>NC_073252.2:70707500-80707500 GCF_029289425.2 Pan paniscus
TAATGTGTCAGAGATTATGATTACCCCCATATCCATTGTCCTTTTTTTTCTATTAAGTAAGAGTACAACATTGATAATCACTTGAAATCTACATTGTCTATATTGTTTGCAATGATGTTTAGCCATGTGATTTATTTCTGGTCAAGGATATAAAATAAACTAATATGTGCAATTTTCAAGTTATACTTTCAAAAAGAAAGAAGCATGTGTCAGGTATTAAGATGCAGCAAACAAAAAAGTAAGACAGCGCATTTCCTTAACATCCTAGGGATGCCCTCTCTGCCTGGACTGTTCACATTTTGTCACATGAGAGAGATATAATCCAAACTGTACTTTCTCATGGGTATCTGTTACAATAGCCAAGCCTATATTCTAACACAAGACACAATAGTGAAGTCACTATCATTTGAAGAGTCTTAGAAATTTAGTATCTGTATTTAGAGAGTTTCTTAATATTAGTGGGGGAGGGTGAGCCTTTATTTAAGAAATTTGCCAGAAAGAACACTTTATTTTGACAAAAGTAAAGCAAATGCTTTCTTTTGATTTTAGGCAAGTAAATGTAAGTCTGAATGTAAATGTTGGATATTGGGTTGTTATTGGCTATTACTAACTATACATTTAAATTGTAGCTAGATAGTGAGACACATAGTGTTGTTTGTTTGTTTGCTTGCTTTTTGAGACTATGTCTCATTGTGTTACTTAGGGTGGAGTGCAGTGCCTACTCACAGGTGCAATCTTGGGGCACTGCAGCCTCAAACTCCTGGGCTCAAGTGGTACTTCAGAGTAGCTGGAACCAAGGGTCTCTCTCTCTCTCTCTCTTTCTCTTTCTCTCTGAGTCCTTATATTTCTCTTCCTACATTGTTCTCATATTCTTGCTGTCTTCCAACTTCTTTCCCATTTCTATTGTTAAATTTATTTTGCACAAAATTTGAAACCCCTTTTTCCATTGCATTCTCCTTCCTTTTTTATGGTTTATTTTATTTAGCATCCCAACACTCTTTGTCACATACATTACAAACTTAGATCGTTTTTGAATGAAGGAAATAGTTGCTTTAGGCATGATACTCACAAGATAAATAATATAGTAAAGACGGATGGGAATGTTAATTCAAAGTCATAAGTCTTCAAAGATCTGGAGCTATTTAAGATTTAAAAAGCCTTATACTTGTCAACATACTGGAAGGCAACCTCTGATATAAAACAATACAATAATTCTTTTCAAAGTTTATTAAATATCAATTAATGCTAGTATACAGGGAATTATGCAATGCAATTTAGATGAATTTATTTTTTACATAAAGGAAATTAAGCTAATGAAAAGATACAGAGACACATCTACTATTAAAAATAAAGACAATGTTTAGAGTATATTTTTTGTATGTGTCGCTTAGTGTCATAAGTATGTTTAGGTAATTACTGGGCTATCTTTGTTCGTGGAAGTTCAATATTGAGCCTTTGCGGGAGTGAGATTTTTAGACTGTCTACCCCTTAATTAATTATGAACACATTCTATGGAGGTTTTTATATGTTGCTCAGTTGGACTTTCTATCCCCATCTATTCCTGGGGTAAGAGCTTCCTCTCATTTGGTATCATAAACAGAACCAAAATAGGATATAATACAAGCACAAATCTTTTAATGAAATTGCACGAATCTTTTAATGAAATTACACAACAGCTTAGAGAGGCACATTCATTATTAGCAAGAAAACTATGCGTGTCATTATAAATGTTTCATAATAACACTAATATTGAATAGCTATTTCAATATATGCCATTTTGGGAATCTTCTGAATACTGAATACTATATGTCCAGTCTTATGATGGGATAAAGAAGATAAGATAAACTAAGAGCCTGAATTAGGGCTAACCTAAGGAAAAGGAATAGACTTATTCTAAGGAGTTAACAGGAAGATGAAAGGAAGTGACTTAAGAAAGAAAAGATTCAACAATGCCTATCCAAAGTGGTTTCTGTATGATTGGCACCTAAGGCAAAGAGAAAGTAAAAATCCCATAACAATTAATTTGAAGAAAGAGATCCACTGAAGGGAGAGGAAACCTTCAAAACCTGACAATGACAGCTAATTCTGAATCACATTTGTTATGTACCTGGACTTTTCTGCCAAGGAAAGTACAATTTACAAGAGTAACTGCACCAGATGGTACATACATATTTTCTGTATTTGTTTATGTATGCTGTATGCAGGAACAAACTTTCAAGAAGGCATTGGTTTGCATTTTACTTTACACATTGTCCTTTCATGGACGCATCACTATTTATCAGCCCCTATTTCAATTTTGTCTCAGAATTAATTCTTACTCAGTAATTAAGCAATGTCCATTACTTAATCCTACCTGTGAAATAGCCAAAAGATTTTAAAACTATTTCAATTGGTTTCTATACAACATGTCTAAAAGATACATTTCTTCTTCTCTTGACATCAAAATTTTACCATTTTTTATCTTAAAAGATAATTACTGATAACATTTATTAAGTGTAAGGAAATATTCTATACATTTTTGATAGATTTACTCTTCTATAAACCACCTAAAATCGTGATTTTTAATTCCCATTTAAAATGACAACATTAGGTTTAACTTACAAAAATCATTTTTATTCAATTATTTAACTTTCCTTCATCTGTTTTTATTATATTCACAATTCCATTAATATTATTGTTTAATTTTGAGACTATTTACATTTTAGGAAATTAGGTCTTCTCATCTAAGAGAATGGCTTGTGTTTTCATTTGTTGTGTTTCTTATTGTTCTTTAATAAGTTTTTTTATATTATACCTGCAGTTTCATTATGAGATTTTCCTATTTTATTGTCTTAATTATATTATTTTAATTTTTACTTAAGTTTTAATTACATAGAAGTGACAAACTTTATTGTAAAAAGACCAGCAAAGCATACTGTTTATGTCTCGTAGTGGTTGGGTTCAGAAAGACTTCCTTTATGATGAGTCTTTAGATAAAATCTATTCAATGTCATAGAGTTGGAACTTGGGCCTAGTAGGTCAGAGTGTTGGCTCCATAGGTAGACTAGAGGGTTAGAATATTTTTTCTGCCATTACCTTGGAGCTAGTTTCTTCATTTGATTATGAGGCTGTGATTTAATTTATGTAAAGGATTATAACAACTTGGTGTATTGCATTCATTGCTCAGTTATAGTTATGGTGGTTAGTTGTGGTTCAATTCAGAACATTTACAGAATGACGAATGTATCCCCGGCACTCACAATATTGCAGGCCATAATTTTTTCTTTTATTTATTTTATCAAGTATTCACCGTAACATATTATATTAAAATTGTGTTATTTCCATTTGTAGATAATTGATAGATTAAGGAAAATCTATAAATTATTTTATAATTTAAAATTATGTATACTTAAAAATTAATAGAATTTAAAATTCTGTTACTGATGTTTTTTAAACATTTTTTAAATACTAAATCATCTCAGATGCTTTAACTAGAAAATTAGATCAACATCCGAAACAAAAAGGAGGGGGTAATAAGAATAAGTGGTCCTTAAGTAATGTTTATTATAGAACCGACATAGCTATAAGCACTTTACATGTACTAACCTGCACTAACTCATTTAGTACAGTGACACCGTGAGGTGGGTATTAATAATATTCTTCTTTCATCAGGTGAAGAGATTAAGCCACAACAAAGATAACTAGGTTGAAATAGCTAGTAAGTGGGAAAACTGAGATTTGAATCTACACAGTCTTAGTCCAGAGTACCTGCTTTTATGGCATATTCTATTTTCACAAAATGACCACAACAGAATTTCTGGGCCCATATACTCTTTCATAAATTCTCCAGTACATATCAACATATGGAATCTCTTTCTCCTGGGCTGGTCTATGTGCCTGCTTTTATAAATAATGTATTGGCAGTGACACTATGGGACTTTTTTATTTGTTCTTTTAAAACTTGCATTGAATGTCTAGTTTATATTTGATTTTTCCTTTAGTCTATGTAGCTTTGACTCTGTATGCTCTGTGTGGGTATATGTGCATTTGTGTGTTATGTATGTGTATGTGCATGCATTTAATTTCCAGATTGAGTTGCATACATTATGGTACTTTACTCTTAAATCATAGTTCAACATATATATCCTAAAAATGGGGACATTCTTATACATAATTATAATACAGTTATCAAGGAACACCTTGATATAATACTATTATGTAATCTAGTGTGTATATTCTGATTTTTTTTTTCAATTAAAAAAATCTGATATGGTTTAACTGTGTCTCCACCCAAATTTCATCTTGAACTGTGGCTCCCATGATTACCATCTGTTGTGGGAGAGACCCAGTGGGAGGTGATTGAATCATGGGGACAAGTCTTTCTCCTGCTGTTCTCGTGATGGTGAATGGGTCTCACAAGATTTGATGGTTTTAAAAAGAGGAGTTCCCCTGCACAAGCTCTCTCTCCTTTTGCCTGCTCCTATCCATGTTAAGACGTGACTTGCTCCTCCTTGCCTTCCACCATGATTGTGAAGCTTCCCAGCCACGTGGAACTGTAAGTCCAGTTAAACCTCTTTTTTTTTTTTGTAAATTGCCCAGTCTAGGGCATGTCGTTATCAGCAGCATGAAAAGGAACTAATACAAAGTCAAAGTGTGCTTTTTCTCATGTTTCCCCCCTCAAGTTCATGGGATCTAATTTGAATTTAGTTGCCACCTCTCTTTAGTCTCATCTGAAGTGGAACACATTGAGTACATTTTTTTTTTGGTGACATTTTTGAAGAAACACTTTAAAAACATGAGTTTTTAAATCATCTTGGGGGTTTGTCTGATGTTTCTCATGATTAGATTTAGATTATTATGTAATTTAGGACAAGATACAATGTAAGTGATTTTCTGTCTTCATGGTATGATACCTGAAGGCACATGATATCCATTTACCACTCATTGGTGATACTTATTCTGTTTATTTCATCAAAATCTTGTACAATTTCTTCATTGGATGGTTACAGTATAAGATAAAGAAAATAACTGCTTTTCTTGAAATATTTCCTCTACGTGTAACATCAATCAGTAATTTTTATCCTAACAAATTTTTCCCAGCTTAGTTGCAAAAAGATGAATTTCCAACTTAGGCACTTCCCAATTTGCCTTTGACAGTCGACATTTCATGACAAGCAAAAGCCCTTCCTTCTTCTTCTCTGAGTAACTGTTTATCTATCAATTATCTATATCTATCATTATCATTATCTATCATATATTTTCAATCAATTAGTATCAGTATAAAGGAATAGATTTATTTTTTCTTTGTAATGTTCTATGATTTATTATTTTACTTACTTTTTTGATATTCAACTTGTACAACATTCGGCTAATAAGGAACTTTTCTCATTTCAGTGACAATTTAAGAGAGAAGCAAGGTAAATGTATATAATTAGGGCTGTCATTTAGACCTGATCATCACTGCACACTAACTTTCTTTAAATGTCTAAAACATCTAACTAAATAACCTAATTTTATATTCAGGTCATATCATTCCCTTTAATTTCAATGATCATGACCAAAGTAAAATAGGCTGTTCAATTTTATGTTTGGTCTCCAAAATAAGTAATATATCACCACAATTCACCCAGATTGCCTAACATTTTACAGACAGCAAGACATGTATTCATTTTTGACACTGTTACTTAAAATACGTGTTCAGAAATTTCAAAATTGCACAACCTATATATAAATTTTATTTCTATTGAGTGCCAAATGAAAAATATAATTTCTTTAGTAAAAGTTAACTTTTTTCAAAGGGAACTATCTATTTATTCATTAGTTCATTCCCTGGTATTTTAAAATTCTGATATATATTCATAAGTAATAATTCAAGTTATTAGACTATACCACATAGAACCAATGTGTTTTCAGTTGGCTGCTTCTCTGTATCCTATTTGAAAATGTTCACAGCCGTATTAACTACACAAATTCGTATTTTCAACTTTAGAATGACAAAATCTTGTAAAATAACATCTTTAATATATGAAGACTGAATTTGGAAAATAAGTCAGTTTTTTATTGGTAATATTCTTATAATAGCTTATATGATTTTCTTTCGAGGCTATGTAAAGTGAAAGTGATTTTGAACATAGAGTTGACTTTGTTAGTACGAGGTTAACAATGTGATTAAAAAGAAAAGTATCATTATGTTTTATATTTATTTGTTTTTGAGAGAAGCAGAATTAGGCAAATATATATTAAGGGATATAGTGTTGAAAACACTATTAAAAGATGCCATAAATACTTACATTTACACAATTATATATGAGTGAAGAAACAAAATGTCAGTAACCTATAGCCTAATAAACATACATGAATGTGTAGAAGCAGTTTCAGGAAATTTGCAATCCAGCTACATATTGCAAGAAATGTAGCACATGATGTAGGAAACACAGTAGATTGCTGAGACTATTACTCCTTCCAGTAGGAGCAATTATGAGGTCAGAAGCAATTATCCATTTATCCGAGAGAGAAAAATAAGAAGGAAAGTATAACAGAAAAGTTAAGAAATATGGAAGCCAAATTGACAATGTCTATTACATGTTTCTTTTAATATCGCAAATGTTGAGTGAGAGAATGAGACAGAGGTGATGTTTGAGGATATAACAACAAGAAAACAGTAACATTTCAGACCAGAAACTGAGTTTGTCACCAGAAAAGAGTTACTAAGGAAAATTATAAAGGGCTATTTTTTAAATAAAGGCAAGATAATCAGAGGAGTACTTGACAAATTAAAGTGACACCAGATAGAAGACATTGATGCAAAAAGAAATAAATAAAAATCTTGTAAACATTAAGATAAAACTGTAAATAAATACATCTGTTTGGGATTTAAAATTGATAGTATGTTAATATACAAGAAAGAACTTACAATTTGAGAGGAAAGCAAACGGAGGTATATTGCACAATTTATTTTTTAAATTTAGGAGAATAAAGGTGCTGATTAACCACGACTTCAATAATTTTAAAAAGCATGTTGTAATTTCTAGAATAATTACTGAAAGAATAAAATTACTTGAATAACTGCAAAAATACAAAAATAAAAATATGAGTTACAAAAAATAACCAATTTGAAAGAGGCTAAAGGGGTAGGGAAAAAGAAAAAAAAGAACACACATGACAAAGGTAAAACACAAAAATAAAATTATTGATTCTACCAGCAAGTGAAAATAAGAAACATAAATAGACTAAATGCTTAGTGGAAATTTAAAGTCACCTACTTGGGGGAAATCTATTAAAATGTTGTAAATAGGAGACCTGTGCAAAATATAAAGATTCTAAAAGGATGGAAAAAATAGAAAAAAACTAACAGAAGAAAAAAATTAAAGTTACAATATTAATACTAGAAAAAAATGGAATTTAAGGTGGATTCCATAATTGGCAATAAATACGTCAATTTAGAATAAACATTTCAATACACCAAGCAAATATGAGAATTTCAGATTTGTAAAAATCTACTGGTATTGCCTTGACATGTATGTATTTGTTTCCTAGGACTGCCAAAACAAAGTACCACAAACTATGTGGTTTAAAACAACTGAAACTTAATGCCTTAAAGTTTTTGAAAATCCAAATCTGAAATCAAGATATTGGCAAGGTTGTCTCCTTTGGGATGTCGTGAGGAAGAAACTCCCAACACTTTATCTGGGCTTCTGTTGATTGTTGTCAATCCTTGGCATTCCTTTGCTTCTAGTTCACCTCTCTAATCTCTCTCACCAGACAGTGTACTCCCTCTGTGTCTCAGTGTCTGTGCTTTCTCTTCTTGTGAAGATACTAGTTATTCAATTAGGGTCCATCATAATCCAATAATATCTCATTTCAACTAATTACATCTGAGCAGACTCTTTTATTTTCAAATAGGGTCATATTCTGAGGTTCTAGGTGGACTTGGATTGCTGGAGAACAATATTCAAAATAGTAATAAATAAAAATAAATACAAGGAGAAATAGGAAAATACACAATGATAGAGCCAACTATTAAGACATCCGTCTTGGTAATTAATAGAAAAAACAGACAAAATACAAATTTAAACAATATATTTTTAAGACATACATAAACTAATAACGAATATTGGCCATATCCTAAGTCATAAATCAAATACAAGCAATTTCAGAAGATTAAAATTACATTTGGCATAGTAGAGCCAAAAGTTAAATTTCCATCCTTTTTTTGTTTTATATTACAAAATTTACATGGCACAGGAAACATCCATTTCTGTATGTATTTATTTTAAATGATCTATTTATTCAAAGGTAATTGGTGCATATTTTGAGTGCTCTTATAAAATTGTTTTTTTCTATTTTAATTTCTAAGTGCCTTTTTGAGATTCTCTACTCCAGTAATTAATATTGATAGTTCCTATTTTCTAGTTATAATTTTATTTTATCAAGATTTAAAAGGTACTAATAAAAAAGCAGTATTCAACTTTTTTGAATTTTAATTATTATATGTACATATATATTTTCTTATAGCAAGGCTATAAGATCTATATATCTGTATACATATACATGAATATATATTCTAGTTAGATTCTAGTTGTTTATTACATTTTTCACATTAGCTCTTGAAAAAATAATAACTTTATTAATTGTCTTTTTCAATTTAATTAATTTCTCTTTAGATTTTATTTTTCCCCATAGAGCTCAGGCTTGTTTAATTGTCAAATCAGGAAAATAATATTTTGAATTAAACATATATTATTTTAATATCTTCTTATTAATAAATAAAGTAAAAAGATGTTTTTCTTGACACTGTGATAGTTATTTTCTAAGAAATACAATTACAGCTTTGATTTTTCTTATGCCATCAGTTTTTACTAGTATTGTTTTAAAATTTTTTCAAATGAATATTTTCTTGAAATTAGTTCATTGTGTTGCATTTTAGAAAATATGATTTCTGCTTTTCATAAGGTATTGAATTTTTTTCATAATATTAAATGTGATATAGTTTTATGAAAGTTCTAAGATTGCACTAGAGCAAGGCTATACACTACACAATGTATTTTAAATATTGAATATAATGTTCTTAAAAATGATTTTAAATGACTTTTTAAAAAATTAAAATTATTGTTATTGTTATGCAGTCATAAATCTCTTAATGATGGAAGTACATTCTGAGAAGTGCATTGTCAGGCAATTATGTCATTGTGGAAACACAAGGCAATGTACTTACATAAACCTTGGTTCTATAAAGGTATAGTAAAATATGGTATTATAATCTTATGGGATCATTATCCTGTATGTGTTCCGCTGTTGACCAAAGCATTGTTATGTGGCACACAACTGTATAACAAGTCTTAATAATTTGTAACTGAGATTTTGAGAACTTTGTAACTACATCTCATTTCTATTTTTTTCTTTTTCTCCTTGATATTCATTCATTTAAAAAATTACATATTTATAAGTGCATTTATTATTTGTAGAAAAATTTTGATTTTTTTACTTGCCATGAACTATTACTTCATTAATTTCACAGACCTATTTAATAAGAGATATTAAAAAATGGTATGCCCTCTTTGAAAGTATCATACCTTGTTTAACATAGATTCTTACAGGGAGGACAGAGGAAAGCAGAAGAATAATAGTTATACCAGGCATGCTGACCACCTTCCATTTGTCCGCCATATCTGCACTCCACTCTGCCCTGGGTTCTGGGAGATTCACTGTGTGTAGTCCTTAGTTCCTCCTCCCCTCTGGCTCTCTGACTTTGGTTTAGGTCTGCCCAATGGGAAATAGCAAAAGAATACGAGAAAAAAAAGTAGAGACTGAGGTTGAAGGTATCCTTTAAGGTTGCCCCTTAGTGGCAACCTTCTGTCTGTGCACCTGTCCTCTCCTTTGAGCTGAAGAGTGTTAATTTTGACCTGCTGTTCTCAGCCCCATAGTACTGCACTGTTCTTTAAGGTCTTTCTCACACCTTGCCTGTAAGTTTTTGTACGTGATCTATTTAAAACAAAACAAAGCAAAAAAAAAAAAAAAAAGAAAGAAAGAAAAAGAAAAAGAAAACCCAACCCTTCAAAGGTTCGAACTTAATTGGATGTACCATCTGTTTCTGATTAGGACCCTGACTGATATACCAGGAAGTTTTCTTGCAATTGACAGCCTCATGGAAACTGTCCAATTCTCAGGAGTCATATATTTGATAATCAGTCAGCTCCACGTTTACTGAGAAGAGGCACAATGCAGACTCTCATTTTAGTATGAATAGTTAGAGTTACTTTTGCTCTTATACGGATGCCAAATTTGAGTATTACCACAATCCCCAATATGTGTGTTTTCCAAATAATTTTAATTCCTTTAACGGTGTTTCTGTGTTATATGGAAAAAAAAGGAAGTAAGACCATCCTGTATTAAAGATCAATATTTGGTCTTGATATTTGGTAAGATTCTGGAAGAGAGATTTTCCATTTAAGCCATCAAATTTAGGAAGTGATCAGAAAGAATAAGATGGGCCAATCAATGGGTCAAGAGAAAATAAAGCAATGGGAAGGGAATAAAAAAGAGCTCTAATTATTGAAAGAAAGAAATAACATTTTAATGCAAAATAATGAACACCTTTAGGAAAAACTGAAGAGGATGAAAAGCTGTTTTTGACAAAAGTGAAGAACTTAAAGCATGAACTATGGAAATTTATTAATTTTTTTCTAGCACAACATAATTAGAATTCAAAAAGCGTAATGAAATGAGCACAAGGCAGTTAGCTCACTTAATTATGAGTTGGATTAATTCTGAATGGGAAAATGTTTTTTATTAGATAATTTAGAAACAAATAATTTACCATGTACTGATAAGTAAAAGATACACCAAGGACTTCTCGCTTTAAAAACAAAAAGATTTCCTTTTGGAACCTGTATTTATGGGCTTTATGCTTCACAAACACTTTCAGAAATTTACATTTGAAGGGAAACGTAACAAACTGAAACAAAATGACGAGTGTTTTGGTTATCATTATTATCTTTTTCTTTCTGTATACAGCAGGGAGGCAATCTGACTCTTTGATGTAGCTTTAAATTTAGAATAAGTGAATTTATCAAATGCATGTGGAATTAGCAACTTGAGACTTAGTCTTTTCAAAATCTAATGTACAAAAGATACATAGATGTGTTTTAGTGAACATAGTAGACACTTAAAAATGCATTTTCTCAACTAGTTAGAAGGACTTATACTTGACATCTCTAGTTTTTTTTTAATAAATCATCCTAAAACATGAACAGCTACATGCCTCCCATCCCCATATCAGGCCACAGTGAACTACCATGCTAATGATCATTTTTCAATCACATATTCATTTCATTAAATAATAGGCAGAAAGATTTCTGAGAATAAATTCTGTACATTCAATTTTTAAAAATATTTCAAGTCAAAATATATAGAGAAAATAGAGCCTGGTCTCATTAAATTTAAAAATATATTTCTGGCAAGGGTTAGCTTACAACAATATTGGAAACTTGTTAAGATAATTAAGAATAATTATATGACACTTTAAGTAGTTCCAAGGTAAGGGCCAGCAAGGATATTTTTTGTCTGAAAAATTTAAACCCATGCATATAAGGAATTTTGTTGTGTAGGTGTGTGGGCACACACAATTTTGTTTGTACATGCTTGGACATACCCTTGCTGGTACTGAAGAAGGAGAAAGAGAGTGATAAAAAGAAAGGTCATTACAGAAGAAACACAATAAAAAGTGAGGCAAAAATTAAAATGGAAAAATGTCAGAGGAAAGTTAGATACCATTTTGGGTAAGTCATATACTTAAATTCAGATATAGATATATCATATTTGATTAAATCATTATTACTGCTATAAATTGTAGTTTTAGCCTCAACCACAAAGTAGATTTTGCTTAAATTTTCTGTCTCATATGCATTTGCATTTTCTCTAGTTTCATAAAAGATTATTTTTTAACTTATCTTTGTGAAAGTTCCAAGTAGATTGTTTTTTCCAACTCTCTATCAGTCATAACATTCTTCCCAAAATGTTTAAAATTATCAGTCTGACAGGTTTTTCTTTGTATGTCGGTTTCCTGGTGATATGTATCCTAAAGTTATCTACCCTCCTGACTCAAACAATATCAAAAGCTGTGTAGGTCTGTTTCACAGATGTCTTTCTAGGGTTTTGTTTTTCCATTGTTCAAGAAAATTCCTTTGTCCTCTTTTCTACTGGAATTACTGAATCTACTTCCTGAATCTATTGTGTTCCTATTTCTCATTTGTACTGTTTTAATGGAGTATATCCCCTGGGAGCTTCTGGGGAAAAGGTACCCGAAGTGGGTACCTCCTTTCTGCAGGCAGGTCAGCCTGACTACTGTCCTGCTCTCAGCAGAGAGGAGACCTGAAGTGAGTAGCTTCTTCCCACAGCTGGTAGTCGCTGTGTCTGACTCTGGCAGATTACAGGGTTTTTATGGGCTCAAAAGGGAGGAAGTGTATGCTGATTGGGCCAAGGGTGGTCATGGGTGAGCCCAGAAAAAGCACTCTAATTTCTCACTCCTAGCTGCAGACTCCACTGGTACCTGGCAGCCCAGCACCCAGGGTTCAGGCTGTCCCCAGCTTGAAGGTGAGGTTTCACCATTGACTCACCCCTTTCTGCCCAGTGACCCACCCCTTTCTGCCCAGGAACATGTATTCCTCCTGCCATTAACATGCCTTCCACGACACCCAGGCTGTTTGTGCTAAGGGGTGCCTCCATGTCTGGGATGAGCTGCCCTCAACACCACCCCCCAAACACACACCCCTCCTCCTTCCCACGCTGGTCTGCACCCAAAGTCTGGAGGGAGCCAAGGTGGCAGGGAGCTGGAGTTTCAGTGCCGCCCCAAGCATGTGCACACCCAGCCATGTCATGACAGCACCCGGGCTCAGCCACTACTTTGCTTCACACAAGAACGGGTGCCGGAAGTAGGGAGAGGTCAGACAGTGGGAGCAGGCACTTATAAGCCTGCGGTGGCAGGGGCTTAGTGGGTCCCCAAGAGCTCGGGGATGGCCAGGTCTGAAGCCATGGCTTGGCAGCTGCAGCTGTGCCCAAGAGTACAGGGCTCCCACCCCGTTAACTCAGTAGGAAGTGGGGCTCCCACTTGTTCCTGGCTTGCACCAGCCCTGAAGAGCATGCAATCCCAGCAGTACCTCCCTCACTTCCGCCAGTGTCTTCACAGCAGCTGTTCCAGATGGGCTGCTGCTGTCGTCACAGGAGCAATAGATTTAAATAACATCAAGGACATATGTAACAGGAAAATGAATTAAAATAATTAGGAATTTATACGTTTGAATATATTTGCTGTTTTAAATATAATTTATTCAACAGTAACTTTATAATTTATTATTTAACCATAGCTCACAAAATTGCATGAAGTTTGAAGACGTGGTTTTTATGAGCTAATACAGTTGGCTCCTACCCAATACTATCACCAATATTTCTTTTACTTTTATATATTTGTTAACAACATTTGAATTCCAAATGCTCTTAGATGTTTTCTAAATGTTTATTTATATTAGTATTACTAGAAGTTTTATTATGTGTAATTTGTATGTTATATTTGTTTTATCATTGAATTTTTTGTTCTGATTGCTTTTGCTATTGTTTCATTGTGCATGTTTCATTCTTGTCTCACATTAGAGATTTTTGCCAAGTAATTGGGGATTCTTGGGGGTTTGTTCAGGTAAAAAGTGCAACTTTATGAGAGAGACTGCCATCTCTGTGTGCATGTACTGTATAGGGATTGTTGTTTGAAAGGCAATGAAGTAGCAAGCTGCCTGTTTTATATAAAACAGCCTGTTTTTATATAAAGATCTACAAATGTCAGAATCTAAAGATTTTTCATCTGGGCTGCTCAGTTAAAGTTTCAACATTATCCAGTATGCTAACACTTGTCAATTTGCTTTTATCTACAATATTTTATTCCATTGTTATTTAATGCATTCTTCACTTCGTCATTTGGAGTTTATGACTTTTTAAATACATTACTCTCATTTAGTTGTATTTTTTGGAGGAGTAAAAATAAATGTGTGCATTCCATCTGCCATGTTTAGCAAAGATTGTCCAATTTATCTTCTGTTTACTTTACTCTAGATTTGTCAGCACTGCTCTACTGAAACGGATCTTTTTTGAGGTCAACTTGTATGTTGCTAAATCCAGTGGATACCTCTTTGCCTCCAGTTTCCTTGATCTTTTGACAGTATTTGGCACAATTCACTATTTTCATCCTCTTGAAATGTATAGATTATATGACACTGTTTTTGTTTTGTTTCTTAATTTTCTTGCTAACTCCTAATTTATGTCTGTTTTTCTCATTTAAGAAAATTCTGCTCCCACTTTTTTTCTCTATGGAAATCTAATTCACATCAGCATTTAAGAACATTACAGACAATTCTCAGATCTCCAGCCCTATACCTCTTCTGTGAACTCTACACTGCATGGTGTCTCCAAACTGTATCAGTTGATGGGCTTCACAACACTTTTTTATTTCCCATTCACCCTTAACCCACCCAATGAGATTCACCTTTCAAATTCAAAACTTGGCAATCAATCCTGATTCTTCTCTCTCCATAACTCCCATAACTGCAAGCCCCTTCTGTCTTCTAATATATAGATAGCACCCACTCATCTCTTACCCACACTCTTGCAACTAAACACTTCTTATTGTTCACTCTTGCTCCAATATCAATTTATTTGTTTTTCAATATCCTATATTATCATGAAATAGTCTTAAACATGACATAGAAGATTCAGCATTATTTATATAAACTCTAGCCAGCTCCCCAAATTTCTCCTTTTCATCTGCTCAATTCCTCAGAAAGATCAATTTTCATTTTTTTCTTAAATATGTTGTGCTATTTCTTTCAGGATTCTGTATATGGACTTTGTTAATTCTACTTTCTCTGCTTGTAATTCTCTTTTCCTCACTCTTAGAATGACTACAAACATTTTATCTTTCAAGATTCAGATCACTTAAGCACAGGGACTATTCTTAACCACCATCTTATTTTTTTTCCTTCCTAGAATTTATTATTGCTGAGAATTGTTTTATAAATTTCTTTTTAGTTAAAGGTCTAGGAGAGAAGGAACATTGTTTGCCTTCTATCTCTGATTCTTCAACAATTAGCACCCTGCATAACTCATAGTAAGTATTAATTAATTGTTAGCCACTTTAATGAGTAATATCAGAAACTGGTTTTTGATGAGTGGGTGTAACATTTTATTATATCTTATTTTGTATTTTGTCTCTCAAAAAAGTAGATTTAATTCATGTGATTGTATCAAGTATTTATTCACAATGCTACTCCTTATCAAATAGCTTTTTAAGTAGAGAGAAGTGATAACTGATGATATCACATTATACATTACCTGAGCTTTCAGTAATCTATGCTGTGTTAAACTTTTTACTGGTCTACATAGTCATATGTGGATACAACAGTAGTTCAGAACATATTTGTAATTGTATATAGTGTGTTTAGAAAGAAGAAGATAGAAGAAGAAGGAGGAGGAGGAGGGGGAGGAGGAGGAAGAGGAGGGGAAGGAGGAGGAGGGGAGGAGGAGGAGGGGGAGGAAGAGGAGGAAGGAGACGAGGAGGAGGAGGAGGAGAAGGAGGAGGAAGGGGAGGAGGACTAGGAATTAACCTAGCACACCCAATTCTATTGCGTGTTGTTGCGTAGTGTTTTTAGAGGCAGGAAGTTGTTATTGTTTCCTCTCTTTAAAAAAACTGTAGTGATGTTCATAGATTTAACTCTTTCAATTGTCATCAGTCATTAGTGGACCCGAAAATTTAAGGTGGCACTATTTTGAGGCATCAATCTAAATCACATCCATCAATTTAGAATACATTTTATAAACTCTCCTATCAGTGAATGAATCAAATAATCTTTCAAGATTATCTTATTATTTTTTTCTGATAATCCAGTCTCTGCACGTTATATGAGCTTAGTGGTTGCTTACACCTCAATAAGCATTTTATAATCCTTCGGATCATTCTCTAAAAGAATCACTTTCCCATGTTACAGGTGTCAAAGCATATTTAAGTTAGAAGAATAGTGTCTCAGAGTAGATGATGAACAGCTCTTAGAGCTGATTTCTGAGTTCTTGTCCCTTACTTTTATAGCTCACTACTTTACAAGTTTGGCAGGGGAAAAACTATGGCCCATGTGCCTAATCCAGTTTATTGTCTATAAATAAAACTTTATTAAAAATATTCATCCTCATTTGTCTTCATATTCTCTGTGACTGTTTCTTTACTACAGCAGTAAAGTTAAGTAGTTGCAACTGACATCAAAGGGCCCTAAACACGTAAAATATTTACTATATGGCCCTTTGCAGAAAATGTTTGCTGACCCCTGGTTTAAGATATTGACCTTGGCATCTCTCATGTGTGGGCTTCAGTTTCTCTGGCTTTAACAAAAGTGTTGGGTTATGTGAACTCTAATACTGTTGCCGTCTCATATTCCTTTATCTTATATGCCTTTCTTTAGCTGTGTCTGGGTTTCTAGACCCAGACTACATTAACATTTACTATTTCATGTCAATAGTATAAATTTATGTTTCTGCTTTTCCCTTTCCTAGTTTGAAATATTAAATAAATATGTTATCATCAGTAGAGTAAATATTAACTGCATCAGGAATGAAGAATCAATATTTTCTGCCTCTGATTTATTTTTTATTCTACAGAGAAAGGTGAGGAGGCGCCATCAGGTGATAATAATCAATCAAAAATTTGCGGCATATTATCAGAGCTATAGTTTTGGTTTATTTTACTTATCTTAAACATCTTTGGCAAAAAATACTGCAATCAAGATGATACTAAATATCAATACACACTTATTTCATTTCAATCTGCAACCAACTTTCCTAGTTTATAATATGTAATATATTTTATTTACTTAAGTGCAGAAATAATTTTTGGTAAACCTGTTTCTAAGAGGGAAGATATTTACATATACTAAATGAAAAATGAGTGAAGTTTTTTTACATGTAAAAAAATAGAAAGAACATTTGTAAGATTTCTATATTTGTAAATTTGTAGAATATTTGTAAATCAAGGCATCTTAAAATTTATGACAACGACAAAAATGGACCATGCTATTTATTTTCAGCCTTTTTCTTCCTTTGCACATTTTGTTTTCAACTTCAAAAAAATTAAAATCACACATAAAATTATAAAGTACAGAATATATTAAAATAATTTCTTCAAAACCTTATATTGGGCATATTCATCTAAATCAATTTTTAAAAGAATGTAGTGCTGAATGAATGGTCTCAACTCTGCCTTGCTTTGCCCTTGTAGCTGTGATGGCATTGCCTTGTGAAGACATGCCAAAACATGAGCCAATGGCTATATCCCAACAAGAATCCAAAGGCTGAACAATGACTTCTTAATGGAAGGCTTAAAAAAATAAAATTGGTTTCTTCATGCATAAGGAAAAAAGAAGTAACGTCCTTCATGGCAAACTGCTGTAGAGTGTCATCTTGATGCTATTGAAAATGAAGTTTTAACTTCATTCTTTATAGGGACGATGATAGAAATGTACCCTGAAAATTGTAATATAATATTCAGGAGCCAGAAGCCATGCCCTTAAATATTCAAGTTTTATATCAGTAAGATACTAACTTTAAAACAGAAATACTACTCAGATTTGCTTGATTCACAGGGTTTGTTTTTGCTTTTCTCAAACTTTTTAATCTTGTCTCTTAGCTTATTCTTGGTTGAACAATGTTTTCTTTGATAAGCTTTGGATGCCTCTAAGAGATTACAGTGATGTGCTGTCAAAGAGACATGTGCTGTGCTTCCCTTAAAAAGGAAGATGTAAATGTGAATGACATTAAACGTCTTTATCCAAATCAGCTTCTTTCCTCCATCCTTCTCTTTCCGCAGGAGGAAAATCAGTCATGTCTGCACAAATCCCAATTCCATTAACCTTTCAGCTACTGCTGAGACATGGTTGTACTAAGGTCCCTAACATTATATATGTCAAAAATTGGCTGGCATGTCCTTTATAAGACTCTCTTGTAATATCGACTATTTCGGATAGTTCGTAGTTTTGTTACACGAGAATATTAAAGTGCAGTACAATTTTGACTTTTAGAATTAATACCTGAACTTGAAGTTCATTGGAGAGGTGAGGAGCAGCAAAGGCAAACACACACACACACACACACACACACACACACACTTTTATTTCTCTTATGTTACGTTTTGTAAAACTTAAAATTTTCTACGTTTAAAGTTCATAGAAAGACAACAAAGAGAAGAGTAGTGAACATTACTTCAAAACATATAAATGTATTCTCTCTCACACTCACTCTTGGAAATGATAGAAATATGTGTAAATTGAGCCCATGAGACAACACACTGTAGCAAATAAGAATGAGAACTCTACAACCTCATTGCTTAGTTCTCAATGTATTTTCACATTTTATAAAACATGTAGCTTGGGGAATATAACAACTTTTTTGTGTATCATTTTTCTCAATTGCAAATGGGTATAAAATTGACTAACCCAGTTATTGCAATGATTGAATTAGTCAATATTTGCATAGAAAATAGCAAGCATTCACTATACGGTAAATGTAATTATATTTACTCATAGATTCTAAAAAAAGTGATGGATAAAACTAATGTAACTTTTTAAATAATGAGCAATAAATATCTATTATAAAAGAACAAGGCTGGGCATGGTGGCTCATGCCGGTAATTCCAGCACTTTGGGAGGCCAAGGTGGGTGGATCACTTGAGGTCAGGAGTTCAAGACCAGCCTGACCAACATGGTGAAACCATGTCTCTACTAAAAATACAAAAACTAGCCAGGCATGGTGATGTGTGCCTGTAGTCCCAGCTACTTGGGAGGCTGAGGCAGCAGAATCTCTTGAACCTGGGAGGCGGAGGTTGCAGTGAGCCAAGATCGCACCACTGCACTCCAGCCTGGGTGACAGAGTGAAACTCCATCAGAAGAAAGAAAGAAAGAAAGAAAGAAAGAAAGAAAGAAAGAAAGAAAGAAAGAAAGAAAGAAAGAAAGAAAGAGAGAGAGAGAGAAAGAAAGACAGAAAGAGAAAGAAAGAAAGAAGAAAGAAAGAAAGAGAGAGAAAGAGGAAGAAAGAGAGAAAGAAACTTATAATACAAAGTAAGAGGCAGGATTTTTGAGACCATGTTAGAATAAATAATAACATTTCTCAAAATTATATTAACTCTTTTTGAATCTGATAATATTACCACCTTATGACTCAAATTACAGAACATCAAGCCACACTAGATTATGATATTTGCTTATCAGACACTCAAAAAATGAATGAATTATTTGCAGTGGAGAAAATGGAATGGATTCAGAAGGAAAGCAGAAGGAAAAGCAGATACAATGGTTCAGAGAAATACGAGTTTTGCAAATATCCTGTAATCCAATATGTGATCTTTTCTCTCTCCTGTATTTTAGCCTTTTTATGCATAGGCTTCATCTTATTATCTAATATATTTGGTTAGAACAATTCCCTTGTTGAAAGAAAACCAAAACCTATCATCGTTTGTACTTCTTCATGCTACCACTGTCTATTTGCTTTGAATAAAAAATAATTTAAAATATGATATAACATCTACTTTTCCTCTTTAAATCCCAATAATTTTGTTTTCAATACAAAAATTTTATTGAAATTACTTTCTTCAAGATTACCAGTTATTTCCTCCAAATTGAATAAAAAGTTTTCCATTTTTATTGTTTGCTTGTGTTTTCCTCTCATCTTTTAGCTACCTATAAGTGTTGGCTGGGAAACAGCTGATCTTGATCATCTGTGTTCCCAATATTGATGAGTATGGTTTGTCTCTTGTTCTGTGATTACGATTACTCCTCTACCTCATTGTTCTAGACTCTTTGTGTTCTCTGGAGCCCTTAATGCATGCAGCATCCACCAACGTTACGGATATAGGACTCCATGTTTTGTTTAAAAAATTATTTTTTCTATGCATTGTATAGTATTATGACTTCATCTATCACATCTGTGCAAAGAATGAGAATGTCCTTGATATTTATTATGAGAACCAGTACATAGAATGATAGATGGAATGATTTAGTGGAGAAGAGACTGATGTTTTTTGGTAAGAAAGGAGATACAGACGTAAACAACTTTTGTCCAAATCATCTCCTTTCTTCCTTCAGGAGGAAAATCAGTAAACAGAAATGATAAATAATGACCCATTATTGCCTAAAATTCACCAGTTTCAAAATAGAATATATTATTCCCTTTTTCTGTAACTGGCTCTGTGTTTTTCCTGGAGACTCAGGCTTTAAGCTAGGAGTAACTTTCGGGTCTTCCCTTTTTCTATCATATTTTATATATTCAATTGAAAATCAGTTTACCATGAATTCATACCCTACATTACCGAAAATTTAATTGTAGCTAATATGGGTTGAATTGTGTCCCTCAAAAGTTATGTTGAAGTCCTAACCTCTAGTACCTCACAATGTGACTTGTTTGGAAATGGGGTCATTGAAGATTTAATTAGTTAAGTCAAGATGAGGCCATACTTGAGTAGAATGTACTCTAAATCCAACGTGACTAATGTCCTTACAATAAGAGAAGAGACAGAAACACGGGGAGAATCCTGTGTGACAGCAAAAGGAAAGATTGGACTGATGTGGCTGCCAGTCAAAGGATGCCAAGGTTGTGTGGCCACCAACAGAAGTTAGGAAGAAACAATGAAGATTGTCTTCTAGAGACTTCAAGACAACGTGATTCTACCAACATCATGACTTTGAGTTTCTATTCTCCAGAACCGTGCAGCAATAAATTTCTGTGTTTAAGCTACCTAGTTTGTAATACTTTGCAGTGGCAGCCCTGGGAAAGTGATATAATGGCATTTCTCATTTCTCAATCACTAAACATTTGTGAGCCCACATACTGTTCTTGGCTTTCTATTGAAAGTTATCTACTTGTTCAGATTCTAATTGTGGTTATGTTTATTTTTCTGTGCATTTTTATCAATTGTATCAGATACAGTGCATATATCATGAAGCTCTAATATTACATGCATACATGTTTAGGTCTTCTTGATGAATTGACTGCATTACTGTTCTAAAATGATTTTTACATCCCTTGTGATATTCCTTTCTCTAGAACCAATGAAACATTCCAGTTTTTGTTTGATTAATGTATATTTATCCTGATATATTTTTATACCATGATATTAACATAGCGTATTTCCTCCATTATTATAATCTATGTGTGTCTGTGATCTAGTCAACATATAGTGGTGTCACTTTTTTTATCAAATATGATAATACCTTCTTTTGAGATGTCTAGATCATTTAAGTTATTGATGGTATAGTTCATTTTAAATAAACCACTTTGCTATGTATTTTCTTTTCTTTCTTCCTTTTTTTTTTCTTTTTTTTTTTTTTTTTTTCGAGACAGAGTCTGGCTCTGTCACCCAGGCTGGAGTGCAGTGGCGCAATCTCGGCTCACTGCAAGCTCCACCTCCCAGGTTCAGGCCATTCTCTTGCCTCAGCCTCCTGAGTAGCTGGGACTACAGGAGCCCACCACCACACCCGGCTAATTTTTTGTATTTTTAGTAGAGATGGGGTTTCACCGTGTTAGCCAGGATGGTCTTAATCTCCTGACTTCACGATCCGCCCACCTCAGCCTCCCAAAGTGCTGGGATTATAGGTGTGAGCCACCGCACCCGGACACTTTGCTATGTGTTTTCTATTAGTGATATCTGTTTTTTGTATACTTTTTGTTCTTTTTCTGTCTCTTGAAAATATATTGAGTATACAATTTACTCCTGAACAACCTGGGTTTGAACTGCATATGTCTACATATATATGAATATTTTTCAGTAAATGCATTGGAAAATATTTGAAGATTTATGACAATTTGAAAACAATCTCAGACAAAACACATAGCCTGAAAATATAAAAATTAAAAAAGATATGTCATGAATGCATAAATTATATATATTAAGAGAATCAATGAGAAGAAAGAATATCTGCCTGAACAAGGTTTTCATACAGTGCAAAGTGCTCTACTCTGGAAAAATATCCCAAAAAGGACATTTATGAGTAAGGAAGAGAAGCTATTACCAGGACTTGAGGCAGAAAACTTTAAGCTAACTCTACTGTTTTGTGTAAATGCAGTTGGGTTAATGATAAAGGCTGTCCTCATTTATAAAGCTGCTAACCTCAAACCTTGAAGGGAGATGATAAACACTAGGTGCCAGTCTTTTCGTTATATAGCAAGAAGGCCTGACAAGAAGAACATTTCATCTGGATTGGTTCCATTGATGCCTAGCCCTTGAAGTCAGAAGTAACTCAACAGTAAGGGATTGCCTTTGAAAATTCTTCTGGTATTGAACAATATCCCTAGCCACCCAGAACTCCATGACTACAATACTGAAAGTATTGAAGTGGTCTACTTGCTTCCAAATGCAATGTCTTTGATTCAGCCTCTAGATTAGGGGAGTCATAAGGCCCTTTAAGATTCACTATAAATGACACAGTATGAAAGGATTGTCAACATTATAGAGAAGAACCTCGATAGAGAGAACATCATAAAAATGTGCAATGATTACACTATTGAAGATGCATTCTTGTTACAGAAAAAGCTGTGAAAGCTATCAAGCTCAAACCAATAAATTTCTGCAGGAGAACTGTGTCCAGATGTTGTGTGTGACTTCACCAGATTTACAACAGAGCCAGTCAGGAAATAATGAAAGAGACTGTGGATTTAGTTAAAAGAAAAAGAAAAGAAAATGAGTGTAAAGAGTTTTAAGATATGAATCTTAGAGAAATTCAAGATCTAGTAGACAACATACTACAGGAATTAGGAGAAGACAACCTGATTGAAGATGAGTGTGTCCAAACCAGTGCCAGATGGTGAGGATGTATAAGAAGCAATGTCAGAAAACAAGTTGACATTAGACACTTTGGCAGGAACGTTCTGATTTTTCAAGACTTTTACTTCTTTTACCACATGGACACTTCTGAGATGCAGGGAATAAAACTAAAGAAAATGGTAGAAAAAGAATTGGTACCATATAGAAACATTTTTAGAGAAATGAAAAAGCAAAAACATCAGACAGAACTTATGATGTATTTATGTAAATTTACACAGCCTGGACCTGCCTCCCCTTTTTACCATCACTCGTTACATCTCTGACAGCAAGATTAACAAATCTGGCTACCTAAGACAAATCTTGCTACCTAAGAGAGCAAGATTAACCCCTTCCCTTCCTTCTTCTCCTTAGCATACTCAATGTGACAATGATGAGGATGAAGACCTTTATGATTATCTACTTCCACTTAATAAAGAGTAAGTATATTTTCTCTTTTGTTTGATTTTCTTATTTTTTCTTTACTCTAGCCTACTTTACTGTAAGAATAAAGTATATATATGTATATATGTATATATATGTATATATGTATATATGTATATATATGTATATATGTATATATATATGTATATATATGTATATATGTATATATATGTATATATGTATATATGTATATATATGTATATATGTATATATATATGTATATATATACACACACACACACACACACACACACAGAATATGCATTGTTCAATTGTTTTTGTTACCTGTAAGGCTTCTGGTCAACAGCAGGCTATTAGAAGTTAAGTTTTTGGGAAACTAAAAGTTATATATAAATTTTTGACTATTCAGGGGGCTGATGCAGCTAATCCTTGCATCATTCAAGGGTCAAATGTATTTTATTATTTTATTTTGTTTTTCTTTTTAGATTTTGGAAAATTTTTGTTGTGTTACTTTATTGTTTATGTATTGTAGTGTACAAGTATAGCTTATCACAAGCTATATTCAAATGATATTTTACCTTTCTGTGTTTAAAATTAGAATTTATAACAGTCACCTTTCAGCAATTGTCATATGTTTTATTCTTATGTATGTTGTAAAGAAGGATTGGTACACTGTATCCTGTGGGCCAAATTTAACAAACACCTGTTTTTTATAATCTCAGAACAACAAAAAAAGTTTTTTCTCTTTTAAAATGTTATGAAACAAACAGAATAATGTTCAACAGAGAAAAAATAGGTTCTACGAAGCCTAAACCACTATCCTCTATCCCATTATAAATCCCTGCAATGCATTGCCATAGTTTTTCCCTTAAACGATAAATTAACTTTTAAAGAGCTTTGTTTTAAATGCCCATTGTATCAACATTTCTGATTTTCTTCACTCCTATGTGTAGATTCAGATTTTTATTCCATATTTTTCCTTGCTACGTGAAGGACTCCTCATTATTTCTTGCAGTGAATATTTGCTGGTGATAAATTCTTTAAATTGTTTCAGCTTTTGTACATCTCAAATCGTCGAGTCTTCCCCCTAATTTCTGAAAATTATTTTCCCTGGTTTTAAAATTTTAGACAGTTAGTACTTTATTTTTTATTTCATTACTATATAGAGTTCTGCACTATCTTCCAGCTTACATTATTTCCAAAAAAAGTCAGCTGTCATTTTTACATTTGTTCATTTGTTGATTTTTTTATCTGACTGTTTTTGGAATTCTCCCTTTAAAACAGACTTTCAATAATTTTATGGTAATTTGGTGTAGTTATCTTCTTGTTTCATGTGATTAATGTTCTTTAATTTGTGTATTTATAATTCTCTTCAATTTTGGACAGTAATTTTTTGAAATATTTCTTCCATCCTTGACCTCCTTTGAGGAAATCCAGTTACACATATATTAGGACACAAACATACATACCCAACACCTCACTTATGTTCGGTACTAATTAGGTGTGTTTGTTTTCTGGTCACTCTTTTCTGTCTTTCATGTTGGATTATTTTTATTACTTTGATCAGTAATACTTTTGGCTACAATAAATAACTTCTCTTAATTCTATCTAGTGTAGTTTTCATCTCAGTCATTGTGGTTTTCACTTTTAGAAGTTTCATTTGGGTCTCATGGTATTTTCCACGTCTCTAATTTACATGTTAAAGTTTTCCTCTAGCTTTGTGGACCTATGAAATACAGTTATATCAGTTTTCATGCCTCCTATGCTGATACCAACAGGTTTGTCATTTATGTCACTTTTGATTGATTAATATAATCCTTATGACAGGTTTTATCTTTCTGCTTCTTTTTATGCTTGGCCAATTTTGACTGGATTATAAACATTGAAAACTTTATGTAATTGATTGCTGGGCATGTTTTTATTCATACAAAAATGTTCCTGTAATCATACAGACAAAAATTATTTAGCTTTCTTCTGGGATGTGTTTAAGTTACTTAGAAAGAGTTTGATACTTTTGTAACTTGAGGAGGTTTTTTAAATTTTTCGAGGGGGACAAGATAAAGATTTACTCTGTGTCCTTTTTCTCTGCTACTGAGGACTCTTCTGAGTGAGATAAGTAATGTGCTATAAATTATGAGGGTTTTCCCTCTGCCTGGTAGGAACAGAAAATATTCCCAGACCTACAAAAGCTTCAGATATTGTGCCCTCTAATCGTCGGGTGATTTTCCCCAGTCTTGAGTAGTTTCCTCACATCCATGAGCTGATCAGTACTCAGATGATTACTCAAAGTGTGTCCACTAAAGTAGGGTTTCCCAACCCTAGGCTGCCTACCAGTACTGGTCTGTGGCCTGGTAGGAACTTGGCAGTGGAGCAGGAGGTGAGCAGTGGGTGAATGCGCATTACCACCTGAGCTCCGCCTCCAGCAGCGGCATTAGATTCTTACAGGAGTGAGAACCCTATTGTGAACTGCACAGGCAAGGGATCTAGGTTGCATGCTCCTTATGAGAATCTCATTCCTGGTATCTGAGACCGAACAGTTTCATCCCCAAACCATCTTCCTACCACATCTGTGGAAAAATTGTCTTCCATGAAACTGGTTCTTGATGCCAAAATGACTGGGGACTGCTGTTCTAAAGATCTCCGAGCTATCTCTCTGAGCAACTCTCTTTTCTGGTACTAAGATCTGTTAATTGCAGCTTCCTTAGCTTCTCTAGACTGCCAGCTTCATCTCCTCATGTAAGGGAAACTCAGGCTGCATTTGTTTTCTTCCTTTTTGCAACAAAGCCTGAAAATATAGGGCAGTTGGAAGACTCTATTTGTTTTCAAAATCTCAGGTGCCATTGTCTTTTGTTGCTTTTTCCAATGTCTTAAGAACTATTGTTTCATTTTTTAAAAATTTTCTCAGTTGCTTCAAGCAGAAGTAAAAGGTTGGTGTCAATTTATCCATCTTGAATGGACATACAATTTCTAATATTCTATTTTTAACTCAAATTATAGTGGATTATTAATATAATAATAGAATTATTCATGAAAAGAATTACTTTATCTGCAATCTATGTAAAATATATTACATTATGCTCTACTTCATTAAAAACACATTACTATCCCTAGAATATTTAGCTGAGTGCGAATAAGCCCACAAGTATGAGGAAACTACCAAAGGCTGAGAAAATTAAGATAACATTTAAGCATAATATACGTAAGTAAAAATATGACAGCTATATACTAGTCAATAAACAATACGCTATTAGAATATATTTCAAGGCCTGAATATTTTCCTGTAGTTAGTGAAAGTCTCATTAAGAAAGTGATAATGGTTATCCACAATAGGAAAAACAACTTCCCTGATTATATAAAAGTCATTAATAAATACAGCTTTGAACAATAATTAATATATAAGGAATCTTTAAGACAATGAACATAAGATAATCATCATACATATTTTGGTGATAAGGCTTTTGTGTGACTCCTTCCTTTCATGCTTTTAGATTGCATGTAATAATGATGGAGTCAAGTAACATTCTCAAGTAACTAGAGAAGTTCTTTTCTGCATTTAATAAATATATACATAAAAATAAATGGAAAAATTGTATTCAATCTTAGAATATTAAATAGAAGAAATGAGACTTATCTACAATTAACTTCCTTAATATCATTCAAATACACTAAATACAGTAAATACACTAAATATAGTAAATGCACTTTTCTACAGACACTACTGTCACCTTAGTTCATGGTATCCTCTTCTCCTACTTTATCATTTTCATGGCTTACTTATTACTCTGCCTGGACCCAATCTTCATTCCAATTCATTCTGCACCTTCTTGCATAGTAATATTTTTAAATTCAAAGTAAAAAAGTATTTTTCTCACTGACGAATAACCTTCAATGAGTTCTCATTATCAGCAGGATAAAAACCAGCCTTTCTAAAATGATACTAAATACTCATCAAAATCCAGTTCACAAATGAATGGATGAAAAAAATGAACTAATCATATTAATTTTTTCATCCTCAAATGTTGGAATGGTGATTCACCCATAGTAGGTGCTCAAAATTATATATATGTCATGGTTGGATATTTAAAAGATAAGGACTTTTCTCTTTTTTAGTTTTTTTTTTAGCATATTGCTTTAATGAGGAAATATGTAAAAATTATTATTGTTCCAGAAGGTAGATGAAAAACAGCATTACTGAGCCAAGTACTGGGCCTGGCATAGCTTGCACCTAAGCAATGTTTATTGAACAAATGACTCTGCATTTATGTATTACTTGGATTAGTATTGCAAAAAATATGAAATTAAATAGTGTATACGCTGGACACTTAGCACCATTCACACAAATGTTGCCCAGGAGGTCTGCAGCATAGTTAACTCTAAATTTATTCAGCTATTCTGCCTTCTTATATAAAATAGCACTTCTCTCAAGCTGAATTATCTTTTTGTGTCTTAATATGGTTCTTAACTTCTTTCATTACCTGCCATTATATTTATTATATAACATAATGTGAATGTAAGGATTTTATTATTTTATATACCACTACCTGTCCAATACCTAAAATAGCACCTAGAGTACAGTAAAGATTCATTAAATAACTGTTAAATGAGTGAATACATGAACGAAAGCTTTCAGAGACCTCCCTCTTTATTCTTCATTAACTTCCATCACTATTAGAGCAAGGACGCAATTTTGCAGTTAATAAATTAGATGAAATCTAGAAGACAGAATTGTGGGTGGAAGAAAAACATTCTCAATATCATTGCTGATCTTTGAAATTTTGAAGACATAGCTTCACATATTTTAGAATGGCTATAAGTCTTTAATAAATGAAGTTCAAATACTATGTGCAAAAGTGTTTATCCTTCTGAAAGAATACCGGCATCATTAAATAAATTCTGCATCAAACTAAAGCCTATAGAATCTGTCACTTCCTGACACGGCGATTATATTTACAAAAAAAAATTCTATTTTATATTTAAGTCTACTTGAAAGACTCTTGAATCTACTGGATCCAAGTCTGACCCTTTTCTATTTCTATTTTATAACTTATCTAATCACTAAAATGAAGAGTTCATGAACGTAGATGGATAGCTACAATGTGCCATATATTTGATCTCTCTTATTTGCACAGCTCAATATAATGGAAATAGATATACTAAAGAACCAAATAATGAAGTCACTCTGTCTGTCATAACATTGGCACTTGTATTTTCTTTGTTAAATACAAAACAAAAAGCAGAACATGAAAGGGTGAGAAACACTCATGTTAGTGTACTGACTTAACTGCCTTAAGTTACAAAACACTCTACATTGTAGAAATTGTTTTCGCATAGATGATCTCACACTTTTTAAAAAATAGATGGCTGGTGTCTGCTTTTAAATATGTAAAACTTAAGAAACAAGCTATCAGTATATTTTATTCATTTAGCTGCCAAAGAATAATATTTTAATATGACAAGATTTAAAACACAAGAGTATATTTTTTACCTTTTCTTGTGATTAGAGATTTAATTGGCCTATATTGCTTTAAAATAGCCTGTGCTAGTTGCCCTATCCAATAATATTACTACTTAGGCAAAAGAGAGTAGGTTGAAATGAACTTTTATGATTTTCAAACATCATTTCGTCTTCATCACATTATTTGCAGCATTTGCTTGAAGTGAGTTCATTTGCCATCTTGTACCCTGCAGAGGCATCTTTATAAGGATATCTTTTATTTAAAATAAGGAAATCACTTTCATGATAGGTTTTTATGTCAATTTCAAAATATCTTGTAATTGTCCAATGTGTTTAAACTTGTGTCTGCCTTAATTCTTACCCAGGATATAAATAAACACTTTCAATTAATGGATTAATGCAGAATTACTGTGAGTACTTCAGAGAGTTAAATTCCATTACATTTCCTAAGTGTTAATCAATTAGTCATTTCACTAGCTGTAGGTCATAAGATTGGAGTGCCCCAATGAATTGATTCCCTACTCTTTTCATGAACGAAAATATGCTTATTAATTCAATTCAATGAAATGTGTCACATCTGTGGCTAATTTTAGCTTTCCCTTTTCAATCTCACTGGAAAACTCCACCCCTCACCTTTGGACTGCACAAAAGCTAACCTCTACACATCCCCCCTGACATGTGATTAAACGTGCTTCAAACTGCTGGCATATGCTGTATACCAAATATTGTACCTATCAAGCTTTTACATGTTTTCATTTTGAAATTTCCATTTAAATGCAAATTCCGCCATTTAAATAGAGTCCTCCTGTTCTTTATTACACTATAATTACTACTTCCCATCTTCCTCGGACTGACTGCAAGAAAGGGCATAGGTCACTTTACGAGCCCTCTAAAAGTGCAGTTGAAATCAAGAAGTCATCATCGCCAGCATTTCTGAGTGACACCCATTTGTTAAGGGAGGCCTGACGGACTGATTCAAACAGTGCCCTCAAACATGTCCTGTCCTATGATTTACAGGAACAAAAACAAACAAAGCCCACAGCTACCATTTCTTCAGGACCATGTGAGTTAAATAATGTAGTCAGGATTTGGCACAAGTAAATAGCAATTGAAACGCTGCCCTCATTTTGAAAGGAGACACATGCCAAGTGATACAAGCTAGTTCCCATGCCAAGAGATAAGCAAGAAATACAAATATATTTAGATATTCTCTATCCTGATTAAACAAAATGCAATCAATCATGAGTTAAACTGAATAAAAATATGTTAGAACTAATATTTTCCATAGGTCTGGTTAGTAATATCATTGGCAATAAAATACAATGTATAAATTTAATACAAATTTGAAAGTCCTTAGGGTGTATGCGTATAAATAAAATTAATACTAGGAATTTTAGATGGTAAAACTACACAGTAACAAAATCCATGAGATATAACATTTTGAATACTTAATTATTAGCATTTAATACAACCTTAAAATTATATATTTCACATATATATTTTGTGGCATTTTTTGGGGAAAGGTTGAAGGTGAGAAAGTGGGGTTGGGATGCTGTGAGTGTCAACCAGAAAAAAGCAAAATTCTATTAGCAGTTTATCTCCAAAATGTTTACTTGAATCTCTGTTTTGATAGGCTGCATTATATAGTGGAAAAAAAAAGAATATTTGAATCAGATGAACATGGGCTCAAGAGGATTAAAATTATGAAATTGGTGTCCCTGAGCAAGATATTTAATCTTTTTCTGAAACTGGAAACAGAGATTATAAAACATCTCTGAGGGAAGCACATAGTAAGGGGAGAGAGAGAGATGGACAGATGGATTGCTTTAGGTAATAACATCATTGAACACAAGACAGCTAACTTCCACAGACATTGAAAATACCTATGCACTCAGTTCCAAACTCATTGGAACTTGTGTTAATATTTGATTACAGGAGAAAAACCCATCCCTTAACTCATAATTTCTTGATACTTAAGCCTCTCTATTAATTATGACAAGATTTGAAACACAATTGAATATATGTTTACCTTGTCCTGTGATCAGATAATTAATTGGTCTATATTAGCTTAAAATAGGCTATGTTGGTTGTCTTATGGGTAATATCAATGCTGTATTTTTATCCCAGTTCATTGGGTTACAAATTCTAGGACACTGAGTGAAAAACATTACACCAGCACTGAAGGAGCCAAACACAACCATTTATATACAGGATATCTTCAATTTGAGCCCTGTCATCTTTAACCATATCCTTTTAAAGTGCATTAAATCACCAACTAAAAATTTATTATTTGTTCTTCTGCTTGCTTTCAACTGGACTCCTTGTTATCTGTCTCTAAAATAGAGGTAAATCAGGCTTCATTTTCTAAGTAGAATTTGAATATCATACTTGCTATTAAGCCAACTTAAATGTTACTCACAAAGCTCTGATTTGGGTAGTCACTGGTCCATTCTGAACTTTGTAAAGTACGTCGTGCCAAAGTTGCTCTTTCTATCAATAATATTATTTATTCTCAGTTGTCATCTGGGATTATGTCCCATACCAATATTGAGATCATATTTCCAAAATATTTAATGATCATTCAATTCTTTACAACTTCTCATTCAGGTAATTTATTATACTATAAAGTGCACGTATAAAAATATAAATATATTCTAAAACACAAAGCATTCCACAGCATATGATATTGCTATTTAATAGTGGGTATTCTTTTCTTTTTACAAAGTAATATAAAGATTTGGCTCTCTCTTTAACCTAAAAGAGCAAATAACCAGATCCAATATTTGTAACCATCTGGTTATACTTACATACCTGATAAGGCTGTGACTACAAGAGCCCATGGGGAACTTTTTGTCCAAACAGACCATAATGTTCAGTATTCTGACTCAGTGCATAGGTTTGGATTAATAAAATGTTACTCCTATTGAATGATTTAAATCCCATTTTAAATGTTGTTCACAATTGGTGAATCCTGTAAGTTTCAATTTTGCTTCTCAAACTATTCATTACATTTTCTTCTAAGATTATGTTCTGGACGAATTTTTTACTTCTTACATTCATTTCTGGAAATTAATAGCATGGCCCAAGCACATTTTTTTCATGTGAAAATACATATTCTTTAAGCCTTATGCTATGGATTTATCTTTACCCTTATTCTATTTTCCAGACAACAATATTTGAACTCCATAAATTGTTTCAAAATGTCAGCAGAACGCAATTGCTGTTGTCAAGATATTAACAATATCAATAATTGAATCTTTCTCCCTTCTCAATTCGTGGTGCTAGCTACATTATGACATCTCTCTAGTTTCTGGCAGTTCACCAAATTATTCCTTAACTTATTTCAACTTCAAAAAGTGGAGCACCTGTAGAAGATTGTAGTTACACCCACTTATATTTCATTCATTCATTTATTCTTTCACACAACACCATATCTCTTGAGTGCCCACTTTATGCCGGGTACTAATCAAGCACTGGGGATAGACATATAAGTGAGTCAGATAACTCTCTGCCCTCATTAATTCTTAATTTAGTGAGGGAAGGCATAGAATCATAACCAAATAAATATATTGCATGATGTCAACCACTAGCACCACAAGCAAAGTAGAGAGGACTAAAGTGAAAGAGAGTGGTGTGAGAGAGGAAGGAAAATGCGTTAGAAATGGAGTGGGCCTGGCACAGTGGCACACACCTATAATCCCACTACTTTGGGAGGCCACAGTGGGTGGATTGCTTGAGTTCAGAAGTTCAAGAGGAGCCTGGGTAACATGGGGATACCCCGTCTCTACAAAAACTAAAAAAAAAAAGTAGCCAGGCATGGTGGTGCACACCTGTAGTTCCAGCTACTTGGGAGGCTGAGGTGAGAGGATCCATTGAGCCTGGGAAATCATGGCTGCAGTGTGCTAACATTACACCATTGCATTCTAGTGTGGGTGACAGAGCCAGATCCAGTCTCAAACAAAAAAACAAACAACAACAACAACAAGGAATTTCGAAATATCTTTTACTAAGATATTAAGTTTGAGAAAAAACTAAAAACTTGACTAAGTGAATGAGAATCTTTGCAAAGATTTGGGGCAAAGGCTGTCCCAGGTAGAGAATAGCCCTGGAATAGGAACTATTTGTTGTGTTCAAAAAACAAAAATGCTGTTTGGTGCACATTGAGCAAAGGAGAAGATTGATTATAAATGAGGTTGGGAGGGGTCTCCCTGGGCTGCACCAAAGGGCATTTGAAATTCAAAGGAAGGGCTTTGAATTTTGATCTGTGTGATGAGAAATTTTGTTTTCAGAAAGATCCCTTGTGCTATTATCTGGAAAATTGACTGTGAGTGGAAGAGTGGAAAGAGTTTCACTATTGGAGGCAGTTTTAGTAGTTCTGGAGAGATGATGGTTACAAAGACCACGGTGGCAGCAGTAGGAGTGATTGCAATAGAGGGCCAAGTCACTACATCCATATTTAAAGTTAGAGCTTATAGGGCATATTAGCCCCTTAGTTTCCTAGGATAAGACTGTGATCTTTGAATTCTTTCTGTCTCTCTTACTCCGCCTACACTATCTATCAGCAAAATATATTAGTTCATTATTCAAAATACAAACAGAATCTAACCATATCACTTGCTTCATTAGTATCAACTTGGTTCAAGCCCATGGTGTCTCTAGCTAGGATAAATATCTCCTAACAGGCTATCTCATTTTCCCTAACTCCATGTCATCTATTGTCAATACAGTAACCAGGAAGATACTGTTAAACTATAGGAAGGACCATTTACTTTTTCTGCTCAAACATTTGAAGTGGCTTTAATTGATGTGGTTTATTGCTACGCCTTTTGTTCCCTCCTGTACTCTCTCAACTCACTCCCTTTCAATGCTAGACTCCTTGCTGTTGCAGCAGCACATGCCACAAATCTCTACCTCAGGAAATTTTTGCACTCTCTATCCTCTGCTAGAATTCTCTTCCCCCTCTGCCTTACCCTTCCACTTACTTCATATCTTAATGCAGTGTCAACATGTCAGCTAGACCTTCCCTAACTTGCTATTTTAAATTACAACTCCTGAAGCTAAACTTTCTCTTCAATATTTCTGTCTTTTTTACCCCATAACTCCTATATAGTCTATATATTCTATTTATTTTATTTCTTATTGTATGTTTAATTTGTGCTGCTCATGAAGAAGATCCAGCCCTCCATCTCCTGGGTACATGGAAGAATTACATTTTTGGCCCTTTTATGTTTGGGTGGGACCAGGTTACTAGTTCTGGTAAATGAAGTGTTGAGCAATAGAACTAGAAATATGTGTCATTTCTGTTCTGGAATATTTGACTACCGGTATGAGGCCCTCCATAGTCTCTTTTCCTCTTCATTTGTGATTGGTGGAAAAAACAATGGCTGTACCATAGGTCTTATAGAGCAGAGCCTCAAGCCAACCTCTAATAAACATTCAGCTTATACAGTAAATAAACCTTAATTGTTTTTAAGATTCTAAGAGTTGGGGGTTATTTAATAGGGCAGCATTTACTTAGTCTATATAAGCACATCTCTTTGTCTGTTTTGCTCATTGTTGTATCCTTAGAAACTGGAAGAATATCTTTCACATAGTAACTTACCAAAAAAATGTTGAATAAATGAATTAGACATTCAGTGACTACTAATTATGAGATTATAATTATTTCCCTGTTGTAGTCAAGAATGGCTCCTCACTGAACCCTACCATTAACCATTAAACCTCTTCATCTCCATAATACATTATACTGGAATATCAATCTGATTCTAATACTGAATCACATTTATGAGTTGTAATGTTCATTAGCCATGAGAGATTATAGATGAGCCAAAGCCTTTCCTAGAACTTGATCTGTATGGTTGTATTGTCAATCATGGTGAATACTGATGGCAAGGAGGCTAGAGAAAACAAAATGAAATGAGAAATTAGGCATGTTTGCTGGGGGTTTCAGTTATCTGTGTTGCATCGCTGGCAAGAGAGAATACTTTGCTCAATACCATAATCCTTTAGGAGGAAAGACAGTCTTATAGAACAGCAACTCACTTCAAGTCAACATGGGGTAGAGAAAAGGCTATGCCCTGCAGAGAGCAAAAATCCCATCTAAGAGTGCGAGAGTGCGAGGCTGCATACTGTTTATGCAGGCTTTATCATAGTATTACTCTAGGGTAATTTTTAATTTTTGTTTTTAAAATAATGAGCAGTAAATGCCAGCTCTAGTTAGAAATAAAGCATCGTTCGTGATTTAGCATGTCTGTGTAACTGATTCTAAATTTCCCACTCTGCTGCAACAAGCACAGCTTGAAGCAGCTGGACACATCAAGAGATGGCCATAGTTGATATTAGAGACCAGTAAATGAAAATAGAGAATTACTGAGTTGCTTGTGTCAAGTTATTAGTAGACTCAGCAATATTATTATTATCTCTTTTCTATTCAGAGTGCTTAAGTTGCTTTAGTCATTAACATTTCATCAGATTTTAAGCAGCTGCCAAGAACTGCTCTTACAAAATGACGACAGATACCATCGCTAATAATGTCTACTGTGGGTAGCAGAGAGGATGTTTTTTTTTTAGGAACACCACAAATCTCTGTCTTCCAAGCATGAGTCTCCTTGGTAAGATACATGACCTCACTCATCTAACTGCATAGCCAGGGTAAAGATAACACAGATTTTCAAAGAAAAATGATGGATTCACTATGAGTGGTGTTGCAGGGAGTACTTGAAACCCCAAACTGGAATTCATCCCTTTGGTATTTAGTAGCATGAAATCATCTGGAAAATAAGCACTTTGCTATCTTGATCTTAATGATATGAAGTTTAGCATACTTTATACACACACACACGCACACACACACACAGAAAGAGAGACAGAAAGAGAGAGAATTGTTTTAAGATGAGGAGTTAGCTTTTCTGTGTCACTTGAGTTTTCCAGACAACTGAATTTTATCCACAGTTAACTTTCACAAAATATTTATTCAGTTAGCTAATAAGTCCCAGTGTTCATGGGACTCTATTTCGTCAAACCAATTGTAAATGCTAAATAATCAATTTTGATTTTAATTTAATAATCATTGAGTCAGAGTATTAATGCCCACTACAGAGTAATGGGACCATGGAGATTTAAGGCAAGGTAATATTTCCAGTCATTAAGGTGAGATATGTCTGTTTGTCCTCTGTATTATGTTCAGTAATTCCCTTAAGGGTATAGGGAATAACTTGTTTAAATTTTGTGAGATCTTCAAGTGTAACTCTACTTTAAGCCCTAGTATCAATTAAGTCCACAAAATTTTGTCAATAGGGGCATTTCATCAGATGTTAAAGTTAATTCAGAATCTGTGTTGTACAAGTAAAGAGCCAGTTGGTGTCCTTTTATCTTTTCGTTTTATCTTTGTTATAAATTTCTTTCAGTAAATTTTGAATTTTCGATTGAGTTAAATTTCAGATGTTTTCATTTTTTTTGTTTTATCTCTCTGCATTCAGGTATTTCATTTGTTCGTTTGTCTATATTATCTTTTTTTGTGTGTTTGTTTTATTTCTTGATACATTTTAGGAAGTTCTTCTGTACTTTGCTCATTTTTATACACTTCTTCCTCCAGAGGGCCTCAAATCAGTAATTGCCAAAGTATGTACCTACCTCATGGCTATTGTTGCTTTATTGCATTTGAGAACCATAGGCTTGAAGTGGGTTTACTGTGCCATGGGTTTGCTATGGGCATTTTTCTTATGACTCTGAATGTCAGAATCTTTGTTGTGAGAGAGGTATAAGCAGCATCAGTAGCAAAAAGGCATTTTGTAGGATTCTAGTGAGCCATCTGCTTTTAACCCTGTGACTTCAACATAACAAGTGGTAAAATTGTTTTTCCACAGGAGCAACCAAGCATGCAATGGGGCTGTATATTTTTGGCTCTCAGTTTTTCCTCTGAACACTCTGTAGAATTGGGAGAAACCCCTGGTTGAGACACTACCAGTGGCCAATAGTTATTTTTTTCTTTGTTTTTTTTGTTTTGTTTTGTTTCTGTTTTTACTACCTAGAGTATTGTGTTTCACAGCTTTTGCTAGAACCAAAAGATAAAATTTGATCTAAAATGCCCAGATAGGTCTGGATCAAGGCCCCGAATCAAGCCCATTTGAAAAAGGGCATCACTTTTATACAGTCCCTATTCACCAGTTATTGCAACTTTTCACTTAAGTAGGCTAAATTTATAACAGAGGCTCAATAAGACTCAGACAATGCAACACAGAAGAACATTGCTGAAAATGCTTCTAAGCAGGCTGCAGAGCCAGCTGGTAATCCACTGCAAGAGAAGACCATAGTAGTAGGAGCATCATCCACACATTCTGCTCTAATGCCCACTGTTCCTATTATTATGGCCACAACAATATTGTATATGAGTCTTACCCTAAATCTAGTTTAAACAATAGGACTGATGATGCCACACTTGCACATAGATGGTACAAAAAGATTTATTTCTCACATAATGAAACTTTCCAGGGAGTGTAGGCCTGATTCACAGCTGGTGTAAAAATCACTTGAGAGAGCTGGGAAAGGAAAATGGCATGACTTTTATGGAGCTTAGGGCACTATGCTGGGGTTAAGTGTTTCTCCTCTGGCTGGGGCTGACATGAATTAAATTTCTTACAGGTACCAAAGTAGGGAAAACTGAACTTTCTTATCGGCTTGTCAGATTTGAAGGGGAAGAACACTGATTGGGCTTGAAATCTATTAGTAGTAAAAAATAAAAAAAGAAGTTAGACTCTTTTTATTTTTTTGAGGCGGAGTCTCACTCTGTTGCCAGGCTGGAGTGCAGTGGCACAATCTCGGCTCACTGCAACCTTCGCCTCCCAGGTGAAGCGATTCTCCTGCTTCAGCCTCCAGAGTAGCTGGGACTACAGGCATGCGCCACCACACCCAGCTAATTTTTGTATTTTTAGTAGTGATGAGGTTTCACCATGTTGGCCAGGATGGTCTTGATCTCTTGACCTTGTGATCTGCCCACCTCGGCTTCCCAAAATGGTGAAATTCTTATTATACTCAATCAACCTTACTTCCTTTGTGAAATTTTCTTTTCAAAGACACTGCCCCATATTTAATTCATGACAAGTTCAGCACAATAACACAACTTATTATGATGTGAGGCAAATCATTCCTTAGCATTCCTAGGAGGAAGGGCCATCCATGTCACTATCGGTTCTCAGCTGGACTGCTTAACATAACTTGTCCCTGCTTTCTCTTTTGACCACCTAAGACCAAGCAAAGCAATGGCACCATTCATGTTCAGTACAGCAGGATAAACAGCTACAGGTGGTTAAAGCGGCAAGTGTTATAATACAGAAATTAGGTGCATACAAAATGGTTGGATGAGTTCTAAAGAGAAGTTCTAGGCTTGATTTAAAAAAAAATGACTTATAGAAATGAATCAACAAAGGAGCTACAATCTAAGAGCTACTACTGAAGCCATGCCAGAATTCATTGTGTATCATCTTTTCTCAAAATAGGGTTGCTGTAAAGATTTAAATAACTCATATAAATAGTATGTTAGCACATTGTCCAGAACATAATAGAAATGATGGATATTTTTATTATCCATCATTTGTGGGTGGTATAGTTTGCTTTTTGCTATCCTTAGTTTAAATCACATCATTGTTTTATAGTGTTCATTATTTTGTTTTCTAATTTTTGAAATAAATATTAACTCTAGTAATTCTATATTTTTGTAACAGATAATATTTCTCTCAATTACATCACTTTATTTATGTTTATTTCAACAAAATGTCAGACTATCTAAAATACTTTGGAAATCTAAGTCTAATTGATCAACTTTCCAAAAGATTTTCTTATTGCATTATGTGTGAATTACTATACGCTAATTCACTTTATGAGTATAGACCTGATTTTGCTGAGGAGTGATGTGAAGCCTATTTTTTAATGTGTCCTTAAAAATGTTTTGGTTCTAATATTATTTGTATTCTAAAAATGATTTGTTATAAATTATATTATAACCTAAATATTAATAAGAACAGCATATTGGAACACACATTCTGTGGTCTTCTGTGCAGAAATAAAGGGTTAGGAAACACGAATGTAAAAGAAAAAATATTTCATCTTTTCTTCTATAGGATAATGATGGTTATTAAAATCCAAATCTCTCTATATATCTTTCAAAACCATGCAGATTAACATGAAAAACAAAATAATGCACAAACTATTGATGTCTAGTGTTTAATTTAGGAAATACTTCTAATTATGTTTAGGCAGACAAACTTTCTGAAAACATCAGAGCCACGGGATTTTTTTTCAGAACACTTGGCATAAGTAAATGAAATAATTTAGATTCTGGTCTTGCATAATTCTTCTACTAAAAGTAAAATTATATGTTAGAAATTTTATATTAATTGCATTCCAAAGACTTTATACATTGCATGAGTACTTTCTAATATCACACTTTAAATAATAACAACAACTGTTTCTTGAAGCTGAGTTAGCTTGACTTCTCTTGAAAAATGAAATAAACTTGAAGAATTGTTCAGATTTTCCTACTTGAAGAATGCTGCTAAAATTTTCTTTTTTTATTATGCTTTAAGTTCTGGGATACATTTGCAGAATGTGCAGGTTTGTTACCTAGGTATACATGTGCCATGGTGTTTTGCTGCACCCATCAACCCATCATCTACATTAGGTATTTGTCCTAAAATTTTTATATTAATTATTTTTCTGTCTTCTATAGCTGGTATGGTTCATATCTGTTCATATGTTCATATGTTCATACATTTGTTTTCTATCATATAGATATTGTGTCTGATTATAGATGGCCACCTAGTAACCCATCCCACTCCTTGAAAACTTTTGTGAGCTTCTGAGATATTGAATAACCAGATAAATTACCAACTCCAGAAAGGTAATTGAACATTTCTTGATACTTAAAATATATTTGAATATTTAAAGTTTAATGCCCAGACTCTGAGCAACACATTCTAATTTCATGTTTTAGTAAAAATAATTCACATATAGAAAATCACAATTCTAGTCACATGAGCAAAACAGTGTAACAAATAAATGTTCTATGAATAATGTGAATTCAAACAAAATTAAGTGAGGCTCGGAAATATCTAGTGGAGTTCTGATCTCCTCACAGAGAGATCACAGATAAGGAAGCTGATAAGGACAAAGTGCTATTTTTTAAATGAGAAAAGGGGATGAACTCATTACAATAAAGCCTAGGTCCAAGACATTGCATGATGCAGAGAAGCAGAAGTCACTTGGGATGAGAGATATGTGGAAGCATCTTTTCTGATAAGCTAAATTGAAACCTACACAGGGCTTCACTAGGAGGGCAAGAATTATCCCTCAAGGCCAAGAAGGAATCCATAACATCTAGTACACTCATGCATCAATGTAGTTCTATGGTTTTGACCTGGATAGAATTCAGACTGAACTTCTTCCTCTTAATCTCAGTCAAGTTATTTTATTCTCCGTGTGTGTGTCTGTGTGTCTGTGTGTGTGTGTGTGTGCATGTGTGTGTGTGTTTGTCTTAAGTATTAAATATGAAGACTACTATATTATGGATTCATTGTGGGAATTAAATAAAATATTCTGTGTAGATCATTTTAAATTATGGCTGTTATATAGAAAACTCAATAAATGGTAGACTATGGTAAGAACATTACACTTAGGAAACAGCATTTAAACACACCCTCTTCATTGGATGGAGCTTAATGTGATTGTAGTATTAGTGTAATTTTATTACTTTTATTTTAATGTAACAAGATTTCAATACACTTCTTTCAAATTAAGTATACTTATTAAGTTTACCATTGACAGGCAAGCATCTTACTTACGCTGCATTGAAAGGAAGTTATTTTCCTGCTCTGATTACCTCTGTTACCATAAAAGTTTTAATTTTTCACTACTCTGTGGTTCCTGTCTTTGGAATAGTCTAAATGTAATTTAGGTACTGCATCACACCAATATTTATAGAGTATATTGCATTTTATGATCGCATAATGAAATGCAAGCATATGTAATCTAATAAATTTAATTTAGAAGAAAAAGCACACAGAAGCAAATACACACACTGCTTTATATACTCCCTAAGGAAACGTTCTTGCTTGCAAACTAGCAGCCTAGCATTGGTGACAATCAACATATTATGAGACTATTGACAATCTTGTGAGTCACAAATGGAAAAATAGCCAACCTGATACAGCAGGAGGCAGTCAAATCCCTAAGCAGATGTAGGTGGGTCCCCAGTGAAACCCAGCCTTCAAGCCACAGACAGTTTAAACCCTGACAAGCAAGCTACAAGTCTCAAATAAATCTGTGGACCAGACTGAGAACCTCTCTTCTTGTTTGGTGCACTTTCCTTTTATTGATCCCCTCTCTTCACTATTTTACATATACCTACCCTTATTTAATTAGTTTCTTACATTGTTGTGCCCATCTTTGAGTGCTGGCTTCTTTTAGCCTTTTTTTTTTCATCTTTTTTTCATACTCACAAAACAATTATCACTCACTCCTCCATTTGGAGCCAATAAAAGCCCTGGACTCAGCCACACTTTGGGGAGCTACCTGACTTTGGGTAGGGGGCCGTCTCCTTCAGGTCCCCTCTCCGCTGAAAACTGTTCCATTGCTCAATACAACTCTCTGCTCTGCTCACCCTCCAGTTGTCAGCATAACCTCATTCTTCTTGGTCAGGGAACTAGAACTCGGGAACCACGGAATGCAGGTATGAAAAAGGTTGTATGTAACATTGTAGCCCTCCTCCCTCTCTGCTAGCACTAGGCGGTTGCCCCACATGATGGGAAACAGCCTCAGGACCCAGCCCAGGAGTCGCGGGCCAGGTCGGAGCAATGGGACTGAAAGAGTTGTTAACACACCCCGATTCACCAAGCAGATGGTGGGAATAACATGCACTCTGGGGCTCTGCAGTCACTGGTGTCTGAGTTTCTCCAGCACCACCCCATTCCCCTTGTCCAGACACCAGCACCCAAGGTGGAAGCAGGTCACAGGATAACCAGCCCAGCTGCAGGCTGAGTGCAGATCCCAAGGTGAGCATGGGATCTGGGCCAGAAAACAAGCCATGTGCAGCCAGCCAGGCCAAGTGGGTGGAGTACCTCCTGCGGGGAGCCTGGGGCCAAGCAAGACCCCGGGCAGTGGCACCAGCAGCCACAGAAGTCTCCAGCTGGCAAAGTGGCACCAAAAAAATCCTGTGTCAAACCCAGGGTTGTGAATAATTAAGCTATCTCTAGACAATTAATGATGAAATAATATTACTAAGTAGTTTCGCTGAATGCAAATTAACATGATGGGCACACGCACAGCTCTTGACACATTTGAAATTCCAAATAACTTACATAATTTCATACAGGGTTCAGAGATCCACCATTGGCAGAAGAGCAAGGACAACAGAGCACGTTACAATAGGGCCAGCCATCTTTCCTTTATGTAGCAATTGGGTAGCCAGATCACTAGTTACTATCTTGCTATTCACACATGAATCTGTTGGTTTTGGCAGACTGGACTGATCCTCAGATGAAGAGTTAATTTAACCCTCAAACATAGGGTTAAATTAGCTCTTTCTATACTAGTTAGCTAAAGGAGAAACACATGCCATCCTTGAGGATGGAAACTACTCTGGCCTTATAATGGGTTATAGAAATATTTCACACACATTATCTTCTTTACACTTTAATATAGTATTTTGGGCATAGAAAGCAAAACCTTCATTATTTCTACTTCAAAATTATGGAAACCAGATCTCAACAGATGAGGTTCAAGTCTTCAGTTTTTTCTCTAAAAGCAAATAATGTAATTGAAATATAAACCTCAATTCTGAGCCCATTCTAAATTCATTTTCTGTGTACTTCTTTGCCTTTACTATGGTTAGCAAACACCATACAACTTTGCTATGTGACATCAGAGTGCATGTCACAAATGTCCTACTGCTATAATTGAAATTTCCATTATATTTACAGCTAGTTCTTTGCCATCCATCTTATTTATATGGCCATCACAGATAAGCAGGCTCCTAATGAGACATCTAATGCAAAGAAGCTGTTAATAAAGAACATTCCCATATCTGAATGTGACAGCTATATCTCATACAGTTCTTGTTCTTTCAGATTATAATAGATGACACTCTATTTTGTTAACCTGTGATTTCAGAAAAAAGCATAATGCTGCAAAACGCCAGCTACTTGTTTGCCTTGCAGATAAACTTCTAAGTTATTTCACCCATTATTTCTCTTAATAAACTATTTAATATTTTGATGCTAAAGATTAGTGGCAACTTTCAGTTCATTCTTTCTCTGATGAATCCGAATTATGTATAGGTTTCTCCTCCTGAAAAAATTCTCCCTGGGACTGAGACACACAGAAAATTGTAAGAACTACCTGTGTTTCTCCTTTAGCTAAATACTAACAAAACCAAAAAGAAAAGAAAAACAAAGGTCCTTTGTGTCTTATTTCTAGAGCCTTTAAACAAGCTATGCAATTCTAAAACTGCCTCCTAGATTCCTAATGAGGAATTGTGATGATCTCTAGGCACAAGCAATTTTTAACCAGGAGAGCTAAGTGCATGCACATGCGACCGAAGGCACTCTTTATCTCACAGGTTTGTGGCAGCTCTGAAGACCCTTCTCACTAAACAACAAAATAAATCTTTCTAGATTCTTGAATTTCATTAATTTCTTTCTTACCAAAGGCTCTGCTATTATTATGTGTTGTTTCAATATAAGGAAAGAAAGAATACGATGTAGAGGGGTGGTCAATACAAATATAGATATGTATTTCAAGAATAGGTGGTTGACTTTCTCACTTCTCAAAGGAATATAATTTTAATTGATTCTAATCTTATTGTGTCTTTATATTGGTTCTATGTATTCCAGCATTATTAACCGCATTTTGTATTTCTATGTAGTACTTCTTCTCTTATGTTTTATTTTACTACTTTTAAATCCATCAGTAGGATGTAGAGTTTTAAATGGTATGACTTTATATTAAAAAGTTTTAACAATATATCTGATGCCACAAACTTCTCAATTAATAAGTTAATATTTTTAATTAATAATTAATATTTTTCTTATCCTTTAAGGAAGAATGGCAAAGAGTACAGGAATAATTTCAACAGAAAAAAATGAAATGAAACAATATTTGCCAAGTTCCATTATAACTACTTTACAAATATTGACTCATTTAAGCCTTAAAACATCTCTGCGAGATGGTCATTATTATTATCCCCATTGGACAAATGGGAAATGAAGGCACTCAGAAGTTGAAGAACTTGATTGCTCAAGTTTATGTAAACAATAAGTAATTGAAGAACAAACTGAGGCAAGCCCACTCAGGGTCATACTCTAAGCCATGATATCATACCTTACATATCAAATGAGCCTGTTCAAGATTTAGCAACCTCTGGACTGGGCGATTTTCTATATATCTGAAGAGGTAATTTATAATGAGATTATCACTGTCTTTCTGGTTTTATCCTATAGCTTCAAATTAATCCGAATAAAAATCTCAGCAAGTTTTGTTTAATAAATTGGCAAGCTGTTGGCTGGGTGCGGTGGCTCGCGCCTGTAATCCCAGCACTTTGGGAGTCCAAGGCGGGTGGATCACGAGGTCAGGAGATTGAGACCATCCTGACTAACACGGTGAAACCCCGTCTCTGTTAAAAATGCAAAAAATTAGCCGGGCGTGGTGGCGGGCGCTGGTAGTCCGAGCTACCCCAGAGGCTGAGGCAGGAGAATGGCGTGAACCTGGGAGGCGGAGCTTGCAGTGAACCTAGATCCCGCCACTGCACTCCAGCCTGGGTGATAGACTCCGTCTCAAACAAACAAACAAAAAAAAAATGGCAAGCTGTCTCCAAAATTCATATGAGAATGCAAAGAAAACTGAGTAGTCAAAATGATGGAGTAAAGGATAAAGTTGAAGGACTACAATACCTGAATTGAAGTTTTATATAAAGCCACTGTAACCAAGACCTTGTGGCATTTGTGAGGATAGACATATAGAAGAATGGAATAAAATAGAAAACCATAAACAGATGCACACATTCACTGTTACCTTATTTTCACCAAATATTTGAGGAAATGTAATGTCTAAAAGGTAATCTCTTCAACAAATGCTGTTAAAGCAACTGAGCATCTGTAGGGGAAAAAAATATTACCCTCTTCCTTACCTCAAACCATACCAACAATTAACTTGAAGTTAATAATAAACCTAAAGGAAGAATTTAGTCTATAAAACACTTCTGCAAACAGAAAATCTTTGTGGTTTTGGCATAAGTAAAGGTTGCTTAACTCGCATAGAGTAAGTACTCATATGAAAAATGAAAATTAATAAATTTGAATGTATTGAAATTAAAACATTCTGTTCTTTGCAGATATATTCAAGATGAAGGCAAGCCATATACTAGAATAAAATTTTATTTCTAAATTATTATATACATTGAAATTAGTTAAGATACCCATTATTGATATTATTTATAAATCACATATGACGAAGAACTTGTATCCAGCATATTAAGTATATATAAAGAAGCAAAGATATACAAATAAGTAATGAGGACACAACAACATCAAATATAGAAAAAGAAATCTGTACAGCTGCATTACAAAACAAAAAATAAAATATCCATACACATAAATATTTCTTAACACTATTATTCATTAGGAGAATGCAAATTTAAACTATTATATACCTACAAAAACAGCTAACATTAAAAAGTATGACAGTCTTTACATCGACAAGGATGCGGACTAACTGGAAGTCTCAAGCGTTACTGGTGGAACTGTAAAATGATACAACTACTTTGGAAAATAGTTTGGCACTTTCTTTTTATTTAAAAATATACTTGCCTGTTCATATCCTTCGCCCAATAGACACTTCTCAAAAGAAGACATTTATGCAGCCAAAAAACACATGAAAAAATGCTCATCATCACTGGCCATCAGAGAAATGCAAATCAAAACCACAATGAGATACCATCTCACACCAGTTAGAATGGCAATCATTAAAAAGTCAAGAAACAACAGGTGCTGGAGAGGATGTGGAGAAATAAGAACACTTTTACACTGTTGGTGGGACTGTAAACTAGTTCAACCATTGTGGAAGTCAGTGTGGCGATTCCTCAGGGATCGCCTGAGGAATACCATTTGACCCAAATAGAAATACCATTTGACCCAGCCATCCCATTACTGGGTATATACCCACAGGACTATAAATCATGCTGCTATAAAGACACATGCACACGTATGTTTATTGTAGCACTATTCACAATAGCAAAGACTTGGAACCAACCCAAACGTCCAACAATGTTAGACTGGATTAAGAAAATGTGGCACATATACACCATGGAATACTATGCAGCCATAAAAAATGATGAGTTCATGTCCTTTGTAGGGACATGGATGAAACTGGAAACCATCATTCTCAGCAAACTATCGCAAGGACAAAAAACCAAACACCGCATGTTCTCACTCATAGGTGGGAATTGAACAATGAGAACACATGGACACAGGAAGGGGAACATTACACTCTGGGGACTATTATGGGGTGGGGGGAGGGGGGAGGGATAGCATTAGGAGATATACCTAATGCTAAATGACGAGTTAATGGGTGCAGCACACCAACATGGCACAGGTATACATATGTAACAAACCTGCACATTGTGCACATGTACCCTAAAACTTAAAGTATAACAATAATAAAATTAAAAAATATATATATATATACTTGCCATTCCACCCAGGGAGTCTATTCTGTAGCTTTTTATTTTAAATAACTGAAAACATGTCTACACAAATACTTTTTCATGGATTTTTCTTGTAGCTTTATTAAAACTCCAGAACTCAGCAGAGTCCAAATGTCCATCAACAGATAAATTGGTAAATAACTTATGGTATAGCAAAAGGATGTGATACTGCTCATTAACTTAAATAACAATATACCAATGCATGCAAAAATATCATTGAATTTCTAAAACATTATGCTGAGTGAAATAAATTAACACATAAGAGTAAGACTTCTGTAGTTCCATTTATATCAAAGTATAGGACATACCAAACTAATTTATAGTGACAGAAAGCAAATCAGTGGTTGCCAGGGTCCAGAGTCAGGTAGAATTTATTGAATATATGGTGGTACAAATATTTTATATCTTGATTATTATTGAGACTACATTGTGGATTACAATTGTCAAAACTAGTTGAACTATATACTTAAAAATAGGTGCACTTATTGTATGCAAATTATCTCTCAATAAAGTTCATTAAAACTGTAAAATGAAGGACTGTGGAAGCAGTAACTAGAATAAAATAAGGAGCAAAAAGAAAGGAGCTCTCAATCTGAATTATCAAGTGGCTATATGTTGACTTAAAACACATCATTTATTTCAATGTATGTAATCAGATGCAGATTCACCCAATTCCCATACAGTTGGCACCTGCAGTGGGATAGCATGCTAGAAGAACTACTGGCAGAACAATCTAATACCTTTTGTTTTATGTAATTCCCAACTCTGAGAAGGAACACAAGCAATTGCATATCTCTGTTCTATATATCCATTAAGTAAAATATTGTACAACAAAAACTCTTTGATAATTGCTCACCTGGAAACAGGTATTGAATATCTATTCTCTTAAAGAACACTAAGAAAATACCCCAAGCTTTGTTGAATTATTATGAGCCTATTTTTTATTTTTCAATTTTTCATACTTTTTATGCATTTGGTTATATCTAAGCTGAGATAATAATTTATCTAAATAAACAAACTTCAGTCAAATACATATTCCAAAGCTAGGGATGACATGTTTCTTCATGTAGAAGAAAATTGAAGAGACTCGGAATCACAGAAAGAGAAAATAGAAGGTTAACTGTAACTTCATTTAAATCAACATGTTCACTTGGCAAGTAGGAAAAACAGCACTCTCAGAAAGAAACCAAAAGGAGTATGTTTGATAAAATTGATGATTTTCCTAATGACATATATTGTTACCAGACCGTATGTCAGAATTCCAACCTTCTCATTCTCAATTCAGTACTCTTTTTCTAATACCTAGGTACATATTACTAGGAAAATAGTTTGGGATTATTATTATTATTGATTATAATTATTATAATTAATTATTGATTGTAATTATTATAATTAATTATAATTATAATTATTAATTATGTCACATATTTCTGTGACATAATTAATTTACTGAATATTCCCATTCATATTGTCCTTATGTTGATATTATGGTTAACAACTTAAGTCCTTCATATTTCCCACTGGAGTATATAGAGTCTGTGAGGGATCTATGCATCTGGAATTTTTGTAATTCTCAATGTGATTTGCTTATACTTAGTAGAGTAAGTCGAATGTGGTATAAATTTATAAACTAATTTAAAAATAATAAAGAAGATACTTGGTAACTTCTCAGATTATACAGTATTATATTTGATTTTTATAATCACTTTTTTAAGAAATGAGGAAGATTAGACCCTGGAAGCTTAAAAGACTTTCTCAACATTACTTATTTAGGAAACAACCTTTATATTCTAGTGGAATGTTTTTATGAACTACACCGAGGGCTTTCCACTTTACCTAAGCTGTTGTCAACTCTCTTACACATGTTCAGTCAATATGAATAAAAGGAACTATCTGCTTTGTATTTGCCATTATTATTTCTTGCTCATTCTTGAAAAAAAATGAAAGTATTCTTATCAGTGAATTGAAAAAAGCATCATTTATTAGTGGAATAGACATGGAGATTATAAAGCCTCTCTACTAAGCACAGAGAATAAACTCTTCTCCACTTTCCATTATTACATACATAATTTATGCTTGAGGGATTTTTGAATGAACGATAAAATTTGTAAGAAAAATGTCTATGACATTTGTAATAAGTTGTGCTTGCATCAACTGCAGTGTCTGTTTCATCTCAGTGACAAGCTAAGAAATGAAAGTTTTCTCATAGCATCTTTAAGTATTTCATTTTGAAAGAGACCAGGTGCTTCTATATGTCATAAGGGTGGGGTTGAATTGTTTTTTGCTACATAGTAGGAAAGACTCAACTTATTGTGGTGAAATTGATAATTCTGATGACTTATGATAACTTGTCTTATTGTTTTCTAATAATATATTTAAATTTGCTTCTCTACCAGTATAATTGTATTTTATAGAGTTTTAAAAGCATCTTTAATAATCATTGCGCAAGCAGTTGTGTGTGTGTGTATATATGTATATCTATTCTATTACTTTTTAAATTATCTCTTGTTGCAAAACTCTGAGGAAACAGAATGCCTTAAAAATGCCTTATAACTTCAAGTTTATACTTGGCCATTTTAAGGTCATCAAATGGTTAACTCTTCTAGAAACCCTGATATTTCTCAGCTAAAGGTATATTTTTATTTACTTATGTACCTATTTACTATCCATGTGACATTGCTGCAATGACAATTCTCTCGTTTGTTTATATTTCCCTATACTAATCCCCTTGAATAGCCCCTGACACAAGGACTTTCATAAACTAACACTTTCGCTTGCTTGGGCCAATAGGCTAGCAGGCAATATGAGATAAATAGTGACCTAGGAAGTGCTTTAACACTGATGCTTGCTCTGATGCTACTCTGGAAATCTTGACAACATGTAAATAAACAATTGCAGCCTAGCCTGCTATGTGCTTAGAGACTAGGTGAAGTGATGTCCATTTACCCCAGCCCTCCTAGGCAAGACCATCATTAACCAGCAGCCCCACCAGCTCAGAAGATACATGAACAAACACAATTGAGATTAGATGAACCAGATCAAGAGCAGGATGAACAACTAGCTGGGCCTGAGCCAAATTGTCAACCTGGAGAACTATAAGCTAAATAATAGTTGACTTTTTAAGTCCTTAAATTTTGGAATGGTTTCTTATGTAACCAATGCTATCAAATATATTACCTGTCTTCAGTAACTGCACACAATTTTTATTAGGCAAGTATTTTATCTTGTTCTTTTTATAGTTCTAGCACCAAGAACAGTGCCTGATACACCATAGTGTTTTGAAAATATTGGGTGAATAAATAGTGAAGAAAAGAATAAGGGAATATTATTCTAGCTTCTCAAGATTCTTATCTGTCACAATGGGATCAGTATTTATTTGCTTCATATGCCTGTTTTTTTTTTTAATTTGAGATGGAGTCTTGCTCTGGAGTGCAGTGGTGGGATCTTGGCTCACTGCAACACCCCCCTCCTGGGTTCAAGCGATTCTCCTGCTTCAGCCTCCTAAGTAGCTGGGACTATGCATGCGACACCATGCCTGGCTAATTTTTGTATTTCTGGTAGAGACGGGGTTTCACCATGTTGGCCAGGCTGGTCTCAAACTCCTAACCTCAGGTAATACTTTCGCCTCACCCCCCAAAGTGCTGAGATTACAGGCCTGAGCCACCATGCCCCGCCTTCATAGGTCTTATTGCCCTTAAATTCTTTTTTCTCAATTACATTCAGAAATCTTACCAGAGAAAATTATGTCACTTTTCACAAGTGGGAGAGCCTCTCTGTTTGCTCAGATCCCTCCTCTGTGGACGATGGAGTGGGAGTGGAAAATGTGTTACAGATGTAAGGTTCTCTCTTACATTGAATAAAAATAAGAATACCTTTATCCAAGTACTGTATTAAGGATTACATGGAGTATGGGTGGATGCATAGTTTGTTTAGTGTAACATATTGTTAAATGTGTGTATAATCACTGTACAAATATAAAGTATCTTAATCATTGATATTCTCTGAGAGATATTTGCATTGTCGAAATTTTCCTGCATCTGTAAAAAGGTATAATGCCAATATTAACCTTCTGATTTTCTTTTCAGCTGAGTTTAGTTTCACATGCTATGGACTCTATCACAGATTACATGGAATAGTGGCAAGGGGACACTCAGAAAATGTTTTCTGTCTCTCTGACCCTGAGTTATTCATGTTACTTTGCAATGATCTGTAACAACACTGTGTTCTTGGTTTTATGAGTATGATTTTTTTATAAAATGGCTGCTCTTGTATTAGAATATGGCTAGTTTTCTATTTTATTTTAATTTAAGGTAGGTAGGGTTCATTTCATCATAACCTTGCATATTCTGTTAACACTTCATGCTTTTTATAAAGAGATACTCATAAAAGAGAGGCTTGAATCAATTCAAATTTGAAGGATAAGAAACAACTCATTACAATGAAAGATTACAGGCTATAGTCACTGAAAGAATCCTCAATTATTCCCATAAACTGAGATTTGTTATAATTGAGGCCAAGTGGAATAAGAATTTAGGGAGGGCACCTTTAAATACCCCATAGGTTACAAAAATGTAGATTACCTTTCCAGCAGAGGCTCTTCTTAGTGTGCCTCAAGATACTGTCTTCCTATGCAGTGACCAAAGACATGTACAAGAAAGCCCATAATATTATTAACAATAGTCAAATAATTTGAAACCATAGAATTATTCATTAACATTAGAATAGAGAGGCAGCTGCATATTTAATAAATAAAATATTATATAACAATAAAATTATATAAACTATAACTGCATACAACAAAGTAGATGTATCCCACAAATTAATCTTGGGAAGAAAATGGCAGCAATGTAAAAATGCATAATATATGGTCTCATTTCTATAAAATTAAGCAAGAAAAGCAAAAATAACTTTGATGTTAAATATCAGGATAACCGTTGCCTTTGGGGAAGAAACAATGGGGAGTGATTAGAAGGCAAAACAAGGGGGATTTACAGCAATGTGGGCAACTTTCCATTTCTCATTGCATTTTAAATTCAATGATTTTTAATTTGTGCAAATTACATATGTATTTTTTGTTAAATTTTCTAGTCATTTTTCATAGTTTTGATGTTTACTGTTTTTAAAAATATGTATTTTATCCCTTTTATTTTTAATTGTTAAAAATATTTTGAACTCCTGTTGTGATTAAACAGACAAAAATAATTGCCATCATAGAGCTCACATGCTAGTCAACAAATAAAAACAAAATCAAAATAAGGAATTGTTTAGTGACAAACACAATAGAATAGAGCTAGAGGGATTATGTGCCTCTTGGGAGGGTGTTTGTACAATTAATAAGATGATTCCAAAAGACTTTACTGACATGTCTGGGCAAAGACCAGAAGTGATCAAGGGAATGAACTTACAGATATCTGGACAAGAGAGTCCAGGCAGATGGAACATCAACTGCAAAGCTGAGAACCAACGTGGAATGTGAGCATTTGAGGACCAGAAAGCAAGCCACTGTGGCTAAATGAGAATGACAAGGGGGATAATGTTAGATGGTGAAGTCAGAGTTATAATGGATGGCCAGTACAGGCAAGGCATTGAAGACTCTGGGTTTTTCTTTGGATGATGTGGAAAACCACTTGAGAGTTTTAAAGGCTGATATGATCTATCCATCACTGAAAAACATCACTCTTGCTGCCCTGCTGAGAATTGATTCAAGGATGAAAAAGGCAAGGACAGAAGCATGAAGTCCTGAGGACTATTACAATAATCCAGAAGAGAGGGGATGCTGACTTAGACCAGGAAGATGGAAGGTGGATAGATACAAATAGTCAAATTCTGGGTTTATGTTGAAGGCCAAGCTGGAAATATTTGCCAAAAAATTGGATTTGGGGTGTGAAAGTAAAAGAAGAGTCAAGGATAAACCCATGCATTAATACCTGATCAACTGGATTTGCTGTCATTAATGAAATAAGAGCCATATCAAAAAGAGAAAGTGGCCGGGCGTGGTGGCTCATGCCTGTAATCTCAGTCCTTTGGGAGGTTGAGGTGGGCCTGTCACCTGAGGTCAGCAGTTCAAGACCAGCCTGACCAGCATGGAGAAACCCCCTGTCTACTAAAAATACAAAAAATTACCTGGGTGCGGTGGCTCATGCCTGTAATCACAGTTACTCGGGAGGCTGGGGTAGGAGAATTCCTTGAACTCAGGAGGTGGAGGTTGTGGTGAGCCGAGGTGGCGCCATTGCACTCCAGCCTGGGCAACAAGAGTGAAATTCTGTCTCAAAAAAAAAAAAAAAAAAAAAGAGAGAGAGAGAGAGAAAGTTCAAGGGGAGATACGAGATACATAGGGGTTTCAAGATGCCACTGATACACTCAAATCAAAGGACGGGCAGATGTGAAGCAGCTCACATAAGAGACTGAGTAATAGAATCAGTGAGCACAGGGAAAATTAGACAGATAAAGTGCTTCAAGAAAGAATAATTGATAATCCCGATTATATGTTCCAAATAGATCCATCATCATTAATATTCTGTGCCAGGTATTGCTTACAAATGTTAAGATAAAATAGTCACCATTTGTATGAGAATCCAGGACAACAATGTCTTCAAGGGAGAATCATATTTCCATAAGAGCAAGATAGTAAAAGGAATTTTCTGAGAAAGCATTGGGATATAGAACATTTGACAGTAACAGACCACACATTCTAAAAAATAAGGGTGGGGGATAAGGCCCAGAAGAAAGATAAGATTTAGTAATGCATATGAGAGTCACGGGCTTCTCTTGATGACTGACCCAGCAGGGATAAAGGGACTGCTGAAATGAAGCCTTCAGCTTCCTCTTCACTCTTGCCAATACTTATGCAAAAGCTGGAGGTTGGGGGTGGGAGATATATCAAAAGTGTATGGCTTTCTATTGCCTCATCTCTGCTGCTTATGCTCATGTAGATTTGTTTCTCATATTTGCATTGTTTCCTTTACCTCGGGATCTCTAATACTTTTGTTGCTTTTCCTTTTGTTCATCCTCTTCAACCCTGCTCAAATGTCTCTTCCTCTGGGAAAACTCCTCTCAATCCATCAGACTTACTCAATCAGAGCTGTTATTTTCTCTGCTTCTATATCATAAATCATAATAGTCAATTTCTCTTTCCCATGAGACAGTTATCTACTGGATATATTTTAAAAATTGTATGCTTCATCTTTACATTACTAATACTGGGTACATAATAGTTCACTTTTTGAATGAAAGACAAATAATTTGTAGTAGTCTAAATTTAAAAGAACATACTTGAATTTTTAATGAGACCATTGCAAATGCATAAGAGTGAATCTCTCTGTTTATGTATCTTTGCTATTAACCAGCACAAACACTGGGACATAAAGGCTTTCTAAGTAAGAATCAAGTATTTAAAAATATGTTTAAAAAAGTTTAAAATATCACAATGAAATGAGTGTTGCACATGGTATTCGTTTACATATAGATTTGAGGCTAACATTAGCTAATAATGGCTCATCTTAAAGCTTTAGGCAAGGTTAGCAGGGAATTCAGAAAAGATAGAAAAAATCTATTCTTATGTATTTTCTATCATCAGTGGCAAGAGAGAGAGACAGGAGTTGGGAGAAGGAGAGAATCACCTTCAAACTGAAAAATTAAATCATTAAATAAAGGAAATTTGAGCCCAAGATAAATACAGACACTTAAAAAGCCATTGACTCTAATAAAATAAGGCCAAAACATGGCCGGGCACAGTGGCTTATGTCTGTAATCCAGGACTTTGGGAGGCTGAGGTGGGTGGATCACGAGGTCAGGAGTTCAAGACCAGTCTGGCCAACATGGGGAAACCCCATCTCTACTAAAACTCTAAAAATTAGCTGGATGTGGTGGTGTGTGCCTATAGTCCCAGCTACTAGGGAGGCTAAGGCAGGAGAATTGCTTGAACCCAGGAGGCAGAGGTTGCAGTGAGCCAAGATTGTGTGCTACTGCCCTCCAGCCTGGGCAACAGAGTGAGACTCTGTCTCAAAATAATAATAATAGTAAGATAAAATAAAACAATGCCCAAACACTTAGTCTAGACATTTGGTGTTCAAGGATACTAACAGATCCTCATTAACACAATGATTTACATATATATAGTGATTTACTATTATCCATATCCTGTATTCTTTTTTCAAATACTATGCCATAGCCCAGACCTTTTTCCATATAACTGTTAAATAATTGTCTGAGAAATGTATTCTTATTTCTATTCTACAGATGAAAACAGCAACTGTACCTGACTTACCTAAAGACCTGGATGAGTTAAGAAGCAGACCCAGGACTTAAAGACAGATCTTTTGAATTCAGAGCTCTTTCTCCAGGAAAAGAGAACCTACAAGTATATTTTAAGAAACACTTTTGAGAAATAATAGCTCTTTGAGAAATAATAAAAAATGGGAGGGACGCAAGTATACTTGAGTCAGTTTGTGTACTAATGTTCAAAAAGATAAACTGGTATGTGATGAAATTAAGCAACTGAAACTGGGAAGTTTGATGTCGAATCCTTCTAAAATTCAAAAAGCACAGGTAAATACTTGCTTGGAGGGCATTAGAAAAGAATGTTCAAGCAAAATTACCTAATGCTGGTGTAATATAAGTATAATATAACATAAACTCAATATTGTCTTTCATTTTTGTAATTTTATATACATATGTTTTTCTTCTGCATGGGGCAGGGATATCACAGATCACATGACTGTTGGAGGACATTTAATCATTTTACTCAAAATTTTGTGGATAATACGAAACAGGTTAAACATTTATTCCTAAGGTGTACTGAGCAATGAAACAAAGATAATCTGTAGAAAGCGCTCATAGAAAATGCCGGAAGTATCCATTTCTGCACCTATTTCTTAATTCTGGAACACATCAGAGCATAACTTACCTCCTTAATAAGATTCTGACATTTTTCTGAAGAGCAGAAACTGATTTTCATATGAATTTAATAGTTAGGATTGATTGATCTTTTACAATTAACAGTACTGGGGCAAACTCAAGTGACTGGGATAATCATCCTAAATTATATTAAAACTGAATTGGACATAGCTGCATTTCTAGGCACACTATTATTCTTCCCCCATGTTATAATTAAACAATTAAAATTATTCCCTTTTTCATCAAAATGATAAATGGCAAAAATAAGGGGAAAGAAAGGAAAAACAGCAGAAATCAACCTTCCATTTTTCAGCATGAAATATTCTTGACACAGGCACAGCTGCTGCTTCTGGCAAAGCCTATTACAAATGCAAGTAAACTCATTTTTCCCTACAAATAATATTTTCATTAATTTCACAGTGTTTCAGAAATAAATCACATTGCAGTAGATCCTTTGGAGCTTCAAAGAAATAAAACTGGCTTTCTTAAACATCAAGTTAAATTATTGACCACAGCAAAGGTATGTTGATCATTAGTTTTTATTTCATTATCAATTATTGCTTTTCCTTATTTCCTCATAAAAGTGATGTTATTATTACACTTGTCATAATCACTTATAATTATTATCTCATTTCTTACATTATAGTTTTTATCAGAGTAAGAAAATTGGGTGATGCAGCAAAATTGACCATTTTATATTCAATAATGTTGCCACATCTGCTCATGTAGTATCTCTGTATAAAATTCAAAGTATTAATACGTCAGAGGAAAGAAAAAGTGTTCTGAAGGCAGAGAGGTGTTTTAATCAGCGTTCTCCAGAGAAACAGAATCAACAGGATGGATGGATACATACATGCATACATACATATTTACCATGACAAACTGGCTCACATAATTATGAATGCAGTGAAGTCTCATGACCTGCTGTCTCCAAACTGACAGCACAGGAAAGCTGGACGTGTAGCTACAGTGCACACCAGAAGGCCTGAGAACCAGGATCCTTATCATACATCCCCATCCAGGTCTGAAGGTCCTAAAGCAACAGCACCAACATCTGAAAACAAGACAAAATGGACATCCCAGTTCAAGTAGGAAGCAATTTTGCACTATTCAGGCCCTCAAATGATTGTAATATGCCTGCCACCACTGGTGAGGGTAATCTTCTTTATTCAATCTATCAATTCAAGTATTATCCTGTTCCAAAAACACCCTCACAAACACACCTGGAATAATGTTTTACCAACTATCCAAGCATACTAAGCTGTGTCATGTTGACATACAAACTTCACCATCTCAAGGTCAAGTTCAAATTCTTGTTCCACTATTTGTGTGACTTTTGGCAATTTACATAATCTGTATCAATCCTCCTACATTTTAACAGGAAGAAAAGAGAAGGAAGGACAGGACAAAAAATACAAATATCGGTAGATTTGTGTTATATCTTTTGGATATCGAAATAGTTCCCATCTATTTGTTTAGTTTTTATTTTTGCTTTTTACTGTGAAGTAGTATATAAAATCATTTTTTGAGAAAGAAATAAGATTTATTGGAGGTTTGATGATACTTTAGGAGGATTTAAAACTTACGAAAAGTGAAAAATAAAAACATTCAGGCAAATATACTCATTCAGTGGGATCGACGGTCTAGTTAAGACTGTTAAGAATCTAGAGTTGTAAATATGCTCAATTAAGTATATAGATGTTAAATATTCTTATAGTATTTATATTATATCATAAATGCTCAGCCGGCCAATTGTGGGCAAGACAATGTAGATAGTTGGATTATCCAGGATTAGCGTTTTGTTATGTAATGTAGTGAAAGGAAAAAAGGGCAAGTGAATTTGAAATTTTGAAAAGAGAGTGAGTGACAACATCATGGTGAGTGTATCAGAAGAACTGTGGGGACAGTAAAATAAATTGATAAAAACCGATCCACATAAATTTCATGTGATTTGGAATGGGCATAAGTTCAGCAAGAAATTCAGAAAAGAAGTAGAAATGTAAGGTCACAGGGCAAAAATAATTCAGGATTTTTTTTGTGGTGGGGAAGTATAACAATGAGGCTCATGAATTCAGTTATAGGCTAAAGAGAAATTGCATCATAAATGGTAGATAGCAATTGGTCACAAGTCATGCAAGTGTTCACATATGGGTGAACTCTAGCAATAAGCATCACTTTTAAGGATCATTACTAAAAGTTTTGAAAAAACAGACTTGAGTACTGTGTGTCCTGATTGAGTATAGGTTTTGAAGTCAAAAAAACCTAATTTGATGTATATCTCTGACACTTTCTTGCTTCGAAAACTTCAGGAAATTGCATGTTTTCTCTCAACCTCATTGTTCTTATGTCCAAAGTGAAGGTAGAGATGGGGGAAGATATAGACAGATTAGGTTATATCCCCTAGGTCATATATCACATAAGTGGGTAAAGACAATGAACCTAGATTTTCTAAATTCAGATTCATTGTGCTTTCCATTATATCACAATAACCTATGGTTAAATATCTAGAAAAAGCAATAAAGAATTCACAATTCATTTACTGGGTTTGGGGAATTCAGACAAGATTTATGTTAGTGCTTATCTCTACCAGCTGTCTTTAAATCGCAAGGCTAAACACAGGCAACAGTTTGCTTGGATTTTCCATTTTGGTTACTTAAAACATATTGCAAGAAGATTCTGCACCTAGGTTTAAAGCACAGTTTAGCTGGTGGCAAAGACTAACTGTTCTCTGCAAAAAATCTAAACAAGCACTAGACATTTCTTCAGTTTTCAATCAACTGTGCTACATGTTTAAAATATAGTTAAAGCAACAGCAAAACTAGAAAGATGGCAGAATGCAAAGGAGCATATAGGCAGGGCCACTTTGCCGCCAGAAAAGGAAGCAGATGGAGAATCATATAAGTAGGAAAAATTAAAGTCAGGAAGGGAAGGCAGCAGAGCCGACATGGTGAGAGCAACACCAGTGAGGAACACAGGCAGATTGCTAAGCTTCACTGCTGCTGCAGCAGCAAGACATTAGACGCAAGTCATGTGGGAAGAATTACTATCTGGGAATTTTAAACCACATAGATAGAGAAAGACTAAGAATATACTAATAAAAGAGTCACTGCACAACACCTGTTTTACATCTTCGGAACTGAAGTTTTTCCCTCCCTGGTACTCAATGAATAAAGCTCAATTGCCTCACTCTAGCTCCTTGTTAAGTATCTAAAATAAATTTAGATGTTAGTAAAATAACATAACCCCGAAGATCTGCACCGTCCCTGTTTATCCCAATATCCCTCATACATACCTTCCGAATTGTTTTAGGAATTTTTTCACTATGCTCTGAGCAAAATATACACATCAACCATTTAAATTTTTCTTAAGATTAGTTAACAAAAGTCAAAGACAAAAACATCAATAGATATTTGCAGGTATATTAACTGAATTGTCGTGTAAATAACTGCTTCTGTTGGTGAGATTAAAGCTTAGAAGATTATATTTAATCTTCTACAAGATTTAATCTTGTATTAATACAAGATTTAGTATAGTAATCTCAAGCTTTAAGTTCAACAACTGGAAAAATATCCAGTAAAATGAAAGTAACTCAAATCACACTGATTTGAAGGACTAAAAACAACATCATTATCATCATCTTCAACATCATCTAAAGCAAATTCCAAATGCAAGTACAGATTCTGTCTCTACCTAACACACTGTAGAGCACATTGTTATATCTTTAATTTCCTTGTCAAAAATATAGAAATTGATTCTCTCTTTACACACAATATGACACCAAAAAAAAGCCTTCTAAGATTTTCCAACCAAATTGGGTAATATGTGGAATGATTTCTTCTCTGATTCCACTGAATATAGAACTGAAGTTTCTACTTATCTAGTGAACACAAAAAACCAGAGCAAAGTATTCCCTTGTGGCTTGTTATATTGTTCTACAGAATCTATTCCACTATTGTGACATAAATGTTCATTTCTAGTAATATTGATTTTTCTGGCCCGTTTTGCTAATTACAGAGGGAATTAACTATGACAAAGCACAATTTTGCATTTGTCAACTGATAAGCAACCAAATTTGAACTTTGTTCAGGCCAAGAGAGAAGAATGAATATTATATATTGATTTTGGTTTTTTGCTAAACACTATAATACTTCCTTCTCTAAAGCCCAAATCACTATAAAACATCAGTTTAATACTTCTTTAAATCTTGCTATTTTGATTGTTTACAACTAACAACAATTATTTTGCCTGATTTACACAGAAAGTGAGATAATCAAATTTAAAGTCTGAATTTTTTGTTATATGCATGTGTAAACATATATACACTTAGAACCATCTCTATGTCCTTTTTACAACTTGTCTCGGTGGAAGAGTCAGCCTTGTTCTAACAATTTTTAAACCTAATTTAATATTTTTTGATATAAATTATCCTCTCTCATGTATCTTAACATTTCTCTTTTCTTCATATATATTTCAGTTTATAAATATGACCAAAGCATCCTTATCTCAAATCAATATCCACCTTCTGAACTCACCTTGACATATAGTAAAATAAACAATAACCTCCAGTTGAGAAAAGAGTATGTTACTAGAATAGTAATTGACAACCAAGAAATAATCCCTAGTAAAATTTTTGCCTTTATATTTAAAATATAAAGAATCTTTAGCAATAATTGAAATCAAAAGCATAGGAAAAATTACTATTTAGAAAAATACATATTTTTATGTATGTATGAGTTTAACCATTTTTATGTATGTATGAGTTTTACATATGAGTTTAACCTCATAAAAAATACCAGGTGGATTCAGTTACACGGTTAGAGAAAAATGCATATGTGAGTATACAGCTATAGTCTCTGGGGAATCTTAAAAATCATAACAAAAATGATCACATGTAAAAATAAGTTATATATTTTATAGTACAAATTTTACTGAAAAAAATAGTATATTGAAAGTTAAAGTAAGAAGTAAAAACCAAACAAACAAAAAGATGTAGGTAGTACATTTTCTATGACTGATGGCTCATTTGTTAACTGACAGGATATGTTTGTGTTTATTTACAAATTAGTGATAAGATATTTTCAATGTATTGCTGAGCTTTTGATGATTAATCTTGAAATGAGTAAAGGTTTGCCACAAGGTGAATTGTCTAACTTATCATGACTTTACTCTGTATGTTACATATCATTAATATTTAATAAAAGAAATAATTCAAGAAAATAGAGTCACCTTGGAAAATCTCCATATCCAAAGTAGCTTATTATTTTATACATTTCTAATAGTGATATAAAACTGTACTATATTAACTCGTGCTTATACAGAGTGAGGCTGATGAGAGAACTGTTATGTAGACTATGCAAATAAAGCTATACACAAATATTAGACATAAAAGATATTTCATATATATGTGGTTTGCAAAAATTTGGATTAATTATATAGTTAAATTTTTGGTTTCATGTAAACTTTTTAAAAATTTGTAGGACACTGAAAGACTATCATGTATCATTTTAGTTAGGATTTGTTTTTTACTGAATGAAATTTTTGAATTTTTCTGAGCCCTATTAAATAATCCATGATTCATTACTCAATAAATAACATAAATTCTAATATTATCTTCCTGAAACATCTGGGAATGTGGTCCTTTAGACGACAATTGTGCATAAATAAAAGTAATATTTTGAGAGTTGGTATTTGTACTGGTAATAATATGTTTTACACATCAGAATGGCAACAAGAAAATACCTACTGTATCAATTCATAGGCCTATGTCTGTCCTCCCCCTTGACATGCTTTCTTTGAGAGAAAAGACGTAAAAAAATGTGCTGCAGATTGAGTATTCCTGCTCCAAAATCTTAAACTTTTTGAGTGTTGACATGATGTCACAAGTGGAAAATTCTACACATGATGTCTTTGCTTTCTGATGGCTCAGTGTACAAAAACTTTGTCTCATGCACAAAATTATTAAAAATCTGTAATAAAGTTACCTCAGGCTATTTGTATAAGATGAATATAAAGCATAAATGAATTTTGTGTTAGAATCGCACCCCTTCCCCGAGATATTTCATCACATATATGCAAATATTCCACCCCCGCCCCCCAAAAAATCTGAAATCTGAAACACTTTTGGTCCTAAACATTTTGGATAAGGGATACTCACTTAACTCATCTTTCATAGATAAGTTACCAATTCATAAGCATAAGATTACAAGCCAAGAACTATGGCAAGAAAATTGACAAAAATCCATAACTTTGTGGTGTTTAAATTCTGTGAAACAGGCCCGGATACGAGACAGGTAAAATATGCAGTACATTAAGTTAGATGAGAATCGGGATGAGTATTCTGGAATAGTTTGTGAGATTTTTTGGATACATATATGTCTATGTTTATAAATTATTGTGAAGGACAGAGATGAAGACATTTAATTTGAAACTAAGAAGCACATTTAATTTGATGTGACCCAAATATCGACAAGGTGATTTAAAGTTTCTACTGTTATTTTCTGTTATGTCTGTTTCCCACCAGGCAGTTTACTTAGCAGTTGCTTTTTTAAATTATATTTTCAGTGTTTCTTATCCATCTTGTCCCTTACTTTAATAATAGCTGATATAGTTGGAATTCATTTATATTATTTATTGATTTATATTAATTATTGATTATGCATTTCACTATTATCTACTGGTAACTACAGTCTGTCAAGTGCTATTTTAGGTCTTAGATAAGTAATAGTAAATGAAATAGAAAACACTCTTGCTATTTTGGAACTCACAATTTAGGTGAAACTGTATGAAGACGAGTAAAGTCATCTTCCAATAACCCTTAAAAACTTGCAGGAACTGCCGCTATTTAATGATGATAGAGTGGGTTCTCAGCTCTGAAAGAATATTTATTAAAATGTGTTGTCACTCTTAGTTTTTTATTTTAGCTAAAAATATTCACAAGATTTTAATCATTATAATTTGAGAAGAAATACTGACTATATTTCACAAGTTATAAGTAAGGTATCCTAATTTTAAACATAACTCTAATTATTTTAGGTTAAGTTTTTGTATTTGAAATTGTTTCTCATAGCCCCAAGATTTTCTAAGCACCTATTTTATATGCCTTGCCACATGCTAGGTCATTATTGTGCTGCGCTTTGGGTAGGAATTATAATTAGTAGCATAGGCTCTATAGACGAGTTCCGGAGTACGACTGAGTAAGAATCCAGCCTCTGCAGTTTACCAGTTGTGTGAACATAGGCAACTTCTTTAAGTTCTATTGACTACACTTTTCCCATCTACAAAATACAGATACAATTAGTTAAATTAAAATAAAAAAAGAAGTTTTGGAGAATTAAGTGACATAATACAGGTGATGCAATTACAATTAGCTTGGTACTTGTCAAATCTTAAATGATTATTGGCAGTTCTTATCACTAGAAGATATAAAATTATTAAACTGTTTCTAATGGGTTTATAATATAATTGAGAAAATAATATGAATGACATGAAGCAATCAGCAAATGATAATTGCCAGAATATATTAAAGAGAAAAATTATGTGGTTAATATAGTACTGGATTGACAGAACTGTGCACTGGATTGACAGAACCGTGATTAATACTTGCACTTTTTTAGGTGTGGTTATTTTAGGTAAGGCTTAAGCATACACATTAATTTGCTAGGGCTGCCATAATAAACTATCACAGACTGGGTGGCTTGAACAACAGAAATTTATTTTCTCATACTTCTGGAGGCTAGGAAGTCCAAGATCAAGGTATTGGCAGGTTTGGTTTCTTGAAGCCTCTCACCTTAGTTGGAAGTGGCCATCTTATTAATGTGTTCACAGATGGAAAAAGGAAAATTCATTTTCCTCTACTCTCAGTATTTCTCACACCAAATGTGTGGGTTTTCTACACATAGCAATTATCCAACTCTTTGTAGACACCAAATGAGTGTCTTATAATTTAATTCAATTTTGACACTAAATAGTTGGAGTTAGTGCAAACCCCCAGGTTACAGGCTTAGCCTAAAAAGACCGCCCCCACTTCAGACACCAGTCATAAGTAGTAAGTCCCCACATTATCTGCACTTCTGTCTGACGTGGATACAAATTAGGGGTTTCACAACTCCCTTCTTGTTTGGTAATTTGCCTTAACAGCTCACAGAATTCAAGGAAACGCTTGATTTACCCTAAACATATTATTTTATTTATTTTTATTTTATTTTATATTTATTTATTTATTTAATTTTGAGATGGAGTGTTGCACTGTCCCCCAGACTGGAGTACAGCGGCATGGTCTCGGCTCACTGTAAACTCCGCCTTCCGGGTTCAAGGGATCCTGCCCCAGCTTCCCTAGTAGCTTGGACTACAGGCATGTGTCACCACACCTGGATAATTTTTGTGTTTTTAGCAGAGACAGGATTTTACCTTGTTGGCCAGGCTGTTCTTGAACTCCTGACCTCAAGTGGTCTGCCCACCTCGGCCTCCCAAAGTGTTGTGATTACAGGCATGAGCCACTGTGCCCAGCCCCTAATCAGGTTACTACAAAAGATATAATTGAACAGTCAGTTGCTGTGCAATTATACAAAAGCCCTCAAAATGCTATCTAAAGTTTTTTATAATCCTTTATGTAGGAACAATTAATAAAATTTTTTTATTGATTATTGGACTCCGTTTCCAATCCCTCTCCCTTCCCTGGAGGTGAAGGAGTAGGACCAAAAGTTCCAACCCTCTAATTATATGATTGATTGCTCTGGCAACCAGCCCCCATCCAGAAGGTAACTTGGGGCCCCAACCAGTGTTCCACTCATTAACATACAAAAAGACACTTATGACCTCAGAGATTCCAAGGGTGTTAGAAGTTTTTGTGTCAGAAACTGGAGACTAAGATCAAATATTATAACACAAGATGCTCCTATCACCATTATTATTTAGGAATTTACAAGTATTTTAGAACCTCTGTGCCAGAAACTTGGTGAAGAAACCAAACATATATTTCTTATTATGTCAGGTATGGCCATCCCTAAGTCTGTGCTGTTGTGTTTTACACAATTCTTCCTAGAAATACACCAGCCATATTGGATTAGGACTCACACATAGGACTTCATTTACCTAATTGTCTCATTAAAGACTGTCTTTAAATTTCTGTCATTCTGAGGCACTGGAGATTAGAATTTACACATATGAAATTGGCAGGAGGACAGTTTGGTATCTCAATTTTATCATCTCTAAAATGCAGATGATATTATACAAGCTGCAAATGTAATTGCAAAGATTTATTTTAAAAAGGTATGTAATGCTTTTAGCACACTGAGTATGATTTAGTGCTCAAATGTAGCTGTGTCAGTCAGTATCACAAAAGGGAACAGAAGACACATTCAAATGTAAGTCAAGAAGGGTTTATTTACAAAGGGATAACTGCAAATAAGTGAGTGAAAGGGAATCCAGATTTCTAAGGGAAACCACAAGGAATGGTGTGTCTAATAGCTCCAGCACTGTTAGAATCCCAAGCCATTAAGGCATGAAAAAAGTGAAGGTTACTAAAACCTAGAATTGGTCAATGTCTTGCAAAGGAAGCTAACAACAGGAAAGGTAACTTTCGATGTCAGAAAACAGCCAGTTCAAAGCAACTTTGAGAGAGGAAGTAGGGGAATAATTATCTTCATGTCAAGTTTTGTATTCCTTCAGATTTCTTTACAGGTTCTATATTAGTAGAACATAAATGTAACCCAGACACTTAATGATATGGTTTATACATGTCAGTCTCCTAGGCGAAGACAGTAGAATGGAGAAGAATAAAGAGTATTTCTGGAGTGTCCATTGGACATTAGGTAGTAAAAAATGTTAGGTGAAAGTTTGAGAGAAAAACATCTTTAGTATGTTTTTTTAAGGAAAACAGAATTGTTGCAGGTACCAGGATGATTTACCTTTAGTTACTCAGTTCTTAAAAGAAGGATGACAAGTTTAATCCTGGAAATTATGAATACAAAAATAGTAAATAAGAGGGCACCAATGTTAATTATATGAAGACTGGTCCTATTGAATAAGACTAAATTTAAAAAAATAAAATAAAAATCTGTGGAAATCATACTCCATAATGATGGAAAGACTAGGACAATTTTTTAGCATAGCAAAAGTCCTCAAGTTCAAAATTGCACAGTGTTAAAATTTATCAGAAAAATCTACTAATACAGACCAACTCCAATTCTAAAATGACAAATGCACACAAATAGCCTTCAAAGTTAATAACCATTTTAAATGTGAAAAAGAACACAACACATTCAAACTTACCTTATTATAATTCTTCAGATCTTATTATTTATTGTTCTGAGATTATTAGACAGTAGAATATAAATCAGAATGTTACTGTCACTTGGGAATAAAAAACATACATATGGGTTTTTGATTTTGTAGTGATTGTGTGTAATAATTTTGTCACACATATGTTTATGTTTTATTCTGAAATTGCAGTGACATTCTGAATCATATTCTACTGCCTACTAATCTGTCAATGGGAGCTAGTTAAGCTATAATATGCATAAATACTTAAAAGGAAGCTATACATGTTTTTACCAATTATTTTCTTATTATAGTTGTGTGTGAATTTATAACTAAACACTAAAATTAGAAATAGCTCAGTAATCTTAGAAAACTGGAAACACCTAAGAAACCTTAATATATTAGTTCACATATCAAAATGCTGATCTTTTTGACTTATTTTCTTGACTACCTACCTCAGTCAAAATACAATTCTTTAATTAAGGCAAATATGCAAGGCCACCTCTGAATTTGTATTCCCCACTAACATGGTCTTACAGTTGTAGGGATATAAAAATTAAAGATGGTAGGGTTGATATGGGATGGGATCTTAGATAATGAAGAAACAAAGAGTCGCCTGTGTATTTCTCTATCCTTTATTAATCTGTCATTTCCCACAGTAATGTAAGAATCTAATTGTTTGTGCTTCCATAAATCACTCTTCTCTGGATATAACTAGACAATTTTCTGTATTACTGTCTAAACTCTTACTGTAAGGAAGTCATTAAATACATCTTAGAGCTATTATCTCCACAACCACTACAAATCAACACATTTATACATACTGATTCAGAAATTAAATTGGTAAAGTTATCTGCCTAAAATAATATGTGACTCCAGTTAACACAGAAAGAAAAGGGAAGAGAAGACTAGAAAGAACTTTAGCCAGTAGTATAGTTTTGAAAAAGTTTCAGCCAGTCCAACAGAGAACTCCAGCGTAGATTGCCTATGAGGAAGTCATTTATTGGACAGAAATTCTGTGAAAGTGGGTCAGCCCCAGGTGGAGGATATGGGCTACCTTCTTTCTGGCAGTAGGTTCTCTAGAAGGGAGCTCTGAGATGTGCCCCTCCCAGAGACTGCCACAAAAGCACAGTGATGGCTAAATATAGTATCTAAATTGTTTTTATTTACGTACTACATATCAAGCAAACATATCACAATGAAAACACGTATCTTTTTCTGAGAAACAACAATGAACACTGAGCTTTGTACCCACACACAATTTATGCATGCATCTTCTATCATTTTCCAAATCTTCTACTATTTTCCAAATCTTCTATTAATCCCACCAAACGCTAGTATATCAGCTTCCTGAAATTTACAGAGGTGTAATCAAGTATGGCACAACTCAGAGTAACACCACTAGTTTTTTCATTAAATGGTCAGCAGTGGCAGTATTTAACTGTTTCAGACTGCTCCTGTCCAAAACGTTTTATGCCTTTATTTTATTTTAAATATTTTGTATCCAAAAAAAATTTTTTTTATTTATTTTAAATCATTTTGTATCCAGATTTCTGTTCTTGAATGGAGAGTGTAGATTAAATTGATTTTTTTAAAAAAGATGTTTTAAAAATAAGCTAATTCTGTTTCTGATTTAACAATTGGTTAAAAGTGAAACTCTTCAAAACAGACATGAACAAGGACCATCCTAGTCTGGGTAAGATTTTGTAACACTGGGTAGTAAAGCTTATTTCATTTTCCATAAATTGTGTATATTCTCTAAGTTCTAGGATGAATATAAAACCAGTGATAAATCACGATATATATTTTCCAGTTAATTATGATTACAAAATATACTTTTCTTGGACTATGTTTCCAAACTCCCAGCTTAAGAAAAACAATTATAAGCAGAATTCTCCAGCTACCTATAGACACTCCTGTCCCTGTTGCTCATTATGTTCCATTTGTATAGGGAATCTTATCATTCCTTAAAGTTCCTTTAAAAGACCTAGCTATTTTCCAACTTTGACTATGAAATTGCTCTTGTAGTCTCCTGGGATCTTTTTGAACAGGTGTCTCTTTCTTGCCATGTAGGGTGAACATTGCCTGTCATTTACTGAATGGACTCTTAATAAAAATTTTGTATAATTTAGCAAAATATCACCCACACTGTAATATTATACATTTTATATTTTTCATATATTCATTAAATAACAAGTTTTAAGCTAGCTATTACTCAGAATAAGATGTGAAGATATTGAAAAGATTTACATGATTTGAAACACCTTTTCTTAATAAGAGTTTTACTTAAATAAAATCCACTTATCAATAAAGTCACCATTTTAAAACATACAATTCACTGAGGGTTTTTTACTTTTGCTTTTTTAGTATATTTACATAGTTTGGAGCCATCACCGCTATTTAATTTTAGGACGTTTTCATGTTCACAAAAAGAAGCTCTGTACTCATTATCTCTCAATCTCCACTGCTTCCTTCTTCTAGTTCCTGGCTAGCACTAATCTACTTTCTGTTTCTAAGAATTTGCCCATTCTGGACATTTCATATGAATTAAATTTTGTAATATGTTGCCTTTTGTGACTACCTTCCCTCATTAAGCATAATGTTTTCAAAGCAATATTAAAAGTTTTAATATTATTCACTAATGAGTAATATTTAATTTTATTAATGTTTGAAAACCACATTTGTTTATCCACTATTTAGTTGATGGTCCTTTAGGTTGTTTCCAACATGGGACAAGTGTGTTGCTATAGAATATGTGTATATTGTGTAAACATATGTCTTCATTTCTCTTGAGTATATATCTATGAATAGAATTGCTGAATCATATGGTCACTCCATATTTAACTTTTAAAGGAACAGCCAAACTGTTTCCCAAAGAATCTGTATCATTTTACAATGCCATGACCAATCATGGGGTTTTCATTTTCTCCATAAAACTTACTATTTTCTGTTTTGTTTCAGTGTGAGTCATCTTTTGGATATCACGTGGCATCGCTTTTTTGGTTTTGATTTGTAGCTCCCTAATGATTAAACATAATTGAACATATTTCTCATGCACTTGTTAATTATTTTTGTATCTTTTTTGGATAAATAACTACTTAAATTCTTTGCCACTTTTTACTTTTCTTTGGTTTTCAGTTATTTCATTGTAATTGTTTTTCATATACTGTGGATACAAGTCCCTTATCAGAACATATTGAATTTGCAAATATATTCTAATATGTGGGCTGTCTATTCACTTTCTTCATGATATTTTTCAAAGCATTTTTAAATTTTAAGTCCAATTTATTTATTGTTTGTTTGTTTGTTTGTTTGTATATTGGGTGTCACATGTAAAAGAAAAACAATGCCTAATTCAAAATCACAAAAACTTACTCCCAAGTTCTCTTCTGAGAGTTTTCTAACTTTAGGTCTTAAACTTAGATATGATCAATTTTAAATTACTTTTTCAATATAAAATGAGGGAGAGATATAGCTTCTAGTCCACTTTTTTTCACCATATACAAAAATCAATTAAAAATGGATTAAAGACTTAAATCTAAGACCACAAATTATGAAAGTCCTACGAGAAAACATTTGGGATGTTCTCCAGGATGATGGAGTGGGCAAAGATTTCTTGAGTAACACGCCAAAGCACAGGCAACCTAAGCAAAAATGGGCAAGTGGGACCACATCCTGTTAAAAGCTTCTGCACACAAATGAAACAATTAACAAAATGAAAATACAACCCATAGAATGAGAGAAAATATTTGCAAACTACCAATCTGTGAAAGGATTAATAACCAGAATATATAGCTCCAACTACTCAATAGGAAAAATCTAATTATGCAATTTAAAAATGGGCAAAATATTTGGATAGATATTTCTCAACAAAAGATATACAAATGGCAAACAGGTATATGAAAAGGTGCTCAACATCATTGATAATCAGAGAAATGCAAATCAAAACTACAATGATATATTATCTTACCCCAGTTAAGATGGCTTTTATCCAAAAGGCAGGCAATAAGAATGCTGGAGAGGATTAAGAAAAAAGGAAACACTTGGTGGGAATTTAAATTAATGCAGGCATTATGGAGAACAGTATGGACATTCCTCAGAAAACTAAACATAGAATTACTATATTATCCAACATTTCCACTGCTACATATATAACCAGAAGAAAGGAAATTCATGTATCAAAGAATATCCTATGTTTATTGCAGTGCTATTCACAATAGCCAAGATTTGGAAGCAGCGTAAGTGTTCATCAACAGACAAATCAATAAGGAAAATGTGGTACATATACCTAATGGAATACTATTCAGCCATGAAAAAAATAGAGATCCCGTCTTTTGCAACAACGTGAATGGAACTAGAGGACACTATGTTAAGTGAAATAAGCCAGATTCAGAAAGACAAATTTTGCACGTTCTCACTCATTTGCGGGAGCTAAAATTTAAAACAATTGAACTCACGGAGATAGAAAGTAGAATGATGGTTACCAGAGGCTGGGAAAGATAGTGGGGGGACAGGGAAAGTGGAGATGGTTAGTGGGTACAAAAACATAGGTAGAATAAATAAGATATAGTATTTGCTAGCACAATAGGGTGACTACAGTAAAAAAGAATTATTGTGTATTTAAAAATAATTAAAAGAGTATTTTTAATTAGAATGTTTCTATAACAAAGAAATGATAAATGTTTGAGGTGATGGATACTCCATTTACCTTCATGTGATTATTACACATTGCATACCTAAATAAAAATGTCTAAGTATCCCATGTGAATATATACTTACCAAGTACCCATGAAAATTAAAATTTTAAAATAAATGAATTAACCATACGTATAACTTTTTATTAACAAACTTTCAATTTTCTTCCATTGAACCATAGGTATCTCCTATGCCAGTACCAAGCTCTATTAATTATGATGACTCTGAAGTATTTGTTTGCCTGTTAAAATATTCAATTTTTCTCCTATGTTGGAAATAGACTCTAGAGGACTGAGGGAAGAAGCAGGATATCACTTTAAATATTATATTTTTAAAGAATAGATAACAAATGGTAGCAGCTTGGTTGAGTATGGTAGCGATAGAGATGAAGATAATTGGATAAATTCTGGATATATTTTGAATTTATATCCAATAATATCGATAATTGATTAAATGTAAGGCATAAGAGAGCAGACTCAAGGATGAAGTTAATGTTTTTCTTAAGCAACTGGAAGGAAATGGATATCGTTTACTGGGATAGGGTTGAAAAGGAGAAGCAAAATTTTGGATTAAATAAATAATTCAATTTTTGATATATTAAGTTTCAAGTATTTCTTATATAGTCAGGTGGAAATGTAGAGCTATATATAAATCTAGCAATCAGGAGTGGGTGAAGATGTGAATTTGGCTTATAGCAAATTTTAACAACATGGAATTGCATCAGAGACTTAGATGTGAGAATAAATAAAGAACAGACAATGTTAGAGGGATAACTTCTTTGATATTTCTGCAGTTAGAAGCTGAGTTAGGAAGAGGGATTTTTGCAAAAAACTGCATGAGGGGGAGTAGCCAATGATGTGGGCAGAACACCAGACACATGTGGTGTACAAGAAAGCAAGCAAAGCTTTAGCAGGAGGGAATAGCGACTCTTTAAAGAACTGCAGAAGGGTATGGTAAAATGAGAATATGGTAATTAGGCACTGGATTTAACAAAATACAGATGACATTGTTGGCATTGAAAAGAGCGGATTTGGTAGAGTGGTAAAGATAAAACATTATTTGGAATAGGGTTAAGAGAAAATGGCATCAAGATGGCCGAATAGGAACAGCTCCGGTCTACAGCTCCCAGCGTGAGCGACGCAGAAGACGGGTGATTTCTGCATTTCCATCTGAGGTACCGGGTTCATCTCACTAGGGAGTGCCAGACAGTGGGTGCAGGCCAGTGGGTGCGCGCACCGTGCGCCAGCCGAAGCAGGGCGAGGCATTGCCTCACCTGGGAAGCGCAAGGGGTCAGGGAGTTCCCTTTCCGAGTCAAAGAAAGGGGTGACGGAAGCAACTGGAAAACTCGGGTCACTCCCACCCGAATATTGCGCGTTTCAGACCGGCTTAAAAAACGGCGCACCACGAGACTATATCCCACACCTGGCTCGGAGGGTCCTACGCCCTCGGAATCTCGCTGATTGCTAGCACAGCAGTCTGAGATCAAACTGCAAGGCAGCAGCGAGGCTGGGGGAGGGGCGCCCGCCATTGCCTAGGTTTGCTTAGGTAAACAAAGCAGCCGGGAAGCTCGAACTGGGTGGAGCCCACCACAGCTCAAGGAGGCCTGCCTGCCTCTGTAGGCTCCACCTCTGGGGGCAGGGCACAGACAAACAAAAAGACAGCAGTAACCTCTGCAGACTTGAATGTCCCTGTCTGATAGCTTTGAAGAGAGCAGTGGTTCTCCCAGCACGCAGCTGGAGATCTGAGAACGGGCAGACTGCTTCCTCAAGTGGGTCCCTGACCCCTGACCCCCGAGCAGCCTAACTGGGAGGCACCCCCCAGCAGGGGCACACTGACACCTCACACGGCAGGGTATTCCAACAGACCTGCAGCTGAGGGTCCTGTCTGTTAGAAGGAAAACTAACAAACAGAAAGGACATCCACACTGAAAACCCATCTGTACATCACCATCATCAAAGACCAAAAGTAGATAAAACCACAAAGATGGGGAAAAAACAGAACAGAAAAACAGGAAACTCTAAAATGCAGAGCGCCTCTCCTCCTCCAAAGGAACGCAGTTCCTCACCAGCAACGGAACAAAGCTGGATGGAGAATGATTTTGACGAGCTGAGAGAAGAAGGCTTCAGACGATCAAATTACTCTGAGCTACGGGAGGACATTCAAACCAAAGGCAAAGAAGTTGAAAACTTCGAAAAAAATTTAGAAGAATGTATAACTAGAATAACCAATACAGAGAAGTGCTTAAAGGAGCTGATGGAGCTGAAAACCAAGGCTCGAGAACTACGTGAAGAATGCAGAAGCCTCAGGAGCCGATGCGATCAACTGGAAGAAAGGGTATCAGCAATGGAAGATGAAATGAATGAAACGAAGCGAGAAGGGAAGTCTAGAGAAAAAAGAATAAAAAGAAATGAGCAAAGCCTCCAAGAAATATGGGACTATGTGAAAAGACCAAATCTACGTCTGATTGGTGTACCTGAAAGTGATGCGGAGAATGAAACCAAGTTGGAAAACACTCTGCAGGATATTATCCAGGAGAACTTCCCCAATCTAGCAAGGCAGGCCAACGTTCAGATTCAGGAAATACAGAGAACGCCACAAAGATACTCCTCGAGAAGAGCAACTCCAAGACACATAATTGTCAGATTCACCAAAGTTGAAATGAAGGAAAAAATGTTAAGGGCAGCCAGACAGAAAGGTCGGGTTACCCTCAAAGGGAAGCCCATCAGACTAACAGTGGATCTCTCGGCAGAAACCCTACAAGCCAGAAGAGAGTGGGGGCCAATATTCAACATTCTTAAAGAAAAGAATTTTCAACCCAGAATTTCATATCCAGCCAAACTAAGCTTCATAAGTGAAGGAGAAATAAAATACTTTACAGACAAGCAAATGCTGAGAGATTTTGTCACCACCAGGCCTGCCCTAAAAGAGCTCCTGAAGGAAGCGCTAAACATGGAAAGGAACAACCGGTACCAGCCGCTGCAAAATCATGCCAAAATGTAAAGACCATCAAGACTAGGAAGAAACTGCATCAACTAATGAGCAAAATCACCAGCTAACATCATAATGACAGGATCAAATTCACACATAACAATATTAACTTTAAATGTAAATGGACTAAATTCTCCAATTAAAAGACACAGACTGGCAAGTTGGATAAAGAGTCAAGACCCATCAGTGTGCTGTATTCAGGAAACCCATCTCACGTGCAGAGAAACATATAGGCTCAAAATAAAAGGATGGAGGAAGATCTACCAAGCAAATGGAAAACAAAAAAAGGCAGGGGTTGCAATCCTAGTCTCTGATAAAACAGACTTTAAACCAACAAAGATCAAAAGAGACAAAGAAGGCCATTGCATAATGGTAAAGGGATCAATTCAACAAGAGGAGCTAAATATCCTAAATATTTATGCACCCAATACAGGAGCACCCAGACTCATAAAGCAAGTCCTGAGTGACCTACAAAGAGACTTAGACTCCCACACATTAATAATGGGAGACTTTAACACCCCACTGTCAACATTAGACAGATCAACGAGACAGAAAGTCAACAAGGATACCCAGGAATTGAACTCAGCTCTGCACCAAGCAGACCTAATAGACATCTACAGAACTCTCCACCCCAAATCAACAGAATATACATTTTTTTCAGCACCACACCACACCTATTCCAAAATTGACCACATAGTTGGAAGTAAAGCTCTCCTCAGCAAATGTAAAAGAACAGAAATTATAACAAACTATCTCTCAGACCACAGTGCAATCAAACAAGAACTCAGTATTAAGAATCTCACTCAAAGCCGCTCAACTACATGGAAACTGAACAACCTGCTCCTGAATGACTGCTGGGTACATAACGAAATGAAGGCAGAAATAAAGATGTTCTTTGAAACCAACGAGAACAAAGACACAACATACCAGAATCTCTGGGACGCATTCAAAGCAGTGTGCAGAGGGAAATTTATAGCACTAAATGCCCACAAGAGAAAGCAGGAAAGATCCAAAATTGACACCCTAACATCACAATTAAAAGAACTAGAAAAGCAAGAGCAAACACATTCAAAAGCTAGCAGGAGGCAAGAAATAACTAAAATCAGAGCAGAACTGAAGGAAATAGAGACACAAAAAACCCTTCAAAAAATTAATGAATCCAGGAGCTGGTTTTTTGAAAGGATCAACAAAATTGATAGACCACTAGCAAGACTAATAAAGAAAAAAAGAGAGAAGAATCAAATAGACACAATAAAAAATGATAAAGGGGATATCACCATCAATCCCACAGAAATACAAACTACCATCAGAGAATACTACAAACACCTCTATGCAAATAAACTAGAAAATCTAGAAGAAATGGATACATTCCTCGACACATACACTCTCCCAAGACTAAACCAGGAAGAAGTTGAATCTCTGAATAGACCAATAACAGGAGCTGAAATTGTGGCAATAATCAATAGTTTACCAACCAAAAAGAGTCCAGGACCAGATGGATTCACAGCCGAATTCTACCAGAGGTACAAGGAGGAACTGGTACCATTCCTTCTGAAACTATTCCAATCAATAGAAAAAGAGGGAATCCTCCCTAACTCATTTTATGAGGCCAGCATCATTCTGATACCAAAGCCTGGCAGAGACACAACCAAAAAAGAGAATTTTAGACCAATATCCTTGATGAACATTGATGCAAAAATCCTCAATAAAATACTGGCAAACCGAATCCAGCAGCACATCAAAAAGCTTATCCACCATGATCAAGTGGGCTTCATCCCTGGGATGCAAGGCTGGTTCAACATACGCAAATCAATAAATGTAATCCAGCATATAAACAGAGCCAAAGACAAAAACCACATGATTATCTCAATAGATGCAGAAAAAGCCTTTGACAAAATTCAAAAACCCTTCATGCTAAAAACTCTCAATAAATTAGGTATTGATGGGACATATTTCAAAATAATAAGAGCTATCTATGACAAACCCACAGCCAATATCATACTGAATGGGCAAAAACTGGAAGCATTCCCTTTGAAAACTGGCACAAGACAGGGATGCCCTCTCTCACCACTCCTATTCAACATAGTGTTGGAAGTTCTGGCCAGGGCAATCAGGCAGGAGAAGGAAATAAAGGGTATTCAATTAGGAAAAGAGGAAGTCAAATTGTCCCTGTTTGCAGACAACATGATTGTTTATCTACAAAACCCCATTGTCTCAGCCCAAAATCTCCTTAAGCTGATAAGCAACTTCAGCAAAGTCTCAGGATACAAAATCAATGTACAAAAATCACAAGCATTCTTATACACCAACGACAGACAAACAGAGAGCCAAATCATGAGTGAACTCCCATTCACAATTGCTTCAAAGAGAATAAAATACCTAGGAATCCAACTTACAAGGGATGTGAAGCACCTCTTCAAGGAGAACTACAAACCACTGCTCAAGGAAATAAAAGAGGATACAAACAAATGGAAGAACATTCCTTGCTCATGGGTAGGAAGAATCAATATCGTGAAAATGGCCATACTGCCCAAGGTAATTTACAGATTCAATGCCATCCCCATCAAGCTACCAACGACTTTCTTCACAGAATTGGAAAAAACTACTTTAAAGTTCATATGGAACCAAAAGAGAGCCCGCATCGCCAAGTCAATCCTAAGCCAAAAGAACAAAGCTGGAGGCATCACACTACCTGACTTCAAACTATACTACAAGGCTACAGTAACCAAAACAGCATGGTACTGGTACCAAAACAGAAATATAGATCAATGGAACAGAACAGAGCCCTCAGAAATAACGCCGCTTACCTACAACTATCTGATCTTTGACAAACCTGAGAAAAACAAGCAATGGGGAAAGGATTCCCTATTTAATAAATGGTGCTGGGAAAACTGGCTAGCCATATGTAGAAAGCTGAAACTGGATCCCTTCCTTACACCTTATACAAAAATCAATTCAAGATGGATTAAAGATTTAAACGTTAGACCTAAAACCATAAAAACCCTAGAAGAAAACCTAGGCATTACCATTCAGGACATAGGCGTGGGCAAGGACTTCATGTCCAAAACACCAAAAGCAATGGCAACAAAAGCCAAAATTGACAAATGGGATCTAATTAAACTAAAGAGCTTCTGCACAGCAAAAGAAACTACCATCAGAGTGAATAGGCAACCTACAACATGGGAGAAAATTTTCGCAACCTACTCATCGGACAAAGGGCTAATATCCAGAATCTACAGTGAACTCAAACAAATTTACAAGAAAAAATCAAACAACCCCATCAAAAAGTGGGCGAAGGACATGAACAGGCACTTCTCAAAAGAAGACATTTATGCAGCCAAAAAACACATGAAAAAATGCTCATCATCACTGGCCATCAGAGAAATGCAAATCAAAACCACTATGAGATATCATCTCACACCAGTTAGAATGGCAATCATTCAAAAGTCAGGAAACAACAGGTGCTGGAGAGGATGTGGAGAAATAGGAACACTTTTACACTGTTGGTGGGACTGTAAACTAGTTCAACCATTGTGGAAGTCAGTGTGGCGATTCCTCAGGGATCTAGAACTAGAAATACCATTTGACCCAGCCATCCCATTACTGGGTATATACCCAAATGACTATAAATCATGCTGCTATAAAGACACATGCACACATATGTTTATTGCGGCATTATTCACAATAGCAAAGACTTGGAACCAACCCAAATGTCCAACAATGATAGACTGGATTAAGAAAATGTGGCACATATACACCATGGAATACTATGCAGCCATAAAAAATGATGAGTTCATATCCTTTGTAGGGACATGGATGAAATTGGAAACCATCATTCTCAGTAAACTATCGCAAGAACAAAAAACCAAACACCGCATATTCTCACTCATAGGTGGGAATTGAACAATGAGATCACATGGACACAGGAAGGCGAATGTCATACTCTGGGGACTGTGGTGGGGAGGGGGGAGGGGGGAGGGATAGCATTGGGAGATATACCTAATGCTAGATGACGAGTTAGTGGGTGCAGCGCACCAGCATGGCACATGTATACATATGTAACTAACCTGCACAATGTGCACCTGTACCCTAAAACTTAAAGTATAATAAAAAAATAAACAAAAAAAATAAACAAAAAAAAAAAAAAGAGAAAATGGCATAACAGAAAACCAAGTATGTAGGAATAGTGTAAATAAGAAGATCAATAGTGGGGGGAAGGGTACTAACTCTACCAGATATTACTACACACTAAAATTCTAAAGAATGTGGTATTTGTATATTAAAAATTTGAAAGGCCAATGGAACTGAATATAGGAAAAAAATCCGTCATCTACAATCAACTGAGAAAAAAATGGAAGTGGTAAAATTGGATCATTTTTCATACCATATGGCAAATCTTCCAAGTAGATTCAAAATTAAAATGGAAGGATAAAAACACATGTATTAGGAGAAAACATGACTTTCTTTATATTATCTAAAAAGAGAAATGTATTCTCTTACAAAAATCCAAAAGTTTTATGAAAATATATACTTTTTTAAAAATGGCAAACTGGTAATACACACATACACCCATATACACATAAGGCAACAAAAGGTAAATGTAAATAATATTTAAAAAGCTTCAAAAATAGAGAAGAGATAAAGTTATAACAATAAAAATGGACTAGAATATGTAGAAAAATAATTAAAATGATACTATTTGAATAAATAATTGTGAACATAATAAGTTGAATTCAAATTACATATGAATACAGATACTATTTATTATCAATTGGCAAAAAAATTCAATAGTTTGAAGAACTGCTGTTGTCGAAGTAGAGAAACAGATTCTCTCAAAATTTTTTGCTGAAAATGCAAAATGGCACAACACTTGTAGAAGATAAATTAGCAATATCTAGCAAAATTGCATATACATTTATACTTTTAAGATGACTTCTAAGAATCATTCTCAAAGAATTAATGATAAAATACAAAAACACATGTTTATCAGGTTATATATATTTTGCCAGTATATATATTTCATATATATATATGTACATATATATACACACACACACACATATACACACACATACATACACACACTACTGGTATGTGTGTATATATATACAGACACACACATATATATACACATACACACATACACACACACTATATATATGTATATATACATATTCACAGAATCACTGAAACTATTACAGTTTAGAAATATATATTGAATTCAATTAATTATTAATTATAATTAGTAGAAAACAAATACATAAGAAAATTTGGAAATAATTTAAATTCCCATGAATAAGGTACTGATTTTATAAACTGATAAACCCACATGATAACTACATAGCTGTAAAAGTGAATGAGGAAGAATTCTCTGTTACTGGTGTAATACCAGAATATATTTTTAAATAAAAAGCAGGCTTTGTGTGTATATTTATATGTGTGTAATTGTAAATGACATATATGTAAGTATAAGTACATATTATATATTTATCTATAATCAAATATACTATAAAAATATTAATTCAATATATAAATTATAAAAATTAAAAAAATTTGTTTTAAGGGGGAAATGAAGGCAAAGGGTAGAACAGAATGGGATAAATCAAAGCTAAACTTCCTTGAATAAATTTTCTTTTAAAGTTTTGACTTCAGAACCATAGATATATTTCACGTTAATTTAAAGAATTATTTAAAACCATCCTGAAAGATCAAAAACAGAATGAAACATATGTTCCTGGCTGTATATGGGTTAATGACAGAACCACAAAAACAATTTGTTTTTACTATTCATTATAAAATAACTTCAACTTGTAGAAGAATTTCAAGAATAAAAAAAAAATCTCCTATAAACTCTTACCAACATACAAGTGGTTAGAATTTTGCTTTATAATTCTCTCTTTCTTCCCCCATATGCTCTCTCTATATATATAGATATAGAAAGATATAGAGAGATATATAGATATAATACATGTATAGGAATTGATATAAATGTTGATATAGGTAGATTTACATAATCATAGTGATATGGTTTTGCATCTACATATAGGTATGTAATCCTTATTAGTCTTTTTCTAAACTTGAAAGTACGTTGTAGACATCATGCTTCTGTATCCCTAAATATTTCAGTGTATAATTCTTAAGAACAAAAATATTCTTACATAATTACACTACAGCTAGCTACTTCAGACAAATTAACATTGATATAATATTATTATCTATTACAGGCTATAGGTTATTTTTTGCCAGTTGTTTAAATAATGTCCTTTGTATTAATTTGTCCCTCTGATCCAGCACCCTATCACAACTGCACATCAAATGTAATTGCCCTGTCTGTATAATATATACGTCTTTACTTTGGAGTAGATGTCTGGATTTTAGTTTTGCAGATGGATTTATGTGTCAATATGCTACTCTGCAATTTAGCAATGAGCATTCTATCTCATGCAGAAATATTTCCAGTTTTCACAAATTAGAAAACCATCCTAGGTTTCCATTGTTGATGTACATGTCTCTTTAGTTTATATTATTTATATCTTTTGATTTAGAAATGAGAAGTTGGGAGAAGGTCCTACGTCCATTTTTTTTAATTATGTCACCTCCATGTCTTCCTATGATAAACTCACATGACATTTTACAAAATGGATGATTAAAAGAAGGAAATGTGCAATGGATAAAAGTGCAGAAAAGAAATAAAAAGGAATAATGCTGGATGTGAAATTAGATACAATAAGAAGACAGCTGACCATGGGATATTGACACAGCTGTCATTTGAGTGTCTAGGTATGAGGCCACGGAAACTTACTGGAAGAGAACTTAGCATAAATGAGAAAGGTAGTTGTGATGAACAGAATGAACACGTCCTAGAGGAAGTAATGCTGGCAGAAAATTTTCACATTAGAAAAAAACCCTTGAAGGTGCTTCAAGACACTGAAATAAAGAACACAATGCAGGAAGCCGATCCAAACTTTAAAAAGCATATGACAATTCACCAGTGCGTAAAAAAAGATAGTGCTCCACATTGTTAGGTGACAAGTAGGCAAGGATGGTTTAAACTACTTTTGATAAGTTTTCATGAAAAGTAAAACACTTTAGTTTTATGTTTTTTTCTAATTTTAGGGTTTTTTAAAATTAATTGAACTTTTTACTATAACCAAAATTGCTTAGCACTTGAAATACTTATTTTATTATTATTATATTTTAAGTTCTGGGACACACGTGCAGAATGTGCAGGTTTGTTACATAGGTATACAAGCGCTGTGGTGGTTTGCTGCAGCCATCAACCTGTCATCTACATTAGGTATTTCTCCTAATGCTTCCTTCCCCTAAACCCCCAACTCCCGACAGGCCCTGGAGTGTGATGTTCCCCTCCTGTGTCCATGTGTTCTCATTGTTCAACTCCCACTTATGAGTAAGAACATGTGGTATTTGGTTTTCTGTTCCTGTATTAGTTTACAGAGAATAATGGTTTCCAGCTTTATCCATGTCCCTGAAAAGGACATTAACTCATCCTTTTTTATAGCTGCATAGTATTCCATGGTGTATATGTGCCACATTTTCTTTATCTAGTCTGTCATTGATAGGCATTTGGGTTGGTTCCAAGTCTGCTATTATGAATACTGCTGCAATAAACATATGTGTGCATGTGTCTTTATAGTAGAATGATTTATAATCCTTTGGGTATATACCCAGTAATGGGATTGCTGGGTCAAATGGTATTTCTGGTTCTAGATCCTTGAGGAATAGCTACAAATGGGATCTAACTAAACTAAAGAGCTTCTGCACCACAAAAGAAACTATCATCCGAGTGAACAGGAAACCTACAGAATGGAAGAAAAATTTTGGAATCTATCTATCTGACAAAGGGCTAATATCCAGAATCTACAAGTAACCGAAACAAATTTACAAGAAAAAAACAACCCTATCAAAATGTGTGAAGAATATGAACAGACAGTTCTCAAAAGAAGACATTTATGTGGCCAACAAATATATGAAAAAAAGCTCATCATCACTGGTCATTAGAGAAATGCAAATCAAAACCACAATGAGATACCATCTCATGCCAGTTAGAATGGTGATCATTAAAAAGTCAGGAAACAACAGAGGCTAGAGAGGATTTGGAGAAATAGGAACATTTTAACACTATTGGTGGAAGCGTAAATTAGTTCAACCATTGTACATCCATTTTCTAAACATCACATTGCTTGAAAATGATCATCAAGGACTCAAAATTTAAAAAGTGGTAATTTATAGTTTTATATAAATATCAATTAATCATGATCAATCAAATATTTTGACAACTCTGTTAAGAGAAGTGCCAATTAGTTGCAATGAATAGTTATTATAGAAGTCAAATCTCCACATTTTTTCTGTAAATGTATATATTGTATTACAACTTCTTTAGGATATACCTTAACATATAGGAAAATACTGCTTTAAAGCCTCATCTAACATGGAAATCATACTTCTCTCATATACAGTGTGAAATAATTGTTCTTGGTTCATGGTATTTTAAAAAGCAAATAATTTTTCTTTATAAGTGTTGTTTACAGGCTCAACTGCAATGAAAAAATAAAATTTTAGTAGAATAGCGAGTCACATTTAAAAGCCTGAAAAAAAGGGCTGTTTAAAGTTAGAATTTTCTTAAACTACTAAGGTCAGATTTCAGAGAAAAGCAGTTAAGATGCCCTGAAGTCTGAAAATGCAGGCTTATAGACTTACATTTCCTGTTTTTCCCTTAAAGAACTGCTACCTTGCTCAGCATATGCACACACACACACACACACACTACAAAATATAATGGACTTATTTTTGTCTCTGGTACATTGAGCTAGATGAGAAAGATACTTAGATATGGGCATTAATGTTCCATTAAGACTCAATAAAAGGACTTTTAGAGCAAAATCTAAATATATTGTTTTCTAAATCAAAACTCTATCAAATGAATACTCTTTAAAGCCCCCCATCAAAATCATTTTCTTTATCAATATGGTAATATATTCATTTTGAAACAGTGTAAGTAGGATATCCATTTTCAGAAATGAGCAAACATGTCTAATTAGAATAAAGATGTACACATGTAAAATTAGTCTACTTCATTTATAGCTATAACTGTTATATTTAAATGATACTTATGGTTAATCAATGTTTATCAAACGTTTACATTTCATTTTTTCAGAATTCAAGTAGATAAAAATGAGATGAATGATAGAAATTGGTGTGAAAAAAGGATTAATGGCACACAATTTAATGTATTGTAAGGATCAAGTTAATTGGCTTACTTTCATAAGCAAGACAAAGAATCTACTTTTGCTCTAAATTCCATTAGTATAAACTATTGGAAGAAACAAGTTTATCAGCAGGTGTATTATTCTTCTACGTTGTAAGAGCCCATCATGCTGATGAATAGTTATTCAGTAAATTCTCTATTACCTGGGAAAAAAGAAAAACCCTCAGTCATAGTTGCAAATACTATGTCTCAGCTGAGATAAGGATAAGAATCTAAGAGATTTTCTTATCATCCACATAGAACAATTGCCTAAATTGGAGGTTAGAGTTTAGAAGGAGAGAAAGAATAAGAGGATCTTCAATATCACTCGCAAGCTGTTTTCTTAATTTTGAGCATCTTAAAAACAGAGTATGCATTGATTACTTTAAACCTGTGAAAACAAATTACAAGGTGTTAACAGATTTACAGACATATATAAAAATCTCTAAAACATATATGTGATTTTATATAAGAATCTCTAAAATAGCAAACTTGACTCTAAAAATGTGTATAGCTCATTTTGTCTGTCACTTATAAGATCGACTGATTTACTGAAAGCTTAAAGTATCAGCAACAGTCCGAATATCAACACCAATTAAACTTACATTTTACTACTATTTAATCAAAATTTAAAATGTGTTTTTATATCTTCATAGTATACTACACATGGAATATCACACTTTAGTATTCACAGTAGGGATTACTATACTTAAACAGTCAAATAAAGTTTTTATATTCAAAATTTTAATTATTTGAGAATTTTACATTGATGTAGTCTACTATTTACAGATGTGATCCTTAAGAAAAAAAAATTTTGAGCAGTAATTTTAAAGGCATCCAGCAGCATTTTGGTCAACAATGACATTGAACACAGTTGGTGTTATACGTCTTTCACGTTGGGGTTTTCAACCAATAGGAACCTACTTTCCTAATGGTAATCTCACATAGATTCTGTCAGAGAAACAGGCACAGAACAAGGCATTGAATTTTTTTTCTAAAAATTCCATTAGTTTTTGTTGTTGTTCTCCTCTGTGATATCTTTACAAACATGAAGCTGAATTTGTCAGTTTAATTTTACTTTAATATGCATACTAAACACAACCCGGCAATATTTTTACTAGACCATATCCTAAGTAAGCTTTTCAAATCAAACAAGGAAAGATAGCTATTGTAATAAATGAATTACCTTTGGTAGACTGAGCATTAGTCCTATTTACTGATAACTAGAGATGTACTCCATTTTTAAAATAGAAAAAGAACAACTCTTATTTCTATAAATAATTACATTTACAAATATTTATAAGGTTCTATGAGTCATAATATTGTACTTATCTTTAATTTGCTCCATCGTTAATATTCTATAGAACAATAATTAATAATAAATAAGGGAGATATTCTTGTAAGATTTTTATGCAAATAGCTGTCTCACGATGGCTTTTTCAATAGCCTGGAATTGCTTACCCAAAGGCTATATGTGGCATTGTTTAATATCTGATGGCCTCAATTTAGGTTCTTTTCTCAATCTAAAGGTAAAGTTTTAATCAGATTTATTTTCTTGACTTCCATTACCAATTACTATGTGTTTATCCTTATCATTAATTCAAATATTTCTTCTTCAATACATATCCCTTTATAAAACTGCCATAATTTATGTCTCAAATCATTTAAACAATTTCCCATTGTTAAAAAATTTCATGATCACCCTTCTAAACTTACACTTCTTTCCTAAAATTCTGTTTCATTGAAAATGAATTATTATCTCCAAAACTCTTTATTTAATTGATCAACACATTTTTCTTGATCCTCTTCAGAAAATGCTGACTCTCTCTTTTCTAATTGCCCCTCCATTGCCATGATTTCCAGCCGTTATCCTTACTAGTAAGGTGATGGTTAATTTTACATGTCAGCTTGACTGGACCATGAGATACCTAGATATTTCTTGCAACATTATCCAGTGTGTGTCTGTGAGAGTATTTTAGATGAGGTTAACATGTGAATGGGTAGACTGAGTGAAGCAGACTCTTTTCACAAATATGAGTGAGCCTCATCTAACCAGTTGAAGGTCTGACCAGAGCATAAAGGCTAATCCTCCCTCAAATAAAATGGAATTTCTCCTGCCTGATTATCTTGGCCTGGGACATCAGTCTTTTCCTCACATTGGACTTGAACTTAAATATTAACTCTTTTAAGGTCTTGTGACTGCTGGCCATGGGACTGGAACTTACACCATTGGCTCTCCTGATTCTCAAGACTTTGAATCAGACTGGAGCTAAACCACCAGATCTCCTGGGTCTCCAATGTGCTAATTACAGATCTTGGTACTTAGCCTCCAAAATCATGTGATCCAGTTCCTTTTAATAAATAGTTCTCTGTATACATGGACATCCTATTGGTCCTATTTTTCTGGGAGATCTTGACTGAAATAACTAACATTCTTTATAACCACTTAACTTTGGTCCCTGACTATCCCTTCTTCCCAAATGTTTTCTCTGAATTGTTGCCTGAATTGTTTTTCTAACTGATACATCTGAATATTTTATTCCTTTGTTTGTATTTTATGCTTTTTTATTATCATATATTGATATTGTAACAGTAATATGTAAATATTAATTATATGGATATTGTAGCAGGATAGTATCTCCTCTTTAATTAATTGATTCCCCATTGAGCTCACATGTGAGGAAATAAACAATAAACTGCTTACCAAATAACATGCATACTATAATTTCTAGTACTAATTAATACTGAGAAGAAAAAGAACATTTATGAGGGGATTCTTACTAATAGAAGATTGCCATTTTGAATAAAGTGGCTAAGGAAGACCTGCATGAGGAAATGATAACTGGACAAACATAAGAGATAGTCCTAAATATCTAAGGAAACTTTATTGTTTATCTTTTCACATGCAAACTCAATGAGGGAAGAAATTTTTCCAGGTGCATTATTATTACCTATTTGCCTAGCACAGTGCATGGTACATTTTTAATATACAATCAATATTAATTGAATGAATGATTAAATTAAGAAGTGAGATAGTTAATTAAATGAGATATTATTTTCTCAGTTACTCACATGACTAAATCTCAGCAGAGGTACAACTAGTAAAATGTATTTTAGATTTATTATGATGATAATGCTAAAGAACAGTGGGAAACATGTATATTACAATACATGGAAAAGAGTCTTTGGGAATTCTATGGGAAATCAAAATGAAAGTCAATCATATTATACTCCATAACTCTGAGTCAATTTCATGTATATGAAACATCTAAGTTTGCAAGGGCATAGTTAACAGAAAATACAGTCGATTTTCTTTATGATGTCAGTATGGCAAATGTTTTCTTAAACATAACAGAAAAGGCACTAATTATAAAGTCAGTCAGTGATTGACAAGTTTGACTCAGTTAAAATTAAATACTTGTATTCATCAAGAGACCACTAAAATAATGGATATGTAAGGTGGTGAGTGTGATAACTGTGAAGCATAAACCAACAAAGGCTCATATTTAGAACATGCAAACACTACTGCAAATTAATTAGAAAATGGCAGTCACCCAGTAGAAAAATGGGAAAAAATACTTAAATAAGCACTTCACAATAGAGAAAATCCAAATATCCAAGAATGTATTAAAAATGCTTAACTTTATGATTAACTAGGGGAATAAAAATTGAGGGCATTAAAACTTTGCTACTAATTGAGGGAATCATAATGTTAGGTACCACTTCATACTCACAAACACTAAATGTCTGACAAAACTAAATATTGAAGGGAATGTGTAGTAATATAGTGATGTTGGAGTAGAAATTGATAATATTTATTTGCAAAATAGTGTGGCCTGTCTGCTGAAGTTGAATATCGTGTTCTACTAATTTTACACTGTTATGCAACTTACAGAATTGTGTGCTTATGTGTGTCAGTTTAAACGTACAGAATTTTTATAATAACCTTATTCATAATTATCCCAACTGTAAACAAAACAAGTGTTTAGAAGAAGTGTGGACCAATAAATTGTGTTATATCTATACAATGTTATGGTGAGAAAAATGAAAAATATATATGTATATCCAAAAAGTATGGGTAAAATTTCACATAATGTTGGCACCAAAAGCCAGAAACAAAGAAACACAAAACTGTATGTAGTATGAACTATTTACATACACTTCTGAAAAACAACACTAAACTTTATTGTTTATTTATGCATCATTACGCATGTGCAAAAAGTATCAAGAAAAGTGAGGAAGTGATTATCATAAATTCTAGAATAGTTGTGATCTGCAGGAAAGAGTAAAGAAATTGTCACCAGTAAAACACCTGTAGGCCTCTTAAGAGTGCTGACCATAATATAATACAAATGTAAATTATAGTTTGCTACAAGATTCAAGATAGAGATAAAAAGGAATAAATATAAGCTGGGAGTTGCAGTTTTAAATGGGATAATTAGGAAGAGGCTCATTGAGTGGACAATGTTTGAGCAAATACTTGAAAGAAATGAGGGAATTAGCCATGTTGTGTTGGGAGAAAGGTGGTATGGTAAGGGAGTGTTCAGTAGTAGAATACCCAGAGCAGAGACACTAATGAAGTGAGTAGAACAGTGGCTCCAAAAAACTATGTCAAAATCCTAACTCCCAGTACCAATAAATGTGACATTATTTGAAAACAGGGTCTTTACAGATGTAACTGAGAATCTCTAAGTGAGATTATTTGGAGTTACAGTAGGCCCTAATTTAACAACTAGTTTTCTTGTAAGACAAAGCAAAAGGAGAGCTGGGACTCAGAGACATGCAGGGAACAAAGCCATGAGAAGATAGAGGCAGAGACAGAAGTCATGTAGCCCCAAACCAAAAAGTATGCCTAGAGTCACCAGACGCTGAAAAAGGCAAGGCAGGATTTTTCTCTACAGCCTTGAGTGATCAAAGTTCTGCTGACACCTCGCTATTTAATTTCCACCTCTAACACTGGGAGAGAATTCCTACTGATCTAAGTCACCAAATTTGTGGTAATTTGTTACAGCAGCCCCAGGAAACTAATATAAGGAGTATACTGAGACTGTTAATGTTGTTCTTCCCTAGTTTTCTTGATTTTTACTATTTGCTTAAGTAAATATTAAGGGTGACAAAGTTTTTGGCCTGTGAAAATCCACAAATTTGCTTATTAGATTAATATTATATGTTATATGTCTATGTAACTCAATAAAATATGAATCTAAGAACCCATGGATAGTTATGTTTTTATATATGACATATATTTCATATATAATTTGAATAATTAGGCATGATTTCATATAAAATTTAAAATTACAGAAAACATACTGAAAATTATAATTTTTTAAAATAGTCATAAACTAACCCTGCAGGGATAATCATTTGATAGATTATCTTCCAAATGTTATATCCATACTTGTTAGTATGATGGTAGTAAATATAAACTTTTAGTATTCTCCTTTTTAATTTAACTTTAAACATTTTGCCACATAATTAAGCATTCTAAAAAACACAATTTTATTGGAAGCATAGAGTTTTATTCTTTGAATATAACATAAATTATTTAGCTAATCCTCCAGTACTGAAATTTAGTTTTGTCTAGTAGTTGACTGTTACAAATAATATTGTAGCAACATCCTAAGGAGGACCCTGGAGCAAGTTCAAATCCTGGTTTGTTACATATTTTAATTTTGGAAAATAATTGGCTACTAAATATCCATATGTATAAACTGGCAAATGTATTAGTCCATTCTCACATTGCTATAATGAAATACCTGAGACTTGGTAATTTATAAAGAAAATAGGTTTCATTGACTCACGGTTCTGCAGGCTGTACAGGAAGCATAGCAGCCTCTGCTTCTGAGGAGATCTCAGGAAGCTTCCAATCAAGGAAGTAAAGAGGGAGCACCCACCTCACATAGCATAGCAGAAGCAAAAGAGCAATGTGGGAGGTGCAACACACTTTTAAATGACTGAGATATTATAAGAATTCACTATCACAAGGGTAGTACCACTGGGATGGCACTAAACCATTCATTAAAAACCTCCCCTATGATGCAGTCACCTCCCACAAGGTTGCACCTCCAACATTGGGGGTATCATTTCAACATGAGATTTGGGCAGGAATAATATCCAAACTATATCAGTGAAATAGTATAATAGATCTTATAAGACAGTTTTAATGCTTAAGTTAGTTCATCAAGACATTTTAACTCAATTCCCAGAATATGAGCAATCTCTCAAAAGGAAATTCCAGTGTATGCCTAAAATATTATTGATCTGAAGTGGTTGTCAGTGGTTTTGGGAAAAGGAAGGGATGAATAGACAGAACACAGAGAAATTTTAAGTTACTGAAAATGTTCTATACAATATGATAATGGTCAATACATGTTCTTTATACATTTCAACAAATTCATAGAATGTGCATTAACAATATAACAGTGGAACAACAAAGTAACTAACATAAATGACTTCATTTTTATTTAAAGTGTCTTTATCTATTCCTGTATGTAGACTAGGATACATTGAGAGCGGGGGAGGGGGGAGGGATAGCATTAGGAGATATACCTAGTGTAAATGAGGAGTTAATGGGTGCAGCACACCAACATGGCACATGTATACATATGTAACAAACCTGCACGTTGTGCACCTGTACCCTAGAACTTAAAGTATAATAAAAACAGCAATCATATAATTTTTGAAACTAAATCTGGGATTGAAGGGTAAGTAGGTAAACACCTAAGTTTTGTTATATAATTATAAGAAGCAAGGAGGAGGTGGGGCAAGATGGCAAAATAGAATCCTCCAGCAATCATTCACATCCCCTGTAGACACACCAAACTGAACATATTCACACAAGAAAGCATCTTTAAAAGAACCAAAAATCAGTTGCGTGATCACAGTACATAATTTTAACATCATGTCAAGGAACGAGGCACTGTGTAAGGAAGAAAAGGCAATCTTGAATTGTTGTTACACCTCTTCTCCATGCTCTGACATTAGCAGTGGCCATAAGACACACAGAGAGAATCTGTGTGCTTGGGGGAGAGAAAGCACAGTGATTGTCGGAGTTTGCTTTGAAATTCAGTGCTACCCTGCAAAGCAAAAAGCAACACAGTAGAGAAATCACCCAGTACCCATTCGGGGCACATTTAGACCAGCCGTAGCCATAGGTAAATTGTCCATCTCACCGGTTGGAATTTGAGTTCTGGCAAGCTGCAGCTATGTGTGCCAAACTGCTCTGGGGTCCTAAATAAACTTGAAAGGTAGTCTAGGCCACAAGAACTTCAATTATTCAGCAGGTCCTGGTTCTGTGCTGGGCTCAGAGCCAGTGAGCTTAGCATGCACATGACTTAGCAAGATACCAACTGGGGTGGCCGAGGGAGTAATTGCATCACTCCTTCCCCAACCACAGGCAGCACAGCTCACAGCTCTAGGAGCAACTCCTCTCTTCCACTTGGGGAAGGTATACGGGAGAAGAAAGAAGACTTTCTCTGGTATCTTGACTATCAGCTCAGCCACAGTAGAATAGGAAAACATACAGAGTCATGAGGCCCTCATTTATGGTACTAGCTCCCCAAGGACATTTCTAGACACACCCTGGGCCAGAAGGTAACCCATTGTCTTGAAGGAAAATACCTAGTCCTGGTAGGATTCATTGCCTTCTGACTAAAGATCTCTTAGGCCTTGAATAAATACCAGCACTTGCCATGGGGTTTGGGTGAGACCCAGTGCCACAGTGGCTTCAGGTGTGACCCAGCACATTCTCAACTGTGGTGGCCATGAGGAGAGACTCCTTCTGCTTGAAGAAAGGAGAGGGAAGGGTAAAGGAAGCTCTGTCTTGCAGCTTGGGTACCACCTAGACCATAGTGAAGTAGAGCACCAAACAGGCTCCAGGGGCTCGATTCCAGACAATGGCTCTGAGATGGTATTTTTGGACCTGCCCTGGGCCAGGAGGGAGCCTTCTGCCCTCAATGGGAAGATCTAGGGCTAGCAGCATTCACCACAAGCTGACTGAAGAGCCCTTGGATCTTGAGTGAATGCTGGTGACAGCCAGGTAGTACACAACATGGACTCAGGGAAATGGAGGCTATCATGAAAGACTCCATCTGCTTGACCAAAAAAGAGAGAAGAGTGAGAAGAACTTTCTTTTGCAGCTTGAGTGCCAGCTCAGCAACAATAGAACAGAGCACAAAGTACATTCCTAAGGTTTCTAATTCCAGGCCCTGGATCCCAGATGCCATCTCTGGACTCACCTTGGCTATTAAGGGAAGGCCACAACCCTGTATTGATTCTTCACCTGATGATTGTAGGGTCCTTGATCCTTGAGGAAACAGCAGCAGTAACCAAGTAGTGGTCACCATGTGCTTTGGGCAAGAACCAGTGTTGTGCTGGCTTTGGATCTGACCCAGTGCAGCCCCAGTCATGGATGACACAAAGCTGCTTGTGTCACTTTCCCACCAGTTCCAGACAACTTAAAAAGAAAAGTTTCTGTTTATTTGGGGGTAAGTAACACAAAAGAACAAGAGTCTCTGCCTGATAATTTAGGTACTTCTCCCAGATCTTACCCAAGACCATCAAGGTGGTAGCTCTATAATTCTGCAAAAATCATAGCATTATTATGCTTGGGATACCACCTAATGCAGATATGGCTGCAGAGAGCAAACACTTAGATCACAACATTCAATTCTCTTTGAATACTTGGAAAGCCTTCCCAAGAAAGACAGAAACTAACAAGCCCACCTTGTGAATACTACAATAAATTCCTAACTCTTCAAGGCCTGGACATTGATAAACATATATCAGAATCGAGATCATTTAAAAAAACATGACCTCACCAAACAAGCTAAATGTGGTACCAGCGACCAGTCCTAGAGAAACAGAGATATGTGACATTTCAGAAAGAGAATTCAAAATAGCCATTTTGAGGAAACTCAAATAAATTTAAGATAACATAGAGAGGAAATTCAGAATCCTATCAGATACATTTCACAAAAAGATTGAAATAGTTAAAAATAACCAAGGAAAAATTATGAAGCTGAAAAATTTAGTTGACATAATGAATAATGCATCAATCAGAGTCCCTCGATAGAAGAACTGATCAAGCAGAAGAAAGAATTAATGAGTTTGGAGATAGGCTATTTGAAAATACATAGTCAGAGAAGACAAACAAAAATCTTAAAAAAGAACAAAGCATGCATACAAGATTTAAAAAATAGCCCCCAAAAGGCAAATGTGAGTGTTCTTGGCCTTACTGGAGATGTGAGAAAAATAGCAGCAGGAAGTTTATTCAAAGTGATAACTATAGAGAATTTTCCAAACCTAGAAAGACAACAATATCTAAGTATGAGAGAGTTATAGGACACCAAGACTTAGCCAAAAGAGGAGTATCTTAAGACCTTTAATAATTAAACTCCTAAAGGTCAAGGATAAAAAAAAAAAAGTAAAGAAAAGGAAAGAAAAAAAGGATCCAGAAGCAGTAAGAGAAAAGAAACAAATAACATGCAAATCAGCTCCAATACATCTGACAGCTGACTTTTCAGTAGAAACCTTACAGGTCAGGAGAGAGTGGCATGAAATATTTAAAGTGCCGAAGGAAAAAACAAACAAACAAACAAAAACAACTTCCAAACTTTAATAGTATGTATAGTGAAAATATATTTAATCATGAAAAAATAAAAATAAACATTTTCTTAGACAAACAAATGCTGAGGGAATTCATCAGCACCAGACTTGTTCTATAGGAAATGCTAAAGAGAGTTCCTCAATCTGAAAGAAAAAGGACGTTAGTGAGCAAGAAGAAATCATCTGAAGGTATAAAACTGACTGGTAAGCCAGGCACAGTGGCTCAAACTTGTAATCCCAGCACTTTGGGAGGCCGAGGCAGTGGATCACCTGAGGTCAGGAGTTCAAAACCAGCCAGGCCAACATGGCGAAACCCTGTCTCCATTAAAAATACAAAAATTGGCTAGGTATGGTGGCGAACACCTGTAATCTCAGCTACTTGGGAGCCTGAGGCAGGAGAATCACTTGAACCCAGGAGGAAGAGGTTGCAATGAGCCAAGATCATGCCACTGCACTCCAGCCAGGGCAACAGAATGAGACTTCATCTCAAAACAAACAAACAAACAAACAAATCAAAAAACCTCACTGGTTCCACTGGTAATAATAAATACACAGACAACATATTATAACAGTGCAATCAATTGTGGTGTGTAAGATACCTGTATCTTTAGTAGAAAGACTAAAAGACAAACCTACCAAAAATAATAACTATAACAACTTCTCAAGAAATAAACAGTATAACATTAATAGAAACCACAAAAATTAAGGAGATGTATTTAAAGTGCAGAGTGTTTTATTAGTTTTCTCTTTGCTTGTTAGTTTTTGCAATCAGTATTAAGTTGTAATCAGCTTAAAACAATAAGTATAAGATGTTATTATAAAAATTCATGGTAATTTCAAACTAAAAAAACCTACAACACATGAACAAAAAATAAAAAGCAGGAATTTTTTTTTTAAATAGGTAGAGTTTATTTTTTTATTTTTTTATTTTTTTTTTAGTATCAGAATTCTTTTTTTTATTATTATACTTTAAGTTTTAGGGTACATGTGCGCATTGTGCAGGTTAGTTACATATGTATACATGTGCCATGCTGGTGCGCTGCACCCACTAACTCGTCATCTAGCATTAGGTATATCTCCCGATGCTATCCCTCCCCCCTCCCACCACCCCACAACAGTCCCCAGAGTGTGATATTCCCCTTCCTGTGTCCATGTGATCTCATTGTTCAATTCCCACCTATGAGTGAGAATATGCGGTGTTTGGTTTTTTGTTCTTGCAATAGTTTACTGAGAATGATGATTTCCAATTTCATCCATGTCCCTACAAAGGACATGAACTCATCATTTTTTATGGCTGCATAGTATTCCATGGTGTATATGTGCCACATTTTCTTAATCCAGTCTATCATTGTTGGACATTTGGGTTGGTTCCAAGTCTTTGCTATTGTGAATAATGCCGCAATAAACATACGTGTGCATGTGTCTTTATAGCAGCATGATTTATATTCCTTTGGGTATATACCCAGTAATGAGATGGCTGGGTCAAATGGTATTTCCAGTTCTAGATCCCTGAGGAATCGCCACACTGACTTCCACAATGGTTGAACTAGTTGACAGTCCCACCAACAGTGTAAAAGTGTTCCTATTTCTCCACATCCTCTCCAGCACCTGTTGTTTCCTGACAGGAAATTAAAACATAGCAGCAGAGAAAATCCTCTTAACAAAATAGAAGATAGAAAGGAGAAAAAAAGGAAGAGAAGACTGTAAAACAACCAGAAAATAAATAACAAAATACCAGTAGTTAGTCTTTACTTTCAATAATAACACTGAATATAAATGCACTAAACTCTCCAAAAAACAGAGTGTCTGAATGGATTTAAAAAATGAAAACAAGACACAATGATTTATTGCCTGTAAAAAAGCATGATTTCCATATAAAGATATACATCTTTATTTAATAAACTAAAAGGATGAAAAAATATATTTTATGAAAATGGTAATAAAATAGAGCAGGAATAGCCACAATTATATCTGATAAAATAGATTTCAAGATTAAACTATAAAAAGAGACAAAGAAGATCATTATATAATGATAAAGAGGTCAATTCAGGAAGAGAATATAAAAATTGTAAATATATATGCACCCAACACTGGAGCACCCAGATAGAAAAGCAAATATTAAAGAAAGAGATAGACCCTAATAAAATAATAGCTGGATATTTCAACTCCCCACTTTCAGCATTAAATAGATCATCCAGACCGAAAATCAACAAAGAAACATAGGAATAATATGCACTATAGACAAATGGACCTAATGGATATTTACAGCACATTTCTTCCAGTGGCTGTAATACAGTCTTCTCTTCAGTAGATGGAACATTCTCAAAGATAGACCCTATATTGGATCACAAAACATGTCTTAAAACATTCAAAAAATTAAAATCATATCAAGCATCTTTTCTGACTAAAATAGGACAAAATTAGAAATGCACAATGTGAGGAACTTTGGAAATAACAGAAACACATGAAAATTAACCAATATGTTTCTCAATGGCCAGTGAGGTCAATGAAGAAATTCACAAGAATATTTTTAAAATCCTGGAATCAAATGAAAATGCAAATACAGCATATCAAACCATACATGACACACCAAAAGCAGTACTAAGAGAAAAATTTCTAGCAATAAGTGCTCTCTCTCTCTCTATATATATATATATATGAGGAAAAATTTAAATAAACAAACTAATGATGCATCCTAAATAACTAGAAAAGCAAAACAAATCAAACTCCAAATTAGAAGAAAAGAAACAACAATGGTAAGAGCAGAAATAAATGTATTAATCCCCCCAAAATAACAAAACAAAAATGAAATAAAAAGTTGACTTTCCGAAAAGATAAACAAAATCAACCAACATTTAGCGAGACTAGCTAATAATAAACAGAAGATTAAAATAAATAAAGTCAGAGATAAAAAAGATACATTACAACTGATACCACAGAAATTCAAAGGATCATTAGAGATTGTATTAGGCAGGGTTCTCTTAGAAGAACAGAACTAATACATATATTCCATTTACATATATAAATACATATATAACATATATATACACATATATAACATATATATACATATACATATACATATGTACACACTTATATACAGGTGAGTTTATTAAGTTTTAACCCAAATAATCACAAGGTCCCACAATAGACCATCTGCAGGCTGAGGAGCAAGGAGAGCCAGTCTGAGTTCCAAAACTGAAGAACTTTGAGTCCAATTTTGAGAGCAGGAAGCACCCAGCATGGGAGAAAGATGTAGGTTGGGAGGCTAGGCCAGTTCCTCTTTCCACATTTTTCTGCCTGCTTATATTCTAGACATGCTGGCAGCTGATTAGATTGTGCCCACCCAGATTAAGTATGGGTCTGTCTTTCCCAGCCCATTGACTTAAATGTTAATCTCCTTTGGCAGCACCCTCACAGACAGACCCAGGATCTATACTTTGTATCCTTCAATCCTTCAATCTAATCAAGTTGACACTCAATATTAACTATCGCAGAGACTACAATAAGCAACTATACACCAATAAATAGGAAAAGCTAGAAGAAATGACTAAATTACTAGACAAATAAAACCTACCAAGATTAAACCTAGAACAAATTCAAAACCTAAATAGATCAGTAATAAGTAATGAGATCAAAGCCATAAATATATATATATGTGTGTCTCCCAACAAAGAAGACCTGAGATGCATTGGTTTCACTGGTGAATATTGCCAAACATTTTTAAAAAAATAATACCAATCCTACTCACACTTTTCTGAAAAATGCAGAAGGAGAAAATACTTCCAAAATCTTTCTATGAGGCCAATAGTACCCTGATACCTAAATCAGAAAAAAAAATTTAAAAAACTATAGGTCAATATCCCTGATGAATATCAATGCACAAATTCTCAACAAAATACTAGCAAATTGAATTTAACAATACATTAAAGACATCATTCATCATAACCAAGTGGAATCCATCCCAGTAATTCAAGAATGGTTTAATATATGCAAATCAATCTATATGATACAGTATTATCAACAGAATGATAGGCAAAAATTATGTATCATTTTAATTGATACTTAAAAAAATAAAATTTAACAACTCATCCTAATAAACACGCTCAAAAAACTGGATGTAGGAGGAACATATCTCAACATAATAAAAGACAAGTATAATAGGCACACAACTAATATCATACTTAATTTGAAAAAACTGAAAGCCTTTCTTCTAAGATTTGAAACACAACAAGTCTGTCCACTTTCATCATTGTTCCTCAACACAGTACTGGATGTGCTAGCCCTTGTAATTGCACAAGATAAAGAAATAAATAGCATCCAAACTTAAAAGGGAGAAGTCAAATCATCCTTGTTTTCAGATGATATAATATTATTTGGAAAAACCAAAAGACTCCACACATACAAAAACTAGTAGAACTCATAAAGAAACTCAGTAAAATTGCAGAATATAAAGTCAAAATACAAAAATCAGTAACATCTCTATATGCAAACAGTGAACAATTTGAAAAAAAATCAAGAACATAATCCCATTTACAATAGCAACAAGTAAAATAAAATACCTAGGATTAATCTTAACCAAAGAAGAGAAAGATCTCTACAATGTAAACTATGAAACAAAAACGCTTATGCAAGAAACTAAAGAAGACATAATAAAATGGGAAGATATTTCATGTTCATGAGTTAGAATAATCAATATTGTTAAAATGCCCATGCTACGAAAAGCAATTTACAGATTTAATACAATTCTTATCAAAATACCAATGACATTCTTCACAGAAATGAAGAAAGTAAACCTAAAATATGTAAGGAACCACTAAAGACCCACGATAGCCAAAGCCATGTTGAGCAAAAGAACAAAACTTGAGGAATCACATTACCAGAGTTCTAATTATACTACAGAGCTATTGTAATCAAAACAGCATGGTTCTAGCATAAAAACGGGCATATAGACTAATGGAAAAAATAGAGAACCCAGAAATAAATCCATACATCTACAGTAGGCTCAGCACAGGTGGCAAGAACATATACTGGGGAAAGAAGAGTCTCTCCAAAAAAAAAAAATTGTACTGGGAAAGTTGAATATCCATATGCAAAAGAGTAAAATGAGACCCTTATCTCTCAACATATTCTAAAATCAAATCAAAATGGGTTAGAGACTTAAATTGAAGACCTAAAGCTACTCCCTAAGAGAAAACGTCGGGAAAACTTGCCAGTACGTTGTTTTGGGCAACAATTTCTTGAGTAATACTCCAAAAGCACAGGAAACCAAAGCAAAAAATGGACAAGTGGAATCACATCAAGTCAAAAAGCTTTGCCACACCAAATGAAACAATACATAAAGTGAAGATACAACCCACAGAAAGGAAGAAAATACTTGCAAACTCCCTATTTGACAAGGGTTTAATAACTAAAATATATAAGGAGCTCAAACTAACAAATAGGAACACATCTAATAATTCTACTATGTACCCTTAATAATTAAAAATTAATAAAAGAAAAAATTTATAGGGAAATTTTGACCTGACCACAGTCAAAATGTTCCCAACCTTCTACAACTCTTGTTAGTACTCTTAATGTTTGTGTTTGTTGGTCACCTCTTCATCCCAACCCCTGCCTCTTCACCCTACCTTCAATATAAAAAGAAGCAGAAATTTGTTCTGACTTGAGATGGTCTTGGTGATAGTTGTTCACCATCCTCTTGAGTGCCTGGCTCCTGTATAAACTTGCTTTTCCTCTTCACTCTTGTCCCTTGAGTTTGGTTTTCAAACAGCAAGCAGCCAAACCTAGGTTCCATTACACCAGTGTGTTCCTTCATGTAAATTATGAACTTTGGGTGATAAGAACCTGTCAGTGTAGACTCATCAATTGTAACAAATGTATTGCTCTTGGGTGAGGTGTTGATAATGGGGGAGTCTATGTATGTGTACAGGTAGGGAGTATATGAGAAGCCACTGTACCTTCCAATCAATTTTGTTGTGAACCTAAAATGTTCTAAAACTAAAGTTTATTAAAAGAACGCTTTTGATATTTGTCACTTATTACTGCATGTGCTTTGTTCCCTGGCTGTCTCATGTTCATCCTTTGTTTCTAGGCCACATTCTTCCATAGTACACATTGACAGTGACATTGTGCTAGCAACATTTCCTATTAACTCCCAGATACTTCTACTCTTTCTCAGTTGTTATATTTTTCCCTTGAGATTATTCCACCTATACAATATCAACAGAAATTATTTCAATCTTGGAAATAAAGATTGCAGGCTTGCCTACATTACAGATTCACAGCAAATTTCATATCCATATTCCTTGTTCCCATATGATATCAATTTCCAGAAAAGTACTCTCATTCAACATACACCCTCTCCCACCCCCAAACAAACACAAGTGAATGTATTAGATTTATATGTGGAAACAATAAAAAGCTTAGGAGAAAGAGGCTCAGAGGTCAGTCATTCTCCCTTGACCCAGATATTAATTTAAAAGCTGTACACAGATGATGTACAGATCTATAAAGCAAATAGCACTTCGGTACCAAAATTTGCCTCCTCAGTTGTGTGCCCAATTTTTTGGCATGTTTTGAATATTTCTTCTTCAATACTTCTACACATGTCAATCTGCCTCAATTCTACCTGTTTTTTAAAGCCATTCTCACGTGTGATTTCCCTCATTTCGTCACTGGATATTAACACTAGTTCTTTGATTAGTATATTTTTAGAATATTTATCTTATTCAGCCCTGTATTGCAAGCATTGGGTCATCCACTTATTCAACAAATGTTTATAAAACCTTGACATCTGATGAGAATTAAGCCAGACTATGGGGATGAAGAGTAAGCAAAAGAGCTTCAGTTCATCATGGAGCTTACAGACTAACAGAGAAATAGACATCACTTATTATACACTGTATGCCAATTTTGAATAAGCAATATAAATTTCTATATGAGAGCAAATTTATATTTTACATAATTAGATTCTTATCAAGGGCTCTGTTCAGTCCTTCAACATCAACATCGAACAACTATCATACTGTCATGCATATAATATGTCATTTGTAAATATTTGTTGAAATAAAAGTAGTCGAAGAGGTAAGGAACTTGTTGCGCATAAAGATATTTTTTTCTTTATTCCCATCAGTAGACAAATGTAGGCAGTTTTGGTTTGTCACTGTGTTTTTGCTGTGCTGAGATTTCACTTTCAGCTGAGGTAGTATAGCACAGTTTTTCTATTGTGAAGTTATGCTTAGGTCTTAATGAGCATTTTGTGTGTGTGCCACACTTCAAATTTATTATAGATTTTGTCATTGATTTTTGAGAAATGGGCCATAGGAATTTCTATTTAAAAAGCTAAACCACATGTGTAATTGAAAGTGTTGCAAAGCCTCTACTGCATTCCTCATTAGATCTCCCTTTGAATTAAAATTGAGTTTTTAGGACTAGGTCAATACCTCCCATAGAGTAATTAGACTGTTTGGGCAATAGGTCAGAGTTCTAGACTCCAGCTGATACCATATATCAAAATTATGTATTAAATTATCTTTATGTGTTGCTAGAAATATGAAAATCAAATTTTATACTGAGATTTACATATATTAAAAATGAACAGAAAATTATTCTACTAGAAGACATATTCTCCCAAGGCTACTTTTGTTTGGTGTTTTGTTTGATACTTTCCAAGCTACAACCTTCAGAACTGAACAAAAGTAATATATTTTTTTCTTAGCAGATGGAGCCAGGTCATATGTCTATTGCTATAGCACAGTCACAGAGTGGAAAGATACTGAACTAATTGGCAATACTGGGAAATAAAAAGAAGATCTGGATTAGAGTGATAATGTGAGAAAAGGCTCAATAAAATATGTGGGCTTGTAAGGAGGCTCGTAAGCCTGAGAGAAATGAAGCTAGCAGTAAATGACCTTGGATGTCTTAGACAATGATAATATGCAATATTGGTATAAATAAATAAGGGGGAAAAGGTAGAAAATACTGACTATAAACTTAGCAACATGGAAAGCCAATTTACCAATAAATAATGCAATGTCCATATTATTATTTTTTATTTTTTTTAATTATACTTTTTTAGGGTACATGTGCACAACATGCAGGTTTGTTACATATGTATACATGTGCCATGTTGGTGTGCTGCACCCATTAATTCGTCATTTAACATTAGGTATATCTCCTAATGCTATCCCTCCCCCCTCCCCCCACCCCACAATAAAAAATGATGAGTTCATGTCCTTTGTAGGGACATGGATGAAGCTGGAAACCATCATGCTCAGCAAACTATCGCAAGGACAAAAAAAACAAACACTGCATGTTCTCACTCATAGGTGGGAATTGAACAATGAGAACACATGGACACAGGAAGGGGAACATCACACACTGGGGCCTTCAATGTCCATATTATTTTGAAATGTGTGGGGAACTCACAGGTGAGAAGTAGGGATAATACCCTTGTGTTATTTTTCTGAGAATAGCAAACAGAATGGGACACATATGGTAATAAAAATAGTAAAACAGTCATAATTTGATTTCATATATGTCCTAAACTGAGAGTTCTTGAATAAAGGCAAACTGATATCTAAAGTAAATTTTTGAAATATAGTAATAATATCAAGGCAGAATTTAAGTAGTTTTTTTCTGAAAATGTCCTATTTATGATAAAAAATTGACTTAGAATTTTAGTCTGGTTATGAGGTCAGTAAGTTAAAGTTTAATACACTGATTAATTTCTCCAAAATAAAAGATGAATAAATATTATCTTTAGATTCAAAATGTATTTTTTCAATTTAGTACCTCATTATATGTCTAGTACTTTAATGTGAAACTATGAAAAATTTAAAAATTCCAAGGTATTGAGAATGACATTGTCCAGTTTTTAGACCATTCTCTAGGCATGAATTCAATAAATTTAGAGGAATAAATGTATATTTTATGAATGTCAACATGATGATATCCTAGACTGCAGAAAGTTGCAACAGTTTTTTATGACTGCACGTGAACGTTCATATAAATGCACTGAATAGAAATATATATTTCATTAATTTTAACCAAAACATGGTTTGTTTTTTTAAATTGACTTTTTAAGAACCAACTGAATATTTCTAAATTTTGCAGAATATATTTATATTAAATTTATAATGCAATAAAATAACCAATGTGACAATAAATATCACTTAAATATAATCTCAAAAGATAGAAAACAGTGTCATGGAAGAAAATACAGCTAGCATATTCCAAGATATTTGTGACATACGAATTATTTTAGTAAGTCTTGGACTAAAATTACTATTTTATGCATTTTATTTATATTACATATAAATTATGAGTAAAGCTAATGAAAAAACTTCTATGAGATAGCAAGCTCTTTTAGCAATTCTCATTGATTTTACCTTCTCTATATATATCAAATATGTATTTCATTCATTTTATAAACTAAGTTTAATAAAATATAATTTAAAAATTTCCTCAAACCCCTCAGCTCTGTTATAATATATACTACCATCTATAAAATTTCTAAAATGACTGTTAATATGTAGTACAGAAACATATTCTTTTCAAAGAAAATTAAATTCTAATAATGAGTGGTCAAACATTTCTCTCTATTCATTTTCTTTTAGTGAATTGCCTATAAATAACAAAAGTGACACCCATAAAAAGCCGTTGTGATGTCCGTATTGGTATTATGCCTAAAATTAACTACTAATTTATTTGTATGAAATAGTTCCTTTTATAGTTCATTAAAAAGTAGTTCTTTGTTGAACATCAGAAACATATAACAACCAGTAACTTTGTTACATCATCAAGTAGCTCTGCCACGATTAACAAGCTTCATACGGGGATTGCTTCTTATTTGTACCTAATTATGCGGGCATCAATTCGTAAAAGCATCATATGACTTATGTTTTACTACTTTTGTGTGAGTAAATTACCTTTCAATGAGTTGGTTGTAATGGTAACATAAAATCAATAACATGAACTCTTCAATTAATTAACTACTTAGGCAAATATTAAAATATCTTTAAATGCCTTCTTTTGTAAAAGGCAATAGCAAAACATCTAAGATGTTAAAAATGCAAAGAAGTTAACACCCTATTCGTACACTCCCTCCCCTTTTGAAAATCACTGATAAAAACTTGCTGGTTTTACGGCTCGGGTGGCATCAGGGAACCTGCCGACATGTGATGTCTCCCCCAGACACCCAGCTTTAAGATTTCAAACAAACAAACAAACAAACAAAAAAACAGTAAAAAAATTTTCTGCTGTCCTTTATCTACACACACTTAAGACCTGTCTTTCTAGAGGCAGTGGCTGCCATGGCCAATTTATTGTAGATCTCAGCAGGGACAGTCTGTACATTGACACAATTATACATATATCTATATTTGCAGTTATATCTATATGAAAGATTGTATATATGTGTATATTTAGATAAACGTATATACTTATATACATATATATAGATATATATTTATTTAGGGACAGAGTGTAACACTGTCACCTGGGCTGAGTGCAGTGGCACAATCACAACTCACTGTAATCACAAACTTCTGGACTCAAGAGATCCTCCTGCCTCAGCCTCCCAAGTAGCTGGAAGTACAGGTATGTGCCACTATGTGCAGCTAATTTTTAAATATTTCATAGAGACTGAATCTTCATATGTTGTCCCGGCTAGTGTTGAACTCTTGGCCTCAAATAATCCTCCTGACCTGGACTCCCAAAGTGCTGGGATTACAGGCATGAGCCACCATGCCTGGCCTTATATATTTACAAATTGCAATACTCTATATGCTTGCTCTGTACTGTTTTTTTCATTTAAGATTTTTCTGAATACATCTATATTAGCACAAATAGAGCTGCATTTTTCATTTTCACAACTGAATATATTTTTGTATGGACCTTTTAACTATGATTTTCTTTTACCTTAGATACCATAGGACCTCCTATATTTTAGAGAGACTTTCCAAAATAAAAATAATTACTATCATATTATGTATATTTCCTCAAATTCCGCATGTTGTTCAGTGCTTAATACATTTTTTCTTTGAAAATGCACTTTTGAAAACATTTTACTTTTTATTCTTTACATGTCTCTCATTTGAGATGGATGGGATCAAAATACCCTCATAATATTTCCAGAGTAAAAATGCAATTATTACTACAAATTTGCCTTTTATTTATTAAGCAATAAAATTGATAATACATGATATTGTCAAAATAAATCTGTGTCATTATTTGATGCGAAGAGGTGAAGACTGATATAATGAGTTTTAAAAATATGCTAAGAGTAGCAAAACAGATAAGTTGAACTAAATGCACTTTCATATATATTAAATTTTCAGACATGGAAGAATAAGAAGAAATGTAGAATAGAAAAAATAAAGAAAGGAGTAGGAAGGACAAACACAAGGAAGGAAGGAAGGGAGGGATAAGATCAGTTTTCATACATAAAAATGTAGCATGCTAAGCTATTCAACTTACATTATTTTATTTTACTTTAACAATTTCCTGAGAAGTAAAGACAGTCACAAGTGAAAAACCCTTGGGCCAAGACTTTTCCATCTCTTGCTTTTTTATAAATAAGGTTTTATTGAAACAGCTATTGTCATTTATTTACTTACTATTTATGGCTGTTTTTTCCTGCTACATTGGCAACACTGAACAGCAGCATCGGTAACAGAAGCCATATGATCCACAAAGCTTAACATGGTTATTATCTGATCTGATACACACACACAAACACACACACGCATAACATTTTGGGAGAATAGTTCAAGCGTTTATTATATAACAACTATGTGTGTCCTTTTCAATGATTATACTGTGTAATAAAATATTTGAATATACTTATTAAATCAGAGTATTTCTGAAAAAAATCCAAAATTTTAATGTAGACGTTAGTGTCCAAAGAAGCAAAACTAGAAATTTCAATTATCTCACTTGTTACCTCCAACTATTTTTGTTTTGTTGTTGATTTTTGGTTCATTTCCTCACCCAGATATCTTGATTACACAAACTCAGTCTCATCAGGACCTACAGTCTGTTGATCCTACCCTTCTCTATCTTTCAGGGCTTCTATTCTTTGTTGTTTTTTTTTTGTTTTGTTTTGTTTTGTTTTTTTGAGATGGAGTCTCACTCTGTCGCCCAGGTTGGAGTGCAGTGGCGCTTCCTTCTATTCTTACTCACTTAAATGCGATAGGTCTTTCCTACAATTTTGCCCTTACCTAAGTCCTCAGCTCCTTTATTCCTCTCTTGCCTCTTCATATTTTCTTAGCAAACTAAATCTGCTTAAATTCATGCTTTTGTGCCTGTCTTCAACACTCCTAAACAGTGCTGAACTAAAAGAAAGAACTAAATTTCTACCACCTAACTTTACCTGTGTTCATCTACTGTATCTTATATGCACTATCTTCTCTTTTGTTACTACAGTAATTTTCATGCTTCTAATAAAGATCATCCCCTCTAACTAGGCACCCTCTCCTTCCACTTCCAGAAATTCTTCTCTTTCTCTTGCATCCCAGCGTTCTCCTCCTCAAATTCCCAATGGCATAAATACATATCATTTTTCTTATTTTGAGATAAAAGAATTATTGCTTTTGTAGTCACATATAGGTGCCTTTCCATTTTGTTCCTTCCCAGGACAGAAAAATGCTTTATGTGCATCAGTGTCAACATTTTTATCTCATTCTATTCCAATAGAGTTTAACCTCCTCTCAAAATTGTCCTGTCAAAATTACCAGTGTTTGCATTTTGTTAATCTGGCAGTTATTTCTAATCCTGATTTTAATCAAACAAACAGCAAGATTTGCTCACTCATTTTTGCTTAAAAAACTTTTCTAATTTGTTTTTTAGGGTGTGTACTTTTCTGCTTTTTCTTTGACCTAGTGGCTTTATGCTCCAGCTCTTTATTTATCTCTTCATCTCCCTGAAATCTTTATTTTATACTCTGAGTTTTTTTTTGTTTGTTTTGTTTTGTTCTTTGGATAAGTTCTTTTCCCTCTGAACATGCACTTTCTTGGTGATCTCAATCAATTATAAACATGTAAATGCAATCTATATGTTGAGGTCACAGATATTTATATTTTCAATTGAGCCATCTTTCCTGAACTCCAAATGTATATACCCAACTCCCTAATTCACATCTTTCCTCATTGTCCGTACATCCAAAAACATCTCTTGAGTTCTTACACACCTCAGTCTTAAAATGTTCAAAACAAATCTCTTGATTTCTACTTTTTATCCAAACTTGCTTTTTCCATAACCATCCCAATTCTCAATACTACTAACTTCTTTTTGTCTAGCTACTTTAACCAAAGACCTTAGAAATATTCTTGAACTCTCTGTTTCTCCCAGGTCCCCATCTGATCTACCAGAAAATCCTGTCAACAGTCTTTTCAAACTTTACTAACATATAACCACTACCACTACTTCTACTGCATGTATATGGGACATGGTCTTTCATTTAAAAAAAAATAATTTTTTTTAGAGATGATGTCTCACTATGTTGCTCATCCTGGAGTGCAGTGGCCATTCACAGACACTATCATAGTTCACTGCAGTCTAGAACTCCTGGGTTGAAGCCATCCTTCCACCTCTCAAATAGCTAGGACTACAGGTGCACACCATAACATCTGCTGGGCCAAGATCTTTCTAGGAATACGTAAGATTATTAACTGATACTCTTGTTTCAGCAACTGTCTTAAGCATAAATCAGAGAGAGTAATCCATGCTCTCTAAGTCAGTATTGAAGAATAGGATAAAGCATTGTGACTGGTGTAATCACACAGTGAAGTGGCTTTGTTGTGTGGGGAAATACCTGAGATTCATCATTTGGCGGTGAGAAAATTAACTACATGGACACACGCCCATGGAGTGGGTTAAGAAGCGAAAAGTTTAATAGTTGGGAAAGAAGAGAACAGCTCCCCTATGCAGAGGGAGGAGGGCTTGGAATGGAATCTCCACTCATGGCTGGAAGCAGCAGGTAATATAAGGAGGCTTGAGGAGAAGGTGTTTGATTTACATAAGGCCCAAGGGATTGGTTTGACTAGGTGTGCCATTTACATAGTCCATGAAGAAACTGGCCATCCCACCTTAATCTTTTATTTGGTAAATGGGGTTGTTTACCTGGCTGGCCCCATGACACCCTCACAGGTGGCAACCAAGAGAAGGGCAGGGGAGTCACCATATTGGGTGTACCTGGCTTTTAGTATAGCTGCTGGCATTCCCCTCTGCAAGCTTCCAGCTTGTTTATCTATACTTGCAGCTTGGCTTTTCAGGCTGCTTTCTGTTAGAAAAGAAATAGTTTGGGGGATGCTTTTTATTAAAAGAAAAACTTTACCGAGGACTCCTGTACCCTCACTATCTGCCTAAATAAGTCCTTTTTAGCTCCTTTATTAACGGGGCTATAAACTCAGATTCCCTAATTGTTGGGACTTGATGTTCTGTGGTTGTTGTTTTAAAATTCTTGATTGTATCTTCATTTCTGCTTTGTAAGTAACTGCAATAAGAAAATGAAGAATATGCTTCCACTATCTCTATTCTTCTTGGGATGGATTCTCATCTCCTGGCTTCCTATATCTTGCTCGATTGCCCTTTTCTTGTCCCCATCATGCAAATCAAACACTGCCGTATTGTGCCTGGGTAGATGACTGGGTAGCACAGGCAACAGTGGACCCATGTTTCACTGTTGCTTGAAAAACAGGGGAGAGAGGATGGAAGGGCAGAGAGCAGGTATTGTCAGACTCACCATGAGGGTCTCACAATGCCTGGGGTATGACTATTCTTGCTCCCGATTACAAAAGAAGGTGTTCTCAATTTGGAGTGGGAGGATGGGTGTAAAACCACAAATCTGAAAATTAAATGAAGTCTTAAGTAGAAAAAAAAAATGGAGAAAAACCATCCTTTTGTTAGCTTGAAGTTGTGATCCTAGTTAAAGCAAGAGGTGATCCAGCAAGAAATCTAGCAGGTGTCAAAGCAAAAATTTTATCAAAGTTAAACAGGCAGGGCAGACCCTATTCAAGGCCATTATAATGAGGGAGTGTGTTAATTTGCTAGGGCTGCCATGCCAAGATATCACAGACAAGGTGGCTTAAAGAACAGGCACTTATTTTCTCAGTCTGGAGGCTAGAAATCCAAGATAAAGGTGTTGGTTTGTTTTACTTTTTCTGACGCATCTCTCCCTGGCTTGCAGGTGGCTGCTTTCTTGTGTCTTCAGTTTTTCCTGCTCCCCATGTGTCTCTTTTTCTATCCAAATGTCCTCTCTTTGTAAGGACAATAGTGAGATTTTGTTAGGACTCACAGAAATGGCCTTATTTTAACCTAATTATTTTTGAAGACCTTATCTCCAAATACCGTCATATTCTTTGGTTCTGGGAGGTCAGGGTTTTATCATATAAATTTGAGGAGACTACAATTCAGCCCATAACCAACAGAGAGGCCAAAACTCAATCTGAACTCAACTCTGCTGAAACAAAGTGTTAGAGAGATTTTATGAGTTGGCATGTGGAGATTGTAGGCCATCTGTGTTTGCTAATTAAATTTGTAAAAAGAAAAACTAAACTTCTCATAACTTTATGACATGAAGAAGATTTACAACTTGGAGCAAGGTGCCTACTCCAAATTAGGCTTCCATTCCTGCACAGAAATTGGGATATAGGAGCATTATCTTCCTTGGTGTTTACATTTTTAAAGGATAGCTCCCCACGTCTTTGAGAAGACAATCCTGGGTTTTAATAGCTGGAAGAGGCTTTTTAAAATATTTATATCTCAAAGGAACAAAAAAAATTATAATGAAAAGTTTTCTGAAATAAATACTCTATGAGAAAAAGAGGTCAAAAGCCTGGAATCAGGAAGAAGCTGAAGTTTAGTCAAGCCGAAGGGAAAGTTAAGTCACTCTTGTGACAGTAAAATCCTGGAAATTAGAGGCAGATGTATGGTTATGTAATTCTCCACATATATTTTCCCAGGTGGAAAACTATGTCAAGTGTAGGGAATGCCAGTGAGAGCCTGGAAGAAAGTAAAAACCGGTGGAGAATTGAGAGTAAGAATTGAGTGTGCTTCCCAACCTATATGCTGGTCCATGCGCAAAGGGAAAACCTTATGGCTTGAGAAATTTGATACAAACTCAAACTAAAATCCTTTACTTAAAGAATTGTTTTATGAAAATGAAGGCATAGATTTTCTCCAACTTCACAGCAGTTAGTGCTGTGAATCTATTTGTCCTTGCCAGAGACTGCAGAGAGCATCTGTATTTTCCACGGACATTTCAGTTCTCATTAGATCAGCTGGATCATAAGGGCCAAGTTGAAGAGTGGTTTTTTACTACATCCTGAACATGCTGCAGACCTTCTTTTGATCTGTCTCCATTTGAAACTTTAAGCCTTATTGGTGACTCTGTAGACTGGTCAGAGTAACACACTCAGATGTAGTATCGCCAAAATCCAAAAAGGCCGACTACGGGCACTATGCTAATTTGTTTTTTCTGGCAGGTCATGTGAGCTATAGAAACTTGTTTTTCACCATGAACAGACTATGTTGATATGCTCCAGAGAAATGAACCATCAGAAAATTTACTGAGATGACAGGTCTATAAATTTGTATGGATTTTAAAATCTCTTACCTTCAAGTTTTCATTTAAAATATGTGCCCATTCCTGATTATCATATACAGTCTGCCCAATGTTACTGTAGTAAATTTTGTGATGTCTTATGGAATTTCAAGACAAATCAATATTTCTTCAGATCATATTATGGCAAAGAGCAGGAAAATTAGCATTTTCCTGAAGTAATACTGTGAAGATATACTATTGACCAAAATGTCCATGAAAAATATCAAATGTTCTCTGCCATCTTTTAGCAAGCAAAAACAAGAGATTCAGCTCACCTCATACTGTCTCTACAGATGCTTAAAGAATATTTCCTTTTCAACCTCTTAGTAACCACTTCATTTCACCATTTTATTTAACTCTTATCTACCCTAGTGTGATCTGCAATCTCCAGTTTCTATGAATTCTCTGCATTAATCCCATCTTTTATCTTTAACTTCTACTCATCTCTTATTTTTTCCCTACTTGTTTATTTTACTTTTTGTAATTTTAAAAAATATTTCTGTATTTTTTTGCATTTGTGCTTAGATTAGTCAATATTCAAAGAGAGTGAAATACCCCCCCCCAAAAAAAGAGGTTTTTTTTACCATCAATATCATATTTTCTTATGTCTGGGAGCATTTTGTATTATGTTTAAATTCATGTTCAAAGTATTCGTATGTAGACAATTGGGCTATAAAATAGGGACAGAATAGATATTTAAATTATTTATATTCCAAACAGTAATTATCAAAATAACATCTTTCTTATAAAGATTTGTTCCTCTAGAAACAGAGAAAGGAATGTGTTATACAATATTTTTTGTTGTAATCATAAAAACAGATTCTCTTATTATGAGGTACTAGCCAGGATATTGAAGTATATTTAATGGCATTGCCGGATAAGAGTACACTTATAAAACATTGCATTCTATGAAAAGTAACACATGTATTTTTGCCACTTTTTATTGCTTTCTTCTAAGCTGCATTTCTTTTCAATTATATTCAGCAGGTAATCGGAGAAGAGGAAAACACAATGCTTTAGATCACCTGTACAGAATATACTGCCACCTAAAGAATACTCTTTGGGTAAAATTCTGATAAGGTGATTGACTTTTTATTTTTTTAACAGAAAACATGAACAGTTGTGTGTATATGGGGTTGCCAAAAGACAAAATTACCACAAATTTTGATTAAAGATCTAATTGGATTTTATTTGAAACTCTAGAATCCAGCACTATCTCGTTTTATAAAAGAGAATGAGTGTTCCAATGAGTTGAGCATAAGATTTTGGCTTTACAAATAAAAAAGGGCTGAACAAAGCAGAAATAGAAAACAAGAAACAGATTCATCTTTTCAAAGCTGCTTTCCTTATAAGGTTAAAGTAGAGGGACATTCTTTCATGCTGGTTTGGATAAACTGGAGGCACCTTCTGATTGGTTGCTGTGAGTCTCCGGCTTTTGGAAAACTGGCAAATTTCTGAATTCAGTTTGATTTCACGGCACCTAGCATTAGTTACTCCATTCTAGTTTGGTCTCTTCAGCCGGATCCTAGTTTAGGAGCTTCATTCAAAACAATAGCCCCCCAAAACTTCATGTAACAGGGCCATATTTCTAAAATGAGAACACTTACTTATTCCTGTTTTGTAGACTTTACTAGTTTTAATTAAGGAAGAACTACAAAAATTGCACACAAAAAGGTTTATATTTCAAATACAAAATATGAGATCTAATGAATCAACACAGGCAAAAATACAATATTAAGAAGTGTTACTTAAATGTTATTAATTTTTATTGACACTTTGTGACCTAAAGAAAATCACCTACTTTTATAAGATGAGTTAAAATTGTAAATATTTACCATTGAAGAAAGAACTTGAATTTCTTCTTTTCTTTTAGGAAAACAAAAACTATAAAGATATGAATGCATTTTAGGAGGTATAAAAATGGGCTTTACTTTCAAATGTGCAAGGCAATAATAAATATAATGTACCTACAATATTTATAATATCTCAGGTATGTCTTATTAATTAATCTTATCAGATATCCAATGAGGTGCCATTTACTTAGAAAGAAACTTCATGTTAGGCAGGTTAAGTGATTTATCCATACTTACATATCTTAAGTAGAAGCCAGATTCATGTTTTTTTAAAAAATATATTTACCACAATAAGTCACAATAGAATTGTAAATGTCATGCTGAGAAACAAAAATATGTTAATATGCTAATGACTATAATTTGACAACAGTTGTCCATATTTATCTTTAATCATAATATAGTAATGATGGGGATCGTTTTAAAAATAGAGAAGGGAGTTGCCAATTCAGCAAAATTGGTAGAGTATTCCATCTCCAAATAGCCCCCTAAAATGATTTCTCATGATCTGCTATTCCATTGTTAGTGTATTATTCTTCACTCAGGAAGACCTTTTAGAAGACGTATTTTCCTTGTAGGGCATTCTATGAAGTCTCTAACACTTAGTTATGGTATAATTTATAAGTCATTGTTTTTCATACTCATTAACCCTTTCCTTGTAATAAAATATATACTAAGACACTAATTTTTAGTCCTAGCATTTATCAAAATACCAAAACAGTAGCAACAGATGGCTAACATTAAAATAGCAGTACTTTATGGACCAAAAGGGATACACTAGTTTCCCTATTTAGTGACAGTCGCTTTTTACTGGTGCGGGATATTTGCTCCTTATTTCAGATCAAACCAAGTTCTTGTCACTTGACCAAGAAAGATTAGGCACGTGGACATATTAAAAGGTGAGGAGAGCAGAATTTATTAAAAGAAAGCTCTCAGTGAAAAAAGAGGGGTCCCAACAGGCTCCCACTTCACAGATTGAATACCAGGTCATCACAAAGGAGCTGAAGAGGTCAGGCTCCTCCTCCCTTCACAAGGCACAAACTTCCCATTAACTCCAACCAATCTCCCAGCTGCTGGCATGAGCAGACAAAACCCTGGGCAGGTTCCCTTATCTGCACAAAAGCATCTGATGTAAACACTTGTAGGATGGGTTGGAGATTCTCCCAGGACCACCCCTCCCTCCTTATCTGCCTCCTGCATCTATCACAACAATCAGTTTATCTGGTTAACCTCTTATAACCTCTAACACATCTTCATTAAGGAGAACAAGGCTGCCATAGGTTGGGGAACAAATAAAGACAAAAAGTTCAGCACCCCATGAGTCCTTTAGATGCTTACAGAAAATATTATTTGCAAAATTACTATAAAGTATTCCACCTAACCATCCCTCAAGAAGCTTTTTCTCAATTTATCTTCATAGCTCATAAGCTGTGCCTTTTTTGTGGCAAAATGTCCTGAAGAATTGTGTAAGAACACTGTAAAGTTGTGTACTACTTGCTTAAGGTATACCTTAGAAGCTAGGCTCAAAAGAGAGTCCCATACTAGAAAGATACAGAGGCCAGATAAAGGGGTGAGAACAGAGCTGGTATGGGTAGGCAGAAAGATGTTGTAAAGCATTTGGCAGCTAGTAACCAAGGTATCAGTGACCATTCTAGATCATTATTCATGGAAAAACCTTCCCAGATCCTGGATAACACAGCATTTTAGTACTTTGGAGAGCAAATTCTTTCACTGTACTCAAATCTGAAGAACAAATGTAAGGAATGTATAATAAGATTATTTCATCCTGAGGCACATAAAACCAGATATTAACCAGTAATCTAGAAACACATATGGTTCCAAATACTATAGAGACCTTAGAGAAAGCAAATTTGGGCCAACTCCAGCAGAACCATAAACCCAAGAAAATGCATTTAAATGTGATTCTACCTAATTTAAGATCCTCGGAAAACGTGAAAAAGAATGAGTATAATAAATAACCCAATTTTCCCATTCTATGCAATTCAAACCAACAGCCTCTTCTCTCATCTCTAATAAAATTGGAGGTGATTGGATGGGAGATGAGAAGTAAAAAATCAAGGGATATGGTTAATAATAAACCCAAACCTATTAACTCATCTTAAATTTGAAGGCCAGAGTAGCTAATTTTGATATTATTGCCACTTTTTTCCCCAATTTTACAAATCCTTATGCTTCCTGTATATCTTCAACTTGCTTATTTACTTTTTAAAGATAATTTGAAACAAAATGTATTATCTTCACAATGTCTGTGGGACAAGAATTTTGGAATGACTAAGCTAGGTGATTTTGGTTCAGGGTCTCTCATAGAGTTCAGACAAAGTATCATCCAAGGCTACAGTCGTCAGAACCTTGATTGGAGCAGGAGCTACTTCCAAGGTTACTCACAGGCTGGGAAGTTGATACTGACTGTTAGTGGATGTCTTCAGTTACACTCTCTGTCCCCTGCCCTGATATGGCCCATCTGCTGCTAAAATGGTAGCATGCTCATGATATTACATAATTGACGTTCAACTGGTCCCCCAAATGAAAGACAATTCTACCCAAGAAGAAGCCAATTCAATAGCTTATTTAGATTCGACACATCTTCTGAAAGTTTCATAGAAATATCACCAGTTTTCTTGGGCTTCAGTGTTGATCAAGAGATGATAAAACATTCCTATACATTTATAGCAATATAAATTTGTTAATGGAAATTGTAAAAAAAATCGCTTATAGACTTTTATTACATCTCTATAATAAATTTGAGATATGTATTATTTCCCTCATTTTACAATGGAAGTAAAGCCTTTAAAGCACTGTCCATAATCACAGGAAATTTACTAACCTGAAGTCCAACAAAAATATCAGTATTTCAATATTTATGTTTCTTTTCGTTTCCCAGTGAATATAATGGATATAAATTGAAAAAAAGGTGAGAACCCATATAGCCAAAAAACTGTTAGCAAAATATTCATTTTAAAACATGATTTCTGGCTGAGTATAGTGGCTCCTGCCTGTAATTCTAGCATTTTGGGAGGCCGAGGTGGGTAGGTTGCTTGAGGACAGGAGTTCAAGACCAGCCTGGAAAACATTGTGAGACCTTGTATAAATTAATAAATAAAAATTTAAAAAATCAGCAGGGCATGGTGGCACATGCCTGTAGTCCCAGCTACTTGGGAGCCTGATGCAGGAGGATTGCTTGAGCCCAGGAATTAGAGGTTACAGTGAACTATGATCATGCCACTTTAGCCTGTGACAGAAGAAACCCTGCCTCTGAATACAAAACAAAAGAAAACAATTTTTTTCCGACTAATTGGAGAAAACATTCCAAACTACAGCTTGCACTCTATCTTTATGTATTTTCAAAAACTATTAACATTTCAAACTTGTATAATGCAAATGTAGCAATGCTTATCATCTTAAGCACCAATGGATTTCAACACTTGATAAAATTTAGCTCAAGCTTATCTCTGAACACTCTGCCAGAGGAGTTAAAAATATAGTCAAGCAGTAAAATAGCAACAGAGACTAAGTGAGGATTGACTTGAAGAGTAGGATGGTAAATTGTACTGATTCTACTGAATTAATCATTTCTCATTGATTTTTAAAATCCTTAGTGGCCCATTACAACGATCTCTATCTCCAGCTGCTTAGATGAAAAGTTTTTTTTTTTTTCTCCACAAAGATGAAGATGTTTCCATGGAAATGGGCCAATTTATCATAGCAAAATTAGATTATATTTCGGTTTTTAAGAATTTTGTATAACTGATTAAATCTTTTCATTTGGGAGATGTGAAGATTATTACATTATCTCCATCTCATTTCCCATTCAGTGATGTTTATATGAGGGCAATCTCACTTACATGTGCCCAAAATATAATGTGACCCGGTGACTTCAAATGCCAAAACAGATAAAAAACAAATGGCATCTTCATTCATCATTTGCATATCTCTGTTAGAACCTGCATTTGTAGGTTTCCAGGCAATGTCAATATGTCAGAACACATACAATGCTTTAGTTCATGTTAAAGAAAGTGCCTAGAATTATGAGAGGTAATAACAAAATTAGCAAAAACTACTTGCTGTATTTCTCTTTTGGATTCCTCACTTAGAATTTTTTAAACTTGTATTCATCAGAATAAGAAAGAATGCTACTCGTATGAAATTGAGGAGTGTCCTTTTTAGATTAATAGAATTCTAGTCTGGTTTATGGTTCAAACAGGCTCAGGAGTCATCAACTTACAAAATATCCTAAAAACAACAAATAAGGACTATGTTGACAAGACTAACATTAAAGACGAAGCAATTAATGGCAGCATATTTTATGCCATAGACAGTTGAAAAACGATTTTTCTTTACAAATATGACAGTTTTTGTTTTCATTTTTATGGTTGGCATAAGGCCAATTATTATTTATACTTTAATGTGTAAATAATTGGATTAAAGTGTGACAATTACAAATTGAATAATATTTGCAAAATATCCTTTTAATTCTCTCTTGTCAAGAAACTATTTTAATTTGATATAATTAATGTCAGAGACTAGAAAAAATAAAGCATTCCGATAGTTTACTGACCACTGCTCTTTTTCAGAGTTTTAAATAGAAACCAACTTATAACTGTTCCTTAATGGATTCAGTCATATACCCATTTGTTCTTCACGTATGCTGGGCCACGTAAGAATGTTTTAGTGATTATAACACATGGGTGCTCAGCATCTGGTAGCTTAAAACCTAGAGAAACCTATCACACAAAATTGTAAGTAATTTATCAGTTTTTTATACTAATGTAAAAACTTCAGCTAAAGTACCTTTGATAAAAATTTAAAATATTTTAATACAAGTATCAACATAAGAAAAAAATTAACAGAATTTAACCACAATAAAAAAACATAAACTTCCATTTTTAACCATGACATTTTAAATAACATCATTCTGAAGTCTACACTGTGATAAATATATCAGCTACTGCAGCAAGTTCTGAAATAAATAAATCACAAATTCTTTACAAATAGGTCCCCATCATTAGCTTTACAACTTCCTTGACAAGAGGCTTGATGTGATTACGAGGTAATGTAAAACATCTGTAGTTTTATCTAAATATTCTAAGTTTTTTTTGAACATAGTCTTAATCTTTATTTAATAAGCACTTTACATAGTGCTTATGATGTGTCAGGTACACTTTTTTTTTTACTTGGTATTCCATGGTATATATGTACCACATTTTTTTAATCCAGTCTATCACTGATGGGCATTTGGGTTGATTCCAAGTCTTTGCTATTGGGAATAGTGCTGCACTGAACATACGCATTCATGTTTCTTTATAATAGAATGACTTATATTCATTTGGGTACATACCCAGTAATGAGATTGCTGGGTCGAATGGTATGGCTGTCTTTAGGTCTTTGAGGAATTGCCCAGGTCTTCCACAATGGTTGAACTAATTAACACTCCCACCAGCAGTGTGTAAGTGACCCTTTTCTCCAGAACTTCGCCAGCATCTGTCATTTTTTAACTTTTTGATAATAGCCATTCTGACTGGCGTGAGATGGTATTTCATTGTAGTTTTGATTTCCATTTCTCTAAGGATCGGTGATGAGCTTTCTTTCATATTCTTGTTGGCCACATGTATGTCTTTTTTTGAAGAGTATTTGTTCACGTCCTTTGCCCACTTTTTAATGGGGTTTTTTTTTCTTGTAAATTTAAGTTCATTAAAAATGCTGAATATTTCACCTTAGTCAGATGCATAGTTTGCCAAACTTTCTACCATTCTGTAGGTTGTCTGTTTACTCCGTTGATAGTTTATTTTGCTGTGCAGAAGCTCTTTAGTTCAATTAGATCCTATTTGTCAATTTTTGCTTTTGTTAATATTGCTTTTGACATCTTCATCATGAAATCTTTCCCTGTGCTTTTATGTCCTAAATGGGATTGTCTAAGTTGTTTTCCAGGCTTTTTATAGTTTTGAGTTTTACATTTAAGTGTTTAATCCATCTTGAGTTAATTTTTGTATATGATGTAAGGAAGGGGTCCAGTTTCAGTTTTCTGCATGTGGCTAGCCAGTTATCCCAGCACCATTTATTGAATAGGCAATTGTTTCCCCATTGCTTGTTTTTGCCAGGTTTTTTGAAGATCAGTTATTTGTAAGTGTGCAGTTTTACTTCTGGGTTCTCTATTCTGTTCCATCGGTCCATGTGTCTGTTTCTGTACCAGTACCATGATGTTTGGTTACTGTAGCCCTGTAGTATAGTTTGAAGCCAGATAGCATGATGCCTCCAAATTTGTGTTTTGCTTAAGATTGCACTGGCTGTTTAGACTCTTTTTGTGTTCCATATGAATTTAAATTTTTTTTCCTAGTTCTGTGAAGAATGTCAGTGGTAGTTTAATGGGAGTAGCATTGAATCTATAAATTGTTTTGCATATTGTGGCCATTTTAATGATATTGATTCTTCCTACCAATAAGCATAAAATGTTTTTCAATTTGTTTGTGTCAGCTCTGATTTCTTTGAGTGGTGGTTTGTTCTCCTTGTGGAGATCTTTCAGTTCCCTTGTTAGCTGTATTCCTAGGTGTTTATTTATTCATTTATTTTTTGTGTGTGTGGTAATTGTGCATGAGAGTTCGTTTGTGATTTGGCTCACAGCTTGACTATTGTTGGTGTATAGAAATGTTAGTGATTTTTGCACATTGATTTTGTATCTTGAGTTGTTGCTGAAGTTGTTTATCAGCTTAAGAAGATATTGGGCTGAGACTATGGAGTTTCTAGATATAAGTTTATGTCATCTGCAAAGAAGGATAGCTTGACTGTCTCTTTTCCTATTTGAATTATTTCTCTTTCTTTCTTTCTTTCTTTCTTTCTTCATTCTTTCCTTCCTTCCTCCTTTTCTCCCTTTCTTTCTCTCTTTCTTTCTTTTCTTCTTTCTTTCTCACTCTCCCTTCTCTCTTTCCTTCCTTTCTTTTCTTTCCTTTCTTTCTCTTTCTTTTTTCTCTTTCTTTCTTTCTTCCTTTCTTTCTTTCTTTCTTTCTTTCTTTCTTTCTTTCTTTCTTTCTTTCTTTCTTTCTTTCTTTCTTTCTTTCTTTCTTTCTTTCTTTCTTTCCTGCTTTCCTGCTTTCCCGCTTTCCTGCTTTCTTGCTTTTTCTCTTTCTTTCTTCCCTTTGCCTGATTGCTCTGGCCAGAACTTCCAATACTATCTTTAACAGAAGTGGTGGAAGAGGGCATCCTTGTCTTATGCCAGTTTTCAAGGGGAATGCTTCCAGCTTTCACCCATTCATTACGGTGTTGACTGTGGGTTTGTCATAGATGGCTGTTATTATTTGGAGGTATGTTCCTTCAATACCTAGTTTATTGAGAGATTTTAACGTAAGTTGATGTTGAGTTTTATTGAAATATTTTTCTAAATATATTGAGATAATTATGAGGTTTTTGCCTTTATTTATGTTTATGTGAATAACCACATTTATGAATTTGCATATTTTGAACCAACATGGAATCCCAGGGGTAAAACTTACTGGATTGTGGAGGATTAGCTGTTTAATGTGCTGCTGGATTTGATTTGCCAGTATTTTATTGAGGATTTTGACATTGATGTTCATCAAGAATATTGGCCTAAAATTTTCTTTTTTGTTGTTGTTGTATCAGCCAGGTTTTGGTATCAGGATAATGCTGATACCAGTTAGTTAGTAGGCTATTTATTACTGACTCAATTTCAAAAGTAATCAGGAGGGGAAAGAGAGAGGGTATGGTAATCCACATGTTGTAAGAGAAAAGGAGCAGGTAGGAGAATAATCAATTATATTTTTGTCTTGTTCTCAGCAAATTGGCACTTTATATAAGAGCATGTGAACATGGCATAGCTGCCTATGGAGATATTTTACCTTTCATCTGTAGCTGTCTGCTTAAGAACAGAAGCACAGTAATTTCTTGCATGGTTCAGCTTTCAGCTTATTATTATTATTTTTCTTTGGCATAGTGAATTGAGTTCTCAAGTTTGTATTTCCCTGTCACCTATCTTTTGGGGTATTTTTCAAAATTGTAATTTTAAAACATGCACCCTGAAGATTCTGATAGGAAAAAAGTCCCTCCTCCTTGAATTTTTGAAATAGTTTCATCAGGAATGGTACCAGCTCTTCTTTGTTCATCTGGTAGAATCAACTATGAATCCATCTGGTCCTGTGCTTTTTTTAGTTAGTAGGCTATTTATTACTGACTCTATTTCAGAACTCATTATTGGTCTATTTAGAGATTCAATTCCTTGCTGGTTCAATTGTGGGAAAGTGTATGTGACTAGGAATTTATTTATTTCTTCTATATTTTCTAGTTTATGTGCATAGAGGTGTTCGTAATCTCTGAGTTTTGTTTGTAGTTCTGTGGGGTCAGTGGCAATATCCTCATTGTTTCTAACTGTGTGTTTTTTTCAATTTTCTCTCTCTTTTTTCTTTATTAGTCTAGCTAGAGTCTATCTTTTTATTATTTTTTTAAAATAAAACCAACTCCTGAATTAGTTCATCTTTTGAATGTTTTTTTTTTTTTTTTCTGTCTCCAATTCCTTCAATTCAGCTCTAATTTTAGTCATTTCCTATCTTCTACTAGCTTTGGGATTTGTTTGCTCTTGGTTTTCTAGTCCTTTTGGTTATGATGTTAGTGTGTTGACTTAAGATATTTCTGACTTTTTGTTATGGGCATTTAGTGCTATAACCTTTTATATAAACATTGCCTTAGCTGGGTCCCAGAGCTTCTGCTATGTTTTATCTTTGTTCTCATTAGTTTCAAAGAACTTCCGAATATATGTCTTAATATCATTATTTACCCAAAAGTCATTTAGAAGTCATTCGATTTCCGTGTAATTGTATGGTTTTGAGTGAATTTCTTAGTCTTGATTTTTAATTTGATTGTGCTGTGGTTTGAGAGGTTCTTTGTTATGATTTCAGTTATTTTTCATTTTCTCAGGAGTGTTTTATTTCCAATTACATAATTAATTTTAGAGTAAGTGCCATGTGACAATGAGAAGAGTGTATATGCTGTTGCTTTTGAGTGAAGAGTTCTGTAGTTATCTAACAGGTCCATTTGATCAAGTGCTGAGTTCAGGTCTTGAATATTTTTGCTAATTTTCTGTTTCAATGACCTGTCTAATATTGTCAGTGGGGTACTAAAATCTCCCACTATTATCGAGTGGGAGTCTAAGTCTCTTTGAAGGTCTCTAACAACTTGCTTTATAAATCTGCGTCCTACTATGTTGGGTACATATATATTTAAGATAGTTAGCGCTTCTTGTTGAATTGAACCTTTTACCATTACGTAATGCCCCTTTTTGTCTTTTTTGATCTTTGGTGGTTTAAAGTCTTTTTTGTCAGAAACTAAGATTGCAACCCCATCTTTTTTATGTTTTCTATTGTCTTGGTAAATTTTCCTCCAACCCTGTATTTTGAGCCTATCTGTTCATTGTATATGAGTTGGGTCTCTTAAAGACAGCATAACAAGGCCTTGGTTCTTTATCCAGCTTGTCACTCTGTATTTTAGCTGGGGCTTTTAGCGCTTTTACATTTAAAGTTAGTGTTGATATGTGTGGATTTGATTCTGTTACCATGATGTTGGCTGGTTATTTTGCAAACTTAGTTTATGTGGTTGCTTTATAATGTCACTGGTCTGTATACTTCAGTGTGTTTTTGTAGTGGTTAGTAATAGTCTTTCCTTTCCACATTTAATCCTTGTTTCAGGAGCTCTTTTAAGGCACGTCTGGTGGTAAGAAATTCCCTCAGAATTTGCTTGTCTGATAAAGAACTTATTTCTTCTTTGCTTATAAAGCTTGGTTTGGCTGGATTTGAAATTTTTGGTTGGAATTCTTTTCTTTATAAAATGTTGAATATTGGCCCCTAATCTCTTCTTGCTTGTGGGGTTTCAGCTGAGAGATTCGCTGTTAGTCTGATGTGCTTCCCTTTGTAGGTGGCCTGGCCTTTCTCTCTAGTTGCCTTTAACATTTTTTCTTTCATTTTGACTTTGAGGAATCTTATAATTATGTGTCTTGGGGATGTTTTTCTCATGGTGTACCTTACTGGAGTGTTTTGCATTTCCTGAATTTGAATGTTTGTCTTCGTAACTAGGTTTGGGAAGTTCTCATAAATGATATCCTAAAATATGTTTTCCAAATTGTTTCCAATGTCCCCATATCATTCAGGAACACAGTCAGTCACAGATTTGGTCTCATTACATAATCCCATATTTTGTGGAGGTTTTGTTCATTCCTTTCCTTTTTTTTTTTTTTTTCCTGTTTTTGTCTCATTGTCTTATTTCAGAAATCTAGACTTCAAGCTCAGTGATTCTTTTCTCCACTTGGTCTCTTCTGCTATTAATACTTGTATTCACATTATGAAATTATGTAGTGTGTTTTTGAGCTCTATCAGGTTGGTTACACTCTTTTCTCTATTGACTATTTTGTCTGACAGCTCCTGCAATGTTTTATTATGACTTTTAGCTTTCTTGCATTGGTTTGCAGTGTACTCCTTTAGCTCAGTGTACTTCATTTCTATCCAAATTCTGAATTCTAATTCTGTCAGTTTAACTGCCTCAGCCTCAGCCTGGTTCCAAACCCTTGCTGGAGAGGTGATGCAGTCATTTGGAGGAAAGAGGTTACTCTTGCTTTTTGAGTTTTCAGCATTCTTGTGCTGATTCTTTCTCATCTTGGTGGGCTTATTTAACTTCAGCATTTGAAGTTGCTGACTTTTGTTGACTTTTGTATGTTTTTCTTCCTTTAACAGTCTGTGCATTTTTCTGTAGGGTTGCTGTGGTATGCTGGGGTTCCGCTTCAATGCCTAGTCACCTCAGATTTTCCTGTACCTGCAGGTATCACCAGTGAAGCCTGCGAAGCAGCAAAGATGGCAGTCTGCCCCGTCTTCTAGGAGCTCTGTCACAGGGAGGTACGGACATATTGCTGGCTCAAATGCACTGTAGGAGGTGGCTGGAGACCCTGGTTGGGAGGTCTTGCCCTTGTCAGGAGGAATGAGACCAGGAACCTGCTTTAAAAAGTGCTTTGACCATGTTTGCATAGACAAGCCGTGCTGTGCTGGCGGACCACTTCAGCTCATGGTCACCTCAGACACCCTGAAGCCTGAAGGCTGGAACAACTAAATTGCCCAAACAGCAAATATGACAGCATCTACAGAAATCATTTTATTTGAGTTATGTAGCAAGAACCCAACTTAAGCAAATATAAAATTTACAACTAAGTCACTATTTGGATATTAATGTGTATGCTAAACTGATTTGTTCATGGGCTAGTCAGCTATTCATATGACCTTTACAATTTTCTGAATTCCATTTTTTGGTTTAAAAAAGAAAACAAGCTGATACTTATCACTTTCTAAGAAACATTTGATTTAAATTCTTATGCCTTCAATATCTCATGTAAAATGCTAGTTTCATTACTACTCTAAGTAAATATGTGTAAAACAGAAAGTATCTGAGACAAGTCTCAATCAGTTTTGAAGTTTATTTGGCCAAGGTTAAGGATATGCCTCGAAGAAATAAACATGCAATCACAGAAACAGTCCCTGGTCTGTGCATTTCTCCAAAGATGATTTTGAGGACTCCAGTATTTAAAGGGGAAAAGTAATCTGGAGGGGAAAGAGAGGGTACGGTAATCCACATGTTGTAAGACAAAAGGAGCAGGTAGGAGAATAATCAATTATATTTTTGTCTTGTTCTCAGTAAATTGGCACTTTACATAAGATCATGTGAACATGGCATAGCTGCCTATGGAGATATTTTACCTTTCATCTGTAGCTGTCTGCTTAAGAACAGCAGGAAAGGTAGTTTCTTGCATGACTCAGCTTTCAGCTTATTATTATTATTTTTCTTTGGCATAGTGAATTGAGTTCTCAAGTTTTTATTTCCCTGTCACCTATCTTTTGGGGTATTTTTCAAAATTGTAATTTTAAAACATGCACCCTGAAGATTCTGATAGTGATAGCAAAAGATGTGAGACAAAATCTGTACTTTTTAAAAGTCTCTAGGTGATTTTCTTAGCAGTCCAATTAGGGAAAAACTGATTAAGGACTCTATACTAAACCAGACTTGCAAAAGAGAGATGCTAAAGCATTTGAAGACTCTATAATAACAAAATTAAAAATATATATTTATTTCAAGTATCCAATACTGACTACAGAAGATAATAGACTTATTTCTAGAACTCATGAGTATACTTTTAGAAATCTTATAGAAGACTTTTATGTTTTGGTGTCCAGGCTGTGTCATCTGGTCACAGTTAGCCGGTATAAAAAATATGTAGACTTATAGGTTCTTTTTTTTGTTTTTATTTATTTATTTTTTTGAGACGGAGTCTCGCTCTGTCGCCCAGGTTGGAGTGCAGTGGTGGGATCTCGGCTCACTGCAAGCTCCGCCTCCCGGGTGCACGCCATTCTCCTGCCTCAGCCTCCTGAGTAGCTCGCCACCACGCCCGGCTAATTTTTTGTATTCTTTTAGTACAGACGGGGTTTCACCGTGTTAGCCAGGATGGTCTCGATCTCCTGACCTCGTGATCCGCCCGCCTTGGCCTCCCAAACTGCTGGGATTACAGGCGTGAGCCACCGCGCCTGGCTAGACCTATAGGTTCTTTAAAAAAATTCCAAAGAAGTGGGTGGGCAGAGAGTAGTAAGTTATTCACTGATAATATCTCTACTAATGCCCACTCATGATGGCTAAAGATACATAGAATTTAAACTTACACACACACACATATAAGCACACACACACACACACACACACAAAGACACACCACCCTTCTCCCACAGTATCTTCTGCTGAATATTCTCTGTATCTTCATTGGTACTTTGATTATAAGCTGATTTTCCTGAACTTTCCAGAATATCTTTAGTTTAGGATTTCGTTTTCCTGAATTATCCATATATCTACTAAACATACCCTTACTGGCTTTTTTTTTTTTTTTTTAACATAACTCTAACATCTTATTTTACCCCACAGTTCCCTACAGATATTCCTATAATTTTACTTTACCAGAATTATTTGGTCTTCTTTTCCCTCGAAATATCTCAACAACTCTTTCATCAATAGATTCTTTGAGTTCACAGCTCTCTTTAATCACTACCAGTTACTTCACCCAACTTCTCAGTCTTACTAAAGAAAAATAAATTACGCTGGAAAACATTAATAGTTGCTGCCACACTATTACTTACATGTCTGCCACACAAGGTAAATAAAAAGAGTTATAAATATTCTGAAACCAAATATATTAGAAGTTTGGGGTGTACTTTGGTTTTACACAGTGCCTAATAAAAATGATGTTTCTATTTCTATGAAATGAATATACTTTTCAATTATCTACCTCATTGTCATTTACTTAACCAACATTCTAATTTTCAATGTAGGAAAGAATAGAGAGATTTTTCAAGAATAGAGCTGCCTATCAAAGAGGAAGTGCCACCCAAATCTACTTACTTTATAAAAATAGCTTAATTGAAATTGACATAAGCTCAAAACAAATATTCAATTGAAAGAATTTTAAAAAACAAACTAAGTAAAAAAATTATTGTACTTCTATAGGAAATATCTCAGGCCACAGTTCTTTGTCTGAATACATTATAAGAGAAATAAACTGAAAAATCCAGATATTTTATCTCATTTTACAATACTCATGCAGTTATTTATTACTTTTATTGACATAGATGACATTCTAAATTATAAATGACCATTAACTTAAGCTACACTTAATGTCATGAGAATTCTACTTATCTTGTTAAAAGATAATTCCTGATGTAAGAGTATTCTGAACTAGTTTTGAAAACTTCAATAAATGAGAAATAATCTCTAGATAATTCTTGTAAAATTATCAAATTTCTTTCCTTAGCTCACTAAGAAAAACATACATTCCAAGGACTTGGTAAATTAAATTTAAAATAACTTTTTCTGGGACTGTTTCTTTAAGTTTCACTGGTCAACAATGTTGCCATTCTTTATATTTTACTTTATTTTATTAGGCAGAGTCTTGGTCTGTCACCCAGGCTGGAGTGCAATGGCTCCATCTCAGCTCACTGCAACCTCCGTCTCCCAGGTTCAAGCGATTCTCGTGCCTCAGCCTCCCAAGTAGCTAAGACTACTGGCACGTGCCACCACACCTGACTAATTTTTGCATTTTTTTAAGTAGAGGCGGGGTTTCACGATGTTGGCCAGACTGGTCTCAAACTCCTGACTTAATATGATCCACCCTTCTCGGCCTCCCAGAGTGCTGGGATTACAAGCGTGAGACACAATGCGTGCTGGGCCTAACAGTGTTCCCATTCTCAACTCATAGATCTGGTTTATAAAAGTCAGTCAGATATTTTCTAGACCATATAAATGTCAGTCACAATATTTATCAAAATGATCACTCACTTTAAATTTAGCTGTGGTACAGACTGTGAACCACTTACGCCTAGTTTGACAGAGCAGATGTGAGGATCAATGTTTATCTTCATAATTATGTCATAAAGTTCTTACATCTCAAAGACTGTGTGCTTACATTCACAAAATTCTAGAACTCGACATGTATAATTCGACAGATTTTCTCTTCCAACTGATGTGATGTATCAAGATGAGCAACAAAAGAAGAATCCCAAGATAATCACGTAATTATGTTAGGAGAGATTCTCAGTTCGATCTAATCCTGTCTAAACAGGCTGAAAGAAATTAGTCACTCAGAATTATATAAAAGGCTCTATTGAGGTATGTAAAACAATCTGCGCAGATTTTTTCAATCTCTTGTTGTGCCACCTAGGATATATGAATAGAGTTAAATTAGAATGTTGCTGTGAACTATTTCTTCAACTTTATCTTCTTAGGAAGTTTTGTAGTTGTTTAGGACTGGGGAGAGAACTTAAAGAAATAACAGGAACTTGAGAAGAAATCACTTATACAGGGGCACCTCACTTAAAATTGCTGAGCAATTTAAGCATAAATATAGGGCATAGATATAGACAGATAGGAAGACCAATAAATTGATCAAATCAATTATATATATATATTTATACATATATATATACATATACATAAGTAGATTTACAATGTCTTTCACATTACATGCAGATATTAACCATCAAATCCTTGTTATGTAGAAAGAGTGACCACAAAATATGCACCGATTTATTTAATGTCTAATTCAGTAAATAAATACTCATCAGCTTCCATGCATGTGCCAGGTCTTCAGCTAGATTTAAAAAAAATACAATGTTGAATCAAATAATTAAAATTCATTCTCTTATATAATATAAATATAAAAAAATAAAAAATACATTTATTTCAAGTATCCAATACTGACTACAGAAGATAATAGACTTATTTCCAGAACTCATTGCATTTATGTCTAGAAAATTGCATTTTCAAGACAAAGGACTTAGAGAAATGAAATAGCACAAGTGTGTGCCTGTGCAGACATGCATTAATTGGTGAAATAAAAATATTAAATATATAATATACTAGGCATACTAGGGTGTGAACTAAATAATTGTATTAAGTGTATGTAATGTATATTCTGTGTGTGTATGTGTTTGAGCATATGTCTGTCTGTATGCATGTATAAATATTTAATATATATGTACAGTACATGGTATTTTCTACCTATGTCATGGTTTCTATCAGATAGTGACAATTCCAGTGAAGAAAAATAATACCAGAGGGCCAGGAGTGGTGGCTCACGCCTGTAATTTCAGCACTTTGGGAGGCCGAAGTGGGTGGATCACCTGAGGTTAGGAGTTCGAGACCAGGCTGACCAACATGGTGAAACCCTGTCTCTACTAAACATACAAAAATTAGCCAGACGTGTTGGCAGGCGCCTGTAGTCCCAGCTCCTCGGGAGGCTGAGATAGGAGAATTGCTTGAACCCAGATAGTGAGGAATAAGTTGCTGTGGGTTGAGAGTTTGCTAGGTTTATTTAGAATAGACAGATAAATCTTGATATGACATAATCTGATCCCAAAATTTGGTAGATGTTTCACGTCCATTAGGGCAGTGTGGACAGTTAGGTGCTTTGACTTTTGCCTTGAATGATACAGAAAACCATTGTAGAGTTTTAAGAAGAAAAAGGCAATTCATCTTATGTATAATGTGAAAAGCCTTCTCCTGCAATGAAGAGAAAAGATTATAAAGGTAAATGAGCAAACGGAGAAAACAGTTGGGGACCCCTGTAATAAATGCGCTAGCCCAGGGATGCCAGTGGCTTGGGGAAGGTGGCAGCTTTATGAATTTTTCATATCTTTATAAAAGTCTCAATTCTTCATGGCACAGTCTTGTGCTGTAAGCTGTTGTTTCACATCATGCGTGTTTCCTCAATTCCCCATTTTAAATCCATATATTAAGATATTTTTGTTTCTCTTAAATATATGATATTGAGGTACATTATCTTTATGAACTACTTTATATATCAATATATATTTAGACTATATTTTTAATTATATTTCTAAGTGTTCAATTATTATATAATAATTATAGAATATTTAGAGATGAGGGCAAATGAAGATCACCTTTAAGTCTACCATTTGAACCTTTGCATTCTTTTGTTTTGAATACATACATGTATATATGTGTATGATTATGGTCACTATAAAAGTAGATTGTTGTCTGATTTTTGCACACACAGGAAAATTTATATATGCTTAAATATGCCTAAATACTCATTATGTTTTAAAACATAATTTTATTATTTAGTAAATAATAAAATACATATATAATAATAATATTATTAATTATTTTAATCACCAATTATTTACTGAGCGGTTAATATAGACAGGGCCTCTTCTTTGCACTTAGAATACATGAGTTAACACAGTTAGGAAAAAAAAATGGCTGCACACATAAAACTTATGTTCTGTGGCAGGAAGTAACTGATAAATGATAATAAATAATAATAAATAATTGTAACATTATGATAGAAGGTGATAATTTTCATGGGAAAATATAGAACTACACAAAAAGGATTTAGAAAGAGGCTGAAATAAGCCCGTAAGTTGGCCTCATTGAGAAGAGATTGCAGTTAAATTTTTTTCATTATTATAAGGAGCTATATGTATCTTTGTTCATAATTTTTGTCTCAACCTCTGAAATTTTTCTTGGATGCATTCCTAGAAAGGGAATTAATGGGTTTAAGATAATATTTTTAAGCATTGTCATCCTATAGCCAAATAGCTATACAGAACTATATTTTAAAGCAATTTATGCACATACCAACAGAGTTCAAGTTATTATTTCAATGTTCCATGCTATTAATATTTGACAAAATCAAACAATAAATTGTCCAATTTCTTTTTGTTTATTCATTATTGTTATTTTTGTTTGTATTTCTTGAATTGTTTGATGCACCACCCCCCCTTTAAATATGTTAAATCATTTACTGTTTCAATTTATTATTTGTGTAAAAGGCTATTGCTATTCTTTGTTTGGCTTGTCTTTTATTTTTCTACTTTTTGTGTTCAACTGTATGCATGTTTTAAAAATGATATTCTAGGTTTGATACACATGATAAAATATTTTTTCTCATTTTTACATTCCTTTTTAAGATAAATTTTGGGAGGTGATCACACATATTTTTGTATTTTATCAAGTCTCTAAATTCTTCTCATTGAATTTATTATATTGCTTGTGTAGGAATCTGTTTATAGACTAAAGTCAAACAATCACATGTATTTTCACCTAGAATTTATTGTTTCTCTTCCTCCTGCTTTATCTCCTTTTTTTATTACTGTTCAACTCTTTAATATACTTTCTATTTAATTTGAGACAATATGTTAGGCACTGATCTAGCATTATGTTTCCCCAGATAGGACTTCAAATGTCCCATAAACATATTATCTCCAGTGATTTATTATAATTTTATGGTAATAAACCGTCTTGTGAAACAATTGTTTCTCTACCATATATCCTGTTTCATTAATAGGTGGAATCATCCTTGAGCATTCTAGAATATTAAGACAAGCAAATAATACATTATTAAAATGTTGCATGTGTATAATATGTTTTGATATAACAGTAAATAATCCAAATCCCCCAAGATAAAGAATTTTTACTTCTTTTCTGAAATGTTATATAACGTAGTATAATCAGATTTTTAATTTTAACTAATATTTTAGGTAGGTAGGGGTATATGATTGCCAATTTCATTTGAATTTTTTTACTTTTTAACCATTTTTCTTATATATTTATGTTCTTATTTATCATTCATGTATCTTTGTTAAAGGGTTCAAACATTTATTTTATTGTTGAGTTTTCTTCTTCACTGAGTTTTAAGTGTAACTTAGAAGTTCTGTACACAATTTCTTTACTCATTTATATTTGAAAACATCCTCTCACAGTTTTGCTTGGTTCTTCAATGCATTGAGCCTCTTTTGAAAATGAATTTTTAAAAAATATTTATACATTGAATTTATCTTCATTCTAAATTAGAGCTCATGCCCTTTGAGCATTATTTTAATCTTTCCTGATTCAATGTCACAACATTCGTTTGTCCATTTTGTGCCTGTGTTCTTCCTCAACTTTTGAAGTTGACCACTTATATTTGGGTTTATGATTTAAGTTTTAAGACGTAAAACTTTTTCTATTTTTGATGTGGACTCCAATTACTTCAATATTATTTGTAGAAAACTATCATTTTCTCATTTATTTCCTTGGGATCTTTGGCAAAAATCAATTGACTGTATATGTGTTTATTAATTTTTGTACTTTCTATTTCGTCCCATGCTGTATGTCTGTCCTCCAATACCACACTGTCTTTATGACTATACTTTATAGTGAGTCTTGAAGCAGGAAAAGTAAGTCCTCTATGTACTTCTCTTTAGTAAATAAAAAATAAATTAAAAGCTTTTCTACTTTCTTTATAGTTCCAAAATCAGTTTAGAATATCCCTGCCAAGTATAATTGGAGTAATTTACAATCTCACCAACAGTCTGGTTTGGTTTTCTTCACATTCTCATCAACACTTTTTATCTTTCATCATTTTGGATAGCAGCCATTCTGACTTGTGTGACTATCTCATTGTAGTTTAATTTGTATTTCACCAATATTTAGTGATGTTGATTATTTTTTCATATATCTGTTTGCCGTTTGCATTTAGGAGCAGCTTCTTTTGAGAAACATCTATTTGGGGCATTGACTACTTTTAATTGAGTCATTTGTTCTCTTGCTCTTGATTTGTTCCACAGAAAACTGTAGGGAAGTTCCTTAAAAATCTAAAAATAGAATTACTATATGATCTAGCAACTCTACTTCGGGGTCTATATCCAAAGTATTTTATAAACATAAATACGTTGAAGAGCTATCTGCACTTCTATATTCATTGCAGGATAGTTTACAATAGCCAAGTTATGGAATCAAACCAAGTGTCCATAAACAAATCAATGGATAAACAAAATGTGATACACACTCGCACACTCTTTATATGTAGTATATATATATACACACATGTGCACACACACGCACACAAACACAACACACCCAATGGAATACCATTAAATCTTTAAAAAGAGGGAAATCCTATCATTTGTGACAACATTGATGAACCTGAAGACATTATGCTAAGTGAAATAAGCCAGGCACAGAAAGACAAATAGTACCTGTTTTTGCTTATATGAGGAATCTTAAACAATTGAACTCATAAAGGCAGTGACTAGAATGATTATGATCAGAGGCTGGGGACTGGGGAGAATTGGGAGATATCAAAGGGTACAGTGTTTTAGTTAGACAGGAGAAATAAGTGATAAGTATTTGAGGTGATGATATAGCAATTACCTATATCATTTCATATTATACATGTATCTGTTTTAAAAACTTAAAAATATGTAGCATAGTGAGACATCATTGGAATTTAATAAAGCTAGCTACTAATCTTTTTAATAAGGCTTTAATTAAACCTGTATAAATTTCTGGATAATTGAAATCTTAACATTATTGAATCTTTAGTTTCCTTAACATATCTTTCCATTTATATAGGCCTTCTTTAGCTGTCAATAACGTTTCACAGAATATCTCAACAATCTATATTTTGGTAAATTTAGCCATACATACTACATGTTTTGGATGTTATCGTAAATGATACAATTTCCAAATGCTTATTGCTAGTATAAGCAAATATCATTGATTTTCTTTAATAATCTTGTGTCCTGTAGCTTTATTAAATTTATTTATTTGTTCCAATAGCCATTTTGTATATTCTTCAACATTGCCTGTACACTCAGTTGTGTCATAATTTATCTGTAAAGAGAGTATTATTTCATCTCTCCTTATCTGTGTGCTTTTTGTATCTTTTTTTCAGCTTTATTACACTGGCTGGGGGCTCTAGTAAAATGTTACAGGTGGTAAGAATAAACGTTCTTGCTTTTTCCAGGTATTACAGGAAACTTATTCAGTTTTTCACCATTAAGTTTAATGATAATTGCAGGTTGTTTGCAAATCCCTGTATTGGTTTGCTAAGGCTGCTGCCAAAAAGTATCACAGAAATTTATTTCCTCACAGTTCTGGAGGCGAAGAAGCTGAACTCTAGATGTCACCGCATTTGGTTACAGCTGTGAGGAAAGGATCAGTTCCAGGCTTCTCTCTTTGGTTTCCAAGTGGCTTTATTCTCTTTGTGTCTTCACAAGGTTTTCCTTCTGTACGTGTCTGTGTTTCAATTTTCTCTTCTCATAAGGACATGAATCATATTGGAATATGGCCCACCTGAATGAACTCATTATAACTTAATTATCTCTGTAAAGACCCGATCTCCAAATGTGATTACATTTGGGGGCACTGAGGATTTGAATTTCAACATATGGAATTCAGGAGAGGGAAGCAATTTAGCCCATAATGACGCCTTTATTAAGTTAATACAATTATAAGACTATGTTTATGAATGATTGTTGCATTTTTGTCAAATGCTTTTTCTCTGTATCTATTGAAATGATTCTTTGGATTTTCTTTAGTAGCCTATCTGCACGCTGAATTATATTAAGTGATTTTCTAATATTTAAACAAAGCTCACTTTTTGTAATTTACTATCTATATTTAATATTGCTGGATATGACTAGCTAAGATTTTGTTGAAGATTTTGGTGTATATTTCCTTAGGGATATTATTCATTAGGTTTCTTTCCTTTTATATATTTTTTCTGGTTTGGTAACAGAGTAATGCTGACCCTGTAAAATGAGCTGCAAAGTGTTTCTTCTTAACTTGTATAGAATTGATGTTATTTCTTTCTTACATATGTAGATTTTTAGCAGTGATAGATAGATTTTGGCAGTAGTAAGTTTTTATCTTGCCTTGGAAATTTTTAGGGAAACATTTTAACTATAAGTAAATTTTATTAATCCATAAATAACCCTTCTGTTTATCTATATTTTTCTTAAATTAGCTATGGTAGTTTTACTGTGTGTCAAAAATGGAAAAGTAAGTCAACAGATGTTCTCGAAAAAAAAGGAAAGTCTGTCCTTCAGGCCTTCTGTGGACTAAATATTTGTATATCCCCAAAATTCATATGTTGAAAGGCTAATTCCCAATGTGATGATATTTAGAGGTGAGGTCTTGGAAAGTAGCAGTTCATAATTAATATCCTTATAAAAAAAAATGAGTAGACATGGGCTAACTCTCGCTGCACCCTACGATAAGGACACAGAAAGAAGAGGCCCATCTGTAAACCAGGAAAAGGGCCCTCATCAAACTGAGCTCTGCCAACACACTGATCTTGGACTTCCCAGCCTCCAGAATTGTGAGAAATAAATGTGTGTGTGTGTGTGTTTAATATCCAGTATATGATAATCTGTTGTTGCAGGCTGATCTGTGGAGATGAAGGCTGGGGAAGCATTTGTTGAGATAGTTTTGTCCTTTCATTTCCTCTCCAAGCCATATTCCCACATATCTAAGAATGTTAAAAGAATTCCTAGAGCTGAGATATTTTGCCCCACCTCATTTTGAGGTTATGCAAAGGATTCCTCAAAGTTACCCTTGAAGTATCCTAGTACTGTCCAATACATAAGCAAAGACAGAAAGCCTATGTTATTTTCTTCAGACATCTTCCTACCAAAGAGGTTTTGTTTGACTTCAGGACATATGAGAGATATCTAGTCACTTGCTCTCCTTCTTAAATACTAAGGTAATAACCACAGGTTCACATTTTGTCTCCCTAGAAAGTATTAGAGATGCCAAAGTTTTCCTCTTAGCATAGAAAATGCATTTTCATTTTCTGAACTTCCTATCTATGATCCCATAAAAGTAAACAGTTAAATAATTTAGTTCAAAGGTACAAATTATGAATTCCGTGTGGTAATTATACATTCTTTATCTTTAATGAGGTGTGCGTATGTAACTGGCTACGGTGAAACAAATTTCAGAAGCATGGGCTAAAAATAAATATCACTGTATTTTTTTTCATGAAACCTAGTATTGAGTTTTTATACCTAAGTCACAGGTTTTCTAAACTTTTATAGCATAGTAGTATGTGCACAAAATATTTTTAGCTAAAGCTTAATATTTTAATTTTCGAAATCATTATTTGAATTTTAAAGAGATTGCATCATTAAAATCAATAATTACATTTTAAATAGATAAATGTAAACAAAATTTGAACTCTGTTTGTGTGTGTTTAATAGTATACAAGAAAATAAGGCCAGGTGCGGTGGTTCACGCTTGTAATCCCAGCACTTTGGGAGGCCAAGGTGTGCGGATCACGAGGTCAGGAGATCGAGACCACGGTGAAACCCCGTCTTTACTAAAAACACAAAAAATTAGCCGAGCGTGGTGGTGGGCGCCTGTAGTCCCAGCTACTGGGGAGGCTGAAGCAGGAGTATGGCGTAAACCCAGGAGGCGGAGCTTGCAGTGAGTCGAGATCGCGCCACTGCACTCCAGCCTGGGTGACAGAGCGAGACATCGTTTCAAAAAAAAAAAAGAAAAGAAAAGAAAAGAAAATATCACCTGTACATCTACAAAAAGCATTTTTTAAACCAATGGAATATAATGTTGCTCTCAAGATATATATTTAGTGTAATTCTAGAGTCATATAAACAAATCATTCTTTGAAGCCTGAAAACATGACTACTAATTGCTTTTGGTTTTACATTTTCAAGTTGGAACTTCCAAAATACTTTTAACACAACTAAAATTCTCTCCATAAAGTAGTAAAGAGTTGATGTTATAGGCTGTAAATAACAATTTTAGAAAAGACTCTAGCAGAGATACAGCATGAAGAATTATCCTTAAGAATGATATTTATGCTTTATCTGTATTCTCTGATTCTCAACATGTTTTAATTCATTTCACTTTATTTTAGACACAATCTGATAATCTTCCACACATGTATTTGACAGTCTCCAAAGCAATTACTGAGAATTGCTTTTGGACTCTTTAAAACATGTTTAGTAAACAGATTAATGGAGTATTTCTGGTCTTTCTTTTTAGGTGTCCTATATTTAATTACATTTCTAATTTCTAAGTTCATTTTTCTTTATTTTTTTATACAGGCCTTATATATAATTTTTATTTTATATTTTATGTTATTTTCTTAATGATTGATAATAAGAATAATTGACATTATCAATAGTGTCAATAAATGTTATTGATAATGTCAATTTTTGACATTATCAATCATTAAAGAAATAACATAGAAATACAATCAAACAAAGAGTAGTGGGATTTTAACTCACAAATAATAATCCTGCTCTGATATTCTTTTTTTAAAAATAATTTACCCATAAAAGTTTAACTAACTTAACCTAAATTTGTTTTGGGAAATACTGATATCTGCATAAAAATACAAAAATATTAAATAATACTTGATAAAATAATAAACTCCTATTGATGTATTTCAGCTGTAATTTTTATCTATGAAAATGTAAAGATATTTATTTTTACTCATATTTCATGCTTCTATAAATAAGAGCCATCTTATAATCAATGTGTAATTATTTTTATCTGAATATATTTTATTAAACAAAACCATGCCTCAGAATTAACATTATCTTAGAATTAAAGTAATATGTCCCTAAAATATCGAATACCATTAACAGAGTTATATTTTCAAATATTTAGCATCCCTCACTGTACATTAAGCAGATGTTTTCATTTAGCTGTAGGATGGCCATATGATCACATTTTCCTAGTTGTGAATACAAAGGCAATATGAGATATCATGTTGATTTAGTGTAGTGGCTGTGGAGACAGATTGGTAGGCAAATCAAGTTCTAAACTCTCTGGCTTGATTTCTTTATATGTAAAGTGAGGATAACTATATAATAGAGTTCTTATGAGTATGAAATGACCCAACACCTCTCCTAGTCAACATAGTGTTGGAAGTCCTTGCTAGAGCAATGAGGCAAGAGAAAGAAATAAAGGGCATTGAAATAGGAAGAGAGGAAGTCAAACTATCCCTATTGGTGGATGACGTTATTCTACATGTAGAAAAACCCATAGTCTTGGCCAAAAGCTCCTTCAGCTGATGCATAACTGAAGCAAGCTCTCAGGATACAAATATACAAAATCACTAGCATTCGTATACACCAACAACAGCTAAGCTGAGAGCCAAATCAGGAATGCAATGACATTCACAATTGCCAAAGAGTGAACAAAATACATAGGAACATACCAAACAGGGAAATGAAAGATCTCTGCAATGAGAATTACAAAACACTGCTCCAAGAAATTAGAGACAACAGAAAAGGGGAAAAGCATTCCATGCTCATGGATAGGAAGAATCAATATCATTAAAATGGCAATAATGCCCAAAGTCATTTATAGATTCAGTGCTATTCCTACTAAACTACCAATGACATACTTCTCAGAACTAGAAAACTATTTTAAAATTCATATGTAACCCAGAAAGAGCCTAAATAGACAAAGCAATCCTAAGCAAAAAGAACAAAGCTGAAGGCATCATTTTACCTGACTTAAAACTATACTACAGGGCTACAGTAACCAAAACAGCATAGTACTGGTACAAAAAAAGACACATACCCCAGTGGAGGAGAATAGAGATCCCAGAAATAAGACCAAACACCTACAACCATCTGAGGTTCAACAAAGTTTACAAAAACAAGCAAGAGGGAAAAGACTCCTTATTAAATAAATGGTACTGGGCTAACTGGCTAGCCACATACAGAAGATTTAAACTGGCCTACTTCCTTGCACCACATACAAAAATCAACTCAAGATAGTTTACAACTTAAAACATAAAACCTAAAACTATAAAATCCCTGAAAGACAACCAAGGCAATACCATCCTGGACACAGGAACAGGGAAAGATTTCATGATGACGATGCCAAAAGCAATCTCCACAAAAGCAAAAATTGACAAATGACATCTAAAAAGTGTCTGCACTGCAAAATACTCTATCAACAAAGTAAACAGACAAACTACAGAATGGGAGAAAATGGCTATTATTAAAAAGACGAAAAATAAGAGATGCTGTTGAGGCTGCAGAGAAAACGAAACACTTATACACTGTTTCGGGGAGTGTAAATTAGTTTAACCATCATAGAAAGCAATGTGGTGATTCCTCAAAGGGCTAAAAACAGAACTACTATGTGACCCAGCAATCTCATTACTGGGTATATACCCAGAAGAATATAAATCATTGTACCATGAAGACACATGCACATGAATGTTCATTGCAGAACTATTCACAAAAGCAAAAACATTGAATCAACCTAAATGCCCATTAATAACAGATTGAATAAAGAAAATATGGTACATATACATCATGAAATACCATGCAGCCATAAAAAAGAATGAGATCATGTATTTTGCAGTAACATAGATAGAGCTGGAGGTCATTACCCTTTGCAAACTAACACAGGAAGATAAAATCAAATACCACATGTTCTGACTTATAAGTGGGAGCTAAATGATGAGAACTCATTAACACAAAAAAGGAAATTACAGACACTGGGGCCTAATTGAGGGTGGAGAGTGGGAGGAGCAACAAGAGCAAAAAAATTAACTATTGGGTACTAGGCTAGGACCAGAGACACAAGTTTACCTATGTAACACAACTTGACATGTACCCCGGACCTAAAATACACGTTTTTAAAAAAATGACTAAATTCATGTAAATATGAATACAAACTTAAATCACTGTAAATATGTACCCTCTATAAAACATAAGATTCGATCATTTCTGATTAATTCCTATTATGACTTTGAAGTTTCCAAGAGTGTTATTTAAAGGCAGATAATACTTTGGCAGCTTTGTATGTGTATTCATTTCAAATGTCAGTACTGACTTTCTAACCCTAAAGGCATTGTCAAATAGGTTTTGCTTTGATTGACTAAACTTAAGAACAGCTTCATTTAAATTAAAGTGAATGTAATAAGTTAGATTTACTAAATAAGCCAATCACACACATTAAAAAATGTTGCAGAAAATTTAAATGTGCTCCCTCTGCTTACTCTTGATTCTAAGGAAAAGTATCAAATGGTTGTCCCAATATTTGCTTGCATGTACATTAAATCATATATATCTATAATCTACATAAATATCTCTCTATATGACTAGTGTTTAATAAATATGTAATTTTATTAATAATATTAATCTAGAGTTTAATAAATATGTATTAAATTGATGAGGAATTTTGAAAGAATAGGTTATCATTTACCCAAACAGTAGGCACCACTTGATACCTTAAAGGAAACTGAAGAATATGATACTTTTAATTCTGGAAGATTGAAAATTAGCATATAAACATAAATTGGATATTTCAAAAACTACTGAAGTCCCATTTTGTTGAGCTGAATATGTCAAGTCATATTAGATTTTCCAATTCATCACAAGGACAGGAATAGCAAAAGCCTTAAGCCACCAAAGTGAATTTATAAGCAAATACTGAGTGCTTAATACAATACACTGGGCTGTATATTATCTGTATGCTAAAAGAAAATGTAACACTCCAGGGGGAAACAAATCATGTACACATTAAACCTTTTGAGAAGAATGCATGGCTATATATAAACAAGGGGTAAATTACAGTTCTGGTTATCTATTACATTTAAAAAATTAGTGACTATAAATAAAATGTGTTATTAGTTTCTTTTTATGATATTGCCTACTAATACTTGTAATACTTATGACTACAAAGATGATTCATCTCAGTAAAATCAAATAAATTTTCAGAATGACATAAAGTATTATTGAGATTTTTTTAATATGCTAATATTTAGGTAGGTGATTAAGTTTTACTTCTAGACTGAGCAATGAGTCTTTGGCTATCTACGAGATTGTTATCTAACATCTCTGATAAATTAAAACAATATTATCTTCTGTATATGTTACTTTATTTTCAAATAGAATATACATTCTGTGTGCTTGTAGTGGAAAGCCAAATACTCTGGATATCAAGAGACTAGATTTTTCTCACCACAGTTCTGATATTTTCTTTAGAAAAGTTGTTTTTTTTCTGGAACTCATTAGAATTATTTTTAAAATAAGGTTTCAGAGTAGATAAGCTCAAGAAGCTTTTTTTTTCTTTAAGTAAACGTAAACGTGACAGTGAATATTGAGTGTCAACTTGATTAAATTGAAGGATGCAAAGTATTGTTCCTGGGTGTGTCTGTGAGGGTGTTGCCAAAGGAGATTAACATTTGAGTCAGTAGACTGAGAAAGGCAGACCCACCCTCAATCTAGGTGGATACAATCTAATTAGCTGCCAGCACAGCCAGATTAAAAGCAGACAGAAGAACGTGAAAAGGCTAGACTGGCTAAGCCTCCCAGCCTACCTCTTTCTCCCATGCTAGATGCTTCCTTCCCTCAAATATCAGAATCCAAGTTCTTCAGCTTTGGGACTCTGAGTGCCCTCCTTGCTCCTCAGCTTGCAAACAGCCTTTTGTGGGACCTTACCCTGTGATTGTGTGATCAATACTCCTTAATGAATGCCCCTTTATATATACATCTGTCCTATTAGTTCTGTCCCTCCAGAGAACCCAGACTAATACAGTAAACGGTCAGATATGTGAAATAGATTTTTTTAAGTTACTAGATGTAAAAGAATACTTTAAAAAAACATATTGTTTTGCTTTATACCATAAATATTTAGAAAATGAAATTTTAAAGAAATTATTTGTAGTAGCATTGAACATATCAAATACTTGGAAATGAATCTAATAAAAGATGTTTAGAACCTACAACACACACATACACACAAAACATCTATAACTAGAAATTAAACAATAACTAAGCAAATTGAGGAAAATATTTTCATAGATTAAAAGATTAAATTTTGTTAATAGTTTTTCTTAAGTGTCTCTACAGAGTAAATTTAATTCCTTTTATAATTGCTTGTTTTTATTTGAAACTGATAAACTGATGCTCAAATATGCATGGAATAAAATGGGCAAAATAGCCAAGGCAATTATGTAAAACAACAAATCTAAGGAATGTATATTACCAGATTTAAAAAAAATGAGAATGTGCTATTGCTATAAGAATATGCAAAGAGACCAATGGAAAATTATTTGTAGATTAGGGACAGATGACATATAAATGATTTCATGATTATGATAAAAAGGATAGTACTATATAAAGAAAAGGTAAGTGTTTTCAAATTTGATGCTGATTGAATAAATTTTTGAAAATTGCTGGGCGTGGTGGCTCATGCCTGTAATCCCAACACTTTGGGAGACCAAGGTGGGTGGATCACTTGAGGTCAGGAGTTGGAGACCAGCCTGACTAACATGGTGAAACCCCATCTCTACTAAAAATACAAAGTTAGCTGGGCATGGTGGTGCATGCCTGTAATCCCAGCTACTTGGGAGGCTGAGTTAGGAAAATCCCTTGAACCCAGGAAGCAGAGGTTGCAGTGAGCCAAGATAGTGCCATTACACTCCAGCCTGGGCAACAGAGCAATACTCTGTCTCGAAAAAAAAAAAAAAGAAAGAAAGAAAAAGAAAATATTTATCTTTACCCCTACCTCACACTGTAGATACAAATCAATGATATAAATATATAAATGTAGAATCAAATCTTTATGAATCTGGCAGGAACAGATTTTTAACAAGGACTCCATAAGTGAAAATCATCAAGGCATAAAATCAATAATTGGACTACAATCTAACTATAGTTTAAAAATCTATTAAAAGAAATATGCATTTAGACTTTCCCGCTATTTTTCAGTTTGCCTCCCCCCAGTGGCATGGGTTTGCTCTGAACCTGCTTTTGGGGTGTGCCTGCTTTGTCCTCTCCATCAGATGAGGCTCAGAGAGGTGAAGGCACTTGAGCTGGGTAGTGACAGTCAGATCTCAAGTCCCTGCTTTTTCTAAAACATGTTGCCTTCAGAAAAGAAGAGCTAGAAGGATGAAAATTACTTAGAAAGATGAATACCAACTTTGAAAAAATGAAACATGAAGAGGAATTGAAGGAGTTGAGGCACAAACTTGAACAGGGCTGCATGTTTGGCCCGTGATTATAAACACTTATCGCCGCACCTGCTCCTCTTACTTGAAGAGTTGCAGCAGAAGGAGCAGAGGCCTGAGATTCCAGAGAACTGGGTTCCCTCTCCATCTCTGCGGGGACACCACTTCTTGTGGGCCCTTGGGCAAGTCACTGCACTCTCTGAGTCTCAGTTTCCCCATTTGCAGGATAACTACCTGCAATAACTACCCCTTTCTGCCAAGTTAGAATTGCTTTGCGGATCTGATAAGGTGGTGTGGATGATGCTGTTTTGGGGGCTTTAAAGTATAAACCTGGGCTTATTTACTCCAGAAGTGGGCAGGACAGAATTCTGATGAGAGTTCTTTTCTTTTTCCCCTTTTTTCCTTTCCAATCTCTTAGTTTTATTTCTGTTATTTTACAATGTCCCTATAAGATGAAACAAGTGATGCTGAATTTTTTTTTCAACTTTTATTTTAGAATCAGGATACATGTGCAGGTTTGTTACATAGGTATATTGTGGGATGCTGAGGTTTGGATTATGAGTGAATTAGTCACAGAAGGGTGAGAATAATGCCCAATAAGTAGTTTTTTTCAGCCCTTAGTCCCTTTCCTACCCCTTCTTATATTCACCAGTGTCTGTTGTTCCCATTTTTATGACATGTGTACTCGGTGTTTAGCTCCCACTTATAAGTGGGAAAGTGCAGGATTTGGTTTCCTGTTTCTGTGTTAGTTTGCTTGAAGTGGTGGCCTCCGGCTGCAACCATGTTGCTGCAAAGGACATGATTTCATTCTTTTGTGTGGCTGCATGGTGTTCTATGGTGTATATGTACCATATTTTCTTTATCAAATCCACTGTAGTTGGCCACCTGGGTTGATTCCATGTCTGGTGCTATTGTGAATAATGCTGCAGTGAATATGCGGCTGCATGTGTCTTGTGGTAGAACGGTTTATTTTCCTTTGAGTATGTACCCATTATTGGGATGATGCTGAAATATTTAAAATAGAAATGAAAATCTTCCTGTGCTCCCCCAAGCCCCTCCATCCTACACTGCAGAGACAGCCATTGTTTGTGGTTTAGTACGCTTCCTTCCAGGCTTTAAATAAACAAAACCCATGCATTAAAAAAAAAGAATTTGCAGTAGGCTTATTAATTAATCTTCTGAATAATTAATCAGGATAAAAAGCAGGTAAGGAAGAAAATGAGAAACCAAAAGAAAACTGGTTCAATGACTTGAATAGATAGAAGTTTTACATAAAAAGAATAACCAATAGCCAATGCACACATGTAGAGGTCCTCAACATCATTAGACATCAAGAAAATGAAAATTAAAATTATGTAAGATATATCTACACATGCACTAGCATTACTAACATAAAACATAATTGCAAAGTTTTTATAAAACAGAGGAGCAACTGGAATGTTAACACACTTCTGATAGTAGTACAAATTGGATTCAACCCTTTAGAAAAATGCTTGGAATTATCTACTATAAACAAGTAAGTCCAATCCTGTGCAAATACCCAAATAAATATTTAAATTCATTAAAATACATGCACAAGAATGGCATAGCAGTATAATGTGTAATAGCCCCAAACTGGAAAATTTATAAATACTAATTTACAACAAAATGATAAAGTAATAATGATATTATTATACCATATAAATACATTGTTATAAAGTATTGAGGATAAACAGTTTTAATACTGTGTGTACAACATTTATAAATATATTCATTAAAAGATAAGGACATAAGTACTGTTTCATTTCATTTATATAAACTTAAAAAACAGAATAATATAATATTTGACTATGGATGTAAAAATAGGGGTTTCCTTTGGGGAGACTAGCGACTAGGGAAGTAAACAATGGCCACCTCTGAAACGCCAGTGATTTCATGTTCTCTCTCTCTCTCCTTTTCTCTCTCTGTCTCTGTGTGTGTGTGTGCGTGTGTGCGTGTGTGTGTGTGTGTATCCTAAGTTTCACGGGTATATTCACTTTTGAAACTCATTAAACTGTGACATTATAATTTGTGCACAATCATTTATTCATATTTTATAATAAAAATATCTGAGTAACAAAACCCTGAGTCAGTCTAAAACTGACAAACTATACAATAAGAGAAGTTAAGATAAAAATAAAGCATTATTTGATTAAAAAATAGAAATGATAGTGTATTCCAGCTGTCATTTGTAAATTCTTAAAAACCATATAAAATAAAATTAATTACCCACTTTAAAATTCAAATGGTAGAGAGTTGAATACTTATGAGGTGTCTCCTAACCATATTTGAAATTAAGCAATTTAGGGAAAACAAAACATATAGAAGAATGGAATTATTTTAATAATTATATTTTTATGACTTTGTAATTAAGTTGCCCCATAATCATGGGATATAGGTGTATCATAAACTTAGATATGATTTAAGGACTTTTCTAAATACTACCCTATTCTGTAATCTTGTGAAAAAAATGATAAACTGAAGATTTTCTGAATATTATAATGACAAAATATTTTTGATTCCTCAATTTGTCCTTTATCTATATGGAGTTACCTTTAGACAGCAAAACACAGCATTTACTAATTCAAGGAAAGTTAGTCTTTGCCATTTTCCATGTAGTTAGTTTTGCCATTGGCAGTTTTACCATTAACCATGTAGTTAATCATACAGCTAATCTAAGACCTAAAATTATAAAATTTCTGAAAGATAATATAGAAGAAAATATTCGGGATCTTGGTTTGGGAAAAAATTTCATAGATTGATATGAAAATTATGAAGCATAAAAGAGGTAAACTATACTTTATCAAATGAAATGTCTCCTTTTTAAATGTTTCTTAACAAAATAAAATAATAAAAACCATTTTCACTTAAAAAATATAAAAATATTATATAACCAGAGTAAAAGAACAGCTTTGTATGTTTCAGACAATATGTATGTGCCCATTTAACCTGTGAGGTCTTGGGCAGTAAGATGTAGATAGTAGTTACTACCAATTTTACAATTATACAGCATTCTGGGTCTTGAAGTTGCAGAACAAACATAAACAATCATTTTGCTAAACTCTAATACCCTGACTTTCTTTGAATTTTCATTCTCTACCATATTTCAAAAACATCCATTCAAATACTTAGTGCTGTTTTTGTTAGTTAAGTGTCTTCCCAGTATTCATGAAATGAGTTTTATAGTAGGATAAAACAGAATGTATAAGTTAGTTTGTGATTTATGTCAACCACAAAATAGCAAATGTTTTCTAAATTAGGCCACTATTCTCTAATGCAAACATATAAAAATGTTGAAGAAACCTCTATTTTATTCAGTATTCTGAAAAGTTACTATATTTTGTATACCTTGCTGACTCAAGAAATAGATAATTCCTTAGAAAAAGATGCCACCTGAATCTATAGTAAATTATGATTCTAATTTATTATATCAGTTAAGCATGGTCATATATGCCAATCTTGCTTGAAATAGAGTAGAATTTATTGTAGCAAAGTAGAAGTACCTGTTTAGCTGAAAAACTGAGCTCTGATTTTCCTTTTCATTAATTCATAATGTGGATGTTACTACCACAAACACTGTAGCCAGTCTTTTTTCTATTAAATTATCCTGAACAAAGGATAAAAAGGTAATATATATGAAGTGTTTTCTAATTTACTAGGTGCTGGAACACACTTTATATAATCAAATGTTATTTATTTCATACAACAATCTTACAATAAGTAATTGGTCTTAGGAGAAGAAAAGTTACAATTTAAACATCACTCAGTGAGGAATTGATGGATTGGAGGTGCTAAACCATTGTCTTTCTGGCCACAAATTTCACTTTTTTTTCCCCACGTACACAAAGTGAATTTTCCCCATCAAGACCACACTAATCTGGCATACGGTTAGATATCAGTGTATTGATCTAGGATGGACAGATAGATCAATATACTAGAAAGAAGAGTTCAGAAATAAATTGCATATATGGCCTATTCATTTAAACAAAGCAGTCAATTTAAGAAGAAAAGATTGTCGTTGCAACAAAAAGTGCTGAAAAATTGGTTATCTACGAGCAATAAAATGGACACTTTTTAAAAATAAATTATACTGTATATATTTAAGATATAAACTATGAAGTTATGGGATACATATGGATAAAAAGGTTACTATAATGAAGCAAATTAACATATCTATCATCTCACATATTTACCCAAGTTTGCTTTTGTTTCTGTGGCAAGAAAAGCTAAAATCTATTCATTTAGCATGAATCGCAAATATAGGACAGCTATTACCTATAGTCTTCATGTTGTACATTATACCTCTAGATTTGTTCATCCTACATAAATACTACTTTGTATCTTCTGACCTACATCTACTCACACCATAAATGTCTTAAAGTTAATCATACACCTAATCTAAGAGCCTAAATTATAAAACTTCTGAAAGATAATACAGGAGAAAATATTCAGCATCTTAGATTGGGAGAAAATTTCATAGATTAATATGAAAAGTATGAAGCATAAAAGTGGTAAACTAGACTTTATCAAATGAAAACATTTCCTTCTTAAATGTTCCTTAACAAAATAAAAAAATACAGACACAAATTAAGAGAGAATATTTGCAAAACATAAATGATAAATGATTCTTCCCAGTTATAAAAGAAGCATTTTAATACTAATGCACAGATAAACCATCAAATAAATACAGTGGACAAAATAATTGCATACAAACTTTACCTTACATATGCAAAAAGACAATAAGCATATGGAAAGATGCTTTACATCATTTGCCATTAGAAACATGCAAGTTAAAACCATATGGATTACTACTTCATATCTACTATGGTGATTTTTTTTAAATTGACAATACCAAGTATTAAACAGAAGGTGGAGCTTCTGGAACTCTTACATATTTCTTTTAAGAATTCAAAATTGTACAGCTACTTTTGGAAAATAATGTAGCAGTTTCCTATAAAGTGAAATGATATGGTTTGACTCTGTTTCCCCACCCAAATTTCATGTTGAATTGTGATCTTCAATGTTGGAGAAGAGGTGTGGTGGGAGGTGATTGGATCACAAAGGCAGATTTCCTCCTTGTTGTTCTCGTGATAGTGAGTTATCACAAGATCTGGTTGTTTGAAAGTGTGTTGCACTTTCCACTTCATAATCTCTCTCTCTTGCTGCCTTGTGAAGAGATGCTTACTTCCCCTTGGTGTTCTGCCATAGTTGTAAGTTTCCTGAGGCCTCCCAGCCATGCTCCCTGTACAGCCTGTGGAACTGTGAGCCAATTAAACCTCTTTTCTTTATAAATTACCCAGTATCAGGTAGTTCTTTATAGCAGTGCCATTAGGTTGGTGCAAAAGTAATTTGCCATTAAAAGTAATGGCAAAACACCAATTACTTTTGCACCAACGTAATAGAACTGACTAATACACTAAACATATTTCAATCCAGTAATCTCAAAAATCCTTTCAATAGAAAAGAAAGCATATGATCACACAAAGATTTGCACATTATTGTATATAGCGTCTTTATTTACAATAGCCAAATCCTGGAATCAACCAAATGTCTATCAACTTATGAACAGATAGTTGGTTCTATAGAGTAATATGTATTAAAAAAGGAAGATACCACTGAAACATACATGAACTTGAAAAACACAATTTCAGAAGTTGAACACATAAGACTGCATTTATATGATTCATTTACATAACATTTTTAAAGACACTAAAGATATTTTGAAATAATGCAGAACTGTAGTTGGGATGTGAATATGTGGGGAGAGAATTGACTGTAAGTGGACATGAGAAAACTTCATGGGGTGGAGGATGTGTTCTACCTCATGAATCAAAGGGTGTTTATACAACAGTATGCATACATTTGTCAAAACTCATTCAATTATGTACTTGAAATTAGTAAATTTTACTGTTTGGAAAAGTATGCTTCTGTAATCCTGATTAAAACACCTAAGAGTGAGAATGATTGTTGTTCATAGCTAAACATAGGGTCAGTCAGAAAAGGCTGGATAAATTCAACTTGCCATTGATACCTGGAAAGTCTAAGTGCTGTAAATAAGAAAAAAATAGTTTATTTTTGTTTATTAAAGACTGTCATATTAATTACTTTTTTATATAAAATAGTCACACACATAGGGAAAGCCACATAAAGAAAAACAACCACTTCAAGTAAAGTATGAAGAGAGATTTAAAATTTCGATATCTAAATCGATGTTAAAAATGACAAGAGTAAAGGATATGTCTAATCTAAGAAACTGTTGCTATAAAGTTTGTTTCAAAATGAAAGAAGAAGTTCTAAAGTTGCAGAGGATGTTACCACAGCTTGAGTTTCTTGTGATTTTTAAATCATGTATCATATTTTAATGAGCAATGACTTCATATTTTTAATTACACTTCTGGCAGGAGACTGCACAAGATATTATATCAAGGTATCCTGTTGCAATGCAATTAGAATGTGGTCATCCCACAACACACTTAGATACTGTTGCGACATAGAAAAGTGCAAAATGTTTTCAAGAAAAAAGAAGGAGGGTGAGATGAAAGAAGAGGCAGAAAATAAATACAGAAAGAAGAAAAAGAAGCAAAACTAGGGCAAAGAGGAGGGGAGGAAAGAGGGTGGAAGAGAAAAGGGTTGAATAGGAGGAGAACTAATGAGTCAAACTGAGAGTGGGGTGAGCAGCAAACACTCCATTTGGGACTTCACCCAGGTGCAAATGCTGAAATCTGTAACAAGAGCTTCAGAGTAGTACAGGTGGCCTGAAATTCGTAACTCACATAAAACTAGGAATCTAAAACAATATGACATGCCTAGGGGCAGCATTAAATACATGATAAAAGGAGAGGTGTTCAGTCCTCCCTCTCACTTTATTGAGTTCACTAATTAGGCTTATGCAGAAATTGGATAGCCTTGGTCAACGACAGTACATTATCATAAACAGGGGATGACTCCAATTACAGCTGCTGTTCCAAATTTTGTCTTTTATAGAGCAAGTTAACACAGCCCCAGAATATGGTATGAAACTAATGAGCTGTCATTGCTTTTGCCTCTATGTCATTTAGCAAAGACCACCAGAAGCAATTTCAGTGGACAGCAGAAACATATCACTTTCTCAGGCCCATGCCAATTCTTCCTAAACGGAAGTGATACTGATTGTTTTATGCTCTCGCAGGACATCTTGGTTTAACGGCTAGCATCACGGCTAATGGACCTAGAAAGGAGGAAGTAGCAAAAAGCCATCATATACCATAAACATGGCAGAAAATGAAGTACACCTCACCAAATTCAGAGACTTCCATCTTGGTAGAATTTCTAAAGTCTCAGTGGTCTAAGTTGTATTGAAATATGTGATATCTGCTTGTGATAAAAATGATAGTAGTAATTGCAGAACTCAGTAAACTTACTAAAATTCATTTATTTTTGCTCTGTCAGACATTGTTAAAAAGAATGAAAGGGCAAGCCACAAAGAGAAAATATTTGCAAAACACTTATATAGTATAGGTCTTGAGTGAAAAATATACAAATAGCTCTTAAAACTCAAAAACAAGATAGCAACCCAATTCAGAAAATGGGCTCTTCAGCCCACACAATCAAGGAATAATTCTCTTTCGTATTTACCCAAATAATTTGAACTTATTTCCATACGAAGACCTTCTCATGAATGTTTGTGACAGCTTTATATGCTTCTGTATTTTTCTTTGTATCCATCTCTGGGACCCAGATTTTCATAACAGACATGATAGTATGGGCTTTACTGTGCTAGGCAATAAGAGATCACTTACCCAAAGAAGAAAGCCAAAAACATGTACGGAGTGAGACCAACAAATTCTAGAAATGAAGTCATAATGTGGAAGTGAGAAGATTTACTTTTCACAATGCTTTATAATGTATATTTTCTCATAGTATTGACCAGCATACAGTGCTATGGGAGGGCTGGAGGGAAAGTTTTAGGTCTAAGTGCTAAAAAATAACAGGCCCTACACTGTTCACATTCCTTTTCTGGGATTACTGATGTTTTTATAACAAAAAAGAGAGGTATCCAAAATAAAAGGAAAGTTCAGGGACCAGATTTTCCCTGTCCTCACTTGGAGATTCTTCTATAGAATTAACTGGAGGGAACAGCATTTTATTTCTTAAAAATTTGTTTGTGATTTATAAAGAAGGGAAGAGTGTTCTAGTGTGACACATTTTCCAGAGTATAATTTAAAATCCAGCCCCTAATGGATACATTTCCTAAAAGAAGCCTTTGTTACCCATAAGAATTTACATATTCAAGAGATCCTAACCACCAATGAGGGACTTACTTTATTGTGGAATCTATGCACAAATAGCTTGCCAGTTTGATTCACAATATGGAGTGGATCTGAATTTCTGGTTTGAAATTTTGTCCACAGTCTTCTACTAGACAACCCAGATTCTTTGACTCCCATAATTTCCCCAGAATTTTTTCCTACTGCATGCAGAAATATTAGGTAATTAAATATATTGTCTCTCATTCTTTGATTTGCAGATTGGTATTTGAGTAACTATGTGAAGCTCTCAGCTTTATGCTTCTGACTCAAAATAACAATACATCCTAAAAAATTAGGGTTATTTATGTGTGGGTCTAAGTATGTATGCTTTCTTGGCAGTACTGATCTCCACATCTATTACACATACCATTTATAGTACCAAATACCTGGACAAATATTGGCTAATATCAATTAAAACTTTGAACTTTTTCAAATACCAAATATTTGGTACTATTGGAAGATAAAACATAGAAAGAATAATTGGTGTTTGCATAAAATTTTAAAACATAAAATGCATTGAGATGCCCCATTAATACACAGAATATAAAATGGTGAATTGTATTAGAGTTTCTATCCATTCTGTATATCCTTATGAAAAATCATGAACATGTGAAAAACAGGTGAAATAATCTTGATTAGTTTTCTCAGTTGATGGATGTGATCCTTTTCCAATTTGGAGTTTCAAAAATTAAAATAATATTCTCTTTTCAAAGCACAAGGACACAGGTTTCTAATAACATTGTTTAATGATTACCTTCAAGATAATTTAATATGTAATTCATTAATAATTTGCTTTTTTCAATATCTAGTTTTTTGTGTGTATGCATTCATGTTTTGATTGTTAATTTGCTAAGCTAGCAAAAAGTAGGAGGAAATTGGTTGGTTTGTCTTCTTCTTTTGAATGAGGTTTCTACAAGTTTTTAAGGGAATACTTGACATATCTATTACATACACATTTAAGACATAATCACATAGCAGAGATTATATTTGTATATTTGGCTCATACACATACACAAATGAACACACATACATTTTTCTTTTTTTCATGTGAAATAATTTCAAGTGTCTTTGAAAGTGAACAGATCTGATTGAAATAACCTTACATTGGAACAAAATCTCAAATACCTAGCAAGCCCCTGTTTATTGAATATTTGCTTTGGGAAAGGTGTAGTAAGTTTCTAGGAAATAGAGACGAATAATGTATAGTTATTGCTCTTTATAAAAGGAATGCCTAATGGGGAAGACATGTATGTTGGTAAGTGATTACAATAGACTGTAGTCAGAACTACCCTGCATTTGTGTTATAATAACCATCCTTCACCAAGAAGTTGTTGCTTGTGTTCTTTATAAAGTGTGAGTACACTTTCATAAAAATATAATATCAATCCAAGCAAAGAATATATGCTATGCACTAATGCGTGGGTTCATATTTAAGCTCCGTTACTTCATAGATGTAGCTGCAAGAATATTTCCAGATAAGAAAACAATGGTGTTCTTTAGTGTTCTTATTTCAAAACTAAGGATAATAATGATGATGCCTGTCTCACATAAGATAGCTAACATGTGTAGACAAGCTTCTGACTTATGGTTTAGTCTCAGTAAATGTTAACTTATTTATTTGTTTTATATTATTATCAAATAAAAATATCATTTTGCTAAAGGTTGCAATTGTTAGCTCCTATCTAGCGTCCTAGACAGGCAGTTCAGCCATCTTTCTGCCAGTTTTGTTGTGTCCTTCTCTCCGTTAGTTATTGGTAACACAATTCTGATCCTATATCCAAAAGTTTGACTTGTACTCTGTCCTAATAAGTTTTTCTCTGGTGGTCCTTTTGTCTTGAGTTTTTACCGTTATGAACCCAGATGAGCCATATATTGTACTAGGTTCTGAAGATACAATAATAAGCAAAGATCTACAGTGTCCCTCTCAATGAGTTTAACACGTAGTTCATGATGTCAATAATTTGGTAATATATATTAAAAAGCAATGCAGATAATATTACAATCTATAACAGGTGGACATGGTTTGCTAGGTAAAGGGAAGAGGGAGTATGAAAAGGTCAAAGATTTAAACCAAAGTCATTGTACCTGGAGTTAGCAAACCACGGAGAGACTACCATTAGATAAGGTGGAAGAGGTCGGTCAGGGCCTTGTCAGAAATGTTAAGATTTTTAGATTTTATTTATTATTGTTTTTTTCTTTTTTAAAACTACGAGAGTTCTAAAGAATTATTGAAATACAGTGTGTGTGTGTATATATATATGTATGTATATATATATGTGTATATGTGTGTGTGTATATATATACATATATATATGTATATATATACACTTACGGATGTCTGGAGTGGAATCAATAACAAAATCAAATTTAAATTTTGAAGAGCTCAATATCCAATTCCTACAATATTACAGCCTTCTATTTTTCTTGTCAGATCTCTCCAAGAACATTAAGGACTTCCACCTGTTAATATTCCTCTTTGGCATCTTTTACTTCTCTGAATGAAAAGAGTGCCATGAAATTCCTAAATGTATTATATATCCCTACATAGCAGACATACCTTCTCATGCTGGATGTCCATGACAGCATCTTTGAAAGTGTTTTCACTTAGCCTTTGCTATTATTCATTCCAGAAACATGCCAGTTGCTGTCTCCTCATACTTTTTCTAATCACTTTTATTGGGTCCTGGCCCAAATGAATTGGTTTAACTTTTTATGTTCATATTTCTGATTTCAACCCAGCTATCCCACCACTCACTTAGCTTCTTAGATTCATTTTGGCATATTGAAAAGTCAACTAAATCTGAGCTCAGATTTAAGTGCCTACTTTCCTATATAAATTTTATCTCAGATTTAGTTCCTATATAAGGATTTAGTTCCTGTAGAATGATTTTTTTTTCTATGTATACTATATGGAAATAGACATTTTAACTTATTTTACTGTATCTTTTCTAACCATTTGAAAGCAGAAATTGGAACGAGAATAACTACTGGGAATTAGCCTGAATTCTTGGAAACACTTAAATTTTCTGTATCTGATTTTAACCCGAGGGCAATGCTTTTGACAGCATTCCGTTTAGATTTGGCAGAAGAATGGAAGCATGCTGAAATCACTGCCTAGGGATTCACAGCCCTTTAATACAGAAGTGTTCCAGTTAGATTTGGTCAGAGATCACAGAAGTACATTTCCAGAGAATGCTACGAGGCATGAAATATCCTAATGAATACAGCAATGCAACCCCACAATCACTATTCAGCAAACATTATAGGTAGCCTACTATATTTCAGCTAATTCACTACACATTTGGGACATAAGAGTTTTGAGGTTTTAGTCTCTTATTACAATTACAACTTTGACCTAGTTCTTTCCTCAAACACTTCATGTTTTAAAGGTACAAGAGGTACCTAATAATAGAATGTGAAAGTACCAGCCTAGCAATTTTACTAAAAAGTCTATGAGAATCTAGGGAAATAAGCTATTTGCCCAGGCAATGTGGGAGAGGGAAGGTATTACAGAATAGGCACCATTTTATCTGGGTTGTAAAACATGAGTATGTACAGGAGTGGGAAATGCCATTTCAGTTAAAGGGAGCAGTACATGCCATAGCAGAGAGATATGAAATTGCATGGTGAAGCAACATCATCCAGGAGGACTAAAAATTATATGGAAGCCTAATTATATAAATAGCTACAGAATTAAAGATTTTGGAGTTAAAAAGACAGATTCGTGTCAGTTCACAGGTGATGCATCATTAGAATTGATGCTTTGTTTCAAAATATTTCAGGCTTTGATTACATAAAGGTGGTTTTGGTTTGCAAATGACCTATTTTATAATCACAAAAATATATTCTTGAAAAATATAACAATATCCTAGGCCTCAAGTTATCTCTATTTTATGCCTTGTCAGGCCACATTTCAAAATAAACATGAATAATTAAAGGCATGGTATCATAATTGATATGAAGAGGAAGAATAAACGGAGTTATCAGGTGCGGGTTCTAAAAAATAGTATGCTTGCTATCTTAGAGATTACTAATGACAAGATAGTGTATTCTTACAGCTCTATGCAGACTACATAACTTTTTCATGAAAATTATAGATTTGAAAAATTTATAGATGAAAGTACACGTTTAATGAATGGGTTTAACAAAGATTAAACACAACAGAAAAGATAGTCTGGCAAGTAAAAAATAAGTAAAAAATAAGTACACAAAATACAGGAAAGCAAAAGTTTGACAAAGAGAGAAAGGTGAAAGAGATGCAGGAAATACAATTCATAATATATTATAGCATACTGATAATCTGAGTTCTCAAAGTACAGCAAGGAGAAAAAAATGGAAAGTACAGTATATAAAGATATGATGGCTCAGAGTTCTCAAGAAACACATACACACACAAATAAAATCAAGAATTATTGCACACCCAAGAAGTATAAATAATAATAAAACCATATTTAGATATGTTACAGTAAAAAAATTTTAAATAAAAAGAAAAAAATCTTAAATACAGCCAGAGGAAAATATGTTCTACAGAGAAGATACAATAAGACTGATAGCTAGCTTCACAAGACATAATGCAATTTCAGGAGATTTTTTTTAAAGGGCTATCTTCACAAGAGGAAAAAAACTGCTATCCTAGGATGCCATGCCCAGTGGAAATTATATATATATATATATATATATATATATATATATATATATATGACATATTTTTATGAAAACTTGAATTCTGCTTCCAGCTAAAATGGAGTAACATGACCTGGAATTTCTCTTTCATTTGAAACAAGCAAAAATCAAACCAAATATATGAAACAACAGAGCTTTCAAGTTATTGGACATCAAGCAACAAAGGAAAGTGATCCCAGAGAGACAGGAAACCAATAAGTTCACCCCTGTGATTGTCCCAGCTCACTGCTTTGAGGAAATCTCCATGCTGCCGTGTGTGGAGGGGAGCACATGGCAGAATTAGCAGAAGACAGAGCTGAATGTTCAGAGAAACCAAGGTAACCAGAGGTTGCTGCACAGAGTACAAGAAAAGAGAAAGTTCACAGAAAAAGAACGTGAAAGATTTGCCGAGGATCCTCCTCAGGTATTCAGTGGAAAATTTATTAGCGTGTGCATGTCACAGTATCAAAAAAATAAAAATAAAAAAGAAGAGTCAGAAAGGATGACAAGAGAGATACCAGGCACTCATACGGTGTGGGTGTCCATTTTCCTCAGTCAGATGGGAAAAAAATCTCATAATTCATTAGACATAGGGTAGAAAACAGAGAAGGGCCTTAAGTTGTGGGGAAGAATTAGGTCAAGACCAAACATGGCTTTACTTCTGCCAAACAAATCTTAAAAGCAAGACCTGAAAGGATCAAACTAATTAAGTAATCTGATTGTGTCCCAGAACCAGACACAAGAATATAAAAATGTTTAAAACCCAACAGGGTAAAATTTACAATATAATCAAAGATTACTAGGCTATAGAGGAAACAACACAATGATATCCTAAATTAGAAGAAAAATAAATCAATCAAGGTTGACCAAGAACTGATGCAGATGGTGGACTCTAGCAAACAAGGATATTTGAACAGATATCATAACCATATTCAGCACATGAAAAAGTTAAGCAGAGAGCATGAAAACGTTTTTAAAGACACAAAAGAAAACTTTTGAAGATAAAATCTGTGATGACTAAGAAGAAAAAAATACACTGAATGAATTAAATTCAGATAATTTCAGAAGAAAAAAATAGTGAACTTGATGAAAAAGCCATAGAGACTATTGAAATGATACAGAGAGCAAACAAATGTAAAACAAAGAGTATCAGTGAACTGTAGGACAACTTCAGTTGGTCTAAAACATGGGTGGTTGGATTCCTAAGGAGAGGCTAGAGAAAGGAGACATAAAAATTTAATGAAAAATAAATTATGATTATCCAATGATTAGCCAAATTTGATGAAAATAATAATTCAGGAGATCCTAAGCACAATGAAACTGAAAGCCCATCACTTGAGATGATGTGGTAAGTTAGCGGTATACAATGACTGCTAAGGTAATCAATAGCATTTTTGTTAAAAAAAAAAAGGCATTTATACTTTATAAATCAAACATTGAGATCAATCGGAATTATTTGCAAAAAAAGCCTCAATCCAAAGTAAAAAAAAAAAAAAAATGGAAAAAGGGAACAAGAAACACGAGGCAAAAAGAAAACAAATAGCAAGATAAAATACTTCAACCTAACTTTATCAATAATCGCATGAATTCTAAATGGTCTGAACAACAGAATCAAAAGTCAGGTTGTGTACAAATACAGCACCAATCTCTATACTCTGCATATAAGAAACACATTTGAAATATGAAGACACATATAGGTTATAGTAAAATGATAAAATATGTGTCCCATGATTACTGTAATCATATTAAAGCTGGGATAGCTATAAATAATATCAAAAAACCCCACACACTAGATTTTAAAGGAAATAATATTGCCAAATTTTTAAAGCAAATAATATTCCAGAGATAGAGAGATATTTAATAATAACAAAGGGGTTTATTCATCATTTCTATCACAACTACAAGTATCAGACTGTTATTGTATTGCACATACCTGTAGTCTTACATATTGTGATACATATGTTTCTTTATATAAATTAATTTTATTTCTTTTGAGGTACTGAGTCTGAAAACGCTGAGCTACTGTCTTGAATCTTCATACTCTCATCAGTTTATTGAGGTCATTTCTTTCTCATCTATGTTCACCTCTTTCTTTCATCACCAGAAGTTGGTGGAAATATGAAATTCTTCCTTTCTTTTTTATAACATAATTCATTTCATGGTCTACCAAGCTAGGATCAAACAACTAAAATGGCATATCAGCATGTTTTGGTAAACAAACACAATCTCTGGGCTAAGAAAAACTGCCATATGTCTTAAAATTGATATATTTTTCCAACGATGACATACATTATAAAATTATAAAAAAAGAAAGAATCACAGTTGTCTTGAGAAATCTTGTACTCTATCTCCTTATACATACAGAGAGATATAAATGTTTTTTGACTGCCATTTATAGGTGATGACATAATGCCAATAAAGTACAAGATTCAAGGAGTTTTCTGCCATAATAGCATGAGAAGATTTACTTTTTTCTCCCTCTTCTCTGTGATCGGCAACCCTTGTATTCAAAATGGTTGTCAGAATAAGAAGGAAACATAGCAAGTGCAGAAAGCTCTACACGTGTTTAGCAGAGGTCTTTATTCACTCACAGGCACTTTCAGCTCGGCAGTGTTCTTTCCTAGACTGAGCATCTCAAGGAGATAATTATCAAATCAGAGAAAGATGCCCCAGGTTTTCAGTCAGGCATTTACAAGAATGGTTGAATATCTATGATTTAAAATAATTGCAAAATATATCAGAGTGATTGCTGAGTCAAACTGTGCTGTAGTTGTCACCAAGTTAGCACACATGCCAGATTAGTTTATACTTAGACTTTACTCAAATTATGCATGTGGGGAATAGATTTTTTATGTGATTAATGCTCTCATGAGTGAAAATTCTGAAATTCCAAATCAAATGCAACGTTTTGATAATAGTGTGAAATATTAGCCACAATTTTTGCAAACACTTGATAGGTCAGGATGAATGAACTGATTCCAAAGGAATCTAATTTTAGCCCACAATCTAATTCATCTGGATACGCTGGATACGCTGTCTGTGGAGGCTAACATTATTTTGGATACACCTTCTGCTTGGAGGATAGAACATCTCCACTTTTCATCTTTTAATGAAAAACTACTTCAGAGCAGGAATTAAGAGACCTTGATATGTAATTCTGGTATTTAAGGAAATTAACATCATCAGCCAACTGATTTATATTTTATTGTGTTGTAACATAGACCACTGAACAGAAACACAAAAATATTTAACATTTGTGTGCTGAAATCCTTATATGGTGATAGTAACATGGAACATATAATGCACATGAATGCTCAAGTCTGTGATATAGATCTATTATATGGAATTACATTTCACAGTGTCTATTGATACCTGATCCTTCTGAGGTAGATACTTAATATTAAATACAAAATACATTGTAGAAGTTTCTAAATTCTTAAAAGTTTGATTTAGGGACAAATTTTAATAAAAGCTATCAAGAATAGAAAACTAAGATTTATTTACTTTAAATATATGAGTGGCCACAATTAATCCTTCAATAATATACGAAAGTAGGTAATAAAGCAACATTTTGCAGGTAAAGAAACCAAGGATCATAAAATGACAGTTAATAGGTAGAGTAGAAGGCTTCATACATATGCCCACCGAATTCTATAATTTCTGAGCTGTGCAAGTCCAAATAAAGTACAGCATATTGGTTAATAAGCTTGTCATCCAAGTCAAATGTTCAGTTTTTATAAGTTTTCAACAATTGAAGTTATCATACCACTTCTTTCAATACTGAGATTTCAGGACTAATAAAGTTTAATCGGGATGTTCATACAGCTAGGTATTTATTGATAAAAATAAAATGTACCAACACCAGGAGCTGTGATAACAAGGTCAAATGGCAACCTAGAATTGGATACTACAAGATGTTGCCATTCCAGTGAAATTAGGAGGAATAAAAACAACAAAAACTAAAACAACAAAAAGCAAAAACTAAACATCTACATATATAATTTCAATAAACAATTAAAAATAAATTACTCCTTTAATTGACTAGTGTAATTTATATAAGAAACACATGTAGGCTATCCCTGTAATAATATTAGTATTGAAAAATCAAACAGCAATCCCTTTAATTAATTAATTAATTGTTTTAATGTTTTAATGATATTCATTGTTGTTCTTGAATACTCAAAAAGCCTCTGATATACTTCTCAATTATATCTTATTCTCTCAGGAGATATCAATAGAATCATACAGCCCTTGTTCTTTTCAAAATAACTAATCTAATGTGCTGTACCTGAGAATGTCCTGACTAGAAAAGCCATCTAGCCGATAATAGAACGAACGTTCTATAGTTTTTATTATCTGTCACTACTGAAAGTTACTTCAATTCCACATATAATGATTTCAGAGGCTAAGCCTCATAGTCTGATACTTTACCAGATTTAGGAAAATAGGTCCACTATGATAGTCATACTTTTTTTACCCTAAAAGATGAACTAACATGCAATCTATCTCAGGTTATGTCTTTGTGTCCATAAAAGTCTATTTGTCGTGAAGTCATCATGATATGACATTGTTTCCCTTATGATTATATATCAAAGATTATATAGGCAATTCTAAATAGAAGTATGGAGCATATGGCAATAAACTAAGGCAAGTAGTCCTTAAAATATACACACTCAATACATACACATATGCACAGCTATTTTCTTCATTTTATTGCTTTTATGGGGCTCAGTGTTAGTTGTAGAAATGTTATGAAATTGTTTTTGTCAGATTTTCTTAGCTTGTGGCTAAGAGAACTTGTAAAAGTGTTGATATCTTTAGCAAATAGGAACTGTAAAACTTGACAAATAAATATAAATGTATTTTGTATATTAGTCAACCAATATTGTTATTAATGTGTAGGAATGGAATTGGGTTGTCTACCTTTGGAGATACATTTTCAAAGTATTCTAATACTTGTATGATTATTTTTTCAAATTTTAACACTTTTCTGGCAATAACAGTGAAAGTTGGGAGAAAGCTGGCTTACATTGTGTCATATAGTAAGATAATGCAATATTTGTGCTTTATCTTTTTGTACTTTAATATAAATATTGATTTACTTAACCTTATCATTGGTATCTCAGTGTTTAGTGATACAGTGTTAATGTCAGAACACTTAGCCTCTGGCTATTCACTTTTAAATGTAATACATATGGAATAAGAAAACTTTTATATAAACCCTTTGAGTTTTGAATGTTCTGCTAATACAGGACAATGACAGTTAGAGACCATATATGCATGACCATGAATTAATTTGGGGTGGAATAATTATCTCAGTATAATATGCAATCTTTGGAGGATAAGGGAGCTTACACAATCCCATCCTTTTAAAATTGTACTCAGGGAGAACCCTAGTGTAGATGTCTTATAAATCCTGGACCTCCTGAGGGTGAGGATAAAATATTTTATTTTAACAATATCTGAGGCTAAAATATCTGAACACTGATTTAATTGTATTATTAAATTACTCATATCACTTATTACTATAAGTGATAGATTAGTAATTCTCACTTCTTAAGCTCTTTTCAAATACCAAGCAGTACACATTACCAATGTACTCTAATTGTGTCACAACCCTGAAAACAAATATTATTCTTTCAGTTTTACTAATGAAAAATAAAGAGTATTAGAAAGGTTCAATATCTTGCTAAACATTTCACAGGTAAATATTCCAAGCTAAATATTCCAAGCATAGCTGTGATTCCAACACAAGTCTAATTCTGTTTTCTGAGAATTGACTATTCTCCTATTATATACCATTCAATTAAGTACATAACTGAACAGAACATATGGTCATGAATGACCATCTAATCATGGAATAGAAAATTCATAGTAATACACAGTAGATTTATATGACAGGAAACTCAAAGACTAACAACTACTAATTACAGAATAAAAGGGCCAAGCCTAGTGGCTTTGGCTAAGAGAATGGGCTGTGGAACTCACCTGCCTAAGTTTGAAATCCAGCTTTGACACTTAAAGCTGTATCCTAAGTTAATATATGTAACACCCTTAAAAAGCAATTGCTTCATGATAAGTGTTCCAATTATTCTTCCTAGCATAAGTAATTCTTAGTAAAAAAAAAAATCTAGGGAAAATACTTGAAAATGTACTATTTGGAATGTAAGAAAATTTATGCTTACCGGTTTTCTATAATCTATGGAATTATAATTTCCACATCAGTGAAAGTAACACTTGATGAATTTCTAAAGATCTTGAATCAGCTATGTTTAGATTTGGGATGAGAGGTGAAGGAAAATAGGGATGAATCAGGTTATGTTATTCATCTGAACAACTGCTAAAGCTCTCAGTGTCTATACCACTGTGAAATAATAATCAGTGTTATAAAAATTTACCAAAGAAAGGAGGCAAGTCTGGGGAGCCTGTATATGTGAGATTTAGCAGACCATTAGCTACAAATAGCCCTTGATAAGTGGGCATAATGAGATGGCATGGGGGAAAAAAAACAGATAAAAGCCCAAATCATAGTTAAAGGAAAACTGCACTAATCTCTTGATTATTAGAGGAAAGATTAATTAGTTAATCCCCAGCAGGTAGTTGATTCTAGAACAATCACGAAGTGTCTGTTGATTACTGCTGTTTGCCAGCCATGTGGTCCAATACTTTTGGGCTGAACCATGTTTGCAATTGATGAGGGTAGAGAAAGGGAAGCAGGAAGTAGGTAAAAAGAAAGAAGAGGGAAATTATAATCAACACTAATGAGATGCTGTCTAATCATTGATGTACCCCTCTATACATTAACACAATATGTTTTCATTCTTTAAGCATTCTGTAGATAGAATTTACCCTGTATAAAGATGAAATATATTATATTATTGATTTATAGGATTAAGTTATGAACTTCTGAATTTCTAGGTGATTGCACTTGTGTGTATTCTTACTTTCTCTATGTAGTCTCCAGTTGAAATAACTCATCTTAGAATCCCTTCTTTGTATACCATATATGCTATAATAACATATAAAATATAATTATAAATAGTATGTAATATGTAAGACTTCTGCTAGCCAGAAATAAAGTTTTAAATGTTTTTTATTAAAATTTTTAATGGGTTTAGGTTATTGAAACATACATCAAAGAAGACATTTATTGATCTAGTCAACAAATGTTTATCATCTTTCAACTCTGTTGCTAGAATGGGTTTGATATGGTTTGGCTGTGTCCCCACCAAGATCTCATCTTCAATTGTAGCTCCCATAATTCCCATGTGTCATGAGAGAGGCCTGGTGGGAGGTATTGAATCATGCAGGTGGGTCTTTCCCATACTGTTCTCATGATAGTGAATAAGTCTCACAAGGTCTGATGATTTCATAAAGGGGAGTTACCCTACATAATGCTGTCTTGTCTGCTGCCATGTAGGATATGACTTTGCTCTTCATTTGCCTTCAGCCATGATTGTGAGGTCTCCCCAGTCATGTGGAATTGTGAGTGCATTAACCCTCTTTCCTTTATAAATTACCCAGTCTTAGGTGTGTCTTTATTACCAGCATGAGAACAGATGAATACAGTAAATTAGTACCAGTTAAACGGGGTGCTGCTGTAAAGATACCCAAAAATGTGGAAGCAACTTTGAAACTGGGTAATAGGCAGAGGTTGGAACAGTTTGGAGGGCTCAAAAGAATACAGGAAGATGTGGGAAAGTTTGGAACTTTCTAGAGACTTGTTGAATGGCTTTGATCAAAATGCTGATACTAATATAGACAATAAAGTCCAGGTGAGGTGGTCTCAGATGGGTATGAGGAACTTGTTGAAAACTGGAGCAAAAGTGACTCTTGCTATGTTTTAGCAAAGAGACTGGCAGCATTTTGCCCCTGCCCTAGAGATTTGTGGAAGTTTGAACTTGAGAGAGATGATATGATTTAGGGCATCTGGTAGAAGAAGTTTCTAAGCACCAAACTATACAAAACGTCATGTGTGTGCTGTTAAAGCAATCAGCTTTATGTATTCACAAAGATATGGTTTGGAATTTGAACATATGTTTAAAAAGGAAGCAGAGTATAAAAGTTCAGAAAATGTATGATAGGAAATAAAAACCCATTTTCTGAGAAGAAATTCAAGCTGGCTGCAGAAATTTGCATAAGTAACTAGGAGCCAAAGGTTAATTGCCAAGACAATGGGGAAAATGTTTTCAGGGCATGTGAGAGGTCTTCATGGCATCCCTTCCCATCACAAGCCAGGAGGCCTAGGAGGAAAAAATGATTTCATAGATTCGGCCCAAGGCCATGATGCTTTGTGCAGTCCCAGGACTTGATGCCCTGCATCCAGCCTTGGCTAAAAGAGGCCAATACAGAGCTCAGGCCAAGGCTTCGGAAGGTGCAAGCTCCAAGCCTTGGCAGCTTACCAGCGGGGTTGGGCCTGTGGGTGCACAGAAGTCAACAATTGAGGTTTGGGAACCTCCACCTAGATTTTGGAGGGTGTGTGGAAAGACACAGATGTCCAGGCAAAGGTGTGCTGCAGGGGCAGAGCCCTTATAGAGAACCTCTGCTAGGGTATTGTAGAAGAGAAATATGGGGTGGGAGCCCCCACACAGAGTCCCCACTGGTACACTGCCTAGTGAAACTGTGAGTAAAGGACCAGCATCCTGCAGACCCCAGAATGATTGATTCACTGACAGCTTGCACTCTGCACCTGAAAAAGCTGTGGACACTCAATGCCAGCCTGTGAAAGCAGCCATTACGGCAGCTGTACCCTGCAAAGCCACAGGAGTAGAACTGCCCAAGACCATGAGCACCAACCTCTTGAATCAGCATGACCTGGGTGTGAGACATGAAGTCAAAGAAGATCATTTTGGAGCTTTAAGATTTGACTGACCCACTGGATTTTGAACTTGCATGGGCCTGTAGCTCCTTTGTTTTGGCCAATTTATAACATTTGGAAAGGGTGTTTTTACCCAATGCCTGTACCCCAATTGTATCTAGGAAGTAACTAACTTTCTTTTGATTTTAGAGGCTCATAGGCAGAAGAGACTTGCTTTGTCTCAGATGAGACTTTGGACTGTGGGCTTTTGAGTTAATGCTGAAATGAGTGAAGACTTTGGGAGACTGTTGGAAAGGCATGATTTGTTTTGAAATGTGGGGACAAAAGATTTGGGAGGGGCAAGGGGCAGAATGATATGGTATGGCTGCATCCCAACCCAAATCTCATCTTGAATTGTAGCTCCCATAATTCCCACATGTCAAGGGAGGGACCTGGTGGGAGGTAATAGAATCATGTGGGTGGATCTTTTGAGAGAGTGAATAAGTCTCATGAGATCTGATGGTTTTATGAAGGGAAGTTCCTCTATGCAAGCTCTCTTGCCTGCAACCATGTAAGATGTGACATTGCTCCTCATTCACCTTCAGCCATGATTGTGAGGCCTCCCCAGCCATGTGGAACTGTGAGTCAATTAAACATCTTTCTTTTATTAATTACCCATTCTCAGGTAGGTCTTTATTAGCAGCATGAGAATACACTAATACAGTGTAACAAGTCACAGTCATGAAGATAAATAAGAGACATGTAACTTCAGCCTTTAATTAGTTAAATTATACTGGAAGAGATGGCAACAATAACAAACCATATAAATAGACACATACAGTAATTACAAATTATGATAAGTACATTATAGGAAATATACTTGAAAAGAATTTGAGAAAAATGTAGGATTTATTTTGGATAAAGTGATTAGGGAAATCCTGTTTGAGAAGGTATTATGGAAGCCGGGAACAAAAGGATGAGATGGAGCCATAATGATCAGGGAAAGGTAAAGATAATATGCAAAAGCTCTGGGTTGCTAATGGGCTTTCTATCTTTAAACCTTAAAAAAAAAACAATGAATTTGGAACAGAGAAAAAGGAGTAAATTTTTTTCTTATATCAAGTTAGAGATTCAAGGACTACATACTACAAGGCATTGTAAGCCAAAGTAAAAGTTTTATAATTTACTGTAATTAGAATAAGCAGATATTTAAAGATTTAAAGAAGGGATTGATTTGATCTGATTTATTTTTTAAGAAAACAATTCTGGCTCTATGTCAAAAATGCATTAAAGGATGTGTAAAATCCAATCAAAGATTAGTTAGGAAGTTATTACTTTATTTCTGGGGTTCATATTGACTTCTGATTCTGTGAAATGGGAATGGGCAGTAATAAAGTTGAAATTTTTTTTTAAAGGGAGACCCTACTTAAGCTACCCAATGAGTTGGATGTGCAGAATGAGAGCCAAGGACCCCTGGGTTTGCAGCCTAAGCACTGAGGTGGTAGTAAAGTCATTCACTGAGTCGAGGAAGGCATGAGGATAAATGCATATGCCATTATCAATGTGCATTTTGTGCCATGTGGGTTTACTTAAAGAATTAGGAGTCTCAATTTGGGCATAGTTTTGACTTTTATCTGATTTCTAAATAGAGATAGCAAGTTAACAACTGAAGGTGAATTTTTGGCATTCAGATAATCCTTGGCTAGGCACAAATACTTTAGAATAGTCACATTCAGGATGATATTATGAGCATGGACGAGTTCACCTACAAAGACAGTTGACAAAGTGAATACATAAGAAATTTTCCATTTTGTTTTGTTTTAAAGCCAATCACTATATAAAGACAAAGTGCAATATTTTATCCCAGTTTGCCATGTACAATTACTATTTATTGATTAAAACAATCTCTTCACACTTTCTCATGAATACACAAGCTTCCATGCTTCCTAAAACCCTTATCATTCCATTCTGATTTAGTGTAGAGTTTAAGAGAACAAACACTACGTACAAAATATGTATCCAAAGTGTTAGCCCAGACATTCCTCCATTAATAAACTTTTAGTACATGTACACATGCTGAAATGTACACATATGCTGAAAAGTACACACATGCTGAAATGCATCTTTTGTCCATATATAACTGAAAATCTTTCAAAAACAAAATTAAAATGAATCACATAATAATAATGAACTAATTTTTGTGTGTTTATTAATTTATCTAAAGTAAAAACATTAATAACAAATTATGTATCAGTTGAGAATTAATTTAGATATTATAAATTTGTTTTTCACTTAAATATTTTAAAATACCTTTTTAGGTATTTAATGTTCATAACGGTTTTTAATTCTTTAATATTCCTGTTAAAAGGTATTTTATATTTAAGAATGAATTATTTCTGTTAATCATTATGTCTATTAATATTTAAAACAAAAATGTCTTATGGCAATTTTTTTCATTTTAACATAAAGGTGTGGATCTTATTTATAATCTTTGCTGATCACTAGATTTATATAGAAAACAATTTAAACAGAATGATTTCAAATATCAGAATCAGTATCTCCTACCAACATCAAGAATTTTTCACAAATTTTTAGTAAAATGTATGAGGTTGTACCTTAACAAATGCAGATTTACAGTATAGGACTAACGGGGCTATCTTATTTCCAAGCTAGATGACCCATCTGGGGTTGTGAATTTTTTTTAATTAAAAAATCTATATCCCACTTAAAACATATTTCTAAATTTTTTGATAAGAAAATTTTCTCACATTGATCAATAAGACAGGTTTAGGACAAATAAAGATGTTTAATATATAAATTATATAAAAGATCTTGAGTATCTTGAGTAGGGAAGTTTTTGAAGGGCTCCATTTTCAAACTCTCACTTTACTAAAATTAGAGATGACCACTTTAAGAAGTTATGTAAAACCACACTTATAAAAAGGTGTGTGTGTTTGAGCATACATGTGTGTATATGCATACACACACACTTTCAATTTATAAATTCATTGGACATTAGATAAAATCTCCAAGGTACTTTATTATAATGTTTCTGACATGGTTTGACTCTATGGCCCTCCCCAAATCTCATCTTGAATTGTAACCCGAATTGTAATCCCTAAGTGTCATGGAAGGGACCTGGTGGGAGGTAATTTAATCATCGTGGTGGTTACTCTCATGCTGCTCATACTGTTCTCATAACAGTGAGTGAGTTCTCATGAGACCTGATGGTTTTATAAGGGGTTTCCTCCTTGCTTGGCTTTCATACTTCTCCTTCCTGCTGCCCTGTGAAGAAAGACATGTTTGCTTCCCTTTCTGCCATGGTTGTAAATTTCCTGAGGCTTCCTCAGCCATGCTAAACTGTGAGTCAGTTAAACCTCTTTCCTTAATAAATTACCCAGTCTCGGGTATATCTTTAAGAGCACTGTGAAAACAAACTAATACACTTTCCTTCCTAGAGTCTTACATTTTTACAAATAATATTCTTTTTTTTTTGTAATTTGCCGTATTTGCAGAATGACTTTTATTTTAAAAAAAAATTGGTAAGTAACTCTTTTATTCTTTTCCCCACAGCACTCTACTTATTTAAATTGTAAAGTGTAAAACTTGAAAAGTGTGAAACAATGTATGAATATCTGGTATCTTCACATTTGGCCTGAAATAAAACTATTTCAACCTAATTGCAGTCACAGCCCACCTCCTTAAATGTGCCCCATACATCACCTCTACTGCTGATTATTCTCTAGGCAGTAACACACAGGATCACTAAATTCTCTCTCGCTAAAAATATAGATGCCTAGTGTAATCTCAAAAAAAAGTTACCAAACAAATAGTAGGCCATTCAGCTGTCACCTTGACTTCTATGCTATTCTCTAGTAGAATAATTTTCTATTATTTGGCACAAGTATCTTACTCCTTACAAATAAAACTTTTCTTGAGATGTGACCATATGCTCCCTCTTGAAGTCAGTAAGAGTTAAGATTGTGTGTTGAAGGGCATAACTTAAGTAGTGAGTGCCTCGTAAGTTTGCCAAAAGCTATTAGTCTTCTCTGTGTCTCTGCTGCATTCCTATTTTCTAACATCTTTTCTTATGAAATATTTCAAGTGAAAAAATATACAGTGTAACAGAAACAATGTACGTAGCACCCATCTCTGTAAAACTTTAATATTTTACATTTTTAGACTTCTTTATGTTTTATAGAAATAATAGATGACAATATCAGTCAAAGCTTTCTTTGCACTCTTTCCAATACCATAGCTGACCATTTTTACCAAGTAAACTCTATTGGGAATTAGCATTTAAAATTTCCAATCCATCATTTATATTTATATTACTACGTGTATGTATGTGTACACAATATATAAAATTGCAGTATATATTAAATGTTTAATAGTGTTAAAATATATTTTCATCTTTCTTTCCTCATTTAATTTTATATTATAGTGTTATTTTCTTTGAAACATGCATACATAGCTTATCAATTTTATGCATTGTATATGCTCAATTATATTAATATGTAACTCATAGATATGTATCTACCTAACATTCTGTTTATAAATATTTAAATTGTTTATAATTATTGTCATTTCAATACTTCATGTTGTACACATTCATATGATTTTCTTTACCAATGACCTCCTATCTTTTGGCCATAACATATAATTTAAAAATTCATACTATTTATGATCTTCCCACCCCTATCATATCCAAACATACTCATATGCAAAAACTGAAACAAAATATTGATGAAATGAAATTACACTTATTCCTTGTTTTATATCTTGACATATTCTTTTGCACTTTATTTCATTCAATCTGATTACCTAATATACTTGTCAATGCCAGTAATTTGATTTATAACCCATTAATGGAGTTATAATTCATAGTTTGTAAAATATTTATCTAAGAATAAACTTAGACAAGACTCCCAGTTCTTGAACTGTACATAGAAATAAAATAAATATATTTACAAATTCTTCCATTGTAAGGTAAAAAATATTGTTACCAAAAGTAACCCAGTTATTGCCACAGAAAGAAAGAGACAGAGAGAGGCTGGGCATAATGGCTCACATCTGTAATCCCATCACTTTGGGAGGCTGAGGCGTGCAGATCACTTGAAGCCAGTTTGAGACCAGCCTGTCCAACATGAAGAAACCCTGTCTCTATCAAAAACGCAAAAAATTAGCCGGGCATGGCGGTGGAAACCTGTAATCCCATTTACTCGGGAAGCTGAGGCAGGAGAATCGCTTGAACCTAGGAGGCGGAGGTTGCAGTGAGTTGAGATTGCACCACTGCACTCCAGCCTGGGTGACAGAGTGAGACTCTGTCTCCAAAAAACATATCAATAATGATAACGAATCTATTTGATGTTCAGCCCTTTATCAACCCAAAGTAAAAGGTTTTTTTTTCCCCTACCTTTTTCCTACCTTCAATAAGTGTTACAAAAATTGTCATAACTGATTGTGAACAGCACAGCATTTTCTCCCTTAACTTCAAAAATACCCTTTATCTAAACCTGGAGACCTACCTATTCTATTCTAAAATCTATCCTCTTTCAAATGCTCTCCACCCACCAGCACTTTCTTTATATTCAAACTAACAGAAACACATTTTGTTCTTGATTTCTTTTCTGAGTGTCACACTCAATCAGAATTTTAAATTGTCTAGCTGTCATTTATTTTGCCAAATACTATTAATGCAGGCATTTCCATTGTTCTACAATAACTCTAAGAACATATTGTTTAGAACAGTAACATTGTTATTACATTAGTAGCTTTGCACTTCAAATGGAGCACATTGTAACATTTGACTTTGTCACAAGGCAATACAACATAGAGCTCTAGTCACAGTTTCTCTCCCTGAACTAAATCTCTGCTGATTACAGACACAAGAAGTATAATAGTCTGCATTCTGACAAATATGTAATATGTAAAGCCTCCATATATCAATCCTGTGCAGAATTACTCTGATTAATTTATATTCACTTCTAGTAAATAGTAATTCCCAGTCCCATAAACAGGGATTTATATGTTCAGTAGAGCAATAGAAAGGTATTGTCAACATGCTGATCTCATAGCTCTGCAATTTGTGGGGTTTCTAAGGCAATTATTTTAGCATGTCTATCATATTGCTATTATGTTTCTGGAGAGCAGGTGGCACGTTGTAAAAAGCTATATATTATACAGAGATATTTTAGTTAGAATAAAGCAATGTATCATTTTTCTTAAATTTCTCAGCCCTTGCTTATTTTAATTTAAAACAATTTGAATAAGTATAAAACATTAGTTTCCCAGTTGTACTGCCCTTAAAATGTAGCATATTTCTTACCTGAAGGCATAAACTTTAGTGACATTCTAATCATTTTCACTGCAACCAATAGTTGTGCTGTAAACTGAGGATTAAATAGTAGGTGGAGAACAAACAGCAGGAGCAGATGAATTCCTAAAATCAAATGATCTCTATTTGAATGCAAATATCGCTATTAATAAAGAATGAGAGAGAAAAACATTTTTTAAAATATGTAATATATTAAAATAAATTATTTCTCAGCAGGTTGTTTTCTAGCAGCTCTTCAATGAGCTATTTCTTCATATATTGGTAACTAATTATTACATATATTTTGTATGTATTTTTAATATCCATAAGCTATGGATTTCGTCTATATTTCTTGTCCGCGCATTTGAAAATAATTTGCAGAAACGCATTTAAACTTCTTGGTTTCATGCTAAGTGGGAAACAATGGATTGAAGACTTAATCTACTCTGCAAGCTAGAAGCTAAATTAATGGTCCCTAATATAATACAATGAAGATGAGGTTTTCAAAGCCTATATCTGGCCTTCTTTACATATGTAAAGATACTAAGTTTTGCAATGATAGTTGATCACAGACAGCAATCCAGCTGGGCTTTACGTATTGCCTGTTTTTTATATACCTATTTATTTACATTTTCCAGAACTGTATCTTGAATGTAGTATCAACGTTGTGTTTAAAAGTACACACAAAGGTGGGATTCATCACTCTTTTAACTGCATATATTATACAGGAGATGAAGAAGGAAATCATGAATTTAGATGCTAATATTTTGGTCACCTTGGTAGTAAAGAGCTTTACAGTTTCTACCATACTCCCTCTGGCTTCAAAATTCTTCACAAACAAAAGTGAAACTACCTCTCTGTTTCCTTGATCTGAGTCTCGTCCCTGTCTAGTCTGTGCCCTTGCATGCACTGCTCATTCTTCTTTTATTACTTTCCCACCTTGTCATACAGGCAAATCCTGCTGATTTTCAAACATAAACACCACATAATCTCATCAGAGGATTCTCTCTCTTCAGAGGTACAAGTATTTCAATTGATTCAATGATCAATGAGTCAACCATACCTTTATTAGATTTGCGTTTTTATTTTGTATGCATCTATATTCTTACCACATACGGTTTTGAATTCTTGAAGTGCCTCTTCTCCTTTTTTGTTGTTGTTGTTGTCGTTCTCAATCTCCTTTGCCTGTTAATCTTTCCCCACTAGGCTCTGACAAACATCGCAGTTGTTTCTTCAGAATACTTTCCTAGGACCTAGTTGTCAATATGTTATATACTCGTTTCTTAGGTGACTTGACATATCCACATATTTCTCACATTTACATCATTAGCTTCAAACACTTTAGAAACAACCTATTTCCTCCATGTTTCGATAATACTTCAAATTCAACAAGTCTTAAAATTAAAAACACTTTAGGTTTCTCCCCCAAACCTAACATTTCTCCATGTTTTCTATTCCAGGGAATGATACCAGCTTGTTGTGCAAGCCAGAAATCTGAATGTATTCTTTGACATCTACCACTCTTTTTTACTCTCTCCTTATGTGGAAAGTACTATGAATTTATTCTCCTATCATCTTTTTAATCTGGACACCTCTGGCCATTTCTATTGCCACAAACATAGTTCAATTTATTGTCATCTCCTAACTGAACTACTGTAATCATTTCCTAATACTCACTCAGATGATCTTACTTTATGTAATATCTACTTCACATACGCAGCTGGAGTAAAATGTTACATTACAAATCTGATATGAGAAAATTACATCTGGGAGCATTTTAATTTACTTTAATAGAGAGATTCTTTTGTTATGCAAATATCCCTTCAATGACCAAATTGTCTTTCTAAGGGGATGTCATCAAGAGGGAAAAGAGCTTAAATTTATTGAACTAAAGAAATAAAGCAATTATTCAAGTAAATAATTCTGTATGAAGTGTTTATGCATATGTCTTATGTAAAATATACTTGATTCTTTCATATGCACACTTGAGATCTTTACGTTCTAAACACCCACAAGTGCTCTGAGAGCCTTCATTTCTTATCCTGTAAATAAGTGGGATATTTTCTTTGTAAAACAAAAAAATTAAAAACAAAATTAAAAGCACTGTAGCACATCAATATCATTAATACTTAAAATGTCATTTACATTGGTAAGCAACCTGAATAATTAAAAAATGCAAATTTAGCCTACTTAGGAGTAATAACTTTATATGTAAACCTTATGAGCTGAATTTCATTACTTATTCATAATATACTAACAATTAAAAAAACAAAGTAATGTAACAAAAATGTGAAAGTCAATATGTAAACAAGTGGCCCTATGGCAATTGAAGTGGAGTGAGATACTTTCTTCTTCTCTATTAAGAAAAATAACTTTATATGGAAAATATTAATTGAGTCCCACTCAAATAAATTGTCTTCAAAATAAAATAAATTTACAGAGTAATTTTTTTAACTTCCCTTCCCACTAAGTCATGCTCAACTTAGCTGTTAGGTATGCTGTAACCACAAAAATATCAAAATTTCAGAAAATCTACCATTGACACAGATGATAGTCTTTCACTTGTTTTTAACTTCATTAAAAATTTAATCTATTGTTTTAGTCTATTAGTCAAATACCATACTACAAAACTGGTGCCAACTGAGGAACATCAAATTTATTCCCGTGTATTTTAAACCAATTATGGTTGATTATTAAGTTTAAAAATTAATGGTAAAGAAAATGCCTAGTGAGTTTACAACCTCATTCGTCTAAAACAGGTAAATATGTGTTCATATTTAATGCAGTTTGAAAACTGTACTTTATTTAAATCATTTCCTAGCAATTCTGCCAGGTTACACAAGACTTTCTCTTATTTCTATGTTTTCTAGGGTATTTTGTTAGTAGCCATCATATTTAAAATGTAACATCATTATCCTTGATTTCTATTTCCATTTGTCTTCTCCTTATCATCTACCACTATTTTTCTGTCAAGAGAATGTCTTTAAAATTTCCTTATGTATACATTTCTTCAGCCATGAACTTGATCAAAATCTTGAAAATAAAAATGAAAACTTTAGAGGATTATAATCAATGCCTCACTGAAGAGGCAACCTGGGTTTTTTCCCTAGTTAATAAATGTAAGCACTGGGTCTAGAATACAAGTCACTCATGTTCTAGGCCAATGCAAATAAAATCATGGGATACCCCACACTTTAAGACAGTAATTAAATTAGTGTTCCCCTAACATTGTGCCCAGTGCGAATACATTAACCCACTGTTGTCTTAGCTATTGCTAGAAGAAATGTCATCACATCACCCCAGCCAGGATTTGACTTTTGAAATCTGGTAGGATCCGATTTCTTACTAAGTTGTTTTTCTCATGTGTAGAATATTATATATTGCATAGTTTTCAATATTTTGTCAGAATAAGATAACAATAAATTTACAGTGATGTAAAGATATGTTTTACACCCAGTCAAAAGCATACCTTTGATATAAATAAGTCATAACTATGCTTAAATAATGCAATGTTTTAGCCATAGTTTTATTTTTTAATTTTTATGTCATATTGAAATAAATCTAGTGAGAAGAATCATGAAAGGTAACATTATATAATGCATTCTCTATTGTCCCAGATGATTACTTCTTTTATGATCTTGGAAATAGTTTTTATGGGTTATCAGGAGTAAAACTTATCCAGTATCTACCCCTATTTTGATAAATACAAAGGCTATATGTAGCATAGACATCTCACAACACAGACATCTCACAAAATATTTAGCTTTCCAAAAAACTTGAAAAAAATCATAGTATAAAATTTAATTTATATTATTTTCTAAGACAGAGTAAGTGTATACAAATATAAAGCTCATCAGTGATTGCTTAAGTTGAAAGGTGATTACATCAAAGGAAACATCTTTTGTGATTGAAATAGTCTATGCAGTGTTTCAATGGTGGTTATAAGACGCATATATTTTCAAAAGTTATCAAACTATACACTTTAATGTATGTATTTCAATGAATTTAAATCATATACCTCAAAAATATCATTGTATAAAAAGAGATTTTAATTTTTAATATACTTTTGGCAGATAGACTACAGTTAAATGAGTAATAATTGCCTAAGAGTGGTGCAGATCCTTATTGAAATAAGCTTATATGACAGCAAAGAACTTGAGCAAATACAGGGTGCTAAAAACAACAAATACTATAGAAGACAAGGATGTGCTGTAGAACTAGGATATCACCGAAGAACTTAACAAACAAGTTTCTAGAAAGATATGTTTCTCACCTACTTCTTTCTCTTTCCTCAGACCTTCCTAAAGAAGAAAAATTGTCTCAACCAATAAGTTCACCAGATATTAAAAGTAAACTTCTCAACCAAAGTATTGAGGGTTAGAGACAATAGAGTAAAGACATCAATATTTTCAGTAAAATTGATATCTAAACTGGAGTTTTATACCCAGATATACTATATGTAAAATATGAAGATAGAATACAAATACTTTCAGACATTAAATAAAAAGTTACTGAATGATTCACTCTGTAAACATGGAGGAATGACCAAGAAAAGAGGGAGGTATTGTTTCCCAGACACAGGGTAATAAACACAGGAAATATAAAATCTTAGTACTTCAGAAGATTACAAAGGGAAGCCTGAGAATGATAGCTTTGGGAATGTGTCAAATTGTCACAGAAAAATTAGAAATGAGTACATATATATCTAAGAAAAGCAATGAGACATTTACTAACATTTCTACCTATGATTCTGTGTTTTGTTTAAAAGGTTACTGGACTCTGTATTTTATCTTTTTAGGTGATAAGAAACATCAGAAACAGTTGAGGGGCCAGGAAGTGCGTCCTCTAGGAACCTTGGAATAGAAAGCACTTTGCTGATTGGCTTTTTAAATGTTACTTCTAGAGTTATCTGCATCATTAACAACTTTTTTTGTGTGTGTCTCAGAAGTCTATCTTTGATTTTATAAACTGACACGATTTCTTTTTCTGTCATGAGTGCATGATACTGTATTTCTTTAACAAGCCCATTACACTTTTTCACCATGTCATCGAAAAGTTTATTTTTTTGCATGTGTAAGGAGGTCAGACATCATTTTTATTTCCTTGTTCATCATTATCCCTGAACATAGCCGCAAGACAGAGGTTGTGCCAGGCATGCAGGACTGTGTCTTTAGTCACTGTGTTCCAAGCATTGGCAAAAACAAATACAGCATCCTTTATATTAGAATTCTTCCGAAAACGTCTACACTCATGGCTCTGTTCATTGCTGCTAGCACGCTGTTCAAGAAAGTATTTTTCTATTTACCCTTCATTGATCTAAGAATCCCTTGGTCACATGTCTGAATTAATGAAGTCACTGTTTGGGGAAAGTGCATGGCATGAACATTATTTTAATAAAAATGTCAGTTGGAGAATAAGCAGAAGAGTTTGAAGAAAATAGCACAATCTTGCGCTCTTCATTCAGTCTAGCTTCCCTGCAGTGAGTACCAGTCACTGGTACAAAATGTTTGTGACACCAATCCAAAAAGATATGCCTGATGACTTATGCCTTATTGTTAGAATAATAATAGACTAGTAAGAAATTCACTGCTTGAAAGCAGAAGACACAAGCTGTTGCCTATAACAGTAAGTCAGGTTTATACTTATGAGTTCCTGCTACATTAGCATCTTCCAGCAGAGTTATTCTGTCCTTGGCATACTTAATTCCTGTAAGGCCTGACTCATCAGCTGTATTCAGTGTCTTTCTGGAGAAATACTACCAAAATAATGATGTTTCATTAGTATTATAGACTTGTTCTGGCATCATCAAATTTTCATCACCGATGACCTTGGCAAACTAATTGATGAATTTCTCTGCTTATCTTCGATCAGGAAATGCTTTATCACCACAAAGTTTAAAAAGTTTAATCCCATGTCTTTTCTTAAATTTTTACAGTCAGCCTACTGAACATTCAGAGGTTTATTTGATTTTTAGTTTATTATAATAAATCTTTGTTTTATGATCAGCATGCCATTAACTGACTTGTGCTCACGTTGATGCCAGTAGATCCACTCTTTTAATACACAATTGAGATATTCATTTTTAGCTTTATACAGTGTTTTTCTATTTTCCATGAACTTCCATCATAGACTCTTAAACTTCTGTTTCTTTTTGTCATATATGGTGGTAATTCCAACAATATACTTTTATGTAAGATATTTCAGACTTACACTGCTGCCCAGTTTCTCCAACATCTGTAGGCCTTTTCTATATTTTTAACCATATATTTACACCACTGAACAGAGAATAAGAAAAATCACAGTGAGTAATGCATGCAGGTCTTGGACCCATGTGGGATATTGTAGGGAACCTGTAGATGTAGATTCATCTGGCCTGTCACGTACAATTTTCTATCCTTGTTCAGTGTGCTAGTTCAGGGGAATATAAGCATGGAATAAAAAGTGATATTGCAGCTGAAAGAGGATGGTAGGGTCTTTTTTTTTTTCTCCTTAAGGACACTGAATATGCTATATGTTTTTGTGCCTGCATTTGTATGGTAACCTGTCACATGAGGTCAGGTGTAAAATTTTTAACTTCTAATGTTATGTTGGCACTCAAAAGGTTTTAGATCATGGAGCACACTGGATTTCAGATTTTTGAATCAGGAATGCTCAAACTGAATGCAGACTGCTCTTCGAATTAGTTTAGCTACAAAGGAAACTGTTGAGTCACAAAAAATCAATTTAGGATTACATAAAGGGTTTTATAAGATGTAAGAGACTACAGAAGATTCTTAGGATCAAAAGAAAGAGAATAATATATGTAAAAAGAAGCAATCCATTTGTGTTCAGGACCTCTCAATTATATGTAACTTCATTTAGAGACTCTCCCAAATCTACCAGAGTAGCCTACCATGTATCTTTATCCCACACTGTTAAATTTTATGCCTGGCTGATTTAGACGTTAAATTATTTGAGAGTGGAGACTGCATCTTGTTGATCGCTTAATCTCTAGCACTTGACACATGCTGCACACATCTAAGACTCAAGATCCATTTGTTGAAAAAGGAATAAATGACCCAAAGCTTTGTTAACTCTGATAAATATGGATAACCAGCTTTAATACTGAGATAGTATACTAGGAAAGTTCACTTTTGAAACATTTTGTAGTGTTCATGAATGTGAAATTACCTTTTAAGAATCAAAAAAATTATAAAATAAAAATCTAGTTATTTTATCATAAACTATAATACAAGAAAATACAAATATGTTTTATTTACATTTCCTTGAGTATTCTCATCTGTATAATAGCAATTAGTCTGCCTGTGACTAAAATGAATACAATGGGGAGACAGTAGTTTGTTTTCATTAATTAGAAGTGTTTCTGATTAGACTATTTCACAATTGGAGGACTCAAATTTCAACCAATCAAGTAACACTTTATGCTTAGATATATAAAAAGTGTACTATGGCACAATTTATTGCTATGAAAAATTAAATATACTGTTCTATATATTAATTAATAACAGCTACAATATAATTTTATAAATATCTCTGTGTTTTTGTGGTAAGATTCCTTAAATCGATATCAACCCTTTTAATAGATGTTTGTGTGTACCACACAATATTGTTTACTATAGGCACAATGTTGTACAGCATTACTTATTCGTCTTTCATTATCAAAACTTTATAGTCTTTGATTAACAAGTTCTCATTTTCCCCTCATCTTTCTGCCCTTGGTAATCATCATCCTGCTTTCTGATGTTATGAGCTTAACTATTTTAGTTTCCTCATGTAAGTGGAATCATGCAGTATTTGTCTTCCTGTGCCTTATTTATTTCATGTAGCATAATATTGTTGATTCGTATCATCACATATTGCATGATTTAGTTCTTTGTCAAGGCTGAATAATATTGCATGGTATGTATATACAACATGTTGTTTATCCATCCATCTCTTGATAGACATCTAGGTTGTTTCCATGTCTTGGCTATTGCGAATAATGATGCCATGCACATGTAAACACTACTGATATCTCTTCTAAATCTTGATTTCAGTCATTTTGGATAAATACCCCAGAAGTGGGATTGATGGACCATTTTGTAGTGCTGTTTTTTATTTTATTTTTTTAAGTGGTGAGGTCTGTCACCCAGGCTGGATTGGGATTATGATAGCTCACTGTAGCCTTGGACTCCTGCAGCCTTGAACTCTTGGGCTAAAGAAATCCTCTTGCCTCCACAAGCATGTGCCACCGTACCTGGCTATTTTTTTTTTTTTTCTCTAATAGAGAGACTGGGTCTTGATTTGCTGCCCAGACTAGTCTTGAACTCCTGGCTTCCAGTGATCCTCCAGACTCGGCCTACCAAAATGCTGAGATTACAAATGTGAGACACCATGCCTGGCCTGGTAGTTCTATTTTTAATGGTTTGAGGAACCTCCACACTATTTTTCAAAGCAGCTGCATCATTTTGCATTCTCATTAAGAGTGAACAAGTGTTCCAACTTATATACATCCTTGATAATACTTTTTTTTAAAAAAAGTTTGATATTAGCTATCCTTACAGATATGAGGTGATATCTCATTGTGTATTTGGTTTCTGTTTCCTTGATGATTGTTGACACTGAGCATTTTTTAATATAACTGTTAGACATTTGCATGTCTTCTTTGGAAAAATGTATTTAGTTATTTTGTCAATTCTTTAGTAGGGTTGTTAGGTTTTCTTGCTGTTATGTTGTAGCAATTTATTATATATTTTTGAAATTAAGCCCTTATCTGACATATGATTTGCAAATATTTTCTCCCATTTTGTAGGTTTGTTTTTCATTTTGTTGGTTGTTTAGTATGCTTTTCAGTTTGATGTAGACTCATTGGCCTATTTTTGCTTTCGTTGCCTGTGCTTTCGATGTTATATTCATGAATCTATTGCCATAAAATCAATGCCACAAAGATCATCCCATATATTTTTCTAAGAGTTTTACAATTTCACATCTTACATTATAGTTTTTAATGCATTTTAAGTTGTTTTTGTGCCTGGTATAAGATAAGGATCTGATTTCATTATTTGGCATGTGGATATCCAATTTCCCCAATACCATTTGTTACAGAAATAATCACTTCCCCATTGTGTATTCTGAGAATCCTCCTCAAAGCTAAACCATCTATGTGTGGATTTATTTTCTGGGCTCTTTATTATGTTCTTTGGTCTACTGTTTTTATCCCAGTCACATACTGGCTAAGTACAGTAGCTTTTTAATATATTTAAAATCTGAAAGTTGATGCCTCCAGCTTTGTCCTCAGTTCTCAAGATTGTTTTGGATCTTCAGTGTCTTTTGTGATTGCAAATGAATTTTAGAATGATTTTTCTCTGTTTTTATAAAAATACCATTAGCATTTTTATGGTAATTGCATTTAATCTGTAGATACAATATTAATTTTTCCAATCTATGAACATAGGATTTATTTTCATTTGTTTGTGTCTTCAATTTCTTTCATCATGTTTTGTAGTCTTTAGTATCTCACCTCCTTAAGTTTATTCCTAAATATTTTATTCTTTTGATGCTTTTGTGAATGGGATTGCTTTCTAATTTTCTTTTCAGATAGTTCACTATTAGTATATAGAAACATAAATGATTTTTGTATGTTGATTTTGTATCCTACTTCTTTGCTGAATTCATTTATTAATTGTAGGGGTTTTAAATAAAGATTTTAGGATTTTCTATGTATGTAAGATGATGTCATCTGCAAATGGGAGTAATTTATTTTTTTTCTGATATTTATGCCATGTTTGCTTGTCTAATTGCTCCAAGTGAGACTTCCAGTACTACGTTTAATGAATGTGGAGACAGCGGGCATCCTTGCCTTGTTTTTGATCATAGAGGGAAAACATTCGGATTTTCACCATTGAGTACAATGTTAGTTCTGGGATTTTCATATGTGGATTTTTATTGTATTGATGAACATTCCTTCTAAACCGAGTTTATGGAGCATTTTAATCATGAAAAGTTGTAAAATTTGTCAAATGCTTTTTGGCATCTATTGAGATGATCATGTAAATTTTATCTTTCATTCTGTTAATGCTCTATATTATATTATTTGATTTGTATTTGCTTAACTGTCTTTCCATCCCAGGGTTAAATCTTACTTGCTCATGTTTGTCAAAGATCAGATAGTTGTAGATATGTGGCATTATTTCTGAGGGCTCTGTTCTGTTCCATTGATCTATATCTCTGTTTTGGTACCAGTACCATGCTGTTTTGGTTACAGTAGCCTTGTAGTATAGTTTGAGGTCAGGTAGTGTGATGCCTCCAGCTTTGTTCTTTTGGCTTAGGATTGACTTGGCGATGCGGGCTCTTTTTTGATTCCATATGAACTTTAAAGTAGTTTTTCCCAATTCTCTGAAGAAAGTCATTGGTAGCTTGATGGGGATGGCATTGAATCTGTAAATTACCTTGGGCAGTATGGCCATTTTCACGATATTGATTCTTCCTACTCATGACCATGGAATGGTCTTCCATTTGTTTGTATCCTCTTTTATTTCCTTGAGCAGTGGTTTGTAGTTCTCCTTGAAGAGGTCCTTCACATCCCTTGTCAGTTGGATTCCTAGGTATTTTATTCTCTTTGAAGCAATTGTGAATGGGAGTTCACTCATGATTTGGCTCTCTGTTTGTCTGTTGTTGGTGTATAGGAATGCTTGTGATTTTTGCACGTTGAACTTGTATCCTGAGACTTTGCTGAAGTTGCTTATCAGCTTAAGGAGATTTGGGGCTGAGACAATTGGGTTTTCTAGATATACAATCATGTCGTCTGCAAACAGGGACAATTTGACTTCCTCTTTTCCTAATTGAATACCCTTTGTTTCCTTCTCCGGCCTAATTTCCCTGGCCAGAACTTTCAACACTATGTTGAATAGGAGTGGTGAGAGAGGGCATCCCTGTCTTGTGCCAGTTTTCAAAGGGAATGCTTCCAGTTTTTGCCCATTCAGTATGATATTGGCTGTGGGTTTGTCATAGATAGCTCTTATTATTTTGAAATATGTCCCATCAATACCTAATTTATTGAGAGTTTTTAGCATGAAGTGTTGTTGAATTTTGTCACAGGCTTTTTCTGCATCTATTGAGATAATCATGTGGTTTTTGTCTTTGGCTCTGTTTATATGCTGGATTACATTTATTGATTTGTGTATATTGAACCAGCCTTGCATCCCAGGGATGAAGCCCACTTGATCATGGTGGATAAGCTTTTTGATGTGCTGCTGGATTCGTTTTGCCAGTATTTTATTGAGGATTTTTGCATCAATGTTCATCAAGGATATTGGTCTAAAATTCTCTTTTTTGGTTGTGTCTCTGCCTGGCTTTGGTATCAGAATGATGCTGGCCTCATAAAATGAGTTAGGGTGGATTCCCTCTTTCTCTATTGATTGGAATAGTTTCAGAAGGAATGGTACCAGTTCCTCCTTGTACCTCTGGTAGAATTTGGCTGTGAATCCATCTGGTCCTGGACTCTTTTTGGTTGGTAAGCTATTGATTATTGCCACAATTTCAGCTCCTGTTATTGGTCTATTCAGAGAGTCAACTTCTTCCTGGTTTAGTCTTGGGAGAGTGTATGTGAAAGGAATTTATCCATTTCTTCTAGATTTTCTAGTTTATTTGCATAGAGGTGTTTGTAGTATTCCCTGATGGTAGTTTGTATTTCTGTGGGATCGGTGGTGATATCCCCTTTATCATTTTTTATTGCGTCTATTTGATTCTTCTCTCTTTTTTTCTTTATTAGTCTTGCTAATGGTCTATCAATTTTGTTGATCCTTTCAAAAAACCAGCTCCTGGATTCATTAATTTTTTGAAGGGTTTTTTGTGTCTCTATTTCCTTCAGTTCTGCTCTGGTTTTAGTTATTTCTTGCCTTCTGCTAGCTTTTGAATGTGTTTGCTCTTGCTTTTCTAGTTCTTCTAATTGTGATGTTAGGGTGTCAACTTTGGATCTTTCCTGCTTTCTCTTGTGGGCATTTAGTGCTATAAATTTCCCTCTACACACTGCTTTGAATGTGTCCCAGAGATTCTGGTATGTTATGTCTTTGTTCTCGTTGGTTTCAAAGAACATCTTTATTTCTGCCTTCATTTCGTTATATACCCAGTAGTCATTCAGGAGCAGGTTGTTCAGTTTCCATGTAGTTGAGCGGTTTTGAGTGAGATTCTTAATACTGAGTTCTAGTTTGATTACACTGTGGTCTGAGAGACAGTTTGTTATAATTTCTGTTCTTTTACATTTGCTGAAGAGAGCTTTACTTCCCAGTATGTGGTCAATTTTGGAATAGGTGTGGTGTGATGCTGAAAAAAATGTATATTCTGTTGATTTGGGGTGGAGAGTTCTGTAGATGTCTATTAGGTCCACTTGGTGCAGAGCTGAGTTCAATTCCTGGGTATCATTGTTGACTTTCTGTCTCGTTGATCTGTCTAATGTTGACAGTGGGGTGTTAAAGTCTCCCATTATTAATGTGTGGGAGTCTAAGTCTCTTTGTAGGTCACTCAGGACTTGCTTTATGAATCTGGGTGCTCCTGTATTGGGTGCATATATATTTAGGATAGTTAGCTCTTCTTGTTGAATTGATCCTTCCCTATTTAATAAATGGTGCTGGGAAAACTGGCTAGCCATATGTAGAAAGCTGAAACTGGATCCCTTCCTTACACCTTATACAAAAATCAATTCAAGATGGATTAAAGAGTTAAACGTTTGACCTAAAACCATAAAAACCCTAGAAGAAAACCTAGGCATTACCATTCAGGGCATAGGCATGGGCAAGGACTTCATGTCTAAAACACCAAAAGCAATGGCAACAAAAGACAAAATTGACAAATGGGATCTAATTAAACTAAAGAGCTTCTGCACAGCAAAAGAAACTACCATCACAGTGAACAGGCAACCTACAGAATGGGAGAAAATTTTCGCAGCCTACTTATCTGACAGAGGGCTAATATCCAGAATCTACAATGAACTCAAACAAATTTACAAGAAAAAAACAAACAACCCCATCAAAAAGTAGGCAAAGGACATGAACAGACACTTCTCAAAAGAAGACATTTATGTAGCCAAAAAACACATGAAAAAATGCTCATCATCGCTAGCCATCAGAGAAATGCAAATCAAAACCACAATGAGATACCATCTCACACCAGTTAGAATGGCAATCATTAAAAAGTCAGGAAACAACAGGTGCTGGAGAGGATGTGGAGAAATAGGAACACTTTTACACTGTTGGTGGGACTGTAAACTAGTTCAACCATTGTGGAAGTCCGTGTGGCGATTCCTCAGGGATCTAGAACTGGAAATACCATTTGACCCAGCCATCCCATTACTGGGTATATACACAAAGGACTATAAATCATGCTGCTATAAAGACACATGCACACGTATGTTTATTGCGGCATTATTCACAATAGCAAAGACTTGGAACCAACCCAAATGTCCAGCAATGATAGACTGGATTAAGAAAATGTGGCACATATACACCATGGAATACTATGCAGCCATAAAAAATGATGAGTTCATGTCCTTTGTAGGGACATGGATGAAATTGGAAATCATCATTCTCAGTAAACTATCGCAAGAACAAAAAACCAAATACCACATATTCTCACTCATAGGTGGGAATTAAACAATGAGATCTCATGGACACAGGAAGGGGAATATCACACTCTGGGGACTGTTGTGGGGTGGGGGGAGGGGGGAGGGATAGCATCCGGAGATATACCTAATGCTAGATGACGAGTTAGTGGGTGCAGTGCACCAGCATGGCACATGTATACATATGTAACTAACCTGCACAATGTGCACATGTACCCTAAAACTTAAAGTATAATAAAAAAAAAAGAAATTTTCCAAAAAAAAAGCAAAAAATTTACTTGTTCATGATATTTAATATTTTAAGTTCCCTGGTGAATTCAGTTTGCTAGTATTTTGCTGAGAGTTTTTGAATTTATATTCATGACGAATACTGACCTAGCCTTTTCTGTTTTGTGGTATCTGTCTGGTTTTGATATCATGATATTGCTGAACTCAGAAAATGAGTTTGAATGTGTTTTATTCTCTGCAACTCTTTGGAAGAGATTTAGAAGAATTGGTGTTAATTCTTTTTTAAATGTGTCACACAATTCACCAGTTAATTATTTGGTCCTGGACTTTTCTTTGTTAGAAGGATGCATTTGGTTACTGATTTTATCTCCCCACTAATTACAGATCTATTCAAATTTTCTATTTCATTTTGACTCAGGTAGGTTTATGTTTCTAGGAATTTTTCTACTTTTCTTGGTTATACAATTCATTGTCATATGGGTGCTCATAGCTGTCTCCTGTGATTCTTTTATATTTTAGTGGCATCAATTGTAATGTATTTCCTTTCTTTTCTGATTTTGAGTCTTATCTTTTTTGTTTGTTTGTTTTTAGCTATTATTGCTAACCATTTGTCTACCTTGTTTATTTTTTAAAAAATAACTTTTTATAGATTTTAAAATTGTTTTTATATGTTTGATGTAATTGCTTTGTTCTCTAATCTTCAGTATATTTTTCCTCTGGTAATTTGAGTTTGCTTTAATTTTTCTATTTATTTGAAGGATTGATTTAGATTGGTTGTTTGAGATCTTTCTATTTCTAATGTAGGCATTCTCATAATAAGCTTCCTTTTTAGTACTGTTTTTGTTCCATCATATAAGTTTTCATATCTTTTCATTTCTATTTTTCTCAAGGTATTTTCTAACTTTGTTTCATTCTTCTTTAACCCATATATTGCTCAATAGAATCTTATAAAATTCCTACACATTCGTAATTTTTTTAGTTTTACTTCTGCTATTGAGTTCTAGTTTTACTTCGTTGTGATTGGAAAAGATTGGCATAATTTTAATCATCTTGAGTTGTTATGATTTGTTTTATGTCTTAACATGTAATCTATCCTGGAGAATGTTTCCTGTGCACTCAAAAAGAATGTATATTCTGCCGCGGTTTGGTGGAATGTTCTGGATAAGTATGTTATTTCCATTTGATCAATAATGTTATTCGGGTCTCCTGTTTCTTTATCAATTTTCTGCTTGCATATTCTATCCATTATTGAAAATGGAGTATTGAAGTCCCCTGTTATTGTATTTCCATCTATTTCTCACTTAAGTTCTGTTAATATTTGCTTTGTGTATTAAACAGCTTTGATATTGTGTGCACATACATTATAACTGTTGTATCTTCCTGGTGGATTGACCCTTTTATCAATATATAATAACTTTCCTTATTTCTTGTAACAGTTTTTGACTTACAACGAATGCCAAGTATACTACTAAACTTAATTTTATTCTTTGTACTACCTTTCCTACTCTTTTTTTTTCTCTATTTGGTAGACCTACGATTATAACTTTGTAGAAATATTTAGCATGTATGTAGAAACAAATTCTGATCAAATTCTGATGTTCTGCAATTGTGTCCTACCTACCTTAGGTTCAGATTTTACATCAGATATGCAGGAATATAAAATTGAATATTTTTAATAACTGAAGCTCAGATTCAGAATGTAAATTCTGAAAATTTGTGGATCTTATTCTCTTTCTTTTTCTATATACACAGAGGATCTTTTCAATATTCTCTATCTTAGTTTATCTGGGGCAAGGTCAAAAAAATAATTAAACACCTCATTGTAAAACATTGATATTCCTCTCAATACTTCAGATTCTATTAGTCTGGACCATATAAAAATGACATTTTTAAAAGTCAAATTCTTTTGACTATGACAATTGCATAAGGCTTCACTTAATATTTTCAAATATTTCAAATTTTCTTTAGATGTGTCCTAAGTTATTGAGAACTATGGAATGACAAAGTTTAATATTTTCATAATTCTGTTAGAGGTATAAACATGTTTCATTTAGTTTAAATTTCAAAAAAACTAGTGTTCAATTATATGTCTGTACATGGTGTTCAATTATATTATGTTACAATTTAATACAGAAATTTTGATGTATTTTCTTCTGCACTATTGATTGATCATTATTTGTTGATTCCTCTGACATTCATTAAATTAAAATCATAACACTGTGATTTATGGAGTTCTGATATTATAGTTATAAATGGACAAGTTTCATTTTTACAGTCTGAAATTTTCTTAGAATATTTTATCATAATAAAGTACTTTACAAAAGACTTAATACTGCTTCTCTATCCATCTGAAATGCTTTTAATGTGTGTCCAGATATTATGAGGACAGACTTTTATGAATAATCCAGAGCTTTCATTTATCTCAGCTTTTTGTTCCAGATTGCTGTGATCACATATGCACATACACTGACAAATGGTCCAATAAGCTAGTACCCTAAAATGTTTTCTGTTACCATGAGCTTTCTATAGAACATGGCTATGACAAAAAAAAAACAAATATTTGGAGAGTATTTTAAGACAAAACAAATCTTATAAGACTTTCAGCTGAAATAAAAAAGTAATGTTAAAAATTTATTAGAATAGTTATTTCAATCCACTTCCATCTCTATCCTCCAACTTCTAACCACCACTACAAAAGGCTACAAATGTATTTGCTTCTATTATAAATTGACATGAACTTTTATTTTAACTGCTAAAACAGCAATGATTTAAATATATGTTGAAATAAGAAATTTTTCACTGGAAGTTGAACCATTCGTTTTATTTTTGTCTTTCTCACAAGTAAGCTATGTCTACCATTAACAGATTTTCTAAAAGTCTACATTTAATTAAAACAAAGTCCCAAATGGCAGGTTTTAAATTTTTCAAATGCTTTTAAAACTTTTTTTTTATATGATGTGAAAGCTTCTTTTTTGAAGGTTTTTGTTTTTCCTTTTGTCTTTCTCTGAAGAGTTGTGGTACAACATTATTTATATCTGAATACATGTGTTTTGGAGACAGTCCTGGGCTTTAATCCTAGATCCACCACTTACTATACCTAATAAAGTCTGTAAAGCTTTGCTTCTTCATTTATAAACCAGTGATAATAGTATCTCTCTCTAAGCATTCTGATGAGCATTCAAAGCTATTTAATTTGTAAATTTATATTGCATGCAATACGTACAGTTTATATGTCTACCTACATACATCAAATGCTACATGATCAATAAATGGAAGATACTATTGTTCTAACATGTATAAAGTGAATTCCATTATTAATTAACTATTTGAAGCCTCAGGCTAGGAATACAATTTCAATCCATTGGTTAATATTATCCCTACAGTACAAGGAAAGTTGTCTTATAATGAAAATAAAATGTCAAAATTACAAGCAAATCTGATATTTTAAGATTTAATTTTATACTGTCAATGTCATTTATGAAAGTAAATTAAAGATTTTATATTTATTCTCACAGAACCAGTTACATGAGACTTTTATGTGTTAATAAATGTGTTCCATAGATGACTCAAGGAATCCACAGATATGATGTGTATTGCATATTCTAAAATGAACAATTAATATATCCACCTAAACCACCATTTAAAGTATAGGTTAACTCCATTTTAGAGTTAGAAAATTAATCAAAGATTTTAGACTACTTAATTAATTTCAAGCTAACTCAGACACAAATACACACAAAAACACATGCACTCACATATCAGGCAATGTGATAATTTTACATATTAAAATGTATAAAATTAGCCAAATAAAATACTAACACAAAACTGTATAGGAGAAAATCTGTAAACAAATATTTGCTATATATTAGACAAATATTATGCAGGTATGTAACAAGTACACATGTGACAAAACTTTCTGATATCCTCCATTGCCCATCTGGGTGGCATAAAAGAGTGTAAAGGTATCCACACAGTAGACACTCAGATCAAGAATATTTAAATTTTATAATTGAAGCAAAGTAACATTTTACTTATACTATTTATTTATTTATTTATTATTTTTCCATAAGTTATTGGCATACAGGTGGTATTTGGTTACATGAGTAAATTCTTTAGTGGTGATTTGTGAAATTTTGGTGCACCCATCACCTGAGCAGTATACACTGCACTGTAATTGTAGTCTTTTATCCCTCACCCTCCTTCCACTCTTCCCCCTCAAGTACCCAAAGTCCATTGTATCATTCTTATGCCTTTACATCCTCATAGCTTAGCTCCCACATATCAATGAGAATGTATGATATTTGGTTTTCCATTCCTGAGTTACTTCACTTAATAGTCTCCATTCTCACCAAGGTCACTGCAAACACTATTAACTCATTCCTTTTTATGGCTGTGTAGTATACTATCTCATATATATAATATATATATTATACATATATAGAATATATATTATATATAGACTATATATAGAATATATATTATATATCAAATATATATCGAATATATATTACATATAGAATATATATTATATAGAATATATATCAAATATATATCGAATATATATTCTATATAGAATATATATTGAATATATATTCTATATAGAATATATATTGAATATATATTCTATATAGACTATATATCGAATATATAGTCTATATAGAATATATATAGAATATATATAGATTATATATTCTATATAGAATATATATAGAATATATAGATTATATAATCTATATAGTATATATAGATTATATATTCTATATAGAATATATATAGATTATATATAGATTATATATTCTATATATAATATATATAGAATATATATTATATATAGAATATATATAGAATATATATTATATATAGAATATATGTAGATTATATATAGAATATATATTATATATAGAATATATATAGAATATATATAGATTATATATAGAATATAGATTATATATAGAATATATATAGATTATATATAGAATATATATAGAATATATAGATTATATATAGAATATATATAGAATATATAGATTATATATAGAATATATAGATTATATATAGAATATATATAGAATATATAGATTATATATAGAATATATATCAAATATATCTTCTATATAGAATATATATTCGAATATATATTCTATAGAGAATATATATCGAATATATATTCTATAGAGAATATATATCGAATATACATTCTCTATAGAATATATATCGAATATACATTCTCTATAGAATATATATCGAATATATATTCTCTATAGAATATATATCGAATATATGATACATATATATGTATATATCACAGTTTATTTATCCACTCATTGATGGGCATTTGGGTTGGTTCCACGATTTTGCAGCTGTGAATTGTGCTGCTGTAAACAGAGGTATGTAAGTGCCTTTTTTGAATAATGACTTCTTTTTCTCTGTGTAGATAGCCAGTGGTGGGATTGCTGGATCAAACGGTAGCTCTACTTTTAATTCTTCAAGGAATCACTGTACTGTTTTCCATAGTGGCTGTACTTGTTTACATTTCCACCAGCAGTGTAGAAGTGTTCCCTGTTCATTGCATCCACACCAACATCTACTGTTTTTTGGTTTTTTGATTATGGTTATTCTTACAGGAGTGACTTGGTATAACACTGTGGTTTTGACTTTCATTTCCCCGGTCATTAGTGATGTGGAACATTTTTTTCATATGTTTGTTGGCCATTTGTATATCTTCTTTTGAAAATTTTCTATTCATGCCCTCAGCCTACTTTTTGATGGGTTTGTTTTACTCTTACTGATTTGTTTGAGTTTGCTGTAGATTCTGGATATTTAGTCCTTTGTTGGATATATAGATTGTAAAGATTTTCTCCCACTCTGTGGGTTGTCTGTTTACTCTGCTGACTGTTCCTTTTGCTGTGCAAAAGCTCTTTAGTTTAACTAGGTCCCACCTATTTATCTTTGTTTTTATTTCATTTGCTTTTGGGATTTCGGTCATGAAATCCCTGCCTAAGCCAACTTCCAGAAGGGTTTTTCCAATGTTATGTTCTAGAATTTTTATACTTACACTTTTTAAATTGCCACTTTATCAACAGTGGAAAGAATGGATAAAAAGAAAACAAGATTTTACTAGTAACCTATTGAAAATCTATCATATAATATCATTGTATTGAATTTTATTTTCTATTTCAATTTGAATTATTCAGCAATTCTGACTATTGGCCTCAATGTCTCTGTGGAAGCAAGCATTTTCTGAAGCAACAACAATAAATACATAACAGTAAAGAATTCTGAAAAAAAATCATGCCTTTAAGAAGTATACTTTAAATATTTTGTTAATATAGAGGATAAGTGGTAAGATTCCAATAAAAACTGTCTTACGAAAGGCATTTATGCATTTTCTATTTTAAAAATATAATAATTTTAGATTTTTCTTAAAATATAACATAATAGTCTATCGGTTATCTAATATCATAGCTTATATAGAAAAGGCAGAATACTTACTCTATTTACCAGTATTCAACATAATGTTCTGATTCACAAACCTCCCTTTTTGCTGTATAAGTATGACTCATGTATTTTAAACATATTTGATCTGTGTCAGTCCATTGCAAATATTACACTTAATAACAATTTTCTTTTTATATGCATTTATATTTTTCAGATATATAAGGTATACAATGTTGAATTAAATTTATCTTTTTTAATCTGTAGTTTTAATAGTGAATATAGGAACTTTGTTAATTAAAAAGAAATATTAAAATATTAAGACTTTGTTTTACTTCTGGCAGTAAGATGGTGTAGCTTTAAAGGCCCTTTGACCCTACAGAAATAGAAACTTACTCTTGATGAATTAAAACCATCCCACCTCTAAGTACATTTTTACTTTATCTGAAATCTCAACATAATGTAAGATCAAGCTGAAACCAGAGCAAGAAGAGATCAAGGAGGTTGGATGAAATGGGGACAAATGCTGATGGCTGGAACCGAAGCTTTGGAAAATAAAGATTTCAAAGCAATGGAGAAGATATTTAGATCTAAGACACACAATGAAAAGAAAGCAATAGAAGGGCCAATATCATCTGTTAAAGTGTGGCACAGAAAACATCAACCTTTAAGAAGAGCATCAATAAAAAATGAGGATAGTGTTACTGATATTTTGCTTAATCACAATTAATGTAAGTTCTTAATTTTAAAAAAATCAAACACATGAAGAGACAATCCACTAGGAGCAATACTGAGTAAAAATACCAAATAATAGATTGAGTACCCTGGGACTTCAGATGTTGAAATATATACAATATAAAATAATAACTTATGAGGAGGGTTTCTAAAAAGTTGTAATTAAAAATAAAATAAAAGGAATGAAAGAATGAAAAGATATATGTTTGAAAATATATCAAAACAGAACTTTTAAAGATAGAAATATTATATATATATGTCACTAGATGTGCTAGATAACAGTTTAACACTGAAAAGTAGAAAAGAAGATTATTATGAGAAAAATGAAAGAGTCATGGAATGATGAATCTTATATTAGTGTGGGAAACTCAAGATATTTCTCGATTATTTTTAACTTTTTGTTATAGAAAAACTTCAACCTATTCAAAAGTATGTAGAATGGCATGGTGGACCCCATATACTCATCACACAGCTTCCGTAATTATTAATCCTGCTGGTTTTATTTCAAATACGTACCTATTATTTTAAGAATATTCCCATTATCCATATCATTTCTGCCCATAGTATTTAAGTATGTTTTACTATCAGATAAACACTCTTAAAAATAGGCATAAGTTCAAATATCTACACAATGTTTTAAATTTCAATTATCACATCAAGTTCAATTTCATCTTCAGTTTGTTTGAATGAATATTCAAACATGTTCTACACATTTCAATTCGTAAGACTCTTATGTCTCTTTTAATTCAGAAGTGCCGCCTACATTTGTTTTTTTTCCTGCAATTCATTTGTTGAAGAAACTGGGTCACTTGACCTCTAGTACTTCTCACAGACTGAATTTTGCTAACTATATCCCTGTGGCATTGTCTTTGTATTTTTTGAAATGTGGTCATTGGCTCTAGAGGCTGATCAGATTTGGATTTGCTTTTTTCTTTCTTTCTTTCTTTCTTTCTTTTTTTTTTTTTTTCTTTTCAAGTATCCTTAATAGGCAGTGGAGAGTACACTTCTATCCTGGAGTACATGCTATCTAGTTACCTCTCTTTTTGTGAAGTTAGTAATCATTGATGATCAATGCTTAGGTCCATTAATTTATTCCAGTGTCTCAAAGTTGACTATAATTCTGTCAATCTTTCCCACTTTACTAGCTGGAATGTTTTTGGAAAGAGAAATATTTCCTCATCTATTATTGGTTATCTAATATCATAGCTTACATAGAAAAGGCAGAATACTTACTCTATTTACCAGTATTCAACATAATGTTCTGATTCACAAACCTCCTCTATTAATTTCCCTTTTTGCTGTGTAACTATGACTCACGTATTTTAAACGTATTTGATGTGTGTCAATCCACTGCCAATATTACACTTATCAATGTCGAGATTTTTCCATCTTTGGAAAGTGTAACTATCTGCAACTTGGTTCCTGAGTCCTTTTGGCATGATTTTTGCATTCTTCCTTGTTTCTTTGCTGTTTAATATGTCAAAATATTAAAGGAAAATGGTATTTAGAAACAGACTCTGGGTCACATGTTTATTGCTACCGAGTTGGTTGTGCTAGCCCTTATCAGTGGACTAGATCGAATAAATAGTTAAATAACTTTTTTATTCTTAAAGAGAGCACACATTATAAATTTATATTAAACTTTCTATTAAGATTCAAGACTACAAAAGCTTATCCTCTTATATCACACATTTTTTTTTCTCTCCCGGAGCATCTCAATTTGCAACTACATGAAAAATAATGAAATTAGAATATCATATTTGCTTTACCCCATAATGCAAACACAAAACCTTAAATTACCAATTCTAGCTACAACAAAATATATTTAACTATAAATACTTTGTTTTTATCCTTATAATATGTATATAGCATTAAGGCTTTAAAATCAAATTATCATATTTAAAGTCCCACTTTCTGATTTTCATCCAAACTCCACATATGTGCATTGGCATCTTTTAAAAACTATTTCCTGAACCACCTTATGATGTTTGTCAAATGCTAATTGTTTATTTCCATCATTTATTCTACATGTATTAGTTGGCATTTTATAGTGAAACAGAGTTTATCATTCACCTCAGGTATTTATTACTAATTTATATATTTATAATGGAATAGACTCATGAATTCTTCATTTATCCAATAAGTTACAATGCCTTACTTTCATTTATTTTGATGTTCAAAATTAGCCAGATTTAGCCAGCATAAACAGTGTTAAGAGGAAAGTTTCTCATGTTAAATGACTATTTCAAAAAGTTAGAAAGATCTCAAATTAACAATCTGACATCATTATCTAGAGGAACTATAAAAACAAGAATGAACTAACCTGACATATCACAGAATAAATAAAATGAATAAAACCAGAACAGAATTAAACAAAATTTAGACCAAAAATTCCATATAAAGAATCATCAAAATGAACTTTGTTCTCTGAAAGGATAAAAAATATTGATAGATTGGCAGATAGATTAATGAAGCAAAAAAAAAGAGAAAATCAAAATAAGCACAAACAGAAATGAAAAAGATGAAATTACAATCAATCACAGAAACATTTAATACAAAAGATCTTCAGTGACACTTATGACCACTTCTATGCACACAAACTGGAAAATCTGAAGGAAATGAATAAATTCCCAGAAATATACAACCTCCTGAAATTAAGTCAGGAAGAAACTAAAACCTTGAACAGACCAATATTGAGTTTTGGAACTGAAGCAGTAATAAAAACCCCACCAACCAACAAAAGCCCCAGATCACATGGATTCACAGTTAAATTCTACCAGTCACACAAAGAAGAGCTGGTAGCAATTCTGCTGAAACAATTCCAAAAAATCAAGGAGAAGGGACTCCTCCCTAACTTATTCTATGAACCAAGCATCACTGCATCACTCTGCCACCAAAACCTGGCAAAGATACAACAAAATAAAGAAAACTATGTTCAGGCCAATGTCGCTGATGAACAAAGATGCAAAAATTCTCAACAAAATACTAGCAAACTGAATCCAGCAGCACATCAAAGAGTTAATTCACCATGATCAAGTAGGCTTCACTCTTGGGTTGCAAATTTAGTTCAACATACAAAAATCAATAAATATAATTCACCACATAAACAGATATAAAAATAAAAAACATATGATCATCTCAATAGATGTGGAAAAAGTCTTAGATAAAATCCAATGTCCTTTATGATAAAAACTCTCAAAAAACTAAGCATTAAAGGAACATATCTCAAAATATTATTTCTTGGTTTCCCATATGAACTTTTTTCTTATGGCAGTCAATTAAAAGTTGCTGCTTTTCAGATTATTTTTCCTTTTACTCTTAAATCCCTATTCTCCTAGAGGTGTCATTCAATATTTCCCTGTCAAGTGTAATATTAGATCTAGGTTCTTCCTTGGTGTTCTTTATCAGGTTGAAGGATTTACATTCTATGCCTACTTTACTAAGAGTTTAATAGGAATATATCTTGGAATTTGTCAAATGATCAATCTGACATTGATGGACATTTCAATTTTAAATAAGACTTTTGTTTCTGAATAGACTCCACTTGGTTCGGATGTGGTGTATATACATTCATATGTGTGTGCACATACACATATTTTGGTGTATACAACTTTGTTATTTGCTTTGTTGAGGATTTTTGTATTCATGTTCATGTACTATACTGATGTGTAATTTTTTTTGTACTGGTTTTGGTATTACAATTAATAGTGGCCTCATAAGAGTCAAAGAGTTTTGCCTCCTCTTCTAATTTCTGTGAGAAGTTTGGTAGAATTTGTGTTTATTGTTCTTTAAAATCTGTATAATTTTCCAGTAAAACCATGTGGACCTGGAGATGTTTTTTGAAAGCATTTTAAATTACAGAGTTAATATCTTAATTGTGATAGTACTATTCATATAATCTTTTTCATCCTGAGTGAGTTTTGGCAGTATTTATCTGAAGAATTGGTTCATTTCGTCTAAGTTGTCAAATGAATGCAAGTAAATTCATTCATATTGTTTCATAATTATCATAATTATAGTATTAATGTCTGAGGGGTCTTACTTATATACTCTCTCTCATTCCTAATTTCTGATACTGGCAAATTTGTTCTCTCTGTTTCTTTATTATATTTATTGATGAAATTTCAAAGAGTATTTTATAATAAGATGTTATGCCCAGTCACTATCTCAGAATCATGAGTGCATTTATGTCAAATTCCAGTCATGAAATATGTAGGAGAGACCCATGTAATCTACAACTGAAGAGAATCCTGATTGTATCTTCTCTCAGTTCTTTCTTTACCACAGTTCATTCCTTCAGCTAATTGTATGGGCACACAGAAATCCATCAGATAAGTGTATTTTTTGCTTAAGTAAAATACAGTTGATTTTTGTTTTTTACCTCTAAGAACATTAATGTATACCTATAAGACCTTATAATATACACAGAAAAATGCTGATAGATACTTGTTAAGGGAAACAATTTATTTATTCTGGGTCACATATAATATGAAGCCTTGAAGGGAAAACATCCAAAGAAAAATGTGTATGATGGTACTAGGTTACTTTACAAACACTTGAAAATGAGCAAGGACTATAATTTTAATGGAATTCGTCTTTTAGTTGAAGTATTTAATTTCTGAACCTACACTTTATTTTCTGTAAAGTTAAATTAATGAGGAAAAATAATGGAGGAGATCACAGTAGCAGATACTTTAAGAGCCAAGATGAAAAGAAGCTCCTGGAAGCCAACAAAGTGAAGACTGAGGGACACAGAGATATAGAGAAAGCTTCTCACTCAACATGGTTTTCTGAGAAACTAGAAAGTGCCATTTAGAAAAGAACTTTACAGAAACTTTCAGTTTCTAAAATATGTATATATACATATATACATATACATATACAATATATACATATACATACACACATATTTTTAAAACCCTGAAAAAAATTGGTTACCTCTGCCTACCACACTTTATAATTTTGTTGCTTTCATTTCTTGCTTTTATTTCTAACTAACCATGACGAGAAAACAGATCTAATATTTGTTTAGGAAATATATTTAAATCACATTTCATCTACTAAAAATATACCTTATATTAGTGAATCATGAGCATAACTCCTTTGCCCTTCTGCTATCAATATTTCTATCTTTTTTCCTTGAGCAATCTATGGATATTTTTATAACCTTTTTCCACGCTCAACATTTAGCCTAATAGATAAAAATTTCCAAGACCATTCCTGGGGTGATATGAATCAATTGCCAGAAGAACAAGTGCAAGCACAGGATTTAATTCAAATAATTTAAATTTGTGGCTTTGAGCCATTAGTCCAATTAAAAGTGGCATCATTGCCAAATAAATAGGACAACAGAAGAAAGAAAATGGGGCCGTCTGAATAGAAAACAATATCTACCTTTGACATATAAAAATCTACTCTTGATATATCCCTAAATATTTATGGTGTCAATTTAATTTAAGCATAAGATTATATTTAAAAATACTTGCTAAATGCTTTTTCAAATAATTAGGAATTCATAATTGTAAAGTCCTTACTTGTGGCTATTACTAAAATAAGATCTTTTAGGATAGTGAGAATTAAGACACTCCAAGGTGCAATTTCTGTCATGTAGTACTAGTTGATGAAACTAAGGTAGTAGGTCAGGCGTGGTGGCTCACGCCTGTAATCCCAGCATTTTGGGAGGCCAAGGCGGGCGGATCACGAGGTCAGGAGATCGAGACCATCCTGGCCAACGCGGTGAAACCCCGTCTGTACTAAAAAAAACTACAAAAAAATTAGCCGGGCGTGGTGGCGGGCGCCTGTTGTCCCAGCTACTCCAGAGGCTGAGGCAGGAGAATGGCGTGAACCCGGGAGGCGGAGCTTGCAGTGAACCGAGATCGCGCCACTGCACTCCAGCCTGGGCGACAGAGCAAGACTCTGTCTCAAAAAACAAAAAACAAAAACAACTAAGGTAGTCAATAAATTCCCTCAGTGAATATACTGAACTTTGTCCATATGCAGAGTGAATTTAATTTTGCACCTCATAATATAATCTTTGTCTATTAGCAGACGTTTAGAAACCAAGTGCTTTGCATCTTTTTTCAGTTACACATTGCCCCAAATAATTGTATCACTAAGAAGAAGAACTGAAAGTAATTTGATCAGAGTCAAATATATTATTAAACGAAGGACATAGCTTCTGATTTGTAGAAAGAGGATTTTCCAATGATTGAGTCTATGTAAAATATTGGAATTGATTCCTTCAATAATGCCTTAGTTGTAAAATTGCCCCGTAGCTACCACCTAAATCATTGCCTTAGGACGCCCTGGCTGCAGAGATATCAAGGAGGTTTTTTCTGGGATTTAGAGAAAATGATTTTTTTTTGGAAGGTTTTGCCTTGTAACTCCCTTTCTTTGCTTCTATCTTAGCAGTGGAGTATTAAGTTATAGAGTCAAAATATTAAACAGTGTGCTCTAAGAGGAGCAGTTTATTAGGCTCTGCTGTATGATGGAAGGGATCTTTAAGCTCTAAGATTCATCTAAGGCAGAAAATCCACCTAAGACTTTAGAAATAAAAGTTAGAATTCTAAATTGTTTGATTGTGTTGTATGTCTTTGTGCACTTCTTGCATGAATTTATGGCAACCGAGGATAGTATAGAAGATATTTGCATACCAGTTCTTAGAATAGTCTTTACATCTCCTTTAAAGATGAAAGGTGACATACTACATACATGTGAAGCACATATTGCTTCATTGCTTCAGTCCCTATTTTGGCTGTCATAAATCTGTCACATAAAATACACTTTCTAGATTAAGGCATTCATAAAATTATTTTCTTGTAGTATTTATGTTGAAAAGCAAATTCAAATGTATTCATTATATATGTAATGTTTAAAAAGTCCCTGTTCATAGTATCACTAATAATTTGATAGTTGATAATGTGACCTTGAATGCATCTTCTTGCTTATTTATATTAATATCCCTACATGATGGAGTTATATGGATAAATTCAGGGCTAAAACTTTAGTCGTTCTATGCAAATATGTTTCCAGGTTTGCAGACTACTCCACATTTACAATCTACTAGTCAATTGTCATTTTTAAGGTATTAAAAACATATTCTCAGACATTTAAGTGCAAAAGTCAAACCTAGATAAGATTCAATAGCTATTACAGTAAATAGAGAGAAGAGAGGTGAAGAATGTGTGTGTGTGCGTGTGCGTGCGTGTGCATGTGTGTGAGACTGAGGCCAGGTGAATGTCAGCCTAGAAATAAAAAGAAAAAAAGCAGAAGTCCTAAACTAATACCTATGCTCTAAGGTAATTTTCTAGTTGGAGTTATTTTCTTTTATCTTCATTTCCTTGATCCACTACTTATCTCACATTTATCAAATACTAGCTAATTAGAAAAGTCATATCAATGTCAGGTGAAGATGGAAGGGTAGCATCATATCAGCTCCCAAATTTGGGTGATTATATTATTGCAATAGTATAAAATAAAATCATTTCTAGTTTTGATATTACATAACAAGTACTCTATAAATACTAGTGTACAGGTTTTTGTGTTAACATAAATTTTTATTTCTTTTGGGCAAATATATAGATGTGGAATTACTGGGTAGCATGGTAAGTTTATGATTATGTCTCCTAGAAACTGCTAGACTATTTGCCTAAGTGCCGGCACCATTTTGCATGTCCACCAGCGATGCAAGGTAGTTCAATTTCCAAGCATCTGTACTAGTACTTAGTATTTTACTACTACTACTACTGCCGTTACTACTATTATTTTGTATTCAAGGCACTATAATAGGTGTGTAGTGATATCACATTGTAGTTTTAATTTGCATTTCTCCAATGACCAGTGATGTTTAGTTCCCTCATATGTGTTTATTTGCCACCGATATAAATCTTGGTGATTTGTCTATTTAAATGTTTTGTTGATTTGTAAAAATTATGTTATTTCTCAAAATTGAAGGTTTAAGAAGTTTTCATATATTCAAAAGATAAATGGTTTATCAGATATATATATTATAAATATATCCCCAATATATGATGTCTTTTCAATTTCTTAAGAATGTCATTTTAAGACCAAATGGTTTTAATTTTTATTAAGTTCAGTTTATCAAATTTTCTTCCATGGAGTATGCATTTGGTGTCATATCTAAGCTCTGCTTTGTCTATTCCAAAGTCACATTGCTAAATATTTCTCCTATATTTTCTGCTCCTCCTCTTCCTCTTCTACCTCCTCCTCTTGTCTCTCCTTTAGTTTTAGATTTATGATCTATTTAGAATTAATTTACATATATCATGTAATAAATTATAAACTAAATAATACAAAAAAGTCAAGCTTTTTTTTTAATGTGGATATCCAAATATCCTATCATTATTTATTTAGAAGAATTTATTTCTTAATGGATTTGCCTATGTATCTTTGTTGAAAATCAATTGGCCAAATATGTGTACTTTTATTTCTAGACTCTTTTCTGTTCATTTGTTCTATGTCTAGTCTTTTGCTGGTACCACAGTGTTTGATTACTGCAAGTTTAGAGTTCACTCTTAAATAAAGAAAAGTGCCTTCCAGCTTTTTTCTTTATTTTTTTGAAAATTGTTTTACTGGTTTTTGTTGCTTTACTTTTGAATATAAGTTTTAGAATCTGTTTGCTAATTTCTAGAAATTCCTGCTAGAAATGTGATTGGAGTTGTGTTGAATATATAGGCAAATCAGAGCAAATTGATTTTTTTAAATATTGAGTGTTTAAAACTATGAAAATAGTATATTTCTCTAAGTTTATTTTGATTTATTTCATCTATGTTTAGTACTTTTGACTACATCTTTCTTGCCCATAAATATTTTAATATTACTGTTACATATTTTCATACATATGTTACAAACATAATATATAAAATATATATCCCCATATAATTACAAAAACAAATTCAATTTTGTAAATATAATTTTATATATTTACTTTTTATCCTGCAAACTGCTAAACTTATTATTAGTCTTTATAACATTTTTGTCATTTTTGATATTTATTTTAGATAGACAAATAATATGCAAATAGAGACAGCTTTATTATTTTTAAAAAATCTGTATGACATTTATTGATTTTTCTTATCCTATTGCACTGACTAGGGCCTTCAGTACAATAGTAAATAGATATGTCTTTGCTCCTTGTATAAGAGAAAACCTTTTAGTCTTTCTACATTAAATATTTTAGACATAAGCTTAATGTGAGTTTCTCAACCTTTGTCAAGTAGAGGAAGTACTACTTTCTTCTCAGTTTGCTGAGAGTCAGCCTGTCTCTGTGTGTGCGTGTGTTTATATGACGATGTAAAAATTTGCTAAATTTACTTTCCGCAATGCACTTTTGTATCTGTGGAGATGATTATATGGTTATTCTTCCTTAGTGTGTTGACTTGGTGGTGTAGTCTGAATGTTTGTGTCTCCTAAGTTTCATACGTTAGGACCTAAGCCTTAATGTCATGGTATTGGGAAATGGGACTTTCTGAGATGTTATTAGGTCAGGAGTACGGAGCCCTCATACATAGTATTAGTGCCCTAATAAAATACGCTGAAAGGAGCTCATTTATCCTTTGCAACATGTGAGAAACAGTGCAAAGGTGTCATCTATGAGAAAATAAGCCTTCACCAGACACCGAATATGCTGATGTTTGATCATATACTTCTCAGCCACCAGAGCTGTGAGAAATAAATTTACTTTGTTAGTAAGCTGATCGGTCTTAGGTATTTTGTTTAAGCAATGCAAATGGACTAAGACATATAATGAATTGCACTGATTGGTTTTCAAATGTTAAATCAACCTTGCATTTTTAAAATAAAACACACTTGGTTGTAATGTCTTGTCCTTTTCTTAAATTATTGGATTGATTTGCAAATATTTTGTTAAGGATTTTTGCGTATACATTCATAAGGAATATTGATCTGTAGTTTTATTTTTTTAATAACTTTTTTTTCCAATTTTGGTACCAGGGAAATGTTGCAACATCATATTATAACAAGTTCCATCTCATAAATTAAAATATTTATTTAGTATTTAGAAATTTGAAATCTAAAGTAAAATGTGATAAACTTATATGGAAATGAATAGCTGATATTGAGACTTTTTAAAAATAAAGGACGAAATGGAGAATGTATAATACTAGCTATTAAGATACGTGATTTAAAGTTTTAGGAATAAACACAAGGTGCTGTTAAAGTAGAAATATCCAGGAACTCTGGATCCTCTATTACAATGATTTACTCAAATAATGTATTTGTAAAAAAAAATTCAAAACTGTGAGTTTTGTTTCTTCTTTTCCTTTCGCCTGAAATTATTTTTTCCTAAATAACCACATGGAGGTTATTCTCTACTCTTTTAGCTTTCTGTTCAAATATAACTTTTTTCACCTTCCTTTATAAATTATCACACATCACGATCATGCTGCATATGTTTCCTGTGAATATTTTGTTCTCATTGCACTTATAATCACCTTACATACTTTAAGTTAATGTGTTTGATGATTGTCCATATCCTCAAAAATAGGTAAGCTCCATTGAGAAAAGTGATTTTCTAGTATTTATTTAGTTTGTTAGTTAATTAGTTTTTATTACTTTTAATTTCTGTACCCTAAATGCCTAAATTTGGGCCTGTTTAAAAATATAAAGTCAATAAATTTATTAATAATGAACGAACTAAAACTTGTAGGGAAAAATGTCAACTACTTTGACATGAAAAGAAAACACAATTCTATACAAGTCTGAAAGAGAATATTTGCAATTTCTAAAACTAATTATACATTAATATAATATATTTTAATCCTGAAAAAAACTAAGAAAAATAGTAAATATATTAGAAAAATGTTCAAAGGATGTAAATGGCCAGTATGTAAAAGGTAAACAGGTATAAAAGATGTCTGACAATATTCTTAGAGTAATAAGCAACACAAATATGAGCAACACTAACATAGCACCTTAGCCTGTTAGGATTAAAAGAAGTAAAATTTTGATAATACCAAATAATCACAATGATATGGATATTTGACAACACTTTCCCTTTCCTGTTATGAGCAGATGACTTTGACATTAATGTAAATTCTCTACTTACTTACTATCTCAAAATTGTATTTATATGCTTAAATTTAGTAACAGATCATTTTAGGAACAGATATTAATATATTCATGATACCAATAAGAGGAGTGGTAGAAATTTAGATATAAGGTCTATCAGTGGGAGTATGAATAAAAATAAAGTGTGCTGGGTATGTAAAATGGAATGCTGTGATGCAGGCAAACACAACTAACTGGTTGTGTACAGAAAAATAAAAAGGGTAAAATTTAATTTTATGTTAAAATATGATTCATAAAAATACTGGTTTTGAAAATAAAATATAATTCAATACTATACCTTCAGATGATATTTATTATATATATAAAGGTATGTCTTATTTTAAGTAGAGCAAAGTAGGTGTCTATGTATGGAAGGGGATGGGAATTGGGTCTAGGATTGAAAATGAATATCAAGGGCTTTTGCAGGGACAAATGAGAGTGAATAACCTGAGGTTAGATTAATTCAACTATTTGCATATGTGGTCTTACAACTTTTAAAGAGAGTTTAAATATCCAAGGCAAACAGATACAAGCACATGATGATAGCATATGTCTAAAGTGATTTAGTTGGGAGCCTGTCACGGCCTATGTGTTTGGTAATTGTGTTAGATCCGTATAGTGAAGATTAACATATCAGTACATGTCAGACTTATAACACAAGTCATCAACCTACTTTGAATTAGCTATTTTGATAATCACTGAGAAAAATTCAGATGATAATTGGCAATTCAATTAGGTTGGAATATAGTGGCAGGAAATACTGAGTGAGCACAAATATCTTGTTTGCTTATTACATTTCTTTTTTAAAAAATAAATGTGACATTTATGTTTTAAGTAAATGTGTTTCTTATTGAGTGTAGTTTCCACGAGAGGATTTGGGAAGCTATTTTCTATTACTGAAATAACAACTGATTTTCCAGGCTTGCAATGGTAAACAACAGACCCTGGAGTATGGGGACAACACCAAGGTACTGCCATACTTGAGGAGGAGATGGCATTTCTCAGGTGAGATACTCCTCCATTTCAACATTTCTGTTCCATCTAGGATACCATTTCTTCCTCAGGTTGTAAGGTTAAGGTAGGAATCATAAAAAATTAATTATTAATATCTGTTAAATTTTAAAATGGTGATTATTGAGATACACATTAACACCATAGTAGACATTTTACATCTCATCAAGGAAGGCATGTTAAAAAGGTAAAAAATGGAAAAAATGACAGAGGAAATATTATTTTTTCAAAAAACAGGATAATTTTTTGTACAAAACTTGCCTTTTACAGAGGTTGTAGTGAGCCGAGATTGTACCACTGCAATCCAGCCTGGTGAAGGAACGAGACTAAAGTCTAAAAGACAAAAAATAAAACAAACAAACAAAATAAACCTTACCTATTCATTTACCTCTATATAAGGATTACTACACTCCACATTTCTTCATCTGACATGAAAATGTCTATGTACTTGTATCATTTTAGCTTTAGAAAAATATTTCAAAAGTGGACTGTTTGGAGTAATCTAAAAATCGATCAATTGTAATATTTAGAAACTGGTGGTTTTCAGTTTGTTTGCACCATATAAGTATTTTGTATTGGCTGCTTAAAAATATCTGGACTAGCACTTAAAAATTGGCATTCAGACATTTGAAATAAAACAGTTTGATATGCATGCAAATAAAGAAATTTGCTGTATTACTCCAAATTCCTGCATGGTAACAATTTCAGAAGACCAGTTTGGAAGGAGTAGTTACTCTTTAGTTTGCTGAAATTGTCACCTGATAAATTTAATTAACTTAAATTACCTATCACTTCTCTGTGGATATTTGAATCTATGTCTCATATTCAGACTAATCATTTAATTTCACAGGTGAGAAATTAGAGTTTAATTATAATTAGAGATAGGTGACCTCACAGAAGATGATGGTGATGAAAATTGGTTAGAACAGAAGAAATCTTTAAGTTTGATTTATATTTCCCTCATACAGTGGTAATTCATCCATTCTGACAGTTTGAAAATTATAAGCAATGTCTTTTGATTATTCTAACACATAACCACATTTTAAAAATATAAAGTTAATTGTCAATCACTCTTAAGATTAATTGTCATTCTTAAGAGGTACCTTGGCTAGGATACACATGTTAATTTATTTAAATAATTTAATGAGCAATAGAGTAACATTTTGAATTTCTGAACTTTACTTCAATTTTCTAATACTAATACAATGAGAAGGTGTAAATTGCTCCAGTGTTTAATGTTTGGTGAATTTTTTAAAGGTAGAATTCAGCGTGCAAGAATATATCAATAAGGCATAGAGCATAGGTTTTGTGTTGTATAGTTTTGCAGATAAGAGAATACTCCATTTAGGACATTAATTTTATTTTTTTATAACAACAATTTGTATTAGAGCCTTACTGCCCAGAAAAGCATGACAAATGGACTTCCCTAAAACATAATATTTTTTAACTTACTTTTAATGGGAGCAGCTCTCCATTCTAAAGCTGTACTCCATTTTAGTTTATCAACAAGGCAAATCTAAGTTACAGATAATTAACTATTTTGCTTAAGTTCACAAAGCAATTTCAACACAAGAAGCAAATACAAACTAAAACCTCTGTCTCATAAAGCTTGCAGCCATGGCTCCTAGAGTTCCCAGTAATTTTATTCTTTATCCTTCCTCTGGAATCTCCTGTCACCCAGTTGAAATACATGTCTCCTAAACCTTTCTTTTTTCTGATTTGTAGATAAGTTAATTTCTCTCTTTGCTCTTATTTATTAGCTGATGAAATGAGATAATATTAAATCTATAATAATTTCATTTAACTTTAAAATGTGTTTTGAGATGAATTTTGCATAAAAAAAATGTTGTAGAAAGTAACACTTTATTGTATGGCATTATGACCAGTCATTAGGTTTGGTGAATTGGTTCTTCTTGCTAATGTTTGTGTTAAATTAAAAACACGAAATTGAGATAATCATGCATGAATCCTGCATGAGGCATTAACAATATAATGCTGGAAACAAAACTGATATCTATTGCACTATAACTAGTTAAAGCGGAAGAAAATCTTAATGCTGCAAACATTGTATGATACTTTCATCTCCTCTGGAAAGAAACAAATAGTATTATTTCAGTTCCAACAATATTAATATGGTACAGTATAATTAGGAAAAATATAAAGTAAGTAACTGCATTCAGGCAAGCCAAAAACAAGTATGTTTCTGCAGAATTACTATTTCCAAGTAATGAAAGATGTATTAACTACCAAGGTTTGCTATTTCGATTTTTTTTAAAAAGAAAAGTTTTAAACAAGAATAAGAATTAGCTCACAGCAGCTTAATCCCATGGCATACTCCTAATAAATACAAATCTACTAATAATACATTTGCCCTTGGGAGCTTTGCAAAGGCTTACAGTACTTGTTCATTCCAACAGAGTCATTTCACTCATCTGTTACCATTTTGGTTGTTTTCCTGTCTACTGACTTTTAATAATTAAGATTGTATACTGCACCCACTCCCTTCTCTGTAAACATTGACCCTTAGCTTCTGTGGCGCTTGCCATCTGGAACTGTCTGTCCTCCTCTCTTCACGTCACTGGAAACCTAATTTACTGTTTGCTAAAGTACAAAACTCCCATTTAGCTCAGTGGGAGTTTGAAGAAAGATGACTGGTAGATTGAACACTGATAATCTCCTGCCCAGTTTTGAAATGCAGCCAAAATATCGACACTTTTCTAAAAAAGGTACCTATTTTCCATGTTAGGAATGAGCATATTTTTAAAGAAAATATCACCTCAAAAATAGTAGTTGATCAAACATATTCATCTTAGTCATTTGGAAACATATCCAGCACAAATTGCAATGCTTCTATTTCTGTGATGGAGGCAGTTGAAGAAGTAACCACTACATCATGAAGTTAAATACCATAAATCACATATGTCAATTAGGTGATCCCTTGTGATTTATAAGTCACCAATACTTTTGTCTTTATTTATTCGAAAAAGAGAGATATTCATGGTTATCTCAATAGATGCAGCAAAGGCCTTCGATAAAATTTAACACCCCTTTATGCTAAAAACTCTCAATAAACTAGGTATTGATGGAACATATGTCAAAATAATAAGAGCTATTTATGACAAACCCGCAGCCAGTATCATACTGAATAGGCAAAAGCTGGAAGCAGTCCCTTTGAAAACCAGCACAAGACAACGATGTCCTCTCTCACCACTCCTATTCAACATAGCATTGGAAGCTCTGGCCAGAGCATTCAGGTAAGAGAAAGAAATAAAGGGTATTCAAATAAGAAGAGAGGAAGTCAAATTGTCTCTGCTCACAGATGACATGATTGTATATTTAGAAAACCCCATCATCTCAGCCCAAAATCTCCTTAAGCTGATAAGCAACTTCAGCAAAGTCTCAGGATACAAATTCAATGTGCAAAAATCACAAACATTCCTATACACCAATAATAGACAGAGAGCCAATTGTGAACTGCCATTCACAATTGTGACAAAGAGAATAAAATACCTAGGAATACATCTTACAAGAGATGTGAAGGACCCCTTAAGGAGAACTACAAACCAATGCTTGAGAAAATCAGAGAGGACACAAATGAATGGAAAAACATTCCATGCTCATGGATAGAAAGAATCAGTATCATAAAAATGGACATACTGCCAAAAGTAATTTATAGAATCAATACTATCCCCATCAAGCTACCATTGACTTTCTTCGCAGAATTAAAAAAAACCTAAATTTCATATAGAATTTTTAAAAATCCAAAAAAGAGCCCATATAGCCAAGACAATCCTAAACAAAAAGAAAAAATCTAGAGGCATCATGCTACCTGCCTTCAAACTATACTACAAGGCTACAGTAACAAAAACAGCATGGTACTGGCAACAAAGCAGATATATAGACCAATGGGACAGAATGAAGGCCTTAGAAATAATGCCACTATCTACAACCATCTGTTCTTTGACAAACCTGTCAAAGCAATGGGGAAAGAATTTCCTATTTAATAAATAGTGTTGGAAAAACTTTTTAGCCATATGCAGAAAACTAAAACTGGACCCCTTCCTTACACCTTATAAAAAATTAACTAAAGATGGATTAAAGACTTAAGTGTAAGATGTAAAACCATAAAAACCATAGGAGAAAATTAGGCAATACCATTCAGGACATAGGCAAGGGCAAAGACTTCATGACTAAAACACCAAAACCAATGGCAACAAAACCCAAAATTGACAAATCAGATCTAATTAAAATAAAGAGCTTCTGCATGGCAAAAGAAACTGTCATCAGAGTGAATTGGCAACCTACAGAATGAGAAAAATTTTTTTTCTTTTTATTTATTTATTTATTTATTTATTATTATACTTTAAGTTTTAGGGTACATGTGCACAATGTGCAGGTTAGTTACATATGTATACATGTGCCATGATGGTGCGCTGCACCCACTAACTCGTCATCTAGCATTAGGTATATCTCCCAGTGCTATCCCTCCCCCCTCCCTCCACCCCACAACAGTCCCCAGAGTGTGATGTTCCCCTTCCTGTGTCCATGTGTTCTCACTGTTCAATTCCCACCTATGAGCGAGACTATGCGGTGTTTGGTTTTACTATGCAGCCATAAAAAATGATGAGTTCATGTCCTCTGTAGGGACATGGATGAAATTGGAAATCATCATTCTCAGTAAACTATCGCAAGAGAGAAAATTTTTGCCATCTATCCAACTGACTAACAGCTAATATCCAGAATCTACGAGGAACTTAAACAAATTTACAAGAAAAAGAACAAACAACCCCATTAAAAAGTGGATGAAGGCTATGAACAGACACTTCTCAAATGAAGACATTTATAAGGCCAACAAACATGAAAAAAAGCTCATCATCACTGGTCTTTAGAGAAACAGAAATCAAAACCACAAAGAGATACCATCTCACGCCAATTAGAATGGCAACTATGAAAAAGTCAGGAAACAACAAATGCTGGAGAGGATGTGGAGAAATAGAAACACTTTTACACTGTTGGTGAGAGTGTGAATTAATTCAACCATTGTGGGAGACAGTGTGGCGATTCCTCAAGGATCTAGAAGCAGAAATACCATTTGACCTAGCAATCCCATTACTGAGTATATACTCAAAAGATGATAAATCATTCTACTACAAAGACATATGCACATATATGTTTATTGCAGCACTATTCACAATAGCAAAGACTTGGAACCAAGCCAAATGTCCATCAATGATAGACTGGATAAAGGAAATGTGGCACATATACACCATGGAATCTTATGCAGCCATATAAAAGGATGAGTTCATGTCCTTTGCAGGGACATGGATGAAACTGGAAACCATTATTCTCAGCAAACTAACAGAAGAACAGAAACACAAACGCCACATGTTCTCACTCATAAGTGGGAGTTGATCAATGAGAACATGGACACAGGGAGGGGAACATCACACACTGGGGCCTCTCGGGTTGGGGAGATAGGGGAGAAATACTTAATGTAGAAATTAGCAGAAATACTTAACGTAGATGACAGGATGATGGGTGCAGCAAACCACCATGGCACGTGTATACCTATGTAACAAACCTGCACATTCTGCACATGTATCCCAGAACTTATAGCATAATAATAAAAAAGAGAGGTACTCTCACATAAACTCAAGTAATAAGAGTTTTATCACTATACACAAATCAATTCTTACTATAAAACTTGGTCTTTCAATAACTCAGAATAATCAATAAAATTAGGCTTCAGGGGAATAAGGAAAGAAATAGAGCTATCAGATAATATATCTTAAAGGGTATCTAAAATTCACAACAGCCTCACCATATCAATTTTTATCCCAGCACAAAATATTTTATTCATTAATAATAATTATAAAATAAACTAATTTCATCAATTGCACTCTATTCTCTCTCTCTCTCTCTCTCTCTCTCTCTCTCTCTGTGTGTGTGTGTGTGTGTGTGTGTGTCAGGACTGATCCTAGGTTGTGAGGGCCCAGTACAAAAATTTTTTTTCCAGGGTGTCTTTCCATATCCATGTGCTCATGGATGTATATCAACTTGTCAATAAAAAAAAGGCTTGTTACTTGTCTTTATTGATGAATAGCACAAATTTAAGTCTTACCTAGAGTGTGCTGGAAAAAGTGGATGATTATTTATTTTCTGGTTATATTATATTTACTACTGGAATATTTGTAGCATAAATGTAGAACAGCATATCCTCCAACTATTTATTCCCTTAGCTTGTTTCTAGTTTATCCTGCTGGATATTCAATTTTTCCTTATAGGCCTCAATAGGCTCAGAAATGTCACTTCACAGATTCTACAAAAAGAGTATTTTGAAGCTGGTGAATCAAAACACAGGTTCCATTCTTTGATATAAAACAGCACATCACAAAGCATTTTCACAGATAGCCTGAAATATGCATACTGTAACCACTGCATTATATAGGGATTATATAATATATTTTATAATATATTTTAATATTGATGGCATCATGATTCCGGCACCATATGAAGTAAAATGGAAGGGATTCATGAAGAAAGCAAAAAGAATGCTCTATTTGTGCAAAAATGTACATCACTTAGCCAGATCAGATGAATATCTTCCCAGGATAGTGTAGCATGATCAGAGGCAAAAGCAAGCATCAGTGGAAGTATCTGTCTATTGGATTTGTAAACCAATAAAGTCTTTGAGGAAACAGATATGACCACTTACAGAGGATAACCTGAACAAATGTAGAGTCTGTGGTGGGGTTGGGGTAACCCCTCTTGGTGTCCATAGCAGAGGGTAAAGACACAAAGAAGGCCTTCTATAACCTCTGCCCTTCTTTTTTTTTTTATTATTATACTTTAAGTTCTAGGGTACATGCGCACAATGTGCAGGTTTGTTACATATGTATACATGTGCCATGTTGGTCTGCTGCACCCATTAACTCATCATTTAGCATTAGGTATATCTCCTAATAATAAGAGCTATTTATGACAAACCCGTAGCCAGTATCGTACTGAATAGGCAAAAGCTGGAAGCAGTCCCTTTGAAAACCAGCACAAGACAACGATGTCCTCTCTCACCACTCCTATTCAACATAGTATTGGAAACTCTGGCCAGAGCATTCAGGTAAGAGAAAGAAATAAAGGGTATTCAAATAAGAAGAGAGGAAGTCAAATTGTCTCTGCTCGCAGATGACATGATTGTATATTTAGAAAACCCCATCGTCCCAGCCCCAAATCTCCTTAAGCTGATAAGCAACTTCAGCAAAGTCTCAGGATACAAGTTCAACGTGCAAAAATCACAAGCATTCCTATACACCAATAATAGACAGAGAGCCAATTGTGAACTGCTATCCCTCCTCCCACCCCACAACAGGCCCAAGTGTGTGATGTTCCCCTTCCTGTGTCCATGTGTTCTCAATGTTCAATTCCCACCTGTGAGTGAGAACATGTGGTGTTTGGTTTTTTGTCCTTGTCATCGTTTTCTGAGAATGATGGTTTCCAGCTTCATCCATGTCCCTACAAAGGACATGAACTCATCATTTTTTATGGCTGCATAGGATTCCATGGTGTATATGTGCCACATTTTCTTAATCCAGTCGATCATTTTTGGACATTTGTGTTGGTTCCAAGTCTTTGCTATTGTGAATAGTGCCACAATAAACATACGTGTGCATGTGTCTTTATAGCAGCATGATTTATAATCCTTTGGGTATATACCCAGTAATGGGATGGCTGGGTCAAATGGTAGTTCTAGTTCTAGATCCCTCAGGAATGGCCACACTGACTTCCACAATGGTTGAACTAGTTGACAGTCCCACCAACAGTGTAAAAGTGTTCCTATTTCTCCACATCCTCTCCAGCACTTGTTGTTTCCTGACTTTTTAATGATTGCCATTCTAACTGGTGTGAGATGGTATCTCATTGTGGTTTTGATTTGCATTTCTCTGATGGCCAGTGATGATGAGCATTTTTTCATGTGTCTTTCGGCTACATAAATGTCTTCTTTTGAGAAGTGTCTGTTCATATCCTTCGCCCACTTTTTGATGGGGTTGTTTGTTTTTTTCTTGTAAATTTGTTTGAGTTCATTGTAGATTCTGGATATTAGCCCTTTGTCAGATGAGTAGATTGCAAAAATTTTCTCCCATTTTGTATGTTGCCTGTTCACTCTGATGGTAGTTTCTTTTGCTGTGCAGAAGCTCTTTAGTTTAATTAGATCCCATTTGTCAATTTTGTCTTTTGTTGCCATTGCTTTTGGGGTTTTAGACATGAAGTCTTTGCCCATGCCTATGTCCTGAGTGGTATTGCCTAGGTTTTCTTCTAGGGTTTTTATGGTTTTAGGTCTAACATTTAATCTTTAATCCATCTTGAATTAGTTTTTGTATAAGGTGTAAGGAAGGGATGCAATTTCAGCTTTCTGCATATGGCTAGCCAGTTTTCCCAGCACCATTTATTAAACAGGGGATCCTTTTCCCATTGCTTGTTTTTGTCAGGTTTGTCAAAGATCAGATAGTTGTAGATATGATGCATTATTTCTGAGGACTCTGTTCTGTTCCATTGGTCTATATCTCTGTTTTGGTACCAGTACCATGCTGTTTTGGTTACTCTAGGCTTGTAGTATATTGTGAAGTCAGGTAGTGTGATGCCTCCAGCTTTGTTCTTTTGGCTTAGGATTGACTTGGCAATGTGGGCTCTTTTTTGGTTCCATATGAACTTTAAAGTAGTTTTTTCCAATTCTGTGAAGAAAGTCACTGATAGCTTGATGGGGATGGCACTGAATCTATAAATTACCTTGGGCAGTATGGACATTTTGAGGATATTGATTCTTCCTACCCATGAGCATGGAATGTGCTTCCCTTTGTATCCTCTTTCATTTCATTGAGCAGTGGTTTCTAGTTCTCTTTGAAGAGGTCCTTCACTTCCCTTTTAAGTTGGATTCCTAAGTATTTTATTCTCTTTGAAGCAATTGTGAATGGGAGTTCACTCATGATTTGGCTCTCTGTTTGTCTGTTATTGGTGTATAAGAATGCTTGTGATTTTTGTACATTGATTTTGTATCCTGAGACTTTGCTGAAGTTGCCTATCAGCTTAAGGAGATTTTGGGCTGAGACAATGGGGTTTTCTAGATATACAATCATGTCATCTGCAAACAGGGACAATTTGACTTCCTCTTTTCCTAATTGAATGTCCTTTATTTCCTTCTCCTTCCTGATTGCCCTGGCCGGAACTTCCAACACTATGCTGAATAGGAGAGGTGAGAGAGGGCATCCCTGTCTTATGCCAGTTTTCAAGGGGAATGCTTCCAGTTTTTGCCCATTCAGTATGATGTTGGCTGTGGGTTTGTCATAAATAGCTCTTATTATTTTGAGATACTTCCCATCAATACCTAATTTATTGAGAGTTTTTAGCATGAAGGGCTGTTGAATTTTGTCAAAGGCCTTTTCTGCATCTATTGAGATAATCATGTGGTTTTTGTCATTGGTTCTGTTTATATGCTGGATTACATATATTGATTTGCATATGTTGAACCAGCCTTGCATCCCAGGGATGAAGCCCACTTGATCATGGTGGATTAGCTTTTTGATGTGCTGCTGGATTCAGTTTGCCAGTATTTTACTGAGGATTTTTGCATCGATGTTCATCAGGGATATTGGTCTACAATTCTCTTTTTTTGTTGTGTCTCTGCCAGGATCAATTCAACAAGAAGAGCTAACTATCCTAAATATATATGCACCCAATACAGAAGCACCCAGATTCATAAAGCAAGTCCTTAGTGACCTACAAAGAGACTTAGACTCCCACACAATAATAATGGGAGACTTCAACACCCCATTGTCAACATTAGACAGATCAACAAGACAGAAAATTAGCAAAGATATCCAGGAATTGAACTCGGCTCTGCACCAAGCGGACCTAATAAACATTTACAGAACTCTCCACCCCAAATCAACAGAATATACATTCTTTTCAGAACCACACCATGCCTAATCCAAAATTGACCACATAGTTGGAAGTAAAGCACTCCTCAGCAAATGTAAAAGAACAGAAATTATAACAAACTGTCTCTCAGACCACAGTGCAATCATACTAGAATTCAGGATTAAGAAACTCACTCAAAACTGCTCAACTACATGGAAACTGAACAATCTGCTCCTGAATGACTAATGGGTACATAACAAAATGAAGGCAGAAATAAATGTATTCTTTGAAACCAATGAGAACAAAGACACAACATACCGGAATCTCTGGGGCACATTTAAAGCAGTGTGTAGAGGGAAATTTATAGCACTAAATGCCCACAAGAGAAAGCAGGAAAGATCTAAAATTGACACCATAACATCATAATTAAAAGAACTAGAGAAGCAAGAGTGAACACATTCGAAAGCTAGCAGAAGGCAAGAAATAACTAAGACCAGAGCAGAACTGAAGGAGATAGACATAGAAAAAACCCTTCAAAAATCAATGAATCCAGGACCTGTTTTTTAGAAAAGATCAACAAAATTGATAGACCGCTAGCAAGACTAAAAAGAAGAAAAGAGAGAAGAATCAAATAGACACAGTAAAAAATGATAAAGGGGATATCACCACCGATCCCACAGAAATACAAACTACCATCAGAGAATACTATAAACACCTCTATGTAAACAAACTAGAAAATCTAGAAGAAATGGATAAATTCCTCGACACATACACTCTCCCAAGACTAAACCAGGAAGAAGTTGAATCTCTGAATAGACCAATAACTGGCTCTGAAATTGAAGCAATAATTAATAGCTTACCAACAAAAAAAAGTCCAGGACCAGATGGATTCACAGCCGAATTCTACTGGAGGTACAAAGAGGAGCTGGTACCATTCCTTCTGAAACTATTCCAATCAATAGAAAAAGAGGGAATCCTCCCTAACTCATTTTATGAGGCCAGCATCATCCTGATACCAAAGCCTGCCAGAGACCTCTGCCCTTCTTGCCAGCCATATAGTGGAGTCAGCATTGCAACCACAACACAGATGCAAAGTCAATTCATACCCTCTCACACACAACTACACACCTCCAGCTGAAGAACTGATAGTAGACTATTGGACATCCAGGCTAATGTTCTCCTTTCAATGTCTTCCTTAGGGAGCAATAGTGTAGGTTGGGGAATCTCTCCCACATTGATGGCCATTTTATTTTTATTTTTAAAATTTTTTTCCAACTTTATTAAGGTATAATTGGCAATTAAAAATCATATATAATTAAATATTCAGGCTGTATAACTTGATAATTTGATATACATATGCATTGGGAAATAATCAGCAGATTTGTGAATTTTGACATATATATATTCGCGTAAACACCACCACAATCATGGTACTTAGAACAGTCCTATCACTCCCCAAAACTCCCTCACGCTATGCCTTTATAGTCACATCACTATGGCAATCACTGATCTGTTCTCCAACACTATGGTTTTGGCTTTTCAAGAATGTAATATAGATAAAATCATACTGTAGGTAACCTTTGGAGAGTGGCTTCTTTCACTCAGCGTAAACCTTTGAGATTCATATAAGTTGTTGCATGAAATTGAAGTAGCCTGTTCCTTTTTATTGCTGACTAGTATTTTAATGCATGAGTCTACCACAGTTTGTTTATCCATTCAGACACTGCAGGAAATTTGGACTGAGTCCAATTTGGGCAATTATGAAGTAGCATTTCTACCAATATTGACATACAGGTTTTTCTGTGAACATAAGTTTCCATTTCTCTAGGGTAAAGGCCTAGGAGTTGGCTTCCTTGGTGAAATGGAAGTTGTGTGTTTAACTTTATAAGAACATGCCAAACTGTTTTCTGGAGTGGCTGAACTATTTTGCATCCTGCCAGAATTGTAGGAGAATTCCTATTGCTTCACATCCTTGTCAGGAGTTGGTATGGTTGTTTTTTGAAATTATTTTAGCTATTCTTATAGATGTTCCCCATTTTATGTTGTGTCACAGAACCATAGAATGGGTAGTTTACAGACAAAAAAAAATTATGAAGTGTTTTAGTTCTAGAGCTTGGGAAGTCCAGTATCAAGGTGCCAGAATCTGATGAGGGCTTCTTGCTGTGTCATCCTATGCAGAAGGCGGAAGGGCAAAGGAACACACATGAAAGAGAGCAAGAAGGGGCCATACTCACTTTTTATAACTAAACCACTCCTGTAATAACAGAATTAATCCATTCATAAGGGCAGAGCCCAGGACACAAGCCTTTGTCACCCAGGCTTGTGTGCAGTGGTGCAATCATGGATCACTGCAGCTTCGACTTTCTGGGCTCAAGCAATTTCCCACCTCAGCCTCCTGAATAGCTGAAACCACAGGCACACACAATCATGCCCGGATAATTTCTTGATTTTTTTGTAGAGATGGGGTCTCATAATGTTTCCCAGGCTGCTGGGCTCAGGCAGTTTGCCCACCTCAGCCTCCCAAAGGGCTAGAATTACAGGCATGAGCCACTGTGCCTGGCCATTTGCATTTTGTTCTTTTTTCCTCATAAGTTATTGGGGAGCAGGTGGGTTTGGTTACATGAGTAAGTTCTTTAGTGCTGATAAAGAACATGAATAGACAATTCACAAAAGATGATAATATACAAATAGCCAACAAACATATAAAAAAATGCTCAACATCACTAATGATCAGGGAAATGAAAATCAAAACTGCAATGTGATATCAACCTGCCCCTGAAAAAATGGCCATAGTAAAAAAAATTTAAAAATAGTAGAAGTTGGCATGGCTAAAGTGAACAGGCAACACTTCTACGTGTGTGAAGATTCCTTAAAGAATGAAAAGTAGAGCTACCATTTGATCCAGCAGTCCCACTACTGGTATCTATACACTGGAAAAGAAGTCATTATATGAAAAAGATGCTTACACACACTTGTTTGTAGCAGTACAATTCACAATTGTAAAAATGTGGAACCAACCCAAATGCCCATCAATCAACGAATAAATAAACTATTATATATATATATATACACACACACACAATATATATATATAGTATATATATATACACAAAGTATTCCATCAGTAATATAATATATCATATATATATATAATAACTGCTCAGTCATAAAAAGGAATGAATTAATGGCATTTGCAGTGACCTGGATGAGATTGGAGACTATTATTCTAACAGAAATAACTCAAGAATGGAAAACCAAACATTGTATGTTCTTACTCATAGATGAGAGATAAACTATGAGGATACAAAGTCATAAGAATAACACAATGGAGTTTGGGGACTCAAGGGAAAAGGGTAGGAAGGCAGTGAGAGAGAAAAAACTACAAATAGGATGCAGTGTATGCTTCCCAGGTGAGGGATGCACCAAAATCTCACAAATCACCATGAATGATGGTGATTAAAAATGAGCTTAAGAGTTACTTTTTGTCAGGCTAAGAGAGTGGAGAAAAATATTTATGGGTGGTGGGTTCAGGTGTATCACTGCATCCAATTTCATTGACTATTTTATCTTGATGTACCTGCTTTTTTTTTCAGCCAATCTTGGCAGATTGAGGTACTGCAAAAATCATGAGCAGAAGACTTTATGCCATTGAATGCCATTGAGACTGTCAGTATAACAAAGGACAGCTGTTTGTTTTTCTTCTGCTTTTCATGGGCCAGTATCAACTAAAGATTGTCAATTTTTAAGACCTTGCTTAAGGATGCAATGATTAGTAAAGAAAATTCAACAATCTTATGTTTACCTGATAAATATCTTATGAGTGTATGCTCCAGGGTACAACAGGGGTGAAAGTTTAATCTGTCATTTTGTTTTCTTTTTTTCTTTTATTTTTTTTAATTGAGACAAGATCTTGTTATGCTGCCCAGGCTGGTCTTGAACTCCTGGGCTCAAGAAATCCTCCTGCCTTGGCCTTCCAAAGTGCTGGGATTAAAAGCGTGAGCCACCATTCAGACTAATTCTGCTCTCGTGTAAATGTACTATCAGTCTCACAGTTTGAAATCTGTAGACTGGCACTGCCTTCTATCTACTTTAGCCAAGCCCAGGTATCAAATGTGGTCAATGGTATACTCTATATCCAGTACCCTCAAGAATTAGAATATTTTTAGTTAAAGGGACAAGTTTAAAAAGATGGCTGACTCACATATTACTTAAGGTCTGTAAGCCTAATGTCATTAAAAATATGTGTTTTGCTTCCTACTTTCATCTGTTTTAGCTTAATTTTCAGTCATTTGAAGACGTCTAACAATCCTTTATATATATCATTCCTACACCCTTGGGCATTGGTTTTGCTAGACACCATTATCCCAACACTGGCGACAAAAATGAATCTTAATGATAGAGTTGTATTGTGTGTTCAGACCAAAATATGTGTGTATTTATGTTGTGAAGATGTTACTACTTCATGAACCACATGAATGAATTGAGAGTAAAGAAATGATGGCTCTCGAGAAGAAAATCAAATATCATTTGCAGAAAAATTGAGTGAAAATTTGGCTTTTTATAGTGGTGAATCCATTCTAAGAATTTAAAATGTGCTGTAAATAATTTAATGTAAAGAATGTAAGTAGTATACACTAAGATTGAGAATTAGTATGAGCAGTATAAAAAGATCATCCAAGTTCTCTTTCTAATTTCATTGATGGGTAGCATTAAAAGCTTCTTTATTATTTACTGATTCATGAATCGTAGAGATTGTGAAAAGTAAAGAAACAGCTCTAATTATTTCTAAGAATTGGTGATTTCGGTCTCTTACGTACTTGTGAAACTTGAAGGCAACTCCTGGAGCAGCTCTCTATAAGTCAGTCAAGAGATTCTCAGGACTGTGGTGCAGGACACAGAATTGACAAATATCTAGATTTTGTTATGAAGCTAACATGATGTCCAGTCCATATTCTATAAATAAATTACTATTAGATTGAAGAGTGAGATATTCTGGTAAATCAAATATCCAGGAATGAAATTATCATGTTATTATATTTAAATTTTTAACAAATAATTAGACTATAATAAAAGATACTTACAAATAATATATTCAGCATTAACTTGATAAATTACATGGGAATTTTTCATGCAAGCTGGATATTATTTCCAGTAAACTATTGATTACTACTTTTATCTATATGTGACCTCTCTATCTCACTAGTCCAGATATCTCTTGAAAAGCCACTCTGAAGTTTCAAGATATTTACAAATAAATATAACTTATATTTGTTTGATTTTATTTTTGAATATGTGCTCTCCTGCTGTAAGTAACAGCAAGCTGTCAAAGTTCATTTTTAAAAGAATGCAGTGGCTCTAAAGGTATATCCAAAATTTATTGAACGTTGGCGTCATTATCATGAAGTTCAGTTTTTTCTACAATACAGTAGTATAGAGATGCCAGTTAATAGATAATTTATGTGATGAAATGTGAATAAAATTGTTTCATCTCACTAAAATTGCACACCATTTTCTTTAATTGTGTATGCAACAGTATCTTTCCTTAAACTCCTGAATTTCATAGTATAATATTAGATGTTGTTAAGACAGCAAAATAAGTTTTGAAATTACTCCACGTAAAACAAGCAAACTAAAATATTCCAAAGGCAGATACAGTAATGTAATGGTTTTCATTAAAAGAAATAAAAATCTCCAAAACTTTTGTTCTTCAAATTTCTCCCCTACATTAGGTATGCAGATTCCACACACATAATATCTGTAACAGAATGTTAACTTATTGAATATTATGATTTGCTTCCCAGGGCAATATATATTTGGCTGGCTACGTTTCAATTTTGTGAGAACTATCATTTACTATCCCTGATTAGACTCATCAGTCATTCCTTTTTTATGTGAGAAACAATTTAGCTTTTCCATCCCCAAGACTTCAGTGCCTTCACAACAAAGGACCACATGGTCATCTTTAAATTGCACACTTGGCTCTAGTAGCCTTAAGTCTCTCCTATCTCACACCATAGCTTCATCATTTGCATTATTTTAATAATCTCTTTCATCTTTAGTCTTTTTGAATTAAAGATTCAGTTATACCAACAGTCTTGAATTTATGCCTATGTTCATTGTGTGACAAAATTTTCAAAGAATGATTTTACTTCAAATCAGGAAAATTTGCTTTTTGAGGTGTTTAAGAATTATCCTATAAGGCCAGTTGGAAAACAATTTCTGTAAAAGGTGAGATAGTAAATATTTAAAGCTTTTCTTCTGTCACAATTATTCAAATTTTCCATTGTAGGGCAAAAGCAATCATAGAGAATAGACAAATTAGTATGGATGTACTTCAATATAAGTTGATATATGGAAACTGAAATTTTAACTTCATACAATTATCAAAAAAATTATTCATTTCATTTATTTTCAATCTTTAAAAGTATAAAGCTGTTAGCTTGCAGGTCATATCAAAAATAGGAGGTGAACCAGATTTAGCACACAAGCTGTGGTGTGCAATTCTTGCGCTAAGACAAAGGAAGCTGTCTATATATAGCTTAATTTAAATTAAATTAAATTTAATTTAAAATAGTTTTAAATTATATAAAATACAAAATTAAAGCATTATAACATATTACATATATAATAACATTATAGAATAACTTAAAATTAAAAATAAAATTACTCTTTCTATATTCCCTGAAATAGATGGCGTCACTTTATTTGTTGTTTATTTAAAAAATCCAATGTACATGCACACATATTAGTTTGAAAATTATAGTACAAATAGTATTGTAATCAGAAGCAGCAAATCAAACACGATGTCTCATCATTGAGTCTCCTTTTACTATTCTTGTTATTCATTGTTCTGTCTTAGAAGAAATATTATTGTGATATGGGAACTACAAAAAACATTTTCTAATTATCTTTTTTTTTTTTATCATTTTTAACTACCTTTTGAGAGCTGAACTTGGCATAGTCTTTCAAAGTATCCAGTTCAAACATTCTCATTTTCAGTACTTCAGATAGTCATGTATGTCAAAATAACATGATTACATTATTTTTTATTTATCAACTTTCCAGTGCTCTATATTCAACCTCTCATCAAAGTATCATCTTTTCATTTATTTCATTAAATAAAGGTTGAAACTTTGTGATATTTTAAAATTTTTAGTTCATATTCTATTAAATATGAACGATTCTTATCTTCATAGCCAACATGTTTTTATGACAATCATAGATGCTCTACTATATAAAACAAAAAGTATAGTGTCAAAGTAGGATATGTGTTTTATTTATTATTATTACCAAATTGCTGAGTTAGCAATTATTTTAATGTTTATCATTTCTGCTAAGATTATAATATAGAAGAATTAAATAGAAGATGTCATAGTTAATAAACCAAATATCAGTGCTTTATTTCTGTGCAACTTTTCATGTTCTAGGCTGCTACATAACATAAATCCTTTATAGTGGCAGCAGACAGGCTTGGGCTTTTGGTGTGCCATGTGTATGCTGCTGATATATATTTATGGCTTAACTTCTCCAGTGTATCACTCAATGAATCATTGGCCTGCAAAGGTCATCCTGGAATCAACCTCTTGTTCTAATCTGGATGCTTTGCTCTCTATGATTGAAGCACAACTGCAACCTTGGAATTTCTCTAATCTGCTATCATTTGTTACGGCTACTGTTTTATGAACCTCATATCTTCTTGTTTTAATTTATTTCCTTGATTTGTTAGAAAGCATCTTCTAGTAGCTTCCTATGAAAGTATGCTTAAGAGGTAGATTTTTCTGAATCATATCCTGTCTTTATTTTGCATTTACCTTTGGAGTGTGTAACTAGACATAAATGGTACACTAAAAATCACTTTCCCAGTGTATTAGACCATTTTCGTGCTGCTGATAAAGACATATACAAGACTGACAATTTACGAAAGAAAGAAGTTTAATTGGACTTACAGTTCCACATTGCTGGGGAAGCCTCACAATCATAGCGGGAGGCAAAGAGGAGCAAGTCTCATCTTACCTGGATGGCACCAGGCAAAGACAGAATGAGGAAGATGCAAAAGCAGAAACCCCTGATAAAACCATCACATCTTGTAAGACTTATTCACTAACAAGAAAACAGTATGGGGAAGCCATCCTAATGATTCAAATTATCTCCGCTGGGTTTGCCCACAACACATGGGAATTATGGGAGTAAAATTCAAGATGAGATTTGGGTGGGGTCACAGAGCCAAACCATATCATTCCACCTCAGACCCCTCCAAATCTAATGCCCTCACATTTTAAAACCAATCATGCCTTCCCAACAGCTCCCCAAGGTCTTATCTCATTTCAGCATTAACCCCCAAATCCACAGTCCAAAGTCTCATCTGAGACAAGGCAAGTCCCTTCCATCTATCAGCCTGTAAAACCAAAAGCAAGTTCGTTACTTCCTTGATACAATGGGGGTACAGGCATTGGGTAAATACAGCTTTTCCAAATGGGGAAAAATGGCCAAAATAAAGGGGCTACCAGCCCTATGCAAGTCCAAAATCCAGCAGGGCAGTCAAATCTTAAAGCTCCAAACTGATCTCCTTTGATTCCATGTCTCGCATCTGGGTCATGCTGATATGAGAGGTGGGTTCCCATGGTCTTGGGCAGCTCCCACCACTGTGGCTCTGTAGGGTACAGCCTCCCTCCTGGCTACTTTCAGGGTCTGGTGTTGACTGTCTGTGGCTTTTCCAGGCACATGGTGCAAGCTGTTGGTGGATCTATCTTTCTGGGGTCTAGCGGATGGATGGTGGCTCTTTTCTCACAGCTCCACTAGGCAGTGCCCTAGAAGGGACTCTGTGTGGGGGCTCCAACCCCATGTTTTCTTTCCACACTGCCCTAGCAGAGGTTATCCATGAGAGCCCCATCCCTGCAGCAAACTTCTTCCTGGGCATCCATGCATTTCTATACATACTCTGAAACCTAGGCAGAGGTTCCCAAACCCCAGTTCTTGACTTCTGTGCATTCGCAGGCTCAATACCAGTTGGAAGCTGCTAAAGCATGGGACTTGCACCCTCTGAAGACATGTCCGAGCTCTACATTGACCCTTTTTCATCATGGAAAGAGTGGCTGGGACACAGGGCATCAAGTCCCTTGGCTGCCCACAGCACAGGGGCCCTGGACACAGCTCATGAAACCATGTTTTCGCTCCAGGCCTCCGGGCCTGTGATGGGAGGGGCTGTCATGAAGACCTCTGACATGCCCTCAAGACATTTTCCCCATTGTCTTGGGGATTAACATTCAGCTCTTTGTTACTTATGCAAATTTCTGCAGCAGGCTTGTATTTCTCCTCAGAAAATGAAATTTTCTTTTCTATTGCACTGTCAGGCTGCAAATTTTCTGAACTTTTATGCTGTTTTCCTTATTAAACTGAATGCCTTTAACAGCACCCAATTCACCTCTTGAATTGTTTGGTGCTTAGAAATTTCTTCCAGCAGATACCCTAAATCATCTTTTTGAAGTTCTAAGTTTCACATATCTCTAGGGCAGGGGCAAAATGCCACCAGTATCTTTGCTAAAACATAACAAGAGTCATCTTTTCTTCAGTTCCCAAAAAGTTACCCATCTCCATCTGAGACCACGTCAGCCTGGACCTTATTGTTCATATCACTATCAGCATTTTGTCAAAGCCATTTAACAAGTCTCTATGAAGTTCCAAACGTTCCCACATTTTCCTGTCTTCTTCTGAGCCCTCCAAACTGTTTCAACCTCTGTCTGTTACTCAGTTCCAAAGTCACTTCCACATTTTGGGGTATTTTTTCAGCCATGCCCCATTCTACTGCTACCAATTTACTGTATTATTCCATTTTCATGCTGCTGATAAAGACACACTTGAGACTGGGTAACTTACAGAAAAAAGAGGTTTAATTTGACTCACAGTTCCATGTTGCTGGGGAAGCCTCACAATCATGGTGGAATGCAAGGAGGAGAAAGTCCCATCTTACATGGATTGCAGCAGGCAAAGAGAGAATGAGGAAAACGTCAAAGCAGAAACCCCTTTTAAAACAATCAGATCTCATTAAACTTATTCACTACTAAGAGCACAGTATAGGGAAAACCACCCATGATTCAAATTATCTCCCACTGGGTCCCTCTCACAACAAGCAGAAATTATGGGAGTATAAATCAAGATGAGATTTGGGTGGGGACACAGAGCCCAACCATATCATCCAGCATGCTCCCTTTGTATTCTGTTTTCTAGAGTGGGTCTTTTTTTTCTGTAAGACACATATTCTTCAGTCTTTGGGAAGTTTTATTATACTATTTTTGATATATTAATCTTCTCCTTCTTATTCATTGTTCTGTCTTTGAAGAAATATTATTGTGATCTGAGAACTCCACAAAATCATTTTCTAATTGTCATATTTTCTTTTTGTCATTTTTACTACCTTTTAAGAACTTAACTTGGCATAATCTTTCAAATCTTCTATTGAAAAATTTCAAATTGTAGATATTAGTTTTCTTTCTTAAGAGCGTCTTTTCATTTTGTATTTGTTTTGTTTGTTTTGTTTTGTCTTGTTTTGTTTTTTGCAGAATCCTGAATCTATTCTTAAATTCATGGTGCACACCTTTCCTTTGACATCCATAGAATCTAGTTTTATTTTAAAATTAGATCTCTTGTTCTTTCAAAACACATTGTTACCTCTGAATTCTTTTATTCCTCATTTTGTAGATTGTCATGTTTGGATATTTGCTCTCATAACTTCTGATTCTTGATTATCTGTTTCTACTAAAAAGAGGAAAGTACTAAACCAACGAGAAATTTTTGGCTGTGCATAGGGACAGTCAGCTTGTAGGATTCACTGCATTACAATTGCTGCAGAGTAAACTACTTTAATGAGGTATCCCCCAGATTTTAGTAGATGGAAGTCTTTTCTCTATGCTCTTTGCTTTCTTCTTATAAGATCCATTTGATAAGTTGCTTTAGAAAGAGCTACCTTAGTGTCTGTGTTCCGCATAAAGTGGAGAAATCTAATTATTCAATACATTTTCTTTTAAATTGGTGTTTAATGTGCATGCAATAAAGTACATGAATATTTACCATATGGCTCAATTAATTTTATGTATCAATATTATTTACTGTCACCATATACATTAGGAGAGATTAGTATCCAAGAAAGCTGTAGCACATCACCCTGTAGACAATATGTCACTTAAATTAACCACTTACCTGACCTCTACAACCATAGATCAATTATTTCTATATTTGAATGTACAAATACAATCTTACAGTATATTGTCTTTTATGTCTGTCTTCTCTCATTCAGCATTATTTCTGCGAAATTCATCCATGCTGTTGTTTCACCAGTGGTCTATTCTTTTTCACTGATATGTAGTATGACATTGTGTAAATGTACAAAAACATATTTTATTTCTGTGGGTTGTTTCCAGGTTGGAATTTTATGAATAAAACTGGTATAAAACTTTGTTGCTCTTGTCTGTATGTTTGTATTTTGGTGGACATGTAGTTTCAGGTCTTTTGGCTATATAGCTAGGATAAAAATTGTGTGTCACAGTGTAAGTACACATTTTATTAGAGTCTGATAAAGAGTTTTCTAGGGTGGCTGTAACAATTTATACCCACAAAAAATCTATGAGAGTTTCAGTAGTTTCAGTAAGTACCTTTTGGTTGATCTAATTTGAACTTGAAACACAGTATATTGTCTAGTGTTAGTTTTTTCTTTAGTATGTCCAGTATTGCCATTATTCCTAGGATGCAGATTGGAAGATTCAATATTGCTAAGATGTCAATTCTTCTCCAATTCATATATAAATCCAATGGGGTCTCAAATATTATTCCAGAATTCTTTTCATTACTAATGTTGAAATTTCCAAGCTGATGATACAATTTATGTGGAAAATAAATGGGGCTTTAGAATATCCAAATTTATTTTGAAAAAAAGAAAAAGTTCCTAAGACTCACCGCCTTACTCCAAAACTTATTAAAAAGACCCAAGAATAGACTTAATATGACTAAATAGCATTGTCAAAGTTATTAAGACAACCCAAGTTAAAGCCATAACATATTTAGTAGACAATATAGCAAAATATTTCCATGAAGGCAACCCTTTTGTAGACAGGTAACAGAAAGCAGTGAATATAAAGAAAAATATGATAAAATGGAATTGAACAAAATTAAAAGTTTCTACTCATCAGAAGATGCAGACACAGTTAGAAAAATGAATACACACATGCCGGAAAATATTAATATAATATATATCTGATAAGGGACAACCATAGATCAATTCTTTCTATATTTGAATGTAATACAAATATTGTATTTGTATTAAGAACCCATGCAATTCAGTTATGAAAGGCAAGGAAAGTCAGAATAATTCAGAAGAAGTAGTTGGAAAAATGGAACTACTTACTCTAAGCGGTTAGAGAAGTGGAAAGTTGTTAATCATCTAACAAGGAGGAAAAAGAAAAGTTTATTTTAGGCTAAACACTTATATAGTTAAAAGCAAATCTGAGACTAATGATTTTTGATAAAAATTTACCCTATCATTTAAGTAAAAGAAGATTTCTCGACGTATGTTTATATTTTATGATTTTGGCATTTACTTTAGATTTGGGGGTATATTTGCAGGTTTGTTACATGGATATATTACATGATGCCGAGGTTCGGGATAGGAATGATCCCATCATCCAGATAATGAACCTGGTACCCAGCGTTAGTTTTTCAGTCTTTGCCCCTCTTTCTGCCTCGCTGCTCTAAAAGTCCCCAGTGTCTATTGTTGCAAACTTTATATCCATGGGTACGCAAAATTTATCTCCCACTTGTAAGTTATAACATACAGTATTTTGTTTCCTGTTCTTGTGTTAATTCACTTAAGATAATGGCCTCCATCTGCTTCCATGTTGCTACATGAAGTACAGGATTTTGTACTTTCTTATGGCTACATAGTATTCCATGGTGTATATGTACCACATTTTCTTTATCCAGTTCACCACTGATGGACACCTAGGTTGGTTCCATATATTTGCTATTGTGGATAGTGCTACAATGAACATATGAATGCATGTGGCTATTTTGTAGAATAATTTATTTTCTTTCAGAAATACACCCACTAATGGGATTGCTGGGTGAAATGGTAGTTCTGTTTTAAGTTCTGTGAGAAATCTCCAAATTGCTTTCCACAATGGCTGAAATAGTATACATTTTCACCTATATTGCATAAGCGTTCCCTTTTCTATGAAGTCTCACCACTATCTGCTGGTTTTCGACTTTTTAAAAATAGCAGTTCTGACTGGTGTGAGATGGTATCTCATTGTGGTTTTGATTTGCACTTCTCTGGTTATTAGTGATGTTTAATATTTTTTCATATGTTTGTTGGCTGCTTCTATGTCTCCTTTTGAGAAGTGTCTGTTTATGTCTTTTGCTCACTTTTTAATGGCGTTATTTGTTTTTTGCTTGTTAATTGTTTAAGTTCTTTGTAGATTCTGGATATTAGATCTTTGTTGGATGCATAGTTTGTGAATATTTTCTCTCATCCTCTAGGTTGTCTGTTTAGTCTGTTGATAGCTTCTTTTGCTGTGCAAAAACTCTTTAGTTTAATGAAATCCCTCTTGTCAAATTATTTGTTGCAATTGCTTTTAAGGTCTTAGTCATAAATTCTTTGCCAAGGCTTACATGCAGCATGGTATTGCCTAGGTTTTCTTCTAGAATTCTTATAGTTTGATATTTTACATTTAAATATTCAATCTATCTTGAGTTAATGTTTGTATGTAGTGAAAGGTATAGGTCCAGAGTCATTCTTCCTCATACAGCTAGCCAACTATCCCACTACATCTATTGAATAGCAAGTCCTTTCTCCATTAGTTATTTTTGTGAACGTTATTGAAGATCAGATGGCTATGGATGTGCAGCTTTATTTCTGGGTTCTCTGATAAACAAGATTTTTGAAATTTGTAGGGCTTGATTATTTTTCAAATAGTTTTCTCTGCATACTAATTATGAAGGAATTAGAATATGATGAAATCTATAAGAAATGCTATATTTTTAAATAATCTGGGCAAATTTTGCAGTATTTGAAAGTTTAGTGAGAAAATTGGGAATCTATTGATATAGAGATTCTAAACTAGGTATAGAAAATTCAAATGTCTGTTGTGGCTACATTGAAAGCATAATTATAAAACATTGTCAGAGTACTACATAAAGAAGGGGTAGTCTGTAGGTAGAGTAAAATGTAATCCCAGTTTAGAGGTATTAAAAGTATTCTTTGTAAACATTGACGAGAATTAAACACTTGGCCAACTTTCCAAAAGCTTTCCTACATTAGCACATATTGCATAGTTACTAGATGTATTAGTCAGGGTTCTTTAGAGAAGCATAACTAATAGGATAAATAAAGGAGAGTTTATTAAGGATTATTGACTCACACAATCACAAGGTCAGGTCCCACAATAGGCCATCTGCAAGCTGAGGAGAAAGGAAGCCAGTCTGAGTCCCATAGCTGAAGAACTTGGAGTCCGATGTTAGAGGGCAGGAAGCATCCAACATGGAAGAAAGGTGTAGGCCAGAAGACAAAACCAGACTAATCTTTCCACATTCTTCTGTCTGCTTTTATTCTGGCCCCACTGGCAGCTGATTAGATTGTGCCCACCCAGAATAAGGGTGTGTTTGCCTTTCCCAGCCAGCTAACTCAAATGTTAATCTCCTTTGGCAACATCCTCACAGACACACCTAGGAACAATACTTTGCATCCTTCCATCTAATCAAGTTTATACTCAATATTAACCTTCACACTAGATTTTTAGCTGCCAAAATTCTAACTCAAACTTTTGGTTCTATTGTATTGAAATACTTCCAAAACCAACTATGTTATATTATTTCTCTACTAGAATAGAAGTTTAGGAAGCAAGGGCATACACACACACACACACACACACACACACACACACAAAATGAGGTTTTATGTGTTTCCCAAAGTATCAGAAAAAAAAAACAAGAAATGTTGCTGATTATAAGCAATCATCATGACATATTAAGAAAACACAAAGGGAGATTCCAAGAGTAGTTCTGTTCCAGAAGCTACATACCTGTGCCTATAACCTGTATTACATGTAAATTTTCAGAAATATTCGTGTTTTTAATTAAACTTCAGAATATCTCTTTATGTAAAACACTTTAACTTGCTATTAAAGTGCAAATATTTTTAAATATCCGTGGACTATCATGAAATAACACATCAATTTTGGAAACACTTTTTCAACTTAACAAATTAAGAATGTTAATTCTAAGAACATTTTCTAGGAAATTAATATGGCCAATAAGAGTTTCAGAGTAAAGTTTCTGCACCAATAATAAAATAAAGTATAATAATAGCTTTAAAGTTTACAGAATATAAATAAATCTAAAGGATAAAATAGCATTTTAAAAGTGAACTTAGGTAGATAGGCATATTTTTCTTACCGACATACCCCAAAAAGTGTCACTATCATCATCAATAAGAAACCTATAAAATAAGATAGAACAGTATTCAAAATATGTAAAATGTGAACATATTTTATCAAATAATATAATTTAAAATACATGTAAAAATTCAAAACAATATTTACGTTTCAAATATGTATTTTTCTTCTAAAGACAAAATTTATCTTTACAATTAAAAGAAAATTTGCAAATATAGTACTTGAATGTCAAATGTCTAAATCAAAATTATTTAAATAAAATTATTTTAGAAAAGTAAAAAATATTTATGTAGTACTTGGGTAAATTATAAATAAAGTTAAATAGTAGAAAACTCTTGTATGTTATGATGCTCAACTCATTATTTTTATTGCTTTCATTTTTTAAATAAAGATGAAAGACTCAAAGAAAATCCACTGAGAAGGCTTAATGAAAATATGCTAGCTTTACTTCAAACTAAAAATGTTCAAACATACAAATAAAACTTACAACCCCTCTATTCCAAAACAGAATCGTTTAGCACGGTATTTCTGTTAATGATGTCATCATTCTCTGTTATCAGACTCAAAAAAAAATTTTTTGAATTTTCTGTCTTTCTGCCTAACATGCTGTTTGTAGCTATAAGATTTAGATTTATTAAATAATCTAAGGCATTTCCCTGAGAATCTCTGTGTTTCAGTGTTCTGACAATTTACTTGATAAAAATCATGTTTGTGTTGATATTCTATGCATTACCAAATTAGTAAATGTTTTTAACTATTACATGCTGTCAGGTACTGTTATTCTCACAGGAAACAGACACTGTATTTTCTTACCTTAAGGGAAATGTTATGACTTAGGACAATGTTAGCTAGAAAGTTTACCTTTCAGCTCGTAGCCTGATTGTTTAGTTCTTAATATCACATTTCCCTGTAGAGAGCTTGAATGTTTTATGATGCATAAAGAAAATATTATTCCAAATGTTTTATGTATTATTTAGGTTTATTGTGATATTGGGAGAAGTAGCACAATTCAGAATTAATATGGTTGTAGTTTTGAAAACCATAGAATGTAATTCAAAAACTATAATATTTACTGTACAAAGTCTAAAGGTAATTAGAAATAAATAACTGAAAAAGATGAATATTTCTTGCTTAAAAATAGGATCTAGAATTTACTCATGACTTAATATATATTAGGAACTGGGCTAAATGCTGTATTAGCCACATTATCTCTGTAAAGTTCTATTATCACCTTCGCTTTACAGATAAATTTATATATTGAGACAAAAAGTAACTTACTCAAAATCATACAGATAAAAAAATTTGAAAATAGGGTAAAATTTCAATATTGGTGATGATAAACCTAACACTTTTAAATATTACACCTAGTATTTTTAGAAGTGTGGTCTCTGAACCACCAATATCATAACTGACTGGAGTGCTTGTTAAAAATGCCTATTTCCAGGTCCCATACAAAATTTTAACTAAACTTACATATTGAGGGAGAGAGCCAGGGAATCAGTATTTTAGAGGTTAAGATTGTACAGATTTGAGAGTGAGATTAGTATACTACACTCTGTAAATTAGCACATCATATGTATGAAAAACTCATATGTGAAATATAATATATATTCTGTGACAAGAAGATATATTCAAATCTTAGTGTTATGTAAAAGTAGGATAGTTTGATCTTCTACTTTTAGGTAACTTAATTAGGTTAAAGCATCTAAGTAGAGAAGATGTAATCTAGAGTACAGTTTACCTTTTTACAAACTTCATATTGTTTCCTTAGAAAGAAAAATAAATATAAAACAAATGATCATACACCAAATACAATTTAAATAGGTAATAGATAGATGATAGATAGATGATAGATAGATAGATAGATAGATAGATAGATAGATAGATAGATAGATAGAACTAAAATAAAAGAGGAAATAAGGCAATGCAATGTCAATCTAATGGGTATAAAGAAGTAATTTTATAGTGGAGAAATTTGACAAATGCTACCTCAATCAAGGTCAATTTCTACAATAAGTCATGCTTAGTATGATCTTATGGAAATGAAACTTTACCTCTGTAGACTTCTTGCCCAAACCTATCACACAAATGCAATCAAAACACAATTATCAGACAAATACCAATAAAGGAACATTACATAAAATTTCTGGCCAGTGCTACTAGAAATTGTCTAGTCATCAAAAAGAAAAGGAAAGGAAGAAAACGAGATATGAAAGGAAAAAGGAAAGGAGAGGAGAGGAGAGGGGAAGGGAGGAGAGGAAAGGAAAGGGGAAAAGGAAGAGGAAAGGAAAAAGGAAAGGGCAAAGGAAAAACAAAAGGAAAAAGAAAAGGAAAGGAGATAAAGAAGAAAGAAAATGAAAGAAGGAAGGAAGAAAGGAAAGAAAGAAAGAATAAAGAGAAAGAAAGAAAGAGAGGAAGAGAAAAAGAAAACAAAAGAAAAGAGAAAGGAAGGAGAGAAGGAAGAAAGGAAGGAAGGAAGGAGAAGGGGAAGGGGAAGGGAAAGGGGAAGGGGAAGGCGAAGGGGAAGGGGGGAAAGAGACAGAGCGAAAGGAAGAAGCCTTTAGAAATTACCAGGAGACATGACACCTAAATATACTGTGTTTTCCTGGATAGGATCCTGAAACCCAAAAGTGGCATTAGGTACAAACTAAGAAAATATAAACAAAATTGACTTTAGTTAATAATAATATATCGATATTGGTTCATTAATTCCAGCACATGTATCATACTGATGTAAAACTGATTGTAAAAATACTTGGAGATAATCTAGAAATTTTATTTTCACTTCTCAGATTAAAATTGTGAATTCCGTTGAGGTTATGTGACATTTCTAAAGTCTTATAGTTAGTTATTAGCAAAACTGTGTGGAATTCAGGCTTCTAGCTATGTTGTTCACTAAAATAGGAGGTTATTTGTAGCCCATACATAATCTGGTAAGTATCTTGTGTATTTATAAACGTTTTAGCTTCATGTTTAAGTTAACCAATAAAAGAAAATGTGTTAAAAGTAAAACAGAAATTTATGTGTGCCCTTCCTGCAAATGATCTGACAGAGAACAGAAAATAACCGTGGGCAGGCCAGGAGATCAGAAATTCCCCCTAACATTATTTAGGGAGTGAAAGCAAAAAGGAAACATAGTGAAATTTCAGCAGAAAAGGTAAAATAAGCTAATCATTAAAATAAAATAAGATTAATCATTTATTTAAACAGTAAAACAAATACGGGATATAATAAATCAGTTTCTATTTATTGAGCTATATTGAAGATATTGCAGGAATTTGTCTTTTAGCTTAAAAATGTGAACGGAAACATTTTTTTTTGTTTTTAAACATACTTTTAAAACACTTTTAAAAGTACTTTTAAAAGTACTTTTGCTTTTAAAAATACTACATAAACTTCAAGCAACTTTCATCCTCCAAGCAACTTAAATAATTTAACATCAATGTCAGCAAACCACCACACACTCATGAATACATTTTGCTCCTGAGGACTGCTCTGTTCAATGTAGAAATTTAAAGCAATAGAACCAGAGAGAGTAATATAAAAATTGACTTATGAAAAATGAAGATTATCATAAGAATAACTCAGTAAGTTATCCATTCAGGAACACATAGAAATCTTAATGAACAAGCAGAACATTTTGTAAAACTTGAATAAATTACTTCTTGGGTCAAACATAAATCAGATGGGATTAAGGAAAAGGCATACCAGACATGGTTTAATTACTGAGAAGAAAGAAAATCCTACACTTGAACTTTTACATTCCTCATAACTTTCCCATAAACTTGAGATACATTCTCCAACAAACATAAAATGTAAAAGTTGAAAATGTGTATGCATTCTCCCATTTATCTCAGCTTGTCAGTATAGATTACAAAATATAAGCAAATCTTTCTGAGTTTATTGCAAACATCTACGAAATTCTGCTGTTCATGACCTCCTCACAGTTATTTTCTGATCTCTGTCAGATCGTTTACAGAAGGTATGTATACAAATTTCTCCTTGGTGTTTTTTAACCCAAGCCTATCATCTAACAGAAAATGCACGTTGGTCATACATTTTTTTTTTCTCCTTTTGCCATCATGAGGAGTTCTACTGATACTCACAAAGTCCAGTTCTCTATCAGATAAATATCTCTTTTCCCATTTAGCCAGCTAGAATCAGATACATTTTTTGAGTTTTCAATTCCTCAGTACCATAGTTACAACACAAACTAGAAAATGTATGGTTTTGGAACAAAAGGGGCTACAAGCAATATCATTTAATATAAAGAAAATAATGAAGGAAGAGTTGAATTAACAATAAAATATTAGTGTAAACAATATATGATTCAGATCATAAGTATTATCCAAAGTATTATACTAAAGAAAATTAACCAATAACAACATTTTAGATGTATAACATGTTTTCAAACATTAAAAATACTTTCACATAATTTAATGTAATGAATCACATGCTGCCAGGTGTGTGAAATGAACCCATGAATACAATGGATTCTTTTACATTGAAGCAATTATTTCTAAGAATGTTTGTTCCATGTATTCAAAATTAAAGCACAAATATAATAATGTTTTAATGTCTATAAAGAATTGCAAAATTTTTTAGACTGTTCAGTTTACAGGAGAAAGTTGATTTACTTAATAGCTTATAGCATCTTGTTTTCTAATAAGTAATGATGGAAACATATACGTTTATTTTAACATATAATAGACCAATGCTCCAATGAGTGGTAGACGTTTCTAATATATTAATAATATTATCTGTTCACATCTTTGAGGCACATGTGTAACTGCATGTTTTAGTTTCACACAGCTGAAAGTGGCAATGTGACTAATGAAAGCCAGTATTTTGTGATCAGAAGTAATACATATTGCTTCTTAGCCAAAGCATGTAATTGCCAGTTTGGGAGCCTCTGGAATTCTGTAACCTTTTCAATGTTGTGGGAAGTCAGGGACCCCAAACTGAGGGTCCGGGTGAAGCCATGGCAGAAGAACATAAATTGTGAAGATTTCATGGATATTTATTAGTTCCCCAAATTAATACTTTTATAATTTCTTACATCTGTCTTCACTGCAATCTCTGAACATAAATTGTGAAGATTTCATGGACACATATCACTTCCCCAATCAATACCCTGGTGATTTCCTATGCTTGTCTTTACTTTAATCTCTTAATCCCATCATCTTCCTAAACTGAGGAGGATGTATGTCACCTCAGGACCCTGTGATGATTGCGTTAACTGCACAAATTGTTTGTAGAGCATATGTGTTTGAACAATATGAAATCTGGGCACATTGAAAAAAGAACAGGTTAACAGCAATGTTCAGGGGACAAGAGAGATAACCTTAAACTCTGACTGCCAGTGAGCCGGATGGAACAGAGCCATATTTCTCCTCTTTCAAAAGCAAATGGGAGAAATATCGCTGAATTCTTTTTCTCAGCAGGAACATCCCTGAGAAAGAGAATGCATCCCTGAGGGTAGGCCTCTGAAATGGCCACTGCAGGGGCGGTCATCTTTTACGGTTGCAGCTGTAGAGATGAAATAAGCCGTGGTCTCCTGTAGTGCTCCCAGGCTTATTAGGACGAGGAAATTCCCGCCTAATAAATTTTGGTCAGACCAGTTGTCTGCTCTCAAACCCTGTCTCCTGATAAGATGTTATCAATGACAATGCATGCCCAAAACTTCATTAGCAATTCTAATTTTGCCCTGGTCCTGTGGTCCTGTGATCTGGTCCTGCCTCCATTTGCCTTGTGATATCTTATTACCTTGTGAAACATGTGATCTCTGTGACCCACACCCTATTTGTACACTCCCTCCCCTTTTGAAAATCACTAATAAAAACTTGCTGGTTTTATGGCTCAGGGGGCATCACGGAACCTGCCGACATGTGATGTCTCCCCTGGACACCCAGTTTTAAAATTTCTCTCTTTTGTACTCTTTCCCTTTATTTCTCAGACAGGTTGACACTTAGGGAAAATAGAAAAGAACCTACTTGACTATCGGGGGCAGGTTCCCCCAATATTTTGATATGATGCAGTGATAAGATAATGAATGCTTTCTTGGCATCCATAATTCCTTTATGGAAAACAAGTGTCTAATGATTTGACTAAAATGTTATAAACAAGAACTAGTAATGTTCTATATCAGTAAGATTGTTGTATTATTGAATATCAAGCTATGTCATATCTATCCTGACAAATAAAATTGACAAATAATAATTCAACTAATATGTTATTTAGTCAAATTTATTGATACGGTTAGGCTGTGTTCCCACTCAAATCTCATCTTGAATTGTAGTTTCCATAATCCCCATGTGCTGTGGAAGGGACCCAGTAGGAGGTCATTGAATCATGGGGGAGGTTACCTCCATGCTGTTCTCATGATAGTGAGTTTTCCTGAGATCTGACGGTTTTATAAGGAGCTCCCTGACCCCCAAATCACTCTGCACTTCTCCTTCTTGCCATTGTGTGAAGAAGGGCATGTGTGCTTCCCTTTCCACCATGATTGTAAGTTTCCTGAGACATCCCCAGTCCTGTGGAACTGTGAAACAATTAAGCCTGTTACCTTTATAAATTATCCAGTCTCAGAGAGTTCTTTATGGTAAAGCGAGAACAGACTAATACAGTAAATTCATACCACAGAGAGTGGGGTGCTGTTACAAGGCTGCCCAAAAATATGGAAGCAACTTTGAAACAGAGGCTGAAACAATTTGAAGGGCTCAGAAGAAAACAGAAAGATATGGGAAAGTTCGGAACTCCTTAGAGACTTGTTGAATGGCTTTGACCAAAGTGTTGATACTGATATGGACAATGAAGTCCAGGCTGAGGTAGTCTCAGACAAAGATGGGGAACTTGTTCGGAACTGGAGTAAAGGTTACTCTTGCTTTGCTTTAGCAAAAAGCCTGACAGCATTTTGCCCCTACCTTAGAGACCTGTGGAACTTTGAACTTGAGAGAGATAATTTAGGATATCTAGCAGAAGAAATTTCTAAGCAGAAAAGCATTCAAGAAATGACAGAGCATAAAAATTTGGAAAATATGCAGTCTGATAATGCAGTAGAAAAGGAAAACCCATTTTCTGGGGAGAAATTAAAGCCTGCTATAGAAATTTGCATAAGTGATGAGGTCCAGAATGTTAATTGCCAAGACAATAAGGAAAATGTCTTCAGGACATGACAGAGACCTTTGTGGCAGCCCCTACCATCACTGGCCCAGAGCCCTAGGAGAAAAAAAAATGTTTTTGTGGGCAAGGTCCATGTCCCGTCTGCTGTGTGCAGCCTAGGGACTTGGTGCCCTGCATCCTAGCCACTCTAGCCCTGGCTAAAAGGGACCAAGGTACAGCTCAGACCATGGCTTCTGAGCGTGCAAGCCCCAAGCCTTGACAGCTTCCTTGTGGTGTTGAGCCTGCTGGTGCAGTCTGGAATTGAGGTTCGGGAACCTCTGCCTAGATTTCAGAAGACATGTGGAAATACCCGAATGTGCAGGCAGACGTTTGCTGCAGGGATGGAGTCCTCATTGAGAACCTCTGGTAGGGCAGTGCGGAAGGGAAATATGGGGTTGGAACTCCCACACAGAGTCCCTACTGGGACACTACTAGTAGTTCTGGGAGGAGAGGGCTACCATCCTCTAGACCCAAGAATGGTAGATCCACTGACAGCTTGCACTGTGCACCTGGAAAAGCCACAGGCACTCAACACCAGCCCATGAAGGCAGTCCAGAGGGGGCTGTACCCAGAAAACCCACAGAGGTGGAGCTGCCCAAGGCCATGGGAGCCCACCTCTTGTATAAGCATGACCTGGATGTGAAACATTGAGTCAAGGGAGATCATTTTGTAACTTTAAGGTTTAATGACTGACCTATTGGATTTTGGACTTGCATGGGTCCTATATCCCCTTTGTTTTGGCAAGTTTCTTTCATTTGAAATGGATGAATTTACCTAATGCTTGTACACCCATTGTATCTAGGAAGTAATAACGTGCTTTTGATTTTACAGGCTCATAGGAGGAAGGAACTTGCCTTGTCTCAGATGAGAATTTGGACTATGGACTTTTGAATTAATGCTGAAATGAGTTAAGACTTTGGGGGAATGCTGGGAAAGCATGATTGTGTTTTGAAACGTGAGGACATGAGATTTGGGAGGGCCATGGGTGAAATGATATGATTTGGCTATTACCCCACCCAAATCTCATCTTGAATTGTAGTTCCCATTATGCCCACGTGTTGTGGGAGGCACTAGGTGGGAGATCATTAAATCATAGAGGATGTTACCCCCATGCTGTTCTCATGACAGTGAGTAAGTTGTCATGAGATCTGATGGTTTTTATAAGAGGTTCCTCCACAACCCTTTCACTCTACACTTCTCCTTTCTGCCATCATGTGAAGAAGCACATGTTTGCTTATCCTTCTGCCATGATTATAAGTTTTCTGAGGCCTCCTCAGCCATGCAGAATTGTGAGTCAATTAAACCTCTTTCCTTTATAAATTACCCAGTTTCAGGCAGTTATTTATAGCAGCATGAGAATGGACTTATGTAGTTATGGTATTGTAAAAACAAATCGATTTACAATAATTTAATTAAACATCCATGACTTTGAGTATTACTGGCATGAGTATACTATGTATTAAAAGAAAACTTGCAGTTGAATAAAACTTGTTTAAAATACAGGTTATACTATCATCACAAAATGACTTATGCAAAAAAATGCATAAGTAAAATGCAAATGCTCTTCTTTCATATCCTAATGAGAATATAAAATATCCAAATAGCATTCAGAAGAAAAAAAATTTAAAATTTTAATGATACACAATATTTCAAAGTATGTAACTTGTGATATTTTTGCTAAAAAATAAACCTTCATAACTTTAGGTAGTCAAAAGAGCATGTGAATCATAGTAATATTGATTTAAAATGTAACATGAATGGATGGTTTATCTGTAAGATTAGAGCATTCAGGATAACTGTTATTTGTTCCCGTGAGATTACTTGATGCCATAAACCATGATGGCACAAATATTGTTCATTTATGTCACTATAAAGTGAGATTTACTGTGGAACAATCATTACTACTTCTTATAATAGCTAGGTTTAACATTACTAATTGTATCACTATAAACCAATTTTATGGTGATATAAACATTAGAGGTAATGCTGTCAGGCTCTCATATTAATGCCTCAAAAAACACACTAATATATTGTCTGATTATATCTCTTACAAAACTGATATGCAAAGACCAAGTAGTAAAAAGAAAGCCAGAATATCGTGCTGTAAGTCCCAGCAAAACAATGTAAAGTCAATGGGTATCTCTTTTAAGCATTTAGTGTCACTTCTTTTAACAAATATATGAATTTATTTAACATGAAATGACAAACAGCAATTAAAGCATTCTTTCCCAGAAATAGAGACAAGGTATATATCTTCCTCTAAGTCAATATTTACTTGATTAGGAAAAAAAATAATTATTGATTTAAAAATTATTTAGAGTAATCCTTTTAAAAATCTTTGTCAAAAGAGAACATAGGCATTCAACAAAATTTCCAATGCCTGCACACTTTTCTAAAATCCCCTGCACATTGAAACAAAAGTATGTTCAAGATGCATGCATGAGTATCTGCCACACCTTGGCCATTTATATTAAACAAATCTTATCTAAAATGTAAAAATTGGTTTTATTGTTATTCATCTTTTCCATCATTTGTGAGATGCAGTTATATTTCAATTATATCTGTAAAATGGAAAGGAATGTTCTTCAATATGACTTACCTTGCTTTCTTGACAAATTTTTGAAGACAAAGAGAATTAAAATGACCCCATAATATTATGGCAAGTTTTGCTTAATATTGGCTGTTCTCAGTGAAAGTCATGGTAATCACCATACCAATGTAGAATAAAATGCTATTAAAAAGCGAAACAAAGTTCCACAAGATAAAGTCTACTAAAGAAAGAAACTAAAAAAAGCAAGATATGTTACATAAGAGCCTTAATGTGTTACTTTGATATTTATCACGCATTCTCACTTTAAAACGCATGTTTTATGTAAAACCCAAGTACTCATTACAAAAATATATCATGTGATAATGAGAAATGAATGAAATTTGTCAGAGAAGTTGAATGACACCTCTAATGGTCACTTAGCTTTGCTAAAATGTGTTCATTCTTTATCAATGTTATATTATAATTCATATAACTAGAAAGTGTAAGATGGAATTGGGTTGACATACTTTCTGTGGATAGAGAAAATAACTGATTCTAGGTTCAACTACTGTAAGAGAAACAAAAATGAACATAATCCTTATTACCATGGAGCTCACAGTGCATGAGGGAAGACTAATCACATTGAACAATTATATCAGGAAACCTAACTCAATTTAGTGTTCAAAGAAAGCCTTCCTGAGTGTGTGACATTCAAGTTGAGACTTTTAAGAATACGTAAGATTTAATCTGCAAAAGAGTGTACAGAATTGCTCTCAGGCAGAATAAAAGAAATCTGTATAAAATATCTGTCTGAAATAGCTGAATTTCCTGAAAAGGAAGTATCAATATGGTTGGAGCACAGTGACAAATGGGATGAGTGACATTAGATGAGGCTAAAGGGGGAGGCAGTGACTGGATAACACAGAACACCACAGGGCACAACTCTTTTATTTCAATAAATACTCACGACAGAGTTTGGCACTAGATAATAGCGTTATGTACTTTATGTTTTATAAAGGCCTTTCTAGTAGAAAATGTGAATGATAGATTGAACATAAGGGGAATAGGGTCAGGAAGAGCTATTGCTATTATAGACTATTCCCAAAACACTACCCAGAGTAATTCTATTAACAGATTAAGTCAGATTACACCAATTCACTGCTCATAAACCTGCAGTGGCTTTCTATGTCACTTAGAGAAAAAGCCAAAACCGTTCAAATAAAATTATAAGCCCTATTAAAACTCTGCCCTCTTACTTCTCTTGAACTCTTCTCCTTCTCCCTTGTTGTTGCTTATTCTTTACCAGCCATATTGGTTACTGGGCTATTGATTAAATTTACTGAGTGTCTTTCTATCTTACAGCTTGGAAACTGGCAATCTCCTCTATGCAGAATTCTCATCTCCCAGACCACCTCATGACACAGTCTCTTGACTACTTTGTTAATCTTTGGTAAAATGTCACTTTCCCAATAAAGCTGTCCACAGTTTAAAAAATTACAACTTAATTTTAAAATTTAAAACTGGCCCACACCCCAACCTTCGTTTATCCTGCACTGCATTATTTGTCATTGCAGTGTCTAGATCTCAACAACAACAAAAAATTAGCAACTTATTTTTAAGTTTCCTGTTTATTGTCTAAATCCTTCAACTAGCATCGATAAGAGAAATTATTTGTTTCTTTAATTGCCTCAAGTACCCAAGATCCCAGAATAGTACATGGCATATATACTAACTAAATGAATATTATTAGAATCAATGAATGAATGAATGAACCCCTCTGAGCAGATACAGTGAAATGGATTCTCCCTTACAGCCTCCAGAAGGGAATGTAGATCTGCCAAGACCTTTATTTTAACCCAGTGGGACCTATCCGGGAGTTCTAACCTACACAAATCTAAGATAAAAATTTGTGTTTTAGACCACTAAGTTTCTGGTAATTTTCTACAGCAGCAGTAGAAAACTAATATACTAATTTTGTAATAGTGGAAAACATCCACTAAGTCATAGTATATAACTCATTTCATATGTTGCTAGATTTAATTTGCTAACATTTTGTTGAAAGTTTTTGTGTCTATGTGTCTATATCCATAAGGGACCTTGGCCCACAGTGTTCTACTCCTATGAAGGTCTTTGTTGTTAGTTCTTAGGATGTTACTGCATCAAAGGATGAATTGGCAAGTATTGTCTTCTCGTAATGTTTGAAAAAGTCTGTGAAAGACTGACAATAATGCTTTTTATGAATTTTTGTTTGTTAGGTACACCAGCTTAGCTATCTGGGTCTGGGCTTTCAGTGTGTGTGTGTGTGTGTGTGTGTGTGTGTGTGTGTGTGTGTGTGTGTGTGTGTGGATGAAGGAAGTTTTTAAATTTCTAATTTAATTTTTCTGCTTCTTATAGGTCTATTCATATTTTTTATTTGATCTTGAGTCAGTTTCCATAGTTATTATCTTTTTAGAAATAGGTTCATTTTGTTCATATTATCTGATTTGTTGGCGTGCAATTGTTCCTAATATTCTCTTATAATTTTTTTTATTTCTGTAAATTTGTTAGTCATATGCCCTCTTTCATTCCTGGTTTTATTAACTCAATATTTTTTCTTTTCGCTTTGTCAGTCTACCTAAACCATTATCAATTTTTGCTGATTATTTCAAATAACAAATTTTTGGTTTTGTTGATTCGCTGTCGTTTTTCTGTTTTCTATTTCATTTATTTTACTTATAATTTCATTATTTCTTTTTCCTTCCTTTGAGTTTACTTTGTTATTTATTTTCTAGTTTCTTAAGCTGGAAAGTTCAGTTATTAGAGATATTTCTTCTTTTTCAATATAGGACTCCACAGCCATAGATACCCTCCTAAGTGTTACCTAAGTCACGTCCCACAAGTTTGGGAATATTATATTTTCAATGTAACTCACCTCAAAATATTTTCTAATTTTTCTTGTGATTTATTCTTCGACCAGTTAATTACTTAGAAATGTGTTGTTAAATTCTCCTGTTACTGTGATTTTCCAAATTTTCCTACTGTAGTTAATTTGTCATTTTATTAGGTTTATAAAATTATTACATGATTTAATTCTTTCAAAATTATTGAGATTTGTTTAATGGCCTCAAATATGATCAGCCCCATAAAATGTTCCATGTGCACTTATGAAGAATATGCATTTTGCTGCTGTAGAAAAGGTGTGTTAAATAGAAGCCTGTTAGGTGTAATTGTCTTACAGTATTGTGTAGTATAATACTGTGTGTTATGAGGTACTTCTCTTAGAATATTAAAGATCCTTTCTTTCCATTTGGCTTTTGACAGTTTGATAATGATGTGCCTATGAGTGGATCTCACTGAGTTTATACCACTTAAAGTTTGTTGAGTTTCTCAGATGTGTAAATTAATAGCTTTCATTGAATTTGAGAAAATTTTTGTAATTATTTTTTCATTTTTTTTCTATTTCTCTATCTTCTCTCCTTGAAATCTCAGTGTGTAAATATTGAGCCACTTGTTGGTCCCACATGTCCTGATGCTCTTAATTTACTTTATTCTTTGTCTTTCGGTTTCTCAGATTGGATAATGCTAGTTAATCCTTTTGTTTTATTTACCAATTCTTCTTCCAGGTTAAGTTTGATGTTGAGCCTCTCCATAAATTTTCATTTCAGTTACTGTACTTTGCAATTCCAGAATTTATATTTGTTTCTTTTTTTTCCTACAATTTCTATCTTTGTATTGATATTCTTTATTTGGTGAAACACCATTCTCATAACTTCCTTTGCTGATTTAGGGACACGTAGCATATATGGCAACTCTAGAAGCCACATTTCAGTGTTTTGTGTTGTTGCTGCTGTTTGTTGCCATTGCTTTGTTGTTGTTGTTTGTTATTTTTATAGTGATTTTCCTGAAGAATTCTGTAAAGTCTGTACCATGATACAATAACTGCCAAACTCTCTGCTTATTAGTGTAGTTTTCACTGATGGTTAGAAATTTCCGTAAATATCTTAAACTATTGAGCTGCCCAGACTTTGCCAATGGGCTTCCTTTGCATGTTGAATCATGTCTTCAAATGCTCCAATAGGGAGTTTACAATTACAACTTTAATTCTTGCTTGTGAAGTGTCTCCAGGTTAGCCAGACACAATAAATTAGTGACTTCTCATGTATTTCCTGGGTATGCCCACCACCCTGTTCATGTTTGTGTCTTTCTAGATTGCCAGAAATATACTGATGCTATTTAAAGGTTCCTATGGACATGTGAATCCTCAGGTTTTACTTTTAAGTTTTTTAGTCACTTTCATGTTTTTCCTACCTGGTATCACTGCCTCAGGTAGCTGCAAATTTAGCAATTACCACTAATCCTTTCCAAAATATACCCTTGGAAAAAATTATTTGCAGTTAGCAAGCTCTGCATTAGGTCACATAAAAACAATGGGGGTTTCCAGGGAACTGCTGTAGAGGTCATAATAATAATTTCCTGGGAATGGGGCTTTTGGACAAATCTAAATCTATTCTACTCCTGCTGTGAGCTGATAGGCTACTGATTTACATGACTACCATGGCTGTTAGATTGTTGGTTTTGGAAAGGGGTTGTTTTGTTTTGTTTTGTTTGTTTTTGAGATTGAGTCTTACTCTATTACCCAGTCTGGAGGGCAGGGGTGCATTCATGGCTCACTGCAGCCTTTACCTCCTGGGCTCAAGCGATCCTCCCATATCAGCCTCCTGAGTAGCTGAGAGTAGCACCACCATGCCTGGCTAGTTACTGTTATTATTATTTATTTTTTGTAGAGACAGGGTCTTCCTAAGTTGCCCAGGCTAGTCTTGAACTCCTGGCTCAAGTGATCCACCTGATTCCACCTTCCAAGGTGTTTGGATTACAGGCATGAGCCACAGTACCCAGTGGATTGTTGGGCTTTAAGACTACAATGGAGCAGAAGTGTTTGGAATGGAAATACAGCAAGTTGAAATGTAAAAATACTCACTATATTTTACTGAGATCCAGTTACTTTTTTTGACTAAATGTTTCTTAGATCGCTACAAGATCTTAGTAAATTTCAGAGTTTTAAAAGTTGACTTTGTCAATGTTTAGTAGTATTCTTAATGATTTAATGGAGGAGAGGATTTTAGGAGATTTTTACTCAACCATAACTGCTGACATGACTTCCTGCTCTTTTTCTAAGAATGTAATGGATAATGGATAAACCACATACAAGGACTTTTATATAAATCATGATGAACCTAAGGAATTAGCAAGTTATCCATTTACAACAAGACTTTTAAAAAGTCTAGATTTACTGTAGTAAAAGACTCAAACCATGCCATTTACATTAGAAAAGTAATGTATCATTTCTATTCAGTCCATCAATTATGCCATTTTTGTATTATTTTAATCTACCTTCTATATAATATTTTCTCAAAATTATTTGAAATATTAATACATATTCTTTTTCTGTTGCAATAAAATTTATTTTTTCCTTCAGGAGGTCACTCAGCCTTTTGGACACTTTCATAATAGTTCTGTCACAGTGTCTGCAGAAAGAGTTGAGCTTATACATTTATACATGCCACGTGTAAAAGAATTGAGCTTTTACACGTGGCATGTATAAATGTCATTTTCTTTCATGTTTGAATTGGTAGCAAAAATTTTCTGCTTTATAACAATAAAGTCACCTTGCTGTTGTAAAATTAAATATTTTAAAGTCACAAAAAAAACAGAAAGTATCACAAGATAATTTTTCTAGTTAGCATCCAGAGCCTTCTTCCACTGTGTTATATTCTTTCTTTCTTTCATCATAATGCCCTTCTACCCTGATTTATTATTTCTTTGTCCAGGCAAATTTCCAACTCATTCTCCTTTGCACATAGATTCTAATAAAATTTGCTTCTCACAATGTCTTCTCTTAGCTAAAATTCCTGTATTTCACTCAATGTTCATTTCCATTTCACCCTCTCTGAAGCCTCTCTTAATTTCCCTGGGGCACAAGTGAGCACTCACTTCAAAATTCCCACAATCCTTTTTCACTCCTCAGACTTGTTATTTTAAAAAGAAGGAGAAAAGGAATCTGAGGAATTAAAATAAAATTTAATTTCAACTTGAGAAAAGTGCGTAACTCATATCTTTCTCACTGGAAAATGGTTATATTAATGACTGCATCATAAGGCTGTCAAATATGCAAAATGAAAGTATGCACATAAATGTGACTTTTTTAAGCAATTAATGAATATAAGTTAGTAATGGAATGTTGTGCATTATCTATCCAACAATATTTTTAATTCTGTACCTGCTGTACTTACACTGTACTGTGATTTATGCATGTATTAATTTATTATATGGAAAGAATAATTTTTGTGAGTAAAAAAATAAAACATTTGCCAAATTTCAATATAGATTAACTCCTTTAGATCTTATTAACAGATATATATGTATATATATATACACTTAACGTGAATTTATTATTTTAAATCATCTGCCTTATATCAACTTTTCAAAAGTATGGCTGGTTTTAGGTTGTGTAAGTCTATATAAATGTTTTTATATTTACAGCATACTAATTGCTATTTAAAGATATGTGTTTTCACTGCATTTAAGTCAACAATGTAAAAGTTTATTCTTAAGATTATCTTGATGAAAAAACTTGAAAATTAATTTAAAAAATATTCATTAAGTCTTGGTGATAAAAAACTGACTGAATTAATTCATGTCCTAAGTGAGTTACATAATGAGCATGATAAAGAATACAAAGATACAAGTAATAAACCTTTGCCATAACTATATGGAGTTTTTGTTTGTTTATTTTTTGTTTTTTGTTTTTTTTTTTTGGTCGTTGCTGTTGTTTTTTAGACTGAGTCTCACTCTGTTGCCCAGGCTGGATTGTGGTGGAGCTGTTATTTTGTCTCACCCTCCCGAGTAGCTGGGATTTCAGGCATTTGCCACCACGCCTGGGTAATTTTATTGTGTGTGTGTGTGTGTGTGTGTGTGTGTGTGTGTAGAGATGAAGTTTCACCATATTGGCCAGACTGGTCTGAAACTCCTGACCTCAAGTGATCTTCCCACCGCAGCCCCCCAAAGTGCTGGGATTACAGGTGTGTGCCACCGCGCCCGGCCCTATGTGGGGTTTCTTAGTTAACTGGATTTGCAGTGTCATATTTTTAACAAGAATATAAAATGTTACCATATCTCTATTGCGGGATCTGGCCCTCAGCCTGCAATGCAACGGGGCTCTCTCTTTGTTCCCAGGCGGATCAGCAGGTTGAGAAATAATAGACACACACAAGATAGGGAAAGCTGGGTCCAGGGGTGTCGCCACCTTCTGGTCCCATGGTGCCAACAATGCACTGGATATACCAGCATTTATTATTAAGTTTAGTGAGGGCGGGGGTAGGTTAGTGAGGGATTTAGGGTCATTTGATTATGAGGTGAGATGGTCACATCGGGATGAAGTAATTCTTTAACATAACATTTGTATGTAGAAGTACAGTACATTTGTATGTAGAAGTACAGTACAGAGAAATGAGTTTACAATATAGTGTGTACGTCAGTAATTTCTAACAGAGCCTTAGAACAGAAACACAGTCTTTCCATAACCTATGATTAGCAAGATATTAATCAGCAGTAACAATTGCAACAAAAGCTGGTTACAAACAATCCGTGGAAACAGGATGTGAAGCTAGACAACCGGTTAGACCAGAAATTCTCAGAAGGGAGTATGCCTTAACCCTAAAGAGGCCTAGAAGAGCCGCGGCAAGATGAGGGCGTTTATAGCCTTGTCTTATCCATATGGACAGGCGCCCTCCATGCATCCGTTTATAGGCTCCCCACAAGGGTCACATTCCATTCCCAGAGCTATGAACATCTGCTTTTCTGGGATAGGAATCTTGGTGATGTGAAACCTCCCTTACTGCATGTCCATTCATAGGCTGTCTGCAGGTGGAAGTGCATCATGCACTGTTGGCTCATTCTGGCAGTCCAACCTGGCATTGTCTTTACACAATCCTGCATGCAATTTTGTATTTACAATAATCAGGAGCATTTCACCTTTTATTCCATAGCAATAGTTTCAGGGGGTCTCCATACATATCTCCACACAACTAACCCTTCAATACAGAGTAAGACACTCAGAAACTCTATGCTTATAGTCAGGCTACAAATGACTTCCTTGATTTTCTATATAATGTACTTGCTTGCATTATTTTAACACTCTTTTCACATACTAGTCACTCTATTATCTCTGCAGTCATTTCAGATATGTGACAAAACTCCTTGGAGGTGAATCCAGGACAATTTTCTTAAAATATGGCAATATTTTATCTTTTCTGCATAAATTTAGAAAATAGTCATTATGCCAAACACAATCAGTTGAATTCTATCTCCAAAACATTTCTAAAATTTTGTGGAGTACATGCAATAAGTCGATAAAATGCTGTGGTCTTGTCTTATTTTAGAAATGGTTTGGTTAGTGCATTTGGATTGAGTATACTGACAAGACATGCTCTTGGGTTTCTTCAGATACTCGGTGAGTGATAATAAGATAAGATGAAGGAGGAGAAATCCAATAATATGACTCTGTCAAGGCTTTCCTGGCTCTGATCCTTCAAGACAAAACCAGGAGATCTGGAGAAATTGACTCAAAATTGTTTTCTCAAGAAGACACTGTTGTCTTCTACACAGATATAAACCAACATTCTTAGTAAGACTCTTGCTGTTAGACCAATTTGAAAACCAGGGTATTTTGACTATTAGTGCTAAAGAATTCCTTTCTACTAAGATAAGTTATTGTAAATTTAGTTAAAATGGAAAATATTTCCCCCAAATTTCCCTTTTCTATATGGTTACATTTTAGAGTTGACAAAAGAGGAACTGTAAAATATTAGAAGATTAGAGTGAATCGATGGTCCTTACTCTCAAAGGTAAGACATAGTGGTCAATATATTCAGAGGTCCTGGCGGTTACTACCTCCTCTTCATTCTTCCACATCATGCGTATCTCATCTTAACAGCTGCCATCCTAGTATCCAAAACAGACTCAGTTTCACTACCAGACACTTGGTTGTAGACTACAGAGGTGGTAGCTACACAGAGGCAGCACTTTCCCAGGATTCTTGACAGCCACATCTGCTCCTTACCCACACCTCAGGGGCTGGATGCGCTTAGGTTCTCAAATTCTCGTAAAAGCCCAAACGTTCCCACACAGGTAGGTGCTTTTGGTAAACTGATTAAATGACTCCAGTCTCTAATTAGCCTCCTCCTTCAGATCTTCACTTTCCCAGCTTTTGCCACAATTGTATAGGAAATACTGTAGTCTACTCATACCTTTATCTTGTGGTTTTGCTTCTCTCAAACCCTGACTAAATATTCTTTTTATATAAACTATTTGTTTAGTTAGTTGGTTATGAATTTTTTCTTGAGATTTTAAAACATTCTTTAGATCATTATTTTTTATTGGCTGGTCCACTCTATATACTCTTGATAATCACTTTGAGATTTTTTTATTATTTTGTCTGTAATTCCTACAATTCATATTACTGTAAGTTCTGTTGCTTAGATAGTCAACCTCCAGGATTGACCCTCCTTTTTGTTTTTGTTAATTCCTGAGGTTCATCCTTTCTCTTTCCTATCCTCATGTCAAATTTCGAAGATTTATTTTTTCAAACTTATATTCCCTCCCTTTTTTAAATGAGGTATTTTCTTTTCATTTAACAGCTTTTGCTTACTCTTCATATTTCACTTTTTAAAAAATTATTGACATGGGAAATGTGTTTGGCCCATCAATTATTAATAATCACATCACTAGTGTGCTTAACAGAAATGCAGAATTTTAGGACCCACCCCCAAACTAATACATCAGAATCTACATTCTCAGCAAGATGCTCAAGTGAGTTTATATACACATTAAAGTTTGAGAAAAATAGGTTTAGATCAAATTTCATATGTATCCATTTAAAACTGAAACTGTAAGTTTTCTTCAGAAAATGGGTTTTCCATGCTCTATTAAATCTTTTTATGCTGGCCATTAAAAAATCATCTGAAGAATCCATTCCTGTTTTTCTGGCTGTTTCTGATTGGCTGTCAATATTTTGTATCTGTTAGAAATTTAAATGTTCTCGAGGAGTATCTTTGTGGCGTTCTCTGTATTTCCTGAATCTGAACGTTGGCCTGCCTTGCTAGATTGGGGAAGTTCTCCTGGATAATATCCTGCAGAGTGTTTTCCAACTTGGTTCCATTCTCCCCATCACTTTCAGGTACACCAATCAGACGTAGATTTGGTCTTTTCACATAGTCCCATATTTCTTGGAGGCTTTGCTCATTTCTTTTTATTCTTTTTTCTCTAAACTTCCCTTCTCGCTTCATTTCATTCATTTCATCTTCCATCGCTGATACCCTTTCTTCCAGTTGATCGCATCGGCTCCTGAGGATTCTGCATTCTTCACGTAGTTCTCGAGCCTTGGTTTTCAGCTCCATCAGCTCCTTTAAGCACTTCTCTGTATTGGTTATTCTAGTTATACATTCTTCTAAATTTTTTTCAAAGTTTTCAACTTCTTTGCCTTTGGTTTGAATGTCCTCCCGTAGCTCAGAGTAATTTGATCGTCTCAAGCCTTCTTCTCTCAGCTCGTCAAAGTCATTCTCCATCCAGCTTTGTTCCGTTGCTGGTGAGGAGCTGCGTTCCTTTGGAGGAGGAGAGGCGCTCTGCGTTTTAGAGTTTCCAGTTTTTCTGTTCTGTTTTCTCCCCATCTTTGTGGTTTTATCTACTTTTGGTCTTTGATGATGGTGATGTACAGATGGGTTTTCGGTGTGGATGTCCTTTCTGTTTGTTAGCTTTCCTTCTAACAGACCGGACCCTCAGCTGCAGGTCTGTTGGAATACCCTGCCGTGTGAGGTGTCAGTGTGCCCCTGCTGGGGGGTGCCTCCCAGTTAGGCTGCTCGGGGGTCAGGGGTCAGGGACCCACTTGAGGAGGCAGTCTGCCGGTTCTCAGATCTCCAGCTGCGTGCTGGGAGAACCACTGCTCTCTTCAAAGCTGTCAGACAGGGACACTTATTTGGGGCTCACTCGTTAATTCTTTGTAGATTCTATGGTATCTCTAAAATTATATTTTAACTGTGGTTTGACATTGTCCAATTTCTCACCTTCTATCCCTCGTGATAAAATGCAGAGTGGTAAAACAGTTTATGCTCACTTTCTCTTTGTGTCTGCTTTGTCCATGGATTACTAACTTATCTCTGACAAATCAAAATATAAACAGTTACACTGTTGTGCTTTTTCCCCTCCTAATATCTTTTTTAAATGTTTTTCCAGGCTCAGATAAACACAGGGAAGCAAGCCTATTACCTAATTAGAATCCAAATGGGAAATAAAATGTAGATGCATATCCAGTAGCCATTTCTAATTTTGAAGAAAAAAGATACTCCTTGGGAGCATTCCATCTAACTTAGTAAGATAGAGGGCAGAGGAAGTAATCTCCCACCAAAACAACTACAATTTAATTAGATGATTCATTCACATATCAGTCTTTAAGGACAAGAGATCTGAGCCAAATTTCAAGGCAAACATATATGCTGAGAAAATGAGGGTAGAATCCTTAAAAGACGAAAAGCAGAGAAGGGAAACCCAACATTATGTGGATAAACTTTCTCCAAATCACTAGCTTATTTTGAACCATATACACGTGCAAAAGTCTCAAAGTAATCAGATAAGGACAAAAGAAATGAACTGAGATTTTTAACTGCCACCTAAGAGAAACATTGTGTTTGAATCCAACTGTTAAAACAAGTCAATATTCCTTGACAAAGTATGAGGAAATCCAGTCTTTCCACAATATGACATTGCACTGACTGACATAAAACTCAAAATTTTCGAGCAATAATAGACGAAAAGTGACATATGTTCAGATAAAAAAATAAACTAAAGATAAAGATGACCAGATGTTGGAATCAGTAGACAAGAATGTTAAAGCAATAATTATAGTTGTATTTAATGATGCGAAAGTAGGCTTACAATCAAGAAAAAGAAAATCTCAACAAATAGAAACTGTTACAAAATATAAATGCAAATTCTGAAATTGAAAATATATAATGTCTAAAAAATTTAGCAATCAAAATCACGTTACCTTCAGAATAGTAAACAGAAAGAATATGGAAAAGTGAATTCCACTTCCACATACTAACAGATAAAACTACTGTGTCAGAACAGGATAGTAATGTTTGTAGAATAAAGAGATACATTAATAAAGTGCTATAGAAAGCTTAGAATAAATCTAAATATAAATAGCTATTTAGCATATTACATACAGTAACATGAAGTTATACATTTTTCAATAAATTATTTGAGAAAACAGACCTTTTTGAGGCTTACATAAATTATCATATAGACAATATTTAAATACAGTATGACATAGTAACTATCATAATTTTTCTATTTGTATTAGTAATATTATTTTTACTGATCATGAGGGTATGGTTGATAATGGACTGTTTCTAGGGAATACATTTTCAACAAGTATTTTTTAATACATTTAGTCATACCCTTTGTCCCTAAAAAATCTAATCAAAATTTATGCTAAGAAATAAGAAAGGATAGTCAGAAGTTTTGTAGTAAAATTTCTAACAGCATAAATGTCCAACAGTAGTTGATTGATTGAATGGTTCAGGATGACTTATATGACAAATACTTTTACAACCTAAAAACACTACTAAACTCTTTACAGAAGCAATGCAATACGTAAAGTACTATTGCAGACACTGTATGTCAACAGACATCTCTACCACAATTTGGCTTTACTACCTTCTAATAGATAACATAAATGACAGAAATTTGAATTTACCATCACCTGTATAGCTATAGGTGGTCCTATTTCAAATTCAGTGTGGTAAAATCGGGAAGACAACCTATAATCTTGTGAACAACTTCCCTTCATTGACATAAGAAAAGAAGAGAGGAGTTGCTGGTACAATTTTTTGCCCTTTTAACTTCCTTGAAAATGGAAATGAAACCAAGAACTATGATACCCATCTTTCGAACATGAGGTTACAAGTGTGAAATGAGGAAAAGAAAAAGAAATGTATAGAGGCATAGAATAAGAGACAGAATCTGGATTATTGATGATATCATAAAACTACTACTAAATCAGAAATTATCCACCTCATATATCCTGCAAGAATTAATTAAATATGTAGTTTATTGACACTACTGTTATTTTATTTATTTATTTATTTTGAGACATGCTTTGCTCTGTCTCCTAGGCTGGAGTGCAGTGGGGCTATTTTGGCTCACTGCAACCTCTGCCTCCCCGGTTCAAGGAATCTTCCCACCTCAGCCTCCTGAGTACCTGATACGACAGGCACATGACACCATCCCCGGCTAATTTTTTCTATTTTTGTAGAAATACAGTTTCACTATGTTGCCCAGGCTGGTCTCGAACTCCTGAGCTCAAGCAATCAGCCTGACTCGGCCTCCCAAAGTGCTGGGATAAAAGGCATGAGCCACTTCACCCAGCCTGCCACTGTCATTTTGTTACATATAGCTGAAAACATTTCTTACAGATGCAAGATCTATCACAGTAAATCAAACTGAACAATTATACTATCATATGTTATGTTCAATTTATGGCTAAGTACAATTTCCAGAGATTACATAGGGCTGGTCTAATGGTGCAAAGAATGTGTTTCATGTGAGGTGAACTCTAATGTCAAACTAATAATCCTAATCATTACAGGAATATATTTTGAAAAGATTAAACACAATGGTGGGTAGGAAGACGTATATATGATTGTTTAAACCAGAGCACTTATGGACTGAAGATATCCTCTTAATAATTATGTAGTGTTGCAAGTAACTCAAACTGTCTTGGGCAAACCACAATGTATGGTCTCACTAGTTTGGGGCCAGGGTGGTTATTCTGCAAGGTTATCTAAAAATTTTTTTTAAATGGATTGATCTATGAAAAGTAACTAGGGCTTTTTGTAATCTGGCAAGTAAATAAGACTTTAAAAAAAAATCAGGCATATGAGAAAACTAAAGGCTTCTGCAAATTCCCCTGTACTATGTCCGTCTCTTTTGTTCTTGCCTGTCATCAACTTGTAGTACAGAGGCATCTTGTTCATTGCTGCAATGAATATATTAAATATATCTTTGCTATGCTAAAGATTTGGGTCATTATGACATTCATGTTCATAGGTGGATGCCGCTCTCTCGCCAATTGAGGAAAGTTAATGTTTCCTAAAAAAAAATCATAAAAGAAAAGAAAACCATTAAGCAGTTGACAATTATGGGCAATACGGTAACTTTATATAAGAGACACCCATTAACCAAATGTTGTACTTTCATATTTAAAAGTCACATGGAAAATAAAAGACAAGTAAAAAATAAATGATTGCTAAGAGCTCACGTTGACTGCTCAGCTGATTCAGCACAGACTGACAAGTCTAAACAGTACTAAATAATAATTGAAAGCAGTCTTGCCAAAAATGTGCATTCGCCCCAAATTTAATTGGTTATGCATTTTAACTTTCATTTTATTATTCTGAATTATGCCACTGGAGTTTTAGAAATTAGGTAAAAAGTAAATAATGCTTTCAAATGCTTTAGGAAAGAATGCATACATATGATTAGTGCTGTCCACAAACTAGTACTCATTCCGTAAATCAAATATGGAACTGTCTTACTTTATTGTATCCATATCTTCAATATCCCAGCAGGTTTCTATAATATAAATGGGACATGTACAACTTCCCAATCTAGATCTTGTAAACTAAGTCTTAACGGTTTTTCCCACCAATTTTGAAAGCCTCTTTGCATTAATTTATTACCCCAATTTTAAAAATGCATTGAATACGCATTCTTAATTTTCATAAATCTTAAATGTTCAGTTTTTATCCATTTGTATTACAGCTATTGATCTCATTTCCAAAACAATGCAAAGACTTTAAAAAATTTTTCTGTTTCTAAAATTAAAGGACTTGCACTCATATTTTTTGGAAGTGATGGTTATTGGAGGGAGTTGTATTTACTTTACTATTAAAAAGACATAGTTTGGTCAAGCAGGGATTGATTTATATCGGTATTTTGATACAGGCATACAATGTGTACTAATCACCCTGGGGTAAATGGGGTATCCACCGCCCTAAGCATTTATTATTTCTCTGTGTCACAAACATTTTTCTGTCTGTTCAGAAGCCTTTGTACTCTTTGTCACTTACAAGTGCAACAAAGCATTTATTCCAGAGTTACTTGTCCCAGTGCTTGAATTACCTGTGGCTTTAATCCAACACATATAAGAAACTTCTAGCTTGTATGTAGCTATGAAGACAAAACTATCTGACTGTTTGGTATGTGCAGAGTTTAAATAGAAAAACCTTTATAGATCATATACATATAATCGTTGGGAAATTCTATTATGGAGGTAAGTACACCATAGGAATCAAAGGCATTATCTGGGCCTCTATATTAGCCTACAGCCAAGTGTGCTGCCTGAGGCACTGGTCAGTTCCACAAAGTTATTTGGGGATAATAAATACAAATTTTAGTCATAAAATATCTAAGAAGTTAAATAGAAAAATATATTAAAGGTAATAACTCATCATAATTTTAAATTTTACATGTTTACTTTTCAAATTACAGTTAAATAATTTATTAATAAAATGTCGGTTAATGAAACAGCAAAAAAATTGGCATTTATTTATATTTTTGTTTTTTAGAGAGAGAGTTTCACTCTGTGCAGTCGTATGATCATAGCTCCTGGCTAATTTAAAAAAAATTACAAAGATGGGGTCTTGTTGTATTGCCCAGGTTGGTCTTGAACTCCTGTCTTCAAGAAATCATGCAGCCTTAGCCTCCCAAAGCACTAAGATTAACAGAGTGAACTACTGTGTCTGGCCACAGCCCAGCATTTATTATTCTCCTTTGCCGCTACCTGGTTATAACTTTATCACAACAGCTTTCTTTTCCATTGCGTCACAGTGCTGAAATGAAAAGCCCTTAATTTTGTTGTTGTCACTGCTCCTGTCATCCCTAACAAGATGCCATACAATGTGTGACACACTCCTAGAGACAGATCATAAACAACTGACTGTAAATTTGTTGGAACTGTAAGTTTGGTGAAACAACAGCTTTCTCACATAAGCATTTTGTATTTTACTCATTATAACCCTCAAAGGGTTATACTATAATCTGGCCTTCAGCTACCTTTTAACTTTATTTTTTACTAATTCACCTTTTCAATATTATGTCATTTGTATTCTTCAAATGAGCCAGACTTCTGATTACCTGATGACCTAGTACCAGGTCTTAGAATTCAGACTTTGTACTCAAATGTCTCTAATTTCTGCAGCTCTTCCTTCCAATAAAAGACTTATCCCACATATTTGCAATAATCCCATTCCTGTTATGTAAAGTCAGTGTCACTTGCAACTTGAGTTAATATAAAAACTGGTGTTTAAATTTGAATGATGTCATAAGTGACCTTTAAGTATGAAACTGACCAAACTGGGAGAGAAAGGTAGATAATGAGGATTTCTTCACTCTGGGCAGTGAGAACAACCACTCTTGTGATGTAATGGCAATGAAACTAGTTAAATGATTGCTGCAGGGAATTTTAAGCTTTAGGGCAGTACTTTTGAAAAAAAAAATCACACGTGTAGACAATTATATTTTCTTATCTCCCTAAATAAACATTTGATCCTAAAGAAGTCCAGAGGCTTGCCTAGAGGTTCCCATAGTCTTTGTTTCTGCCATGTCAACTCAGGATTGAGGGAATAAATATGCCAAACACATGTCCCTGATGGAGAGCTTTGTTGTGAGAGACCTGATATAAAAGCTCAGAATACTGGATGCATGGCTGCTTCTTGCAACCTGTGGTAAGACGTTTCAACGAAAGAGCTGCTTTCCAAGCTGGCCTATCTGGAAACAGAAAGAACTAGCAAAGAGAACCATCCATGTAATTGGTTTTGTTAAAAATGCCCTTTCTGCTGTAACCAGTTATTTATGAATGCAAGGTTGAGGGAATTGTGCTTCTTTAAGATCATGAAGCTAAATCATGCGCCTCATACAGAAGTTGTGTGAAAAACGACAGGAATGTGGAAAACTCAGTAGGAGATAAGATGAGCACTCAGGAGGAGATGGAGAAATGGGGCAAGGGTGAATTTTCCTGGCCCTTCAAATTAATATTCTAGACAATCATGTCTCCCTCTTTGTCCCAAAACAACATTGTTAATAGTCTTTCCTGAAAAGCATTATTTATGAAAATGTATCCTGGCGAATAGCAAGGAGCTTTTTAAATTAAACATCATGGCAAAGTCCATGCAGTACCCTGTAACTGACGTTGCAGAAACCTCAGCTGCCTTCTAAAATAGAAATCCCCAAGGCAGGGCTAAGATACAAATAAATCAATAAACAACTGTTTTCATGGTATTGCGTTGCACCTGAAACTCTGAAACAATAAAAGGGAGTTTTGTGATTGTTCTTTACTAGAGCAAATTTCAGGTTATCATAAACATGACCAAAGTAATTTGGCCCACTAAAGTCATGTAATACCCATTTGGGGAATGCTCCCCAGTACCCCATGCTGATATGTCCACTGAGTACACAAAGGAAATATTAAGGGATTCACTCATTAAGCAACCAGAAGAAACCTATAAAAATCTTGTTTAGAAAGCTATGCATTTGCTTTGACCTATAGGCTGTAAAATAAAATTCCTTCATCTTTTACCTGTGCTTACATTTTCTGGGGTTTATATGTATATGCATATTTTTGCAATAAGTTGCAGAATGAAGAGAGGCCACTTCTACAATTAATAAAAGGAACTCACATTGATGAGATATTGATATGATGTTCAACACAGTTTTAAATATTATTGCGGACAGTCTTTTTTGGAATTATTTACAATTGTATGTGGATAGTTGCATTAAAGTTGGGGGCATTCTGAAAATTAAAGGAAATATGTATGTTTATGTGTGTGTGTAATCATGTATGTTGGGCAACCAAGAAGTAACTTGTGGCTATGGACCTTTTCTGCCAGCATCTCTACCCTCCAGTTTCTATTAACAGACCTTATTTTCCTGACCATTGAGGGTTGATTATGTGGCTGATGCTGGGAGACCATGGTCAGAGAAGCACCTGTGCCTTGAGTCTCTTTTTTTTTTTTTTTTTTTTTTTGAGACAGAGCCACACTCTCTCATCCAGCCTGGAGTGCAGTTGTGTAATCATAGCTCACTGCAGTCTTGAATTCCTGGGCTTGTGTCTTCAGCCTTTGTAACTGGAAATCATCTTTGGAATTATCCTTCTTGAGTTCCTGGGAAATGTATTCTTCTTCCTCTTTGGTATAAGGCTTTTAAGATAATAACTGAAGAACTACCTGAAACCATGCTGAAGCACACAAGATAAAACATGAGAAAAAACAAACAAAAAACCACTGTGACATCAAGAATGAAAATGGAGAAGAGATACAGAGAGTTTCCTGAGTGTCCAGTCCCTGAGAGGCCTAGAGCTGGGTCATTTCCTGAAGTGTCATTCTGAATTCTCAGAGTTACCCCCATTCTCCTCAAATAATTTGTGTGGTTTTTTTTTTTAGTCATTCTTTCTTAGGTCATGATGACTCGGGCTTTTATCACTTACAAGTGAAAGAGTTGTGAATTATGCAATTGACTTTCAACTCTGACATTCTTAGATGCTAAGATATTAAGTCTGTCACCAGGAACACACCCAAGACTGTTTAAGCATTTGATGATAAATATGAAAAAATCACTAACCAAAGCAGTCCTTCCCTGATTAAATTTGTCATTCATATTTCAGCCTGTACTGTATGACAGTAATTCAATCCTAACAACCACCTTGGAGAGCCATCTGTAAAAATGAAAGGCAGTGAAAACACTTGATTAAGGAGAATTATTTCCTGCATTTATTCATCTCCTTTGATCCACTTAAAATAATTTATGAGATTGAGAATATAATTAAATATAATATTAATTTTCACTAAACTTTAAAAGGAACAAGAAGACCACATCTGTTTTGTTGAACTCTGTATCATATAAAAGACACTGTGTTAATATTTTCAGACCTCTAAAATGATTATTTTTCACTCTGCTACTTGTTTTCTTGTGATCCTGGGCTGCTGACCTCTGTGAGCCTCAATTTACTCGTCTATAAAAGTGGATATATGACAGTGAACCAACATAGCTATTCAATTAATATTACAATCTCAGAATACAATTGGTAGATTCAAGCAAATAAGGATCTATCTACCACCGAATACGTGACCTAGAACAAGTTACTTGACCTTATCTGTGCTTTCTAAGAAAGTTTTAATTATGTGTAGTGATTCTATCCTATGTCTCCCATCTCCATAAGTCTTGACATCTATGGATTGTTTCTTTGCCCTATTAGTTTCTTCAAAAAATTAACTGCAAGTAGTGAGTATGATTACAAAGCAGATCAGTTTAAATCACTCTAATATCCTGTGCAAAATCTTTTTAAAAATAGCTTAAAAACTGCAGCCATATGATTCTATATTATAAATTATATGTGAAGATTAATATTTGTAAAATTAGTTATTTCTTACTTTTTTTAATTTGCTGTAATGTAGAGGTGAAAGTAAAGTACCAGTAAAACAAATGTAAGATTGACAAGGAATATCTTTGAAAAAATGTTTAAGAGTATGGAAATTAGATGGTATAAGTAAATCAGAATGATCTTTTTTTATAAAACAAGATAAATTTGGGCTTTTAAAATTACTATTTCAAAAGAGGTAAATATAACCAGAATTCAATTCCTGGCCAATCTATGTACTGCAGATATCTGAAAACTAGAGCACAGAACAGATTCTTACTCAGTAACCAAGAACATATGGTACTAGATCAAGAAGAGCTGAAGAAAATTTTTTTTCTGTATCTTCAATTACTCAGTTAAGAACAAATTGTAGAAGAATAAGAGGGGAAATAGAGACAATTAATGAAGGCCTTACATTTCTCTAGGTAGTCATGTGAAAATCTTAGAACTAAAAGGTAAGAGAGGAGGTGTTGAGAAGTAAATAAATATGTGGTTTAGAAACATATTTTCAAGGTAGGTGGAAAAGGAACTTGTGGAATTACATGTTAGGGATAAGAGGAAAAGAAGAAAATTGAGTGATTCTAGGACCGTGTCTTTACCAAATATGTGCAACATAAGTGGACAGGACTGAGAGAAGACCAGATTTAGGGTGGGAGAAGGAATTAAGATCTTTTGAGGTATTCTCTAGATGAAGAATTCAAGTAAAGTGATTCAATATATTAAGTTTGGGATGAGGGCAAGATGAGAGCTGAGATATGAATTTGGATGTTATCTGTACATTATAAATGGTATTTGTAGCCCAGGATCAAATGTTATCAACTAGTGAAAGAGCACAAACCAAAAGAGAGTCAAGGTTTAATCTCTGAGTTACGCCAACACCAAGAGATCTGCAAAGAAAAAGAATCTCCTAAGAGGAGCTTAAGTGGTCAGGGAGATCAGAGAAAAATAATGATCATGGTTTATTCTAGAAATCAAATGAATAAATTGTACTATATACAGTATGTTCAAGAATATCAAAATCTGATAGAAGTCAAGTCATGACTCAATGAAGTGTTTTAATTGACCATTGAATTTGGAAAGAAATTGTTGGAAAAGTGTATAAGAATGTTTTTGACAGTATATTGTGAGCTATATTCTTATTGAAAGCGTAAAAAAGGGAATAATATATAAGGGAGATCAGATATTGAAAACTTTCTTAAGACATTTTCTTATAAAATGGATGATGTGAATAGGATGGTAGTATCATGCATGTAAAGAGTTTTTTAATTTTAATATTTGGTGAGCAAATTAAAACAGGGAAAAACATCAGGAAAACATCTTTGAGATGGCAAGATGGCAAGAGGAGATGCATCCAATGTATAATCATCAGTGCTTCTAACTAGACGGCAAAATAAATCCCTCTTTGCAACCTAAAATAGGGCAAATAGATTAAAGCATACAAATCAAGTCCTATTTTGAGGCTTTCCTAAAGTAAACAACCAAAAAGTCATCTTTTAAATAATACACACCAATAGTTTTTCTAATGGTTATGTAAAATGTTCAACAAACTGTTTCACTTCTAAATGTAACATATTATAAGTCAACAGAGTAACAGCTAACTAGGCACTTGATAGGATCTTGCTGTTTTCTCCTCATGACATTTGCTCTAAACTAGCTCTGAATGCCGTATGTTATTAAATTTCTTAAGAAAATATGGTTAATATGCTGTGGACAAAAATATAAAGTATATGAAAATATTTACTTGATCAAAACAAATGACAGCAACACTATTCCTTGGGCTAATTTAATGAATGCTAAATGCATTCGTATGTTGTATGCATACAGTCCTAAGAGAAGCTTTTCATTCATCTTGTGTCCTATTCAATTCTGAGAATAAAATTATCATTGACTTCAATGAGATTTTATGTTTACCAAGTATATTGACCAAATAGGACCATACACTAAAACTTTTTCTGCATAATTTTTAACTTAAAATATGTTATGTTCATAAAAATGATTCATAACTTGTAAAATTATTATGAGAAATTTGTTATGAGTAGTAAAAAGTTTGCATGGAAATTTTGTTAAAAAATTTAAGTTTTTAAAATTCTATTAGCAATACAATATCTTAGCTGAAAGCACAAATTAATTGAGTTGACCTAAATGTTGGCATTTAAATCCATAACTTTCTGGGGTTTTTTTGTTTGCTTGATTCTCTTGTTCTGCTCATAAAATACAAATAATTACAAGTTCAAGAGGATTTTATTCCTCAGTTTGATGATTTCATCACTGTTTATATGACCTCATCACTGACCTATATGAAATAAGATAGCTTCTATACAAGAAAAATGCATTTATTTGTCGTATGGGAGATGAGCAGTGATCACCAGTTTATTGCACAAAAGGAATTCTGTTTTCTAAGAAAAAAGGGGGGAATAAAACCTCTTCCTAAATCTGCAATCTATTTAGCCCAATGTCCATTGGGAGAGAAAACAATCTAAGCAAAAACAGTTCAATTTCTATATCCACTTAAATCTGGAACATTGTGAGAAATGGTTTTAGGAGATAGCAATAAAGAACAAGTACTGTTTTTCTCTCTCTGATATTTTGTGTAGATACTATCTCTTCATGAAAGCAAAAATTACAAAGTTACTGATAACTACATTTTCCTTGAGATTGTTGGACATGGACATCTTTATTTTGGGATCTGCTTTGCCAAAGAGATTATCTTGTGCTAGGAATTTTCCCAAAAGACATCTATAAAAACTTACAATTAAAATTATACTTTATGGTAAAAGACTAAAAGCTATCCTCTAAGATTGGGAATAAGACAAGAATAGCTCTAAGCACTTCTACTCAAAGTAGAACTGAAAGTTATATCCAGTGCAGTAAGGTAAGTAAATATAAATAAAAGTAATCAGATTAAAAAGATGAAGTAATATTCTTTTATTTGCAGACACCATAGTCCTATATGTAGCAAATCCTAAGAAATCTACAAAAAATACTGAAAGTAATAATTTGAGTTCAGCAAATAGGCAAAATATAAAATCAATACATACAAATGAATTTTTAGTCTATATACTAGCAATGAGCTATACAAAAATTAATTATGAAACACTTTTAAAGTTGCATCAAAAAGAAAAAAGTTTAAAATGAAATTAACAAAGAAGTGTAAGACCTGCACAATGAAAATCAGAAAGCATTACACAAATAAACTGAAGGTCATCTAAATAAATGGATAGTCATTGCAATTTCCTGACTTTAATGACTCAATTTTATTAAAATGGCAATTTAACCCAAATAGAAAAATACATTCAAAACAGTACCTATAAATAACCAAAGAATGTAAAGAATCATAGTAATTTACAAACTGATGCTGAAATTTACTCAGACATGCAAAGGAATTAAAATACCCACAGTGATATGGTTTGGCTGTGTTCCCACCCAAATCTCAACTTGAATTATATCTCCCAGAATTCCCACATGTTGTGGGAGGGACTCAGTGGGAGGTAATTGATTCATGGGGGCCAGTCTTTCCCAAGCTATTCTCGTGATAATGAGTACGTCTCATGAGATCTGATGAGTTTATCAGTGATTTCCACTTTTGCTTCTTCCTCATTCTGTCTTGCTGTCACCATTTAAGAAGCGCCTTTCATCCTTCCCCATAATTATGAGACCTCCCCAGCCATGTGGAACTGCAAGTCAAATTAAACCTCCTTTTTTCCCCAGTCTCAGGTATGTCTTTATCAGCAGCATGAAAATGGACTAATACACCTAGAAAGTTTAAAAATAAGAAAAAGAAGTTGGAGGACTTAATGATAGTCAATTTCAAAATTTACTATAACTGTGCGGTAATGAAGACACTGTGGGAGTGATATATGAGGACACACATGAGCCAATGAAATAGAATAGAAAGTTCAGAAAGACAGTGTGTAATTTTTTTTGTTTCTGGATTTTTTTTTCTGAATTTAGTTAAGGACTTTCAATTTTATCCTTATAAAATATATTTGTCTAGTTTTCTTGTGTTGTGACTCTGTCTGTCTTTAGTAAAATATTAATAATAGCCTCAAAGATGAACTGGTAAATATTTTCTCCTTATATTTTCTGTAAAAGTATTCTGTATAATCACTATTTTTGCTCTTTAAATACTTGATAGAATTCAGCCAGTAAAGGCATCTGGGCCTGGGGAAGTTTTTAATTACTAAACCAATTTATTTACTTATTGTAAGTATATTCAGATTTTTCATATTTTCTAGAAAGAATTTTGGCAAGAAGTGTTTTATTATTAGTATGCTGACTCAGTGTAAGTTGTCTAATTACATAGGATACATTTATTTACAATATTCCTTTATTATAGCATCTCTTTAATTCTTAATTACTCTATTTGCCTTTCCTCTCTTATTTGCTTCTTTTCTTCTCTTGCTTCTCTTTTTGTCAACCTAGCTAAAAGTTGATCAATTACTTGATTCTTTCTATGAATGAATTTTGGTTTCATTGAGTTTTCCAGTTGCTTCTCTCTTTTACTTATATTTATTTTCCCTCCGACATTTATTATTTATTTTTTCAGCTTCATTTTTGCTTAATTTGTTCTTCTTTTCTAGTTTTTAGGATGAAACCTCGATTGTTATTTCATATATTTTTTATAATATAGGCATTTGAAACTAATAATTTCACTTTAAATATTGTTTTAGTTGCATCACATAAATTTTGATAGTTGTGTGCTAGTTTTCATCTAGTTTAAAACATTTTCTAACTTCCCTTGTAAATTATTTTTGACTATTAAGTATTGTACAGTTTAATTTCTAAATATCTGGAAATTTCTCTTAATATCTTTGTGCTGATAATTTTAAGTTAACTTTATTGGTTCAGAAAACAAACTTTGAATATTTCAGTATTTATAAATTTGTCGAGACTTGTTATAGGGCCTCTTTTATGTTCTGTAGTAAAGAATGTCCAATGTGTGTTTGAAAAGAATAAAATAATATTTCTTTCTTTTTTTTTTTTTTTTTTTTTTTGAGACAGAGTCTCACTCTGTGTCCCAGGCTGGAGTGCAGTGGCTCAATCTCGGCTCACTGCAACCTCGGCCTCCCGGGTTCAAGCAATTCTCTTGCCTCAGCCTCCCAAGTAGCTGGGACTACAGGCATCTGCCACCATGCCTGGCTAATTTTTGTATTTTTAGTAGAGATGGGGTTTCACCATATTGGTCAGGCTGGTCTCGAACTCCTGACCTTGTGATCCGCCCGCCTCGACCTCCCAAAGTGCTGGGATTACAGGCATAAACCATGAAGACCGGCCTAAACAATATTTATTTCTGTTGTTAGACTAAGTGTTCTCTCTCTGTATATATGTATATATATACACACACACACATATGTATTTATACATATAAATATATGTAAACATATATATAAATATGTGTAAATACATATTTATATATATATCAATTATATATTTTTGTATCAGTTGATTCAAGTGAGTTGATAGTTTTACTTCAGTCTTGAATATGTTTATGGATATTTTTGTCTAGTTATTCTGTCAAGTCTGAGTGAGGTATTGTCATCACAAATCATAATCACTAAGTTATCTATTTTTTCAAATATGTCAGTTTTCAATTTACGTAATGTGAAGTTTTATTTTTAGGTGAATATATGGTTATAGTTGTCATACCTTCTACATGTATTAACCCTTTTATTATTATAAAATACTCCTTTATTCTATGGTAATATTTATTGTCTTGATATCTATTTTGTATTATTATTTAATATAAACATTCCTACTTATTTACCATATTTTTCATAATATATTTTTCCTTTTTAAAAAATAACATATTTAGAAATATATTTGGATCTCATATTTTATCTGACAATATCTGAAGTTTTATGGGAATTTTAGTCTATTCTCATTCAATAAAACCATCTTTGTACTCTATTTATGCCTGGTATTTTTTTGTTTTCTATATGGATTATATTTATTTTGTTCCCTCTGTTGAACCTTTACTGTCTTATCTTTTGGTAAATAAATATTTCTGGTGTGTCATTTAAATTCTTCTGTTGATATATTTTATGTGTACTTCTGAGTCATTTTCTTAGTTTATCAAGAAATTACAAGTGACTATCATAAACTACTTCAGGTTAATGTTGGTAGTTTTTGGTAAAATATAGCAAGCTTCTGCAAATACTAACATTTTCTTCCCTTATTTTGTTTTATTATCATATAAATTATCAATTTCAACTGTAAGAGTGAGAAAACAGCGCTAGAATTATTGATTTGCATAGTCTCACATAATTTTTATAAAGTAAGTAAAGAAAGAGAAAGTATTCAGGGGGTTTTCAAATGTTTTCCAATATCTTACCATTGCCTTTGCTGTTTATTTTTTTCTACGGATTTGAGTTACAGTCTAGTGACACTTTCTTTTAGCCTGAAGGAATTTTTTGGCTAAAAAATTCCTTCTAGAAACAAATTCTCTCAGGGTTATTGTATTTTTAAATTCTCTATATGTATTTACTTTGCTTGTGTTTCTAAAACGTTTTTTGGCGAAGATGGAACTCTTTGATAATAGTTATTTTCTTTCACCATATACAATGTACAATTTGATTGGCTTCTGGCTTCATTTGTTTAACATGAGACATCCACTATTAATTGTATAGAGTCAGCTGTAGATTGTATAGATGTTCCCTTGAATATGATGTCATTTTGTTGTGTTGCTATTAAGAGATGTCTTTGGGTTTGTATTTTGGTAATTTGACAATTATTTGTTTAGAAGTGGATCTTTTTCATGTTTATCTTATTTGAGATTTAGTAAGCTTTTTAAATTTGTAGATTTTTTCAATCAAATTTATTTTAGTCATTATGTTTTCTAAGCTATTATTTCTTTCCTTTCTTCCTCTCTTCTCTTCTCGGACTATGTTAGTGTGCTTTATATCTTCCCACAGGTCTGATGCTTTGCTCGTTTGTCTTCAAATGTCATTTTATCTTGGTTGTCTAGGGTTTATAATTTACATTGAATAAACTTCAACTTCTCTGATTCTTTCACCTGCTATTTAAATGTGTCCACCATTATTAATATTTGCTATAATCATTTGGAAGATACTTACATTAAATTAAAACAGGGCATATGGTTAGGTTGAGCAATAGCAAGCATAATCACAACAAGGTTTAAGTTGAAAAATGGGGCTTTCTCAAAAATTAGAAAATGTAATGTCCTATTTTTCCAATGTTGGCTGAGAAGTTGGAATTTTTCTTACAGTGGAATTATGTTTCTATTTTAAACATACTTTTAAATGTGAATAATACCTATTATTGGAGAATTTATGCATAAAGCCATAATTTAATAAACATTTCCCAGTGAGTACATATACAGTTTAGAAAGAAATCTATTCTCTTATTTGTTGAAAAATCTTGATTTAATTTTTTTAAAGAATAAAGATTGAGGAATCTTCAAAAATTAGGTATTTGGGCTCTAAAAATTTCTAGTAGCAAGAGCTGCTTCATAGAACAATCAATCTGATTGTTGACATGAAATATTCATTCTAAAGATTCAAAATGAACACAAGTCCATTTTCATGTTTCTAGAAATATGTATTATGGCATCTTGTATATAGTTTCAAAATTGCTTTTGTATTGTTGCACGAATTAGTAGTGACATAAATCATCTTTCCAAGAACTCTCTCCAAGAGTTTTCCAAAAACTCTCTCAGTTTTCAATTGTTTAGATGAATACATACAGGGAAGTTTATTCAAGCACAAAATTATAATAAGGAACTTCAAACTTAACCATTCTACAACTTATCTAAAATATAATTATAGGTTTTTAAAAGGACCAGCTCATATAAAAGAAAAAAATATTAATTGAAGTTATGTACAGAGCATATTAGAGTGTTGGCAAACATACCCATTGTGTAGGCTATCCACCCTCTATTCACTGCCAACACTTTTCAGACTAATGTCTGGCCTTAGTCCTCTTAAATATATTTCTTTAAAAATTAACAAAAAATATAATTTTCAAATCTCAAGGTATATAAATCGGCATTATTTGAAATATGATAATTTATTTCTGGAAAATCTGAATTTTTCTACATTCCATTAATGTTTCTACTTAGGTTAATTTAGTATTTTATTATCCATAGTTTGATTTCTGTCAATTTGACTTCCACCAAAGTATTCACTATCTACACTGACTACATATATATGTGTGTTTGCATAAATACAGATATATGCATCAGTATGCTATGCACCTGAAAAAATGTAAACTTTTTAAAAAAGGGGCATTTCTCTAAAACTAGCTAGCAGTATTTCTGTGTTTTAAATACTAACCAAATACTGTCACTATTTTCAAGAACCCTAGATGTAGAAACTCTAGTTATTCCTATCTTCTAGTTGGAGGAACTGAAGCATTGGAAGGTCACTTACCATGTACAGGGTCATACATTTACTAAATGACAGAATCAGGTTTGGAATAAATGGGAATTGATTCCAGAGCCTGTGTTCTTAACCACGTTCTCCAGAAAACTTGTACTACTATTCTGTATAATCAATCAGGTTTTAAAAATAAAGTAAACAAATCCAGTGGTATCTTTGGATTAAAAGTTATTTTTATAACTTAATCACTAGATCACTTAATAAAGAGGAGAAGCACTTTGCTGTGTTTAACCGGCCTACAAGCAATTCCTGGCTTTAAAATGAATTTATGTCATAAACCGTCCTATATTGCTGAGAATAAAGATGCAGAAAATAACTTAGAACTGCTTTGACAAACAAGTTCATATAATGATGTAATTTCATGTAAAATAAAAATGAGTGTATTTTAGTCTCCATGGAACAGAGAAAATACTAAAAACAAAAAAGAGGGAAATGTCAATAACTATATACACCAAAGTATTAAATTAGCCATATAGGGCACAGTTGGGTAGGAGCAAGGAATAAATACTTTCTCTTCTTATTTTTCACTTCTCAAATTTATTTAAAATTATTTTACTGGGCATCTATTTAATCTAAAATTAATATTTTTATAAGAGATTCAAAAGGACATTTAAATGCATATAATATCTAGGGAGTATAAATATGTTTATCATGCTGAATCTCTCTAAGCACATGGTATCTCTTTCCATCTCTTAATATATATTTTTATGAATTGCAATTTTTTTAAAAAAATGACTAATTTTGTTTAAATGTTTCAAGTCAATAGATACAGGACAAATAAAGCAATAATATGTAAAAGCTATATAAAAGAGTATTTTTAAAACATTTTGCAGTTGTCTTTTGCAAATATTTTCCCCAAGTCTATGGCGCTTGTCTTCTCATTCTCTTGACAGTGCCTTTTGAAGAGGAGAAGTTTTTAATTTTAATGAAATCCATCTTATTTCTTTTTAGTGAATAGTGCCATTGAAGTTCTCTGTAAAAGTCATTGTCATACCCAAGATAATAAGGGTTTTTTTCTATGGTGTCTTCTAGGAGTTGTAGAGTTTTGTATGTTACATTTAGTTCTATGAGCCATTTTAAGTAAATATTTTTGAAGAGTGTAAGGTCTGTATTTATACTCATTTTTTTGCATGTGAATGTCCAGTTGCCCCACATCATTTGTTGAAATATTATCTTTGTTCCATCATATTTCCTTTGCTCTTTTATCAAAGATCACTAGACTATATGTGGGTATATTTCTAAGCTCTCTACTCTGTTCCACTGGTTTATTAGTCTATTATTTTGCTAATACCACACTGCCTTGATTACAGAAGACTTATAAGTCTCAAAATCATATAGTGTCAGTCTACTCACTTTGTTCTTTTCCTTCAATATTGAGTTGGCTATCCTGGATATTTTACCTCTTCACATAAATTTTAGGATCAGTCTGTCTACATCCACAAAATAATTTGCTGGGAGTTTAATCAGGATTGTATTGAAACTACAGATCAAGATCTTGGGAAGCACTGATATCTTAACATATATGAGTCTACTTATTTATGGACATGGCATATCGTTCCATTTATTTAGTTCTTCTTTGATATTAATTCATTTCTAGAACGTCTGTTAGTTGAAATTATAGAGTATGTAGCATTTTCAAACTGGCTTCATTAACTTAGCAATATGCTTTACATTTTCTCCATGTCTTTCAAGCCTTAAAGCTCATTTCTAAATAATATTTGATGATATGTTTATCACTGAGTAGCACATTTAAGTTCCCTGCCAGCCCATGGAATTTTTTAAATCTTATATAAGCAGAGGGGATATTCTATCCTATTGGTACTATAAAGCCTGCCTCCAAAAGTCTCTGATAACTCACTCTGATCCTGAGTGAACATTTAAATGGCCCTGCCTGGCATGTGATATTCCTTCTCTCCCAGGTTGTGAATACATCTGATTTTAAACTTCTGTTGACCTCATCTGTCCAGTGTCTTATGTCATGCATTTGGACATCCTCATGAACTAGGGTGGTAATCCCTCTTTTACTAACAGGATGAATGTAAGGTGATTGCAAAAATTTGATAAGATTTTAATGTATACCATTATTCATATTATTCTGAAAATAAACATGACATTTGTGGGGCAGAGATAAATACATTATTATTATTATTATACTCATCCCCAGCAATAACAGATCTTCCTTTTACCTCATTTCTTTTCTCCTGGGGCGATGTGATGATAGCTTATCCTATACATTCTGGGTTTCGAATTATAGGTAAAGAACCACGTTTGCTTAATTTCAGAAAAGTTTTCTTCAATTATATTTTGAATTGTTTTTTTCAGATTTTCACTGCCAACCCCAATTATGCATATTTTAGGTTTGTCTTTTCCTATATAATTCATATCTATAATTTTTCACTTTAATATACTGTTTTTCTTTCTTTATATTTGTATCATTGTATTCACATTTTTCTATTCTCTATGTTCTCATTGTGTTTTGTGTCATGTCTATTTTCTTCAGTCTTTCTTATTTATTCATAATTTAAAAAAATTATAAAGATTTTTCAGAACCCATTTTACATTTCATTGTACTTTACTCATCATGTTGCACTTATTATTTGACTATTACTTGAATTCCTGTGTATCTACTTTGGTATTACTTCATAAATCTAATTGCTTTTTTTTAAATTTATATTGGAATTGGGTTATCATTTTTTAAAAAATCATTGTTAAAACATTTTTTCTGGTGATATTATTATTATAAATGGTATGTTGATCATTTTAATATTCAAGTCTAATTCTATGCATCTTTGAGTATTCCTTTTCTGGCATTTGTGTTGGAATGAATTAATTTTTCTGACTAATAGCAAGAGGTTTTTGTGGACTGGAGAAAGGGAGTAGCTTGTGAGGTTTCACATTTTAAGGTCTCCCACCTCTGTTATTACAGTGGTGGACTGTTTTCTTAATTCATGCCACCAGTGTGTGGCCACTCTTCCTGTGACCCTCAGAACCTAATCTATTCCATAAGGACTTCTACTAATGGACTGTGTTTTCTTTCATTTCTGCACAGTCCACTGTTTCCAAGAGACAGAGTCCTTTTCTTTAAATGTGAAGCAGTCACTTTTAGAAGTTGTATTTGGCAGGGACTTTATGAGATCAGTCACCTCTAGGTATTCCCACACACTTTTGTGCCTTCTTTCTTCTCAATTTACAGTGATAATATTATACTTACTACAGATTATTATCAGGATGGAACTTTTTTTATTCTGGGAGTGGATAGATGCTAGAGGTACTTGAAATATACAACCACAAAAAGATTTTCCTCCCAAGTCTTCTTCCCATGTGGGCTTGCTAGCTGGCTTAGCCCTTTGGCCACATTTAGAACAGATAAGGAATTTGCAAGATTTTCTGTCTCCTCATTTAGCTGAAAATGTAGTTTTTATCTTTTAAAAAATAGTTTTGATGATCTGGTTGATTTTCTAAATGAGAAGTTAAAAAAGTAAAATATTAAATTATTTACAGCAAAAATAAACATTTTCTCTTAAAAATTTTTGTTAAATATAAATTTAATATTCGGTGTGTGCTTTCACTTGGTTTCAACCCAATTACACTTGGTTACAACCCAATTATTTCAAAGAAAACTTGATATATCCTTTACATTGCAATGATTTAGAGAAAAATGAAACCAAAGGCTAAAGATAAATCCTAATTTTCTCAACAGTCTATTACAATGCATGTGTCTATGTGTATAATAAAAAAACTATTGAAAATGTAATATTTAACCCGGCTCATATTTATAGTACTGTTAACAGTAAAAAATAGAACACTTGATTAAAATTTGTACTATTGGAAAATAAAAATGAAATGCACACAGTACAATAAAGAGATAAATTTTGTTATGCCCTTAATATTAGAATGTAGGGAACATTGTGATTTTTAAAAATTTAACTCACAGTAAGTATTTTAATTCTATTAACCTGACCTCAACTTCTTTTACTGTTATCCAAATAATTTATTTTATTGGGAATGACTTTTTTCACTTAAAGCTACTCTCTCTTACTCTCTCTCACTCTCTCTCATGTTCAGTCTTTCTCGTACTACTATTCCAATTAATGTAGCATCTATTATAGATCCCAACAATTCTCTTTCTCTCTCTGTTTTTCTCATGCTAACATTATATTTGATGTGGCTTCAGTTGTAAAGCCCAATAATTATCTCCACATTTCAATACCATTATCTTATATAAAATGTTGCCTAAAATTCAAATATGTTATTATTGAAGTTATTTATTGGAAAGTTAGGAGATACTGATAAAAATATTTTAAAAATATGTAACCATAATTACTTTTTCCAAATTTGAATCATTGTTATCAAAATCGATAGCTCGGAAAATATTCAACTTATTTTTTGGAAAAAAATAGGGTAATGTTCATAGTATCTTGAGAGGTAGGTAATAAAATATATTTCATTATTAGTGACACTAGAACTAAATAGTATATATAATGATGTATATGAATTATAATCATTATAATTAAAAACTTGCAAAAATAGTAAGATAATCCTAATATCTCATACTTCTTTCTGCTGTGTAATTTTAGATCTTAGGATTCTGAGGATAACTCTCAATGTTACATGCTTTTCTCCCCACAATATTTTAAAAGAATTTACTGCTCATTCAGAAGGCTGTAAAATGCTATTTATAAGCTAATGCTATTAGTATGTTTACCAAATGTAAAGCAGAGTTATTTAAATTATCAATAACACAAATTCCATTCTGTAAATCGCCTAAGATGATGAGACAAAAAGTGCTACCATTTAAGTTGGTACTAAGAGAATTTCTAGAAAAAAATATCTGTAATCTACGTAAAAACTGTCTATCAATGCAGGAGTGAGGCTTAGGGAAGACATGAGGGAGGCCTATGAACAGATGAAGAATATTGAAATCTCTCCTGGTGGATGCCTGGATCTAATTAAGTGGGATAAAGAATCACAGTAGTCCAAATGTAAAGCTCCAAAAAAAAAAATTTCCTCATAAGTCCATGAAGAATATCATTAATGTCTATTTACCTCCTCACAAACTTAAGAACTGGTTATACCTTGGTCTTGGGAGCCGTGGATAGCTCCTTCATACCTGACCATGTTGCATATATGGTGTTTGGAAGAGACTTCATGTTTTGTTTTGTTTTGTTTTTGTTTTTGTTTTTGACAGATTCTTACTCTGTCACTCCGGTTGGAGTGTGCAGTTTCATGACCTCGGCTCACTGCAAACTCCACCTCCAAGGCTCAAGCGATTCTCCTGCCTCAGCCTCCTGAGTAGCTGGGATTACAGGTGTGTGCCACCACTGCCAACTAATTTTTGTATTTTTAATAAAGGTGGGATTTCATCATGTGGGCCAGGTTGGTCTCAAACTCCTGACCTCAAAATTATCCACCTGCCTCGGCATCCCAAAGTGCTAGAATTACAGGCGTGAGCCACCACACCCAACCTCATGTTTTTTACATCTCCTGTGATAGTCAGGGCTCTCAGTTCTCCAGAGAAACAGAACATATCTATCAATATCTCTATCTATCTATCTATCTATCTATCTATCTATCTATCTATCTATCATCTATCTATCTATTTATCTAATCTATCAATCATCTATATATCTATATACAGACATAAATATACAGGCACACTTCAAATATACTGCAGGTCCAGTTGCAGACCACTGCAATAAAACAAGTCACACATTTTTTTTGTTTGTTTCCCAGTACATATAAAAGATATTTTTATGCTCTACTGTAGACTGTTAAATGAGTAATACCATTATGTCTAAAACAACCAATGTGCTTACCTTAATTAAAAATACTTTATTGCTAAAAAATATTAACACGACCTAAGTCTTTGGTGAGAGGTACTCTTTTTGCTAATGGAAGGTCTTGCCTGAATGTTGATGGCTGCTAACTGATCAGGGTGGTGATAGTTGAATGTTGGAGAGGCTGTGGCATGTTCTTAAAAAAAAAAAAAAAGAAAGAAAACAATAAAGTTTGTTGCATGGATTGGTTCTTCCTTTTATGAAAGATTTTGTGTAGTCTACCATGCTGTTTGATAGAATTTTACCCACTGTAGAAATTTCTTTCAAAATTGGAGTCAGTCCTCTTGAGCCCAGCCACTGTTTTATCAGCCAAGTTTATTTAATATTTAAAATACTTGCTTGTCATTTCAACAATGTATATAGCATCTTCACCAGAAGTGGATTCTGTCTCAAGAAACCACTTTGTTTGTATATCCATAAGAAGCAACTCTTCATCTGTTCAAGTTTTATCATGAGATTGTGGCAATTCACTCACATCATGATGCTCCACTTATAATTTGAATTCTCTCACTATTTCCACCTCATCTGCAGTGACTGCCTCCACTGAAGTCTTTAATGTCTCAAAGTTATTCATACATTTTCAAATCCACTTCTAAAGTCCTGTTAATGTTGATATTTTGACTTCCTTCCATAAATCACAAATGTTCTTAGTGACATCTAGAATGTTGAATTCTTTCTGGGAGATGGTCAATTTTCTTTGGCCAGATCCATCAGAGGAATCAGTATCTATGGCAGCTATAGCTTTACAAAATTTATTTTTAAAATTATAAAACTTGAAAATCAAAATTATTTCTTGAGCCATGGGCCAAAAAATAGTTTTTGTTAGCAGACATTAAAACAACATTAATCTTATTGTACATCTGTCTCTACCAGAGCTTTGGAGTGACTGGATGCATTATTAATGAGCAGTAGTATTTTGAAATAAATCTTTTGTTCTGAGCAGTAGGTCTCAACAGTGAGTTTAAAATATCCCATAAACCATGTTGTAAAGAGATATACTGGATGACCAGGCTTTATTTTTCCATTTATAGAACAAAGGCAGAGTAGAGTCAACGTAACTCTGAAAGTGCCCATGATTTTTAGAATGGTACATGAGCACTGGCTTAAACTTGAAGTCAACACCTGCATGTGCCTCTAACAAGAGAGTTGGTCTGTCCTTTGATGCTTTGAAGCCAGGCATTGACCTCTCTTTTCTAGCTATGAAAGTCCTAGATGGCTTCTGCTTTCAATAGAAGGCTGTTTTATCTACATTGAAAAATCTGTTGTTTAATGTAGCCACCTTTATCAACTATCTTAGATCTTCTGGATAACTTGCCGCAGCTTCTGTAGCCTCACTTGTTACTTCATTTTGTAGTTTTATTTTAGGGACATGTCTTATTTTGTCAATATTATAAACCAAGTTTTGCTGACTTGAAACTTTTCTTCTCCAGCTTCCTCACCTCTCTCAGCCTTCACAGAATTGAAGAGAAATAGAGCATTGCTCTGGATTAGGCTTTGATTTAAGGGAACATTGTGCCTGGACTAATCTATCTAGGCTACCAAAACTTTCTCCGTATCAGCATAAGGCAGTTTTGCTTTCTTACCGTTCATGTGTTTGCTGTAGCAGCACTTTTAATTTATTTCAAGAACTTTTTCTTTTCATTCACAACTTGGCTGTTTTGGGCAAGAGACATAGTTTTCAGCATATCTTAAGCTTTTGACATGCCTTCTTCACTAAGCTTAATCATTTCTAGCTTTTGATGAAAAGTGAGTGATGTGCCACTCTTCCTTTCACTTGAACACTTAGAGGCCATTGTAGGGCTATTAGCCTAATTTCAGGGAATAGGGAGGCCTGAGGAAAGGGAGCATGACTGAAAACAGCTGGCTGGTGGAGCAGATAGAACACACGCAACGTTTATGGATTAATTTTACCATCTTACATGAGCATGGCTTATGGCAGCCCAAAACAGTGACAATAGTACTATCAAAGATCACGAATCACATATCATCATAACAGTTATAATAATAATGAAAGAGTTTGAAATATTGTAAGAATCACCTAATTATAATAGAGAGACACAGTGTGATCACATGCTGTTGGAAAAATGGTGCTGACTTCCCTAACCCAAGGTTGCCACAATCTTTCAATTTGTAAAAACCTCAATATCTTTGAAGAACAATAAAGAGGAATTAAAAAAAAACACAAGGTATGTCCGCTTATTTGTATATATAAATGAAATTGAAAATAAGACTTAATAAAGGAAGTGGCTTACACCATATGGAGGCTAAGAAGTTCAGTAATCTGCCATCTACAAGCTGCATACCCAGGGTAGCCAGTAATGTATTTGAAAGACCTGAGAGCCTTACAGCCAGAGATACAATGGTATCGATTCCATTCTGAGTTTAAAGTCCTGAGAACCAGTATCACAAATAGAAGAAGATGGATGTTCCAGCTTAGCAGTCATTGCTGACTGTGAATTCAACTTTCCCCTGCCATTTTGTTCCACTCAGTCCTTCAAAGGTTTGGATGATGCCTGTCTATGCACACTGGGGAGGGCCATCTGATTTACTCAGTCCACGAAGTGAATTGCCAATCTCTTCCTAAAACATCCTTACAGACACACTAAGAAATTATGTTTAACCAGATATATGGCATCTGATGTTTAGTCAAGTTAACACATAAAACTGGCCATCACATTCCCCATTTAAACTTTTGACATATCAACTTAGAGGAAATAAAGAAACAACAATACGCTTTTTAAAAAACTAGGAAATTCTGGAATTTTTTTTCTAAGTTTATTCAAAAATAATATTAGAGAAAAACTCACTTACTGAAAATAGAAGTATATTTAGATTTGAAACAAAAAGCCACACAAAAATTTCTGAAGTTATTTAATATTCTTAAGCATAGTTTATTCCTTTATTTTTTTAAGATTAAGATAGGCATTGTTCAGGAGGGAACACAGGTTCCCAGAGATTGATGGCCTGCCCACCGCTACATGTGTACAGCCAAAAAATAACTAAAAATAGAGCTTTGATTTCACAATTCTACTTCAGGATTCAGATCACCTTAGGGTTTCACGAGATCATATTACCATAATGTATGATCTATTTTTTGGACACTATAAAGTACCATTATCCTAATGAGAATATGTCCACTGTGTTTGTACAAATTATATATAGCCCATAAATTGCTCAAGACTATCGTGTTTATCTCACATATCAAATAATTGGTCTTACATATAATCTTTACATAACTCACAAGTGCCTATGATTAGGTTGGTGCAAAAGTAATTGTGGTTTTTGCCATTGCTTTTAATGTCAATACGGCAATTACTTTTGTACCAACCTAATAGCTACCTCTGCCTTGTAGTAAAGTATTAGTACCATTATATTTTCCCCCACCCTCACAAAAAAATCACAGCCTCTCTTCCTTCTTTCTTTAGAATTGTCTGGAGTGTAGGGGTGCATAGGTGATAGTTGTACAGACCTTTTCAAAATTTGTCACATCTGACATAATCATATTGGTAGAAATTGTAGTGGTGTGATGCAGATTTCATTATTATTACAGCTTTTTTATCTCTTCAGCAAAAGTTGTACTTCTCTCTAGTTTAGAGTCCACTGAGTGAGAAAAGGTTGAGTTTTTAGTTCAGAAAGCACAGGGTTATTACCTGATTGCCTCTACTGTAAATTTCAATAACAATTTTTAAGAATATCTACCAACTCTTTGTCTGCCATATCTTTTTCTTGAAAATTGTGGCAGAAATGAAAAGATTTATAATATCATTGTCATGTTTGTCATGTTTTCATCATAAGAAACATCTTTGAAAACATGTCTCACGATGTCAGTTCAGAGGAGAGTTAATGACAAAGTATTTTAATTTAGAAAATATCTCAGAAAATATAGGTAAACTCACCCACAGGTTAAATGGTTTTTCTAAAGTTTAACAATTAATTAGTTAGTGGGTTCTGAAAGAAATTGTGTTCTTGTGACTTTAATTTAGGTTTTTAAAATTGTCCAGCAATCTGCTCATCTATTAGTTATCATTTTAAAAAATTTGAGACAACCATGAAAAGAGAAAAATAGGTTAATAACAAGGATTTTTAACTTTAAGATAAAAAACAGGTAGGAAAGAAATCCATGTTGGTAAAAATTCTCTAAAATGAATTTCATACTGTAACTTATGGATGGCAGAAGATTGATTCTAATAATATTGTAATTACAAATATTTATATAGATCATATAAAATAGAGCTTTGTTATGCACAAGAAACCTCTTCTCAAATTAACAAAGAAAGTTTCAAAATGGAATTTCCCTTGAATGGTGGGTAAATAAAATTAATTATTAAGTGAATGAGCTGAGTAACATGTAAATCTGTCTTATTTCTCATCATCAAGTGTTAACGTTCCTATGCGGTAACTTGTAAATAGTAAAAAATGTTCTATGTAAAGCATATTAAATTTGGAGTTTTTGAGTCTACTTACTAATATATGTCCATTATAGGTGACTTAATGAAAGCAAAACCAAAGCAAAAATTGAGAAATTTTGAACCCAAACTATATTTGTAGTCTACATAATAAAAATATTAGACTATTTAAATACAATTTCTTATTTCTAATACAATTTCCAGTTCCTTTTCATGAAACTATTGAACATCCTAAAAAAAAATTCTTTTTTGGATTTTTCAAATTCTGCTGAATCTTTCTGGCCTACCATCCTCACCTTCCATTGCAGTCTCTGCTTGGATGTTGCTTTCTTTTTTAAAGGCCTTATACTCCATTTCCTATGGTTTAATCAAGTTGTTTATAATCAAGGTTTTTTTTTAATATTGGTTGATATGTACAGAGGTTAACTCCTTCCAATAACAAGTTTCCAGCTAATGCAACTAGTTTTACTTTTTCTACAGTTCTGGTTTGTCTCTGTTGTACAGGTACACATGGGAGTGACTGAGAGTTTTATCACACCTTTGATTCAAAATTAGTTCCTCTTTCCTGAGAAAAGCAAGAATCACATTTATTTAGCAGACTATAGAAATCAAGAAGTTAACAAAGTGAAGGGATTTCAGAAACAGGAATATGAAAATAAAAATTAAAGAGCTGGAAGATGGAAAGAAAGGAAGAAGACAGAAGAAAAATTGCCCAGAATCTGTTTTGTAGCTTGCTTATTTGTTTTGTAACTTATTTATTTGTTTTATAGTTTTAATCCAGTGAAGAAAAGCTTCCTGGTTTTTAAGTCAGTTAAAGATACTGGGGAAATATTAAAAGACAGTTGGAAATTAGGGCAATAGAGAGAGCTTTTTAAAAAACTGTGGTCTGGCTTGAAATTTTCTACATTGGGCAGAAATGTCCTTAGTACATTGTTTTCTGAATAAAGACAAACACATATCTCCATTCTAGCTTTTGAACATTAGTGAATGGTTTATTAAATATTTGGCATGCTACATAATGGTAACTATGTAACAACTGTCAAATACACTACTAATACATAACAACTGATGAGAGAGCAAGGTGACCACATTGGGAAGGTTAATGATAACAACTATCATTTTTGAGTCTTATGTGCTAGGTATTGTTTTAATAATTGCTGTGAGACTGGCACGTCATAAAATATACCATGAGTGTAAGCATATGTGTAAGCCAATGGTGAATTTTACGACACACCATTCTCATAGTTCAGAAGTTCACACACCTTCTGAACTAGGTGCTATGAATATTCTAATTCTATAGAAACTTAAAGAGAAATATAAGGAAAATGTCTGGAATATTAAAACCCAAAAGAATTCCTGAGAACAGAACATCTGTACTAAACTCAAAATATGGGTCTGGGCTCAGCCTGTTTGGAGGCTGAGGTGGGTGGATCAAGAGGTCAAGAGATTGAGACCATCCTGGCCAACATGGTGAAGCCCCATCTCTACTAAAAATACAAAAATTAGCTGGGTGTGGTGGTGCGCACCTGTAGTCCCACATACTTGGGAGGCTGAGGCAGGACAATTGCTTGAACCCAGGAGGTGGAAGTTGCAGTGAGCCGAGATCATGCCACTGCACTCCAGCCTGGTGACAGAGTTAGACTCCATCTCTCTCTCTCTCTCTCTCTCAAGTGTATATATGAATGACAGAGCTAGACTCCTTCTATCTATATATATATATACATATGGATACACTGAAATGCAAAGGCTTTCATGTCACTCTCCACAAATTTTGAACCTATTACAAATCTAATGGCCTCAGAACTTGTGTACACAAGTATACAATGATTGTCATGGAAACTATTAGCTCATAATAAGCTTTGGATTCTGTTGAATTTCAGAATTTTAGAGATGATAAGATGAATGACTGTTAGAGATGGAAGGGACTCAGAGAGCCTCTGAACTGCTTTATACCAGTGTATTTTTCCTTATTAAAAACACATACGTTTTTGCATATTTTATATACTGAGTTGTTTGCTTCATTCACCCTTATTATTTCGAGTTTAGTTATATACATTGATTATATTTTTAACCGTTAATAACCTCCTTTTACAGAGAAAACCAGGAAGTAGAAAATTGTCATTTACTAGCATTCTCTAGCAGAGTAACAAATTTATGAATATACTATTTTATAATTAAAGAGGCATATACATTTCCAAAGTATAATTTTTAGATGGCATAAAACTGTTTATTAACAGAACATATATAATCATAGTCTCTGTATTCTATAAGATGTCAAAAGTATGTAATCTTGAACATATGTTAGTAATTAAGTTTCAGTAGTTTACTTTATTTAGAAATGGCTCAGACATTTAATAAATATCTATTACTTAACTTGGCATAGCTTTAGTTACAAGTTATTTTAAAAATCATCTTTAGGCAGACATATGATAACATTAAACAAAGCTAACTATCATCTCAAGTTATTTCCCTGTTAAGTATTTTATAGCACATGCACGGTATGCAAAGCATCACAAAAGCATAAACCTAAAAAGTTAAATCATGAAGTTTTGTTTATTTTTATTTCTGTGCTTGATATACATGAAGTAATGTATTTCAAGCAGTTCATTTTTATTGTATCTTTACTTGTACATTTGTTCTTAGGTTGAATTTTTATTTTTAATAATCTTAAACATCTAATGGAAATAAAAACCTTAATTAACTAGTAAATCCAGGTAGTATAAAAATATATGCCAATATTATAATTAATGATGAAATACAAATTTTTATTAAACTAACAATATTGAACTAATTTTATTTATCAAAAGACGTTTACCCAAGTCATGTGAACATGTTGAGCATTTGGATTCGTTTCCATATTCCTGGAAGGCTTAGAAATATTAAATTTAGTACCTGGTTTGGTGGCACACACTTGTATTTCCAGCAACTGGGAAGGCTGAAGCAGCAGAAACACTTGAGCCAAGGAATTTGAGGCTGTAGTGTGCTATGCTATGATCACACCTGTGAAGAGCCACTGCACTCCAGTCTCTAAAATATATGTAAGAAGTCTTGGGGTTTTTTTTAATGATTAAGGACATGATAAAAGTGAACATAACACATGGGATATTAATTTGATAAGACACAAGATTGTGGTTTCCTAGGCAGATTATTGAAAAGGTAAAGAAAAACATTTTACTATCTCTTATTAAAAGCAGACTAATAATCTTAAAAAACGTAATATGTAAGAAAACAAAATATCCAGTTTGTTTCTAATTAGCCTTTTTTTTCTTTTCAGCTTCTGATAGTTGCTTTTGGGGATCGATGAATCGCTTGAGAATCTCTGATTGGGCAAAAGGCCTAAGTGTCTATAAGAAGCTGAGGAGCTGGAGTGGGAGGAGAAACATCTGGCAGGGTGAATGGAGGTGAGGAAGAGGCAGAGGACTGAAGGAGGATATAGCAAAGGATGCCAAAAGCCAAATGGAAGATCAAAGGTGGTAAAAATAAAAGGTGGAAAAGCAGAGGTAATGGTGAGAGAGGTCCAAGAGGATTTAGTTTGGGGAGATGTTAAGCTTTCCAGAGGTGCTAAAATAGTTCCAAATGCTCTTTAGTAAAATTATGCCAACAAAAACAAGTGGATAGAGTTGGCAGGGCATATGGTTAGCAAGGATCTGAGAAGGTGATTTCAGTTGATTGAGAAGTTCCATCAGCAGAGCAGGATTAAATAGAGACATCAAAGGGAAAGCCACCACCACCCCCCCAAAAAAATACTGTTTTCCAGCCCAGAAGTCAGGGAATGAATCCAAATCAAAACAAGGAGCCAGGCAGAAGAATTTGCAGCCCAGGAGGTATCTTTCAAAAGAAGCCTGGGACTCTAACCCAGCTTTCAAGGATATACTCCAAATCCTAAGAATCAAAATCTGTCCCTACCATGGTTCAACAAACTGTCAGCCAAACACTGGCTCAGGAATTAGATGTACTAGTGGATCCCAGATCAATCAGAAATGAAGAAGAAATCTTCAAAGATACACACTTGGGGTCCTGAGTGAGAAGTCCAGGAGTCCAATGATGAGTCTGATTCTATCTGAATCACTGTACTGTAACTATAAAAAATTTATTCATAGCCCTTGTTAAAGATGGGAAAGAGAACTTTATTTAAGAGAGACTACAACAGTGAAGTTTTTCCGTAGAGGAGAGAGATTGGGTTCAACTCCAAAAATAACCAGAACAAATGGAGATTTATAGCTAAGAAGATAGGTAGAGGTCACAGAATAAAAAATTACTAAGGTATCATAATGTATAAGGACAATTTTGGCTAAACCTTCTTGACAGGAATTTTGCTGAAGATAGGGCAGAGTGATAAGATATCAGGGGTGGGCAATGAGGATTTAATCAGATATCAAGAGTGGATGATTTTTCCCAAACTGACCTGAAAAATTCTTGCTAAAACTGGACTAAACAGGCCATGGACAGAGCTCAAGGTTGGAGCTTTGAGGGTTTAGAGGAGTCTGACTAAAGTTATGTCAAGGGAAGTCTTTGTCTACACACACACACACACACACACACACACACCATATACTATGTTATACATATAAACATACATACACATACATACATGTATATTATGTTGGGGGAAAGAGGAACTCTCATAGATTTTTGGAGAAATCATTAGAAGATTTAAGTGAGTAATAAGTGGGTAGAGGAACATCAGTAGAATTGCAGATGGGATCAGACAAAGACTGTATAGATGTAGAGGGAGAGGTGAAATGAAAGCAGGAGACATGTAGGAAATGGGGCTCACCCTGAGATAAGGAGATAAAAGGATTTGTGAGACAAATACGGGTGAATCAAATTGGAGCAACTTATAAGTCACTGTCTCCTCCAAACTCATCCTTTGTTGAACAGGTGGAAGAAGTGGGATTAATCCATATTGTAAAGAAGAAAATATAGATATTTGGACCGAAGAGGTTAAAAAAGTCAATGGATGACACCGTTCTCTGAAGGTAAGCTACAAGTATATCTCTTTGAACCCTATGTGCCATAATTTTGAGTAGTCAGAAAATTCAAGCATATACTTTTCATTAGAAAGACTGCTTGACACTTATGGGAAACAACATCAAGAATGAGAACCTACAAAAATAAAACCTAAAAAAAACTTGTTACTCGAAGAAATAATCAATAGGAGTGTTAGGGATGAATGTTTGTGGCCGTCAAAACTTATATGCTGAAATACTAGCCCCAGTGTGATTGTATTAGGAGGCAGGTTTTTTTTTTTTGGAGGTAAGTAGGTCAGTAGGATAGAATCTCATGAGTAGGATCAATGCTGTTATAAGAAGAGACACAAGAGTTTTCTTTTTTCTCTGATCTCTGCCATATGAGAATACAAAACTTTCATCTGTAAACCAGGAAGTAGACTCACAAAACACACTGGATCTGACATCTTGATCTTCAATTTTCTGGCCTCCAGAACTGTGAGATATAAATACGTGTTGTTAAGCCACTCAGTCTAAGGTAATTTGTTATAGCAGCTCAAACTGAATATCAAAATAGGGAAAACAGAAGTTTTAGAATAGCTTTATTTAATATTTTCAAGATATTTTAGAATATGTCATATACAACAAATAAATATCTATAGTACTTTTAATTTAAAACGTATATTTAAAGAATAAAAGTCTAATTCATAGACCAAAGAGCAGAATGAACTAAGCTGAGGAGTGCATTGCTGAAGTAGAAGAATGGGCTGTTAAAGGTCCAGGAAGACTAAAAGGATATTATTAACAAAAGAAAAACTAGAGATAGAAAAGGTACATAGAAAAGTACTAAGTGGGATGCTTGACTATAGGCTCTGGAGCCAGACTGCCAGGGATTAATCCTGGCTGTCCCTTAATACCTGTGTCAAATCAGGCAAGTAATTTAGCTTCCCTGTTTCTTTCTCACTTTTAGAATAGAGATAATAATAATATCAATAATAATAAACATTCTTTATTGTTATTATGTGAATAAGTCATTTAATACATGTAAAGTCCTTAGTAATGTGTTTGACATTAGTAATTGCTTGGCAAATGTTAGTTAGTATCCCTATTGTAAGGATAAAATTATACAATTTTTTCCCATTCCCCTCAGTGTGTCTCCTTGAAAACATCATAAACTCCAAATTTGTCTGTTCTATTGTGGTTTTTCTTAAAAAATTCCTTAGTTTTACTGAAGTATAATTGACAAATAAAAATTACATATATTTAGAGCATACAACATGGTATCTTTATATACATATATACTGTGAAATAATTACCAAAGTCAAGCGAATTACTATTTTTAAAAGATGCCCATCCAGGACCTGATGGCTTCACTGGGGAATTTTACCAAACATTTTGAAAAGATACAATCATTTAAGAATAATACTTCTCAAACTCTTACAGAAAATTAAAGAGGAATCCAAACTCATTGTATGAGGCCAGCATTACCCTGATACCTGATCCACAGAAGGACACTAGAAGAAAAGAAAATCACAGGCTAATTTCCTTGATGAACATAGATGCAAGGATCCTCAACAAAATACTAGCAAACCAAATTCAACAGCACATTAACAGTATCACACATGAGCAACTGGAATTTATCCCTGGGACGGAAGGATGCTTCAACACTGGCCTATTGTTTTTAAGGCTTTCTGGCTCTGGAAACTGTAAACTCTTGCCTCCAAAATGACCTCAGGAGTCTCCCAGGAATTACAGGAGACTATCCCAAGGTGCAATAATTTATCTCTCAAAGAGATAAAAGTTTAATTTTAATTTTTCTTTCTTCTGCTTTACCGAATTAATTTATGAAAATTCTATCTGGACTTTATAGCCTCTTTTACAGACTGCTTACAATATGCAGTGTACTCTAGATATGCTTATTCAGTAGTTAAACTCCTTTTACTGTGTCTTATGGAGAGGGCTGCTCCGTCTATCATTTTTTGTTTTCTCAACACTATATAGTCAATATCTATTAAGAGAAGTTCTGAAAGAAAAACACTGAAAGAGGAGGAAAATAATAAAAGAAACAATTAGAGCAATACAACATAAATGCCTATAGCCAAACAACTAAAGGAGTTTTCATATTTAAGGGGCCCCATGAGTATCTCATTAAATGAGTGAAAAACCACTTATACCTAATTTAATTGTTGTGAAATCTCAGAACACTAAGATTTAATATTAAAATCTAAATATTGCCAGAGAGAAAACACACTACAGAGGAACTAGAATCAGAAAATTATCGCAATGTAGAAAATACTAGTTGAGAATAATATAAATAGATCCAATGGAAGAATAAATATGTAATAAATGCATATAAAATGGCATCCTGAATTGACTTATCAACTATTTGTTTCTTAAAAACTAGCAAATTTGTTTTTTTCAACTTTGAGAAATTTCTTGACCTTGGTATGGTCTCAATTTTTCATCTTATTTTGTTCTATGTCTGCTTAAATATTTCAACTATTTCCATCTTTCACATCACTTATTCAATCCACACAGCTCTAGGACAAATTTTTACTTTCTCAAATCATAATATTCATTATTACTTAAAAAATAAGACTCTATAATTGGGCAAAGATAAAATTAAAAAAAAAAACCTCCATTAATTGATTGCTAAGACGGCTTTACTTTCTTTCTCTATAAAAATATCCATCTAGAGTGTTTTATTTCCTACCAGACAGTGGTTTCCATTTCTATTTGTGCTGTGCTGTAGTAGTTTTTTCTGTGTGTCTCCTGATAAACTGTCATCATATTCCACCTGTTCAAATAATAAGCAATATTTTTCCAGATTGTCTTTCAGTGGGAAAAATAAACTTGAGATAGTTCAGAGCTGAAAATGATTCCTAATTATGTAGAAATATGGGCACCACCGTATCTGCTAGAAAATATCACGTTTTTCTTTCAGTTGGAAAAGTTCTGGGCAATTTTTAATCACTTCAGAGGCATTTTTATGTCACTTGCCCATGTAATTTTAGTGGACACATGTGTCTAGGTCAATGTCCCTTTCTTTAGGGAATCAGCCTTCCTGAATTCCTTATCGTCAAAGTGGATGTGTCAATGGTCATCTCTAACCTTCTCAAAAGGGACACATCTCCATGATCATATGATTAATTCAGGAAAAAATTTTGATTAAAGCCAAGTCAGTTACATAATTTTCTCCTAAGGTTAGAGGAGTAGATGCTCTTCTTCTCATAGGTTACAACGTAGGGAGGATTCTAATCTTGACCATTAATATCAATTTCCTTACTACAACTAAAAAGTGTGATAAAAGAGTTAAATCTACATACAGAGGAAGGGCATAATATAAAGGAAGAAGGTAACAGAAACTTGACTACATTGTTTGAACTCTCAGTATCCAGTTACATCTGAAGCTATTGTATCTATAGATTTTTTAAATTAATTCAGATAATTTTTTTTCACTTGCACCTGAAAGATTCTCAACTAAGAGATATTTTCTTAATTTGATGTAAGAAGAGACTAAGGTTAAGAATTTAAGTAACTTTCTCAATGTACACACATGCACATATGCACATACATACACATGTATTTATTCATCAGAAACATTCTTAATCCAAAAAAATGAAAATTGCAGAACATATTGTAAAACAGACATCTTCTTAGGCACGTATTTGATGATCCAATTTTATTTTACGAAACAAATATGTAAATAAGTGAATACATAAGGTATGCGAGCTAAAATTATGGAAATACAATCAAGAGATCATTTGGAATAAATTATTTCCCTTTTCTTCAAAAATCATTTAGTCATTAAGACTATCTGAAAACATTAGTGTCTTAAGATATGCTGTGGTACGTTGGATTTCGTTGGATGGTTTCTGAATGGAGTTACTCCGCCACTTATTTTACCATTTACGACACCAGCCCAATTCCTTAAAATACCAGTTAATCTCTATCATATTTTGCAGTATCAATGAAAATTTATGAGATATGGAATTAAAGAGGCAGAACATCTAGAAATTCACTTAATACCTAACTCAGATAATTTTGGGATAATTTGATGTGTTTCCTCAGAAGACACACGCACACACACATACACACACACACACATATATATACCTGTGTGTCACATATATATCTGCTCAGATATATCTACTAGGAAAATATAAACCTTCATTTCTTACTCACTGGTTCTTCATTGTAGAGTCTTTAAATAAATATGTGTTTTTGATTTATGGGTTTCAGTTAAGTTCCATGACTAGTCATCCTCTATATGTTATCAGAAGTAACCAACTATTTACCTCCCAGCTTCCTTGACAATGACACATAATCCCCTTTCCCCAGTGTATTTACTAAGACTAATGCTGTTAAACTGTCTGTAGTCAGCATTACAGATTTTTCTACAGTTTTATACGTGATCTTGAGTGGAAAGTAATGATTTTTTTCCCCAAATTGGCTCCTAAATTTTACGGATGACATGATATTCTTGAAGAATCCACAATTATATGCAGTAGTGGGTAATGTCACATAGAGAACAAAGTATCTATTTCTGGATGTGAGAGCTTTTGAAAATATGTTCACAAATTTTTCTGCAATATGTTTTTGTATTTGTTCAAAAATATCCATGCCCCTCTTTGGTTTTATACTTACAGAGTCTCTCCCTAGAGGAGGAGCACACTTCTCACCACAGTGACTTCGGGATTGGACATGTGACTTGCTTTAGAAAAGGAAATATGCACAGGAGTGATATAAGCCACATCTGGGTAAAACTTCCAAGAGACAAAATTAGAAATTTTCCTTTGACTGGGACCCTAAAAGATAAAGGTGGTGATATTGTTTGACTGTGTCCTGCCCAAATCTCATTTTGAGTTCTAGTTTCCATGATCCCCACATGTCATGGGAGGGACCCAGTGGGAAGTAATTGAATCATGGGGGCAGTTACCCCCATGATACAGTTCTCATGATAGTGAGTGAGTTCGCATGAGATCTGATGGTTTTACAAGGGGCTTTTCACCCTTTAGCTTGGCACGTCTCCTTGCGGCCACCATATAAAGAAGGATGTGTTTGCTTCCCCTTCCAACATGATTGTAAGTTTCCTGAGGCCTCCCCAGCCATGCTGAACTGTGAGTCAATTAAACCTCTTTCCTTTATAAGTTACCCATTCTCAGGTGTGTCTTCATTAGCAGCATGAAAACAGACAGGTGGTAAGCAGGGCCACATTTGACCATAGCAACATATATATGACCAAGAAATAAAACTAATATTGTGATATTAAGGGATTATTACTGTAGTATAACTACAGAAAGCTCACTAATATACTCACATTATTTGTAATTCTAAGTGATTTATTTTAAGTGTCTGACAGTTACTTTGGAAATCTCTTAGCCATTATTTCTTTCAATATTTTCTTTATAGCTTTATAAGTAATTATTCTATTGTGAAAATTTTAATTATTCTGGTAATTAATGAAAATTTTGTCTAATTTTAAAAATTGTTCCCATTAGAAGAATCTGGCTGTGATATTCCCTATGATTCCTTTTATGTCTCTTTGAACCTATCCACTTTAAATAAATATTAGAATTAGAAAAATAGTCTTGTATGCTTCTTCTCATTTGGATTGTATTAACTGCCCTTATAATTTAGACTAAATTATAACTAAAATATGCTGAAATTTAACCTAGTTTAACCTCTCATATTAATATTTTTTCTGGTCTATAGATTGTCAAGTAAAGGTTTAAGTAAACTTCCCCGTAAACATATAGATATATGGTTAGTAATTTCCTCAGAAATATTGCTCAAATTGAAGCTAGAATAGCCAAGACAGTTCCTTGGAAAATAAATTTCTTCCATTTTATTTTAGTTATTTCTGTATTTTCCTCTTTGAAGACTATTTTTATTTGTAATGTTATGAGATTATGAAATTTATAAATCTATATTTTTATTTAAAGTTTTCGATAGCTACTTACTGAGCATTTTCTCTTTCTCATGGATTGTACTTGTTCATGGATTTGCAAAAAGATGCCTGAACAGTATGAAAAATAACACATGATTTGGTGATTAACATATTATAATGTTCAGAGGGCAACAAAATCTGTGAAAGTATCAAGAGGCACCTTAATCATGATGTATTATGTCATTTTTGGCAAGTCACTTAATCTCTAAGTAACTGCTCAGTTTTGTCAAACAGAAATAAAAAGATAATATCTCAGCTTTTTTTCCCACAGAGTTATGAAGCAAAAGCAAGCGAATATACCTATGATACATTTCAACATATGAAAACTGCAAAACAAGTACAAATCATGAGATTAAATATTTTTTCCTCTGGACATTTTTATAGTAACTTATAAAATATATTACATATTACTTTATTCTTTTTGAAATGCAATTCCAACACAAAGTATAATGGAGAAAGTGGAAACTAGATTATGAAAATGGTTTAAAATCCTGTGTGCATATGTACTCTGCCACACACAATTACTTTTAGTCTACAAAGCATTAGCTTTCTAGAAACTGCCTTATATATTCACAACCCTCATTATCAAATCATGAGAACTAGCACAGCTGTTCATGTCAGCATTAAAATGATTAGGTTCAAATGGGTTTTGCATATGTGAAAAGTAAGAGATTTTTCTCTCATGTTTGCCAAGTTTCTCACTAATCTACCTTCATTTTGTTTGAACTACGTCCATGTTAAGCCATAAAAGGTAAAACTACAGGTTTAATTTCCAACTGCTAGTCCAGATATAATGATTAGAAAAATGTGAAAGGAGTTTCAATTTGTTCTTGGGTTTGCAAAATACCCTGATATAAATAATATAAATATTTTAACATACAGCTGATAGATTTTAATCACTCTGTATGCATATATGTTTAATATATATGACAGATGCATATTTATGCATAAATATATGCACAGATAAACATGGCTATTATTTGTGCATAATACAAGTACATGCACATGCATAAATTATAACTACAGGTTAACTTATATTCTTTTATTCATAGATGCATTCATGTGCAAAACCCTTTTTCCCAAGTAAGAATTTTTTCCTTCTGGCACATATGCCAACAAAAGTTTTTCTCACACTACATTATTTTTTCATTTCTTCCAGAAAGGAACAATAGGCGACCTGCCTAATTCGGAGCTTGTATATCAAAGCTAACTTTAATTCTACAGTACTGCTCTGTGTTCTCAACATTGCTTCAATATTGTTTGTCATTCTCTGGCAGGTTTGAATGACAAGTGCAAAAGCCACCATTTTAAATTTTGTATGAAAAGAGAAAAGGACAGAAAAACTTATAGTTTTTCTTGGTTTCTGTAATAAAGGGGTGCATGCATTGGTGCAGCTCAGTCAAAATCTATAATTAGAATGACATGGATGCATCAATGAGGATTTAGCAAACACCGAGAAGCTGCTAAGTGTAGCTGAAAGTGTTATGAATACCAAATTATTACCCACTATGGTGCCACCTTTAAAGTCACATTTACTGAGGGAAATGTAAACTTGCCGAATGCTATTGAGAAAGAAAACATTATTTCATGCTCCAGGAACTGAAAGTACAGAACATTAATAGCCATCTATTTCCAGCTTTAATCCGTGCAATTAAAAAGGTCAGAAGTGTTAATGTTGATAAAGGTCTTTTAGAAAGAGAAGTACTAGATGAGACCCTAATTATTCATCATCATCAAGCAAAGTCGTGACAGCAATTACCACGCCGTCATGAAATAAGTATCTCAGAGGATTCCCAAGAACGGAAGCACATATTATACAACCAATCACACGTTATATTATTAAAGATGCAATGATAAAGGTACATTTTATATATCTAACACAAAAAATTATGCTACGATAGGTAAAATGTGCTATGCAGATTGAATATTTTCAGTCATAATTATGTTAAATAGAAGCTCATACAATTTTTTACTATCAATGTGTCCTCTCAAACAACGCTCTCTGCTCAGAGAACAATATTTGCCCAAACAGATATTTGATTTTAGCTCATTATTATTATAATATTTTGGAGATTAACTGAAAGACTCAGGATTAATGTAGAATTTTGGCTCCAAATAAATATTTAATTTAGAAAAGGAAAGTAAATACTGAAATGTTAAAATAAAAAATCTAACCCACAGATGGTGAATGAATCTAGAAAAGTTAGAATTATGTAATAACCTTTAAAGCTACTTATTAACAATTTCACAGTTTGAAAAGTTCAATAGGAAAATATATTTAGTGATAAACATATTCATTGATCCATCTGTCTGGGGAGTTTCTATTAACTGTCAGTAAGTGTACTAGCCAGTACGTGTACTATAATTGACGACTTTTATATAGAATATTAATAGCTATATAAAAATATTGTGTAAATTCTTATTAGTTTATTTTACTATTTTACTATTTACTAGTTTACTATTAAACAAATATTTACATTAGCCATTGTGATAACTTCCAGTGATAACAATAAAGACAAATTCTGTGCTATTGAGTAACTCTAGTTCAAGTACATTGCATTCAAATGCATTGCAATATATTAATTGCTTTGTCAGAGTTGTACTGAAGATATTATGAAAGCCTAGAGGCTACCTTACCCTAACTGATCAAAGAACGGCTTTAGAGGTAGAAACAGTCAACATGATTCTGAAGAATTAAATAGGAAACCTCCAGCATACAGATGGGTAATGCATTTCAAGTGAAGGGAAAATCAGGCCAGAAGTGTCAAAGTTTATGGAATAGTCAGACATATAGGGAGTATGATGTCTACAGAGTTTAAGTTTAATGTTTAATAATTGAGGGTCATGGAAGATGAGATCATAGAGGTCAGACAGGTTAAGTTAGTATGAAACTGTCAGATTTATGTTAACTTAAGAGGTTAAAGTATAATTTATATGCAGCAACATGTATCTGAGTATATAATTTAAGAATTTTCAGTAAATTTAAAGATTTCTGCAATCATCATTAAAATCAGGTTTTAGAACATTTTCATCATGCTCTGAAGTATTTCTGTGTTCCTTTGCATTTAAGTCTTATTCCCACCAAGCCTAAGCAAACATTGACAGACTTTCTTTTTTCTTTTTTTGATAGATATTCTATCTCTATAAATCTAACTTTTAAGAAAATTTCAAATAAATTACATCACGTATTACGTAGTATTTTTAATCAGGCTTTTTTCACAAAGCCACTTTTGAGATTCTTCTATGTTGTAGCATCTGTCAGTTTGTTCTTTATTGTTCTATAGAATTCCATTGCATGGATGTATGGATTTTATTTATCCATTTACTTTTTGATGAACATTTGGATTGCTACAAAGTTTTGTCAAGACAAGATGAATAATTTCTTCAGAGAAGTGGAAACTTACAGTTCCACTATAAGTGAAATCAAAACTGAATTGCTAAAAATAAGGCAAGAAAACTACTAACATAATTAAAGAATTATTTTAATAAAACCATTAATAGATTCAACATAGTTGAGGAAATAATCAGCAACTTGAATATAGGTAAATAAAAATTACCACACATGCAATGCATATAGAAAGTTTCTTTAAAAATTCCAAAAGGAATGACACAATATAAAAAAGATTAATATGTGTGTAACTGAAACTGGGAAAAGACAGGAAAAATGTGGAGGAAGAAACATTTAAAGAAATAACAGCCAAGAAATTTCTAAACTTAGTGTCAGCCAATTATAAGACATTTTACCTAATTAGTATTACCTAATATAATGCAAGGAAAATAGCACTTCTGTTGTATTCTCCCCCAAATTTCTAACTCCAACAACAAGATAAGAAATTGTCAGATGGAACCATATTTAGGGACATTCTATAAAATGCTCAATGAATAATTCTTCAAAACTAACGAGGTTATAAAAAATAAAGACTGAGAAATTAATATGTATTGGAACACTAAAGGGACATGACAAATAAATGCAATGTAATATTCAGGATTAAATCTTGGCACAATAATAAAAACCCTGGAAGGCATCCTCGGCAATACCATTCAGGACATAGGAATGGGCAAAGATTTCATAATGAAGATGCCAAAAGCAATTAAAACCAAAACAAAACATTGACAAATAGGACCTAATTAAACTAAGGAACTTCTGCACAACAAAAGAAACTATCAACAGAGTAAACAGACAAGTTATGGAATGGAAGAAAATTTTTGCAAACTATGTATCCAACAAAGGTCTAATGTCCAGCATCTATAAGGAACTAAAAAAAAAAATAAAAAGAAAAACACAAACAACCCCACTAAAAAGTGGGTAAAGGACATGAACGGAAACTTTTCAAAAGAAGACATACATGGAGCCAACATTCATATGAAAACAAACTCAACACCAATGATCATTAGGGATATGCAAATCAAAATCACCATGAGATACCATCTCACACCAGTCAGAATGGCTATTATTAAAAGTCAAAAAATAACAGATGCTGGCTAAGTTGTGGAGAAAAAGGAATGCTTTATACTGTTTGTGGGAGTGTAAATTAGTTAAACCATTGTGTATGACAGTGTGGCAATTTCTCGAAGATCTAAAAGCAGAACTCCCATTTGACCCAGGAATCCTGTTACTGTATATATACCTAAAGGAATATAAATCATTCTATTATAAAGACACATGCATGTGTATGTTCAGTAGAGCATATTCACAATAGCAAGGGCGGAATCAATCTAAATGCTCATCAATGATAGACTAGATTAAAAAAATGTAGTACATTTACACCATGGAATACCATTCAGCCATAAGGAAGAATGAGATCATGTCCTTTGCAGGGACATGGGTGGAGCTAGAGGCAATTATCCTTAGCAAACTTATGCGGGAACAGAAAATAAAAAACTGCAGACTCTTACTTATAACCCGGAGCTAAATAATGAGAACACGTGGACACAGAGGAGAACAACACACACTGGGGCCTATGGAGGATGGAGAGTGAGAGGAGGAAGAGGATCAGGAAAAATAACTCATGGATACAAGGCTTAATACCTGGATGATGAAATAACCTGTACAACAAACCTGCATGACACAAGTTTACCTATGTAACAAACCTGCATATGTACCCCTGAACTTAAAAGTTAAAAGAAAGAAAAAAAATGAAAACACTGGGAAAATTTGAATAAAATCTTTAGCTAGTAGCATTTCACTAATGTTAATTTCTTAATTGTGATAAATACACCATGGTTATGTCAGATGATAATTTCTGGGAAAACTGGGTGAAATTTATAATAAATCTTCCTATACTGTCTTTGCAACATTTTTAAACCTAAAATTCCTCCAAAATAAAATATTAAGAAGAGCATTAAAAAATAAACTTGGATATAAAAATATACAACCATATCTAAAACAGAAGTGCAAGAAATATGTAATTCTGTAAGCTATATATATTTTAAAAATCCATACTTTATTTTTATACTTTTCTGTTCTAATGGATGATACTTATAAGATATAATTGATTAAATTGAAAATGTTCTTTGTGTAGATTTTAATTTAATATTCATGATGACACTAAGGTAAGTGTGAATCAACCTAGGTTCCATCAGTGATGGATTGGGGAAAGAAAATATATACATAGACACCGTGGAATACAACACAACCATGAAAAAGAGTGAAATCATGTCCTTTGCAGCAACATGGATATAGCTGGAAACCATTCTCTTAAACAAATTAACGCAGGAAAAGGAAACCAAATACCACATGTTCTCATTTCAAATGGGATCTAAACATTGTGTACTCACGAACATAAGAATGGCAGTAATAGACACTGGGGACTTCTCGAGAGAGAACAAACAGAGGGGCTAAGTTTGAAAAGCTAACTATTGGGTACTACACTAACTACCTGAGTACAGGATCATGTGTACCTCAATCCTCAGCAACATACAATATACCCACGTAACAAACCTGCATGTGTACCTCCAAAATCTAAGATAAACGTTGAAGTTATTTTTTAAAAGCATGCATCAAAAGCTATTGCCATTATTATAAAACATATTAAAATTGTTTAAAAAGATTTAGTTAGATACTAAATAGCTAGAAGTTAAATAAATGGATTATCATATGGAAAAAGATAAAAATATAAGTGAATTACAATTGGAAAATATATTGTAATATTATACGTATTACTTTATTTATATTAAACATTGTGATTATATTAGCAAAATACTTTGATTAGTCAAATGGAATGATACAATTTTATCACACATATACATATCCTCAAGAAATACTACAAAAATATATTTAAATAATAAAAAGATTTATTGAACAGAAAAATAGTTACAAAAATCTGTTAACTAAAAATGCTTTTCTAGAACAATTAATGTAAATATAATTTTATATTTATATGTGTATGAATAAACCCTATATCAATACTAATTTTTTCTTAATAGTAAAGACATTTTGAATGTTAAAAGAACATTTATATTGATTGCATCCTTAGGTTTAGTTCTCATTTGTAGTTTTCCATGCACTATTTGTTTTTGTGCATGTGTAATATTTTAAATAATTTTTATGTATCATAGACTACGTTGGCATATTCTTAAACTATTATCTCTGCTCTCTTCTTGCTGCCACATCATACTGTGAAAAATAATCTTTTTTTCAATGAAATTCAGCAGGATGTATGTGAATGAGTAGATATATGGAACGCTTGCGGGAAAAAAATGTATGAAGATGATAAGTGAAATGTGTGTTTGTCCAAATATTCCTCACATTCACTGCTTCATATTTACCCTTTTTAAATTTATTGAAAAAAAGACAATTGCAGTATACCAGGAAATAAGTAACAAAGTTTATTTATCAAGCAGGAGTATCCCATTGTACTTCTTTACAACAAAACTCTTTGGATACCTCTCTTCTAAATCAGAATATGAAAGTAATTCTATCATCTGTCCTTTCCATCTATCCAGTTTTAAAAGATTTTTTTAAACACATACACCACACACACATACACACACACACACACACATTTCTCCATAGCTCTCTGGGATTACAGCACCCATTGTCTCTGCTGTTCATATTGTAGCAATTTGTAATATTTCTTTTGCTGAAACTTTATACTTCATTATCGTTGTTTTGATTTCCATGTGATGTTGCCTCCACACAACACTATTAACAGTACAATAGCTCAAAATATATTTATGTGGTGGAGTGAAAATATCATTTAAGGCACAAGTAGTTGCTGCAGAATATATAACACAATGCAATACTGTTAATTAGAATGTGATGCATATGTGTACGTTATTGGTGATTATAGTATATGCCAACTATGAAAATGTAATCAGTTAATAAAGATAAATTGTTTGCATAACATTGCAAGACACTGACAAAAGATTTTAGCAATAATGCAATCCTAGCATTTTTGGACCTTATCTTTTTTTCTGCATACCTAAAATTTTATTTAAACCATTCAGCATTCAGGAATTATTTGGTTGGCACAATAGTAATTGTGGTTTTGCCATTAAAGCATGGCAAAAACTGCAGTAACTTTTGCACAAACCTAATATCTTCATTAGAACGTTTCTTCCAAAAAGACATGATGGGGAAGCATAAAATACAGTCTTCTCATTTCAGCTCTAACATGTAAGAAGTATTCACTATCATCCCTATAACAAGAAAAAAGCTGAACAAACTGTAAATCCACAACTTTATTTGGACTCATCAGAGAACTGAGTTTGCAGGACAGATTGCCATCTGAATTGCAAAGAGACAGGTAAATTTAAAGAGTCCCAGCTAAAAATTGCTTTACTTGAGCAGAGGTCACTAGAGCTGTAAACTAAATACGTAAATGGTAAAGTTGATGAATTGCTGAAGGCTAGATATAGACTGGCATAAGAGGGAGGAAATTCTGAGTGTGGCTGTCATAGGGGAGCCCTCACATTTTCACAGATTTTACTTGTAAGAACCTCACTAGGTTCTCATGATAAAGAGCCAAGAAATACATCCTCATCCCTCTATATGAGCAAGGAAAAAATTAAGCATGATAAAATATATCTAGAGTGTTCTCCATAAGAAAGAATTACTTTTTAGGGAAAAAAAGTATTTATTAGAGCCTTCTATCAGCTGAGAGAAGAGAAATGCCCCCACTGCAGACCGCTTGTCTTCATGCTTCACCTAAGGAGGAAAATAAGGTAAGCAATATCTGTAAATGTCATAGCCCAAGGGCAGGAATCCACTAAAAGCCTGAGATTTAATTATACACCCCATCTCCACTTTACTGCCATACCAATAAGAGCTCCAGCATAATAATAGTGAATTCCAGCTGAAATAGCTTTAAAAGGCAGACTCTGAGTAACAATTCTTGAGAAACCCCAAAGACAATAGAAGAGACAAAAACAAGGACACCAGAGAAATGTTCAGCCTCTAGCAGCTGCAGCAACAACAAACATTGAACACTTCTTCACTCCTAGATGGATTAACATAAAACCTGACACTGAAGGCCTATTGACTTCACTTTCTGTTCCCTGACACACCATGTCTGGCTTTCCAGAAAAAAATTACAAGGCATGCTAAAATGCATAATAATAACATAAAGGGTAAAAACATGCCTCAGGACTGGACTCAAATATTATCACAATTTGGAATTATAAGACAAATAATTTTAAATAACTACCATTAATATGTTAAGGGCTCTAATAAAAAAAGTAAACAATGTGCAAGAACAAATAGGTAAAATAAGCCAAGAGATAGAAACCCTAAAAAAGTAGGAAATACAGGAAACAAAACAAACAAAAAACTGGAAAAGAAATAAATAATGTTATTGATGGACACCTTAGTCGACTGGCACAGCTAAAGAAAAAATTAGAAACCTTGAAGTTAGAGCAATAGAAACTCCCTGAGTTGAAGTGCAGATGAGATTAATAGTAATAATAAAAACCCAGAAAATCAGAGAATTGTAGTACTATTTCACTAGATAACAGTCAATAGGCAGAAAACCAAAGGAGAAAATCTTGACAATAAGAGAGAAATGTAAAAAAAGTGCAGAGGTCTTGGATAACATGAACATGAATAAAATATAAAAGTTCTTGAAAAACCTAAATTTAGTCAAAGAAATTGCCAAATCTACATTGTCAGAGAAAATTAGAGATAGATATATGTCTGGGCTACACTTGCTCTGCTTAATTCAACAATAAATCAACCAATGACCAGTTTTAAATGTTACCCTCTCCAGTATCAGAAATCAAAAGACTACAGCAGCATTCTCAGTTCCAAGCTATGCCTTTTTGTTATTGATTTCAGGAATATCCTGAAAGATTTGAACTATATTATAATGTTATTCTTGCATCCCTGACATCATCATCAAAAACAGCAAATCTATAAGTCATGTGATAGATCACATATATTAAATAAAACCCAAAGAGTTTATTCTAAATTACTATTTAACCATTTATTTAAACCATTACAAGCATGCTAAATTTATATGTGAAAAAAAGAAAATGTTGGACTGTATTTTGTGGTCTATTCTGAACTCTATGATAAAATAAATGCATATCTGCTTTAATAGCACAGGTGTCATGAATATGTTATCTAAATGACTGCATCAAGATTAGAAGGAATAATAAATACTACTGTTGAGAGCTATAAATTTCTAGCATACTTTGTGAGCAATTACGAAGAGTCTAGAATAAAATTCTTCCTTGTTAGAATTATTATTTTGAGCTCTTGAACTTTAACCCTTGAATTTTTTTGGACAATATGTTTTGAATTCTGAGTACAAATTTCTTCCTGGGTCCAATTTACTATTTCTGACAGGTAGTTCTCATGTATACATCTATTTACTGAGCAGTCCTCATGAACCAAGCAGTAGTTGATTATTTTATGTAATTTTTCCATGCTATCTTGAGAGGAAATTGAATGCGTTAGATAATCTATTTTTATTCTCTCTGGAAAATGCATGTGAAAGTACAGTTTCTATATAATGCCATTTCATTGGAATTTAAACCCAGTAAGTAGCTATGATAAATACACTTTTATTCTCACACTGACTGCGAAACCACAAAAATATGATTCGCTAATTAAATACATACTGAAGAGCCTCATCCATAAATGATTCATTTCAATATGAAGTTTTGGGTTCATTTTTGTTGTCACATATTGCAGGGTTTATTTCTTTGTTAAGATTGAATAGCATGTCATCGCATGTTCATACTACATTATATTTACCCATTCTTCTGTAGCTCGTCCTTGATGTTGTTTCTATAGGTTGGCTATTGTGATAGCACTGCAATAAACATGCTAAGTGTTATGATTAAGCTAGTTGCAAAAGCACAAATACGGCATGATGCCACTTAAATGTAGTATCTAAAATAGTCAAATTCATGGAAGTGAGAATAGAATGGTGGTTTGGGGAAATGGGGAGATGCTAATCAACATGTATAACATTTTCAATATGCAAGATGAATAATTTCTAGAGATCTAATGTACAACATTGTGCCTATAGATAAAAATACTGTATTGTACACTTAAAAATCTGCTAAGAATATGGATAGGTAGTGCTCTTACGAAATTTTTATTAAAGTTTGAGAAATATACAGTAATGAATCATCAACCGAAATAACAGATTTTAAGCAGAAACAACACCAAATTTTGGAACCGTGTGTGTGTGTTATGTGTGTATATCTATATTGATATATAGACATACTGACCTTAATTCATATTAATATTACTACATTTAATTATATTAATACGTCAATAATTAGGATTATTAATAGAAAGAGAAAGTAGGTGAGGGCTTTCCAGGGAATAAAGGGAGAAAAAGCTGGACACAGTGTTTTTTGGAATGGTAAAAATGTTTTGAAAGAGGAAAGGTGCTGGTTGCAATACATCTTAAATGAAGTAAATCCTACCTCAGTGCACACCTTAAAATGGTTAATGCATTTTATATGAATTTCACCTTGTTAAAATTATTTATAGGCAGTAAAATTTAAATTTCATATGAGCTGAAGTGCAGTGGTGCCATCTCGGCTCACTGCAACTTCTGCCTCCCGGGTTCAAGTGATTCTCCTGCCTCAGCCTCTCAAGTAGCTGGGACTACAGGCATGCACCACCACACCCGGATAATTTTTATATTTTTAGTAGAAACGGGGTTTTACCATGTTGGTCCGGCTGGTCTTGAACTCCTAACCTCAAGTGATTCACCTGCCTTGGACTCCCAAAATGCTAGGATTACAGGCGTGAGCCACCATGCCTGGCCTATTCTTCTTTTCATCTTTTTTCAAACACCTAGTATGTAACGTTCATTCTTAGCTGAAAGCTCCTATAAAAACAGGCTGTGGGCTGGATTTGCCCTGCAGGCTCTATTTTGTTGGGCCCTGGTCTAGAGACAAAATATTTCTACTTTCCTGAAAATAAACTCTTGCTCTCAGGCAGGTCACTGACTCCCCTGCATTCTTTATTCACCGAAGTTTATCATGTTGAGAAAAACAAGTAAATCAGTATAATTTCCACTGAGCCAGTGTAGCTACAAATCAACGAACAAAGTTTTTGCTTGTGTTATTGAATTTGCAGATAATTCCTTTAAAAATAAGGAAAGCAATGAGCTTACAAATATTGATCTTTAAATAATAATAATAATTATTATTTTTTGAGACGGAGTTTCACTCTGTCGCCCAGGCTGGGGTACAGTGTTATAATCTCGGCTGACTGCAACCCCCACCTGCCGGGTTCAAGCAATTCTTCTGCCTCAGCCTCCTGAGTAGCTGGGATTACAGGCGTGTGCCACCATGCCCGGCTAATTTTTTTATATTTTTAGTAGAGGTGGGGTTTCACCATATTGGCCAGGGTGGTCTCGAACTCCTTACCTTGTGATCCACCATCCTCTGCCTCCCAAAGTGCTGGGATTAGAGGCGTGAGCCACTGCACCCCGCCACATGTTAAAATGTTAAGCATTTTCAAAAGATTTACCAATTCATTTTTACAAATGTAATTTAATATTTTCCCACAATTGGATTATACTGAAAATGTGAAAATAGTTTTAGTCATTCAAAACTAACCACATTTCCATACCTCCTCCCCAAATAATTATTACTTTAGATTTTTATATACATATTGATAATTATCACTTATAAGCAAGAAATATTTAATTACAACAATGCTTTATATATTAATTTACAACTTACTTTTATATGTATAGCAAATTGTACCTCCCCTCAGTAAACATTTTATATAGTGTATAATTACGGTAGATGGGTGGTTATTTGAATTAATGTTCGTCTCACTCGACTGTATAATCTATGCACACAGTATTGATAACTGGATAGTACAGTGCTTTACACTTTTAGGCTTCATTTTACTTTATGTATGTACAACCTTTTATATATGTATATATATACACATATGTGTATATATATTTTATATATATACACATATGTATATATATATTTTATATATACACATATATATTTTATATATACATATATATTTTATATATATACACATATGTATATATATTTTTATATATACATATGTATATTTTTATATATGTATATATATAAAATATATACATATGTATACATATATTTTATATATACATATGTATATATTTTATATATACATATTATATATTAATATATAATATGTATATATTTTATATATACATATTATATATTTTATATATACATATTATATATTAATATATACATATTATATATTTTATATATACATATTATATATTTTATATATACATATTATATATTAATATATAATATGTATATATTTTATATATACATATGTATTATATATACATATATACATATGTATTATATATACATATATACATATGTATTATATATACATATATACATATGTATTATATATACATATATACATATGTATTATATATACATATATACATATGTATTATATATTATGTGTATATATGTATATATAATACATATATATGTATATATACACACACATATGTATATATAATACATATATAAATATATGTATATATATTTTATATATATACACATGTATATATTTTTTATATACACATGTGTATATATTTTATATATACACATATGTATATTTTATATATACACATGCGTATATATATTTTTATATACACATGCGTATATATATTTTTATATACACATGCATATATATTTTATATATACACACATGCATGTATATATATTTTATATATACACATGCGTGTATATATATTTTATATATACACATGCGTGTATATATATTTTATATATACACATGCGTGTATATATATTTTATATATACACATGCGTGTATATATATGTATATACAGTTGGGTTTTATATATCACTTTTAACTGAAATGAAATTGGGTTATATCAACAGTTTTACCACATACAATGTTGTAAGGCATATTGTGGTAATGATGCAGGATTTTTTCTGCTCCTTAGCTCAGCTAGGTCTGAGTTCTCGTCTCACAACCAGGAAGAATTAGGCATGTGGACACTGGAGAGTGAGTGGAGTATAATTTATTAAGCAAAAGGAAAGCTGTCAGCAAATAAGGGATGCAGGGGATGGTTCTCCTACCCAAAAGCAGGAAAGTCCCTACCAATATGGCTGAGCCTGGGGCTTTTAATGGCTCACAATAGGGAGTGCATGGTGGTTGGTTTGTGGTTATGCAAAAAATGTTAAAGAGAGGACACCACTCAAAGGTGGGGATAACCATGTAGAAAACCAATTAGGAAAGGGGGTGGTGATCAATCAGAAGAAAGCACGCCAAAAAGGAAGACAAGTTCTCAATTGGTCTGAGTTTTTAACTGGTAGCTTGGCTTTTGGGCTTCAAACTGTCTTCAGCTTGGTGGTGGGGTTTCACTGGGGACCTGCTCCTATCTTCCTAGGCATTTGGCTGCCTCCTGTTGCTATCAGTAGAAAATACAACCAGGTTTTAGAGGTGGATTTACTGGGTCAATGAGCAGGCATGTATTATAATAATCCCAGTAGTCGACTTTTCTTGTTGATACTATTTTGACAATGCATAAATAATTCCTCAATAGGACCTAACATATAAGATGTTTGCCATTATATGTCTCTCTGCCTTCTCTCTGGAGCCTTTATATTGATGAGGAAGACATAATTAAAACGCGTTGGTTATTATGCTTTACAGTTTTGGTGGATTACACAAATTTGCATAGGAAAAATTGCTAAATCAAACAATTTTAAAATTGCTAAATCAAAACGAAATATTATTTGAAAACAAACTTTACTACATAATGCAGCATTGTTTCTTTAAAAAGAAGCTTGAAATCCAAATACAGTAGAGAATATTTAACAGGCTTCTGGCAGTGTGCTTTGACAGATGGTTCTTTGTTAAAACACCTAGATTTTTTCAGGATGAAATATTTATTTACCAAAGTTAAATAAAATCACAATGGTCACAGTGAGATATGAGTCACAGCTAGAGAGTATAGATTCAAAGCCAGGTGGTATTCTCTGATTGGAAAATACAACCAAAATGCATATGCCCATTGAAAAACAGCTAAGCAAGACAAATTATTCAAATTGGTGACTACAGACAAGAAACTGACACATCTCCACCTACTGGATTTCTACTGAGAGCTTGTGAATGATGTATTTTCATTTGCAGGTTTTTAATTTGTCTTAGAAAAATTCAGAAAATGTGTCTCTACGTTTGGAATATATATAACAGGGTCTCTTGTATTTGGAAATTTGCCAGAAACGTAATGCTAACTATATCACGAAACACAATGATAGATATCTAAGAGTTAATTGGTTTTTGGTTATATGACATATCACATTGTCAGTAGTACATCTTATTAAAGTTAAAATGTACATTTCCAAATACAACTTGAGTAGAAATTACAAGTATTTGAATAAAATGTAATATTGTGACCATAAAGTGGAAAAGTATATGTTTCACTTGGTTTAGACCTAAATGAAAATGTTCAGAAACATTGTGAACACAAGAAGTTATACATATAATAGAACTTCGAGGACACTATATGTGACAAGTCATTTCTGTTCAATAAAGCTTACTTATCTGTAGTCAAGTCTTTGTTATATTCTGTAATGGAGCATTCATAATGTGGCTGAAACCATTAACACACCCAGCTCAGATTAGAATGTGTGCACAATGACTCAAAAAGTTTACTGAACTGTGTGCTGATTGTGAATCCCATCATTATAAATAATCAAGTATATTTCAGTTTATTCATAATTTAATGTGAGTTTTTTAGCTTTTTAGCATAGTACTTCATAGATTAGGGATTCATATTTCAAAAAAGTACTTAATACATTTTTATTATGGTTGCTAAATAAATTTAAACTATTTGTAGATAATTTTTAAATAAAAAAAGACTGTAAAAATATATTTATTTTATATTTTTTCTTCACAGATGATGTTTGTCTTGTGAAAAGATATATCGGGCTGGGCGCGGTGGCTCACACCTGTAATCCCAGCACTTTGAGAGGCCGAGGTGGGCGGATCACCTGAGGTTGGGAGTTCAAGTCCAGCCTGACCAACATGGAGAAACCCCATCTCTACTAAAAATACAAAATTAGCCAGGCATGTTGGTGCATGCCTGTAATCCCAGCTACTCAGGAGGCTGAGGCAGGAGAATCACTTGAACCCGGGAGGCAGAGGTTGCGGTGAGCCAAGATCACACCATTGCACTCCAGCATGTGCAACAAGAGTGAGACTCTATCTCAAAAAAAAAATAAATAAATAAATAAATAAAATCTGCTGTTTCTAAAAATGGGAAAGTTTGCTTGGACATTTCTTTTAAATTAGGTTTTATGAATGTATAAAACCTGAACTTTAGTGCAAAAAGATATGTTATTGTATTTTTTAAATTTTAAGACCAAAATATGTTATAATTAATATAAGAAATGTTTAAAATGTTTTACAGTTTTTATTATAAAATAATTAGTTTATTATTTGTTGTAAAATTCCAGAAAATTATAAGAAAAAAAAAACAAACGTAATCTTACCATGTGAAGGTAACCACTTTCTTTAATTAATTATTTTTTATTTGTAATTGACCCATCCTATTGATATCATTGTGAAAATGCTGAAAGACTTAGTGTGTTTTATTTTTTAAATAATAAACCCCAAATCATAATATATTCAACCCTCTATCCAGATTAACTTGACATAATATTGTGTACCTCTTTTCATATTAACAAAAATAAATGATCGTATTATTTCTTATTGGATTGTATTCTTATTGTAAACATGTATTAATCAAAATTCTTCTGTCTGAATGTGATAACCACTCATCTGGGTGATGCGAATGTAAAGAATAATTTATTAATTCCATCAAATCCCTAGAAAATCAGCATGGACAGCTGTTTCTTAGGATAACTGCAATTCGGTTTGTGACTGCATAACTGCAATTTGGTGAGTGACTGCTTTCCAGGACTTTTTGTCCACGTCTTCTCTGGGATGTCCTCTGCATATATCCATTTCTTACTGGACTCAATGCATGAAAGGGTTACCATACTCGGCAACTTCACAGCCCTGCTATGACTGGCATCATCACCCGGATAAATACAATTTAAGCAGAAGAGACATGTCCCCCGCAAGAATGTCATGCTGCTTTCATGAAATGTCAGTGTGACCAGACTAACAAGTGTTAGTTACCTGTTTTCTTTAGCAATGATCACCTTTTGCCTACAATTGAGAAGTCTCTTAGCTAATATACCTTTTCTAATCTTTACCCTCCTCCAGCCTAAATTCTCCCAAAACAAATCATAGCTGACTTCCCAGGTATGAATCAAATTATATCACTTCTCTTCTGAAAATCACCCAATGGCTTTCATTTGAAACAAAAATCTGAATTCCTTATCATTATCTACATGGTTATAAATGATCTGCTCCTACTTACATCTCTGACCTCATGTGCTCTTATACCTCACCTCTCACTCTCTCATGTTACCTAAATCATGTTACTAAATCATCTTGTGTCCATTCGTTAAATACATTAAGCTAATTTTCAGCATTGCTGATTTTAAATTATGGTCTGCCAAACCCTGGAGGTCACCAAGACATGTTCAAGGGGTCCACAAAGTCAACTTATTTTTTTATAATAATAATAGGACTTTATATGCTTGGTAGTGACATCCTTTCACAAATATAAAGTGGCATTTTCCAGAGTCTACATAAACTATGATACCAAACAGATTGAAGACAGAAGCAAATATAAGAACTAAGACATCTATTGTTAAAGTATATTGTACCAATAAACCACAAGAGCATTCTTCTCCATCCTTTTGTTGTTATTATTGTCTTGGATAATGTCATCATTAAATTAAAATGTCATTTATGTAAACATGTAAGGGGTTTATTGTTGTATTTAAATGCATTGTTAAACTACTATATTTTTAAATTATCCATTTTAATTTCTAATATGGCAAATATTAATACAAATTGATTATCCCTTATCCAACATGCTTGGAATCAGAAGTGTTTTGAATTTTTATATTAAAATATTTTCATATACATAATCAGGTAATTTTGGGATGAGACCCAAGTCTAAGTACTAAATTTATGTTTCGTATACACCTTATACACAGAGCCTAAAGGTAATTTTATATCATATTTTAAATACTTTTGCACAGGAAACAAAGTTTTTACTGCATTTTGCAACCTATCCTATGAGGTCAAGTGTGGAATTTCCTGTTTGTGACATCATGTTCATACTGGAAACGTTTGGAATTTTGGCACATTTCAGATTTTGGATTTTCTGATTAGGGATGCTCAACATGTAAAAATAGCCCCCAAATCAAAAGTTCTTTGAGGTCGTCAGTAATTTGTAGGGTAAAGGATATTTTAAACCAAATGATTAGACACCACTGGAACAGATCTCAGAGTTTGCTTTTCCTCCTGTTTAAAATCTGTCTCAAAATTTTCACAAGACTCTTTATCATGCTTTCTCTATGACCTCTTTCTTAATATTCAGATCCCTACGCAAATGTCAACTCCTCTCAGAAGCCTTTCCTGACCAAACTCACTGAAGTAGTCCTCTATTTCACATTGTTATCTTCTACTATACTGCTCTCTTTTAATTTTATTAGCACTTAGAAGTGTTTGTTTGAAGTTGTATTATTTCTTAGTCTATGAATTTTTCTATCTCTTTCACTGAAAGAGAAACACACTTTCATTTATAAAACTTGTTTCGTTCACCATTGACCTAAAACAAAGGAACATATTTCAAAATCAGATTTAAATAAAGCAAATATAACATGTTGCGTCAATGGCATAAAAAATTTACTGTCATGAGCAAATGAAAAGAAGATGTGGGACTTTGATGGTGGCTTCCTGGGTCCTTAATTTTCATGTGATAAACACTTTCTCAGACTCAGAGTAATAAATCTGTTCTCTAAGTGAAGTTCGTGGGTTACCTCTTACAGGAACCATTCTGTTTATAACATCAAGTTATACACCAAAGCATTGTTTGTGTAGCTAAACTGACATTTTTCAGGAACCTATGCTTGATACATTTAGAGGTTCTTGGTTTGTTTATCACGAGCTATCTTACCTGGGGACAACCTGCTAAAATAATTCCATGTAAGTTTTCTTTTCATAGCAAATCTTTTTAGTCTATTTATTAGGGAGTCTGCTTATCAACATATTTACAAGATTAGACTGGGCCACTGACTTTCTTCTGGGGCTTTGCTCCAGTAATCAGGAGAGAAAATGAGGTCAGCTACTTTAATACTTTTCTTCCAACCAGAAAAAAACCAGTTCTTAGAATAATACCTATAATTTAGTAAATGTTATAAATATGTGTTATAGGACTGACTGGGTATCATTATTTCAATATTCTTTTAATATTTCACTATGTAATTTGACATAATTTATTCCTTTTTAAAAGACAACATGGGGCTATTTGTACAACATCATGATGAACATCCTTGCAATCCATCTTTGTACATTTACCTAATTTTTTCCTTAAGTCACATTCTCACAAGTAAAATTCTGGGTCTAAAGACATCCATATATCACATTTGCAGGCCTGTCATAAAGTTGTCATCAAAAAATTGTGCTAGTATATATCCCTGATATTACACAAAAATTGTCTACTAAGTGACACTGTCATCTGTATTTTCTAAAAATACATTTTAAATATTGCTAATCTTATTAGCCAAAATAAGTCTAGCTTCTGAAATTTACTATTTATTAGTAATAATAAAATATATTTGTTTATTAATCATTTTGAATTTTTATAAATTTACTGTTGATGTCTTTTACGTATTTCTATGTTTGTTTCTATATTTTCTCTGTATTTTTTTATTCTCATGTTTATATGACTTAACCAGTTTGTGTGTGTGTTTGTGCATATATATATGGGTATATATACATTTATGTGTATATCTATAAATACATACATGTATGTATATTTTCACCTGATTAAGTATTAAGCTTATCACAATTGTGTAGAAATTCATTGCTTAGTCTACTTTTTTGACATAATGACCATTATTCTATGAAGTTTTGACAGTAATTTTACCACAAAATGTGATTTGTTATTGATATGCATTGCACCCACAAGGCAGGTATTATACGATTGTAGTAAGTAATTATTTAGCTCTGAATTCTCCACCCATAATTTTTAGAAGACTTTTAGCTACCCAAAGCAGAATCTGGAATATTTTATTTTATTACTGACAATGTAATTTTTCTGCTAATTTTTAGAAGATAATTTGCTGCTGTTCTTCTAGAAGCATAAATCAGAAACAGAAGACATAAATCAAATGCCTCCAGGGAATTGACAGTTAGTTTTAATGTATAGGGAAAATATGTAACATAGCAAGGTGTGATGGCGTTGGTGGCCAACTGAAGAATACAAGCTCAACTAAATGCAAATTCATTTTGTAAAATTAATTTTAGTCAATTTAACAAAACTTGTTTAATACCTGAATCTAGGATCAGTTCCAACAGCTGTCAAACTTTAGACTGTAAGAATTCTAAGTTGGTGGAGACCATCATTCCATGCAAGTTTCATAAAGTAAATTTGTCTTTCCTTTGAACAGACACACACATACATGAACTCATACATGAACATGCATTTGCATGCGTATGCCTATATATATGTAATATATATAATATTCTTATTATCAATTGATAGCAGACATATAGATGGTATTTTTGTCCTAGCACATATATATATGCTATATATATGCTGTATATATATGCTCTATATACTATATATATGCTCTATATACTATATATATGCTCTATATATGCGCTATACATGCCATATATGCTATATATATGCTCTATATATGCCATATATATGCTATATATATGCTATATATACATGCTATATATATTCTCTATATATGCTATATGTATGCCATATATACATGCTATATATATGCTATATATATCCTATATATATGCTATATATATCCTATATATATGCTATATATACATGCTATATATGCTATATATATATATATGTGTGTATATGCTAGAGTTTTTAGATTTACAAAAAACAAAACAAAACCAACAATTACGCATGTAGGAAAACATTTACATGATAGGTCAGTTGGTACCCAACCTAAAAATTGTTTTTTATGAAATAAATTTGTTTACTTGTTTAACATATTTCTCCTTAACTAGAATAATTGAAAGCACTATCTGAAAAGAACAAATATTAATTGTTACTATCTCTTCATTTTTTTCCTAGAACAACTTTCTCCAAATGTTTGATATTTTTTGCAACCGCTTCATTTAATGCAAGACTTTTTTTACAATCATATATTATATTGGTGCTTTAATGCATTTCTTCAAGGAAGTTATGCAGAAACTATTTATGAGATATCAATTTTAAAGTATGTTAAGAAAGGTGGCAATCTCTAGAGATAACTCTTTTGTACTTTAATTTACACAACTTGTCAGTTAAGTACAATTGAAATGGGAATTCAGCTGCCGTCTCTCAAAGAGATTTTCTCTCTTTCCCAGGTATTTAAAAAACTTGCTATAAACTTAAGGTTTTCTACTGATTAGTATTTTAAACCAACTTGTTATAAAGGCAGGAGTTCCTTGTATTTTTCATAAAGTCTTCCAGAACTATGTGTTTTCTAAGGATCTGAGAGTGATTTGTTTTATTGACATACAGTGCTTGACTAAAAAAATGTTATTCCCATTTAGTCTGGCTTTAATAATAACTACAGGAATAAATAAAAATTATATCATTTTTGATGTAGCATTTACCTTTTAAATATGATGTCAAATGAGATACACTAAAAACATTTACATTTTGACAGTGTTAAGTACAAAAGTAAATGGAAATATGTCCAAGCACATGAGAAAGAACAACAGTATCCCTGTAATTAAAGCATATGAATAAAATGAAACAAGAATTCGAAAGAAATTTGATCCATTAAAACTTAGATTGTAATCCTGAAAGCACCAGTTTGGTAACTGTTTATTAAATAAGAATTGAATCATTGATACACATTTTATTTCTTCATTCTTTACATTTTTTTCTTCATGTAGTAAAAAACTTGATTTATGTTACTGAAGCAGAATTCACTAATCATGTAAAGATTAATTGATCCTTGAAATGCTGCATATCTAACATTTTTAGAAATTGGTTTCTCTGGGCCAGACAATATCTGAGAAAGAAAGAATTGGGAAGATACTTTCAGTTCTGTACAAAAATAATGAAACAGATCTGGTAAGCTGAAGATCTGAGCATTATTTTGACAGACATGGGAAATGGGGACTGCACCTGCCTATCTCACCTGGTTTTCAATGCTTCACTTGCACTGGCTTTTAGCCATTTTCAACCATGTACGAATGAGGTACATGGTTAACATTAAATGACAAGGTCACTACTAATGATGTCCTGGAGGGCAGCCAGCCTAGTCCCAAATCCTGAATTTGCCATGTGGAAAGAAATGAACATGCAACATGAAAAACTGCTGCCTCTAAATTCCAAGATAATAATACAAGTAATACATAGTTTCTTATAGTTTGCAAAGCACATTAACATACAAAATTTATTGAGACAATCACAACAAAAACTATGAGAAGGAGCAAAGTTTCTAGTTATACTTACAAACAATGCAATTCATATTCAGTATCAAATGGTATGTTCAGATTCAGATATTAATAAAAAAGGACAATTTTTAAGTAACACAAGGAGTAAAAAATGAAAACAGAAAGTGATCATTGTTAATCTGAGTTTAAGAATGATACTCAATAAAAATGTCCAAGTAAATCAATACACGTAAAATAATAGTAGTCCCGATAGCAAAAGGAAATAGAAAGCAGATGCATAGATGCCCTTTACACTCTGTCCAAATGTGTGATTTAGGGAGCCCTTAAATCCTGATTCTTTTTTTTTTTTTTAACACGCTCTCATACTGTCACTCAAGACCCAGGCTGGAGTGCAGTGTGGTGCCATCATAGCTCACTGTGGCGCTGACTTCCTGGGTTCAAGTAATCCTCTTGTCCCAGCCTCCAGAGTAGCTGGGACTACCGGAGTGCATCAGGCCTAACTAAAAAAAAAAAAAAAAAAAATTAGAGATGGGGTATCACAATGTTGTCCAGGCCTGTCTCAAACTCCTGGGACCAAGCAATCCTCCTGTCCTGTCATCCCAAAATGTCAGGATTACAAGCTTGAGCCACTGTACTCAGCCATTATAGTTCTTAATCATCAATACATTTAGCTCTTATTTGAAGATGCTATTCTCTCCCCATTTTCACCATAGATTTATAAATTTTTGTGCTAGGAGAAACCCCAGAAACACTTAAGGCTACTTGCTTTATCTTGAAAATGAGACAGGGGTTAAAACCTTAATCCTTACCTTAATCCTGACTTTAATCCTTCCAGAGAGAGAGTTCACATCCCAGTCACTATTATGCCATATACAGAATAGCCCTAGAACCTAGATACCTAATTTAAGAATTAATGTCTGATTTTTTCTGAGACAGATACCTTTCCTTCTCCCGATTACATCAGGTGACGTAAAGGTGACTAGTTTAAAATCTTACTGAAAAGCGGAAAAAATATATATCATTAAATCCTTCAGAAATAATTATATAAATACAGAAACAAATTCAGAGCCCCCCTTTTGAATATTGAATTGAGTATGTGAGTAAAGAGCACTCTACTCAAAATTTACAAAATATGTATAAACCCAAAATTGATACTCCAAAATATTGTAGAATCATCAGTAGAACATGTAATCAGTTATTTATATATTTCAAAATAATAATAACTATGTTATCTATAAAATATGAAATTTATATCAAGATTAAAAAAATACAAACTATGATATTTTTTCATAATACAACTAATGACATGCCATCTATGCCTCTATAATTCAATAAGTTTATGTGTCCACCTGAGACATTCTTGTTCACATTGACAGGTGGATTTCTGTGGCTTGTTATATTCTTCATTGTATCTCTTCAGTTTGGTATTTTGGAGATTGCTATCTATGGCTTCTTTCTCATTAACTAATTATTTGAAACTTTGGCCAAAACAAATGTTTCCTTGCCCTGTTACCCAACAGACATAGACGTATTCTAATCTATTTCTATGCATCTCGTTTAGCCCACTTATTCCTTTCTTCTTTCATTAATTTCTCCTTTTCTTTCACTTGGTTAGAAATCCAAGTAGTTGTCAGATCTGGGTCATCAAGTTCCTGGTGATAAGAAAACTAAGAATGTTACTAATGCTAAATGACGAGTTAGTGGGTGCAGCATGGCACATGTATACATATGTAACTAACCTGCACATTGTGCACATGTACCCTAAAACTTAAAGTATAATGATAATAAAATAAAATTTAAAAAAATTTTTCAAAAAAAAAAAAAAGAAATACCAGAGACTGGGTAATTTATAAAGAAAAGAGGTTTAATTGGCAAAAAAAAAAAGAAAGAAAGCTAAGAATGTTGCAATGGTATTATGCAGAAACAGAAAAAAAATGTCTCTAGCACCATCCAGCACTCACCTCCCCAAATAGTTTACTTTATTACACCATGACAATAACAGAATAAAGTTATTGCTCCGTATTTCAAGTAATTTATAATACGCTAGTAGAAAAAAAAAAACAAATACATTTTATGGTACAGAATGTCTGTAAGTTGTGACCAGCAAGATACAAAGTGTTATTCAATTTAATTTGAAGAATACAGAAGGTATTAACAAGCCCTGCACTGCAGGCTGGATGGAAAAATGATGTTTTCCTAGCAACTCTCTGTCTAACGAGAGTGACAAGATAGTAAACAAACCATTAGGATACACTGAGGAAAGTGCTATGGTAGAGGAATGTAATAATAGTTCAAAAGAAAGACAGCTCATATCCTGCATACGACTCTGCCACATGCAGTTTTTAAAAAACAATTTAGAAAAATAGAAAAACTTCCAAAAACCCTCAATGAGTAAACTTACATTAGACATTTGGCTAAATCCAGAAAATGATACATGTGTTGACACGCTCTTTCTCCAAAACTTCATGCTCTTGAGGAGTGGAAACTCAGCCAGAAGTAGTCTCAGAGGATAGTCATTTTAGATAGCCTCAACTTTCTCCACATTTTCTTCAGTCATCATATTTCTATTAATCCTAACACAGTAGTTTATACATTTTCCAGGTAATTCTTAAAAATGGATAAACTGTAATGTTACCTGAAGTCAAATTAAAAATTTCAGAAGTATAAACAATTGAAGCAAGAAGTTCAGCATAGCCAAGATTTGATGACACTCACGCATGTCACTTTGGCTTCTCAGAATATATTTTTAATTTCACATTACATTACATATAACTCTAATAAATAATTTTGAAATAAATAAATGAGCATTCATAGCTTTTGTTGTTTTGCTTTATTTTTTTGTAACAGGGTCTCACTCTATCACCCAGGCTAGAGGGCAGTGGCGCGATCATGGCTCGCTGCAGCCTCAAACTCCTGGGCTCCAGTGATCCTCTAACTTCAGCCTCTTTGGTAGTTGGTACCACAGACATGTAGCACATCAGCTAATTTTTAATTTTTTTGTACAGATTGGATCTCAATGTGTTGCCCAGGCTGGTATTGAACTCCTGGGCTCATGTGATCCTCCCACCTTGGCATCCCAAAGCACTGGGGCTATAAGCATTAGCCACCACGCCTGGCCACATTTATAGTTTTATACTTTATAGTTTATAAAACAATTTAAGATAGACTACTTCATCTCAGTATCAGGAATACACCTTGGAATAATCATATTTAGGATAGTTAGCTCTTCGTGTTGCATTGATCCCCTTACCATTATGTAATGCCCTTCTTTGCCTATTTTGATCTGTGTTGTTTTAAAGTCTGTTTTATCAGAGACTAGGATTGCAACCCCTGTTTTTTTTTTTCTTGCCATTTGCTTGGTGAATATTCCTCAATCCCTTTATTTTGAGCCTATGTGTGTCTTTGCAAGGAGGATGGGTCTCCTGAATACAGCACACCAATGGGGCTTGAGTCTTTATCCAATTTGCCAGTCTGTGTGAAACCCTGTCTCTATTAAAAATACAAAAATTAGACTGGTGTGGCAGTGGGTGTCTATAATCCCAGCTATTTGGGAGGCTGGGACATGAGAATTGCTTGAACCTGGGAGGCAGAGGTTGCAGTGAGCCGAGGTTGCACCACTGCACTCCAGCCTGCGACAGAGTGAGACGCCATCTCAAAAAATACATGCATGCATACATACATACATACATACATACATACATACATACATACTTAAGAATGTTGAATATTCCCCCCCGCCCCTCACACTCTCTTCTGGCTTGTAGGGCTTCTGCAGAGAGATCCACTGTTAGTGTGATGGGCTTCCCTTTGTGGGCAACCCAATCTTTCTCTCTGGCTACCCTTAACATTTTTTCTTTCATTTCAACCTGAAGACAGAGGCAGAGGGCAAGGAGTAGGTACGAGAAAGTATTTGAGCATTTATCTTTAACAGGCTTGTTTACTTATGTTGACCAGGAGCTGATCTTTGATCATCTGCGCATGTGACCCGTTCTCTGAAAGGGGAACAATAAATGTTAATTACCTGCAGACTGTGTTTGCTCCAGGCTTTTGGCAGTATGCCTGTACTGAATAAAAGCAAGCAGCGCCAGCTCCTTGAGGCTGCCTCTCTGGCCACTAGTGCTGGGCGGTCCCCTAGCTGCTCTTACACTGCATACCTGTGCCTAATACTCCTTTCTTCCGTCACTTGGCCAGGGTCTGCGGACAGACCCGGCAATAAAGTGCACAATAAATGTAATGTGGGTGAATCATCCTGAAACCATCCACCCCCTTGCTGTCTGTGGAAAAACTGTCTTTCTTGACACTGATCCCTGGTGCCAAAAAGGTTGGGCACCACTGCTTTATGACATCTATATAGTCTAAAATTGTGCTTGGTCTAGTAATAATCTTATATAAAAGTTTTCAAATATAATAGGATATTCAGTTCACAGAGTAACATGAAAGTGGCAATGATCCGTTGTGAATCACATATATAGTATGAAACGTGTATACCTGAAAAAGAATCTGAACACTGTGGAGAAATCACCACACAGAGGAAAGCACTGTTCAAGAGGGAATCATGCATCTCTCAAGGGTACATTTTCATGAGTTCTTTCTTTCATAAGAATATCCTTGCTGGTATGTATGGCGGTTGCTCCATCACAAATTTGGTACCATCCATAAATGCCAAATCCTGAGAATTATCTGCATTGAGAAAGAATATAATTGTTGTGTTTAAATCAAAGATTACCGATTCTATCATACACAAGTTTCCATAAGCTGGTTAGGTCCAAAAGATTGTGAATCCTGTAAAGTCCTCCCATATTTCTATGCACTAAACTCTTTGTTATTTGTTTTGTGAGATTTAAAAGAATCACATTCAAATATTTAGGAAGAAATAAAAATAATGACCAGAAAATCAATCTGCTTATTCTCATTCAGTAACCAAATAATTAAGCACATTTTGTTATAAGGTATGTTTAGAATTGTGAATACCAGTTATGTATACATTGTAGTTATTGAGTAGATATATGTTTACAGTTGTTTCCAGCTCATTAAATGCCCTTGATTCACTTCATGTCAGATACCAGTCTATAGTTTAAACATGAGAATATCTGCTAAAGTAATATGGCATAAGAAGGGTCAACATGCTGAAGAGAAATGGGAACAGAAGCTTGGGGAAAAAAGCTATATTATACCAGCTCTGGATTAACGTCTCAGTGGAGGTAGGGGATAGCTCTGACAATCTGTGGTATGTGCCATTTCCTCTGTTTCTGGTAATAGCATTCCAATTTGATCTTGGAAAGATATTTAGTCATTGTATCTTATAGTGGGAGAAATTAGAAGAATCGTTACTCTCTGTCTAGAATTTAGATCTTGACAAGTTCCAAAAAACACAACAAAGTGTTGTAGCTGATTATTCCAGACATAGAGTGTTCATTAGTTTCACCTTCAGATATCCCCAGAACTCTTCTTCCTTAGTTCAGTTATATAGGGACCTTTTTTGTTCCACGACTATAATTTTCTATTCTTTCAATAAATTCACATTTAAATATAGTTTCCATAGTTAGAACCAAAAATATAAACCTTACATTAAATTAATTCTAAATAGGTTTCAGTCTTAACTTTGCATGTAGACTTTCGGTTGAATTTTTCAAGTGAACCATTTAATAAGCCTAGTGGGTTTTCAGTTTCAATATGATTATTTTCCACTGTATTAAATTGTTTATGTGTTCAAACTGCCTGTGATTTAAACTAATATAATATTATCAACAATGTTTACAATGGGTATTGAATTGATTTGAATTTTTTTACTATTTTAATTTTCTATTTTCTAGTATAATAGTGATAATAACAACAGCAATAATAATAATAACTCACATTTATTGACTACATAACTTCATGCCAGGCATTATTCTATATATGTATTATCTCATTTAATTCTCACAGTGATTCCATAAGTTCTAATATTAAAATTCATTTTCTGTATGTATTAGGCTATTCTTGTATTGCTCTAAATAAATACCTGAGACTTGGTAATTTACAAAGAAAAGAGATTTAGTTGGCTTGTGATTATGCAGGCTTTACAGGAAGCACGACGCTGGCATATGCTTGGCTTCTAGCAAGGCCTCAGAAAGCTTTCACTTATGGCAGAAGGCGAAGGGGAAGCAGATAGGTCACATGGTGAAAGCAGGAGCAAGGAAGAGAGGAATAATTGGGGGTGGGGGGTTGTTACACACTTTTAAATGACCAGATTTCACTAAAACTCACTATCACAAAAAGCATCAAGACATAAGGATCTGCCCCCATTTTCCAAATGCTTCCCACCAGGACCCACCTCCAGTACTGGAAATTACAATTCAAAGTGAGATTTTGGTAGAGATGAATATTCAAACTATATCAGTGTATGATAAAAGTAAGGCTAAAGAAAATGAATAGCTTACTCTACCTATCTTCATTTTTAACAGGCAGAACCTGTCCACCAGGTAGATTTTTCTGGTCCCAAATTTTATGCTATTACATTGGCAAAGCCTTAATAAACACAAATATAACTGGACTAGATATTAATAGCCCCTGTTTTATTCCAGTGTAATTTTTAAAATCTCCAAGATAAAGATTTATATTAAGGGTTTGATTTGTGTACTTGTTGTTAAAGCCATTGTCATACTAAAGCTGTTTTTTTTTTTCAGTGAAAATAGGTAAGCTGAACAGAACCCGCTATTACTTGGCAAACATTCACAGTTATTATAGCACATGTGGTGAGCCTGAATCAATTGCATGGCTCTGCAAAACTGTTTCTTATCGGTTTTATGAACAAGGCTCCATGTTTTTATAATAAGGAAATAAAGCATAAAAATAGAATGGTTGGAGTGAAAAATAAAAAGTTATTATAAATAAAAGTATAGCATTTTAAATTATCTAATCAATTTGACATACTAAAGATATGTTTCTGAATATTCTTGGAAATTATAGACAGTCTCACTTATATTTTTTCCTGAATTGTAGTGCCTAGCTAGCTATGTTACACAATGTAGGCACTCCATTTAAATGTAGTAAATGCTAATATGTTCAGCACTGTATGTTTCTCTTCTAAGAATTATGAACTACCTTCTGTATTAAATTCTTTGTAGAGGCTCTATTTTTACATAATATATATAAATTATTAATATGGTAGTTACTGAATTACTACTGTATTAATTCATCTAAAACAAAGTGTAACATAATTGCTTTGTGAACTATTGATTGTAAAAAGTAAAAGCAGGTTAATGTAAAATAACAATGAAGGGAAAATAATATTTATAGAAATGTCACACCATAGAAGACAGTTCAATAAAGAAATAGTATTAAATAGGCAAAAACATAAGAGGACTATTATAAAAATATCGCATTTGTATAAAAGTCATAAAATGGCTTAGGCATTCATGGAATATTAAAAGATAGAACATAGCAGGCAGGTGGTTCACGCCTGTAATCCCAGCACTTTGGAAGTCCGAGGCAGGAGGCTCACGGGGTCAAGAGATCAAGATCATCCTGCCCAACATGGTGAAACCCCGTCTCTACAAAAAATACAAAAATTAGCTGGGTGTGGTGGCATGCACCTGTAGTCCCAGCTACTCGGGAGGCTGAGGCAGGATGATGGCTTAAACCCAGGAGGTGGAGGTTGCAGTGAGCCGAGATTGCACCACTACACTCCAGCCTGGTGACAGAGCGAGACTCAATCTCAAAAACAAATGAACAAATGAACAAAAACATAGAATATAAATGCATTATAATACAACAAGAAGGAGATAATTCAATAGTGGTATTTCTTTCAACTGTTCCCACTATATGCAGGATAGAGTTGATTACTTCTTTGTGGTAAAAATAATTATTCATAGTTTGGCCACTGCACACTTTTTCTATTTTGTCTATCACCAGCCTTCTCATCCTGCTATGAGGCCAATCTCCCTGAAAAAGCATATATATTCTGAATTCCAATTTTATTAAAATTCAGTATATTGGCAATGATCCTTCAATAATGTACTCTCAGACAATCATGCTATTATACATTAATATTCTCTTTTTTAAATACCCTGCTTCCATTCTCTGTTATTTTTTTTGGTCTCAATTCTAATAGTAATGTTCTTGCCAGCAGAAGTTATGCTTTATTCCTTTTTATATTTCCAAAACAGGTCATATTGCGAGGTCTAAATAAATCAGCTAATAAAAATACAAGTATCCTTTTAAAATAATTGAAAGAGAAAAAATGCAAGGTAACAGAGAAACGAAAAATATGCCAATAGATATAAAACAAGATTCATTCAATTTAAGAAATAATGCATTGTAAACTAAAAAAAGAAATTTTTGTTGAAGTACTTATCGCTATTTGGTCAAGTTCTTCGTGAAGAAACTAGAACAAAATTACATAATTTTTAAAAAGAACTTAATTTAGAGTAAGTATACTGGAATTTTTCATATCTGCTATTAGCTGATTCTCTGATGTGGGGGACAACGTATCATCTCTACCATTATGAAAAAAAAATTCTCTACATGTTTTTCTTCATTATGCAGTATTTGAGTTTATATCATATTTCAGTTAAAATTCATATTAATTTTTACTATATCATAAGTAGTGAGATGTTACAAATAATGTTTCATAATAATGCAGCTAATAAATAAAAAAATTTCGTTATGATTATTTTCCATAATAAAATATGGTAGGCAATAAGATGTGTTGAAACAATCGCATGCGTTGCAGGGGGTATAACTGTTATGGGTATCCCAGGTGATCAGGTGTTGACATGGTAAATCTGAGATGCTTGTTATATTTTGGTGGGGGAGGTTATGCCGCTCACTGATAAGTAGTTTCTACTCTTTCTAGGCATATAGAAGACTGAGCCTGTTAAGTCCCTTGAGTATGGGCATTTCTAGCATTAGCTATAGAGAAAAGAGGGGAAATATCATGTTATTTCCAAGATGTAACAATTAATTCCAAGTGTGATAAACTCCAGGGTGCTCTTTCCCCTGCTACAGTGATTCAGTGATTGTGGAAGCACCTGTTGAGATAGACCTTTATCAGCTAGGTCCCTTACAAAACAGGATGGGAAAATAAACTAACGCCTCCTCAATCCTGTCAACCAACATAAAATAACTTTTGTTGTCTTAAGCCACTGAAGTTTTGCGAGGGTTTAATTCCACAGTATAACTGAGTTTACCAGGACTAGTAGAGGATATGGTTTGTATTTGTGAGATTTTGACATAAATAAAAGGCTAAAATAAGTAGCAATAGATTAGGTGTTCAGAGGCACATAATTAGGTAAATGCCACCAATAGCTAGAAAGACAGGGATTGGGGCAGGTTTAATACAAAGTTAGTCAAATTTAGGCTTCATTTTCCCCCACTTTCACAGAGTCCATTTCAAAGCCCCTAGGAGGGAACCTAGTAATGTGTTCATATGGATTTTACAAATAGATACATTCACAACTGTTGCAGGAAGTCAGGGACCCCAAACGGAAGGACTGGCTGAAGCCATGGCAGAAGAACATGGATTGTGAAGATTTCATGGACTTTTATTAGATCCCCAAATTAATACTTTTATAATTTCTTATGCCTGTCTTTACTGCAGTCTCTAAATATAAATTGTGAAGATTTCATGGACATTTATCACTTCCCCAATCAATAAGCTTGTGATTTCCTATGCCTGTCTTTACTTTAATCTCTTAATCCTGTCATCTTGTAAGCCGGGGAGGATGTGTGTCGCCTCAGGACCCTGTGATAATTGCGTTAACTGCACAAATTGTAGAGCAAGTGTGTTTAAACAATATGAAATCTGGGCACCTTGAAAAAAGGACAGGATAACAGCAATGTTTAGGAAACAAGAGAGATAACCTTAAACTCTGACCGCCGGTGAGCCGGGCGGAACAGAGCCATATTTCTCTTCTTTCAAAAGCAAATGGGAGAAATATCACTGAATTTTTTTTCTCATCAAGGAACATCCCTGGGAAAGAGAATATGTGCCTGAGGGTGGGTCTATAGTTGGCCCCCTTGGGTGTGGCCGTTTTCTATGGTCGAAACTGTAGGGATGAAATAAACCCCAGTCTCCCATAGTGCTCCCAGGCTTATTAGGAAGTGGAAATTGCCACCTAATAAATTTTGATCAGACCGGTTGCTCTCAAAACCCTGTCTCCTGATAAGATGTTATCAATGACAATGGTGCCCGAAACCTCATTAGCAATTTTAATTTCACCCTGGTCCTGTGGTCCTGTGATCTCACCCTGCCTCCATTTGCCTTGTGATATTCTATTACCTTGTGAAGTACCTGATCTTTGTGACCCACGCCCTATTCATACACTCCCTCCCCTTTTGAAAATCCCTAATAAAAACTTGCTGGTTTTGTGGCTTGTGGGGCATCACGGAACCTACCGACATGTGATGTCTCCCCCGGATGCCCAGTTTTAAAATTTCTCTCTTTTGTACTCTGTCCCTTTATTTCTCAAACCGGCTGATGCTTAGGGAAAATAGAAAAGAACCTACATGACTATTGGGGCAGGTTCCCTGATACACAACATATGCAAACATAGGATATTGCATACTCACTTTATTAAAATCACTGTCTTCACTAACTTCCTCTTCATCACATTTTATATTCATGTTAAGTGGAATTAGAATTGCCACACCATTTCTGGCATTTGGCTAAGGGAAAGTTGAGTTGGAGACACATTTAGTTTAAGCTTAATGAAATATAACAGTGTGACTCACAATTTATAGCTAAGTTGTTGTTAGCCATGCCAGTGCAGAAATGCTTCCCAGAATATTCTACAGCCCTCTGTGCCAATTAGCCCACTGTTATGCAATAGAAATGTGGCCTGTAGCAGCTGGCTTCAGAGAATATGGGTTATGGAGAAATAAGAAAATTGGTATTTCACGAAGTTAGAAATAAGTATATGAGATTTCATTTTCCAATTATCAAATGTAAAAGTACAAGCAGAGAATTTGTTTCTTCGTAGAAGCCTAGTCAACACCGAAATTCTCTCCTTTCTGTAATATAGTAAATAATGTGGTGTATATATAAACACAATATATTTTTGTCTTTTTTATGGACATTATCACTATTACTACTAGCAGTGAATAATTCTGTGCATGAAATCATAAGTTTGTGTCCAGCTTGTCAACAATTTTTTTAAGTAAGGCTCCACTATACTAAGAAAGGAAAGAATTACTTTTCTACCCTCTGAGATATGATATTACAAAATTAATGTAAGATTAAATGTAATCAAAGAAAATGCAGCAAAAAAGACAAAAATAATTTTATAGGCATAGCAGGTAAATATATGTTTTTCAATGTATAAAGCTTCTGGTATTTGGTTTTTTGTTTGTAATTATTTTGTAATTTATTTATTTTCTCATTATAAACAAGTACTTGATTTTGTACCTAATTTTATATTTATAATTTAGTATTGTCTTGTTTTTTTTTTTTTTTAGACCGATTCTCACTCTGTCGCCGGGCTGGATTGCAATGGTGTGATCTCGGCTCACTGCAACCTCAGCCTCCTGGCTTCAAGTGATTCCCCTGCCTCAGCCTCCCGAGCAGCTGGAACTACAGGCGCATGCTGCCACACCCAGGTAATTTTTGTATTTTTAGTAGAGACGGGGTTTCCCCATGTTGACCAGGATGACCTTGATGTCTTGACCTCGTGATCTGTCCGCCTTGGCCTCCCAAAGTGCTGAGATTACAAGCGTGAGCCACCGCGCCCAGCAGTGTTGTCTTTTTAAAGAGGACTTCCAATTACATAAGTTTCTGCTGTGAAAACTTGAACCCAGGCCATCATAGTGATTCCCACTTTATGATAGTAAAACTTCTGGCAAATCTTGTTTTTGACCATTTGAAACTCAGATAATGTCTAGTAATCTTAAAACCCTGAGGCTATAGGTAGAAATACAGAGTATTAATACTGTATGTTCATTGTTATTGGCTGTGTTTTCCAAGGTATTAATAGAGATGAACTCAGAAAACAACTAACAATAATGACTGAAAACAGACTTTGTCCCTAAACTCATGACCCTGGAAAACTATTTATTAATAAATGACACATGTATTAATAAATGACACATGTATTAATAAATGACACATTACTAATGTGTCATTTATTAATACAACTGAAAAGCAAGATATTTAGACATAAATATATAAAGCAATCTTATTAGCAATAGCTAAAAACTAGAAGTAGCCCAAATGTTCATGAATATGTAAATAAATGTAGTCATTTTTGTATACCCATAAAATAGAACACTGAGGAGTAATAAAAAGAGATGAAAGTCAAAATAATTATACTGAGCATAACAAACAGAATTCCACGTATGTGAAATTACGGACAATGTCATAAATCTACCAGTATAAAAATATACAGTCATGAGAAGTAGATTAGTTGTTGCCTGGGGGTAAAGGGCAGAAGGGAGGACATAGACATGAAAGAGTCAGAGGAAACATTTGTAGGTATGCACAGGTGTCAAAATCTAACAAGTTACATACTTTAAATATATGTGGTTGATTGTCAGTTAAAACTCAATGAAAGTATAAACCTAATTTATTTGAGAAAAGACTCCATTTGTGGCATGGATCAAATCAGGAATATAACCATCCTACTCATTGCTTAGTGACTCTGAAGGGATGAGTCTGTTACTCAGAGTGTCCTTTTAGTTGGGAGTAGGGGAAGAACATACATTGCAGAGAAATTAGACTGCACATGCAAATTTGTCAATGAAGGTTAAGAGGACAAAAAAAAAAAAAAAAACAGAACATGGAATAAAGCAAGTCTGTATCGAAGACTTTGAAACAACCCTTGGGCTGCAACCTTCCACAAGCCAGCTGCTGGCTGACAAAATATCTTAACTTTTTACCTCTCTGCCCTCCTGCAACCCACCACACACACAAAGATACTCATGAAAGCAAGCCCTTCAATGTCCTCTTTCTTTGCAGTCAACAATGTTATCCTTTAATAATGTTGTGACCATTTAAAATGTCACAAAAAATCTCAACAACAACAAAAGCCAAAAACATAATAGGATGATGATATGAAATAATGAAGAGCTCGCTGATTGATGATCTTCATGTAACAGACAGGCTAGTGAGAACCAGCATCGTAGCAAAGAGGATGTCCTTGCATACGTCGAATGAAAGAAGTCAAGAAACAACCTATATTTTCTTGGTAAGCCAGTTTGTCAACTGGTTGTTTCTCCTTGCCCATCTTGTCAGTGTAGTAGGAAAAGAATACAGTGGTTCTAAAAGCAAACATTGAGATAAGACTTATTCTAGAAATTTCAGGTATACATTTGCATGCAATTCTGAAAAAAATGAAAATAAAGAAAATTAGAACTAGAGTCCTCTTGTATTTGAACTAACACCCACACCCCTTTATTCCTTGTCTATACACCTTGCTACACACAAGCTTATGAAATATGTGAGTAAATTTCTTTCCTCACTTATAAAATATCAATATGTTTTCATTGACATTAAACTACTTTTCATGAATTATACATTAATAGGTATAATACTATATTTATGACTACAATTTAAATGAATAAACATAAACTATGTATTCATAACAAGATATTATACAATATCACCAGTGTTTAAGATTCCCGCTCTGGCATAACACCAACTATTTTGATGTAGATTCTTACATTTACTAGCTATACGGCTTTGGATAAGTCACTTAGCCTTGTAAAGCCTTAAGTGTTCATATCTATAAAAGCAGCACAAAAGTACAGGCACTTGTTGACTTAGGATAGGGTTACATCTCAACAAATCCATTGTAAGTTGGAAATATTGTAAGTCAAAAGCATGTAATTCACCTAATCAATGGAACATCATAGATCACCTAACACATGTTAAACATGTTCAGAACACTTAATTTAAGTCTAGAGCTTGGCAGAATAATCTAACAAAATGCCTACTTTATAATAAAGCATCACGTATCTCATACAATTTAGAAAAAAAAAATGTACTAAAAATGAAAAACAGAATGGTTGCATAAGTACGTGAAGTACAGCTTCTACCGAATGTTCATTGCATTTGCATCATGGTAAAGTACGAAAAAAAAACTTAAGACCAATCATCATAAGTTAGGGACCATCTGTGTTAGGAACCAAATGTAATCATCCTGAGGATTAAATGAAATAACCCATTTTATGGGATCACCCTAATGCCTGGCACATAGTGAGAACCCAAACATGGCCATTATTTTTATTACATGAGAAAACAGAGTTTCTAAGTTGCTTCTTTAAGTCTCAGAAATGAGATACAATTATCTTTGCCTATGGCCTCCACAAAAAAGTAATGGAATTAAAACTTTTGGGAGAATAACACAGTTGGAAATCTTCAGTTCTCCATGATTTCTTTTCATGAAATGAACTGTGATTTGAAGTTTTCATTTTATATCAATTATTCTGAATCTATAGGAGGGTGGAGAGCTAATTAAATAAGCTTTTCTGTAGAAAAATTTCTCCTTGACCTAAAGCCAGTAGATCAGAAAAAAAAAATGAAGAAGCAAAGAAGAGAAAATAGTCTGGTGCTGATGAATTCTAATGAACATTGAGGGTTCACAGGTCAGGCTGCAATAGCATGGTATGCCATACATCATTTTCTTTTTTGCTCAATTGAACCTGCAGCAATTGGTGTCTTTTATGCTTTCTTCAAATGTAGACATTTGTAGGTTATGAAATATAGGTAGTAAAAGAAAAACAGTATCAATTTATATTCTACAATAGGTTGACTAATGATTGATAACAAAGGATATGTAGCCACAGTATTTTTTTCCAGAAACACAAGGATAGGTGGTAGAAACAATATTACAAGAGGTGTCATTCAAATGAAGGGGAGAGGAAAACAGGTCAGATACAGTAGCCTTGTTAGATGTGGTTAATTTGATTCAAGGAATAATGTTTAGGCGAGTTCAAAGGGACTATTTCCATGTGTTTTCTTAGCTTAATCTTTTAAACATGGTTTTGTAAGGAGAGATCATGTGAATTCCACACTAAGTTGATCTAACATCTGGATCTGGATTAGAGGAAGCTCATGAACTTCAGCAACTCTCTTTCTGTTTTTTTTTTTTTTTTTCTTTTGAGGCTTATTCAGTTTACTTGACACATCTACGTCATGTCTTCTGCTCTTCAACCTGGCCCAAAAAGCCAGGAGCATAGTGTGTTAAAAAAGAAATTGCCTGGCAACTCCATTTCAAATAGAGGGAAGCAATCTTTAAAATAAATATTCTGAGGTGTCAGATATTATTCTCCATTTCTGTGAATTGGGAGGTAGTAATAGAGAGAAGTTGTGTTTAAATTAAGAAGAGCAAGATAAGAGGTGGGATCTATCCTTAGGAAGATAGAAAAAGTTAATAGACACAGAGCAATTATTTAAGATTCAGAAAACAATTCCTTAGATTTATGTTGGTGAAAACAAACTTCCTTCTAGGACAAGATGCTGATAAAAAGATGTAGGTTTATCAGCTAGGCAGATAGTATGTCTGTGCTCTGTTTAAATTTTGTTCACAGCTATCTTCTGAGAAATAATCCTGGAACACCACGGTCCCCATCCCATAACAAACAGCTGATGATTAGCTCTGTGTGTATGCCTGAATTTCCTGTGTAGTCCCTGCTTCTGTTCTCTCCTTCTCTCTTTCATAGAAAAAGAACTATCTTGATTTATTGTCTTTGATTTCCCTCTTCCTGTCATCTCTTCAATATACTATTGGGCCTTTATCCTCACCTTTCCACCTCAAAAAGAGTTTTTGTCAAAGTTATCAATGACCTATACTTTGCTCAATTCCACAATTAAATTTCATTTGACATTTTATTTAACCTTTTAGCAGCATTTGACTACATTTATCTTTTCTTCATCCATAAAATAAAGTCTTTGCTTTCATGGTTCTACATACTTCTATCTTTACTTTTTCCTCACTGGCTGCTCCTTACCAGTTCTCTTGCTAGTTCTTTTTCATTTCTTTGACCTCATTTCATTAATGTTATAGTGCTTTCTGGTTTATTCCTTTGATATCTTTAGTTTTTCAGTCTACTTACTCTCAATGATCTCATCTATTCTTCTGTCTTTCACATTCATATATTGCTATCCAAAGCTACTCTTCTGAAATTCAGAAATAAACATATATCTCAATATTTGACATTTCACCTTGGATATTTAATAGGAACTTCACACGTATTCGGAAGTGAACTCCCAGTCTTCCCCTGCAAATGTGATGTGCTTATATTACTCTCCATCTCAGATAATTATCCTATCTTTTCAGTTATTCAGATCCAATAACTTGTCCTCCTTAACTCCTCTTGTTTGCTCATGGTCTTTGTCCAATTTGTTAGTGTATCCTGCCACTTCCGTATTAAAAATATTCCAGCCCAAATATTTCAACAACTGCATTGCTGCTACCCTGTTTTAAGCCACAATTATCATTCATCCTGAACTCAGTAAATGTTTCCCTAACCTGTTTGTGCAGTCTGTTGTCAAAAGTAATTTTTGTCTCATCTAATAGAGTAGGACCTTCCAGAGAATAATGTTTAATACATATTCCTTTGCACTGAGAAGAACCCTAGTACAATGATAAATATGACTCTCACAACTTCTAAAAAGTTTCCTTTTGGATAACTATTAAAGGTATTTCTAAATAGCGATTATTCTGAAAGATGAAAAGCAAGCAGCGACAGCAAAAATGTTTAGATAAATATCTGGCTAAACTGATGTCTAATGATAACCATAAGATTAGTATATTCATTTGTGTAATAGATTCTATGGGTGTCCTACCCATATTTCTTTGGGTTTTGCTAGTCTAATGTATGCCAGAAGACTTCCAGTTACTACAAATGTATTTTTATTTTTATTTTTTTTTAATTTTAGTTTGAGGGTCTTCTCTGGTTGCTGGAACTTATTCTGCCCGAGTGCCAAGTGTTGAAGATTTAGTGTACCCGACAAGAAGCCCTCAACTAATGACTCTTGGCTGTTTGTGTATAAATGCTCCAGCTATTTTGTCCCTTGACTCTAACTGCTCACAGTGGTTACTTGCCTGAGAACACAAAATTCCAGCTGCCTTCCCTTCCATATCTCACTTTTTTTTGTTTTTTTTGAGATGGAATCTCACTCTGTCACCGAGGCTGGAGTGCAGTGGCGATCTTGGCTCACTGCAAGCTCCACCTCACGGGTTCACGCCGTTCTCCTGTCTCGGCCTCCCAAGTAGCTGGGACTACAGGCACCTGCCACCACGCCCGGCTAATTTTTTGTATTTTTAGTAGAGATGGGGTTTCACCATGTTATCCAGGATGGTCTTGACCTCCTGACCTCGTGATCCACCCACCTCGGCCTCCCAAAGTGCTGGGATTACAGCCTTATCTCACTTTCTTACTGCCATTCCAGCATTTGGGAATTCATTCTCAAACATATTATTTACCCTCCAATACTTTTATATTATTATTTTCTACTACGGGTATACAGGATCAGACATTCTGAGAAGTCTGTTTTATGAACATAATAGTAAAAGTCCAATAAAATGTGGAGTGTATCAGCTAGAATTTTCAAGGATGATCCTAAGTTACTGTATTTTAATGTTAGTAATTCTATGTTATTAAATGAAGTGACCATCTGTACACAAATGAGTGCATACCACAAATATCCTATGCAAATATCAGATTAGCAGTAGCAGGAAGGAGATGAATGTTAAAAAAATTAGCAGCCTAACTAATGAGCATGCATCAGGCAAGTCTCTTGGATGCTTTTTCCTCTTGTGCTGACCCCTGCTACCTCATTTGTGAAATTCAGTTTAATTATATCATGAAGTGATATGGACATAGGCCAATAAGCCACAAGGGGTAAATATGCACATTAAAGTTTTAACAGGGTTCCATTGTAATTAATTCTTTAAACTTTGCTGAAGTCATTTCATATGACTTCTAAATTTCCACAGGTCTGTCTTAAAATATACCCATATTTCCTTTTTTATTCCAATTTTACCACAAGTCCACACATATTTCCTTGCCAAGTTTTGGGGTTCTCATTGGGTGACTAATTCCTAGCTATATCAATTATTAATGAAAGATACTTTCCATTGTCAAGTTCTGTTCACTTTAAAAATTTTTTAACCTTAATTATTTGCCTTGAGATCACCTCCACTCCAAATGATTTTACTGATTAAAAATAAACTGGCATGTCTATATAAACACCAACTAAGGTCATTTTTTCTCTAATGAATTTCTTGTAATTACCATAATATTTGAAGAATAAAACACTAATTTCAGGAGGAATATACAGGTATTGGGGAAATCATATTGGAGTTAGGTAATTCTTTTCTTCTTTTTCTCCTTTTAAAGTACCACTGTTGAAACTCTCCACATAGAAAACAGGTCAATCTTGCACTAATCAATCAATTGAACAGGAAAAAGGAGATAATTAGCAAACACTGCGTCAATTTAGTTTAATGGAAAACAAATTACAGCATAATGGTTTTAGAGACAGTGTTCTCACTTTGTAAAAACATTCAAAGACTAGTAATTCCCAAGAATTTCAAGGAGAAAGAGAAATCCTAGCATTAACAAAGTGCAGTATACTATAAAAAATATTGTGGCTATAAGATTCATGATGGCCATGAGGCCCACTCAGACAATTCACAGGGCCTACACCATGTGTCACTTAGCAGTATGATGCAACCTGGCCAGGGGATTTCCAGGAGAAAAGACCATCTCAGCACAGACACAACTCTCATAAATCTTAAAAAGAAGCTACTGTTACAAGAATAGCTTAAACTTGATAACTAACCTCAAATAAGATATAAGAAAGGGGGAAGGATACCCCAAACTCTGAGAATAGTCTCCAGATGGTCTCCTGTTCACGACACCGGCCTGCTCCTGCACTCCAGCTCATGCCAGCACAGCCAGAATAAACTGCTTGAAGATCTTCCAGTGTCTGAGATTCATCTTTGACATTATGAATCAGACCAAAAGAGAATAGTAAGCCCTGGGGAGCTGAATATCTAGGACCAGCCCAGAGGCCCAAGCACAACACCAATTGAAACTATTTTCTATGAAGTATTTTGATTTTAGCATCAATTGCTCTAGAAAAGCATTTTTAGAATAAGACAAATACATAGATGAGAGTAAATTTGAATGTTCATATAAAACAAAAATGTATTATTCTTGAAGAAAGAAAAAAACACTTTTATCTTACTGCAAAATAGCAATTCAGTGAAAAAAGAACAGTTAGAAATAGAGAGCACAAAAAACAGTCTATATTAATATTACATGGATTTTAAATTTTATTGGGTTATTGAAAAAGTAATTGCAGATTTTGCCATTACTTTCAATGCTAATAATACCAAACTAATAATTCTAGACTATATATAGAAGTTGAAAATGGAGTAGAGATAAATAAAATCAGAGAAGTTAAATGGAAAGATATGATTTTGTCACTACTTTTCCCCCAGTGCGTATCATTTTTTTCTAATTCAGAAAGCTTAATGGAGAAATGTTTTATGAAAAACACAGAGAAAATAAGTTAATGGGTGAATTATATTTATTTTACATATGATCTTAAAATTTAAAGTTTGCTTTTTAAACTACATAACATTTTGTATCCCAGAAATAAAGTTCCTCTAAAAATTATCTGTAAAATGCTAAAATATGATACAAACACATTTATTTTACAGACCTTCTGTTTTATAAAAAACAATATTTCCTCATCAAATATATTTGTGAAATAGTTACAATAATTCATACCAATTTTCTAATTTTAGAATTTTTAAGAGTCATCTGTATGCTTTGATATTCGTGATATTTCCCAGAAAGCAGCATAGTGGGTAAAATCTTCTATTTTATTAGAGAACTTTTTCCCCTTCTCTAATTCTAGCTGTTACCCAACTACCCAAAGATTTTCATATGAATAGTGTTGAATAAAATGCTATAGGAGTTAAAAATATTGTTGATAGGATGGCAGGACCACGCTAACATCTTTTGAAATATAGAACACCACCATATGGTGGTTCAGAGAATATATTAAAATTGAAGAAACCACCACTACCACAAGCACAACAGAGTCAACAACATTCTTTGCAAGTGCTGCTTGGAAGTATAGCATGTCATTTCGGAGTGGTGGAGAAGTTGTTACCTAATTCTCATCTCTAATTTTGGATATACTTGAAATAGAGACAGACACTTTACATGTTGGCATTCACTCAAAGAGTGATATTGATTTTGTAGACAAGTTTATGTCTTAGACTTGTTTACAATGCATGTGTATCAATGTTAATTTCTGAAACATTATCTACTGCTTGGAAATCTAGTAGGATGTACAATAGCTTTATAGTTATGTATGTGTAGACTATAGTTATGTATATCTAGAAATATGTTTGTTTAATGTGGTTTTTGCTCAGCAGAAAGTTACCACTCTCCTATGTACATGTTTTATTTCACATACTGCCTTACAGTTTTGTCCTGTTACGGAAGGCAGAAGGTGTTCCAATAGTGCTGCACAAATAATGAGAAAACACACCTTTCTACATTAGCTTCACACACACACACACACACACACACACACACACAAAATCCAATATTTTAATCTGTGAGAAGAATCATTAGAAAAGAGGCAACTTGTTTTTTATTCAGTTCCTAGTATTGCTTGCCTTGTAATTAAATTAGAATCAATGAAATACCATATAAAATATTTTTATTCTCATTGATAGATTCCCAGATTCTTGTATTTTCATTCATTTATTAATTACTTAATAAAATAAGCATCTATTGACTATGGCAGAATATTCATGTTAAAATTCTTCATTTGTGTGTTCATGAGGTATGAACAGGATATTTCTTACTTATCATGATCTAAGTGGTAGTACCTGATCCAAGTAATGTATTGGCAACTAAATATTTCCTAAGATTTTCTGAAATCTAAAAATAGACTCTAACTTTGGGATTTAGGATCACAGATAAATAATTCTTAGCTGGGCGTGGTGGCTCACACCTGTAATCCCAGCACTTTGGGAGGCCAAGGCAGGTTGATCACGAGGTCAGGAGATCGAGACCATCCTGGCTAACATGGTGAAACCCCGTCTCTACTAAAAATACAAACAATTAGCCAGGTGTGGTGGCAGGTGACTGTAATTCCAGCTACTCAGGAGGTTGAGGGAGGAGAATGGCTTGAACCTGGGAGACGGAGCTTGCAGTGAGTGAAGATCGTGCCACTGCACTCCAGGCTGGGCTACAGAGCAAGACTCCGTCTCAAAATAATAATAATAATAATTCTTTCACATGGCTTTCTCTGTCAATGAAGCTGTTTTATTGAGCCAATGGCAAACTTCATGCTTTTTGTCTTATATGAAACAGATCTAACCTCTGGTGACAGGTCTCAGTGTTGACCTTGGTCTCACAATATAAATAAAAATAACATGGATTATATATTTCAAAGAATAATATAAATGATGCTACATCTCTGATCTAACCTTGAAATCTGTTCCTACTTTGCAGTATCAGGTGTAGTTTGTATCTTCTCTCAGGGTAATTTTTTTAAGCTATCATGTGCCATATGTTATTGTTTCTTAAAGATGTTTTAGAGAGCTCCATCTGGGACATTATTTCATGAGTTTTTAGTTTATAAACTTTGTTTTTTGACAGGGTCTAACTCTGTTACTCAGGCTGGAGTGCAGTGGCACAATTATGGCTCACTGAAGTTTCAAACTCCTGAGCTCAAGTGATCCTCCTGCCTCAGCCTTCTGAGTACCAGGAAACACAGGTGCATCTCAACATGCCCAGCTAATTTTTTATTTTGTATTTTATTGTAGTGACAGGGTCTCACTATGTTGCTCAGCCTGGTCTTGAACTCCTGGCCTCAAAAGATTCTCCCACCTTGACCTCCCAAAGTGCCAAGATTTCAGGTATGAGACACTGTGCCCAATCTATACATATTTTTAGTTAGAAAAAAATTAAAAATTTACTTTGTGCTTCAGATTATAAAAGTAAAAAATTACCTGTATCTCTGGGTTGCTTATTAAATATTATATTTTTAACACAAAATAATATAAAATTAAGAATATTTAGTGCCCAACTATTTTTAAAAAGGAATGTCTTACATGATCCATATCAAGTCAATTGATAATCATATTATAGTTCTAGAGCATTTGATAGGTTTAATAAAAGTGCATTTTTATGAGCTAGATTCAAAAAATTCACTAGTTTTATGTGATTCAAACTATGCTATATTTTCTCTAACACACTTCATTAGTTACGTTTCAAATCAATCTTGGTGTAAAAAGAATGAGAACAATAAACATGATTATAAGTAGGGACAGTTTGTTAAATATTCCTTAATGAGGTCCTATTGTGAGATGTGTCTTGTGTACAAGCAGAAATCAAGACAAGCATACTGAACAAGAAAGGATAATCAAAACCCACGGCTAGTGAGTAGATATAAGTTTGAAATTGTTTGGTCTAGAAAGACATGTAAAATACAATTTGGTACATACAGAAAATGTAATTAAATGATAATTGCACTCAAGCACAATGAGTGTGGGATAAACAGCTTGTGAATCAATAAACCATGAGGCAGCAGGCTGAGGTACTTATTGATTTATGATTCATTTAGCTCCAAGTTTACTCCATTTCTGATTTAATTGGAACTACTGTATTCATTATGAGAGCTAGGTAGAATGATTGTATCATTTTACATGAGAAAAAGATTGTCTGAATTAATATGAACTTTAGGTTTTAGGCTTGATGTGAATATAGTCCTCTGAGGTTTTCCTATATATTTACCAAACAGGTTGGTATATAGAAGTACAATAAAAAATTTTTTGTTAATATATTAAAGGAAACTTTAGGACAGCATATACTTCTGATGAATAAAAAATTTGTTGTTTCCTTACCTTAAGACATAAATATTATCTTGTAATGCTCATCTCATCATGAGCTTTAAGTAAAAAGCATTTTTGTTTGTTTGTTTGTTTTAAGACAGAGTTTTGCTCTTATCTCCAGGCTGGAGTGCAATGGTGTGATCTTGGCTCACTACAGCCTCCGCCTCCTGGGTTCAAGTGATTCTCCTGCCTCAGCCTCCCAAATAGCTGGGATTACAGGCACCTGCCACCAAGCCCGGTTAATTTTTTTTTGTATTTTTAGTACAGATGCGGTTTTACCATGTTGGTCAGGCTGGTCTTGAACTCCTGACCTCAGGTGACCCACCTGCCTCGGCCTCCCAAAGTGCTGGGATTATAGGCATGAGCGACTGTGCCCAGCTTTTTCATTTTTACCTAGAGAAATTGTACATTTTAAATAAACAAGACATCCTTATTGTTGTTGGTGCTTGTCTTTATTAATTTTTACGTAGTTTTATTTTATATTTATATTACTAAATTTAAGCACCTTCACAGACAACTCTCAAGTATGCATTCCCCTTTCACTGGTTTCAGGTGGTCCAAAATGCAAAAATTTAGCTTTTCCCTCTAGCAATATAAACAAGCAGCAGTATTAACACCTGAATTAGGATGCTTTGGGAGTACCTGTCTCTGAGGCTGTATAGAGTATGCAAAAAGTATAGCCACTAAATACTCACAACTTGTCACTTTTTTATTAAATAAATATAACTATTATTTTATTTCATCACAGAAAGCTGTCAGTTTACAGAGGATCATACTGGAAAAATAAGAAATTTTCTGAGGCGGTCAAGAACTATACAACTTATGGTAGAACTTGCACCTGTTAAATATTTCTCAAACTGAGAGAACAATGAAGCACAAAGGCTGCTCACAAAGAGATTTTTACAAGTTAATTATCTGCCTTTTCACCCAAATTGTAACCTCTACCTTTCATCATGTTATCGCTTCTTATATAACATTGATAAAATATTGCTATTGAAAAAAGTGATGATTAAGGTCCTAAAGAAAGCATGTGTCATTTATTCTACTCATATGAAAAGCAATGATCTCTATCCCTATATCTGTCAATTCATGAATATATTCATTCAATGGCTTTGTATCATCAGTATGAGAATATTTCAACTTCTTCTCTGGATATATTTAAAACCTGGGCTTAAGTCCTTTTCTTGCACACACTACTCTAATTTATTTGTCATCAGTCGTAACCTCACTGATCATTCAAATACACCTTTATTGGTTTGGATAACCCCCCACAAATGTGAAAGGCATCCATCAAAAAGATGTTCCAGCCAGGTGTGGTGGCTTGCACTTACAATCTCATCTACTAGGAAGGCTGAGATGGGAGGATTGCTTGAGACCAGGAGTTTGAAACCAGTCTGGGCAACACAGGGAGACCCTGTCTCTAAAAAGAATAATTAAAAAAAAATAAAATATGTTCTATATTAAATACAGATCCCAATTTAAACACTTAGCAACATATCTCTACACAGTATCTTTCTTGTCACTTTCTAAAATATTTCCTTACTATCTTGCCAACCAAGGAGCACAAAGCTATTTGTATTTAATGCTGTGGAGTCCTCAGCAGAAACACATTCACCTTCCTCCCACTGGGAAGATTTTCCACCAAGGGAATAATTTTTGGTTTCATATCAATAGAGTTTACTATCTAGTGATTTCGCAGAGGTGAAAAATGGACCCATAGGAGTAGAAGACCTTGTTTCAATGCCTTGCTTTATTATATGCAGTTCCCTGTATAACACTTATAAATAAAATATTGGCTTTTGTTGTTTGGTGTTTTCAAAATTGGTTTTGAGCCTTGAGCATGGGTTTACACAACATATAACAAAATGTATTATATTTTGGCAGGAAATAAATGTTGATTTATGAGCATATGTGGCATGGAGTTTTTATGAACAAATTAGTTTCTCACAATAAAATGTTACTTGAAAAATGATTTGCGTATGTAACCAAAGCGGTGACTAAAGTCAACCTATCCCTGATATGAATATGTTTGGCTAAATTGTAAAATCGATGTCTTGCATCAAGCTATGGTGTGTTGAAAGAATTCCCGAGTGTCTTATACTTGCATGGTTATCTCTGACTCAGCCACTGCTCCTTCTGAGCAGTGAATCCTCATGAATCCTCTCCTCCCCCACATACTCTGTCCCTCTTCTTCTCTGCACATGTTTCAGTGTAAACCTAAGCCCTTTCTTTGCATCTATATCCTGAAACAAGTGTGTGCACACACACATACACACAGCCATTATTTGTTGAAAAATTTATTAATGGCTTAGATAAACAAAATTATGTTTATACCATGGTAGATCAAGTAACATAAATGGGAATGTTAAATATCTGCTTCTAAAACAACACAAAATAATAAGCAATATATAAGCTAGCTTTCATCGCCCTTTTCTGAGGATTTCAATACTTTTCCTCTTTCAACTTCTGTGCTAAAGAGAAATAAAACAACCAATAAGAAAGTCAACTCATTTTGTTTTTCAGGGTAATTCATACATTGTTCAATTATCATTATATAGCTCACATTTGTGAGACTTACTATAGGTAAAGGAAATCTATAGGGTATATGAATCTTGAATTCTGTTGATATCAACAAACTTCTCACTAGAGCTGGTAGGACAGGTTGTATTCCCAACAGTGTAAGTGCTTCTGCGTCTTTGCATCCGAATACTAATCTCATCTAATATTCTTATCTTTGTAATGGATGTTGAGTGATACTCTCTTATGACATTGCCTAGTAAGGTAAAGATTTTAGTATGTTTTCTGGTCATTTTTTCTCTTCTGTAAATTTCCACTTCACATCATTTGCAAATGTCAAGTTAAGTTAGCTTTGTTACTGGCTATGTAAATTTCAAAATTCAAAGAAAATAGACTGTGTTAATATTGGCAATATATTCTCATGGTGGAGGCGTTTACTTAAAGGATCCCTCAGCAATTTTTGGTGGAAACTCACAGACTTCTCCAAGAATACCAGATTAGTGATCTAATAATTATCTTTTTAAAATCTATCAGATACTTATAATGTTTTAGGCAGATTTTCATCTCGGTTATGAATACAGATAAACTTAAGGGAATGGGTATGTATTTCAAAATGATAACAAAATGAACTCCTTGATGGCAACCCCAATAATACCCTCAGAACACTGAAAGTTCACTTCATTTTACATTAAGCACCCTTATGGGAGGAACTAGGCCTCAATGAAAAATTATATCATGATATGGGTTATTTCTGCTGCTTTCCATAGATATCACTGAAAAATGTAGAACTGAACTTGGTTGAATTGATGCTGACCCATCCTATCCCCGATTCCAAACATACTCACTTGCTTGGTTAATGTACTTTGTAATCAACGATGAAAAGTGTATTTGTAAGGTATGGAGATTGCCTCTATATGCCATATCAATGTAAAAGATAAAACACTTACGTCCAGAAGAAGGAGAAGCTTCGAAGAGTGTTCTCCCTAGCCTGGCTTATCACTGTGAGAAAAGAGAGTTTATACAAATGGTATGAATGCTAGATATGGGTAAGGGAAAAAAGAGTCCCAACGCGGGAGCCAGTCAAGCACTCGCTTAAGAGGGTGAAGCCTGAAGGCCACCTCTTACCTCCTTCGGCTTCTGGAAAGAAGAGAGCTACTTCAGTTAGATGGAAACTATTCATCTTGCTTTATGGTACAATTGGAGTCCAGGATCAATTCGTTATATTTTTCTTTCTCAAAGCCAAATGCCTTCCTCCTGCTTCTGATTTTTTTCTTCTGGTAGTATGATATGGGGAATGATACTTCAAGAGTATATTTTTATCCTATTCAATGCTAAACTTTAACTTTTTTGCCAGACGGTATGTCAGAGGTAGTAAGTTTCAATCCCGACGCATAAACTTAACTTCCGTTAGGAATTAGTGAAATATCAAATTTGGCCACACTATTCTAAAAGGAACATAGCTCTTCTTATGCAACAACCTTGAAATTTACTGTATGTATCTTAAATAATCAATTTCAAAATTAATTAATCAACGTATGTCCTTGATATGACACTTTCAGAATTTAAAAATATTTTAAGAGATTAATAAATCAATTGAATTTATAACTATTCCTGTAATATCTATTGTATACCAAGAAAATTGCTATGTGCTGGGGAAACAACAGTGAATAATGTTAACTCTGATCTTTACCTTCAAATTGTAGCCTATTTAATGGGGTGGTACAAAAAGAAACACATATAAAGCCAATTAATAGGAGTCCACTAAATGCCGATCTGTCCTAGGAATAGAAATGTACATTAAAATAAATTTTAATTATCGGCTAGTTTATTTACATAAAACTGAACAAATCTTGCATAGTGAGTACACGTGAGATTGTATTATCTAATGCAATTCAATTTCATATCCATGACGATTTACAAATATGCATATTCAACATATGTCTGAGAAAAAAGTGGATTTTTAATGTATTCATGTGATTTGTGTTTATAGAAATGTTTAGGGTCGTCTTAAACGTCACATTGTACATTGAGTTATGAGAGTTACTGTGTAGTAAGTATGTTACACTTGTAAAAATATTTCCCTTTAAAGGAGCTTAAACATACGGGGAGATTCCCAGAGAGACAAAAACACCTATAAAATTTAGAGAGTGATATGATGAAGCACTCATTTTTTAAAAACTGAATTCACTATATTTCATATTTTTTTAATTCAAATTGGAATCATTCATCATTGAATATCTTTTTTCTCTACCCTACCTTTAAAACAAACTAAATATTTCATTTGTTTCTGTAGTTAGGGATAGGTTAGAATAAATATGACAATAGCGCCAATGATTGAATAAGTACTATGAATTAGTACTATGTTATTATTTTACTGTTATAAATGTGCCAGTTTTGATAGACAATCAGTTGCCACTTGGCAAGGTCTACTATTTTACAAATTTTCTTAGCTATCATTTACTGTCTGTATTTTCGCATTTAGGTGGCACAATTTTCACATTCAGCCTTAGGCTTTGCTCTAATTTTTGTTTATTCATGTATAAATTTTATCTTCAAAAGTAATGTTAAATGTTTTATCTCATCAGTATTTTAATCATATTGTGCCCAGAATTGGTGGGTTCTTGGTCTCACTGACTTCAAGAATGAAGCCACGGACACTCACAGTGAATGTTACAGTTCTTAAAGGTGATGTGTCCGGACTTTGTTCCTTCTGATGTTTGCACATGTTCAGAGTTTCTTCCTTCTGGTGGGTTCACGGTCTCCGCTGGCTTCAGGAGTGAAGCTACAGACCTTCACGTGAGTGTTACAGCTCTCAAGACCGCATGTCTGAAGTTATTCATTCATCCCTGTGGGTTCCTGGTCTCGCTGGCCTCAGGAGTGAAGCTGCAAACCTTCGCGGTGAGTGTTACAGCTCACAAAGCAGTGCTGACCCAAAGAGTGAGCAGCAGCAAGATTTATTGCAACGAACGAAAGAACACAGCTTCCACGTTGCCGAACCGGACTTAAGTGGGTTGCCACTGCTGGCTTGGGCAGCCTGCTTTTATTCCTTTATCTAACCCCACCCACATCTTGCTGATTGGTCCATTTTACAGAGAGCTAATTGTTCTGTTTTACTGAGAGCTGATTGGTCCATTTTGACAGGGTGCTGATTGGTGCATTTACAATCCCTGAGCTAGACACAAAAGTTCTGCAAGTCCCCACTAGATTAGCTAGACACAGAGCACTGATTGGTGCATTTACAAACCTTGAGCTAGACACAGGGTGCTGATTGGTGTATTTACAAACCTTGAGCTAGACACAAAGTGCTGATTGGTGTATTTACAATCCCTTAGCTAAACATAAAGATTCTCCAAGTCCCCACTAGATTAGCTAGATACAGAATGCTGATTGGTGTGTTTACAAACCTTGAGCTAGACACAGAGTGCTGATTGGTGTATTTACAATCCTTGAGCTAGACATAAAGGTTCTCCAAGGCCCCAGTGGAGAGCTGCTGGCCCGGGTGCTAAACCTCAGAGCGCCCAGGGCGTACAGTAGCCTGCCGCTCCAAGTGCAGGGCCCACCAAGCCCATGCCCAGCTGGAACTTGTGCTGGCCCACGAGCACAGCGCTCAGCCCCGGTTCCCGCCCATGCCTCTCCCTCCACACCTCCCTGCAAGCAGAGGGAGCCGGCTGTGACCTCGGCCAGCCCAGACAGGGTGTCCCATAGTGCAGCTGTGGGCTGAAGGTCTCCTCAAGCGCAGCCAGAGTGGGTGCCAAAGCCAAGGAGGTGCTGAGAGCGAGCAAGGGCTGCCAGCATGCTGTCACCTCTCAATATTGTTTTGTAGTTTCTTTAATAACTTTGTTAGCACTTTTGATTTCATACTTCGCAGTAGGCTTTATTGTGTAACATCATTACTTTCAATACATTCAATATTTTCTTGTGACTTAGGAATACAGTGAGAATATTTTTTTTCAAGTGAATGAAAAATGAGGGAAATAAACGATGTAGAAGTTACTCTTAAAAGCTTCATATTGACAGGAACAATTGGTTTTATGTTCAGAATATATACTTAATATCTACCATAGCATGTAACTCACTCTAGCTGAGCAACAGATGCAGGTTAAAAGAGTGAATGCGTGCTTTACCTAAATTTCAGTGGTCAGAAATCCTGCTGCCATCAAACCTAGCACAATACAGATGATAGGATATGTATATTTTTAACCAAAGAATGCTTTTACATTGTGTAATGTATCTCCATTTCTGTCCTGATCCACTGGCTGTTTTCAGAATTGTGAATACTGAAGTCAATTGAGGAGTTTTACTTCAATTGCTCCCTTTTCCATAAACCAATCAGATAATCTTAGTTTTTATTTGAGGAAAAAGGTAACACTAGCGATCATGTTAATATTTGAGTCTGGATATAATATAAAGAGAGATAATTTTTTGTCTTTAAGAGGATTTACACCCTGATTTGCAATTGAAAATAAACAGCTACTTTTGTATAATAATCTGATGCAATGAAAAATACTAAAAAAATAAGTTTAGCTATTATTTATTTAAATTTAAATTTCAGAAAATTTTTAAAAGGTGATTAATTTTAAAACCATCTCATGTTCTAACATTTATATAGTTTTATTTGTGACATTTGCTAGAATATATTGGTTAGATTTTTACCTTGTTTCTTTTGTGTATTGAGCATAATAACTATCAGCGAGCTATAATCATTGAATAGTAAATTATTAATCTGCATTTTTAAAATAGTATAATTACATAAATTCTAGTAATATTCCACTGGTTGATTGACTTAATTCAATACATAAAACTAATAGTGCTTCTCATTATGATTATGAATATCTAATTGTTTTTCTTCCTCTTGGCATCTAAATGGCAGTGATTATCAGGAATGTATCCATGATGAATTTCCATGCATTTTCAATTCTATGTAACTTAATGAGTGAGCTGCTTACAATTCCTTATCTCTTGCTTACTTTCTTAATCAAGCTCCAATTTACTATTTCCATCAAATTTTCTGGATTATGCTGTATTATAGAATGTGGGCTTTAAAAAAGCCAAAACTGTTCTGTAAGGTATGTAGATCTATGTTTCTAAACAAGTTGTATGAATTCTCAATTATTACTAATATTTCTGTGCCTCTGATGCCTCATCTGTGCAATAGAGAAAGACTTAAGGCCACCTGATGAAATTGTTGTGAGGGTTAAATGCACATTCTGTATCTAGCTCACAACCTGACACAAAACTAATATTCTTAAAAAATTATTATAAGCAGTAACAATACTGGACAACTTAAATTGAAATTCTGTTAGTTCAAACTAAGCTGCTAGATCTGTTTATAAAAAGACAGTTATGTCATTAATTCAATATATGAAAATGCAGTGAAATCGTTGAAGAACTAAAGTCTCTAATCATCTGAATATCTGAATAAATCTTTGACAATGGAAACTTCTGCAGTATTGAATTATGAAATGGGTGACTTAAAAATGACAAAGAAAATACTAATGTCTTCTTTTAACAATTAATTTCATCAGAATAACAGGAAAAACATGTTTTTAGAAAATATTTCACACTGTTGTATTTGTTTTTGTCTTATTTGCTTTCCATGGTGCTATTCACCTAGCTCCTGTTTGGTAGATACAATTGGTAATTGACATTAAAAGCTACCAAATATTTTACAAGCAGAGAGGAATAAACAGACCAGCTTATATGGCTCCATTGTTTTTACTGTTACCTAATGTTACTGATTGAGAAAGAGTATCACAAGAAGTCTTTTAAATAATTGAATTTAAATAATCTAATTATAAATGTTTCTTTTTAATTTTGAATGAAACTTGTCAAAGTAAAAATGATATACTGATTATAATTGTAAGTATGCATATATACATGTGGGTATATATATAATAACATGTATGTACATCAATATAACTCTATAATTATTAAGGGTTTGAATTTGTGTTATGTAGTACAGATTCCTTTCGACTTTGAATTAGACATCACAGGTCTGCCCATGCTACCACATGCTTTCTCTCTCCCAGCCCCTCCTGGTTAAATACTATGCCCACTAAAGGCACTATGTTTTTCTCCTTAGTCAAGGAGAGGAGACTTTTTATCATTGGTCTTCTCCTACTGATTCTAAGTGCAAACAATGTAAAACCCCTCTTAGGCTGAATTTGAGGATTAAAGTACCATATTAAAAAATACTTATGACACTGCTTTATTGTTTGACTTATTATTATTTTTACTGGTTCCAAAAGCCTATATTCTATCTAATTATATTGATTTAAACTACAGTGAATTACTAGTGTTACTATTTAATATTTAATGTCACTTTGTTTTGTGGTCTACATAAATTCTGAGTGGTAATTCCCGTATTCAAATCTGCTTACAATTCAACTCTTTTAATTTCAGTGAACAGGAAATTTCAGAAAATTGGAAGAGAGGAGCCAAGTGTACTGGCTCACGCCTGTAATCCCAGTACTTTGGGAGGCCAAGGTGGGCGGATCACATGAGGTCAGGAGTTCAAAACCAGTCCAGCGAACATGGCGAAACCCCATCTCTACTAAAAATACAAAAACTAGCCAGACGTGGTGGCAGGCACCTGTGGTCCCAGCTACTTGGGAGGCTGAGGCAGGAGAATCCCTTGAACCTGGGAGGCGGAGGTTGCAGTGAGCCGAGATCACACCACTGCACACCAGGCTGGGTGACAGAGCTAGACTCCGTCTCAAAAAAAAAAAAAAAAAAAAAAAAGTAAAATAAAATAAGAGACAGGGATTAATTGAAGTGTTCTCCATGTCATTTTTTCTATGTTAAAATCAATGTCCAACAACATAAATATTTTATTTGTGTTTCTTTTAACCTTATGATTTCAGGTGGAGAGCAGCATTTGGGTCCCGAGTTTGCACGGCTCACTTGTTTTGGAGATAGACAAATGATGAGGGTAAAGGAATACAAAATGTCACAGTCTACAGATAACCCTCTGTAGGAAATTATAAGCCATATTCCCTGAGAATTATAGGCAATGCCCTCAACTCTATGAATAAACTTTCCTGAGGCTGATGGGGAAAGTGATTCTTTCCTGATGATGGGTTTTACTCAGCCCATTGATTAATGCCATTAACACTGCCAATGAATACATTCCGAGGTGTTACAAAAATACCAAGCTTTTACTAAATAGATATGGAAATATATATTTAATATAATGAAGTTACAGGCTTCTGAACCAAAGAACAAAGGAAGGAAATATAGAAATATGTATATTCAAATATGTAAACTTATTTATCACTCCATAAGTGAAAACATGGGGAAACACACAGATTAAAGAAGTGATGTCTGTGATGCTTCTTTAAGAAATAGAACAGTAACAATTATTAAGAATTTTATTTCCATAAGAAATAAATTATTTATATAGAGGGACAAGAAGTTTCAGGTCTCTATGAAAGAAGGTTTCTAAAAATCTGCCATTAACACAACTGTTCTGATAACTGTATGTCCCCCTACCTATGACAGAATTAGACTTGTATTTCTAACTAAGCCAGAGTAATTAAGTTTTAGTTGTTCAGCTATATCAAAACTGTGTCTCCTAATCATCAAAATGGTTAACACAGGTAGAATCTTTTCTACATCCCATTTTATGGTAAACTTCCTACCTCATTTTAGCCATAGAAAAACACCTATGCCTTTACAATGTCTTCTTTCTCTCTGTCACACACATACTCTCACTCTCTTTCTCTATCCCTCCCTCCCATGTGCTCTCTCATGCTCTCTTTTCTCCTAATGTAGTATATCACTTTAATGTGCATAAATTTGACTCCCGGAGTTGTTAAATTACAGATTATAGGGCCCACCTGCAGAGCTTCTGATTCAGAAAGACTGCCTTGTGGCCTAAGAATTTTCATTTTTAACAAGCCCCTCAGGTGATTTTAATCCGGTTAGCTATGATAATATTTTAGGAAAATATTCTCCAGCCTATTTTCTGGTGCACACAGACTTAGCCCCAGCTGTTCATCTAGTATTTTTTTCAGTCTCCTCTAGTGCACCTGCTAATTTCTGGTGTCTAATTTGTTTAAGATATTCCCGTATGCCATGTAATTTTCATGAATATTTTATCTCTTATTGCCTGCCTATTCCATTTTCCAGAGTGCCACTGTACCAAGGCAAATCCTTCACTCTTGTCAAGCCCTCCTCCCATTGTTACAGCTCTCACCCTCTCAGGCTTAGCCACCTACTTTCCCAAGATGCAAGACCAGTCAATAATGAACTTCTTCAATTTTCATCTTACTTTTTCCTCTCCAAGTGGCTATTTTTACTAGCTCTTAGCAGATTTTTTAAAATGTAAGTTATAGAAAAAAAAAACGCATCTACATATTTCCAAGGTTAGCCTTCTCACCTATTTTTTTTAAATCTTTTCTTTTAATTCTCCCCAGGGATCTTTCTGAATAAATTTCATATAGGTTTTCAGTTAACAAATCATAGCTGAGAATCTACTTTGGGTCAGATCCTGAGATGAGTTAAGACAGGCACCTTCTGTTTTTCACAGTTTCAACATTTTCTTACCTCTGATTCCCTTTAAAACCACACTCATAAATTCCTGACACAGTCTTAAATACTTTCTTTTCCACATCCTCACACCCTCTTTAATTCCTGGTACCATATGATGCTTTAGACAAATCTTCATGAATCTTTACTCATCACATCTGAGAGGCTTAGATTGTTTAACGTCATTGAGATTCCCAAAGTTCTTTTCCTAGCCTCCATGTTTTCTTTTCAGGGATTCTCTTCCTTGTTAAACTGTAAAATCAGTGCAATTACGTGTAACTCAAAAAAGTTATGCTCAGTAAATAACATTCTCTAGGTAATGTTAATTGCACAGTTTCTGGTATACATAGCGCATTTGTAGAGGATATTAACTGTCATTATTGTTGCAGATATTATTAATAGTAATAATTCTTGGAATTATTTCTGAAGCTCCACTGTCTTTCTGAAGTTCCAAATATGCATTTCTGGTTTTTGCTTACCGCACCTGAAGATGTATTTGTGAGTCAAACTTACTAAAAACAGCTATATATAAATTGTCAACAGTTACGTGCTCACCAATTTTGAGACTTCTTTCCATTCCTTATACGGTCTTGTACCTTTCTCTTTGTTTCCTTTTGATTACTAAAGGTGTAATAAATCTGTATCTAATAAATCTAATAAATTCAATGGGAGGAATACATTGCATTTTCTAAAGCACTTGGGAAATATTTTTTAAGTAAAAAGAAAATAGTTTGCTCTGAATTACTAACGTAAGAGAGAATGAAGGGAGCTGGGTATTTCACAAGAAGAGTGTCATGTCCCTCATTTAATAGCACAGAAAGGGACCTTGTTGCTAGAATGCGCCTTGTGTTCTCAGAGGGGAAGATATTCTAATTGAATACCATATGGAGCACTATTTATAGAAATGTTCTAAAGGATGTTTAGATAACCATTTTGTGGTTTTAAAATATTTTCCATTAATACAGTTTTAAATTCGATTTGCTAATTTCTAATCATTTGAGCAATTAATTGGTTTGACATCTAAGGCAGTCAGAATGATTAGTGCTACATTCTGGATATAAACACATGCATGTTTGAACTATTAAGCATTAATTCATTAAAATATATTTGTGATGTAAGTTATGTACCCAGAACTGAGCTGCTCACTAGGAATCTATTGACAGACATGAATCGTTTTCATGTAGCAAAATTTATAGTCTGTTGAAGGAGACGTATTAATGAGAGTACAAAGTGATCAGTTACATGAAGTATAGATGTTCTGAAAACAAATAAAAGACATTTTTGCCAAGTTTACAGAGTTATAACAATATTCCCTAAGATATAATATAAGGTGATATCTAATACGTAAGAGAAAAATAGCCGAATGAACTATTATCTGTATAGTTAATGCTCCTGTGGGCAATATTATGGTGGTGATGCTGAAACTCTTCATTATCAGAATAAAAACAACCAACCAAACAGTGAATCAGTTCAAAGCTGTCAACTGTACTAGTATCTAAAGAAATAATTAATGTACTTCAGATGTCTTATTAATCACTCTGAAAATGTTTTTAGAGTATGAATTCAAACCCTGAACACATTTAAATAATCATTTTTGTGAAATATAATCAAAGAGACTCAAAGCTCATTTTGTAGTTGCCCTGTCCTAATCCTAAAAATTACCATTCCTTCAAGAAGTTTTTGTTTTGTTTATTGGAAAATAGCATTAGAAGACAAGTACTGGTGATTGTAGCTACTAGGATGTCACCACTTTTAGTGGTGTCAGCTCTGTCTCCCTCTCTCTCCCTCTGTCTCTCTGCCTCTCTCTCTCTCTATATATATATGTATCCTAATATAATCTATATTATAAAAATACACATATCTATATATTTTATAATATGCATAAATATAAAATATAATATATATTCTAAGCTGTATAAATCTATTCAAATTTATGTATAATTATATATTTACAATTATTTCTCTGTCCATATATATATAAATTGTATAGGTATGTATGTAGTTTTAAGCTAAAAATAACCCCTACTGATATCTCCAATGCTAATTCAATAGAATACAATTTATTCCAGTCTTCCCCTTTCTTCTTTGTAACTTCACTGTCCAACAGTGAGAAACTTGGCTCTAGCTATTCGCCATCCACCATTTATTTACTTGTTTGTTCAACCCCAGTATACGTGGAAAGGAATTTCAGAATTATTAACCCATACCAATTTGAGAAATATTTTTAGCAAGCAGAATATAGCATTTATTTACAGCTTGTTTTGTCTTTAATTGTACAGTTTGCAGTGAAAATATCATAATTCAAAAGTACTTAAATCAGTTCCTGTTTTTACTCACCCCTTCAGTGAAGTTATTTGTGATAGAATTAGATGCTTTTGTCTAAAGTCTGCAAGTCTGCATTCTTCGCTGAGATCTTTGAACCTCTGGTTGTGTGTGGACGTGTGTGCAAGTGTGTGTCTGTATGTATGTAAGTTGTATACATTGAAGTTCCTGCTTTATAATGTACAGTTCTACAGATTTTTCCACACTCATAAACGTTCACCACCTCACAACCGTTAGAGAATAGTTTCATTATCCCCAAAATTAGTGTGTGTGTCCTCTTAGTCAACTACTTTCCAGTTCTCTCTGGTAACCAATGATTTGATTCCTATTTGTATAATTTTACTCTTTCAATAATATCATATGAATTAATTCTTGTAACATGTCACCCTTTGGGTCTGACATCTTTCTCTTAGCAAAATAAATGTAAAGTTTCCATAATGAATCTAAAATCATTTCAGATAAAATTGTAGATTCATTTTGTTAAGATCCATTTTCCTTTTTTTGGTGACATTTGGAAATGTACAATTGTTCTAGCACTATTTGTTGAATTTACTGAGAAAATACTTATTCTCTACTTGAGACAACTTTGCATCTTTGTGAATAATCATTTGACTGTATTTGTATGGGTTTATTTTTGTGCTATCTATTCCATTTCATTGATCTATGTCTATCATTTACCATTACTATACTGTGTTGATTACTACAGCTTTATGATAGTTCTTAAAAGTAGGCAATATAATTTCTCTGAGCTAATAATTTTTTAATTTAAATTTTACTTGTTCATTACTGGCATATAGGAATGCAATTGACTAAAACATCAATTGCCTTTGGTACTTTGACTTTTACATACATGCTTTTTAGGTAGGGCTATGGAATGGTAACATATTATCTAAAAAGTATATGTATTCTGGCTCACCAAATGCTGATACAATCTTATAGCCTTATTTGTACACAAAAAAAGATTTAAATTTTTATTTTTTATAACAAGGTTTTGTTTTGAGAGATGAAAATAGTGAAGTTTGTCCAATTGTATTCATTTTATTGACACATTAAAGGTGCATATGAATTGTTTATTCAAAAAATGGAGGGCATAAACAAATATAGTGGTATCAGAAGAGAGTCGTATAATAATTCTGAATACAGTAAAAGCATGGTACAAGTAATCTGTAGTACCATCAAATAAGAGCCATGTATATGTGCTCAAAATATGTTAAATTTCTTTCTGTATGCTAATTAAGCTACTTGTCATTAATGATTCACTTACATATCCAATCAATCTACCTGTCTGGGAAGAATGAATACGGGGAGCCTTACTGAGATAACATGCCAAAATAACTGCAACATAAGTTTTTTCAAGGACAATTTGATGGCTTCCTATAGTGATTGCTCCAATATTATCATTATTAAATTCTAAACCACTAACTCTAAATTGATTCAAGTTAATGTGAAAAAAATTATAGTTGAATTTTGCTAAAATTGATGTCAGTTTTAATGTCTGCAGCACAGTAAAACTTTAAGTAGGTAAAATATTACATAATTTTTCTAACATGAAGAGTTATCTATATACCCAAATATAAATGAAAGTAAAAATGAACAATTTGAGCAATAAAAAGTATCATAGAGAAAATTTTAATGATTAAATTTTATTTTGTAGTAGTTGGAATTCTATTAAGTAGAAAACTTGGATTAAAAAATATTCAATTGAATCAGAAAACTATATCTTGATGCTCAAAATAATGTTTCTAATTTTAAAAACCTATCTTTTTTTCTAGATATAATGTGATATGAACATACAATTGGTATTTAGTGGCAATTATACAAGTAATTATTTATGATTATGGATTTAACTATTTAGTTGACTATCAATTAGTGTTAATGCTAATTTTTGTTTTTTTATTTTATTTTTTATTTTATTTTATTTTATTTTTTTTTTGAGACGGAGTCTCACTCCGTCGCCCAGGCTGGAGTGCAGTGGCGCGATCTTGGCTCACTGCAAGCTCCGCCTCCCGGGTTCACGCCATTCTCCTGCCTCAGCCTCTTGAGTAGCTGGGACTACAGGCGCCCGCCACCACATCCCGCTAATTTTTTGTATTTTTAAGTAGAGACGGGGTTTCACCGTGTTAGCCAGGGTGGTCTCTATCTCCTGGCCGCGTGATCCACCAGCCTCGGCCTCCCAAAGTGCTGGGATTACAGGCACGAGACACCGCGCCAGGCCATGTTAATGCTAATTTTGTAATTTTTCTTGAAGTTTGGAATATTGGAATAACAATGGTATTTGTTCTCAGGGGCACAAACTAGCTAAATGAATGTAAAGGAATCACTCAAATTTCAATAACAAATTTTTCTTGTAGATAAAATGTAACAACTTGATCATGTCTTGGGTTTCTCAAAGAGTTACTGTGAAGGTGGGAAATGTATAATGAGTAGCTATAAATATAAAAAAGTATATTTAATTCAAGGATTATAAGGTAAGATAAAGTTTTGCAGCATTAACTAATGTAGATATATGTATTTTCTTGTCTGTGTTATATTTTACTTCTCCCTTTATATATTCTGCTGTCTTCAACCATCCCAACTATAACTTGGCCCACAATCTGCAGAGAGGTTAGAGCATAACTCAAAGCGAAGCCAGAAGCAAGCAAACAAAAATCTAGCCATATTGTGGCTTTCTAGATTCCAATGTCAAGGACCTCCCATAAATAGCAGTTTTGGTAGAATACTTGCCTAACCTCTCGTCTTGTTGATTTTCTTTTTCTCTCCTGTGGGCTGAGAAAGGAATAAAATCAGAAATAAATCTGAAGACTTTAGTTCTGAAGTGAGGCTTCAAACAATCCCAACACCCTAGTCCTCAGAACAAAACTGTGAAGGTGGTAGTGATAAAACCATGGATAAGTTTGGGTACTGAGGAATTGAACAAATGTGTGCCTTATTTCCTCAGATAGGACTTGGCAAGGAAAATAATGTCCTATCCCCACCAATCAATGTGGTGTATTAGCAGAAGATTAGATTCGGCTGTAAGTTGTATTTGAAGCATCCCATTAAGTATTTTCTGGGCCCTCTAATTCTTGAAAATAACTAAATTCTCTTTTTTAAAAGAAATATTTACGCAATTATTAAGAAGTAAAGGAGAACCCAAACTGTCTAATGACTATGATGAGAATTCATTGCAGTAGAAATCAGTGTAGACCAAACAACTTGGAACAAGGATACCCTAAAGGGTGCCAATGAGAAAGTACAAAGATAGCATGAATGGTATGAATAATTTGCAACAAATGCCCGCTTAGACAGACATCAAACAATGGTGAATGACTCCTTGTTTGTATGGTTAAAATGAGGAGATAATGAAATTTGTAAAATCTTATCCTATTTGTGATCGGAGTTCAAAAATCACAGTTAATTGCCATACAAAGAGATTCTTTTTTTTTTTATGCTCAAAGAGATGGAGAATAATCAGAACAAATTTCACAGGGACTACACTAGGTAGACAAGATACATTAGACAAATAGCAGGTGAGTTCTAATTTTCTCTAGAGTCAAATTATCAAAGTCTAGTTGTTCAAGTTTCAATTTTCCTTAGAGTCAAATAATCAAAGTTTAGTTGCTCAATTAGGATGAAAGCGGACCCCTGTAGATATAAAGTCTAATCGAAATCTGAGAAGTACCTTTTTATGAAAGGTTCTTGGAAGACACGGTTTGATGAACAAAATCGACATCTGCAAGGATACACAAAGTTCCTTGACACTAATCAGTGGTACCAGGGTTGGCAAGCAAGGCTTCAGCGAATAGCTCAAAGGCTGGCAATGTGTAGCCCTGCCACAGCCTATGCTCTCAATGTGTCTGTCAAATGTTGGGTTTGTATGTGTTATGGAGTCTAGTAGCTGAGGCCAATAACGAACACATGTATTCTGTTGAGGTGTGACATACATTCTCATGAAAAGAGGGATCACACTCCATGATTTTAACATGGCAAAAATATATGTTATTCATGTAGAAAATTTTGTAAGTTTTTGGAGTCATTTAAAAGCTACACGACACTCCTGACCTTAATGCCCTATCCCTTGAAATGTAGATGCCACTCCAAACAAAAAAAGAGAAGGAAATTCTGAATTGACTAAGATTTTGTGAAATCAACAAAGATTATGTTTTCTGCCATCAAGTTGACTAGACACTTTAAATAGAAATTTAGTGATTTTATAAACTAATAATCTCTCTTTATATTTGGTACTCCTCAGTATGGGTATTAATATCTCCATACAAATAATAACAAAAACAATAAACAGTAAAAAAATTGTAGTTCCAAAGAATAGATATGAAAATGATAATTTGAAAAATTCTCACATTTAGCAATATCTTAAAACAGAAAAGATATAAATGTAGATAAGTAAATAGATCTGTATTCAGATAGATATATAAAAAATACAAGTAAATGTGAGTTTTATTTTAAATCTCAAGTAATTCAAGATGAAAGATGGTTATATTCTTACCAAAATTTGAATATTTGCCATATTGTGTAGTTACTAATATTTTATAGTGTTAATCAGAACAATAGGTTTGTATTTTACCGTCACTTAAATGATGGTAATAATATTTACTTAATAAGCCTACTGAAAGTTCTCATGTATTTTAGAAATGGATCTCACATTTCAATATCAACATAAACTGAATGGCACCTTGACTGTGAAAGCTTTTAAGCCACTACATATAACCAGGTGTTTTGAAACAATTGTTGTACTGATATTTATTGCACACATGATATTGTGTACATGCTAATTGTGTTCATGATAATTGTAGAGAATTACCCACAAGACCCATGTATGTAGTTTGGCTTAAATATATTCATTTGGCTGAAATATTTAAATTTGTTTGATGTCAGTTGAAGGCAGACATTACCTACATTAAGATGGAAGTGAACACACTCTATAGGGAAAGTCAAGGATCTTTACAATTTGTATTCATAATTAGTAACTTAAAAGAAGATTAGTAACTTCTATTGTCCTTATTTACTTCACTGAGGATACTAAAATCAAAATCATAACTTCTATTCTCTTATACCAGTGGAGTGTCCCAAGCTTTGGATTATGTACTTTCATGTTTAAATCTATAGTCAAAGTCCCTGAATAAATAATATTAACTTTAAGAAGTCTAGGTAGATAGGTAGATAGATAGATGATGTCATTATATTATTATATTGTTGTTATATCAATATATAGCTAAGACATTATTTATGTAAGAGGTAGTAACTTTTGATTTATTTTTTAGTCTTCTTTAAAGTCTCATCTCTGAAATAATGACTTCAATATGTTTTGCAGCCCTAACGTTCAATAATTTGCTTAGTATTATTTGATGAAGGCTTTGAGAAAAATCAGTTTTGTCAGTGTGAATGATAATCTTAATTTAAGGAGGTGATTTTTTTCATCAAAAGAGAACTGCTTGAGATAATGATAAAGCAACAGTTCTAGAACTGGGTATAACTGGATTTAATTTCCAGCACCAACAACACTTCTCAGCTATGAGAATTCTGGCAGCCTACTCCATAAACCTGAAGCTTCTCATACATACATTTATATCAAATGTTAATTGTGAGAAATTATAAGGAATGCATAAAAATATTTAGCCCAATGAATCATTCATGATAGGCACTCAATAAGTGGCAGCTATTATCATAGTGTCAGAGCATAGATATTAAGTATGTCAAACAGTGTCTCAGTCTGTGCTTTCAACAGATAGATATTGAGCAAATTGAGCAGATCTATCAATACCTGTATTAACAGTCAATACTATTTTAGGAGTCTTCTTATATACAGTAACTTTATAAGAGGCAAGACTTGATCTTCAGTATATGTAACTGCATGTGAATTATGTTGTCAGAGATCTCTACTTCTTCCTCAAAGGTAAGGTTGGGAGGATTTAATAGCCCTATTAAGTGCTTTGAGCCCCTTGGAGAAATGATACCACAGAAATGCAAAAGGTTATTTGCACATGCATCATTGAAATATCATAGGTACCCGTGGAATAGTATTTTGGTTAGCCTTCTACCACAGTAGAATGACGATGGGAATTGACTATTCTATATGAATGCATATCTGGTGCAATTTTGGTTAAAAGATAAAAAAGTCAAACTTCAAGGCCAAAGAAGGTGTTTCCTGAGTAATGAAGAGCTTTTGAATGCTCTGCATCACATAACCTGAGAGTAATGAACAGCTTTTGAATGCTCTGCATCACATACCCTGAGAGTAATGAACAGCTTTGATCATGGTCTGAATCACATATCCAAACAATCAGATTCTAATAATTGCTACTTCCTTTTATGTAATGGCCAGATTGAACACTTCAAAGACATATCTACCTTGTTGGATAAATTCATTGACTGAAGATTGCTGGGAGCTTTATAAAGGTTATTGAAAAAGTGCCAGCTAATCAAATGACCGCTTAGACCAATATTTCATTGCAGCATACATAGCATACATATGCTTAAATTCCTCTTAACCCGTTAGCAATTTACTGGTGGGTTGGTTTTTCAATTTCTGTTTACTTTGATATGACATAAAAAGTGACACAGTTTTACTATGAAAACTTTTTAAACCAGCCATTGGTAAATTATAGTAACTACATTTAAAATTATTTGGATATTTGTTGGAAAAAACACACAATGCATTTGTGTAATGCCTCCCTCTCCCTGCTTGAGGCCTTAAATTACAAAGTTTATATTGTCAAGCCTGCTGGAGATTTTCTAAACAAAAGAACTCTTTTCTCTCTGTACATGTTTAGCTTCATTATAATTCAGTTAATTATACACAAATAAAGACAGGAAAATAATTTCAAAAGTAAAATTAGAATACTGTAATTTGTGACAAAACTATACTAAAAATAAACTACAAATAATTGGGACAAAATTATATTAATTACACATAGAGAAAATTACTTTATTGCTCCTAATATTACAAATTAAAATCTAGTTTGACCATGAAGCAACTTTGTTGATCATAAAGGATTTCTTTTTCAATGCTAAGAAGATGGATTTTCATAATTATATCCATTTGAATATTATAATGTTTGGGAAAAATTACTATGTATCGTCGTCTATACTGAGGTTTCTGACTCATATACAACAGCACGAAATACATTATTGCCACCAGTTAATATCATCTGGAAGATGTGATAGGCTTAGCAACTGCTTATCTCTGGTTCTTAAGAGAAAATTTTCTTCTTTCTGCATTTAGCCACAAGATTAGCTAGCACTTCCAGCACTTCACATCTGGTCTTTCTTGCACCTCACTGAACTCACAGAATTGAGAGATTTACCTGCTGAAAGCCTTGTCACAGTTCCAGCCTCTGCCTCATCTTAATCCTTCTCATCCTCTCCCAAGCTCCACACTTCTCTCCATTCCAGAGCTTCTGCAGAGACCTACTATTGTTACAAATTGCCCAGTGGAGTCTAGAACCGAATTTGCTCTCAAATGTGGTTGCATCATTTTTCTGTTTTTTATATGCAAAATACTAACATTAGCATCTAAATGCAGCTGTGTTGCTACTCATCCTCAGCTACTCCAAGGATTCCTCAGATACTCAAAGGATAATGCATCAAAGTCTGCAGAGATTCTCTGTATAATTGTCCTAGTCATTCAATATATAATTCAAAATAAAATACAGTTTTGCAAGTGGTGCAAGTGGACATAACCATGAAAGGAGGCTTTTTATTGTCACATTATATATTAATCACTTGCCGCACCTAAACAACCTCCTCCCACCAAATCTAAGAAATAAAAATGATGCTGCTCAAATATATCACACTGGGGAAAATAAGAAAAATAAGGAAAAATCTGTAAATTGGTTATCTCTTATGTAAAGTTTCAGGGAAAGAAGAAATCAACAAATACAGCAGCAATGCCATCTCCATCAAGCTACCAAAGACTTTCTTCACTGAATGGGAAAAAACTGCTTTAAAGTTCATATGGAACCAAAAAAGAGCCCTCATTGCCAAGTCAATCCTAAGCCAAAAGAACAAAGCTGTAGGCATCACGTTACCTGACTTCAAACTATACTACAAGGTTACAGTAACCAAAACAGCATGCTACTGGTACCAAAACAGAGATATAGACCAATGGAACAGAACAGACCCCTCAGAAATAATACCACACATCTACAACTACCTGATCTTGGACAAACCTGACAAAAACAAGAAATGGGGAACGGATTCCCTATTTAACAAATGGTGCTGGGAAAACTGGCTAGCCATATGTAGAAAGCTGAAACTGGATCCCTTCCTTACACCTTATACAAAAATTAATTCAGGATGGATTAAAGACTTAAATGTTAGACCTAAAACCATAAAAACCCTAGAAGAAAACCTAGGCAATACCATTCAGGACATAGGCATGGGCAAGGACTTCATGTCTAAAATACCAAAAGCTATGGCAACGTAAGCCAAAATTGACAAATGGGATCTAATTAAACTAAAAACTTCTGCACAGCAAAAGAAACTACCATCAGAGTGAACAGGCAACCTATAGAATGGGAGAAATTTTTGCCATCTACTCATCTGACAAAGGGCTAATATCCAGAATCTACAAAGAACTCAAACAAATTTATAAGAAAAAAAACAAACAACCCCATCAAAAAGTGGGCAAAGGATGTGAACAGACACTTCTCAAAAGAAGACATTTATGCAGCCAAAAAACACATGAAAAAATGTTCATCATCACTGGCCATCAGAGAAATGCAAATCAAAACCACGATGAGATACCATCTCACACCAGTTAGAATGGCAATCATTAAAAAGTCAGGAAACAACAGGTGCTGGAGAGGATGTGGAGAAATAGGAACATTTTACACTGTTGGTGGGACTGTAAACTAGTTCAACCATTGTGGAAGACAGTGTGGCGATTCCTCAGGGATCTAGAACTAGAAATACCATTTGACCTGGCCATCCCATTACTGGGTATATACCCACAGGACTATAAATCATGCTGCCATAAAGGCACATGCACACGTATGTTTATTGCGGCACTATTCACAATAGCAAAGACTTGGAACTAACCCATATGTCCAACAATGATAGACTGGATTAAGAAAATGTGGCACATATACACCATGGAATACTACGCAGCCATAAAAAATGATGAGTTCATGTCCTTTGCAAGGACATGGATGAAGCTGGAAACCATCATTCTCAGCAAACTATCGCAAGGACAAAAAACCAAACACCGCATGTTCTCACTCATAGGTGGGAATTGAACAATGAGAACACTTGGACACAGGAAGGGGAACATCACACACCAGGGCCTGTTGTGGGGTGGGGGGAGGGGGTAGGGATAGCATTAGGAGATATACCTAATGTAAATGACAAGTTAATGGGTGCAGCACACCAACATGGCACATGTATACATATGTAACAAACCTGCAGGTTGTGCACATGTATGCTAGAACTTAAAGTGTAATTAAATATATATATATATATATATATAAAAGAAAATGGAAAAAAACATTTTTAAGTGAGAGTGGGAGTAGGAAACGACAGAGAGAAAAAACAAAAAGAGATATCTCAGGTATATCCTGGGACTTAAAATTGTTCTTAAGGGATATATGTACCTAGCATCCCATGTTGGAACTTTAAAGGCAATTTTCTATAAACCAGTATTAAATCTTGCATCATTATTTCAACCCATATAGATTATTGATTATATGCTTAATTGGAATAATTCTTTTTTAAGAAATGTGGAAACAAATGGTTATAGAGCATGAAATCTCCTGACCTGAGACATGTTTGAATTTTGATTCTAACACATACTAAATGATTGTAAATGACACACAAAACTTCAATCACTCAGCCATTTAATAAGGCAATACTAAGAAGAATATTGAGCAAAGCAGATACATCACTTCCATCATAGATCTTGTTATCTGGAGGAATAATTACTAGGGATAAGAGCTCTCATAAAGAGAACATCGTATTTGTCAGCCACATGTAAGATATATCATCTAATTTAATCATGAAAACAAACCCATGAGATGTTCACTATTATACTTTTTAATAGATAAGATAACCAAGAAATTAAATCACACACACAGAAAATATAAAAACAGAGATTCTTTGTCAAACCATCAGATTTTATGCCATGTAATCTCTACCACAAACCACTTTTCTAAACCTCAGTTTACTCCTCTAAAAACTGAGGATTATGAAATTATTTATTCTACAAGGTTTCTGTAAAAAATAAAATGAGATAATCCATTAAAAGGACCTATCACAATGTTTGCCACATAAAATGTGTCTGATCAGTGTTATATGCCGTAATTGTTATTTTTATTACCACATGATTAGATTCTCAGGGGATCACACACACACACAAAATAGTGCATTTAATTTCTAGGACTTCTTGCCACCTGCACCCAAGATTTTCTCTCAGGTTTGGTTTTGAAGTAACCCATACAAAAACACTACAAACAGCAGTTTGGCATCTCATTACAGTTTTCTTTTCTTTTCTTTTTGCAAAATTGAGATGATAATATTTGTTTCCCTCTTTTGCAGTGCACTTAAAATATACCTTGAATAAGGTGACATCTCTCCCCTTTGAAAAACCTCAAATAATTTCTGTTTTGGCTATATAAATCTACAGTTTTATATACCAACATTTTTACTTCACTCAGTGTTGGTTTATATATTAGTCTAATTTCACACTGCTGATAAAGACATACCTGAGACTAGGCAATTTACAAACGAAAGAGGTTTAATGGACTCACAGTTCACATGGCTGGGGAGGCCGCAGAATCATGGCAGAAGGTGAAAGGCACATCTCACATGGCAGCAGACAAGAGAAGAGAACTTGTTCAGGGAAACTCCCCTTTATAAAACTGTCAGATCTCCCGAGACTTATTCACTATCATGAGAATAGCACAGGAAAGTTCCACCCCCGTGATTCAATTATCTCCCACTGGATCCTTCCCACAGCACGTGGGAATTATGGGAACTACAATTCAAAATGGGATTTGGATGGGGACAAAGCCAACCCATATCATTTTGCCCATGGCCCCTCCCAAGTCTAATGTTCTCACATTTCAAAAGCAATCATGCCTTCCTAACAGTACCCTAAAGTCTTAACTCATTTCAGCATTAACTCAAAAGTCCACAGTCTAAAGTCTCATCTGAGACAAGGCAAGTCCTTTTGCCTATGAGCCTGTAAAATAAAAAGCAAGTTAGTTACTTCCTAAATATAATGGGAGTTCAGGCATTGGGTAAATACAGCTATTCCAAATGCAAGAAATTGGCCAAAACAAAGGGGCTACAGGCCCCATGCAAATCCAAAATCCAACAGGACAGTCAATTCTTAAAGCACCAAAATGATCTCCTTTGACTCCATGTCTCATATCCAGGTAATGCTGATGCAAGGGGTGGGTTCCCATGGTCTTGGGCAGGTCCACCCATGTGGCTTTGCAGGTTAAAGTCTCCCTCACAGTTACTTTCATGGGCTGGTGTTGAGTGTCTGTGGCTTTTCCAGGTGCACAGTGCAAGTTGTCGATGAAGCTACCATTCTGGGGTATGGAGGATAGTGGCTCTCTTGTTTTCACCCCACTAGGCAGCCCCCCAGTGGGGACTGTTGTACGGGTGCCCATCCCACACTTCCCTTCCACACTGCCCTGCCCCTGCAGCAAACTTCTGCTTGGATATCCAGGTGTTTCCATACATCCTCTAAAATCTAGGCAGGAGTTCCCAAACCTCAATTCTTGACTTTTGTGCACCTGCAGGCTCAATACCACTTGGAAGCTTCCAAAATGTGGGGCTTGCACTCTGAGGCCACAACCCAAATATATGTGGGCCTGGAGAGGTTGGGACTCAGGACACCAAGTCCCTAGACTGCACACAGCAGAGGGACCCTGGGCCCGGCCCATGAAACCATTTTTTCCTCCTATGTCCTCGTGTCTGTGATAGGAGGGGGTGCCATGAAGACCTCTGACATGCCCTGGAGACATGTTCCCCATTGTCTTGGTGATTGACATTCAGCTCCTTGTTACTTATACAAATTTATGCATCTGACTTGATTTTCTCCTCAGAAAATGGGATTTTCTTTTCTACCAAATTATCAGGCTGCAAATTTTCTGAACTTTTATGTTCTGTTTCCCTTTAAAAACTGAATGCCTTTAACAGCACCCATGTCACATCCTGAATGCTTTGCTGCATAGAAATTTCTTTTGTCAGATACCCTAAATCATCTATCTCAAGTTCAAAGTTTCACGAATCTCTAGGGCAGGGGCAAAATCCTGCCAGTCTCTTTCCTAAAGCATACAAGAGTCACCTTACGCCAGTTCCGAACATGTTCCTCATCTCCATCTGAGACCACCTCAGCGTGGATTTTATTGTCTATATCATTATCAGCATTTTTGTCATAGCCATTCAACAAGTCTCTAGGAAAGTTCCAAACTTCCCCGCATTTTCCTGTCTTTTTCTGATCGCTCCAAACTGTTCCAACCTCTGCCTCTTACCCAGTTCCAAAGTTGCTTCCATATTTTTAGGTGTCTTTACAGCAGTGCCCCACTCTACTGGCACCAATTTACTGTATTAGTCTGTTCTCATGCTGCTAATAAAGACATACCTGAGACTGGGTAATTTATAAAGGAAAGAGGTTTAATGGACTCACAGTTCAGCATGGCTGGGGAGGCCTCACAATCATGGTGGAAGGCGAATGAGGAGCAATGTCATATTTTACATGGCAGCAGGCAAGAGAGAAAATGAGATTTGGCTGGAGACACAGCCAAGCCATATCAGTTTACATCTAGTTTCAAAGGGGATATTAAAATATGTACATTCGTTAATATTTATTCTTTCATTTATTCAACAGATTTTTATAGAGCACCTTCTAAATGTCTCCCAATAATGGAAAAGATGATGAGCAGGTCTGACTCAGTTTAAAAGGAACTTATATTCCATGGGAAAAGACACATCAGAAACTGGTAAATCACAATATTGTATGAAAATGAATTTCTAGACAATGGAATTCACCATTCTGTATAAATAAATGAGAAAAGCTTTTAACCAGAGGCCAGGGTAGAAAAAACTTCCCTGAAGAGACAATTTCTAGGTTAGGAACAGAAAAAAGAGTAATAGCCAAGGACAGAAAGGTACAAAGAAGCAAAAAGCATTTCAAACGTTGGGAATCGCAGAGGCAAAGGTCAAGCACATTCTGATAACAAAGTTCAATATAGATGGGATGTCAACTGACCTTCAGAGAATTAAATAATTCATGGGAAAGCACTTTGAAAAGTGAAATATACTATACAGGTGAAAGGTATTATTATCTCTAATAAATTCTCTCTGGTGGGGAAAAGTGAAAAAATACAGGATTAAAAGTCTATTTAATTTCAAACACAGTATTTTTTTTCCAGGGGCTATAGGCAAAGCATGTAGTTAAGTTTAAATGTCTTTTATTTCTTCTAAATTCCCCGTTTTATTTTGCATTGTGATATTTTGGTACTGCTCTAGAAATTTTTTGGAAAGATTGCATATAACTACTTTTCCCCATAGGGATTTTCTGAAATTTAGTTACATTTGTATCCAGCCCAAATATCTAGTAGGAAGAAATGTTATGAGTGCTATACACATTTATTCAGGGCAAAGTTGTCATAACTGCATAAGTAAAAATCTGAAACTCATACATGATGAAATATTTCACTGATACATAATTTACAAAAGATCAGAGAGGGGAGTGAGGGAATTGACTGTCTCATGAGAGGAAAGTCGGTATATCATAGATTTCCAGCACCACTTTGGGGAAAGTGCCTTCTAATGATGAACATTGCTGGGTGGATACAGAGCAGAGTTTCTGAACACTCATCCTTCGACAGGCTATGCTAGAATTATGTGTGGCTCAAAAATATAAGACCTTTCCCTCAGAGATGCTGATTCTGTTTCCATAGGAATTTGTAGTTTTATTTTTTTAATTTCAATAGGTTTTTGGATACAGATGGCTTTTGGTTAAAAAACAAGTTATTTAGTGGTGATTTCTGAAATTTTAGTGCAATCATTGGTGAAATCTGCTGCATTTAGAACCCTTTTAAGTATAAAATATAATTGACTTTTGACAGCATATACTCTGAGCTTCCACCTCTCTGTTGCCAGTTGGTGAAAATGAGCCCATTCTGCTCTTGTGACAATGGAGTTTCTAGATTCAAATGATAATTCCTTCTAAAGAATATAGAATCTACAAAGCCATGATGATGAGGTCTGGACCAGTTATAGGAACATATAGTGTAGGAGACCGAGGCAGGTGGATCACCTGAGGTAAGGAGTTCGAGAACTGGCCAACATGGTGAAACCTCATCTCTACCAAAAATACAAACAAACAAACAAACAAACAAACTAATTAGTTGGGCATGGTGGCAGGCACCTGCAATCCCAGGTACTTGGGAGGCTGAGGCAGGAGAACCACTTGAACCTGAGAGGCGGAGGTTTCAGTGAGCCAAGGTCGCACCATTGCACTCCAGCCTGGATGACAAGAGTGAAACTCCATCTCAGAAAAAAAAAAAAGAAAAGAAAAAAATAAGGAATATATAGTAGTAAGTGATCTGTTCAGGGTAATGCTCTGTAGCTTTCAGAGAGAAGAAGCTTCAGTTGTTTCTCTTGCTGAGGCTAAGGGCTTAAGAATATACACACTGTAGATATTTATTGTTTGACATTTAATTAGAGGCCTCAGTTTGCAAGTGGTTTAGTCATAATGGGGTAATATCCTCGTCTGAAATGTGCAGTGATTTGTGTCCTTTGAGGAGGAATTTACTATTTAGTAAATGAATACAGTTTAATATATCTTTAAAATGCTACATTTTGCAACTATGAGAGAAGAATGACATACATTACAAAGCGAGCAATTACAATTTTAGGAAATATTTATCAAATCTTACTGTCCATTACAACCAAAAAAGCAACAATCAAATAATGGAGATATCCTAACAATTAATAACATAGCCTTTCATCATTGAGTTAAAAACAATGTAAGTGTTGGAATGCTAACACAACTTGTTGAAGTTGGTAAGGATACCAGTGACTATTTTTATCATTTCAATGCAAGTGGTCATAAAATTGTAGTGGAATCAGGATTTCAATTCAATATGGCTCAGATAATATGCACAACCTTTCCTATGTTTCTAAGAATGTGATTCCTCAGATACTCAAAGAATAATGTTTATAGCACCAAAGTCTGTAGAGTTTCTCTCTATAATGGTCCTCGTTATTCAATGTATAATTTAAAATGAAATAGCATGAAGAGACTTTATTGTGCAAAGTCCAACATTTTGTATGTAATAGGAACTGAGGTAGACAAGCCTTTAGTTCAAGGATTTATGTTAATTTGACTCAGGAGTTGGATTGCACTTAATGTTTATGGTAACTCTCAGGGCCATGGGCTTAAATTCCTCTAGGGTCCTTGTTTCTATCTCCCCTCCTGTCACTGAGCTTCCCTAAGAACTGCTTCTCAGAAAGAGTCTGCATCTTTCGGCCCTGTCAACTGTAATCAACTGCTATTATACTGGAATCCTATTGGAGTAACAGTACAAGGACTAGAGAGAAACTTGCTCTGATTTTATAACAAAATTTGTCTTTTAATCCATCTGTTTCTTTGTGCTCTAACATCCCCATATAGCTTTCCAGTGCTCTTGGGTTTTACCGCCTTTCCCCTTGGGAAGTAAGTCTTTTTAATGGAGAAAAAAAAAAAGGCTTTTTTGGCTTTTCATAATAATTACTCTTCCCCCATACACCCACCCACCAGAGCACCGAGAGGATCTTTCTCAGATCTTCAATGTAAAACTATGGTGGGGTTCCTGGAGGTAAAACCGACAAACGTTGAGGGCTGCCTAAGCCTGTCTCTAGTAGTTTCTCACTGCACTTTATAACTCCAGAACCTTCTGCTTCATGTGAGCAAGTCTCAGCTGTAACTATTAGGATTCATCTGTCTCTCAATATTTCCCAATATGGTTTGCCGTACAACCTCAGTTTTCCAGTATGTCCAAGAAAAGGTGTTAATTTTCCTTCTGTTCAGCTTTCTTTAGTCATAAAGAGAAGAGTGACATTTTCAAAACTCTTCATATATTAAATCTAAAACAGTAAGTCCTTATTATTTTGATTTAATTTACATGTCTCTAATGACTACTGACATTGAAAACTTTTTCATGTAATTATTTATTATTAGTATATCTTTATCTTTTAAGTGTCCAATTTCTTTGCTCATTTTACTTTGGTTATGTTATGGGTGAATTACATAGTCCCAAAAAGTCATATGTTAAAGTTCTAATACCATGTACCTCAGAATGTGAATGTATGTGGGGAATGAGTCTTTAAAATGCAATGAAGGTTAATAAGGTTCTGAAAGTGAGCCTTAATCCCTTAAGACTAATGTCCTTATAAGGATTGAAGATTAGGACACAAACACAGAGGGCCAGCCATGTGAGGACACAGCGATTAAGGTATTTGCAAGCCAAGAAGTGAGACCTCAGAAGAAACCAAACCTGCAGACACTTTCATCTGGAATTTCTAGCCTTCAGAATTGTGAGAGAGTGAGTTTCTGCTGTGTAAGCCATGCAGTCTGCAGTATTGTGCAATGGCGACCTCAGAAATCTAATACAAGTTGAATAGAGTCCCCCCAGAATTAATGTCTACACAGAACCTCAGAATATGACTGTTTGGAAATAGGTCTTGGGAGATATAGTTAGGGATCTCAGAGTATAATCATCCTGGATTTAGGTATAACCCTAAATTCAAAGACAGTTGTCTTCATAAAAAGAAGAGAGGACATAGACACACACAGAGTAAAAGGTTATGTGATGTTAGATACAGAAATTGAAGTAATGAAAAGGATGGTCCTCAACCACCAGAATCTAAGAAGCATGGGACAGTTTCTTCCACAGAGCCTCCAAAGAAAGAACCAACCCCACTGATGCCTAGATTTCAGATTCCCTCTAAAACTATAAGAAAAATAAATTTCTTTTATTTTAAGCTACAAGTTTGTGGCAATTTGTTAAGGCAGCCATGGGACACTAATACACATCTTTTTATTCATTGTTTAAATGTCTTTATAACACCACTCATATTTCATTGTCCAATATGACACAGCAAAAATTGGTAACAATGGGTCCTAGATGTGTAATTTCCTCCGGGAATAACAGTGCATATTAGGGGATAATAATGTAGTCTACTACACTCAGTTTTTGTATTTTTATATATGTAAATTATAAACATGTACTTTTATCCTAATGTGTGATAAATATCTGACATACGCAAACTATGAATGGGTATGATAAAGCTAGATTATATATTAATTTAATCATATTAATTTAATCATATTGATTAATGCTATAAAATTCACATAGTTCTCACTGTGATTGAACATGCTACATTTTAAATTAAAAATTTGCTAAAATAATTTTGTGATATTGCATTTAAAGGTTTAGCGTCCAAGTTTTGTTTACTTGCATATCTGGTTATATTGGCTATCATAAATGGAAAAGATATATAACAGATTATGTATATCCAAATGGAAGAAGGGTGTCCTTTGCTGTGCACTCTAAATCACTGAACATCTTTTTCAGTCTTATATCACATTATGCAAAAATTTATCTCAAATATGTTGATTTTTTATTCACAACATTTTCAAAACCTGCTGTAACTCTTTATTTGAAAGATTTTTACATAGGATAGAATATTTGTTTCCAAAATTGCTGCTCCCCGCCCCACAGAACATACCTGTTAGTTTTTATTTTTGAACTTCAGCATAAATTTAAGTAGCAAATTGCCTAACAGTGGAAACATTTCAAAAACATGCATTTTAAAAAAAGCTTTCTACATAACATAATATTTTTTTAAGTAAGAATTGCTTTCTCTTTATCTTTCTAAAAATGTTTCCCTTGCTTTAAAGGGAACGATTTCGTATTCCATTTCTCTGTCAAAATCTCTGTTACATACTCCTAACCTGTCTTTTGTTATGACAGATATAGTCAACAAATGTGGAATAGTCAAGTTTTGTTACCTCATCTAAAGTACTACATGAACAGTTAACCAGCATCCCTATGTGAAGTAAAAAACCTTTCCGATAAATTCTCATCTTGTTAAGTGGTATTATAAAGCATGGTAATAATTATTTTTTATCTTTAGTTAACTATATTGATAACCTCCTTAAAACTTTAACTTTAAATTATGTGTTACATTGAATTACCGCTACATTATGATGTTAATTCATTTCATAGGTTCATCAATTTTTCTATTTCATATCATAGGTAAATTAATACATCATAAGGTTTTTTAACTTCAAATTTTCTTGGTAAAATATTAAAAAATAACTATTCTTGAGTAGATTATTATTTTAACCTCAAAATAGTTCCATTAGACTGCTTATATATACTAAGACTGATTGTCAAAACTATCCTCTTCTTATTCACGTATGCTTACATGAAATATTTGTTTGTAATAATTAAAGTATACACTCTTTGGGGGTTCAGTTCCTTAAAGTTGAGGGATGTGATATGTATGTCCACATAACCTGCAATACATTGCAGTAGGATGTAGCAATGAAGAATGTAGTTGTCACTGTGCTGGCCTCCAGGTTTCCCATATCAGGTGACTAGCATGTAACAGGCAACCACCTTTCAAACAAGCAAAACCATGTTTTCAGATTAAAACATAATTATTAAAATTACTTGTGATATTATTTCCACACTAACTATTCTCTGGTGCACATTGACAGAGTTTTATGATGCAACTTTGAGCAGTATGCCCCTAGAGGAAAATTCAAATTTTCTTTCTTACCCAAACTTCTACAATATCAGTTTCCGTCCTGCTCCTTATTCCTCATTTTGGCCAATGCTACAGGAAAGAAACAACAAACAAAATCAAGACACAGAAGAAGAAACAAGAAGTCCACATAAATAACTTAATATTTTAGAAATTCTTCTGAGAAAGTCTTTTAGCTTTAAATTTTTATTGGTTTGTGTTAAACGCTTTAAGACATAATTCACATTCCATATAATTATTCTAGGTAAAGTTTACAATTCAATGGCTTTTAAAACACAGAGTTGTGAAAATATGACCATGCTCAAATTTTAAGATATTTTTATCACCCCTTCAAAAAAAAAAAAAAACCCTGACATTAGTAGTCACTTTCCATCTTCCAATCTGACCTCTGCCTTCAGGCTTTAGCAGCACTAATCTACTTATTGTCTCTATACATTTGCCTATTCTGGACATTTCATATAAATAAAAGCACATAATGTTTTCTTTTTGTAATTGGCATCTTTTATTTAGCATGCTGTTTTCAAGGTTCATCCATAGTTTAGTGGACATTATTACTCCATTCTTAGTTATTGCCTAATAATATCCCACTGTGTGAACATACCATATTTTCAAGACTAATTCACCAGTTGATGAACATCTGGATTTATTTCTGCTTTTTGGTTATCATAATAATGCTGCTATGAACATTTGTGTACAAATATTTATGCAGACATACATTTTTATTTTTGTTTGATGTAAATGTAGACATGGAATTGCTGTATGCTAAGAACTCTATATTTAAGAGTTTAAAGAACCATCAGGATTTTTTCAAAAGCAACTGTGCCACATTACATTACTACACACACACACACACACACACACACACACACACACACACACACAATGTATGATGGTTCCAATTTCTCCATATCCTCATTGATATCATTTGGATGTTTATCCCTTCCAAATCTCATGTTGAAATGTGATCCCCAGTGTCACAGGTGGGGTCTGGTGGGAGGTGCTTGGGTCATGGGAGTAGATCCCTTACGAATGGCTTGGTGCTGTCTTCATGGTAATGAGTGAGCTCTCATTCTATCAGCTTATGTGAGAGCTGGTTATTTAAAGGTGTGACACCTCCCCCCATTTCTTTCTCACCCCCTGTTATCCCACAAGGCAATACACAGGTGGATCCCCCTTTGCCTTTTGCCACTATTGTAATCTTCCTAAGGCCTCTCCAGAGGCAGATGCTGGCACTATTCTTCTCTCATACAAACTACAGAAACATGAGCCAAATGAGCCCCTTTTTCCGTATAAATTATATGGTCTCACTTCTTCCTTTACAGAAATGCAAAATGCACTAACACACGCATGAACTCTTACTATTGCCAGTTATTTTTATTATAGCCATCTCATTGAATGTGGACTGGTATCTCATTGCAGATTTGATTTGCATTTCTCTAATGGTCAATGATTTTGAATATCTTTTCATGGCTTATTGGACATTTGTGTATCTTCTTTGGACAAATATCTATTCATATATTTTGCCCATTTAAACAATTTTCTTGAGGTAAAAATATACATACATAATTTGTCATCTTCACCATCTTTAAGTGTACAGTCCATTGGTAATAAAATATGTATATACTTTTTCTTTTCCTCTTTATCTCCCTTCCCCACTCCTGTTCTCTGCCTCTGTAACCACCACTCTACTCTCCATCTTCATGAGATCCAATTTTTTAGCTCCTGCCTATGAATGAGAGCATACAATTTTGTCTTTTTGTGCTTGGCTTATTTAGCTTAACATAATGACTTCCAGTTCAATCCATGTTGCTGAAAATAATGATGCTTTATTCTTTTTTTATTGCTGAATAGTTTTCCATTGTGTATATAAACCACATTTTCCTTATCCATTCATCAACTGATGGACACCGAGGTTGATTTCATATTTTGACTATTGTGACAGTGTTGAAATAAACATGGGAGTGCAGATATATCTTTGATATATCAATCTCCTTTTGTTTTTGAATATATAGCAAATAGTGGAATTGCTGGATCAAATAGAAGTTCTATTTTCAGTTTTTTTAAAGGAACCTGCATACTGTTCTACATAGTGTTTGTACTAACTTACATTCCCACCAACAGTGTATGAGGGTCCCCCTTTCTCCAAATCTTCTCTAGCATCTGTTACTGCCTGTCTTTTGATATAAGCCACTTTATCTGGGGTGAGATAAAATCACATTGTGGTTTTAATTTGCATTTCTCTAATGATTAGTGGTGCTGAGAATTACTTTCATACACCCATGGCCATGTGTATGTTTTCTTTTGAGAAATGTCTGTTCTGGTCTTTTGTCCATTTTTTAATTAGCTTATTTTTTTTTCTCTTGAGATGTTTGAGCTCCTTATATATTCTAGTTGTTAATTCTTTGCTAGATGGGCAGTTCATAAATATTTTCTCCCATATGATGGGCTCTCTATTAACTTTTTTGCTTGTTTCCTTTTCTGTACAGAAGATTTTCAGCTTGATGGAATCCCTATTATCTATTTTTGCTTTGGTTGCCTGTACTTTTGAGGTTACATAAAAAAAATCTTTGCCCAGACTAATATTTTTTTTCTAGTCGTTTCATAGTTTCAGGTTTTAGATTCAAGTCTTTAATCCATTTTTATTTGATTTTGTGTATGGTGAGTGTATCAGCCTGTTTTCACACTGCTGATAAACACATACCCAAGACTGGATAATTTACAAACAAAAAGAGGTTTATTGGGGGGTGGAGGGGTAGGGGAGCGATAGCATTAGGAGAAATACCTAATGTAGATCACGGGTTGATGGGTGAAGCAATCCACCTTTGCTCGTGTATGCCTATGTAACAAACCTGCACGTTCTGCACATGTACCCCAGAACTTACAGTATGATAAAAAAAAAAGAAAAGAAAAGAAAAGAAAAGAAAGAGAGGTTTAATGGACTCACAGTTCCACATGACTGGGGAGGCCATAAAATCATGGAGGAAGGAGAAAGGCATGTCTTACATAGTGGCAGACAAGAGAGAATGAGAGCCAAGCAAAAGGGGAAACCCTTATAAAATCATCAGATCATGAGACTTATTCACTACCATGTATGAGGGAAACCACCCCTATGATTCAATTATCTCCCACGGGGTCCCTCCCACAACACGTGGGAGTTATGGAGGCTACAATTCAAGATGAGATTTGGGTGGGGACACAGCCAAACCATATCAGTGAAAGATAAGAGCTTAGTTTCATTCTTCTGCATATGGATGAGCATTGAAAAAACTCTCCTTTCTCCATTGCAAGTTCTTAGCACCTTTCTTGAAAATGAGTCTGTGATAAATGTGTGGATTTATATCTATGTTCTCTATTCTGTTTCAGTGGCCTATGTGTCTATTTTGATGCCAGTACCATGCTATTCTGGTTACTATATCTTTGTAATAAATTTTGTAATCGGGTAGTGTGATGCCTCAAACTTTGTCCTTTTTGTTCAGGATTGATTTGGCTATTTGGAGTCTTTTGTGGTTCCATATAAATTTTAGGATTTGTTTTATATTTCTGCAAAGAATGTCATTGGTATTTTGAAAATGATTGCATTGAATCTATAAATTGCTTTCAGTAATATTTCCATTTTAAAAATATTAATTCTTCTGATCTATGAGCATGGAATTTTTTTTGTGTCTCCTTTAATTTCTTTTATCATAGTTTTATAGTTTTCCTTGAATAGATATTTTATTTCTTTAGTTAGATTTATTCCTAGGGACTTCATCTTTTTGCAACTATTGTAAATGGGATTGCTTTCTTGATTTCTTTTTCAGATTTTTAGCTGTTGGCATATAAAAATGTTACTGATTTCCATATCTTGCTTGTGTTTCTTGCAACTTTGCTGAATTCATTTATCAATTTGGTGGAGTCTTTAGGATTTTCTATCTATAAAGATCACACTCTCTGTGTACCAGGCTAATTCGACTTCTTCGTTTCCAATTTGGATGCCCTTTATGTCTTTGTCTTGCCTAATTTCTTTAGCCAAGACTTCCAGTATTATGGTGAATAATAGTGAAAGTGTGCATCCTTGTCTTATTCTAGTATTTAAAAGAAAGGCATTTGAGTTATCCCCATTCAGTATGATAGTTGTATTTTATAAATGATCTTCATTATTCTGAGGCATTTTCCTTCTATACCCATTTTGATGAGCATTTTTGTCATAAAGGGATGTTTTTATCAAATGCTTCTTCAGCATCTATTGAAAGAATTATATAATTTTTATTGTTGATTCTGTTAATGTAATGTTTTGCATTTATTGATGTAGTGTTTTGCATTTATTAAGGATGTTGAACCATCCTTGCATCCTCAGGATGAATCCCAGTTAATCGTGATGAATGATATTGTTAATATTTTGTTGTATTCTGTTTGTTAATATTTTGTTGAGGATTTTTGCATCAGTGATATTGCCCTGTAGTTTTATTATTGTTTTCATTGTTGTTGTTTCCTTGTCTGGTTTTGGTATCAGGGTTATGCTGGCCTTATGGAATGAGTTTGGAAGTATTCCCTCTTCCTACATTTTTTTGAATATTTTGAGTAGGACTAGCATCAGCTTTTCATTAAAAGTTTAGTAGAATTCAGCTGTCAATCCATCAAGTCCTAGGTTTTCTTTGGAGAGTTTGAATTACAGCTTTAATCACATTACTTGTTACTGTTTTGCTAAGGTTTTCTGTTTCTTCATGGTTCAGTCTCATAGGTTGTAGGTATCCAGGAATTTATCCATTTCTTCTAGGTTTTCCAATTTGTTGGCATATAGTTGTTAATAATAGTCTCTAATGAGTATTTGTATTTCTTAGGTCTCAGTTGTTATATCTTCTACATATATAGGCTGAAAGTGAAGGAGTGAAAACAGGTATTTTATGCAGCTGAAAACCAAAAAAGAGCAGAAGTAGCTATAGTCATATCAGATAAAATAGACTCCAAATCAAAGACTAAAGTAAGATAAGGAAGATCACTATATCATGATAAAAGAGTCAATTCAGCAAGAAGATATAACAATTATACATATGTATGGAACCAACACTGGAACTCCTAAATATATAAGACAAACATTAATAGATTAAAGGCAGTGATAGATTGCAATACAATAACAGTAGGAAATTTTAATACCTCATTCTCAGTAATGAACAGAAATGAGAGAAAATCAACAACAATAACAAAGTGAAGTTAAAGTACATGCTAAATCTAGTAAACCTAAGTGACATTTATAGAACAGAACTGCTACAGAATACACAGTCTTTTCATCAGCACATAGAGCATTTTTCAGAACAGACTATATCTTAGGTTAGAAAGAAGTCTATACAAATTTTAAAAAAAGCAGAAATCATATTGACTATCTTCTCTGACCACACTAGAATAAAACTGGAAATCAATACCAAGAGGAACCTTGTAAAACATACAAACATATGGAAATTAAACAAAATGTTATGAAGGACCAATGAGTCAATAAAACAATGAAAAAATTTTAAATTTCTTGAAACAAGTGAAAATGGAAATACAACATACCAAAATCTATGGGATATAGTAAAAGCAGTATTAGGGGGGATTTTTATATCAATAAACACTTATACCAAAAAAGTAGAAGGACTTCAAATAAATAACCTAACACTGCACCTCAAGGAACTAGAAAAGCAAGAACAAACCAACCTCAAAATTAGTAAAAGGAAAGAAATAATAAGGATAAGAGCAGAAATAAATGAAATTGAGACAAAAAATACAGAAGATTAGTAAAATAAAAATTCGGTTTTCCGGAGATAAAATTAACAAACCTTTAGCAAGACTAAAAAAAGAGAGAGAGAGAGGACTTTTGCCCATTTTTAATTGAGCTTTATTCATTATTGAGTTATGCTTTGTATATATTCTGAATAAAATTCCATTATCAGATATATGATTTATAAACATTTTCTCTGTGGCTTTTTCTTTCACTTTCTTGATGATCTACCTTGAAGCACAAAGGCTTTTAATTTTGAAGAAATTCAATTTATCAATATTTTATTTTGTCCCTAGTGCTTTTAGTGTCAGATCTGAGAAACAACTGACTAACACATTGTCATGAAGATTTACTTTCATGTTTTCTTCAAAGACTATTATGGTTTTAGATCTTATATTTAGGGTTATGATCCATTTAAAATTATTTTCTGGTATAGTAAGTAACGGTACAAATTCATTCTTCTACATGTAGATATCTAGTTGCCCCTTGTAACATTTGTGGGTATAAAACTATTCTTTCCCCCATTGAATTACCTTGGCACTGCTTCTAAAATTAATTGACCAAAAATATAAGGGTTTATTTTTAGACTCTCCATTTTATTTCATCAATCTGTATCAACAAGATATATTCAATAATTTTGAACTCTCCAAAATTATTAAATATATTCCATCCGAAAATATTTTTGTACTCTTCATTTTATACCACTGTCTACGCATATGCTAATGCCACATTCACATGCATACTTCTGCTTTGAAGACAAATTTTAATTTATGAATTATGAGTCCTCCAATTTTGTCCTTCTTTTTTACTATAATTTTGGCTCTTCTGTATCTCTGGCATTTCCATATAAATTTTAAAATCAACTTGTCAGTAACTACAAAAAAGAAAGCTGGAAATTTAATAGGGATTGTTTTGAATATGTAGATCAATTTGCAAGTATTGTTTTGTTAACAATATTACATCTTCTCTTTAATGAACAGGCATTTCTTACCATTTACTTGGGTCTTTACTTCTTTTTATTATTATTATTATACTTTAAGTTTCAGGATACATGTGCACAACATGCAGGTTTGTTACATATTTATACATGTGCCATGTTGGTGTGCTGCACCCATTAACTCATCATTTAGCATTAGGTATATCTCCTAATGCTATCCCTTCCCCATCCCCCCACCCCATGACAGGCCCCGGTGTGTGATGTTCCCCTTCCTGTGTCCATGTGTTCTCATTGTTCAATTCCCATCTATGAGTGAGAACATGTGGTGTTTGGTTTTTTGTCCTTGTGATAGTTTGCTGAGGATGATGCTTTCTCTAGAACTCATCATTTTTTATGGCTGCATAGTATTCCATGGTGTATATCTGCCACATTTTCTTAATCCAGTCTATCATTGTTGGACACTTGGGTTGGTTTCAAGTCCTTGCTATTGTGAATAGTGCCGCAATAAACATACGTGTGCATGTGTCTTTATAGCAGCATGATTTATAATCCTTTGGGTCTTTACTTCTTTTCACAAATATTTTATAGTTTTCAGACTATCTACAAATCTTGCACTTACTTCTCCTGCTAAATTTACCCCTAATTACTAAATTTCTTTTCTAATTTTTAAATTTATTCCTTTTCCTAAATTTATTCCTATAAACTGAAAGAGTTTATAGTGTATATTCACTTTTAATCTTGATAATATTCAGATACTGGCTTTTAATGTTAAATTTATATCTGGACTCTTGAACATACATATACATAAATACATACACTCACTGTTATTACCTCATATTTATTTACATTTCTCAGCAAGATACATGGAAAATTTATTTGAAGAAGGAACTGAATCAAGAATAAATTCAATTAAACCATTAAACCCTATTTTGGGACAGTTGAAGATAATAGGTTAAGCATGGCAGCTGTTGATACCTAGCTTTGAGAAATTTAAAGATTGAAATTAGTAATTAGTAATTTGTACATTATTCAATTTATGGAATTATTTATTTATTAGAATATAAATATAGCTGTTACTGTTTTGTAATAATGTTTTGTGTGAAAAAGGAGGATAAGTGATTAGACCAAAATATTCAGAAGAGAAATGAGGAAAATGGGAGTCAATTTTGCATCCTTTAATGTGGTAAGCAGAAAAAAAATGCCTCCCCAATAAATATTAATTTTCTAATCCATGGAACAAGTGAATATTGTCTTCTGTGGAGAAAGAGTTAATACTACTCTATGTATGGCAAGATGTGATTATGCAAATGACCTTGAGAGGAGGAGATTGTCTAGGTGGTCCTTAAATCCTAAATCCAATGACAAGTGTCCTTATCAGAAATAGAAGAGACCGGGCGTGGTGGCTCATGCCTGTAATCCCAGCACTTGGGGAGGACCAGGCGGCTGGATCACCTGAGGTCAGCAGTTCGAAAGCAGCCTAGCCAACATGGTGAAACCCCGTCTCTACTAAAAATACAAAAATTAGCCAGGCATGGTGGTGGTTGCCTGTAATCCCAGTTACTTGGGAGGCTGAGGCAGAAGAATCGCTTGAACTCAGGAGGCGGAGGTTGCAGTGAGCCAAGATGGTGCCAATGTACTCCAGCCTGGGTTACAAGAGTGAAACTCCATCAAAAAAAAAGAGAGAGAGAGAAAGAGTGAGAGAGAGAGAAAAAAAGAAGGAAGGAAGAAAGGAAGGAAGGAAGGAAGGAAGGAAGGAAGGAAAAAAGAAAGAAAGAAAGAAAAAGAAAGAAAGAGAGAGAGAGGAAGGAAGGAAGGAAAGAAAAGGAAAGAAAGAAAAGAGAAGAGAATAAGACACAAAAATGAGAAGACAATATGAGGACAGGGGCAGAGAGTTAAGTAATATGCCATTAGCCAGCCACCAGCAACAGGAAAAAGCAGGAAAAGTATCTTCTCTGGAGCTTCTAGAGGAAGTACGGTCCTGCCAACATCTTCATTTTAGAATTTTATCCTTTGGAGCTGAAAGAGGATATGTTTCATTGTTTTAAACCAACAAGTTTGTGGTAATTTCTCACAGCAGTGCTAAGAAATGAATACATTTCCTCTCAGAAATAATTGATCTGGCCTTTAATATTTCTGGTTTTAGATTTATCTTAGCTATTTAAAATATTTTTATGGAGTATGTAGTCAAAGTATTAAATTAATCATTTAAACCTTACCAAGGAGATTTTAGCATTTTAAATTATAAATATGATTTCTCTAGAATAAGTTTCTATGTTTTGCTAAAATATAGCTTAATTCAAAATTTGCAAGAACACAATACATATGTGTGGTTACCAATGAAAAATTAAGAATATAGGAGAGGCTTTGTTACGTATATTAAATACAGAATATTATAAATTTAAGGCCAATTTACACTTTAATTTTCCCTGGTAGTTCCTAGCCCAAAACGTAATTATGAGACATTGTACTACTGTGATATGTCACAAAACAATCAACAGATTTAATTCTTCAATGTGTATATAAATTGAAAGGGACAATTTAAATTTGCTCAGACATTTACAAATAACTGTAATATCCACTGGAGCAATTCTATTGCCAGAGTAAATGTGTTTTACCTTATATTACCTTCCCATGTAGAATGAGATAATTGCCAAAATCACTCTGCAAGTATAAAACTAGGTTTTATATCTGAGAGTTGCATAGTAATTGTAGACTCACAATAAAGAAAAGCCATATAAAAATCTCAGATAACATACACAACATGAACATGCCTCTCTATTAAAAGCTTATCACCAGGGGCTCATTGTAAGATTCTCTGTTACGCGCAAAAACTAAGTCTTAGATTACAGACATGGGAAGCATGTGGAAAAGATACCAAGTTAATTCACTTGAAGGCATTTTATTTGATGCCAGAGCAGTTTATTAATTCCTAAACCAATCGGAATTTTATAATACTTTTTTCTGTTATAAGCTAGCTTCAAGTTAATAGATAATGTATTCATTCCCATTCATAATTCCACTTCATCATGTGAGAAAAGCATATACCACAAAATGTTTACTGCATTTTTATGAAGACTCTTACAGATTAACTTAACAACAGAAACTTATTATTGGTTAGGCTAAGCGCTAGTTCTTTCCTTATGTAGGCTATCCACAAGCCTATTTTGCCATGAATGGAAATGACCCATTTGCTATCTTTAAGTCAAGTATTTTGTCTTCATCTTTCTTATAGGTCCATAACCTAGCACTGTGCCCACTTCAAGGCAGATGCTGACATTAAAGTGGGCTGAATATTGAATAGTTTGCTTGCTGCTCTTTCAAAACACATTTTATTAATAATATTTTTTGCAGTTTACAGTTAAGAACTTGGTGTTCGAAGACAAGTCACTTTGGTTCATCTCTAACCTTCACCACCTACTTTTCAGTCTCATATTTCCCTCTTGAGAAAGTTGTGATAATAATACCTGTTTTACAGGGATGTGATTAAAGTAAAATGAGATGATGTATGTAGAGGTTTCAGCACAGATAGGTTTCCCTTAAACGTTAAAGCCTCAACATAAAATGTACCATTTACCATTTACATGTTTTAAAATGACAGAGCACTTCACTCTTAAAATATCTGTTTCAATAACATTGGGAGCATTGAATTCATAAGTTAATTCTAAGATTCTTTGAAGTAGGATTTTTCTTGATATTAACAAGAGATGTCAAGGATAAGTTTTCACGCAACTTCCCTGTGGCTGACTGACACAACTGAAGACATCATTAACTGAGAGATAGTCTGTTTTCACAGAAGTTAAAATAAAAAAAAAATTTTTAATGAATTTATGAAATAGTATGAATATAACTGGCTTTTCTCTAGGAAAAAAAAATGTATTTAAAAAAAACTGTTGACTTTGCCCTCTGGCATGTCACCTGATTTATGCCCATGGAACTGAAGGTCTTGCTCACCTTTAATGACCCTCCACTGACTTTGCCTGAACATTCTTCCCTTTTCCATTAGTCCACATCACTATATTCACCCTCTCAAGCTCATGCCAATGTTTAAAACACTTCTATTCTTTGGACTTCTGCTCTAGTTTTTATTATTTTTTTTAAAGAAAAATATCATTCCTTCCAGATATCAAGGCAGGGCTTCATGGCAGACCAGTGGAGTAAAACATTTAAGATATAAATTGACAACCTATCCAGGCTGTCACATGACCCACCTTCATGTAAACTAATTAACAAAATGGATATTTCTTCATTTTCTCACCACCTTTTGAGGCCCAACTTTGACAAATTTCTAGCAAATTGTATTTAAAACATTTATTGGAAAATACACCATTTATTTCTTTAAATACTGTAGTAACATATGCATAAGGTAAAAATTCAAATATATAAGAATTTAAGTATGGTACTGTATCACTTACCAAAAGGGATATGTTCTGAGAAATGCATTGAAAGGCGGTTTTGTTGTGTGAACATCACAGAATGTACTTACACAAGCCTACATGGTGTAGCCTACTACACTCCCAAGCCATATGGTGGAGCCTATTGTTCTTAGGCTACAAACCTATACAGCATGTTACTACACCGACTATTGTATACAATTTTAAAGCAGTGATATTTGAGTATCCATACATATCTAAACATAAAAAGATGCAGTAAAAATATAGTATAAACTATTTAAAAAATGATGCACCTGTATAGAACACTTACCATGAATGGATCTTGCAGGACTAAAAGTTGCTCTGGGTAAGTCAGTGAGTGAGTGGTGACTGAAGGTGAAGTCCTTGAACACTAGCATACAGTACTGTAGACTTATCAACAATGTCCCCTTGGGCTGGGCGTGGTGGCTCACACCTGTAATCCCAGCACTTTGGGAGGCTGAGGGGGCAGATCACAAGGTCAGGAGATTGACATCACCCTGGCTAACACGGTGAAAACCCGTCTCTACTAAAAATACAAAAAAATTAGCCGGGCGTGGTGGCATGCACCTGTAGTCTCAGCTACTCGGGAGGCTGAGGCAGGAGAATAGCTTGAATCCAGGATGTGGAGGTTGCAGTGAGCAGAGATCACAGCACTGCACTTCAGCCTGGGTGACAAAGTGAGACCAAAAAAAAAAGAAAAAAAAGTACCCTTAGGTTATACTAAATTTATTTGAAATATTTTCTTTCTTTAATAATGAATGAAGCTTAGTTTACTCTAACATTTTTACTTTATGAACTTTTTAATTTTTTCACTATTTTGTAATAACAGCTTAAAGCACACACATTGTATAGATGTAAAAAATATTTTTTCTTCCCTATTGTGTAAGCTTTTTTCTATTTAAAATTGTTTTTTAATTTTACTTTTTAAACTTTTTTGCTAAGAGTTAGGACACATACACATATTAGTCTATTCCTACACAGGGTCAAGATCATCAATATTACCATCTTCCACCTCCACATCTTGTCCCAGTGGAAGGTCTTCAGGGGCAATAAAATAAAGCTATCATCTCCTATAACAATGATTCTTCTGGAGTAAGTCCTGAAGAATTTGCTGAGACTATTTTATTGCTAACTTTTTATATTTATAATTAAAAGGAGTATACTGTAAAATAATATTAAAAGTGTAATAAATACACAACAGTAATTTATTATCAGGTATTGTGTACTGTACTTGCTAATACTTTTTCCTGCTATAAGCTAGCTTCAAGTTAATAATATATTCATTTCTACTTTATTATCAATCATTGTGTACAGTACACAAATTATTATCAATAATTCATAATAAAATAGGCTTGTTTAATATCACCACAAACACGTGAGTAATGCATTGTGCTATGACATTATGATGCCTACTTTGTCAATAGACAATAGGAATTTTTCAGCTCCACTGTAATCATATGAGACCATCATCAAATATACGGTCTATCATTGACCTAAATGTTGTTATGTGGCACCTGCCTGACTGTACAATGCTAAATATTTTTCCTGTTTCACAGTCCCATTCTCCAATGCAAATTAACTTTAAATGTTATGGTGCATATTTCTAGATAACTGTCAGTCTGTTGCTGTCATCCTTTCTTTCTGTGTCTTTCATATGCATATCATCTTTCAGAAGAAATATTTTTATATTTGTGAATCGCATAATATGCTTATTTATGTTTAGTACTTTTCTTCCTTTTTATTTATTTATTTATTTTTTTGAGATGGAGTTTCGCTGTTTCGCCCAGGCTGGAATGAACTGGCGTGATCTCGGCTCACTGCAACCTCTGCCTCCTGGGTTCAGGCGATTCTCCTGCCTCAGCCTCCTGAGTAGCTGGGATTACACGTGCCTGCCACCACTCCTGGCAAATTTTTGTATTTTTAGTAGAGACAGGGTTTCACCATGTTGGCCCGGCTGATCTTGAATTTCTGACCTCAGGGGATCCACTCGCCTAGGCCTCCCAAAGTGCTAGGATTACAGGCGTGAGCCACTGTGCCCGGCCTTTTCTTCCCTTTGTTAAAAAATACTACATTAGAGACTTTTCTCATAAATTTATATCACTGTTTGTAAAGGTTTTGTAATATTTCATAGTATGGCAGCTATACTCATCATAATATATTTAACTCTTGGATTGCTTACTAATTTTTTCCTTTTAAATGATGTGCTGAAATGGAAATTTTTGACTACATATCTTTGGCTATATATGCAAGCACTACTGTAGGAGAGAGTACTAGTAATGAAATTATTGGTCAAATGATGTGTTTACTGAAAACTTTGATATAGTGTCTATCAGCCTTTATAAAGATAATGCAAATTTATATCTCCAACAAAGAGTATGTGAATATTGATTTCTAACACTCTTAGCAATACCATACATGAACATTACTTTTATTGCTATAGTTTTCTTGGTCACTTAATTTAAAATAAAATCTGTTTTCAAGAATGTCTATTTTTATTTTTGGGGTCATTCTACTTCTTTATATGCTTATGTTATATTATTTCTTCTGAGAACTGACTTTACTTTTATTACACAAATTTTCTAATGTTATTTGCTTTTATTTTGGAAGATATTTACACAGGAGGACTTCAAAAATTTGTGGAAAATTGAATTAAAGGAGAAAAATTAAAATTGTAAAATTTATTTCTCATTATAAGTTTCATCAAGTTCAAGACACTTTTGTAGGTGATAGTACCATTAATTTCATCCATCCATCTCAAAAGAATTGCAGGTCTTGGGAATTTAACCACGTCAATGGTTCATTACATTATTAACTAAAGAAAAATGGGTTTCCTTTAGAGATTGTTTTTAATATCAGGAAACAAAAAGAAGTCAGAAGGAGCCAAATCAGGACTTTAAGGTATAAATATAATGATTTCCCATGAAAATTCTCATAAAATTGACCTTGTTTGAAGAGAGGAGTGAGCAGGAACATTGTCATGGTGGAGAAGGGCTCTTGGTAAAGCTTTCCTGGGTGCTTTTCTCCTAAAGCTACGGCTGACTTTCTCAAAACACTCTCATAATAAACAGATGTTATCATTCTTTGGCCTTCCAGAAAATCAATAAGCAAAATGCATTGTGTATCCCTTAAAACTGCTGCCTTGACCTTTGTTCTTGACTGGTCTGTTTTTGCTTTACCTGGACCAATCTCACCTCTTGGTAATTATTTCTTTGCTTGTGCTTTGCCTTCAGAATAGTCTGGGTAAAGCCATGTTTTATCACCTGTTCCAATTCTTTGAAAAAATGCTTTATAATAATTGTTATCCCACTTGTTCAAAATTTCCACTGAAAGCTCTACTGTTGTCTACAGCTGACTGGGCACAATGGTTTTGGCACCCATCAAGTATAAAGTTTGCTCAAGTGTAATTTTTAGTCAAGTGGTGTAATCTGAACCAATTAAGATGTCTATATTGTTTACTATCATTTGAGCTGTTAATTGTTGGTCCTCTTCAATTAAGGCATGAACAAGATGATTTTTTTTCTCACAAATTAGTGTGGATGGTCTGCAGCTATTGACTTCATTTTCAACATTGTTTTATCCTGTAAAACAAGTTACCCATTTTTAAACTGCTGATTTCTTTGGGGCATTATGTCCATAAATTTTTGTAAAGCATCAATAATTTCACTTTCCTTCCATTCAAGCTTCACTGTAAATTTGATGTTTGTTCTTTCTTCAATTTTAGCAGAATTCATGTTACTCTGATGGGGCTTTTTTCAAACTGATGTCTTATCTTTCTTATTACCTCAAATGGATATGAGGTTTAAAATTGGTGGCCTATAATTATAAACCTGCCTTAACAGGTTTAACACTTATAGTAAAGTATTTCAGAATCAAGTCTTGTTTTTCGTGTTGCTTCTAGCAAAAAAAAAAAAAAGTAACTTCAAATAATTTAGAAATCTCATCATTAAATTACGCTCTTCTCAAGATTTACCACCTTGATTTGCTTTATTTCAATGTATCAGTCATGTCCTCATCTAGGATTACCAACCATACTGTTTTGCAGATCATGTTCAAACATGTTATAACAAGTTTATATGAATTTATTTTGCTGCAAAAAAATTAAAATCCATGCATAGTTTTCACATATTATGCATTTTTCATAAACATTTCCAAGATTCCTCATGTATGTATCTAGCGATGTTTTCCATTTCTTTAGAATAGAGCAGAATATCCAGAGAAATATCACTTATTGCCCATCTATTATGAGTAAAGACCTGTGCTAGATTCTACTGAATTATTTTTATTTCCTTTAACAACTTTAGGAGGGTAAAATTATTAATTTTCATTTTATACATAACAACTAAATCTCAAAGATTTGGCTAAAAGAAGCTAATTAATGTATCTAAGATTAGAGATAGAAAGTGATTGATAACCATGATCTATTTAGATAAAGGGTAAGGATAGAGTCACCAGTCATCCTTGTTTTTGCCTAGGAGTTTCCTAATTTTAGCACTGAAAGACCTCTGTCCAGGAAATTTCCTCAGTCTCAAGAAAAACAGCATGGTTGGTAAACTTAGATTAATGCATGACTGCTAAGCTGAAATAAAGCAAATAAAGGTAGCAAATCTTGAGAAAAGCATAATTTGAAGATGGGATTTCTAAATTATTTAAAGTTATTTCTTTTTCTGGAAGCAACAAGAAGAAGAAATGACTGAAATACTTCACTGGAAATGTGAAATTTTTATAGTAGGTAGCTAGACAAACATGAGCAGGGCAGGAGAAGGTCCACTACCCCAGGAATGTCCCCTACCCCAGGTGATAGGTGGTTGTTAAACTAAGATAATCATTGGTCACAGGTGGTGCCAGGGAAAGGCAGTCTCCCAATAGAAACAATACACCTTAAGCTGGTGATCAGCAGCTTCCCAATAAGATCTCAGAAGTTCGGCGAGCAGGCTCAAGCATGTGCACTGAGAGGCAAAATGGCAGAGTTTAACTGATATTTGACCTTCCTCTAGGAACAACTGATTGGTAAGGGAAAAACGCCTCAAATGAGCATGAACACGATTTTAGTAAACACACTGCACATGCGGTCCCTCCCAAGTGCTGGCAGGCCACTGTGCATGTGGACAGCCTGCCCAAAGGAAAAATCAAGGGAGGAGAAACACAAACCCCGGGATCATACCAATGTATAAACTCCAAGTCAAGGTTCGTATGGAGCAGTTGGATCTCTCAAGTAGCCCTCTTGGCCCTCTTCCAAGTGTACTTTACTTCCTTTTCCTGCTCTAAAACGTTTTGATAAGCTTTCATTCCTGCTCCAAAATCTGTCTTGGTCTCTCACTCTGCCTTATACCCTTCAGCTGAATTATTTTGTCCAAGGAGGCAAGACTCAAGTTGCTACAGACCCATACGGATTCATCACTGCTAACAAAATCAGTTGAGGCAGGTTTATAATTGTAGGCCACCAAATCACTTCCATAGCAGAAAACTTATTCTATCCAGAAATAACAATGATCTGACAATGAAACAATCATTATAAAAAACCTTGTGTGTAATAAAGTCAAGTAAACCTGTAAGCTAGGCTCAGTGTAATCAACTGTTAAAAAGCAGAATAATTCTGACATAAAGTATTTTAATAATGGTTGTTGAAATGTGATTATCTTGGCATGGTTGTCATGGATTGAGTTTCCCTCAATATTTTTTCTTTCCTTTTGAAGATTTTTGTCTATAAAATATATTGTCACTCTGCTAATTTTTTCTTGCATTTTTGAATCTTCTCTAATGGGAGACAGGAGCATAGAAAACATTAAATGGATAATAAGCAAGTGTTTTCTAATAGTTTGAAAAATTTCACTATGCATATCTCATAAATATAACTCATAACAAAAGCACAAGCATATGGCTCAATTTTATTTTTTCAGTTACCTGAGAAATATGGCATTGCCTCTCATTACCAGGTCTCTTTGGGCTTCAGAAAAAAAAAAATAGACATTTTCTTGTTATTTCATCCCACCAATTTTAACATCAATTATTTCATCCCACCAATTTTAACATCAATAATTGCTTTAAAAAGATGAATAATAAAGTTAACAGAATTAATAGTACAAATACTATTGTGTATAGAAGTTGTCTTAAAGTGAAAGTTAATATAATCACCGTACTGTTGTATTCTTTGATTTCTGTGTTTTTTTTAATTACTTTGATAAATTCATTTTGCTCATGTAGGGGCCAAGGGAAAAAACTCCTTTATCCTGATAAAGTTCATTGAAAAATCAACTGTCAAAGGTAGTTTAAAATGAAGAATGGCATACAAATTTATTAATGTGTACATGAGAGAGATTCATAGAGTAATTAGTCAGTATCCCAATGGGTCCCAAATTATATATTCTTATTTCAGAGGGGAGGGAAGGAATGCAGAACATAGGTAATTCTGTGGAGAGGAAATAAATTATTACCAGAGAGAATGAAAGCATCTAGAAATGGAGTTTAACTTGTAAATTGTTCTCTTTAGAAATTGAATGAGTTTGAGACAGACATTATCTTGTGAAAAGATCTGTCCAGGTGTCATTCTATTCCTGCCTTCTTTTGTGCAATAGATAATGAAATAAAAGGGAAAGGAAGAAAAAAACAAGTGTCTTCCTTGGTGAGTTCCTCTGGTCTTTATGTAGATGGGGAAAAGATTCTGCCAAAGTCTGTTGATCTCCAAGTGCTTTTAATTTCAAATACTCATTATACCATGGAGCCATATTTGAGGCTAAAGTTCCCGGCACTACTTTATTCACCCTATCTGAAATTTTCCTAGACGTTTCACACATAAAAGACTTAATTCATTACTGTGGAAAGATTTGGATTAGAGGTTCTTAGAAAAACAAAAAAAAAAAAACCTAGGCATAAGAAGGGAAAAAAATGGAATAGAAGACAAGAACAAATTTAAGTGTATTATCTCATATCTGCTTGAATCTGTCTCCTAGTGCTGAGAATACATCAGTTTGGCTGAACAGCTGTGTCCCATCCAGGAGGTGACATTGTAGATGGGCTAGCCCTTTATATATCATGCAGGCAAACAGATGTTTTATAAGAAGCAATTCTATGGAAACAGAAGGAAACCGAAAGTTAATGTTTGGACTAGTATATAAACTAGTTTTTGTAGAGTTTCTGAAATCTCTTCAGATTGCAGTGGTAATTTGAAAGATTTTTCTTGAACTGTAGTTTGAATCAGATGTTCAAATAAACTTCTTGAGTAGTTCACACATCAACAGGCATGAAGGCTGTTTATATATAAGCTGTTGTAGTCATCTCTGCTAAGTTTATATTAAGTTGTCTAGCTTTAGTTTGCAGGGCTTCAGAAAAATCAAAGTTTTAATTTCTAGGGATTTCATGTGAGAAAACTGGGAGGAAATTTTGAACACATTAGTTTGGACATTTGTACCCAGGAAAGAATTCAGCCCAAATTATAGGCAAAGAATACAACTCAAAAACAATGATTAGGACTAGAATCTAATAATAGGTGTAATTTAGTTGTTGTTTTTTTTCCAAAACATAATATTTCTCCCTCCAGTCCCATTTTTTCACCACATATTAATACCAATTTATTTTTGAAATAAGCTTTAGTTTTATTATACTTGGTCTGATTTTTTTTAATAAAGTACATCAAAAATAGTAATTGAACATATAGACTGTTTTCAACCGGCTTTTCTAGAACTTTTTCATAAGAAATAACCAGATTAGACTTTTAGAAGCCCCTCAAGGCCAAAAATCCAAGAGAAATTTTTGCCACTAGATTGTGCCTGTGATATCTATTCAAACTGGGTGAATTCCATTTATCTCGAGGTCACAAAAAAATCTTAAGTTTCTAAAATATCTTGCAGATCTTAGGAGTGTTAACAAGTGACATTCTTTACACACCACAAGGTCAGGAATCTTGTAAGGAAACCATGTAGACAAGGTGCCAGGCCAGTCTTTTAAAGGAGACTTTTATCAGCTCTATAAGTCAAATTCAGTTTCTCAAAGCAATTTGTTCATATCTGAAAATATGTCATTCAGGTCAAAGCCTTGGTAAAATAACCAGCATTTTCAATTGTGTTCTATTACAAAAGAAAACATATTCTTATTGAACTTATACAGATAACTATATTGCCATAAAATAAAGATAATCCCTGATAGTTTCTGCGTTCTGGAGAATTCAGGTAGAGAGAGAAAGGTAAATATTTCAGTTTTGCTCACAAGAGCATACTTTGTCCAAATTGCTGTAACTATTAATAGCTCAAATATAATAAGTTTCTTGACTCTGGAAAACAAAAGATAGAGAGAATCATCAATGTTTCAAGCAAAAAGAGTCATAATCATTTTAGATCTCTACCAGTTCAACTTCATGTAATTAACTATAGTTTTACTTGATGTAGTTAGCAATTTTCATAAACACATCAGCTTTTTAATTAGTTCTACCTAGTCCAATAGTATGGTCTCTAAAGTTATCAAAAACCTGTACTCAGGAATAATTATCAGGGTCTTTTCCATGAATTTCCTTGAAGAAGATACAAATTTTGGATTATGGATAATTATAAACCACTTTGTGAGAAGAATCAAAGTAAAGGAATAGTTGTATGTCGACAAGACTTAGAATAACCTTGGCGAAAGACACAATTGACGAGGAAATTAAGTTATTTGTATGGCATACAATAATTTCACATAATAATTATAATTATGACTGATAACATATACCAATATGTATATGAATTTTGGGAACCTCATACAATTTTGGAAGACATAGTAATAACACATTTACACAAATATAACTATAAAAAGTCAAACATCATTTCTTACTTTCTTATTTAACATAGTTTTCCATATGACTTTTATATACCAGAGTCCAAAAGTTAAATTTGAGGTCAAAAACTTAATTTAGAATTATAAAACTGATTTTGGAAAGTTTGTCAAATATCAAGTATTTAAAACACTTGATCAAAATAGAATTACAGGTCACTGTAAAATATTTATTTAGCCAAAGAAATAATTTGAAGAGTTCAAAAAGCAAAAACCTTTACTCTTCAATAGTGAAGAGACTCAATTTTCAAAATAATTAGAACACCTACTGAAGACAGCATGGAACAAAATCTCTCCTATTCATTGTCTGCAGTTTACTTAAAAGGTAATAAAATCTTTTGCTATTTCTTATTAACACTATATAAAAATAGTATTCAAAAAATAAACTAAATTCTACCTTTACATCAGTGTATTATTGATGCTAAAGTACATCTTAAGAAAACCTTATAAACAGGTCTATCCAATCTCAATCAGCTTTGACCACAAAAAATAAGATTTTTATAAACCTTTTATAACCTCTTACAATATTTTCATTGTCTTTCTTTTCCCAACATTTTATACCCATTGAATTTTATTTGTTATTTCATTTATATTAAAGCAACCTTTAAGTAACTTCCTAACTAGAAAAAAGTGATTTTTCTTTAATAAAAAACACATTTTCATGTTTTACTGTCTTTTTTATCAAAAACACTTTTTTTAGAATTTGCATACAGATGTATTTTTCTTCTATTGAGTAGTTTTTATTACAAATATTGATTACAATGCTAACTCTTAGAAAGTCTTAATATCAGTAAAAAAAATCCTTGGAAGCTATCAATTTTTAATTGGTAGCCACACACTAACAGTGTATGATTACATATTTTATAACTTTTAGAAATACGGGCTTTCCAAAAGAACATTTTAAAAATGGGAAACAGGTCATATTTACTAATAGATCTAAATAACTTTCTTGTTTCTCTGAAATAAGCCAAAATATATGAGCTTAAACTTATATTTATTATAGTAATTAATGTCTTGGCACTATATCTTATTTGGAAATAATTTAGATATTCAATGAATGTATATAATATCACCTTGCTTAGCAAAAATCTAAAAGTACAGTTGCCAAAAAATTTGAGAAATCTTTATAAGTAAACATATTATAACACATAAGTATTATTAAAAGTTAATTGATAAACATTTATTCCATTTACATCTATTTATTTATTCTTAACAATTATGTTTTAAAAGTGTCATGAAACATTAGAGAAATCCAGCCATCATCTCAAGTTAAATTTTTTGTTTACTATTTTTATATTACTGTATGTCAGGCAAGTATTATAAAAGCAAGGACCTTAAAGTTAAACATATGCATGTACTGCTGATAACTCAAAAGACATAGTTATTTTTATTAAAGCAACATTAAACTTATCTCATATACCATGAGATTACTAAAGCAATGTGAACTTGAAAAGCATTTGGGCTTATTTACTTAATTTATGAGAACTCATTTATTTATAAGTCAATTTGGTACCATAAGGAGAATTTACAGAGACAGGTAAGCACATATACATAAAAATGCAGACAAATAGAAAGACTACGGCTTGATTTTAAAATTTTAGCCATGAGACCTCTAAAACTCACAAGTTTAAAAGGACAATTGGATTTGAACTGTGCCTTTGTAAATGGAAAAGGTTAAGGTTTATCTGTCCCACATGGCTGAAGCCCTCACTGAGTTTTAGAGAAAACAGGGTAGCAAGTTTACATTTCAAAGCCCAGAGAGAGAGAGAGAGAATTTAAGCTTTTTCAAGAAGGAGTTTGTGTGTATAGCTAGGGAAAGATTAAAAATGGATGCCAAGGTAGCAAAAAATTATAAAAATTTGCCATAGGATTCTAAAAGAAGACCAATTTTATTTACACGATGGCTTTTTATTTTAGTCTATTTTCCAACTGGACTGTTGAGCTCAGGATTGAGCCCATTGAGGAGCTGGGCCAGCAAAGCATTTGCAGTTTTTAGGGCTTAATATTTAAATATGTGAAAAGCAGACGCAGCTGAAAGGTATAGCATCTAGAATCTCAAAGAAACCTGAAAAAGTAGTTTAGGCTAAGATGGGAAGGGAGGGGTCAGAAATGCTTCATTATACCCTCTTCCCTTTGGAGTTTAGACACTTCTGACCAGAATTAACATGAAAACAAAGATCTAAAGACAGACAAAACAGATTCTTTGTGACAATAAGACACCAAATTTCAACCTGACTCTGGTATAGCATCACATGCCAGAAAGCAGGCCTTGAACTAAATCAAAATATTTTACCCCCAAATATATTTATTTGACATGTTTTGAAATAGACCTGCAAAGCTGTCTCTTGTGGGGAAAATTTGCATTATATTCTTCTTCCCTTATAATGAAGGATTTTCTTCTTGGTCACTTTGCAAGCTGGGGACCTCTGGCTGGCAAAACCTCACCTGGGACCCCCTTGGCCATGCTGGCATACCCCAACTCACCTGTGTTGTAGCTTGAATCCATGTACAGTAGTTCCTGAACTCTTGTACCACATCCAAGAAGAATGAGAATAAGCTGGAAACTGAAATATGAGAAGGGCAGAGAATTTTGTTGAGTGACAGAACAGATCTCAACACAGAAGGGACACAGGGGCATGGTCCTCCAACCCCACAATTGGGTGGTTCTCTCCTGCAAGCATGGCTGGGTGTAGGGCTTCTTATGAGCTCAGAATAGGAGAGGGGCAGGCCATAAGTAGTATGGGAAAAGGCAATATTCCATTAGTTAAAATGCATTATTCAGAAATAATCAATTGGAAAAAGGCAGGTAAACAGAAACAGAAGTTCTCACTCTGGGTCATAGGTTTGATCCTGGACCAGCAGTCCAAACTTTCAGCATTTAGCCTGTTTTGGCTTGAAGGTGAGGCTTCACCGGGGACCTGCCCCTATCTGCATAGGCATTTGGCTGCCTCCTGCCAATCTCATTTCCCCCTTCTGAAGAGGTACATAAAATTGCCATTAGAACAAGGACAAAGACAAATCTTAACTGCTTCTTGCCAATAAGGGGCACTGTTTTGGGAAAATGTCAGTCAGATCTTCCTCAGAGGCCTGTGTAAAGGTCCCCAGTAAAAAAGAGCCATCGTCCAAAGCTCTGGTTGCATGATCATTTGCACTTTGATGGCCCATCCCTTTTGTTTTTTTCTGAGCTGCAGCCAGAGATTACAGTTTGGTTCACAGGAATAAGCACAGTTAGTTTAAAATGTAGGCAAAAACTTAAAAACAACTAATGAGATGAAAATTTAATGACAAGTGTATGATAAGTTTTGAAATATAATTTTTCTCTCTCCAGTGTTCATTTTTGTAAATACAAATTATGATAGGACTCAGTTGTTTGCATAATAAACTTTTGTCTTATCCTTGGCTTATTTCCATAAAGTGCAGCAAGAATAATTATTTTTTACATAGGCTTTTTAAATTGGCTTTGATGGAACTCTGTTCTATAAGGAATCTCACATAAGACTTTTTAAAAGCAAATGCAGTCATGGGTTTTTACCCTCAAACATCTGTGAGTTGTGTAAATTCCACACTTCTGGAGGTCCCAAGATAACATGGGGCTCCTGGGGCTGTTAGAAATTGACATGCTTTACTCACCACAGGTTAGGAAACCTATAAGGAGACTGTGTAGACAAGATATGAGGTGAATATTCCCAAGGTGCTTTTATTGGCTCTGCAAGTCAACCTTGATTCCTTAAAGGGAAGCATACCCTTCCAGTTAAAGCCTTGGTAAAAACAACCAGTTTCTCCAATTGTGTCCTGTCACAAAAGAAAATGGATTCTTATTGCACTTATGCAAATGACTATATCACCATAAATTAAGAATACTCAACAGTAGTTTCCAAATTCTGGAGAAACCAGGCAGAGAGAAACAAATAGGCTACAAATTTTATTCACAAAAGGATACCTGGCTCAATTGTTAAAAGCTGTAGATAACTAAAAAGAAAAGTTTCTTTGACTCTGAAAAGCAAAACAAGGATCAGCAATGTTTTCAGCAAAAAGTTAAAAAGATTACTTCAGTTTTCTGTCAGTTCAGTCCATTCAGTTAACTTTTGTTCTGCTTGATATTCATAAACATTTTAGCTCTTCATGAGTCCTGTATGTTATTTCTCTATTCCAATGTCACAGTTTTCAAGGCTATCAGAAACCTGCATTTAAGAGCACCTGGCAAAGTTCTATAGCTGATTATAAACCATCTTTTGAAGAGGATCAAAACAAGACAACAATTGTCTGTGAATGTCACAATGTCCAGGGTAGTTACAGTTAAAAACAAAATGGACAAATAAATTTGATTATTTCTGTGGTTTACAATAACTTAACATAATAACCTTAATTATAGTTGATAGCATATTCTCAGACATTAGAATTTTTTAAATCCCATAACAATATTGGAATATGTATTAATATTATTCACCAAAATATAACCTAAAGAAGATTAAACATTCTTTTTATATTGGCAATCCCATGCCAAATAATCCTGTTTACCTCTTGTTTGGATGCTCCAGGGGCCCTCTATAGCATTCAAAAGTTAGGGGCCAGAAAAAACAGCCTTGAAAATAAGTTTGATTTTAGGAAGCTTATTAAATATGTAAGAGGTTAAAACACTGATATTATGAATTGGAATTTCAAATTACCATAAAGTAATTTGTTTAGCCAAAATGGTGACTCAAAAATTTTTTAAAAGGCAAAAACGTTTTACTCATTAATAGGAAGACTTAGCTTTCCAAACAATCTGTCTCCTATTTCTCCCTTCCCTTTTTCGGCAGTTTATTCACAAGGCAAACAAAAACTGTCATTATTTTTCACTATTACATCAAAATCTTGTTCAGTGGAGAGAAAGCCAAATTTCACCCTTCCATTTGTCTACTATTAATGTCAACCCCAATTTTTTTTAATGAAACCTAATAGATAATTCTATCCAAACTTAACTAGTTTGACTATGAGGTGAGATTCTTATAAACCTTTTATAACCCTTTATAATTTCTGTTAAAGAGCAGATCAGTCTCTTAAAAAACCTTGTTGTTCTTTCATTTCAACACTCAATTTATGGAAAAACTATATAATACCTATTATAATTGAGTCAAAATGTTCACACACAGAATTTCTTTTGCAAGATTAATTTTTACAAACCTTCCACACTTATTTAAATCTTTAGCTTTATCTTATCTAATTTAAAACAATCCTCTAAACCTCTAAATTAGGTAAAAATTTACATTCCCATTTCCATATCTCCTTATAATATTTTACTAAAAACACATTTTACTTTTCTTACACACCTTGCATGTAAAGCTATTTTGAGTAGTCTCAAAACTCTTCTCAATTTTTAATTTTAATGTAAAACTGATAAGTTATCTTAATTACGTACTAAGCACAGATAAAGCCTGACTATTTCCAGTATATTTAGGGGTGTGGTTAATTCCATATGTTCCCAGGCCTTACAAATTGTAAAGCAGGTGAGTCAGTTCTCAAAAGCTGAAGAAGCAGTTTATAACCTTAAAACATTTAGCAAACCCAGTATCTCACCTGCATAATTTAGACCACATATTTACATTCTGATGACATTTTGCTTTATGAATCATATCTAAAACTGTTTTTATCTTTCAAAGATTAAAGTCACATGAACTAAAAGACATTACAGCTTTTATTTTTCCTTCAAAAATATTTGATCTAAGCACTTATTTTCTTTAAGCCAATTAATTAGAGCTCTTTTTTATACAAACGCTACACACATAACATGTGTGATTACATGTATGATTACAGAGACAGAGAGAAGAAGATCCAGTAGTTATAAGATTTTTCATTTGCCAACCTCCTAATTGGATTATTGGCCTCTGGGTGGAGTCCTTCAAAAAGCAGGACTAGGAAAGCATGCAGCTTTGAGGGCCCAACAGACTTAGCTGGAAGACAAACAGATTTTGAGAGGAATCTATCTGCTTTCAATTCCTGGGGTTCCATGAGGAAAACAGTTTTTTTTTTTTTTTTTTTTTTTTTTTTTGCCCAAAATGGGATAACTGGTGTCCTCTTGGTACAGTTTTTCCCAAGAAGTCTCAGGGTATCAGAAGTTATCTTGGGCCTCTCATGTGTGCAAAAAGAGTGGCAAGACAAAATGGAAAAAATAATTCAGTCAACTGAGAAAATATCCTTTTCCAGAAAAACAAGTCCTGAGAAGAAAAAACGTAAGGGTCTTTTAAATATACCTATAGCTTGTATATCCACTTTTAATTAAGCTGACTTTTAACCATAGTGCTCTTTAAAAGAAAAAAAAATCCACATAAATCCCTTATTACCCGACTTCAACCACACCAAACAGCCATATTTCTGGCTTTTGAAAATCACCAAAAGTAACCTCACAGGTGAAATCAACAAACCTCAACTAAGGTTATTACTTAACTGCCAGTGTACAAGGTATTTTCAAAGAGGTGGTAAGCAGTTTTTACAAAATCTAGAAACTTTAAATGTAGCCCAGAGAAAGGAAGATTTAAGAAAGGAATCTAGAAGTTGTTCACGGAGGGGAAGAGAATGAGCAAATGGCAAAAGTCACACAGATATTAACCAGGAAGTACTCATTCCCTAAGCCAGGATTGAACCTGGGCCATCATTGTAAAATGGCAGAAACCAAAAGAAAGTATTGCCACATGGTTACAAGGTCAAACTCCCAAGAATGTAAAACAAGATGGAGATTTGTAGCAAAGTTTGTTACTGACTGTTTGCTGATCTGGCTTGAACAGTGGGCTTATGGGGTCCTAAGCCCACATTCTATCCTGAGGGAATGATCTTTTTGATAGAAAGATACAGGAAGACAAATATTAGCAAAAAGTACAACAGATTCACTACAGCTTAAGACTAGCCTCACAAATCCTTTATTCCATTAATCAAAACTTTAGAGAGGATATAAATAGTCATCATTACCATTCCTTTTACTAGTTTGCATAGGGAGAGAGAGAGTTCAGAAGTCTGGTAAAACAAAAACAAAAACAAAACAAAACAATGACAACAAAAAACTTTTAACCTTTTCCAGCATGTCAGGCTTCTGGGTTCCCTTGTCCCGAGATATGGAGTCTTATCTACCCTGGAGTCCTGTGAAGAGGAAGCAGAGAAAGAGGTTTTTTTCATACTGTAAAAGTTGTCTGTCCTCAAGAAATTTGCTCAGTTAGATCTGTAATTTCTTCCCAGTACATTTTAAGCCAGAGTTTAAGGTGTGGGAAAATTAAATTTCCCAGTTTGAGGGATGCTTCCGAGGGTAGTGTCCTGTGGTACTGGGACACAATTATCCATCTATGAAGATAAGACATAGGAGGAAAATAAAAAAGTAGGTGTTTTTGTTTTGTTTTGTTTCGATTTCCAAAGGGTTCCAGTGATTCAGGATATATGCAAGAGAAGTACAGATAGAAGATGGCCAATTACCCATCCAGAAAGAGGGGAAAAAGCCATCTCCTAGTTCTTTTTTCCTCCCAGTAAATACCCGAGGTACATGAGGAAGAAAAAGAAAAGGCAATCTCTTTCTTTTTTCTGTCTTTATAGGCCCAGGTCCCAGCAACCTCAGCAAGGTGCAGCCCATGGGTGACAATCTGGCTTGAGTTCTACCCATGTTAATGGGGAGGCATAGAGGGTAGAAAATATTCACACACACCTATGTGCTGGCCTATGCTCCCTGCTGTCAGTAACCTCATCTATGCCATGGATGCTAGCATGACATCTACTCATAAAATGTCAGGGCAGGGGGACTAATCAGCAGAAATTAGTCATGCTCACCTGTGCAGTGCCCCTTGACTTCCATTGTGCCTGCCTTTGGATCCCTCAGATCTAGTTTCCCTTTCTAGGACTTCAACCTGAAGCTTGGAATTAAGTTTGGGGCAAGAAGGTGCTTCAGGAGGGTTTATGGACTCATTAAATTAAATGTCAGGTGTCCCTCACCAGACTGCAGCCAGCAGCTGGCAGGGCTGCTCCTTCACTTCTTCCTTATCATTAAGTCCAATGCTAAGGTAAAGCTGTGGAACTGGATCCTCCTCAAACAAGGGGAAGGGAGAATTGGGGTCCTGGCCTAGTAATATGCCTTTCAAAAGGTAAAATAAATAAATAAATAAATAAATAGAAATCAATAAAAATTAACAAACAAACAAAAAACACCTTTTGCATAGAAAAGCTCCCTGTATTCATAGGGCCGTGTTAACTCTTGACATGGTGGAGAAAAGACAATAAAAAGCCAGCTTAAGTGCAGGGTGGTGAAGGTGCCTGGAAGAAAAAGCCTCTTGCTCTGTGCAACTGGGTTCCTCCAACTGAGAGATAAACTTTTAATCTCTGCTTCCTCTTTGCCTCTAAGAATAGACAGAAACCACATTGTTCTGAATTGCATATCTGATGGCTGGGACGAACGTTCATTTCACCCAGTAATATCTCTGTAGTTGGCAACAACACTCCTAACATTGTAAAAGAAGGGATAAGGGCCATGACAGCCCTGAAAAAAAGGAAGAAAAAATGCCATAGAAAAAACTGGATTGGAAGGAGGTCGACATTCCCAACCCCCGAGAGAGATGGGGAGGTGGGGTCCAAAGGACTGTAGTTGTGCCATTGCTCTTAACTAGCTAATCAGAGGTCCAGTGCTTCATCTGTCTTCAGAAAAATGTCTGAGGACAAGAAGCCTTGGAAATAAGTGAAGATTTTAGGTCTGCATTCGCTCACCCTTCAGGTATCCCACAGGAGCCGGCAAAATGATGCAAGATTTTCTTTTCGGTGACTTTGCAAGCTGGGGATCTCCAGTTGGTGATGCCCTGCCGAGGTCCCACTCAGCCACACTGGCATGCCCTCACTTGCCTGTGTTATATCTTGTACCCACCTTCAGCAGTTCCTGAGCTCTTGTGCTATGCCCAAGAAGGATAAGAATATACTGGACATTGAAGAGTAAGGACAGCAGACAATAAGATCTCAGTGGAGAGGGGATGCAGGGTGTGGGCCCCTGCAGTTGGGTGGTTCTCTCCTTCTCATGTAGCTGGGTCCAGGGCTCAGAATAGGGGAGGGGCAGGCCATAGGTAGTATTGACAAAGGCAACATTTGATTGGTTAAAAGGCATTATTGAGAAAGAATCAATTAAGAAAGGGCAGGCAAACAGGAACAGAAGTTTTCACTGTGGGTAGTAGATTTCATCTGGTACCAGCAGTCTGGACTTTTAGCCTTCAGGCTGTTTTTGGCTTGAAGGTGGGATTTCACCATGGACCCTCCCCTATCTGCTTAGGCATTTGGATTCCTCTGATGTTCTCACTTACTAGATCTTTTCTGGAGAGACTGATGCTTTTAAGGCCCAATAACAGACATTTACTGTCTATTCTCTCTGAAACTTGCAACCTGAAGACTCCATCTACATGACAAGAGCCATGGCTTTCATAGCCCCTCTTATATTAACTCAAGCTGACTTTAACTCTTCATGCAGAGCTTAACTCTTTTAACCAATTGCCAATCAGCAAATCTTTGAATTTACCTGTAACAAGGAAGCCCCCTGTTTCAAGATATTCCATTTTCTGGTCCTAACCAATGTATACCTTACATGTACTAATTTATATTTTTGCCTTAGCTTCTTTCTCTCTAAAATGTATAAAACCAAGCTGCAACCCAACCATCTTAGGCACATAGTCTTAGGATCTTCTGAGCCTGTGTCACAGGCCATGATCCTTAACCTTGGCAAAATAAACCTGTAAATTGATTGAGAGCTGTCTCAGATACTTTTTGTTTTGCAGTGACAAAACAGGAGGGGGAAAGGAATAGGCTTGATGAGGAAAGGTGGTCTGTTGTGTAGATAAAATCTCACAGGTAACAGCTCTCAGAGAGAATAGAGGGTAAGCATTTCTTTCAGACATTTAAAGTTGTCAGACTCAGTTAATCTTTCCTAGATGCAGACAAGGAAAGGCCTGGGAGAAAGCCTGACTGCATCAATGCAGATTTTCTCTATAGATGCAAATCTCCCCCACAAAAGACAGCTTTGCAGGGGTACTTCTGTTTGCTGGCTCTCTGAACACTCATCTCAAAATGTTAAAGAGGTATATTTTGGGTGAAATCCTTTTATTTTGTGCATTTGCATCATTTTTATTTATGCTTATCTAGTACAGATAAAGAGTTATTTTTATTATTTGTCTTAACAGGCAAACTCCCCCACTATGCTTGGCACTATCTTCTGTAAGTTTGTTAACAATACGTTATGGTTTAACTCATATCAACTCCTGCTCTCCACTTCCCACCCACCCACCCAGGGCTGGAATGTATTATATATTTAAATATATTTCTTTGTTTATTCACTAGAACTGACTATAGGTTTCTTGGTCTAGAATTCTAACAATATTCAGCATTCTTTTACTAAGTACCTTCTGCCATTAATACACTATTAATACAAGCCAAAACACTGAGGACCTATAGGAATAAAAAGGAGAAAAGCAGATCATCTATTAAGGTTTCTTAAAATAAGAAAATAGAAGTGTATATAAATACATATATTAATGATAGTGTAGATGGTTGAGGATACTTGTTTCTGATGTCTTTTTATCTCTTTCATCAATTGTCATCATTCTCTTCTTTAAATTTTCTAAAATAATGTTCTTAAATTTCTCAATATTTAACATTTTATACATTCATGGAGTTAATTGCAAGAGAAAGATAGTGTCATATTGTGATTAATCATAAAGAAAAGTATATTTGGTCTTTGTACAGTTTCCTGGCACACAACTCCTAAAACTCTTGTGATAAGCATCTTTGTGAATGCTAATGAATGTGCGTTTCTGGATAGCCTCAGGATGAGGACTCATTGCCAGGGGAACCAGCCATATGATCAGAGGGTTGGAATTTCAGGCCCAGCCTCTGACCTCCAGGGAAGAGAGAAGGACAAGGAGCTAGAGGTTGTGTTAATCCCCAATGTCCAATAATTTAATCAATCACCACTATATAATAAAGTCTCCATAAAAAGCCAAAAGGACAGGGTTCAGAGTGATTCTGGGTTGGTGAACTTATGAAGGTGCCGGGAGAGCACTGTTCTTGGATAATATGTGGAAGCTCTTTGCCTCTTCTTTCGGTTTTTTGCCCTATGCATCACTTGCTTCTGACTGTCCCTCAGTTTCATGTGTTTATAATAAATTAGTGATCTTGTAACTAAAGTGTTTTCCTGAATTATATAACATGAAGTAATCATATCTATTCCTACTAGAAATGTTGACCTAATGGAAGAAGTTGAGGCAGAAAATATAATTTTAAAGTGTTTACATTAGCCAAAATGAGAACAGCTGCCCAGAAAGGACACACTTCCATGTTGCCTGGGGGAGTGCTCCATTCAGCCTTTGTTACAAGCTGGTTTTTACAGGCAAAAGGAAACCAGGAGTGGGCTGATACAAGGTTGTTTGACAGGAATTCTCATTGGTTTGTAGAGATAACATTGATTAGTGATTGGCTATGTATTTTTAAACTATAGGATATGAGTTATGATGTCCAGCATACATGGCATTTTATGGTTACTTGGCATCTGTTAATCTAATATACACTCATATAGCAAGTGTCTTCAAGAAGTAATTACTTAGCTCAAGGTGGGACTGATGCATGAGTGCTGTCACATTTTAAATGCCTCCCTGGATCTGATATTTAAAGGAATTTGCATACTTCAAATTAAAACCTATTTTTTTCTCATGACCAAACTTATCAGTAAACTCTTTATATGTTGAAAAAGTATGAAGCATATGGTGTGTGATGGTTAATATTAGATGTCAATTTGATTGGGTTGAATGATGTCTAGGTGGCTGGTAAAGTATTGTTTCTGGGTGTGTCTATGAGGGTATTGCCAGAGAAGACTGACGTTTGAGTCAGTGGACTGGGAAAGGAAGACCGCCTTCAACGTGGGTGGGCACCATCCATGCCAGCATGCCTAGAAAAAAGCAGGTGGACGATAGAGGGATAACTTTGCTTGTGGGGCCTTCTGACTTCCTCCTTTTTCTGTGCTGTTTCTTTCTTTCTGCTTATTTTGCCCCTGGACATCAGACTCCAGATTCTTCAGCCTTTGGGTTTTGAGACTTACACCAGTGGTTTGTCAGGGGATCTCAGGCCTTTAACTACAGACTGAAGGCTGCACTGCTGGCTTCCCTGGTTTTCAACCTTTCAGACTCAGACTGAGCCATTACTGGCTTCTCTTTTTCCTAGTTTGCAGACCAACTACTGTGGGACTTCACCTAGTGATCATGTGAGCCAATTCTCCTTAATAAATTCATTATATATATATATATATATATATGTACACATATATTCTATTGGTTCTCTCCCTCTGGAGAGCCCTGACTAATACATGAGGGGCAGATACAGGTTTTACGATCTTATAATTTTTGCTTACACACTTGAATTTTTAATTGGCAATAATAATGTCAGCCATTTTTCTCATCATGAAAGGTTTTCCTTGTTTATTTTCAAGAAAACGTCTGCCAAATAATCGAATTGTAAATAGCCAGTGTTTATCTGTTAATCATTGTTTCATTAAATATGTTGTTACATTGAAAAAGCTAATGTGACTCACAACTGAAGCATGTACTTAAGTGGTTTTCTGAGAGATAATTAGAGTAAAAATTATTGATTGGTAGGCAGTAGAAAAGTTGTGGGGTTTTTGGTTGTTGTTTTTACCATTTTCTCACAGAGACTATTTTACAAAGTCACGTACTCAGGGGTTGATATTTAGTAATTTTTTTCTTCAAGAACACTTTTAAGTGAAAATAGCACTATATTTTCTGTGCATTTGTGGCAGCAAAGACTAAAATAAACACTTGTACAGTGGAATGCTACCGTAATAAAACACCAGCAGCTTTACTCACCATTGCCTTTGTACCATCAGTGCAACTATCACAGAGTGAAAAATAAAATGAGTTTTAGTATTATTATGACAATAGTTTAGACCTTTTGGACCACACACATGGAGAACTATTGGACCACCTGTAATTTTATTTTTAAAAGTAACCAAAAAAATAACTGCTTTTACTTAAACTGACACCAACTAAAGAAAAAAAAAAAAAAACTGTTTTTCTTATTATACATCCAATACTTCCATGACACATCTCTGAGTGTCATGGGTATCTCTGCGCTGTATGGGTAAGTTTCCCACAACTCAGTTCTCCAATTTTCCACAGATGTCACCTGACTGTCCTTTGATTAAACGTAATTCAGATACTATTCATTGTTAGATAATGGCAGGTCCCATAGGCTAAGGACTCAGTTCCACAGAACAGCTGCCCCATCCCACTGCAAATACCATTCCCAAGTTCAGGTTGTCACCCATGCTTAAGACTGAGCAACTATAAATTGGAGGTTTTCACAAATACCAACTTGGGTTTGATTGTTTGCCAGAATAGCTCATAAAATTCAGGAAAACACTTTACTTACAAGATCACTAGTTTATTATAAACACATGAAACTGAGGGACAGTCAGATGGAAGTGATGCATAGAGAAAAAAAGGAAAGAAGAGGCAAAGAGCTTCCACACATTATCCAAGAACAATGCTCCTAGCACCTTCATATGTTCACCAACCCAGAATCACTCTGAACCCTGTCCTTTTGGCTTTTTATGGAGACTTTATTATATAGTGGTGATTGATTAAATTATTGGACATTGGGGATTAACACAACCTCTAGCTCTTTGTCCTTCTCTCTTCCCTAGAGGTCAGAGGCTGGGCCTGAAATTCCAACCCTCTGATCATATGGCTGGTTCCCCTGGCAATGAGTCCTCATCCTGAGGCTATCCAGAAACGCACATTCATTAGCATTGTGTGCTTATCACAAGAGTTTTAGGAGCTGTGTGCCAGGAAACTGTACAAAGACCAAATATACTTTTTTTTATGATTAATCACAATATGACACTATCTTTCTCTTGCAATTAACTCCATGAATGTATAAAATGTTAAATATTGAGAAATTTAAGAACATTATTTTAGAAAATTTAAAGAAGAGAATGATGACAATTGATGAAAGAGATAAAAAGACATCAGAAACAAGTATCCTCAACCATCTACACTATCATTAATATATGTATTTATATACACTTCTATTTTCTTATTTTAAGAAACCTTAATAGATGATCTGCTTTTCTCCTTTTTATTCCTATAGGTCCTCAGTGTTTTGGCTTGTATTAATAGTATATTAATGGCAGAAGGTACTTAGTAAAAGAATGCTGAATATTGTTAGAATTCTAGACCAAGAAACCTATAGTCAGTTCTAGTGAATAAACAAAGAAATATATTTAAATATATAATACATTCCAGCCCTGGGTGGGTGGGTGGGAAGTGGACAAGGCCTTTCCTTGTCTACATCTAGGAAAGATTAACTGAGAGTCTGACAATGGTCCACCATGATTGCAAGGCCTCCTCAGCCATGTGGAACGCTGAGTCCAATTAAACCCCTTTCTCTTGTAAATTACCCAGTCTTAGGTATATATTTATCAGCAGCATGAAAACAGACTAATAAAGTAAATTGGTACCAGTAGAGTGGGGCACTGCTGAAAAGATACCCAAAAATGTGGAAACTACTTTGGAACTGGGTAACATGTAGAAATTGGAAGAGTTTGGAGGGCTCAGAAGAAGACAGGAAAATGTGGGAAAGTTTAGACCTTCCTAGGAACTTGTTGAATGGCTTTGCCTAAAATGCTGATAGCTATATGGACAATAAATTCCAAGCTGAGGTGGTCTCAGGTGGAAAGGAGGAACTCACTGGGAACTGGATGAAAGGTGACTCTTGTTATGTTTTAGCAAAAAGACTGGCAGCATTTTGCTTCTGCCCTAGAGACTTGTGGAACTTTTAACTTGAGAGAGATGATTGAGGATATCTGGTGGAAGAAATTTCTAAGCAGCAAAGAATTCAAGAGGTGACTTGGTGCTTTTAAAGGCATTCTGTTTTAAAAGGGAAACAGAGCATAAAAGTTCAGAAAATTTGCAGCATGATGGTGCAATAGGAAAGAAAACCTCGTTTTCTGAAAAGAAACGCAAGCTGGCGACAGAAATTTGCATCAGTAATGACGAGCCAAATGTTAATCCCCAAGATAGTAAAGAAAACGTCTCCAGGGAATGTCAGAGACTTTTGTGGCAGCCCCTCCCATCACAGGCCTGGAGTTCTAGGAGAAAAAAGTGGTTTCATGGGCCAAGCCAAGGTTCTCCATGCTGAGTGCAACCTAGAGACTTGGTGTCCTTCATCCCAGTTGTTCCAGCCATGTCTGAAAGGGGCCAGTGTAGACCTTGGGCCATGGCTTCACAGGGTGCAAGCCTCAAGCCTTGGCAGCTTCCATGTGCTGTTGAGACTGAGAGTGCACAGAATTCAAGATTTGAGGTTTGGGAACCTTTGCCTAGACTTCAGAGGATGTATAGAAATGCCTGGAAGCCTGGGCAGAAGTTTGCAGTAGGGGTGATTTCCTCATGGGGAACATCTGCTATGGCAGTACAGAAGGAAAATGTAGAATTGGGGCCCTCACACAAAGTCCATACTGGGGCACTGCCTAGTGGAGCTGTGAGAAGAGGACCACCATCCTCCAGACCCTAGAAAAGGAGATCCACTGACAGCTTGCACCACATGCCTGGAAAAGCTGCAGAAACTCAACACTACCCCATGAAAGCAGCTGGGAGGGAGGCTGTACACTGCAGAGCCACAGGGGTGGAGCTGTTCTAGACTTTGGGAACCCAATTCTTGCATCAGCATTACCTTGATGCGAGACATGGAGTCAAAAGAGATCATTTTGGAGCTTTCAGATTTGACTGCCCTCCTGGATTTTGGACTTGCATGGGAGCTGTAGCCCCTTTGTTTTGGCCAATTTCTCCCATGTGGAATGGCAGTATTTACCAAATGCCTGTACCCCCATTGTATCTAGGATGTAACTAACTTGCTTTTGATTTTACAGGCTCATAGGTGTAAGAGATTTGCCTTGTCTTGGATGAGACTTTGGACTGTGGACTTTTGAATTAATGCTGAAATGAGTTGAGACGTTGGGGGACTGTTGAGAAGGCACAGTTGGTTTTGAAGCATGAAGATATGAGATTTGGGAGGGGCCAGAGGTGTAATAATATGGTTTGGCTTCGTCCCCACCCAAATCTCATCTTGTAGCTTCCATAATTCCCACATGTTGTGGGAGGGACCTGATGGGAGATGATTGAATAATGGGAGCTGGTCTTTCCCATGATGTTCTCCTGATAGTGAATGAGCCTCACAAGACCTGATGGTTTTAAAAATGGGAATTGCCCTGCACAAGCTCTCTATTTTTCTGCTGCCATCCATGTAAGATGTGACTTGCTCCTCTTTGCTTTCTACCATAAATGTGAGGCCTCCCCAGCTATGTGGAATTGTGAGTCCAATTAAACCTCTTTTTTTTTTTTGTAAATTGCCTAGTCTCAGCTATGTCTTATTAGCAGCATGAAAATAAACTAATATAGCAACAGACTGAATACGGAAGCAAATTTAAAATTTTTCTAGCTGTATTCCATTGTCAAACTTATAGTGATTTTCAAAAATGTAAAGCTATGCCACTCTTCTCATTCATTTTATATTTAAAAAATATTTTTATGAAAATATACTTATTCTTGTACTCTTAAATGAATTTAAATATTTTCTTTTTAAAATATCTTATTTGGCGCATATATTGGTATATAGTACTAACATAAACAAAAGTGCTTCAGAATTCTCAAAATTTATTAAAGTGTTAAGGATCTTGAGACCAAAATTTTGAAAACCTTGGCAATAGATACTTGGAGGAAGAATTTGAACAGGCATTTATCGGAAGTAGATACACAAACAAATAAATATTTGAGAAGATTTTCAACCTTCCTATTAGCAGTAATTAGAAAAAGCAATATGAATTCTATATCTGACACTACATGTAATCTAAATCTTAATTAGAGTTAATATCTAATAAAATATATTCTAATTCTAAAAAACAAACTAAATTTAAACTATTTATAAATAAAAACCTAAATCGAATCTAAAGGAGAATAATAATATATGGGGATTTGTTAGATAACACAAACAGAGATATTTTAAGGGTGAATGATTAGAATATTTACCAGATGTCTGCCACAAATTATTCTACATCTCTGTACATGAAAGAGAATTAGCCTGGCTTCTGTGATAACAAAGAGTATTTTAATAATCCATGAAAAAGACAATGATGGATGGAGTAGAAAAGTAGCAATGGAGAGGGAGAGAAGTAGACAGCTTTAAAAAGTGTTCATTTTATTCTTTTATTCATTTATTTTAAAAGTGTACATTTTATATAGTAAGAAAGAGTTATCTAAGATGACTTCCAAATTGCTTGCCTTAAAAATGAGAGGTAAATCATGTCATTTACTAAGACAAAAATATAGGAATATTAAGAAATTTCCTTGAGTGAAAACCTTATTTCAATTTAGAAAGGTTGAGTTTCAGGTGCAAATGCTCATCTATTTCTACATGAATGTTTAAATAAGTGCTTGGAGCTCAGAAAATAGATCTCAAATGGAACAAGAGATTTTGAAAGTCATCAGAACATGAATGTTGACTAAAGTCACAGGAACACACCAAAAGGAGAGGGTTTAAAACAAGAAGAAAGAGGGTGTGCTGGACCCTGTGAGGTGGACAGAGAGAGGACAGCACTTAGGAAGAAAGAGAATCAGTATCCAGGGAAATAAGACTAAAACAGAGAGGGTATGATTTCAAATGTGAAGGTAAAAATGGTAGGCCAGGGACAGTGTCTCATGCCTGTAATCCCAGCATTTTGGGAGGCCAAGGCAGGTGAATCATGAGGTCAGGAGTTCAAGACCAGCCTGGCCAATGTTGTGCAACCCCTTCTCTACTAAAAATACAAAAATTAGCCAGGTGTGGTGGCAGGTGCCTGTAATCCCAGCTACTCTGCAGTCTGAGGCAGGAAAATCTCTTGAACACGGGAGGCAGAGGTTGCAGTGAGCTGATAGTGCCATTGCACTACAGACTGGGTGATGAGAGAGACTCCATCTCAAAAATAAAAAATAAAAAATTGGTAATGATTATCCATTTTACATGCTTCTGAGAGATGAAGTAAAGTAGGAATTGAGAATTATCATTCAACATGGGGTCCAGAATCTAATTCATGAATTTGACAAATACAGTATCAGAAGGATGGCTGAAGTGCAAGAGACGCAAAATGAAGTGACAAGAAGTAGAAATGAACAAGAAGAGAAAGAAATTGTACTAATCCGAACACAAACACCAGATACACAATTTTAGCTTCCTAAGACTTTTGTGGGTATTGTGGGAAAAAAAATGCCCTTTTCCCAAATCTGCTTAAACTGAGTTGTTTTATCTATAGAAGATCTGATATATCTGCTAATGGAGATTGAAACTCCCAGAAATATAAATAGAAGCCTAGCTTCTACGACTTTAAAAAAAAAATTCAAATATCATTGTAAAGCTTATAAATGGCTCAACTGCTTCACCAAATATGCCAAATTCAATTATTCTTATAACACCTTACATATGAACAGTAAAACACAAGGAGATTGTTATCTTGTTACTTGATTTTTATTTGAATTTAAAAGAATAAAAATGATATAAATTCATATTGCATTTTTTATCCTTCAACATTTTATACTCTTATAAATATAATCTCATCTGTCTTTTCAATACCCAGTGGGAAAGATAAAAAATATTAACCCTGCTTTAGATAAAACCTATACATTTTTTTAAAACAAGTCACTAGTGTACACACATGGATTAACACTTAGTAAGCTGAGCTTTTTACCACTAGACAGAAAAATGAAACTTAGTACTTTCTCTTATGTAATAAATATCTGACATTTATTCAATGCTCACCATATACATGAATGCATTACCTTTTTTCTTTTTCCATATCATTCATTTCCTAAACTAACTATATGTGCAAAGCCCTATTATTATATGAGAAAACTGATATTTGTAATGGCTAGGAGACTTGTTCACAGAACATAATTTCTATATAAAGAGTTCAGATTTAATTTTTTTAATTTCATTCATTCACCAGTAAATATTGATTCCATTCCTATTAAGTGCCAAGTACCAATATGGATTTCTGACATGCATTAGTGAAAAAAACAAAACAATATATCTGTCATACAGCAGCACAGCTTACATTCAATTGGGGAAAATCAGGCAACAAACAATGAACATTAAATGTATTAATATTTTTTATCAATATTTATAAATTATAAATATCATTTAAAATATTAAATATATTAAACGATACGGTAGGCTAGGACAGGTGTTAGCAATTTTTGCTGAGTGACAGATAAGAAATATTTTAGGCTCTTTAGGCCATTAAGTCTCTGTTGAAGGTACTGAACTCTGCCATTGTAGTGAAAGTAGCCATAGACAATACATGAACAGATAAGCATGGCTGTGTTCCAGTGAAACCTCATTTGCAAAACAGATGAACAGCTGGATTTGACCCATGGACTGTAGCTTGCCAACCTAGGATAAAATGTAGCATGTACTTGTTCTGTGTTTTTAAAGATTCTGTATTTGTCTGTTTGGCATCCATTAATCATGGGGCCAAAATAACACTCAAAGTTGTTTTCATCTCCCCTGTGATTCAGCCTTTTTGGGAACACAAAAATCATATTACAAAACCTCCAACAATCCCAAGAGTCTATATCCATAAACATTTATATAACTTTCACCCTCTAAGCCAATATTTCCCTCACCCTAAATCATTCTGTGCCAGGTATCAGATGACTATTGATCACCCCATATCCCAGAGCCCGCTGACATTATTCAAACTAGCTAATCCTAAGCTGTTTCTCCTGCTCTGCCTTACCTTTTTTGCTGAAAACACAATAAAGCTCTTGGTCAAGCTTTTCACTGACTCCTCTTGCCTCCTGACTGAGCCTTGTATTTCATCCTGTAACATGCATGGTGTAGCTTACTCCCACCTCTGGGGAACTGTATGTAATAAAAATCATTTTTTCAATGGTAATGATCACTCCATGTCTTCCCTCAGTCACCTTTATAAATTAATACCTGGGCACAAATTAGTGCCATAGGGAAAAGAAAAAGTATAGCAAGATATGTGTTGGGGTCCTCCAAGAAGCAGATGCCAAGTCAGGAATACAGGTGCAAGAAATTTATTGGAGATATATTCTAAGAAGGAGAATGAGAAGGAAGCTAGAGAAAGCAGGAAGAGCCTTCAAAATGTGATGAAGTTATGACTCTGGCAAAGGAAAAGGGGGAGGAAGGAGAATTGGGTAGGAAGAGTCTTGACTGCCACATAGTTCTAAGAAACGTTTGGATAGTCTGATGGAAAATCTTTGAGGCAAAATCTCCCATTAAAGAGCCCCATGCATTGGAGGAATGGGACTCCATTAAACCCCCAATTATGCTTACCCAATGGCTTGGTGCAGTTTATGGGAAACACATTCTATTAGTCTGTTCTCATGCTGCTGATAAAGATATCTATTAGTCTGTTCTCATGCTGCTGTATAAAGGGTAATTTATACAGAAAAAGAGGTTTAATGGACTTACAGTTCCACATGGCTGAGGAGGCCTCAAAATCATGGTGGAAGGCAAAGAGAAGCAACTTGCATCTTACATGGATGGCAGCAGGAAAAGAGAAAGCTTGTGCAGAGAAACTCCTGTTTTAAAAACCATCAGATCTTGTTAGACCCATTCACTATTACCAGAGCAGAACAGGAAAGACCTGTTCCCATGATTTAATCATCTCCCACTATTTCCCTCCCACAATACATCAGAATTATGGGAGCTACAAGATGAGGTTTGGATAGGGATAAAGAGCCAAACCATATCATTCTGCCCCTGGCCCCTTGAAAATCTCCTATCTGCACATTTGAAAACGAATCATGCCTTCCCAACAGTCCCCCCAAAGTCTCAACTCATTTCAGCATTAACTCAAAAGTCCACAGTCCAATGTCTCTTCCATGACAAGGCAAGTCTCTTCCATCCATGAGCCTGTAAAATCAAAAGCAAGTTAGTTACTTCCTAGGTACAATAGACACATAGGCATTGGTTAAGTACAGCCATTCCATGTGGGAGAAATTGGCCAAAACAATGGGGATACAGGCCCCATACAAGTCCGAATTCCAGCAGGACAGTCAAATCTGAAACCTCCAAAATGATCTCTTTTGACTCCATGTCTCACATCCAGATAACCCTGATGCAAGAGCTGGGTTCCCAAAGTCTAGAACAGATCTACCCCTGTGTCTCTGCAGTGTACAGCCTCCTTCCCAGCTGCTTCACAGGCTGGTGTTGAGTGTCAGCAGCTTTTCCAGGCACATGGTGCAAACTGTCAGTGGATCTACCATTCCAGGTTCTGGAGGACGGTGGCCCTCTTCTCACAGCTCCACTAGGCAGTGCCCCAGTAGGGACTCTTTGTGGGGGTTCTGACCCTGCATTTCCCTTCTCTACTGACATAGCAGAGGTTCTCCATGAGGGCCCCACCCCTAGAGCTAACTTCTGCCTGGGCACACAAGCATTTCTACAAATCTTCTGAAATCTGGGCAGGGGTTCCCAAACGTCAATTCTTGACTTCTTTGCACTCTCAGGCTCAATACCACATGGAAGCTGCTAAGGATTGAGGCTTGCACCCTCTGAAGCCACAGCCTGAGCTCTACATTGGCCCCATTCAGCCATGGCTGGAGTAGGTAGAACACAGGGCACCAAGTCTTTAGGCTGCACACTTCACAGAGAACCTGGGCCTGGCCCATGAAACCACTTTTTCCTCCTAGGCCTCCAGACCTGTGATGGGAGTAGCTGCCACAAAGATCTCTGCCATTCTCTGGAGACATTTTCTCCATTGTCTTGGGGATTAACATTCAGCTCATTGTTACTTATGCAAATTTCTGCAGCCAGCTTAAATTTCTACTCAGAAAATGTTTTTTTGTTTGTTTGTTTGTTTTCTACTGCATCATCAGGCTGCAAATTTTCTGAACTTTTATGCTCTGTTTCCCTTTTCAAACAAAATGCTTTTAACAGCACCCAAGTTACCTCTTGAATGTTTTGCTGCTTAGACATTTCTTCCAGCAGGTACTCTCAATCATCTCTCTCAAATTCAAAGTTCCACAAATCTCTAGGGCAGAAGAAAAATGCTGCCAGTTTCTTTGCGAAAACATAACAAGAGTCACCTTTGATCCAGTTCCCAGTGAGTTCCTCATTTCCACCTGAGACCCCCTCAGCCTGGACTTTATTGTCCATATCACTATCAGGATTTTTGGCAAAGCCATTCAACAAGTCTCTAGGAAGTTTCAAACTTTCCCACATTTTCCTGTCTTTTTCTGGGCCTTTCAAACTGTTCCAACCTCTGCCTGTTACTCAGTTCCAAAGTCACTTCCACATTTTCATGTATCTTTTCAGCAGTGCCCTACTCTACTGGTAGCGAATTACTGTAATAGTCTGATTTCATGCTGCTGATGAAGACAAACCCAAGACTGGGCAATTTACAAAAGAAAGATCTTTTAACTGGACTCACAGTTCCGCGTGGCTGGGGAGGCCTCACAATCATGGTGGAAGGCAAGGGTGCAAGTTAAATCTTACATGAATGTTGGCAGACAAAGTGAGAGCTTGTGCAGATGTTTTTTAAAACCATCAAATATTGTGAAACCCATTCACTATCATGAGAGCAGCACAGGAAAGGCCTGCTCCCATGATTCCATCATCTCCTAATGGGTTTCTCCCTCAACACATGGAAATTATGGGAGCTACAGATGAGATTTTGATGGGGGCATAGAGCCAAACCATATCACATAGAAAACAAGAGGATGGAGGTATTTTTAGGAGTTGATCCAGAAGCGAAATAAATGAACCATTAGTCAATTAACATGGTAACCTGCAGGATATATGAGCAGTACATTTTCGTAGTCACCACTGCATGGGGAAATAGAGGTAGCCTGGGAGGTAGGGTAAGGATGAGTGGGATATCACGTCATTAAAAAAGTTCATCAAAATGGCTTTTTAGTGACTGAATGTTTTGTGACCCCAAAGTTTATATATTGAAATTTTAAGCCCCAAGTTGAAGGTATTAGGAGTAGGCTTTTAAGAGATGATTAGGTTATATTCTGGATCTGACAGGAATAGGATTAGTACCTTAATTTTAAAAATGACCCAAGGGAGCTCTCTGGCCCCTTCTGCCATGTGAGGACACAGTGAGAAGACATCCATCTATGAACCAGGAATCAGGCCCTCACCAGAGAAGGAATCTGTGGATACCTTGATCTGAGATTCCCCAGCCTCCAGAACAGTGATAAGTAAATGCTCATTTTTAATCAATCTAATCTATGGTATTTGTGTTACAGCCACCCAAATAAAGACAAGACTGAATTAAAAAGCTGAAGTGTGAGCAAAGATTTGAAGAAGGTATGAGTTTTTTCAAGCAGACACTTGACAAAAAAGCATATTATGGCAACGAAATCCTTAGATTAAAAGGCCTTTATAAAAATAAATGTGCCTAGCAAGATGCAGAAGCAACAAGAATGCCAGTGTGGCTGGAGCAAAGTTAATGAGAGAGAGAGCTGAAAGGTATTATTTCAGATTATAAAAGACTTCGTGAGCAATGATTTCAGTGTTTACTCAGGATAAGTAGGGCAAGATATTACAGCATGTCTACACAAATCAGTTTGTGCTGCTATAACGAAATACCTGAGACTGGATAATTTATAAAAAACAGAAATGCATTTCTTACAATTCTGGAGGATGCATAGTCCTAGATTCAGGCATCTGCAGGTTTGTTGTCTAGTAAACGTCCAGTCTTGCTTCCAAGATGGCACTTTGAATGCTGTATTTTCCAGAGGGGAGGAACTCTTGTGTCCTCCCGTGGCAGAAAAGCAAAGGAGAGAGAACCCACTCTCTAATCCCTTTTTATATCAGCATTAATTATATCAGCATTAACTCCTTCCTGAGGGTGGAGTCCTGATGACTTAAACAGCTTCCAAAAAGGCCTCACTTCCCCACACGGTTGCATTAGGGATTACATTACCAACACATGAATTTGGGGTGCCACATTCAAACCAGAGCAGGACAAATGAATAAAATTATCTGATTTACATTTAAATTTTTTGGGGGGCTATTATGTTAAAGTAGAATGTGAGAGTCAAGAGTCATAGTTGAGGAAGCCAGTTTGGAGACTTTTGCAAGAAGCAAGCAACAGAGGATTGTAGCTCTGACTAAGGCTATAACTGTGGAGGTGAATGCTCAAAAGTGGTCAGATTTCAAATGTATTTCAAAGTTAGAACTAACAAGATGTCCTGACCCCAGTGCCCTTTGTTTATTTTCTAAATGCTACTGATTTGATATCTGCCTGCCTATTATTCTCTTCTGTTCTTTTCACATTGACATGATAGTGTTTATATTCATTAATATTTCATTAAGTATTCTTAAATACTTAAATATTCTACTTAAATATTTCATTTGAGTAGAAATATTTATTAAATCCATGTCGTGAACCAAATATGCCATTAGTTTCTGAGATAATAAAACCCAGTTCTAGGTTGTAAATGACCACCTAAGATATAGATTGATATATAGATACAGGTATAGTTACAGATATACATATAGGTATAGACAAGGATGAAAGCAGTGGGGGAGAACATGAAATACCAAGCATGAAGGGTAGTGGGGTAAAGATTTGAATCCAGTATGGTGAGGGCAAAAACTCAGACACTGAAGTTGTTTTCACATGAATGAGGCAAGACATAATGCACTTTCCTTAGGAAAAGACATGAGATTAATTTTTAAAGCAAGCAGACCTGCAGGAGGAAGGGGAGTATGGACTGATGAGAGAACATTGCAAGCCATGGGATCAACATGATCAAAAGCACTGAGGCAAGAAACAGCCAGGGAGAAAACAAGAGATAAATCCAGAGCTTAGGCAGGAGCCCAATTATGGAGAAATTTATAAGATACACTAAGGAGTTTAGGTTTATCCTTTAGTCATTTATAGAACCAGTGAAGTTTCAAGTAGGGAAGTCAAAAACTCTGAATTACATTTATAAAAAGAAAACTCTTTGGCAGCAAGCAGTATACAGATAGCATTGGGTAAGAGTCACAGTGAAGTGCAGACCAAAATATTTTTTTCCTAAAGAGATTACAGTCTAGAAGGATAATTTTCTTTGTAAACAAATTCAAGACAGCAAGTATTGGTGCATAATTCAAGCAGTCTGTTTATTACACAGAATATATAAATACATATTTACATACATGCAACTTTTACATTAAGGCATGGTATTTGCAAGAAATAAAATAGAGAAACTTGTGATAATACCCTCAATGCTACGTTTTTAGTTGATAAAAACATTTGTAAACTTATTTTAGAGTGAAAACTTAAACCATCAAACAATTTGTCACAATGGCAGATGGATTTATGATTTAGGTTATATCAATGTAATGAAAACTCTGGTTGATATGACCAAAATAATGTTATTCAGAAATATAAATACCTTAAAGTCAAACGGATTGATTATACAGCGATTGCTCATTTACAGCATAAGAAAATGGAAACAGCACCTACACGTACATAGAAGAAAATATTGTAGAACTGCTGCCTTTAATATCTTTCTATTTACTTAATGATTCAATTTTTGTGATACGGATAAATTTTTTACACAGCCAGCGTGTTGAACAAGCCACGAAATCTGTGCTTGAGTTGTGGTTTAAATTTGATATTAGGTATATAAATGTTTATACAGAAAATTAAGATTACTGAATGATGAATGAATTTCAAAGAACATATTTTTCTAGCTAGATTTATGTTTTTATATATTTTTTCTATTCTGTTCTTAGAAAAGTATAAAATTTTAGTTTCCAGAGGGGATAAACAGATATTAACCAGAATGTGTCAATTCAATTGTTCATATTTTTTAAGGTTATAATTTGATAAGGTGGCTGAGAATATATTTTAGTTTATTATTCCCCAGACTTTGCAATGTCTTTAATCTTCTTTTTTTCTCCCTCTACAGACTTTCCTGAATGTTGTTGAAATGCCATTCATTCTTTCATGCAATAAAATGATGTTTACTAATTTCTATGTTTCAGACCCTTTTATAGGCACTAAACATACAAGGATAAAGAAACTATAAAATGATAAACTTGGAATTCACACCCTTTGTTCCTTACAGCAAAGAAGAAGAAAAAATACTTACTATAAAGGAACATATAATAGCTGGAAACATAACTACTTTAGAGACTTCTCATTCTTTTCTTGCATCTTACTTTCATTGTCTTTAATTCTTACTTTGTATACTTCTTCCTGGGGAATGTTATTCAAGACCAAGTCTTGAACACCTGAATATCTGAATTATGGTGCTTTCTAATAAATCTGTACCTAAACCACTATACCAGCATAACTAAACACCTACTAAATATTTCTGCTGGGATATTCCTCAGCAAATTCTAACTTAACCTGTTAGAAACAACATTAAATCTCTATCTTACTGCATTTCTATCCCCCTCTTCATCTTAATACATAACCAACAATCAAATTCAGTCATTCTTCTCTATTTATTGTAACTATTTAGTTATATTTATACCATTTAGTTATATTTATACCATTATCCTTCCAATGGTTCAAGTTAGAAATATAAGAGTCCAGGGTATCTTTTCTTAACCCTTCATTTTTGCCCTTCCAATTGCAATCAATTATTAAGTCCTTGCAATCCCAACACCTCAATATTTCTATTGGTATTTTTCACTCTTACTTCTTTTACCCTAGTTTTTATTATTTCCTTACATTGTATTTTTGCAGAAAGTCCAAATCTATCCTCTGGAAGTAGTCTTAAATTATCATTTTAAATGACCAAACTTTACCAGGTTTACCTCTTTTCAAATCTCCCAAGCTTTGCATTTGCTCACAGATTAGAAAACTTAACCTGCTCACAGGCTCAGTCATGTAGTCATGATTTGTCTGCTACATCTGTGCCCATTCTCATCTTCTGCCACTCCATGGTTTAGATTTTGTACTTAAGCAATATTGAAGTCTTTGTGTACTTGCATTAGTCTGTTCTCACACTGCTAATAAAGACATACCCAAGACTGGCTAATTTATAAAGACAAAGAGGTTTAATAGGCTCAGAGTTTCACATTTCTGAGGAGACCTCACAAACACGGAGGAAAGTAAAGGAGGAGCAAAAGCACGTCTTACATGGCAGCAAGCAAGAGAGCTTGTGCAAGGGAACTCCCCTTTATAAAACCATCAGATCTCATGACACTTATTTACTATCATGAGAACAACATGGGAAAAACCCACCCACATGATTCAATTGTCCCACTAGGTCCCTCCCATGACAGATGGTGATTATTACAATTCAAGGTGAGATGTGGTTGGGACACACAGCCAAACCGTATCAGTACTTTCACATGCATTGACTTTACATGAGCTACTTTTGACTTTACATGAGCTACTTTCTCCCAGGAAGGGTTGTCTCCCTTCTGACTACATTGTTTCAACTTCTTCAGAATCACCAGAGATGTCACTTTAGCTTTCCTACACTCTAACTCCCTTTGACAGGGTTAGACACTATTTTTGTTTTGTTTTGCTTTCAAAGCACCTAGCCACTAACTCTGATTATATTATGCTGCAATATATACCTTGTATATAAATATTTCTTGATAGTAAGTGCCTTATCCCTGTCCTGTGAAGCCTCAAATCTCAATGTAAGAAAAAAAAAATTCTAGTATATAATATAAGTCACAAAACTAATCATTGGATGAATAAATCTTAAACATGCTTTGATTAATTTATGTGTAGACACAATCTCTAGGATTATTATCATTATATACTTCATGTCAAGACTCAGCTGAGTAGCACACTTATATTTCTGCAGGACATAGTAGGTATTCAGAGAGCCTCTACTGATAGTATTATAGTAAGCCAGAGTCTGGACTCTTCTGTTTAAGTGTGCAAAAAAGGTAGTTAGTTATTCAGAGTTTTCAAGTCTCTATTTCCTCATTTGTAAAATTGAGATGATTACTTTTGCCATGCTGACCTCAAATGACCATTGAAAGATTCAAATGAAATAATCTATATAAATATATTTAGGAAATAATACAACTCTCTATAGGTTTTATGTAAGCACCCTGCTGTTGATAGATATGTCTTTAAAGAGAATGAGAACTCTATCTGAAATATCCCCAAGTTACTAGTTTCCAGCCCTCTTTAGTGTTTCAAGACAGATCAGATTCCTTTGATGTTACAAATCAATACCTTAGGATAGCATCAATAGGGTAAATCCCTCCTGCCAGAATTTAAATTCCCATAAATTAAGATTTCATCTTATAACAGCAAAAAGGTCAGCCTCCAAATAAAGTAGAGCCTTTGTTTGTGCCATACATTTGTATAACTATACCTTAATGAAGGGTTATTAATTGACAACATATAATGTTTAAATGTTTTGTTGTTGATTTTCTCTTATATCTAAAGGATATTCCTTCTCAGGAGTTCCATTAATCAATGAAAACAGTTCTGAAGGATGCTGAATATTTATTTCAAAATTAGTATACACATGCATATACACTTATGATAGCAGTGTGCTAAAGATAATGGCTTTATCACTTAGTAGGCTAGTATTTACTGGGTATTTACTAGTATAAATGTCAACTAAAATGCAATATTTTATGTTGAATGCCAATTATAGGTTAGATAAAATTTACAGAGGCATTTTCCTAATTTATTTAAATCATTTTTAGTTATAACCTTATTAAATCCTACATCTTGCTGTGTTAAGTGAAAGTTATTTTTAAAAATAAAATTTCAAAAGATGATACACTCAGTTAATAGTTGAAATTAAAATTAAAGTCTCTAAATCTTCTAACTTACCTGAAGTTCCTGAGGTACAATATTTTCTAAATTATGACCTATAAATTCTTTCTGAAATCTAGTATCTTCAACATAACCTTATCTGCATGCCTCTAGGTATAAGTAGCAGTTAATAAAAATACTTGGTATTATGTCACCAACTACCAATTTATTGCAGTGTTATATTTCAACAACCTAAACCAAGGAAAGATTTTGCCTGCACAGAAGTGGCCTTGCCTATCATGATAAGCAGCTGAAAAATACACATAGGCTGTATGAACCCGGCAGAATCCATCTGGTGAACCATCTGTGTGAGAACTCACAAAAATTATGCCCCATCTGTTGTTTCATTTTTGCTAAGATTGCCAACTTTGTCCTCACTCCATTATCTGACTATTTACCTTCCCTGTGGACTTCTGTACATTTGCTTTTATTCCCCATTGGCATCATATATCTAATTTTTGAAGCACTCTCCTCATTTCTGAAAGGAATTGATTAATGTATTTAATTTATGCAACTAAGAATTCTCTTGGGAAATAAAATAACTGAAAGGAATTGCAGTAATATAATAGTGTTGTTAGGAAATAAGTGTATTATTATAAATACCAATTTCTGTTGGGTTAAACCTAAAAGTACAATTGCTCACCAAATTAATTTCTATCTAAATATAATGCTTAAATATAAGGTTTATCAGAGAATCTCTCCCTCTTCCAATCTGTTCTCCATGCTACTGCATAATATTACTTTCTACAACATTTCTATTGTCTGATTTCCTCTGATTAACACCCATACATGGCTTTCCATTTCTCCCACAATAAACTCTGTTAAGATTGTAGATCAAGTTCTCACTTCTTCACCAAGCTTTCAAAGTTACATCTGTGATATGGTAGGCACAGTACATACCAGTGATATTCCCTTATCACTTGTTCCATCTTGTTCTATCTTGTACATCATTGTTCTTGAACTTTCATTTAGTACTTCTATTGTCGTGATTTACCTTGTTGTATGTCTCTTATCCACAAACAAATGTCACTCTGCTAAAGAACTGGAACAATATCACCATTTCATTTGCTTCTTTAGCATATATACCAATTACTCTGCATTCTGATCACTTTAAATACTTATTTTTTAAAAGTGCAAATAATTAAATAACATACTCTGATTTTATTATAGTGAAAAATATTAAAGGATGATGCTGTCTTTAAAAAACTTTAAAATCTGTGACTGCAGATCTGCAATACAAAGGACTCTAAGTAAAGCCGACTCACTTTCCTTTGATGCTAATCACAAAAAAAACACGTGGACTTGAAATGACAGCATGATCAGCACATCTCCTCAGAGACAACCCTTGTTGAACTCTACAGAGGTGAAACTATAGATTGAGAGGTCTCCAAGCATAAGATATATTTCTATAATATCAGTTCACACGTGAGGTCAAATATCTTAATAGAAAATATATAACAATTGGTCTCTATGTGTATGTGTGATACGTCTATGTATATCCCTTATTTGTATCTAAAACAGTACATCTTTGTTTCCATAACTACTTTATAGACTATGAGTGTATTTGTAGAAATATATATCTAGGTAGAATCAGCATAGATTTTGTCTTTACTGAGTAGATAAATAATTATAAAACATAGGATCATAAAATGAGATAAAGACAGAGTATATAAGCATAGTTTTGAAGAATGTAGACCTTTATTTTAAAGAATAATACCCATTCATCCAAATAACTGAGGGAAATGACTACATATATTGAAGAGGAAAATGATACAATAGTTTTGTGTTTCATTGTGAAACAGTACACAAATGATTTTCAAAATTTAATATGCCTTGGAAATTAAGAAGAGACACATAAAATACAGCAAAATTACAGTCTTTATGAAGAACAAGACTTATTACATCACATACACTAATTTTTATCAAGATCCCTTGCTCACACAGGCCTTCCCTGGTACCATATCCAACATAGCATTACTTGCTACTTTTTGGTATGTTATCCTTATTATTTTTCATAATATTTACCACTACACAATCTTGAATTTATATTCTAAGTTATTTATCTGTCTTTCATCTTTCTCATCCTTTAGACTGTAAACTTTCTGATAATATAAATGTTTTTATTGTTCCCTGTTGTGTCCATGCCCAGTTCATAACACTAAATACATCTATTTTTATCTAACTGAATGAGTATCAAGGACCTCTGAGGGTATTTTAACTTTTTTTTTCTATTTGAGGACACATCCCAATCCCGTATTCTAAACACAATTCATACTCCTAAGGATTCTATAACTATGCCCCTCACTTAATTTTTACTTTAAATTATTTTAATTTGGCCATGCATGGTGGCTCACTCCTGTAATCCCAGCTCTTTGGGAACCAAGGCGGGCGGATCACCTGAGGTCAGGAGTTCAAGACCAGTCTGGGCAACATGGCAAAACCCTGTCTCCACTAAAAATACAAAAATTATATGGACGTGGTGGCGGCGGCTGTAATCCCAGCTACTCGTGAGACTGAGGTAGGAGAATCGCTTGAACCTGGGAGGTGGAGGTTGCTATGAGCCGAGATCCTTCCACTGCACTCCAGCCTAGGTGACAGAGTAAGACTCTGTCTCAAAAAATAAATTAATTAATTAAAATAAAATAAATTGTCTTAAATAACCATATAAATGTTATTCACATATTCTGTCCCTCTCAGCAGAAGAATGAGAATAAAAGCAAGATCATTGAAACATTCATTCTATTTCTCCTTGACATACTATAAAAAATAAGATATCTTTAATTTCATACTGAGTAATTTTCTAAACTTCCAGGGGTGTGTTGCACATGTATTTCATGGGCCATTCCTTCTTGTAACCACTTTAAGGAATCTTTTTTAACCTGTCCCTCCTAACTGCAGTCCACTGTGATACTGCTGTTGCTTGTTACTTTCAATGACAAAAGTAAAAATCATGCCCTGATGTCCATCGATGGGGCCACTAACCTTGCTAGAGTTTACCAAAGGAGACAAGGTCCCTTTATTGGACCTCATCAAAAGCTATACTCCTGCTGCCCATGGTGATTGCAAAAACATCAATCCCCAAAGTTTCTGCCAAAGGGTTGTTTTCTCTAATTAACACCGTGGAGCTACCAATGCTCAATATTGATACTATTATTGTTTGTCTTTTGTTATTGCAAAAATCAATGGTTTTCTTTCCCAGTGCTGTAAAAGCTACTGGCAATTACATACCTGAAGTGTATGTGCTCAAGTAGATAATTTCTCGAGTAGATAATACCAGAAAGAACAAAGACAGCTTTTATTTGAGACTTGTCTTTTATTTCTCATGAACTTGTTGTGGACTGAGGTATATGGCCATGTCAGCTGGATTGAGGAATTAACCAAGGGAGATATATGACCCTTTATCTCTGATGTTGACCTACCATCCTTGAAACAAAACTCTGTATCGTAATATCCTTAGAACAAGTTCTTTTCCATGAGGCACCTTGTTCTCTCACATGAATCTTAGGGTGAGTGTAACTTGGTCTCAAGCTGGGATGCCTGCTACAGAAAATACCGTGACTGAGCAACACATCGTATCATCAATGAATTTTAAAGGCTTTTGAGACAGGTTCAGTAGAAAGGGTAAGCATGAAAGCACAGTAGCTAGCAGCCTTCTCAGGAGGAACAATATTCAAAGGCTCTTTGATGAAAACCAGGTGGGTTATTTTTTCTTTTCATACTTGGAGTGAGATAGCATAGCAAGCACTTCCTCTATACCTGCAAGTCAACCAAGGCAGACATGCTGCAGCAGCCAACTATGACTCCAGGACTTTAATATTTGGAATGTTTGAGGAGTAGAGTGTGAGGTATTTTCTTTATTTTAGGAATTGCTATAACAGGTCTAGTGTGGCAGGTCACAGATTTTCAAAACCTGGCACCTGTAGAAGTGTGATTTGTATTACTGGAAGAGATATGCAGTGCATCTAAAAATAATAAAACCAACAGAGAATTCAGCAGGCTGATGATCTGGTGTCACGAGACATTCAAAGTATAGGATGGTGCCACCTATTGCTTTGAGACATCTGACAACCCACCAGGGATTGGATTAAGCACTTCCAGGGAAATGCTAGATACTTCTCCAAAGACATATACCTTGTTGGCAAGCTATAATCAAAGTATTTATCTTACTCTTGAATTTTAGGGTAAGTCCAAGACATTTGTAATATACTAGAATTATTTTTAAAATTGTAAAAACATCTGGACATTCACAAAATATTATACATAAACATAAAATGTATTTTTATACATGTAAAGTTTTTTTTTAATTTACTCACTTTTATCTTATTTTTCAGAATGGTTCGAGATATTTTCTTAGCCAAGTAAAATCACCTTCTCCTTTTGTTTCCCAAAGAAAACTGAAGCACAAAATTGAAAGTTGCATTTTACTCAGTGTTCTTTTGCATGCAAAGTGTAAAGGGTTCTTTGTAAATTTTTAAGGCCAGTAAATTAAGAGTTAAAATAAAACAAGAGATGCCACAGTAAACATACAAGTTTAAAAACTCTGCCAAAACATGCTTACAGATTTGTGGGGTCACCAATATTCTCATAGTCAAAAGTAGAAAATGGACTATTAAACTGATGCTCCGTAAAAAAGCACTCAATATATCTAGAGTACTTTGTTTTGTAGTTTATTTGGAAGTACTCTTAGAGTTATTTCCGATGCTTTAATAGGATATAAAAGCATAAGCCTGTCAGGGAAGTGTAGCGCAATGCCATATAATTGGTAGATGGATCGGCATTGTCAACGACTTTATTTGAACTTTATTGATTCACCTTATATAAGGTGATACTCTGGTCCACATAATGTATTTAGCTGTCAAGTTGTAGTAGCTTTCAAACAACCAGATTTCACACTAAATCTTCCTTGTGGTTCGAGGGAGAGTAAAAATGTGGTGCAAGAGGTAACTGCAAAAATTATAGGGTCATTAATTCATATCTAGCTGTCTCTCTACATTGCTCTGGTACCTAGACATTTTCTCAAGTAGATTTCTAGATCTTTTCAGAAAATGCCATAGATCATCCAACTCTCTCCCAATCTCATTTCCAATTAAGTGTTAGAAGTCAAGAGGTTGGTTATGGTACATAATATACTGGTTGATGGTTTATTATCTGTCAAGCTACATGGATGCAACAGTGATTTACAAATTGAACCTCCACATGAGGAGGTTATAGTATGGTGAGAAAAAGACGCATAAGCTCATAACTATAAGGCAACATAAAGTTAGTAAGAGAGGCAAGAACAAAATTAAAAGACTAAGGATAGTTTTTTCCAACAGATGAGTTCTACTGTAAGCTCTCAGCAAAGTGCGTAGTACACAGCATATGTTCAATAAAGGGTAGATAATGATAATATTATAATGCATATCATTATTTCATTAGTTTATGCTTATGGGATACCTGGGTAGCAGAGAACAATCAGTTGATATCAAAAGCATTATTTTTATCTATTAAAGTTATCAGAAGTGATTTCTTAGATAAAAGAGTCTCTTATAACTTTTGTATACCCTGAATAAAATTATTTGTATTGCATAAAAATGTAACAAATTATTTTCATCCATATGTCATTCCACTCATTTGTAAATCTATGGAATCTATAGGTTTTTACAGTATCATTAATTGTATTAGTTTATCCTGAAAAATATAAAACAGCCAAAACAATAGAGAGAATACTTATTATTTCAAGGATGTTCTATTTTAAAAAGCCTCGAAGATTAGTTTTTCCTCAATAAATTCATGAAAATTTATATGCAGCCTACGAAATGCTAGCCAAGGTTTCTCTCAAACAAGAAAACACTCAGAGTTCTGTTATGTCCAAGCATTATGATCCTAATTCACTCTTACAAATTTAACAGTTTTTAATATTTATTGAAATTTCTTTTTGCCATTAGAATTATATGCCTTGTATATAGAAGATACATAATAACTATTTATTCATAACATAATATCAACATGAGACAAATAACTCAGTTCCACACTCACAGTGCTGTTTCCTTAGTCTAAAGAAAAGTATTCTGTGGATGACCACCTGGGGCAGGTAAGGAAGTGTGCTTCCCTGAGCAATGATTTTACTCACTATGAAGTGTAGCTAGGAAGAGCATCCCAATTCAGGTGGTGGTAATAAGGGAGTGGAACACCTTTAGTGATTTAAAAAAACAATAATATTGACTAAACATTGATCTGCTTCTTGTGATAATCATTCATCAGCAATTCTAAACAATGTCAGTTATATAAGATTCCTCTTGTCTTTTGGTAGACCACTCCTAGCTTCCCAGCCTTGATATGCCATTGTTCATAGGCAAACTCAGTCACTTAGTCAAATATGACCATGGATGAGGGCAGAAAAAAATCTGCCTCCTGTGGAATAGAAGGAAACTCTTGCTTGCCAAGAGGAAGAAGGAGGAAACCAAGCTGTGCGTGACCTGGACTTTCTTCTCAGTTTAGCAACTGTAAAAATCATTGGTTTCTTATGGAGCAAAACAAATAGAGAAAGAAAAGGTAGGAATATTAAAATATTCAAAATCCCTAATCATAAAGGGAAACATCAGAAGGGGGAAAAATTGAAGAAGAAGTGAATATAAAATAAAAGAACATGGAAATAGATTAAAGTAAAATATGTAGCCTGAAAAGGGACAATTCACAAACATGCAGATGATGACTGGTTTATTTATTTATTTTGCAGAGGAATAAAAGAGGAATCTGGGGTATCTGATAAAAGGGCCAATGGTAAATGGAAGGATCAGCACACCCATTTAATATGTCAAAAATTGTTAGGAAAAATAATTCAGTGACCCCTGTTGCAGAAAGAAAATTGACAAGTAAATAAAACGTCAGAATCTAGAATCTTTAAGTTATTTTTCCCTTCTCTATTCAATAGTGGGTATTAAAACTGCTAGCTGAAACCCAAAATTTGCCTCTGCCAATGACAATCTCCATGCTTTATTTATGCAAGAACATGGCTCTTTTTACCTTTAGTTACACTACTTCTAGTTTTTTGTTATTTTGAAAGAATATTGTGGGATTTGGAATCTCAGTTGTCTGTTTATTCATCTTAAAAATAAATTAACAGATATCTCTTAAGCATATACTTTAATAAGATATTAAATATGGACAGTATTTTTAAAATTTAAAATAAATGTTATAGAATCTGAATTTTATGACTAGTAGTATTTAACATGTTTCTAGGACTAGTTTCCAGTATATTGATGTCCAGCCTCAGACTTGTATATAGAATTACAAATTAGAATCTCTTCTTTTGAGACCATTACACCTTTGAAAACTAAAAGTCTTAATCCAAATGAAGTTTTCAAAGTTCCATGATAAAAAAGGGGATTCAGTAATACATAATTTTGGCATATTTAAAACATGATAAAAAGTTATTTTAAGTCAGATTAACATGTTAATAAAATTGCTGTTTCCATCCAGGTGCGGTGGCTCACACCTGTAATCCCAGTACATTGGGAGGCCAAGGTGGGTGGATCACGAGGTCAGGAGTTTGGGACCAGCCTGACCAACATGGTGAAACCCCATCTCTACTAAAAATACAAAAATTAGCCAGGCATGTTGGCATGTGACTGTAATCCCAGCTACTCAGGAGGCTGAAGCAGGAGAATTGCTTGAACCAGGGAGGCGGAGGTTGCAGTGAGCTGAGATCACGCTGTTGCACTCCAGCCTGGGCAACAGAGAGAGACTCCGTCTCACAAAAAAAAAAAAAAAAAAAAAATGCAGTTTCCAAAAGTTGCATTTTACAAATGTTAGATGGTTTGATAAAATGGAAGTCTATACTGTTTCCTCTCCACAAATCTCAAAACAACCTTCAGCTCTTCAATGTTTACATTCATAGTCAACATATTATTGTTTTCTGCTCAACCATTTACTTTTTAACAATGTTAAGAACGGTCTTCCTGATCCAGTAATTCATTCATTTGTTCGACAAAATTTTATTGTACACCTACCATGGTTCAATTATTCTTCTAGGAGTTTGAAAACAAAAAAGACAAAAATCCCTTTCTTATAAAGCATATGTTTTGTTAAAGGAGACAAAAATCAATAAAAGTCATGAATAAGAAAATTATATGGTATGTACAAAATTTTATTGTATATCTATCATGTTTCAAGCATTCTTCTAGGTGTTTGAGAACAAAAGAGACAAAAATCCCTGTTTATAAAGCATATGTTTTATTGAAGGAGACAAAAATCAATAAATGTAATGAATAAGAAAATTCTATGGTATGTTTAAAAGAGATAGGTTCTATAACACAAAAGAAAAGGGCACTGAATGAGAGGGTAGGGACACTTTGGGGAGAGTGTGGCAAACTTCAAATAGAATGGTCAAAGCAGGCCTCATGTAGACGGTAACATGTGAGCAAAGATTTTGAAGGAGATGAGAAAGGTGTATGGAAAGAAATTGCAGGACGAGATTAAAATAATTCTATGTGAGAAATTTGAGAAATAGCAATGAGTTCAGTGTGGTAAGAGCAAAGTCAGTAAGAAAGAGTGGCAGAAGAGGATATAAGAGAGGACAGACCACATAGGGCCTTCTAAAACATAGGAACTTCAACTCTTAATAAATGAGAAATGAGAAACCCAGGAAAACTATTGGTCTGAACATTTGGAAAGATGTAACTCTCATCTACAGTGATTTTTAAAAGTTCTTGGAGAAGCAGAGTACTGAGGCTTGGAGGAAAAAATTAGTTCAGTTTTGGCTATGTTGAGTTTGAGATGTCTACTAGACATTCAAATGGAGATAGAGTAGGTGAATGGATATATGTCTGGATTTCAGAAGGAGAGTGGTGTACCCTGGAGAGAAACATTTGAGAACAAATATGCAGGGTTTGTAGCATTACAGTGGATGAGATTACCAAGTGAGTGTAAATCAAAACAAAAAATAGACAGGAGAGAGAAAGACAGGAGAGAGAGCCCTGGACCACTCTAACTTTAGTGGATCAGAGTGGGAAAACCAGAAGAGAAGACAGAAGGAGCAATCTGTAGGGCAATTAGATAATCTAAAATTTAGGGGAAGAAGAGAAGGGAGAGTGATTAACCAGTATGTCATATGCTGCTGTTTTCTGTTAAGATGAGGACCAAAAAATATCTTTGTATTTATCAACATGAAGGTCACTGGTAAAACTGACAAGACTTGTTTAAAAAGGGGGCAGATAACTAACTACAGTAGGTTAAAATGAGTTTAGAATAAGAGAGATTTATGATCATAAGTATAGGCAACTCTTCCAAAAATAATTTTGCTGTAAACATGAGCACAAATGTGAAGAAATAACTAGAAGAAAATGAGAATTAAGATTTTTAATAGAAAAAAAATGACCTGTATATCCACTAATAGGATTGATCCCAAGGAGAGGAAAGAAATGATGCTGCTGAAGGGAAGGAGTAATTCCTGGGGGATTGGCCTTGGGATAACTGAGTGGATCAGAGCAAGTACACCAATGGAAGGATTGACTTAGGACTGGAGCAAAGACAGTTCCTTCATTACTACTATGAGAAATACCTAAGTTAATGGATACAGATGATAATAAGTCAACAAATGTAAATATAGAAATCTGTGGACATTCTTTTTGTATTGCTTTCAATTCTTTAGTCAAGTAAGGAGTAAGTTCACCAGCTGAGAGTGTAAATGAAGGATAAATGCTGAAGTTTGAGAGAGGAGATGTATAATAGTCGTGTAGAAGAATAGTTGGATAAGAGATATTTACTATTATTTCCAGGCAGAATTAAGAACACAATTGACATTAATGGTAATAAAATTAAAGGAAGAACTGCAACATATACGGTCTTTATATAGGCAGAAGCTCTCCAACAGACATTTTTTGTAGAGCAGGGGGAATACTGGTGTCATATGGCAGAAATCCCCTTAATTAAGGAGAAATGTTAGAAAAAGAACAGGAACAATTAGAATTTGGTATGTGCTTGGAAACTGTGCTAGGGACCTGGTGGTGCCGTCACTGTCTCCATTTCTGTCCTTTTAGAACACTGAGGATGCACCAAGTCTTAGGCTGCGCTCTCTAATTTTGCTTCCTAGAATCTTCACAGCAACCTTACCAAATAAAAATAAATATGTTTATTCGTATATGAGAAAACTGGTATTTAGAGGGGTTCAGTAATTTACCTAAAGCTCAAGTCTGCAAGGCATGGGGACAAGATCCAAGTCCAGGCGGTTACACAGTCTCTCACTTCCCAACCATTTCTCAAAGAATACAGTCACATTCTATAAATAGCTTCTTTCAGAAACTCATTAAGGATCTGGTTCCCGTTATTTAATTAGTCTAAAGCCACCTAGAACTTACTTATACTAAAGTAATAGTTTAGTTTCGGAATCCTATAAATACCTTGCCTATTTTGTGGAGATGTACTTCCTTCAATTCAACAGTAGTTAATCATTTACAGTTTCAAGTGTTACTACTGAATTATCTGAGGAATATGTTGTTCATATTTACAGAAATATCTTCAGAACTTTATTCACATCCCCTATTGATAAATACCTTTCCGATCTGAAAATCCTGATTCTCTCTTTCCTATTTTACTGATTTTTTTTGTTACTGTTGTTGTAATATTTGCTTTACTAATACCTTGGTATTTCCTAGTTTATTTATCGCCAGTCTTTAACCTTCAGTTTATTAGTTTCATCTTCAATGTCTTCCTTGGATATAAATCTCTCCATACCTGAGATTTTCTGCTACAACTCTCAGAATTAATAGCACACAATTTCTTTATGTGCCGACATTGCCCCTTTTTCTTCCTTTATTATCACCAGTATGACTCAGCTACCTTACTCACCATCCTATATGTGAACACTTAACATTTATTTTAAACAGTAGTTAATGTAGCACCCACTCTAGGTCATGTAGTGGAGATGCACAAATAAAATCACCTGCTTCAAGATTACCAAACCAAAAATATTTTAAAAGCCAAGATGAAAGCCAAGAAATAAAAAAGTCACCTTGAAATTGGACTTACTGGTGTTTACATTCTAAACTCCTCATCTGAGGTCAAAACCAATGAACAAACAAACCCAACAATTTATAGTCAGTATCATTTTAGAGGTGGATATGAACTGTTGTATAACAAGTCTATACAAAGAATTTTTTACTTTAATTATTAACTGCTTCTTTAGGTGGACACAAGAACAGCTTAAATTTGAGAGCTCAATGGTATTTAAAAATGTGTGCCTTTATTATTTGAACTAAAGTCAGTGTGGTGAGATGCACATGTTATAAGAAGCACCTGGGAACTGAGACTCACTAAAGGAAGGGCAGATTTATGCCTTGCCTTTTGTATATATTCGGCTATAGCCCATTAAATATAATAACAGGCAGAATCACCTGCATTGTATAAATCATGACAACTTTCTTTTTTTTGCATATGCTTAGTAATTTTTTTTTCACCAAGAGCCAAACCCAATATGCCTACATTAAATGCACACATGATGTACTGTATTCTAATAGTCCATCTTTCGGCACTTATGAAAAAATAGAAATCTTGGACAATCAAAAACACAAACTTTGTTAGATGTTTGAATTTGTTTAACTTTGGTTTCAAGATGACAATATCTAATTTTATAGTTTCACAAGACTTTTGTGGAAACATCTTATAAACTTCGAAGTGCTCTAAATTGCAAAGTATTATCTTGCTCTTCTGCTACAGGTGTAATATTGTCAGTAAGCAGTTTTTCCTTTGCTTTTCTGCGTAAGTGTGAGGAATGTTATGAAAGGCACAGAGCTCATTCCTGCAGATAGAATAAAATAACAGGGTCCTATAGGTCGAGTGAGAGTCAAACATTGTCTCCTGTTTAAAAGTTAATTATGTTTGAATATGTGGTTTTGGAGTTACCAGGAGAGTTTAATCAGCCAGTTTAAACCATTTCTTAATTTCAGCGAACTTCTTATCCTTTATAAGACTGTTTTATAGGAAAGCACACGCATGTCAATAAAGGACAACTCCACAATCATGATTCCCATGAAATGCTTGCTGTGACTCCAGTTGCATAATCAAGTATTACTTCATTGACAAATTCATCTTCAAAGAAAAATGATAGTATAAATATTTGATTGAATTTAGACATCAGTCTTTTCTAGCATGTCAGTTATAAATTGCAGAAGGCAAATTGTATGACTTTTCCAAAAGAAATTCAGTTTTCAATGAAGCTGTCCACCTCAGTATTTATTTAGTTGGAATACAAGATGTTTTTACCACAAGTAATATTGCCTTCTGGAAGATGATGCCATACAATATAAGATGAAAGTGCTAATTAAACTCACCTGAGAGTTTATTCAGTAAGCATGGAAATTTTTTTCTGCAATCTTTTCCTATTTTTAAACCTCTTCTTTTATAATTCTTAGAATCTTTCAACCTTTTCCCCTCAGCTTCCACTCAGAGAACGATCTAGAATTTATTCATATTAAGTTGTAAGTAATGAAAAGCTACATGTATTGTTCTTATTGAATTGTATTAAGCTCAAAGTATATGGATAAAGAAATTAATATCTACAGCTCAACTTTTAAGGCACAACTAGTAGAATTATTATCTACTGTCCTTGTCGACTGACTGAAGCTTGCCAGTTCTAATGTACTAGAGGGACTATTTATTATGCCAAATATATACAGCAAGCCAGTAACATTTGGTGATTGCACAAGTTAGCTGATATGAATATTCTGAAGTAAAAAATCATCATTGGATAAATAATGCAATGCACAACCTATATCACATCAATCACAAATTTTTCCTTTAATGTGTTGATTAAGTGAAGAATATGGGTTTTCAGAAAATCAATGGAAAGTCATTTATTATACTTGGATAATTTTAGTGTCAAAATGTTTATTGCATTTAACCAGACTCATTTTACAGATTTTCTTCTCCGTGTCTCTATTCTGACTGCCAACATGGGTGCTAATTAGCATCAATTTTGCTGGTAATATTTTTCTTCTCTTGGGACTGAGTACAGATGTTCACTAGGAAGAGAAATGAGAGCACCCCCTGATTTCTGTGGACCAGTGGACTGTGGTAATTGATTTTAGTCATAGCTAATTCAAGCTAGTTTAGAACTCCGTAGCTGACTGTATATCCTATTAGTGATGCCATTAACCATCAAGCTTGCCTAAGGTGACAAGGAAAACAACTCAATAGCACCAAACTCAGCCACCGTGGAAAATAAACTCACCTACTGTGGAGTGACAGGACTCATTTGGGAGCTGGGCTTCTCGAACTGAATATGTTTTCAAGAAGCTCTTTTTAAGCACTTAATGAAATGGAGTTTTTTTTTATGACTTTCACTTAAAAATACATTATAAAAGCCACTTGGTTCTCCTTTGCTGTTGCCAAATTTTGAATGATTGCCAGACTCACAGCAGAGCTATAACTAATTTAATATATTAGGAAGATGCATTTTCATTTCAGTTTATAGCAGTAAGTTTCCAGGTTTGAAACTTGTTCGTCGCAGAAGATGTGCAATGTTAGCAACTCAATATACCACAAACTGAAGCATCTAACAAAACATTGGTGCCTGCTAAGATATAAAAAGTATATGTTAAATGTAAAAATTTAACTTTAAATTCTATGGGGGAAATAAATGAATAACTTTGAATATGAAAGTTTCTGGCTGCCTCTAAAAAATCTCTACCTGAGTGCATTCCCATCAAATCAAATAAATCACCACCCTCAATGACCTCCTGAAAACCCCCGTGTAAATATTCCATTTTTCCAGGAATCCACAATTTAGTCTAGAACTTTGGGAACCTTTAAATCCATTCTTTGTCTTCCTCCTCAATCTATTATTAAACACCGACATTTCTGCCTTCAAAATGTCCAATTTGTTTCGTTTTCTGTGACTCACTTCATTTTCACTTCACCTTTGTATTACAACAGCAAGCTTGTGATTGGATTACTTTCCTATAGTCCAGTGGTCTCCCACCTTGGTTTAGCCTAGGAAAATTAAAAAATTCCAATACCTGAATTTCATTTAAAAAGATTCTGATTTCATTGATCTGTGGAGCAGCTTATACTGAGGGTTTTTAAGATCTCCCCACAGTTCAAGACCCGCCTGACCAACATGGAGAAACCCCATCTGTACTAAAAAAAACACAAAAAAAATTAGCCAGGTGCGGTGGCGCACGCCTGTAATTCCAGCTACTCGGGAGACTGAGGCAGGGGAATAATTTGAACCCAGGAAGCGGGAGGCGGAGGTTGCGGTGAGCCAAGATGGCGCCATTGCACTCCAGCCTGCGCAACAGGAGCGAAACTTCTTCTCAGAAAAAAAAAAAAAAAAAAAAAGAAAGAAAGAAAGAAGAAAGAAAGAAAGAAAGAAAGAAAGAAAGAAAGAAAGAAAGAAAGAAAGAAAGAAAGAAAGAAAGATCTCCCTACATGAGTTGAATAGTCAGCCACGGTTGAGAACCACTGCACCTAGTCTTTCGTTGGTATTGCCATCAGATTATTATTGAATCAGGACTCTCACTTGCTAAGAGACCAAAAGTGGTTCTTTATTTGCTGAAGTCTCAGGTATGAGTACCTCTATCTGTGTTTTGAAGGACCTTACCTTATTTTCACCTGTATCTCCTACATTTGCTCTTTCTGAACCAGATCTATGAACATGAATATTCTTAGCAGTTTTACTTATATGTTGAACCTGGGCTGATTGAAACACTGAAATGAGCCCAAAGATCCTTCAGCGGAAGAGTGGTCAAACAAACTGTGCTAGATCCATACTATGTAATACTACTCAGCAATAAAAGGGAGCAAACTATTGATACATGTAATGATTGGATCAATTATCAGGGAGTTACACTAAGTGAAAAATGTCACAAGGTTTCACACTGTTAGATCCAATTACATAATATTTTTCTTGTGACAAAATTTTAGAAATGAAAGACAGGTTAGCGGCTGACAGGGGTTAGAGATCAGGTGGAGGAAGGAGTAGGAAGAGCCAAGGGAAGGAGTTGAGGGAGTTGAGTGTGGTTATAAAGAGGGAAAACAAGGTATGCACCCTTGTGATGTTGGAACTGTACAATACTTTGGCTGTAGTAGGGAATATAAGAGCCTATATAGGTGATAAAATTGCATAAAACTTCACAGACACACATAAGTAGAACTAGAAAATATGAATCAGCGTATTGTATCAATATCTATATCTTGTAATATTGGTCTATAAACTTGTAAAATTTTGCCTTTATAGAAATGAGGCTAAAAGTGCACACAGCCTCTCTGTATTTTGTCTTAAAACTGAATGCAAATCTATAATTATCTTCACAATTTTCACCTACAAATTTCTACTATCCTACAAGGTCCAGACACTTGCTGATCCAGCTGCATATGGTCCAATGTGTACATTTTGTCCATTACTCAACATTTTCAGATAATGATCAAGTTTAAAAGTAGCACATAATATGAATTTTTTGTGCATGTTAACTTTTTTCATGAAGACAGGAACCCTATTCTATTTTTCTTTTGGTGAGAAGCAATTGATAAACTGATATCAATTGACTAGTACTGTAAATTAAAGATGTGTTTTATCTTTTAAATAATAGTAGCTAGAAACTATTACAAAAAGAATTAAAGACCTGTTTTATGTTTGTTTTGTGTGTGTGTGTGTGTGTGTGTGTGTGTGTGTGTGTGTATGTACTTTCAGTGGAAAATGTCAAATATAAAATACCATAAAAACTGAAAGAAAAAATATTTACAAGTAAAGTAATATATATCTGAAATAGAGCATTTGGTTTGATGAATTACTTATCATTTGATCTGTAAAGGGAAGCATCCAGTAAATTTCACTTTTATTTTTTTCAACAGAAAATCATTCACTTGGCAATAGGAGGAAGCACCTTGCTGTACTTTCACTTTTTGCGTTGACATATTTATTTCTCTCTTTAACTATTTGTCTAATTGAGAAATAATATGAATACAGAAATACACATATCCTAAGTATAGCTCAATACGTTTTTGCAAGTGGAAAACATGCGTGTAACTAGAACCCAGTTCAAGAAGCAGAGTATAACCAGCATGATGGAATATTCCCTTTCTTTCTTCTGGTCCATATAAAATCCTAGGGATGATTATTATTGCTCTTTCTTTCCAAAATATATTGTCTGTTATACAATATATCATGCTCTGTGCCTGTTTTTTGGTGAAATATTGTTTGTTCAATTTATGTATCATGTGTGTTGTTCTGTATAATGCTGCATTTGAGGAAATGTCCACGATCTATCAGTTTTATACAATAAAATATCAATTTTATTGTTGATGGACATTTGAGTATTTTCTATTCATTTGAGTAGTTTCTATTCATGGCTAATATAGAGAGTGTTATTATTAATATTTTAGTCACATTTTCTAATTCATACTTCCTGAACACTAATCATGATGTTTGCTTTGTCTTCTCATCCCTGTTTCTTTTATGATGGTGCTTGGAGAATGACACTTTTCTACACAGTCAAAAATTGTCTCTTTCTGCAGAAAATGAATGGTCAAGCAGAATCTGAAAGAGGCAAAAAAAAATCATAGATTGCTTTTTAAATCTCCACTTTCATGAAAGACATTTGACACCTAAGTCATTAATTATCTTTTGGCTTTCAAGAAGTTATATGAGACAAAAAGTTTGTGTGTATAGACCAAAAACATAAATATAGGAAGATCAGGCAGCAAGAATGAGCAGGTGCTTCCTATTGAATGGCACCTGCGAGTAGATGGAGACTCAGGGAAACACTTTATTTTTTATGAAGCATATTTAACAGAATAAATCATTCATTTGCTCTGATATTTACAATGACTTTATCTATTAAAAATAATTATAAAAAACGCAGTCGATTGTTCCCCTAGATTGTAGTATTTTCCTAACCCAGCAAGGCTAATGCATTTGAGGATCAGTTACAAACAGCAATCACAAAAATAAATTTGTTTAGCATCTACCTGCTTAGTCTATGTTAAGAAGAGCAAAAAAAAAAAAAAAAAAAAAAAAAGAAAAAGAAAAGGAAATACCTGACTCATCTACAAAGAGGAGAGGAAAAGATAATCTAATTTTAAAAATATATATTTAATATCAACTATAGTGTTTTATAACTATATAGTGTTTTATACCTGTAATCACATTTCAGAACTTCAACTCAGAAGTGCTGTTCTGTGTGATAATCTGCATTAATTCATTAACATTTATGTAGTTTGAGACCTTCTTCACAGTGAAACTTGCTACTTAATCAGTTAAACAAATAGTAAAAGTTTTCTTTTAATGAATCTGCCCAGTTGAATATGCATATCCATCACAATAATCAGTCCATTTAAAATTTCTAGTCATTCCTTCACTTTTTGTTCTTTTCTAACAAATCTTGTAAGTTTTATATAAAGCATACTGTATAGACTTTTTTCTTGGTGAATGTCCTGAAATCACTTCAAATATTTACATGTTATGTACTCAATCAGATGTTAAATTCTTCAATGTAAATGCTCTGTCATGCCATCCTACCTCCTGTCTCCCCCACCCCCTCACACACACCTAAAAGCACTCTGGGCACAGTAGTTACACAATAAACGCTAAAAGCCTGATTTAACAACTGTATATAAACAAACTACTTTTATGTGACTACTATACCTCTGGGCATGGTATTAACCTATCCCAACCAGAGTAATGATTGAATAAAAATGTATCTCAAAGTCCTTTAAATGTTGAGCTGCAATCCACACAGCCAGACTTTTGCATAGGCAGTCACATGAAAGGTCTTATACGCCATTAAATTTCCAAGACAATAACTTGATCCATAAACTACACTGACCCTATGGACCTATCAAGATTATCAGGTTCGCCTTAAAAAAAAAAGAAAAAACTGTGCTCATCCATAAATTCAGATACATAGTGATGTCGATTTAAATATATAGTTCCTCCATTTTGAACACCGTCTCTAAAATAAATATTCAACATCATTCTTTTAATTCTCTCTGAAGGTGTTTGTTTATATTTCAAACACTCTTACTGACTCAGTTCTGGCTTTGACATTGCTCTCAACCATATTCACAGGATTTTGATTGGTAATAAACAGTCACAGTGTGGGTAGCACAATACAGAGTTAATCCACAGTCACCAGCATACAATCTTTTAATGTTATGTTAATATGCATATCATTCAGGACATATGTCTTCAAGGCTGTTCTTTAGAAGTAAGACCATTTTGAATATCATACAGTGGCTTGTACACAGCATGACTGTAATGGAGAATTGGAAAACCAAATGAAAGATGCTGTTTATGTTTGAAGTTTCATATTACTAATGCAAAGGGTTTCTACCAATCCCTGAAAAAAATGGGTGTTTTTTGAAGCTGGTTGCGTTAAAAAGTAGTCATTAGAATTGACAAATATTTATAAGATTTTTTTTTTGTTTTGACTACAAAGAAAAAAATGGATCAGCTTGACAATGACGGAATGCAAAGGAGTCGAGGCGAATGTACTTGCAAGGCAGAAAAATAAATCCTAGGGATTTAAATAAACGACATAGAAAAAGGAAACAGCTTGAAAGTTCCTGGTTAGGTTTTGGTCACAGTATTAAAAAAGGAAAATCAGAATTCTTTTTACTCTTTTCTTCTTTAGAGAACAAATTTAAAAGATAAAGTCTGAACTACCAAGATGACTCTTGGTTAAGGGTCCAAAAGGGTCCAAAATTCCCCCTTCTTAAATTTTGCTCTAAATCATGGGCTTCTTTAATCTTTTTTTTCCCTCTCTTAGCTGCGTTAGAACACATTATGCTTTCTTGTTATGGTTCTGCACCTCTTTTCAGGGTAGAAACCATGGTCCTGATGATGATGATTTGGGGCTTTAAAATAAATTTCTATGAGTAGATATTTGAAATAATTTATAATCAAAATTATTTCCACCACCGAATGGTGTGAAAAGTCATAATTGAAAGCACACACTATGTGAACTTCATCTGATAAAATAATATTGCCACAGCTAAAATTGAAGATAGATTTAGTATCTTGCCAGCTACACCCTCAAAGACCCCAATCCCTTTTCACTGAGGTTAAAAATTATTACATTTGACTATATTGTGTGTGTACACACATTGGTATGTATATAATAAATTATATCCTATATTCAATATATTAAATATGAATCTGAGGTAGTTAGAAACCATTTTTTCACATCCTTTCTCTCCATCTAATCCTGTTTTCTAAGAACTTTTATATGCAAATTTTAAAAAGTGTGTAAGTGCATGTGTGTGTACCTATATATAAAAACAAGTTTGCATTTTAATAAAATTAATATAAGCATCAAAAAAATTTATCTTCCATAGAAAGAAATATATTATGTACATAGAAGTTCACATTTTTATTATGTACATAGAAATATATTTTCTATGGTGAATTATTTTTCTTTCCTTTAATATTTGATATTAAATAGGGGAACATTGAAAAACCACTTTCCTTTATGATATTCAGAACCCAGCTGAAAATTCACTGAGGGAGATAATTTAGAGCTCTGCTTATTTTTAAATATTTTTATTTAATAAATTTTTAAAGGACTTTTTTTTTTTACTAAACACTCTCATACACTTTAGGATTAGACTAAGATATTTAATGACATCCAAAGTTTCTTACCTTTCTTTAAAAGCTTTTGTAGCTTTAAAGATAATCTGTCCTTAAGGAACCATTGTAAAGTGCTTTAAGGTCCAGAGTTTTGCTCTACAGCTGCAAAGCTAGCATTACTATCACTGCAAAGCTTGCATTTCTAAGATTATCATCAAATTTTCAAGTAGTAACAGTGCAATATAATTTACTAGTAGATTTCTAGAGATGAAACTTTGTATCTAGTTTTTGAAATCATGAAGATGATTTTCATATAAAGGTGTAGAAATTACCTGGAGAGTTGTTTTCCAATTGTTATCTGCCAAATTGTCATAGTTTTTTCTAGCTAAAAATTAAAAATGTGAGTACCAGATGTTTTTAGACTCACTGAGAGACTAACCGTCATGGAATGCTGAGATCTTTGTTTAAGAAAATTTTATTTTACTATTTTGTGTGTTTTTTTCTGAAACTAAAAAAAGTTGAAATATATCATTTTTTATTTTCAAGTGAAGAAAATAGCCCATATGACATAGTTTCACAGTTGAAGAAAGGAGACATATGGAAGAGAATCTCTTTGAGAATTACATGTCAACATAGTATCTCCAAGGATAAGATTTATAAGTTTCTGATTTAGCTACAAGACATCTAGAAAATATATGCACATAAATCATTGTTCATAATATTATGGAAAAAATAATGTTACAGGAATATATTAGTTATAGAAATGGTCTTTAATAAGGAAAATTGATTCACTGAAATTCATGCCCTGTAGTAAAATCATATCTTTTAAGTAAAATTTGAATGTTTCCTTATGACAACTGTATGAGCTAAGAAAGTGTAAAATGCTAAAGTACTTTTAAAAAATAACTTGTAATTCAGATGCTGGTGAATACATGCGAACTAATGAGTAGTCAGAAAACTTTCTTAGAACCTTCTCATAGCCACTGGTCTTGTGGTGTCGATATAATTTTTAGAAGGAAGCATATTTAGGAGTTAGTTCTTTAACAGTTTTGTTTTGTTTATAATTCTAGAAATGTGTATTTTCTAAGAAAAATAATATTCATCCCCAAACCAAAATTAGTACTGTAAATATTATATAGTATGTGTAGTATTTTTCCCATTAATATAAAAGTATTTCTATGTCAGTTGATTGGTCAATTTGTTCTTCTCTTATAAATATATGTGTATATTTATTACAAGAATAGAAGATATTTGTCTTGGTGGTTTCCAAATGTTATTACTACTTATTCAGTAAGTACTGCTTGATATTTAGTAATGGATTTTACAAATAATGATAATTATAATACTAATATTTTTGGCTTAAATTCTTAGCCATGTTTTTGTTTTGACTACTGCATTTCATATATGTATTTGTCTGATATACTGTTACCTGCTTTTTTTTTGAACATTTGTGTCGTTTGCTTTATATAGCAATCATACACAAAAGATGGTATCAGATGTCTTATCTACCTTTCAGGTTAGTAGAATCTCATTACTTCCCCAAATTCCCTGGCATAGATAATGGGACACATGGGTTGAAATTTGATCCCACCTCACACACAAAAAGATATCCATAGGATTAACTGCTAATAAATTCTTTTTCATGAAAGTATTAAATAACATACAGAAATGATGAAAATTGTATAATATTAATTCTTGTCCAATAAAGTGAAGATTTGCAAACATTTGCTTTTGACATCCAAAGTTTTTTACCTTCCTTTAAAAGCTTTTGTAGCTTTTTCATAGACTTCTGAAATCTAAGAGCATTAACTTTGTATTTTACATTTATCTTTTTAATTCTTGCATCCAAATATGTTTTATGTATAAGAATTATACAACCAATTTATATTATTTGACTGCTTAAGTTTATTTAAGTTTTCATCATAATCTTCAAAGCTTTGCTTTTTATAGGCAAATTTATATTGATTTTATATTTTTACCTTTATTATTTTATTTTATTTTACGTTTGAGACAGAGTCTAGCTGTGTCACATAGGCTGGAGTGCAGTGGCACAATCTCGGCTCACTGCAACCTCCGCCTCCCAGGCTCAAGCGATACATCTGTCTCAGCTCGAGTAGCTGAAACTATAGGTGCGCCACCTAGCATGGCTAATATTTTGTGTTTTTAGTAGAGACAGGGTTTCACCATGTTGGCCAGGTTGGTTTTGAACTCCTGACCTCAGGTGATCTGTCCGTCTCAGCCTTCCAAAGTTGGAATTACAGATGTGAGCCACTGTGCCCAACCCTATATTGATTTTAAATAGGCAAATGCATGTTGATTGTTATTATGAAAATCATCTTTTTTTTTCCTTTTTAACGCATTCTTTTATTTTATTTTCTCCCTATTTTTGTGTGGATTTTATTTTCATGCCTTTTATTTTCTGAGATGTTTTCCCTTTTTAACTTTTATTTTAAGTTCAGAGATACATGTGTAGGATGTGCAGATTTGCTACACAGATAAACATATGTCATGGGGATTTGTTGCACAGATTATTTATTGATCCAGGTCTTAAGCCTAGTATCCATTAGTTATTTTTTCTGATCCTCTACCTCCTCCCACCCTCTCCACCCCCCAATAGGCCCCAGTGTCTGTTGTTCCTCTGTATGTGTCCTTGGGTTCTCATCACTTAGCTCCCACTTACAAGTGAGAACATGAGGTATTTGGTTTTCTGTTTCTGTGATAGTTTGCTAAGGATAATGGCATCTAGCTCCAGCCATGTCCCTGTAAAAGACATGTACACATTCTTTTTGATGGCTACATAGTATTTCATAGTGTATATGCGCCACATTTTCTTTATCCAGTTTATCATTGATGGGCATTTGGGTTGATTCCATGTCTATGCTATTGTGAATAGTGCTGTAATGAAAGTATTGTATGCATGCATGTGTCTTTATAATAGAACAATTTGTATTACTTTGGGTATATAACCAGTAATGGGATTGCTGGATCAAATAGTAGTGCTGTCTTCATGTCTTTGTGGAATCACTACACTATCTTCCACAATGGTTGAACGATTTTACACTTTCACAACAGTGTATAAGCATTCTTTTCTCTCCACAACCTTGCCAGCATTGTTAACAGCATTGTTTGCTGTGAAAAAGATCTTTTCTTTAATTAGAGCCCATATGTCAATTTTTGCTTTTGTTGCAATTGCTTTTGGCATATTTGTCCTGAAGCTTTTGCCCATGCCTATGTCCTGAATGGTATTGCCGAGCTTGTCTTCCAGGGTTTTTATGGTTTTGGGTTAGAACCCATTTAAGTCTTTAGTTCATCTTGAGTTAATTATCATATATGGTGTAATTTAATTTAATTTAAAACTTAATCCAGTTTTAATCTTCTGCATATGGCCAGCCAGTTATCCCAGCACCATTTATTGAATAGGGAATCCTTTCCCCATTGCTTATTTTTGTCAGGTTTGTGGAGGATCAGATCTTATAGGTGTGTGGTCTTATTTCTGAGTTCTCTATTCCATTTCATAGGTCTATGTGTCTGTTTTACTGCTAGTACCATGCTATTTTGGTTACTGTAGCCTTATAGTATAATTTAAAGTCAGGTAAGGTGATTCCTCCAAATTTGCTCTTTCTCGCTCAGGATTGCCTCGGTTATTTGGGCTCTTTTTTGGTTGCATATGAATTTTAAAGTAGCTTTTTTTTTTTTTTTAGTTCTGTGAAGAATCTCAATGATAGTTTAATAGAAATAGGATTGAAATTGTTTTGGGCAGCATCATCATTTTAATGATATTGATTCTTCATGTCCTTGAGCATGGGATGTTTTTCCTTTTGTTTGTGTCATCTGTGATTTCACTGAGCAGTGGTTTGTAGTTCTCCATGTAGAGACCTTTCACCTCCCTATTTAGCAGTATATTTCTAGGTATTTTATTATTGTTGTGGCAGTTGTGAATGGGAATTCATTCCTGATTTGGGTCTTAGCTTGACTCTTGTTGGTATATAGGAATGCTAGCGATTTTTGCACATTGATTTTGTATCCTGGGACTTTGCTGAAGTTGTTTATCGGCTTAAGGTTTTGGGCTGAGACTATGCAGTTTTCTAGATAAAGGATCTTGTCATTTGCAGACAGGAATAGTTTGACTTCGTCTCTTCCTATTTGGATGCCCTTTATTTCTTTCCCTTGCCTGATTTCCCTGGCAAGAATTTCCAATACTAAATTGAGTAAGAGTGGTGTGTTTTGTGCTGGTTTTCAAGAGGAATGTTTCCAGCTTGTGCCCATTCAGTATAACGTTGGCTATGGGTTTGTCATATATGGCTGTTATTATTTTGAGGTATGTTTTTTCAATACCTAGTTTACTGAGAGTTTTTAACATGAATAGATGTTGAATTTTATCAAAAGCTTTTTCTGTATCTCTTGAGGTAAGTATGTGGTTTTTGTTTTTAGTTCTGTTTATGTGATGAATCACATTGATTAATTTGTGTATGTTGACTCAACCCTGCATCTGAGGGATAAAGTCTACTTGATTGTGGTGAATAAGCATTTTAATGTGATGCTGGATTTGGTTTGCCAGTATTTCATTGAGGATTTTTGCATCAAGGTTCATCAATGATATTGACCTGAAGTTTTCTTTTTTTGTTGTATGTCTGCAACGTTTTGGTATCAGGATGATGCAGGTCTCATAGAATGAGTTAGGGAGGAGTCCCTACTCCTCAAATTTTTGGGATAGTTTTACTAGGAATGGTATCAGCTCTTCTTCTTACAACTAGTAGAATTCAGCTATGAATTCATCTGGTCCTGAGCTTTTTTGGTTGATAAGCTATTTATTACTGCCTCAATTTCAGAGCTCATTATTGGTCTGTTCAGTGATCCAATTTCTTCCTGGTTCAGTCTTGGCAAGGTGTCTGTGTCCAGGAATTTATGCATTTCTTCCAGATTTTCTAGTTTATGTGCATAGAGGTATTCATAATATTTTCTGACAGTTGTTTTTATTTCTGACGGATTAGTGGTAATATCCTTCTTATTTCTGATTGTGTTTATTTGAATATTCTCTCTTTTCCTCTTTATTAGTCTAGTTAACAGTCTATTTTATTAATTTTTTTCAGAAAACAGTTCCTTGATTTGTTGACCTTTTGATGGTTTTTCATGTCTCTATCACTATCAGTTTGGCTCTGATTTTGGTTATTTCTTGTCTTCTGCTAGCTTTGGAAATTGCTCTTTATTCTCTAGTTCTTTCAGTCATGATCTTAGGTTCTTAACTTGAGATCTTTCTACCTTTTCTGATGTAGGCATTTAGTGCTATAAATTTCCCTCTTAACACTGCCTTAGCTGTGTCTCAGTTATTTTGGTATGGTGTATCTTCATGCTCATTAGTTTCAAAGAACTTCTTGATTTCTGTCTTAAATCAAAGAGTGTTACTTCCAATTTTGTGGTTGGTTTTAGAGTATGTGCCACGTGGCAATGAGAAGAATGTATATTCTGTTGTATTTGTGTGGAGACTTCTGTGTATATATATCAAGTCCATTTGATTCAGTACTGAGTTCAGATCCTAAATGTTAATTTTGTCTCAGTGATTTGTTTAATGTTGTCAGTGGGGTATTAAAGTCTCCCACTATTACTGTGTGGGAGTCTAAGTCTCTCTGAAGGTATCTAAGAACTTGCTGTATGAATCTGGGTGCTCCTGTGTTTCAGTGCATATATATTTAGTATAGTTAGATTTTCTTATTGAAGTGAACTGTTTACCACTAGGTAATGCTCTTCTTAGTCTTTTTTGATCTTTACTGGTTTAATGTCTGTTTTGTCCGAAGTTAGGATTGTAGCCCCTGTTTACTTTTGTTTTCCATTTACTTGGTAATTTTTTCTCCATCCCTTCATTTTGAGTCTATGTGTGTCATTGCATCTGAGATGGGTCTTTTGAAGACAGCATACCAATGGGTCTTGTTTCTTTAGCCAGTTTTCCACTCTATGTCTTTTAATTTGGCATTTAGACCATATACATTTAAGGTTATTATTGTGGATTTGATCCTATTATCATGATGTTAGCTGGTTATTTGGCAGACTTGTTTATGTTGTTGCTTTATAGTGTCACCAGTCTGTGTACTTCAGTCTGTTTTTGTAGTTGCTGGTAACAGTCTCTCAATTCCATATTTAGCCCTTCATTCAGTAGTTGTTCTAAGGCACATTTGGTGGTAACAAATTCTCACAGCATTTGCTTGTCTAAAAAAATCTTATTTCTCCTTTGCTTATAAAGCTTTGATGGCAAGATATGAAATTCTGCGTTGGAATTTCTTTTCTTCGAGGATGTTGAATATTGGTCCCCAATCTCTTCTGGCTTGTAGGGTTTCAGCTGAGAGGTCTGCTGTTAGTCTGATGGGCTTTGTAGGTGTCCTGGCCTTTCTAGCAGCATTTAACATTCTTTCTTTCATGTCAACCTTGGAAAATCTGAGGACTGTGTATCTTTGGGATGGTTTTCTCACAGAATATCCTACTGGGGGTCTCTGCATTTCCTAAATTTGAATGTTGACCTCTGTAGCTAGGTTGGGGAAGTTCTCATGAAGGATATCCTGAAATAAGTTTTCCAAGTTGGTTCCATTTTCCCCATCTCTTGTAGGTACACCAATTGATCATAGATTCAGTCTTTTAACATAATCCCATATTTCTCAGAGGTATTGTTTATTCACTCCTTTCATTCTTTTTTCTCTTTTCTTGTCTGCCTGTCTTTTCTTGTCTGACTGTCAGAAAGGCAGTCTTCGAGATCTGAGATTGTTTCCTCTGTTTGGTCTATTCTGCTATTAATACTTGTGATTGCATCATGAAATACTTGTCTTGTGTTTTTCAGTTCTATCAGGTTGGTTACATTCTTGCCTACAGCGGCTGTTTTGACTGTCAGCTCCTGCAATGTTTTATCATGGTCTTTAGCTTCCTTGCATTGGGTTACAACGTACTCCTTTAACTCAGTGAACTTTGTTATTATCCATAGGAATGATGACTACTGCTGTCATTTCAGCCATCTCAGCTTCAGTTCAGTTCCAAACCCTTGCAGGAGAGGTGATGCAGTCATTTAGAGGAAAGAAGGAACTCTGGCTTTTGAGTTTTCAGCATTCTTGCACATACATTTGTTTTCTCATCTTTGTGGGTTTATGTACTTTCAATCTTCGAGGTTGCTAACCTTTGGATTTTTTGTTGTTGTTGTTTTGTGTTGTTTTTAATAGTATTTAATTACCTTGAAGGTTTGATTGTGGCATAAGGCGGATTCAGCCACTGGCTTCATTTCTGGAAAATTTTATGGGGCTAACATTCAGCTCCTAACTCCTGGACTGTGTTTTCTAACTCTGGGGACTTGTATTGGGCCTTGACTTTATTCTCTGGTTCCTCGAGGTTTGGAGTTTATTGTGCTGGGGGGAACCAAGGTAAAGTCTCTTATAGGCTCTTATAGGAGCAAGTTGAGCCTGGAGCAGTGGTCCTCTCTGGCCATGCTCCACTACAGATGCTTCTGCACCAAACCTTCTGGGCTTCATACCAGCTGGCTTGCTGTTCCACCACTTTGCTTGTCTCCTGGGGGCTCCACCCCAGATAAATGTGAGTAAACAGTCACTCAGTGCAATCAGCCCAGTATGGAGGGTCTGTGTTGTGGGCCCAAGCTAGGGGTTTCCCATCTAGTGATGAACAGTGGAGAATGTGTGAGACCCTTGGGAAACACACTGGCCTCCTCTCCTTCGGTTGACTGCATCTTATTGGAGGTGTAGATAAGGCACTTAGGGTCTTTACTCTTTCGTTAGTCTGAGGGTAGTAAGGATGGTTCTACTGCAGAGACAGTGGCAGAGAGGCTTTCAGTTGTTCCTGGAGGCTCTGTCCAGGTAGTTCCTGAGTTGGTACAGGCTTGATAGCTCTGGCAGGGGGTCGCTAGAAGCTCAGGCCTGGAGGACCTGCTTCTTGAGGATATATGGGAATGGGAATCCACATAACACTCTGGCCACTTTTCCATAGGGCTGCTGTGGTAAGCTTGGGGCCCATTCCAGTCACTAGTTGCCTTGGATTTCCCAGTACTTGGAGGTATCAACAGTGAAGCCTGTGAAGCAGCAAAGATGGCAGCCTGCCCCTTCCTCTGGTAGCTTCAGTGAGGAAGGGTCCTGTTGCCAATCTGGATGCACCTGTATGAGGTGACTGAAGACCCTGGTTGGAGGTCTCACCCAGTCAGGAGAAACAGGGTTGGGGACCCACTTACAAAAGTAGTCTGGTCAAGTGTTTGTAGAGCAACTGTGCTGTACTGGGGTCTGCTTCTGTCCTTGGTCCCCTTGGACATTCTGAAGCCCAAAGGTTGGAATGGCTAAGTTGTCAAAACAGCAAAGATGGTGGCCTGCCCCTCTACCTGGGAGCTCTGTCCTAAGAAGGCCTGAAAGCTCTGTCAGCCAGAGAACACCAGTGCAGGTAGCCAGAGACCCTGGTTGGGAGACTTCCCCCTGGTAATGAGGAACAGGATCAGGGACCTTCTTACAAAAGCACTCTGGCCACATTTTTGTAGGGTAGCTCTGCTGTTCTGAGATACTGCCCCAACCCCCAGTGGACTTTGGCTCTCCAAAGCCTAAAGGCTAGAAAGACTAAGTTACCAAAACAGCAAAGATAGCAGCCTGACTCTCCCCCTGGCACCTCTGTCCTAGGGAGTTTTCAAATGTCTGTCAGCCTGAGAACACTGGCAGTGGTGACTGGAAGCCTTAGTTAGGTCCCACCCAGTGAGGAGGAATGGAATTTGGGATCCACTTAAAGAAGCAGTCTGGGCACATTTTGTTAGAGCAGCTGTGCTGTGCTGGGGGATCCCTTTCACCCTTGGTTGGTGTGGATTCTCCAGAACCTGAAGGCCTAAATGGCTAAGTTGCCCAAACAGCAGAGATGGTGACCCACCCTTCCCCTTGGGAGCTCCATCCCAGGAAGGTGCAGCACTGCTATTTGTTGCTGCCTGAAATTCCATGCCAGTGGGTCCTATCCTATGAGGCATCATTGGTTGGCCCCCTGGATTCAGCCTCTTTCCCAGGGGTATGTACAGGGGCCTAACCTCTTGCTTTGCTGGAGTTGCAACTACTTTTGCTGGTATGCCTGGGAAGCTGGAGTATTCAAAGCTCCTGCGTCCCCACATGTTCCTGGGCAGCTGTTTTGGTGAGACTCCATGTAGCTCTCTCTGTCATCCTGAAGGCCCTGGAGGAGTGGGTTGATGAGGGGATCTCCTGACCCACTACACCAGGGGATTCAGTATGACACACAGAGCTATGAGGATTGCAAATATCCATGGGAGAAGCGTGGGTTCCCAGGCTAGCACTTTCACTCACTGCCTCTCTGGGTTGGGGAGCTTCCCTTGGCTCTATTTCGCTCACAGGTGGGCCATTGTCTTGCCTTGCTTTTCTTCATTCTTTGTGGGTTCAATTGTTTCCTTGACTAGTCCCAATGTGAGTACTTGGATGTTTCAGTTGAAGGTGCTGTATTCACTTGACCCATCTGTTCCACTCCATGAAAGCCACACACATTAGCTGCTTCTAGTTGGCCATGTTGGTCGCCCCACCTCTGAGATGTTTTAGAAATCGTATTAGCTTATTTTATATCTTAATAGTGTTTATTTTAATTTTTAAATTTAAAATTTTTTTTTAATTGTAAAGTATTCAAGGTAATTTTCAGTCTGAATTTTTAACTTTATTGTGAATGGAGGTGTTTCTCTGTATGCATTTCTTTATATGTGTAGGTGTGTGTCCACACAGATGTCATTCATAGGTTCTACATTGACATGTTTACATTTGCTTATGCTATAATTATACAAATCTTTTGTCTTAGTCTGTTCATGTTGTTATCACCTCAAAACAAACAAACAAACAAAAACAAAACCAAAAACCTCGGTGGCTTATAAAGAACAGAAACTTACTTCTGGAGGCTGTGGGGAGTCCAGGATCAAGGCACTGGCAGATTCACCATCTGGTGAGAGACTACTTTCTTGTTCCTGGACAGCCAACCTTCTTCTCGTAACCTGACATGGCAGAACGGACATTAAGAAATTCTCTAGGGACTTTTTAATATGGACACTATTCCCATTCAGGAAGGCTCTACCTTTATGACCTAATTACCTCCCAAAGCCATACTTCCTAAAACTATCACCTTGGGGCTTAGAATTTTCACATCACAATTAGTATGGTGTGGACATCGGTACAAACATTCAGACCATAGCATCTGTCTGGATTGTGATTCAGTAAATTAAGAGTGAGTCAACAGATTCTCTGTCCTTTTTTAATGTATGTGTGTGTATGTGTGTGTGTGTACTAAGGTATATGTGTAGATTTAATATGTAGCATTTCTACTCCAAATCTCATTTCTAGCAGTTTTTCCTAGTATCACCTTGCAATCATATGTCTTTCCAGTTGTCTTCTGTAATTTGAGGTTTCCGACTAGATGCACATAAGTTAGCTAAATATGGGTACTGGGCATTGCACTCCTCCAGTCTCACTGAAGGGAACATAATGTATAGAAATCAATATTTCTTCAACTTTTCTATGTGGTACAGACTTTTATATTGGAGCCCAGTGTGGCAGAGAATGCGCACATTATCATTTTGTTATTTTTGTCTTAATAATTTTTTTTCAGAAGCAAAACAAGTTTATGTCATGTGCTAGGCACCAGTGATTCTTACTTTCTATATATCTACCTAAATTGTAACTAATTTTATTTTTTAGCTACTGATATTAGGTTGTGTTTTGGTGTTAGGAGTTTTTGTTTTGTTTTGTTATAATGTTATTATTATGAGTTTGTTTTTAATGTGACAATTCAAACTGGAGGCTATTAAGGATATACCATTTTGAACCAAAAATAAACAAAGATATTAAAAATTATTAAAAAGAACATAGGTTCTTTTCTCAGCCGGTCTGAGAAATAAATGGAAAGAGTATGAAAGAGAGAAATTTTAAAGCTGGGTGTCCGGGGGAGACATCACATGTCGGCAGGTTCCATGATGACCCCCAAGCTGCAAAACCAGCAAGTTTTTATTAGTGATCTTCAAAAGGGGAGGGAGTGTATGAATAGGGTGGGGGTCACAGAGATCACATGCTTCACAAGGTCATAAGACATCACAAGGCAAGTGGAGGCAGGGTGAGGTCACAGGACCACAGGACCAGGGTGAAATTACAATTACTAATGAAGTTTCGGGCACGCATTGTCATTGATAACATCTTATCAGGAGACAGGGTTTGAGAGCAGACAACCGGTCTGATCAAAATTTATTAGGCAGGAATTTCCTCATCCTAATAATCCTGGGAGTGCTGCAGGAGGCTGGGGCTTATTTCATCCCTACAGCCACGACCATAAAAGACAGCCATCCCCAAAGTGGCCATTTTAGAGGCCTCCCCTTAGGGATGCAGTCTCTTTTTCAGGGATGTTCCTTGCTGAGAAAAAGAATTCAGTGATATTTCTCCTATTTGCTTTTAAAAGAAGAGAAATATGGCTCTGTTCTGCCCAGCCCACAGGCAGCCAGACTTTTAAAGTTATCTCCCTTGTTCCCTGAACATTGCTGTTATCCTGTTCTTAAGGTGCCCAGATTCGATATTGTTCAAACACACATGCTCTACAAACAATTGGTGCAGTTAACGCAATCATCACAGGGTCCTGAGGTGACATACATCCTCCTTGGTTTACGAAGACAATGGGATTAAGAGATTAAAGTAAAGACAGGCATAGGAAATCACAAGAGTGTTGATTGGGGAAGTGATAAATGTCCATGAAATCTTCACAATTTATGTTCAGAGATTACAGTAAAGACAAGCATAAGAAATTTTAAAAGTATTAATTTGGGGAACTAATAAATGTCCATAAAAATCTTCACAATTTATGTTCTTCTGCCATGGCTTCAGCCAGTCCTTCCATTCGGGGTCCTTGACTTCCTGCAACAAACATACATTTTGTACTGTATTACTGAAAGATAAAGGTGTAGAGGTAAATTCTAAAGACAGAGAAAAGGATTTCCTGATGTGTTTTATATTCAGATACCTGATATCTGTGCCTTCTGCCAAGGCCTCTTTTTGGTATGGATAATGCTGGCAAACAAGAAGGATGGAAAGGATTAATTAATCAATATCTCCTGAGGATTTTTAGCTAAAAGGCTCGTGAAAAGGCCAAGCACTGTCATTACCATGATGTAGTCTGATTATGGTGATTATGTGACCCAAAAAAAAGATGTTAAAAGGGAGATATTCCCATGAGTATCTAGTATTAATGTAACTGTTGACAGCAGAGAAAAGTTGGAATATCTGAATAAGACCTCCCTTCCAAAAAATTCAACTGCCTCATAGACTGATATATATGACTAAGTTAAATTGCCACTGCCAGAATCATTGTCATTCTACAGTGACATTGAATCTCTACTCATCACTTCTCCAAGAACAATGCATGTGAAGTGTAAGGCCTACTAGGACACATGAAAGCATCTGTAGTTTTTCAGTGAGTATACTAATAATACAAATAATAATACAAATAATACAATGGCTTAAATTCTAAAACAGAAACCTTGGCTACTTTTAGCTATTTTTAGAAAAAAGGCTACAATAGTCTTACCGTAACAGAGATTACAATAACCTAATGTCCACTAATAAACAGATAAATCTATTCACTGGTACAGCTATATGAAAGAAAACATTGTATTAAAAATACTCACGAAGTATAATAATAATAATAATAATAAAAAAGAATGTTGGGAAAAAAATACTCAGGAGTATCACTTAACAAATCACACAATTAAATGTGGTCATAAAGGTTTTATGAATTTTTTAACCAAAGTAGACAGGTAGAATACATTGATTTAATTGTTTATTACCTGGATTTATAACCTCTAAAATCTTGCCCCAGTCCTGTTCATATAAGGTGTGGTGCTGACTTTAAATTTAGACGTGTCTGACTCTCTTAGTTTCTTACAAGGTTGTGGTAGCACAAGGAGGGCTGGCTCTGAGTGTGCAGACCCCCATCCCTCTTCTACTTACCACTGCCATCCTGCATCCTCCTCCACTACCTGCAATTCATGGCCTTCTCCCTTGTTCACATTTACATTATTCTCGGAAGTTTTTAGATCCAAACAAAGAGATGTGAACTCGTATATCACAATGCTTTATTATTTCATTAATAAACACAAAGTCATAGAATACTATTTGTAAGTACATATTCATATCATTATGTGTAACAGCATAATATGTGTATCTATATCTATATACACATCTATATGTGTATAAGTGTGCACATGTGCATATTTTATATCTAGAGAGAATTGCATAACCAATGAATGCAAAATAAAAATTAATTTTCACAAACAAATGAAGCACACCAAAGATAAAACATCAAACATGTTTTTACCTTAATTCATTGAAATTATGAATCAAAAGTAAATAGAGAAATTAAGCTGTTGTCATATTTAGAAATTACAAAAACAAAAACCATTAGAGTACAATTTTAGACCTAAACCTAAAACATAGAACTATAAATGATTTTGAACATTATAGGAAAAAATTTAGGTGGCCTGGAGTCTGGTGATGTCATTTTAGAAACAACACAGAAAGCATAATCTGCACAAGACAAAATTGTTAAGTTAGATTTTATTAAAATTAAAAACTGCTCAGTGAAAGACAAGGCTAAGAGAATGAAAAGACAATCTACAGACTAGAAGAAAATATTTGCAACACACATGGATATTTGAGGACTTTCACACATTGTATTTATGCACAAAACTCTCAAAAGTTAACAATAAAAAAAACACAAATTTCACCAAATCAACTAACACATCATCAAATGAGATGCACAGATGACAAGTAAACATATTAAAAAGAAGTTTAATAGCATATGTCTTTAAGGAATTACAAATTAAAACAATGAGATACCAGTACACCTATTAAAATGGCTAAAATCTAAAACAGCGACAACAAATGCTGCTGGGAAGGATGTGAAGCAATAGGGTTTCTTATTATTGCTGATGGAAATGGAATATGCTACAGCCACTCTGGAAGACAGTGTGCCAATTTCTTATAAAGATAAACATTGTCTTATCACGTGATCCAGAAATCATACTTCTAGGTATTTACCCAAATGAGTTGAAAACTTATGTCCACACAAAACCTGCAGGCAAAGATTTATACCATAATTATTCATAATGCCAAAACTTGGAAGCAACCAAGAAGTCTTTCAATAGGTGAATGTAAGAAAATCTCTCTGTGATGATTAATTTTATGTGTCAATTTGGAGGACATTTTTTGATGAAAGTATTATTTAAACTGGTGAACCTTGAATAAAGCAGATTTGCCTTCATGCTGTGGGTGTGCCTCATCCAATCAGCCGAAGATCCAATCAGCCAGCCTCCACAAGCAGGAGGAAAGCCTTTGGTCTTCAAATGTACCACCAGCTCTCCTGAGTCCCTAGCATGCTGATGTTTGGACTGAAACTGCATGATTTCGCTCTCCTGTGTCTTAAGCCTGTTAGCCCACACTGAAGATTTTCAAATTGTTGGCATTAACAATTGTGGGGGTCAATTCTTTATAATAAATCTCTTTCTATATATGTACACATCATATTGGTTTTATTACTCTGGAGAATTGTAAACACATTGTTATGACCATACAATGGAATACTATTCAGCAATAAGAAGAAATGTGTTATCAAGCCACAAAAATATATGGAGGAGACTTAAATGCATGTTACTAGGTGAAAGAAGCCCCAGTCTGAAATAGCTACATACTATATAATTGCAATGGTATGACATCTGGAAAATAAAAAAATTATAGAGACAGTAAAACCATCAATGGTTGCTAGGGGTTGGGAGAATGGAAGGGATAAAGATAAATAGGAGAATCAGAAGGGATTCTCAGGACTGAGAAACTACTGTGGATGATATTGTAATGGTGGATATGTAACATTATGCATTTTGCAAAACCCATAGAACTGCACAAACAAAGAGCAAACCCTAATGCAAATAATAGACTTTAGCAAATGATAATGAATTAATATAAGTTCATCAATTTTAATAAATGTGCTAAACCAATGCAAGTGTTAATAATAGGGGAAACTGAGGGCAGAGAAAGAGGGAATATATGGGAACTCTGTAATTTCTGCTCAATTTTTCTGTAAGCCAAAAACTGTTCTAAAAATGAAGTCTATTCATTTATAAAAATAATCCTAAAAATAAAAAGAGAAAATTTTTAAATAGTATTTAGAACTACATTATTGTGATCATATATTTTAAAGGCAATAATAAAAATAAACGTATAAAGCTTTCAAAGCAAAAGTTATAAAATTTATGTAACACATATGTAAGATAGCTGATAGATCAACAGATTGATTGACAGACAGATCAATAGGTATAAATAGATAATGAGTTAACAAGATCAAATAAACCTAATCCTAACTTAATGGCTTTATTTGACTCTAATGAGAGATAATAGATTTTCTCCAATTCATTTCTACCATAGATAATTACAAGATGAATATTTCCTTGGTAACTTAGATGAGAGTTTTTTTCTGGATATACCCCCAGGAGTTGAATTTTCTGGGGACCATGTAAACTTATTAAACTCATGCTTCTGTGTATGTATATATACACATACACACACATATATACATTTTCTATACAAATGCCCTTCTCCAATGAGGCAAGTACCTGAGCCTATTTCTACCACTGACCCTCTGTTCCTTGTCACCTCATCTCCTCCTTCTCCTGCAGCATTCCTATCCTGCTCTATCCTACACTGGAAGAGAGATCAGTCTGCAGGTGTGTGGGAACTTCAGCTCAAACATTAACACTCCATTCTCAATCTCTGCATTCACTGCACACCCATCCAGCCTAGGGGCATGTCAGAGACACGGTTTGATTTTGGAGGATGAAGCCAGTGTAGCTCTGGAAGACAAATGGCCTGAGGACATCTGGGCAGAAAGCTTTAAGGTCCTGGGTAACAGAAATATATTCTAAAAATCCCCAGGGGAGTGGTGGTGTGCACTTTTGTATTTTCTTGATGAGCAAGTCCTTTTGGCCCTGTCTTACTCCATTCCTGCTGCTGTAATAAAATACTACAAACTGAGTAATTTACAAATATATATATTTTTCCTTACAGTTCTGGAAACTAGGAAGTATAAGATCAAGGTGAGGGCAGATTTGGTGTCTGGTAAAGGCTTGCTCTCTACTTCCAAGATGACACCTTGTGCTGTGTCCTCCAGAGGAGAGGAACGCAGTGTCCCCACAGGCCGTAAGAGCCGTAAGGGAAAAGGGGCTGGGGCACTCACCTTAACCTTTCAGATAACGTGACTTATTCTATCCATGAGCACTCCACTCTCATAACTTAGTCATCTTCCAAAGCCCTCAGCCCTTAGTGCTATCACATTGGAGATTAAGTTTCCACATATTAGTTCTGGGGGACACATTCAGACAGTAGCAGCCCTCCTAGATCTCTTACACTGTGGGGAGGCACAACCAGAAGAAGGCCGTAGTGAAGCATGATAAAGACCCTTGCTTGGGCCTCAGGGTGTGACTGACTAAAGCCGGGCATATGTAAATGACATATGAGATCCTTTAGAAGTGAGGAAATAGAAAGATCTTTACTGCAACATGAATGCATTTTGGAAAGTGATGTTGAATGAGAAGAGTAGGGAACAGAATGGGATTCATTGAAAAGAAAACATGATTTACATTTAAAATATATAAAAGCAACACTCTATGGAGTGGACTGGCAATTGAGATAAAAGTAAAAACAAATATAGTAAGCCCTAAATTAAGGAGTGTGTTTAATCTCTTTTTTTCTGTGTTAATAATAATAAAAATAGGAAAAGTTAAAAAAATAAAACATCAGAACCCTTTGCTTCAGACTTATTATATTTTGCATAAACCTCACCCTTCTTACCTCCAACCTTTATTCAGCCAACTTCCTCTCTTTGAATATAATTCTACAACCTTGACTTTTTCCATGGACATCTAACACAAAGCCTAAGACCAATCCAAGTCACTATCCATACCCAATCTCTTCCAAGAAACTTACCTGGACAGTTCTAATATCTTTTTGTGACATAATGTAAGACATTTCACATTAAAATATATTGTAGTATTTGATTATATATCATTACCTGTGTTTCTCTAGTTTTTCTTTGCATGTGCTCTCCCAATAGTGCCATATGATCTTTATTTTATTTTATTTTATTTATTTTATTTTATTTTATTGAGGCAGAGTTTTGCTCTTATTGCCCAGGCTGGAGTGCAATGGCAGGATCTCCGCTCATTGCAACCTCCGCCTTCCAGGTTCAGGTGATTCTCCTGCCTCAGCCTCCCGAGTAGCTGGGATTACAGGCATGTGCCACCATGCCTAGCTAATTTTGCATTTTTAATAGAGACGGGGTTTTTCCATGTTTGTCAGGCTGGTCTCAAACTCCTGACCTCAGGTGATCCACCTGCCTCGGCCTCCCAAAGTGCTGGGGTTACAGGCATGAGCCACCGTGCCCTGCCCATATGATCTTTAAATTTAGGGTTATCCCTTTCCTCTTTCTGTCTTTCCTTCCATCATTTCTTTTTCTTTCCTTTCTTCCCTTTTTCTTTCTTTCTTTCCTGAAACAAATATTTATTGAGGTGTAGCTGTGCTCAGATCAATGCACTATTAATCTTGGTTAAAAAAAGAAAAGTAATAACCCCCATGGCTTAAGAAGCTCACAGGGTAGAGAGAAACTCAGACAAGTGTGATAAATATGATCAAGTTTATCATAGGGTGGTACGTGTGTTAAAGTACACTATGTGAATATCACAGTATCATCTAATCATTAGTTAATATTATACATAAATTACATGTGGTTAATATTAACTATTGCTAACAATATTATACTATCTTAGTTATACCAATATTACAGAAATAATATTAAAGATAATATTAATAATATCATGTTAATTAATAATAAATTCAACCAAATACATTTTGATGCAAAACTTATATAAATTATTCTTTTTATATCATCTACTTCCCTGAATTCTTCATATTATTGCTTCTTTCCATTATTGCAAATAATCTGAAGTTCACTATATATCAATTAGCCAACAAAATTCACAAAGTAATTGCTAGTGGTGATTGATGCTGTTGTCAGAAGTATGCAAGGAATAAATATGCCTGTAGTTTTGTTTCTACCACTTGCAAATATATGTCTATATTTATGGTTCAAGGTTTGATGATTGCTTACAAGGACGGTGACAGAAATCTTAGGAAACATAAATCCCAAGTTTCTCAAGGGCAGAAGCAAAACTGCATTACTAGTAATCTCAAATCAGCCTATTTTTCTCCAATTTGCAAAAGAAGCCCAAAATTCATCAGTACTGTACTCTCGTATTAAAGAGGAAATTATAAGTATAAAATGATAAATAGCCAAAGGATATATTTTAGGAAAGTGTTAGCAAGCATTCCATCACCAATTTGCCTAGAAACTTCTATGCTGCAACCCTTTTATAGGAATTAATTTTAATAAAGTAGAATAAACATTTCCTGATATATCCTGTAGTCAGGTTATATCAGGAAACAGGATATATCAGGAAATGGTAGGTCAAACTATCTCTGACCTACTATTTGGCTATTTTATTCAAGTAGCATTTTATTTATTTCTCAAATCTGTTTTTCACCGCATGCATTTCTGGGATAGCTACACGTTTCTTTTCTTTCTCTTAACAATAAAGTGCATATGGATTCTTAACTCCATATGAATGTCATTCTCCTTATAGATGGGATATGCAGAAATAGAAAGTACTTGCAGCATTTCCTTACTCATGTCATCCTGCATTTTCCACAATACATTTAAGAGACCTTTGGATTCTTTAAATAATCCCACAACATTCACACGCTCATTATTTAAACAAACCAGGGCTGCTTTCATGGGTATGTGACCTGTGCAGTTGCTTAGAAGAGCCAGGATTAATGCCCTCTGTTTTTGTCCTCTTGAAAATCTTAATAACTTCTGAAGAAAGAATCATGCCTTTTTTTTCTGCACTGAATTCCACAAATTAGATAGCCTGTCTATCTAGTATTGGTAGATTCTATGAAATGAACACGGAAGAACATTGGAAAGCCATGCATAAATATTAATAGTAGTTATTTTTAGATGGTGGTTGCCATAGCCTGTTTGTGCTGCTATAACAAAATATCTGAGACTATGTAACATATAAACAACAGAAATTTGTTTCTCAGAGCTTGGGAGGCTAAGATCAAAGCACTGGCAGGTTCATCAGTGTCAGATGAAGGCTCCTTTCTCATAGATGGCACCGTCTAGGTGTCTTCAGCTGGTGGAAAGAACGGAAAGAGCACAGGGGACAAATGCTGTGTCCTCATACGACTGAAGAGCAGATGAACAAAAAGGGACTAAGCTATTTCCCTGCAGCCCTTTCATGAGATACTCATCCACTCATCAAAGCAGAGCCCTCGTGACTTAATCATGTCCCAAAAGGTCCCAACTCTTAATACCACCTGAATTAAGTTTCAACACCTGAATTCTGGGTGGCATTCAGACCACAGCATTTCACCATTGGCCCCCAAAACTCATCTTTCTCACATGTAAAACACACTCATTTAATTCCAACAGCCACCAAAATCTTAATTCATCTCAGCAGCGAATCAAAATTCTAAAATCTAGAGCCTCATATAAATTAGATATAAGGCAACTTACTTTCCAGTAGTGAATGTGTAAAATCAAACAAGCTATGTGCCTCCCAAATACTATTGTGGGACAGAAATAGGACAGATACTGCCATTCCAAAAGGGAGAAATGTGAAAGATGAAAGGTGGAAGAGGTCTCAAATAAGGCCAAAACCCAACAAGGCAAACAACACTAAACCTTGCAGCTTGAAAATTATCTTTCAACTTCATGTACTACCTTCCGGAAACATTGGAGTGGAAGGTGGACCTCCAAACTCTAGAGGACCACACCCCAGTGACTGCCAGGTGCATTCCATGCTGCAGATTTCACAGATTGGAGCCTAGTTCCTGTGGCTTTCCCAGGCTTGGGTTGTATGCTAGTGGGTGTGCTCTTTTGTGTCCCCAGCCATTATGGCTCCACTAAGTATTACCTTAGTGGGGGTTCTCTGTGGCAGCCCCACCTCTGTGACAGTTCTCTGCCTGAGCTCTTTGGAGCATCCTTTGAAATATAGGTAAAGATAGTCATTCCTCCACAGCTCTTGCACTCTGTATTCCTATAGAAGTAGTACTCTAAGGATGCCACCAAGATGGACCACTTGTGAATTACAGAAAGGAGTCTGAGCTGCAACTACGCCCACATGAGTCACAGCTGGGGCAGTGGAGGAATGCTACAATGGAAAGTTGAACGCAAAGACTTGAGGTTGCTCTGGACAGCAAATTTTGGGGCCCCAGGAGTGTTCTGGGCCCTTTCTTTGACAATGGCACTCTGGGCCTGTGATGGGAGGGGCAGCACTAATAATCTTTAAAATGCCTTCAAGATCATTCTTTCTTTGGATGATTATCATCCAGCTTCCTTCTATCCATATTAATTTCCTTATCAAATGCTCACTTGGCCACACCCTTGGAGTTTTATCTCAAATATACTTTTACAACCTGACCAGATTGAAAACTTTCCAAATATTTCAATTCTTCTTCCTTTTTGATTATAAATGTCTCCTTTCATTTATTTCTTTTCTAATATTTACTACAAGCATTTAAGAGAAGCCATGCAGCACCCTGAAAACTTTGTTTACAGATTTTTTTTCTACCAGATAGCCTAGTTCATTTCTCTTAAATTCTGCCTTCCACAAAGTACTAGGACACAGATTCGAGTTAGCCAAATTCTTTGTCACTTTATAACAAGGACTTTTCCTTCAGTCTCCAATAAGATATTTTTCATTCCTCTCTAACACTTCATCAGACTGGGCTTTACTGTCCATATTTCTAAGAGCATTGTGGTCACAAGAACTTAGATTATCAATAAGAAGGCATATGCTCTCTTTATAGCTCTCTTTTGAGTTCTTACCAGAATTTTCCTGAAGGCTCCTTGATCGTAGTCTAGGCTTTTCCTAGCATGCACTGTCAATCTCTTCCAGCCTCTACCCATTACCCAGTTCCAAAGCTACTTACATATTTTTAGGTAATTGTTACAGCAGCACCCCATGTTTCTGGTATAAATTTTGGTCTTAGTCTGTTTGTGCTGCCATAATGGGTTTGTGCTGTGATAATCGGTAATTTATAAGCAACAGAAATTTATTTCCTCACAATTCTGGAGGCTGAGGATCTCACAATCAAGGTGCCATCAGGTTCGATGTTTGGTAATGGCCCTGGGTTTGCTGCCAAAATGGTATCTTGCCCGGATCCTCACATGGCTGAAGGTAAAAGGGCAAAAGGGCCAAAGCCTGTGTCCCCACATAGTGAAAGAGCAGAAGAGAATGAACTCACTTTCTCAAGCCCTTTTATGAGGGCCTTAATGGCATCCATGAGGGCTCTGCTTTCATGACTTATCAACTCCTAAAGATCCCATTTCTTAATACCATCATATTGAAAATTAAGTTACAGCACTTGAATTTTAGAGGCAAGGGCCAGAATGTTATGATCTGAATATGTTCCCCAATGTTTATATGTTGAAACTTAATCACCAATGTGATAGTTTTAAGAAGCAGGGTCTTTAGGAGGTGATTAAGTAATGAAGTCCCCATAGATGGGACTAGGACCTTTATTAAAGCATTTGAGTGAGTAATTTCCCTCTCTTCTGCTCTTCTACCATGTGCAAACACAGCATTTGTCCCCTTTTGCTATTCCACCTTCCAACATGCAAGGAGGAAGAGCAGGACACTATCTTTGAAAAAGAGACCAAGCCTTCACCAGTCACCAAACCTTGATCTTGGATTTTTTCAACCTTCAGAAATACATTTCTGGCATTCATAAATTACCCAGTCTCAAGTATTTTGTTATAGCAGAACAAATTGAGTGACATAGCGATATTAAGAAAACTTTAATTTTTTTCACCTTTATTTTCTAATTTTCCTGAACCTTAGAGATAAAGGAGCATACAATTGTCTCAGAAATTCCATGTGATTGAACAAATATGCTTTATGATAGTCCTTTTGAGATAGAGGCTTTTGGTGTACAGTTGGATAAGATACTTGTATTTGTGAGGCTATGGATAATTTTACATTAAATATTAGAGCTATACAGTAAATGAAATGCAATATATAATTAGCTAAGCAGCAACCATAAGCTGTTGAGTGCAGAAAAAAGTTTGCCTTGAGTTTTTACCATAGCACTGGATCACAATGAATAGAGGATAATAAAATGGCTCTTTTAAAATCCTGTTTTCTCTGAACACTCTCTGTTTTTATGTGTTTATTCGTATTTGTCACATCTTGATTCATGTCTTTTATTATTTTACTTAGTTCTAAAAACTATACAAAATTAATGAGAACAAACATTCACAATTATTTGGAGAATTGCATAGTATTCAGGTCTAAGTATGCAGGAAACAAAGATGGTGTGCAACAGCTGGCCAATTTTTTATTTTTATTGCCACTTCAGAAGAATGATGTCTATTTTTTCTAGAGGGATGAGATTCAGCAAGAAATTATTTGAACAAGAAGGAGGAGGAGGACGAGGAGGAGTAGAAGGAGGTAGAAGGTAATGAAGGAAGAAAATCTTTTATTTTTTTTCTATTCAAATCATTATAGTCTTTTAAAGGTAAATATGGTAGACCTTGTTTTTTACTCATTTTCATTGTTCTGTGTGCACTAAAAGTAATTTATCTCAATGCTAGGCTCTAAAACACACTAAACAGTGTGCGGGCAAATTTCAGTACTACTTTCAATCTTCTCTGGAATACTAGGTATGATACAGAAATCTAAGGGAGAAATGATATAATTTTACATACAATTCTAGAAATAGTCACCAATTAGGATGTTTAAACAGATTACTTTGTCATTCTTTGTGTTACAAGGATGAAATGAGAGAATCAACAGAACTTAGAGTTTAAGGATATAGCCACTGTTTCTGCACTCTTGAGGTCAAATCTGTAGCCGTGCAGCTTTTGGCAAATAATTTACACCTCTCTCTGAGCTTCAGTTTCCTCATTTGTAAGATGAAAATGAAAATAATAGATTTATCTGAATGAATGCATGCAAAAAAGTTAGAATAAGTATAAGCACATTGCAACATTCTTAAAAAGTATGAACAATTATTATTTTTTTCATTTTAAAATTACTCCATTCTTTAAATTGTACAGAATCATCTCCTTAAAAAAGACCTTCAGGATGAAAGGTAGAAAAATATTCATATCATTAAGCTTAGGGCAAAAGGATCAAATAATGTCCTATAAATATTGTGATATGAAAAACTTATATTCAACATTTATTGCTAATGAAGTCTCTCAATAAATAAAACTATAAAAATCTGAAAGTCAGTTTTTATGGTCATCTCATCTCTTAAAATATGTACTTTGGCTGTGGACATATCTTGGGGATATACAAATTATGTTACTTATCAGAATAATTGCTGGAATATGGATCAGATTTTTAAGTTCTTAAGAAGCATTTATTTCCTTTCAAGATCAGCAGGCACAACTATACATGTAAAAAGAAGTCCAATCTCAAATAAATGCTTCACGTCACATGATATGCTCTCTTCTCAGAAATTTCCCAGAAATGTATTTTAGAAAAATTTTCAAAAGAAAAAATATACATAAACATGAAAATAGTACTCTGTATTAATGTTTTCTTATCACAAATACTAAAATAGTCCCATTAATCATGGCATCTTACAAAGCAATATGATATTTTATGTCACCTATTTGTAACATGATGCGTAGAACATCATAATATAACTTTTTAGAGATTGCATTGCTAATGTGCCTTTATAAATCCATAAAACATACAGAAGGAAGAAAGAACGCATATTGTTCTGCTCCTATCTTAGTATTCTTAAAATAAGAAAAGTATCTTATTTTATAGAATCCAGTTATGATGTTAGATAATAGATCCTAGAAAGGAGAAAATTAAACCTCTTCTCAACCTACCTTTCCATTGTATCTTTAGTCACTCTCTGTTAAGTGATGAAGTATTGCAGTTCAAGTGGAAACTGTTCTGCTATGAACAGGCTCTTAGATAGTGGGAACCAGATATCTTTTTTTTTTTTCTGAGACCCTGAGCTTCTCGGTAATATTGACTTTGTTTTATTCATCTCTGCAACACCGGCACCTAGAGCAGCGGTTAGCACAATACAATAAACTATTTCTGTATTTAATAAATGTGGAAAAACTACTGCTGTCCTCAAAGCCAATAGAGAGATGCTTCTTCACATTAGTTCTCAGCTTTGATAAATAGACACTATCTGCAAGCACTTCTGTCTGGCAGGTTGTTTTCTAGAATTTCTATGAAACATGAAGCAGATTCTTAATTTTTTCCCTATTGCCTTCATGCTTAAAAAGTGCACAAAAATTTACTTTTTATAAGTAATGGTGAAAAAGTCAAAATGGAACAAAAATACAAATAGGAAAGAAGGAATTTTGTATATATTAAGAAACCTTCAGAGAGCCAGTCAATGCTAGCACTGAAACCAAATTAGAATTTGGCTTGTATCTTTTCACTTTCTTTGTATTCCTTCTTTTACTCATACTAGCCATTCTTGCCGTAAATGTCAGCCAATCCAAACCAACTCTCTTGCTTTAATTCTGTAGTCTGGAATCCTACATTTTACCACTCACTCCAACTGTCTGTTGGAACTAGTATGAATGCATGGTACACAGTAGATCTACACCAAGTATTCATGCTCTGTTTGAACAATAAGGAAACAGTCTACTGTAACAATTTTATTTTTTAAAGCTGACTCCTTAAACTTCAAAGAGATATTATGTGAAATGGAGCAACAAACAGTTAATGCCCAATATGTGGAAATTATAAGCCATAGAAGAGAATGTATGTCAAATAAAACTAAAATTCATTGAGCACCAACCAAATACCAGGCTCTTCAAAAGCATCATATTGCGTAATTATTTTATGGCAACATACTGTAGGATTTATTACCAACAGTTCACAGGTACAAAGAAGAGGCAACAGAGTTCCAGAGGGGTTAAAATAACCGCCACAAGTCTGGGAATTCAGATCTGCCTAGATCCAATGTCTCTTCTGTCTCCAAGAAAATCGCCCTGTCTCTAAAAGTTCATACCTGAAATTTCAATAATAATAATTTCCAAGACATATTCTAACAGGTTTCTATGTTTATTCTGGGGAGAAATAACATATTAAAAATATTTGTTCTATACAAAAACAGAATAAACTAATTTTTCCTTTTGATTAATGTCAGTCAATACCATGGACTTATATCATAAAATACTAAGAGAAGATTATGCATGTACTGACCCCAGAGGTTAGCAAAAATGTACTTTGAAATTTAACATATAGGGGTTATAATTTAAATAATTGTACTCTTCTTTGTCTTTTTTTAAAATACTACTTTGGCATGCAGCTATTTCTCCCAGAACATTATGAGCTACAGATTATAGGAACCTTGCTTTATTTTTTTTAACCTCCATCTATCTCTGACTGCATAGTAGCTGCTTTTCCATCACTGAACAATGCATCTGACAAAGGTCTAATATTCGCATCTATAAGAAACTTAAACAAATTTACAAGAAAAAAACAACCCCAATAAAAAGTGGGCAAAGAACATGAACAGATACTTTTAAAGAAGACATACATGTGGCCAATAATCATGTGAAAAAAAACTCAATATCACTGATCATTAGAGAAATGCAAATCAAAACCACAGTCAGAATGACTATTATTAAAAAGTCAAAAAATAATAGACGTTAGCGAGGTTGCAGAGAAAAGGGAACCCTTATATGCTGTTGGCGGGAGTGCAAATAAGTGCAACCAAAGCAGTGTAGCAATTTCTTAAAGAGTTAAAAGGAGAACTAGCATTCAACCCAGCAATGCCATTACTAGGTATATATCCAGAGGAAAATTTTTCTACCATAAAGGCACATGCATGCTAATGTTCATTACAGCACTATTCACAATAGCAAAGACATGGTCTCAACCTAAATGCCCGTCGATGACAGATTGAATGAAGAAAATGTGGTACATATACACCATGGAATACTTTGCAGTCATAAAAAACAATGAGATTATATCCTTTGCCAGAACATGGATGGAGCTGGAGAGTATTATCCTTAGCAAACTAACACAACAGAGAAAACCAAATACTGCATGTTCCCACTTATAAGTGGAGCTGAGTAATGAGAACTCATGAACACAAAGAAGGAAACAACAGACACTGCGGTCTAGCTGGAGAGTATTATCCTTAGCAAACTAACACAACAGAGAAAACCAAATACTGCATGTTCCCACTTATAAGTGGAGCTGAGTAATGAGAACTCATGAACACAAAGAAGGAAACAACAGACACTGCGGTCTACTTGAAGGTGGAAGGTGGGAGGAGGGAGAGGAGCAGAAAAGATAATTATCGAGCACTGGGCTTAATACCTGGGTGATGCAATAAGCTATACAACAAGCCCCCGTGACACAAGTTTACCTATGTAACAAACCCTCACATGTACCTGCGAACCTAAAAGTTTTTTAAAAAAGAAAAATATTGCAACAAACTCCAGTATAATCCAAAAATCTGTCTAATTGAATTTGCTAAAATCTTTGTAAAACACACAAAGTCTCCAGACAGATAATTATAATTTAGTATATATTTTGGGGCAATCTTTTATATTACTTCAGACTGGATCCTGGTCCATATTTATATCCCATAAAGTCAGGTATTTAATCTAAAATCAGACCATCTAAGAGATACCAGCAATAATTAATGGTTTAAACTCAATGGGTCTCTCTGAGTTTTATTCCTGCTTCTATATCATCAAAACGTTTTCACACATAAAGTTACTATTAAGTATGCAATATCAAGTTTAGCTCACTTCTGGGAACTGGTCAAAAGAGATTTCCTAGCCAATGAAGATCTAAAATATTTGTACAATTTAAAGCAATGATTCTCAAAGTTCATTATGCATTATAATCAGCTAAGTGGCTTGTTAAAACACAAACAACCCAGCCTCACCTCGAGTTTCTGCAGGCCTGAGGCTGAGCTGAGAATTTTCATTTCTAAAAAGTTTCCAGGTAATGATTATGGTGACGCTGGTCTGGAGACCACACTTCAAGAATCATTTACCTAAAAAATATGTTTTAAGATGTAGTCTACCCCCTGACACCATCAGAATAATAAGGTGTGCTTAGTAAGATGCAAATTCCCAGACACCATCAAGACTTACAGGATCAGAATATCCAGGATGCGGCCCAGATATCTGCATTCTTAACAGGAATTCTAGATGATTGTAATGCACACTGTAACCTGAAGACTAGTGTTCTTCTGTCCAATTCTGACATCCTGTTTGTTTTCTAACCTACGATGTGCTTTCACAACTCTGTGTAGTGTTCAGAGCTCCCAGTGGTAAGATTGCTTGTCTTTTCTTCCTCTGCTTGTGAATTTCTTTTCCATCTCCCAGACCCAAGCCAAATATGCCTTTTTTATAAGGCTTCCCTTCCCTGTCAGAAAGATTAATTTCTCCATCAATTCTGCTAGCAGTGACAGCATAACATGCTCATGTCTCTTTCCACTGAGGGAAGGTGAGCTTCTAAACTAAGAAAGAGACCAATGTAAGCCGAACGCAGTGGCTCATGCCTGTAATCCCAGCACTTGGGGAGGTCAAGGTGGGCGGATCACCTGAGGTCAGGAGTTTGAGACCAGCCTGGCCAACGTGGTGAAACCCCATCTCTATTAAAAATACAAAAATTAGCCTGATGTGGTGGCCAGGCGCCTGTAATCCAGCTACTCAGGAGACTGAGGCAGGAGAATCGCTTGAACCTGGGAGGTGGAGGTTCCAGGGAGCCGAGATCACACCACTGCACTCCAGCCTGGGCAACAAGAGCAAAACTCTGTCTCAAAATTTTAAAAAAAGGAAAGAAAGAGACCAATGTGTTTTTCACTAAGTTTTGCGTTATAACATTGGGCACACATTAAGCCATTAAAAAGATATTGTTGACTCAAAAAAAAAAAAAAAAGAAAGGAAGGGATATAAACTTGAAAACTCAGTAAAACCAAATCAAACTTTATTTTTCCAGTATAGTATGATATGCTTTCCATAACTGTAATTGCTGACCTATTTCAAATGAACACCTGAGAATTTTTGTTTCAATAAAAGTTGTCTTTTTTTGAAAGTATTTGTAATGAATGTCTGTGTGCAAACACATGATTGTGTACCTTTTCTGACCTTTTCAAAACGTTTTATTGACTTTTAAGGAAGTGGATGGTCTATTTAAAGAGTTTCTGCAATCATCATTTGCCAATTTTCCCCATTTGTCTAATTGTAACAGCTGCTGCCTTAGGTAACATCTGTTCTCTATTAACTCCTCAGAAAGACATTTTGAAGGGTCATAAGGATCAGGGCTGTGATACACCTAGAGACTTGGCCTAAAAGACTTGATCAGTGGATTAAGCCACAATTTCCTATCCTAAGTTACTTTAGGTATTATGACTCATCTGCAGCTCAAAAGAAGCCTGTGAGGAATTTAAATATAACAATTAACAGAATGGAGTAAAAATTTGAATAATGCCAAGCTCTTACCATTTTAATTTCACATCTATTGTAATGATAATGACTTGCTCAGTTGGTAATTATTGCTGTGGTTCCTTCCTTTCTTCTCTCCTTTGAGATGGAGAGCATCAGCAAACAAAGATGAACACATTAGAACAAGAAGCAGGGAAGCTACTCCCTGATAATGGAAAAGACCACTTTGGCAGGACTGGCACATTCCAGATCCTCATAGATCTAACATATAGTTCTCTATGGATCCATTGTAATATTAATGACTCATTCTCCTGGTTGCAGTTTATGTTGGTTATCTATATAATTTAGTAAATAAATATTGGCTACAGAAAACATCAAAAATACATGTGAAATAAATCTGGTGCTCAAAATTAAGAGAGACTCTGAACTAAAATATGCACCAATATAAAATTTGGTTTGTTATTTGCTTAAAATTCCTACATTATTTATAATATGCTAGTGGAGTAATAACAATCCACCTTTCTAATGAATTGGCAACACTGGGCACTTCACTTATGTTTTACTGAATAATTTCAATTTATTCCTAGCAGCTAACCTGTTAGGGAGGGGCACTGTAAGTGTTCATAAAATAAATCCTAAAGGCAACATCCTTTAGATTTTTAAGACCTAAGTCCTAAATGGAAAACAAGAAGAGTTATTGTTACTGATAAGTCTTGTTAACTTCCGAATAGATACATACATTGAGATGTCACAGCTCTCTCTAGAGTTTCCTGTGGCATAATGATGCATAAACCCATCAAGGATATATGTGAGTCAAAAGGAAAGTAGAAAATCAGGAAGTCTGAAAGAACTGTTCATCTAAACAACATTTCACTTCACTATTCAGATATAGCTGAGTTGGTTTAGTATACTTAATGACATTTTAGTAAGGCTATGAATATATAAGCTTATATAAAATAAGCTCTTCACCCCAAATAGAGAAACACTGAGAACTAATGGAAAGGCAGAAAAAATTTTAAACTGGGAAATATTCATTTAAATCAGGGCTTTATTATTTAGCAGATATGTGTTTATGGGGTCAGACACTACTCTCTCATCAGAGGTGGGCACAGCATCCTAATTTTATGGGATACTTAAATAAAATATTATCAAATATTCTGTAAACCATAAACTATGAAGCAATTACAAGTTATTAAAGATTTTCTATTGAATAAAATAGGGCAGATACAAAAGAGTACATAATTTAGGACTCTTACATATTTTTGAGATTTAGTCTTTATAAGCGAGAAGTCAGAATCGTGACTATTTAGGTGAGAGAAGACATTCTGTTTTTCTGGGGCCACACAATGTTTTACACTGACTGGTTTACCAGTAGTTCTTTGTAATCTCCAAGCCTCTTCCAACCTCAACAACTCTTTTGGCACAATTTAAAAAAGAGGCTACAAACTTTCAATGCTTCTTGTCACTATTCACAGTCCTTATATCACTTGTCACGGTAAACCATCAGCATTAATCTCATTATTTTTATAGCAGTTTGAATTGGTATAAGGTTTAGTTGTCTCAGGTCACTCTTCATCTTCTGTACTCAAATCCTGATAAAACTTTTCAAAGTCTACTTTCTGAACAGTCCACTTTCTGATATCTACCACTCTTTCCTAACTCCTGAAATCTTTTTACTGTACCTTCTGTTGGTGATTTATCAGCCAAATCCTGCCTATCCTAAACCTGTCTACATTCTTGCTCCAAAGGTAACCAGGCTCTCTCTCAAGGACGGATTTCCCTGTAGCTCTCTTAAATAGTGTTGTATAATTAAAAAAAAAAGTGTCTGGTCTTTGTCCTTAGTTCTTGGGCCTAAGCTTCTAAATCCTTGGATTTTCCTAAGAAAAATAAACCCTTGCTTTATTTATTAATGGTGAGTCCCTGGGACCATGCCTGAGTTTATCCTAGAGTGATGACTCATGGTGGGTCCCTAGATAGTTTTATAATTGGAACTGGCCATGCCAGGAACACCAACCATATGATGAGAGGATTGACGCTTTGAGCCAGATGATATTATCCCAGCCTCTGAAGAGGATGAAAACACTGAAGATTGAGTTCTATTATGTGGTCAATGATTCAATCATGCCCATCTAATGAAGTTTCCAGAAAATTCTGGATATTAGAGCTTCTGGTTGGTGAACATCCTGATGTACCAGGATAGTGATGCATCTGATTTTTCTAATTCAGTTAGAGAAGACACAGAAAAGCTGTATTGGGACCTTCTGATAACTTACTCAGTGGTTCTTGAATAGTTCTTGATTTGTATCCTTGTAATACAGCTGTCATTTAAATAGCATTTCTTGAGTTCTGTGAGTTATTCTACTGAATCATTGAACTCCCATATTTGTAGCCATTTGTCAGAAGTGTGGGTAGCTTGGGAAGTCCCAAGCTTGTGGCTGGTGTCAGCAGGGAAGGGGAACAATGTGGGAGAGTGTGCCTTCACCCTGTGAAATGTATGCTAACTCTGGTACTTAGCATCAAAATGGTATTGCAAATGGTGATTGTTTTCATAAAACTGCACCTGCAGGTGAGCTAGGTATTCTATATGTCTCCCTTTTCTCATTCAAGAGCATTTTCAGTGCCTCCCCCTCAAAACAAATAGATCTTCTTTATCAGCATATAAGTATCAGTACATAAGTATCAGGATCTCTTACTGTTACCATACTCTATAAGACCTGTCATTTCTTCGAGATTTCCAGTCTACTCCCTGTCATTTCTTAGAGATTTCCAGCTCCTGGTTAACTCCCAGTCTCTCCAACATTTATTGATTATTTCAGTGAACAAATTATTGATATTTGCAATGTTCTGATCTCTCTCAATTCATTGAATTATCTTCTCCAATAATCTTTTTATAAGACTATCCCTCACCTTAGACATTTACCAGTATGGTCATTTCTTAGATTTTGTCATTACCAATAACTTTAAACCCTCCATCATCTCAGATTCACCCTGTTCTTTACACTCTGCAACCACCAACTTGCATCTTTCTAGTTAACTTTTGTTGGTGCCCTAACTTCTATAACCCACCTTTAAGACATACAACTTATCCCCCAATATTTTTATATCTCTAACTACGTTCACATTTACATTCTCCTCGCTTTGACACCTTTTCCCTTTACATTCTTAATTAATGACCTTCCTATTTTTCTGAGAAAATCTAAGCAAATATCTATATTTCAAGTTATAAAATTGATCACAGAAACCTTAAATAATTTCTCATGGTAAACATAATTCAAATTGAAGTTCCGTGTTCTTAATATTTGTATTATCCAGCTACAGCCAAAATAATGCTGACAAAAAATGACCCCTAAACTCAGTGGCTAGTTGTTTTAAACAGTGTTTTTTTTCATGTTTCTGGGCATCCAGGTGTGCTGCAATTAAGCCAGTTTAGGTGACTAGGATGGGCAACTACATATTACATGATGATTTGTACCTGGGCTGCTAGTTTGGTTCGATATTGCTCTACTTATGTTTGAATTAGGTCCTAGGTTTTCCTTTTTGGGATTAAATATGGATTTTCTTTAGAGCTAAGAATAGTGACCATATTTTAGATAATAAATATCAGGAATGAATAATTTTTTCAATTTGTTCTAAGATTATGGGGAAATATATCCCCAGGTTGGGATTATATTTCCTTCTGTGAAAATTCTGATGTGTGTCCTAGCAGGTGACTGCAGATATAGTTAAATTGTTAACAGCTTTGAGCATTACGTTATTGTTGTTTCACATGAACACTATATGCTCATTGCAAAAAGAAAAAAAAATGGCAGCTTTTTTTCACACTTCAAAATTGCACTTCTTCAACTACTCTCTCACAAATGTTGTTCAAGTGTCCAAAAAGGATTATTTCATGAAAAGTGACTTACCTTCCTCTCTGTCATGCCCAAAGGTGGCAAAAGGTGGTGGGAACATAAACTCATTGTTGATTCTTTACGGTGGGGCATGAGTTAATTTTTTCATGATACAGCTTGAATTTTTTCACCTCAAAAACCAGCAATAATATCCCCCCATGTTGTCCTTCCAGGCAACACATCACACAAAGCCATGTCAGGAAATCCTCACAAAATATACTCCCCACTTTCTCTTGGCCTCTATCTTGGGATTAGTAGATAATTAGTACAGGAAAGCAGGTCACACAGCCCTGACCTTGTGAGATATAGCTCATAATACTGAAATGTCATGGCTGGAAAAAAAATGGAGATCATCATTTTCCCATCCTGACATTTTTCCACATCATAACTTACAGGTACTTCATTAAAGATGAAAAATGAAATAGAGTAATAAGACTATATTGACAGCCACAGTAAATAAAATTAAAATCTATGTAATATATTCGAGGTTGGGTCCTGATGTTAAAGTTTAGAATTTGCCATTTTGTTATATAGATACTCATCATGAAGAAATTTAAAATACACATTAACTACACAGAGATGAATAAAACAGTAAAGAAAATGTTTACAATCTGGGCTGTTATTAACTAAGGTAGTGTTGGTCATGGGGAGTACCTCCTTTTCCTAATCTCCATAGGGGTAATTGTAGATTCATATATATAAACATAAGACATATAACCAGATAAGAAAAGTAAGAAAAGTTTATCAAATATTAAGAGCTGGAAACAAATAATTATCAGAACAAAACATAGTATAGTTGTTAAATTTGCCATTTAAAAGACAGCAGTAGGAAATTATTTTTTTCCTATAGCACTAACAAAAAGTTACCTCTTATACTTCTATGCTATTACCATGCTTTATAAATATTTTCTATCCTCTTTATTCCCATGGATAACTGACTATATCTTTCTTAACCGGCTCTTCCTGAATTCTTCAATACAGTCTAAACAGGTTTGTAGGCCGGATAAGTTTCCTATCTCCATCTTCAATTCTGTGACCTACCAGCTGGTATCCCAGAAGCATCAGAGTAACACGAGAGATAGGAGACAAAGTCGGGCTATATTTTTGCCCTTACAGCTCACCACAAAAATTTTTTTATAGAACTTTTTTACTTGATGGATATGACTTGACACAAGCAAGATATGGAAGGGAATTTGGGAATTTTCCTAAAGAGGTTATTGACTGAAAAAGAAATCAAAGATGTATTTATGTTGTCATAAATGAAGTTTATGAGATGATAATTGTTCTGAAGCTGCCAAGATAACTTTTTCTCACCAGAAGTTTCATGTTTACATTTAGAAAATTGAAAATTGCATAATTTGTATTGATGTTTATAATCAGAATATTCTGAATACCTTAATAATTTTGGAATTCTACATATCAAAATAAATATTAAATCTTCTCCCGGATTCCCTGACATAAGAATTGTATGTAGTGTTTGACTACATACAGTCATATGTGGTGTTGTGATGTGGTGTTGTGACATCACAACACCACAGACATATGATGTCTGATTCAAAGACGTACATCCATGTTATTTTTATAAAATAGTGCAATTTCTGGAATTTTTCCAACTCAATCCAACAAACGCTTATTTTTTTTAATAGCTAGGTGCTTGCCTATGCATTTTTTGGACATCATTTATTTTCTTTTTTTTCAATTAGCTCAAGGATGCTCAGGAAATAAACATACAACTTACTGTGTGCCTGATCAAAAATCTGCCCCTGTCAAAGTCATCCAACAAAAATGGAAGAGAAACTAATAAAATCTTATGGATATCCTTTCCAAATGAAGCCATTTGAGCCATTTACCTCCCAAGAGAAAACTGCAAAATGATAATGAACTAAATTTCCCTCTAGCTCCCACTAGAAATGCTGACTTAGTCGATGTCTTGAGAAGTGGGGTTATGGCTATTCAAAATACAAACTGATGTACAGGTAGCTTCTCCTTTTGTCCTATTTTCACTCTTTCTATTTTTTTTCTTTTTATCTTCCTCTCTTTTCCTCTCTCTCCACTATCTGCTCAGCTACCCATTTATAGAAACCTTCCTGTAAATTGACAAAGCTAAAGAATGTGTTTTTGGATGACTGTATTATTTTTTCTTTCACTTGTGAAAGACAGTAACATTAGAAAAGAATTGGAGAACTCTTTACAAATTCTATGTTCATATGTAAATTTTACTTATGCATAGTAATATATAACATTAACAACATAATAGTGCTAATGTTCTAATTTCAGGATTATAAAATGTTTCTGAAATTAAAGGAACTACAGATAATAGTAATAGTAGTTATATTTATTTAGTAATTTGCTAAGTGGTATATGTACATTATCTATTTTAATGTACAAAAATTACTCTTTGAAATAATTACTAATTCTACAGAACTAGAAAGAATCAGAGCCAGTGTAGGAACCCAAGAGTTTATTTCAAAGCACTCTCTTAGCCAGTATATATATTACTCTTCAAGTAATACAGCAAATGTATTTGTTGAGGAGGTTTGCAAAAGCAATGTCTAAGACACATGTCACTGATCTTCATGATAATGTTTTCTTAAATGTAGAAACGTTCAAAATGATAATTAGTTTTACACTTTAAGATACTTCTTTATAATTAAAATCCTTTTAAAGTAATCAAGTGAAAATTATTCCTACTTTAAAAATCTATCATCACAACACCACACTAATTTTCTATTGTGAAATTCTATATTTGGGAGTCATTGAAAGTGATGTCTATTTTGTTGGTCAGAACATATAATTGAAGTAAGTGTTCCAAAAAATATCGTAGACCACAATTATACATGCTAAGAGTACAAGGGTTTTGAAAATTGACAAAGGTGTCCCACAATCAACATCTATAACTTTCTGCCAGATTCTTCCTTCCCGTCATCACTCCTATTCTCGTCAATGGGATCACTTAAGCCCTATCTGAAAGTCCTGTTCTCATCCTTCCCAGACCTGGTGCGAACTTAATTTGTTCCAAAATGTTAACATTTTACTATACTTGGTTCATATTTTTGTATTTTTGTAAAATACTTACAGCTATCAATAAAACTCCCTTATTCCTCTAATCTGTTTCTCTCCTGCCCAACTTAGACACAAACAATCTTAAAGTTGACATGAATAAGCATTTTTAGTATATTTTGAAAGATATATGTGTTATCTTGTAAAAAAAATTTGAATAATAAAAATAAACACAAACATTTTCAGGCCTACAAATTCTCTTGCAACTTCCCTTTATGCTCAATGTTATATTTGTGAAATTGATATTTTTTATACATCAAGTTTCAGTTGGCTCATTTTTATTTTAGATCATTGTGTTGTTATACCACACTTTATCTCCTTTCCTGTTTTCAAACATTTGCTGTGACACATATTACTTCAAAAATTTTGTTTCATGTCATCTGTTGAATATGTGTCCAAGTCCATCTAATATATATATATATGATGCTATATATATATATATAATGCTATATATATATATTATATAGAGACAGCTTTCTAGTTTGCCATATATATATACAGATATATATTTATATGTGTGTTTGTGTGTGTGGTGTACATCGTTGAGCCTTTGCTAGCTGTGTGTGTCTTCAACTGTATTAAATAAATCTAGATTATTTTTCAGACAAGAAATATTTATATCCCCACTAGAAGTTCCTTAAGAGTACCTGTTTCTTTCCATCTTTTTAAACATGCTGCTTTCTCAGATATAAACCCAGTGGGTATGAAATAGCATGGCATTGTCATTTTGTATTTCTCTATTAGTGAGGTTGAGCATCTTTTCACATTATTAATCCTTCTTGCTTTCTTGTTAATAAAAGCCCTATTTATATATTATCCCCATTTTTTTCCTAATGGGATGCTTTAGGAACATATTATATATTCAGTAAACAAAGTTGTTCATAAGCATTGTAAATATATTTTCTCATTTAGCAGCTTTTCTTTTAACTGTGATAAGTTATATTGTTTTATACAAATTTCTTTTAAATTGAATATATTCAAACCTATCAACATGCTCTTTTATGATCTATAACCTTTGAATTTTATTCAAGCAATGCTTTCATAATCGAATGTATTAAAAATCCTTCCTGTTTTTCCTTTTAAATGTATTACAACTTTTTCTTATATTTAGATATTTGATTTTTATACATTGGGGTCTAATTATTTTTTAATATAAATATTTCATAGTTCCTGCACTCTATTTTAATTGGCCCATTATTTATCTATTGATTTGTAATGTCACTCTATCATAGATCAAGTTTTCATCCATTTATGGATAGGTGGTTAGTTCTTAGCTATTGTTTGTGTTTGCTGACTCCGTGTAAGACCATTTTCATTCTTATAGGTTGAACTCTGGCACTTGATATCTGAGAAAGTGGGCTTCCTATCCCTTTCATCAAATCTCCCAACTTCCACTCATTCTCTTCCTCCTCTTTCTTTTTCGTCCTCCTTCTCTTCTTCACCTTCATTGTCTTCTCATTTTTTCCCCTCCTTCCATTTTTCAAAAATTAAATAAGGACTTTTTTTTCTCTTTACAATGTGTCAAGGAGTCAAGTTTCATTATTTAAAAAAAACCTGTTAGTATTCTGAATAAAATAGAATTAATGTACAGATTAATTAATTTTCTTTATTAGTAACTTTTTAATATTTTATTTCATAGATATGACATGTCTTGGAATTTATCCAGTATCTATACTATTTCTTTCATTTAAGGACAGTTTTAATTACAAAGTTTGTACACATCCATGTGCTTTATAGTTTTTGTTATTTTAAAGTTTTATTGTGAATGGAATATTTGATATATTCCATTTTAAAATGATTCCATTTTAAAATAATTGGTTTATATATATAAACCACATGATTGATTTTAGTGTTTTGATCTTATTTGCATCAGCCTTGATTTTTTTTTTACATTTAACATTTTTGACTATAGATTCTGTTAGATTTTCTACACATTATTTGCTAATAAAAAGTAAAATGCGTTTTTTCCTTTCTGATCTTTATAATCCTCAATCCAAGTTTGACTAGGAGTGATGAAAATACTCATCCTAATATTGTACCTGATTTTAAAGGGAATGATGCTTAAAACAAAAGATAAAGGGGATATTTTATAAATATTTTTTAGCCAGTTAAAAATATTTCCCTTTCTTTCTAGTTTGCTGAAGCTTTACCATAGAAAGGCACTGACACTTCCTAACTATGGGACCTAGGATTTGTCCTTGTAGTACCTTGTATGGTGGCCCCCAAAATGATACACCCTTATCCAAATATGTGGGAATGTGAATGTTCCTTTTTTTTTTTTTTTACTTAAAGTTCCGGGATACATGTGCAAAACATGCCGGTTTGTTACAGAGGTATACATGTGCCATAGTGGTTTGTTGCATCTATCAACCCATCATCTAGGTTTTAAGCCCCACAAGCATTAGCTATTTGTCCTGATGCTCTCCTTCCTCTCGCCCCACCAACCCCCCGACAGGCCCCGGTGTGTGTTGTTCCCCTCCCTGTGTCCATGTGTTCTCATTGTTCAACTCCCACTTATGAGTGAGAACATGCAGTGTTTGGTTTTCTGTTCCTGTGTTAGTTTCCTGAGGATGACGGCTTCCAGCTTCATCCATGTCCCTGTAAAGGACATGATCTCATCCTTTTTACGGTTGCATAGTATCCTATGGTGTATATGTGCCACATTTTCTTTAAAAATAATCTTTGCAGATTAAGTTAAGGGCCTTGAGGTAAAATCATACTGGATTGCTGGGTTGGCCCTAAATCCAATGACAAGTGTCCTTGGATAAGACAGAAGAGGAAAAGGCACACTGAGGAGCAGGTGGTATGAAGACAAAAGCAAAGGTTGGAGTGAGAAAGCTGCAAACTAAGGAGGCCAAAGCCACCAGAAGCCACCAGAAGCAGAAAGAGACAAGAAGTTTCCATCCCCAGGACCTCCAGAAGGAGAAAAGCCGTGCTAACACCTTGACTGCAGACTGCTGTAAGAGACCATTTAGTTGTTTTTTAAAGCCAGTTAGTTTCTGGTACTTAGGGCAGCTATAGGAAACTCATACAGTTTCTTGGCTCTTACAGCTTCTTTATTTATAAAGGTAGACAATAAAATTACCACATTAGGGCCAATTTGAAGAATAAATGAATGAAACCATGACCAGCCTTTAATGGAGTGTCTACCATACATTAATCACTATATCATTCTTTAACATATAATTATTTTGTGGAAATGACCATTGCACACCATAGAATACAACAGTAGCTCCTTAACAGAATCAGTATATTGGACAAATGTCACATGTCCTGATATTGCAAGTAGAAGAATGACAGTGAGTACAAAAGGGATTAAGAAAATCTCAACAAAAAGTAAAGTGGGAAATACAAACATTCCAAGATCACAAAGTCAGAAAATCACAACAATATTCCAAAAATAAAGTTTTATACAACAGGAATAACTCTTCAATTATTTATTAAACTTTCTTTGTAAAAATTTTGGATCAAACCCATCACAAGTAAAGCTGTGAAATAACGGTCTGCACTGACTGGTAGGGGTGAGCAGTGAATACCACTTAAGCGCTCTATATTTAAGGGGGTTCTATATCTAAAATAGCAGTTGTGTCTTTCTATCTTCTCTAAAGCAATTCATAATGTTAACTTATTTATCTGCCCCTATATATGCGTAAGACTTGACGGTGATAGATTAAAGACATGACAAATTTATGGCAGGTATCTGGCATCCTAATAAAAATGTTGGTTGAAATATAAGAGTTATAAAATAGAGAATATTGTTAGGGTCTCAATCTTCTGGGTTTTTTCTCTTCATCCTGGTTGATTCATTAATTTACATCCTGTATGGTCTGGATGCTTATGTACCCCTAAAATTCATATGTTGAAGCCTTAACCCCCAATGTGATGGTATTAGGAGGTAAAGCCTTTGGAGGTCATTAGATTCAGATGAGGTAATGAGTGTAGAGCCCTCATAATGAGATTGTTACCCCTATAAAAAGAGAAAGAGATACCAGAGCATCCTGTCTCTACCATGTGAAGATACAGCAAGAAGGCAGCCATCTACAAACGAGGAAAATGACCTTCACCAGAACTTGACAATGCTGGCACCTGATTTCAGACATGTCAGCCTTCGGAACTACGAGAAATAAATGGCTAATGTTTAAGACACTCAAGATTTTGCTATAGCAGCCTGAGCAGACTAAGACAACGACTTCAAATATAATTCATATCTTAATGACTCCTGACTTTATATCTTCCATCCTGAACCATAACCTAGCTTCAGACTCATATTCAATAGCGCACTTGATAGTTTCCTATGTTTACTCTTAACAGAATTTCATATTTAAGAAGTTAGAGTAGAACTCTTGATTTCTCCCAATCAAACTGTTCTTTCCAATCTGCGTCTCACATCTTGATATAGAACACAGTCAGCTCCTGAATTGTTCAGGGAAAATATCTAGGCATCTGCCCAAATTCTTCCATTTCTGTTACGAACAGCCAATATTTCAGCAAGCTCTTGATAATCCTTCTTCAAACTGAATCCCAAACTCCTCTGTTTTGTAAACATATTAGCTCAAAACATCATTATCTACCACCTAGCCTATTAAAAATTTTTAACTGGTCTCCTTGCTGCCACTCTTATGCTAAAATTGATTCTGTAGTAGCTACTGATATGGTTTCATTCCGTGTCCCCATCTAACTCTCATGTCAAATTGTAATTCCCATTGTTGAGGGAGGGACCTGATAGGAGACTATTAGATCATGGGGGTGGATTTCCCTCTTGCTATTCTTGTGATGGTGAGTGAGTTCTCATGAGGTTTGATTGTTTAAAAGTGTGTAGCACCTCCCCCTTCTCTCTCTCCTCCCGCCATGTGAAGGGTGTGCCTGCTTCCCCTTTGCCTTCTGTCATGATTGTAAGTTTCCTGAGGCCTCCCCAGCCATGTCTCCCATACAGCCTGTGGAATTGTAAGTCAGTTAAACCTCTTTTCTCCATAAACTACCCAGTCTCAGGTATGTCTTTAGAGCAGTATAACAACTGACTAATACAGTTCCAGTAATATTTTATAATAATAAACCTGATCATATTATTCAACCAATGGCTTTTTACCCATTTAAAATATATTCTAGCTGCTTTACCATGGTTGAACAACTCAAAAAGACCTGTACCTTATATCTGAGACCTCATATCTTCTCTAGTTGTGCAATATGCTTCAAGCACAGTGTTCCTTGCTTTTATTTATTTATTTATTTATTTATTTATTTATTTATTTATTTTTGCTATTTATCCCTTCAAAAACTATGCCACCCTGATTGCTTTCTCACAGTTCTTTCTTGAGCTGAAACTGTTTCCCCTGACTTTCATACTATTTAGATTTCAATTCAAAAGTCCTCTCCTCAGAGAAGACTTTCTCAACTAAACAAAGTTTCAATCACCTCTTCCTAAACAATATGCCCAGGTATATTACCTCACTTTGCATTTTCTTGATAGCAGTTATTGTTGTGCCATTTGTATACTATTAACAATATAAATTACAATAAAATGCATAGTTAGTAATAAGATTGTATTATTATTATTATTTACTAATTCACTAATCCACTGATCTAGCTATCCCAAATGAATACTCCAGGGAAATGGGGCAGTTTTAAAACATGGCCACAAATACTTTAACGTAGCTCACACTAAAAGATGGTTATATATCTTCTCTCTTTGAATCAAGGAGTTGTAACTGCTCCAATTAATGGAGAATGTTGCAAGAGTCACTACATGATTTCTCTGAGTAGGTCATACAAAGGCCATGCAACATCACCTTTGATCATTTGAACACTTGTTCTTAAAGCCTCTAGTGACTCATCATGTGGAAATACTAAGCTCAAACAGACACACATAGAAAGTCCCTGGCAGGCCCAGTTTTTAACCATCTTAGCTAAGTTCCCAGATGAGAGGAAAATCATCTTGACCCATGTAGAGCACCCCACGGACTATACAAATATCACTGAGTGGTCTCTATAAGTGCTACATAGAAAAGAAGCATTACTCAAGCAAATCCTCACCAAATTGTGATGAATAATTTTTTAAAAGGTACTGTTTTATGTGAGTAAGATTTGGAGGTGGTTTGTTTCACAGCAATCAGTAACTGTAACACAGGTCTTCTATTATATATTTTTCAGAATAAAAGCAGACTCTATGATTTATAATATGTAATATTTTGTATGTGAAAGGGAATGGAAATAAAAGTATGCAGACACACAGAGAGCCACACAAAGACATAATAGAGAGTTAAACCAAAAATTATAAATAGCTACATATAAGAGAGGGAATGAACCAGGACAGGAGACAAAAATTAAAATTATATTTTTTTGAATGTATGCTATTTTACAGGTTTTTACCTTGGAATTATGTTTATTCATACACAATCAAAGTTTAACAAAAGTAAAAACTGACCTAGTGTGTTTGTATTACTATAACAAAGTGTGTCAAACTAGGTAATTTATAAGAAATAGAAATTTATTTCTCACAGTTCTGAAGGCTTTGTAATCCAAGAACAACACATAGGCAGGTTCCTTGTCTGATAAAGGTCTATATCTGCTTCCAAGATGGTGCCTTGAATGCTGGGTCCTCACGTACCAGAAAAACAGAAGAGCAAAAGGTCAAAAAGGAGTGAACAGCTCACTTGCACCTCTTTTGCAAGGTCACTAATCCATTCATTTGGGATCCACCCACATGACTTAGTCACCTCCTAATGGCCCCAGCTCTTAACAACATCACATTGGCAATTAAGTTTCAATATATAAATACAGAAATGGTAAATATGGGAATAGATATAAAATACTATTTAAAATATTTTCAGGGGCAAGGGGAGGGAGAGAATTAGGACAAATACCTAATGCATGAGGGACTTAAAACCTAGATGATAGGTTGATACGTGCAGCAAACCACCATGGCATATGTATACCTATGTAACAAACCTGCGCATTCCGCACATGTATCCCAGAACTTAAAGTAAGATAAAATAAGAAAATCAACAAAACAAAACAAAACAAAACAAAACCTTTTTTGGTAAAAGGCAACAGATGAGAGCAAAAACTAAGTATGAATTTTGGGGGACGTATTTATACCATAGCAACAACCTCTAAACATCAACAGTATAAAGACACAAATGAACCTAACTATATAGAGTGTATGTTATAAATTGCGGCTCAAAATAGCATTTTAAACAATTTTGAAATACCGCATTTGTGTGTGTAGTGGAACATATATTATGAAGAGTTGGCTGTAAAAAAAGTATTTAACTGGATTAGTGTAACTATTAGAAATGAAATATTGTTTGTTAAATATTATAAATTCTGAATATACATATATAATATATGTAAATAAATAATTATGTCTTTTAAAATCAAAATTTTCTTTAGAAGACAAAGGAGATATCATTGGAACCTATATAAAGAAAAAACTGAAGACAAAACATTTAAATAAGTATGACAATTTTTTTATTTCATAAAAAATACTAGATCAGAGATCCAATAAAATTAATAAATCCAAAGAATAAATCAAAATAAAATTAAAACACAATGAATCATACTTAAATTGCTAAAAACAAAATAAGGAGAAAATCTGAAAAGGAGCCAAAAAAAGGAAAGGTAAAATTTCATAACAGAACAAAAATTTTTCAATATCTATAGAAAAGAGTTTTTTGTTTGTTTGTTTGTTTGTTTGTTTTTTGAGACAGAGTCTCACTTTGTCGCCAGGCTGGAGTGCAGTGGCACGATCTCGGCTCACTACAACCTCCACCTCCTGGGTTCAAGTGATTCTCCTGCCTCAGTCTCCCGAGTAGCTGGGATTACAGGCACATGCCACCACTCCAGGCTATTTTTTGTATTTTTGGCAGAGACAGGGTTTCACCATGTTGGTCAGGCTGGTCTTGACCTCCTGACTTTGTGATCTGCCCCCTTTGGCCTCCCAAAGTGTTGGGATTACAGGCGTGAGCCACCACGCCCAGTAGAGATATTTTCAAAGACAGAAAAGTAAAGTAAGAACAAAAGAAAGAAAGATCCAATTAGAAAAACTGCAAAACAAGAAATTTTTCTGGTTGAAAAAAATGACGCTAGCTAAAAACCTCTGGCTCTATAGGAAGTAATGAAGAATACAGAATGATACCTATGGGAATAAATATAAAATACTATTTAAAAATGTGTTCATAAAAGGCAACTGACTAGAGCAAAAAATTATATAGTTTACAGAATATTTAGAAGAAAATACATGAAAACTTCACAAATGTGGAATTTAGTATAACAAATTAAAGTAAATATTGCTAAATTAAATGTACACATTTTACTCCCTTAAGTAACAACTGAAAAACAATAACAGACATATAGCTGTAATATGGAACTTAGTATAATAGAAATTCAGAAAAGTGGAATGTAGTATAACAGAAATTCAGGTAAATGCTGCTAATGCTCCCTTGAGTAACAACTGAGAAACAAGAACAGACATATAGCAAATAAGCTATGATGGACTTGTGAGTGTTAGTTTGGCCAGGCTGAATCACATTTCACACATATATTTCTATTTTTCTGGTTAGGGTGGACTACCAAGAAGATTCTCACATGAGGGTGCAAGGGAGGCAATAGCCATTTTGTAGCATACGCGTGTGCACAGACACACACACACACACACACACACTGTTGCTAATCGGCTGACTCACCTCATTGGTGTGAAGCAGCAGCCGTGTCTGCAATTGCTCTACCTTGCCTTGTATCCTCCTTCAGTTTCTCTGACTCATAGGCCAATGTGTGTTGAACTCTTTGATGAAAGACCTGGCTTCTGCAGGATACTCATGTCCTCAAGGTTAGAGACAAAAAGAATGAACAAGGACACGTGTTTCAATTCATTCTTATAGGTTCCAGCTTGTGGGGTTGCAGGCTACTCATGATCTTTCATTCCTGACTGTCCATGGATTTAGCTTGAGCTCCAGCATTAGACTCAAAAACAGCCTTGCAGCTACTGTTCAACCAGCCACCATGAATGTTTAATCCAATTCCCTGTTATCTATCCATCCTACTGGTCCTGCTTCTCTGGTTGAACTCTGACACATAAGCCAGTAGAGGAGAAAAATAAAAATACTTTAAGAAAGATCTGTCACTTAGGGTTCAAGGATGGGATGCAGGCTGTGAAAAATCAATCTAACTACTTATGGAAAGGAGTAAGGAAAATAGCAACTGACCTAAATAACTTTAAAAGTATCTTGACCAGTTACTGTAAGCTAAAACAACAAAAAGGCTGTACACAAATACTGTAGTCTAATTATTAATTATATTTCTAACATAGGTACAAGTTAACTATTCTGAAACTACTTTACATGTATACTAGAGTTGTACAAATAAATAAATTTATTTCAGATAATGGGAACCAAATTTTTCTCTGTCAGAGAAAAAAGTTACAAATCAGCACAGGAGGTTAGAATGAGCCCTGTGGTACACTTTTAGAGAAGATATCTTGAACTCATGCATATTTTAATACATTGATATATAAAGTAATAATTACAGATATGAGTGTATACATGCTAGAATGAATGTATACATAGGTTACTACAAACACATACATTCAACTCATTGAAACTGCAGGATAACGTATGATTTTATTAAGATCATGTTTTTTTATTTCAATAGTTTTGGGGGAACTGGTGGTTGTTGGTTACATAAATAAGTTCTTTATTGGTGATTTCTGAGATTTTGGTGCATCTATCACCTGAGCAGTGTGCACTGTACCCGATATGTAGTCTTTTATTCCTCACCCCCTCCCACACTTCCCCCAACCCACAAAGTCCATTGTATCATTCTTATGCCTTTGTATTCTCATAGCTTAACTCTCACTTATAAGGGAGAACGCATGATAGTTGTCCATTCCTTATTTACTTCACTTAGAATAATGGCCTCTAACTCTATACAAGTTGCTGCAAATGCCGTTATTTCATTCCTTTTTATGGCTGAGTAGTATTCTGTGGTGTAGATATACCACATTTTCTTTATCCACTTGTTGGTTGATGGACATTTAGGTTGGCTCCATATTTTTGCAATTGTGAATTGTGCTGCTATAAACATGTGTGTGCAAGTGTCTTTTTCATATAATGACTTCTTTTCCTCTGGCTACATACCCAGTAGTAGGATTGCTGGAACAAATGGTAATTCTATTTTTATTTCTTTAAGGAATATTCATACTGTTTTCTAACACACGGTATAACCACATTGCTTATACTAGTTTACATTCCCGCTAGCATGTAGAAGTCTTCCCTTTGCACCACATCCAAGCCAACATCAATTTTTTTTTATTTTTTTAATTATGGTCATTCTTACAGGAGTAAGGTGGTATCTCATTGTGGTTTTATTTTACATTTCCCTGATAATTAGTGATGTTGGTAATTTTTTCATACTTATTTTGGTCATTTTTATATCTTATTTTGAGAATTGTCTACTCACATCCTTTGATTCACAAACAGAAAGCTGTGGACTAGTTTTTCTCATATTGTAGATAAATGTTATTGTTTCTCTTGTACCATAGCAATAATTCCCTTAGATTAAAAATGTAAAAATGTAATTATTCTAAAATAATTGTATAAGTATTTCTTTAGGTTAAACATATGGCTAGCAAAAAAGGTGTTCGCTCTGAATGTAGCTATGCATCCACCTTTGAAGTACAGAGCTTTTATAAAGGATCACTCTGACACACCATTATGTAAAATATATCATTTTATCATGAGAAAGGCATATTGATTCAGTTAACAAATCTGTAGTTAGATTTTATATATCTGTATAGATAACCACTTATTTGACAGTTTTCAATTATTTCCTCACTTAGGATCTTTCAATTTGAAATAAAATGCCAATCACAAAAGATTAGAATTAAAATTTCATAACATAATTTATGTGAAGAACATAATCATAAAACTTACAACCTAAAAATCTCTCCTTGTTAACAAGTAAAGCTAAATCCAAAGTAAAAGCTACCCATTATTGGGTAGCTGGCAAGATGGGCAAATAGGAAGAGCTCCAGTCTGCAGCTCCCAGTGAGATCCATGCAGAAGGCGGGTGATTCCTGCATTTCCAACTGAGGTACACAGTTCATCTCATTGGAACTGGTTGGACAGTGGGTGCAGCCCAAGGAGGGTGAGCCGAAGGAGGGTGGGGTGTCACCTCACCCAGGAAGCACAAGGGGTTGGGGGATTTCCCATTCCTAGCCAAGGGAAGCTGTGAGAGACTGTATGGGGAGGAACAGTACATTCCGGCCCAGATACTGCATTTTTCCCATGGTCTTCACAAACAAAAGACCAGGAGATTCTCTCCAGTGCCTGGCTCATCAGGTCCCACCCCCACAGAGCCCAGCAAGCTAAGATCCACTGGCTTGAAATTCTTGCTGCTAGCACAGTAGTCTGAGGTTAACCTGGGATGCTAGAGGTTGATGGGAAGAGGGGCATTCACCATTGCTGAGGCTTGAGTAAGCGGTTTTACTTTCACAGTGTAAACAAAGCCACCTGGAAGTTTGAAATGGGTGGAGCCCACCAGAGCCCCCTGGGACAGAGCACCTGGGGGAAGAAATGGCTGGGGGAGCTGTTTCAGCAGAATTAAACATCCCTGCCTGAGAGTTCTGAAGAGAGCAGCAGTTCCCCTAGTACAGCATTTAAGCTCTGATAAGGGACAGACTGCCTCCTCAAGTGGGTCCCTGAACTCCCATGTATCCAGACTGGGAGACACCTCCCAGTAGGGGCCAATAGATACCTCATGGAGAAGAGCTCTGGCTGGCAACTTGTGGGTGACCCTCTGGGATGAACCTTCCAGAGGTAGGAACAGGCAGCAATCTTGGTTGTTCTGCAGCCTCTGCTGGTAATACCCAGGCAAACGGGGTCTTGAGTGGACCTCCAGCAAACTCCAGCAGACCTGAAGCAGAGGAGCCTGACTATTAGAAGGAAAACTAGCAAACAGAAAGGAATAGTATCAACATCACCAACATCAAAGACCACACATCAATCTCCCATGAAGATGGGAGAAACCAGCGCAAAAAGGCTGAAAATTCCAAAAACTAGAATGGCTCTTCTCCTTCAAAGGATCACAACTAATCACCAGCAAGGGAACAAAACTGGACAGAGAATGAGTTTGATGAGTTGACAAAAGTAGGCTTCAGAAGGTGGGTAATAACAAACTCCTTTGAGGTAAAGGAGCATGTTCTAACCCAATGCAAGGAAGTTAAGAACCTTAAAAAAAGGTTAGAAAAATTGCTAACTAGAATAACCAGCTGAAAGAAGAACATAAATGACCTGATGGAGAAGAAAAACACAGCACAAGAACTTCATGAAGCATATACAAGTATCAATAGCTGAATGCATCCAGCAGAAGAAAGGATATCAGAGAATGAAGGTCAACTCAATGAAATAAAGTGAGAAGACAAGATTAGAGAAAAAAGAGTGAAAAGAAATGAACAAAGCCTCCAAGAAATATGGGACTATGTGAAAAGAACAAATCTGTATTTGATTGGTGTACCTGAAAGTGACGGGGAGAATGGAATCAAGTTGGAAAACACTTTTCAGGATATTATTCAGGAGAATTTCCCCAACCTAGCAAGGCAGGCCAACATTCAAATTCAGGAAATACGGAGAACACCACAAAGATATTCCTCGAGAAGAGCAACCCCAAGATACATAAGATTCACCAAGGTTGAAATAAAGTTAAAAATGGTAAGGGCAGCCAGAGAGAAAGGTCAGGTTACCCACAAAGGGAAGCCCACCAGACTAACAGCAGATCTCTCTGCAGAAACCCTGCAAGCCAGAAGAGAGTGGAGGCCAATATTCAACATTCTTAAAGAAAAACATTATCAAACCAAAATTTCATATCCAGCCAAACTAACCTTCATAAATGAAGAAGAAATAAAATCCTTTACAGACAAGAAAATGCTGAGATTTTGTGACCACCAAGCCTGCCTTACAAGAGCTCCTGAAGGAAGCACTAAACATGGAAAGGAACAACAGTTACCAGCCACTGCAAAAACCAAATTGTAAAGACCATCAATGCTATGAAGAAACTGCATCACTAATAGTCAAAATAACCAGGTAGCTTCATAATGACAGGATCATATTTACACATAAAAATATTAACCTTAAATGTAAACAGGCTAAATGCCACAATTAAAAGACACAGACTGGCAAATTGGATAATGAGTCAAGAACCATTGGTGTGCTGTATTCAAGAGACCCCTCTCATGTGCAAAGACACACATAGGCTCAAAATAAAGGGATGGAGAGAGATTTACCATGCAAATGGAAAGCAAAAAAAAAAAAAAAAAAAAAAAAAACAAGCAGACATTGCAATCCTAGTCTCTGATAAAACAAACTTTAAACCAACAAATATCAAAAGAGACAAAGAAGGGCATTACATAATGGTAAAGGATCAATGCAACATGAAGAGCTAACTATCTTAAATATATATATGCACCCAATAAAGGAACACCCAGATTCATAAAACCAGTTCTTAAGTCTTTACTTACAAAGAGACTTAGACTCCCACACAATAATAATGGGAGACTTTAACACCCCGCTGTCAATATTAGACAAATCAATGAGACAAAAAATTAACAAGGATATTCAGGACTTGAACTCAGCTGTGGACCAAGCAGACCTAATAGACATCTACAGAACTCTCCACCCAAAATCAACAGAATATACATTCTTCCCAGCAACACACTGCATTTATTCTAAAATTGATGACATAATTTGAAGTATAACACTCCTCAGTAAATGCAAAAGAAAGAAAATCAAAAGAAACAGTCTCTCAGACCACAGTGCAATCAAATTAGAACTCAGGATTAAGAAATCACTGAAAACCGCACAACTACGTGGAAAGTGAACAACTTGCTCTTGAAAAGCTACTGGGTAAATAACGAAATTAAGGCAGAAATAAAGATGTTTTTTGAAACCAATAAGAACAAAGACACAACATACCAAAATCTCTGGGACACATTTAAAGCAGTGTGTAGAGGGAAATTTATAGCACTAAATGCCCACAAGAGAAAGCAGGAAAGATCTAAAATTGACACCCTAACATCACAATTAAAAGAACTAGAGAAGTGAGAGCAAACAAATTCAAAAACTAGCAGAAGACAAGAAACGACTAAGGTCAGAGAAGAAATGGAGGAAATCGGGACATGAAAAAGCATTAAAAAAAAATCAATGAATCCAGGAGCTGGTTTTTTGAAAAGATTAACAAAATAGACCACTAGCCAGGCTAATAAAGAAGAGAAGAATCAAATAGATGCAATAAAAAATAATAAAGGGGGTATCACTACCAATCCCACAGAAATACAAACTACCATCAGAGAATACTATAAACACTTCTATGCAAATAAACTAGAAAATCTAGAAGAAATGGACAAATTCCTGGACACATAAACACTCCTGAGACTAAACCAGGAAGAAGTAGAATCCCTGAATAGTCCAATAACAAGTTCTGAAATTGAGGTAGTAATTAACAGCCTACCAACCAAAAAACGTCCAGGACCAGATGAATTCCCAGCTGAATTCTACCAGAGGTACAAAGAGGAGCTGGTACCATTACTTCCAAAATTATTCCAAACAATAGAAAAACAGGGAATCTTCCCTAACTCATTTTATGGGGCCAGCATCATCCTGATACCAAAACCTGGCAGAGACACAACAAAAAGAAGAAAATTTTAGGCCAATATCCATGATGAACATCAATGTAAATCTCATCAATAAAATACTGACAAACCGAATCCAGTAGCACATCAAAAAGCTTGTCCACCACGATCAAGTTGGCTTCATCCCTGGGATGCAAGGCTGGTTCAACATATGCAAATCAATAAACGTAATCCATCACATAAACGGAACCAATGACAAAACCCACGTGATTATCTCAATAGATGCAGAAAAGGCCTTTGACAAAATTCAACACCTATTAATGCAAAAAACTCTCAATAAACTAGGTATTGATGGAATGAATATAAAAATAATAAGAGCTATTTATGACAAACCCACAGTCAATATCATACTGAATGGGCAAAAACTGGAAGCATTCCCTTTGAAAACTGGCACAAGACAAGGATGCTTTCTCTTACCACTCCTATTCAACATAGTATTGGAAGTTCTGGCCAGGGCAGTCAGGCAAGAGAAAGACATAAAGGGTATTCAATTAGGAAAAAAGGAAGTCAAATTGTCTCTGTTTGCAGATAACATGATTGTATATTTAGAAAACCCCATTGTCTCAGCCCAAAATCTCCTTAAGCTGATAAGCAATATCAGCAAAGTCTCAGGATACAAAATCAATGTGCAAAAATCTCAAACATTCCTATACACCAATAACAGACAAACAGAGCCAAATCATGAGTGAACTCCCATTCACAATTGCTACTAAGATAATAAAATACCTAGGAATACAACTTACAATGGATATGAATGACCTCTTCAAGGAGAACTACAAACCACTGCTCAAGGAAATAAGAGAGGACATAAACAAATGGAAAAACGTTCCATGCTCATGGGTAGGAAGAATCAATATCTTGAAAATGGCCACACTGCCTAAAGTAATTTATAGATTCAATGCCATCCCCATCCAGCTACCATTGACTTTCTTCACAGAATTGGAATAAGCTACTTTACATTTCATATGGAACCAAAAAGAGCCCACATAGCCAAGCAAATCCTAAGCAAAAAGAACAAAGCTGACTTTAAAACTATACTACAAGCCTAAAGTCACCAAAACAGCATGGTACTGGTACCAAAACAGATATACAGACCAATGGAACAGAGCAGAATAGAGCCCTCAGAAATAACACCACACATCTACAACCATCTGATCTTTGACAAACCTGACAAAAAGAAGCAATGGGGAAATGATTCCCTATTTAATAAATGGTGTCAGGAAAACTGGCTAGCCATATGCAAAAAGCTGAAACTAGATCTATTCCTTACATACAAAAATTAACTCAAGATGCATTAAAGATTTAAACGTAAGACCAAAAGCCATAAAAATTTTAGAAGAAAATCTAGGCAATACCATTCAGGACATAGGCATTGGCAAAGACTTCATGACTAAAACACCAAAAGCAATGACAACAAAAGACAAAATAGACAAATGGGATCTAATTAAACTAAAGAGCTTCTGCACAGCAAAAAAAAAAAAAAAAAAAAAAAAAAAAAAACTATCATCAGAGTGAACAGGCAACTTACAGAATGGGGAAAAGTTTTTGCAATCCATCCATCTGACAGAGGGCTAATATCCAGAATCCACAAAGAACTTAAACAAATTTACAAGAAAAAAAAAAAACCATCAAAAAGTGGGCAAAGGATATGAATAGACGCTTCTCAAAAGAAGACATGTATGCGGCCAACAAACATGAAAAAATGCTCATCATCACAGGTCATTAAGGAAACGCAAATCAAAACCACAGTGAGACGTCATCTCATGGCAGTTAGAATGACGATCATTAAAAAGTCAGAAAACAACAGATGCTTGAGAGGATATGGAGAAATAAGAATGCTTTTATACTGTTGATGGGAGTGTGAATTAGTTCAACCATGGTGGAAGACAATGTGGCAATTCCTCAAGGATCTAGAACCAGTAATACCATTTGACCCAGCAATCCTATTATTGGGTATTTACCCAACGGATGATAAATTATTCTACTATAAAGACTCATGCACAAGTATGTTTATTGCAGCACTGTTCACAATAGCAAAGACTTGGAACCAATCCATATGCTCATCAATTATAGACTAGATAAAGAAAATGTGGCACACCATGGAATACAATGCAGCCATAAAAAAGGATGAGTTCATGTCCTTTGCAAGGACATGGATGAAGCTGAAAACCATCATTCTCAGCAAACTAACACAAGAACAGAAATCCAAACACCACATGTTCTCACTCATAAGTGGGAGTTGAACAATGAGAACACATGGACACAGGTAGGGGAACATCACACACCAGGGTCTGTCAGGGAGTTGGGGGCAGGGGGATGGATAGCATTAGGAGAAATACCTAATGTAGATGACAGGTTGATTGGTGCAGCAAACCCCATGGCACACGTATACCTATGTAACAAATCTGCATGTTTTGCACATGTATCTCAGAACTTAAAATATAATAAAAAGTTAAATAAATAAATAAGACATTTATTGGTCATTTACTATTCACAGAGATCATTTTGGGTGTTAGGTATATTAAGAATTTTAAAAATGCCTATTTTTGAGGAAATATTAATCTTGTTGAAGAGATAACTCTTACACATAGAAAAGTAAGTAACAATTTAATATTAACAATTGTTCCTCAGCATCCACCAGCTATTAGTTCCAGAACAACTGTGGATACCAAAATCCCCTGATGCTAAGGTCCTTATTTAAAATAGGGTAGTATTTGCATATAGCTCATGCACATTCTGCCACCTACCTTAAGTCATCTCTAGATTAGTTATAATTTCTAATCACATGTAAATACTATGTAAATAGCTGTTATACTGTATTGATTTAAAATTTGTATTAGTTTTAATGTTGTATTGTGATTTTTATCGTATTTTTAAACATATTTTCCATCTGCATTTCGTTGAATCTGCAGATGCGGAACCCACAGACAGAGAGGGTCGCCTGCACTTGCTGACTATACCAAGAGAAGTAGACTGGATATGCACCATGTAGGACTTAGAGAAAATTGTGATCATACAGGCGAGATATTCCCTTCGTATTTGAAAATGACTTTATTGATCCATAAATTGGATGTTGGTCAGCCTTTAAATAAACTTTCCACTTGTGGCAATAGTTTGAAAATGAATCAATTGAATTCACTTTTCCACAGTTTATTTTCTAATAGTGTATTTCCTTCATTTAAAAAAAGTTATGGAGTAAAGTATTGGAACACAGAAAAAAAATCGGTATGAATTTGTACTTAAAGACTTGTTTTTTTCAATACTGTAAGGATGCTAACTTATTCGTGAGTACAGACATACCTCATTTTATTAAGTTTTGCTTTATTACCCTTTGCAGATAATGTGGTTTTTATACATTGAAGGTTTGTGACAATCCTGCATCAAGCAAGTCTATTGAAGCCATTTTTCCAACAGCATGTGCTCACTTTGTTACAAATTTTAGCAATATTTTTAAATTAAAGTATGTGCATTAGTTTTTAAGACATGATGCTACTGCACACCTAATAGACTACACTATAGTATAAACATAATTTTTATATGAACTAGGGAACAAAAAATATAGTGTGACTCGTTTTATTGCAATATTCACTTTATTGCAGTGGTCTGGAACTCAACCTGCAATACTTGTGAGGTTGGCCTGTAAATGAATTTTTAGGGATGTAAATGAACCAAAAGTCACTTAGCCATATATCATAGCCACCTAGGAATCCTTTGAATATCATTCCAGCCTATGAATAAATATCTTTATTTACTGGGGATTATACATTTCAGAAATTCAGTCTGATTCTGTCTAACGAAAACCAATCAAGTTAGAGATAACAAAAACATATGCCATTATGGCAGCATAGACATTGAAAGATTTCATTCACTTTATATTCTGCAGGAGACTATATGACAAATCAAATATCATGGCAGGAACAAAGAGCTTGGCTAAAATTATATAACCATTCCTCTATATTTAATTAAAATCCAAGTTCTAATTTAGGAATGCAATACTTTAGTTCTCTTTTAGTAGTTGTGTATCTGCCTAACATATTCTTGTGCACCTGCAGCCATTGCTCATTCAACCAGATTGATATAGGTATAACCTGGCATTCTGACCTCTCACTCTCCTTAGCCACAACACCTATTGCCTCACTTTTGCTACAAGGCTTTTCAAATGAACCTATGCAGGATGCGTGGGAGAATTAGACAACCTGGAAGTGACAGTGTTAGAACACTCTAGAGCAACTCTTGTCCACTGGGAATGGGGTGTGGGGGGAAATGGTCACTTTTTTCCTCCCTTCAAAGGACAATTTTGATTTTCTTTCTATACAGCAAAACCCAGGGGGTTCCAGGAACATCAAGTGCCAAATGTTTACAGTGGAGATCACCTTAATTGTATAGCCTTGTATTGCCTTTATCTGCTTGCCTCTTTTATACTTGTAATTCACTTCCTTTGGTGTCATGTCCCAAAATAAACTATCTGAATACTAGTATTGATTCCAGGTTCTGCTTCCCAGCTGCAACACAAGCTAAGACATTGGCCTTGAAGTTTCTTTCTTTTTTTAAACAAATTATGGTTAAATATTTTATGAAGTAATTTAATATTCCATATATGCACAAATCATTTTAATTTTGCCTGGAGTCATCTGTCCATTCTATACTTTTAGAAGTTAATTATTTTCGGTTTTATGAGGCAGTAAACTGATCATTACTACATATGAAGTATGATCAGTAATGTTAGCCTGCAGATAAATAGAAGTTATATTTTCATTTTTTCCTGTCAGCAGAATAAAAGATATAAAAGATAGCTAACGTTCATGATAAATGGGGACTGAGTATATGAGAAAAGAATGTTTTCTCTGACAAAGGCAGGAATAGGACAGAGAGAGAAGAAAGATCAACTGTGGATACTCAACATTTTTCTTTTTGAGAAATAATAGCATATTCACATTTATGATTTCATATAGTTTGATAACAGATGTTAGGTTCTTTTCACCCCTCTGTGCTTCAACATTCAGAATTATCTTTTTATTCATTATTTTATTTTGGTACATTATACAAATGTTTGGTGGGCAAGATAAATTTTATATTGCTCCATGCTTTTTTGTTTCAAAAAGGAAAACACTGAAGCATATGTAATAGAATCTGTAAACATATCAAATAACCATAAAGGTTTTTTTGATGACATATATTTAGATATAGAAGTTCTCTAATTTGAAATGACTAGTGATATGGTTTTTCTAAAACATAACTATGCACTGAAATAATGAAATAACAGTGAAACAAATTAAGCTTCTATAAAAGCAAAAAAATTATCAAAGAACATTTAACATAAGAAAATACATTTTTTAGACAAAACCTTATTTTGTTTAGACCTGTCAGCTGGTGAACTTAAAGTTGTGAGGTGGCAGATTATTTTCTAAAGTACTGCGACCATTGAAGATTTATTCAAATTCATGAGCCACTTCATTTTTGCTAAATCTAAAATTCAACTCTAATACTGAGTGTCCTTCTTCTCATATTGTACCCAGAATTATAAAACCAATTCATTCATTACTGATTCATGATACGTCCTGTGCACTAGACAGAAATACACTAAGAGTCTATCTTCATAATTAACACATTATTTCAGCATTCCAGGAGATATCTATCTATTCACATCAAATCATCTATGTATATATTTGTAAATTTTGAGCATTTAAAATTGTCATAGATTAATGTTCATTCTAGGACAGATTTGTTCATAAAGTGCCTTCATTCAGCCTATTACAAATCCTAGTAAAAGTCAACACATATTTGTTCATGAGAAATGAATGAGTTAAAGAGTGAGGTAGAGTAGAGTTTTCAAGTATTTTCTTTCGTTTCCTTTTTGGATATGTCTCTGAGTTGAATAACTTAATTTAACTAGGTTTTTTCCAATGTCAATTGCTTCGGCCACAATCACATAATAAAATATAGATCCCATGTTAGGGGATAATTTTAATTTAAATTGAATCATTTAGAATGATTCTCATTGCATTATGTAGGCCCCAATACTCATGTACTTGTTGATTTTGGGCAGTCTAGCTTTAATAAACATACTTGTCTGTAAGCATTTACTTGGTAGACAAAATAATGCCATGGCTTTTATTTCAAGAAGGACAGTAAAAACTGATATGTGTAAAACTGACATTGCCTTTTAGACTTTGGTGCAATTTCAAGTACAATCTCTACTTTTCCTCAAATGGAATATGGCATATGAATCTGAAATGAGTTTAATTGAATACAATCTGACATGGGTCCAGAAACCAAAATTCAGCCCACTTGAAGTAGCTAGTTCAAGACTACCAATACTATATATATTCAAGTCCATGTTTCAGGACAACCAGAAATGATCTAATGCCAATCTTTCCACATTTTCACATTTTATATTATACTAACAAAAATATTTGCAAAGTAATCTTGATATTTGCTATGAAACTTACAATATTTGGAAATTTTCCATATAATTATTAGAAAATTAACTTAAATATTTCTTCTAACAAAATTTCATCCACTATTTTTCTTTGAAAATACAAACTCATGTACTCTTCTTCCATGATGTCCTTTTTAACTCATTATTGTTTTTTATTCATATAAAATTATCAATTTCTAATTAAAATGTGAGATACCCAGAAAATTTTAAAATGATATGTAAATATAATTAAAATATGCATTTTATATTTTCTCTATTTCCACATATTTATTTTCCTCATTTAATTTACTATAAAATATAATATTTTCCCTGTACGTAAAATTTTTAAAGTTACTCAAGGAACCCAAAGGAGTTTTACATATTTTTGGTAAAATAATGAAGCTAATATAATTCAATGAATTATTTTTCACTTTAAAAAATTATCAGTATATAGTTGTGTTATAAATGAAAATGTAACTTTATTGTAGGAGCTTCAGGAGGAAAAATATCACATATGTTAATTTGAGTCTACTAACATTTCAACATTACATGTTCTTTAACTTGCAGTTTTGCATATGTACATGTGCATATAGTAGAAACTGTATAAAATTAAAGGGAAAAAACATAAATAACTACCTGTCATCACAACACCTAGAGTTTACTTTTATAATATTTTTTCCAGTCTCTGTTTCATCTTTCAATATTATATGTATTTTAATTTTCAATTTATATACTATATATTTTTAAAAAGCAAAATATAGAAGATTAAATATTGTCCAGGCGCAGTGACTAACTAACACCTGTAATCTCAGCACTTTGGGAGGTCCAGGAGGGTGGATCACCTGAGGTCAGGAGTTCGAGACCAGCCTGACCAACATGGAGAAACCCCGTCTCTACTAAAAACACAAAATTAGCCGGGCATGGTGGCACATGCCTGTAATCCCTGCTACTCGGAGGACTGAGGCAGGAGAATCACTTGAACCCAGGAGGCAGAGGTTGCAATGAGCTGAGATGGCGCCATTGCACTCCAGCCTGGGCAACAAGAGTGAAAGTCCATCTCAAAAAAAAAAAAAAAAGATTAAATATCAATTAAATATAACAAATATTTAAAAATATAAAATTTTATAATCACATAATTTCAAATTTGCAGAGGAATTGTAATAATGTTATAAGGAAATGTTGCATATCCTTAATTAAGACTCATGTGTTGCTATAATTTAGCATATTCACTTTATCATCATCCCTCCTCTCTTTTTCTTGCCCTCTTCTTTAGATAGATAGATAGATAGATAGACAGATAGATAGAGACGTAAAGACAGAGACATAGATATATGGATATACATAATTTTCTTGTTGAGCCATTTGAGAGTAAATTACGATATCATACTTCTTTATCTTAAGTACTCCAGTGTTAAGTTACTGAGAACAATTGAATTCTATTATATAGCTGCAGTGTAATTATTAAAATAAAAATATTAATAGCGTGTTATTATGTAATCTGTAATACATTATTAAAATTTTATTTGTTGTCCTTTACAACTATTTTATTTTCCTGCCCAGAATCAACTCCTTTGTCACTCATTGCATTTGGCTCTTATTTCTCTTTAGTCAGTTAAGTCCAAGTTCAATTTAATCTCAGGTTAGTTTCAACTGAGTGCTTTATTTTGAATATAACTTTCATATTTTAATGCATGTCTCAAGGAAATATTTACTGCAAACTAGACATATTGGATAGTATGTTGTGGATACTCTGTGTTCTGCTAAAATCCATGCAAGTGCTTTGATTTTTTTTTCTTAATTTTCTAGTCATTAACTTGGCTCAGCACAACTCTGTCTTCCTGTCAACCTGACACACTCTCAGGTTATCCCATGTTCATGACCTTTAAATTTCCTTCATTTAGTGGAAGAAGCACTTGCTTCTAATTAATAGAAGATTGCAAAGGAGATGGGTTATCACTTATTTGTTTATGTTACATTACATGGCAAAGGGAATGGAATGCCACCCCCATTATCATGTTATATTATATAAAACTATATTAACAGACTGAGGAGGCACTCTGTTGCTGGTCTTGAAAAAGAAAATTGCATCTTCCTATAAAGTGGAGAGGCAGAAGGCTACTAGAATCTGAGAGGAACTATGGGAAAATAAATTCTGTCAACAGTCAGTGATCTTGGAAAAGAATCCAAATCCTCACTTGAGACCCTGGCTCCAGATGATTCCTTGATTGCAGAGGACCTAGCTAAGACCCGTTCAGACTTCTGAGTTTTGTAAACTGTGAGATAATTATGTGTTGTTTGAAGCCACAATGTTTTGGATTCTTTTTTTTGTGCAGCAGCAGAAAACTAACACACTTCTTCATGGTAGGTTACAATAAAAAATTCAGATAAGTGATTTGAGTGAGCATTGTATTTACGTATAGGTATGTGCTTAGAAAATAAGTTTTTGGAAAAAGAAGCCTCAGTAATGGTGTTTCCCATATCATGACCAAAATTTTTTTCTAAAATCCATACAGTTTACTAATGACGACAATGGAAAAATACATTCACACACCACACACAGAGAGACACAAACAAGTAATATTTCAGATTAGCTCCTAGTTGGGATAGAAATACTTTTTAAAAATATTAATCATTGAATGTCCCTAATCCAAAAATATATCTGTAAAATGTATGTAGGCAGAAGACCCTAAATCTTTATACAACTTTAATGATACAGGCCCACATGGCAATTGCAAAAAATGAATAAGATTTGGCATCCTGAAATTGTCCAAGTATCCTCTAGAGGTAGGTGTCAGTAACTACTATTATCTATGATATCCTTGTTTTGCCTCCTAAGGTGCAGTGTTAGTCTGTTGTCACACTGCTAGAAAGAACTATCTGAGACTGGGTAATTTATGAAGAAAAGAGGTTTAATTGACTCACAGTTCCACAGGCTGTACAGGAAGCATGGTTGGGGAGACCTCAGGAAACTTAACAATCATAGAAGGGTGAAGGGGAAGCAAGTACCTTCTTCACATGGTGAAGTGAGAGAGAGAGAATGAGACAGAGAGAGAGCAAGCACAAAGGGGGAAGTGCTACACACTTGTATACAGCCAGATCTCGTGAGAACAAACTCACAATCATGAGAATAGCAAAAGGGAGATCTGCCCTCACAATTCAATCACCACCCACAAGGTCCCTCCCCCAACATTGGGAATTACAATTCTACATGAGATTTGAGTGGGGGCACAGAGCCAAACCATGCTTTGGGTTTCCCTAGAGACTCCTTCCTATAAAGTCTGAGCCTTGCAGTTATTTTCAGCTATAATCCCTTATTACTATACAGAAGCCCTACTGATATGATAGTAAGATGTATGGGGATGGGCACTGTTCTATAATTTTATGATTAGGTCTTAGGCTCTGTGAGCTTGTGCCCCTGAGCTGTGATATTTATTAGTACTTGTCAGCTTACTCTCTTCCCCAATCCTCAGCTAAGAGGCAATTGGAGTTGGGTATTTCTCTTTCCCCACTTTAAAGGCTAGAAGGTATTTGCGTTGGGTACTTCCTTTTCTACACATAGCTTAGGCTTTGGTTAAGTGCACATTGCTTAGCTCTGGTAAAATAGCAGGATTTTGTTAAAGAGATAGACTGTTCTGGGTTTATTTCAAATGGTAACTTTTTCCCACCCCTTGAAGGAAGCATGAGGGGAATTTTCTCTGATCTTCACTCTGAGAACTTGATACTGCAGGTAAAGCTCACAAAAATGTGGAGACTCTCTGAAGGCTCAGCCTCCTGGGGGGTTATTTTTTCATCTAGTCCACTCTTAGTCTCTGGTACTTGGTCAATTAAATTTCATGTATTCCAATTCCATGCTGACTCAACCAGAAGATTCTGCTCCCAGTAAGCTTTGATTATCTGTATTTGCTTCTCTTTGCAGTTTTCATTATGGTGGTCTTCCCTGTGACCTCAATTTTCTGAGTAATGTAAGTAGAATTGTTGATTTTCAGATTGTTCTGCTTTTTTGTAAGTACTGAGTAGTTATGAAAAGTTACTGCCCTCTTAGGTGTTATAGTCAATACTACATGAATTAGAGTCAATTTAGACCTTGCAAATGAACCTGTGACAAGTAGCCTTGTGAAGGGTGATAGTCAAATAAAAATAATAATAATAAGTTGCTCTTGTTTAGGCAGGAAATCCACAAATTCACTGACACATGCATCTATTATTATTTCCAATCTCATAATGGGCCTGGGCTTCCAAAGGCTGACTAAATCCTACTATAGGCCATTCTGCAAGGTAAAATAAATGTGCAAATAACTAACTGGTCTGACAACAGTATGAACATAATAAAATAGTGATACAAACCTTGATGATGATAAGATTTCAAGGCTAATTGTCATAGGTACATTTGCAAGGTCTAAATTGACTCTGATTTATGAACTATTGAATATAACATCTATGAAGGCAGTAAATGTTTAAAACTACTATTCAGTACTTAGAAGATATCATTAAGTGATCTCATATTAGATGTTCAGTAAATATTTACTAAATTTAAAATAGTGGATGTTCTTTTTTGGATTTATTTTCTAGCCCTATGGACTCCTTATCTTATGTTAACTTATTTTATAGTGGCAGATACTAGGATTTTTATTATATTTTGACTCAGATTAAGATAATCTATACAGTCATGTAGACCTAAATTCTGAAATTTCTATGAAATGTATATATTGTTTGTCAAATTGCCATTTTTTTTCTGAGTAAGATAGTGTTATTATTACTGATACCTTGAGGGCCACATCTTACATGGTTATCAATAGGATAAGGAATAAGGCATCATTGAACTATATAATTTGTCAATCAAGAATTAGAAAAGTCCTAATATCAAAAGAGTGTTATTATGGTACCCATATACCCTTGAGCAAAGCCTGGTATTTTTAATAAATGCACGTTAAATGGAATTCAAGTCCTTCCAATCTGAGCCATTAAATGTGGCCACTGTAGACTTGTGATGCATAGAGAATTAGTACTGATATGTGGGACAGTTAATAATATAAACTGGGTTAGGAGAACAAAAGTGAACTGAGTCTATGACTGATCACTCTACTTAGTGATGCTTGAATAGAAGGCCAGCGTATGTTCAGGCTTTTCCAGGCAGCTTTACAGTGATAGTTCCCAGATACAATTAAATGGCATTATTTTGTAAGAAAGAAAATAGTCTTCCTTTCCAGGTTCTAAATATGTAATAAATTGGGGTTATTCAGGCGAAGTGAATTAGCCCTAGACTTGAGGGTGATAAAAATTAACAGTTATAGAAGCCACGCAGGAAAATAATAAAATAAAAATAAAGTTTTCAGTTGCAGGCTCATTGTTTATTCCCCACATCTCCATTTAGCTGACATGCTAAATTGCATAGTTGTTTAGTGACTAATTCTGCTCTTTGTTTTGTTGTTTTATGGAGTTAATTTATACATTTGATCAGAGGTTTTATTTTTAATTTTAAAATTTTAGTGCATTATTGGTCATGAAATCCTACATTTTAGGTTAATCAATGTGTGTTGTCATTAAGTTATGTCTTCACATTATGTAAACAAGTGTACATATGATGATTTTTATTTACAAAATATATATTTGATTTGTCTTTTTCCCCCCAATTTGTGATCACCTATCCTGTGAACCATGTAGTTTTGGTTCTCATCCAGCAGATTATGTACCTCAACTGGTACCTCCCTCTTGTGTCATAAGACAGTTTCAGGCTTCCTTATTTGTATTTATCAGTCATTTTATTGCAGGCATGGTAAAATAAATTTTGGGGTCTAGGCCATTCATTGACTAGACTGCTATCTGTAATTTATCAGGTTACTTGGACCTGTCTGCCATCATCAAGATATATGGCTGGGGAGATAGCACCATAAAGGAAACAATTATTGAGAAGATAAATGGCCTGTGAGAGAGCTACAAGTCTCTAGAGTGTGTGAGGAAAGGCAGAAAGTTACCTTGGCCAAAGATTTTGCTTGCATCCATATATCCAGTTAGTTTTGGGCCCAGGAACAGTGTATTTTCACTGATAGCTTCCCTGTCTTTCAATTTTATTCTTGTTCTCTTAGTCAATACTCCATAGAAAGTGCCTCTGGCCCCACACTTATTATTCCTTTGGCCTACTGCAGAAATTAGAATATATTTTGAATTTTAAAAGTGGCATTCATTGAGCAACAGCTTTATCTAGAAATTATCCAAGTGTCTCAGAGTGTTTTCTGAGTTTAAGACTTAGTGGCAAAAAATGGTGCCATATGTGAAATCTTTAAACAAATATAAAGGTAAATCATGATTTGTCAGGTAGGCTTGGATAACTCAATCTTCAATCAAGAAAAAATAGACAAAACAAAAAAGAAGGAAGGAAAAAGGAAAAAAGATAGGAAGTAACTAACCCTACATCAAGTGAGAAAAATGTGTACTTTATATGTGACTTACTCAATTAAAAAAGACCAAAAAAAAACTTATGCAATATCTGCATAATAATCCAAAGTGAGATGCAAGAGAATATTGTCTCTGTAAAAGAAGAGAAAAAGACAGGGATAACGTAGGTTATAATAACAATACATCTGACAACTAATAAGAAAAAATAAGATGAAAACTAGCAAACTACATAAATACATACTTACATACATAAATGCAACAGAATTAAGTGCACTCCAGAAAAAATAAAAGTAAGATTTGCCTCTGAAGAAATTAAATTAAGAGTTGGAAGTCACTGTTAAAAAATATTCCTTAAACCAGAGGATGTAATGTACATCAACAATCTAGAACAGTAGGAGATTCAGCTAAATTATACTAAAAGGAGAAAGTGCTGCCAATGAATCAGAAGAAATGTTGCAGTATAAAAAAAGGGAAATTCTGGGCTTGGAAACCATTAGAAAAATAACTGAGCTTGGAGATATGTGTTATAGTCCTTTTTGAGTGAAGGAGTTAATCAGATAAAACCAGGTATAACCAGATTCATGGGCTATATTCTTTGGGCATTTGACATTTTCAGTGATGATGAAGATTCCTACACAAGTGTAAACTAAAGAAAAAAAACACCCAAAGGGCCACATTTACTAAGTGCCCACTCTGTGCTAAGCCCTGGAGACACAGAAGTGAGAAGACAGTCAGGATCCTTCTTACAAGCTTTCAGAGCTCCTGTAGAAAAGGGACAGGATGCTAAGAGAGCAACACAGTGACATAACAATTGCTAATGTTGATTGAGCACTTGCTCTGGACCAGCACTGTTCTGTATGCTCTCAGTATTTAATCCTCATTATGTATTTTACATATGAGGAGGCTGAAGTGCAGAGAGGTTAAGAGATTTCCAATTCATGGAGTTATTAGGTGAGACAGCTGGTATTTGAACACAGCTTGTCTAGTTCCACCCTCCTGATTTTTTTCTACTCATCTTAGGGAGGAAGAAATTTTTAAATTCAAGCCAGTAAGTGAATAGCAGATAGCAGAGCAGATGTAGGGAGACACAGGAAGTAAGAATTCTCTAAGTAGAGAAATAAACTTGTTCACAGACCCTGAAGTAGGAAAGAACTTGGGGAACTGGAAAGACTTATATGGTGAGACTAAAACTACGTGAGGCAAAAATTAATCAATAAATGTTCCTTCTACCACTTCACCTTTAGTGTACTTCACCAGCTGTACACTTTAGGCCACGGCCTCAAATATTGGTATGTCCAGAGTTATTTTCTTATTTCTCTTTTCTTTCTACACATTTTTCCTTGAATTAAACACTGCCATGATTTAATTACCATAGATATCAAAATTATTTCTAAAATCTCCCTGATTATTCTAAATAGCTAGCCTATTTCTCTTTCCCCCATCCTATCTCTCTCTGTCTCTCTCCCCTCTCTCGCATTCATCTCTGATTCTACTTAGTATGTGAGTGAAAAACAAAAGCCACCAAATCTCCCCAGAAATAAATCAAAACGTCAATCTTGATGATTCTTCATGACTTAACATGCCCTCACATCATCAGTGGACAAATCATACAGAATCTGCCTCCTAGACAGCCAATAAATCCATCTGGCATTCCCATAACTTCTGCCTGAGCCTAGAGTATTGACACCCATTATTACTCACAGGATTATTTTCAATCAGAACTCCACACTTTCTAGATTCTGATTTATCAGTTCTGTATTAATCAGAATTCCCCAGAGACAGACAGAAACAATAGATGAATAGATAGATGGATGATAGATAGAAGATTTATTAGGTGAATTGACTCATCTGATGATTATAAAGGCTGAAAAGTTCCACAATAGGCCATCTGCAAGCTGGAGAAACTTGCAGTGAAACTGGTAGTGTAACTATTAATCAAAGTCCAAAGGCATCAGAACCAACGGAGCTTACAGAGTAACTCTCAGTATGAGGTCAAAGGCCTGAGAACCTGACGGATTGCTGGTGCAAGTTCCAGAATCCGAAGTCTGGAGAACATTGAGTTCTAATATCCAAGGGCAGAGAAAAATGGTATCCCAGCTCCGGAAGACAGAGAGCAAACTATTTCACATTGTCTCTGCCTTTTTATTGTATACAGGCGCTCAGCTGATTGGATGATACCTGCTCCCATTGGGTGAGGGCAGATCTTCCTTATTCAGGCCACTGACACCCTCACAGGCATACTCAGAAATAATGCCTTATCAACTATCTGGATGTCCTGTAATCCAGTGCACCTGACACTTAAAATTTACTGTCACAAGTTTCTTCCTTTTGTCAGGAGCTGACAAGCTCAGCTGGAGAGAGCTGAGCTGCCAGGTGTCATAGTAGGCAATCAAGATAACAAGGCAAAATGAAAGTAACAGTCAAGATTTCAATATTGACTGTGATGTGATAGTACAGTCACGCACCACATAATGACATTTTGGTAAATGACAGACCACGTATATGATGGTGGTCTTATTATAATAAACCTTAAAAATTCCTGTCACCTAATGACATTCTCCCTGTCATAAAATTTTAGCACATTACTCATGTTTGTGGTGATGCTGGTATAAACAAACCTACTGTGAGTAATATGAAAATATAGTACACACAATTATGATACCTGATAATGATAATAAATGACTAGGTTATTGGCTTATGTATTTACTATACTATGATTTTAATTGTTGTTTTTAGAGTTGTACTTCTACTTAGAAAAAAAAAAAGTTACTGTAAAACAGCCTCAGGCTGATCTTTTGCGGGTATTCCAGAAGAAGGTGTTGTTATCATAGGAGATGACAGCTCCACACCAGTTACTGCTCCTGAAGACCCTCCAGTGGGTCAAGATATGGAGGGTGGAAGACAGTGATATTGGTGATCCTGACACTGTGTAGGCCTAAGTTAATGTTTGTGTTTGTGTCTTCATTTTTAACAAAAAGTTTAAAAAGTAAAAACAAAAATAAACTTTAAAGATAGAAAAAAATTATAAAATAAGAATGTAAAGAAAGAATACTTTTGGACCACTGTACAATGTGTTTGTGTTTTAAGAAGTGTTATTACAAATGAATCAGAGAAGTTAAACAAATTTAAAAGTTTATAAAGTAAAAATGGTATAGTAAATAAGATTAATTTATTATTGAAGAAAGAATATTTTTAAAAAATAAAGTGAAGCCTAAGAATAATAAAGAATAAGAATGGATAAAGCCTACAGTAGTGTACTATAATGTCTTAGGCCTCCAAATTCTTCACTCACTGACTCACCCAGAACAACTTCCAGTCCTGCAAGCTCCATTCATGGTGAGCGCTCTGTACCTGTGTACCATTATTTATCTTTTATATTGTATTTTTACTCTACCTTTTCTATGTTTGAATACTTTTAGATACACAAATACTATTGTGTTATAATTGCCTATAGTTATTCAGTACTTCCTGAGTAGCTGGGAGGCATGTGCCACAGCACATGGCTAATTTTTATATATTTATTTGTTTTTGCATCCAGGATCTCACTATGTTACTTGGGCTGGTCTCGAACTCCTGGCTTCAAGTGATCCTCCCATCTCAATCTCCCAAAGTGCTGTGACTACAGGTGTGAGTCACTGTGCCAGGCCCAACCTGAAACCTTGACTGCAACTCACCTCAGAGACTGCGACACACTGGCTATGCCCCAAGTCATATGTGGAGAGGGCAGCTTTTCTCATCCAGCTTGCCAGGTAAGGCCTTTTTAATTGCCATTGGTTGAGTATCAAAAACCATCCATAGGTGTGTACTTTAGCCAGGAAACAAACTCTTCAAAGTTTGGATTTGTCTCACATTTTGATCTTCCTCATACCATGCACTCCCTCAATTCTCCATGTGTTTCTCTCTCATATATTTATTTATTCTGCTTCTTCTGCCTTGCACACTCTCTCAGCTATTTTTGGTATATTTATCCCTTCCTTATACATCAAGTCTCCAGGAATCTTCTCCAACCTACTAAGTTTTCTTTAGCATTTTGAGCTATTTCAAACACCATCATCTTCAACTCTGGGTATAAGTAAAGATTTCTTTATTATTTGTGTCCTGGAACTCATGTTAAATTTACATATTATTTAAACTTTAGTGCTTTCTAAATTTTCTCCAATATATATATCCCTACTTGAAAACAAAACTTACTAAAAAGTGGTATGGAGTTTCTCTAAAGGAAAATGGTCTGTAATAAAAAATGTTTTCTGTCCTCTGGTTAAACTTGTAACACAAGGATTCATTTAGGAGCAATTATAATCATTAGAAAATTGCTTCTTAAAGTGACCGAATATCTACTATACTTTCATCTCTTAGGACTTGGTCAACTTTTATTGTCTTTTTTGTTTGTTTGTTTTATGTGATGGGCATTCACTTATTTGAAAACAGATATCAGTACTTTCTCCTTTTTTAGCGATTCTTAAAATGTGAATGGTTTTCAGATCTCACTCCAAACATTATCACTTTGATGAGCTCTTATCTCTAAATATTTCTATAAAATGTAATCCTGTGAATGAACAAAATAAAATGGATGTAATCTTAATTTAATAAACTAGAGCTATATTAACTCTCAATCCTGTTACTACAATTCTTATCTGGGTTTATTACATAGTTCTATAAATTACATTTTAAATATCTCAAAAATCTACATGTGTTAATAGCTTCTTTCCCTTTAACACTAGAGATAAGTGAACTATTAAAATGTGTATGTGTATTTGAAGATATAAACTAAAATGTTTCCATTATCATTTTCAGCAAACACTTGGACACTAAACCTTTTTATCTCCTCTACATATATTTCTCTACTAATATTTACCTTTATCTCAGACATAATTTTATGATATTATCAGTAAGCATATCTTCTATAGTGGATTAACTGACATCTATTGGTTCCAGGCTCTACTAAATTGAACATAGACAGAAGGAAAAGAAAGGCATGTTCTGGGAGCTCAGAGTCTTTTGTTACACATGTCTCAAAGGGTACTAATACATCTCCAGTAGCTGTGATTATGCCATGAAATGTCTCTAATAAAAATTACTTTTTGAAATAACTGTTTTTCACTTGCTCTTTTGGAAACATTATTCCAAAAGATTGTGTCTCTAATTTTACGATGGAATTCATTTGGAAACTTAATTTACTTTACAAAAATTCTTGTTAAATACATTTTGATGGAATCCAATAAAGAGAAATCAATACTATATGTATTTATACATATATATGTATTTCAATACCATTCAATCTCCTCTAGTCTATGAAATAGGGATCATGTGAAAATCAATTTAAGCATTTCCAAGTAAGATTTAATAACCTAACATGTCAAAAATGTTTTATTAAATTCAGCCATAATTCATCTCTAACAAAATTACGCATGAAGATTGAAGTCTCTTAACTTGCAGAAGATTTGTACAATCATTTGCAGAATGATTTAAGAAGAAACAATGAGTCTCTGTTGATAGTGACATTTAGGCCATAAATATTTACTCAAGCAAGGATATGTAAATAATTTAATGAATAATTTAATTTTTGAGAAATAAACTTTGGGAATATTTCTAATGCAAAACAATAATTAGAGTAGGCAGGAAGAGTTGGTGACCATAAAAATGTCTCTGAATCAGGAGTCAGAGTTTCTAACACAATGGTAAAAGACTTCTGAAGGAGGTGGAGGCAAATTCCAGAATGCAAAGCCTGGATACATCACCTAATAGACGTGCTGCTTTTCCTCATATTTATAATGGGAATGATAATTGTACTAACCCAATTCATTCATTGAGAAGATGAAAAGAATGATCACATCTAAAGTACCCAGTACAATGTTAGGCACATATGAATAACTCATAAATGATGTCATTATTTGCTGTGTGAAACTGCATAAATCACAAAAATCTCTGCTCCTTTTCTTACTAATTTGAAATATTAGCATTTTATACTCTCACAATGATTTTGAAAATATTTTCAAATAGTGAAACTACAGAATTTAAAAATGCAACTATTTTGAATGAATGTACTTTCTAGAATAGTTCCTAACATATAAAATGAATTAAGTAAATTTGTAATAAATGAAGTAGGGTGTGGGCATTCTGAAGTTCCGAGCATGGGACTTCTCCATACTTCCAGCCCTGAGGCACACTCTGAAATCCTTATGCTCTGGAATACTATTAGAATAGCTACATCCCAGCCACAAATGTGTTCTGAGTAAAAAAGGCACTGAAAAACCAAGCAAAACAGGAACTGAATCCTAAAGAAATGGGATCTTACATGGGTTACTAACACAGAGACTTGGGTATTCAGAGCAAGTTAGTAAGCCTGTTACTATAACAAATTAGCAAAGAGTCTTCAGAGAAAAAGACAGAAACCGTGTTTGAAGAGACAAACCACATGATGAAGACTGACTTGCAGTCAAGAGCAACATGATTCAGAGTATTACTAGGTTAGGCAGCAGCTTTGAAAATCCCTCTGGCTGAGGTTGAAAGTGATTTTAAGAAGGAAGCAGAGCTGGATCTGTATGTAGGATTTAGTATCCTTTCAGAGACAGGAAGAATGTCGAGGCTCGGAATTAGGCGGCACCCAGAAGTTCTCCAACAATATCTATAATTGGACTTCAAAATAGGCTTATTCTTATAATGGGAGCAAGAATTTGACATCTGTTGAAATGTAGCTTTTTAAAATACTGTTTATTATAGTGTTACAACAGTAAACAGCATTTCAACACTGACTAGATGCAACCAATTCTTTCTCCTTAAGAATACTTAGAGAATTCAGAAATATTGTTTCTGGTAGCCCAAAATTGACAAGTTTGGTAGTCAATAGATTTTGCCATTTCTTTCTGATGCTGGACATAATTTAAAGTGACTAAAAACATTCACATCTATCATTGCATTAAAAACCCCTCTGGCCACTCCTGTCCCTTTGTCATCCAGAGTAATGTAGTTTTTTCTTTTTTTTTTTTTAATTCATTCTCCAACTACCCACCACTTCCCCACATAAAAAAAGTCTAATTTTTTCTTAAATGTCTCAAGTAAGAGTAAAAAGTTAAAAAAAAGTGATAATATATTTTTATTCTTGTTACTATTTGATAGCAAGATCTTGATTAGATTCTCACTATTATATATACATGACAGATGTAAGATCTTTTTCCTTTAAATATTATACCATTTTCTTAGGTTCAAATTGAGAACAAAATCTGAGAAAGTTATGCTTCAACTGAGATTACCTTTAGGAAGTATAATTGGATGAAATGCTAAGCCATTGCTAATGCCCAGCCTATCTGAGGCCTGAATTTGCTTCAGGAGCCCTCAATGGGCATTAAAACAATAACATAACAACAACAAAATTTCATACCTTTTTTTTTCTTTTGCTAATTCTTATGCAAAAACAACTAAAAGCTTGGAATGGTATTCCCATTTTGTAATTTGCTTTTTAAAAAACACTTTTTGGTGGCTCGCAGTGGCTCACACCTGTAATCCCAGCACTTTGGGAGGTCAAGGAGGGTGGATTAACTGAGGTCAAGAGTTCAAGACCAGCCTAGCCAACATGGTGAAACCCCGTCTCTACTAAAAATACAAAAATTAGCCGGGCGTGGTGCATGCCTGTAATCCCAGCTACTCAGGAGGCTGAGGCAGAAGAACTGCTTGAGCTCGGGGGAACGAAGTTTGCAGTGAGCCCAGGTCGTGCCACTGCACTCCAGCCTAGCCAACAGAGTGAGACGCAAAAACAAACAACCAAAAAAAAAAACATTTTTTCTCTTTCTTCACATTCTAGTATTATACTTCAGGAACAACGTATGCATAATTATTTACGTAAATTGGAATTTCCTTATTGCCTTCTTGCAAATAATTTGGAATTTGGTAAATAACTTTTTACAACAGATGCTATGACAGATGCATATAATTTTCCATCCTTAACATCAGATATGAATATGGAACCCAAAATCTAGTACTGGATGTTAACATAATTGTTGACACCATAGTTTTTTTTTTTTTTCTTTAATCTGATTATACTTCTCCTCAAAATAATGAGAAGAGGTTGATTGAAATCTGATAAATTACAGGCAGAAGCTAAGGTCACTTATTTATTATTTCCTCATGTCATATTTCCTGGCCTAAGTCATATAGTTATTCCAAAAAATAACTGATTTAAATTATTGTCAGTATTTTTTTCTCAGAAATTCCTGTGTACATTTAAAATGTCCAAAAATACTTATTCATTAGCTTTACATATATTTTAATCCAAAATTCAATCCTACAATTTTTTTAGAGTGAATAATCAGGAACAACATAGCAAGACTTCCAAATAAACCTAAGTTTGTAATAAAAGAAAAAAGCTGTGTATGTAATCCCAAATGTGGACTCTAAATTTAACCCTGGAAATTCTATGTTGTATGACAGTGAACAAGACTGAGCCTTTCCTGCTACAATTTGTCATTTGTAATATCAATTGGTTGGACTAGCCACTACTTATGCTCCTTTAAATAAATTCTATTGTTTGAAAGAAGTCTTATCAAAGTAGGCAGTTTAAAAAGTGGCATTTAGAATTAAATAGGCTACCTTAGAACTATCACTGCTTTGCTATTAATTCAGGTGTGACAGAGTTTAATGATGATAATTTCATTGTCATTATTCTAAGTCACCTCAAGCTATGTCCTTGTATAATATATTTATCTGAATTTCCCATTTGAATAAACTTCCATAGAGTGCGTTTAAGTAGGTTAGTGGAAATTACATTTTTTTCCCAAACACCTAGAAATTTGTAATTATCTAAATCTTGAGCTTCTCATAAAATTTCTTTAAAAAAAACATTTTTTAACTTTTAAACTGTAACTTCATAAAAGTAGAGAAACTTCGTAGCTTTAACTTAGCTCTTGCTACACTAACATATTTTTATAAAGTTGAATTTTAGAAATCATAAACACAGAGACCTAAAAATTATCCTATTATTTTTTTAAAACAAAGAATGATAATCCAGTTTTAGCTGATGAGCAAAGTAAGATTTCATTGTAAAATTTTAGATAAATCAGAGAATATGAAAAATGGGGAACACTAGGAGTTACTTTATGATTCTAAACTTGGCCTTTACGTAGGATTAAACAGAATTTAAATTATTCTTTAAATAGAGGTAATGGGCCGGGCATGGTGGCTCATGCCTGTAATCTCAGCACTTTGCGAGGCTGAGGTGGGCGGATCATGCGGTCAAGAGATGGAGACCATACTGGCCAACATGGTGAAACCCCATCTCCAAAAATACAAAAATTAGCTGGGTGTGGTGGTGCACACTTGTAGTCCCAGCTACTCGGGAGACTGAGGCAGGAGAATCACTTGAACCTAAGAGGCAGAGATGGCAGTGAGCCAAGATCTCACCACTGCACTCCAGCCTGGCAAGAGAGCGAGACTCCATCATAAATAAATAAGTAGAGGTAATGTTATTCTCATATTTAATTATTTTAAAAAATATTGATCTCAGTTAAGAAAAAAATCATATACTCTTTGAAAGGCAAGAAACATGGAAAGAGGAAAATAAATCAGTTTTGCAGGTTTTGACCATAAACATGAAAACATACGAAAAAAGAGAATGTCTTGCCTACAGAACATTTCTGCAAGTTGGATAACAACTATTTAAATCCTAATGTTAAGCCACATAAAAGCATTTCAAAGATGACTACCTGATTCAGGAATGACATTTTCTAAGACAAACTTGTAAACTGGAGTGGTTAACTGCCCCATTTCATTTTCTTAGCTATTTTCCCACCCTATATATGATAAATTAATCTACAACGGGCTCTCTTTAAAAATGAATATTAAATAGAAAAGAATTAAACTAAGTTTTATGCAAAAATACTACAAAAGTAAAGATTGAATGGCCCATATCAAGATGGAAAATAACCAAAAAAATTCATTCTGAAAAAAATTGTATAGATTATTATTTTCCTATGCTATCAGAGAAATTATATAACTTGGAATACTTGGTTAAAAACATACAAATAATAGTTATAATAAATAGTGGAAGAGATGGTTGAGTAGGGGAAATATGGAGAAGATTGCTGTCTTAGGCCTCAAAGTAAGTAGTGAGAGATTTCTATGTAAGTGATTTATTAAGACACTTCCATAAAAACATGTTTAATAGCCCAAGTAAGGTCCCTGAGGAGAAAAACAGGTGTAGACATAGAAAGAAAAAAACATATAATAGAGGAGGAAGGCAAAGAACCAGGGGAAGGAATGCAAGAACATCTGAAGGTAGAACCAACAACATCCACTAAAATTGCCTTGGTGTGTTTTCCCATAAAAACTGACTCTGAGTCAAGATCTCAAGTGCAAAGAGTTAATTTAAATGATGATCCCAGAAAAGGCTCTTTGGAGAATGAGGAAATGAAACAGGGAAAAGAAGAAAGGAAACAAAATATACTTGATCTACTTGATCAAGCAAGCTTCCTGGATACTTGGAACTTTATCCTGCTGCGAACCAGATGTCTTCTCCACTTACTTCTCTACATTTAAGGAAGTAAAAAAAAAAAGTATCTTAAGCTCTTCAAGAGAATAGAAAGAGCACTATTAATGCAGCCAGCATAACCAAACAGAATATAATGCTATATTCCATTTATATGATATTCAAAGACACTAAAAGAGTCACTCTGTGGTGTTAGAAGTTAAATGGTTAACTTTGAGAGGAGAGAGGATATTGGGATTGTGCAGAGGCTGGGGCATTTGAGTATGCTATCAGTAAGATGAGTGTGTTCACTTTGTGATTATTCACTGAGCTATACAGTTATAATTAGTATACATTCCTGCTGTATACTTTTTAAAAATATTAAAAACAAGTAATGTCCTGAGGTGGCCCAATTGTAAATCCAACTAAAGATTTCTGAACACTGCTGCTGGGACCTCTGGTCAATTATATTTTCTGTAGTTGGAGTCTCCTGGCTCTCCTACTGATGGTGTTACCATTTCATTTACCTAAAGAAATTTCTCTAGAAGACTGTAAACCCAACCAATTTGAATTACCTGTTCTGTAATATTGATGCATACTTTTTGACCTGGAATCTTTTTTATCATAACCCTGGGGATTCACTATACCTAATATCTGAGTTGTAGTCTCAGTTTTCTGTATTCTGTGTCTTAGTATGTATTGAAATATTCACTTAATTTGATAGAGCACAACTTCAAGAAGCTTTATAACAAAGGTTTATGGAAATACATTTTTGACATCTTGTAGATGTTAAAATGTCTTTTTCTCACACTTTGTAAATATCTGGTTGTTTATAACATTTTCTGTGATTTTAATTGCATTTACTTTTTGGTTAAATTTTTAATTGAGTAAAACAGTTAAATATACAAATTCTAAATTTAAAATTTAATAAATTTCACCAATGTAAATGTTTTCATAAACTCAACCAAGATTCAGAATATTTTAGTCAGTCTAGGACATCCTCTATAGCCCACTTCTAGTCAATGTCTACTCCACATGAACTGTATTCTGATTGCTATTGCTATAAAATAGTTTATAACATTTTTGAACTTATATAACTGGAATCACACAATATGAATCATTTGGTATTGGCTTGGCTTTGCTCAGTATAATGTACACAAGATTCATTCATGTCATGCTACATAATATTTCATTCTTGGTAACACCACAACTTATTTATTTGTTTTATGCCTGCTTGAAAAGAGGGCTCAGAGGAGACTGCCCAAGTTTTGTCAAAGAGAGAGACTTTGTCAATATGCCCTTAGATTTTCATTTATTTGAATATTCTTGTTCATGTACTTGAAATAGATTCTTTACCTCCACCCAGTATTTGATATATCCTCTTGCTCTTATTTAAACATAATTTCTTTCTGTGTCATCTTTCATTAACTTTGTCAGAAATAGTGAAATATCCTTAGTCTTGCCTTCCCAAAACAACTTTTGCCAATCCCATTACATGCCGATATGTGGATTAATCTTCTCCTGCAATAGACTCTAGCTAAGGAATAGGATTATTTCATATTCAACATTTACTTCCCACATCATAACAAGAAGCTCTGAAAGGTTTGTCAAATTGTACTTTCTTGATCTACTGCAGTTGGATAACCCTCAAACATCATTTGTAATTTTGGATATCACCCAAATCTGTGAAACTTTTCAGTATCAGCCATAATTATTTATTTATTTCTAAGCAATCTTTGAATATAAATTAATGTTTTGGGCCAAAAACCAAAAGAAAAGGAAGGTCAACTACTATTTGAAGGATAATGAATTTTGATTGTCACAGACAATCATAGACATGATGACAACATCTCTATTGCCATTTATCTATCATTCTTTATTTTACACTTAATTTAATTTTATAAATATAGTTCATTTTCATTGACATTTTGGAAGAAAATTTTTAAGAGTTTTGAATGTGAACAGATACAATCTAATGTAAGAAATACCACACATTATATATTGTTACTGTAGCTCCTCTATATTTCATGTGTGTAATCTATGAAATACAATTTTATTATTTGCTTATTATGCATTATCATTATATACCTAAACTTCTAATTATACTGAATTCACATATATATTTGGGAATAATTTGTCGGTTCCAAAGGATTTTGGACTTTACTACTTCTGAAATGGGCTAGTTGCTAAAATCAGGCGACAATGATACTGAAGGAAAATGTCACAGGAGATAGAAAGCAATGACGGCTGTTACCCTTGAGTGGTTTAAGGAAAACATAGAGTTTCTCTATTTTGTGACTAGAATTTCTCTAAATATGCCAAGTTTACTAAAGCTGTATACCCTGCTCATAAGTCAGAAAATATATCTTAGAGAAGAAACAATTTTCATCAGATGTGGCTGCAGCAGAAAAATAAAATAAAATAGAGCTAGTAACAGAGTAATGGGCAGAAGACTAAAGGAAATGGGAAAGGTAATGCCACATAAACTTGAAAGAAAAGAGAAAAAGTGAAGCAGCCTGAACGAAATAAAAGAGAACATTGGTTGAATAAGGATACTTTAGACAACAAATAGAAATCCAAAGGGACATAAGTATAGAAACAGGAAATAATCAAGAATTTTATACTTAGAATTTAGTTTTCATTGCAAGTAAGAGAAATCCAACTGACTTAATAATAACAATACCCCATTTGTGGGGTAGAGGAGGGAGGAGGTACTGTTGTCTTATATAACTGGAACATCTATAACCTAAAGCATGTTGGATCCAAATATTTAAGCACACTATTAAAAATCTGTTTTCATATCTCTCTTTGTATTCATTCTTAGTCATGCTTATCTCAGGCTATGAAAAAGATGACCACACGGTATTCAAGACTAATACAACCAGCTTAGCACATTTTTAGAAAGTGAATATGTCTTTCCTAGAAGAGCTACAAGCTTTTCCAGATTCTTTTCACTGGCCATTTGTATGTCACAAACCCAACCCGAGGCAATCACAGTAGTTATGACAGTGGATTGCATTGACTAAACAAGCTAAAGTGGGAAGCCAACTGTAGAGACTGTCTCCTTCACCTGAAGTTCATGAACTAAGAGTGGATAAGGACAGGAAAATCTGGGTACTAGTGTCTGAGAATAGGGGAGTTAATTTTGATCAGTCGCCAACAAGTAAGACACATAATATATACAGGTAGGAGGTGATTTAGACAGTGACAGATATCAGGCTACAAGACAAAAGCAAAAAGTAAACAATGTGGATAATGTGAGAAAAGTGAAGAAAGAAAGTAAATATAAGATGAACATAAAAAACGATACAAAAACTGATCACAAGCAAAAGATGTGTATATAATTGTTATATGTATGATAAATATACACACACACTAATAATTTACTAATGGTTTGTGTGTATGTATGTGTATATTCATATATAGCTACATATACACATGATGGTGTATGTGTGTGTAGGTATGGATAAAGATAAGTAAATTTACCATACAAATTAGTGTTTGGGAGTAGTTACAGGAAATCTGATATACAGTGTGCATTCCTCAAATTCCTTTTTCTTATCCAGCTAATTGGTGTCATGAGATGAAGCAGTAAACAAAACAGATGGTAACTTAGTCTTTCTTCCCAAATATGCAGTTGTCTTGCTAAGTGAAAGGGGACACACTTGTATTCCAAGTAGGCACATCTTATAAACATGCATCGATATAACTAAATTTCTGTCTTTGACCTTAGCTAATTCTAAACTTAAAAATAGTGGTGCTAACAAACATAATGGAATTGTGCATGGCTGCATAAGGATGCTGGTTTATTGTACATAAAACACTGCAAACCTTTCTGAAGTGGATGAGGGCTAAAGGTTGAGTGGTTGTAATGAAGCAAAATTGCAGGTTCCCAAGGGCAGGGTGGAAAAGCAAATGAACTGTGTTTTTAGTTCTTTAGAAATTACTTTGGCAATTAAGAGGTGTTCATATGTGTGGTTTGACTGCAGTCAGGGCACCCAGTGGAATACCCAGACATTTCTTAATGTATATTGGCCATTATTTCCGCAATTATAAAAGGGATATAAATGCTAACATGCACATTTCCAGTAATATGGCTTTCAGTCCCTATACCATCATTGTAGAAATGTATTATGTGGCTTTTCTAAGCCCAGCTTGCTCTGCAAGGTCAATGCAACCAGCAATTCATTCCTTGCAGGGTAACCATTTTATTAGGTAGCGTGGAAGTTGGAGCTCCCTATTTCATTAAATGGCAATTAAGTAATTTAAAAATAATACTAAGCCTCTTAATCAGCTTGTTTTGCCTTGTGTACCACAAGGGTCTTTGGCATTTTCTAACAATTAATATAAAAAGTGCTTCAAAAATACAACCAATGCTTTTAAGCTTTGAATTTTCCTGCCAAATCAGAGGTTTAAAAACATTTCTCTTATAAAAATGCTGTCTTTTAAAATGTATTCTTCTTCAATAAGAGAGCTGCTTTTAATGAGGTAATGAGGTAATGATCCATTGTTAGATATATTTTATTTTACAGTAGTTTAGACAAAAGGCAGTCCCATCAGATGAATAGTTATGAGTGCAAGCAAATAAAAAACCCTTATGAATACTCATTAAATAATTTTGTTGTTTTACCTTAAAGATAGAAATTGTTAAACCTTCCTTAGAGAAAATTGTACCTTAGATAACTTCCTATCTACGGCTGCATAACAAATCATCCCATAGCTTAGTGTCTGAAACAATAATTTATTCTTCTCACAAATATTCAATATCAGCAGAGTTCAAAAATGACAATTATCTCTTCTCTAAAAGGTGTCAGTCACTGTGGCTAAACTAGAGGCTGGAGGAATCACTTCCAAAGTGGCTCCTTGATGTGGCTGGCAAGCTGGGGTTGGCTCTCAGTTGGGAGCTTAGCAGGGGCTGTGGGCTCTGGCTCCTCCCCATGGCTTGGCTTACCCAGAAAGTGCTTAGTGGCCAGATTTCAAGAGCAAGCATCTCATGACAATCAAGTGGAAGCTGTATTGCCTTTCCTGACTTAAATGTGGAAATGACATAGCATCACTTTATTCAAAGTCACAACCCCTCCCAGATTCGATAGGAGGAAAGCTAGACCCTACCTGTCAATGAGAAAAGTGTTTAAGTCATGCTGGTAGAAGAGCATGTGGGATACGAGATATTGTGGACATTATTGGAATATAAAATCTGTCGGAATAATTATAATAAAATAGAAATATATCCATGACCACAATGTTAAAATAAGAAATGCATTCCATTTACTTGGAGTAACAAGAAAAGAAATTCTTTTTAAACTCTTTAATTTGTTTGTCTTTAGTCTAATCTACCAAATATTCAGTAGGGTATAGCAGAAAAAGAATGTGTTTTGTAGTCTAGTAATTTAATCTAAATTCATGATGACTAGCTTGGAGGTTCTAAGAAAGCCATATAAGCTCCCTGAGTAATTTACTATTCATCATTATAATTAGGTATATTGACAACTACTTTGCAGGGACATTTACAATGAAGAGTAAATGATGTGACAATATAAACAACTCTGCACATAAAAACTATTATTTTTTGTCTAAAGCAAATATGTTTAATGGCACTGTGTAGTTATCAAATGAGAAGAAGACATAATTTTATATGCAACTAAGTAGTGCCAAAAATGACCCCAGTATATCTTAATAACTTTGATAATATACAGCAGAGATGCCTACAGGTTGATTCATATTGGGTTAGTGTCTTAGTCTATTTGGACTACTATAACACAGTACCATAAAGTAAGTAGCTTATGAAAAATAGAAATTAATTTCTCATAATTCTGGAGGTTGGGAAGTCCAAGACCAAGGTACCAGCAGGTTTGGTGTCTGATGAGCACTGCACCTGCTTCCTGGTTCATAAATAGTCACCTTTTCTCTGTGTTCTCACATGTTGAAAGGAAAGGACCCCAGTCTCTTCAGCCCCTCATATGAAAACAAATTTCATTAATGAGGTCCCCACCCTCATGACCTCCTGAAGGCCCAACTTGTAATACCACCACATTGAGGATTAGGTTTCAACATAGGAATTTTGGGGACACACAGACATTCAGAAGATAGGTGTTAGTTTAATTTCAATCTGCATTACTTCTGGTTTCCTATATCCTGATTCGCCAAGTGTCTATCTATCTCATACTGTCAGAGGATGGAAGATATTTTATCTAAATATTTCTGATTTTTCCAAGAAAGGAAAGAAGAAAAAAACACCTATCACACAAATGGTTTAAAATACTTTTGTTTGCATAACTACTGTTAATTCACAATTACGATGGATCTGGACAGGTCAAAAACCCTGAATGACAAATTGAATAGCTCATTGTAGTCACCTTCACTTTATCTGCCAATCCTCTATGAAAGAGTCTAGAAACATCATTATCTAATGATATATGCAGTATTCAAAAGTTGGTAATATTCAGTAATTAAAATGCCCAAATCAATCTGTTATTTACTATGGTAATATGCAATGTATGAAATTATTAAGAAACCTTGTTTTTGATGATATATCCATCTTTCCACATTCCTCATCCCCCACTCACACACAGAAAGCCACATTGAGATTCAAAACAGCAAAAAGTCAAATACGAAGGTAATTTTCAGTTCTGTGACCTACCTATGTTTACTAGAAGTACCATTTCCTGTGTACATTTAATATATTATTAACTCCCTTCTTACTGGTTTCAAAGGAGAAAATAAATCTTCAAGTTTATAAAATTATTCTATAAAACATTATATTGATTATATAATTATAAGTTAATATAACTTTGATTTTCTCTTGAAGTTTGATTGGAAAAATAATACACTATTTAAAACTATGTAAGAACAAAATGTTTTTCCTTCTACTGCTATGATTTCCAAACATTATTTTATTTTTTCTTTTGTAAGATAAATTCATTTGACTATCTTTTTGGCAGTTCCAATTTTAATCTAAATGAAAAAAATAAGACAATTGAAATAGATTATTGTTATTGAAACATGGCATGGAAGAAGTGGCAGTTAGAAAAAATTACACTAATACTAATAGTTATTTTCTGGGTATGAAGGTATTATTTTTCCTATACTTGCTGAAATGCTGAAAATAGATTCAATAATTTCATACGTCTGACTTTTTAATGAGTTGGAAAATGGAAAAATCAATCTAAAATTTTACTTTAATTTTTAATAATTTTATTTAACAATGAAATACAAAAATGGTTCACTGTTTATTTAACAATACAATATAAAAATAAAATATAAAAATGTTCTAAATAACAAACTTCTGATAACCACAGCCACCTGATAAAAGTTCAAAAAAAATTTATTTGAAAAGCCACGATGATGTCAGGATGCCGTTATGCCATAATGTAGATATTAGAAGTCATTTGCCCATATTCCCCTTCCTCCTCTCTTTTGGCATATGATGAGCTCCCCAACTCCTTCAAGTTAATCCCTATCAGTTGAGCCAATGAAGTATGAGGGAAAAAGTAACTTGTCATTTTTAGGTAGAAGTCTTTGAGAGAAAGCACGTGATAATACACTCTTACTCCTGCCACAGAGACATCAGTTCCTGATTAAACTTGAACAGAGACGGTCATGACACCTCACCAACTCACAATTATCATGTATCAAAGAAAGAAATAATGCATTGCTTTTAGTCATTGAGATTTGTGATTGATACAAAGTCCAAAATATCAATCATGTAGCCCAATGGGGTGTAAATTTAGGTTATATACCTAACAAATGTAACTTTGCCAGAATTTCCTTTCTTTGAGCCCTTGGTGGACGTGTGAATTCCTTGTCACGCTCTCAGTCTAAACCTATATATAACCATGAATCTCCTCATCAACTTTCAAGATTGCTGTCATCAATGTTAGCTTACCACATCAAATAAATTTAGTCTGGACCTGATATTTTCTTTAAAGCTCAATTTAATTAGATGTTATACAAAGTGAAATTTTGATTATATTTGTTTCAATTTTCATCACATTAAAAAATATAGATTGGAAGCTGGAAAAATGAAACTGATAGTTGGCAGCAGAAGAAAGGAACCATATCAAATTAGACACAGTATTTTATAAATATTACTTTGTGAAAGAAAACCTAAACTTTAAGATACTACAGTGTAATAATTAATGTTCATTAGTGTGATTCTGCTTCTTAAAGTAAAACTTCTCTTCACATAGAATCATAGCCACAAATTGTTAAATACGTACTTTATGCAAGGTGTTTAGCAGACATTGTTTCTATTGTTCTCAACAACTCTGCTAGGTAAGTGTAACTAAACTTCATATATATGTGTGTGTTGGCGGGGGTGTATTTAAATAAATACATTTTTCCCCCAGCCCTAACTCCTTTCTGAGGTATGGCATTTCACCATTAGTTTCCAAGGACTCTGGTCTAAAATCAGCCAAGATAATAGGAAAGATTCTTCGATATCACAGAAGAATTGAAGACTCTTTAAGGAGTCTTTATAATGCAACCCTTTACAAATAATAATAGAAATTTGAAATAATATGTATTGCTTCAGTGCAATAAAAATAAACAGCCAGGAGTTGTTTTACTGTGGGGCTAAACCAAAAGAGATTTTCCTGCATCTTTTGCTGCTGTACTCCAGGTTTCTTGAAGAAAACATTAGATTAAATCTGTTGTCTGAAAACTTGAACCAGAAGCCAAGATGAAGAAAAGGATTCCTGGGGGAAGAAAAGAACAGGTCCCAAAACCCAGGAGTTCAGGTCAGTGAGAGAAGAAGAGAAGAACACCACAGGCAACCCAGTGGCCCCCCATTGGAGGTGTGCCCAGCATGACAGTCTAGTTGAAGGGAAAAGTACAAGTGTCCTGAAATGCTGGTATGGAAACACAAACTCAGAAAAATCTAATTTTAGATCTTCAATTTTTGTTTTATTATAACACATGTCTCTCTACACTTGATATATCTTATTATATTTAATTTAAGAAAAATTATATTAATTTACTCATTTCAACTGGTTTATACATAGCCAGACTTCAGCCACAAAAAAAAGTGTCTTAACAAGAATTTTTATAGTAAATATTCTAAAATATTTTCCCATGAAAATGCATATTATTGACAATTAAATGCAGTTTTAGTAGCAGGACACAGTATGATTCCATCAAGAAAGCCCTCGTCCTGGGCCCAGGTTTTACAAATTCCAATGTGACTTACTATAAAATCCTTTATGGAACTTCTGGCACTTCTGTCCCTTGACATCTGTCTCAACACTGACACTTGTAGCCCCCATCCTAGACATTCACTTTCGTGATTAGCAAGGTTCAAGCCTCAGGGAAAGGCTTGTTTTCTTCAACTTCCCTAGGACTAAAAGCAACAGAATGAGTGAAAGTCTGAGTGCAGTGGCACTGCCGGTGCTGGAGATAGCATTGCTTTGAAGCGTAGGGAGGACTTAAGCAGCACAAGCACTTATTTATAGAAAATTCTTTATCATATCATTTTTTTTCAGATATGTGTTAGTGCAATGGACTTTTGCACAGGAAAGAATCTTTTGTCAGTGGTGCTGTGTCCATTTTCTTGCTTCTTTTTTTTGTTCCACTTTGTCCTAAGAGAGGTGATCATGAATTCACACCACACTGATATTAGATGAACATAGCAGCTAAGAAACATTTTCTAATGAATAATTAATATTTCTTTGAAGTTTTTATAATAGAAGGCTAGATATAACATATAGAATGCACTACATTTTTTTTTAGTTCATGAAGTACCATTTAGTGGCAGATTAACCCAATAATTTTAATTTCTAAAAATAATATATTTTCATTAATTTTTTTATTATGTAAATTAGAATTTTCTGATTTTTAAAGTTTTATTTAATGTTTTGATATTAATCATAATTTGTATAAATTTGGATATCTTAGAAATTTTTAACATTTTAGAAAAGAAATAAGTTGCTTTAGAAATGTATGAAAAATGATTTTACTATTTAATTTTGCACTGCCTTAGTGATACGTGGATATTTAAATTTTATGTACTCTGAATACAATTTTTTTTATTTTTTACTTTATTTAGATTGTTATTCAGAGCTAGTGTAAGTTAGAATAAGATAAGGAATGAAAGATAGAAATTTAGTTTATTTTTAAAAACTGCAAAGCTAAAAAAGGAAACTTTGAAACACAGTATGCTTACATTTTAAAATCTGGAGACAAAGTGAGCAGATTTCTCTCCAACATCACTCACATAAAATTTGCAATCAAGATATTATAAATCCTTGATTTAATGAAGATTTAATTATGGATCAAAACAAAGAAAATTAGTAAGAAAATTATTCTCATCAAATTCACAACTTAAACAGGTCAGATGTAATTTCTGTAACTTCAAATTATAAAAGATTTAATTGTTAATTATGAAATGTTACTTGTATACAAATCAGCAGTCATGAAATTGTAGGTTTGAAAAAATGCTAATGTAAACTCCAAACCATTAACAGAATTTATCAAAGACAGAGTGGTACCCTTATAAATTATAATTGTAACTTTATTTTAAAATACAGTTTCTTTTATATTTATATTTTGTGTTACTAGAAGCAATATACGTATACAGAAACAATAGAAAAATTGGCTTTACTTAAAATAATTTTGAAATTGATACTAGAATAAATGAACACATGGAATAAACATGAAAATTTTAATACAATCACTTTCTAGGCTGAAACCAAAATGATATTATTAATTTATCAGTCCATATACTAAGATAAAAGTCAACCATAAGAATTTAAACATAATATTATTCACTTTAATTAGATGATATCAGGGTAAAAACCTGTTGAACAGCAAATATTTATTTTGTAGATTGTTGAACTATTAAAAGAAAATATGAAAATAAGGTTTTAAAATGTATAAGTTTTGACTCAAGTGAAGAACTGAAACAAGAACGCTTAATTTTTGAAATTAATACAAAAGTTTTTGAGAGTAAACTTATAAAAATGTTACTACTGTGGTTGTTCTAGGAAAAATAGAAAGAAAACAAAACAAAACAATAAGCATCAAAGTTTGCTAAAAAATCTAGAGTACTTTTTTGTACTTCATCTATACTTAGTAATAAAATTGTTTACTATTTAGAGACTGCAAATTTTAATTTCAACTTGCATCTTTGTATTTAAAAGTGAGACAACTTGAAAAAACATGCATTGAATCTGACATAATAATCATTCTTGGAAACATTATGGTAGTCCTATCTAAATTCTGTTCAAGCAATTAGGCTTCATTTAGACTAGATATAAGATGCACGAGACAAGTTGAGAGGGAAGATCCCATTCAAATCCCACAGAAAATCCTCAAAGAGCTAACCCTAATTGTGGTATTTCGCCAAAACATGAAATTAATTTAACATTTTCTCTGTTGTAGTTGTTTGGTATCAACACTTACTTTCTACTCACACTGTTTATTAGAAAATTTGTGAATAAATAAAGTTATTATTTAACTTTAAATGATTAAAACATAATTTTAAAACATTTAAAGACATTTCCCTTAATTAAAAAACTCTGAGCATAACATATATGCAACAAAAGTGATAATTTACAAGAACACTAAAACAATCTGCATGACTATGAAGAGGAAGATTCCTGTAAAAATAATCACAAAATTACTCTGCAATAGTTTTATTCTAGAAATTAGTTTTCGCTGTAAAAATTTGGCAATAAAAATGTTAAGAGTATAATTGAAGAACCAGTAGAGATAGATAGATAGATAGATGATAGATAGATAGACTAGATAGATAGATAGATAGATAGATAGATAGATAGATAGATAGATAGATTTTTTATAAGACGGTGAGATTTATGATCTATGTGATAGTCACATATAATTACATTGAAACATTTTGTAATGATACCAACAACCATCTATGTCAACACAATGTGATTATTTATTCTAATATGTTCTTTAACAGGATAAAACTGTAAATTAGTGCATAATTTTGCTGTTCAAACTATTTTTGAGATAGACAGTTTACTCTTATGACATTGCAATGTCCACAAATATGAAACTATCATGTCACAAAGCAGCCTAATTTCTGAATCAGTCTCCTGACTGACTTTCTCTACACTATTGAGTTCAGTCCTAAATTCTCTGTTTCTTTCTCTGTCTCTCTGTCTCTCTCTCTCTTTCATTTTTTCTCTCTCTATATATACCTACGTCTGTGCATATATAGATATGTATTTATATATTCACATATAAAATATGTATTACATAAAATATGTAAATATATTTGATAAAATATGTATTTATATACGGACATAAGTATAAATACATATTTCTTAAACTCTTTTTGAGACACAAAAATTCAGTCAAGGTGATATTCTTCTTTATTTAATTACTCTAATAATCTGCTTTGCCTATTAAGCCAACTTTTATGATGGTGTTTTGAGATGTTCACAGCATTATTGTCTGTGATTTTTTTAAAAATGTAATTTATGCAACTACATTGCAATATGTTAACATTGATTATAAAATCCATGCTTTACTTCCATGAATTAAGGAATGCTTTAGAAATTTTAAAAGAATTCTAATTGCTATTGCCTCCACAAAGCAAAATTTGTAAAAATTAAAACTAATAAAAAGCTTCAAGACTAAACAATGAGTATAAAAACATTATTAGCAATTTTGATAAACCGAAACCAAGGAAAGTGCATTTTATAAGATAAATATGGAATATTTCCTTACATATGTATCTTTAGTATTCGTCCAAACATTACTGAAGTATTAATAGAACCCTCACGACATGTGCAATGATAACCTTCAGTAATCTTTGTTATTCTGCCAACTTTCAATGATAGAAAATCATGAAGTTTTTTTTTTTTTCAAATTGTAATTATCGAGTTAACTCTCGGGCAAATAATATAATGTATTTTATTTAATAGTTTGGGAGCCTCCATTTTTACTTTTTCCCTGTTCTCCTCCAAAGAAAAAAAAAAATAGTGGTAGCCCTTTCAGTGATAAACAAGCCAATTTTCCATAATCAGAAAAATTTTGCTTACCTGAAACATCATATGCCCCAGTAATGGCAAATTATGGAAGTGCTTTTGAGTTTTCTCTGCATTGATGCTGTTCCTTTTAAGTAGCTATCATCTATCTGGGTGAAGCATGGCAGATTTGACAAAGTAATTATGAATAATTTTCAGTCAGCTTCAGACATTAGAGATGGTGCTAGGGCAGATGAGTGTGTGGATGTAATCACATGGGCACACTGGGAGAACAATGATTATATCAGAAATTTCAGTGTTTAATTTTGAAAATGTGTGACTTTGCATATTTGACTATATTGACATGGATTTTCAAAATAAATAATGACTTATTCCCGTCCATTAGGTAATATCTTCTACCTGAAAAATAATAGAGGCTATCAGAAACTACCACTACACATTTTCATTTTATAAACTATTTCTGAGAATCAGAACATAGCTAACTTTTGTTCATTAAAAAGTCTCCAAACACATTTTCTTTCTCTTCCTCTTTTTTTTTTTGAGATGGAGTCTTGCCCTGTCGCCCAGGCTGTAGGGCAGTGGCGCGATCTCGGCTCACTGCAAGCTCCGCCTCCTGGGTTCACGCCATTCTCCCGCCTCAGCCTCCCGAGTAGCTGGGACTACAGGCACCCGCCACCACGCCTGGCTAATTTTTTGTAATTTTAGTAAAGACAGGGTTTCACCATGTTAGCCAGGATGGTCTCTATCTCCTGACCTCGTGATCCGCCTGCCTCGGCCTCCCAAAGTGCTGGGATTACAGGCATGAGCCACCGCGCCTGGCCTCTCTTCCTCATTTTTTTAATTGAAATTTTTATATAAATTACATGACCAACAATAGGGACTTAATCAATGAATTTTTATTCTTAAATAAACATGATAGGTACTTCTTTAAGATCAGCAGGTTTATATCAAATTACTTCATAACAAGTCAATTAATTCAGGTATAAAGAGGAATAGTTTGTTCATAATTAATCCTGGCAGGAACACTAAGAAACCAAGTTATTTAAAATCAGATATTCCATGAAAGATGTATTGATTTTGTTTTTCCAATGTTGTAAAAGCAACTAAAAATTTCTAAGCCCAATATTTTATTGTCCATATTTTGGAAGTAATGCCTCTAATTATTCAACTGAGAACGTATATATAAGGTGCAACAGGCACAGATCTATTCCACACAAGAGGAAGGTAAGTCTGTATGCCCATATGACCTACACAACGCCTTGGAAAGAGCAGGGTATAAATAAATATATATTAAATTAATGAACATAATTCACCTTTGTGTGGTTGTTTGGATAATCTTTAGTTTCAGCAAGAGTTAGTGAAGTTTTTAAACTGTTATAAGATCTTGTTTTGAAAGCAAAATATACTGCATTTAACCAACATTTTAGAATAAAAACAATGCCAAAAAGCAGTTTTTCAGAAGTCCCACCATATGCTGTTCTTCAGTTCCTGTTCCAAATCTAGATGAGACAAGTGAAATTTAGGAAAGACTTGCTAAAAGGAAGATGAGTTAGTTATCTATCACTGTATATCCGATTACTCCAAAACTTAGCTGAAAACAACACTGTTTTTGAGGGTTTGGAATTTGGCAGTGGCTTAGCTGGGTGGTTCTGTCTCAGATACTCTAATGAGGTTGTTGTCAAGATGTTGGCTGCTACTGAAGTCATCTGAACACTTATTTGGGGATAAAAGAGTCTCTTCCAAGATGGGTCGTTGCCAGAAGTCCCCAGTTCCTTGCCATGTGGCTGTCTTCATAGGAATGCTTGAGTGCTCTATGATGTGACAGCTGCTTTTCCTCAGAGCAAATCATCCAAAATAAAAGAAACATTGAGAAAGTCACAAGGCCTTTTATATTTGGGTCTCAGAGGCCACATACCAACACTTCTGCCATAGTCTATTGATCATACAGACCAAACCTAATACAAGTGAAAGAGGACTACACAATGTTGTGCATACCAAAAGCAGGGGATCTTTGGGAGTTATCCTGGAACTGGGCTACTGCAATATTCAATATGCAACACCTCCTTCTGTAGATTTTATCAATTCTATTCTGCGATCAAAATGAATAATGAAAATTGTACATACTTGGCCCATATTAGTTTACTTGGAGGTATCTTCATTATTATCTATGACTGTGAATATCATTTATATTTGGTTTTTGACATTTCTCTAAGGTTTTAAGAATTAATAGAACTGTAAAATTCATTGTCACATTGTTGAGGACACTTTATTTTATCATCTTTCTTATAAATATTTACAACTGAGAAACTTGTGCAATTTAGTACTGAAAAGTTTTTGTTTCTCTGAAGACTTTCTGAAGAACACTAGATAATTGATCATGTTTACCTCACTTGTTATTTTCTTGCCTTCTGGAAGTTTAGAGACAAATGCAAACTTCAGTCTCATTTATTAGGTTGACAATTATACTTTGAATGCCTATGTGACTTTCTTCATTTCTTCATTTTCGGGTCATCTAAATATCTATATTGTTTTTACAGTGTATTTTCAACAAGGTTTTGAAATTTAGTTAAACATACTTATGCTTTCAAATGTTCTGTATGAAATTCATTAGAAATTATCTGTTTGTTATGGGAAATTAAGAAAGAATGGCCAACAGTAGAAAGAAGAAAATAATACCACTTCTTGTTCCATTAACTAAAGTGAAAAGCTGTTAAATTATATGATAGAATTACTCCTTTTTTGATGGTAATGCCCAAACAGTTCATCATTATCCATTTGTTGGTGGTGTTTAATTGAAATATCACACAGAGGTTCTGGTTTCGGTGTAGAGAGGAAAGAACTTGGGAATCCTCATTCCCATTCTCACAAGAAGAAGAAGATAGACACACTGAAAAGCAACAACTTTTCTTTAGAGAAGTGAAGTCACAGAGAAAACCATCATCCTGACATCTTGTGAGGCAAATATCTCCAGGAAACCCAAGATCTGGGCCATTCCTTACATTGAGAGAGGCAGCCAGAAGTCATATAAGCCAGTAGGAACATTAAACTACATATTTTAATTAATTACTGGAGGACAAGTGTGGGCTAGAGTGAGAGTAAAAGTCTCTGCGGGGCTACAGTCACAGGGCAGTGGGGCAAGGGGCAGTTTTGCAGGGTTTTTGTTTGGTTTTTGTTTTGTTGTTGTTTGTAGGAATTCTGCCAGGCTTTCCCAAGGATAATAGGGAAAAATATGGAGAAAGCCTGTACTCCCTCCCCGTCATGGTCCTGGCAAGAGGAAGGAAAGTGTAGCCATTGTGAAAACTCAGAATATTTTCTCTCTTATGTAGCAGAAGACTAAATCTGTAGGGTTCGGACATCCCTAGAGGATAGTAGTAGAAACTTCTCTCAATTGTAGGAAAAAACTCTGCTCTTCCCACTTCCAACTTTATCTCATCTAGCGGGGAAAATATTAATATGCAAGAGACAGGGCTTTACTAACACAGGCTAGGGATGTTGGAGCATACCCGCTGCAGTATGGGAAGAGACCAAGGAGCAGGGAAATAAAGCTCAACCTTGAGGAGCCCCAGAACACTTGAAAAGGCCATAATCTCAACATGTGGGCCCATTGTGCGTTAAAGATTGCCACACAATTCAAAGACTAGAGAACAACCCTCCCTCACACCATACTACCACATTAATAAAAATAAAACTCTAGTAATAGTCACAGTGAATTATAGTGAGAAGAGAGTTGTAAGAGACTTCTCCTGAAGTGCAGCTCATAGGGAAGCTCCAAAGAAAATAGTACAAAGGAAAACAAAATAACAAGGGGAGTTTGAAGCCGCTTGTTCTCATTGTTATAAGATCAAACACAACACAACTCACAGCCAGATGAGCATATTTCCTCATACTAAAGTCCTATTAATTTAATTATCTACAACACAACTGACTTCCAATGAAAGAAACACACAAAACATACCAAAAAGTAAAAACCAAACAGTCTGAAGAAACAAAGCAATAAACCAAACCAGGTTCAAATATGACACATACATTGGAATTACCAAGGAGTTTAGAATAAGAAAAAAAGACAACTTTTTATCTGGAGAATGCAAGCCCCTTTAAATTATCCATCCCAGAGGAGCATTGAAATGTGACAGCAGTGATGTCCTACAACCACCTTGAGCTAAGTAATTACCTCTTGAAGCCCCTTGCTACATGGGCTCTAGACTAACTGATACCAAGCAGTCATAAAATGCCATGTGCTAGACACCATAACTCATACCCTATAGTAAAACAGGGTATAGCCAATCACTAATCAATATTACCTCCGTAAGCCAATGAGAATCCCTGTCAAACAACTTTGTATCGGCCCACTCCTGGTTTCTTTTTGCCTTTAAAAACCTGCTTGCAAAAAAGGCTGAAAAGAGCACTCCCCAAAGCAACCTGGAAGTGTGTCGTGGGCAGCTGTCTTCACTTTGGTTGAAGTAAACTCTTTAAAATTATATTTTGTGCCTCAGCCTCTTCCTTTGGGTCAATAAGAATAAATACCATTAATATGTTGAGCCTTTAGTTGAAATGAACAGAAAACATAACAAAACCAGATAGATAATGTCAAAATCCAACGAAAGTGCTAGAAATAAAAAGCGGAGAAATGAAGAATGCCTTCTGCGGGTTCATCAGTAAATTTAGCGTGGATAAGAAAGAATTAATTTAACTTGAATATAAATGAATGGAAATGATTCAAGCTAAAATGCAGACAAAAAAAAATAAAAGAACAGAACAGAACATTCAAGAACTATGGAATAATACCAAACAGTATAACATACACCTAATTACAATATCAAAAAGAGAATAAATAAATCAACAAGGAAAACATAATATTTAAAGAAATAAAGGCCTCTATTTTTTTTCCAAAAATACTAACAAATATCAAAACATAGATCCAAAACGTTCAGAACACCAAGTGGGATAAATATTAAAACAAAACAAAACAAACAACAACAACAACAACAACAACAAAGCCTGCAGCTCATCATATTATAGTCAAACTAAAGAAAATAAAAAAAACAAAGAGAGTGTCTTTCGGGCACCCAAAACAAGGAATGAGGGGACACTTTACCTAGATATAAGAAAGATAAGAAATGTAGTTTTCTTATCAGAAGCTTTGATGGTTAAAATTGAGTGTCAACTTGATTGGATTGAAGGATGCAAAATATTGTTCTTGGGTGTGTCTGTGAGGGTATTGTCAAAGGAGATTAACATTTGAGTCAGTGGACTGGGAGAAGCAGACCTACCCTCAATCTGAGTGGGCATCATCTAATCAGCTGCCAGCATGGCTAGAATAAAAACAGGCAGAGGAATGTGGAAGGACTAGACTGGCTGAGTCTTCTGTCCTCCATCTTTCTTCCATGGTGGCTGCTTACAGACCTCAAGCATCTGACTCCAGGTTCTTCAGCTTTTGGACTCATGGACCTACACCAATGGTTTGCCAGGGGTTCTCGGGCCTTTGGCCACAGACCGAAGCCCGCACTGTTGACTTCCTTACTTTTGAGGTTTTGGAACTTGGACTGGCTTCCTTGCTCCTCCTCAGCTTGCAGATTGCCTATTTTGGAACTTCACCTTGTGATCCTGTGAGTCAATATTCCTTAATAAACTCTTTTACATATGTACATCTATCCTGTTAGTCCTGTCTCTCTAGAGAACCCTGACTAGTATAGAAGCTATGCAAGCAGAAAGACAATAGGGTAAGATCTTTACCGTGCTGAAATGAATAAACTTGCCAAGTCAGAATTCTATATTCAACAAATATTCTTCAGAAGTAAAGAAGAGATAAACATACAAACAAAAATTGAAAAAAGTATTTATTTCATTGTCAGCGGATCTACCCTACAATAAGTATTAATACATATTCTTCAGCCAGAAGAAAACTATTGTAGTTTAGAAAGCTGAATCTACATAGTGAAGAAAAATGTGTCAGAAAGGAATGAATAAAAGAAAAGCATAAAAGCTTATTTTCCTTAGTTTTAATGGCTCTAACACATAACTGATTGTTTAAAGAAATAATTACAATATTGTATTGGATATTTGAAGAAAATGTAAAAGTGTAATAAGTGAAAACTAGTCAAATAGACAGGAGGGAGAAGACAAGAATATTATGTTATAATGTAACTTCAGTACACATGGTGCAGTATTGTATTATTTGTATATGATCCTATATTATTACAAAATGTATATTGTAAATTCTTGAACAATTTACTGGGTTGAATAGTGACTGCCTTAAAATTCATGTCCACCCATTTCATTATCTATGAATGTGACTTTATCTAAAAATAAGATCTTTTCAGATGTAATCAAGTTAAGATTAGGTCATGCTTGATTATGATGGGTCCAAAATTCAATATTACTGGTGACCTTTTAAGAAAAGGAAAATTAAGATACAGATGTACAGGGCAGGAAACCATGTAAAGTTTAAGTTAGAGATTATAGTTATGCAGATACAAGTCAAGGAACATCAAGAATTGCCAGCAACCACCAGAAGCTAAAAGACAAAAGGAAGTGTCCTTATCTAGAGAGTTCTGAGAGTGACCCTGCCAACACCTTGACTTCTAGCCTCCAGAAATGTGAGATAAGAAATTTTTGTTATTATAAGCCATGCAGTCTGTGGTAATTGGTTATGGTAGTCATAGAAAAAATATATAAACAAAAACTTTTAAAAAATTATAAATTATAAATGATAAAAAAACAGAGGGCAGAAAAAGAGAAGAAAATAGAGCAAATGTAAAAAAGAGCAAACAGCAAGATGGTAGATTTTAATTCAACAATATTAGTAATCGCTTTAAATGGGATTGCTCTAAACAGACCAGTTAAAAAATATCATCAGATTTTATACAAAAAGCAAGCCCAAATCTATGCTGTCAAAAAAATAAATTGACTTTAACTATAAAGACTTAGATAAGCTCAAAGAAAAGGAATAAAGGATGATAAACTATGTAAATACTAATTTAAAAAGCTGGAGTAACTATATTAATTTTGGACAAAATAGACTTCAAAACAAGGAAGATAATTAGAGATAAAGTGGGTCATTAATGATAAGTAGGTCAATTCTTCTCTAAGAAAATATAGTAACCCTAAACATGTATCGGGGAACCTGCCCTGATAGTCACGTAGGTTCTTTTCTATTTTCCTTAACCGTCGGCTGACTTGAGAAATAAAGGGACAGAGTACAAAAGAGAGAAATTTTAAAGCTGGGTGTCCACGGGAGACATTAACTGTTATTAATTGGCTATATTATCTTACATTTTGCAACATTTATCTAAACTTTATGTCTTAAAAGAAACCCTGCTTAGTCAAGAGCTATTACGCCATATTTGCCTGCTCTCCAATATTTATAAAAACTATTTTTGAACTTTTCATTTCAATGGAAATAAGACAGGAAGCATTGTAAGTTAGACATATGTATTTACTCTTTTAAAAATATGTTTTTGGGGGCAGAGCAAGATGGTGAAATAGAAGCCTACACTTTTCATCTCCCCTGCTGGAACACCAAATCTTAACTGTCTGCACACAGAAAAGCACTGTCACAGGAACCAAAAATCAGGTGAGCGATCACAGTATCAGGTTTTAACTTTATATCACTGAAAGAGGTATTGAGGAGGGCAGAAGAGAAAGTCTTGAATCACTGATGCCACCCCTCCCCGATCCCCATGGCAGCAGCGGAGTGATGCAGAGAGATAATCTGTGTGCCTTTGGAAGGGACCGTACACCAACTGAGGAAATTTACATTAAACTCTATGCTGCCCTGTCACAGTAAAGAAAAAATCTCTGCCGGGATCAGCCAGCATCCATACATGAAGAGAGCATTTGGAGCAGCCCTTGCCAGAGGGGTATTGCCCTTTTTAGTGGTCAAAACTTGAGTTTCTCAGCAAGCCACACCACCATGAGCTGAAGTGCTGTGGGGTCCTAGGTAAATTTTAAAGGCAGTCTAGGACACAAGGACTGTAATTCCTGGGCCACTCCTAGTGCTAGGCTATGCTTACAGCCAGTAAACTAGGGTGGAACATGACCTAGGGAGACACCAGCTGAGGTGGCTAAGGAAGTGTGTTAGCCATACATCCCCCCAGGCAATGTAACTTGCAGCAACAAAAGTGACTCCTTTCTTCTGCTTAAGGAGATGATAGTGAAGAATAAAGAGGACTTTGTCTTGCATCCTACTTGCCAAAGTAGGATACAGCACTGGGCAGAATCATTAGGCCCCCATTCCAGGCCCTAGCTCCCAGATGACATTTCTAGACACACCCAAAGGGGAACCTGCGAAATTAGAGATTAAAAAGGTGACATTATAACTGATACCACAGAAATTCAAAGGATCATTAGAGTCTACTATGAGCTACCATATGCCAATACATTGGAAAATCTAGAATAAGTGGATAAATTCCTAGAAACACACAACCAATAAAAATTGAACCATAAAGAAAACCAAAACCTGAAGAGATCAGTAACAGGTAACCAGGTCAAAGGTGTAATAGAAAGTCTCCCAGTAAAGAAAAGCCTGGGACCTGATGGCTTCACTGCTGAATTCTACCAAATATTTAATGAAGAACTAATACCAATCCTACTTAAACTGTTAAAAAAAATAAGAGGAGGAAATACTTCCAGATTCATGAGGCCAGTATTACCCTGATATCAAAGCCACAAAAAGATACAAAACAAAATCACACGCTAATATCTGTGATGAATTTTAATGCAAAAATTCTCAACAAAATATTAGCAAATCAAATTCAACAATACATTAAAAATATTATTCATCATGACCAACTGACATTTATCCCAGGAATTCAAGGATGGTTCAACATATGAAAATCAATCAATGGGAAACATATCAACAGAATGAAGAACAAAATCAGTATGATTATTTCAATTGATGTTGGAAAGCCATTTGATAAAAGTCAACATCTTCATGATAAAAATCCTCAAAAAACTGTGGATAGAAGGAACATACCTCAACATAATAAAAGCCATATGTGACAAACTACAGCTAGTATCCTACTGAATCGGGGGAAAACTGAAAGCCTTTTCTCTAAGATCTGGAACATGACAGGATATTCACTGTCACCACTGTCATTCAACATAGTACTAGAAGTCCTTGCTAGAGCAGCCAGACAAGAAAAATAAATAAAGAACATCAAAATTGGAAAGGAAGAAGAATTATTCTTCTTTGCAGAGGATAGGAACTTATATTTGGAAAAACCTAAGTATTCCTCCAAAAAACTATTCAAACTGATAAATAAATTTAGCAAAGTTGCAGTATACAAAATTAGCACACAAAAATTGGTGGCATTTCTATATGTCAACAGTGAACAATGTAAAAAATAAATTTAAAAAGTAATCACATTTACATTAGCCAAAAATTAAATAAACACCTAGGAAATAACCAAATTTCTTAGGCTGGAGTGCAATGGTGTGATCTTGGCTCACTGCAACCTCCACCTCCAGGGTTTAAGCAATTCTTCTGCCTCAGTCTCCAAAGTAGCTGGGATTACAGGTGCACACTACCACGCCTGGCTAATTTTTGTATTTTTAGTAGAGATGGGGTTTCACCATGTTGGCAGACTGGTCTCAAACTCCTGATCTCGTGATCTGCCCACCTTGGCCTCTCAAAATGCCAGAATTACAGGCATGAGCCACTGAACCCAGCCAGAAGTGAGATTTCTACAATGAAAATTATAAAACACTGATGAAAAGAATTGAAGAGGACACAGAAAAATTGAAAGATATTCCATGTTTATGGATTTGAAGTTTCAATGTTGTTAAAATATCCATACTGGCTGGGCACGGTGGCTCACTCCTGTAATTCCAGCACTTTGGGAAGCTGAGGTGAGTGGATCACCTGAGGTCAGGAGTTCAAGACCAGCCAGGCCAACATGGTGAAACCCCTTCTCTACAAAAATACAAAACTTAGCCAGGTATAATAATAGATACCTGTAATCCCAGTTACTCAGGAGGCTGAGGTAGGAGAATCACTTGAATCCAGGAGGCGGAGGTTGCAGTGAGCCGCTATTGTGCCATTGCACTCCAGCCTGGGTGACAGAGAGAGACTCTGTCTCAAAAAAAAAAAAAAAAAAAAAAAGTTCATACTATCCAAAGCTATCTACAAATTCTACAAATTCAATGCAATCTCTATCAAAATACCAATGACATTCTTCACAGAAATAGAAAAAATAATCCTAAAATTTATACAGAACTGTAAAAGACCCAGGATAGCCAAAGCTACACTAAGCAAAAAGGACAGCACTGGAGGAATCACATTACCTGACTTCAAATTTTACTACAGAGCTATAGAAATCAAAACAGTATGATATTGGCATAAAAACAAACACATAGATAAATGGAACAGAATAGAGAACCCAGAAACATATCTACACACCTAGAGTGAACTCATTTTTGACAAGGACATACATTGGGGAAAAGACAGTCTCTTCAATAAATGGTGCTGGGAAACTGGATATTCATATGCAAAAGAATGAAACTAGACTCCTATATCTTGCCATATACAAAAAATAAACCACGATCAATTAAAGACTTAAATCTAAGACCTCAGGCTATGAGATACTACAAGAAACATTGGGGGAAATCTCTTAAGATATTGGTCTGGGCAAAAATTTCTTGAGCAACACTAAAATGGAAAAATGGTATCACATGAAGTTAAAAAGCTTCTGCACAGCAAAGGAAACAATCAACAAAGTGAACAGACAACCCACAGAATGGAGAAAATATTTGCAAACTACCCTTCTGACAAGGGATTCATAACAAGAATATGTAACTAGCTCAAATGACTCTCTGGAAAAAAAATCTAATAATCCAATTAAAAATGGGCAAAAGATTTGAATAAACATGTCTCAAAAGAAGATATACAAATGGAAAACAGGCACATGAAAAGGTCCTCAACATAATAGATCATCAGAGAAATGTGAATCAAAACTACAATGAGATATTACCTCACCCCAGTTAAACTGGCTTTTATCCAAAAGTCAAGCAATAACAAATACTGGAGAAAATAACTCTTATACACTGTTGGTGGGAAAGTAAATTAGTGCAACCACTATGAAAAATAGCTTGGAGTTTCCTCAAAAACTAAAAATAGAGCCACTATACTATCCAGCAATCCCACAGCTGGGTATATACCCAAAAGAAGGGAAGTGAAAAATCAAAGCAATATCTGCACTCTCGTGTTTGTTGCAGCATTGTACACAATAGACAAGATTTGGAAACAACCTAAGTGACCATCAACAGATGAATGGATAAAGAAAATATGGGATTTATACACAACGAAGTACTATTCAGCCCTAAGAAAGAATGAGATTCTGTCATTTGCAAAACAACATGGATGGAACTGGCGGTCATAATGTTAAGTAAAATAAGCCAGTCACAGAAAGACAAACATCACATGTTCTCACTTATTTGTGAGATCCAAAAATCAAAACAATTGAAGATAAGAGAATAGAAGAATAGTTACCAAAAAAGCTGGAAAGTGCAGAGGTAGGGTGTGGAAGAGGTGGGCTGGTTAATGGGTACAAAAGAAAGTCTTAGAAAGAATAAATAGGAAATAATATTTAATAGCACAATGGGGGGATTATAGTCAATAATAATTTAGTTGTACATTTTTAAATAACTAAAATAATATAATTGTATTATTTCTAACAGAAATGAGACATTCTTTTAGGGATGGATACCTAATTTTCCACTATGTGATTATTATGCATTTCATGCCTGTATCAAATGAGGTACAAATATGTCATGTACCTCAAAAATATAGATGCCTGCTATGTGCCCAAAAATTAAAAATAAAAAAATTTAGAAAAATAAAGATAAAAATACAGTTTCTTATTCAATATCATTTTCACACCAGTAGGTTTACAGATATGTATATATTATAGATATGGTAAACTACTATTATAATCCATATCAAATATTTTCCTTTTTAATTCTTTGATCACTTGGTTTTTATAAATCAGTACCATAAATTGATCATTTTTACCAATATGCAAACTCTTCTAATAAAATCTTCACATTTTAGCTTGGCACAGAGATACATGGAATAAAGACCTCATATCCCAACCTTCACTGTGGCCAAGCAGAACCATCTGCTGTGTGGAATATAAGTAAAAATGTTATACACATGTATTCTTAAACGAAGAAGTTACACATGTATTTATATATTTCTCTTTCTAATAATGGAATGTGGACATTATGTTTGGAACTTAGAAAGGCATCTGAAAACATGAGGCACAATTCTTACATGTCAAATACTAAAGCAGTCACAGAAAGATGCCTGAATTTTGTGATCATAGAGCTACCATATAAGTATTTGACCTTTGATAGCTCTGTTTTAGACTATGTTAACACAGAGAGAAATAAACTTCTATAATTTTAGGATTATAGTCGCTAAGAGAAGAACATGATTACAGGTAGTAAATATTTGTTAGGAAGGCATTTACCAGATAATTACATACTTTTTATATTTATATATACATGTATCATATATTTATATAAAGTAAATGGTTATACTTAAAGACATATATTTTTATATTTTATGTTTATGTATTTATGTATATATATAATCACATGCACACACACATATAGAATAGGTGAGCCTTTAAACTTCATTACCATAAACTCATTACTAAAATTTATAGACTCAATCTTAATATCTCCCTAAAGCACATCCATGAGTACCAGAAAAAAAAAAAATACCAAACTTGTCTTTTTAGGAGAAATAAAGGTATAGTTGAAGTAGTGATCAAGAGAAAAAATATATTACTGTAAAACAAACAATTTATATAATGCAGGATAGACTGTGATTATGTATTTAACTTAATTGGTCTGATGACATACATGTGTAACTGACTGGATATCACCAAGCCCAAAAATGAAATACTTAAATCAAATTTTGTTTCTGAATAAACCTCCAGCATTATGAGAAACACCAAGTAAAACTAAATAAAAATTAACTGAATAAAATCGATATGTAGTTAATAAAATCATACTATATAGACCATATAGTGCAAATAAGTCATTAACCATATCCAGTATATATTCATTCAAACACCACATACTGAGTATATGTGTGGAATAAAATTTTTAAAGCCATTATTTTGGATCTCAAGTTCATAGTCTAAGAAATAGAATGATACACTAAAGTGTAGATTAAGAATAAAATATTTCTGTTTTTACTTTTTAATTCTACATTAAGAAAGTTATCTTGCTATTCTTGCTCTTCTCTGAAATGTGTGGTAATATTTCCTATAATCTCTGTATAAACTTGGTCACATAGAGCTGTAGTTACTGTTTGTGAATATATTGGGTGAAGAAATTCAAAATTACAATGAGTATTGAATGTTTTTCACTCATCTCCACCTCAACCTCATATCTATCTTATTAATTTCTGTGATATTGCATAAACCACCCGTTTGCTTTTCAGTATAAAAATCCTGCATTAAAATAAAAATTCTGATGATAGCCAGGCACGGTGGCTCATGCCTGTAATCCCAGCTATTTATGAGGCTGAGGTGTAAGGATCGCTTGAGGCCAGTAATTTGAGGCTGCAGTGAGTTATGATTGTACCACTGCACTCCACCCTGGATGACAGAGAGAGACCCAGTCTCTAAACAGCAACAACAAAATGATGATGTTTCTAACTATGTATCTACCTGCATAGTACATATCTATACATATCTATATTTGCATTTATTCCTAAATTTATGTTCCATATGTAATGTGGGCCAAAATTACACTCCATATAAAGACTAGAAGTCAACTGCATTATTATGAATTGGTATGCATACTTTCCAATACATTTTTTAATGAAACATGAAGAAAGTACATAAATAATTACTATCATTAGTAAAGAAGCTCATGGGAAGAAGATTGTATAATCTCTTCCAGAATTTTATATTTGAAGACAAAGTAGATGGTAATACTATGCAACATTCTAGAGAGAATGGCTCAAATAATACTTTTTAGTGTATATATTATATAATGATTGCATAGTATATAATGTTATTTTGAGATATATAAACATCAGTATTCATATATGTGTAAGTTATGAGCAGTCATCATATTTAATAGAAAAGAAAACAAAATTTTTGATTTGTGTGTATGTGCCCCGGAAAAATATATATGGAAGCAATGTACAGATTTCTGCCTATATAGCTATCATGTATAAATCATAGTTTCACACCAAGTGTGCTGGGGGTGCAGGAATAACCACATTTTTATAATTTGAAATTTCCTCTAGTAACCTTAATTATCCAAATCAATTGGGAGTTGATTCTATGTGAATAGCTCCAGAGCAGGAGTCACTTTCATGAGGTCTCAGAGGAACCATCATTTATGTGTAATCAAGTATGTTTTGTACAACAATGGCAAAACATTTTAGAGCAGCTAATCTACGGTAATAAATATGATGAATTCCCAACTTCAATTTAATTTTCCTCTTTGGAAATATGAGGATAATCGTAATACCAATCTCAAATAGTTTTTTTGTTCATTTATTCATTTATATTTTATTTTTTTATTAGTCACACATTCTTTTCTCAAATTGAGCAGTGACAAGCAGTGTTAAGATGTTTTGGGTACTTCAGTCAACAAGCTGCCATCTTCAACATGGGGTGAGTGTTCCACTGGGTGTATGTAATAATTTTCCAAGAGACATTCATTGCTTTTGAGATATCCACTTCCAATGCTCCTCTCTGTTAACGCTAGTTCTCCTAAGAAAACATTGGTGATTGTGTCCTTTACATCTGACTGTCACAAATTTCCTTCTCTCAGATTCTAAAAGGAAGATATGCCTCTAACACATTCCCTAATTTTGATTTTACCCAGGATGCAAAACAATCAGGAGTGCCAAAAATGTAACACTTTGAAATATTGGTGTCAGTAGTGAGAAAGTGAATGACTTTAATGAGTGAGTAACAAATCACTTTATAAAGCAGGAGGTTTCTAACTCTTTCCTTTCAAGAAAATTGAAGGAAAAATAATCAAATTTTCAGCTAAAAATCACAAAATAATTTTTGATGATAGAACAGTGTTATTTTTGGTATATAACTCAGATGGCGACAAAAATAATTGACTTGCATTGCTGTACCCATATGAATTTTTTAAAAATAAAGTAAAATAACAGTGAAACCTTTATAATCTAGTTTGATACATGAACTAATTGAAAAAAAACTCATCAAATTAAAACTATATTCCAAATTAACAAGTACATTCACATTATTTTTATTAACTATATAATAATGATAAATTATATATTAATAATTAATATAATATTAACTCAATCCAAAAAGAGTAAATGTTAACATAGAGAGGCTTAGAATAAGAAAAAATGTATTTGTTGGAGAAAATGTACAAATGGAAGCACACAATTTATTACATTAGAATAAAATTCTAAGTCAACAAGTATGGAAAAAATAGCTCAAAAAGATTATAATCACTAATTATAATTACACCTATAAAATATGTTAAACAACAAATATAATTATTTTATTTAAAAATATTAACATTTTAAATTGAATAGAAATTACACCCTTTGTCATTAATTGAATATACAATACAAATGTTAAACCTCAACTTGTAAGTATGAAGAAGGTGTTAAGGTGTTTTTACAAAATTATTTTAATAGTGGCAGTACAATCAGTAGTTCTGAAACAACTAAATAACACGACTGTCTTTTAAAGAGGTTACCTATGATGGGAAATGAGAATATAAGCTAAAACTGAGAGTCCAGCCTGGCGCGGTGGCTCACGCTTGTAATCCCAGCACTTTGGGATGCCGAAGCGGGCAGATCATGAGGTCAGGTCAGGAGATCGAGACCATCCTGGCTAACACCATGAAACCTTGTCTCTATTAAAAACACAAAAAATTAGCTGGGCGTGGTGGCGGGCGCCTGTAGTCCCAGCAACTCGGGAGGCTGAGGCAGGAGAATGGCATGAATCGGGGAGGTGAAACTTGCAGTGAACAGAGATCACTCCACTGCACTCCAGCCTGGCCGACAGTGCGAGACTCCGTCTCAAAAAAAAACCAAAAAAAACTAAGAGTTGATGTGGCTATAATTTTGCCTAGTACAGTGTAAGCAAACAATGTACTTCCTCTCTATTACTTACAATGAAAAATAATTAAAATTTAAGAAATGTTTAATTTCTGGATAATAGAGAATAATTTTTATAGCCATTTATGTATATATTTAGAAACAGAGTCTTGCTCTGTCACCAAGTCTGGAGTGCAGTGGCACCATGATAAGCTCACTACAGCCTCTAACTTCTGGGCTTAAGCAATTCTCCCACTTCAGCTTCCCTAGTAAATGAGACTAGGTCTCACTATGTTGCCCAAGCTGGTTGCAAACTCCTGGCCTCAATTAATCCTCTTGCCTCAGCCTCCCAAAGTACTGGGATTATAAGCATGAGCCGCCATTCCTGGCTTGATCCCATTAGATGAGTTTGATGTATTTTTTAAAATTTTTCAAACAGTTATTTAAGTATTGAGAAAAGATTATGTTAACAAATTTCAAAATTAGTACTTTATGTGGTATATTTGTAAGGTTTCTTAAGAGAAACAGAATCAATAGGGTGTATATAAATATGTAAAGAGATTTGTTCTAAGGAATGGAGTCACACAATCATGAAGTCTTGGCAAATGCAAAATCTGATGGGAGAAGGAGACTGGCAGGCTGGAGAATAAAGATAGAGTTGCACTCCAAGTCTACAGACCCATATACAGACCCATAGCAAACCAGGAAAAGCCAGTGTTGCAGGTGAAGTCCAAAAGTAGTCTGCTAGTGGTATTCCATACTCTCCCTCAGGGTAGGTCAGACTCCAACTGAATGAATGATACCTACCCATGTTATGGAAGGCAATTTGCTTAACTCAGAGTCCCCTGATTTAAATGTAAATATTATCCAAAAACACCCTCACATAAACATACAGAATAACCATATATGTAGGCACCATAGCCCAGCCAAATTGACACACAAAATTAGCCAGCGCACCTGACTATATTAAATTAGTCTCAGAACAATGGTATAAAATGGATAAAATAATTTAGGTTACAGAAATAGGGACACCAAATCCACAAAGCTTAAAAGGACTGTCTACTGCCTTGATTATTTCCAGGTTGTGTTTAATTTTTTTTTATTTTAGAAAATTAAGACACTCGATTTTTAAGGGCTAATTTTTCTAAAGATAGATATCATTTTCAAGAACTTACACTAAAAGTATCCTGAATTACTTATAAAAGCCAGTCACAATCATACCCTCTTCATTAGTATTAAGTATTATATTATGATTCCTGTTCTTGGGCAATTTAAAGTTCTTATGCCCTGAATGAGTCATATGTGCTCTCTTGGTATTGAATTTAACAAATTGAGGTTCTCTGTTTCATTTCAAATAAGTTACTTTATTTTTTTCTTTTGTAATAAAAGGTCACAGCATTTTGTAATTTAGAAAGATAAGATGATATTAAAAGTTCAGTGAAGGTCAAAATGACATAAATTAGGGATAAAAATTAAGACACAGATGTTTTTCCAATTCTCCAGAAAATCCAATCCCAAACAGTGATAATCAAATGTAACTATTCTATTTATGTTACAAGTTGGCTAAGGCATTTTATGCAATATTTAAAATACTCTAATAAAGTAAATGAAAGTGGAATGCCTTATCATAAAGGAAATAATGAGACTGGATAAGAAATGCTAGCATATTTTTGAATATCATAAAATATGGGCACATTCTCTCTTGTTGGCTAAAAATAATGACTTATTGGTTTACATGAATACATTTTCTTTTCAAAGATAAAGATATTCTAGTTTCATTCAAATCCTCATTTAGGATATATGCCACACTCATACTTTATAACTCAATACATATTGTTCAATTGAATGTATTATACATAAAGTAAGAATGTCAAATTATGGTTATTGTACTGATGAAGAGCGAAGCCTTATTGCATTTAGCAACACGAAGATAAGAGACTTGTAAGTGCTTGGAAACAATCTGATAGAGAATACAATATATGAGTTTTAAAGTGAGACCAACATGAGTAAAGACATGGTTTCTATGCATTGCTGTGATGGAAAATGTATTCAACTCTCCCAGCATCACTTTCCTTGTGTGATTTTTTTTTAATTCCTTCATCACTTCATCCAATGTTTAGCATGCACCTTCCACATATTAGGAAAACAGCTGTATTCTGGAAGTATAGGAGAAAACAGTTGGATAAATTTTTTGCCTTCAGGAAGCCTATTGAGAGACATAGATATAAAAACACAAATAGAATAAATTTCGTTATAGAGATATTCACACATTCATTCATTCAACACATACTTAATGAGCACCTATGATGTGGTACAGACATTTATTTTTTATGCTGGTGATACTGTGATGAAATAATGTAAAAATCCAAACTCATATAGCTTTTTGCTAAGTAAAGGACACAGAAAATAAATATTCTAGGAAGATACACATATTCAGGCAAATTAAGCAGAATATAACCTTTCAATCTAATATTTAACTTTCCAAAGCAGAAATTACTGGATAGAAATAAAAACAGAGACACATTATTTATTTAAAAAAATACTATATGTTAATTATGTATGTATTACATACACATTATATAATTTATGTATCATAAGTGTGTGTGTATGTGTGTATGTGTGTGTGTGTGTATGTATACATATTTGGAAAACAGTAAAACAGAAAAAGGAGAGAGTAAAATGATAACGTGTGAGGGAAGACCTCTGTAGTATAGTAGCCCTTGATCTATGGCAGGAATGAAGCAAGGGAGGGAGCCATGTACATATATATTTACAGAAAAGTAATCTGGCATTTAGAATTCTCAATGCAAAGTTCTTGCAGGAGTGCATCTGAGTACACTAAAAACAACAAAGAAGTTAGTATGGCTCAAGTAAGAGAGAGGGAGTGATAGGTGATAATCATTTTAAACAGGGCAACCTGATTACCCAGCTATTTTCCTCTTCTTTTCTAGGCATACAGAGCAGTTTTCAAGCCTCTATAGAAGTCATCTTACAGCGAGTCTGAGCCAGTGGAATGCAGTTATAGTGATATGTGTGCTCCCAAGGTAGCCCTCAATGCTCCTACTCGGAAATACTCATATGTTGCTTCTGACTTGAAGCAGAGGAACTCACAACCTAAGAAGCCACAGGCTTGAAGATGGCAGAGCACAAGATGGCAGAAGTTTGGAATGAATTACTACTTGAAAGAGAAGCTCTTATTTACCAAGAAATATATTTTGGAATTTGCATGAGTAAGAAATAAATCCAATTATGCTAACATTATCATTGAAATTAGAGATGTTTCTGTTAGAGTAGCTATTGTTACCATAGCTAATATAGATGAAGATTATATTGATTTACCAACAGCCAGATTGAATAGGAAATTTAGGCCAGTGTAAATCTTCACCTTTCCACCCTTTTTCAGGTATCCCTGATCTCCCTATTTTGCTCTAAACAACCTTTAATCAACAGTGCCTTCGAGGTTCTGACATTTATATTTTTTAGTGTTTGTTTTTCTTATCTGCTTCCCCTGACCAATGTATATTCCACAAATATAGAAATCTTTGTCTGTTTTGTTCACCGATTTATCTCAATCACCTAAATCAGTTCTTTGTATAGAAAAATTGCTCAATAACACTGATAAAAAATTGGCTGACTCTAACTTATTCCAAAGAAAAATGATGCTATTAACTTTACTAAAATTAAATATTTCTTTACCAAACCAAACCAAAATATGCAAAACAAAAACAAGAATCATGCTATCTTATGCAAACTGCTTAAATTCAATACTTTATATGAATATACTAAAACCTTAATGAAAGTAGGAAGAAAACCTATAAAATGTATTCATGTATTTTTTATTAGGTGGTTTTACTTTTTAGATCAGTGTCGCCGTACTATCTAAGCACAGAAATTGGCAGTAATGGTCCACATCATTATGTCTTAAAAATTATACTATGCTTATCTACCACTTTTCTTCCTTAAAAAGAAAAGAAAAAAATCTTGCATTGTTGAAGAAAATCACTATTTTAAAAAGAATTGTTAATATCTGTGTTCAAAGGGAAAATTATATCCCAGTACTACTGCAATTTATATTTATTCCAGAATCACTAGAATCTGTACATTTCTAAAGAATTTTAAATGTTAAGTCTATTACATTGAAAAGAGATTTTGAGTAAAACCATGACAAAAAATGTAGTTTCTAAGTAATTTCCTTTAGTTGAAGAGAGGTATATTCTATGAAAGAGGACAAGGACAAGGAGGAATTTACTGTTTGTAGTTATAATACCATTTCCTACAGAGTGATTCAAGCAGATGGAATAATTTCAGACATAGGAAATGTTTTCTTAATAATACCTCTAAAATATATGCACTTCCAACATTTACAAATGCCAGTATTTCCACTTTTCTGTCTTTTATTTGTACAATTTCATCCTTACCATTCCAGAAGTAAGGACAGATTACTATTTCATTGAGGAAATGACCAAATGGAGGCCAAGATACTAAAGATTATAATTTAATTTGCACTGTTTATTTAACACAAGTGTAGAACCTAGATATTTTGGTTTCCAGTATGGTGTCCTTTCTATTTTTTCATGTGCCCACCTTCTCTGCTGGAAAAGGTGAAGAAATATAATGTGAAATGTGTAAGCAAAATATATATTTATGGTAGCACTCACATTGAGAGAAAGAAAGAAAAAGGACAGGAAGGGGAGGGGAGGGGAGGGGAGGGGAGGGGAGGGAAGGGAAGGGAAGGGAAGGGAAGGGAAGGGAGAAAATGAGAAAGTTTGAAAGAAATACTGTTAGGATGGAAAATAATAAAAGGAAATCTAGTCAGTATTAAATAATGAAATACTAGTAAAACAAATGTGTCAGATCAAATGATTTCCTGACTTTTTAGAAACAAATAATTTTTTTATTTTTAATATCATCTACTCATGATCTCTGAAAATCAAACTTAAGATATACAAACCTGGAATACAATAATTAGTCATAATTTTAAAATAGAAATTAAAAAGTTTATGAATGGCTGGGATAAATTTTACAATACCTGTTTTGAAAGGAATTAACTGATTTTCTTTGACATATAAAAAAAATCTGAATCTCTTCCTGCATGTACCCCAAGGAAGCCTGAGAAACATCTGATAGGTAACAAAAGTGAAGGAAAAATATGTTGGTTTTGAGAGATATTTGTTAATTTGTTGGAAATGTTTATTTTAATATTACTCAGAAGCCATGGATCTTTATCCATAATATGTTCTCAATGACTCTTGTTTAGCAGAAGTTTTTATTGACTTCCAAAAGAGGGAACAACATAAAACATTTGCTTTCCGAAATACCAGTAACCATTTTCTCTTCAGCTGCAGCATGTATTATTTTGAAATGAATTTGGGGCTTAGGAACCAAAAGAACCTAGTTCAACTCCTGACTCCATCATGGGGTAGCCCTATGCCTCTACCTAGTCCCTGAACTTCTGCAGTCTTACTTTCTCAATTGAGTAAAGCAAATAAATAATGGTAATTACCTTTGATGTTATAAAGATTGACTAAAATAATGGATGGGGAAAATGACTGAGATATAACAGATTTCCAATAAATGTTGGCCATTATTAATTAAAATAAATCTGACATCTTGAGCCTAATTGATTGGTCACAATGCAATGCTTTCACAAAAGTAGAGAAGCAGCAATAAAATTTCAGATGTCACTATATAAATAAATGGTTTGGACTTGAGATGCAAGTGAGTAGTTGGACATTCTTGGATTTAATTGCAGAAAATGTTATTTACGTTTAGGAGACTATTAAAGAGATTACAGCATAATCTCATTAGTTTTCCCAAAAAGGAGGTTTGACTCACAGTAATCATTAAAAGTGATGTGTAAATTATAAGTGAAAGCACCAGCATGACATTACAATTATTTTATATTTCATTTTTCTATTGTTATTTCCTTAATTACAATTTCAGAAATTATTACAATAAAGTTACTATAGATTTTAACCTACATATTTGGAAAATTATTATTTGGAGAGTGCTTAAAATGGTGCCTGTTACACACAATATTATATATACACACACACAAACACATAACACGCACACACATATGGGGGACAGAAGGAGAGAGAGAGGATACATTTACACATGTATACATACATAGCACATGTTAGGTATCCAGCTGCAAAGATAAATGAGTAGAAAGATAATGTCTTTGTCTGTTTTGTGTTGCTGTACAGGAATACCTGATGCTGGGTAATTTATAGAGAAAAGAGGTTTGTTTGCTTACAGTTTTGTAGACTGTACAAGAAGCAGGGCATTAGCATCTGCTTTTGGTGAACACCTCAGGGAGCTTCCAATCATGGTGGAATGCAAGGGAAGCAGATATCATATGGAGAGAAAGGAGGCAGCAGGAGAGAGAGGGGAGGTGCCGTGCTCTTTTAAACAACCAGCTGTCACGTGAACTAATAGAAGGAGAACTTACTACCACAGGGAAGTCACCAAGCTATTCATGAGGGATCTGTCCCATGACCTAAACACTTTCCATTAGGCCCCACCTCCAACATTGGGGATCTCATTTCCACATGACATTTAGAAGGAACAAAAATCCAAACTATATCAATAATCATACGTCTTTTTTTTCTTAGTGGGGTGTTTTAAATACATGGGACACCCTGAGTTGATAGTTTTCTATTCTAATATACATAGACACATACTAATCGTTTCTAGGGTATTTACTTACCCTGCATTTTTTTTCATAGAAAAGGAAAATAAAACATTTCCTTTTAAGATAGCATGTTTCCATTTCTTGATTTTTAAACAGAGACACAGATGAATTACATTATTGACAAGTAATCAGTTTTAGGTAGTAAAATAAATTTCATGTGCTGGAAAAGGTAGCTAAAGTGTGACAGTTGTCTTATTTCTTCAATGACTGATGCTTTAAATGCTTAAAAATGAGAACCTAGAATGGCCTCTCTGAACAACCAAGTTATAATGGAAGTACTGAAATTAGTCAACTAAACTTTTTACTTTTCATTTGTTCTCTCATGAAGTAATTATTTTCTGTTTAATTTATATTATCTCAAAATGTTTTATTTTCTACAAAAGAAGTTAAATATTTAATTTTATTTTTCTTTAAAACCCAAATAAAAAAGCACTATGGCAAAAAATGTTTGATGCTCAGAAATAAAAAAGAAAAGAAGGGTTGTGCCCTCTGTCTATGAACATCAGCTTTATTAAGCCTTTCCAAATTAACGACATTTGAACATATCTCCTGTCTTTTATCATCATCATTTAATAAAAACAAGGCATTAAGACACAAGTAGTGAAAAGAGCATAATCTCAGAATAAATGAAAAATTTGCTGCATGAAAAATTCACCAAAGAGTATTTTCATATTTCTCATAGTGCATCTAGCTGTATACTAAGATTTGCAAATGGCTGGTTTAGATTATTCCTCCATTTTAAAATGTATGGCATAATGGAATGTTAATCTTACAAGTCATAGAATCTCAATGAATGCATAATTAAAGAAATGTTCACCTGAGAATCATAGAATCTCAACCTATAAGGAAATATTGAAAATCTAATATCTTGCTTGCTTGCTAAAAAAAAGAAGCTATTTTATCATTTTATCATTTTACAACAATATCTCATATCCACCCTCACCACTCTACTTGTCTTCTTGTTTCAATGACTGATTTGACCTTCAGGGTCTCTAAAGCCCAACTTCTCCACTTGTAATAGGAAATTACTTTCTGCATCCTTCAAAATTGCAGTTGGCCACCTCTCTTCTGGAACATCGTTTTCTCTTGAGTCATTTCTATCATTAAACAAAATGCTCTAGACTTTTCTGTCTTCACAAATATCTACTTTACTTCACAGCTCTTCAAAACACAAGTGCTCTGCTAACAAGATTTTCCTAAAAGGCTGTCTCCAGTTCTTGCCATTCTCCTCCTAAGAACTTTCTAATAGCTTCCGCTTTGAATTAGAATAAATTTCAAAATACTTACACAGCCTACAATAACCTCTATAAAGTACACCCCGGGGCTTCTCCAAATTCATTTTGACTACTCCACATCCCTTACTTATCACTATGTATAGCCACACTACTCTTCTTTCATGTCCTTAAGCAGGCTCGTAGCATTTCTGCTTTAAGGATCATTGGACTTGTTTTTCCCTCTCTCTAGAAAGCTCAGCCTCCAGATATTAACAGTGCTATCATTCAGATTTCCATTCAAATGCCATTATCCCCAGAGACCTGCAATACCCAGACTTCCTTCAGTAGCATTGCCCACCACTGTCACCCTCATCGACTATTTTACTTTCTTCATATCACTATCTACAATTGACTTTTTACTTGTTCAATACTTGTCTTATTACCACTCTGGGATACAAGTAAAATGAGAACAGGGACCTTTTCTGTTTTATTTACTGATAGACACATAAAACAGTTTCTGGTACATAGTAATAGGCAATGGTATTTATTTTCTGTTTAATACATGCAAACATTTAACTATGTATCCCTGAATATTTCTCACATCCACATATATATGTAGTTTTAAAGTAATATTAATTAACCTATGCATGAAATTTTAAAGAGATTTGATCCCATTTGCAGTTGCTTTGATAAAATGATAAATGATATAGTTTGGATATCTGTGCCTGCCCAAATCTGTTGAATTATTATCCCCAATGCTGAAAGTGGAGTCTGGTAGAAGGTGTTTGGATCATGGAGGGAGATCCCTTATAGCTTGGTGCTGTCTTTGTAATTGTGAGTTCCTGTGAGATCTGGTCCTTTAAGAGTGGGCAGGACCTCCAACCCGTCTCTCTCTCTCTCTCTCGCTCATGCTCTCATCATGTGATGTGCTTGCCCCACTTCACCTTCTGCCATGAGTGAAAACTCCCTGAGGCCTCCCCAGAAGCCAAGTGAGGTCAGTGCCATACTTGTACAACCTGCAGAATCTTGAGCCTATTAAACCTCTTTTCTTTATAAATTATCCAGTCACAGATTTTTTATAGCAATGCATAAAGGCGTAATAAATAATCACAAATATCCATCTCTGCAATTTTCTTTTTTTTACTTTTTTTTAATTTATTTTTTAAGACACAGTCTCACTCTGTTGCCCAGGCTGGAATGCAGTGGCACAATCTCGGCTCACCACAACCTCCACCTCCCGGGTTCAAGCAATTCTCCTGCCTCAGCCTCCCAAGTAGCTGGGAGCACAGGCACACGTCAACACACCCAGCTAATTTTTGTATTTTTAGTAGAGATGGGGTTTAACTATTTTGGCCAGGCTGGTCTCGAACTCCTCACCTCGTGATCTACCCACCTCAGCCTCCCAAAATGTTGGGATTACAGGCACGAGCCACCACGTCTGGCCTTGCAATTTTCAAATAACTACAACTTTAAGGTAATTCTATGTTTTCATTGCTGTTAAAATTACAAAAATGAAAAAAACTCTAAATTCTTATAATTGATAAGTATCAGATTAAATATATATATAAAAAATACACACACACGCAAATATTTTTACATTTAAAAGTTCAAACAATAATTTGGATTTTTTATTGGTAAGTGGTAATTTACAGTATTTCTGCTTTTCAATACCAAAATTATACCAGTGGGTATTTATAGTCTCTAGAGAGTTCTTACAACATAGATATACACAAAAGCACTGTAGTAGGTAGACTATAAGCTGGTTCCCTTCCTTAATTTTATTCATACCTTGAGCATAGGATAAACTTAGTGACTTCCTTTTAAACAAAGGAATACAGCAAAAATAATAGAACATCACTTTCATGGTTAGGTTACTGACTTCTGTAATGCTGGAGACTTTATTGCACTCATGGATGGCATGTTTTAATAAGGCAGGCTGCTATGTTGAAGAGATACATGAGGAACTTAATCCTGCCACAGGCGCTTGGAAGCAGAGCCCTTTCCAGTTGAGACTTGAGATGACTATGGCCTGGCCTCCACCTGATGGCAGCCTGTGAGAGACCCTGAGCTAGAGGACCTAGGTAAACAGTACCCAGATTCCTGACACACAGAAATTATGAGACAATAAAGATGGGTAGTTTTAAGCTGCTAAGTTTGGTGTAATTTACTATATAACGATAGATAACTAAGGCCCCTTTAAATTCAGATTCCATCTTTGAAAATATTTAGAATTTCCACCTTTGTTTAGTGTTCTCCACTCAACTACGTTATTTAAATATTTTCCTCTATTTTTATAATTCTAAACCCATGTTTTCTTCTCTTTTTATCTAGTGAAGCCATAGCCACTGTATATTCAATAATACAATTATCTAATCAATCTTCAAGTTACTGTAGCAAGAATTTAATATTATTGACTATACAACTCTATACGATTACTGCTAAATTTTTGTAATTATAGAAACAGATGCTTGTACATTAGGTTGGAGAGTTGAGAGAGATAACACACATTTCAGTGGCTTATGGATTGAGGAGGAAGCAGAGCTCAGTATAAATAAACTGGAACTTCTTGAGTTGAGGAGCTTGTCAGAACTAGTTTTTCCTAATCGTTTATATTATTACGTTTCTGTCAGACCATGCACGCAGACATTTTTGAGATTTGATGCCCCAATTTGAAATAATCACATCTAGTTTCAAAGAGTTAGTGAAATGTAGATGAAAATCAATATAGGCCCTCAAATCTTACTTACTAGTTACTTTAGGAAAATTACAGAGTTTGTTATTTATTAGAAAACAAGCAGCAAAACTTAATTCCTTCTTCTGATGTATTCCTAGCACTTTCTTTTGAGGTGTTTGAAAATTGTGCTTGAATTTCCAAAAGCTGTTGTTATACTTCTACTTAGTTGAGTAACACACAGCATGTTATTGTTACTGCTCTCTTAAGTCAATGAGACTTATATGAAAATGTACTGACTAGAGCATCTCTTTGTTTTATGTCTTTCTTGCTTATTCAATGCTGGTTTCATGATGACAAGAGCAATGTATTTTTTAAAAACCATACACCTTTAAAAATCAACACCGTTTCCATTCAATATTTAATCTGTTGCTAGATTTCTAGTTTTGTCATTTTTGTTATGTGTGTGTGTGTGTGTGTGTGTGTTTGTGTGTGTATGTTGGTTAAAATCAAGTATAATCATGGATCTCCTAATTAAAATGTATTAATAGTAGTCTATGGAATGAATTCCATTCCACCTAATATGACATACAAGTTCTTGCTAGTATGGTATATAAAAAGATTTGCAGGCTTGAAGCAGAAAGTCCTGTGAGTTAAGCCTTGGGATTCCACTGATCAAGAAAATGGCATTGGGCATTCCACATACCTTCTCAAATTAATTCTCAGTTCATCAAGGTGAAGATAAGATTGCATACCTTAATATCTGTTGAGGGAATAGAATGAACTAACTGATGGAAAGAACATATTCAAGCACATGATCCATAAAATCAGGGTGTAGTTGGTGTCAACAGTCTAATTTTCTATCTATCTTACTCCCATTCATTCTCCAGCCGTTCAAACAAGAAAAGTTAGGGGCATTGTATTCCCTGTGTTCAGCCATCTCTTTTACATATCTTCTCCCTTGTAAATTATAAATATTTGTTTCAGGCCCAACTCAAATAATTTTCACTTTATATAAGTTGTCTCCCCTACAATTCTCACAATCCTTATAACTTTATCATTTCTCTTATTTTTAACCATATCATTTTATATATGATTACCTCTCATCACTTAGTAAAGTGTCAGCATTTCAAAGGCATAAAAATATTTTACTTAGCCTTTTCTTTGTTTAACACAGCACGAGGTAGGCACTTAATATTCGAGTAAGTAAATTAAATTAGTCATTGAGAAGCTATTTCTAGCTATTGATTTGTGTCAATTGTTGTAAATAACATGAAAATAAATGTTTCAAATTTTTTTTTAGAATTCATTTTTATTTATTTATGTATTTATTTTTTTTTCAACTGTTGTTCATTTGCTATGAAATTAGTTACATAAGCTAAGGGCAGTAGAAAGGCTACAGTATTTTGTACAACGAGTCACAGACAATTCTCCCCACAAAGCTTGGTTGTGTACTTTATTGACTTCTTATCACATAAAAGAAATATAGGTCTCTCTACTCTGATGATATGTTTTGTGGTCTTGTCATGGCCTCTAATTTTACCTTCAATTAAATAGTCAAAAGAGCAATTAGATTTAAGGGATTTCTTTCTTTATTAGACCACTTGGCTCCATCTATCCTTTCGTTGGGAGCATTGATACAGTCTTAAATTACTTGGAAAAATTGATAATGAATTATGCTCCTCGAGGCTGTGGTTAATTAAATTGGCTACCCTTTTGTCTTCAGCATAGGCAGCTGGGGCACTGGACTACAGAGGACTAATGAGTCCTACTTAAGGTAAGTCCTCAAGGAATGTGAATTCCTGCTGTCAGGCAGGAATATCATCCAGATCACAAAGTTCTCTAATCTACTAAGTAGGTCAAACTCTCTAATAGAAAATATAAAGCAATTTGGGGTCTGTTAAAATCAGAAACTATGAATTTAATTAGTTATTATATTCAACAAACTTTTATTAATATTGTTTTGGACCACTGGTTGTGGAGAAATGCTTAAGAAATCCTTTATAATAGGGAAGCACTTGGATCAAAGAATAGTTCTGCTAAAAGCCATGTGTCTCCAGACTTAAGTAGTTTTAGAACAGATTACATATCTAAACAGGTCACAAGAGTTATATTAAATTTGTTAAAGCTCTAGTAGGGTGATTAAAATTGCTGTACCTAGTAGCAAATTACATTGTTTTGCAAAATATCCATTGTTGAATGTTATACTTCCACTTGAGTGTCTAACATTTTGGTGCTGAGAATAAATAAATTTCTGTGGCTTTCTCCTTTTTTTAATTCAATTATGTTTGTAATTTTTCAGTATAATCTTGTTCTTAATATAAGTCATAAGAACATATGTCAGTATTGAATTGCTCTAATGAAGGTCAAACTAGAAATGAAAAGTTTATAATGATACTATTAATAAAAATAATAATGAATTATTAACCACTTATGAAATGGCAGACACTGTAATAATCATTTTTATTGATTTATGTATTAAATATTCAGAAAATTATTATGGTAGTTACCATTATTATCATTAAAAACTAACTTTGAAAATTACTTTAAAAATAAAGAAACTGAGAAATGGAGAGAGTAAAAAATTTGCTTATGGTTATACAACTAATCCCCAGTGAAGCAAAATCTCAAACCCATTTTAACAACACAGCCCACACTCATAGACAAAGCAATATTGCCTCCTTTTGGCAATGAATTGAAAGATTTCAAAAATCATATATTTCACTTACAGTGAGTGGCATGTTAAATATAATACTTTACTATTCAGTGTGTACTGTGGACCAGCAGAATGACCATTATCTGGTAGGTTTTTGGAATTGTGGAATTTCAGCATCAAAATTACAGAATATCAGCTTCAGCCAGACGCATTGAACCAGAATACGCATTTTAACAAGATCCCCAGGTGCTTTAAATACACACTAAACTTGAGAAACACTGATATACCATAGTGTTTCTCAATTTTAAATACACATTTAAGATCACCTTGGAAAATGTATGTATATGTGTATGTTTGTATTGTGTGTGTTTATCCACATACACACACACACACACACATTTCTCATTTCCGAATAATTATAAATCATAATCGCTGAGGTGGTTGCCATGGTACTGGTATTTTTCAGGCCTTTGAGATGATTCCAATGTATAGTCAGGGTTGAGAAACACAATGTAAAACCCTGATACAGTAGTTCTCAAATTTTGTTTTGCACGAGAGTAAGCTAGAGGGATTTGTAAAACTCTCATTGATAGATTCCACTTCCAGAGTTTTTTATTCTGTAGGTCTGAGATATGGCCCAGGGATTTCTATGTCTAAATGTCCCCAAATGATGCTGATCTAGGAATTACATTTTGAAGAACTATTGATGTAATAAAATTTATGACTTTGCAGAAGTAATTAGGCTTACTGGGGATGGAAGGAAAGAGGGATAGAAAGTGCAGACTCTGAATCAAGCACACCTGGATTAAGACTCGTCTGTCACCTATTACTTTTGCAAACCTGGTGAAGATACTTACACTTAATTGCTTGAGAAAACCTCCATATCCACGCAATGAAGATAATAGTGCCAGTATCCTGAACGGTGGTAAGAATGAAATAAAAATGTTTATAAATTCCCAAGATGGTGTCTGACACATATCCTTTCCTTAATCCATGTAGTAGCAAATTATTGGAGCTCAAGTCTCCAATTTTTTATTTTAAATCCCAATTGCAGCAGTTAGTATTAAAATAAATTTTGTATTTCTAATTAGGCCTCAATGGAGTTGATAGAGCTAGCCAAGTGTACAGTGGGAGAATTGGAAAGTTCAGATATTTATTATAGATTAATCATCAAAAAGCTAACCACACTGGGAAATCAGCCCTTCTACCATACATAGAAAAGTTTTCAAGTAAACCCATAGATAGTATATTTAGCTTTTTCTATCTTTTATAAAAATTTAAATTTTATGCTTTAGGTTCTGGAGCTCTAGTCAAGTCTCCCATTTACGCACATGCAACTTTCACTGTAGTGAAAGGAAATTGCAGATTCCTGACATCAAAATTCTGTTTCAGACATCTGGCATTCTACACATCAATTTTCTCCTGCATTTGCTGTTCTTCTCAATTGTTCTGTAAACCCACAACACCCTGTATGATGACCTGAAATGGACTTAACACCGCATTGCAATATTTAACATACATCCATCTTCATTATACCATAAGCCTTGAGAGGGTAGATCTTTATTATTTATCTTTACTTTCCCAAAACTTCCCACAATTTTCATTATTGCAGACACTCAACAAACATTTGCTGAATGGATGATGGGGCAGTATCCTCCAAAGGTGGATAGTCATTTGTATAAAATACAAGTGTTAAACAGGTATGTCAAGTATGACCATATAGCTGCTGTAATAAATTCTGCTTAACTAGCATTTTCAAAAATAGAGCAATGGGCCAGGCATGGTGGTTCACGCCTGTAATCCCATCATTTTGGGAGGCCAAGGCAAGTGGATCACCTGAGGTCGGGAGTTCAAGACCAGCCTCACCAACATGGAGAAACCCGGTCTCTAATAAAAATACAAAATTGGCTGGGCATGGTGGTGCAAGCCTGTAATCCCAGCTACTCAGGAGGCTGAGGCAGGAGAATTGCCTGAATCCGGGAGGCAGAGGTTGCGGTAAGCCGAGATCACACCATTGCACTCCAGCCTGGGCAACAATAGTGAAACTCTGTCTCAAAAAAAAAAAAAAAAAAAAAATATATATATATATATATACACACACACACACACAAGCAATGAAAATTGAAATTCATAAAGTGAAATGTTTTCTGCTACTATAAAAATAAATTATTTCAATCCAATGTAGAAACTAATCAAAAATATGTACTAGACATTATCTGAAGCCAAAACCTTAGGATATAGTAGTCTCCATGAAAATGATTGTGCATTACACTTAGAAATATACTCTATTTTATATGTGGTTAAAGCATATGAGATTAAACAAAAACCTTTACGAGTACTTAAATAAAGGTCCAAATTAACTTTATTTTAAAGGAACATTGCAATTAGGGCAGCCAACAAGGTTATGAAGCAAGAAACATTTTATGAAATTGTGGAGGAAGCTGTGAATCTTGCTGTGCCAAAATAAATAAACCACAAGATAAAAATAACTCAGAAGTAGAACAAGCAAGAAATGATATCATTAGCAACAAACTTTGACAATTACTTTTCCCCAGGTAAAGCAAGGATACTGTTTGCAAGGACATGATAGGACATAGGTAAATAATAACTGAAAATACTAGCAAGATTAACATAATATTGAAATATAAGTGTGAATGTATTTATTCCATTTTAGATCATCAAAAGATCTAAATCTATATGATATAGGAGAAATACTACAGGATTTTTTGAGCCAGAAGATCAAAGCACAAATACCTTCTCTGAACACACTGATTCTGTGACCTTGAGCATACTATTTAATTTCTGAGCTTCAATCCCTCTTCTTTACTTTTTGTGTGTGTACGTGTGTGTGTGTGTGTGTGTGTGTGTGTGTATTTTCAATGAACTAATAGATATAAAATTCCTAAACTACTATCTAGTACATGGGTTACATTTAATATATTTCTGTATTTGGCATGCAAGTATGCAGTACTAAAACATTGCAAATCTGTTTAATATATATTTGAGAGGTAGTTAGAGAATCTTGAAGAAAATGAAGCCCCCTTAACAATGAAAAGTCTGCTAATATAAATAGCAGATGCTTTTAATTTTATACAGTGAAGATGTCTTTAAATAGTAGCTTATGTATTTGACTTGTTTCTTACAAAATACCTAGAAAAGTGCGAATCCTGTGCACTGAGTAAATTAGAAAGTTTGGCCTTTATTCTTTAGAAAATCCTGTAGCCAATATCTTACCTGATCTCAGATATTCGTTTCTAGGGGCAGTAATTTCCTGAACTCCACAGAAGTGTAGCAGCAACAAAATTAATCGAGATGTAGTCACCCCTTGGGGAAGTTGACACAAAAGCCAAGCTCCCCTGAGATTTTTTTTTCCAGTCCTTCCCATCAGTTTTCGCTGTATGAAATAGGCATACCAAAGGTAAATTCTGTCATTCATGAAAATAATTAAGAACCAGTTCTCAATTATTCTCATCTTATCTACTTAGTATTATATCTATAACCCAAAAAACAAATTAAGCAAGGTATATAGCAGGGAGTTAATAAGCCAGATGGTATCGGAAGTGCTAATAATAAACATTTAAGAACTTTGGTAAGACTGAAACACATTTAGTGATTATTATTATGTGATTTATGAAAGTCATTGTGCATCCAAATACATGTCCTCCTAAGGATACTGACGTCATACATGTAAGTTTTAAAATTCTAATGGTTACATCTTTTAGAAAAGATATATAAGATATAAAAGATACATAAGAGAATCCTAAAAATAATACATACTAATCACTCTAGGAATAATTAGATATAACCTTGCTAAGGTTGAAAGGATAGACTGAATTCATTATGAAAATCTGATTTATGAACTTTCTACTCAAGTAACTTTACGGGAAAGTGTTGGATGTTCCTTTTTATATTTTAAGAAAAAAATTTCATTAGTCAAATATCATCAGATCTTGATCTTGAAATTCCTCCACCAATTCATCAAATGGATGTTTTGCATTTGTTTTCCCTCCTCTTGCAATCTTTTTGTTAATGTACTAATTTATATTTTTAAAAAAGATGTGTTCTTTTCCTGTGATTAATTGCGCCAGGAGTATACTGTGCCCCTTTCCTACATTATGGTATTTGGAAAGAAGGAAAAAATAATTGTAATATTGCTCTTAGAACGTGTCATCAGAATAAAGAGGGTTGTATAATCTCAATTCATTAATTTTACAAACATTTAGTAAACACCTATGTTTAGCCAAAACTCTTTTGGGTATTAAGTATATAATCATAAACAATGCAAAGTCCCTGGCATAATAGAACTTACCTTGTGAAGGCATGCATGGGGGACAGGTAGAGATACATATAACAAAAAAATAAATAAATAAATATGTATTATGTCAGAAGAAGATAAATACAACAGAGGGGAAAAAGTCAGAGGAGGAAATTACAGTGTCTATTAACAGGGCAGGCTGGATGCTATTTATAGAGACTTATCAAAATGACATCTCAGTTCAGACCTGTAGTAAATGAGAAGCCACAAGGAACAGCGAGTGCAGAAACTCTAGGGCAAGAGTGTGCAGGGAGACCATCACAGCTGAAGCAAAATGGACAAGAAACTGGTAGAGAATGAGGAAACATTGGTGACAAAGCAGCCAGGTTTAAAAGGGGCTTGTATGCTACTGTAAAGAATGTTGGCTTTTTACTGAGTAAGATGAGAAAACACTGAAGGGTTATTGCAGAGGAACGATACGATCTAACATACATTTTAAAAGGACAGCTCCGGTGGCTGCATTGAGAATAACCTGAGCCAATCTAGAAGTTGTGATGATACTACTGGCTTGGACTAGAATAATGCAGGTAGAAGGGATGAAAACCGGATTGCTGATGGTTTGCATGTGGCATGTGCGGGAAACGGAGGAATCAAGGATGTCATAATGTCATGTGGATGTAAGCTTTTTCCAGTCCACTGGAAAAGCCAGATGTGCTATCATTACCCCACAGCAAAACATTCATATCCCTGGCTTCATTGTACCTCTTGCCTAAACTGTGCTGGATAAACAGCCAAACATTTACTGTCCCCTTGTCAAGTTCTTTGCTGTTCATAAGTTTTACTTTATCTATCTCACTTTACTTAAAATTACTTACTTTAAAGTTTCATTTTACTTATCTTTAATAATTTGACTATGCCATTTAAAAGCAATAGTGCCTTTCACAATCAAGTCTATGATATTTTCTCTGTTCTCTCTCTTGATTAGGAAGCCATCAGGCCTTAAGAGAGAAAACCTGTTGAGCACACACTACGTGTTATAGACTGTAATGAGCATGCTAGGTAAATTAATTAATTAAATTCCACAAAATCCTCATGGGATAACTATTATGTATTGATATATTTGTATGAAATGTATACCTGTACTCTATATATTAAACATATGAAGTCCAAAATGGACTGTTTAATTTACCCAGGGTCGCCAACATGGAGTGTGGGAGCAAAGATTTGAGTACAGATCTATATGCTTTCTAGAAAAGTCACTAATCTTACTAATCACATGCTCGTATATTTTAAAGACTAACTCTCACAAGCTAACTATATTTTCGGTTGTCTGACCATAACACATTGAAGAGTTCCTACATAATTATCCATGTTATTGATTATTTATTAACCTAGAACTACTTATGTTGTGCTTTGCTGAGGTCAGAGTAGGACTCAGGCTTTGGAATGAGATAAATGAACTGGTATACGGTGAAGTGGTCCTAACTGCCAATGATGGGCAAAGGGCAATGGTTGAACCTGTGTGTATGGGTTTGTGTGTGTGTCTATGTGCATGTGTGCAATCCTGATGAAATGAAAATTTACAAATAATATGTTTCCATGGTTAACTTGGTCTAGTCTTTTATCTTGGCCAAGTTTGAAAACTTGGTTCTGTGATTTCCTAGTTATATTTGTATGTATGGGTGCCACATGTCTGTCTCATTTAGCCTACATATTTATTTCAATTCTTCACAATTTAGAATGGTATTAGTGCAGCATTACCTTTAAAATCTGGCACATAATTAATATGTTTTATTCTAAAATGATTTTTCTCTGCACTATAGGATTCATTTGAATTAAATGAGTTCTTAAAAGTGAGGGACAAGTTAACATGAGATAATCAGAAGCAGGAGTCCATCCAAAATAGAGACATATTTATTGTCATCATTTCAATAATTAACCAACTTGTAAGTATTCATTTTTGCTTCTTATATTTAGCACTAGTTGTAAGATATTATTCTCTAGTTTTGTATTTCATATGATAATTTACAATACATTTATATTTATAATCATGGTTAGGATTAGATATAAATTCATTATGCATATGAAGTTTAAATAAATAGTTAGAAAATTACCTGCACAAATCACTGAAACAACCAGACACTTTCTATTTTGCAAATAGAGGTAGATAAAATTCTTAGAATCCAGTTTATTTTGCATAAGAAGAAAAAGTATGTAATTATGAGAGCCCTTTCTAAACTATCTAAATCACCCATGATTGGCAACTCAGTCTTCTGTGTGCTGTTTTATTTGGTTGATTTTGCATATTCTGTCAGTTGAATGTACAAGGAATTTCTCTCATAGACACTTTACATTAATGGAGTCATAAGAAAAAGTCCAGGCTCAAACTTCAGAAAAAACATCAAGCCTTGTACCACGGTATTTTGAACTCTCAGTCCTCCCAGACTGAGAAATAGGTTGTGGACTTGAAAGATTGGAGTTCCATATTGAGTAGAGTGGGCAAATACTGTTTTTCTAAGAAAAAGTTCTATAATAGATTAGCAATATCAGTCCTGTTTACGGATAGTTGGTGTCTGCTATGTGCCTCTTGTATTTGCCCATTCTGAAATCTCCTCAGTGATCTGCTCTCAGGACTTCTATGTGACAAGAAACTTCCAAGAGCCAGGGTGTAACAGGAAGCAATCAGAAGGTGAAAGAACTAATTTTTTTCTAACCTGTCCCATTTAACTTAATAATTATGTCAATATCAATTCTAATGGCATTAGAAGGCATAGAAAAATCAGCTTTTCTGATACCTCTCCTATTTCAACAACAACTCCATCAAGCCCGGGTTAAGTTTAATTACAATTGCAGTCTCTAATACATATGTATTCCAGGGAGTTAACCACACCTCCTGCCAAATAAAGAACTAAAGAATGAGTGGGGTGTGGTGGCTCATGCCTGTAATTCCAGCACTTTGGGAGGCCCAGGCGGGTGGATCACTTGAAGTCAGAAGTTAGAGACCAGCCTGGCCAACATCGTGAAACCCTGTCTCTGATAAAAATACAAAAATTAGCCAGGCATGGTGCTACTTGGGAGGCTGAGGCAGGGGAATCACTTTAACCCAGGAGACAGAGGTTGTGGTGAGCCACTGCACTCCAGCCTGGGCGGCAGCGTGAGATTCCGTCTCAAAAAAAAAAAAAAAAAAAAAGAACTAAGGAATGTCTAAAGAGTGTCTTGCTATTCTGTTCTTTATATACTTTCAATCCCTATTAAAAGTAGGACTCTGAAATCATATGTTTGTGCTTGTGTGTGTGTATGTGTCTCTGTGACAAAGGAATATGAGAGAAGAGATGTGTGTATATATATATATGTACATAGATAAATCCAAATGTATTCAAATTAAAGACCATTCATATTATTGTTGCATATTACAGTAATATTAAAAAGCCTTTGAATAACAGAAATAATTTGTTGATTAATTATATTTTTGTTTTTTTCATTATTTATTTTTATTTTTAATTTTTGTTTAATTTTAAGATGGGAATTTTGCTCCATTGCACAGGCTGTAGTTCAGTGGCAGGATCATAGCTCATTGAAGCCTCAAATTTCTGGGCTCAGGGGATACTCCAACCTCAGCTTCCTATGTAGCTGGGACTACAGGTGTATGCCACCATGCCCAGATGATTTTGTTTCACTTTTTGTAGAGATAGGGTATCATTTTGCTGCCCAGGCTGGTCTTGAACTCATGACTTCAAGTAATCCTCCCACCTCAGCCTTCCAAAGTGCTGGGATTACAGCACCATGCCTGGTCCAATTATATTTTTAAATGTATATGTTTATACATTGATTATATATACATAAATAATTTTATATATTTATATATACATGTGCATACACACACACACACACATACATATCCTATATTTCAGCTGGGTGAGGTGGCTCACTCCTGTAATCCCAGCACTTTGGGAGCCCAAGGTGGAAGGATCACTTGAACTGAAGAGTTGCCTAGGCAAAACAGTGAGACCTCATCTCTATGAAGAATAAAATAATTAGCTAGGCTTGGTGGCACACATCTGTAATATCAGCTACTCAGGAGGCTGAGGTGGGAGGATGGCTTGAGCCTGGGGGGGTCAAGGCTTCAAGGCTTCAGTGAGCCATGATTGTGCCACTGCACTTCAGCCTGAGTGACAAAGACCCAGTCTCAAAATAAACAAAAAATAAAAAAGGCAGGAATAGAAAAAAACCTTAGATTTCAAAAAGACTCAGAGACTTTGAATGGAAGTCCTATATTACTGTAGAGGATCGTACACACAGATTTTATTTTATATACATATATATACAGACAAATATACATACATAAATATATTGATATACACAAATGTATGCCACATAACATTTCAGTCAAGGACAAACTGTACTTAAGACGGTGGTCTCATATGATTATGAAGGAGCTAAAAAACTCCTATCGCTTAGTGATGTCGTAGCCGTCTTAACGTTATAGCACAATGCATTACACATGTTTGTAATGATGCTGATGTAAACAAACTGCACTTCCAATTGTGTAAAAATATAACACATACAATTATATACAGTGGATAATACTTGATAATAAATGACTATGCTACTGGTTTATGTATTTACTATACTACATTTTCATTGTTATTTTAAAGTACACTCCTACTTACTAAAATAAAAGTTAACTGTAAAATAGTCTCGAGCAGGTCCAGAGAAAGGCATTCCTGTCTGCTCCATGCATGTTATGGTCCCTGAAGACCTTCCAGTGAGAAAAGATGTGGAGATGGAAAAGTGGTATTGATGACTTGACCCTATGTAGGCATAGACTACTGTACGTGTTTCTATCTGAGTTTTTTTTTTTTTTTTTTTTTTTTTTTTTTTTTTTTTTTTTTTTTTTTTTTTTGAGACGGAGTCTTGCTCTCTCGCCCAGGCTGGAATGCAGTGGTACGATCTTGGCTCACTGCAAGCTCCGCCTCCCGGGTTCATGCCATTCTCCTGCCTCAGCCTCCCGAGTAGCTGGGACTACAGGCGCCCGCCACCACGCCTGGCTAATTTTTTTTTTTTGCATTTTTAGTACAGACAGGGTTTCACCGTGTTTGCCAGGATGGTCTCGATCTCCTGACCTAGTGATCCGCCCTCCTTGGCCTCCCAAAGTGCTGGGATTACAGGCGTGAGCCACCACGCCCGACTCCTGTCTGAGTTTTAACAAGAAAGTTAAAAAATTTTTTAAAAAGTAAAAATTAATAAAATCAAAAATAGAAAACCACATATAGATTACGGATATGAAGAAAAACCTTAGGCCAAGTGCAGTGACTCACACCTCTAATCCTAGAACTTCGGGAGGATGAGGTGGGTAGATAGCCTGAGCCCAGAAGTTCAAGACCAGCCTGGGCAACGTGAAAAAATCCCATCTATACAAAAATACAAAAAAAATCAGCCTGGTGGGGTGGTGCACACCTTTAGTCCCAGCTACTCAGGAGGCTAAGCTGGGAGAATTACCTGAGCCTCCAGCAAGTTGAGGCTGCAGTGAGCCGTGATTGTGCTACTGCGCTCTAGCCTGGGTGAAGGAGTGAGACTCTGTCTCAAAAAGAAAAAAAAGGAAAATGTATTTGTGTTTTAAGCTAAATGTTATTACTAGAGTCCAAAAGTTGAAACAGTTTTTTACTAGTATAATTTAAGTTCTGGGATACATGTGCAGAACGTGCAGGTTTGTTATATTGGTATACATGTGCCAGGGTGGTTTGCTGCATCCATCAACCCATCATCTAGGTTTTTAGCCCCACATGCATTAGGTATTTGTCCTAATGCTCTGCTCTCCTTGCCCTCTACTCCTCGACAGGCCCTAGTGTGTGATATCCCCTCCTTGTGTCCATGTATTCTCATTGTTCAACTCCCACTTATGAGTGAGAACATGCAGTGTTTGGTTTTCTGTTCCTGTGTTAGTTTGCTGAGAATGATGGTTTCCAGCTTCATCCATGTCTCTGCAAAGGACATGAACTCATTGTTTTTTATGGCTACATAGTATTCCATGGTGTGTATGTGCCACATTTTCTTTATCCAGTCTATCTTTGATGGGCATTTGGGTTGGTTCCAAGTCTTTGCTATTGTAAATAGTGCTGCAGTAAACATATATGTGAATGTGTCTTTATGGTAGAATGATTTAAAGTTTATAAAAAGTTTATTAAGTAAAAAGTTAAAGGAAGCTAATGTTAATTTATTTCCAGGAAAAAAATATTTTTAAATAAATTAATGTAGCCTAAGTCTACAGTAGAGTACAGTAATGTCCTAGGCCTTCACATTCACTCACCACTCACACACTGACTCACCCAGAGCCACTTTCAGTCTTGTAAGCTCCATTCATGGTAAGTGCCCTATATAGGTATACCTTTTTTTTTGTTTTATACTGTATTTTTCCTGTAATTTTTCTTTGTGTAGATATGTTTAGCTTCACAAATACTTACCATTGTGTTACTTACTATTGCCTACAATATTCAGCACAGTAACATGCTGTACAGGTTTGTAGGCTGGGATCAATAGGCCATACCATATAGCCTAAGTGTGTAGTAGGCTATACATCTAGATTTGTGTAAGTACACTACACTCTATAATGCTCTCATGATGATGAAATCACTTAACATTGCATTTCTCAGAATATATTTAGTTGTTAAGCAATAGTTTGGTATGTTTAAACCATTTGGTAAGTAGAGGAATGGTTGTTAAATATAGAGATAAATCACTTTAACTTTTAATCACATGAATATATTTAAGTTTGTAGTAAAGAGAAATACTTTGATAATATACAGGAATGGGGAAAGAAGAATAGACAATTTTTGAAGGTGGAGAATACTTAGTAATGTAAACAGACCCTTTGTGTGTCCCAAGAACTAAGAGCCTTAGGGGTTCTGAGTATAGACTTAGGGCAGGTAAAGATGTAAGAGATATTTTAATAAGAAAGACAAGACAGATGCTACATACTTTACAGTATATTAAGACTGATACAGGTATTTTGAATTTGATATAATATAGGCTCAAGTTTCACAAAACAGCATCATAATGTTGACAGTCATACCATCAATCAGGCTATTAAGATTATAGAACAAGACACAGTTGTCACAGCTTACACAGAGCCAGCACCTGCCCTACATATAAAAGTACAGTGGGAATTCATCAATCACATCACTGCTATCAGATGAGCTTCTGAAGTTTAATATGGGTAAACGGATTTGACTTACTTTATTGGCTGTGTTATCTGTAGTGTGAGTATCTGTTTTACCTCTGGCTTTCTAAGTCAGGCTGACTCATCCATACACCACACTTCATGCCAGCTTTTTAAACAAAGGCAAGGACACACTAACAGGTGTTTCCATAACTGATCAGAATTTTCTTGTTTCTTCAATACCTGATTATCGCCTTAACTCACCACTATGATGACAGTAGCACACACTGACTTCTTCTTGCCCTATTTGTGTATTGTCTTATTTTCTGGGCCATAAGCCAGACTCTATAAACCAATGTATAACACTGATTTTGTCTCCATCTGACTCTTTAGTCTCTGAAATTATTATGATTTAGTTCCCATCTTCAGTTTCTGTGGCCTGTGTGGTACTGTCTTCAAAGTCCTAGATACACTCCCTAGCACTTCCCTCCTCATCCTAATCTTTGCTACCTTCACTGCCCTTAAAATTAAGAAAAGAATGGAAAAAATATGGGATGTAGATAACTTAGATTGCAAATTCATGTTTATAAAATAATACAAAAAAATTGATATAGATATACAAAATATATAAACAATACAGAATTTAGAAAATCTTAGACATGATTTTTACTAGCTTATCTCTTATACACAGACAATATTAAGCATGTGAGCTACATTTAGAGATGCAACCAAAACAATAATATCAGAATTATCATTTGTTATTCAAGAATTACTGATATATGTTAATATAGAAAGTTTCCAAATTAAAGTGTTTATTTTAATGAACAGTCAATCATGGCATCAGGTATTCAGTGTATACTGTACTGAAATATAAAATTATGAAATTTCACATAAAATTGTAAATTTCAGGTTTCTCTATCTAAAAAATCAAAAGATCTAACTATCATGAACACATATTTCTCTATGTCAACAATCAAGCTCAAAAGAAGCTGCCTACTCTGCTAAGGTTTTCATAGTTTCTACCATTACGCATTACATTTTTTAATTTACTTTTTATTTTATACACATGTAGTTATACATTTATATTTTTGCTGTTTTTTGTTCTTTTTCTTTTTTACTAATTTCATATTATAACAAAGTTGCAATAATAGTAAAAAGAAATGTATTCCCATGCATGTATACCTACATATTTTTTCACACTCATTTAAAAGTTACACTGTATTGTTTATGTGTTTCAGTATGTGTTTCCTAAGAACAAAGTCATTCTGTAATATACCACAATATAATTATTCAATTAGTAATACAACATTGACATGATGCTATTATTTACTACCAGTTTCTTATCTTTTGTACAGTTATTTCTTTGTATGTAATGTAGCATTTCTTTCTGGCCACTTTCAACAATTTTCTTATTTTATTTGTTTTTCAGCGGTTTAGATACAGCGTGTCTAGACATTGTCTTCTCTGGGTTTAAGATGCTGAATTGTTGCTGAGGTTGCCTAATCAAAAGTTGATACAGGGTAACTTTGTAAGGTTTCAGCAATTTTATTTTAAAATATTTTTTAATGTCCTCTCATCTCCTCCTGGGACTCTAAATGTGTATTAGACTGAACCATATTTTTTCAGAGGTCACTGAACTCTTGTTCATTTCAGTTTTCTCTATATATAACACTTTAGTTCTTCAGATCCGATAATTTCTATTGATATAATTTCACATACACTGACTTCCCTGTTTTGCTGTCTGCAACTAATCATTAAACCCATATAATAAATGTTATATTTTGTTTGCTTTTTTATAATTTTAATTTCTCTACTAATAGTTATATCCATATACTTATTTTAAATATCTCTTCTTTTAATCTTCTCATATTTATTATAGTTGCTTTTTCTTTGTCTACTAGTTCCAATATCTGATCATCGTATTGGTTTCTTTATTATGAATTATATTTTCTTGTTCTATTGAATGTCTAGAAATTTTTATTGGTTATAAGACATTATGGATGATACATTGAAGTGACTGTATATTTTGTTATCCTCTCAGTAATAATCGGATAAATTCCTGAAAAATATTGAGGAAGGAAACCATGGGAATTTCTGTGGAAAAGGCATTATGTACAAAGGAATTACAAATGCAGAGAAATGGTGCATTCAAGGAAAAGGGAAGAGGCCGGTGTATAAAAGTACATTTTCAACTTTACATCTTACTTTAGCCATATATGGTAGCTTGTGCCATTAATTCCTAAGAATTTTCAGGATTCAGAAGACAATTTTGTTTACTTGTTGTTGGCATGAAAGTTTACAGACATTAGTTTTAATGTTCTCTCTGCTTCTAGGTTATTAACTACTTTTTTTGCCAATTTTCCTTCCAAAAATGTGTTATTTCTCATTATTTTTAATCTATTATCTTGTCTTTTTGAAAATCTGGATTAATATGTTTTTATGGCTGTCATTTTGGGAAATTAGATTTAACCACTTTACCTAGCAATAAGACCCTTTAGCATTACACGTTACCTGTGGCTCAAGTACAACCCTGATTATGGGGCCTCTGTATTATCACACTTAATGCAAACAATGACCCACTTATGGATTTGTTACACCTATTCTTTTGCATTCTTTTGCATTCTTTTATTCTAAGGAGGTGTAAGGTTTTGTGTTCTTCCCTCTCTCTTTACCTCCAAGAAATGTAAACTACGATACAACTGTTGTCAGGTGTGGTACTTCACATGGAAGGAATAAGGAATTTTAATTAAAACAGTCAAGACAACTACCATCTTTAATCACAAAACTTGGATATCTTCATTCTTTTTTTTCCTCCATGGGCTTTAGTTATAGTAAGAGGTGCAGTAGTGTCTCCCAAGTGGGAAACAGAGCAAAGTCACATAAAAGTATGTGTGGAATAGGGTGCCCTTTTTAGCCTAATTATCTAAATCATAAACTTAAAAAGCACAATGGATATTCAATTCTTATAAACAGAGGAAAAACCATCTGTGATTTGTGATTAAATCATAATTTTGAGTAGAGCCAGAATAAATCATAAAATGAAATTAGAAAAAAATCAATTTTCCAAAATATTGCAATATTATGAAATAAGTCATTCTTATTGCATAGATAAGTAAAGTAAAACTCTAAAACAAGAGATGGAAAACTCTGCTATAGGCCAGATAGTAAATATTTTAGAGTTTACAATAACATAGCCTCTGTTGCAACTATTCAGCTCTGTCACTGTAGCATGAAAACAGTCATAGACAATATGCGAATGAAGGTGCATGGCTGTGTTTCATTGAGGTTTAAATTTCATATGTTTTGCATGGGTCATGAAATATTATTACTTTTGATTTTTAAAATTATTATTATTAAATGTAAAATCCATCTTGGTTTGAGAACCATTCAAAAATAAGCAGCAAGTTGAATTTGACTCACAGGACATAATTTGCCAACCTCTGCTCTGAAAGGATAAATAATTACCTAAGGACATGTAACTGGTTGGATCGTGCTAGAACATAATTCTTTTACATTACAAAGGTAATTCTCTTTTCATTTAATTTCTATGTGATCCCATCAAAATGAAAATCAAGCATTTCTCACCCCTTTGCAAAGCTCAGTGTTTTTTTTTTTTTTAAGGAGCTAGAAATGCCAATAGAGAAGCAGACAGAAAACATCTAAAATGATTTTTCTTCTTCTTTTATTCCTTTTCAAATGCAGTGTCAAGTGGTATCCACATATTGCTCACATTGTTCCTTTCCTGTGTCTGAAGGTGAAATTCTTCAAATACCCGACTGTCTAAAGTCAACAATTGACATAGTTCACTTTTGTGGGGGAATAGGATGACTTTCTAAGAAAAAAGTGAACTTACAACTTTTATTACTTTATCCAAGGCAGAAAAATTTGAGTCTATGAAAAGACTCAAATGTATTCTTCCAATATTTGAGACACTGTTGTTAAGAATTATTTTATAAAAACACAAAGATGAACGAGGCCAGGCATGATGGCTCACGTCTGTGATCCCAGCACTTTGGGAGGCCGAGGTGGGTAGATCACCTAAGTTCAGACGTTTGAGACCAACCTAGCCAACATGGTGAAACCCCATCTCTACTAAAAATACCAAATTAGCCAGGCATGGTGGCGGGTCCCTGTAATCCCAGCTACTTGGGAGGCTGAAGCAGGGGAATCGCTTGAACCCAGGAGGCGGAGGTTGCAGTGAGCCGAGATGGCACCATTGCACTCTAGCCTGCTGACAAGCGTGAGACTCCATCTCAAAAAAAAAAAAAAGAATGAACTTAATTTCTCACCAAAAGTGCTGTTAACCAAGGATTTGTACATACTATACAAAATAAATGGCCATAAGGGACACAAAGACCTTTGCCTATTGTGGAATGAATACTATTGTTTACTAGATATTTACATTTTTCTGTCATCTGGTAGCATTTCACTCCCTCTGCCTCTGTACTTGGGGGAAACCATACAACCACTCTAGTGGTCATGATTCATTCTAGTCAATGAATTATGAGGAGAAAGTGAACTGTGTCACTTCTGAGTTGAGAATTTAATTGGTTCTATAACATACTCTGGAGTGCTATTTACTATTTATCAGACCAAGTGGAATTGTTCCAGATTACAGTTCCTCCAACAGCCTGGGTCCCATGGTGAGAATAATGGAAACACTGAAAAATGCCACCACTAACTTGCAATCAAAATTTACGGTGAATAACACATAGAGTAAGAAACAAAGCTTTGTTGGTTTAGGCAGCTAAGGTTTGGGATTTTGTTTATCATGACAGCATAACTTGGCCTTTTCAGACTGATATAACTATTTGATTTGAGGGCACAACCTATTAACCCCATCAGCCTTTTATGGGAAGAACAACCGTTTACACGAGCCTATGAAACTCACATAGACGATTTTATGAAATTTGTCTAATTGCATGTGCTACTTCCAAAATGAAAATATACTCCAAGAGAGTATATTTTGTCTACAGCTATCCTAAGAACTTGCATAATCTACTTCATCATGATTCATCTAGAGTGGAATTGACCCTGCTTTGTGCCTATTTTCTCTATGTTACTTTAAGCAAAGGAGCTAACTTAAGAATAAGACTTCCCTGAACCTTGACCTCAAGAGTTAAGCATCTGGCAAGACTCTTTGTTGTTTTTTTAATTTATTAATATTAGTCTCTTAGAATGTGCTACTTTAATAAATTACAGCAAAAATAAATACAAAGCAAAAATAGGCTGAGATACCCTAGCTTTGCAGATTCCAATGAAAATGCCTCCCATCCTGTAAGTCCCTGGGTTGTTCCTCTGACAATGCTTAGTATTTTGGAAAAGGATGCCATATTATTTTAGGAGACACACATTTAAGAAGTAACATATGATGTTACCATAGAGGAATGCCTATTTTTTGTTGTTTTAAATTTTATCTTTTATTTTAAAAAAACCTGTGCAAAATCTGATTGTACAGAATAAAAATGAATCAACAGAGTGCTCCATTTTTCTAATAATATGTTGTTAATAAAATCATAGGTTAAAAAAAGAAAGTCCCTCAAATGGAAAGAGTAAGTTTAAAGAGACACACCAAAAAAGGTGAAAGAAGAATGAATTAGACACCCACTGTAGTATTAAAACCAAGAGCAGTGGATTTTAAAGTGGAGAACAGTTAGAATTTTATTTATTTTTGAAGTGTACAATGCTTTAGAGGCTTCCATTTTGCTACTGAATATTTTAAAACCTAGTAAAAGCAGATTATTTAAATAAATTAAACAGTTTATATAAATATCTTTTTTCTGCCAGAGTTAAATCACCATGGCAGAAAGGGGGAGGAGACTCTTGAGAATCCAGTGGGAGAAATGACACATTATTCTTTCAAAGTTACAGCTTTGAGGTATGATATTACACATTAGAGTACAACAAACTCAGTATTAACGTAAAGGGGCTGGATGCAGTGTCTCACGCTTGTAAACCCAATACTTTAGGAGGCTGAGGTGGGAGGATCTCTTAAACCCAGGAGTTTGAGACCACCCTGGGTAACACAGAGATACCCTGTCTCTAAAAAAAATAAAAAATTAGCCAGTATGGTGGCATACACCTGTACTCCTAGCTGTTCAGGAAGCTGAGATGGGAGGATCACTTGAGCTTGGGAGATTGAGGCTTCATTAAGCCACTATCGTGCTGAGAGACAGGACTAGCTGGACTACAGGACTAGCTGGATTTCCTAGGCTGACTAAGAATTCCTAAGCCTAGCTGGGGAAGGAGACCACACCCACCTTTAAACACCGGGCTTGTAACTCAGCTCAAACCCGCCCCATCAGGTAGTAAAGAGGGCTCACTAAAATACCAATTAGGCTAAAAGCAGGAGGTAAAGAAATAATGAAATCATCTATCACCTGAGAGCACAGAGGGAGGGACAATGATCGGTATACAAACCCAGGCATTTGAGCCAGATGGGCAAACCCCTTTGGGTCCCCTCCCATTGTATGGAAGCTCTGTTTTCACTCTATTAAATCTTGCCACTTCACATTCTTCTGCTCCCTGCTTGTTCCAGCCTGAGCTGAGCTATCGCTCGCCGTCCACCACTGCTGATCGCGGTTGTTGCAGACCCGCTGTTGACTTCCACCCCTCTGGATCTGGCAGGATGTCCGCTGCGTTTCTGATCTAGGGAGGCGCCCATTGCCGCTCCCGTTCATGCTAGAGGCTTACCATTGTTCCTGAGCAGCTAAGGGCCCGCGTTCGTCCTAATTGAGCTAAAGACTAATCGCTGTGTTTCGCGGTTCTTCTCTGTGACCCACGGCTTCTAATAGAGCTATAACACTCACCGCATGGCCCAAAGTTCCATTCCTTGGAATCCGTGAGGCCAAGAACCTCAGGTCAGAGAACAAAAGGCTTGCTGCCATCATGAGAGTGGCCGCCACTATCTTGGGAGCGGCCCATCACCATCCTGGGAGCTCTAAGAACAAAGACCCACCCATAACATTGCCACTGTACTTCAGCCTGGGTGACAGAGACATCTGGAGCTCTAAGATTGGACCCCAAAGGAGGACATTCCATGGGTTCAGCAAACCTCGAGAGACCCTGTCTCTTAAATAAGTAAATGAATACATAAAATAAAAAAAGGTAACCCATATACCAGCAGACAAATTAAACGAATACCTGGCATTATAAATGTGAAATTATGGCACTGAGGATGGAAATAGAATCTAGAGGCAGGAAACACAAGGCCCATTCACACTTCAGCTGTAACACAAAATGTCCTCTCTATAGGGCATACACTGTAAGTGACTTTGTAACTGTACTTCATCCTCTTCATTTAGATAAGCCGTATCCCAAGTAGAGGGTATTTAAACTCACAAAAGCTCTGGAACAGGGCCCTTGAGCCCCTATGCTCAGACCCGCTCCCACACTGTAGAATGTACTTTCTTTTTCAATGAAACCCTTCATTCATTCGTTGCTTTGTTTGTGTGTTTTGTCCCATTCTTTGTTCAGGATGCCAAGAACCTGGACCCCCTCCACCATTAACAGATTTTGGCGAGGCATCCTGGAGGAAGAGGTAGGCCCTAAGTTTGGAATTCATTTTTCTCCCTTTCCTTTCTGCTTCATTCAGGGTCTCTCTCTCTCTCTCTCTCTCTCTCTCTCTCTCTCTCTCTCTGTTTCTCTCTCTCTGGTTTCCTTTCCAACTTGGGACCCTTGGAAGGCAGCACCTAAACACTGAAGCAACTGCAGGTTTCTGGCCGTGGCCAATGAAACTAAGGGGTTTTCATGTGGAGAGGCCTAACTGGCACCGCCCGCTTTGCTTAAGGGAATCTGGGTCTTTTTTTATTTTTATTTTTTTCCTCTCTTTCTTTTTCAGTCCTACAGTGGCTTTTTCCTAGTTTCTCCTTGGAAATTGAGGGCAATTGGCTGGGGTCACTCCCCAGTATTGCCTGAAGGCCTGGGAACAAATGGGAATAATTGCTCTGCCCCAAAGGGGTAAGGATGTTTTTAAAAAAATTCTTTTCTGAGCATGGTTCCTAATCCCTATGGTGATGCAGCTCTGAGCAAACTCACACGTGTTTCAGGCAACTTAAACCTTCTTTTCATATGCTAAATCCTTACCTTACCATACTTAACTGGCTAAGGAACAAAAGGCTCACAGGACATCCAGTTCTCATTACAGTTCATGGCTGTTCTTAAAAATCTCATAGTATGCTTTGGAGGGGAAACCTGCATGTGGCGCTCCCCTAAGGCCAGAGACATCTGGAACTCTAAGATTGGACCCCAAAGGAAGACAGTCTGTGGGTTCTGCAAACCTCAAACTCTCCAAAGAGTATGCTCTTGGCAGAGGTTCTGAGGTCTAGTATTAAAACCTCCTTAGAATTTTTTCTCGCAGTTGCAATGCTGCTTGGCCCCAAAATTGTTTGGAATCTGAAGTTGACTGTCTAATTGGAAAGTGGGGTGATGTTGCATGTATACAGGCTTTTGTGCTGCTCTTCCGAGCAGTGGGCCTGGTTAACGTTTGGCACCCTTCTTTGGTACTGTTTGGCCCTAGTGCTCCTTGGAGTCTGGGGAGGTTTAGCCTTTAAAAATCAAACTGCTTTACCTGGAATTTTGTTTCACAGCCTTCCTTGGATTATCTATTGGGGCAAAGTAAAACTGGCAAGCTTGTATTGCTGTCTCAGGCTAAGGTTCCAAGCTACTGGATCTTCATTTATGTGTGTGTGTGTGTTTACGTGTCTAGATGTGTTTACTTGTATGTACACTAAATTGTTATATGCCATGTCTACCAAATTGGCTTATAAGTAAAAGAGCACTCATAAATTAAGTAAATTAGTCTAAGCAATTTTCAAGTTCATGTGACTTAAAGTATAACTTTACTAAACAAACTAGCTTTAAAATTATTGGTGGAATGAAAACAGAAATGCCTTCAGAATTGTTAGCATACATTTTGTCTAAATTTTATGTTTGTCTTTGCTAGATATTTTTAAATAGTGTTAATTCAAGCTGGGAGCTGCCCTGGGTGAGCCTGCCTCCCATTCTATTCAGTCTTACTGAGATAAATGCATATCTGATTGCTTCCTTTGGAAAGGCTAATCAGAAACTCAAAAGAATGCAACCCTTTGTCTCCCACCTGTGATCTGAAAGACCCCCAGCACCCTCTTCACCTGGAGTTGTCCTCCCTTTCTGGACCAAACCCATGTTTGTTTTACATATGTTGATTGATGTCTCATGTCTCCCTTGTTAAAAGTAAAAATTAAGTACAGTGAATGAGAAAACGCTTTAGGTAAATTTTTATGTAAATTAAAATCTTAGGGTTATTTTTAATGCTTATTTAATATATGGGTCATTTCCAAATAAGAACGGTTGCAATATTGAGAGACAGGACTATCTGGATTTCCTAGGCCGACTAAGAATCCCTAAGCCTAGCTGGGAAAGTGACTGCTTCTACCTTTAAACACAGGGCTTGCAACTTAGCTCACACCCAACCAATCAGATAGTTAAGAGAGCTCACTAAAATGCTAATTAGGCAAAAACAGGAGGTAAAGAAATAGCCAATCATCTGTTGCCTGAGAGCACAGCAGGAGGGACAATGATCTGGATATAAACCCAGGCAATCTAGCCGGCAACGGCTACCCTCTTTGGGTCCCCTCCCTTTGTATGGGAGCTCTGTTTTCACTCAGTTTCACTCTATTAAATCTTGCAACTGCACTCTTCTTCCGTGCTTGTTACGGCTTGAGCTGAGCTTTTGCTCACTGTCCACCACTGCTGTTTGCCACCGTCGCAGACCCGCCGCTGACTTCCATCCCTCCGGATCTGGCAGGATGTCCACTGTGCTCCTGATCCAGCGAGGTGCCCATTGCCACTCCCAATTGAGCTAGAGGCTTGCCATTGTTCCTGCATGGCTAAGTGCCTGGGTTCATCCTCATCGAGCTGAACACTAGTCACTGGGTTCAACGCTTCTCTTCCATGACCCACGGCTTCTAATAGAGCTATAACACTCACCGCGTGGCTCAAGATTCCATTCCTTGGAATGTGTGAGGCCAAGAACCCCAAGTCAGAAAACATGAGGCTGGACACCATCTTGGAAGTGGCCCGCCTCCATTTTGGAAGCAGCCTGCCGCCATCTTGGGAGCTCTGGGAGAAAGGACCCCCCGGTAACAATATGGGGAAATGCGCTTCTAGAATTTTTGAATTATTCTTATCTACAAATGCCCATATCTAATAGCTCAGGATTGTTTACTTTTTAGGGTCTCTCTAAAGTTTTAGGGTACTAAGGATAAAAATTTTAGTTAACACATAATTCTGTATAAAAGATGTGCCAGAAAGGGTTATGTTATTAGTGAAAAAAAAAAAAAAAGAATAATTTTGTCCAATTCAAAAGTTATCTAAGAGTTAGTTCAAATTACAGATTTGAAAAGGTTGTTTATAAAACAATGTAGTAAGGAATGATTAAGTAGGGGAGAAAGATGTGGAAAAAGCTTATATAAGAAAATATTCTTTAAAACCTGACAGAGAATTGCAGATATTTGGCTAATTAACATTTTCATAGTTAAAGCTCTTAGTCTTGATTAAAGTAAAACAAGAAGTATTGTAAAAATTGCATCAGCAGTTTGGCAGTTGTATTTTAATATAGTTAAGCATGAAGCTAAATTTAGCATAAAGCTAAATTTCACATGCATGCTTGCATTGCTTCACACTATGTTTACTGTTTTGTGTGGATAGTGCTAAAGTACTTATTGGTCATGTGCCTAACATGGATTTCTTGATTGCACAGAATGTATAATGGTATTAGTGAACTTAAGGGTATTGAATTGTGTATCAGGAATAAAATATTCATTATGTGGTTTTTTGGGGGGCCCTAGGTAACAGTGTAGCTTCCAGGGTAAATTGAGTATGAAAATTTAGGATTGGTTTTTGTTTATTCATTTTTGCTTCTAGTTTTTGTTTATTTGCTGTTTATTCTCCTCTAGCTTTGCTTGTGTATCTCTACATATAAAACCACATTTTTTTTTTTTTTTAGTTCCTATTGGAAGGCTTTTATTTAGTTCTGTGTTCCCATGCATTTCCAGCAAGTCATCATTCATTCAATTTATCTGGAATTCCTAAGCAACCTTTGTCAAGCCTGCAGGAATGAATAGAGCACACCAGCTTTTTATTCTTAAACTAATTTTTTGGATTTTAGTCTTCCTGATACTTTAAGTGTGTTGAATGTAGTCTCACAAATAGAATTTGAGTCATATTTCTCTCTCTGCCTAGTTTCTCCAGAATTCGTAAACTATCTATGAATATTCTTAATTAATGGCAATGTGTTTGTTTGCATGCAGTAAAGCAGGGTCAGCAGGGTTGCCAGGGCTGCTCAGGAGAGAGAACCCAGGAATCTAGCATGCCGGCAAAAGGGTAAGAATTTCTTACCAGTCAGTCACTGGCCTCTTTCTCTCTGTGCAAACTGGTTAAATATAAAGTAAAAGCCACTGTTTATCTCTTCTGCAAAGTTTTAATTAATTGGTTTAATAATAATAACGGCTTAAATCAAATGCTTTGTCAGAAAAATAGGAAATGTAATGCCTTTTAGTTCACACAACTTTAGCAATCTTTGGGAAATACAGTTTTCAAAATTATTGGTAAAATAAAATTTTCTTCAAAAGGTAAACATGTAGTCTCAATTATGTTCAAGTATTAGGTTTGCTAAATACTTCAAGGTCATAAGCTGCTTCTTCGGCTTTTGAAAATTGTGTAACTTGCCAGCTTTCCATGTAGGTAAGGCCTGGGGACCTTTGGAGTTGGCCATGCCCCAGCTATGCTGGAAATAGTCAAACCTTATCAGAACATAACTTACCAAGTTTTACATTAAAGTTAAAATTGCTAAGACTCACCATTGTAACATGCAATTAAGACTACTACAATTAGATTTACATGCAAGGTGTGTAAGAACAGTAAAATGTTATTTTTAGTAAAAGGTTATAAGAAGGCATGGAAATGTAAACTTTTGCCTAGCAATAAAGGGTTGTTTTAAGTTAGATAGGGAAAGCTGAAGGTTCAAAGAAGTGGTGGAAAATTGTGGAAATTAATCTTGCAGAAGAGGTTCTCTGTGTGAACATGTTGACTAAATTCAAATGGTTATAAAAGGTTTTTGTTCTTTAAAGTTTCTGGGTCATCATTTTGGCAAAATAAATAACATAGAAATCTAGCATTCCCAAAATCAAACTTCAGTTTCAAAATTGTCTTCCTTGGCCCCTGGCTTTTCGAGTACCTCAGAGGGTGCTTAAAGTGTCCAGAAAAGAGAGGTAAACAGGATTATTTGACATGTTTAGGTACATGGGATTGCCAAAATGATGCTCAATCTTCTTTAGGTAATATTTTTGTGAATAATACGAATATATATTTCAAAATTGTATGGGATTTCTAGAATTCTAATGTCTAATTATATGCTACAAATCATAATTATAGTTATGTCAACTTATTGTGAACCACAGAAATAACAAAATTTCCTTGTGTAAAGCTACTAACACAAGTAAAACAAAAAATTAATGAAATATCAATACTTTCACATTAAACCGCTAATATTAAAATTGTTTAAAATAGTTTATAACCAATGCTTGATTCCATACTCCTGGGAAAACAAAGCTTCAGGTACATTTGGTCACCTGGTTGGCCATTTAAACATTTTATAAAGGGATTTCATTCAATTGTAATTTTCAATGAATGTTTTCTGGTTGTATTAAAGCTTTCCCATGCAAGAGGGCTGATGTTATAACAGTAAATTATTATGCTACTATGTATTTTCGCCAGATGAAGAAAGCTTTTTACAGTTTGAATCTTCTGGAAACATCAGAGAAAGATTGTCCTTGCCATTCACACTAAAATAAAACTTCAAGACCTTGAACTTTGGATTCATAAACTCACAACTGAGAAGGGTTACTCCATGTTCTTGGAGCTGTGCACCCATTGGAAACCTTGAGGTAAAGCTAACCAGGAAAATTTCTCCCAAGAAGACGATGGTATCCTTGATGTGAAGAGTGTTTCCCAAGTTCACAGATTAAGACTTCTACTGTCATGAAACTCTTATCTTTGAATTTTTTTTATGCTTATGCCTCTATGAACAACAGAAGTGGAAAGGGTGTCTGTTATGTGCACTAATTGGGTGCATTTTTACTTGTGAAGGAGTTTGCAGCCAGCCTTATACATGGATAACCTTATACTTGATAGATAAAATATGAAGGTCCAATGTAGGTAAGAAACCTTAATGGTACATATGTGGCCTCATAATCAGTCAAAAACAAAACAATGGTTCACTTCTCTTAACCCACATCATGGGTTAAAGAGAACATTGCCAAAAGACCTTCACTCTTCTAAAACATTGGCATCATTGGTTAGGTCTTTTATCCATGATTTAATGTAAAAGAAGCAATGATTAGATATGTATCCCTCATGATAGGCTCTATAGCAAATTCTACTGTAAAGGCTACAGTTATACAACAAACTTTAAATTCTTTTGTGAAAGTTATGCTCATTGAGAGAATTGGCTGAACAGAGAAGTATCTGTCCAGCTTCTGGCACTTGTGGCCTATGGGGAAATGCATCAAATAAAGACTATAGAGATTCAGTGGTAGGGGATTGATGAAGAAATTGCTTAGTCAAATGAATAAACTCTTTATCTAGCTCATTCTTTAATCTATTTGATTTTAGGAAGTTTGGTTTATGGAGACCTTCGGTAAGGAGCATACTCTGAACTCTTGGTATTATCATCCCAATAGTTATATTAATAGTCTCCCTGGTGCTCTGTGTATTTCAGCTCTTTCAGGAGCTGAAAGAAATATGCAACCATGAGGACACCGTAAAGTATAAATGAGGTGCTGAGACTGGAACCCCAAAATGGTGGTAACTGATAGCGGCACTAAGGCCTTAAGTTTTGGTCACACTCTAACCTAAGTGAGGACCTGACCAAAAAGGGGGAATTTTTTAAATAAAATTCTGTGAGGCCATTGTTTTGGACTAGGCTCATGCACTAGGACCCAACAAATCAAACCAAACCAAAATAGAATAGCTTGTGCTAAGACTTTAAATACATAGATTCTAGAATAGATGAGGTTTTGTTTTTTTCTCCTGCAAATCTCTAAAACAAACATTTCTGACAGCATAGGTATCCATCCCCTGAAGTTCCCATTAAATATTTTAACCAAATTCATTTCCTTTCACCTGGAAACCATCAAGCTTCAGCTGATCATGCAACTAGGGTTCTAGCCAGTTCCAGGTGAAGACGCCACCCTGGCCATCAAGAAGTTACCCTGCCTCCACTAGACAGAACAGGGTGAGAGTTCTGTAATCCCAAATAGGTAGGGACTACTCCCCAAACCAGCATGAAGGAGTTACAAAAAAAAAAAAAAAAAAAAAGACCATCAGTTCCTCTGCCTCCCATAAAGATTTATGGGGATCACATCTCTCAGGGGGATATGAGGTAGGAAAATAGCGTCTGGAGGCAGGGAACATAAGGCCGATTCACACTTCAGCTGTAACAGGAAATATCTTCTCTGTAGGGCATATGCCATAAATGACTTTGTAACTTTGCTTCCTCTTCATTGACATAGGGCGTACCCCAAGAAGAGGGTATTTAAACTCACAAAAACTTTGTAACAGGGCCTTTGAGCCCCTATGCTCAAGCCTGCTCCCACACTGTGGAGTGTACTTTAACTTTCTTTTAATTTAATTTTTTTTTTTTTTTTTGAGACAGAGTCTCACTCTGTCACCCAGGCTGGAGTGCAATGCCATGATCTCGGCTCATTGCAACCTCTGCCTCCCGGGTTCAAGTGATTCTCCTGCCTCGGTCTCCTGAGTAGCTGAGATTACAGGCACACACCACCATGCCTGGCTAATTTTTGTATTTTTATAGAGACGGGGTTTCGCCATGTTGGCAAGGGTGATCTTGAACTCCTGACCTCAGGTGATCCTCCTGTGTCAGCCTCCCAAAGTGTGGAGATTACAAGCATGAGCCTCTGCGCCTGGCCTGTACTTTCATTTTCAGTAAAACCCTTCATTCCTTCCTTGCTTTGTGCATTTTGTCTAATTCTTTGTTCAAGACACCAAGAACATGGACACCGTCTACCGTTAACAGCATTATACATAGTACATCCTTTCTTTAAATCATGTTTAAAATGTCATTTCCAATATATTACTATACTCTTGGGTATATCCTTCTTATGTCCATTTAATAATACTTCATTAAATATAATTGTGATTATGCATTTTATCTCTTCTGTCCTCGTATTATACTTTATAACATACCATGAGCAAATGCTCTTTGTTTGCAAATAAAGAATTTCAATCATAATACACACTAACAGCAAATATATTTTTAGGGCTACAAATTCAACCCATTTTACTCATTTCAAATATCACACAAAATAAATCTGTAGACATGTATATTGAAACAAAAATAGCAAGAAAATTGCTCTAACATATGAGGTATTAGAAGACAAAAGAAAGACAAATAATAATTCAGATTTACTCGACTAGCAACAAAGCCTGGTTATATCATCTTATATTGCCTCGTACAAGTGAGGATTCAAATAAACTACAAAAATTTATTTGAACAATGTGATTAATAAAAAAATGAGGATCTAAAGAAGTACTTTTTCTTTAATATTCAGAAATATTTTAAATACATCAAGAAAATTAGAGAAAAATGACATTGATATTTGATATAAAAATAATTGTGTATTAAACTATACAGAATATTATGAAATTATCATATTGACTTTCTTTCAAAATAAATTACCCTGAATCTCACTACATCAATCAATTAAATTTGTTTTCTGTACCTGACGTCTGAACAAATGTACTACATAAAAGAAAATTGCCCTTCCCCAGGAACTGTCTCTACCTTTGTCTTGGACTCCATCCTAAAAAAAAATAAAATAAAAATAAATAAATAAATAAATAAACTTCCAGAAGCCAATTTACTCTTATAGTGGGAATATTTATGAGGCATAGCAAAATATTTTATAAATAATCAAGGTATTAAGAAAAGTACATTCAGATGTACTTACAATCACTTAACTTCCCCCTTTTATACAGAAGAATGGGCATTTCATTGTCTAAGAGAGGAGAGGGACTTAAACTTGACCAGACAACAACAAATAGACCATTTACTAATTGTGAATAAAAACACATTAAAGACTCACACTTTATAAATAGGCAAGTTAAAAAAAGGTTAACATGTGACTGATTGATTGACTTTTGATTTTCAGCCCAGTATGTCAGAAGCTTTGAAGCTGTCACTCTATCCTAACAACAAGTAAAATGCTGAACAAATGGAAAAACTAACACCTCTTCTTAAATCTGTCCGAAAAATAAAATCATAGGGCAAACCACTGCCCTGAAAATTGGAGAGACCCACAGGTGGGTACAGAGAATCAAAACTTACAGGAGTAGAAACGTCCATGAAAACTAGTGCCAGAATAGGGAAAATCAAACTGTACCAGATGAATTACTGGAGGCTCAATGTGGACAACACTGAGAATTAAAAATGCCAAGAAGACTAGTCATTGGATGGTTCCATACTTGTGTTGATTTTTACCTCTTGGAGCTCTACTAGGTTCTCACCATGAATATCAGAGAAAAATCCCTTTGGGCTTCCATCAAATTAAAGGGGAAAGGAACAATTTTGAACACAAGTCATCCTGTTCTTCTTAATATGATCTGCCCTTAGATAAGGTAGTTAATCAGAGTCTAACTTGTTGGGATTTTATGAGAGCTTCTCTGACCAGGAAAAGTAAATACCAAACTCCAACTCACTCTACCCATCCTGACATACCTAGGGGGTGGGGGATTGATGGTATTGATAGGCACTTGTGAAGTTCACAGTTCGAAGGTACAGGATCACCAAAAGACTGAGACCTAACCAAAGGACTACGTAATGCTTCCTCATCTTCCACATCTTCCTACCACATTACTAAAGGCTGATTGGTAATAGTTTCTTTTTCTCAGTAAATCATGTCTGGCTCTCAAAAAATTAAAAAATAGAAGACATACTAAAAGGCAAAAAAAAAAAAAAAGGCACAGTTTGAAGAGACAGAGCAAGCATCAGAAGTTTATATGACAAGAATGTTAGAATTATCAGACCAAGAATTTAAGACAATTATGATTAAGATGTTAAGCGTTCTAGTGGATAGAGTAGACAGCATGTAAGGACAGATGAACAATGTAAAACAGACAGAAGAAAATTCAAAGAAAAAACAAAAAGAAATGCCAGAGATTAAAAAAACACTGCAACAGAAATGAAGAAGGCTTTTGAGTGTTTATTAGTAGACAAGACATGGCTAAGAAAAGAATCTGAGCTTGAGGATATCTCACTAGAAATGTACAAAACTTGAAAAACAAAAAGAAAAAAAGTTGGAAAAAGAACACAGAATATCTAAGGACTGTAAGACAGCTACAAAATATGTAGAATATGCATAATAAGAATATCAGAAAGAGAAGAAAAAGACAAAAAAAAGACAGATTTGAAGCAATAATGAGTAAACATTTTCCCAAACTAATATCAGACACCTAACCATGGACCCAAGAAGCTCAGAGAACACCAAATAGGATAAATGCCAAAATAAGTTACACATAGGCATATCATTGTCAAACTACAGAAAATCCAAAATTGAAAAAAAATTCTGAAAGAATCCTGTAGGAGAAAACACATTACCTATAATGGAGCACAAACAAGATTACATTCAACTCAGAAATCATGCAAACAAAGTTGAGAGAAAACCCCCATTCTCCTAAAATTTTATGCCTTGCAAAATTATCCTTCAAAAATGTAGGAGAAATAGGATTTCTCAGACAAACATAAATTTAGAAAATGTGTTGCTACTAGACCTGCCTTGCCAAAAATCTTAAAATAATTTTTTTTAGAGAGTAAATAATACAGGTAAAAACTCAGATCTACATGAAGAGAGAAAAGGCAACAGAGAAGGAATAAGTGAAGGTAAAGTAAAAACTTTAATTTTTCTTATTTTTAATTAATCTAACAAATAACAGTTTGTTCAAAATAATAATGAAAACATTGAATTCCATTATACATTTTATATGTAATATGTGCACGTGTGTGTGTGTGTGTGTATGTGTGTTAAAAAAATCATAGTAATGATACAAGGGACAAGAGAAGGGAATTATTATTATTATTATTATTATTATTATTATTATTATAAGGTACTCACATGGCCCATGAAGCAATATAGTGCTGTTTGAAAGTGGACTTGGATATGTTGTAAATGTGTATTGCAAATCTATCTAGGGTAATCCCTAAAAAAAGTTTTAAAATGTATAATATGCTAAAAAGGAGAGGAAAATAATAACAGAAAATGCTCAATTAAAACTTCAATGAGCAAAAAACGTTCTGCCTTTTGGAAGATAAAATAGGAAAAAAAGAACAATAGTGACAAGTAGAAAACAATAATAAATATTATATATATCAATAATCACTTTGGACATCAATGGTCTAAATGCATCAATTAAGACAAATGTTGTCCGAATGGATTAACAGCTAAACCCAACTCTAAATTGTCTACAAGAAACTCACTTTAAATATATTGACAATACAGAGTAAAAGTAAATAGATGAAGAGATATATGCTATGGAACATGAATCAAAAGAAGGTGGGAGTGGCTGTATTAATTTTAGACAAGGTGGACTTCAGAGCAAGAAAATTTATCAGGGATAAACAGGGGCATTACATAATAATGAAGGTATCAGTTTTCCAAGAATACATATGAATCCTTAATGCTTACGTGCCAAAACTTACACATGATGAAATAGACAATCTGAATAGGCATTTATGAATTACTAAAGGAAAAAAATATATATTATTCCAAAACAGAAAGTAATGGTCTCAGAAAGGTTCATTAGTGATATGTATCAAAATGTATAAAAGAAATGATCTTAATCCTCTGTAGTTTCTTCCAGAATAAAGAAGCAGTGGGTATACTTCCTAACTCACTCAATGTGGCCAGCATCACTCTAACACCAAAATCGGAAAAGACATTACAAACAAACACATACCAATATCTTTCCTAACCATAGATAAAAATTCTCAAAACAATAATAGCAAATTGAATGCAACAATGAGTAAAAATAAATATACATCACAAAGATGTCCTTCAGTAGGTGAATGAATAAATGATACTTCTAGACAATGGAATATTATTCAGTACTAAAAAGAAATGAACTCTCAAGCCCTAAAAAGACATGATGAAAATTTAAATATATATTACTAACTGAAAGAAGCCAACCTGAAAGCCTAGCTATTGCAGATTACAACTATTTAACATTCTAGATAAGACAAAATCATGGATACAGTAAAAAGATCAGTGTTTGCTAGGGTTTAATGGGGGAGGGAGAGATAAATGGGATGTACACAGAGGGTTTTTAGAGCAATTGAACTATACTGTATAATATCATAATGGTGGATACATGTCATACATTTGTCCAAATCCATAGAATGTACAATGCCAAAAGTGAACTCGAATGTGAAGGATACTTGACTCTAGGTGATGGTGTTTATGTACCTCTCTGTGGGAGATGTTGATAATGGGGAAAGTTGTGAATGTGGGGGGACAAGGGAGTATATGGGAAATCTCTGTACTTTTCATTCAATTTTGCTGTAGACCTAAAAGTGGTATAAAAATAAAATATATTAAAAAGACAAAAAAGAACATCTGAAATAAAATTAATTCAATGCTACAAGGAAAAAAGGAAAAAAAATTGAATGTTGAATGTAATACAAACAAGATTACATTCAACTTCTCAGAAATCATGCAAAGTTGAGAGAAAACCCCCATTCTCCTAAAATTTTGTACCTTACAAAATTACCCGTCAAAATTTGAGTAAAAATTGAATTTTAGGAGAATGGGGGTTTTCTCTCAACTTTGTTTGCATGACTTCTGAGCAGTTGAATCTCATCTTGTTTGTATTACATTCAACATTTTTTTACTGATTGTGTTTAGTGGGCTTCAAAATTACCTTCAAAATTTGAAAGGTAATTTTGCAAGGTATAAAATTTTAGGAGAATGGGGGTTTTCTCTCAACTTTATTTGCATGATTTCTGAAAACTTGAATGTAATCTTGTTTGTATTACATTCAATTTTTTTTACTGATTGTGTTTAGTGGGCTTGTGGAAATTAGATGGAGGCTAAAATTGGACAAAGAACAATAAAAGAGTGACAGCTCTTTTTATAAGTTGAAAAATAAAAATAAATACATAAATTACGACTAAAAATATATTCCTTATTTGCAGACACATTGCAAACAAAATTTGTTGGTTTCTTAGTCATGCAGGGAAAGAGTGCAAACATGGATGGTCTCTTTATATCATTCTTAATAATCACTACTGCTGTTGCCTTTCCACCCAATTCAAATTCAAATAAGCATCCATATAATTTGTGTTTATTTATCAATAAATGTTTTCAATGATTCTGTGCTTTTTCATGTATACCATTAGAAATCTATGATAAATTTTATTTTAAATTTTACAATATTTGATTTTCTTTCAAGAAGATACATATTATATCAAGCAGGTGTAGATTAAGGCAAACCCAGTGTATGTATTAAGCAAGTGAAGGTGACAGTCAAGAAAGAGTTGAGTAGATATGATGATGAATTCTAATGAATACTAGAAAGGCATTTTCCTTGCAATAATCATTGTTCGTGATTCACAAATATTAGATTTTCAGGTCAATGCTACAATATGTCAGCTTTAATTAGTACTACACAGCAGTGAAGAGCTGCAGATCTTGTTAGGTGTAACTATTTATTGTTCTCTACAATTCAAATCAAAGGTAGAAAATAAATTTCTCATTAGAAACAATAATTCATTATTGATTGCACAAGATCATATCAAAGGTATGTTTTTCTTATACTTCTATGAATATATAGAAAATTTAGAAATTTTAGGAAAAAGCAATGCTTTTCATTGATTTTTAAAATGCAAAATACTTTAAATGGTAAGAATTCAATATTTTAATTGAATTTATTAATATAAACATGTGTGACCATTTGTTTATAAAAGTGTTGCCCAAGAGAAAAGAAACTGAATTAATTTTCAAGATTAGAATTATCCAGCTCATAAATTAAGAATTAGGTAACTATTTATTAGAAATCATATTCATGCAACCAGCATCTTTATATTGGTAATTTCTTTTTAATTTGAGCTTCCAATTTCCTGAATAAGTAGTGTAGGGGCTGAGGGAAAACTTTCCCTTCACCCTCTGAAGGTTCCACAAAATCAGCTGACAAAGGCAGATTAATAGGAGAAAGGCATACCAAATTTGTTTTAATATGCACAGCACGGGGCAATCACAGGAGAATGATTACCCAATAATCCAATGCTGTACAAGGGCTTCTTTACCCTTCTTCATAGTGTAGGGCAAAGATGGGGAATATAGACAATTCTTTTGAGGGGCAATAAGCAATTTTCAGATAAAATGAGTACACAGAACCATGGCCTGGGACCAAGTGTCTCTGGGCTCGGTGGGAGGTAGCATCACAGGTTATCAGAGAGTGAAGGGAAGAAAGCATGTCAAGCAAACACTCCCTTGTTATACAGATGAAAATATATCAGATAATCTTGGAGCTGCCCTCAGAAAGAACTGGTGGTAGTTTGTGGTGGAGTTAATCTTTCCTAGATCTTGAAAAGGGGGAGCGGGGCTCAAGGAACACCTGGTTGCTTATTTCACTAATGTACTTTTTTTTTTTTCCTGCAGATGAAAGTCTCCTCCACAAAAGGCAGCTTTTCTGTGCAATTCCTGCCTGTAAGCCCTCTCAACAGCAGTCTTGAAATATGTCAAATAAGTCTATTTTTGGTGAAATTTCTTTGGTTTCCTATAGTAGGTTAATATAGCATGGAAGAGGAATTTATTTGATGAGAGTACAGTGTGTAGGAAAAACAAGAAATTAAACATTTCATATATTTTATGGCCTTAGGCTAAAAGTCTAGTATTTGAGGGTCATTTGAATCTGGTTTATTGTTTTTCATCTAAAGTTAATTGATTGCAGTATGTGTGGATTAGAAGAAAATCATCACTGCTGCTGGATGGCAAAAGCCTGTTATGCATGTCTTATTTATAATAGTTCATTAGTGCAATGCTTAAATACAACTATACTTTTGTGGATTAAATGGTATAATTTTCTTAACAGTAATTTTTATATAAGTCTGATGGGCAGAAAGTTCTGAGAGAGAAACAAAGAGACAGAGAGATAGAGGGACAGAGAGGAGAGGCATGCAGCATTGCTGGGGCATTACCATTAGCAGACACTGTCAGAAGAGCAGTTGTGAAAGTACACAGAGGGCTGAGAGAGCATCGGGCCTGATGAGACTTTTGAAATTTGGCAAAGTTAAAAGCACAAGTTGACCTGGGCATAGAGGAAACAAGGACTGGTTTGAAAGGTGTCCCATGAAGAACCTTCTCTCCAACTATATATATATATATATATATATATATATATATATATATATATATATATCAGTAAGTGATACTCTGTAGGTTACATTGTATCACACAGCCTTGCCCACCTTACCCAGGTGCCAGCCCTGAATAGCAGGTAGAATTGTAACTGGGACAAAAATGACTTGCTTTTGGAAGGTGGTTCAGATCTCGTTTAGAATATATAGGAGTGGAACATGAAGCAAATATTCTGTCTTCTCAGTCTATAGACTACGGGCTCCCTGTGAGAAGAGAAAATTTAGAACACTTACAGGTCACATCTCATTCTAGTGACAACTAGTTGGGGTTATGTCCTCCTTGTATTTGTGCTAGACAGTCAAAGTTTGGCTGTCTTTTTATTTTTAACTTTAGCAAGATATGAAGAAGGCTGGGAAAGGAAAGCATTTACTGTACTGAATAACTTGTGACAACGATTTTCATTCTAAATAGATTTTTTAAAGATAGTGTTATTCTTGGCCATTACCTAGGATTCTAAAATGCTTTCAGTGTAATGTACCATTCATTATAATGATGTTCCTTTTTTAATGGATTTGGAGCTTATTTGATCAGAAATAGGATAAAACTGAACCTGATAAAGAAACATTTTGCTGAGATTATAAAAAAGAAAGATTCATTGTCTTAGAAGTTTTCAGGGGACACACAGTATACTGAAGGGGTAATATAATAATTTATAATTTTTGCTTCTTGAAAGCATCTTTACTTTGGAAATTCAATTTAAATAATTTATATTAACATAAAAATATTATGAATGAAATAATATTTGCAGCCAACATTATCTTCCTGATAATTGTAGATAAATGGAGTTTCCAAAATCAACTCCTAGATAAGGGCATATAAACATAGACCAAGGTACTGTAAAATATTTGACTTTTATTATACATTGTTGATAAATCATTTAAAAAGGAAGAAAGGTTATTTGGGGCTTTCAGTGCATTATTTCATTTCATCTATTTTATATTTGTGTGGTTGAATTTTTTTTCAGTCTTCCTTGCTTTTTGGCTTTTATTTAAAAAATAAGTCTTTTTTGTGTTTCTTAAAAATGAATATCTTGCAAAGAATCGTAGTTATGTTATAGAGAGATTCTCTCTTGCCATTGCAAGTGAGGTTGAAATTTGAAGGATCTTCTTATATAGAACCCTTTTAAAAATTGTATTCTGTAACTCTAACATTTGAACCTACTTCAACTGACTTTTTTTTAACTTTACGGATATTTTATTTTATTCTTGGTCTTTCTAGTCTATGATATATCTTTCCTTTGTGTGTGGTGGATGGGCGGTGAGGGGTGGGTGATTTATTGTATTTCACAATATTCTTCTAAGTGACATTTAGCAACATTATCTCTTGTAAGCTAAAACACCAGGGGTTGAGTGATTTCTTTTTATTCCTTTGTTTGAAAGATAAACATTTTTCATTTTTTGGAATGTAAAATACTTATCAGTAACCTGTTTTTATGTTGTAGGTTTATTTTGTAATACACTGCAGTAGTTTGTAAGACTCAGACCCAGATGTCCTCTTGTTTTTAAATAATTTTAAGTAAAGAAAGAACATATTAGAAGATGGTTTTCCATTTGCCACCATTTTGTTTATCTTATAAATGAAGTTTATTTGTAAAGAAGTATGCTACCTCGTTTTATGCACTCTGTCTTCGGGGCTCTCTACTATTCAGATTAGGCAGCTTCTTTAAATGTGCTTCATATAGAACAGAGAGTTTATCCAAGAGTTATCTAGCTTGACAGAGAATACCTTCATATTTGTTTTCTAAGGTAGGAAAATATTGGCTTACATCTTATATTTTATTTTAAAAATGGGAGTAACATGCTACTTAGTCTGCCAAAGACAAATCTTTTTGAAAGATCTCATCATCCTTACCTGTCTTATTGATTTTTTTACCCCAAATATCATATAATCTGGGACTTGAGTGGTTTTTTTCTCCACTTCTGTCTTTTCAAAAGGCACAACTATATTTGTCAATGTAGTTTTGATAAATAATTTTATTTTTCTTGCATTCAGCTAAGCTTGACTGTTGATTACTGAGGAGTACATTTTTTTAAGTCAGAAGCAAACACTTAAGCACTTCAAACTCATTAAATAATTAATGTTTTCAACAACAGTAAAATCCGAGATAATTACCCAGTATCTCTGCATAGTGAACCTTGCATACTTATTCTTGGAATCAAGGTCATTGTTTGCATTTGCTTATTCTACAGGCATCAATGGCTATGTCCTACGGCATTCAGCTTCTGTCCTCAGACTGGAAACAAGAAACAAAATGTTATTAAAGCACTTTTCTCAAAGCCTTGAAGTTCAGTTAAAATCATGCTTTTCAAATTACAAGTCTATTTTTTATAGTTGAGCAGATACTAGTATTACAGAGAATCAATTTAATGTACTACAAAGCAATGTTAATGACTAATTCTATACAAGAACAAAAATATTGCCCTTCTCAAAACACAAGCAAACACCAGTGACTTCCTAACAGAATTAATAAAATAATCGCTGGTATATGATTACAATTTCCATGTTTTAATTACTTAAAGCGATTTTTTTCACTGCAAGCACAGGAGAAAAACACTAATATACAAAGACTGTGCTATTTTCAGAAAAGAAATGGAGGGACCTGGACTAATATAAAACAACTTATTATTGATTTTTGTTGCAATAGGAAATTTATAAGTCCTTATATTATAAATTTTCAGAATGAAATATTTGCTAATGTCTTAGCTTTAAGTATATAAATTCTATAGACTACTTTGTTTTACCATAAGATACTGTCTCATAAAACATACAAAATTTATTCTAATATAAAAATAAATTAGAAAATTAGTAAACCACACATTTATAGACCAAGTTGACAAAATAATTTGTTGTTACTAAAATGAATGATCGTTTCATTATCAATTAATTACTATACTCAACTTGAAGTTGTGTGAGGGCCAATGGAAGGACCAAGGAAAAATATAGAAGAAAATTTGGAAATGATAAAATCATCGCTCCTTATAAAACGTATGGAACAACTTATTTCTTCTACAGTATAATTAATATCCTAGGACTCATTCCACTAGAACTGTCAGCTAGTAATATCCTATTAACTGAACTTTATTTTTTCTCTCAATTTTCAAAGCCTCTTAAGGTACTCAAATATATCTGTTTGGATGATTATCACGATGATGCCAACATATAAAACAGAAACTTTTTTGAGAGACCAAGTCCTATATATTAGCAGTATTCTCTCTTGTGTACAATGTTCACCACAAACTTGGCCACTGAAAACAACACACATGTATTATCTTATACTTTCTGAGGACCTTTAGTCCAGGCACAGATTATCTGGTTCTTCTGCCCAGTGTTTCACAAAGTTGTAAAGCATCAGCCAGGGCTGAGATTTCATCTAGAGGCTCCACTTGGGAAGCATCCACTTCCCTGCTCACATGGTTGATGGCTTCAATCAGTTCTTTCTGTCTGAAAGATTCTTGCCAGCTTGCTTCTTAAAAGACAGAAAGTAGGGTGAGAGAGTCTCCAGACTGAGTCTGTTAGCAGAAGTCTTATATAACATAATATAATAATAGGAATAAAATTCTGTCACCCTTGTGGAATTTTATAGTTTTGAAGTCAGCCACAGGTCATGCTCATAGGAATGTGTGAACATGAGCACATGGGGATCATGGGAGCCACCTTACAGTCTGCCTGTCCGAATCGCGTTCCCTCTTCAATGCCCTCCCATTCAGAGCTTTACTTAAGCAAGCACTGATGGAAATGAAAGAAAAGTCTGGAGGGAAGACTGTCACTGAGGTTCCACCTTCTAGAATAACATTTAGAAATTGTCCTACTTTGAACACATGAATTTCATTATTCATGGCATATAATAGAAGAAAAGTCACATGCTTGAATGAAAGGTTATCTTTTAGCAAGCAATCATAAAGGTGCAGGTGGATAAGTGAAATACAGTTTCATTCAGATAGACTAAAGTTCAAACATAAAATGAATCTTTCTCACATATATGGAAGATGTGAAAAAGTAAAATAAAATATTAGAAGTGATTCAGGGTTTTCATTGCTAACTAGTCTTTTAAACAGGCCCAACCAATTTTAACTGTTAATTTACAATAGATTCCTTTTATTTTAAAAGTATGACATATGTATTAGACATGCCACTTGATATGAAGAATAAATTTTAATAAAGAACAGGACAAGACAATGTATAAAATATTCAGAATAACAAATTTTAACAAACCTATTTTCGAATTCCAAAATTAGACTCAGACAAAGCCTTTCTTTCAGTTTCAAAAACAATTTTTTTCTATTTATATAAAATAAGTTTTTCATATTTAAAGTGTCACAACATGTGTTATATAATAAATTAGCTACTGAATGAAAAATCCATCTAGCTAAAATAATCTGGTTTATCTCCTAATTTTTTAAGATATATATACATATATATATATAAATAAAATAATATGTAAGGCCCCTATTTAAAAAACACATAATCTTAATTTATTTTATATATTCTGTTCTTTTACCTCCTAATGAGATTTTTTTTAATTTTAAAATTATTATTAAATTTTTTTTTAATTTAAAGAAATAGTTTTAAAAAGACAATTAGATTCGCTTATTCTTATAAACTTCAATTTATGCATAAAATTAATAAAGATAACACACAAAACCTTTTTTGGATGACCTATCAGTGTTGAAAAAGTTAGCATTGGCTTCTGATATCTGGTTCTCCTGATGTAGCCTATAAGATGACCTTCATTAACATCTTGTCTTGTTTTCTCCTTCTTCCTTCCACTTTCTTCGCTCATTCAAGGAGTCTTACTGCTTGCTAACTCAGACCGCTTAGATTTCCTTGGGAATTTTACTTAGTTTGTTTATGGCTGTTAATATCCTCTCACTACCTAATGTTGCTTTCTTCTTAATCAATTCCAAGTTAGTCTAACATTGATTGGTGGTTTTGAGATGTTGCAGGTAACAACCAGTAAGGAAACCATAGTATTGGATAAAATATTTCCTGTATAGACAGAATGAGGAAGAGTGCAACATGATAACTTGGTGGAAAAAAAAAAACTCTTTTTTTTTTTTGAGACTGAGTCTTGCTCTGTCGCCCAGGTTGGAGTGCAATGGCACGATCTCGGCTCGCTGCAACCTCCGCCTCCCGGGTTCAAGTGATTCTCTTGCCTCAGTCTCCTGAGTCGCTGTGATTACAGGCGCCCACCACCATGACTGGCTAATTTTTGTATTTTTAGTAAAGACGAGGTTTCACCACATTGGCCAGGCTGGTCTCGAACTCCTGACCTTAGGTGATCCCCCCTCCTAGGCCTCCCAAAGTGCTGTGATTACAGGCATAAGCCACCATGCCCGGCCTAATTTTTGTATTTTTTTATTTATTTTTTCTTTTTTTTTTTTGAGACGGAATCTCTCTCTGTCGCCCAGGCTGGAGTTCAGTGGCAGGATCTCAGCTCACTGCAAGCTCCGCCTCCCGGGTTCACACCATTCTCCTGCCTCAGCCACCTGAGTAGCTGGGACTACAGGCGCCCGCCACCACGCCCGGCTAATTTTTTGTATTTTTAGTAGGGATGGGGTTTCACCGTGTTAGCCAGGATGGTCTCCATCTCCTGACCTCATGATCCACCCGCCTCGGCCTCCCACAGTGCTGGGATTACAGGCATGAGCCACCAGGCCTGGCCTAATTTTTGTATTTTTAAAGAAGACTACTGGCGGATGGATCGTCTGAGGTCAGGAATTCAAGACCAGCCTGGCCAACATGGTGAAACCCTGTCTCTACTAAAAATACAAAAATTAGCTTGGCGTGGTGGTGGGAGCCTGTAATCCCAGCTGCTCGGGAGGCTGAGGTAGGAGAATCGCTTGAACTAAGGAGGCGAAGGTTGCAGTGAGCCGAGATGGTGCCACTGCACTCCAGCCTGGGTGACAGATGGTGACTCCGTCTCAAAACAAACAAATAAACAAACAAACAAAAACTACTACATGGGCTCTCAAGTACTTGTTAAATCTATCAGTGGATCTATTTAAAAATGCAAATTGTTACACACTACAGTCCTGATTATGTGCTGGTGTGGGTGCATGGAAAGCTGATAAATTGAAACATAATTCATTATACAAATAATAATCCATTCTACAAAAATGCTGATTGTGTGATCTTATCCCCTTCAATTATGCAATAGCCAAATGAGTGGAAATGGTACTTCATTAATAGTAAGAAAGATGCATCATATTGCAAGGTAAAACTTTAACAAAAGATGAGTTCTTGAAGATACCTTACTAAAGGACAAATTGGAATATTCTATAAAGCTAAATCTTGGGACTCATGTTCAGGGATACTAGTGGGATATCAGAAGCAACACCTTCTGCTCCATGCAGCAACTCTCCATTGCCGGAAGAGTAAAATCTTAACCCTGGAACTGCCAGGAGCAGACGCTGATAATTATGTTTTCACTAGATTGACTTAAAGAAAAAGGAAAAAAAGAAAAATCTTACTCCACGAGCACGGAATATCTTCAGTGCCTTTTAGGGAAAGTCAAATTCTCAGTGCCTGATTGGTTGAAATAGCAGCAATTCCCGTTGAAAGGAGATGGTAAAAGAGTGAAGAGTCTGCATTTCTCCCCTCATCCCTCAGCCCCCACTTCCCAGTTGGGAAGATGACAGAAATTTAAGCAGAAATTTTCTCTTTCTTGGTGGAAATATGAGGTAAAGGCAGAGAATATTTGTTTTCCTATAATAAAGTACTAATATTTCCCAGCATTGTGATCCAAGGAAGTAAGAGCAACGCATCTTAACGATGTCTTTATAGACACAAGTTATCTAAACCTGAAATGCTCTAAGAAATAAATAAAGCAAAACAAATCTAGCACTTTAAGCTCTCTTTGCTTTTCAGCCTTCTTTGTTGGACACAGCATTTATAACATCAGGACAAAATTTGTTTACATTAGTCACGTTGCAAAAAAAAAAATTGGATGTTGATGGCTTCCGTGTTATCTTCGCATGTCCTCAGCATGTCATAGAACACAGACAAGAACAAGGGTTAGCACTTGGAAATCTAAATGTTGCCTTTATGTATTTTTATCGTGTGGGATTTTTGTTTTCTTGTTTTGAATTAATTGATTAATTGATTTTTGCTTCATGGTGCTGAATATGCATGATTCTTACATCTATATTAATGTCTCCCATTCATTAGATAAGATAAACTCTATGACAGAGCCACAATTCCAATAGTTCCCAACTGTGTCAGAATTCAAATTACTCAAGTTAGGATTGTTCTATACTACTGTGCGTTTTCACCATAAATTCATTCAATAGATAATAATTTGATACAACCATATTTTATAACTGCTACATCATGTAACTTAGTTTTATTTAATTTTAGTAACTGTTTATGTTTCTGATGAAAATATTTATAGATTCCTAGATCATCCAAAAGAAATTAAGTGTACAGGTTTTTTATTTTTTATCTATTTTTTTTTTTTTATTTGAGACAGAGTCTCTCTCTGTCACCCAGGCTGGAGTTCAGTGGCACGTTGTCATCTCACTGCAAACTCTGCCTCCCGAGTTCAAGCAATTCTCCCGCCTCAGGTTCCCGAGTAGCTGGGATTGCAGGTGTGCGCCACCATGCTTGACTAATTTTTTTTTCTTTTTTGTATTTTTAGTAGAGACAGGGTTTCGTCATGTTGGCCAGGCTGGTCTTGAACCTCTGCCCTCAAGTGATCTGCCTGCCTTGGCCTCCCAAAGTGCTGAGATTACAGGAGTGAGCCATTGTGCCTGGCCCTAAATGTATGTTTTAATGTTGTATATTCCTTAAAGAAAATTACATTTTAATTTTTTAAAATTGATATTTCAATTCATGTAAGAACATAGGAGTAAGAGTTTTATAAAAAAACACATTTCTCTTAAAATTTTTACTAAGAAAGTTATTAAGAGACTTCTTTAATTTTCTTTCCCTCAATGGGCAAATAAAAATATGTTGATTATTCATTTATATAAATGTTTTACTGAGGGCAGCAAACAATTAAGCATTTCAAAATCCATTAAATAACATTTTTCAACAACGGTAAAATCAGAGCTAATTATCAATATTTTGATCAGTGAACACTGTATCTTTACTCTAGGAATCAAAGCCATTGTTAACATTTGTTTATTCTATAAGCACTAATAATTATTTTATACAGCATTCAGCTTCTGTCCTCATTCAAGAAGCTGATTATAAAAGACAATGAATGATTTTTCTAATACATTGTAATTATATCAACATACACTTAAGCCACCTGATAATTTAAAGGGAGGATATTTGTCAATCTAATTGCTTTGTATTCTATAACAATATTTTTTCTTTTAAATTCTGATGCTTCTTCCACTAACTGGAAATGTTGCTTTTGTTCAGTAGTCACTGGACAATATAATAGGAGAGTAAAAAGCAATCAGATATGAACATTTATATGCCCCAAATGACACTGTGCCATTCATTATTTAAGATATTAATTTAAGACTTAACGGGAGTTCTTAAAATTTGGGGTACTGAGGTTTATTCCATTTAAGAAGGTTATTAAAATAATCTTCAGAAATAAGAAAGTTACACATACAACTTCAGAGCATAATTAAATCTTTCGAAACCTCACCCACCCATCCAACCACTTATTCACTTTGAGTTAGTGGCAATTGGCCCAGGCAAAGTGCTACTTTCTTCTCAACATCTTAACTACAATGGGTGATGTTCCTCTCTTAGATGATACACATTTGACCTAGTCCTTTATTTACTGTTTAAAGTACTTGGTTCCAGTCGTAATAATTGACAAGGTGCATGATTACCATATGGAAAAATTATTTTAGAATTTCTCAAGATACATCTGAATTCCCCCTCAAAAAATTAAAGACAATTTGTAATGTCTGTAAATGCTAAATTCTCAAGACTCTCCCACCAAAAAAACTACTAGGAAGTTTCTCTTTATTTCATAAATGCTATTTTTCATGGGAATATAATCCCAACCTCCTAATATCTAGAATACAGTGTTTCATCTGGAGATGAAAAAATAAAAGAATGAGATTATGATGTACATATGTATGGGGGAGTAGGTGTGTGTGGGGGGGTGTGTGTCAGGGCTTTTCAAAAATATTTTCAAGAAAGTGGAGTGTAATATCAGAATCAAAATCTATATTGGAAGTGGTTGAGCACAATTTGAAGCTGTAAAAAATTGAAGCAGTGATACAGAAGACAATCCAGAAACACTCAGAGAGTAAAGAAGAAAATGAAGCACCTAGTCGTAAAAGAATACATATCCTATGATTCTATTTACTTGGCATGTCCAGAGGTGGTAAATCTACAGAAACAGAAAATAAACTAATGGTTTCCTGGGGCCAGGAGTGGGACTTATCAGTAAATGTGTGAGAAGTATCTTAATGGGTGTATGAAAATATTCTAAATCTAATTTATGGTAATGATTATGCAACTTCTTAAATGATGTAAATATTATTGAATTGTACACTCGAAACGGGTGAACTATATGATACGTATAATGTCTCAACAGAGTTATTTTTAAAAAAAGGAGAAAAGGAAACTGATAGACAAATTAAAACAATATAATAAATATGAAGGAAGGAGAATTTTGATTTTATATTCAGTTCTGATATCCTATTTTTAATAAACAGGACTAAAAGATCACAAACACGAATTAATAAAATAAGAAAACTGAACTGAAGGCAGACGGGTGAATGTTAAGTAGATGGATCACTGAATACCTGGACAATAAGTTGGAAGCATTTGAATAAAAGGAAAAATAAAAAGGCATATTGATGTGCATATAGAAAATAGAAGTTAAACTAAGAGCGGGAATAACAAAACTGGAAAACAGAGACGGAAATGTGTTCTTTTCCTCCAGTGTTGTGTTAGAAGACAATGGGTGAGTTTGTATTTTCAGAATTTAAAAAGAATAAATCATTATTAAAAAATGACATGTCAAATCATTTTTCATATATGAAAGCTAGTGTTTTCCTTTAAATATGTAAAACTTCAGAAAACAAACTAGCCATATATTTATCTACCAAAAAACCCTTCCAGATTTATCCTAATTTACCTGAATTGAAACCAAATTGAGATGCATAAATAAAAAATCATTTGTAAAAGAATTTTCAAGTCTTTCCTTAATTAAGTACAAAAACTCAGGAGTTGGTCCTTAGGTATATTCTTTCACACAAAGATGAAGTTTTATTCCCCACTGCTTCCTTTAACTTTTCTTGTCATGTAGTCATTTTTTTCTCATTTCTAGGAAATATTTTCTGTGCACCAAAAATTTTACCCTATTGCTTAATTAAATATTTACCTGTCTCTTAATACTTAGAAGAATAATAGTTACTCTCCCTTTCTAATTTATAAAATAGCCAATTATTTTTACAGTAACTCATGCTAGAAGAATCACTAAACAAAATAGTTCTTTATGTCCTTTAGCATAAATACATTGCATTGTGATGACATCCTTCATTGAAAAAGCAATTTAATTTATGTTTTCTCAATAGTTTAAAAGGTATGAAATGACTATTTTTTTTTACTATATTGGAAAGACTAATAAATTTACCAAGAGTAACATTACCCGTCTTCAAAATAATGTAAATTGTAGTCTAGTATTGATAGTATTTTATTATTTTTATTTAAAAATAAAAATTAGCATTTTGAGCTTAATTCTATAAAATATTCAAAAAGTATATTAGGAAGTATGTCAAAATATTAGACATAATCATTTATATATGGTAAAGCTATAGATGTTTAAATGTATTTACATAATTTTTTATAACTCAAATGACCCACGATTAGTCATTACATTTAGCAAATGAAAATAAAGTATACCAAGTTAAATTCATATTTTAGAAAGAAATGAAAAAAATTTATTATAAGTATGTCCTAAGTGTTGCAGAGGACATATTTAGACTAAATTTAATCAGACAGATAAGCAACAAATAATTTTTAGTGTAATTATATCCCATACAATGTTTGAGATATAATAATAAAAATATTCATTGTTTACCTCAAATGCAAATTTAACACAGTGTCCTGTATTTTATCTGCTAACCCTATCCATCGTAAGAAAATATACTTCTTTTAATTAGAAACCTACTCTTCTTTAAGTGGTTGGCTTTCTGGATTTGGATGAAAATGTACCAATGTAGTCCAGCTGCTTTCTCTATAGGTTTCAAGCAGCATGTCATGCACATAATATGTTCTATAATTTAAAAAAATCCTGATTTTATAAATAAAGACCAAAAAAAAAAACTGCACCAAGAATATTAGAATATACATAAAATACACTAGTGAATCCTAGTGAATCCAGGTGACTCAGACTACTAGGAACTAACTATCCCATTGTTAATGGAAAAGTATTCAGAACAACTATTTCCTTCCATTTTGTCCTCTCTAAAATGTTCAGTCTGCTCTTCATTTAACTGATAATTTCCTGTTTGAATGAATAATTCTAACATATACAAGAAAAATCAAATTTACTATTATATAATTATAAAACATCTTTGTAGATAAGTTAGAAGTGTGTGTTTTCTAACCTTTATTGTTATCATTAAGTGATACTTAAATATATAGTGAAAGGAAACTAAATTTTGGGACCCCAAACTCATTTAGCCAAAGAGAAAAGTCAAGCTGGAAAAGGAAATGGGTCACACAAACCTGCCTCCTTCTTTTGGTTCCTAAATAATATGGGTACAAAATGAAAAGCTACATGCCTCCCCCATATTTTGCCCACAAGGAAATTCCTGGTGCATTGTTAAAACTTCACCATGGCAATGCAGATTGATAGCTTATCTTTACATGTTCAGCCACACCTGCCAGACACAACTATATATCTGATTGTTTCCCTATCCTGTTTTGTCTGCATTATCTTAGGTAAAATGCAGATTCCCCGCATTTTTCCTCTGCCCCTTTTGTTTATGTGAAAACTGTGTGCTTCTCAATATCCCACCGTTTCCTCTTAAAATTTGGAGCCCTCAAAATCATCTTTGGAGAAAGGCATAGACCTGTCTTCTGAGCATGTCCTTAACTTTGGCAAATAAATCTCCCAAAATGATTGAGATGTGTTCATCATTTTCCTCTATTGATAATACATGTGTATGACTTACACCCCAAACTTTTCCATGAAATATTTTAAAAATTGATTCACATGCTTTTTTTACTGCAGAAAATGTAGATATCTAGGTGGTGATCATCTGAGATCTTCTTTATTAATTTAGCCCTTTCTCCTGTTTTGCCTGGCTTTAACAGCTGGATTAGAGAAGTCTAATTAGCATCCTAGGGAGAAATGAAATTTTCTTAGTATCATGGATATACAATGCCAGATTCCCAGGTGTAAAAGTTTGGCAATCACAACACAACTAAAAACTTACTAATGGGAGAATGTTGTTAAAAAAAAAATTAAATTAAAGTCTTGAATGTCTGGCTGTTGTGCCAAGAAAATCCAAATTTGTGTACTCAGAAGACCTTCTTCTTTTTAGATAAGCCAGGAGAGTTCTGATTCTCTCACTCCAATGACTAGAGAATGCAATGCTTAATTCCACCTGAATCTCAAAGTAAAGGCTATCCTGGCTAGAACAATTCCACAGATGCAAAGACATCTGAAAAACAAAATGAAATAAAGGCCATACAAAATCTCTACAGTTATGAAGCAGTCAATCGCATATAGTATAATATTTTTAAATGAAAAGGAAAGATAAATTTCCAATTGATAAATGCAGCTAAAACTCATTTTGGAAGCTCTTAGCTACTAGAATTAAAAAAGGTTTTTGTTGTAGTTGTTTTAAAAAGTTAGATAAATTAACATGTATTTATAAGCCTAATGTAAACAAAATTGTAATTTTCTTATTTTTTTTGCCTAGATATTTTTAAATTTTATAATAAAGAATACTTCAAAATGTAATTCAGATAATAAAAGTTCTCTTTCAACTGAGAAGGAATAAATAATAGAAATATCTCATAAAAAGGGCATGAAAATTACATATGGCTATATAATTTACTTGAGTTTCACTTTGTAAAAAATGAAAAAACTTAAACTAAGACACAATTTCATTAGCAGAGTATAATATCAAAGTATTGCCATAAAAAACTTGTTACATTTCCAATTCTTTCATTTAGCTCCTCAAAGCAGCATTTTTTCTGTTTTGATTATATTAGACTGCATATGCATTACCTACTGTTATTTGTACTTTAAAAATATCAGGAATAACTATATTTTATTATAAGGTTTAGGTTCTATTGTTTTTTCCCCTACTGAGTCATGCATTTAAGTGAAAACTAGAGGGATCATAGAGACTATCCCCCATTACAAAATACACAGAACTGCAATGCTAAATGAAGGGCAGTTCACTAAGTGTTTATGAGAAAACTCACCTCAGAGCAAATGAATCTATGAAAACTAAATGTGAAATAGACTGTTTTCACCTCTTGTGATATTCATAGGTAATCTTCATTGTAAACAAAGAAGGGAGGATGGCCTAATCTGAGAAGGCACCTCCCAGAAAACAACTTTGCTGTGAAACCAGGAGTCATTCCTCATAAGGCAGACTCTTCTGTCTTACAAATCTAGAAGCCACATGGTGTACAATTCTAATATAAAAATTACTGCTGAATAGTGTTCTCTCTTTGGTGAAAAAATATGCATTGAAAACCCCCTACACAAAAAAATCACAATTGTGGAATTACAGGAATTCTGGTGATATTAAGGTGAAATAACAAAACACACAAGAGGCCCTATTTTAACAGTTGATGTGACAGTAAATTTTAATAGAGAGAACCTGTAACTTCATTTTGGAAATGCTTCTCCACCAAATAAGGGCTTTTTCCCCTGTTTAAGGAGCCAGATGGATTGAAAGATGTGGAAATAGGCAGCTGTAGATCTTGATTTCCAAGTACCCCATGTACCTTTATTGAGCTTAATTATAATACTGTCAAATTGCCATGATCTCACTAAAGGATTTCTATTTGCTGTCAGTTAAAAATAAAGCCCTAAATACATTTTTATTCTTTCTATTGAGTGCATTGTCTGTTTTCTTTGTAAATGCCATACAATAAACAAATTATTTAATAACCAAAAAAAAAAAAAAAAACCCTTAGCTCTGAGCTTGGGAGGGACAGAGGGAATCATTTCAAGCTGCTCTTTGACCTGAAGAAATTGGTGGCCATACTTAATTAAAAGAGTAATTTATAATCCATCCGAGTATTCTTTTAATTTTTTCTTACCCCTGAAATCTCTGGACAGGCCAGAGAAGAGTTTATTTTGAGGCTTTTCATAATAATGTTTCTGTCTCTTTTAAATGAAAGTCTTCTCCCATGCTCAATGATAGATAGAATAGCCTTCATCTGCAAATTAAAAAATGGGCATGTTGCCAGTCTAGGAAAGCCCTCTGAGAACTTTTACTCCATTATTATGGAATCTTGGAAACAGTGCCTGGCTACAGTAGAATGGATAGTGTCTTTCTATGGAAAGAAGAATCAATAAAGACTACAGAAAAGGAAAAAGGCTAAGTACTGTAGGTTCTTAAATGAAAATTGATTTCCACCATTGACCATGGAACAAGCTCATCAGTAACACTGCATTTAGAGGCAATCTAATTGTTTCTTCTTAAGGTAGGGTTTGAACTTGGATGGGAAGTATAAGAGGGAAATCAATCCTCTCTTCTCACAGGTACCTTAGTCACAGCATACCGATTCAAGAAAATGCAATTATTTAAGAGCCCATTGTAACCACTCAATGGATTGCCTCAGAAAATCAGCTACGTCCCTCAGAAACATACGGGTTTAATTTTTAAATCTTTCTATTCTCATATAGGTACCTGATCACAAAAGACACCTTTAATCTCTCTCAGTGACACAATAAATGACATACAAAAGAACATATATTAGCGCAAATTCAAAAGTAAAATAGGGAAATCATTCCAATTATGGACCATACTGATGATTTGTCTCTGCATTTAAAGGACAACATGTTATTTATTTACTTGTCACTTAAACATAATAAAGTTATGGAATTGACTATGATAAATCTGTGGTTTTGTGTCCAGAATTGGTGGGTTCTTGGTCTCACTGACTTCAAGAATGAAGCCACGGACCCATGCAGTGAGTGTTACAGTTCTTAAAGATGGTGTGTCTGGAGTTTGTTCCTTCTGATGTAGGGACGTGTTTGGAGTTTCTTCCTTCTGGTGGGTTAGTGGTCTCGCTGGCTTCAGGAGTGAAGCTGCAGACCTTCACAGTGAGTGTTATAGCTCTTAAGGCAGCACGTCTGGAGATGTTCATTCCTCCTGTCCGGAGTTGTTCATTCCTCTCAGTGGGTTCGTGGTCTTGCTGGCCTCAGGAGTGAAGCTGCAGACCTTCGCAGTGAGAGTTACGGCTCATAAGGGCAGTGCGGGCCCACAAAGTGAGCAGCAGCAAGATTTATTGCAAAAAGCGAAAGAACAAAGCTTCCACAGCGTGGAAGGGGACCTGAGTGGGTTGACACTGCTGGCTTGGGCAGCCTGCTATTATTCCCTTATCTGATCACACCAATGTCCTGCTTATTGGTCCCTTTTACAGAGAGCTGATTGGTCCATTTTTGCAGGGTGCTGATTGGTGCATTTACAATCCCTGAGCTAGACACAGAGTGCTGATTCGTGCATTTACAAACCTTGAGCTAGACATACAGTGCTGATTGGTGCATTTACAATCCTTTAGCTAGACCCAAAAATTCTCCAAGTCCCCACTAGATTAGCTAGACGCAGAGCACTGATTGGTGCATCCACGAACCCGGCGCTAGACACAGAGGGCTGATTGGTGCCTTTGCAATCCTTTAGCTAGACACAAAAGTTATCCAAGCCCCACTAGATTAGCTAGACACAGAACACTGATTGGTGTGGTTACAAACCTTTAGCTAGACACAGAGTGCTGATTGGTACATTTACAATCCTCTAGCTAGACATAAAAGTTCTCCAAGTCCCCACCAGTTTAGCTAGATGCAGAGTGCTGATTGGTGCATCCACAAACCCCAAGGTAGAGATAAAAGTCCTCCAAGTGCCCACCCGACTCACGAGCCCAGCTGGCTTGGCCTAGTGGATCCCCCACTGGGGCTGTGGGTGGAGCTGCCCACCAGTCCCATGCCACCTGCCTGCACTCCTCAGCCCTTGGGCGGTCGATGGGACCAGGTGCCACAGAGCATGGGGCGGTGCCCATCGGGGAGGCTGGGCTGTGCAGGAGCCCATGGGGAGTAGCGGGGCTCGGGCATGGTGGGCTGCAGGTCCCGAGCCCTGCCCCACAGGGAGGCGGCTGAGGCCTGGCGAGAATTCAAGCCAGTGTGGGTTGGGGGGCAGTGCTGGAGAACCCAGTGCACCCTCTGTAGCTGCTGGCCCGGGTGCTAAGCCCCTCACTGCCTGGCACTGGTGGTGCTGGCCGGCCACTTGGAGTATGGGGCCTGCCGAACCCGTGCCCACCCAGAACTCGCGCCGGCCTGCGAGCGCCATGCACAGCCCTGATTCTCACCGGCGCCTCTCCCTCCACACCTCCCTGCAAGCAGAGGGAGCTGGCTCCAGCCTCCACCAGCCCAGAGAGGAGATCCCACAGAGCAGCGGCGGGCTGAAGGGCTCCTAAAGCCTGGCCAGAGCGGATGCCGAGGCCGAGGAGGCACTGAGAGCGAGCAAGAGCTGCTAACACATTGTCACCTCTCAGCTTCTATTCTATTTTACATGTGAATAAGCAGGAGGAAGATAAACAAAGAAGTAAAAAACTAGGAAAGAAAATAATTTAAAAATAAGTCAGTGTTGAGACCTGACCTTGAAAAAGACCATTCCAGGGCAAAGGAATTGCAAGGGGAACTAAGATTTCTGTGGTCAAAAGACAGAAAGAAGAAAATCCATTGTGATTGGGTCTGAGTAAGTTAGGTTGGTAAGGTGAATGGGTGATAGGGTATGCAGGAGCCAAATTATGTGTGATTTTGGAGACCATGATAAGCCACTTAGGTCTCCTTGAAAGTAATATTGGAAAGCTTTGTATGGTTTTAGGTGGGGGTAGGGAGATATTGATTTTTGCTGTATAAAAACTCATGTGGGCTGACCTATAAGAAATAAACAGAAGATGCATGAGTAATGAGGCCTTTACACTAGTCCAGGGGAGACATGGCAATGGCTTTGACCATGGTGATAAAAGATTTTGTTACAAGTCTGTTATGTTTTCTCTAAAATCTTTTTAAATTTAGCAATCTCAGGCTGGGGCAGTGGGACCTAAAAAATGACTGAATGTTGCTTAAAGACAAGAAAATAGAGAGGGTTCTGAACACACCCTCAGAGGGAAACAAGACACAGAATATCAAACACCCCATAGTAAGCCACAAAGCCTTCCAGAAAATTTTGAGCTCAATCTTACGTTTATTGAATGCTATGCTGCCATACCTTCAAGTTCTTGTAATTACTATAAAACTACCATCTATCTGTTTTTCATGCCATTCCCTCTTCCTTAAATTTCACCTCGGCACAGTTCATTTGTATTTTGATCCTACTATTGATATTTTCACAATCTATTATTATCCTAGTCTCATTTTAGCACAGCAGAAAGAGCATTGACTTAAAAGCAGATGGATCCCAGTTTTGATCCATCTTACCGATTGCAGTGACCTTGAGAATTTCTTAACTTTCACAGATTTTCATTTTCTATTCTTTAAAAGTAGAAATATACCTATGGTATGCTCTAAGTGTTTTATACATTTAAATTTAATCCACGTAGACATTTTATAAAGTAGGTATTATTATTATTTCCATTTAATGGTTAAGAAAAACTGAGGTATGCAGACATGATAAATAACTCAGTCAAGGTTACCAACTAGTAAGCTGAAGAGCCTGGATTTGAACACCATCTTCCTGATTACAGAACCCACATTATATCCATAGTAAACTAACATATCATAGACGCTTAATAAAGATTAGTTACGTCTTTCATATTTTTCTGCACCCCTTCTCCCATTTCAAATTATAGTAATTGTATCTTAAGTAATTGTACTATCAGAATTATTCAATCTTTCAGTATCTTGGCCGAAACTGGTATCTTTCCTTCTCAATCTGTCATTTCCACCAAAATTCCTGAATAGAACTCACACTTATTATTAAGAAATAAATTTATTTCATTTCCCTCCATACCTCTTTCACAGTCATATAACCTGAACTGGTAATGCTAGTAGAATTCCAAATCTCTTGGATGATGTTTTCAAAAGAAAATAATATGTATAGTGTACTTACCAGTTTCAGATAAAATGATAGAATTTTCTGCATTTGAAAGAGCAACATGTATAGTTACGATTTTGTAAACACTCACTTCCAAGTTATAGTAAATAATTTTTGATGGAAAGAAAAAACAAGAGAAAATATTACAAAAAAATATGATTAACCACACATCTGAATGGGAATTCACTTTCTGTGAAGTTAATGGTAGATTCTTATTCACAAATACTAAGGAATAGTTGGAAAGGACATCAGAAACAAGTAGAGGATGTCATATTGGTACTAAAAAGTGTTGGGATAGCTCTGAGGATTTGCATTCAGTTTCAGATTAGTAATGATGATTATATAGACCTTCTCATATATGTAAATGGTACAGACAGGAGACAGGGAAATATTGGGTAGAAGAGGTCCCCAGCAAAGGCCTCACCCTCAAGCCTGGAGACCCATGGCCCTAGGTGGGAACAGACGTTTCTGTTTCACTCTCAAAAGGTTGCCTTTTGGCCTGCCACTCCCCTATCCTGCACCCACGTAAATCCCAAATCCCAGGCTCTAGAAGCAGACGAGCAGACGGGCAGACAAGGAGACAAGCAGAAGAATGACAGAACAGCATGGCAAAGAAAGAGAGAGGGGAAGGAACATCTGAACTCTGAGAGGAGTCCGGCTGGGGATGGACAGAGGAGAGTTCAGCCACTGGATGGCCAAACTCCAGAGGAAGATCATCTTCCCACTCCATTCCCCTCCCAGCTCCCCATCCATCTTGCTGAGAGCCACCTCTACCACTCAATAAAACCGTGAATTTATCCTTCAAGCCCATGTGTGACTCAATTCTTTCAGGCTCTGAACAAGAGCTTGGGATACAGAAAGCTGTCACACTGGCTCCCTGCCCTTGAAAAGCCACAGGGTCCATTGAGCTGGCTAACATGTAAGCCGTCTGTAAATGACAAGGCTAAAAGAGCATTGTAACACTGGAGCTGCAGGCACCCACCCCTAGACACTACTGCGGGGCTGAAACCCAGAGCATTCGCCCTGGCTTTTTCATCTACTTGTCTGCGCGCTCCCCTTCCTGTCAGGGGTTTGAGCAGTGGCAGCTGCTGAACAGGCAAGCCACAACCCTGTGTCACATCCTGCCAAGGGGATCAGGGAACTCTCCCGTATCATAAACATATAACATGAATGTATGTAAACAAATATCTTAGTGTATCTCTTGGGTTTAAGAAATGCACCATGATTTGGTTACACTATTTTTTAATATTTTAAGAATATTATTGTTATTTTACACTAGCCTTGAGAAGTAATAGTAGTGGTGGTGGAAACTTTAGCATCCTTAGTAATAATAGTAGTAACCTATTTTAAAGAAGCAGAAATTGAGAAGAACATAATTAAATTACTTCAGAATATACAGCTAAGAATAGCCAGATACATAAAGGATATATCTAGATGTATATGGATAATGAATTCACTGTCTTACACTCCATATCTCTGGATTTGAACTGCAACATCAAATAAATTCAATTTTCATTAAAGTGTGTAAAGATTTCAGAGGGACATTTATATCTCTGAAAAATGCTTTCCTGGTTTGGGTTATATATAATATTTAGAGTCTATTTTGGACACTGAACAGTTGTAAATAAACGGTTGTGCTTTATATACTTAAGTGAGTGAAAGTTATTAAGAATAATAAATGTAAAGAAGAAATGTATCTAAATAAATCCTCTAAATGTTTAATCCCCGTTTATCTTTAATTAATTTCTGGATATTAAATGTTATTCCTGAGACTGCCACAGGTGGATTGCATGAGCCCAGGAGTCCAAGACCAGTCTGGGCAACATGGCGAAACTTCAGCGCTTCAAAAAATACAAAAATTAGCCAGGCATGGTGGTGTACACCCGTAGTCCCAGCTACCAGAGAGGCTGAGATGGAAGGATTGCTTGAGCCTTGGAAAGTCTAGGCTGCAGTGAGCGAAGATCCTTCCTCGCACTGCAGCCTGGGCGACAAAGTAAAACCCTGTCTCAAAAAAAGAAAAAATTATTCCAATTTTTTTGAGTAAGGAAACTGTGAGATCTATGAAGTCCATGAAAGAACTATCAGCCAATTAACAAAATCACATTAGTTACTCTCCTTTTATCTGATCCATGGTTAACATAACATACATCCCTATACAAAGTAAATTTGTGTTTTTGTCTCCAAATATAAGTGTGTATGTGTATATATACATATATATATACACATACTCATAATGAGTATATGAGTAATGAGTATATGTTTTATATATATATGAATTCCTGATAAATTTAAGTTTACCAAAAATTTATGATTTAAACACCAAAAATTAGACTAACAACAAAAATGGAACTAAGAACAATAGTTATTGAACAAGCACAATGCCAAATGATGTACTAATTGTCTTTACCTGTGTGACCCTATATATTTCTAACAAATCTCCTCAAAGTATCATTGAAACAAGTTGCCAGAATCATAAATTAAAAATGAGAAGGATTAAATAACTTGTCTGAAGTCATGCAACTAGTAGTTGTCAGAATTTATATTTGGTTATACCTAGTATCTTTTTTGACACAGTTTATCCTTAGCAGTGGCTGAAAGAAAAAAAGATATTCATTAGTACTAACTATGAAGGAAATATTTCTCAGAACTAACTTCTACCAGAGTATCTCATATTAATTATCAAATATTAACAGTAAGGTGATGACTTTGGGGCTCCACAAGCCTGATCTTAATAATCCTCTGGCATCTTGAAGAGGTGTAAGATCCATATGCCATTACTGTTGAACTTTGATCCATTTCACAGTTTTGTGATACTTTTTACTGTTTCTTCATTTCTGTTATGCTGTGGTAGTATGTTACAAGTTCTTTCTACATTATCATTGTCAGCATTTATAAACTCTTGAAATAAATACTTGGGTACCATAACAGGAAATAAGGATTGCCTGACAGTAGGATCTTGGAATAATCATTAACTGATATTATAACTGGTATTATAAATTATAAAACTGATATTATAAATGTATAAATTAACTGATATTATAAATATAAAAACACTATTCAGTGTTTCCAAAATCTATTTTATAGTAGAGTTTAAGAAAAATAACAAAGGATAATTTTACCACTTATAACAATCTCAATCCTTGTAATATTAATGGAAGTCACATATTCCTTTTAGGTAGCAAAGCTAAGTGGGCAAAACAATCAAACTTTCATAACTAAAGTTTCAGAAAGTTTATGACAATTATGAAAGTGTTTCAAGGAAAAAAGTTCATCTAGGTTTTTCCCCCTGGGAACTTATTATATTTCCCCCTGGGAACTTAGTAACTTATTATAGCAATAAGTTACTAAAAGTATGTGGTCTAAATGAAAAAGTCTTCAATGACACGTATTACAGATTTCTGAAATAGAAATAAAGGAGGGGAAATTCTGTATCTAAAAATCTGATTTTTAAATCTTAAACAATTTTATGCATTTTAAGAATAACTTTTAATAATGCAGTTTTCATTATAAAGTTAGCCTTTAACTGTACATCATGATCCATATTACAGCGACTAAGGATTTAGTGAAATTGACATTAAAGCAAAATTTTAAGTGATTTTCCAATTGTTCCCATTTGCAATTGGTTTGGACATCTATATAAAATTTTTTGGTAATTAAAAAGCTGAATAGCTAATGTCTTGTTATGTCATTAACATGTTAACATCAGTTGACTTAAGTACTACAGCAATATAGTCAAGGTGTTGATTTTCATCCCAGGGTGGCCTTTCATAACAGACTCTCCTCTTGACCTCCATCAGTCATCTTATCAGGATTCCTTTCTGATTCCAAGGATATGATAAAGACAAGGGAAGAAAGCAGGGGTCTTTACAAACCAATCTATTATCAAAATAAGAGAACAATTCTGGCCTACTCCTTGGTTTTAGAAGTATAAGTTTTGTACACCAAATTGCACTAATAATGTTCTTGATGTCTGAAATTTGAGAAGACAGATTTTCAGATAACTTGAAATAATACAGAAACATGCTATTTTGGCCCTAACAAATCAGCAGGAAAAACCACAACTTTAAGGACCTGTAGTAAATATGAATCTGCTATGAAATTTCAGTGTCTATAATGTCTGATGTGGGAGATGTGATATTGAAATGAGCATTTCTGATTACACAGCTAGTAGGGTGTATAGTATCAACCTAATGTAAAAATAATCTAACTGTGATGGAACAGGATCCCAGCCAGAAGCAGAGTTATGAGATCCTAGGATCCTAGCCTTGGGAAAAGTAAAAGCCAAAAGTAAAAGTAAAAGCCAGAGCCCAAAAGAACAACACCTACAGTTAGTCACTGTCAAAGACAGAAATGGTCAGGGTCATGATCTCTGCCTTGAATGGCTGTCAGTCCTTCTGCCACTACCCCAGGAATTGGCAGTCCAGCCAAATGCATACCCTCTGGTGAGAGTATCAACCCCAAATCCCTATTTACTCTTCATCCTTGGTAATGTGAACAAGCAGAGGCAAGCCATATGCCATTGCTAAGCTGAGCCCACCTTGTTAAGCAGAGCTCCACATGGACTGTGGAGGTCTTGTCTCCAAGCAAGAGACATATCTAAGACCCAAAGAAAGAAATCAAAGAGTATTTCCTCCCTGTGAAATGGGGCCATTAATAGGACCCAACCCTACTGGGGTGGTTTATTTTGTGTTCTTGAAAACTTTGTTGCCTTTTATCCATAGAGAATTTGTTCTCTTTAGGAGGGCCTTGAGGTGTACACGCTGAGGAGAGAGAAACCTGTCAGCTTTCCTCAAGGCAAAGTTTCTTAACCTGAAGGTAAACTTCAGTCAGACCACATTGCACTGAAATTATGTATCAAACATTGTGGTTCTATAAATATGTGCTTTCACTTTTAGGAAGAAAGCTAAAATCAAATTCAAAGAGTCAGTGAATCTGAAAAGATTTTTTTTTAACTTCTGGATTAGAAATTGGCTGCTGTATATGATAAAAAAATTTTGAATGCTGAATGGAGTATATAGAGAAGCAATATTTGAAATATCTCTGAGTTTCTTATTTTATTTATTTCCATTAAAGTGTTACATATCCTACAATATTTTTTAAAAAGAGATACGCATATTGCAAAACTATGTGAGTCTCAACTAATAATTTTTCATTTCTACATACACACACGCTTTTTATCTTTATTTATTATGTTGTCTAATTCTGCTATTGTTCTCAGTTAAATCCTTTGTCAGCTCTTAGTTGTATGGTAATTGAGTGACTCTAAAAGTCATGGTACTATTCTGGTCTAGCCGGCTAGGGACGTAGGTCTCAAACAATCTCCTGCTCAGTTGCTGAGAATCTTATCTAATCTTTCTGGAGACACATGACTGACAGCACGTGATAAAAGACCTGTATTGTGCATTCCTTTATCTGTAAAGATAGAAACAAAACATCTTTTTCTAGTCCTTCTAAAAACTTCATTTCAGGACTCTACAGTTTTGAACCTAAATTTAAAACTTCAAATGCTGAACAATGTTACATACAACTTTTTTCAGAAGAAATAAATATCATATGAATAATGCCCCAGTGCCCAGTTGAAGGGTCATACATATATATAATATATAAGCTATATGTATATATTTTTTATATATTTACAAATTATATATAAACATGTTTATACTTATAAATTATTCATACATTTATGAATATATATAATTAATCGAAATTTTTAAATTTCGGTTTAGCACAATGATGATGCTTCAATACAATGAGAAAGAAGAATCTTTCAGATTTTTCTTAGTCCTGTGAGAAATCAGTGTCATCCATAGGACTTAAAAGGTCACGGCATGTCTTCTGTGTTCCAGTGGAGATACTATGGAGACGCCAGAAGGGTCTGTACCTGAGGATAAGATCTTGGACTCAGACTTTAAAACTAGAGGAGGCATCAACTAGGAGACCCTGAAAGCAACCCAATAAAAGCGTTTATTGTGACTCATCGCTGAGGAGAAGAACCAGAAAAAACAAAAAAACAAACAAACAAAAACACAAGGGGAACATCAGAGTAAGAATTCTTGGGAATAAAAAATAAAAAATAAAAAAACACCAAGAAACAGAACATGAGCTAAATTAAGCTGTGGATCTCAGGCAATGAGCTGTAATTGACACCAGTCTGTCTGAGGCTTATCCTGTGCTGAGTCCTGAGTGGTACTGGACTCACAGGAATACACGAACTGGCTCCAGTAGATTATTAAAAGTGCATGCTACTTCACAAATTCAGTTAGTCCAAAATTATCTAAATAAATTTTCTTTAACGTGAAGAAATTCTGTTAATACATTTAGGAAGTTATATATTCCAGTTGGTCTTAATTTAAAAAAATACAATAGCATGTCTAGGCTGGGTGCGGTGGCTCACGCCTGTAATCCCAGCACTTTGGGAGGCCGAGGCGGGCTGATCACGAGGTCAGGAGATCGAGACCATCCTGGCTAACACGGTGAAACCCCGTCTCTACTAAAAATACAAAAAAATTAGCCGGGCGCAGTAGCGGGCGCCTGTAGTCCCAGCTACTTGGGAGGCTGAGGCAGGAGAATGGCGTGAACCCAGGAGGCAGAGCTTGCAGTGAGCCAAGATAGCACCACTGCAGTCCGGCCTGGGCGAAAGAGCGAGACTCCGTCTCAAAAAAAAAAAAAAAAAAAAAAAAAAAAAAATGCAATAGCCTGTCTAAAAGCAAGCATTCAAGAATGAAGAAGTTTGTGTTTGATGACTGTTTTCAATATGCAAGAAAGTCCCTGTAACATTCAATATAAATTTACTTATTAGAAACAGTTATTTAACAAAAACTTGGCAGACATGAATTAATGAATGTTCTGTTGTTCATCAGTTCAAGTTCTAATTCTTGAGCCAAGCCTGTGTTAAACATTTGAAGAAATACTACAGTGTTTTTTAACTTATTTCAGATTCATGAGGAAATATATATATTGAATACTTGAGAGGTAAACTGTGTTATAGATCATATCTTAAATATGCCAAGCATGAGTGATTTTAATTTGTTCACTTAGTAAGGTTTTTGGAAGTTCAAATATATTTTAAACAAGCTGGTGATTGAGAATATACATTTTATTAGTGTGGTTAAATAGGACACTTTCATCTATTACAGTTTAGGCCAGTCCTGGATTCATGACACATATGTAAAAAAAAAGATTAAATATACATGTCATGCACCCTAAACAATTTTTTCTGTATCTCATTGAAATTTTGTCACAATTTATCATTATTCAAACACCACGTGGTAGTGATAGTCTATAAAATGTCTTCAAAGAAAAATTAAAAATGGGCTTCACAGCATGTATCCATCCATGCGGAACTTCGCATCTCTTTGATTCAAGAAAGAAGTACACAAATTAACAGAAACGACTAAAAGTTCCATAATTCAAATAATCTGTTACATCATGTGAAAAAAAAGTAAAAAGATGTTTATGTGGTCACAAATCATTTGCATATATTTTAGATGGTCTGTCAATATGTTGGTAATATGTCTTTATAAAGGAAGGAAACAAAGAGGTAAATATTAAGTGTGTCAAACATTGCTTCTCTGCAAGAATTTATGAACAGTATATTTCTTTAAACTTAATTATAAAATAGCAGTTATCTACATCTAATACACATTCTGAAAGCTATTTCAAAATTTCTCAGAGTAATCTAGATTCCAGTGCCTTGCAATTCCTTTCACTGGACATATTGACTTTTGAATAGTAAAACTGATTTCATCAGTTAATTTTTTTAGTACTAATTATTCAAATAGCACTTAATATTAGAAAATAATAATTTATTCCTCAGTTGTAGCAAGTTAGATTGTTTTTACTTGGGATCCGTTTTTTAAATATTTAGAGAAATATTTTAAGTCATAATTTTTTAATGCAGAAATTTATATAAACAGTCATCAAAATTTAAAATGAATTACTGATTTCTGATAATATGACTTGTACTCCAGAATGAAATATACAATGTACAATAGCTTAGTAAAACAACATTTTGACTTACATGTTAATTTAAGCGTAGGAACCTCTAATTTACTTTTGCACAAAATTAGATTACTGATAGATTACAATTTTTAAGGCAAAAAAAACTTTATAATGATATCCAATCTCATAAAATCAGACCTAAAATAAAGGAAAAACATTATCTATAGCTAACACATATCCCCGAATGCATATGATGTTCAGTTTTGGTAGCAATGCAGTGGGGTTTACCAACCTGTCTATGTATGAACTCCATTTTCTCCCTTTACCTACTCTTAAACAATAGTAAAACCTTTTTTTTCTGTCAAAGAGTATGTCCACTTTTGCTCAGATCCCATCCCTTATTTCATTATCAAAGTCTTTTAAAATTTTGTCTCTCTAAATTATCTTTAAGCTGTTTCTGGATTATTTTTATCAGTTTGAAACTATGACGTACTACCATCCCACACCACCCCATGACCAAGGCCTAAAATCAGCACCTAAGAATAAAACAAAAACAAACCAAATCCTTCTCTTGATCCAACTTTATGACCACCACCACCCCCATTCAACTCATCATTGTCTGGCTTCTTCCTCTGCTACCATCAACATGAAAGACTTGTCAAATTAAATGGACATTTGCCTATCTTCATCTCACCCAGTGTTTTAGAAATTACGATAAAGTGGTTAACTAATATCTTTAAAAAAATGTGTGTGGGTTGGTTCTGGAGAGGGCAGGCAATATCTCTTATACTACTGTTCTTTGTTTTTCTTTTATTCTCTGGATTTCTGCTGGCCTCTTTTGATAACCTCTCCATCTGTATAAAGCTTCCAGATATCTGGACCACTCTGGGCACTCAAAGTTCTCTTCTTCCGTCTCTGAACATTCTTACTAATGATAATGTCATACATTCCCATGGATTTAAGGACTTCTTCTTTGCCTTTATCTCCCTAATTTATTTATCCATCCCAGAATCCTCTCCTTGAGTCTTTCTTTGCATGCAAAGCAATCAATCATACTTTTGTTAATCTTATATACAAAATATGTCTTCCCTCCACCCTCAGTTACTCACCTGACATTCATAATTTTAGTCCACATCCCTATCATTGTTTGCCTAAGCTCTACCAGTAGCCTCCATATTTTCCCCACCTCTATCTTACATCCTGATCAATTTTTCGCCTTCCTATAAAAGGGACCTTAAGATATAAATTTCATCATATTTATCTGCAGATTAAGTCTTTCAATAACTTCCCACTACAGTTAAAATCGAAACCAAATGCATTTACTCTGGTCTGAAAATAACCACATAATCTGGCTTCTTGCTCCCTTTCAAATCTTACGTGTGACTGCACTCAGCTCTCATTCACTGTACTTTAGGCTGTGAGTTCGTGAATGGTCTTTGAGTTTGTGAAATAAGCCAAGTTACTTTCAACCCTAAGACCTTTGCACATGGTGTGCACCATGTCTGGGATGTTCTTCACCTTCAAATAGCTAGTATCTTCTAATTTATTTTTGTTACAGTTTAAATTTTATCTCTTTAAAAAGCTGTGGGCCCACTCTCTTTAAAATATAAATCTTTTCTCTCAGCAAATATTCTCTTTTTAGGTTCTCGTTTTTAAGTTACATTAATTATCTGGCATCTGTTTTGCATTTTCATCCCACATTAGGCTATGAGCTTCATTTTGCTTGAGACCACGTCTATCCTATTGGCTATAAAAACCCCCGTTAACATGATAGAGCAGGCACACAATAACTATTTGTCGAAGAAACTAATTAATTATATTTGACACCCACAGCCCCAATTAATTGACAGCTGCAACTATCTTATTTTAATGTTTTAATTACTTAAATAGCCAGAATACCTTGGCCACTGCAGAGTTGTTTGGGGTAGATAGATATGTCCTTGGTAGTTTGGCTGAAAATGGGGAAGGCTGTCTTCCTCTCACATACAGCTTTATGTATGAAGTGATCTAGCATTGAGTTAACTCTAGCGTATGAACAGAGAACTAATGAGGTGCAACAACTGAGCTCATCCCATATTCTTACCCCTGCTAGTCAATATCAAATTTCACTCTATATTAACTATTAAAAACATTAAGAAGATGAGAATGATATTGGAGAACATGAATTAAACTTTGCAACTCTGTGAAGAAAAACTTCATGAGCATTACTTGTTCTTTTTGAAAAGACAAAAAAAGAGGAGGGGGAGAAGAGGAAAAAATGGGAAGACAAAGCAGAAGGTAGTGGAAGAAAAGGAAAAGAAGTTTATTTAACCTAGGTAATTCATACTTTACTATTTTTAGATCGTATTTTGGCTTCCCAATTCTAAGTAATCTATTGTCTTATGAATTAAGGTAGATGAAATGTAAAAATTTGAATCAGTTGAAGAACATTTGTGGATCCTTTTAAGATGCTCATGCTTTCCAAAGGAAGAATTTAAGACTCACCATTTAGGACCTAGAATAGACAGATGAAGGTATAGATAACTGTAATGCACTATAAATTAAGCGACCTTTTCTTAATCATGCCATTTCTTATTGGCATATTGGAATATTTAGTTTATGATAGATACTTTAAAGACTGCAATCACTAAAGATTTATGGATAAAAATCAATCAATAAATAAATATTTCATCAAATGCAAAGTGTCTTACTACAAAATATTTATATATATATATGAATTTATTAACCTACCTTTTAAAGCAAGTAACATTGTAGGAAAAGCAAGAGACTTTACAATCATGCTGTAAGACTAGATTTTATCACCTATAAAATAGAGGTATAATTTTCCTCATAAAATTGATGTGAAGGTAAATGAGATATGCAAAACTCAGTCTATAGTATTTGGTGCATAGTAGGTTCTAATAAATATTATTTTTATTACACCTGAATGTATCATAAAATTTTACTTATTAGTACTAATTGTGGGGAAGACAAATGCAATAATGGAAATTTACAATTATGATTTCACAAAGTATGTCAGCTTCCTATGGTTGGAAAGGAAACATTAAATATATGGTTCAAATAATTCAGAACAATTAATATTCACCTAATTGGCCATGCATTTTTTTTCAACCAGGCAGGGAAAAGCAGTAGTAAAGATTGAAAATGTCTTTCCAAATCTAGGAAGAACTCTAATCCCATGAAAATTGTTTATTAATAAAAAGACATTCCAGATTACTAGAATAAAAGAGAAAAGGAGGGTGAAGGTCAGATTTCAACCTTGGAAAGATGGCACAAAGAGAGAGAAAGCAATTAAAAGTAAAAAGACTTTAACAAAATGTGTATGTTTTTGTTTTTAACTAAGAAACAACATTGTTGGTACAATAAATAATGAAAGAAAGTTTCCAAGGCCCTGCTTCAAGATGTTTTGAATAAGTTTTTATGTACAACAAATTTATGAGTAAAAACTCTTGAAGCTTTCAGTGACCTAAAACCTGATGGAAACTAGATTAAAATTTAAATAAATTTATACATTCATAAAGCTAAAACTTGATAGTTTGTTGGTAGAAGGGGAGGCTTAACCCACTGACATCATAAAAGGCACTTTGTCTTTTCATTTTTCTGTCTATTCTCTAAGTCTTCCACAGAGTCCATCAGTCTCAAGGATTGTTCCCTCCAAGGGTGTTAAGCAACTGCAAGCAGCTTCCAGGGTACTTAGCTCCTTGTCCATAACCAACAAGAAGAGGCCCTTTCCTGGTAGTGCTTTCAGAAACTGATTAAAACTTCCAGACTCTCCCAACACAAGCCTCTTTGCATCAATTTGGTTTATACTGTCTTGTGCCCTGAACTCTGGACTGAAGGATGGGAAGTACTGATGGGATAATGATAAGAAGAAAATATTGAGAAGGGTAAGTGGATATGCAAACAAAAGCTGGAGTATTGATAGAAGAAGAAAAGATAGACACTAGGTAGCCAAAATAACTTCAGTGTATTCATACCTTCTGTATTAAAAATTGTAAAAATATGGCTGGGCACAGTGGCTCATGCTTGTAATCCCAGCACTTTGGGAGGCTGAAGTGGGTGGATCACTTGAGGTCAGGAGTTTGAGACCAGCCTGGCCAACATGTTGAAACCTCATTTGTACTAAAAATCCAAAAACTAGCTGGGCTTGGTTGTGCACCCCTGCAATCCCAGCTACTTGGGAGGCTGAGGCAGGAGAATCACTTGAACCCAAGAGGTAGAGGTTGCAGTAAGCCATGAACATGCCACTGCACTCCAGTCTGGGCCACAGAGTGACTCTGTCAAAAACAGAAACAAAAATATATATAAAAACAGATGATAAATGAGTAAATGATTAAAAAAAAAAAACCTCACTCTTTAAAAGCAAAGTGGATCCAAAAAAGTCATTGGATGATAAGCATGGTAGTTAGACTAAGAAGTATGTCAAATATAATTAACAAACATTGGGGGTGAGGGATTAACCCAGTCAAACAACAACAAATAAACATACACACACATAGACACACACACTCACACAGATATATATTTATGCCATGTGTTGTGTATATATGACATATGTATACATATATTAGGTTGATGCAAAAGTAATTGTGGTTTTTGTCATTACTTTTAATGACAATCTAATAAATGTATATTTGTATATCTACATATGTATTTTAATGTAATATAAATCTCCTCGAATAAAAGCAGAAAAAATAGTTTACTAGTTTCAGATTTCCTTTTCTTATCAGAAAAGTTCTGAAATAACAAATGTTCTTATAGTGCCAGTTATTCATCAAAACAGAAATAAAAACATGTATAAAATATTAATGTTTCTTATTTATGTACATACTTTGTTATATATGTAAATTTTCATAAACTACATCAACTCAGCCAATAAGCGTTTACTATATTCTTAGTGCAGTTTAGCCTATAAAATGAAAATATTTAAATTACCTGGAAAGAAAAAACATAAAAAGATTGTGTTTTTTAGCCATATAGGAAATGAAAATTTTCATATTTTATTAATTATCCTATTTTGTGTTACAAGTTTTATTAGAACTTTATATGAAAAGTTGTCATTATATAACTTGTATTTGGCTAGCAAAAGTATATCAACTTACTTTTTCTTAGGATTATACTTTATATTAGCAAACAAAATTAACTACGATATTTTAAGAAGCAAATAAATATTTTTAAGGTTTGTTTCTAGAGTTGTAGTTTTGACTCACGCAAATTGTTGAGGTTTTAAGCAATTGTGATTTTCATCATTTTAGTTTCCATTCTACTAAAAGTGTTGAAGCAATTGATATGACACGCCATGAAAACTCTGCCCTCTCCCAACATGACTGAGCTCCTTTCAGCTCCATTTCATATTTATTAGCCATGTGTATCTGAATTAAAAATACTTTGTATTTGGATAGCAAACACTAGAGAGGACTAAATAAATGACTGGCCATGTTAGGTGATGATGTAGTGTGGTGTTTACATTTGCAACTGCTTGTCCACAGCTTCTCTCAGTTCTGGATTATACTGGACTTCAGTAAAGTACAGAAAATTAAAATTGAGGCCAGGCGCAGTGGCTCACACTTGTAATCCCAGCACTTTGGGAGGCTGAGGCAGGTGGATCAGTAGGTCAAGAAATTGAGACCATCCTGGCCAAAATGGTGAAACCCCATCTCTACTAAAAATACAAAAATTAGCTGGGCATGGTGGCACGCACTTGTAGTCCCATTTACTTGGGAGACAGAGGCAGGCGAATCACTTTAACCTGGGAGATGGAGGTTGCAGTGAGCTGCGATGGCACCAGTGCACTCCAGGCTGGTGACAGAGTGAGAGTCTGTCTCAAAAAAAAAAAAAAAAAAAAAATTAAGATTGATTAAGGACAAAAGGAATTCTTTGAAAGTAAGTCAAAATAAGATATTTTCTTGGAAATTAGTAAATATATGCATATATATATTTTTCATCTTTTTTTAGGGGTTTGGAATACAATCTTGATAATCCTTGTTTTTGTGGATTTACATTCTTGTGGAGGAAGTTAAACAATAAAAAATTAAATTTAGAAATGAGTTACTAGGCTAGGACAGGTGGCTCATGCCTGTAATCCCAGCACTTTGGGAGGCTGAGGTGTGAAGATCGCTTGAAGCTAGGAGTTTGAGATCTGTTGTGGGAAGTCAGGGACCCCGAACTCAGGGAGTGGCTGGAGCCGTGGCAGAGGAACATAAATTGTGAAGATTTCATCTTAATATGGACATTTATCAGTTCCCAAATAATACTTTTATAATTTCTTATGCCTGTCTTTAATTTCTTAATCTTGTTATCTTCGTAAACTGAGAATGTAAGTCACCTCAGGACCACTGTGATAATTGTGTTAACTGTACAAATTGATTGTAAAGCTTGTGTGTTTGAACAATATGAAATCAGGGCACCTTGAAAAAGAACAGAATAACAGTGATTTTTGGAGAACAAGGGAAAACAACCATAAGGTGTGACTGTCTGTGGGTTCAGGCAAAAAGAGCCATATTTTTCTTCTTGCAGAGAGCCTATAAACGGACAGCAAGTAGGAGAGATACTGCTAAATTATTTTCCTAGCAAGGAATATTAATATTAAGACCCTGGGAAAGGAATACACTCCTGGGGGGAAGTCTATAAACAGCCACTCTGGGAGTGTCTGTCTTATGCGGTTGAGATAGGGACTGAAATATGCTCTGGTCTCCTGCAGTACCCTCAGGCTTATTAGGATGGTGAAAAACTCTGCCCTGGTAAATTTGTGGTCAGACTAGTTCTCTGCTCTCAAACCCTGTTTTCTGTTGTTTAAGATGTTTATCAAGACAATATGTGCACAGCTGAACGTAAACTCTTATCAGTAGTTCTGTTTTGCCTTTTGTCCTGTTCCCTCAAAAGCATGTGATCTTTGTTTTGCTTTTTGCCCTTTTAAGCATGTGATCTTTGTACCTACTCCCTGTTTTACATCCCCTCCACTTTTGAAACCCTTAATAAAAACTTGCTGGTCTGAGACTCAGGTGGGTATCATGGTTCTACTAATATGTGATGTCACCCCTGGCAGCCCAGCTGTAAAATTCCTCTCTTTGTACTCTTTCTCTTTATTTCTCAGCTGGCTGACATTTATGGAAAATAGAAAGAATCTACTTTGAAATATTGGGAGTGGGTTACCCCAATAGAGATCAGTGTGGGAAACATAATGAGACCCTGTCTCTACAAATTAACTTTAAAAAAATTCACCAGATGAGGTGGCATGTGCCTGTAGTCCTAGCTACTCAGGAGGCTGAGGCAGGAGGATTGCTTGAGCCTAGAAGTTGAAGGCTACAGCGAGCTATCATCACTCTGCTGCACTCCATTCTTGGTGACAGAGCCAGACACTGTCTCTAAAAAAATTAAAAAAAAAAACGTTTAATTTAAAAATGAATTAATAATATGTTAGAAGCTGGAAAGTGCTATAAAAAATTATACAGCAAGGTAAGGTAACTCCAGAGTATCAGAGTTGGAGGAGGTAAGGTTGTTTTTCTAAATAGGTTGGACAGAGTAGGCCACTTTGAGAATATAGCTGCCCTTTGAGAAAATCCTAGGAGAAGTTCAGGAATTTAGCAATGCAAACATCTGTTGAAAGACAGGTATAGAGGGAAGAAACAGCCAGGACAAAGGCCAAAAGCTGAGCATTGGCCTGGTGTATTGAAAGAATATAAAGGCCTGTGTGCCTGGAATGCAATAATGAGTGGAAGAATGTTAGTGGGTGAGTTCAGAGATAAAGTAGTAACAGATCATATAGGTCCGAGATTGTAGGTAGTAGATTATTGTGGGCTTTAGATTTCATTTGGATTAAAAGTGGAAGGAATTTCAATAATTTAGGTAGAAGAGTGACATGATTTGAATAAACTGCCTTGTTGAGAATAGATTGGAAGGTGGACTGAGTTAGTGTTGAGGGAGAATCAAAATAGAATCAGACAAAACTCTTAGGAGATATTGGAATGATCCAGAAGAAATAAATCTGTTGTTCAAAACAGAGTTAGCAGTGTAGGTGATTAAATATGGTGAAGTTCTGGATGTATTTTGTAGTTAGAGACAACTGATTCCAGCTGGATTTTCTGATATTTGCATGTGGCATATGTTAGAAAGAATAGTATCATCACATCAAGAATGGTACCAAGGTTTTGGATATAAGTAACCAAAAAACTAAATTCACAGTAACTCAGTTGGTGTGGGAGGAAAGCATGCAGTGTAAGCAGTTTTTGTTTGTTTTGCCAGTGAGGGTGGATTCAAGTTTTTTCTTAGACATATATTGTTTGAGATGTCTTGTTGGAGTTTTAATTGACAAACACTTTTCATTCGTAGTTGAAAGACCAATGATTCAGGTTAATAGTAATAGTTAACAGTTATTTAGCACAAATTATGCCCAGCATTGGTTTAAGCTCATTACTTTTTGAAGAACACATTTCCATACTGTTCAAGATTTATTTTAATAAGGATATTCACTTTGATAATTTCTTATCCAAATCCACTGAAGCCAGAGGATTATAGGTTTCAGAAATTATCAGAGTAGTACAATGTATATGAAATATATTTTATAATATCTCCTAGTAAGATCAAGGGTAGCATTTTAAAATTGAGTATATTAATACATCAGCAGTGAAACATATAAATATTCACAGTGGGAGGGACAAATAAAAACTATATCTCCTATCAGTTCAGGTCAAGAGTCCTCAAAATGAGTTCAAGTCAAATCAGATTTTACTACCAGATGAGTTATTTTAAACACATGCACACAGATTTTCAGAACTTTTGGTTGTTAGAATTTCAGATGAAACCCTATAGAACTTACATTAACTCTGTAATTTTGGAATCATAAAAATAAAACATAAAGTTATGCTGAAAAACCACCCTTTCGTTATCAGTTAATTCTTTCTTTGGATTACAGTTCAAAAGAGATAATTTCCTTATGCCCCATATAAGCTTTTTCGTATTTTTAGATCATTTCTAGTATGTTATGACATATGTGCTTTGAATACATTTTTATAAATATTATTTCTAAAGCTTTTACCAAAAAAAAAGTCTTATGTGATCCAAAGGCAGATACTAGTACATCAATTCCTGCAGTAGACTTTATTATTAGTTAAGTGAAATAATGACCTGTGATCTTTATGAATAGATGAATGTGGAATAATGCTTGTGCTACTTGAAATAAGGACTCCAAAATTATTTATCTAAGTGTTTATCTGTTCCCACAATAATACAAATTATTTTAGAATAGTTCAAATAGTAATCTTAAGTCTTGGACCAAATAAATTCGTCTTCTCACTTTAAAGAACACAAACAATTGACATAAAATATTAAGCTCTGCAGAATATTTTTTGTTAAACTTTAAGCATTATATATCAATGTTTGACTGTCAGGTACATTGAATTATCAGTAAAATAAAAAATCCACTATTTTAAGTTATAGTAGAGTATCATAGTATAGTATCATGTAAAATCTTTTCACAGTCCTAAAAATCTTCTGTGTCCTATGCAGCCATAAGAAAGAATAAAATTATGTCCTCTGCAGCAACATGGATGGAGCTGGAGGCCATTACTGTAAGCAAATTAACTCAGGGACAGAAAACCAAACACCACACGTTCTCACTTATAAGTGGCAGCTAAATATTGAGTACTGATGGACATAGAGATGGCAACAAATAGACACTGGGGATTACTAGAGCGGGGAGGTTTGGATGGGGGAAAGGGTTGAAAACCAAACTATTGGGTAATATTATGATCACTATCTGGGTGATGGGGCCAATTGTACCCCAAACCTTGGCATCATGCAATATACTCATGTAACAAACCTACACATGCACTCCCTGAATCCTTTAAAATAAAAGTTGAAATTATTTTTAAATATATTTTGTATCCACTCTTTTTTTAAACATTGCTATTGAATTTTAAATGTTGCATGGCATAATTTATATTCTTTCAAGACTCCAAAGATTTCTTTCACATAAATGACCTCCTTTAGGCATATGTATTTTTGTGCTTTTAGATACTAAGTCATTATCCATCTATATAGCATAAGTTTAAAAAATACCAGAAGTTGGCAAATGATTTAAAACAGAAAAATATGGAGAATTACTAAGAGAGAATGATAATTATCATTTTATTAATTCATTCATGTTGTTATACCCTAAAAATAAATTTATTATCCAGTTTGTGCCAAGCACTCTTATGAGTACTGAAAAATGTGAATAATGCAGATGAAATCCCTGTGCTTGGTGAAAAAAGACAATATAATAAATAAATAAATAGTTAAATAAATATGCTGATGTATTATGACAAATGTTACAACAACAACAACAAAAGTAATATGTTGGGGAAAAGTCAGAGAGGGATTTTATGGATTAAATGGTTAGAAAAGTTTCCTGAGCTGATGCCATATTAGAGCAGAGCTGAATCAAGTGAGGGAATAAGTCATGCATTTGTCTCAAGGAATAGCATTCCAGACTGATGGTTGGAAAATCTCCAAGTCCTTAGGGAACTCTCTGGTTGGCATGTTTAGAAAGAGTAGAATAAAGACAGTGCTACTTGAGTGGAGTAGGTGGGCAGAAATGGAGTCCAAAATACTAAAGATAGGCCAAATAAGGCTGTGCTTTTATACCATTATGACCTTGGACTTTTTTCTCAGAATGAAAGGAAATTCATTAAAGTTTTAAGTAGGCATATGACAAGATTTAACTAACACTTTCTAAAATATCATTAGATAGTGTAGGGAATGGACAGAAATGAAAGCTGAAAGATGATTCGTTGGTAGGCTATTGCAGTAGTCTTGGTAAGAGGCGATAGTATCTTAGGCAACAACGTTATCTTGGAGGTTTAGTGAGAAGTGGCTTGATTCAAAATATAATTTGAAGATAGAAAGATCAGCACTTGTGAAGGGATTTAGTAGGAGATGTGAAGGAAAGACAAAGGATAACTTCAAGTTTATAAGTGGGTTCATGATGTCGCTATTATTGAGATGAGGTTATTCAGGAAAGATCACTTTTTCTATATAGTTATAAAGAGAAAAGATTGTTTACCTTTTTCTGCCAGGTTGTAGAAGATTGACATTAGCCTGCATGCAAACTCCTTCACAAGCTGATGCCATTTTGGAAAAAAAAAAATGCTGTCATAGAGAAATAATTTTGTCCTTGGCAAATGGTTGAATGGTGTGTGTGTGTGTGTGTGTGTGCGCGTGTTAAAGAGAGAAGGAGAATGCCTAGTACTGGACAACTTGCCTCAAATCTAAAAGTGATCCACAAGTGGCATGTGGAAAAGACAAGGGACATATTTGCGAATTCTTGATGGGGAATTACTTAAAATGGGTATCCAGTTGAGAGGGTTTGTGTCTGCCTTGAATTCTATGAGACTTGAGGTGCTAAAAACTTTACAAGATTTCATGGAGACCTGAAGTATTTTTGTAATAGGTTAAATAACTCAGATTTGAGAAAGTGTACTGCTAGAGGGTAAGGGATGGCATCTTGGGGAGAGATCAGTCCTTTTGAGTGTGAATGGAGATTCCCAATAGGTTAGGGGAGATTTTATAAGGTGGAGGTTTGAAGAAAATAGTCAAGATAGAAGAATGAGCTGAGGAAAGGGGATTTAAAATAAAAGAGACTATGGTTAAAATTTATTTTATTTTTTACTGTTTTCCTTCAAAACTTAAGAATAAAATATTTAGTACATAGTTTTAACTATCCTCTTTTGATTTACTTATTTCTGCAGCCCTTCAAAAAAATCTGACACACATATACAACACTGTGTGATTGTGTTGTGTTGTAGAAAAAGGTTGAGATAAGGGGCCAAGGGGAAGGAGACCTGCTCCAGTGTTTCCTGGTTCTCTGAGTACATGAAAGCATTATGTTAAGGGTGACTGAGTCTGAAACCTGCACCATGTCCAGTAACAAACCTAACAGTGGCCCATGGCAGAGGTGGGAGCTTAGAAAACACGACCAAAAATGGCACAAATCCAGTGAGTGATTTGTAGCAATTTAAGGGAGAGATGCTGATACTGATATTGGAAAGAAGCATCTCTGCGTCAGAATGTGAAAAGTGGACTGCAATTAATGTAACCAAGTAGTGGTTTCACATAAAAGGAAGTATTTCCTTTAATTGAATTAAATTACCGGGCAGGGCATGGTGGCTCACAGCTGTAATCCCAGCACTTTGGGAGGCCAAGGTGGGTGGAATGCATAAGTCCAGGAGTTTGAGACTGGCCTGGGCAACATGGTAAAACCCTGTCTCTACCAAAAATAGAAAAAATTAGGTAGCTAGGTGTGGTCCACAGCTGTGGTCCCAGTTACTCTGGTGGCTGAGGTGGGAGAGTCACTTGAGCTTGAGAGGCAGAGGTTGCAGTGAGCTGAGATCGTGCTATTGCACTCCAGCCTGGGTGACACAGTGAGACTCCATTTCAAAAAAAATAAAATAAAATAAGAATTAAATTACCCATTTAATATTTGTTAGTAACTTCATTTCAGTAGGATGTGGCACAGTGTCATGTGAACATCTGCTTTTACTTCAGCCAGTTTTCTATTTAAAAAGTAGGCTTTCTTCTAAAACATCTCATGTACCCCATATATATATAAACCTACTATGTACCCACAAAAGTTAAAAATTAAAAAATTAAAAAGTAGGTTTCTTCTACCAGTTTCTGTGGATCACTCAAAGCATAAAGCAGTAGGAAAAGTAACAGAAACCTGAGGCCTTTGACTAGCAACCAAAAGGATTTTATTTTCCCAGTGAGAAAGGGCATTGAACATGCTTTATCTTCAGGTACTAAGTGTGTTTTGTTTGGATAAGGATTGAGATAAACATAATGATAGATTAAAATGTTGTAATGTTAAATAAAAATGTGAGTTATTTAAGCTTCCATCAATAAAATCTTAGATTTTGTTACACTATAATCAATCTGTCTGCCAGAAGAAAGAAACACATTTGCAATTCGATTATAATTATGCTACAGGAACTTGAGTGAGTTCAGACATCTATTTTGTTATTTTCATTTACTTTGTAGTATAAAAGTTTATGAGACAATCAAACAATTTATGGGGATTAACACTTAATTCATAAGAAAGGTCTCAAATTTTAAGGTTAAAATATTTCAAAACAGCAAATTATTATTAATAATACACATAACATTATGAAATAAATATTGTTACACTGTCAGATTTAACAAAGTATGATTAGCCAGAATTACTAGAAGTGTTTGTTATCAAACAACAATTTACACAGAGCAAAATGCCCACCTTTTAAAGGTACAATATATATACCTGTGTAAGTCTAAGTAATTTTAGGATAGAGTGTATTTCCATTATGTCTTTCCACTCAGTCACTATTCTATACCCCAGTTTCAGGCAACTAATGATCTGCTTTCTATCACTAAAAAATAGATTTCGTGTCCCTACAGATTATAGGTATACAGCTATATAGAATCTATTCTTTTGTGGCTAGGTTCTTCTCCTCAGCATATTTTTGAGATTTTTCTATATTTTTTTGTGTGCATCAATAAAATTAGGGAGTTTTATATAGATAGATAGATAATTATTTATATATCACAATTTTTCTTTATCAATTCACTTCTTAATCGACACAGGTGACTTTCAACTTGGGCTTATTATAAATAAAACTGCTATAAACATCCATCTATAAATTATTGTGTGGGGATATATTTTCATTTCTTTGGAGTAAGTATCAAGATGTGGAATTGCTGGTTCATAAGGTAAGCATATATTCAACATTGTAAGAATTGCCAAACTAATTTCTAAAGCAGTTGTACCATTTTATACTCCAATTAACGATGAGAGCTCTAATAGCTTCAACTCTTTGTCAACACTTTCTATTGTCAATCTTTCATGCTTAGTTATTTTAGGGGGATGGTATTTGTATTTGTTTTAAAGTACAGCTGTAACTAATTAACACAGACTTAATGGCTTAAAACAACAAAAATGTATTATCTTATGATTCTATGAATCAGAAATCTGAATTTTTTTTATTTTTTATTTTTTTTTTTTACTAGGCTAAGATAAAGATGCTGGCAGAGCTTTGATCCTTTCTGGACTTGCATTTCTCTGATGTTCATTAATATTGTTATGTCTTTGTTGGTCACTCATACATCTTCTTTATTCAGGTGTCTGTATAAATCATTTGTCTATTTTCTGTTATGGGATTTGTCTTCTTATTTTGTCTTATGAGTGTTCTTTTTTTAAATTTTTTTATTCGTTTATTTTTGATATGGAGTCTCGCTCTGTAACCCAGTCTGGAGTCCAGCGGCGTGATATCGGCTCTCTGCAAGCCCCACCTCCCGGGTTCACACCATTCTCCTGCCTCAGCCTCCTGAGTAGCTGGGACTACAGGCTCCCACCACCACGCCCAGCTAATTTTTTTGTATTTTTAGTAGAGATGGGGTTTCACCGTGTTAGCCAGGATGGTCTTGACCTCCTGACCTCATGATCCACCTGCCTCGGCCTCCCAAAGTGCTGGGATTACAGGCGTGAGCCACCGTGCCCGGCCGTGAAGGTGAGGGTTCTTTATACATTCTATATACAATTCTTTCATATGATATGTGTATTGCAAAAATGTTTTTGATCTGTGGCTTTTTTTGTTAACAGATACTTTCAAAGAGTAGATGTTCTTTATTTTGATGACTTCCAATTGCACTAATTAATTATGGTTGAAAATCTTGGGGTCTAGATAAAGAAAATTGTATTGTGTATTTTAGTACTTCTACATATTCATATAAATGTCAGAACCAGGTTGTCAATTTCCTTTGGAGAAAAAGCTTATAACACTTTTATTTGGGATTACATTGAATCTAAGTACAGTGTAAAAAATAAATAAATAAACATATTAATAATATTGAGTTTTCTAGTCTAAGAACAGCATATATCTCTAAGTTATTTAGGTATTTTAAAAAATTTTCTTCAATAGTTTATATACATCTTGATTATCCTTTGTTACACTTATTGCTAAGTATTCAATCCTAAGTATTGGTACTATTATAAGAGGTATTGCTCCTTTAATTTTCTAATAGTTGGTTGCTAGTATAAATAAACACAATTGACATCGGTGTATGGATTTTTATCCTCCAACATTTCTAAATTTATTAATCCAAGTAGATTTTTTGTAAATTTATTAAAATTTCTATACACAGGATCACATTGTCTCCCAAGTTAAGTGTTACTTCTTTTTTCTTAAATTTGCATGTCTTTTAGTTATTTTTGTAACTTGTTGCACTAGCTAAGGATCTCAAGAGAGGTGGCCAAGATGACTGACTAGAAGCAGCTAGTGTGTGTGGCTCTCAAAGGCAGGAACAGAAAGGGTGAATAAATAGAGTACCTTCAACTGAAACATCTGGGTACTCACACTGGGACTAATCAAGGAATCAACTCAACCCACAGAGAACTGAGGAAAGCAAGGCAGAAAAATGGCCCACCTAGGGGTAACACAAAGCCAAGAGAACCTCCCACGCCCTCTCCTCCCGCAGGGAAGCCGTGAGTAAATGTGTGACCCCAGGAACCCATGCTGCTCCCATGGATCTTTACAACCTTCGGGTCAGGAAATGCCCTTGTAAAGTCATTGCACCATGGCCTTCAGTCTAACACAGAACTACATGGAGTCTCAGCAGAGCAGCTTCTCCAGCCACACATGGGGACCAGGGAGCCTTAGATACCCAGGCTTTCTGAGCTTCTCTGCAAAAGTAGCTGCAACTCTGGCAAAGCAGGTAGTTAGACCCCCAAATATACTCCTAGGAAAGGGATTGAATCTAGTCAACTAAGCAGTGACAGTCTACAGGCCCCACTTCCATGCCACCTTACAGGATAACATTCACTGGCTTGGATTTCCAGCTGCCACCAGTAGCAGTGTGGCACCTCCCTGAGACGGAGCTCCTATCCTAAGTGTAGGGGTGGGTTCCCTCCTTTGCTGTTTGGGCAACTTAGCCATTTAGGTCTTCAGGTTTTGGAAAGTCTGAGGTGACCGAGGGTGGGGGTGGTCCCCCAGCACAGTATAGCTGCACTGTGAAAATATGGCCAGACTATTTTTTAAAGCAGGTCCCCAGTTCCATTCCTCCTCACTGGGCAGGACCTCCTAACTGGGGTCTCCAGCCATCCCCACCAGTGCTTTCTGGCTGACAGAGATTTAAAACTTCCCTGAGATGGAGCTCCCAGATAGAAAGGCAAGCCACCATCTTTGCTGTTTTGGTGCTATTCCGGCCTTCAGAATTTGGAGAGTCTAAGGCAACCAAGGGCTAATGTGGACCTCCAACACAGCACAGATGAGTTACAAAATTGTGGCCAAACCATTTTTTTAAGCAGGTGCCTGATCCCATTTCTCATCACTGGGTGGAGTATCCCAACTGGGGTCGCCAGCTACCCCTGCTGGTTTTCTTCAGCTGACAGAGGTTTCAAAGCTCCCTGAGACAGAGCTCCCAGAGGGAGGAGTGGACCACCATCTTTACTGTTTGGTGACTTAGCTGTTCCAGCCTTCAGGCTTTGGACTGTCTGAGGTGAACTGGATCCCCAGAACAGTACAACTACTCTATGAAAATATGGCCAGCCTGCTTTTTTAAGCAAGACCCTGATCCTATTTTTTGTCTGAGTGAGATTTCCCAACTGGGGTCTCCAGTCACCACTTACAGGTGTGTTAGGGCCAGCAACAGATCTGTACTGCCTGGGATGGAGCTCCCAGAGGGGGTTGCCATTTTTGCTGTTCCACAGCCTTTACCGATGATACCTCCAGGTGCTGGAAAATCCAAAGTGACTAGAGACTGGAGCGGGTCCCCAGCATATAGCAGCAGGCCTACAAAAAAAACTGGTCAGACAGTTATGCAGGTGCTCATTCTCATATCTCCTCAACAAACAGGTCCTCCAGGCCTGTGCCTCCAGCCAACCATAGCTATCAAGCCAGTAACAATACTCTAGACAGAGCATCTAGGTGCAACTGAGAGCCTCTCTGTCACTGCCTCTGCAGTGGAACTGCCCTCGCTACCTTAAGACTAATGAAGGGGAAAAGAACTTAAGTGCCTTATCCACACCTCCAACAAACTGCAGTTGATCCAAGGAAAGGAGGTCAGTCTGTCTCTTACATGTCTTACCTACCCTAGGGGAAACCCTGTCTTGGGCCCACAGGACAGACCCTCTATCCTGGGCTGATTGCACTGAGAGTTTGCTAACCTGCATCTCTCTGGGTTGGATTCCCCAGGAGACAAGCAAACACCCTTGGCCACAACCTCTGATACAATCCCTTCCTCTACTGCCTCCAAGCTGGGGAAGGGACATAAACAATAAGATCACCGCATAACTGCAGTAGGTAGCCTAGGAGCCCCAAGCTGCCATCTACAGACAGCACTTAAAAGGGAGAGGAACTCACAATTTCAGATCATTGAGAAGCATCATGGCTGTAACTGTAAGGAAACATAGGGGAGCTACAAAACAGAGAAAGTCTACCAACTCACCAATGAGCCTAAGTGCCACCTACTGGATTATAGCCCAAAGTCTCAACACCACATATACCTCACTACCATACCCCACTCTAAAACCAGAGACAAGAAGCTAGCTTCCAATAAAGGCCCTGCACAAAGCCTCAGCCCAGTGAAAACATCCAGCAAAGAAGTCTATTGACTATACTCAATCCACACTGCAGATAAAGGAATACCCACATGCAGAGATGAGAAAGAACCAAAGCAAGAACTCTAGTAACTCAAATGACCAGAGTGTCATATGTCCTCCAAATGACTGCACTAGTCCTCCAACAAGAGTACCTAACCAGGCTGAAATGATAGAAATAGAATTCAGAATATGGATATGAACAAAGATCATCAAGATTCAGGAGAACAGCAAAGCCCAATCCAAGGAGACTAAGAACCACAATAAAGCAATATAGAAAATGAGGGAATAAATAGCTGGTATAAAAAATAATCTAAAGGGTCTCAAAGAGCTGAATAACGCAATACAAGAATTTCACAATGCAATCACAAGTATTAACAGAAGAATAAATCAAGCTGAGGAAAGAATCTCAGAACTTGAAGACTGGTTTTCTCAAATAAGACAGATAAAAATTTTAAAAAAAGGAATGAACAAAACTTCAGAGAAGTGTGGGATTAGGTAAAGAGATCAAATCTATGAACCACTGGCATCCCTCAAAGGGAGGGGGGAGAAGGCCAAAACCTGGAAAGCATATTTTAGGATATTGTCCATGAAAACTTCCTCAACCTTGCTAGAGAGGCCAACAGTCAAATTTACAGGATACAGAGAACTCCTGCAAGAATCTACACAACAATATAATCCCAAAGAAACATTATCATCAGATTTTCCACGACCAAAATGAAAGAGAGAATGTAAAAGGCAGCTAGAGAGAAAAGGCACAGGTCACCTACAAAGGGAACCCCATCAAGCTAAGAGTGAACCTCTCTGCTGAAACCCAACTAGCCACAAGGGATTGTTAGCCTATATTCAACATTCTTAAAGAATTTTATATCTGGCCAAATTAAGCTTATCAAGCAAAGGAGAATTAAGATCCTTTTCATATAAGCAGATGTTAAGGGAGTTTATTACTACCAGACCTGCCTTACAAGAGATCTTGAAAAGAGCTCTAAATATAGAAATGAAAGACCACTGCCAGCTAACACAAAACCACACTTAAACACATAGGCCAGTGTCACTATAAAGAAGAAACACAAGCCAACATAATAACTAGCTAACAACACAATGAAATAATCAAATCCACACATATCAATACTCACATTGAATGTAAACAGGCTAAATCCCCAACTTAAAAAGCACAGAGTGGAAAGTTGACACCCATCGCATATGTAATGGCACACATAGGCTCAAAATAAAGGGATAAAGGAAAATCTACCAAGCAAATGGAAAACAGAAAATCCAGGGGTTGCAATCCTAATTTCAGACAAAACAGACTTCAATCCAGCAAAGATCAAAAGAGACAAAGGAAGACATTACATAATGATAAAGGGTTCAATTCAACAGGAAGACCTAGATGTTCTAAATATGTATGTGTTCAACACAGGAGCACCCAAATTTATAAATTTATAAAGCAGGTTCTTAGACATCTATGAACAGACATAGGCTGTTACACAATAATAATGGGAGACTTCAACACTCCATTGACAGTTTTAGACAGATTATCGAGGCAAAATATTAACAAAGATATTCAGGACCTGAACTCCATATTGGACCAAGTGGATCTGATAGACCTCTACAGAACTCTACAGCTCAAAACAACAGGATATACATTCTTCTTATTGCTACATGACATATATTCTAAAACTGATCACATAATTAGACATAAAACAATCCTCAGCAAAGGCAAAAGAACTGAAATATACCAAACACACTCACAAACCAAAAACAGAAATCAAGACTAAGAAAATCACTCAAAACTGTGCAATTACATGGAAATTAAACAACATGCTCCTAAATGACTTTGGGGTAAATAATGAAATTAAGGCAGAAATCAAAAAGTTCTTTGAAACTAATGAGAACAAAGAGATAGCATACCAGAATCTCTGGGACATAGATAAGGCAGTGTTAAAAGGAAAATTAATGGCACTAAATGCCCACATCAAAAAGTTAGAAAGATCTCAAATTATCAACTCAATGTCAAAACTGAAAGAATTAGAGAAGCAAAAGCAAATCAACACCAAATCTAGCAGAAGAGAAGAAACCACCAAAATCAGAGTTTAACTGAAGGACATCAAGACATGAAAACCATTGAAATTATCATTGAATCCAAGAGTTTTTTTTTTTAAGTAATAAGATAGGCCACTAGCTACAATAATAAAGAAAAAAGAGAAGATCTAAATGAAGACAACCAAAAATAATGAAGGGAATATTATCACTGACCCCCCAGAGTTAAAAATAATTATCAGAAACAATTACAAACACCTCTATGTGCACAAACTGGAAAAGCTAGAAGAGATGGACAAATTCCTGGAGACATACATTCTCCCAAGACTGAACCAGGAAGAAACTGATTTCCTGAAGAGAACAATAATGAGCTCTGAAATTGAATCAGTAATAAATAGCCTACCTATCAAAAAAAAAAGCCCAGAATCTGTTGAATTAATGACCAAATTCTACTAGATGTACAAAGAAGCATTCCCCTTGAAAACCAGAAATAGACGAGGATGCCTTCTCTCATCACTCCTATTCAACATGGTATTGGAAGTACTAGCCAGAGCAATTAGGCAAGAGAGAAAGAAATAATGGGCATCCAAATAGGAAGAGAGGAAGTCAAACTATCTCTGTTTTCAGACAATGTGATTCTTTACCTAGAAAACCCCGTGGTCTCAGCCCCAAAGCTCCTCCAGTTGACAAAGAACTTCAGCAAAATTTCAGGATACAAAATCAATGTACAAAAATCACTAGCATTCCTACACACTAACAAAGTCCAAACCAAGAGCCAAATCAGAAAGGCAATCCCATTCACAACTGACACAAAAGAATAACATACTTAGGAATACAGAGAACTAGGGAAGTGAAAGATCTCTACAATGAGAATTCTAAACATAGTTCAAAGAAATCAGAGACGACAAAAACAAATGGAAAACATCCTATGCTCATGGATAGAAAGAATCAATACCATTAAAATGGCCATACTGCCCAAAGCAATATACAGATTTGATGCTATTTCTATCAAACTACCAATAACAATATTCATTGAAATAGAAAAAAAACTTTTTGAAAATTCACATGGAATGAATAAAGAGTACAAATAGTCAAGGCAATCCTAAGCAAAAAGATCAAAGCTGGAGACATCACATTACCTGGCTTCAAAATATACTACAGGGCAACAGTAACCAAAACAGCATGACACTGGTATAAAAACAGGCACATAAACCAAAGGAACAGAATAGAGAACACAGAAATAGGGCCAAACACCTACAACTATCTATTCTTCAACAAAGCTGACAGAAACAAGCAATGGGGAAAACACTTCCTGTTCAACAAATGGCTCTGGGATAACTGGCTAGCCATTTGCAGAAGACTGAAGCTGGACCCCTTCTTACGCCCTATACAAAAATCGATTCAAGATGGATTAAAGAGTGAAATGTAAAACCCCAAACTAGAAAAACTTTGGAAGACAACCTACACAATACCATTCTGCACATAGAAATGGGCAAAAATTTCATGACAAAGACAACAGAAGCAATTGCAATAAAAGCAAAATTGACAAGTGGAATCTAATTAAAATTAGGAGCTTCTCCACAGAAAAAGAAACTATCAACAAAGTAAACAGACAACTTCGAGAATGGGAGAAAATTTTTACAAACTATGCACCCAACAAAGGTCTATATGGCATCTGTAAGGAACTTAAATTTATAAGAGAAAAATAGACTATCCCATTAAGAAGTGGACAAAGGACATGAACAGACTTTTCAAAAGAAGAAATACATGCAGTAAACAAACATATGATAAAAGTCTCAATATTACTGATCATTAGAGAAATGCAAATCAAAACCACAATGAGATGCCATCTCACACTAGTCAGAATGGCTATAATGAAAAAGTCAAAAAATAACAGATGCTGGTGAGGTTGTGGAGAAAGGGGAATACTAATACACTATCAGTGGGAGTCTAAATTAGTTCAACTACTGTGGAAAGCAGTATGGTGATTCCTCAAAGAACTAAAAGCAGAACTACCACCAGACCGAGCAATTCCATTATTGGGTATGTACTCAGAGGAATGTAAATCATTCTATAATAAAGACACATGTACACAGATGCTCATTGAAGGACTATTCACAACAGCAAAGACTTGGAGTCAACCTAAATGCCCATCAATGACAGACTGCATAGAGAAAATATGGTACATATACACTATGGGATACTATGCAGCCATAAAAAGAACAAGTTCATGTAGGAACTTGGAGGGAACATGGCAAACCAATGCAGGAACAGAAAACCAAATACCACATGTTCTCACTTACAAGTGGGAGGCAAATGATGAGAACTTACGAACACAATGAAAGAAACAACACACGCTGGGGTGTTCTTGAGGGTGGAGCATGGGAGGAGGGAGAGGAGCAGAAAAGATAACTACTGGGTACTGGGCTTAATACCTGAAATAATCTGCACAGCAAACCCCCTTGACACTAGCTTACCTATGTAACAAACATCCACATGTACCCTGAAACCTAAAATAAAAGTTAAAATAAAAAATATCTGGTACAATGTTGAATAGAAATAGCAAGAGTGGACAACTTTTGTCCTTTTTCTGATCTTAGGTACAATATTAGCTATAGGTTTTTAGTATACAGTTTATATCAAGTTGTGAAAGTTCTTTTCTTTTTCTAGTACACTGATTTTTAAACTCATGAATATATGAATTTTATTAGGTGCTGAATTTTATTAAATGACTTTAGAGTCTATTGAAAAGATAATAAAGGTTTTGTTCTTTATTCTTTTAATATCATAAAATGCATTGGTTTATTGTTAGATGTTAATATTAGTCTTGTATTTCTAAGTAAAAAATTTTGATAATGATTACACTTTTAGGTATCATTTGAATCAATATGTTAATGTTTTGTTAAAGATGTTCACATCAATGATCAGGCAAGATATTATATAATGAATTTTAAAACTATAATCAATTTCATTCTGGTTTAGTTTAGTACAGGGTAATAATGGTCTCATAAAAGGATTATGGTATCCCTCTTCCTTTCTTAAAAAGCTTCACATTGACATTATTATTTCATCTTAAAAGTTTAAGAAAAATCTGCCAGTATTGCTATCTCAAGATGGCATTTTGATTGTGAAAAGGTTTTATACTGTGAATTAAATTTATTTAGTCGAGGTAGTTCTTCTCAAATTATCTATTCTTGAGTCACTTTTGACATTTGTGGCTGTTTGTTTTATATTACTGTTTTAACCAAGTGCCATAAATTTAGCGGCACCAAGCAATACATTTTAATCTCACAGTTCAGTATGTCCCAAGTTCTGGTTCAGCATGGTTCAGTTGGGTCCATTTGCTTAATATCCCACAAGGCCAAAATTAAGGTTTTCTTTTTGGAGTCTCTGAGGATGAATATACTTCAAGTTCAATCAGTTGTGGGCCAAATTCAGCTCCTTGCCATTGTAAAGTTCAATTCCATGTTTCCTTGCTGTCAGTTGACTGTTGACTGACAGCATAGCTCTTAGAGGTTGTTACATTCCTTCTCATGCTTTTCACATGGCATCCCTCTACCATCAACAACAATGGAAGGCTGAGTCCCTCTCATGCTTCCAATCTCTCAGAGCTCCTCTTGTGCCATCTTTCCCTAACCCCAGAATAAGAATATACTCTGCTTTTAAGGGCTCGCGTGGTTAGATTGAAGCACAATGATCTGGACACTCTCCCTTATGATGTATGTGTACTATTACTACTTATATCTGCAAAGTCCAGTTAGCAACATAAAATACTTACAGATTTCAGAGATTAGGGCATAGATAAATTTGGAAAACCATTCTGCCTACCACAACAGCTTTCAAATAATGTGTTCATTTTATCTAAGTTGTGTTATTTCATATAAAATTGTACATAATTTGACCTTATGAATGTTTTAATTCATGTAGGGTCAGTGCTGATGTCCCCTGTTTAATTTTCAAAGGTAAGTTTGTGAGTTTGTGTTTATTTTTCTTAAAGATCAGTCTAGCCAGGGAGTTACTCAATTATTTTGATCTTAAACAAATTGTTTGATTTTATTGATTTTCTCTATTATCTATTTTCAATGTCATTGACGTCTGCTCTTATATAGAGTATTTCACTCTTTTGACATTTTTCATTGTTTCTACATACATTCTTTCTACATTAGATTTGCATTATTCTCTTAAAGTGATGGCTTAGAGAATTTGATTTGGTTAATAATATTGTTAAAGCTTCTACATTCATGTTAATTTTCTATTTATTCTAGGAGTTATTAAGATAGGTGATTTTAAATTTCCAACTGTAATTGTGGATTTGTCTATTTCTTGTTTTCATTCTGTTACTTTTTACTTTATGTATTTTGATATTCTGTTAAAGATTTTGTAGACATTTCAAATATTATATAGTTTTGGTAGATTTTCCTCTTCATGTTATGAAATGTGTTCTTTATCCTTGTAATATTCCTGAAATCTACTTTTCTAATATTAAAATAATCACTTCAATTACCTTATGCTTAGCTGTATGTTTTAAAGTATGTTTTTATACTGATATGGTTTGGCTGTGTCCCCACCAAAATCTCATCTTGAGTTCCCACGTGTTGTGGGAGGGACCTAGTGGGGGGTAATTGCATCATGCTGTTCTCGTGATAGTGAATAAGTCTCATGAGATCTGATGGTTTTAAAAACAGGAGTCTCCCTGCACAAGCTCTCTCTGTTTGCTTGCTGCCATCCATGTAAGACATGACTTGCTCCTCCTTGCCTTCCACCGTAATCATGAGGCCTCCCCAGCCACAGGGAACTGTTAGTCCATTAAACTACTTTTTCTTCCCAGTCTCAGGTAAGTCAAGCAGTGTGAAAATGGACTGATACATATACATAGCTAAAACTTTTAATTTTTTTTACCTTTCTTTCTTTTTTTTTTTTTTTTGAAATAGGGTCTCATTCTGTCACCCAGGCTGGAGTGCAGTAGCATGATCTCGGCTCACAGCAATCTCTGCTTCCCAGGCTCAAGTTATCCTTACACCTCTGCCTCCCAAGTAGCTGGGGCTACAGGTGCACACCACCACACCTGGCTAATTTTTGTATTTTTTGTATGGACAGGGTTTTGCCATGTTGCCCAGGCTGGTCTCAAATTCCTGGGATCATAGAGTCTGACCACTTCAGCTTCCCAAATTACTGGAATTACAGGCATGAATCACCATGCCTGGTAAATTTTTTTTTTCACTTTTAACCTCTCTATATATTTATATTTAAAGTTAGTTTCTAATATAATTGATTACAGTAGCTCTTTTTATGGGATAACTTTATATTGTACTGTGTCACATACATAAATCATGTTTATCCTTAAAAATCAAGTACTTTGACATATTTTTGAACACCCAAAGATATGTTATCAATTTAAAAAAAAAAGATTCTCAGGAGTTCTTCAGTAATGATCAAAAACACAATTGTGAGCTAATTAATATGGTCAGATTTTTTCAAAATATTAACTGCATTATGAAAAAGTAGTGGGTGATATTGTGGGTGAGAATTAGAGAATTTTTTTTGTTAGTTTCTTTTATTTTTTAATATCTTTACTTAGAAATTAGTTGTATGCATTTGTTTATGTTCTTGTTTGGTGTTTGTATTCCAATTACAGTGCATACATCAAAGAACTGGATATATTCTCTTTTATTCATTCGTTTATACCCAGTGTTGGCCATAGTACTTTGAACATAGTATGTGGTCAATGAATAATTGTTTCATAAATGAAAAACTAATGTTAATCTTGCTTTTGCTAATTTTTTAGGTAATAACGCTTATCATGGAATGGTTTTAAGTAGGTAAATATTATAACAAAAGTAAAAGGATGGATTTTACAGAGGGAAAAACAATATTTTATTTATCAAAAATTGTCTCGTATGCCCTCTGGATTGTGATATGGTTTACTTCAACAAATGAGAGAAAAGATAAGTAATGAAATCTAAAATATTTAGGAAATGTTATTCTATGGAAAACATAGAATAATAATATAGTTTGGAAAATATATAGTTTGGAAAAATAATATATAGTTTGGAAAAATATATAGTTTGGAAAAATAATATAGCTTGGAAAACTATATTATTTAAGTACAGTGATATTATAGAAGCTACTTTTTCAGGAAGAAGTGTGGTTTCCACAATTCATATAAATTTAGGTAGAGTATTTTGGAGAACATAAGCACTATTAATGTAGTTACAAAACTGAAAATTGAAAATGTGAGTAGGATATTCAGTAGAGAAAAAATATATTAAGGATATTCCTATTAGCAGAAACTAAACTATGGAAAACCAAGTATATTAGTGACTCAGATGACTATGAGGAAAGTTGATTTGTCCTAAGGAAAATTTAAGGTCTACTAAATATGTAATTTGTTGATTCCATTAAATAGAAGAGGTGACTCTGAGGAGCAATCAAAAAGAACAAAAGAGGTTTTGTGAAATTGGAACATTGTTTCTGAAATAAAAGAAAATCAAGGGCTGAATAAATGAAATATCCAGGCCTAAACAAATTTATGTTCAAAATGATAAAAACCAAGAAACAACAAAAAAGAAAATTATGTAAAAGTTTTAAAATGTAGCATATAGGTCATAAAATCTCTCCATGGTAATTTCACAAAAAAAAAATGGAAATAAGACAATCAAATAAATAAGATGATATTTAGTGTTTCAAATCTAAAGCCTTTTGGTTGTTGTACTGTTGGACTTTTTCTTATTAATGTGTGGAATTTTTCCATGTGATACTATTTTTCAGTTACTTGTATTTCAGATATCTTTTTTTCAGTAATTACATCCCGTATTTGTTGGTGTAACTGTGTTTTTAAATAAAAACACAGCAAATGAGCAAAATTTTAAGTAGATTTTTATATATTAAAATTTGTTAATATATATCTTTATAAAAATGCACACATATTGTATTTGTTCAAAATATATTCTCTAATATTTTGCTGTCAAAAAAGTCAATTTTACATATATTTTTGGAGGATATATTTGTCAATGTAAAACTCTAGGTTGACAGCCTCAAAAATTGCCAGTAATTGTCTTCTGGTATCCATTGTTTTTCATAAAAAACAATTTGTGATTCTTACTGTTTCTTGGTATAGTTTTTAAGATTTTCTCTTTATCGTTAATTTTCAGCAAATACCATTTGACTATGACTGCCAAGCTTTGTTTTTCTTTTATTAATCCTCCTTGGTATTCTCTGATTTTTTTCTGTATATATAGGACTTTTATTTATCTTAAAAACTTCTCAACTTTGAATATTTTATTGTCATTCTTTTTCTCTTTTCTTTTTGGACTCCATTATGCATATGTTAGGTAGTTTAATGTTGTCAAACTGTTTTTAAATACTCTATTCTTTTTTTTTCCTTAAAAATAATCTCTATGTTTCTGTTTGAATCATTTCTATTGACCTGCTGTCAAATAAAATGATTATTCTGTATATTCATTCTGTTATTAAGCTTACTAAAATAATTATGAATCTTTAATGTCATATTTTTTATTTCTATAATTTCAATTTGGACTTTTTAAATATGGTATGGATCTCTCTGCTAAAATTCTTTAACTCTTCAGGCATATTGTTAGTTTTTGCTTAAATGTTTTAGCATATTTATCATCACTGGTTTTATGGCCCTGTCTGATATTGAAATATTTGGAACAAAATGTCTGTGTTTGGTTTTAGTTACCTTTTTGTCTATTGCCAATGTGTCATGTGTACTTGCTTTTTTTTAGTATATCCCATTATTTTTTATTGAGTGTCAAACATTGTGTGTGCAAGAATAACACTGACTTAAACATTTTTTTACATCCAGAAAACAGGAGATTTTGCATCTGTCAGGCAATTCACGTGAGGAGAATTCAATCAATCTAGATTGTTGCTTGGCTGGTTTGGACTTTGATATTAACTCATTATAGTCGCATTCAGTAGTCATACAGTCTCCTAATTTGTCTGCTTGGCCTTCAAACTTGAGAAAGGTGCTGGGGGTCATCCCTTCGGTAATTGTTAGCACCCTGTGCACAGAGTAGGCAGGCCCTACGCACTTGTACTCTCAATTGGTTAAGTCTCTGTGAGCTCCCCTAGTCTATGAGCAGCAATAGATAAATTTTGCTTGTACTTAGTCTAAGGCCCGGAGTGCGCAGAGGGTTTTTCTCTATTTTCTTACTTTGCCTCCAGACTTAAACGGACCCTATGCCCCTCTATCTCTTAGTTGTGCTTTACAGCTGCTTTATGGTTTATAGTGTAAAGTCTAAGGTATGAACATGCTTTTCTCAGTTTTTATTTTCCACCCTCAGACTTATGCCGGTCTCATGTGCCTGTAATGCTGAGGCTGCTTTTCTTCTGTTTTCCTGACTTACCTAGTCACAAATTTCCCCTCATCATTCAAGAAAAGTCCGTGAAAAAAATAAGTGGTAAATGGAGACTTCTGTTGTTTCTGGGGTTCACAGGGATTTGAAACTATAAGCCTAGTTACTTCTCAGGCTTTAAGAATTAATTACAACGTCAGGTTAGTACTTGTGACTTGTGTCTATGGTGGTTTCCTCTTCTTTCCACTGATTTGGCAAACGTGTTGCAGCGTGGGTTTTGTCCATCCTAGAAAGAGATTGTCTCCTCTTGTAGTTTTTTAATTAGGTTATGTAGTGAACTCAGCCCTCTGGGGCATTAAAATATTTATGATTCTGTAGATTTTATGATTTGTTCTAGTTAGAAGGGGAACTGTATTCTCCTACTAATTTCTATATCTTAAGCAGTGCACCTTCTTCATTATTGAGTACTGGATATTCTCCTTAATATGTGGAAAATCAAGTTTTATTTAAAATAATGATTTATTAGTTATCCGGATTTTCTGTATTACAGTGGCCCCCATTACCAGAATATCTGCTAAAAACTATGGATGGAAAATAAAGCCATCATCATCTTTTAAAGCAGAGTCCATAGATATTTACTAAGATTGATTAAATTGAAAAAGATATTACTTTTAATATTAGTTAGGGCTATGGGCTTAACTTTCAGAAGAATTAAAACACCCAGTTAGCAAAAGTTGTCACTTCAGGGGTGTTCGATAGGGTAGTGGACTGTCTTTTAGTTTTTAATTTGTATGTTTTTGTAGTGTTTGATTTTTTAACATTATGTGTTACCGTTGTCATGAAAATATTTTTTACAAACATTATCTATAGGAACTAGTGTTGGTTTGGTTAGTGAGTCAAAAAGCTGTTAGTGAAACAAAGGTGATCACAGCTATTTGAGACTGATATTCACCTGGCGAGCAAGTAATGCTGGCTTGGGGTCATGCCACATATGCAGACCATGAAACTGAATTCAATACAGATATCAGAATTGTAAGGTAGAAATGAGGCAAGGTTGGCCAGGTGTGGTTGCTCAGTCCTGTAATCCCAGCACTTTGGGAGTGCAAGATGGGTGGATAACCTGAGGTCGGGAGTTTGAGACCAGCCTGACCAACATGGAGAAACCCCGTCTCTACTAAAAATACAAAAAATTAGCCAAGCATGGTGGCACATGCCTGTAATCCCAGCTATTCGGGAGGCTGAGGCAGGAGAATCACTTGAACCCAGGAGGTGGAGGGTGCGGTGAGCCAAGATCATGCCATTGCACTCCAGCCTGGGCAACAAGAGAGAAACTCCATCTCAAAAAAAAAAAAAAAAAAAAAGAAAGAAAGATATGAGGCAAGATAGGGTCTAGGGATTTGCACAAGTAAGAAATGAATCCTGAATGAATGTCCCAGAGTTAAAATCTGACTAGCGGAAGCAAAAAAAATAGATATCAATAATCATCAAATAGATCTAGATAGTTTATTCAATGATCAGCCAGGGGAAACGTCAATTTGAAACAAGAACTTAGGTTGTGCCATTTTATTATATCACTTATATCTGTCTCCAACATGAAATATGATGTTGTATAACCTGTCTGCATAATCCAGGTTTTGTGCACCAATGTATTTGAACAAACTGGAAAAAAATAAAACATTATTTTTGTCAATTTGGCACTTCAGGATACTTTGCTAACCATTAAATACATGAATTTTTGAATATGTATGTAAAATATGTTGACAATTATCAGGTTCTTTTTCTTTCAAATCTATATCGAAATTATTAAAGAGAATGTTATTGTAGACTTTTGTTAAAAATAAGATAAATTGTGTACTACCTTGCATTTGTACTTAGCTGTATCAATTGACCTAAGGTAATTAGAAAATAACTGTTTTAATATTGGCTTTTTCCATTAGTGATTTTAAAAGGTACCATAAGATGATACAAGTAATTACTGTTCCAGTCTTTAAAATCACTAGCAAAATTAATCTATGACCTAGATCCAATAGCTAAGAAATGAGAAATGAGTGCAGCCTCTATATACTTTCAAAAATCATTACCTACACACTTAAATTAAAAAGTTGTTAAATAACAAGCACTAGATGCAACAAGTATTGCATGAAATTGAAATATCTATGTCAAATAATGTGCTATATAATAATTTCCTTTCTAACATTTTAGCATACACTAGAAATATAAATGATGTATACTAATTTGAGAGCTCTGAGAGGACAAGCAAATGATAAATCACACGTCTCACAACATAAGAATTTTACAATGTTAATATTTGGGTTCAAATAAAGTATAAGCAGTATCTAGTTTCATAATGTGTATGTTCATAATTGTAACAAAGGCTATTTGTTTGAAACATTAGACCTCACATAAACTGATTACAATCTGGGGACCAAAATTTTATGATTTGCTTGAATTATTATTCTATGGTTAGTTCTGATGGTTTAAATGAATAATTGAATCATAAAATGTAGAGCTGGAAGCAATCTCAAAGTCACCTTTTCCAACAGTGCAGAAGCAATAGAAACAAATGGAGTCTATCAGATGGCTATCTGTCTTGTCATTAAAAATTTCCCTTAAAAGAAATTTACTGATCTCCCAGGATACATGGCTCTGAGGTTTGATTGGCCTGATTACCTTGAAACTATGTCTGCTGCTTGACTAAAAACTTAGTAATGTTAAAAATATCAAAAGCCTTTGGAAAGCTTGAGTTTCTTATTCACTCCTGTATCCTCAGTGTAACACTGGAAATAAAAATGAGTTTTCAATTTCTTAGATGATCTTCACTTGCATCCTTTGCCTCGCTTTGATTCTTTCTTTCGTATTTGATCTCTCCCAAATTCCTTTCCAATTGGTCTTTCTTCTCTGGCTGTGTTTACAGTAAAGTTTTCCTAGTCCCCAAAACCCTTCCTCTACTCAAGATAACCCGTAAGATAACTGTAGATAACTATAGACTTACTTGTAACTAGATTACTTATTTAGTTACTTATAACTAAGTCTAGATTTATCTACTTACTTATAACTAAGACTTAATTATAATTCTCGACTTATCTATACTTTTTAGTTAATAATGCCTTTATTTACTGCCTTATACTAGAAATTCTATCCTATATCATTTCTCTTTCTTTTTCACATCTAATTTAATTCTTAACCCTTTCCTATTGGATCATTACTCCATTCATTAAACAATCATTCCTACTATGTCCCAAAATCAATGATGGTTAGAAGACTGAGGGAATACTCACAAGGTTGGGAAGTAGAAAAAAAAACAGTCTTTGTTTTACAGAGCATATTTTACTATTCTATTAAAAGTTCTCCTTTAGAGGTCATTGGTATTAGTATAACTTTTAAGCAGCCTTAATATATATCTGACTCAGTCTTTCAGGAATATATGACCTAGTTGACTTTCTTGAGGATTTTTTTATACCTTAGTTTCCATGAGTGTAAATCTCTCAGGGAATGCAGGAACACATCAGCCCACCCAAAAATTAGCCAAAAGTAAAGTAGCTAATAGCAAACGGGGTTAATTTCCTTATTTATACTGCTCTTGATGTCTAGATTCTGGCAAAATAACATCAAATGACCCTCTGGCTTTTGGCACCTCTGCTGCTTGACATGATAAGCTTGCCCCTTCAATCTCAAATCTTCTCCTTTTTACTTCTTTATACTTCTATAATAGTTCACAATCAGTTGACCAAGCTCTAACTTACCTTCTGTTTTTTATTCTCTTTATTTTTGACTATATTATAGATTGTTGTAGAGTTATCTTTCTATGGTATATAAATTATCATGTCATACACTTGTTCAATTTTTTTTCATACTTTTCATACTGAGACCTAGTAAGTAAAAATACAGCATTCTTCCCTTTCTAATTCAAAATTACTTATTTTTATGTTGTCCTCCCAATTCCAATAGGGAGCATGTTTGTGTACATGAACAAATATACACATGTAGACACAAACATACACATGAGCAAAAACTAAGAATGACTTAGTTTTGTTCACTCTTGTACCCCCAATGATGTAGTGCCATTTTGGCATATGTATTAGTTTGTTTTCACATTGCTATAAAGATATTACCTGAGACAGGGTTATTTATAAACAAAAGTGGTTTAATTGACCTGAAGTTCCACATAGCTGTGGTGGCCTCAGGAAACTTACAATCATGATGGAAGGTGAAGGAGAAGCAAGCACCTTCTTCACAAGGTGGCAAGAGAGAGACAGCAGGTGAGGAACTGCCAAACACTTCTAAACCAACAGATCTTGTGAGAATTCACTAACTATCATGAGAACAGCATGGGTGAAATTGCCCCCAGAATCCAATCACCTCCTACCAGGTCCCTCCTTCGACATGTGAGGATTGCAATTTGAGATGAGATTTGGGTGAGGACACAGAGCCAAACCATATCAGCATATATTAAATGATAAATACACTTTGGATACATGAATACATAGAGGCCGGGTATGGTGGCTCATACCTGTAATCATGCACATCTCCAGATCTTCGAATAAAGTTAATATTTTGGAATATGCTGTAATTTGGATAACTACTAGAATACCACTGTGTACTCTTGGTGCTGCTTACGTAGGTTGAAACAAGTGGAGTTCTAGTTTCCTCCATTTGCTCGAGTAAATTGGGTGCAAGAGCATTTGTACAATATTTTCAATATTTCATTCAATGGCATTGATGGATTTTGCTTCTGCCTGACATGTTTTGCCTCCCCTTTTCTGTGAAATATAGTTGTGATTCTATTGGTATTTTGAGTTCCAGCTCAAATGCTCTCATTTATTCATTCGCCTTAGATCACTCTTGTGGAATTTTGTTTGTGTTTGTGTTGTGGGAAAATGAGTGGCTGGAGTTGCAGAGGACAATTTTCCCCCTAGAATCATCACTTGTTAGACATGTTAGTATTTTAAAGAGATATAATGTCTTTACTATTATATTCCTCAAATGTAAAATCAGAATATTTCCTTTTTTATACAACAGTGAATACAGGTGTTCCTGTTTTTTACTGTGTGTGTATGATTTGGGGAGCAGAGAAAGTCAAGTGTGGCATGTGGTTGCCTGGTTATTGTCAGAAAATATATCTTCAAAATTGTCTCCAAAACTGTGATAAATAGCAATGATAGTGGTTTGCCCAAAGCATATGCCAGATTTATATGGCATTGAATGCAAAAATTCCTGCAAATGCATTTTGTATATGAAGATCTTTCTTTAGGCAATAGCACACATTCTCAGGACTTCTCTGTTTCATTAATAACAATATATCAGTGGAAAAGTCTGAGAAGCAGTGTCTCAACAGTTGAAATTATGTCAAACAAATGTGAATTTAAACTGCATTTTTTAACTGAATTGTACCTTGACATCATCTCAAGGGTGACTGTAGAAAAAGATGAATAAACTCTTTTATTGTGTGCCCTCGAGGCTATGATAGGCGATACTGGTGACTTCCTATAATGTTCCACTTATATATAACAATAGAATAAATTTCTTTTAAGCCTATATTTGAAGAACAAGCTGTCAATTCAGCAACTTATTTTTTTAAGGACTTTGTGCGCATCAAAGATGTGAAGGTCATCCTAAAATGAGGAAAATGGCTTCAATTTCTTCCCTGCATGGTCAGTATGTCAACTCTGCTGTCCAGATAGGTGTTTGGGCATGTCGGTGTATATGTGCTTTATGGTATAATATCAGGGATTATAGAATTGCTGACCATATCTTAATGTTCTACTCAGAAATTTCACTCAAGAGAGTAAAGAATATGTGAGATATAAATATTTCATGTGTATATGATAGTATACTATTATACTACAGGATTTAATGTATATATTATTATATAATAAGATAAATATTACTAGCAAATGATGAAAGTTCACTAATAATTATGAAGGTGAAGTTATTTTACAGTTAGATTTATTATGTAAAAATATTTTAATTGAATCTCATAAATTAATATGATCCAATTTTTTTTTAAAAAGTGAAATAATTCAGAAATACTCTTGCAGTGCTGATTTACAAAGAGAAACTGAGTAGCAAGTAAGGGAGTATGAATAATGAAAACAAACAAGGAATGAAATTGTGGAAGCAGAGAAGAATGTTCTCTCACATCTATTTTTTAGCGTTAAACATTAGATTTGAAAATATATATATTTCTGTAAACTCTGTCCTTGTCTGCAAACACCAAAATTTATTTTTCTAAATTTTCCTGGTATAGTTATTTACCAAGTTAAGTTCTGGAGATGGATTAAGAAATTGGAAGCCTAAGGCTTTTGGGCTACAAACATAAAACAGCAATTAAATTTTTACATTAGATTAATACAAATACAGTGCTGCTTACCTATGTCTAATTCCTAGTGCATCTCCTCAAGTGCTTCTGTGAGATACTAACTCAATGAAGTCGTGAATGCCATGTATGTGTGTGTGGGTGTCTGAGCAAATATATACACAAACAAATATGCATCTCTCTCTATATATGCATGTATGTGTATATATATAGGTTGTGGCATCTATCTATTTTTTAAAATCTGATTTTCTCCTTTAAATATCAAAACCTATGAGAAGGATTCTTCTTACCTTATCTACTACAGTATGTCATATACCTTCAGCTCAGTTCACAAATAACATTTTTTCCACTGTGAATAAATAGAAACAAAATCTAAACACTGAATAAAAATGTAGTAACTATAGGCTTTTTAAAGTGATTTTAGTTCAGGTTCAAAGGCTTTTAAGTACATGATTATTGCTACAGGAAGGAGCTTGTATAAAAATGTATTATTCTCTTTCAAATGCCCCATATTATCTTTCTCGATCATATTTTAAAGATGATTTGATATTAAAAACTGTTTAACTGAAAAAATCACATTTACTGAAAAAATATGTGATGTATAAAATAGAACAAAAAAGAAGAGAAAGACAATGAAAGAGGGAGGAAGGGAGGGGGAAGGAAGGAAGGAAAGAGAGAAGGGAGGGATGGAGGGGAGAACAGTTTGAGGCCCGGATATTGAAGAAAGGGAGAAGAAAGAGAAGAAGGGGAAAGAGGAAGAAAGAGAAGAAAACTGAAATAACCATTAATCTCCCATCCGCAAATAACTACATTTTGTTCTTTTTTAAAAAATACATTCTTATTTTCCATTTAACCAGTTTTTATTTTTACTATTTTTTCATGAAGATAACTGTTCTCAAACATGGGATTATTAATGGCTTCATGGTATTGCACTGTATATATATAGATATATATAAATATACAATTTTACTATAAGTTATTGCCAGATATTTAGCTTACATCTTTGTTGAAATCTTTGGTAATGTACAAAGGATACTTCTCTGGAATTAAAGAATGTCCACTTTCCAAGCTTTTGATATATATTTGGAAATTACCCTGTAGAATATTTATTTCTATTTGCCTTCTCATCAACAGTAAGGAAAGTCTCTGCTTTCCAAACAATTGCAAAAGTGGATAATTTTAACAGTGATGATGATGGTGATGATGATGCTATTCGTCTAATGTAAATGTAGTAATAATAATATCATTATTACATTAGAGGAGAAGCATATTTAACTCTTATTTACATACGCTCTTTATAGAAAGTGGACATCTGTACTTCTGAAAAGTTTGTTCATGCTCTTTCTCAGTTTTCTTATACTGTGTTTCAGTTTTTCTCTTTGACACGTCTGCGCAGTTTAAATATTATGGGCATTTGATATTCTCTTGTCACATATATCACAAATATTCTTCTCAATCTGTTCTTGGCCTATGCTAATAATGTTTTATTTTGTTTTTCATCTTTGATCTTTGATGTCTTATTTGGAAAAGTCATCAACCAAGATAAATGTTAACCCATGGTTTATTCTTGTTTTTTAAGAATTTAAATTATTTGATATTTAATTCTTTAATCCATCCACAACCTTGTTACATATAATCTACTGTAATACTTTCACTTTGTTTTCCTCAGAGGTAATTAATTGCCCTAATTTATGTATTAACTGATCTAGCTTTTCTTCACCAAGTAGAAACTAACTGTGTATCTATACTGAATGCATACGAATATACACATGCACCCACTCCCACACACACATGCACATTCATTTCTGAGGTTTCTAATTGATCCCACAGGTCTGCCTTTCTATTTTGGTACCAAAGTCATTTTTAGTTTTCCATTACTGAGACTTTATAATTGGTTCATTAAACTAATATATTGGTTCCTAGTGGTAATGGAAGTTATTCTCAACTCTGAATTATTGTTGTGTTCTATTATATAGATTTAATAATTTTAAACTGTCTTTTTTTTTCATTACTGGAATAAAACATTCTAAGTAAGCATTCATCATCCTTTTAATGTAGCACCAGATTTGATTTACTAATGTTTTTATTTAAGATTTTTCATCTGTTAGAAATAATTTTAAAGAGTGTGTTGAGGTATAAGCTTTATAATATTCTGTTATTAGAATTATTTTTACTTCATTCCAATCATGTAGTAGCTTCTCATTGACATTAATTATTTAAACTACATTTGTAAAGTTGCACAGATACCTCTCTACTCTGCAGAGATTCTGATTTTGGTCCAATTATCTCCAAAGGCCTTCAAGCTCCAACACTTTGGTTTTTAATTCACACCCCCATATTCAACTATGCTTCCTCAAAACACACTTTACCTGGGTAACTGCATCTTGAGAGATTATAGCGAGATGGCAGTGTATAGAAAACATTTTGTGTTCTTGAAGAGTTGGAGCTTTCTGAATAAATTTCACTAAAAACATTGGTCCCTGGGCTAAAAGCAAGCCTTAAGAGATTAACATTCACTTGCTTGGTTACTAAAAGAACTCCAGAGAGATTTACCTAGCTCCCGAATATGTGTTTCCATTTCAAGGGAAAATGATGCCCGGTATCTTGGAGATATCTCTAGGTATTAAAATTCAAAAACAGAGGGGTGCATCTGGCCCTTAGAAAAAAGCATTCACATTCCAAACGGTTAGAGAATCTAGGATCCTTTTCAACACATCTTGAAGAAGCATAGATTTTTGTGCCTCTTTTTGAGAGGGAAAGGGGAGGCAACTTCCTCCTACTCCTGAATATAAGCAGAGAAATTCCATTTTCTTCATTCCTCACCTTTGGAGTACCTTGTCACACATATACTTGAGTTTTTCATCTAGCTTTCATTGCATCATCTCTGATAAAAACTGGGCAAAGTCGTTATCATTTCAATAATGATAACAAGTCTATATCTGACCCAGGACACCTATGTGTGAAACTGAATATGAAAAACACACTGCTGGCTAGGTGTGGTGGCTCACGCCTGTAATCCCAGCAGTTTGGGAGGCCAAGGTGGGCAGATCACTTGAGGTCAGGAGTTCGAGACCAGCCTGGTCAACATGGTAAAGACTTGTCTTGGCCCGGTGTGGTGGCTTATGCCTGTAATCCCAGCACTTGGGGAGGCCAAGGTGGGTGGATCACTTGAGGTCAGGAGTTCAAGACCAGCCATACCAACATGGTGAAACCCCGTCTGTACTAAAAATACAAAATTAGCTGGATGTGGTGGTGCACACCTGTAATCCCAGCTACTTGGGATGCTGAGGCAGAAGAATTGCTTGAACCCAGGAGGCAGAGGTTGCAGTGAGCCAAGATCGCACCATTGCACTCCAGCCTGGGCAAGAAGAGAGAAACTCCGTCTCAAAAAAAAAAAAAAAAACCTGTCTCTACTAAAAATGCAAAAATTAGCTGGGTGTGGTGGTGCATGCCTTTAATCTCAGCTACTCAGGAGGCTGAGGCAGGAGAATCTCTTGAACCCAGGAGGCAGAGGTTGTAGTGAGCCAAGATAGCACCACTGCACTCCAGTCTAGTGACAGAGTAAAACTCTGTCTTAAAACAACAACAACAAACAACAACAACAAACAACAACAACAACAAACACAATGCCCATTCTCTATGCCTGGAAAAGGATCTGAACCCCAGACCACAAGCACCTTTCCAGATTCCTCTTTTCCTCAAGAATTCTTATTCACTTTCCTATAACAAAACCTTTGCTGAGACAATAAAAAATCAAGAACTACACTGAGTGCAAGTGGCACAGGAATGATTTGAGATGTGGTTTGCTTGCATAATTTAACATATACTAGTTTGAGATAATACTGATTATAGATAAATGGAAACAAGTTATCTAGTACTTTTTAGGAAGTATTTTGAAGAAAGTGAGGACATGGAGAGAGTGGGCATTCAGTTACATCTAACCTTGGTTGGAATGGAAAAGCTGTTATAAATGATGTCCATATATTTAGCAAATATTTATTGATAGCTTGCTCGGTGTCATACATTATTTTAGCCACTATGATATGCAAAGACTAATCTGAATGCCTGTTCTTAACAGAGTGTTTAGTGGGAGAGTAAAATAAAAAAAAGTATTCTTTAAGTTTTATGATAGGTTTCATATATCCAAGGTTTCATATGTGGAGTGGATAGATAAAATAAATGTTTAGAAAGCAGAATTATCAAGCCTCAGTTTTATCAAGAATGAAGGCTGCAGAAAAAAGAAGAGCTTAAATGATGATCTTTTCTGGCTTACGTGACTAGACGAAAGTGATACAATTTACACATTTACTGAAAATTTTTAAAGTTTTATTTTATTTTTAATTGACTAACAATTGTATATATTGATGGGATACATTGTGATGTTTTAATACATATATAACAAATGAATGGATTTAAAATGTGGTAAATATACACGGTAGAATACTATTCAGCCTTTTAAAAAGGACATCGATAAAATAGAGGACATTATGTTAAGTAGAATAAGCCAGGCACAGAAAGATAAATACCATATGATTCCACTCACATGTGGAATCTGGAAAATTTGAACTCATAGAAGAGTGATAGTGCCATTTGCAGGAAAAATCTAGAAGTAATTGGATCTAGGTTTGGTGCTCAATAGACAAGTCAGGACTGGTGATAAAAGATTTTTCCAGCATCTTTGTATAGATTACGATTTTCCAAAGGTATTGCATTTCCTCCTGTCCCTTCTCTCACACACTCTTGTCAATTACCAAAAACATCAATTGTTCCTACTGATCAGAAACACAGACTAACAGAGTCCTTCTTAGCATGGCCTTCCAGATAGCATTATAAAACTATTAAATTTGACAGATGAGATGAAACTAATTCCTTCTTTCTGTTGAAAGTAAAAGAATAACTTTAAGAACTATAGATCAAATATAAATACAGCAATATCATCAGAGAGACTAAGGCAAAATTTTATGCATACAAAAATTAAGGAGTTGTGGAGTAAAAGGAAGTACAGTACACTAAAAATCAATGAAAGTGGATTAGAATATCCAAGAGTCCCATTATTATCCTGTGAATCATAATATTCTTTGGTCAAAAGCATATCATGTAATCCCAGTATTATGAGAAAAAAAAACAAACTTGAAGCCAAATGTCAGCCCTGTTTTGTGAGTTTGGTGTTTTTTAATAAGATTACATTCTACATAAGAAAACAAGCTAGATGATGATGCCTTGCATACAGAAAAGTTAAAAAAAACTAGCTTTTTCAGCAGAGAACTGCTTTTGCTGAGTGTTGTGTCAATAATAGTATATTAGTTAGTGTTCTCCAAATAGACAAAACCAGTAACATCTATATCATCTTATCTACATTTATATCTATATCTATAAAATAAAGAGATTTATTTCAAGAAATTGGCTTATGTAATTGTGGGTGTGGCAAGTCCAAAATTGGCAGGAGAAGGTGAACAAGCTAGAAACTTTCTGACAGGAGCTGATGCTCTAATCTTCAGTCAGGATTCTTTGCTCCTTGGGGAAACTTTAGTTTTGCCCTTAAGGCCTTCAACTAATTGCATAAGGCCCACCCAAATTATCAAGGTCACCTCTTTAACTTAATTGGTTATAGATATTAACCACATTTACAAAATACCTCCACCATTACATGTAAATAACTGTTTGATTGAATGCCATAGCCTAGCCAAGTTGATCCATGAAACTAACCATTGCAAATACTCTTTGCTCACAACATGGAGAAATTAACAGTTGTTTTAGTGGTATCAGTGTGTCCCATTTTATCTTGTAGATACCACACAGCATTGATACAAGAAACTGACATTCAAGAATGTCTCTGACAAGTTGCCAACATGAATTGTCTTTTGTACACTCTGGGTTAAAACGGGGACACAGAAGGTTTGAGTATGTCACCTACTTAACTAGGTAACTAGGTTCATTTAAAAGCTTGTGGGAACTGTCATTATATGGTACAGACACATAGCCCAGGGCAGTCCAAAGATAACTCCCATGTGAAATATGAATCGAAACTCTCCTTCCTAGTTTAACCTTAGCTTCAGGGCAGTTGGAAACTTAAGTCAGAGGTAAAAGCAGTTTGCTTTACCAGAAAACCCTCAAGCTGTTTCTGTGGAGGGGAAATGGAAGTCCAAGACAATGTCACTGCTAAACTGCTTTTTCTAATGCTTCTACACAGAATATAAAAGATATTTTCAAATTCTGATAGTGATTTCATTAAATATAAATGCTGATTTATTTCTGAAGCTGAAAAACAGTCTGCTGAAATTGAGTATAACTCAGTACAAAGTGTTTCTATACAGCTACAGCATTTGCCTGTGTTAAAGATTATTAACTTTTCAAAAAATTGTATTTTTATTTTATTTTATTATACTTGAAATTCTAGGATACATGCGCACAATGTGCAGGTTTGTTACCTATGTGTACATGTGCCATGTTGGTGTGCTGCACCCATTAACTCTTCATTTACATTAGGTGTATCTCATATGCTATCCCTCCCCACTCTCCCCACCCCACTGCAGGTCCCGATGTGTGATGTTCCCCACCCTGTGTCCAAGTGTTCTCATTGTTCTATTCCCACCTGTGAGTGAGAACATGTGGTGTTTGGTTTTCTGTCCTTGCAATAGTTTGCTCAGAATGATGGTTTCCAACTTCATCCATGTCCCTACTAAGGACATGAACTCATCCTTTTTATGGCTGCATAGTATTCCATGGTGTATATGTGCCACATTTTCTTAATCCAGTCTATCACTGATGGACATTTGGGTTGGTTCCAAGTCTTTGCTATTGTGAATAGTGTCACAATAAACATACGTGTGCATGTGTCTTTATATAGCAGCGTGATTTATAATCCTTTGGGTATATACCCAGTAATGGGATGGCTGGGTCAAATGGTACTTCTAGTTCTAAATCCTTGAGGAATTGCCACACTGTTTTCCACAATGGCTGAACTAGCTTACACTCCCACCAACAGTGTAAAAGTGTTCCTATTTCTCCACATCCTCTCCAGCACCTGTTATTTCCTTACTTTTAATGATTGCCATTCTAAGTGGTGTGAGATGGTATCTCATTGTGGTTTTGATTTGTATTTCTCTGATGGCCAGGGATGATGAGCATTTTTTTATGAGTCTGTTGGCTGCATAAATGTCTTCTTTTGAGAAGTGTCTGTTCATATACTTTGCCCACTTTTTGATGGGTTTGTTTCATTTTTTCTTGTTAATTTTTTTAAGTTATTTGGAGATTCTGGATATTAGCCCTTTGTCAGATGGGTAGATTGTAAAATTTTTCTCCCATTCTGTAGGTAGCCTGTTCACTCTGATGGTAGTTTCTTTTGCTGTGCAGAAGCTCTTTAGTTTAATTAGACCCCATTTGTCAAATTTGGCTTTTGTTGCCATTGCTTTTGGTCTTTCAGCCATGAAGTCCTTGCCCATGACTATGTCTTGAATGGTATTGCCTAGGTATTCTTCTAGGGTTTTTATGGTTTTAGGTCTAACATGCAAGTCTTTAATCCATCTTGAATTAACTTTTGTATAAGGTGTAAGGAAGGGATCCAGTTTCAGCTTTCTACATATGGCTAGCCAGTTTTCCCAGCACCATTTATTAAACAGGGAATTCTTTCCCCATTGCTTTTTTTTAATCAGGTTTGTCAAAGATCAGATGGTTGTAGATGTGTGGTATTATTTCTGAGGGCTCTGTTCTGTTCCATTGGTCTATATCTCTGTTTTGGTACCAGTACCATGCTGTTTTGGTTACTGTAGCCTTGTAGTATAGTTTGAAGTCAGGTAGTGTGATGCCTCCAGCATTGTTCTTTTGGCTTATGATTGTCTTGGCAGTGCAGGCTCTTTTTTGGTTCCATATGAACTTTAAAGTAGCTTTTTCCAATTCTGTGAAGAAAGTCATTGGTAGCTTGATGGGGATGGCATTGAATCTATAAATTACCTTGGGCAGTATGGCCATTTCCATGATATTGATTCTTCCTATCCATGAGCATGGAATGTTATTCCATTTGTTTGTGTCCTGTTTTATTTTCTTGAGCAGTGGTTTGTAGTTCTCCTTGAAGAGGTCCTTCACATCCCTTGTAAGTTGGATTCCTAGGTATTTTATTCTCTTTGAAGCAATTGTGAATGGGAGTTCACTCATAATTTGGCTCTCTGTTTGTCTGTTAAACTTTTAACAGAATGAAAGTATGGCAAAGAAAGGTAGGAAAACGGAAGATAAATAGAAAGAAATAGAGGAGCATGCACTGAAAAAAATGTTATATATGCTCAGTTAATTTTGATGGTGCTCAATTCTATTTCACTCAAAGCTATGATCAAATAGCAAATATGTGCTGTAGCACTATGCTTAAATTATTAAGAACAGGGAGATCATTATTGCATTGTGTCAATAGGCAAATTTCATTTTTAATAAAATGTACTTCTCAGGATCTAAAACACCTGTAATTTTATAGCTGACATTAACTAAATAGTGTACATTAAATAAGAATAATGAAGTGAACAGAGGAAGATTGATTATAAGGGGGAAAATAACTAAAACTTTAAAATGTAGGTAATAATAATAATTTTATAATTATACTAAAATTTGAATTATATTGGAAAAATTCAAACATCTAAGTGCACTTGGCACCTTTTAAATCAAGGAAGAAATGATACATTATACTCCCCATATTTCTTGTGTGTTAAACACTTTAGGTATAGTTGACATACAAAGTCATGCACTTTATTCCATTTATTTCTAGTTGACACATAATAATTGGGCATATTTATGGGGTGCAGACTGATATTTTGATACAACTATACAAGGTGTAATGATCAAATTAGGATACTTATCATATCCATCACCTAAAACATTTATTATTTCTCTGTGTTGAGAACATTCAAAATTCTTTCTTCTAGCTTTCTGAAGAAACACAATAAATTGTTGTTAACTATATCTACCCCCACAGTACTATGAAACACTTGAATTCATTTCCCCTATATAACTATAATGTATTCATTAACCAATCTGTCCCTAACCTCCCCTCCTCCCTAGGATTCACAGCCTTTAATAATTGTAATTCTTTTATTATTATTATTATTATTATTGTTACACATTAAGTTTTAGGGTACATGTGTACAACGTGCAGGTTTATTACATATGTATACATGTGCCATGTTGGTGTGCTGCACCCATTAACTCGTCATTTAGCATTAGGTATATCTACTAATGCTATCCCTCCCCCCATCCCCACCCCACAACAGTCCCCGGTGTGTGATGTTCCCCTTCCTGTGTCCATGTGTTCTCATTGTTCAATTCCCACCTATGAGTGAGAACATGTGGTGTTTGGTATTTTGCCCTTTCAATAGTTTGCTGAGAACGATGGTTTCCAGTTTCATCCATGTCCCTACAAAGGACATGAACTCATCATTTTTTATGGCTGCATAGTATTCCATGGTGTATATGTGCCACATTTTCTTAATCCAGTCTATCGTTGTTGGACATTTAAGTTGGTTCCAAGTCTTTGCTATTGTGAATAGTGCCACTATAAACATACATGTTCATGTGTCTTTATATCAGTATGATTTATAATCCTTTGGGTACATACCCAGTAATGGGATGGCTGGGTCAAATGGTATTTCTAGTTCTAGATCCCTGAGGAATTGCCACACGGACTTCCACAATGGTTGAACTAGTTGACAGTCCCACCAACAGTGTAAAAGTGTTCCTATTTCTCCACATCCTCTCCAGCACCTGTTGTTTCCTGACTTTTTATTGATTGCCATTCTAACTGGTGTGAGATGGTATCTCATTGTGGTTTTGATTTGCATTTCTCTGATGGCCGGTGATGGTGAGCATTTTTTCATGTGTTTTTTGGCTGCATAAATGTCTTCTTTTGAGAAGTGTCTGTTCATATCCTTCGCCCACTTTTTGATGGGGTTGTTTGTTTTTTTCTTGTAAATTTGTTTGAGTTCATTGTAGATTCTGGATATTAGCCCTTTGTCAGATGAGTACGTTGCAAAAATTTTCTCTCATTCTGTAGGTTGCCTGTTCACTCTGATGATAGTTTCTTTTGCTGTGCAGAAGCTCTTTAGTTAAATTAGATCCCATTTGTCAAATTTGGCTTTTGTTGCCATTGCTTTTGGTGTTTTAGGCATGAAGTCCTTGCCCATGCCTATGTCCTGAATGGTAATGCCTAGGTTTTCTTTTAGGGTTTTTATGGTTTTTAGGTCTAACATATAAGTCTTTAATCCATCTTGAATTAATTTTTCTATAAGGTGTAAGGAAGGGATCCAGTTTCAGCTTTCTACATATGGCTAGCCAGTTTTCCCAGCACCATTTATTAAACAGGGAATCCTTTCCCCATTGCTTGTTTTTCTCAGGTTTGTCAAAGATCAGATAGTTGTAGATATGCGGCGTTATTTTTGAGGGCTCTGTTCTATTCCATTGGTCTATGTCTCTGTTTTGGTACCAGTACCACGCTGTTTTGGTTACTGTAGCCTTGTAGTATAGTTTGAAGTCAGGTAGCATGATGCCTCCAGCTTTGTTCTTTTGGCTTAGGATTGACTTGGTGATGCGGGCTCTTTTTTGGTTCCATATGAACTTTGAAATAGTTTTTTCCAATTCTGTTAGGAAAGTCATTGGTAGCTTGATAGGGATGGTGCTGAATCTATAAATTACCTTGGGCAGTATAGCCATTTTCATGATATTGATTCTTCCTACCCATAAGCATGGAATGTTATTCCATTTGTTTGTATCCTCTTTTATTTCATTGAGCAGTGGTTTGTAGTTCTCCTTGAAGAGGTCCTTCACATCCCTTGTAAGTTGGATTCCTAGTTATTTTATTCTCTTTGAAGCAATTGTGAACGGGAGTTCACTCATGATTTGGCTCTCTGTTTGTCTGTTATTGGTGTATAAGAATGCTTGTGATTTTTGTACATTGATTTTGTATCCTGAGACTTTGCTGAAGTTGCTTATCAGCTTAAGGAGATTTTAGGCTGAGCGAGGAGCTAAGATGGCCGAATAGGAACAGCTCTGGTCTGTATCTCCCAGCATGAGCGATGCAGAAGATGGGTGATTTCTGCATTTCCAACTGAGGTACCGGGTTCATCTCACTGGGGAGTGCCGGATAGTACTTGCAGGACAGTGGGTGCAGTGCACCGTGTATGAGTTGAAGCAGGGCAAGGCATCGCCTCACCTGGGAAGTGCAAGGGGTCAGGGAATTCCCTTTCCTAGTCAAAGAAAGTGGTGACAGATGGCACCTGGAAGATCGGGTCACTCCCACCCTAATACTACCCTTTTCCAGTGGGCTTAAAAAATGGTACACCAGGAGATTATATCCCGCACCTGGCTCGAAGGGTCCTAAACACACGGAGTCTCACTCATTGCTAGCACAGCAGTCCAAGATCAAACTGCAAGGTGGCAGTGAGGCTGGGGGAGGGGCACCCGCCATTGCGGAGTTAGTTGTTTGATTAGGTAAACAAAGCGGCCTGGAAGCTTGAACTGGGTGGATCCCACCACAGCTCAAGGAGGCCTGCCTGCCTCTTTAGGCTCCACCTCTGGGAGCAGGGCACAGGCAAACAAAAAGACAGCAGTAACCTCTGAAGACTTAAATGTCCCTCCCTGACAGCTTTTAAGAGAGAAGTGGTTCTCCCAGCACACAGCTTGAGATCTGAGAACGGACAGACTGCCTCCTCAAGTGGGTCCCTGACCCCAGAGTAGCCTAACTGGGAGGCACCCCCCAGTAGGGGTGGACGGACACCTCATACGGCCAGGTACTCCTCTGAGACAAAACTTCCAGAGGAATGATCAGGCAGCAGCATTTGCAGTTCACCAATATCCGATGTTCTGCAGCCACTGCTGCTGATACCTAGGCAAACAGGGTCTGGAGTGGACCTCTAGCAAACTCCACCAGACCTGCAGCTGAGGGTCCTGTCTGTTAGAAGGAAAACTAACAAACAGAAAGGACATCCACACCAAAAACCCATCTTTACGTCACCATCATCAAAGACCAAAGATAGATAAAACCACAATGATGGGAAAAAAACAGAGCAGAAAAACTGGAAACTCTAAAAATCAGAGCGCCTCTCCTCCTCCAAATCAGTGCAACTCCTCACTAGCAACGGAACAAAGTTGGATGGAGAATGATGAGTTGAGAGAAGAAGGCTTCAGATGATCAAACTACTCTGAGCTACAGGAGGAAATCCGAACCAACGACAAAGAAGTTAAAAGCTTTGAAAAAAAAGTAGACAAATGGATAACTAGAATAACCAATGCAGAGAAGTCCTTAAAGGGCCTGATGGAGCTGAAAACCAAGGCAAAAGAGCTATGTGACAAATGCAGAAGCCGCAGTACCTGATGCAATCAACTGGAAGAAGGGGTATCAGTGATGGAACATGAAATAAATGAAATGAAGTGAGAAGGGAAGTTTAGAGAAAAAAGAATAAAAAGAAACAAACAAAGCCTCCAAGAAATATGGGACTATATGAAAAGACCAAGTCTACATCTGATTGATGTACCTGAAATTGATAGGGAGAATGGAACCAAGTTGGAAAACACTCTGCAGTATATTATCCAGGAGAACTTCCCCAATCTAGCAAGGCAGGCCAACATTCAAATTCAGAAAATACAGAGAACACCACAAAGATACTCCTTGAGGAGAGCAACTCCAAGACACATAATTGTCAGATTCACCAAAGTTGAAATGAAGGAAAAAATGTTCAGGGCAGTGAGAGAGAAAGGTCGGGCCACCCACAAAAGGAAGCCCATCAGACTAACAGCGGATCTCTCGGCAGAAACTCTACAAGCCAGAAGAGAGTAGGGGCCAATATTCAACATTCTTAAATAAAAGAATTTTCAACCCAGAATCTCATATCCAGCCAAACTAAGCTTCATAAGTGAAGGAGAAATAAAATACTTTACAGGCAAGCAAATGTTGAGAGATTTTGTCACCACCAGGCCTGCCCTAAAAGAGCTCCTGAAGGAAGCACTAAACATGGAAAGGAAGAACTGGTACCAGCCACTATAAACACATGCCAAATTGTAAAGACCATCGAGGCTAGGAAGAAACTGCATCAACTAATGAGCAAAATAACCAGATAACATCATAGTGACAGGATCAAATTCACACATAACAATATTAACCTTAAATGTAAATGGGCTAAATGCTCCAATTAAAAGTCACAGACTGGCAAATTGGAAAAAGAGTCAAGACCCATCAGTGTACTGTATTCAGGAAACCCATTTCACATGCAGAGACACACATAGGCTCAAAATAAAGGGATGGAGGAAGATCTACCAAGCAAATGGAAAACAAAAAAAGGAAGGAGTTGCAATCCTAGTCTCTGATAAAACAGACTTTAAACCAACAAAGATGAAAAGAGACAAAGAAGGCCATTACATAATGGTAAAGGGATCAATTCAACAAGAAGAGCTAACCAGCCTAAATATATATGCACCCAATACAGGAGCACCCAGATTCATAAAGCAAGTCCTTAGTGACCTACAAAGAGACTTAGACTCCCACATAATAATAATGGGAGAATTTAACACCCCACTGTCAACATTAGGCAGATCAATGAGACAGAAAGTTAACAAGGATAGCCAGGAATTGAACTCAGCTCTGCACCAAGAGGACCTAATAGACATCTACAGAACTCTCCACCCCAAATCAACAGAATATACATTCTTTTCAGCACCACACCACACCTACTCCAAAATTGACCACATAGTTGGAAGTAAAGCACTCCTCAGAAAATGTAAAAGAACAGAAATTATGACAAACTGTCTCTCAGACCACAGTGCAATCAAACTAGAACTCAGGATTAAGAAACTCACTCAAAACCGCTCAAGTACATGGAAACTGAACAACCTGCTCCTGAATGACTACTGGGTAAATAATGAAATGAAGGCAGAAATAAAGATGTTCTTTGAAACCAATGAGAACAAAGACACAACATACCAGAATCTCTGGGACACATTCAAAGCAGTGTGTAGAGGGAAGTTTATAGCACTAAATGCCCACAAGAGAAAGCAGGAAAGATTCAAAATGGACACCCTAACATCACAATTAAAAGAACTAGAAAAGTGAGAGCAAACACATTCAAAAGCTAGCAGAAGGCAGGAAATAACTAAGATCAGAGCAGAACTGAATGAAATAGAGACACAAAAACCCTTCAAAAAATTAATGAATCCAGGAACTGGTTTTTTGAAAAGATCAACAAAATTGATAGACCGCTAGCAAGACTAATAGAGAAGAAAAGAGAGAAGAATCAAATAGACGCAATAAAAAATGACAAAGGGGATATCACCACCGATCCCACAGAAATACAATCTACCATCACAGAATACTATAAACACCTCTATGCAAATAAACTAGAAAATCTAGAAGAAATGGATAAATTCCTCGACACATACATCCTCCCAAGACTAAACCAGAAAGAAGTTAAATCTCTGAATAGACCAATAACAGGCTCTGAAATTGAGGCAATAATCAATAGCTTACCAACCAAAAAAGTCCAGAACCAGATGGACTCACAGCCGAATTCTACCAGAGATACAAAGAGGAGCTGGTACCTTTCCTTCTGAAACTATTCCTATCAGTAGAAAAAGAGGGAATCCTCTCTAACTCATTTTATGAGGCCAGCATCATCCTGATACCAAAGCCTGGCAGAGACACAACCAAAAAAGAGAATTTTAGACCAATATCCTTGATGAACATCAATGCAAAAATCCTCAATAAAATACTGGCAAACCAAATCCAGCAGCACATCAAAAAGCTTATCCACCATGATCAAGTGGGCTTCATCCCTGGGATGCAAGACTGGTTCAACATATGCAAATCAATAAATGTAATCCAACATATAAACAGAACCAAAGACAAAAACCACATGATTATCTCAATAGATGCAGAAAAGGCCTTTGACAAAATTCAACAACCCTTCATGCTAAAAACTCTCAATAAATTAGATATTGATGGGACGTATCTCAAAATAATAAGAGCTATCTATGAGAAACCCACAGCCAGTATCATACTGAATGGGCAAAAACTGGAAACATTCCCTTTGAAAACGGGCACAAGACAGGGATGCCCTCTCTCATCACTCCTATTCAACATAGTGTTGGAAGTTCTGGTCAGGGCAATCAGGCAGGAGAAGGTAACAACTGTAATTCTATTCTCCACTTCTGTAAGCTCATTATTTTAGCTCCTGCATAAAAAGTGAGAATGAAAACATGCAGCATAAATCTTTTTGTGCTTGATTTATTTCACTTAACATAATGTCCTCTGGGTTCAGCCATGTTGCCACAAATGATAGGATTCCATTATTTCGTATGGCTAAATAGTATGCCATTGTGTATGCATGCCACATTTTCTTTACTCATTTATCCGTTGATTAAAAAATAGGTTGATTTTATATTTTGGCTACTGTAAATAGTGGTTCAATAGGCATGGGGTTGCATATATCTCTTCAGTGCACTGGTTTTCTTTCCTTTGAATAAATACTCAGTACTGCTAGATCATATGGTAGTTTTCCCTTCTCTTTTTCATTTATATATCTGTACCATCAGTATGTTTTACACTCCTTTGTGTTTTCCACTTTGTGTGTTTTCATAAAGGTAGATATTGTCCTTTCACTTCCAGATTTGGATTCCCTCAGTTCTTGTAGGACTGGTCTAGGTGTGATGAATTCCCTCAATATTTGTTTGTCTGAGGAAAACTTTATTTCTGCTTCATCTCTGAAGGATAGCTTTGCTGTGTATAGTATTTTTGTCTAGCAGTTTTTACATATATATATATATATAAAACACTTTGAATACTTTGAATGTATCATCCCATTCTCTCCTGAACTGAACGGTTTCTGCTGAGAAATCTCTTGGTAGTCTGATGGGGATTTTCATGTATGTGACTTGATGCTTTTCTCTGGCTGATTTTAGAATTCTCTCTTTGTCAATTCTCTGTCTTTGCCTTTTGACAGTTTGACTAAAATGTGCCTCAGAGAGGACCTTTTTGAGTTGAATGTATTTGGGAAGTTTTGAGCTTCCTCTATCTAGATATCTATTTCTTTCCCAAGACTTGAGAAGTTTTCAGCTACTATTTCATCAAATAGGCTCCCTATGCCTTTCTCTGTCTCTTCTTCTGACATCTCAAAATGTTAATATTTCTTCTTTAAATGATGTCCCATACGTCAAGGGGTTTTTTAAAATTCTTTTTTCTTCTTCTTTTTTTTGTTGTTATTTTTTTTTTGTCTGGGCTATTTCAAAAGTCCTGTCTTCAAGATCAAAAATTATTTATTTTCTTGATATAATATCTTGTTGAATTTCTCAACTGCATTTTCATTTTGTTTATTAAATTTTCCAGTTTAAGAATTTGTGTTCAGTTTTATTATTATTCTATTTCTTTGCTGAATTGTTTATTCTGTTTTCTTTGTGTTGTCTATCTGTGTTCTCTGGTATCTCACTGAGTTTCTTTAAGATCATTACTTTGAATTCTTTTTCAGGAATTACATATTGTTTACTTGTTCTTTGGGGTCTATTTTGGGAGAATTATTTTATTCCTTTGTAGGTGTCATGTTGCCTTGCTTTCTTATGTTTTTTTGTGTCCCTGAATTTTTATCTGTGCATCTGGTGTAACAGTCACTTCTTCCAATTTTGTGGAGTAGATTTTGTAGGGTAATACTTTTTCCTACAGATATATATATATAGTGTTAGTTGAGTAGGGTGTTTAGGCTTTGGTTCTAGGTGGGTGGATTACTGTAGTCACTGTAAAATTTTTTCAGCTATAATCAATGTTAGCAATATTTGCTAGTTCCTCAATGGGCTAGTCTATGTTTGTTTGTGAAGGCTATGGAGTGACTTTACTGGGAAAGGAGACACTAGACAGGGTGGTCCTAGTGCACTTGGCAATGTGTAAAGACATTTGGCAGCCTTGCCACTGGAGGCGGGAGGGGTGACATTGAGTGCCAGTGGTTGCTGTGGCAGGCCCTGGGCTGGCCAGTCCTTGCACCCTTGGGCAGCATACTTAGATACCAGTGGTGGTGGTGGTGGTGGGCCCCAGATACGCTGTGAGCCAACAGCAAGCAGGACAGTCCTTGGGCCTGTGGGCTGGGTACATGGGCATTATTGGTGGCAGCAGTGAACCTCAGGTAGGCTGATCCTTGAGCTCAGTGTAATCACATGGGTTCTTATAAGAGATTGAACGAAGCAGGAGAGATACAGTCAGAAAGAAGTAGAAGTTGAAGTGATGTGCTTTCAACATAGAGAAAGAGGTCATGAGCCAAGAATGAAGTGGCCCCCTAGAAGCTAGAAAAGGTAAAACAACAGATTTTTACCTAGAACCTCCCAAAGGAATGTAGTTCTGGCTAACTGAGACAGTGCATTTGTAAAAGTGTCCCCAGAGAGCTGCCTCATCCCTTCCACCATGTGAGGACCACAGCAAAAAGATGGCTGCCTATGAAGCATGTGGTCACCAGACATCGAATCTGACAAACTCTTCATCTTACACTTCCCAGCTCCCAGAACTGTAAGAAATAAATTTCTATTGTGTATAAGCATCCAGTCTATGATATTTATGTTAAAGCAGTCCAAACAGACTAAGACATATATTGTTAGTCAAACCACTTTGACTCTCTGAACCTCAGTTTCCTTATTTGTAATGTCAGGGTAATAATCCAAATGTTGTGAAAAACTGTAGATCTATATTTATAAACACTAAACATTTACTTAACATCATCAACAAGTTCTTGGAAACTGCAACTTTAAGGGAAATGATGGACAGTGGGTATTTGAATAAAGTAGTGTCCTTCAGTGTAGTTTTCTTTCTTTCTTTCTTTCTTTCTTTTTTTGATACAGAGTTTTGCTCTTGCTACCCAGGCTGGAGTGAGTGCAATGATGCAATCTGGGCTCCCTGCAACCTCCACCTCCCACATTCAAGTGATTCTCCTGCCTCAGCCTCCCAAGTAGCTGGGATTACAGGCATGCACCACCATGCCCAGATAATTTTGTATTTTTAGTAGAGATGGGGAATATAGTTTTCTTACAACCTTGACTAAAAAAAAAATTTATGTCACTTCTCTTAACGTCTCAGTTTCCAAGAAACTATTAACAAAGTTAAGAGAGGAATTACTGTACATTTATTATAATTTATAAATACGTATATTCATACACATATTTTTGTAGACTTTAAAGTTCTATGCATATATTGATGTGGACAATTTTGATCATCATAGTACTAACAATAAATTGTGACCTCTGAATGTCATCTTAATTACTAAACCTTTTGGAAATTCTAAAGAGACAAACTAAAGAAGACTTTTGTTTTATTTAGTTACTATTATTACTATTTCTTTCATTAATTTTCAAAAAGACTACTTGCACCAATCATCTACTTTACACAAATGTATTTTCATTTACACACAATGCCTCCTCTGAGACATTGCACCTATCTTTTGTTTCCTCTTTTCCTCCCAAACATGCAGTCATACTAATATTCACTATTCTAAGAAGTAGTTTACATTTGCAGAAATCGCTACAAGATATTCAGATAAAAACAAATTTTTCTTTTTCAGTCTTTTATCTGAACCTTATCTTCAATCTTATGTGTTTTGTTTAATCATTAAGTATATTGTTTAACACAAGTTCTTTTTTTCTTTTTGTTTCTTCAACTCAGCAACATCCTTGGCTGTTAAAATCCCCAATATTATTTTGGTTACAGTACTATAGGTTTTACCTGTCTTCTACTTTTCCTTATATGACTGTACTTTAATTAAGACAAAACTAAAAATACAAATATACATATACGCATGTATATCTTTTATTTTTATTTTAAGAATGCTAATATTGAAATAATTACCACAGCTAAAATGATCCCAAATGACACTAAACCATATTTTTTATTGTCAACCATTATAAACCAATTGGTTTAAAATTGATGTTTAGCCTTCCAAAAATACAAAACTTTTAAGAACATAAAAAAGTAGGACTGGGCCAAGCACGGTGGCTCACACCTGTAATCCCAGCACTTTGGGAGGCCAAGGCAAGCAGATCACCTGTGGTCAAGAGTTCAAAACCAGCCTGGCCAACCTGGTGAAACCCCGTTTCTACTAAAAATACAAAAAAGTAGCCAGGCATAGTGATGGGCACCTGTAATGCCAGCTACTTGAGAAGCTGAGACAGGAGATTCACTTGAACCCAGGAGGCAGAAGTTGCAGTGAGCCAAGATCGCGCCACTGCACTCCAGCCTGGGTGACAGAGCGAGACTCCCTCTCAAAAAAAAAAAAAAAAAAAAAAAAAAAAAAAAAGTAGCACCGAAGAGTGAGAATTATTCTACATTTTTTTTGGTAAAATAATATCTAAAGTTTAAAAATGTCATTTATAGACATAAATGGTTCATTTTAATAACAAAATAAATATATGACTGTAAAATCTCTTATTAGTTTATTTAAAATATAGAGTGAATTCCTTCTGAAAGTGCATTTTGACCTTTCTAAATACATAATTTCATTTTGTGTTAAGTAGGAATTCTGATTATTTATTTAATATCCTGAATTTTCTGTTTCTTATCATTATATTTAACCCAGAAATCTAACTTTAAACACTAATTTATATAAACAGAACTAATATAACTTTATCCCTGCATATTTATTTTCAGGTTTTAGAGCTATCAAAGAAACAAATGTAAACTCTGAGTTTCTTACATATAAGTTAATGACCTTTCTGAAAGCTACTGAGAAGTAATGACAAGATAAAGCATTGGAAAACATTTAGATTCTGAACTCTTTCAACTTTCAAATTTTAAGGTAGTATTTTTTAAAGAGTATTTGACAAATATTTTTAAATTACATTCCCCTTGTAAGATACTATAATGATTATTGATGACTTTTGGCCCTCTTCAAAGGGTAGATAATTCTTCACATCAAAGCTTTAATCTTAATGTTTCAGATACTTTCCCAAAGCTTTTTCTCTTGTTCAACATTTATGGGACACCTGTTACCTTGGAGCAGCGAGAAAATCAGTTCACCTGCAAAACGAAATAAATCAGACAATTGAACAGCTACAAATGAAATGCTGGACTCAAAATATAATAATTAGCAATGATTATTTTACATACAGTTTTTACTGGGTATATGTGAGCAGATATTTATTACATAAGTGTTTATCAACTACTCCACTGAAAATTCTATTTTAATCTGTAAGACATCTTCTGATTAATTAAACATATTTGATTATAGACTATCTTAAGTAATGAATCAGTAAATATATATTTGCTCAATAAATATTTGAAGTGATACAAATGTGTGCAAGTTGTGGTACCAACTGGATAAATCAGAAATAAAGATGAATAAAGTCTAGTCATGCCCTTAAAGGATGTGTAGTCTAGTTCTGGAGGTAAGATATCCACTCACAATTATAATAAACATCAAAATACAGTTCATGTGGTGAAAAGATACAAACAAAACTGTCATAATAATTCAAAAAGAAATATATATACTTTTCCTTGGAGTGATCACATAATGCTTCTTCAGAAAAACGGTTTCAGTTATGCCTTGCATGGGAAGAATTTTGTTCACTTAGGCAAATATAAGTGAAACTAGTCTGCGTGAGAAACAAACATGTTATCATTTGCATAAAGAATGAAAAAGAATTAACACTTATTGAACACTTTCAATGTGCAAATGTTGTTTGGGGCCCTATATTAGTTTTCTATTGCTGTATAACAAGCTATCACAAACTTAGTGTCCTAAAACCAACACACATTAGGTCAAAAATCCGTCTGGGATGACTGGGAGTTTTCTTAGGATATCACACAGCTGAAAGAAAAGTGGTGAATCGACTGGTTACTAATACGTAGGCTGCAGGAAGAATCTGCTTCTAAGCTTATTCGGATATCAGCAGAATAAAGTTCCTTGCAGTTTTAGATCTAAAGTTCCTTTTGCCTTGCTGTCTGTCAGCTAGGAATCATTTTCTGCTGCTAGAGGCCTTCTGCATTTTTTTTTTTTTAATTTGTGTCCTCCTCCAAGTCCAAAGCTGTAACAGAGTGTTGAATTCTTCTTATGCTTCAAATCTGACTGCCTCTTCTGCTGTGCTGTTCTGTCATCATCCAAAGAAAGTTCTCTGTTTAAGAGTTCATGTAATTAACTAAGGCTCATTTGAATAATTTATCCTTTTTAAAAGTCGTCTGTGCCATAGAACATAAAATACTTATCACCTTCACAGGTGCTCGTGATTAGCAAATGGAATCTTGGTAATTCCCAGAAAGTCTACCTACCAAAGACACTTTATATATATTGTGCCATTTGGTATTTGAAACAATGTAATGAGCTGTGTATTTTCTGGTTAACTTTGTAAAAAATAAATGAATAAATGATCTGAGTGCCACTTGATGGTTTTGAACCCAGACTTGTTAGATTCCAGCACTTAGTTTCATCCCATTGCCTATAGAATTAGTAATGTTCACAATTGTGAAAATTATGTAAACTCCATTTCATTCAAGTCAAAAACGTTGCATTTCTCAAGTAGACTGCTTCTAAGGAAAATTGTGGTTCTGAGCTATTTCTGCAATGAAAAGTTCTTAATGATTACATACTGATGAAGTGAATTTCCAGGGAGAGATACACCAGCAGGCTCAAAAATTGGCACTCCAGAGGATTAATAAGAGAACTACCAATGCAGCTTCTTGAGCTCAGATGAACAGAAGTGTGCCTGGGAATCCCCAGAACTACTCATTTATCCATATGGGTGATTCTGATACGGGCATGATACCACAAGACTAGGTTGATTAAAATTTCAAGACCTCTGATGAACAGAGTAGACTCAGAGAATTTCCAACCAGACCCTTTTATCAACATAGATGATTCTAGGGTAGACTTTATACTATAAGACCTACCTGGTCTCATATCAAAAAATAAAGTAACATAAAATACTAAGGAATAAGTTGAACCAAGGCAATGCAAGATTTGTACACAGAAAAGTACAAAATGTTGCTGAAAGACATTAAGACACACAAGAAATGAAAAGATATTCCATGTTCATTGATTGGAAGGCTTAATATTGTTAGGATGACAATGCTACTCAAAGAAATATACAGATATAATGCAATCTTTATCAAAATTGAAATCTTGTTTCTATTCAGGAATAGAAAAGTAGATCCTAAAATGTATAAAATGTCAAGGTACCCTAAATAACCAAAACAATATTAACAAATAACAAAGTGTGAAGTCTCATACTTCCTAATTTCAAAACTTGTTACAAAGTTAAAGTAATAAAAGCAATGTGGTATTGGCATAAAGGCAGGCATATAGACAAAGTATAGACATCCCAGAATTGAATCCTCGTATATATGATCAAATGTTTTCTGCAGAGGTGCCAAGACCATTCAATAGGAAAAAGAATACTCTTTTAAGCAAATAATATTGGGAAAACTAGATATCTACATGAGGTGGGCCCTTACCTTACCACGTACAAAAATTAACTCAAAATGAATCAAAGACCTAAATATAAGACTTAACATCACAAAACTACCAGAAGAAAGCGTGAATAAAAAGCTTCATGACATTGTATTTGGCAATGAGTTCTTAAATATGACACCAAAGTACACAAAATGAAAGTAAAATTAGATAAATTGAATTATATTGAAATTTATACCAATGCTCATGGGTAGGAAGAATCAATATTGTGAAAATGGCCATACTGCCCAAGGTAATTTATAGATTCAATGCCATCCCCATCAAGCTACCAATGACTTTCTTCACAGAATTGGAAAAAACTACTTTAAAGTTCATATGGAACCAAAAAAGAGCCCGCATCAACAACTCAATCCTAAGCCAAAAGAACAAAGCTGGAGGCATCACGCTACCTGACTTCAAACTATACTACAACGCTACAGTAACCAAAACAGCATGGTACTGGTACCAAAACAGAGATATAGATCAATGGAACAGAACAGAGTCCTCAGAAATAATGCCACATATCTACAACTATCTGATCTTTGACAAACCTGAGAAAAACAAGCAATGGGGAAAGGATTCCCTATTTCATAAATGGTGCTGGGAAAACTGGCTAGCCATATGTAGAAAGCTGAAACTGGATCCCTTCCTTACACCTTACACAAAAATTAATTCAAGATGGATTAAAGACTTAAATGTTAGACCTAAAACCATAAAAACCCTAGAAGAAAACCTAGGCATTACCATTCAGGACATAGGCATGGGCAAGGACTTCATGTCTAAAACACCAAAAGCAATGGCAACAAAAGACAAAATTGACAAATAGGATCTAATTAAACTAAAGAGCTTCTGCACAGCAAAAGAAACTACCATCAGAGTGAACAGGCAACCTACAAAATGGGAGAAAATTTTTGCAACCTACTCATCTGACAAAGGGCTAATATCCAGAATCTACAAGGAACTCAAACAAATTTACAAGAAAAAAACAGACAACCCCATCAAAAAGTGGGCAAAGGACATGAACAGACACTTCTCAAAAGAAGACATTTATGCAGCCAAAAAACACATGAAAAAATGCTCACCATCACTGGCCATCAGAGAAATGCAAATCAAAACCACAATGAGATACCATCTCACACCAGTTAGAATGGCAATCATTAAAAAGTCAGGAAACAACAGGTGCTGGAGAGGATGTGGAGAAATACGAACACTTTTACACTGCTGGTGGGACTGTCAACTAGTTCAACCATTGTGGAAGTCAGTGTGGCAATTCCTCAGGGATCTAGAACTGGAAATACCATTTGACCCAGCAATCCCATTCCTGGGTATATACCCAAAGGATTATAAATCATGCTGATATAAAGACACATGCACACGTATGTTTATTGCGGCACTATTCACAATAGCAAAGACTTGGAACCAAGCCAAATGTCCATCAATGATAGACTGGATTAAGAAAATGTGGCACATATACACCATGGAATACTATGCAGCCATATAAAAGGATGAGTTCATGTCCCTTGTAGGGACATGGATGAAATTGGAAATCATCATTCTCAGTAAACTTTCACAAGAACAAAAAACCAAACACTGTATATTCTCACTCATAGGTGGGAATTGAACAATGAGAGCACATGGACACAGGAAGGGGAACATCACACTCTGGGGACTGTTGTGTGGTGGGGGGAGGGGGGAGGGGGGAGGGATAGCTTTAGGAGATATACCTAATGCTAAATGACGAGTCAATGGGTGCAGCACACCAGCATGGCACATGTATACATATGTAACTAACATGCATATTGTGCACATGTACCCTAAAAGCTAAAGTATAATAATAATAAAATTAAAAAAAAAGAAATGTGTAACTTTTGTTCATCAAAGGACAAAATTAGCCAAGTGAAAGAACAACTTACTGAATGGGAGAAAATATTTGCAAATCAGATATCTGATAACAGATTATTATTCCGAATATATAAAGAACACGTAAAATTCAATAACAATAACAAAACAACCCAATTAAAATAAGCAATAAACTTGAATAGATGTTTCTTTAAAGAAGATATACAAATGGTCAACAAGCACATTAGTATATTCTCAATATAACCAATCCTTTGGCAAATGCAAATCAAGACCACAATGAGTTATCACTTCACACCAATCAGGATTGCAACAATAAGAAAAAAAGAAACTAAGTATTGGTGAGGACGTGGAGAAAGTGGAACCCTTGTGTGCTATTGGTGGGAATAAAAAATAGTGCAGTAACTATATATACCTCAGTGGGATATATATTCAGAAGAGGAATAGCTAGGCCATAATAGCAATTATATTTTTAATTTTTTTTTCAGAAACCACTACACTATTTTTGAAAAGGCTTGAAGAGTTATTTGTATGCTCAAGTTCATAATGCCATAGTTTACAATAGTCAAAAGGTAGAAGCATCAAATTTTCAAGAAAGATGAATGGTAAACAAAACATGGTGTACACATGTGTGTTAGTCAGGGTCCTCTAGAAGGACAGAACTAATAGGATAGATACGTATGTAAGGGGAGTTTATTAAGGAGTATTGACTCACATGATCACAATGTGAGGTCTCACAATAGGCTGCCTGCAAGCTGAGGAGCAAGAAAGCCAGTCTGAGTTCCAAAGCTGAAAAACTTGGAGTCTGCTGTTCAAGGCAGGAGCATCCAGCATGGGAAAAAGATGTAGCACACAATACTAAATCAGTCAAGCCTTTCCACATTCTTTTGCCTGCTTTTATTCTGGCCATGCTGGCAGCCGATTAAATTGTGCCCACCCAGATTGAGGATGAGTCTGCCTTTCCCAGTCAACTGACTCAAATGTTAATCTCCTTTGGCAACACCCTCACAGACACACCTAGGAACAATACTTTGCATTCTTCAATTCAATCAAGTTGACTCACAATATTAACCATAACAATGTGCAATGGAATATTATTTATCCTTAAAAAGTAAGGAAACTCTTACACATCATACAACATGGATGAAACTTGAGGGCATCATGCTACATGAAATAACTTAGTCAAGGTGGGACCAAGATGGCTGACTAGAAGCAGTGGCAATCAAAGGCTCCCATTGAAAAGAACCAAAACAGTGTGCAAATCCTGCACCAGCAACCAAGTAACTGGGTTCTGTCTTCATAACTGACTAAGTGGCTGGCATGACCCACTGAGAGGAAGGAAGAGTAGTCTAGTGGGGTGGCCCACTTAAGAGTCACATGGGGCAGCAGAGCCCCCACTCCCCAGTCAAGGGAAGTGGTGAGTGTGCATGCTACCCGGCCTGGAAAACCACACTTTTCCCATGGAAATGTGCAAACCACAGATCGGAAAATTCCACTCATGAGCCCATGCCAGCGGGGCCTAGGGTCCCAACCAGAGAGCCATGCAGATTCTCAACAGCTATTTGGCTAGAATCTGCCTAAGCCTGCCAAGTTTGGGGAGGAGCAGAGGAGCAGAGGGGAGGAAGGCGGTCATCATCACAGCTGCAGCTGCCTGCTCTCTAAGCTATCTGAGCTCCTTGGGGCAGGGGTGACAGCCAACACTGGAGCTGCTAGATGCCTAACACACTAAGCTCCCAGGGAGTAGTCGGTGGGGGTGGGGGAATGGGTAATGGGGCAGCCATCTCTATAGCTCCAGGCTACACTTTTCCTCTGCTGGAGTCAGGGAGGCTGGATGGCTTGCTCCTAAGAGGTATTCCCCACAGGACAACACACTGGCTGTGGGATACTGTGGCCAGAGTGCCTCTTCAGGCTGGACCCTAATCCATTGCTCCTCACTAGGTGGGGCCTCCCTGCAAGAACTCCAACAACTCCAGGCAAGGGCTCAGGGGCAGAACTCTGATCTTCCTGGGCCTGAGCCCCTAGGGAAAGGGGTGGCCATAGTCTCTGCTGACCAGCAGACTTAGTCTTTCTAAGAAGATCTGAGGAATTTGGGCAGATCAGTTGAGTGGGTTTCCCCCCAGCACAGCTTACCCCTTCCACCAAGGGACAGCCAAAGTGCTTTGTTAAGTGGGTCCTGTTCCCTGTGCCACCAAACTGGGAGAAACCCTCCAACAGAGGTTGTCAGACACCCTATACAGAAGTGACCCTACTGGCATCAGGTAGGTGTCCCTCAAGGTCAGAGATCTCAGAGTAAGGAGCCAGCACCCATCTTTGCTGTTCTTCAGCCTCCTCAAGTGACATCTCCAGGCACATGGGTGAACCAGATTAATAGAGCCTGAAGTTAATCCCCAGAAGACTGCAGCAGCCCTATAGAAGAGGGACCTGTCTATTGAAAGAAAAACAAACAGAAAGCAACAACAGCATCAACAAAAAAAGTCCCCACAGAAACCTGAAACTGAAAACACAGAAGGCCAGAGTGCCTTTTCTCCTCCAAATGGTTGCGACACCTCTCCAGCAAGGGTGCAGAGCTGGATGAACTGGATGGAGGATGAGATGGGCAAATTGACAGAAGTAGGCTTCAGAAGGTAGGTAATAATAAATTCCACTGAGGTAAAGGGGTGTGTTCTAATCCAGTGCAAACAACTTAAGAACCTTGATAAAAGGTTGCAGGAGCTGCTAACTAGAAGAGCCAGTTTAGTCAGGAACATAAATGACCTGATGGAGCTGAAACACATGACATGAGAACTTCATGAAGCATACACAAGTATCAATAGTCGAATCAATCATGTGGAAGAAAAAATAAAGAAATTGAAGACCATCTTGCTGAAATAAGGCAGGCAAACAAGATTAGAGATAAAAGAATGAGAAGGAAACAAACAAAACCTATGAGAAATACGGGACCATGCAAAAAGACCAAACCTATGATTTACTGGAGTGCCTGAAAGAGGTGGGGAGAATGGAGCCAAGTTGGAAAAGACACATCAGAATATTACCCAGGAGTACTTCCCCAGTCTAGCAAGATAGGTCAAAATTCAAATTCAGGAAATGCAGAGAACACAACTAAGATACTCCATGAGAAAATCAACCCCAAGACACATAATCATCAGATTCTCCAAGGCTGAAATAATGGGAAAAATGTTAAGGGCAGCCAGAGAGAAAGACCAGGACACCTACAAAGGGAAGCCCATCAGAATAACAATGGAGCTCTCAGAAGAAACCCTACAAGCCGGGAAAAGAGGGGAGGCCAATATTCAACATTCTTAAAGGAAAGAATTTTCAACCCAGAATTTCATATCCAGCCAAACTAAGCTTCATAAATGAAGGAGAAATAAAATTCTCTCCAGACAAGCAAATGCTGAGGGACTTTATCACCACTGCCTTGCAAGAGCTCCTGAAAGAAGCACTAAATATGGAGAGGAAAAACTGGTACCAGCCATTGCAAAAACACACCAAAATATAAAGACAAATTACACTATGAAGAAATTACATCAACTAATATGCAAAATAACACCTAACATCAGTGACAGGATCAAATTCACACATAACAATATTAACCTTAAATGTAAATGGGCTAAATGCCCCAATTAAAAGACATAGACTGGCAAATTGGATAGAGTCAAGACCCATTGGTATGCTGTATTCAAGAGACCCGTCTCAGTGCAAAGACACATGTAGGCTCAAAATAAAGGGATGGAGGAAGATTTACCAAGCAAACGGAAAGTAAAAAGAAGCAGGGATTGCAATCCTAGTCTCTGACAAAACAGAATTTAAACCAACAAAGATCAAAAAAGACACACAAAGGCATTACATAATGGTAAAAGGTTCAATTCAACAAGAGGAGCTAACTATCCTAAATATATATGCACCCAACTGAGGATCACCCAGATTCATAAAACAAGTTCTTACAGACTTACAAAGAGATTTAGACTACCACACAATAATAATGGGAGACTATATTTGACACCCACTATCACTATTAGACCGATCAATAAGGCAGAAAATTAACAAAGATATTTAGGACTTGAACTCAGCTCTACATGAAGTGGACCTCATAAATATCTGCAGAACTTTCCATCCCAGAACAACAGGATATACATTCTTCTTAGTGTCATATGGCACTTACTCTAAAATTGACCATATAATTGGAATTAAAATACTCCTCAGCAAGTGCAAAATAACTGAAATTATAACAGTCTATCAGACCACAGGGCAATCATATTAAAACTCAAGATTAGGAAACTCACTAAAAATTACACAACTATATGGAAATTGACCAATCTGCTCCTGAATGACTACTGGGTAAATAATGAAATTAAGGCAGAAATCAAGAAGTTCTTTGAAACTAATGATAACAAAGAGACAACGTACCAGAATCTCTGGAATGCAGCTAAAGCAGTATTAAGAGGGAAATTTATAGCACTAAATGCCCACAACAGAAAGCTAGAAGGATCTCAAATCAACACCCTAACATCACAATTTAAAAAACTGAAGAAGCAAGAGCAAACAAATCCGAAAGCTAACAGAAGACAAGAAATAACTAAGATCAGAGTAGAACTGAAGGAGATAGAGATATGAAAAATACTTCAAAAATAAATGAATCTGGGAGCTGTTTTTTTGAAAAAATATAATAAATAAACCGGTAGCTAGACTAATAAAAAAGAAAACAGAGAAGAATCAAATTGAAACAATAAAAACTGATAAAACCACTGACCCCACAGAAATACAAACTACCATCAGTGAATATGATAAATATCTCTATACAAATAAAGTAGAAAATCTAGAATAAATGGGTAAAGTCCTGGAGACATACACCCTCCCAAGACTAAACCAGAAAGAAGAAACCCTGAATAAGCCAATAACAAGTTCTGAAATTGGCAGTAATAAATAGTCTACCAACCAAAAAAGCCCAGGACCAGATGGAATCCCAGCCAAATAATTCTCCCAGAGATACACAGAACTGTTACCATTCCTTTTGAAACTATTCCAAACTATTGAAAAGGAGGGACTCCTCCCTAATTCATTTTATAAGGCCAACATCATCCTGATATCAAAACTTGGCAGACACACACACACAAAAATACTTCAGGCCAATATCCCTGATGAACACTGATGCAAAAACCTTCAATAAAATACTGGCAAACTGAATCCAGCAGCACATCAAAAAGCTTATTTACCAGGATCAAATCGACTTCATCCCTGGGATGAAAGGCTGGTTCAACATACGAAAATCAATAAATATAATCCATCACATAGAACCAGTGAAAAAAGCCACATGATTATCTCAATAGATGCAGAAAGGCCTTTGATAAAATTCAACATTCCTTCATGTTAAAAACTCTCAATAAACTAGGTATTGATGGAGCACATCTCAAAATAATAAGAGCTATTTATGACAAATCCACAGCCAGTATCATACTGAATGGGCAAAAGCTGGAAGCATTCCCTTTGAAAACCAACACAAGACAAAGATGACCTCTCTCACCACACTTATTCAACATACTACTGGAAGTTCTGCCCAAGACAATATAGTAAGATAAAGAAATAAAGGGTATTCAAATAGGAACAGAGGAAGTCAAATTATCTCTGTTTGCAGATGACATGATTCTATATTTAGAAAACCCAATTGTCTCAGCCCAAAAACTCCTTAAGCTGATAAGCAAATTCACCAATGTCTCAGGATACAAAATCAATGTGCAAAAATCACAAGCAATCATATACACCAACAATAGACAAGCAGAGAGCCAAATCATGAGTGAACTTGCATTCACAGTTTCTACAAAGAGAATAAAATACCAAGGAATACAGCTGACAAGGGACCTGAAGGAGCTCTTCAAGGAAACTACAAACTACTGCTCAAGGAAATAAGAGAGGACACACACACACATACACAAAATACATCTTTATGGATAGGAAGAATCTTTATCAATATCAAGATAGGAAGAATCAATATCTTGAAAATCAATATCTTGAAAAAGTAATTTATATTCAATGCCATTCCTATCAAACTACCATTGGCATTCCTCACAGAATTAGAAAAAACTACTTTAAATTTCATGTAGAAACAAAAAAGAGTCCGTGTAGCCAAGAAAATCCTAAGCAAAAAGAACAAAGCTGAAGTCATCATGTTACCTAACTTCAAACTATTCTACAAGGCTACAGCAACCAAAACAGCATGGTACTGGTACAAAAACAGACATATAGACCAATGTAACTGAACAGAGATCTCAGAAATAATACCACACATCTACAACCATCTTATCTTTGACTAACCTGACAGAAACAAGCAATGGGAAAAGGATTCCCTATTTAATAAATGGTGCTGGGAAAACTGGCTAGCCATATGCAGAAACTGAAACTGGACCCCTTCTTACACCTTATATAAAAATTAACACGAGATGGATTAAAGACTTAAATGTAAAACCCCAAACCATAAAAACCCTTGAAGAAAACCTAGGCAATACTATTGAGGACATAGTCATGGGCAGAGATTTCATGACAAAAATGCTAAAAGCAACTGCAACAAAAGCTAAAATTTACAAATGGAATCTAATTAAACTAAAGAGCTTCTGCAAAGCAAAAGAAACTATCATCAGAGTGAATAGGCAACCTACAGAATGGGAGAAAATTTTTGCAATCTACCCATCTGACAAAGATCTACTATCCAGAATCTACAAGGAACTTAAACAAATTTACAAGAAAAAAGCAAACAATCCCATCTAAAAGTAGGCAAAGGATATGGATAGATACTCCTCAAAAGAAGACCTGTGACCAATAAACATATGAAAAAAAGCTCAAAATCAGTGATCATTAAATAAATGCAAATCAAAACCACAGTGAGATACCATCTCATGTGTCAGAATGACAATTATTAAGATGTCAAGAAACAACAGATGCTGGCAAAGCTGTGCAGAAATAAGAATAGTTTTACACTGTTGGTGGGAATGTAAATTAGTTCAACCATTGTGGAAGACACTGTGATTACTGCTCAAGGATCTAGAACCGGAAATACCATTTGACTTAGCAATCCCATTACTGGATATATACCCAAAGGAAATGAAATTATTCTACTATAAAGCACATGTATGTTTACTGCAGCACTATTACAATGGCAAAGACATGGAACCAACCCAAGTGCCCATCAATGATAGACTGGATAAAGAAAATGTGGTATATATACACCATGGAATACTATGCAGCCATAAAAGGGGATGAGATCATGTCCTTTGCAAGAACATGCATGAAACTGGAAGCCATCATCCTCAGCAAACTAACACAGGAACAAAAAACCAAACACTCCATGTTCTTACCTATAAGTGGGAGCTGAACAATGAGAACACATGGACTCAGGGAGGGGAACAACACACATGGGAGCCTGTTGGTAGGAAGAGGGTTGAGGGGAGGGAGATCATCAGGACAAACAGCAAATGCATGTGGGGCTTAAAACCCAGGTGATAGGTTGATAGGTACAGCAAACCACTATGGCATATGTATACCTATATAACAAACCTGCATGTTTTGCACATGTATTCCAGAACTTAAAGAAAAAAAAAAGAATAAGTCAGTCACAAAAATACAAATACTATATGATTTAACTCTTATGAAGTATCTAGTGTAGTCAAATTCATAGGGACAGAAAGTTGAATTGTGGTGTCGGAAGCTTGGGAAAGGAATTGTGAATTGTTGTGTAATGAGTATAGAGTTTCAGTTTTTAAAGATGAAAAGAGTTCTGGAAATTGGGTGCACAATAATGGGAATGTAGTTAGTACTACTGAACTGAATGCTAAAAACATGGTTAAGATGGTAAATTTAATGTTTCTTTTTTATATTTTGCCATAATTACATGTAATTATGTGCTGCATAAAAAAGTTTCAGTCAATAACACACTACCTTTACAATAGTGGTCTTTTAAGATTCTAATAGCATGTTTTTTACTATACTTTTTCTATGTTTAGATGTGTTTAGGTACAAAGGTACAATTGTGTTAAAATTGTCTACAGCATTCAGTATAGTTACATGCTTTGCTGGTTTGTAGCTTAAGAACAATAGGATTCATTACATAGCCTAGGTGTGTAGTAGGCTGTGTTTGTATATTATGATGTTCTCACAATGACAGATTGCATAATGGTTCACTTCTAATAAAGTATTCCTGTCATTAAGTGACAAATGACTCTGTGTGCATACGTATATATATTTAAGATGTCCCGCTCACCTGGATTAGCAGCATAAGCCACCCATCTTTCCTGTGGAGAGATTATGCTGTAGCTGGGCCCTCTTCACTCCATGCCCAGGAAGCTCTCCATGTACTTGGAGCATTCACTCTCCTGGACTAGGAGTTTAGACTGCCACCCTTCCCTGTGCAGAGAACTTGGGGCAGAGGTTTCCCAGCTCAACACCTAGGCACATCTCTGGGCTCCTGATGGCCATCCACTGAACTTCCCCCTTGGAGCTGCTGCTTGTGCCTACCACTGGGGGACCTGTAGGCAGGCATGCCTTGTCTAGCCCTGCCTATCTTGTTGCCCCCACTCCGAAGCTGAACAGGGAACTCAAACCACTGCATACTCCACAGATCAGCCCATTACCAGAGACAACAGAGACCTTCCCCCAGTAAACAAGGATCAAGTATATACCCAGTCATGTTGGCTGCAGTTGACTCTAACCCATAGGAGCTACCTAGAGGCCTGACACTTGAATGGTGCAACACTATAGAAAATCTACTGACATAAGCACACAGCACTGGGGAAAGAGATAAGTTTCCTGAGACTGCTGCCACTGCTACCTCACAGGAGACAGTGAGCTTGCTAACATGTTCAGTACATGACTACTACAACCAGTATTTGGGTAAGCCCCATAAAAAGGCTAAAATCAGGAAACTTATAAAGACTCTTTGCCACTAAAAACACCCAGAACCAGTGATATGACTCTCAGCACAGTCAGCCTCTAAAGGAGGATGTTTCCCAGTCTACCAAAGACCCTGTTGGGTTAATGGAAACATGAGCATGGCACCAGCTATGTGGAATCAGCAGCAATGCTTCCCATCAGGCCCCAGGGAGCATGGGCTGAAAGAGACTGCTTCTTGGGTTTCTGCAGCAACTGCACCTCCACTGAAGGTGAATGCTCACCGGAAGAAGACAATTTTCATCTTTCTCCATTATCTGTGCCCCTCCCCCTACCTGTCAGCTCTTATTCTTAAGTGTCACCTACTGGACTGGAGCCTGAATTACCAAACAAAATTACATTACTACAACAAGCAACATCTAAGAAAGCCACTGCATAAACCTATCTGTAACCAAGGAACCTATTCAGAGCCTTGACACCCTGAGAAAATAACAGAAATGAAGCCAATTGATCATACACAATATACATTGCAGTTACACCTCCAAAAGAAAAAAGGAATAAAAAATCAAGAAGCACCAGTCAAATAATAGCAAATTCACAACAAAAGGAAACATCAGCTCTCTCAAATGAGAAGGAATCAGCACAAGAACTCTGGCAATACAGAAAATTAGCAAGTTTTATTACATCCAAAGGATCTCACTAGCTCCCAAGCAATAGATCCCAACCAGAATAAAATGTCTGAAATGACACATACAGAATTCAGAATATGGATGGCAAAGAAACTCTATGAGATCCAAGAGAAAGTTGAAATCCACTATAAAGAATAAATGAAAATGATTTGAGAATTGAAAGATGACACAGATAAAATAAGAAAGAACCACATAGATCTCCTGGAATTTGAAAAAAAAATCACTACAGGAATTTCAAAATACAGTAGGAAGCCTTAACAATTGACTAGATCAAGCAAAAGAAAGAATTTCAAGGTCTGAAGACAAGCCCTTCAAATTGACCTATTTAATAAAAAAAAAAAGAAAAAAGAATTTTAAGAAATGAATTAAGCCTTCAAGAAACATGAGATTATGTAAAGTGACCAAATATTCAAACTGTAGCCATTCCTGTGAGACAAGAAGAGAAATCAAGCAACTTTGAAAACATATTGCAGGATATAATTCAAGAAAATTTCCCTAATCTTGTTAGAGAGTTCCACACGCAGATACAAGAGATCCAGAGAACTCCACTGAGATACTATAAAAGATGACCATCCCCAAGACATACAGTCATCAGAATATCCAAGGTCAAAGCAAAAGAAAAAAATCTTAAAGGCAGCTAGAGAAAAGATCATATAATCTATAGATGGGAACCCATCAGTCTAACTGTTGACTTCTCAGCAGAAACATTAAAAGCCAGAAAAGACGGTAGGTTGGGGGGGCAGGGGGGCACATTTTTGGCATTCTTAAAAAAGAGAAATGCCAGCCAAGAATTTTATATCCTGCCAAAGTAGGCTTCATAAATGAAGAAGATATCAAGTCTATCCAAGACAAACAATTGCTAGGAGAATTTGCCACCACCAGGCCAAACCTATAGGAGAGACTTAAGGAAGTTCTAAACGTGGAAATGAAAGAAAAATACTTGCTACCACAAAAGGACACAAGTACATAGCCCACAGACCCTATAAATGAATTACACAAATGAGACTACAAAGCAATTAGCTAACAACACTATGACAAGAATAAAATTTCTATATCAATATTAACCTTGAATATAAACAGTCTAAATAAACCACTTAAAAGACATAGAGAGACAAATTGGATTAAAAATCAAGACTTATTTTTCTGCTGCATGCAAGAGATGATCTAACTTGTAATGACACACATATGCTCAAAGTAAAAGGATGGAGAAAGAACTATCAAACAAATGGAAAGCAAAAAAGAGCAGGTATCAGATAAAATAGACTTTAATCCAACAATGGTAACAAAGGAGAAAGAAAGGCATTGCATAATGATGAAGGATTCAATTCAAGAAGAACATTTGACTATTCTAAATATATACACACCCAACATTGGTGCACCCAGATTTATAAAAATACTACTTCTCGATCTAAAAAAAAAATTTTGACAGCTGCAAAATAACAGTGGCAGACTTTAATACACCACTGACATTATGGAACAAAACACTGAGAAGGAAAACTAACAAAAAAAAATTCTAGACTTAAATTTGACATTAACAATTGGATGTAATAGACATCTACAGAATACCGTACCCCAAAACCTCAGAATATTCAGTCTTTTCATCTGCACATGGAGTGTACTTGAATACTGACTACTTGCTTGGTCATAAAGCAAGTCTCAATAAATTAAAAACATTCAAAATAATATCAAGTATCTCCTTGGACCACAATGGAATAAAAATAGAAATTAATACCAAGAGAAACTCTTGAAACTACACAAATCCATGGAAGCTAAACAACTTACTCCTGAATGACTTTTGTGTAAGCAAAATCTAGACAGAAATAAAAAAGTTAATTGATACAAATGGAATAGACATATACCATACAAAATCTCCGGGATATCACAAAAGCAGTGTTAAGAGACAAGTTTACAGCATGAAACATCTACATCAAGAAGATAGAAATATCTCAGATAAACAACCTAACCTCACACCTAATGGAACTAGAAAAGCAAGAACAAACTAAACCTAAAGCTTACAAAAGAAAAGAAATGACTGAAATCAGGTCAGAGCTAAGTGAAATTGCTAACCAAAAAAAAAATATATATATATATATAAATGATATGCTGAATTAAAACTTGCTTATCTGAAAGGATAAACAGCATTAACAGTCAGCAATCTAGATTAACAGAGAAAAATAAAAAGAGAAAATCCAAATAAGCAAAGATGGAAATAACAAAGGCGATGTCACATCCAATTCCACAGAAATACAGAATGGCCTCAGAGACTAATATGAACATCTCTATGCACAAAAATTATAAAATTTAGAAGAAATGAATAAATTCCTGGAAACACACAACCTCCCAAGATTGAACCAGGAAGAAATAGAAATCCTGAACTGACTAATAATGACTAATGAAATTGAATCAATAATAAAAAACCTATCAACCATGAAAGTCCTGGACCAGATTAATTAACGGCTGAATTTGACCAGATGTACAAAGAAGAACTGGTACCAATCCTACAGAAATTATTCCAAAAAAATCAAGGAGGAAGGACTTCTTCCTAATTCATTCTGTGAAACCAGCATCACCCTAATACCAAAATGTAGCAAAGACACAACAAAAAAGAAAACTAGAGCCCAATATTCCTGATGAAAATAGACACAAAAATCTTCAAGAAAATACCAGCAAGCTGAATCCAGTAGCACATCAAAAACATAATTCACCGTCATCAAATGAGCTTTATTTTTGGAATGCAAAGATGGTTCAACACATGCAAATCAATAAATATGATTCACCACATAAACAACATTAAAAACCAAAACGTATGATCATCTCAATAGACAGAAAAAACATTCAATAAAATCTAACATACCTTTATGATAAAAATCCTTCACAAACTAGACATCGAAAGAATATACATCAAAATAATAAGAGCCATCTGTGACAAGCCCATAGCCAACATCATAAAGAACAGGCAAAAACTGGAAACATTCCCCTTAGAAACTGGAAAAGATAAGGATGTTCCCTCTCACCACTTCTGTTTAACATAAAAGTTCTAGCCAGATCAATCAGGCAAGAGAAAGAAACAAAAGGCATCTAAACAGGAAAAGATGAGGTCAAGTTATCTCTCTTCACTGACAATGTGATTTCACATCTATAAAACCCTAAAGATTTCACCAAAAGACTCCTAGACCTTTCAAAGGGAATGCTTCCAGTTTTTGCCCATTCAGTGTGATATTGGCTGTGGGTTTCTCATAGATAGCTCTTATTATTTTGAGATATGTCCTATCAATACCTAATTTATTGAGAGTTTTTAGCATGAAGAGTTGTTGAATTTTGTCAAAGGCCTTTTCTTCATCTATTGAGATAATCATGTGGTTTTTGTCTTTGGTTCTGTTTATATGCTGGATTACATTTATTGATTTGCATATATTGAACCAGCCTTGCATCCCAGGGATGAAGCCCACTTGATCATGGTGGATAAGCTTTTTGATGTGCTACTGGATTCAGTTTGCCAGTATTTTATTGAAGATTTTTACATCAATGTTCATCAAGGATATTGGTCTAAAATTCTTTTTTGGTTGTGTCTCTGCCAGACTTTGGTATCAGGATGATGCTGGCCTCATAAAATGAGTTAGGGCGGATTCCCTCTTTTTCTATTGATTGGAATAGTTTCAGAAGGAATGGTACCAGTTCCTCCTTGTACGTCTGGTAGAATTTGGCTGTGAATCCATCTGGTCCTGGACTCTTTTTGGTTGGTAAGCTATTGATTATTGCCACAATTTCAGAGCCTGTTATTGGTCTATTCAGAGATGTAACTTCTTCCTGGTTTAGTCTTGGGAGGGTGTATGTGTCAAGGAATTTATCCATTCCTACTAGATTTTCTACTTTATTTGCATAGACGTGTTTGTAGTATTCTCTGATGGTAGATTGTATTTCTGTGGGATCGGTGGTGATATCCCCTTTATCATTTTTTATTGCATCTATTTGATTCTTCTTTCTTTTTTTTCTTTATTAGTCTTGCTAGCGGTCTATCAATTTTGTTGATTCTGTCAAAAAACCAGCTCCTGGATTCATTAATTTTTTGAAGGGTTTTTTGTGTCTCTATTTCCTTCAGTTCTGCTCTGATTTTAGTTATTTCTTGCCTTCTGCTAGCTTTTGAATGTGTTTGCTCTTGCTTTCCTAGTTCTTTTAATTGCGATGTTAGGGTGTCAATTTTGGATCTTTCCTGCTTTCTCTTGTGGGCATTTAGTGCTATAAATTTCCCTCCACACACTGCTTTGAATGTGTCCCAGAGATTCTGGTATGTTCTGTCTTTGTTCTCGTTGGTTTCAAAGAACACCTTTATTTCTGCCTTCATTTCGTTATGTACCCAGTAGTCATTCAGGAGCAGGTTGTTCAGTTTCCACGTAGTTGAGCAGTTTTGAGTGAGTTTCTTAAACCTGAGTTCTAGTTTGATTACACCTTATACAAAAATTAATTCAACATGGATTAAAGACTTAAACGTTAGACCTAAAACCATAAAAACCCTAGAAGAAAACCTAGGCATTACCATTCAGGACATAGGCATGGGCAAGGACTTCATGTCTAAAACACGAAAAGCAATGGCAACAAAAGCTAAAATTGACAAATGGGATCTAATTAAACTAAAGAGCTTCTGCACAGCAAAAGAAACTACCATCACAAAGGGCTAATATCCAGAATCTACAATGAACTCAAACAAATTTACAAGAAAGAAACAACCCCATCAAAAAGTGGGTGAAGGACACGAACAGACACTTCTCAAAAGAAGACATTTATGCAGCCAAAAAACACATGAAAAAATGCTCACCATCACTGGCCATCAGAGAAATGCAAATCAAAACCACAATGAGATACCATCTCACACCAGTTAGAATGGCAATCATTAAAAAGTCAGGAAACAACAGGTGCTGGAGAGGATGTGGAGAAATAGGAACACTTTTACACTGTTGGTGGGACTGTCAACTAGTTCAACCATTGTGGAAGTCAGTGTGGGGATTCCTCAGGGATCTAGAACTACAAATACCATTTGACCCAGCCATCCCATTAGTGAGTATATACCCAAAGGACTATAAATCATGCTGCTATAAAGACACATGCACACTTATGTTTATTGCGGCACTATTCACAATAGCAAAGACTTGGAACCAACCCAAATGTCCAACAATGATAGACTGGATTAAGAAAATGTGGCACATATACACCATGGAATATGCAGCCATAAAAAAGGATGAGTTCATGTCCTTTGTAGGGACATGGATGAAATTGGAAATCAACATTCTCAGTAAACTATCGCAAGGACAAAAAACCAAACACTGCATGTTCTCACTCATAGGTGGGAATTGAACAATGAGAACACGTGAACACAGGAAGGGGAACATCACACTCTGTGGACTGTTGTGGGATGGGGGGAGGGGGGAGGGATAGCATTAGGAGATATATGTAATGCTACATGATGACTTAATGGGTGCAGCGCACCAACATGGCACATGTATACATATGTAACTAACCTGCACATTGTGCACATGTACCCTAAAACTTAAAGTATAATAATAATAAAATAAAAATAAAAATAAATTTAAAAAAAGACTCCTAGACCTTATCAACTACTTAAGTAAAGTCTCAGGATACAAAATTAAGACACAGAAATTTGTAGGATTTCTATACACCAACAGTATTCAAGTTTAGAATCAAATCAAGAGCACAATTCCATTTATAATAAACACACACACACACACACACACGCATGCCTGCACACCAGGCATATACCTAACCAAGGAGGTTGAAGATCTCTGCAAGGAGAACTACAAAATACTGCTGAAAGAAATCAGAGACAACACAAACAAGTAGTCTATGCTCATGGATTGGAAGAATCAACATTGTTAAGATGGCCATTTTGCCTAAAACAATCTACAGATACAATGCTATTCTTATGAAATTACCAACATCATTTTTCAGAGACATAGAAAAAAAATATTCTAAAATTAATTGGAACCACCAAAGAGCTTGAAGAGACAAAGCAATCCTCAGCAAACAGAACAAATCTAGAGGCATCACATTATCTGACTTTAAGCTCTAATACAAGGCTACAATACTAAAAACTGGCACAATATTAGACACATAGACCAATGAAACAGGATAAAGACCCCTAAAATAAAGCAACACACCTACAACCAACTGATCTTTGACAACACTGAAAAAAATAAACAATGGGGAAAGGACACCCTATTCAATAAATAGTGCTGGGAAAACTGGCTAGCCATATGCACAAGAATGAAACTGGACCTTCTACCTCGTACTACATACAAAAATTAACTCACAAAAGTTTAAAGACTTAAACGTAAGACCTCGAACTTTAAAAATTCTAGATGTAAATCTAGGAGGTACTCTTCTGGATAATGGTCCAGTAAAGAACTTATGATGAAACCTCACCCCGCCCCCCAAAATGCAACAGAATGAAAATAGGCAAACTGGACTTAAGTAAACTAAAGATCTTCTGCACAGCAAAAGAAACTCTCAGTAAGCAGACAACCTAAAGAATGGAATAAAGTATTTGCTATCTATGCATCTGACAAAGGACTAATATCTAGAATTAATAAGAAAATTAAGTGAATCGACAAGAAAAACAAAAACCATTAAAAAGTGGGCAAAAGCCATGGACACTTTCCTTTTTTTATTTTTATTATTATTATTTTTCTGAGATGGAGTCTCACTCTGTCGCCCAGGCTGGAGTGCAGTGGCAGGATCTCCGCTCACTGCAAGCTCCAGCTCCCGGGTTCACGCCATTCTCCTGCCTCAGCCTCCTGAGTAACTGGGACTACAGGCACCCGCCACCAGGCCCGGCTAATTTTTTGTATTTTTTTAGTAGAGACGGGGTTTCACCGTGTTAGCCAGGACGGTCTCGATATCTTGACCTCATGATCCACCCGCCTCGGCCTCCCAAAATGCTGGGACTACAGGCGTGAGCCACTGCGCCTGGTCGACGTGGACACTTTTCAAAAGAAGACATACAAGTGGCCAAAAAACATAAAAAATTGCTCAACATCACTAATTTTCAGAGAAATGCAAATAAATTCACAAAGAGATACCATCTCACATTGGTTAAAATAGCTATTATTAAAAAGTCAAGAAATAGTAGATGTTGGTAATGTTGCAGAGAAAAGGGAATGCTTATACACGTTCATGGGAATGTAAATTAGTTCAGCCCATGTGAAAATCAGTATATTAGTCAGGGTTTTCTAAAGGGACAGAACTAATAAGATAAATGTATATGTAAAGGGAAGTTTATTAAGGAGTGTTGACTCACACGATCACAAGGTGAGATCCCACCATAGGCTGCCTGCAAACTGAGGAACAAGGAAGCCAGTATGAGTTCCAAAACCTCAAAAATAGGAAAGCTGACAGTGAAGCCTTCAGTGTGTGGTTGAAGGTCCAACAGTCCCAAAGCTGAAGAACTTAGAGTCCAATATTTGAGGGTAGGAAGCATCCAGTATGGGACAAAGATGTAGGTCGGAAGACTAGGCCAGTCTCGTCTTTCCGTGTTCTTCTGTCTGCTTTTATTTTCTGGCCACTCTGGCAGCTGATTAGATTGTGCTCATCCAGATTGCGGGAGGGTCTGCCTTTCCTAGTCCACTGACACAAATGTTAGTCTCTTTTGGCAACACCCTCACAGTCACACCCAGGAACAATACTTTACATCCTTCGATCCAATCAAGTTGACATTCAATATTAACGATCACAATCAGTTTGGAGATTTTTCAATGCACTAAAAATAGAACTACCCTCTGACCCAGCAACCCTATTACTGGGTATATACCCAAAGTAAAATGCAACCATTCTACCAGAAAGACACATGCAGCTGTATGTTTATTGTAGCGCTATTCACAATAGCAAATACATAGAATCAATCTGGGAGTCCATTAATGGTGGATTGCATAAAGAAAATATGGTACATATACATTTTGGAATGCTATGCTGCCATAAAACAGAAGTCACCTTTTCCAGCAATGCGGATGCAGCTGGAGGCCATTATTCTAAGCAAACTAATGCAGAAACAGAAAATCACGTATTACTTTTTTACTTGTTAGTAGGAGCTAAATCTTCAGTATGCATGGACATAAAGATGGGAACAAAAGACACTGGGTACTCCCAAAGAGTGGAGGAATAGAGAGAGGAAGGGCTGAAAAACTTCCTATCGGGTATCATGTTCACTATCTTGGTGATGGGATCAGTTTAAGCCCAAACCTCAGCACCATTCAGTATACCTTTATTAGAAACAGGCACATGTACCCCCTAAATTTAAAATTAAATGGAATTTCTTTTAAATGTATATATATCTCAAAATGTCCCTGAGATTTTTAAGTAGATTTTATATACTATATGACAATACATGCAAGAGGAAAATAGGGCAAATCAGGAATAAATCAATTATTGGTTTATAAAATAGTCTGGACAATTTTAAGGAAAAGTCAAAGTTTAATTAATCATTCAACATTGCCTTCACATAGGTTCTTTCTTGGTTTATGCACTGTTTTCCCATTGTTCAAATGTTTATACACCCAGTGGCAAATACCTGCATATTTGGATGCATAATACAGACACTTTTCTCACTCCCCTGGATCGATAGGTAATCACATAACACATTTCAATTTTCTCTGTGATATTTTGCTAGACTATACCAGAAGACCTATAATTTGAGAGTATATTATACTTAAATGTTATGATCCTATTTCTTTAAACAAAAACTGTTGACTCTTTGAATTCTGAAACAAACTAATTTTCATTCAACAATAGATTTCCTGTATATGTGTATGTGTGCATATGTGTACACTTTAGAGATATTAAAAATGCTTAAGACAATACTATAATTTATAATTATGTAACATTGGTTTTCTCAAGGAATATAAATTGGAAATTTTGGTTTGAGTTGAAGAAGGTATATGATTATTCATGTTTATATACTTTTGTTGTTGTTACAATAAATGGTAAGTTAAAAAATCTATTACATTTTTGGAGAAACTTTCATACTGTTTTTATAATGGCTGTAAAAATTTACAATGTACATTCTCAACAGCAGTATACAGGGGTTCTTTTTTCTCCACATCCTCACCAACACTTGTTAACTCTTATCCTTTGTATAATAGCCGTCATAAACAGGTGTGAGGTAATATTTTATTAGGATTTGATTTGCATTTTCCTGATTATTAGTGATGTTGAACATCTTTTCACATACCTGTTGGCCATTTTTATGTCTTCTTCAGAGAAATGTTTACTTAGGTCCTTTGATCAATTAAAAAAAATCTGATTATTTGGGTTTTTCTTGCTGTTGCATTGTATGAGTTTCTTATGAATTTAGGATATTAAACATTCATCAGATATATGATTTGCCAGTATTTTTCTCAATCTGTATGTTGCCTTTTAATTTTGTTAATTGTTTCCTTTGCTGTGCAGAAGCTTTTTAATTTGATATATTCCCACTTGCTTATTTGTGCTTTTATTGCCTGAGTTTTGGTGTGATATCCAAAAAAAAAATACTGACAAGATCAATAATAAGGAACTTCTCCCCTTTATTTTCTTCTAGAAGTTTTATGGTATCATGGCTTATGTTTAGGTCTTTAATACAGAGTTGATTTTTGTGTACAGTGTAAGATAAGAGTCCAGACATGTCAATTTAGAATATTTATAGACATATAAATGAAATTGCCAACTTGTCATGTCAATTTGGGTATGAGCCAAGAGTTCAGCAAACAATCCAGGATAGACTTATAAATTCAGGACTTTTTCACAGTTGAATAATATTTAAAATTGTGAAGCTACAGAATAATATCACTGAGAAAATAAATTTAGATATAGAGAAGATAAGATTACCAAAAAATGAGCCCAGGAACTTCTAACATTGAAGTAGAGGGAAAAAATGAATATTCTAAAACATAAATAGAAAGTAATAAGTAGTAAGAAGCTGCTAAGCTGTGATCAATAAAGCAAACTTGGGGGACCAAGAAGATCAGAGTATCAGAATATAATTTACAAAAAAAAACATTGCTACAATTTCTTTTAGATTATGGCTTGTGATTTAGTTTTTAAATGATAAATTGCATTCTGAAAATTGGTAGGTGATTCCAAAGTCATTTCTTCCATTATTTAGAAAGAACTTTATTTTGAAGTCTAAAAGTGTATAATGTAATGATTATCAGATACTATTTTCACTTGAGCTGAGACATCTGATCCTAACTTCCTCTCCCCAGATAAGTCAGACTTTGGCTCCATTCTCTGAGCTGATTACTGAGGGCCAGTGAATGCCTCTAATGAATTATAGTGGCAACTCCCCAGTGATCATTGATTTCATCTAGCTCACTGAACAGAAATAAGTACTTTCTAATTTGTTGTGACATTGAATAGATGTGTTTGTTTATTAAAGGATGTTGTAATGGCAGTATGCCATCTTGTCAGAAGAAAGAGCAACTTTGCTTTTCTGGGACAGAAAGAATATCAACCAAAGACTGGAAAATTAGAGTTGGCTACAGAAACCCAACAAATGAACTTCTCTGTAGTTTGAAAATAGGACAGAAACAAGAAAACAAAATCGTAGAAGTAGAGTCAAATACCACTGCTTGAGTTTCTTTTCAACTCTGCCACATGAGCTTTGACTTTTGGCAAGTGACCTAACATTTTATTCATAGGTTTTTCATCACAGAGTAGTGTATGATGATGGAAACGTCAAGGGTCATTTAAGCACACAATGGAAATGAATGTGAATGTCTCTGAAAAGTTAAAGTGTTACAGAAATAAGAGAAGCCTTGAATTCAGTTTGCTCTGTTTCATACTGTTAATGGGCCCTGAGTCTGGGTAACTGTCCCTTTTGTGCTTTGCTTGACAGCTGGGTGACGGCTTAAGGTGGTCCCTTCTTGGGGCCAAGTGCATGGTGGCCAAAGGCGTCACCCACACCAGCAGGTGTGATTTTGTTAATCCAGCAAATGAACTTTCCAAAAAATAAAAAAGACAACTGGTCCCTAAAAAAAAACCCAGAAGATTTGTTTTTGTTCTAGAATTTCTGCATTATTTGAGTATTTGAGCTTTCTAATACTCTGATCTTCTTGTCTTCCAAGTTTACTTTATTGATCACAACTCAACAGCTTCTCACTGATCTATTTTACTACTTACTACTTTCTATTTATGTTTTAGAATATCCTTTATTTTCTCTACTTTGATGTTAGAAGTTCCTAGGCTCATTCTTTGGTTATCTTATCTTCTCCATATCTGAATTCATTTTCTCAGTGATATTATTCTGTATTTTCACAATTTTGAATATTATTCAAGTGTCCAAAAATCCTGAGTTTATCAGTTTATTCTGGATTGTTTGTCAAACTCTTGACTCATATCCAAATTGACATGACAAATTGTCAATTTCATTTGTCTAAAAATATTTTAATCTCAACATGTCTGGAACTGAATTCCTCATTTCCCTTCTAAAACTACCCTGATAAACACATCTCACCTGATAGTAATTTCATCCTTCACTTTCTCTGTCTCCAAATCTTAAAGTTATATTGAATTTTTCCTCTCTCTTACACCCAACATCTTTCCAAAAAACTTTATCTTCAAATCTATCCAGGATTCACCTCCTTCTTACTGCTTTCAATTCTATTTCCATAGTCAGAGTTAATATTACTTTAGCAGAATTACTGCAAGAGATAATAATTCTGAGATGTGTCCTTGCTTCAAATGTACCACTCCCCTCTCAGTTTATTCTCAAAGTGGCAGAAGGTATACTCCTTTAGAAACAACTATCAGATAATATAACTGTTATGCATAAAGTCTTGTTTACATAGAATAAAAGCCAAAGTCCTCAAAATGGGCTCGCAAGGCCTGCAGGATCTGGCCAACATTTATGAGGTTTCCTGCCTCACAGTTCCATGAATATCCCAGGACTGCTCCGGCTTTAGAGCATTTGCAATGGCCACTCCCTTTGCCTGCAATGCTCCTTCTCCTAATATCTAGATAGCTCTCCTCCTCAAACCCTTTCCATCTTTATGCAATGTCCCCTTTCCCAATGGCCTATTTAAAAATTATAGCTTGTCACTATTCGACCTCACTTTTCTGGTTTCATTTTTTTCCATAACTCATACTATTTTCACTTGATTACTCTGATTATTATTTAGTCTAATCTTTCTTTGTTAAAATGTAGACTCCATGAGAGACTGAAATACTGCTTTGTTCATTGTTGCATAGCAATCACCTACAGTGTCTGCACATAACAGACCCTCTACAATGTGTTAAATAATATTTTTCTGAAGAAACTTATCTCTTTAGATTGATAAGTTATCCTTTTACACTGACATGGAAATTGTTTTCTCTACATTTCCATATATGTATTATATATATATAATATATATAATATACAACTACATACATAATATATATGCAATGCATATATGTGTGTATTGTGTTCTTTTATCCCAGTACTTTAAAATCAAATTATTTGTTGTGCCACTAACTTGAGTAAATCAAAATTGCCCTATGACCAGTGCACATAGTTATTTACAGAACCAAATCCTAATGTGTGCAAAACCCATCTCATATCATTTAGTTGGAAGAATTATTTTAAATAATAACTAAGTAATAGTAAGTATATTTTAAAAAGAAATAAGTGCTTGTAAAATAGGAGGAAGTGGTGGCATCTAGGACTGAAAAGAAATATATAGAGGAAAAACAATATTATTGAAATAAAACTAGGTTCTCAAAATTATTTCCATAAAGAAAATGATGCAAAATTATCATAGTCATTATCCTAATATATTTTTTTCACATGAAATTTTTTATATGCTGTAGGCAATAAGTTATGGATGGAAAAGACATTGTAGTTAAACCTGAATAGCAATTCATTCAGAAAAAAATGATTTTGACCTAATGTAGTTAAAAGGAATAACTGATCGACTGAGTTTCTGTCTTCTTAACATGATCCAAAAGTTATCATCTACTGTTTCCTTTGGTTATTTTTTATTTGATTGCCACATTTGAGATTGCTTCCACTCCACTGTTACTGCACAGGATCTATATAGATAGAATGAAAATGTTGCTTATTTGTCAGAGGAACTATATTAGTTATCTATTGCCATATGACAAATTATCCCAAAACATAGCAGTTTACAAAAACAAATATTTATAGTCTCATGGGTTCTCTGGGTCAGGAATGTGAGAGTAGTGTGGCTGATCAGTTCTGGCTCAAAATCTCTTTAAAATGTAGGCTAGAATTATAGACTTATCTGAATGCTTGATTGGGGAGTATTTGCTTTCACTTTCATCAATATGGTTGTGGACAAACCTCAGTTCCTCACTGTTGTCAGCCAAAGACTTCAATCTCTTGCCACACAGGCCTCTCCCTGGGCTGCCCAAGTGCCTTCAGGACAAGTTACCTGGCTTTCCCTAGAATGAGTGACCTGGGTGAGGTGAACAGAGAGAACACCCAAGATTTTAAAAGTCATCTTTTTATAACCTAATCTCAAAAGTGATATTACTTATGCCATATTATATTCATTAGAAAAACATCATAAAATCAACTCTCAGGTAGAGGTTATTAAAGACATAAATATCAAGGGGTAGGGATCACTAGGGGCCATCTAGGAGGCTGTTGACTAAAGTTCCATCTCTAGTCTCTAATCATTTACGTCCTTTCATATGTAAAATACACATCAGTAGGAAAAAAAAACCAAAATGGTTTTTCCTCTGTTAGCAGAACAATCAACACAGAAGACTTCTGTGACTTCTGATCTCCAAGAATTTTGCAGGGGTTTCTACCCAGCAACAAATAATCAGTTCTTCAGAGGACACCAGCTAGGTATGCTCTAATTTACCTGACACTATCTACCTGGGGATAGCATCAGATCCCACATGTTGAGGACTCAGTCTCATAATGTCAGAGGCTTTTGAACCAGAGCAACTCCATCTTGAATAGGGACTGGGTAAAATGACGCTATGACCTACTGAGCTGCATTTCCAGTGGGTTAAGGCATTCTAAATCACAGAATGAGATAGGAGGTCAGCACAAGATACAGGTCATGAAGACCTTGCTGATAAAACAAGCTTCAGTAAAGAAGCTGGCCAAAGATATCTATGAGAATGACTTCTGGTTGTCCTCACTGCTACACTCCCACCAGCATGAGGAAGTTACCCTATGTGATCTAAAAGGGGAAGCATGAAAAATCTACCCCTTGTTTAGCATATCGTCAAGAAATAATCATAAAAATGGGCAACCAGCAGCTTTTGGGGCTACTCTGTCTGTGAAGTAGCCATTCTCTTATTCCCTTACTTTCTTAACAAACTTGCTTTCACTTTATGGACTTGCTCTGAATTCTTTCTTGTGTGAGATCCAAGAACCCTCTCTTGGGGTCTGGATCGGGACTTCTTTCCAGTGACAAGACTGTGCCCCACTTCTAATGTGAATTGCAAGCCCCAGTTGTTTTACCTGTGCTTCTGACCTACTGACTATAAATTGAGGTTCCCACAACTCCTTCCTCAGGTTCAATTAATTTGCTAGATTGGTTCACAACACTTAAGCAAGCTTTGCTAACACTTACTAGTTTATTATAAAGGATATTACCAAGGATACAGATGAAGAGATGCATAGGGCGACAAATGGGAGATGGGGTAAATTCATTCCATCTTCAGGAACCTCCAAAAGTGTTCAGCTGTTTTGATGCTCATCTGAACTCTGTCCTTTTGGGCTTTTATGAAGGCTTCATTATGTAGGCATAATTGATGAAATCATTGACCCTTGGTAGTCAGTTTAACCTTCAGGCTCTATCCCCTCCCCAGAGGTTGGAGTTGGGCTGAAAGTCCCAATCCTCTAATCCTGCCTTGGTGTTTCCAGTGACCAGACCCCAACCTGAAGCTATCTAGAGGCTGCCCATCATTAGTCAACCCATTAGCATACAAAAAGACACTTATCACTTAGAAAATTCCAAGAATTTCAGGAGTTGAATGCCAGGAAACTGAGACAAAGATCAAATATATATTTCACAATATTACAACACATATCCTAAAAAGGACCTCCCAAAAGGCTTATTATGGAATCTACTCAAAATCTTTCAGACTTTTGACCTTCAGAACTATAAAATAAATCACCACCCTGCCTTTCCCAAGTTTTTGATCATGTCATCAGTCTTTACAAATCACCACCCCTAGAAATGAGATATTGCTTTTATTTTGGTTTATCATATTTGTATATAGAGTTTATTCTAGTGGTTTCTACTTGGTCTTTGCTACCAAATAGCTGTTACTTTATAAATAGGGAACCAGTGTAGAGAGTGGACAAGCTGTCAACTATATCTAGTTCAATTATACATTTTAGAACTGGAGAAATAACCATAGAGTGGGTTTAAGGAGCTATTGGGATCAGAACTTCCTCAATCACATGACCATTACCTTCTACGTTGACTATATTTAACTACAGTGACTAGGTGACTATATAACTTAGTTTCAGTTCAGATCCAGTGTCTGGTTAAAATGTCTTGTTATTCCCCCTTCCTTAATTCACTGTCATTCTGCAAAACGGCTGCAGTCCTCTTTAGGAAAGGCAAGGAGGAAGATGAACACTATAAATATTTGGCAGTGCATGAGGATTCTTCCTGAAGAAGCCCGCCAATCACTTGATTGATGGAACTCTGGGTCCATGAGTTGGTTCAGATAAGGGAGTTGAATGAATAAGGAATCATGGCTCTTTGTTTTGGTTAATCAAGTCAGAATTCTGTTCACTAGACCTAGAGGTTTCCCATTTATATAGATCAAGAAACACTTTAATTTCCTGCCCATCTGTTTTACTCTAGAAATACCATGATCAACTAGCCAACACCAAATGTCTCCACAGGTCAGACTATTCTGATCGCTGCTTTTATTCCACTGTCCACTACAATAACTATAATCATCCTGTCTGTGGTGATTAACTGCTGCCATTTGGCCCCAGCACACTGGGATTCTATTACCCCAATGCATATAAGTATCCCAGTTTAATGGTAGTAGTTTCTACAGAGAAGAGTGACCTCAGAGCTGTTAAAGGAAGATAAGACTTTTCTCAGGTATTTATTTATTATGGCTGTAGTGAAGAACACATTCTCTAGACTCTCAGAGGGGTAGATTATGTCAAGAAAGAAGAGGTGAAAGACCAGCTACAAAGAAGTAAGACAAAGTGCTTACTGGGGTCTTAGCAATCACAAATTCTGAAGACATTCGGCTCTAGCCAAATTGTATTCCACAGAGGGGAGTTTCTAAAAGGACACTGAAGGTAATTACAGAATTTATTTTGAAAGAATTGTTGGTAGAGCTGGGCATGGTGGCTCATGCCTGTAATCCCAGCAATTTGGGAAGCTGAGAAGGGAGGATCACTGGAGGTCAGGAATTCGAGTCTAGCCTGGCTAACTTTGTGAAACCCCATCTCTACTAAATATACAAAAATTAGCCAGCTGTATTGGCATACCCCTGTAATCCCAGGTACTCGGGAGGTTGAGGCATGAAAATCACTTGAATCTGGGAGGTGGAGGTTGCAGTGATCTGAGATCGCACCACTGCATTCATTCCAGAGCAAGACTCTATTCCCCCACCCCCGCCCAAAAAAAAATTACTGGTGGAGATGGCTGGCTTAGTATATGAGCCCATAGTATTGGTTGTTGCTGTTCAGGGGTTGCAGCACTGCTAAATTCAGCTGTTTTCCAGAATGCTGTGGAAGTGGTGGTTTGGCCCAGTTCAGAAGTTCATGTCAAGTTTCTGTTTTACAAGATTATAAGCCGTGCAGGTAGATCTTCTTAGAATGGCTTCCTGGCTCCATTTTAGAGCTCTGAATCAGAGTGATGCCATTTTATATATTGTATTTCACAATTAGCAAGTCTCATGTGATAAATCTTCTCTGGCATTGCAATCTCCATAAACCTCTGCATACCTTAATTGATCTATAGTATAACAAAGAAGTTTTGGCATTTAAATTAATTGAGTATAGGCCACTTGTGGATCCTTACTGCAGTCAACCAACCAAGCAAACTATTGGAACCATTATTAGCTTCTCAAGCTACAAGACTCATTCTGGAATTCAACTATATGCTCTTTCAATCTTAATCCCTTTTTCTTATCATGTATTCCCACACATATTCCCCAGTCTTCAGTTGATATGTATTTGAAAAACTATGAACTTATTTTAGTGTGGAGTGTATTTCCTCATGGATCCCAAGTTGTATCTTAGATATTTTGGGGCCTGATAAAAGTTGAATCTGATTATGCATCTAGACACCAAGAGGATGGTAACAAAATAACTTGAAGAGAAATCAGCAATATCTTGCAAGGTAATTGCCTCACAGGAATAAATTACAGTTTTTTTTTTTTCTGTCAAGGGCAGACTATTCTCCTCAGGCAAGGTGGAAGGGCTGATTCTACAGGCAAAGAAGACACAGAAAAAATTTGGTGTTCAAGGTCCCCAGCTTCACTGGAATCTGTTCAGATGTCCCCACCCCAAATTTCACTTTTGGATTTCTTTCTAATCATTTCTCTAGCTTTATTAAAAATTGTGAATTTAATTCGCAGTATTATTCTAATCTGCAGGACTAGACACTGAGTTTTCTTCTCAGAAATATCACCTCTACTGACACAGGAGATAAGAGTTAGCTTCAGGGCACTCATAGAAGCTTTCAGTCTCCTTGAATTGAAATCTGAAAGCCCTGGTTTTCACATTTTATTTCCCTAAATTCTCCAGGGCAGAAACAACCAATTAACTTTGATGGCAGCAGTAGTCTGTCTGGAGTGGCCACTGCCATGATGCCAGCTACAATAGGGGAGGTGCAGTCAGGGCTGTGCACTCACAGAGCTGGCCGGAGCCTTGCCCCTTTCTGAGTTGGAGGGGCAGGGCTGCCCTCCCAGGCATAGCTGCAGCTGCCCAGCAGTGGCTGTGGACCCGGGCATCCCTGTGCTCTTGGTGACATGGGAAGCTCCTTGCCCCTGCAGGCTCAGAAGTACCTACTCCCACTGCCTGGCCTCTCCCTGCTCTTGATGCCTGCTCTGATTTTGGAGCAAAGTTGAAGCCAAGCCCAGGCTCTGTCATGAGTTTGCTGGGTGTGCACACATTCGGGGCAGTGTTGACACACCAGCCCCCTGCAACCTCAGCCCTCTCCAGACTTTAGACACCCATGAACATGGGAGGGAGACTGAGGTGGGGCTAATGAACATGGGAGGGAGACTGAGGTGGGGCTAAAGGCAGTTTGGTGTGGGCCTGCAGGTACCACTTGGCATGAACAGCCTGGGTACTGTGGGCACCAAGGACTGCAGGTTGATGGGGGCAGGAGGCAGACAGGCTCCTGAGTGGAAAGGGATGGGTGTCCATGAAGCCTCATCTTCAAGCCAGTGATGGCCTGAAGCCTGGGGGCTGGGCTTCCAGTTCCACAGACTAGAACATATGGTGCATTTTCTGGGCCCACCCAGGGCCACCCATGAATCAATCAGCATGTACTTCCTCTCCTCTGAAGTGCATAAAAACCCTAGACTCAGTCAGACTCTGGGTAGATGATGGGACAGCTTGCCTGTGGATAGGAGCTGCCAACTCCAGGTCTCCTTTCCAATGAGGGCTGCACAGATGTCAGGATTCCCTGTGGAAGGGAGCTAAACACTTCAGGTCTCCTGAGAACTGTTATGCTGCTCAATGAAGCTCCTCTCTGCCTTGTTCACCCCCCAGTTGTCTGCATACCTCATTCTTTTTAGATGTGGGACAAGAACTCAGGACCCACTAAATGGCAGGACTAAAAGAGCTATAACACAAACAGGATTAAAACATGCCACCCCCTCCCCTACACTACTCACCACCTTGCAGATATGAGCAACGAGAAGGAGAGAAGAGCTGCAGCTCTTTGGGGAGCCCAGATCTAACGGCTCCCTGAGCCAGGGCTGTGAAACTCTCTTTGGGCTTCTGCAGTTCCTGGTGTCTTCAAGCTTCTGGGTGCTACCACACTCCCCTCATCCAGATTCAAGTACCTGTAGCAGAAGCCACATGCAGTACATCTTGTCCAGCTGCAGCGCTGCACAGAGCTAGCACCTGTGCCGGCATTTGGAGCTGCCTGCCTCGTTGCAAGAACCAGCATGCCTGACTGTGTGTGGTGGCTGGACCCTAGGCTCACTCACTCATACACGCTTTGCCTCTCCATGCCTGGCTCACAATTGACAGGTGTGAGATCCAGGCCAGAAGCATGAGCTGAGCACAGCCTGCTGGGCAGAATAAGTGGAATGAGCCCACTGGGCATGAGCAATACTCAGGTAGAAGGTGCCACCAGCCACAGAGGTTTCCAGCTGGATCCTGTGATAACTCCACATCTCTCTTACTTTCCACTTACGTGTTCTATGGTAGAGAATATGTATTAGTCCTTTCTCATTCTGCTAATACATAAAGACATACCCAAGATTGGATAATTTATAATTGGGTAAATTATTGGGTAATTTATAAAGGAAAGATGTTTAATTTACTCGCAGTTCCATATTGCAGGGAGTCTTCACAATTATAGTGGGAGGAGTTGAGGAGGAACAAAGTCATGTCTTATGTGCTGGCAGGCAAAAAGAGCATGTGCAGGAGAACTCTGCTTTATAAAACCCATCAGATCTGGTGATACTTACTCACTATCACAAGAACAGTATGGAAAAGGTCACCCCCATGATTCAATTACCACCCAGTGGGTCCCTCCCATGACACATGGGAATTATAGGAGCTACAATTCAAGATGAGATTTAGGTGGGGACACAGACAGATCATATCACTTCACCCTGGCCCCTGCCAAATCTAATGACTTCACATTTCAAAACCAGTCATGCATTCCCAACAGTCCCCCAAAGTCTTAACTCATTTCAGCATTAACCCAAAAGTCTGCCGTCCAAAGTCTCATCTGAGAGAAGGCAAGTCCCTTCTGCGCATGAGCCTGTAAAATCAAAATCAAGTTAATTACTTCCCAGATACAATGGAGATAAAGACATTGGTTAAATATACCCACTCCAAATGAGAGAAATTTGCCAAAACAAAGGGGCTACAGGCCCCACGCAAGTCCAAAATCCAATAGGGCAGTCATTAAACCTTAAGGTTCCAAGATGGTCTCCTTTGACTCCATGTCTCACATCCAGGTCACACTGATGCAAGAGGTAGACTCCCACAGCCTTGGGTGCTCTGCCCTTGTGGCTTTGCAGAGTACAACTCTCCTCCTGGCTGCTTTCACAGACTGGCATTGAATGTCTGTGGCTTTTCCAGGCACATGATACAACGTGTTGATGGATCTACAATTCTGGGTTTTGGAGGATGATGACCCTCTTCTTACAGCTCCACTAGGAAGTGCCTCAGTGGGGACTCTGTGTGTGGGCTCAAACATCACATTTCTCTTCCATACTGCCTTATCAGATGTTCTCCATCATGGCCCCACCTTTGCAGCAAACTTTTGCCTGGATATCCAGGCATTTTCATACATCCTCTGAAATCTAGGCGGTGGTTCCCAAACCTCAATTCTTAACTTCTGTGTACCCACAGTTCTAACATCATGTGTAAGCCACCAAGGCTGGAACTTGAACCACATGAAGCAACAGCCTGAGATGTATGTTGGCCCCTTTTAGCCACAGCTGGAGCTGAAACAGTTGGGATGTGGGACACCATGTTCTGAGGCTGAATACAGTAGGATTTTGTGGACCCAGCTCACAAAACCATTTTTGCCTCCTAGGCCTTCAGGCCTGTGATGTTCAAAGTTCCACAGATCTCTAGGGGAGAGGCAAAATGCTGCCAGCCTCTTTGCATAGCAAGAGTGACCTTTACTCCAGTTCTCAACAAGTTCCTTATCTCCATCTGATATGGTTTGGCTGTGTCCCAACCCAAATCTCAACTTGAATTGTATCTCCCACTATTCCCATGTGTTGTGGGAGGGACCCAGGGGAGATAATTGAATCATGGGGGCCAGTCTTTCCTGTGCTAATGTCATAATAGTGAATAAGTATCATGAAATCTGATGGGGTTTATTAGGGGTTTCCACTTTTGCTTCTTCCTCATTTTCTCTTTCAATGACCATGTAAGAAGTGCTTTTCACCTCCTGCCATGATTCTGAGGCCTCCCCAGCCATGTGGAACTGTAAGTCCAATTGAACCTCTTTTTGTTCTCAGTTTCAAATGTGTCTTTATTAGTAGTGTGAAAATGTACTAATACACCATCTGAGACCAACTCAGCCTGGACCTTATTGTCCATATCACTATCAGCATTTTGGGTAAACCTATTCAACAAGTCTCTAGGAAATTCCAAAATCTCCCATATTTTTCTGTTTTCTGAGCCCTCCAAGTCTCTAGAAAGTTCCAAACTTTTCCACATTTTCCTATCTTCTTCTGAGGTTTCCACAGTCTTCCACCTCTTCCTGTTACCCAGTTCTAAAGTCACTTCCAAATTTTCAGGTATCTTTACAGCAATGCCACATTCTACTGGTACCAATTTACTGTATTAATCCATTCTCATGATGGTAATAAAGATATATCAAGGACTGGGTAATTTATAAAGGAAAGAGGTTTAATTGAGTTCCAAATAGATGAAGCCTCAGAATCGTGGTGGAAGGTGAAGGAGGAGCAAAGTCACATCTTACACGGTGGCAGGCGCAAAGAGAGTGTGCAGGAAAACCCCCCTTTATAAAACCATTAGATTTCATGAGACTTATTCACTATCAGGAGAGCAGCATGGGAAAACCCCACCCCCATGATCCAATTATCTCCCACCAGATTCCTCCCATGACATGTGGGAATTATGGGAGCTACAATTCAAGATGAGATTTTGGTGGAGACACAGTCAAACCTTATCAGAATATATCACCCATTGCCTTATTATAGGCAATTCATTACAGGTATTTACCGGTGATAGTTGGATAAACTATTGGCCATGCATGCCATGGACTAGCAGTAACCACTTTACTGCTGCAAACATTAACATTAATGTCTTAAACCTAAGCAGGTTTGAGCACATATAAATATATTAAGAGACCTGTTATGATGTTTTTTCTGCATGCAATATTGGGAGTTAGTTAAGAGGTCTCTATAAAGCCACTGACTCTGAGTATGATGTGGAACTGAAGTCTACAATCAGGCAGTTTGGAAAGAAAGAAAGATTAAAGTAGGGGAAAGCAAGAACATACTAGAACCCACAAGCATGTCCTGGAACCCATGAGGACCAACTGAAACTTTGTGCCTTTAACTTTGGAGTATGAGTATCACCTCTGCCCTCCAAAACTCACACAAGAATTTCTCTTGTGTCCCACTGTAACTTGAAAGAAAATTTTGGAAAATAATCTCAGCCTCGTCAGCTTGACCAATTTCAATGCAAAGCCATCAGAATAGCATTAAATATTAAGTCCTCTCCATTTCTAGGAAAAAATGTGTGTAATTTCTCCCTTTTTAGGGACCTCTACCTAAGAATAAAAAAGAATATTTGTTTATTCCATGTAATTGGAACTTGACATATGCAAACTTTAAAATTTTATATTGTATCTTAGAAACACATAAATTTGGAATTGGTTTTAATATGTAGCTTTAAAAAATTATCTGTAGTTATTTTAGTCACAAGCATTGAAAACTGATTCTACCTGACTTAAATTGCATGAAATGTTACTTCTCATGAACCCCAGCCTTTCCATGAATTCCAAATGCATCACAAATATTTTGTTTAAATTGCAATAATTTTGTAGTATAGCATGTGGTGAATTTCATATTCAAGAGATTGCAATGCAAAAAGACAAGTCACATGAACATAGAATTCCAGGAAGCAATAGAGGCTGTAAAGACATTAAGTAACCTGGCAGTGAACAAAAAATCAGGAAAGGAACTGTCCCAGGATCTGAAATCAGAATTTTACAATGGTGCTATCAAGATCTCCCAGGTCTGAAAGGACTGGATGATATCTAGGTTAAGTATCATATGTGAATGAGGTCTGTTTGCATTTTTATGTTTTTTATTTCATTTGTGTAGCTGGTAATCAATCTCCTAATTATAATTATGTCTTTATTGAAGTGATTTCAGAGAATTTCTAGACACTTTTCATTTCAATAAGAGATATTTCATGAAGCTTCAAAAACATTAGTTATGCAGAATTTCACTTTGTTCCATTACCATTAAGAGATATTCACACTGTTAAGTTCCAAATATCCAGCACCTGCCTTCATGAGCAGGACATAACAAAAAGATATTTCTTGTCCTGAAAACACAGGGCTGTGCTAAATGGAACTAATATGAGAACAAATTTGAGGAGCTTCCCAAAGGCAAGTTAGGGAAATTAAAACACTGGATAATTAGTTTTCAGCATCATCCAGGCTGTATAAGAAGCATTCAGAGATAAAAAATAAAATGATAAATTGTAAGTTAGATACTAGGTAAAACCTATGACATCTAAAACCTATGATGAGATAAGAGCAAATTAGAAAGAGGAGAGTTAATTCAGTCAGGTGCTTCTCCAGTGATAGAATTGAAAAAGCTATCCAAGTATTTTCCACATTCGCTTATCCCCTAACACATTCATCAACACAGATCAATAAGGCTTTACTAGAATATGATCCACATTAAATACTAGTTGAAATGATGTGTTTATATGTCCTATATCTGAGAAAATGTTGAAAAGTATTATTTGGGTTTAAATCATGTGAAATCCAAAATGTTTTCATTGTATTGTACCATCCTTCTTTTTCTTTCTAGAATAAAGCTATAGAAATTGTTAATTTAAGTAACACTATTTTAAAAATAATGTCCTCCGCTTTTTACCAAATTAAAAGAAGTGTGAGAACTCATCTCTAACCTCACTTTTTTGAAGATATAATTAATATGCATTAATTTGAATATTTGGTTCTACATTAGCACACATTTTCTTATAGACATCTCAATAAAGTATATTCAAAATATGTGGTAACACCAAAATTTAAAATGCTATATTTAAAAAACAATTATTTTAAATGCTCTATGAAAGTAGTTTGATGACTTTTTAAAACTGTATTGATGGAAACATATTTTATTAAAGTTTTGTTTAGTGATGATTTGAAAATCTAAGCTCATAGTTATAATACAGCAAACCAAATAAAATGTGTAGAATTCAAATAACTTCATATTAAGTGCTTTGGTTTAGTCCACTATGTCAATTAACTTAAATAAATTTCTTAAAATTATTTTATATTCATATCAATATATTCACTAAACTAAATTTGTTTCCACAAATAGTGAAAAGCCCAACTTCAGCCTTGACTTTTCTGAAATTCTCACATTCAGTTTTTCAGAATGGTCTGAATTAATGAGTCACTTCTTGTGGTATAACTCTGAAAAGCACATTAAAAAGATTAATGTATTACAAACTTGGGAGGGAGCTAGTGTCATAAAAAGAACTTAATACTTATTTCTAATAATAAATAATTCTCTCAACTGCTGAATTTTCGGTTCAATACCTTCTCAGGAAGATGTCAGAATGAAGCATTAAAGTTTGCTCCATTCCATCAGAATGGGAATAGAGGGGCAATCTTGAGAAAAAAGAACTGGAGAGATCAATAAACTCCACAGGATGGCTCCACAGAGAGCAGAGTGGAGTTAGGGCACTTATTATGAGCTCTTATGACAGACTAGACATTTTAAACATATATATTTTTTAATTTAATTCTCATAACGAAAGTAAGTATAATTTTCCTTAATGTAAAAGTGAGGAGAATGTGGCTTAAGGAGCTTAAATAACTTACAGAAAAAGACAATTAAAATTAGTTCAACTAGGATTAGATTGCAGATTTGCCTGAACCAGCTGCTCAAAGCATGATCTGTGGAGCAGCAGTGTGAGCATCGCCGGGGAGCTTTGAAAATGCCTATATTGGTCCTATTTCTGATCTACTAAATCACAATCTATAGGGGTGAGACTCAGGAATCTGTTTTAGCTTGCTCTCTAGGTGATTCTTACATATACTACAGTTTTCAAAAGTACTGCCCTATACCACACAGGTGACTTCAAATTGTAATTCATTTATCACTACGTGTCCTTATACAAATGACTAAACTCTATGTATCATTCCAATACCTTTTAACAAAATAAAAAATAAATATTCTCCATGCCTTTCCTGAAAGACTATTAAAAAAGAACCCTATATCCTGAAAACATTATAAAATATGAAATATTAAAATATATTATTTACATTAATCATACTGTAATTATTTTTAAATCACCATGTATACAATATTTGTTAGCTAAATACTATTTGAAGAAAGAAGCCAAAATTAATCTTCCCCCATCTTATTATTTCAATATCTCTTTTAGCGGATTATGGGGATGAAAATCAAAAGTTACTAGCAGTTGCCCTTGACTACAGTAGTAACCATGACCTCATAAACACAAATTTTGCCATTATAGTGTTTGCTTTCCCATCTTTAGCTTCCTTAGGTCATTAAAATAGTAACTGGAAATAACTGTTCTGTTTTGGGAGAACAAGAGTTTTGGATCTTAAGAAAGCCTGCCTCTAGATAAACGGCAGTGGTAGAATTCAAATTCATCATTTATATCTTAATTTAACAGCAGGTTTGAGCCAGCTATAGAAACTCAGCATCAAGCATTCAGAAACGTGATCTGTCAGAAGTGGAATAACACTGCAGAAATAAGCGTGTTTTGTTTCACAAGGCTTAAGTTCCTCCCTAGTTCTCTTTCAGTATAATGTGAATCTGTGGGCCTGTATATGTACATGCAAGTGCATGAATAATGCATAAACAAATTATGTTTTTAGAAACTTCCAAATAAGGATACTTCTGAAACAGGGCCAGTTTCACTTTCTGAAGACTGACTTCTCTTTCTTGCTTCTTTTGAACCCAGAATTTTGTACTAATCTTTCCTTACCCCACAACATTTTTCAAATTAGCAAATATATCTCTTATTTTTTGAATAAATAGGCACACAAAGCACACAGGTGCAGGCATACACATTCCATGGCCATCCAAAAATAAACTAGAACCAAACATTTTAAACTTTTGGGAGTCATACTGATTGTAAATTAATAAAAGATAGGATTGCTCTCTCTCTGTCTTCACACACAGACACACACACACACACACATAGGATTTACATGCATCCTGAGGGTTATTAGTGAACCTGTTATTGAAGGTATAGTTTTACATGTTCAGATTTGTATGGCCTCCATTCTTATTGAGAAGTAGCACCACACAGTTAAGATCAGACTCTGCAACCAATAGCTTGTCTTGTAATCCTGTTACGTTACTTACAAACTATGTTAACTTTGGGCAATTTATTTAACCTCTTCACATCTCAGTTTCAAATTGAGGTATACCAACAGCATTTACCTGCAGGTATAAGAATTAAAGGAATCAACATTTGGAAGACGTCTCTTAGAAGAATTTCCTGCACAGAACAAAGAATATTATACTTTTATTTGTTTCTGCTAAAAAACTTTATTAGTCATCTAATAATCAAAGTTTGTTTTATAACAGAGAAAACATTTTATCAAAACAAGGGATCAATTTGCTGCAATTCGGTTTTTCTCTCTTTTTCATGAGTGTGTGTGCACATTATCTTGCTATTGCTCTTCCTTTCCTTTTTCTTCATCTCTTTAGAAGAATCTTTAAATTTTTGTATTTATTTAATGAAATAATAATACATACAATATTTTCCAGTAATTGAAAAATTACTCCTGTGAAATCTGCGCCTGTCATAATTTCTCTGTCCTTGTAGTCTGCAATACTTTGACTCCCTATTTCTGATAATTTAATTGAGCTAGTCTTCAGCATGCGGCAACAAAATTGAATAGTGGTTAGTTTGCAAATGCCCTAAAGAAACACGATTGTAGTGAAAACTCTATTTGAACAGGACTCTCAGATGTTTATGGAAAGAGACCATGGAGTTCCCTGCCAATTACTTGCAAGATTTGGCGTCCCTGACAAGTTTCTACCCACCAGAAGCAATCCTCTTACATCAGAGAGGGGGTTATATATACTGGATTTTTCAAAACATTTTCCTGAAAGTTCTAGTTGGTATCTAGGAGTGAAGAAAGGACAAAATGTGCTCTTAGACTTCTTCCCTAGAATGAAAATTTCCACAGTAGAGTTGCCTCCTTTGGTAAAGCTGAAGCTTTCCCTGAAGAATTAAGGGGCAGCCCTGTCTTTGATTAAGATGCTTTCAAACTCACACCTTTTGTTCCATTTATTCCTCTGGATTTTACAAGGTGAAGATATGTGAAGTAAAATGTTTTTACTGAGGCTCTTGCCTTTAAATCCTTGAAATAAGATGAACTGACATGAAAATAGGGATGAAAATACATTGAGGATGCATACAGAAAACTCTGGCGATGCACTAAAAATGTGTGATCTAGCTGGCAAAGCAGAAACATGAGATAAAAAGAAGAAAAATTGCTCAAGAGATAACTCGGGGTCTCAAGCTTTAAAAACTGAGTGCGATAAAGTCTGTCGAATATTGCACTTGCGTTGCTCCTCCTCCTCCCCATCTCTATTGAAGGAGAGATTAATCCCTCAAAGAGGACATTGCTAACACTTCAAAAATCCAGTTTGTGAACAATGTTCACGTGTCTGAGAATACACATTTATAATCTTAACAACCTAGTCACACTAAACTTGGAGGAAACCGTCATTCATTTTCAAATATCAGAGGATGTCATACCTTGAGGGGAAAATTAACAGCAGAAAGAAGGAGAAAAAGTTATGAAATAATGAAGAAAGGACAACAAAAGATGTAAGTGCTTCTGTCCCCCAGACAATAATGTTTAGCTCTCTGACACTGAGACAAGACACTTTGGGTTTAAACTTTTGGTTGAAAGATGCAATAATTACTTTTTCATATTCCTTATTAAACACTTAAAGATATGGAGAAGACCTGCTTTAATAAGGATGAACGTGACAGGAGGGAAAACCTTAAAAGGAAAATTATAATGAGTATGTTTCAAATTTAAAGTATAATTCTCATATATTAAAATTTATTTTCTCAAAATATAAAATTAAAATACTCAGTTGAATCTGAAACACCTTTTTAAATTACTATTAACGCCACAAATTTTCTGTTTCCTCATCTTTAAAATGATAATAACTGTTATCATAGCTGCTATGAAGATTAATGAGAAAAATCATACAAGTTGTAGTAGAGTTCCAGGCTCAGAATAGGTATTTGTTAAATGTCAGCTACTCTGCTACTAGTACTTCAACAACTGCCACAATTATTTTATGCTTACCAATATTAATATTAATAATAATAATTTTTTATGTGTACTGACAGTTTTTATATATTCTATTAACACAACCTCCCATTTGCTTGATAACTTGATCATAAGAGCCTAAATAAATGGCAGATATTTTAAACTATTTATCCTTGTTTTTCCTTAAATTTGCTGCAATATCCTGTATCACAAAAATCTCCTAGGAAATGCTATCAAACTGCTAAATGTTAGAAGACATGTGTCAATCATTTCTTTATTTTTTTATTTCTTTAATTCTTTAAAAATAAAACATACAAAGAAATCATCTGTCAAAGTGCTTTTTCTGAAGCTGGTGTTGGTTTATATAGAAACAGTCAATAAATATTAAAGGGAAAAATAAACTGTGTGAATGATTCATTGGGATTAAAAACGAGCTTTAAAAAGCTGGACAGAATATCTGTTGTTGACAGTATCAACATAAACCAGAGTCATTAATTTCATTGACCTTCTCATATGGTTTAATTTGTTCATTTATTCTTTCTTGGTAAAGCATTTGGCCACATGTGTTAAATAAATGTTGATGGTCTGATGAAAGGAAAAATGGTATACATTAAATGAAAAAAATTCAGTGTGATTTAAAAAATTATCCTGGAGCTAGCTTTAGCAAAAAGTGAAGAAATTAATAAAAGGATGAAAAGGACAATTGTTATTTCCAAGGTTTTGGAACCAGGAATGAAAAATCCAAGATGAATTTTATGGCTTATAGTTTTCTCTGTCTCAAATATCTGTGTCAGCTTTTAAATGCCATAGTCCCCATCTCTGTCCACTCTCATGCTTGAGGATGGGCACCCCACAGTTTCTGAGTTTATCATTTACAATTCTAGCTATAGACAAAGAGACTCATACAGTGTCTGTGAGTCCCAATCCAGAATTCTCAAGAAACACACTATGATTGGCTCAGCATGAGGCAGCACCTTATCTCTTGTCTGATTAATTGTGGCCGAAATGACAGTGTCATATAGTACAACAGCTCTTAATCCCTGGGGGTTAAGGAGGCAATTCTCAAGAATAAGAGATCATTGTGAAATTGAAAAATATGCTCAATGTATTGGTATCATCTTGTATTATTCTTGAGGCTAAATACCCAGTGGGTTGGCCTCTACTTTCCAGAAATTATTTGCAATCTAAGATTCTCTTCAATATATGCCCTATGACCATGCTGCACATAGTGACCTCAGTTTTCCCCACAGCCTGAACACCACTTGGAAATATTTTGCTATTCTACATGAGTTATACTGAGTAAAGGCAAATTGAAAAAAAGCAACTAAATTTTCTTGTTGGGCATTTTGTATTGCCATTTGTTAAGCATGGTTTATAGATGCTGATTAACAATGCTATTTATCTTTCACAGGCAGGATTCCATTTATTCTGGAAGCATAGAAAAAAGACCAAATTATTTAGTTAGCTTACAGGGTCAATGCAATGAGAAATGCAAAGGCAGCCAAGCCAACCATAGGCTGTTATATAGAGAGACCAATAAAAACAACAACAGCCACAAAAATCAGCTGATAAGATGGCCAAAGATTTTTTGAATCGATGAGCTGGTTTGATGCTGAGGCAATTATAGTTAGAATCAGGCCATGTCCCAGTGAAAATGCTTAGATGTCTATCACAATTTTCCCACTTTCGCTTTCATGAATCTCTGTCCATCCTTTTAAGCTCTTCTTCTTTTGTCCGTTGTCTTTTTTTATAACTGGTTTGACCTCTGCAGTTGTAAGAGGAAGTCGAATTAGACTGAACATTCAGATGACATGGGTCTAATTGTATTCTCAGTAAGTATTGTATACTCAGTAAGTAAACTTGATCATGAGTTACATGCCCTTGACCTCCCCTCAAGTGTAAATATGAATAATTTGAATAATTAGGCAAGATAACCTTCAAATCCATGTCAAGATATAAAAATCTGAGAATATTTTTAAAAATACATATGGGTTTTAGACCATGATTCAGATGTAGCATCTGGCTTCTGATAGGACTGAAGTTTGAGAACCAATGGTAATGCACTTTTCTTCTCTGCACAGTAATAATGCCTTTTTAAAAACTGCATATATATTTGACTCTAGAGGGAACTAACAGCAGTTAAATAAGATAATCCTCTTAGGAAAATTTTCATTTCCGAAGAGGAAGTTGACGAAGAGAATTAACTAAAGGCTCTAAGTACTATCTGGGGTTGGTATGTGATGATGGGCAGAGATGGAATGTTTAGAAACAGGAGTTGCTCCAGTTCATACCTGTATTTATATCCACATGCAAAACTAGCATATCATATTTAAAATGCTTAAAAAATAAAATTCCTCACTTATAAATGCTTTTTTATATCTTATATAAGAACAATCTTTATGTACTGAGGTTTATAATTGTTCGGTGATGTCTAAATTGACATTTCAATAGAAAAATCAATTAATTACTTCATATTGCTTAATTACTCAGTAATTGTTCCTTGAGAACTGAATATGTTGAAGCCTAAAGTGATATTGGTAAATTGTGTGTATGTGGCAGTCACGTTTGCTCTTCTGCCACTGAGACCCCAGAATGAGGAAGTATTTTCTAATTTTTCTATGTGGAAGCTGGGACAGTTATCAGTGTATTGCCCCTCCGTTCCAAATCATGCTTTCATGAGGCCTCATGATTCCAGGACCGAACTCTGTAAACATTTATCCTTTGCCAGCTAATGAAATGCTTGGCCATTTTGTAGGGATAGTGGAGGGTCATTATAAGGCTAAAGCAAATGTAAAATGTCTTTCTCCCTGGTTTTGATGTGTTATTGTTTTGTTGTCTGCATGTCTGCTAGAAGGTATGCCTGTAGAGGCTCACGGTGTTCATCTCAGTGGATCTCAGAGACCAGCTCCAGCTTGCCTGCTCCTCCAGCAAGCTTCTTGGTCATCTACTGGACCATTATTGTAAACTCGCTTCACCTTGTCTTCATCTGCTTATGAAATGTTTGTCTCCTAATAATTTACCCTTATAGTCCTCACCTCTTCCTTCTGGCAAAGTCTCTGCCTCTGGTAGGCTGTGTATTCCTGTGGTAGCCACACACTACCCAAACAAGTTCAGAATCTCAGCCTTAGATGGATAGAGGTAGGGACAGATGGTGTTCTCCCAAATTCTTAGTACCTTTCTCAGTCTCAGAGGTGGTGGGTCCTTCTTGCATTTACTACTTCTGCATTCCTAGAGTCCTATTTTACTCCTTTTAATGGTTATCATTTTTACTTTAAATCATGATTTATATTATATCACCATGTTCACATTACTGATATGCTTTGTGACTGAGAGAAATACATGTTGATATTTTAAAGGTCACATTTAAAAGCTTAAATTACATCAGTGGTGAATCTTTTACAAGAAAATACCACTAGATCTCAAAGAACCAGTGTTCAAAATACCAATTCAATTAAGTGAGGTTTACGTGTTTTAATAAATATTTGTGTTTTAGGTCTCAGATAACATCACAGAAAGGAAAAGACAGCAATTGGCATGTGTACTAATAATAGTATTAAACTATTATAAACTAACAGAAATAATAGTACTAAGCATAGTAATAGTAATAATGGTATTAAACATGATAAATGAATGTGTACTAATAATAGTACTAAACTATTGTACTATTAGTTGACTCAATAGAGAAACATTTGGTCTGTATGTGTTTCATCAGTGTTGGAGAACTTTGGGAAAGTTTATGTGACTCTAGAAAGAAGTCTATGTCACAGTGAGATTCATTTTCACTATTTCTATATTCAGCTCTAATAAATGAGATAACAGTAACCAAAGCAGCTTACAACAGTTAAAGGTATGGTGTTGCCATGCAGACAGAGCTCTAGCTCTCAGGAAAGTATCCTATATCCTATTAGGCACTCCTAATTCTTTTATATTTTGGGTTTGAGTTATATCACTTCACAGATCAGTACTGTATTTTACAATTACTTTAGGCAACTTTAAAGCACTGATGGTTTCATGTGAACTATAGAGCATGCCAAGCCTCAAAGCACTGGAAAAGACATGTAGAGCTTGTCTGATAAAACCCATCTTCCTTCCCAAAAGCAGAAGACACTCAAATCACCTATAACAAATCAGTAGAAATCCTAATGTTGACATTAAGAAAGGAGAGTTCTCAGGATATCTCTCCTCCAAACATCATCCCAACTCCTCTTAGCTCCCTGTACTGTGAACTAACCTATCATATATCAGAATTTCTGCCACCCATATTGTAACTGAAATTGAGTAATCTATGATGGTCCACCACAGCTGTCTCTCTTATACCCTATGTACCTCAAGATCAAATGGTAGAAATGGTGTCCTCGTAACTCTCCAATGTTTTTTTCCACGTAGTTACTCTCCCAGCTTGATAAATCCTGCTCCTATGAGTTAACCACATATACTATACTACTCCTTCTCCTTAGTGTAGCAGTCTCCAAATTTCCAAACCATTAGTCATTAATCAATGAAGCTTTCTACATCTATACTTCTCAACCTAAACCTTATTATTCTAACATATTAATTCCCATCAAAAGGATCATTCCAAAACATACTAGCAAATCAGACTTTGTAGTTCTTTATCACCAGAAGCTTATAGTATTACTCTGTTTTCACACTGCTACAAAGATACTACCTGAGACTGAGTAATTTTGAAAGGAAAGAGGTTAAATTGACTCACAGATCCACATGGCTTGGGAGCCCTCAGGAAACTTACAATCCTGGCCAAAGGTGAAGGAGAAGCAAGCTTGGAACATCTCACATGGCAGCAGGAGAGAGAAGGAGTGCAAACAGGGGAAATGACAGACACTTAATAAACCATCAGATCTCGTGAGAACTCAGTATCATAAGAAAAGCATGAGGGGAACTGCCCCCATAATCCAATCACTTCCCACCAGGTCCTGCCTAAACCCCTGGGGATTACAATTCAAGACGAGATTTTGGTGGGGACACAAAGCCTAAACATATCATTCCACCCTGACCCCTCCCAAATTTCATGTCCTAACATTTCACAACCAATCATGTGTTCCCCACATTCCCCCAAAGTCTTAACTCATTTTAGCATTAACTCAAATGTCCAAGTCCAAAGTCTCATCTGAGACAAAGCAAGTCCCTTCTGCATAGGAGTCTGTAAAATCAAAAGAAAGTTAGTTACTTCCAAGATACAATGGGCATACAGGCAACGGATAAATGCTCCCATTCCAAATGGAAGAAATTGGCCCAAACAAAGGATCTACAGACCCCATGCAAGTCCAAAATCCAATGGGGTAGTTATTAAATCTTAAAGCTATGAAATAGTCTCCTTTGACTCCATGTCTCACATCCAGGGCACACTGATGCAAAAGGTGGGCTCCTGCGGCCTTGGGAAGCTCTGCCCCTGTGGCTTTGCAGTGTACAGCCCCCTGCTCTGCCTGCTTTCACAGCTGGTGTTGAGTGACTGCAGTGTTTCCAGGCAAATAATGCAAGCTGTCAGTGGATCTACCATTCTGGGGTCTGGAGGATGGTGGCCCTCTTCTCACAGCTCTACTAGGCAGTGCCCCAGTGAGGAATCTGTATGGGGGCTCCAACCCCACATTTCCCCATTGCACTGCCCTAGCAGAGGTTCTCCAAGAGGGCTTCCCCTGTGTGGCAGACTTCTGCCTAAACATCCAGGCATTTCCATACAACCTCCAGAATCCTGACAGAGGATTTCAAACCTCAGTTCTTGACTTCTGTGTACCTGCAGGCCCAACACCATGTGGAAGCCACCAAGGCTTGTGGCTTGCACCCTCTCAAGCAACAACCTGAACTGTATATTGGCCCCTTTTAGCCATGGCTAAAATGCAGGGCACCAAGTCCTGAGGCTGCACAGAGCATGAGTGGGGCCCTGGGCCTGGCAAACTAGTTTTCCCTCCTATGCCTCTGAGTCTGTGATGGGAGGGGCTGCCATGAAAGTCTCTGACATGGACTGGAGACATTTCCCCATTATCTTGACAATTAACATTTGGCTCCTCCTTACTTATGCAAATTTCTATAGCCAGCTCAAACTTCTTCCCAGAAAATGTGTTTTCCTTTTCTATCGCATGGTCAGGCTGCATATTTTCAAAACTTTTATGGTCTGCTTCCTTTTTAAAGCTAAGTTCCAATTTCAGAACATCTCTCTCAAAGCTATACAGATCTCTAAGGCAAGGGCAAAATGACACCAGTCTCTTTGCTAAAGCATAATGAGAGAGACCTTTACTCCATTTCCCAATGTTTCTCATCTCCATATGAGACCACATCAGCCTGGACTTCATTGTCGATATCACTATCAGCATTTTGGTCAAAACCATTCAACAAGTCTCTAGGAAGTTGCAAACTTTCCTACATCTTCTTGTCTTCTTCTGAGCCCTCCAAACTGTTCCAACCTCTGCCTGCTATCTAGTTCCAATGTTGCTTCCTCATTTTGGGGTATCTTTATAGCAATACCCCACTCTACTGGTATCAATGTTCTGTATTAGTCCATTTTCACACTGCAATAAAGATACTACCTGAGACTGGGTAATATATAAAGGAAAGAGGTTTAATTGACACACAGTTCTGCATGGCTGGGGAGGCCTCAAGAAACTTACAATCATGGCAGACAGTGAAGGGGAAGCAAGCTTGGACCTTCTCACATGGCAAGAGAGAGAAGGAGTGCAAGCAGGGGAAATGCCAGATGCTTATAAAACCATGAGATCTCATGAGAACTCACTCACTGTCATGAGAACAGCTTGAGGGAAATCACCCCCATAATCCAATCATTTGTCTAAACACCTGGGATTACAATTCAAGATGAAATTTGGGTTGAGATTTGGGTGAGGACTCAAAGCCTACCGTATCACTTATCTTCCAATATTTCTCTGCCACCTGGCCTTATATTCTCCCAATAAGTCAAATAGAGTTTGTGTCCAAAATTGTTAATTTCAACATGTCATTTTCTAGCTACGGTCTCTGCTGTTTCCATTTTCCTGCTCTTAGACATCATCAAGCCACTAGTATATGATATAAAGTATGCGTTGTCTTCTCTATATTCCTTCTATATCCAGCATTAATTCTAAACAATAAGACTGTCATTTCAATCACAATCTTATAAATACCCAGATTGCTCTGCACCACTTCCTTCCGATTGCAACTTTATGGCAAATCTATATCCACAGTGAACCCAATCAAAAGCTTTGTCCATGACTACACTCAGGTAGATGAACATTTCTGGTGGAAAAAAAACCCACATGTCTGAGAAGTTTTTAATAATTTCTGGTTTTTAGTCTCATAAGGAACCTCAATATTTCCCAGAAAGATCACAATGTTTCTCCAATAAGTTAGCTTGCTGTAAACCTCTGACCTCCTTACATCTGTTTATGCTCAGAATATTACTTTTCCTCTGCTTCACTGATGAAAATAGAAGTTTTTATCAGATGCAAATGCTGTCACCTTTGTCTCTCCAGTAAACAGAAGTATATGTACTGTAAATATTCTTCTTTTGTTCTGATATTATAATCTGAGGGAAAAACGCCTTCGTTTATTTAAAGTTTATGTCTCTGCATCAGCTTTGGTGCCATATTCTTTCAGAATTCTTAGGACTCATTGCTATTGATTATCTTTTCTGTCTCTCAGAAACATGTGCAGCCTACCAGATTCTTCCCATTAGAATTTAAATTTTTTTTTAAGATTTCTCATGATATGACATTACATTATAATAATGTAAAATACTTTTTAAAAAATGTCAGTGTTCTGGCTCTATACCCAGATGTTCTGGTTTAATTGGCTAGCCATAGGTTTTGAACATTTAAAAAATATATACCTGAGATGATTCTAATGAATAGGGTTGAAAAATTTGCCTTGGTCTCTCACGTAATTAAAAGTGTTTATCCCAGGACCACCCATCTCCTCCAGATTCTACAATATCTCTATTCTTCTCTTCACAGCAGAAAATCTCAAAGAGTGATTTACACTGATTAAATGTCAATCTTCATCATTGACTAATCAGCACTCCTTGCCAAGCCCAAAATTGCCGGCATTTAACTAAATCCAACACACACCTTCAGTCCTTATTTTATTTAACTCCTCAGCATTTGACACGTGACAATTCGATATTTTCAAAACACTCTTTTATCTTAATTTTTCTCTCATCTGGTTTCACTTACCATTTTTGAGACAATTTTATAACTCTTTTATTCTTGTTTCATGTATATAAATGGTTATGTATTTAAGCTCATAATTTATTGTAATTCTTCTAGTATAGAAATTATTACTTTTGGATTGGTAAACATTCTATCTGGTGTTCTCAAATGTGGACTAAAACATCACATATCAATCAAGATAGGATAGACCTGGCTAAAAATTTTTTTTAAAATTTTACATATTTATTTATCCTTTATAGTTCATGATCATCATTAAGTGTTAGCAGGGAAGGAAGGAAGCTCTGCTTGTAGAAGTCACTCAAAGAATCAGGATGGCAGAAGAGCTGCCATCTCAAATGTTGCCTGTCACTATTCCAAAAACAAACAAAACAAAACAAAACAAAACAAAAAAAGAACAATGAGAAGTCTTATCCCAGAAGCCACAAACATTATTTCTGCTTCAACTCAATGGCCAGAATTAGTCACATTCCCCACCCAGCTACAAGGGACCTACAAAAATCAGTTCCCCCATTTGCCTGAAATCACAGAATAACATAACAGTGAATAGCATTAAAGATCGCGACCTAAGTAAAAAGATTTTGTAGATTATAATAGAGCTTCTGAACAAGAAACCTTGGGAGTGAGCTTCAGTAATCCACATGTGATGTGTAACAAGTACAACTAGTGAGACTGGTGTACTACACCTTGTAGTATAGTTTGAAGTCAGGTAGTGTGATGCCTCCAGCTTTGTTCTTTTGGCTTAGGATTGTCTTGGCAATGCAGGCTCTTTTTTGGTTCCATATGAACTTTAAAGTAGCTTTTTCCAATTCTGTGAAGAAAGTCATTGGTAGCTTGATGGGGATGGCATTGAATCTGTAAATTACCTTGGGCAGTATGGCCATTTTCACGATATTGATTCTTCCTACCCATGAGCATGGAATGTTCTTCCATTTGTTTGTATCCTCTTTTATTTCCTTGAGCAGTGGTTTGTAGTTCTCCTTGAAGAGGTCCTTCACATCCCTTGTAAGTTGGATTCCTAGGTATTTTATTCTCTTTGAAGCAATTGTGAATGGGAGTTCACTCATGATTTGGCTCTCTGTTTGTCTGTTATTGGTGTATAAGAATGCTTGTGATTTTTGTACATTGATTTTGTATCCTGAGACTTTGCTGAAGTTGCTTATCAGCTTAGGGAGATTTGGGGCTGCAACGATGGGGTTTTCTAAATACACAATCATGTCATCTGCAAACAGGGACAGTTTGACTTCCTCTTTCCTAATGGAATACTCTTTATTTCTTTCTGTTGCCTGATTACCTTGGCGAGAACTTCCAACCTATGTTGTATAAGAGTGGTGAGAGAGGGTATCCTTCTCTTGCGCCAGTTTTCAAAGGGAATGCTTCCAGTTTTTGTCCATTCAGTATGATATTTGCTGTGGGTTTGTCATAAATAGCTCTTATTATTTTGAGATACGTTCCATCAATACCTAGTTTATTGAGAGTTTTTAGCATGAAGGGCTGTTGAGTTTTCTCGAAGGCCTTTTCTGCATCTATTGAGATAATCATGTAGTTTTTGTTGTTGGTTCTGTTTATGCGATGGGTTACGTTTATTGATTTGTGTATGCTGAACCAGCCTTGCAACCCAGGGAGGAAGACAACTTGATCATGGTGGATAAGCTTTTTGATGTGCTGCTGGATTTGATTTGCCAGTATTTTATAGAGGATTTTCTCATCGATGTTTCTGTGGGATCAGTGGTAATAGCCTCTTTATCATTTTTTATTGCATCTATTTGATTCTTCTCTCTTTTCTTCTTTATTAGTCTTGCTAGCAGTCTATCAATTTTGTTGATCTTCTCAAAAAAACAGATCCTGATTTTTGATTCATTGATTTCTTGAAGGGTTTTTGTTTCTCTATCTCCTTCAGTTCTGCTCTGATTTTACTTATTTCTTGCCTTCTGCTAGCTTTTGAATGTGTTTGCTCTTGCTTCTCTAGTTCTTTTAGTTGTGATGTTAGGGTGTCAATTTTAGATCTTTCTTGCTTTCTCTTGTGGGTATTTACTGCTATGAATTTCCCTCTACACACTGCTTTAAATGTGTCCCAGAGATTCTGGTATGTTGTGTCTTTGTTCTCATTGGTTTCAAAGAACATCTTTATTCTGCCTTCATTTCATTATTTATCCAGTAGTCATTCGGGAGCAGGTTGTTCAGTTTCCATGTAGTTGAGTGGTTTTGAGTGAGTTTCTTAATCCTGAGTTCTAGTTTGATTGCACTGTGGTCTGAGAGACAGTTTGTTATAATTTCTGTCCTTTTACATTTGCTGAGGAGTGCTTTACTTCCACCTATGTGGTCAATTTCGGAATAAGTGTGATGTGGTGCTGAGAAGAATGTATATTCTGTTGATTTTGGGTGGAGAGTTCTTTAAATGTCTATTAGGTCTGCTTGGTGCAGTGCTAACTTCAATTCCTGGATATCCTTGTTAACCTTCTGTCTTGTTTATCTGTCTAATGTTGACAGTGGGGTGTTAAAGTCTCCCATTATTATTGTGTGGGAGTCTAAGTCTCTTTGTAGGTCTCTGAGGACTTGCTTTATGAATCTGGGTGCTCGTGTATTAGGTGGATATATATATTTAAGACAGTTAGCTCTTCTTATTGAATTGATCCTTTTAACATTATGTAATGGCCTTCTTTGTCTCTTTTGATCTTTGTTGGTTTAAAGTCTGTTTTATCAGAGACTAGGATTGCAACCCCTGCCTTTTTTTGCTTTCTATTTGCTTGGTAGATCTTCCTGCATCCCTTTTTTTGGAGCTTTTGTGTGTCTCTGCATGTGAGATGGGTCTCCTGAATACAGCACACTGATGGGTCTTGACTCTATCCAATTTACCAGTCTGTGTCTTTTAATTGGAGCATTTAGCCCATTTACATTTAAGGTCAATACTGTTCTGTGTGAATTTGATCCTGTCATTATGATGTTAGCTGGTTATTTTGCTCATTAGTTGATCCAGTTTCTTCCTTGCATTGATGGTCTTTACAATTTGGCATGTTTTTGCAATGGCTGGTACCAGTTGTTCTTTTCCATGTTTAACGCTTCCTTCAGGAGCTCTTGTAAGGCAGGCTTGGTGGTGACAAAATCTCTTAGCATTTGCTTGTCTGTAAAGGATTTTATTTCGCCTTCACTTATGAAGCTTAGTTTGGCTGGATATGAGATTCTGGGTTGAAAATTCTTTTCTTTAAGAATGTTGAATATTGGCCTCCACTCTCTTCTGGTTGGTAGAGTTTCTGCCGAGAGATCCGCTGTTAGTCTGATGGGTTTCCCTTTGTGGTTAACCCAACCTTTCTCTCTGGCTGCCCTTAACATTTTTTCCTTCATTTCAACTTTGGCGAATCTGACAATTATGTGTTTTGGAGTTGCTCTTCTCAAGGAGTATCTTTGTTGCATTCTCTATATTTCCTGAATTTGAATGTTGACCTGGCTCACTAGGTTGGAGACGTTCTCCTGGGTAATATCCTGAAGAGTGCTTTCCACTTGGTTCCATTCTCCCTGTCACTTTCAGGTACACCAGTCAGACATATATTTTGTCTTTTCACATAGTCCCATATTTCTTGGAGGATTTGTTCATTTCTTTGTACTCTTTTTTCTCTAAATTCTTGCTTTATTTCACTCATTTGATCTTCAGTTACTGATAATCTTTCTTCCACTTGATCAAATTGGCTACTGAAGCTTGTGCATGCATCACATAGTTCTCATGCCATGGTTTTCAGCTCCATCAGGTCATTTAAAGACTTCGCTACACTGTTTATTCTAGTGAGCCATTTGTTTAATCTTTTTTCAAGGTTTTTAGCTTCTTTGCACTGGGTTTGAACATCCTCCTTTAGCTTGGAGAAGTTTGGTATTACCAATCATCTGAAGCCTTTTTCTCTCAACTCGTCAAAGTCATTCTCCATCCAGCTTTGTTCCATTGCTGGTGAGGAGCTTTGTTCCTTTGGAGAAGAGATGCTCTGATTTTTAGAATTTTCACCTTTTCTGCTCTGGTTTCTCCCCATCTTTGTGGTTTTATCTACCTATGGTCTCTGATGATGGTGACTTACAGATGGGGTTTTGGTGTCGATGTCCTTTCTGTTTGTTAGTTTTCCTTCTAACAGTCAGGACCGTTAACTGCAGGTCTGTTGGAGTTTGCTGGAAGTCCACTCCAGACCCTGTTTGCCTGGGTATCACCAGCAGATGCTGAAGAACAGCAAATATTGCAGAACAGCAGATGTTGCTGTCTGATCCTTCCTCTGGAAGCTTCATCTCAAAGGGGCACCCGGCTGTATGAGGTGTCAGTTGGCCCCTACTGGGAGGTGCCTCCCAGTTAGTCTACTTGGGGGTCAGGGACCCACTTGAGGAGGCAGTCTCTCTGTTCTCAGATCTCAAACTCCATACTGGGAGAACCACTACTCTTTTCAAAGCTGTCAGACAGGGACGTTTAAGTCTGCAGAAGTTTCTGCTGCCTTTTGTTCAGCTATGCCCTGCCCCCAGAGGTGGAGTCTACAGAAGCAGGCAGACTTCCTTGAGCTGCGGTGGGCTCCACCCAGTTCAAGCTTCCCAGACACTTTGTTTACCTTCTCAAGCCTCAGCAATGGCCGAGACGCCCCTCTCCCAGCCTCTCTGCTGCCTTACAGTTCTATCTCAGACTGCTGTGCTAGCAATGAGCGAGGCTCCACAGGCATGGGACCCTCTGAGCCAGGTGCGGGATATAATCTCCTGGTGTGCCATTTGCTAAGGCCTTTGTAAATACGCAGTATTAGGGTGGGAGTGTCCTGATTTTCCAGGTACTGTCTGTCATGGCTTCCCTTTGCTAGCAAAGGGAATTCCCCAATCCCTTGCACTTCCCGGGTGAGGCAATGCCCTGCCCAGCTCTGTGTGCTGCACCCACTGTCTGACAACCTCCAGTGAGATGAATTTGGTACCTCAGTTGGAAATGCAGAAATCACCCATTTTCTGCTTCGCTCACACTGGGAGCTGCAGACTGGAGCTGTTCCTATTGGGCCATCTTGGAACCTCTCCCCCTTCTTTATCTCTTTTGAGCTTTGTTGGTTTAACATCTGTTTTATCAGAGACTAGGATTGCAACCCTTGCTTTTTTTTTTTTTTTTTTTTTTGCTTTCCATTTGCTTGGTAGCTCTTCCTCTATCCCTTTATTTTGAGCCTATGTGTGTCTCTGCATGTGAGGTGGCTCTTCTCAATAGAGCACACTGATGATGGGTCTTGACTCTTTATCCAACTTGCCAGTCTGTGTCTTTTAACTGGGGCATTTAGCCCATTTCAATTTAAGGTTAATATTGTTATGTGTGAAATCAATCCTGTCATTACGATGTTAGCTGCTTATTTTGCCCATTAATTGATGCAGGTTTCTTCATAGCATTAATGGTCTTTACAATTTGGCATGTTTTTGCATTGGTTGGCACTCGTTGTTCCTTTCCATGTTTAGTGCTTCCTTCAGGAGCTCTTGTAAGGCAGGCCTGGTGGTGACAAAATCTGTCAGCATTTGCTTCTATGTAAAGGATTTTATTTCTCCTTCACTTGTGAAGCTTGGTTTGGCTGTATATGAAGGATATAGGCTGAGCTGTGGTGGGCCTCACCCAGTTGGAGCTTCCCAGCCACTTTGTTTACCTACTCAATCTTCAGGAATGGCCAACTCCCCTCCCCCATCCAGGCTGCAGCCTTGCAGGTTGATCTCAGACTGTTGCGCTAGCAGTGAGCACAGCTCCATAGGCATGGGACCCATTGAGCCCCGCACGAGAGGGAATCTCCTGGTCTGCCGGTTCCTAAGACCATGGGAAAAGTACAGTATTTGGGCAGAAGTGTACCCTTTTTCCAGGTGCAGTCTGTCACGGCTTCCCTTGGCTAGGAAAGGGAAAAATCCTAACCCCTTGTGCTTCCGGGGTGAGGCAATGCCTCACCCTGCTTTGGCTCACCCTCCATGGACTGCACCCACTGTCCAACCATTGCCAATGAGATGAACAAGGTACCTCAGTTGGAAATGGAGAAATCACTTATCTTCTGCGTCAATCAAGCTGGGAGTTGCAGACCAGAGCTGTTCCTATTCGACCATCCTGGAATACAGTTCACTATGGGTTTCTATGGCTAGGCTTTAGAAAAGCTAATGTACATGAACAAGGTGACAATGTATTATCCAAAGCAAGGCACTCTTAACAGTGAAAAGTACATGATTAATATTTTGCTAAGACATAGGCACAAACTAGCACTATCCAGCATAAAGCTGGGCCATGGCTATAGGACACAGATAAGAAATGGAGAGTAATTTTCCCAAAGCCATACGCCTCTTTTCTATCAAAAACTAAATAAGATAGGTTTTCTGGTTTTACTGACCTTTTCAATACTCCATAATCTGTACAAAATTTGTCTTTACTATAAAGGTATACTTTTTCATAGCATTATATAGTTGGAATGACTGATCATTTAAAAAAATAATGAAATATTTTTCTTACACATTCAACATGTAGATTCCAATTTGAGATTAATTTATGCTGCTTATATGTTTAATAGCCATGTGTTTCTTACTTAAACTTTGAAAATGTAAATTTCTAAAATTAAAAAAGCCCATCTTCAAAAGTTCTCTCAGCAATTACAACTATCCTGATAATACAAAGGCAATACTAAAGATTCAATGTAATCTTAATTTTGCTTCCAGCATGGCATACTTGTGTATCACATGAACATAATCATATTCTTTTCTACTGGGTCTAAATTATAAGAGAATGAAGGCTGACAATTTCAATGGATGTTCTCAGTTTTTATCATCTTTATTATTCCTATAACACACTAATAGTTTTACTGTTATGTCAGGTGGAAATATTTTCTTTCTTTGAGTAGTAATGATTCTTATTGTATCTCTCTGTCAATTGAGTTCTTGATGAATCAGTTGCACTGGGTACAGTGGCTCATGCCTGTAATTCCAGCACTTTGGCAGGTGGATCACCTGAGATTGGGAGTTCAAGACCAGCCTGACCAATACAGAGAAACCCCATCTCTACTAAAAATACAAAATTAGCCGGGCGTGGTGGCACATGCCTGTAATCCCAGCTACTCAGGAGGCTGAGGCAGAAGAATGGCTTGAACCTGGTTGGTGGAGGTTGCAGTGAGCTGAGGTTGTGCCATTGCACTCCAGCCTGGGCAACAAAAGCAAAACTCCATCTCAAAAAAATAAATACATAAAAGAATCAGTTGCAAGGAAGAGATGATCGTAGTACAGTATTCCTTTTAGCTTTGTCCAAAGGTGAAGCATTTATTAACATGCATAAACTAAATACCCTTGTGTATTATATAATATCTTCCAAGTTTTCTGATAATAATATGTTTATTGATAATTTACCCTAAAGTGAAAATTCATAGAGAAAATAGAAATACACCTGCAATTTATCAGTCTATCGCAGATGAAGTGAAATTTCTCAGGTAGACATGAAGATAACAGCTATTGCAGCAAAAATGAAGTGACATCATGTATCCAAACTATAAATGACATCCACTTAGCAATTTAGTATTTCTTTTTCTTAGTTATTATCTTTCAAGAAATTCACTTGGCATATTCATTACATGCAAAGTTAAGCAATAAAGTGATTTTGATAACATTATAAAGTGAGACTTCCTTACTGCATTTGAATAAGCTTGATTAGTATATTGAAGAAAAAGATAAAGTATAAGGGGTTTTACTCGTTTTAACTACTCATACTTAATCTGGGATATCTTCTTTAAACTTTTTCCTTAGTCTGGGATATCTTCTTTAAACTTCTTCCTTAGGTTTTTTCAATAGTTTCCTATTATTCATAAATTTAAAGTCATTCGTGCACACATACTAAATTTTACACACGTCTAGGATGACCTTATAGAGTTGTTTTTAAACTATCTGTCTTATCCTTCTCATTATTCTCACCTCCTTCTGCCCCTCTGTGTAAACCAAATTCATAATATCCATATTCCCATGTTTTTCTATGCTTCTACATAAATCTATAGATTTTAAAAATATTTGTCACGATTTTGCCAAAAATATGTTTGATACATTCTTATACATCTTACATTTCTCTCTCCACAATACTTTTGATAATACCCTAAAGGTCTACTGTTTGAGCTTAAATAATTCTAATAGCTGCATATTATCTGATGGTGTGAATATCACATAATTTGAGAAACCATCTCAAAGAATGATAAGCTAGTATATTACTCCTACAAAAATGCTGTAGTAAACTTCCTTTTATGTTTGTCTTTGTGTTCTAGGGATTGACTAGATAGATTTCTAGAGTTCAGTTTGCCAAGATGTAGGTAAAATAATTTGAAACTTTAATATACTTTTTCCAGCTTGATTTTCAAAGTATTTGTAATTTCACACTCTACAACACTCTATGTATGAAAATACTGTTTTCCTGCTCTGCCAGCTGGCAAAAGTTGTTTGCCTCTTTTTAATATTTTCCAGTCTGATGGATGTAAAACTATGCCATGTTACCTGATTTGGCATTCATTTTATTATTAGTGAATTAAACTATTTTTTCACATTTTCTAACTATTCTCACAATTTCTTCTTTAAAATCTTGGTCTATTTGTGTGCTTGTTGCTTTTCTTTTCCTTGTCAATCTGTATGATCTAAGAGCTCTTCGTGTATTCTAGAATTTAGGCTCTTACCATTTAAATAATTTCTATATTGAAATACACACACACATGCAAATGTGTATATGATTTTCCTATATAGGTATGCTTATATACATTTTTGTTTCTAGTAGTCTAGTTTTGGTTAGTAATGTTTTCTACGTCCAAGACCGTGTGAGTATTGATTTAGATTTTTTAACGATGTGCATTTTATCATCCTTAATATCTTTCATTTATAGTGTAATATAGGGACAAAACTTCATTTTCTTCTTGATATATAGTCATTTGGGCCCAACTATTTGACACACTGTTTTTCACTGAATTAAACTACCACTTTTCATATAATACATTCAAGATCTATTTCTGCATGTTGTATTCTGTGGCTCTGCTCCACTCATCTATTTCAATGCCAGTGCCACATGGATCTCATTATGATTATATTAATAGTGTAACATCATAATGACAACTTATCAGTCTTCTTTTTTTAAAAAATGTCTTCTTAGATATTATAATGCATTACTTTGCCATCTGAATGTGAAAGTTATCTTATCCAGGGTGGATGAATTATTTTAAAGACCTAAATGTAATTGAAGAATTTATATCTGTAGGCCACTGGCTTCATATATAAGGATATATGTCTTGCCATTTGTTTAGAACCCTTTTATATGTTTCACTAAGATTTTAAATAAGATTCCTATTTCTTTCATCTTATCATACATTTCTAAGACTTTAGAGTTTATGAGATATTGTGAATGGAATTTTTTCTAATTTTTATTACTGGGAGTGTATTGATGATATAATAATAATTGACTTTCTATGTTAATGTTGTATGCAACCAAACTATCAACATAATTTTAAAATATTTTCTGAAAGCTTTTTGCTGGAATCTGTGAGGTTTTATAAGAATTCAAACATAAAAGAATTCAATAGTAAGAAAACAGGCCAGGCATTGTAGCACACGCCTGTAATCCCAGCACTTTGGGAGGCCGAGGTGGGTGGATCACTTGAGGTCAGGAGGTTGAGACCGGCCTGGCCAATATGGTGAAACCCTGTGTCTACTAAAAATACAAAAATTAGCCAGGTGAGCCTGTAGTCCCAGCTACTCGGGAGGCTGAGGCATGAGGATTGCTTGAACCCAGGAGGTGGAGGTTGCAGTGAGCCGAGGTCACGCCACTGCACTCCAGCCTGGGGGACAGAATGAGACTCTGTCTCAAAAAAAAAAAAATAGAAAGCAGCCAGATTTGCTTCTTTTTCCCCAATGTTTATGCTGCTTATTTAGTTTTCTTTTTTAATGCATCTGTTAGAGCTTCCAAGACATTATTAAACAAATACAGGTGACAGCTGGTATCCCTGGCTAGCCCATGATTTTAATTAAAACATGTTTAAGATTTTACTTTGGCATATCTTTATTAATTTATTTTAAATAGCTTACAATCCTTTTTATAGTTTTCTTCTATTATTTATGTTTAGTGTCTTATTTAGGGTAGTGACTAGATGTTATTAAATGTCTGTTCTGTTCCATATATATATATATATAGATTTTTTTTTTTGAGATGGAGTTTCACTCTTGTCCCCCGGGCTTGAGTGCAATGGCATGATCTCGGCTCACTGCAACCTCCACCTCCTGGGTTCAAGGGATTCTCCTGTCCTAGCCTCCTGAGTAGCTGAGATTACAGGCATGCGCCACCACACCCAGCTAAATTTGTGTTTTAGTAGAGATAGGGTTTTGCCACGTTGACCAGGCTGGTCTCGAACTCCTGACCTCAGGTGATCTGCTTGCATGCTTCACCCTTCCAAAGTGCTGGGATTATAGGCGTGAGCCACTGCTCCCAGCCTTGTTCCATATTTTTATGTGTTTATTCACATGCTTTTTTCTCCCTTTATATGCTGATGTAATTGACTATATAGACAGATATACTTGTATTGAAATCACCCTTTCATTTCTAAAATTAAATCTATTTGGCCATATTGTATTATTCTTGATATATTGTTGAGCTATGTTGCTAATATCTTATTCAGAATTTTACATATATTTTCACAAGTAATAAAAAGCACATTTATGATGTTAGCAAACTATATCTAACAATTTCTTATTTTACAATATATCTTAAACTAATTTACAATAACAAAATATTTTGACACTCACTTTTATTGACACTGCAATAACCAACAGCATTTCAACAATCACCAAGATAAATTTAAAATTCATTGATTTTGTGCTTAGTGGTTCCTTTAGCACTAACCCCAGGACCAGTTTACTTCAAGCCACAGAAATGTAGATTCCCTACATTTCCAAAATAAAACATCTGTAAAGTGTTCAGAGGCAAATTAGCTAATGAAATGAATCTAATTGTAAATTATTTTATCAATGACCTGAGGAAAAACAGCTTAGCTGTAATATGATTTTAAAGGTGCTGGGGAGCAATCCCATTCCTCAACACCTAATCCTCAAGGGGTAGTGCCTTATTCAGTCAAGGGTCCCCACACCCCTGTTCCAGCACCATAGCTGCCATCCATTGTGATTGGAAAACCACTAGGCTCTACCACTATTGTTAATATTTTGAAGATTTTCTCTGGTTATAAGCAGTTATTTTCTGAAAGTAAGGTTTAATGAAGAACAAAAAAGAGAGCAGAAAGTCATCAAATATGTTTAAATCTAAAAGAGTATGGATTATAAGGCCAGAAGTAGATTACAAAAGTATGGAAAACAAAGACCTAAGTTAACAGTGACCAACAGATATTCCTTAGGACTTGCTTTTGCTCACATCTACATTTCCTAGCATGCCCTTCCCATCGTTACTCTAGAAAAGCATATGAGAGAGGCCTTTATCCATGAGCTAAGAGAGATACTTCAGATGTTCCGCAAAGGGAAGAACACCAAAACAAGGAAGTTTCTGACACATGGCCATATGTAGGCTGTTAGGGTTCATCTCACAACACTAAAATATTTATTCTCCCTTACCCATGAGATAGAGTGCCGAGAGCTACAATTTTCAAATACTATATATATGTGTGTGTGTGTGTGTGTATGTGTTGTGTGTGAGTGCATGTGTGTGTGTTTATATATAAAATATGTTTCCAGATTTATATATATGTGCTTATATATGTCTATATAAAAAGATATATTATATATAGACACATATGAAAATAAATACATAATATTTACATAATACATATATTAATATAATACATATGTAAATACATTTATATAATACTTATATAAATTATATACAGACTCATACCTCTTAATGCATAGTACATACTACATATATAAATATGTATATATTTATGTAACAGATATATATAAATTTAGATATATATCTATAAATATATAAAAATCTTTCAAGACACTAATTTCTATCCAATTAGAAAATTAATATAAACATATTTTGTCCTTGCAAAATATGTGATGACTTATTTACTCAAGATGAACTTTACCATTTTATTATTTGATAGTATCATAAGAACTTTAAAAGATAATATTCGTCAAAGATGTCAATAATATTGAATTCATTTAATAATTTCAATACTTCAATCATTCTACAGTAATACCTCAGAATCCTGCTATTATAAGTCTTGATTTAAACTGATTTTTACTCTTTGGAAAAGTAAGGTTCATTGGCCCAAAGATTGATACCATCAAGGATTCTGGTGGAAATATTAAACCTTCATTCCTCAGATACATATTTGAGATATTGTCAAGGAGAAGTAAGTGGTAGCTTGTGCTGCATTGAGTGTAAAATTCTAAAAGCATCTCTGGAATAGGAAGGGTCCAGACAGAACACTTCGAGTTATCTAAAAACCCTATCACCTCAGGATAAGTAATCAGACAGAGTAAAAATAAAAACATGCCATTTGTAAAATGAAAAAAAAATTACAGCCCACTTTTTTTATTCCTTTAATTTGGGCAAAACTGACAAACAAAAAATATGGATCTTCCTCAATCAGCAATGTAGACTCTTTGGCCTTTAAGGCCACAGTTCCTTACAGGTTAATAGATTTTTTGACAACAAAAGAGAGGCTGGAATCGATTAGAGCACTTCATCATGTCATGGCATTTTTTTGCAAAGAAGGAAGCATAATGATCATTTGTCACCAGCCCAGCCATTCCTCATTAAGCGAGGTTTCTATGAACAGCTGAGTTCCATCCTTAAGATGAAGGCTGGCAACTAACAGCTTTGATGGCAGAGAGGATTGGAAGGTAATCACTTCAGTTATCAAAATGTCTGTTTTTTTACTTTGTAAAGTAATTGCATGACTTGTCAGACATTCTACATCGTTTGCAGACAAATGTCAGTATTGATTTTATTCCTAGTACTTTCTATGTATGGAATTATAGCGGAATACACACGGTTACAAGAAACAATGTAAGACTATAGGTGAGTAGGGTTTCAGATTTTTTGTCTCACCAGGGTGTTGGTTAGAAAAAATAACCAAAAGACATTTTGAAAAGTTCTGATGAGATCGAAGGACAAAAGATTTGAAGTACTGAACATTGTGTCATGGTTGGTGAAAACAGCACAGCACTGTTGACTACAGTGCTTCACTGTCTTCCAATATATTGTTTGTCTCTGCCATCGTCTTCACAGATGGCTTTGTGTGTGTTTGATAATTGGAGAAATGACAAACAGCAAAGTGATAGTGAGAATTTAGAGAATTTTCTTTGGGTTTGTAAGATATGAAAGTTTAATATCCAAAACAAAGATACATTTCTAGATTCAAATAATTTAATTTGTGGATTGCCCCAGAAAAGATAACAATATATAAGAAACATACTGTATCAAATGTGTGTGTGTATATATATATATATATATACATATATGTGTGTGTATATATATATACACGTATATATGTGTATATATATATACACACACATATATATGTATATATATAATTTTTAGTTTTTGAATTGGTCTGATTTTCAAACTGCTAAATTTTTTAAATCTGTGGGCATGCTTACAAACAATGAATTATGCCACTGGCAGCCTCATACCACTCAATCTCTTCACCTAAATAAGAAAGCCTATTTACAAGTAAAACAGATAGCTTGTAAGAAAATGTGGGAACTCCAAAATGGAAATTATAAACTACAGAAGATTATTTCATTTGTCCTTTACTAAGAATGGACATTCTATGAGAAATCTTCTCATTGTTGGATGCTAGAAGTAACCTTGAAATATTTGTGTGTGACTAGAGACAAGATACTGGTGGCAGGTGGTAGGGTTTAGGAGGACCTGGGATATTTCTAGAGCCAATATGTATAATTCCCTGAAAAAAATGCATAAAGTAATGAATCAGATAAAATAAAGAGGAAAGAAAAATATATTAGAGAAAGATTGATTTATAAAATGAAAGCAGTGAAGATTGGTGAAGTTAGAGAAAAAGAGTAAAGAGAGGCATATAAAGGAAGAAGTAAGTAATAATGAAGGTAAATAATTGTTTGATTTGAAGTTCAGACTCAGTCTGTTTAATAGTCATACTGTTACCACTGAGAATTTATTACTTGGAGGTCAAGATATTGTGGAAATCTATTTTTTCAGCTCAAACCAGCTAGGGCCTTCACCCATCTACCTAAAATTTGATGGAGCATAGGGTTAATTTCAATAGCATTATAATAGCTTGTGGTCTCATGTCTAACCAATAGACTTTCCTAGAACAGTATCTGTTGCCTTCCTTCCTTTGTCCTGTTGATTGCCTTTCTAACTACCTATTTCATCCATTTTTTTCTAGTTTCCCTTACTGTATAATTGCTACCAATATACTGGCCTAGAACTGTGTAATGCCAAACTTGCCCCAACTTGTCATCAATTTTGTATGGAGTATTTACCACTACTTATTGAAATGTGTGTTTGTTGAACTTTAATTTATGATCCTAGATCATCAAGTTGGCCCCATGAGAGTAACATCTTGGCAAATTTTGTAAAAGAAAGCAAGTAGCTTCTTCAAGGCCACAAACGATGACCACAATAAAGATCCATGGATGGTAAATCTACAATGCAAAATTCAAATATTCAGGAATACAATCCAGAGTTTATGAGGTCCATTAACAGATATACTTAAAGGGATCAGATACATAAAGGCAGAAACCAAAGTCAAGCAAAAGTGAATACACAACTTGTGTACAAATAACTTACGGGTGAAAAAAATTACAATATAAGTTGCATATTATTTGAAATAACCACTGTACATTTCAAAACTATAGAATGTTGCTAAATAAATACTTGGATATGATAACATTAAATGTAGGTATTAAAACACTAAAGTTTTTGAATAAATGAAGTTAACATTCAGTTTGAAATCTAGATTAACAAGAAAAAAACTCTAAATAACCAAGAAGAAAAACAAATAAGTAAAACAAAAATCTCAAAGAAATATTAAATATAGGCCTAAAGGATGTTTTCTTGATAAAGCTAATAAAGTGGCATGCTTCTGGAAGCACAAATCAAAGAATAAAAAAAGAGCCTGAAGAAATAAAATTAGCAATACATTTTATAATATCATCATTACAAGATGTTATGAAAATCTGAATGGTAGAAATTTGAAAAAAAACAAAATGTACAACTTACTAGAAAAATAACTTGTCAAACCTAATACAAAAACTAGAAAAATATACAGTTTATAAGTATTAAATAATCAAATCAGTACTTAAAGTTCTCCCTAAAAATAAAACAGCCAGCAAAAGAGGCTGAATCTGCATCATGCAACCATAGCAGATCTGTAATTATATACACTGATTTTTGTTAAAAGTGACCTGAGACTGTAGTAATGAAAATGTGAGTTTTTCAATATGGAAAATTGGTCTATTCAATATGAAAATCCATGAACCTTGCTAAGCTAACTCATAGAACACATAAAATGTAATTCCACATGGAACATTGATTTAAATTTAAATAACTGTAAACAAGAAAAAAATAAAGTGTATGCTGTCTTCATATTCATAAGGTATAAAAATATTTTGAAAACAAAACACAAAAGCATTTGGTAAATGAAAAAAATAATAATTTAAGCCACATTGTAACTAACAGCTACCTATTAAAAATAACAATATGTAGGTGATAAGGTATTCTATAGAGTAAGAGAATATATATAATACAAATATATAATTCATTTACAGAATATGAATAATCATGTATATCTATTTATCTATACTACCCACATGTGATACTCATGAATATAGTATATATGTATATATTATTAGTTTATACATAAAACTCCTACAAAGACACAGATAACTCAGTGGAAAAGTGAGGAAAAGATGGGCACGTCATAAAATAGGATGCCCGAATGGCTAATCATGATAAGAAAATGTGTTCTACTTCATTAGTTACCAGGAAAATAGTAACCAAAACCAACGCAATATAATATCACTTTTCACATAAAAGAATGGTTAATATATTAGTTAGCTATATATGGTCATAATAATGCTATGTTCGTAACAAAGCCTTTTTTCAGAAAAAAATAAAAAATAGTGCTATGCAAGAAATAATCACATAATATCAGCATGAGGAAACAGTAAGCATTTATTTAGCTCACTAGATTTCGGGTCGGCTATTCCAAGGCAGTCTCCATTGGCTATTTCTGCTCTGCTCCAGACGTCTCTCATTCTTCTGAGACAGTAAGGCTAACCTGGCCATATTCTTGTTATGGAAACTATTGAATCACAACATAGGGAACCCAACCAGGAAAGTGTTTCTCATTCATCTACTTACATGGCAAAGGTATTAGGTTAGTGGAAAAGTAATTGAGGTTTTTACCATCAAAACTAATGGCAAAAACCACAATTACTTTTGCACTAACCTAATGACATTTGATTGACCAAAGCAATTCACATGAATAAGCATAGAATGTAATTGTGGATAATTATACTCCATGTATTGACATGAGGTAAATAGAGTAGATATTTTTATTAATAATTTAATGTATAGTGGTGATGACACTATCTAATATTAGTGTGCATGTGAATTACCTGGAACTTTCACAATGATAGTCAAAGTGTAAATTGATGTAGTCACTTTTGATAACTATTTGACACTGCCTGAAAAAGTTGAACCAAGTTATACTTTTTGGCCCAATAATTCTAATTATCCATGAAACAAAATGCATATATATATGTGTTCACCAAAATATATATATAATTAAATAATAACTATATGTATCAGGTACAAAGTAATATGTAAATTGCTGTATATGCATATCATAGAATGCTATCAAACAATGAGAATAAGTAAACTATTACAACATGAACAACATAGATCAATCTTTACTGTTTTCTGTATGTATGTTATTCTTCAATAAAATATAAAAGTGAAAAGCAAGAGAATCATGAACACAAATTTGGGGGTGACAAACTTGAAAGGCAGCTTTGGATGGTAGTAGGCAGAAGCATAGAAGATGATGTAATGCTATTGGCAACATTCTAGTTAAGTTGGGTTGTGGATTTATAGGTGTTCATTTTATTGTTTATTTTCACTATGTAGATATATGTGTGCCAACTGTTGGCATATCAATTATTACATAATAATCAATACTTAATTATTGTAAAATAATTACAGAATAAAAACAGCATCTCATAATTGTCTCAGAGTAGGTTTTCAAAATACCTGTTTAACAAATGACTAAACATGGCAATTTATTTTGATATATAGTTTATATGTTTTTGATAAATTATGTTATTATATTTTTAATAAACACAGAATCATATGTTTAATAGTTTATAACTTTTTTGTTGTTTCACAGTAAATTCTAAATATTCATTTAGAATATTTCTTGCTGTTGCCACAAACATGTACAGTCTTGTGGGTAGTTCATATTTCCAATATTACTAATCTGCTAAAGAAGAAAATTGCAAAAAATTTCAAAAAAATTGTTCAAAACACTGAAACCTTTCTACACATATGCTTCGGTTGTCCCATCCCCCATGCATGTGACTGTATCATATTGATTCTTAAGGCTGAGGGCTTAGCAAAGCACACTGTAAAACATCTGGCTATTAATAAATGGTCCTCCTAAATGATATAACAAATCATATGACAGAACCTTTTTTTCTTTATGCCAACAATAATTTTAATTATTTTTGTCAATCTAACATAAATATATAGATCTATTGCTATATACAAATTAGATAGATAGACATATACTTTTATAGTATTATTAGCAAGTTTTATCATTTGAGAATTTGTTTTTCATTTGTCTGCTCTCCTTTTATTTGAGATGTTTCTCTTTTATGGATTGATTTACTGATGTTTCTTTCATAATAAAAATAATTTGTTTTTTATCTCTTTTATTCAATAAATATAAAAATAGCACTAGCTTTTGAATTTATCTTCTTGAATTTATTTATAATAATTTTATTTCAATATAAGGCTGCATAACTTCTAGGATTTTGTCATTCATTTATAATATGAATACTCATCCATGATTTATTATTTGCCTTTAAAAAAATTAATTCAACTGGAATTATTTTTGGTGTAGGGAGTGAGAAATCCACCTTCACTGTATTTTCCAAATGGCTAGCCAGTCATCCTAACAACATGTATTGAGTAAGACATCTTTTTTCCTATTAATTTGAAAGTTTTTATCATATATTAAATATAAATCATTTACATTTAAAGCCTTCTTTTTTTTTTTATTGAGATGGGGTCTTGCTGGGTCATCCAGGCTGGAGAGGAGAGCAGTTGCAACATTAGAACTCACTGCAACATCAACACCATCTGTAGTTACAAAATTCTTTTTTATTTTGTAGATTGTAGCAAAATTTAAGCCATTTCAGGCAAAAAAAAATTGAGTTTATTTTGAAAAATAATTAGCTGTATGTCATTGTATTGAATACATATGTCCATTTCTCCACCTCTTGTATCTTTCCCCAATTTGAAAATCTTTGCTGATGTATAAACAGTTTTTATGGCAGCACAACAAACATCTGGTGTTGGAAAGGAAATGACAAACTTAAAATAAATTTTGTAGCAGTTCAGAAAATATTGCTTTTTTAACTTTATTTAGAATTTCACTTTTTTATTTGTAAAAATCTATATAGGAAATAAAGCTTCATTTGAAATATAAATACAGGCTCCCTTTTCTTACATATGTTTCTTTTGTTTCATACCTGAAAACTGTCTTGAGCTCACTTTAGACAATGCTTACAGCAAACCTAGCCAACAATATATTATTCATCAACGTAAAAAACACCTTAAAACCTTGTATGCCTGCTCTATAAAAATACTATTTTTTTCCTTTTTACCATAGTCAGTTGGAGAAAAACTCATATATTTGGAAATAAGAAAAGTAATGAAGATTATATAGTATTATCAGCAAATGGGTTGAAAATGTTTTTTGATTGAACTTTTTTTATAAATATGATTTGAGATTTCAGTAAGGACATATTGCAAATGCCACCCAATACATTCAACAAATGTTACTGTCTATCACAGAACACAACTCAGGCTCCAAATGTGATTTGAATAAAAAGGAACCATGAGGGAATAGCTCGTAAATGACACTTTACCTTTTCTGTCTTGATTGATTTTGATACTGAATTTGAGAACAATATGGCTGCATTTGTAAACATAGTTTACTTCCAGTTTTATATAACCATTTAGTGTTTTCTTTTAACATTCAGGGAAGTATTGCTTCCTCCACTGAAGTCTATATTTCATTTTTGTACTATAAAAGTTTTAAAACGTTGAAAGAGCAGCCCTGAAATCCTAAGGATCCCTGTGGGCATTCTTTGCATTTCTATGAAATCAACTTTGAGATGAAATTTATCTAAGGAGGTTCTCTCTCCTTTTCCTGACCTACGTATTGTTAATACTGCTGCTCACTTACTTACCATCAAAGATATGGAGGCAGGGAAATCCATTAGAGCTTTCTTTTATACTTCCCCCCACACTCCATTATTGAGTCTTTGTGATAACAAAGAATCATAGCTGCAAAATCCACACAGTAACAAAGCTTTCAAACTGTGATTCATATCACAAATAAAGAGATTCAGTGAATTTTAAAAATGCCAAATTATTTTAATCCATATTCTCTATATCCAGCATAAAACCAGAGCCATCTCCACAGATCATCTTCATTTACAATTTTGTTCATTCATATTCTGCTACTATAGCATTCAATTCGAGCAAACAAATTGATTTTACTTTCAAAATACCACTGTGAATTAGGATAAATCAGAAATCGGGCATTGTCCTAATCTAAATTCTAGTAATTATTTGATGACCTGGGCCATCCCTAAGTTATTAAATTAAGGTCACCATCATGAGATTCACATGTTGTAAGGTGCTATAGTATGGATGGCTTTGGTAGTGATCCAGGGATGACACTCAAGGGACATAATCATGTAGTTTAATAAACCTGTCTTAGAAAAACCTCTGAACCTCTTATTCATATAATCAATTGCTCTCACTCTACTTTTAATTATTGCCACTGGCAATACCACTCCCCCATTTCCCACCATCTCTTAGGAATTTTTTCTCTATTTAAAGCTAACTTTGTCATCTATGCTAGCTTGATTAAAAAAATATTATTGAATGTATGGTGAAAAACATTATGTGATTTACTTCACAGTCCTTCTGGTCCTATTTCTGGATAGGACTCACTGAATCTATCAGGCAAAACAAAGCACAAAATGCCCCACATTGGAAATACAATCTGCTTTACTCAGTCTGCTAGGGCAAATATTAATCTCATCTAGAAACACCCAAATAATGTTTAACCAAATATCTGGAATCCCCATTTCCCAATCAACTTGACACATAAAATTAACAATTACCACATGCAAATAAGAAGATAAACTTCCCAGGGACCTCTAGACTTAAAGAACAACCTGAGGGTGAGTTCCCTGGTTTCCTTTATGCTTTTCATATATCCTACAAGAGTGCTGGAGTTGCCTGCAACTTGGAACCACCAAAAAGCACACATACACACAGAAATAAAAGATCACCAAATCACAAACACACAGTAGCAATGTCAGCACACACACACACACACACACATACATCAATATGAGTCTGTTCCTCCTACTCAGGAAGCCAGCAAAACAGTGGCCTAACAGAGTAGAATATCATACAGAAACTGATTTTGCCCCCTTATTTGTTTCAGTAGGGTTAAGGAGAGAAATAATCTTCCATCTTACTCCCACAACTCAGGATCAAGAGGTAGCATTTAGATTCTTCTACTTACTAATATTGGTGGAGCCTAGAGGGAAGCTGATCTTATATCTTTCACTCAGTAAAAACAGGCAGCACTCAGATTCCCCTCTATGGGTGTTGTTTCTGGTACTGAATATAGAAGTATATCGGCTTTTTATTGCCAATTCCACATTTTTATATATTTGTCATGGCAGCAGCAACTTCCATGGACCACATTTGTATTCATTTCTTACTTCAAAATAACAAATTGCCTCAAATTTGGTAGATTAAAAAAATCCATTTATTAACTCAGTTTGGAGTATAGGAGTCTGTTTGATTCAACTAAGTTCTGGTCTAAGGAGCTCACAAAGCTGAAATCAAGGTGTTGGCTGGAATAGGTTCTAAGCTGGGTGCTGGAAAACAATCTACTTTATGTTGATAGAGTTAATTTCTGTGTGGTTAGAGAAATGAGGTCCCCATTTTTATGCTGGCTACTGGTTAGGGGTTGCATTCAGCTCCTAGATACCATGTCCTTGAACATTGCACTTCCATTTTTAAAGCCAGCACAAATATATGCATTACTTTTGCTTTGACTATTTCTGACTTTCCCATTCTGCTACCAGATAGAAGAAATGTGTCTACTTTTAAAGAGCTCATGTAATTAGATTAGGCCCAGTCAGATAATTTCCCTTTAGATTAACTCAGTGTGAACTGATTAGCACCCTTAATTATATCTGCAAAATCCATATTGCCATGTAACATAACATAATCATGGGCAAGATGTCTCATTATATCATGGACATAGGGATTAAGAAGGAAAATCTTAGGGGGAAATTTTTAAGTTTGCCTACCACAAGAGTTGTTTTTCCATCCACCATTTAATGTAAAAAAAAAAAAAGATCCGCTAATGTTATTGCCAGAGTAGTGTCATTGTGTCCCAGAGAGCTGAATTTTAGTCCTCTGCTCTGCAGAATCAGGGAGTGCTCTAATTTACCTGCAGGGATAGTGTCATGGTGGTCCAGCAGGGAGCTGAGCTTCCAACTCCATTCAGCATCAATGAGACTTGACAAGGTGGCTAGTCCATACTCCACTTATCTTGTCCTGGTGAAAGCAGAGCCTGGTGGAGAAGTGGGCCCCATCCCCATCCAGAAGCCACAAGATTGTGAGACAATGTAAGGTGGGGCTTGTAAGAGTTTGGTCATCGTGGTGGGAGAAATTACAAGAAAAAATTATAGGAAAGATGCAAACCTTCTTGGAAGGCCGGAAGGTTCTGCAAGAACTTTAGGAAAGGGTTATGGCTGAAGGCAGCTTGATCCTCTTACCTTGACCTAATAGTTAAAAGAAAATAACAAGGGAATGTAGAGGAGTTTATCTAAGTAGCTTGTTTACTCATGTTTTCCTAAGACTGACCTTTGATCATTCACGTGCAGGACTGCTCTCTCTGGGGAGGGCAGCCATGTTAATTATCCACAAGTGTGTTGGCTCAAGGCCTTTGTCATTATATCTATACTGAATAAATGCCTGTAGTGCCATCTGGTCAGGGCCGCAGCTGCTGACTCTTCACAGAACCCTCCTTGGTGTCTGTTGGCAGCCCGTCCCCTAGCCTGCTCTTTCACTGGATATCGGTGTCAGAGTACATTTGTTTATCCGTCGTTCAGCCAGGATCTGTGGGTCGGACCTGGCAGGGACTCATAAGGCTCTGCTCTCCTATGTAGCTGCTGTCAGTAGGATCCAGCTGGGAGCTGATCCTCCACTCCCACCAACATCACAAAGAGACCAAGATGGTGAAGTGTGGGGTTAGTCTATATTCAACTTCTACACCTCCTTGATATCAGTGGGACTAGTGAAAGCTCAGCTATCATTCCTACGCAGCAATGAGGTGGTAGAAGTTGGTCCTTTACTTCTGCCCTTAATGATGTCAGTGGCTAAAGGGTGAGCTGATATTACCTCCCACTTTAGAAGAGCAAGGTAGTGTAAATTCATGTTCAGCATTCACCAACAGTGTGTGAGTAGGAACTAGGGAAAATTGAACTTGTTCCCCACCTGTCTGAATAGAGGAGTATGATTTAATACTCTAATTTTGCTCTGGTGATATCAGCGAGTCCCAAAAGGAATCTGAACACACACCCACACTGGAACCTGCACAATGCATTAGGGAAACTACCTGTTAAGAAAAAAAACAGTGTATAGGATCCAGGGTCTCATAATACCCAAAATGTCTACAATACAATAAAAAAATCACTAATCATACCAATAACCAGGACAATCACAGCTTGTATTAAAAAATACAATGAAGATATACCAACTTTGAAATCAACAGGATAACTTGACAAGAATATTAAAGCAGCCATCATAAAAATATTAAGTGAACAATTATGAACATTGTTGAAATGAATTTAAAAAATAGAAAATCTTCTCAAAAGAATAAAGGATATTTAAAAAAGAAATCACAGATCTGAAAAACACAGTAACTGAAGAAAAACAAAACTAAAAATCACTTAAATGGATAGGCTTAATAGCAGGGTAGAGATGACAGAGAAAAGAATTGGCGAACTCAAAGACAGATGAACAGGTATTACTCAATCTGAACAACAGAGAGAACATAAACAAAGAAAAAACACAAAGCCTCAAGGACTGGTAGACCAAAGCAGGGTTATCTAGCATTCATATCACTGTAGTTACAGAAGGAGAGGAGAAAGATAGAAAAAAATATAGGGCTAATAGAATAACCCGGATAAATGTCAAGGTCATTATGCAGAGTGGGAAAAAAAAGCTAACCTCAAAAGGCTAGATACTGTAGTCTTTCACTTATTTAACATTGTTAAATGGCAACATTATGAAGATGAACAACATATTGGTGGTTTTGAGGGGTTAGGGATAGGAGTAAGAGAGAGGTTGGGTGTGGCCACAAAAACTTAGCATGATGGAGCCTGTGGTGGTAGAAAGCTCTGTATTTTCGTTGTGGTGGTAGTTACATGAGTCCATACATGTGATGTGCATTTATAGCTCTGCATACCATCCCTTGCCACATTCATGTTTACACAAATGAGCATATGTAGTAAATTTAGTGGATGACAATTTCCTGGTTTTAATGCTGTCCTACAGTTTACTCAAGAGGTTACCACTTGGGAAACGGTGGAGCATCCACAGAACCTGTGCCTTTTTTTTTTCTTTCAATGTAGTGTGAATCTAATCTTGAAATAAAAAGTTAAGACAATGTAAATAAAAACTCTTTCATATAATTTGGCCCACTCTCTATACCTTACTTTGCCTTTCTTTTAAATGTTTCTCATTTGGACAAAATTATTTGTTGTGAATCTTTGCCATAATAAACATCCTGAGAACCTATGTAAGCTCTGTACTTTAGCCTGCTGACAGTAAGATATCCTACTTTCACTGTGCTCATCCCCTTACCAAGTTTTTGTTTTATTGTCTAACTACTTAATGAATAGGTTTATAATAAGTAGATTAAAATGATGCCAAGAAATTCCTTTTTATTAATCTATCTGTCTATCTAGGTAACTGGGGCGCTGGATCTCTGGAGGCAACATGGTCCACTGCAAAAGCCTCTAGATTTTGAATAGATCATTTGAAATTTCTACAATTGACTCTTTATTGTGTCATTTTTTTAGCTGTAGAATAGTAATGCTTCTCTTACCTTATAAAATAGCATGAAGCGTAACTAATAAAACATCTAATGAAATTTTAAACGTTTACACAAAGCTTTTATAGCATGCTGTAACAAATAAAATACGGGGAAAGAAATACTAACATTGTTAAACCTATGGATTCTAACACCAAAGGAAAACAAAAGAGGTATATACATTTAAATAACTAATTATGATAATTTCAAAGAAAGGTACAGTTCAGTAGTATAGAATAGAGATATAAGTAAGAATGTATAGTCTCAGGGAAAAAAATAAAATGACATTCACAGACTTGTTTAAGGAACTTGGTAATAGAATCATTAAAATATCAGCTAGTAAACTTGGTTAATCCCTAAATTTCAAATAATGATCAAAAAATTTAAAGCAAAATAAAATTGTATTAAGAAGAAAATCCACGTAAAATTGTGTACAGTAACTAACAAATGACGATATTTAGAGGAATTTGGCAGAACTTTTCCTTCTCAAGTTAATACCTTGAATAAAGTGCTTCAATATGATGTGAATAGAAGTAAATATATTCAGGTAATACTAAAAGCTTTTGAAGAGTTTGAACATTTCATCAGTAAATCAACAAAGAGAAAAGTTGAAAGTTTTATGATGTATTCTGTTGTGTGTATTTAATGGCTGCATTTTCAGTTTGTTTATTGAGTGTACTCAAGTTGTATTAATGAGGAGAAAGTTGTAACCTAGATAAGATCAATGCTTCAATATTGATTGACCTGAAACAAAGGTAGGGGTATGGTTAGCAGCAAGAAAAAATTTTTATATTGGTATCAATGAAATATTCAGTTAAATAATTAAAAATAGAAGTTAGTCATAAATTATTGCTGTGAAGAATAATGCAATGAACTTTTTTCATTTAATGAATCAAATTATACACATAGAAAAATAACTTTTTAATCTGAATCCCATATGAATATCATTGCATTAGATTTGGAGGACAGTTCATTCTTAGTATTTTCAATATAAAATAAGGATAATAATTATAAATAATATATTAATTGAATATCAAACATATATTGTTTTTTAATGTTGCATACTGGTTATAAATGACTGTGACACCCACAATTTAACTTTCCAGATAGTAGGCTTTCAGTTCTGGATTGACAAAGTTAAACCTTATTTTTTAGTGACTTTGTAAATTCAGGCATCATCTGAACAAACACTCTGAAAGGCACAGATAGAAAACACCTGAGAGAGAAGGAGGTAAGGACAACACAGGAAGAAAAAATTAGACAAACTGTCAACATCTAGAAAAATTGTTCAGTGATTTTGACAAGCAGGTCAATGGTGAATACTCACCTTTTGCCTCTTGGTCTTAAAAATACATGTAGTCAGCAAGTTGGCAGCACTTAGTGAGTATGTAATTCAATGAGGAATCAGGAAAAATGCAGTTTCTAGTTTGTTACTTTGTACTTTGCAATTTCAGAAAATCTTGGAACACGTAAGCCTCGCTGTTAATACTCTCATTACTATAGGACCAAAAAAAAAAAAGAAAGAAAGAAAATCCTTTTTTTGTGTGTGATTCATAAAATAACTCATAGTTTTACAATAATTTAGTGGGGATGAGAGATGCTCAGAAATTCAGAAATTCACAATAATTTAGCAGGGATGAGAGATGCTCAGAAATTCACCTTTTAATTTAGCTATGGCTCCATGATTTTCCACATACACATGTCTACTACCTTGTAACTCATTGAAGATACTTACCAAATATTTAACATAACTAACAGAAAAGTCCCCAAAATTGCCAGGTGCCATATTAAAAATAAGCTGGAAGATCTATAACTATATCAAAATCTATCTACCTATCTATCTATCTATTTTTTTTCTCTGAGGTAGATGTCTAGGAACACTGTGAGGAAAAAATCAATATATTTCTGTGTAATATGGTAACCATGAGCTACAGAGTAACTGAAATATCACTAGTCCAAATTGGATTACGCTTAAGTGGAAATTCTCAATTTTGAAAACTGAGTGTGAAAAAATAATGTATACATCTCACTAATAGTTTTTACACTATTAAATGTTGAAATGATAATATATTGAACATATTTAGTTAAAACATGTATTATAAAAATGTATTTCACTTCTTATTAGGCAACTGGATAATTTTATATTATATATGTATCTTTTATCTGTGGCTTATATTTCTATTGGACAGTGCTGCTCTATAGAATATCCATAGCTCTTTCACTTCTCAGTTGCTTTGACATTATAAAAATATATCTAAATTCAGTAATGAGAAGTCATATCATCAAGCATGTGGCTGCCAATTGATCAGGTACTGTATTTACTGGACTACAACATTGCCCCCAGCTCTGAGGATGAATCAAAGATGGCTCACCCTGATGGTCTCCTCTCAATTATCACGACACTAGGATAGAATCTGAATAACCAGAATGTCATAAATTCCTGTATTTTACATCTGTTCTGCGAAGCTTTATTTTTTTAACCTTTTACAGTGTATGTTTCCCACTGTAAATTCCCAAGGGTAGAACGTTTTTTGCTTCTTTGTATTTTCAAGATCTGAGATAGCACGTGGCACATAATAAATGTGAAATAATTATGTTGAATGAATGTTCCTAACACTCATTCCAAATTTTGTTTGGAATGTTATATATTTATTTTCTTATTCGTTTATTTCTGCCTTCTTTCCCTAGAAAGTAAGTTCCCTAAAAGCAAGAAATTTGTCTACTCTCATAATCATTATTATTGTAGATTTCTAAAGTTAACAATCGTGTCTGACACAAAGTGATACTCAAAATTGTCTGCTGAATGAATGAAAGTAGATGCTTTAAGAGCAACTAGAGAGTGAAGAATTAATTCCAATTAGCCAGGCAAAGAACCTTCTTTTTCTTTCTTTCCATGTGAGATTTTATATCCCAAGTAGTCTTATTCAGGAAGGTAGCCTTCCAGCATCTTCTTTTTGATAGTAGAGATTTGTCTTTTCCCCAATTTTTCTGTGCTCTAATTGAACATCCTACCCCATATTGTTTGTTTTAAGGGTCAAAATATGAATGTCAGTAAAGTTAGAGCACTTCTCCTGGAGTTTACCAAATTATTATTTTAATATAAATAAAGTTGTCTCAACTTTGCTCTACCTCTGTTCCAGTTCATGCTAGCCTTTGGTTCCTTGAACAAAGACAACTTATTTAAAGACAACATTCATCATTATCAAAGATATCAAAGAAGATACTTGTGAAAGGATTCTTGAAGTTCTTCAACAAAATTTCTATGGTAAACTTGTGACTGGAAGAAAGAACAAGGGCCCTAAGCACCATGTTGATACAGACAGAAGGCAGGGAAATACTAGGCAGAAAGTGGTGGGGTCCCTGGTGAAGCCCTATCCTCAAGCCTGGACACATGGCCCAAAGTGAGAAAATGCGTTCTTTTTCTCCTGCTTGGATGTTGTTTTTAGTCCACCCCACCCACCATCCTGTACCCATAAAAACCCCAGGCTCCACTGGCAGTGCAGCAGAGTGGCAGCATGGCAGAGCAGCAGAGAAAGAGTGAAGAGAAGATGCAACCAGATTTGGAGAGAAGCAGCTTTACTTTACAGGAATGGCTTCACGGCAGGACTTTGCAGGGATGGCTGAACTCCAGGGGAAGGCCATCTTCCCACTATATCCCCTTCCCATCTCCTTTTCCCACTGAAAGCCACTTCCACCCCTCAAGAAAATCCTCCTTATTCACCACCCTTGGATTCATTCACACAATCTCATTCTTCCTGGACACCAGACAAGAACTTGTGTTCCAAGAGGGTGGGTGCAAAAGGCTGTCACCCTGACCCTCCACTGAGCTGTTAGGTACTTAATCTGTCTGCGGATAGCGAAGCTAAAAGAGCACACTGTAACACACGCCCTCTGTGGCTCCAGGGGTCATGGTGTTCTCCCCTCTCCTTCCCATTTTTGATGGCTATGGCAGTGCAAGACTGCCACTTCTTTGGGTTCTTGCACCACGTGCAATAACTCCATAACTTCCCTGTGGCATCCAGTGGGGGTTCCCAGAGGTTAGGAACTCCCATTCTTTCCATATTGCAGCATGGGCATGTAGGATTAAATAAGCATACTGGCTATCTGTGTACACATTTATTCTTTCTCCCTTTCCCAGTTCTAAGGCTCAGGTAAGTGCCACTAGTTCTGCTAACTGGACACTGGTCCCTGGGGGAAGAGGCTTACTTTCAACTATGGTTACTTCACTAACTATGGCATAACCTGCCCTTCGGGTCCCATTCTCCACAAATGAACTTCCATTGTTATATAGGTTAAGGTCAGGATTAGTTAAGGGGACTTCTAAGACATCATCTCAGGTGGCATAAGTCTGGACTATAATTTGTTGGCAGTCATGCTCGATTGGTTCCCCATCCTCTGGGAGAAAAGTGGCAGGGTTGAGGGCCATGCATGTGTGTATTTGAAGCACCGGTCCCTCAAGGAGTAGCGCTTGGTATCTAAGTAGGCCGTTGTCTGATAGCCGTAAACTTCCTTTGGCACCTAGTATGCCATTTACATCATGAGTAGTCCAGACAGTGAGATCCTTTCCTTGTATTATTTTGATAGCCTCTGACACTAAGACGGCCACTGCTGCAGATACCCTTAAACAGTGAGGCCTGCCTTTTCTACTACATCAATTTCCTTACTTAGGTATGCCACCGGTTGTGGAGTTGTCCCACGAGTCTGAGTAAGGACTCCAAGAGCTGTCCCAGCTTTCTCTGTGATGTATAAAGAGAAGTTTTGTCCTGTGGGAAGGCTTAAAGCTGGAGCTTGCACTAGGGCCTGCTTTAAGGTTTTGAAGGCTGTTTCTGCCTCTGGTTCCCATTCTACTAGATGAGTATTTGCCCTCTGGGTTTCCTTAATTAGAGTATAGAGGGGCCTGGCTATCTCGCTGTATCTGGGGATCCATAGTCAGCAAAAGCTGGTAATTCCAAGGAACCCCCGCAACTGTTTTAATGTCTTAAGGTGAGGGTAAGCCAGTATAGGCTGTATTCATTCCTTGCTGAGGGCCCTGGTCCCTCTGGCTAAGATTAGGCCTAGATATTTGACCTACTGTAGGCAAAGCTGGACCTTCAACCTAGACACTTTGTACCCTTGATTAGTTAGAAAGTTCAAGAGATCTAGAGTAGCCTGCTGGCATGAGGCTTCTGAACTGGTAGCCAAAAGTAAATCATCCACATATTGAAGGACCAGAGTGCCTGGACTTGAGAAGTGGCCTAGATCTTGGGCCAGTGCCTGACCAAATAGATGAGGGCTATCCCTAAACCCGTGGGGCAAGACTGTCCCTGTAAGTTGGGATGTGTGTTCTGTGGGATCCTCAAAGGCAAAGAGGAACTGGGAGTCAGAGTGCAGGGGAATACAGAAGAAGGCATCCTTGAGGTCCAGAGCCATGAACCATTCTGCTTCCTCTGGTATTTGAGAGAGCAGGGTATAGGGGTTGGGTACAACTGGATATAGAGGAACTACTCCCTCATTGATGAGTCTAAGATCTTGCACTAGCCTCCACTGACTGTTTGGTTTTTGTACTCCTAGAATTGAGGTGTTGTAGGGACTGCTGCATTTCCTTACTAAGCCTTGAGCTTTTAAATGTTTAACAATATTCTTTAATCCTTTATGAGCTTCAGGCCTTAAGGGATATTGCCTTTGATAAGGAAAAGTGGTGGGATCTTTTAACCTGATTTGGAATGGGTGGGCATTTTTTGCCCTTCCAAATTGTCCTTCCAATGCCCAGACTTCAGGGTTGATTCCCTCCTCAAGTAGGGGACAACAAATGGGTAACTTGTTCCCCATATTCATGTAGGTAATAGCTCCAGCCTTGGCTAATACATCCCTCCCTAATAAGGGTGTGGGACTTTCAGGCATAACAAGAAAGGCGTGTGAAAAGAGCAAAGTCTCCCAGTTACAACTGAGGAGGTGGGAGAAATACCTGGTTACAGGCTGTCCCAGGATTCCTCGGATGGTAACGGACCTTGAGGACAGTCTTCCAGGACAGGAGATTAACACTGAGAAGGCCGCACCAGTGTCCAGGAGGAAGTCAGTTTCCTGGCCCTCAGTAGTTAAACATACCCGGGGCTCAGTGAGGGTGATGACATGAGCTGGCACTTGCCCCAGGCACCCTCAGTCCTGTTGTTGGATCATCTGGTTGGGGGCTTCTGACCCAGGGAACCTTCATCCTCTGGGGCAGTGCACCTTCCAGTGATTGCCTTGGCATAGTAGACATGGATGAGGGGGCAGTTTGTTTCTCATCGGACAATCTTTTTTGAAGTGTCCTAGTAAACCACACTGATAACAAGCCCTACCAGGTGATTGGCCTGCTCCATTTTCTGTCCTCTCTGAACCACCAAGGTTTGTTTGTCTGAGGGCCATGACTAAGGCTGCAGCCTTTCTCTGATCTCGCTTTTCCTTTTGGGCCTGTTCCTCTTGGTCCCTATTATAGAACACCAAGGTTGCAGGTTTAATAATGCCTCTAGATTTTGTTCAGGGCCCAGGGCTTGCTTTTGGAGCTTTCTCCTGATATCTGTGGCTGATTGGATAATAAACTTATCTTTTAGAATCAATTGACCCTCAAGTGATTTGGGTGACAGGGGAGTATATTTTCTTAAGGCCTCTCGTAGCCAGTCGAGGAAGGCAGGATTTTCTTCCTTTCCCTGAGTTATGGTGGAAATCATTGAATAATTCATGGGCTTTTTTCTAATTCTCCTTAGTCCTTCTAGAACACAGATCAACAGATGTTTGTGACTCCAGTCCCCATGATCTGAGTCAAGGTCCCAGTGGGGATCCATACTAGGGATGGCTTGCTGACCAGTAGGGAATTTCTTCCTTTCTTCGGCTGTCATCCTATCATTTACTTGACTAAGATACCAGGTATCTCCAAACTCTCGGGCTGCAGCTAAAGCCACATTCTTTTCATTAAAGCCCAGGGTTTGATCTAACAGTAGCAAGACATCTCCCCAAGTGAGGTCAAAGGTTTACCCTAGACCCTGTAGGACATCTATGTACCTATCAGGAAAATCTGAAAACTTCCCCAGGTCTGCCTTGATCTGCTTTAAATCAGAGAGGGAGAAGGGGACATGTACCCAGGTTGGGCCAAATTCCCCTCCCCCTACAGCTTGAAGGGGACATAACTGATAGCCCGGGGGGGGGGTGGGTTGTGGTACTTTGGAGATTTCTTTGCTTATTTCCTTCTGGGCAGGGGAGATTAGTGGAGGATTATCATTAATAGGAAGGGGAGCTATAGGGAGGCTAGGATATGGGGGTAAGCTGAGAGGTCCTCCTGTGGGATGTAACTTGCAAGCTTTGCATAGTTGTGTATTCTCCCTCAATGAAAAGAAAGCTTGGACATAAGGTATTTCACTCCATTTGCCTTACCTCTTACAGAGAAGGTCAAGCTGCAGGACAGTCTTGTAATTTGTACTTCCCTCAGGTGGCCATTTTTCCCATCAGAGAGAGAATATTAGCGCCAAGCCATAGTGAAGAAAAAAATGAGCTGCCTCTTTTTCAGAGTTTGTGGGTCAAATTGTTCCCAATGGCTTAGGATGCATTTCAAGGGTGAGCCTGTTGATGCCTGAGTGTTTCCCATCTGAAAGACAAAACCACCCATGGTTTTGGTTTGTTTTGTTTCTCCCCCTGCCCAAGAACCTGCAACGGTCCCTGGACCCTGCTGATAGGAATAGTTGCGCTCACTGATGCAGCAGCAGAAACACTAGTTTTCCTCCCAGGCCACATGGAGGACCAAAGAAGGTCGGATTTTGTGGCCCTTACCGATGCATTCTCGAAAACCTGCACCCTTGCCTGTCCTCCTAGACCATGAGGAGGACTGATCAAGAAAAATCGGATTCAGTGGCCCTTACCAATGCATTCTCGAAAACCTGTTAGAGTCCTAAGCGTTCTCCTGTTACTATTGGGAGTTTACCCCTGTCCTATAAAGATGATATGCCCCAAAAATGAAGTGGAGGGCCATTCCCTGAGGGAGGGAAGGGATCTCCAGGGTTGGAAGAGTGACACCTTTTGTCATCACTTATATGAATAGGAAGGATACAATTTCTGAGGCTCCCCATATCCTAGCTTCAGGAATAGCTTTTGTTAGGCCTGTTAGTCTGAGGAGGGATCCTGAAATTCCATGTAATACCCACTACAATGGGGTTTTGGGCAAAAATTATGTCATTCTGATTGGTGAGCCCAGGTGCCTAAAGAAGGTATCAGAGTCCTGGAGTTTATACTAGAAATCATTCTTACAGGAGAAACTAGAAAAGCACCAGACACAGGTAGCAATTTTTAGAAGCAGGACTAACCTCTGAGAAGAGAGGCGAGGGCAAGTTTGTCTGGCAGGCATTAGGACCCAGGGGTAAGGGTCAGGATAGATAGGATAGATGGGCGAGTCTCGCTTGGGCAACATGACTTTGAGAGTTCCACTCACGGCTGCAGGGTCAACCAACTTGTCGGTACCCCAGAGCTGCATGGCTTTCCTCTCTGTCAATGCTTGGCTCAGCCCAGAAGTACAGGAAAAGCAGAAGCTGGCTCTAGGCAAACCAACAGTCCCAACTCTGAAGAGGCGGGGGTTGTTAGAGAGCCCTTTCCCAGAAAGCCTGACACCCGTATCTTTAGTCCAGCGACTGTGCTAGTCTCTTTTAACTGGCCGACAGGTGCCCGGTATTTAGCCCCCGAATTCTAAGGAAAAATAAGACAGAGTAGCAAGCGAAAGGGGTCCGATGGTACTCACTGCTTGGCGATAGGTGATTGTCTCACCACTCAGCTATGGGTGATGGTCTCAGCACTCAGCGATAGGTGATTGTCCCATCTGGGTCACCAAAATGTGTCTGGAATTGGTGGGTTCTTGGTCTCATTGACTTCAAGAATGAAGCTGTGGACCCTCATGGTAATTGCTACAGTTCTTAAAGGCAGCGTGTCCGGAGTTTGTTCCTCCAGATGTTTGGATGTGTTCAGAGTTTCTTTCTTCTGGGAGGTTCGTGGTCTTGCTGGCTCAGGAGTGAAGCTGTAGACCTTTGCAGTGAGTGTTACAGCTCTTAAGGTGGCACATCTGGAGCTTCACTCCTGAGCCAGTGAGACCATGAACCCCTCAGAAGGAAGAAACTCTGAACACATCCGAACATCAGAAGGAACAAACTCCGGACACGCTGCCTTTAAGAACTGTAACACTCACCACAAGGGTCCACGGCTTCATTCTTGAAGTCAGTGAGACCAAGAACCCACCAATTCTGGACACAATGGGACCCCCCTAGACACTGCTGCCAGGCCACTTCTGCCAGTGCCCAGAAGCACTCATTCCAGCCCCTGCACCCACTCATTTGTGTGCTTCCCCTCCCGTGAAGGGTTGAAAGCTTTGGGTTGAGTAAACAAGCCAACACCTTTGCAAGCTCTGTGAAGGGGTCAAGGGAACTATCACATTTAAATACTTATTATCAATAAGTGTGACTATATTACCAGAAAGAGGTCTCAATGCAGACCCCTAGAGAGGGTTCTTGATTCTCATACAAGAATGAATTCAGGATGAATCATAAAGTGAATTCAAGTTTATTAAGAAAGTAAAGGAATAAAGAATGGCTACTCCATAGGTAGAGCAGCATGGGCTGCTCAGCTGCTTATACTTATTGTTATTTCTTGATTATATGCTAAACAAACAGTGGATTATTCATGAGTTTTCCAGAAAAGAGGTGGGCTATCCCCAGAACTGAGAGTTCCTCTCCTTTTTAGACCATATAAGGTAACTTTCTGACCTTGCTATGGCATTTATTAACTCTCATGGCAATGGTGGGTGGCAGTGTCTTTTAGCATGCTGATGCATTATAATTAGCATATAATAAGCAGTGAGGACCACCAGAGATCACTTTTGTGGTCATCTTGGTTTTGATAGGTTTTGGCCAGCTTCTTTACTACAACCTATTTTATGAGCAAGGTCTTTTTGACCTGTATCTTGTTCCAACCTCCTATTTTATCCTGTGCCTAAGAATGCCTAACCTCCTGGGAATGCAGCCCCGTAGGTCTCAACTTTATTTTAGCCAGCACCTATTCAAGAGTCATTCTGGTTCAAACACCTCTCACAACTAGGCCAAAATAAATAATATATATTCATTTCCTGATGAAAGTTAATAGATTTTACTATGCATTTTTATAATAAAGGTCAGCCTCACATCTATGAAGAAAGAGGTTTTGTTTATTTTGATTACGTTACAGACTATCTAAATCAAAGATCGGAATCATTATTTAAAAAATAGAGCAGGGAAAATTTAAAAAGACAAAGACAATTCTATGGAATGAAGACTTTTTTTAAAAAACATAATTTCAAGTCCGAAAAACTTCATGTTACCTGTCAAAGAAAGACAGAAATACCCACTAATCACTTGAAAAAAAAATGACAAACTCAGGCAAAATAATAATAATAATAATAACATTTAAAATAAAAAGAACTTTCTAGCAAGAGACTGAAGTGGTAAGGATCAAATATTTATTTAATTCTGAATTGTCACTATGACAACTAATGTGACTTACTCAAGATGCACTGCTTTATAAAATTCAAAATAAATATGACTTTACTCAATATCTATCACAGAAACTCAATTCTGTGTGTATACCTGCTTAATTTATCTATAAAATAAATATCGTATAAATGCATTATATATAATTTATTATATATAATGTATTTATATAATTTTATGTATATGTCTGCTTAATAAATAAATATAATTAATTCATTTATTTACCCATTTATGTGGAGAAAGAGAGAAAGCACCTGACCCTCTGCAATAAAAATGATTTCCCAAGGCTTATCTCCTCAAATTCAAATACTAAAGGAATTTTAAGTACCCAAAAACGGAAAAATTTTCATATTTGTCTATATTAAACTAAAAAATTTAGAATTATCAGATAGCAAAACCTATAGCTAATATTTTTCTACTAAAATCATGAAGAGTGTGTTTTCCAATGGCACCTGAAATGACTTTATCAATAGTTACATTGTTTAGATAACTGGCACAACAATAGCAGACATGTGGAAGAAGATGATGGACTATTTAAGAGAAAGACCTTTTGTATTGGATTATCAATGGATTATTTAAAGGAAGGAACTCATTTTTGATAGGTTCTTACAACTATAGCAATGCAGCATGCACTTTTCTGCACAGGTCTTTTCTAGTGGCTGGTACTTAGATGGTAACAGTGCAGTGTGGCAGAAAGAGTGCAGTATTGGTGTTTTATGGCCAGCATCAGCACTAACTGGCTTATGAACACAAGCAAGTTTTTTTTTTTGGTTTTTTTTTTTTTTTTTTTAGCAATATGCATCTCCAGTTTCTTACCTGAAAAATTATTGGACCAAAAAAATTTCTTAAAGTAATTTTTTGGATCTAAAACTATAAAAAAACAAAAATAAATAAAACAAAATGGAACAAAAATAATAAGCCACTTTTTTGCCATAGATGTCTAAGAAGTTATTCAAGGGCCTACATGGGTAATTTGGAGGACAGATACTCAATAATATTGACCAGCATCATTGTTTATTTTTGGCATGATTTTTTCTTTGCTTATTATGAAAATAACTATATAATATTTAACAATTTTTTTCTTACTAGAAAAGTCACTTTTTTCTTTATAAAAATTAAAATAAAATCCCCAAGTAAAAGTGTAGCAGTTATGTATTTTGAATATGTAAACACTTTTTTTATTAATTAAATTCAAACACACAGTGCTGAGAAACCTTGTTGACTAAAATCCTAGGATATGAGAAACTTCACTGTTTGAAGTCATACTAGTGAGAATGGAATATTCTGCCCTTGCTTAAAGGATCTGAACCATCTGAATCACTGTGACATACAGAGCAGCCTCAATTTCCTAACTATCTCAACCTAGGTTCTTCATATAAAAGGATTGTGTTTGTTTGTTTCCACAGCACTTCTCATTTATCTTAACTTTGTAGTTAAAGAAACACAATTCTAATTCTGCTGCTCAGTGCTGCTAGCAATCAGACAATGGCATTTCTAACAAAAACAAAGAACATTCCTAACACAAACAAATAACGTTTCCAAGGAGACATTGCCAAGACCACATAGTTTGAGCAATGACTGCTTCCTTATCAATGATTTCCTCAGCCCTGCTTTGTTTCTCCTGCCTTCTGAATAAGACTACTGTGATAAACAACCAGAGCTGTTCTTGCATCTCCAAGTTTCTCCTTAGAAACAGTTATTAGGCACAAACACAGTTCTGTTAAAAGTCCCTTTCAAATCCCTTCCAGTCATCTGCCTCCATTTTTCCTTGAGCGTTCCTCCTTGCTGCAAAGAGTAAATAAACCTGACTTTGTTTTACTACAAGTGTATTCCGGTGATATTTATCAGATAGGCTTTCTCAAGGTAAAAGCATGCACTTGAAACAAGGTGGTAAACAGCTGTTGATTGTCTCCTCAATTCCAATTTTCTTTCTTACATCAATACTTTTTTTGATCTTATGTTGATGTGTATACTCCAAACCCGTTCTTGGCTCCACGACTTGAGTGGGATTGATTGCCTGATGTGAACTTCCCTGGACACTGAAAATTGATTCAAGTCAATAGAAAGAGTAAAGCCCAAGACACAAAGGGATAGAAGGAGATACATGCTATGTCTCCTGGATTGTAAGTGTAAAATATGTGGTCTGAATCTGCTCTAGTGCTTTTTATTCTAACGGGAGAATGTGGAATTCTGCTATAGAAATATAGAAAATGAGACCATTAAAAGTAGAATAGAGAGACAGAGACACAAAGAGTTAGGAGGAATTGTGTGAATTACTGGATCCAGTACGGCCTGCTTTATTGTCAGATGAGCCAAAAAAATCTCTTACTTGAATTAGTTTAAGTTGGTTTTGTTTGCTAATTTATTTTTTTCTTTCTTTTTTTTTTTTCTTAATTTGAAAACCTCCTATTGGATTTCAGTCTGACCTAAGAACATAGATAATATGGTGAAAATTCAGAGATACCAACTTTGCTGGCTCCATATGCACCATGGTAGAATAAGATCAATGAAAAAGTAGCTGGTTTCCACTAACCTTGGTGCATCGACATGACAAGGAAAAGATATAGTAATCTTAGAGTTGCATGTTTGAAAATGTTCATTAATAACAGCAGAGTCAGGTCTTGTGCTGTTCAGGAGGTGGTCTCTCATGGGAATAAAATGAAAAACGTTAATCCTGAAGTTACAAAGAGTCTTGAGATTGTTTACTTGCTTTGGGAAAAAAGAAGACAGAGTAGAATCCTAGTAATTGTTTTTCAGTATTGGGAGACTCTACATGGTGAAGGCAACCACTAACTATTCTCTACCACCAAAGAGAAATACATTTGAAAATGTTGTAAATGTAAATGAAAATGTAAATTTTATAAATGAGGAAACTGAGTTTCAGAGACTTCAGAAGTAATTCATAGCCTGTATCTCATGAATCAAGAACTCTTAGAAATAAGAGCCAAATTTTATTAGTTAGTTATTTTGTTTCAGGCCATGAATATAGTTCATCATATCCCATGAAGTATGTACAATTATTATCATTTCAATTGTATACATGATAAACTGAGGTGTACAGAGGAACTTGTACAATAGCACAGGAGTTATAAAAGGCAAACCCAGGATTTGAATCCATGTCTCTCACCCTCCAGGGAACACATATCTGACTACGAGCTATGTAGGTTCACTAGATTACTTATACTTAATTCTTAGGCCAGAGTGTCTATCTCTAAAAATTAGTTTGTTTCTCAAGAAAGGTATGAGCAAAAAATCAATGGAAACATGAAATCTTTGCCAGATTATTGTATAAATAATGTTATTTGTAACTATAAATATATATACTTGTTATATACTTGAGTATATACTTGTTATGTTTGTGTCTTTTTCTGCTTATAAATGTGTGCAAGAGGAGCTTGGATTCCTTTATTCAATAATAACTATCAACTACTTAATGTATTTTAGGCACTAATATTTGCACTAATAATGCAGCTCTTAATGGGATTTACATTACAGCGGGATAACTTGATATTATACAAGTAAAATTTAAAATTTATAGTATCAGAGGCTATTAGAAATAGCCAGCTGAGAGGAGGGGATAAACAATGACAGGGCCAGAGATGGTAATCCTATTTATTTGGGTAGAATGATGAGGGAAGGCAACTCTGAAAATATACAAATTGAGGCAAGACATAAGTGAAATGAGAGAGAACAATTTTAAAATCTGGGAGAAGAGCATTTCAACTGTAGGGGTCCAGGGCAAACCCCACTAGATGGGAAGAACTTGACAATTTGAAAGAACAGTACAATTACAGTGGTTCAGAAGAAGTGAGCAAAAGTAGAGTTAGAAGATCAGGATGGAAAGTTTATCCTTTCATCTGAGTAATGAGAAGTCAGAATACATGGCTTTGTAGGATATGGTAATATATTCAGATTTTGTTCTAAATTTGGTAGAAAAGGACTAGAGCTTCAGTTAAGTGTGCCAATAAATTCCAAGTTTCATAACCAATTAAAAATAAATTGACAGAATAATTATTTGAAAAGAAAATCAGATCTTGAGTGCAAAAGTTATAAATATGTGACATTTTCTTAAAGTGTATTTTCCATTTTGTAACATATCCTACCTTGAATTCTTTAAAGTTATATAAAGAATATAAAATGATATCTTTATTTTATTATTTTTCTTCTACTTAAAAATGTCAGAACGAAAAATAAAATGATTTTTAGGCAATCACAGACAATTTTATTGCCCAAAGAGACTTATGAGAAAGTTGTAAGTACTACAAAACAAGAATCTATAAATAAAATCACATCCCATCCTCTCTTGGCTAAAGTTTTTCAAACAGTAAATGTAATATAGTTTTCACTCTGCATTCAACAGACATTATCCATTAATCCTAATAAAATATATTTTTCTTCTGGGCTTTAGTAGTTTCAAGCAAAATCTTCTTTAAAAAGGAAAACAAATTTTAATCTGCTATTTTGTGGTCTTATACTGTATCAGAAACGTTGGACTTGAGGTCATCTAGTGTGGCAGGATCCAGCAAAACTAATTTTCTACTATCAGAAAAACTTTCTTCTGTCTTTACCCAGATAGTATCATGATGCTCTCCCCAGCAAGTATATCTGTCCTCTGGTTCCTAGTATTCTACAGAACCATGATCATATCTGGGCTTCCATACTCTGAACATTTCACTGATTATGTATTTGAGAAAAAATGGAAACTACATATTTCTGTATTAAGTATAGCTATATATTGTAATACATTGAACTAAGTGAATTCCAAATCTGGCAAAGATGAAATAACTGGTATCAGATGAAATCTCCCAATAGTAACAACTATAAAATTTTGTTAAAAGACAAAAACAGTATTTTGAAGGCATCAGAAATTAAACACAGTAGTCGGTATTGGTTAAGTAAAGGTTCTAACAGAAAGGAAATGCATTGAATACGAGTGTTAAATTTCTCCTTATTCCCTGTCTTGGCATCCAGGAATTTACGGCATATGGGCAAAGAAGAGAGCCATACAGCAGTGATCTAGACCTTGTGATAATCACACTCTATTGAGAAGATAAAAATTGGCATTGAGATCTAATAAATAAATTATGACTTTGTGGACCAAGAGGCAGAGGAAGAGAAACTATACAGAAGAAAGTCCAACATTTTGAACACAATTTATTTTAATTTTTGACTCCAAAGATTGCTCATTCTTGGGGCAGGATTTATAGAAATCAAATCTGCAGCAACTTCTAAAAACTAAGCAGAAACATTAGCAGCCTTATTATACTGGAGAGATAAAAGTTGGAGTTTAGGGCCTTCCAAATATGAGGAAGCGAAGTAGATAGCCCATGATTTCAGCTGAAACACAGGAGTGTTCTGGAAGAAAAGAAAAACTGAAAAATGACTAGCATTGCCTAGATCAAGATGGTATGCCCATACTCTAGCTACTGGAAGAAAATTAAATCATCTCTGGAGAAAGATACTGTCATTCAGAGGTTATATTTTAATTATTTATATAAGTTTATATATTTATACAAATATATAAATAATATATACTATATTATCTATAATATATATTATACAATATATAATATATATTATCTATAGTATATATTATACAATATATAATATATATTATCCTTTATTAAATATTTTTCTCAATTATTTAAGGAAGAAGAAAAGACATCTGTTTAAGGTATTCTCTTAATAATACCACCCCTCCTGCAAATGGAAGAATTTGCATTTAAATGGCAAATATGTCTTACAACTTGTGACGAGGGCACAATTCCAGTATTCTAGTGGAATATGATATAGTATATATAATATAATGTATAAATAATATAAATATATACATTTATATAATATAAATATTAAAATAAATTGAATATATTAAATTTATTTATATAGATTTATATATTTATATTATTTGTATAAATATATAAAATACAGCCTCTGGATGATGGTATCTTTCTCCAGAGAGGAGAACTATACAATATATATGGTATATATTTGTATACAATATCCAGTATGTAGATAAAATGTACCTGTCCTACAATGAAACAGAATCAAAATACCAAAAATTAGGATATTGAACCTTTAAATACCAAGGATTAACATGTTTATTAAAGGAAATAAAAAAGATAAAAGAGTTTCACACAAAACAGAAATAAATTAAAAGTACAAAAGGTAAATTCTGAAACAAATAATACAATAGTTGAAACTGCAATAGTTGAACCTATCATTCGACAAATAGATTTAGCATCTGATTAGACATAGCAGGAAAGAAAATTTTTAAACTAGAATATAAGCCAATAGAATTAATACAGATTGAAGCACAAGGCAAAAAAAGGTGATGGACATAGAGGAAGGGTGGAGATAGTAAATGGGACACGATTTAAAAGTATAAAGTAACTGTAATTGGAGTTACAGAAAGAGAAGAGAAAAATAAAACGAAAGTAATATTGAGGTTGTATTTCCCAAGAACAATCCAAAATCGATAAAATTCATTGTGATAGCTTGCCTCCAAGATGACATCCAGTGTTCCCCAATTCCTGGTATCCATGCCCTAGTGTTGAGTGTCTGCTGGACTTAGTGATTCACTTCTAAATAGTAGTGTGATGAATAAATGATGGATTCTGACTCTAAGTCTAGGCCATAAAAAGGCAGTATGGCATCTTGTGCTCTCTCTCTCTCTCTCTCTCTCATTTTCTCTCCTTCTCTTAACCACTCGTTCTGGGGAAGCCAGCTGCAAGAGACCTAAAAGAAACCAAACCCCTGCCAACTTCCAAGGTTGTAAGCTTGTACATGGTTCACATCTTTTTAAATAACTACCACTCTACCAATAGCTTAACTGTAACCTCACAAGACACCCTGACAAAACCACTCAACTAAGCCACAATTGGATTTCTGAGTCTCAGAAACTATGTGGGATAACAAGTGTCTGTTTTTAGATCATTATAGAACAATTGATAAGTAATACAATTACATGATCTAAAGCTGAAGCCGATAGTATGACCACAAAACCCTGTGAAAGATCAAAAGTGGTCCCTGAAAATACTCTTTAGTCAGACAAAAAAATATTTTAATGATGTTAGAAACTATGACTCTCAGATTCTCTCAATTAAAAAAACAGGGTTTCTAAAAAGTGTAAGGGCATTCTTCCTTAGGAGAAATATGAGTTAGAAAACAGTTTGTTTCAAAGAAATCTTTTAATATTTGTACGATGGAGTGAACAGAAGTAAGATTCATAGGAGACCAACAGTTTTAAAATATTTAGCAGCCTGCCAGCTTGAACTGAGAGAAACAGAAAGCACAAAGTGAAAAGAGTCCTTTAGACATCCAAAATTAACTGGAAGGAAGCAGGTCGAGAAAACTATTGAGCTGTAAACATGTGCTAAATTTCATGAAAATGAGAATATGCCTCAAAAGGTGGTTCAAGAGCCAGAGTGGATTTAAAGGTCATGAGCAGTCATTTATAGGCATAAGAAAGAATAATTACCACCAAGGAACTTTCATTGTAAGTCCTGTTTTCCAGTTTGCCATCTATTTTTTTTTTTTTTTTTTTTTTTTGAGACAAAGTCTCGCTCTGCCACCCAGGCTGGAGTGCAGTGGCGCGATATCGGCTCACTGCAAGCTCCGCCTCCCGGGTTCACGCCATTCTCCTGCCTCAGCCTACCGAATAGCTCTGTTTCCAATGCAACTTGTCCCAAATCCTCCTTCTTTCCCTCCCACCTGTCCCCTCAGTCCCAATCCCAAGCATCGCTGAGTCTTTTCAATCTTCCTTTTCTACTGATCCATCTGACCTCTCCCCTCTTCCCCAGACTGCTCCTCATCAGGTCGCTCCCTGCCAGGCTGAATCAGGCTCCAGTTCTTCCTCAGCCTCCGCTCCCCCACCCTATAATCCTTCTATCACCTTCCTTTCTCACACCCTGTCTGGCTTACTGTTTCATTCTGTGACTAGTCCTCCCCAACCTGCCCAAAAATTTCCTCTTAAAGAGGTGGCTGGAGCTAAAGGTATAGTCAAGGTTAATGCTCCTTTTTCTTTATCTGACCTCTCCCAACTCAGTTAGCATTTAGGCTCTTTTTCATCAAATATAAAAACCCAGCCCAGTTCATGATGCTTTACAGCCCTAGGCCCTGAAGTGTCAGAAAGCTGTCTTATTCTCAATATGCATTTTATTACCCAATCTGCTCCCGACATTAAATAAAGTTCCAAAAATTAGATTCTGGCCCTCAAACCCCACAACAGGACTTAATTAACCTCACCTTCAAGGTGTACAATAATAGAGTAGAGGCTGCCAAGTAGCAACATATTTCTGAGTTGAAATTCCTTGCCTCCACTGTGAGAGAAACCCTAGCCACATCTCCAGCACACAAGAAATTCAAAATGCCTAAGCCACAGCAGTCAAGCGTTCCCACAGGACTTCCTCCTTCAGGATCTTGCTTCAAATGCCAGAAATCTTGCCACTGGGACAAGGAATGCCTGCATTCTGGGATTCCTCCCAAGCCGTGTCCCATCTCTGCGGGACCCCACTGGAAATCAGACTGTCCAACTCTCCCGGGAGCCACTCCCAGAGCCCCTAGAACTCTGGCCCAAGGCTCTCTGACTGACTCCTTCCCAGATCTTCTCAGCTTAGCAGCTGAAGACTGATGATGCCCAATCGCCTCAGAAGCCTCCTGGACCATCACAGAAGCTTTGGGTAACTCTTGCAGTGAAAGGTAAGTCCGTCCCCTTCTTAGTCAATATGGAGCCTACCCACTCTACATTACCTTCTTTTCAAAGTTGTGTTGCCCTTGCCTCCATAGCTGTTGTGGGTGTTGATGGCCAGGCTTCCAAACCTCTTAAAACTCCCCAACTCTGGTGCCAACTTGGACAATATTCTTTTATGCACTCCTTTTTATTTATCCCCACCTTCCCAGTTCCCTTATTAGGCCAAGACATTTTAACTAAATTATCTGCTTTCCTGACTATTCCTGGGCTATAGCCACACCTCATTGCTACCCTTTTCCCCAGTTCAAAGCCTCCTTTGCATCCTCCTCTTGTATCTCCCCACCTTAATCCACAAGTATGGGACACCTCTACTCCCTCCTTGGTGACCGATCATGCACCCCTTACCATCCCACTAAAACCTAATCACCCTTACCCTGCTCAATGCCTATATCCCATCCCACAGCACACTTGAAAAGGATTAAAGCCTGTTATCACTCACCCGTTACAGCATGGACTTTTAAAGCCTATAAACTCTCCTTACAATTCCCTCATTTTACCTGTCCAAAAACCGGACAAGCCTTACAGGTTAGTTCATGATCTGCACCTTATCAACCAAATTATTTTGCCTATCCACCCCATGGTGCCAAACCCATATACTCTCCTATCCTCAATACCTCCCTCCACAACCCCTCCACAACCCATTATTCTGTTCTGGAACTCAAACATGCTTTCTTTACTATGCCTTTGCACCCTTCATCCCAGCCTCTCTTCACTTTCACTTGGACTGACCCTGACACCCATCAGGCTCAGCAAATTACCTGGGCTGTACTGCTGCAAGGCTTCACAGACAGCCCCCATTACTTCAGTCAAGCCCAAATTTCTTCCTCATCCATTACCTATCTCAGCATAATTCTTCATAAAAACACACGTGCTCTCCCTGCTGATCATGTCTGGTTAATCTCCTAAACTTCAACCTCTTCTACAAAACAACAACTCATTTCCTTCCTAGGCACGGTTAGATACTTCTGCCTTTGGATACCTAGTTTTACGATCCTGAGTAAACCATTATATAAACTCACAAAAGGATACCTAGCTGACCCCATAGACCCTAAATCCTTTCCCCACTCCCCTTTCCATTCCTTAAAAAACAACCCTAGAAGCTGCTCCCACACTAGCTCTCCCTAATTCATCCCAATCCTTTTTATTACACACAGCCAAAGTACAGGGCTGTGTGGTCAAAATTCTTACACAAGAGCTGGGGCCGTTCCCTGTAGCCTTTCTGTGCAAACAACTTGACCTTACTGTTTTAGGCTGGCCCCCACATTATTCCTGATACCACACCTGACCCCCATGACTGTATCTCTCTGATCCACCTGGCATTCATTCCATTTCCCCATATTTCCTCCTTTCTGGTTCCTCATGCTGTTCACACTTGGTTTATTGATGGCATTTCCACCAGGCCTAATCGCCACTCACCAGCAAAGGCAGGCTATGCTATAGTATCTTCCACACCTATCATTGAGGCTACTGCTCTGCCCCCCCACCCACTACCTCTGGGCAAGCCGAACTCATTGCCTTAACTTGAGCCCTCACTCTTGCAAAGGGACTATGTGTCAATATTTATACTGACTCTAAATATGCCTCCCATATCCTGCACCACCGTGCTGTCATATGGGCTGAAAAAGGTTTCCTCGCTATGCAAAGGTCCTCTATCATTAATGCCTCTAATAAGAACTCTTCTCAAGGCTGCTTTACTTCCAAAGGAAGCTGGAGTCATTCACTTCAAAGGCCATCAAACGGCGTCAGATCCCATCACTCAGGGAAACACTTATGCTAATAAGGTAGCTAAAGAAGCACCTAGCGTTCTAACTTCTGTCCCTCATGGCCAATTTTTCTCCTTCTCATCAGTCACTCCTACTTACTTCCCCACTGAAATTGACTTTACTTACATGCCCCAAGTCAGGAAACTAAAACACCTCATGGTCTGAGTAGACACTTTCACTGGATGGGTAGAGGCCTTTCCCACAGGGTCTGAGAAGGCCACTGCGGTCATTTCTTCCCTTCTGTCAGACATAATTCCTCAGTTTGGCCTTCCCACCTCTATAACGGACCAGCCTTTATTAGTCAAATCACCCAAGCAGTTTCTCAGGCTCTTGGTATTCAGTGGAAACTTCATACCCCTTACCATCCTCAATCTTCAGGAAACGTAAAATGGACTAATGGTCTTTTAAAAACACACCTCACCAAGCTCAGCCTCCAACTTAAAAAGGACTGGACAATACTTTTACCACTTGCCCTTTTCAGAATTTGGGCCTGTCCTCAGGATGTTACAGGTACAGTCCTTTTGAGCTCCTGTAGGGACATTCCTTTTTATTAGGCTCCAGTCTCATTCCAGACACCAGCCCAACTTGGACTTCACCCCAAAAACTTGTCATCTCTACTATCTTCTGTCTAGTCATACTCCTATTCACCATTCTCAACTACTCATAAATGCCCTGCTCTTGTTTACACTGCCAGTTTACCCTGTTTCTCCAAGTCATCACAGCTGATATCTCCTGGTGCTATCCCCAAACCACCACTCTTAACTCCCTCTTAAAGTGAATAAATAATCTTTGCTGGCAGGGCACCCTCCAATACTTTAACCCTGATGAAGTCCTATTCTTTACTTTTATACTCACTCTTATTATCCTTCCCATTCTTATGCCACCCTCTACCTCTCCCCAGCTATGTCCACCACACTATCAATCTCACTCACTTTCTCCTAGCCATTTCTAATCCTTCTTTAACATACAATTGCTGGCTTTGCATTTCTCTTTCCTTCAAAATCACAGAGGTCTCAACTTACTCACTTCTAAAAAAAAAAAGAAAAAAAAAAAGGAGACCGTATATTTTTAAATCAAAAGTGTTGTTTTTATCTAAATCAATCTGGCCTGGTATATGACAACATAAATAACTCAAGGATAGAGCAAAAAAATTTGCTAACCCAGCAAGTAATTATGCTGAACCCCCTTGGGCACTCTCTAATTAGATGTTCTAGGTCCTCCCAATTCTTAGTCCTTTAATACCTGCTTTTCTCCTTCTCCTATTTGGACCTTGTGTCTTCTGTTTAGTTTTGCAACTCATCCAAAACCATATCCAGTCCATCACCAATCATTCTGTACAACAAATCCTCCTTCTAACAAACCCACAATATCACCCTTTATCACAAAATCTTCCTTCAACTTAATCTCTCCCATTCTAGGTTCCCAAACCACCCCTAATCCCACTTGAAGCAGCCCTGAGAAACATCACCCATTATCTTTCCATACCACCCCCCTCCAAAATTTTCACTGCCCCAATATTTCAACACTATTTTATGTTATTTTTCTTATTAATATAAGAAGACAGGAATGTCAGGCCTCTGAGCCCAAGCTAAGCCATCATATACCCTGTGACCTGCACATATACATCCAGATGGACTGAAGCAATTAAAGAATCACAAAAGAAGTGAAAATGGCCAGTTCCTGCCTTACCTGATGACATTACCTTGTGAAGTTCCTTCTCCTGGCTCAGAAGCTCCCCCACTGAGCACCTTGTGACCCCCCACCCCTGCCCACCAGAGAACAACCCCCTTTGACTGTAATTTTCCATCGCCTACCCAAATCCTATAAAATGGCACCACCCCATCTCCCTTCGCTGACTCTCTTTTTGGACTTAGCCCACCTGCACCCAGGTGATTAAAAAGCTTTATTGCTCACACAAAGCCTGTTTGGTGGTCTCTTCACACACACGCTCGTGACAGAATTTTGCTGGGTATAGAATTCCTGGTGGATAGCCCCCTCCATTATTCAGATGTTTACTGCATGCATCCTCAATGGCATCATCAAGGAAGTGAAAATAGATTTTCGGAAAAAGGGGATAAAAATCACATTACAGTAGTTTTTAGCCCTCAAAAGAGGCACAGTACATAAACTGGTATTAGTATATCTTCAGTATTGAAATTTAATCAGGTGAAAGTGATTAAGGAAAACATTATTTAAAATGTCTGGATGAGGGTGATAACAAAGGAAAGGCTGAGGAACACAGCTCTATTGTCTTCTCACTTGCATTGTTTCTCACAAGAAATGTGCTAGCACCCTAGTATTTTTGCTCCTCTTTACATAATAACTCAGAAAGTGACTTGAAGTTTTTCTTCATGTTTCTTTGCTTGGGGTTTGCTGAGATTATCTGTGGATGTTTTATTTTTATTTGGGAAAATTCTAGCTCCTATTACTTTCACTATTTTTACTCTTCTTGCCTCACATCTTTTTCAAGGACTCCAATTACACATATATTAGACAACTTGAAGTTGCTTCAACAGTTTTTCTTTTATGTTTAATATTGAGTCTTTTTCATGACAATATTTTCTATCCATTTTATATTCTATTCTTTGATGAATTTAAAATACTATGAGATGAGTAAGGCCATCTTATGAATAATAAATTCATTTCTACTTAAAACTACATTAAGACTGGAACCCCAAGTGAAAACTTTCTGGCATCTATAACAAAAATAAACAAATAACCAAAAGAGGTACATGTCATTTGTCTTGTTTAAGGAATTATATTAAATATGTGAATCTGTGCATAAAGGTCATTGAGAACAAAACAGATAGCCTTAGAGTAATTTCGTTTTTAAAAATAGTGGTTCCTTTTACGCACATTTCTATTGCCACATTGCTACATTGCCACTGCTCTGCAATTCAGCACTAGAAGTGCCACTGTCTGTGTTTATCTCCATAGTGAAATAAAAAATAAACAATCTTCAATGTACACATAACATATGCCTTAGAGCTATAGATTTATAAGTTTTTTCTGTATTAAAGCACTTTTATTAAGATATATCTATTATGATGTGCATGTCACTAAAAGTGATCTATAGTGTCAGCATTTTGGGTAGTGTTTGCTTACCTATTTTCTATGATAAGTGGATAGAGCTCATTCAAAATACATACTGAACACACATACCCAAGAAAGAAAGAAATGGAATGACATAGCCATCCTAAAATTAACAGAATCTGTTTTTGCTAGGAAGTAAGTACTAACTCCATTTATTCCTAACTTACATATAAATAATTCCTGTTGTTGGAGCCCCAAGTAAATAAACACATGCTAGATCAATCATTGTACAGATGGTGTTGCATTTATTTTTGACCACAATTTTATTAGATAAAAAAGATAGTAACAATAACCTAAAATAAACTAATTAGGCCAGAAGTATGCCTGTCTCTTTAGCAGGATATTAGACTAAGAGCATTGTAAAAGAAACTGGTATGAGTTTTTAGGGGAGAATTAAAAGACCAATGGCTTTGCATTTTGGAGAATTAGTAAATATCTTTGAATGTAAGATAGACTATGTTTTGGAAATAACCTCTGTTATAATCATTCTTTTGATGTGTTTTTCTTTGAGAAGATGCATTTGCTTGGAATGAAAATTGAGGACAGAAGACATACTTCTTTCTTCTTTAGGAAAGGGATCATCACCAAATCTCAAGCATACATTTAACTTTTTAGTTAAATTGCTTTATCTACTTCTTTAGGGAAATCGTTTTTATAGTAGTTCATGTTGTTCTAATAAAATGACCTGAGTTGGCATTACTGTTTTCAGGTGAGATTCTTGAGACTGGATTTCCAGGCTATTTAGCACTGAATAATTTCCAACTATTGTTCTAATCTGTTAAGACTTTGAAGTCTTAAATTGCCATCTAGATATAAATGAGCAAACATTTCATTAAAAAATGAAGAGTTTTATGACAATACCTTTCCTTGGAAAATGAAGCCACCTGAGCTTTTCTAATAGCTGGTGACATCCATTAGTGGTTTTCTCTGAAATTGAAAACATTTTCCATCTGTTCATACACACTCATTACAAAGTAGTTAAGAGCCTGTGGGATCACAAAGGTACGTTTTGGCAAATTACAAAATATCAAAATGAGTTATTGAAGAGGCAGCAATGACTATATAATAAGCTGCTCAAACCTGCAATTGTCTGGTTTTGTGTAAGAAAAGACATCTGTGTACTAAAATCTAGTTTACCTATTAAAACTTGGTACTCTTCTATTCGGTGGCATTCATTCCCGTGCTTATGACTCACATTTTTTCTTCTAAGGGAATTTGTGTAATTTTGTCAATTTTCACAAATAAAGACTTTCTTTTTCATGCTTCAGAAAGCTGCTATTTATTGCATTGTTTTCAGAGGAACAACTGAAGAAATTGACTTAAACAAAGCCAGTAGAGGATTCAGCTGAGCATAAGGAAGACGATCATGATGTTCAGTCTACAACGTACTGAAAAAACCGGGGGTAAGTTGACTGAGACTGGTTTTCTGGAAACCTTGAGAAGAAAATACACCGATCCTAAATAAATTATCTTGCTAAAGTGAAGGGGAAAAATCTCCTTTAAAAGGTGATCTTTAAGAAACACTTCAGTGATTTCTTTTTCTGCCCTTATCCCAATGTGACATTGGCTATCAACACATTGCTTATGTATCACCTAGAAGTTGTGACCTCATGGAATATGATATGGGATAGCTGAAATTCAATCTGAGGTGCAGAACAGAGCATAGCAACAGCAATCTCTTCAAGATGAAAGAAGATAGGCCTTGGATGGTGACAGTAGGAGAGCTGAAAATCAAGCAGTGACAATAAAAACAAGGTTTTAAAAAAAGTCTTAGTTTGCAAGTTTTTCCCAATATTTATCTGCAAATATCTACACAGATACAAAACTATAGATATTTCCTCCTTTAAAAATAACAAATTTTCGTTCTGAATTGGTATATATTTTAAAACTATATTTTATATATATCAACTATATTTATATTTATTTTTATATGAACATTTTTTAGAGATGAACAATTAAAATGATAAGTTAAAAATGTTATTTCAGATTTTATCTTATCCTAAGGATTTTAACCACGCAACTTATATTGCATAAAATAATTTGATATTAATAGAGTATATATTCATTTTAATCTCATATTTCAAGAAGTGGAAAGAAAGAAAAGGAACAAGGAAGGAAGGAAGAAAGGAAGAAGAGAGGTTGAAAGAGAGAGAGAGAAAAGAGGAAGGGAGAAAGAAAGACCAAGAGTAAGGGAGAAAGGGAAGGAGTAAAAACAAATACTTAAATTTATATAGGATTTTTTAATACCATATCATTTGCATTGACTAACACTATGGCACATTCAAAATTTGATTGTCAACAATTTTTCAGATGTTTTTAGAGATACAAATGAAAATTAAACAAGAGTAATCATGAAGGATTTCAACAGCATTTCTCATTGTTTGGTAGTTTGGGCAATAGGGTTGTTTCGAATCCAAGCCTTACTAATTATAAAAATCAAGTGTTAGTTTGATCGCCTTCACAACATTTAACATTTTGTTTGCCAGCCAATTTGATTTTAATACTCATCAATTTTTATAGAAGCAGCTCAAAATGTCTGTTAGAGAAGTAATAATTCTAGTATCTCAAATATATTTCCTAGGAAAATAGAAAGTCGAATAAATTTGCAGTTAAATATGTAAGAACTCTCATTATCGACCACTTAAAAGTGTTGATATGTTTTTTTCAAGATTATTTTTCTTTTCTACATTAACTATTCAACATATTTTTCTATTTTCTACCATTCACTCGCAATGCAGTATCTAATATATTTTTCTTCTACTTTGTTTTTCATAGCATTGTTGAACCATTAATAATAAGAAGTATAAAAGAAACCAGCTTGATCACTCATTAGTAAGCCAATGTTTGGATTACACGGTGGATCTAATCTAGAAGGTACATTCTTGGAATACAGCATGTTTGTCATTTACTTGAAAAGCACTATGTGGTTTATTTGCTTTCCATTCAACGGTGAATAAAAATAAATATTTTATGATAAAATCTGCTTTGAAAATTTTCAGGAAGACTAATCTTTGAAACTTGTGGTTGTTTTCAGTGAGAATTAAAAAAACAAATGATAAACACAGGTAAGGCTGGCTCTAGGCTGAAAGGGAGATTTCAGCCCCAAATGCAGTGTTGAGCATAAATTTGGCCCAGTCCAAATGCCTTATGAATTTTTGCAATACTAATATCAACTTCTGCACAGTAAGACAGCTCATTCTCACTCAAGATGTTTAATACCAAATGCTATACATTTGTATTTTGAGGCCATATTTCTTTGCATATTTTATATGTTGTAATAGATTTGACTTCAAATTGAATTCAGTAGAAAGGTTGCAAAAATCAGTAAAATTATATAAATTCTGCTTTTATCAGCTGTGATGACAAATGCAGTCTATACACCAGAGGCTTAAATAAAATTGAACTGAGCCTGATGGGAGTCAGGCAGGGGCCTAACAAGAATGAAGCAGCAAGCCAAAAAAGAAATCTAAACCACTTCTATCTTCACATTGTATTCTTTGCTTATTTGGTTTTCATCAGAATCTGTTAGCGAATTCTGAACATATTTGCTGCAGGCAGATGCTAGTGTTGCCTTAGCTTATTGGAACAAGGAACAGTGGGAGGTATGGATTAAGGGGTGTTATTGATAAACAGGGGTGGGCTGAATGAATTTTTAGCAGACCAAATATACATATTATAAACCTGATGTTTTTAAGAATCATTTTAAAGCTACAATATTTATCTCATAATGTTAATAACCAAAAGAGAGTAAATATTCAAAATAATTAAAGCTAATGACACTCTTTAATAGAGTATATACAGGCTGAAGATTTTTGATATTGGACTAGCTTTCATTAATGTACGCTTAAGTGTACATTAAAAACGTCCTTTTCTCTATGTTGAAACGGATACCCTTAAATAAAACCTAGATATTTTTTGGATTTACTATTGCAACACTCGAGTTTCAGTTTTAATATTCTTTGAGGTACAGTAAGAACATTTCTGAAGTGCATAGAAATAGATTCATAGATACAAAAACCATAATAAAGCACCAACACTAACTATCTATGACTTACAGAGTAAATTTGTAAAGAAAGAGTAGAAAATTCTCTAAGTTTGGAGTTAAAAATACAGGTCCAGGCATTATTATTTACTGTTTATGGCAATCCAGAGAAGTAAATTAAACTTTTCAAATTGAAATTTGAGCATTGTAGTCATTAAGTACTTCATGCAGTGGCTGTAAAAATGATAATATCTTCTTAGGACACTAGTAACTATTTTATTTGGTATTATAAATGTTACCTTTCATAGGATTTCAAAATTAATACAAGTAAAACATTTATGACTGAAGATGCCTAGTTTGTTTATGTAATTTTTTTCTTAAGTTGAGCAAAAAACAAATTAAAGTGAATAAAAAGTCTTTAAAAACGCATCGTTCGTGTAATATAGCAAAGAACAGGTTCTGGTGTGGTTTGATACAGGTAATGAAAAGCAGATGAGCAATTAAGAGCAGAGGACAGTGTAGTCCAGTCATGATGCAGCAATAATGTTAGGCAAATTAAAGTTTCTGATAAGGTAGAAGGAAAGCATCAACTATGAAGGAAAAGAAAAATATTCTTGTCTCACTTTTTAAGTAATAAATAACAACAGTCCTTTTTAAAAACAGCCAACATATAAGACATCAGATTTTAAAAACCAGCTCTAATTGTGTATACTTACTTGTGATGAAACCAAGACATCGGAGCTACCTCAAAAAAATAAAAATTTTCTAATAAGAATTTTTGTTATATTTTCTGTGTTAGCAATAAGAATAATAATACCAGATATGACTACGTAATGAATAAATGAAGGCATTAATTCAATAGAAAACTTTATTTGAAAGCTTACTTTCATATAGCTGTTCAACATTTAATGAACCTTTAATTAATGAATATATGGCAAACCAATCCCATGCAACATATTAGCTAATGTTCGGGCTTAACTATAAAAGTTCTAAAAAGTTAAGTCAATTAAAAAATACTGTGCTTGCCATCTGCGATGGCTCACACCTGTAATCCCAGCACTTTAGGATGCAAAGGCAGGTGGATCACTTGAGCCCAGGAGTTCGAGAGCAGCCTGGACAACATGGCAAAACCATGCTTCCACCAAAAAATACAGAAAAATTATCCAGGTGTGGTGGCACATATCTGTGGTTCCAACTACTCAGGAAGCTAATGTGGGAGGATTGCTTAAGCCTGGGAGGCAGAGGCTGCAGTGAGCTGAGATGGCACCATTGCACTCCAGCCTGAGTGACAGAATGAGACCCCATCTGAATTAAAAGAAAAAAACAAAACTCTGTTAATTATCTTGTTAATATTAAATATGTTTGAAAACAAGTAAGTTTACTGAATGGTTTAGAGCAGCTGCTGGGTCCACAGATGATATGTGATATTCCAAGACTGCACAAATTATTTTATACATATAATAATCTTTATGTGTATATATATCTATATAAAGAATATATATATCGATTCATAGATATATAAAGAATATATATAAGAATATATATAAAGAATATATATATAAAGAATATATCTATGAATCTAAATATATATTGAATCTATATATATATTCTTTATATAGATACATATAAAGGCCATATTATAAATACTTTATTACACGAAGAAAGATTTGATTTTGAAAATCTGTTGAATGCCTCTTGGTCATTACTAACCAAATATAGAATTATCTGTCTGCTACTTTTTTATTAAAGATATTTTAATTTGTCTGGTTTAAGAAAATATAAATTTAATAATAATGAATAAAATATCAAATGATGAGATATAATAATCTAAGGGAAGGAACAAGGATTTCGAGTTCAGCAAACCTGGTTCCATACTTGGTTTTACCACTGTTGCAGAAAAAAATATTTTGACACTTTGAAATAGCAAGAAAGACTTTACTCAGAGCTATCATAAGTGTCAAGCCTCTAACAATATGGCAGACAGATCAGGCTCACTTTGTTAAAGTGCCCTGACCAATAGATAAAAATGGACACCTGTGGCCAACAGAGATGCTAAAAATTAAAACAGAGCCAGGAGATCATGACTGGGTGAGAGAGCAATCAATTACTCTTTGTTCTCGGACAGACATTGTAATGTAAAAGTTTCACAGGACCTCCCATTCTACAATCAAGCCAAACCAGTTCTTGTTGTCCATGCCAAGTAAAACTGTAGCTGGAACACCACTGCTACACCCACCAGTTGTTTGAAAGAAATATCTGACAGGGACTTCTGTTTTGGGACTTGGAAACTATCCAATGAGAGATTGAGTGTTTTGCCCAATCATAACTGAACACGATTGTGTCCTTCATTTGCACAAATGGACTTGATTGAGAACCAAGGTAAGAACTTTTCCTGTTTAAACCAGACCCTCCCAGTGTTCTTCAGAGAACACACTTTGGTACAAGATAGTGCCTTGTACCAAAAGCATGTCTCCGCAATCTGCAGATGTCTTTTTATATGGAAAATAAAGCTCTTCCCCTTTTCTCTGCAGTTGTTGTGATCTTTTGTTAATAAACTCCAAATGCAAATACAAAAAGTGGAGATATATAGCCATATAGCCAAAGAGCAGATTCAAGGGTCAACAGGTGAAAATCACTAAAAGAAGACATCAAGGGTAGGGAGTCTTCTTGCTAAACTGACTGAACAGGATTCACGCTGAAGGCAGGCCTAGGACTTATGCATCAAAGGTGAAGAATGAGAAATTTAATCAGATTTGGGGGGAAGAAATTCTCTCTAAACTGGCTGTATTAGTCTGTTCTCATGCTGCTAATAAAGACGTACCTGAGACTGGGAAATTTACAAAGGAAAGAGGTTTAATTTATTCACAGTTTCACATGGCTGGGGAGGCCTCACAATCATGGCAAAGATAAAGGGAGAACAAACGGACTTTTTACATGGTAGTGGGCAAGAAGAGTTCTCCTGTGCAAGGGAACTTGTACACAGGAACTCCCATTTATAAAGCCATCAGATCTAGTGAGTCTTATTCACTACTACAAGAACAGCATGGGGGAAACTATCTCCATGATTCAATTATCTCCACCTGACTCCACGCTTGAAAAGTGGAGATTAATACAATTCAAGGTGGGATTTGGGTGGGGACGCAACCAAACTATATCATTCTGCCCCGACCCCTTCCAAATCTCTTGTGCTCATATTTCAAAACTAATCATGCCTTCCCAACAGTCCCCCAAAGTCTTAAGTCATTTCAACATTAACTCAAAAGTACACAGTCCAAAGTCTTACCTGAGAAAAGGCAAATCTCTTCCACCTATAAGCCAGTGAAATAAAAAACAAGTTAGTTACTTTCTAGATATAATGGGGGTACAGGCAATGGGTAAATACACCAATTCCAAATGGGAGAAACTGGCCAAAACAAAGGGGCTACAGACCCCATACAAGTCTAAAATCCTGCAAAGCAGTCAAATCTTAAAGCTCCAAAATAATCTGCTTTGACTCCATATCTCACATCCCCGTCATGTTGATGCAAGAGGTGGGTTCCCATGGTCTTGGGCAGCTCTTTCCCTGTGGCTTTTCAGGGTACAGCTGCCTCCTGGCTGCTTTCATGGGCTGGCATTGAGTGTCTGTGGCTTTTCCGGGTGCACAGTGCAAACTGTTGGTGGATCTACCATTCTGGGGTCTGGAGAATGATGTCCTTCTTCTCAACATCTTCACTAGGCAGTGCCCCAGTCAGGACTCTGTGTGGGGGCTTTCATCCCATATTTCCCTTCCAAACCCTAGCAAAGATTCTCCAAAAGGCCTATGCCCCTGTAGCAAACTTTGGCCTGGACACCCAGGTGTTTCCATACATTCTCTGAAAGCTAAGCGGAGGTTCCCAAACCTCAGTTGTTAACTTCCATACACCTGCAGGCCCAACACCATGTGGAAACCACAAGGCATGGGGCTTGGAGCCTCTGAAACAATGACCTGAGCTCTAAATTGGACCTTTTTAGCATGCCTGGGACACAGAGCACCAAGTTCTGAGACTGCACAAAGCAGCAAGGCCCTAGGCCCGACCCACAAAACTATTTTTTCTGTGTAAGCCTCCAGGCCTTTGATGAGAGGGAATGCCATGAAGACCTCTGACAGGCTGTCAGACATTTTCCTCATTGTCTTCATCTTTAACATTTGGTTCCAAGTTACTTATGGAGATTTCTGCAGCTGGCTTTAATTTCTCCTCGGAAAATGAGTTTTTCTTTTCTATCACATTATCAGGCTGCAAATTTTCTGAACTTTTATGCTCTGCTTCCCTTTTAAACATTAAATTTCAATTTCAAACCGTATCTTTGTGACTACATAAAACAGAATGCTTTTAATAGCACCAAGTCACCTCTTGAACATTTCACTGCTTAGAACTTTCTTCCACCAGATACCCTAAATCATCTCTCTCAAGTTCAAATTTCCACAGATCTCTAGGGCAGGGGCAATATGCCACCAGTCGTTTTGCTAAAACATAGCAAGAGAGAGTCACCTTTGCTCCAGTTCCCAACAAGTTTCTTATCTCCATCTCAGACAGCCTCAGCCTTATTTTATTGTCCAAATCACTATTAGCATTTTGGTCAAAGCCATTCAACAAGTCTCTGGGAATTTCCAAACTTTCCCACATTGTCCTGCCTTCTGAGCCCTCCAAACTGTTTCAACCTCTGCCTGTTACCCAGTTCTAAAGTCACTTCCACATTTTCAGATATCTTTGCAGCAGCACCCCACCCTACCAGTACCAATTTACTGTATTAGTTTGTTCTCAGGCTGCTGATAAAGACGTACCAGATACTAGGTAATTTATAAAAGAAAGAGGTTTAATTGACTCATGTTTCAGCATGGCTGGGGAGGCCTTACAATCATGGTGGAAGAGGAAGGAAGAGCAAAGTGACTTCTTACATAGCAGCAGGTAAGAGAGCTTGTGCAGGGGAACTCCCATTTATAAAACCATCAGATCTCATGAGACTTATTCACTATCAAAAGAGTAGTATGGTGGAAACTGCCCCCATGATTCCATTATCTCCACCTGGCCCCACACTTGACACATTGGGATTATTACAATTGAAGGTGAGATTTGGATGGGGAAATCGCCAAACCATGTCACTGGCCCGGCAGGATTTTTACTAAAACTAAACTATGTGGGCCCAGCAAGTACTGGGGCCAAGGTAAGGCTAAGTCAAGAAGAGGATTCAGAGAAGTCCGACTAACCTTTGACCAATAAGAGAGTTTTTGAAAAGTGAGATTCCTTTAGCCACTGGCCCTTGATCCACAAGAATTTCAATAAAACATTTTTTACCCCCTGGCTTTAGCATTTACAGTTTCTAATATTTTCACAGATAGAAAACCAACAAAATATTTTTAAATTTAGAGGCTTAAGCATAGTTCCCAGTTGCCCAAAGGTAAAGGTAAAACTTAGCTTCCTACAGAATGGAAAAAGTAAACAAGATTACATTAGAAAAAAAAAGGCTTCTCTATCCCCTTCAAGCATTATATTTCATCTTATCTCCATGAGTTTATAAATGACTTGAAGCCCTAAATGATAATGAGAGAAGTAAAATGTTATGGTACAAAGCAAAGCTTGTCTTACATAACCAATGTCAAAATAATGTAGAGTTAACAGAGAAAGGTATTAAGTTCATTTCTTTGTTGGACCTCTTGGTCATTAATAGGAACTCTCATTAGACCCTTCTCTTTTCACACAGAAAAATTATCCTTAAAGATTACTAAGTGTGATTTTTTTTCTCATTCAGCTGTCATGTACCATATTTTAAAATGCCATTTGTTCTCAATTATGGAGGCTGTACTGGGCGTTTCGAAGCTGACTTTGCAGAATATGAAATGAGAACAGGTAGGTCTCAAGGCATGCTTTTTTTTTTTTTAAGGGTAAAATGCTATAGTATTTTCTCTTTAGAGAAAGATTTTAATAAGTATTACTTTTTTCTTACACAGTAATAGCCAAAAATTCAGTTTAATTTTAAACATGCATATTTAGCATTTTGCAAAATTTATTACATTTTGCAAGTGAGCAATAGAGTTTAACCACAAGAAAGTAATGTTTTGTTTCTCTTTACTTTATATAACTTTTTCTTACCTACACCAATTTTTGCATATAAGAATTGTTAGCCAAGTGGTGATTTCATAAGTTTGAATGTGATTTTTATATATATATATAAGTATAAATATATAATGTAATATTAAAATATATTTTAATGTATAATATAAAGATGTATAATATAAAAATATAAATGTAAACATACATATTCTCAAAACATTACTATGTCATGGAAAAACTCCACTACTCACTTGCAATATTTTGCAACAAGTGAGTGATGGAGTTTATCCATGATATAGTAATGTTTTGAGACTATTGTTTCTCTTAATTTATATAACTTTTTCTCATCTACACCAATTTTTGCATATAAAAAGTTTTAGCCAACTGGTGATTTCAAAAGTTTGAATGTGATTTTTATAAATATAAAAAAATAAAATTATAAATATAAATATATAGATATAATTGTAAGTATACATATTAAAAGTAGAGAATACTCTACTATAGTTCTTCAATGAAGATGTCCTCAACATTCTCTGACAGATTGAGAGAGAAGGAAATTCTAATAGTAGGGAAATTTTGAAGGCTCCTTCCAGATCCAGTTTTTCAAGTTCACCAAAAATAGGACATCTCTTGCTAAATTTCCACAACATTGCTCACACTTAATTTTTTCCAAATTCTGATCCTCTTATTTCTGAAATAATTATGAGATAATAATAGTGAGAATAATTACCACTCCTTGAATATTTACCATGTTCTAGACACAGTATTAGGTGTTTTGTGTGTGACATTCATTTCCTCTCACACTTTCTGTATGGTAACATTTTTATCTGACAGATGTGAAAATTTTAGTTTATTGCAGAGGAGACCCTTATCCAAGGCTACACGGCAGCCAGGTGACAAAGCCAATATTTTAACTCATGTCTGTGACACATGACTTAAAATAAATAGGAGGGAAATTAACAGAAGGAGGAGAGCTCTCTCCTTCTATTATGTAAAACAGTTTTCACAGCTAAAGTGGATCCAGCTCCTATTGACCAGATTATTAAATATCTGATAAAATAATTCATAACTTTAACCTTGAAATATTTTTGTTTTTTGGTTATTGTGAGGAGGTTACTAAATCAAGCAAGTAAATGGCTTTGGGCAGAAAAGAAGTTGATGTCTCGTGGCCAGAATGAAAATAAAAGCCCATATTCTTCCTTTGTCAAAATTAGCTTTAGTCCAGCTTTTTAGTTCAAAAACAAAATAATAATAAATGTTGTGGATGAAATTCTAACCTGGAGTTGTCATTCTGGCCTAAATAGGGCTTTAGGTCTTGACTATCCTTGGAGAGAAAAAAGAAACCATAAGATCTGATATTTCTGATGATGAATGTTTATGTTACCTGCACTGATGCCCAGTTAGCAGATTACTGATGATTTCCAAAGAAAACAATTGCAGAACACAGAAAGAAATGTTTCTAAGAAAATTGTTCCCACCACTCAAATATGGTATAACACACATTCCATAAAAGACCCAGACTCAAATGCTAGGTCCATGAAAGAATATTGTTTTTTTAGTCACTGCTGTATCCCTAGCCTGTCAGTAGCCTCCTAGGAAACACTTAAATAATAAATGGCTTAGGCCGGGCGCAGTGGCTCATGCCTGTAATCCCAGCATTTTGGGAGGCCAAGGCGGGTGGATCATTAGAGGTCAGGAGTTCGAGACAAGCCTGGCTAACACAGTGAAACCCCGTCTCTAGTGAAAATACAAAAAATTAGCTGGGCGTGGTGGTGGGTGCCTGTAGTCCCAGCTACTCGGGAGGCTGAGGCGGGAGAATGGTGTGAACCCGGGAGGCGGAGCTTGCAGTGAGCCGAGATTGCGCCACTGCACTCCAGCCTGGGTGACAGAGCGAGACTCTGTCTCAAAAAATAATAATAATAATAGTAAATGGCTTATTACTCCTTTGCAACAGTGGTTTAAAGGGTGTACATGTTGGGAGATTGAGAGGACAATGTATTTTGGGTTTAAAATCTAAAGTAAGTTCTCAATAGTCAATTGTATGGTAGCATATGACTTATTTTAATAGTCTAAAAATTTACTTTAATAGAGAGAAAATGAAATTAAGATAATCTCAATTTATGTTAATTAGTTCTCCAAAAATACTAGAAGCATTTAGGGTCTCCAAGGTCTCTGCACTGGGCATTCTAAAGGGGGACTGAGAATTAGTGGTTTGGGAGATTATTCTACCCCCAATGCGGGGACCATATATCTTACTCAACATTCTACTTCCAGCTCCTTACAGCTTGGTTAGGCACAGATTTGATTACAAAACTTCAGTTCAGGAAAAATGAGGCAGATCAATGGAGAAAATGTCTTAGCTTGGCATGAAGCCCTGACAGAAAAGCTCCTGTTCCAGTTCCTGGGAGAACATGACATAAATTCCTCACTGAAAGAGAACGTGATATACGTGATCAACTCCTTACCTTGTGAGGCAAGAATAAGTATCAGTCAGACTATCTAAGAGCAATTAAAATAGAAGACAATTCTTTCCATATGGGTTCTGATATTTTTTACTAATAGTTATTATAGAATGTCTATTATGTTCCAGGTGCTCTATATCCCTTTAATCTGCTAGCAAAATACCAAGGTCATGTCTCTTATTCATAAGAGGAAACTAAGATTCAGAAGGTCAAGTAACGTGTCCATAGCCACACAGAAATGGGATTAAAATCTATGCCTTTTTGATTCTGCAATTATACAAGCATTAGGAAATAAATACAAATAAAATCTATGTCTATTTGGTTTTGGAACTTTTCTGCTTTATCTTATAGTACCATGATGCCCGTGAAATATGAGGCTCTCAGTGGAGGCAACTCTAGTTTATTGATTGCCTCAGATACCAAAGGATATTCTTCCATTGCTGAAGGGAATTCTACAGCCTGAGGACTAGTCAGGTTTTTTCCCACTGCCCTTGCATTCAGTAAATACTTTGGGGGGTATTTTATAACTCTGGTGAGCATATTTCCCTATATAAGTTGCTCTTGATATTAAAAGAAGAAAAGAAACCAGGAGGCATTCTGGCATCACTATCAGCCACTTGTGAAGACTGGTGGAGCTGAAACTTCAATGGAGACTTAGAAAAAAAAATTAAAGCTTCATTGGTTTAAGTTGGATACTTGATTTTTTTCCTTAGGTCTGAGTTAGCCTGTGGCAGTCAAAGGTTACATTAAATAGAGTCATCAACCCTCTTTTCCTGATTCCTTTTTTCTGACTCTACAAATTCTATTGCGTAAATCTCACTAAAGCAAATATGAAAAACCTCCAGGCTTTGAAATATGCTGTTCAAGTATGCAATAAAATATGCAATAAAGACAAGTTGTAGATGCTATGGTTTAAAACACTACCAATGGTGCATAACTCAAACATGAGGAAAAGTATAAAAGGAAATACAAGGACATTTAATTTTAAAATGTATTTTTTAAAAAGCAGTGGACTCTAGTTGATTAGTCCCTGTAACATAACTCAAGATTTTATCCTACTTTTTCTTGGATGACTGAAAATTTATCTTAAGGTTTTGCTTTTGTTCCCAAGTTAGCTGCCTTCTTCCAAGGACATCTAAGTAATTTGTAGGCATTCAGGAAAATAAGCGTATACTTGTATCCTTATACAGCTCTATGAAATAAGAAAACCAATTCTTTATTTCAAAATTAAGTGTTGCTTTATTCATCTTCATAATATAGCTCACACATTTATGACAGTAATAATGTATAGAATAATAGCAATTAATTATTGCTGCTTTACTTCTTCTTAGCAGCAAATTCAAATATCAAGAATCTTAAAATGCTGATACAATTAGCTAGTAACATTGTGAAATTGGGCATGACATGTGTTTCAAGTTTATTTATGAGATAGTATAATGCAATCCGTGATTTCCAGTGTCTGTCTAGACCTATCAGTCTTCACCATTGGGAAAATAATTGAAGGAGTCCATTACCTATGAATGAGTTGGAATTTCCAGAATACACTAGGAAAAGCACTGGCATGAACAGCATCTTCTCATTGTACTTCCTAACTAAAAAGATACTCAAAGGATAATTTCACTCATACAATTTTAGCATAAAGACTGGTCTTGAAAATAAGCCCTTCAACTTTGAGTTGTCTCATTGTCTCTGCGACAGTCTATTGAGGCTTTCTGTGGCCTATACATCACAATAACGTCAAACTGTTTTGTGAAATAAACAAAGTTCAATCCTACTCAAATAAGAATTATAAAGATTAGTAATATGCTCATAACCTTTTTGTTCTCAAGTACAAGATGATACACTTAAAAATTTTTCAATGCATTAAAGGGGAAACATGAATATAAAAAATGGTTCAAAAATCATTTTGAGAAACTAGATATTTGGGGAACTAGGAAACTAGGTAAGATACAAAACTGATCAATTTTAACAGAGTAATAAAAATAATGTAACACTTTCTTTTTTTATTGTTTTTTGTTTTTGTTTTTTTGAGACAGACTCTCACTCTGTCACCCAGGCTGGAGTGCAGTGACACATCTCAGCTCACCACAACCTCCTGCTCCTAGGTTCAAGCTCAGCCCCACCTCAAGCTCCTCCCACCTCAGCCCCACTTCAAGCTCCTCCCACCCTAGCCTTCTGAATAGCTGGGATTATAGGCGTGAGCCACCACACCCAGATAATTTTGTGTATTTTTAGTTGAGACAGGGTTTCACAATGTTGGCTAGGCTGGTCTCAAACTCCTGACCTCAAGTGATCCGACCGTCTCGGCCTCCCAAAGTGCTGGGATTACAAGCATGAGCCACTGCTCCCGGCCTCAGATTATTTTTCTGTTGATCAGAAATCATTTGAAACTCTATTGGACACAATCTGAGACCTTATTCAAAAGTAAACGACAAGGTAAACAAAGATACAATCCTGGCTCAGAGCAGGAGTTGTATGCTCATAATCATTAATTACTTAGACGTTTCCTGTTGCATCAAGATTTGAAAGAATCCTCCTTGGGAGTATAAGAGAAGATAGGTCTCCCAAGTGTAGATTTCCTATTTACAGTTCCAGGAAATCGGCTTCCAGCTTTATGAAAGAAAGGGATGAAATACCACTGTTGTAGAAAGTTTGAATAAAACTCAATGACAGTGGTCATTGTGCCCCCAAAATTAAATGACTTTTCCTTGTAACTGGCATTTTAAAAAATTCAGAAGTCCAAATAAATCAATATGTTTCAAGTAAATATTAAAAAATATCCTTTAAACATCTTTACAGTAATACCTGTGGAAAACCAAAGTATCAACCTAAATGACCTAGAAGTACTGTAGAAAAATGATATGTATTCATGAGCCTAAGTTTGTTAAAGAAAATATGATATTTAAATGATACAAGCAATTTTCAAATGAAGGACCATGTTATTAGATGTCTTTTTTCCTCCAAAAATTTTTTGCAGTTATTAAATGTTGAAAAGATAGACTATTAGAAATACCAGAGATATTTAAACACAAAACAAAGCAATAGGTATCAATTAAATATTCAAGTAATTGGAAAGGTAAATGGAAATTTCAGCCAAGTAAATAAATAAATAAATGATACTTAGGGTGTTAACTACAGTTCAGAGAAGAGGTAAGCTATTGTTAATGTTCTTTATGCAGGTGATATATTGCTAACCAACCATGTGCCTTTTGATAAAGTACACTTGTTCTAGGATTACAGAAGGACACATTGGTTCACTTTTATCTTTCAGTTCCAAGGCCACTACACAGGTACAGATCCATTTACTTTAACCTGGTCATCAAATGGCACTTTGCTAAATATCTCTTCATATACTGTTTCTAAATTTAAAAACAAACAAATGTGTTTATTTGTGTGTGTGTGCACGTGGATGCATAGATTTCCATTTCAAAACTTTTGAAAATCTGCAATGGAAAATTTGAAATTCTGCCAACGACAACAAAAAATATTTTATGAATCTAGCTGTAATAAGAAAGCTACTATTGGTAAAATAATAATTAAAAACTATTAATAATATCAGATACTTCTATCAAAATGTATTCGTATTTTCAACAACAAACTGAATTCATGGTTATGAATACTATACTTTATAATAAATAGCTTGAACAATTTCAATTAAACATTTCATTTTATATTCATTTACTATTTATTTTTTATTGTTATTCCTAAATAAGTTATTTTATTCCATGTATTGACATATACTCTTCTCTATTTTGGAAATTTAGAGATAATGAGGGACATAGTATATGTTTTAGCCAATTTGGCCAGTGGAAACATTATACAAATTTTAATAGCCATAATACAAATAATGAAATCCCTGAAAGTAGAACCATATTCAAAGTTTAGATACTACTTTCCTATACATTTCAATTTTTTTCCCTGCACAATTACACTCTCTTTTGTGTAAGATGGAAAGACCCAGAGACCTCATAAATAAACCTAATGGCATTATATTTGATTATTTAGACTTGCCAGAGAAAGTTCAAAAGTGATACATAATAGCATTCAGGTAAAAATGTTATTACCTAGAACATATCATATATAGCTCTTTTTTATTAATCAACACACAAAAATATGAAATGTGTTAAAAATTTTCAACAAGGCATTCAGAATGAATGAAAATAAGAACAGTTCCTGTTGTAAATAGTAAGCAAAGAGAAACTATATCTCATTCATTTACCTCTTTATTCTGTGCCTACCAAAGAGAATCTCAGCTTGCCTGAATATGAAAATCCATGAGCCTTCTAAAAAGTCCAAATTTCCTATCGCATCCAAATCTCAGGGCATGCATATTTTGAAAACCCCTCTTAGTGATTCTGTCAGGCAGCCAGGGGTGATAATCATTTGTGCAGTATGTGCTTGGCACATCATTTTGTTGCAGAAATTCAAGATATGTAAAATATAATCTTGCCTTCAGGAAGCTCATTGTGTAGTGGAGAGATAACCATGTAAGAATTGCAGCAAAAAAAAAGCAGCCAAATATAAGTGAAAATACAGTGGACACACAGAGGTGAAATGTTTAATTCTGTTCAAGTCTGTCAGAAAAGAGTCCATAGAAGAGAATCTAGAAAAAAAATGAGTAGGAATTTTCTCAGGCGATAATAAAATGGTAGCAAGTACCATATGCCAGGCAATAATCCTAAAGGCATTTCACATATTCATTCAACAGATCCTCACAATAACCCAGGAGATAGTCATTGTTATTCTCCTATTTTGCATTTAAGATACCAAGGCACAAGTCATACAACTCAAAAGTGTGCGTAAGGAGTTTGGAATTCTGGTTGTCTAACTACAATGTTACACTATACTACTGCTCTTCTAAGGTGAGGTAAAGAAATACACATAAAGGTAACAAAATATGCAAAAGAATATTTGGGATACTGGAAGTATTCTCTTTTTTAAAATTATTTATCTCCAGGATACAGTGAAGAGACATTATTTGCAATAACTCATGGCCATTAGAATTTACTCTCTAATTAAAGGTTGGAGAAGGTGTGCCAAATAATTTATCATTAGGCATTGTATTAGTCCATTTTCATGCTGCTGATAAAGACATACTTAAGACTGGGTAATTTACAAGGAAAATGTTTACTGGACTCACAGTTCCATCTGACTAGGGAGGCCTCACAATCATGGCAGAAGGTGAAAGCCATGTCTTACATGCTGGCAGACAAGAGAAGAGAGCTTGTGCAGGGAAACTCCCATTTATGAAACCATCAGATCTCTTGAGACTTATTTACTATCACAAGAATAGCAGGAGAAAGATCCAGCCCCATGATTCAATTATCTTCCACCTGGTCTCTCCTACAACACCTGGGAATTGTGGGAGTTACAATTCAAGATGAGATTTGAGTGGGGACATGGCCAAATCATATCACTCCACCCCAACCCCTCCCAAATCTCATGTCCTCGCATTTCAAAACCAATCATACCTTCCCAACAGTCCCTCAAAGTCTTAACTCATTTCAGCATTAACTCAAAACTGCACAGTCCAAAGACTCATCTGAGAAAAGGCAAGTCTCTATCACCCATAAGGCAGTGAAATCAAGAGCAAGTTAGTTACTTCCTTGATAAAATAGGGGTGCAGTCATTGGATAAATGCACCCATTCCAAATGAGAGAAATTGGCCAAAATGAAGAGGCTAAAGGCCTCATGCAAGTCCAAAATCCAGTGGGGCAGTCAAATCTTAACACTCCAAAATAGTCTCCTTTGACTCCATGTCTCACATGTAGGTCATGCTGATCCAAGAGGTGGGTTCCCGTGGTCTTGGGCAGCTCTGCCCCTGTGGCTTTGCAGGGTACAGCCTCCCTCCTGGCTGCTTTCATGGGCTGGCATTGAGTATCTGTGGCCTTTCTAGGTGCACAGTTCAAGCTGTTGGTGGATCTGCCATTCTGGGGTATGGAGAATGGTGTCCCTCTTCTCAACAGCAGTGCCCCAGTCAGGACTCTGTGTGGGGGCTTTCATCCCATATTTCCCTTCCAAACTCTAGCAAATATTCTCCATAAGGGCTTTGCTCCTATATCAAACTGGCCTGGACATCCAGGTGTTTCCATACTTCCTCTGAAAGCTAGGCAGAAGTTCCTATGCCTCAGTTCTTGACTTCTGTATACCTGCAGGCCCAACATGTGGAAACCACCAAGGCTTAAGGCTTGCACCCTCTGAAGCAATGACCTGAGCTCTATATTGGACCCTTTTAGCCACAGCTGGAACACAGGGCACCAAGTCCTAAGACTGCACAAAGCAGCAAGACCCTGGGCCCGACCTATAAAACTATTTTTTTCTAGTAAGCCTCTGGGCCTGTGATGGGAGGGGATGCCGTGAAGGCCTCTGAAAGGCTGTGTAGTCATTTCTCCCATTGTCTTCATCTTTAACATTTGGCTCCAAGTTACTTATGCAAATTTCTGCAGCTGGCTTTAATTTCTCCTCAGAAAATGGGTTTTTCTTTTCTGTCACATTATCAGGCTGCAAATTTTCTGAACTTTTATGCTCTGCTTCCCTTTTAAACATGAGTTTAAAGCTGTCAGTGGATCTACAATTCTGGGGTCTGGAGGATGGTGGCCCTCTTCTCACAGCTCCATTAGGCAGTGCCCCAGTAAGGACTCTGTTTGGGGCTTCAACCCCACATTTCTCTTCAGCACTGCCCTAGCAGAGGTTCTCCATGAGGGCCCCACCCCTGCAGCAAACTTCTGCCTGAACATCCTCTGAAATCTAGGTGGAGGTTTCCAAACCTCAGTTCTTGACTTCTGTGCATTCACAGGCTCAATACCACATGGAAGTTGCCAAGGCCTGGGGCTTGCACCCTCTGAAGCAATGGCCCAGGCTGTACCTTGCCCCTTTTTAGTCATGGCTAGGGCAACTGGGATGCAGGGCACCAAGTCCCTAGGCTGCACACAGCAGGGGGACCCTGGGCCTGGCCTACAAAACCATTTTTCCTCCTAGGTCTCTGGCCCTGTGATGGGAGATGCTGCTGCAAAGTTCTCCAGCATTCCCTGGAGACATTTTCCCATTGTTTTGGTGATCAACATTTGGCTCCTAATTACTTGTCCAAATTTCTGCTGCATGCTTGAATTTCTCCCAGAATTTTTTTCCTATTGCATTGTCAGTCTGCATATTTTCCAAACTTTTATGCTCTGTTTTTCTTTAAAAACTGAATGCTTTTAACAGCACCCAAGTTACCTCTTGAATGCTTTGCTGCTTGGAAATGTTTTCCACCAGATACCCTAAATCATCTCCCTTAAGATTAAAGTTCCACAAATCTCGAGGTTGGGGCAAAATGCCACCAGTCTCTTTACTAAAACATAGCCAGAGTCATTTTTATTCTAATTCCCAACAAGTTCCTTATCTCCATCTGAGACCACCTCAGCCTGGATTTCATTGTCCATTTCATTGTCAACATTTTGGTCAAAGCAGTCAAGAAGTGTCCAGGGGGTTCCAAACTTTCCCACATTTTCCTGTCTTCTTCTGAGCCCTCCAAACTGTTCCAGCCTCTGCCTATTACCCAGTTCCAGTGTCACTTCCACATTTTCAGTTATCTTTTCAGCAGTGCCACAGTCTACTGATACCAATTAGTTTGTTTTTATGCAGCTGATAAAGACATACCTGAGATTGGGTAATTTCAAAGGAAAAAAAAAGGTTTAATTAACTAACAGTCCACATGGCTAAGGAGGCCTCACAATCATGGCAAAGGGTGAAAGGCATGTTTCACATTGTAGCAGACAAGAAATGAGAGCTTGTGCAGGAAACTCCCCTTTATAAAAGCATCAGATCTCATGGGACTTATTTACTATCATGAGACTATCATGGGAAAGACTCACACCCATGATTCAGTTACCTTCCACTGGGTCCCTCCCATAACACATGGGAATTGTGGGAGTTACAACTGAAGATGGGGACACAGCCAAAACATATCACGAGTCTTCTGTCTTTTTGCTGTCTTTGATTAGAATCATGGTAACAGAGGTCACTGCACAAACAAAAATTTGTTTGCTGTATAGACATTCACATGTAATAGATCTGTTTCTGATATTCTGCATCTTGCTGAGAAGCTTCAAAATGCTAACAGTCCAAATATTCATTTTTCTTGTTCATTCAATAGCATTTGTCACTGTTGACTATGCTCTTCCTCAAAGACTCTTTTTTAGCCTACATCTTATTTTATGCATCTTATTTTTTCATCCATCCTCATCAGCAATTTTCTTTTGCTAGCCTCTGAATGTTGAAGTGTTCCACTGGTTTTGGCCCTACTCTCTATGTAATCTCATCCGATAATATAACCATAAATATTTTTCATCTATGCCTGACTCTGAATATATATTTACCAGGCCAAACCTTTGTTGGAGTTTCAAACTTCTGGATCTATTTGATTACTTGATATATATACTTTTTCAAATTAAATTCTTGACTTTTTCTTTCTCTCTTTCCTATCCATTTGCAAGGATTACTTATCTTAGTAAATACCACAACCCACTCATTCAGGCCAAAATCCAAGGCGATATCCTAATTTGTTTTTTTTTTTTCTTTTCCTGCCCTACATCTAAACTCCAGCAAACTATATGGAATCAACTTGTGAAATATGTTCAGAATCTGGCTACCTATCTTCATTTATGCATTGATCAAGCCAACACCATCTCTTTCTTGAGCCACTTCCATCGCTTACAACAAATTTCTCCTCTGATATCAGATTTGGCCTTGTATAATCCTTTATTTTTGCACATCAGTCTTCAGAGTAATAATTATAAAGCACTAATTATGTTACTCTTATGCTTAAAACTTTTCAAAAGCATTTCATCAAATGAAATATCATCCAGTTCCTTATTATGTTCTTACCCTCTGTCTTCTATTCACATCCTACTTTTCCTCTGTAGAGGATAATATCTGTACTTTACCCTGATTCCCTCAGTTCCCTCTTACCTTGTCTGTGTCCTGGAAATACTTTTTAAATAGTTTGCATAATAATCTCTTCTCAAGGTCTGTTTCTGGGGAATGAAACCTAAAGATACCCTGTTTGCATGATGCAGCTATACTGCATTTAAAAAAAATCTTCAGATAAACAAAGTCAATCCCACATCCAGAGACGTTACATATATTCTTACTTCTCCTTGGAACATGCTTTCTCCAGATCTTTGCGTGGCTGATCCCTTATGATTCAATCTTAGCTCAATGGCACATTCTCATTGAAGCCTTCCTAAGTAAGTCAGCTCCAAGTACACCTTTACCAATTACCAATCTTATTATCTTAATGCCACTAATAAGCTAGGGTTCATATCTATTTTATTCACTATGCTATAATGCTTACCAAAACATTACAAGAATTCAATAAGAATATTGTTGAATAAATATTAAATGAGGAATTTCATTAGTAGATAGTTTCTCTCTGCCAAAACTAGTATTATGTGATTTGACAAAATTCATCTTGACATGCAAGCTCATGTTTGGAATGTAAACCAAAAATGAATCTATAATTATGTAATTCCTTGAAACACATTTCTTGCTGACTGCTCCCAAACTATTGAGGAATAATGTTAGATAGTTGACTATTAAATCATCTTATGCCCAATATCACATGAGCAGCATTTTCAGATGGCTCATTCAGTTAGCATTCATCATGTATGTAGCTATTTAGGAAGGAGATTGTCCTAGCCCATTTGTGCTGCTATAACAAAATACCACAGAATGGATAATTTACAAAGAAGATTTTGTTCTTCTTATGAGATCTTTTCTTATAGTTCTGGAGACTGGGAAATTCAAGATCAAGGTACTGGCAGGTTCAATTGGCTAGTACAGGCTGCTGCTTTCCATTTCCAAGATGCCACCTTATTGCTGTGTCCCCCAGCGGAGAGGGATGCTATCTCCTCACATAGTGGAAAGCAGAAGGGCAAGCTAACTGAAAATGCTGTGGATGAAGATTCTTTTATAAAGGCCTTAATGTCATTCAAAAGGCGGCAGGTCTTCAGGCCTTATCACCTCGTAACGTTCCCTCCTCTAAATACTATCACATTGGCAACACCTGGATTTCAGACAGAACACATTCCAACCATAGCAGAGATTAACTTTAGGAATAAAATAGAAGAACGAATACTAAATATTATTTACATCTTGAAGAGATGAGCTGTTTTGATCATGAAGAACTTGAAGCAAATATGGGACTTTCAAGTAAGGACTCTATGGAAAGATGGGAATATGGGTTTGATATTTGCCTAAGAAATGTTGGGTACATATAATAACATAATATAAATATTTGGAATACATGGGAAGCTCACTCTGAGAGATAATCTTTTTCAGGAAATAAACTTGGCATGAGCACCTTTGAAATGATAGGTAATGAAGCAAAATCAGTCAGAGGGAGAGGTTGAGCTGCAATTCAATTCCAGCAAAGGTCTCTGCTGACCCCAGTGGGGAGATCTAGACTTGGGGAGGTCCTTTATAATTACCTCAGGATGAAACAAGGAGCAGCCTTTACCACTGCATCCTTCAGTCATTGGATCCTTGTTGCCCTAGAAGAAAGTGTGGCCTTAGTTCAGATGATTCTTTAGATAATATAATCTTCAAAGTGGGAAGATAGGCAAAAAGCATTACCCAGTGGTTTACATAATAAATTCTTCATTCCTGAAGGGAATATAACACCTGCTGGGTGTTATAGCACAGCATCAAAACTTTCATTTTAAACAACAGAAGTAGTGTATAATTTTCTTAAGTAAATTACTTTTGGAGTTGGAGTTGAATTAATATTCCAATATGCTCAAATGAATGAAGTTTCTGCTTTCTGTTTCATCGAAGGATTATTTTAAGTAGGATGAAAATAGCCTAATTGTGAAATGTTCTAGCAACTTTTCACTAGTGTACCAACTTCTACAACAAAATACCAATTACCATGTATAACTTAATTTTGGAAATATATTCTCAACAAGCTTGACCCTGCTGCTCTGTTGGATGATAGTTTATAATTCTCTGGCTGTGAACAACAGTATTGGAGTCAGAGAGTCTGCTTCTAAGAAATGGTGCCAACGATGTTTCAAAAGTCCATGCCTAAATAAAGTGACTGACATTTATGTGCTCAGGAAAAAGCTACACAGTCACCCTGACAATTAATCATGAAATAAAAGGAAGTAGACACTTTTAAAGAGAAAATAAGGAGGAATATGTGAAATGGGTCACAGAAGATTGATCCTTCTTTATTAGGTGATTTATTTCCAGCTTCAGGTAAAGTTAAAATTTCTGCTAGGCATAAATGGGGTTTTTACTTGTTTATTTCTAGCATAATTATATCTACTTCACATTCAACTTAACACTCCTCATACATATATGTGAAAGCTTTTAAAGTCCTTGTCTGTATCACTGATTTTCAACTTTAGATCACAGTAGAAGTACAGCTGCTTAGTGATATCTGGCCATGTTTTGCCTTCCTATTTTTTAATTTTTTGAAATATACTTTTAAATCCTCAGGAATCTGTCTTAATTTTACTCATTTTTTAAAACTCATGCATGATTCTATGTTTTCCTTGAAGCTTTATATCTCTAATTTTTAACACTGTCATATAATTAGTTATATATAGATACTGTGATATATTTGATTATTATTGGTAATAGTATTAATGTCTAATATTGTTACCAGTGGCAAATCCATACAGGTCTGCAGCAACCTCAATTCTTGCCTCCTCAGAGGAAAAAATTCAACTGAGGAGCATACGGCAGAAGGGGAGATTGAGGCAAATTTAGATCAGGAGTGGTTTATTTAAAAACTTTAGAGAAGAAATAAAAAGAAGTAAACTATACCATAGGAAGAAGGAAGAAGACCGAGCAGGAGACTTGAAAGATCAAGTGCACTACTTGACCTTTGACTTCGGGCTTTATATGTTGGCATACTTCCGAGCTTCCCTGATTTTTCCTTTCAGGGTGTGCAGTGTCCTGCTAGCGCTTGGGAGGGGAGCATATGCAGCGTGTTTACCAGAGTTATATGCAGGCTCACTTGAGATGCTCTTCCCTTACCAATCATATGTTCCTAGAAGGTCATATACCAGTAAAACTCCACCATTTGCCTCTTAGTGCACATACTTGAGCCTACTTGCCCAGCTCCTAAGATCATATTGGGAAGCTGCTGATCACCCAGTTTCAGGTGTTTCTATCTATTTTGAGACTGCCTTTCCCTGGCAGAGGCTGCAACCAATTATTAATTTAAAGAGACAGTGTGACAACTGCCTGACCATCACCTGATGGTCTCCTGACAATCCTGGTAGGGTGAAGGGCCTCTCCTACCCTGCGCATTTCTGAGTAGCTTCTGTAACAATATGTTTGTCAGTTAGAACATGTCTCCTCAACTAGATTATAGATTCAATAACAACAAAATTCATGTCATGTACAGTACCTACCATGGCAAAGAGAAAATAGTAAGCTCTGAAATTGCCTGACTGATAATATGATTCACTGAGGCATTGAAGGAAGTTGTCAAAATGGAAATAATGAGTTTGCTTGAATTCGAACAACTAATAGGAAAAATGAGTTTATTAGAAATATGCTGCTTTTTCAGCTTCTACTTATTATAAAATTTAATCAAAGTTATTTTCTGGATAAGTCTTTTAATTTGTAATATTCCTTTTCTATCACCAATAGCATCTAGCTGAAGAGAATAAAATAGTTTGATTCTGGAGAAAAAAAGGACATTTGAACTTTAGGTAAATAACAGCAAAAAAAATGAAAACACTAAGATTTTGTTCTAAGCTATATCTTTGAATCATCTCATTCTATTACTCCCTATAGGCAGGAATTCCCAGGCGTTTGCTTAAACAAATATGAAATGAAAGGAAAGGCAAATTCAATTATTTTCACTCAGCAACTGAAATTAGCATGATGGAAATGTTTAGGAACAGGTATAATTAGAAAAAACAGATGTGTTTTTATACACTGAGTTGCCATGTTATAATCACAAAAATAATCCCAATGTCTTGGAAAGTCATATCATTTTAAAATCATTAAAATTATGTGTATATATCCATTGATGTTAATGTGAAAACAGCAATAAAATGCAGACATTTTAATAAATGGGGTCTTTTCCCCCAGAGATGCTATTTTTAAACTGTAGATATATTTTCCAAAGTCACTTGCTTCTCCCCAGACTACATTCTTCTACTAACATTCCTTTCACCCTCATATGTAGCAAGAAGTCTAAAAAATGCTACTTATTATAAAATCATGATACCTTTGATGGGGTTCAGGACACAGTTCCCTGAAATATTACTGTAGGAGATCAGAATACGCCACCTCAAAATATGTAACTTTAGCATATTGCTTACTTTGAGCTAAAAGAAACTGAGATCCAGGCAGCACAGGAAACGTTCTTTATAGCCCCCTCAATTGCCTAAAATAAAGTATAAAACTCCCCTTCTATAAAGGAAATTTACATCTATAAAGAAAATTTTCACTGGTAAGAGAGCTGCTCTGAGACATCTTTTATCACCTGAGAGACTTATCTGAAGAACAAGGCAAACTTTATTCACCATATTCCCTTCCTTTCCCCTCCTATAATTTGCCTGCAGCACCCCTAGAACACCCCAAATCCCTATTCCTTTCTGTAGCTCAGGATGATATAAGCCTTAATTATCTGGCTTCCTATTTGGGCCTGATATATCTGTGGGACTCCTGTGTGTACAAACATAATTAAAATTGTCTTTCTTCTGTTAATCAGTTCTATGTCAATTTAGTTCATAGATCAACCAAAGAACCTAGAACAGTACAAAGAAACATCTGTACTCTCACCATGATATGTGTAGCAAGAAGTATCACAAATTCTACTTATTACAAAATTATGTTGTCTTCCAGTCTGTTAGATGTGTGCGTGGGTGTGGTGGTTATTTTGCAGGGTGGCGCTACCATTCCATTTTGCTGAACTGAATAATCAAATATCTTAAAATATTCTTATAAAAATAACTGATCAAGAACATGAAGAGTCTTAGCCAGTAATAATAAGGTTGCTAATAATTATACAGATATTATAAGCGCTTAAGTGTACTGTGTATTTCATACTGAATAATCCAACTAAGTTTGAGATAAAAAGAAAACATAAGAAATAGACTTTATAGAGTTAATGATTATATTTGAAATGTCCAAAGTTAATAGCACAGTTTCTACGCAAATTTTTAAATCAAAATAACATGTTTTCCACCTGAGATTGTACATCTCTCTTGTCATATATATTTCTATCTCAAATGGCTTTTCCCTAAAAATAGATCTTTCTTCCCTTTCAGGAGACTAAAAACAACTAATATTCTAACAAAATAAATTGGCAACAAAACCAAACAAGACTTGCCACTGATGATAATGGCAGTGAAATCTAAATGTCATTTCCTCCAAGCAGTGAGACAAAATTTTTATTTTACCAAGATGACTTCTAAAGTACTTAAGAAAATCCTCATCACGCTAATGTTTTCTGGTGTGTATTTCCCACCAAGTTGATTAATAGGTGCTAGATAATAAGATGTCTCCTTCAATGCTGCTGGGATATGGGACTGAACATTTTACTGGTAGCAAAATGACTTAATCCTATCTTTTTGAGCTGTATAAAGAAATTTATACTTTGCTCACATTATTTTTTAAGTTATACAGCAGGATCTGTTATATTCAACCCTTATGTTAATAAAAATATTTTTCCTCAGCTTCTATTGGAAGTCTACATATTTACTGACAAGTTTATGGATCTAGAAATGTACTATAAGAAAGGTAAATTTCATGTTTCAGGACTAAATATTTAATGTATTTGTGAACTCTTAAATTTTAAAATATTTTTAAATTTACAGAAAATTTGCAGATAGTACAGAAAGTTTTCATATTCCTCATACTCACTTTCCCCTCTTGTCAACATCCTATGGTAGTATAGAGCATTAGTCACAATTAATGAAGGAATACTGATACATTATTATGAGGTAAAGTCCATATGCTCTTCAGATTTCTTTACTTGGCACCTACCATTCTTTCTTTGCTCCAGGATTTCATGTAGGATGCCATATTATATTTCATCATCATGTTCCTTAGACTCCTCTTGACTGTAACCTTTTCTCAGGCTTGTATTTAATGCTCTTAACAATTTTAAGGAGTATGACTCATGTATTTCATAGAATGTTCCTTGAGACTGGTTAGATCCAGTGTAATGGGTTCTGGGGAGGAAGACCACAGGGGTAAAATGCTTGTCTCCTTACGTCATGTCAAAGGTGCATACTATCAATATGACTTATCACTGTTAATGTTAAACTTCAACACCTTTGCAGAGATAGAATATGTCAAATTTCTCCACTGTAAAGTTACTCTCTTTTCCTCTTTTCCATACTGAAATTTTTAGAAAGTAGTGCCTACACACAGCCCACCATTAAGGAGTGGGCAGTTATAGTCTACCTCCTTGAGGGTGAAGTATCTTCATAAATTATTTGGAAGTCTTCTGCCTGGGAGATTTGTGTATTCTTCCCCATTTATTTGTTTCTTCAATCATTTATTCATATTAATCTGGATACACAGATATGTGTTTTATATTTGGATTATGGCTCAATACTTCTTTATTTTCTTGCTCAAAATTTTCTAGATTTGGCAATTGGAAGTTCTTTCATTTGGCATCTGTGTGTCTTTAACATACCTCCATCGCTGTTTTGTTTTTTAAAGACTTTTTTAGATCAGTTATGTTTAAAGCAATATTGAGAGGAAGGTACAGAGATTTCCCATATACCTTCTGCCCCAACACATGCATAGCCTCCCCCATTAACAACATTCCTACCAAAGTGGTACATTTGTTACAATAGATGAACCTTCTTTTACATATTATTATCACCCAAAATCCATAGTTTACATTAGGGCTCATTCTCAGTGTTTACATTTCATAGGCTTGGACAAATACATAATGGCATGTACCCACCATCATAGGATCATACAGAATAATTTCACTGCCCTAAAAATCGTCAGTACTCTACCTATTCATCTCTTCCTGCCACCTAACTGCTAGCAATCATTGATCTTTTTACTGACTCCACAGTTTTGCCTTTTCCATAATGTTATATTGTTAGAACCATGCATTATGTAGCCTTTTTAGATTAGCTTCTTTAACTTAGACATAGGCATGCAAGTTTTTTTTTTCCATGTATTTCCATGGCTTAATAGTTCCTTTCCTTTTAGCATGAAATAATGTGAATTTATTGTGAATTTAATGTGAATTGAATGTACCACCATTTATTTATCCATTTATCTACTGAAGGACATCTTGAGTGCTTTCAAGCATTGTCAACTATAAATAAAACTGTTTTAAATATCCATGTGCCAGTTTTTGTGTGGACACAGGTTTTCAAGTTCTTTGAGTAAATACCAAGGAATGCAACCCAGCATGCTAAGAATATGTTTCATTTTGTTTATAAATTCCCAAGCTGGCCAGACACAGTGGCTCACACCTGTAATTCCAGCACTTTGGGAGGCCGAGGCAGGCCAAATCACCTTAGGTCAGGAGTTCGAGACCAGCCTGGCCAACATGGTGAGACCCCATCTCTACTAAAAATACAAAAATTAGCCAGGTGTGGTGGTGGGTGCCTGTAATCCCAACTACTCAGGAGGCTGAGGCAGGAGAATCACTTGAACCTGGGAGGCAGAGGTTGCAGTGAGCAGAGATCTCGGCACTGCACTCCAGCCTGGGCGACAGAGCAAGACTTCATCTCAAAAAGAAAGAAAAAATTCCCAAACTGTCTTCCAAGGTAGCTGTACCATTTTGCATCTCCCTTAGCAATCAACAACAGTTTCTCTTTACCCCAGATCCTCACCAGCATTTGATGTTAGTGCTCTGGATTTTCACCATTCTAATAGGTATAAATAGTATCTTGTTGTTTTAATTTGCATTTTCTTAATGGAAAATGATGTGAAGCTTCTTTTCATACGTTAATTTTCCATATGTATATCTTCTTAATTGAGGTCTTCGTTAAAGTCTTTGGCCAATTTTTTAATCAGATTTCTTTTTAATTTGTTGAATTTTACATGTTTTTTATGTATTTTGGAAAATTATCCTTCATCAGATTCATATTTTGAAAATATTTTCTCCCAGTCTGTGTCTCATCTTATTTGCTTGACCATGTCTTTCACAGAGCAGAAATTTTAATTTTTATGAAGTCTTAATTATTATTTTTTCTTTTATGAATCATGCCTTTGGTGTTGGGTCTCAGAAGACATCATCAAACCTGAGGTTATCTAGATTTTCTTCTATGTTATTTTCTAGATGTTTTATAGTTTTGCATGTTATGTTGAGGTCTGTGATCTATTCGGGGTTTAATTTTTGTGAAGAATACAAGGTCTGTATCTGTATGAAGATGGAGAAAATAAACTCAGGTGACTCCAAAAGTGGGAATAAAAGAAAGGGGTAAAGAACTGTAAAACTACAAATTGTGTGCTATTGTTACAGGAAAGGGGTCCCAATCCAGACCCCAGGGGATGCTTCTTGGATCTTGTGCAAGAAGGAATTCAGGCCAGTCTGCAGTGCAAAGTAAAAGTAAGTTTATTAAGAAAGTATATTTACTGCAGCACTGTTCACAATAGCAAAGATATGGAACCAACTCAAATGCCCATCAATGATAGACTGGATAAAGAAAATGTGGCACATATACATCATGGAATACTATGCAGCCATAAAAAAGGATGAGTTCATGTCCTTTGCAGGGACATGGATGAAGCTGGAAACTGTCATTCTCAGTAAACTAACAGAATAACAGAAAACCAAACACTGCATGTTCTCACTCGTAAGTGGGTGCTGAACAATGAGAACACATGGACTCAGGGAGGGGAACATCACACACGGGGGCCTGTCAAGGGGTCGGGGGCTAGGGAAGGGATAGCATTAGGAGAAATACCTAATGTAGTTGACAGGTTGATGGGTGCAGCAAACCACCACGACACATGTATACCTACGTAACAAACTGGCACATTCAGCACATGTATCCCAGAACTTAAACTATAATAATAATAACAATAATAAAAAAGAAAGTAAAGTGGTGAAGGAACAGCTACTTCATAGACAGAGTAGGATGTTCCTGAAAGTAAGAGGAGAAACACATCCACCCTAGCCACAATGCTTGTTTATATGGGAGATGTGCTCTGCTACACTAGTTTGTGATAAAGGATTAATTTTCTTAATTACTATATTTTGAAGGAATCAATATTATTATCTTTAAAGCAAAATTAGGAATGCCTTTGTTCTCCAGATATCAGGATATTTGGACACTTACAAATCTGGGTCTGTTCACTAAACATTACTAATTGTTCCCTTAACCGTAAACATTTGGAGGCTAGGGATGTCTAATTTTCTGAGAATATAGCCCAGCAAGTCCCAGCCTTATTTTTCTAGCCCTCACTCAAAGTGGAATAGGTCTGGTTCAAACGCCTCTGGAACTATGTTCACTATTTTGGTGACAGGTTAAATAGAAGCCCAAACCCCAGCATTACACAATATATCCATGTAACAAACCTGCACATGTACCACCTGAATCAAAATTTAAAAACAAAACAAAACAAACAAACAAGCAAAAAAACATTGCCAAGACCAATGTCATGGAGCTTTTGCCCTAGGTTTTCTTCTGGGAGTTACACAGTTTCAGATCTTACTTTTGAGTCATTGCTCCATTTTGAGTTGGGTTTTTTGTGTGTGTGTGTATGGAGCAAAGATCAAAATCCAATTTAAGTTTTTTTGTTTGTGGATATCCAGTGTTCCCAGGATCATTTATTGAAGACATTATCCTATGTCTATGTGTATGCTTGATACTTTTGCCAAAGTTTAGTTGACCTTATTATATACTTGGGTTTATTTCTGGGATTCGTATTTTGTTCCATGTGTGTTTTCATGCCAGTACCATATAATTTGGATTATAATAGCTTTACAGTGTAATTTCAAATCAGTAGGAAAAAAAAAAGTTCTCTATCTAAATGCTTTTTCTTTGGCATTTAGATGTCAAATTGTTCTAGCACATGTAACAATTGTTGAAAAAAAATCTGTCTTTGCTTCCTTTTATTGCCTTTGCTCCTTTGTAAAGATCCGTTGAGTCTACTTATGTGGGTCACTTTCTTTGCCCTCTATCCTGTTACTTTGAATCATTTGTTAATTCTTTCACTAGTACGCAGTATCTTGATTACCGTACTTACTTTATGGTAAGTCTCAAAATTAGGTAGCGTCAGTCCCCCAACTTTGTTCGTCTCCTTTAATACTGTGTTTGCTATTTTGGTTTGGCTTCCTTATATTACGTTTAGAATCAGTTTGTTGATAACTGCAAAAGAAATTGCTGAAATTTTTTACTGGGATTGCATTGAATTTATAGATCAAGTTGGGAAGAAGTGATATTTTGATAAGATTGAGTCTTCTTATCCATGAACACAAAACCTCTCTCTATTTATTCAGTTTTTCTTTTATTTATTTCAGTAGAGTTTTGTAGTTTTTCACATATATATCTTCAATATAATTTGTTGGATTTACAACTAAGCATTCATGTTGAGCGGGTAATAACACAAATGTTTTTCTAATTTCAAATTCCACTTGTTAATTGTAGGTATGTAGGAAATTGATTGACTTTTGTATATTAACCTTATATCCTGCAAGCTTTCTATAATGGCTTATATTTCCAAGAGTGTTTTTTAGATTTTTTTTAGGATTTCTACATAGACAAGTATCATCTGCAGACAAAGATAATGTTATTTTATTTTTCTTACCAACTCCGTATACCTTTTATCTATTTTTCTTGTCTTGGTGCCTTAGTTAACACTTCCAGTATAATGTTGCAAAGCAGTTCTAAGAGAGGACATCCTTACCTTGTTCCTGATCTTAGTGGGAAAGCTTCTAGGTTCTTACTATTATGTATGTGGTTTTTTAAAAAAATTTAGCACTACCTATTTTCTGGTACTATAAATTGCTCCTGGATCATTTATATTTACTGCCAGAGTCTTTAAATAAGCCATTTCTCCAAGGATTTCTAGTTTCTTTCATTGGAGAATGGTATTAGAAATCAAGATCTAGTCACTTCGTATATTCTTTGCTGCTGTGGTGTTGTTCTTTCTAGGTTTCCCCAACTGACAGAGCAAGGAAATTTGTGTGTGTGTATGAACCCGTGTATATACACATATCTGTACTGATTTCCCTATGTAACCACTTTTATTTATATGAAGTTCAAACTGTTGTCTCTAGATGAATCTTATATGGCATCAGTCATTCTAGACTGCTGTCCTTGCTGGTCTGTAACCTCCAATTTCAACAGTGAGAAACCTCGCTCCCATCATCTGTTACGCATTTACTTACCTGTTCAATTCCAAATATATGTACACCTATTTCAGACTTGTTCATCTGTACCTCATGTAAAACTTTATCAACTATAATACAGTATTATGTACACTTCTCTTTTCTTTTAGTCTTATAATTCTATTCATTTCTAAATGAATAAAATTTGGAATATCCTATTTATTTGAAAACTGAATATGAATTCTAGAAACACTGTTTGCTGCACAGAAAGCCAGTCACTGAGATGATTATTGCCAAGGAAGAAGGCTTTAATCGGGTTCTGCAGCTGAGAAGATGGAAGATCAGCCTCAAATTCATCTCTCTGACTATAATTATGGGTTTATATAGTAGGGAAGAAATGTAGCCATGTACAGGAGAACAGGAATTTGGGAGGGATAAGGAAGGAATAAGGACGAATGAGGGACCTGGCATCTCATTATCTGGATGAGATAATCTGGTGAGTTTCAGTTCTTTGATACTTCTGGATCTTTGATACTTCTGGAGAAGCCTGTGGTTCCTTTCCTGAGGGAGAAACTCAGATAAAATAATGTAAGTTTCAAGCTTTAAGACCAGAATGGCCAATTTCTATGTTTATCTAAAAAATAAATAAACTGACAAACAAAACTCTATGTGACTATTGGGTCAGTTTCAAGGTCAGCAGCTTTTTGCCATGCCTTTTCCTACAAGAGGGAGGCTGTTTAATACATTTGTACTACAGTTATATATTTTTTTACAGTCAGCATTCTATTCTAGGTTCTCATGACCTCCTAATTTATTTTTTAAATTTACATATAGTAGGATTCACTCTGAGCTATCATAGTTATTATACAAAATAGTTTCACTATCCTAAAATTCTACTGTTTCACCTATTTAACCTTTCCCCACTCAAAATCCTGTCAACCCTGATCTGTGCACCTTCTCTATGGCTTTACCTTTTGAAAATTTTATGTAAATGGAATCATATATTTTGTAGCACTTTTGTACTAGTTTCTTTCATTTTACAATATGTGGAGTTTGTTGATACATCACTTATTGAATGACATATTGATTGCTTCTGGTTTGAGGTAATTATGGATAAAGATGTTATCATTTGCAAACCAGTTCATGTGCAGACATAAGTTTTCAAATAAATTGGGTAAACACCCAGGAGCACAATTGTTGGATTATATGGTAGAGCTCTGTTTGGCTTTTTAAAAATCTGCCAAACTGTCTTTCAAAGTGACAGTACCATTGTGCATTATCATTAGCAGTGACTGAGAGTTCCTGTTGCTTCATTCATTCACTAGTAATTGGTATTGCCAGTTTATTGGACTTTAGCCATTCTACTGGAAGAGGAAGCATGAGCCAGAACTAACTATTGAGAAGGATGGAGAAAGTTGCATTGAATTTCCACATACTACTCAACTTCATTATTTCTCCACCTTTACCATGCATGTCAGGGACTTGGATGGGGAAAAGGGCTTGCACATAAGTGTTATAAACTGTGCTGTTAAAAGTGTCTTGGGTATTCTTTCCTACGGAAAATTGTCACTGCAATTTTCTTCTGTGCAAGCTTTAGTCCTTTGTCATGTTGTTATAATTCCTATGACTCTACCAACCTCCTTCATTTATCTCCCTAATATTCCTGATCCCAGTCCCCAAAATCTCATTTAATACTTTTCAGAAAAGTGGTTTTGTTTTTGTTTTTTGTTTTGTTTTGTTTTTTTTGACGTGTGACTGAGCTTCCAAGTCATATTTAGAGGGCCCATTTCCACCAGACAAGTCTGTTAAGGGTTATTCTCTCCCAGAGAGAGAAAGGGAAAGAGAGGTCTCTTCTAGAAACTCTGTAATGAATTTTTAATTTAATAATTTTGTTTTTCCTCCTATGTGCAGAATCATGCAGATTGCACAAAGGAGCACCAACTCACTCACCCAGTTACATGACAAGCTTGGCCCTTCCTGGGACTTCTCAGTGTGGATTGAAAGGGATTTATTATTGAGTGAGAGCAGAAGTGCAGAGACGAATGGTTCCTTTGGGAAAGAAAAGAGAACTGGCTGATTCCAGGAAAGTTGGAGTGAAATTCAAATTGGCCAGGTTTGCAGATAATGACTGCTATGATGATTAGCTAATGATTAGCGCTTCTCCAGGGAGCGTCAATGTGGCTTGACGCTTTTGAACTTTTAAGAGAGAAAGGTGCTTTGGGAGGCAGCTGGAATGAAAAAGAACTACAAAGCTCTGCATGATAGGCCCCCACAGTGTCTTTGGTTCTGAAAAGCAGTTGTCACCGTCCTGCCCACTCTTATTCTCCAAGAGATTTCCATGAATGAGATTTCAAACCCTCCTTACAGGGATTCCTATGGTAACATAGTAGATTAAAATGCTGGCCTAAGTGACTTAAGATGGCTTATCCTCAAAACTAGCATGGAGTTTTTGTCTTTAAGGCGTCATACATATTTTGAGTACTTGACAGATTGTACAGTTTGTAACTAAATTTTTATGCTATGCTTTTTAAAACCATAAAAAATTCCAGATATTGGCTAAATAGTATTCAGTTAAATTGATATACAAATTCTTCCCCATTTTTATTTACATTTTGGTACCACATCACCTATATCTTTCTCCTTCTGATTAGTACCCGTCGTTTTCCTTTTCCTTGACCCAGTTTTAAATGTACAAATACTCTCTACTCTCAGTATATGTAGTTATCTCTTTCCATATTAACAGTAAGAAAAATCATACAGCATTCTATTTTCCTCAATAATAATTCTCATTTAGTTGTAAACTGACAAGCTTACAAATGAGAAAATTTCAAGTATGGTAAATTCATATAAACTTTGCTTTTCCTTTGTTAATCATTCAGTTCTGTCAACCTGTCACTGCTAAAATGTTTCATCTTTAGAACTTAATTACCTAGGTCAATTTCTAACAATTTCTTCATTCTGTATGTATGAAAAAAAACTGAACCATTTGAGTAGAAACTCTGATTAAAAATGAATCACCATATCAATTGAACAGGTGACATTCTTTTCAAGGCTTATAATTCATTTTTATTAGTAGAAATTGTGTTTCACTTAATTAATAGATAGCTTTACTTGAGTTTATAAAGGGAAAGCAAGAGTTTGTTAGGGTGCAAAAGAAATATTTGTATTTGACTATGCTTAATAACTTCTGAGTTCTAAATTTGTTTAAATGACATTAGGTACTCAAAATTTTAGTCTAAGAGCTTTTGTAAGATTTTACAGAAATTCAGACTTTCAGGGCTACTTATTATTTTTTGTCTCTGTTACTTACCCTTCACTGTCAACTGAAAAATTTTTTCTATTTATTCATAATTTACTTAAGGTATAATTACAGATTCTCATTTTTCTTTAAATGCTTGACAAGCATAATGGAAATTTTATGCAAGATTCATTTTCATGTTATGTAAGAAAATTTTTGTCATGTATGAAATTACTTCAAGCTGTTTATGTAAAATCTGCTTATTGATAACTTTTTACATATCCATTGAAGATAAGCTCATGTGTAGGTTTTCTTTTATATTGTATCTAAAGACATACAATATTTCTCTGTTTTATAAACTCACTTTTTTAATTTTTAAAAGTAGCCTTATTAAAGCATATATATATATATATATACACATACATATATATAGAGAGAAAATTCCCCAGTGTTAACTGTATAAGTCAATGAATTTGATAAAACCACTGCCAAAATGAAGTTACACAGCAATTTCATGATCACATAAAATTTCATCATGGCCTTGGCAATCAATCCCCTCACACAAGCCCAGACCCAGCTTTCCATCATTGTGGAATTGCCTTTAGTAGAATTCATACTAATAAAATTTTAAAGAATTGCATCTTTTATATGTGGCCCGTTTCACTTATTTAATGCTTTTAAAATGCATCCATGTGGTTTCCTGTATTAGTAACTTTTAATGGCCACTAGGATTCCATTATGTGGATGTAGTAGTATGTTTATCCACCCGTGATAACAGAGAGTTTGGTCATTTCTGCTTTCTGGTTATTTTACATTAAACTATAATGACACTGCCTGTCTCCTCTGAAATGGAACCAGACTCCCAGGCAGTCCCAGAGGGAGATGGGCCCAGGGGCATGGAAGTCCAGTTCTTGAAGAAAACTGGCAGCCACAGGACTAGAGCTCTAGTTTTTTTTTTTTTTTTTTTTTTTTTAATGTCCCCTTGGCTGCCACATGGGGATCATTCCCTGCACACGGCAGCATTGAAATGGAAGTGGATGACCTTGCGCTGCAGCAGTTCATTACTCTTCCAACCCTCAGACTTCAGGTTCACGCAGTGACAATGAGAAGAATAGATACATTAAGACTAGTCATAACAGTAGAAAGGGAGAGCAGACAGATTAGGATCCCTCCACTACAAGGTAAGAGCTCACTGTAGTAATGATCTAAGCCCCTAGGAGACAGACAAGAGGACATCCCCAGAGGTACTGATAAGTAGAGAATTAAGTGTAGTCTTAGTGAACAGCATCAAGGATGCCACCTTTAACCATTATTGTAGTTACCAGTTTATATTTGAGTGTTTAAGGAATGCTTGTTTCCTAGTAAAATGTGAACTCCATCTTGGGAGGGCCATTGTATCTTACTTTCAGTGACCTCATTATTAGTTTTTAGACTTTACGCAGGTCTTGGATACAGCTTCTTCTCAACATTGCTGAGGAATGTGGCACATTCTGTGTGAACAAGAGACCCAATTCTTCCTGTTCCAGGAGCTGCCGATGGTTGTCATGACTATGGTTCTTCAGGATGAGCTCTGGGCTCAATGTAGTCTTGAAGTTGAGACCACAAGACTTGCCCACAGAGCTCTTCACTCTCTCCAAGGAGATCTTGGACAGCAATGCAAATGAGCTCAAACCTAAATTTAGGCTTGCTCCCTACCATTCTGCTGTCATCTCTGAAGACAACCCAGGGGTCCCCACAAAAGGTCTTCCATTCCCTTCAGGCCAGAAGTACCCAATTCTGTTTTGAATCCATTTCACACGATGAGCAGAAACCCCAGGATTAAAGATGGCTTAAACCATTTGGCATCACACAATGTAGGGTAGTAGGCAGTAGGCAATTTCTGGTTTGGAAGGGTTGGGAGCATCGTCTATGGGATCAGCAATGTCCATGAAGAAGGGAAACCTCTATAAGGTCTAAATGGACCCAAGCTCAGGTCCTCTAGGCCAAGGCTAGGTCTTATCTATGGCTACACCTGTTACTGAGGAATCAAAGAGAGTTCAGACAACTTATGGTTTTGTCTAGGAAATGAGAAAGGCAATACTGAGGTGTAATGTAAGCACATTGGGTGGCTGATACTCATTCTGGCAGCTTGTAGAGGCTATATGGCTTCTACTACAGGCACTGGCAGTGACAGGACACTACAAAGGACCCACTGCAGGTCAGAAAGTGCAAGGTACCTCTTGAAAGCTTTCCACATACCTGGCACTCACAGGAAACCTCCCTATTAGGACTGGTAAGGTGTAGAAGTGTGGTAGGCCAAATTCCAAGACAGATTTCCATCCTGACTATGAGACTGTGAATATGATGGATTTTTCTCCCATATTAGGTTATGTTATATGACACAGTTGACCTTAAGAAAGAAAAGTTATCCAGGTAGCCCTAGTCTAATTGTATGAGCCCTTTAATAGCAGATAATTGTCTCCAGTTGTTAGCACAGGAGGAAGTCAGAGATCTGAAGCATAAAAACAATGCCATACACTACTGCTGGTTTGAAGATAGAAAGGCCCAAGTGTCAAAGAAAGAGGGTGGCACCTAGGAACTGAGTGTGCTTCAGCTGACAGCAAGCAAGGAAACATAGATCTCAGTCCTACAACAGCAAAGATGTGAATTCCGCAAACAGCAATGAGCTTGGAAGCTGGATTTTCCCCAGAACCTCCAGATTAGAATGCAGTTTCGCCAGAACCTTAATTTCAGCACGAGCAGAGAATGTAATCATGTTGTGCCATAATTCGTACCTCAGAACTGTGAACTAATGAATGGGTGTTTTGCAATTATGATAATTTGTTACACAGCAATAGAAAACTAATACCACAGTGTTGAATTTCTGGAAGATGGCTCATGCATATCATATTGTTTTTTCCTCCTCATATGCACATGTCACTCTCAGCAAAAGGTGGAATTTGTGTCATTATTCATTTGCTTTGGCTGCAATATGTCTGTTCAAGACACTCCTTATGTTTCTATTTTCTTCATCATGAATTACTTACATTAATTTTGATAATTTAAAATACTGTATTAAAATATTACCTGTCTTTGTTACTGAGGTTTTTGGAGTCCCTTTACATTTCGTACCAGTGGAGAGTACTTCATTCTCCTTGACCTAGTCCTGGACTCCTTGAGAGACAGGGGTTGATCAAGACTCATCAAATCTCCTGGAATATATGCTTTATGAAGACAGTCTTCATTCTGTTTTATGCATTATTTTATCTCTGATGCCAGAAACAGGGGCTAGTACATGAAACAGATTCATAAATTTTTCATGAATAAATAAGTCCTAAGAAGATTAGCTATTTTTCTAATTAAAATGGACAATGGATAAATTTACTTAAACAACGAAGTGATAAGATCTAATGACAAATGAAATTTCTTATGGAAATGGTAGCATTGAAGAAACACATCTACACTTAATTTGGGACTTTGTGTCACATAGGTTCCCATGATATTTCATCAGTGCAAAAATATCTACACCAAACAAAGCACATCCTTCAGATATTTGTTAATATTTCCATATCTCTTTCAAATATAGGTAAGTATAGTAGCTGCAACGTGAAATTTTAAAAATTTCATATTTTTTGATATGCTGACATTCAGTTAATATTAACAATACATTTATTATAGTGATTAAATATCTAATCATTTTAAAATAATTAAATGAATAGGGAAATACATTTTAACATGGGACCATTTGACCTTTGGCCACATTTTGAATTAAATAACTCTAAAATAAGTAGTAATCATTTCACAAAACCTCAGTTTTTTGTTGTTGTTGTTGTTGTTGTTTTTGTTGTTGTTGTTTTGAAAGTGGATTACAGCCGAAGTGGTCCTTCTTGTTCTTCTGGATTCACGAGTCTTACTTATTCTCCATGGCAGTCCCTTTTCTTCCTTTTTTCCCTGGACTGAGGCTGCCCTTAAGGTTACCTTAAGTGATCCTCTGACTTCTTCCATCTTATATATTCCTGGGACAGTACTACTACTTGCTCTCAGTTGAAAAACAAACACTTTACTAAGCTATTAATGCACTTTTTTTTCTAGAGTCATTTTTACAAGACTGCATTTTTAAAGAGCTTTTGTAAAAGTAATGCACGTGCCTAATTACTACTAACAAATGAGTGTACTTAGCAAATTGAAAATGCAACAATTTCTTGGACTTCGAAATGCTAACGAATTAGCTGAAAAATCCAGAGCTAAATTCCTTGTTGCTCTTTTTATACATTTTATAGAATCCTATTATAGAGCACCAATCAACTGAGAAAGTAATTCAAGTCAGAAATGCTAGCTTATTCATAGAAACATGATTAAATCAATTAACCTACTAATGGCATCTGCCAGTTCATTTTTAAGAAAGACTCAGTAGCAATAAAATTAAAGTACAGCCACAAATTTTTCCTTGTCCCAGGTTTTCAAGGAAGAAAAATAATAAAAATGTTTTCAACATTGTCTTTTACAATAATTGGATTGTGCTTTAAAAAATACCTCAGAAATAGGTTTTTCTAACAATGAGATATCTATTCTGAAGCATTTCCTATTAAGTGAAAATTATTTTTATGCAAGCTTTTTTAATTGCTGAAAGTGTAATTATCCTCACACATTTATTCCCTGTTTAAGGACAAAATAAAATAAATCATGCTGTTACATTTTATATTATGTTTCTTCTGACTGATTTCCCTGCACCCTTCAGTTACAGTTTATCTACAGTATTGTAAACAATTCCAGTTACTGTCTCTGAGGAAGATGCAACATTGTAGGAAATGTCTGAGATCAGTACAGTAAGAATGAATAACCAAACATTTAGATGTATATTCTCAAGGCATAATGAACCTGACCCTGGTTAGGTAGAAAAAGTGAAAAGTTTAAGAAAGAAATCACATATAGTCTTGACTTAGGAGAAACGGGTATTCTTTCTCATAAGTCAGAGAATGTGTTAAAATCATTAGAAAAATAATATATATTGTTATAGTTGGGTGGGAAGATATATATTACCTATATACTTGGAAATTTAAAGTGTAGTCCACAATGGATTATTAAAGATAAGGTAACTTTAAGTGTTCACAAAATAACAAAGGAAGATAATAATAAAACTAGCAGAAAAATCAAGGTTGCATGAAAGAATGTTTGCCTCATGACATTTGAATTGTATTCAGATAGTCATTCCCTTAGTCTGTTAAACAAAATACCACAAACTGAGTGGCTTATAAAAACCACTTATAAAAATAGAAATTTATTTTTGTTTCTATTTTTACACAGTTCTAGAGACTGGGAAGTCTAAGATCAAGGCACCAGCAGACTTGACGTCTGGTGAGGGACCATTCCCTGGTTCATAGATATAGGAACTGTGCCCCCACGTGGTAGAAGGGGCAAAGGAGCTCTCTGGAATCTCCTTCATGGGGACACTAATCCCATTCGTGAAGTTGCCACCCACATGACCTCATCTAATCGTAATTACTTCTGAAAAGCCCTACCTTGTAACACCATCACATAAAAGTAGGGTTTCAACATATGAATTTGCTGGGGGACACACACATTCAGTCAATAGCAGCCATTTTGTCTAAATATAAAAAAGATAAAAGAAAGTTTTGGTTTTTTTGTTGTTGTTAGAAAATTTGTCTCTCTATTCATCTTAAGTGAAATTGCTCTCAGCAACATTGAAGTTAAAGTAAGAATAAACATGAATATATCTCAATTAAAAAAAAACACTTGCATATAGAATTTTTTATTACGACAGCAGTAGCAACAAGCCTGGTTAAAATCGTAAAATTTGTGCTTCATCCTAAAAGAAAAAAAAAAAAGATCTCATTTTACTTCTCCTGTTAAATAGTGGCAGCAAAAGTGAAAAAAAATTTCAATGGGCTTCTTTTCCAAAATGAGTTTTTAATGCTTGTGTGACCATAGGAAAAACTGTTCTATTGCTAGTGTTTTGCCCCTCATAGTGCTTTGTTACCTTATCTTTGGGCTTGCTACATTTCAACCATACACAGTCTACGCTAATTAAGGCTTTTAGAAAATACCACTAATTCAAATGTTCTTCCAAATGAAGTCATGATTTGTTAATTTAGTACCCCTGGAATATTTGGAACAGCACTTAACTATAAAATAGCCCAGTTTTCTAACCTTAATATTCTGGATGATCATGCTTGGGAGGTTTTGAATGTCATTATTTGAGATATTCTAAATTTTTTGAAATGCTGCAGAAGAGAGTTATAATAGCTTTGCAGCACTCATGTTCCCATGGCAATCTGTGAAACAAAACCAAGCCCGACTTTTTCTGTTTAAACCAACTTAATCCTTTGAATTAGAGAGCCATGTCCAACCTTATAACAGCTGAGATGTCAGGAAACGCAAACTTTTGGAACTTTATCTTAAGATAAGATATAAGATGAAAAAGTTGTTAAAATATCATTTTTATAATTTATTTAATCTCCCAAAGCCATTCCGCAACAAAGGCATGCAAATGCCAAAAATATGAATTTAAGTTTGTTGTCTGCCTCAAGCTCAATAAAGATTAAAAACCAAAATGATGAAACATCTTCCCCAAAAAAATCCAACAATTATTCTCTTGTCCCAGACCGTTGAATTGAAATATAGTGCAATTATAACAGAGGCCGCAGCTGATCCAACATGGCATTGGAAGATCAGATGCTCTCCGTATTACCCCTTCAGTTAAGGGTAATTTTTTTTTTAATTTTTATTTTATTATTGTTATACTTTAAGTTTTAGGGTACATGTGCACAACGTGCAGGTTTGTTACATATGTATACATGTGCCATGTTGGTGTGCTGCACCCATTAACTCGTCATTTAGCATAAATCATGCTGCTATAAAGTTAAGGGTAATTCTTTTTTTTTTTTTGAGACGGAGTCTCGCTCTGTCGCCCAGGCTGGAGTGCAGTGGCGCGATCTCGGCTCACTGCAAGCTCCGCCTCCCGGGTTCACGCCATTCTCCTGCCTCAGCCTCCCGAGTAGCTGGGACTACAGGCGCCCGCTACCACGCCCGGCTAATTTTTTGTATTGTTAGTAGAGACGGGGTCTCACCGTGTTAGCCAGGATGGTCTCGATCTCCTGACCTCGTGATCCGCCCGCCTCGGCCTCCCAAAGTGCTGGGATTACAGGCGTGAGCCACCGCGCCCGGCCAAGGGTAATTCTTAAAAAGTAGTTAGCTTTGCAGCTAAAGGAGAGTGCCTCAACCTGAAAATTATCTAGGATTAGAAACCATGGTATCCATCGACTTCCTGGTAGGAGACTGAATATGTTTGTATAAAATTACTTTTTTTTTTTTTTTTAAACGGAGTCTCACTCTGTCACCCAGGCTGGAGTGTACTGGTAGGATCTCTGCTCTTTGCAACCTCTGCCTCCTGGATTCAAGTGATTCTCGCGCCTCCACCTCCTGAGTAGCTGGGATTACAGGCACGCACTACCACGCCTGGCTAATTTTTGTATTTTTAGTAGAGACAGGGTTTCACCATGTTGCCCGGGATGGTCTTGAACTCCTGGCCTCAAGTGATCCATCCGCCTCGACCTCCCAGAGTGCTGGAATTACAAGTGTAAGCCACTGCACCCAGCCTAAAATTACATTTTAATTCAAGTGTTTCATAATATTTAGCTTCTAAAAATAGTAGCAACTACAGTAGTGAAATGAGAGAGTTCCCTAATTCACCTGGCAAGACGTGCGACCTGGGTGCAGCTTACCTGTTGCATTGCCCCACAGCTCATACCCTTTATGGGAAGGGGAGCACAGAGATGGGCAGGTTCAGGAACCAAGGCAAGTGCTTTTGGGCTCCAGCCTCACGGCAGCATCTAGGAGTGGGTGTCTGCAACTCCCAAAGCCCAAGTGGGCGTGTGTTACAGTGTGCTCCTTTAGCTTTACCATCTGCAGATGACTTGTGTGTTAATCAGCTCAGTGCACCCTCTGCCTTATGGCAAGGGCAGGGGGCCAGTGTGACAGCCTTCTGTATCCTGAGCTCTTGCTCAATGTCCCAAAAGAATCTGATCATACACAGACTCAAAGGATGAGTGCAAGGTTTTATTGAGTGGTGGAGGTGGCTCTCAGTGAGATGGATGGGGAGGTTAAAAGCGGGATAGAATGGGAAGTGACCTTCCTTTGGAGTTGGGCCACCCAGCGGCTGGACTCTTCTCCAACTGACCACCCACAGCTGAACTCCCCTCAGCTTTTCTCCCTGTCAATGCCACACTGTTTCAGTATCACTGGTCCACTGGTCTGCTGGTCCACTGGTCTGCTGGTCTGTTTGCCTCCTTGTCTCCTTGTTTGTGGGTCTCTTCTGGAGCTTGGGGTTCGGGCTTTATATGGGGACAGGATAGGTGGCATGGCAAGCCATAAGGCAACTTTTTGGGAGCAAAAACAGAAATGCCTGTCCTCATTTAGAACTGCTGGTCTTCAGGCTTTAGAGTGGGGCCTTTGCCAAGCGAACCACACTCTTCTATCCAGTATTTCCCTATCTCCTGTCCATATCAGTAGCAATTATATCTGTTATCAGCCCATCATTTCACAAAATATTGTCTAAAAATTGCTGTTGATTATTTTATCAGTCAAATTTACTAACTTTGCTAGATAAAATTATTGGGAAATGAATAAACTAAATCTTACACCCTTTGGTACCATCAATTATAATACAAAAATTAAAAATCGCAACCACCATAGCTTTTATTTGTTGCTTAATTAAGTATATTTATTCTCATTAACCATCAATCTAATCAGGAAAAAGGAGCATAAGCTTTGGAGACAGACAGACTCACATTTGAATATGGTTATCCATCCTATTTTATAATTTTGACAAAACATTATATCTTAACCTCTCTGAAATTTGTTTTCCAAATCTATACACTGAGAATTATTTTTAAGTTTGATTTGCTATTACCTGTAAATCATACACTTTAAACCTTATCCATTCTCATTTTCCATATGCCCAATATGTTTTTTTTCTTTCTTTTTTTTTTTTTAATTATACTTTAAGTTTTAGGGTACATGTGCACATTGTGCAGGTTAGTTACATATGTATACATGTGCCATGCTGGTGCGCTGCACCCACTAACTCGTCATCTAGCATTAGGTATATCTCCCAATGCTATCCCTCCCCCCTCCCCCCTCCCCACCACAGTCCCCAGAGTGTGATATTCCCCTTCCTGTGTCCATGTGATCTCATTGTTCAATCCCCACCTATGAGTGAGAATATGCGGTGTTTGGTTTTTTGTTCTTGTGATAGTTTACTGAGAATGATGGTTTCCAATTTCATCCATGTCCCTACAAAGGATATGAACTCATCATTTTTTATGGCTGCATAGTATTCCATGGTGTATATGTGCCACATTTTCTTAATCCAGTCTATCATTGTTGGACATTTGGGTTGGTTCCAAGTCTTTGCTATTGTGAATAATGCCGCAATAAACGTACGTGTGCATGTGCCTTTATAGCAGCATGATTTATAGTCACTTGGATATATACCCAGTAATGGGATGGCTGGGTCAAATGGTATTTCTAGTTCTAGATCCCTGAGGAATCACCACACTGACTTCCACAATGGTTGAACTAGTTTACAGTCCCACCAACAGTGTAAAAGTGTTCCTATTTCTCCACATCCTCTCCAGCACCTGTTGTTTCCTGACTTTTTAATGATTGCCATTCTAACTGGTGTGAGATGATATCTCATAGTGGTTTTGATTTGCATTTCTCTGATGGCCAGTGACGGTGAGCATTTTTTCATGTGTTTTTTGGCTGCATAAATGTCTTCTTTTGAGAAGTGTCTGTTCATGTCCTTTGCCCACTTTTTGATGGGGTTGTTTGTTTTTTTCTTGTAAATTTGTTTGAGTTCACTGTAGATTCTGGATATTAGCCCTTTGTCAGATGAGTAGGTTGCGAAAATTTTCTCCCATGTTGTAGGTTGCCTATTGAATCTGATGGTAGTTTCTTTTGCTGTGCAGAAGCTCTTTAGTTTAATTAGATCCCATTTGTCAATTTTGGCTTTTGTTGCCATTGCTTTTGGTGTTTTAGACATGAAGTCCTTGCCAACGCCTATGTCCTGAATGGTAAGGCCTAGGTTTTCTTCTAGGGTTTTTATGGTTTTAGGTCTAACGTTTAAATCTTTAATCCATCTTGAATATGTAGAAAGCTGAAACTGGATCCCTTCCTTACACCTTATGCCCAATATGTTTTATAGTAATAATACAATTCACAAATTATCTACCTTCCTCTAACTACTGCCTTATTTTTGTCTCTTGTTTTGTAAACAATCTTTTAAAAATGGAGGTCTACACCAATGTTTCTCAAACTTTAATGTTCTGAGCAATCATATGAATATGTTGTTACAATGCAGAGTTTGATGCAGTAGTTGTGAGGAGGTACCTGAGATTCTACATTTACAAGTATCTCCTAGATGGGGTTGATGCCATGGTCCATAGATCATCATTTAAATAGCAAGAATCTCTATGTAATGTCACTGTGAGTTTATTGACCATTAACCTGTTACTCCTCTGCCATCAGGCTCAGATAATAATACAACATTCACACGACTCCATTGCATGGGCTCTAGTAATCTCTTTATAGTCGTATCTAATGGGTGCTTCTCAGTCTCTAACTTTGGTGAACTCTTCAGCCTTTGATTGCCAATGATGTTGATGGAACCACTATTAGGAGGGCCTAAGTAGACAAATGCCACCCCATCACCAGGACTCTACAGCAGGTAGTGAAACCATGACCAATTTGTCTCACTGCAATTTAGGAGATTTCTTCTTACCCATACAGTCATGCATTTCCTTCCCTCTTCATCTTTATTCCTTTACATGGCTAATCTCTCTTCATCCTTTAAAACTAAATCCACCCACAGCCCCTCTGAGAAATATTTCTTTTTTTATTATACTTTTAAGTTCTAGGGTACATGTGTACAACATGCAGGTTTGTTACATAGGTATACATGTGCCATGTTGGTTTGCTGCACCCATCAACTTGTCATTTACATTAGGTATTTCTCCTAATGCTATCCCTCTCCCAGCCCTCCACCCCCAGACAGGCGCTGGTGTGTGATGTTCCCTGCCCTGTGTCCATGTGTTCTCATTGTTCAATTCCCACCTATGAGTGAGAACACGTGGTGTTTGGTTTTCTGTCCTTGTTATAATTTTGCTAAGAATGATGGTTTCCAGCTTCATCCATGTCCCTGCAAAGACATGAACTCATCCTTTTATATGACTGCATAGTATTCCATGGTGTATATGTGTCACATTTTCTTAATCCAGTCTATTATTGAGGGACATTTGGTTTGATTTGGTTCCAAGTCTTTGCTATTGTAAATAGTGCCTCAATAAACATACATGTGCATGTGTCTTTATAGTACAAGGATTTATAATTTTTTGGGTATATACCCAGTGATGAGATCACTGGGTCAAATGGTATTTCTAGTTCTAGATCCTTGAGGAATCGCCACACTGTCTTCCACAATGGTTGAACTAATTTACACTCCCACCAACAATGTAAAAGCATTCCTATTTCTCCACATCCTCTCCAGCATCTGTTGTTTCCTGACTTTTTAATGAGCACCATTCTAACTGGCGTAGGAATATTTCAATTACAGAAAAACAGAGAATGTTATAAAATTTAAAGAAAGAACAAAAAAGTGCTTATATTTTAATTCAGAAAACGATATATACTGCTGTTTCTATTAAGGTGTGATTTTTAAAGATCTTTTTGAGGAATGATGTGAATTATGTGAGTTTGCATTGAGAAAGTCAAGTAAATGTAAGATATTGAGGTATTTTCTCTGAGTAGATAGATGCCCATCTTGATCTTAGAAAAAGGAAAACATTGTCACATCATACCAACTACAGTCACTCTCTTTCATCTCGCATATACCACACAAATACATACATACACATATGCACATCTACAAACACACATATACACACTATTTGACTCAAAAGACCCAACTACTTTTATACTACTATGAGGACATTAAAAATTTTAAAATAAAGGTGATGCAAAACCCACACTACATAAGAAGATCATGTATTTAACTATTTGTGAAAAGGATTTGAGGTCAATTTCAAATTGAAAATTTTCCAGTGGGCTATGGACTGGAGGGAGGAAATGAAAAGATTGAGTTTCTTAGCTAATTAGCGAAGCATGTAGCATCTTGCTGGAACTGAACTAATTCTAAAAAGAGGAGTAGATACAGCCTACATACATGTACAGCAGTAGAAAACATATCTATTCTCTTTTCTTTTTAGAAATTAAAGCATGAACCAGTTAATAACCTGCCAAACATCCCACAGCAAGCAAGTAGCAATACTAGATTCCCACTCAGGCATACTTACTCTGGAGCTTGCTCCTTTAAGCCCAAAATATACCCCAGACACCCTCCTTGAAACTGGGGGCATACAAAAGCTGGCAAAATATTCATGGGTCCCTGCCCCAAGAAATCTACACTTCTTCTATTTGAGTATGACCTTTTTGCTGAGACCTGAAGATAATTAAATAGAATATATTAAAGAAGGCTATTGGAAGTATGAAGTTGGTTACATCTTAGTAATATTTATTCGTTCCAAATTCAAATGCACATTGATAGAATCAGAATCAACCTGAATCACTGGGTTATAGTGTCAATGCCCTATACAAATAAACATACAGGTAAACATGCATTTATATAAAAGCAGAAGAGGACTCACACTTAATAAGTAGAAAGTACCTTTCCCTAAATTATAAGTATGCAAAAAGATCAGTTTAAATGGTTTAATATTTAAAATGGCTACTCAGTAGTCATTATTTGTGAGAATGACATTTATTACTCTGAGCACTTCATTACTTTGGCCACATCCCGAAGCAATCTTTAATAATTTCCGTAATTGAATGAGCAGATCAGAACTATAATGAACCTCTACAAATTTTTTTTAAAAGACATTTTATTATGCAAAATAGATATTTGCTCCTGTGTGTTTGCATTCGTTTTTTAAAAATCTCACAACAATCATATCAAATATTTTAAAAAACAGTTTTCTTTATTTTGATCAATCAGATCTAAACACTGGATATTTTTGAGGATTTGACAGACATAGACTCAAGAGCCAAAATAAATGTAAAATTCTGATATTTTTCTCTCTTTTACAACAGAGATGTTGTAAAGGAGCATGCCAAGATTGCCACTATTGGAGCTCAGATTGAAGTATGTATAGGGTTATCACAGTGACCTCATTCAAGAATAGGAGGCCTGAGCTTACCCTTTCTTATGAAATGTCTGCCAGAAATTAGTGAATTCACTATTGTCAATCAAGCGTTTGGGCAGATTTGCAGAGTCAGTAAATTAGACCCATAAGTAATGTGGTTGAATTTTTATAGCCTTGAAATGATTGCAGAAAACTGAACAAAAAGATTTATAGCTATTAAACTGGCATAGTTTTTGGTGTAGTGTGGCAAAAAAATAGTGATGAAGTTTTCACATTGAAATTAGAAAATAGATAAGTAGGCAAGTCCTGAATTTTCTTTTTTTATTTTATTTATGTATTTTCTTTGAGATGGAGTCTTGCTCAGTTGTCCAGCCTGGAGTGCAGTGGTGATCTCGGCTCACTGCAACCTCTGCCTCCCAGGGTCTAGTGATTCTCCTGCCTCAGCCTCCCAGTAGCTGAGATTTCAGGCACCTGCCACCACGCCCGGCTAATTTTGTATTTTTTAATAGAGACAGAGTTTCACCATGTTGGCTAGGCTGGTCTCGAACCCCTGACCTCAAATGATTCGCTCGCCTTGGCCTCCCAAAGTGCTGGGATTACAGGCGAGAGCCACTGCGCCTAGCCTGAATTTTATTTTTATAGGTCTTCTAGCCATAAAAAAATAAAATCTCTATTACAAAATCATCTTTAAAAGCAATCACCTTCCCTTCCATAACCACATATATGTGTATACATCTAAACAAAATAAAATCAGACCATGTGTTAAATAATTATTATAGGTAAGTTCTTCATGGATTTAAGAAGGTTTGTAACATAGATCATATAAAGTTTCTGTTCTTTTAGATTACTAAAGTGTGAAGAGGGTAGATGGGCAGAGAAGGAAAAAAGGAAAATACATATGCAGTTTTATAGGGCTGACTTTTCTTTCAAGCTGTTTATAATCTTTTTAAAAAACAAGGACATTTTCAAATACAACGTGGAATTGGAGTGCAATAAATGTTACGTAACAACAATCTCTATTAATAGTTCAGTCCTAGTGAATTGTTTTTACTATAAGCTGCTTCAAATCCCTTAAGTAAAAGGTGAAATATAAATGCAGAAGCAAATAAAATAAAGAGACATTGTAACATGGGTTTATATTCCTTACTTAAATAGTGAATTCACTTCTTGTAAGAAAACAAAAAAATCTCACCTAGCAAACTTGAACATCTTACTATTGAGTCCTATGCCCTCCTCTGAACACACCTCCTCCCAATATGTTTTCTGCCTCACCTTGGCCTCTCTACTCAGAAATATCAAACAATCCATGAGAAATTGTAAAATTAAGTAGTTTGGTTTTTGTTTTTTGTTTTTCAATCAAGCATGATGGTCCATGCCTATAATTCCAACACTTTGGGAGGCTGAGGCCAGTGGATTGCTTGAGCCCAAGAATTTGAGACCACCCTGGGCAACATAGTGAGATGTGATATCCTGTCTCTACAAAAAAATAAAATAAAATAATTAACCAGATATGGTGGCATGCATCTGTGGTTCCTTCTACTTGGGAGACTGAGGTAGGAGGATTCCTTGACCCAGGAAGTCAAGGCTACAGAGTAGTGATCAGGCCACTCCTGAACTCTAGCCTGGGCAACAAGGCAAGGCCCTGTCTTAGGGGGAAAAAACGTGTGTTTTTTGGTTTGTTTTTGGATTTTTCGGTGAGGAAAGGGGGACTAATAATAAACGCACTTTAGTTCAACTTTAAGTAATAAGAGGTTAGTAAAAGTGCTATTATACAATGCAAGAGGGCTCAGGAAAATAGTAGACTAACTAAAATCCACTTTAAATTGTGGCAAAAAACACATTTAAAACTTACATATTATATTTCAACTTAAATATAAAAGTGTATATTTGTTTGCCAAATATTGATGTAAAGTCAAATATGGATGGAATATTATTTGTTCCTCAACCTTTTAGAATTAACATGCCCACGTCTAATTCCCCAGTACTTTAAAAACATTTTTTCTTTCTTTCTTTTCAAAATATTCAATTCAGTTTTTATGGCAATGACAATTGTTTATAATTATGCTCTCAAATTCTATTGGTTTTCAAAATAGGTAATTGAACTGAGTAATTCAACTTAATAACAACCAGCTTGCATATTGGGGAACAAACAAGGCTGACTCTAGTTAAGCACTGAACTGAAATGCAGGACCAGGAGTGAGTGGGGGATACTAGACAGGATCTTACTAGCCGTGAATACTCAGCCATGACTGAAATGAGAAGTCAATACAATATGATTTTCAGAGGAAATGGAGAATGTTGTTTAATTCTGTGAATCGGTAAAGTGCAAGTGGCTTAATAGGGCATCCATTATATTTCTGATTAGGATACCATGGTTCCTTGTGAAACATAAAAGCAGGGGTGCAGCTGGGACTCAGGCAGTTGTCAGAACCATTGACTGCAAGAAGCACTGAAGGAAAACTAGGACGTTTCTGTGGGGGATTAGTGGCGTGGCCACAGACAGCTTCTGTTTGTGTATTGCTACTTACATGTATCTTAGCACAGATGAGATTTCTTCACATCTAGTTCACCTAGGAGAAAATGAATTCCACTAACAGTTTCTAGGTTTAATCTCTTTTTTTAATCCTGGAAAATTAAGGCTAAGGCATAATGTTTTTGGCCCCACTTCCAAAGTCTCAGGAAATGACTGTTATTTATTAGGGGACCGTCTTGGTCCATAACTACTTGTATTGAGAAGGTCAAGTTGTTTGGAATAAACACAAATACTCTTTGAAAATATGTAGAAGTGGAGAGGATAGACACTACTTGGAACAAATATTGAATGTCCGGTTCAGATACATTTTCTCTAACAATAGAAAAACGGGGGAAAAAAACCCCCACAGGGAATAAAGAAAATTCAAACTAGTGTTCCAGACATAGAGAAAAAGCCTGGGATTCAGAGGCGTAAAAACAAGCAAACAGAAAGGAAAGCAGGACAAGCTCACATTGAATCCTTTAGGACATGCTGGGAATTTTGACACAGTAGTTTGAGTAAAACGTATAGCCATTGAAGAGTTTTAAGTAGATGTGTGGATATATTTCTGTTAATGTTTTAAAGGATCGTCCTGGTTGCACTTTGCAAATGGTTCCAGTGAAGACTCTTACAAAACAGGGAGATCAGCTAAGAGAACAAGGGCAGAAGACAGAAATCTTGTCATTATATTTCAAGTGCAACAATTATAATAGAAAAATATATACACTTAGTAAAAATGTGCTGGTCTATATTTGCAAAGATACATTGTCTTTGTGGAACTGTAATCAAATTCAGGGAAAGCAGCTTAAGTCAGAATTTGTTTTATTCATTGGATAACCCTGAAGAGAGTTGGTTTTTAATAGAGGCAAACAAGCCTGTTTGTCTGTCATCAGCTCTACAGGCACTCTTCACAGGATCTCACCTTCCAAACATATGAAAACCTATTTCTACCTTTAAAAATCTTCTCAAACAGTTTTAACTGCCATGCCAATTACTAGTAGTTGTACATGCTATGAATGTTTGAAAACTAAACATAAATGTTTCTTTGGCATGATTTAGCTAGCCTCTTCTATGCAGAAGCTGGAAGGGTCTTCTCTTATTCTACCATAATGTTTCAGAGTTTTTGTTTTTGAATTATTTATAGACCTGAATGTAACTCCTGAAACAATCTTTCTTTAAATATTCAAGGCCTTAATTTTTTAATACTTGAAATAAGATATTATGACCTATTTTATAGAGTTATTTTGAAGTCTAAATCTTTAAATGTTTTGTTCTATGCCTACCGCATAAAAGCCCTCAACAAATGGCACTTGTATGTAATTCCAGGATTAATTTTCCATAATAAAAGCAGATGACTTATAAGATAGAAAGTAATAACAAGATATGCAAAATGTTTTCACTTGAATTTCCATTGCATTTAATCAATTTACAAATTAAAGTTTAGTGGACAATGAAACTGCTATCAGCAGATAAGAGTAGGTTTGGGATCAGGTTTCCCAAGAAGACACCATTCTCTTCTTAGATTCATTTCAAAGGATGAAATAGACTCGAATTGCTTTAAGAAAAAGTGAGATGATTTTAATAATACCTGTAGGCTGAAGTTGAACAGAAAATTTATTACAAAATGAGACAACCATACACACAACCTACTCTCCTCCCCTCTCTGGAACCATGGGAAACCTCTCTGTTTTGTCTATCAGTTGTCACTCATCTGCTTTATTGTCTCTCCTTACTGCTGTTTTCTCTGCAAACTTAGTCTCTACTCATGCATAACTTCAGCTTTCTCTGGATCTTCTATTATTTTTGTCCCTAATTCTATTGCCAATTAACAAATTTCACGTTTTTAGTTTACTTAGCTCCAAGTTTGGGCTGCTTCATAAAAGGATACAGTAAGCCAGAGCACAGGAGATAATCATGCAACTTGTGTTCGTTCTTTTATGTCCTGTCAATTGTTAATTAGCATCTGTGTGCATCTATATTTTGAGTAAACCCTATTTATGTAAAGAAGCATTATCTAGTGGAAGTCTTTGTCAAACAAAGCTCATTTCAAGGCCATGAACCAAAGCTAATAGGTGGTGTCCATTATCAATTCTTCTTTACCATCAAATATTGTTAGTAATGCCTGAAATAGTATTACCACCAATTTACTTATAATGTGAAGATATAATGAGCTACTTACTCAGAAATACTAAATCATAAATAGAGAAAGTTTAACCAATTAAGGTGGTGAAAGTATAACTATTTAAAACTTAAACTAGATTGTAGTCATTTAAACTGTATTATCTAAAATGCGTTGGCTTATCCTAGTTGTAAGAAGTCAGAGTCAGTACTATCCTTTCTTTTTACCTCTCATAAGTGGAGTATCTCCCTTCATAATTTGAGTGAGCCCCAGAGAGGCTCTCAAAAGCATGCAGGTAATCCCTGTATCCTTACAGAAATTCCTGCTATCTCTATTCCTTCCTAGCAGCCATTTGGTTGATATTTGCTGCTCATAAATCTCTCCCGAGAGGTGCATCACCTCTGATCTGCTTCCTGAGCTTGCTGGAAAATCACCTTGCCTGAAATGCTACTGCCTGGTATGTCACAGAGTTGCAAACCCTCAAGGTGCCAAAACTCATAATAAAAGGTGCTCCGTTTATTCTTACATTTAATGCACCTTTATGGAAGTTCTACTGAGTTCTGGAACTGTATGAAGTATAGGGGTTATAGCAATAAACAAGACATTTATGAGACTTGGCTTGAGGAGTTTACAATATAGAGAAAAAGAAAGAAAAATTTAAAGTTCCTGCTATGTTCCTACCTATTAGAATCGCTACTTAAAAAAATAAACAAAATAAACAGACAAACATAAAATGAATGTTAGTGAGGATGTGGAGAAAATGGAACTCTTGTGCCCTGTTGGTGGGAATGTGAAACAGTGCAGCTGCTATGGAAAGCAGTATGTAAATTCCTCCAAAAATTAAATATAGAATTACCATGTAATCCATCAAATTTACTTCTGGGTAAAATTATATCCAAAAGAATTGAAGTCACGATCTTGAAGAGACATTTGTACACTCATTTCATAGAAGCATTATTCACAAGAACCAAAAGGTGAAAACAGTCCAGTCTATTGATGAATGGAAGGATAAACAAAATATGGTATATACATACAATGGAATATTATTCAAACTTAAAAAGGAAGCAAATTCTGACATATGCTGCAACATGGGCGAAACTTAAAAAAGTATGCCAAAATGAAATGTCACCAAAAGACAAATATTTTATAATTTCATGTATCCAAGGTACCTAGTATAGTCAAATTAATAAAGATAGAGAACAGAAAGAGTAACCAGCTGCTGTGGGAAAAGGTAAATAAGGAGTTGTTCTTTAATGGGCATAGTGTATCAGTTTTGTATGATGAAAAGAGCTCTGGATATTTGTTGCAAAACAATGTGAATATATGTAACACTACTGAACTGTACACTGAAAAATAGTTAACCTGGGTGAGGGGTCTCACACCCTTAGTCCCACTGCTTTGCAAGGTAGAGGCAGGAGGACCACTTAAGACCAGGAGTTCAATAGTAGGAAATGAGCCAAGACCCCTGTCTCAGCAAAAAATTTAAAAATTAGCTGGGCACAGTGACACATGCCTGTAGTCCCAGCTACTTGGGAGGCTGAGGTGGGAGGGTCGCTTGAGGCTAGGCATTCAAGGCCACTGTACTCTGGCCTGGGCAGCAGAGACCCTGTCTCAGAAAAAAAAAAAAAAAAAAAAACTAAGTTAGTAAATTTTAGACTATGTGTATTTTATCACAATTAATTCTCTCTCTCTGTGTGTCTTTGTCTCTCTCTCTCTCTCTCTGTCTTTTTTTTTTTTTTTGAGATGGAGTCTTGCTCTTTCGCCCAGGCTGGAGTGCAGTGGCCCGATCTCAGCTCACTGCAAGCTCCGCCTCCTGGGTTCACGCCATTCTCCTGCCTCAGCCTCCCGAGTAACTGGGACTACAGGCGCCCACCACCACGCCCGGCTAATTTTTTCTATTTTTAGTAGAGACGGGGTTTCACCGTGTTAGCTAGGATGGTCTCGATCTCCTGACCTCGTGATCCGCCCGCCTCGGCCTCCCAAAGTGCTGGGATTACAGGCGTGAGCCACCGCGCCCGGCCCTCTCTCTCTGTCTTTTTAAGTCCCTGCTATGTTTCTGGAGCTCTACAGAATTTCCTGTAGTAAGGACAACATACCACCCCAACTGCGGCTTACATAATACCACTTACTTCACAGGCCCAGATTTTTCTGCACAGGCCCCAGTTTTTCCAAAGACCATTTTCATTTTCAAAACAGCTTTTATATGAAACATTTTTAGGGAATTCAGAGCGAATCTCTAAAGAAAATAATCTTTCTCTTTTCTTTGGGCACTGCAAGAAGCTCCTTGTTTCAACTTATCACATTTCTGCTGCTGATGGAATCTTGCAAAGTGGATGCCAGGTCAGTCAGAAGGGAGAAGGAGTGTTGATGGCCCCACATGTCCAGTTGCCTTTATCTGAGTTCAGCCAGACGTATTATCCCTTAAATGGTTTATTCTCTTCCTTACACTTTGGCAAAACATTTATCAATGCAGAATTTCATATAAACAAGCTAGCCAAATATAAGAAGCCACCGTTCTCATTTAATATTCAAATCTTAAATAAATACTGTATGTTAATCAAATACAATGTTAATCAAAATAAAATTTTAAAGTTTAATTAACTTGTGACAGTATCATAGAATGTTAAAGGCAACTTTCATTAAGAATTTAAAACTGACTAGACAGCAATCTAAATGATTTAAATGTATTTTCTCACTTAATCTTCACAAAAATCCTATGAGCTGGTACTTTAATGATCTGATTGTGAAAGTGAGGAAAAAGTTCCAGAGACATTAGGAAACATGCCCAACATCACACATGAATGATGGACTGTAATTTTTACCTTAGCAAATTGGTTTCTAAACAAGCAATCTTAATCATTACTGTATACTACTAGATGAAGAAAGTAAGACAAAGAGGTGAAATGATTTCTGAAGATTATACAACCATGTAATAGAAGAGCCAGCTTTCTTATCCCTACTCCACTGACTTTCTTCCTTTCTCATATCAAGCCCATTATAGTAACCAATTTGTAATCTCTCAATAAGACAAAATATTCCCTTTGACTATGATAAGAGAGTCTTCCCTGCTCTTCATGGTATGAGAAGATAGAATTTAGAGGATGGACTTTAGCAATCATACGTTATACCCCTTTGTCAATTATTCTTTTCCTCTTTGTGTTGGTCAAATTATAACATTTGTTTATTTATTTTACTCTAGTTAATTTAAGAGCTTACCATTAAAAGCAACCACCATTTTTCTTTCTTTCGTCCTAAATATTATCATTATTCAGACAGAAATTTTAAGTGGTAAAGTTAAATTAAAGCACAGCTTATATACAGTATATAATTGTAATTTTCATACATGTTAAATTAAAATACATTTATTTCATATTATACATTAATTCTTTTCTCACATGTTAATTAGAGAACACTGTAATATATTTCTTATGTGTTCCTGGAGCTTCACTGGTGGTGATATTTCCAAACTTTTTCTTTTTCTTTTTGTATGAGATAACTTTTCATTTGTCCTTATGAGACAACTTTTCGTTTGTCCTTAGACTTAGTGGCTAATAGATCAAGTTTTTGAGAAAAATGTTACACAGAAATAAATTTAGAATAAATGAGAGTACATTAGGAAAACAGAAAAGATCCAGTATAAATACAACTTACCCATTCATCACTGTTATTTGATTAGTGCTACCATGTTATGATTTGGCACTTTACATTCTCCCAAACCATAAGAAACTAGTTGATCTTGTTGAACACATCATATGTCACCAAAGGTATGTCATATTGCTCTGAGCAGGTACTATCACTTTAATAATGTACAAAAAACAATGCATTTTGTTTTTATTGTTTGCTGTGTACAAATATGGAAAGAAAAAAATCTTGACAGTTTTGGGCTTTATTTTCAAGTAAATAAGTGCCTTAAGTCACTTACAGTCTACCAAAGCAAAATCAGAACTCTGTGATTTGAAATCTGATCACAACTGTGTTCACATGTAGCATTGCAATTTAATCAATGGTCAACAAACTATTCTGAAATGATAGCAATCATTAAAGTTGTCTAAGCAATTCTTATTTTCTCTCAAATAGATTTACTAATAGAGGAAAAAAGAAGTGAAAAAAATTAAAAAAACTACTTTGAGTTAAAGTATTTTTGTTTTTTGTTTTTTGTTTTTTTTTATTCTCAAGGGGGAATAGTACAAAGGTGAGGTAATGTAAGCTGGTCATAAAATGTTCCAACTAAAAGAACATATTGGCATGAAGAAAATTACTTTTGTCTGAGCTAAAGGGAAAATATAAAATTGTGTTCTCTTGGGGATGGAGCCAAGGCTCCAATTCTATCACTACTGAAAGAAAACAATCGTAGTTTAAGGGTCAAACTTGTTTATGTTATAAAAGTAGCAGATTATTCTGTGATTAGTGTCTGAAAACAACTAACCCTTATCTTCACTTCTATTCAGCAACCTTAAAAATCTTGGTGTCTTATATCTATACACCAGGATATCTGAAATTCAATAATGTTCTACGTAAATAGATATATAGATATATATGTGTGAGACAGTTTTTAAGCAATTTGAGTGGTGATTCAATTTTGAGGTAAGAAATCTTAAATTGCAGTTCCTATTAACTTGTCTTCTGAGTACAAAGGTGATATAATTCAACCCAATCAATAGAATTTATGTATTCAGGGTTTTCCCTACTCTTGTGCAATGGGCTAGAGTCCTTCTACCCACTTGCCCTTCTCCTCTTTGAATACAAGACTAGACCCGCATTTGTGAGGTTCTTAGCATTGATTGGAAATTTCATCATGGCCATTGAACAAGTTGAAGTAGTAAGCACAAATTTAAAAAATCTAATGTTGGCCCAAATAGATGGATCTTCCACTTAATTAACCTAGTTAGATTCCGGTCTTGGCTCATGTAGGGTATCTATAACACTAATATTAAAGAGTTCAAAATGAAGTGGGCAACATTAATGCCAGAACAATGAAGATAACAACAGTAATTTGCCAGAATTAACTAAATAGAAATAGAATTGACAGAGAATCCAGAAATGCCAAAGTGGGCATATGGCTGAGATTGGAGCAGGGCATACTACAAACAGCTTCATTTGGTAGGAATATGTATCTTTATGTATTGTAACATGGAAACTATTATGCACACTCACTGAGGCCTCAGTCAATATTCCTTCAATATGATGATGATTATAATTGTAATGCACAGTTGATCAATATTTCACTGTTTTGGGGGAGTTCTTGCTTTCCAGGCAAGGAATAATCTGTATCTGCTTGTTTTATTCAAAACCAAAAAATTTTAAGACACTAAATATGGTTAAAAAATATTCAAGCCTATTTTATTATTTATTTACTTGTTTATTTTATTGAGACAAATTCTCACTGTATTGCCCAGGCTGGAGTACAGTGAGTGATCACGGCTCACTGCAGCCTCAGCCATCTGGGCTCAAGCAATTCTTTCACCTCAGACTCCTGTGCAGCTTGGGACCACAGGCATGTGCCATCATGCCCAGATTTTAAAAATTTTTTTATTATTTAAGGAGACGAGGTCTTGCCATGTTACTCAGGCTGGTCTTGGACTCCTGGACTCAAGGAATTCTCCTGCTTCACCCTGGCAAGCCTATTTTAAACACTAATGATCACTAGAGAATTTTGACAAAAGGGATACACTTTTTTTTTTTCCTATGTAGAAGACAAGCTCCGCAATTGTTGGCCGTTGTAATTTTTTTGTTTTGTTTTCATTTGTTGTTTAGTTTTGGTTTTTCCCCACATCACCAATTTAGTTGTTAGATCAATGTGGACCTTGACATTTAGTAAGTCAAAGGCATCCAGTAGAGATGGATTTTTAGAGAGATGCAGAAAATATTTGAAGGCTATGGACAAGCATGCTTAAGCTTAATATTCTATATTAAGCCATACAAATTTTCAAACTGTATCAATTCAGGTCACCAAAGAAACAGCATATAGAAATTATGACAAATTGTGACAAGGAGGATTTTGTAGAGATAACATACAAATTTTAAAGCACAAGGAAAACCGCAAAAGATGGTACAGTACCTCACAGCTAGTAAGAGTGGAGCACAATTCCTACTCAATGGCCCGAACAGGAAAGGGGTCCATTTGAAGACTGAAAAGTCTTTGTGGAAAGTTCGTCATCTTGAGGAGTTGAAATCTTCTTAAGATGAACATAGTCAAGAGACTCAGTTGGACCCTGGCTGGATTACAAGGATGGCAAAATAGTAAGAAGGACATATTACCTCATTCTCCTTTTCCAATGTATTGCCTGATCCCCCAGTGGCTATCCACCAGAAACCTGAAAGAAGAAACCTCTTCATGCAGTCCATGTATGTCATCTTTCTGGGACATGATACAGGTAGAGAGATGAGAAGTAGGGCCCCAGGGATAGAGAAGAAGAAAACATTCAGCATGTAAATCAGAAGACAAAGTCATCCTTTCAAACCTAATGAACATGTAACTATTTATTTAGAACTAAGCTGGGAGATGTGTCAATTCTGATATTTATTTCTGAAAAAGAAAATTAATTTGAAAGAGACAGGGCTACTTAAATATACCAAGTATCCATTGCATATAGGCTATTTAGTATATTTTAGGAGCTAAGCAAGCAAATTTTGGAGTTAAACTGTCTGAGTTTGAATCCTACATCAACTCTTTCATTTGTGTGACACTGAACAAATTATTTAGCTTCTCTGTACATCAGTGTCTTCATCTCTTTAGTGAGAGTATTATAGGTCCTAATTCAGACAAATGTTTTGAGCATTTAAGATGATAAATGTAAATGCCATATGCAGAATTAAAAGCAAATCTCAAAAATAGCAACTATTATTATTGTGATAATTTTTAGGCACATTAGCAATAAGAAGAATGAGTACAAGGGATGAACTCTACCAATCCAGAATCTTGACGCTTTCTCCTCTTGATTTCCTGTAAGTTATTTTAGGCTGAAGAATCATTGCAGGTGAAGATACAATGCTGAACCCAGCTAGGTTCATCACTAGCTTCTTGAAAACTCTTGGTATAAATTGGAATTAACAGAGACTTGTTGGAATTTTCTTTCTACAGAAGATGTTAATGACAGGCACAGGTGAAGTCAAGATGGGTCTATTTCTGCTGAGTGTAAGCTCCCTGGAAGAGTAATCAGCAAGAATCTGCAAATGCACCCCTATAATGGTTTTGATGAGAACACTGTCCTGCATCCCCCTTCTGGAATCAGATGATGCCATTTTTCATACTCTGAAAGGAGCACCACAAGAGGTCAATGCAGAAACAACATCCCCTCATAAATCTTTGCTCTTTTATGCAGTTAATCAAAAGAAGCCTGGAGAACAGGCGGATTATCTGTGCATGGTTTACTTCATGGGTTATAAGGTTTGTGAAAAAAAATTACCTGCTCACAAATTGCAGGCTATCCAAAGCCCCTGCTGGCTGTCACGTCCTCCTGAAGAGGTAAGCATATTTGTCATTATGCAGGGTGCTTGCCAAATATGCCTTTTATAAGCACTGCTTTAAAAACTAGACTCTCTTACAAGAAAGAGGCAGAGATTTGAATGAAGTATGTTTCCAATATCTTGATTTTCTGACTGGCTTGATTTTATAATACAATCCAGTATTATAGGATAATTAATATTTCCACAGCTGTGTTTTATGTAACCAAGGTCGACCTTGATACGATTCCAGAATAACTTTTATTCTTATTAATCCAGACTAATATGATCAGAACAGACTATGCAATAAATGATAACTATGCAGTGACTTGTACTTCCTATGATTCCCCATATCTCACCATAGCACTAATAGGTTTTCCGGGAAGCATAACAACTTATTTATGTGTCCTACAACAGTATCCCATAAAGATGTATTTTTGGTTTGCAAAATTATTCATTTATATCTTAGAATTGTTAAATGGTGAATGTATTAGTTTGTGAGGGCTGCCATAACAAAATACCACAAACTGTGTGGCTTCAATGATAGAAATTAATTTCCTCACAGTTCTGAAGGCTAGAAGTAAGTCTAAGATCAAGATGTCACCAAGTTTGTTTATTTTAAGATCTCTCTGCTTAACGTGTAGAGGATGTCTTTACATGATCTTCCCTCTATGTATATCCATATCCTAATCTCGTCTTATGAGGACACAAGTCATATTGGATTAGGGATACCTTCCTGATATTATTTACTCTCAATTACTTCTTTAAATACCTTATCTCCAAATAGTCGCATTTTCAGGTACTAGTGGTTAGAACGTCAACATACACATTTTGGATGGACATAGTCCCCTAAACAGTCAGCCCATAACAGTTAACTATCATATGAAGTGGTTAAAATTTACTCTGAGATCAATAATATCAAACTTCATATCAGTAAGTTGGCCAGAATTGAATTTATGAATCATAAAACACAATATGTCCAATACCATTTTGAATCTTTGCATTGGCTGTTCTCTCTGATTGGAATGCTTTTCCCAGGATAGTTCCAGGCTCACTCCCTTACCTCTCTAAGCCTTTATCACTGTCCTCTTTTCAGTGATGCATTCCTTGACCTATAATTAAACACTCAGCCCTGTATTCTCCATCATTGTTTCCTTCTCTAATGTTCTACAAAGCAATTATTGCCTACTAAATCCCTACCACTTGACTTATGTTTTCTGTAGTTCCTCACTATCAATTAAACTTTAAGTTCTGTGGACATAAGGGTTTTTGTCTTATACATTTACTATGGTATCACTGACATTTTACATATAATAGAAGATTAGTAAATATTCGTTAAAGTAAAATGGTTTCATAAATAACATGGCTTTCTATTAAGTAAGAATAAAGATTAATTTATTCTCTTTAATTGAGTTTTCTAAAAACTAGTCAGGATTTAATATTATCTGTAAGGTATTTTTGAGGCTTAAATGCATCTAAGTCTCAAATTTCCAGATTTCTTCAGCAAGCAAAAACCTTGTGCCAACATGATGCTAAAAATTCTAAGCACACTCATTTGAAGCAGGTACTGATTTAAAGCACCTCTTCAAGTACCCTGGAGTGTAGAAGAAGAATGTGATAATGACTGTAATTTTTGTGAAGAGTAATATTGAGGTTTAAAACTGGGGTCAATGACTATATGGATGAGATGAGATTGGTTGAGATGAGAAATTAATTCCAGATTAACAATTCAGGGTTAGGCTGCTTGATGCACAATGGTGCCATTCTAAGTTATTAAACAAGGTAATGGCTTGAGAAATGAACAAAATGAACAAAATATGAACCCAAGAAGGTGAAGACAGAGAAATGGGGATTTTGGAGCAATTAACATTTATATTAGCTGTCCTGTTTTAGGTTGCTTAGGAGATTTGTTTATTTGCATAGGAAAAACTGAAAAGGTGAGAGGTTGAGCTTGGCCATCCCTCTTTGGTTTTTGAGTAGTATCAGAATCATAGTACATACTTCATCATAATTTAATAATAAAGAAGGAAATATTTCTCTTTCATAAAACCATGCATTTAATAAGTGTGATTAGATCATAGTTGATGTATGAATTCAAGTTACAAAGGCAGCAGCTTGGTTTCATGGAAAGATGAAAGCAGAGTGGAGTCCTGAATTCTACACCTAATACTAACACATTCTAACTGTACAATTTTTTGAGGTCTCAACATGGGTTACATAGAAGTTTCAACAAAATGGGATACAATTCCTGTGTGTGTGTGTGTGTGTGTGTGTTTCTCTCATTATTATTTTCTACTGAACTTTAGTGAAACTCTTTTACTTATCTCTTTGTGACAAATAAGGCCATTTAAAGAGGATGTAAAGAGGAGATTTTGAGCTGCTCTTTTATTTCCTCCCTTAACTCTTCTGCGTCTAGAGACAGAAAGATTAAAGAAAAGGCACTAGCATCTCTTTATTTAAAAGGTCACAGATGTAAAACCCTCCTTGTTTCTCCTAGCTGCTTCTCTAATTCTTGTCAATAGGTGTCCTCCATGTATCAAGCATCCAAATACAGGCCCTCACTGGGGCACATGTATGAATTATTTGGAGGGTCTTAAGGTGGTTCATCTCACAGTCTCTTCCTGCTGGTGTCTGCTCACCAAGTGGAAAGCCCCTCTTCAAAGAAATGCTCACAGGATAGTTTTTACCCAATTACCTTCCAATACGTCAACTGAATGCACTGTAATTTCCATGTAAAATACTGGGCTCCTCCTCATTCTCATTCGCTGCACACACAAATACAGGGCAAATCAGCAATATTGTTGCTTACATTATTATTAGTTATGGAACATATTTTTTGGACTTTCTTCTCATTTGGTTTGAACACAGACAATGTAGCTTCTTTCTTTCACCAAGAAATGGTAGAACTTCACCTCTCATTACAAATCCTAAACTCATAATAATATGGCTGATTCCTTACTAAGAAATAATTTACCATAAATTACTGAAGATTAAGTTTCTGGACCCCTTATTTGCAAAGGATAAGATCTAGAATTATATTTACTTAGTTACTGAATTTATAAAATATGCAAATAGTAAAGGTATTTGTATATTTGTAAGTGGGACTCCAAAATTATGTGAGTTCCAGGCTCATAAATCCTGGACCCATCGAACGTCTTATTCTAACTTCTTCCTGTGCTAGTTTTCTGCTCCGATACACTTGGTGAGACATGGACTTGGTCATCAGTCTTCAATTGTAGGTGTCCTTAGAATGTAAGAACCTAGGCCCGGGCACGGTGGCTCATGCCTGTAATCCCAGAACTTTGGGAGGCCAAGGCGGGTGGATCATTTGATGTCAGGAGTTTGAGACCAGCCTGGCCAATATGGTGAAACACCATCTCTACTAAAAAATACAAAAATTAGCTGGATGTAGTGGTGTGTGCCTGTAGTCCCAGCTACTCTGGAGGCTGAGGCAGGAGAATCACTGGAACCCAGGAGGTGAAAGTTGCAGTGAGCCAAGATCACGCCACTGCACTCCAGCCTGGGCAACAGAGCGAGATCCCATCTCAAAAAAAAAAAAGAAAGAAAGAAAAGAATGTATGAACTTTTAGGACTAATCAGGTCCCAGTGCAGACTCAGGTATCAATTATGAAGCAACAAGAAAAATTCCACTTAACCTCAGTTTCAACAATCTTGTCTCTGATATTTCTAAATGTTAGATTTTTATTTCAAAAATTATGAAACTGGTTAGATGACCTCTAGGATAACTCTAGTTCTGACAGTTTGAGGTAGAGAAGCAGGGTCTCATGTGTATGCAGTAGTGTGAATCAATAATTATTGATGCTTCAGGAAATGGGATGGTGCTTTCTTGACCCCTTCCATGTTTCCTCAGTCTATCAAGCCTCTTCTCATTTCCTTTTTGGATCTAACTTGAACCTCATGATCAATATCCCAAATGACATTATCATCAGCATCCTTGTTTTCCTTGTTTTCTATTCTTTCTTTCTTGGTTAAATTTAATAACATCTAGCTCCAGATGAATGATTCCACATCCCTGCTCCTAAACTGAAGCAAGGTACCTCCTGGTACCAAAAGTAGTTGTTAATAGCATAAATATTTGTGTCACCTTGATTTAAATTTTGCCTATGCTGCATGTAGTTGTTTGACATTGGAAGGTAAAATATCTCCAGGATTTCCAGTTTCCTTTTTATCTAAAATAATAACACATACCTCAAATGGTTGTGATGAGAATAAACCTGCTAGTATCTGCACAGGACTTAGTTCGGTACACTGCACAAAATAAACATTCAATAAATGACAGCCTGAAATGCTAAATGCCACCATATATAGGAATTACAACATCGACTGAGCTTTGAAAGCTTCCCTAGTGTTTCCTTTATCCTACGACATTGTTAAAAATGTCCTCCCATCTCTGCACATTTTCTACTAACCAGTGGTCTTCTAATTCTCAACAAAGAATCTTTATTTGTACTTCACTGAGAAAATAGACATTATTAAGCTAAACATAATTATTTCCCCCACCCCTCCTAAGACATTCATTTATATCTTCACGATTCTTATAACTTCTTTTAATATCAAAGGACAAATTTTTCTTAGATAACTTTTCTCTTGAAACCTTTGTCTTTATCTGCTTTAAAACACTGATCTGTCTATTGTTTGCTCTGTCATATGTATTTTCAATTTTACTTTTTCTACCCACTCCCTATAGCTTATGAAGTTTAATTTTTTTGCTACTACTACTACTAGTCATCATACCTTTCCTTCAATTACCTTGAATTATTTATGTAATTAAAAATCTATGCAAGTTGTGACAATATCAAAATACAATAGTAAAGTGAGAATCCCTAGAGGCTTGAAGACAAATATATTAAGAAACCTGTGGTAGTTTTACAATAGCTACATAGTTTTTGATACTCCTCTTTTTAAGAGGTAGAGCCTAATATTTTTTCCACTGAGTGTGGGTTGAAATTATTGGCTGGCCTCTAATAGAATCAAGTGTGAAGTGGTCTTTTGTCACTTTAGAGACTTGATTATAGAAGACATCTCTCTCTCTCTCTCTTTCTCTCTCTTCCCCTCTCTCTCATTACTTGCTCCAAGGGAGGCTAGATGTCATGGCATGAGCAGTCTTAACAAAGGCTCACATTTAAAGGAAGTGAGGCTATGGAGAGGCTTTTGTGGTAAGAAATCAATGCCTCCTGCCAAAACCATGAAAACTTCCCCATTGTAGTCAAGTCTTGCAATGACACTGGGCCCTGATGACATAATCACTGCAACTTCATGAGAAGCTAAGCCAAAGGGACTCAGCAAAGTGTTTCTGAATTTCTGGCCCACTGTTTTTATTTTAGCCAATAAATGTTGGGATTCTATATAATATATAATCTTGGAATTCTATATAATATATCACCTAATAAGCTACTAAGGTGCTAATACTTAGTACCCATGGTTATTACATTCCTTACTGTTATTATTGCAAAAACAAGTTTTAAACTTGACTTGGTTCAAACTGATCCATGATAGATAATTTACAGTTCTAGGTATAAATGAACATTTATCAATTTTTTTGGTTGCCTGTGAAACTTTTTAAAAGCTTTATGGGTACATAGTAGGTATGTATATTTATGGGGTACAGGAGATATTTTGATTCAGGCATACAATGCATAATAATAACATCAGGATAAATGGGGTATCCATCACCTCAAGCATTTATCATTCCTTTGTGTTACAAGCATTTCAATTATATTATTTTAGTTATTGGAAAATGTACAGCAAATTATTGTTGGCCATAGTCATCCTGTTGTGCTAACAAATACTAAATCTTACTTATTCTGTCTAACTAAATTTTGGTAACCATCAACTACTCTTACATCCCTGCCCCACCAGTACCCTTCCAAGTATCTGGTAACCATCATTCTACTTTCTATCTCCATGAGTTCTATTGTTTTAATATTTAGCTCCCACAAATAAGTTAGAACATGTAAAGTTTACCTTTCTGTGCCTGGCTTATTTCACTTAGCATAATGTCTCATAGTTCCATCCATGTTGTTGCAAATGACAGGATCTCATTCTTTTTTCTGGCTGAATTGCACTCCATTATGCATATGTACCACCTTTTCTTTATCCATTTATCTGTTGATTAATACTTACATTGCTTCCAAATCTTGGATATTGTGAGTAGTGCTGCAATAAACACGGGAGTGTAGATAGCTCTTTGATTTCTTTTCCTTTTTTTTCTGAGACAGAATTTTGCTGTCACCCAGAGCTGGAGTGCAATTGCGCTATCTTGGCTCACTGCAACCCCCACCTCCCGGGTTCAAGCAATTCTCTTGGCTCAGCCTCCTGAGTAGCTGGGATTACAGGTGTGCACTACCACACCCAGCTAATTTTTGTATTTTTTAGTAGAGACAGGGTTTCTCTACTAAAAACCTGTTGGCCAGGCTGGTCCTGAACTCCTGAATTCCTGATCTGCCCACCTTGGCCTCCCAAAATGCTGAGATTACAGGTGTGAGCTGACATGCCCAGGCTGAATTCTTTTCTTTTGGGTATATACTGAGCAGTGGGATTGCTGGATCTTATGGTAGTTCTACTTTTAGCTTTTTAAGGAACTGCCATACTGGTGTTCATAGTGACTATACTAAGATATATTTCCATCAAGAGTGTATAAGGGTTCTCTTTTCTCCACATCCCTGCCAGCATTCTCTTTTGCCTGTCTTTTGGATAAAAGCTACTTTAATTGGGTGAAATGATGTCTCATTGTAGTTTTGATTTGCATTTCTTTGATGATCAGTGATGCTAAAAATTTTTCAACATACCTGTTTGCTATGTGTATGTCTTCTTTTGAGGAGTGTCTATTCAGATACTTTACCCATTTTCTGATTAGATTATTAGATTTTTTCCTATAGAACTGTTTTTACTCTGTATATATTCCATTCTGGTTCTTGATCTCTGGTTATTGAACTATTGATAGTTCACAAATATTTTGTCTCTTTCTGTGGATTGTCTCTTCACTTTGTTGATTATTTCTTTTGCTGTGCAGAAGCTTTTTAACTTGTTGTGACTCTCATTTGTCCATTTTTGCTTTGGTTGCCTGTGCTTGTGGGGTGTTACTCGAGAACTCTTTGCCCACTCCAATGTCCTGGAGAGTTTCCTCAATGTTTTCTTTTAGTAGGTTCATAGTTTGAGGTCTTAGATTTAATTGTTTAATTCATTTTGATTTGATTTTTATATATGATGAGAGACAGGAGTCTAGTTTCCCTATTTTGCATATGGATATCCAGTTTCCCCAGCACCATTTATTGAAGAGACTGTCTTTTCCACAGTGTGTGTCCTTGGCACCTTTGTCACAGATGAATTCACTGTTCGTGTATGGATTTGTTTCTGGGTTGTCTATTCCCTTCCATTGTCTATGGGTCTGTTTTTATGCCAGGAACATGCCGTTTTGGTTACTATAGCTCTGTAGTATAATTTAAAGTTAGGTAATGTGATTCTTCCAGTTTTGTTCTTTTTGTTTAAAATAGCTTTGGCTATTCTGAATCTTTTGTGGTTTCATATAAATGTTAGGATTGTTTTTCTGATTTCTATGAAGAATGCCATTGGTATTTTGATAGGCATTGCATTGAATCTGTACATTGCTTTGGGTAGTATGCACATTTTAAAAATATTGATTTCTAGTTTTATTTCATTGTGGTCAGAGAAAATACTTTATATAATTTGTTTTGAATTTTTAAGACTTGTGGTCTATTATATGGTCTATCCTTGAAAATGATCCATATGCTGAGGAGAAGAACGTGTGTTCTGCAGCTGTTCTGTAAATATCTATTAGGTCCATTTGGTCTATAGTGAAGATATATAGTCAGTTGTTTCTTTGTTTATTTGCTGTCCAGTGCTGAAAGTGGAGTGTTGCAGTCTCTAGCTATTATTGTATTGGGGTCCATAGCTCTCTTTAGCTGTGATAATATTTGCCTTATATATCTGGGTGCTCCAATGTTGGGTGTATATATATATATACTTTTTTTTTTTTTTGAGACAGAGTCTTGCTCCATGACCTAGGCTGGAGTGCAGTGGCACAATCTTGGCAGTGGCGCAATCTTGGCTCACTGCAACCTCTGCCTCCTGGGTTCTAGCAATTCTCCTGTCTCAGCATCCCAAGTAGTTGGGACTATAGGAGCCTGCCACCACACCTGGCTAATTGTTTTGTATTTTTAGTAGAGAAGGGGTTTCACCTTGTTGGTCAGGCTGGTCTCAAACTCCTGACCTCAGGTGATCCACCTGCCTCGTCCTCCCAAAGTGCTGGGATTACAAATGTGAGCCACCGCGCCTGGCCAGGTGCATATACTTGTATAATTGTTATATCCTCTTGCTGAATTGACCATTTATTTGTTACTTTTCTCTTTTTATAGTTTTTGTCTTGAAATCTATTTTGTCTGATATAAGTATAGCTACTCCTGATGATTTCGGTTTCTATTTGCATAACGTATATTTTTCCATGCCTTTATTTTCAGTCTATAAATATGGTCTAGGCAAAGAAAGAGAGATAGAGACAAAAAATGAAAAACAGATTAAATGAAGAAGTAACATGAGGATGCTTTTTCAAATAGGGCGGTCAAGATAAACCTCCATAGTGAGGCATCATTTGAACAGAGAAGAGAATAAAAATAAATTAACATTGGAGAAAAGAGCATTGCAGGAGCAGCAGTGGAAAAAGTTTCTCATGCAGTTGAGAACAGTTGCTCTGGCAGATTTAAGCATAATCAAAGATGACAAGGCCAGTGAAGCTGTGCCAGTCATGAGTGAGTGCCAGGAGAGAAGATCAAATGGAGAGATAGTGTAGGGCCAGATCTTGGGGTTTTGTAGTAAGAACTTTACACATTCTTCTCCATGTCATGGGAATTCATTGGACGTTTTTATTTTTATTGCTTAAAGGTAAATGACATAACGTGCTTTAATTTAAAAATAATCAAGTTGAATGCTGTATGGAGAACAAACTTAGCCTTTTTCGAAGTATGCACAAGACTGGAAGCAGAAAACAGCTAAAAGACCATTGCAATCGTCTTGTTGAAAATGACAATACCTTGGCACACAGTAATAGGAAGAAGCAGTTGGACATGGAGTTTTGGTGATGGTGAAGTTAAGGATAAATGTCAGCATTAATTCTTTTTTTTCTTTTTTTTTTTTTTGAGACAGAGTCTCCCTCTGTCGCCCAGGCTGGAGTGCAGTGGCGCGATCTCGGCTCACTGCAAGTTCCGCCTCCCGGGTTCACGCCATTCTCCTGCCTCAGCCTCCGGAGAAGCTGGGACTACAGGCGCCCACCACCACGCTCGGCTAATTTTTTGTAGTTTTAGTAGAGACGGGGTTTCACCGTATTAGCAAGGATGGTCTGGATCTCCTGACCTCGTGATCCGCCCTCCTCGGCCTCCCAAAGTGCTGGGATTACAGGCATGAGCCACCATGCCCGGCCGCATTAATTCTTTAATCTCAAAATTTCCAACATAGATCCTCATTAAAACTTATATTAACAGCAGGCTATTATTCAATATTTATTTCTTAAATGTTTATTTAATAATTACATACTATGTGTCAAACACTGTGCTAGATAATTGGGCTCTAGTGATAAACAATAGCAAAAAATAAACAACTGTCTATTTAAGAAGGCTACAGTCAACTAGAGGCTCTCACGAGAAGATATACTTCACATTTAATGTAGTACATTGTCCTGTGGTTAGAATACGAGGTGTTCCTTCAGTTTTTACGAAAAAAAAAAAAATGAAACAATCATCAACCTTCTATATTGGTGGGCTACCTAGATTTGTCAAAACAATTATTTCATTTCATATGACTGATTTAGATGAAATTTCATCTTCTTCAGAAAAGATATTTTGTAATATATCTTATACTTCTTTGTTCACATTATTTTATGAATTGACTAAAGCTAAATCTAGTTAGAGTTTATAGATATTTACTATTTTATTCCTGCACCTTGAACACGTCTAGTATTTTTCTTTCCTCATATTGATGGATATTTATAATTTGTTTTTTGCTATATTTAACACATTAAGTCAGGGCTATGTGTATTTAATGTGTGCTTGGTTCTTTCTCCAAATTTTCAACATGTGTTTGATATTCTGTCTAATTCCAATGTGCCTAACTTATGGTCTCAATTTAAAAGTTTGGTGTAATTTAGACAGTTAATTTTATCTGTAGAAAGATGTTTCTCAAATTCACTTTCACTCCACCAAAACAAAAACAACAACAACAACAAAGATAGCCTCACACTATCATCCTATAACAAGGTAAACTGTTTACAGTAAACTTAATGACAAAGAAAATCCTAACTGCACTTTTCTCCCATTTCTTTCTTTCTCTCTAATAATAAACTTGAGGTCGCAATTCTGTGACCTGGGTTTACCCATACCATCTCAGCTTTAACCTTTTAAAAGCTCTGCAAACATCTCTAGAGGGTGTTTACAAAGTCAGGGAACAAGCATCTCTTCAATTTAAGAATATATATATATATTAACTCTGTTTCCAGACATTAAGGACATCCTGGAGAAATACATAGTCACAAATTCATATGACTAATTTTCTAATTATTCCGAAAATAACTGAAATCATATTTCCCAGATTTCAAAATCAAACTCTCATGATCAGGAAAGAGGACATATGAGTAAATCTACATAAACTTGAATTTTATATATACAATGCACAATTAGGACAAAGGTTTACTGTAATAACCTTAAGAAAGTATTCAAAAAGAAAACAGGAAAACTTCTATACTTTAATAATTATACATTGCAGATGATCCTCTATTACCACCACAGATCACTTTCCAAATTAGCTTCTTTTCTCTCTGACCTACCATTTTCTGCCCCGTATGAACAACACTTCTTGCCTTCCTACTGGTGGTGGCAATAGCTTCCTTATCTTTTTCTATTCTTCACTCAGCAATAATAGTAAATCTTTTTTGTATTCAATGCTGCCTTTATGACAGTTTGCAGGGTTCATTATTATAAATGCACCTTTACAAATATTTCTACTCAACTAGTGTGCAAACACCTTAAGGGAAAAACTGCTTTGTTTTTCTTAGTCACTTGTTATTTCATTCAACAAATATGTATAAAATGTCTTCCACTGTCTTTTATTAAAACTTGCATGTCATACGTCGGAGTGAAGGTTCAGAGAAAAATCAGCTGGCAAAAGGATATAATTCAGGGAAAAGGCATACAAATTTATTAACACACATTCAGGGAAGAACCATACAATGATTACTCCCAATATCCCTAATAAGGTTCAGAAGTTTATATATTATCTTGAGGTTTTAGAAAGAATAGGGGATTGGAACATAGTAAATCAGGTTATGGTGGCAAAAAGATTATGGGAGGGGAGAGAAAAGGAGGCTTGGCTGGAAAAGGTGATCTCCTTATATAGATAAAATCTCACAGGTAGCAACCCTCAGAGAGAATAGGTGGTGTTTCTTTCAGACCTTTAAAGGTGTCAGACTATCAGTTAATCTTTCCAAGAGAGAGTTTGAGATAAAGTATGGCTGCATCACTGCAGGTTTTCTTCAGATGCAAATCTCCCTTTGCAGGGGTAATTCTGTTGGCAGGCCATCTGAAGAGTCATCTCAAAATATATCAAATACATATGTTTTGCGGTAAAATATTTTGATTTATTTCACATAGATGGTAAAATATACTGTATTATTTTATCCACAAATAAAAATAAAAATATTTTTTCATTTGATCTATGACCTACTATCACCTATAAACTGCATTTAGTTTGTAAAGATACTCAACAAGTTTAAAAATATGCATTTCAGAAGATAAATAATTTGATATATACCAAGTGTTGATTTGGTTGCCTAGTATGTATCAGTGAAAAAAGAAATAAGTTCCCTGTCACATGGTAGGTACATTGCAGAAAGAAAAAAAAAAGCAAAAATAAAAAATAAAAATTAAAAAAAATCTATACAAATACATGAATACATTGTGTGTTAGAAATTTATATATGCTATAAAAGTAGAAAAGAGAGGTGATTATAATATGTAATAGTGTTAGAGTAGGTAGCTAGACACACATGAGCAGGGCAGGAGAGGGCCCCCACCCAGGAATGTCAAGCAACCATCAGGTGATAGTCAGGTGATTGTTAAACTGTCGTTCCAAAATAATAATTAGTCACAGCTGGTGCCAGGGGCTGATCGTCTCCCAATAGAAAGAAAACACCTGGAGCTGGAGATCAGCTGCTTCCCAATAGGATCTCAGGAGTTGGACAAGCGAGCTGAAGCATGTGCACTAAGAGGCAAAATGGCAGATGTATGATTTTCCTCTGGGGGCATTTGACCGGTAGAGGTAAATTGACCCTAGAGAGCATGAGCACAACTTCAGTAAATGCACTATGCATGTGGTCACCATCCCAACGTGCTAACCGACACTTCAGATGCTGCAGTTGGGCAACAGTTACCCCAAGGGAAGACTCAATGGAGGATTAAAACAAAACAAAACAAAAACCTGGAGTGATATCAACATATAAAACCCCAAGTTAAAGGCTAAATGGGGCACATGGATCTCTCAGGTTGCCTGCTTGGCCCTCTTTCAAGTTATTTTGCTTTCTTTCACTCCTGCTCTAAGACTATTTAATAAACTCTCACTCATTTTCTAAAAGCCACCTTGCTCCTTCCCTCTACCTTAAACCTACTTCTGCACCTCAGCCAAGTTTTTTCCTCCGAGGAAGCAAGGATCAAATTTGCTGCAGAGCACTACAAATTCACTGCTGGTATCAACAGAGTTGTTTGACAGGATGGAATAATTGCAATAAGGACATATGAGCAATGGCTAGAAGTAAGTGGGTTTTCCATGTTGATATTTGGTGGTTGATCACTTTGATATGGGGGGGTGCAGGGAAGTGCTGGGTAGAAAAGGACAGGGTCCCTGGCAAGGGCTGTACCATCAGGCCTGTCCCCACGGACCTAAGTGAGAACAGGCACTCCTGTTTTCACACCCAAATGTTGCATTTTCCAAGACCACTCTAGCCTGCCATGTCCCCTATCCTGTGCCCATATAAACCTGAGACCTTAGTGAGCACACACACAAGCAGTTGAATGTTGAGATCAGCAGGCCAGCAGACCAGCGATGGCAAAACAACACAGCAGAGAAAAAGAGAAGAAGAGGAACATCTGGAAACCTAGGGGAGGTCGGCCGGTGTGGTCAGAGAAGAGTCCAGCTGCTGGGCTACCTGACTCCAGGGGAAGACCACCCTCCTACTCCATCGTCCTTCCCACTCCCCATCCATGTCACTGAGAGCCACCTCCACTGCTCAATAAAACCTTACACCCATCATTTGAGCCTGCGTGTGGTATGATTCTTTCAGGACACTGGTTAAGAGCTTGGGATACAGAAGGCTGTCACATTGGTCCTCTGTCCTTGCTATAAGGCAGAGGGTTCATTGAGCTGATTAATACACAAGCTGCCTGATGATGGCAAATCTGAAAGAGCTCTGTAACCTATGGCCACTTGGAATTCAGGAGTCAGATACCACCCCTAGGCGCTGCTGTGGGCTGGAGCCCAAAACCATTTGCCTGGACTCTGCACCTGCCTGTCTGAATGCTCACCCTAGGGGTTTGAGCTGCAGGGCAACCAAACAGGCGATCCACACCCCTGTCACACGTCCTGCAAAGAGAATCAGTTAACTCTCCCATATCAACTTCAGGCAGAAATGAAAAGCTTGTGCAAATATCCTGAGGCGAGGGTGTGCCTGGGATGTTTGAGGAAAAGCAGGGAAACCAATGTGTCTGGAAGTGTGAGCGAAAGAAAAGAAAAAGGGAATGAGGTAAGAAAGATCAGGAGTCAGGAGTCAGATTATACCAGATGTTACAGGCCATCAAAATGACTTTGTTCTTTTGCAAACAGCTCCATTTGAGCAAAATAGCATAATCTCACTTCTAGCAGAGCATAATTCTGGCTGGAATTTTTTTTTAAGTGGAAGGTTATGGTGGTTTAGACGTGAATGGTGGTGAAAGAAACAAAAGTATTTACCCAAAAATATTTGAAAGATTTCAAATATTTCTCAAAGAAACACCATCTGTTCTTTATGAGGGCTGCTACCTGTGATGTTTCATCTACATAACAAGACCACCATTTGTTAGCCAGGCCTCCTCTTCTTTTCTTCTCAAAACCTATTTTTTCTCCATAACCAGTTTTGCCATGCTCCAAGCCCCCAATCCTTCTGTATTCTCAAGAAGGTACGAAAGTGTCAACTGTTGGGCAATTTTTTGGGGATCTTATATTTTGTAAGACTTCCATACCCATGAATATATTTATATGCCTTTTCTTCTATTTATTTACCTTTTGTTTGTTGATTTTCAATGAACCTTCAGAGGGCAAAGGGGAAGTTTTCCCTTGGCTTCCACAGTGGTGAGAATGAGTCAGACTCTGAATATAATTTGAAAGGAAAGATGACAGGATTTCCTAACAGATTGGATGCAAAGCTATAAGAAAAAGTAAAGAGTCAAGGAATGTACCTCCAATGATTTTGACCTGAGTACCTAAAAGGATACAGTTTCCCTCAACTGAAATAAGAAGGTTAGAAATAAAGTTTTTGAGAAGCCATGAGTTTGATTTTGGACATATTGGTTCAAAGAGTATCATAGACTCTGTCAACTGAAGAATCACAAGGTTCAAAAATTTGAAAAGAAGAGCTTTATTTCTCATAAAGGTTTGCAGCCTGCATGCTGGTCATCCTTCAGGCTGGGAAGCACAGCCTCTGGCAAAAGCTGAGATCAAGTACTTTGAAGGAGGGAAGGATATGCTGAATATGGTGGCTGAATTACATATTTAATAAACTACAGCAGCAGTCATAAATATTTATGAAAGGAGAAATATGTGCATGCATAATTGAGCCTCATGTCTTTTCATAGGTTACATGTTCAATAAAATGACAGTGAAGCCATCCTTAAAGGGTTGACAAGAATTACTTGCTGGGTTCTAGGGGGAAATTTATTTACAATTAAACATTAATTAGGCTTCATTTTGGCCCACTTCCTTATGACCAAAAGCCACATAGCACTAGATACCGACCAGTTGCTTCCCCATTATTCCTATAGATAGGATCACTGATGTAATAATCATAAGGCTTTTTGTTTAAGAATTGCTTAAGATGTCTTTAGATCTTGAATTCTGGTGGAATGGCTGATGTCAACCAGGTCAAAGACCCTGACAGAGGAGCTAAATCAACATGAGAATGCAATATCTTCATTTCCACATCCCAAGACTTCACCCTCTTCACCCTGCACTCTTTGATCAATCTGTGATCCCAACACTTCAGCCCACTCCAAGATTCCAACACTTCAGCCCACTCTGAAACTCCTAGACACAAACTCCTCAAAGAGAGAGATTTGAGGTTTCCTCTTATTTCCTTATTTGACTGCCTTACAATTATTAAATTCTTTCTCTGCTGTGTAACCCTAGAAAATCTGAGACAGGTCTCAGTGAATTTAGGAAGTTTATTGTGCCAAGGTTGGGGATGTGTACCCATGATACAGCCTCACTAAGTCCTGATGACAAGTGCCCAAGGTGGTCGGGGCACAGCTTGATTTTACACATTTTAGGGAGACATGAGATATCAATCAATATATGTAAGAAGTACATTGGTTCTGTCCAGAAAGGCGTAGACAACTCAAAGCAGGGAGGGGTTTTCAGGTCACAGATAGGTGAGAGACAAATTGTTGCATCATTTTGAGTTTCTGATAAGCCTTTCCAAAGGAAGAAATCAGAATGTGCATCTATCTCAGTGAGCAGAGGGATGACTTTGAATAGAATGGGAGTCAGGTTTGCCCTGAGCAGTTTCCAGCTTGAGGTTTCCTTTTAGCTTAGTGATTTGGGGGGCCCAAGATATTTTCCTTTCACAGCTCCAATCCTTGATGTTTTGTTATGGTGTCTTTGCTGCACATCAGGCAAACAATGGATTACAGTAGCATTAACATGACCTAAGGGTGAAGTTTTTGGTCAAAAAGTGAAGCCAAGGGCATAAAATCCCTTACTGTGCATCTTCCACAAGTTGGCCAAAGCTGGCCTGGAGAGAGTGGTCAGTTTTTAGGATGGGATGCATTGTAAAACTGGTGAGCTGTTATGTCAAAACTGCAAAGAGGGAGGGGGACTCATGTCATGGCCTCAGCTGATTGGCTAAACATGTTAAAGGAATGAGTTATCCACTTTTTGTTGTCCAGAGATGGTTTCTACTTCCTCCTTAGGAAAGAATTCTGGTTGAAGAGTAATAGGGAAAGGGGTATACTGAGGAGTGTCCAACCTTGTGTTCCATTCCGGCCAGGAACTCAGTTTTCAAGTTTTCTCTTGGGTCGCCTTCACTCAAAGGAAATTTGTTCAGTTGGTTGAGCAGCTAGGATCTTATTTTAATTTCTCAACTCCAAATGGAAATATTGCATAAACAGTTAGATATGTGACTAGAATTTAGGATAGTAGTCTAGGGTTGTAGATATAAATTTTATTGTTATCAGCACGTAACTAGTACTCAAAGTCATGACAGTTTGTGACATTAAAGGAAGTCTAAACAGATCAGAGAAGAAAACCAAAGCATGAGTCCTTGTACACTCCAACAGTGAGAGTTTAAGCAAGAGAGGAGAATCCAGCAAAGAAATCAGAGAAGGACCGTACAGTAAAGTAAGAGGAAAACCAAAAGTGAGGGGTGACCTGGAGCCAAATTTATAACTTCAGACCCCGTAGAACAACAAACAATCCATAGTAAAAGCTCAATAAATGCTAAGGGAGTAAATTGTTGTCTATCCATTGACTATTTTCTGTCTTGGGCATAGCCTATTCTGTCATCCAATTACAGTACAGAATGATGATATGCATACTTCTACTATACATTTATCCATCTCCAAAACACACAGAGTGCAATATAAGATCCATAGCAGGCCCTTCACAGAGGTGAGTTACGTATAGTAGGGTGCGCTATACATAAATTCATAGAGGACAGACTATATATATACATTTTATATATATATATATGAACTTTTGTTAAACGTGATATTTATGGTTATCTCTATTAAGTTTTTCTTGGTAAGAAAGTAGACTTTATTGTTCAAAATGATGTTTGGAGATTATAAGTGGAATAAATTGTTGTTTATTTTGCATATTTGCCATTTAATAATGAGAGGGGAAGTATATTCATTCAGGCAAAACACTAACCTGTATAATTGCTTTCAGCTTTTTGTTTCATTTTGTTTTGTGTTTTTGGCCATATAAATTCTAGTTCTAGCTAGGCCCATGAAAAATAATTCAATGGTCTGGTTGAATATTTACCACCCTGATGACAAATGGTGCTTTAGGTTTGGCATTTCAATTTTGGTGCTATGGATAGGAATGTAATAAATCAAATATTTATGTGCTGTTCATATTTGACAAAGCCTATTCAGGACGGACATGGGGAAAAACACATATTTTATGAGGAGAAAAGCCTAGATAAAAATGCTAGTCATATAATTTACTGCAGTTTAGAGTTTTCTACTGCTATTAATGGGCATCCTCTATTAGATAGTATACTGAGATAGTATAAGACAGGTGACTAGAAGACAAGAATTTATGAAATCAGCTAAGGAGAGATAAAACATGGGTTACAATGAAGACATATAAGTCATAGAAATTGAGGAGTAGATAGAAATAGCATTAGAAAATATATCAAGGTCAAGCAGCTCATATTGTGGAATTGACTGAATCAAGCCGGCTGATCTGTAACTGTCAGAATATTTCAGAGACTATTGTACTGACAAGTCAGGACAAACCATTCAAAGCATATCATTATGTTTGTTTTATAAAATTATAAAGTAAATATATGACTGCATAATAGATTATATATGTATGTATATATGTATAATATAATCTAGTTAAAAAGATTTTAAATAAAAGGCTAGAAAAGTCCGAGTGACTCCAAAGAATTATAATAAAAAAGTAGTTATGATTCAAATTAGTAAGAAATCTTCATATTTTATATTAGTAATTATGGAGAGTTAGTGTTGAAGACCAAATATTTCAGATTTGTTCATAATAATCTTGATGGTTGCCAAATCTTTCACCTTTCATCTTTCTACCCCTTCTATCATTAGATATAATGAATTGATTTTACATAAAATATGACGTCAATTATGTGATTACTCTTTGCCATTTTTGCTGTTTAAAATCATTTAATAATTCCACACAAATAAATAAATCATAATATACTCCGGCATGGCATTGAAAGCTGACACCACTTGTCTCTATTCTATAGGTTAATCATTTATTACTCCTCAGTGAGACTTTTGGATCCAGGAAATGGCTTGAAGCTGTCCTCCTTACAGCCTCTGGGTTTTTTTTAATCCCTTAATCTTCTCTTCGACTAACTTGGCTTCCACTCGCCACATTCCTCTAATGCTCCTTTCATTTTGCTTCTTCCAACTCAAGTCCCACCTCCTCTCTGAGGACTTTCTAGTCTACTGAATCACATAAGTAAAATCTCATCTCCATAATTGGATGCAAATCTTTTCTTGGAAACTGATGACTGTTATGCTTATGTATATTAGCCACAAGGCCCAAATATTGTTAACTGGCAAGGAATGTAGTTAATAATGATGAATTCATTCAAATTTTATGCTGAAAAGGCTAATTAACTAATGTAGATGTTTCATAACCAAAAATATTAGTATAGTTGCTTAGTCAATTAATTGATTAAAAACGGAATTACTATTTACTTATATTAGTTATAAAACCTATAAATACCTAAAACATTTAAATTTAACACAAAGTGTAAAATGCACATCTGTCAACCAATTATTTTTAAGATAGCATTAAAATCTATAAACGTTTAAAGTTCTGAGCTATCTTCCTTGCATAAGTGACAATCTAATGTGTGAATTTCAGCTTGAGTTTCTTCAGGGCGAACTGAAATCTAAGACAGTTGCTAAGCAATGTGATTACAGAATGTCCACAGATTTTTGTGATTTCCTCTCATTTTTTGCAATTTTTGCCTATACATAGTTCAGCGTATTTTCTTTTCTTCTCATCCTCATCAAATTTATCCTAGCCATTCAACTTCATTTTTATACAAGCATCAACACTTTTTCACACTCATATTTCATCTGAACATGCATACTTAGAGTTGATGATTGCAATGACAATGTTGATGGAAATGGATAGGTTTGGAAATGAATAAAAATGATTTTTTTTAGTAAAGATTCAATTTCAATAGTACAAACACACTGGCTTTTTAGCCAGGACTTCAGTATGCAATGGGCATTCTTCTACATAATTAACTAATTAAGGAGTTAAGTAAAGGTCAGTTAAGACTTTTTATGATAAAACAAATACAGATGCTTCTTGACTTGTAATGTTGTTACATCCTGATAAACCCATTATACGTTGAAAAAATTGTAAGTGAAAAATGTGTTTAATACATCTAACTTACTGAACATCATAGCTTAATTTAACTTATCTTACATTAGCTTACAGTTTGGCAAAATCATCCAATACAAAGCCTATTTCATAATAAAGTGTTTAATATCTAACATAAATTTTGGATAACGTACTGAACATGAAAAACGAAATGGTTGTATGGGTACTCGAAGTAGTTTCTACTGAATGTGTATTGCTTTGCACTACCATAAAATCTCATTCACCCTGATTTGTTCCTTTTGGATTCGAAACAGGTGCTTCTCATCAGTTCTCACTCCCTATTCCATTTCTGCTATCTCTCCTAATGGGTTCTAATCACAGTATTGGCAATGGTAAGGGCAATCTAAGACGCCAAATTCTACAATGTCCCTGATCCTAAAACAAGTTACAAAGAATATGGAAACAATAAGCTTCAGTATTTCCCCAGTTCTAAGGTTCCTCACAGACTGACAACAAAATTTGGTGATATAATACAGTTATAAAACCAAATAAACGAAGTCAGTAGGACAAAGTCTTACATGAATACTATGAGTACATAAGCTTAAGTTAATCTTTTTGAAAATTTCCCAATTTTTTTACTTCATGATAACCCCCTCTCAAATTTCTAAGACCTTCTCCCAGGGTAAAATTAGCTAGTAGACCCTAAGTATCTCTCCTTGTAATTATAGCTGACTTCCTTGTGTGAATATGTGTGTTCTCTTTTTCTCATCATAAAGCCACTGGAATGGGGAGAGAGCCTCATTGCTTGAACAATTGAGAATTCTACCTGTTCAATTCTGTCACAGTAAATGTTCTATTCAGTTTGATCCAAAGTAGCTCTGTCTAAGGCTCAATTAAATTGTATGGCCATTTTGTCTGATTTCCACAAGGTGTCAGAGATCTGTGATTTATTAATTCACTGATTTCATAAATACATTTCTACAAATGTGATGGTTAATTTTGTGTCAACTTGACTGGGTCACTGGAGGCCCAGATATTTGGACAAACATTACTCTCATGTCTCTGTATTTTTGGATATGATTAACATTTGATTGGAAAACTGAGTAAGGCAGATTGCCCTCCCCAATGTGTGTGGGCCTCATTCAATCTGTTGAAAGCCTTAATAAAGAAAAAAAGGTGAATAAGAGAATTGTTTCTGCCTGATAGCCTTTGAACTATGACATTTACATTTTTTTCTGTCATGATTCAAACTAAAACATCATCTCTTATTGCATCTCAAGCCTGCTGGACTCCAGACTGGAAATGATCCTCAGGCCTTTGGACTTGGCCTGGAACTATACCAATGGCTCTCCTGGGTCTCCAGCTTGCCGACTCACCCTGCAGATCTTAGGACTTGCCATCCCATAATTGCTTGAGCCAATTCTTTACAATAAATCTCTCTCTCTCTCTTTAAATATATATATAATAATAATTAAATATATATTAATTAATAATGTTCAACATGTAATGGGTTTATCAGGATGCAACAACATTAGTCAGGTTTTATACATATAATATAAAACCTCTATACATAAAAATTTATTTATATATTTATATATGTAATAAAACATATACATATATATTTTAAATATATATGCGTGTGAGTATATAAAATATATTTGTTCTGTTTCCCTAAGTAACACTAAACAGTAAAACTAACCCTTTTTATCTTTCCTCTTTCAGAGGCAACATCTTCCTCTTTTGTTATTATTAATACAGCTTAATTGATAAGCTGCCTACTCCTATATATGTTAGCCTCTTAAGACTAATGTCTGAGTTGGACTATTTCACTCTGGTTTTCTTTATACCCCAATGATACTCTCCAATCATTGAAATGCCTTCCTCAATCTCATGCATTCAAATACATCAGCAGGTCTTGTTCCGCTTAGGTTCTTGGTCCAGGTTACTGGATCAACACATCTTAATCCTGATAGGCACCCAAACTCAAACTTGTTTTATTTTTTTTTTAATGCCACATAATGGTGAATTAGTAAAAAAAAAAAAAATTTGTAATGATTCAACATCTAGTTAACAAGTGCTCTAAAGTGGTATACACATGTACTATGATATGTAAAATTTGTGAATAATTTGATAAAGCAAGCCATTTTTTCCTATTATTTAGAATGCCTATAAAATAAATAAAAAGCATTAAATGCATCTGTAGATGATGTAAGAAGAGATGGTGTGTATAATTTTAAAAAATGATACTTTGTCTAGAAAAAAATTCTAAAAAGGCCACTTATCCACTTGGAATGTTAGAACGCCCTGCATTACATGGAAAGCCTATTATCTGATACCAACAGTCAAAGTAGATAAGAACCAAAACCTTAATGTTTCATTGAAATGATGATATGTGCCACAGATACTTAGTAATAAAGTTCTAATGAACTTTACAGCAATGTGAACACATGTGCAAATCTCTGGGAAATGCTGGGGTTTCTCACACAGAAAGGTGTCTTCCTCAGCTACAATAGAATGCATGTTGGTTCAGCATGCAATTTTCCATCCTAAAATTTCCAATGCAAATATCAGAAAAATGAGGTTTAAGATCTCATGTTCTTAAATATACTGTAGTTCAGTATCTTTCACCTACTTGTACATGGGCCATGGGTATTTTCTAATCTCCCATGTATGTTTAAATCAGCAAAAAGACTCACAAGACACAAGTCACTGTTTTGGCAGTTCTAACTTTGTCTTAGAGAAAGAAGTAAATCATCAATATGTCCAACTCCTAATTAGCACTGAATGAATTTGCCATATCTTCTGTTCTTTCCATGAAGTAAGAAATTTACCAGAGCGAATGTGACATGGACACCACTGCAGGAAATCAGAAAGATTGTGTTATGTAAAATAAAGCAATGTTTCTAATATTTATAATTGAATGCAGATGAATTTAGAATTTCATGAAATTGAACATAAAAATACAGCTGCTAAGAAACAGGAATGTTAGCTCATAAATAATAAATAATAAATAAATCTTGGATACTTCAAATAAGTTTCTCTTATTTGAAGATCATTTTATGAACACAATTGTTGCATTATCTTCAACATAATGTTTAAGAAATAGTCACTAAAAGTTCACTGAATGCTAGATAGGATATTGAGCACTATGTGTTGAAAGATATATTACACATGTCACTAGTCACTGTGATGCCAAGAATCTATGAGGGAGAGCAATATATGCAAATAAATATATATTATATACAGCATAATGCTCAAGTATGAGGTATTTAAGAAACTATGAGAACAATGAGATTAAAATGACTCACTTAGGAGTATTAATGATCACATCCTAGAGTCTAGAAGAATCAGTAGGAAATTCCCAGGCAAATAATGTTAGGGTAAGCATTTCAGAAGGAAAGAATATTATTTAAATAGGCATGAGGGCATTCAACTTCAGGATCCATTTAGGTAAATACAAAGAGTTCAGTGTGGATAGACTGACAAACGTGAACCACCAAGATAGAGAGGTGGCAGAAGAAAATTGCACAAACCAAAATGTGAAGTGCCTTGTATTCCATGGCATAGATTCTGGCCTTTATCCTAGATATAACCATAAAAGAATTTCAAGCAAAGTAGTCATAACAAAAATCAGATTTATATTTCATTCTGACTGAAACATAGAGAATGGACTGAAAGATGTAAGCAAGGGATACCTGTGCTCGATTAAGTGACATTATCCATGTAAGTCGTACTTCTTTCCAACATTTTTTAACCTTTACCATTTGCCAGACACTTCACATATATTAGCTCATTAAATTCCCATCAGAGATGTATGAGTAAATTACCATTATCCCACTCCTGCCTGAGAAGAAGGAGTTGTATAAAGTTAAATGAGATTTTAAGAATAATACACGTAAGAGTAGGAATGACTTTAACTTCTATTGTACTCTTTTTAGACTCCAACAAAAATCAAATAGAAAATATTCAAGTTTCTTAGCTTTTATGTAAGCTCACATGCAACATTAATCTATCTGTGCAAAATCAAACTTATGAGAAAAATCTGTATTTTACTTGGCATGGCTCAGAGAGAAAAAAAATGTTTTCTCTTTTAGCAAATTTGATTTCTAATGATTTTATTTAAATAAATAGCCTAATATATGCAATTACATATAATATATACGTGCTTATATGTATAGATTACACATATATGTAAATATTACTGCCACCACCACTACCTTCACCATCACATGTAAGAAGACAAACCTTATGATGCTCTGCAACAAATAAAAATGGTAGGGGTGGATAAGACTTCAGCAAGGGAATTTAGCAATGATTATTTAAAATTTGACTAAAATAGCCCTATTCAACTCTATGACATGATTATTGTTCAATGGAATTTTTAAAAATTGGATGATTATAAACAAATTTCTATGAAACTCTCTGAGTAATATTCTGCATTCTTACTTTGTAAAACAACTTTTGTTTTATTTAACATCTGAATCAAAATCTTTTTCTTGTTTATTTTTAAAATGTTAGATGGAAAATGAAATTCTAATACTGCCTTCAAAACTGATTTTTTAAAAAAATTAACATAAAATTACTAAGTAATGGCCAAATTAACACAAATCAGAGTTCATTACATGGCATTAGCAGCTAATTTATTGAAATCATTATGTCTGCTGTTAGAAAGAGCCATATGCCAACTCCAGAAATAACAAGCTTCAGAATCAGGGTCATTGCCTTCATATTTGCATATGTGAATATATTAATTGATCTCATGTGCATATTAAAATTAAAACTGCATTTTTCTTGAATATTCCCTATGAAGTTTGGTTAGCATTATGTTACTAAAACAAGTATTTATTTCTAGACAATTTCTTTTACATATGTAAATTTACTTACATAAATCATTATTAGTTACATGTTTTCCTATTTTCCTTATATATCAAGTGTGATATTTTCTTTTTTAGAAATGTATTATTTTATGCTTGTTTCTATCTTCATCCTCTATGCAATGACAAGTGTAATAATTCAGCAGTTAATTCTGATATGCTTAACTTACCCCAAGGTAGAATGAAATAAATTATTAATAGCTAATCAAAAAATATACTGACTACTAAATTGTTCTAAATTCATCAAGTTAAAAAACATATTTTAAATATTTTCCCAAGCATTTTAATAAAGTTGATTGCTGCTAATATTAAGTTTAAACAGTGGTATAATATAGGTTACTAGATCCATACTGGTTTTATTATAAATTTGATTGTTTCATTATATGGCACCTGCAGTATGTATCACATAAAATTTTGAACCTACAAATTACATACAAGACTAAGTTTGTGTACAAAAATTAAATAATAAAGGTAAATTGATATGTCACTGTGTACTATAAAGACCAGAAGGGTCCAATATATAGTTAAGTAGTTATTTCTCTCTCTCTCTCAGTTTCTCTCTCTCTCTCTCCACATACACACACACACACACACACATCCAAACTTTTTAGGTTCTACAGGAATATGCATAGTTAACATTACATCCAATAGCTGAAGTTTCCTACTTATATTATGTGATACTGAACTAAATTGATGAGATGTGCCATTGTTCAAACATGAGGTTTTTTAAATTTATATATTTTCTTGTCATTAGACAAGAAAGAGGCAATTATAGCATGATATCATATATCACTCTGAGTCAAATTTCAGGGTGATCTATAGAAAATCAATGCCTATTTCACCACTCCCAAACTAAAAATTGAAAACTTAAAATGCCATACTAGCAAGGCTTCTGTAGAATATGTGTGTATGTGTACATGTGTTTATGTATCTTTGTGTCTGTCTGTTCTATTAAGTCTACCTGATATGAAAACTACATAAGAAAGTAGGAAATTAATTAAATAGTTAAAAAGTAAAGATATTCAGTAACATAAAGAAATATTTGTCTGAAAGATAGTATATTAAACTTTGAAATGAACTTACACATGAAGGGGGGATATTCAGGAAATAAATATATATTTAACAAAAAAAGAGATTGGATATAAATTTATTGAGTTTTAACTTATAGATGGAAATTAATTCCTAAAGAGCATCTTACAGAGGAAATAATTTTTCTTAAGATCACATGGATAGATGATAGATTATGTAGACATAGACAAATAGATTTTTTCAATAAAGGACAAGCTTCCTAATGGTAGAAGGACAGCCACGTACAGTAGAAAGCAGACACAGCTGTACATTAGGAAACCTGATCCCAAAAAGTTATATATCTATTCAGAGTATCAGCTTGCTATAAAATAATGCAGTTGGACTTAGTTTCTAAATTCTTCTCCAGCTCTTAAGCTCTATGAATTAAGGCCACTATGTCCTAAAGAGAAAACTCATTACTGAGTTTTAGGTGATAATATGGGTTTCAAAAACTTCAGTTTAGATTAGCTGCATACTACAGCAAAGGATTGCCCATTCCTTTCTCTCCCCTACTTCTTTGCTTCCTCCTCTAAGTCATTTGTTTTCTAATGGGACAAAATTCTCCAGTTCACTGGTTGGGCCACATTAGTAATAAGTAATCATATGAATCGATGTGGACCCGTTCTTCCTCTATTGTTTTCATGTGTTAAGATGAGGGAAGTGAGTCAGGACCCCTTGGAGCCCATTTAACTGATTTTCTTCTCTTTTTATTATTCTCACAGGACCACTCAAGTGCTTGTCCAATTTCACCACATGGGATTTTGGTGATAATGAAATTGGAACTCCGTAAAAATTCAGTTACTTATTGGTCTTTAGGTAACGTCACATGCTCCAATCTATCTTTTTCCAGTAAAACCTTGGTCCACAAGGGCTCAGCAAACCCTCAGCAAAATGGTATTTATTTCTTATTTACTGCTCTTCCTAGTAAGTGAACATCCTACAAATACTTATGGGTAGAGATGACCATGAAGAATGATTTCAGGGACATTTTGTTCCACAGTTTTGCAACATCTTTCTTTAAACAAAACCTCCTCAACTCATTACACAGCTGTATAGCTCTTATTTCATTTGGCCAATAAAATATTTCTATCTTTATTTGTTGGTAACCAATTCAGTCACCAACCCCTGACCAGAGGGCTTAGTCCATGAACCAGGATGCTTCAATCACAGTGCCCAATGTCCCTGGCTATACTCACTTGTTTGTATCCGACACATGTGTAAAGGTTGGTCAGAATCCTTCCTAATGAGCAGGAGCTCTTCTCCGGGGTCCCTAGATAAAGTGAACGTAATTGTCAGAATCAATTGCCATGTTTGCTTTTGTAAATCAAGTAAGGTTGGATATATGAGGGTCACTCAGAGGGAGTAAATATCTTGGAGTCACTGGGTCACTTAGAATCCCCAGATGCATACTGAGGGCTGCACCTCTTCTTTGACTCGGTAAACAAAATCACTATCCCTTCAATATACTCTCTTTTAGCTTAATTTTCTTTTCAAATTATATTTTTGACACTTGCATTGGAACAGTCATATTATCTGCTAAAAATTTAAATTTTTACCCATACTTTAAAATGTTTAACATTTATTTATTATTTCATTTTTTAAATTACCTCTTCATATCCTGTACCCTTTTTTCCAGTTGTAAGGTTTAATATTTTCCTCAATTTAATATAAGTGTTTTTTAAGGATGATATACATGACAAAGTTATCAACTCTTTTTAAGCTATCCACATTGAAATTGTATTTTCTGCCTGTCATTTATATTTTAATATGCTTTTGAAAATGCAATATTATTTAAAGTTTTTTTTCATTTTCAAATCTATAGAATGGTTTTCCTTGAATTTTTCTTACTCATTTACTGTATCTTTGGAGATTTGTGTTAATACTGTTGAGTGGAGAATATGACTTTTTTATACATATGTATCTATACACAAATATGTGTATTCCATCTGTGGAGATTGAGCAAATAAAATGCAGAAAATTTACCTCCTACGTATTTTGTCTGGAAAACAATTAATACAAACTGCAGGAGAAATATGTTATCCATGGAAGTTTCAGTACATATACATACACATGTGTCTATATATATGGGAATATTACTTTGATATTGACTTAAAACAAGCGAATTGCTTTCCTTTATAACATTTTAAACTTCTCAAGATTCAAGTTATTACAGTCAGAAAACTCATTAAATTGTCTCTATCTCAAAAATGCATTGAGTGTTCTGTGAAGAAATGCAAAAGTAAGTAAATTCAAAGAGCTTCTGAGAATGACAGCAGAGAAACACCAGCAGTCAACAGATTAGAATAAATTTTTGAAAGACAGAAGACTGATGGGAATACCTAGATGGATATATTACAATAAAAAGAGGCATCTCTCAGTATATTCAACAGCAAAAACGCTGCAGTGGAGCTAGGAGTGTTTTGCACAGCGCAGATCCCTAGAGTCAAGAGCTAAAGACAGCAGGTATGAGAGGAGGTGCAGAAATGATGATGACCAAGGGAGAGTCAATATGAAAGACGTGCATGTTCAGGTTCCTCCCATTGCTGTGCATCAAGAAGTAGTGTTTAAGATCAGATATATGTTGATGAGTATGTTGAGGAAGATCCATGGCTCTCAGAGTGAATGAGGGTGTACTGTCATCAGTCAGACTGGCCTTGTTTTGGTGTTTGAATGGGTCTTAACCCATTTGTTGGCCTGTTCTACACATATAACAAACTCCTGGATATATCACAGTAAAACCTTAAAACATCACACACACAAAGAAAGCAAACATCCCTCTCATTCAAGAAACAGCCCATTAACAGCAGAGAAAAATCTCTGCAAGACACTTAAGATAATTTGTCTGGTCCTTTATTCACATTTATTAATGACCAATTAAGATCAAAAAAGGGTAAATACTAAAAAATGAGACAGCTAATCCTGAAGGTAAAGCAACAGAATTAAGGTTAGAGAATAGAATACAAACAAATAAATAATAAACTACTTTTAATTAAAATCTTCAGACAGTTCAAATAAGATGGTTTCAATAAAATATATAACAGTCTTCTGGGAATTTAGGTAACAGTTATATAAAATTTAAAATATGCTTAGTGAATATTTAACCTAATAAAATGTTTGGAATAGGAAGTAAGGAACTATTTTAGAGCATAGAACTAAAAAGACAAATAGATGGAACATGGCATAAAAAAGATTAGCAATATGGAGGAATAATCATAAAATATTTAAGTATGGGAAGAATGAAAAAACAAGAGGGGAAGAAATTACCAAGGAAATAACAGAAGGAAAATTTTCACAGTGGAAAATAGAAACATATGTCTTCAGATTAGAAATGCCCACCTTGTGTCAAGAAGGTTGAATTTTTAAAAGCCTATTCCTACCTAGAGATGTCATATAAAAATATCTACCGTGGGGAGAAAGGGAAAAATTCCCTAGAAGTTTCCAGAGAGAAAAAGTAAATGCCCTACAAGGAAATGAGAACCACAATGAACCTTCGGTTTCTTGTAGCCTCCACTGGACACTAAAAGATGTTATATCCCATCTGTGTAGAGAGAGCAAATAAGATGCAGAAAATTTACCTCCCACTTGTTTTTTTTTCTGGAAAAAATAATATAAACTGCAGGAAAAATAAATTATCCATGGAAGTTTTAGACGTGTGCTTTAGAAAGGAGTACGTATGATATTCCCAGACCAAAACCTATTTAGCAAGTCTAAGGGGGAGTCAGTATCAGAGCATTCAAGCAACCATTATTGATCCACCTTAACTGATTTTAATAAGGCACATAATTCTTGGGTCAAAAAAACAGAAATACAAGTAGAAAATCCACGGGAAAATGTAGAGCTCTAAGTAAGAAAGACAGTGCAAAACAAGTTAAAATATAAAATGATTTTGAATGATGGATAAAGTATAAAAGGGGGAATAGTTTTGGATCCTCAAGAGGTTTTTTAGTTGTAAAAGTTCAGTGGCATGGATCCGTATTTCCTCTAAGGAGCTACCTGGTTTTGAAATAAATGGTATTTCCATAATCTTAATATGGCCAACACTAAGTTTCAGCTTTAAAGTTTCACAGTCAATCTGTAGAGAAATCATGGAAATTTGTAATAATTACAGACCAGAATGCAAATGATAGAACTTTTTGATGTCGTGGAGGAATGCTGACAGACATGGGAGGTAGAGTGGGAAGGGGATGGGGGAAGTCGAGGTACTGAGGTTAATGAATCAAGAAATAGAGTTTTAAGGCCGGGCGTGGTGGCTCACGCCTGTAATCCCAGCACTTTGGGAGGCCGAGGTGGGCAGATCATGAGGTCAGGAGATTGAGACCATCCTGGCTAAAACGGTGAAACCCCATCTCTACTAAAAATACAAAAACAAAATTAGCTGGGCGTGATGGCAGGCGCCTGTAGTCCCAGCTACTCGGGAGGCTGAGGCAGGAGAATGGCGTAAACCCGGGAGGCGTAGCCTGCAGTGAGCCGAGATTGTGCCACTGCACTCCAGCCTGGGAGATAGAGCGAGACTCCGTATGGAAAAGGGGAAAGAAGATTAACTGAAGTTGATCACAATTAATCTTGAGTAAATGAAGTCAGTAGCTAATGCTCCATAGTTGATCAATCAAGAAACAGTAACATAAGCCTATAATTAATATAATGTAGATAACCAACAGAAACACTGAAATCAAAAACAGTAAAAAACTATTTACACTGAAAGAGTTAGAGTGGGCAAATATTCTGGACAGAGACTTTCGCTGAATGTCTTTCAGAAGTGGAATGTATTTCCTTTGCATGTCCTAATTTTACAACAATAAAAATGAAAATGAATGGTTTTTTAAGAAAGTTTGTTTTCACATTATTAAAATAATTTACTTTTGCCATACTGTTTTTTCAACATTCATAGGTTACATGGAAAGATTATAATAGGGGCCTAAATGTAAGTTAATTAAAAAATCTACTTATTAATAAGCTCAATTGATAAAATATGTGACTTTTACTTTTTTATCTTTTGCATTTAGAGAGACAAAATATGAATTACAAAAAATGAGCTACTTACAGTAATTAAAAATTACAATGGTAAATTCAGTTTACATGGTGGGATTATTATATATTTAGTGTGGGTCTCTCTGTTTTCTTTAGCAACATTCATGTTTAATGTGACTGCCAATTTTAAATGATGGCCATGAAAAATATAAAAGCTTTTTATCAAAAAGAGAAGTGTTTTATATAGGTAAGGATAATTTTCAACAAGTATGTAAAAAATTATTTTCTACTTAGCCACAATGTTTTGTTTCACAATCTATCCATTTAATTATTATCTACATATTCACATCTTAATCAGAAACTTGCTCTAATTAGGCCTATGAGCATGAAAGTTTTAGCAGATATCTTGACAATTATTAGGATCTGTTGCCAGGAGGAAAAAAAAAGAAAAAAAAAGACAGAATGGAAGTGTAAGGGGAAGAGGTACAGAATATCTGTTTCAGTAATTTAATTCCAAAAGAGCCAGAGCTCCAGAAGCATGAGTAAAACCTGAGATTTTTAGGAGACCCTCCAAACCTGCTTGACCCCACACTGTTATTGTTGCTGCTGCTGCATCTAACACATATATCAAAGATCATCTATAATGATCTATAGGGCACTGAGCAGCACGACAGCTGCTCTCTTAAAATTAGAAAGCTCGAATAGAAGACCTAAAAAATGAACCTGAATGCCACATGACTTTCAGTAGAATCTGCAGCACATTGGTTAAGAATGTGTACTCAGTTTGACTGCTGACTCTACTGCTTAATGACTAGGAATTAAACTCTCTGGGACTCCTTTTTCCAGTCTATGCAAGAGAGATAATTAGACACATAAGAACTATATCATGGTGGCATTGTGAGAAACAAATAGATGACACACGAAAAGTCACTTGAAACAGTGTCTGACTCAGTCAATGTTTAATTATCATCTGCTCATTACAGAAACTCATACAAAGGGGATTCAGAAAGTATTATTGGGCTTCCAGAGCTTTTTCTGCTCAATTCAGAGAAGCATTGTCCCGTATGATTTTCGTAATTCTACTAATTCCACATGGCTGGATGTACAGGGAGGGTGTTGGGGCACCAGCTTATGGTTGTTATAAATATCATGTTTATCACCAACCATTTTCCATCTGGAGGTCTTAAGTGATTTTCATGAAATTATTTTAGCATCTTTTTCTTGAAAATCATTAATGGAAGGATGGTGGAAGAGGCAGACCTGGTATATAGGCATACAAGATATGGTGATGTGTTGAGTTTAAACTTTACAGCACCAGACAGGGAATCATAAAGTCTATATTAGCCCTCCTGACAGCACTTTATCTACCAGCTGGGATAATTTTCTTGGCATGTCTAAAATCTTTCTCTCTTAACTTCCTTTGATATTTTCATATCTAGTATCTTGGCTGCAATATTAGTGGAGAGAAGTGAGAAACACATGGCGTTCCATGTTGCCTTTTTAATTTTATTTCAGTTTTAGCCTTTCCTTTCTTCTATATTTTCATCAGTTCACATGTGAACATACCTACATACACACACATACACAAAATTCACAAGCACACATGCACATACAAATATATCAAATATATATATATATTTTTGTGTGTGTATATATATGTGTGTGTGTGTGTCTGTGTGTATATACACACATACATACATGGTCCTAGCTAGAAACTATAGGCTAATCTTATGTCTTTATTTCTTATTCCTGTTGTAAAAAATTCTCACAAATTTATTTAGTGTCTTAATGCAACAAAATTTCTTTTCATATGGTTTCAGAAACCAGAAGTCCTAAATAAGTTTCACTGGGCCAATATCAACAGGTTGTTAGAGTTGTGCTCCCTCAGGAGATGACAGGGGAGAATCAGTTCCTTGCCTCTTCCAGCTTCTGCTGGAATCCTTCTGCTGGAATTATGGTGGCATCACAACAATCCATGGTCACATTGCCCTCTCCTTGTTTGAAATTTCCCTCTGCCTCCATCTTACAAGAATACCTGTGATTGCTCTGAAGGTCAACCTGGATAATCCAGGATAATTTTCCCATCTCATGATCTTGTTGGAGGACTCTTTCCTTAGTTCAGCTAAAGATGGGGGTCCTTATCACATGGCCATGAAAAATTAGGCTTGCAGACAATTTGAAGGGTGAGGAGGACAGGGTTTATTGGGTGAGAAGGAAAAGAGGGAAACAGAGACTCTCCCCAAGGCCAGAGTCCCTGCTAGTGTGCTTCCCACCTCAAAGATTAAATCCTAGGTTCCACCCAGGAAGAGGAGGGGCTGGTGTCCTCCCCACTGCAAATGGAGGGAACTTCTGCAGCTCCACTCCAGTGTGAACTCTTCCCATGGAGCAGGCCTAGTGGAGTTTTTCTGGGGAACCCTTCCCACCTGGCTGTCTCAATCCTTAATCAAATCTACAAATTATTTTCTATGTAGCATGACATTTACAGGTTTCAGAAACTAGGATCTGGAAATCTTATGGGGTCATTATTCAGCCTATCACATTTCCCTCCTTTTGGATCCTCTTGGCATTAAAACATCACTTTCTATTTTTATAACTAGAAGCTTCACTGTTATCTCTACCCATCCGTCTTCCTGTAACACTGATATCCCACAAGATGACAAGCCCTTGTCTCTACCAAGGACTCTAAAATTTACATCACTTTCTCCACGTTTATTGCCACTACTGTAGAAATCCAAATTATTTTTACCTTCACTATTTCAATAACTAAATGCATTTTTGGCTGTCTCCATGTCCTGTCCTCTGTCAGTGTTTCTTCACTGTTGACAGGATGCAACTAAACTACATCCATGGTACCATCTTCTACTACTTATCCCTATTCACTCTTTAACCTACACACTGGCAACTAGTCTCCATTTACTCTGTATGAAATGTGTGTCTTGTGCTCCTGAACATTCAATATCTCTCAAATGTTTTTTTTGTTGTTTGTTTTTTATTTCCATAGGTTTTTGGGGAACAGGTGGTATTTGGTTACATAAGTGAGTTCTTTAGTGGGGATTTGTGAGATTTTGGTGCATGCATCACCCGAGTAGTATAAACTGAACTCAATGTGTAGTTTTTATTCCTCACTCCTTCCCACTCTTCCCCCTAGTCCTCAAAGTCCATTGTATTATTCTTATGCCTTTGCATCCTAATAACTTAGCTCCCACTTATAAGTGAGAACATGCAATATTTGGTTTTCCATTCCTGAGTTAATTCACTTAGAATAAGTCTCCAGTACCATCCAAGTTGCTGTGAATGCCATTAATTCATTCCATCATATACATATGTATATATACATACCACATATGTGCTATAAAGATGTATACATGCATAAACGTATATATATACACACATATATGTATATATGCACACATATGTATATGTATACACATGTATATATACACACATTGTATATGTATACACATGTATATACATATATACACATATATACACACACACGTGCGCATATATACACACATACTCACACGTGCGCATATATACACACATACACGTGCACGTGCGCATATATACACATACACACGTGTGTGTATATATACACACATATACACACACACGTGTGTATATATACACACATATACACACACACGTGTGTGTATATACACACACATACACACATGTGTGTATATATACACACATACACACATGTGTGTGTATATATACACACATATTCACACGTGTGTGTATATATACACACATATACACACGTGTGTTTATATACACACACGTGTGTGTACATATACGCACATATACACACACGTGTGTGTACATATACACATATATACACACACGTGTGTGTACATATACACATACATACACACATATATACACACATGTGTGTATATATACATATATACACACATGTGTGTATATATACATATATACACACGTGTGTATATATACATATATACACACATATATACCTATATACACATATATATACCACAGTTTCTTTATTAACTTGTTAATTGATCAGCATTTGGACTGGTTCCACATTTTTGCAATTGAGAATTGTGCTATCATAAACATGTGTATGCAAGTATCTTTTTTGTATAATGACTTCTTTTCCTCTGGGTGGATACCCTGTAGTGGGATTGCTGGATCAAATGGTAGTTCCACTTTTAGTTCTTCAAGAAATATCCACACTGTTTTTCACTGTGGTTGTACTAGTTTACATTTCCACCAGCAGTGTAGAAGTATTGCTTTTTCACTGTATCCATGCCAACATCTTTTTTTTTAAATTATTTTTTTGATAATGGTCATTCTTGCAGGAGTAAGGTGGTATTGCATTATGGTTTTGATTTACATTTCCCTGATCATTAGTGATGTTCAACATTTTTTCATATGTTTGTTGGCCATTTGTATATCTTCCTTTGAGAATCATCCTTAACCCACTTTTTGATGGGATTGTTTGTTTTTTCTTGCTAATTTATTTGTTTGTTTTTTTATTTGTTTTATTTATTTTTTGTTTGTTTATTTGTTTGTTTTTTTCTTGCTAATTTATTTGAGTTTCTTGTGGATTCTGGATGATATTCCTTTGTCAGATGTATAGATTGTGAAGATTTTCTCCCACTTTGTGGGTTGTCTGTTTACTCTGCCAGCTGTTTCTTTTCCTGTTCCTTTTCCCGTGTAAAAACTCTAGTTTAATTAAGTCCCACCTATTTATCTTTGTTTCTGTATATTTAGAATCATGACATTTCTTGTTGGACAAGGCTTTTTATCATTATACAATATCCCTCTTTGTCTTCTTTAACTGCTGTTGATCTAAAATTTGGTTTACCTAAGAATAGCCACTCCTGCTTGCTGTTGGTGTCCATTTGCACGGAATGTTTTTTTCTACACCTTTACCTTAAGTTTCTGCAAGTCCTTATGTTTTAGGGGAGTCTCTTGAGGCAACAGATTCTTGGCTGGTGAATTCTTATCCATTCTGCAATATTGTATCTTTTAAGTGCAGCATTTAGACCATTTACATTCAATGCTAGTATTGAGATGTGAGGTATTATTCCATTCATTGTGCTATTTGTTGCCCATATACTTTGTTTTTCTTAATTGCATTTTTGTTTTATAAGTCCTGTGATATTTATGTTTTAAGAAGGTTCTGTTTTGATGTGTTTCCAGGTTTTGTTTCAATATTTAGAGCTCCTTTTATCAGTTTTTGTAGTGCTGGCTTGGCCGTCATGAATACTCTCAGCATTGTTTTTCTGAAAAAGACTGTATCTTTCCTTCCTTTATCAAGTTTAGCTTCTCTGGATAAAAATTCTTGGGTGATAATTGTTTTGTTTAAGGCTGAAGATAGGGGCCTATCCCCTCTCGCTTGTAGGGTTTCTGCTGATAAATCTGTTGTTAATCTAATAGGTTTTCCTTTACAGTTTACCTGGGGCTTTTGGCTCGCAGCTCTTAAGATTATTTCTTTTGTCTTGACTTTGTATAACCTGATGACAATGTGCCTAGGAATTTGTGGGGAATTTCCCAGATGTTCTTTGAGCTTCTTGTGTTTGAATCTCTAGATCTCTAGCAAGACCAGGGAAGTTTTCCTTGATTATTCCATCAAATATGTTTTCCAAACTTTTCAATTTATTTTCTTCCTCAGGAATGTCAATTACTCTTAGGTTTGGTTGTTTAACATAATTCCAAACCTCTTGGAGGTTTTGTTCATTTCTTAAAATTCTTTTTTTCTCTGTCTTTGTTGGATCGGGTTAATCCAAAAACCTTGTCTTTGAGCTCTGAAGCTCTTTCTTCTACTTGTTTGATTTTATTGCTGAGACTTTCCAGAACATTTTGCATTTCTCTAAGTGTGCCCTTTATTGACTGAAGTTGTGATTGTTTTTCATTTATGCTATCTATTTCACTTAATATTTCTTCCCTAATTTTTTTGTATCAGGTTTTTTTTTTTTTTTTTTTTATATCCTTACATTGGACTTCACCTTTTTCTGGTGCCTCCTTGATTAGCTTAATGATTGAGCTTCTGAACTCTTTTTCAGGTAAATCAAAGATTTCTTCTTTGTTTGGATCCATTGCTGGTGATCTAGTGTGATTTTTCGGAGGGCTGTTAAGGAACGTTGTTTTGTCATATCACCAGAATTGTTTTTCTCATTCCTTCTCATTTGGGTAGTCTCTGGGGTTCATGGCTGTTGTCCAGATTCTTTTGTCCTATGGAGTGTTCCCTTAATGTAAAACTCTCCTTATTTTCCTAGGGATGTGGCTTCCTGAGAGCCAAGCTGTAGTGATTGTTATTTCCTTTCTTGATCTAGCCACCCAGCAGAGCTGGTACTGGGAGTTGTCTGCACAGAATCCTGTAATGTGAACGGTCTTCAGGTCTCTCAGCCATGGATACCAGGACCTGCTCCAGTGGAGGTGGCAGAGGAGTGAAATGGACTCAGTGAGGGTCCTTAGTTTTGTTTAATGCACTATTTTTGTGCTGGTTGACCTCCTGCAAGCAGGTAGCACTTTCAAGAGGGCATCAGCTGTGGTAGTATAGGGAAGAGCAGGCAGTGGGTGGGGCACTAGAACTCCAAAGAGAATATGCCTTTTGTCTTCAGCTACCAGGGTGGATAGGGATGGACCAGGTGTGTCTGAGCTCGGACTCTCCTTGGGTGAGGCTTGCTGCGGCTGCTGTTGGGGATGGGGGTGTGGTTTCCAGGTCAATGGAGTTATGTTCCTAGGAGGATTATGGGTGCTTCCCCTGTGTCATGCAGGTTGTCAGGGAAGTAAGGAAAAGCCGCAGTTACAGGTCTCACCCAGCTCCCATGCAACCCAAAAGGCTGGTCTCACTCCCACTGTGCCCCTGCCAACAGCACTGAGTGTGCTTCCAGGCAGTGGGTGAGCTGGGCAGAGAACTTGCCCCAGGCTACCAGCCTCCCAGCTGAGAAAGCAAACAGAGCTTCTGTGCCTCCTGACTGTCAAGTCTGAAAACTCAGTTCACACTTTACCATGAGTTCTCGCCAGGAGATGCCATGTTTGGTTGGAATTGTTACAAAGTTTAGCTGGAGGTTTATTTCTTCATGTGGTCTTTTTCCTGTTCCTCTGGCAGCCCTCCCCAAGGGCCCCTGTAAGACAAGGCAGAAATTGCTTCCCTGGGGATCGAGAGAGCCCATGGGGCTTTTCCTGCTGCTTCCTCTACACCTTTATTTCGCTTGGTTGTCTAATTTGACTCAAGTCCAGGTAAGGTCAAATTCTTCTCCCGTGATCTATACCTTCACGTTTCCCAGTAAGGGTCTGTGTTCAGGGGTGGACGATCCCCCTTTCCCACTTACACAGCTTGGGCACTCACAGCATTGGGGGTGTCTCCTGGGTCCTTCAGGAGCAATCTACTTCCTTCAGAGAGTCTGTGGATTCTCTCACCTTTCCTGGTATATTCCTGAAGTAGTTCTGGAGCAAAAGTTCACCATGTGAGTGTGCACATGCAGCTCTGTCCATCCAAGTGGGAGCTGCACTCTAGCCCTGCCTCCTATCAGCCATTTTCCCTCTATCTGTCTCTCAAATATTCTTTAGCTCTTGGTTTCTATCTCTTAATAGAGCATCAATGGCACTAATAATATCACAGAATTTTAACTACTTGTTCATATTCTTTTTATTATTAGATTGTGATATCATATGGAACTTTGTATTCCTAGTGCCTGGCAAAATGTAATTGCAAGATAGAAAGTTAATAAGTATTATGTGAATCAATAAGAACATTCCAGGGTGCACATCATATGCTTAAATATCCAACTCAACACACCTTGAACTTCAAGACGGAATGAATAAAAATAATTTTCATTTATATAAATACTAGTTTGTGATTAAATAAGAAATTGTCCTGAAATCTAAGTGATTTAATAAAATAGAAGCTTATATCTTGTTAATGCAATATCTGCAGGGGTTCAATAAATCTGAAAGTTTTCTAAGTCGTGTCTTGGGATATCTGGTTGGTTTTCATATTGGGATTTTTTTCATCATAAAAATGTTACTCTCTGAGCATTGAAAAAGGAAATGAGAAAGCTAGAGGGTTGTGGAAAGATTTTACACAAGCTTCGTCCTAACATAATCCCATCCCTTCCACTCATGTCTATTAATCACAATGAGTCAAATGACCCTATCTAAATACAAGTGGTCTGGGAAGGATGGTCTTCTATGTGCCTAGACAGGAGAGGTCAACCAGATGAGACTGAAGGTTCTACTACATATGCTTTTGAAGTAGCTTCTGAGGAGTTCCAAAGTGGCATACAGATTGTTTGGGTTCACTTAAGTGTCTATATAAATATATCTATTTATATGTATATGTGTGTATATGCTAATCAATAACTACAAAGAAACTTTATACCTAAAAATTGAGGGGAAACTTAATAGTGATACCATGATAATATTTAATAGAAAAAAAATTTATTCAAAATTATTTCCAGAAATAAAGCTAGCTAGATAGATAGATCCAAACAAACACAAATATCACACACCTATTCTTGTCCAGCACTCTTAGGTCTTACTAACACAAACCTGAATCACGTGCCTATCACCAACACAGTGTCTTGTTAGGATTTGAAATACCTTGAATTAGAACCTTGCTCTTTAGTACTATTATTATTTTAAATCTTTATTTTGAATTAAACCATTCTTCCTTTGATTTAAACTATTAAGTTTTGTACCATTTGAGAACATTGTATCTCGTCTTTGAAAAAACAGAATTTCACAGAGCATGGCTATGATTATGAAATCAGAGTGACATATATGTAAGGCTGTTTTCTTGATCATTTGAATATCACTTAAACATGTCAATATAAAAATATTTTGAATTACTACAGTGGAAAATCGATATTGTAGTGATTTATAATTTAATTTTGATGAACAACTCTCATAAAGAATATTACTTTATCATAATCAGCTCAAAATATAATAGAACTCTAACTTAATGGTCTAAATTAATGGGATTTTTTTTAATCTTCAGAAGTAAAATCTACCTAATTTAGGGATGCCCAGTATTCTTGCAGCATTGATGACTGAAGAATTGGCTTGAATATTTGCACATGTATTCATCATTTGCACCTTCATCTCTGTTATCTCCAAGAAAGGTGGCATCAGTGGGAACCAGTTAGAATAGTCCTGATGCACCTAATGCAGAGAAAAACACTACCACTGTCCTATTTTCATTGCCTTTGGAAATTTTCGTTGACATTTTTACCCCTGAAAAGTATTCGTTATTGTTGCAAAAGTATACAAGGCCATTTGTTTTATAGCATAAGAGATTTATTCTACTTTAAAGGCGTTCATCAAAGCATTGTCTATGGCAACTGAGAATATGTCATGCAGAATTGTACTCTGTTATCAAATGACATTAATCTAAGATCTGAGGTTACCCTGAGGTGAGGAAATAAATTGAAATTGGAAGTGTCAAACATGGCAACAGAGTGATGCTCTATACTGAACGAATAATAAATCTATCTGGGACATTGTTAATCTTTTAAAATAGTGAAGAGTTTTGTTTGCTTTAAAACAAGAGTCAGGGAAGATAAGATTTTAACATGCTTGGTAATTTAGCAGCAAAAGGGAGGTGAAAAATAGAGAGAAAAATAAATATTTTCTCTGAATTCTCTATCTTAAGAAATATTTCTAGTTGTAAGAACCATTCTCCTCACCTCTCATAAATAGCTAATTTGAGAGTAAATCTAAAGTTATTAAAATTATTATGCCAGGTCCAAATAACAATCATGTTAATAAGATTTATAATCCTTTCTCATCCATTACATTTGAGCTGTATTCATATGATAGGCAATTATAACTAAGAATGATATGAGCTTTTGGGTTTTATTATATCAATATTTTCTGTTAATTAGTAGATGAATTAGAAACCACACTAGAACTAGGTTTGCATGTTTAGGAAAAACTTGTGATATTTTTGAAAACATGGATTAGTCATTATTAAAATAGATTACAAAATATAATTAGGCTCAAACCCCAGGTGAAAGGCCACACCTTTAAGATTTGTCACTTGTAATTATTTTTAACTCCTTGAGCGCTTTCACCTGCTAGCAGGGATTCTTTATTCCTACTTTGTTATCTTCATATGTTTTCCTTAAGTCTTATCCCTCAGTTTCTTCTAATTAATTCTGTTTTTTTTAAAGACAAAAAACAATAAATATAAGATTTATTAGTTTCATTTAGTTCCCTAGATATTTTTATTAACAAAAGAATGTGGAAGGGCCAGAAAGCTCTTCACATGCATTCACTAGATAACACGGGACTTGAGCATAGCAAGTTGTCATATTATCATTATTTCTGAGAACTCTGCTTCTATTACAACCATCATTAAAATTTAAATCCTACTGATTTCTTTTAAATCACCTACTAATTGGAGATGAGAAACAGTTTCCTACACTTGTCCATGAATAATGTAATATTGAAATGCAATTTCTAGAATTCCTAATTGGGAAATTTTTACAGTTATCACAAAGTCATGCTATTTTGAAGAAAGACAAAGAAAACAGAAATAAAGAAACAAGAATGCATGGAGAAGTTACTAGATATTAGACTTCCAAAATAGCTTTTTAATTAATTGCTAAGGATTTATATATGCATGTAAATACATATATGTCTACATGTACATGTTTGTATTCCACCAAATAAATAGCATTTTAAGCATAAAAAATTAATGTCATTTCCATTATCAAATTTAATTTGGTTATTGATAGAGTTTATTTTTTAACTAAAAAATAAGCTATTTTTAAAAGCACAATAGTTAACAATTTTTTTTAAGTCTCTAAAATGTCAAGGCCCATTATGAGTTTATCAATTAAAAAAAGACATTTATTAATGGATTTTAGGAAGGGTTGGGAGTGGGGAGAGGGATAAAAGAATACACTTTGGGTAGAGTGTACACTGCTTGGGTGATAGGTGTGCCAAAATCTCAGAAATCACCACTAAAGAACTTTTCTATAAAATCCGAAACACTTGTTCCCCAAAACTATTGAAATGAAAAATAAAAATAATAAAGACATTTATTGAATGCTTATTGACTTAAACAATGAAATATCTTTTCTAATTATGAGAATAAAGTAGAGAACTCATAGAATACATACACACACAGTCTTTCACACACACACACAGACACACAGAGTCATTTTAAACAACTAAAAGTCCAATTGTTGGAACTTCATTCTAAATGCGTTGGAAGCCATTAAGGAATTTTAACCAGCAGTATTATGTTATGTATTTTAAAAAATCATTCTGGTTGTTTTCGGTTTATATTAAATAATCTTATTGTACATTGATCTATTTTTATCTACCACATTTAATTTTAATACTGCTTTTAATTTGCACTTTCTATGTTTCTTGGAGTCTCTACTCCTATCACAACATCTGTTATTTCAATGATTTGCACATGTTTAAGACAATGTAGTGGATTTTTGAGGGCACATAATGATCTTTTAAAAAAATCATGCCTGTCATATTCTCTAGGGATGCCTTTACCTATAGCATCCTTCAAAGTAGTGAGAAAATAATTTTCTTTTCTTTTTCTTTTTTCTTTTTTCTTCTCTTTCCTTCCTTCCTTCCTTCCTTTTTCTTTCTCTCTCTCTCTTTCTCTCTCTCTCCTTCCTTCCCTCCCTCCCTCCCTCCCATCCTCCCTCCCTCTCTCTCTCTTTCTTTCTTTCTTTTTCTTCTTTCTTTCTTTGTTGTGGGAAGTCAGGGACCCCGAACAGAGGGACTGGCTGGAGCTGTGGCAGAGGAACGTAAATTGTGAAGACTTCATGGACATCTATCAGTTTCCAAAATTCACACTTTTATAATTTCTTATGCCCATCTTTAATCTCTTAATCCTGTTATCTTCATAAACTGAGAATGTACATCACATCAGAACCACTATTGCACAAATTGATTGTAAAACATGTGTGTTTGAACAATATGACATCAGTGCACCTTGAAAAAGAACAGAGTAACAGCAATTTTCAGGGAACAAGGGAAGACAACCAAAAGGTCTGACTGCCTGTGGAGTCGAGCAGAATACAGCCATATTTTTCTTCTTGCAGAGAGCCTATAAATGGGTGTGCAAGAGAGCCTATAAATGGGAGAGATATCGCTGAATTCTTTTCCCAGCAAGGAATATTAATAATTAATACCCTGGGGAAGGAATGCATTGCTGGGGGGAGGTCTATAAACAGCCGCTCTGGGGGTATCTGTCTTATGTGGTTGAGATAAGGACTGAAATACGCCCTGGTCTCCTGCACTACCCATAGGGTTATTAGGGTGGGGAAAAGATCCTGCCCTGGTAAATTTGAGGTCAGACCAGTTCTCTACTCTCAAGCCCTGTTTTCTGTTGTTTAAGATGTTTATCAAGATAATACGTGCACAGCCAAACATAGACTCTCATCAGTAATTCTAGTTTTCCCCTTTGCCTTGTGATCTTTGCTTTGCCCTTTGCCTTGAGATCTTTATTGCCCTTTAAAGCATGTGATATTTGTGACCTACTCCCTGTTCATACACCCCCTCCCCTTTTAAAGTCCTTAATAAACACCTGCTGGTTTTGCAGCTCAGGGGACATCACAGACCTACTGATATGTGATGTCACCCCTGGAGGCCCAGCTGGAAAATTCCTCTCTTTGTACTCTTTCTCTTTATTTCTCAGACTGGCTGACACTTAGGGAAAGTAGAAAGGACCTACATTGAAATATTGGGGGCTGGTTCCCCTGATATTTCTTTTCTTTCGTGTTTTCCTTTCTTTCCTTCTTTCTTTTTTTTTTCTTTCTTTTTTTTTTTTTTGTGTGTGTGTGTGTGAGAGAGAGAGAGAGAGAGAGACAGGGTCTTGCTCTGTCCACCAGGCTGGAGTGCAGTGACACCATCTCACCTTACTTCAGCCTCTGCCCCCTGGGCTCAAGTGATTCTCATGCCTCAGCCTTGGAGTAGCTGGGATGACAGGAGTGCACCACCATGCCCAGGTAATTTTTGTATTTTTTGTAGAGACGGGGTTTCACCATATTGTCCAGGCTGGCCTCAAATTTCTGGGCTCAAGCAATACACCCACCTCAGCCTCCCAAACTGTTGGGATTACAGTCATGAACCACTGCTTCCAGCTGAGAAAATAACTTTTTTAAACTCCTTCTAAATGCATTCTTTGGTGACCTTACTTCTATCACAATACGTATTAGCCTACCCTCTCCAAACTTTCTCGTCGTGTATCAATCTTTAGACACAAACATGAATGCAGACTTGATCTTTGACCAATGAGGAAGACCCAATTGGAACTAATCAATAATGTGAAAAAGTCTGAAAAAGAGCCTGTAACATTAAATTTCAAAATAACGAAAGAGCTGAGCGAGCATAGTGTGAAGGAGCTCTTAATGTTAAGTAAGCACACTTCAAAGTTAAAAGAAATAACAGTAATACACATGCCTTTGATTATATAACTATTTTATCTTACAGAGGCCTTGGTATTAACTCATTTTATCCTGGCAAGTTTGTTATGAGATATTTTAATCTCTCTTTTAAAATCAAGGAAGGGAAATGAGAAAGCCTAAGTGACTGTCTTGGATTGCAAGATTTGTAAATGATGGAGCAAGACCTCTAACCTAGGTCATCTGATAAGTCCAGGACCATTTCCACCTCTCTAGTGTTCCGCAGCCAATACCAGCAAAATTAAATGTCTCAGATTGATGGGAGTTCTTGGAGCAGTCTCAACGAGAGGTTGAAGGCAAGTTTATCAAGATTACTTGTGGAATCATCTTAACTACTCCCACTCCCCCCCACACGCATACAAAGACACAGACTATTATATATTACATACACAGATTATATTATCGCTAGTTCATGGTACTGTCAGTAAGTCATTGGTATTGGTGGGACTGGTTATCAAAGGAGTAAGGATGTTTAAGAACAGAAATAGTTAAGAATAAATGATCCAGTAATTTTATTCTAAAAATAATCTTGAATTGTTTTTTACTTGAAAGTAAAAATAAATGTAGTCATATAAATTAATATAAATGCACAAGAAGGTCACTAATTAGATTGGAAATGGCATAGGCTAGTATAGTATATGAACAGAAGTCCTATTAAAGGACAAAAATAGGAAGATTTGTGAATATGAAAGAAGAGGGCCAGGAAGGCTTAGGTTCAGAATAAATTGATATGTGAAAAATGAAAGGCAACCAAAGTAGATATTTAACAGTCAAATAAAAATCATTTCAAATTAGAAAACATATACATTATTTTAAAAGCAAATATAGGATATTTTCTATATCTCTGTTATGAGGTTCTTGGCAATTTTTATAATTATTATAGAATATTTTCATATATATACATTATTTTAACTATATTTATTTGGTTGTCAGAGATGCTGACAACTTTTCCTATATACACCATAAATATTTATTATTTATTTTAACAATAATGATAATAATTTATTTCATGCATCTTCTCCTTAAAAAGATATGTGATATGCTACTAAGAGCTTTATGTGGATTATCTTATTTAATTTTTCAATCGATTTTGTCCTTTCTCTGTTTTTAGAATAACAGTGCTTACTGAAACTCCAGTTATATGAGCTATTTTTAGCTAAGCAATATTAACCCTTTCTCTGAAATATCCAAAAGGTGTTTTAATGCTAATTTTAGAGAAAAGTAATTAGAAGAGCTTTGCTCATGGTTAACAATTAGGGAAGAGTGATAATATATGAGACAGAAAAGCAGAAAAAAGGGTATATTCCTTCTGTGCATCTTCAGGGAAATTATTGAAATTTATTTATGTAAAAATATTTTATAAGCTACAATTTAATACAAAATTCTGAAGCAATCATTACTACTATTCTTGTAATTTTTAGTTATTAAGTTTTAAAAGCCAGATTTTAGATTATTAAAATAAAAAATGTTTAGGTAAATAGGATAGTCCAGCAACAGAATGGAAAATTGCCTAGATGAACTTATTCCATCACTGGAAGTATCCAAGAAGAGGTATCCTAAAATGTAATGAGAGTGCTTATGTGTGTTTGTTTGTTATGTATGGAATGAGGTGGCTCTTATACCATATCACTGATTAACTTATTTATATAATTTATTTTTACATTTTCATTGAGAGACTACTATAAGTAAATCCTTTAATAAGTACTTAGTAAAAAGCATTGATGAATAATATTACTCTGCAGTCTAATAGGAGATATAAAATATAAAAACAAGTAATATTAAGCATGATCATAACTTAGGATGTGGAAATATTTATTCTAGATAGCACAATCAGATAAGGCTCCAGGAAATTTTTAGACGTGTTGGTAGGGAAGGCAGTGGTAGTATAGGTGAAATGAGGGGAAAGAAATTACATAATTTAAAACAGCCAAGTAAACAGAGTAAGCTAATATTCAGAAGCAACCATGAGAAACAAAATAGTAGAATAAAGCTCAATGTAAGTTTGATACATTATAGTGAGTTACAAACTAGGAAATTTGAGTCATAAATATTATAATACAAAAGACTGATATATTATTTGAAATTATTCTTCTTGAAAGAAGAAAAAGGAAAGTATATTGGAAAGAAAATTTTGAATCAGAAAGCCCAAAAAACTTAATAAAATTAATCAAGAGAAAGATAATTTGCATGGAAAGCTATAGGAATAGAACCAGTGGGATTACATGAGAGCCACTGCATGTGCAGAATTAAGAAGTCTTTGCAACTGACTGGCTATATTTACTAATCCAAAATAAAGCAGAAAAAAGGAAAAGGGGCAACAGAGTAAAAAGGGGACAAGAAGAAGATAGATTTAAACCCAGTCATATGAATAATTGAAATAAATGTAAATGACTAAATACAAATACAGTCATGTGCCACAAAACAAAGTTTCAGACAAGGTAAAAATGGACTGCGTATGTGATGGTGGTCCCATAAGATCATAATGATGAATTTTACTATACCTTTTCTATGATTAGATAGGTTTAGATACACAGATACTTACCATAGTGTCACAGTTGCCTACAGAATTCAGTAGAGTAGCATGCTATACAGGTTTGTAAGCTAGGAGCAATAGGCTGTACCGTTTCGTTTAGGCATGTAGTAAGCTATATCATCTGGGTTTAAGTTAGTATACTTTATGATTTTTGCACAATAATAAAGTTGCCTGATGAAGCATTTCTCAGAATTTATTCCCATCATTAATTGTCACATGACTGGAAAAGCAGAGATTGTCAGCTGGGTGTGGTGGCTTACACCTGTAATCCCAGCACTTTGGGTGGCCGAGGCAGGAGGATCACGAGGTCAGGAGCTTAAGACCAGCCTGGCCAACATGGTGAAACCCTGTCTGTACTAAAACTACACATATTAGCCAGGTGTGATGGTAGGCGTCTGTAATCCAGCTACTTGGGAGGCTGAGGCAGGAGAATCACTTGAACCCGGGAGGCAGAGGTTGCAGTGAGCCAAGATTGTGCCACTGCACTCCAGCCTGGGCAACAAGAGTGAAACTCTGTCTGAAGAAAGAAAAAAAAAAAAAAAAAGCAGAGATTGTCAGATTGGTTAAAAAAAGCAAACCCTGTATATCTGCGGTCCATCAAAAATAAACTTGAAAATAACTTCAAATGTAAAACACAAATAGGTTAAAAGTAAAATGATGAAAAGAGAAAAATATGTTAAACCTAATCTGAAGAAATCTTGAGTGGCTATATTTTCACTACAGTAAGTAGATTTCAGAAAAAAAATATATTGCCAAGAATAAAGGAGATCATTCTATCAAACTGTTTATTCACATAACAGACCTTCAAAACACATAAAGCAAAACTTACAAAATTTCAAGGAGAAAAAGACAAATCTATAATTATATTTAGGTGCTTTAATGCTCCTTTCTTCATAATTAACACAACAAGTAGAGAGATAATCAGTAAGGATATTTAAGATTTGGACAACACTATCAACCAAATTGTTTTAATTGACATAAATAGAGTATTCCATTTAACAGTAGCAGAATATACATTCCTTTCAGACAAACATAAAATAGACCATATTCTGCACCATAGTATAAGTCTCAGTAAATTTCAAAGACCCAAATCATACAACGTATATTCTCTGAACACATCGAGTTAAATTAGAAATTAAAAAGTAATCATTTATGGAAATTCCTCAGATACTTCTAAATAACCTATGGAGCAAAGAAGAAATCAAAGAGCAAATTAGTATTTTTCACTGAAGAAAAGTGAAAAACTTATAGCAAAATTTGTGAGATGACACAAAAGCAATGCTTAGAGAAAAATTTATAGTACTAAAGGACTATGTAGAAAATAAGAAAGGCATAAAATTAATAAATTCTACCTGAGAAACTAGAAAAAGAAAAAAATTCGATGTCAAATAAGTAAATAGAAAATATTAAAAAATAAAAGTTGGAAATCAATGAAATAGAAAAGAAAAAAATAGAAAAATTAGTGAAAAAAATACTATTGGAGAAGATAAGCAGAATTAATGAACCTCTACCAAGATTGATCATGAATAAATAATATAAAAATTACCAATCTCAATAAAGAAAGATGACTTTAATACAGATTCTTTGAAAATTGACATGATAGTAGACAATGTTATGAACAAATTTATGCCAAGAAATTCAACAACACAGAGAAAACAGTGCCAATCCATTGAAGGACATACACTACCAAAATTTGTTCAAGAAGAAATAGCTAATCTGAATACATATACTGAAAACATTGAATTTCTACATAAAATCTTTCTAAAAAATGAAAACTACAGGTCCAGATGGTTTTACTAGTAAATCTTATTAAACTTTTAGAGAAAAACAAAATACCAATACCATACAATCGATTCCAAAAATCAAAAAGAAAGTAGTACAAATCTCTCATGAACATGGATGCAAACACATAAATGGAAACAAAAAGCAGGAAAATGTCATGCCCAAATCTAAGGATTTATCTTAAAAACACAAGGTTACAGCTGGGTGCAGTGGCTCATGCCTGTAATCCCAGTACTTTGGGAGGCTGAGGCAGGCGGATCACCCGAGGGTAGGAGTTCGAGACCAGCCTGGCCAACATGGTGAAACACCATCTCTACTAAAAGTACAAAAATTAGCTAGGTGTAGTGGCAGGCGCCTATAATCCCTGCTTCTCAGGAGGCTGAGGCCAGAGAATTGCTTGAACCCAGGAGATGGAGGTTGCAGTGAGCCGAGACTGCGGCACTGCACTCCAGCCTGGGTGACAAGAGTGAGACTCTGTTTCAAAAAACAAACAAACAAACCCACAAGGTTACTTTAACACTTGAAAAATCAATGTAAGTTGTCACATTAAAAAACTAAAAAAAGAAAAATACTTTGAATACTTCAGTACACATGGAGAAAAGTACTTAAATTCTAACATTCCTTCTCAATTAAAAAAAGAAAATGTTAGCAAACTAGAAAGTAAACTTCCCCTGATGAATGGCATCTAAGGAAACCTACAACTAATTTCACACAAAATGATTAAAATGCATTCTCCTAAATATCAGAAACAAGAAAAAGATATTTTTGTCACCACTTCCTCAACATAACATAGGGACTTTTAATCAGTTCATTAAGGCAAAATAAGTAATACAATGCATAATATTAAAGGCATCTGGATCAGAAAGGAAGAAACAAAATGCTTTTATTCACGGACATCAATTTTTGTGTAAAAAATGCAATACAATTTACTTTAAAAAAGCTATTACTAATAAAATCTCAGTATATAATACCAATATACAAAAATCAATTGCATTTTTATAGATAACAATGAACAATTAAAAACTAAAATTTTGGCTGGGCACAATGGCTCGTGCCTGTAATCCCAGCACTTTGAGAGGCTGAGGTGGGTGGATCATTTGAGGTCCAGAGTTTGAGACCAGGCTGGCCAAATGGTGAAACCCTGCCTCTACTACAAACTACAAAAATTAGCTGGGTGTGGGGACAGGCACCTGTAATCCCAGCTACTCAGGAGGCTGGGACAGGAGAATTGCTTGAATCCAGGAGGTAGAGGTTGCAGTGAGCCAGAGTCAATCATGCTACTGAACTCCAGCCTGGGCCACAGAGTGAGACATCTTCTAAAAAAACAAAACAAAACAAAACAAAACACTAAAATATTTAAAATCAACACATCATTTAAAATAGCATTCAAAATATTAAGTTCTTGGGAATAGATTTTTACAAATTGTACAAAATAGCTTTACACTGAAAACATTGCTGAGATAATTAAAAGACTCCTACATAAATAAGGAGATATAATTTGTTCACAGATTGGAAGACTCAGTTTTGTTATAATGTCTGTGTTAGTCTGTTCTCACATTGCTATAAAGAACTACCTGAGACTGGGTAATTTATAAAGAAAAAAGGTTTCATTGGCTCCCAGTTCCACAGGATGTAGAGGAAGCATGGCTGTGGCGTCCTCAGGAAACTTACAATTAAGATGGAGGGCAAAGAGGAAGGAGACATGTCTTACATGGCTGGAGCAAGAGGAAGAAAGCAATAAGGGGGAAGTGCTACACACTTTTAGGCTGGGCGTGGTGGCTCATGCCTGTAATCCCAGCACTTTGGGAGGCCAAGGTGGGTGGATCACGTGGTCAAGAGATTGAGACTATCCTGGCCAACATGGTGAACCCCCGTCTCTACTAAAAATACAAAAATTAGCTGCACGTGTTGGTGCATGCCTGTAGCCCAGCTACTCAGAAGGCTGAGGCAGGAGAATTTGTTGAACCCTGGAGGCAGAGGTTTCAGTGAGCCGAGATTGCGCCACTGCACTCCAGCCTGGCAACAGAGTGGGACTCCGTCTCAAAAAGAAAAAAAAAAAAGAGAGAGAAAGAAGGAGGAAGTGCTACACACTTTTAAACAACCAGATCTCATGAGAACTTACTCTGTCAGTCTGCATCATAAGTACAGCAAGGGGGAAGTCTGACCCCATGATTCAATCACCTCCCACCATGTCCCTCCTCCAACACTGGGGATTACAATTTAACATGATATTTGGGTAGGGACACAGAGCCAAACCATATCAATGTCAATTCTATCTAAGTTGGTCTTTAGAGTCAATGTATTCACAGTAAAATCCTATCAGTTATTTTTTATAGAAATTGAAAAACTGATTTTAAAATGTATACAAAAATGCAAAGACCTAGAATAGCCAAAATAATTTTGAAAAGAACAAAGTTGGAATATTAGCACTACCTGATTTCAATATTTATAATAAAGCAATAGTAATTGAGACAGTATAATATTATCATAAAGATGGACAAATCAGAGTAGAGAGTCCAAGGATAGATCACAAACACATGGCAAATTTTTGACAAAGGTAAAAAAGCAAGATGATGGGAAAAGGATATTATTTTCACCAAATGGTGCTGGAGCAATTGGAAAAACATAAGCAAAAATCAAAATCTTTGTATACAAAAGACATTAAATTTTAATGCAAATGGACTAGAGTTTTAAATATAAAATTCAAACTTACAAAAATTTTAAAAGAAAACTTAGGAGAAAATGTTACTACCTTGGGTTAGCCAAAAAGCACGATCCATAAAAGAACATATTGCCAAAGTGGACTTCATTAAAACTAAAGACATCTGTTTAAAAATATACTGTTAAAATAATAAAAAGCCACACACTAGGATATTGTATACCAATACAATATTAAAGCTTTCATCTAAAATTTGCAAAGAACTCTCAAAAACTCAATAATGGCAAATCAAACCACATAAAATAAAAATTTGAACACATGCATCCTCAATGTAGACACATCAAAAGATTTGAACAGACACTTCACCAATGAAGATATATGTATAACACAAGCATTGACCATACATAGATGCTCAGCATCATTATGTATTAGGAATATAAAAATTAAAACCACAAGGAGATACCACTTAACACCTAATTTACAATGACTGAAATTTAAAAGTCTGTCCATCTCAATCATTGGTGAGGATATGGAAGAACTGGAACTCTCATACACTGCCAGTAGGAATGAAAGTTGGTATGAGCACTGTAAAACACATTTTGTAAATTTCTTTAAAAGTTAAACATACATATATCATATAATCCAATCGTTTTACTGCTGGGTATTAAGCTAATAGAAATGAAAAAATATGACCTTAAATACTTTTACACAAATGTTTGTAGCAGCTTATTTGTGATATCCAAAAGTTGGAAATAGCCCAGATGTCTATTAACAGGTGAATGCATAAGCAAACTGGAATAACCCATAATAGAATATGTCTAGACAATTAAAAAAGAATGAATTATTCATATACATTAAAAAATAGATGAATCTCAAAACGAATGAATAAAAGAAGGCAGAATAAGAAAGTACATAGTTTATAATTTCATCTATATAATATCCTTAAGAAGTCAAACCAATATATAATAACAGAAAGTAGATCAGAGGTTGATTTTGGTCTCAAGATTAGGAGCAGAGAGTTCTTAAGATTAGAAGTAGAAAGAACAGAGAATATTGGAAATAAGAAAATTTGATGTGATGGATGATGCTCATTTTCTTGATTATGGTGACATTTTCATGTTTGTATATTTTATTAGTCCATTCTCATTCTGCTATAAAGAATTACCCGAAACTGGGTCATTTATAAAGTGAAGAGGTTTAATTGACTTACAGTTCATCATGGCTGGGGATGCCTCAGGCAGAAGGTGGAGGATAAGCAATCATGATTGAAGGCAAATGGGAAGCAAGGCACCTTCTTCACAAGGCGGCAGGAAGGAGAAGACCAAGCAGGGGGAATGCGAGATACATACATATAAAACCATCAGATCTTATGAGAACTCACTCGCTATCAGGAGAAAAGCATGGGAGAAACCACCCCCATGATCCAATTACCTCCACCTGGTTCAGCCCTTGACACATGGGGATTATGGGGGTTATGGTCATTGCAATTCAAGATGAGATTTCGCGTGGGAGACAGAAAAACTGTATCATATATATTTGTCATAACTCATCAAATTGTATATTTTAAATATGTGCAGTTTATTAAATTTCAGTTATACTGTGGTGAAACTGTTTTAGGACAATTTTTGCTTTTTAAAGTTATAAATATTATTATTTCATAAGATTTCATGTGAATGCAATGTGGAAAAGAGCATTAAAATCATAAATACACAGTGGTGCTGTCATGAGATAAAAATAAATGTATTTTAAACATACTAGAACACTCATGTTTGTATTATTCAATACAAATTGACTAAAACTCAAGACAGTCTCCAGATTTTACAGATATTAAATTAATTTTTGAATAATAAAATGAATAAACAAATTGATTATAAAGCAGACATTTATGAAAGTGTTTACACTCTATGTGTTACTCTTTTGTTTTATATTGAATTATGAAGTTCTGAGATTTGGGGAAAAAATACATTATGAGTTCCCTTCAACTTGTGAGTCAGGTTTCATTCTACATGAAGATGTAGCCATTGGCTACATGATGGTAAGCCATTAAATGCAACAGATCAAACACTGCCTCTAGTATGTAAGTCAAAATAGCAAAGCAGCAACAGCTTAAGAGACTTAGAAGAAATTCTGAACTGTTCCCCAAAAGCCATTACATTAGCAAAGTTTATCTCAGTCTTGAAATTCGCATAAGTCATGCGCTGAATTGAATTTACTGCCAAGGCATCAGCATCAACTGCTGTGGTGTCATCTTGTTCCCCTTCTAAATCACCTTATTCTACTCAAAGATAAAAGACTGCTTTCATTTCTGTAGGGGACAGATTAAACATTAGCAGTCAGAAGCAATTGCTTTTCCCTTCAACATCACCTCTAGCCTTCTTACTTACAACACCCTCTCCAGGGATTGCCTGCTGGCTGAAGAAGAGGCAAATAACATTTGTGCCTTAGCACAGCATCCTTTGATTCAGTATCTGTACTGTAAAGCTGAGGGTTTTTTTTGCAAACAATGTGAGAGGTCTTAGCAGGTGAGGGGTAGAACCATGACACAGAACTCGAAGTTCATAAATTTTAATCTGAATTTCCCAGAAATCTCTGCATATTTCTTTGAATAACATACAGGCTTTAAGTTTGTGCATCATTAGAGACAATTTTGGCAGTGTCTGTATTGAATGTCATTTCTATAACTGTTGTCAAAGACAATTTCAGTATTCCCCTCTGCTTTAATAAATGATAGACAGGTTCCTTCCTGACTATAGACCCATGACCTTTCCCTAGAGCAGTTACTTAGAAAACCTGAAATTGTAAATATGTCTGTGCTTCTTTGAAATACAAAATCTTCTCCAAGAAATGTAATCATCAAAAATGATAGCACCAGAGGGTAGGAGGAGGGAGAGGATCAGGAAAAATAACTAATGGGTACTAGGTTTAATACCTGGGTTATGAAATAATCTGTAAAACAAATCCCCATGACACAATTTTACCTATGTAACAAACCTACACTTATACCCAGAACTTAAAATGGAAGTTTTTAAAAAATGATAGCACCTCTATCTCCCAGTCTCTGTGAGAAGGTAGGAACCTAACTTTGACAAGTGCCAATTAGCAAACACAGATGGCCTAGTCAAATTAATTAATTTTGCTCCTAACATCCTCCAGTACTTTTCCAGTAGCTCACCCTAGCACATAAAAACTTTTATTTCAGTGAAGTTCAGTTCAACCTCTCTACCCTATTGCAACAGTCTTGAATACGGTTTTCCTTGCCTGTTTAACTCTGTCCATGCCATTTTTCTTTTACAGGGCCCTTGAAAAGCTGTCCCTTTCTAATAATCATTAGGTGCAAAAGAGTTGGAATATAAATTTTTAGTAAAATATCTTGAGCATTTCTTAAATTTTAAAATGTAAATTATAAATTGGCTAAAGTTTGAATCACTCTGAATTGAGGTGGTGTGGCTGCCTATTATGGATTCTGTTTAAGTTGAATGGTTCCAGAGTCCCAGTTTTACGACGTGAAGGTTTTTTTCCATTGTGATTCTAAATGCCTGCATTCCACATCTATGAAATAGTATTTCCTGGAGGTATGAACTAAAACCCACCTGCCTTACAATTTGTCTTTACTTATTAGGTATCTCTGTAATTTTGACTTTTGCTTGACCTATCCATCTGAAGAAGAAAGCCAAAGGCAAGTACCAATAGGAAGATAAGTAAAGCCTGAACTCTTTTAGGGCTCATAATTCAAGTCCCCCTAGTCCATAGTAGGTAAGAAGATCTCAGTATACTCATTCCAAATTAAAGGTCACAAAACCAAATTGCTTTCTCCAGTGTCTCCTGATAGTGTTTTCCCCATTTTCCACCACAGAATGTAGGTCCTTTGAATGTGGAGAGGGAACTGAAAATGGTAGTGGCTGCTGTCATATTGCAGGAGTATATATGAGCTTTATAATGGTCTTTGTAAATTTTGTTCAGAAAGATCATTTTGAAGCTTGGCCAGAAAAGACAAAATTAGCTTACAAAAATTCCAGGCCCAGGATTTGCTTTTGTATAGTTATTGTAAGGCACCAAATAGTCGTGGCTACTGTGAAAAGGTGGTTCTGGTCTGGTAATAACATCTACTGACTATAAAGCTTAAATTTATAACTAATTAGCTAGCAGATAATAAAGGCAGTAATTTTTTTTTGCTTTCTATTATCAATGGCAATTTTTTCAGCCCCGTGTTTTCTTTGATGATCTGTTATTACCTTCTATACTGACACTGCCTCTTCAGATATGCTGTTGCTGACATTTTCAGACTGCTTTTGTGCTTAGCCTGTCCAATTAAACTTTAAAATCTGTGTTATTATTGCTAGTATTGTTATTCTTTTTGTTTATCTCTCAAATCATGGTATCTGCGGGCCCCTTGTAATGGCTGCAAAACAGATAGGAGCTAGAAGGATGTTTATACACACAGATTTCTACAAGGAAACTCAAAATGATTCTCTGGTATTCTTTCTTGTTTTCCTTTTTTTAAAATTTTAAATTGGCAACTATGGAGTAGGACCAAGAAGGCCCTCAACTTTGAGATTATCTCTCATAACCTTACTGTATTTGTCCTATGTGAATTACAACAGGAATAAATATATACCTAAAAATTTAGAAAAGTGTTATTTACATCTCCAGAAGAAAATAATGTGGAAAGAAGACTGAAATGACCACTGATCAATGTTTGTATGATGATGAATAATAATAATGATTATTATTATTACAAAATGCATGAGGGCATCTGAAAGACAGTATCTGATCTGACATGTTTTATATCCTGTGAAACACACTATACAGTACTAGGCCAAGCCAAACTAAGGAAATAGTATAAGTTGAAGTCTTTGACGTTAACTATTCAAGGAAGAACTAGAATAAGGGCAAATGTAAATGTTCACATATGTATAACGGGAACCAAGATTTCTTAACACTTTAACAGTTTCCATAGCATTTTAACACTACATCACCACATTTGATTTCCAAGAAAACTTATGAAGAAAACAGAATAGACTTAACCTTTCTTTTTTTACAGCAAGGACTTAGCATCTCACAAAAATGTTACTGACTAGTCCAAAGTCACACGACAAATTCTTCTTCTTCTAGTTTCATTTTTTTTTTCTGTACTTTATGGTTTTGTTGTGATCTCAGTCTGATTATTGTTTTTAAAACTTGAAGGACTGCCGGGAGCGGTGGCTCACGCGTGTAATCCCAGCACTTTCAGAGGCTGAGGCGGGAGGATCACGAGGTCAGGAGATCGAGACCATCCTGGCTAACATGGTAAAACCCCATCTCTACTAAAACTATTTAAAAAAAAATTAGCCAAGCGTGGAGGCGGGTGCCTGTAGTCCCAGCTACCCCGGAGGCTGAGGCAGGAGAATGGCGTGAACCCGGGAGGCGGAGCTTGCAGTGAACCGAGATCGCACCACTGCACTCCAGGCTTGGCGACACAGCAACACACCATCTCAAAAAAAAAAAAAAAAAAAAAATCTCAAAAACAAACAAACAAACAAAAACTTGAAGGGAAAAAGAGATTGCTGGGTTTCTGAGGGGAAATAGATTTTGAAGGTACTTAATCATGTATTTATTTGTTTATTAAACATTTGTGGTCATTCTGGTACTCATTTTACTTGGACTCTCAAAAATTCAACTCAATTCCTCTTCCTTCCTTTTGGTAACATTATGTTCTCTGTTGCCACAAAATCTCTTTCCTGATTTTCCTCTTACATAACTAGTTGTACCATCTTGGTGTCCTTTGCTTCTTTGCCTGCCTCTACATGTTGATACACCTCAGGTCTCAGCCTTCTCCTCTTCCAAAGAAGTCACACCTGTGGACTTAGAATACCATCAGGCTGACAACTCCTGAATCTGTATTTTCTTGACCAGAATTATTCCCAAATGTTCTAACCTTAATGAGTTATATACACAATTTCAGAATGAGATGGACTTAATATAAATTTTGCTTTTCCATTTCTGCTGAAGGAATTTGGGGAAACTAATTAACTTCTCTATACCCCAGTAAATTTATTTATAAAATAGGGAATATAGCAAAACCACCTAAGAAGTTCCATTACTTGAACTTTGTTGGAGTCCAGACATCTCCACTGGCATATCTCATAGGCCCCTCAGATTTAATCTAAACAAAATGAGTCTGACTTTTCCTCCATGAACCTTATCCTGACAAGTCTTCTTTATATCAGAAATCGGCAAGGCTTTCTGTTCTCATATATATCATTCAGTCAGCAAACAGAAAATCATATTTAATTTTGTTCTTTCTCTTATCCCTTCCCTGATTCATTCTACAAGTAAGATTTATCAATTTTACCTTGAAAATAAACCTCAAATCTGTCATTTTCTTCATGTCATCATCACAGCCCCAGACAAGGCAGCAGCAATCTCTTTCTTGGACTATTGTAATAGCCACATGAGTGCTTTTCCTATTGCTTTTACTACCATATTACTCTCTGTTCATCCATTATCCACTGAGTAGAATGATATCATTTCACCCTCTTGCATAAAATGTTGCAGCATTTTTTTTTTTTTCGCTAAGAGTAATACTAAAGACGCTTATCATGGTCTTCAAAAACTTTTGTGACCTGGCTTTTGCTCATCTCTCCATCCTCATCTCAAGCCACTCCCTCATTCACTCATTGTACTGTACTCACAAAGTCTTTCAATAATTCCTAGAATTTGGCAAGCTTTTTCACATTGTAGGCCCTTTTATTTCCTATTGCGTCTTTGATGAAGGTGTTTTTCCTGGCTTTATGCATGGCAGACTCCTTCTCATTCTTTAAGTCCTTATCAAAATCTCAGAGAGAGATCATCTCTGATAATCCTATTCACACCTCCACTGTTATTTTGTTTTAAACACAACAATCTATTTTTTTCATTCAGAGCATATATAGCTGTAATTACTTTATCTATTTTCTTATTTTATTTATTCACTTATCAAAAAGTTTGAATTCTAGGTTCTAAAGATATAGCAATGCATATCCCCATGAATCTTACTTTCTAATGGGAGAGATGGAAAATAAACAGGTAGCACTCCAAAGGAAAATATAGCAGAGTAAAGGAATATACAATTGGGAGGGTTTGACTGGGTGGTTACAATGGGATTTTCTGAAAAAATATTTAAGTCTGATTTGAATGACATGAAGAAAAATGTTAGAAGAGATGAAGAGAGAGCATCTCATTCTGTGGATTAACAGTTTGAGTAGCCTATATGTTTGAGGCCTAGAAACTCCAAGCGGAATTTTTTTGTTTGCTTGTTTTTGTGTTTGTTTTTGTTTTTGAGACGGCGTCTCACTCTGTCGCCCAGGCTGGAGTGCAGTGGCGCGATCTCGGCTCACTGCAAACTCTGCCTCCCGGGTTCACGCCATTCTCCTGCCTCAGTCTCCCAAGTAGCTGGGACTACAGGCACCCACCACCATGCCCAGCTAATTTTTTGTATTTTTAGTAGAGACGGGGTTTCACCGTGTTAGCCAGGATGGTCTCGATCTCCTGACCTCGTAATCCGCCCGCCTCGGCCTTCCAAAGTGCTGGGATTACAGGCGTGAGCCACTGCACCGGCTGGAAGTATTAATATGTAGTTGTATGCATGAGTCTAAAGCCCATGGGAAATGTTTGGAAAAGAAATGTGAATCTGAGAATCATCAGCATATAATAAAACTTTTAACCTAAGTGATGTCACCCAGGAAGTGCGTTTGAAGAAGAGAGATGAGGAATGAGAGCTGCAAAGGACACTACCAAGTTTAAAGAATCAAAGAAGAGGGGCCAGACAAGGGTGCTGGAAAATGAGAAAGTAAGAAAACCAGGGGAGGGAGTCATCCCAGAAGGAATGAGAAAGTGTCAAGTGTTATTGAGCATTAGAGTAATCTCAAGACATAGAAGAGTCAGCTTGATTTAGTAACCTGATGGTAATTGGTGATCCTGACAAGACAAAGGAAAGGCTCTTTATAGTGGGATTAAGACAGTAGGGAAAACAGGAAGTAGAGACAGTGTGTCTAAAGAATTGTTTGGCAGAATTTTACTAGAAAAGCTGGATGATTATGGGAGAAGTAGCTGCAGAGTAAGGGCTTTTTTGTCTCTCTCTCTCTCTCTCTCTCTCTCTCTCTCTCTGTGTGTATGTGTGTTTTAAGATGGTGGACGTTACAGCATGCTTGTGTGATGATGTAATGAAGCTAGTAGAAAGGTAAGTCAGGATAATGTGAGAGAGATGGGGTGGGGAGATATGAAGAGGTAAGAGGGTGAATTGATTAGGTAAATAGAGTAGAATTCTTGAGCAGCTTGAAATTTGTACTCATAAATAAAATAGCGTTAGCCAGCAGGCTTGTATTTTATTCTGTAGCCATGCTTAGCTATGTAGAAGCACTAGAGGAAAGTAGTAGGTGGAGAATATGTTTGCCAAGCAAGTGTTACAGAGGGGAAAAGGAGGACAGAATGTAGGCAAGGGATGACTACAATAATGAATTATGAAATCTAAGCAGAGTAAGAAGAAGGTAAAAACAAAAGGAGATTAATAAATGGGGAAGATGTGGCAGAATGAATGGATTCTTGGTGAGATATAACAATTATTGAAGTAAAACTATGACATTCAGTGACCCAAAAGCAACAGTGTCTACTGTGTATGTCCTACATTTGAATGGAGGATCCACGATGTCAGGAACAGTGTTCGGCTTTCCTTTGTATTTTTAGTACATAACATAGCTCCCAGAATGCAGTAGCTGCTCAATAAAAATTGAAATAAAGTAATGTTTATCCCACCACTTACTATGTTCCTAATGTTTAATTTTAGGCATTGGGCATACAATCGTGAATAAAACTAACAAGTACATAATTACAGGAAAACAAGTGTTAGGATAGAAGGACATGGCATTATGGAAAAACTAAGAAGGACCTCTTACTGAGATTGGAGGGGTTCAGAAGAAGTAATGTCTAATAGGAAGAATGAGTGGTAGTGAGTCAGATGCTAATGACAGAACAGTTTAAGGCGGAAGCAGAGCCATGATCACTAAAACTGACTGAAACTCATCCAACTGTGGTACCAGGTAGGATTTTCAGGGAGAGTGATATCTAAGAATTTTGTTTGTTGGTTAAGAAAAGGTATTCATAATAGCAATATTATTACTACTAATGCTAATACTGACTATTTAGTACTTATTGCATTGACTATTTACTTTCTTTGTGTTTTGACTTTTAACACTTTTGGGAGTCCAGAGTATGCCTCCCCAAAATATGAAGAATTGTTGAGTTGAAGTAATTGGGATGAAGCAGATGCAGGAATGCTCTCTGCCCTTTCTCTGTTTGCCTAAAAGTAGAATATAGATTTACAGAGACAAAAGCTATCCCGTTCTCTCCAAATACCGCCCCCCTCCCCAAACCTGGAAGCATATCAACCAGAGAGAACAAAGGTTAAACACTGAAGACAGCTTTAGACCCTCATCAACGTTGAGATGATACCAGAAGAATTTATATTAACAAGTTTACTAACTAAACTTTATCTGGTATTTGTTTGCCTTCCCCCAAAGTTGCTGCCCATAGATTTGAGGACTTTTCTCTACGTCTTGTTACATCTCTAAAAAGATACTGTTTTTTTCTTAAAAAATACTATACAATCTGAAACTCAAAGCTACCTCACGGGGCAGTACTCATACTCTAGGTGTCTCACTTGTATATATGAAATATACATGTTGATAAGCCTCTGTTTGTTTTTCTCGTTAATCTGCCTTTTGTAACAAGGGCCCATTCTAATTAAAACGCTATGGGAGTTATTCTTTTTCTCCTGTACACTCTTCTTCAAGTTTTTGACACAGGATTCTCACTGAATGGAACCTGGAAACTAATTGCCAAAACCTCCAGGATATATACCAAGAGATTTTTATACCATTATTTATGGCTTTGCTTTCCTTTCAAGGTAAGTCTTATTTTCTTGTTTTCATTCTTACATTTATAAGACTCTCCTGCCTCTAGTTGTGAGCAGCTTTATACCAGTCATGGTTTTCCCTTAAGAAACCTGCCAGCCATTTCACATGAAAGATTTTTGTTTGAAAAGTGCATATATAAATTATTTTTATTATTACTCTAAAAAGGTGACAAATGTTAACTGATACGTACAGCTAAGGTGGTGTGGAGATGGAGATGAACAATGCACTTAATGACATTGCAAAATCATGATGTTAAAAACATTTTGCTATTTCAAAAATTTCTTTTTAAAGAGAAACTAGCAAACCTTTCAGACAGCATTAGCAAATAACGTACTATTTTAAATTATGTATTATTTCCTAAGAACTTTAAAAAGAAGCTTGAGATCCATAAATGCAAGCACTGACTTACTTATAAGTACACGTTTGGGAAAATGCTGCTGTAAAACTAACGAGTTATCTTGGCTTCATTTAACAAATTTAAGTGAACACTTTTACCAGTCCACATTATAATTCTATTGTGATCTTAAAAAATTAGCCTCTAGAACTATTTTAATGTGTTGGATGGGTGTATAGAAAAAAATCATATGATACTTTTTATTATTTATTGAGGCAGAAAACATCAATAGTTTTCAAGACAGACCGTCACAAACTTTCAAAAGATTCAACAAGCTGCTTAGGGGAGACAGGGAGGTGGGGAAGATTAGAAGGGTAGAGTTAAAAAAAAATAGATGCTTAAAAGTCAATTTGTATTGGTCAGTCTATATAATAATAATTGGTATCCAACACACAGCGGCAATTACTACAAAATCATTGTCAAATTCATGTGTAGGCAGATGGTAGCAATGTTTAGGAGAGGAGATAACACTGAATTTTTAACAAGTGACAAAAGGATTGGCATGGTGCAAACAGAACACCGGTGCACTTGGCTACCAGCCAGCCAGCCCCATGAGCTGTCCTCCTGCCATCGCACAGAAGGCTCACATGCTAAACAAGACAGTGGATTCCGTCTCACAGTGGAAGACACAGACCCTTGGAGTAAGAAAAAAAAAATCAGAAAGTGAGTTAATGATTGCTCTTTATATTTAAGGCTTCTTTGACTTGAAGGTTTAGCATAATTGCCCAACACAATTTCCTGGCCATAGTAAGCAGCAGTAACTCTGGTCAGGAGCAGTAGACCATTCTGGTAAACAAAAAAGGCTGGGGGACCAGGTTCAAACTCCAGCTCTCAGAATTCCTCCCTGTGTAACTTTGAGTAATTGGCTTTACTCATCTGTGCCTCAGTTTGAGCACCTTTAAAATGTGAAGCTAATAGAACCTACCTGTTTTAGGCATAATGATCTAGAAGAAGAGCTAAGAAAAAGCTTCTTATGGAGGTAAATTGTTGAAGGGCTGTGCTGAGGAAAACAGGGAGAAGTGAGGAACAGGATAGACCGGGGGGAAAGCAGAGCATGCACATGACCTCCCCTCATGTCTCATCATCAATTGCTTCAGACTGACCCAAAAATTCATGGAGTAAAACAACAATCCTTACATTGTCTCATGATTCTTGTTGTTCAGGAGTTCGGGCAGGGTACAGTGAAGTTTGTCTCTGCTCCACCGTGTGAGATAAAGTGGCTCAAACAGCTGGAGGTGGCTGAGAGAGCATGACTGGAGGCTTAAGTTCCATGTGGCATTTACTGGGGATGCAATGGCCTAGATGGTTTCTTCACTCACGTGTCTGACACTTGGGCCGGGAGGGCTGGAACACCTGAGGGCCAGCTCTTCTCTGTCTGTCTACACAGACTCTCTCTGTGACTGGCTTGAGCTCTTCATAGCATGGCCCCCAAAGAATAGGCAGGCTTTGTTACCTCCTGCCTTGCCTTCCTCAGAACAAATATTCCAAGAGACAATTGCAGGTGCTTCAAAGCCTCTTATAACCAACCATCATGCAGTATCACTTTTGCCACATTCTATTGGTTACACAGGGTTATCCCAAATTCAATACAGAAGGGGGCCACACTAATAGGTAAATACCAAAACAAGTGTGTTCACCAGGGAGCCTATTTCAGAATGAATCTATGTGGGGGGGGAAACAGAGTTGGCCTCTCCTTGTGGCAAGGAAACAACTTTTATACCTTGCTAATCTCTCTAGCAAGATGCCTTAGTGAGAAAGAAAATAATTCTCCAGTGATGAAGGCATCTGTGAACAGTTGGCACTCAAAATTCACAGCCGCTAGAGGGTAAAGGCACAGCCAGGTAAAGGTGACCAATCAAGCCACCGATATTTTCTACTATGCTACCTTAGAAAGTTACTGTGAAAATTAAATGAATTATTGCATTTGAAAGTGCTTAGGACAGTAGCAGACACATATTAATGAATGTTCAATGTGAAGTCACTTAGAACTCTGATTCACGTCTCTCAGGACTGAGTGGTTGCTTTCTCTGAGCCACTGTGTCTCATAAGGGGCCTGAGAAGACACACTTGCAAATTAATACTTGAAGTTGCCCAACCAGGAAAAGTTCCTTCTATTGTATACTTAATTAAACTACTTTAAAACAGCCACATTTACAGATGAATTATAAGACTCCTTTTAAATTCTGCTACCCATACAGAGAAATTTTTAAGGAGCGTTATGGTACAAAGATTAAGCAACTTCAAATTATGTTGCCCCTAAACAGCTACCTTAATTTGCACTCTGATTTAAAAGAAATTTGAAGAATATCAATAGCGTTTTTGTTAAGTCTCAATGAGTTTTCAGTTACTTTAGGAGTAGCTTGGTATACATTAATTTATCATTTCCCATAATGCCCTTACAAGACAGCTGTTATTTTCTTTATCATACAGTATATCAACTGAAAATTACAGAGACTAAATAACTCTTTAATGTATGAACGTACATACTTTCGTGAATATGAAGTGGGTTTGGATTTGAACCTGTGTCTCTCTAATTTTAAAACTCTGCTTACCAATAATATTATACAATATTCCATAGTAAATAATTCAGAAGTGATTATATTAAAGAGTAAGAAAGCTTCTTTTTCAGTATCTATAATTTCTCTAAGATAATTTGTCTAATGCTCCTTCAGAGAAGCAAAGGCAGATTGTTTGGATCAAGAGAATTGCCCAAGGCTTCATTGACTGTTCAGAGGAGCACAATAACTCAAGGAGAAAAATCATTAGCTCCTTAATGAGTCTATTGATATAAATAATGGCAGCGTATCTACTGTATTCTGACCAATGAATTATGGTGTTAGCACATCCAATCCAATTTCCCATGTTTTTAACTTTTTTAAAAGAGACTGAATAATTATTCTTATTACTGTATTATATAAATGCTGGTTCTTCTAAGCCACAGATATATTACCAACATAAAAAGCATTGACTTTTTAACTGCCATTTTTTCATTGACTAGAATTTAAAATTCAATGGGGAAAAAAGAAAATTTGCTTTCTAAAATTAAGATATATATATATTTAGTTATATGTTTTCAAAATTATTAGTTTGATACTGGTATTTCAGACATCAGAAAATTCATGATTAGCATACATTAGTTTTAATCATATAAGTAAATGGTAAGAAATCATGAATAGATATTTAAGGAAGGGAAATTGAGCATGTATTTTCTTGAGAGAAGAAGTAATAATCATGCTACAAGGGAGAATGGATTAATTCTACTTACCTTAAAGGTAGCATCAACCAGCAATATCAAAATAAAGATTAAAGTAACATTATTTTTATAGGTGTATATAATGTATTTTAGTTATTTACTCGGGTCTTTTCATATTCTTAGTTTAATAAATTTCACGTCAAAGCCTTTGGAATATATGTGTAATATTCATTGAGCTCTTGCCTAGAACAGTGTTAAACAATCTTTATGCATCAATTTATTTAAAGTTTACAATAAAGGTTTGAGACATTCTCACTTCCTAAACTATGAGTTTCAGTGAAGAAAGGTCATGGCATTATTGCTTGGGCAAGAACTGCCTAACGTTTCTTCTAAAATAAGAATAAAATTACTTTTTCTACGAGTTTATTTTTAGATTGAAATAAAATGTTACATGAAAACTTCCTAATACAGTGCTGACATGCAGCCACAAGTTTCTACTTCCAGCTTTTTCTCATCTTTGCCTCGGCTTCTTTCTGGCCATTGGCTCTTCCTCTGTTCACTTACATAGCAGGCCAGGAGTGCCAGGGAATTACCACATTCCCAAGAGCAATCATCAGCAAATGACTGACGGGAACTAGTGCAAAAATCCCCAGCTCCTTCACCCCACTGAGCCACATGTTCTGTGCTGATTCCAAGACTTCCCTAGTGGGATTAAGTTTCAGTTGTCTGAAATGTTCAACCACTTAATAATCACTTATTGGCTGCCTTCTCTTTTCTACCTCACTTCCTCACTCCCCTTCCAATGTTTCCTGGGATCCCACTGCAAATAAACAGCTTGCATTCAAAGCCTTTAGTAGAACCTGTTTCTGGGAACACAAACTAAAAATGTACTACTCTCCTAGACACTAGGGAAACAGCGGTAAAACAAACTAAGCTTAATGAAAAGCAGGTGAGACAGACATTAACCTTATAAGTTTAAATGGTAAGTTAAAAAATGTACCCGTGTTCTAAATAAGGTTAAGAGAAAATGTCAGTTACTATAGAACCATATAGGAAGGGGAGCCAAATTATATTTGAGGGTAACGAGAGTCTTTTCTAAGGAAGTGAAGTTTAGATTGTAACATAAAGGATGTTCAAAGGCTAAAAGGCAATGGACAGCCTAAATGTAAAGAACTTGAGCATTACCAGAGCAGAAAGAGCAAACAAACAAAGGGTCTCAGGAGGAAGTTGAAACAGGGCTGGACTATGAAACACTGTGCAGATCATGTTAAAAGTTCAAATATTAAGCATTGCTTGTTTGGAGGATAATGACAAAATCCTACATCTGACCCTTTTTGCACAACTCTCTCAAAACTATACATATAATCAGCAGCAAATGCAAAGAAAATCACACATAACCCATGCCTTCCACATCATTAGAATATGAGAAATTTCACAGATTTCAAGGTACTTTTAAGTAGGGAAATAAACTCCAAATCCTGACAGAGCTAATGCTGGTGCATGAACCATGGCTGTAAGCTCGTGTGTGTGTGGAGAGTGGGCAAAGGAGGATTTAAGAGACTAAGAAAAGAGGAGAGTAGAGTAGAAACCTTAGATGTAGCACTAAAAAGAAACCCTCTGAAAAAAAGTCCAACACTAAGTACTAAAATACTGAACATAGATCTCAGACTGAGTTGTTCGCAGCACAAACCATAGAATAAGACTTCAAAGAAAATATGAAAAAAAAAAAGCCGAAGACTTGGAGCTGCAATTCTCTGGGGGAGAACGAGATAAATATAGCAGAAATAATGTTTCTTGAAGATGTGAAGGTGAAGGGAAAAAAAGAAGGAAAAGGAAAAAAGTCACATGTAAAAATGAAAGAGAACAAGACATGACAAGCTCTCTCTATACCACCATCACTGGTGTCAGCTATTAGAAAATGTGAATTGTATTATTCAGTCAAAGAGAATGTTCCTTAATTGAGATCTCTGTCCAAAGATACTTAGGAATAGAAAAATTTCAACAAATTACATTTAAGTAATGTGGAGTTGTTGGGACTCAGAAAATGTTGCCCCACTGTATGCACTTTGGCTTGCTGAGTACTTTGAACTATAGGCCATTGGAAGGACCACAGAAATAAAGTCTATTTCTGACCTTCTCCTGCCTTTTTTTTTCTCCTGCTTCCCTTTCTCCCCAAGACAGGCTATAGAAACTGAATTCTTCTTCCCAAAGAAAGGTCATAGAAACTAGAAATATGACTCTAAACTTCCCCAGCTTTACCGTGTAGGAGCTGGCCATAAAGAAATTCTCCGACCTACCTTGTCTGATAGTCGTTCATAAGACCCTCATTCCAGAAAGGATCCTGCCCTATGCGTGGGAAAAAGGAATTCCACACAAAGAGACAAAGAAGAATCTGAACAGACATGCCTTGCTGGGTTTACCCACTAATTCTATTACAATTAGATCATTCCCTTTTCATCTAATCATATTTTCACACAGCTGTCCATTCTTCATTGAACCCAAGCATAAATATGGACAATTTTCCCTGAGTCTCTGAGTCTTCGTTTCTGAAGGCTCCCGTGTCATGTAAAACTTTAATTAAATACATCTGCTGGGCTTTTCTCTTCTTAACTTGTCTCTTGCTATAGGAGCATCAGCCATTACATTTATGATAGGGAGGACTCCTACAGAGGCATTTCTGGGAAATACTGTAAAAATAGTAAAGCTTAAAGTTTACATGTAGTTTGCTACAATTTATGTAAGGAAGAAGAAAAATAGCAAAACACGTATATATCTGTTTAGTTTCACAAAAAGAAACATAGAAAACATGGACTAGAAGCAATGAAATTGGTGACTTGTAAGGAGAAAAGTGGGTTAGAAATGGCATGAATTCCATAGAAGAGGGGTGAGACTTCTCTGAATGTCACATTTTTGTAGTTTTCTCTTTTGAAGCATGCTAAAGTTCCATGTACTAAAAATAAGGGTAAATAAACCTGAATTGGACAAAAATTCAGATTTGATTCCAAGGGCAGGGGTAAGCAATTGCAGGTGATTGAATAGGAGAGAAGTAAGTGGCCATTTGGAGTTTTCAGAGTTTATTTTGACTGCAGTGTGGATCTTATAGTGCAAGACATGGGGCACCAACTAGGAGTGTAAAATAGAGTAGAAACACATTCACTTTTGCTTTCTAGAACATACACCTAGAAAAGGCTTATTAGAAAGGTGATTATTGATGGTAGGTTTCAGAGGCCCTGAGTAGCTCCAATGTATGGTATGTGGAATCACCCTCCTAGGTGTTGTTGAATGGCTTCTTGGCATGCAGACACAGTACAGAAGAACACCTGGAGCAAAAGGCTCCTAGCCTGGAGAAACATAGGAAGCAAAGTCTGAGACTATGGACCATCTTGGATGATTAGTGAAAAAAAAAAATCTAAAAATATTTGGGTGTGACTAGAATTCTGGAATCTGCTTGGGGACTTGGAGACTCTTCTTGATATTTATTATGATACACTGAAGGGAGGTACAATTATTAAAGGGGTTAAAGAAGTGAACAAAAACTAATGAGTCTATGACTCTTTTAAAAAAATCCTGGGGTCCCCTTTATTTAATTAAGAACAGGATAGATAGATAAATAGATTTCAGGTGGCACAAAAATAAATTTTCCATCTTAATTAACTGGAAGAATAACATAGCAAGGAGATATTAGCAATATTAGCAATATTGCAATAATAGCAATAAAGCATTATAACCAAGAAGAAATGTTCTAATTACATATTACCATAAAGTCAACCAGTACTCCTGAAATTTGACAGTAAGACACAGCAGACTATGGACTTTAGAGTATGACTTTTAGAAGGTTACATTTGAAACAACCTGTCTAACAGATGACTGACTAACAGAATCATTCAAACAGAACTATTTCAGCTACACTATCACAGATAGATTTCAAGTTTACCGTTACTTTGATTTTCTCACCTGCTAGCATGGCTTGGTACTAAAATCAATGGAAGAGAAAGCTCTGAATTGCAGATTATAGCCCATGGGGACTTGGGGAGAAGCTAATGAAAAAATGTTGTTATTCACCTCCCTGATTCAATAGTGCAGTTAGAATGATCAAAGTCAAATTGAGCCTTTACTGTTTTAAAACAACATAAAATTTTAAAACACTAAAATTCTGTCCATTGTAATTCTCCATATAGCCCTTGTCTAGAAAAGTGTGTTGATGAATAGCAAAAGTGTTACTTTTGCATCTGAGAAGCTCCTCTTCTTGTAAATCAGATTATGATATACGTTGCTAGAGGGAGCTCTATTCCTCAGGTCTTGTAAAAGTCATGATAACATATCTAAATCTTTACCCAGTAGGGGGTGAGAATACACACACACACACACACACACACACACACACAATATCAAAAACTAATCTTTGTAAAATATAACTGAACAATTCATTTTCAATAATTCAAAGCTAAAAGAAATAAGATGTTATCACACATTTATACATGTCAGATAATAGAATTTATTGAACATCCACTATTTTAAAAAGAGGAAGTAACTTCTTTGAAGATGTGGGGAGGAAAAAAGTGAGAAAACTTTCATTGCTCTTTACAATATTATTATTTGTTTTTTCAGAAAGCATTCCTCATAAAAATTGGAAGCAACTGTAAGAAAATAAACTAAAATAACAAATTGAAATACGCATAATGTAATACTGTAGAAACTAAAATTTGAGTTAAAGAAGAATTAGAGGTGGGTGGGTTCATTTGGAAGAGGCTTCCTTTTAGAAGTAAGTTTTGAAATTTGGTACAAAAATGAATGAGGCAGTCCGAGAAAAGAAAAAAGTATATGCCTAGCTGTCTTAAGAGGCATAGCCACTAACATTAAGTAAACAAATAAAGCAAATTATATTTTCTGAACCAGATAACTCACTAGAAGCAGCAGGACTATCCAGAAAGCCAGGGGCTGGTAGGGATAAGAAAAAATTGAGGATGTGACAGTCAAATAGCATGACCCTCAAAGGATTTTTGTTTGTTTAATTAATTTAATAATAGACTGGAGGAATATGACCTGTATTGGGGTTTTTGGAGAGATGAAATAAATCCAACTCCTCTTCTCTGAATGAAACAGCTAGATATAAGTAAATAGATTAAATGGTATAAAAAGATCAAAATATCCCATTAGTGTCTAATATCAGCCAGGAATCACTACCAGTGAAGCACATTGAACAGTATTTTAAATTTTACTAAATCATTTTATCTTCACAACAACACAAGAGGGTAAAGTATCACAATTTTCTCCAACTAAAACATGAAGCAATTCAGACTCACATAGCTAGTTAATGACATATTCAAGATTAAAATTGTCTGAGTCTAGTTGTCTTCGGAAAATGTGACCGAAGTGTATAACACAGGCTTCCAAAAATTAGCCTGAAACTAGATTCACTCATTCAGCTACAGATAGCACTGAACTGCCTCGGCCTTCTTCTACAATTAAGGACTTTCTTGAATAAAGTAAATAAAATGGAGGTGGAAATCAGAATGCATACTTCCTGCCTGCACACTGGCTTCCTGGAAGTAGAAGAGGAAAGGGTCCATTTCTACGGCTAATTTAGAAATAAGTTACATCTCCTCCACCTGGGGAGAATTAAGAGAGATGATAGAGACAGATCAGGAGTGCTAGGCTTGTGGAAGTCTCTGCCCATAGCAGGAAACCATTCTCCTCCTTATATACACACAAAATGTCTAGAAGTCTAATGAAAGAAAAATGAAGACTCTATTCTACTTCCTGGTCCTGAGGTGCAAGCTGAGGGAAGATAGACCAGCCACCATGTATTAGTCTATTCTCTCGCTGCTAATAAAGACATACCCAAAACTGGGTAATTTATAAAGGGAAGAGGTTTAATTTACTCACAGTTCCACATGGCTTGGGAGGCCTCACAATCATGGCAGAAGGCAAAGGAGAAGCAAAGTCACGTCTTACATGGTGCAGGCAAGAGAGGGTGTTCAGGGGAACTCCCCTTGGTAAAACCATAAGATCTCTTGACACTTATTCACTATCATGAGAATAACATGGGAAAAACCCACCCCCACGATTCAATTACTTCTCACTGGGTCCGTCCCACAACATATGGGTATTATTACAATTCAAGGTGAAATTTGGGTGGGGACACAGAGCCAACCCATATCAAACCACATCCTCAGGGAACTACCTGAGAAGTAGAATCCTCATGAAACACCCAGGCTACATTAGGCTCCACAAGCAAAAGGAGCATTCGGCAAAGATATGAATAATTTAGGAGAGTGTTATTAAAAAGAAACATACACTCATGCATATATACAATGTGGGTGTGTGCATGTATGTATATACACACACATATACATGTTTGTGTGTATATATATGTGTATATATACACACACACATATATGCATATACATAGATATATATATACATCTCTCTCTATATATATAATATATGTCTCTCTCCCTGTCTCTCTCTCTTATATATATACATATATAAGAGAGAGAGATGTATATATATATATATATATAGAGAGAGAGAGAGAGAGAGAGACAGACAGACAGACAGACAGACAAACAGAGAGAGAGAATTTCAGAAGGCCCAGGTTTAGGAAAGGGGTCCAGGATGAAGAAAATAATTTTAAGTTTGAGTTGTATGTATGTTTGACATGAACACTAAGAAGGGGACAACAGACTCTGGATCCTACTTGAGGGTGGAGGGTGGAAGGAGGGTGAGGATGAAAAAACTACCTATCAGGCTTATTACCTGAGGGATGAAATAATCTGTACAGCAAACCCCCTTGACAGGCAATTTGCCTATGTTACAAACCTGTACATGTACCCCCTGAACCTAAAAAAAAAAAAACAGTTGGAATGAAAAAAAGCAGACTATAGGGGTGAAAATATGGGAGAGTAAAGATGACTAGAAGAAGCTTTATGTTGGCTTGTAAAGCATGGTTGGTTTCTTCTTCATAGTCACGCGGTGGATGATGTGCACTCTGGCCCCCTGCAATCTGGATACCAGGTTCCTTTCTCTCTTGACCTTCTGAGGTTGGTAGTGGTGGTGGACAGAGACAAGCAAGCTGAGGCTGGACTCCTTATGCAGATGGAGTAGAGCACAAGGAGAAGGAAGGGAGGGAAACACATAGCTTAGCACTAGGGTGCTTCATGATTGTTTTCTGTGGTGTGACTACTGAGTTTTAAATATACTTCTGAACTGAAAGAAGGCTAGGAAAGGATTGCATATACTCAAAACAACATATCAGTTGAGTGGTAAAGACAGATACCAGACTCAAGGGATTATGGGGGCAGCCTGAAGTGAAGAAATGAAATGATTAGCTAAAAGAATTGGAAAGACTGAGGTCATCATGACTAAAAATAATAAAAATATTTATTAGAGGAGAGAGGATAGAGGAGATAGAGATGAGATTGTATTCAGAGGGTTTGATTTCTTGAAGGGAAAAAAATTTAGAAGACAATTACATTTAAATTGTTGTCATGGTTTGTAGTTGGAGCTTCCTTAAGTAAAAGTAAAAAAAAATCGATGTTATACATAAATTGAAAATTGGGATGCTCATTGCAGAGGCTTGTGCCTATAATCCCAGCTACTTGGGAAGCTCAGGCTGGAGGATTACTTGACCCCAGTAATTTGACACTAGGCTAGGCAACATATTGAGACTCCACCTCTGCAAAAACTACGAGTGAAAAAATTAGACAGCCATGGTGGCTTGTACCTATAGTCCCAGCTACTTCAGAGGCTGAGTCAGGAGTATCCTTTGAGCCCAGGAGTTCAAGGCTGCAGTGAGCTGTAATTGTACCATGGAACTCATTTAACAATGAGACCTCATTGCTAAAGAAGAAAAAGAAAAAAAAAAAGGAATACCTAGTAGGGCTTAATTATTTAACTTGATTTAAGAAAAAATAAATTTGATTTACAAGTTATCAGTAGTTTCCATCTCTGGTCATGGAAATACTACTTTATCTTTGAAAAAGTTTGAGAAAATCATCTGAATGGCAAATGTACCACAATTACAAACTTATTGCTGTTGGTGCAGATATTGACAGTATCATTATCTCTTCCCTATATGTTAGTTTTTTAGACTGAAGTTTACCTTCTCAATCATCCTGAATCAGTCAAGACATCTGGTTTTGAACTAGAGTAGAGAAAGGATTTTTTCTTCTCTCTAAGGTCAATACACATTTGATCTAGACATCAGGATAGAAGTATGAGTAAAGGAACTTAAAAAAAAATTTTATTATACTTTAAGTTCTGGGATACATGTGCAGAACATGCAGGTTTGTTACACAGGTATACATGTGCCATGGTGGTTTGCTGCACCTGTCAACCCATCATCTACATTAGGTATTTCTCCTAATGCTATCCCTCCCCTAGCCCCCTACCCCATGACAGGCCCGGGTGTGTGATGTTCCCCTCTCTGTATCCATGTGTTCTCATTGTTCAACTCCAGCTTATAAATGAGAACACGTAGTGTTTGGTTTTTCTGTTCCTGTGTAAGTTTGCTAAAAATGATGGTTTCCAGTTTCATCACATGTCCCTGCAAAGGACATGAACTCATCCTTTTTTATGGCTGCATAGTATTCCATGGTGTGTATGTGCCACATTTTCTTTATGCAGTCTATCATTGATGGACGTTTGGGTTGGTTCCAAGTCTTTGCTATTATGAGCAGTGCCACAATAAACCTACGGGTGCATGTGTCTTTATAGTACAAGGATTTATAATCCTTTGGGTATATACCCAGTAATGAGATTGCTGGGTCAAATGGTATTTCTAGTTCTAGATCCTTGAGGAATTGCTACACTGTCTTCCACAATGGTTGAACTAATTTACACTTTCACCAACAGTCTAAAGGTGTTCTTATTTCTCCACATCTTCTCCAGCATCTGTTGCTTCCTGACTTTTTAATGATCACCATTCTAACTGACGTGAGATGGTATCTCATTATGGTTTTGATTAGCATTTCTCTAATGACCAGTGATGATGAGCTTTTTTTCATGTTTGTTGGCTGAATAAATGTCTTCTTTTGAGAAGTGTCTGTTCATATCCTTCACCCATTTTTGATGAGGTTGTTTGTTTGTTTTTCTTGTAAATCTGTTTAAGTCCTTTGTAGATTCTGGATATTAGCTTTTTTCTTATAAATCTGTTTAAGACCTTTGTAGATTCTGGATATTAGCCCTTTGTCAGATGGATAGATTGCAGAAATTTTCTTCCATTCTTTAGGTTGCCTGTTCACTCTGATGATAGTTTCTTTTGCTGTGTGCAAAGGTTCTTTAGTTTAATCAGATCCCATTTCTCTACTTTGGCTTTTGATACCATTGCTTTTCATATTTTAGTCATGAAGTCTTTGCTCATGCCTATATCCTGAATAGTATGGCCTAGGTTTTCTTCTAGGGTTTTTATGGTTTTAGGTCTTACATTTCAGTCTTTAATCCTTCTTGAGTTAATTGTTATATAAGATGTAAGGAAGTGATCTAGTTTCAGCTTTCTGCATATGGCTAGCCCGTTTTCCCAACACCATTTATTAAATAGAGAATCCTTACCCCATTGCTTGTTCTTTTCAGGTTTGTCAAAGATCAGATGGTTGTAGATGTGTGGCGTTATTTCTGAGGCCTCTGTTCTGTTCCATTTGTCTATATATCTGTTTTGGTACCAGTACCACGCTGTTTTGGTTACTGTAGCCTTCTGGTATAGTTTGAAGTCAGGTAGTGTGATGCCTCCAGCTTTATTCTTTTTGCTTAGGATTGTCTTGGCTATGCAGGCTCTTTTTTGGTTCCATATGAAATTTAAAGTAGGTTTTTCCAATTCTTTGAAGAAAGTCAATGGTAGCTTGATGTGGATAGCACTGAATCTATAAATTATTTTGGGCAGTATGGCCATTTTCACAATATTGATTCTTCCTATCCATGAGCACGGAATGTTTTTCCATTTGTTTGTATCCTCTCTTATTTCCTTGAGCAGTGGTTTGTAGTTCTCCTTGAAGAGTTCCTTCACATCCCTTGTAAGTTGGATTTCTCAGTATCTTATTCTCTTAGTAGCAATCCTGAATGGAAGTTCACTCATGATTTGGCTCTCCATCTGTTATTGGTGTATAGGAATGCTTGTGGTTTTTGCACATTGATTTTGTATTTTGAGACTTTGCTGAAGTTGCTTATCGGCTTAAGGAGGTTTTGGGTGGAGACGATGGGATTTTCTAAATATACAATCATGTCATCCACAAACAGAGACAATTTGACTTTCTCTTTTCCTAACTGAATACTCTTTATTTCTTTCTCTTGCCTGATTGCCCTGGCCAGAACTTCCAATACTATGTTGAATAAGAGTGGTGAGAGAAGGCATCCTTGTCTTGTGCCAGTTTTCAAAGGGAATGTTTCCAGTTTTTACCCACTCAGTATGACATTGGCTGTGGGTTTGTCATAAATAGCTCTTATTATTTTGAGATACATTCCATCAATACCTAGTTTATTGAGAGTTTTTAGCATGAAGGGCTGTTGAATTTTGTCGAAGGTCTTTTCTGCATCTATTGAGATAATCATGTGGTTTTTGTCATTGGTTCTGTTTATGTCATGGATTACATTTATTGATTTGCATATGTGAACCTGCCTTGCATCCCAGGGAGGAAGTTGACTTGATCGTGCTGGATAAACTTTTTAATGTGCTGCTGGATTCGTTTTGCCAGTATTTTATTGAGGAGTTTTACATTGATGTTCATCAGGGATATTGGCCTGTAATTTTCTTTTTTTGTTGTGTCTCTGCCAGGTTTTTGTATCAGGTTGATGCTGGACTCATAAAATGAGTTAGGGAGGATTCCCTCTTTTTCTGTTGTTTGGAATAGTTTCAGAAGGAATGGTACCAGCTCCTCTTTGTACCTCTGTTAGAATTCGGCTGTGAATTCATCTTGTCCTGGACTTTTTTTGATTGGTATGCTACTAATTGCTGCCTCAATTTCAGTACTTGTTATTGGTGTATTCAGTGATTCGATTTCTTCCTGGTTTAGTCTTGGGAGAGTGTATGTGTCCAGGAATTTATCAATTTCTTCTAGATTTTCTACTTTATTTGCGTAGAGTTGTTTATAGCATTATGTGATGGTAGTTTGTCTTTCTGTGGGATCGGTGGTGATATCACCTTTATCATTTTTTATTGCACCTATTTCATTCTTCTGTCTTATATTCTTTATTATTCTGGCTAGTGGTCTATTTTGTTGATCTTTTCAAAAAACCAGCTCCTGGATTCATTGATTTTTGAAGGGTTTTTAGTGTCTCTATCTCTTTCAGTTCTGCTCTGATCTTAGTTATTTCTTGTCTTCTGCTAGCTTTTGAATTTGTTTGCTCTTACTTCTTTAGGTGTTTTATTTTTGATATTAGGGTGTCGATTTGAGATCTTTCCTGCTTTCTCTTGCATGCATTTAGTGCTGTAAATTTCCCTCTACACACTGCTTTGAATGTGTCCCAGAGATTCTGGTACGTTGTGTCTTTGTTCTCATTGGTTTCAAAGAACATCTTTATTTCTGCCTTCATTTCATTATTTACCCAGTAGTCATTCAGGAGCAGGTTGTTCAGTTTCCATGTAGTTGTGTAGTTTTGAGTGTTTCTTAATATTGGGTTCTAATTTGATTGCATTGTTGTCTGAAAGACCGTTATGATTTTTGTTCTTTTCCATTTGCTGAGAAGTGTTTTACTTCCAATTATGTGGCCAATTTTAGAATAAGTGCAATTAGGTGCTGAGAAGAATGTATATTCTGTTGATTTGGGGTGAAGAGTTCTGTAGATGTCTGTTAGGGCCACTTGGTCCAGAGCTGAGTTCAAGTCCTGGATATCCTTGTTAATCTTCTGTCTCACTGATCTGTCTAATGTTGACACTAGGGTGTTAAAGTCTCCCACTATTATTATCTGGCAGTCTAAGTCTCTTTGTATGTCCCTAAGAACTTGCTTTATAAATCTGGGTGATCCTGTATTGGGTGCATGTATATTTAGGATAGTTAGCTCTTCTTGTTGAATTGATCCCTTTACCATTATGTAATGCCCTTCTTTGTCTCTTTTGAGCTTTGTTGCTTTAAAGTCTGTTTTATCAGAGACTAGGATTGCAACCCCTGCTCTTTTTTGCTTTTCAATTTCTTGGTAAATATTCCTCCATCCCTTTATTTTGACCCTATGTGTGTCTTTGCAAGTGAGATGGGTCTCCTGAATACAGCACATTAATCAGTCTTGACTCTTTATCCAATTTGCCAGTCTGTGTCATTTATTTGGAGCATTTAGCCCATTTACATTTAAGGTTAATATTGTTATGTGTGAATTTGATCCTGACATTATGATGCTAGCTGGTTATTTTATCTGTTAGTTGATGCAGTTTCTTCACTAGTGTCGACGATCTTTCCAATTTGGTATCTTTTTGCAATGGCTGGTACTGGTTGTTCCTTTCCATGTTTAGTGCTTCCTTCAGGAGCTCTTGTAGGGCAGGCCTGGTGGTGACAAAATCTCTCAGCATTTGCTTGTCTGTAAAGGATTGTATTTCTCCTTCGCTTATGAAGCTTAGTTTGGCTGGATATGAAATTCTGGGTTGGAAATTCTTTCCTTTAAGAATGTCAAATATTGGCCCCCACTCTCTTCTGTCTTATTGGGTTTCTGCTGAGTGATCCGCTGTTAGTATGATGGGTTTCCCTTTGTGGGTAACCCAACCTTTCTCTCTGTCTGCCCTTGACATTTTTTCCTTCATATCAACCTTGATGAATCTGACGATTGTATGTCTTGGGGTTGCTCTTCTCGATGAGTACCTCTGTGGTGTTCTCTATATTTCCTGAATTTGAATGTTGGCCTGCCTTGCTAGGTTGAGGAAGTTCTCCTCGATATCCTGAAGAGTGTTTTCCAACTTGGTTCCATTCTCCCAATCGCTTTCAGGTACACCATTCAAGCTTAAGTTTGGTCTTTTCATATAGTCCCATATTCTTGGAGGCTTTGTTTGTTTCTTCTCACTCTTTTTTCTCGAATCTTTTGTTCTCACTTTATTTCATTGAGTTGATCTTCAGTGTCTGATATCCTTTCTTCTGTTTCATCCATTAAGCTATTGATACTTGTGTATGCTTCATGAAGTTCTCATGCTGTGTTGTTCAGCTCCATCAGGTCATTTATGTTCTTCTCTAAACTGGTTAATCCAGTTAGCAATTCATCTAACTTTTTTTCAAGGTTCTTAGCTTCCTTGCATTGGGTTAGAACATGCTCCTTTAGCTCAGAGGAGTTTGTTATTATCCACCTTCTGAAGCCTGCTTCTGTCAATTCATCAAACTCATTCTCCACCCAGTTTTGTTCCCTTGCTGGCAAGGAGTTGTGGTCCTTTGGAGGAAAATAGATGCTCTGTTTTTTGGAATTTTCAGGCTTTTTGCACTGGTTTCTCCTCATCTTCATGGATTTATCTATCTTTGGTCTTTGAAGTTGGTGACCTTCGGATGGGGCCTCTGAGTGGACATCCTTTTTGTTGATGTTGATACTATTCTGTTTGTTAGTTTTCCTTCTAACAGTCAGGACCCTGTGCTACAGGTCTGCTGGAGTTTGCTGCAGGTCCGCTCCAGACCCTGCTTGCCTAGGTATCACCGGTGGAGGCTGCAGACCAACAAAGATTGCTGCCTGTTCCTTCCTCTGGAAGCTTCGTCTCAGAGGGGCACCTGCCAGATGCCAGCCAGAGCTGTCCTCTGTGAGGTGTCTGTCGGCCCCTACTGGGAGGTGTTTCCTAGTCAGGATGCATGGGGGTCAGGGATCCACTTGAAGAGGCAGTCTGTCCCTTATCAGAGTCCAAACACTGTGCTGGTAGATTTGCTGCTCTCTTCAGAGCTGCCAGGTAGGGAGGTTTAAGTCTGCTGAAGCTGCGCCCACGACCGCCCCTTCCCCAAGGTGCTCTGTCCCAGGGAGGTGGGGGTTTTATCTATAAGTTCCTGACTGAGGCTGCTGCCTTTTTTTTCAGAGATGCCCTGCCCAGAGAGGAGGCAGTCTGGCTGCAGTGGCCTTGCTGAGCTGCGTTGGGTTCTGCCCAGTTCGAACTTTCTGGCAGCTTTGTTTACACTGTGAGGAAAACTGCCTACACAAGCCTCAGCAATGGCAGACGCCCCTTTCCCCCACGAAGCTCGAGTGTCCCAGGTCAAGCTCAGACTGCTATGCTGGCATGGGAATTTCAAGCCAGTGGATCTTAGCTTGCTGGGCTCTGTGGCGGGAGACCCACTGAGCCAGACTACCTGGCTCCCTGGCTTCGACCCCCTTTGCACGGAGTGAGTGGTTCTGTCCTGCTAGCATTCCAGGCACCACTGGGGTATGAAAAAGAAACTCCTGTGGCTAGCTCAGTGTCTGCTCAAACGGCCGCCCAGTTTTGTGCTGGAAACTGTGGGCCCTGTTGGGGTAGGCACCAGAAGGAATCTCCTGGTCTTCAGGTTGCAAAGAGGATGGAAGAACGCAGTATCCGGACCAGGGTGCACGGTAGAGTCACTAATGGCTTCCCTTGGCTGGGAGAGGGAGTTCCCTGACCCCTTGAACTTCCCAGGTGAGGCAATGCCCCAAACTACTTCAGCTCGCCCTTCTTGGGCTGCATCTACTTTCCAACCAGTCCCGGTGAGATGAACCGGATACCTCAGTTGAAAATGCAGAAATCACTCGCCTACTGCATTGATCTCGCTGGGAGCTGCAGAATGGAGCTGTTCCTGTTTGGCCATCTTGCCGGCAACCTGTCCATATTTAATTTTGAGGAACTACCACACCATTTTCCAAAGTGGCTGAGTCATTTTATATTCCAACCCACAATGCATGTGAGTTTCAATTTTACCATACCATCATCAACACTTGTAATTTTTTATCTTCTTCATTTTCTGTTTCATTTCAAATAGAGTTATTTCTATACATATTCTAAATACAAGTCCCTTATCAAATACATAATTGGCAAATTTTTTCCCTATTCTGTGGGTTGCCTTTTTACTTTCTTGGTTTTTTTTTTGAGATGGAGTCTTGCTCTGTTGCCCAGGCTGGAGTGCAGTGGCGTGATCTCGGCTCACTGCAAGCTCTGCCTCCGGGGTTCATGCCATTCTTCTGCCTCAGCCTCCCAAGTAGCTGGGACTACAGGTGCCTGCCACCACACCTGGCTAATTTTTTGTATTTTTAGTAGAGATGGGGTTTCACCGTGTTAGCCAGGATGGTTTCGATCTGACCTCATGATCTGCCCGCCTTGGCCTCCCAAAGTGCTGGGATTACAGGCATGAGCCACTGTGCCTGGCCTCTTGATGGCATTTTTTAATGCACAAGATTTTTTAAATTTTGGTAAAGTTTAATTTATTCACTTTCTTCTGTTGCCTGTACTTTTGGTGTCATATTCAAAAATCGTTTGTCAAATCCAAGAACATAAACATGTATCCATATGTTGTCTTCCAAGATTTTTATAGTTTTAGCTCTTAACATATAAGTATTTATCCAGTTTGAATTAATTTTTGTATATGGTGTAAGGTATGTATACAATTTCATTCATTTGCATATGTCTATCCATTTGTTTAAAAGAATATTCTTTCCCCCTTTGTATGGTCTCTACATCTTTGTCAAAAATCCGTTGACGTATGGGTTTATTTCTGGACTCTTAATTATAGTCCATTGATTTATACGTCTATCCCTATGCCAGTAGCATACTGTCCTTAATTACTATAACTTTGCAACAAGTTTTAAAATCATGAAGTCCTCTGTTCATTTTTGATACTTTTTTTTGACTCTTCTAAGTCCCTTGTCTCCTAGGTCATATATAAATTTTTGAATTAATTAATCAATCTTTGCAAAGGAGTCAGCTGAGGGTTTAATAGAGATTATATGAAATCTATAGATCAATTTGGGGACTATTGCTATCTTAACAACATTGTCTTTCCATCCATGGACACAATGTCTTTCTATTTATTTAGGTCTTTTAAAATTTCTTTCTTTAAAATATTACATAGTTTTAAAGTATAAATTTTATATTTGTTTTGTTAAATTTATTCTAAAATATTTTATTATTTGTGATGCTATTGCAAGTGGGATTTTAATTTTATTTTTGCGTTAGTAATTACAAGTGTATAAAAATACAATAGATTTTTGTATATTGATCTTGTATCTTGCAACCTTGCTGAAGTCATTGATAGATTCTAGTAGATTTGTAGTGGATTCCTTTGGATTTCTATGTACAAGACCATTTCATCTGACATTTCATGTACATGATTTTACTTTCCTCATTTCCAATCTGGGTACCTTTTATTTCTTTTTCTTGATGAATTAACTTGTCTAGAACCACTAGTATAATGTTAGACAGACAGAGCAAGAGCAGTCATCCTTGACTTGCTCCTGATCTTTGCAAAACAAACATCCAGTCTTTGACCATTAAGCTTGATGTTATCTGAGGGTTTTTTATAGGTGCCCTTTATCATGTTAAAGAAATTATTTTCTATTTCTAGTTTGTTTACTATTTTTACAATGAAGTAGTATTGCAACTTGTCAAATGCTTTTTCTGCTTCTATTCAAGTGATCATGCAATTTTTGTTATATATTCTATTGATAGGAAGTATTACATTAATGGATTTTTAAGATGTTAAACAAACCTACCATTCCCGAGATAAGTCCCACTCAATCATGGTATATAAGTCTTTTTATATGTTACTGGATTTTGTTTTCTGGCATTTTTTTTTCTTCCATATAAATAAGGTTGTTGGGCAGTGATTATCCTTTTGTGTTGTGTTTGGCTGGATTTAGTATCAGGGTAATTAATACTTGCCTCATAGAATGAGTTGGGAAGTGCTCCTTCTTCCTGTACTTTTACAAGAGATTTTAAAAGAATGATATGAATTTTTCTTTACATGTTTGGTAGAATTGACCATTCAAGCCAGCTAGGTCTGGGCTTCTCATTGAGAGGTTTGTAAATACAAATTCGATGTCTTTACTTGTTATAGGTCATATTTTAAAATTTTATTCTTGAGACAATTCTGATAGTTTGTGTCTATCTATAAATATTTCTATTTAATCTAGGTTATCTGATTTGTTGCATATAATTGTTCATATAATTACTCAATAGTTTACCTTACGTCTTTATTTCCCTAAAGTCAATAGTAATCCCCTTCTTTCATTTCTATTATTAGTTTACATCCTCTCTCCTTTTATTTTCTTCACTTTAGCTAAAGGTTTCTTAATGTCATTGATTCTTTCAAAGAACAAACTTCAGGTTTTAAGGATTTTCTTTATTGTTTCCATGTTGTCTGCTTTATTTATTTTTTTCTCTAATTTTTATTATTTCCTCCCTCACATTTTATTGGGGTTTAGTTTTCTTTTTCTAGTCTTAAGTTGAAATGTTAGGTTATTTATTTGAATTTTTTCTTGTTTTTAAAATACACATTTATATGTATGAAATTTTCTCTAAGCTCTTCTGTAGCTACACTCTGTAAGTTTTGATATATTGTATTATTTTCATTTATCTCAAAATATTTTCTAATTTTTTGTGATTTCTTCTGTGACCTATTGGTTATTTAGAAGTGTCATTTAATTTCCATATATTTGTGAATTTTCACATTTTCTTTCTTTTATTGATTTCTAGTTTAATTCCACTATAGTTGAAGGACATATTTTGTATTAGTTTAATTATTTCGAAAGTATTGAGGCACTGTTTATGGCCTAGCATATGGTTTATCCTGATGAATCCTCCATGTGCACTTGATAGGAAAAATGTTCCAACTGTACAAAAGACCAACCTTATATTGAAGTAAAGTAAAAGAATAGAAAATTATATGCCATGCAAATGCTAATAAAAGGGACAAAAGATACTTTGAAACAAAACTTGTTACTAAAAAAAAGAAGACATTCTATAATTATAGAGGAAATTAGTAGAAAAAAATATAACAATTCTAAACATATGTGAATCTAACAACAGAGCCCAAAAACATATGAAGTAAAAACTGACAGAGTTGTAGAGATAGACAATTCAATAATAATAACTGGAAGCTTGGATATTCCACTTTCAACAATGGATAGAACAACTAGGCAGAAGATCAATGGGGAAACAGGAGGATGGAATGACACCATAAGTGAACTTGACCTGACAGATGTGCAGAACATGTCATATAACAACAGCAAAACATACATTTCTATCAAAAGATGCTGTGGAAGGTGTGTCAGAGAGAAGGGAGAACACGCTCACTGCATTCTCAAAGAGCTTTTGTGGCAAGACTGAACCGAGGAATGACAGAAGGGAGAACATGTGAGGATCATGGGAAGTGGAAAACGTGCCAGAATAAATAAATAAAGACTGAATAAATAAATAAGACTGAATAAATAAATAAGACTGAATAAAGGAGGATCTCAGAGATTAATTATTCCATCATGGGACAAGCCCATTTGTGTTTAAGGATTAGTTATTGAAGAAATACGTAAGCAATATAAAATTTTATAAAAATTTGACTCACTCCCAATATTACACCTACGTTTTGATTTTCTTATAATTTTGTGACTTCTTGTAGTATATTTCATGTTAATTCCACAGCATGTTATGCTGATAATAGTACCAGCAACTTGTGTCATGGTGACATGGAAACTGCTAATTATTTTATAATTCACTGAGTGCAAAAAATAAAGGTCAGGCCTCAAAGCTCCAAGTTTTAAATTTTTTAGAAAATCTCATCCACTTTGAATTAAGCTCTGTAAATCTTAGCAGTATCACCATGCTGAGGGACAAATGCACACAGTCAGTGGTTAATTTAACATCTCAATCATATTATTCATGACTTAAGGAGGCCTATAACATATGTGAATTGTGATTTCAAATTCTGGACACCATTAATATAGTAGATACTGTTGGGCCCTCACCCAAATCCCTTTACCATGGCAGATGCAGGCATCCCCCATCTGCTATAAGCTGGTTGATTAAGGGTCACAGCTACCTCTTCTCTAGACAGCTGCCACTGACTAAATAGGAGCTATTTGTCTTGTGGAATATGCACACTATTCCTCATCCTCATCCCTGTTTCCTCATAGTCAGTAGCCAATGACAGACAGATTAAAATGGCTGTTCCCTTTGTATCAAGGAACAAATCTCCAGTGTAATTGGTGCTCTAGAGCTCCCAGTGTAATCAAGATAAGGTTAAACTTACATTTTTGCTTAGCTTCTTCCCCTAATCTATTATGTTTCCTCCAGTTGCTTTCTTCTGAAGACATCTTCAGTCACTAGCACTTGAATCCCATCTCAGATTTTTATTCTAGAATATAAAAATTCATATCTCTGATTCAAGGGGGTGGAATAAATCTTACATTTTTAAATGTCTACGATATCCTACTTGGTACTAGGAGTAGTGTTATTATTCTCATTTTATACCAAAAAAAAATCAGAATCAAAATCTCACACTATGTACACTGACTCATTTGAGTGATAAGAACAACTTCAAAACACTTAATTTGCAAAATTCAATTATATGAAATGTATCACTAAATCTTACTGTATTATTATATTAAATTCACTCAGAAAAGCAAACCAGGTGCCAATAAACAGTGTTGTAGTTTAGAAGTTAACAGGCAAATTGTGGAGTCAGACTACAGAGCTTTCAAGCCTGGCTCTGTCACTTACAATCTTTGTGACTATAGGCAAGTAAATTAATTTATCTGTACCTTAGTTCCCACATTTGTGAAATAGGAATAACTATAGCATCTCTCAGGTTTATTTTCAAAATTCATAAGTCTATTTGATTCTATAAGCTGACAACCTTGTGCAGAAATGTCAGAAATCTGTTATAGTTGGAGGGATAAAAATATATTTACAGAGAAAATTTCAAAATATTCTGACTTTGTTTAGCAAATAAATGTGATAAAATAAAAAAAAGTCTAGTAAGATGGGGAATTCACCAGGTAAGAAATAATCAATTACCAGATATATAATTCTTTTTTATTAAAAAATATTTTCTGTGTACCTTTAATATGCAGGCTTTATAATATTCACTCAAAAACTTAGTTAAAACAAACTATTTTTCTTTTTTTATCTTGAATGTCCAGAGACAATATGAGACCAAAATAATTTTTAAAAATAAAATTGATTTGATTCACAGGAAATAAATGCTCTAACAGCCTTAGTTATGTGTGAAATCAGAACCCATCTTAGATGAGAAAAAAAATGACTGCACCAAAAATATATGACCATCAACATTTCACTTCAATTATTGTTGATCAAACTATTTCATTAAATATACAATAATCTTTTTTTTTCAGAAAAATTCCCTAAACCACACCTCTCTTTTAACTGCTTTTAATAACATCTTGAAAGTAAAAAGTCTCGTCTTTCCCATTCTTCTCTCAAAGCTAACTATCTGCATCCAAAATAGACAAAAACATAAAACTCAGATTAGGAAGTTCCTAGATCAACTTCTTCCTAGGATCTATCCTCTTAAAAATTGTATCCAATGACAATTTTTAAAAACTGATCGATACCATGTTTCTAGAAATAACGGCTTTGTTTATCTCACTCATTACTTAATTGGGTACTTAGTTAATTACTTCAATCAACCACGCTGTTACAGTTGCGATGGGTATTTACTGAGAATCTGGTAGGTGCATGGCAGTTCCTAGGTATTGGTACAGTGGCAGGTAAAGTCCTTGTCTCTTGCAGCTTATATCACTAGGTAAATGTATATTAAACTAATAAATGATCAAACAAGAGAATTACAGTTTGTGATTGTCTCTATAAAGGATATGAACTGTGTACTGTCGTAGAAAGTAACTGAAATATTAGTGCATATTTGGAAGCTGTTTTAAAGAGTTGAAGTTTCGAAAATAAAAATAAGCTGTCAGGAAGAGTTGGGAAAAGAACCAAGCATAAGGCAGAGCAGGTGCAAAGGCTCTGAGTAGGAAAATACTTGGGGTGTTCAAGAAGGTGACAGAAAATGATCATTGCTCATGAAGCTCAGTGGGTAGCAAAACATGAAGTTGGAAAGGAAGGCAGAATTTGGGTTATGTAGGTTCATGTAGTCTGGTGAGGAATTTTAACTTATTTACAAGAGCAATTAAGCCACTGAGGTTTTAAGTAAGATGTTATTAAATTAAAAATTAATTTAAAAAACTGATTCTCTTGTGTCTACAACATATTGTAAAATAAGTAAGAATAAAACTAGGAAAAACAAATCAGATACTGGCAAAGAACTCTAGGCAAGAAATGATGGTGGCTTGGAAATTCTGTGGTAGTAGTGGAGACAAGTGGACAAATGCAGAATATTTTGGGAGTTAATTTAAACGGTCTATTGATATTTGGAATATGAGTAGGCAGATGAGATAAGCAGAGGAATTAACTAGATTTTTAATTTAATAATTAATGATAAAATGGGAAAGAACAGGGAAGGTAGAGAGATGGAGAGGAAAGAATCGAGAACTCCATATTTAGTCTTACTGAATTTAAGATGGTTTCACCTAACATCCCAGTGGAGACATCATATAGTCATTTGAAAATAAAAATTTGAATATCAAGGGATAATTCCAGACAAGATATACAACTGGGCAACATCAGCATATAGACTTTTGAGCCTTGACACTGGGCAAGCTTACCTAAATAAGGAGTGTAAATATGGAAAAAAAAAAAAGCCAAGTAAAGAGAATGTTTCAAAAAAGACTGGTCAAATTTGAAAGCTGCTTAGATTTTGAGAAGGATAAGGATGCTGAGGTGGTAATTATATTTTTTAAAAATTGGTGGTTTTGGTGCTCTCTGACAGGAGTAGATTCAGAGATTCAGAGGAATATACAGATGACAACCATGAACAGATAGATAGATTTATCTTGACTGTCCAGAAACAAATTTGAGACCAAAATAATTTTGAAGAAATATAGACATATCAGTGTAAATAACATATTTGAAAAGTTTATTGTGAAGGGATGCACAGAAATAGGTATATGACTGAAGGGGGCTGTAAAGAAAGGATTTTTTTTAAGATGGGAAATACTACTATACGTTTTATGCTGATAAAAAGAAAAGACTGTTGATTTCTGGAGAAAAAATATTGAAAATCAGGAAGAGGAAATATTTTCAGAAAGAAAAGAGACAATAAAAGCATGAGGGATATAAAGATTTGGATTTGATAGCAACAGGGTAATTTCTTCCATTGGAACAGGACAGAACGCACAGAAAATGGTTAGAGATACAGGTTTTAGCTTACAGATTTGACTAATGGAGGAAGAAAAAGGTGTACTCTGATCGCTGGAAATTATGAGATCTAGAGCAAGAGAATCTTTGATAAGGAATGCAATTTTTAAAGGATAAAAGTGGTGTTGGTTATATAATGAGATGATTAGGATGATAAGAAGAAAGGGTAGTGACCCACCTACCTGTGAAATACGTGTAACTGGCCTTATATTACTTCATCTTCAATATTTGTCAAAAAGAGCAACTCGAAAGCTAATGTGAAAAAAGAAGTAGAAATAATTCAAAGGCACTTAGATGTATAGTATGAAGACCTTGGACTCCTTTTGAAAGGTCTGAAATTGTAATTGGTTATGTTACACTGTCTCTTAATCTATTCTTTGTTTTAAATGAATGCCTCTTTCTTCAAAATCTCTATGAAATCCACTAAAAACTTAAAAAATTCAGAGATGCTTTCTAGCTGGATCCTTTATTTGAACGATTTTCTTCTACTTGAAGACTGTAAAAAATTTCAAAACATTTTACCCGTGTGCCAGTTTCATGGTTTTAGTGCAAGTAAATAACTTTCAGTTTTTATGTTTGTGGAAACAAAGCACACATGCAGAAAAATGCTAAAGTATAAATGTACAATGTAATGAGTTACTATACTGTGAACACTTATATATCTGATAGCCAGGAATGAGAGAAAAACTATTACTAGTCCTTTAAAAGGTCCCCAAATGCCCCTTACTGGTGACAACACCCTTTCTCCCTCCCAAGGTTAACCTACATTTATCTTTATACTTTTAACCCTTAATGATGTATTCCTAATAATATGGTTTATTTTTGCCTGTTTTGAACTTTATGTGAATAAAATCACAGAGTATGTTTCCTTTTGTGTATAAATTATTTTGCTGAAAACTGTTTTTAATACCTATCCATGTTATTGTTGTGTATCTATTTTTAACTCATTTTCGTATCTGTGTTCTGATTTATAAATATGTCTTATTTTTAAACCATTCTCCCGTGATATAAAACATTTCCAGTATGGGACTACTACAGAAAAAGATTCTATAAACATTCTTCTACATGCATTCTAGTGAAACTAAATACTCATTTCTGGAATGCATAAAATGAGAAAAACTACTAGTCAAAGGGTAAGACTATCTTCAACATTGGTCGGTAACATCAAACTGGTTCAGAGTAATTAACTTATATTTCACCAGTATGTTTAACAGAATTTCTGTTGTTCAGCACTTGACATTCTTGCTAACACTTGATAATATCTAACTTTTTAAATTTTAACCATATTAATTGGGTGTATAACAGTATCTCGTTGTTTTAACTTGTATTTCCCTAATTACAACTGAAAGTGTATAGGTTGTTAACGGTTTCTAGTAGTTAGAAGACAGAGATGCTGCTAAATATTCTATAAAGCACAGGACAGCTCCACAACAAAGAATTATCTGGCCACAAATGTCAATAGTGCTGAGGTTGAAAAACTCCGACCTAGAAGACATTCAAAGATTTCTAAAATATGCTGCAGATATGGGTAACAGTGAGTTTGTGCTATTTTGATTTATAAATATAATTCATCAATCAAAGAGGATGAAGCAGTAAGAATTTTAGAAATCATATAACTTGACCTTCTTATTTGATGATTAAGGAAGCATGATATTTAAAATGTTGATTTGCCCATTTAGATATCTGCTTGATGCTTTATGAAAATGCTTTCCATTTCTAGAGTTATGTTAGCATCTTGTGTAACCACAATTTAATTTAGTGGATAGCTTCCTGTTTCAGAAAAAAAGATTGCTTCACTTCTACATAATAACATTCTCATTAGAGTTCAAGACAAAATATATACTTAGCTGTTCTTCAATAAATGTTGCTCGATAATTATAAAAATGAACTATTGCCATTGAGTTAAAACATAATCATATGTTCTTCTTCACCAAATTTGCAGTGAAATATAAAAAAGGCAGGCTAAAATAAATTTTGATCATAGAAGTCGATTATACACATATGGACAATCAAGCTTCATTTTGTGATTACAAAAAAAAAAATCACTCTAGTTTAGACTGAATCACCTTTGCTCATTTTCAGTGTTCTCAAAACCGCTTCAGATTTTGCTTGTAAGGGCTGACTAGATGACTAGTGTATGAACGAGTTTAATATTTATTAGAAATAAGCAATAGCAAAAAGTTTAACCTTGAAATATTTCTACATACTTACTGATAACCTCAAATGAAAACCTTTTCTGGGAGAATTCCCCCATCATTCAATATGTTTTAGGGTTTTTAGAAGTTTTCTGCTTCCAGGAAGTCCATCTGCATTAATGGCTTTTATGTGATAATTGAGACTCCCATTAAAGCTCAGAGTGGAAAGATAGGCTTCCATTAGACCCTGGATAAAACACATTCTTCCATTGCTGACCTTATTTTTGGAAACTTCTCTGGAAAGCCTGACTGAATTATAGGCTCCTGATCCAGCTTAAAGATACTCCTGAGTCCTGATAATTTTGGAAAACATTTTGTACAGGTCTGTGTCCTTTCAATGTTATTTTCTAAAGGAGGGAAAGCAATGTTTCTTCCAAAATATTTTCTTAATGACCAAATAAAAATTACATATATTTGAAATGAGCTGGCCTCATTTTTCACCATAACACTGGCCCTAAATGCAGAAATCTGTTTGAAAGTGGTTATCTAGTTCAAGTTTATACTTATTACAACCCACCCAAAGGGTTTGTTTATTTTAATCAATGTGATCAGTAGCCCTCTCTTGCTGTCTGCCCTGGAGAGCAGCTTGCAGTTATTACTTCCACTACTGAGATCTGACACTGTATATCGTCTAAATGGGACAGATGGAGCTTGTCTAAGGTTGTATTTCATCAACCGTATCCTTGGCTTGCCTCCCACAGACATCAGAATAAGGCAGACTGATGCCCAATCTGTTATTTATAAAAAATGATTTAATATTAAATTACAAAATGCTATTGACACAATTATAGGAGAGAAATTAATAGTGTCAGATTTAGTATTATGGAAGTTTCTCTGACATCATAAAACCATGATCAACCACTTTATTCATGCACCAGCATCTCACAATCAAAAAATATGAGCGAGATCCTTGATCCTATTAAGTAAAACATTTGAGGATAACCATGATACAGGGTTTTGGTTTTTGGCTTTTGGTTTTGTTTTACCTGTCCTTTTCTTGGAAGAGCAAATCAGGCTTAAAAATAATGACTTCACTGCAGGTGAGACAACTTTCAGTAAGTGGATCCACTGGTTCTTGAGTATTAAATCTCACAGAGTGACCAAAAGCTAGAGATGAATATTGGCATGGCCAAAATGTTCCATAAGGATGTTTTATTATGTCCAATTCTCTATTCTTAATTTTTCATGGACGAATCTATTTTCAACTTCAGTGTGCAAACTGAAAGGCAAGAATTTTCAGACAAAGGCAAGTTGCTAAGAATGCTGTGCAAAGGAATTGCTACTGGTATAAAAGGAATCTAAAATGCTAACTTTAGATCTCTGAAGGCTGTCCATTATTTTGCATGAAGACACCTACATGTAAGACAGCTCTGCATATCACATATCCCTACTCAGTTCATTATGTTTGCCCTTACATATACTTCTTCATTGCCAAAAATCTCAGATTCTGTATAGTGTAGTGTTGATGTTTTTCAGGCATCTGTATTTTGTTTCCCTAAAGAGAAATAAATTCTTTTGAGGTAAATACTCTGTTTAATACTATGTGTTCTCCCCATTGCACCAAGCAGAGAAATGAGCCCAGTAGTAGCCATTCTGTAAATACCTGTAAAACCAATGAAAACTCAGTGATTAAATTGCTTAAGAGCAGAAGCAAATGTTTAAAGTGCATGAATATATTAATAGATTTTAGTCTTATTAGATACAATGAAAAACAAAGATAGAGAAAAGCTCATATTTCTGTTACATTGTATTTCAATTTTGCTTCTGTTATATTTTATAGTGAGAAGCAAAAACCAAAAGAGTTCAGGAAAGAAGGGTAGGTGACACCAAAATAAAAATAGAAAACAGCAATAGAGTATGACAAATACAAAGATAATGGTGTATGTCAGGCATCAGAGTGGCAGGAAGGATGCAGTGATCAATTTTCTCAGATGGATCAGAGTGGAAATACTTGATCTGAGTCTTGAGACGTGAATAGAAATTCAACCACTATTTGGAAAAAAAAAAAAAAACCCAAGTGTGATAGTTATTTCTGGCTCTAAGTGTTGCGGTAGATATTAAGATAGAGAATGTATTAATGATTACTAAAAATTAATAAGAATTTTCAAAGATCAAACATAAACTGAGCTCAGAAAGAAGCGTACAATTTAAATAAGCGTAGAGGTAGAAACTACACATGGCTATAAGGAATAAGAATCTTGTTTACGAATGAGGTTAACTGCGGCCAGTTTTCATAAAGTGAAGAAAGGCAATCCAAAAAAGTATATGCAGAACTATGTAAAAACGTAACTTCAATAAGTTCACATCTATCATCAAATGATCTTTGCTAAATATTATCTTTGAGGCATTCACTTTGTTACATATTTTGCACTATCTACCAATCACCATTTTACACAGATGGAATTAATGACTGTTAGATCTTACAGAAAATATTTTACTAAAAATATACTTGCAGTATCTAGTGAATTCACCAAGATAATAATCTACTGAAAAATGTGAAGTCAAACAGATGAAATAACTTATCAATAAACCAGTATCTGCTGAAAGAGTTTATCTCTGATATTATGTCATATCATGCAAGAACAACTTTCAGAAACATTTTTTCAGTAAGGAAGCACCTAAGAAGCTTAAATTGGAATCCATTCCTAGACAAACGTGGTCGAGCTTGCGTGAATGGCAATGGATCAGCAATAGTAAAAACTATATATAATTCACAAAAGATTTATTGGCATAATCTCCTACGGTACATCTGGTGCCTTTAGATAGCTAATAGAACTGATATACCAGGAATGACATGTCAAAGCCTTAAGAGAAAATGACTCCTGCCAGATGCCAGCTATAATCACTTTCTGCTGATTCTAATATATCTCTCTCTGGATGGCCTCAATCCATTTGGGCAGACACAATACAGAGAACAATGTCAGTAGACATTAGAAATTAATGGGAGATGTACATAAAAATACTGCCAAGGAGTAGGTCAATTGCAAACCTCAATATATGGAAGTTTAAAAGCAACTTTGTTCCATTTAATTTAAATGTCATCCAAACTGTTTAAAGTATTTCATAATACGAATGACTTTTATAATAACAGAGTTTTTAAACCCATAGATAGACTTTCAGTTTTTGGTCTTTGGAGCTAAGGAGCTACTTTGTCCAAGCCTTTCCTCACTCTTTTATTATTGCAAGAAAATAATTATTAACATTCTGTACCTACTACGTGCCTACACTGCACTAATACATTTGAGGGATGAAAGATGAATCAGATAAAGATGCTAAATCCACAGAACTTGAGATAAATTAATACAAATGAACTCACAGAAATGAGAACAAAATATTCACCAGTCACAGGAAATTCTTTCTAGAAAAAGTTCAAATTGTATGCAACTAAAGTAGGCCCTGACCAAGCCTGTATTTCCTGATTCCGATTCAATTTTCTTCTAGCTTCTATTTCTATTTTCTTAACATGATTTGGAAAACTCTTGAAATACCTCTGTTAGAAATGATTGTTGTAGAAATGATTATTGTTTCTGAAAATTTAAAGAACAATAAATCCCAGACCTTGGAGATACATTTGTATTCGAGTGTATTTTCTTAATCATAATGTTTTTGTTTTCCTCTAGACACTGTTTCTCATGTTTATTCTCTGACAACTACCCTGATAAAATTCACTGGAGAATAAATTTCCAAGGATACTATTCTGAGGGATTTTATGAAGCAAAATATAATTAAACCTCAAAGGAGAAAAAACTCTTTTACATTTATGACAAAGGCTCTTTTATCTTTTTTGTGTCTTATTCTTTCATCAGCCCCCAATCACATCAGTGTGCGCTGAAAGATTAGCCCATGGGGCAAGAAGCAGTCTTGCAGACGCGTGTTGTTCAATGTCTAGCTCATGCTTGGCACTCCACAGGTACCAACTGGTCTACCTTAATCAACTTCAAAAAAAAAATAAAGATGTTATATGTACTCCACTGGGTTAAACTACATTCTCTTCAGATTCAGTTGCCACAATGCTAGGACCTGTTGAATTGATGGGATGTTTTTTTCTTGACAGCAGAAATCTCAAGTTGGACATTGTTTTGCCTTAGAATAAATATTTATTAGGTAGTAGCAAAACATTTTATTATAAGAAGGGCAACCAAAGAACTAGGTAGTTCTCAAAATGACTAATTTATAGAATGATAATGACTCAATTTTTCTTTCTCATGCGAGTTTGGAAGCAGAGTGCTTTTACGAGTATTAACAAGGGCCTCATATTTCAGGCTTTCAGTCATGTATCTCAGTTCTTTGCCTTTACAATCTTTCTCATGATGCTGTTCTGCAGCCTAGGACAAGGATCAGGAAAATACATATATACACACACAAACACACACATACACACACACACAACCTAATTCCCACTATAATTACTCTGTTTTTATTTTATAATTATTTTAGTTCTGGTGCCTCTCTCTTTCTTGACACTCAATGTCCACAAATCTTAGCTGGGCATCCTATTTTCTAACACTTTGTCTCAGAAGGTGTGGGTACAAAATCTCAAAGTGGGACACAAGCTCCAAGCCCAGTAGGCCTGTCCGTGTGAATTGTGGGAATGAACTGAAATCAGACGTAGAGCTGATTGGGAAAGGAGCATATGACAAGTATTAAAAAGTACATTCATCTACATTTGAGATATAGCTCCTCATAAGCATGTCCAAAATCTCACAATGTTTCATATATCTAAGATCGCATATATCAAGATGATGTGTAAGAATGTAATGCTTTGGCAATTCCTTTCTAGAAAGGGAGCAGATTCTTTTTTTCTATAAAAAGTCATCTTAAGATTATAATAGAATCTTTTGAGCTCAGAAAATCACTGTGCCATGAGGATCTTTATTTATTGTGTTTACATCACTTAATTTTATCACTTTGTACATTTTTCATGATTTATACTATTCTGGTTTACATAATGGATTTAAATAAAGCACAAATAACACCCTGCGTAACAGTTTTAGTTTTGAATGCATTGTGTGGCAGTAGAGAAAGCATGCTTTGGAGCCAAACAGGCCTGATTAGCTCAGTTTCTTCACTTACTAACTGTATAATCTTTAAAAAATCACCACTTTTATAAAACTTGCTTTCTTATCTCTGAAGAGCAGCACTAGTCCTTTCCTGAAATGGTAATGGATGATGACTAAATGAGAGAACAGTCATTAAACCCTCAGCTCTGTGCCTAAACAGAGTCACAAAATAGTAGAATGTGTAGGTGTATGCACATATTTGTAGGTATGCACCTGCGTATAGGTCAGTGGACAGTACCCGGGTGAAAAAATAGTTGTTTGTTTTGTTTTGTTTCAGACAGAGTCTTACTTTGTTGTCCAGGCTGGAGTGCAATGGTGCGATCTTGGCTCTCTGCAACCTCCCCCTCTGGGTTCAAGCGATTCTCCTGCCTCAGCCTCCCGAGTAGCTGAAGCCACAGGAACCCGCCATCACATCCAGCTAATTTTTGTATTTTTAGTAGAGACGGGGTTTTGCCATGTTGGCCAGGCTGGTCTTGAACTCTTGGCCTAAAGTGATCTACCTGCTTTGGCCTCCCAAAGTGCTGGGATTACAGATGTGAGTCACTGTGCCTGGCCTAAAATGCTGTATTTTGTAAACCTCAAAGAAGCAATCAATACAAGGGGTCTTCTAACTTACTAATTGGTTAGGTTCTATTGTTGCATTAGATTTCTAAAGCTGCTCTAATATATGATGACAAACAGTGGCTTAGACAATAGAAATTTATTGTCTTACAGTTTTGGAGGTCAGAAGCACAAAATAGGTCTCAATGGGCTGGAATCAAGGTTTTGGCCGGGCTGCATTCCTTCCACTAGGTCCTAGAAGAAAATCTGTTTTATTCTTCTAGAAGCCACCCACATTCCCTACCTCGTAGGTCCCTTTCTCCATCTTCAAAATAAGAACACTGCATCCTTTTGACCATTTTTCCATTATCACATCTTTCTCTGATGACAACCTATGACTCAGCTGGGAGAGAATTTTTGCTTTTAGAGATTCATAATTAGATGGGCCACCAAGATGACAGAGGGTAATTCTACCTATCTTGATTTCTTTAACCAAAATCATACCTACAAGGTTCCTTTTGCCTTATAAGGTAACATATTAACAGGTTCCAGGGATTAAGATGTAGATATATTTTTGGGTGAGTTTGGTAGTGCATTATCCTGCCCACACAGTTGCATAGCTGTTATTTTATTGGATTTCAAAATGCATACCTCCACGGGAATGGTGTCATAGATACTATGTATACCCATAGATTAATTCACAAAATCTCTTTAAATAATAATCTACCGCAACTACAAAAATGCACTACATGACAAAATAGGCAAAATCTAGTAACAAAGGATGTTAGCAGAATTTACTTTGCACGACTGGTACAAAATTCGAAAACTTTAAATCCTTGAACTGAAAGATCAGAATTGGAGTAGAAGATGGAGAAAGTTTGGAAAAAAAGGCATAAGAAGCTGTCTGTGGTGACCTCATCATGATGCCATTACAGATCTTCCAAGTGCCTCAATAGGTGACACCACCAATTCCTCTGTCACCTTGTGCTTTTTGCCAAAACCTCCCTTACCATCACCTTCCACTTAAGCCCAGAATATGGACCCAGAGCTCATCCCCATAGTTCCTATACTTAAAATCCACTGTGAACTGTCACTATGTGGATCAAAGGGAAAATTCACAATACAAAAAGCTTCCTCACCTGCCTCTTCCTTTGCTCTCTGCTCTTCATGTCTTTTCACCTCCATTACTCCTGACTTCAGAGAGCACAGACCTTTCTGAAGGGAAAGTTAAACATCATGAACCTTGGGTGGATGAGTTTTTTTAAGCAGTGGTTGAGGCTCATCCGGGAAAGTTGTAGACTAGTGGTGGCAGTAAGATACCTAGCACACTGATGATTTCTAGGTGATGATTAAAGCATAAAAACAACCATTAACCTGGTATAATTTTCAAAATAGACTATCATTTTTTTACAGATAATACAAGCTAGCAAAAATAACCCATATTTACAAAGATTTCATCAAAAGAGTAAATTAGGAACATCTTAATAATAGGTGCTGCCTTTTCTCTGGCTCTTTTCTACACCAGGTAATGCAGGGCCTTCAACCCTTCATTAACAAGAGTTGCCGAGACTCCCTAAGCCATGCATCACAGTTGCTGAACGCAAAGCCCTCTCTATCACAAAAGCATCAGTCATGGTAATTCCTTCTTGTTGCCACATCCTTTGCTGCCATAAAGCAGGGTCAGGGTTCTTTGTTGCTATCTTGAGCATACACTCCTGGGCCATCTCTTGGCCGACTCTGATGTCTTCTTTTAAAGCATTCCTAGCCTCCTGCTGCTGTCGCTGTTGCTGTAGCAGACCCTTGATGTCCTTAAATCGCCCCGTATTTCCTGATGCAAAGAGGCCATGCTTCATCTTCACAAAATGGTCGTGGGGGAATAAGGGGTGGAAATCCATTTCTGCTCCTCCTTGATTCACACATCATTACATAAAGCAGGGCTTCTTATGCTACAAACAACTCAACGTTTCCTGGAGACGAGGACTTTCAGCTTCTGTCTACCACAGCTCTCTTTGCAATGCTGGAGTCTGGAGACAAATTTCTCCATGCAGCTCCCAAATGCCCCTTCCTCGGATATGTGTAAGCCTGTCTTTCAAATATCCTCATGCGAATTTAATTCCTGGAAATACCAATATGTGTCTGATATGTTGAGAATAGTTTGGACTACAACTAAAACTTCCACTGTATGAAGAATATATCAGAAAAAGATGATAAAGGACATACTGGAATATTTTCTAGCTTTATTGGAAGTGGTCATAGTACACCATATAAATAACATTAAGTGTTGTTATATTTTGGATGCTAGTGATGCCTTTATGGTGATAAGAATTGTCACTGTTTATATCTGCAGTTGAATTCCCATTCTGTTGTGACTTGTGGTCACTATAATAATTTGGTTAATTTGAACCATAAGGGTTCTTTAAACATTGTTTTACATTTCAATGCCTTTATAGGCTGTAATGTGACCCTCCTGCTGATTGGCTGCATTCACATACACTTACGCAAACCAATATTTACTAATAACAATAATATGAAACACATACTCTTGAAGACCTTAGGAATCAACAATGAAAAGACATATAATTCCTATCCTCAAATAGCTTATATTTTTTTAAGAAGCTATATTCATAAAACATACTTAAACTACTTGAAAGTTGCCTATGCTTGGCCAGGTGTGGTGGCTCATGCCTGTAATCCCAGCACTTTGGGAGGCTGAGGCGGGTGGATCACCTGAGGTCAGGAGTTCAAGACCAGCCTGGCCAACATGGTGAAACCCTGTCCCTCCTAAAAGTACAAAAAGTTAGATGCACTTGGTGGCAGGTGCCTGTAATCCCAGCTACTTGGGAGGCTGAGGCAGGAGAATCACTTGAACCCAGGAGACAGAGGTTGCAGTGAGTCGAGATCAAGCCACTGCACTCCAGCCTGGGCAACAAGAGCGAAACTCCATCAAAAAAATAAAAAAGCTGTCTGTGCTTAATTATATTTGTCAATTGACAATTATATTTGTCAATTGAAATTAAAGCATATTTCACAAATGATATCAGATGATTAATAAAATGGGCTTTTCCAAACAAACTGTATAAAGAAATACTCTCTTCACAGAGAAGTAAAAGAAACAGATAAATGTTAACTACAAACTCTTACTTGAAATTCTTGAAGGCTGGTGCAGACTCATGCACAAGTTCAGGTGTGTTTACAATTCCAGGCTTGGATTCAAGTTCAGGACTATGTACAAGTACAAGCATCTGTATAAGTACCTGGGTTTGTAAAATGATTCTGCTGTGTATTAAAGAATTGACTTTATCCAAAGGGAGACACGGCATTTGCCTTAAGCTACTTGGAGGTGGTCTCTAGGCCCCTGAAATGACCTATCCGAAAAAGTGTCTCTGTTTGCCCAGGTGTTTTGGTCAATGGGTAGTCTTACAATGCACCTCATAATGGGGCCTTTGGAACATGAACACCATGTGGTTAAACTGTAATAAAAAATTCTGGACATCAAAGGGTTGAGTGAGCTTCCCCAGTTCACAGTACTTTTTGAGTTTGCTCACACAATGTAGCTGAAAGGAGGTAATGCTGTCCAGAAACCCACAGGGAGAGGAAAACCAAAAGCTTTATGTTCAGATCAATTCCAGACCTTGCCCTTTGTGTCTCTTTCTGGTTGGTTTTGATTTGTACCCCTTCACTACAATAAGTTTAGTGTAAGTTTACTCACAACTGTAAGTTTAGTGCTGTCATGAGCTCTGTGCATATTTCTAACAAATTATCAAACCAGGACGTTTCTGGGAACCCACAAATTTGTAGGCTGTTGGTCAGAAGTAAGTGGTAACCTGGGAACTGATGAACTTGTGGCCACTGTCTGTAGTAAGGCCAGTCTTGTGGAAAATGGTGCCCTTCACATGTGAAGTTTGGACCAAGATTGGGTAATTAATGTCAAAAGTCATTGCAGCTGCAATAATTTTTTTCTTTATGAGGTATATCTTTTTCTTTACCTTGTTTATGCAGGATATATCTTACATAAACAAGATAAAGTGCAAACAGGCATGAGATAGAACGAAATATTGTTGTTAATGTTCATATGTGTCTCCAAGACTTCAGATGAGGAAAATTAGTCTCCAATTATGAATGTGACTTCTCATTCATTGTAAGGTAATTCTGGCAATTAATATTAAGATGTGAAGAAAGAAACTCCAGTTCCTTACTAAATTATTTAATAGGCCTCTGGTCAACTCATATGAAGTGTGAGGATGAGAGCAATCAGCAGGGTGAGGCACTTGTTCAGTGTTGTTTCACCAGTACTCATTACAGCATATACTACGCACGGCAGGCTACTGTCTTAAAAGAAAATTGCCTAAATTCCTTTATTTCCTCACCAGTATCTAAATAATGAAGCCTGAAAAATATACGATTATAGAGTTTTCTCTAAAGAAAACCCCCAAGATAAAGATGCGCCTTTGGCACGTCCACTTCGAACTTTGCATTTTCTAAGGAGAAGGTTAAACGGTTACTCATATGTATCCCTATTTTCCCATTGCAGGACTTTGGCTAAGTGATAGTAAGTTGTATTGGATAAGTGCAGTAACTCCAAGAACAAAGATGATAAGCTCTTTTGTCGTCCCCACCTTACCTGTATCTATGATCACCCCCCATAACCTCCAACAGATTTTGTGGCAGACAACCTCTTCACCCAGGTGGGGCGCAGACCTATCAATTTAGTTATTTCTCTCTGGTTATTACATTCAGATGAACACTGTGAGTTTTTACCTTTCTGGGTCACCACTTGACCTCTAGGACTAGATTGTGTCCAGAAAAAGTAGAAAGTTGAGATGGAAGACTTACTAAAGGAGCAGATGGCTGAGTATTACAAGCTACAAAACCGATCACCCACACCAGGACTAAATGAAACTCACTGCCAAACAAATTCAAGGAGTCTCTAACCCCAGCCAGAGATAAAATGAAACCTGATGAGCCAGACAATGCTGCAGGATTGTAACCAAGCAAACAAAACTGACTGACCAGGTGTAGGTTCTGGCTTCAGTGGCCAGCAGTCTACCTAGCCATGAAGTGGATGAGAAAGAGCTCCTGGAGAGCAGAAGAACCAGGTGTCAAAGTACCCACTGACCTATCGTTTCATGACAAGATTATCACCACCCTAAACAATCTTCTAAAAGATACACCTATGAAACTTTTCAAGTGTCTGACATTACTTGACAATATTTGTAAACGATTAAAGTGGACTCAGGTTTAAACAGGATTAGAAATTTAAGTTTTGCTTTTCCAGTTAATGAGCAAAAGGGGTTTTAAAAAAGGAAGAACAGATTGCTTATACCCCAAATAAAGAAATTATATTTTCTCTGCACTATTGTATTGCAGCTGGGATTCAGTTTTGCAACCCACTAAACAATTTGCGTGATTAACTTTGCATTTGCAAGAGTCTGTAATATCTCCATATCCCATGCTCACACACAAATTACTCAGAAAGGAATATATATAGATATTTCTCTCTCTGTTGAGAGGAAAGAGAGGGAGGGATCTATATATAGAGAGAGAAATAGGAGGAATAGATATAGAGGAATATATAAAAATAGATATAGATAGGAATTTATGTGTATTTATATGTCTCTATATATGTATATTGAAATATGTTTATGGAGTATATGTATCTCAATCACAGAAAAATCTAGAACAATTTAATTCTCATGAAATTTCTACCAGTTCATAGTTTGTTGCATGGTATATAAAATATTTTGTACTATAAACTATACTTTGATGTATAGTACATAAGGTATGGACTGGTAGAAATTTTAGAAGAATTAAATTGTTTTAGATCTCCCAACCCACATACCCAGATTGAAAGCACTTTTACTGACAGTTGTTCACTCATGGGCATGTCACATATGCTCAGACCAGCAGAGCTTAACTGCAGTAAGCATAGCTTAGACTCTGGTAAATCAGGTGAAAATAAGGACTTTAGAATTACCGACAATGGGTAGCACCATCCTGTCATACTAGAAGCAGTATGTCATCCTGTCAAACTAGAAACAGCACGTTATGGTACATGAGGAAACAAACGTAGCAGATATAAGTACAACTTACATTATAGCTCAGATGCTATCTTACCTTATTTGGTGCATGCACCAGCTTAAACAGTAATTTAATTTATCAAATGAGCGCTAATGTTCAAATACCCAGTTTTTCCTAAGAATATTAATTCAGCCTTGGGATCCTAGTATTTGACCAAAATAAATATTATTGTTTATATTCATAAAGTTATTTTCTGGTCAAATATGATAAAGGCAAGCTAATTTTATTTTCTTGAGATATCACTGAAAGAACTCCACAAACCAGACAGCGTTCCTCATAATCTTGATTATATGTTTGCATTCTAGCACAAATGTGAGTGAAGGCTCTGATATACTTCTTTGACATATATAGTGAAACTTACTATTTTTCATAGTCTCTGAACTCTGAGGATATAGGCTCCATTAACAATCAACTCATATATGTGTCAAAATCTTCCTTAACTTATATGCAAATAGTGAGCAGCTATTTATAGAAATAAACAATTCATATTGCAGAATTTGTAAAGAAAAACATATGCACTCTGACCATCTCTGTAAATTGTGAGTTCAAGGACTCAAACGCTTGTCTAAAGGGAATTCCCAAAACCAGGTTTTGAGGCAGTTATAAAAACATTCAGGGGAAAATATTTAAGAAAAACCAAATGCCTTTCCACCCATAGTAGAGTATATCCCTGATAACTTGCTCAGTAGACATTCCCAATATTTAACAAAATTGTTGAGTTGCAGATGCAATTTTTTTGTTTTACTAATATTTTGTGAACAGTCTTGAAGTTAATCTGACATAAAAATAGAAAAATATGTGATACTTCTACTAAGTTGAAACAAAAACTTTTACTTTTATCACGTCTCTATCATATACATTTATAGAAGGGAGAGTACTTAAAAATGTAGCTCTCAGGCATCCATTTCAAATTCTCTCCACTTTTGACCTAAGAATGCTCAGGAGAAATGAATGAAACTATAGTCTCTTGTCTTCCCCAGTTATTTCTCACTCCCTACTTCCCTAAGCAAAGTTTGTCAAATGCACATGTACATGAGAGGTAAAAATCTCACCCTACCATCCTAAGAAGTTGAAAACCTGCAGGTCATCTTTGGCAGGCTTCCAAATTAACCGACCTGGTGGAGGTCCTGTGATTCACGGCAGCATCTTGTCCCTGAGTAAAGAATATTATCATGATTTCTTTAAAATTATTGATGTACTGATTACTATGTAACCTACCGACACTGAAAAGGATGCTGATTTGTTTCTGAATCATGAAGTTTTGCTGATCTGTTTCTAAATCAGGAAGTTTTCCTGATTGTCCTGCACATAGACATTTTAGCCTAGATGCTGCAATCTGTACCCAATGATTGCAACCTCTATATTGCACTCTCCAATGAAAAAGGACAACTCCCATATGAGAAGCCACCCTCCCTTCTCCTAAACATTCTGATAAAAGCCTTTCAATTTCTAACAGGCCCTGAAACACTGCCAACTTTGTTGGTGTGTCTCACATTTGGCATCCAATTAAACCTTCATCAAATTATTTCTGTCTCAACAGCCTTAATTGTAGTTAATAAAGGGAACATCTCTGGTGAAGAGCTCAATACTTCACAAGCCCATCTCCCATTCCTGGGAAAACAATACAGTGGATCCCTGAGTAAAAATTCTTGAGAATCTATGACTGAGTAAAAGTAGCCTTTCTTCCTGTCTTTGCCTACAATTGCCCATCAGTACTTTGTTCACAGAGTAAAATGTAATTTCCTTAAGGACAGACTTCAAAGGCGTTTGATGATTAATAGGGCTGATACAGCCAGTGTAACACCTGTGAAAACTGCCTTTTCCTAAAATTCAGTTTGAGCCTGCACAATTTGCAAATCAAAGATTTTCAGTAGATAATATATATCGAATAATTACATTGTACTAAGAGTTTATGTACATTGTCTTACTGAATTCTCACAATATAAGAGAGAGAGTTTGATTATCCCTGTGTACAGATGAGAAAAGCAAAGCTTAGAATTTTTAAGTAATTTGCCCCTGGTTCCATTGCTATTAAGCAGCAGAACTAGGAGGAGATCTGTGTGATTTTATTTGCCAACCTAAAGATTAAAGGCAAAGAAGAATAACTGGCAAAGTCTACTAAAATAACCACTGTTTTTTTCAAACTTAGTTACCAAAACCAGCAGGGGAAGAGAAGGCAAAAATTTATTATAAAATATAAACATTTTTAAAACGTATAATCTGATTTTTTTTCTTGATTTAGTTACAGTTCTGCCAACTGCCTTCTGCCACCAAACTAGAGAAAGCTGATTCATTTTAAATGAGCTATTTCCTTTTACCTTTCTTCATTTCAAACTAGTAGCATATTGTATTTCTTTATCTTTTAATTTTAGTTTAGGTTCAGGGGTACATTTGCAGGTTTGCTATATAGGTAAATTGTGTGTCTCCAGGGCTTAGTGTACAGATTATTTGTTCACCCAGGTAGTCAGCATAGTACTGAGAAGTGAGGCCAGCTGGGCTTCTGGGTCGGGTGGGGACTTGGAGAACTTTTCTGTCTAGCTGAAGGGTTATAAACACACCAATCAGCACTCTGTGTCTAGTTAAAGGTTTGTGAACGCACCAATCAGCACTCTGTGTCTAGCTAAAGGTTTGTAAACGCACCAATCAGCACTCTGTAAAAATGGACCAATCAGCACTCTATAAAATGGACCAATCAGCGCTCTGTAAGATGGACCAATCAGCAGGATGTGGGCAGGGCCAAATAAGACACTAAAAGCTGGCCACGCAGCAACCCACTGGGGTCCTTTCCTGTGGTGTGGAAACGTTTTTTCGCTCTTCACACTAAGTCTTGCTGCTGGTCACTCTTTGGGGCCGCAGTACCTTTATGAGCTGTAATACTCACCGCGAAGGTCTGCAGCTTCATTCGTGAGGCCAGCGAGACCGTGAACCCACTGGGAGGAATGAACAACTTCGGATGCACCGCCTTTAAGAGCTGTAACACTCACTGCAAACGTCTGTGGCCTCACTTCTGAAGTCAGCAAGACCACGAACCCACCAGAAGGAAGAAATTCCAGACACATCTGAATATCTGAAGGAACAAACTCTGGACAGACCATCTTTAAGAACTGTAACACTCACTGAGAGGGTCCACGGCTTCATTTTGAAGTCAGCGAGACCAAGAATCCACCGGAAGGAACCAATTCTGGACACAGTACCTGATAGGTAGTTTTCCATCTTTACTCTCCTCCCACCCTCCGCCCTCAAGTAGACGTTGGTGTCTGTTGTTCCCTTCTTTGTATCCATATGTACTCATTGTTTATTTCCCACTTACGAGTGAGAACATGGGGTATTTGATTTTCTGTTCTTGTACATCCTGGCTTAGGATAATGGCCTTCAGCTCCATTTATGTTACTGCAAAGAACACAGTCTCATTTTTCTTGCATAGCTGCATAGTATTCCACAGTGTACATGTACCACGTTTTATTTATCCAGGCTACCATTGATGGGCATTTAGGTTGATACCATCTCTTTGCTATTGTGAATAGTGCTGCAAGGAATATATGTATGCATGTGTCTTTATGGTAGAACCATTTATATTCCTTTGGGTATATACTGAATAACGAGATTGCTAGGTGAAATGGTAATTCTATCTTGGGTTATTTGAGAAATCACCAAACTGCTTTCCACAATGGTTGAACTAATATACATTCCCACTAGCAGTGTATAAGCATTCCCTTTTAGCTGCGGCCTCACCATAACATTATTATTATTTTGCTTTTTAATAATGGCCATTCTAACTGATGTGAGATGGTAGCTCATTGTGTTTTTCATTTTCATTTCTCTAATGATTAAAGATAAGCCTTTTTTAGATGCTTTTTGGCCATGTGTATATCTTCTTTTGAAAAGTTTTCATGTCATTTACCCACTTTTTAATGGGATTGTTTGCCTTTTTCTTGTACATTAAGTTCTTTATAGATTCTGGATATTAGACCTTTATCAAATGCATAGTTTGTGAAACTTTTCTCCCATTCTGTAGGTTGTCTGTTTACTCTGTTTATAGTTTCTTTTGCTCTGTAGAAGCTCTGTAGTTTAATTAAGTTCCATTTGTCAAATTTCGTTGCAATTATTTTTGGCATCTTTGTCATGAAATCTTTGTCAGGTCCTATGTCCTGAATAATATTTTCTAGATTATCTTCCAGGGTTTTTATAGTTTGAGGTTTTACATTTAAGTCTTTAATCCATCTTAAGTTGCTTTTTGTGTATTGTGTAAGAAAGGGGTCCAGTTTCAGTCTTCTGAATATGGCTGACCAGTTATCCCAACATTATTTATCGAATAGTGAGTCCTTTCCTCATTGCTTGTTTTTATTTATTTTGTCAAAGGTCAGGTGGTTGTAGATACGTAGCATTATTTTTGGGCTCTCTATTATGTTCCATTGGTCTATGTTTCTATTTTTGTACCAGTACCATACTGTTTTGGTTACTGCAGTCCTGTAGTATATGTATGGTATTTTTATTAGGCATGTGGAAAACCCACACATAACAAAACAAACAAAATAAACAAGAATGTGTTCTAAATAACACACTCATTTTTGTTGTAGTCAGTAAAAATACTCAGCTATTATCAGAAATTCACGTTTTAATTTTTATGGTAAAGGTGCAAATAAATATAATATTTGAAAACATATTTGAATAATAACTGAATAACACCGAGAGTTGAATTAATTATATGTGTGTTCATAATCCAACAAAGGGTTGTTTTGCAACTGAAGGGAATCTTCATTTAAAAAGATTCTTCCAATAGTAAGTTCTGGTTAAAACAGATATATACCTTTACCCCCAGATGCAGTTCTTTGCTTTGCATTAGCCTAAACTGTTTGAGGATGCATAGGCATTTATACTGAAAAGAGCCAGACTAAATACCTGTTTTAAGTTCTTTGCCTGGAAATGGTTTCATTATCAGTATATTGCTTCTTCAGTGTTTAAATGCTGCACTATTTCAGCAAAGGAGGGCAAAATTAGCCGTGGATATTGAATAGTTCAAACTGTTTTATATAATAAGTGTCTACTTTCAACATTTCTTGAGAGGTTATTTCACTTCTTGCTACCTCATGAAGAGATAAAACTGTGTATAAAGTCAGAAATGTGTCTGCCCTCCAAATTTCACAGCAAAATAACTCACAAAGGATAAATCATCCACAATAATGAAAACAATATTCTCTGAGGGACTCTTCTTACATAATACAGAGAAAAGATAGTAAACATTTTAATTTTTCATCTGAATCTATTGCTTTAGGCCATTAGCAAAGACCATTACATCCCTACACAAAAAATCAAACTAATGTTCCATTGTCACCTTTCAAGTGAGCAGGAACCATTTATCATGTTCAGAAACAGAAAGTGATGTTTCTTTAATCAAATAGGCATGAATAAATTCATAATCTATAATATGAATTACAAAGTGTGCTCTTTCAAGAGAAAACTGGCTTTTAGAGTTAAGCAACTGGTTTAATTCCTTTTTTTTAATTTTTGCTTTTCCTTCTCTACTGAGTATATTAGTAGCATTTATATGAATGTGAACCATACATAGATACTTTATAATAATAATAGAAAAACAAAAAAATATATTTTTTAAACCGAGCCAGAATTGTCCTAAATGCTTTATATACATAAATGTATTCAAAATAGATTTAATTTTAATGAAATGCCACTTCAACTGTCATCTGGTATATATACCTCTGAAAAATTCCTTCTAATAATTGACCTATAATCTAAGGAAAATAGAAAGGCTGTATATGTCAAGGAAAAGTGACCCTGGATGTCATATTTACTTTTGCTTGTCCATACATTCAACAAATGAGAGGCCACTACATTCAACTCCCTGCAGATGTAAGATTTAGAATCGGCCTTTGAGATGCTTATGAGCTAATACAGAAATTTGTGTTCCAATAAGCTTCCTGTGTTTTCAAAACTTTCAAATCCTAGAACAACTTATGTAACCTTCCAAATTGTCAAAATTTTCATAAAAATGAGGATAATTATAGGTTCCTATTGTAAAGTTTATAAAAATATCATGCAGCAACTCTTCACTTAAAGAATGCTCAATAACCGGCAGCTAAAACTCAACAAATCATGTAAATCTTCTCTTTCCTAGAATCTTAGATAACTTGTAGGATAAACTTGTCAGAATTCTGGTGTTCTGGAATTGGACAGGAGAATACCTAGAGACCAATACAAGTGAGTAACTGACAGGCATAGCATCTGGAAAGTAATGATGAAAGCCTTTATTTTATTATTATTTTTTAATTCTAAAGATAAAACAAGGTCACATGTAATGAGCTTTACATGAGAAAATAGCTCTCCCTTTTGACCCTTTCCTAGCATTGTGAATGATAGGAAATTGTCTTAGATATATCTCATGTTTTCATTTTAAGAGGATTAAATGAACCTTTCTGCAAAACAGCTGTGTGTTCCATACAGGACAGTAAAAAAAAAAAAAAAAAAAAAGATGGATCTTGAAGTTTCACCTGTTAGGCTTACATGGCATTTGAAGCTGCTGTTTCATTTCCTCTACCGCCCTATTTCCATCAATTTCCAAATTCTGGGAGGACAGATGCAAAGCCAAATTCTCTATTCTTTATCAAACTTTTCTGTAAGAATTGTCCTCATTATCTCCAGTGATTTTGTATTGCATGTTTATTGCCTGAAGTCTGCAGATAAATGAAGGTTTTTATTCAGCAGAATATTGGGGGTAATCTAATCTGTTTCTTCTCTTGAGTTTGCATAATATGTTGTTTTCTGGCATATCTTTTGTCCGTAAACTTTGAAAGTTGTAAGTAACTTTAAGTCGTTAAAGCAAAAAGGCACATTGTAACAGTGGTCCAAGATTCAAAATTAAGAAAATATTAAGGAACAATAGGTAGGAATTTATGAGAAAACAGTAACCTCAAATCTGAATTTAAAAATCCTTGAAACAACAGGAAAAGAAGACAGACTCTGGAAAGTTGATAGTCATCATTCACTAAGTGGCAGGGGAACCAGAACAAAATCAAAGATGATGTATAGACTTCAGATAATTGCATGGGTGAATTTTAAATTTAAGACAATGAGATTTGAGGGATTGAATTTTGCAAAAGTTTGGGCATTTAGTCAACAGATTATTTATGAAGGTTTATTAGAAAAAATTGGACCATTTCTTACTGAGGCAGGAAAACATGAAAGACTGAAATATATATAATCCTAACAATATTTGAGCAAAATTTATCTGCCACATAAGGCAGACATTTTAAATAGACCTTGGTCAAGAGGCATCAGAACTAAAAGCATAATTTTTGACCAGTGAAGTGTAATAGAAACATATTTTCTTAAATGATACTATACAATGATATATTGTCTCCCATATCCAAGACTTCTATAAATATCTTTCGTGAATGTTTACCTTTGAGAGAGAAGTATGTGTAGGTAGCAGAGGAAAATTTTTTGGTTTTGTTTTTGCTTCTTCAGAGTTTCTCTTATAATGTATTGCACAGTTGTGTCAAATTTTAAATTAGTTTCACAATATAAGAAATTAGTCCTCCAAAGAGTTGATTCTCCACAATTCACCCAGTAGGTCCAATTTAACAGAATTAAAGCAGAAAACTCCCACCCCCAAATTCGTTAAAAATTCTTGTTTGCAATATCAAAAATCCAACTCAAATTGATTTAGACAAGTTAGCAGAGTAATTGTAGAGTGCATGTAGCCAAGATAAAGGGATATGGTAGCCAGGCATGGTGGCTCACGCTTGTAATCCCAGCACTTTGGGAGGTTGAGACAGGAGGATCACTTGAGGCAGGAGGATCACTTGAGGCCAGGAGTTCAAGACCAGTCTGGGAAACATTGTGAAACCCCGTCTCTACAAAAAAACACAAAAATTAGCCAGGCGTGCTGGCATGCTTCTGTAGTCCCAGCTACATGAGGGGTTGAAGCAGAAGGATGGCTTGAGCCCATGTGGTCAAAGCTGCAGTGAGCCGAGACTACACCACTGCACTCCAACCTGGGTGACAGAGTGATACCCTGTCTCAAAAAAAAAAAAAAAAAAAAGGCAAATGGTCTCAGCGACACCAGGAACAAGGGGCAGGACTGCTTACCAAACTCTCTTTCTCTCCCCTGCCAACATTCCATTCTATCTCTTGTCTCCCTCTTTACTTCTGTCCTCACTCCGCGCTCCAGATATGCATGCTGCTGTCTTGGTTTTCTTTGTCTAAGCTAGTTTCCAAAGCAGAAAACAACTGCTGCACCACACCCATCTCACCATTAGATGTGGGATAGGACACTTCTCTATTCTCTAGTTTGAAAGCCCCATGTCATGCTCTGAACATCTGAGCTGATTTGTGTACTCATTTTCATTGAAATGAAAAGTTGCTGAATCCCAGGGTCCTATGAGAACATGGAGGCCCCCTAAAGCCACATGATTGGAATGAAATAGCTCTTCCAGAAGAGATGGAAATGAATGTCAAGGGGATCCTCAATCCTTTATTTGTATGGCTATATCCCCTATTTTATTTCAAAGGAGAATAGGGCCCCCCCAGGAAACTATTAACAATTGGCCATGCTAGATATACATTTAGCCTTGCTGCTTATAGTGGTTCCACAGCTTGCTTTCTGATTGTCCAGCTCCTCCCTGCTTAGTTTTACCAGCATAGCACTTTGTGAAGCCATAGCTGTGGGGAAAGCTCCCAGCAGAATTTGGTAGTGAGCATTAGTTTTTTAACCTGCTCAACTTATCTAGAATACCTGGGTAAAGGTGTTTAAGCGATGCATAGTGTTCATGGACAGTTTACAATTCACCGTGCTTTTCTTTTGGTCAGGAGTCAAAGGGAGAAATTAGCAACATACGCTATTTATTTATTTATTTATTTATTTATTTATTCACAGATCTCTGTTACAAAAAAGCAAATTTGAGTTGTTTAGAATGGAACTTTAGCAACCCAAAGTGGAAAAAAATTACTTTTCTTTCAATTTTTTAAACACAGTGAACAATATTTCCATTTATATCTAATGCAGAATTTCTCTATGTATTGTCTTGGTCCACCGGCTATACAGGTGTTGCTAGTTTTGCTAAATCCATTGAATTGAACTTTAGGGGTTGGCCTCAGTATATCTGTACTTGTAAAAAAAAAATACCTCAAGTGATTCAAGTATAAAAACCATTGAAAGTATAAATGTTCGGTATATTTCAGCTCATCACTGCTTTTCACATACCCAGTACAATGTCAATTTTTATCAGTATTTTTTTTCACCGCCGCTTTATCCATTCAGCACACACATTTTTTTCTTGAGACAGTCTCCCTGTATTGCCCAAGCTGGTCTTGAATTCCTGGGTTCAAGTAATCTCCTGCTTCAGCCTCTCCAGGACCTAGGAGTACAGGTGCATACCAACATGCCCAGCAGCACACGCTTGTTGAGTGACTAATATCTATTGCACAGTGTGCATCTCTCTTGTCCTTCCCTTCTACTGCATCAGTTGTAACTAAATAATAATCCAACATGACGGGATCATTTCATTTCTTCATTCATTTGCTCACTTCATTTATCTGCTCATTCTGCCATTTAAAAAATATGAAGCACTTGTTTCATGCCACATGCCTTGTAGTTACTGTGAATAAAAATAAACCAAACATATAGCCCCTGTCTGGGCTCACAATACAAGGGCAATGACTGACATTGTGTGGAAATGCCTTACACAAAGAGGGATATTTGGCAAAACGGGATCTTCAGACCATCCTTTGCCCTCCTTGGATGCGCCAAAGAAGACATCACCTACTCCGATGCTTTAAATAATGACATGTATGTCTGGAAAAGGCTCAATTTAGTCTGCAGTATTCAAGGCATCAATAGTGCTAGAATCTTTAGCATGTATGCTTGTGAAGAAGGCTTTGCCTTTGGTAAGCTAGTTGGGTGTCTATGACTGTAGGATACTGATTTCAAACCAATATCCAAATTTGATCTCAGGGAGACAGAAGAAGGATATAAAGATAATACATGTATTAAGCTTACCAGTAACTTTGGGTGTAAAATGTAATATAAAGTTGTAATATCTATTACAATGAATATGTAATATCTGTTGTATTATATATGTATATACAATATGTATATCTAACTGTGTGAAATGTGAAGTTCTGTATTCATATTTGTTACTCTGTACCCCACCTTATTCTGCAAAGGATTTAAGACAGTTTACATAGATATATTGAATAAAAGGTCAAAAACATGTTAAAAATAAATGGATACCCCTTTTCCTATATATATATATATATATATGGAAATATGTATAAAAATATAAACATATTTGTATATGTATAAATACAAAAAATATATATAAGTGTATATATATATATGTGTGTTTGTGTATATACTCTGCTGCAGAGGGTTGAGTGTTGTAATACAAAAGTTGCTGTTGAGGTAAAAGAAAGAGCGATTAATGGGAAAACACTGCACCATCTTCATACAATCATCTACCTACTCCAAACATCGTAATTATCTTGATTAATTTTACTAAACTTATATTTTGAAACCATTATTTCAGCAGATCCATAAAATGTTCCTGAGCACTCATTTTGTACAAGGGAGTATTCTGAATACTGCTGGAAAAACACAAAATGATAAAGATTTGTTTTTAAGCTTAAATTGCTAGTGACATAGTATACCAGCAAATGGAAAGATATTTAGACATCCTGCAATGCATTCCTATTATCCAGTGGATTGAGTCTAAAATATTCACATGTCACCTTAAAGCTTTTTACTAGGGCACAACCTTTACAGATAACATTAATTCCTTTATTCTGATTTCTGGAGCCCTCCCTCAAACCTGCCCAAGCATTCTTGTTAAAGGCAATGTACATAAAGTCACCTGTTTTCTCTCTTTGAGCTTTCTCTTACAGTTGTTAGTCCCTGAACATACACTAATTTTCTAAACAGATATAAGTGCCAAATTTTCATTTGCCCCAGAAATATAAAAAACAAGGGAAATCAGACTGTTATGTATCTACATATGTTCCCTTGTTTTATTTAACTATTCTGAGCTGTTCTTTAAGATGACATGTCTTTATGCTTTTTCTGCTTTCAGGGATGCTCTTCACCTGACACCTTATTTGACTATCCTTTCCTCCTTTTCAGGTCTCAGCCTCAATGCCTCAGCCTTAACCATCCTAATCATCCAAACCCAAATCTATTTTACTGTTATATTTTCTCTAGCAAGTTGTACTTTCCCTTTAAAGCACATAGAACAAGTTATGTTATTGGTTGTTATGCATGTTTGTTTAATATCCTTCCTCTTTAAAATATAATTCCATAAGGACTAGATTGGCACTTTTTTAGTTACCACTGTGCCTGCAGCACTAAAGACCCTAGCTGGCTTACTGTAGTATACAAAAACTAATGTGGAGTGGATAAATTCTAAAAATATATTTAGAAATTTTGTTATAGAAAACTGTCAGTATGTGAGAGACTCAATGCCAAGCTTCGTTATATAAGATCTTAACTATGATTGCACTTATTATCTCTCTCACTCCTTTTGCAGTTAAGAATTTATAGAATAGCAAATATTAACTCAAATTTTATGCTGCTATTTCTTAAGTTTATGTGTTGTACTTTCAATTAAATTATGTAATACTTAAGGTTAAGGGACTTTGCCTTACTCATATTCTTCATTGCCCAGTGTATTTAGGATGACATTGAGCACATTATACATTCTTACTACTGCTTAGTGAATCAAATTGAGCTGAATTGAATTGAAATGAATCAAAGAAGAAACTTTCATAACATTTTGCCTTCTGGGTTTGGCAGACAGAACAGTGAAGTGCTAGTTAGAATTACTGTACTTAGCTCTCAACCAGCAAGTAATTTTGAGTCATCTGAAAGCTTTCCAATTCTCCGTCTAGAGAATATGGATGATGCCTGTTATCTTCAAGAGGATGCCATGAAGATTATATACCATCTCTCCATCAAAAAAAGCTTAATAAATATGAAGTATTCTCATTCAATACCTGGACACGTTAAGCACAGAGCTGCAAGTGATATAATTAAGGCCTAATTAAGATATATGAAAATTTGTTAGGGTGGATAAAAATGCATAGAAGAAAGTCGTAAGATAAAATTTTTGTGATTTGACTGCACCTGTCTTATTAGCTTAGTAATTCTGAGAAGCCTCTGAGTTCTTACCTATTTTTGGATCTTGGAGATGGATATAAAGCTTGCATTAATACCATACTCCCACATTTTACTATAATCTTCATCATACACAAGGTGGCCCATATAAGTGTACACATGACTCAAGGAAGGCCCATCAGAAGCATGGCAGGAAAACCAATAAAGGCATTAGATGGAAGAAGCATTCCTTCAATATTGCAAATCCCATGAACATTGACAGCTTAGATCAACTACTGGATCTCATCATTGCATATAGACAGAGGCTAAGATTAAAGTCACCACAGTGGAAAACAGAACTGAAAGATGGAGAGAGAAATAAGCAGATATTTAATGGCATGGTCGGAGGAGTGCAAATATCTGTTATTGCAGCAATTGTCCACCATTGGACTTCCACATGGTTATACATAAATACATCATCTATGTCTTAAATTTGAGTTGGGTTTCTATAACTTGCACCTGAATAACCCATTCTTATAAGCTCTATCTACTGTAGAACATGAGTCTTCTGTCCCATCTTCATGCTCCTCCATTCCATAGCAACAAACCCAATAGTATTCACCATAATTTGGAAGCTTTATGGGTATAATTTTTCCAAGAACTCTGAAATAATTTGGTATAAGTTTCAGTGAATAATATGAAACGTGAAATTTAGGATTTCATGTTGATTGCATTTAGTCTAAGCTTTTGCATAAAAGTACTTCATATTTGCTTATATTATTATCATAACATTTCCTTTGCATTGTACCTGACTAAATATTATCTTGTCCTCAAGTGAAGAAACAAAAATAGAGATATATTGATCAGACATTAAGGAGAGAGTGACTTGTTTAGGACTTTGCTCAGTCCTTAAATTTCCAAACACATGGCTATTTGGTCTGAATTATACCTCCAGTAGCAAAAACACATCAGCTTTAAGGAATTCATTCCGTTTGGGAGCATTTTTGTTTAAGAGAAAGGTTTCTCTATATTGATCTAAAATCACCTTGTATTGACTTTACATTGGCCAATGATCTTTCTCCTTTTATTCTATAACCTTGAATACACAAGGGGCTATTTCTCTTTTGTTCATCATTGCATTCATATTATGCAGAAAGTGTGTGGATTATTATATATGCCCAGTAAATATTTCTGAATAAATAAAATTATAAATTAATGCATGAATAAATAAATTGATAGGTGATCTCTGGGACCATGTAGAATAATTCCAATACTGAAAAATGACTGTTATACTAAGCCTTCAGTTTTTCAAGCTGAACAGTTCCTTTCTTCAAGCTGTTAGTCAAATTCCTCACTCATTGTTCTTCTATGAATACTTTCTAATCTGTTAATGCTTCTTTAAAGCATATTCTTCTATAACTCTGTGATTGCATTTTAAGGCTCAGCTGATTTTTGCTTTTATTTTACTATTTGTTTAATATTTGTTTGGTTACTGACCATATTATTGACTCAACACGAGTATGGAGTAGGATAGAAATCCTAGAATGTTCTCAAACTGTACTTGTGTAGGTCTTTATATATCAATATTCTCATTGCTAGATTGGATCCATTTATCCAGTCATCCAAAATAATTTCTGATAACTTTGTCATTGAACAGATTTATCGTTTAGTTTGATGACTTTGGTAAACTTTCGCCTATTGTGACATTTACACAATTATATTGAATGGTGGAAATATTGTAAATATTTTCTAATAAATGAAATCCGGGAATCTAATGAAACCCATGCTATATCTGATGCAATTGAAAGTTAGAATGAGCATGAAGTTAAAGCTATTGGGAACCTTAGGTTTGGTACTAACCAGTAGAGAACACTTTCTTTGTCATATCACTTTCTGCTCTCAGTATTGCAATACGCTAGTGAGAAGTACAAATATACTGGCCAGAGCAAATATCAGGAGAAGATTTGAACTTCTAATCTTTGTGTTTTATTATACTCCGCGGTACTTTGTTTTTATCTGATGTGTTGCCAATTTAGTGTTTGTCTGACTGGAGTAAATTTTCTTTGACACACATTGAATATAAGCTGTTAGACACAATGAACCTGAAAAGAAAAGAGAGGATTCTTCTGCTTTGGCTTCCTCTTTCATCTCACAAATAGAGTTTAGAAATGAGCAACAGGATACATACAAGAGAAGTGTATGCAAAATGGAAAGAAGTGGGTCTTTGCTGTGGTTTGAATGTATCCACCGAAGCACATGTGTTGGAAACTTAATCCCCAATGCAACAGTGTTGACAGATGGCACTTATAAGTGGTGATTAGGTCATGAGGGATTAATGCTGTCATAACACGGGTGGGTTATTTATCACCAGAGTGAGTTCCTGACAAAGGGATGAATTCAGTCCCCATTCTGAGACAGTCAGGTGGGAAGGGCTGCCTGCCAGAGTCTCCAACAGACCTGTGCACTGGAAGAAGTGCACACTGGGGTGGAGCCAGAGAAGTTTGTGCCATTTGCAGTGAGTAGGTGTCTGGTTCCTTCTCTTCCGGAATGGAACCTGGAATTCAAGTTGTGAGATGGGAAGCACACTAAAGGAACTCTGGCCTTGCAGAAAGTCCGGGTTCCCCCATTTTTCCTTTTCACCCAATAAAACCCTTTTTAACTCACTCTTCAAATCATCTGCGAGCCTAAATTTTCATGGCCATGGAACAAGGACCCCGTCTTTAGTTGAACTAAGGAAAAGTCCTGCAACAATATTCTCACTCTCTCACTCTCTTGGGCTGTCTTGCCTTTCTGCCTTCTGCCATGAGATTGTGCATCAGGAAGGCCCTTGCCAGATGCCAACAACTTGATATTGAACATCCCAGTCTCCAGAACTGTAGAAACAAGTTTATTTTCCTTATAAATTACCCACTCTGTGGTATTCTGTTACAGCAACAGAAAACAGTCTAAGACGGCCTTGAAAATATCCAAGGGAACTCCAGGCCATGAAATGACTAATTAGTGTCTTCATTAGTGCTTCACAACACAAGAAATATGAGCATAGAGGGAAGAAACTTCTTCATTTCTCTAGAGAAATGATAACAAAGTACTCCTTGATCTGATTCTTCTCTTTATGGACTAATAGGAGACATAAATAAGCTCCCACCTTCTGCTAAGCTGCTAAGGCTGCACCAATTGCTGATTATTTAAATGAACAGGGAGGAGAGATGCCTACTGGAAGTGCACTTAAAAGAAAGAGGCCAAAATACCTCCACCATGGTAATAATAGGTTCTATTCCCCTTTACTCACTTGTATGTGTACATTCAATATAGAAACAAAGGAGCCCTGAGCTATAAATTCTTGTACCTTTACTTTCCACAGGCTTGACTGAATAAGCACTTAGAAGAACCAGTTACCTAGGTACAGCATTCAATTAAGTCAAAGAAAGGGAGATTCTGCCTATCTCCTGCAAAATATCTGTTTTCTTAGAATCCACATCTTCCTGAGAGTGTAAAGTTAGTATTAGGTCATGTTTACTAAAATATTCTTTTTGCCAGGCTTTCCTGAAAGGTGACAGAATTTAGATTTTCATCTCAAGATTTCTCAGTAGAATAGTGAAAGCTAACATTGTAATGTTGGCAATGTGCCAGGCCGTATTCTGAGCACTTTGTGTATATTGATTCATGCACAGATGAGGAAACTGAGAGTAAATAATTTCCTCAAGTTCTTGCAGCTGATACATATTCGAATTGGGATCAGAATCCCTGCACCCTGACTACTGTATCTGTGTCTTAATCATCCTGCTAAAATGCTTATTTAGTGATCAACACACTTAGTTGTATGCCAACCATAGACCACCATCCAAACCATACACAGGTAATGTCACTGTAAAGAAATATATGGCTTCTTTTTACTCATTCACCACGTAAACTCTTTAACAAATAGTAACAATGCCATAAGACTTATGTCAAGTTTCAAATATCTAATAAAACCTTTTCATATTCTATGATTTACACATTAGAAAGAGCTAATGAAATGTATTGCATCCACGCCTTTTCTACAATTTTTAGTATGGTAAGATACATATAATATAAAATTTTTCCATTTCAATCATTTTTCAGTATACAACTTAGTGGCATTAAGCACATTTGAATTCCTGTGCAACATTCACTACCATCTATCTCTGTCCACCTCTTTTCTCTTGCAAAACTGAAACTCTGTATCCACTAAACAACCCTCTCTTCTTTCCTCTCACAACCCCTGGTAATCACTCATTCTACTTTCTGTCTCTATCAGTTTGTCTCTAGGTGCCTTATGTATCTGGAATCACATAGTATTTGTCTTTTTGAGACTGGTTTATTTCATTTAGCATAATGTCCTTAAGGTTCAACCTTGTTGTAGCATATGTCAGAATTTCCTTCCTTTCTAAGGATGAAGAATATTCCCTTATATGTATATACCTCATTTTGCTTATCCATTCATCCATCAATACTCAGTTGTTTCTATCTTTTAGCTATTGTGAATGATGCTGCTAAGAACATGGGTGTCATCTGCCACTCATTAAGCACAAAAGATACTCCTCAAAAATTATTACACAAAATATCAAAAAATAATTTTAATTAAATTTTTAAATCAGTGATTAAATTATGAAACTATTATGCCAGCTTATCATAAAAAATATTTGCTTTAATTTATATACGTATGTACTGAAGGAGTTCAGAACACATTATCCAAAAATATGTCATCCTGGCACATAAATTGTTTTGAGTTAAAGACATTTTTTTTTTTAAAAAAAAGCAGATACAAAAAGGGTTCTCTGGATTTCCTAAAAGCTAGGGAAGAAATCTTCCGTGTGGAAGATGTGCTCACTGAGTCTGAAGGAAGGAATGCATTCTGATCACCAGAGACAGAGAGCTAAAGCTGGGAGAAATCTGCTTAAACAAATCTTATTAACTAACCCTTATTTTTGTTGTCACTTCTTGATGATTAACTACTCTAGTCTAAGCCCCCTTGCCTTGTCACATTTTCACAATTTACTGTTCTTTGTCCACACAGTATATAAATGTTTTGTCCAGATTACTGTATAAATGTTCAGCTCTAACTGTGTTTGGGGATTTTTTATTTCTTTATGAGGGCTCCTGTGCCACATAAAACATGTATTAAATAAATTTGTATGCTTTCCTCTTGTTCATCTGTCATATGACAGTTTAATCCTTAGCCCTAGCCAAAAAAAAAAAAAAAAAAAAAACACTAAGAAGATAGAAAATTTTACCTCCCCCATAATACCATTGGGAATATTAATGATAAGTTTAAAGTCTATTTATTTTACAACCACTAAAGAATGCTAATTTTGTGCAGAGTACTTTGAATAAACCGATGACTTCAGTGATTTAATGGTGATTAAAAGATGACCCTTCCCCAGATAGGGCCCAAGAGCTAAACTAAAGTTTAGTTTTGAAGTTAAATCAATAAGAAAAATAACGTGTAAACCCACATAATAAGATACATATGAAGTATTTGTCTAATAATTCATTCAAAATAGTAATCTAGCACAGCATCAATATTTTTGAAAGAATTATTTTGTCACGTATCCTCAGAATAAGATGAGAACTGCAGTAACAGAAATATAAACTAAAATTATATTTGTGTGGATATATCTGATTGCCATTGCTGTATGACAGACCACCTCAGAACTCAATGGTGATCTAAGCTATGCTCAGCTGAGCAGCTTGGTCTCAGGCTGCAGCAACTGGGTGGCTCTGGTTCTCACTGCAGGTGCACGGGCTGCTAGCTAGCCATTGCATGTTCTTTTGACAGCAACGTCGCATGTGCAAGAGAACAAGTGGAAACATGGAAGGCCTCTAAGGGCTAGGCTCAGAAATAGTACCTTGTCACATCCACCTTATTCCTTTGGCCAACCTCAGAGTCAAAGGTAAAAAGGATAAATATATACTTGACTCCAACCCAGAAGAAATGCAAATTCACATGGCAAAAGGTATGAATAAAGAAGGAGAAAAACTGGCACAAATAAGGTGAACAGCCACAATGGGAAGTACCTGTAAATTCTGACTACAGTATTCTCAGTTGGCTTATAGGGAAGGCTTTATCTTAGCAGGGAACCAGAGTTAATGAAGGTTATATGAGATGAAAATCACTGTCATGTTATTAGATGCGCCTTAAAACAAATACCTGTCACAGATTGTGATTAGACATCACTCACGGTTTTCAGTGTAGCAGCATAATGTCTGAACTTGCAGTATCTGAAATGGGAAGGACTATAATTAAGGATGTGAGGGGCAGAGGAAGGTAGGTATTCTTGGAGTTGTGTATGGTATGAGTAAAAGTAAAAAAGAATAATTGAGGGAATGGTCAGATGTAGAAAAATTTGTTTAAGGAAGTAGTGGGAGATAGGGAGTTTAAGAATGTTTTTAAAAAGAATATTTAGTTTTAATTCAAAGTGTTCTGTGGAATCTTAAAGACTTTTGAGCAAGTGATTAAAATAGTCAAAGTAGTGAAGTGGGAGAAAAATAATCTTGCTGGGCATGTAGGATGGAAAGCAATGGGAGAGTCTCCAAGGCAAGGATTCTAGGTAGAAGGCTGTTCAAATAATTGAGGAAGACGTGCCCTTGAACTGGGTGAGAATAGTGGTGACAAAGGTAAAAAGATGATTAAGAGAAAGCAGTTAGAGTGGGATGGGATTGGGAATTTGCAAGGAAGGCAGAGAACTGGAAGACTTAAAGTTTTCAAATCTGTGTGACCGAAGAGACAATCATAAGGTTACTTATCAAAAATCAAGAGTAGGGCTTATTTTAGACATTTTTCTCAAAAAAAAAAAGATTGTGAGTGTCCTAAGGTGAAATAATCTATGACCAGTTAAAAGAATTTAAAATACAAAGACCAATATAATTAGAGTTTAAGAAGTTAGGAGTTGAGAGAGTAAAATAGAGAAAGTGTTAACTGCCAAGACTGGAGAGGTAAGGAGAAGTCACATAGTAAGAGCTTTTTAAGTCAGGTTAAATAATTGAAATTTTGTCTGAACAAGAGTAGGAAGTTTTAAACACAAGTAAAACATGATCTGCTTAACATTTTTGAAAGATCAGCCTGAAAGCTCAGTTGACACAGATAAGAAAATCACTAATTAAACCTATTATATACATTGTACAGAGTCTTTCAGCAAAAACATTTTGACACTCAGAATATGTCAACATGCTTTCTTTATAACAAGATAACTAAAATGAGTTGAACCTATTTTTCTGAGTTACAGAAAAAGAAGGTAGAATCTCTATTTTTAAAATTAATTCACACATTTTTTTTTGCATTGTAATACCATTAACTATTTGGGGACAGGTTAAATATGTCTATGATTTGGGAAATAGAAAATTTTAGTCTAAAAAATGCAAGTCCTTTTGGTTATCAAACTCAGACATTGAAATGAAAGTGCAGTTATGTCATTCTCCCCCTTTAAATTATGTATTCATCTCTTGAAACTGTTCAGTATTGCCACAAGTAGATATATATTAAACTAATGATACTGCATTGGACACTGTATCTCATACCCTAAACCAGAAAGATATATGTCTAATCAATAACCAATGTTATTTCTTTAAATAAATGAAAATTTCTGACCAAAAAAAACAATGCAATGCAATTTGTGACAAAAATAAAGCAATAGTCAGGCATTCAGATATATCAAAAGTCATTTCCTAGCAGTGACAATATAGTTATCTAAGAAGGGAGATGTAAGAAAGTCTTAGAAGCTCTCATAATCTTACCTAATCAAAATGTATTGTATCTGGCCAGAACACGTTAGTTTTGGCATGTCAACAATACCAGTAACTTTGTTTTCAGGTTGGGAAAATGGGTATTTTATTTTGGTTATAATTAAATATTCCTTTACTTATTGCTGCATAATTTCCCAGTTTTTCTTCTTACATTGGAATTTTGACATAAAATCACAAATGTATAAAATATTCAGGTGATGTAAAAAAAAGAACATTTTGATTAGTATTGGCTGGAAGAAAAGGTGAGTGAAATACATAGTGTACCATATCTCAATTTTCAAAATTATCTAAACATATTTTGGATACAAAATTGACATTTAAATACATCATAACTTTGCATAATGTTTCTCACTAAAGATTTATCTCCTCCTGAGAATGATTACATATTGTGTAGATTCACATATTAATGTATTACAGATAGATTATTTCTTTAAATATGCAATAGTGTCTTTTTACTTAGCCTTTTAAATTAAACTTCTATAAAAATTTAAAGGTTTACATCACATTAACCAAAGTTGAATTTACTGTCATTAAATTAATTACTTAAAAGGAAGGAGCGAATATTCATTTTGTACCAGTATGTCATTTTTTAAAGTATCAAAGTAAACATAATAGTAAAATATACTTAAACTCTCTAAAGGGCAACCATTAGATGTAAAAATAAAAAGAGAGTAAGGAAAACGAAATACCAGTCATGATATCCTTTTTTTAGTATCTTTTCTGTGATATGGGTTGCGAATATTTTGATTCTTTTTTTGTATTTTGATTTTATTTAAGAACATATTTTCTATGGAGACATTTTATGGTTCAATTGAATTCAACAATGATCTCTAGTGCTGCATGAGAATTTTGTGAAATGCTTAAAAATAAGTGCAAATAAAGTCTCCCATGTTTCCTTCTAGTGATTTCTTTTAAAAAATGATTCTTATTTTATATTAAGATATTTGGCTCATTGAAAACCTGTTAGGCTAATAATTAACATGAAAACCAAACTTTGTTTTGTTTTCCTGTGTGCTATTTTTATTTTGTTCAGTAACTCTAATTAAATGACCCAGTATAGTCAATGCCACTTGTATTACATACTAACTCTTATATTTATGTAAATAGATTTTAAACTCTATTGTGTTTCTTTGATGTGATTTTTAATTTTTGAATCAGCAGTTGTGTTAGTCTGTTCTCATGCTGCTGATAAAGACATACCCGAGACTGAATAATTTATAAAGAAAAAAAGATTTAATGGACTCAGAGTTCCACGTGTCTGGGGAGGCTTCACAATCATGGCAAAAGGCAAAAGTCACGTCTTACATGGCAGCAGGCAAGAGAGAATGAGAGCCAAGTGAAAGGGGTTTTTCTCATAAAACCATCAGATCTCCTGAGACTCATTCAATACCACAAGAACAATACAAGGGAAACCGCCCCTATGATTTAATTATCTCCCACCAGGTCCCTCCCACAACACGTGGGAATTATGGGAGCTACAATTCAAGATGAGATTTGGGTGGGGACACAGACCAACCATATCAGCATTACAGCATTTTAGGTATTACAACTTTATAATTTATTTTAACATGTGTTAAGAATAGTTTCCTACCTAAATCATTTAATTGACAAATGATGATAGTGAGTCCAGTTCAAAAGAGAAATGAGATACATGGGCATATCAAACAAGTTTTACCAAAGATAAAGATATCAGCTCAGCAATTTTGAGAGTAGAGAAATTAGAAACATTCTCAAGAAATAGATGAAACATTATCTTCTTGGTCTCCAGAACAGACACACAGTGGTAGATTATAAATATGAGGCAGGGAGAGCCAAGTCAGAACTTCACGGGAAGCTCAACTGTCCTCTTTCTAGGTGCAGACTTAAAAGAATGACATGATAGCACTGTAGTCCTGCCTGGACGCTTCCTAGAGACCACTCCCACTGGGCTGGGGTACATCTTAACCTAACCTTACACTTACACAGTGCACTGCATGACTCCAACTAGAATGTGCATGGCATGAGGTGAATCCTGGGGATATAGAGCAATTGTTTTATATTCCCAGGTTTAAGAGCTGAGCCTGACATAGAATAGGAATATAATAAACAATTGCTGAATGAAGAATGCGTAGATGGAAAGAATTCTAGGATAAAGCACACAATATACTTCAACTGGAAACAACTCTTTATGTATCACCCTCAATGTCTTGAGATAACTCTGCTTGGCCGAACTTATAACTGTAGGAATGGAACAGGGGTCAGTTTTGTCACTGGGAGTTACACTACTCAGCTCTCAGACAAGCTATAATGCCTATTATATATTATCTGCATTACTCTCCATTTTCAGAAATTCATTGGTATATACACAGTTGTTCTCTTTTAATAAGACTTTAAAAGTGAGACAATCTGACAAAAATAAGACAGTATCTGGAGGGTATGCAGTTAAAATAATATATTATTTTGAGAGAAGTGACATATTTATATTTAGCTGCCCAATTTCATAGTAAATTATGTCTTTCTATTATTTAAAGCCCTCTTCTACAACCCTACATAGCTTTATAATTTGTTTTCTCACATGGATCTTCCACACTTTGTGTTAAGTTTATTTCTATGTATTTTACATATTATATGCCTAATGCAAATGAGTTGTGTTCTTTAATTTGATTTTCTCATTGAAATTTTTGGTATATTGGAAGAGAAATACTTTTACATATAAATAATGGATGCAGTTACATTACTGAATGTTCCTATTAGCAATAATAATATTCCATTTCATTGTCTTGAGTTTTATGATTATGTCATCTGCAATGATAAATTTTTATTTTCTCCTTCATTTACTTTCATATTTTATTATTTTTTCATAACTTGTATCACTAGTAAATCTAGAACAATTTTAAATTAATTAATTAAACTAAAATTAAATTAAACATGTTTGCTCATCTTGATTATGAAATGCTGGTATTTTTTTACAAGACCTAATGCTAAATATATGTGTAATCACATTAAAAAGCTATCCATATATTCCTGTTTACTAAGGATTTTAAAATCTAAAACAGCTTTAAAATCTGTATGTATCTAAAATAGCTAAAAAATATTTACCAAATGTAAGTTTAGCATTTCTGGCAATCATATGATTTTTAAATTTTATTTAATATCATGACTAACAGATTTTCTGTTATTAAAACATGATTACATGCCCTTTTAAACAAGAATTACTAATGTTGTGTATCATAATATTATACAGTATTATTGTACAGTATATTTTGGTATACCATAGTAACATGAGTACATGAGTGAATAGTTCTGTTTTGTTTTGTTTTTGAGACAGGGTATTACTCTGTCACCCAAGCTGGAGTGCAGTGGCATGATCACGGCTCACTGCAGCCTCTACATCCAGAGGCTCAGGTGGTGATCCTCCTGCCTCAGCCCCCCAAATAGCTGGGACAACAGGCGCACACTGTCACCATGCCCGGCTAATTTTTGTATTTTTAGTAGCGACAGGGTCTCAAATTCCTGGGCTCAAGTGATCCACCTGCCGAAGCCTCCCAAAGTGCTAGGATTACACCCTTGAGCCACCATGCCCGGCCCATATTTTATTAAAGAAATTTTCATAAGTGCAATTGCTCTGTAGTTTTTTATATGGGAGGATGTATGTATCTGTGTAGATATAAACACATGCTGATACTGTTCCAGTCTTGAAAATGTGTATCTGAAATCTTTGACATTAGGATTGTAATTAACGCAGGGCCCCAGTTGCCACATTCACACATCCATCATTTGCTCCTGTGCCGAGCATCTTATGGGCTGCTCCCAGCTAATAACGAGTGTGACCCAGATAGTATGATTTTCACTTAGACTCCCCATGGGCCTTACTGAATTTCCTTAGAACTGTGCTGAAATTTAAGACTCATCACCCAAACAGTTTTTTCCTTCCTTCTCTTCTTCCTAAGGATCAGACACACATGACAGTCTGATGGCTCTACCAGCCTCCCTTGTCTCACTTCCCATACTCTTTCATGGTCATTTCCCTTAATAAATCACTTCCTTGTCTGATGTTATCTTGTCTACTCTTCAGAAGACTTAAACTATCATGTTCATGTGTACCCAAAGATGTCAGAGAAAACAAGCAGTTAGATGGGGATTTTGGACCGACCCACAGGGCCAATAAACTATAACATGTACTTAGGGGCTGAGTGGGAGCCACTAATTAAGAATTAAGTAGCATGTAGCATCAGGACTCAAGGAAGTATTTCTAGGAGTGAATATATTTTTTATTAAAGTTCCAAAGAATTTATTATCGAAACTAAAAACAAAACTCCAATTGTACATAAAGTAACAAACCTTTACCACAGCTGTTGAGTGAAAGTGGTGATGCAAATTTACAAACATTGCTGAAGGCCAAGAGGAAGGGCAAAGGAGAGTTCCAGTTGGAATATCAATTACGTTCATGCAGCTTACTCTTGAATTAAACACTCATGACCCATTGAATGAAATCATCACATGGGAAATTCACAGTGCCTTGCTGAGCAGTATGCTGTCTTCAAAACTATCTGTCAGAGCCCTAAGTTTGACACAGCAGGTGATGTATTCATCGATGGTGATCTTTCCATTGGTGGTGTATCATTTTCCAATTGAATTCGCTGTCTCGGGACTCAACCTAAATCCCATTGTCATCAGGGCCTTCTGCAATTCTTGTGGATCCACCATTCCACTCCTATAGGTGTCAAAACTGATGAAGCGTTATCTCCAGCCAACAGCCAGAAGGTCTCTGTTGTAGCTTTTACAGAGGCCTTTATCTCCTCAGTTAGAAGGACAGACTCAGTTGACACACAGGCCAATGATCTATTTGTTAGCATTCCAAAGCTCCACACATGTAAATGCTCAAACAAGGCAGGCCTGTTATACAAAGGTTGGGACTCTGGTGAAGAAACCCCAGGACCCTGGACATGAGAAGAGGTCATCTGCATGGATTTCCCTTTAGATGTTGACTCTGCAGTGCTACGTCTCAAACTCTTGAGGCTTGCAGAACTAGCACCTCTACCCTAGTAAGATGTAGCATTTCCACAGTTCTGGAAGACACTACAGAGGCCTCTCTCCTAGAATGCTGCAGGTGGCCCCTCAGAAGCTGCCTCTACCTTCTTTCTTAGCTGTCAGACCAATAACAATAATTAAATACCAGGAGAAGTCCGGGCGCGGTGGCTCAGGCCTGTAATCCCAGCACTTTGGGAGGCCGAGGAGGGCGGGTCACGAGGTCAGGAGATCGAGACCATCCTGACTAACACGGTGAAACCCCATCTCTACTAAAAATAGAAAAAATTAACCATGTGTGGTGGCAGGTGCCTGTAGTCCTAGCTACTCAGGAGGCTGAGGCAGGAGAATGGCGTGAACCTGGGAGGTGGAGCTTGCAATGAGCCGAGATCGCGCCACTGCACTCCAGCCTGGGCAACAGAGCAAGACTCCACCTAAACAAAACAAAGCAAAACAAAAAAACAGCAGAAAGTGGCTGGGGGTATTCTGTGACTGATAAGAAGGGAAATAGCCTATATACCAACAATAATTGTAAGAATTAAGTGGCTTGTAGCAGCAGGACCCAAGGAAGTATTTCTAGGAGTAAATTTTTAGAGTGCTTGATCAAGCTGTTTGGAATATCAGATTGGATAAGGGTTCATGATTGGGGTATTTTCTTAGGACGTGGAATTTAACAGCCCAGCAAGGATATCAGGGGATGGACCTAACTCACTGATGGAATGACTCTTAGAAACCCAGAAAAAGTGATAGGCAACATTCAGAAAACCTTGAATATTCGAGTTGCCCTGGAAAATGGTAGAGAAAAAGCCTGACCATTGAACAGACTGAATGGATCCTAAAAAATGGTTGTAGAGTATCTCAGATTCCACCACACAGTAGCCCCTATTATAGCTGCTTTGCTAATGTAGTATCATCACTAGAACAGATTAATTTGACTTTAGATAAATGGTATGTGGCCATTGATTTAGTGAATCCATTCTTTTCCATTCCAATTAGAAGAGAGGGTCTGAAAAACTTTGTATTTAATATGTCAGCAAACAATATTCATTTACAGATTTGTCTTAGGGCTTTTTAAGTCTCCTGCCCTGTAGTCATAATATACTATGAAGAGACCTAGACAATCTGAACATTCAAGGAAACATCACGCTGACTCATTGCATCAGTGATATCACACTCAATGATAAAATGAGGAAGAGGCATCTAAGATGTTGCAAGTTAAAAAGACAAACACACACTAGAGGGTACAAGGTAAATTTTATGAATGCTCAAGACCTACCACTTCTGTGAATGTTTTAGAGGTTCAATCATCAGGATCATGCCAAAGTAAAAGTTTCTGCATCGTTCATTCCCTACCACGATTAGGGAAGCACAACAGTCTTTGACTTCCGAAGTTAACAGATTTTATATTTATACATATTAAGCATGACCATGTATTGGGCTACTTTGAGTCAGTCCCAGAGGATAGGACTGTGCAACAAATTCAGACTGTGTTACAAACAGCTTTATTGCTTGAGTTATACAATCTAGCAGTCCCTTTGGTGGTGATAGTAGTGGGAAAAGATGCCTTATGGTCCTATGGCATTCCTGAACACATGTACCCTCCCACAACTGGACCAGGAAGAAATTGAGTCCTTGAATAGACCAATAATGAGTTCAAAAACTGAGGCAGTAATAAATACCCTACCAATCAAAGAAAGCCCACGACCAGACAGATTCACAGCTGAATACTGCCAGAGGTACAAAGAACAGCTAGCACCATTTCTCCTGAAACTTTTCTGAAAAATTGAAAAGGAGAGACTACTCCCTCACTCATTCTATAAGGCCAGCATCATCCTGATACCAAAACCTGGCAGAGATGCAACAAAAAAGAAAATTTCAGGCCAATATCCTTGATGAACGTCAATGCAAAAATCCTCAACAAAAATACTGTCAAACAAAATCCAGCAGCATATCAAAAAGCTTATCCATCACAATCAAGTAGGCTTCATCCCCTGGATGCAAGGTTGGTTCAACATATACAAATCAATAAATGTGATTCATTACATAAACAGGACTAAAGACAAAAACCACATGATTATTTCAATAAATGCAGAAAAGGCCTTCGATAAAACTCAACAATTTTTCATGTTAAACGTCACAATAAACAAGGTATTGAAAGAACGTACCTCAAAATAATAAGAGCCATCTATGACAAACCCACAACCAATATCATACTGAATGGGCAAAAGCTGAAAGCATTTCCCTTGAAAACTAGCAAAAGACAAGGTTGCCCTGTCTCACCACTCCTATTCAACATAATATTAGAATTTCTGGCCAGGGAAATTAGGCAAGAGAAAGAAATAAGGGGTATTCAAATAGGAAGACAGGAAGTCAACTATCTTTGTTTGCAGATGACATGATCCTACATCAAGAAAATCCATCGCATCAGTCCAAAACCTTCTTAAGCTGATAAGCAACTTCAGCAAAGTCTCAGGATACAAAATCAATGTGCAAAAATCACTAGCATTCGTATACACCAACAACAGGCAAGCTGAGATCCAAATCACAAATAAACTCCTATTCACAATTGCCACAAAAGGAATAAAATACATAGAAATACAGCAAACAAGGGAAGTGAAGGACCTCTTTGAGAAGAACTACAATCCACTGTTCAAAGAAATCAGAAAGGACACAGACAAAGGGAAAAATATTCCATACTCACGGATAAGAAGAATCAATATTGTGAAAAATGACCATACTGCCCAAAGCAATTTATAGATTAAATGCTATTTCATTAAATTACCATTGACATTCTTCGAAGAATTAGAAAAACAATTTTAAAATTCACATGAAACCTCGAAAGAGACCAAATATCCAAGGCAATTCTAAACAAAAAGAACAAAACTGGAAGCATCATGTTACCTGACTTCAAACTATACTACAGGGCTACAGTAACCAAAACAGCATGGTACTCATACAAGAACAGATACATAGACCAACAGAACAGAACAGAGAACCCAGAAATACAACCACACACCTACAACCATCTGATCTTCAACAAACCTGACAAAAACAAAAAATGATATATCTGATATAAAGTATTTCATCTAAATTCTGATGATTTGGTTTGTATTAGAATGTCTGTTTTTAAAAAGTTTTGCATTTATCTTTTTCTTTCTTCCTTTTTTTTTTTTTTTTTTTTGAAACAGAGTCTTGCTCTCTTACCCAGGCTGGAGTGCAGTGTGCAGTGGTGCGATCTCAGCTCACTGCAACCTCCACCTCCTGGGTTCAAGAGATTCTCCAGCCTTACCTCCCAAGTAGCTGGGATTACAGGCATGTGCTTAGCATTAAGCCTAGTTAATTTTTGTATTTTTAGTAGAGACAGGGTTTTGCCATGTTGCCCAGGCTGGTCTCGAACTCCTGAGCTCAAAGTGGTCTGCTCACCTCAGCCTCTCGAAGTGCTGGGATTACAGGCATGAGCCACCACACCTGGCCCATTCTTATTTTTTATTAAATATACCACACTTTCTTTCCCTGAACATTTTTTTAGATATGGTGGTAATCATATTCTAGTATGTGACAGTTGCTGTATAGAAGTCTGAAGCTAATTTGAAGTCTTTCCCTTTGGAAGTGACTTGATATTTTGCCGGAGTGGAGAGCTCTTTTATTTTTTTGAGATACAATCGTAATGTACCATGTTATGTATATATTTTGTGTGGCTTCCTTTTTACTACTTCTCATCATTGAATCCATTTAATTATACAAGAAAAAAGAGATTTTTGAGGCAGGAGTTACATCTGAGTTTGGAAAGTATCCTGAATTCACAGAGAAGACCCTTAACTACTGACTCGTGTGTGTTGGTCTAAGCCTACCTCTTGCTTATCAATAGCTTCCTGGCCCCACATTTTCCCAGGTTTCTACAGCTCTTCCTTCAGTTATCTGAACAGTCCCAGGATTCTTCACATGAAACTGGAGCTTATTTATTTTCTTTCTTCCTTAATTAGAATGAGCTGGATTTCTGTTACTTGAACTGAAAGGAAACTAACACACGTTTTAAAGTAGACAACATAGATATTTGCGGGTAATAAAAGTAAAGATTCAAACATCTTAGCCGCTCCTTCAGAACAGTAAAACAAAAGCTTCAGACATTTGAATACTGGCATGATTTCTTGTCCTGTATGTAGTAGCATAACTTAAGCACTGAATGTATCCCCAAGTTCTTATACCTACCTGATCCTCAGAAAATTAATTATGTAAGTTTCTGTCCCTCACTCAGCCTCGGTTATCTAATATGAGACGTGAGTTAGAGAGTATGGTAATAATCATCTCAAGGTACAGACATAAGAATTAAAAGCAATGCACGTACAATATCTGATTCAATGCATGGCATATTGTACATAGACAATAAGCAATATTGATTAATAGTAAAATGGTATTAACCATATTATTAATGAATAAATAAATTGAATTTAAATGGCAGCCACTTCCTGAGCTGTGAAAATTTCATAAACTGATTAAATTTCTTAAATGATTAAACTAAAAATCACATTATCAAGTCATCTAATAAGAACTGCACATGTTGAAAAAAAATTTTGTAACAAAACAAGATATGAGATGAGAGTTTAAAATATTTAAAATTTGGATCTTGATGGCTCTCACAGATGATTACTTCTATTAACTTCTAAAAAAAATGTTTTCACATATCATAGTGCCAGTGGACTCTAGCAAACAGAAGCTCTATGATATTATACAAAAGTCACAACTGTGATATGTGGATAAAACCCAAGAGATGCAATGAGGCAGAAATAGGAGCTGTTGGCAGGTGTCTCACTCTGCCCCAAAATATCTCGATTCGGAATCATTACAGTGATAGTTAACACACCAAATCTATGCAGAATTTTGAACTTTATTGTACTGTAATCACAAAAAACTAAGTTAATTGAATTCACCTATTAATTTTAGATTGAAAGAATATCAGAATGTCTATGTCAGGAAATGCTATTGTTTCTAGAGTTAGTTAAAAACAATATGATAAAATTTCTTATTTTGACCAGACTTCCCAAACTAGTCAAAAAGGGACATTGGAGATAATTACTTCCAATCTCCCAGTCTCATTTTTCCAACAAGTTATTCTGAATCTGGCCTAATGCTGATTTAAAAATATGTCAGAAAATAAGGAAGAAATTATATTCCCCAGAAATGTCTTCTAATTCTTTATAACTCACTATTAACATAAATGAACATAAATGAGTTAATATAAAAGTAAGTGTCTCAGAAAGGCATGGTTTCAGCCAGTGTCATTTTTTCTATACTACGTTTTGTTTTATACCAATAAAGGGCAAACCACATAAAGATATTTTTCTAATCCCATTTTCATGATTTTTGTTTCCTTTTCATTTTTTTATTGAAGGAGATATTTTGCATTACAAATAAAAGTGTCAATTATGTCTAAATGTAATTAAAGATAAAGTTTAAAGATTGTATTGGTGACCCCAAAGTAGAAGTAGCTATTGGAAGCCTGTGCCAGCACATACTATTTTGTGTGCTGGAATGAAAACCTAAAATCTTAAGCCAAACTCAGAGGGCCTAAGGGCTGGCATGATAAAATGACAGTGAGCTTGTTTGAAAAATACTATCAATTATCAATAAAACCTGAGTGGCTCCCTGTGGTACAAAGCATTAGTTAAAACAAAAAAAATACACTTGAAACAAGACATTATCTTTATAGGTCTCTGATAGTTTTAAACATTACATTGAACATGACCAAAATATCCAACCCTCTTCATTGACTTCCTTCCCATTTTGCTGTGAAAATGATTTTTCCAGTTAGGCTTCCTCTGCCAGTGCAACAGAAGCTCATTTAAAATTATTCTTATGTGTAGAAGACACAATGCTTTATCGTTTATGAGTTACCTCTTGATCATCATCTATTCCTGAAAAAATGGATTGATCAGTGGCTAAAGTGTAATATTATTATTCATGAAAACTATTTTAGTTACATTCATTAAAATACATCCCATTATTAAATTTTTACATCAAGATGGCACGTATTAATACCATTTTTATTTTATAACAAAATGTATTGTTCAAAGTCACACCAATGTTGGTAATGGAGAAGGAAATTATATAAAACCAGATCTTCTAACTTCATGACATTTTCAATAACTTAAAATTCTTCTGGATACAATAGTCATCTAATTCCCTTTTACAACAGTATATGTGAACACTGGTCATTGCTCTTCATGAAAACAAAAAGCAAGGTGGCATATTATTTAAAAAAAAAAAAAACCTTAGCTTTGAAGTCAGACAAAATTGAGTCCAAAATATACCCATGCCACTTACTTGTATGGCTTTGAACAGAATACACAACTTAAACCCTATCACTCTCAGCTTCCTTACCTGTAAACAGAGATGCAAAGTACCTTATAGAGAGGTTAATTTACTAGATAATAATCATCAAGCAGCTAGCATATAAATTATTTAAAAATATTAATTATACACCTTTCCTTTGTATAAGTTTATTTTGATATTGAAAAGTTTTAAATTAAAATAATGATTAAATTCAAATATATATTTTTTTCAATTTCGTTCTCATTAATTTTTCAAGTAAAACAAATAAGAGCCAAGAAAAAAAAGCCTTCAAAAATAGAACATAGAAAAGAAATGTGTGAACACCAGGAAATTCCTTTAAGTATAGCTAAAGAATAAACCCCCTTGTTCAGGGATAGGTTTCATTTGACCTTTGAGGATGCAGATCTGATAGACTTTCATTTAATTGGAAAAGAGCCACTCAATGGATTTTCTCAAGAAGGAATATGTTTTATTTGACCATTGAAGATGCAGATCTGATGGGCTATTTTGTTTAATTGGGAAAGAGTCACTCAATGGATTTTCTCAACAACTTCTAGTTTATATCATTAAAATTGAATTATAAAATAAGGGGAAGATCAGTGTGTGGAAATCCCATGTTACATAAACATCTTGAACTGTTTTTTTTCATATGAAGCAAATTTGGTCAGTATCATCTCACACACAGAATTTGTTTTTACAATTCAGGGCAAGTTCTGTAGAACAGCCAGATAACAGGAACGATTGTACTAGGGAAGACCAAGTGAGGGAATACAGGACAGTGTACCAAGGAGAAATTAGAGCAAGGACTTTACACACCTTAAGTGCTTAGAGTGGAATGTTAACCTGGGATGAAGCTAAACAATGTGGTACCCAAAAATGTGCTAAGGAAATGTCAACACATGGTTTCCAGCAAAAGGAGACATTTAGATTTCTAGGAAAGGACAGGAATATGGTTTGGATGTGTGTTCCTACCAAATCTCATGTTGAGTTTACATCCCCAGTGTTGGAGGTGGGGCCTGGTGGGAGGTGATTGGATCACGGGGGCAGAAGTCTCATGAATGGGTTAGCATCATCCCCTCAGTGCTGTTTTAAAATTGTGTAGCACCTTCCCCGTCTTCCTCCTACTTGTCTTACTATGTAAGACAAGTCTGCTTCCCCTTCGCCTTCCTCCATGTTTGTAAGACTCCTGAGGCCTTTTCAGAAGCTGAACAGATGGCCAGGCTGCTTTCCGTAGAGCCTGGGGAACTGTGAGTCAACTAAACCCCTTTCCTTTATAAATTACCCAATCGCAGGTATTTCTTTATAGCAATATGAGAACAGACTAATACAGACAGTAAGATTTCAGGTCTAAGTTACTGGACCTCATCTTCCCTGCCTATTGTAGCCACCCTTCCTTAATTCCAAAACCCAAGGCTACCAGTGTCTAAATCTTTAGAAAATGTTTTCTGGAAACCAGTTTACTTTCCACCTTTCTTTGCTTATTCAGAAAGTGCTACAGGTTACTCAGTTATCATCTCTTTGGTTGACTACTGACTTCCAAAAATATATCACTGTTGTCTTACGTTCTTTTCTTTCTGTCTAATTATTCATTAGATGCTTATTTTGCACTTCTTATTTACAAAACACTGTTCATATACAGGTCTCAATGTTAAAGTGTTAACCCATGTAAAAAAGCTAAGGCAGTGAAGTCCACCTTGGTACAAATTTCAAAAATGTTATAAACTATATACTATTTACCAAAAAGGGTAGTAAATGAATATACAAGAGGGGAGATTACTTCTGGTGAGGGTATTGGGAAAAAAAATTTGCAAAACAAATGTGGTATTTGAACAGCTAAAGGAAAAACACACAGTATAGGATTTCTACATGATAATTAGTGTCTGCTCTGATATACTTCCCCCCACCTAGTCTGCATTTAGCACCTGATAACCTTTGCTGTAGCATAATGGAAGTGAACACGTTTACTTTTTGGAACCCAAACTATATCCAACTATAAAACTATATCAAAACTGTATCAAACTATAGCTTTGTTACTAGTTTATATGATCTTTCACATCTTCCTGGAGCTCTAGGTGCCAGGGTTTCTATTCTTGTAAAGTGAAGCTAAAATAATATTCATGTAACAGTGTTGTCATGAGTATTAAATTTGTTAATACATGTAAAAGTACTTAGAATCGGGCCTGGCATATGGTAAACTCTCATTACATGTTAGAGATCTTTAGAATTCAAAATTATATTACCTATTGCAGTTTTCTCTGTTCTTTGAAGCTTCCATCTCTAACTCAACAGTCTCCCTTTGTTCTGGCAAAATCTGGCCCAGATATTTTCTGTTATCTATATCTCCTTTTGCTTGCCCTATAATTTTAGGCTCCAGAAACATTTGCAGCAACAAGCAATATTCTATCTTGTTAACTGTCCCGATATTCTATCTTGTTAACTGTCTTTTTCTGGCCCTGGTGCTTTCAAGTCCTGGAATAGTTATCTCTGCTCTTTCCTGGGTGATAAATTCAACCTCCAAATTTTACTCCAGCCATGATATAGTCTGTGAAGTCTTCACTTACTCATCTTTTCTCCAGATTTGATTTCTCCCTCTCCTGTGCTTTGTTGAATTGCATGGAAGGTAATATAATTTTATGGATTGATTTGTAGTGACATGAACAAAAGAGCTTTCTAATCTTAAAATATAAAAAATAGAATAATTGAATTTCTGAGAAAGAAAGGATGTGGGAGAATTTTGTCTAATCCTCTGCTTTTACATCCAAAAATACCATGTAGCTTGCTCAATGGAAAAAGGATGGTAATAACAAGTAAGACACATTGAGTACTATGCTCCACGCACTTTCCTAAGCACTTTATATGCTTAACTCAGGGGTCCCCATCCCCCAAGCCACAGACTGGTGCTGGTCAGTGGCTTACTAGGAACTAGGCCTCACAGCAGGAGGTGAGCAGAGATTGAGCTAGGGAAGCTTCACTTGTACAACCGCTCCCCACCGCTTGCATTACCATTTGAACTCCACTTGCGTTACCTTCCGACCTCCACCTCCAGTCAGATCAGTGGCAGCATTGGATTCTTATAGGAACTCAAAATGTTTTGTGAACTGCACATGCAAGAGCTCTAGGTTGTGCTCTCCTTATGAGAATCTAATACCTGATGAGCTGTCACTGTCTTCCATCATCCCCAGATGGGACTGTCTAGTTGCATGAAAACAAGCTCAGGGATCCCATCGATTCTACATTATGGTGAGTTGTATAATTATTTCACTATATATTACAGTATAATAATAATAATAAAATGCACAATAAGTGTAATGCACTGAATCATTTGGAAACCAACCCCCCCATGCCAGTCTGTGGAGAAATTTTATTCCACTAAACCAGTCCCTGGTGCCGAAAATGTTGGAGACCGCTGCCTTAACATATTTAATTTTCTTAATAACTCTCTGAAGTAGATATCATTACCATATCTTTCTTACAGTTCTTATGCCTTCCCAAATGCCACTCACCCCAACAGAAAAAGGAGATATAAAGGATATATTAGTTTGCTATGGCTGCTTTAACAAAGTACCAAAAACTGAATGTCTTAAACAGCAGAAATTTACTGTCTTGCAGTTCTGGAAGCTGGACATTTGAGATAAAGGTGCAGCAGGGTTGGCTCCTTACAAGGACTATGAAGGGGAAATTCATGCCTCTCTCCTAGATTCGCTGGCTTCTTCTGCATCATTCCAATCTCTGCCTTCCTCTTCACAGGGTGTTCTTCCAGTCTGGATGTGGTAAGGAAAAATACAAATTTAAAATAAGAAATTTATTCTCCATGTTGAAATAAAGTAAGAGATTTCCCTCCCTTCCTGTTTCTTAGAGCATTGGCCTTAGAAAACTTTTCATTTATCCTCTCTTTGAAGTGCATATAAATCCTTTTAAAAACTATATAGGCATTTTCTCAGCTCTACTGACTCAGCAATATCTTTATTAAGGATATCGGAGCCATCCCTCTGAAATGTAAATATAAAGGAAGATAGCACCCCTATCTCCCAGTTTCTGTGAGAGGGTAAGGGCTTAACTTCAGTGAGTACCTTGCTCTGGCTTGCAAAACTACCTTCTGCAATAAAGACATGAGAAATTTGTTTTTTCCACAGATAAAACCAATTAGTTAACAGAGATGGTTATCCCAATTACCAGGTAAAATAGAATTAATTATATATCACAAAGAGTATTGTCAAGTTCTCTTGAGCACTAGTTACTGTTTACCTTAAGAACATACATGTGAAGCCGGGCGCAGTGGCTCACACCTGTAATCCCAGCACTTTGGGAGGCTGAGGTGGGCGGATCACGAGGTCAGGAGTTCGAGACCAGCCTGGCCAATATGGTGAAACCCTATCTCTACTATAAATACAAAAATTAGCCTGGCGTGGTGGTGCATGCCTGTAGTCCTAGCTACTCAGGAGGCTGAAGCAGGAGAATCACTTGAACCCAGGAGGCGGAGGTTGCAGTGAGCTGAGATCATGCCACTGTACTCTAGCTGGGGCAAGAGTGAGACGCTGTCTAAAAAAAAAGAAAAAAAAAAAGAACATATATGTGAAAGGGTAAGATTTATTTCTGTCTTTGAAATATATTAGCAGATTACCTGTTACGTGCATCATATTCTGGCTAAATGCTTGTTCAATAATAAAATTGTTTCCTTTCTCTACTGCCTTTGTGAAGAGGTTTTCCAAATTGGAAGATTATATTTTAAGTTATGTTTTCCAATAGTGTGTCTATATTCAAATTTCCCATTTTTATAAGGGCAGAATTCATATTAGGGCCCACCCTAATCACTTAATCTTAACTTTTGACATCTTTACTAACCCTGTTTCTAAAGTCACATTGTGTAGTACTGGGGGTTAAAACTACAGCATATGATTGGGAGAGTAGGGAGATTCCAACCATATTGGGAGAGTAGGGGGATTCCAAAAAAAAAAAAGACTAATTTGTCCCATGCCCAATTAGTAAGAGAAAAAACAACCAGAGTACATGAACCATGCCCTCATATTTTATGTCATGCTTCTAAACACTATACATGGTTATTTCAAGTAGTTTTTTCACTACATAGGAACCCTAAAGTAAATAACCAAATTTCACATAATGCTAGACTCACTTAAAAATAAACTGCAACTCCTGGCTAAAGCATCCCTAATTGTTATTTTTCTAAGGAAGAAATTCTATTCACCTCTCATGCTTTTACTCTCAGACCTAGGAAAAACTATATTATTAAGAGAAGTAGTTTCAAACACAAAAAACAGTTTTAGATCTTTAACATGAATTTAAAATGACATTACATGAAAGTACTTTCTGAAACAGAAAGTGGTTATTTTTTTCCAGAAAAATAACTACCTGGCACATTGCATATAGATTCATAATCTTGTGATTATACATGCAACTTTTACTAGCCTGAAACTTTAATAGGAAGAAGGAAACAAAGACAGTGTGTCCCTAATTCCTAGTCACAGCCTCTCTTTCAAGTCCAAGGATCTTCTGCTTTTTCTTCTTTAATTTTGTAAAAGTCCTGCAAATTCTTTCATTGCAGCATCTCTGCCATACAAAACCATCTGAACATGAATTATTTCTAATTCTTAATAGGACTTCCAAGTGAAAAAATGTGTTTATGGCTTTTATTGTTCTATTTCATCTATTCTCAGGCCAGACTTCACTGCTGGTTTCTTCTTTATTGGTGCAGGAGAAGTTTATTGCATAATTCATAGCCCATTAATGATCTGGCAACCAACAAAACTCTTAAGGCACTGCAAAAATAGCCATGCCCACTAAACAGAGAGATTAACTGTGCTTGGATGCTGTGAACAACCATTCAGGGAAAGCAAGTAAATTGAAGGGGAACATTCTTAGACAAAGAAACTAAATGTACATTTCCATCTTCTTTTTCAAAGAGAATTTTATTTTAAGTATTTTCTTAGGGGAAATCTAAAAAGCACTGATATTCCTCAGCCATTACATGAGCACAGAAATATTTACTTAACAAATATTAACAAATATTTCTTTACCTGAAAATATAAAACTTTCTTTCTATGGAAGTAAAATTGTGAACATGCTTTAATTAATTCTGCCAATTGGATATATTACTGTTTAAGATATGGCATCAGTAAAGGCTGACACCTTTTCAATATTTTTATTCATATTTAGTCAGTATGCAGCTTCAGGAGGCAAACTTTATATTTCAGTTTTTAGCCATTCCTGATGGGCCCTACATCTGAGTATTCCATTTTTCACAGCAATGGATATAACAAGTCTGTTGGCTTTCAATAATATTCTTCTTACCAGTGCAAGTTCATCCTGGCACAGATGATACGACTTGCATGAACTATTAGACGATCAGCTTTAGACCATTCACGGTACCACCAGGTCTTAGCCTCCTTCTGCAGTAATTCTCTCGTAATTCTCTGCAGCTGTGTTACTGATACAGGTAATATAACAAGCACTTATAAAATATTTGAAATTTTTCTCTTTTAGTTGAAGTCATGTTCAGCGCTTTCTTCAAGTCAATTTTGGGAGCCTTTGATATATTGTGTACTTTCTAAAATAACTTGTGAGTTTTTTAAAAAGTAAGTTGGAGAACTTCAATAGAGAAAAAGAAAAGAAAACTGACTGTTAAAATTATTTTCAGATACATATAAAAGCCACATATAACAGGCTTGCAAAGCAGAGAGCCACGCACTGATTTCTGAAGCTTTTTTTTTTTCCTAAGTGTCAGCAGCACTGTGACCTAGAAGCAACCTTTCCCTTTTATTGCTTCGGCTTCACATCTTAAGTAGTTCCCCTTTGCATGTCTTTGATGGAAGCAGTATATGGATCTGTCCCAACCTTACTTCTCCAGGCTTCTTTCCCATCATGCCAACTCAAAAAGCCTGTATCAACACCAGGTTACTTTACTTATAATACCCTAAATATAGACTATTCATGAATTACTCTCAGCTATTTATTTTGGGGATCTCACCACCTAGAATCCCTTCTTTTTTCCTCTGTGACCTTTTAAATTCCTCAAAACCTTAAAAGAAGCCTCATCTTCTCCAGGTTAATATATTATTTCTCTGCATGTCCACAGAACTTAGTATAAAAGCAGAAAGAACTCTGGTGGATATTATAGAACAACACTTTCATTTTGGGGGAAAAAGATTCTGTGTGTTAACCATGACTCACCCTATGAGTCATGATGTGAGAATATTTCTATATCCCTTGAGAAATATCCAGGTAAAAAAATGCAATAGTATAATTAGTCTTAAAGATCAATAAAAATAGTGCTCATGTTGCTTTTGTAAACCAACTTGTCAATCAACCAATAAACATAAAATGAAAACCTACTACGTATGAGTACTATTTAGGTGTTATAGGAACTATGGAGAAGTACACATATGACACTTGCAGGTTATTTAAGTGTTGAAAGAATAGCTAACGTCAAATGTGAAAAGAATTACAGGAGTGTAGGAGGAAGGTCACTGTGGAGTAGAGAAAGACTTTGTAGAGGAGATCAACCTTAGACTACATCTTGAATTATGAGTGAAAAATGGCCAGTTAATGAGAAAATATTAACATCAAAGGACTGGAGATGGCAATTTATCAAGTCTGCTTTAAGAACTTATTTATTTGAAAGTTTATAAAAACAATAGAAAAGAATGGGTTTAAAAAGTTAGCCATCAGTCACCTGTTGGGGAGTGCCTTCAATTCCAGTTTTAGAAGCCTTGCCTTCATCTTCAAAATGGATAATATGGTGTGATAAAGTAAACTTTAAGATTTTCGAATACAGAAATATGGCCAAAAAAAAGCAGTGATCCTTAGAGGATTAAACATGTTGAATTCTGTAGATTTAATTTGTGTGCGGGGACATTGGACAGAACATGATTAGTTAAAAATGTATGGTGATAATCCAGAAGTTAGATGACAGATACAGGAGAATTTTTTAAAATAAAACAAACAAAAAATTAACAGTAGCACTTGTGGGATATATGGCCTTGCATAGTATTATGCATATAGCATGTTTCCCAAATTTTAAAAAAAATTTGGTGAAAAAGTTAATAAGTGAGCTGCAATCAAAAGGAAGTAGCATCGAGAGAGTTTCCCTGGCATTATTTAAAATTGATCCTAATATTTACTGAACAGTAGGGTAAACCTTTGCCCAGTAGGGACATTGTACTTCATCTTAGAATGAGTTGAGTTTAGCTAATAGGGCTAAAATCATGGCTTTGAATTTGGCTTCTGGCATATTCTCAGCTCTAAGTTCTTAAAATCAGGAATGACATTTTTCCTTGTGTCTCCTATTCAAGTAAGGGCAGAAATAAAAGAAAGAAAAGAAGTAAAAGGAGAGAAATTCAAGAAAGATAAGAGGACATTTATAGGCAAACTTAGCAAAAGGAGGCAGCAATTCCAAGAATTACCATAGAAGTTGCAAATCGCACACGCTGCAGTGTTCATCCAAGAATACCAATGTCTAGTGATAAAAGTACTAAATGAGCTACCAAGAGCTGAGCCTGACATTGTTATTAGCCACCCACTGTTCTTAGCCTGACAACTTCTAGTGCTACCCCTGCCAAAGATTTGATATCCTTTGGAAATACAATAACCAGTATCATTTCCAAAATGACCCCAGCCATTATTACTAGTACCGGAACTACTCGAGCATTCTGTTTTCATTATCTACCACAATGTATAGAGAAGTAAAGTTCATTTATCTTTAAACTGCCTTATATTTATAGGAGCTCTTATAGAGCCAAGTTATAGGCATATCTTAATGATAATACTTTTCCTATATGTACCTATTGCTCTGAAGCCAGATGCATGGATTTTGACTTTTTCCTTTGTATAACTAATTACCTAAGATGTATTATATAAATAGATTTTTGATGGACCCACTCTAATTCTCCAAGTATCACTGAATGCAAAGTTGGACAGAATATTGACTCAATCTAAGAGTCTTATCATTCACAGTCAGGAGATATTGGAAAGTTGCATAGTCTAGAAGAGGTTAAGTGTAAAGGCTTCGAATTCATATGAGTCTAGATATGAATGCTAATCCTGGTTCTGACACTTAAACAGTCAGACACTTCACTCCATTACCATTTATCTTCTAAGTCAATTAGTTAAAATAATAATAGCAAACTCAGAGTTGCTGTGGGGATTAAATGATATACTGAATATAATGTAATTTAGCTCACTACTAGAAATAGAATGTTTGCTCAATAAATGATAGGTAGTCTGTTTTCCATAGAGAAAAGAAAGGAATCAAGTATTGAACTGTAAAAGAGAAAATACAGTAAATGTCCTTGGCAAGTAGAAAGCAACTAAGATAATAATAAGGCTATGGAAGGTAATGCAGAAATGTGCACATTGAAAATGCCTTACTATTAAAACTGGAAGACACAGAGTTTAGGTAAAAAAAAAAAATTAAGAATTCTTAAATATAGTTTCATGCCATCATTTCTCTATTTATATAAGCAACTTACAGAATAACAAACAATAACATTGCACAATTTAGGACTGTTAGAGTTTTTATATTTTCTTAGTGTGATTTGAATTTCTACTTTCAGCAGTGCATGCCATCTATAGACAGGCCCATGACTGGCACGCAAAAAAATCACCTGCACATATTTTTCATACACTCATATATATACGTACATATAAATAAAAATATCTTGTTAATATCAGCAGTTTTAAGAAGCTATAAAACCAAATACCACATGTTTTCACTTATAAGTGGGAGCTAAATGATGAGAACACATGGACATATAGAGGGGAAAAACACACACTGGGGCCTTTCAGAGGGTAGAGGGTGGAGAAGGGAGAGGATCAAGAAAAATAGCCAGTGGATACAAGGCTTAATATCTGGGTGATGAAATAATCACAAGAAACCCCCACAACACATGGGGGTTTACCTATGTAAAAAAAACCTGCATTTGTACTTCATAAAATAAAACTTAAAAGTTATTAAAAAGGACATAGAAATCAGAAATAAAAAAAGAAGCTATAGTATGGGTTTAATTTAAACCAAATCGTATCACAAGTAATTCTGCCTTTGAGTACAGCAATGGTTTTTCAGTAAAACATGCTCTGATCTACTCCTAATGAAAGAAATGGACAGAAAAGAGTAGTGGATTTCATCTAAGAGCTTTCCTTCTCACTTAGCCACATGTTTAATAAACCAGATAGAAACTATAATGCAGCAATGATTATACAAAGTATGATAGATAAAACATATAACTGATACAGTAGCAATAAGTCTATCATCCTTACCAAACCTTAAAAATATATGAATTGACGGAAGCATTAAAATACTTGGCATGTTATTTATTTAATTCATTTTTTGCACTCCATTGAAATGATAACAAAAACATTGAAATAGATTCAAGGCTTTGTTACAGTAGGTAGCTAGTCAGTCATGAGCAGGGCAGGAAAGGGCCCCGCTCCACACACTCACACCCCCCAGAATGTCAGATGACCACCAGGTGATGATTAGATGGTTATTAGCTGTCTCTCTAAAATAGTAATTGTTCACAGCTGGCACCAAGGAAAGGCAATCTCCCAAAACATAGAAAACACCGAAACTGGTGACAGCCGCTTCCCGATATCACCCTCTCTTGCTTCCTGCTTTCTGCCATGAATTGATGCCGCACAAGGATGCCAGCACCATGCACTTGAACTTCCCAGCCTCTAGAACCATGAGCCAAATACATTTCTCTTTATTATAAATCTTTCACAGCTACTCTGGGGGCTCAGGCAGGAGGATAACTTCAGGCCAGGAGTTTGAGACCAGCCTGGGTAATATAGCAAAACTCCTATCTTTTTAAAAAAAGAGAGAGAAATTCTCTATCTCCCACAGTTCCCTGTACAGATGTCTATGTTGCATTCTTTTTCTTATGGGCAACTTCTGTGCGTTTATCTCTATGTTAAAACCCACATGGTGTGCTTATTCAATGTTTGTCAAATGAAATATTGAGTGAGGAGATGAATCTGTGTGAGGATGTAAAGTGAGTGAAAACAAAGCTGTGTGAACAAATGAATATATTTCTCTTCATTATTTGCTCCCATTAATTATGTGTCTATTTTATGAAGGATGCCCTGTATTGATATTGCAGATTTGGGGTAAAAGTAGAATTTTAAAAATATTCAAGGACACTTTAAGGAAACACCAGGTAAGAAAATGACATAAAAATCTCCCCACTGTACTTAAACTAATAGTGGAACTTTTTAATAGTGAAGCATTAATGCAATGGGATTTTAAATAGAGCCAATCCAAAAGTGCTTAATCTGAATGATGCAATTAGTTTAGAATGTTGGAAGGTAAATTATGAAGAAAACATTTTATTAGTCATAAATAAGTTGCCAATCATTTCTTTGTTGTTAACTTAAGAAGTTTTCTAAAAAAGGATATTTTTGAAATGTAGAATTTAACTACCATACATTAATGAGATTAAATAACTCACTAAAAGTGGCAGTTTTTAATTTGCTGAATTTCAAGTTACAATATCTTATTTCATTTTAGTAACGCCCATAACTTTTTAAAATTATTTAATACATGATTTTAATTCCCACTAAGCAGTCTCTACTAAATGGCTTTAAAATGTTATCATCACGATAGAAGAAAATGTCAACTTTTTTACAAAAATTCTCTTTTTGGACTGCTTTATTGCTATGTGCAGGCATTAGAACAAAGTCTAGGCTGATATGTTATATGTATTTACAAAAATGCCAGACATGTAAATAGTTTACCTTCTATTCCTCTTTTTAAGAAAAGGGCAATTACTTAATAACTTTAAGTCATTTGATATTAGAAAGAAGAACTGATGCTGAAAAAATTTTAATACTTGTGTTGGAAGAACAATCAAGATGGTATAAGTGAAGCTGTTAACAATTATTAGACCAGTAGTAAACAATTGGTAAGTATTATGTTTAGAGCTATAAACATAATATTTAAACATAATATATAAACATAAATATTATGGCAGAGTAAGAAGTTGGTATGAAAACTCTCTTTATAATAGTGTAACCTCCTAGGACCCTTATATAGACAGTCACCATACCTCTCTAATTTTCTGAGATACACCTAATGTCTTCATCTGTTTTGCGCTGCTATAAAGAAATACCTAAGGCTGGATGATTTGGCTCACAGTTCTGATGGCTGGAAAGTTTAAGGTTAGGCATCTGCATTTGGAGAGGGCCAGTCTTCCTCCACTCACAGTGGAAAGTGAAAGGGAGCCAGCATGTCCAGAGATCACAGGGTAAGAGGAAAAGCAAGAGAGGTGGGAGGTACAGGCTCTTGTAAACAACCACCTGTTAGGAGCTAATAGAGTGAGAATTTACCTCCAAGGGAAGGCATTAATCAATTCATGAAGGATCTTTCCTCATGACCCAAAGACCTCCCATTAAGCCCCACCTCCAACACTGGGGATCAAATTGCAACATGAGGTTTGGAGAAGATGAACATAGTACACCTTAATTCCAAACTATAGCATCTATTTCAAGCATTCTATCTTTTCTTCCCATAAATATTATGAGAATCATCAGGCAATAAATCTCAATTTTGAATTCAGATAATTCAGCAGTGCCACTGATCCACCCTTTCTTCCAGTGGTATTTAAATTACTTAGTATATAAGTCACTCTATAACATCCACTGAAGTTATCAACTTCTCTCCAAACCAACTTGAACCTACCAGCTCAAGCTACCATTGACTGTTATCTGCAATCACCCTTTAACTAGGTTTCCACATTTATTTTTTGAATTCCACTGATATACTCTCTAAAGAGAAACTTTTAAAATATTTAAATTGGTCATGCCAGCCGTCTAGTGAATAACATCAGTGAATTTCCACTGCAATTAGGGTAATATCCAAAATCTTTTCCATGCCCTCTAAGACCTCAGTATTCTGGCCTCTACCCACATCTCCCATCTGAATTAGATGCCATCTCCCTCTCCTACTCGTTGTTCCAGCAACTTTTTCTTCATTCCTTAATACATTATAATTTTTCCCATCACAGCATTTTGCCTGCCTTTGCTTAGAATGTTCCTCCCACTCTGTCCTTCACTTGTGAACTCTTAATAAGTCTCAGATCTCTCTTTAAATATCACCTATTCAGGACCCCTAGTCTTTTGCACACACATATTTTTCATTTCTCTTTTACTACAGAAATCTCACTTTAACAGTTTCTTGTCTGTCTGTCTCCTCTACGAGATTTTAAAGTTTGTCATCACAGAAACCTTGTCATGTCTTGTCAACATTATATTCCTTCCTTATGATTAGGTCCTAGAAAAATATAAAGTAGCCATACTGGGCTAACCCTGAGCAGGAAATTATCAAGCATCCCCTCACCAGTTCTACTGATGCTCATTGCAGTGAAACGACAGCACAAGGAGGCCAGAAGTTTAGGTTGGCAGGTCCCTCACAGGTGCCATTCAAAGCAAAAAAAAAAAAAAAAAAAAAAAGGTATTGGTGAATTACAGAGCTACATGCCTCAACAATGTGAGTTAGTAACACAAAGGAGAGAGAAGAGAACTGCTTTAAGATAAAAATAATTCAGGTTAAAAGTGCCAGTCATAACTTCAAAATCCACAAGTAGAAAACAACATCAGGTATTACTTCATGGAACTTCCTAAATAATGAGAAAATATTGTCATATTTTTCTTATTTTGATTCTTCTCATTGTGTTCCACCTTCTAAAACAAAACTGCTTTGATACAGTTCTTGGATGGTGGGCCCTGTGGAGACAGAGGAAGCTCTGGGTGTTTAGAGAAAAAAAAGACAGAGCCTGGAAGGGAAGAAATCTTCCCAGGCAAGTGCTCCTTGGCAAGGTCAATGGCAAACACCCCTTCTTCCTCACCTACACATTTCTCCTCTACTTTTTACTCTCTCCCACTTCTTTTCTCTTTCTCTCATTCTATCCCCCCATCCATTATAAATCTTCTCCCAATTCCAATGCTTGAGCTCTTTTCTTTTTCTCTCTATTGTCCCCTTTTATCTTGCTAAATTTCCTTTAAATAAAATTACTTCCTAGCCAGGCACTGTGACTCACAACTGTAATCCCAGCACTTTGGGAGGCTGAGGTGGGAGGATTGCTTGAGGCCAGGAGTTCAGGACCTACCTGGGCAACATGGCAAAACCCTGTCTCTACAAATAATAGAAAAATTAGTGGGACATGGTGGCGCACACCTGGAGTTCCAGCTATTCAGGAAGCTGAGAGAATAGAACTACCTGAGCCCAGGAAGGTCAAGGCTGCAGTGAGCCATGATCACGCCACTATACTCCAGCATGGGTGACAGAGAGAGACTCTTTCTCAAAAACAAACAAAAAAAAACCCAAAATATATATTTTTTTAATTGAACTTTTTAATTGAAAAATAGTTTTTATTTTTATTTCATTGAGCTTAAAAATAAAAGGTGATGACAAAAATAGAAGGAAATTGGACTCCATATGCTACCATATTCCTCCGTAAATTGGGCCCTATGAAGCAATGGTGAGGGTGGGTATAGCCAGAGGGAACCCTAGAGTGACACGCACTTCAACACCTTTTTTGTATTCAAATATAGGCTATAAAGAATCATACTGAACGTTCTGAATGAATGATAATAAAGTAATTGTGAGGTAAGGTAATCTACAACTATGCATATGAAATAACATATTTCTTACTGTAAGTATTTAATTTGAAACCTTAATATACCACTTCAGAAAAGAAGTCAGGTCTTTCCCAAAAACAAATTACTTGTGAATGACATGAATAACTCTTTTTCATTTTAACTTTTCACACCCACAGTATCTTGCATTCATACTCTCAAGAACTCAAGGGCTGGAGAATCTTCACAGATTAGCAGAGAAAATTTACTTCACTTGTCAAAGAGATGGCATCTCCTCTGGGGAAGGAGCTGGCAGCTCTTTAGCAATGCATTATGCCTCATGACATTCTAGAAGTTGAAGATTGGATTGTGACTGTTGTGATAGCTCCTCCAAGCCTTCTTACAATAGATTCACAGTCTCTGCCACATGGATTTTTATTCTCTGAGCATGACTTCTTATAAATAAGGCATCTTGCCTCTCTACCCTTTTGTCAGGTGTCAGAAACTTTACTGATTTATGTTTTAGAAGTATATAGAGCTGATTCTCTCTCACAAGGTGCAAGAAAAACAAAAAAACAAATAATTTCTAAGACAGTGTCTCTGGCCTTGGTTCTATCTTTTAATATCCTGCATATCCTTTGAACTCTGTCTCAGGTGCATTAATAAAAGTTAGGTATTACTATTTTAATCTGCCTGTGGTTGTCTCAGCATTCATACTATGAAGTCTGTGCATGTTACTTCTTCATTAAGAAAATTTATAAATTCAACAGATTTTCATTATGGTTCCACACTCTTCCAAGAACTAGAAATACAGCTGTTAACAAAAAAACCCTCGTCCTCCTGGAGCTTATTTTCAATAAAGGGCAGATAGACAATAAACAAACAAATAAATAAATAATGTCAGATTTAGAAAAAATAAGATAAAAGAATAACAAATGGTAATGGTGGTAAGTAACTGTTATATATAAAGTGATCAGAGTGGTATCTCTGACAAAATGATGTTTTAGTGGAGACCTGAAGGAAGTTAGAACATGAATCATTTGGTATCTAGAAGGAAGAGTGTTCTAAGCAGAACATAATTTAATAGAGACCACTGTTCTTAGCCTAGGGGAGAGTAAGAGCAAAGAGGGGAATATCAGAAGATAAAGTCAGAGAATTTGCCTATGAGAAATAGAAAGGTTTGAATTTTCTCAGAGATAGGGCACAGGTATGACTGTCTCATTTACATTTTAACAGGACCACTCTGCCTAATCAGTGGAAAATAGACTGGAAAGCAAGGGTGGAAGCAGAAAAACCAGTTTAGGAGGCCATTGCAGTAGCTCTGCAAAGAGATGATGGTGCTTTGAATTAGACGATATATGGAGCATAATAGTCAAGAAGGAAGGAAAAGTGTTCAATGGAAAGCTTGGCATAACTCAACAATTCAAATATGGAAAACAGAAGTCATTTCTAAATTATAGAGAAAATATTTAAAAATCTTCAGCTCAGATAATGATCATAGTGTGAATGTAACTTATCTTTTTTATGCCATTGTTTACCAGCTGTTTTCCAGTGTGTGACATTTCTTTGCAACTAAGGGAGAAATGAAATTTTTTTCTCTTCCATCCATTGGTGTAGTTCTCTCCTTAAAAAAAAAAATCCCCCTTTATCACTTTCTTCTTTTACTTCATAAATGTAAACACACAAGTAGAAACAAACACAGATACACACACTATACAATACACACACACATACACACAAAACTATCCTCTCTTATAACAACTTTACTCTTCAAGGAAAAATACTTCATATTCTCGTGAAGATAAACATGTCATGGCATTTTAAGAATAATGAACCAGGATCTAATTTGTAAAAATACACATTGTATTCGTGACTAGTCATAGTTACCTATAAATTTTGTCCACCCTTAACTGATAATTTATTCACACATGTTATAATTATTTTTAATCACCTATTATGTACTAAATGCTTTCAGATATATAAATAAATTGACGTTCTAGTGAAAAATTGCCTATAATTATAACAAATTCAATGATTGCGTGTATATTAACTATCATATCCCTCCTCCCATAAACATTAACATATTATTTGCTTTTTATTGTTCAAAAGAGACATGTATCTTCTTTCCCAGAGGTAATGGAGGTAAACAAGAAATAGGGAGTTGGGAAAAACTCAAGAATTAGGAGATATGCATGTCTTTTTTTTTTTCTCTCTCCTTTGGTAATGTTTTCTTTTTCCCTCATTAACTCTCAGTAGTCTATTTCAAGAAGACACACAAAGAGAGATTTTCTTAACTTGGGTTGAGAGGTTAATGAATTTCTTGGATTCAGGAACCCATAAAATTATAATAAAACATTAGCAATTTGGGCACAAGTTACAGCAAATAGAAACCTAATGTGAACTAGTTTAAATTAGAAAGGGAATTTTTTAGTTCATATTACCCAAAAATCAAGGGGTACAGTTGGCTTCAAGAAGTTCTTGTTCCAGAAGCTTAAAGGATATTGGGGCTTTATCTGCTCTCTACCATCAAGACAGACCCTTGAAACATGCCAGAAATGATGTCTTCCCTCTGCCCAAGTCTCACACTCCATCACCTTAGAGCCTCAGGGAAAGAAGTCACTCTTGCCACAGTTTCAGAAAGAGTTATGTGGAGAGCTGTACCTGGTCTAACTTAGTTCATGTGTCCATACATGAATGAACCACCACGGTAAGGGAGGTCCATAGCTAAAGGGTCAGGCCTGGGTAACATATCTAGTACTTTCCATTTGGAGGGTGAGGTCAGCTCCAAATGCACCTTCAGTGTGTTCCTCGACAGAAGAAAGGGGAAATCTACTGTAATGAAGAGGGAGTGATATGGGCCACCAAAAGCAACAGATGCACCTTAAGTGCATATATGCATGTTTCTGAGCAAGAGCAAAAAAGGAAAGGCTTTCCTCAGACTTTAAAAGGGGTCCATGATTTCCCCCCCAAAATTTTAAATAGCATTGAACTGAGTATAGACTTGCTACCTGGAGGTACAGATCAAGAAAAACCCCAAACACGAAAAAGATATTTTTCTATGTAATTTTGATTTTGACCAGCATTACATTTTTTTATCAAATAACCATAATTTAGCATCCAGAAGCTTATTCAAGTTTTAGTAGAAAGGAAGAACATAACCTTCCAGAGCCTAAATCACTTGGTGAATATAAACTGAGCTTCTGAGGAGGTGAGTTTGTTTTGTTGATTGGTTGCTTGCTTGGTGTGTTATTTTCCTCTTATACCATGACACGTGTACAGTCATGAACAGACTTCATTTTATCTCCAAATGTCTCTTTGAATTTCATCCACTCAAGTAAGTTCTTTGCTGTTATTGTATGAAAAGTTGGGCACTGCCAGGGCTTATGTGGTGGCTCTTAGATAACAGCCATGGTACTTTAAATTGCCAAACACAGCGTGACTCAGAATGTTAGAATGTCTATAATAAGTAAAAATCTGATCTTCATTTAAATTCCATTGGACATCCTGGCTCCGTTTTTTTGTATAAGAATTTTTTAGGAAATCCAGCATGCATTTTTGGTAATGTATAGAGATTGCTACAAAAATTCTGAATGGACCCGCATATAACACAATCAGTATATTGAACAAGCCATGCTAGTGGAATCGAATCCCAAAGCAAATGTATTTTCTTCTTCCCTGTTCTTTTTACCTTTATTCAGGGAAACTAGATTTTTCTAACCTGAGTAAAAGCTTAGCGTTCAAAACTTAGATAACACAAAGTGTCTTTAAAGCAGCAAATGCATAGATGTGATTCATTATTTAGAATGTCCAGACTAATGTAATAATCCAAGCTTCTACTTTCATTCAAAGTTACAGCTACTCTGCTCCCAGCTAGGGTCTACAGATAGAAAAATAAATGAACAAAAGAAGAAGGTCTATTCAGCTTTTTTCTTCTCTCTCTGTTCCGCCACTATATCACCAACCATAGTTTCTGAACCAAGTTGGAGCATAGGGAGGGAGAAAAGTTAAGTAGAGGAAAGGACATTTGTACTTGATTGTTACTGTCGTAGCTAGTTCTATACTTTCTGGACCTTGACAGTTTTTAAAACTAGCTTCAATTTGTGTAGGCATATTTGTTGATCCTATATATATATATATATATGTGTGTGTGTGTATATGTATATATATGTGTATATATATGTGTATATATATGTATATATATGTGTGTATATATGTGTATATATATGTGTGTATATATGTGTATATGTATGTATATGTATATATGTATATAGGTATATATGTGTGTGTATATGTATATATACGTGTATATATATACACACACACATATATATATTATATATATATATATTATATATATATATATAGTTTTTTTTTTTTTTTTTTTGAGACGGAGTTTCACTCTTGTTGCCCAGGCTGGAGTGCAGTAATGCGATCTCAGCTCACCGCAATCTCCGCCTCCCAGGTTCAAGCAATTCTCCTTCCTGAGCCTCCTGGTCCTACCCCAATTTTTAAGGACCCCTCACTTGTGGTATTCTTGATTTGGCCCATTCACTTACCTCACTGATTTACCTTCCTCAACCCATCAGAGTGTCAATACGAATTCAACATGTTTGTGCTGAGTTTGCTCTTCCAAGTAACCCGCTTGGTCAGGACTTGAGATAATTTTACTGAAGTTCGATCTTACTCTTGCCTACATCAGTTTCAAATGACATACTCACTCTTCTTTAACCTTTATATGCTCAGAGAATGCAGGCCCTCCCCACAAAGCCGCTTCATCTCTGGCCATTTATGTAGTGGTAGATACACATATGAACCCATGGTATTCTCCACTCCCACTCCTCCAATGCGGAGGACGCATCAAACTCTCCCTGTACGCTTAGATTAAAACGTGGGATATGTGGAATAGCCTTTCCAAAGAAAATATTCCTCACTCTTCAGTAACCTGATCCTTTATACTCTCAATTTTGACAAAGGATCATGTAATTAAAATAAATATTTCCTAGCATTTTCTTCTGTCTTTTTATTTTGGACTATTAGGTTTATTTGATTTTGGTGACTCAATCATGTATTTTAACAGCCTATTTAAATATCATTAGTTATTATAAAATATAGTTCTCATTTTGTGTCCACTAATATAATCTAATTCTAAATAAAATCAGTAGAAAAATGTCTGTGTGATTCTATAAATCACAATGTTTACATATCAATTCCAGTTTCAGTGTTCATTTACTCTAAAATTGTTTGAAAAGAATAAATATACTTCACCAGAAACTATTTCACCTTCTGTTTATATACATTCTTAATACATATAGTATATATTCTTAATACATATGGTATATATTCTTAATACATACAGTTATATATTCTTAATACATATAATATTCTTAAATGTTTTCAAATTGGACAGTATGCACATTTCTCTCATGGATTTGGCCTTTCTCGGGAATATATGTTTGTTTTTCTCCTCCAAGTCACAATACTGAGTTGGTAAACATTCACACATGATTCATTTCATCCTACTTACTTTAAGTAGAACTTCCATACACATGGGTATCATCCCTGTCCTACTGCACACTGCCATTTTCAGAATCAGCCCAAATAACCTTGCCTTGGATTTGCTTGCTTCTTCTAATCCACTTATCTCCCCACCTGGGCTCCTGGCACTAATTTTATTCAATATACTGTTCTCCACATGCTACTCTGGCTGTCATGATTGTGGATGTCTTCTTTGCCCAACAGTGACCCACAGTCAGGCATCCAAGGCACCTCTGGCATGAATGCACTGAAGCCCATAAGTTAAGAGGGCTTCAATAGGAAGGGCTGACTCTTGCAATCTAATGGTAGTGCTTATGTGTACCTGTTTTCATGGTAGTATTAATTGCTATCACAAGACCTAAGGATCTGTTACTAGCTAGCCATTTATTTGATAACATCCACTTGATTAAGAGATTTATTTTAATCTTGAAAGCAGAGTGCAATTTTTAAAATGAATCTGTCCTTTAGCTAAAACAGGGAATGCTTGCTTTCTTCTCATTTCATCAATCAAAGCATCACAAAGCTTTGATGGATGGCCAGCCATGATGGATGAGAATTATGTCATTATTAGAAAATGTCTCATCATCACTTTTCCAAGTGTATATCAGTTATAGAGTCTTAGAATTGAGATATTAGTAGCCAGGAAAACATCTTTCCATTCATATCCCTTATACAGATTTGCACATTTTGCAGTTCACTCTTTCTTTGCTTTGTCCCTAATGGCTGTGATTTTAATACCATTGTTTCAACCTAAATAATAGTTTAGGCTCCCTCTAAAGACATTCCATTTGACAGCCTACTTAATCACTGCTGGATTCCTTCAGCACTTTCTAGTACAGAGCAACCAAGTGAAACTAAATTAGAGAGTACATTTTACTCCACATCCAAACAATTGTCATTCACACAAGTTGACGTTTTGAGTCTCAGTTCACTATTTTAAGAATAAGTCATGCACTCATTATACACTGTCTCATACTATTTTATAAAAATGCTCACAATTTGTAAGACACAATAAAATTTTTTGGTACTATATGTGGCAATATTTTCTCTATTCTGAAACAAGCTGATAAATGAACCATTCATTGAACGGTACCCCGTAGGGACGCAAGGAAGCATTATGGTGTTTATGGAAGCTGAGCCATAGTCAAAAGTGCAAGAACTTTAGAACCAAAATTGCTACCTCTTTGATGCTTTAAATACTTAATCTTTTGCAAATTTCCAAAGCATATTTGTTTTATTATTGATATTTTGTATATCTGAAAATTAATATGCCAAATACCTGTGAATGTTCAGCATGATTGAGAAATTAGATTTAACCCATTGAACTTAATGGTAAAAATGGTGGAGACAGTGGTAAGAAAAATATTATTTCTTAGTTATATATTCTTAATACATGTGGTATTCTTAAATGTTTTCAAATTGGACAGTATGCACACTGTAGTCCTTCAGTAAAGACAAGAGGAATGCAAATTGTAGCCTCTAGTGCCTGGAGGAAATCATAGGGGAAAAGAAGCAGAAAAGTTACATCCCAAGTTTCATTAAATTGGAAATTGTGACATAGAATAGATTTTTTTGTTTTGACAGAATTTTATTTAACAATATTAAAAGTTTTTAAATTATTAATTTTAAAATTTTAGATTTGGGGTACATGTGCAGGTTTGTTATATGGGTATATTGCATGATGCTGAGGTTTGGTTTTCTAATGATTCTGTCTTTCAGGTAGTGAACATAGCACTTGATAGGTAGTTTTTTGACCCTTTCTCCCCTCCCTTCTTCTCTTTTGAAATCCCCAATGTTTATTGTTCCCATCTTTGTGTCTATGTGTACCCAATGTTTAGATCACATTTGTAAGTGAGAACATGTAGTATTTGGTTTTCTGTTTCTCCATTAATTTGCTTAGATAATGGCCTTCAGTGCAACCTTGTTTATGCAAGGGATATGATTTCATTCTTTTTCATGGCTGCATAATATTCAATTGTATCTATGTATCACATTTTAAAAAATTCAATCCACCCTCAATGGGCACCTCAGTTGATTCCATGTTTTTGCTATTGTGAATAGTGTGGTGAAAAACATAGGAGGACAGATATCTTTTTAGCTGAATGATTTATTTTTCTTTGAGTATATACCCATAATGAGATTGCTGGGTCAAATTCAATTTTTAATTTTTTGAGAAATCTCCAAATTGCTTTCCACAGGGGCTGAACTAATTTGCAATTTCACCAGCATTGTATAAGTATTCCCTTTTCTGCACAATCTTTCCAAGATCTGTTATTTTTTGACATTTTAATAATAGCCATTCTGGCCAGTGTGATTTTTATTTGTATCTCAGATGATTAATGATGTTGAGCATTTTTCATATTTTTTTGGCCACTTTTATGTCTTCTTTTGAGAACTGTCTATAATATATATGGGTAATTTATAAAGAAAATAAATTTAATTGACTCACCATTCTGCAGGCTGTACAGGAAGCATGGCATTGGCATCTGCTAAGCTTTGGTGGGGGCTTCAGGAGCTTTTACTCATAGCAGAAGGCAAAGTGGGAGCACGTATGTCACATGGCAAGAGCAAGCAAGAGAGAAGGGTAAGATCCCAGATTATTTTAAACAACCAGATGTCACGTTAACTAACTGAATGAGAACTCACTTATCACTAAGGGGATGATGCTAAACCATTCATGAATGATCGACTGCCATGATCCAGTCCCATCCCACCAGACCCCACCTCCAATATTTGGAATTACATTTCCACATGATATTTGAATAGGACAAACATACAAATCATATCAGTAGGGGTGCAATTTCATTCTTTCGCATATAGTTAGCCAGTTTTCCCAGTATCACTTATTAAAAAGTAAATAAGCTATCTTTCCCCATTATTTATTTTTGTTGACTTTGTCAAAGAATGGGTGGTTATATATATATAGCTTTATTTCAGGGGTCTCTCTTCTATTCTGGTCTGTGTATCTACATTTGTACAAGTACCATGCTGTTTTGGTTACTGCAGCCACAAAAGTTTTATTTTTATGATGGAAAAATATATAAATTATAAATTAGAATATATAGTGCCTTGTCACAATTGCAGAAGGACAGTTTAATCATCTAAATGCCATAGTTGCTTTGTTTAAAAAAGAAAACTAAGCCTTAATTGGAGAAATCACAGGTCATATTATTTATTTATTATTACTACTTACTTAATATAATTACTTTTTATTATTACTATTAACATTTTCCAAATTTTATTTCAAAATAGAGTTTAATGGAGTAAATTGCCACTAAATAAGTCTATATTCATGTGAAACTCTCAATTTTTCTTGTACTTGTAAGCAATTACCCAGCTTCAGTAATTGCTTGGTAATAACACAAGAGAAGAAGATGTCACTCATATTTTCAGTTAGTGAAATTCACCCAGAAAAAACTTCAAGGACTGGCAGGACCATATTCTAGGTCTGGGTCCATTGTGAAACCATTTATTTTTCTCTCCTGTAATAAATGTGTAACACTACTTGCCCTGGATATCATTCAGAATACTTATAAAAGAAATAAATAAAGATGATATATATATATATGAATACTCTAAAAAGTGTAAAGTGCAACCCAAATATAAAACATCTTAATTGCAGAGCTCATTTCAGTTTTTCTGTATTTCTGACTTTGATGCTATTAATCAAAATAGTTTCAGCATTTGTATTTATTAACAAGATTGAAGAAAATTATATGACAAGAAAAAATCCCAAAGGAGATGCATTTATGTCACAGAGCTTTTGTCTGGCTGTGACTATTATATTACATTAGCTGATGTGGACGACAGTCTAGAGTGGCTGCCCATGATCCCGGCCTCCTTGTGTACACAGCTTTGTATAATTCCCTCTCTTGGCATGAGAGTGGGGTATTATTACCTACTGCTAGACAATAGAATATGGAAAATGTAATGAGATGCCACTTCTGTTATTATATTATGGTATATAAGATTCTGTACTGTTAACAGACTGTCCCAAGAAACTCTCTTTGCTGGCTTGATGAACTAAGTGAACATGTTGGAAAAGTCATGTAACAAGAAAACATGGGTGGCCTCTATGAATTGTGAGCAGCTTCCAGGAACTGAGTGCAGCCTCCAGTAGACAGATAGCAAGAAACCAAGGCACTTGGTTTATCGTCACATGAAACTGAATTCTGCCGATAGCCTCAGTGAGCTTGGAAGTGGATTATTCCTTATCTCCAAATAGGAGATGCACATCTTGATTGCAGCTGTCTAATGCCCTGAGCAGAGGTCTCAGCTACTCTATGACTAGATTCCTGACCCTCAGAATCTGTTAAGTAATAAATGTGTGCTGTTTAATGCTCCTAAGCTTATGATTATTTGTTGTGAGGTGATAAAAAAAAAAAAAAACTTCTACAGTTGGTAAAAGTGTCATTACTAACGTTACCTAGCTAGTGATACATCCCAAAACAGAAGGTTATCTCATCTTTTCATGAGTCACAACTCTGACATTGATCATTAGTCCCTTTGAGATACTGATCATAAAGTGAATACTTTCAATATTTGCACTGAATCAGTTGTATATACTCTAAAATTTGGGAATCTAAATCAAAAGGTTATTTTTCTTTAACCAATATCTACATATTGCTTCCTACTAATTGTTAGAGATATCAGAAATACTGGATTCAAAGATATATAAGCATATATATATATATATACTGATATATAAGTACATACATATACTTATATATCTTACTCATATATACAAAGATATATGAGTAAGAAAGTATCTGTAAATTATGTCTAGCTGCCTCCTTACCACTGTCTGCTTCATCACTAAGAGGCTAAAAATAAGACTTTTATAACTGAAACAAAAAAAATTTGTGCAAATGTGATGTAAGCAGAACATATTTATCAAGTACTCCTCAATATGTCTATTTTCTAGTAGTGAAATACACCAGTTATTTCCACTTTCGAATTCTGTTTTGTCATTCTACTCATGATTGGAGTCTTATTCTCCTCAATTTCTGATATAAACATTCCAAAGCACATGGAGAAATAATTAAGAAATTAGTTAACTCCAGTGGTTATTTTACCTGCAAAGTGGGCTCGAAAGAAATTAAAGGAAATCTGTTAAGTCTTCTCCCGTTACTTGGGAATTCAGGAATCCTATGAGATCAAGTCCTTAACTCGAATGTTAAATGTACCCTCAACTGTCTTAGTTCATTTTGGGCTGCTATAACAGAATACCACAGACTGGGTAATTTATAATGAACAGAAATTTATTTTGTCATAGTTGTAAAGGCCAGCAATTCCAAGATCAAGGCACTAGAACTGGCAAGGGCATTTTGACTATGTCATCACATGGCAGAAGACAGAAGGGCAAAAAGAGGAACTCTGTCCTCATATGGCAGAAAAGTGGAAGACCAAAGTGCAAGAGAGTAAACCCATTCCCTCAAACCCTTAAGGGCATTAATCTTGAAGGAGGAATCCTCATGAAACAAATACCTCCCATTAGGCCCTACCTCTCAACAGTGTTGCATAAGGATTAGGTTTCCAGCACGTAAATTCTGGGTGAGACATTTAGACCATAGCACCAACCATCCAAAACCATGTGAGCCAGCTCTCTATTTGACTTCTAAATAAAAATTAAAATCTCAAACTTCTTTTCTTAAACAAATTATAATAATAAAATAAAAATTTAGATTATAATTGGAAATGCATTGTACGTTTGCAATAGTCAAGGATAGGTTTCCAATAACATATTCACTGATCTGTTTTTCTTATAGTCTATCAAGCTGCATTCACTAACCCAGGGGCCAGTGACTAGTCCCTAGGAATGCAGCAACTAAAAAGTTCAGAGTTTGAATCCCTGCTCATTAGGCAACATATGGACCTTCTTTTCCCAATGCAGAGACATCAAAGACGCCTTTTGGTCAATCAATTTTAATGCTTCTATTTAAGTACGGGTGAGGTAGTGAACAATGATAATGACAACAAAACATTCTTTTTTTTTTGAGATAGGAACCTCTACCTACCAAGTCATGAAATGCCTTCCTGAATCACCTCCCCAACCTCCTAGTGATGGAATAGCAACTATTTCTTTGCTGGGAACACAACAGTTCATATACCAGAGTAAGTGCTGGAAACTGGTTTGCTACTACTTTCTAATGGTTCTTTCTATGGCTTTGTGTAGTTTGAACCCATGAATAAACAAATAAATGCACAGTCCACTATTACAGATTCACCTCTCTGCAGATCTCCAGCTCTCTTTCTCTTTCTTCTCCTGTACTATGTCCTATATTCTAGCCACCTTGCTGTCCTGATACTCTAATTTCTATGTTCTCATCTCAGGGCAACTACTGGGCTCTGTTTGAGACATCTCACCCTCCCTCCTTCTGTCTCTGTGGCACCATAAAAACTGCCTTTAGGCAGTGAAGTAAGGCAATCATGGGATAAGTTCACTTTTTACCCTTTTCTTTGAGAGCACAGATCTACACTGCCTGTTGTCTAATGTCTCAAAACAATTATTTCATAAATTTTGTCCAATTTTCTGGCTGTATGGCAAAAATGCAATTATAATGGCAGTTAATCTTCTATTATTTTTATTTTTTTTTTATTTTATTTATTTTTTATTATACTTTAAGTTTTAGGGTACATGTGCACATTGTGCAGGTTAGTTACATATGTATACATGTGCCATGCTGGTGCGCTGCACCCACTAACTCGTCATCTAGCATTAGGTATATCTCCCAATGCTATCCCTCCCCCCTCCCCCCTCCCCACCACAGTCCCCAGAGTATGATATTCCCCTTCCTGTGTCCATGTGATCTCATTGTTCAATTCCCACCTATGAGTGAGAATATGCGGTGTTTGGTTTTTTGTTCTTGCGATAGTTTACTGAGAATGATGGTTTCCAATTTCATCCATGTCCCTACAAAGGATATGAACTCATCATTTTTTATGGCTGCATAGTATTCCATGGTGTATATGTGCCACATTTTCTTAATCCAGTCTATCATTGTTGGACATTTGGGTTGGTTCCAAGTCTTTGCTATTGTGAATAATGCCGCAATAAACATACGTGTGCATGTGTCTTTATAGCAGCATGATTTATAGTCATTTGGGTATATACCCAGTAATGGGATGGCTGGGTCAAATGGTATTTCTAGTTCTAGATCCCTGAGGAATCGCCACACTGACTTCCACAATGGTTGAACTAGTTTACAGTCCCACCAACAGTGTAAAAGTGTTCCTATTTCTCCACATCCTCTCCAGCACCTGTTGTTTCCTGACTTTTTAATGATTGCCATTCTAACTGGGGTGAGATGATATCTCATAGTGGTTTTGATTTGCATTTCTCTGATGGCCAGTGATGATGAGCATTTTTTCATGTGTTTTTTGGCTGCATAAATGTCTTCTTTTGAGAAGTGCCTGTTCATGTCCTTCGCCCACTTTTTGATGGGGTTGTTTGTTTTTTTCTTGTAAATTTGTTTGAGTTCACTGTAGATTCTGGATATTAGCCCTTTGTCAGATGAGTAGGTTGCGAAAATTTTCTCCCATGTTGTAGGTTGCCTATTCGCTCTGATGGTAGTTTCTTTTGCTGTGCAGAAGCTCTTTAGTTTAATTAGATCCCATTTGTCAATTTTGTCTTTTGTTGCCATTGCTTTTGGTGTTTTGGACATGAAGTCCTTGCCCACGCCTATGTCCTGAATGGTAATGCCTAGGTTTTCTTCTAGGGTTTTTATGGTTTTAGGTCTAACGTTTAAATCTTTAATCCATCTTGAATTGATTTTTGTATAAGGTGTAAGGAAGGGATCCAGTTTCAGCTTTCTACATATGGCTAGCCAGTTTTCCCAGCACCATTTATTAAATAGGGAATCCTTTCCCCATTGCTTGTTTTTCTCAGGTTTGTCAAAGATCAGATAGTTGTAGGTAAGCGGCGTTATTTCTGAGGGCTCTGTTCTGTTCCATTGATCTATATTTCTGTTTTGGTACCAGTACCATGCTGTTTTGGTTACTGTAGCCTTGTAGTATAGTTTGAAGTCAGGTAGTGTGATGCCTCCAGCTTTGTTCTTTTGGCTTAGGATTGACTTGGCGATGCGGGCTCTCTTTTGGTTCCATATGAACTTTGAAGTAGTTTTTTCCAATTCTGTGAAGAAAGTCATTGGTAGCTTGATGGGGATGGCATTGAATCTGTAAATTACCTTGGGCAGTATGGCCATTTTCACGATATTGATTCTTCCTACCCATGAGCAAGGAATGTTCTTCCATTTGTTTGTATCCTCTTTTATTTCCTTGAGCAGTGGTTTGTAGTTCTCCTTGAAGAGGTGCTTCACATCCCTTGTAAGTTGGATTCCTAGGTATTTTATTCTCTTTGAAGCAATTGTGAATGGGAGTTCACTCATGATTTGGCTCTCTGTTTGTCTGTTGTTGGTGTATAAGAATGCTTGTGATTTTTGTACATTGATTTTGTATCCTGAGACTTTGCTGAAGTTGCTTATCAGCTTAAGGAGATTTTGGGCTGAGACGATGGGGTTTTCTAGATAAACAATCATGTCGTCTGCAAACAGGGACAATTTGACTTCCTCTTTTCCTAATTGAATACCCTTTATTTCCTTCTCCTGCCTGATTGCCCTGGCCAGAACTTCCAACACTATGTTGAATAGGAGCGGTGAGAGAGGGCATCCCTGTCTTGTGCCAGTTTTCAAAGGGAATGCTTCCAGTTTTTGCCCATTCAGTATGATATTGGCTGTGGGTTTGTCATAGATAGCTCTTATTATTTTGAAATATGTCCCATCAATACCTAATTTATTGAGAGTTTTTAGCATGAAGGGTTGTTGAATTTTGTCAAAGGCTTTTTCTGCATCTATTGAGATAATCATGTGGTTTTTGTCTTTGGCTCTGTTTATATGCTGGATTACATTTATTGATTTGCGTATGTTGAACCAGCCTTGCATCCCAGGGATGAAGCCCACTTGATCATGGTGGATAAGCTTTTTGATGTGCTGCTGGATTCGGTTTGCCAGTATTTTATTGAGGATTTTTGCATCAATGTTCATCAAGGATATTGGTCTAAAATTCTCTTTTTTGGTTGTGTCTCTGCCAGGCTTTGGTATCAGAATGATGCTGGCCTCATAAAATGAGTTAGGGAGGATTCCCTCTTTTTCTATTGATTGGAATAGTTTCAGAAGGAATGGTACCAGTTCCTCCTTGTACCTCTGGTAGAATTCGGCTGTGAATCCATCTGGTCCTGGACTCTTTTTGGTTGGTAAACTATTGATTATTGCCACAATTTCAGCTCCTGTTATTGGTCTATTCAGAGATTCAACTTCTTCCTGGTTTAGTCTTGGGAGAGTGTATGTGTCGAGGAATGTTTCCATTTCTTCTAGATTTTCTAGTTTATTTGCGTAGAGGTGTTTGTAGTATTCTCTGATGGTAGTTTGTATTTCTGTGGGATCGGTGGTGATATCCCCTTTATCATTTTTTATTGCGTCTATTTGATTCTTCTCTCTTTTTTTCTTTATTAGTCTTGCTAGCGGTCTATCAATTTTGTTGATCCTTTCAAAAAACCAGCTCCTGGATTCATTAATTTTTTGAAGGGTTTTTTGTGTTTCTATTTCCTTCAGTTCTGCTCTGATTTTAGTTATTTCTTGCCTTCTGCTAGCTTTTGAATGTGTTTGCTCTTGCTTTTCTAGTTCTTTTAATTGTGATGTTAGGGTGTCAATTTTGGATCTTTCCTGCTTTCTCTTGTGGGCATTTAGTGCTATAAATTTCCCTCTGCACACTGCTTTGAATGCGTCCCAGAGATTCTGGTATGTTGTGTCTTTGTTCTCGTTGGTTTCAAAGAACATCTTTATTTCAATGGCAGTTAATCTTCTTTGGGCAATAGCAATAGCCCTTTGACCTATTTATCGCAAAATTCGGGACACCATGTGTGACTTGACATTATCATAGACGGCACCAATATCACACAGCTTGTGAGCCCCAAAGAAGTTATAAGCTGAAGAGAGACATATTCACTCTGGGGGAAGCAATTTGGAAGCTAATAGACGCGGGCATACATCCTGGTTTTACATCCTGGCTCACTATCTATTCGTTATGTGACCTTTTGCAAATCATTTAAATGTTCTCTGTCTCAGTTCTCTAAGATGTCAAATGTAAATAGCAATAATACCTCTCCTAAGAGTCTTATGAAGGTTAAATAATTTGATATGTGTGAAGCCCGTGAAGAGTGCCTAGTTCATGTTAATTACTATGTTACCCAGAATAGTTATTATTACTGCTGTTATCAGCTTGTCACCTGAAAAAAAAAATAAAGCTCGGAAAAATGGAGATATGACTGTGTTCTTTTTTTTTTTTGGTTGAAAAATAGGAGAAATAAAGAATATTCTTAAATACATGTGAGCTATTATATTACCGAGATGAGTTCTGTGGTCCTAAAAGAAAAGGTGCTAAAAACTGCAATACATGCAATTCCAATTAGAGAAGAAAAAATTTATTGATAAAAATGGTAATTGAGCCTGTCGCAGTGACTCATGCCTGTAATCCCAGCATTTTGGGAGGCTGAGGAGGTAGGATCACTTGAGACCAGGAGTTCGAGACCAGCCTGGGCAACATAGTGTGACCCTATGTCTACAAATAATAACAACAACACTAATAATAATATGAAAACTACCCAGGCATGGTGGCATGCACCTGTAGTCCCAGCTACTTGGGAAGCTGAGATGGCTTAGCTGGAATGTAAGCTACCATCACACCATTCCAGCTGGAGGGACAGAAAGACCCTGTCTCTTTAAAAAAAAAAAAAAAAAAAAAAGGTGATTGAACACAGAGTTGGAAAGTTTTTTGAAATGCTCTCTGACTTTTTTTAAGCTTTTATTTTAAATTCAGGGGTATACATGCAGGTTTGTTATATAGGTAAATTCTGTGTCACTTGGGTTTAGTGTACAGATTATTTTATCACCCAGGTCATAAGTGTAGTACCCAATAGGTAGTTTTCTGACCCTCATCCTCCTTCCACCCTCAAGTAGGCCGCAGTGTCTGTTGTTTCCTTCGTATCCGTATGTGCTTGATGTTTAGCTCCGACACATAAGTACGAACATACAGTATTTGGTTTTCTGTTCCTGTGTTAGCTTGCTTAAGATGATTGCCTCCAGCTCCATCCAAGTTGCTGGAAAGGAAATGATCTCATTCTTTTTTATGGCTACATAGTATTCTGTGGTGTATACATCCCACATTTTCTTTATCCAGTCTACCATTGATGGGCATTTACGTTAATTCTATATCATCATGATTTTGAATAGTGCTGTGATGAATATATGCATGTGTGTGTCTTTATGGAAGGACAATTTACATTCCTTTGGGTATATACTCAATGACAGGATTACTGGGTTGAATTGTAATCCTGTTTTAAGTTCTTTCAGAAATGAAATTGCCAAACAGCTTTCCACAATGGCTAAACTAATTTACATTCCCACCAACAGTGTGTAAGTACTCCCTTTTCTTTACAACCTTGACAGCTTACGTTATTTTTTAAACTTTTTATAATAGCCATTCTGAATGGCGTGAGATTGCATCTCATTGTGGTTTTGATTTGCATTTACCTAATGATCGGTGATACTGAGTTCTCTTTCATATGCTTGTTGGACATATGTATGCCTTCTTTTGAAAAGTGTTCATGTCCTTTGCCCACTCTTTAATGGGGTTGTTTGTTTTTTTCTTGTGAATTTGTTTAAGTTCCTTAGGTATGCTAGACATTAGACCTTTGTCAGATGCATAGATTGCAAATATTTTCTCCCATTCTGTAGTTTGTCTGTTTACTCTGTCCATAGTTGCTTTTGCTGTGCAGACGCTCTTTTAGTTCCATTAGGTACCTTTTGTCAGTTTTTGTTTTTGTTGCAATTGCTTTGGCATCCTTGTCATGAAGTCTTTGCCCAGTCCTATATCTAGAATGGTATTTCATAGGTTATCTTCCAGGGTTTTTATAGTTTACATTTTTTACATTTGTCTTTAATCCATCTTGAGTTGACTTTTGCATGTGGTATAATAAGAAAGGAGTCCAGTTTCAATTTTCTGCATATGGCTAGCTAGTTATCCCAGCACTACTTATAGAATAGGGAGTTATTTCCCCATTGCTTGCTTTTGTTTCTTTTTGAAGATCAGGTGGTTGTAGTTGTGTGGCATTATTTCTGGGGTCTCTATTCTGTTCCACTGGTCTATGTTTTTGTTTTTGTACCAGTATTATGCTGTTTTGTTTACCATAGCCCTGCAGTATAGATTGAAGTTTGGTAGCATGATGCCTCCAGCTTTGTTCTTTTTGCTTAGAATTTCCTTGGCTATTCCAGCTCTTCTTTGGTTCCATTTAAACTTTATTTAAAGTTTTTTTTTTTCTAATTCTGTGAAGAATGTTATTGGTAGTTTGATAGGAATAGCATTGAATCTATAAATTGCATTGGGCACTATGACCATTTTGGCAATATTAGTTTTCCCTATCCATGAGCATGGAATGTTTCTCACTGTTTGCTTCATCTCTGATTTCTTTGAACAGTGTTTTGTAATTCTCATAGTAGAGCTCTTTGACTCCCAGGTTAGCTACATTTATAGATATTTTATACGTTTTTGTCTATTGTGAGATTGTGTTCTAGATTTGGCTCTCAGCTTGGATGTTGTTGGTGTATAGGAATGCTGCTGATTTTTGTACATTGATTTTGTATCCAGAAACTTTACTGAAGTTGTTTATCAGATCAAGGAGCTTTTGGGCAGAGACTATGGGCTTTTCCAGGTACAGAAACTGAATCAGTAGCAAACAAGGATAGTTTGACTACCTTTATCCCTATTTGGATGCCTTTCATTTCTTTCTCTTGCCTGATTGCTCTGGCCAGGACTTCCAGTACTATGTTAAATAGGAGTGGTGAAAGAGGGCATCCTTGTCTTGTTCAGGTTTTCAAGGGGAATGCTTCCAGTTTTTACCCATTCAGTGTGATGTTGGCAGTGAATTCATTGTAGATAGGTCTTATTATTTTGAAGGATGTTCCTTCAGTGCTAGTTTGTTGAGAGTTTTTAACATGAATGGCTGTTGAATTTTATCAAAAGCCTTTCCTGCATCTATTAAGATGATCATGTGCTTTTTGTTTTTAGTTTTTGTTTATGTAATGAATCATATTTATTGATTTGTATTTGTTGAAACAAACTTGCATCCCAGGGATAAAGCTGACTTGATCATGGCGGATTAGCTTTTTGCTGTACTGCTGGGTTTTACTTGCTAGAAGTTTGTTGAGAATTTTTGCATCTATGTTCATCAAAGTTCTTGGCCTAAATTTTTCTTTTTTTGTTATGACTCTGATAGATTTTCGTATCAGGATGATGCTAGTCTCATAGAACAAGTTAGGGAAGAGCACTTCCTCCTCAATTTTTTGAATAGTTTCAGTAGGAATGGTATCAGCTCTTCTTTATACATTTGGTAGAATTCCACTGTAGTCGATCGGGCCCTGGACTTTTTTTGTTTGGCAGGCTTTTTGCTACTGATTCAATTTCTGAACTTGTTATTGGTCTGTTCAGGGATTCAATTTCTTTCTGGTTCAGTCTTGGGAGGTTGTATGTGTTCAGGTAATTTATCTATTTCTTCTGTGTTTTCTAGCTTGTGTGCATGGAAGTTTTTGTAATAGCCTCTGAAGGTTTTGTTGTTGCTGTTGTTGTTGTTGTTATTTCTGTGGTGTCAGTGGCATCCCCTTTCTCATTCCTGATTGTGTTTATTTGAATCTTCTCTCTTTTTGTCTTTATTAGTCTAGCTAGTGGTCTATCTACCTTATGAATGTACTTAAAAATCCAACTTGTGAATTCATTGATCTTTTGTGTGTTTTTTGCATCACAATTTCCTGCAGTTCTGCTTTTATTTTTGTTGTTTAGTTTCTTCTGCTAACTTTGGGGTTAGTTTGCTCTTGCTTCTCTAGTTCTTCTAGCTGTGATGTTATGCTGCTTATTTGAGATATTTTAAACTTTCTGATGTGGACATTTAGTGCTGTTAATTTTCCTATTTACACTGTCTTAGCTCTGTCCACAGAATCTAGTATCTTGTATCTTTTTCTCATTATTTCAAATGATTTGTTGATTTCTGCCTTAATTTTATTCTTTACCCAAAAGTCATTCAGAAGCAGGTTGTTTAATTTCAATGTAACTATGTGGTTTTGAGCAATTTCTTAATATGGATTTCTATTTATGTTGTGCTGTGGTCTGAGAGCATAGTTGGTAAGATTTGGGGTTTTTAAAATTTCCTGAAGATTGTTTTATGTCTGATAGTGTGGTTTCTTTTAGAGTATATGCCATGTACAAATGAGAAGAATGTATATTTTGTTGTTCTGGGGTGAAGTGTTCTGTAGATTTATTAGGTCCATTTTGTCAAGTGTTAAATTCAGGTCTTAAATATCTTTGTTAGTTTTATGCCTCGATGACCTGTCTAATATTGTCAGTGGAGTGTTGAAGTCTCCCACTATTATTGTATGGGAGTCTAAGGCTCTTAACTTTCTTTATAAATCTGGGTGCTCCTGTGTGGGTGCATATATATTTAGGAGTTCAATATTCTTGTTGAATTGGGCTCTTTACTATTATCTAATGCCCTTCTTTGTCTTTTTAAATCATTGTTGTTTTAATGTCTATTTTGTCTGAAATTAGAATAGCAACCCTGATTTTTCTCTGTTTTCCATTTGCTTGGTAGATTTTTCTTTATCCCTTTACTTTGAGCCTATGGGTGTCATTGCAAGTGAGATGGGTCACTTGAAGACAAAATACCACTGAGTATTATGAGGATCCGGGATCCACTGAGCACAAGGATAAAGTTCTAATTTGACCTGACATTAGGGCACTTCCCATTCACTCATGAGTCTGTTTTCTCATTCAGTAAACAGCAATTAAGCATCTACTGTGTATTCTGTTTAAGTTCTTGTCTGATAAAAGATGAGTCGTGGAGTCTCCGCCCTTGAGTAGATAGCAATGTTGAGTAAAAAAAAATATATATAGGAACACATAATTTCAAAGCAATGTAATTAGACTTCTGGTCAAAGTAAGAACAAAGTGTCATTAAATAATAATGAAAAATTGTGTAAGAGTACTTGCAGCCTTAAAGTTAAATGACACAGTGTTGATGGATTATTATAAAAACTTCACCTCACATTATTTTCCCATGGAAGTATCAAAGAACAAAAAATTAAAAATGTAAGAGGTGTTTCAATATATTGAGATAATAAATGAATAAATATTATATGCCAATAAATATATTTAATACTTAGCTAAAATTATTTTCCAGGTACTTAAAATAAAAGCAAAGATAAGCATTGATTCTCTCCTTGCTTATGTTCCTTAATAGATAAAACTAAACTGTGATTTAAAAAAAAATGAGAATGAGGACTAATTCTAGATACTCCCATAATGATATTCATCTTCACAAATCCATCTTATTTCATTCATTGACCTAATTTGGTTCATGAGAAACTTACAATAAGTATGTCAAGGTAATAGAGAATAAGAGATAAAAATGAATGTAGCTATTACTTAAAAATAATATTATGCACCAGGAAATGTTCTAAGTACTTAAGACTATTTACTCCATTTAATTTTCACCTTCTTTATCTGAAGTATGTACTACTATTTTCCCTTTATAGGTATGAGAAGACTGAGTCTCAAGGATGGCAAATGAATAAAGGTCCTGTGGTTTGTAAATGGTAGACTAGGATTTGAAACCAGAGACAATTGTCTCAAAATTCCTGGCTCTTCGCCATAATATGTGCCACCTCTAGACCTCAGTGGTAAGCTTGGCTCAAATTGCTGCAATAAGCAATAAGAATTGAGGCCCTCAGAGAGACATTTTCCCATCTCCAAGGCATTAAATTGGAAGTATAATGGAGTGGTTTAAAACAACAATTCTTCAGGAGTTCCGTTTAAACATCCTATAAAAATTAGTTTCTTCCACTTTATTTCCTAGCATCATTTTTCTCCACTAAGAAGATTTAGTATTCATGTAGAGGAAAAAAAAATCACATTACTTCGAAGGACAAGATTGATGGGACCTCAGGAAAAAAAATAATGATTGAAATTCTCAGCTGCTCTCCAAGGTGCTTAAATCCTAATTGGGGGAAGGGCCTCACTTGGAACCTGCAGGCTACAGCTGGATGGTTTTGTGGGCTCCAAAGGAAATACAGTTGGATCTATTGCATTCTGCAATTGCTTTAGGCAGTTCTGTATCGAAGGCTTACAATTCGGTAATAGGAAGGCTGACACTGTGAGGATTTCTACCCTCCCTAATTATTCTGTGATGTTTGTTGAAGTGCATAAGCCCAGGTTCTGAAGCGTCATTTAAGAGGGGATAGAGGACCTCTCATTTAGGTGAACAGAGCTCAATTTTAGAGGGAGTTGACATTCCATCCCCCTCCTGAAATGTATTGCCCATCCAACCTTTGAGCCTGATGCCTTCAGGCTGTCATCATTATTTATCAATAGAAGATGACTTATAAGGGTGAAGGACTGACAAAGTCTTATAATATTTAAGCAGCAATTTATAATTTAGATTATCTTCAGACACAAAATCTCAGAAAAGAAGTTCACATATTTTCAAGAAAGAAACTTTCCCATTTTTCCATTTTGCAGATTGAGAAAATGAGATAAAAAGTGTTACATGCTTTTTCAAAGATGACCTAGGCTATAAAGAGCAAACTTGTGAGTTTTTGTTTTGTTTTTGAGCTGTGCTTTTCTGAGTTTTAAAAGAGCAATATTCCATTTTTGTGTCAAATTTGCTTAGCAATTTTTTCACATAATGGTTACAAAAAAGGTGATAAATCCATAACTCATTTAATTGATCTTTTTTAGACATCTGCCATCTGCCAGTGCTGAATAAAACAAATGCTTTTCCTGTCTTCTGGGAGCTTATAATTGAGGAGTAAAGAAAAATTCTGAAAAAGTAATTGTAAATAAGAGTCAGAAGACTGATTTGATTCTTGTAAACAATATGAGAAATTGAGAGAGAAGCACATTATTGTTTTTCAACAGATGTCATTTGAGTTTGGAGAAGGGCAAAGGAAAGAAGATAATCACTGGAGGACAACCTGAGAAAATAAAAAACAGAACAAAACAGATTTTGTTAAATGCTCAACTTAACTGAACACTTTGACTCCATTTTTTATGTTTGATCTCTGACAGCTTTCAGGACCCACCTCTCTTTTATTCCATTTCCACACATAAAAAAAGTGTGGTGCTCCCTTCCATGGCACCCATGGTAACATCAAACAAAGAAAACCCTGGCCCCCCATGTGAGAACAGTTCTGCTAGTCCATCCATTAACCACAATACAAACCAAAGCCATCGCCTCTCACTCAGCACAAGAGGCTCTGGACCAACTTTGGTACCTGCATTACCCATTACCCCAGAAAGCCCTATTTTGTGAGAAACAAACTTTTTGTATCTTCTTAGTGCAGGTGTAGCATCATCTACCTTGACATCTGAACCAATTACTGATCCATGGGGCCAACATAAAATAAGTGGTGCTGTAAACAGGGTAGTCAAGATGATCACCACCAGATGGAGTCTCAAGGATGGCAAATGAAGGTCATGTGGTTTGTAAATGGTAGGCTAAGACTTGAAACCAGAGCCATTTGTCTCAACATTTTTAGCTCTCAGCCACAATATGTACCGCCATCTGCCAGTGCTGAGGAAAACAAATGCTTTTCTATTTTTCTGGGAGAAAATGGGAGTCTTCTCTTCCTTTTGACTTGCTACTGGCTCTGTTCCCTGCTGGTGAGCATGCCCTTGGAGCTGATGCCTGCTTGCTAATATGCACCTTGAGCTGTACTGCTTCCTGCCGATAAGCTTGGGCTTTGAGCTGTGCTGTGCTGTGGTGCTGTGACCAAGTCCTATTAAGCTTTTATTTGAGATTTATTGTCCGAAGTTGCAAGTTTCAGTAACTGGCATGTAGGGACAGAAATATGAAATTGGGACCCTTCTTAAAAAGTAGCTGGGTCATGTGTCTTAGCTTGCAACCATCCTTTTGTCTCAATAGTCAACAATAATATACTGTGTATTTAAAAGTAACTAAGAGAATCTTATATTTGTTTCAAGCATAAGTCATAATGAATATTATTCAGAGAAAGACTCTCACCCAGTGACCATTTGTTATCTGCTTCAATCAGGCACTGATCCCCGTTCTATAGAACTCTTGGGAGACAGACTGATACATTATAAAAAATATGAGCTCATGAAGTAACCATTAACGTGGAAGAAGAGGTCTACATTCCTAAAACCAAATGACTTAGTGGAGTCGTAGGAGGCCTCACGTGTTTTTGCTACTACTGCCCATGCTTCTATCAAACAAAATATTTGTATCATTGGGGTTAGAAGAGAAAATATGCATGACACCCCATGGCAGAGAATAGTTTACTTTCAGCCCTGTCCTAAAAATGGAAGACCACAATCTTAATATATAAGTAAAATGGACTAACAAAGACTCTGGATTCAATTGGGTTTTATGAGTTATCAGTATGTCAGGGGTTAATTCAAAATCAGTTTTAGCCAAGGTCCCTAAATCCCAAGAAAGCAACAATCACATTAGGGAGGCTTCTAATGCAGACAATATTTATCTGGGGCACTCTAGACAAAAAAAAAAAAACTTATAAATATGGGCAGGGTAGAGAGGACTTCATGAACTATATCTAATAATCATACACACACACATATGCACATGCACATGCACATATACACACTCCTCGATACCAGGAGAAAAATAAAAATTGAAACAGAGGTCTGCTAATTGACTCAACTAAAAATAAAAAATTTACTATAGAGGAAATTTACTTTGAACTCATACTCCCAGATCACTAGATATTCAAGTTTATGTTATACTGAACCTTATTTTATCAGCACGTTGAGAAGGCAATCTTTGAGATGACGGGCCTTGTGGTTCTTGCTCTATAGCAGAGTATCGTTGAGTCCATGTGTTACATCTTTCTCTACTACAAACAACTACTTGTTTACATACAAAATTCTTGAATTTCTTATACAGTGTGCACATGAGTTTTTTTTTTTGTATTTTGTTCAGTTAAATAGACCTTACCTTAAATATTAGCTAAGTATCTTTCATTTTTCAAATACTTGAAATATTAGTTGAATTGAGAGATAACTTGAGCTTCAAATTTTTTTTCTAATAAATATAATGTTTGTGAAAATGGGGAAAAACCTGCTTTTGTCCAGGGTGTTTCATGTTGAAGTAAAACAAAGTATTCATTAATCATCTAATATATATTTATTGTCTGTCTACATGTATCATTTTGTAAGTATGTAACCATGAAAAACAATCTCTGAGTCTTTAAGTGTTTCTGATTTGCTGTATGCAAACTAGCTATACTTAAGGTGCTACTCTTCCTTAGATATGACTAATGCAGCAAGGTGTGGTCTGTTCACTCCACACACCCTGCCCTGGTTTGAAAGAGATGCAAATTAGGTAAACTTCATAAGTTTCATCTGTAGCCATCTCATGATTGTTTCTTTGAGTCATAATTCATGCATTCATATGCATGCTTTAATTTAAAATATTGATTGTTTTAATTTACAAGAAAAGGCAAACCTCCTCATTGAAAAGTGGGCCAATGGCATGAACAGACACTATTCAAAAAAAGGCATACATGCGGCCATGGCCAACAAGCATGTGAAGAAAAGCTCAACATCACTGATCACTAAAGAAATGCAAATCAAAACCACGAGATACTATCTCACACCAATCAGAATGGCCATTATTAAAAATAAACAGGTTAATAAAAAAGTATTAAAAAAAGCCAACAAATAACAGGTGGTGGGGGGGTTGTGGAGTAAAAGGAACATTTTTACATTTTTGGTGACAGTGCAAATTAGTTCCACAATTACCACTGTGGAAAACAGTGTGGCAATTTCTCAAAGACCTTGTATTAGTCAGGGTTCTCTTAGAGGGACAGAACTAATAGGATAGATACTAAGTATTAATCTATATGATCACAAGGTCCCAAAATACGCTATCTGCAAGCTGAGGAGCAAGGAGATCCAGCCCGAGTTCCAAAACTGAAGAACTTGGAGTCCGATATTTGAGGGCAGAAGCATCCAGCACAGGAGAAAGATGTAGGCTGGGAGGCTAGGCCTAGCATCTCCTTTTTACATTTTTCTGCCTGCTTTATATTCGCTGGGAGCTGATTAGATTATGTCCACCAGATTAAGGGTGGATCTGCCTTCCCCAGCCCACTCACTCAAATGTTAATCTCTTTTGGCAACACCCACACAGACACACTCAGGATTAATACTTTGTATCCCTAAATACAATCAAGTTGACACTCAGTATTAACCTTCACAGACCTAAAAACAAAACTACCATTCGCTCCAGCAATCCCATCACAGGGTGTATACCCAAAGGAATAAAAGTTATTCTATCCTAAAGACACATGTACACATATCGCCATTTCAGCACTACTGACAATAGCAAAAACATGTAATCAACCTAAATGCCCATGAACAGTAGACTGGATAAAGAAAATGTGGTACATATACAGCATGGAATACTATGTTGCCATGAAAAAGAATGACAGCATGTCCTTTGCAGGAACATTGATGGAGGTGAAGGCACTATCCTTAGCAAACTAACACAGGAACAGGAAACCAAATACTGCATGCTAAACATCAAGTACATGTGGACACAAACAAGGAAACATTCCTGGTATGCTTTATGTATAGAGTCTTCTCTATGCTTGTTTCTATACATCACAGAACTAGTAGAGAACATGGAGAAAGTACTAAAGACTTAAAATTAAAATGGTAACATTAAATTAAAACAAAACAAATTACTCAAATTTGGATGTAATTGGCTCATCTCTGTCTATAGATAGCCTTCTTATATGCCAAGTATTACTTTAGGAGATAACAATTATATAAGCCAGCTGCCTTTCTCTTCATTTTACAGATGAAACTGAGAATTGGAAATGTTAAAGCATGTAATGAATACCAAAACCGGAATTTTAATTCTGGTCTAACAAATATGGCTAACACCAAATTCTTTCTGATTCTCACACTTCAGTGACTTAGGACTTTACCACACCATGCTGCCTGCTAAATACCATCTAACTCACAAAGTTTCTTATTTAGAAATAAGAAAAACTTTTAGATTGGATTCCTAGTAGCTTAATCAACAGATTTGATGGTTTTGAGTGAGGTACTTTGATACAAAGGGAAAAATGATAAACATATAATTGCCAACTGATTGTTCAGCATTAATTGGCTATTGTGCATGCATCTTTATTTTTGAGGTAAGGTCAATTAAAAACTTATAGATTACAGAAGCAAGGTCTGTAAACAGGGCTACTCTTGGTTACATGAAATCTGATTAAAAAACATCAAAAACAGCAATTAGGTTAAGAACTTAGAGAAGAAATATATATATTTCTTAGGGAATAAATTTATATATATGTATATATACACACACACACACACATACACATTTCTGATTTTATGTTGAAGTTTGTTAAATGATTTATACATGAGTGCCTTTCACTTGCTACATCAAATCACTGCCATAGAGACTAAGAACTGGATTTTTGAAATATAATGAAATATGAACATTTACCTGTATTCTTTATTACATTATGTTTTTGTTTTGAGAATGAAACAACTCAACTAATTGGGAACCTTACTTCAAAAAAGCAAGCCCCATGAACTCTTCACCTATATACCTCTTCTCGTTCTTGTCTGCACTTATGTTTTTTTTAAATTTTTTTCAGTTAGGAAAATGATAAGTGGTTATTGAGTTCAAAGAATTCACACTGAGCTACTGGGTTTTAGCAGTGTTTTTATAAATTATATCGAGAAGTCTTATAACACCTATTAACCTCCACAAGAATATAAATTATTTGATTTGGCACAAGAAAGTTGTACACATAAAAGGGATGCTTTTTTCTCATGTAACAACTTATAGAACTCTATGTTATGATAATAATATATAAAAAAGTGACATTTGGGTGCCACAGAAAGATTTATCTAGCTGTATATTAGGGATTAATGATATTTTACTCTTATGAAGGAAAAAGTTACCTAGGAAATAATGAATTTTATGCTCATGATACAAACAAGTGTTTCTTTAGCATTCACAGAATAATCATACAAACAACAAAAAGGTAGGAGGTGTCTGTTAGTCTATTAGGTGCAATATACTAACAATGTTCTATGTTAGGTATTGAGTAATTTTTTTGAAATAAATACAATATTTTCTCTCAAGGAACTTACTTTGTAAGTTAAAGATTAAAAATCATGCTGGCACTCACCCCTTTTGGCCCTTGACAGCAATGAGTTATCTAAGACATTGTTTTCTCCTGAGCCCTAACTAAAACCCTAAACCCTCTCAGCACCTTAATTCTTGAGTCTCATGTGAATCCAGGAGATGGCTTATAAATTGGTACCTATTAGCCCATCCTAGTGAACATGTTAAAGGTGAGAGGAAAAGAAAAGGGGAGCAATTTTGAGGGGTATCTTGTCTGGACAACACACAGGGTCTGGCTGAGTTTGCAGAAAGATAAAGGACTACATTCTAGATGCTACCAACTCATGCAGTCGGGACACAAGTAAAGAGAGGCAGGAAAGAACTGGCTTAAGTCAATGCCATCTTTTACTTAGACAACAATCAAAGAAGAATAGATATTGATACATTTCCTATTCAGTTTAGACAAGAAAACCATTGTCCAGCATTTAACTCAGTTGTATAAATGGAAAGTCCTCAATGGAGTATTAGCACTGTGGAATGTTCTATAGTAACAGCTGTTAATCAATTAAGGAAACCATATTTGTTATGTATTTGTTCATTCAGCTAACAAGTACAGAGCCCTATTTTGTGCCAAGTACCTTTGCAGGTACTGGAGATCCAGCAGTAAAAAACAAAAGTCCCTCATTGGAGTATGTTGAAAATAACAAAAGAAAAACCCACATATAATATTTCAGATGATGACAAATGTTACAGGAAAGAAGCAGGGTGAGAGTGATGAGCTGAATTTCTATTTTACACAAGACTTTTAAGAAAGACCTTTTTCAGAAAGTGTTCGTTGAGCATAGAATTGAAAGATATAGGTTGAGAGCAACACGGAGATATCTGGGAAAGGTATACTAGGTGGAGAGATCAGGAAGAGAAAATCCCAGAGGTGAGCATGAGTTTGTTGTATTCAAAGCACTGTAAGGATGCCAGTGTGTCTGAAGTAGAGTGAATGATGAGGTCAATGAGGCTGGGTTAGATAGGAGCTCTTAAGTCATTTTAGTGAATTTGACTTTACACTGAGCAATTTCTTACTGAAATTCACAGAAAAAGAAATACAAAGGGACACTGATATGGTTTGGCTGTCTCCCCACCCAAATCTCATATTAAATTGCAGCTTCCATGATTCCCACGTGTCATGGGAGATATCTGGTTGGAGGTAATGGAATCACGTGGATGAGTCTTTCTCATGTTGTTCTCATGATTGTGAATAAGTCTCACAAGATCTGATGGTTTTATAAAGGGAGTTCCCCTCCACAAGGTCTCTTGCCTGATGCCATGTAGGAAGTCCCTTTGCTCCTCCTTTGCCTTTCCCCATGATTATAAGGCCTCCCTAGCCATCTGGAGCTGTGAGTCAATTAAACCTCTTTCCTTTATAAGTTACTGAGCCTCAAGTATGTCTTTATTTGGAGTGTGAGAACAGACTAATACCATAAATTGGTACCAGTAAAGTGGGGCACTGCTGTAAAGGTATCCAAAAATATGGAAGTGACTTTGGAACTTGGTAACAGGAAGAGGTTAGAACAGTTTGGAGTGCTCAGAAGAGGACAGGAAAGTGTGGGAAAGTTTGGAATTTCCTAGAGACTTGTTGAATGACTTTGACTAAAATGCTGATAGTGATATGGACAATGAAGTCTAGATTGAGGTGGTCTCAGATGGAGATGAGGAAGTTGTTGGGAACTGAAACAAAGGTGACTCTTGTTACATTTTAGCAAAGCGACTGGCAGCATTTTGCCCCTGCCCTAAAGATTTGTTTCTGATTTAGGGTATCTGGTGGAAGAAATTTCTAACCAGCAAAGTGTTCAAGATGTGACTTGGGTACTATTAAAAGCATTCAATTTTAGTAGAGACAGGGTTTCACCATGTGACCCAGGCTCGTCTCCAACTCCTGAGCTCAGGCAATCCTCCCGCCTTGGCCTCCCAGAGTGCTAGGATTACAGGCGTGAGCCACCACACCCGGCTTCTGCTTCCCTTTTAAACATAAGTTCCAATTCCAAAGCATATCTTTGTGAATACATAACATTATTTTGGTACTTCAAGGTTTAATGACTGCCCTACTGGATTTTGCCCTTATATGGGGGCTGTAGCCCCTTTGTTCTGGCCAATTTCTCCCTTTTGGAATGGGTGTATTTACCCAATGTCTGTACCTCCAGTGTATCTAGGAAGAAGCTAACTTATTTTTGCTTTTACAGGCTCATAGGTGGAAGGGACTTGCCTTGTCTTATCTGAGACTTTGGACTTTGGACTTTTGAGTTAATGCTGAAATGAGTTTAGACTTTGAGAAACTGTTAGGAAGGCATGATTGGTTTTGAAGTGTGAAGATATGAGATTTGGGAGGGGCCAGGGGTGTAATGATATGATTTAGCTGTATTCCCACCAAAATCTTATCTTGGATTACAGTTCCTGTTATTCCCACGTGTCATGTGGGTGACCTGGTGGGAGGTAATTGAATCCTGGGGACAAGTCTTTCCCATGCTTTTCTCACAATAGTGAATAAGTCTCACAAGATCTGATGTTTTTCTTTCTCTGTTCATCCTTTTTTGAATATTCTGGTAAGTATTTCACATTAATACAGGCTACATTACATACAGCCACTATATGACAAGAAATTTACTCAACTTTTTCCTTTTAAGTATGTAAACAATTATACATGTATTTATCACCCTAAGAGGTTGAAACATGTAATCAACTAAATCTCTTCTGCATGCAAGTAGTATTCAGTATGTTTAGCCAAAAACACTAAGGTCATATGATCTGAAGTGATCTGATGGTTTCATAAAGGGGAGTTCCCCTGTACAAGCTCTCTTGCCTTCCACCATGTAAGAAGTCCCTTTGCTCTTCTTCTGCCTTCCACAATGATTGTGAGGCCTCCACAACCATATGGAACTGTGAATCAATTAAATGTCTTTTATTTATAAATTCCCTAGTCTTGTGTATGTCTTTATTAGCAGCATCAGGATAGACTAATACAGACACTAACTTAAGAAGATGCTCCACCTTCACATAATATGAGAATTACAAGTTAAAACTACATTAAAATGTCCATATTCTTTTGGCAAGGCTTTGAGAAAGCAATCATTCTTGGATATAGCTGGTTTGGTAATACCTAGCAAAATTAACATATGCAGGCTCTCTGCAATTTCACTTCCAGGCATGTATCTAAAACACACACTGGCAAACATGTGAAATTATGTATGTACAAGGTACTATTTCCCCAAATTTTGAATAAAGTGTTATATATTCACATTATGGAATGCTGCACAGCTTTAAAAAGGAATGAGAACTATCTCTATGCACTACTAGGGGTGATGTCAGAGACATATTAAGTAAAAACAGAAGAAAAATGGGATTTATCAAAAAAGAAAATGAAAATATATTTGCAATCTATTCTGGAGATCATTCTACTATAGTATGCAATAGAACACACAAACATACACACACGTGCACACACACACACACACACACACCCCAGAATGCATGCATACGTATCTCCAAATGAACTCACAGGGAATTCCTAATGAAAATTATGTCCCAGTCTTTTCCAGAATCTTCCCTTTGGAGGATCCTGGAAGTTGCCTGGGAATGTAAAGGAAATAAGTGGGTCTGGAGTGGACATGCTCTATGATGAGAAAATGTATTCTTGCCATTTCTATTTTATAATACTCGCTTTAGAGTTAAGAAACAGCATTAAGAAACAGATTTACTTTCTCAAAAGATCACTTCTCTTTGGATTTTCAGTGTACGTTAGTTCATAGGCTTTTATTATCTTCAGCTTCTTAGGAACAAAAAAGGCTTAAAAGGGAGAACATTTTTTCCTCTTTTCAAATTTGCTTTGAGCAGCCTGTAAGGTCATTATTTTGCTTGCTTAAGGAAATCTATTTTTTGAAAATGATAATTATAATATCTGCATTAAAATTATGATTAGCCATATGCCATACTTTAGCAAAGGAATGTTTCTTTATTTTATATTATTTTTTCTACTTCTTAAGTAATGCCTTGTTTACAGTTTTGATAGTATAAGGCTAGTCAATTAACTAGAAATAAAATATCTAGTGTATATGTAAAAATAATGAAATCAGTCAAAACACAATCATACAAATAAAGTAAGTACTGCACTTTGGTCACCAATTATAAAAGATTTCCTTAGACATAGAAACAAGAAGAAATGCCAGTGAAAAATTCTCTTACTTACTGAAAATGAACTTTCATAGAACAATCTGGATTTCTGAGTTTCATGAGTTAAGTACCTTAGGTAATGGCGTATGCCTTGAAACTCTCAGGGCACTGGGCATTTAACTCCATTACATGGATGGAAATGTATTTCAGTGATGTCTTTATAAATGCTAAATTTTTTTGTGTCATAGGTAAAAATAAAGCCTATGATTTATTTTTTGTTAAAATTTCTATCCTAGTTGCAACCAGGTCAGACAGTCAATCAATACTTATTTAGTGACTGTCTACTCTGGTGCCAGGCATGGTGACAATATAACAGTAAAGAAGGAAAACGTGGTGTGTGTCCCTATGGAGCTCTGTTTTTATACCAAATACTTTCTGGAATTGGGGCCCAGTTCTTAGGCTTCCTTTGGGTTAACTGTGTTTTCCTTCATTGTGCAAATGCTACACTTGCTTTCCACCTGCCCTTCTGAGTGCTACCATTTCACAGGCTTTGGTAGTTTAATAGCCTTTCTTGTGTATACTGGAGCAGAATAGATTAATTACCTCCACTTTACACACAGGTAGTTCCCTAGATTCTCAAGAACCTCACATTGGTTTATTTAGAAGTTGCAGTTCACATTAATAAAAGAATCAACCCAAATGTCCAACAATGATAGACTGGATTAAGAAAATGTGGCACATATACACCATGGAATACTATGCAGCCATAAAAAATGATGAGTTCATATCCTTTGTAGGGACATGGATGAAATTGGAAACCATCATTCTCAGTAAACTATCGCAAGAACAAAAAACCAAACACCGCATATTCTCACTCATAGGTGGGAATTGAACAATGAGATCACATGGACACAGGAAGGGGAATATCATACTCTGGGGACTGTGGTGGGGAGGGGGGAGGGGGGAGGGATAGCATTGGGAGATATACCTAATGCTAGATGACGAGTTAGTGGGTGCAGTGCACCAGCATGGCACATGTACACATATGTAACTAACCTGCACAATGTGCACATGTACCCTAAAACTTAAAGTATAATTAAAAAAAAAAAATCCAATTAAAGCACAGTCATTGTAGAAATATGATCCTTGATTTTTTTCCAATCACATTAAGTGTAAACACTTTGAGTGTTTTCTAGTGAAAAACCGTAAGAATATTTCCTAAGGATTATGGAAAGACAATAATCGATTACCTCATCTAGGAAGCATGGAATAAAATTTTCAAGAATCATATGCCTGTAGTAATGATGTATACTTTTAGGGCCATCAGAGAATTGTCTAAATTTTGTATTAAATACATCAATACTGCGTACATATATATATATTATATTTATGTAGCACAAAGAAAACAGTTTTTAAAATGTTTAGTTATAAGGTGAAACCTCAATACAGAACTGGATCAAGCTTCCCAGGTAATTCTGGTGTGAAACGAAGTTCAAGAATCATGCCCTTAGAGCAGAGGTTGTTGGTAAACTATGGTCTGTGGGTCAAGTCTGGCCCACTTCCTGATTTGGTGAGTAAAGTTTTATTAGACTACAGCCACACTTACTCATTTACTGTTATCTATGGCTGCTTTTACTCTACAATGGCAGAAGTTGAGTACTTGAAACAGAGAACATATGGCTCACAAAGTCTAAAATATTTACACTCTGGCTCTACAGAGAGTTTGCCAACTCTTGGCTGAGAGCATGGCATGGAAGTGGACTCATCATATGGAGCAGAATGAATTAGTTTTTGCCAGCCCAGACAATGGGAAATTAAACCATTTTCAGAATGACTAGTTACATTAATTTCAGGAAAGCTACACCCCATGACAAGCTTCTTCCAAAAGGAAAAGAATAAGAAGAATCTCTTGCATGTCTATTTCTCCTGATTTTTCAGGGAGATACAGAGTAAAACAAAAAGAGAAGTCAAAGCTCAATTTTTTTTTATTTGTTTTTTGAGATGGAGTCTTGCTGTGTCACCAGGCTGGAGTGCAGTGGCAAGACCTTGGCTCACTGCAACCTCCACCTCCTGGGTTCCAGCGATTCTCCTGCTTCAGCCTCCAGAGTATCTGGAACTACAGGCGCACACCACCACACCCAGCTAATTATTTTGGATTTTTAGTAGAGAGGGGTTTTCCCCGTGTTGGCCTGGTGGTCTTGATCTCCTGACCTCATGATCCACCCACCTCGCCCTCTCAAAGTGCTGGGATTACAAGTGTGAGGCCACTGTGCCCAGCCACAGTTCTACGTTTTGTTTGTTTGTCTGTTTTAGCTTATTTATTTTTAAATTTCAATCATGCACTAGCCATAAACTTTGCTTTCATTAAGAATAAAGCAGCAATCATTGAAATCAAACATAGGTATGGGAGATAATAATGAGAATTAGGTTCAAAGATTTTATTTTAACAGAGTTTGAATAAAGCTAGATGTTAATGTCATCATAAGCGATTTTTAAAAATTATCCTAACTCTATCAAAAAAAAACTCCCAGACTGATTCATTTCAAAATAATTATTTCATATAGCATTTATAGCATTATCCTCTGCTTGGATGAAATTAGGAAATAGCAGTGGAACATAAAATAACAGCTCTTGTCCCTTTATCTGCTCCACACATTTCGTATGAACCTGAGTGCTGCTTGGAAAGTCAGAATTCTATGAGAGAAAGTATTGATTTTTATCAACCTGGAAAGTGAAATGAGAGGGAGAATGACATTGCTAGCCACAGGGAGTTTAGCTCAGGTCAACAACCCCTAGGTTTTATGGGAATTGTTCAGAAATTACAAATGTTGCAGGGCTAAAGCACTCTGACATAGGGCTAGAAAACACACTTTGACATTGGGCAGTGTTGAGCCTCCATTCTGCCATGGTCACTGAAATCCAGACCATATTAAGTACACCCACTGGTGGCATAGATGTTCAAATGAGCAGCTTCTTGGAATGGCATTCGGACTAGATGCAGAAAAAATTCGCATGAGAAGTTGATTGTAATGCCCGAAGTGCAGTGTAAATCAGTCACTTTGCTGCTGTTGCTGTATTTCTGCTTGCACTTGTTCATGTTATCAAAGATGTCATTACATCAGGACATAACGTGACAGGTCCCTCACAGAAAATGTGAACCAGCAGAGCACGGGAAACAGCTTTATAAGCAAGCTTTTTATGTTCTGTCTTTAAATCTTTTGGTTTATTTATTTGAATTAAACATAATCTTATTGGGGAAATGACTAAGCTGCTATGTTTTTGTTTTGTTTTGCTTACATTTTTCTTTTACAATTACAAGACAGCCTCTGCAATTGGTTGCACAGAGGTAACCATTGAGACATGTTGTTTTTACCCTTTTTGCTTGTGGTGTGTTTTTTGTCTCATAGTGTTCTGCAGTGCTCGAACAATGTTAGTGTCTCTTCAGTGCTTCTCTTTACATGCCTACACTAGAAGAAATGAAAATTAACATTCAGTCTGAGAAAGCTTTTCATGTTAGTGGGCTTGTAGGGTGCCATGTGCTATATGATTAGCACCCTCTCAGTATCTTCTAGTTTGTGTGCTACCATCTCTGATGATTAATAGCACTTTCTTATTTATTAGAAACCCACTAACTTATTAGACTGTATTGAGTTGACAGGCTGAGGTTTACCAAAAAATTTTTAAAAATTAAAAACGTAGTTAATAAAGATAAAATAATCAATGCATTTTGAATATGCCTCCTTTAAAGGACAGAATTTTTAAATTCCCTGACAAATAAAGAATTTGAGTAAACAAAAATCATTATGTTAATGGAATGTATAACAAGGCTGGCTAAAGCAAAAATCCCAGAATTAAGATTTTTATTGGAACCTTTGTATCCATCCAGTAAAAGGGTAGCAAGAGTTGATTATGAGAATTGGGATGGAGAATTGCTGATTTTTGACTCTAAGGCCACTCTTCCCCAAAGTATGTCAATGTCAAAAATATATTGTGTGATCAATTTCAGGGGCTTTAAAGATACTTTAAAATCTGACCTGAAGTTAAGAATTCTGCCTGTATCATGTGTCTCATCAATATCACTCAATTAGTCAATAGCATATTTGCATACTAGATAGTACATTAAACAAAGTCTACTTTGGTAATAAATACAGAACAAGTGCCGACCTATTGGCAAGCAGTAAATCAGTCCAACCTGGAAAAGAAATATAATAATAATCTACACCCATGCACTTGCTCACCCACATTATAAAACAAGTGAAATGTCATTACAGTAATAACAAAATTTTAAATTTAAAATATTATATGATTGTATGTAGTTATTTTCTATTATATTTTACTGTATAATTACAGTTTTTGTTGTTTTGACAAGAATAACCATTTCAAGAATAGATCACAAAACTGAGAATTTCTTTTTTCCTTTATTAAGTGTTTCAGAGACTCCAAAAGAAGTTGCTGAATAGAAATCAAGAACAGTTATTCTTATGTACTTGGAACCACACTTTCATAACTGTACAAAATTATCCTAATGAAAAATTTTAGACTTAGGGCTTTTTTCAAAAATCAGTAAAAATTTCCCACAGGAGAAGATAGCACACTAAAGCAGACACATGAATAAATGATAAATAGATTAAAAGTAGAAGCATAAAATACACCAAACAGAAAGAAAATTAGCAAATATATTAGTTGTTGGAATTATTTATTGTGAAGAAAAAGGCTTTTTCAAAGGAAGTGATTCTAGACTTGAGTATTTACCATAATTTCAATTATGAAAAGCATTTAGTGATTCTGAGACCCTCATTAGTTGATTCATCTATATATTGAACGAATATTAATTGAAAACCTACTTGTGCCAGACACTGTAATAGATGACAAAGATAAAAAGATTAAGATAATAAAGTTGCTTCCTGAAAGAGCCCCTACTCCAGCACAGGAGACAAGCATGTAAACAAGTAATCTCATGTATTCAAGTGAGTGAGGTGATAGAGGTAGTTTCTACACATAAAGAGAACCCGTCTGGACCAGGTTGATTTACTACGAATGTGACAGGTAAGGGGAGAAGGCTTCAACCAAAACATCACAAGCAAGTTCCTGCTGAGCAAAAGGAAAATAGACATTTGTATACACTTGTAGAAATCTAAGACTATTCTAATTGACAGACCCCAAATATTTAATTAATTAAATATGCCTTGTTATAAATAAAAATAATTCAGTTGAAAACTGAACTATGAATATGACTTGTTTTGTACATTTTCTAATACTTTTATTTTCACTGTTAAATATTTATGAATATCAATCTTGCAGTAGTAATTTCAGTCCAGAAAGCATAGTTTAAAGCCAGGCTGTTTGAATTAAGCTTTGGTGTAATCATAAAAGTGCCAGCAATTTATAAACTTATTCAACATGTTTATTTATTGCATGTGCTCTAAGTGCCAAGCATTGTGCCAAGCATGAGGGGTAACAGAAACATCATAATAAATATAACCCTTGCTAGCAGCGATTTAACATCATCCTGGTTGGGAGGGAGGCATTAATCAAATAATCAGTAAATGTGTAATTACAAACTAATATGAAGAAACAGTAAAAGGGGTGTCTTGGGGAATATAAATAAGAGAGTTAATATAATTTTAGTTTTGAAGAAGCTTTCTCTGAAAAAGTGGCATTTGAAGTGAAAGCAGAAGGGAGTTCAAGTTAACAAGGAGAAGGAATGTGTGTGTTTAGGGATGGGAGAGCAGAGTGTGGGAGGCCATTCTAAACTGAAGAACAGCATCTGCAAAGGCCCGAAGCAAAGAGATGATATGGATTACTCAGAGACTTCTAGGTCATTTTAAGAATCTCAGTATCCAAACTTAAAACCATAAGAAGGCATCAAGTGGTTGAAGGCAGGGAAAATAGCTCCTGCCTCAGGGAACTTGGAGTATGGCAGAAAGAACCTTCACAAATAATCAAATTCAGTTGCAGATAAAGAAGAGCTCAATGAGGACGCAAAGGATATAAAAGGGGGCCTTAGCTCAATCTGAGGATTCTGAAATGCCTCTCTGGGGAGTGCAATGCCTGAATTGAGTCTTGAAGAATGAGTACAAATTATCTAAAGAAAGGAAGATGGAGAGAAATTCCAGGCAAAGGAACAATCTGTATAACACAATGAAAATGTAAAATAAATGGACTAAGTGGAAAACACAGATATTTCATTTTCATTATCAGAAAATAAAAAACAAGACAATGAGTGAGAAGACAAAATCTTCATACATACGGCCATAAAATTATGACAGAATTGAGTAGTTCATTCAATAGGAAAGGGAAAGCCCTTAAAATGTGTTTAGTAGGTTTTGTGATTATAGTGATTCACATTTTACATAAGCTGTTCTGAATGGAGTGGGAAGGAGAGATAATTTTAAGGTGGCCAAGAATGAATGCATCAAGACCACCTATGATAGTCTTAGGTAGAATGGTGGTAGTGGGACTAGGGAGGAAGAGAGATCTGAAACATATCCAAGAGGTAAAATTGGCAGGAACTAGTCATTAATTAGATATGGAGGTAAAGAAAATCTAGAAAATCTTGGAAAACTTACACAGTTTATTGCTTGGTTATCTAGATATGGCAGTTAGTTAATTATATTAATAATATAGAAAGAAATTTTAAATAAAATATAATGAGGTCAGAGTTGGGACTTTGGGAATGGCAGTGTAAGCATTTTGGGGAGGATAACAACTGGCTGTGATACCAATAATACAGACCAGTAAGAAGCTTAATGGTAAGATCAAGGAAAGAGATAGTCAAAGAGAGGCTGGCTAAAGCCAAAAGTAATTCTGGTGGTCAGGACACTCTGGGCATGCCCTCTGAGGAGCAACCAGAGAGGGATCTGCAATTTCTGAGCTGCAAGTTTCTGGCTACCACAGGGCAACCTTGAAAACTCCCTGAATCATGAAAATAGTCTCCAAACTACACAAAAATTTAATGGTAAAAGACAAAAACCTTAGTGGTTCAGAAGACTTATTCACACCTGACCAACAGTAGTTGACTACTAAATAGGACTGACTGTAAGGGTGACACCTAAGAATCCAGTTTTAAAGATAAATGTAACGAAAATAATTGAGGTGAGACGATAGAAGCATCAACCTTCAAGAAAAGTAGATTTCACTGAACTGGTCTGGTCAACTTATTAAACAAACAAAAAACAACAATAACAATCAGTGCCAGAGGTTGAGGGGAAAAGGAGGTCAGTATCCAGAATTTGTATACTATACTATCTAAATGTTCAATTTTCAAATAAAAAAAATTATAAGACATGCAATGAACTGCCAAGGTGTGATGAAGGAAGAGAAATAGTCTTAAAGAGGGCCCAGATGTTGGACTTAACAGACAAAGATTCAAAATACTTCAATAAATATATTTACAAAACTAAAAGAAGCCATTTTAAAAGAAATAATGATGTCTCATCAAATAGATAACTTCAAAAAGAAAAATAAATTGTAAAAAAGAACCAAATAAGAATTCTGAAGATGAAAATAAAATAAGCAAAATGAAAAATAAACTAGAGGGGCTCAAGAGCATATTTGAGCTAGCAGAAGAAAGAATTACCAAATTTGAGTATAGATTCATAGAGGTAACGCAATAATAAAAACAGAAAAAAAGAAAAATAATCAAAGGCTGAGACTTGTGAGATACCATTAGTGCACTAACATATGCATAATAAGAGAATCAGGGGAGGTGGGGAGACAAAGCAACCGACAAAACATTTGAAGATATAATAATTGAAAACTTCCAAAATTCATCTACACATCCAAGAAGCTTACATATTTACAGTGGTAATAAAAATTACAAAAAAAAAAAAACTGTCAACCAAGAGTCTTACGTAAGTAGGGAGGCTGCAATAACTGGAATCTGAAATATATTACATTAGTAGTTTGGCCAAGTCACTGAGGAAACTGACACAGCAGACAGAAAAGATTGTGACCACGTCAGGGAGTGGCAAACATTTTGTGAAAATGTTGTTTGCAATGGCTTGGAGGGCAGGTGCATTCCTACCAAGGAGAGAGTAGCAAAAGAGAAAGCTAACCTTGAGTGTAGACTCTGTGCTCCATTTGGTTAAGTCATTATAAGAAAAAAACAAAATGGACAAAATCTGTCTGGCTTATAAGCATAATAAGAGTGAATAGAGTTCAGAAATTTAGTTTTGTTTATATTTCCAGAAAATTTACTGCTTGGAGAGATGTAATTAAAAGATTTTTGATTTAAAAAAATTAAAACTTCTGAATTCATTAAAGTGAGGAAATCTCAGATTTAGGATGTGGCTTTTCCAGTTATTTTTCTGAATGTCTTTAAGATAAACACTCTTAGGCTAAGAGACTAAAACATGAGAATTAAAAAACAAAGAAAGAAAATGTGGCATCTATGTCTTAAATAAGCACAAAAGTGTGACTGGTTACTGAGCTAAAAGCTAGTGCTACCTAACATCTTTTTATTTGGGATTAGGAAACGTTATGATATCAGGGCATTTGAGAAGAAGAGTGAAGAAACTGACTCTTAAAAGCCCCAGTTGCTTTGAATTAAGGAGCAGGAAAGTAAAGTCCTCTGCTGAGAGATGAGGAACAGTGAAGGATTAGTGTTATGGGGAACTGAAGAAGTAAAGATTAAAAATGAGAAAAATAATTATCCTGCAATGCTGAGGTCCCATTTGAGGTTGGAGAATATTATTTTGGCTGTAGTACCAATATTGAGGGCTAACTTGTTTTATTCAAATTCTCTCAGCCCCAGAAATTTGGTAGTAAGAACCCAGGGTTGAAATTTTCCTGGAAAGATGAGAAAAAGGGAGGAATACAACATAGACAATGGTATTGATCAAGGACCATAAGGCATATCCTGAGAGTACCTCTAATGAGATGAGAAAAAACACTGAACTACTGAAAGAAGATCATGGTATCAAGGAAACAGGAGTCCGTATGTGATTTAAAAAGTACTTGGAGTTGAGGTGTAAGAAAGAAGCATTCAGGCTGTGTATTCATTTGTTTTCACAATGCTAATAAAGACATACTGAAGACTGGGTAATTAATAAAATAAAGTGGTTTAGTGGACTCACAGTTCCACATGGCTGGGGAGGCATCATAATTATGACACAAGGCAAAGGAGAAGCAAAGGAACATTTTACATGGCGGAAGGCAAGAGATCTTGTGTAGGGGAGCTCCCGTTTATAAAACCATCAGATCTCATGAGACTTATCACTATCATGAGAACAGTATGGGGGAAACCACTCCTGTGATTCAGTTATCTCCACCAGGCCCCACCCTTGACAATTGGGAATTACTACAATCCAAGGTGAGATTTGGGTGGTGAAACAGAGCCAAATTATATTATTCTGCCACTGGCTACTTCCAAATTTTGTGTCCTCACATTTCAAAACACAATCATGCCATTTCAACAGTCCCCCAAAGCCTTCACTCATTTCAGAATTAATTCAAAAGTCCACACTCTGAAGTCTCATTGGAGACAAGCCAAATCCCTTCCACCTATGAGCCTGTAAAATCAAAATCAAGTTAGCTACTTCCTAGATACAATGTAGGTGCAGGCATTGGGTAAAATAGATCCATTCCAAATGGGAGAAAATGGCCAAAATGAAGGGGCTACAGGCCCCATGCAAGTCTAAATTCCAGCAGGACAGTCAAATTTTAAAGATCCAAAATGATCTCCTTTGACTCCATGTCTCACGTCAGGTCATGCTGATGTAAGAAGTAGATTCCCATGGTCTTGGGCAGCTCTGCCCCTGTGGCTTTGTAGAGTACAGCCCCAAACCTGGCTGATTTCATGGGCTGACATTGAGTGTCTGCAGATTTTTTGTGCTCATGATGCAAGCTGTTATTGGATCTGCCATTCTGGGTGTGGAGGACAGTGGTCCTCTTCTCACAGCTCCATTAGGCAGTGCTCCACTGGGGACTCTATGTGGGGGCTCCCACCCCACATTTCCCTTCTACACTGCCCTAGCAGAGGTTCTTCATGAGAACTCCACTCCTGTAGCTCACCTCTCTCTGGACATCCAGGCATTTCCATACATCCTCTGAAATCTAGGTGGAGGTTTCCAAACCTCAAATGCAGAGTTGTGTGCCTGCGCTCCAAACCAGCTGAGTCATGCAGCACCTGAAGGCTGCCTCAGCCCACACCTGACTAAAGCACAGCCATCTCCGTTACACACATTTTTGGGTATCTTTACAGAAGTATCCCACTCTCATTACCAATTTACTGTATTAGTCTCTTCTTATGCTGCTAATAAAGATATACCCAAGATTGGGTAATTTATAAAGGAAAGAGGTTTAATGGACTCACAGTTCCACGTGGCTGAGGAGGCCTCATAATCATGACAGAAGGCAAAGGAGGAGTAAAGTCACACCCTACATGGCAGCAGGCAAAAGAGCTTGTGCAGGGTAAGTCCCATTTATAAAACCACCAGATCTCATGAGACTTATTCACTATCATGAAAACTGTATGGGGAAACTGCCCTCATTATTCAATTATCTCCACTTGGCCCTGCCATTGACATGTGGGGATTATTAAAATTCAGGGTGAGATTTGGGTGAGAACACAGAGCCAAATCATATCAGTCTGTAAACAGAAAGCAACGTATTGGAGTTTGGTGTTTCTGATTATAATAATAACAAAAGCCACGGGGTTGGTGATTGAGGTTGGATAGAAAGAAATCTTCATTTAAATCTTGGATGTCAAGGAGCAGAAAGAACTAAGGTTTTGGGTTCATTATCATCAACACTGAAATCATCCACTCCAATGCTTGGAATTATGTGGTAGAGAGAAAATATCAAAGACTTCATAAAATACAAAGAATCAACTAAGATGTCATCTAGTGATTGCAATCAGAAAGAATGGGTGTGGCATAGACATATGATAATAATCACAAAGGATAAAGACTTTCCCCCATACGGTAGAAGAATACTGCTAAAAAGATGGCAAAAAAGGGATAGAAGAATGCTTACCTCACTTCCAGACATTTAACCATGGTTGTTGGATGGAGCAGAACATATATTTCTGTACAAACAAACAAAATAACTATAAAGACTTTACCCTTATGGAATCTATAAGTCTTTATGAAAGCAGGAGGTAGTTAGATGGTTCAATGGAGAGGCTGAAGATTTAAGAAGACTATTTATCATGGAATTAGGTGCCGGGATTAAAAATGAAAGGTTTCAGAACAATGTGGAAACATGCATAAAGGAGATTGAGGGCTTTATGTTTCAGACGGATGCTGAAGGGAAAGAACTTGAGGCCTAAAGGGCTTGGTTAGTCATAGTCACCTCGATGTAACTGTGGTACCATAGCAAGGGAGGCTCAGTGGAGGTGGGAGTGGGAGTGGTATGTGACCTCAGTATGAGTCTCAGTGTTGTCATCTTCCTAGAATATGGCCAGAAAATCTGCAAAGGTGTGTTCTAGAGCTGTATTTGCAACAATTTATGTCATTAATACCCTATGTAACATTTTTAGATGATAATTTTATCAAATATCTCCCTAACTGTAGATATATGGAGAAAAAAATCTATTGAAGTGATTATTTCAGGAAGAATGATGGCAAGGGGTGTGGAGGAGAAGATGAAGGGAAAGGAAGAGAACTTCTGATAGGCAAGGAGAGAAAAAAGGGAGACAAATCATTGTCTTAGTAGTAACATGTGATCAGTAAGGGGACCAGAAAGAGCCAAGGAATCAACCAGTTTGCAGAAGGAATTTTTCATTGGTTTCCTGTGAATGTTGACAACCTCTGAAAATAAAAGTTAATATTGCAGCTATTCTCTTCAAATATTTGCCCATTTGTTGTAGAACAGAAGCTTGGATTGAAGAGTCCACAAGTACTGATTTTGCTAATAGTAAGTTAATCAGTATACTATAAATTTGGACATTTATACCTTGAAGCTTACTTTATGTTAGAACATAAACTCCTTATGGTCCAGATCTATCTCGTTTCCTATTTAGGAAAGTGTTTTGTATAAAGGAATGCATGAAAACACCTTTAATAAATGTATATGTTAGCTTGGTGAAATATCAGAGCAGCCAGAGTCATTTCATTCCCTAAGTCAGTATATTTTAGGTAAATCAATATTTAATTCTCGATTATAGTATATGAAATCTTCTTTCTGTTGCCCTAGTTATCAAGTAACTAATTGCTCAACAGCACACACACATACATGCACCTCACATAACTGCACACATGCAGATGCACATGCATGCATGCCCATTGAACAACACAATAAATATGCCTATGTAACTATGTGTGTAAATGTGTATATACATATAAGCCATGTTTCTGCAGTTAAACTAGAAGTTTCCATGCATTCCTTCATAGCTATTACATTTTAAACTCAGTGAAATGTAATGCCACTATATTAGAGCCTGCTTTCTACAAGCACTGTTTTCAATACCTAATGAAGCCACATTTTAAGATAATTAACAAGGGTGACAGATTTACTCCCACAAGCTTACAACACTACATCAAAAAGTTATATTATATATATATATATATATGTATATATATAAATGTAGAGAAAAATATGTTTAACTAGATTTTGTGGGATTAAAGATTAATTTTAGTAATACTTTTGATACTTTTATCAAGTATGAAGGTATATTAATTTCTTAGGGCAATGCTATGTATTCCTTACCTGCTTCATACTGAAGCATGTTTATATATGTATTATTGCTTATGCCCAATACAGGATTATTTTTCTTTTCAGAAATGCTGTTGATTTCTCTTTTCAATCTTGCAACAAACATCCTGTAATTATTGATAAGATATTCAACTGAAGAAAAACACAGCTAGAAATATTATCATCACAATTCATATTTGATAATCTCTTTCTGGGTATCATAGTCAATAATTCAAATTCCCTGTAGCTTTGGGAATTTTTGCCCTTGCTATATTTAAAACTTACAGGACCCTGTTGATCCTGACATAGATTTACATATTTTGTTTTTAATACATCATCGCTTCATCTCTCTCACATTCTGTACATTTGTATACAATCATCCACTGTTGAGAAAAATCTCCTTATTTAGTCTAGAGTTGGAATAAAAAAGTATTCACTTTTGTGCTGTTTACTACTTACTAAATATCTACAGCCTATTTGCATCAGGCTTAAATTCTTCAATTAAATGACTCTCCAGAGGACACCCATTTTGTGTTATAAATGTGACTTGACAAGAAAGGAAAAAGAGAGGACAAATTTGTCCAAGTCTTTGCAAGTGACCTGATTTCATTCTTACAGATAGTGGATTATTCAGGTTCCCTGAATGTCAACTTCATGATAAAGATTTGAGTGCTGGAGGTTTATTGAGGATTAATATGGAAAAACCTGAGAAAGGGAGATGGAAGACTGATTGAGATAAAGACGAGATTGAACTTTGATCAGTTGCAACAAAGGCCTTCGCCAGTCTTCCAGGCAGTTCTAGAGCTGAGATGGCCCTTTGGACTCATTTCAAATTGAAGCCAGGGGTTACACATTTGTACTCTTGTATAATCCAGTTCCTGGATGCAAGATTCCTCTGAGGGGGATAGAACATTTGTTGAGGCAGCCACTTGCAAAGAGGGCACACCTGGAAAGGGGTGCATGTGTAGGCCATCAGCCAGTTAGGAGAGATAATGGCCTCAGTCCTGAAGGGAGAATCTAGCTAATGCACCACAGTATCCACTACAGATAGCAAAAGTATAATTGTTGTTTTACTCCTCAATCTTCTCTGTTTTAAAACATAAACAAGGATACTTCCTCAGAAATCACCTGATGGGCCCTTGTATCTCTCTTATCTGTGTTAACTCTTAGAACCAACAGTCTGTTTCTATGTATTGATTAGATTTCTGCGATGTTTTCCATCAAAAGCTCAAAATGCAATTCAGAGAAAATTTAAAACACAGCAATTTGAAAAGTGCTGCTCTTTCTTGCACTTGAAAGAAGAAAAGAAGGAAACCAGAACAACGTAAGGAAACACTACTTAGACAAAAATTTATGTAAGGATTCTACTAGTGGACATTTTACTAATGGTGAGATAATTTTCTGAAAAGAAGTCATGGAACATGCAACATTAATCTTATAAAAAAACAAACTGCAAAATAGAATGGATCAAAAAATATTTTTGCATAAATAGCTATATTGTCATACACAGAATATGGGTACAACACTTAATATTTAATATATTTTGGAGATGCCTTAGAGGTTCATTTAATTGGTAATCATGAAGATAATAAAACGTTAGGATGATTCTAAGTTATTGCAAGATTTAAAAGAAAAATAGAAACATCTACATGTCTCCACTTAGCTGACATTTGCTCCTTCATTTATTCAAGAGAAATTAATTGTGTGAGCACATAGTGAAATAAACATAGAAATGAATACCAAGATCTCTCAAAACCATAAAACTACATCTAATACTGGATGACTTTTGGGTAAAGAATAAAATTAAGGCGGAAATTTTAAATCCTTTAAATCTAAAATCCTTTAAAACTAATGAAAACAAAGAAAAAACATACCAAAACCTCTGGGACACAGCTAAGGCAGTGTTAAGACGAAAGCTTATAGTGCTAACTGCCTACATTAAGAAGTTAAAAAGATCTTAAATTAACAATCTAACGTCACACCCAGAGGAAGTAGAAAACAAAAGCAAACCCACCCAAAAACTAGCAGAAAAAAAAATAAATAAACAAAATCAGAGTCGAGCTGAATAAAATTGATGTAAAAATTCATACAAAAGATCAACAAAATGAAAAGTTTTTTTGAAAGAATAAATAAGATTGATAGACTGCCAGGTAGAATAATAGAGAAAAAAAGAGAAAAGATCCAAATAAACACAATCAGAAATGGCAAAGGTAACATTACCACCAACCCCATATATATTTAACCTTAGAGATTCTTATGAACACCTCTGTGCACACAAACTGGAAAACTTAGAAAAAATTAGATAAACTCCTGGAAACATGCAGCCTCCCAAGACTGAACTAGCAAGAAATTGAAATCCTGAACAAATAGTTTCAAAACTGAATCAGTAATAAAAAGCCTACCAACCAGAAAAAGCCATAGAACAAACAGATTCACAGCTAAGTTCTACCAGATATATAAAGAGCTGGTACCCAGCCTACTGAAATTATTCCAAAGAATTGAGGAGAAAGGATTCCTTCCTAACTCATTCTATGAGGCCTGCATCTTTCTGATACCAAAGCCTGTCAGAGACAAAACAAACAAAAAAAGAAAAACAACTTAGGGCCAATGTCCCTGATGAATGTAGATGCAAAAATCATCAACAAAATATTAACAAATCAAATACAGCAACACATCAAAAACTGATTTGCCATGATCAAGTAGTTCATGGGATGCAAAGTTGGTTTAAAGTAATGCAATCAATAAATGTGATTCATCACATAAATGAAACCAAAACCAAAAACAACACAGTCATCTCAATAGACACAGAAAAGGCTTTCAGTAAAATTCAGCCTCTCTTCATGTAAAAACCCTCCACAAACTAGGTACATACCTCAAAATTATAAGAGCCATCTATGACAAACAGCCAACATTATGCTAAACGCAGAAAAGCTTGAAGCATTGTGATAACCAGAGTAAGACAAGGATGCCCACTCTCACTACTCCTATTCAACAGAGTATTGGATGTCCCAGTCAAAAAATCAGGCAAGATAAAGAAATAAAAAGCATTCAAATAGAAAGAGATGAGATCAAACTATGTTGGTTTGCAAATGAAATAATTCTGTACCTATAAAACCCCACAGTCTCTGCCCAAAGGCTCCTAGAACTGATAAATAACTTCAGTAAAGTTTCAGGGTACAAAATCAAGGTACAAAAATCAGTGGCATTTTTATACAGCAATAATATCAAGCCAAGAGCCAAATCAAGAACAAATTGCCGCAAAAGGAATAGAATACGTAGAAATACAACTAATCTGGGAGGTGAAAGATCTGTAAAACGAGAATTACAAAACACAACTGAAAGAAATCAGAGATGACAGAAACAAATGGAAAAATATTTCATACTTATGGTTTAAAAGAATCAATATTTTTAATATGGTCATACCACTCATAGCAATGTATAGAGTCCATGCAATTCCTATCTACTGACACCATTTTTAGAGAATTCATTAAAAAAAATTCTAAAATTTATATGGAACCAAAAAAAGAATCCAACTAGCCATAGCAATCGTAAACAAAAAGAACAAAGCCTGAAGCATAAAACTAGCTGACTTCAAACTAAAATACAAAGCTACAGTAACTCAAACAGTATGCTAGAACAAAAATAGACCATAGGCCAATGGAATAAGTTAGAGAATCCAGAAATAAAGCCACATACCTAAAATCAATCTTTGACAAAGTCAAAAAAAAATAGCAATGGGGAAAGGACTCCCTATTCAATAAATGATGCTGAGATAACTGGTTAGACATATGCAGAAGATTGAAACTAGACGCCTTCCTTTTACCATATACAAAAATCAACTCAAGATGGATAAAGGCTTAAATGTAAGACCTAAAACTACTGAAATCCTAGAAAAAAACCTGTGGCATACCATTCTTGATACAGGTCCTGCCAAGGATTTTATGATAAAGTCTCCAAAAGCATTTGTGACAAAAATAGACAAGTGATACCAAATTAAACTGAAGAACTTTTGCACAGCAAAAGGAACTTCAACAGAGTAAACAGACAACCTACAGAATTGGGTAAAATGTTCACAAACAATACATCCAACAAAGGTCTAATATCCATAATCTACAAGCAAATATCAAACAATCCCATTAAAAATGAGCAAAGAAGATGAACAGACACATCTCAATGAGACACATGCAGCCAACAAACATATGAAAAAAAATGCTCAACACTACTAATCATTAGAGAAATGCAAATCAAAACTACAATAAGATACCATCTCACACCAGTCAGAATGGCAATTATTAAAAAGTTAGAAAATAAAAGATATTAGCAAAGATGCAGAGAAAAGGGAATGCTTATATACTGCTGGTGAGAATATAAATTAGTTCAGCCACTGTGGAAAGCAGTTTGGATATTTTTTTAAAGAACTTAAAATAGAACTACCATTCAACCCAGCAACCCCAAAAAAGAAAAAATCTTCTGCCAAAAAGACGTATGCCCTCGTATGTTCACTATAGCACTATTCACAATAGAAAAAACATGAAATCAACCTAGATGCCTGGCAGTGATGGACTGGACAAAGAAAATGTGGCACATATACAGCTCGGAATACTATGTAGCCATAAAAAAGAATTAAACTGTGGCTTTTGCAGCAATATGGATGCAGCTGAAGGCCATTATCCTAAGAGAATTAATGCAGAGACAGAACTGCATACCACATGTTCTCGCTTATAAGTGAGAGCTAAGAAAATTGAGTACACATGGACACGGGGAGGGGAACAATAGATATTGGACCTAACTGAGGGTGGGAAGAGGATGAGGGTCAAAAAGCTAGCTATTGAGTACCACACTCACCACCAGGATGACAAAATTATTTGTACACCAAACCCCAGTGATGCTCAGTTTACCCATGTAACAAACCTGCAAGTATACCTCTGAAACTGAGATAAAAGTTGAAAATGAAAAAAATAAAAATCTATAAATCTAAGGGATGAAAAAAAAGTTATTGACTACTTACTGGGTCAATTATTGTTGTAGGATCCAGAGATAGAAAAGTGAACAAAACATACTGTTGTTGAGTTCCTGGTCTTAACTTTCTCCCCTTTCTGTTATCACATCCATTGAAAATGTTAAAGTGTCCTTCCATTGTGGATAGAGAATATATCCTTGGCTCTTGATTTTGGAAATGATCATGTCCTTTTATCTGGATGATAGAAGGAGGCAGAAAAGGGTGATGGCATGTAAATTGCAAATCTAGGACTGAAGAGGCCTGTCTCTTTTTGCTTACTTTCTTTCACCTCTGGTCGACAAAATGAGAAGAATGGATCTGGATTAATTTTCTGATTCCAGGAAAAGAATGAGAGACACATAGAGAAAAGTTACCCCATGCTGAGCTCATATTAGATCAGCTGACCTCTAGCCAACTCACAGTTTTAGAAATCAATAAATGCTTATTTTTGTATGCCACCAAATGTTGGAGCTTTTCCTATGAATTTTTTTAATAGTGGCTAACAAAAAATACATCTTCAGAGATTTTATAAATAAATGTGATAGAAAAGCATATGGACATAACATATACAACACACTTTGGTAAATCACATAATAGAGATAGGATCTGAATCCTGAAAGAAATAAGGGTGAAAAAATAACAGCCTGAAATAATCAAGCATGTGAGCATAAAATTGTGATATTGTGAGAACAAGCAATACATGAGTAAACATTAAATAGAATGTAGATCCACAGATTAGTTTTAATATAAAAATCACAAACTGGCACTAATTCAGGATATAAAAAGGGATAGACAACTACTCAGATCTCTAATTCTAATTCCGCTAAAAGCCAATCATTTGATAAGCAAAAGAAAAAAACAGCGTTAATCTCTCAGCCAAGTAGTTCATCTCAACAGATTGAGAAGGTCAGTGAGAAAAACTGATTACTTTGGATTTATTTTTAACTAGCAAAGAATAGCATGTTAGTGAACTCAATCATAGGATATAATACTCATAACTTGGAATCTAACATTTTAAATAAATTTAATATTTTGTAAAATTTTAGAATTGTTTTAGATTCATGGAAAAGTTGCAAAAATAATATAGAAAGCTCACAAATAGCCCATACTCAGTTCCCCTATTCTTTTTTTGTTTTGTTTTGTTTTTTTGAGACGGAGTCTCACTTTGTCACCCAGGCTGGAATGCAGTGGCATGATCTTGGCTCACTGCAACCTCCCCCTTGCAGATTCCAGTGATTCTCCTGCCTCAGCTTCCCGAGTAGCTGGGATTATAGGCATGCACCACCATGCCTGGCTACATTTTTTTGTACTTTTAGTAGAGATGGGATTTCACCATGTTGGCCAGGCTGGTCTCGAACTCCTGACCTCGGGTGATCTGCCTGCCTCGGCCTCTCAAAGCGCTGGGATTACAGGCATGAGTCACTGCGCCAGGCCAGTTCCCCTATTCTTAATATATTAAATTACTATGATACATTTGTCATAATTAATGAATAAATAGTTACACATTATAATTTATGAAAATTCATATTTTATTCATATTTACTTAGTTTTTACCTTATGACATTTTTTGTTACAGAATTTCATCCAGTAAATCACATTACATTTATTTGTCAAATCTAACTTGCTCGTGGCTGTAATAGTTTCTGAGATATTCCTCGTTTTGATAACTTCAACATTTTGAGGAGTGCTAGTCAGGTATTTTGTAGAATGTCCCTTAATTGGGATTTGTCTGATGTTATCCTCATGATTAGATGCGGGGTTATGGGTTTTGGGGAGGAAACCCATAGAGATAAAGTGCCATTCTCATCACATCATATCAAGGATATGTACTATCAACATGACTTATTCCTGTTGATGTTGACTTTGTTCACCTGACTCTGGCTGAGGTAGTATATGTCAGGTTTTTCCACTGCAAAGTGACTTTTTCTTCCCTTTCTGTACTGTACTCTTGAGAAGAAAATCACTATGCACAGCCCACACTTGAGGAGTAGGATTCACACTCCATCTCCTTGAGAGCAGAGTATTAACATAAATTATTTGGAATTTTTCTACATGGAAGATTAGTCTACTGCCCCATACTTATTTATTTAATCATTTATGTCAGTATAGACTCATAGATATTCATTTTGTATAATACTTTGGGTTATAATTTGATATTACTTTTTAAATATTAATGCACAAATTGTTTCAGTTTTGACAATAGGATTCTCTTTCAGTTAGCTCCTATATTCTTGTGCATACCCCATTTGCGTGTGTATGTGTGTATGTGTGTGTGCATTTTATTATTTTCAGGCACTACATTGAAGAATGCAAACCAAGTTGTAGACGCTATGTATCCTTCTTGTTACTGGAGTATCATTGATTCTAGGGCCTCTCAGCTGAAAGAGCAAGGATATATATATGGGTCTACCAACCTGTGTATATACACATAACTATGAATATTTCTATAATCATCTGTATCTACACTAAATCAAAACTTTCATTCAAACTGATGTCTCCAACTGTAATTCACTCCCTTATGGATCATTCAAAATCTCCACCGCTTCCTTATTTGTTACCTTCCATTCCAATAGTGGAAACCTGGTTCTCACCACCCATTTATTTAAAGGTTAAATTACTGACATATACACCCATGGGAAACAATTTTATCAACTATAGTACATTGTCTTTGGTTTTCCAAACTCTATTTATTTCTAAAATTATGTAGGTCAGCACCTTTTCCATTATCAAATTCAGTGAGTTGTTTCATACATTTGTACTACAGGTGGATTCCTTTGTTTCATTCTGCATCCCATGATAAGATTCACTGACCCCCCCAAACAACTTTTTTTAAAATTTTCATACCTTAATGTTCATTCTTTGTGCAGTAAAGTTGTATTGGTTTTGACAAATGTGGAGTGTCATGTTTTCACTCTTCCGGTATCAGGCAGGATAGTTTCATTACCGTAAATAATTCCCTGTGCTTCACATTTTCTACACCTCCCCAAATCACACTCAAACTTTTTACCATCTCTGTAGTTTTGCCTTTTACAGGATGTCATATAAGTGGACTCATACAGTACGTAGCATTTTAAAATTAGGTTCTTTCTAATTTGAAATAATTCCTAGCGATGTGAATGATGGATTTATCTATGTCTTTGTTTGGCTTTATAACTCATTCCTTTTTATCATGAAATAGCATTCCATTGTATGAATATACCACAGTGTGCTTATATGGAAGAATATCGTGGTTGCTTCTAGTTTTTGGCAATTATGAACAAAGATGCTATTCATATTTGCATGTGGGTTTTTGTGCAGACATAAGGTTTCAGATTAGTTGGATAAATACACAGGAGTGTGACTGCTGCATTGTATGGCAAGAATATGTTTAACTTTTTAAGAAACTGCTATACCAAGTTTCATTCACACCAGCAAAAAAATAGGAGCACTAGTTGCTCCACACCTTCACAAAAAAATTGGTATTGTCAGATTTTTAAACTTTAGCCATTCTTGTAGGTGTGTGGTACTATATCAGGATAACTTTAATTTGCATTCATTTTTCTAATAAAAAATTAAGTTGAACACATTTTCATATACATATTTGGTATCTGTATAGCACATTTGGTGAGATGTCTGTTCAGATCTTTTGCCTATTTTTAAATTGGATTTTTTTCTTATTGCTGCATATTAAAAGCTCTTTCTATATTTTGGATACAAATTTCTGCGAAATATGTGCTTTGCAAGTATTTTCTCCCAATATGTGGCTTATCTTTTCATTCTTTCAAAGCTGTCTTTTATGAAGCAGAAGTTTTTAATTTGAGTAAAGTCTCATGCATCAGTTCTTTCTTTCATGAATCATTATTTTGGGTTGTCTCTAACAATTTAGTCCCAAACGTAGGGTCTTGCCAATTTCCTCTTGTTTACTTCTATACATTTTATGGTATTGCATTTTAAATTTAGGTCTACAATCAATCTTGAGTTGATTTTTGTGAAATGTGTAAAGTTTCTATCAAGGCTCATTTTTTTGGTCATGTGGACATCCAATTGTGCCAGCACAATTTGTTAATAAGAAAATCATCTCTTCATGTTATTACCTTTGCACCCTTGTCAAAACTAGTTGACTATATCTGTGTGGGTCTAGTTCTTTGCTATCTATTCCATTTCATTGATCTATGCATCTATGGTTTACCAATATCGTGATATATTTATTACTGTAGCATTATAGTAAGTGCTTGTGATAATTAATCTTATATGCAGCTTGGCTAGACCACTGTATCCAGATTTTGGTCAAACGTTATTTAAAATGTTTAAGTGCAAGTGTTTTTAAAAACGAGATTACCCTTTAAATCAGCAGACAGGGTAATGCAGATTACCCTCCATAATGTGTGTGGGCCTTATCATATCTCCTGAAGACACTAATAGAAAAAGTCTAACCTCTTTTGGAGAAAAATGAATTCTGCCAGAAGACTGCCTTTAGACTTGAACTACAACATCAGCTCTTCTCTGAATCTTCAATCTATTGTTCTACTCTGAAGATTTTGGACTGGCCCGTCTTCATAATCATGTGAGCCAATTCCTAAAAATAAATCTCTCTCTTTGTTTCTTGTCTCTTTCTGTGTGTGTATACATGTATATATAACATATATGTAGTCTCATATGTATACCACATACATATATGTGCATATGTATATGGGTAACATATACATGTAACATGTATGTATGCATATACATATCACACATATGTATATTTTCATATACCCAAGTACACACACATACACATAGTGTTAAAATTCAATAATCTCAGTTTTCCAACTTTATTCTTCAGTATTGTGTTAGTTATTTTATGTCTTTTGCCAGTCTGTATAAATTTTGGAAGCAGTTTGTCAGTATCTACAAAATAGCTTTATGGAATTTTGATTAAGATTGCATTGAATCTATGATCAAGTTGAGAAGAACTGATGTCTTAACAATATTAAGTCTTCCAATCCATGAACACAGAATATCTCTTTATTTAAATATGCGTTGATTTCTTATTTCAGTATTTTGTATTTTTCTGCATACGAATTCTGTGTATGTTTTTATTAAGTACTCTTAACTCCAATTTTGATGTTTGATTGCTGTCTTTCAAGCCTCACCTTGCCTTATTTCCACCCCATATATGGGCAAGCTGATAAACATACCTGAGTGCTTCCTCCTTTGTTGCTGGTAGCGAATTCAAACCACATAAGTCCAGCCCACAAACAGGAGTGGTCAGCCCAGCCATCCCAATCTTCTTTTCCTGTATTCTCATGACATTTTTGAACTTGATTGGGACACCTGCCCCGCTCTCCACAGAATAGATATGGTCAAGCTCAAGATGTAGTGGCTTCACTATCATTGAGTAACAGTATTTAACAGGAGAGGAAAAAGCATGTGATGTAAACATTGTAGAGATGCTTTATATATTATATATGAAATTCAGCTAGAAAGTATTTAGAGGATTTGCCAACCCAGATTCCAGGATTCTCTTAATTATAGTGAGGTAGAGCAAGCTGACACAAATGAACAAACTTCACAATGGTATGTTTACCAATATGGGAATGCCTTAGAGCAAGGCTTTTTAGCTGCAAATTCCTAAACTGAATTCAAAGTATGGATAATTCTTCTGAAGCTGTATGGAAAATTATGTATGCAAGAGTGTCTGTGCCTCCTATTCCACTGAGAGGCTTAATATATAGCTTTCAGCAGATTCTAAAAGAGGTTCATATTTTCACAAAGTATTTGGGACTAATGTTTTTGGTATTTTTGCCTGTATCTAGCACTGTTCAGTAAACAGGTGATATGAATGTTTTATTGCATTATACTATATTATATTATATTACATTATATATTATATTATATTCAGCAATCAGGTATTAAGTATAGATTATCAGGCATTAGCCATTGAGTGCAGGATATTTTGCCCTAGTGAGTGAGAGAACTGAGTAAGCAAGTGGCTATGCCTTTTGGGGAAAAGATTCAATAAGTTCAAAAGTCCAGAGATGACAGAAAAGGTGACACGTCCATTAAACCACAGAGAGTTCAATGTGTAGAGGAAAAGTGCGTGTTCATTTTGTGAATGAAAGGAGATGTGGGTGGAAACCTAGGCAGGAGTCAGTTCATGAAAGGCCGTGTCAGCCATGTTAAGGATTTTAAGCGTTCTGAAATCTATGGAATCTATTGAAGTAATTGGAGGACTTTTTTATCTGAGAAGAGACATTGTCCATTTTCATTATAGAAAATTTACTCTGGCACTTATAATGAGAACTATCTGGGGTGGTAATGTAGGATGTTCAGGCAAAATTAGATTCTGGAAAACTGGTCATATGGGTGCTGAAATAACCCAAGTAAAAAATGAAGACCTAAACTATGGAGACAAGAATAGGATGGAAAAAAATAATAAGAAATCTAGAGGCATTGAGATAAGTACTGGATGTGGTGAGGAGAGAGAGAAGTAGAAATACAGGGTGACTTGTTATTGGCTTGGACAAATTGTGTCCCCACAATAATAATAATTAGGCATTTATCTCTTGAATTATTTTTTCAAATAAAATAACACAATTTATTCTAAATTTTTAAAGATACTTCATAGACTATATTCAAATATCAGGTATGTACTTACATATACAGCAAGGATTTGTTGATTAGATTTGCATTTATAGATTCAAATGTAAATGGTGCCCTTGGGGCATTTTTGCACCTTTCTGTTGGACTGTTCTTCTAAACATGGGTTACAAGTAAAAGACTTGGAAAATATTAAATCTATTTCACCCTATGGTTAAAAAAAGGACTGTTTCCCTCTGGTTGTTGCTTCTCTAGATTATTTGAAGTGATGGCTAAATCATTGAATATGCTGCTCAGTGATGCCATGTTGTGAAATATTGATGATGTATTACTGTGAAGCAATTTGGAGCACTGATATGAAAGGTGCTATTCAAATTGAAGTTGGAATTCGTTTATAGGCAACACATGGCAAAGCTTACCAGTATTTGTGAACAGCTAATCTCAGGTTCAATTATACTTAAATTGAAAAAGAGAGACCTGCTTTCACCATCAGAGGCCAAAGTAAAAATAAAATAAAAAATTTAAAAAGAGGTCACTGTTGAGCCTAATGAAATATTAAACATGAAAAAATAAAAGCCATTAGGATCAAGTTTATCAGCTTGTAGCACATTTACAGCAAAGAATTTTTCTATGCAATGAGGACAACTTCCATAGCATAAGACATTGGCTGAGGCAGTGACAACAGAAAAGTAAAATTTTCCTGAGCAAATGACTCTTCAGTGGATGTTTGTTCTTTCGTAACAGTTGTCAGGTTCATGCTGCAGTGTCTTTTATATTATAAATAGGTATTGGTTCCCTACACAAATCTGTAATGTTCTGGACACTATGGAATAGAATGCAGAAAGTGTTTTACTACTTGCTGCTTTCTAACTTCGGACTTACACAATTAGTAAGTCAGCAATGAAGATAAGGCACATTTCTTCCTTTTTGGTCCTTTAAGTTAAACTATCCCTAAAATGTCACAAAAAGTTGATTGTTAGAAAACAAATCTTCAGGACATCAGAAAACATGTCTGGTAACCCAGTTGTAAAGGGAAAGCCCAAACAGGAAAGAAAATACTTCAGTTACTGATAAAATAGGCTGAAAACAGTATACATCAGGTGCAACAGAGGCACTGTACACACATAACAACCTCCTATCTCATTTCTCTTTCTAATACATCACATAAGCTGTCCTATTTACCTCATTTTATTGCTTACCTTGAAAAGTTTTCTACTCTAAAGATTTTAGATGGTAGGGGTTAAGATGAATAAAATGATTTGCTGTAGGGTATCTTACCAACAGATCACACAGCAAGGAGAATTTTAGAATCTAAATAAGTAGTAATTTAGGAGTTAAGAGTGGTCCTACAGATGTTTGTACTTTCCATCCACTTCTTCCTCCCGCAAAATATGTTAGAAAACAAAATCTCAGAAACCTTATCTCTTTGTAAACAACTTCTGGAGGCCACCTTCCCCAACAGAAGACAAGCAACCAGTCTTAAAAGAAATCTGGCTGGGCGCCATGGCTCACGCCTGTAATCCCAGCACTTTGGGAGGCCGAAGCGGGCGGATCACAAGGTCAGGAGATAGAGACCATCCTGGCTAACACGGTGAAATCCCGTCTCTACTAAAAATACAAAAAAAATTAGCTGTGCATGGTGGCGGGCGCATGTAGTCCCAGCTACTCCGGAGGCTGAGACAGAGAATGGCGTGAATCTGGGAGGCGGAGCTTGCAGTGAGCCGAGATTGCGCCACTGCACTCCATCCAGCCTGGGCAACAGAGTGAGACTCCATCTCAAAAAAAAAAAAAAAGAAAAAAGAAATCTACTTCCAGAAAAGAACTCATTTTACTTGCATAAATGAAAGAATGAGGGAAATTTTTCCAAGAATGATTGTAGCGTGTGATGTTTTCTCTTTTTGCTGAAATACCTGATTTAAACCATGTGGAAATATCCAGGTCACTTGTTTAAGAAGTTTATTTGACATTCTAGTCAAATTCAATCTAATATAGGAAAATTTAAATTAGCCCCTACTATATACCAGTTGCTGTTCTAAGTCAGCATGTGTGAATAGGACATGGCCTTTGATGTCAAACCCCAATAGCACATTGGTATAAAGACAATCACTGTACAACACTCTGTGTGTTCCATGACAAAGGAATGCTCTAAATCCTTAGACAACACAAAGAGAGGAGTGTCTTTCTGTGCATTGAGAATGCAAGGAAGACAACACAAATGATATTTAAACTGCATTTTGAAGGTTGTATTCAACAGACCAGGAAATAAAAAGCCAAGCAGGGAGTGATGATATGTGCAAAGGTCCTAGACAAGACAGAACAGCAGAATGATGGACTTAAAGTGGTATAATGTGTCCAACACACTTGGCACACACCTTTTAGAAGACCTGACTGGTTGGATTGTGTCTAGTTAATAATGGGACTTGCATGCCAAAGAATGAGTATAGACTTTATTCTGAAGGTAGCTTTTATGCATGGAGTGGTAAAGTCAGAAATGGAAAAGACTGGGAATAGGAAGACTGACTGAAATAAGAAAGATATTGAAGAAAGAAACTGTTAGTACCCTTTTCTAGCTAAAGAAAAATCCTTCCATTATCCAAAGTGAAAAATAAATTAATAAGGAAACTATTATAAAATTATTATTTATAATAAAAACTCAAAACTAGGCTTGAAATTCAGTGATCAAAGGTATAAATATAAGAATAGCAAAGCAAAGAAATGTGCCTTTTCATTCCCACAAAGTGATTGTGGGAACAGTCCCCTCATTACCACAGTGCAATTCTAACTTCAAAAAAATATTAAATGAAATTCTGACTTTAAATGTCTAAAGAGCAATGCAGGATTTTACTGAATACTTTTGCAAAAGTGGTAGAGAACCAGAAAGAAAGGTGAAGAATTATACTACGCAAGCACGGCAAAATTTCCTAAAACTTCTCCATAGAAACCTTTCTTCTATGGTAAGAAGAATCTTCTAGCATTAAACTGCTTGGAAAATTATCTCTTTTCCATTTCTAACCTCCCAACCTCCTCTCCATAATTTCACCCACCCCTTATTTCAGGCTTTTCAATATTCTTTCCTTCCGCAAGTAATGCTAGACCACTCCTAAAGGGCATATTGGTCAAATACTTTGTTTGTTTCTTCCAGGTTTCCTCCGACATCATTAACAAAAGCCTGGAAGACTATCAGTACAACAAATATTAAGTCTTTAGAAAGCAGGATATAGGGACAAGCACTATCAATTTCTTGACTGTAATATTTTATCCTGTTACTAAAGGACAAAGACAGCAGAAAGAAGTGGGTTTCTGTGTCCCTGCTGCTAATTGGGTGTGCAAGGGCAACATGGCTGCATCTGTTCTCATTCATGCTGTCCTTGTGTATGGAAGCTGGATCAACAGTTATCGAAAAGCACACTTTGATTCTAGTTATTTCTTGCCTTCTGCTAGATTTTGAATGTGTTTGCTCTTGCTTTTCTAGTTCTTTTAATTGCGATGTTAGGGTGTCAATTTTGGATCTTTCCTGCTTTCTCTTGTGGGCATTTGGTGCTATAAATTTCCCTCTACACACTGCTTTGAATGCGTCCCAGAGATTCTGGTATGTTGTGTCTTTGTTCTCGTTGGTTTCAAAGAACATCTTTATTTCTGCCTTCATTTCGTTATGTACCCAGTAGTCATTCAGGAGCAGGTTGTTCAGTTTCCATGTAGTTGAGCGGTTTTGAGTGAGATTCTCAATCCTGAGTTCTAGTTTGATTGCACTGTGGTCTGAGAGATAGTTTGTTATAATTTCTGTTCTTTTACATTTGCTGAGGAGTGCTTTACTTCCAAGTATGTGGTCAATTTTGGAATAGGTGTGGTGTGGTGCTGAAAAAAATGTATATTCTGTTGATTTGGGGTGGAGAGTTCTGTAGATGTCTATTAGGTCCGCTTGGTGCAGAGCTGAGTTCAATTCCTGGGTATCCTTGTTAACTTTCTGTCTCGTTGATCTGTCTAATGTTGACAGTGGGGTGTTAAAGTCTCCCATTATTAATGTGTGGGAGTCTAAGTCTCTTTGTAGGTCACTCAGGACTTGCTTTATGAATCTGGGTGCTCCTGTATTGGGTGCATATATATTTAGGATAGTTAGCTCTTCTTGTTGAATTGATCCCTTTACCATTATGTAATGGCCTTCTTTGTCTCTTTTGATCTTTGTTGGTTTAAGTCTGTTTTATCCGAGACTAGGATTGCAACCCCTGCCTTTTTTTTGTTTTCCATTTGCTTGGTAGATCTTCCTCCATCCTTTTATTTTGAGCCTATGTGTGTCTCTGCACGTGAGATGGGTTTCCTGAATACAGCACACTGATGGGTCTTGACTCTTTATCCAATTTGCCAGCCTGTGTCTTTTAATTGGAGCATTTAGTCCATTGACATTTAAAGTTAATATTGTTATGTGTGAATTTGATCCTGTCATTATGATGTTAGCTGGTTATTTTGCTCCTTAGTTGATGCAGTTTCTTCCTAGACTTGATGGTCTTTACATTTTGGCATGATTTTGCAGTGGCTGGTATCGGTTGTTCCTTTCCATGTTTAGCGCTTCCTTCAGGAGCTCTTTTAGGGGAGGCCTGGTGGTGACAAAATCTCTCAGCATTTGCTTGTCTGTAAAGTATTTTATTTCTCTTTCACTTATGAAGCTTAGTTTGGCTGGATATGAATTTCTGGGTTGAAAATTCTTTTCTTTAAGAATGTTGAATATTGGCCCCTACTCTCTTCTGGCTTGTAGGGTTTCTGCCAAGAGATCCGCTGTCAGTCTAATGGGCTTCCCTTTGAGGGTAACCCGACCTTTCTCTCTGGCTGCCCTTAACATTTTTTCCTTCATTTCAACTTTGGTGAATCTGAAAATTATGTGTCTTCGAGTTGCTCTTCTCAAGGAGTATCTTTGTGGCATTCTCTGTATTTCCTGAATCTGAACATTGGCCTGCCTTGCTAGATTGGGGAAGTTCTCCTGGATAATATCCTGCAGAGTGTTTTCCAACTTGGTTTCATTCTCCCCATCACTTTCGGGTACACCAATCAGACGTAGATTTGGTCTTTTCACATAGTCCCATATTTCTTGGAGGCTTTGCTCATTTCTTTTTATTCTTTTTTCTCTAAACTTCCCTTCTCACTTCATTTCATTCATTTCATCTTCCATCGCTGATACCCTTTCTTCCAGTTGATTACATCGGCTCCTGAGGCTTCTGCATTCTTCACATAGTTCTCAAGCCTTGGTTTTCAGCTCCATCAGCTCCTTTAAGCATTTCTCTGTATTGGTTATTCTAATTATACATTCTTCTAAATTTTTTTCAAAGTTTTCAACTTCTTTGCCTTTGGTTTGAATGTCCTCCTGTAGCTCAGAGTAATTTGATCGTCTGAAGCCTTCTTCTCTCAGCTTGTCAAAGTCATTCTCCGTCCAGCTTTGTTCCATTGCTGGTGAATCAGAGCAGAACTGAAGGAAGTAGAGACACAAAAAACCCTTCAAAAAATTAATGAATCCAGGAGCTGGTTTTTTGAAAGGATCAACAACATTGATAGACTGCTAGCAAGACTAATAAAGAAAAAAAGAGAGAAGAATCAAATAGACGCAATAAAAAATGATAAAGGGGATATCACCACCGATCCCACAGAAATACAAACTACCATCAGAGAATACTACAAACACCTCTACGCAAATAAACTAGAAAATCTAGAAGAAATTGATAAATTCCTCGACACATACACTCTCCCAAGACTAAACCAGGAAGAATTTGAATCTCTGAATAGACCAATAACAGGATCTGAAATTATGGCTATAATGAACAGCTTACCAACCAAAAAGAGTCCAGGACCAGATGGATTCACAGCCAAATTCTACCAGAGGTACAAGGAGGAACTGGTACCATTCCTTCTGAAACTATTCCAATCAATAGAAAAAGAGGGAATCCTACCTAACTCATTTTATGAGGCCAGCATCATCCTGATACCAAAGCCAGGCAGAGACTCAACCAAAAAAGAGAATTTTAGACCAATATCCTTGATGAACATTGATGCAAAAATCCTCAATAAAATACTGGCAAACTGAATCCAGCAGCACATCAAAAAGCTTATCCACCATGATCAAGTGGGCTTCATCCCTGGGATGCAAGGCTGGTTCAATATACGCAAATCAATAAATGTAATCCAGCATATAAACAGAGCCAAAGACAAAAACCACATGATTATCTCAATAGATGCAGAAAAGGCCTTTGACAAAATTCAACAACCCTTCATGCTAAAAACTCTCGATAAATTAGGTATTGATGGGACGTATTTCAAAATAATAAGGGCTATCTATGACAAACCCACAGCCAATATCATACTGAATGGGCAAAAACTGGAAGCATTCCCTTTGAAAACTGGCACAAGACAGGGATGCCCTCTCTCACCACTCCTATTCAACATAGTGTTGGAAGTTCTGGCCAGGGCAATTAGGCAGGAGAAGGAAATAAAGGGCATTCAATTAGGAAAAGAGGAAGTCAAATTGTCCCTGTTTGCAGACGAAATAATTGTATATCTAGAAAACCCCATTGTCTCAGCGCCAAATCTCCTTAAGCTGATAAGCAATTTCAGCAAAGTCTCAGGATACAAAATCAATGTACAAAAATCACAAGCATTCTTATACACCAACAACAGACAGAGAGCCAAATCATGAGTGAACTCCCATTCACAATTGCTTCAAAGAGAATACAATACTTAGGAATCCAACTTACAAGGGATGTGAAGGAACTCTTCAAGGAGAACTACAAACCACTGCTCAAGGAAATAAAAGAGGATACAAATAAATGGAAGAACGTTCCATTCTCATGGGTAGGAAGAATCAATATCGTGAAAATGGCCATACTGCCCAAGGTAATTTACAGATTCAATGCCATCCCCATCAAGCTACCAATGCCTTTCTTCACAGAATTGGAAAAAACTACTTTAAAGTTCATATGGAACCAAAAAAGAGCCCGCATCTCCAAGTCAATCCTAAGCCAAAAGAAAAAAGCTGGAGGCATCACACTACCTGACTTCAAACTCTACTACAAGGCTACAGTAACCAAAACAGCATGGTACTGGTACCCAAACAGAGATATAGATCAATGGAACGGAACAGAGCCCTCAGAAATAACGCCACATGTCTACAACTATCTGATCTTTGACAAACCCGAGAAAAACTAGCAATGGGGAAAGAATTCCCTATTTAATAAATGGTGCTGGGAAAACTGGCTAGCCATATGTAGAAAGCTGAAACTGGATCCCTTCCTTACACCTTATACAAAAATTAATTCAAGATGGATTAAAGACTTAAACGTTAGACCTAAAACCATAAAAACCCTAGAAGAAAACCTAGGCATTACCATTCAGGACATAGGCATGGGCAAGGACTTCATGTCTAAAACACCAAAAGCAATGGCAACAAAAGCCAAAATTGACAAATGGGATCTCACTAAACTAAAGAGCTTCTGCACAGCAAAAGAAACTACCATCAGAGTGAACAGGCAACCTACAAAATGGGAGAAAATTTTCGCAACCTACTCATCTGACAAAGGGCTAATATCCAGAATCTACAATGAACTCAAACAAATTTACAAGAAAAAAACAAACAACCCCATCAAAAAGTTGGCGAAGGACATGAACAGACACTTCTCAAAAGAAGACATTTGTGCAGCCAAAAAACACATGAAAAAATGCTCACCATCACTGGCCATCAGAGAAATGCAAATCAAAACCACAATGACATATCATCTCACACCAGTTAGAATGGCAATCATGAAAAAGTCAGGAAACAACAGGTGCTGGAGAGGATGTGGAGAAATAGGAACACTTTTACACTGTTGGTGGGACTGTCAACTAGTTCAGCCATTGTGGAAGTCAGTGTGGCGATTCCTTAGGGATCTAGAACTAGAAATACCATTTGACCCAGCCATCCCATTACTGAGTATATACCCAAAGGACTATAAATCATGCTGCTATAAAGACACATGCACACGTATGTTTATTGCGGCATTATTCACAATAGCAAAGACTTGGAACCAACCCAAATGTCCAACAATGATAGACTGGATTAAGAAAATGTGGCACATATACACCATGGAACACTATGCAGCCATAAAAAATGATGAGTTCATGTCCTTTGTAGGGACATGGATGAAATTGGAAATCATCATTCTCAGTAAACTATCGCAAGGACAAAAAACCAAACACTGCGTATTCTCACTCATAGGTGGGAATTGAACAACGAGATCACATGGACACAGTAAGGGGAACATCACACTCTGGGGACTGTTGTGGGGTTGGGGGAGGGGGGAGGGATAGCACTGGGAGATATACCTAATGCTAGATGACGAGTTAGTGTGTGCAGCACACCCCCATGGCACATGTATACATATGTAACTAACCTGCACAATGTGTATATGTACCCTAAAACTTAAAATATAATAATAAAAGAAAAAAAAAAAGAAAAGCACACTTGTATGGAAGACAGGAGATTCACATCCTGTTTCTATTAAATTGTTGTGATTTTAACTATCTTTGCCTCAATTTACTCACCTATCACTTGAAGATCATTGCAGAACATTCTTCAAGGGTTCTCCTTGTTAAGTCTACAATTTACTCACTGACTTTGGAGTCAGAAGACCTATTTTTGAACTCCTATTCCACCATTATTAATTAGCTGTGTGGCATTCACCAGGTCTCTTAATTGCTTAGGGTGTATTTAGTTTACTGAAAAATTGAGAGTTAAGCATTCATCTCAAAAAGAAAACAAAATAGTGATTTAAAGCACTATCTACACAACCTAGGATACTTTTCTATGTACCAGTTGTCGAGGATTTTTGGTTATCCCCAAAAAATTTTTACATGATATCCTTTGACCCCTTCCCCCTAGCTACACACACACTTTGCCTGAAATGTTCTGGAGAGATGAAAAATCTTTATTATTTATGTTAAGGTGTAACTGAAAAAATATGACTATCTTTTTCGATAATATAGTCGACTAATGTTTAAATCTAGATCATCTTTTTCTGTGCCTACTTGTGGTGGAGGACCACCAGTCATCATGTAGAGAAGTTAGTAATTTATTCTCTACATAATAACCTTTCATAAGGTGTACTTAATATAAATTACCTTTTTATTATTATTACTGAGCTGCTGCTGTTCTATTCATGGTACTAAAAACAACCATTATTCATGATTCTCTTATCCTTCCGTACAGAGCCCATTTACTGCATTGCCTCCCTTCACTGCTGATTACTGCAAAGGGATGAAGAGAGCACAGGGAGGCTATGTTCCTTGTTATGATTAAATAATTAATTGAGTAAATAAAATCAAGGCCAGGAAGAAAAGAACTAACTGCTCCTTATAAATGTTTACTTGGTTTGCCTTAATGCCCATGGGTGATAGTTCTTTATCAAAACCTGGATACTATTTATGAGACAGGAAGATATTAAATGGTAAAAGAAAAACAAACAAGCACACAAAACACCAATTTCATTAGACTTGGTTAGGGGAGAGACCATTTCTCAGCATCCTCTGCTGACCACAAACAAATCTGAGAGATTTTCTAAAGTCTCTAGATTTTAGTATTATTTGTGTGCTTTCATATGTTATGCCTTAGTTTTACTGCATTACTTGTCTCCTTTTCCTGATTATCTATGCCCTACTCCATTTTCAAAAGATTTACTAGACTATTCTAGTTTACGTTGACTTCCACCAATCTAGCAATTTCCATTATGTCTAACAATAAAGTGCCTATTTACAGAATACAGTTCATTACCCTTTGTCCGACACACGTGAAAGTATTGTTTCTATAAACTTGATTAAAAATTATTGATTCAGGAAAACAGATATAATGTTTGTTTTTATATCCTCCAAACTATGGGGAACCAAGCCCAGGACTGGCTATATACCTGAGGTTCTATAGATGTCTCTATTGGTTGCTTTCAATCAGGCAACTATTTTGCCCAATTCCAAGGGGCGACATTCATATAGCATTCAACATGAATAATGTTAGCATTGTGAAGATAGTAGTGGCCAAAATAATTAAATGAAATAGAATACAATATTGATGGTGCACCTGGAGTTGTTCATTTTGTTGACATGATTAAGGATTATTTGATATGACAGCTGAATGATGAATAAACAATCATGGTTTTAAAGAAGATGACAATACAGCAATCAATTCCTTTTTTAAAAGAAAATATAGCACTTCTACCATGATTCCAAATTCCCAGAAGCTAAAAGCACATTTATAAAATTTATAAAATTAAACCTAGCTCAAAATTCACTTAATCTAGGAATATGTTTCTAACACCCACTCTATAGCAAAATCAAAGGGCTGTTTTTCTGTGTTCCCTTAATAGTCATAAATACTTCTGCTATGGTATTTTGTCATCACTCATTCTAAATTGTATTTTTTCACCTCATCAGTCAGAACTTAAGCTTGTTACAATTGCAGCATGTTTAAGCCCATTGAGAGCTGAGTTTAATCGTTCAATAAGAAAAAAGTATAAGGCAGGGTCTTGTCCAATCAAGTCTGAAAAACGGACCCAAATCAAAATCTAACCTCTACGAGGAAAACAGCAAACAATGGCTTGGGCTGCCCCCGTTTGGTTGCAGCTTGTAGCAGTGTCCCAGAAAGCATCATTATTTCAGTTCAATGCACAACAGAGTAGCAGCAATTAGTGGCACCATATGCCCATGATGGCTAATATTTTGCAGTGGAATTCTCAGAGAAGAGGCTGACAAGAGGTATATATGAAGCCAACATTATTCAAGTAGACTATGATCTAAGTGGCGCTTCCATCCTGCCAGAAACTAGAAAGCTGATCAGAAGTGGCAAGGCTGAGGGATGGTCATGCATCAGAAGGAATTCCACCAAGTATTCAAAGAAATGGTTCAGATGTGGGGACAACACACATGGGTCCGAATCTTGGCTTTGCCACATAACGTCTATGTAGACTTGAAAAGCCTTCCTTAATGTCTGAAGCCTTCTTTTCCTCCCCTGAATACAGAAATCATATCTGCCCTATAGATTTATAATGAGGACTAAAGGAAATAGTTACTTAATGCTTAGCACTTATAAAGCATTCCATAAAGAGTTATTGTTATTAGTATTGATAACAATATTTGCATATTATTCAAACTATTATTCAAAATATTTCCTTAGGTCTACTATCTGTAAGGTTCAGTGAGGTGCTATGGATACAGTGATATATAAGTTACAGTCCTGTACTTGAAGCTGTCAGTTTTTTCACCTGAAATAAAACAGACCATAAGAAAAAGTCACAAATGTTATATAAATGTATATGCAGGGTGCTAATGGCAACACAGAAGAGGCACATCTAACAAAAATGTGTAGCTGATGGAAAAAGAAAGGTGTTAATAGAGAACTCCAGGAAGAAGCAGTACCTACAAAATTCTGAGGGAAGTAAGACAGGCCGAAGTTGAGAGGACAATCATTCTAGACATGCAACAGCATAAAGACAAAAGAGGCAGGAGACAGTCTGTATGTAAGGAAGGAACTACATGTACTCTAGAAACATGAAGAACAAATTTTGGGTTTTGAACTACTAAGGAAAGAAACTAGAGATTAGAAGGACAGATTATCATGGAATATGCATACCATGTTATGAGCCTTAAACATTGTCTTGCAGGCAAAGGAAATCATCTGAGCAGTTAGATAAAGAGTGATGTTATATCCTGGCTTATCCAAGAGTTACAGGGGAAAGAGGATGCATTTTCTGCAGGATATGGAGCTTCAGTTACCTACCAGGTAGACAGATTTTGGACTCCAGAAATTGGAGAAATAAAAAAAGAGAGATTCTTTGTGCCAGGAAACATATTTGTGAATATCACTTTATAGGTGGCAGGTGTAATTATGAAACTAGACAAGGTTATTAAAAAGATTGGGTAGCAATGGCTTTTGAACGGTACTATGTATCTAAATCATCATGGGAGTTTAAATGCAGATCTCTAGGCCCCAACTCTGGATATTCTGGTTCAATGTTTAGGATAAGTACATGACATTCATGGTCTTAACAATATCTTCAGTTAATTCCGTTGTGTAAAAAGGGTTAAGAACCAATGTTTTGAAGAGTGGATAAAAAAGAATCTTCCAAGAAGACAGAAATGGCAAAGGCAAAATATGAAACAAGAGTTTGGTGCTCCAAAACATAAGGGGATGGAGAGTTTTAAGAAAATCCAGGTTTAGATCTCACTTGCCACTTCCCAACAGTGTGGCTGTGTAGTTGACTAATCTCTCTGATTCCCAACATCCTTGTCAATAAAGTGAGAAAAACAATAGTAACTCTCTCATACAATCACTCTGGGGATTGAATGAAATAACAAATATAAGATGCATAATATAATCAAAGCATATCAGAAAATGCAAGTGAATGTAAGTTCTTGTTAATATGAGCGCTATCCTGGATACTGTGATTCAAAGTCTCAAATATGACAACTGTCCTTTAGACCCAGAAGTTAGTAAATTATTGAGGATTTGAAGAAGAGCGATTTTGGAAGTGTGCTAAGAACAAGAACCAAGTTATGATGGATTGGAGAGTGAAGGAAAAGACAGAAATGCCTGTTGTCAACCTTTTCAAAATGTTTGGATGATACAGGGAAAAAGGAATTAAATGGTAACTATCAAAGGAAATAGATTATATAAGCAGAGTTTTTTGAGGGATGGGAAACACTTGAATGTGTTTATAAACAAAGAGGAGCCGGGAGAGAGGAGCCAGGAAAGATATATGAGACAGAGGAAGTGTTTTCTTTCTAGCTCCAGAGGTTGCTGGATTTAAAAAGATAAAGATCTCAAGGCTTCCATATCTGAAATTATAGAAGAAGGTAAAAATAAGTGTTGCTATATTTGTACAGATAGTGGAGGATATGGAAAAGCAAAAAAGACCATCCCTGAAGACATCTTTAAAAGCATTTTACATTACTAATTCTCATGCACTTTTATTTATCTATTTTTTAAGTGTTCTTATGTGCTTTATAAAAATACTCATAGGGCTTGTATTTGTCTTTGCCCCCCGAGCAGTAGGTTAAGAGGTGTTATGTGTACTAGACCCAGCTGCATTTCTAAGGCATTCTAGCTGCACTGAGTGCAAATTGTCACATGGAGCACGACCGAAGAGTATGGTGAAAGTTAGTATCTGATTAAGAGAAATGATAAAAGTCCTAAACAGTCCATGTGAATGACACATGGTCCGAGCTTGGTCCAGTTGAAACTGAAAGATAAATATTTAGTGGCAATGGTCCACAAAGTCATGGTGTGTGTTTGCTTGTTTTGTAAACATCTGACAAAAATTCAGGTGTAGAAACAGAAAAAAAGAATTACAGCCCTGGCCCAGGGACAAGGGAATTGATAATGTTAGTAAAAGTGCAGTTGAAAAGATTAACCATTAAGTTTAGAATAGACAAGGAAAGAAGAGAAACCGGAAAGTGGTTGATAGATTCAGTAGAAAAAGGAGCACCCAACAACTCTAAGATCAAGGAGTAGATGCAGAGGCCACCCTAAGCAAGGCAACTTTGATCAGTGTTTAGTATCCCACTCCAGATACATTAGGCATCATGTCGAAAACAACAAGACAAACTGTAGACCCACTGAGTGCTGAGATAAAGGTACCATCTAAAGGACAGGAGGTGGCTACTTCACTCTTTCATTGTAGATTTTGGTTTCCCAAGGAGACTTCTCAGGGACAGGGTGAAATGAGACTTCTCTAGTTCTTCTTTTATTCTCTCGCATGAAAACAGTATTTACTTTTCAGGAGATGAAAATTCCAGAGTGTTTATGCCTAAAACTACTTCCACTAACATGACTAATTTATAAGCTTTAAACATCAACAGTGTATTTTAGAGTTTAAAACATTATAACTTAAGGAAAAAAAACTCCCTAGAAAATATCCCCTCAGTCAAAACACTTAGGGATTTTTGGAACCTCCTGCTCGAAGCTACCTTAAATCCAAGGTAGCACTAGAGATTTCAAATTCTTTGGGTGTAATGAAATAACCAAGTAGCATATATATTTATTTGTTCAATAGCTGAAAAGACTTTACCTCAATCATTAATCCTCTTGTAAAAGCATAAAATGAAATAATAAATCACCAGTACAGATATGGTGAATTTGATCAATGTTTCTCTTCAGAAGGAGTAAATAATAGAGCAACCCCAACTCTGCAATATTTATGTGCCACAACATTCTGTCACCAAGGCATGGGGATTGATATGGACTGCTGAGAGGAACCAAGACCTCCTCTCCCCTACAGAACTGCTAAAGCAACAAGCCATCATTTACGGGGCAAATAACGCTTCATCCAAGAGCAGTGCAATACTTTCTCAGGAAAGAACTGCCCTAATCCTCAGCCTCTTCCTCCCATAAGGAAACTAACAGTGGCTTATTTCATTAATCATTATAACTGGCAAGTGAAAGGGAAGAGCATTTAGAGAGGAACTATTCCATATTGAGCTTTTTACATATGTTTTCTGATGTAATCCTTCAAATACAATTGTGAAATTGCAGAACCTATTTTCAAAGAGGAAAACTCTGGTTTAACAGCTCAGCGTAAATTCTAACGCCACTCATAAACCAAGCTTGGTCTGGATGTTGATTCTTCTACTGAATATTTAGCCCCAAAGGCCATCTATCTGCCATCTGCTATACTGTGTTTTATGAGAAGGAAACATTTTATTCAAAGACCCTTATTTCAAAGACAAGTAGAATTGGATATCTCTAGTAAATGTTTCTTTAAACAAAACAAAATACTCATGTCTGGTAATAATAAAAAATGCCTAAATATGTTTATGGCCATGCACCCTCAAAAGAATATCAGAACCTTCAGGAATGAGTGTGCCTATTTAAAGATCCAGGATCAGGATATGTGTAAAAATCTCCTCCAGGTGATTTGTGATTGTGTTAGCGACCCCTCTTCCTCTCTAGTTCACATTACTCTTCAAATGTGTTAGGCAGAGTATTGTGTCACGTAGAGTAACGTGTTAGGTGAATATGGTTAAATGTGTTAGGTAGAGTAATGTGTTAAGGAGAGTATGGTTAAATGTGAGTATTGTGTTAGATCTAATATTGTTAAAATGGTTTTCCTCTCTCTAGGCAGGGTAGCACGTGGGGTAAGCCTTCACTTCATGATGCGGCTGATAGGTTGAAAAAGATAAGAGTTGAAGAACACTAAAGTTGTGTTGTTTGAAGAGTGTAAGCCTAGAAGGTCATCAAAAATGCAGTCAATATCATCACAAATATAAGAATGGTAGGACATTCTTTATCCTTATCAGATCTCAGGCTCCTCACCTGTAAAATAAGGAACTGGATGAGATTAACTCGAAGCCCTTTCTCATTGATAAGAATTTATAAGGAATGATGCCAAAGTTTTCTTATGGTTTAACAAGTTAGCAAATTCTACAGACTGCTTCTCTTTCTAAGTGATTCACAGTGCAGTATAGCATCCTAAAGTCCATTCAAAACCCATTCGATTTTGCTTATCCTCATTTTTTCCAAGTATATTTATCTTCCTCTGCTCTACAGAAACATCTATGAATATCTACGTGAACTAATTATTTGAAGAGCACAGTTGAGAAAAAGCTAGCCTAGGAAATAATAATAGATATAAATAATACAAAAAATGCGTAAATCCATTTTAGGTATTAGTAATTAGAGTGATGAGACTATAACTTTGGTAATGTAAATGGCAATTTCATGAGTGATGGTGGCACTGAGTAGCAAGTTTTGGGTCAAAGTTTGAAATTCAAATGTCTAGAGGTCCCGGAGTAAATGTACATGAATAAAAAACAACAAAATATAAGATGGTAAATAAAAACTGACTGTCCAATTGAGACATACAGAGAGATGAGGAAATAGTGAAAATTATGGTGAGGTGGATGACATAACACTTCACTTAAGAGGATGGCTACTACAAGTCTCAAGCAGTTTTCACCACATAAAAATATGGATGCTCTCTCAGCAGGCTCCCAAATTTAAAGAGGAGCTGGAAATTCTTTTTAAATGAAAGCTTCCCAACATATTGATGTTGGACAGTAATTCACATTAAAACATGATGTTTTCCATGACTTTGGAAGCCAACAACCCACAGACAAGAAAATACATCATGTTATCTTTGGCCCAAGAGCCACCTGCTTGTGGCCACTGCCTAAGCAATCAAACAAGCATGTATGCAGGACTGACCATGTGAATCATAGCGGATCAGCACATATGGGAAAAGGAGCAATCTTTAATGGGGAGTTTATGATGAGATGATATTATATGACACACACAGAGAGAAAGAAAGAAAAAGAGATTTCAACCAACATGAATGGAAGTGTCATGGAAAAGGCTGGGGAAGCATTTTGCTCACAGGGTTTGCACAAAACTCAGAAGAAGAAGTTTGCAGCAAGACTGAGAAGTAGTCACAGTTGTCACAAGATTAACTGTACAGATGGAAAGGACCCATAAAAGAGAAAACATTGCACATCTGCTTCAAACCATTCTTTATGAATGAGCATAGGGAATATCCATACGTAGAAGAGTGGTTTGCCGAGGTTGTATACCTATGTAGTGATAGAGTGAAAGGAGGCACCCAGGGCTTCCAATCCCCAGTCAGTACTGTTTTTTATTGTTTTTGCAAATCTCAATGTTTTCATATTGTTAAAAATATAATTTTTACCATAAGCTTATTATAGATATATTTGAATAAATGTAGTTTTTGATCATACTTTTGTCACCCTTTCCCAGGACCATAAAAAATGATATAATAGAATGTCCTTCAAAGCTAACCACAGGCAGGCAATATGACACATAATATATTATAATGAGATCCATAAGGTAATTAAATTTTCCTCTCAACAAAGTCCATGTAATTCTAAGTTCTGTACGTAGATAGAATAAAGAATATAGGAAAGCACAACATGAGAAATCCAGTTAGCTCTACTCTTAGGACGTTTACATTTTTTTTTTACATCTTCCATATGTATTGCTACATTAAAGCAAGGATGCACAGAGGAAGAGAGGTGAAGGAATTCTCATAAGCAACATGCCATAGGAGATATTTCCAAATATGACTGCAAAAGAATAACCTGAGGACCTTTCATGAAAAACCAACCATGAGGATTAACTGCAGATAGTCTCGTTCAATAAGGATTAGATGGGTTCTAGATATGTGTACATTTATGAAACTCATTTTTTAAATGAGGAAAAACTACATAACATAAAGTTTGCCATTTTAACCATTTTTAAGTGGCATTAAGCACATTTACACTGTTGTACAACCACCACTACTATGTACCTCCAAAACTTTTTCATCTTCCCCAATTGAAACTCCATACCCATTAAGTAATAACTCCCTTTATGCCTCTCCCACCACAGACAACCAACATTTTGCTTTCTGTCTCTATAAATTTGACTAAGTACTTCATATAAGTAAAATTATACAGTATTTATCCTTTTGTGACTGGCTTATTTCACTTAACAGAATGTCTTCAGGTTTATCCACATTTTAGCATGTGTCAGAATTTCTTTTCTTTTTAGAGCTGAATAATATTCCACTTCATGTGTATATCAAAGTCTGTTTAGCCATTTATCTATTGATGGAAATTCGGGTTGCTTCCACCCTTTAGTTTTTGTGAATAATGCTGCTAGGAACATTGGTGTAAAAATATCTGTTCACATTTCTGCTTTCAATTCTTTTTGATATATACCCAGAAATACGGTTGCTGGATCAAATGGAATTCTAGATTTAATTTTTTAAGAAACAACCATATTATTTTTCACAGTGGTTGCACTGCTTCTTGTATTTCTACAAGCAATTCACAAAGCTTCCAAGCTCTCCACATTCTTGCAAACATTTGTTATTTTTAAAATATAATTGTCATCTTAATGCATACAAGGTGGTATTTCATTGTTCTTTGGATTTTCATTTCCCTAATGCTTAGTGATGTTAAACAACTTTTCATATGTTTAGGGGCCACTAGTATATCTTCTTTGGAGAAGTGCTTATTCAAGTTTTTTGCCCGTTTTTAATTGGTTTGTTTGTTTTGTTGTTGTTAATTTGTAGGAGTTCTTTCTAGATGATGGGTATTAATCTCTTATCAGATAGATAATTTGCAAATATTTTCTCTCATTCCATGGGTTGCTTTTTCACTCTGTTGATAACATTATTTAATGCATGATGAACAAAAGTTTATAATTTTGATGAAGTTCATCTTATCTATTTTTTCTTTGTTGCCTCTGCTTTTTGTGTCATATCCAAGAAATTATTTTCCCCTAGGTTTTCTTCAAAAAGTTTTGTAGTTTCAGCATTTACATTTATGTCTTTTGTCGATCTGGAAATAACTTTGGTATAAGGTGTAAAGTAAAGATCTAACTTTTTTTTTTTTTTTTGCATATGAAGATCTGGTTTTCCCAAACATTATTTATTGAAAAGACTCTCCTTTCCCTAATGAATAATCTGAACACCCTTGTCAAAAGTGATTTGCCTATATAAGGATTATTTCTGGGATCTCTATTATATTCTGTTGATCTGTATGTCCTTCTATATAACTGTAATACACTGTTTTGGTTACTATATGTTTGTAGTAAATTTTTGAAATCAGAAAATGATTTTGTTCTGTTTCAAAATTGTTTTAACAATCCATTGTCCCTTGAGATAATGTATGAGTTTTAAGATGGATTTTTCTGTTTCTACAAATAAAAGTCATTGAGATTTTGATAGGAATTGCATTGACTCTGTAGATAGATTAATTTGGGTAGTAGTGACATCTTCCAATCCATAAATACAGGACACCTTTGCATTAATTTTGTGCCCTATTTAATTTCTTTCAGCAGCATTTTGTAGTTTTCAGTGTGCAGGGCTTTCACTTGCTTTCATATGTTTACTTCTAAGTATTTTATTCTTTTTTATACTATTTTAAATAAAATTATTTTTAAGCTCATTTTTGGATTGTTTATAGTAAATGTATAGTAATGAACCTGATTTGTGCATGTTGATTTTGTATTGTGCCACTTTACTAAATTCATTTCTCAGCTCTCAAAGTTTTCTGAGAGATTTTCAGGATTTTTTTAAACAAATGAGATCATGTGTAAGTCTCTTTGTAGGTCTCTAAGGACTTGCTTTATGAATCTGGATGCTCCTGTATTGGATGCATATATATTTAGGATAGTTAGCTCTTCTTGTTGAATTGATCCCTTTACCATTATGTAATGCCCTTCTTTGTCTCTTTTGATCTTTGTTGGTTTAAAGTCTGTTTTGTCAGAGACTAAGATTGCAACCCCTGCTTTTTTTGCTTTCCATTTGCTTTCCATTTGCTTTCCATTTGCTTCCACCTTCCTCCATCCCTTTATTTTGATCTTATGTGTGTCTCTGCATGTGAGATGGGTCTCCTGAACACAGCACACTGGTGGGTCACGACTCTTTATGCAATTTGCCAGTCTGTGTCTTTTACTTTGGGGCATTTAGCCCATTTGCATTTAAGGTTAACATTGTTATGTGTGAATTTGATCCTGTCATTATGATGTTAGCTGGTTATTTTGCCCATTAGTTGATGCAATTTCTTCCTAGCATCAATGGTCTTTGCAATTTGGTATGTTTTTGCAGTGGCTGGTACCAGTTGTTTCTTTCCATGTTAAGTGCTTCCTTCAGGAGCTCTTGTAAGGCAGGCCTGGTGGTGACAAAATCTCTCAGCATTTGTCTGTCTGTAAAGGATTTTATTTCTCCTTCACTTATGAAGGTTAGTTTGGCTGGAAATGAATAATGGGAGATTTTAACACCCTACTGTCAATATTAGACAGATCAATGAGACAGGAGGTTAACAAGGATATCCAGGACTTGAACTCAGCTCTGCACCAAGCAGACCTAATAGACATCTGCAGAACTCTCCACCCCAAATCAACAGAATATACATTCTTCTCAGCACCACATTGCACTTATTCCAAAATTGACCACGTAGTTGGAAGTAAAGCACTCCTCAGCAAATGTAAAAGAAGAGAAATCACAACAAACTGTATCACAGACTACAGTGCAATCAAATTAGAACTCAGTATTAAGAAACTGACTCAAAACCACACAACTACATGGAAACTGAACAATCTGCTCCTGAATGAATACTGGGTAAATAATGAAATGAAGGCAGAAATAAAGACGTTCTTTGAAACCAATGAGAACAAAGACACCACATACCAGAATCTCTGGGACACATTTAAAACAGTGTGTAGAGGGAAATTTATAGCACTAAATGCCCACAACAGAAAGCAGGAAAGATCTAAAATCGACACTGTAACGTCACAATTAAAAGAACTAGAGAAGCAAGAGCAAACAAATTCGAAAGCTAGCAGAAGGCAGGAAATAACTAAGATCAGAGCAGAACTGAAGGAGATAGAGACACAAAAACCCTTCAAAAAATCAATGAATGCAGGAGATGCTTTTTGAAAAGATCAACAAAATTGATAGACCGCTAGAAAGATTAATAAAGAAGAAAAGAGAGAAGAATCAAATAGACACAATAAAAAATGATAAAGGGGATATCACCACTGATCCCGCAGAAATACAAACTACCATCAGAGAATACTATAAAAACCTCTATGCAAATAAACCAGAAAATCTAGAAGAAATGGATACATTCCTGGACACACACACTCTCCCAAGACTAAACCAGGAAGAAGTTGAATCCCTGAATAGACCAATAACAGGCTCTGAAATTGAAGCAATAATTAATAGCCTACCAACCAAAAAAGGTCCAGGACCACACGGATTCACAGCTGAATTCTATCAGAGATACAAAGAGGGGCTGATACCATTCCTTCTGAAATTATTCCAAACAATAGAAAAAGAGGGAATCCTCCCTAACACATTTTATGAGGCAAGCATCATCCTGATATCAAAGCCTGGCAGAGACACACATACAATAAAAAATTTTAGACCAATATCCCTGATGAACATCGATGCAAAAATCCTCAATAAAATACTGGCAAACTGAATCCAGCAGCACATCAAAAATCTTATCCACCACAATCAAGTCGGTTTCATCCCTGGGATGCAAGGCTGGTTCAACATATGCAAATCAATAAACATACTCCATGATATAAACAGAACCAAAGACAAAAACCACATGATTATCTCAATAGATGCAGAAAATGCCTTCAACACAATTCAACAGCCCTTCATGCTAAAAACTCTCAATAAACTAGGATGGAAAACATCTCAACATAATAAGAGCGATTAATGCCAAATTCAAAGCCAATATTATACTGAATGGGAAAAACTGGAAGCATTCCCTTTGAAAACTGGCACAAGACAGGGATGCCCTCTCTCACCACTCCTATTCAACATAGTGTTGGAAGTTCTGGCCAGGGATTTCAGGCAAGAGAAAGAAATAAAGGGTATTCAATTAGGAAAAGCAGAAGTCAAATTGTCCCTGTTTGCAGATGACATGATTGTATATCTAGAAAACCCCATCATCTCAGCCCCAAATCTCCTTAAGCTGATAAGCAACTTCAGCAAAGTCTAAGGATACAAAATCAATGTGCAAAAATCACAAGCATTCCTGTACACCAATAACAGACAAACAAAGCCAAATCATGAGTGAACTCCCATTCACAATTGCTTCAAAGAGAATAAAATACCTAGGAATCCAACTTACAAGAGATGTGGAGGACCTCTACAAGGAGAACTACAAACCAATGCTCAACAAAATAAAAGAGGGCACAAACAAATGAAAGAATATTCCATGCTCCTGGATAGGAAGAATCAATATCATGAAAATGGCCATACTGCCCAAGGTAATTTATAGATTCAATGCCATCCCCATCAAGATACCAATGACTTTCTTCACAGAATTGGAAAAAACTACTTTAAAGTTCATATGGAACCAAAAGAGGGCCCACATTGCCAAGTCAATCCTAAGCCAAAGGAACAAAGGTGGAGGCATCACACTACCTGACTTCAAACTATACTACAAGGCTACAGTAAACAAAACAGCATGGTACTGGTACCAAAACAGAGATATAGACCAATGGAACAGAACCTAGTCCTCAAAAATAGCACCACACATCTACAATCTTCTGATCTTTGACAAACCTGACCAAAAAACAAGAAATGGGGAATGGATTCCCTATTTAATAAATGGTGCTGGGAAAACTGGCTAGCCACATGTAGAAAGCTGCAACTGGATCCCTTCCTTACACCTTATAGGAAAATTAATTCAAGATGGATTGAAGACTTAAATGTTAGACCTAAAACCATAAAAACCCTAGAAGAAAATCTAGGCAATACCATTCAGGACATAGGCATGGGCAAGGACTTCATGACTAAAACACCAAAAGCAATGGCAACAAAAGCCAAAATGGACACATGGGATCTAATTAAACTAAAGAGCTTCTGCATGGCAAATAAACTACCATCAGAGTGAACAGGCAACCTACTGAATGGGAGAAAATTTTTGCAGTCTACCCATCTGACGAACGGCTAATATCCAGAATCTACAAAGAACTTAAAAAAATTTACAAGAAATAAATCAAACAACCCCATTAAAAAGTGGGCAAAGGACACAAACAGACACTTCTCAAAAGAAGACATTTATGCAGCCAACAGACACATGAAAAAATGCTCATCATCACTGGTCATCAGAGAAATGCAAATCAAAACCACAATGAGATACCATTTCACACCAGTTAGAATGGCGATCATTAAAAAGTCAGGAAACAACAGATGCTGGAGAGGATGTGGAGAGATAGGAATGCTTTTACACTGTTGGTGGGAGTGTAAGCTAGTTCAACCATTGTGGAAGACAGTGTGGTGATTCCTCAAGGATCTAGAACTAGAAATACCATTTGACCCAGCCATCCCATTACTGGGGATATACCCAAAGGATTACAAATCATGCTGCTATAAAGACACATGCACACATATGTTTATTGTGGCACTATTCACAATAGTAAAGACTTGGAACCAACCTAAATGTCCATCAATGATAGACTGTATTGAGAAAATGTGGCACATATACACCATGGAATACTATGCAGCCATAAAAAAGGATGAGTTCATGTCCTTTGTAGGGACATGGATGAAGCTGGAAACCATCATTCTCAGCAAATCATCACAAGGACAGAAAACCAAACACCACATGTTCTCACTCAGATTTGGGACTTGAACAATGAGAGCACATGGACACAGGGCGGGGAACATCGCACACCAGGGCCTGTTGTGGGGTGGGGGTATTGGGGAGGGATAGCATTAGGATAAATACCTAATGTCAATGATGAGTTAATGGATGCAGCAAACCAACATAGCACATGTATACATATGTAACAAACCTGCACATTGTGCACATGTACCCTAGAACTTAAAGTATAATAACAATCAACAAAAATAAAAAAATAAATAAATGACATCATGTCATCCGCAAAAAGAGATAAATTTACTTTTTCCTTTCCAATTTGACGGCCTTTTATTTTCTTTTAATACCTAATTGCTCTGGCTAAGATTTCTATTACTATGTTGAATAGAATGTTATAAAAATGAATAGAAGTTATAAAAAATCTTCCTCTTGTTACTTGCTGATCCTAAGTAAATGCTGTAAGTTTTCACCATCATAATGTGAACTGTGGGCTTTTCTATTTATTATGTTAAGATCTTTATTTTTTCTATTACTATTTTGTTGTGTGTGTTTTTTTATCATGAAAGGATGAATAATTTTGTCAATTTTTTTCCATATCAATTGAGATCATCACATGTTGTTTTCCTTCGTACTGTCAATGTTGTGTATTATATCAATTGGTTCTTGTACCTTGAACCATCCTTGCATTCCAGGAATAAATCCCACTTGGTCATGATATTTAATCTTTTTAATATACTGTTTATGTCCATTTGCTAGTATCTTGTTGAGAATTTTTACATGAATGTTCATAGGAATATTGGTTGTAATTTTCTTACTTGTATTGTCTTTGTTTGGCTTTGGTATTAAGGTAATGCTAGCCTTGTAGAATAGATTAGGAATAAAACTGCATTTTAATTAAAATTTACCTTTCAATTCTCATATTCAGCTTCTGTGGAAAACCTTTTTTATCCTAGCAGATACAATATTTTAATGGTACTTAGAATTCCTTCAAAGTGAGCATTAACAGTAGATATTTTCTACACTGTTAAGGAAATCTCCTTGCACTTACGTAGGTTTTAAAATTTTTGAAGCAGTTGCACAAAAGTTTGACTTCTACAAACTGTATTAAAAAGGCAAGAAGTTAGCTAAGCCCTAATTTTACAGTTCAAGAAATGCTACTACAAAGAGATTAATTTACATTTTGCTAAGAAGTCATAAGGCCGAGAGAAGAAACTAGGGCTGAATTATAATACCTATTAGATGATGTGTTTTTGTCAAAAATAACAAGTACGAGAAAGATGCAGAATGAATTTTAAAGTATGAATGTTTTGTGTAGACATTTTAATTGTGATAATATATATTGTTTACAGCTTTTCATGTAATAAAAAATAGCTTTGATGTTATATAGCATCTTAAAATAATCAATAAGTCCTAAGTTGAATGTTTTCTACAGTATTGTCAGAAGTTGGCTTTTTTGATTAACAGTGATTTCTACAAGAACAGTGATGGCTTCTATTGCTGATTGGATTCTCTGAGATGCAGACATTGAGAAGGAGTTTCATATGTACATGTTAAAGGTAAGGAAGGGAAAGAAAGGAAGGGGGATTGGATAGGGAGAGGAATTGAGCCGTGAAGCAGGCCTCACAACCTTGGACAACCATACAGGAAGTTTTAGAGCTAAAAGGGCAGTGTTGTCCCTGGTTGGGCTACAATGGCCCGGTCTTCACAGTCCCTGAAAGATGCATCACTGATATAAGCTGCAGTGAGAAAGGGCTTGACATTAGGTGAGGTGGTTTTCTGCAGCTGAAACTAGTCCATTACTCCAGGGTTCTGCATAATGGTCAGACCATCCTATTTAATTAGCTTTTTCTAGTATTTATTCAGCAGTATTTTCCTTGTGCCCTATCACCAGTCATTTCTAGATTAGAACACTTAAAAATTTAATCCTCTATTTTTGGTTGGATGTTGAAGTTTTTATCTAGGTAGAAATTTACAATTTTATAAAATGTATTTTGGCAAAATGCTCTCATGTCTACTACCTTTATATATTATTTCCTGTTCCTGATATCAATGAAATTGTCTTCTAGATCATTTTTAAAATAAACTGAACCACATGTGGTTTGTCAGGCATTGAATGCATTTTTTAACATTGAGTTTTTACATATTTGATAACATGGGATGTATATATTAAATACATAAATTCTTCTCTATAAAAAAAGTCATTTTTTTATTATCAAAGGTATTAGTTGGTGGGATTTCTGAGCTGGCATAAAGATTGTCTTGCCCCAACAAATTATCCAAAGATTTTGATTTTTTTTTCTTTTCTTTATATTTTCTTTGCATGTTTTCTTCTATTCTTTCAACACATATTAATCTATTATTTACTACATATTAGGTACTATGCTACCTGTTCAGGACACAAAAGACCCTATCATAAATTTTCTTCTCTTAAGGAGCTCACTATCAAGTTCGGGAAATACACATGAAAACAAAAAAGAAAACAAACTCAATGCAGGATATTATACATTGACAAAGAAGTGGTGAAATATAAGATGAATTTAACCAATAAGACCTGATAATATATTTGGAGACATGCAAAAACTATGACATTTCTGTGTTAGAATAAATCCTAGAAGTCATTTTCACAAACAAGACAGCTGATACTTTAGTCCCCTCTACAATCTCTTTGATCATAAATGATCCAGCTTGTGTTGATACTGTTCATTGACAAGAAGAGCATGACTGCCAAAAATTCTAATTTCTTCTTTGGGCAGCTCTAATATTAAAACAAAAATTGAAAGGGGAAGTACGTTCTCTGTACCACTTAAGTTTTATGGAAGTGGCAAGTGTGAAATGAGAGAGAGAGAGACACAAAGAGAAATTCTATTAAATAAAGATGTTTAAACAGACACTGAATTTACTGCATTTGTTAAAATTCAGTATTATTTTCTTTTTATTGACTTGATCATAGTTAAGGAAAAAACCGAAAAAGTAATTCAAATCCAACATAATAGCATTTATTAAAATAGGTCATCAAAAATACATACATGAAATTCACGTACATAAAAATATGTATGAAATCCTATGTGTAGCTCAATCCAAATAACATGTTTGAGATTTAAAAATTTTAAATGAGGCCGGACATGGTGGCTCATGCCTGTAATCCCAGCATTTTGGGAGGCCGAGGCAGGCGGATCACCGGAGATCGGGAGTTCGAGACAAGCCTGACCAATATGGAGAAACCCCGTCTCTACTAAAAATACAAAATTAGCCACGCATGGTGGCGCATGCCTGTAATCCCAGCTACTCAGGAGGCTGAGGCAGGAGAATTGCTTGAATCCAGGAGGCAGAGGTTGAGGTGAGCTGAGATTGTGCCATTGCACTCCAGCCTGGGCAAGAAAAGTGAAACTACGTCTCAAAAAAACATTTTTTTTTTTATTAAATGAATATTTTAAAGTTACAAAGTGCATATTAATCACTTGGGATATCATTAAATACAGATTCAGATGTAGTAGGTCTGGTACAGGGCCTAACAATGTTCCTTTGGAGAAAACACTTCCCTCCACTGACAGTGCAGGTTTGATAACAAGACAGAAGCTGAGAGTGTCAGCCTATCGCAGAAATTCAGGCCAAAGAAAGAAGGGGATGCTTGGCCTGGTTATATGGACCAGACAAGTCCCAGGAAAAGGGGGTTTACTGTGATTCCAAAACCATTTTGAGTAGTCACAAACAGTTGTTAAATCAGGCAACTGAAGGACTTGAAAAGGACATCCAATATATTGTATTTTTAAGGCATTTTCAAATCGCTGTAAGTGTATAATTGACTGAGCTTGAAGATGCGGTTGGTCATTGATTTGAAGTTCTTTAAATAGAAGTGTTAACGTTTTTAGGCTTGTAAATAAAATGATGAAGCAAGTGAGACTTAAATAGTTTAAGAAATAACTATAGTTTAAAAATTTTAATTTAAAGAATTGAAAATCACATTACAAAACCAAAAACTTAACATCTGAAAAAGATTTTCCCCCCTTTGGATACAGAAGCATTAAAATCAGGATACTCAAACTATTGGAAATTTACAAAAGTGAGTTAATCTCTCCTCAATTTAAACAAAGTTTATAAAAGGTCAGGGAGTAGAGGCTTTATTTAAAAAATCCTCTGCTGAAAATAAGTATTGATTACATATTAAAATTTAAATATATATAATAGTTGGCAATTCTGTGTCAATAATTAGGGCAAATTTGTTTTACGGAAAGAAAATGTCTTCCCTCCAAAAAATTTTGAGTGCTTAATTCATACCATGCATTATACATTCATGACAAAAAAATAATGTTCAGAGACCTCAGAGTTTCAGAAATAATTTAAGAAAACAACCTTAAAATTATTTTTAATATTTAGAAGTTTAAATATTTAAATTGGTGGAAAATACTCAAATGTTTCAAATGTTTGTTGGAATACTATATGTGAGAGAAAGTTATGGTCAAAATAATAATTTGTTTAAATGTGTTTTTAAGAAGCTGTAAATGTATAATGATCAACTAGTTTGAAATTGATAATTTAATTATCTAATATGAACTTAAGCTAAAGAAGGAAATATAAATTTTGCCTAGTATTAAGAGACAGTAGGCCAAGAAAAAGATATGCAGGCTGCTTGTTACAAGGCTAAGATCTCGAAAAAAGAAAAATCAGAAAAAGAAAACATATGCATAATAAGAAAAACTGGCACACACTTTAAAATCTTATCTAATAGCAAAATCCTTGATGTTGGACTGAACAGCTACAAAAATATGTCAAATTAACCTTCTCCCACCACACTCACACACAGACTAAATTAATGTTCTTGGTTTTCTACAATAAAAACCTAGAGGATTGCATTACTTGCCTTTTATATTTCACATGTTGGTTTAAATGTATAAAAATATGAAACCAATCCATTTAAAATATATTTGTAGTTAAATGCAACATTACCTTTGTCTGTGTATATGAGTGCAGTTGATACAGAACCCAAAAATTAAAAATTGCAGCGTGGAATATCTTCAATTCTATGAACAATCTAGATTTCTGATAAAAACTAAATATATAGAATATGAAGTGAATAAAATACAAACACGGAATTGTAATTGAGATGAAGTCTTATAAAAACTTATTATAATTGTACAATGAGGGTTTTCCTAAGAATAAGTTTTAGAAAATTTGTAAAATATTCTAAGAATATAAATGTATATAATGTTTTTTTTGAAATTTCTGAATAAAAGATTTAAAGTATAAATTTTAACCATTTTTCTGTATAACATCAATTTCATTGTATCTTATCTTTAGTTTTGCTTTAGTAAATATAACTGCATATTACATCAGAATAGAAAATACTATTTATTTACCTGAAGACCTGTAAGAACTTGGAATTCTACACTATACTAGGATTTCCAGTAATTAAAATAAGGACTATATTAAATATGTATAATTAAATTAAATTAAATATATAGAAGAAATGCTTCTTTTGATTTTAAAAGGAGGATATCAGAAAAAAAATTAGGAATTTGTATTTACATATAGAATTATTTTGTAATCACATGAAAATTGGGGGGAATTTAAGGATCTTCCAATTAGCAACTAGTTCTTTGTCAGATAATATTAACTAGGACATTTATTTTAATTTAGGAATTTCAAGTATTGGTGTAATAATATACAACACCACAGATGGGTAAAAGAATGCAGTATACTATTTGACAAATAATAAAGCATGTAGTTTTGTAAATGTTTAGTATAAATTTTAAATTTTCATGTAATAAGCAAATAAGAATGTAAAACTTGAATATATTAAGTTATGTATGTTGTAATATTACTAAAAATTTAAATAGTAAAAAGCAGAAACTGACCACTTGGAGCTAATATATATAATTTGATTCATTATAGAACTAAACTCTATATCCATATTTACCTTCATACATAGAGATCAGAACTACTACAAATGACTCTGGAACACAGCACTGTATAAAGGGTGTGATACCTTTTAAAGACAAAAATTACTGCAACAAAATTTTTAACCAAATTCTAAAGATTTTTTGTTAGAGATAATACTGACATATTTATGTTGAAATATTTTAATTATATAAATAAATCAAATGATTGTTAATATTTTTGAAAATCAAGATTCTCAGTATAAGGGGAAGAGTTCAGTTAAAGAATCAAAAACATTAAGAAAGAAGAGTGTGATGATGCACATAATTTTAGATATTCATTTATATTTTCTAACCCTGTTTACATCTGTCAAAATGGATTAGGACAAATGTTATCCTGGCAGAAAAACTAATATGTTATTTCTAGTGCTGAAATGTTGGTGTCTAACGCCACTTACCAAGTACCAGAGCTTCTCCAAGAATTGACTAATTTCATGTGTACAACAGAGATGATCTAAGTTGAACCTAGAACATCTCGCTGGGTCAGAAAGAAAAGACATTTTCAGAGATCAAATGGATCATGTCATGAGGTCATAGAAGCCAAAGAGCCATATTGAGAAAGCTGTAAAAGAACAAACTGAACAAATCCAGCATCAAAAAAAGAAAAGAAATTTATACCTATATTAATTGAATCTATAAAAATCTGTAATTGCATAATGATACTAAAAAGTCTTCATAAACTACACAACATCACATATTATGTTTCTGCTAAAAATGTTTCTGTTTAACTCAAACCTTTAAATTTAACTCCAATGTAAGAAAATTACAGAAAGTGTAAGAAAAATATTAATCCACTCTATAAGAAAGGTGAAACTGACTCTCTCTCTCTCTCTTCCTCTCTCTCTCTAATACAGATTGGCCTCTCACCTTGTTGCCCAGGCTCATCTCAAACTCCCGGGCTCAGGCCATCCTCCTGCCTCAGCCTCCCAAAGTGCTGGGAATACAAGTGTGAGCCACCATGCCTCGCCCTGAAACATTCTCTAGGACAACTGCCACAATCTTCAACTTATGAGATCTTCTTCACAAAAAGATGCTGTTTAAGAAGAGAAAACTAAAGGAACATAACAAAAAGATGAAATATGTGGATCTTAGTTCAGACAGGCATCAAAGGACATATTGAGGGGAACTAAGGGAATTTGATTTAGATGGGTATTAGATAATATTAAGAAAGGTTAATACATTTTATTAGATATGATCCTGTTTATTTTGGCTATGAAAGAAGATATTCTTTTTTATGGAAGCATCTGAAATATTTAGAAGTGAACTATTACCTGGTATAAAATTCATATTAAAACATTTTAGCATAGACAATGAGATGCATATGTGTATATGTTAGTTTTAATCTACCCCTTAAGCATGATCAGGTTGCCCTAACTGGGAATGCATGATGCCAACTATAGTTAGTCAGATTTTATTTCAAAGGTCACACTCCAAGGCAGCTGATGGTAGCACTTCAACTATCTTTATCTTCAATCAACACCAGACTTTTTAAAATTAGCATAATTACACACTTGAATTGGCTTTTTACAGACATTATTGGTTGTTTAATGAACATAATGGATATTACAGATGGGTTTTCATTAGTGAATTAGTAGTTTTGAAGATGTATGGATTTGGGTAGAAGTAATTTAGAGGCTTTCTTGCCCTTGAATTAACAGAGCTTAAAAATCAAACAAGGAGAGAAATCTAGGCCCTTTGGAAATGTTACCATCAGTTTGATTTCTAAATGGTCCTATGCTGATCTACCTGCTCCAGAAGATTCTTGCTTGCCTAACTCATACAACTCTGGTGAACTGAATCTTCCGACCAGATTAATGTCACATTTGAAGTACCAAAACTAAAGCTGGGTCTTACTGAGGTCACAGTACAGTTTGTCTGAGAGTGTTGTATCTGCTTGTATTTGTCAGGATTATTTCCCAGACTTGCTTTCACTGATACCTGGTACAAGATTGTTGGAAGAGAACTCACAATCATTACTTACCTCTAACTATTAGAGGCTACTGACATTTACCAAAAGGAATCTAATACTAGTGCATGATCATATTGGCTAAGGTTAGTTTGTAGCACCATTCTTCTAAGGTCACAAGGATTCATTACAGAATGTAAACGCAACCCAACTCAGGGCAATAAGACTAAAATCTGGGAATTTTGCAGAAATTACATAGAGAGTGCTATTTTAAAGACACTAAATACACTGGCATTGCCAAGCTGGTCAAGTTAAATCCTGAATAAAATCCTGAAAATCAACTGCATGAAAAGAGTCTGAATGAGAAAGAATTCAAAGTCAAGGAAAACAGGATTTAGTGGTGGACAGGTTCCTGATGTTTGAGCATCTGAATCCAGAAATACCCAAATTTAGTTCTATCATTGACCTTTTCAATTACATAAATGTTAAAATTATCTTCAATCTTTTTGGTTACATGTCTGTCATTGCAACCAGGAGAGATTTTATAAAACATCAAATTTTATGTTTTCTCAGTGTAATAAAGGAATGAAAAGGGCATCTATTTATGTTCAAAGTTTGTGTGGAATCTTCCTAGCACATCTTTAGCAACACTAATCCAAACTTATTATTTGATGCAAGTGCATTAATAGACATATAATAAGATATGTGTATGTTCACACAATCTATTTGAAATACTTCAATCAATAATTATTCCTGATTTTACAGACTTTATACCTAGACTATCTTTCTTCACTCAGAAATTCATTTTAAATCAAGCTCTTCACATACTAGTGGGACAGTGAAGCAAGGTAGTTGATAACCACAGAAGTATGTTTAAGTGTTAGAACATTATATCTAAGTGGGAATACGAAGAAAGTTAATATAAAGCTTGCTGGTAAAACAAGGATAGACACAGGAGCCTATGGACTGGTTCTGTAAAGTCAAAGAACTATTGTCTTGACAACTGCTGATTGAGAGGGGAGGAAGGACAGGAGTGTAGCAGCATGAATGCAAGATGACTTCTCTGAAGTCGTCTCTATCATCACTCTGAAGCCTGACTATCGAAATACATTCATGATTCTTCTACTCTTGCTTTTCTGCCATCACAATACAAAATAATTCATTCATTCAGATTTTCCACACCTCCAATAACATGTGTGCTATTCTGTGTTGTAATCTTAACTTGCAAGCCTATATCTTTTTGACCATTGTAATTTGTAATTAACCTAGTCACACAGACATTTCACATATAGCTTATTCCCTTGTATGACTTTTGTTTTTGGTGGAAAGGAAAAAAAAAGAAATGCAATGAAATAAAATCACAAAGAAAAAAGTTATAAATTCTAATCAGAAAGATTTTAAATTCCTCAACACCCAACTAACTCTAAGAATATCTAGAAGTATACTGAATGTATGTCTTATTGGTTATGTGCCTTTCACCATTTAAAAAAACGTAGAATTCAGGGCAAGTGACTTGAATTCATTGTTTCATTCAAACACAATTAATTGTGTCTCCATTATGTACAACTGCCAATATCTGTTAACAAATAGAAAATTAATAGGTTTGTTCCTGAATTTTTAATTTGCATATAAAAGGTGTGTAACTTAGGTGATGACTCATATTTAGTAGCTATTAATAAAGGTGTGCTTTTGCTCACCCCTTCCTTCCCAAGGACTAATCATCAGGTCATTGGTTTCTCAATTTAATAGGAAATCCTTATGAAATCAGTAAACAGAATACTAGGCTGTGAAAAAACTTACCAATTCAAATAAAATTCTATTATTTTGTTTATCGCTGATGAGTAGGTTCAATTGATAGATTATCCGTATCCTCTATCATCAACTATATCTGAAGACAAAATAGAACAAAAAGATTAATATCTGTGAATAAATTGTCATCAGTAGGTACAGTTTGTTCGTACCCCAAATAGTCTGAAATAAACCCCTATTGTAAGCTAAATATATAGAGAGCTGATACACAGACATTGGATTAATTCCAGATTATTGAATCATGCTTTAATTAGATCACATAAAAATACATAGAGACTTGATTCCAAAACATCCTAAAAATATGTTAATGAGTATGTTGTTTCTTGTTACATTCATAGTACTTTTGGGGGGAATCTTCAAAAGAAATGTATGTTAGATATTTGGATTAATTATTGTTTTGCTTTTCCTAAAATGTTGAATTGATCTTAAATTTATAGACAGAGTAAATTATTTAACTTACTAGATTTCCCTCTTTATATTGGCTAGGACAACCAGATTTGGCAGCAATAGCTATCTGGAACATAGATATTTATGAAATGTTTTAAATAATCACATTTGGTTCAGTTTATTAGCTTCTAACTTATTTTTGACAAAAACTTCTAATTTACATTAATTTGCTTTTTAAAACTCTGTTCAGAAGCCATGTGATGTCTTTTTTTGGTTGAAAAGGAGATATTTAATTAAACAATTAAGCAATTAACTATAAAATATTGATATGAATATGGTTACCTGAGTATGCTTCAAATATATGTAGACATTTACGACTTCTGTCATTCTTCATTAATTTTTTTATATCAATGTTGCTAATTCTTTAACCAAATTTAAATGAGATTAGCTAGTTATTCCATGGTAGTCACTGATACAGCTTTGTTTACATTGTCCAATTGTTGCTATTTTAAAGAAACACTGAATTTCCCTACAGCAGCAACTGTTTCATTTTTGTAGTAATAATCTTTGTTTGAGACAATTAGAAGTGATGGGGACTTTATTAGCTAATTAGTAAGGCCTGAGGAACACTGCTCCACCACCTTAATTAAATCTATTCTAAAATACGCAATGTAAACTATAGTTGGCTCTTAATGAGTAACACATCTTGTCTATCTGGTTCTATTTTTTTCTCCTAAATCTTTTCAATCTCTGAGTTTCCAGATTTCATAAAAAAAAAAAAAAAAAAGGGTGAACGGCTACTGAGAGATAACTCAAACCTTCAAATTTCCTGTTTTCTCAACTGTATTATGACATTCTCTTTTCAAGATAACTTTATTTTAATTCTTTCATTTTTTATTCTTTTAGTCTTTATTCTTTTGGCCATTTTGCAAGGCAATTCTTTTTTCTCCTAAAATTACAAGTATATAGGAAATGGGAAAAATCTTTGTTAACCTCCTTCTTTGAAAAGAATAAGTAAATTAGCTAATTACATTAATTACAAAATACTCTAATTCTTAATGATATAAAAGACTAAATATATGTATTTCCTATTCTTTTATTAATAAGACTTAAATCGTTCTTCTTCTTCTTCTTCTTCTTTTTTTTTTGAAACGGAGTCTCGTTCTGTCGCCCAGGCTGGAGTACAGTGGCGCAATCTCGGCTGACTGCAAGCTCCGCCTCCCGGGTTCACGCATTCTCATGCCTCAGCCTCCCGAGTAGCTGGGACTACAGGCGCCCGCCACCATGCCCAGCTAATTTTTTGTATTTTTTAGTAGAGACGGGATTTCACTATGTTAGCCAGGATGGTCTCAATCTCCTGATCTCGTGATCCGCTGGCCTCGGCCTCCCAAGGTGCTGGGATTAAAGGCATCAGCCACCGTGCCCGGCCAATCATTCTTCATTTTTTAATTATTTCTATGATTTTTTTTTAGCTCCTTTCTCCTATAATTAATGTATATTGTGTACCTACTCTGACATCACTATTTGATTATGCTAGAGTATGAATAACTTATTTGAGCCAAAAAGAGAATTGTGATCAAAATACAGTGGAGATGTTCTTTTGTATACAGTTGTTATAAACTTGAAGGAGATTGAAAGCTGAGACAAAGTAGGAAGGAAAGGCACCTCAGGTATGGACTGAAGATTCTTTTGTGTATTCAGCTAAATCAGTTTACAGCCAAACAGTAATGATAGATCACTCTCAGGTTACTATGTGTATAAGGGTTTTGGGGTTGTCAGAGGCAGCTAGCTACCCATGAAATAGCCATCCTAACCTTTTCCTCCATGAATAGAACCCTAATTTGTTCCAGTATTAACATGGGCAATGGAAAACTAAATACCCCAACTTTCCCTGCAGATTGCGGTGGCCATATGATTAAGGACTGGCCAGTGAGCTCTAAAGGAGAGAAGGTTTGGATATGGTCTCCAGTGAAACTCCTTTTAAAGGGAGAAGGTGGGATATGTCCCTTGCTTTTTTGTTTGTTTGTGTTGTTTTGAGACAGAGTCTCGCTCTGTCGCCCAGGCTGGAGTGCAGTGGCGCGATCTGGGCTCACTGCAAGCTCCGCCTCCTGGGTTCACGCCATTCTCCCGCCTCAGCCTCCGGAGTAGCTGGGACTACAGGCGCCGGCCACCACGCCTGGCTAATTTTATTTTTAGTAGAGAGGGGGTTTCACCATGTTAGCGAGGATGGTGTCGATCTCCTGACCTGATCCGCCCACCTCGGCCTCCCAAAGTGCTGGGATTACAGGCTTGAGCCACCGCGCCCGGCCTGTCCCTTGCTTTTATCTTTTCATTTGCCTAGAATTCCGATGTGATGACTAGAGATTCAGCAGCTATTTTGTACCTAAATATATCTGTTCATTGCTGCATCCCAGCCTCTAGAACAGTGCCTAATATGGGACTCAAAAATATTTGTCAAATAAAAGAATCAATCAATTGATAAGTAAAGCAGAAAGCTCTTCCTCAGTAGTTGCTTCGCATTTATCTCTTTCTGAGATTTATTGTGTTAATTTTGAAGACTGGGATTTTTAAAGCCAAGCTCTGAAAGATTGGTTATATTTATTAGCTACCTGCCCTTGAGCAAGTCATTTACTTTTCATGAACTTTGATTTTAGTATATGTAAACTGAATAATAATTTTTCTCTTGCACAGTTGTTGAAAGGACCTGAAATAGCTTATTATATTCCTAACGTGTTGTCCTATTATATATTGCAGTTTCTGAGCAACTTGTCCGCAAATGTCATAATTTTGGTTTATCCGATTAATTCTCTAATGAATATAATGCAGAATGACTAAAATTTTTTTAATATATACTGGATGAAATTTTATTATTGGCACCCATAGTTTCTTAAGTATATACTCCATTCCTTTATTTTTTTATTTCATCATTGTTATACAAACACTCATTTCGGAATGCTATTACATAATTTTTAAAATGTAGTATTAAAAAAGATTAAGCAAAAATAACATATTGGAAAATCTTTATTCTTTGCTCTCATAGTGTTTTCTGTTGACAAGACAGAAATTACAACTAGATTAATAAAATATTGCTTCATATTAGGATGAGACACTCAAGGAGATTTTTCTAACGTAGTGGAGATAAGATACACACAGACAACCACGACATAAGCTGATACATGAATTCCATCAGAGAGATTAAAAACAAGAAGAGGAATTCAAGGGAAGGACAGATTTTTTTGCTGGGAGTACCAGAAAAGTCTTTAGAAAAGAGACAGCCTTGCACCCAGGCACTAACAGATGGAGTGAGATGGGAGAAGGGGCATACTAGCTGACGGAACAGCATGAGAAAAGACATAAAGACAGAAAATGTGTTCAGATAGCAATCAATACCGTGGTTTGACTGGATGGTACAAAACATAAAGGGAGAAGAAAGAGATAAGGCTTGAAAAGCATCAGATATGAGCTTCGTTACATAAACAATAATTAACCATCTCTCAAAAGGAACATGTCAGTACAACTATGCTCACATACTTCTTTTAATAGAAAGATGAATTCCTGAAAATTGGAGAGGTGAATCAGAGCTCCTTAGAGGCATTGTAGTGTTGTCTCCATGGTGATGCAATCCTAGCATCTTTCACTGGCAGCTGTTTATATTTTTCTTCAATCACCTAAACTCATGACCAGCTCCAACTACCTTTACTATGGCTGTTCAAATAGTGCAGGATCAGAGATATTTCTGATGCTTTTTACAGTTATAATGTTTCCAGAAATTCCTGCTGTCTTTATCTCCTTGTCCATTTCCTAAAACGTGCCTCCAACCACAATAAAAAGTCTATTTAACATTCTGCTTGAAACATTTTCTTTGGTTCTTTTTTACAGTCCAGTCCTATCACTTAAACATCTTAAGGCAGGTATCATGGGTCAAAATAGTTTACCAGACCACATCAGATTCAATACCAGATACAGTGCAAAACATGCAACAGGCAGGCACACTGGCTGAGAGAGGATTAGCATGGCCAGACAACACATATAGAAACAGAGAAGAAATCTTAAATTGTAACAATGTATTATTCCTAGAATTGTATTTTTCTTATTGCCAAACTTTTTCTCTGTTTCATAAACTGAGATCTCGCCTTATCCATGAAAGTTTCCATTTTATTGTTACATTTTAATTGCTCTGAGAGAAAAAAGGAAGGAAAAAGGAAGGAAGGAAGGGAGGGAGGGAGGGAGGGAAGGAAGGAGAGAAAGGAAAGAAGGAAGGGAGGAAGGGAGGAAGAGAGAGAAGAAAGAAGAGGAAGAAAGAAAGAAAGAAAAAGAAAGAAAGAAAGAAAGAAAGAAAGAAAGAAAGAAAGAAAGAAAGAAAGAACGAAAGAAAGAAAGAAAGGAAAAGAAAGAAAGAAGAAAGAGATATGGAAGGAAGGAAGGAACAAAGAAAGAAAGAGGTAAGAAGGAAGGAAGGAAGGAACAAAGGAAGTAAGGAAGGAAAAAAAGAATAAAGAAAAAGGTATTGCATTAGCCAGTGGCCCCACATGTCCTCCAATTATCTTTTGATAGGTGTGTCTGACAACTAGAATAATGCATGTGGAAATACTCCTTCCTACGCTCAGTCTGCTTCTTTGTCAAGTTCAATAGCAAGGTTCACTGAATGGCCTCATTTTCTATAAGCAACTCCATAGCCCCTTAAAACTCACCAGTCAGACTGGGAGAATCAGAAGACATTTGACCTTTTATCACAGGATGGATCCATAGACTGACATGCCAATTAAGCTGGGTAGAGTAGGAGAATTGAGTAACTTGAACAAATCTCACCTGTTAATGATATACCAGTTTTCAAAGGTTCTATAGCTTCTGAAATATCACAGGCTGAGGAAACCTTTCTGAGCATCTGTTTCACAAGTGGAGTCAAGTAGCCTCAAATAGGATGCAAACCGCTTCTGGGGCATGGCAGGGAGCAGTTTACCTCCTGCTTTTTCATATACTTTGTCGAAGCAGTTAATCAAACCACCAGCCTCTGTACCTCAGGGGACAGTCAAAGCTCTTCCGGGGATATTTGAAAAGTCAAAATTAGAAACAATGATAGATTTAAAATGTAGGGAAATCCTTATCCCCTGCCTTAGACAGTAGCCACAACATCTAAACAGCAATTTTCATCAGGCTTGAGTCAGTTGAGAGGATTCATAACCTGGGAAGATTATTTATAACTAAATGCCATTTGGAATGGCTCATATAGATTGCTGAATATTAAAGATTCACAGGTCCCTAATTTAAAGTTTTTTGTTGGTGTCATGAACAGTGCTTTCTTTCATGAAATGAAAACAAACAGAAGAATACTTCCGAAATGTTTTCTCAGTCTCTGCCTTTTTTTTTTGCAATTTTACCATGCTCCTTTTCAAGTGGACAGTGTAAATACCACATCTCTCTTGTGCCAATGAGCTGCCCTCCTACCAGAATTCTGTGAAAAGACAGTCTCTCATGACTCTAGATTCTTACTAGCATGCATCTAAAATGCTGTTAGTAGCATCTATAGCTAAGTCTACCTACTCTCAATCGATGACTGAATTTGCCTATTTTCTAATCTGAATCGATGACTGAATTTGCCTATGTGCCTATGTCTTTGTTTGTTGGTGTACTTTTACCAGAAATTAAGAGGTGTTTATCTCTAAGAAAACTGGAAACAACCGCCTGGAAATCTTTAATTTTAAAAAAATGTTGATGGTGGATAAGAAAAGTATTCTAAATGTCAAAATAGGCAAAACAATGTAGTTGTCAGCCACAAAAACTTTGGGTTCACCAAAACTGGGTTTAAACCTAGTTCCACTATGTACTATTTGTGGAACTTTGGGCAAATTACTTATTCTCTTCAGAGTCTCAGCTTCCTCATCTGCAAAAAGGCAATATCTACATTATAGAATTGTAATCAAAATTTGAAAATATATTTAATGAATTTCATGCAGCATCAGATATACAGTAGGCAAAGATCAAAAGAGTATAAAAACATCAGAGAGCTCATATTCAAATTCCAACACTGTAGTCCTCTCAAATCAATAGAAACAATCCCATTCCTATCTACTGTTTGTCATAACATAAGACAAAGGATCTCCTGGGTTGGGTCACCTACACAAGGATGTGAGACCATGCTAGGGTCATAAAAGATCAGATTTTGATCTGATACATACAGAGCAGGAGAAAGAGAATCCAAAGACATGGAGGTCCTAAAATTGTGGTAAATGAGATGTAGAACACAATAGAAGCTTAAATGTCTGGCAAGATGACAGCACGAGAAAACTCTGCCTCCCCCTCCACTGACTACATTGCCCTTAAGAAATACCACTATTTTGATTCCTCAGGGATCTAGAACTAGAAATACCATTTGACCCAGCCATCCCATTACTGGGTATATACCCAAAGGATTACAAATCATGCTACTATAAAAACACATGTACATGTATGTTTATTGCGGCACTACTCACAATAGCAAAGACTTGGAACCAACCCAATGTCCATCAATGATAGATTGGATTAAGAAAATGTGGCACATATACACCATGGAATACTATGCAGCCATAAAAAAGGATGAGTTCATGTCCTTCGTAAGGACATGGATGAAGCTGGAAACCATCATTCTCAGCAAACTATCGCAAGGACAAAAAACCAAACACCGTATGTTCTCACTCACAGGTGGGAATTGAATAATGAGAACACTTGGACACAGGAAGGGGAACATCACACACCAGGGCCTGTTGTGGGGTGGGGGAATGGGGGAGGGATAGCATTAGGAGATATACCTAATGTAAATGACGAGTTAATGGGTGCAGCACACCAACATGGCACATGTATACGTATGTAACAAACCTGCACGTTGTGCACATGTACCCTAGAACTTAAAGTATAATAAAAAAAAAAGTTAGCTTATTATTTTGCATATAACACTCAATTGTAATAACTATTATTGGTTTCATCTTTTATCATTTTTGATCAGTTGTGAGCAAGTGATTGCAATAAATACAAATTTATTTTCAAAAAAAAAGAGAAAGAAATACCACTATTTTATGAATTAGGTATATTGACCATGAGGGAGAAAATATAAAAGGCCATCAAAAGAGGACTGTATGAGACAGCAAAGACAGACTATTTTTTTTGTCTGTTACCTTCAGCTGAATGCAGCCAAATGAAAGTTACATACAAGATTTATTTAATGAGTTAGGGAAACTCATGGCTACAATATACAGGACGGGGTTGTTGGTCTGCTCTACTGCCCCTTTCATTGGTCTGATATTATAGCCACTGATTCTGACCTTTTGGGATCTACAGTTTTTCCTTTTCCAATATCTCACTTCATTTTTTTTTTCCACTGTGTATTCTTGATCTCTACAATTTAACCAAGTATGTTTGATTCTGTTCTCTGGGGCTTTGTGCTCTTCTCCTACCACAGAGAACATATTTTGTTTCCTCCTAGCTTGATTAAGGTATAATTAACAAATAAAAACTTAATATGTGAAAGTTGTAAAACATGATGTTTTGCTATACACATACATTGTGAAATGATTACCACAATCAAGCTAATTAATATATCCATCACTTCACATAATTACCTTTTTGTGGTAAGAATGCTAAGATTTACTCTTTTAGCAAATTTGAAGTATATAAAATTACAGTCACCATGCTGTACATTAGATACCCAGAACTTACTCAACTTAAAACTGCAGTAGTGGTTCTGGCCTTCGCAGTGCAGGTACTCAGTCTCAGAACTGGGGTCTGGAGCATGGGACTGGGATGAGTGGAAACCCTAGTCCCAGGCTGGCAAAAAAAAGCAGCTCCTTCCTGCAGGGAATGAGAATAGGGCTCAGCGACTTTCCCCCCTGCGGGAGGTCTGCAGCATCAATAGCTGTTGGCTTACCTCAGTGGTGAAAGTGGCCAGTGTGTGCTGGTGTCCATGCCAACAAACACTGAGGGGCCTCCACTGCGAAAGCTGCAGGGAGCGATGGCTATTGTGGGGCTGTGACAGCACCAAGGACCTGGCTGATACTGGTAGCCCCCACGTTTCTTCTTTGTTTCTAGCCATCTCCAGATATCTCAGGTATGCCAATCTCCCCAACAACTCTTTCTGTCGAGTTATTCTTCCTTCTTTACTCCACTGAGTTGCTGGAAATTCTTAATTGGACTCTTGAACTCTCCAAGGGCTATTTTTGTTTCTGGAAAGCTGTCTAATTGTTGTTTTGTGGGAGGTACAAAGGCTAATACCTCCTACTTCCCCGTCTAGCTGATGTCACTCCTGTAAACATGCTTTTCTATGCAACTCCTAGGATACCAGTAGATTTTCCATTTTTTTTTATTCTTAATCATCTGTTTTTACTACATCTTTCTTGTGATGACAAGAAGCAAGTAATTCTATCTCTATGCCATACTAATGAGGAAGTCAAAGCCCAGAAATGTTAAACGGCTTCAGCTGATACAGCTGAGGAACGCATATAAGTGTTTAAAATGAAGCTCAAAGCCCTGACAGATCTGTCTTTCAAAGGAAGTTGAGCACCTATTTTGTAACTTGTTTCCCTTCTATCTTTTACTGAAATCTAGCAAGGTATATGACATGTGGCCCTTAAGAGTTTATGATAGTGTCTTCACATACATAGTTGTTACTTTCAGAACAATATTTTGAAAAAGGACTTACTTTCCTTCATTTACCTGGGAAACTGGTTTAAGACACTTGGCTAAGGTCATGTTACAGGAGTTGCAGTGTCTGAATGTTAATCTGAAACTTATGGCTCCAAAACCTAAAACCATGTGCTCGCTCCATATGATAAGTCACATAACCAAGATTAACTCCCTACTTAATGTGCTTTAGGGACTTCAGAAAAGGCTCTGTTTCTTAAAATATCATTCACGCATTGCAGTGGGATCTAAACTCTTCACATTAATAAACTATTGCATAAAACACAGAAGGAACTTCTGATATATAAATATCAGCAAAAGTGGTAACATATCAAGATAGCTTCAGATTATCTTCAGTCATTAGCAATCAGTTTTGATTTGACTAAATTCATTAGATTAAACCAGCAGGATAAGTTTTGCAGGTAATCTATGTGGAAAAAACATGCTTCAGGAAAAATTAGTTGCAGGTCAAACATGCTGGAGTCTAGCTCCTTAAGGAAAGCAGATGTAGAGTAGACAGTATCAAGTAATTACATATTGAGATGTTGGTGTCAAGTATTGTGAATGATGTTTGTGGCAAAATGATCTTGAGCTTTGCTTGGGTGTACTTCTGGTCCCAAGGTTTGTATCTGACTCCATTGATACTCAGGAATGATAAGATAGTTTCATAAATTTCCTTCCTATTTAAGTCAATTGCAGCAGACACTGCTAGATGCCTACTCAACATCCACTTCCACTTTTCATTAGGACAGTGTTTGTTTTTGTTTTGAGTGGCAATGTGTCAGAAAAAAAAATGCATGCACGTTCCTTCCTCTCATTGCACGGTAAATGAGATTAAAGTAGAAGCCTCCTAGAGACTTCTGGAAATGCTTTGACTTTCAAATACAGGTGCTACCTTTCCTTCTTATACTTTCCTTCTTCTTCCAGCCTGAAATTTATGTGGAAACCTGAAAGTATGAAGAAACAATGAGGATAAAATCACAGGCTAGGAATGGTGGAGCAGAAAGACAGTAGGAGCCTGAGATGCTAATGTTTTAAAGTTCCTGCACCATCACGATACCACTTACATTCAGAGTTTCATCTGTCTAAGAAACATAAGCTTTTATTTGCTTAAATCACTGTAATCAAACTTTTGGTCATTGTAGGTGAGACACTTTCCAAAAAGATTCTTTTATCTTTTTCAATTAGGAAATCTTTACAACGCATATATACAGGTTGATTTTATATATATATATATAATATTAATCTTATTCTTTATATTTGCTCTTTTTTCCCCTTGATTTTATTTAATGTATTTTCCAAAAGTGCTATAGTGGACCACTTACATAATCATTTTTAAAAACACTGCTTGTTCAGATATTAATCATATATATATATGATGTATTGACATAAGTCTCTGGTCCATTACTATTTGACATAGGACAAGTAATTTTATTTCATCTTAGATTGCCCATCCAAAGTGAGCTAGCTGACCTAAGTAATAATAATTTTTTTCTTTTAAATTTATAAAATTTTATGAAATATCCTTACATAATTGAAAAATAAGCATTTCTCTTCTTGTAAAATTCAATTCTGTAAATTGAATCAGTTATACCTGAAAGAAGACACTGAAAATGTTTTTCAGTGATTACCAAGGATTTGACTGTGCGTGAACTAGTGGATTGGGACATGGCCTCAAACACTCTATAACTGGAAGTCAAGTGGAACGTATATCTAATTATACATAACAAGATATAGAAATATTATTGTTAGATGAGCTTGAGGTAAAAAATTAGGACAAGTTTCTGGAGGGTAATCAGGGTTTCGAAAGGATTATTATACAACAGAAATAGGATGTCAGAAGCTGCTCTCTTATCCATGTGAGGCTGAAGTTGCTATGTGCCATATTGGTCACATTGTGGGGAGTGGGGATGCTGATACCTATTCCAAACATTCATCATTTATTAGGAAAAGATCTATTGAATGTGTGTTATTTGCACATCACTGAAGGATATACAAGGTAATACAGAAAGGAATGACACTATGTTCTAGTAATTTTCAATCCACCCTCCACCAAAAACAGATAGGTCAGCTTCATAAATAACAATAAAATAACATGACATGAAGAAAAAGGCACGAAAGCAGGGTGACCATACATTCAGTTTGACTGGAATAGTCTTGGATTAATCCTGCTGTCCTGGCTTGATTACTAACACTGCCCGCCTTCAGTGCTCAAAAATACTCTGCCATGGTTATATGGGTTTAAATTTGAAATTGTATTTTATACATTTATCATCCCAAACTGTTGATTTTTATTACCATTGCCTATGCAATAATATAAAAGGAAAATTAGAAATCTCTAAACTTCCCCTTATGTTGTTCATTAATTCTCCAATTCGCTTTGCTTTCATCCAACCCAGTCATTAGCAACACAAAAGAAATCAAACAAAATCTGAACAAGAAGTGTTTTTAAAAATGACTATATAAATGGTCCACCATAGCACTTTTGGAAAATACATTAAATAAAATCAAGGGGAAAAAAGAGCAAATATAAAGAACAAGATGATCTTGAAGGGCATACATCAGTATTACTAATAGATTAGAGATTAAGAACATTCTCTTTCCTAAGGAAAGATGTTATTAATGTATCTATTAATGTGTTCCCTGATTATAAAAGATAAGACTTTGCTCCTATATATGCCATTTTCCAAATAAATTTGTAATATTCTATTTCATATATTACTGTAATATTAGTTTATCTGGGAGGAGCTAACTCCAGAAGAGTCTAACAGATAATGATGAAGAAAAACATGACTATGTCAAAGTAGTGTGTGATGGCCCTGAAACAGTAGCAGACAGTGTGAGGTAGCCAACTGATCTTGATCATTGGCTACATCAGACACATACTTAAGGCTCATTCTTCTACTATACAGGAAGCTCTGTTTAGGGCCACTCTGGACTTTTGTAATTGGTTTAAGCATTGTCCTTTTCTGATTCTGTTAAATAAAAAATATAAATGCTTTTCTTATCTTTGGCACCCACTAGAGAAATCATCTTTACTAATAATCATAAGTGCCATAATTAAAAGTGCAGAGATTTTATTTCTCTCAGTAATTTGACTTAGCCTAAATCTCCTGTAGTAAAATCACTTATCTATGGCATATCGGGACATGAGCATAACTGACTTAAAAAAGCAGTTTTGGTTAGTTATGCAGCACTATAAATTGAGCAGGGTTAATCGATTCTATCATTCTGTACCATAAACATGGAATGGGGGGCAGTGAGCAAGAAAACAGAATGAGATTTTCCAATTTTCCACTGAAGTAAGCAATACTGATTTTGTCATTGTTACTGGATGTGAAATAAAGAGAGATTTATAAATCACTTATTAATGCTAAAAAATGTGTACAAGTTTAGACAGAACAGTTAAAGGATTACAAAAAAGTTAAATTTTATAAATGTTTAATGAAAGATTAACTGGGAATAGAAATTTGTTAAAAACAAACCATAAAATAAATCCCTTCTGCTCTACTCTTCTTGACCCTCTCATTTCTCAATGCTTAAAGAGGAAGATAAACTTTCCAAAGATCTAAAACTGACAGAGTGGAGATCTGTGCTCTTGTTTCTCTGAAACTTCATTTATAAAGGTCATCCTCTTCTTTGCCAACCTAAGTCTTTGCATCATTAGGAGCATTTCAGCTTTGACATAGTTAGCTGATTAACTCAATCAGTGCCTCAAAATCATTGTGCCCTGACCTTTGGAATTAAAAGTAGTCACTTTTACTTTAAGAAGACACTCTTAGCACTTCTCTTATCAGGATCTCTATCAGTTGGGTGTTCTTTGTCTTTGAAATCTCAACCTCCTGATCCCACTTTCTGGCTACAGGCTTCTGTTTTCTACATGCCCTATAGCTATTCTCCAAATGCACCAATTATATCATTTAATGATGTTCAACTATACATTTCCTTGAGCCTCTATATTGTATTCCTTCAAAATCCCTATCTGTGCTTTACCTGCTTTCCCTACTCCCTCTAAACCCACTGGTCAATGATTTTAAAAGTTTTCCAATCCTTACTTAGCACAATTTGGTTGAAAGAGCACTGAATATAAAATGAGACATGTATAGATTAAAATCCCACTTCTGCCATTTGGAACTTGTGACCTTTTTACAAGGCACATGATTTCTTAGTTTTAGTTTCCTCTTCAATATAATGAAAATAATTTCTACCACACAAGAATTTGTGATGATTGCATAAGGTAATATCTCTTCTTTTAGTTATTCTAAGTTCTTTTTTTTTTGTATTTTTATAAGCTCACCTTAGTCTGCTTCTCACAATTCTAGCAAATACCATACTTTATGCTCCCCTAAGAATCTAAAGGCTATGAAATATGAAATCCATCAACTTATCTCCTACCACCTCCAAACTCATCTATCTACCTATCTATCAACCTACCTATCTATTATTCCACATCTATTCTTTCTTCTTTTTCTTATGTCTCGAAAGAAGAAATGTTCCATTTCACTTTCAAGACTGACAGCTCCGTCTGTAATAATGATCTCATTCCCCTCCTGTCCCATCTGGGACACTGCTTGACTGATGATACTTCCTTTTTCTTGGACTTTGTACTTTTTTTCTCTGAATATTTATATATTCATTCTTTTCCATTTAAAGATTTTTTGGTCATATATTCCTCCCAGAGCCTAACCCTAGCTCTGCAATTCACTTAACTTCCTATGCCCTCAAAAAACCAAGTTATATTTATTTCCTTCACAGTCTCACTTACCATTCCTTTCTTAATCCACAGATAGGACTTTTGCCTTTATCACATAATAAAATGATTTTGATCTTATCACTGAACACTTCTTAATTTCACAGTCTGGCTGACATTTTAAATTTATTATCTTGCTTCTTTTCTCAAAGGTGTTTGCCACTGTTGTCTTCGTAAGAATTTTTCTCTTTGCGACTTCAGTATATAATTCTCTTTCTAACTTTATTACCAATTTGCTCATTTTCCTTCATTTTAACCTACATTTCTCAGTCCTAAAATGCTGTGTTTCCTAATATTTATTCTTGATCTTCTCTCATTTAACACATTTCTCTCTCAAGTGATTGCATTCCTTCTCATGACTTCAATGGCTAAACGTAAAACTTGACAACAGTCATATTTGCATATTGGCATTTTGCCCTGTACAGATTCTTGAGCTCTCAGAAAAATCTGTAACCAATACTAACATCTGCAACTGGATATTCCTTCTGTTAATCCAGTTATCCAAGACTTGTCATAACTCTCTTTGAGTATATATCTGTGTTAAAAGTTGAGTCCAGGAAGCTAGGGAGAAATCAGTTGTCCTATCTCTAGATAGTAAAGAGGAAAAAAAGAGGCTGGAGAAAACCAAAAAGAATGTCGTGAGTCAAAGGTAAGAAAGTGAAAGTTCACGTGTGGCACTGAAATTGGAGGCGAAGTTAAGAATGGATAGCCGAAAACTATAAAAAGGATTGTAGCAGACCAGGAAGAAAAATACCCAGGAAAATCATGAGTGATTTATAATGGTAAAAGAGTGTCCATGGTTTGAGGTTAATGCCAATGACAAAATGTTCCAGGGCACACCATGTTGACCTAATGTCAAACTCAGTGAACACCAGCCCTTGATGCCTCCTTTTTCAACATCTTTACATGCAATCAAACCAATTACCAAATCCATTCACTTCTACCACTGAAACATATCTCAGACCAGTTCTATTTTCTCTATCTCATTGTCGCTGCTTCAGCTCAGGCCTTCATCATGTGTCACATGGACAACTGCAGTAGTCTGCTGATCGGTCTTCCTTGGTCTCACTGCCACTAATCTCTCTCAAGTCTAATAAATCTTCCACAATGTCTGGAGTGATCTTTCCACAATACGAACCTGCCCAAGTCACTTCACTGCTTTAAAAGTCCTCTGCTGACAAGTCAAAGCCTTCATCCCTTAATGTCCGAAAGCAAGATATTAACAAACTGGCCCCTGCCCACTTTTCCCCTCGCACTGCTCGTTTCAATGGTGTTCCTGTTCTCTGATAATGAGATTCTTCCACACATCTGTATTTCCAACTGGCTCTAACCGTCATGTCGTGAAATTCAGGTTTTCCTGAATTTACTGGTGAAACAACAGTAATTCTTCAAGTGTTAAGTAAAATACATTGTCAAGGCTATGTATACTATTTGCAAGTGGCATTCATTTATCTTATCACAATTAATAATCATAACCTTAAGATTCCATGATCTACATGAGGTCAAGGACCACATTATTTACATTTGTGTGTTCCATCTTTAGATGTGTGCGTAACATCAACACATGCACAAAATATGTTTGCAGTTTAACTGGCAGCATAAATGAATGGATGAATGAATGGGTCAATTAATTATTGAGAGAATTGAAATAATCACCATGCTTCATATAAAGTCTAAGCTGGTTTGAACATATTTTACTATGGGAAAAATAATCTTAGTACTTATAAAAGAAGACTCACAATTAACCACGGAGTGTGAAAAGAATTTCCAGCCCCAAAAGGGAAGACTTTCTTTCAAATACTAGATGACAAGATTGATGACAGCAGTGCTTCTTACTGTTGCTATTTTTAAAACTGTTAAATAATACTTGAATGTATAAAAATTACTACTTCTCCAAGTAATTATAGTTTAGGAATTCATTTAATGCAGGCTCGGGATAAATTAGTGTCTGTCGATGAATCAGTGATATATTAAGGGAATTAAGCCCCCATCAATAGTCACCCCTACTCTCTTCACTCCTCTCAATAATTATTGATGACTTTCCCTAGATGTTTCAGCACCACCCGCTTCCCAAAGCAGTTTATGTGGAGTATATTTGGCTTCAGAAGTTATCACCCAGCACAGTCTAGAAGAGACAGGGGAAAGCTTCTGTCCTACTCTGTTGGTTCACTCCATGCCAAGAGTCAGTACTCAGTTTCTTTCCTGAAACACTGCCCTGTATCCCAGTCTGCTCAGTGAGGCCCTGAGACCTCACCTGCCTTTTGCCAGCTTTCTTCCACTTTGGATAAATGGATGGATCACTCAAACTAAAGTCTTCTTGCTTGTTCTGATATAGTACTACTTGCTACTCGTTAGCTTTCTTAGAACCCACATCTTCTCACTGTCTTATTATAATTTTTATTTAACTGAAGCTTATATTTGCATCTTACCTCTGGAAATTCTATATATGAAACTAGATACTCCTGTGAAGTGTCAATTCCAGAATCCAAAAACAGAATGTATTTTTAGGCCTCTTTTTCAGCTTACATAAAGCACAGTAGCTCCCAGTGGAGTGGGGACAAGCAGGTTTCCCTCCACAGGATATTTGACAATCTCTAGAGATGTTTATTAGTGATCACAATGGAGGGGGGAGATACTATTGGCATGTAGTGGGTAGAAACCAGGGATGCTGTTAAATATCCTATAATGCACAGAATAGCCTCCATTACTACCCCATAATAAAGATTTATCTAGGCCGAAATATCAATAGTGCTGACACTGAGAAATCCTGCATACAGCATTTTTCCTTTTTTGCACGTGTATTAGTGCTTAAAATATCAGATGTCCCATGACCGAGTTGACCCCAGTTTTAAAACCAGGGCAAAAAGCATATAAAGTTTGCCAATTTTTGGCACTATAATCTAGTCACTGGGACTCCATTTTTGCCCAGTTTTCCCGTTTGATGAAATAGCAGCTGACCATTCCTCTTCTACAGAGGGCCGTGGAGGTTTAATAAATCCATTTTAATGAGGCACTCTGCCATACTCAGGTGAAAAATGCTACACAAGTGTTACTCCCATCACAAGAGAGAGCAAGGATTGCTTTGCAGATTGGCACATGAAGTTCATCCCTGCAATGCACCTCCATCCCCTAGCTCCAGAAAGTACAAAATTTGCTCATAAAAAATAGAAGCAGACTGACAACTTCAGTATTTTCTTTTACCTCTGTCAGTAGAAGTGGAGTCACTGAAGAATCAGCTGTCAGGTGGCTGCATCTTTAAATTATCCAGCTCATCAGCCACCACTGTTATTGAATTTCTCTTGGTTCGTAGAATCCCCTAATGTATAAAGAAGGCAGTGGAGGAAGATTACATTGATCTCACAAAAAGGGGGATTAAAATGTCCTTAATGTACCCACCAAAAGTTTCAATCTAGCAAACGTGGCATATATAAAGCAGTAGGATTTGGAAGGAAAAGATTAAGGACTTTGTCTTTTTCAAGTTCAAAAAAAGAATAGAGTTTCATTCATCAGATAGGATTTAAGTGTTTATCTGTCCCTGGCAAGCTTCCTATACCTGAAGGATTAGGTTTGCTTTCTCTTCCAAATGAACCTATGACTTAATGACACTTTAAGAAGCGAAATTTACGTTTTAGTCATTTTAAAGTTTTAACTAGAAAAACACAAATACAAAATTAACATAACTGTGTTCCCTTTTGTATTTTGCTTACCTTATTTTATATACATATTTTAACATAAATACAATCATGGTGAATTTCAGTTTGAGTCTTTTAATTACCTTAATTATCATTGTAGTAAACTAAAGTATTCAATTTATTCATTTACTTATTTATTCGTTTTCTTTCAAGTAAATATTTATAAACTGTGTTCTCCAAGCCAGCGTTATATTGACTGACCACCTCCATAGACAGCACTGTGCCCAAGCCACTATCTTCTTTCGTTTGGACTATTTTGATAACCTTCTGACTTGCTTCTCTTTTCAATTTAAAGTGTGAGTTTAGCTGCATATTGGAAAATAATTCAAATAAATGTGGTTTAAATAAAATTGGAGATGATTTTTCTCTCATGAAACTAGGAATTGGAACATAGTGATCCAGGTCTTGTACAACAGTTTGCAGTTCCCGGCCCATTTGTTTCTCAGACATCCTTTGATTATGGTTTCCACCCTCCAGATATCTTTCCAGTTTCAATTTCATCCTTGCGTCTTCAACCTCTACCCCCATGTCTACAAAAGAAAAAGTGGCAGGATAAGAAGAAATGGCTGCCTGCTGAGTCAGCTACATGCATAGAGCTTTCTTCCAAAGTCCCACCCAGAGACTTCAGATTATGCCTTATTGACAGTCACGTAACCATTCCGAGCTGCATGGGGAGTCAAGAAATATCATTTTTACCTACTGCAGTGTAGCCTGAAAAAAGCGGGGTTATGTTAGTAGAAAAAGAGAGGCAGGGAGAGTGGATATTGGGTAGGTAATTGACAGTTTCTTCTACATCTTGCCTCCATTCTTTTCCTCCGATAGTTTCCCAGAGCATTCGGAGAGCTCTTTCCTACAATACAAATTGTATCAAATTATTCCCTGGTTTAAAATCGTCAGTCTTAGAATAAAATCTAAGTTCTTTTCCATGTTCTGTATGCCAAATGTAGTCTGACATCATTTCCTACTATTTTCCCCCTTATTTACTGCTATAGCCACACTATCTTTTTAGCTATCAAATAGCCCAAGTACATTTCAGCCCCTGAGCCTGTATGCTTGCTATTCCCTGTGCCTCAAACTCTCCTTCACAACGGGTTTATATAGCTTGATCCATCTTATCATTCAGTGAGTAGGCTCAGCAAAGTCTTCCTGCTTCCAGATTCCTAGCTTGAAGTCTAAATTTGGATTTCTTAGAATTCAAATCCTGGCTTCTACCATGAGTGAGCTCAGTGACTTTAGGCAGTTACTGACCTCTTCTTTGATCCAGTTTCCTCATCTGTAAAATGGGCTTAATTGTGTCATCCTCATAGGGTTGTTAATAGCATCCAGTGAGTTAATAGTTGTGAACTGCACAGAATATTAGCTGGCAAATGGTAGTTATTTGATAAATGTTGGCAAAAAAAATTTAATGGGACTCTGCCTTCTCTTCAGAAGCCACTGTCTATGCTTTTAGTTTGCTATATGCTTCAAAACATAGATTACTCTCCATGGGTGTGGTGTCTCATGCCTGTAATCCCAGCACTTTGGGACTACAAGGTGGGAAGAATGCTGGAGCCCAGGCCTTCGCAACATAGTGAGACCCTGTCTCTACAAATAATAATAATAATACAAATTAGCTAGGCATGATGGTGTGTGCCTGTGGTCCCAGCTGCTTGGGAGGCTGAGGTGGGAGCATCGCCTGAGCCCAGGGGTTTGAGGATGCAGTGAGCCATGATCGTACCAGTACACTCCAGCCTGGGTGATAGAGTGAGACCCTGTCTTAAAAATTAAAAAAAAAAAAAAAAAAAAGACAGCAACAACAACAAAAATGCAAATTACTATTAATACTATCTAATTTATTTATATAGTACTTATTGACTACCTATTCAAGGAGAATGTAAGCTGTATAAAGATACAATTGGTCACCCAGACACTAGAACACTTCCTAGCACAGATTAATTAGGCACTCAAAAAAATACCAAATAAGTGATCAAACAATATTTTTATTTATTTTTCTAATATTACAAAATTACTTCATATCTGACAGATTGTTAATGTATTATTAAAATATTTGTCACTTGATTGGTGAAATCCTCTTTTTAATTCTGACCTGGTTTAAAAGATCAAGAATATGTTAGAGGCTTGAAACATAAACTTAATTTAAAGAAACTTTCCTTGAGGGCTACAGTAAAAGGAATCACAACATCTCATAAGTATGTTTCTCAAAGTTAGCAGGATCAGCAAACTTTTTCTGCAGAGGGTAAGAATGTAAATATTATAGGCATTGAGGGCCATCAGGTTCTCTTGCCACTACTCACCTGCTCCACACCAGTGTGAAAGCAGCCATATACAATATGTAGATGCATGGACGTGGCTCTTTTCCAGTAAATATTTAAAAAGCAGGTCTGTGGTTTGTAGTTGCCAACCCCTGTTCTAGAGTATCAAAAGATGGAATTTTGAAATATTTTCAGAATTATCCTGTAATATTTACATTGCAAAAGGCAGGTTATTTTAAAATAGGAATTATTGCAACATTCACATATTTTAAAAAATCTATATTTGAGTCATAATATAAAGTTTACAATTTGCTTCTGTGTGTTTAACTTCATTTTTCCTCATACGACAACTCTGTTGGTTAGGTAGGGAAATGTAATGATCATCACTTGACAAGTAAAACAAACAAACAAACAACAACAACAACAAAAAAAACAAAGGAGAAACAGAGCTATTGGCCACTAGTCCTGTATAATTCCTGTGGACATTATCGCTTAATCCACAAAAATAATTCATGAAGTACACAATGTTATTCCTATTTCAAAAATGGGAAAATTGAGGTTTAAATTTGTTAAGTGATGATCTGAACATCACATAGCTGTCAAATGTCTGGGTCCAAATTTAAATCCCATTTATGTGGGCTTCATCAATGATATTAGCATGGTACCTACCTTATTCTGTAAATAATTCATAAACCCAGTTACTTTTTTCAGTCTTATCCAAACCCCAGTGAATGTGTCATAAGAGAATAAGATTTTGTGTCCTATACTTTGAGCTTAGATGGAAGTGATATGCCAATCACCCTGAAAAGAATTTGAAAAATAACTTTTAGTCACCAACTTTTTTGAGAATTGTGTTTCTATTGTGTACTGTGAATATCTAGAATCATAAAAGTAAAAAAAAAGAAAAAAGTATGTTATTCTAGTTTTAACCTGCTACCTCTGGAGTGACGTAGAAAATCTCCAGTGCCACACAGTACCAGAGTTTATGCTTGCTCTCCCCAGGCCAGCCATGCTCATGAAATAACTTTACCTTTCAACCTGGCATGTGAGCTAAAAATACCAGTTGAGCTTCATTGTCTTGGCTGAAAATCAAGTGCTCACCACCAAGTGAAGTATTTCTCAAAATCCTCCCTACTCCTAGAAGTGAGCTAGTAGCATACTCTACTAATAATAAATATCTAAAAATGGAAATATATGTACAATTATGTAAAAATACTGAAATAAGCAGATTAGCATAGACTTATATGTACAAAATAGCTTGCATTACTGACACTAGGTAGTGTCAGTTGCCCAGCAGACAAACCCTGAAATTTCAGTGGCTTCAGTGTTCTGCTTTGTTTTTTGCTCAAAGTCTGATAGAAAATAGAGGAAGGATTTGTCCTCTTGGTAATAACGGAGGAAGCCAAGCAACTATCCTGTGATAATACATTCTCAACACATGGACTCTAGAGTCAGCATACAATAAAAATGTATGGAGGAAGTACTGCACCTTTTAACTGCTTCAGCTTGGATGAGATATGTGTTACCTTTCTTCCTAATCCTTTGTCTAATGTCAGCATATAGTTCCATCTCACTGCAAAGGAGGCTGGGAAATATCAGGGAACCCATGGGTGAGTATCCTACCTCAACATTGTATAAGGCAAATGTTCTATTTCATTAATATTAAATATATCTTATAATTCACATTACTCGTTAATATAGAGGTATATTTATTATAAAGTATTATCTTAGTGGAAATACCAAAGAAAATGTTATAAAGTATCACTTCAGCCACTGTGCTGTGAAGATAGTATAAATCATCAATGGAAATCAGAAGAAATCTGTATCATCCACAAATAAACTGAATATCCAAAATAAAAAACAATGTTAGGTTCTTTAAATAGGGGTTGAATTACTATGATGATGAATATGTGTTTAACAAAAAAATTATACACTGAAAATTTAAAAATAGTTTTATTTGGATTAGCCAATAATGTTATGCAAGTCATTTCACCTTTTCGGTCCTCAGTTTCGTGTCTGTGTCTGTCTTGTCTTGTCTTGTCTTGACTTGTCTTGTCTTTCTTGTCTTGTCTTGTCTTGTCTTTTGTCTTGTCTTGTCTTTTGTCTTGTCTTGTCTTGTCTTGTCTTGTCTTCTCTTCTCTTGAGACCAAGTCTCACTCTGTCAATCAGGCTGGAGAGCAGTGGCCCAATCTTGGCTCACTACAACCTCCACCTCCCAAGTTCAAGAGATTATCCAGGCTCAGCCTCCAGAGTAGCTGGGATTACAGGTGCCTGCCACCACGCCCAGCCAATTTTTGTATTTTTAGTAGAGATGGGGTTTCACCATGTTGGCCTGGCTGCTCTCGAACTCCTAATCTCAAGTGATCTGCCCACCTCGGCCTCCCAAAGTGTGGGGGTTACAGGAATGAGCCACTATGCCTGTCTGGTTTCTTGTTTTTTAAATGAAGTGGATGAAATAAATGGTCTTAACATCTTTTTCAGCACTAAACATTTATGATTCTATGAACTCCATTTTTCAACTCACAGTATTTTATCTTCTGAATGACATGCCTTAAACATGTCACTAATTCATGGATTGATTGAAAAAATATTTATTATCTATATCTCAAATATTATGATAATTTCTAACATGAATGCAAATTCAAATCAGAGAAGGCCACAACATGTAATCACAGGGAGTATCTATAACATGTGCTGAAAATTTAGTTTTGCAGGAAACATTTATAATGTACCATGCCGTCAACAAACTACAAGGAATACTATCCAGCTGCAGTCTCGGTAAGATTGATAGTTTTGTATTTCAAAAAGCATAATTAATGGCAGAGTTGACTGAATGAATCCCAGTATTCTTAAAATGTTATACTAGGGGAAGGAGTTAAACTTTGAAATGTAATTATAAAAGATAAATGTCAATAAATTTATTTTTTAGATTTTTTTACATTTTGTATTTAATTGAAAAAATAAAATTATTTCTTCTCAAGACAAAGACTAAAAGCACACAAAGCACCCCAGCATTGTCTTGTTTGCCCTGACATTTCCAAAGGACAAAAAGTGAAGTTATAACTGCACAAAAGCTTTAAAAGCTCATTTTGACTTCTTGAACATTTAACATGTGCATCTGCTATTGTACTGAACTGGCAGGTGGCTAACAATTTTTTACATTGCGAACCTTTTCCCTTAATGCCTGCGTGCAGTTTCATGTCATTTTCTGCCCTAAGGAGAAGAGCATACCTGCTGTTTAATCTGCCTAACTATCCTGTGTGATGAGTTTGCCATTTTGTGCATTCCAGTGTTAAAGCTGTAGTTTCATGATGCGCTCTACAGTTGCCTTCTTTCCAAAAGGGTCTGTTCTTAAAGTCACAATGTGGTTCCACAGAACAATTCGAAAGTGAAGCAGAAGTGATGTGACACATGAAGACTGGCTGCTTCTTAGAGAGTGGGAAGTCATAGGCTGGATGCGGTGGCTCACACCTGTATTCCCAGCACTTTGGGAGGCCGAGGCCGGTGGATAACGAGGTCAGGAGATTGAGACCATCCTGGCCAACATGGTGAAACCCCATCTCTACTAAAAAAAAATACAAAAAATTAGCCGGGCATAGTGGCGGGTGCCTGTAGTCCCAGCTACTCCGGAGGCTGAGGTAGGAGAATGGCATGAACCCGGGAGGCGGAGCTTGCAGTGAGCTGAGATTGCGCCACTGCACTCCAGCCTGGGCGACAGAGCGAGACTCTGTCTGAAGAGAGAGTGGGAAGTCATCAATTCTTGAGGTCACCACTTTCTAAGGGCTTGCTCTCTGCTTTGCTGATCCAGAATCCTACTTTTAGCATTTCACCAAGAACTAATCAGACTTTCGAGGGTGGAGTCAGGGTTAGTAACCAAACACAAGCATGTGATGGTTCATTAACATAGAATGGAGCTCTGGATTTCAGAACCGAGAACACTGGTGTCTCCATTTAAAATACACATCCTCAGAATCAAAACACCTGAGAGAGTTTATAACTTAAAATTAGGTTGATGGGGGTTGAACTGGTGTTAAAGGAGCTGTATATTTTTGTAGGAGGGTTTATCTATTAAATAATGTGAAGAGCTAGTATTTTCTCCAGCAGTGATATATACTTCTCTTGGAAAGAAAAATAGACCACACATTTATTAGAATTTACAGTTTCAGTAGTCATACTCTGCATGTATGCAATTTCACTCCATCTACACTATAATCCAAAATGAGTAATACTGTTTTTCTCAGTTGCTAGGACAAATACAAAGTCAAGGGATAATCTCACTGCCTTAAGGGGTGAAAGCCCATTTGACATCAAAACCCAAGCTGGTTTCATATTTGATGTGCTGCTCTCATCCTCTCCACGTCAATACATTGCCTTTCCTGAATGTGGAAGACCAAGTAAAAACTGGTGAAAAATTGTTTTTTTCTCCCATTTATAAACTCGATATAAACTTTACTGTACTATGGTTGACACTTTTATTCCCACTGATGCTTGTACAAACTACAAGTTTCTTTATCTCCATTCTTATCCTGATGCTTCCTTGTTTGTCTTGATTAGTCTTGGGTATTTCTAAACCTCTAGAAACACTTTTAAAAAGTGAAAGGATATTCTTGTGATGTGACTGGCGCCTGGTCCTGTTGCTTTCTAGCGTTCATTATTTTCATTCAAGTAAATGGATTTTTAAAGGCAGTCCAACTTGATGATATAAAAACGTTAAATGACTTATTTTTCTTTAAGCACTGCTTTCCAAGATACTTTGTTGAATTCCCATTCCACAGCGGGGGGCAGATCCTTTAACGACCATCATAGGATGTTTCTTTAGCTTTCTAAACATTGTCCACAATACAGTTAATCCAACTCAGTATAAAATTTAACATGATCATCTATTTAAAGCTTTCCTCTGCCCCATTGTTGACTATAGCTGTGGCTTTAAGAAGATTAATCGGAAAAGGGACATGTCTTCTTTTTCAGTTCTTCCTTTCCTTCCTTCCTCTAGGAAGCAACTACTTTAATAATGAACATTAAAAGGAAGGAAAGAAAAATGATGAACATCAGTGTATTTAACTGTGTATAGTCACAGTTTGCTCTGTGGTGGCTGCTGCTGCTTTTCTGGCCAACATTGACTGATGACTTCTGCTTGCCAGATATGCCTCTCTAAAGAGGGACTCACAGTTGCCACTCTACAGGGCTTTTCCATTGCACAGGCCCTGGATGTGGGAGTTTGAGCTCATCCTCTTCCACTCTGATCCTCTGGGCTTCTATGCCTTGGAGTCTACCTCACATAAAGCCATGTTCCTTGATGATCTGCCCTCCTGCGTTGGTCCCCACAAGGATGGCTGAATACGAGTTACCTTCCATGGTGTGCACAGACACAGAGGAAATTCACATATCTGTACCATGGCAGTGATCATGCCTCCTGCTTCACATACACCCCACTCTTCCCTGCCTCTTCTCTCCAATTTTCTTTTTCTCTGCTCAGAAAGGCAGAGAGAGACAAAGTCAGAAATCCACAGCCCATGTGTATATTCCAAATGAAAGAATGTACTTCAGGCTTTCTTATCGTAGCACAGGTATGTGACTGATTCTTTTAAAGCATTTCTGTCACTTGATTTGGCAGGAGAGTGCCCAACCTTTCACGCTCAAGCTGGGATAGCCTCTCACCATCCACAATTCACTTCCCATGAGGCCATGACTCTGGTGACACTCCCTTTCTCTCTTACCTTCCCACACTCTCTAGATATATTGGGCAGAAACTAAGGTTGAGAAGGTAAATGGTAAAAGGAGGGCTGATTCTAATAGCACTTAGTAAGTCCCAGAAGAAGAAATATGGCACCAATTTTTGGTAGCTATCCTTAAAATAGAATGCATTTAGTGACAGTTTCTTCAGCTTTGGCCTGACTTGAGTTGTTAAATCCTAGAAAAGAGAAAAAGTTCTGTCATATTTCCAATTACACATTTTAAAAAATATATTCTTTCAAAAAATTACTGAATGCCTTCTATACAACAGCCACTGTATGCGAATGCTAATATAGAAAACTGAGAAAATAAAATTACCACTCTCACAGTCAGAGTCATGTGTATTAGTTCATACCCTGTCTTTGGTCACACTACTCACAGCTGGCCACTAGTTTTAACTGGAGCCCTTTCTCTCTGCAATGATGATATTTATTAAGTGTGATAGGAACACTTAAAGAGGTCAGAATGGTTCTCTATGGGAAGTGGGAGGTCAGGAAAGACTTCACAGATGAAGGATTGTTCTTATTGCCTCTTATAGAACAAGTAGCAATTAGCCAGTTAAAAAGATAAGAATGGGCAGTCAAGATAGAAGAAATAGCATGTGAAAAGCAAGAAGGCATAAAAGAAATGAGAAAATATGAGTAATCAGGCATGGCTTGAGCAAAGAGTTCATAATAGTAGAAGAATAAGCAAAGTAATCATATTTAATGACTTTTTTATTACCACTTTCAGTGATTCTGAATCTTTGTCAGGCATAAGAGTTTTGCAGAGTTCTAGGTCAAATGCAAATTGCAAATTTCCAAACCCCAGAAGAGATTTCCCAGTCTCACCAAAAATTTTCAATCAGTGACTATGAAGTAGGGCCTAGTATTCTGCATGATTAAAAGAGAACCTAAGTAGGTAGCTGTTACAGTTCACCAACATAGATTCTGAGAAGTCAATAAAGGGGCTTAAATAAGGGAGTACCTTAATTATATTTGCATTTTAGACACACACCTCTGGCTACCCTATGGCTGAATGACTGTAATAAGGCACGACCAGAGGCAGGAGATTAATGAGATGTCTATTACAGTGGTGCAAGCAAGGTATGAGGGTAGACCAGTGTCAGATTACAGAATTGACCAGTCAGGCAGATGCCTGAAATATTAACATTAAAATAATCACTGAACAGACTGAAAATGTCATACTAGCTAAATTGAGTTTCTCACAAAGACTTTTAACATAATTAACAAAATGGCAAAATACACATTAATTATGCTCCCACTGAATTAAAGAGAAAAAAATTTCAAAGACTGTTATCTCTGTTCAGTGTGCATTTGTTTGTTTGTTTAGTTGAGATATTCAAAGTGGGAAATGCCACTGTAGGCCAAAACAGTCCTGAAACCTTTAGTCAGAAATTGCAGTCACTTTAAATTACAAAATCATAGAGTATGCAACACAGATTGAAAAGCTTATTTTGTTATATAAATTAAGCCCTTTGATACTTCTCTCAAAGAAATTCTGAGATTTAAGGAAAGTACCACAAAAATGTTAAAGAAAAACCATAAGCTATTTATTTTTTAAAAGGAAGAAAACCTTCTAGCAAGAAAACAGGAAAAAAGGAAGTCAATAGACATTCTATTTCAGTTTCTTGTATATTTGATTTTAAAAAGTTAGATGAGTGAAATAAGAGATTTTATTCGGGGCATTTTAGTTGTTGTTGTTCATTGCGTGTTTTGTTGTTGTTGTTGTTGTTGTTGTTGTTGTTGTTGTTTTTGGTTTTGTTGTCCTGCCAAGGAAAAGGATATCTTAGCTTAGAAGGTGTTAATGCCAGAAATAGGAAAGAGAAGGAAGAAGACATACACACAGACACACACACAGACACACACACACACAGAGAGAGGGAGATTTGTGGATTCTGCATTTTGAATTATGAGTATAGGGGATATTTCCTTAGGGAATTGGTAAAACTCGATGAAAAATCTTGAGCAATGCCTTCAGACATACTGAATTATAGGCAATTTTGTGAAAGATTTTTGGGCCTGTAGAATGGCATGGGAATACATGAAGGAGTTAGTTACTTAGACAGTCATTCAGTCATTGCCATCTCTTTGTTATCTGATGGTTTGGTTCCCTATTAAATCCTTGGTGGTCCCGAAACTTGTGACAATTCAAGTGGTTAAATCCTCAGGAAGGACTAATGTTAAGTTTTCCACCAGCCAAGAGCCAAAAATTTAGCTTGAGTTATAGAGAACAAAATAACTCTATTTGTTGAAAAATTGAGTTTGTAGAATGAGATTTATACATAGGAGATGAGGAAACTTTCCTAGAGAAGCTAGATTTGCCAGTTGCATTCTAATGAAACTGGCCTTGTGATAACAATGCAGACATGCCCACAGCATGGACGAAGAGGCTGTGCTGAAAAAGAAAGCCTCCATAGGAAGGTCTTAAAGGAAGCTGCCTGACCTCAGAGGGTGAACATTCTAGGGCAGAAGCTAGCAATTAGGAAAATGCAAGAACCCCTTCTCTTGGAGCTGCCTGTGGAGTACAAGAACATTGCATAATGGATGGTATGTTGGGTAGGAGTGGGGACATGACTAATGATATGGGAGATAAGGCCTTTAGGGACCGTCCCAGGCATTTAGAGGGTCTAGTCTGAGTCCATTATAGTTTCTCTACTCACACCAGATAACACGAATTCTGGGTAATTCTGTTTGCTTGTGCCTAGGTTGCAGGAAGAGGAATAACAAGAGACATCCCATGCTCAGAGGACTTAGGATCTGAAGGGAAAATGAGACTGCACCTCATAATGAGGACTCTACTCAGCCCACCCAACGTCTAAAGCTTTGCAGCTACTATCTCGAATAAACAGCCATGTCCTGTGCTCAGGAGTTCAAAAGCAGCCTAGGAAACATGGCAAGACCCCATATCTACAAAAAAATACGAAAGTAAGCCAGGTGTGGTGGCACATGCCTGTAGCCCCAACTACTCAGGAAGCTGAGTTGGGAGGATCACTTGAGCCTGGGAGGTTGAGGCTACAGTGAGCTGTGTTTGCCCTACCACACTCCAGCCTGGGTGACAAGTGAGTTCCTGTCTATACAACAATCTACTCAAGAGAATATGGCTGAGATAACAGTTTGAGACACTAGAATCTCAGATATCTGTGAACACTTTTTTATATTTTTTAATTGATACTCAGTTTGTATCAGTATCTGAGAACCTAACATGCTCCATTCCTCTCTTGTCACCAGGATACAACCCTGGGATAGTCAGGAACTCCTGAAAGGCCCACAGTTTTTCATCAGTCTAGTAGTAAATGCTCAAGAGCAGAAATTAAACTGAACATTTGAAATCTTAAAATATTAGGTCACACATCTGACTGTGAACCAAGGTTCATTCATCTTGGCATATTATAAGTTGCTTATTTAGAACCTAAAATATATACATACCTATAAAAATATAGTCTTCATGAATAGAAATTATATCTTTCTTATCTAGTCAAATAAATGCTAAACAAATATTTAAAGAGCAGTAATCTTGGCCAGGCCGCAGTGGCTCACGCCTGTAATCCCAGTACTCTGGGAGGCCGAGGCAGGCAGATCACAAGGTCAGGAGATCAAGACCATCCTGGCTAACATGGAGAAACCCTGTCTGTACTAAAAATACAGAAAATCAGCCGGGTGTTGGGGCGGGCACCTGTAGTCCCAGCTACTCAGGAGGCTGAGGCAGGAGAATGGCATGAACCTGGGAGACGGAGCTTGCAGTTAGCAGAGATTGTGCCATTGTACTCCAGCCTGGGCGATGAAGCGAAACTCCGTCTCAAAAAAAAAAAAACAAAAAACAACAAAAAGAAAGATTAGTAATCTAACTGTGTCCGAAATTGGTGGGTTCTTGGTCTCACTGACTTCAAGAATGAAGCCGTGGACACTTGCAGTGAGTGTTACAGTTCTTAAGGATGGTGTGTCTAGAGTTTGTTCCTTCTGATGTTTGGACTTGTTTGGAGTTTCTTCCTTCTGGTGGGTTCCTGGTCTTGCTGGCTTCAGGAGTGAAGCTGCAGACCTTTGCAGTGAATGTTACAGCTCTTAAGGTGGCGCATCTGGAGTTGTTCATTCCTCCCTGTGGGTTCAAGGTCTCACTGGCCTCATGAGTGAAGCTGCAGACCTTCACGGTGAGTGTTACAGCTCATACAGGCAGTGCAGACCCAAAGAGTGAGCAGCAGCAAGATTTATTGCAAAGAACGAAATAACAAAGCTTCCACACTGTGGAAGGTGACGGGAGCAGATTGCCACTGCTAGCTCAGGCAGCCTGCTTTTATTCCTTATCTGACCCCACCCACATCCTACTGATTGGCCCATTTTACAGAGAGCTGATTGGTCTGTTTTGACAGGGTGCTGATTGGTGCATTTACAGTCCCTGAGCTAGACACAGAGGGCCGATTGGTGTATTTACAATCCTCTAGCTAGACATCAAAGTTCTCCAAGTTCCCACTAGATTAACTAGACACAGAGCACTGATTGGTGCGTTTACAAACCTTGAACTATACACAGGGTGTTGATTGGCTCATTTACAAACCTTGAGCTAGACACAGAGTGCTGATTGGTATGTTTACAATCCTTTAGCTAGACACAAAAGTTCTCCAACTCCCCACTAGATTAGCTAGACACAGAGCACTGATTGGTGCGTTTACAAACCTTGAGCTAGACACAGAATGCTGATTGGTGCATTTACAATCCCTGAGCTAGACACAAAGGTTCTCTAAGTCCCCACTAGATTAGCTAGATACAGAGTGCTGATTGGTGCATCCACGAACCCCAAGCTAGACATAGAGTGCAGATGGGTACATATACAATCCTCATAGAGTGCAGATGGGTACATATACAATCCTCCAGCTAGACATAAAAGGTCTCCAAGTCCCCACTCGACTCAGGAGCCCAGCTGGCTTCGCCTAGTGGATCCCACGCCAGGGCCATAGGCAGAGCTGCCTGCCAGTCCCACGCCATGCGCTTGCACTCCTCAGCCCTTGGGCAGTGGATGGGACCAGGTGCAGCGGAGCAGGGGGCGGTGCCTGTCAGGGAGGCTGGGCCATGCAGGAGCCCACCACGGGGGGCTCGGGCATGGTGGGCTGCAGGTCCCGAGCCCTGCCCCACAGGGAGGTGGCTGAGGCCAGGTGAGAATTCAAGCACAGCGCAGGTGGGCCGGCAGTGCTGGGGGACCCGGTGCCCCCTCTGCAGCTGCTGGCCCCCCTGGTGCTAAGCCCCTCACTGCCTGGGGCCATCGGCACCAGCTGGCCGCTCTGAGTGCTGGGCCTGCCAAGCCCACACCCACCTGGAACTCACGCTGGCCTGCAAGCACTGCGCGCATCCCCGGTTCCCATCGGCGCCTCTCCCTCCACACCTCCCTGCAAACAGAGGGAGCCAGCTCCAGCCTCGGCCAGCCCAGAGAGGGGCTCCCACAGTGCAGCGGTGGGCTGAAGGGCTCCTCAAGCATGGCCAGAGCAAGACACCAAGGCCAAGGAGGCACTGAGAGCGAGCGAGGGTCACCAGCACATTGTCACCTCTCATAAGGGCATACCAAATCATTGCTGTCTGGGTAGTTACACACCTCGGCCACACACCTACATCTGAAGTTGGGAAGACAGAAAAAGATTTAAGAGATATCTGGAAGGGAAATCAATTTCTGCCCTTTCATATTTTGTCTAGGGCTTTCTTTCAATGGTTATGTGTCTTTCCTTCCTGTGTGACTTATGTTAAAGAGAATTGTGTATACGAAGCTCCTTGAGGGCAGAAACTGTGAGGTCATGTGCACAATCCTTCATAATGCAGTTGACATAGTAGGCGTTAGTGAAATGTTTGCTGAATGTTTGGATGAGATGAAACTTAAAGGCACTGCATAAAGTGCTGTTTTGTCCCAACGTGTCTGGAGTTGGTGGGTTCTTGGTCTCACTTACTTCAAGAATGAAGCCGCGGACCCTCAAGGTGAGTGTTACAGCTCTTAAGGTGGTGCATCTGGAGTTTGTTCCTTCTGATGTTCAGATGTGTTCTTCCTTCTGGTGGGTTCATGGTCTCGCTGGCTCAGGAGTGAAGCTGCAGACCTTTGCGGGGAGTGTTACAGCTCTTAAGGCAGCACGTCTGGAGTTGTTAGTTGCTCCCGGTGGGCTCGTGGTCTCACTGGCTTCAGGAGTGAAGCTGCAGATCTTGGCGGTGAGTGTTACAGCTCATAAAAGCAGTGTGGACACAAAGTGAGCAGTAGCAAGATTTATTGCAAAGAGCAAAAGAACATAGCTTCCACAGTGTGGAAGGGGACCCGAGCAGGTTGCCACTGCTGGCTCAGGCAGCCTGCTTTTATTCTCGTATCTGGCCCCACCCACATCCTGCTGATTGGTAGAGCCCAGTGGTCTGTTTTGACAGGGTGCTGATTGGTGCATTTACAATCCCTGAGCTAGACCCAAAGGTTCTCCACCTCCCCATCAGATTGGTTAGATACAGAGTATTGACACAAAGGTTCTCCAAGGCCCTACCAGAGCACCTAGATACAGAGTGTGGATTGGTGCACTCACAAACCCTGAGCTAAACACAGGGTGCTGATTGGTGTGTTTACAAACCTTCAGCTAGATACAGAGTGCCAACTGGTGTATTTACAATCCCTGAGCTAGACATAAAGATTCTCCACGTCCCCACCAGACTCAGGAGCCCAGCTGGCTTCACCCAGTGGATCCCACACCAGGGCTGCAGGTGGAGCTGTCTGCCAGTCCCGCACCATGCGCTCGCACTCCTCAGCCCTTGGGTGGTCAATGGGACTAGGCACCGTGGAGCAAGGGGTGGTGGCTCATCGGGGAGGCTCGGCCACACAGGAGCCCATAGAGGGGGTGGGAGGCTCAGGCATGGCAGGCTGCAGGTCCCGAGGCCTGCCCCACGGGAAGGCAGCTAAGGCCCGGCAAGAAATTGAGCACAGCGCCGGTGGGCTGGCACTGCTGGGGGACCCAGTACACCCTCCGCAGCTGCTGGCCCGGGTGCTAAGTCCTTCATTGCCTGGGGCCAGCAGGACCGGCAGGCTGCTCAGAGTGGGGGGCCCGCCAAGCCCACGACCACCTGGAACTCCAGCTGGCCCACAAGGGCCGCAGGCAGCCCCGGTTCCGCTCGCGCCTCTCCCTCCACACCTCCCTGCAAGCTGAGGGAGTGGGCTCCGGCCTTGGCCAGCCAAGAAAGGGGCTCCCACAGTGCAGTGGCGGGCCGAAGGGCTCCTCAAGTGCCACCAAAGTGGGAGCCCAGGGAGAGGAGGTGCCGAGAGCGAACAAGGGCTGTGAGAACTGCCAGCACGCTGTCACCTCTCACCAAGAGATGAAAAATAGCAAACATACCACATAGAAGAAGTAAGCTGCCTCCTTTGCTTGAAGAATGAAACAACATATAGTGGCTTAGACATGTAATTTGAAATTTTTACTCAATCTGTGACCTTGGTTATAACTTTGGGTAATTGGCTAACCACAGTTTCCATCTATTTTCATGTCCTTCTGTTCCGCTAATCGTAGACTCATAGTAGAAAAGGTAATTCTTACTGACCTCATATGATGGTGGTGTAAATAAATAATCAAAGCTATGGTTAAGTACTTTATGACTGAAACATAATGTGCCTTCCTAAATGTTTGTGGAAGTAGTCAGGCTGACCTTTCAGCAGCCAATGAATTATTCAGACTGCACTGTCATTCTACAGCAGTCCAAATACTAATAAGATTCCTTTGACATTGATACAAGCCTAGTTAGATATAATTTGCATACATAAAACAGTGTCATGTAATATTTATCACATTCCAATTAGGCAAAAAGTTCTACCAAAAACAACCCAAAAAATAACATTAGTAATAATAAAGCTATAATATACAGGTGACCCTTAAACAACATGGGTTTGAACTGCATGGGTCCTTCCTATACAGATTTTCTTCTACCTCTGTCACTCCTAAGACAACAAGACCAATTTCCCTCTTCCTCCTCCTCCTCAGCCTACTCAACGTGAAGATGAGAAGGATGAAGACATTTTGATGATCCACTTCCACTTAATGAATAGTAAATATATTTTCTCTTCCTTATGATTTTATTAATAACATTTCCTTCTCTCTAGCTTACTTTACTGTAAGAATAGAGTATACAATACTTAAATATATAATGTATATTTTATATAAAGTATGTAATACACAAATATCATAACATACGTTCATTGAGTGTTTATGCTCTTGATAAAGCTTCTGGTCAATAGTAGGCTATCAATAGTTAAGTTTTGGGGGAGAAAAATGTTATATGCAGATTTTCAACTGCACGAGGGTTTGGCGACCTTAACCCCTGCGTTGTTCAAGGGTCAACCATATGCTCAATAGTACGATTGGAATGGGAATTGTGGAAAATAATAGAACAACATGCCAAATTCTTTTTTATTTTATTTTATTTTATTTGTTTTATTTTATTTTATTTTATTGTTATTATACTGTAAGTTTTAGGGTATATGTGCACAATGTGCAGGTTTGTTACATATGTATACATGTACCATGTTGGTGTGCTGTACCCATTAACTCATCATTTAGCATTAGGTAGATCTCCAAATGCCATCGCTCCCCCCTCCCCTCACCCCACAACAGTCCACAGAGTGTGATGTTCCCCTTCCTGTGTCCATGTGTTCTCATTGTTCAATTCCCACCTATGAGTGAGAACATGCAGTGTTTGGTTTTTTGTCCTTGCGATAGTTTGCTGAGAATGACGGTTTCCAGTTTCATCCATGTCCCTACAAAGGACATGAACTCATCATTTTTTATGGCAGCATAGTATTCCATGGTGTATATGTGCCACATTTTCTTAACCCAGTCTATCATTGTTGGACATTTGGGTTGGTTCCAAGTCTTTGCTATTGTGAATAGTGCCTCAGTAAACATACATGTGCATGTGTCTTTATAGCAGCATGATTTACAATCCTTTGGGTATATACCCAGTAATGGGATGGCTGGGTCAAATGGTATTTCTAGTTCTAGATCCCTGAGGAATTGCCACAGTGACTTCCACAATGGTTGAACTAGTTGACAGTCCCACCAACAGTGTAACAGTGTTCCTATTTCTGCACATCCTCTCCAGCACCTGTTGTTTCCTGACTTTTTATTGATTGCCATTCTAACTGGTGTGAGATGGTATCTCCTTGTGGTTTTGATTTGCATTTCTCTGATGGCCAGTGATGATGAGCATTTTTTCATGTGTCTTTTGGCTTCATAAATGTCTTCTTTTGAGAAGTGTCTGTTCATATCCTTTGCCCACTTTTTGATGGGGTTGTTTGTTTTTTTCTTGTAAATTTGTTTGAGTTCATTGTAGATTCTGGATATTAGCCCTTTGTCAGATGAGTAGGTTGCGAAAATTTTCTCCCATTTTGTAGGTTTCCTGTTCACTCTGATGGCAGTTTCTTTTGCTGTGCAGAAGCTCTTTAGTTTAATTAGAGCCCATTTGTCAATTTTGGCTTTTGTTGTCATTGCTTTCGGTGTTTTAGACATGAAGTCCTTGCCCATGCCTATGTCCTCAATGGTATTGCCTAGGTTTTCTTCTAGGGTTTTTATGGTTTTAGGTCTAACATGTAAGTCTTTAATCCATCTTGAATTAATTTTTGTATAGGGTGTAAGGAAGGGATCCAGTTTCAGCTTTCTACATACGGCTAGCCAGTTTTCCCAGCATCATTTATTAAATAGGGAATCCTTTCCCCATTGCTTGTTTTTGTCAGGTTTATCAAAGTTCAGATGGTTGTAGATATGCGGCATTATTTCTGAGGACTCTGTTCCATTCCATTGATCTATATCTCTGTTTTGGTACCAGTACCATGCTGTTTTGGTTACTGTAGTGTTGTAGTAGAGTTTGAAGTCAGGTAGCGTGATGCCTCCAGCTTTGTTCTTTTGGCTTAGGATTGACTTGGAGATGCAGGCTCTTTTTTTGCTCCATATGAACTTTAAAGTAGTTTTTTCCAATTCTGTGAAGAAAGTCATTGGTAGCTTGATGGGGATGGCATTGAATCTATAAATTACCTTGGGCAGTATGGCCATTTTCACGATATTGATTCTTCCTACACATGAGCATGGAATGTTCTTCCATTTGTTTGTATCCTCTTTTATTTCATTGAGCAGTGGTTTGTAGTTCTCCTTGAAGAGGTCGTTCACATCCCTTGTAAGTTGAATTCCTAGGTATTTTATTCTCTTTGAAGCAATTGTGAATGGGAGTTCACTCATGATTTGGCTCTCTGTTTGTCTGTTATTGGTGTATAAGAATGCTTGTGATTTTTGCACATTGATTTTGTATCCTGAGACTTTGCTGAAGTTGCTTATCAGCTTAAGGGGATTTTGGGCTGAGACAATGGGGTTTTCTAGATATATACAATCCTGTCATCTGCAAACAGGGACAATTTGACTTCCTCTTTTCCTAATTGAATACCCTTTATTTCCTTCTCCTGCCTAATTGCCCTGGCCAGAACTTCCAACACTATGTTGAATAGGAGTGGTGAGAGAGGGCATCCCTGTCTTGTGCCAGTTTTCAAAGGGAATGCTTCCAGTTTTTGGCCATTCAGTATGATATTGGCTGTGGGTTTGTCATAGATAGCTCTTATTATTTTGAGATACGTCCCATCAATACCTTATTTATTGAGAGTTTTTAGCATGAAGGGTTGTTGAATTTTGTTAAAGGAACAGGCCAAATTCTAAAAACCATAAACTTCCAGTTTCAGGCTAGGTTTCTGTTAGTTACTGCATTTGACTATTCATGACGAGGTTTTCAAAATCTTGCTAAAATATGACAATTTAGATAAACATCTAACCTAATTCCTAAATTCAAAGCCTCATTTGTGGACGAAGGCCCATCCATAAAAACACACAGGACAATCCTACTGAGAGAAAAAATTACTTAAAAAATACAGCAATGATTACTTTTTTTATCCAGGACACTTATTTTGCCATTCCTTTTTGCCTCCACCCCAAACACTCAATATAAGAAATAAGAACAGAGAAGTGCAAATTCCCTTCATGCTTTTTATAAAATGAAAAATATTGTGATTATCTAAAAACCCAGCAGGAAATTCTCCCAGAGCTTAATGACGATGATGACATTAGCCCTGCTCTGCTGAAATGATGATCAAAGGTGGTAGTGAGAGACAACATAACCTTACATTAGTCAGGTTATAAAAGAAATTCTATCAAAAGATGAAATCTCCAAAGTGTAAAATTGAAATGTTACAACTTGCAGATGACTCTGTGTCATCTTTTTCTGCAAAGGTATTAAAATGTCACAACATCATAGAGGAAAGTTTATTATTACTGAGATGTGATAATGTTATACATTTATTTATATATATATTCATGTAAGTACATTAAATCACTCTTTTCTTCTATCAAACTAAAAAGACAATATTCCTGAAAGACACAGTTACCTATAATTTGTGAGTTTCAATCCACATGAGACCAATTCACCACATTTGTGAGTCCCTTGGCACTGTTTTATGATTCTTTTAAGAGCTGAGATGAACTTTCTCCTTGAATTTCATGCAAATTCAATCACATCAACCTAGCACGTTTATTTACGGGAGTAAGAAGTTAAGATGCTTACCCATTCTGGTGTTTCACAAAAGCAGTAGTAAGAGTTTCTTGTAGAATGTTTCCATTGATTATGAAATGTTAAATACCCACCATACAATAGAGATAGAGGAATAGAAGAATTCTAACATTGTTGAGACTATTTGGTGTCTTTATTAGACTCATGCTGATTAGACAAATTCAAAATAAATTCAGATTAAAGATTATACATTAAATAATGAATAGACAATTACGATATATGCTATAAGGGAAACAAATAACATATACATTCCATTGGGAAGTCCACAACCCTAAAACTAAAAGTGTCAAACCCAAAAGTTTGCAGATTTGCTTTTTATTTAAAAACTGAGGCCAGGTTCGGTGGCTCACGCTTGTAATCCCTGTAATCCTAGCACTTTGGGAGGCTGAGGCGGGTGGATCACCTGACGTTAGGAGTTTGAGACCAGCCTGGCTAACATGGTGAAATCCCATCTGTGCTAAAAATACAAATTTAGCCAGGTGTCATGTTGCACGCCTGTAATCCCAGCTGCTTGGGAGGCTGAGGCAGCAGAATCACTTGAACCTGGGAGTCAGAGGTTGCAGTGAGCCAAGATTGCGCTACTGCATTCCAGCCTGGGCAAAAATAGCGAAACTCCATTTTAAAAAAACAAAAAAATTGAAACTGTCCTTAGGAAAATATATTAGAAATGAACTTGCACCACTCAATTAGTCCTGTAGTAACAGAAGAATTGACCCATTAAAAAAAGTGCTCCTTTATTGTTGGGCTAGTGTTTAGGGACATTGCTAAAATATGTAAACATTGCTACATCTTCCCAAACTAGAACCACATCAGACCATAACTCAGCAGGATGCTCCTATCAGAAGCCTGTGGGAACTGAAATCTATGTCGGAAACTTAAGAATCCGCAACTCTCAGCTCACATTTTCTTTGAAAAGAATGGCAGGTAGAGGTGGACTCGGCAGTACTGTTGAAAGTGTGAGCACACATACAGTTGATTTGAGTAAATTAAATGTATCTGTGATAAAACTACATGATATTTATAATAAAACCAAAGCTGAGTAGAGATACAAACCAATTTCCCTGGGATTTCATAAGAATGAGCCTCCTGAATACAGGAAATAAGGAGGCATTTCAGGTAAGCCTTGAGAGTTTAAGAGAATGATGACATGAAGGAAAGGATTGGAAATAAAAATATTTCTAAAGATAGAGACATGTGAAATGGCAAATCCTAGATATAAGAAATATACTGAATTCACTAAGATTCAGGTTTATATTAAACCATACATCTTGAAAGGCCTTGAATTTCATGTGAAAGAGTTGGAATTTATTCTACAAGTAATAGAAAACTAGAAGAGTTCTGAAAAGAAGAAAGGTTATTATGAACTCACCTGTGATTTGGGAAGAAAATCCTCATGGTAGATTGGAGAGAGAAATTGAATGGCAAGAAATTAAAAGCAGGAAGTGCAGACAGAAAGAAATAGAAGTGTAAAGAGAAAAGACAAAAAGGGATATAAAAAAATGTTCTGAGGTAGAATCAAGAAGATTTGATGACTAATGAGGTTTGTGGGAGAAAGGGAGAAAGATAGGTTTTTGTATCTCCGGCTATTAATAAAAATAATGACCATAGAAACAGAGTAGATTATTTTATCAGGAATATGAGAGTGCTTAGAGAAAATCCATTTTAATTCAAATATATTGTGTTTAAGAATCGCAGGTATAGGCAAATAAAGATACTAATTTGGTGCTTGAAAATTCAGATTGTCAATAAGGAGACAATAGGGATTAAGGTGATTTGGGAGCTCCCTGAATGGTGATGGTAATTGAAGGTAGATATGAATGGGTTTGCCCAGAAAGAGAAAGACATAGGAAGCAGATGTGAGTGTAGAATGGTTCATATAGCCCACTTATCTAATAAAATGCTCAATTTATCATAGTCAGGGTATGACTCAACATTTGAAATCTACAGATAATGTGAGCAAATGGAAGATATTAGATGAAAGTGGCTAACCATGTTATTTTTATGCCTTTCTAAATAATGCAATTTTCTGTATAATAAAAGCTTTCAAGAAGCAAACTATGTAGGTCTCAATGAAATATCTTTAGAAAACAAAAGAGACAGAAAAAAGGTGAATCTGAAGCCATTTTCAAAATGGGATGCAATGGCTTTACAAATAAATATCTCCCAAGAAAGTTTATGTCCTAGCATTTTATATGTAGAAACACTGCCATATAAGAATTTAACAACTTAATAAAGCATTTAAAAATTGTTTTAAAACATAATATAAAGCATGTTCGAATTAAAAGGACGATAGCTGGAGTGCTCATGAAATTTTTATTATAAAATTAGGCACAACCAAATGACAGAGAGTAAATGTATACATAAAAAGTAAACTAGCTGATGTATATGTTTTATTCTGGTTTACACCTTGATTTGTGTGGACTTATTTAAAATCTATATAAATAAAGAAGTATGAAATAAAAAAATCTAATAAAGTGATTATTCAATACAGATTTTATTCTTACCTTTCTGCATTATATGTCTTAACATCATTCCCCTTGAATGGGTATCTGCTATTATCTCTTAAAAATTGTTGCATTTTACAATTTAAAGATTCTTAAATTATTAAGTCATTTTTAAATAATTCTTAAAGAATTTTAAAAATTCTTCAGTTCTATTAAAATTTTCAAATCTGTAACAAGAGATTAATTTTATATATAAACGTATTTTATGTCTTTAGTACTTTTCCTCCAAAATAAATTTATATTTTGTAGTAAGTATAGAAGAAAATATGTTAAATTGTAAGTACTTACCAATTCCTGCTTCTGACCCTTTCTGTTTCTCTTACCTGCTATCTCACCAGACTTAGCAGGCTGAGAAAGAAGACTTTGCCTTTGGCTTCTTGGACTCTTCTGCTATCCCGCCATGCAAAGGTTCTCCTTGCTTAGTTTCTAAACTGTTTTATAGGATTGGGGAAATCAGGAAACAGAGAGCTCCAGAAGAAGGAAAGGTCGAGTCAATATTCAGAGAAACACATCTTCAGAAGGCAAAAAACTAGTTTTTGTTCAGCTTTCATTCTGATTGGATGTTGTATACCCTGTAAAGGTGGCTAAATATTTTGAATATCAAACCCAAGAAGAAACTAGAACAATGCTTCTCAAACTGTCTGTGGTGAAGAGCCAGCTTTTTCCCCAGACTTTTTCACAGGCCAATATTTTGTAATACAATACAAATAAAATAATATAAAAATAAAATTCTAAAAACTACAAAGGCAAAAATCAATCCAATTTTTATATTGGATTCATCAAGGAAACTCAATTAATTGTCTGTAAAAGTTTTTAAATGTTTCCTCTCAATTTGTACTTTCTCATTGCCGGTGGTAACCTCTATTTCTAGAATCAGCAAGAGTCTGCACATCACTCTTACAGTAACCCTGCAATGGAAGATATATTAAAGAGAAAAGAAAAGGAAATCATACATACAAGAAGGCAGCAGAAGAGTCAAGAGCCCTTCAGCCTGGATGTGGAAAGGCATTTCTAGTAAGTAAGGAAAAATGAGGCTTGGAGAGAAGTTTTGGGGACATCCTCTATGGAAAACAATGCTAAGAATTACTACAGTTAAAAACTGAAGTTGATGTTCTTTGATAAATACTGAACAAAGAGAAAAAATTCATGACTTGTGGTTGTTGATTTCTTTTACTGAATTTCATGTTGGAAGAGACAAATAAGCAAATATGCTTAGCAGAGAAACTACCCAGCTCTATCAGATCCAAAACGATGACTGCTTCTTCTGAATCTAGAGTGAAGGAGGATTTCCAGGAAGGAGCACCCTATACTCTGAGACTTGACAAATAAGTGAGTCATAAAAGAGAAAAGAGTAAGGGAAAATGTTCTAGGCTACATAAATAAATAAACAAATAAATGCCAAGTAAACAAGTAGAAAATAAGAGCTACTAGAGAGTAACAGAGAGTACTTCATAATCAAGGGAATTTAATGTGACTGGAAGATCAGGGTGAAAGTATATTGTAACACTTATTTTAAAAGCAACCAATTATTCACATACTGTGCTTGCATTTTTAGTTTCAAATATCCTGAGTTATAGGCTGAATTAAACATTCACTATATATCCATCCATTCATCTAAACATCCATCCATCTATCTAACCTTCCATACACCCATCCAATATCCACTTAATATTTGGCATTAAAGAAATGAAATCACTGTAAATATTTATACCTCAAAGCATTTGAATTTGATTTTTCACAATTGAGTGGTACAGATCTCAAAGCCAGAAAAAATGAGAAAAATCAAATTAAATCCTCAAGAAAAAAAATAAGTTTTATACGTTAGTCTATTTTTGTTTTTGTAGAGGGGATGGTGATGGTTTATTTTGTTTTACTTTATTTTATTTTGATTTGCTTTTTTCACACAGTCTTTATTCTGGCTGAAATCTTGATGAGCAAATAAATAAATATTCCCATAAAAGATACTTAAAATTAGGTTCAGAGAAAGTCTGGAAATCAATTCTAGAAGCCACTTTAACCCAGTAAATACAAAAACACAGCAGATAATTTGGGCTACCATAGAAATGTAAAGAGTCGTTACCTGAATTTTATTGGTTTTACAGGGCAAAACACATCCCTGAACTGCCTGGTTCCCAGCCACTACAATCTTGTTTTTTCCCATGAAAAACTAATTGTTCGCCACCATTCCTTCATCCCCAAAAACCCCATGCTCAGGGTCAATCGTGTCCTCAGAAGGAATATATAGTCTGAGTGAAATAATACTGTTAAGGTGAATTAGCTACTCTATTGCTTTCTGAACACAGTGATATTAAGAACATCAATTAATACACAGTGATTATTTGCTCAGTGCCAATTTATTTATTTATATGAACACCAGTGTTTACAAGAATTGTATTTGGTATTTATTATCTCCATTTTCCAACTAAGAAACTCAGAGAAAGTAGTTACTTCTTTGAAGCTCAGAAAAGGTAGGCACCAGCTATGGACTGAATTGTGCCCCCTTCCCTCACCACAAATTTATATGTGAAGCCTTAACGTCCAATGTGGCTATATTTGGTGATATGGTCTTTGCAGAGGTGATAAAGTTTAAATGAGGGAATACGTGTGGGGCTCTAATCCAATACAACTGGTGCTGTTATAAGAAGAGGATGTTCTCTCTGCCATGGGAGGATACAGTAAGAACGTATGTGAGCCAGGAAGAGAAACCTTGGCGGGAATTGAATTGGTCTTGGACTTCCCAGACTCCAGAACTGTGAGAAAATGCATTTCTGATCTTTAAGGTGCCCAATATATGGTGTTTTGTTATGGCAGCCTAAGCCAGTGAAGACAGCAACTGTCTAATATCAAATAGCTAGTATTAGAACACTAATTCAAACTGAGGTCTCTTTGATCCTAAATTTTATGCTCATTTAACACCTTACTTGACCTCCTGAATAGTAAAAACTGAAGCAACTTAATCGTGATTTATCTTTTGTGAATTTTCAGTTTTATTCTATCTTTATTTTTGACAATTCCCATCCAGAATGTTATTCTAGTTTCTAGAAGCTTATTAAAAATAATTTTTAGAAATTGTAGGGTTGTTTTATTCTTTCTCTTTATGATGCCTTTCTCTGTAATTTTGTTGACATTATATTAACTACAATTTAAAAATTAAACAAGGATGGCAAATGTAGCATATATCACTAGCTACCACTAAAGGTGGTTCATTCTTACGAGCACACAGCTAGACAACACATACTAGCTTCTCTCACAGTGAATAAGTTCTATCCAATGAAATGTTGGTGAAAATAATATGGGCTACTTCAAGATCTTGCCCATAAATACTTCCTTCATAGGCTTCTCTGTGAAGCCTAATTCTCTAACTAGAATATTCAAAGTCATGCATTAGAAATAGCTGAGCCTCCAGCTTTAGAGATTGTGATACTAAATAATTATGTGAAAAAGATCTATTATGCAGACCTTACTACCTGCATAAAACTGTTAAGTATGCAAGAAACAAACTTAAAGCCACAAAAATCTTGGGATGTACTTATTCTTGCAGCTTTGCCTGTTTATCTACCATAACTAATTCAGCAATAATTTTTGGTGCTTAAGAGCACCTTTCTGTGATTCGGTTTTTAAGCTGAAGAATGGGGAACATAATCATTCCTATTTCATAGATGGTTATGAAAACTAAATGAGGTAACAATAACATGAAGCCAGTACCTGCCCTCAAGAAATGGAAGTCATAATAGTAATAATCATTATGATAGAAATTATTTAAATAACTTTATTCATGCTTTAATTGCCCACATATAGCTATGAATGCTTTTCAGTATTTGTAAAATTTTTCATAGATTGTATCTTTTTTAATGTGGTCAGTTATCACTTACTGTCATCAATATGCCTGCCTATAACATTTGTTCTATAACAAATTAGCTGGATTTTACCTACTGTTAACTTAAATAAGCAGGAGACCATTAGCCTCAGGCTATCCCCATACTCGAAGTTCTTATACAACAAATTTTAACCTAACTTAGTACATAAATGAACCAAAACCTAACTTAGAAGTATATTTTTGGTAACAAAGAACTGAGTTTCAACCAATCACAGGCAAATGAGCTTCAGCCAATCACAGGCTGCCAACTGACAAGACCATGCACAAATCAGGCAAATGCCTCATCACACCATACCCCAATAATGCAGACACCTAGCTAGAGCCAGTCAGGTGATCTCCCTACTTTACTTCCATGTTCAGCCTATAAAAACTCTCTTCACAATGGTGAGTGGAGCTCTCTGAACCTCTTCTGGTTCTGAGTGCTTCCCGATTCATAATTTTTTATTTTATTCAAGTAAAGTCTGTTAAATTTATTGCATCTAAAGTTTTTCTTTTAAAACTACTTAAAACTGAAAAATAAAAAAAAATCAAATTTGTTAGAATTGCTTAGGAAATTATAGTATCATATTGGTTGTGAGCTAAGACCAAAGGGATTTCTATATGGGTAAAACATATAAGCTTCAGAAGTTGAACCTTCTGACATCTCTTTTATCTACTTGATAGTTTATCTCTTAAAACATTATCTCTATAATTTAAATACTCTCTTGGTCGAATAGCAACACAACTCAAATGTTATTAGACCTAAATGAAAACATAGTGTCTCATATTATTGAGAATACCAGAAGTACACCTTTCTTCAATAAGGGCTAGATACAAGAATATGGCCATTTAATTTTCTTTTATCCTTCTCTTCCTTCCTTCCCTTCCCTTTCTTCCTTTCCTTTCCTTTCCCTTCCTTCCTTCCCTCCCTCCCTCCCTCTTTCTTTGTTTCTTTCTCTTTCTTTTTTACTTTCTGCTTCTTTCTTTCTTTTTCTTCCTTTCTTTCCTTCCTTCCTTCCTCCCTTCCTTCTTTTTCCTTCCTTCCTCTCTTCTCTTCCCTTCCCTTCACTTTCCTTCCTTCTCTTCTTTTCCTTTCCCCTCACCTCCCCCCTCCCCTCCCCTCTCCTCTCCTCTGCTCTCCTCTCCTTTCCCCTCCCCTCCCCTCCCCTTCCTTCCTTCCTTCCTTTCCTTTATTTCCTTCTTCCTCTCTCTTCTTCCCTTCTTTCTTTCTCTTTCTCCTTCTTTCTCACCCATCATGTTTTCTTCATTCCTCAGCTCTGATGTCCTCTTTTAGCTTCATTTTGAAGTAGGCTTCCTCACCTTTTGGTAAAAGTAGTCTATAACATCTTAGATAACAAAACTTGAAAAAAGACAGTGTTCTTATTTCCTAACAGTTATTGTAACAGTTTTGAGGTGGGCACTTATTGTAACACTTTTGAGGGGGACGGTTTTGAGGTGGCCTAGTTTGGTTGATATACCCATCCTTGAACTAATTTTTATGGTACTCGGATAGCCCTGTGCCATGTGCTTTGCCCTGAACATAGAGGGAGAGCCAAGCTCCCTTGAGGTACATGGATTAAGATGGTGGATCCAAAAAGTTATGCACTGGTTGGTCAATGAATCCACTATGTTCCACAACTGTATTGACTATGATACACGAACATTTCCTGCAGAATTTTAAAATTCTAGTTTCATTATAACACTATTCCAACTACAATTAAAGATACAAGCACTCTATGCGAAAAGGGAAATAACCCAAGGTTTTACCCAGTTACTGCCTGTAGCTCTGAGACCAACTTCTATATGTTGACTCCTATTCTATACAGTAACTTTCACTTGAAGATTTACATAGTCCGGAAATTCTAGGGATCTCAAACGTCAGCCTTGAAAAACACATGGTTAGACTTTTTATCTAAAATAGTACATAAAAATGCCAACATTGCAGCCTTGGGAGGAAAATTCTCATTGACAGTCAATCTATCTCTATTCAGTACATTTCATATTTTAGGAATGTTACTTAAAAGGCAGAGCTCATTTCCCTTTATAATATTGGTCAGCTTTCATCTATTTGCATATGCAATAAACCTAAAGTCCCAGGGGTGAAACTGGCTGCATGGGATTCAATGAATGATCTCTAGACAAGTCATAATTTTTTCCATCAATCTGCTCTGCTTTCCTCTGTGTTGGCATTTTTCTGGGCTAAATTTTCCTATGAGATGGCAATGATGATCACCAGTAGCTCAAGGTATAAGTTTTCACATAGGGAACAATCCCAGGAACAAAAGGGATATTATTTTTTGATAGTGCTATACAATCCTTGAGTAGGATTTCAGTCAACTTTACTAAGTCATTAGTGTATCATGAAGGTACTGTGATTGCATAGGCCTTGCACAAGATTTTGTCATTCCTAGACCTAGAAAGTGGAACCAACCCCACATTAACCTGATTGACCAAGAATGAGGGAGGGGTAATTTCCCCAAAAAGATACTTGACGCAAAAGGATATGTCAAGTACATCTGGAGTCTGTAAAGTTGAAGTTGCTAGAGAGGAGACTTACTAATAAGTGAGATGCTTGGTACTATGCATGACAACTTCCAATTTTTTAAATGTTCATTTGAGCTTCAAGCATCAATGATGAGTACCACAAATTGACTTTGGTCTATTTTTTCCAACTTTTATCAATTTTTCCCTCTCCTCTTCTACAATATTCAATTTAACTCCACATTCATATGTGGAAGATCTGTTCTTTGCTCTTAAATATATATGACATACACTTCAGTTACTAATATTCTAATAGACAAGATAGAAATGCAAAATAACTAGTTCTGCCATAAGAGAGAAGTGAATGAGTACTACAGTGGAACATAACTATATTGATTTATTGGATTAAAATTGTAAGAATACTTCTATCCAAATTACATATTTTTTTCTGTTAATCAAATTTCCTTTCTGGGTATATAATAATGTTCTTCAACATTGCAAAAAATATCTGTTCACCCAAATTTTCCCTAGTCCCTTAAACCAAACGTTGTGCAACAAAATGCTAATCTCATGCCAACTGTATAATTTACATAAGTTATATATAATATTATTAAATGAGATACCTGGAGACATTTTTCACCACTCTTATTGCTGTACACTATACAAAAATGTTTTTTTCTTATGGTATACAATGGAACCAAATGTTAAAAACTTCCTAGAAGGTAAGAACTAGAAAATATAGCTTATAAGAGTATATAGCATCTTTATGTTTACAGACAATATAATGCTGACAGTTTGCTTCATGCGTAGGAGACATAGCAATTAACAGTAAAAAGTTCAAAGTTTAAAAAGAGTGCAGAGTAATCATTTAATAATCATATCAGAAAGTTTTCCATCATGAATAAATTTTGACATAATATAGACTTCCCAATCTTGTAATTTCGGTACAAATTCTCTCAGAATACATCAGGGGGAATTAATTTCATAAGATTAATGGCTTCTGTAGGGAAAATCAGTTATTGATTTCTTCATCTCATTGTTAATGACAAAGACTATAAGACAAGAATCAGTAACCCAAAATGATGAAATAAGATGTCAGGTTTCATGGTATTCTAAGACAGACACTAATCTATAGACATAGTTTCAGAATTATAATTTACCAGCAAGAGTTGTATCTAAGAAACAAGTTTAATCTGATAATGTTTCAGCTATTTATGGCTGCTATATAACTATGAAATGATCTGTATATACCTAGAAATGGACTCTGAGACAGAGACCATTCCTCAGGAAAAAGCTAAGGCAACCTCATTTCTTGAATTAATCTATTTACTTGAAAAGAAACATACAATTTTAAAACATTTATTCAAGAAAATTTGGCATGTAATTTGAGAAAGGAGAAATAAGAAAAATAAATGGAAAAAAACGAATTTCTTAACTTCTGTTGCCTTATAGTCTCTGGATTGAGGGGCCCTTAGTCAGGTGATGGGATGGAGAAATCAAAGCTATAACCTTGGACATATGATAATGCACTACCACTTTTGCTAGCATTACGTATTTTCAAAGGACACCCATTAGAAGTTGCATCCACCAACCAGAAAAACAGCGCTTCAGCTTTTAACATTTCTCCCTCAAATGTCTCAAAGGAAAAAAACAACAGGAGAAACAGGGAAGGTGGAATAAGAGTCACCAGGAGTGTGGGGTAAAAAAGAGAATTCTCCACGCACTCCAGTGTGGAAGACAGGATGAGACTCTGTCTCAAAATAAATAAATAAATAAATAAACTAAAACAAGAAAAATATGAAAAGATTTCCAAAATAGAAGAGATACTTTTAAATTAAAAAAAAACTTACAATAAACTTTTTATTCACTGCTTATATCTTTCCAATAATTAATACTAGAAAATAAATTTTAAAAAGTGATGTTAGAACTTTGACAGTGAAGAAAGATCTACGGTTCTTTATTTTCCTGGGCTTTAACAGATAAGGGAAATAATACATTTTTCTTCAGTACGTTAAAATAAGTGCATGAGAATGCATGCTGTTGAATTTACATAGCGAATTTGAGAGACGATGGAAAAGATAGGTGATTATAATGCTCCATCATTAATCAGCTATAACAACTGCAATAAGTTCCGGAGATTGTAGGTGACAACATTTGGTTGGTAAACTGTCAAATATTCAAAAGTTATATTTCCATGATACCATCTCAATAAGGCTGGCTGGGGGGGTTGAGTAACCATTAAGCCAGTTATATATAATTATATTTCTCCCTGGCTTCAGGGTTAAGATTATGAGTATGGGATGAGGCACACAAATACGTGATAACATCTGAAGAATACAAGACTTCCCACCTAAACCTCTCTTCTTCTAACTGACTGCAAAGTCCCTTTTGTGATGTAATATAACATATTCACAGATTCTGGGCCTTTGGCATAACATCTTTGGGGAGTCATTTCATTTTGCCTACTGCAATCCCATTTTGAAAATGCTTAGTCTCCAAGAAAAAAGTTACACTTTAAATCAGTATGTCCAAACTGATCATTGCCAAAAAATCCTTCACACCCAGATTCTACCATTTGAAATTTTGTGTCTACTCTACAAATTGTATTTATCAGGTGGCATGGTATTCATTTTATTTTATTTACCAAGGTACTTTATTGCTAACAATTAGAACTTTTGATTATCAAGAAGTAGACAATGATATTAAAATGAGTTGTCACAGAGAAATATAATACTTACTTTCACTTATTTTTCTCTATGTAAAGTGGCACAGTGTCTTTTTGGAACACATGGGTATTTTGGATTCTTGCAGAAATGTTCCTGAGCAACTCTAAAATGTATTAGTTTACTCAATTATGAATTTGAATTACAAAAATATCCTGATGTTAAGAATGGATCATTTAGCTCCCATGTGTCTCCTTTTCTTAGAGAGTAAAATCATTCCTAGTGTCCCTCCTGCTCACTTTCTCTCAGCTCCCATTGGCGGGGTCACATATCCAGCCTCTATAGTGGGAAGCCAGTGCTGTCCTCAAGGGAGAGGGAAGGAAGTTCAAAGCATGTATACCAGTGCCTGCATGGGACCCTCACCCCAGTACCATCCCCTACCCATCACAGAAACCCCAAGCCAGTATTTTTTCCTTGCTCTCTTAAGCCACTTCTGACCCACTTGGTAGGCCTGCTTTGTTCTCCCCCTGATAGCCTCATTATGTATCATATTTATACCCTGTGTGTGTGTGTGTGTGTGTGTGTGATCATCAGTCTTGACAACCAAACCAAATTTTGGATGGCAGTTCATCCTTTTTCTGCAGGATGGCTTAAACAAGTACTTTACTTTTATAAAGTGTTTTAGAATGCATTATCTCCTTTGATCTTTACAATAATCCTTTCAGGTGGTTTTCATTATCTAAATGGTCACAGATCAGTAAACTGGGATTCTGGAAGACAAGTAGCTTTTCAAAAGACAGATTATAAATGGCAAACTGAAGGCTCAAAGACCTCAATCCAGCGTCTTCGCTTCTGTACTACAGTACCTCTGATGCATGCTCCAAGTGTGGTTTGATAAAGTGTCTTTATTTTAAGCAGTTTAAAGTTAATGGTATATTATATAGGGCTTTCTAAAATTTCTGCACTAACAGTGAAACAGAAAGATTTATATGCCAAATAATTGTGTAATAAAGACTATAGAGGAAATACTGGCACTTGAATGAAAAAAAGGAATTGTTTCAAGAGCACAGGAAGTTCCAATGAATGGAACCAAAAGTTAATCTGCATAGGTTAGGATTCTATATATATAATATATAACTACATATTATATATTATAACTATATAATATCATATATGTTATAACTATATCTTATATATATTTAATTGATAGTTTTTTATTATACTCTAAGTTCTGGGATACACGTGCAGAACCTGCAGGTTTGTTACATAGGTATACACGTGCCATGGTGGTTTGCTGCACCCATCAACTCGTCAGCTACATTAGATATTTCTCCTAATGCTATCCCTCCCCTACACCCTCACCCCCAAAAAGGCCCCGGAGTATGATGTTCCCCTCCCTGTCTCCATGTGTTCTCATTGTTCAACTCCCACTTATGAGTGAGAACATGCAGTGTTTGGTTTTCTGTTCCTGTGTTAGTTTGCTGAGAATGATGGTTTCCAGCTTCATCCATGTCCCCACAAAGGACATGAACTCATCTTTTTTTTTTTTTGTCTGCATAGTATTCCATGGTGTATATGTGCCACATTTTCTTTATCCAGTTTATCATTGATGTGCATTATAACTATATATATGGTTATGTCTAAGTGTGTGTGTGTGTGTGTGTGTGTGTGTTCTGAAGCTTTTGAGAATTTTCTACGAGTCAATCACTGTGCTGAATGTTTTTCCTACTACATCCCATTTGAGTCTTACAGCAGCCCTGGGAGGTAGATATCTTTCCTATTTCACAGATGAGAAACCAGAGAGGCTCAGAGAGTTCATGTAATTTGGTCAAGTTTATAAACCTGGTATATAGTAGATCTGGGATTTGAACACAAATTACCTGAGTCTAAATAAAGTCTGTGATCTTAACAAGCATTTGGTTTTATCTCTCTGATGGTTATTCTTCTATATATTATCATGTTTTCAGAGGCCAATAATCAACATATTTAAAAATATTTTAACTTTATTAATGTAAAAAAATAATATTTAAACATATTATTTAACTCTGACCTACCAATTATTTTTAGTAATGATTACCAAATATTATTTTCCATGTTCTAGGAGATAGCCTGGATCTCTATTTTTTATTACATTCTTAGATATTATTGTTAAGAAAATGAAAAAACTTTCATAACCAACTATGTTCATTAATCATTTTAATATTACCTAGCATTTATTTTTACAATACTAAAGTGTTTTCACATTCCCATTTGCTCCTCATAAACAACCCATCAAGGTAGGAAAAGAAAGCATTATTATTTCTATTTTATAGCCACAGCTACTGCAGAGAAAGTTTATGCATAATGTTTCAGTGTCTGGTACATGTTTTTGACTTCAGAATAAACCAAAATGTTGAAAATACAATAGCTTCTGAAAGCTTAATTTTAATTTTTTAAAGACTTTTAACATATCATTGTGTGCTGTACCACAGTAAATAGTTTATAAATAAAGTTTCTAGTTGAAAAGTTGTAAAGAGTCATTTTAATTTTGTTTAAAGTTTATACATATTCTGTATATAATTTTTTGGGGGTGGCATTTTCTACAAAATACAATATCAAATAGGTGAGAGACATAAAATAAGTTTTTGAAACATTATTTTAAATTTGCTTTAATTACCTTACAATTAACTAACACACTTAAAATTATGACCCTAAAGAATAAACTTCATTTATTTATTTGTTTATCGAGCCAACTTTTACAGTGCACTGACCAAGAGGGCCTTAACCTTGCCCTCAGCTTAACTAAACTTCAGACAGGCTTCTTCCTGACTTTAGGCCCCTGAATGCCACCCACCCCAACCCCTTGCCACTTTTTTTTAATAGATTATTTACTTTAGAAAACTTGTCATTGTAAATTCTTTATTTGCCCATTAGAGATGTAAATCTTTTAGAAAGCCTCTTGTTAACTTTAAAACCAAACAACGCCTTTCTGGTTTTTTTTTTTTTTTTAATTATTATACTTTAAGTTCTAGGGTACATGTGCACAACGTGCAGGTTTGTTACATATGTATACATGTGCCATGTTAGTGTGCTGCACCCATTAACTCGTCATTTACATTAGGTATATCTTCTAATGCTATCCCTCCCCCCTCCTCCCACCCCACGACAGGCCCCAGTGTTGATGTTCCCCTTCCTGTGTCCAAGTGTTCTCATTGTTCAATTCCCACCTATGAGTGAGAACATGCAAACAATGCCTTTCTTAAGGACCTGAGAGCCATCCCTATGAAGTGTAATAAAGGAAGATGGTGTCTCTATGTCTCATTTTTGTGTGGAGCGGGGGTAAAATCAGAGCCTAACTTAAGCAGCCACCTTGCTCCAAGCTGCAAAACTACCTTCTGTTATGAAGATAGGAGAAAGTTTACCTTTTCCTTTGAGTAAAGACAATTAGCCAGCATGGTCTATCATTACCCCCACGCCAGCTCTGAAGAACTCTCTAGCCCTTTGTTTCAGCAGAATGGAGCTCAGACTGGGTTCTGCCCTGTCTATAGCTTTGAATAAAGTTTTAACAGTTCTGCCCTCTCTATAGTTTTGAATAAAGTTTGCCTTACCTGTTTAACTTTGCCTCATGGAGGTTTTACTTTGGTTATCATCTCCACACCACCACACTAGAGTTTAGAGTCTTGTGTGTGTGTTTGGGGTTGGTGTGGGGGAGCTTGCAGATAATTAAGCAGTGCATTATAATGAGTCACGGTGGTGTTCTTACAGGGAAACACAGGGTGATAAATAATTTTAAAACAACAACAAACAATCAAAGGTAGTTATACAAGTCAGTCATGGAATGCTTTCTAGAAAAAACTTTGAGATAAATCTTAAAGATAAGCTGCTGGTAAATTTCAGAGTTACTATAAGCAAGGGGTTTTTTTTACAAGTGAAAGTTGTCCATTCAAATCAGCACCATTCCAGCTGCATGTCACTGTGCAAGTGTCGGGGCATGCAAATATGAATAAGACATGAAACTTGGCCTCAACAGCTCACAGTCTGCATTACTAATCAAAATCTAATGAGCATTTTAAAACAGGCAAGATTACAAAATAGTGTAATTTGTCTTTGGTTGCACTTTCTGCTATCTCTATACACTTCTTTTAGACACCCAAAAAAGAATAAAGCCCCAGCCCTACCCTGGCCTCCAGCTACTCAAACTCATACTAAACTACTCTACCTGGCTGCCTTCCTGAACTTTTTCCTACTAATTAATTAAAATGTCCACAATTTATATGTAATTGCCTCAGAGACCATATCCCTACCCGCCATGTGAATGTTAACAAATACAGTGAACAAATTGGTTCTAATGTACTAACAGTTGGTAAATTCAAGTTCTTCCTGTTGGCATACATAATGGAATGTTTGGTGAAAGAACCTTGTAAATTATCTGGGCCAACAATCTTCTGAATCTTGAAACACTTGGGACAGATAGGCTGCAATTATAATCCTGCCTCTAATCACTTATCTCCTGGGTGGCTTGGACAAATGACTTTGTCTTTGTTAGCTTCATTCCTCTGAGCTACAAAATAAAAATAACTGTTCCTACTATAGCGTTTTGGAAAATTAGCTATGCTTGACCAATAATGACTGCTTAATATATATTGGTTGTAACTCCTTTCTATTTAATTATTCAATAAATATTTCTTGGTGGCTAATGTGTGCCAAGGGTTATTTGGGAACAGGTGACAAAAGCAATGAACGATACAAAATACCTTGCCCCAGCTGATCATCAAACTTGTATTTGAAGACCTTCTGTGATGGGAAACCTACTATTCAATCAGTTGTGATTGTGAGAAATATGGCCTTGCCTTAAGTCAAAATCAGTTTCTCCACAATCTTTATGCATTAACACTATTTCCACAGAACTAGAGCTTCTATGGAGTAAGCACGTTGGCTTTTCACCTTACAGGCTTTTAAGAAGGCAGTCTGGATGAAGCTTGGTTTCTCAAAGGTCTGCAATTCGCTTTGACCCTGCATTGGTCACTATCTCCAAATATACCCTGTTTGTTCCTTTTCCTCTGTCTCCTTGAAAGAATGGTGTACAGAACTAGTCATGTTTTTCTCTTTTGAGAAAATGTCTCTTTTTAATAAAATCGAGGCTCAAGGTAGATTTACCAGCAGCCGCATGACAACAACAATTCATATTGAAGGTCAGGTCATCTGAAAGCCCGCGTGTATAAGCCTCATAGCTTTTATTTTATATCTGGGGAGTCCCTTTTTTAAATAAAGTTCAAGATGGTTTATTTTTAACATTTAATTTATCAAAGCAACATATTGACATCAACTTGCATTTAGTGTTCACCATGAAATGTTTTTCTATCCCTTTCAGTTTTGTGTAATTTGCAAATTCTGTGTCCCTTCCCTTTCCACATAAGTCATTACTATATAAAATGTAGACTATTTGCTATCAAATGTTGAGAGACAAACTCACTGTTTCTGTGCTAAAAGTCCCCCTCCAGTGTGAAATCAAACCATCCCCCGCCCAGCCTCTGGCGCACTCTGGCCGCACACGCAGGCTTCCTGTTTCTCCATCCGGCAGACATGCCTGGCGTGCCGAGGGCCTGGCCAGGCTGGATATAGGCACTGCTCTGTGCTTCAGTGTGCAAGCGTGTACATGGGTGTACTGGGTAGCCTGTGGAGCGCAGCAGGCTGCTGGGGGAGCTCCCTGTGTGGGGAGGGAGGGCAGAAGTCTTTGGACTGGGATCTCACTGCTGGGTGGGAAGGACTAAGTGATCCTGTTTGAACACTATCCACCAGTTATAAATCCATCTGATAAAGCTATCTTTTTTCTAGACTTGTATTACTATGGTGAAAATCAGAATTACAACTTTCTATCTTCTTTTTTAGCATTTCTCTTAGTCTTTTTAATTCTTAAAAGCTACTCTAATATTTCTTCTACACATTACCTTATAGAATAGGATCCAATCATGGAGCAAGAGAAATTTAAAAACTCACCTTTAGAATCCAATCATTTACCCTTTTGAGATGTATTTGTTTTTCTCTTTCATTCCAGACATCATTTGCTTTGTCTGAGTGGACAGTCACAAAAGAAATTTGAGTTGTTCTGATCTCTTCAGGTCTTTCTCTTTAATATTTATACCTCTAACTGCAAGTAGTGTGGCTGTTTCCTCCCTGACTTCTTTCTTTCCTTGCTTCTCCCCTCCCTCTCTCTCTCCTTCCCTCCCTCCTTTCTTCTTTATCTTCTTACCTTCTTCCCTTTCCCTCCCTCTATTCAACTGTCTCCTTTTTCTCCATCTCACCCTCTTTGTGGCAGAGCCTTCCTCTCTTCCCCTTCTCCTCCTTCATCCCCATCTATATTCTTCCTCCATAAATAAATGCAAACAATTTTTTGTTATTAAGAGGCAGTACAAAGTGCAAAGAACACAAATCTTTGACCAGGCAAATGATTTTCTATAATTTGGGCATTTGCTTAATCTCCCTAAATCCACCTCATGAACTTTTCTGAATATTAAATGAATAGATATAAAAGGCTTAGCACATCTTAACAGCATAATAGTTATTAAGTAAATGTTAGTGTAGCATGAGTTTAAATTTACACCCTACAGTTCAGATGGGTAAATGTGTAAGTTAATTTTTTTTTTTTTTTGAGATGGAGTCTAGCTCTGTCACCAGGCTAGGGTGCAATGGTGCAACCTTCGGCTCACTGCAATCTCGCCTCCCGGGTTCAAGCGATTCTCCTGTCTCAGCTTTCCGAGTAGCTGGGATTACAGGTGCACACCGTCACGCCCGGCAAACATTTTTGTATTTTTAGTAGAGACGGGGTTTCACCGTATTCCCCAGGCTGGTCTCGAACTCCTGAGTTCAGGCAATCCACCCACCTCGGCCTCCCAAAATGCTAGGATTACAAGCATGAGCCACGGCGCCCAGTCTGTAAATTGTGTTTCTATCAGAAATGTATCTAATCTCTAATACAGACTCCCAATTCCCACTCAATAATGGGAAGAATGAGGCAGCGTGATGAGACCCTCAATGAGCCACTAAAAGTATCTTAGTCTATCCCAGTTTTCAAACGGTGCTTTGGGCTAACAAAGCTTTAAGGCTTCTTGTTGTTTTGTTTCTAAAATACACAGTAAATTTTAAAAATCAAATGTAATACCATACTTTTTTTTTCCTGCTCTCCAATGGAACTCTCTTTTCTCTTCTTATTTCAGTGATGATCTCAAGCAACATTCTCATAAATCACCCTTCCTCTGGCTCCATTTACAACGCACAACAGTTTCTCCTTCATCTCTTTGTCTTTCCTTATATTAAATATCATATCATCTACCCTATGACTTACAATAAAATTCTGATTTGAGTCCCCCAGGCAAGGCTCTTGAAATGTAAAAGGAAGTATCTGGAGCAGAATGGCTGTGGGCAAATAAATAAAAAATCACCTTTTACTGAAGTGAAAAAAATGAGTGAAGGTTAGTATATTTTTAATTTCTTAACACTAACAGTGAAAAGAAATATAAAGTCATTTTGTACAAATTATATGATTTGAAATTCAAAAATAACAACTTTGAAACTTTAATTAAAATCATTAAAATTTAAGGTCACTAGGTTGACCAACAAATAATTTGTTGTAAACAAATTACTTATATGCCTTGTTTTCATGGAAATAAAAGAGTTTACTACAATTCCCATGTGTATTTGCTCCAATAATTATTTCCTATTTAAAAATTATGGCTGGTTTTAAGCCATGTGACATGGTGAACTTTTAGTAATTTTTAATATATTTTACTAGCAACTACTTTCTTCATTGGCAACATTAATATAGTTGGTGTTACAAAGGTATTTTAAAGGGTATCAAAAATATTTGTGTCTAAATATATTTGAAAACTATAATGGAAACTGTACTAGGTTTTATAAAATTTAAGTATTTTAGTTCTTCAAGAATAGAGATATTATCAATAGCACATTTCTTACTGTGTTTATTTTCATTGGTAAATATATATGCCATTTAAAACACAAAATCTAATTATTTTCACACAGCAAATTTATTTTATTTTATTGTATTGTATTTATTTATTTTGAGTCAGAGTCTCACTCTGTAACCCAGGTTGGAGTGCAGTGGCATGATCTCGGCTCACTGCAACCTCCACCTCCTGGGTTCAAGGGATTTTCCTGCCTTAGCCTCCGTGTAGCTGGAATTATACCTTGGCCTCCCAAAGTGCTGGAATTACAGGCATGAGCCACTGTGCCTGGCCAGCAAATTTATTTTTAAGGAAGAAATTATATTCTATGGAAAGAATAATTTTGAGATTATATTTGAGTTATAGATGTGCTGACTGTGAGCTTTACAGTCAAATGGAGTCTCTTTATTCTTTTCCTAGTGTGTTTTGAATTGGATAAATTGATGTCAATAACAATAATGTATAATTTATTTAGCATTAACAATATCTTTTTAAACATCAACAAATTGGTTTCTTCAAAGAATTTCATAATCTCTTCAATGGTTTCAGAGGCTTTCATATTTTGACTTTTGTTCATGCATTAATTTTGCTTAAATTTTTAGTACAGACCAAAGAAATGTAAAAAGTATATATTTTTAAAATATATCTGTTTTTGCACCATAGAATCTAGATCTTTATTCATACAACGACAATTTCTAAAAAAAAAAAACCATTAAAGTAATATCCTCTAATTAATGTTCTGTGACATGAAGGCATCACTTTGAGTTTTCCATTGCCATTTTGGCAATAGTTTCAAATTTAGTATACTTCAACATTTGTTTAAGCTGAAAAGTTTTTAAAATATACTGGAATCAATAAAGCTTTTTACCTCATTACCACAAAATTCAGAGAATGCACAGAACAAGAAATGTACAATCCTTCGAACTATTTTGAAGATCTTCTATCCTCTTTTCCAATGATATGGCAGCATTGTTCTATCTCTGAAATCTCAAATTACCTTTTCTGTCTAAATGTAAGTTGGTTTTATTTTTCTTTAAGTACTCTGCTAAGAAGGTCTATGATCCTTCTAAGATTATGCCTCTGACTGAATAAAGTGCCAAAAATACTTGTTTTGATAGACTTTCTGCAATAGAAGAAAATCCCATAATATATCATAGAATTTCCTGGATTATACTCTGAACACTAGTAGTTGCTTTAGTAAAAAATAAATTGTTTATATAATTTGTTCGAAAGTGCTTGCCAACATCCTTCTTGTTCTAACTTACTCTCTGTTTAGAAAGCTTCAATAGTTTATCCGATTTCAATTTTGAATACTTACCATTATTTTTGCTCTCTTCATGTTTGCCAAGAAAATTTAATAAATGCTGCCTATGTTTTTCATACATTATCCACCTTCTCAGTCTTTGGGTGAATATTTTCTGTCTACCTAATTTGTAATATAAAAATATATAAAATACTTTGGTTTGCAATGAAGTAACCAGAATCTATTATATTTTTAAGAATTTGGAAGAACTCATTAATGCTTTTGAAGTCTTTTCTGTCATTTGGCAATTTAAAATTTTTCCGTTGTTTAATATTCAGATTATATTGTCAGGTATCCAGATCTTCAGAAAATACATTTGGTTAATGGATTTTTCATGTATATTTTCTCTCGGTTTTTCTTCAGTTTTATCATTTACGGCTGACATGAAGATAGAAGCTAAATTCATATCCTTCTCCATCAATGACATATTAGTGCTACATTATACTGAATATAATGGCTCAGAAATCTTGTCCTTTTTATAGCATTCCATCTATTTTCTTCAAAAATGTATTCAAATGATCCAAAAGATTTCCTTTCATTTACTTTTCTGATGGCTTCCCATTTTATTCTCTAAAACTTATCTTCTTATCCTGACAGTGGAGAAAATAATATATAATAGCTTAGAAACCATTTTACAATGTGTAAGAATTTAAAAGAATAGTGCATGATAAACTCATAAATTTCAACAACAAGCAATTTTTATACTGACAAAATTTTCACAACAACAAAAGAACAATTGCTCCAAAACAACTGGCCAAGACAATTAGCTGAAAATTTTTAACTATAAATGTGATCATTTATATCTATGCAATGTTTATTTTGTGATTATTGAAAATCAGTGATTATTAATTATTAAATAGTGATTTATATGACTAAGTTACTTGTCCACTTACATTGTAAACTCTGCAATATCATTTTAGTCCTATACATAAATGGCAGGTTATATAAAGAACAATATTATATATCAACTTTTCTGGCTCATTTACAATAGAAATTTTTTTCTTTTAATTTCAAGAAAATAAAAAGATGACATTCTTGTGTAGAAACACAGCTTTATTTTAAATTTTGTTAGATTAACAAGCTTTGCTATCAAATGCATTCCTCCTGCATAAGTCAAAACAGAGTGGTGTATTAATATATAAATTCTGCAAGAATAAGATATTTTACTTCTATATTATGACTAGAAAACTTATTGTCATGAATCACTTTTATTAGAACAAGACCTTTTAATGTCATGTGCAAGGAATTTTCCTAATAAGCCTATACATTGCCCAAACATAGAGTGAAAAAGGTTAAAAATGTAACACTAACTTCAATTACATAGACTTCCCATTTTTATAGCTTAAAACAATGAAATATTGGCAATTTCATGGTTTCTAATACAGAACAATCTTAAAGGCATAAAAATGTCAGTGACATGAGTAGTATTCCTTGACACTTGTGGGCTAGGCTTAACCTGAACCAACATATATGACAGGTCTGGTTTGGAGATAAAACAACTTTTATCAATTTCAGCAATCCCTGAATTTCAACATGATAACATATAATAAACTTGAGATACTTGAAACTAAAAGCCTGAATGATGTCTTTTTCCTTATCTTTTAATTCTTGTTCTAAAAGTCTTATACTCCCTGAGGCATTAGATGCCTCTGTCTGAACAAAAGGAAGGTTAGTCACAAGCAAGTATAAAACATAAGAATACATTCATATATTTCAAAACATCTCTCATTATTTTATTGCTCTTCTCTTTCTTTAGATTTTATTTAAGGGTTTTGACTCCCTGGCTTGATGTTTACAACTCTATGCCACTTTTATATTTATATTTTATTATTTCAATTTTAGCCCATGTCTTTGCAAATATTTGAACTGAAATTTGCATTCTTGAAATCTGTATTAGTCCGTTTTCATGCTGCTGATAAAGACATACCTGAGACTGGGCAATTTACAAAAGAAAGAGGTTTAATTGGACTCACCATTCCACGTGGCTGCGGAGGCATCAGAATCATGGTGGAAGGCAAGAAAGAGCAAGTCACATCTTACATGGATGGTAGCAGGCAAAAAGAGAGCTTGTGCAGGGGAACTCCTCTTTTTAAAACAATCAGATCTCATGAGACTTATTGACTATCACAGGAACAGCACAGGAAAGAACTGCCCAAATGATTCAATTACCTCCCATGGGGTCCCTCCCACAATGCATGGAAATTAAAGATGAGATTTGGGTGGGGACACAGTCAAACCATATCATTCCACCCTGACCTCTTCCAAATCTCATGTCCTCACATTTCAAAACTAGTCATGCCTTTCCAACAGTCCCCCAAAATCTTAACTCATTTCATCATTAACTCAAAGTCCACTGTCCAAAGTTTCATCCAAGGCAAGGCAAGTCCCTTCTGCCTATGAGCATGTAAAATCAAAAGCAAGTTAGTTGTTTCCTAGATACAGTGGGGGTACAGTCCTTGGGTAAATACAGCCGTTTCAAATGAGAGAAATTGGCCAAAACAAAGGGGCTACAGGTCCCATGCAAGTCCAAAATCCAGCAGGGCAGTCAAATCTTAAAGCTCCAAAATAATCTCCTTTGACTCCATGTCTCACATCCAGGTTACTCTGATGCAAGAGGTGGGTTCTCACGGTCATGGGCAGCTCCACCCCTGTGGCTTTTCAGGGTACAGCCTCCCTCCTGGCTGCTTTACCAGGATGGTGTTGAATGCCTGTGGCTTTTCCAGGCACACGGTATAAGCTGTCAGTGGATCTACCATTCTGGGGTCTAGAGGATGGTAGCCCTCTTCTCACAGCTCCACTAGGTAGTTCCTCAGTAGGGACTCTGTGTGGGTGCTCCAACCCCACATTTCCCTTCTGCACTGCCCTAACAGAGTTTCTCCATAAGAGCCTCACCCCTGCAGCAAGCTCCTGTCTGGAGATTCAGGCATTTCCATTCATCCTCTGAAATCTAGGCAGAGGTTCCCAAACCACAATTCTTGACTTCTGTGCACTGGCTGGCTCAACACCACATGGAAACTGCCAAAGCTTGAGGCTTGGACCTTCTGAGGCAACAGCCTGAGCTGTATGTTGGCCCCTTTCAGCCATGGCTGGAGCAGCTAGGATGCAGGGCACCAAGTCCCTAGGCTGTACAAAACATGGGGACACTGGGCCTGGCCCACAAAACCACTTTTTCTGCCTAGGCCTCGGGGCCTATGATGGGAGGGGCTACTGTGAAGACCTCTGACATGACCTGGAGACATTTTCCCCATTATCTTGGAAATTAACATTCCTAGTTACTTATGCAAATTTATGCAGCAGGCTTGAATTTCTCCTCAGAAAATGGGATTTTCTTTTCTATCACATTGTCAGGCTGCAAATTTTCCAAACTTTTATGTTCTGTTTCCCTTATAAAGCTGAATGCCATTAACAGCACCCGAGGCACCTCTGGAATTCTTTGCTGCTTAGAAATTTTTTTTTCCAACAGGTACCCTAAATCACCTCTCTCAAGTTCAAAGTTCCACAAATCTCTAGGGCAGGGACAAAATGCCACCAGTCTCTTTGCTAAAACACAGCAAGAGTCATCTTTGCTCCAGTTCCCAACAAGTTTCTCATCTCCATCTGAGACCAACTCAGCCTGGACTTTATTGTCCATATTAGTATCAGCATTTTGGACAAAGCCATTCAACAAGTCCTTAGGAAGTTCCAAACATTCCCACATTTTCCTGTCTTATTCTGAGCCCTCCAAACTTTTCCAACCTCTGCCCGTTACCCAGTTCCAAAGTTGCTTTCACATTTTCTGGTATCTTTTCAGTAGTGCCCCACTGTAGTGGTACCAATTTACTGTATTAGTCCATTTTCACATTACTGAGAAATACGTATCTGAGACTGGGCAATTTACAAAAGCAAGAGGTTTAATTGGACTCACAGTTCCACATGGCTTGGAAGGCCTCAGAATCATGGCAGAAGGCAAGAAGGAGCAAGTCACATCTTATATGGATGGCAGCAAGCAAAAAGAGAGCTTGTGCATGGAAATTCCTGTTTTTAAAACTATCAGATCTCATGAGACTTATTCACTGTCATGAGAACAGTATGGGAAAGACCTGCCCGATGATTCAATTACCTTCCACCAGGTCCCTCTCACAATATGTGGGAGTTCAAGATGAAATTTGGATGGGGACATAGCCAGACCATATCAAAATCTAATCTAGAATCTTCTAATTTTTGCTCTGAATTTTTTGATATAGTAACTTTATTCCAAGTTATTTGTTAAACTTATTATCATTCCTAAACCTCTGTTTTGGTGATAATAAATATACATCAACAATTACTCTTGTTATTTGTTCTATAACTTCAAAATAAATTTAGAGAAAGACTTAAAAACTTACATTGTTTATCTACTGTAAAGTAGTCCATACTTCTACTGTGCAGTCTTTCTGGCATCTCAGCTGGATGCCAGTAGCTTATGAAATATCTCACCACTCCAGCAGGACTAGTTCTCAGAAGCATCCTAGCACTTAGGATAACTGGCTAGGCATATGCAGAAGAACAAAACTGGACCCCCACCTTTCACTACACATTAAAAAAAAAAACTCAAGATGAATTAAAGACTTAAATATAAGATCTGAAACAATAAAAATCCTAAAAGAAAACCTAAGAAATATCATTTTGGACATTGGCCATGGCAAGTATTTTAGCTAAGTCCTTAAAAGCAATTGCAACAAAAACAAAAATAAAGGACCTAATTAAACTAAGGAGCTTCTGAACAGCAAAGAAATTTATCAACAGAATAAACAGACAAACTACAGGATGGAGAAAATATTCACAAACTACGCATCTGAAAAAGGTCTAATATCCAGAATCTATAAGGAACTTAAACAATTCAACAAGCGAAAGCAAATAACCCCACTAAAAAAAAGGGCGAAGGGCATAAACAGACAGTTTTCAAAAGAAGACATGCATGCGGCCAACAAATACATGAAAAAATGCTCAATGTCACTCACTAATCATTAGAGAAATGCAAATCAAAACCACAGTGAGATACCATCTCACACCAGTCAGAATGGCTATTACTAAAAAAGTAAAACCAACAAACAAATAGAGGTTGGCGAGGTTGCAGAGAAAAGGGAACACTTATACAGTGTTGGTGGGAATGTAAATTAGTTCAGCCACTGTGGAAAGCAGTTTGGAAATTTCCTAAAGAATTTAAAACAGAGTTACCATTCAACCCAGCATTCCCATTACTGGGTATATATCCAAAGGAAAATAAATTGTTCTGCTAAAAAGACTCATTCGCTTGTGTGTTCACTGCAGCAGTATCCATAATAACAAAAACTTGAAATCAACCTAAATGCCCAGCAACAGTGGAATGAGTAAAGAAAATGTGGTACATATACACCATGGAATACTACACAGTCATAGAAAGAATGAAATCATGGCCTTTGCAGGAACATGGATGAAGCTGGAGGCCATTATCCTAAGTGAACTAATGCAGGAACAGAAAACCAAATACTGCATGTTCTCACATATAAGTAGGAGCTAAACACTGAGTACACACGGACATAAAGATGGAAACAATGGACACTGGGGATTACTAGTGGGGGAAGGGTGGGAGGGAAGTGAATGTTGAAAAACTACCTATCAAGGACCATGATCACCACCTTGGTGATGTGGCCATTTGTAGCCTAAACCTCAATGACGCACAATTTATCCATGTAACAAACCTGCACAATCCCACGAAGCTAAAAATAACAGTTGTAAAAGTAAAAAGAAAAAAGAAAATAAATAAAACTTGGCCACAGGAAAATAAAAAAGTCCCCTAGCATTGCCTAACTTCAAATGTCATTTTTCCTTTTCCAAACTTGTACCAGCCACTCTCTGTTGACTGTGTGTTTAACTAACAGTGGCTGGTACAAGTATGAGAATGAATCTTTGCATTAATAGCTCAATACTCACCAAAGAAGTTGAAAGTAACTTCATTTAAATCTTGCTCCCTAGCCCCATTGAATTTTCTTTCATAGTATGCTTCCTTCCTTACAAATTCTCATCACTTCAACCTCCCTAAACTGATCTTTATCCCTTCAGCCCAGCTGGTCTCTGATGCTCATTAGGCCACACAGGAATTTGTCCCCAGGTGGAGCAAGGCATTATGGGATTGTCCCACAAATTTCTCTTCGCTCAGAAGAACATATAATGTGTTCAGGTTTTTGGTTGTTTAATGGCATGAATGCTACTCTCATCTTAGTTACTTTATCATAGCTGGAAGCAGAATTCTAGCTGTTTGATTATAGCCCTTTGATTCAAAAGCCATCGCCATCTTGATTAATAGTTTATATAAGAAAATTAAGGCTAAGAAACTACATACTGGCTTTTTGGTTTCTTCACTGATTGTATTTTAGGAGTTGTACAAATGAAACAAAAAATTACCTAATAGAATTACAAATAATGACACATTTTTAACGTGAAACTCAGCTTCAGGTTCTGCCATATCTACTAATACCAAAAGGCAGTGTTCCATTAAGTCTTGATACACCATTAGCCATTTAGAGAAATCATGTATGACTCTGACCATGCAGATTTCAATTTAGGTTTATCAATTTTATAGCAACAACAAATGCTCTTTCATTCTCCTAACAGCATGTCTGACTCCACCAACAGAACCATTTTCTCCACGATATCACCAGAACTCCCCTCACCAATGCTCCAGGAGTCTCCAAATGATCCACACCAACACTAATACTTGAATGCTGCTTCCCAACAGTCCCACCACACCATCTTCATTCTTGAAACTGCTAATAAGGTCTGCACCACTTATAATTGGAGCAAACCAGGCATCCTGCACCATTTATAATTGAGGCATACCAGGCATCCTGTAACTTACAACCTCTACCAAATCTGCCAGTATCAACAAACTGGCACTGCTTACCAGAGCACCAGTGCAATTGCCAGTCTTTCTGCTGTTGCCACTAATGTCATCTGAGAAACGTGACTCCATCTCACTGCAGGCCCTAAAGTTAACTTTCTGTTCCTCTCTCAGTCTCAACTGATTGCCATAGATGATGATACCATTACCATTGTGATTGGAAATGCCTGTTTAAATAAGCACAACTGGAATTTGCATCTCTGTTTACTTCTGGCTGATTGAATCCCTGCTTCCATTGCTACTTTCCTCCACAAAATCCCTCCCAGAATGTTGCCCAGATGTTCCTGAAACATTATAAACCACCGGTGCCACAGTGAAAGTTTCTATGACTGGTAAAGTTTTCCCCTATTGAGGTTATACGGAAGACCCCTCACCAAGGGAAACCATTCCAAAGTTGCTCATAGTGCTTTCCTTTCTGACCTCATCTCTGATGACAACTAGGCTTAAGATAATCAGTCTGATTTATCCTTTACTCTCACTTTAAGTTGCACCTTCTATGTCTTTGTGATGACTGTCTGTTTTCTAAGGTAAGAAGAAAACCACCGGATTCATCAGAAATGCTATTTTTTTATTCTTAGAATCACTGGAGTCATGAGATAACCACAATTATATTAATTCCCATTATGACAGTTGGCCATTCAATTTAGATCCTACTACCACACCAGTATTCTCCCCACAAAGTCTCCAGTTTATAAAACTCTAATGCATCAAATTTTGAAAAACACAAGCCTAATTTAACTTTTCCTTTTTACTGTGTAGAAATAGGTATCAATGGGATTCAGTAACTTATCCAATTTACAAAGGCACTTAGTAGCTTAGCTGGACTGTCTTGAGGTTAGTATTCAGTGTGTCCTTAAGTTTCTGGTTATGATAAGTTCATGAATTTATAACTCATAATTTTCAGCATTGGTGATATTTTTAAACGAGCCCAATTTGTTTGAACCAGCTTATTATAAATCCAAATGATGAGCTAATTTTCTACTCACCAGTTCTTCCCAGAGTTCAAAATTATCTTCCTTAAAATTTTAGAGTTTCGCTTCAATACAGTTTCTAATGGTCTATACATTTTGGAAGGCAGCATCAGAGTTCCTCACACATTATTAATGGGCTATCCCAGCCCCTCTTCCCCAGAGTCAGTTTGACTATATAAAATCTTCTCGAGAAAAACACATTCTCATGTAAAAATGTGCAAGCAACATAAAAATAATTATGTAATAAGTGAAAGAAAAAGTATTCTATTCTAGATAATGAATTAAGACAGTCCTACCGTGTGGCATAAATTCTGTTGCCATACTCTTATTTCCTATTCTGCATTCACATTATGTTCTGAGTAAGAAGCATCAGATTTCATTTTTCAAAATTCTCATTGTAATAAAAATGTATTAAAAAGCCCCAGTACTTTCAAGTTTGTTAGCACATTTTCAAAGATAACATTAGATGTGCAGCCCGAAGTGGGAATTTTATAACAACACACATATCAAACTATTGGACTTGAGAGAGAAATAAGTTTGTGGTATGTGTTGTTTGTCCTGATTTACAGTTAGAACATAACTTTTAGTCATGCATTATTAACTGGAGATAGGACAGGAAAAGGGTTTTATTGTCCCCAGATTAATTAATGGCTGTTCTTCAGTAAACATTTGCCTCAGAGTTCATTGGAAAAATGTCCTCTTCTATTTTACTCTGTCCCTGAAAACTCAACTTAATAAAATCCTAAAATGCCTATTTTTTTTCAGAAAAAAGGAAATGCCTATAACAAAGCTGAAGCTACTCAACTGCAATGAAGACAAGCATTTAACTGACAGGAGTGGTCTCTATGTTTGCCCTTGTTCTAATAGGGAGGCCTCTAACTTTTCATGTTCTTCTTGAATCTCAGAGCACACACAGATACTGGCAGACTATATTCCTAAATAACTAGTCAAGCAGACAAACTTACTTGTGAATCTTTTCATCTAAAATTGCTAAAGTTTCCAACATAAAAAAATAGAATCATTCTTTATATGGTTTATTTCCAAGTAGACTTTGCACTTCATCAGATGCCTTTTATTTCCTTTCATTTTTCGTCATCTTTTTGTTGAGAAACAGGGAACTTAGGGAATAAGGATCAAATTTTGATTTCAAAGACATATGTCAAGTCACTACTGTGCCATTCTCATGAAGCATCTGTCTTATTAATATTTTTAAGTATTTTTCCCTCAAGCACACTGTTACGGTTCTTTAGCTTTCATTCATTGACAATCTTTTATGGTTACAACAGCACGGCAGTTCTAATCATTCATTTGCTGATCTGAGGACCAATTCTCCTCATCTCCTAACATCAAACTCTGACTCTACATAATCTATTTGCCTACTTCTTTTATGCCCCAGTCTACCAATGTTTCCAACTACATTTCTAGACCCTCTGTCCTGGTGCCTGTTGCTCTGTCTTGCTTCACCACTGCTCCTCTGAATGGTCCTTTCTGCTCCCTTTTACAATTAAAGGTGATAACGGATACCCCTCACCCACACAAAATTCCAACACACTCTTGTTCAACAGGGGCCTTCCTTATCTTCATTCAGTATCCAGCCTCCTTCTGTCTTCTCATAGGGCTTGGAGTGTTCTGATGGCTCTTCTTTTATCTGGGCAAGGAGTAAGAGAAAGTTTAAAGGATCCTACAGGAGTTTTCGAAGAACTAAAACTGGCTGCTGTCCAAATCACTTCAGCCCAATGTCAAGAAGCTAAAACCCACTCACATGGCCACATCTAACTGCAGGAGAGGCTGGGAAATTTAGTGTAGCTCTCTGCTCAGAAGAAAGAGAAAATGATTTTGGTACACTGATGCCAGTCTCCACCACCTTTTCTCATTATACTTCTGCAGCCCATTTCCACTTATACCTGTAGTTCCCAAGATAATGTGTTTCACAACCAAGTCTCTGCAGTCCCTCCCAACCATGGGTTGACATGAATGAATTTTGGCAGCAAACATTTTTATGTTTAATTTATATTTATTGAGTTCTTACTCTGTGTCAGGAACTGTTCTGGGTGTTGAGTGAAAGCAGTAAATAAAGTGAATAAAACTACCAACCCTTATGAGCTTACATTGTCTCAGCACCTTCTCAGAGCCTTGTGAGAAGAAAGAATAATAGCCACCTGCCTGTATTACAGAATAAGAAGGGTATCCAGAAGATTCTTTTGATCAGGCATATCTTTATTTATTCGGGTAGCATATTATTAATTGCAATTCAGCCACTGGAGTTAACCCTCTAACCCTCTTTCAAATATATTAGTTCCTCTGGAAAGAAGAATATATTAAGTCACAAGAGCTTCTGTGTGAATCTGTCAGATGTCTTTCTTTGAGATGGAAAAATGGTGCTATCTGGAGGATGAAAGCACCCCAGGGGCACACAAAAGTACATAAATGGAGAAAAAAGTAAAGAACTAGTGAAACTTCACAGTTTCACTTCAGACACTTATGCATGTTGTGGTAATTTCTTTTGTAATATGTGCAAAACTGGAGGGAAATATATTATCAAAAGCCAAGATTTCACCCAAGAATATTAGATGATGAGCTCATTTTCCAACCGTTACACCAGTCAAGCAAAATTTTGAATCTCAGCCTTCATGGGATGAAGATCTATTTCGAATATCAATATCACATTATATTTTCTCAAAATTTGAAATAAATACTCTGTGTATTTAACCAAAGATTTTGGTAAAAGAAGATATTTCTCCCTTCCTCTCTCCCTGCCTAGGAATAATTTGCACCATTAAATCCAATAAGTGAAGATCTCACCAATTTAAATGTTAAGACTTAATATGAGAAATTTCTAAGTATGGCTTGTTGTTTGCAGTGTTCCTGCATAACTAAAAGAGAAAATTATATGAAGGAACTGAGTCTCTGCCAACTCCTATCAGAGTCTGGACTTTAACATAAATTGAAAAAGCCTACATAGCTATTCAAAGATATTTTGAGACACTGAAGGATTCATATAAAAATTCTAAAATTATCTGTATATAAAATGAGCTTGTATCCCTAATTGTTACATCTCTTTTATTACTCATAGGAAAATATACTAGGTATTACTTATCTGACTTGAGGGAATTTATACTCTTCTTTGTTTATCATTTCTCTCCCATAAATTCTTAAAATTGCAATGAATATTGCTGAAAATTTATCATTTCTATCCGATTAAACAATGCCTGCACTTTGGTAGGCCATGTACCTGCAGAGATACATAGAAGTTGTGGAGCTATAAGAAGCTTGACACTTATTTATTCCAAGTCCTTCATTTTACAAATGAGAAAACTAATGCTTAGAAAGGTTATGGAAATCCATTACCAACACTAGAAGAATAACTCAAGTGTACTTTCTTTTGAAGATGGGTTAGCAGTGTCAGCCTTGTTACTAAGTATAATGATGTTAAATTAAGTAACTGGATTGCATTTTAACTTCAGATTTAAATTGGGTGAATGGGTTTTGAATTAGTTCTAGGATGGACATCAGATAAAAATAAATAAGGATCAAAATATGTTTTGACAAGTACTTGAAGTTTCCACTGAGTATAGTTAATTGCATATTTTTATGTATTGGTAGTAGTCCAACCAAGCCCTGTAATTACTTAGGGAAGTAAATATTTTATTCTGTTTTGAAAATGGGTTTGCTCCTGTTAAATTGGTTATCCTGAGGGAGGGTAAAACTAATTCAGGGTTTGTTTATCTGTTTAGATGGATACCATTCCCATTCTGCCTGCACTGCAGAAATTTGAGAAAACTCAGGTCCAAGGCATAAATGCTGAAACTTTAAATCCGTTCATTGACTCTTTACAGGATTAGCTTTCTAAGTATGCTTAAATTCTGAGGCATTTGTTTGAGATGGAAGTTGGACTCTTTAAGCCTAATCAGGAGCTGTTGCTGGAGTTTATTTATAGTTCAGAAGGTCAAACTGATTCACTTAGTTGGAAAATGCTGCTTCCTAGTCTATGTGCCTATTGATGTACTGTACATTTGACGCGATTAGTTACCAGGGTGAGATTCTAATATGACCTTTGTTAATAAGGTGGATTCTCCATAATGGGCTGTTTGCAGTTTCTAAGAACCATTTACATGATGTGCTTGGTAATCAGTTATGTAGAGCAATCCCCACGTGGAGAGAAAGATCCACCTTAATTGGAATAGCGCAGAAGGCTCAAATCTGAGAATATTTTAGTAGTCTGTGGTTGATTACTTGCAAAGTTCCACATATGCTTTTAAAATGAGAAAGGCATGTTTGTACAACTAGCCTGACATAACATACTTTCCCTTTAGAAAGTTGCAGTACAAGATATAAACATCATGAAGGAAAGAGTGCATGGGTGACATAATGGGAAATTATTTGTCCATTTAGATAAATATTATTCATAAAATAACCATCCTTCATTCACTTTGCAACATATCATACACACACACACACACACACCCCAATGATATTTTATTAGTTTATTCTTAGAATTCCTATTAAAAAGGAATACTGCCATTAAAACCATTGATCAACCTGTCCTTTTAAATAATACCATTTGTGGATTATCATGATGCTTAAGGGGCATAGAAGACAAGAGTGGCTATTTGAAAGTGAATAAACAAAATACACTTTTTCAAGTGAGTAGCATGATGTTATAGAAAGTCCCCTGGACTTGGAGCTAGTGTTAATTTTACCACTTATTTGCTGTGTTAACTTTACCACTTATTTGCTGTGTGACTTTGGTCAAGTTAATTAACCTTTTTGAGGTTCTGTTCATTTATCTATGAAATGATAATAAGAATGGGTACCTCATAGGTGTGTGAGTAATATATAAAGTAGCAGTCTGCTCCTCTGTAACATGAGAGTTCCTAAGAGAACTGAAAATAAAAATAAAAATAAAGATATTAATATATCAGTTTTATTTTCCAGTAAAACTAGTGATATTAAGGACAAGGGACCTTCAGATTAAGAAAAAAGTTATTTTTCTTGTAAGAATTTAAATAATAAAATGCTTTTATAACTATAAATGAATAGCTATAAAAACTAAACATCAGATTCAGAAGATAAACATCCCTAAGACACCATCTTTAACAGTTTATTTCATTTGCTCAAGAGCAATGGTTTGTCTTGTTTCCCTACCACAGTGTTTTTTACACATTTCTATCATCCAGTAATATTTCCAACAAAACACAAAGCCGTTAAAATAAACTACCCCTGCTGCTAAAACATTACCATATCCTGTGTCACTATCCAGTTAAGAGAGGCCTGCATCATGCAGACATTTCTACTTCTGCACGCCGAAAAGAATCACATGGTAGGATTCTTAAGAACCCAGGTTTCAGACCCTACTGCAAACTCACTGATACGCTAAATCTGTGATGGAGCCATGGAACATGCATTGTAATAAGTACCATCCGCAGTGTCTGGTGGCTCTGATGTAAGAGGTCTGTAGAAAACACCTTGAGAATCAATGGCAAAATGCAAATTATGTTTCTTAATTAATCTGTATCCTGAATTATATCATATCTAATCTGCCTTCTGAACCCTTGGGCTTTAAGAGAAATGCTTATATTTTAAAATACAAGGGACAGAACATTAAATTAATTATATGACAAGGAATATTATTTGAATCTTTTCTTTCCCCATTGGATAACTCATATTCTTACAAGGCTAGGCGATGGAAACAGATCCATCATAGAAGCTGGTCCCGGGGATGAGTCATCATGGGATAGCTTCCTGACAATGGTGCCTGAGGAGTGTGCTGAGGTTGAGAAGAGTTCTTAGTCAGTACCCCTGAGATCTCTCTCGCAGTTGAGTAAAACCATGGAGGAGACTTCCAAGGATTTGCATCAGTGGGTCGAGAGGATCATTAGAAAAACATTTATTACTGTGTTTGTGGAATCATAATTTTTTTCCCTAAGCTGTCCTGGTCTGGTGAAGTAGAGATGTGGAGATAATAGAGTGTACTCTCTACTAAAATCTCCCCTATAGATATTTAAACATAATTTTTGTATTAATTAATATTAATACTAATTGTAATTCAGAAGGAAATTTATTTTGAGGTTTCTTTTGTTTAAGGCATTATAAATGAATAAGAAAAATGTAATTGTTAGAGAAATGACATGAAGGCTCTTTTGTTAAAGTAAGTGATCCTTTTAAAGTTTATTTTTTATGAAGGGCTAGATTTCTAGATACACAACTTCTAAAAATGGAGGCTTATCTGTTTAAATAAAGAAAGCAATCTGAAAAACAGTACTGGTCTAAGAACACAATCAAATCAATAATTTTATATTTTCAGGATTTAGATATAATAAAAACCTTTTAAACACTACTACAATAACCAAACTGTCTAAGTTATCTAACTCAATTTCTTTCCAGACTATTTCTTTGTTCAACACAAAACAATAGCACCCAACATTAACACTATATAAGAAGCAAATTCAAATTGTGTTGATATTGCCTGTGAATTATGCTCAATAATTTTTTACTTAGCTTTATCCTGGAAATTAATGATGGTATAAGAGGGGTAAGATTCTTAGAATAGTTATTTTAAAAACAGTGTTGAAAAGGAAGTATCAGTTACTTGGACACGACTGACAATTCATACTTAATAATGGTTGGCAACTCTTCACAGTGAAATGGGTATGAGCCTCAGGAGCCCTGTGTGCTGTTACCTGCAAACACAGAATGTGCTTCAGTTTCTAGGCTCTTTTTATTTTCAAGGTTTTCACACTCATCTCTCAAAACTTTTTTTAGATGTTGCATCCTTTATTTGATTTGATAGACTAACAGATGCTTTATGCCTCATGCTTCCTCACCCTCCTTCTTAAGTGTATACTGCTTTTTCTTCTTTCTTTGTATCAAGTGTTATATGAAAACATTTCTCTATGTGGAAAACTAATTCATAAGCCTCCTCTGGTAAGAAATGTTTGGGCTATTATTATTTTTTTTGCTGTTTTGCATATGACCTGTTTTCTGAGCAATATGCCTCTATTTTTCTTAAATCTAACATACACATGTTCTCAGAATGGAAAAAATAATTTTCAAAATTTGAAAGTAGAGCCTTGCTGACACATCATTGGCCAGTTACCAACAGGCGTCTTTATGAGTGACAGCAGTGCTGAGTACACACACACTGGAGCTGGTTCTTTCCTTCTGGTAGGAAAGGAAGAGAATCCATATGTCCTGGGGATTCTACATAGATAAAAACTGGTTATAATTAACTTCTCTTGCTATTTCTATAACTTCCTTATGAAGAATTTCTATAGTAAATCAATAAATGTATTAGAATCAGATGCCCAAGTTACTAAAGTGGATGAAATGGTGGTGTGGTAGTACTGTGGAAAAATATTAAACTTTAAAGTGAGGGTGCCTGATCCTGGTCGCATCCATGTTACTTAAGGAGTAGTGACCTTAGGCAGTCTTATGCTTTCTCGAAGTCTCTATATCCTTGTCTTTAACTGAAAATTATACTCGAGGTAGCAACATTGGGTGAGAGGGCTGCCCAAGACAAAATATGTGAGAAGAACTAAAAAAGTATCCTTGTTTTCCTTTTGATTACCCTTCATATCTGATCACTACATGAATATAGTAATACGCTTGCCTTATTTATATTTAAGTAGAAAAATAATTTGGATCATTAAGTCAAGACATGAAAAAGAAAAACCCAGAAGGAAGGTAACAATTTAAAAACAAGTGTTACAACCAATTGAAGATAATGGAGCTATAGGATCAAGTCTATCTAGTGTCCTTGTTCTTAATCTGTTTCCCAGCACTGACTTCCTTTAAAATAACTGAAAACTAATAAGGCGTAAAACATAATTTTCACCCTATTTGTCTGATTTTTCAGTTGTTTTTAATGTCCTAGGTGTTGATTTCCATCTCTCATATTGTTTACGGTTCTGGCAATGGTGAAGAATTTAAGTGCTTGTGATTAGAAAAGGCGATATTAGATAAAAAGGGTGATAGACCTGCTGTGCTTCGTCCCCTCAGAACCCTCCCCATTGTTTTTTTTTTTTTTTATACTTTAAGTTTTAAGGTACATGTGCACAATGTGCAGGTTAGTTACATATGTATACATGTGCCATGCTGGTGTGCTGCACCCATTAACTCATCATTTAGCATTAGGTATATCTCCTAATGCTATCCCTCTCCCCTCCCCCGACTCCACTACAGTCCCCAGAGTGTGATGTTCCCCTTCCTGTGTCCATGTGTTCTCATTGTTCAGTTCCCACCTATGAGTGAGAACATGCGGTGTTTGGTTTTTTGTCCTTGATCGCAAGGACATTTTTTATGGCTGCATAGTATTCCATGGTGTATATGTGCCACATTTTCTTAATCCAGTCTATCATTGTTGGACATTTGGGTTGGTTCCAAGTCTTTGCTATTGTGAATAGTGCTGCAATAAACATACGTGTGCATGTGTCTTTATAGCAGCATGATTTATAGTCCTTTGGGTATATACCCAGTAATAGGATGGCTGGATCAAATGGTATTTCTAGTTCTAGATCCCTGAGGAATCGCCACACTGACTTCCACAATGGTTGAACCAGTTGACAGTCCCACCAACAGTGTAAAAGTGTTCCTATTTCTCCACATCCTCTCCAGCACCTGTTGTTTCCTGACTTTTTAATGATTGCCATTCTAACTGGTGTGAGATGGTATCTCCTTGTGGTTTTGATTTGCATTTCTCTGATGGCCAGTGATGGTGAGCATTTTTTCATGTGTTTTTTGGCTGCATAAATGTCTTCTTTTGAGAAGTGTCTGTTCATGTCCTTCGCCCACTTTTTGATGGGGTTGTTTGTTTTTTTCTTGTAAATTTGTTTGAGTTCATTGTAGATTCTGGATATTAGCCCTTTGTCAGATGAGTAGGTTGCAAAAATTTTCTCCCATTTTGTAGGTTGCCTGTTCACTCTGATGGTAGTTTCTTTTGCTGTGCAGAAGCTCTTTAGTTTAATTAGATCCCATTTGTCAATTTTGGCTTTTGTTGTCATTGCTTTTGGTGTTTTAGACATGAAGTCCTTGCCCATGCCTGTGTCCTGAATGGTAATGCCTAGGTTTTCTTCTAGGGTTTTTATGGTTTTAGTTCTAACGTTTAAGTCTTTAATCCATCTTGAATTGATTTTTGTATAAGGTGTAAGGAAGGGATCCAGTTTCAGCTTTCTACATATGGCTAGACAGTTTTCCCAGCACCATTTATTAAATAGGGAATGCTTTCCCCATTTCTTGTTTTACTCAGGTTTGTAAAACATCAGATAGTTGTAGATATGCAGTGTTATTTCTGAGGGCTCTGTTTTGTTCCATTGATCTATATCTCTGTTTTGGTACCAGTACCATGCTGTTTTGTTTACTATAGCCTTGTAGTATAGTTTGAAGTCAGGTAGCATGATGCCTCCCTTTGTTCTTTTGGCTTAGGATTGACTTGGCGATGCGGGCCCTTTTTTGGTTCCATATGAACTTTAAAGCAGTTTTTTCCAATTCTGTGAAGAAAGTCATTGGTAGCTTGATGGGGACGGCACTGAATCTATAAATTACCTTGGGCAGTATGGCCATTTTCTCGATATTGATTCTTCCTACCCATGAGCATGGAATGTTCTTCCATTTCTTTATATCCTCTTTTATCTCATTGAGCAGTTGTTTGTAGTTCTCCTTGAAGAGGTCGTTCACATCCCTTGTAAGTTGGATTCCTAGGTATTTTATTCTCTTTGAAGCAATTGTGAATGGGAGTTCACTCATGATTTGGCTGTCTGTTTGTCTGTTATTGGTGTATAAGAATGCTTGTGATTTTTGTACATTGATTTTGTATCCTGAGACTTTGCTGAAGTTGCTTATCAGCTTAAGGAGATTTTGGGCTGAGACAATGGGGTTTTCTAGATATACAATCGTGTCATCTGCAAACAGGGACAATTTGACTTCCTCTTTTCCTAATTGAATACCCTTTATTTCCTTCTCCTGCCTAATTGCCCTGGCCAGAACTTCCAACACTATGTTGAATAGGAGTGGTGAGAGAGGGCATCCCTGTCTGGTGCCAGGTTTCAAAGGGAATGATTCCAGTTTTTGCCCATTCAGTACGATATTGGTTGTGGGTTTGTCACAGATAGCTCTTATTATTTTGAGATACATCCCATCAATACCTAATTTATTGAGAGTTTTTAGCATGAAGAGTTGTTGAATTTTGTCAAAGGCCTTTTCTGCATCTATTGAGATAATCATGTGGTTTTTGTCTTTGGTTCTGTTTATATGCTGGATTACATTTATTGATTTGGGTATGTTGAACCACCCTTGCATCGCAGGGATGAAGCCTACTTGATCATGATGGATAAGTTTTTGATGTGCTGCTGGATTCAGTTTGCCAGTATTTTATTGAGGATTTTTGCATCAGTGTTCATCGAGGAAATTGGTCTAAAATTCTCTTTTTTGGTTGTGACTCTGCCTGGGTTTTGTATCAGGATGATGCTGACCTCATAAAATGAGTTAGGGAGGATTCCCTCTTTTTCTATTGACTGGAATAGTTTCAGAAGGAATGCTACCAGTTCCTCCTTGTACCTCTGGTAGAATTCGGCTGTGAATCTGTCTGGTACTGGACTTTTTTTGGTTGGTAGGCTATTAATTATTGCCTCAACTTCAGAGCCTGTTATTGGTCTATTCAGAGATTCAACTTCTTCCTGGTTTAGTCTTGGGAGGGTGTATGTGTCGAGGAATTTATCCATTTCTTCTAGATTTTCTAGTTTATTTGTGTAGAGGTGTTTGTAGTATTCTCTGATGGTAGTTTGTATTTCTGTGGGATCAGTGGTGATACCCCCTTTAGCATTTTTTATAGCGTCTATTTGATTCTTCTCTCTTTTCTTCTTTATTAGTCTTGCTAGTGGTCTATCAGTTTTGTAGATCTTTTCAAAAAACCAGCTCCTGGATTCATTAATTTTTTGAAGGGTTTTTTGTGTCTCTATCTCCTTCAGTTCTGCTCTGCTTTTAGTTATTTCTTGCCTTCTGCTAAATTTTGAATGTGTTTGCTCTTGCTTTTCTAGTTATTTTAACTGTGATGTTAGGGTGTCAATTTTGGATCTTTCCTGCTTTCTCTTGTGGGCATTTAGTGCTATAAATTTCCCTCTACACACTGCTTTGAATGTGTCCGAGAGATTCTGGTATGTTGTGTCTTTGTTCTCCTTGGTTTCAAAGAATATCTTGATTTCTGCTTTCATTTCGTTATGTACCCAGTAGTCATTCAGGAGCAGGTTGTTCAGTTTCCATGTAGTTGAGCGGTTTTGAGTGAGTTTCTTAATCCTGAGTTCTAGTTTGATTGCACTGTGGTCTGAGACAGTTTGTTATCATTTCTGTTCTTTTACATTTCCTGAGGAGAGCTTTACTTCCAAGTATGTGGTCAGTTTTGGAATAGGTGTGGTGTGGTGCTGAAAAAAATGTATATTCTGTTGATTTGGGGTGGAGAGTTCTGTAGATGTCTATTAGGTCCACTTGGTGCAGAGCTGAGTTCAATTCCTGGGTATCCTTGTTAACTTTCTGTCTCATTGATCTGTCTAATGTTGACAGTGGGATGTTAAAGTCTCCCATTATTATTGTGTGGGAGCCTAAGTCTCTCTGTATGTCACTCACGACTTGCTTTATGAATCTGGGTGTTCCTGTATTGGGTGCATATATATTTAGGATAGTTAGCTCTTCTTGTTTAATTGATCCCTTTACCATTATGTAATGGCCTTCTTTGTGTCTTTTGATCTTTGTTGGTTTAAAGTCTGTTTTATCAGAGACTAGGATTGCAACCCCTTCCTTTTTTTGTTTTCCATTTGCTTGGTAGATCTTCCTCCAACCTTTTATTTTGAGCCTATGTATGTCTCTGCATGTGACATGGGTTTCCTGAATACAGCACACTGATGGGTCTTGCCTCTTTATCCAATTTGCCAGTCTGTGTCTTGTAATAGGAGCATTTAGACCATTTACATTTAAAGTTAATATTGTTATGTGTGAATTTGATCCTGTCATTATGATGTTAGCTGGTTATTTTGCTCGTTAGTTAATGCAGTTTCTTCCTAGCCTCAATGGTCTTTACAATTTGGCATGATTTTGCAGTGGCTGATATCGGTTGTTCCTTTCCATGTTTAGTGCTTCCTTCAGGAGCTCTTTTGGGGCAAGCCTGGTGGTGACAAAATCTCTCAACATTTGCTTGTCTGTAAAGTATTTTATTTCTCCTTCACTTATGAAGCTTAGTTTGGATGGATATGAAATTCTGGGTTGAAAATTCTTTTCTTTAAGAATGTTGAATATTGACCCCCACTCTCTTCTGGCTTGTAGAGTTTCTGCTGAGAGATCCACTGTTAGTCTGATGGGCTTCCCTTTGAGGGTAACCTGACCTTTCTCTCTGGCTGCCCTTAACATTTTTTCCTTCATTTCAACTTTGGTGAATCTGACAATTATGTGTCTTGGAGTTGCTCTTCTCGAGGAGTATCTTTGTGGCATTCTCTGTATATGCTGAATCTGAATATTGGCCTACCTTGCTAGATTAGGGAGGGCAGCCAAGACGGCCAAATAGGGACATCTCCGGTCTACAGCTCCCAGCCTGAGTGACACAGAAGATGGGTGATTTCTGCATTTTCATCTGAGGTACCAGGTTCATCTCACTAGGGAGTGCCAGACAGTCAGCGCAGGACAGTGGGTGCAGTGTACCGTGCGCGATCCGAAGCATGGCAAGGCATTGCCTCACTCGGCAAGTGCAAGGGGTCAGGGTGTTCCCTTTCCTAGTCAAAGAAAGGGGTGACAGACGGCACCTGGAAAATCGGGTCACTTCCACCCTAATACTGCGCTTTTCCAACGGGCTTAAAAAACGGCGCACCAGGAGATTGTATCCCGCACCTGACTCAGAGGGTCCCACGCCCATGGAGTCTCACTGATTGCTAGCACAGCAGTCTGATATCAAACTGCAAGGTGGCAGCGAGGCTGGCGGAGGGGCGCCTGTCATTGCCCAGGCTTGCTTAGGTAAACAAAGCAGCCTGGAAGCTCCAACTGGGTGGAGCCCACCACAGCTCGAGGAGGCCTGCCTGCCTCTGTAGGCTCCACCTCTGGGGGCAGGGCACAGACAAATAAAAAGACAGCAGTAACCTCTGCAGACTTAAATGTCCCTGTCTGACAGCTTTGAAGAGAGCAGTGGTTCTCCCAGCACACAGCTGGAGATCTGAGAACGGGCAGACTGCCTCCTCAAGTGGGTCCCTGACCCCTGACCCCTGAGCAGCCTAACTGGGAGGCACCCCCCAGCAGGGGCAGACTGACACCTCACATGGCTGGGTACTCCTCTGGGACAAAACTTCCAGAGGAATGATCAGATAGCAGCATTTGCAGTTCACGAAAATCTGCTGTTCCGCAGCCACCGCTGCTGATACCCAGGCAAACAGGGTCTGGAGTGGACCTCTAGCAAACTCCAACAGACCTGCAGCTGAGGGTCCTGTCTGTTAGAAGGAAAACTAACAAACAGAAAGGACATCCACACCAAAAACCCATCTGTACATCACCACCATCAAAGACCAAAAGTAGGTAAAACCACAAAGATGGGGAAAAAACAGAGCAGAAAAACTGGAAACTCTAAAAAGCAGAGCGCCTCTCCTCCTCCAAAGGAATGCTTTGCTCCTCACCAGCAGTGGAACAAAGCTGGATGGAGAACGACTTTGACGAGTTGAGAGAAGAAGTCTTCAGACGATCAAACTACTCCAAGCTACAGGAGGAAATTCAAACCAAAGGCAAAGAAGTTAAAAACTTTGAAAAAAAAATTAGATGAATGTATAACTAGAATAACCAATACAGAGAAGTGCTTAAAGGTGCTGATGGAGCTGAAAGCCAAGGCTCGAGAACTACCTGAAGAATGCAGAAGCCTCAGGAGCCAATGCGATCAACTGGAAGAAAGGGTATCAGCGATGGAAGATGAAATGAATGAAATGAAGCTAGAAGGGAAGTTTAGAGAAAAAAGAATAAAAAGAAATGAACAAAGCCTCCAAGAAATATGGGACTATGTGAAAAGACCAAATCTACATCTGATCGGTGTACCTGAAAGTGAAGGGGAGAATGGAACCAAGTTGGAAAACACTCTGCAGGATATTATCCAGGACAACTTCCCCATTGTTTTTTTTTTTTTTTTTGTAGAGAAAAAGGAAAAAACATGTTTTGCCCATACTGATCACTTTTATGTTGCAACAGTGCCTAGAAGGGGGCCTGCTCATCATTATATAATCCAGGCAAAACAGCAACATGATGCTGGTAGCAAAGCAGGAGATCCAGCTTGGAACCTAGAACATTCTGTTTAGACAGTGTGGTTCCCACATCTGCTTTTGCAGCTACCCAGGGAATTATGCTGGCGCTGTGGCTGGCATGACTGTAGGTGCCAGAGGCTTAGAAATCTCTCACTCAGGACTTCCCAGCCTAGTAGACTGTACCTAGGTGAAGCCAGAAACCATTTCCCATCACCCGAGTATCCTTTCCTTAAGCAACTTGGAGAAAATTCCAGAAGTACCACTAACTGAAAAACTCTAGCTAGATGTGCTCCTATAGCTTTTGCTAAAACCTGTATCCTTTGAACCTCTTTCCAATGAATTATAATTTGTGTAAGATTTTATGTTGCAATACTTACTTTTACCAATTCACAACCCCAATGAGACTAATTCTGAGGACATTCCTGGTACACCTAGGGAAGTACTTCATCAGATAGATCACCAAAAAAAAAAATTTGTATAACAGATTTTATTGTAATGTAATGATAAATTTTACTGAAATGCTGTGGCCTGAGTCTCCTACCTGCTCTCCCCAGGTCTCAACCTCTGTTTTATGCCAACAGAAAAATTTTTTAAAAGATCTGCTTCATGTTATTAGAAAAAAAAGTACCCATTTTTCTAAACCTACTTAAAATAGGTATATTCTGGCTATTAGGGCAATGGTTCTATAGAATAATATGTGTATTAGTCCATTCTCACACTGCTCATAAAGACATACTTGAGACTGGGTAATTGATAAAGAAAAAGACATGTAATGGACTCACAGTTCTACATGGCTGCAGAGGCCTCACAATCATGGCAGAAGGCAAAGGAGGAGCAAAGGCATGTCTTACATGGCAACAGGCAAGAAAACATATTTAGGGGACCTGCCCTTTTTGAAGCCATCGGATCTCGTGAGATTTATTCACTATCATGAGAATAGTCTGGGAAAAACCCACTCCCATGATTCAGTTACCTCCCCACGGGGTCCCTCCCATGACACACGGAGATTAGGGGAGTTACAATTCAAGATGAGATTTGCATGGGATCATAGCCAAACCATATCAATATGACTCTCAATTTTATCTCAATCAGCAAAAAACGAGGATATATGCCATTGGTAAAGAACAATATTCACACATTTCTGATAAGCCAGAATTCATGTTTAAAAGTAGACTAACAGATCAGATCAGGACAAAAATTGGGAACTATCTTTTGGAAATGGTAATGAAATAGGAAACTTGAAAATTGAAATTGTGTAAGGTTTCATAATAATGCTGACAAGTAAGAATTTGCTTATATGTTCAACAATGTTGAAAAAGTATACAATTTTCAAGAAATTCAAAGAGTTCATTGTTTAGGATATTGGAAAAGAAATATGCAACATGACTTTAGAAATAGAGTTGAGAAAGAGTGGGCAGAATGAGAAATAATGGTATTAGATTTTCAAGATGGTATCGAAGTGTGAAAATAAAATATACATATGTGTGGTGTTTATATCTGCCATCTCATCTATCTATCTATCTATCTATCTATCTATCTATCTATCTATCTAAGCTATCTACCTATAGTCTCCCAAAATATGATGTTTCAATTTTGGTTACAGTTTCTTTTGAAAACAGTAAGCTAAGTCAAAATAATATTAGTGGAAAAACTTGACAGTTTTTGTAATCGAGAAGGCTAAGGAAAGAAGACTTTTCAGAAGCACTGTTGAGAATATAAAGTACTGAACTAGTCATTACCCTTTGTTAAAAAGATAAAATAGTTATTTGAAAACCACATAAGTACCAGTTACCATAAAGACACAATGAACAAAGAGCATTAGACTTGTGAATTTAGAGTCCCTATTGTTCTAGCACATACTCTGTCTTGTCATAATAAAATTGAATTTGTGGTTATTTTGTGCTAAAAAAAAGCTTACTTGTGATAGTCTACCCTATTAACCTATGTTTTGTCTTAAATTTTCTATCAATTTGTTTTCTTTTTCTACATAGGTGCTTTTTAAAACAGGTTTTCAATGGAAAATTACATTTATTTACTACATTTTAATAGAAAACTTTATTAAAAACGTTTGTAATAGGAAATAAATTTACTTACCTAATTTGCTATGTACACACCAGTACTATGCTAATTAACCCAGTATATGTTCCTTATTTAAATTTAGTCTGTAATTTCACCGCTTGTTAGTCGAAAAGCCTTAAGATTTTGTATTCTCTTTATAAACCAGTAATAAAAATTATTTGTAACTCTAACAAATTCTTTTGTGACAAAAGCATGAAGATTTTTTCTTCTATGAAGCAGTTAAAAAACAAAGTTAGTGTTTGGGATCAGAAATACAAGAGCTATATCGCAAAAGAGACACCGAAAGAATGAAGATGGGAATAAACAATAAGAAAGAGATGGATTAGGTTAAGATTTAATCATCCATTTGAAATGTGGATAAAAGGTGAGGCGGCAAAAAGACTGAAAAAGAAGGTATCCAGTCTGGCTCATTTCTTCATTCCTACATCAGATTTCAAGGAAGTTCACTTCTCTCTTTTCCAAGATGACTATTTCATACCTTAAATTCTCTTCCCCCATACCACCAATGTAGTGCATGAATTGCCTTATACTAATGCAAATCATTAGACAAGCATATCGTTGTTTTCCCACAACAAACCTACATAATCACTTTAATAATATGCATCTACTTCTATGTTTTCCTTCCTTCTGTTGCAACAGACAAATTGAAACTTGTTTAACGAAAGTCCAGTTCTTGTACAAGTGTTTTGGAATCTCTTCCTTGCAAACTTTTAAAGGAACATTTTTTTTAAATTATTAATTTTTATTATACTTTAAGTTCCAGGGTACATGTGCAGAACGTGCAGGTTTGTTACATATGTATACATGTGCCATGTTGGTGTGCTGCACCCATTAACTCAACATTTAACGTTAGTTATGTCTCCTAATGCTATCCTTCCCCACTCCCCCGACCCCACAACAGGCCCCAGTGTGTGATGTTCCCCACCCTGTGTCCAAGTGTTCTCATTGTTCAGTTCCCACCTATCAGTGAGAACATGCGGTGTTTGGTTTTCTGTCCTTGTAATAGTTTGCTCAGAATGATGGTTTCCAGCTTCATCCGTGTCCCTACAAAGGACATGAACTCATCCTTTTTATGGCTGCGTAGTATTCCATGGTGTATATGTGCCACATTTTCTTAATCCAGTCTATCATTGGTGGGCATTTGGGTTGGGAACAACCCAAATGTTTTTTATTCAGTTAAAATAAATTTACTGAGCACTTATTCCCTGCTATATACCATGCTAGGTATTGGAACTACATTGACGACCACAGAGAGGTATAATCTTTCTATTCATAGAGCTTCCAGTATGTTGGGAGACTTATACATTAATCAAATAATGATACAAATAAACACAAACTTATAAGTGAGTTAAAAGCTATAAAATATTAATGCAATGAGAGCTCATCAAGGAAATCAGAAAAGAAGTTTCTGAGAAAGTAACATTTGAGCTAAGATATGAAAGATCTGTACATATAAATTGGACCAAAAGAAAAGGGACAAATTTCCAGAAAAGAAAAGAAAATGGAAAAAGTATTCTAAGGTCCTGAAAATGGCCAATGTTAGCAGAAAATAAGGGGGAAAGTAGAATAAATTAGGCTGGGAAGAGGTCAGAGGTTGCAGAACATTGTGGGACATATTTAGAAAAGTTGTTTATATCCTAAGGTTAGTGAGAAGTTATTGGAGGGTTTTATACAAGGAGGTGGCAGCATCAGGTGCATCAGCAGTGCAACACCATATTCCAGGAGAACAAAATGATAAGTAGATATGCATAGAGTACTCATAATACCTTTTGCAGTATTCCAGACAAGAAACTGTTATAGTTTGAACCAAGTTTGAGGGAAATATTATGAATTTGTTTCTTTTATCTCATTTCAGTGCATAAATAGTTCTAATTGAACCCCACATACTGCCTCCATTTATTTGTTGCCTGTCCATAGCCAAACTCTTCCAATGAATTAACTACATAAGCAGTAACCACATTCTCACCTCTTATTAAATATGAAAAATGCAGAATTTTGCATTTACCACTGAAACAGATCTGGCTAAAGTCCCCAGATACCTCCATACTGCAAAATCTGTTAAATTATTTTGTCATCTTATTTCATATCTAAAATGCATTTGACTAAGTTGACCAATGATTCATTCAATAAATGCATTTTTCATTCATCAATACATATTGAGATTTTACTGTGTGAAATTTGTAATATGTTTTGCTAGGTATACAAGAAAGAGATGAGTCTAATGGTTGAAACAAACAGTAATGAAAGAATTGTACAAATAAATGTAAATTTTCAACTAAGATTAAATTTATAAAAGTTACTAGGAACTCATTCAGGCAGCGTCAACATGTTATTCCTTGACTATCATTACATCATATTCTCCTACATATCTGTATGTTAGATGATGCATAGAGATTAGACATAGATGGATGATAGATAGATAGATAATAGATAGATAATAGATAGACAGATAGATAGATAGGCAGATGGTTAAAAATATTTAAAAGACTACCACAAAAAGGGAATCTATTTACAATGAGTAAAACTAAAATACTAACATAGTTGAGCTAGACAGTCTCTGAGACATATGCATATATAGAGGGATAGATTGTCTATCTATCTACCTATCTATCTATCTATGTCTATCTATCCTCTTATGTACCTATGGTTCAAAATTACAAAGTGCTCCAAGGCAAGGCAGGGTGGGGAGTAAGCAATAGAGACATTGAGTATACCCTTCTCTTGAAAGAAAAGAAAGTAGGTGACAGAGTTAAATATTTTCTAAAGAACAGAGCAAATCTGATACACTATAGATAAAATTGCAAGAAAGAAAAAAATTGGAGATGCAAGAAAAAAGCTTATTACTGATAGAATAAAAGCATAAGAGATGTGAGAGTCTACTAGTAAGAGCAGAGGTGAATTGATGGATCATTTTAGAAATAAAAACATTTCATATTCTGGAGTAAGGAGAAAGACATCAAAAAGGCTAGATTTTTCTGTTATAGCTATGTTGATATGGTGTGAGTATTAATATAAATAATAACATTAAGCAAATGTGTACTGAAGTAAATTATCATTTTAAACTGGGCAAATCCCAAAACATATAACAACCAGATATTAATATATTAGCTTTTTCAAAAGATGAAACTAGTCTGTAAAAACATCTCATATTGAATTTATCTGGAATGTTGTTGTGAGTAGCTGAAAGCAAATTATTCCACCCAAAACTCATCTACCCTCATTTAAACACAGATCATGCAGATAATAATTCATTTATCAAGTACTTTTCTCATTAATGATTGAGTATCTCAGATTTCATTACAAATTTTATGATTTTAAAAAATATGTTAATTGATTTTTTGACTAGGTAACATTAAATTGTGCTTCTATATCCTTTCTTTTTGTTTTATATGCACCTGTGTGCATATATGCACACACACACACGCACACAAACACACACATCAAGCCATTTCCTAATTTCTACAATTAAATTTTTAGTCCATTTATTTTCTCCTTTATCTTTTAATGTAGAAACTATTTAAATCTCTGTGTTTATGTCTAGATACAGCTTTTGTTAAAATGATTTTATTTTTATATATGATAAAATTTATCTTTAAAATATTGTCTGTCTATATTTTACTTTTCCTATGAAAAAATGGTGGTTTAGTGGAGCTTTTCTTTTCACTCCAGAAACTTGGGAGACCTATTTATGTGTTTTGTTTCATATATAAGTGAATAGATATGCTCATCAGATGTACTTTACCAGAGACAGATGGTAACCTCTTATTAAGGTTATATTCCTTCATGTGATTTTTAAACTTATATATATTTATGCATATCTTCTTTTTTTGGTATTTTTTGGTTCATACAGTTTTACACTCACTTCCGTCACATATGGATTCATGACTATTATATTATTTTATATATCCTTACTGTAAAGATATCTCTTATACCAGTACAATGCATTTGAATTTTGTTTTTTAACACAATTTGTTAATGTGTACCTTTTAATTCAATGTTAAACACAGTTCTGTTGGACTGCACATTTTTATTATTACTTTGCTTATTATACATTTTGTTATATATTTTATTGGTTTTTTTTTGCTCCATGCTTATTTATTTTTCTCTCATTTATCTTTTGAATCATTTTTAATTTTTTTCCTATTGAGTTAAATTTCATTGGTATGAAACTATTTGACCTATTAAAAACATAGGAAATCTAGATATTTTAAAACTAAGTTAATGGGAAAAAAATCACTGCTTAATTCCTCATGACATAAAAATGGTTTTAATTAAGGTGTTCATTTTTGCTACACTCTTGCTCAACTACAACAAATCTGTGATAGTATTTTCAAAAGGGTATATATAAAGATTTCTTTTTTCTTTTTCTTTTACTTTTACTTTCTTTTTTTTTTTTTTTTTTTTTTTTTTCCTTTTACAGACAAGGTTTTGCTCTGTCACCCAAGCATGAGTGTAATTGTGCAATCAGGTCTTACTGCAGCCTTGACTTCCCTGGCTTAGGTGATCCTCCCTCCTGACCCTCCTGAGTAGCTGGGACTACAGGCATGCATCACCATGCCCAGCTAAATTTTTGTTTTTGTAGAGACAGTGTTTCACTTTGTTGCCCAGGCTGGTCTCAAATTCCTGGGCTCAAGCAATCCACCCACCTCAGCCTCCCAAAGTGCTAGGATTACAGGGGTGAGCTACTGCACCAGGCCGAGGATATCTTTCTATTAGTTTCACTAATGATTACCAATTTAGCTGAGCTAAAACCTGATTTCTTACATTTTCTATTAAATATTATATTAAATATTATACAAAGACAAGAAAGGTTTTTTTTTTTTAGCTGTTATGTCTGACTTGGTGGGGTAGTTATATAATTGGTTCTGGTTTCTTCCTTGGGAAGATCTATTAATTCCATATGCTATTATATGTCTTAATCTTTCTCATCACTGTCTTTATCAGTTTTATTCTTGTATATCTAAGAAACTTTTTTAGCTTTGTCTGCTAAGCAATAATTTGATTTCCTACAATACCAACCATACTATTTTAATGTCTTTAATGTATTAATTCAGTTATTGAACTTTGTATTTCCTTAAAGCATTTTCTTATTTCTATAAGATTGTATCACATCTATATTATATATTTCATTTGTACATATTCCATATATTACTATGGCCCCTATCTATTATGTGCCTCTTCCTTTATTTTCTACTTTTGCACAGGCCATGTCTTATTGAATTTTTACTTAGAACAACAAGTAATGATTTATTCCTCTAGTAAACAATTTTTAGAGACAAACGTTTTAAGTTTTTTTGAAAATGCTTGATTTCTTTTATGTTGTAAAATCCTCTTTCCTATTGTCTCTAGATTCTCCTTCATTTTCTTTTTTCTTATTCTTGAGCAAGGAGAAACCTATTCAGACTTAGTCTTTCATCTCTGACAATGCATGTGGTACACAGTATTGCCTAATATTTGACGATTAGGAGAGCAGGTTTTATCTCTCAGCTATGGCCCTTGAAGAGCTCACTTTGTTTCCTGCAGGTATTCACATAATGAAGCTCTGCTGGTCTGACAAGGGAAACTCTCAGCCCCAGCAATCAAATTATCTAAATATACCACATAATCAGATGTGGCTTTTTTTTTTTAGATGAATTTTTGCTCTGTTGCCCAGGCTGGATTACAGTGGTGCAATCTCGGCTCACCTCTACCTCCTGGGTTCAAGCGATTCTCATGCCTCAGCCTCCCAGGTAGCTGGGATTACAGAGGCTGGCAACTGCACCTGGCTAATTTTTGTATTTTTAGTAGAGACGGGGTTTCACCATGTTGGCCAGGCTGGTCTTGAACTCCTAACCTCAAGTGATCTGCCTCCCTCGGTCTTTCAAAGTGCTGGGATTACAGGCGCGAGCCACCGTGTCTGGCCACAGATGTGGTTTTCTTTGACCAGGTACAACACCTAAAATGCTAATAGAGATCTCCCCACATCTCTGTCTCATACCGCCTTTCCCCAACTGCCTAGTACAATGAATTTCCTAAGATGACTATAGGTCTCAGAATGGAATGGTTATCCTTATCCCACTATCTGCAAGTAGATATAAAAAGAAAGTAATGGAGGAATAAAGTTGGAGAGCATTTAGGGCAGATGGAATTACTCAGTTAAAGTCTTTCTCTATTTTTTAAATCCCAATTCTGTCGAAAGTTTTATTTTTGTACATTTTTTTTTTACTTTTTTGGTAAGAATCTGAGTATTCATAAATATTTCATATTACATGAGGTAATATAAAGGAACACATAAAATCAGACTCACAGGATTTAGAGATCTTCCCCAGTATCAACCTCTACTAATACTTCCAAGAATACAAGTACTCATGAGGTACAGGCAAAGCAGCAAGAGTTCTGGGACTTTCATGACAGCTATTTAGGTCCTTTCTTCTAGCACCAAGCATGCAATGGCTCAGGTTAACAGATGAAGTTTCCAAAAAACGTGTTTTGTCATCTCATTTATAGAAGAAAACATTTGGGTTGTGAAACATCTCCATTTTATACACAAATTATGGCATGCCTTATGTGGCATTTCTAGAGTTATGCTCCATTAATCCATAGTGTATTTATCTGTTCCACATTGCTATAAAGAACTGCCTGAGACTGAGTAATTTATAAAGAAAAGATGTTTAATTGACTCACAGCTCTGCATGGCTGGAGAGGCCTCAGGAAACTTACACTCATGGTGGAAGGGGAAGCAGGTATGTCTTACATGGCAGTAGGCTAGAGAGTGTGAGAAGGAAGCAAAGGTGGAAGAGCCCCTCATAAAACCATCAGATCTCATGAGAACTCACTCATTATCACGAGAACAGCATGGAGAAAACCACCCCCATGTTCCAGTTATCTCCCTCCCTCGACATGTGGGATTACAATTCTAGGTGAGATTTGGGTGGGGACGCAGAGCCAAACCATATCACATAGATTCCAGGCATGTTTACTCTAAGCAATTTCCAGGCATGTTTACTCTAAGCAATTCTAGATAAGTAGGTATATACTTTTAAAAGCATTCCATAAATTAACGACACTCCTCTTAGCAAAAACTATTTGGTTTGTTTGCCAGATCTGTCACTAGCTTTTTAATAAGAAGATCACATCTAGTCACTTGTCTTCTCCAAACCTCTCACCCAGAAGTGTCCTGCTTCTCTCCATCCCCACTTGCCAAAGTGAGCGAATGGATCATAGATCTACCTGTTGTCTACTCAATCACTTCCATGTTATAAGACAGGGGTTTCCAACCCCTGGGCAAGGACCAGTAATGCTCTGTGGCCCATTAGGAACTGAGCCACAAAGCGGGAGGTAAGCAGTTAGCAGGAGAGCATTACCACCTAAGCTCCACCTTCTGTCACTCGTGTCATATCAGTGGCAGCATTAGATTCTCATAGGAGCACAAACCTTATTGCAAACTGTGCATGCCAGGGATCTAGGCTATCTGTTCCTTATGAGAATCTAATCCCTGATAATCTGAGGTGAAACAATTTCGTCCTGAAACCATCTCCCTCCACACCTACCCTCCCATCCTGGAAAAAATTGTCTTCACAAACCTGGTCCCTGGTGCCAAAAAGGTTGGGGACCACTGTTACAGGGATATTTGTGGATAGGACAATTTTCTCATGTATTACTAATAGAATGACTTTTTAGAAATCATATTTCTGACTAGTCTATGTACTTGCTTGTTTACCCATCATCTAAATAGTAAAATCAAAACTCCAGGATATAACCTCATGGCTGACTACAATCTGTCTCTAAGTATTTCCACTTGATTTTCCTCTCTTTTCCTGAAACCCAATAGGTTTTTCCTTGATACTGGTTGACTTGCATGTGTTTGCTTATCTAGAGCAAGGCAAGAACTATATTCACATTTAGAAACCAGAAGAAATAAAACTATGCTCTAAAGAGTTACAAAGATACATCCTTAATAAGCCTGAAATATTATCAAATTTACCTTGTTAGTAACTAGAAGAAAAGTGAATTAAGCTGATCACTTTAATTGAAAATGAAACCACACCAAACCTAATTATACTATGGCACAACACAGACCCTCCATATAATGAAAACATTCGTCCTACTGTTGCAGGCCTTGTAAACACTGCTAGTAGTCTGGTCATGCCTCATTTCCCTCAGACTCTTTCTAAATACAGCCAAATTTATTGATGCAAACAGTGAGGTCAAGTAATGAATTTTCAAGGTCATTTTGCGAATAGGAGGAAACAGTTTCTTTTGACTCCTCCTGGATGCCTCTGCATAATGGGTTGCTTCTGCTGGATTCATTAATTTTCTTATCATGCTGTAAACCAATTAGGTCTTCTGCCTACCCTCATTATAACCTGCATATATATATATATATATATATATATATATATATATATATATATATATATAACCCATATTGGATGCTCAGGACACTCCAATAACTTTGGCTAACTAATCCATGAAATAACTTTTTGAAGAAAATACAGAAATTCATATCAACCTTCCTATCATTTTCAAAGATGCAGAGTTGTGGCTAAATTTGCTTCTGGTATGTAAAATGAACCCAGGACCCATGTTCCTGATGGAGAGTTTGCTACTTCTCTATGTAGATATAAAATTTTTTATAAACATCTACAAAATATTTTCCTTGGGGCTGTTTTTACTTAAGGGGAACTACAAGAACATATATATATTTATATCTATATATTTATATATATATTTATATATATATATTTTATATATATTTATATATATTTTTTCATATATATATATTTATATATATATTTATATATATTTATATATTTTTATATATATTTATATATTTATATATATTTATATATTTATATATTTATATATATTTATATATTTATATATATTTATATATATATATTTATATATATTTATATATTTATATATATTTATATATATTTATATATATTTATATATTTATGTATATTTATATATATTTATGTATATTTATATATATTTATATATATTTATATATATTTATATATATTTATATATTTATATATTTATATATATTTATATATATTTATATATATTTATATATATTTATATATTTATATATTTATATATATTTATATATATTTATATATATTTATATATATTTATATATATATTTATATATATTTATATATATTTATATATTTATATATATTTATATATATTTATATATATATTTATATATATTTATATATATTTATATATATTTATATATATTTATATATATATTTATATATATTTATATATATTTATATATATTTATATATATTTATATATATATTTATATATATTTATATATATTTATATATATTCATATATATTTATATATATTTATATATATTTATATATATTTATATATATTCATATATATTTATATATATTTATATATATATTTATATGTATATATGGAGAGAGAGAGAGAGAGAGCGAGAGAGACAGTCTCACTCTATCACCCAGGCTGGAGGGCAGTAACGTTATCTCAGCTCACTGCAACCTCTGCCTTCCAGGTTCAAGTGATTCTAGTAGGTCAGCCTTCTGAGGAGCTAAGTAGCTGGGACTACAGGCGTGCACCACAATGCCTGTCTGTTTTTTTTTTAATTATTTTTTGTATTTTTATTAGAGACAGAGTTTCGCCATGTTGGCCAGACTGGTCTCAAACTCCTGCCCTCAAGCCATCCACCCATCCCGGCCTCCCAAAGTGCTGGAATTACAAGCCTGAGCCACTGCACCTGGCCAGAAAAAAAATTTTTTAAGCATGACTACACTGTGCATACATGTGTAAGCTCATCAGAACAATAGCACTGGGAAGAAAAATGTTGCCTTTTGATATCCAATCTTTCCACGTGAGTTATTCCTAGACACATCTTTTTAGCAGACTCTCTTTTAGCAGGCCTCTTACTAGACTTATTTCATTCTTCCTTCCCTATTGCTTTCTATTCTTCCTGTTGTCTAGTTATTTATAAATCAGATTCCTACAACAAAGTAAAACCATAATGTAGGATAGATTGGGATCATTTTTGTAGAAGTTAAATAGCCAGACATTCTGTATTATATAACAAGATGGACCTTTATAAGAAAAACTATTAGAAAATTTAAATTTTTGTTCCAAGCAGTAAGAATCTAGAGTACCTGATCTTTAGCATATCCATCTTTTCAGAGATGAGTGTGTAAAGCTTATTTTACTTAAGAAACTCTATTGTTGTCTTGCAAAGCTCTGGACCCATACCAACACCCATGCTGCAATTGCTATTGTATCTTTGCCTTCAATGAAATATCAAGGTGTGAACATTTTGAGTCTACTATGGTAATGTAACATCTAAGAGATTTTCCTAGAGGACTTGTTATTTGTACAAAATAAATATGACTAGGTTATATGATTTTAGAGCTGCAAGAATGTAAACCGTCTCTCATCTCTCTTGCCCTACTTCCATCCCTACTTCCCTCTGCCAATTCCTTAATATTTACCCAAAGGAAAATAAATCATTATGTAAAAAAATACCTACACTCGAATGTTTATCACAGCACTATTCACAGTGGCATGATATGAAATCAACCTAATTGTCCATCAATGGAGGATTGGATAAAGAAAAGGTAGTATATGAATATACAATGGAATACTATTTGGCTATAAAAAGGATAAAATCATGTCATTTGCAGCAACATGGATGGAACTGGAGGCTATTGTCTTAAGTGAAATAACTCATTTTGATTTTTCACTAGGCCCCATAAATTATTTACATGGTCTTGAATGTAGAAGAGCAACTAATCTTAGGCATATGACAAATTTACTGGCTAAGAAAATTAATCAGAACTACTACAAGATAGGGGTTAAGGCAGACATCCAGCCAGTGGGAAACTAGCTTGGAAAAAGAGGGTTGTGCCAGGTTATGAAGGTTGGGATTTTGAGGCTAGAGTCCAGAATTTGTTCTGGAGCCACCCATGAATCTTTGTAGGATTTTGAAGAAATATTCTATTATTAGAATTCCATGGTGATGTAAAGGGTGGATTAAAGGAATGCAAGAAATAGAAATGGAGGGTGTTCAGGTATAATGTTAGTAAAATAATCTTGGTGAGAAATAATGAGGGCTTAATGACATGAATTAATACTGGACGTAGGGTCTGAGATATATTTCACAAAATGGGCAGGCTTCCCTCTTCCTCATACTGGTACTGTGCATACCTCTATTGCCTTTCTCCAAAAAAGAAAATGTTACTATATACAAGTTATTATGTGTCCTTTTCAGGTCTTTTTCCAACTTTATACTGAACATATTCATAATCATCAAAATAATCCAGAGTGAAATTTGGAGTGAGATAACTCCCATAATACTTCAAAAAATCTTCATAAGGTATAGGATCATTGAAAAACTTTTTTATGGGAAAAAACACAAAAACAACGAGGTACATAGGCCTCTCAAAAGTACTTCCACTGCACACCCATCTTTCTCAGGTTTTATAGCTGAGGAAAGGTCCTCCTTGCTTCTGTTTGCCTCAATGATATTTCAATTCTCAAGATATTATAAGTAATTCAAATACATATTTAAAATGCTAACCTTTGTTCTGTAACAAGTATATTAATTAGGAATAGCCACTTTAGCAATGAAACATTCTAATTGTATATTAAAAGTCCTGAATCAGTACCCAAGGACTGAAAATAAATTTTTTCTAATGATAACTGTAAAGCATTTATTTGGAGTATTGACTACGTTGTTAAGGTAGATTCTTGCTTCATTTTATATCAACCACATTCAGAAAATTGCACAGATTGAGGACACCATCGTCAGCCTCAAAGAGAATAGGTTTGGTCCTGAATATAAACTCCGGCTTACCTTGCTTTGTCAAAATGATTGGAGCTTAAAGGTTTTGTTCAAATAGCACCTTCTTGTCTATTTAAAAAACAGCACCTGGATTCTGAGCTACAGGTTAACCAAATAACCATCTGTTTAAAAACCGTTAACATGAAAATGTTAAAATCCCAGTTTTACTTCCAAAGTTGCCTAGAAATTAGCAGTCTTCTATTGATTGTGATACAGGAAATTATCATTTGAGTTGAGTTGAGTTGAGCATTACTTTGAAAATGCAACACAAAAACATTAACACAGCCCATTTTCTAACCCCTTCCTTTCTCACACAACACATATGCCTACAAACACTTCTCTTATTTTCTCTTCGTCACTGGGCTCCAGCTACACTGGGCTCCCACTATTTGCACATACACAGCTATACTGCCATTTCTGAGCCTTTGCCCTTGTTGTTACCCATGTCTCAGACTCCCTTCTCCCAGATCTGTGCAGGTGTCCCCAGTCTCCTTCAGCACTTGGCTCAAATGACTCATTTTTTTCTGGCCACTGTATTTTAAATCCAATTCTGCCCTCAACTGTCACAATTCTTGCTTTATCTTTCTCTGCAGCACTTGTTAACATCTTAAATGTTTCCTGTGTAGATATCTTTGCTGAGTTTATAGTTGATATCCTCCTAGAATGTAAACCCTAAAGGGCAGAGATTTTGGTTATTTGTGCCACTGCTAGATCTTCAACACCCAGGACAGGATTTGGAACATTGCGGGCACTCAGTACAATGTGCTATCAAACAAATAGAAATAGTTCTATGGATTCTTTTTCTGAACCCTCCTCTACCCTAGAAGACTGAAGTTGAACTTGCCTTCAAGTCTAAATGAAACAATCACCACTGAAATCAAAAGGACAGCATCTGATGACTTTCACTTATTGAAGTATCGAAGTTACCAGTCAGCCCCTGTAACCAGCATTAGTAAGTTCTTTTGATTTATTCCCCCACAATAACTCTAATGCATTATCAGGGAAAAAAATCTTACATTTAATATACTATGAACTGTCTTAACTGGTACTGCCATAACAAAATACCATAGACTAAGTGGTTTAAACAACAGAAATTTATTTTCTCGCAGTTCTGGAGGCTGTAAGTCTGTGATCAGAGTGCTAGTATGGTTGGTTTCTAGAGAAGGCTCTTTTCCTGGCTGGCAGATGACCCCCTTCTACCTGTGTTGTCACATGGGTGGGGTGAGAAACAAAATATTCTCCAGTGACTCTTCCTGTAAGGGCACTAATTCCATCCTGAGGGATATACCATCATGATCTCATTAAAATTCAGTTGTTTCCCAAATGCACCATGTCCAAATACCATCACATTGTGGGTTAGAGCTTCAACATATGTATTTTGAAGGAGCACAGCTCGGTCCATACCATTAACTCATACAGAGTGGGAAAAAGTGGTGCAAAACACGGCTTAATTTATTTCATCAAATTGTCTTTCAAATGTCACTTTTCTCTTATTTCCTCCCCTCCACCATTTTTCTTTTATCTCTCTCATTCCTCCACATAAAAGTTGTTTGAGGGTTTTGCTTTCCTATGTCTTTTTCTAACCAACTCTCCTGCTACCACCCATCTTGCCTTTTTTCCCCTCAGGTCAAGGTTATAAAGACCTTTATCTATATGATTTTGTCCCTGAAAAGGTAACTTGGATTCTTACAGCTCCTAGATTTTTCACTCTTTTTAGTGAAGGGTATTTAATATAAACAAAGGATTTTTGGGCTAGAATTGTACCCTGTCATAGAGGAACTTGATGGATTATCATGGTAACAAAATCTCTGCCTTTTAACTTGGTTGTATCAAGAAGTCATCTCCTCCACTTGGATACAAGAAAATGAATGTGGGGAACTAGGGGACTGAACACTTCATTCTGTCACACTTGGTTCAATAGCCTATTTATAGACCTTAAATCTAAACACAAGAGCAAAAAAGTAACGTTTCTAATGCCACCAAAATAAGAATCCATGGCCCTAGTTACATGCACTGAATTTCCTTCTGGAAAGCTATAAAATTGTATACGTTAATTTATCTTTCCTTCCTGCTCATCATTTCTATCCTGCCAAAATATAAAACATACACTTTATATAACTTTACAAAAGGAAAATATTCCAAAGAATTGGAAAAATTGGCAATATGTTAGAAGACCATTATGTGACTTATTTGAATTGTTAGGCTCTCATACAGCTTTGTTTATCTAAAATATATAAGCTTCAGTTTTACTGTTACCAAAACTAGTTTATGAAACAAATTATTCTGTTTCCAGAATATTTAATGATTGCTTCCATGTATTAAACAGTAACCATAAGAAATAGACAACCAGATGATTGTGTTTTTTCTTTGCTGACTATTTTTTGCTTTTATCTATCATTTTTGAGGAATATATCAAGTTAAAATTTTCCATACATGACACCACTTATTGTAAATAAAAATTACAGGTAGAGGAAATGTCTTAAAGTAAGTTTCTTCATAGTTTTCTTTTTGTGCATTAACCTGGAAATGACTATGTTGTTATCAATATTACCTTTTACTTTCAAGTGAATAATAGGATTTGAAATTAAATGCAATTTTAAAAAGCATGATTCCTTGGGAAAAATCTTTCTCAGATATGTGTGTTCACACTAGGGCTGTTAATATATTTTTACTTGGGAGTGTGGGATTTAAACTTACTGCATTTAAGCAAAGATATTGGTTCTTGGCAATTCGAGTTTTATTTTTAAAATAAGATTTTGAGAATTAGGATAAGAGGTAAATGTTACACACGAATTATGTAGCATTATTTTCTTAAATTCATCTACTTAGATTTTCTTTCTCTATGTTTCATTTCCACTGATGTTAAACTCTTTTAAGGTATAATAAAGTGCTAAACATCATCAGTAACAGATCATTAACGACTCTAAATACAGAAACAACATCAGAGAGCATACTACTCTTTTTCTTCATTAGTAAATTTTCTGTTTATATTATCCTAGTGGAAATTACGACCAGTTTTGTTGATAAAAGATTGCACAAACTTGTGAATGTCTCTATAGTTCATACATATTATAAGTGAATTACAAACCACCGAAACACAAAGACTTTGCCTGGTTTCTTTTATTCTGCCAAACAATTTATTTCCCAACTTGTTTTTTGGACACTGACAAAAAACCTAAGTGTTAAATCATTAAGAAATGCTCTAGTTATACATTCGTCTAAATTTTTTTCCAAGTTTTTAACTTCTTTGCCTTTGGTTTGAATTTCCTCCTGTAGCTCGTAGTTTGATCGTCTGAAGCCTTCTTCTCTCAACTGGTCAAAGTCATTCTCCATCCAGCTTTGTTCCATTGCTGGTGAGGAACTGCGATCCTTTGGAGGAGGAGAGGTGCTCTGCTTTTTAGAGTTTCCAGTTTTTCTGCTCTGTTTTTTCCCCATCTTTGTGGTTTTATCTACTTTTGGTCCTTGATGATGGTGATGTACAGATGGGTTTTTGGTGTGGATGTCCTTTCTGTTTGTTAGTTTTCCTTCTAATGGACAGGACCCTCAGCTACAGGTCTGCTGGAGTTTGCTAGAGGTCCACTCCAGACCCTGTTTGCCTGGGTATCAGCAGCAGTGTCTGCAGAAGAGTGGTTTTTCTTGAACCACGAATGCTGCTGTCTGATCATTCCTCTGGAAGTTTTGTCTCAGAGGAGTACCCAGCCGTGTGAGGTGTCAGTCTGCCCCTACTGGGGGGTGCCTCCCAGTTAGGCTGCTCAGGGGTCAGGGGTCAGGGACCCACTTGAGGAGGCAGTCTGCCCGTTCTCAGATCTCCAGCTGTGTGCTGGGAGAACCACTGCTCTCTTCAAAGCTGTCAGACAGGGACATTTAAGTCTGCAGAGGTTACTGCTGTCTTTTTATTTGTCTGTGCCCTGCCCCCAGAGGTGGAGCCTACAGAGGCAGGCAGGCCTCCTCGAGCTGTGGTGGGCTCCACCCAGTTGGAGCTTCCGGGCTGCTTTGTTTACCTAAGCAAGCCTGGGCAATGGCGGGCGCCCCTCCCCCAGCCTCGCTGCCGCCTTGCAGTTTGATCTCAGACTGCTGTGCTAGCAATCAGCTACACCTACTCCGTGGGCATAGGACCCTCCGAGCCAGGTGCAGGATATAATCTCCTGGTGCACCGATTTTCAAGCCCGTCAGAAAAGCGCAGTATTTGGGTGGGAGTGACCCGATTTTCCAGGTGCCGTCTGTCACCCCTTTCTTTGACTAGGAAAGGGAACTCCCTGACCCCTTGTGCTTCCTGAGTGAGGCAATGCCTCGCCCTGCTTCAGCTCGCACACAGTGCACTGCACCCACTGACCTGCGCCCACTGTCTGGCAGTCCACAGTGAGATGAATCCCGCACCTCAGATGGAAATGCGGAAATCACCTGTCTTCTGCTTCACTCACGCTGGGAGCTAAAGACCGGAGCTGTTCCTATTCTCCCATCTTGGCTCAGGAGCTGATGGAGCTGAAAGCCAAGGCTGGAGAACTACGTGAAGAATGCAGAAGCCTCAGGAGCCGATACGATCAACTGGAAGAAAGGGTATCAGCGATGGAAGATGAAATGAATGAAATGAAGTGAGAAGGGAAGTTTAGAGAAAAAAGAATAAAAAGAAACAGGCAAAGCCTCCAAGAAATATGGGACTATGTGAAAAGACCAAATCTACTTCTGATTGGTGTACCTGAAAGTGACGGGGAGAATGGAACCAAGTTGGAAAACACTCTGCAGGATATTATCCAGGAGAACTTCCCCAATCTAGCAAGGTAGGCCAACATTCAGATTCAGGAAATACAGAGAACACCACAAAGATACTCCTCCAGAAGAGCAACTCCAAGACACATAATTGTCAGATTCACCAAAGTTGAAATGAAGGAAAAAATGTTAAGGGCAGCCAGAGAGAAAGGTCGGGTTACCCACAAAGGGAAGCCCATCAGACTAACAGCGGATCTCTTGGCAGAAACTCTACAAGCCAGAAGAGAGTGGGGGCCAATATTCAACATTCTTAAAGAAAAGAATTTTCAACCCAGAATTTCATATCCAGCCAAACTAAGATTCATAAGTGAAGGAGAAATAAAATACTTTACAGATAAGCAAATGCTGAGAGATTTTGTCACCACCAGGCCTCCCCTAAAACAGCTCCTCAAGGAAGCACTAAACATGGAAAGGAACAACCAGTACCAGCTGCTGCAAAATCATGCCAAAATGTAAAGACCATCGAGACTAGGAAGAAACTGCATCAACCAATGAGCTAAATAACCAGCAAACATCATAATGACAGGTTCAAATTCACACATAACAATACTAACTTTCAATGTAAATGGACTAAATGCTCCAATCAAAAGACACAGACTGGCAAATTGGATAAAGAGTCAAGACCCACCGTGTGTTGTATTCAGGAAACCCATCTCACATGCAGAGACACACATAGGCTCAAAATAAAAGGATGGAGGAAGATCTACCAAGCAACTGGAAAAAAAAAAGGCAGGGATTGCAATCCTAGTCTCTGATAAAACAGACTTTAAACCAACAAAGATCAAAAGAGACAAAGAAGGCCATTACATAATGGTAAAGCAATCAATTCAACAAGAAGAGCTAACTATCCTAAATATATATGCACCCAATACAGGAGCACTCAGATTCATAAAGCAAGTCCTGAGTGACCTACAAAGAGACTTAGACTCCCACACATTAATAATGGGAGACTTTAACACCCCACTGTCAACATTAGACAGATCAATGAGACAGAAAGTCAACAGGGATACCCAGGAATTGAACTCAGCTCTGCACCAAGTGGACCTAATAGACATCTACAGAACTCTCCACCCCAAATCAACAGAATATACATTTTTCTCAGCACCACACCACACCTATTCCAAAATTGACCACATAGTTGAAAGTAAAGCTCTCCTCAGCAAATACAAAAGAACAGAAATTATAACAAACTATCTCTCAGACCACAGTACAATCAAACTAGAACTCAGGATTAAGAAAATTACTCAAAACTGCTCAACTACATGGAAACTGAACAACCTGCTTCTGAATGACTACTGGGTACATACCGAAATGAAGGCAGAAATAAAGATGTTCTTTGAAACCAAGGAGAACAAAGACACAACATACTCTGGGACACATTCAAAGCAGTGTGTAGAGGGAAATTCATAGCACTAAATGCCCACAAGAGAAAGCAGGAAAGATCCAAAATTGACACCCTAACATCACAATTAAAAGAACTAGAAAAGCAAGAGCAAACACATTCAAAAGCTAGCAGAAGGCAAGAAATAACTAAAAGCAGAGCAGAACTGAAGGAGATAGAGAAACAAAAAACCCTTCAAAAAATTAATGAATCCAGGAGCTGGTCTTTTTAAAGGATCAACAAAACTGATAGACTGCTAGCAAGACTAATAAAGAAAAAAGAGAAGAATCAAATAGACGCAATAAAAAATGATAAAGGGGGTATCACCACTGATCCCACAGAAATACAAACTACCATCAGAGAATACTACAAACACCTCTATGCAAATAAACTAGAAAATCTAGAAGAAATGGATAAATTCCTCGACACATACACCCTCCCAAGACTAAACCAGGAAGAAGTTGAATATCTGAATAGGCCAATAACAGGAGCTGAAATTGTGGGAATAATCAATAGCTTACCAACCAAAAAGAGTCCAGGACCAGATGGATTCACAGCCGAATTCTACCAGAGGTACAAGGAGGAACTGGTACCATTCCTTCTGAAACTATTCCAATCAATAGAAAAAGAGAAAATCCTTCCTAACTCATTTTATGAGGCCAGCATCATCCTGATACCTAACTCAGGCAGAGACACAACCAAAAAAGAGAATCTTAGACCAATATCCTTGATGAACATTGATGCAAAAATCCTCAATAAAATACTGGCAAAACGAGTCCAGCAGCTCATCAAAAAGCTTATCCACCATGATCAAGTGGGCTTCAACCCTGGGATGCAAGGCTGGTTCAATATATGCAAATCAATAAATGTAATCCAGCATATAAACAGAACCAAAGACAAAAACCACATGATTATCTCAATAGATGCAGAAAAGGCCTTTGACAAAATTCAACAACCCTTCATGCCAAAAACTCTCAACAAATTAGGTATTGATGGGACGTATCTCAAAATCATAAGAGCTATCTATGACAAACCCACAGCCAATATCATACTGAATGGGCAAAAACTGGAAGCATTCCCTTTGAAAACTGGCACAAGACAGGGATGCCCTCTCTCACCACTCCTATTCAACATAGTGTTGGAAGTTCTGGCCAGGGCAATTAGGCAGGAGAAGGAAATAAAGGGTATTCAATTAGGAAAAAAGGAAGTCAAATTGTCCCTGTTTGCAGACAACAGTATTGTATATCTGGAAAACCCCATTGTCTCACCCCAAAGTCTCCTTAAGCTGATAAGCAACTTCAGCAAAGTCTCAGGATACAAAATCAATGTACAAAAATCACAAGCATTCTTATACACCAATAACAAACAGAGAGCCAAATCATGAGTGAACTCCCATTCACAATTGCTTCAAAGAGAATAAAATACCCAGGAATCCAACTTACAAGGGATGTGAAGGACTTCTTCAAGGAGAACTACAAACCACTACTCAAGGAAATAAAAGAGGATACAAACAAATGGAAGAACATTCCATGCTCATGGGTAGGAAGAATCAATATCGTGAAAATGGCCATACTGCCCAGGGTAATTTATAGATTCAATGCCATCCCCATCAAGCTACCAGTGACTTTCTTCACAGAATTGGAAAAAACTACTTTAAAGTTCATATGGCACCCAAAAAGAGCCCGCATCTCCAACTCAATCCTAAGCCAAAAGAACAAAGCTGGAGGCATCACGCTACCTGACTTCAAACTATACTACAAGGCTACAGTAACCAAAACAGCATGGTACTGCTACCAAAGCAGAGATATAGATCAATGGAACAGAACAGAGTCCTCAGAAATAACACTGCATATCTACAACTATCTGTTCTTTGACTAACCTGAGAAAAACAAGCAATGGGGAAAGGATTCCCTATTTAATAAATGGTGCTGGGAAAACTGGCTAGCCATATGTAGAAAGCTGAAACTGGATCCCTTCCTTACACCTTATACAAAAATCAATTCAAGATGGATTAAAGACTTAAACGTTAGACCTAAAACCATAAAAACCCTAGAAGAAAACCTAGGCATTACCATTCAGGACATAGGCATGGGCAAGGACTTCATGTCTAAAACACCAAAAGCAATGGCAACAAAAGTCAAAATTGACAAATGGGATCTAATTAAACTAAAGAGCTTCTGCACAGCAAAAGAAACTACCATCAGAGTGAACAGGCAACCTACAAAATGGGAGAAAATTGTTGCAACCTACTCATCTGACAAAGGTCTAATATCCAGAATCTACAATGAACTCAAACAAATTTAGTAGAGAAAAACAAACAATCCCATCAAAAAGTGGGCAAAGGACATGAACAGGCACTTCTCAAAAGAAGACATTTATGCAGCCAAAAAACACATGAAAAAATGCTCACCATCACTGGCCATCAGAGAAATACAAATCAAAACCACAATGAGATATCATCTCACACCAGTTAGAATGGCAATCATTAAAAAGTCAGGAAACAACAGGTGCTGGAGAGGATGTGGAGAAATAGAAACACTTTCACACTGTTGGTGGGACTGTCAACTACTTCAACTATTGTGGAAGTCAGTGTGGCGATTCCTCAGGGATCTAGAACTTGAAATACCATTTGACCCAGCCATCCCATTACTGGGTATATACCCAAAGGACTATAAATCATGTTGCTATAAAGACACATGCACACGTATGTTTATTGCAGCACTATTCACAATAGCAAAGACTTGGAACCAACCCAAATGTGCAACAATTATAGACTGGATTAAGAAAATGTGGCACATATACACCATGGAATGGTATGCAGCCATAAAAATGATAAGTTCATGTCCTTTGTAGGGACATGGATGAAATTGGAAATCATCATTCTCAGTAGAGTATCGCAAGAGCAAAAAACCAAACACCGCATATTCTCGCTCATAGGTGGGAATTGAACAATGAGAACACATGGATACAGGAAGGGGAACATCACACTCTGGGGACTGTTGTGGGGTGGGGGGAGGGGGGAGGGATAGCATTGGGAGATATACCTAATGCTGGATGATGAGTTAGTGGGTGCAGCGCACCAGCATGTCCCATGTATACATATGTAACTAACCTGCACATTGTGCACATGTACCCTAAAACTTAAAGTATAATAATAATAAAAAAGAAAAGAAATGCTGCTTGAAATTTTCAGCATCTTTACGTATTACAGGTTTTAATTGTGATTCAAGAAGGATTACAAGATTGATGAAAAGGAGTAAATGGCTGAATGATACAGTAAATGTCACTGAGTTTATTTCATTTGGGAATTTTGAGGTAATTAATCTTACATGTTTAATATCCACAGAAGGGTTGAATTGGTGAGTTTGGGGCATTTCAATAGACAGATAATGAGAGATGCCAAGATTTTGGGATCCAAAGGCTAATTAGTAATCAAAATCATAATTATATAAAGGATTTAATTTGTTACTAAAGTATCAAATCCTCGTGGAATTCTTGTTATAAGTCATTTCTTTTTTTCTCTCTCTCTTTTAATTCTGTGAACTTCTGGCATTACTCCATGCTTAATATGCCTGAAATAGTCACAAAGCAAAACCTGGGGCTGTAACACAATGAGAAAAGCCTGTTGGAACAACACAGGAAATGACAGAGTTAATAGTTTATCCCCTGCTGGGAAGGATTGTAGAAAAATATATACCATATGTATAATCATTGTACAACACCAGATTATACCAATTTCTCCCTCTTCTCATTGTTTGTATCTCCTAGTTACCCAGTAATTCCTTATTTATTTATGACTTCAGCAACTGCTCTACTGTTTTCTCCTTTTCTCTCTCTCATATTAGCCTTCTCATTGACTTCTGTGTCAATAGAGATACATGCCTGACACCTCGATTTCTGGATATCCTTGCTTCCATCTCAAGTATTCACTTCCTTTGATAAAGGCCATTGTCATCACTGGTAACTGTACAATTTCTGAAATCTCAGTTCCAAGTAATCAGTATCTCACTCTCTAATCACTTCTTTGCGGACAGATATGGTTTGGCTCTGTATCCCCACCCAGATCTCATCTCAAATTGTAATTCCCCACGTGTCAAGGGAGGAACCTGGTGGAAGGTGATTGGATCATGGGGGTGGTTTCCCCCATGCTGTTCTCTGCGATAGTGAGAGAATTCTCATCAAGATCTGATGGTTTTAAAATTGGCAGTTTCCCCTGTGCTCTCTCTCTGTCTCCTGCTGCCTTAAGAAGATGGTGCTTGCTTCTCCTTTGCCTACCACCATAACTGTAAGTTTCCTGAGGCCTCCCCAGACATGTGGAACTGTGAGTCAATTAAACCTGTTTTATTTATAAACTACCCAGTCTCAGGTAGTATCTTTATACCAGTGAGAAAATGAACTAATACACTGACCAAAAAACAAAGCAAAACAAAACAAAAACAGAAAAAAAAAAACCTTCACTCTTAACAGACTCTCCAATCCATTGGATTCACCAATTTCTTCACCAAGGAAGAAGAATTTTAAATGTTAGGAGTTAAAAGAGTAATAAAGTTCAGACACATTGTAAGTTATAATTCCAGGAAAATACAAAATTAAATGACAAAAAAAGGGAATGGAAAACAAATTCATGCTTCTTAATTGCATTCTAGAGAATAGTAATTTCCCACTGGTACTTCTGATAGCATTCGAACAATATCAAGAAAGTCTGATAATATAACTCTCATATAGAGAAAGAAAAACACATGAAAACACAATCCTGGAGTATGTAAAGGAAAAAAAGACATAAAGCAGATATGATTATATGAGTAAAAAATGAAATAATAATGTATTTGGCAATTACCTCAATTTCAATTTTATACTAAGATATACATAGGGGACAGTGTAGTTACCAACATTATTCTACCTACAATCTGTTCAGATTGGCAAAAAAAATCATAATTTTGAAATCATGACCACTTATATCTACTTTTTAAATGATCACTCAAAATGTAATAGACATGTAAGAATCTCAATCCTCCATATCCATGTCAAACAAAATATAATGATTTTTTTCATTAAATCTATTGAATAGTTTGGAACTATCCTCATCATTTGAGGTGGAACAGCTGTTAATTGTGCTAATGGAAATCAAGAAACGATGAATAATAAAAGAAGTCATTGGCCTTCCTAAGTGCTAATTACTAGGGAAGTATATCTAGGCTCATTACAAATATTTCAGACAGATTAAGGCACATTGACGAGCATTTAGTGATATTAAGTCACAGAATGCAATGTCTGGAAACCTCTGTATTCAAATTATAAAGCTGTGCTATGAGACATACACTAAATCTAATGAAGCTCTTATTTAGTTGGTCCTATAATTTATAGTTGACTGCCTTGGCTGTGGGAATCTTTGCCATAATTACAGGGCTACAGCTAACATTAATGACAGAAAAAAGGACATTATTATCATTTTGTGAAAGAAAGTTTTAATTGATTGCTGAAAAGAAATTGGAGTATGGGAAAACTAATATCAAACAAAAGAAAATGTATAGATCACCTGTTTAACCAAATTAGTCTCTAGCTTTGTATCCTTGTCTTTTGGGAAAATTATAAATGTTCATCTGGAAGATTGGGAGTTATTAAATAAATAAATGTAGACAAAACTGATTATTTTTCTGGACTCTAAGAAAGAAAATTTATATTAAGCACAACTAAAGATATTTCTTTCTTCACCCTGAAACATAGTCTACTTAATACAACCTTCTGCACTTTAGAAAGCTAAAAAATGGTCAATAGTTCATTGAGAAGTTCCAAAGCAGGTCATTATGACCTTGAAGGTGTGTTTATGTTGAAGTTGAACACTTCTGTAGGTCTCTCTGACCTATAAATAAATGCTTCTCAATGGAATTTAAGCAAATTAAGCACCGCATTTGTAGGAAATAGCACAAATCTAAGAAACACAAATTCTGCCCTCCACAAATCTATACCTTCAAAAGAGAAGGATAAAGCAAAAATAGATAAGAGGTTTAAGCAAAGAAAATTTAAGTATCTATTTTTAAATTTTTTTATTTTTAATTTTTGTGGGTATATAATAGGCATATTTTATTTATGGGATACATGAGATATTTTGATACAAGCATGCAATGTGAAATAATAACATCATGGATAATGGGGTCTTCATCCCCTCAAGCATTTATCATTTGTGTTACAAACAATCTTATTAAGCTCTTTCAGTTATTTTTAAACATATAATTATTATTGACTATAGTCACCCTAATCAAATAGTAGGTCTTATTCTTTCTTTCTAACTATTTTTGTACTCATTAACAATCCCCACCTCCCCCTGAGGCCCTCACTACTCTTCCCAGCCTCTGGTAACCATCTTTCTACTCTATGTCCATAAGTTCAATAGTTTTTTATTTTTAGATCCTACAAATGAGTAAGAACATGCAATGTTTTTCTTTCTGTGCCTGGCTTTTTTCACTTAACATAGTGATTCCAAATTCATTCATGTTGTTGCAAATGACAGGATCTCATTCTATTTTTTGGCTGAATAGTACTCCATGTGTATATGTACCACATTTGGACACTCAGTTACTTCCAAATCTTAACTATTGTAAACAGTGTAGCAACAAACGAAGGAGTGCAGACATATCTTTAATATACTGATTTCCTTTCTTTTGAATATATGCCCAGTGGTGCAATTGCTGTGTCATATGGTAGTTCTATTTTTAGTATCTACTTTGAGTGAATAAAACAATATACTTTCTGAAAGCAACAAAATATTGTTCCTTCAACATCATTTACTGATTTCAAAAATGAGGGTTTATTTTAATTTCTTCTTTCTATATGTCATAGAAATTCAAAAAAAGTCTTAAACAAGTGTAATAAACAGCATTTAACACAGTTTCTAATAACTCCCACCTCTTGGTAGACATACATTTTTATATTGCCCTCCAATAGGGCTGTAGACTAGATTTAATGACTCTCTTCTAATGAATACAACAAATTGATTAAGTTTTACTGCCAAGAAAGAGTTACAAAGTGATTGTGGTTTCCATTTTGCACGCTCTTTGTTGCTTTCTTGCTTGTTTGCTCCGATGGGAGCCAGCTGCCATGTTATAAGCTCTTTTATGGTAAGGTCCCTGTAGCAAGAAATTTTGGAAGCTCTCCAGTCAACAACCAGAAAGCAAGGGAGGCCATCAGTCCAATAGTCTCATGAGAAATCAAATCCTGACAACAACCACATGAATAATATAAATAGGTCCTCCCTCAGTCAGTCCTTCAGATGAGACTACAACCTTAACCAACACTTGGATTCCAGCCTTCTAGAAGAACTTGAGCTTGATGTAGCCAGCTGAGCTATACTAAGATTCTTAGTGTACAGCAACTAACAAATGTTTGTTGTGTTAAACCTCTAAGTTTGGGGTAATTTGTTGCATAATGGATAACTAATAAAAAAAATCTCTACTTTGCAAAAGATTATAATTTCCTCAAGATTTAAGTTTGATTTTATTTGTGTGTTAAAGTAAACCAAACTGACTAAAATATAAATGAGATGTATTTTCCATTTTTCTTAAAAATAAGTTCAAGGACAATTAGAAAATAATTACCATAAAAATATCCATCTTTAATTGGACTAACTAGCATCCTATGAAATACTTCATAAAAGTTTTGTAACAATACATGACATTATATCCCTATGAGATTAAATGACATCTCTTGCATCTTAATCAGATGTTATAGGATTATTTGAAGCTCAGTGACATCTCTGAAAAGCAAGCAAATATGCCTTCAATTCTGAAAAATGTTGTTTTAATTTGAATTTCTAAATCTGTTTAACTTGCTGTTTAATTATTGTGATACAGTATTCTATAAGACTGCAAATACATAATTAGCATTATGTAGCTATCTAGCTCATATACATGAAAATACTATTAAATAAATATTTAAACACTTTATAATAGCTTATGTTTTTGGTGGTTAAAAAGTAATGATTCACACACTACTGACTTGCTTTTAAGCTCAAATCTATTACCCAGTACTGGAACTTTTACATTTCCAAATAAAGAGGCTGATTCAGTAGTTTATAATTATGATATTACAACATGTGCTTTAAAAATCACCTACTACTATATTTTTGTGCAAAAGGAACAAATTATATCAACATTGCTGGAAATCTGAAAACTGGCAAGCAACTTAGTTTTAAATATTAATATTAAAAGTTACAATTGCTTGGAAGCAAAAAAAAGTCAGTTAAAGATGAGGCATAGAAATATATAATGTTTTCCCCAAAAAATAAAAAAAATCTAACAATAAAGAACACCACAAAGACTATAAATAGCAAAATTTGGCATGATTATTAAACACAGAAAGATGAGAATCGAAATACCTCTTTAGAAAAACTTTTGATAAAATAGTGTTTTAATAATTTTACATATTACAAATATTTCTAAGTATGTTTCCTTTAGTATGTATAGGAAATGTAATTGATAAATGTTGTTTCCCTATCTTTTGCACAGAAGTGGATATGCTTAATATGTATCTTTCTTTCCATTTGGAAGTATCAGTCTTGGGAGCACTTGGGATGTAGACTGACCTAAACAAACCTGATGATCTTGAGCCTTTACATGGTTGGCAGGATCCGTCATTCCTTCATGTGAGTGCATCCAGTTGTTATAGGACACTTCATAATGCAGTGAAATGGTTCAACTAACTCAAGTGATAAACTGAGTTACTGAGAGAAAATTAAAAAGGTCTGGTAACTAGGCCAAACACCATGGTGATGATATGCCACTAAGATGATGCAGTGGGAAAATCTGTCATTTTAATAATTGGTGTTAAGAAAACTGGATATCCACATGCATAAAAATGAAACCAGATCTTTCTCTTATACCTTACACAAAAATCAACTCAACACGGATTAAATATCTAAATGTAAGGACTGAAATCTTAAAATTCCTAGATAAATTTTCACAAGGGAAAAAGGTTTTTGATATTAATTTTGGCAATGATTTTTTGGATATCCCACCAAAAGTTTAGGCATCATAAGCAAAAATAGCAATTGGGACTACATCAAACTAAAAAGCTTCTGCACAGCAAAGGAAACAATTAATAAAATGGAAAGGCAGCCAAAAGATTGTGAGAAAATATTTGCAAAATACAAATCTGATAAGGAGTTAATATCCAGGATGTATAAGGAACAGATACAACTCACTAGCAATAATAATAATAATAACTCAATTAAAAATAGGCAAAGGACCTGAATAGGCATTTTTCCAAGAAGACTTAAGCATGTCCATATATAAAAAGTTGCTAACAACCACTAATTATCAAAGAAATGCAAGTAAACCACAATAAGATATAACCTTATACATTTGCAGGTGGGATGGTATTATTATCACAAAACCAAGAGACAACAAGTGTTAGTGAGGATGTGAAAAAAAGAGAAGCCTTTTATTCTGCAGGTAGGAATGCAGATTCTTAATAGCCATTATGGAAAACAGTGCTAAGGTTTCTTAGAAAATTAAAAATTGAAATACTATATGGCCCAGCAGTCCCTCTGCTGGCTACATGCCCAACAGAAACAGCACGTCATAGAGATAACTGTGTGCTCATGTTTATTGTGGCATTATTCACAACAAAGAAGATAAGGAAATAACCTAAGTGTCCATCAATGGATAAATAGATTTAAAACATTGTGATATATATAATGCAATATTATTTTTCAGCCTTAAAAATGTAGATAGTGCCATTAGCAACAACATGAATAAACCTGGAGAACATTATGCTAAGTGAAATAAGCCAGGCACACAAAGAAAAAGTACTACATGATTTCAATTATATGTGGGACCTTAAAAAAAAAAAAAGGTTTTTTGTGTCTCTATCTCCTTCAGTTCTGCCCTGATCTTAGTTATTTCTTGCCTTCTGCTAGCTTTTGAATGTGTTTGCTCTAGCTTCTCTAGTTCTTTTAATTGTCATGTTAGGGTGTCAATTTTCAATCTTTCCTGCTTTCTGTTGTGGGCATTTAGTGCTATAAATTTCCCTCTACACACTGCTTTGAATGTGTCCCAGAGATTCTGGTATGTTGTGTCTTTGTTCTCCTTGGTTTCAAAGAACATCTTTATTTCTGCCTTCATTTCGCTATGTACCCAGTAGTCACTCAGGAGTAGGTTGTTCAGTTTCCATGTAGTTGAGCGGTTTTGAATGAGTTTCTTAATCTTGAGTTCTAATTTGACTGCACTGTGGTCTGAGAGACAGTTTGTCATAATTTCTGTTCTTTTACATTTGCTGAGGAGTGCTTTACTTCCAACTATGTGGTCAATTTTGGAGTAAGTGCAATGTGGTGTTGAGAAGAATGTATATTCTGTTGATTTGGGGTGGAGAGTTCTGTAGATGTCTATTAGGTCACGTGGTGCAGAGCTGAGTTCAATTCCTGGATATCTTTTTTAACTTTCTGTCTCATTGATCTGTCTAATGTTGACAGTGGGGTGTTAAAGTCTCCCATTATTATTGGGTGGGAGTCTAAGTCTCTTTGTAAGTCTCTAAGGACTTGCTTTATGAATTTGGGTGCTCCTGTATTGGGTGCATATATATTTAGGATAGTTATCTCTTCTTGTTGAATTGATCCATTTTTTTGTTTTCCATTTGCTGGGTAGATCTTCCTCCATCCCTTTATTTTGAGCCTATGTGTGTCTCTGCAAGTGATATGAGTCTCCTGAATACAGCACATTGATAGGTCTTGACTCTTTATCCAATTTGCCAGTCTGTGTCTTTTAATTGGAGTATTTAGTCCATTTACATTTAAGGTTAATATTGTTATGTGTGAATTTGATCCTGTCATTATGATGTTAGCTGGTTATTTTGCTCATTTGTTGATGCAGCTTCTTCCTAGCATCTATAGTCTTTACAATTTGGCATGTCTTTGCAGTGGCTTGTACCGGTTGTTCCTTTCCATGTTTAGTGCTTCCTTCAGGAGCTCTTTTAGGGCAGATCTGGTGGTGACAAAATCTCTCAGCATTTGCTTGTCTGTAAAGGATTTTATTTCTTCTTTACTTATGAAGCTTAGTTTGGCTGGATGTGAAATTCTGGGTTGAAAATTCTTTTCTTTAAGAATGTTGAATATTGGTCCCTACTCTCTTCTGGCTTGTAGAGTTTCTGCCAAGAGATCTGCTGTTAGTCTGATGGGCTTCTCTTTGTGGGTAACCTGACCTTTCTCTCTGGCTGCCTTTAACATTTTTTCCTTCATTTAAACTTTGGTGAATCTGAAAATTATGTGTCTTAGAGTTGCTCTTCTCGAGGAGTATCTTTGTGGCATCCTCTGTATTTCCTGAATTTGAATGTTGGCCTGACTTGTTAGGTTGGGGAAGTTCTCCTGGACAATATCCTGCAGAGTGTTTTCCAACTTGGTTCCATTCTCCCCATCACTTTCAGGTACACCAATCAGACATAGATTTGGTCTTTTCACATAGTCCCATATTTCTTGGAGGCTTTATTCATTTCTTTTTACTCTTTTTTTCTCTAAACTTCTCTTCTCATTTCATTTCATTAATTTGATCTTCAGCAGACACTTCTCAAAAGAAGACATTTATGCAGCCAACAGACACATGAAAAAATGCTCATCACTGGCCATCAGAGAAATGCAAATCAAAACCACAATGAGATACCATCTCACACCAGTTAGAATGGCAATCATTAAAAAGTCAGGAAACAACAGGTGCTGGAGAGGATGTGGAGAAATAGGAACACTTTTACACTGTTGGTGGGACTGTCAACTAGTTCAACCATTGTGGAAGACAGTGTGGCAATTCCTCAAGGATCTAGAACTAGAAATACCATTTGACCCAGCCATCCCATTACTGGGTATATACCCAAAGGATTATAAATCATGCTGCTATAAAGACACATGCACATGTATGTTTATCGCAGCACTATTCACAATAGCAAAGACTTGGAACCAACCCAAATGTCCATCAGTGGTAGACTGGATTAAGAAAATGTGGCACATATACACCATGGAATACTATGCAGCCATAACAAAGGATGAGTTCATGTCCTTTGTAGGACATGAATGAAGCTAGAAACCATCATTCTCAGCAAACTACTGCAAGGACAAAAAACCAAACACCGCATGTTCTCACTCATAGGTGGGAATTGAACAGTGAGAACACTTGGACCCAGAAAGGGGAACATCACACACCGGGGCCTGTCGTGGGGTGGGGGGATGGGGGAGGGTTAGCATTAGGAGATATACCTAATGTAAATGATGAGTTAATGGGTGCAGCACACCAACATGGCACATGTATACATATGTAACAAACCTGCACATTGTGCACATGAACCCTAGAACTTAAAGTATAATAATAATAATAAAAAAAACAGAACTCATAGAAGCCAGGTAAAAGCATAGTTGCCAGGAACTGGGCTGTGGTGGAAATGGGGATATGTTGGCTAAATGGTATAAACTTGCAGTAAAGTAGGGTGAATAAGTCTAGAGATCGAATGTACAGCATCAAGACTATAGTTAATAATATAGTATTGTACATTGAAAATGTGCTGAGAGAGTAGATTTTAGGTGCTCCTACCACACACACTCAAAGGTAACTATTTAAGATGAAAAATACATTTTTTGTCTACCTCTAATAATTATTTCACTAAGTATATGTCTATATAAACATCATGTTGTGAACAATAAATTATACAATAGAAAAAGAGTTTCATTTTAAATATAAATCACACTTTACAATGAAAAAGTCAAATAAGATACAATTTGAAAATAGTAAGCAGAAGAAAGCCCAAGTGACTATGTTAGCATAAGACAAAGTGAACCTCTGGAGAAGGAGACTATTAGAAAAAGAGGGACATTACATAATGATAAGATGGTTAATTTATAAAAAATAATATACATAATATATACATTGAAGTACATGTATCAACATAATTTTAAAATATATAAAACAAAAACTAATCCAGTCTATCATTGTTGGACATTTGGGTTGGTTCCAAGTCTTTGCTATTGTGAATAATGCCGCAATAAACATACGTGTGCATGTGTCTTTATAGCAGCATGATTTATAGTCATTTGGGTATATACCCAGTAATGGGATGGCTGGGTCAAATGGTATTTCTAGTTCTAGATCCCTGAGGAATCGCCACACTGACTTCCACAATGGTTGAACTAGTTTACAGTCCCACCAACAGTGTGAAAGTGTTCCTATTTCTCCACATCCTCTCCAGCACCTGTTGTTTCCTGACTTTTTAATGATTGCCATTCTAACTGGTGTGAGATGATATCTCATAGTGCACATGTACCCTAAAACTTAAAGTATAATAAAAAAGAAAAAAACAAACAAACAAACAAAAACTAATAGAACTAAAGAATAGACAAATATATAATTAAAATTAGATATTTTAAAATTACTTTCTCATTAACTTATAAAATAACTAGATAGAAAATCAGTTAAGATACAGAAGGTAAGGACAACAGTATCAATGTAATTTTCATAAATTAAATTTGTAGAACAGTCCTTGTAGAAGTAGTAGGATACACATTCTTTTCTTTTTTTTTTTTCAACCTTTATTTTAAGTTCTTGGGTACATGTGCATGAGCCCTTCATGCATTAACTATTCTTCCTGATGCTCTCCCTCCACCCCAACTCCGAACAGGTCCTAGTGTGTATTGTCCCCCATGATGTGTCCATGTGTTCTCATTGTTCAGCTCCCACTTATAAGTGAGAACATTTGGTATTTTGTTTTCTATTACTGTGTTAGTTTGCTAAGGATAACAGCTTTCAGCTTCATCCATGTCCCTGCAAAGGACATGATCTCATTCCTTTTTTATGGCTGCATAGTATTCCATGGCATTTATGTACCACATTTTCTTTATCCAGTCTACCATTGATGGGCATTTGGGTTGATTCCATGTGTTTGCTATTGTGAATAGTGCTGCAATGAACATATGTATGCATGTATCTTTATAATAGAATGATTTACATTAGTTTGGGTATATACACAGTAATAAGATTGCAGGGTCAAATGGTATTTCTGCTTCTAGATCTTTGAGGAATCACCCCACTGTCTTCCACAATGACTGAACTAATTTACACTTAATTACAGTTAAGAATGAAATAAAATCAATTCCATATACAAGATTCTGTAGAATAGACGTGGTAAAACTACTTTTCAACATATTTTATGAGGCCAGGATTACCGTGACACCAAAACCAGACAAAGTATTACAAGAAAACTACAAACCGATAGTCTTCTTTGGTATATAGAAATATACCAAAGGTAATACATCATCTACAAGCAGAGTTAATTTGGGAACTCAAAGCTGCTTCAACATTCAAAAATATGCTTCAACATTCAAAAATATGTCAGTATGTGTTTTCATATCAATATTCTAAAGCAGGAAAATCTCATACTTTCCTACTCTTCTCTACCTCAATTTTCCAGTCCAAGGAAGAACACACTTGCTGATCTTTGAACAATGCTTTCTTTGTAAAATCAGGGGCTTTACACATGCTATTCTCTCTACATGGAATGCATTTCCCTTTATCCTTACTTGGCTAATGTTATCAGTTGAATAGTTTCCCCAAAAAGGTATGTTGAAGTCCTAATCCCAAGTACATAAGAATGTGACCATATTTGGAAATGGCGTCTGTAGAGAGGTAACCAAAGTAAAATGAGGTCATTAGAATGGGCCCTAATCCAATATGACTGGCGTCCTTATAAGAAGAGTAAAGCTGGACACAGAGACAGACACATTATGTGGCTATGTGAAGACACACAGGGAGAAGACCACCATGTAGCTGGCATGATGTGTCTATAAGCCAATGGAGGCCAGGAGTTGCCAACAAACACTGGAAGCCAGAAGAAGCAAGGAAGGATTCCCCTCTAGAGCAATCAGAGAGCTTCGCCCTTCTGACACCTTGATTTCAGATTTCTAGACTCCAGAACTGTGAGAATAAATTTATGTTGTTTTAAGCCACCCAGTGTTTGATACTTTTTAATGGTAGATCTAGAAAATTAACATGGCTGGCTTCTTTTCACCCTTTATATATCAACCAAAATGTTCCTCTCTATCCCATCCACCCTCCCCTGTAAAAAGTTATCTTATCCTCAAAGAAGCCACCAGCCTCCAATCATTCTGGATCTCAGAACTCTTCTTCCTTCATAGCATGTGTCAGCCATGATTATTTCAGAAAAATGGAAATCATTTAATGTATTTTAAGATAGAAGGAATTCAGTTTAGAGAATTATGTACAAACATTGGTAGGGAAGAGGAATAAAGATCAGACAATGCCGTTGTTCACTTGGGAAGTCAGGAACTTCAGAAAATCAATGCTTATAATCATATACCTCCAGTGCTAAGGTAAGTGACTTGCTGAGAAACACATTATAAAATTCCACATCTGCTGAAACACGTAACATCTGCCTGCCACTGTTGGAGAAATAATAAAGCTTCTACCACCCTTCCACAGTTCAAATCCTTCATTCATGCCTTTTGTTGACAGAATCTAACCTAGAATTTGCTGGCCCATCTAGCCCTTCTTTTAAGGAAGAAACAGAATGAGAAAATTGAGTCTCCAATAGACAATGAGGCTATCAAATCTTTGGATACTAAATATTTGTACCCAACATTTCACCAGTACTTAATTTCCAAACAACAATGGTAATGACATTATGCTTAAACTTAAGGTGTGGAAATTATCCTTGATACAAGGATGCACAAAGAGTAAACAAAAATTTCACCTGTTATATTTCACCCATTGCTGAATGACATTCATTACTCTTCTCATTCATTCATATTCTGTCACAATTTGCCATAGATATCCTACATATTAACAGATAAATTATAAGTTTAAGTTACACAAGTAACTTTGTGTATAATAACAGTTAAAAGCTAAAGGATAAACAAAAAGTTAATATATACAAATATATGCATAGCAAAGCACAGAAAAATAATCATAGGTACTCAGATCTACTCATTTTCATGGTTGGGCAGAAAATCTGTTGATATTTATATTTTTTATTATTTTGCTACCCATTTCATGTTCCCTTTGCCTTCTGTTATTTGGGGTTCATTACTTGTTTGGGTAATGCAATTCTTTAATTGTGAATCATCTGAGCTATTAATGGCCATGACTTTTTCCATGACTTGAAAAACTGGACCTAGAAATATGAAGAGGAGTTCACATAAGAATCTTCTAGGGGATTAGTACAACAAATGAAAGGCTTTGAATTTTATGCTTAGGGATTTGAACTTTGTAGCAGAGAGTTGTTGATGCTTTCTAAATAGGGGAATGATATGGTATATTAGCTATTTCATGTTGACTTTTTCATTCTTGGTATACTGGATTGGCTTCAGAGCAAAAACCCAAAGCAAGGAGTTGAGGTCAGTCATGGCTATAGTTCAGTAGTCTATAATACGGTGATGAAGATACAAACCAGAAAGATGGGGAAAAAAATCAACAGTACCTGAGATTTTAATTGGATATAAAGCCTGAGGAGTAAGAAAAGACTAATGTTATATTGGAGTTTTGAGGAGGTGTGGAGTGGATAGAAATCAGCATTCAAACCAAAAGGAAACCTTTTACTGACACTTGAAGTACATCAACAAGAAGTCCTTGGAGGTATAGTCCAAAGTATAGTCAATTAACACAACTTTTTTGGTAACTTAAGGTTACAACTTCTCAGAACTTTTTATGGTGGATGACTTAAGTAGAGAATTATTGTCAGGAAGAGGGGGAAAGCATTTACTAAAAAGGAAAAATATTTATGAAATTCTTTTTAATGGAACATTTAATAATTCAGCAAAAGTAGTTACATAAATGAATTGTAGAAACAGCAGAAAGTAGAAAAATATTAGATTATCTAATTTAGAAAGGTTTTTTTGCTTTTAATATTTATGGTGTAAAAAAGTTGCTGCTGTCATCATGTCAGAGATATTAATGATACATTCATTTTCAAACTTATAATTTAAGGCAAATATTATAAGTTATATCTGGTTGAATTCTTATTTGTGGAGGCAGTAAATCAGGGTTCAGTCACAGACTCAGAACCACTATGAATGGTATGGAATAAAGAATTTATTGTACCATTAATGTGTCCACCATGGTAGGAGCTGGTAAAATCTCTGGAAGGCTGTTGCCTCTGTTCCTGGAGGTGGCCTGTGATGGCTTACAGGTCAGAAGGCCTGAGTGTGAAATGGGGAGAAAGAGGGCAAACTGAGTTCAGTGAGGACATGCTACAGCCGATCGACCACTCACAGCTTCCCATCCTGGGTGACCCTCAAGAGAAGCCAGAATCCTTGACCGCAGAGCTGATTACATGACTGGCCCAGAACTCAGAGAAGCTGAAAGAGGTCTGGCAGGAATGGATAGAGCTCAAATATAAAAGCAAATCTGGATTTAGTAAAAAGAGAATTCATTTGAAGATGACCAAGAGGGCCTTAACTCTCCCCTCAGCTTGATTAAACCTTTGATAGCCTTCTTCCTGACGATAAGCACCTTACCTCTCTTTACTTGAAAAAACTTCGAATTATAAATTATTGATCTACTCCTTCGAAATATATGTAAAGCTTCTTCTAGCCTCTTGCTAGTTTTACCACCCAGAAAACGTATTTCTCAGAAACCTGAGAACCTATCCTTGTGGGAGGGTAGAAGCCTAATTTCCATGGACACCAATTAACAAACACAGATGGACTAATCACAGAAAAACATTTGCAAACTCAGGAATAACTCAAAGTGCTGGACAGATTGCACTGACCAACTTCCCCCTCACATCCTCCAGTACTTTTCCACAAGCTCACCCCAGGACTAAAAAACTCTCCTGCCTTTTCTTTCAGTGGAGTTGGGGAGTGAGTTCAGCCTCACTCCCTTATTATAATAGTCTTGAATAAAGTCTTCCTTGCCTATTTAACTTGTCTAGTGCAAGTTTTCTTTGACAAAAGAATGATTGCAAGGGAGAAGAGGGGGGACTATTGCAATAAGGAGAAAGCTGTGCCCATAAGAACTCCAAACATCTCAAGGTTAGGCAAAAAGGGTTTCTCTATTATAGAAAAGAGTACCAAAGTTAGACAGAAAGGGGTGTGAGGAAATGGGATGAAGATGTAGCAGATGGTAGATCAGAGAATGTTTTACAGTCAGGCCAGCCAATTCTCAGATGGGGCTGTTAAGATGCAGTCATATGCTGGTCAAAGTTTAAGTACCTGGGGAGGAAGAGAAGCTTAACCAAAGTGTAATTAATAAGTGTATTGTGCTATTCATTAGTGGGGACAAGAACTTAATGTAATCGTTTCTGAAACAAAAAAAAAACGGAAGTTTGAAAAGTCTGTGTCTGGTCTTGTCATAGAGAGACCACTGGTGAGTCTTATCTAGGTCATATGAGGAAGAAAGTTTCTTTGCCTAAGCTGTGTTCTGGAACACAAAAGGATGCATGTGTGTAAAACTATAGGGTAGATTTTCACCTGATCTTTTTTTCTGGGAGCACAGGGCTTGGGTAAAATTCAGAATTGTCAGAAGCCATGGGTCTGGCTGCTGCCCCACACTCACCTATGCTGAATTTCATGGGATAACAGCTGTTGCTTTCTTTCTACCTTCCAGGTCTCTAGCAAATTTCTCTTGTGGCTAACCCTAACTCACAACCATACAGTGAAGGAAATTCTGAGAAATACAGCTTGGCTAAGTTGATACATCATAAAATCGACTCTGAATTGAGTGAAAAAAATTGAAGCAATGTGATTCTGAACAACTTGAGCCGTGAGAATAAATATATCCTAGTCAGGAGGTACCAACTGTATATGGATAAAAACAGTCATAGTGGATAGGGTGTTATGTGTATAAAAATTGTCATTTATTTCTGAAGCATGTCTGGCCTAGTTAATGCGAGCTCCTTGATGTGTCTATAGTACGTAACACCTAATGTCATTAATACTTATTGCATTCTATTTTCATTGCTTTTTGGTGTGTGGGGTCTTCCAAATTAAGTTTAGATTCCCAGGGTCAGGAAATGTTTATACTTTTTTTGGTCACTAGCACATAAGATTGTGCCTGAGCCACTGAAGGAGTTCATTACAGGTTTGCTGAAAGAATGGTTGAATGAGGTAGTGAGTTCTTTTGAATGATGAACATTGAATTCATAACTCTAACAAAAATATCATGACAAAGGAAAGAAACAAGTCATTTCAAAAATAAAAATTACCTTACTTTTTGTGTTACTCAGCATTCAAACCAGAAAGCACTTTATACTGGTGCTTTGAGTACATCACAAGAAGTTCCCAGAGGCATAGTCAACAGGACAATTATTTTGTAACCAAGGGTTACAGATTATCAGAACTTTTTAAGGCAGATGACTAAAGAAGTTTTTTTTTCAGGGCAAAATTCTTATCAACATTTATTCTTTTGGTACCGTTTATTTCCATTTGTTTTAAAAACACTCTATATAAAGAAAAATCATCCACATAGTTACCAGCTCTCTTTTAGAGCATTGACCAAAAAAATGTAATATGTATATACACACCACATAAGAATTATTGCCTTTTTCTTATCATGAAACTGACATTGCCTCTGCTTTATTCGAAACACTGTCCAACGGACTCCCTTCCTGGGGCTGATGGTACCCAAACAGGCTTCATACGCTCTTTTACCTTATCCTGAAAAACCTTACCCTAATCCTCTCTGAGTGGTTACCTTAACCCGTCTCTCTCATAATTTTATTACTATTACACTCCTTCCCCATGCTCCTCCCAGTCATACATCCCTAAATTGTTTCAGAAGCTTCCTGGTTCCTTACTACTTCTTGTAAGAGAATGGACTGTCCCTCACTCTTAAATATGTCAGCTGATAGTTACTAGAAAATCCAGGAAGCCTGTCTGTAAAAGATGTTTTCATCCCAAATCCCTATTATTGCCCAGTCCCAAACTTTTTCCCTTTTGGCCCTCCATTTAGCTCATTCTTATAAGTGTTTACACTTAATCCAGAGTCACATAGTCTCCATAACATTATAATATTTCTGCATAATGAATTACACTTATTTAATAAACACAAATGGTGGTCACTATGTGATAGGCTTTGTTTCCAAGTGATTTCCAAGGATGAATTGTGTAAAGCTCACAAAGAATATATAAGAAAGGTGCTATTTCTATCCCCATTTTACAGCTGGGAAAACTGAAGCTTGGTGAGTTTAGGTAATTTACCCAAATTATAACTAATAAGCAGCAAAGCCATAGTCAAACCTGAGAAACCTGGGTACAAAGACCAAGCTCTTGTTCTCCACACGGTGCTTTCTTCCACGACTTCAAAAAGAAATAGAGAAAAAAAAATTCAACTGCAAGAAATGACAAAAACGGAAAGACAGATGAAGAAACAGACCTGCAAAGATGAACAAACAGCACAGAATGACAGTAATCAGAGAAGAAAAAGAGGAAGACAGGGACAGAGAATGATAGACAGAAATATGTGCTTTCACAAAGACAGAAGCAGAAAAAATAATAGTCAGAAAAGACAGCAGCACAGAGGCCAAAACATTCAGGTTTAAAAATATAGTTTATTAAATATCTTGCTATCTATGAGGCATACAGTTATTTTTCTTTCTGAACTGCAAGTTATTAGGAGTTAAAGTTGAAATATTGTAAACACCCATAAAGGAGTTTGCATTTAGACACAAATGATCTACATGTAAGAATGCTGAGGAATAATTTAAAAGGGAATGTGGAGAAAGCCTGTTAAAATGAGTAGCTTGGCAACGGTAGAAGGCTAGTGACACATTTAGGAAATAATTCGCAATATTGGTTGTTTTTAAGGAGACCCTAGAATTTAGAATGCTAAAGAAATATTGTTTTTTAAAGATATTGGTGGCATGTATGCTAACAAGACTTGGAAAGAGATATGCCTCTGAACTGGGTGAGCTGCAGTCTCTAAATTGCCTGCACAAGAGTCATCCTGGTGACATGCTCAGTGTGCTAATTTTATACCAGAAAAATGTACAGACTTCTTTCAGGTCATAGGGACTGCTGGAAACTTAGGAAGGAGTAGACTTGTAAAAAGCCTAACAGCAAAGTATGTACTGAAAAATTGCCCTGCTTTCCTCTTCGCATTTATAAACTCTGTTGGAGGACGGTCTCCACACGTTGGAGCATTATCTCCATTTTTTCCACATGCTTTCTCCCTGAAGTGGGAACTTAACTACAGTGAAGTATCAATGTCACCAAGCTGGCAGCCTGTGCTTGTCAGATGTGGTTTTTGTTCTGCAGATGGCACAGAAGGAATGGCTAGACATTACTGCCCAATTCCCGAAAGTCTCTGAGGAGCTGTTGAGCACCTCCATAATAAAAAGCTTTGTTTTGTAGTTACTTAAGTTCATTCATTCATTCATTCATTCATTCATTTGAACAAGGGACAAATGATTTTCTTCACAATTTTATTGAAGTATAATTGAAGTACAGCAAACCACACAGAGTTGATCGTTTTTATTTGTGAATCCTGTATTTGTAAATTCACCTACTTGATAACATCATGGCACTTTTGTAGTCATCTGAAGATGCGTGGAGTGGTGAAAAATTTGAAAAAAATTTCTCTTTCATGTTTCAGCTCTCAAATTGTAAACAAGTACCCTGTTTTTGGTTGTCCTTTCAGTGACACCAAAAAAATGTGTCCTTTCAGTTATCCACATTTTTGTGCTTTTTGTTGGTGATTTTGCAGTTTAAAATTGGTCTCTCGAACCTACCACTAAAGTGCTGTCTGATGTTCCTAAGTGCAGGAAGTCTGTGATGTGTTTTATAGAGAAAATATGTCATTTGGATAAGCTTCCTTTAGGCATGAGTTCTAGTGCTTTCCACTGGGAGCTCAATATTAATATGTTACAACAAGAAAAGGAAGAAAAAATTTGCCAATCTGTATCTGAGGCTGTTCCAGAAAGTGTTAAAGTAATATTTATAAATGAAGCCATGGAAAACAAAGAAAAGTGAAATTTGTGAATTAATGAGATGATAGCTTATTTTTTCAATTAAAAAAAAAGCATACTGGATAGCATTGTTGTGGGACTGAAAGTCCAAGACATTTATGGCTGTGTTACCCAAGGTCAGGAAAATGTTAAAACCTCCTTGGCTAGTACTGGCCAGCTTGTGTGTTTCCAATGGTGATATCACATCAAAAATGTTAGGCTTCAATGTGAGGCAGGTTCTGCAGATAAGAAGACTGCAGAGGAATTTTAAGAATACCTGCTAAGTGTTACAGGGAAAAAGGTTATGTAGAGGAGCAGGTTTTCAATGCTGATGAGACTGGCTTACCTTACAAGGTCCTTGGCAAATGAACATGTATAATGCAAATGACATTTCGGTTGAACAAAATGTGACCAGAGGCTCACAGGAACCTAACCCTGTATTTCCCAGGAGCAATAGCTGTGTATTTTCTGATTCAGTATTTGTGGTGACTTAATAGAACATAACTACTATGGATAAAGAGAATAGACTATATGTTTAAAGTATACAAATCAATCTATATATACATACGCATACATACATATATATGTATATATGTATGGATGGATATCCAAAAAACTGTCAACACAAGATAATGAGCATTTTCATTACTACCCAAAATTTTTTGTGCCTCTTTGAAATCCATCCCTCCTACTTCTATTCCCAAGCACCCATTAAACTGCTTTCTGAACCTAGGAATTAGTTTGCATGTTCTATAATTTCATAAAAATGGAACGTACTCTTTTTACTTCTTTAAGTCTAGTTTCTTGTATCCAGCATGGTGACTCTGAGATTTTTCCATGCTATTGTGTGCATCAATAGTTCATTTCCTTTTCTTGCTAGGTGGTGTTCCATAGAAAGAGTAAACTCATCCACTCATGGACATTTATGTTGATTTTAGTGTTTTGCTATTACAACTAAAACTGCTATGAATGTTTATGTACGTATGTTGTGGGAACATATATGTTTGCATTCCTTGGTTAAATAGCTAGGAGTGGAATGACTGGTGCAGGTGGTAGGTGTAGGTTTAAATTTTTAAGAAATCTCCACACTGTTTTCCAAAGTAGTTGTACTGTTTTACACTCCTAACAGTGTCATATGAGAGTTCCAATTACTCTACATATTCCTAACACTTGGTATAGTCTATGATAACTTTTAGCCATTTGTAGCTCATTGTGGTTTCAGTTTGCATTTCCCAACAACTAATAATGTGAAATATCTTTTAATGTGTTTTTTTGGTCACATATACTCTTTTATAAAGTGACCTTTCAAGGGCCGGGCATGGTGGCTCACGCTTGTAATCCCAGCACTTTGGGAGGCCAAGGCAGACGGATCACCTGAGGTCAAGAGTTCGAGACCAGCCTGACTAACATGGAGAAACCCCGTCTCTACTAAAAATACAAAATTAGCTGGGCGTGGTGGCACATGCCTGTAATCCCAGCTACTTGAGAGGCTGAGGCAGGAGAATCGCTTGAACCCGGGAGACAGAGGTTGTAGTGAGTGGAGATCGCACCACGGCACTCCAGCCTGGGCAACAAGAGTGAAACTCCGTCTCAAAAAAAAAAAAGTGACCTTTCAGATCTTAACTATTTTTAAATTGAGTTGTTTTTATTACTAAAGCTTTAGAGTTATTTATATATTCAGTTATAATCCTTTTGTTTGATACATATGTTGTGAATATTTTCTTCCACTATGTGGCTTGCCTGTTTGTTTTCCAAATGGTGTCTTTCAATGAGCAAGTTTTACATTTTGATGAAATCCAATCTATTTTCTTTTATGTTTTTGGTTTTTGAGTTTTCACTAAGAAATTTTTACTCATTCAAAGGTTGCAAAGATAGTTTTTCCTATATTTTTCCTGGTATTTTATCGTTTAAATTTTACATTTAGGTCTACAAACTATTTTGAGTTAAATTTTGTTATCAATATGAAGCAAGGATCAATGTCCATTTTTTCCCAAATGAATATCCAGTTGATCTAACATCATTTGTTGAAAAGAATTAATTTCCCATTGAATTGCAGTCTTTGTAAGAAAGTCATTTGTATGGTCTATTTCTAGATCATATCCATTATAGTCCATTGATTTAGTTGGCTATCTTGTCAATATCACACTGTCTTGATTACCATAGCTTTATGGTAAGACTTGATGCCAGTTAAGCTAATTCCTGTAACTTTGTTATTTATATATTTCTCTTTTTTCATTATTCTAGATCCTGTGCATTTTCCTATAAATTGTAGAATCTCCTTGTCAAACTCTACCCATGAAAAGTCCATGAGATTTTTAATTGGAAATATGTTGACTTTATAGAGCAAATGTGTATTAGTTTGCTAAGGCTGCCATAACAAAGTACTGCAGGCTGCATGGCTTAAAGTACTGAACCTGTGATTTATTTTTGCACAGTTCTGGAGTCGAGAATTGTAAGATCAAGGTATTTACAAGAGTGATTCCTTCTCAGGGCTCTATCCTTGGCTAGTAGCTGGTCCTCTTCCTGTGTCTTCACATGGCATTCTTAGTATCCTAATCTCCTCTTCTTATAAAGACACCAGTCATGTTCAATTAGGGTCCACCCTAATGGCCTCATTTTAATTTAATTACTTATTTAAATATCCTATCTCCAACAATAGTCAGATTTGGAGGTACTGAGAGTTAGAACTTCAACAAATGAATTTTGAGTAATTTTGACTTTTTTCCTGAGTATTGTGAATGTTATGATTTATAGACTCTGGATCTTGTTGTAATCCTCAATGTTAATGTGTTTATTTTGGCAGACAATCCAGCTAGGTTCAGACCTTAAGTTCTTTTTTCTTTTATGTTTAATTAACAAATAATAATTGTATATATTATGGGGTACAATGTGATGTTTTGATACATGTTTACAATGGGGAATGATTAAATCAAGCTAATTAGCAAATCTATTACCTCACATACCATATTTATGTACTGAAAACATTTTAAAAATCTGTTCTTTTAGTAATTTTGAACTATATGATGCATTGTTATTTATTATAGTCACAATTCTGTGCAATAGATCACTAAGGCTCATTCCTCCTGTCTAACTGAAATTTTGTACCCTTTATTCAACATCTCCAGTTGATGTTGGATAATCTCCAGTTTTCCCATTCACCTTCCACCCCTAGCCTCTGGTAACCACCATTCTATCTGCTTTTTGTATAAGTCTGACTTTTTTAGATTTCGTATTACGTGAGATCGTGTGGTATTTGTCTTGTTGGCCCAGCTTATTTTACTTAGGTTGATGTCCTCCAGGTTCATCCATGTTGTTGCAAATGACAAAATTTCCTTCTTTTTAAAGGCTGAATATATTCCATTGTGTATATATCTTATATTATCTTTATCCATTCATCTGATAATGGACACCTAGGTTGCTTCCACTAGGACAGACACTAGGCATAGGTTTGGGGTGGGGGAAAGAAATATGCATATAACCAAACTCATATTTGTTTCCTTCCTCTTCCTTTCTCAACTAAATTGTTTTTCCAGTGAGACAGCTACATTACCAATTGTGATGTGACATAATAAATGTTATAATAGAACTGTAGAATAGTGCTATGAGAATGAGTGTAAGTGGGAAGTGGCCTTCTGAGAGATTTGGGCAACCTTCATAAAGGAGAGTGCTGATGAACACAGAGAATTTTTGGGAGAATCTTAAAGGATGTCAAACAGTTTACCAGGCAAAGAAAGAAGAAGAAGTGGAAGGCATATTTGAATCATGGCAAGTCATCTGAAGGTGCCTGGAAGATGTAGTAAGAGTATAATAGGATGAAGATGGGAAGTTTAAATTGCTCATGGATTTGCATGCAAAAGTATAAAGTTTACATTTTATTATGTAAGCAAAAGTGTTTATATTTTGAATTATCTTTCAAGTCTATTCTTTTTATGCTCTTACCTGAGGGAATCTCTAAACAACAGTCATAAAAATGATCATGCTCACTCTCCTGATTTTCAGCATTGCAAACATACTCACACCAGAAATGTCCTTGGCACAAAGGGTCTGCATAAAATGAGCATGCAGAAATCTGGCAACATTTCTTCACTAATTAGTCAACTGGCAACAGTAAATTGATGACAATAAATCTGAATAATAATGTATAAAAGCAGAAAAAAAGAAGATATATTTTGGACCTCAGAATCTTAGCAAGAGAAATTCTAACTCAAAACAAAAAACATAGATATTATCTAGGATGATCCACTGAATTGCACATTGTAGAAATTAATGTTTACAATAGAGGACTGAAGTTACAGCCCAAACTCTGTTCCCATGGGCATGGGAATTTTGAGCTCAACAAGTTCTGGAACTGAACCTAATAACAATTAGATGTTTGACTGGAATGTTTCTATCATCTATACTCCTTAAAATAATCACATCCCAGTTAGAATAATGGCCATGATAAGGTCTTAACATATGCACGCCTGAGGAATTTGAGTTTGCCTGGGAAGAGATGCAATTGATTTGTATAATCTTTACCCTAACCAAAAGGGGTAAAATAGAAATGAAAAAGATGATTACTTTTGTTTTACTTTGGATTTACTTTAACTAATATTCTGTGTACCCTGTATTAAACAGTCATAACTTTTATCCATAATTCAGATAATTTGAATATTACTTTATTTCAAATTTAGAGATTCTTATGGCTCACTATTATTTATTGATGGATTTTAGATTGATGATTTTCTTTAAAATGATTATTGTTCTTTGCACATTTGGAAATCAAGCCCCACAAATCTTGATACATTGTGGGTTGGGGGGCAAAGGTGTCAGAAGAATTTAATGAATGTACAATTTTAGTGTGAATCCAAAAAAATAACCATTTTCCCAAAGTACTGGGGATACCTACTTTCTAATGTGTTTGAGTGGTTTCCAGGGCCTAAAACTGCAAGAGCAGTGTCTAGTGTGCATCAGATGCTCCACAAAAGTCATCTCACAATGATGTTTGATAGTGGCAGTGGCTGCTTCCACACAGTCCTGTAAGGTCCTCTATCTCCCTCTACCACAGCAACTAGTGCATTCCATGGAATTATATTTTATATGTTTCTTTTGCACACTATTGACTCTTCAAGGAAACTTGTCTTATTCATTTTTATATACTTAGAATCTAACATGGTGTTTGGCATATTGTAGACATACTTCAAGTATTTGTTAAACTGTAGTAGAATGTTTGAGAAATAACAAGGATACTTTCAAAACATCACATATTTCCTGTACAAATACTTATTTGATAAATGACTATTAACGTGTACATTGAATAAGTGAACACTTGAGTAAAATCATAAAGCAAAGTTTTTTTTCTCTGTAACTATCCTTGCACACCTACTGGGCTCCTTTCTCCAGACTCTGCAGACTCAAATATCAAGAAGCCTTTATAGATTTTCAAGCCATCCAAAAGTTCCTGGTCACTCTCAGCATAAGAGTTTTACCTTAGTAATGAACATATCAAATTCAATGCACAAATATAAACACTCAGCAAATAATTGGAATAGGCTGACTGTAGTCTGGGAAGACTGCAGTGAATCAAGGGAGTGAGCATAGTCAATTCAATAATCTTTCTCTGTTCCTCCCTCTTGTCTTGTGATAACTGTAGAATTGGGTCAGGAGAAGGCACAAGGGACAAGACAATCTCATTTAAGAAATAATCTGGCATTTGTGTGCTCAAGTTCAACACCAAATCTTTTTATCTTGGAACACTTTAGTGGTTTTCTTTGAGATTTCAGTGACTGTAGCCTTACTTGTATCAGGCAGTGCCTCTTCACTGTTGTGAGCTGTGTGACACCCCCTCAACTTTCTCTTTTAACAATACACCTCCAATGTCTTTCTGCCCAGAAAGGCCTCTTGGACAATCTCTGGGGGCACCTTCCCCTTACATGATCACATCTGGACCATAAAAAACACTCCGCTGTTCTATCAGCAAAGGCAGTACAGCCTTTGTTCCCATTATAATCATCTGACAGATTTAGATGTATTAGTCAGGGTTCTCTAGAGAAATTGAACCAATGAGATTTTGCTTAACAACAGTGATATGTTTTGAAAAATGCATCATCAGGTGATTTCTTCATTGTGCAAACATCACAGAGTGTACTTACACAAACCTAGGTAATATAGCTTACTACACACCTACGTTATATGGTATATCCTATTGCTCCTAAGCTACAGACATGTTATGGTACTGACTATTATAGGCAATTGTAACAAATAGTATTTGTGTATCTAAACATATCTAAATATAGAAAAGGTAATGCACTGCACTATGATGTTTTTGTAGCTATGACATCACTAGGCACTGGAGATTTTTTACCTCCATTATAATCTGTATATATTTTTTTAAGATGGAGTCTTGCTATGTTGATAGGCTGGATGTGAACTCCTGTCCTCAAGCAATCCTCCCATCTCAGTCTCTTGAGTAGCTGGGACTACAGGCATACAACACCATGCTACGTCCGTTATAATCTATGGAATCACTGATGTATATATGATACTATATATATATATATATATATATATACCCACACACACACACATGCACACACACATACAGTCTCTCCCTTTATATACATACACATATATATGGTGTTTATATACCTTTTGACATATATCTAGGTGTGTACATATATAGTATATATATGTATATATACATATATACATCTAGGTGTATATATACACATTTATAGGTATATGTATATAAATACACATGCACACCTAGATATATAGAGATCTGCACTCTCTAGGTATGTGTGCATGTATGTGTGTGTGTGTGTGTATATATATATATATAGTCTCTAGGTATATAGAAGTAATGCTCCAATCCTATATATATATATATATATATATATATATATATATATATATATGTATGTATATGTGTGTGTCTCAATGGAGAAACTGTGTGTGTGTTTGTGTGTGTATATATGGTGTATCTATAGTACATATATATGGTGTGTATATATATATAGAGTGTGTGTGTGTGTGTGTGTGTGTGTATATATGTATATGGAGTCCTGGGTACATTTATATATATATATATGTTTCTCTTCCGCACTATTAACTCTTTAAGGGAACTTGTCATTCATTTTTATTTACTTAGATTGTAATACAATGTTTGGCATATTGTAGACTACATATATACAGCTTGGAAAACTGTGTACATATATACAGTTTAACAGATACTTGCAGTATGTCTAATATATGTATATATATAAAAGGACAGAGAGAGACAGTGGGGGGAGAGAGATAAAGAGAGCAAATGGGTGAGACACCAGGAATTGGCTCATGCAAGTATGAAGGCTGAGAAGTCCTAAAATCTTTAGTCAGAAAGCCGTAGACCCAAGAGATCTGAGGATACAGTTCTAACACTACCTCAAAGGCCTGAGAACCAACTGATAGTATAAGTTCCAGTTCAAAAGACAGCAGGCCTGAGAAACAAGAGGAGCCAAAGTTCCAGTGGAATATTGAAGGCAGAAAAAGACTAACGTCTCAGGTCAGCAGTCAACAAGAAGAGCTTCCTCTCGCTTGCAGGAGGGTCAGTCTTTGTGTTCTTTCAGATCTTCAGCTGATTGGATAAGGCCCACCCTCATTAGGGCAGGCAGTCTGCTTTATTCAGTGTGCCAATTAAAATGCTAATATCATCTCAAAACATCCCACAGAAACACCCAGAATAATGTGTGACCAAAAACCCGGGTGCTGTTTTGTCCAGTCAAATTGACATATAAAATTAATCATCACGTAAGCTATATCTTCTTACATTAAATTTCTCAGGCAGAGATCAAAAACTGGCTTCTTATGTTTACTAGACATCAGACAATATATGCCAAGCTATACAACTGGTACTTTTAAAACCTTTCTCATGTGATTGTATCTACTTTTCTTCCCCTACGGCTTGGATAGGGAAAATGCCACAGAACTCCAAAAGTAGCTTCTCTTTCAGCTTCTCCAGTTCAATTCTTTCTATCCCTTGGGTTCTGCTGTGCTTCAGGTCACAAGATTTGATTACCTTCTGTTCTACTTTGCACAGAAATAGAATGTGTTCCCTCAAATTAATATGTTAAAGTCCTAACCTTCAGTACCTCCGAATGTGACTGTATTGGAGATATGATCTTTACGGAGGTAAAATGGAGTTGTTAGGTTGGGTCCTAATCCAAAATGACTGGTGTCCTTATTAGAAGAGAACATTTGGAAACAGGCACGTACAAAAGGAAGATAATGTGAAGATCTGGAAATAAGACAGTCATCTCCAAGCCAAAGAAAGAGACCTTGAAAGAAACAAACCCTGCCAACACCTTGATCTCAGACTTCTAGACTCAAGAACCGTGAGAGAATTAATTTACGTTATTTAAGCCACCCAGTCTGTAGCACTTTATTATGGTAGCCCTGGAAAACTAATGCATCGCCTTTGCAGATCTTGCTTAGCTGGTCTAGAAACCTTAATTTGGAATGTGTGGGTAGTTACCTCCTATTATTTTGTCTTAGCTTTTGGAGGATTTAAATGGAAAGAATCTCATTTTTAGATTACTATATGTCTCTTTTTTTTTAGTTTACTATGTATATATCTCCTTTCTAAAAATCTCTGCACTTGTTTGAACCAACTCAGTTTTATAAAACTTCATATTTACGTACATGCATTTTAAGTCCAAACCATTGGAGAGCATCACCTTGAATGTTGCTATTTAGACAACATTAAGTTTCGATGGAATATCAAGGGAAAAATGATTTTTTAAATGGTATCTTAAGCCTGTTTCACTCTTCAAAAATAAAGAAAATGAATGAATGAGTGGATGCTTTTGATTACTAACATTAAAGATAGAACCCATGTTTTATTTCATCCTGTAAGCAGAACGTGCTCAGATAAATGAGTTTGATGATGATAAGGCAGATGTAGCAAAACCCAGATGACATTTCTTTACCTCTTACATCTAAAGGGGTAAGGATCTAGAGACATTAGCCATCTCTTTAAACATAGAAGTTTGGGAGTTGAAAGTTCAAACAAAATAAGAGAGAACAGTGAGTAAAATATTTTTGTAGTGCAACAGGAAATGAACATTCTATCAGAACTTCGTTAGCACATAATTAATTTATCCTCAGTTGTAAATAACAACAGTGATTCTAAAAATACATACCTGTGTGATGCTTCTAATTTGGTCTCATAATGCCATGAGTTGACATGTGGTCAGTCTAGTACAACATGAATATGTAAATGTGGCTTTCTTCACTAGGGTAAACACACACAGTGATGATATTACTTTGGTTGATAGTTTATACAGATCTTAAGGAACAACAATTAATTTGGAAACATAACACTGCCTAAAAATTAACATTCACACCCGGAATTACTCCTCATTAGGATTTCTAAATGTGTGTACCTTTTCATATTCTTACTTTATCCAGGAAACTTAATGAAATCCTAGGTGCATAACACTTTCAGAGTGTCTGCAGTTTGTCAGATACTCTCACATTCTCCTCACAGTGCACAGGCTTCTGTTAACAGGCAGACTTCATAGATTCTTTTTGTCAAGAGCTTATTGGAAACAGAAGTCTATTCTGTCTGCTAAATGTGAGCAACTGAGATTCAAGTTCTGGCACAGCTAAGCTGTCAACAAAATGCAGTTATTGGGCTGATGTCCAATTTTCTAATATTGACCTGGGTCTTAAGAATCCTAATAAAGTAAAGTACTAGTGGCAACTCCAGCCAAAAGCATGCCCTGGACACCTTCATGTTTTATGAGGACCCATATCAATTTTCTATGACAACATCTAATATCTGCTTTTTTACCTGTGATGTGTTAGCACCAGGTTCCTGACAAGTAAGTCTCCCAAACTCGAGGCATTGCATTGCCGTGGAAATCAGACACTCAAATGCCAATATTCAGAACTCACCTTTTCCACTTTCATGAAAAGTCCAAATGCTTATGAAACCTGTGAAAATATTTCAAATGATATTCTTAGTAAAACCTTTCTGATTCAAGTCAAACACAGTTGAAATTTCTGTTAGAAGTGGAGGTAGGAAAAGATGGCGAGTGATTGTTTTTGTATTAACTCTCTCCTTTCAGGGAAGACTGACTTTAAAGAAGTAAAGTTTCAAACCCCCTACCACGTTTTGTTTAAGCTTTATACCCCTTTGTTTAAAAAGTAATACTTTCATTTTTTTGTTTGCTTGTTTGATTTTGTTGTTGTTGTTAGCTAAATTCACACCACTGGTTGAGATTTAAGTGATAATCAGGAGCTCCAAGCCCAGACAGTACACAAACCCTCCCTAAGTTTCTATACGTTTCCAGGGGTTACAGCCTTGTGGTTGCATCTGGCTCTAAATTCCTCTTTATACTGAACTCTTATCATAATTTTTATTCCTTTTTGTTCATCTCATACTGAACTAGACTAATGCCTAACCCTTTTTAATTTCCACAAACCACCCAGAAAAATCACTCGTATATGTAATAGGCTTTACTGACCTTTTAGGGCAATGGAAAGAATTCTAGGCTGCCTCTTTGCAAATTCTCTTATCCCAACAAATCCTTTGGCCATTTTGCCCCCGAGAATTTTTCACTGGCCGTAATTCTGGCTTGAGTCTTTTACCAGGTTGCTTGACCCACTGTTCCATTTTCCTTATAGCTCTCCTTATGGCTTTTTATGTTTACCTTTTGTAAGATTGGCCAAAATGTGGTTTCTCCCTTTCAGTTCAGATTTTCTCACCTTATTTAGCTCACTTCCTCTAAGTTTGCTCTGAGACTACAGTTTCACTTTCAAAGACTCATTAATGTGTGATTTTAAAAAAGGGCCACAGCACTCTGTCTTGTCCATTGGCAGACCCAAGTGTGGGGTAGTCTTTTTCTCCTCATTCCCTTTCAGTCATTTTTAGTTAGCAGAAATAGAAAAAGTTATTTTCCCTTCACAGGAAAATAAGCATATAGCTCCCAAAATAAACATGACTATATTCGACTAGCTTTGGTTCTAAGTTATCAAAGTTCATGGAACATTTGAAATTTGGATTGGCCTTTCTCTTTCTGGTGAAAAATAAACACCTGTTACTATTTTTTTTATGGCATTTCACAATGTGGGCATATGATTTTTGCTTTGGCAAGACTTTTGGAAATGGAAAGATTAGAAAGAGCCCACCAAAATCTTTTCCAAATGATCATATGTTAAATATATTAGCCTTTTACGTTTGAGAGAGTATGGTTAAACACTACTGAATTATGTTGCACTTTCTGGGTCAAAGAATTGCATATGCAAGAATAGATCCACAATAAATTTCAAAACAAGCTAAAACATATGCCAGTAGCCATCTTTTGAGATGTTCTCAGAACTATCTTAACTGTGCTTATTGCCAAATCAAAGATTAAAGTACACTAACACATACAAAAGTATCACACAAGTTCAGTTTTCCATGTCCTAAATAGATACTCAATGAATCTGAGCAGAAAGATGTGAAGCTTCCCCCACTTTCTTTCAGTGGTTAGTTATCTCGGTGATTTTTTTTTGCTTGCTTATTTATTTATTATTTGTTTTTCTTCTTGTTCATAAAAATACTATATTGCAAGGTAAAATGTAGAAATAATTTTTAAAAGGGGCAAATAGGTCAGGCATTGTGCTTCACACTTGTAATTTCAGCACCTTGAGAGGCCGAGGCAGGAGAATCCCTTGATCCCAGGAGTTCAAGACCAGCCTGGGCAATATAGGGAGATCCTGTCTCTCCAAATTATAAAATAATAAATATTAGCCAAGCATGGTGGCCCGTGACTGTGGTCCCAGCTACTCAGGAGACTGAGGTGGGAGGATAGCTTGAGCCCAGGACGTTGAGGATGCAGGGGCTGCAGTGAGCCATGATTATGCCACTGCACTCTGGCCTGGGCAGCAGAGTGAGACCCTATATCAAAAAAAAATAAAGAAAAGAAGAAGAAGAAGAAAAGGAAACAGAAGAAAAAGAGGGAGCAAATAACAGACAACAAATAAGAAACAAAGAAAACAAGAGCGAGGAAAGAGCATATACAATGGAATCATGGATAAGACTTAAACGTAATAACAATATACTATAAAGCCTTTTTTCATATGTATACCAAGACATTGGTAATAGATGGTAATTTGAGATAGTTCATGGCTTTTTTCATGTATGAATAGGGCTGTAGTTTGCAGATTTAATCTCAATTATAATAGATGCTCACAAATTTATTCCGATTGTTATGTCAGGGTCACTCTGACATTCATTTAGAGAGTATTTTTTTAATGGCATATGCAGACGTGGAGACAGAACAAGAAGAAAGCCTCCAAATATTTTAGCTTTCTGGACGGTTTTTATGGTGTTCACATTTGTGGGTAAAGAATGACTAGCAATGTTTTTTCTTTAGGAAAGCACGAGACGTCATATGATGAAACTTTGAGTGGTGAAGTCTTTGCAAACTCTCTTAAATCTAATGACTTCTGGTACAACTATACTTTGTCATATGAAAAGAGAAGTTACTTTTTTCTCTGGTGTCTGTTGATAGCTTTGAAGTGAGTTTGTGTCATTTTTTCCCTCTAAGCCCCACTTAAATCAGCTTCCTAGAGACTTGGAGCCAAAAAAAAAAAAAAAAAAAAAGACTTGAGAGAAAAAGAAAATTAAATGTTTTTTACATATGCACTTGGGTGATTGCTATAGTAGACAAAACATTTAAAATGTTATATTAACTGCTAAGAGTTTAGAATTCATTGATAATATAAGATGGAAAAAAAAGGTATGTATGTGTATTAGTCCATTTTCATGCTGCTGATAAAGACATACACAAGACTGGGCAATGTACAAAAGAAAGAGGTTTATTGGACTTACAGTTCCACGTGGCTGGGGAGGCCTCACAATCATGGTGGAAGGCAAGGAGGATCAAGTCACGTCTTACATGGATGACAGCAGGCAAAAAGAGAGATAGTTCGTGTAGGGAAACTCCCGTTTTTAAACACATCAGATCTCATGAGACTCATTCACTATTACAAGAACGGCACAGAAAAGACCTTCAGTCACTTCCCACAGGGTTTCTCTCGCGACATGTGGGAATTGTGGGAGTTACAATTAAAGATGAGATTTGGGTGGGACACAGCCAAACCATAACGCTACATGTGCATCTGTACTTGCTGAATTAACTGCTAACTGTATTTACAGACTGTAGCATATAAGATAAACTGTCTTAGGTTAAGCATCATTATAATGGGGAGTGTCTCCAAAAAATTTAGTATCACTTAAAATTGACCATGCATATTTTCAAATAAATAGCATTAGGCTTTGACTTTTAGATAAGTGTAACAGATAATAGAAAGTACAATCAAGTCTTTTAGAAACACTTTGCTGTTAAAGTATTGACTCTTAAAGGAATTATAAGAAGGGTATGTGGGGAGATAGGGTGAGCATGTTTGCATGAAGTGATGCAGAATAGAAAATGATTTCCTTTATTTTTTGAAGACACAGGACTAAGATTGGCTTAAATGTTTAATATTTTCTTATCTGTTAACTTTAAGAAGTTATTTAAATCGGATTTTGGTTTCTCTTTTTAAGAAATTTTGCATTTATGGGTCTAGGCCTGGCTTTTCTAATTGCTGATACTATACTCTTGGATAATTTATAAGACCTCTGAGTCTTTGCTTTCTTAACAGTATAATAGGGATGAAAACAGGGGATACCTTTCTGATGAGGTGAGGGTAGGAATTAAGTAAGGTAATGTATCTAGAGTACTGCCAGGTGTGTGTTAGTTACTATTATTACTTTGATCCTTCAATGCAAGATGAATTCACATGATGATCTAGGCATTTTCTTGGGAAACATACTATAAGAAAATATGGATGTTTCTTTGGTACATCATGCTTCCTTTGCTGAGAGGCTGCTATAATCCATCTCCAGAGGAAGCATCTTTGGCGCATTCTTGATGCACACTGTAAGACTGCAGAGTAATTAGAGTTTATTTTTTTAGACCAAGAAGTTTTGACTTTCAGGTTGTCAATCTTTCACCTGTTCTACATTTGTGCCCTTTACGTGAAAGCTGCACCAAGAGGAATAAAATATTCCCTTTATGTACTGCAGACTAATGAGAAACAATTGACCCTATTTATCAACATCATCCTTAAAATCTTCCCTCTGTGCCACTTTCCTTCCCTTTGAATGCAAATGGTGCATTGTACATAACTCATCTTTGTGTTTCTTATTTTACTATATAGTACTGAAGGGTTCAGTTTATATTTTTGTGTATGTGACATTCACTTGAGTTTCAATTAACATCTAAAACCAAATTCCAACAGTTATATAAACTTGTGTGCCTTAGACTCTGCTATGGGGATTGTATCGCAGGCAGAGACAAAGAAAGATTTCATTGGGATTCTGCTTCACCTAACAGCGTAGCACTGCCTTTGTGGCACAACGAGCCTTACAGAAAAAAAACACATTGCCTCCCTTTCCAACTTTTATAGGCTTCAGTTCAAATCAGCTAATGTGGAGAATTTGCAATGAAGTTGCTTTGGATCCTTAATTGTTTGTTTATTTATTTTTACATGGCATCAAGAAGCCTGTATTTAGTATACACTATTAAAAAATATTGATTCAAACTAGGAATCAATTAAAATTCTAAAAACTCTTCATAAATCACTTAATGGAATAGAGAGAGTTTAGGATAATAATAAATAGATCATTTTTATTAAATAAGTAAATCCTCTTTTAATACCACATTGCAAGTAGGAAGTTAATATATTTTGCTATTTATCGAGTACTTTAATTAGAATATTTTAAAGCTAAATATGTCCATTTGTACGCATAGGGGAAGTACAATTACTTTTCTCATCTTTACAGGGATGAGATATACTGGACAAGTTTTGTTTTTTAATCACACAAGAAAAGATATTTCTAAGCAGTTTTCCAGATTTATAACCTGTGTAAGTTTTCATTCAGTTATTTTTCTGTAAGGGCAAATAACCTCACAAGTTAGTTGTTTAGAAATTTGTTTCACAACCAATTATAAAAATATATAACTGAATGTTTCCTTACAACAGCCTTTTAGAAGATGCTATCATAAACATTTAACTTTTATTTGCACATCCACAAAAATTTTAAGAAGCTACTGTGAGACGGAGAATCACATTGGTAAAGCAGTGTTAAAAATAACAGTGGGGAAAGTTTAATGAATAATGGTTAGAGGGAGATAAACTGAAGGCATTTTTTCCTGTTTCTACTTTACAGGGGGAAAATATAGAAAATAGGATATGTAAATACTGCAAAAGATCTGATAGTATACTACCCAATAGTATCAGGTAGTAGGGAAGAGTTGTTTGGTTTCCACAGATGACACAATAAAGCTTCTGGCTTTTGGTTTCAGAAAGCCATTTTCACATTTCACACACTTCCACACACACTGTACACACACTGACACATACCCTATATATCTCAAAGTATTTCTCCATTGCTTCTGTTGTTTAGTGCTGCAGTGTCTCTTGCCTTAGTTCTATCTCCTTTTTTTCTCTTTGACTTGTTGACCTCTGCTCTGAATTGTTCCCAGTCCCTTCTAAGTCTGAAATTCTTTGATTCAGTGATTCTACTTATGTTCTGTATATATCAGGTATATTTATTTCAAGCCAATTGAGGAATATATAATACTAAGTTGCTTTTCTATTTCTTTTTCTAGTTGGCGAACATATAGAATTACAGAAAATTATAGGAGAAAAACAGGATAGATGACTTTTATTCGTTCATTCCCAAGTGATTGCTTACTATTTCCCAAGGGCTCCACTAGATACTAGATATGCAAATAAGACTAGGTTTCAATTAATGCATCAGAAACTGTCAGTGAAGTAGAAGAGTCAGACACATAAACAAGGACAAATGCAATAAAGTAATACAAGTACTATAACTAATGTATACATAGGTCACAAAAACAGAGCTGGTCAGTTCTCCCTGGGCAGCCTGGCCACCAGGAACCTGATGCCTGGGCTTCATTTAAAAGATGAATAGATTTTGACATACTGGGTAGGTCATTCCAGGCAGAGGGAGATGTGTGAGCAACACACATAAGTATTCAGTACAACTAAAGAGTAGAGATGGTCTTCCATTGGAGGAGTTGGATTTCATAATGTCAGATATTGGTCTCCTATTTGTGGTAAGTGTACCAAATGCTTCATATATTCCATTGGAGTACAAGAATACATCAGAATTTCTATTTAATTTTATATCATCTTTTAATTTTTATTACTTTTTAGTGTGGGATATATATATATTTGTGTGTGTGTGTCTAATTTATAAGTAAACAAATGTAGTCTGTCAGGTGTATGCTTAAAAGCTGCTTAAGAATGAGACGTGCAAACAAAATGTTTAGAGATGACTACTCTAGGAATCAGAGCTTTCAAAGAGTTTTGAACAGAGGCCATCTGTTTGGCATTGTGGAAGAAGGTGATCAAATTATTAAGAATTACTGAGATCAGCATTTTAAAAATCAGAATAGCGTAAAGCAAGTAGTCAGTGAAAAGTAGATACTATTATTCTAGTAGAAGTCATATAGAGAAGATGTCGCTGAGAGGAGAAAATACGGGACTCGGCATTCAGCGTCCTTAAATCACGAGTCTGACAACCATGTGAATTTTTGGCAAGATTAAACTTTCAAAAGCACAATGTTCTTACCAGCTAGATAAGAATAACAATTTTTACCTCACCACTTTGTAATGAAGATTTCAGACAATAAATATAAAGGACCGGGTATAGACCATGGTCCATAGTAGATGCTCAATCAATACCTTTATATAGAAACAAACAAACTTATTGCAATTATGATATAATCGCTGCCCTCTTATTCAGAAGACTTTTCTGCTTCTTTTTCTTTTTATTCTCATTTATTTGGATTTATAAAACTCCACAGTGCTTTCAAGACAAGGATCTTCACAGACAAATGTGTCAAGAGTGTCTAGGGAATCTTTCTCTGTTCTCCTAAAGCAAATACTTATTTTTAACAGTGGTCTTATATTCTATAAAACTATTAAAAGAATATCTTCATATGTAATATTATATATGACAGAAAGATAAATTTAAGTCAATGTTCACACTTGACCATATTCACACTCCATATTAACAGTGGAGAGACTCATGATTTTTGAGTCTTATTTTGGCCTTTACTCAGGTTCTGACTCTGGACAAGAATCAGTTTGGCCTAAATTTCAATAGCTTGGGAGAGGTCCTTGGCAACTGATGTCTACATAGAATTGTGTCTTAATACTCCTATGAAAATAAGAGTAACTCTGTATGTTAAATAATTTCAGAGTGTAAACACAGCTGTTTTGACCTCTCTTCCTTTTGCTTTAAGTATGCGTGTGTGTGTGTATGTGTGTGTATGTAGGTACACACATATATATACATGTAGAAACTCTGCTTTCTATTTAATGATGCATGTATGCAGATTATTCAGTTGAGCCAACATGACTTAAATATATACACACATATATATATACACATATATGTATGTAGACACATATATATACACATATATGTATGTACACACATATGTATATACACATATATGCATATATACACATATACACACGTATGTGTGTGTGTATATATTTTTAAAGTCATTTTGGCTCAACTGGAAAATCTGCATACATGCATCATCAAATGCAAAGCAGAGTTTTAAAATTATGAAGTAGGCATGACTTTATTGAATAATTTGCTATTCTACCCAGATGTTATCAGAAGGATCTACCCAGATGTTATCAGAAGGAATTGAAGTGCATCAATTATCAGTAAAAAATTTAAAATAATTATTTGTGGTAGATACTATAAGAAATTTGATGATGGCATATTCTATAATTTCACATAGGATTTAACTTGTTTAATTACACAAAGATACATTTTGAAAATAATTTATCTTGGTAGGATCACCAGTATGTTGGGGGGAAATATAAATCAAAGGTTTCAGGTCAACCTTAAAAATAAAATGTATCACAGATTAATTATTTTCTAATTCTTATTTACTGCATATTTTTATCCTGCTTGGAATTTGCATTTGGTCAAACTTTTTTTTACATCTATTGAGAGACACTGTAGGGGAATGAGAGTCACAGTAAGATGTTGGCAATAGGAAGACACTCAAGTGTTTCAAGAAGGCAAGTGACATGTCCGCTTTATATTTTTAAAAGATCACTCAAAGTGCTAGGTGTAGAAGGGGTTGCAAGGGATGGGGTATGTCAAAATTTAAATATTAAAAAAACATAAAGCAAAAGACACTATAAATGACCAAAAGAAGCCATGGCAAACAAAGTTAAAATTCAGGCAGGAGCCCGGGGAAAATATTTACAGCATATATAAAAGACAATGTTAGTATGCTGAGATAGATAAAAGTCCTAAAATCAATAAGAGCAAAATGAACTAATGGAAATAGGCAAGAAATGTGAATGGGCAATTCATGCAATTCACAGATGAAATATTAATATGGCCAATAACATAGGGTAACAAATTCAATTCAACCTGGGTTTGGGAAAATACAAGCAATGAGTTATAAATTTTTATTTATACATTTAAAAAAGAGTTTAATCATATTAATTAAGAATGAAATGAAACAGTATCATATGCTGCCATTGAGAGTGTGACTAAATATAAGCACTTTAGAATTAAAAATGTATTTGTTTTGTGTCTACCTTCCATGATAGACATAGTCCAAAGGATGTAAAAAGATATTTAGTAGAATTATATTGTTTATATGTATACATATGTGCGTATATATGTGTATGTATACTATGTATAGTATATACAGTATATAGTCATATACATATACATAGTATATATATAGTATATATACTATACATAGTATATATAGTATTTAGTCATATGTATATGACTAAATACTATATATACTATGTACTACATATATAGACTACATACTATATACTATATATAGACTATATACTATATATAGACTATATACTATATATAGACTATATACTACATACTATGTATAGACTATATACTATATGTAGACTATATACTGTATACTATATAGACTATATACTATATATAGACTATATATTATATACTATATAGACTATATACTATATATTTCTATATACTATATACACTCTATATACTACTATATATACTCTATATACTATATATATACAGTATATGTATACTTATATATATAGTATATATACAGTATATGTATACTTATATATATAGTATATGTATATATGTGTGTTAAAAGATAAACAATGATATGTGCTTTCTACAGGGACATATTCATGAACATAGAAAAATACAGAAAAAGGTGTGGAAACATGAACACCAACCTGGTTATAATAATTATCTCTGGGTGAATAACCAGACTTTGCAAATCAGCAAATCAAAAAATAATTTAATCTTCTTGTTCCCATTTTTTAAATCAGGAAAATGTATTTCATGTAAAGACAGTATAATAGAGTGAGTAGAAGTGCAACCTCTGGAGTCAGACTGGATGATTTTAAATTGTACCTCTGTCATTTACACATATGTGACTTTGGGCAAGTTACTTACATTCTTTGTTCCTTAGGGTTTTTATCTGTAAAATGAAGATAAAAATGGAATTACTTATACATCTTCTTGAATATAGTTGATAATTAACTGAGATAAAAATATGGAGATAGATAGAAATAGATACATAAAGGGTTTAGCATCAACCCTACCACATGGTACATGTTAATTCTCAAGACACTTGTAATTTGAAGTATTTCTGAAATTCAGTGTGATTCTAAGGAAAGAGATTACTGTCAATTTTGGAAAATGTATACAGAGATATGATTGCAGATCTACAGAATGATAGAGAAACTTTAACAGAAAACGGAAACTTTAAGCCTCAGATTGAGATAGGTTTATGAGAGGAAACATGCATCAGTGAAGAAAACACTTCTGGCTGGATTAAGGAGTTCACTTAAGGATGTTGTGAGAGAAAAGCATGAAGCGTGAAAGCCTTTGAATTCCATGCTTAGGGGTTTGAACTTTATCTCTGTAGCAAAGAGTCTCTGATGATTTTTGAGCAGAGGAATGACATGGTATGTTAGCTGTTTTAGTTTCACTTTCCTATTCTAGAATACAGGATTGATTGTAGAGGTACAACCAAAGCAAGCACATATGTTATGACTATAACAATATTTTGTATGGTGAAAAGGACGTGGACTAAAAATAGCTAGAGAGGGAAAGAAAGAGCAATAGTGCCTGGGAATCTTCTGATTTCCAAGAGTGCATTGTCCTTATCCTCAATAAGAGTTTCCAGATTCAGAAAACAAAAACATAGGCAACCCAGTTGAGTTTGAATTCCAGATAAATAACAAAAAGCTCTTTTATGTAAGTGTGAACATCCCAAAGTCTATCTAGCAGTCCTCTTCCCTGGTCCACACTTTATCTTTTCATTCAAGTACTGATTTCAGGCAGTGCTTTAACTCTCTTGTTTGACTGTCAGTTTGGTGGTGTGAGAAGATAGAAGTATATACATTATAGTCACAACTGCTCATTCAGTGAGATAATGGTTATATCTTCTGTTGGAAACATTCTTCTTCATATTTAAAGAAGAGCCTAAAGTGGGGACAGAAAGCAAAATATTTGTGAGTGGGCTATTAGTGGCAGGAGATGCCGCCACTCTCACACCACATCAGTCACTGGTTCAGGGCCGATGGTGCATCTTTGGATTACATCCCAACACTGCAATGTGTTATCACTCTACTAAGACTGCTAGGTTGTCTTTAATAAGTTATCCCATTCTTCCATTAAATCATTTTTCCATTACAATGGCTGATTTGTTACACAGTAAAACAAGTAAGTCCTCTGGGTTGAGCTCATTTATCACTACTTTGCCTATAAAAACATTACTTGGTCAGACATAGTAGTAAACATAGCATTCAGCAAGGCTACACATGGTGGTGCTAGCAGAAGCATAACGGACAACAAAGGCTAATTCATATTTAGACTATGTGTCTTTTCAAAGAGGATGGTGGGACTGTAAACTAGTTCAACCATTGTGGAAGTCAGTGTGGCGATTCCTCAGGGGTCTAGAACTAGAAATACCATTTGACCCAGCCATCCCATTACTGGGTATATACCCAAAAGACTATAAATCATGCTGCTATAAAAAACGTATTTTTTTATGTATTAAAAAAAACGTATGTTTATTGAGGCACTATTCACAATAGCAAAGACTTGGAACCAACCCAAATGTCCAACAATGATAGACTGGATTAAGAAAATGTGGCACATATACACCATGGAATACTATGCAGCCATAAAAAAGATGAGTTCATGTTCTTCGTAGGGACATGGATGAAATTGGAAATCATCATTCTCAGTAAACTATTGCAAGGACAAAAAACCAAACACCGCATGTTCTCACTCATACATGGGAATTGAACAATGAGAACACATGGACACAGGAAGGGGAACATCACACTCTGGGGACTGTTGTGGGGTGGGGGGAGGGGGGAGGGATAGCATTAGGAGATATACCTAATGCTAAATGATGAGTTAATGGATGCAGCACACCAGCATGGCACATGTATACATATGTAACAAACCTGCACATTGTGCACATGTACCCTAAAACTTATAGTATAATAATAATTAAAAAAAATAAGAGACTAAAGAAAAAAAAAAGAGGATAAATCTTTTCGCCCTTCAAAATGGAAGAGGTCAAATGTAATTCACTTGCCATCTGGAGATTGGATGGTCTCCCCAGCAAATGGTGTCATTACAGGAGCTCAGCATGGGTTTCTACTATTGGCAAGTTGGGCATTTATCAGTGGCAATAGCTGTAGTAGTCTTGGTGAGTGGTTGTGCATTTTATTAACCTGTATCTGGCCCCTTCTTCTGTCATTATGGAGGGTTTATCAAGGAATCCATTGAACAAGTACAAGAGGGACTGAGGAAAGAGGCTGCCTGACGTTCACAGAATGGGTCATCATGTTTTACCTAGACACTATGAGCCTTTAATGAGTGAATATCCTCTGGTGAGGATTGATGTATAACAGTATACCTTTATACTCAAAGTTCCATCCGTGTATCTTTCCTTTGTACTTGTTTTGTCAAAAATTCACAAAACTTGTTTTTCCAGATCCCCAGCCATTCAGCCAAATTAGCCCTGGCCTACAAATAGATACAAATCCATATCTATGGCCATTGTTCCTTCAAAACAAACTGAACATACATGTATTAAGGCCATTAGGAGTATTTTTATCTTTCCCATCCTCCAGGCTTTTGTAGCCATCCCTGAGTGAAACTGCAATACTAGTATTTCAGGTTGGTGCCAATATAAAATATGAAACCATATGTGATTGAGGTCCTAATGTACTTTTTTCTTAGTCAGTTTATCAGAATAACTCTCTGTGAAACTATAGATGGACTTGAAAGAGAGAGATTGCAATGTAACAGTAGCAGGTGCCTTGAAAGTTAGTGACTTGTTCACGCTTACATATGCCTACAGAACACAGCTTCACTTGTTAATGGAGTACCACTGTGTATGCCTAACATTATCGCTCAGCCTAGTGGATCAGATAGTGCAATAGATTTCTATTGCTATGTACAAATTACCATAAATGTAGTGGCTTAAACAACACCCATTAATTAACTCACAATTCTATAGGTCAGTGGTCTGGCATGTCATGAATGGGTTCTCTGCTCAGGGTCACACAAGGCTTAAATCAAGTCAAGAGGAGAACTGTTTCTTTCTTGAAGCTCTGGGTAAGAAGCTGCTTCCAAGAGCATTCGGGGTTTTGGCAGAATAAAGTTTCTTATGTTTGTAGGACTAAGATTCCTGTTTCTTTGCCATATGACTTTCATCATCCTCAAGTCAGCAATAGTGCATCAAATCATTTCCATGCATCAGATATCTTGACTTTTTCCTCTGTACTAACTGCAGAAAACTTTGTTTTTAAATGGCTCAATTGATTAAATTATCTCCACTGGGATAATCACATATTTTAAGGTCAACTGATTAATAACCTTAATTACACCAGCAAAGTGCATAGTGTTCTCCCACTTTGATTTGCCAGAAGTTTATAGAGCATCTGCATCTTCTTCCAAAGACATCTTAGATACCAACGAGTCTAGTAATGCTCAGCTGAAAAAACATTTCTTGTTTCAGAATGCACTCAATATCAGCAGCCTTATGGATTACATGGTTTCAAGTCAGGTCTTTGTTCACCCAACCTATTTTTTTTTCAATTATATGAATCAAGTAGCTTGTAGGTTCCCACTTATTTCAGTGCTAGAGGAACATTATGTTTAATTAGTCACACCATTCTGTCAGACCATTTTGACAGAATGAGCCAAGCCACTCTGTGTCTCTAACCTTGCTATCCATTTGGTACCACACTCATTTTTTACATGATTGAGTACTGCCATTCCCATCAAGCCCTTGGTAGCCCATTTTTATGGTGGAATAAAACACCACTGTTTATCCCCAGCTTGCCACAACAGGTGCTACAAAGATTTTTAAGGATGCTGGTGCTCCCTCACAAATATATTTCCCAGTGCTACTGTAAAGTAAGTATCCTGTGATTTTCTGTGGGATATAGGTGTATAATGGGAGTGAGAGATTAAGTTGCATATGATAAATTCAGTTCAATATTTCTATATCATTAAATTATTGGATTCCTTTTTTAAGAAAAAACAAAGAACTTTTGGTTCCAAACCATTCATCCTGGTTTCAGCCAACCAATCAGAAAAGCAATATAACTCATTTCTACTTCTTTCACCTAAAACCTTGAATCAAAATCTACAAAGTGTCAATCCATTTAAGTAAGTTCATCCTTGTCCAGTGTTTGCCCTTCTGTCTTTGGTCAAATACTTTACAGTTCAACCCCCACATTTAGTCTGTGGGATTCTGTTGACATAAATGAACAAAACGTTGCAATTATTAAGGTTTGAGAATTATCTTTCCCCAGACCACACATTATACTAGTCCCCTTTAGGTATGCTAGGACCTTTTGTTACAGATTTGGAAGCCAAGAGGATTACTGTGTGCCTTGAGGAGTATTTACATCCTTTTATAAATTACTTACTGTCTTAGTTTGTTTTGTGATGGTATAAAAAAAAAACAGAGGCTAGACACTTTATAAAGAAAAAAGGGTTATTTGGCTCACAGTTTTCAGGCTGTACAAGAAGCAGGTTGCCACATCTGCTTGGCCTCTAGTGAAGGTTTTTGTGTGGCATCCAACATAGTGGAGAAGGTGAAAGTGGAAATAGGCATATGTGAAGAGGGACTGAACACAAGGGTGTCCTGGCCTTATGACACCCATATTCTCAGGAATTAATTCACTTCCTGAAAACTAATCCATTCTTATGAGAGCCAGGACTCACTTACTACCACCAAAATGGCACCAAGCCATACATGAGAGATCCATCCCCATGATCCAGACACCTCCTACTAGGTCCCACCTCTCAACTCCAACATATTGGAGTTCACATCTCAACACAGAACTTGGTGGGGACAAACAAACTATATCCAAACCACAGCACTTACCTTAGGTAATGTTATTATATGATCAAGTTGGGAAATAGCTTGCATCACTTGTGTCACATTCCCTGAGTCAGAATTTAGCCATATGGCCACACATAACTTCAAAGAAAGATAAGAACATAGTTTAGCTGTGTGTCAACAGGAACACATTTTGATAAACACAAAACTTGCTCCCACTCTCTTATTCTCATTTAAAGGAGAATACTGCCTCTTATTCTTACACAAAATCAAATAAATATTTTAAATAAATTTTAGACTTATTCACACACAGAACTCAGTCACTATCTCTACAAAGTCCCATCCACTCACCGCAGTCAGCTCAAGGTCCAGAAACTGCAGGTGATGCACAATTCTCATCATCAGGTTCAGATGCATCTCCCCATGATTCATAAGGAAGAAACCAAAATTCGTATTATCTTCCTAAAACACTCAGTGGTGGAGCAGGAGAAGAAGACACCCAATACAATCTCTTGTTAGGAAAAAAGAAGAATGAATGGCACGAGGCAGTCAATGGCTCGTAGAAAGTATGAAATCTTGATGGGGAGTCACTGCAAAGGCCGCATACCCTGAGATGAAAAAATAGTCTTAATTATATCCAAAATCTTATTTCTGGCAAGAATTGTTCTCTGAAAACCCTGGTTTGGCCCTCTTGGAAGTATGTCTTTATTTGATACCCATTATTATCTAACTATGTATGAAAAATGTCTGGCTTCCCTGGGAGCTGAGCAAATTTTGTCCCTTTATGCTTGTAGCTCTTTTTTATTTGTTTCTAGCTAGTTTCTTCCCCTAGTAACTCCATACAAAGCTTTTTTCTAGATTGTGCCTTGAGGTTTGACTATTTCATTGCTTTCTCACTCCATCTCTCTCTTTCTCAAAGTAATAACAAGGTAATTGAGGCTATCTGAAACAATAGGGTTCGGTAGGAAAAAAAATATTCTTAAACTGAAAATTAGCACACATTTGATTCTCTCTCTCTCTCTTTTTTAAACAAAGTCTTACTACACCTTGGTTACTTAAGGCCTTTTACAACTAACTCTTTAGTATTTCCTTTCAAGAAGCAGTCAGTTTTTCCAATCTTGTAAGGCACTTGAGCTCTGGACATTGTCTATTACCTTTGATCTCTGCTTGAAAACCAGTCAATTCTTGTTTGAGTTAATCTCTTTCTTGTAACACCTGGCTAAATGTCACCAATGGTAGCCAGCATACACTGTCACTCTCTTTTAATCTTTCTCCTAGAAAGATTTTACCTTCCAAGTTATCACAAACATCTTGCTATACGTAGCAGGGCTCTCCAGTCTTCTAGCTGCTGTATCTTCTTCATTGCTGCTTGCCACCTATTTGTTAAACCAACTCCACCTATTTTCATTCTGTTATGGCAGCATACAAATTATGGTACCAATTTCTGAATTATTCATGGTTTAATTAGGAAAACAAGCCACTCTAGATATTCCAAATAGTAATAAATGTAACAGAGATAAAATAATTTTTAAAAAAGGAACATAACTTTTTGATACTCCTCCCATCGAGAGATGGGATCGGTGTCCTTTCCCCTTGAACCGGGATAGGTTTGTATCTCCTTCAACAATAGAATATGTTACAACTGATCCTATAATGCTTCCCAATCTAGAGTATAAAAATCCATAAAGTTTGTGCCCATTTCACTTGGGTTTTCGCTATGAGGGAAGCCAGACATCATGTAAGAAGACTACCCATACCAAGAGCACCACGCTACAAAGTCCAGTTGACGACCAGCATCAACTGCAAGTCACATGAATGAGCCACATAGGATATTTAACGTATTTGAGCCTTCACAGCATCTAACTTCAACCATGTAAGAAACCGCAAGCAAACCCGTCCAGCCATACTTCTCCAAATTTCTGACATATAAAATTGTGGGCAAAGTAAAGTTGATATTTTATGGTGCTATGTTCAGGGATAATTTTTAAGTCAGCAATAGTTACCAAAACAATAAGAATTTGGTGCTTATGAAAACTCTTGGAAAGGATGTCTGCTTCCACAAAGGAAAATGTATCTGCCACAGAGATTTCTCTCTCACCATAAAAAAAATAGAAGACCTGACAAAATACATGAAATTACAGTTTGCAGCCATTGGAAAACAGGCAATAAATGACACGATTCCCTGATAGAAGAACATCTAATGAGGTACACCCTGATTTCCCGAGTTTACTACCTGGAGGTGGTGTCCAGGCTGCAGATCAGAAAGAGCCACAATGGAGACCAGAAGCTTCACATTGTTGAGGAAGGAAGGGATAGTGAAAGAAGTTCAGGAAAGTCAAGGCAGCTGGAATTTGCAAGGCAGAGTGGAAAGAAAGGAGTTATTTAGAGAAAGAGCCCAGAGATCTAAAGTCTTTGTTGAGTACTGATCTGGATAAGTGTGAGTTTAAAGTCCATGGGACGAGGGAGTAAAATGTCAGAAAATAGTAAGTAGGTCAAATAACTCCTGGGGCTCACAGAGGGTTTAGAATGGCTTACATTCCTACCATGTTGAGGGAAGAGACATCAAATTTACAGGACAATTATGAAGACTTCTGAAGAATCATACCTCAGACATGTGTCTAAATTAGACATAATTAAGTCTGTTCTGGATACACCCTAAAGAAGTTACAAGCAAACTTCAAAAGTGAGCCAAAGTGACTTAACTTCACGTCAGAAGAAAGGCCCATAATTGTTTGAAGGGATATAACAAACTAACATCCAACAAGGTAAGATGTATAATATGCATAATCCAATAAAACTTACAAAGTATACAAAGAAGCAGGAAAATATGACCCATAACCAGGAGGACAATTAATTAATAAAAGCAGACACCAAAATAGTGAAGGACCTTAAAACATAGAAATATCATAAGCATGCTTAGAGACCCAAAGAAAAACATGAACAGAATAGAAACAGAAAAAAACTATAAAAAAAGACTAATGGAACTTCTAGAGATATAGAATATTTTAATTAAATAATTGTAAGATTAACATCAGAATAGACATCTCAGAGAAAGTATCAGTGAACCTGAAGACACGGTAAACAAAAGACTCAAAATAAAGCCCAAAGTGAAAAAAATGTGCAAAACTGAACACAGCATCTGTGACCTGTTTCCAGTGGTACAATATGTGTAACTGGAGTCTTAGAAGAAATAAGAGTGTGAGTAAAAAAAACAATTTTGAACAAATCACTACTACAATATCAAATTCAATGAAAACTGTAATCCTACGGACTGAAGAAGCTCAGTGAAGCCCAAACAGAAAAAATATATAAGGAAACATTATAATCTAAGAATCAGTGACAAAGATAAAAATCTTAAAAGCAGCTACAGGAGGAGAAAAATGACTGTGTGTGTGTGTGTGTGTGTGTGTGTGTGTGTGTGTGTGTGTATCAATGGCAGCTGATTTCTTTTCAAAGTCTAGGTAAGCCACACAAAAATTTAATTTACATTTATAAATTGTTTTAAAAATATATCAGTTATAATTTTATTCCCAGACAAAATGTGCTCAAAAGATGAAGGCAGAATAATGACTTGTATACACAAAATGAACTGACAGAAATAACCAGCAGAACGGCACTGCGAGAAATATTAAGTGCCTTTCAAGTAAAATGAAAATGATACAAGAGAGAAATTTGGATCTACACAAAGAAATAATGAGTGCTAGAAATGGCAATTATAAAAATAAATACCAAAGCCATTTTTTCTGATTTTTTAATCTTTTAAAATACTAATCAGTGTCATATAGCAAAAAATAATGTTTGTCAAGATTATATTTTAGGTAGAAATAAAACACATGACAACCTTAGTACAAAAGCCAAAACAGAGTAAATGAAAGTTTCTTACACTATGTATGAATTGGTTTAGTATCACTAGAACATAGGCTGGGAAAATTTAAAACCTGTTGTAAACCTAAGAGAAACCACTAAATAAACATATATATATAGGCAACAAATCAAAGTAGAAATAAAATAGAAATATAAAACATACTCATCTAAGGGAATATAGGAAAAGAGAAAAACAACAAGAGATGGAAAGCTAGAAAACAAATACCAACGTTACAGATTTTATGTCAAACTACATTAAATTTAAAGGGTCTACATTCATTAATTTAAAAGGAAGAGAGTGTCAGAGTAAATAACAAGTAAGATCAAACTACACACTATTTACAAAATATTTACATTAAATATAAAGACTTAAACTGGTTAAAGTGAAAAGATAAAAAATATATATCATGCAAAAAAAAAGCTGGAGTTGCTATACTAATATCAGGCAAAGAAACATAGACACACACACGCAGTAAGCAAAACCCCACAGAAACACACACACACACACACACACACACACACACCCTGACATGCATCCTGTTAATAAAACATGTAGTCCTCCCCTCACCCACCCCCAAAAAATCAGTAAAGAGATGAGACTTTAACAGCAACATCAAGGAATTTAACCTAATTTAGCATTTGGCATTTGTAGTACAGTCCACTCAATAGCTGAATACAATTTTTTTTCCAAATATGCCTAAAACATTTCTCAGGATTGATTATCTACTTAAATGAAAACAACTCTCCAAAAATTTAAAAGGAATGAAATCACACTGTTTATTTTCTATCTATTGAATTAAATAAGCAATCATCAACAAAAAAGGTATCTGGGAAATCTCCAAATATTTTATAATGAGAAACATGCACATAAATAAATATAATTATTTATATAATTAAATAATAAATAAAAGAAATAATCACAAGAGAATATAAAAACATTTTGCACTAAAGAAAATGAAAATATAATATTTAAAATTTGGAGTATGCAGCTATAGCATTGTTTAGAGGGAAATTTACAGCATGTAACATTTATATTAAAGGAAGAATGTTCTCAGAGCAAAAATCCTATCTTCTACAAGAAACTAGAAAAGAAAAATTAAGCCTAAATTAAGCAGAAGGGAAAATATAAGATAAAAGCAGAAACCAAATAAGTAGAAAATATAAAAACCATAGAGACAATTAATAAAGCAAACTATATTTCTTTAAATTGGGGAAAAAATCATGAAATCATGGATAACCATTTATCTTAAGATTTAAAAAACAAATATAAGTTACTAATATACAGAATGAAAAGGAAGTCACTGCAAACAATGGAAAGAAAACAAAAGAATATTATAAACAACTTTATATCAATAAATTTGTTAATTTTGATGTAATGAACAAATCCCTTAAAAGACAAGAATTTTCAAATCTCAATATATGTATTAAATGGCTCTATATTTGACATAAGGGCTTATATGTATTACAGAAATTGAATTTAAAATTTTAGAGCTTCCCAAAAAGAAAATTTCAGACTCATAGAGATGGGAAACAAAGAAGTAAAACTTTCTTCATTTTCAGATGACATAACTATCTCTGTGTTAGACAGCCTAAGGAATGTACAAGGCAACACTAAAAGTTATAAATGTGTGTAGCAAGGTTGTAGGACATTAGGTCAATAATTAAATTTCTAGTTTTTGGCACCAAATACTGGAATGTGAAATCAAGAAAACAATGCAATTTATAAATTCCATATAAATGAGATAATATCACATAGTCTTGTTTCTGGCTTCTTTTGCTTATCATAACACTTTAGACATTCACCCATGTTGTTGCATTTATTGGCAGTTTCTTCCTTTTTATTACTGAGTAGCATTCCATTATATAGCCGTATCCAAGTTTGTTCATCCATTTATCAGCTCATAAGCATTTGGGAGGTTTCAGCTTTGGGGCTCTAATTTTACAAATGTGAAAGTCATGTGTACTTTGACGATTATTTTCAGGGGTAAATACCTAAAATTGGGATTACTGGGTGTTCTAGTAAGGTGTACTATAAATTATATAGTATATTTTTAATTTTATTTTTATTTTATTGGAAATGAGGTCTTGCACTATCGCCCAAACTGGACTATGGGGGTATGATCATAGTTCACTTCAGCCTCAAACTCCTGAGCTCAAGTGATCTATCCTCCCAAGTAGCTGTGACTACAGGCACACACTACCACATCTGACTAATTTTTTATTCATTCTTGTTGTTTTAGAGATGGGGACTCTTTGTGTTGCTCAGGCTGGTCTTAAACTCCTGGCTTCAAGCAATCCTCCTGCTTCAGCCTCCCTGGTTCCAAAATGTATTTCTAAGTGATTTTTTAAGCTTGCCTGTGGCATTCTGCATTCTTTAGCAATGTGCAAAAAGTTACAGTTGTTTCTCAGCCTCATTAAAGCTTACTATTGCCAATTTTTAAAATTTTAGTTATTCTAGTTGGCACAGAGTAATATCTCAATGTGTAGTTTCAATTTTATTTCCCGAAAGATTAGTTATTTTGAACATTTACTGATACTTAAAGAAATATTAAGAAACCATTAAAAAGTCATCACTTTTCTGTTATACAGCACTGTATCATGATTATTACAAAGCACGTGGAAAGAGGCAGGGTAAGTTTGTGTTCTACACTATGATTACACCCACATGAAACCTGCATGTGCTTTTGCATAACAACAGGGATCAATTAATTTAAATTAGTTGTTATGACAGGACTCTGGTTAAATAGTTTCTTATATTTTTATATTCCTTAGTGTTAAATTTTCAGGGATTGTAACGTTATCGTAATGTAGATGTGATAGAGGGTAGAAAAGAATGACTCTGATTCATGTAAGTTAACTATTCAATGAAATTCTCAAGAAGTAAGTACAAGGATATTTGATCAAAATTCTAGAAATGATGGGTTTGTTAGAGTTCAGATGTGTTTCTGTATTTCAGATGTGTTCCAGGAGGTTTCTGTGCTCCCCACAAATGAAGATGAGAAAAACACCATTTATATATAATAGCTAACACTAAATTAGCAGAACCCTAGAAAATCCAGGAGACAGATCATGGATGAAGAGAATGGTGGGAAGTGACAGCCCTGCTGTCTGTTTTTCATTCTCCACTAAAACCAAGTGTGCAGGCCACAGACAAAATAAAAAGTCCAAAAGAACTTGTACAGCATTTAACAGTTTATTGGGTCCTGAAAAATAATTAAATAATCACTTACAGAAAACATTCTTGGTGAGGTCTAAAAGGAAGAGGTTATTCATTTAACTTTCTCTATCTCAGGTTGTCTCACTGGTCGGAATTGTTTCAGATTCAGGAATATTCTACAAGTTTCATGTCTTCAGTGTGCTTACATTTTCCCTTGGTCTGGCATTGCTGTTTATTACCCTCCATTGCACAAACTCATACCACCCTCTTGCATCTTTGGTCCATAGTTTCTGTAGCCTTTTCTGTATTACTGGGCTTTGTTTGGACTTGCTTTGACTCTATAAATATCCTCATGCATCGTCTTAAAGGAAATATAACTTTATTCAATCAAACTTGAAAAGGCACTTGCCACTTTCCAATGTTTCTTTTTTCAAAACCTACAATTTTATTTAGCCAATTAATTTATTAATAGTATTTTATCATCTCTCTGTCTCCTTTAATTCACTGTGAATCCTTTCCATTATTCTCTCTTCATTCCCAAACTTTATCTTTTAGCTTCTCAGCTCAATAATTGAAATTACATGGCAAATTTTCTTAATCACTTAATATCTTCTATTTTCTTAATCACTTAATATCTTCTATAACTTACATAAAAATCTATTTTAGACAACCATACATGTGTGTTAAACTTCTGCCATTTTGTTTTGCCCTGATCTTATTATTTGACTGATTTTCTGTGTTATTATTGTTATTGTTATATTATTGTATTAGCTCTTTGTCTCTCTATACCAAGGAATTTCTAACTTTCCTTTCTCAATTCCCTTTCTTTTTATCTGCCTATAATTTGCCAAAATTCTGCATCTTGGTGTTTTGAAAGCCTAATTATTTCAAGAGTATCCAAAAGTTTGAGAAGTTAATTTGTTGTTATCAGTATGTTTTATTATAGCTATGTAAGATTTTCACCAGAATTAATCATTTCTGATTCATATATATTCTTTTTATTTCAAGGTTACTTCCAATTCACATGATTTACAATTAGATTCCCCCATTAAGACTGATGATACATGCTTGTCATTCATGCTTATAAATGTAAAGTCTCTAACTTATCTGGAATGTGGCTTCAAACCCCAGTTCTCTTCTCCTCTACACTATAGTAATTTACTCCTATGAATTTCTCCTCCTCATATTAACTTCTGTATTGTTTACTTTTTGTAATTTGAGAATGTACATAAATTCTCATCTTCTATTCCTTACAGCCAGAATAACACAAATGTGTATTTCAATACATAGTGTCATTCTTCAGAGTTATCCACACAAAACCAATAAATTCTGGGAAAACTTGAAACCTGTGTGTGTCTGTGTGTGTGTTTAATAGCCATGGCTCCAAATAAAACCTCTTTATAGCTAAGTTTTTAATCATTGAGAGAAAAAGAGAGAAAGAGTCGTCTAAGGAAATTGATTTTATGAAGCATATTATTAAAATTTACCATTCCACAAAGGGATAATGCAAAAAACTAAAGAGGATACTGAGGGTTAAATCACCTTCCCCCACCCTTAAACTTGGATTGGAAGTATTCCGGAATTTAATGACAGCTTTCACGAGAAGAAATAATAAATTTCATCCTACCAAAATAAAGGTTCCTACCTCAGACATTTGACATTTGAGAGATAAATCTTGACATTCAAGAGATGATAAATCTTGATTCCTTTGCAAATGAGGAAATGCGACTACAATCTCCCAGCTTTTTCTCAAACCCTATTTTCAAGCAAAAGTATGTTTCCAACATATATATTCCTACTTAACTACCTTTTCAACCTGTACAAAGTTTGTTTCTTTATTTTTTCATGAAGTGTAAACTGTTTGGGACCTCAAGTCACTCATTTCAGGGGAGACAATGAGTAGGAAGCGGAAAGATGACCTGAGACACAGTTGGCAAAGTTCCTACGTTGGAACATGCTCCAGAGTCTCAACACATGAATTTTAAATTTGTGCTTTGTCTAAACAATAGTGTTTTGCATAAACTTACTTTTATGATCACCAGAAAATTGCTGAAATCTCAAATATTAAATCCACAAATGTTAAAGGACTATTTGAAATAATGATTCAGTTTCTCTAATGTATGTTCTTTGTGCTGTCATTATGTGGCATATCAAATTGTTGGGACAATGTTTAGGAACTAAGAACTAAACTGCTTTCCAATTAAAGTGGTAAATATTTTCCAAAAGTAGAAATTTTCCTTTTCCCTAACATTTTCAAAAAATAGGAAAAATTGGAAAATATTAGGGAAAAGGAAAATTTCTACTTTATTTTCTCCTGGTTCCCAAAACTACCATAAAGCATTTCTTAGGATTGTACAGTACACAATTTGAAAAACTTTAGGAATCAAACCTGCAAACTCATCTTCCCCAATTTCCAAATTAGATCAGTCATTCATTTTAGATTTTTAGGAAAGAAAATTGAGACATGGAGATATTTAGAAATTATCTATTTTGGCACTCAGATTTTGTGATTCTTATTCAATAGAGAAGAATCCTCTGTCCTTGAGTCAAATATAATATTTAATCTACATGTTGTTTCATGCAGATTGGCTATGACTGTGTTGTCCGTTTGACATGATAAATACCAGTCTAAACTGCTTTTTCTGTTAACGTTTCTGTCAGACACCTTGACGATTACTGTACAAAAGTATTTATTGAGATTCCAGCTTACACAAATACAGTTGGGACCTGGAAAATGATTTCACAGTTAAATATAGCATTGTGAAGGGAAGAATAAAAGCATTCAAACAAAATAAAAGCTTTCTTCCACCCCACCTCCATCTCTGCGTGCATCAATTCTGTGAAATTTGGCTAAGGTAGTCTTGGTATTCTTGCATAATAGCTCTAAGCAAAGTTCTCCTACACTTTCTTCCAAAAGTTGGCCTATTAAATGAAGCATTATATAATACAAGAGTAATGGAGGCTTTTGAAAGTAATTTGGGATTTAAGTTAAGAAATAGCAAAATTAAGATTTGAAAATTACATACTCTTAATACACATTTTTAGCTCAATTTTCTGGCCATGAATCTTTAGCCTGCTTTTAAAAGAAAAACACATGTTGAGAAGAGATATATATATGAGGCGAAATGAGTTTTATGTGGCCTCCTACTACACTTTGAAATATAGTCAGTCTCTAGTACAGAAATCAGTGCATAAAATAATTGCACCCAAGTGCCATTATATTCATTTCATCCCCAAGATTACTGCCTATTCTTACCTCCCATTTTATTTAAATAAAGAATAAATGAAACTTGCCTGCCTCTGTATTTTTGGTAGAAAAAGAATGGTGAAGGTTTGAGTGATCACTATCTAAAATAATTAGTTCATTAATTATTTATGCCATTAATGTATCATTAAGAAGTGGTTTATGTATGTAGCAAGGCCAGGTTTGTTATCCATTACTCAAAAGTTTGGTGATTTCCAAACCTATATGGAAATCTAAATCACTGGAAAATTTTTCAGAAATTCAGATTTTAGGGCCCCTACCCAAATATACTAAGAATCGCAAAGAATAGGCCACCGTCATTTGTATTATCTGTGAAATCTGATCCTACAAATTGAGTCATTCTTGTCATATCCAGCTAAAATAGAATTAATAAGCCAGGGGGGAAAAGGGTATAAAACATTGATCCAAGAATGTAATTCTCTGCAAGACTGACTGATGAAACTCCTTGTTGTATAACCTGAAACCACTTTTATCTACAGTTTATGAGATAACTTGCTGCAACTCTAGGACTAATTTTGCTCGCTGCCATCATTCACCAGTTGGAGCTTGCCAGCTCCCCAAACTCTTGTTAGTGCCAATGAACTTTCTCAAGATCATGCATAACATTTGTTCTTTTTTATAAAACCTCTAGCCTTCTCTTTGTCCTTCAAACATACTGAAGACCGCTTGGTCTGCATTACACCCTGAATTGCAATTCTTTCTTCCCAAATAAAATGTTAGAGATTCATCTCTCCATTTTTATTTTGACATAAACTATGAACACTCCCCCAAATTATTCTGATGTTCAGGAAGCTTTAAGAACTACTTGACTAGAAGTTATTGGGCTGAAATTTGCCAAGCTGGTATCCATGGGTTTTTCCATAGAAATAGGCATCCTAAATTAATTCATTACGCTTAATCATCGTAATATGAACAAATTCTTTGATATGTTTTAATGAAAGCCACTTTACTTCTTATTTGTAATCCATACTTGCATTACAACCTTATTAAAGTGAATTTTAAATAGGTCTGATCCAATAAGTAAACTATGGTCTCTAAAGTGGGAGATGTAAAGCATAGGTTCAGTGTGTGTGAGAACACATGCTGTGAACAATAAGAATCCCAATTAAAATGGAAAATATTACCCAAGCTAGTGCCTTTTGGAGTACTAATTCTTGTTTTAATCAAATGCATCCATCTTATATAGCTTAGTAGAAAAGAGTATTATGTGTTATGTATGTGTATGTGTTTTTTTAGCATTTCATGGAGTCTTAACGGCCTCTAAAACAGGCATTTTGTTGTTATCTCTTGCATAAATTTTCAGAACACTTGAAGAGAAAGGAAGGGCTTTCTTTACAAACGCTGACTGTTCTGTCTGAATTTTACTTGAGACACACCGAGCATAAGGCTTGCTGGGATGTTTCTTTGCCTTCTAGGGCATGTGCAAAATAAACACAGTGACATGTGTTTTTTCTCATAGATGTATCAAGAAACATATACAGAGCACATACCTATAGTTTGTGCTGGGAATAGGGTGGTAAACAAGTCAGAGACACCCCTCTCTAAAAGAGTTTACCACCGTATGAGGGAGAGAGACATTAAACAAGAAATTATGAGTGAAATAAATTTCACCAAAGAGAATGACAAATGTGGCAAGGAAGGTATCTCTGCATAATTGATGTCAAAGCAAAATCTCAAAAAAAGAGAAGGAGTTATCTAGTTATCTATGCAGAGGGAGTTCAAGGCAGAGAAACCAGCATTGGTTTGAGGAGGGTCCAACCTGCCTACTTTGTTGCTCTTAAATAGTAGATGATGGTGTAAAGTATGGTGGACTCTGTGTGCAGACAGTGATAGTTCTAAATCTAATTCTGCCATCACTACCTAGTCATACATTTGGGTAGATTAATTAATCTCTCTTAAAATGTCCTTATCTGTTAAAGGAGGTTTATAATGGGATTGCCGTGAATACAAAATGATCAAATAATAACTAAATACAGAAAATAAAACTAAATACTTGCTTATATATAATGATATACAGCTTTATCATATTTAATACATAAATTCCTAACTTGGGTCCTAACTTAAAAATCGAGTTCCAACTCCAGGGCTGTCTACACAAAACTACATCGTAAGGTACTAGAGCTCCTGCAGAAAACCTTGTAAACATATTATTGTTACTTTAGATTTGGCAGGAGAAAATTAGATGGGAAAACTGAAAACCTCAGAATCACTGTTTTTCACATTCAAAAATGTTGGACAGTGTTTACTGGAAAAGAAAAGGCTTCCTGTGAATTTTAAATACTTGAAAGGAACAAGTTGCCTGTGAATATTAGAAAGTAAAGTTGAATTTAATCGCAGTAGGTAGCAGGACCCGCAGTAGGACAGCAAGTGAAATTAATTTGAGTAAATGACTCAAAGGGTGTTGGGAAAAATCATCTTAATTGTTCTTATGCACAGGTTATCACTGGGATAAATATCAAAATTAGATTTTAAAGTGATTGAATTATTTTATGAGCTTTAAAAGCCCTTTCAGGTAACCAGCTCAGGCAATAATTTTTAAATCAAACTTCATGATCCAGGAAGTAAACTGATCATACAGAGGTCAGAATGACATTTACGGGCTTGAGAGATTTCTATCTGTCTCCAAAACTGGCTGAGTGGGCACCATCAGAGGTAGAAAGATTTATCAAGCAACATGCAAAAGAGTTCTTATATCACCAATGATCATTAGGGGCAAATAGAAGATTCTGTTTGAAAAGAGTTCAAGTATCTTAACTTAATAGTTTTCAGGAAAATCAGATGCACATTAATGGACAGAGTATAATTGAGCACCCCAAAATTGTAAAATAAATAAATAAATGGGTTCTGATCTACTCTTCTACTCCAATTTACTCTTTCACTACCCACACATTTATTCAAACACATGTATTGGGCACCTGCTCTGAGTTACACATTGTATTAGGCACTGAGATCTGTTATGGGTTGAATTGAGTTTTACCAAAATTTACATTGATATCCTAAACCCAGTACCTCAGAATTTGATCTTATTTAGAAAGAAGGTCATTACAGATGTAACTTAACGTAAGTTAATGTACAAAGTCTTACTGGAGAATAGAGTGGGTCCCTAATGCAATGTGACTGGTGTCCTTAAAAAGGGGAAAATTTGGACACAAGTATACACACTACACTCACAAGGAGAACACCATGTGAAGATGAGCACAAAGATTGGGGTGATGCTTCCGTAACACAAGAAATACCAAAGAGTTCCTGCAAACCACCAGAAGCTAGGAAGAGATTCCTCCTCACAGCCCTCTGAAGGAACCAACCCTGCCGACATCTCCATCTTGGACTTCTGACCTCCAGAGCTGTGAGACAATCAATTTCTGCTGATTAAGCCACCCACTTTGTGGTACTCTGTTATGGCAGCCCTAGGAAACTAATATAGGATTGAAGCAGGGTATCTCCCACCCTAATATGACCCATATTCCAGTGGGTAGAGTAAATTTTAAAACTTTTCTTTGTTTCAACCTCAAAGGACTCTGTGGATATTATGTTTTAAAATAACAAAAAATATAGATTTATAGATAAAAGAAGAAAGCAGAAATATGCTAATCTGAAGACATTCATTTATTAGCCAAAAATATAATTAATCTATGCTCTGTACGGGACATTCTTCATTTACTCTCCCAGCTCTGTGGCCCACCTTTCTCTGTACCTTGGTTGCTGAACTTAATGGATTGCATCTGTCAGGATCCCTTGACCTCTGTTGTCCAGGTGCAGTCAACCCATTGGAGGCACTGGAAGGACAGTGGGGAGCAGGAGAGAGCCCATTAGCTTCTCCTAATGGCCTGCGGTGTTTATAATGTCAGGGTCCTTTCTGCATGCTCATCACTCAGCCAGTGCCTTCTCTCATCGGAGTCCAATAACATGTTTTCTTCTTTTCTCCTGTAAGACTAGACATGGTAAAACCTTCCTCCTGGTAACTGTTACCTAGTAACTGTTGCTAGCTCCTGGGAACTTTATTCTTTTATTACCCTTAATCCTGCCCTCACTTTGTAAATAATCCCATTTTTACACTATTTTTAATAACCTCTTTGAGTATGTCAATGATTTTTGCCAGAACCATGGCTGATACAAGAATTTTTCCAGGAATGTTGCCAGGAAACAGACCGTCAAATTTGCATTTCAGGATTGATGTCTCACATACTTGATGAGCACACAGATAACCTCTTTGCTAGGGGGCAATAGGACACTGGTACTCCATGAATACAGTGGAATCATAGCTATTCAAATTTTCAGAGGTGGAATGAGATGGAGCATAGTGGAAGGAAGCTTTGGGAGATGAATTTGCTATGGTGCTTAGTTGCTGTGTTCACATTGTTGATTTATAAAGTGGAAATAGGCTTGTTGGTTTTGACTAACACAAACACACACACACAAATAAACTCAAAGCCTGAAATTTCTTTTCAAAATGCAGAAAGCATTTACACAGCTTATCTCACATAGCTGACTGCAGACATGACTGTGGATCAGGTACAGAGCCTTATTGTAAATACTGTAGAGATGCAATGTCAATTAAAAGTACAATTTCTTCAGATCTCTTATGCTAACATCATGACCACTAGTTAGAAAGTATATCCTAGAAAACAGGAATGGGAAATCTTGGTCAGTATATCTGTTTGTCCACTTTCCATGGACATCTGGAAGGAGAGATAAATGACCTGATATGAAATTTACATTAATTCATAGTCAGAAGATAATAGGTTAGTTATTGATCATGGTATTGAAAGAAACAGATTAAGAGATGAATGACAAACGATTCTAGGAGAGAGGGTTGTGAATAAACATCTCAGAATGGGCAGAGTGTGGGCCATACTCATGGGCCACATCAATCTTCCACCATGAAGTAAAGGTTGTCACTAATCAAATGAACAAAATTACCTGTTGTGTAAATACAAGTCAGCTTCTACCCTTGGCCACTAAATTGCTCATTTAATGGGCCCATTTACAAAGTGGCCATAGTGACAGGGGTGGAGGCTGTACATGGGCTTAATAAGGTAGATTTCCCTTCACTAAAGCTGATCTTGTCACAACTATTGCTGAGTATCCAACATGCTAAAAGCAGAAGTAGAAGTAAACACTAAGCCTCTAATATGAACATTTCCTGGGAAGCCAGATATTCACCAGGTGAAAGTTGATTACTTTAGGCTCCTTTTATCAAAAATGTTGTACACATAGGAATAGATTCATATTCCAAACACAGATTTGCCTTTGTGTCTGAAAACTCTCTTATTGTTGCTACTCAGGGACCAACAAAATTCCTTACTCATCATCTCTGTATCCTGAAAATACACACACACACACACACACGCACACGCACACACAAGCAAAAATGAAAAGGAAGAAAGAAATCAAATTTTCCAAAACATTTCTGAAAAATGTTTCCTTCACATATTACAATGAAGGAAATGTACCAATGGCTTCCCTCAAGGTGTTCTCTGGTCTTATATTCCTCAGAGAGCAGCTGCTTTGACAAAGTGGTAAACTGGCTGCCAAAGGCTAAATAATATTAGGTAGGTGGTGATACTGTTTGTGATGCTGTTATACATGATGTAGAATATGCCTTAAATCAATAAGTAGTGCCGTCCCCTCTGCAGATATATGAACGGATCTGGGAAACAAGAAGTAGATGTGGGAATAGCCCCTCTTACATTACACTAGTAGTAAAGTAGATGTGGCATCAGTGTGTTAGGAAAGTGAGTATCCAAAGAATTAATGCTTCCATCAGGGAGCATAATCATGATTCTATTGAAATAGAAATTAAGACTTATCTTGAGCTAACATGAACTTTTCATTTTGATGGACCAACAGGCAGAGAAAAGGGTCAATGCTATGGTTGAATAATTAATTCAATTGCCAAGGAAACTTTTTTCTTCCAACTAGTGGGGACAAAAAGACCCCTCAAAACCCAGGCAACTCATGTGGAACATGTTGCCAATAGGAATTATTAGTTGCCAATAGGAAATTAAGGCAACGTAAGACAGGACCAGTAGGTACTTGGTTCCTTTAGGGGTGAAGATTCGTATAAACTAACCCCCACCCCACCACCGCCCAGGAGACACCCCCCCCACCCTGCCCAGGAAAAAAACAAAACTCACCAAATGATGTTGGCAGAGAATTTTTTTTTAATATGAAACTGGTGAACAAAGAAGGAAGGTAAATATTTCAATGAGCTTTGTAACGTAAGCCTTATAGTCAGCTACACACGTAGGCACTGTAATCGGCTATGTTTTCTCTTAATTATTATTTTTCTCCTTTCCATCCACTCCTGATATTTGATACTTTTATGTGAAGGGCACTGATGCCCAATAATGTTCCAACTAAGGTTCTTGGTGGGATTCTAGCTACACTGACATCTCCTCAAGGTGTTGAAGAGATTAATACGTCTTTCTGTTTCCCCTGTTTAGGGGGAGTTTTCTGTTGTGTTTCAGATTTATCTATCTAAATAAAGAACAGGAATGAATTTAATTGGGGAAAAAGTGGATTGTACTGATTACTCATCATTTACTTTTACCCTTCTGAATTCATCCTGTGCCCTGATCTTTGTCCAAGAACCACATCACTTGGCATCTCTTGCCCTCTGGCATCCTATTAGTTTCAACTAATAAAAAATACTCACAGGGATCAGGGTTAAGAGGACAAAGTTATCAGGTACTGATTTTCACCACACCTCAGCTTCCAAGCCATGATTTTAACAGTAGCTGTGTTCCTCGCTGGGTGTCCACAGCTACTATTGGGCAGCCCATCTCCCACAGCTACAGCTATCACTGGGTTCTGATACTTACACCACAAAGCTTTGGCACAGTAATGTCTTTCCACTGTTGTGGACCCCCAAATGTTTAACTGTCCTTTCTTGCTTTTTTCTTTTTTTGACTGTTTGTATCTTTGTAATCAGTTCCTTCTTCTGACTCTTGGAGTGTGCCTCCTGTTTTCTGCTAATATCCTGATTGACTAAATTTTTTGATAAATGTCTTTTGTGATTCCTTAATGTAGATAAAAACTTACTTGTGCGGCAGTAGAAATTATCTATCTTTTAAAGTCAAGACTCTACCAGACGCTGCCATGAAATATATTTATTTGTTAATTACAGAGTAAAAAGATTCTGAAGGAGAAGATATAGTCCCTGAGAACAGATGCATTAAGAGTAATGGCATTCTGGGTGTTATGTGCTATAACCAATATACTAAATATTTAGAAAGGTGTTGTAGTCATACTAAACAAATTGCATCAAGACTCTATCTGCAAAATACTTAAGTAGGATGAATAGGTGAAAATAACGTAATTACAAAAACATCAAAATCCAGTATATTGGAGTGATTACAAGAAACCTTCTAATTTATGTCTTTAAAGAACTATTAGGTTTTTTAGACCAGGAAAGCAGCCATCAGTTACTTGCCCAACTGCTGTATTTTTGGTTCTTTTATTACTATGCTGCTTTAGGAAAATGTTAATGATCTATTTTATGACACCTGAACTATTCTGTTGAGTATTGTTCCTTAAGAACCCACATAACTGATTCAAAGTGCTTACTGAAATTCTGTCTGGTTATTCCTTTTGGGAAAGGAAAATGTGGGGGAAAAATTCCTTCAGAATATTGTGCAGAGTTAATGACCACCACATATCAACTCTTATTGGCCATTGCCTTTGCCACATACGCAATCGTTTTACTGAAAAACAGAGTTTTCTGATTCACATTTATCCTCCCATTTTGCTCTTTGGGAGCCAAACATGATGCTGTTAAAGCATACTCTTTGAATTTAATAAGAATATCATCAATTTTAAGGCCAACGACAAAATTTATGCTGTCTCAGCAGAAAAGATGTGTAACGTTCAACATACCCAATAGTAAAAAGGAGGAGGCAGGCTTGGTAGTTGCTCATTGCAATTGAGAAGGCCCCCTATTTCTTCCTATATTCTGGACTAAGCCACTGTAGCAAACTGTCAGCTTTAGCCAAATTTTGTTTTTATGTCTCAGCAAAGGTGTGCTTCAAAGCAATCTCCCTTTGAAATCTGTGATAAAAAACTACTCAAAGCAAACTGATACCATCATCAAGTAACTTGTATTTTCTTTTTTAAAAAAATGAAAAACGCAGCTCTTACTTGCAATACATTTTTAATGGCATTTTTAGTAGCTTTTTCTCCCATGGGGGTTCTGTAGTGTCAGCCATGTTCTAAATGGGCAATCTTCTGTTTAAATAAGAAGTATTCAATAATTGGACTTAAATGAGATCACATGATAGCATTAAAAATCTGTCTCTATCAGTGGGTCTTTCTGAGGAAAAAAAATTGCTCAGAATGGACAATGCGTCACTATTATTTCTCAGCATTTTCATAGTGAGGAATTACACAAAATGCAAATTTTGGCCTCTCTTGTGGGCCATAGGCCCTAACCCCAGAATCCAATTTTCATCCTTCAACCTAGCCCATTTCTACCTCTACTTTGTGGTCCTTGTGCCCTAGGTTCTGCTTCAGTTAGGTCCAAATCAATAGTATACAAACACATACCATGTATCAGTACCTAGATTAGAATGTGGGAGGTAATGGCACCAGTGCCTACAACAGACTATGAATAAATATGTGAATAAACAACATAATGCAGACTGAACATGAAATCAATGTCTATAAAGACAGATATTGATAAATCAGTACATAAAACAAATGCAGAAATGTCCCTTTTGATTCTGAATTTGTGATTACTTATGGAAAATTAAGTAGGCTTTAACAGCAAACAATTCATATGTATTTCAGAATAAAAAGAACAAGGTAATGACTAATGGTACAAAAAGTACATATTTTGCACTTGTTTTCTATGGAAGAAAATTTAAATCACAAATATTACAATTGATACCAAATATAAACAAAATTATAATAAAACTTTCTGCACAAAGAGACTAATAGGGCATAATATAAAATCCAGAAATATACCCACACGTACTTATTGACCTGATTTATGGCAAAGTACCACCACAATTCAGACTGAAAGAATAGTCTTATCAATAAATGTAGTTGATCAAATAGATATCCTTAAGGGAAAAATGTGAAATTAACCTTTACCTCACAGCGTACACAAAAATAATTTAAAATGTATCATAGTCTTAAATATCAAAAGAAAACAAAAAACCTCTAGAAAAAAATGTAAAACAATATTTTTTCAAACTTGGATAGAAAATATTTCTGAAACTAAACACAAAAGCACCAACTATAAATGAAAAAAGTTAATGAACTAAAAAGTTCTGCCATCAAAAATACATCCATAAGAGGATGACAAGGCATGCTACACACTAGGAGAAGATATTCCCAAGATATAGGTACAGAAAAGGATTTGAATTCAGAATTCTAGAAACCAATAAAAGACAAAAATGTAATTTTAATATGAGCAAAATATTTGAAAAACAGTGTGTCACTAAAAATGATATGCAAATGACTAATAAGCATATGAATGTATATTCAGTACCATTAGTCATCACAGAAAACAAATTAAAATCACAATGAGACACTACATCTCCACCAGAATGCTGTAATTATACATAGATATACATTTTTTATTTCATTCACAATACCAGTACTGATTGATATTAAGTATTAATGACGATACAGAGAAACTGGAGCTCTTGTACATTTCTGATTTATATTTGTAAACTGGTAACTCTAGCTGAGTATGCCTTACCTCACATTCTCCTAGTATGTGGACTTTGATTTTGAACCCTCTGATAATTCACTATGACTTTTATTTGGATATGGCTCCCTCACAGGAAAAACTTAAAAAAGAGCTACTCTGCCTCTGCCATGACATTGCCTCTGGAAACTTACCTGCAGGCACCTTGGCCATGTCTTGTTTGGTGTATGACATTTGAGTACCCAGGACAGCACAGCTCACTGTGCATCAGGTTAGTACAGGATGGTTTGCAAATAGTTTTCTTTCCAGACAGCCCAATAGAGGCCATGGGCAAAACCCCACTCCACCCCTATTTAGTTTTATTAACTAATCACCTCTGCCTTCCTCTTTCTCTTTCTTCCTCTAGACACTCACTGATTCAGCATGAAAGATTTTCTTTTCCTTCCTCAAATCAAATATTTCTCTCTCTGGAGAAGCTAGCCTTATAGTTTGGTTACTCCAGGAGAAAAAGTTCTGTTTACTACATTACGGAAGAAATTTGATGAGTTAAGTCCCTCTAATTTAGCCATTGAGATGATCACTGGATGATAAATAATTTTAGATATTTCTTTTGTTTTTAAAATCACTTTGACAAAAACATCTCCTTTTTGCATATTATAAATCTTGCCTCAGTTCTCCATTTTCCTTTCCATGATAACAAGTCTCACTGTCACTCCAGGCATATGAACACCCTGAGACAGCCAGAGCAAAGTCATGTGTTTGAAAAGACAAAAGAAAAATGTATGTACAGAATGTCCCAAATATCATCTCTTAATTTTATTTCCACAAATGTATCATTAAGGCTCTGCTAGTCAAATTGATATTTCTCTGCTTCTGCATTTTCATATTTCCAGACCCTTTAATATCCTTCTCAAATTTTAGCTTCTTCTTGATCCCTATATGTAGAGATAATCTCTATTATTTCCAATATTTCTTTACTTTTTTTCTATTTTACTTTTATAGTGTTTACCACTATCTCTCTTCAACTGTAGTAACAGTTACATCTGAACTTTTCTTTGCTGCCAGATTCCACTCTCCTTGTAGCCATGGGCTACATACATATTGGATATAACCTGACATAATAGGAATACATTTCTAGTTCTTCAGTGATTTAGAACAAGTTAATTAAATCTTCTAAACTCAAGGTCATTTTATCTATAAAATGATAATAATATCAAGGAATGATTATAAATTTTGAAAGAAAGCTTCTAATATTGAGAACCCCATATAAGGAAGAATAATGAGTGATGAAATTAATATTATTTTTATAAAAAATACAATGTAATTTAAAGACTCTGAAGAACAACAACTGAAAATATTAGATGTATTTATATAGGAACTCACGAAGTAGGCAGTTTATTCTTGATGAAAGAGTCCAAATTATTATTATAAGTCCAATTATTATTATAAGTATAGGCAAAAATGAAACTTTATACTGCTTTCCATAGAGTATTTTTCCTACATAAAAATGTTATCTTGTTTGCAATATTTTTAGGGCAAGTAAGTTAAATTGGAAAAAATCTAAAATTCAGAGGTTGGGGCACTTGCCCAAGATCAAATACTGACTAGGTATTAATGGGAACAGGTTGAGAAACAAATTCCTCCAATTCCTTCCCTGAATTCTTTGCTTCAGCAACCAGGAACAACAAATCTGTGAAGCTAATATTTTGCTTATAAAAATACTCTACTATCTGGGATAGAATATTTGAAAGCATGTTTTTCTATTTATGTCACTTATTAGTAATAATGATAATAGCAACTCTGTTTATTTATTATGTGGGACTTCTTAGAAATAAATTTCGTGCTGTTCTGTGCATCTGGATGCATACCTGTAACAACAGTCACTGCTAGCCCACTATTATATTTGTTACAGTCACAAAAGAGATTAAACTCCAGTCATCTAAGAGCAGATTTGGACATTAAGAGTGCTTGGATTTTGGTCAATAAAATCCAAATTATTTTATCTCTTCATTCACTTTTTTTTGCCTTATGTCAGTAATCTATTTCTCTTCTGTTCAAAGATTTGCCTCTGCAGCATAATACAAGGCTAATAGGTGGATCTTGCTCGGAAAAGGAAGAAACACTTGAAGTAACACTCAGAGGTGATTAAATGCCTTGGGGGAGAAGGGAGAAGAGTTTTCTGTTTCTCATTCTCCTTTTTCTCTTTTTCTTTCTACAGGTCCCTCCCTCCCCTTTTTCCTCTCCCCTCCCTTACTCCTTCCCCCTCTCTCTTTGATTTCACTGCCAAATTATATGAAAGAGCTCTGATAAATTGGCTTAAATAAAAATTCAGTGCTTAAATCAAATATTGTATCAGAAAAATAGAAACTAGCTCAAATGCCTTTTAGTACACGTGACTTTGGCAATCTTTGATAAATAAAACAAGTTTCAAAATTCTCTTCAGTAATTAAAAAATCTTAAAGTCATGTTATGATAAATTAAGTAATCCTAGGGTTTTCACTAAAAATCAGGGTTACTAAGAATTAGAATAGTGGTTAATAGGTATAATTAAAACTGCTAGATATAGGATTATGAAAGTTAGAATGTTTAAAACAGGCTTTATGTAAAGTAGTTGTGACTCCTTTACCTAAATGTTTTATGAAAATGGATACTGTATCTGACTCGGGAATGTTTCCCCTACCCAATTCCACAAAAAGGAAGACATGTAAGTCTGCCTGGTAAGCAATATTAATTGGATATGCCAAATAAGAACCAGTAAGAGTGCCTGAGCCACCAGGCATAGTGGCTCACATTTGTAATCTCAGCAACTTTGGAGGCCAAGGTGAGAGGATCACATGAACGTAGGATTTTGAAACTAGCCCGGGCAAGATAGTAGACCCCATCTCTACACAAAATAAAAAAAAATAGCCGGACATTGTTGCTTGTGCCTGTAGTCTCACTTACTAGGGAGGTTGAAGTGAGAGGATCACTTGAGCCTAGGAGTTTGAAGCTGCAGTAAGCTGTCATCATGCCACTGCACTCCGGCCTGGGTGACGGAATGAGACCATGACTGAAAAAAGGAAAGAAAGGAAAGTGTCTGAGTCCACTGACTGTAGAGTGGGAGCTGGAATACTGATATGGACAAATTCTCCACTTGATAGCCCTTTGTGGAGTGTTTACTGGTGCATATGGCCAAAGTCTGTGAGTCTCTGATATGGTTTGAATGTTGGAGGAGTGGCCTGATGGGAGGTGGTTGGATCACAGGAGCTGACTTTGCCTTGCTGTTCTCATGATAATCAGTTCTTTCTTATGAGATCTGGTTGTTAAAAGTGTGTAGCACTTCCCCTTTCACTCTCTCTCTCGTCACCGTGTGAAGAAGTGCTTGCTTCCACTTCACCTTCCACTATGATTGTAAGTTTCCTGAGGCCTCCCTAGCCATGCTGACTGTACAGTCCATGGAACTGTTAGTTAATTAAACCTCTTTTCTTCATAAATTATCCAGTCTCAGGTAGTTTCTTATAGCAATGCGAGAATGGAATAATACGGTGCCTTCCAATGACAACTACTGTGAATTTGGACTAGAGAATTTCCACTTGAGGGGCATTAACTATCTGGTTACAGGATGCTACCTGAAGTCACCCCCATGACTGAAGGACATAAAATGATCCGGACACCCTGTGCTGGATCACTCTAATGGAGATAGTAGTGTACAAATGAAGTCCCCAAAAGAGGTCCATAAGAGTTTGGGAAGAGTTTCTCTTCCTGAGTTCCTCAAAATCTGGAAATTATGCGTGAGTATTCTTCTTTTATGGCAATATAATTATTGGCATAAGTTCAGTAAGAATCTGTTTTCCTTTGAAACCGGACGCAATTGGAGACACAGTTGTTTTACCAAGGCTTTGACTAGAATAACATATTTGCAGGTAAAGTTCCAGCAAAGCCAACTTAAAAAGGGCCTATATGGACAATCAGTTCTTTCTGTACTTCATACTTCAACCAGGTCATGTATGATAAGCCTAAAAAAATAAGCCTAAGACTTATTTGCACACATATTGGTCTTACTATAATTTCTCTTTGGTAGAAAAGGGGGACTAGATAGACAGAAATTATGTTTCAAAGGAAAACCGTCCTATTACTCAATTTCTGCCCTGACCTTCGTTTTTAAGGGTGGATTGAATCATGAATTACGTCTTGGCTACAATAAGCCTCTAAAGAATAACCAGGTTGTCATTTTCTTCATGATGTTTTAGTTAGCTTCCTAATCGCATAAACTTCTTTTTCCATTCTGACACTAATTCTCTTTTGATTATCAATTTATTAATGTTATTTATCTGTCATTGTCTTACTTTTCCTAAGAAAATCAGAATCATGATATTTCAAAGGCTAGAGATGACTTGTCAAGGTTTTTGAATTTTCCTCATTTGGAATCCTGTTGGGTCTGATCTGGTTTTTATTACCAACATCCTGCTGTTAAAATTACAGAAGCACCCTCCCTCTAGGCCCAGAGACTACTGCAGAAGAGTGCATGAGGTTGGAAGGGCCAGTGTCAAGGGACAGAATTAGTTCAGACTTTCTTAATCAAGGATGAGCACACATATGCCTAAAAAAGCTGATAAACTGTGAGACTTTGCCTGCTAGGCCACTATGGGGCTGCTTTTTTTCCATCCCAACCATAAAAAATTACTGAAAGGATAAAAAGGTATCTGGTGACAGAACCTTCTGGGTATAGTTGTTACCAGTTATGGGGTTTATATAAATGGAGATATAAGAAATTTTGGGCCACCTTAGAACAGATTAAAAAAGAAATCACAAAAAGATTATGACACAATAAAAGTCTCTAGATTCCTTCACTTAAATGGTTTTAGCAAAACATTGATGTTTTGTATAGTTTATTGCTGCAAGTTTGTAACTAAAACCAAGATTAAAGTAACTTAACATGTAGAACTTATGGATAAGTCAGTTTTGTAATCTTGCTTTTTAGATTTGGTTTTTGGCTGTGTTGCTTAAAAGGTATTAAGGGTTGGTGGGTGCCTGCCCACCTTCATTCCTGTCTGGCCTAGAATGTTTAAACCGGTTGTAAGTCTTTTGGCTCTAAGTCCCTTGGCCATAGGGGTCCCACTGAGGGACACAGTGAACCTGGGGCAGGTAGACACACCACCCCAGCAACAATATGGAACAAAATAAAACTTTGGCCACTGATGCTGCCTCTGACAGATTTTGGCCTAAAAGGGGAGACTGTAACCTAAAAATAAAAGTCTAAGTGCCCCAACTGTCTGAGGGAACCCTCTCTTGGTCAAGGGGACCACAGAGTAAACTTGAAAACTGAGTTTTCAGCCATGATAGAATGGGGGATGGTCAGACAAACCTTATTATTCCCCTCCCTCACTAACCATAATTATGCTTTCTTCCCTAAGGGTTTAACAGAAACAAACTCTTTCAAAAGATTCCACTGCTGGTATCAACCAACCACCTGATGCTGCCCCTTCTTTCTTGCCTAATAAGAGACCACCAACCATGCACTGGTTCTGTCCAGTCTATGGAGAATGCACAGCAAAGTATTTTGTGTCCTTGCTTCACCTTTTGATGTCAGAGGGCCAAAAAGTTCACCCTAGAATTATGCTAAAGTGGCAATTTTTTGTACATGGGACTCATGGAGGGGCATAAATCTCAATTGCACATGCACACATTTCTCCTCATAAATATTCATGACTCCTCGTATAGATTATTGAATATATATATTTGGCCATTCTGTTCAGTAAAAATTCTTGTTCCCTTTTCCCCTCCCCTGAAGTGTCTGTTTTTGACTTCTAGTCAGAGATTATGCTTCCTAGCCTGTCAAAATGGCCACCCTGAAAGCTGCAACCTCTTATGAGAAATAAAGCTCTCCTTTCCAAATTCATGAACCTTGTCATTCTTCAGTTGACAATAAAAACAAGATTAGAATAATTAAGGGGCTTCAGAATGAGATCTTTCAATTATTTTACATGTAAGTTCTTTTCAACTGACAAACATTTCTCTCTCTCTTTCTGAAAACTAAGTGGAAAACATAAAAGATTTGAAAAACAATGCCCTAAACATATGATGCATTAAAACATGGTAAAATTATGCCTAGTTAGACTTTAAGGCTGCCTTCTAGACAAATTCTATGTGCAAACACACTAGCTAGAATTCAGTCCACCCAAACCAAAGCAAATTTTACCTCTTTATGTACTGTTTGGGAGTAGTCTCTCATAGAAGAGGGTGTTTGATATATTCTTCTTGTATAATGAAATCCTATCTTGACACAAAGCTTCTAGAGGAAAACAATCTTACTCTAAAATGTAATAGTAACTGCTGCAGTTTAACTGAACAGAGATTTAGATCACTTGTTCATGATTAACGCAAAGATCACTCTCATGATTAATGAAAAAAGTGATTTGTTTTGCATTAGATCAAATCACTTTGTATTAATCATGAAAGTGATCAAACAAAGCAGGTCACTTTTTGATCCATGTTTTCTAATCATTTAACATAAAGCTTTGATAACATTGAGTAGGTTGTTCTCGGTCAAAGCAGCCTCATAAAGCACACTGCTTTTCTGGCTTCCCCAGAGAAACCCACTGATGTATGTTGTAAAATAATATAAGTAATCAGTCTTAGCTCAAATACATAGTTAATCCACCAAAGAAAATTTACTTAAAAAAAAAGAAATGTGTCTACAATTATCCAAAGTTGGGTTTTATGTGACACCCTAATGCCACAGATTCTTGAGGAAAATTTTGTGATATCTGCTAATATTCATTAGCATCTGTATCTATCCATTTGGTGGACACTTGTTGACCATCCTGTATGCTGGGCACTATACAGAGCCTTTATCACATTTATTACACACATGCACATATACATGCACCCCTCCACACACACACACTCCTATATCTGCACAAAAAAACTCCTCTGAAAATCTACCTTTATTAAAATATCCTAAAATTCTGTGGCTTAAACAAAACAAATGCTTATTGCTCATAAGTCTTTGAGTCAAATTTGTGATTCTGAGATCTTGACTGGATTCCTTCATGCATCTGTAGTCAGCTGTGTGTTAGCTAGGTGGTCTTGGCTGGACTCATTCATGTCTGGAGGTCAGCTGATTCCTGACTAGTCTAGTGTAGGAATGATGTGTCATTTATATGCCTTGGCACTGTGTCCCCACCCAAATTTCATCTTGAATTGTAATCACTATAATCCCCACGTGTCAAGGGAGCACACTGGTGGGGGGTGATTGGATAATGGGAGCCGTTTCCTCCATGCTGATCTCATGATAATAAGTGAGTTCTCACAAGATCTGATGGTTTTATAAGGGACTCTTCCCCTTTCACGCTCTCTCACCTGCTGCCATGTAAGACATGCCTGCTTCCCCTTCCACCATGATTGAAAGTTTCCTGAGGCCTTCCTAGCCATGTGGAACTGTGAGTCAATTAAATCTCTTTTCTTTACAAACTACCCAGTGTTGGGCAGTTCTTTACAGCAGCGTGAGAACGGGCTTATATAGTCATATAGCTCTGTTCCATGTGTCTCATCCTCCAGCAGGCTAGCTGGGGGGCGTAATAGCAGTTAAACCAAAGTAACAAGAGAGCCAGACCCAATATTCAAGTACTTTTCACACTTTGTATGTCTTATCATTTATAAAGAAAGCCACAATTATTTCTCCCATCTCTTTATATATGCTTCTTTGTAATGTGTCTGTTTACACATTTATTGAATCTGGGGTGGCCATGTGATTTGCTTTGACCTATACAATTAGGCCAAGTGACATTGTTTAACTTCTGAGCATAGGCCTCATGTGGCATTGCATCTTCCGCTTTCATCTTCTTGGAAAGTTGTATTACTATGTGAGGAAACTCCATAAGGCCTACTGGAGTATGAGACCTCTTGGAGCCCAGCCAAAGACCAGCCACCATGCTGAGAACTACTAGAAAAACCAGTCCCTAAATCCAACCGCCAGATAAATGCATCTGCATAAGCCACGTCAGGCAAGACTGGCAGAGAACTGCAGCTGAGCCAAGTCCAAGTTTGTGACCCACAAAACTGTGGAAAAATAAAATAGTTTTTGTTTCAGTCACTAATTTTGGAGTGATTTCTTATACAGCAATAAATAACTGAAAAACTCTATTATGCATTATGTTTGGTAAAATTCCATTGATCAAATCATATCACATAGTTATTTCCAGAGCCAATGAGTGTGCCAAAATGTTCCACCCACAATAGGAAAGGTGAAAAATTAAGACCTTCAATGCAATCAATTTACCATGTAAGCATTTAAAGGTAAAGGAACTAATGATGAGAAGCTTAAATGATTCACATAATATCACACATTTAGTAACAAAAAGTGTTGATCCTAGCTCATTTAACTATAAAACCTGTGCCTTTTATCATCTATGCCTGAAGAAAATCTATGATAAAAAAAAAAGAAAGAAAAAGATGTAAAACTTCAGCTTCTCAAAGCTGGGGACCTTGATTTCTGTAACTTGTTACTCTGTCACTAGAAGTTTCAGTAAGGCATCCAAAACCCCAAATCAAATCTGAACTGAAATGAGTAATATCTACAATCCTTTAAATTTAGCAACATTTTTTGACTAACCATCAGTTGCCCTTGATATTAATCTGATTCCAATAAAGTGCCGTATTTCTCTTGAATGGGTTCTGACCTTATTCTAAATGTCTGGTTTCTCACATGATGTGCTCCAATTCTTCTAAATAGAGTTCCATTCTGAAATTCCACTTGTGGTAATTGACCTATTTCTTCATTGTTCTCTTTGCTTTTTTCAGTCTCAGTCAGAGACTGGACATATTTTCCTGGTTCAGATAACTGTGGCCAAAGCTTTATTGCCATTTTCAGGCCTTTTTACTGCTACCTGCCTGGACTTCTAAAAATTACTTGAATCTGTCAATTACCTCATTCTTCACATTGGATAGATGCATGGCTATTTAGGTTTAAACCCTATTGCTAGGTGTTTTCCTGCATATCTTTCCTGCTAAAATCTAAGGTAGAATATTTTATTCATCTTTGTGTTACCTGAAAAGACTTTGCAATACTTTGAATTTAGCCAGTGTTTCACTAATGAGTGTTCAATAAATGACACAATTAAATGTTCAAATAAATACAGTTTTTATATGGTTTGGATCTGTATCCCAGTCCAAATCTCATGTTCAGTTGTAATCCCCAGTGTTGGAGGTGGGGCCTCGTGGGAGGTGATTGGATTATGGGGGCAGTTTCTTATGGTTTAGCACCATCCCCCTTGCTGTTGTTGTCATGATAGTGAATTCTTGTGGGATCTGCTTGTTTAAAAGTGTGGGTCACCTCCCTACTCTCTTGTGCCTTCTCAGGGTATGTGAAGAGCTGCTCCCCCTTTGCCTTCCGTCATGATTGTAACTTTCCTGATGTCTCCCCAGAAGCTGAGCAGATGCCAGCATCATGCTTCCTGTACAGCTTGTAAAATCACGAGCCAGTTAAACCTCTTCTTTAAAAAATAAATAAATCACCCAGTTTCAGGTATTTCTTTATAGCAATGCACAAACGGACTAAAACAAGTTTACAATTTTTCCCAGCACTTTGCGAGGCCAAGGTGGGTGGATCGCTTGAGGTCAGGAATTTAAGACAAGCCTGCCCAACATGGCAAAACCCCGTCTCTACCAAAAATACAAAAATTACTCAGACGCGGTGCTGCATGCCTGTAATCCCAGCTACTTGGGAGGCGGAGGCAGGAGAATCACTTGAACCTGGGAGGCAGAGGTTGCAGAGAGCTGAGGTCGTATCACTGCATTACAGCCTGGGTGAGAGAGTGAGACTCCATTTCAAAAAAAAGAAGAAAAAAGTTTACTATTTAAAGACAGCAGTTTCATATGGTTGCTTATGACAGGTATAACTGCTGCTATTGTCTCTTTTCTGATACTATGTTTACACTCATTGGTTAGTAAGAAAATTAACCACTGGTGACTTTAATTATATAATATAGAAACAGCTTCTATTACTTCCTGATGTATCTGTACTTACCAGTGGATTTTCCAGAGTTACTGGGTACCACAGTGATCTGTGCTTCTATGGAGGCTAAATGGAGAAATAGATATCAAATTTAGTTAGTGTCAGGAAAAGCAAATTGGGGGAAAAGCAGTAAATACTACATTTTGGATAGCACAGTGATTTTTCTTTGAGTTGCTTTTTTTGGTTCATAAGACTGGTGAAAAAAATGAGAAAAGATGGATGTCTGGAGACTTTTAATAAAGAGAAATCCATCCTGTTTTGATTTTCTATTATTCTGTTTGCAGAAGAAAAAAAAAAAGCAAGCAAGCCCAGTGACTATTGCAGAGTAAATAAGTCTGTGATGGTTAACTTTGTGTCAACTTAATTGGCTCTACAATACCCAGATATTTGGTGAAACATTATTTATGGGTGTGTCTGTGAAAGCATTTCTGGATGAGATTAATATTTCTATCAGTAGACTGAGTGCAACAAATTGCCCTCCCCCAATGTGTGTGGGCCTCATCCAATCTCTCGAAGTCCTGAATAGAATAAATGGCTAAGTGAGAAAGAATTCTTTCTGACTGATTGATTTTCACTGAGTTGAGACATCTGTCTTCTGCCTTTGGATTCAGACATAGGCTGGAACTATACCAGTGGCTCTCCTAGGTCTGAACTTGTGAACCAATTCCTTATAGTAAATACACACACACACAGACACACACACATACACATTCTGTTGTTTCCACTTCTCTGGAGAATCATTAATAATACAAAGTTCTTCCTAACAATAATGTAAATGGAATCTTCGAGCAAGCCAAGCATTCAGTGAAGATCTCATATCCCAGCAAAATTAAAAGTGACGATCCCCTAATTTCATTGTTTAACCTGCAATCATTTTAAAGCACCTGCATTCTGAAAATACATAAACTATTCAGCAAATATATAAAAGAAACAAGGTTTTTAGCACAAAAGGCCAAAGAAAGGTAAGGTCTACATTTTCCTATGGACATTAGCAAGTCTTGAACAAGTAATTACATGAATAATACCTGTTTTTAAAGGTCTGATGGTTTTCATGGTACTAACCAAAGATGTATTTATCATTTTCCAAGGTTCACACAAGATTAATAAAAAAAGTGATGTCACAGCTCCCCATGCTATTGCCAGAGTAAGCTTTTGTTTTTATATTGTATCTATTATCAGAAAGTGGGATGGAGACTAGAAAAGGTAGATAATTAGTACTTTCTTTCCTCCTTTCTCTTTTTTTCTACTTAAGAAATACTCAAAGGTATTTTATATGATTTATAAATACGTGTGTGTGTGCGTGTGTGCATGTGTATGGACACTTCCAGTTTTAAAAATCCATTGAAGAGGTACATCAGCAGGAGAAACTTAGCTGAAGCTACATAATAATATATAAGAATGCTCCAAAATCACACACTCGGAAGATTTAAAGGAAAGAAAAAAATTAATGGCCAAAAATTTTATGGGAACAAAACCTTTCATGAAAAGACGAATTCTCATGAAAAGAGAATTTCTTTTTTGTCTTTTTTTCCTCTTACTGCTCTGAGTTTAAGAAAGTGGGCCATGTATGGCTGTCATAACAATTGTCAAGTATCTAATATATAAATGTCATATTGCTGAAAATATCAGAATTGTTGATAATTTAAAATAGGAAGAATCCAGTACAGAAATATACTATGAATAAGACATTTTTGTTTTTCTCTTGGAGCCACTGGTACAATATGCCATTTTTATTAACAAAAATGGACAAGAAAATGAAAATAATGCTTAAAAAATCTCATGTAAGTTTTAAAATCAAGTGGTATCAGTCCTTTGACTCTGTTTTTCTCCTTCAATACTTTATTGGCTCTGGTGGGTATTTTGACTCCTTTTTAAACACCTTGATTGAAATACAACTCACAAACCATAAAATTCACCAATTTAACACATTTGATGACTTTTAGTATATTCACAGTTATAAAATCATCACTGAAATCTAATTGTAGAAATATTCCATTAACCCAATAAGAAACTCCATACACATTATCATTCATTTCCTATTCACACTCTTCCCCAGATCTCTGACTTAGAAAACTGCTCATCTCTGTTCTGTCTCTATTGATCTGGCTATTATGGACTTTTAATATAAATGAAATCTGACAATATGTGGTCTTTTGTGACTAGATTCTTTCACTTTGCAAAATATGTTCAAAGTTGATTTCATATTGCAGCGTGTATCAGCAATTTATTTCTTTTTATTGATAAATAGCATTCAATTGTATGGATATACAATGTTTCATTTATCCATTAGTTGATAAACAGTTGGGCTATTTTCACTTTGAGGCTATTATGAATAATGCTGGTCTGAACATTTGTGTACAAGCTTCTGTGTAAATGTATATTTTTATTTCTCTTAAATAAGTAAAGTAGTGGGATTTATGGGTCATATGGTAACTCTATGTTTAGCCTTTTGATGATCTGCAAAACTGTTTTCAAAAGTGGTTGCAGCATTTGCCTTTTCCACCAGAGTAGTGGTAGGTCTCACTGTGTTCTCCAAAAATTCATATGTTGAAACCCTGTGATAATATTTGGGGCCTTTGGGGATTAATTAAGTCCTGAGTTTGGAGTACTCATGAATGATGTTTAGTATCTCAGTAAGAAGAGTCCAGAGAGTTAGCTAGCACTCTTTCCACGATGTGTGTCACAGAAAGAAGACTGCTGTCCGTAAACCGAGAAGAGGGCTTTCACTGAACACCCAACCCGGCTAGCATCCTGATCTCAGACTTCTATACCTCCAAAACTTTGAGAAATATGTGTTTGTTGTTTAAATTATTCAGTTAAAGGCATTTTATTTTAGCAGCTCCAGCTAAGACAACTGGCATTGCTTCCAATTTTTCTAAATCCTCACAAACACTTGTAATCTATCTTTTTGAGTATAGCCATCCTAGTGCTTGTGAAGTGGTATTTTATTGTGAATGCATATGATTTTGTTTTCCTTTTTTGTTATTAATATTTACTTTTTAAAAATTAATAGGCCCTTTTTCTATAACAAGAAGTATAGAGTTCCCATATAATCCCTCCTCTCCCTGCCCCATACACTGTTTCTCTTATTATTAATATCTTGCATCAGTGGGATACATTTGTTATAATTTATGAATCAGTATTGACATATTATAATTAAAGTCGGTTGTATATATTAGAGTTCACTCTATAATTTGTACATTCTTTGGGGGTTGATAAACATAAAATGGCATGTATCCACCTTTACAGTATCATATGAAATAGTTTCATTGCCCTAAAAATCCTCTGTGCTCTGCCTATTCATTCCTCCCTCCCTCCTAATCCCTGACCACCACTGATCCTTTTGCTTCTCCATAGTTTTGCCTTTTCCATAAAGAATGTCATATGGTTGAATTCTCAGAATGTAACCTTTTCAGATTGGCTTCCTTGACTTAGCAATGTGCATTTAAGTTTCTTCTATGTCTTTCCATGGCTTATTAGATAATTTCTTTTTAACACTGAATGATATTTCATCCTATGTTGTGCTACTGTTTATCCATTCACTCACTGAAGGACATCTTAGTTGCTTCCAAGTTTGGGCAATTATGAACAAAACTTCTATAAACATTTGCATGAAGATTTACGTGTGGACATTAGTTTTCAACCCAATTGGGTAAATACCAAGAAGAGCGATTGCTGCATCATATGTTAAGAGTATGCTTAGTTGTATAAAACACTGCCAAACTGTCTTCCAAAGTGGCTGCACCCTTTTTCAATCCCATCAGCAATGACTGAGTGTTCTGATTTCTCCACATTCACACCAACATTTGTTATTTTCTGTTTTTTTATAATAACCATCCTAATTGTTGTAAAGAAATATGTCACTATGATTTTGATTTGCATTTCCCAAATATCTAATGATGTTCAGTAATTTTTCATGTATTTTTCATCTGTATATTCTCTTTGGTGAAATGAATTTGGCCATTTTCTAATTGCATTGTTTGGTTTTTCTGGAATACAAATTGGTTTTCTTTCATGGATCGTGCTTTTTGTGTTATGTCTAAGAATTCGTCATCAAATTTTAGGTCCTGAAGACATTTTACTATGTTTTCTTCTAACAGTTTTATAGTTTTACATTTTCCATCTAAGTCCATGTTTCAGTTTCAATAAATTTTAATACAAGATGAGAGATTTAGGTTGAGGTTCTAATGATTTTTCCTGATGAATATTTCATTTTCTAGCACCATCTGTTGAAAATAATATTTTTTCACTGTTGGATGTCTTCTGCATCTTTGTCAAAAACCAATTGTCTCCTCTTAGATGGTGTATTTGTTGATTTTCTATTTTGTCCATTAATTCATGAGATACTTTCTTCATCAATAGCACACAGACTTGATTATGGTAGTCATATAATAAATCTTAAAATTTGATGGAGTGATTCATTGCACTTTACTCTTTGACAAAATTTTTAACTAGTTCTTTTTTATTTCTATATAAATACTGCATTTTAGTATCTATTAATTTTTCTCTAAACAAAAAGAATATATTAGAATACACAGAAAATATTTTAAATTTCAGATTTCAAAATGTGAAAATGTGTGTCTGTGTGTTTGGGGCAAGTGGTTGTGGTAAAAGAGTAAGAATGTTCCTTAATATAGCATACCATGATTTGTTTTTTTCTAATTTCTGTTTATAAATTGTATTTCACCTTTTTTTAATCAAAGTCACTGTATAATGTCAACCGTAATTTATTTCCTCAGTTCATTGTCTGGTACCTGGCAGGCATTCAATAAATGGTAAACAACACCTTCATTAACATAAGGATAGAGCTGCTTTATCATATCTTTGTAAATTGGTTGATTAGAATACATATTATTGCTTCATTGGGCCCTTGGTAAAAAGAGGAAAGGATTGGAGACTTGTATATTTCTGATTTCAGAGTAAACATTGTGGCCTCCTGGCTATGCCTTTGTATATGCAGCAAGGAATAATTCATTTCTGAAAAGTGTTATTATTGTATTATTAAACACATGAGTTTAGAGTGTAAAACAAAAGAGTTTTTACTTTTACCCTCCAGTGCCAAATCAGTTTATACTGACTCAATCTGTGTTAATCATACAAAATCTCTCCAACTCTCTTTTTTGTCTGATCATCTTGATTATTTTAGCATTTTAATTCATCTACCTCCTCAGGGAGTCCTGTTTTTTTGTTTTTGTTTTGTTTTTGTTTTTTTCTTCTCTAGGCCTCAAACCTAGATACAAATTATTCCAGTATGTTGGGTTTTTCCTTCTGTCATCGTGATGATAAACAAGATGGGAGCTGGGTAGAATCAGAGGCTTCTTAGACTGAAATAACACAGAGAATACCTCTGTCTAGCCTGAAGTTGACTCAAAGTACTTACAAGACAGACAAACCTTTTTTTCTAATAATATTTCTTACTTCTTTAACAAAATCCTGGCACATGCTATTGTTAAAAGGATTTCTGCCACTTTACAAGGACCAAACAAATATTATTTTTAAATCCTAGTTTAGTATGACCCATGGCCTCAGAAAGGAAAGTGGGTATGTAAGGTGCACCCTATCTCAACAGAGTGATAGACAGTGATTTTTAAAATCTTACTATAGTATTTTCTTTAAAAATCATAAGAGAAATATATCTGTTTTCTATAACTCATGCCTCTGCATTTGTGGAAAGATTTATAATACACAGAAGATAGTCACACATTAGTGATTTATTTTATCCTCATGAACCATTGTTGGAGTAGAGACAGGAGGTATTATTACTGTTATTCAAATTTAAGACACGAAGAACCTGAGACTTAAATGATGCCTGCAATGTTACAGAGCCAGAATTTCTAGCTCCAAGTTAGCAGAAACTTTCCAACATACCATATTTTTTTCTTGCATACTACCCAAAAAGTGGGTTAGTAATCATAAAAATAAAACTACACAAAAAAAAATTTTGAAAAAATCAGAAAAACATTTCAATCAGTGCATATAGTGCAAAACTCAGGCTTGAAATTACAAGTTTGTATATTGTATTTTCAATTTTTAAAAATATTTTAAAAGCCTAATTTCTTTGGATTAAGATCACAGGAAACATTTTTCAATACCCAAAAGTCTCCATAATCCAAGGAAAATCTATTCTTGACAATACAACAAAGAGAAAAATAAAAGAGAGCAACAGATAATGAGCAATTAAGAAAGAAGGAAAGAAAGAGAAGGAAAGAAAAAGAGAGAACTGAAAACACTGGGCAAATGTATTTCCTATTATTAATATTAATTCATTTACAGTATCAGAAATTTTAATGATTAAGTTGTTTTACCTAGATGGAAGCTATTGATTAAAATAAATGTTTATCACTGAGGGATTGTTAAAAGATGACTGAGGTCAAACACAAAGAAGTGTTTTATAACCATTGAGACCCCAGTTTGTGCCTCATCTCTTAGACTTAAAAGATATGCAACCTGATATGAGCTCAGACAGGAAACAAATGCACAGGCCCAGCAAGACTTACCATCTTGATATATACAGTGTTAGACTAACACAAATTGATTATACACTGGTTCATTGCTGCAGAGAAAAACCTATAGCTACAATTGGGTTTTGCTCTTGGGATTGAAAGTCACAAAAATATCATATTCCTGTCCTTGAATATTAATTAATTTTTCTTAGTGATCACTTTGGGCAATAAAGGACCACAGAAGAGTAAAAGGTTCCCATAAAATTCAGTTACTCTGTGTTTAAAGGAAATAAGGTGTACTTTTATGTCAGAGGTGTGGTTTCTTATATGACAGCTTTGGTAACAACTGGTGATTATTCTGGACATCTACATAATTACTAACAGTTATCCATGACAATTTTATTTACTCTTCAGGAAAATCCTGATTGATCAATGTATATTCAATCATGTATTGCACATATGGAAATATATTTAACCCTTTTATAGTATTGAAAAAATATAGTCTGGCTGTGTCATGATTAGGAAAAATTCATTCAAATATTTAATATATAAGGAAATAAAATATAGCTGTAAAACACAGAAGAAAAAAAAGTTACACCCAATAAAGTAAATTTTTCTGCTATTTAATAAGGCTTAATTGCAGAAACAAATGTTTCCATTGACAAATGGAACCAATCTAAACACCATTAACTATCTCTGAAGAGAAGGAAATTTAGCAAGTGTCTTAAACCCTCTGCTGAGGTTTCCTCATCCGTTAACTAAGACATATAAAGAGTGTTGTCCTCACAAAGAAATTTTTCTTTAATCAGTATTTTTAAATATACAAAATAAGTTAGAAGCACTGCAAAATTTAAAGTGAAATAGTTAGATATATCAAATAAAATCTAAACTAAACCAGCTGACAGTGTTTATTTGGTCTTGTTCATAAGGCTTCGAAGTTTGGAGTCAGAAGATCTAGAATCGACACTTTGCAAAGACCGTCACAATGCTTTGCCCTTTCTTGTATCCACATGTTTTGTCATATAAATTTGCAATCCCCTCCCATGGGGTTGGGGCAGACACAATTTCTATCCCTGCATTCAGCCATGTATTGATTTGGCCAATGAGATGTTAAAAAATGTAATGCAAATAAAAGATTGAAGTTAACTTATACAACTGGGCTCATTCTCACATTTTCCCTTTACTACTATCATGAAAGGCATTTCAAAGATAGCCTGACACAGGATAAGAGACACATGGAGAACAGCTGATGTTTCTGAGTTTTCCCAGGTGGGGCCACACTAGATCACCTGATAACCATGTAACCTCCAAGCATGATAAACAGAGTTGCTGCTAGGACCACTCCAACCATATGAGCAATAAGTTCTCACAGTTATTTGCGACAAAAGTTCTGTTGTTGCTTGTTTCACATCATTGTTAAGGCTAGAGGCAGATAGTGAAAAAATGTGTACTGAACATAGAGTGCTGCTGTAACAAAAATATAGTCCATTGATTTGGGGACCAGGAGACAGGCAGTAAAAATACCATCAGAGGAGGCTGGAAAAATTGGGAGAAGACTGCTACGGGAAAATTAAAGTTTTATAACTTGTGTTATGAAGTTATGTCACATTTATTAAAACTGTCACAAGTAGTGCAAAAATTGGAAAATATACCTAATAAACTTTGGGGCTTCACTGAAGAGATCTTCAAGAAAAGTATTGAAAACATCTTTTGGTTGCATTTGGCTGTTCATGGTAATTTTCTAAAAGAAAAATGCAGGATAAAGCACTGCACAGTTTCCAAGAAGCATTTAGCAGGCAGGTGGAGAGCTTAGGTATTCTGAAAATTGCTAGTTTGGAAAATAAAAATTATTCTCAGCTTCGGCCTCTCAAACAAGTAAAAGATTCTCATATTAATACATTGCTTTAATTCAAAGACTGAATCAAGGCTTTCTGAGATGCTTCGTTAAGACAAAAATTGAAGAATTAAAGGTGCCAAGTAGATCTCCTCAGCTGGAAAAATGGACTCCTAGGAATCCTAAAGGGGTTGTATCACAACAACCTGACCTGTAAAGATACCAGCTTAGAACTGAAACCATAAAAACCCTAGAAGAAAACCTAGGCATTACCATTCAGGACATAGGCATGGGCAAGGACTTCATGTCTAAAACACAAAAAGCAATGGCAACAAAAGCCAAAATTGACAAATGGGACCTAATCAAACTAAAGAGCTTCTGCACAGCAAAAGAAACTACCATCAGAGTGAACAGGCAACCTACAAAATTGGAGAAAATTTTTGCAATCTACTCATCTGACAAAGGGCTAATATCCAGAATCTACAAAATACTCAAACAAATTTACAAGAAAAAACCAAACAACCCCATCAAAAAGTGGGCGAAGGATATGAACAGACACTTCTCAAAAGAAGACATTTATGCAGCCAAAAGACACATGAAAAAATGCTCATCATCACTGGCCATCAGAGAAATGCAAATCAAAACCACAATGAGATATCATCTCACACCAGTTGTCTAACTGGCGACCATTAAAAAGTCAGGAAACAATAGGAAACAACAGGTGCTAGAGAGGATGTGGAGAAATAGGAACAATTTTACACTGTTGGTGGGACTGTAAACTAGTTCAACCATTGTGGAAGACAGTGTGGCGATTCCTCAGGGATCTAGAACTAGAAATACCATTTGACCCAGCCATCCCATTACTGAGTATATACCCAAAGGAATATAAATCATGCTGCTATAAAGACACATGCACACGTATGTTTATTGTGGCACTACTCACAATAGCAAAGACTTGGAACCAACCCAAATGTCCAACAATGATAGACTGGATTAAGAAAATGTGGCACATATACACCATGGAATACTATAAAAAAATGATGAGTTCATGTCCTTTGTAGAGACATGGATGAAGCTAGAAACCATCATTCTCAACAAACTATCGCAAGGACAAAAAACCAAACACCACATGTTCTCACTCATAGGTGGGAACTGAACAATGAGAACACCAGGACACAGGAAGGGGAACACCACACACTGGGGCCTGTTGTGGGGTGGGGGAAGTGGAGAGGGATAGCATTAGGAGATATGCCTAATGTAAATGACGAGTTAATGGTTGCAGTATACCAACATGGCACATGTATACATATGTAACAAACACGCACGTTGTCAATGTACCCTAGAACTTAAAGTATAATAAAATATATATATATACATATAAAGAAAAAAAGATACCAGTAACCATAAGTCTAAACAGGTAGGCAACTGGAGTGTAACTTTTGGTGCACATAATGAATATGTGCACAATTGGGGTGTAACTTTTGGTGCACACAATGAACTCAAATTTGATGCAGAGAAAAGCCATGAAGTTTTTAAGATAGTCACACTTGTAACATAAATAAAATTTCAATAGCTACTGAAAACCAAAAAAAAAAACACAAACACCAAAAAACAACAATAAAAAAGATAGTTGCCATAGCAAAAGCAACACCTAAAGGGGCTGGGTCATTCTCAGTTTATGGAACCAAGGCTTAACCAAAGAACATATCTCATTCCAATATGTTCTGCTGGCAATATTTTCCCTGGAGAGGTTTTAGAATTGATACAGACAAGTGACTGCCATGGTGCCTCCTCTTTTTTCTTATTCAAATGAAAGTGCTTATTGTAGTTACTCTTTCCCTGAATGAATGACCCAAAATAGATATTTATCATGTTCATGGATTTCGTGAGTCACGAATTTGAATCGGAAACAGTGGAAATCGTTTCTTTCTACTGAGTGATCTCTGGCACTTCTGCTAAGGAACTTGAAGGGTAGGGGCTACAATTATCTGAAGTTTGTTCATGAAGATGTCTGGTGATAGATGTTGGTGGGAACTTTACCTGTTGAGCATAACATTTTTAAGACATTCTGGTCTTGGTCTCCTCACAACATAGTGGCTGGGTTTACCCAGAAATATTGCTGAGGCCAATTAATTTGAGTATTTAAGGGCAGATAATTTATCTTTTTATTTTATAGTTATCTAGATCAAGAAACCATATTGAAACCTGTTTAAGATTATACAATTTTGGATCCTGTGAGACTGATATTATAACTGGGTATTTGGCTGGAGAGGGGTTGGTGAAATAAAGCTGAAACATTTCACATATTAGAAATTCTTGAATAATTATGGCTGGTGGTGAAGACTGTGCTAGTTTACACTTATCAACCCAATAATTTACCTTTTCTTGTCTTCACACACTCTGCCATGTAACATTTCAATGCTTTTCCATGGTAGGTATAAGATGATTGATATAATTACCCTCCCTTGAGCCTAGCCATATGTCATGTCTTGGCCAATGAATTATTAGCAGACATGATGCAAACAGAAGCTTGTACTAGTCTAATAAAACTGTCCTTGCCCTTGCCATTGCTGTCTGCCACCATCATGAGAAGAATGTTGTGGCAAAAAGGAAAAAAACTGATATTCACATATCATAACCCAAATAACATCCATTAGAAAGACAAAAATGAGTGCTACTCTCGATTACACTGTAGTTTACTGCTAATTGGAAATGCACATCGGGGTTAATTAACACTTTACTTGATCAAATTCTGCCCATGCGCTATATTAATTGGGCACATGTTTGAAAAAATCAGTACTTACTATTCAGGAGAGAAATGCTCAGATGTACACATATCACACTTGCATCCTGTTGAGCTACAGGGAAGTGGTGAGCATCTGTATGAGATCGCCATTTGTACTGTTAAGCAGAGCACCCAACAAATTATCTGTAGAATGCAGTTAATGTTAACTAGAATACCAATGACTTTTGCACATCTGTTGTGAAATCACATTTACATACTTAACACTTTACTGCAGGAAATTTCCTATTTGAAAGAAGGAGACCAATGAGGCACTTTGCAATGAAAGGGCCTATATAAATGAAAATGATTATTACTTTATTAGTTATAAGTGGACATCAGTTGTAGATTTAGCTTCGCATATAAGTCTATGAAAATACCTATGCATATTTTAATAACTAATAATTATGCACATCATTGTTCCTTATAACTTAGATATATCACAGAAGCTGAAGAAATGGTTTTATAATATAAAGAAAGTCTGAGTGAGCAGAAAAGAAGCCACTTTGTGGGTGTTTATTCTCCCATACAGAGAGATAATGGAATAATTTAATGTTACTCCAGGCAACCACATTACTCCTAGTTTGAAAAACATTCATCTATATCAAACATCATTGATTAAATTAGGCACAAGTAGTAACCTAAGTGATATCACTTTCAGGCAATCTAAAGCATCCTGTTGGATAGTTCTTATAATATGTATGTCTTTTGAAAAATATTTACATATTCCCTTGAGGCCAGGATAAATTCATGGGCATTAAATTTCCAATTGCTGCTAAAAATTATTAGAAATATACTCAAAAGATAGTTTCAGACAAGTTGGTGTAAGAGTAGGTTCTGGAATCAGACAGTCAAAATTAGTGTCTCCAACATTAATTAACCCGCTGGGCAACTTTGACTTATTTAATCTCTGTGTGCCTCAATTTCCCCATCTGTAAAATGTTAATGTACTCATGTCATATAATTGCTGTGAGGATTAAATGAGTGAATACAGTGCTTAGCACATGATATGCATTCAAAAAATGTGAGCCATTAATATATTTAAATGTAATAATACAGATCAGTTGCTTAATCATATCTGATTACCTGTTAGAATCATTAGGTGTACCTATGACAGCAACAGATACTGGGTACTGGGTTTTAACCATTAATTTCCTGACAGTAAATGCAATGGTATTATTTTTTCATGTGTCTCGATACAAAGATAATAGGTATTAGAACAAGTCAAGCAGTCATTGCTTTTATCTCCAGGAACTCTTCCATTTTGAATATTGAGGACTAATGCTACCAGCTGCGGGGAAAAGGTACTCTCACTACAAAAATAAAGAAATTGTTATTTAGGCTCTAACATTACTTTTTCATATGACTTGTGGTAGATCACTTCTCTTTTCTCTAGAAAATATGATAATACTAGAAAGTCTATATTAGAAGCTGCAGAAGTCACTTCCAAAGCTAAAATTATAGAATTGCTTATGTATATTCAAACCCAGCACAGGTTTTGGAATCAGACATATAATATAATTGTGAGCTCTAGTTTTGCTTTTTTGCTTTATGGGACTCCATCTTTTTCACAGTAAGTACATAATATTTTTGTAATAATTGATACATGTAAAGTGCTTGCCAATGAGAAGTACCTATGGACACTGGAACACTTATTACTGAGGCATGTCATGGTAATAAAAGTCCGACCTCTGGAATCAGATCAGCTGGGTTGAGATTTTGGCTCTTCTACTTAGGATCTTACTAAAGTCTTTAAATCTCAGGGTCTTCATTGAATAATAATGCAATGTCATTGACAGGATTGTTATGATGAGAAAGCCAATGTGTATAGAGAATTTAATACTCCTTTTATAACATGAATCATAAATATTAACTATTATTTCTTCTAATCATTATAAATATGCTTCTATATCATACCATTTGTGTTATTTATTATGGGTTTTTTATTCATATTTTTATGTAGATCTTCCCCCTAGGCCTCTTTTTTTTATCAGAGAAATATCATTCAGTATATTAGATTCTTAAAGGTCAAGGAAAAATATGGCAAGAATTAAGAATCTGATGAGCATGTTTTAAGTGGCAACCTGAGAAGCAATAATCTTTGCATTCTGCCAGATATGTTTTAAAGCAGTATATGAGATTTTATTTTGCTCCCTGCACCTCTCTAGCCACATTTTCACACTGGATGTCTCCCACTATGTAGAGCTTTGCATGACATTGTCCATCTAGTGAAATTTTTAGGTGTGATTTTGGCAAATTGCCCACTTACAGAGACCGTGTTCAATATAAGCAGATTAACACTGTAAGCACCAACATTCACTGTGTGAATGTTAGAGTCCTCTGTATAGCAGTAACTGATGTCAGTGCCCGTTATAAACCAAGGCACTTTTTATGCCCATGGATAAAAGAACTGTTCCTTTATAAGTATTCTATCCAAAAACTACCCAGACAGGTGTCAAGTGATAACCTGGCTCCCAAATCTATTGCAGAACCTTAATGTGTATTTATTTCTGTGTATTTATTCCTGTGTGTTTATGACATTTCCATAGAATTCTCTGTAGATATTTTTTTCTTCATCAAAAGGGCATTTTACTTTTATTTCTCTTCTTCTTAGTAAAAGCACATGGTTGATGTTATTTAAGGCCTAATATCCCAAAATGGAGTAGTATATGAGGTCATAAATGGCTCTAGCAGTTATCAAAAGCCTCAGCTTCAACCTGAGCATTTAATCATCTGTAAAAGCCAGTTATAGGCTCATATACTTTCCTATCATGAACATTCCTCTTCTTATATGACAAGGAAAAAATATTTTTAAAAAAATAGATTAAACAAACCACATCATCAAAAATTACTAATAAATATTTTTGCTTCCCAAATTCCCAGAATTTGGAAGTTCTGGACTTTTGCTGACTTCTTTCAATGTGCATTAATTGTTTAATGTTTATTCAGTACTTTGAAGGTGGAATGCACTCTATATAAGTGTTAAGTATTATTAATGGTGTTATTACGTGAGGTTAGTTTGGAAGCATGGACTAGATGAATAGCACAAGGGAAATGAGATTTGTGATTAGACACATTTCATCTCAGAGAAGATTTGGTTTTCTTCTGAGAAAGGATATATTTATATTTTCTGAGATTCGATTGGTCAAAACACTTTCTTTCATATACTCCTACAGGATGTATTATACCAATACTAGAAATTTCCATAATAAAGAGTGCTATGTTTCATATATAGGAAGAAAAGGTTACTGACGCACCACTGATAAAATAAGCATTGTAAATAATTTTCAAAATAGAAATGAGAGGTTTATACTCCTATAGAGTTTCTCAACTACTTTCCCTTTCAAACAAGGATATCCATATTATAGATTACACACACACACACACACACACACACACACACACACACACACATTCTCCTCAGAGTCAATGCTGTAGTTGGTATGCCCAGGTACAGAACTTTCTGGCCTATATATGGTTTGAAACCCTAGCGTGTTTTGTTTGGATCACAGTTAATTAATGACCAAAGCTCCTTCCAGTGAACAAAACAAAAATTTTAAAAATCTTATGCTCACTGTACAGCAATAATGAATGCTACCTTCTCCCCACTCAATATTTTGTAATTGAACTTCTGTTTCAAAATAAATAAGATGTAAGTCATTTTCAAATTATAGAAAATGCTATAAGCATTGCTTAATTCCCACAATTTAGCGTGAAGGTAAAATATTTTATGGCTCTCTTAAAGTATTGAGTTCCTGGACTAAAAATGGAGAGATGCAATTTATAATGATTTTGATAACAGAGATTCATTTGTGCAGCTAATTTGATCCAGGCATTTTCTGTTTTTTATATTCAAGTCAACTATGCACTTTCTCTCTTCCCTTCTAATTATACTCTATTGTTTTTCTTGGGGAATGAACTATGAAGAACACTTTTGTTTGTTGACAGAAATGGAACTGAAGAATATTTTCATGGAAGATTTATGATACATAGCCAATTACATCTGGATTGCAGATAGCAAATTAGTTTTGGATTTGTCTCATTCAAAAATCATTGACAAGTGTGATTCATCATAATAATTTTGCAAAGGAATCATAACAGATCATAGCCTGCACCACAAATGATGCTCCATCACAATCCATCAAGATTAAATTGTGGTCTAGAGTTAGATGAATGAGAACTTGGAATAATATATAAACATTGATAATTAGAGTTGATTTGAAGTAGGGAGCATGTAGATTTGTGTGGTTTTGTTACCTTCTTTTATACTGAGCAGATTAAGAATTGTTTGTGTTTGCTGCTTTTAAATTGTATTAGAACCCTCATGAAAATTCTTCCTGAACTTACAAGCAAAACTCGGTTAACCTATTTAAATATTATTAGAGTAGTCTGCATTGAAATAATTTCATGGGAAATTATACATCTTTTATGACAATTTTAAGAAATGCTAGATGAGGTTTACAGAAGTTTCAACCTTAGGAAAAATTACCCTCAAAAGGATTGTCCTTCTCTAAGTCTGGTTTGCTTCCTGTGACTTAAAAAGCAATGCAAAATTCAGATTACTATTCTCAAATCGATTTTCACTTCCAAACTGTAGTATTCCTCCTCACTGCTTTCTTGAAACTCTCCTGATGATTCTGAAGTTACCATGAGTTTATAACCTTTATTTAATAAATATTTGTTGAATATTCTTCTACATGACAGGTACTGTTCTAGACATTGGGTACATACAACATTAATAAACTTGACAAAACCGCCTTCTTTGAGCTTACACTCTTATGGAAGAAACCAGAAAATAAGCAAAAATAAATATCTTGATGATACATTGTTGTTGGAGAAAAACAAATCACAATAAATGTTTAGGGAATGTGAAATGGAAAGAAGATTTCATAAGTTTTCAAAAGTGCAATATCTGCAGAGGTGACTAAAAAAATCCTATCTTTTCTTTCTTGTATGTCTTAAAAGAAAGTAACTAAATCAACCACCCACAAAGCCTTGTAAGTACTATCTGCTTATTAGACCTGCTAGCTGTCCACTGGTTTTGCTCAGAAAGAGCCACATTTTATTGAATGCCTGTCTCTAATGTGAGAAGGGTTATAGTTAGGTACCTAACTTAGACCGACAGACTGTCCTCATTACTAGAAAAGAGCCTCAGAAAATATTTACTCCTGTTCTCTTATTGTATTGTGGAGGAATTTTATACAAACAGATGAAATCACTTGCTCACAATTCTATGACTAGTGAAGTCGGCACTAAGATTTAGCCTAAATTTTGTAACTCCAAATTCAATATTCCCTGCTGCCATTCTGCCCACCCTGCTGCCTTTCTTTGCCAAGCATGCTGGATGCCCCACTGTTGCCCTCCCTATCCCAGCTGCTTGGCATTCCCTCCTCACTCATGCCCAGCTCAGAAAGGTTTAAGGTAAGAGAATATTTATTCAGAGGACACAAGCAATAAAAAGAAAATTGAGAGTGCATCCCCAAGATATTATGACTAAAACCATCCTGCTGGGCACAATGGCTGTCTCTGGTAATCCCACCACTTTGGGAGCTGAGGTGGGAAGGTCACTTGAGGCCAGGAGTTTAAAACCAGTCTGGACAACATAGCGAGAGCTTTTCTCTACTAAAAATAAACATAAAAAAATTAGTCTGGCATGGTGGTGCGCACCTGTAGTCTCCGCTATTTGGGAGGCTGAGGTGGGAGGATTTCTTGAGCCCAGGAGTTCCAGGCTGTAGTAAGCCATGATCACACAACTGCACTCCAACCTGGATGACAGAGTGAGACTCTGTCTCAAAAAAAAAAAAAAAAAAAATCTAAACCATCCTAATACAGAAAGTATGTATAAGGGCATCTAAAAAGGGTTATTTTTCCCATGATGACTTATTTGCAACATCAAATACCCAGCTCTTGGCAAGAAAGTCTTGACTGGCTCTGCTTGACTAGGATCCTAGTGCATACCAATTCTGCTTGAGAGGGGATCCATCACTGACACTCAGAGTCCAGCCCTTTGTTTACAATCCAATTTCCAACTTCATTTATATTAAATATGATGTGGCAAAGGCTGGCTAAGCATTCATCAAACTTACTTCACTCCCCTTTAAAGTCAGGTGTGACTATATTTCTAGTATCAGGCAACTGGAATGTGGTGAAAGTGATGTATACCACTTTCAGGGCTGATCTCCAAACTGCCCGTTGTGATCCTTCCTGCTTTCTTCATTCCCTGGCTAAAAGAAAAGGACTCTGGGGGGACCTAGAGGAGGCCAGAGCCACATGATGGAAGACTTTGGTCTCTAGATTATGTTATAAAAGTCTGTTTGCCATATACCACATCGAATTGCTATGTTAACAAGAAATGCATTTCTATTGAGTTGAGCCACTGAATGTTTGGAAATTATTTTTTTATCTAGTAGCCTACCCTGGTTAATACATGTGTAGTGCATCCACATATTTAAATGCATGTCGATGCTTCTTACGCTCCTAAAAGTTTCATAAACTTTATTGATTTTTTTACATTAATTTCCATATACTGACAAATAACAGAATTTGGAAGTACTTTGCATATGAAATTTCCAATGAATACCTTTAAGCACACCAGAGCTTTTTTTCTTTGGAGTACTATCATTTCCTAAAGTTTCATCCCTTTTTCAGTCAGTCCATACTACAGGACTGACTTTGCAAGATAACCCATAATTCCTTGCATATTTTATCTTTATGTAAATGGTTAGTATTTTTATTATTAAGAGTAATAAGATATGCAAAAGTTAAGAAGACTAATACAACTCCCCATGTACTCATATACCCAGCTTCAGAAATAAAATATTCTCACTATAATTGAAACCTTTGGTGAAGTTCTTCTCAGTCACATTTCTTCTCATCCTTTCCAGATATAGCCATTGTCTTGAATTTGGTGTTCAACACCTCTAGGTATTTCCTTATCATTTTAATGCAAATATCTGTTCCTAAGTAATAGCTAGTATTATTTTGCATGCATTTACATGATCTTCATGAGTATATAAATACATACAGGTTGGACACTACAATATGTGTTCTTCTCAAATTTATTTTGGTTACCATGATGCTTTTAAAATTTACCCTTATTTGTATGAGTGACTCCAATTTATTCATTTTCACTGCTTCATTTCATTGTATTGTCTATACTACAATATGCCCCTCCTTTTTTGATGAGGTGGTTTCTGAATTTTTGCCTTTTAAAACACTTGCTATTTAAAACATTATAATACATGTCCTTTTATGTATATGTATGAGTTTTGTTTTCATAGGGTACATATATAGACATAAAACTTCTGGATTTTAGGGGCTATCGATCAAGATAAATTAGTTATGCTATAGCAATTAATAATTCTAAAATCGCAGTAGCTTAACATACAACAGTTGAGAACTTGTTCACACAAATTTTGCTGTCCAAGTGATGCTCTAGGGTAGCTATCATCTAGGTATAGAATGCTCTGATTTTACCATAACTCCATACCACCATAAGCTCACATGGTCGCTGGAGCAGAGCAAGAGAGTTCATAGAGTAGAGTCTAAAAGCTCTTGAGTATTTGACTTAGAAATAAAATGCATCACTTCCACTTGCATTTTCTTGGTCAATGCAAGACTCACAACTACGTCTAACATCAAGACAACAGGAAAGTTTAGTTCCCCGTGGGCTAGATAGGAGAAAAAAACAGGATGTGTGTCTTTATTTGTATTCAATATTTTATTTAACATTAATATAAATTAATATTAATATAAATTCTATTAATAATTCCAAAAGTTCCTCCAAAACTCTGCTAATTTATACCAACAGTGTACTTTGGAGAATTAGTTAGGCTCTACATCATTGCCAATACTTGATATTGTCAGACTTTTTCATTTTTGTGAACTTGGTGGACATAAAATAGCATCTTACTATGATTTAAATTTCCCTCTCCATGGCTAATACTGAGGATGACTGCTATTTTACGTATTTTTCCTTCTAGGAAATGCTGTTGCTGTTTTATCAAGTTGTCATTTTCTCTTTGATATGTAATTTTTAAAAAACATATTCTAGATTCTAATTCTATGCCATTGTTATGTGCTGCATATTCTTTGCAGAGTTTGTTGCTTGTTTCATTTTTATTTATAAAGCATTTGGTGAATAGAGATTTTTAATTTAATGTCAAATTTATCATTTGTTTCTCCTATGATGTTTTGCTTTTTTTATCTTACATAGAAATTCTTCCCTAATCTTGGGTTATAAGCATAATTTTTGCTAAAAGTTTTAAAGTTTTCATTTTACATATAGCTGGGTAATCCACTTAGAACTCATTCTGGAAAAAATATAATGTAAAGATTTGTTTTTTACTGTGTGCAGTGGCTTATGCCTATAATCCCGACACTTTGGGAAGCCTAGGCAAGAGAATCACTTGAGCCCAGGAGTTTGAAACCAGACTGGGCAACATAGTGAAGCCCCCATCTCCAAATTTGCTGGACATGGTGGTATGTGCCTTTAGTCCCAGCTATCTGGGAGGCTGAGGCGGGAGGATCACTTGAGCCCAGGAGTTCGAGACTGCAGTGAGCCATGGTCGTGCCACTGCATTCCAACCTGGGTGACAGAGCAAGACCCTCTCTCTCTCTCTCTTTCTCTCTCTCTCTCTCTCTCTCTCTATATATATATATATATATATATATATTTCCATAGACACAACTAATTTTTGCAACACCATATACCTAATAGGCCACTTTTTTTCTCCAGTGTGCAATGGCACTCTGTTTTTATATAGTTTCCATGTAAGTCTGAGTTTGTTTCTGGGCTCTCTGTCCTATTTCTTGGACCTCATGCTATTTGACCACTTTGCATTGCTTTGATTCCTGTTGCTTGATGCTATGTCCTGCTGTCCGGTCTCTCTAGTCCCTACTTTCATTCATTCATGTGATCAGAAAATATTGATTTTGAACATACTATGTGTCAGGAACTTTTCTAGGGGCTTGGAATTTATCAGAGATCAAAAGGAGCAAATCTTTCTGGCTTCATATTAAGCTTCTGTTTTAGTAGATGAAATGAACAATAACAAATTACAAACATTATTAATTCTAGAATAAGCTAGGAACTGATTCTTGCTATGAAAAAGAAAACATGGCAGGAAGTTAAGGAGTGCCGGGGGTAAGAGAGCTACTATTTTAAATAAAAGAAGCCGCAATAAACATACGTGTGCATGTGTCTTTATAGCAGCATGATTTATAGTCATTTGGGTATATACCCAGTAATGGGATGGCTGGGTCAAATGGTATTTCTAGTTCTAGATCCCTGAGGAATCGCCACACTGACTTCCACAATGGTTGAACTAGTTTACAGTCCCACCAACAGTGTAAAAGTGTTCCTATTTCTCCACATCCTCTCCAGCACCTGTTGTTTCCTGACTTTTTAATGATTGCCATTCTAACTGGGGTGAGATGATATCTCATAGTGGTTTTGATTTGCATTTCTCTGATGGCCAGATTCTCACTCATAGGTGGGAATTGAACAATGAGATCACATGGACACAGGAAGGGGAATATCATACTCTGGGGACTGTGGTGGGGAGGGGGGAGGGGGGAGGGATAGCATTGGGAGATATACCTAATGCTAGATGACGAGTTAGTGGGTGCAGCGCACCAGCATGGCACATGTATACATATGTAACTAACCTGCACAATGTGCACATGTACCCTAAAACTTAAAGTATAATAAAAAATAAAAAATAAAAAATAAAAAAAATTAAAAAAAAGAAAAGAAAAAAGAAATGCAATCATAAAAAAAAAAAAAGAAGCCTATTTGAGCAGACACTTAAAGAAAGCAGGGAAGTGGGTCATTCGGATATCCAGAGAAAAGGCATACCCAGGAGGAAAAGTAGTGCAAGCACACTCAATTTCACATTTATCATTCCCAAGCATTTTAAATCTACCTTACAAGTGCTTGGAGTTTTCTAGGAACACAACCTTATTCTTTAAAATTGTCTCAGCTCTTCTTTGCTGTTTGCTCTTCTATATAAACATTTATAGATAAACTTTTTAGAAAATAATCTCCTACACTGTTGCATGAGAAGAGTTTATTACAGGACTATTACCAAAGTCTATTCAATTTCTAAAATAATACTTGTTTTCTCTATCAATACTGTATAAGGAAAAATATAAATAAAATGTTTGTACAACTCTCTTTTCCACCACTGATAATAAAGTGTAGTTTATAACATCATAACTGAATTCTCCACACCCTGAAGTATCTATTTAGATGGCTTGGTGAACTTCTGCAGGGAATCAGGACAAAATGTTGTTAGTAAATTAAACCCACAAGCCAGCTCCATTGGATCAGAATTTCAATTTCTAGAATGTTACTTTGACTGCCTCTGTCATGTGGCACAATAAAATTAACCACTTTTTTTCCTCAATTCTCATCAATAAAAAGGGAGTCACAGTATACATATCCCCTTGGGATAATTGAGAAGAGTAAATAAAATATGTGAGTGTGTTTATCAGTAACTAACTCCGTACAAGTGATATGGTTTGGCTGTGTCCCCAACCCAGTCTCACCTTGAATTGTAGTTTCCATAATTCCCACATGTCACGGGAGGGATCTGGTGGGAGGTAATTGAATCATGGAGGCAGTTACCTCCATGCTGTTCTCATGATAGTGAGTGAGTTCTCGTGAGGTATGATGGTTTTATAAGGGGCTTTATCCTTTTTTGATTGGCACTTCTTCATAATGCTACCATGTGAAGAAGGATGTGTTTGCTTCTCCTTCCACCATGATTGCAAGTTTCCTGAAGCCTCCTCAGCCCTGCAGAACTGTAAGTCAATTAAATCTTTTTCCTTTATAAATTACCCAGTCTCAGGACAGCATGAGAACAGGTTAATACAACAAGTATGTACAATTTGAATTATGATCTTTACACAATCCCTGATGTATATGGTAAGCCATGTTTTGTGGGAGTTAATTATTTCTTTGAGATCTGATCCAGGTTCTCTTCAGAGGCAGCAAGCACTGATGAATCAAAATAATTTCCATATTCATTTTCCTGATAAAAGTCCATCAAGGGTCCATCATCTGCAAGGTGAAACCTAAACTTAAACATGGCATGCAACCAGTGCAGGAGCTACCTCCTGAGCATTTTCCCTACCTGACCTCCACCTCTCTTCCATAAATATCCTATAGTCCATCCCATCAGGGTCTTTGCACATATTTTCCTGCTTCTTAGAATACCCTGTCCTCTTTGTTCCTCAGGAATGTTGAACAGTTACCAGCTTGGTGTCATGCTCTCTGTTATTTCAAGACATAAGTAGGAGATAACCCTGTGCTATTTGATCATTATTTTTCAAGTACAAGACATTCTTTTTTATGTGTACTAAGGCTTTTATGTCAGGTCCAATTTGATTGGTCTGAAGATGATTGTAAAATACAGTTGAATTAAGGCAGAACAGAATCCTTTAAAACCTGTTACCTACAAAATTGGATGTGTCCTAATAGTCCAAGATAACCCAAGATTATATGGTTATTGCCTGAGGAATTTGGCCCAGCATCCCTTTGTGAGTCTCTGGGAATTTTACAATGGTCTTAATATAATGCTGTATGATTCCTACAATTCAGTGATAAGAAGCTCATCATTACTTGGTGTTGAGCAAAGCGTTGTGTGAATAGTATTTGAACTTATGTGCAGGTACCAGTACCTATTAGATGAAATCTGTAGCCCAAGAAATCAATTTTCATGCTTCCTCTTGCCTATAAAGATACCCTCCTGATTTGGTGAGCATATTAATTACCTTCTTTGTAGGGAGATCTATGCCTGGGAAATAAACTTGGCTGACCAGCCTATGAACCCAAATCATCTGTCTTTGTATTGATTTAGCACTGACTCACTTATCCTACTAAAGCATCTAATTTTGCCAGGCTATATAGCAGAGTAAAGTTTCTCTCATATTTATTGCATCTCCCAACAGCCCTGTGAAGTAAGTGGTCATAAATGACAGTTTCAGAACTTGTGCTCTAAACTTCTCCATTGCAGTCATTAGACAATCTTCTCAGACACTGGCCAATTGAGTACTCAGATATAAATGTATACTGATAATTACATTCTTCTGAGTTCTGTTTTGTCATTTTTGTCATTTCCTTCTTTCATCTGTGTCATGTATTACAGCAAAATGTTGTTATGATCTTTCTACAATTATATTTTCTCATATTTGTACATCTCGTATGCAATGCTAAAATTATTTTTATGCATTCCAATCTCAAGTTCACAACAAAATTTGATCCTCCTCTCTCCTCTACCAAATGTATTTCCAGAAATGATGCTAAGAAAAACTTGCTGCTCCAAAAACACCATTAAGGAAATTCATTCTATTTGTTTTTCAGCCAACATTGCCCATTTAGCAGGCAATTTCACTGAGCTATGTACATTGATGTGTGCATCTTTTTGAAGGTTCATTGTACGGCGACTCCAACATCACTGTCTGGCTATAGAACATAAGAAGAAATTGTGAGACTTATAAAGTGTATAGCTTTCAGAGCTAATTCTCATCCATACTCCCATTGCATCACATAGCAGTTTGTTTCTATGTATTACTCTATCTATCATCGACTTGTAATTATTTCTAAAGGCAGAAAATCTTACGCCTGGATTTACCAAGCCAAACTTATGAAATTTATGTAGGAGAGTGCTATAGAAATTAATTATGAAATTCCCTACTCAAAGTGTTTTCAACATGGTAATAAGTTGTCAAATTCTGTATCTTTACTTGAGTGGCTTCTATTGCTTAGATCCTATCTCCGCTCCTTCATGAGTCTAATTCAAACTCCATTCTTCTAAATTCACCTAAGTGCTACTTCCTTCAAGAAGATATCCTTGACTCACAGGGATTTGGATGCCCTTTTCTTTACTCTCATATTGCCCTATGCACAAGTCTGTGGTAAGACAGTGAACTCCACCTTCAATGTTGATTGTCTTGCTGTGTCTCCAAACAGAGAGTGCAGGTATTTCATCTTATGTGGGGTTGTAGCCTTAACACAGTGCCTAGTGTACATAAGGCACTTAATAAATATTTAATGAATAAAGGCAAATGAATCTTGCTATTTTATTTTACTCCATGTCAGAAAGGTTCATTACTCAAGACAAGTAAATTTGTTTAAACTTGTGTTGTCCCAAATGAAATCATGTACAATACCTTGCATGTATCAGGAGTTCCAAAAGTATTTGTATAAGAAATGAATGAATACATAAAATATAAACTCCCCAAGAAGTATTTTTGCTCTCAAGTGCTTTACAATCTTAAGAACAGAAGTAAGGACATGATCTTATTGTAAAATAAAATTGAGGTTTTTCTGATTATCTTTTAAAGAATAGAGCACAGGTGCAAGACATGAAGAAAAAAAATACAAGGAATTGACTTACAGTTCCACCTGTTCTAAAATTCCTGTTCCTTTCATCCAAATTATATTCATTGTACACACAACCCACAAATGATTGCACAGCGTGCTTACATTTTAAAGCTCAGCTATTATGGAAAAAAAAAAAACTTCCAAAAATTAACAAAGCATCTTTAACATTAAAAAAAAAAAAAGCCTGGGAAACTTTTGTGAGCAATTGCTTTATCAAAATGAGATATCTACAGTTGCCAATTAGTACAGTGTTGGTGAAATTCAAGCATTGAGGGGCTCATTGCTTCTTTATAGTTCCTACCCACACGTAATCTTCATTCCACCTTTCTACCTGGCTGTGGAGATTGATCTAGTAAAAACATGCTGCAGATGAATTGCTCAGAGAGTGTCAGAAGGGAATGTTACAGCGCACATCCTAACACTATTCTGCAATTGTTATTTTTCATGGGTGTCCACATCCTAGTAATATATCCCTAGATTTGACTGTAATCTTGCCACTGAGCTCGCCTGCAGGTCTCATAAACTTGTTTTAGTGTAGCCCTAAGTCACAGATTCTGTGGAACCAGACAGATAGTACTACCCTATAACACCCGTTAGAGAACACATCTGCACTTACATCTTCTACTAATAAATGTTTCCACAGGGGGACCACATTCTGTCAAATGAAAACATACAGCATTACAAAGCTACTGACTGGCCACATGCTTATTGCCTTTGTAATTGGATTAGCCTTTCCTAATACTAGGTTTTCTAGGTTGTCCTTGTATCCCTTTGATTCATAGATCAAGACATACTCAGCTGTGGAAAACAAAGTTTGATTTTACTTTGAATAACTTAGGAGAGTTTGGCATAAAAATAGTTGGTAATAGTTTTTGGAAGGCTTCCTGGCTTAAAATCTTGAATATAGTTAAATTTGAAATTGTAGGAAACTGGAAGATAATACAGTGATGTATGGACAATGGAATTTCTGTCTCAAGTCAGTTAGCTAGGACCTATGTTCTGACTATTTCCAAATGATATGTGTTAATGGCTGTGAGATGGGTTGTGTGGTAGCACCTTAAAAGATATATCCCTGTCTTAACCCCCAGAACCTATGAATATAACCTTATTTGGAAAAAAGAGTTTTTAGCAGACATGATTAAGTTAAGGATCTTAAGATAATATCACCCTGGATTATCTGGTAAGCCCTAAATCCAATGACAAGCGTCCATAAGAGACAGAGGAGGAGACAGAAACAGAAAGAAGGCCACTTAAGCAAAACAGGGCAGAGATTGGAGTTATGAAGCCACAAACCACAAGGTGCCTGGAGACACCAAACACTGGAAGAGACAAGGTAGGATTTTCCCTTAGGTCCTTCAAAGGGAGCCAGGCCCTACCAACACCTTGATTTCAGAATTCCGGCCTCCACAACCTGAAAGAATAAGTATATATTTTTTAAGCCACTGAGTTCATAGAAATTTTTTATGGTAGCCCCAAGTAAGTGATAGAGGCAGTTTGTAATGTAGATGCAGCACCTGAAAGGTAAGGGTGTTCTCTGTAGTAAAGGAGTTTGGTCTAGGAAATGCAAAGTCATTGAGAAGCCAAGAACACTTAAGGTTCAGCATTAGTGCTTTTCAGGAAGGAGTCCCAACAATGTGTTCATATGACCATGGATTGTTGTACAGTTTACATAAGTAAAATGTTTTCATCACAGCTGATTAAGATTGCTTTTTTTCCTCTCCAATTTCTCTTCCACGCCTGTTTTCCCTTGTTTCAATGGTATTTGAGGTGCTCAAATGATTTAGAGATTTATCTAATGAGAAGTTGAGATAAGGATACATTTTGTTTGGGTTTATTAAATTATATTTACGTGTTCTTGCTTATTTTCATGTTGAAGTTATTGTTAACTGTCCTGCTGTAGGAAGACCCCCTAGTGACCACTTTGTTAACTGGTCTGCTAAGTTAACCCAAAAATGCAGGTCTAGACATAACATCATGATAGGGCCGTGTCCTGAGACTTCTGACAACAGAAGGACATTGGTAAGGGAGAAAGAACAAGGCTTAAAATGTACAAAGCTAGAAGCTACTCTGACAATAATTCTTCTAATCATCAGATGTGCAGGATTGCAATTCTTATTGATGCTTAGTATAATTACCATTGTGTAATTATCATTGATGCCTAGTCAAAATGAAATTTCTCTTCTGTCAGAAACACACACAATAACGCAGCATATATGATTACAAATACACTCTACACTATTTGGATGGAAATCATACAGAATAGAATATATTCGGTTCTCTGTGTTTGTAAGGCACTAAACCATGACCATCCTGCAAACAGCAAGATCTGTGTATGAAGTCACATGTCTTCTGCAACCCAACTCTCAATAATAAAAAAGAAATTGCCATCGACCATGCTAGAGGAAAGCCTCTATCCTGAGACTGCTATCTTTATAGAAACTGGTATTACAAAATTGTTGCCATATGAAGAGGTGATCAAACAGTATGCAGCCAATAATGTAGTGAAAAATATAATTACAGAGTTGGTAATGTAATAAGTTATTGAAAACAGAATGTGATTCTAAATTTTATGCTTCTAGTATTTGTTAGGTTCAAAAGAATCTTAATTTGTTGTGATTTCTTTTCTCATTCTAAAGAAATATTTACTTTTATGTCAAATTTTGTATCCTTTTCTTTAAAGAGGTCTCCCTGAAATATATCTTTCAGCTCTCACAAAACCTGAACACAGCTTTACTGCCAAAATATCAGGTTAGACATTAAAATATACTGGGGGTTTGGAGGAAAAAAAAAAGGCAGGGAAGATGGGAAATGTGCCCTTTGATATAGGGGGAAAGGAATTGTCTAATTTAGAATATTTTAATTTATTTTAGACGCACTTGAATATATTTTATTCTCTTGTACTGTGGTAGTGATGATATGTATTGTTTTCTTTCTTGAAGCTCACTGTCCTTACATGTATTATTCCAATTTGCTCACTAGATAACTGAAATATGGGTAGCACAAATATCAATAACAATTTCTAGATGAGAATATAAGCTGTGAGGGTTATCTGACCTGTGCAAGCTCATATACTTTGAAGAAGAGCCAAGATTTGAACTTAGCATTATGACTTTTAATGTCTCAAGTCCTCCATGTGATGGCTGTCAGCTTTTTAGGAAGGAAATTCCAAAAGAAATGCTTGCACGATTACATCTCTAAATCATAAATTTATGTATAAATAACCACTGGATTAATAACCAATTCTATATCTGAACTAGCTTCTGCATTCTGCTAATTCAGAAAAGTGATCTGTACCTGATCACACACAGGTACTTTCATGTGCTTAAAAAAAATCATTGACTCCTTTATTTACTCTGATCTGGACACACACTGTGCGTTTTTCATGTTGAAAGGACTATTTAAAAGAAGAGTTCTTTTGTCGTTGTTTATTGTTTCCTTTTCAAAGGTCTTTAACCAAAATCATACTTTGGCATCTCCTGGTAAGGGAGCTATGTTCTCATTCTTTAATCTAGCCTTACAGAAGTGTCTTTTAACTGCCTCCTCTGCTTCCTTCTTTCTCACACTGCAGGTCTAGCTTGGAGAGGACCTACTCACGAGCAGAACACGCTTTGGAAACTCATGGGTGAAAAGAGGCAAAATTCTGTGCATTTCACTTTTGTCAGAAAGGTGCAAGGAAGGTCAAGAAGAAAGAAAAAAAATGCTAACATCTATCTAAAGAAAAAGTTTCTCCCACGAGCATATAGCATGTAAAATTGTGTCTTTGCATAGGTGGGGTTGAATACAGAACACTGGACTGAACATGGGGAAATGTGGATTCTAGTCCAAACTCTGTAGCTAAACAAGCTGTGTGATTCAAACCACATCCCTTACTTCCTGGGCTTACACTCCTTTATCTGTAAATGAAGCATTTCAACTACACCATGCCTAACTTTCCTGCCAGCTCTAGAAGGCTGTAGTCCTATTTTACACATTGGATCCCACCCATATCCAAAAGAAAGCATGGTCTGAGAGAACACTAGAAATGATTTATAGGGACAGGCAAGGCAAGTAAGATAAAGAGTGGGAGAACAAAGAGATGAGTTCCTCACTACAGGACAGAGATATGGCTACTCGCTGCTATCCCTCAGAAAAGCCTCCTTGCATAGACTGCAGTCTCCTGGGGGACAATCCAAGGCATTCCCAGCTTGCTAGTACTCTAGCAAGAGAGTAAAGAACGGGCCGGGCGCGGTGGCTCAGGCCTGTAATCCCAGCACTTTGGGAGGCCGAGGCTGGTGGATCACGAGGTCAGGAAATCGAGACCATCCTGGCTAACACGGTGAAAACCCGTCTCTACTAAAAAAAACATAAACAAAAAATTAGCCAGGCGCGGTGGCGGGCGCCTGTAGTCCCAGCTACTCGGGAGGTGAGGCAGGAGAATGGCGTGAACCCGGGAGGCGGAGCTTGCAGTGAGCCGAGATCCCGCCACTGCATTCCAGCCAGGGCAAAAGAGCAAGATTCCGTCCCAAAAAAAAAAAAAAAAAAAAAAAAAAGAGTAAAGAACCAAAAAGAGCCAACCAAGGCAGAAAATGCAAGTTCGATATTTGTTTCCTCATCACTTACAGAAATAAATACCCAAAGCTTCTATTGTGTTAGCACATATGAACCCACAATTTTCTAAGATCGACTGATACAAGTCTAGCAAGATCTTACTTGTATAGAGTGGGCCAAGACTAGTGTCATTCCAAAAAAGGAAATTTGGGGAAACAGAGATATTGGCGCGATATTCTCATGCTGTATTTCAGGACTCGTCTTGAGGCTCCTTGCTTTTCTGCAGTGGCCCTGATCCTGACTGTTGAGAGAGTCGAAGGAGCATCTCACGACTTGGAAGTAGGCTGTAGAGAGTTTTTCCAGAACCTGTTTTCTTCTTGCCGGTGAAATATGTCATTTCTTTTATTTTAAAGAATCTAAGAAGATGGCATTAAATTGGTAAGAATTGTGATACAGTAGAAAGTTGAATGGTGCTTTGGTATCAGAATGATGCTGGCCTCATAAAATGAGTTAGGGAGGATTCCCTCTTTTTCTATTGATTGGAATACTTTCAGAAGGAATGGTACCAGTTCCTCCTTGTACCTCTGGCAGAATTCGGCTGTGAATCCATCTGGTCCTGGACTCTTTTTGGTTGGTAAGCTATTGATTATTGCCACAATTTCAGATCCTGTTATTGGTCTATTCAGAGATTCAGCTTCTTCCTGGTTTAGTCTTGGGAGAGTGTATGTGTCGAGGAATTTATCCATTTCTTCTAGATTTTCTAGTTTATTTGCGTAGAGGTGTTTGTAGTATTCTCTGATGGTAGTTTGTATTTCTGTGGGATCGGTGGTGATATCCCCTTTATCATTTTCTATTGCATCTATTTGATTTTTCTCTATTAGTCTTTCTAACGGTCTATCAATTTTGTTGATCCTTTCAAAAAACCAGCTCCTGGATTCATTAATTTTTGAAGGGTTTTTGTGTCTCTATTTCCTTCAGTTCTGCTCTGATTTTAGTTATTTCTTGCCTTCTGCTAGCTTTTGAATGTGTTTGCTCTTGCTTTTCTAGTTCTTTTAATTGTGATGTTAGGGTGTCAATTTTGGATCTTTCCTGCTTTCTCCTGTGAGCATTTAGTGCTATAAATTTCCCTCTACACACTGCTTTGAATGCGTCCCAGAGATTCTGGTACGTTGTGTCTTTTACACTGTTGGTGGGACTGTAAACTGGTTCAACCATTGTGGATGTCAGTGTGGCGATTCCTCAGGGATCTGGAACTAGAAATACCATTTGACCCAGCCATCCCATTACTGGGTATATACCCAAAGGACTATAAATCATGCTGCTATAAAGACACATGCACACGTATGTTTATTGCAGCATTATTAACAATAGCAAAGACTTGGAACCAACCCAAATGTCCAACAATGATAGACTGGATTAAGAAAATGTGGCACATATACACCATGGAATACTATGGAGCCATAAAAAATGATGAGTTCATGTCCTTTGTAGGGACATGGATGAAATTGGAAATCATCATTCTCAGTAAACTATGGCAAGAACAAAAAACCAAACACTGCATATTCTCACTCATAGGTGGGAATTGAACAATGAGATCACATGGACACAGGAAGGGGAACATCACACTCTGGGGACTGTTGTGGGGTGGGGGGAGGGGGGAGGGATAGCATTGGGAGATATACCTAATGCTAGATGACGAGTTAGTGGGTGCAGCGCACCAGCATGGCACATGTATACGTATGTGAGTAACCTGCCGAATGTGCACATGTACCCTAAAACTTAAAGTATAATAATAATAATAAAATAAATAAATAAATAAATAAAGAAGATAAAATAAAAAAAAAGAAAGTTGAATGGTGCAAATGAATGCTATTTCTTAAAGTCTGTTCACTCTTCGGATTACTATTAAAGTGCTGAAAGACGCTGGCCCTGCAGTGTGCCTGTCAGACAAGTAGAAAAATGGCTGTGCTCTTTGGTTGTTTTCTCAGAAAAGGAATTAAATGGTACCTTCATTAAAACAGTATTACTTAAAAATATAAATTTTCCAGTTGTGATGTGAAGGCTATTTGCAGCTTGATAAATACATACCCTACACCTGGTCTAACCCAACTCCTTAGAAATTGAGAACGGATTGATTGATTAACTAACTGGCTTATGTTTAACTAAAAAAAAAAAAAAAAAGTATTAACCTTAGTAATAGTCTCTCTAAAATTTTCCACTTGGCATCCTACTTTTTTAACTAGGACACACTGGATGCATTTCATCATTTTTATGACCAAAATCTAGAAACGCTTTAGATTCATCCATAGAAAGATTTATTTTCAATCTACTGTCTCAATAATGAAAAAAAAATTAGATTTGGACTAATTAAAGGACATATGATTGTTGTTGTTATTTTTAGACCACTGATAAATGCTGATTTGTAGTGTTGTTCCCATTAAAATTTATGCTTTTTCTTCACATACAAGGGGATTCTTGCTAATTTCACTGCTGAATAATTGGCTTCTAGATAGTTGAATTTTATTTTTTTGGTGTATTCCTAGTAGTACCTGCAGCTTTTAGCCCTCTTCTCCTTTTCTTCTATTCCCATTGTGTAATTTCATTTATTTCCAAGTTTCAACTATCGGAAATACACCAGTCATGTCTAAGGCTGTGCCTTCATGCCAGATCTCACTCCTGAGCTCCAGATCCACATTTCTGACTGCCTGGTGACTATCCCCACCTTGATATGCCATAAGGTCCTCTTACAATATATACAAATCTAAACCATACATATTCCCCACTAAATCTCTCCTCTATCTATATTCTCTACATCTATTTGCCTCACATCTCAGAAATCTACAAACTACCCTAGATGCAGCCTCTCTCCATCACACCTTATTTAACTAGTTGCTTAATGGGCTATTTGGTTATAATTAATCAGAGTCGTTCCTCTGCAATAATGAAACCAAACCCCTCCTCTTTATCTACACTGCTATACTCCTAGTTCAGTACTCATCAGCTCTACCTGAAATTGCTTCCTTCCAACGCATCTTCCACACTATGACTGAAGTTATATTGCTAAAATCAAATAAAGGATATCATTCACCTGCTCAAGATTCTTCAGGCTGGGTGATGTGGCTCACACCTGTAATCCCAACACTGTGGGAGACCAAGGTGGGCAGATCGCTTGAGCTCAGGAGTTCAAGACCAACTTGGGCAACTCAGTAAAACCCCATTTCTACAAAAAAATACAGAAATTAGCCAGGTGTGGTGACATGTGCCTATAGTCTCAGCTATTTGGGAGGCTGAGGCCATAGGATTGCTTGAAGCCAGGAGGTCGAGGCTGTAGGGAGCCATGTTTGTGCCACTGAACTCCAGCCTGGACAGAGCAAGACCTCGTCTCAAAAAAAAAAAAAAAAAATGTTTTAAAGATTCTCCATAATACATGGGGTATAATTCAAATTCCTTAACATTACATATGCACTTGCATTTCTGCATTGGTCCCAATCCTGACTATTGTAAGAGTCAAAGAAGCCCCTGTCATAGGATTTATCATAATCTGGCTCCTGTCCACCTCTTCAGCCTCATCCCCTTCCAGTTCTCAGTGTGCTTATGCTTACTCACCTCTCCATACAATATCATGTAATAGAACTGTTTTCCTAGGAAATTCTTACTCATCATTCAAAGTTCAGCTCCCTCCCAAGAAGCCTTCCCTGACACTCCAACTAGTTTGTCAGTCCCTCCTTGATGCTGATTCTATATTGGGTATGTGTTGCTATTATTACACATTCTAACTGTGCCATCCCTTACTGTGTATGTGATCCAATCCCCTCCAACATACTCAAGTGCTTTGTTCAGCAATTGTCTCCCCTCTCTTTCATTATCTTGTCCTCCTTTTTTAGTGGATTTACTATAAGCATTTAAACGTTTTATAAAAATTTCCTACTTAAAAACATGCCTCTTATAATTTCATACACCCCTCTAGCTATTGTCCTACTTTTCTACCGTCTTTTGCAGCAAAACTCCTTGAGTTCTCTATGCTGTTGTCTCCATTTCTTCTCCCATTCAATACTTCCAGCTTTACTGAAGCTGCTCTTGTCAACATCACCAGTGATCTCCACATTGTTTGTTGCTCTCCCCTCATCTCCCTGAACTCTGAATGTGAGAGTGCTCTGGAACCCAGATAGACCCCCTTTTTTTCAGTTCACACCTATTCCCTTGGCAAGCTTATCCAGCCTTTAAGAATTATCTTTGCACTGACAAATCTCACACTTATATTTCCTTAGCCAAGATGTCTTCCTTGGACTTCAAATTTATATCTACCAGGATACTTGACATGTTCACCTAAATGTTTCCTGGGAAAATTTTACATTGCCAGAACTGAACTCCTTTAAAATCTCCCATCTTTCAATCTTGCCTGTCTGGAAGCTTGGCAACATCATCCTTCCCATTGCTCAAAACATAACATCTAAAGTCATCCTTGCCTCTTTTCTTTTTCTCACACTTCATAGACAATCCATCAGCAAATCCAGTAAGCTAGACTTTCAAGATATACCCCAAATCTAACCACTTCTTACCACATTCATTCCTAACACCCTCTTCCAAGGTACACTGAGATTCTTATAAACACCTCCTCACATTTCCCCCTGTTTCCACCTTTGCCTCCTGTTGTCTATTATCAAACCTTCCAAACTGGTCCCCTTAAAACTGGTCCCATTTTATTTTGAGACAGGGTCTCACCCTGTCACCTAGGCTATAATACAGAGGCACGATCATGGCTCACTGAAGCCTTCACTTCCTGGGCTCAAATGACCCTCCCACCCCAGCCTCCCAAGTAGCTGGGGCTACAAGCATGTCTCATCATGATGGGTTAATTTTTGTATTTTTTGCAGAGACTGGGTTTCACCATGTTGCCCAGACTGATCTCAAAATAGAAGGCTCAAGCGATCCACCCACTTCAGCCTCCCAAAATGCTGGGACTACAGGCACGAGCCACTGAGCTACTATTGTCTCTTTCTCCACTAGAATGTAAATTGTGGGATCCCAGAACTTTGTGTTGGTTTTATTTAATTTGTAGTCTAGTGCCTAGAATGATGTGGACACTCCCTAAGTATTTATTGAATAAATGATGAATACATTTAGCAATAGATCACGCCACCTACCTAGAGATGTGATGAAGAAAAGTTTCATAAAAGTAAAATCAGTTTAATGAAAGCTACTCGGTGAGTGTGCTCTGTAAGGAGGGAGTTGGGATTGTGAATATAAGGAATGATCCAGTATGAAACAGAAACTTTATCAAACAATAAAAAAATCACTGATTTTGTGTAAATACATAGTACATCTCCAATTAAGTGGAGATATGTGGGAGAAACTAAAAAAATATATGTGGATGGAAGTGAAAATACATTTTTAGGGCTCTGCCAGTTGGGTGTGAAGGCCTTAGTTACATAATAATTGGAAAAACAGTGACTTAGAGGAATGCAAAATCCCCTGAAGTAACACAAAAAGTAATGAAAGAAATGGATAAAAGAGGACGTGAGGGAAAAGAAGAGGGAAAACTAAGAGGGCAAGCTATTAAAGCAGCATGACTAAGATATGAAACTAGGTAGTCTTAATTGAGTAGGGAAATATTACCAACTCCCTGTGAAAGATAGGTTGAAATTAGAATCACACTAGTATAATATATTTCTAATCAGCAGTTACATTTATTTTAGCAGTTAAAGACTTTAAATATGAATTTGACTGTAGTGTGTATACTAATTAAGTCTCACTGCTCTAACAAACTACCCCCAAATCTGAAAAGTGTAATCTAATGAAGATGTTTTTCCCCTACTTTCTCATCCCAGTCTAATGAGGCTCACCAGAGAGCTAATTGATGCACTCATTTAGAGATCCAGGCACCTCATCCAGTGACTCTGTGATCTTTCTAACCTTGGAGTTTCCCCACTATATTCCCTACGTCTGACCAAGAGATGAAAGAAGAGTAATAGTTTATGGGCAAGTCCTGCAGGTGAGTGCGTACATCTACAATCCACTGGCCAGAACTCAGTCACATAGCCACACAAAACTGAAAAAGAGTCTGTGAACTATAGGTTAGTTATATGCCCAAGAAGACCAACCAGCCACCTATCAAGAACTGTGAAGTCTAAGGCTGAAATTTTAACCAGTTTGTAAACTAACAAGTTAACCCACCACAGTTTCACAGATGCTAATGAAAGACATGAGACTGCTGGGTCAGAGATGAAGAATAGTTTATTATACACAGCAATAACTGTAATCAGAGTACCAGTTATTTTATTTTATTATTTATTCATTGCCAGATACTGAAGCCCCAGTGCCCACCTACATGGTAATGCAAACAGGAACACATGATCTCTGTAGTATATTATGTTACAAGAGAGGAAATATGAGTTTAGGGAACCTAAACATTTTATAATTGGAAGTAAGCATGTCTGATCTTTGATATAGGGAGAAATACTCTCAATCTTTCATTTTCGATTGCTAATCAAACGTCTTTGAAAAAAAAAAATGGTTTGGAACAAATAGCAGCCAGTGTCTCACATGCAAAATGTGTGGAAACACAAGAAACTCATGGAGAATTTTGTCCCAGAACAATCATATGTAATTAAGCAGTTTTCAAGCAACTTACTTAAGGTAACTTGAGCAAGCCATATGTAATGAGTTAGTAACAACTTGACATATCTGGAACTATGTTCTAAAGCTTATAATACTAGAGTGTTGCCCAGATTTATTGCCTTAGAGAATCTATATTCTACCTATCTAAATGAAAGTGTGAAAAAGTAGAGGCTGTTGTAAAATTAGGATGTTCAAAAGTATATACTTAATGGTAGCCAGGTTTTCTGGAGAAAAGTCAAATTATAGGTAACTAATATTATGCTTTATGTATTATTTTGTTTGTATTGTTGAACACAATTATATACAAGTTAGCTTTGTACCGAGAATTTTATATTATTTCCCCGTGACTTAAAGTGATAAAATAGACTAATCCTCAGAACAAGTTTAGGCATAGAAAATAATATCTAGGAAAAATGCATTATCTCTGTGATGTGATGCTGAGGTGAGCAAAGAAAAAAGAACGTATCTGGATATGTTAATTTTTTAAAAAAACCAAAATCTCTTGAGACATCTTAATGTACCAGGGAAAATACTAATTTTAGAGTCAAAAAATTAAAAAGGGATTCCAGAATTACTTATTTGGTTGCATTCATTTTTCTTTATTCCACCATTTATTGAGCAACAAATTCATGTACATGTGAGCCTAAGCACTGGAGCTAAAACAGTAAGCCACCATTACTGACTTCAAGGGAATTCCAATCTCAGTGGAAGGACATACGTATAAATAATTACAATGCATTACAATGCACTATAATAATAATATGGATAGAGTGATACAGCAAGTGCCATGAACAGAGGACCATTGAACACAGTGAGGGAGAAAAACAACAAAATCTTTACTGGAATCGCCTCACTAACTCATGGGAGTTTTCACAGAAGTAACATTGAATCAAAGTCATGAAATATAAATTGGAGATGTCCAAAAGGTCAAAATGGGAAATAAATCATTAAACAACTGAACTATATGTACAAAGACCAGAAGATATGAAAAGGCATGCTATAAAAGGGCAGAAAGCAGTTCCTGATGACAGAAGCTTTTGAGGTAGAAAATATTCACAAACTATGCATCCGACAAAAAACTAACATCCAGAATGTACAAGGAACTCAAACAAATCAGCAAGAAAAAAACAAATAATCTCATCAAAAAGCAGGCTAAGGGCATTAATAGACAATTCTCAAAAGAAGATATACAAATGGCCAACAAATATGAAAAAATGCTCAGCATCACTAATGATCAGGGAAATGCAAATCAAAAGCACAATGTTATATCATTTTACTCCTACAAGAATGGCCATAATAAAAAGTAAAAAATAATAGATGCTGGCAGGGATGTGGTGAAAAGGGAACACTTTTACACTGCTGGTGGGAATGTAAACCAGTATAGCCACTATGAAAAACAGTATGGAGGCTCCTTAAAGAACTAAAAGTAGAACTACCATTTGTTTCAGCAATCACACTACTGGGTATCTACCCAGAAGAAAATAAATTAGCATACAAAAAAGACACTTTCAAGCACAGGTTTATAGCACACAATTCGCAATTGCAAAAATATGGAACCAGCCTAAATGCCCACCAACCAACAAGTGTATAAAGAGAATGTGGCATGTGTGTGTGTGTATATAAATATATATATAAATAATATATATATAAAGATATAATATATATATATTTATATATAAAAATATACACACACACACACACGCCACATTCTCTTTATACACTTGTTGGTTGGTGGGCATTTAGGCTGGTTTTATATATAAATATATATATATATAAAAATATATACACACACAAACACCATGGAATACTACTCAGCCATACTCAGCCATAAAAAGGAATGAAATAATAGCATTTGCAGCAACCTCGATGGAGTTGGAGGCCATTATTCTAAGTGAAGTAACTCCGGAATGGAAAACCAAACATCGTATGCTCTCACTCATAGTGGGCAGCTAAGCTATGAGAATGCAAAGGCATAAGAATGATATAATGGATTATAGGGTCTTGAGGGGAAGGGTGGGAGGAGGGATGAGGGATAAAAAACTAGACGTTGGGTGCAATGTACACTGCTTGGGTGGTGGGTTAACCAAAACCTTAGAAATCATACCTAAAGAATTTATCCATGTAACCAAACACCACCTGTTCCCCAAAAACTCTTGAAATAGAAATAACTAAAAAAAAAAAAAAATGGCAGAATGCATAAAAATCCACCAACCAAGTTTCTACTATCTTCAAGAGACTCACCTAACACATAAGGACTCACATAAACTTAAGCTGGAAAAAGGTATTTCATGCAAATGAAAACCAGAACTGAGCATGAATAGAGCTATTCTTGTATTAAATGAAACAAACTTTAAAGCAACAACAGTTTTAAAAAACAAACAGCCTGTTGTGGGGTGGGAGGGGTAGGGATAGCATTAGGAGATATACCTAATGTAAATGATGAGTTAATGGGTGCAGCACACCAACATGGCACATGTATACATATGTAACAAACCTGCACGTTGTGCACATGTACCCTAGAACTTAAAGTATAATAAAAAAACAGGGACACTGTATAATGATAAAAAGATTAGTCCAATGGGAAAATATCACAATCATAAATATATATGCATGCAACACTGGAGCTCTCAAATTTATAAAACAATTACTACTAGACCTAAGAAAGGAGATAGACAGCAACACAACAAAAGTGACGAACTTCAATACTCCACTGAGAGCACTAGACAGATCATCAAGACAGAAAGTCAACAAACAAAAAATGGACTTAAAGTATACCCTAGAACAAATGGACTTAATAGATATTTACAGAAAATTTTATCCAGCAACTGCAGAATATATATTATTTTCATCAGCACATAGAACATTCTCCAAGATAGGCCATATGATAGGCCACAGAACAACTCTCAATAAACTTAAGAACATCAGTATTATATCAAGTACTCTTGCAGACACAATAAAATAAAGCTGGAAATTAACTCCAAAAAGAACTCTCAAAACTATACAAACACATAGAAATTAAATAATCTGCTCCTGAATGATCCTTGGGTCAACAATGAAATCAAGATGGAAGTAAAAAATTCTTTGAACTGAATGATAATAGTAGCACAACTGATCAAAACTTCTGGGATACAGCAAAAGCAGTGCTAAGAGAAAAGTTTATAGCATTAAATGTCTAACTCAAAAAACCTGAAAGAGCACACATAGATAATCTAAGCTCATACCTCAAGGAACTAGAGAAACAGGAACAAACCAAACCCAAACACAGCAGAAGGAAAGAAATAACGAATATCAGAGCAGAACTAAATGAAATTGAAATAGAAAAAAAAACCACAAAAGATAAATAAAACAAAAGTCTGGTTCTTTGGAAAGATAAGCACAATCAAGAGACCACTAGTGAGATTAACCAAGAAAAGAAGAAAGAAGATCCAAATTATCTCAATTAGAAAAGAAATGGGAGGTACTACAACTAATACCACAAAAATACAAAAGATCATTCAAGGGTACTATGAACATTTTCACATACACAAACCAGAAAACGTGCGGGAGATGGATAAATTCCTGGAAATATGCAACCCTCCTAGATTAAACCAGAGAGAAATAGAAATTCTGAACAGAACAATAACAGATAGTGATATTGAAACAGTAATTTAAACAAAAAGTGCTGACAAAATAAAGTCCAGGACTAGATGAATTCACAGTTGAATTCTATCAGACATTCAAAGAAGTGATGCCAATCCTACTGAAACTATTCCAAAAGATAGAGAAAGAGGGAATCCTTCCTAAATCATTCTATGAAGTCAATATTACCCTAATACCAAAACCAGGAAAGGACATAACAGCAAAAAAAGAAGACTACACACCAATATCCCTAATGAACATAGATGCAAAAATCCTCAAGAAACTCTAGCTGACCTAATCCAACAGCATACCAAAAAGATAATAAACCAGATCAAGTGGGTTTCATACCAGGGATGCAGGGATGGTTTAATATACAAAAGTCAATAAATGTGATATGCCACATAAACAAAAGTAAAAACAAAAATCATATTATCATCTCAGTAGACACAGAAAAAGCATTTGACAAAATCCAGCATCCCTTTATGATTAAAACCCTCAGCAAACTCAGCATAAGAGGGACATACCTTAAGGTAATAAAAGCCATCTATGACAAACCCACAGCCAACATAGTACTGAACAGGGTAAAGTTGAAAGCATTTCCAATGAGAACTGAAAAAAGACAAAGATGCCCATTTTCGCCACTTCTATTCAACATAGTACTGGAAGACCTAGCCAGAGCAATCAGACAAGAGAAAGAAAAAAAGGGCATCGAAATTAGTAAAGAGGATGTCAAACTGTCACTGTTTGCTGATGATATGATTTTATACCTAGAAAACCCTAAAGACTCCTCCAAAAAGCTCCTAGATCTGATAAATAAATTCGGTAAAGTTTCAGGTACAAATCAATGTACACAAATAGCACTCAGCGACCAAGCTGAGAATCAAATCAAGAACTCAACTCCTTTTACTTCAGCTGCAAATAATAATAATAAAAACAAAACAAAACAAAACTTAGGAATGTACCTAACCAAAGAGGTAGAAGATCTCCACGAGGAAAACTACAAAACACTGCTGAAAGAAATAATAGACGACACAAACAAATAGAAATACAACCCATGCTCACAGATGGGTTGAATCAATATTGAGAAAATGACCATACTGCCAAAGGCAGTCTATAAATTCCATGCAATTTCCATCAAAATATTATCATCATCCTTCACAGAGCTAGAAAAAAACAATCCTAAAATTAATACAGAACAAAAAAACGAGTCTGCATAGCCAAAACAAGTCTAAGCCAAAAGAACAAATCTGAAGGCATCATATTGCTCAACTTCAGACTATACGACAAGGCTCTAGCTACCAAAGCCGCACAGTACTGGTATAAAAACAGGCACAAAGCCCAATGTAACAAAATAGAGAACCCAGAGATAAAGCCAGATGCAATGGGATCTTGATGGTTGAGGCACCAAAGTACTCAAGGGGCCAACAAGGGCAGATGAATAAAATTGCAACTCTGACCTGGGCCTTTAAACCGCAATGACCTGGTCCCAGCCTTCTTCTCTGATCTTGACCTCATCTCTGTTACCTTTTCCCTTGCTATGATGCATCCATCACTGTCTTCTATTTCTCAAACACATGCTCAAGCCTCCCTTGAGGCCTTTGCACTTGCTGTTTCCTTTGTCTAGAGTACACTTTCTTGATCTTCACAGGCATGGCTTGCTTACCATGTGGCAATGTCATCTCATCAGAGAGGCCTTTCCTGTTCCACCTATTTAATATGGCCTGTCACCTTCACAGGTCACTTTGCTATATTATCCTATTTCATTTTCTCTATATAGCATTTATCTGTACCTTAATCTTCTCGCATTTATTTACTTTTATGTACATTTATTGTCTACATTCCCTCATAGAAAGATTCTAAGAGACTTTTGTTCACAATTCTATTCTCAGGACACAGAATAGTACATAATAGGTGCACGAAAATTATTTATGAAATGAATGAACCAGGAAGTGAATGAAAGGATGTCATAACCATATTGTTAATTTAGAAAAGTACTCAAGTTGCAGTGAGGGAAGGTGTATGCTAAGAAAATCTGAAATAGAGGAAATTTCTTTAGGCAAGAAATGCTGAGGTTCTGAACTAAGGTATTTTTGGTAGAAAGGTAAAGGGTAGGTTAGATAAGAAAGGAGACAAGTCGACAGACAAGCGAGCCATTTGCTGAGACATGGATCCAAACAGGAAGAGAAGATGGATCTAATTTGGAATGGTGCAGAAACATAAAGAACAGGTTTATATCAGCCCCTAAGAAAATTCCCTGGAGCTCCAACTTGTGACTAGTCCCACAGGGAATATAGCAATTTCATTAAATGCAGCTTGTACCTATAAAATGTGTTTATTAATCTCTCCTCGTCTATATATAATACTTGTGGTGGAATTCTCTTCATGGGGTTATACGAACTCCAACTCTACTTTGCAACACTGAAAGAATTACTATTATAGCTTTATCATTACTACCTGTAGCTAGTACCAGTCCCTTCTAAAATAGACAGAATTCATAAAATATAGCATAATGCAAATTTCTCCCTATTTGCTTCTTCCCCAGATAGATGTCTGAAATACAAATGTTATGGAGAAAAACTCAGAATTTTCCAACTGTAACCAGGTTTCTTATTTAATCTCTTGGCAAAAGATTCCTCTTGGTTATCATTTCTTTCAGCTCATTATTCTTGCGCAGAAGATTGTGTCCATGAATTCCTGAATTCTCAAAGTTGTGTAAAGTAAAATGAACATTTGTAACTATTAGAATTAGTTTATCTGTGCACAGATAGGCAGGATCTATAGCAATTAATATTTAATAGGATCTAAATGTTTGAAATAGGAGTTGGTATAAGGTCTATGCATATGTTTAAGGCCTTGATTTAAATTTTGATTTTCAAGGACTTAATGTACAATAAAGTGCTTTGACATATGTAAAATGCTGTTATCTACAGGTGCAATACACTGACATAACGACCCCTCCTCCAAAATTGCTGAAGCATAGTGTAATTAGGAAATATCTCTAAGAATGAACAGAGAAATTTTTAAAAATTTTCTTCCCTTTGAGGAAAAACACTAATCTTCAAACTTAAGATATAAACAAGAATGTTTAAAATAGCTCCCATAAATAGAGTTTCTTCCATTTCTTGCCTTAAGCTTCAACTATTAATTATTTGCTATATATGCAAACAATTTCCTGGAAAAGCAAAAGTCTGGTTGCTCATCCTATGATGCTTTGATATAAATAAGGCGGGCCTAGAGTAAATTCCATAGCAAGGTTTTAAGACCCAATTTTCAAAAGAAGAGGAAAGGATAAATAACCTGTCTGAGCCCTCTAACCTGTTTATTAATCCTAATCTACACCTTCTTACAGCTTCTGTTTTGCATGTTTTTTGCATTGTATATTTTCCTTTGTATTTTGGTTGTTATATCCAGATGGTACTATATAATTTTATAGACAATTCAAAAGTTAACAGAAAAAAAGAAAAAAGAGATGATAATGAAATAATATTACAAATAAATGAACATGCTAACATTTGGCAATTAAAAAAAAAGCTGCTTTTATGCCAATTAATCCAGTAAAGAAACTGTAAGCACAGGCAGGCATTGATCCCTTTCCTTCCCATTATATGAGTCATAACCTACACCCCTATAACAAACGTTAACAAAAGAAAAGCATAACAAATGTGTTTAGCCATAGTTTTACATGACACAATGGCCTTCAGAATGACACAAATGTACATGGAAGACTCTGACTTTCATGCTTAGGTTCAATGAAGCAGAAACAGCCGTATAGGAATGTGATTGGCCAAAAAGGGTATGATGGCAGATGCTGGGTGGGGAGAACTCACAAGGCCTGTCTGTGCAGATTCTTCCTCTCTGTGCAGCATTCCTTCCTTCCAGGCATGGAACAGGATTGTCTTTGGAATGGGAATCTTGGGACCTACAGTCAAACAAGATAGATTAGAGAATTTCTTTATGCCCAGTTCCTACACAGAAAGGTTTGGGAATGTTAAAGTAATAATTTTAGGCTTTTGACTGGCTTTGGGGAAAAGGGGTTCTGGTTCTTATGACTTGGGGAAGAGAGATTCTAGTTTCTTTTCTTTTTTTGAGACGGAGTTTCCCTCTTGTCGCCCAGATTGGAGTGCAGTGGCGCGATCTCGATTCACTGCAACCTCCGCCTCCTGGGTTCAACTGATTCTCCTGCCTCAACCTCCCAAGTAACTGGGATTACAGGCGCCCACCACCACACCCGGCTATTTTTGTATTTTTAGTAGAGCCGGGGTTTTGCCATGTTGGCCAGGCTGGTCTCAAACCCTGACCTCAGGTGATCCGCCCGCCCTGGCCTCTTGAAATGCTGGTATTACATGTGTGAGCCACTGTGCCCGGCTGAGATTCTAGTTTCTATGGCTTGCCCTGGGAAAGAAGGAGGCTGAGGGGCAGGAGGGCAGGAGAAGTTCAGAGAGAAACCTTGCTTCTGGGGTTGCCTCTGAGGCCTTTACTTTGGGGTATCGTTTTCTGAGCCCCAGCAATAACACCTACCACTTCCTGAACAGAGGGCTCAGGTCTTTTTCTGGACTCCTCCCAAAGGCTTATTAACAACAGAGTGGCTCCTGGAGGCACAGACAAGAAATCAGGGCATGTTCTGATAACTGCTAAATGGGCTTGCAGGCTCAGAAGCAGAGCATCTAAACACCTACCCATGAGAAACCTTATTAATTTAACAAGAGATATTTATTGTTGTTTGATCAGAGACTAACAAAGCTCTATGAAACCTTCATTTACACTCTAGTTAAACTTCCAGGCATTGCCTACTCTCTGAAGAGCAGTGACTGAGCTTTTTAAAGGTTAAATTACTCACATAACCCTGGCCAGCTTGGTTTACAAATACAAAAGAATATTGCTCTTTAACCAAAAGTGTCGAAGCAAAGGAATCAGAGGTGATCAGCCAGAGGCCTATATTATTTCTCTCAACTAAGACGTTTGTATTTCAGGAAATGTGGAAACTGTTTTGTTTGTACGTCAAAAAGGAAAGAGTAGAGAATGAGTTGGCTACAAAGGGTAAACACCAAGGAAAATGGGGCTGATGGAACTGTTCTGTGTGTTGATGATCAGACTTTTATATGCATTTGTTAGCCATCATGAAACTGTATTCAAAAAGAGAAAATTTTACTGTATGTAAACTAAAAATTAAATTTATGAAGGGAAAGTGGAATACTTAATTTTTTCTCTAAGTAAATTCTGGCTATGCACGGAGTGATAATGAGGCTTTCCTTGATTCATAGTTGACTGTTGTTGGGTCTAGGAATAGAGCAAGCTATTGACAAATTCCATTCTTTTAAGTATCCAGGTTAATTAATTTTGTCAACGTAAGAGTAGTCTTGTAGAACCAAAATTACTCTGATCCTACCCTACATCTTATTTAGTTCCAGAAATTTGGTTCCTTGCAAAGTGCTCCCCACTGCCCTCAGCCACACACACACACACACACACACACACACACCCCTATCTCAAGAAGAACTCTCCTGACAAACCTCTATTTAGCATCTGCTGTGACCAACTGATTCGCACTATCACTGGCCACAGGGCCTCGGGTCCACTGTCATTGCCCTGACCAAGCATTTTTCCCTTGGCACAATCCAAAGAAAAAAATCTCTACCAATGTCAAATTTGTACGTTACTTTTACTCATAACTAAACTGAAGACAGACTATGTTTCATGCATAAAATGAGAATAATGCCTCTCTTTCTATACCAATCAGACCTAGCCCTCAGGCCAACCTGAGGACCTGATATTGTACCATCCTGCTCTCTCATCAGATATATTGCATATACCTCCTCTCTTTGCCTTCATTTTATGCTAAGTACACAAAAGCCATAAACATATATGTTCATACAACTCAATGCCTGCAGGTCATTCAGCAGCACACAAGAGAAATGGGGCTTTCCTGTAGACTCAGCCATCATTCCCTGCTACTGTTGTACTCTTATTTGGTTGGGAGTTAATCAACCCAAGTTTTTAAGGAGAAATGGATTTTATACTGAATTCCAAGACACCAGAAAATAATAAATAGGAAAAAAGAGGAGCTCAATTGCTTCTAGTCTTAGAAATATTGCCCATATAAGTCATTCTCCCCTGAAAGCTTTTGACAGGTAGAAAGTAGGACACTTGGTTCAACTGACTTACTAATATCATGAACAGATTCTTATGTATTTATTTCTAGGGTACTTTATATTTTCTGCCAATCCAAAAAAACCTTCTTAAAAGGGTTAAGGAACATGGTCACAGAAAGCAGTGGCCCATAGAAATACAGTTCATATTTGTTCACATATATGGCCAAGGAAATGCATCACAGATCAATCGTGAATCTCATTATTAAGAAATTTTAGGCTGTCAAAATCTTAAAAGCCATATTTTCCCTATGACACACAGATGCATTTCCATTCACCTTTCTTATAAAGGTCTCCATTAGAATAGAAAAAAAAACATTGAATGACAATTGTAAAGAAAGCTAGTCAACACTTTCATTTTTCCACATGACTTATCTTAGAACTTCTACTATATATCCCATTAAAATTGTTATATAAGTTATAGTAACAGAACAAATAAACATGTAAGTTGGCTTTCCTTGAACAATAAGCACTACAAAGAGAAAAAAGTCTTCTCTGTTACTGTTTGTATTGTCAAAAGCTCCCAGGTAATCTCAAGTATCTGTGTTAGGAATATGGGTCTTCATACAAGGTAGCTGTGCTCTCCCTGGGGCAGCTGAAGTAGTTTGAGCTTATGTCATTGAAATGATTATCTTCAGTAAGGCAAAGCATCAAGGGGCTTCTTCAATTTATCTTCACTGCACCCAGATTATATAGTCAAGATTCAAAGCCTAAATAATTACAAAATCTAGAAAACACATGCAAATGGGTGAGAATGATTGAGTGTAAGAAACAAACAATATGACAAAGTAGGGACCGTGGGAAACGAATGAAGTCATATCCCACCCTAAGGAGGTGGCTGCTACTGACTTCCATCTGTTGCTATGAGAAAATGGGGACCCAGTGGAGGAGGATGTACAATGATTAAGAGAAGCTGGAAACTTGAATATATTTTGTCTGTGTATGGAATTTCCCAATTTAAAATATTGATTGAAAAACTTATGAAACCCTGAGCCAAACCACGTCATGCTTACAGGACAAATTCGGTCAAAGGGTTGCCAGTTGGGTGCATCTTTTCCATACTGATTGACCTTTTATCAAGGTGTGACAGTTAATTTTATGTGTCAACTTGGCTAGGCCATGTTGCCCATATATTTGGTAAAACACATCTGAATGTTGCTGTGAAGGTATATTTCAGATGAGTTTAACAATTACATCTGTAGGCTTTGAGTAAAGCAGATTGCCATCCATAATGTGAGTGGGCCTCAGTCAATCAGTTGAAGGTCTTAAAAAAAGATAGACTGGCCTTTGCAAGAGAAAGGGAATCTGTCAAAAGAATGCCTTCTGACTCAAACTGCAGCATCTGTTTTTCCTTGGCTACCCTTCAGATTTTGGACTTGCTAGCCTTCACAATCCTGTGAGCCAGTTCCTAAAAATCAATCTCTCTCTCTCTCTCACTTTCCTTCTGTCTCTCTGTCACCCTCTCTCTCTCTAAGTGGCAGATAAGGGAAGACAAGGGCTCTGAAGACTGCTGTAGATTAGATATAGGTGTGTACATCATACACACACACATATGCACACGCGTGCGTGCACGCACACACACACACTTGTATCTCCTATTGGTTCTGTTTCCCTGGAGAACCCTGAATAATACAACAGGTATGCCAGGACAGTCCCATTTTATGCCTGTTTCCCCACGATAATTAAATAGTAAGACTTTTATTTGGCCACACTGTTTCGATAGCTTTAAATCCACCACCCAAGATGACAACATGCTAAATTCTATACATCCAAACCTATTGTGAGTCACTCTGAGCTCTATTCTATTCTAGCCTATTTACCCCATCTTACCTCCCTCCCTAAAAGACCATATTTGATTTTCAGCCAACATTTTAGAAATATCACCTTGATTCCATCATCTCTCTCACCCCTGTCTCTCTCCTCAAAACTAACAGTTTGAATTATATCCTATTTTAACTTTTTTTTCATTTTCACTCCTAATTTATATGTGTTTTGAAATAATAAACAGAAGATTCATGTCATACTTCTTGTATTCAGCTCTTGGTCTCACATTACAGGACCCTGGCTCTTATTTTGTGAACTGCTCTGACCCAAGGCTTTCTCCAGTTTGCCCTCTTCCTATTCTGCTCACCTATTTTGATCTTAGTGTGTGGCATGCATCTCTCCTGACCAAAGCTCCTTTTGGAAAGAAATAGCACAGAAAGGAAAGTAATATCTGATAATATTTCCCACACACAAAAGAAATTGTAATGGATTTCACATGACTATTTCTTTCAATGCCAATAACAATAGTTAATGTATATTCAGTATTTACAATGTGTCAGGAATTGTCCTAAGCACTTCACACGTATTAATTTTAATCTTTTATACATCCTTATTTTATTCTAATGATAATCTTATGAGATATTATTATAGTTCCAATTCTGCACATGAGGAAACTGAGATACAGAGAGAACCAAAAAGTTGTTCAAAGTCATGTAGTTAATAAATGGTTTCAGTTTCAGAGACACAATCCTTACCACCATGCCCCTATATTTGTCAAAGTAAACCGACTCTTACAACAAATGATCTCAAATTCTTAATAGTTTAATACAGTAACCATTTACTTCTCACCTATATCACTATCTAACAAGAGTTGTGGGGTTGTGGGGCACTTTCTTCCACGCAATCACTCAAGGCCTCAGCTACTTCGTATCTGTTTGTTCCCCTAGCCCCAGGGCTCCAGGAATCCTCAGCATCTGACTGGCAGATAAGGAGACAGAAAGATTGCTATAGGCCAGATCCAGGTACACATCACTTGTGTCCACATCCTGCTGACCAGAACCCAATCGCACACCCCATTTGACTAAAAGAAAGACTGGGAAAGATAGTCCAGCTGTGTTCCCAGGAAGAGGAAACAAAATCCAGTGAGCACACACAGTGAACCACAGCCTCCCTGCAGTGTTTCCTAAAGGCCAGGAGAAAGAAACAAAATTACAACATGGTGAATGCTATTCTATGACCATGGACAATTACACAGCACATGGATGTATCCCTGGTGGACCAGCTTGACAACAGAATTTAGAATCCCAAAAGGAGGAGATAGCATATCTTTCACTGGCTATTCTACCAATCACACAAAGCTAAAACTTCCTAAGGATAAAAGTAGGATTATGGTTGAAGAAAAAGCAGAAAATAAATAGGACTGCAATTTGAATGCAACGGAAAATTGGCCTTTATGAAAATAGGATGCTTTGGAGTTTCTATGAATTCCAAAAAAAATCTGAAGAATTAAGTAAAGCAGTTTACTATAATTAGAAACCATCGTCAGAGCAGTCAGAGCAGTGGACAACAGCCTTAACTAGTTCTTGAATTCAAATTTTTTTTTAGATGGATTAGAAAAAGAATATTTACTGTGTCCCAAACTAAAATAAAATAGTGTCCAAAAAGTTAGAAACTATTGCTTTGATCTAAACCTGAGAAAAAGAAGCCTTCCCAATATTAATGGGAAACCAAATTTCCATGGATTATCTTGATTAAAACATAACATTGGTAACTATATTGCAAAATCTGTCCTTCTTACTAGTTCTAAAGCTGAAACCCTGGGATTCTCTTAGACTGCTTAAGTTTTGAGGGTTTTTTAAGAGTTAAATTTATTAAGTTCCATGAAAGGTAAAAGATAAAACCAATTCTATGTTCGATCATAGAATATGCTTCATTAGCTTCAACAGTATTGTTTTTGCATTTGCTTTTTCTCATTGTTTGCTTGCCGTTGTATCAACTCCTTTTTGTTATTCCCGTAATCTGTGTTATTCAAAGGAGCAGACAGGAGCAGACTTCATCTCTCTGTCATTTATTGATTAAAATGCAGTAAACATTTTTGGAAAAACAGTCCAAACGGAGATTCATAGAAGTAAAGATCTTTGTCCTCCAGCTCATTGTTTACAATCCATTTACAGGTCAAAGTGGGTAAGGAAAGCTTCAAACTCTCCTCCCCAACTCTAATCCCCAATTTTCCCATATATAAAGAAAGAGCAAAGGATAAAAAACCAAACACCGCATGTTCTCACTCATAGGTGGGAATTGAACAAAGAGAACACATGAACACAGGAAGGGGAACGTCACACACCGGGGACTGTTGTGGGGTGGGAGGAGGGGGGAGGGATAGCATTAGGAGATATACCTAATGCTAAATGACGAGTTAACAGGTGCAGCACACTAACATGGCACATGTATACATATGTAACAAACCTGCACGTTGTGCACATGTACCATAAAACTTAAAGTATAATAATAAAATAAAATAAAATAAAAAGAAAGAGATCTAAGCTTTTTGATGTGCTGCTGGATTCAGTTTGCCAGTATTTTATTGAGGATTTTTGTATCAATGTTCATCAAGGATATTGGTCTAAAATTCTCTTTTTTGGTTGTGTCTCTGCCCGGCTTTGGTATCAGGATGATGCTGGCCTCATAAAATGAGTTAGGGAGGATTCCCTCTTTTTCTATTGATTGGAATAGTTTCAGAAGGAATGGTACCAGTTCCTCCTGGTACCTCTGGTAGAATTCGGCTGTGAATCCATCTGGTCCTGGACTCTTTTTGGTTGGTAAGCTATTGATTATTGTCACAAATTCAGAGCTTGTTATTGGTCTATTCAGAGATTCAACTTCTTCCTGGTTTAGTCTTGGGAGAGTGTATGTGTCGAGGAATTCATCCATTTCTTCTAGATTTTCTAGTTTATTTGTGTAGAGGTGTTTGTAGTATTCTCTGATGGTAGTTTGTATTTCTGTGGGATCAGTGGTGATATCCCCTTCATCATTTTTTATTGCATCTATTTGATTCTTCTCTCTTTTTTTCTTTATTAGTCTTGCTAGAGGTCTATCAATTTTGTTGATGCTTTCAAGAAACCAGCTCCTGGATTCATTAATTTTTTGAAGGGTTTTTTGTGCCTCTTTTTCCTTCAGTTCTGCTCTGATTTTAGTTATTTCTTGCCTTCTGCTAGCTTTTGAATGTGTTTGCTCTTGCTTTTCTAGTTCTTTTAATTGTGATGTTAGGGTGTCAATTTTGGATCTTTCCTGCTTTCTCTTGTGGGCATTTAGTGCCATAAATTTCCCTCTACACACTGCTTTGAACATGTCCCAGAGATTCTGGTATGTTCTGTCTTTGTTCTCGTTGATTTCAAAGAACATCTTTATTTCTGCTTTCATTTCGTTATGTTCCCAGTAGTCATTCAGGAGCAGGTTGTTCAGTTTCCATGTAGTTGAGCAGTTTTGAGTTTCTTAATCCTGAGTTCTAGTTTGATTGCACTGTGGTCTGAGAGATTGTTTGTTATAATTTCTGTTCTTTTACATTTGCTGAGGAGAGCTTTACTTCCAACTATGTGGTCAATTTTGGAATAGGTGTGGTGTGGTGCTGAAAAAAATGTATATTCTGTTGATTTGGGGTGGAGAGTTCTGTAGATGTCTATTAGGTCCACTTGGTGCAGAGCTGAGTTCAATTCCTGGGTATCCTTGTTGACTTTCTGTCTCCTTGATCTGTCTAATGTTGACAGTGGGGTGTTAAAGTCTCCCATTATTAATGTGTGGGAGTCTAAGTCTCTTTGTAGGTCACTCAGGACTTGCTTTATGAATCTGGGTGCTCCTGTATTGGGTGCATATATATTTAGGATAGTTAGCTCTTCTTGTTGAATTGATCCCTTTACCATTATGTAATGGCCTTCTTTGTCTCTTTTGATCTTTGTTGGTTTAAAGTCTGTTTTATCAGAGACTAGGATTGCAACCCCTGCCTTTTTTTGTTTTCCATTTGCTTGGTAGATCTTCCTCCATCCTTTTATTTTGAGCGTATGTGTGTCTCTGCACGTGAGATGGGTTTCCTAAATACAACACACTGATGGATCTTGACTCTTTATCCAGTTTGCCAGTCTGTGTCTTTTAATTGGAGCATTTAGTCCATTTACATTTAAAGTTAATATTATTATGTGTGAATTTGAACCTGTCATTATGATGTTAGCTGCTTATTTTGCTCGTTAGTTGTTGCAGTTTCTTCCTAGCATCGATCGTCTTTACATTTTGGCATGATCTTGCAGCGGCTGGTACCGGTTGTTCTTTTCCATGTTTAGTGCTTCCTTCAGGAGCTCTTTTAGGGCAGGCCTGGTGGTGACAAAATCTCTCAGCATTTGCTTGTCTGTAAAGGATTTTATTTCTCCTTCACTTATGAATCTTAGTTTGGCTGGATATGAAATTTTGGGTTGAAAATTCTTTTCTTTAAGAATGTTGAATATTGGCCCCCACTCTCTTCTGGCTTGTAGAGTTTCTGCTGAGAGATCCACTGTTAGTCTGATGGGCTTCCCTTTATGGGTAACCCAACCTTTCTCTCTGGCTGCCCTTAACATTGTTTCCTTCATTTCAACATTGGTGAATCTGACAATTATGTGACTTGGAGTTGCTCTTCTCGAGGAGTATCTTTGTGGCGTTCTCTGTATTTCCTGAATCTGAATGTTGGCCTGCCTTGCTAGATTGGGGAAGTTCTCCTGGATAACATCCTGCAGGGTGTTTTCCAACTTGGATACATTCTCCCCATCACTTTCAGGTCCACCAATCAGACGTAGATTTGGTCTTTCCACATAGTCCCATATTTCTTGGAGGCTTTGTTTGTTTCTTTTTATTCTTTTTTCTCTAAACTTCCCTTCTCGCTTCATTTCATTCATTTCATCTTCCATCACTGATACCCTTTCTTCCAGTTGATCGCATCAGCTCCTGAGGCTTCTGCATTCTTCACGTAGTTCTCGAGCATTGGCTTTCAGCTCCATCAGCTCCTTTAAGCACTTCTCTGTATTGGTTATTCTAGTTATACATTCATCTAAATTTTTTTCAAAGTTTTTAACTTCTGGCCAGGGCAATTAGGCAGGAGAAGGAAATAAAGGGTATTCAATTAGGAAAAGAGGAAGTCAAATTGTCCCTGTTTGCAGACAACATGATTGTATATCTAGAAACCCCATTGTCTCAGCTCAAAATCTCCTTAAGCTGATAAGCAACTTCAGCAAAGTCTCAGGACACAAAATCACTGTACGAAAATCACAAGCATTCTTATACACCAGTAACAGACAAACAGAGAGCCAAATCATGAGTGAACTCCCATTCACAATTTATTCTTCAAAGAGAATAAAATACCCAGGAATCCACCTTACAAGGGATATGAAGGACCTCTTCAAGGAGAACTACAAACCACTGCTCAATGAAATAAAAGAGGATACAAACAAATGGAAGAACATTCCATGCTCATGGGTAGGAAGAATGAATATTGTGAAAATGGCCATACTGCCCAAGGTAATTTATAGATTCAATGCCATCCCCATCAAGCTACCAATGACTTTCTTCACAGAATTGGAAAAAACTACTTTAAAGTTCATATGGCACCAAAAAAGAGCCCGCATCGCCAAGTCAATCCTAAGCCAAAAGAAAAAAGCTGGAGGCATCACACTACCTGACTTCAAACTATACTACAAGGCTACCATAACCAAAACAGCATGGTACTGGTACCAAAACAGAGATATAGATCAATGGAACAGAACAGAGCCCTCAGAAATAATGCCGCATATCTACAACTATCTGATCTTTGACAAACCTGAGAAAAACAAGCAATGGGGAAAGGATTCCCTATTTAATAAACGGTGCTGGGAAAACTGGCTAGCCATATGAAGAAAGCTGAAACTGGATCCCTTCCTTACACCTTATACAAAAATCAATTCAAGATGATTAAAGACTTAAACGTTAGACCTGAAACCATAAAAACCCTAGAAGAAAACCTAGGCATTACCATTCAGGACATAGGCATGGGCAAGGACTTCATGTCTAAAACACCAAGAGCAATGACAACAAAAGCCAAAATTGACAAATGGGATCTAATTAAACTAAAGAGCTTCTGCAAAGCAAAAGAAACTACCATCAGAGTGAACAGGCAACCCACAAAATGGGAGAAAATTTTTGCAAGCTACTCATCTGACAAAGGGCAGATGTACACTGAACTCAAACAAATTTACAAGAAAAAAACAAACAACCCCATCAAAAAGTGGGCAAAGGACATGAACAGACACTTCTCAAAAGAAGACATTTATGCAGCCCAAAAACACGTGAAAAAATGCTCATCATCACTGGCCATCAGAGAAATGCAAATCAAAACCACAATGAGATACCATCTCACACCAGGTAGAATGGCAATCATTAAAAAGTCAGGAAACAACAGGTGCTGGAGAGGATGTGGAGAAATAGGAACACTTTTACACTGTTGGTGAGACTGTAAACTAGTTCAACCATTGTGGATGTCAGTGTGGCGATTCCTCAGGGATCTAGAACTAGAAATACCATGTGACCCAGCCATCCCATTACTGGGTATATACCCAAAGGACTATAAATCATGCTGCTATAAAGACACATGCACACGTATGTTTATTGCGGCATTATTCACAATAGCAAAGACTTGGAACCAACCCAAATGTCCAACAATGATAGACTGGATTAAGAAAATGTGGCACATATACACCATGGAATACTATGGAGCCATAAAAAATGATGAGTTCATGTCCTTTGTAGGGACATGGATGAATTTGAAATCATCATTCTCAGTAAACTATGGCAAGAACAAAAAACCAAACACTGCATATTCTCACTCATATGTGGGAATTGAACAATGAGAACACGTGGACACAGGAAGGGGAACATCACACTCTGGGGACTGTTGTGGGGTGGGGGAAGCGGGGAGGGATAGCATTGGGAGATATACCTAATGCTAGTTGACGAGTTAGTGGGTGCAGCGCACCAGCATGTCACATGTATATATATGTAAGTAACCTGCACATTGTGCACATGTACCCTAAAACTTAAAAGTATAATAATAAAAATAAATAAATAAATAAAATAATAAAAGAAAGAAATCTAAGTAATGAGTTAAGTTGGATAATATTAGGGAAGTGGAGTGAGAAAATTTTGATCACTCTTTGTGTGACAGGCATTCTCTGGGATGCTCTTCCTTCCTCAAGGCTGGAGAGCAAAGACTGGGTTTAGGACCTGGTGCTCAGTGAACAGAGTCTAACCATCTCTGTCTTTTTCTAGCTCCAATGCTTTGAACTCATCTTTTTGCTAGCTGTCAGAGTCTAGACATTTTTTTCATAATCCCTAGAATGTTAAATCTCAGGCTTAGACAAGAGATTAGAGTGAAAAGATGTGTTCCACATGTTAGCTAAACTTAGCCTTCCCAGCGGCCTTGACTAAGATTCAGTCTGAAGCTTATCAGAAGTAAAATGTATGGCCTGGCCTATTTTTGACTCTCAATCATCGTGAAGATGATGAGCAACAGTCACAGAATAGAATCAGTTGTTTAGAATTCCAGGTTCTTCATATTACATAATAGTATATGCATACATATCATATATTTATTTTAGCTTTAACAAAACTTTCAGGGCTGGTTTTCCAAGCACTGTGATAAAAGGTAGAAAATCTGCCATAGGATCACGGTAAGGAGAAAACAAGTTTATAGTATAGCCTGTAACATTAACTTCTAGAGTATATCTACATGTAAATTTCAAAAAAAAAACCTTCTACTTAACAAAATCACACTTACAATTTAGTTTGGCTATGACTTTTTTACTTTTAAATTTACAAAGCTTTTTCTTATACCTATCTCTTGTATATGGAAGGTGTATTCTACCCCACAAGTAGCTGAATGTCTCAGAGAAGGTAGCTGTCACGTTGTTTCAATATGAAATTGATGTAGCAGAAGATTTTTTTTGCTCCCCCATTGCCTCAGTGTCACATCAATTCCCCAGTGATAAATGTAAACTGGTTTTAATCACTACGGTCAAATGAGCACATACTTCAAGAAACTTCAAGGAACTTATTATCTGAAACCATAAAATCAAAACGCTGGTATTTTCTTCGGAGATCATTTTTCTACTTGGCTCCTCTAATGGGATATGGCATACATTTTTAACCTTCAAAATTTGAGGCTGGATATTTTTTACACTTTTGGCAGTTAGGAATACATTAAAACCCACAGTATATCAAGAATTTGGGTACTGGAGGAGGTAGAGATCAAGACTTAGAAGGTCTGAGAAATAATTGATAATAAATAATGGTAGATGATAAATATACTGTTCTTTAAAAGTTTAGATACGGAAAGAAAAGTTAGAGGTAAAGCTAAGTAGATACTGTAGGATGTCTCCAAAATGCGTAGAGAAGATGATGGCAAAAAGTGATATCTAAAATAAGCAACAGACGAAGAAATTTAACTTTAGGTTTATACAAAATAATGCATTTTTCAACAAAAAGAAACAACATAAAAACTGCTCCTTTGAAATTATAATGTTACATCTGCCAGAAGGTTCTCACTAGAAAACATTTCTGATCATTGGAAATCATCAAATTTCTCTTGCTCATTCACAGCCCAGGACATGAGACAGAATCTTAGGCCAAACCCTCCCTCTACTATTTTAGATTCTGGAAGTGAAAATTCTTCTCTGTCTTATAAGCAGAACAGAAAGCAAGCATTGCCTGAATTTAAGCAAAGAAATGAAAGTACAATAATATCCCAATCTTTTAAAAACTGAGACTGTTACTACTTCTGTTGGCATGAGGGAACCCTGGAAGAAAATGGCCTCAAGCTGTGCTTTTCCTCCTTCTTGCCATCTGTGCGGCATCGCGGTGCCTCTGCATTGACAATCACCAGCCGCCAGCAAAGGCATCTATGGTATGATATTTATGTTCATTTGAGGTGCTCTGAGTAAAAAAATGCAACAGCTCATCCCTTGAAACATAGTCATCCACCTTAACTAGCATGATCATTATCCCTGAGAGCCCAGCCACTGAATCTAGCAAATTTAAAACTGAAGACAGAAAGGGCACTGAAACACAGGCTTACCAGAATACCAATATTTTTAAATTAATGCAAATGCCTATATAATATTGTAGCACAAGCAAAAGTAAATAGATAACTGGAATGGACTTTTCAAATAGACTTGATCCTAAGCTTGCTTACATTGAGTTGATCATTTTGAATCCATTTACTAGTAGTGTTTTGTTCTCATTTCTGGCAGTCGTGAAATAGTCTTGGCAAAAAAGTACATAGATCTTGTTCTTACTAGTTTGAACACAGCTCTTGAGCTGAGTTAGTGTTTTTCACTTATATGAATGTCATCCTGGGAATGAAATGACTGTGCTTTGTGAGATGCAACTTTTAATATCAAGTCTGGGAATTAGTTGAGATAAATATAGTGCTGTAATATAAATAAATGTGAATCACAAACTATAAAAGATCCACAAATAACCACAAGGAAACAAAGAGAAAGAAAACACAAACAAATTATGTGAAGCTTTGATATCAAGTTATGAGAATTTAGGTTATTGGTCAGCAATCTAAATTAATACTGACAAATCAATGCAATTAAAGATACATTAATACTCCTTATCATTGCTATATATTTGTTTATTTTCCTGGCCTTGGACTTATAATTTTAGGGAATTAAAAATTATAATTACTCAATACTTCATCTCAAAGATTTTAATTTTGAGAGATGTGGAAGCATTTATTTAGAAATATGTGGTCATCGTTCTATTAACTGTAAAAAAATTGTATAAATGTAATTTAGAGTTATTTTAAATGGTTTTTATTCTAGAAAGTTTAAATGAAATGAAAAATAAAAAGTGAATTCAGGACATCATTTTCCAAGGTGAATTATACTGTTTATTAATAATTTGTTGGAGACACATTGGGCAATCTGACAGTCAAGAGATGTAAAATTGAATCTCTGCTCTACCGCGTCCCAACAATGACCCTGGACAAGTCTCTCGATCTTACTGAGCAGCAATTACTTTATTCCTGGAATTAGCGGTTCATTACTTTTCATGCTTCTACCTTTCTGTATAGTAAGAATTCAATAATAAATATACATTAAATTTATTGAGTGCATGCTATGTGACAGACACTCTTCTAGGCATTTTTCACATATTAATTTATAGATCTTAACAACCCTATGAGGTATATGTTATACATGTTGTACAAAATATTTTATATTATATGTGACATATTGAATAATGTATACTAATATTATCATCTTCATTGGTAAGGTCATGGAGATTGTGGAGGGAAGATAGACCATATTTAAAGTCTTATAACATATTGGGAGGACTTTAACTTTTACTGTGGGTGAGATCAGGATGCATTTTATTTTAAAAGGCTTATTATGACTGCCATGTTGAGAATACAGAATGATGGGCAAGTGTAGAGAAAGGGAGATCAGAGAAGAGGCTTCTGCAGTAACCAGGTGAGAGATGATGGGTGCCAGCACCAGCGTGGTAGCAGCAGAGGGACTGAGAATGTTTGGATTCTGGATATATTTGAAGGCTGAGTCAATGGAATTTTCTAATGGTTTGGATGAGAAAAAAAGGAGGAAGTCAAGGATGACTCAGCAGTTTTGAACTTAGATAACTGTGAGGGTGAAAATGCGATCTTACTGAGGCGTAGGGTATTGGGATTAGAGCATATTTAAGGGCAGAAACCAAGAGTGCATGTCCATAAACTTATGTTCTGCTGCTTTACCTTCACTCTGCACAACACCATCACTCTACATGCATGGCTTTGGAACATGTACATATTACTATTACTTGACCTGGCAAAATGGCACCTGAAAGCCTCTACTTGTATCTGTTCTCCATCCCACTGCTCTTTTTGGCTCCCCTGTCCTTTTCTCCCTTCTCACTGTGGCACTGGTTGGTGCACCAGCACCAGACATGCAGTGGTCCTAACTACATACCTAGGAAAAGCACTTCCAGACTGCCAAAGCTGTTATTTAGGGGTGGCACCAGATACTGGTAGCTGTAGCAAAATGGAGAAGAGAAAAAAGGGGAAAAGCAATTCACTTCCTGTTTCATAGTCTTAAATATATTCTCAGAGACCTCACAAGTGGTGACATTTGTGCTCTCAAATTCTGTTTCAAAAAAAAAGCTCCCCAGAATTTATTTACTTTCACCCCTTTATCTAATCAAAAAGTATTTTTGGAGACTAGGGTAAAAAGAGATTTGAGTAAAAGCCCCCAGACTGCACTCAAAATTATGATCATTAGGCTTTATTTTTGGGTCAAGTTCATTTGTTCCCAAAACAAGTTAACATATCCCACCCTTGAAAAAAAATATTTGCTAGGCTAAATCACTAATTCTCCATCAGTGTCCAAGTAAGACTGAACTCCAGCTGCACAGGAGATTAAGTTTTTGTTTTTGTTTTTGTTTTTGTTTTTTTGAGACGGTGTTTCTCTCTATCGCCCAAGCTAGAGTGCAGTGGTGCCATCTCGGCTCACTGCAACCTCCACCTTCTGGGTTCAAGTGATTCTCCTGCCTCTGCCTCTCAAGTAGCTAGGACTACGGGGGTATGCAACTAGAGACAAGGTTTCACCATGTTGGCCAGGCAGGTCTTGAATTCCTAACCTCAAGTGATCTGACTGCCTTGGCCTCCCAAAGTGCTGGGATTACAGATGTGAGCCACTGCACCGGGCTGTAAGAAGCATCCTTACCCAACATGAAGTTGACTTTCATTAAGTTTATGTCTCCAGTTGCCACTCATGACCCAACATGTTTACATTTCACCAACAGGCAAATGTAAGACTTGCATTATAATTTCCTTTTTGTTGTCTTAGGTCTTTAATCCTCATAAATGATACTGTGTCAAAACTGAGCTTTAAAACAAAATCTCTTTAATTCTAAAACTCATGAGCTTAAATCACTAAACTAATTAGAATAACAAAGATTATGAAAGATTGGAAATGCATAGACAGAAGTGTCAGGAAATAAAGTATATTACTGTCCTTACCTAGTCAAAACTTACATTATCCCTGAATTGGACAATTAGAGCTTCAGGTGAGTTTTGAAAAAAAATTACAATAATCCATAACATTGAGATCAAGATAATATTTTCCACATTACTGGAGAAAAATGAGAAAGGTAGTGATTAGGGGCATGGTCTTTGTAGGCAGACACACCTGAGATAGAATGTTGATGCTCCATTTAGCTAATGGTGTCACCTTGGGCACATCATTTACTTTGCTGAACCATAAAAAGACAAACTGTTACATCTGACTTGAAAAATGTAACTATGTTGCTTACAAGGAACATAGCTTTAAAGGGTGAAATAAAATCTAGGCATATACCAATAAAGCAAACTAACTGAAAATCATCAGGGCTAGCAAAAGTGAAATAAACAGAGTAAATATGTAACTGAATTTTTCCGGTTAATCCACATTGGAAATCAGGATCCAATGCTGGTATGGTTTGATTCTGTGTCCCTATCCAAATCTCATGTCAAATTTAATTCCCAGTGTTGAAGGAGGGATGTGGTGGGAGGTGACTGGATCATGGAAACAGATTTCCTTTTTGCTGGTCTCATGATAGTGAGTGAGTTTTCACAAGATCTGATTGTTTAAAAGTGTGTAGCCCTTCCTCCTTCACTCTCTGTCTCCCATCACCATGTGAAGATGTGCTTGTTTCCCCTTTGCCTTCCACCATGATTGTAAGTTTCCTGAGGCCTTCTCAACCATGCCATCTGTACACCTGAGGAACTGTGAGTCAATTAAACTTCTTTTCTTGTAAACTACCCAGTCTCAGGTACTTCTTTATAGCAATGTCAGAATGGACTAATACAAATGCTAAAGCAAAAACACAATACATACACTGCAGTTCAAAAAAAGAAAAGTAAAGTAAATAGCAGAAGCCAGACATTGTTTCCAGGGCTTATTATGAAGGAGTAAAACTGACTTTCTGTCCTCAACTATCATCCCAACTAACCCACTTCCCAGCCCTTTTGGTCTGTATAAAGATACATCACATAGGATGTGAGGGAGGGAAAAAGAGATGTAGAGAAAGACAGGGAAACAGAAAGACAAAGAGAGAGAAAATGATTGAAAGAAAAAGAAAAATAACCCTCATTTCCTGAGATCAACGATCCTAAGAGAATTACTCATAGGAACCAGGAATGTGTGGTGGAAACAGGCCTCTCATTTTTCAGTTGGATATCTGCTTGTGCTGTGGATTGGCTGAACCACCAGTGCCCCACCTGCAAAGCCTTATGGTTGAAAGAAAATTAGAAAGATTAGAGAGAAACAATAGAGCAGCCTGCACTTCTACCTCATATCAGATGAGAGAATGTGTGAGCTCCCAGCAGATCCACAGGATTCTGCAGAAGTAACACACACTGAGCTGTCTTAAGACAGTTGCCCCAAAGAGCTGCCCACTGGGCTAGGGTAGCACAGCAGCAAGAGACAATGGGCTGTACTGACAGAGGACAGAGGAGGGACATTTGAAACACTTCGAGCTACCACTGCCCTCCCATATAAGTTACCTGTACAGCAGGTGATCTTCTTAATACCACAATGACCAGAAAAGGTCTTTCTAGAACTGCTATGAAATCTACTTGAGACAAAAATATCATTGTCATCTAGAAAAGGAACATGAAGAAAATGGCTGAAGTCAGTGACTGAAGAACAATGAAACCATTTCTTATTTTTACATCTCAGAGTTTAGCCTGGCACAATCATCCCAAATTTCTTACACAGGTAATATAGAGAGAACATTTAAACTGATTAAAAATCCAACACACAATGAAGATAGGCTAACCTAGGCCAACCTCTAGGTACTATTATACCAAAATGCCATAAGCAAAACATGTACCCTGGAGCCAAATAGCCTGGGTTTTAATTCTTATGGGTAACGCTGAGCAAGTTTTTTTTTTTTTTTTAAGTTCTCTGTGCTTCCATTTCCTCCTCTAAAAAATTGAATTCATAATAGGACCTTTCTCATTGGCTCTTGTGAGGATCAAATTATGTAGGATGGTAGGCATTTTGAATAGAGCCAGATACACAAAGAGCACTCCATAAATGCCAGTCATCAGCTGCAGCATTGTTAATGCATTGTTTTTGTGTGTGTGTGGTTTTTTTTTTTTCTTTTCTTTTTTTGAGACAGTCTCTCCATGTCACCCAGGCTGAAGTGCAGTGGCACAATCTCGGCCCACTGCAAACTCCACCTCCTGAGTTCAAGTGGTTCTCCTGCCTCAGCCTCCCGAGTAGCTGGGACTATAGGCATGTGATGCTACACCTGGCTAATTTTTGTATTTTTAGTAGAGATGGGGTCACACTATGTTGGCCAGGCTGATCTCAAACTCCTGACCTCAAGTGACCTGACCGCCTTGGCCTCCCAAAATGCTGGGATTACAGACATGAGCCACATTGCCCAGACTGTTAATGGATTATTAATGCTGGGGGGAGTAGAAACACATCTGTGGTTGAAAATTTTAATAGCGCACTCTCAAATTTTAGTAGCTGAAAAATAATCTAGACAGAAAATAAGTAATAAATATTTGGATGATTAGGATAATATAATTGCTATCAGAGAAAGAAATAGTAATAAATGGGAAAGTAAAAAATTTAAGAGACAAAAGTGTGAACCTTAGTATATGAAAAGCCCAAAGGTTGCCAACAGAGTAAAAGATCAAAAAATAAGAAAGAAAATAAACAGTTGACAATATGAAAAAATATATTTTTTTATAAAATTGTAATATCAGTACACTTAAGAATAAAGTAAAATTAGATTAAGGACTTCTAAAATCTAACAACTTATTAAAACAATGAAAATTGTAATCAATATTTTCTCAATCCCAGGGTGAGTAGCAACCATATGTAGTGCTATGTAAATTGATATGAACATTGACAAATTGATATGAGAGCAATTGGTGATATAAACCAAAGAGACTTCAAACTATTCTTGCCCTTGGTTTCAAAAATAACATTCATAGAAAGTAAACTAAGAAAATATGAAGTTAAGTGAAAAGAATACAAAATTACATAAAAATATTATCTCGATTATGCTTAAAGTTTCTAACAAAAAATATAAAAATGAATGCACAAAAATGTTAATAATAATTATCTCAAGAATATGAATATTTTTCTTAATTCTACTTTCTGGCATTTTACTTTTCTATAAGTTTTTTATATTTCTGTAAATGTATATGTTACTTACAATCAGAATATTTACTTTGTAATTTAAGTTTCAAGTAGCATCCAATTGGAAGACAGAAGCAGCCCACAACCAGTCCTCTCTACACTATGTATATGTGGCTAGGTATGCACAGAAGTGACTTACAATTCAACAAGTATTATGTTTCACACTGTGTAAAGTAGATTCCTTTAGCTAGGTTGCTTTCATTTTGTTGCTGCATTGAAAGTGTATTCTTTCAACCAATTTATTGCATTTCTTTGTAAGATAAATGTTTGCCAGGGATTCATTGTTCTTCTAGGTGAGTTTGCTATGGTGTACAGAAGATGTATTCTTGAGAGGTCAGTGTCCACTCACCATATTCTGCTGTTTTATTTGGTTGTGACATGTGAATTGAATGTTTTCATTAGTCTAAGACCCAGATTTTTATCTCCTAAACCTTTTTCTATTTCTTGCCTTTCTTGTCACAGTTTATTAAAAGCACATTTTGTTCTGTGGAATTAGATTCCCGTCTCCTCAGCTTGATGGGATTTTTGTCTCTTCACCTGAGAATGGTAGATCACAAAATAATTCAGTAACACTTTAAGTCAAGGAATTTAATAAAACTGTTATGTTGAATACAATTTACAGGTGCTCTAAAATAGATTACTCTAAAATATATGGCCTGCCTTCTAGTTTCTATAACCTTGTATAGATAAAGACTGGGAACACTTATGTGAGATAAATCCAGATTTAAAGTGTAATTATATGCATATAAATGCATACACACACACATATCTATAGAGAGAATTCAAATAGAATATCATGGAGTCAAAAGGAACTGATGGTACAGGTAAGAAACAAAAACTCATAATTTATTTCTCCTTTCTCTCCCCTCCCTATTTGCTCTCTCTCTGTCTCTCTGTCTCTCTCTCTCTCCTCTCTCTCTCACTACATGTAGGCCCACTCACATTAAAGAAAGAAAGCAAGTGAAAAAAAAGTGTTTAAGATTTTTTTATTATTATTATACTTAAACTTCTGGGATACATGTCCAGAACATGCAGGTTTGTTACATAGGTATACACGTGCCATGGTGGTTTGTTGCAACCATCAACCCATCATCTAATTAGGTATTTCTCCTAATGCTATCCCTCCCCTAGCTCCTACCCCCGACAGGCCCTGGTATCTGATGTTCCCTTTCCTGTGTCCATGTGTTCTCATTGTTCAGCTCCCACTTATGCGTGAGAACATGTGGTGTTTTTTTCAAGTTTTCTGTTCTTGTGTTAGTTTGCTGAGAATGATGGTTTCCAGCTTCATCCCTGTCCCTCCAAAGGACGTGAACTCATCCTTTTTATGGCTGCATAGTATTTTATGGTATATATGTGCCACATTTTCTTTATCCAGCCTATCATTGATGGGCACTTGGGTTGGTTCCAAGTCTTTGCTATTGTGAATAGTGCTGCAATAAACATACATGTGCATGTGTTTTTATAGTAGAATGATTTATAATCTTTTGGGTATACACCCAGTAATGGGATTGCTGGGTCAAATGGTATTTCTGGTTCTAGATCCTTGAGGAATCGCCATACTGTCTTCCACAATGGTTGAACTAATTTATGCTCCCAGTAAGAGTGTAAAACTGTTCCTATTTATCCACAACTTCTCCAGCATCTGTTGTTCCCTAACTTTTAATGATCGCCATTCTAACTGGAGTGAGATGGTATCTCATTGCAGTTTTGATTTGCATTTCTCTAATGACCAGTGATGATGAGCATTTTTTTCATGTGTCTGTTGGCTGCATAAATGTCTTCTTTCGAGAAGTGTCTGTTCACATACTTTGCTCACTTTTTGATGGGGTTGTTTTTTTCTTGTAAATTTGTTTAAATTCCCTGTAGATTCTGGATAGTAGCCCTTTGTCAGACGGATAGATTGCAAAATTTATCTCCCATTCTGTAGGTTGCCTGTTCACTCTGATGATAGTTTATTTTGCTGTGCAGAAGCTCTTTAGTTTAATTAGATCCCATTTGTCTATTTTGGCTTTTGTTGCCATTCCTTTTGGTCATGCAGTCTTTGCCCATGCCAATGTCCTGAATGGTATTGCCTAGGTTTTCTTCTAGGGTTTTTATGGTTTTAGGTCTTACGTTTAAGTCTTTAATCCATCTTGAGTTAATTTTTGTATAAGGTGTAAGTAAGGGGTCCAGTTTCAGTTTTCTGCATAAGGCTAGCCAGTTTTCCCAACACCATTTATTAAACAGGGAATCCTTTCCCCTTGCTTGTTTTTATCATGTTTGTCAAGATCAGATGGTTATAGATGTGTGGCATTATTTCTGAGGCCTCTGTTCTGTTCCATTGGTCTATATATCTGTTTTTGTCCAGTACCATGCTGTTTTGGTTACTGTAGCCTTGTAGTATAGTTTGAAGTCAGGTAGCATGATGCCTGCAGCTTTGTTCTTTTTGCTTAGGATTGTCTTGGCTATATGGGATCTTTTTTGGTTCCATATGAAATTTAAAGTAGTTTTTTATAATTCTGTGAAGAAAGTCAGTGGTACCTTGATGGGAATAGCATTGAATCTATAAATTACTTTGAGCAGTATGGCCATTTTCACAATATTGATTCTTTCTATCCTTGAGCATGGAATGTTCTTCCATTTGTTTGAAATTGAGCAGTGGTTTGTGGTTCTCAGAATGTTTAGGCTATAATTTTCTATCATTGTATTAGACCTGAAACTAAGTGACCTATAAATTATCAATTACTCTTACTAGGTCCTTTCAAAAATACTAAAAAAGGTAATCTGTTCATATTTTATCTAATTTTTAAAATAATAAAAAATAGAAAAAATGTGAACTATTTGAGCCAATATTTTAAAACTGCCCTAGAAAAGTATTTAGAGTAATTTTTTTATTTTTATTTTTTATTATACTTTAAGTTTTAGGGTACATGTGCACAACGTGCAGGTTAGTTACATATGTATACATGTGCCATGTTGGTGTGCTGCACCCATTAACTCGTCATTTAACAGGTGTACCTCCTAATGCTATCCCTCCCCCCTCCCCCCACCCCACAACAGGCCCCAGTGTGTGATGTTCCTGTGCCCATGTGTTCTCATTGTTCAATTCCCACCTATGAGTGAGAACATGTGGTGTTTGGTTTTTTGTCCTTGCGATAGTTTGCTGAGAATGATGGTTTCCAGCTTCATCCATGTCCCTGCAAAGGACATGAACTTATCATTTTTTATGGCTTCATAGTATTCCATGGTGTATATGTGCCACATTTTCTTAATCCATTCTATCATTGTTGGACATTTGGGTTGCTTCCAAGTCTTTGCTATTGTGAATAGTGCTGCAATAAACATACATGTGCATGTGTCTTTATAGCAGCATGATTTATAGTCCTTTGGGTATATACCCAGTAATGGGATGGCTGGATCAAATGGTATTTCTAGTTCTAGATCCCTGAGGAATCGCCACACTGACATCCACAATGGTTGAACTAGTTTACAGTCTCACCAACAGTGTAAAAGTCTTCCTATTTTTCCACATCCTCTCCAGCACCTGTTGTTTCCTGTTGTTTCCTGACTTTTTAATGGTCGCCAGTTAGAAAACTGGTGTGAGGTGATATCTCATTGTGGTTTTGATTTGCATTTCTTTGATGGCCAGTGATCATGAGCATTTTTTCATGTGTCTTTTGGCTGCATAAATGTCTTCTTTTGAGAACTGTCTGTTCATATCCTTCACCCACTTTTTGATGGGGTTGTTTGTTTTTTTCTGGTAAATTTGTTTGTGTTCATTGTAGATTCTGGATATTAGCCCTTTGTCAGATGAGTAGGTTGCAAAAATTTTCTCCCATTCTGTAGGTTGCTTGTTCACTCTGATGGTAGTTTCTTTTGCTGTGCAGAAGCTCTTTAGTTTAATGAGATCCCATTTGTCAATTTTGGCTTTTGTTGCCATTGCTTTTGGTGTTTTAGACATGAAGTCCTTGCCCATGCCTATGTCCTGAATGGTAATGCCTAGGTTTTCTTCTAGGGTTTTTATGGTTTTAGATTTAACATTTAAGTCTTTAATCCATCTTGAATTAATTTTTTTATAAGTTGTAAGGAAGGGATCCAGTTTCAGCTTTCTACATATGTCTAGCCAGTTTTCCCAGCACCATTTATTAAATAGGGAATCCTTTCCCCATTGCTTGTTTTTGTCAGGTTTGTCAAAGATCAGATGGTTGTAGATATGCGGCATTATTTCTGAGGGCTCTGTTCTGTTCCATTGGTCTGTATTTCTGTTTTGGTACCAGTACTATGCTGTTTTGGTTACTTTAACCTTGTAGTATAGTTTGAAGTCAGGTAGCGTTTTATGTCAACTTCTCAAGTTATTTCACTTCTCTGAGTCTCAATTTCTTTCTTTTTAGAATAATAAATATTTTTTCTTAAAAATATAATGGTCTTTATAAAAATTTCAGAAAAAAACACAAAAAGAAAAGAATAATCATGACTAAAATTAGGGAATATCACTCCATACATCTGTTTATGCATATATACAGAAGGAACACAGATTATTTCATTAAAATGAAAACACATTATTCATCCTGTTATTAACAAAGTATTAAATGTAATTTTTATGGATAAAAAAGAAATGAAAATGAAATTGCAAGATCTAAAATATTTTTTCTTTAAACCTAAGTTGTAAGAAAAAAATACCTTTTAATATTAATAAAAGACATTATGAAAAGAATATTTAAAACTTCATGTTTTTTCTTTGTCCTGAATATTTCAATATTAGAGAACTTAGATTATTCTGCATTATGAAAGGTGAGAAAGTAGCATTCTCTCTCCTCCTCTTATTTTTGTGAATTGTATTATTATTTTTCTTTTGACAAAGCTTGAATTTTTTAATTCTAGTCTAATGTTATAATATCTCCTGTTGTTTAATCTTAGAGTACTACATTTTCATCTTCACCACCAACTTTTTCCATAGCTTCTCCATCCCCCATTCATTTGTTCTTAATTGTCAGGCAATATGGAGGGGGATGTTTGTTGTTTATAAAGGACTTATATTTGCTGTCAACACAAAGAACTGTGTTGTGCTTTAGGTTCAGAAACTGTTGGGAATCATTTTATGTAATTTAACTTTGCCATAAGCAGCTCCATCAGGGAGATAACACTTAAAAGTCATCTCCAACACTAGAAATTACCACGAGTTGTTTTCTTTTGTTTTGGGTTTTGTTTTGTTTTGTTTTTTGTTTTTCTTGAGATGAGACAGATTCTCGCTCTATAGTGCAGTGGCGTGATCTTGGCTCACTGCCAGCTCCACCTCGCAGGTTCCCACCATTCTCCTGCCTCAGCCTCCCGAGTAGCTGGGACTACAGGCGCCCGCCGCCACGCCCAGCTAATTGTTTGTATTTTTAGTAGAGACGGGGTTTCACTGTGTTAGCAGGATGGTCTTGATCTCCTGATCTTGTGATCCGCCTGCCTCAGCCTCCCAAAGTGCTGGGATTACACCTGTGAGCCACCGCGCCCAGCCTGAGTTTTTACATATTTTTCAAAATGAATAATTCAGTGTGAGGCAAGACAGGAAGAAAAACACAAGCTCAGAGAGTTGGCTGAGTTTAATTACATCTGAAGTGATTAACAACAGGTACGATTTATGAATTATCTCTTTCCTACCCTAGCCTTCTTTTATGACTTCATGCAATTATCTCAAACTTATTTCACAAACTTTGACATTTATTCCAATATAGTTTACATTTCAAATGGACAAAGAAGCTTCTCTTATAAAACAATTTAACTACAAGGAAGTAGTCACTTTTTTAAGAAATAATTTTGAAAACTCATGAGGTAAAATCATCACATATGGTAGAGAACTGAACAGTCAAAAATAGGCATGGAACTTTTGCCTTAATATGATTAGTCAGGACATAGGCTATTATTTACTTTCTGTTTCTCAAAATATGTAATTCCATCTAGTGCTCTCTTCAACACAAAGATAATTTATAATGCAGCCCATGAATAAAGTGTTTTCAGGAACAAATGATTTGCTTCATAATTTATCTTTAATGACAAATAGCTCCCTTTTAATTTTTATTTTTTTTATTTCAACTTTTATTTTAGATTTATATATCTTTTCCTTTTTAAGAGTAAACCTGGCTGGGTGTGGTGGCTCACGCCTGTAATCCCAGCACTTTGGGAGGCCGAGGCAGGCGGATCACCTGAGGTTGGGCGTTCGAGATCAGCCTGACCAACATGGAGAAGCCCTGTATCTACCAAGAATACAAAATTAGCTGGGTGTGGGGTGGGTGCCTGTAATCCTAGCTACTCAGGAGGCTGAGGCAGGAGAATTGCTTGAACCCATGAGGCAGAAGTTGCAGTGAGCCAAGATTGCACCATTGCACTCCAGACTGAGCAACAAGAGCAAAACTCCATCGCAACAACAAAAAAAGAGTAAACCTATATTGCATCCACAGTACTGTAGTTCCTGTCTTTACATACTTGAGAATAAATGTCTGTTGAACACATCCATCTTAGCAGGGTATAAAACTCTTCATGTTGTCTGAAATAGGTGCCTAGCGAAACTATATAGAAATCATATTTTAAAAGACAGAGTGTGCTTAAGTACTTAAAATCATAATTTTTTTCTCCTTCATTTTAGTTTTGAAATGTTTTTAAAATATGATGTCTACATAGTTTTCACTAGTATACCCACTTCAGCCTATATGATTTTATAACCTTACAAATCTGCACCTATTAAATTTTAAACTTCAGAAAATTACTGGAAATACAATAAATGAAAAAGAAGTTATACTTAATCCCTGAATAAAATTTTCCTAACATAAAAAATAATGAGGTTAATTTTATATGTCAACTTGGCTAGGCCACGGTACCCAGATATTTGGTCAAACACCAGTATAGATGTCACAGTGAAAATATTTTTTGGATTAGCTTAACATTTTAAATCATTAAAAGTAAACTCTGAGTAAAGCACATTACCCTCTATAATGTGGGTGGGCCTCATCCAGTCAATTGAAAGCTTTGAGAAAAACAGACTAAGGTTTCTGAGGAAGAGAGAATTCTGTTTCCCAACTGCCTTTGGATTCAAGATGCAACAACATCAACTCTTCTGTGCGTGTGTGTGTGTGTGTGTGTGTGTGAGAGAGAGAGAGAGAGAGAGAGATCTCCTGTTTCTCTGGAGATCCCTGACTAATACAAGGGTAAAATAAATCTGTGGATCCAAAAAGAATTTCTTGTTTTAAAATAAAGCAAAACCAACCAATCTAAATTAAAGCATATGCTGGGTGAGTTATTGAAACTCAAGGAAAAAGATACCATGCATTTTTTTCTTTTTCCATTTACTAATTTTCTCCCAGAGCTTTGTTATTAAAATCTTAATAAATGTGGCATTTTTGTATGTTTTGTTGTTTGATGTTCTCCTTCTAGACCAATGCAGGGTCAATGTGAGTAAGAGCTCATAAAATATATGGTGGATGAATAGATAATAACTACTTACACAAGGTTGTTATGATAATGTGTATGAGAAATAGATGAGGAAGATTAACAATTGTTTTGCCTCTACCATGAACTCAATATTTTATTTTTATGTTACCATATTCAATCCACACAATAATCATGGAAAGTAAGCAGTTAATAGTTCTGTTTTACAACCAAGTCAACTAAAACTCAGATAATTTAAGTTGCACGATGTGCAAAATTGCTGGAAAATGATGATCTGACTTCAAAGCCATGCTCTTTCAACTATACAAATCTCTCTGAAACTGTAAAACTTATGCTTTATATTATTATCATTGTTTTTGTTATTGTTATTTCTCTTCTATGTTTGGTAAAATTCTATATTTTCAAAGTCTACCCTTTCTCCTGACTGCTGTGATTCAGACTCAAGCTTTTGCTAAAGATAAAACCAGATGATGCTAATCAGTGAAGGGCTTTGAAATGAAATTTATAATTTCATGAACCCAAATTTGGTGAAAGAACTGACTGGTAGAGCTCCTTTAATGTTAATTGTATTTGTATAGATGATCTAATTTTCCAAAATAGATATACTGTCTTGAGTACTTTATATAAATGTCTGCTTTATAAGTGAATAAAAATTATGAGTGAAACTGGATGCTTTTTAAAGAGATCTATTTTACGTCTTTCGTGAAGGGTAACATTACTTTTTAAAATTAGCTAGTCATCCATTAATTAGCTTCATAAATTCATATTTATATAATTAGATTGAAATCATAAATATACTTTATAAAAGTTATTTCCCTTTACCAGGTCTCTTTCCCTTTACCAGGACCTTTTGTCAACAATCAAGCAAACACTCTCCACCGATTCCCAAACTTGCCCCCATGGTTTCTCTTCTATAGTTTTGTTCAAACTGCTCTGCATATAGTTTGTTTTTCCTGCTCAGTGTTCACATACTCTTGCTTTTCACCCTTCAAAGGCTACTTAAGATATTCTTTCATGGAATCTCTCACAGTCACTCCAGTCAAATGTAATTTTGGATTTTTCCTAAACAACCTTATTATTTTTTCTGGCCCATTTTGCATCTTATTACATCCTACTGTGCATTCCTCTTATTTTAATGCAGGCATTTTTTGAAAGCAAATAAAATATATTTTACCTTCCTGAGTCCCCCATGGTATTCTCATTATGCTTTTAACATAGTAGTGTTCAATACATGTCCAATAAATGCTGATTGAATTCTCAAATTGGCATTAATAGAGTTGTGATATATACCTTAAAACAAATTTAAACATTGTTGAAAATTTAAGTTCTAACTTAAATGCTGTTTTCAAAAGCGTACTTCACTATTTCTATTCTAATATTCTATCAACAAGTTAATCTGAACACAGCAGTATAAAATGAGACCCCTTTAGGTGAGGCCTTAAGTAACAAAATGGAAGCCTTTACCAAATATGTATTTAAACATATTTGGTGAAAAGTGTTCTACTTCAATACAGAGTATATTTCATCAAAATTGCTAAATGTTAACCTTCAAATGTTATTTTTAATAATTAATGGATACTCATTTAACAGCCAATCAAGAGTAGTTGTGTTAAATTCTAACCTAAATTAAATAACTTTTTCAGACACTTGATTTTAAAAGGTTGCTGATAAGTTTTTAATTACTCCTGCTCTTATGCCTGGCCTTTCTATTCTAAGAAAAGAAAGTCTCCAAGGGAGACTTATACTTAGATATTGCTTCAAAATTTGCATAAATTTTATTTAAAAATTTAATTAAATTTTAATATTAGAATAATTGGTGAACTCAATTTACTTATTTCTATTGAGAGTTGCTTTAGTGACTTGAAGACAAATTGGAAAATGCACCTTCAAAATATCTATAAAGGATAAAAATTTTCAAGGAAACTGGGAAATTCTGATATAGCCAAGTGCTGGACCTGGAATTTTGGATTTATGTTTGGCTGAAAACTAAATTAGCCCCAACATCAACTATTAGTCTGGAATTCAGAAATGTGACTTTCTCCCAGTGAAATGTAAAGTAAAATATGTAAGGACCTGATCATCACTTCTGGCTCAAAAATAAATACTTAGACATGTCTAATTTTTAAAACACTTTCCCAGAATACATACTTTAGCATAAATTAAAATTTGAATATTTTAGCATTTCAAAATTTATTTTTAAATGTATCAAACTATTTTTGTGTATTCATAAACATTTATTTTTAGAAATGAGCTAAAGACCTTCTATACACTCCTAATTGGTTTGACCACCACAATAAAAGAGGCTTCAAGTCATTATTTCCATTTGAATGTAATAAAATTGATATTCCATAATATACTTCAAAGCATTATATTAGACATCATATAGTACATAATAAAAACATGCAATGTTATCTTTTAATTTCAAAACTTGTATCAAAAATTGTAGACAATATATTTATTTCAATATGTTTCTACCAGGCTCTTTTATGTACAAAATCCTTTTAATTACAGCATCTCATCCCATCCTCAGAACAATCTGGGAACTGTGTAGGCTGGGTCTTATCTTCATTTTACAGATGAATATACTGAGGGTTGTAAAGGTAAAAGTGAATTGTCCAAAATCATACCACAAAAACAAAAATTGAGTATCAGAGCTAAAATTGATTCTTAGGTTAGTGTTTTTTATATTGCCTCCCTCTGCCTAAAAATAGAAGGCTCAGGGAATAGTCATTGCAGATAGAATTTCAATTAGTGAAATTAAAAGGATTTCCATGAAATATTTCAATTATCTTTTTACATACTTCATGAGTGCTTATAATGTTCAAGATACTGTTTAGGATAACTAGGGAATACAGACAAATCTCATTTTCATACACTTATTCTTTAATTTGATTATCTATTTATTCAATAAGTATTTTGTAAACATGTGCTATGTAACAGGTGCTATGAAAAATACAGAAATGGCTGCTGGCTCTGAGGAATCTAGGCAGTTTGGACAAGTGAGATTCCTCCCAGTGCAATGCACCTGCTCTTCTAAGGGGCAGCCAGAGTGCCTCATCAAGTGGGTCCCGGATCCCATGCCTCCTGACTGGAGGAGACCCCACAACAGGGGTCTCAAGCCACCTTATAAAGGAGTGTTCCCACTGGCATCAGGTCAGTGTCCCCCTAGGACAGAGATCCCAAAGGAAGAATCAGGCAGCCATCTTTGCTGTTCTGCAGCCTGCAGACACTTCCAGGTGCAGGAGAAACCCAGGTAAATAGGGTCTGGAGTATACCCTTAGCAAACGGCAGCAGCTCTATGGAGGAGGAGCCTGACTGTTAAAAGAAAAACAAACAGAAAGCAAAAACAAAACCATCAACAAGAAAGTCCTAACCAAAACTCCATCCAAAGGACAGCAGCCTCAAAAATTGAAGCTGGATAAACTCAGAAAGATGAGAAAGAATCAATGAAAAGAAATGCTGGAAACTCAAAAAGTCAAAGCTCATTTTCTCCTCCAAATGACTGCAACACCTCTCCAGCAAGGGCACAAAACTGGGCAGAGGCTGAGACAGATGAATTGACAGAAGTAGGCTTCAGAAGGTGTGTAATAACAAACTTCACTGAACTAAAGGAGCATGTTCTAGCCCAATGCAAAGAAGCTAAGAATCATGACAAAACATTACAGGAGCTGTTAACCAGAATAACCAGTTTAGAGAGGAGCATAACTGACCTGATGGAGCTGAAAAACAAGAGGAGGAAAGAATTTCAGAGCTCTAAGATTATCTTGCTGAAATAAGAAAGGTAGTCAATATTAGAGAAAAAGAATGAAAAAGAATGAACAAAACCACTGAGAAGTATGGGATTACGCAAAAAGATCAAACCTATGACTGATTGGGGTACCTGAAAGAGATGGGGAGAACAGAACCAAGTTGGAAAACATAGTTCAGGATATCATCCAGAACACCTTCCCCAACCTAGCAAGACAGGCCAACATTCAAATTCAGGAAATCCAGAGAACCCCAGTAAGATACTCCATGAGAAGGTCAACCCCAAGACACATAATCAAGGTCAAAATCAAGGTTCTCCAAGGTCAAAATGAAGGAAAAATATTAACAGCAGCCAGAGAGAAAGGCCAGGTCACCTACCAAGGGAAGCCCATCAGACTAACAGCAGATCTCTCAGCAGAAACTCTACGAGCCAGAAGAGACTGGAGGCCAACATTCAACATTCTTAAGGAAAAGAATTTCCAACCCAGAATTTAATATCTGGGCAAATTAAGCTTCATAAATAAAGAGAAATAAAACCCTTTTCAGAAAAGCAAATGCTGAGGTAATCTGTCACCACCAGGCCTGCCTTGCAAGAACTCCTGAGAAAAGCACTAAATATGACAAGGAAAAACTGTTACCAACCACTACAAAAACACACTGAAGTGCAAAGGCCAACACTATGAAGCAACTACATCAACAAATCTGCAAAAGAACCACCTAGCATCATGATGACAGGATCATATTCACACACAACAATATTAACCTTAAATGCAAATGAGCTAAATGCCCCAATTAAGAGACACAGAATGGCAAACTTGATAAAGAGTCAAGATCCAATAGTGTGCTGTATTCAAGAGACCCATCTCATGTGCAAAGACACACATTGACTCAAAATAAAGAGATGGAAAAAAATTTACCAAGCAAATGGAAAGCAGAAAAAACCAGGGGTCACAATCCTAGTTTCTGACAAATAGACACTAAATCAACAAAGATCAAAAAAGACAAAGAAGGACATTACATAATGGTAAAGGGTTTAATTCAACAAGAAGAGCTAATTATCTTAAATATCTATGCACCTAATACAAGAGCACTCAGATTTGTAAAACACATTCTTAGAGATCTACAAAGGGACTTAGACTCCTCCACAATAAAAGTGGGAGATTTTAACACCCCACTGTCAATATTGGACATATCATTGAGACAGAAAGTTAACAAAGATATTCAGGACTTGAACTCAGCTCTGGATCAAGTGGACCTGATAGATATCTACAGAATTCTCCACCCAAAAACAACAGAATATACATTCTTCTCAGCACAAGGCACTTAACTCTAAAATCGATCCCATAATTGGAAGTAAAACACTCCCCAGCAAATGCAAAAGAACTGAAATCATAATAAGTAGTCACTTAGACCACAGCACAATCAAAATAGAACTCAATATTAGGAAACTCACTCAAGACCATACAACTACATGGAAATTGAACAACCTGCTTCTGAATGACTCCTGGGTAAATAATGAAATCAAGGCAAAAGTCAAGAAGTTCTTTGAAATCAATGAAAACAAAGAGACAACATATCAGAATCTCTGGGATGCAGCTAAAGCGGTGTTAAGAGGGAAATTTACAGCACTAATGCCCACATCAAAAAGCTAGAAAGATTTCAAATCAACATCCTAACATCTGACTAAAAGAACTAGAGAACCAAGAGCAAACAAACCCCAAAGCTAGCAGAAGAGAAGAAATATCCAACATCAGAGCAGAATTGAAGAAAATAGAGACAAAAAAAAAAACCCTTCAAAAATAATCCAGGAGCTGGTTTTTTGAAAAAAAATTAATAAAATAGCTATACTAATAAGGAAGAAAGGAGAGAAGAATCAAGGAGACACAATAAAAAATGATAAAGGGGATATCACTGCTGACCCCACAGAAATACAAAAAAAAAAAAAAAACAGCAGAGAATACTATAAACACCTCTATAAAAATAAACTAGAAAATCTGGAGGAAGTGGCTAAATTCCTGGACACATACACCCTCCAAAGACTAAACCGGAAAGAAGTTAAATCCCTGAATAGCCCAATAACAAATTCTGAAATTGAGATAGTAATAAATAGCCCACCAACCAAACAAAAAGCCCGAGACCAGATGGATTAACAGCTGAATTCTATCAGATGTACAAAGAGGAGCTGGTACCGTTCCTTCTGAAACTATTTCAAACAAGTGTAAAGGAGGGTCTCCTCCCTAACTCATTTTATGAGACCAGCATCATCCTAATACCAAAATCTGGTAGAAATACAACAAAAAAGAAAACTTCAGGCCGATATCCCTAATGAACATTGATGCAAAAATCCTCAATAAAATACTGGCAAACTAAATCCAACAGCACATCAAAAAGCTTATCCACCATGATCAAGTCAGCTTCATTCCTGGGATGCAAGGCTAGTTCAAAATACACAAATCAATAAACATAATTAATCACATAAACAGAACTAAAGACAAAAACCACATGATTATTTCAATAGATGCAGAAAAAGCCTTTGATAAAAATCCAACATCCCTTCATGTTAAAAACTCTCAATAAACTAGGTATTGAAGGAACATACTTCAAAATAATAACAGCTATCTATGACAAACCCACAGCCAATATCATACTGAATGAGCAAAAGCTGGAAGCATTTCCCTTGATAATTGGCACAAGACAAGGATGCCCTCTCTCACCACTTTTATTCAACATCATATTGGAAGATCTGGCTGGAGCAATCAAGCAGGAGAAAGCAATAAAGCATATTCAAATAGGAAGAGAGGTAGTTAAACTGTCTTTGTTTGCAGATGACATGATCCTGTGTCTTGAAAACCCTATCATCTCAGCCCAAAAGCTTCTGAAGCTGATAAGCAACTTCAGCAAAGTCTCAGGATACAAAATCGATGTGCAAAAATTGCTAGCATTCCTATACACCAACAACAGACAAGCAGAGAGCCAAATCATGAATGAACTACAGGTCACAATTGCTACAAAGAGAAGAAAATAGGAATACAGCTAACAAGGGAAGTGAAGAACCACTTAAGGAACTGCAAACCACTGTTCAAGGAAAGCAGAGAGGACACAAACAAATAGAAAAACATTCCATGCTCATGGATAGGAAGAATCAATATCGTGAAAATGGCCATACTGCCCAAAGTAATTTACAGATTCAATGCTATTGCCATCAAACTACCACTGACATTCTTCACAGAATTATAAAAAAACTATTTTAATGCATATGGAAGCAAAAAAGAGCCCATATAGCCAAGGCATTCCTAAGCAAAAAGAACAAAGATGGAGGCATTGTGCTATCCAACTTCAAACTATATTACAAGACTACAGTAACCAAAACAGCATGGTACTGACACAAAAACAGACACATAGACCAATAAAACGGAATAAAGAACTCAGAAATAAGACCACACACCTACAACCATCTTATCTTTGACAAACCTGGCAAAAGCAAGCAGTGGGAAAAGCATTCCCTATGTAACAAATCATGCTGGGAGAACTGGCTGGCCACATGCAGAAAATTGAAACTGGACCCCTTCCTTACACTTTATACAAAAATTAACTCAAGATGGATTAAAGACTTAAATATAAAACCCAAAATTATAAAACCCCTAGAAGAAAACCCAGGCAATACCATTCAGGACATTAGCATGGGCAAAGGTTTTTTGTTTTTGTTTTGAGACGGAGTCTTGCTCTGTTGCCCAGGCTGGAGTGCAGTGGCATGATCTCGGCTCACTGCAACCACTGCCTCCCGGGTTCAAGCAATTCTCCTGCCTCAGCCTGCCGAGTAGCTGGGACTACAGGTGCATGCCACCACGCCTGGCTAATTTTTTGTATTTTTAGTGGAGACAGGGTTTCACTGTATTAGCCAGGATGGTCTCAATCTCCTGACCTCATGATCTGCCATCCTTGGCCTCCCAAAGTTCTGGGATTACAGGCATGAGCCACCAGACCTGGCTGGCAAAGGTTTTATAATAAAAACTTCAAAAGCAATTGCAACAAAAGCAAAAATTGACAAATGAGATCTAATTAAACTAAAGTGCTTCCGCACAGCAAAAGAAACTATCATCAGAGTGAACAGACAACCCACAGAGCAGGAGAAAAATTTTGCAATCTATCCATATGACAAAGAGTTAATATCCAAAATCTACAAGGAACATAAACAAATTTACAAGAAAATTACAAACCACCCCATTGAAAAGTAGGCAAAGAACATAAACAGGCACTTCTCAAAAGAAGACATTTATGTGACCAATAAACATATGAAAAAAAACCCACATCACTGATCATTAGAGAAAAGCAAATCAAAACCACAATGAGATATCATCTCATACCAGTAAGAATGGCAATTATTAAAAAGTCAAGAAACAACATATGCTGGTGAGGTTGCAGAGAAATAGGAAGACTTTTACACTGTTGGTAGGAATGTAAATTAGTTCAATCATTTTGGAAGATAGTGTGGTGCTTCCTCAAAGGTTGAGATCCACAAATACCATTTGACCCAGCAATCCCATTACTGGACGTATACCCAAAGGAATATAAGTAATTCTCTCACAAAGATACATGTGCATGTATGTTCACTGCAGCACTATTCACAATAACAAGGAAATGGAATCAACCCAAATGCCCATCAGTGATAGATTGGATAAAGAAAATGTGGTACATATAACATCGTGGAAAATTATGCAGCCATAAAAAGGAATGAGATTATGTTCTTTGCAGGGACATGGATGGAGCTGGAAGCTGTTATCCCCAGCAAACTAACACAGGAACAGAAAACAAAACATCGCATGGTCTCACTTATAGGCAGGAGCTGAACAATGAAAACACATGGACACAGGGAGGGTAACAACACACACTGGGGCCTGTCGGAGTTGGGGGGTGCGGAGCGGGGGGAGGCAAAGCATCAGGAAGAATGGCTAATGGATGCTGGGCTTAATACTTAGGTGATGAGTTGATCTGTACAGCAAACCACTATGGCACATGTTTACCTATGTAACAAACCTGCACATCCTGCACATGTATCCCAGAACTCAAACTTAAATTAAATTAAGCAATAAATAAATAAATAAAATATATAGAAATGATTAAAATACATTTCCTACCTTCATGTGCATTACCTTAGGGTTGTAATATCAAACAGGAAAAAGCCTATGCTCAAAATAACTATAATCAATCAACATAATAATCAGTCTAGTAATAGACATATTTGTATAATTTGGGGAGTATCATAGTTGGAATATTTGCCTCTGCCTTGAAGTCCAGGAAATGCTTCAAAGTAAAACCAACTTTGAGCTGCAACTATAATAAAAACACATTTAAATCTCTTAGTATAAAAATTAAAATATAGTTAAAAATAAAAACTCTCACTTAACCCTAAGAATATATGACTTGAAATACAGTGTTATCTTTATTGCCAAGAATAATACTTTCCCATAAAAATTTATTGTCTGATTCCTTTGCCAAATGTAAAGGAAATGTGAGGAATTGTGATACACATAGAATGAAAATAAAAGAATAACTAGGGAAAGAAGACATTATAAAACACCATGAAAATATCTAGAAGACCACACCAGAAGCTAATATGGAAGCCTGTTTCATTAATTAAACAAAGCCATTTTGCCAAAAAGAAAAGAAAAATAAGAAAGAACAAGGAAAAAAAAAGAGGAGGGTGAAACAGTTAGGCCATGAAAATATAACACAGCCCATAATTAAGATTTTAAAGAATCTAGTCAATAGAAATAACTTACAAAATCTTACAAAATCTCAGATGTTGGCTTAAAAGATAAAGATTACAAAAGAGCTGTTAATTAATATATTTTAAAGTCCATAGGAAATAGCCCCAAACAAGAAACAACCAAAATATACTAAAATAGGTGAATGATTAAACAAACTATTGTACATTTATATCACGAAATACTATTCCAATAAAAAGGAATGAACTGTCAATACAAGGGCATTATGGTGTGTGAAAGACTCAATCTTAAAAGATTACATACTAAGTATTTCATTTACATAACACTCCTAAAATAAAAAAAATTATAGAGGTGGAAAACAGATTAGAGGTTAGTGATAGTGGTGAGGCAGGTAGGATGAATGTGATTGATTATAAAGTAGTGTGAGGGAGATCTTCAGAGTAGTGGAATAGTGAAATAGTTCCATATCTTGATTGTGGTAGTGGTTACAGGAACCTACACGTGCAACCTACACATGTAATAAAATTACACAGAACTATCATATACAATAGATATTAATTATATACAGATATAATAGAGATTGAGACATTTAAAGTATAAACTAATACCTTCCTCCCTCACTTTTCAACAAAAATGTATCTGTAGGAGGCCAACCAAGATGACTGAGTTTCTTAGTTAAGTTACTTAATTATTTTTCAGACATTCCCCACTTAGGACTTAGTGTATTCCAAGGAAATAATACTCTGTGGTCAGACTTTCTCTGGTCTTCAGACCATCCTCTACAGTATTTGAGTCTGTAAACTATGAATGCAAATCTTGCTGATGCAACTTGTTGAAAGTAGTTGAAAAATCGCTAACATTGAAATGTTAAATGAATGAATAACGTTTAACCCAATGTTTTAAAATAGATGAGTTTTATGCACACTTGACCATGCTTGATGTGCTTGGATAGGCTGGTGACTCTTGTCTACATTGAACTGACCTTGTAAGACTGAGTGCCTGGGACTTCCGGCTGGTGACTCTTGTCTACATTGAACTGACCTTGTAAGACTGAGTGCCTGGGACTTCCTAAGGGAACACATATCTGTCCAGTGATACTTGTTTGGATCCACTGAAGAGCAGAACCTCCTTTGGCTGGATAGAAAAGACCAAGTAGTCTAAGAACTCATGGATATTTGGGAAATGTGCTATAGTGACAGGAACCCCTTTACTGTCAGTTTAGTGTACCTGTAAAAGTGATCCACCCGTTTCTTCTCACTGAGTCTTGGTGCAATAGGAAATAGTATTAAAGTTTGCTCAAATATTACACATATTTTATCCTGTATAGGTAGATGTCTCTGATGAAATATTCCACTCATCAAGAACTAAAAAAAAAACATGCCCTAAACACTGATTAAATTGAAAAATTAGGCTTTCCCAGACAAATATACTAAGAAAGTGTTCTTGTTTTAATACAGCACAACTGAATTAATGATCTTGATGTCAGTCTGGTTTTTTAACTCTTAACTAATATATCAAAATAATGTGAAATTTCTAATAATACCCTGATACTGTAGCTTTTGTTATTTTTTCACTAAATTAACATATTTTCTGCAAGATAATTCATTAGTTGTCTTGCATGGCAACCAATGAACTAGGAGTGGTGGATGGTATTAGGATGAATAACATGCAATCTAAAGACAGTCTACAGGAAGAGAGAAAATCTTGAAGAGACACCTAAAATAGAACCCACTTCATGCTATCATAGCACTGTCCATAAATTTATTTCTTTACACAAAAATGTGACTAATTCTGTTTCCAGAGTCAGAGAAGTCTTCAGGAGGAAGTGATTTTGACCAGGGTTCTAAAGAGCAGGAGTTTGCTGGGCAAAGAAGAAAAGGCTCAGCCCACGCAAAAAGGCAGCAGATCGTGAACAGGAGAGTATCTGGCAGAATGGTAATGTTCACCTGGCACAATACAAAGGATATATGATACGGAAAATGGTGAGAGAGGAAATGGGAAAAGTAGATTTAGAGTTGATAATGAAGCACACAGTTTACTTTGGCAAGAATAAGGTTCTATTCAATATTCACACCAGCAATATTTTTAATAACTGTGCAAAATATATTGGAGAATGTAAATACGGAGACAAATCACCTGATAGAAGACTCCAACAATGCTCAGTTGTCTCCAAGCATTTTTGATGATGAACTTTTATCACTAAAAATCGAGCATGCATTCTCTCTTACATGCATATTTTGTAATATGTTTTGACATACTCATAAAGTATATGTCATAAAAGTCACATAGAAATTTAAAAAATAGGAAGTAAAATGTAAAAGAATTACTTATTTCTATGTAATAAGTAAACAAAAATTCTAAAATGTTTTTCCTTGGCTTCCATGGACCACCCTCAAGTGTGTGTATGTGGCTCTTCTTGGAAATCACTGCACTAGGTGATGGTTTAAGAGAACAAGGGCAGCAGGAAAGGAGAAAAGAGAAAAGTGATGAAAATGACTTGAAAAGTAGACTTCAGGAAAGATGGTAACTGGACATAGGGATAAAAGAACAAGGAAAAGCCTATATGTTTGTTTGGGTTGCAAGTCTGATAATGTTCTAGTCAACTAATCTGGGCCGACAGACTAAAGAGCAAGTGTATGGGGATTGGGAAAGGATAGATAGCGAAATTAGATAAATTCATTTAGTTCTGAACTTTCCATTATAAATGTCTTAAAGATCTAGAGCTCAGAAGAATGAACTTGAAATATAAATTTGAGAATCACAGGAATTTGTTGGTAATTGACACTCTGGACAGGATGAGATTGTCCATGGAGGGAGTATAGAGAAAGTAATGAGTAGTCATAAGATGGTGGGGGGTGTTGCTATGGTTTAAATGTTTGTGTCCCTTCAAAAAATCATGTTGAAGCTTAATTGCCAGTGCCATAGTATTTAAAGGTAGGGCTTTTAGGAGATGATGAGGTCATGAGAACTCCACCCTCATGAATGAAATTAGAGCTCTTATAAGAGGGCTTGAGAAAAATCTATCCCTTTTATGCCATTCTGCCACGTAAGGACACTGCAAGTAGGTGCAATCTTTGGAGCAGGAAAACAAGCCTTCAAGAAACACTGAATCTGCTGGCACCTTGATCTTGGACTTACAAGCCTCTAGAACTCTAAGCAATAAAATTCTGTTGTTGATAAATTATCTAGTCAACAACAGATAACTGTTATCTGTTGTTATAGCAGCCAGAACAAACTAAGACAGAGGTTGTTCTTGGCTTTCAGAAGCCAAAGAAAGTTTGGATACTCTCTCCATAAAAATGTTCAACAAATATTTTGTAATTAATTGTTGGGTATTCCAAATCATGCAAAGAATAGAAAAGAAGATGCTGTTTAGGATAAGGAATAATGGATCCCATCATTATGCATTATAAAACATGTTATATGATGGAATATATTTTAAGAAATTAATTTTATCTATAAATGTATGGGCTTAAAATTACAATTGCATAAATGTAGGCCTTCCAATATTAAGCAAAATTAAAGTGAGCATAACAAATAGATCCTTTCACACTCTGGTTCCAAGAAAAACATAAATTGTACAGAAGCACAGAGCTTGAATTATTTCTTAGTGAGTAGAGTAACTCAAGCAGTGAAATGTGCCTTTGGCCAACTTAGGAAAGGAAGGACACACACATTTTCTTATTATTAAATCCCTTCTCCCAGATGACTTGCCTAAGGTAACAAACAATTAATAGTGAAAATCAGAAGTAAGTATAATGTGCTATCTTTCTTATGAAGATAATGTTCCTGACCCACTATTGGTCTAGCATACACTCTTGAATTATTTCCCATGGGTAGTGAGAGATTTGTGTTGATCTAGATACAGTTTCTGTATTTAGGTGTACTCTGTCTATAAAAACTACCAATACACATCTCTTCTTTTCAATTTGGAAATTCTCTGAGGCAACTTTGCAAAACTCATCCAATGAAAAAAACATAGACATATGTTACCAGAATCCACTCTATACTTACAGTAACTTAACCTGCAGAAGAAAGAAAATGAATTGAATTCTCACTGAAACCTCAGTCCCTTGTGAAATTGAATCAACACAATGGTTAGCCCTTTGGTTTCATCTAACTTGACTGTAATTAGTACTCTGAAGTTGTATTTCAAAATCTCACAGGAAACATGTAGGAGTTAAAAACTTTCCCCTTTTGTTTGCTTGGGGCATTGGCTGTGATATGTTGTGAATTTTTGCATTACACAGAATCTTCACATCTTTTAAAAAATAACTACAGTATAAATACCTGCAGTAGAGAAAGGAAAGGAATAAGTTACTATGCTTCTCAGAAGAAGAGTTCTGTTTGCTTTTTGTTTGTTTGTTTCTAAAAGCTCCACCATGGATGAACAACATCACTTAGCGTGATTTTCTTAATTTCTCCGACTTTGTCAGCTTTCCATCTCTTGCCTCCAAAACCAAACAATCCCTATTAATGGGCTTTGTCATCAGGAGTTGAGTCCTCATCAGGTTCACCCATGCAAATAATCAAAGTAAGTTCATGACTTCAACTTTACTCAGCATCTTACACCTAATTTTATTTAACCAATGATTCCTTGGCCTTGGTGCCACAGGAAAGAACATTCTTGTCCTTCATTTGAGTGGGCCAAATGGTTTAGATGTCTTCTTCATGACACTCTGAATCCTGAGCTAATGGCATTTGATAGACGATTCCATTGTTTTCATTCTACTAAGTGACTTATTTGGCCTAACATTTTTTGTTCCTACTGACTCCTCCCACTTGGGGAATAAATGTTAGTACTCCCTCCTGCTCTCCACTTTGTGGAGCACATAAATAATAAGCATGGCACACATAAATAATTCAACTGCATTTCACAGAGGAGATCAGGAGGGGAAATTGTGCATGCAAAGAGAACTTTTGTGGAAATGCCTGCTGGGCTTTCCAGAAAGAGCTCAAATGTAATAACAATGTCTAGGTATTAGGATAAATGAGCTGTGAAAAGAGGGAAAAAGAGAAACACAGTCCTTTGGGAGAAAAGCATTTGGTTCGTTTGAGAAAATATTTATTGACTTTCAGAATGCTTTAGCTATTAGAATTTAGCATTTAGCAAAATGATAAAATTTATTTCAATAATTAGATAATATTCAAACTATTTAGGTACCTGTTCAGCATAGGCACTGACCAATCAAAATAGATAAATAATGACATATATAATAATGTAATTTTTAAAGACTCAATATTTATTAGACACCAAATATTTACCGGGACTGTTCTAGATGATTTCCTGTGCCTAAATGCAGTTAACTTTCATTGTAATTATCTTGAAAAGTACTATTTTAATCTTTATTTCAATAATAATAGTGAAAGAGGTAAAATACTATTCCCAAGATTACACAGCTAGTAAGTCGGGAAGAGATTTTTAAGCCAAGTTTCTTAATGTGAAATTCAATGTCTCTAACACATGGCTATCTCTCTCTCTCTCTCTCTCTCTCTCTCTCTCTCACATACACACACGTGCATACATACCCACGAAAGTTTCCAAGTCCTTCTCATCTTAGCACCTGCTGCCTTTTGTGAAATTATTAAATGGTGCTATTTTCTAAAGTGGCTGGTGAGCTTCTCTGTTGATCACATTTCTCAGTTGAGGACTAAGACCCTGTATATGCCAGGTGAGTGTCACACAAAAATCCAACAGAAGTTCCATTGGCCTGACTACTTGATTTTTGATAATGACTCAGTAGTTATGATCATTACACTGTTTCGATCTGACCATTTCTGCCCCATGATTACCTTCCTCAGTCCAGCTTATTCAATGTGTGTGTGTGTGTGTGTGTGTTAGTTTTATTTCTTGATGGTAACTCTGATGTGTACATGCTGGTATCTTATAGAAAATGCCCAAATTATCCTTGTAGGTTCCAGAATGTGGAGACTCCAAGCAATGCTCCTCCATTTCTTTTAGAAAGCAGAGACTCTATGCAATAAGTATCTTAAAGGTAGTTTCCTTTACTTCTTGCCTCTTGTTTACATTAAAGTACCCTAATCTAAAAATGAAAATAACCACCACCATTATTGAGACCACAAAATGCCCATGGCTATGCAATGTGCTTTTACATTTTCTCAGGTAATTCCTACCACAGTCCTTCATGAAAGATACTATCACCCTCATTTTTACAGACAAGGATATAAACTCAGAGAGTTAAATAAATTAAAAGAAAGTTGTTAAATAGCAGATCTAGAGCTGGTAAACATGTTTATCTGGTTTCAAACTCTATATTCTTTCCCCATCTTCATTTACATATGTGAATGTTCTTTAAAAATTGAAAGCGTGCAGAGCGTATTACAGAAGCATTAATGGTGCTAATCCAACTACCATTTTGGACAAATTTTGTTGAATGGGCATTTCCCTATATTAATGTTATGAAAATATATATCACTTAAGAAAATAATTATTGCTTGCAGCTGGAAAACAAATTTTGAAACTGTGTTTGTATTATCTCACACATTATATCTGATTAAAAATTGAATTTCATGACATAAAAATTTTCTGCCCAATCAGGTGTGCTCCATATATACAGAAATTTCAAAGTACTGTTCAGTATAATATTTTCTCTTATTCTTATTGCTTCTAGAACATTTTAGAAATACAAGCTTCAAAGGAAGCTTGACAGTTCAGGACTGTAGGTAAAATATACTAAGAGGCCGGGCGTGGTGATTCACGCCTGTAATCCCAGCACTTTGGGAGGCTGAGGCGGATGGATCATGAGGTCAGGAGTTCAAGATCAGCCTGGCCAACATAGTGAAACCTCGTCTCTACTAAAAATACAAAAATTAGCCGAACATGGTGGCACACACCTGTAGTCCCAGCTACTCAGGAGGCTGAGGCAGGAGAATCACTTGAACCTGGGAGGTGGGGGTTGCAGTGAGCCGAGATCATGCCATGGCACTCTAGCCTGGGTGACAGAGCAAGACTCTGCCTTGGAAAAAAAAATACTAAGGAAAAAATGTCATCTAATTTCTTTATAAAAACTGATAGTTACTGATATCTACTTAGATATGAATGAGTTTAGGAATTTTAATTCAAGATCATGTCAATATCTCTGAGAGATCTATTATTTGAGCAACAGAGTTTAGTAAGAATCCTTGGAGCATTTTCAGAGACTACTTAACTTGATTTTTCTGTCAAGACCAGAAGCCAGAGGCTCTTCAGAACAGTTTTACATTAAAATGTCATGGACTAGACAATCATTCTTTTCGGCCACTTAGATCTCGGCATCCTTCCCATATGGGGCAGTTCCACAATTCATGAGTCTTCATAGCAGCAGAAATGGATTCCCATCCCAGAAGTGAGAAAAGATAAGATGTTCACTTCCCGGGGTCCTTTGAAGCTAGTGTACAAACAATGGACCTAGGCTCTGCCAATTACATGTACCGAAGTCAGACTTTAATTCAGAAGCTAACGGTGCAAGAGGCATAGTATCTTTCTTGGCAGCATTAGCAGTTGTGATAAGGTTGAAATGTTGGCAGAGTACAAACTATGGCACCTCATACAAATGAAGGCAGCAACAGTTTTATCATCAGAGCAGTACTGAAGTGTGCCTTGGGTGTAAATCCTGCTTTTAAGCACTTAATCTGATTCTCCATTCCTGCCAACTATACTGAGAGCTCCCTAATAGCCCTTTAATACATTTCTATCCTGCTAAAATTAGCTGGAGTTTATATCTATTGCTCGCTACTAAGAAACTGTTGGTGCAAAACTCTGTCTCGGTTTTACAAAGGAATCAATAAGAGGCTTTTTGCTTATGGGCAGAAATGGTGAACAATTATTATTGAATCAGAAGAGGAATGTCAAACTGATCGTTTATTGTATATCTATGCCTATTAAGTAATGTTAACTCTAGTAATTAGTGCTAGTAGTCAGAAGTCAGAATTTCCATGATCTTTTTCTAGATCTATCCCTGCTGAGTTTCTCTTTTACCATGAGCTGGATTCAGCCCATATGCTTCTCCCTTCTAACATTAGTCTATTTTTATGATAAATTAAGTGATACTAAAATAGTTGGTTCAATATGTCCCAACTCATCTGTATGTGCTTACTGGGGAATATGGCTCCAAAGGATCACAGGTGGTAAAGTAGATCCAAGAAAATTGGTTAAGCTAATGTTCAGCCCTAAATCTTACACACTGGCACCGAGGGGCTCAGCTACAATCTCCTTTCTACATTCTCAAGGAGAATGTTTTTTAATTAATCATGTTATCGAGTTCAGGCAAACTGATGTCTTCTAACTAACTTTTTCTCTTCGTTATCTATATATTATCATCATTTAATAACTGTAGCTTCCCTTCCTCCTCCCATCCCACCCACATTGAATAACAATCATCATCTGATTTTGACGTTATTTCCATTCATGTGTAGAAATCTACTCTTATATTCAGGGGTCTACCTATTTAAATTAGCAAAGCTCTAAATAATCCTAATTGGAGCAAAGCCAGACAACAATTTGGTTTTAACTAATATTTTTAAATCATTGATTTTAACTAACAATATTATAATTAACATCTTTGAACCCTAACAGATATTAAGAATGGATTATTTTTTAAGCACTGAGTTAATAGCAACGTGGGAAAAAATAAACATGTTTTTGATTTTAGAAACAGTTGTGTTTTATTAATTTCTTTTTTGATCTCAAGAGAAATGGTGCATCTTAACATTGGTTTTCATTGTTTTTAACATCGCTTTGTTTTTTCAGCATTGTCATACACTACTATTTGAGATCAATTCTCAAATAAGATTTCTGCATGCAGACATTAACATTGTAAGTAAAGCTGTTTTAAATAATCTTGTCTTTTAAATTTTACATGTGGATTTAAAATTTAAAGCATTTGGACAGACACCCTAGGGAAAGAATTTGCACAATTATCAAATTTAGTTTTTGAACTGTACTTTTAATAACATCATGTGAAAGGATCTGGTGAAATATAAGAGTAGTGTTTAAAATCAAATGCTCCATTGAACTGCATGAATTTAAATAGTGCCTTTATCATGTATTAGATCTTTGACTTTGGGAATGTAACTTAGCCTCACTATGCCCAAGTTTCCTAAAATAAAAAATGGGGATAGAAATAGGATCTATGTCATAAGTTGGTATGATAATTAAAAGTTAATATACACAAAACACTTGGAATTGTGTCTAACACAAAGCAAATGTGCAATAAAAATTAGCTATTATTACTGTTATTATTGTTCCAGGTATTAATAGGTATTAGAAAAAAGTATAGTAAAATGCAAAGAGTAGAGTCCCTGAAGTCAGAACTAGGTAGGTTCAAATACTGAGAGCCTTGGGAGATGTGAAATCTGTATGCTTAAATTTGAATCTGAATAACAATATTTATGTGCAAGAGCCCCAACTGCCCAAACCACCTGTGCACAGCAGGTATTGACAATGCTAGAAAAAAAAAATATATCTTCTGCCTAGAAAGGGATCTGTTCATGTCATAGATTTTCAAGCCCCCTACTCCATCTTTGCGTGCACAATCTTTTCATAAATGTTTATACCATAAATGTCTACACTTATACCTGCACACATCTGCTTCATTTTTTCTTAAAGTAATACCACCTTCCTGAATCATTCATATTTAAACCCCGATATCAAAATTTTTCATTCAAAAGTCATTTTCTTCTTTACAAAAAGAAAAAGAGATTCTATCTTTCACAAAACAAATATATTATGGAATAGATTTGTTGTTGTTTTTCCTTTTCAAAACACATGCACACTCTGTAGCTGAAATCAAGGCAAATCTTGCAAATTCTGTGCCTAGGCTCAGAACTGCAACATAACAAAATCATTCTAACCGTTCCACGAAGTCAGCTTTCTTTTCTCTGATTTGTTTGTTTGTTTCTTTGTTTTGTTTTGTTTTGTTTTGAGACAGAGTCTTTGTCACCCAGGCTGGAGTGCAGTGGTGCGATCTTGGCTCACTGCAACCTCTGCTTCCAGGGTTCAAGCAACTCTGCCACCTCAGTCTCCTGAGTAGCTGAGACTACAGGTGTGTGCCATCACACCAAGCTAATTCTTGTATTTTTAGTAGAGGTGGGGTTTCACTATGTTGGCTAGGCTGGTCTCGAACTCCTGACCTCAAGTGATCCACCCACCTCGGCTTCCCAAAGTGCTGAGATTACAGGTGTGAGCCACCATGTCCAGCCAAGCTTTCTTAGATATAATTGTAGATGTAATGTCTTGGTTGCGTCCCCTGCACTGCCTAAAAGCAGTCCCTGAGACAAAGACTGTGTGCAAAGAGGTTATCTGGGAGGTGCAGAAATACCAGAAGAGGGAGGAGGAGGTGTTATGGGGGAGTAGGGATATTGATAAATTGCTGGGGAATGTGGTAATCTGGTGCTGTGGTGGTCTTGTGTGTATCACGGTCTAAAAAAAAGGAAGGCTCCATCACTATCCAACTCTGTAATACTCTCAAGAACATGAGGAGATAAGCAGCTTGTGCAAATCCATCACATGACCACTTTTCACCTGTGTCCCTAACTTACAGGAGAGACCTACCTTGTAGAAGGCTGCTATGAAGCTTGTCTGTTTCTGGTGATGTATGGGACTTTCTACCCTGTTTTCCTTTTGGGTACAGCTACAAACCGTAAAACTGTCTGGTGTGAATTTACGGTTGGTTCCTCAATGGTAAGTGACTCTCTGCTCATGTGGTCTGCACTGGTTCTCAATTGTACTGTGATGCCACCAGGACATTGGGAGCGGCCACCAGTTTGATCTTGCTTTTGCTATCTGCCTAAGTAATAAGCTCTCTAAAGTCATTTGAGTTTATTTTCTCCTTACCATCCAAATCTATGGAAGCATGGCAAACCAACCTAGCAGTTACCATAATACTGCTGCTTAGGGTCTGCTTGGTTGCTTAATTCAAGTATGGAGTATGTTGTGAAAGAAGCTGCCACAGTGGGCAACTAAAGCTTTACACCTGGGAAATAGTGTAAAATGCATGCTTCAGAATTATTCTGAATAACATATAATTACCCCAAGTGATGGGGTAATTATACCACCACACTCATGTTATCAATTAAAGTCTACCTGGAGTGGGTATTAACGACCAGCTGTTGCTCAGCCATAGCATGAGCTGGCAAAGTGTGTTCCAACAGCCCAAAGACACAATCTTGCCCATTTCAAATCAAGCTGGCATGCACAAAGTGATAAAGGGAACCAAGGGGATATTGGCTGACCACTGACAGTCTCCACTACATCTTGTTAGATCAATATTCATGCAAAAGGGATATTGGATTATCAAGTCTAGTGATGTTTACCCAAAAATCTTAATATTAATCATCTCCTCAAAGAAAAGACAAACTAAGTAAAATAGCTGCATGTATCCTATTGAGAGGTCACAGCATGCTGGCAGCCCTCGCAGCCCTCGCTCACTCTCGGCGCCTCATCTGCCTGGGTTCCCACTTTGGCTGCACTTGAGGAGCCCTTCAGCCCACCGCTGCACTGTGGGAGCCCCTTTCTGGGCTGGCCAAGGCCAGAGCCGGCTCCCTCAGCTTGCAGGGAGGTGTGGATGGAGAGGCGCAAGTGGGAACCGGGGCTGCGCACGGGGCTTGCAGGCCAGCTGGAGTTCCGGGTGGGAGTGGGCTTGGCGGGCCCACACTTGGAGCGGCTAGCCAGCCCTGCCAGCCCCACCAGCCCCGGGCAATGAGGGACTTAGCACCTGGGCCAGCAGCTGCGGAGGGTGTGCTGGGTCCCCCAGCAGTGCTGGCTCACCGGTGCTGCACTCAATTTCTTGCCGGGCCTTAGCTGCCTCCCCACGGGGCAGGGCTTGGGACCTGCAGCCCACCGTGCCTGAGCCTCCCCCTCCTCCATGGGCTCCTGTGCCACACGAGCGTCCCTGACGAGCGCCGCCCCTGCTTCATGGCGCCCAGTCCCATCGATCACCCAAGGGCTGAGGAGTGCCTACAGACATCGCAGGACTGGCAGGCAGCTCCACCTGCGGCCCAGGTGTGGGATCCACTGGGTGAAGCCAGCTGGGTTCCTGACTGTGGTGGGGACTTGGAGAGCCTTTATGTCTAGCTAAAGGATTGTAAATACACTAATCGGCCCTCTGTATCTAGCTCAAGGTTTGTAAACACACCAATCAGCACCCTGTGTCTAGCTCAGGGTTTGTGAATGCACCAATTGACACTCTGTATCTAGCTACTCTGGTGGGGACTTGGAGAACCTTTGTGTCAACACTCTGTATCTAGCTAATCTAGTGGGGATGTGGAGAACTTTTGTGTCTAGCTCAGGGATTGTAAATGCACCAATCAGCACCCTGTGTCTAGCTCAGGGTTTGTGAATGCACCAATGGACATTCTGTATCTAGCTAATCTAGTGGAGAGGTGGAGAACCTTTGTGTCTAGCTCAGGGATTGTAAACACACCAATCAGGGCCCTGTCAAAACAGACCAATGGGGGCTCTCTGTAAAATGGACCAATCAGCAAGATGTGGGTGGGGCCAGATAAGAGAATAAAAGCAGGCTGCCTGAGCCAGCAGTGGCAACCCGGGTCCCCTTCCACACTGTGGAAGCTTTGTTCTTTCACTCTTTGCAATAAATCTTGCTGCTGCTCACTCTTTGAGTCCACACTGCCTCTATGAGCTGTAACACTCACTGCGAAGGTCTGCAGCTTCACTCCTGAGCCAGTGAGACCACGAACCCCACCAGAAGGAAGAAACTCCAAACACATCCGAACATCAGAAGGAACAAACTCTGGACATGCCACCTTTAAGAACTGTAACACTCATCGCGAGGGTCCGCGGCTTCATTCTTGAAGTCAGTGAGACCAAGAACCCACCAATTCCAGACACACTATCACTCTCTGTCTTTTTAATTTCTTTTTTTCTATAGTCTGAGTTTACATATGCTTTACCTTTCATCTTCACATAGCAGGGGCTTTGTCTAACTTCCTCACCACTGTATCTCCAGGGCCTAGCAGTGTGATGATCACATTGTGGGCAGTGTTAATATTCATTGAAAGAATGAAAGCATAAATGAATGAAAGCATAAATTAATGAATGAATCAAATTCTTTTTCTGTATGTCTTTGGCTAAGGTGATTTGCAATCTCTGTTAAGACTGTGTACTTAGAAAGAAAAAATCATTTATAATTACTAAGTGATGATATCTGATTCTAAGGGTAAGGGTAAGAATTATATTATATTCTTTATTTATATTAATTATATTTATTATATTATTTATTATATTTATTTATTTATATTTATATTTTATATATATTTATATTTATATTTATTTTATATATATTTTATATATTTTATTTTTTATATTTTTTATATATTTTTTATATATTTTATATTTTATATATTTATATATTTATATATTTATATTTATATATTTATATATTTATTATATTTATATATTTATAAATTATATAATTTAATAAATTAATTATATAAATTATATAAATTATATAAATTATATAAACTATATAAATTATATAAATTAATATATAATATATATAATATATATATTATTATATATATTATAATATATAATATAATATTATATATTATATATATTATATAATATAAGATAAAAATTATATAAATTAATTTAATAAATTAATTATAAATTAATATAATATTAAATATTATATATTTATATATATTTATATATTTATATATTATATATCATATTATATATATTTATATATTTATATATTTATATATTTTATATATTTTATATATTTTTTATTTTTTATATTTTTATATTTTATATATTATATTTTATATATATTTATATTATATATATTTATATATATTTATAAATATATTTATATTTATTTATTTATATTTATATATATTTATTTATTATATTTATTTATATATATTATATTTATTATATATTATAATTTATGATATTAATTATATTTATATTAATTATATTATATATAATATATATATTATATTATATTATATTCATTTTATATTTCCAAGATCACCAATAATTGTCTTGTACATAGTAGACCTTTACATGTTGTTCAATTTATTGGATTGTTACTCATAAAAATATGTCCTTTCCATTCATTTGTGTAACTCTTCATGTTTTCAAACACTTTTACCTTATCATCTTATGTATTTTTCCCATGAGCACTCTGAAATATTGGTAGGCATTATAACTCCAATTTTGCATATAAGGAAGAACTTTATTTTCTAAAAGGCTGAATGAGTTTTTCAAATGATTCAAAAGGTAGAAGGTGAACCCATGATTAATTCCTAGTCATTTATTCCGCACATATGTACTGAATGTCTGTTCTACGTTCAGTTCCATTTTATGCTTAGGGAATAAAAACATAGAGAATAGTCCCTGAATAGAACAAGTTCACATTCCAGGAGAGGACGTATGCATCTATATAAATCATTTCCAATGGAGTGAACACATAATGCAAGGTTAGGACCCCAGGGTCTGATGCAGAACCACTTGATTAAATCCTAATCTCACTGCTTCCAGTTTGTCCCTCATCACGAGCAAGACTACGAACTTTATAAGTTAGCTACAAGAATTACATGAGGCATGTAGAACCATACCAGCCACATAACAAGCACTTCATAAATATCAATTGCTACCGTAAATGCTGATAGATGTTTAAGACATATTGGAAAGATAGTGGATAAGGAAACTAAATATAATACAGATATATCGAGTATTACGGATTTCCAAGGAATCCACAGTTTAACAGTCACATAAGGAGAAGAGAGGAAACAAGCTATGTCATAAAATGCAATGACTGGCTCAAGGAGTCATATATGGGTGAATATTTTCATAATATAGGGACAAGTAAAGGTACTGGGGAAATAAGACAATGCAATGAAGGACTGGACTCGATCAATAATAAGAACCTATGAGGTATTATAAGTCAACAAATTTGGATTTGACCTTGTAGTTAATAGGAATCCACTTGCAGATATAAGCAAAGAGCAAGATCAGATTTATAATTCAGAAACAAATGTTGGTGTCGCAACAGTGTAACCTAAAAGTGCTGTGGGCTTTTCTTAGGTGTTGCAACATGCAGCAACATGGATACTGAGCTGGAGGTGAAGTTTGAAGGTCAATAAACCAATCTAGAGAAGAAGAAATAATGAGAGGACCTGAACTGAAAATGGTAATGAATATAGAGGAGTGTCAGATGCACATAGGAGAATGGAAAAGATTTGGTGATGAGTTGCACATATGAAATAAGAAAAAGGAGTAAAAGATGATGGTAAGATTTGAAACCTGAATCTAAATATGTAATATTTACAAATAACATAAATATTTAAGAAAAGTAATAGATTTGGAGTGAATGGATAAGACAGGGTGGGGGAGATAATGAGTTCAGACACTTACCTACTGTTTTTACTAGTATATTCTGCTACCTGAAAAATGTGTAAATTCTTCAGAATTTGATTTTAAATGAAAGCAGATAATGTAAACATAGATACAACGTGGTTAAAAAAATTTGCATATGGCAAAAGCTGAATTTAAAATGAAGAACAAGATAACTCCATTGGCAGGGCCTAAGGAAACCTTCAGTGTCATGAACCCAGTGCCGATGTCCCAGTAAACACTCACCAAATCTGAGCACACACACACACACCCATGAATACATTCATAAGTTACATGCAAATAAGTACAATGTGTTTGTTTGAGTTTAACAACCAATATTTAAAGTGTTCTTCACTTCTCAATTATTCAAAAAATATTTCATTTGATGATATTTGATGGTCATCTGCTCACATGATGTTTCATTTCTTTATTAGAAGTCTTCATATAGAATTTTATTGCACCTTTACTGCAGAGGAATTTAAAACTAGAATTTTTATTTTGTGCTTGTCACATTTAATGGTAATAATCACCTTCGATCCATCAAAGTAATTTCATATCCAAGTGAGAGACAGCTCTTCTCTTAAAATCCTGATAAATTTGTTGTGATACAATTGCATTGACTAAGCAATTAACAAGTAACGGGACAGAGATTGCAACCCTGGCATAAACAACAAAGCAATGTAAAGTGACAGAACTGTCAGGTGAGTGAATCTCCTTTGACAGTCTTATCCAGTTTTAATATCTTACTATTTGTGTTCTGGGAATAATGTAAATGAAGCATGAGAATAGGTTTGTTGAAGGGCTTTTTTGGCACACTTATTCATGTCACAGCTAGTCATTATGCTGAAAAATTTTTAAAGGTTACAATGAAATTATGTTTAACTTGGCTTGTACTTAGGAAAGTCTGTGTGTATAACATGTAAGCTAAGGCTTAGGTATAAAACACAAGCTCACCTCTTTCTAAATAAGCTCTTAGGTTGTGGAATGAATGTCATAATCTATGCAAGGTTTATTTAAAGCCAAGGAGGCCACTTTTGCAATTTAAAAGGCTCCAGGTGTGACATTCATATACTGAAAATATGGAAAACAATCTTACCCATTGTATAGGCTTCACATTGACATGTGTCACAAAACTCAGAAAAAATAAATAAATATTTCCTCTTGTTTTCACTTAATGTATTCATTGGAGTGTTTATTCAAACTGCATTGTAGATGTAAATTTTTTTAATCACTAAGCACACACTCCCAATTGCATACACACTTTGTCCTCAAGCAACAGTGTTTGCAAAGACAATTATGGCCAAACGGAAAACAGCTTTAAATATTCTTCCACACTCCTAAAAGAGATTAGGATTTATAGGTAAGGTATATTGGTATATCCCACTAATATAAAAGTTTCTGCAGACAAGAAAATTCAAGTGTGCTGGTTTCCACTTCTGCTTCTAAAATATAAATGGATGTTCCCACTAAGTAATTTCCAAAGGGGCTAGAGTATACCTAATGCAAACATTAATCTCATAACTATAACTCACCTCCAATTAACAGAACTCAGTGATTGGCGTGTGCCTCCGCCACAATTTTTTGCAACCAATATCTTCTCCTAAATTCTTGATTTTAAGAAGTAGTCAAAAATTCTTATAAGGTTCTTGAGCGGAAACTGGAAGAAAACATTAAAAGAGAGGAATACGGTGAAATATGGTAGCCATATTTTTCCTCTTCCTTTGAATGTGAAAGGAAACTTCACAGAATTTACAAGTAACACAATTGGTAGCTTGTCCTTTGGCAACAATGGGCTGCACTCTGGCTGATGAAGCACGTGAGCCAATTCTATGTTTTATTGTGAAGGGTGCTTTGTTCTGTGAGTTTCTATCTACCACCTGACAAATATCTACATTTCTCAAGTAAACATAGTAAAAAGACAATAGCCCTTACCGTGAGAAATTTAAGGACTCCTCCAGGCAGAGTTAGTTTCTATACTTTCCAATACATACAGCACTTAAAACGTTTTTGAAATATTTTTCCCTTTTCTTCAATGAAAGACTACTGCCCAACAAAAATAAAACAGGACTGTAGGATTTGCTGTCTGTTTTTATTGCCAAAGTCTATTTCATGTGGAATAGCAAGACTACAGGATGATGGAACTCCAGATGAGTGAATAAAGGTGTACATCTCAAACAACAGCATGATACTCAAAATTTTGGCCATTAAAATATTTTAACCCCTCCTCAGAAAGCTGTAGAATATGTCCTTTTTGCCAAAGTGGATCCTGAACTCCCAAGACAAACATGACCACCATCCAGCAAACAGATTCCTATGGGCAATCCATTGCATTGCTTTGAGATATAAATCATGAACAAAAGCCTAGAGACACTCATGCAAGCCAGAAATTTAATAAGAAATTATAAATTGCCCTTTCTTTTCATGAGACAAACAGATTATAAAAGAAACCTGCTACAGGAGGTAAGGATATTTACCAACGCTATGGACATTTTGCATACTAGATCATTCATCAGAAAGTTTTCTCACATAGATCAATGAATAAGTCTAGAAAGACTTCCAAAAACATTAAAGACTAATGTGGTGCCTGTCCCAGAGAAGCCATAGACATATTGATATCTCTGATTGTGAAATCTTCCTAATTTTGCCATAATTAGCTTTTATTTTGTCAAGGGCTAGGTAAGTGAACACATAAAAAATGGCCCATAACATTTAACTGTTCAGAAAGGAAATCTACTCCTCTGCCCAGCAAGTAGCTTTATTTAATTGAATCTTCTCCCCTCAGTATCAATAGGTATATGATAAATGGACATTGAATTGAACTGAATGCACTATCCTATGGACAGCTTGAAGGGTAGCTCTCCACCACTATGAATAGCTCAATTTGCTCCATGTCAAATTTTTCTCTGTGAAGAACATCCCTGCTGCCCTTTGTAGTGATGGTAATGACTATCTTGGTAATTACGTACTGACCAAAGGAAATGCCCTCATTCTCTAGTAGGTATGATTACTGCAACCCTGCTGGAAAGATGAGAGAAACAACATCTAAGTGAGAGGCTCAGATCAGGGCATGCTTATTTTAACACATATATTTTAATGAATAATAAGCAGAAATCAACTCAAGCAAGGGTTTGAATAACAGATACCAGTGCCTGTACTGAAGAAAGCACCTTAGCAGCTTATGCTTAAAGACTGTGGCTTCGCTAAGACTTCTTGTTAGAATCAAATCTGAGAGGCTCTAGCACTCATTCTTCACAGATATCAACAATTTTGGAAATACAAAATTGGAAAGTATAGTCTTCAAATTAACTACTGTTTAAGAATGACGACCATGAAATTAGCAATTAAAGCAGCAAACAAGTTTCTGGGTATCATTTTTTTGAATATTTGGGTATTTAACATTTTCTACATGTCCTCGAAGAAGGAACATGCAAAGAAAGCATCCTAGAGACTGTGTGTTTACTTAATGAACAAATAACACTGGTGAGAACCACTTGATAAAATTCAGTTGTTGGTGAAGTTTGCCTTTACCATCTCCTTTTTGCAATGTGACCTCTAAAATCTCCAAAATCCCAAGGACTCCCTCGGTGCTCATAGTTATGTAGAAGAAAATCAAATGCATGATCCCTTTCTGGTTAACAATAAGGATTAAGCAATTAATTCTACCTGGTGTATTTATTTTTTAAAAGAGCTCTTCAGGAAAATGGAACTTCAAAGTAAAAAGCATCTACTTTGGTGGAATTTTAGTCACCAACAGGGAGAAGTTCCGGTAGGTAGGTAATTCAAGGGCTCACAAGATAGAATGATCTCTGTTGGTTTGTGTAGGATTAGACTTCAAATGCATGTTCCTGTTGGCCAGGTATAGTGTCTAACAAAAATGCTCTTTTTTAAAATCTAATTTCTAACTCCCTTCCCCTCTCCTGCATTATTGATATATTAGACAATGAAAAATTCACATGAATATGGACAGCAGGAAAAATTTCATTCAACCAATTTTTTATTCATTAACAAACACTTGAGTGTCTGTTATATTTGATGTTGTAACTCCGTGTTTCTCAACAGTGGGGAATTTTTCTGTCTAGAGGATATCTGACAGTCGCTGGAGACATTTTTGATTATCACAACTGAGAGGACACTACTGGCATCTAGTGAGTCGAGATCAGGCTAACATTCTCTAAGCATCCACAATGCATTGAACAGTTTCCCACAACAAAGAATTATCCAATGCAAATGTCAATAGTGCCTCTATTTGGAAACACTGCTCTAGGGATAAGGTAGTAAGCAAAACAAATATTTTGTTCTATATTTGTTGTCTCCAAATATCACTATACTAGGATAGCTTAAAAGGCTGTCTAGCTGCTGTCTTGTACCCTGTGGGAATCCAAAATTGGTAGGTATATTAACACTTGACTTAGTAGAAAGCTAAAGAAACTAACAGTTAGTGACCACTTGTTTTGGCTAAGTGTTATGTAATGTTATATATTATGGGGTACATTCATACCTCTTGCAGTGCAAAACATGCATTCATTTCTAACTGGAAAAGCACCTTTATGGATCATTATGACAGAGTTCTTACAAAGTTGCAGTCCCAGCATCCTACAATGCCGATAGCTTTCACATTATCTTCCAGTCTCCTGGATTTGTATCATATCTATAGCTATCATTTGTTCCAGATACAGAATTGTTAGTCAAATCCCTCCAAACTGAAAATATGTTTATGATGTCCTGCTTAATGTCAAAGGACTTCAGTGGCACTTAATTGTCTGCCAACCTTTACCCTCTGTTTTCATGATCATTACCTGGAAGGAAACATGAAGGTCATACAATTTCTGTTTAACATCCAGTTTGATACTTGTTCTTTGTTTCTGTATGGCAGATCCAGGGCATCTTCTACCAGTCATTATGGATCTTCACTAGCACATGAAAAATTAAAATATATATATTGGAAGGGAAGCTACAGACAACAAGCATTTAACTTGCACTTTAGTGAAATTCTCATCCCTGATGGCTCTCGGGACATGTGAATAGATGATTGATAATATTTGGCACTTATAAATGGATTGATGAAGATACATGAAAGATGATAGATAGATGGATAGATAGATAGATAGATAGATAGATGGATAGATAGATAGATAGATTGTAGAGTGTAACTTAATAGATTGTTTTTATATTTATGGAAGGCATGAACTTTTTTGAGATATTGAATACATTGGACGATACTGCCAGGAACACAAAAGAATTCTGACAGATATAAGAGGTTGAAGTAAATCTAAAGACATAAAATTTTACAAGGATGATAAAAGGTTCTGCATTTGATGGCAGTGGGATTGAGAGCATTATAGAATAATGGTTCAGAGCCCAAACTCTGGAGTCAGGTTGTCAGAGTTCAAATCCTACCATGGCCACAATCAAAGAGCCATGTGACTTTCAGCAAGTCATTTAACCTCACTGTGACTTGCTTTCCTTTTCTATAAAGTGGGGTTAATTATAATGCCATCCTGAGATAGTTGTTTAAGAATTAAATGTATTTTAAGCCTGAGAAAAATGCCTGATATACAGTTAATGCAAAGTAAGTGTAGCAATAGAGGGGGCATTTTTCACTGCAACAAATGTGAAGAGAAAATAGTTGGAGGAGAGGTCAGGAATTGGTTTAACCCAATTTAAATTTTTAAGGTGACTTTAGTATTCAAAAATAAGGAAATAAGGCCAGGGGTGGTGGTTCATGCCTGTAATCCCAGTACTTTGGGAGGCCAAGGCGGGCGGATCACCGGAGGTCGGGAGTTCGAGACCACTGTGGCCAACATGGTGAAGACGTTTTTCTACAAAAAATACAAAATTAGCCAGGCGTGGTGGCCTGTGCCTGTAATCTCAGCTACTCGGGAGGCTGAGGCAGGAGAATCACTTAAACCGGGGAGGTGGAGGTTGCAGTAAGCCGAGATCGCACCATTGCACTCCAGCCTGGGTAGCAAGAGTGAAACTCCGCCTCAAAAATAAATAAATAAATAACCCCTGTGCATGTAGGCTGCATCATAGATATGAATAGTAAGTAGAGTGAAGAGACACAGAAGTTCTTCTTTGTTTCCTGTATTCAAACCACATCTGAGGAACTAGTAATAGACAAAGTAAAGGGAATATGGAGGAGATAAAGCAAGAGAGAGAGATTCAATGCCATATTCAGGCAGACTGATTGATTCAAAGTTAATAAGGAAGTTTGGCTTAAGAAAGAAGGATCTTGCAGATGTGGAGGACACCTTGGCTGTTGCCATATATCTGAAGAGTCATCACATGCAAAGGAATTAGATTAGGTCTGCATTACACCAATGGGTACAATTAGGGGAAGAAATTACAAGAGAACTAAATGCGGCTCATATATGTGTGTATACATATATAATTTTTTTTTTTTTAGGAGGAATCTCACTCTGTCGCCCAGGCTGGAGTGCAGTGGCACGATCTCAGCTCACTGCAAGCTCTGCCTCCCAGGTTCATGCCGTTTTTCTGCCTCAGCCTCCGGGGTAGCTGGGACTACAGGAGCCCGCTACCATACCCGGCTAATTTTTTTGTATGTTTAGTAGAGACGGAGTTTCACCGTGTTAGCCAGGGTGGTCTCAATCTCCTGACCTTGTGATCTGCCCACCTCGGCCCCCCAAAGTGCTGGGATTACAGGTGTGAGCCACCGCGCCCGGCTGCTCATTATATTTTAAAAAGTTTTCTTAAAGAATATTTCAGAAATGGAAAGACCAGCCTCAAAAAGTGGAGCATTCCTTTTCTTACAAACTATTCAAGAATGGAGTTGGTGAAGGGATAATAAGCAGGGATCTTACTTAGTCTTGCTGGTAGGGTCAAACAGGTGGAGGGAGAGTTGAGGATTAGTACCAGAAAGAGTGTCTGGGGAGTGACAGAGGTTATGGGGTGGAGGTTCTCCCAGGTAGAAGCACCTCTGATGCACAGCCTTCAGCAAAGCAGCAAAGCTGAAAGAAGGCAATCCAAAGCGGAGTCCAAGTCCGAAGAATGATCTACGAAGAAAAGACAAGTCATTGAGGATTCCCTCAAATGCAACCTCCCCAAAGAGACCATTTCCTAACCACAATATCTGTTAGTCCCTCATAGGCATTCTCTCAACATCCTCTGTTTCGTTTTTGTTTTTCATTTATCATGTCTGAAATGATCCATTTATTTACTTGTTTACTGGTTTATTTTCTGTTTTCTCTCCTAAAATATAAGCTCCATAAGAGCAGGGACCTTTGTCTGTTTTGTTTTCCACTGCATGCCCAGCACTTGAAAGAGTCCCTGATGTATGGTATGCATCCAATAAAAATTCATTCAACAAGTAAATTAATGAATGTCCAGACTAATAAATAATTAAAGAACAAAGTCAGCCAAAGGCAGTGGAGGTCATTGAGAGAGCAAGCTGTTATTCTTTCCCAAAATAACTCTAAGGCTAATGAGTGACCACCTGGTTTATACATTCCAACCTAGTAGTTTGGGAATAAGTGACATATCCTAGGCAATTAAGGATACTTGAGAAAAATTTAGGGCAAAAAATGTCTAAGAAAGTTTAAAACACTGGAATACGGGTGGATATACTGGATGACCTCAATGGTTTTCAAAGGATCATCCCAGAACAGCAGCACCAAAATCACTTAAGGACTTGTTAGAATGCAAATTCTTAGCCTCCTGATAAAGAGCTACTGAACCATGTCGTCTGCAAACAGGGACAATTTGACTTCCTCTTTTCCTAATTGAATACCCTTTATTTCCGTCTCCTGCCTAATTGCCCTGGCCAGAACATCCAACATTATGTTGAATAGGAGTGGTGAGAGAGGGCATCCCTGTCTTGTGCCAGTTTTCAAAGGGAATGCTTCCAGTTTTTGTCCATTCAGTATGATATTGGCTGTGGGTTTGTCATAGATAGCTCTTATTATTTTGAGATATGTCCCATCAATACCTAATTTATTGAGAGTTTTTAGCATGAAGGTTGTTGAATTTTGTCAAAGGCCTTTTCTGCATCTATTGAGATATCCATGTGGTTTTTGTCTTTGGTTCTGTTTTCATGCTGGATTACATTTATTGATTTGTGTATATTGAACCAGCCTTGCATCCCAGGGATGAAGCCTACTTGATCCTGGTGGATAAGCTTTTTGATGTGCTGCTGGATTCGGTTTGCCAGTATTTTATTGAGGATTTTTGCATCAATGTTCATCAAGGATATTGGTCTAAATTTCTCTTTTTTGGTTGTGTCTCTGCCCGGCTTTGGTATCAGGATGATGCTGGCCTCATAAAATGAGTTAGGGAGGATTCCCTCTTTTTCTATTGATTGGAATACTTTCAGAAGGAATGGTACCAGTTCCTCCTTGTACCTCTGGTAGAATTCGGCTGTGAATCCATCTGGTCCTGGACTCTTTTTGTTTGGTAAGCCACTGATTATTGCCACAATTTCAGAGCCTGTTATTGATCTATTCAGAGATTCAACTTCTTCCCGGTTTAGTCTTGGGAGGGTGTATGTGTCGAGGAATTTATCCATTTCTTCTAGATTTTCTAGTTTATTTGCGTAGAGGTGTTTGTAGTATTCTCTCATGGTAGTTTGTATTTCTGTGGGATCAGTGGTGATATCCCCTTTATCATTTTTTATTGCATCTATTTGATTCTTCTCTCTTTTTTTCTTTATTAGTCTTACTAGTGGTCGATCAATTTTGTTGATGCTTTCAAGAAACCAGCTCCTGGATTCATTAATTTTTTGAAGGGTTTTCTGTGTTTCTATTTCCTTCAGTTCTGCTCTGATTTTAGTTATTTCTTGCCTTCTGCTAGCTTTTGAATGTGTTTGCTCTTGCTTTTCTAGTTCTTTTAATTGTGATCTTAGGGAGTCAATTTTGGATCTTTCCTGCTTTCTCTTGTGGATATTTAGTGCTATAAATTTCCCTCTACACACTGCTTTGAATGCGTCCCAGAGATTCTGGTATGTTGTGTCTTTGTTCTCGTTGGTTTCAAAGAACATCTTGATTTCTGCCTTCATTTCGTTATGTACCCAGTAGTCATTCAGGAGCAGGTTGTTCAGTTTCCATGTAGCTGAGTGGTTTTGAGTGAGATTATTCATCCTGAGCTCTAGTTTGATTGCACTGTGGTCTGAGAGATAGTTTGTTATAATTTCTCTTCTTTTACATAGATTGTATATCTAGAAAACCCCATTGTCTCAGCCCAAAATCTCCTTAAGCTGATTAGCAACTTTAGCAAAGTCTCAAGATACAAAATCAATGTACAAAAATCACAAGCATTCTTATACACCAACATCAGACAAACAGAGAGCCAAATCATGAGTGAACTCCCATTCACAATTGCTTCAAAGAGAATAAAATACCCAGGAATCCAACTTACAAGGGATGTGAAGGAACTCTTCAAGGAGAACTACAAACCACTGCTCAAGGAAATAAAAGAGGATACAAACAAATGGAAGATCATTCCATGCTCATGGGTAGGAAGAATCAATATCATGAAAATGGCCATACTGCCCAAGGTAATTTACAGATTCAATGCCATCCCCATCAAGCTACTAATGACTTTCTTCAGAGAATTGGAAAAAACTACTTTAAAGTTCATATGGAACCAAAAAAGAGCCCGCATCGCCAATTCAATCCTAAGTCAAAAGAACAAAGCTGGAGGCATCACACTACCTGACTTCAAACTATACTACAAGGCTACAGTAACCAAAACAGCATGGTACTGCTACCAAAACAGAGATATAGATCAATGGAACAGAACAGAGCCCTCAAAAATAATGCCGCATATCTACAACTATCTGGTCTTTGACAAACCTGACAAAAACAAGCAATGGGGAAAGGATTCCCTATTTAATAAATGGTGCTGGGAAAACTGGCTAGCTATATGTAGAAAGCTGAAACTGGATCCCTTCCTTACACCTTATACAAAACTCAATTCAAGATGGATTAAAGACTTAAATGTTAGACTTAAAACCATAAAAACCCTAGAAGAAAACCTAGGCATTACCATTCAGGACATAGGCATGGGCAAGGACTTCATGTCTAAAACACCAAAAGCAATGGCAACCAAAGCCAAAATTGACAAATGGGATCTAACTAAACTAAAGAGCTTCTGCACAGCAAAAGAAACTACCATCGGAGTGAACAGGCAACCTACAAAATGGGAGAAAATTTTTGCAACCTACTCATCTGACAAAGGGCTAATATCCAGAATCTACAATGAACTCAAACAAATTTACAAGAAAAAAACAAACAACCCCATCGAAAAGTGGGCAAAGGACATGAACAGACACTTCTCAAAAGAAGACATTTATGCAGCCAAAAAATACATGAAAAAATGCTCACCGTCACTGGCCATCAGAGAAATGCAAATCAAAACCACAATGAGATACCATCTCACACCAGTTAGAATGGCAATCATTAAAAAGTCAGGAAACAACAGGTGCTGGAGAGGATGTGGAGAAATAGGAACACTTTTACACTGTTGGTGGGACTGTCAACTAGTTCAACCATTGTGGATGTCAGTGTGGCAATTCCTCAGGGATCTAGAATTAGAAATACCATTTGACCCAGCTATCCCATTACTGGGTATATACCCAAAGGACTATAAATCATGCTGCTATAAAGACACATGCACACGTATGTTTATTGCGGCACTATTCACAATAGCAAAGACTTGGAACCAACCCACATGTCCAACAATGATAGACTGGATTAAGAAAATGTGGCACATATACACCATGGAATACTATGCAGCCATAAAAAATGATGAGTTCATGTCCTTTGTAGGTACATGGATTAAATTTGAAATCATCATTCTCAGTAAACTATTGCAAGAACAAAAAACCAAACACCGCATATTCTCACTCATAGGTGGGAAGTGAACAATGGGAACACATGGACATAGGAAGGGGAACATCACACTCTGGGGTCTGTTGTGGGGTGGGGGGAGGGGGAGGGATAGCATTAGGAGATATACCTAATGCTAGTTGACGAGTTGGTGGGTGCAGCGCACCAGCATGGCACATGTATACATATGTAACTAACCTGCACATTGTGCACATGTACCCTAAAACTTAAAGTATAAGAATAATAATAATAAATAAATAAATAAATAAACTTTAAAAAAATTTTAAAAAAATTAATTTAAAAAAAAAAAGAGCTACTGAACCAAAAACTCCAGGAGTGCAGCCTAGCAATCTGTGTTTTAACAAATTTTCTCTAGGTGGTTATAATGAACACTAGAATTTGAGAACCACTCAGCCACATGATCTTTAGAGGCACCTCCGATGCTCAGGGTTCCATGATTCCATAAGAAACAGAGAGCACAGGAACAATCCCCAAATGATAGAAGAACATTTCTAGAGTATCCCTAACCACAGTATATTCCACAGAATGTGAAAACAACAATAACAATAGCAACTAGACTAATTCTTCAGGTTGTTAATATTTTGTTTGTCTGTTTTGAGTAGAAAAATATTTCCTTTAGGAAAATGCTAGATTTAACACTATAACATACTTCCTTCCTGCAGAAGTTCTCAGAGCCTCACACTAATAAAAAGTGTGACTTTTCAAAAAAATGGAGGTGTAGTAAGTTTTTTTCCTTATGAATTTTATCAAGAATCTTTATTTCCAAATTACATCTTTCAGTAGTGTTGTGCTGAATACTGTCTGGGAAACACAATACAAGGATGAAAAGTTGTTTGAGAAGCAAATACCCAAAAAAAGCAGAATGACCAGAAGAGGTGCTGGTAGAATTCAAGAGTCAAATTATTGTCCATGACCAGCCATGTCTATATACTGAAATATTCCTTTTAACAGTAGGACACAGTTGCTCCAATGTAATATGGGATTGATATTTATGTTTCTAGAAAGTTGTATGCTCCACTAAAGGTATTATGAAAAACGGATGTACCAATAACTCTGAGATTGTTTTTAGATCAAGGGCAGCCTGCACATTGGCACATTTTTTATATTCATGTAAGTGAAAAAAGAAGGGAGTTTTGATGGAGATTTTTTTCAGTTTAAAGGAGCTAAAAGTGAACTCGGTTGTGATTCATTACACAGTATTACCTGTGCCAAGCATTAGAAAATTGCATTTCAGCTGAGGACATGAAAATATGTGTATGAGTTACAGTGACGGTAAACAACTTTTCAATTAATTTATTTAAGCATTTGCAATTTTCATTTCAAAGCAGATGAACAATATGGAATGCTGAAAAAAATCTATATATAATACACATTAAAATACGGGAAGAATTCAATGCTGTCTCACCAAAAGTACTGTTCTAGATATCTTAGGAGACAACAGCTACTTCATAGGTTCTATAAAGTACACTAAGGAAAGTTAATGAATACTAATTAATCAAAGTAATATTTAGTTCTATTTCCAATCAACTCCCTCAAAGAATGCTTGTAAGAGAGAATATGGATGCCTAAAGACAAGTCTATTATTTATTTGGGCATTATTTATTTATGCCCCCAACTACATTCAAATATAAATGACTTAAACCACAATGGAAGTAATCAATACAGTAAAACTATTTTCTAAAGCACAGGAAAAAATAAATGAGTCAGGCAATAAGTGGGAAGGAAGAGGAAAAAGAAACTAATTATAGAATAATACCCAAGATAAAGGAACTTACTATATAAACTAAAGATTTAGCTTTAACCTTCCTGGTTATTTTGTGCTTGTGTGTGTGCAGGTGTGTATAATGTGTGTGTATATACATTATTTGCAAACCTTTCTTTTTCATCCATTTATTTTTATTTCCATAGGTTTTTGGAGAACAGGTGGTAATTGGTTACATGAGTAAGTTCTTTAGCGGTGATTTCTGAGATTTTGGTTCGCCCATCACTAGAGCAGTGTACACTGTATCCTATTCGTAGTCTTTTATCCTTCATCCCCCTCCTGCCCTTTCCCCTGAGTCCCCAAAGTCCATTGTATCATTCTTATGCCTTTGCATCCTCACAGCTTAGCTCCTACTCATGAGTGACAACATACGATGTTTGGTTTTCCCTTCCTGAGTTACTTCACTTAGAATAATGGTATCCAGTACCATCCAGATGGTGGCCAATGCCATTATTTTGTTCCTTTTTATGGCTGAATAGTATTCCATGATTTTTTTTTTTTTTTGACGGAGTCTAACTCTGTCGCCAGGCTGGAGTACAGTGGCGTGATCACAGCTCACTGCAACCTCCGCCTCCCGAGTTCAAGTGATTCTCCTGCCTTAGCCTCCCTAGTAGCTGGGACTACAGGCACATGCCACCACACCCAGCTAATTTTTTGTATTTTTAGTGGAGATGGGGTTTCACCATGTTGGCCACGATGGTCTCCATCTCTTGATCTCGTGATCTGCCCACCTCGCCCTCCCAAAATACTGGGATTACAGGCGTGAGCGACAGGGCCCGGCCTTATACCACAATTTCTTTATCCACTCATTGATAAATTCATGGGCATTTGAGCAGTTTCAATATTTTTGCAATTGTGAATTGTGTGCTATAAACATGCGTGTGCAAGTATCTTTTTCGATTAATGACTTCTTTTCCTTTGGGCAGATATCCAGTAGTGAGATTGCTGGATCAAATGGTAGTTCTACTTATAGTTCTTTAAGGAGTCTCCACACTGTTTTCCATAGGGATTGTACTAGTATACATTCCCACCAGCAGTGTAAAAGTGTTCCCTTTTCACCACATCCATGCCAACATGTATTATTTTTTGATTTTTCGATTATGGCCATTCTTTCAGGAGTAAGATGGTGTCACATTGTGCTTTTGATTTGCATTTCCCTGATCCTTATTGGTGTTGAGCATTTTTTCTTATGTTTGTTGGCCATTTGTATATCTTCTTTTGAGAATTGTCTACTCATTTCCATAGTTCACTTTTTGATGGGATTGTTTCTTTCTTTCTTTCTAATTTGTTTGACTTCCTTGTAGATTCTGGATATTAGTGCTTTGTCACATGTTTAGATTGAAAAGGTCTTTTTCCACTTTCTGGATTGTCTGTTTACTCTGCTGTTTGTTTCTTTTGCTGTGCAGAAGTTTTTTAGTTTAAGTAAGTCCCATCTATTTATCTTTGTTTTGTGGCATTTGCTTTGGGTTTTCTTGATCATGAAGTCTTTGCCTCAGGCAATGTCTAGAAGGGTTTTTTTTTTTATGTTCTAGAACTTATATGGTTTCAGGTATTATATTTAAATCCTTGATCCATCTTGAGCTGATTTTTGTACGAGGTGAGAGAGAGATGAGGATCCAGTTTCATTCTTTTACATGTGGTTTGCCAATTATCCTGGCACCATTTGTTGAATAGGGTGTCCTTTCCCCACTTTATGTTTTTGTTTGCATTGTCAGAGATCAGTCAGCTGTATTTGGCTTTATTTCTGAGTTCTCTATTCTGTTCCATTGGTCTATGTGCCTATTTTTGTACTAGTACCATGCTGTTTTGGTGACCATGTCCTTATAGTTTGAAATCACGTAATGCAATGCCCAGATTTGTTCATTTTGCTTAGTTTTGCTTTGGCTAAGTTGGCTCTTTTTTACTTCCATACGACTTTTAGATTGTTTTTTCCTAGTTCTGTGAAGAATAATGGTGGTGTTTTGAGTAGAATTGCATTGAATTTGTAGATTGCTTCTGGTAGTGTGGTCATTTTCACAATATTGATTCTACACATCCAGGAGCATGGAATGTGTTTCCATGTTTGTGTCAACTATGATTTCCTTCAGCAGGGTTTTGTGGTTTTCCTTATAGAGGTCTTTCACCTCCTTCATTAGCTATATTGTGCTATACCCATTAACTGATCATTTACATTAGGTATTTCTCTTAATGCTATCCCTCCCACATCCCCTCACCCAATGACAGGCCCCAGTGTGTGATGTTCCCCGCCCTGTGTCCAAGTGTTCTCATTGTTCAATTCCCACCTATAAGTGAGAACATGTGGTGTTTGGTTTTCTGTCCTTGCGATAGTTTGCTCAGAATGATGGTTTCCAGCTTCATCCATGTCCCTACAAAGGACACGAATTCACTCTTCTTTATGGCTGCATAGTATTCCATGGTGTATATGTGCCACATTTTCTTAATCCAGTCTATCATTGATGGACATGTGGGTTGGTTCCAAGTCTTTGCTATTGTGAATAGTAATGCAATAAACATACATGTGCATAGGTCTTTATAGTAGTATGATTTATAATCCTTTGGGTATATACCCAGTAATGGGATGGCTGGGTCAAATGGTACTTCTAGTTCTAGATCCTTGAGGAATCCCCACACTGACTTCCACAATGGTTGAACTAGTTTACACTCCCATCAACAGTATAAAAGTGTTCCTATTTCTCCACTTCCTCTGCAGCATCTGTTGTTTCCTGACTTTTTAATGATCGTCATTGTAACTGGTGTGAGATGGTATCTCATTGTGGTTTTGTTTTGCATATCTCTGATGGCCAGTGATGATGAGCATTTTTTCTTGTGTCTGTTGGCTGAATAAATGTCTTCTTTTCAGAAGTGTCTGTTCATATCCTTTGCCCACTTTTTGATGGGGTTGTTTGATTTTTTCTTGTAAATTTGTGGAAGTTCTTTGTAGATTCTGGATATTAGCCCTTTGTCAGATAGGTAGATTGCAAAAATTGTCTCCCATTCTGTAGGTTGTCTGTTCACTCTGATGGTAGTTTCTTTTGCTGTGCAAAAACTCTTTAGTTTAATTAGAGCCCATTTGTCTATTTTGGCTTTTGTTGCCATTGTTTTTTGTGTTTTAGTCATGAAGCCTTTGCCCATGCCTATGCCATGAATGGTATTGCCTAGGTTTTCTTCTAGGGTTTTTATGGTTTTAGGTCTAACATTTAAGTCTTTAATCCATCTTGAATTAATTTTTGTATAAGGTGTAAGAAAGGGATCCAGTTTCAGTTTTCTACATATAGCTAGCCAGTTTTCCTAGCACCATTTATTAAATTGGGAATCTTTCCCCATTTCTTGTTTTTCTCAGGTTTGTCACAGATCAGATGGTGGTAGATGTGTGGTGTTATGTCTGAGACCTCTGTTCTGTTCCATTAGTCTATATCTCTGTTTTGGTACCAGTACCATGCTGTTTTGGTTACTGTAGCCTTGTAGTATAATTTGAAGTCAGGTAGTATGATGCCTCCAACTTTGTTCTTTTTGCTTAGGATTGGCTTGGCAATGCAGGCTCTTTTTTGGTTCCACATGAATTTTAAAGTAGTTTTTTTCCAATTCTGTGAAGAAAGTCATTGGTAGGTTGATGGGATGGCATTGAACCTATAAATTTCATGATATTGATTCTTCCTATCCATGAGAATGAAATGTTCTTCCATTTGTTTGTGTCCTCTTTCATTTCGTTAAGCAGTGGTTTGTAGTTCTCCTTGAAGAGGTCCTTCACATCCCTTGTAAGTTGGATTCCTAGGTATTGTATTCTCTTTGTAGCAATTGTGAATGGGAGTTCACTCATGATTTGGCTCTCTGTTTGTCTTTTATTGGTGTATAGGAACGCTTGTGACTTTTGCATATTGATGTTGTATCCTGAGACTTTGCTGAAGTTCCTTACCAGCTTAAGGAGATCTGGGGCTGATACAATGGGGTTTTCTAAATATACAATTATGTCATCTGCAAACAGGGACAATGTGCCTTCCTGTTTTCCTAATTGAATACCCGTTATTTCTTTCTCCTGCCTGATTGCCCTGGCCAGAACTTCCAAGACTATGTTGACTAGGAGTGGCAAGAGAGGGCATCCCTGTCTTGCGCCAGTTTTTAAAGGGAATGCTTCCAGTTTTTGCCCATTCAGTATGATATTAGCTGTGGGTTGGTCATAAATAGCTCCCATTATTTTGAGATACTTCCCATCAATACCTAGTTTATTGAGAGTTTTTAGCGTGAAGGCTGTTGAATTTTGTCAAAGGCCTTTTCTGCATCTATTGAGATAATCATGTGGTTTTTGTCTTTGGTTCTGCTTATGTGATGGATTACGTTTATTGATTTGCGTATGTTGAACCAGCCTTGCATCCCAGGGATGACGCCAACTTGATCATGGTCGATAAGTTTTTGATGTGCTGCTGGATTCAGTTTGGCAGTATTTTATTGAGGATTTTCACATCCATGTTCACTAGGGATATTGGTCTAAAATTCTTTTTTTGTTGTGTCTCTGCCAGGCTTTGGTACCAGGATGATGCTGGCCTCATAAAATGAACTAGGGAGGTTTCCTTCTTTTTCTATTGATTGGAATAGTTTCAAAAGCAATGGTAACAGCTCCTCTTTGTACCTCTGGTAGAATTCAGCTGTGAATCCGTCTGGTCTTGGACTTTTTTTGGTTAGTAGGCTATTAATTATTGCCTCAATTTCAGAGCCTGTTATTCGTCTATTCAGGGATTCAACTTCTTCATGGTTTAGTCTTCGGAGGGTGTATCCGTCCAGGAATTTATCCATTTATTCTAGATTTTCTCCTTTATTTGCATAGAGGTGTTTATAGTATTCTCTGATGGTAATTTCTATTTCTGTGGGATCAGTGGTGATATCCCTTTATCATTTTTTATTGCATGTATTTGATTCTTCTCTCTTTCCTTCTTTATTAGTTTTGCTAGCCATGAGAGGTGAAGCCAGCTGGACTTCCTGGGTAGAGTGGGGACTTGGAGAACTTTTCTGTCTAGCTAGAGGATTGTAAACACACCAATCAGTGTTCTGTATCTAGCTAAAGGATTGTAAATGCACCAATCATTAGGATGTGGGTGGCAACAAATAAGGGAATAAAAGCTGGCCACCCAAGCCAGCAGCAGCAATCCACTTGGGTCCCCTTCCACGCTGTGGAAGCTTTGATCTTTTGCTCTTCACAATAAATCTTGCTGTTGCTCACTCTGTGTCCGCGCTACCTTTAAGAGCTGTAACACTCACTGCGAAGGTCTGCGACTTCACTCTTGAAGTCAGCAAGACCATGAACCCACCAGAAGGAACAAACAACTCTGGACGCGCCACCTTTAAGAGCTGTAACACTCACTGTGAAGGTCTGCAGCTTCACTCCTGAAGTCAGCAAGATCACGAACCCAGCAGGAGGAACAAACAACTCCGGACACACCATCTTTAAGAGCTGTAACACTCACCACGAGGGTCTGCGGCTTCATTCTTGAAGTCAGCGACACCAAGAACCCACTGGAAGGAAGCAGTTCCGGGCATAGTGGTCTCTCTATTTTGTTAATCTCTTCAAAAAATCAGCTCCTGGATTCATTAATTTTTTGAAGGGTTTTTTGTGTCTCTATTTCCTTCAGTTCTGCTCTGATCTTAGTTATTTCTTGCCTTCTGCTAGCTCTTGAATGTGTTTGCTCTTGCTTCTCTAGTTCTCTTAATTATGATGTTACGGTGTCGATTTTAGATCTTTCCTGCTTTCTCTTCTGGGCATTTAGTGCTATAAATTTCCCTCTACACACTGCTTTAAATGTGTCCCAGAGATTCTGATATGTTGTGTTTTTGTTCTCATTGGTATTTTTATTTTTGCCTTCAATTCCTTATTTACCCAGTAGTCATTCAGGAGCAGGTTGTTCAGTTTCCATGTAGTTGTGCGGTTCTGAGTGAGTTTCTTAGTCCTGAGTTCTAATTTGATTGCACTGTGGTCTAAGAGACAGTTTGTTATGATTTCTGTTATTTTACATTTCCTGAGGAGTGCTTTACTTCCAACTGTGTGGTCAGTTTTGGAATAAGTGTGATGTGGTGCTGAGAAGAATGTATAGTCTGTTGATTTGGGGTGGAGAGTTCTGTAGATGTCTATTAGGTCCACTTGGTGCAGAGCTGAGTTCAAGTCCTGGATATCCTTGTTAACTTCTGTCTTGTGGATCTGTCTAATATTGACAGCGGGGTGTTAAAGTCTCCCCTTATTATTGTGTGGGAGTCTAAGTCTATTTGTAGGTCTCTAAGGACTTGCTTTATGAATCTGGGTGCTCCTGTATTGGGTGCATTTATATTTACGATAGTTAGCTGTTCTTGTTGAATTGATCCCTTTACCATTATGTAATGGCCTTCTTTGTCTCTTTTGATCTTTGTTGGTTTAAAGTCTGTTTTATCAGAGACTAGGATTGCAACCCCTGCTTTTTTGTTTGTTTGTTTGTTTTCCATTTGCTTGGTAGATCTTCCTCCATCCCTTTATTTTGAGCCTGTGTATGTCTCTTCACGTGAGATGGGTCTCCTGCATACAGGACACTGATGGCTCTTGACTCTTTATCCAATTTGCCAGTCTGTGTCTTTTAATTGGGGCATTTAGCCCATTTACATTTACATTTAAGGTTAATATTGTTATGTGTGAATTTGATCCTGTCATTATGATGTTAGCTGGTTATTTTGCTCGTTAGTTGATGCAGTTTCTTCCTAGCATCGATAGTCTTTACAATTTGACATGTTTTTGCAGTGGCTGGTACTGGTTGTTCCTTTCCATGTTTAGTGCTTCCTTCAGGTGCTCTTGTAAGGCAGGCCTGGAGGTGACAAAATCTCTCAGTATTTGGTTTTCTGTAAAGGATTTTATTTCTCCTTCACTTATGAAGCTTAGTTTGGCTGGATATGAAATTCTGGGTTGAAAATTCTTTTCTTTAAGAATGTTGAATATTGGCCCCCACTGTCTTCTGGCTTGTAGAGTTTCTGCCAAGAAATCCGCTGTTAGTCTCATGGGCTTCCCTTTGTTGGTAACCCGACCTTTCTCTCTGGCTGCCCTTAACATTTTTTCCTTCATTTCAACCTTGATGAATCTGACAATTATGTGTCTTGGGGTTGCTCTTCTCGAGGAATATCTTTGTGGTGGTCTCTGTATTTCCTGAATTTGAATGTTGGCTTGCCTTGCTAGGTTGGGAAAGTTCTCCTAGATATCCTGAAGAGTGTTTTCCAACTTGTTACCATTCTCCCCATCACTTTCAGGTACACCAATCAAATGTAGATTTGGTCTTTTCACATAGTCCCATATTTCTTGGAGGCTTTGTTTATTTCTTTTTACTCTCTTTTCTCTAAACTGCTCTTCTTGTTTCATTTCATTAATTTGATCTTCAATCACTGATACCCTTTCTTCCTCTTGATCGAATTGGCTACTGAAATTTGTGCATGCATCATGTAGTTCTCGTGCCATGGTTTTCAGCTCCATCAGGTCATTTAAGGTCTTCTCTATGCTGTTTATTCTAGTTAACCATTCATCTAATTTTTTTCAAGGATTTTAGCTTCTTTGCAATGGGTTCAGACATCCTCCTTTAGCTCGGAGAAGTTTGTTATTACTTTCCTTCTGAAGCCGACTTCTGTCAGTGCATCAAAGTCATTCTCCATCCAGCTTTGTTCCATTGCTGGCAAGGAGCTGCGATCCTTTGGAGAAGAGGCTCTTGGATTTTTAGAATTTTCAGCTTTTCTGCTCTGGTTTCTTCCCATCTTTGTGGTTTTATCTACCTTTGGTCTTTGATTATGGTGACCTACAGATGGGGTTTTGTTGTGGATGTCCTTTTGTTGATGTTGATGCTATTCCTTTCTGTTTGTTAGTTTTCCTTTTAACAGTCAGGTCCCTCAGCTGCAGGTCTGTTGGAGTTTGCTGGAGGTCCACTCCAGACCCTGTTTGCCTGGGTATCACCAGTGGAGGCCGCAGAACAGCAAATACTGCTGCCTGATCCTTCCCCTGGAAGCTTCATCTCAGAGGGGCACCCAGCTGTATGAGGTGTCAGTCGGCCCCTACTGGGAGGTGTCTCCAAGTCAGGCTACATGGTGGTCAGGGACCCACTTAAGGAAGCAGTCTGTCTGTTCTCAGAGTTCAAACGCTGTGCTGGGAGAAGCACTGCTCTCTTCAGAATTGTAAGACAGGGACGTTTAAGTCTGCAGAAGTTGTCTGCTGCCTTCTGTTCAGCTATGCCCTGCCCACAGAGATGGAGTCTACAGAGACTGACAGGCCTCCTTGAGCTGAGGTGGGCTCCACCCAGTTCGAGCTTCCCAGCCACTTTGTTTACCTACTCAAGCCTTAGCGATGGCAGATGCCCCTCCCCCAGCCCAGGATGCAGCCTCGCAGTTTTATCTCAGACTGCTGCACTAGCAGTGAGCAAGGCTCCATGGCCATGGGACCCAGCAAGCCAGGCACAGGATAGAATCTCCTGGTGTGCCGTTTGCTAAGACCATTGGAAAAGTGCAGTATTAGGGTGGGAGTGTCCCGATTTTCCAGGCACCATCTGTCACGGCTTCCCTTGGCTAGGAAAGGGAAAACCCCCGACCCCTTGCACTTCCTGGGTGAGGCAACACCCTGCCCTGCTTCAGCTTACCCTCCGTGGGCTGCACCCACTCTCCAACCAGTCCCAGTGAGATGAACCAGGTACCTCAGTTGGAAATGCAGAAATCACCAATCTTCTGCAACAATCCCACTGGGAGCTGCAGATCAGAGCTGTTCCTACTCGGCCACCTAGCTATATTCTTAAGAATTCTATTTTTTTGCTTCTAAAAGGGATTGAGTTCTTGATTTGATTCTTCACTTGGTTGCTGTTGGTGTATAGTAGAGCTACTGATTTGTGTACATTAATTTTGTGCCCCAAAACGTTGCTGAATTCATTTATCAGTTCAAGGAGCTTTTTGAATAGTCTTTAGGGTTTTCTAGGTATAAAGTCATATTATCAGCAAACAGTCAGAGTTTGACTTCCTCTTTACTGATCTGGATGCCCTTTATTTCTTTCTCTTGTCTGATTGCCCTGGCTAGGACTTCCAGTGCTATGTTGAATAGAAGTGGTGAATGTGGTCATCCCTGTCTTGTTCCAGTTCTCAGGGGGAATGCTTTCCACTTTTTCCCGTTTATTATTATGTTGGCTATGGGTTTGTCATAGATGGCTTTTATTACATTAAGACATGTCCCTTCTATGCCAATTTTGCTGAGGGTTTTAATCATAAAGCAATGATGGATTTTTTCAAATGCTTTTTCTGCATCTATTGAGATTATTATGTGATTTTTGTTTTTAATTCTGTTTATGTGGTGTATCACATTTATTGACTTGCATATGTTAAATCATCTCTGCATCCCTGGTATTAAATCCACTTGATTATGGTATATTATATTTTTAATATATTGTTGGATTTGGTTAGCTAGAATTTTGTTAACGATTTCTGCATCTATAATCATCAGGGATATTGGTCTGTAGTTTTCTTTTCTGTTATGTGCTTCCCTGGTTTTGGTATTCGTGTGATACTGGCTTCATAGAATGATTTAGGAAGGACTCCTTCTTTATCTTTTGGAATAGTGTCCATAGGATTCATACCAATTCTTCCTTGAGTGTCTGATAGAATTCAGCTGTGAATCCATCTGGTTCTGGCCATTTTTTTAATCAACATTTAAATCTTGTTACTTGTTATTGGGCTGTTCAGAGTTTCTATTTCTTCCTGGTTTAATATAGGAGGTTGTATATTTCCAAGAATCTATCCATCTCCTAGATTTTCTAATTTATGCATGTAAAAGTGTTCATAGTAGCCTCAAATAATCTTTTGTATGTCTGTGGTATCAGTTGTAATATCTCCCATTTCACTTCTAACTGAGATTATTTGGATCTTCTCTTTTCTTTTCTTGATTAATCTTGCTAATGATCTATCAATTTTATTTATCTTTTTGAAGAACCAGCTTTTTGTTTCATTTATCTTTTGTATTTCGTTTCATTTAGTTCTGCTCTGATCTTTGTTATTTCTTTTCTTCTACTGGGTTTGGATTTGGTTTGTTCTTGTTTCTCTAGTTTCTGGAGGTGTGACCTTAGATTGTCTATTTTTGATCTTTCAGACTTTCTGATGTAGGCATTTAAGGCTATGAACTTTTAGTGCTGTCTTTGCTGTATCCCAGGTGTTTTGATAAGTTGTGTCACTGTTATTGCTCAGTTCAAAGACTTTTAAAATTCCCATCTTGATTTCATTGTTGATCCAATGATTGTTCAGGGGCAGGTTATTTAATTTCCAAGTATTTGCATGGTTTTGAGGTTTCCTTTTGATTTCCAATTTTATTCCACTGTGGTCTGTGAGAGTACTTGATATAATTTCAGTTTTTCAAAATTTATTGATACTTGTTTTGTGGCCTATCATGTGGTCTGTCTTGGAGAATGTCCCATGTGCTAATGAATAGAATGTATATTCTGCAGCAGTTTGGGTAGAATGTTCTGTAAATATCTACTAAGTCCATTTTTTCTAGAATAAAGTTTAAACCCATCATTTCTTCACTGACTTTCTGTTTTGATGACCTGTCTGGTGCTGTCAGTGGAGTATTGAAGCCCACTACTAATATTTTGTTGCTATCTATCTCATTTCTTAGGTAGAATAGTAATTGCTTTATAAATTAAGGAGATCCAGTGTTCGGTGCCTACGTATCTATGGCTGTGATAATTTTTTGTTAGACAAGTCCTTTTTTCTTTATATAGTGTTTCTCTTTGTCTTTTTTAACTGCTGTTGCTTTAAAGTTTGTTTTGTTATATAAGAATAGCTATAGCTACTCCTGCTCTCTTTTGGTGTCCAATTACGTGGAATATATTTTTCCACCCCTTTATGTTATATGTCACATGAGTCTCTTGAAGACAACAGATACTTGATTGGTGAATTCTTATCCATTCTGCCATTCTGTATCTTTTAAGTGGAGCATTCAGGACATTTACATTCAACATGAGTATTGAGATGTGAGGTATTATTCTATTCATTGTGCTATTTGTTGCCTAAACACCTTAGGTATTCATTTATTGTGTTTTTGTTTTATAGGTCCTGTGAGATTTGTGCTTTAAGCAGATTCTATTTCGGTGTAGTTCAAGGATTTGTTTCAACATTTAGAACTTCTTGTAGCAGTTCTTGTAGTGCTGGCTTGGTGGTGGCAAATTCTCTCAGCATTTGTTTTTCTGAAAAAGCAGTATCTTTCCTTCATTTATAAAGCTTAGTTTCACTGGATACAAAATTTTTGGCTGATAATTGTTTTGTTTAAGGAGACTGAAGATACGGCCCCAATCTCTTCTAGACTGTAAGGTTTCTGCTGGGAAATCTGCTGTTAATCTGATAGGTTTTCCTTTTAGGTTACCTGTTGCTTTTGCCTTACAGCTGTTAAGATTGTTTCCTTTGTCTTGACTTTAGATAACCTGATGACTACGTGCCTAGGTGATGATCTTTTTGTAATAAATTTCCCAAGTGTTCTTTGAGCTTCTGGTATTTGGATGTCTAGATCTCTAGCAAGGCCAGGGAAGTTTTCCTTGATTATTCCCTCAAATATGTTTTTCAAACTTTTAAGAGTTCTCTTCTTCCTCAGGAACACCAATTATTCTTAGGTTTGGTCATTTAACATAATCCCAAACTTTTTCAAGGCTTTGTTCATTTTTTTATTTCTGTTTTCTTTGTATTTGTTGGATTAGGTTAATTCAAAACCCTTGTCTTTGAGTCCTGAACTTTTTTCTTCTATTTGCTTAATTCTATAGCTGAGACTGTCCAGTGCATTTTGAATTTCTCTAAATGCGTCCTTTATTTCCAGAAGTTGTGCTTTTTAAATTTATGCTATCTATTTCACTGAAGATTTTTCCCTTCATATCTTGTATCATTTTTTTGATTTCATTAAGTTGGATTTCACCTTTCTCTGGTGCCTCCTTGATTAGCTTAAGAATTGACTTTCTGAATGTTTTTTCTGGCATTTCAGGGATTTCTTCTTAGTTTGGATCCATTGCTGGTGAGCTAGTATGATATTTTGGGGGTGTTAAAGAACCCTGTCTTGTCATATTACCAGAATTATTTTTCTGGTCCCTTCTCATTTGGGTAGACTATGTCAGAGGGAAGATCTGGGGCTCAAGTCTGCTCTTCAGATTCTTTTGTCCTGTAGGTGCTCCCTTGATGTACTCCTCTCCCCCTTTTCCTAGGGATGTGGCTTCCTAAGAGCCAAACTATAGTGATCGTTATTTATCTTCTGGATCTAGCTACCCAGCAGAGCTACTGGGCTCCAGGCTTGTACTGGAGGTTGTCTCCACAGAGTCCTGTGATGTGAACTGTCTTCAGGTCTCTCAGTCATAAGTAGCAGCACCTGCTCTGCTGGAGGTGGCAAGGTAGTGAAATGGACTCTGTGAGGGTACTGAGTTGTAGTTTTGTTTATTGCACTAGTTTTTTGCTGGTTGGTATTCTGCCAGGAGGTGGCACTTTCAAGAGAGCATAAGCTGTGGTAGTACAGGAAAGATCAGGCAGTGGATGGGACCCTAGGTCTCCTAAGAGAATATGTCCTTTGTCTTCAGCTACCAAGGTGGGTAGAGAAAGGTTATCTGGTGAGGGCAGGGTTAGGCATGACTGAGCTCAGATTCTCCTTGAACGGGCTTGAGGCAGCTGCTGTGGGGTATGAGAGGTGTGGTTCTCAGGCCATTGTAGTTATGTTCCCAGGGTGATTATGGCTGCCTCTGCTGTGGCATGAAAGTCGCAAGGGAAGTGGGGCAAAGCTGGCAGTTACAGGCCTCATTCAGCTCCCATGCAACCCAAAAGGCTGGTCTCACTCCCACTGTGCCCTACTCAACAGCACCAAGTTTGTTTCCAGGTGCAGGTGAGCAGGGCTGAGACCTGCCCCAGGCTACCAGCCTCATGGCTGCAAAAGAAAGCAGAGCTTTCAGGTTTTACTCTTCCCTGCCTGCACTGGCTTCTGTGCTGTGTCTGCACTCCAGATTCACCCAATCACCCAAGTCCTGTCCAGGAAACTTCATGTTCAGTCAACATTGTTAAAAAGCTCAGCTGGAACTTTTCTTCTCACTGTGGTTTTTTCCCAGTTCCTCTGGCAGCCCTCCCCATGGACCTCTGCAACACAAAGTCAGAAATGGCTTTCCTGAGGACTGAGAGAGCCCACAGGGCTCTTCCCACTCTTCTTCTACCCCTGTATTTCACTGGGATCTCTAAAATAGTCTCAGCTCCAGGTAAGGTCAAACCCTTCTCCCATGATCTGGATCTTTAGGTTATCCAGGGAGGGTGTGTGTTCAGGGGCAGATAATCTCCCTTTCCCACTTTCACACTTTGGGCACTCACAGTTTTTGGGCTGTCTCCTGGGGCCTGCAGGAGCAATCCACTTCCTTCAAAGTGTCTGTGCATTCTCTTGGCTTCACTTGTATGTTCCTGTAGTGGTTCTTGGAGCAAAATTTCACAATGTGAATCTCTACGTGTTGTTCTGTCCATCCAGGTAGGAGCTGCAATTTAGTCCTGCCTCCCATCCACCATTTTCCTAATCTCTCCTAGTTGCAAATCTTTCATTAACTACTGAAAGAAAGCATATCAGTGGACAAAGTTTATCTTAATCTTAAATACAGGAAAAAATATATAGGTGCTCATATTAAAATATTGAATAAATTTACACATAATATCTTTAACTACTGGGTTTTTTTTAATAATGGGATCTTCTACATAGAACCATTTCTCATATGACTCCAATAAAAGCCAAGCATAGAGCTTTATAATATGTTCTATAGTTCATGGCTCAATCTATACTGATCTAACCTAACACAGGTTTCAAGTTCGTGTCAGGAGGAATATATACATGATGTGCCTCTTAGAGTAACCCAGTTGAATACTAAATGTCTCATCTCAACTTTTGACAGGACTATGACAGACCATTTAAACATGAGATCCTTTACAATATTGAAGATATACATTCTGTACTGTCAACTGAGTCCTACACTGTAGATGCATGTCCACTGACATTATTCATGTGAGGCAAAATCTACTACACAGAAGAAATAGTTCCAGATTTCTGAAAAATTAGGCATAAATTAAAGGTGTCAAATAACCCTTCCTTGTAAGGCTGGCCATGTTGGTTTTGCCAGGAATGTAAGTCAGCCTTAGTTAGTGAGATTTTGTGATTCCTTTATGGACCAGGTATGGCAGGGATTGATCTGCTGTCAACTAAAACCAGACAAATTGGCTCATCTTATTTTGTCAATTGATTGAATTGAATGAAACTTTCACTCGTGAGTATGCGGGAAGTCACTTTCAATTTTGCTTGTTTCCCCAGCCCTAGCATGTGCTCAATATAGTAAGTGTCCAATATATATCTTTGAACACATAGCTATTGTTTCAGGTGTTTGGGAAATAGGTTATGCTAGAAAACTTACTAACTTATTCAGTTAATATTTGCTGCATGACATCCACATTCCAAGTACTGTCCTTGTTCTGAGCATACAATGAGGAGTTAAGCAGACTTAATATCTGTCCTTACAAAGACCAACAATAAAGAAATAATTACGAAAATTAACACCTTAATTACAACTGTGATGAATTTTCAAAAGAAAAATAGAAGGCACTAGAAGTACAAACAGGGCAGAAGAAACATTATAACCACTTGCCTTTGGGGATTTAGGATTTTATGGATAAGGCTCTCTAGAATGGTGGTAACTATCTCATTTTGAATGCAACTTATATTTTTGGAGTATTTACTATGTATGGCCCTGGGCTAGTCACTGTGGGGTGCAGAAATGACTAAGATGCAGCCCCTGAATTTAATAACTTCAAAATTCCATATAAATATGTGTTTTAACTATAATCCAAAGACAAAATTATAGATATATAGAAGAGATATCGTAAGTCCAATCATAGAGTTCAGAGGATGAAAAGTCTCTTATACTTGAACTGATCCAAGAGCTTTATTGAAGACAGAGGGATTTGTAATGGGCATAAAAGAATGCATACATAGAATGCTGATGGAAGAAATAGAAGAGGAGTATATGTTTATTTCACTGGACAGAAAAGCAAAAGAAAAGGAAATGGCATAAGGAAAACTAAGCTACTAACAGCTGTCAGCAGGCATGGATAAAGGATACATGTGAGTTACTAAAGAGCATAAGGCAGGACAGATGGGTTATTGCCAGTTCAGGAGACTGTTAGATGCTGGGTTACAAAGTCTGTTCTTCATTCAGTAGGTGATGGGGACCTGCTGGAGACTTTTTATCAGGAAAGTGATACGATAAAAAGGAAACTTTGAGAGCCTTAAGTTCTGTACGTGATTTTGAGATATGTGACACCACAGTCAATCAGACCAGCTGGTAGTCCAGACAGGAGGTAATAAGGGCCTGAACTATGACAGTGGGAATGAAAATGAGAAATTAGTAAAGAACACTGAGCTTTGAACCCATTAGAAAGAACCCATGGCAACTGATCTGTTCACAGCAGTAGTGACACCTCCATTAACTGTACTGTATCACCTCTCCAGGAGCATAAGAATTGATTGGTCCTAGAAGACACCTCCTAAAATAAGTGTAGGCTTGTTCTCCCACCATCTGCATGGATAGATGCACCTACACAAAACCAGTGTTTGACTTAATTTAAAAAATCATATACTACATGAACAAGTCCCCTCCCCACCCAACCAAGATGGTGGATGCGAAGTTTTTAGCATGTAGCATACCTCGGGCACTTGACAAGAGCAAAATGCTTCATGCATTTTCCCAGATCCAGAATTGGGAGCAAGATGCCATTTTTAACCTAAGCACATACAAAGTCAGCCATTCTTTGGTGACCCAGCAGTGTGAGCACACATGCTGCTGGGTGCAAAGCATCTCAGCAGTAAGTGCTAGAATTGTGATCTCTCCTGTCACAGGCTTGGGGCAGAAGGAGAGCTGCTACAATGGCAGTTTCTCCTGGGTGACAAGACTTGCAGCCTGAGTGACCTCACCCTTCCTTTGCAGAGACTACAGTGAAGCAGGGCCCTCTCCACCCCATGCCTAGGCACATTTCCAGGTATTCAGAACCCCCTCTTACCAGAATTTGCAGCCTGACTGAGCAAGCTCACCCTTTATGTGCAGAGATCCTGTTGCAGGAGGCCCTCTACAGTTTGCTCTGGCAGCTCTCCAGGCATCTAGAGCACCTACTCTCCTGGATTGGAAGTTCCAGCTGCCCCCTTCCTTCCATTTGAGAACTTGGGGCTGAGAAGGTTTCCCAGCTCCATGCCTAGTCACACCTCTAAGTATTTAGTGGCTGCCCACTGGATTCTCTCTCAGCACTGGTGCTTGTGCCCACCATCAGGGGACCAGTAGGCAGACTTCACAGTCTGGGCCTGCCATTCTTTCCCTGTGCCCCACTCCCAGGGCTGAGTGGATTGAGCAGATCCCTGTGCACTCCACAAATTAGCCCACTGCCTGAGGCAACAGAGAGCTTCTTCCAGTAAACAAGGATCAAGTATATCTCCTGCCATGCTGGCCACACCGAGGTCTTACCCATAAGCACCACCTACTAGCTTATAGGTCAAACTGCACAGGTCAGTATAAAACTCAATATAGTATAGGGTTATGGAAGCAAAGCCAAAAGATCCTACCCAACATTTGCTATAGTCACATCCCCTAGGGAGATGGGGTAAGGGGAAAGGAAAAGAAAAAAAAAAACTTTTTTTGGGAAAGAAAGAAAAACATTCCTTCCCATATGAAAATAATTACAAAAAATTAGAAGTGCTGGTGTCTCCAGATGAGAAGTCAGTGCAAGAATTCTGGCACCATGAAAAATCTGAACGTAGCGATACCACCAAAGGATAACACTTGCTGTCCAGCAATGATCCCTAACCAAAATGAAAACTCAGAAAAGACACATAAAGAATTCAGAGCATGGATTGCAAGGATACTCAAAGAGATCCAAGACAAGATAGAAAATCAACACAAAGAAACTTCTTACGCAACCGAGGAAATGAAGGAAGGGACAAACATCTAAAAAGAAATCAATCGGGCTTCTGGAATTAAAGACTCACTTAACAATTTTCAAAACACATTGGAAAACTTTATCAATAGGCTGGACAGCAAAGCAGAAGTAAAAATTTCAGAGCTTGAGGATCAGTTTTTTGAACCAACACAGTCAGAGAGAAATAAAGAAAAAGAATTTTTTAAAATGAACAATGTATTTGAGAAATACGGGGTTATGTAAAGCAATCACACCTAAGATTTACTGTCATTCCTGAGAGAGAAGGGCAAAAAGTAAACAACCTGGAAAGCATCTTTGAGAAAATACTCCAGGAAAATTTTCCCATCTTGCAAGAGAGGTAGACATCCAGGTACAAGAAATCCAGAGAACACCTGCACAATATTATACAAAATGAGAATCACGAAGGCATATAGTTTCCAGGCTATTCACAGTCCACACTAAAGAAAAACATCTTAAAGGCAGCTACAGGAAATGGTCAGATCATGTACAAACAATTCCTTCAGGCTATCAGTGGACTTTGCACCAGAAATCTTATAAATCAGATAAGATTGGGGGCCTATTTTCAGCATTCTTAAAGATAAGCAATTCCAATCAGGAATTTCATATTCTATGCAATGAAGATTCATAAGCAACAGGAAATAAAATATTTCCCAGATAAGCAATCACTAGACCAGTCTGACAAGAGATCTTTAAGGGAGCTCTAGACCTAGAAACAAAACAATGATAACTACTACCAAAGACACACACACACACACACACACACATTTATATTACATAGCTACAGACATATAAAGCAACAATACAATAGAAAATACAAAGCAACCAGCTAATAACTTCACTATAGAATCAAAACCTCACATATTAATAGTAACTTTGAATGTAAGTGATCTAAACACTCCACTTAAAAGCCACAGAGTTGCAAATTGGATTTAAAAAAAAAAGAAATCCATCTGCTGTCTTCAAGAGACCCTTATCACACATAATGACACCCATAGGCTCAAACTAAAGAGTTAGAGAAAGATATGTGATGCAAGCAAAATAATAATAATAATAATAATAAAAGCAGTATTCACTGCTTATATCAGATAAAGCAGACTTTAACAACAGTAAAATCAGACAAAGAAGGGCATTACATAATGGGTTCAATTCAACAAGATGACTTGACTATCTTAAATACACATGCACCCAACATTGGAGCACCCAGATTCATAAAACAGCTATTTTTAGAACTGTGAAAAGACTTTGACAGCCACACAATAATAGTGGAGAATTTAATACCCCACTGACAGTGTTAGACAAATCATTAAAGCAGAAAACTAACAAACAAATTTCAGACCTAATTTCAACACTTGATCAACTGGACCTAATAAACATCTACAGAATACTCCATCCATCGACCACAGAATACAGTGTTCTCATCTGCACACAGTACATGCTCCAAGATCATACACATGCCTGGCCATAAAACAAGTCCCAATAAATACAGAAAAGGCAATATCATGCCAACCATATTTTTGGATCACAGTAGAATAAAAACAGAAATCAACGCCAAGAAGATCTTCCAAAACCATACAATTACATGAAAATTAAACAAGTTGCTACTGAGTGACGTTTGGGAAAACAAAGAAATTAAGGCAGAAATAAAAAAATTCTTCGAAATAAATGAAAACAAAGACACAATAACCAAAAATCTCTAGGAGGCACCAAAAGCAGTGTTAAGAGGAAAGTTTATAGCAATAAATGTCTACATTAAAGAGTCAGAAAGATCTCAAATGAATGATCTAACATCACACCTTGAGAAAATAGAAAAACAAAAACAAACTAACCACAAAGCTAGCAGAAGAAAAAAAGATAACTTAAATCAGAGCAGAACTGGAAATTGATGCCCCAAAATCTGTATAAAGAATCAAGTAAACCAAAAGCTGGTTCTTTGAAAGGACAAACAAGCTCAATAGACCACTGGCTAGAATTAACAAGGAAAAGGAGAGAAAAGATCCAAACAAGCACAATCAGAAATAATAAAGGTGGCATTACAACCAATCCCACAGAAATACAAAAGATCTCAGAGACTATTATGAACACCTCTATGCACAACACTAGAAAATCTAGAGAGAATGGATACATTCCTGGAAATACACAATCTCTCAAAATTGAATCAGGAAGAAATTGAAACCCTAAACACAATATCAAGTTGTTAGTGGAATGAACAATTTAAAAAAACCTACCAACCAAAGCAAGCCCCAGTCCAGATGGATTCATGGCCAAATTCTACCAAAAGTACAAAGATGAGCTGCTACTAATTCTACTGAACCTATTCAAAAAAACCGAGGAGTATAAATTCTGGCTCACTCTATGAAGCCAGAATCACCCTGATACCAAAAGCTGGCAAAGACACAAAAACAACAACAACAAAAACACTACAGGCCAATATCTCTCATAAACATAAATGTAAAAATTCTCAAAATATTAGCAAACCAAATCCAGCAGCACATAGAAAAGTTAATTCCACATGATTAAGTAGGCTTCATTCCTGGGATGCAAGGTTGGTTCAACATGCACAAATTAATAAATGTGATTTACCACATAAACAGAATTAAAAACAAAAGCTATATGGTTGCCTCAATAGACATGAAAAAGTCTTCAATAAAATCCAACATCCGTTCACAACTTAAAACCCTCAACAAACTAGGCACCAGGGGAACACACCTCAAAATAACAGCCATTTCTATCAAACGCACAGCCAATATCACACTGAGTAGGCAAAAGCTGGAAGCAGTCCCCTTGAGAAATGGAACAAAAAAAAAAGGATGCCCACTCTCAGCACTCCCATTCAACATAGTACTGAAAGTCCTAGCCAGAGCAATCAGGCAAGAGAAAGAAATAAATGGCAACCAAACAGAAAAAGAAAAAGTTAAATTATCCCTCTTTGCTGATCATATGATTCTACACCTAGAAAACCCTAAAGACTCTGCCAAAAGGCTCCTGGAACTGTTAAACAATTTAGGTAAAGTTTCAGAATACAAAATAAATGTAAAAAAATCAGTAGCATTTCTATACGCCAATAACTTTCAAGCCTAGAGCCAAATCAAAAGGTCAATTCCATTTACAATAGCCACAGAAAGAATAAAATACCTAGGAATACAGCTAATTCAAGAGGTAAAAGACCTCTACAATGAGAATTACAAAACACTTCTGCTGAAAGAAATAACAGATGACACACACAAATGGAAAAACATTCCATGCTCATGGATTGGAAGAATTAATATCATTAAAATGCCTAAACTGCCCAAAGCAATGGGCACTGAATGCTATTCCTATCAAAACACCAAAGTCATTTTTCACAAAATTAGAAAAAAAATTCTAAAATGCATATGGAACCAAACAAGAGCCCAAATAACCAAAGCAATTCTAAGCAAAAAGAACAAAGCCAAAGCATTGCAATACCTCATTTCAAACTATACTGTAAGACTACAGTAATTAAAACAGCATAGTACCACTATAAAAACAGACACATAGACTAATGGAACAGAAAAGATAATTGAGAAATAAAGCCACACACTGACAGCCATCTGCTCTTCAACAAAGTTGATTTAAAAAAGCAGTAAGGAAAGGACTGCCTATTCAATAAATGGTGTTGGGACAGCTGGCTACCTGTATGCAGAAGATTAAAACTGGACCTCTACCTTTCACCATATACAAAAAAAAAATAAAGATAGATTAAAGTTTTAAATGTAAGGCCTCAAACTATGAAAATCTAGAAGAACATCTAGGAAATACAATTCTGGACATAGGCCTTGAGAAAAAATTTATGACTAAGTCCTCAAAAGCATTTGTAACAAAAACAAAAATTGACAAGTAGGATTGAATAAAACTAAAGAGCTTTTGCACAACAAAAGAATCTATCAACAGAGTAAATAGTCAACCTACAGCACGGGAGAAAATATTCACAAACTATGCATCTGACAAAGGTCTAACCTCCAGAATCTATAAGGAACTGAAGCAAATCATCAAGCCAAAAACAAATAACGCCATTAAAAAGTGGACAAAGGACATGAACAGACACTTCTCAAAGGAAGACATACAGGCAGCCAAAAAGCATGAAAAACTGCTCAACATCACTAATCACTGGAGAACTGCCAATCAAAATCACAATGAGTTACCCTCTCACACCAGTCAGAATGGCTATGGTTAAAAAGTCAAAAACAACAGATTCTGGCAACGCTGTGGAGAAAAGGGAATGTCTATGCGCCGCTGATGGGAATGGAAATTCGTTTAGCCACTGTGGAAAGCAGTTTGGAGATTCTCAAAGAACTTAAAACAGAACTACCATTTGACCCAGCAACCCCATTACTGTGCATACATCCAAAAGAAAATAAATTCTTCTACCCAAAAGACATATGCACTCATATGTTCATCACAGTACTACTCACAATACCAAAGACATGGAATCAACCAAGATGCCAATCAACGGTGGATTGGATAAAGAAAATGTGGTACAAATGCACCATGGAAGACTATACACCCATAAAAAAGAATAAAATCATGTTCTTTTCAGCACCAGCAATGCAGCTGGAGGTCATTATCCTTAGCAAATTCATTCAGGAATAGAAAACCAAATACTGCATGTCCTCACTTATAAGTGGGAGCTGAACATGGGGCGAGCATGGAAATAAAAATGGCAACAATAGACACTGGGAACTACTAGATGAGGGAGGGGAATATGGAGGGCAAGGATTGAAAAGTTACCTATCCGGTACTATGCTCACTCCCCAGGTGACAAGATCGTCTGTAGCCCATACCTCAACATCATGCAATAGGCCCAAGTTAAAAAAAAAAAAAAAAAATCCTCAACACGAGTTGGGGAAAATAATACATGAATACTATTTCAACATTTACCCCATGGAGCTCTTATGCATGTCCCTTGAGTTACTAAAATACTTATTAATTTTTTTCACTCCTCTTCCTGCTGTTTTCTAAAGAAGATTCACTTTCTTCTTAACAAGCACATTTTTTTTTCAATCTTCTTGGCTAAGACCATCTTTTACCTCCCCAAACCTCAGATACAAACACAAGTTACAGTGTCAAATCTTGGAAACGAATGGAATGAAATTTCATGTTGAAATACTAATTAATAAATAAATATTCAAGAAATTTGGAAATCTGTAGCCACAGAGGTGCCTCCATTTAATAAAGAGAGACCTACCAATGACAAACTTTGTTACTGGAAACTTTATTATTGATGGTAAGACAACATAAAAGGCAAACCCCTAGCAGTTAAGAATAATGAGCTTTAAAGTCAGACTTCCTGTATTCTTGTCCAGGCTCTCACTTCTTAGTGAGATCTAGAAGTGTGAGATCTAGAAAAGACATGCAACTTTTCCAGCCCTCAGTTATCTTATCTAAAAATGAGAATAGAAATTTAACCGACGTAAGGTGCTGTTTGAGCATGGTATGAAACAAGCCACAGAAAGCACTTTAGCACAGTGTCAAGCACATAGCACTCAAGACATAGAATTATTAGTAGAAATAGTACATTTTATCATATTACCAACCAACATCATATTGGAGGTCTTCTGTCTTCTAGTCCTTCTATGGAAAAATCATTTTGGTAAACTCTCAGCCTAGCTTGGGATAGATCAAGATGATTCATAACCCCAAGATTCAGAGACGATAGGCCTCAACATGTAGAATCCAAGCTACAGATCTTCCTTTGGCTCCCAACACACCTCTCCTCCCAGGTCAATCATCTTCCTGTATCACTGATGATTTTCTCAGAGCTAAGATGACCAGAATTTCTGCTTTCATCTGCCGCGCTAAGTAAAGTACATACAAAGGAACTGTGTTCAAGGATAATCTGTTAAGCCATCACCTCACAATCAGAAAACTGAGGGCTTAGGTTCTAGTTTTGGTTTAAATATGAAAATATCTCACATTTTCCATCTACTTCACATGAGATTCCTTCACCCTAAGATAACACATTTTTATAACCTAACACAATTTTGACACTTCTATATTCTATGACTATGTCCTTAAATGTGTAAACAGAAACTCAAACATCTTCTGTATCAGCTTTTCCCAAAACATGTTCTTTCTACAGAACAGTCCCTTGAGGTCTCTTTTCTCAAAAGTGTCAAACAAATGTGGAAAATGCTGTATTCCCTATCCCCCTCTTCCTTAGAGATTCATGATGAATATTAGCATTTTAAAGGCTGTCAGAAACGCCATCAAAGACAAGCATATTAAACTATGTTTCACCCTGATTTTTTTCATAACATAACTTTTTAGTATAACAAAAAATAACACACTGGAAAAATTATCTTCTAGGTTTTTTTTTAACTCCTCTAAAGTTTAATTAAGGCAATGAGAACCACTGAATTATTTTTTAAATTAAGTAAATTACTGAGAAATAGTTCAGGAGATAGAAGGCTGTCACTTAAATGTTAAATGCTGTTCACAATTGATCATTTTAAGGGATTGCTATTCCTAAAATTATTAAAACAAATTATCATAAGTGACCAAAATTTAATCAAAAAGTTAATATAGTGAATATTTCATGGTATTAATATGTAAATTATTGGGGAAACTAATTTTAATAGCTGTCCTGAAGTCTCAGTAAGACCCTCAGTAGCAAATGTTCAATTTATTATCTTTACATTTTACTGTGATCTTTGGAGAAGACATTTTATGCATACTCTGTGCCTGGGCATTTGACATTTGAAAGCCTCCCTAAAGAGATGCTGAGAGTCTTTAATTATCACTCAGCTGCATGTCACTAAAAGTTGATCATGAAAAGGGACATCAAAATGAATCAAAGGGCTTCCTAAGACATGTTAACTTTTGATCTTCTCTTGATCTTGGGGAAGAAATAAGCATAGAACAGTCTCTCTTTCAGGCTGAGCTATGTACACGTTTCAAGATGTACATGTTGTACACTCACAATTAGATGTTTCTGCTAAAGGATTCACAAATTTGCTAATGCTAACAAATTCAAATAAAAAATAAATTGTATCAAACATGTTGATTTCAATACTGTCTGTTACCGAAATCCCACAGCACCAAGTGGCGTGGAAGAATTTTTTAAAATTTTCATCAGTTTCTATGTTAGATCTTGCCTGAAGTTGAGACACAGCACTTAAAGAGAGAGAAAAGGAGTGAGAGAACCAAGCCTGGAGTGAGAAGAAGAAACTTAAGGTGTGAATTAAAATACTTTAAAACTTTCAAATCTAGAAGTCTTAGCACAAGTTGTCTCGTGTTGGTGCTTTTTTCAGAGATTTTCAGCTAATAAATGAACACTATTTTAGGACCAAATTATATCTGGAAGTTTGATAAGAAATGTTTAACATTCATTCACATTTTTTAAGTGGTGTCTCCTCCTGGTTTGACTATATAGGATGGAACAGTATGGTGTTTATCAAAAAAAAAAAAAAAGAGGATGACATTTTTATTTTTTTAATTGTTCACTTTAAAAAAAATTATTCTCCATTTATTCCTCCCTTGACCTGTTAAAAATAAAGATGGATTAAAGAAACCACCAAATTAATCACTGACTTAAAGACTAGATGTAAACACAAAAATAGTTTAATCAACTTCCCCAACAAATACACAAAATGTATTGTGGATTCAGATTAAGGATCATATTTTAAATATTCCACTTTATTTAACTGGTTCAAATTCACTTTTGATTTGAAACAGTCACTTGGATTGAGTCTAATAATCAATGAAAGGCTAATTAGTAATAATTTTTACATTATACTTACTGTAATTCAATAACATGTTGTATTAAATTTAGTTAAGTATACAGGTAAGTGACTTTGAATACATTATTTAACTTCTTCATATTTGAATCCTTTTTCTTTTTTTTGAGACAGAATCTCACTCTGTCACCCAGGCTGGAGTGCAGTGGCACAATCACAGCTGATTGCAGCCTCAAGCTCCCAGGCTTAAGTGATCCTCCCACCTCAGTGCCCCCAGTAGCTGGGACTACAGGGGTGTGCCACCGAGTCTGGTTAATTTTTTCTATTTTTTGTAAAGATAGGGTCTCACTATATTTTCTAGGCTGGTGTCAAACTCCTGGATTCAGTGATCCTCCCATCTTGGTCTCCCAAAGTGCTGAGATGACAGGTGTGAGTCACGGCACCCCGCCTGCAATCCTTTATAGAACCATGATCCAGCCTCAGCTGGTAGCTTTTCTATATCTTCTATGCTGCTTGACTTCCCACACATCATTCTCATCACATGATGACCCTTGGGTGTTATTTCTGTTTAGAAATAAAAATAATAGATACATTCCTTCTCTATGCACTTAGGAAAAATTTCCTAAGTGTACGTTGCTATCCTCTCATCCTTTCTTCGTACCTCCCCCCCAAAAAAAGATTTCTCACCCTCTCTAACTCTAACCCCTCCATATCTCCTCTCATTTTCTATAGGGAATTCCTAGTCCTTCTTTCTTAAGGCTTTCTTCTTTGAGGCAGAATCTGAACGTTATGTGTGGTTCTTTATCTTCATTATGTTTGAACAACTGCAATACTATATAATAGCAGTTGGTGGTTCAGAAAACTTCAAAGAAAACAAACAATTATTCTCTCTTATCAAGACATAAAAATAGATTAAGTGGTATTAGAAATATCTTCAAGAAATCTGAATTAATTTTTTTTTAAGTTTGTGATCAGGCTGGGCACGGTGGCTCATGCCTATAATTCCAACACTTTGGGAGGCCAAGGCGGGCAGATCACTTGAGGCCAGGAGTTCAAGACCAACCTGGCCTACATGGTGAAACCCCATCTCTATTAAAAATACAAAAATTAGCTGCACGTGGTGGTGCGCACCTGTAATCCCAGCTATTTGAGAGGCCGAGGCAGGAGAATTGCTTGAACCCAGGAGGTGGAGGTTGCAGTGAACCAAGATCATGCTACTGCACTCCAGCCTGGGCAACAGAGCAAGATTCTGTCTAAAAAATAAAAAAAAAAAGTTCGTTAAGTTTGTGATCATAAAACTCACCAAAAGAAAACTCAGAAAATTTATAACTTCATTATTCTGTCCTCAGAGTAATCTAGTTAAGATTAGTGGTGAGAGAGAACACTGGAATATAAATCATTTAACTGCCATTCTACTGCACTAAATCATCTTTTGATCTTAAGTCACTAAATTTCAGTGGGTCTCAGTCTTTCAATCTGTGAAATCAGAGAGTTACTCTAGATCTATGTTTCTTAACTGTTGTCCACAACTCATTTGCAGGTGTGGGAGCAGGGTTGACATCACAGGCATACAACCTGTGCAGTCTCACTTGCTCAGAAGTCGGCCTGAGCACAAGGGCCCCACCCTCGAATTAATGATCCACCACTGCTATCTTGAAAATCTTAATAGTTGTTTAATAAGGAGACCTTAAAGTTTTATTTTGGTTTGGACCCTGCAAAGTATGTAGCTGGTCTTTGTGGTGAAATCAGTTTGGTGGACTGAGATCAGCATTTTTCTCTTAATGAACTAGATGAGAAGAGAAAATACCTGAATGTATAACACAAAGTGTAGGTATTTTTTCCTGAAACTCTTGCTTTAGTTTTATTTACTGTATGCAAATGAGTACGGGGTGGGGGAGGAGGGAAATGTCTGTGTATGTGTATTTAGTTGCAAAATAAAATGTATTTTTATGTAAGTTATGATCAGTGATTAGACCGATACAAAGGTCCCTACCAATTCTAACATTCTAAAATGGTATGCCTCTTGTTATCAAGCAAAACAGCATAAATAACGAGGTCTTTTCTTCTGTAGAAGAAAAATCCACTAACCAGTGAGAAAACCTGATGATCATAACAAAAGGATTTGAATTCAAAAGCAGCTGCTGCTGCTTGCTTTTTCAAATGTTTCTATGCACAAAGAAAAAAAATGTAACTTAAAGATAAACATTCTAAATAAGAAAATACAAGGTAAAAATAATTTTTAAATACATCAAGATCAGTAACCACATAATATCTAAGGAAGAAACAGGAAGGGTAAAACTGTGCTCTGTTGGCAAGATATTAAGTCTGTACCCTTCAAAAATGGTAACATGCTTAATTGGCCTCTCATTATAAGTTGCACCCTCAGATATTGCTATCATAGACATTAATGTAATTATTTGAAACTCAAATATTTAGTACTTCTATTAGCTCTTTTTAAAAAGATTACACTCAGTAATGTTATATACAACATTCTGATACGCATTGAATCTACACATTGAACCTCGGATAAGGCACAGTATTCATACAATAATAAGCACTTTCCAGAGATGGGTGTGTTGATACAAGCTGCCAAATGTATCCAAGCCATATAATTTTTTCATATTTAGAAAGCAATGACATTCTTCTTCTCTTAAAGAAACTACTTTTACAACCCACATTTACAAAATGTGAGCTTTCCAGTGATTAAAAGCTTTCTCTAGCCAAGCAGAAATGGGATGGAGTTAAAACATTTTTCTGACACACTTTAGGCTTGCCAGAGTTCAACAGGAAAGCAGTTAAGAAAGCCCATTCAGGGGTAATACTCTTCTGAGAGAATGTTCAAAATATAAAATTATGACCCCAAGGTGAAATGAAAGCCAAGGAGGCCTCTGCTTATAATTATTAGTTCCAAAACCATTTTGATTTAAGTACGTTTTAGAAGCTCTATATATGTGAATTATTTGTCGAATTGCTATCATTACATGTGCCATGATGTGTTTTTGGGGTACTCACCACAAGAAACTTACAGATAAAATACAATTTGGATATACAGATTCTGAATCTAATAAATAGCTATCATTTTTCTTCTATGGTTTAGGAATTCATATTCCTATCCTGGCTGATAATACACTGCAAAAGGGATTCCTAACTGTGTCCGAGTAGTAGACAAATGATTACTGAGGAATAGCTCGGCAGTAATAAAACCAATCCGTGTTATGTATGTGTCAAGAAACTGGTTATACAGTTTTCAAAAAGAAGTCATGTGTGACATTGACAGCTTGCAAGTTAAGAAGTCAAAAGACCTGTGCTTGGCTCTTGTTTCAACTCCAGCCACTATTTTGTCTTCCTTTATACTACAGCTCGCTTATTAGCAAAGGGGAAGAGGTAAACAGCTTCCCAGTGTCATCTTCCAAAATTACTGTTAGAGTTCTAGAGAGATAGTGTGATACAGACAAAGGCCTCGGACTCTGAAGTCTTCCATTCGTGCCTCATCCTGCTGTGTAAACAATGGCCAGTCATGTAGTTTCAGACAGCCTCAATATTTTCTCTTCTTTAAGATGAAAATTCTTATGCTACCTATTTCACAAAATTAATATACAAATAAAATAATTTATTATACGGGAAATCTTATTTGTAAGTCATATTATAAATATTAAACTACTCTCTTAGGTTACATAAAAAATACTTTGGAAAAGATCTATTTGGTATCCTGGATCCTCCTACTTTCCCAAGACAGTAATTATAAAGACATAACTTCAATGTTGTGAGAATATTGAAAGAATTAGCAATAATTCTAAAATTAATAATGTTAGAGTGGAAAAAATACAGTTTCATGGTCTAGCCACACTTAACCATCTGAAACAAAAAAAAAATTGGCAACACTGAAAGCAAATAGGAAAAATGGGGTATTCTTACATCCTTGGAACCATAGAACATTCGCAAGCCAGGTATTGGGAAGTTTTGCTTATTCTGTAAGACTTCTTTTTGAGCCAGCTAGGAGATACTTACTTCCTTCTGTCTCCTCCAGCTCAACCATCCCTGTTCCACATCCTACACACATACACACTGTATTAGCCTATTTTGATACTGATATAAAGAAAGTGCCTAAGACTGGGTAATTTATAAAGGAAAGAGGTTTAACTGACCACAGTTCAGCATGACTAGGGAGGCCTCAGGTAACTTACAATTATGGTGAAAGGTGAAGGGGAAGCAAGGCACCTTCCTCACAAAGAGGCAGGAAGGAGAAGTGATGAGCAAAGCGGGAGAAGCCCCTTATAAAAACCATCAGCTCTCATGAGAACTCACTCACTGTCACAAGAACAGCCTGGGGGAAACCACCACCATGACCCAATTACCTCCACCTGGTCTCCCTCTTGACATGTGGGGATTATGGGGATCATGGGGAATATAATTCAAGATGAGATTTGAGTGGGGACAAAAAATCTAACCTTACCATTCTTCTCCTGGCCCCTCCCAAATCTCATGCCCCTTTCACATTTCAAAAACCAATCATGCCTTCCCAATAGTCCCCCAAAATGTATAATTCATTCCAGCATTAATCCAAAAGTCTAAGTTCAAAGTCTCATCTGAGACAAGGCAAGTCCCTTCCACTTATGAGCCTGTAAATTCAACAGGATGTTAGGTACTTCCTAGATACAGTGGGGTACAGGTATTGGGTAGATGTTTCCATTTGAAATAGGAGAAATTAGCCAAAACAAAGGGGATACAGGCTTCATGTAAGTCCGAAATCCAGTGGGGCAGTCAAATCTTAAAGCTCCAAAATGATCTCCTTTGACTGCATGTCTCACATCAAGGTCACACTGATGCAAAAGGTGGGCTCTCATGGCCTTGGGTAGCTCTGCCTCTGTGGCTTTGCAGGGTATGGCCCCACTCCTGGCTGCTTTCATGGGCTGACATTTAATGTCCACAGCTTTTCCAGGTGCATGGTGCAAGCTGTCAGTGGATCTACCATTCTGGGGTTTGTAGGATGGCGGCCTCTTTTCACAGCTCCACAAGGCAGTGCCCCAGTGGGGACTCTGTGTGAGGGCTCCAACCCCACAGTTCCCTTCTGCACTGTCCTAGCAGAGGTTCTCCATGAGAGCCCTGCCACTGAAGCAAACTTCTGCCTGGACATCCAGGCCTTTCCATACATCCTCTGAAATCTAGGCAGAGGTTCCCAAACCTCAATTCTTGATGTCTGTGCACCCACAGGCCCAACACCACATGTAAGCACCAAGGTTTGAGGCTTGCACCTTCTGAAGCAACAGCCTGAGCTGTATGGTGGCCCCTTTTAGCCATGGCTGAGATGCAGGGCACCAATTCCTGAGACTGCACAAAGCAGCAGGACCTGGGCCCAGCCCAAGAAACTATTTTTTCTTTCTAAGCCCAAAGCCTATGATGGGAGGGGCTGCCATGAAGGCCTCTGACATGCCCTAGAGACATTTTCCCCATTATCTTAATGATTAGCATTTGGCTCATAATTACTTATGCAAATTTCTGCAGCAGGCTTGAATTTCTCCTCAGAAAGTAGGTTTTTCTTTTCCATTCCATCATCGGGCTGCAAATTTTCCAAACCTTTGTGCTCTGCTTCTCTTCTAAACATAAGTTCCAATTCCAAACCATCTCATTGTGAATGAATAAAACTGAATGCTCTTAAGAGCAACAAAGTCACATTTTGAATGCTTTACTGCTTAGAAATTTCTTCTGCCAGATATCCTAAATCGTCTCTCTCAAGTTCAAAGTTCCATAGATCTCTAGGGTAGGGGCAAAATGCCACCAGTCTCTTTGCTATAGCATAGCAGTCACCTTTGCTCTGGTTCCCGAGAAGTTCCTCATCTCCATCTGAGACCACCTCAGCCTGGACTTCATTGTCCATATCACTCTTTTCATTTTGGTCAAAGCCATATAACAAGTCTCTAGGAAGTTCCAAACTTTCTCACATCTTCCTGTCTTCTGAGCCCTCCAAATTGTTCCAACCTCTGCCTGTTACCCAGTTCCAAAGTTGCTTCCACATTTTCAGGTATCTTTATAACAGCACCCCTCTCCTGGTACCAATGTACTGTATTAGGCCATTTTCGTACTGCTATAAATAACTACCAGAGACTGGGTAATTTATAAAGGAAACAGGTTTAATTGACTCACTGTTCAGCATGGCTGGGGAGGCCTCAGGAAACTTACAATCATGACAAAAAGTAAAGGGGAAGCAAGGCACCTTCTTCACAAGGAGGCAGGAAGGAGAAGTGTGGAACAGAGGGGGAAGAGTCCCTCATAAAATCATCAGATCTCATGAGAATTCACTCACTATCAGTGAGAACAGCATGGGGAAAACCACCCCCATGATTCAATTACCTCCACCTGGTTTCTCCCTTGACACATGGGGATTATGGAGGTTATAATTCAAGATGAGATTTGGTTGGGGACACAAAGATTAACAATATCACACACCTTAGTAACCATGATTACTACAAGTATTTAGAAGGAAAAAACAAGAAAGAGGGAGAGAGAGAGCTGAAAAAGGACTAGCTTTGTTCACATTATGGGAATGCTATCTTCTTACCAGTACCATATGGCCTGCATAATGTGCCTGAATTTGGAGTGGACCCAACAGTACACAATCCCATAGACAAGAAATGAGGGAGTGATGGAGACTACAAAATCAAATTATAGTGCTAGTTACAGGAGAAGAGTAAGCAGATGCCAGATGTCATATAAATAGATAAAACAGCAAAGGATTACAAGCACTGGTTTTCCATCAGCACAAGACAGGCCCACATTTTTCACTATAGTATACAGAGTTTCCATGATGTGACCTCTGCCTTCTCCTGTGTTGTTCTTGCCTCTTTACATTGCATTTTACATTCTGGCAATATCCAAACACTTGTACCTCTTTATTAACACTATGCTGTTTCTATAACCTATGACTTATTTTAAAATGAGAATGCTTTCACTTTTAAATACATGCTTTACCTAGTTACGGGCTTTATATCATTAAGACTCATTTCAAGGGACATGTCTTTCAAATTATCTTTTGTAACTGGGAAGCATGATTTTTGTGGTCTTCTGGTGTGTTCTCATAAAATTCTTTGTATGGACTTGTACAACATTATTGCCCCAGAATGGTCTATATAGTTCTGCTCCCCTGACTACAAAAGGCAAACGAGTTTCTTGGGGCAGAGATTGTGATCTCTGTCCTTTGCTGCACCAACACCAAGGCACAGTGCCTATCTAATTCTCTCCTAGATAAGCAGTTCCTGGGATTTCAGATAGTAATTAGGGTTCTAAGATTCTGGGCCATTCGTATGCAGATTTGGCACAAACTCAAAAGAGCCAAAGGTAAAGTAAACGTAGAACCAAAGGGTAACATCAGAGATAATCCAAAACTGATTGCCAGGCAGACAGTCCAAAGTTCATCCTGTAGAGAGCTAAATCCAGGAGTCTTGGCATAAAGGTGGGTAAAAGCCAGGCATGGACAGGAGGATAAAGGGGGAGAGTCCAGGCATAGCAGGTGGATTATATCAGACCACTAGAAGCAGAATATGGAACTCTATCTTTACCAGGAATCTGAGGTTCAGGAGCCTTGCACTACAGCAGCTCTTACTTCAGGATCCAGTGTAGGAGGAGCTGTTAAAAGTACAAAGATGGTCAGACAATTGTAAAGGTACGTTCACATACAATATCAACCCTCTCTACATCTTTACCAAATCTAAGGTAAAATGTTACCTAATGTAACAAACTTAAACTAAAGTGGACAAATAAGAAACTAAAACCTCTATCTTCTATGAACTCATTCAAGAAAACAATTCCAATCAATAGCATTCTAAAAGTGTGTTACACTAGTTCCCACATTATAAGAGACAGTAAACCATTAAAATGAGTCCATAAACTGATTAACTATATTGGTCACAATGCTTTAGAAACTGTTTTAGATGAGTTATTAATATGCAGTTTCAATATATGTGAATAAATGGCAGGTTAAACTAAAAAATGTATTAAGTAAATGATTATACACACACACATAATATAAACTGCCTGATTTGTGTTTGTAATAAACGTGAATTTATTTAAAAGCCAAAGAGAAAAGTTAATGTTGAATATTCAGAACAAGGAGTAGTTTTATCTAAGGAAATATTTCACAGGCAGATGGAAGTGAATATGCAAAATTGTTCCAGTTAAGCAAATGTTCCAGATAAATTTTTAAGATAAAACATGCTTGCAGTTCTATGCAATTTGCAGTATTTTTAATAGTCTGTTGCTGGATTTTGTATATGACTTCAGTTATTTTATCATCCTACCTCTGTGAAGCAACACTGAGTATGAAAAACTGAACTGCAAGAAAAGCTTCCAGCCAGACAGTGGGTAGGAGTAGAAGCAGAATAATGATGTTTTAACAGGACTGTGAAAGGATGACAGATGTACAAGGGAAAGTTCTCAAACATGTTGAAGATGAAGCCCATTAAGCCCCCAAACCTTGTGATATCTGTCTGATCACTCACTCTGGGATTCATTATACAAATGATTCAGTACTTCCAAGATACATTAAAATTAGTGCCCTAGTATTAGAGCCTCATTCCTGGAACCACCCTGTTGCATTTATAGGAGGAATTTTTGAAAAAAAAATTTATGTATACATTGTATGATACTTAGATTAGAAAGAAATGCATGCCACAGGGATTAAGAGGTAGACACTGAAATCAAAACCTGAGTTTAATTCCCAGCTCTACTAGTTGTGAGATACGTGACCTTGCGCAACTTTACTAGGGCTCTCTATGCTTCTGTTTCCTCTCTTGTAGCATAGGAATAATAATGCCAGCTAACTCATAGAGTTACTATGAGTAATCAATTATACAATGTCTGACAAATGATGGCACATAGCAAATTTTTGGATGAGAACAGAGGCAAATGCTGAAATAATCAATGGCGCACCATTCACACAAACGTCTTTCTACTACAATAATTTATAAGGTCTAAGAGTTTCCATCATCTGCATACACCTTAAAATGCTTCCTTGACCAAACTCAAACCAACTAGCAATTGAAGGCAACAGTTCTGATTTTTAGTATGTTTCATGCTTAGTAGAAACAAGTTAAAAGAACCAAAGTCTGAATTTAATATTAGCCAGAAATAATTGATAGCCAAATTTAATGTGAACAAGCATATTTTGCATATCTATGCCCTTTTACTGAAATAGACACAAAAAGTAGATGAGTAACTTATTTCTAAGTTGAATTACTAAGCACACTCTCTCGAGTAGTCATCAGAAATTTTTAACACTCACTAAATTATCTGAAAACATAAATAATTTTAAGGTTAGAATGATTCTTTGATACTGTATAGTCAAGTCCAAAGCATTCACTTTACACAAGAGGAAGCTGAATTCAAGATATTTATGATTTTTATAAAGTATGACAGGTCAGTAATTGGAATGCTAGTACTAGACCCAGGTCCCCAGCTACAACAATATTCTCCATTTCAAAATATCATATTGATAGTGGAATGAATTTACGAGTACATGTTGGAGATTGTGTCTTTTTGTATTTACTTAATATGTATCCATTTATATTGGGAGTCAGGTATCTCACATCTCATATAATGTACTGATTTAAAAGATATTAAGAAATTAGACATCTTCCAAAATTAGAAAAGAACAAATTCAATTCACAAAATAAAATTTAAGCAAGTATTCCTGGAAGAAGAGAGTTGAAGGAGAAAGTAAAAGAAGATAAAGATAATTTTCTTCAGGACTTTCCTCAAGAATGTGAAAGGTCATTATCCAGAAGAAAATGTCCATTGCCTTCCAAACTCAAGGCCAAAAGAACAAGCAAAATACCAAGAGATTTTATACCAGTATGATGGATTGTGTTTCCAAAGAGGGTCACAGCAATGTCTCCCATTTGACATGTTCTTTTACAATATGGTCATTCTCCCATCAACAGTGGAATCTATTTCCTCTCTCCTTAAACATGGGCTGCTCCTGTAATATATTTTGAACTAGGAACTGTTTTGGAAGTGAAATTGTATAACTTATAAGGCTAGGCCTTAAAAGGTTTGCACAGTCTCCAGCTTTACTGCTAACACTGCTTCTCTTGGAAACCCCATCACCATGCTGTGGGGAAGCACAAGCAGACATGTAGGGTGGACCACATGGAAAACTGAGACTCAGCCTACAGCTCCCACTGAGATCCAGCTGACAGCAAGCACCAACTGCCAGCATGTGAGTAAGGTCATTTAAACCTTCCAGCCATCCCTTTACCTCACTGAAGGCCACATGAAGCAAAACTGCTCAGAAGTATCCTTGATATAGTTTGGATATTTGTCCCCTCCAAATCTCATGTTGAAATTTGATTCCCAATGTTGAAGGTGGGGCCTAGTGGGAGGTGTTTGGGTCACAGGGCAGAACCCTCATGAATGGCTTGGTGCCATTTTCATAGTATTGAGTGAGCTGTTACTCTTAGTCCCTGTGAGATATGGCTGTTAAAAATAGCCTGACATCTCCTTCTGTCTCTTGCATCCTCTTTCACTGTGTGATGTGTTAGCTCCCCGTCTCCTTCCATCATGACTGGAAGCAGCCTGAGGCCCTCACCAGAAGCAGATGCTGATGCCATGCTTTTTGTACAGCCTTCAGGAACTGTGAGCCAAATAAACCTCTTTTCTTTATAAATTACCCAGCCTCAGATATTCCTCTATAGCAATGCAAAAATAGACTAAGGCAAGCCTGCTCAAATTCTAGACCCAGAAAACATTGAGCTGATTAAATGGTGGTTGTGGCAAGCCATTAAATTAAGCTTCCAAAGATCATCTTCTGGTTGTCCTTCAGGCTAGGATGGATGCCCATCCTATGTTCTCCTGTAGCACACTGATTCCCCCCTACCATACCACTTACCGTATTCCACCTTAATTACCTATTACTTCTCTCCACCTCTCACTCTGCTGCATGCAAAAATAGATTTATACAGTAAGAGATAACTGCAACAACTAGAGAAAATATTGTCATCCTAAACATTTATATAATGTTTAGATGATAGCTCTTCCTACAGCTAATATATGGTTTCTAAGATACATCAGTTAAACTGGACAAACAGAGTCATACATTTTAAACACACACACACACACACACACACACACACCCCTCTAGTTCTGTGCCCTCTCATCACACAATTCTTCAGTTTTTTTTCTAGGCACTTCCAGGACTCCCCAGGGAGTGATTCTCAGAAGACTGGGACTTTTAACAATTTTACAAAACTTATTTGTTTTTTCGTTTCATGCTTCAGTAGCCAAAGTAATATCTCTTGCTATTACCAATGCCATAATCAGCAGCTTTGCCGCTGAAGTATGCCACCAGGGTACTGATGACTGCTCATTTCTGAATTTTTAGGATGTTAAGATGATTACAAACAGTATTAAGTCAAGTTCAATGTCTTTGGTGGCTACTCATACCAGGACAAAAGTTGTAGTGCTAAATCTTCCCTGCTGTAGCTACTAGTAAGTCATATCTTTATTACTCAACATAAATTTCAATAGAATTGTCTTGCCCCTTTGCCAATTAAAACATCACATGCACAAACACATATATACACACAGTCTTGCTTTAGACTGAGTGATATTCTGCCATTCATTCCATCAACAAATAATTATTTATTTAATGGTGCTGTTCTTGACACTGGAGTGTGCAATGGAAAACAAGGCAGACAAGAATTCTGCTCTCATAAAACCTGAAGTCTACTTGAACAGGCAGACCAAAAAACAAATACTTAAAGGAAATAATTAAAAATTGCAATAAGCAATAAAATAACAGAATGCTGGGACAGAGCAAGATGGAGGAGACCTACTTTAGTCCCTACTTAGAGGCTGGAGATGGTCACTTCGTGGAGGAAATATTTTAGCTGACTTCAAAAGAATGAACAAGAACCAAAAAAATGCAGGATAAAATATTTCTAGGCAGAGGAAGCAATATATTTAAATACCCTGATGGTAAAAGGAACTTGTTCTGTCCTAGGAGCTGAGAGGAGTCTGAACAGCATGAAGCAGTGAGTTCTGGGAAAAACATTATCAAGTGGAGACATCCAGATAAGCAAATAGTGCAGGGCCTTGAAGGCCAGAGAGAAGTTTTCACTAGCTGTGCAATGGACAGCAAATGGCAGCTCACAATGGAATGGCATGATACTATTTAACTTTTAGAAATGTTAAGTCTGACTACTGTGGTGAGCGTGAAAGAGAACAGACTTGACTGAAGAGAGACAAAAAATGAAAGTAGATTATTAGTCCAAGGGGACATTGGCCTAGACTAGGGAGAGGGAAAGAAGAAATTAAGATATTGAAACATGTTTTCAGGGAAGAGTCTAGCATTGACCCACATTCTTGAACTAAATAATAGAATGTCAGTTATCTATTCCATTGCTCAGCGCTTCATATCAGTAGAACCCCATGGAGCATGTTTATCCATCCTTTAGTTCTGCCTGAAACTTTGATGGAGATAACCTTTTGCATCAGCTACCAATACAGCTACAGATGCATATATGCCTAAGTAACCAGCGTCAAAGAAGTATAATGGTAGGAATTAAAGCCCCTGGATGATAAAGGTATCTAACTTCTTTCTTTGTTTGTTTTTGTTTGTTTTTGAGACAGAGTCTCGCTCTGTCACCCAGGCTGGAGTGCAGTGGCGTGATCTCAGCTCACTAAAACCTCTGCTTCCCAGGTTAAAGCGATTCTCCTGCCTCAGCTTTCCAAGTAGCTGGGATTACAGGCACATGCCACCACCCCCAGCTAATTTTTTGTATTTTTAGTAGAGACAGGGCTTCACAGTGTTAGCCAGGATGGTCTCGATCTCCTGACCTCATGATCCACCCACCTAGGCCTCTCAAAGTGCTGGGATTACAGGAGTGAGCCACCGCGGCTGGCCAAAGTCTCCAACTTCTAAAGAATACCTCCTGCTGCTTCTACAGTTTCAGTCTTTCCTTCTCTCAGGCCAGACTGGATATGCATTCATATAGTATATTCCTTATTACCTTATCAGAACGCTCATACACCATCTTAATTGCTATTTTGGTCAATTTAGGTTGCTATAACAAAGTACCATAGACTGAGTGGCTTATAAACCAAAGAAATTTATTTTTCACAGCTTGAGAGGCTGACAGTCTAAGATCAAGACCCCAGCATGGCCAGATTCTGGCCAGTACCCTCTTCTAGCTTCTGGATTGCCAACTTTTTAGTGCATCTTCAGGTGGAAAAAAAAAAAAAAGACTAGAGAACTCTCCAGAGGTCTTTTATAGGAGTTCTCATTCATGAGGGCTCCACCTCTCATGACCCAAGTTACCTCCAAAAGGCCCCATCTCCTAATACCATCATACGGAGGGTTAGAATTTCAACAAATGAATTTTAGTGGGAACAAACATTTACTTCATAACAATTGTTCCTTACTTCTCTGTACCTCTCATTGTCCTATAACCAAAACCATGTCTTATTCATAACAGTATCTCCAGAACCTTGTATAATGACTGACATAAAATATACTCTCAAAACAATTTTAATTACATAAATAACTGAATTTCTTCCTCCTACCATTGGAGTGAAAGCAGGAAGCCAACCTTGGGTCTTCAATTCTGAAGTCCTAAGTTTAAAACTGGGAGTAAGGTTAAGTCCATGTCAATCTGGTAAGCCATGGTAGGTCTCTTGGTAAGATGAGAATTGTATTTAATGATGTTCTAAATTCACATGTAAAAGTTAACATTCAGTTGCCCAAGTTAAAAGTATTTGAAATCCAGGAGATGAAGAAGGCATTTATAACCAATGTCAGAGCCCATATTTTGAGGCTGCACAAAACATTTATTTACATATAATTTAATACACAAACATTAACAGTCATATCTACATTTATAGTATGTTGTTTGACATTGTAAGTTATGGTAAGAAATGTATTTGAAGTATGAAATATAGATTACAACTATTTTTAAAGCATATAAGATATTGATTATATCTGCATATAGAATGAAATTTATTAAGAAAGAGAATTTCTCTGCTAATGCTCTGCAAAAGGGGCTAAAATTATCGAGTTTTGTTTCTTTTCTCAAAGAAACTGCTTGAAGGCAATAAACTACAGGTATCCATGCAGGCACAAAATGAGGGCATTGCTGAAGCCATTTAGAGGTACTTCTTCACTTCAGTGTAGGTCACAGTGTCTAAATAAAGTTCATGTAAAGTTATCATGCCTTGTCTAAAACATCTAAGACCCAGGTAAAGGTCAAGACTATCTTGTGAATCCATGACTCCAGATGACCCAATGCAATAAGCATAATAAGAAAGAGGTTTTAATCCACGAACCTCTGTGGAGGGCTGAACAATAGAAAGAGTGTTCAATAGATTGGGGATATGGTTATTAAAAGAAGATAAATGCCTTTCAACATCCTATTTGCATTGATAATGAAACATCTGCTCTATATCTCTTGTTTAAAAAAAAAATGGAAAAATAATCAGAGGAAAGTTCCAAGAGTGGGTGTATACATCTATGAGGTATTTTCATGTATGCCCAAATCGAAAAAAAAAATAGTTTTACTAATATTCCATTAAATTGTGACACAGCCTGGGCGCGGTGGCTCACGCCTGTAATCCCAGCACTTTAGGAGGCTGAGGTGGGCAGATCACAAGGTCAGGAGTTCGAGACCAGCCTGGGAAATATGGTGAAACCCCGTCTCTACTAAAAATAAAAAAAATTACCCGGGCCTGGTGGTGCATGCCTGTAGTCCCAGGTACTCAGGAGGCTGAGGCAGAAGAATCGCTTGAACCCAGAAGCAGAAGTTGCAATGAGCTGAGATCATGCCACTGCACTCCAGCCTCAGTGACAGAGCAAGATTCCATTTCAAAAAAACAAAAAAAAATGTAACACAAGGCATAGCTAACTCTTCACACATGATCATTTTATATATATCAGCACTGCTTTTGACTAAAGTTCTGCTAGTTTCTTCCACATGTTAATGTGTTAGCATAATTTCAAATATTCAGAGCACACCACGAATATTCTTTATCCAATAAATAAATTCAATAAATAAATCCTTCTTTTCTTCCCTTAGGTCATTCTCTCTCTGAATTTTCAGATGGATAGCAAGAGTTGACATATGGTAATCCAAAGCAAATGCGCTCTCTTTCTCTTTCCTGAACTAGCACTGTTCCCTCTTTAAAAGAACTGGATGCATTTTATGAGCTATGTTGAAAAACAAAATGACAGTATATTTGCTGGCTATGAATGTTCAAATTTTAATGAATTCTTTTGATGAAAACTGTAATGGACTGAGTTGTATTCTCCCAAAATTCACATGTTGAAGTCCTAACAGTATCCAGTCCCCAGTATCCCAGAATTTGTAACTGTATTTGGAGATAGGGTCTTTGAAGAGGTGATTACCTTAAAATAAGATCTTTAGGGTGTGCCCTAATTCAGTATGACTGATGTTCATATAAGAGGAGATTAGGACACAGGCAACACAGAAAGAAGACCATGTGAAGACATCAAAATATGGCCATCTGCTAGCCAAAGAGAGAGTGCTCAGGAAGAACCAACCCTGCCAACACCTTGATCTCAGATCTTTATATTCCAGAATTATATAAAAAAAAATTTTCCATTGTTTAATCCACCCACTTTGTCGAGCTTTGTTAAGGAAGTCCTATCAAATTAATACAACTACTGACTTCCTAAATTCATGGCAGTAAGCACTTTCTAAATATTAATGCTGATATTACAAATATTGCATTTTCATAAATATCTCCTGTAACAAAATGAAAATATCATTAAGAGAATTTCTTATACAATGAAACTAACACTTCCTGTGGTTGTGTATGTGTCTTATTTTCATAAGTCCAGGCAAGCATTTCATGCCTTTAGACTCATAACTGAGCCTCAGGGGAACATAATTGGTACATTCAGGAACTCTAGGCAGAGAATCACACTTTGAAAAAAGCCCAGTACTAGGATATGGAAATAACAAAAGGACTGGCTGTAGAGTTTGCTTTCTAGAGCTATGATATGTTTTCTCAGGGAGGGGAGAATCTGCCTCAGATCAGAACAAGCTTCTCTAGGTTCAAGCCACCTCGACTCTTTGTTCCTGCCCTTAAGTACCTTCTAAAACACCCAGCTGATATAACAGTTTGTTATACAACTGGAACACGTAACAGTTTGTTCGAGTTATCTGTTTATGTGTCTGCCTTAATTCACTGGACTAGAAGTTCCTCTAGAGCAAAGATGATGTGTCTGGCACATTGAAGGCACATGAGTTTGGTAAATTGATGAATTACTAAATAAATGACTGAAGAAATAAATGAATGAAAATAAATCAAAGATTCAGGGCATCTCAGAAAATTCCAAACAGCAGGCAATCAGCAGTGCAGGCAGATGAATTGTCTAACAGCAGATATCAGCATAACACAGTCATTGGACAACACGTATTATTCAGACCCTAGAGGCATTATTCAATCTCATTGCAATTTAGTCCCAAGAAGATTAGACTCAGTTACATCCAGCCTTTCTCATATGGTTATAACAGATATAACAACCAGATTGATTCACTGCTGAATCAATGAACTTCAGTCTCTCTTTTTAAAGAAATGATTGATCTCAGAGTCTCTAGGGATGAGGAAACCTGCATAGAACATAGTTAAGCTCCATGAGGACAAGTTATGTGTTCATACTGTATCCCTATTCATGATACGTATTAGGTTCTCAATACATATTTATTATTGATTAAATCAACTAATATTGATTTGCTTTCAAAATATACCCAAGTTAGCTCAGCCAAATAAGACTTGCAAATTAATAAAAGCAATTTCAGTATTTAACTGAATCAGAAATACTAAATGTGAAAGGGTGGCATTTAGTGAGACTAGCCTCTCCAGGAACATCCCTCCCTGAGTCAGGCAGAGCCTGTCAGTCAACCACACACACCTCAGTGTTTGATCTGTAGCCAGTAAAAAAAGAAGTGGGTCAAACAACTTCATCAAGATGTGTTCTGGTGCACTCACCATGCCTGGTTTTTAAATGTGAGCTGAGTGTTCCTCATTATTACATATTGACAACACCTTAGCAATCAAATTATTCAAAAGGTTATGATAATCAAATTATTTTAAAAGGTTGACTATTTCTTATTTTGACTTGAAAAGAAAAAGTTTCCAGAAGAGATGGGGTGAAAAGTTGGGGGTGGAGCTGATAAAAGAGGTGTAAATGGGAACTGAGTTGAATTAAACACATGCTATATGCCAGCCACAGTAATAGGCTCTTAGCGTTTCTCATGTCTTCAGTTCTCATAACCTTTGGGGACAGGTCCAATAATTTCCATTTTATAAATCTGAATATCTCAGATATTCACTAAATCAATTTAGTGATTTAAAACAACAATTATTTATATATTTTATGATTCTACTATTCAATAATGGAGACTGGGTTCACCTGCAAGATTCTTCTCCTATCTGCTGGGCTCCCTCAGCACTTGCTGTCCTTGTATTTCAGGTAGGAGACTGGCTCCTTCTAGGGCATGGCCAGTTGTCAGCTGGGAACACCTATCCTTCTTGGAGTCTCTTGTCTGCATGTGATGAGACCTCTGGGCTCTGAAACGCCACACAGTCACTCACTCTGTTGGCCTATCATTCTTTTGGCCAAAATAATTACAAGGCCAAAGCCACAGTCAAGATAGCACCTCTTACTGGGACCAGCTGTAGTCACATAGATATAGAAGGAGGGTAAAGAATTTGACACACATGCAATAGAATTATCATAGAATTGTCATAGATACCAAGTGGCTTTTCCAAGATCACCCAGCTAGTAATCATTGAGACAGATTATGAACTTCAGTGTTGAGTCTTAACCTTATATTCTTTGTTCTCTCCTTCTTGCCATTGTTCTCCCTTAAAACAAGGTATAATTAGGTAGATGGCAAAAAAAAAAAAAGCCAAATTCTAATCAAACTGAGATAACTCTGTATCTCTCCATACTTTTACAAACCCACTGTGCAGTGGGGGGTAGAGGCCTGGGGCCAGCAGCGTGCACATGGTCAGCTGCAGGAACCAGATGCATGTGAAAGGTAGTGTGCACGTGCACAGCTACAGGAGTGAGGGCTGGTGGCATACACGTGCATGGCTGCAGATGCCAAATGTGGGTGTAATCATGATGGTGGGGAAAATTTTATTTTCCTCTAAAATAGTTTTCAGCAACTGCCGCAATGTTGCATAGTGTATGTTCAAGAAATGATTTTTTTACAATAAAAATTCCATTAACGATGCTGTGTACCTATCAAAAGCTCGAATTCCCAGGCTATTTCTGTTCTTCAACTGATTAATTATTGTAAGATCTAACTTAGTTTAAAGATCAGGGAATAGTTCCCCCTTAGATAAAAATAGAATTAATAAATGGTTTAACGTCCTTGGTAGACTTTCCTTTCTTGGTAAGAACCTACTAGAAATGCTATATATTAACTGCTTTTGTTGGTGTATTTGTTCTGATTTTCTTTAAATGATTAGGAGAAGGGAAAGATTTCTTTCAAACATAAAAGTAAGAGCCAGATGATAAAATATAGGTTCTGATGAAACTAATCAAGTAACACGAGGCTGTATTGCAAAGGAAGAACATACAGTGTTCCTCTGTTTTGCAAAAGACATTCTAGCAAAGAAATTTTTCAGAGAAACAGCACTCTCTAACAGTCACACCTTTGAGTAGTCAGAATCAAGACAACTGGGCAGGCAAGGGAAGCCAGTCCAGGGTGAGAAATGGTTTTAGAGGCAAATTAATACAAGCAGCGCTCACTCCTCACCAGAAGAGACCTTATAGGCCCTTGGTCTTGGCCGTAACAATGATGTCTTATAAGAAAGACAAGAAACTTCAGCCATTGGACTCAGGCTGACTACATAGAAGAAACTGAAGATGGCTCTCATGGTAGAAAATAAGAACCCCAACGATACTCAGAAAATAATAGCAAATTGCCATGAAAGATAATATATTTTTTTAAGAACTGCAAGGTGGAACTGACAGCACAAACGAGGGTAGGAGCTACGAATGATAACAGCTACTTTATCTGTCCCCTATCATGTGTCACATACTTTACCGTTGTAAAGACTTTATCTATAATAATAAAATAAATAGTAAATACTTGATTATTATTTCATTTAATGCTCACTCTAAAATGTAGGTACTATTTTATCCCTATCTACAGGTAGACAAAATTGGGCAAGAGGTTAAATAATGTTCGTTAGCTCACACAGCTAGCACACAGCAAAGCCTGGTTTGAACGCATAGCTCCCTATGGGTTCAAAGCCCATACCTTGAACCCATACATTTATTGCCTCTTAGGTGCAGCCTGGGGTTCCATTTAAATGAGGGCAAGATGAGCCCAACTATTTTCTCTTTACATAAGGATTATCTAAGTTACTGGTATAAGACTAAACATAATTAATCTTATATAGATATATGGATATTTATTATGTTTACAACAATTGTTCTAAAGTATGATGTTACATGTAAGTGTAAATTACCATGTTCAGATAGAAGACGATTGGGTGGCCCTTTCCATTTGTAAGAAGACAGTGTCAATTCTTTCAACTTTGAAAATAGAGCATCAGCTTTCTATTACCATATCTGTTATTCAAAGCACATAAATATCCTCTCTCAGTCACCAGCTCAAAATTCCAAATTGTCAGGCCTTTACTTGAGGGTATAACCTTGAAGCAAATTAAAATTTACTGTCAACGTTTATTCAAAATTACCAAAAAGGGTGAATATGCTATAACTATAGCCACATTTTAAAAATATTTATTATGTGTCAGATGCTTAACATATATTAGCTCTAATTCTTACATACCAGGGTAATGCTTTGATATGGATATAAGTTGTTGGTTGTTTTGTTTTCATTCCTTTTACTCATGAGCTTCCTCCTACTTTTCAAATAGCAGCAATGGTCATCTATACATACTGCCATTGGTTTAGAATTTAATATGGACAGAAAAATTCATGTCAAATTCATGACTTTCGTCAAGCACTTCCACAGACTTTTATAAATATTTAACAGAGACAATAGTACTAAAAGCCATTGTTTTCCATTGCAGAATCCAGGTGATTGGGGGAAAAATGTTGTGTTTGTTTTCTTTTCTTTCTTTCAATTTCTAATCACCTGGCTTTACTTATCGGCAGCCAAATCTAAGACAGTCAAAGCTGAGAATTTACCCATTAACCATAGAGTGACTAGAAGCGAAATAAAATGTGGGATTATATAGGAACTTTATTCCCCAGGGTCTTATGCCAAGGATATGCCAAAAAGTTAATTTCAGCTAGGAAAAACAGTGAAATGATAGAAACTGTGATAGATCATCAGATAAGTTATGAGAGCCCTGAAAGTGTAAAAGATAATCATTTCATAAATAAAACGTGGTATACACATACAGCAAACTATTCTTCAGCCTCAAAAAGGAAGAAAATTTTGACCTATGCTACAATATTATGAACCCTGAAAACGTTATTTTAAATGAAATAAGCCAGTCACAAAAAGATAAACACTGTATGATTGCACTTACCTGAGATACCTAGAGTAGTCAAATTTATAGAGGCAGAAAGCAGAATGTGGGTTGTCAGGGGCTGGGAGGAGGGGAGGCAAGGGAGGTGTTTAATGAGTATAAAGTTTTGTTACCCAAACACCAGCGGTTGGGTTTATGTCCTGCTGCTCACTGCACAGAAAACCAATCACTGAGACATCAAGTATTGCCAGGAAATGAGGCTTAAATCAGGTCCTGCTGCTGAGGAGATGGGAGATCATTCTCAAATCCATCTCCCTGACTGACTAAAATTGGAAGTTTATATAACAGAGAAAGAATGTATAATAACCACATGTAGGTAAACAGGAATTAGGATGGGGAAAGGAAATCATGAGGGATGAAAGATCTGGCTTCACATTGTTGGAATGTAGTGATCTGGTGAGCTTCAGTTCCTTGATACTATTGGGGAGGCCTGAAGAACAGTTCCCTGAGGAAATAACTCAGATAAGACATATGTTACGTTTCAAGCTTTAAGACTAAGAGGATCAATTTCTATGTTTATTTTAAAAGACTGTAAACATCAGTTCTATGGGACAATGGGCTGTATTCGGTTTTAGTTTTGCAAGATGAAAAGAATTCTGAAGATTGGTTGCACAATAACGTGAACACATGTAACACAACTGAACTCTGCAGTTAAGAATGGGTAAGATGGTAAATTTTATGTTAGGTATATTTTACCAAAATTTATATTTTTTTCTAAAAAAAAGGTAATTACATAACTTTCCAGGGTATATCCTAAGGGTATTTATGCTTTATAGAAAAACTCTATGTCTGACATAGCAGTATGAGTAGCAGGGACTAAGACAGGAGTCCAAGAGGATGAGCCTGATAGGAACCTGATAGAAAAGAAACTGCAGTCTCCTAAACCCCTCAGAGGGACACAGAAGTAAAAAGGAGAGTTGGTGTACCAGAAAGACCCTCATAGTTAACATAAGGGGCTAGTGGACTCCAAAACTGGAGGCCATGAAAAGTCCAAAGCAGTTTCAGTAGGACCAGCAGGCAACACTTAGGGTCTGTTTGGTCAAGTTGTGCCCAGAGTTGGTTCCTTCCAGTGGGTTCTTGGTCTCACTGACTTCAAGAATGAAGCCACGGACTTTCACAGTGAGTGTTACAGCTCTTAAAGGTGGCAGGGACCCAAAGAGTGAGCAGCAGTAAGATTTACTGTAAAAAGCAAAAGAACATAGCTGTAAAGGACCAGGTTGCCGCTGCTGGCTGGAGTGGCCAGCCTTTATTCCCTTATTTGTCCCCGCCCACATCCTGCTGATTGGTCCATTTTACAGAATACTGATTGGTCCATTTTACAGAGTGCTGATTGGTCCATTTTACAGAGTGCTGATTGGTGCGTTTTACAATCCTAGCTACAGAGTGCTGATCGGTGCATTTTGCAATCCTCTTGTAAGACAGAAAAGTTCTCCAAGTCCCCATCTGACCCAGAAGTCCAGCTGGCTTCACCTCTCAAAGTTATACTTCAACAGATGCTACCAGGGTCAGAAACCAGCAATACCAACTAAACTCTTCTCTTCCCATCAGCAGCATGTCTTCATATTTCTCACTTATGAGAAGAAACACATACTCTTGAGTTAAGCTACATTCAATCATAAAGAAATAAAGAACAAAATGTTTTTTAAATACCCAACATCATAAAGGTAAAATGTCATACCTATTATATTCACAACATGCCTCCAAGGAAAATACTATTATTTCCACTACAGATAAGATCAAGTTTCCGCATAATTAAGGAGCTTTCCCAGCTTGTAATTTCTGCAAGCTGGTATTCTCACTCTGGTGTTTCTTATTCTAAAGTTCATCCGCTATATCATGGCAATATTCTCAACATGTTGTCAATTTCACCCATGTGTCAAGCTATATTCCCAGAAAGCCACTTAGTCTCTCAGGTATCTTCCCATACACTCACACACCTATCCTGAATATGCACCACCAATGGTTTTTTGTTTTGTTTTGTTTTTTCCTTGGCTGCTTCTTCAGCCTTTTTTCACAACCCCTGTATCTTCGCTCTGCCTACTGGGCTACCGCTCTCCTCCACGGCTAGTTCCAGGTCTGGAGATTTGCCCTGGACTTCTGACTAGGGGAAGAGAGTCCTGCTGCTCTTCTTCATTCATACTAATCCAATCCCCTGGAACTAGCACCATAAACAATATCCGGGGTCTTCTCAGACAGACAGATTTTTTATAGCTTAAAGCTACTGAGTATGTTTCAACACACAACCACAGACTGATCCCCGGATTCTCCACTGCTACATGCTCTTCCCAATGGGAAATCTGGTACTAATTATATTAGGAAGTGTGACTTTCCATGGAAACTTCCCATCATAACCAGTTGAACGGCCAATATTGGTTTCTGCAGTTGGACCTGAGAACCATGGCCTACTTTTGTTTAGTGGTCTGTTCTCTCTCCTAGTGCCATACTGCCTCAAAAGACCATCACAACGTCTATCAATCACATTTTTGATCACGGACATTATAAATTTTGGAATCATGCTCACACATATATATGAATAAATGATGTCTATGTTAAATGCATGCATCAGTGAAACTTGTTATAAGGGCATACTGGCTTATTTAATACTTAATGTATATCCAAGGAAGGTTACAGTTTTCTGTGTTTCTCAAATTTATGTAATCACTGAACGCTTTTTTTGAAGAAATATCTCATGAGACTGGTTTCCAAGGCACATACATTTTGAAAGTGGTATATTAATAAAAATTGTATTTATAAAGGACTGAGATTTTGAGTTTTATCTCTGAGGTCTTCAATTATTTGTGCTAGAAGTAAATATAAATACTGAAATCCTGCTACCTTTTGTGGATATCTGTTTTTTCTCATTCTCCAACAATCATTCCACTTCCTTCCTGAAATTATACCTTGATTTTCCTTTCAGGAACCATTGCTACTCTCCAAATCAACCAACCTGGCTTGGATGTGGCTCACTGAATCCTCAGCTTCAACAGCAGTAGCATAAACCAGCCCAGCTAATCAATATTTCATCCCACTGGACACAATAATTGAAGTCATTGGTTCGGGGGTGAACTCATGATCAAAGCCAGGTGAATGCACATGTTTCGCTCTTAGGAAAGAGAAGCTTTTTGGACAAGGGTTGCTAAACTTGTAGAATGTAAGTAAGTCTGAAGCTGCTGGGAGCATCGTATGCAGAAAGCCCACCTGAAAAATGAAGCCCCACCAGGAAAGCAGAGCCAAAAGGTAGACTCCTCATGAACGTATCTGAGTCGCTGAGTCTAGCTGAAGACAAACTATGGCTGAATTTTTCACTTACATCAGCCAATTTCTTTTTCTTACTTAAGCCATTATTAGTCAGGCTTCAATCACCTATGACCTGAAAAGTCCTGATTAATGCACTGCTCTGAGGAGGTAGCACTGTTCCCCTGGTGACAAATAGCACAGGTAGTGTGCTTAAGAAAAGTTAATTCACAGTGCTTAGGAGAAGTTAATTTGCTTTCATGAATCTAGTCTTACATCCTTTATCCTAATCTGGAACAACAAAAAAAAATGTCACAGGATTCCTGAGAAGGAAATCTCTTTCATCTACAATCAAACAAATGAACCCCAACTTCAGGTTTCTGCTTCTATTACCTTAATTTATCAAGGCCTCACAGCTTTCAAAATGCTTCAAATTAAGATCCATTTTGTGAGTCTTGTAAATCATAATTAATCTCTTTAAAGCACCTTGAGATTCTCAGGTGAGAGACCAGATAAAAGACAAAGCAACATTATTAAATAATTTAACCATTATTATTCTTTCAAGGGAAAATACAAGAATAAAAATCTTCAGGGAACATGATAATTACCGAGACAATAATGAAGAGCTGATTAGAAAAAGAGCCTCCTTGTCCCTGAAAATAACAAAATCTTCCAAGAGCTCTGAGCAGATGCACGGTTTGTGTTTAACATCCCTTTATTCCTCACTGCCTCCACCCCCTCAGCCCAAACGCGCACACAAATCCCAAAGAAGGGGTCTTTGTGCACATTTGAAAAATGTTCTGCAGAGATCAGGTAATAGTTCCTACACAGTGATGGAAATGTCATTTCATGAGACATTTCTCCAAAAAAGAGCTGCCTGGTAGGGTTGAACGTTTTAGAAACGAATGATCAAACAACAGGAAAATCACAGAAATATCAGTTCTGACTCCTCATCAGAAAGCTAGAAGCTAAAAAAGCTAGCTTTTTAAAAAACAGAAAAAAAGCAAATGGCTCATTCTGGACAAACTGCTTATTTGATAGACAGATTTAGGGCATCCCTTGTGATTTAGTGGGTAGGTAAATTGTTGTTGTCCTATAAACACGTTTAAGAGACACTCAGTGGATGCATCTTTTGCAACCCCCATGTAAGGATTAATTCCTGTGGTGCCACATCACTTCATATAAAGGTCAGAAGAAGAAACACGCCAGCGATAATGGTGAAAGAACAGGTCATCTCCTAAGAATTAATGGCTAGAGGGAAGGAATTGATGGTCTTTGGCTCTACCTTCAGCCATTAACCCCAGCTGGCTGTTAATCCTCGGGAAATGCCCTCTGCCTGGGATGTTATTGCTGTTATAAACTACAAATGAAGGAAATTGCACATGCTCAAACATCAGTGCAAAACATTTAATTTAATGAATAATGCACTTGGAAAAGCATATTCAAGATAGCTTAGAGAAACAGTTTAGCTGCATGTGATTCAGCCAGCTTGCATTCATCAGTTCCTTTTAGTTTAGTTATAACTGAAACTACAAATGGTGCCAAAACTAAACTCTGAACCTAACTGGGTTTACATATGAGTGCTGTGATTGATATTCCATTATGGTCAGTGTTCTTGATTAGTGCCATATAATTACAGGGTTTATTGCTTATGTCAGTGAAATTACAGAGAGAAGATTAGCAGCTAGCAGAGGGTTTTACAGACATTTCCAAAGGTCTGTCCACCCACTGACTAGTTGATGGAGTTGGTATTTTGCTCCCCACCAAACTATTTGTAAAAGGGAGCTGGGCTATTCCACATGCCTTTCTAAGTGACATTTCCGGAACTATCATCCTTATGCCTGAGGTGATGATTCCCCAAATTGGGTTTGCATGCTGAAAAAAAAAAAAAAAAACAAGAAGCAAAAAACGAAAATCTAATCCTCATAGGCTGCTTGAAATGCCATGTCTGCAGGGCCTCATCCTGAGGCAGTACTTCCAGAATGACATGAAAGGATTAAGAGGTAAATAAAGTAATTGGGCACACTCCAAAGTCAATTTGCTCAAATAGCTACTTGTAGGAAAAACAAAAAGTAGAAGTAACACCACATTGGAATTAACAGTGAGGAGTAAAATTAGTTAAGACACAATAAGAACAGTATTAACACATAGAAAGAAATACCCTGGATCAAAATGTAAGATGTCAGCTGAAATTGCAAAAACTCAAAAGAAATTTAGTTTCCTAATGGACACCATTAGGTGATCTTTGCAAAGTGCTGATTTCTGATATGATTCATCTTCAAATCAATAAATCAGGCCAGTTCTGCCTTCTCAAGTAAAGAATAGTAATAAATTTCTGGAGGGGGGAGTTTCAGAGAAGAATGTCTAAATCACATAACAAATTTTGTATGGCATTTTATAAATTGCCAGCATTTCCAAACATAATAGCAAGATGCAAGGTAGGCAATTTTACACCAGTTTTAAAGATAAGCAAACTTTATCTCAGTAATTTCTCAAGACTCTATCAACAGAAAAAGAAGGAAACACAATTTGAACCCAGGGCTTTCTGAATCCAAAGCCCATGCCCTTCCCACTGCCTTTCTTTAGAAATGATCCTGATATATGATATTTCATTTTAATCTTGCCTATGGTTTTTCATAATGTAGCTCTAAAATATATCTCTGGTCTGATCTTCCAGGACCCCTTGAACATGCTCCAGTCAAAATGACTTTGGGCCATTCCTTGAACGTGTCCTCATGATTCCTCCCACACCACTGTCATCATCTATGGAGACCTTACCCATTGTTCAGTGCCTACATGCCTCCTTCTCCACAGAGCCTCTCCTAATACCAGGTAAAGGCCATCTTTTCATCTGACCACCCATGTGTCATTACTGAGGAACTGACCTTTGACAACCTTTCTTGTTTCATACTTATCTATATATGGAACATAGTCACTATTAAGTTATAAACTTTTTTTAAGAAATAAGACTCTCTCTCTCTATATATATATATGTATACATATCATATATATATATATCTTTTTTATATATAGAGTGATAGATATAGATATAGAAATATCTTTTTTTTGAGTCTTGCTCTGTTGCCCAGGTTGGAGTGCAGTGCCATGATCTCAGCACACTGCAAACTCTGCCTTCCAGGTTCAAGTGATTCTCCTGCCTCAGCCTCCCCAGTAGCTGGGATTATAGGCACTTACCACCACATCTGGCTAGTTTTTTTGTATTTTTAGTAGAGATGAGGTTTCACCATGTTGGTCAGGCTGGTCTCAAACTCCTGATCTCAGGTGATTTGCCCGCCTCAGCCTCCCAAAATGCTGGGATTACAGGCATGAGTCACCACACCCGGCCAGAAATAAGGATTCATTATATTTCATCTTTGACCTTCATCATTACAACCTCTTACAAAATATGAATAGTTTGTTGAATGAATGAATGAATGAATGAATAAATTAACGAATGCTTCTATCTTCTTACTCATAACTTTTCTGGATTTTCTGATTAGTATCTATAAGCAAAAGAAAGGTTTCCAACCAATAATCACATATGACTGTTCTAGGTCTTCTTTGAAAAATTTTCTGATTAGATTATTTGGTCTGCGTCCCCCAAGATAAATCCCTGGCAGCTCTGACAAAGCTCCGAGTTTCCTGAGACTTAATCTTTGTGTAATCATGAGTGCAGTCAATGACCTGTATAAAAATGATACTACAAAAATGACAAGAGGTAAACTTTTGCCAAGGAGACTGCAGTACATGAACAACTAGATGAATCTATATGCATTGCAACTTCACAGAACTAAGCTCAGATTCGAATCTAACATTTTATTCGTTTTCCTTCTTGTAATGGGGTCAGAATGAATTTCAATCTGAATCTCTGAAAACCACGCCATCATACACACCACCACAGTTAATTAGTTCAACTGAAACTTGCAGAATAGAGTACGTGGGCATTCTCTAAATCATAGCACTTGCATCATGAATTACCTTGGTGACTAATCAAAGTCACTTAAAGAAGCACCTGACAAACCTAACTTGGGGGTTGCAAGAATAAAATAATGAAATTTTCTCTGAGGAATGAAGTGGCTGCCTCCTCAGTCTCCCCTCCTTGAGTTTCTCCCTGAAAATATAATAGACTCAATAAGAGGTCTGACTTTGTTTTTATAGTGCAAGGTTGCAGGGCTTCTGACCCTTGAAATGATAAACATGTACCTCCAAAATTAACTCTTGCATGAAGTATACACGAAACACAAGGAGCATCCATTTAACTCTCAAGAAGACAAGAGAGATTTTCATTGTTCTTTCTTCTACTTCATTGTTAACATTTGGGTGAAATTATATCCAGACTTTGTAGTCACCTTCATGCTACCCTACATGCATGTAACTCTGATAATGCTTCCTCTGTAATAAAGCGTGTTCATTCTCCTATCCACACTGGCACAGAGGGGTCTCTTGTCGGCAGGATTGTTTTATTTCCCAAAGGTGTCTACATAAGGAAAATATTATAGATGGATTATAAGCACTTACTCAAGAGTATGGTAGCTTTGTTATGTGCATTTCTCTATCAACAGGAGCACAATGTCTAAGACATATGAGGTTCTCCCTAATCTAGGCAGTTCAATCTAAACATATGCCAATTTTGTAGAGAAAAAAAAAGGTAGCATAAGTGGGAGAAGGAGAAGAAAAAGGAGGAGAATAAGAAAAGTAAGAGACAAGAAAGTGACCAATTACTAGCAGCAAGAAGAATTTAAGAATATGAAAAAGCAATTCAGATCCTTGGCTGGTGTCATACAGCTCACCTGTATGGGATCATGATCCATTGAAATATCAAATCTACATCCAAACATCCAAACACATTAAAATTACATATTAATCAGGTAAGATGGTTGATTAACTTGCAGATAGATGATAGATAGATAGATAGATAGATAGATAGATAGATAGATAAGAAAAATTGTTAGTAGCCAGGGGAAGTAATTGGTCTTATTTTAACAGGTTGAGAACATTAGTTCAAAATTCAAATAAATAGCATCATGCAGATAAAAGATATGGCCATTTCTATATATAGTATGGCAAACTATACATTTTCATATTTTCATTAGTAGAAAATATGGAGTTAACAAGAATAATACTGGCAGCAAGTTTAAATATATTTCTGTGAGAGATCTATTAATTAACCTATTAATTAATCCAGACTGATTAAGTTATCTGATCTGTCATCAGCTCTTAAGGGAAGATAATTACTGAAACATTCAGGTTTTCTCATACAGTCTCACATCATGTCTTCAGAGCTCCTGATTTACTACTGAGCAACCTTGTCATAGTTGGTTTTCCTTTGGAAAAAGATGCTTTTTAATGTCAACCCCCCACCCCTATATATTAAATCTCTTAATGAAAATATCAAAAATAAATCCATTAACTCACAAATATTTTTGTGTGCCAGGCATTGTGCTAACACTGGTAGCCATTGGTGCCTTTTAGGGGAACAGCAAAATAGCCTCATGTCCCACATTGTTTCATCTTCCTGCCTAAGAAACGCCAGTCTTTAAGTAGCAGTGGACATCAGCATCATCCAGCCCCAGTATTTAGAGCTCCTGCATTTTTTGAAGCCTGGCCCTTAGGAGAATAAGTCTCATTTCCTCCTTTTCTTCTGCTTCATAGAAGGAAGGCCCTGAGATACCCCGACTGAGGCATTCTTAGTCCCTGACCTGCTCAGCAAACAATGTATGTGACATGGTTCAGTGCTTAACAAATAAAGACACTGAAGTTTGGCTTCATTTTCCTGTGACTCTATGTAACTTGAAATCGGGTCATAAGTGCTGCCTTCTGTAAAAGCAGTAGGTCAAAAAAAACCATTTCACAACTGAATGTGAAGAAATAGTCAGACCCAGACCCATGTTACCATGGCAGTTATGAAGACAAGGAGCAGGAAAAAGAAACAGCACAAAAAGCGAAAGGCAAGATTATTGCTAAAACAGAAAAGATTTTTGTGCCAGCATCTTTTCACAGGACAAGCTTTGGTAGTCAGGCATGTTTCTGCCTAAGAAAAGGTGATAAACCTCTTCTATGTGAATACTTCCTGGAGGTAAGAAATGCATCCTCTTGAGGCCAGTCACAATTTGTAAGGGCAAAATTCTTAACCTCTAGCATTTTATCTAAATGAAACCAAGTTAAAATGAGTTTTGGAGGCAGACTTGAAGAGTAAAGGGTATAAGCAAAAGACCTTTTCTTGCAGCTTGCAGAGGCAAAGGTATATCATAAGATTTGATTAGGTCAAGCTTTGCAAATTGATTTGATGTTTCTAGGGCCTAGACAGGGCCCATAAACAAGTAACGCAAATTGAGTAGGCAGTGGTGGAGACTATGGCTCAAAAGGCAGAATGCATGATCAAATTCAATTTTATAAAACCCTATGGAAGAACAGATCCCTCCCTTGAGGCACTAGTTTATGATGACTGGTATACATGATTTTCTGTGGAGGAGGAATACATGGGTTTGAATCTAGGGTGTTTATAGAGCAAGCTAAGAAGTGACCTACTTTCCTCCTACAGTGTGCCTTACTGAGTGGCTCCGCGTAAGCTCTGGAACCTCTGAAATCCTGGGCCCCGGGCGTGGGGGGGCATTTTTTGTACCCCTTTGTTTTCCCCTGTAAAGAGAAGGCTCTATATCAGAACTGCCCATTTCATCCTGCAAGTACAGCAAACACACAAATCTAAAATGCTGCTGGATGCCAATACTTCATTGCCCAGTGTATGAGGCCTTGCACTCACTTGAGCCATTACCTTCACTGGGTTTAGAGGAGTTCTCATGTCAGGGAACTGTTTCCATGCATTCTCTGCTGTAAGACTCTTGGGGCACCCACCAACTGGCACATGAATGTGTGGGACTAGTCTCGGCAGGCATGGGCAGGAGAACATCTATGGATCTGAATAAAGAATTTTCTTTGGGTCCTTTCTCTAGACCTTGACAATGCATTTTGCTCTGTATTATACTTTGTCTTGAATCTCTGCTCTTTTATATCTGAATTTCTTCTTACCTCTTGGCCTTTCGCTGAATTCCTGATGAGATGCTTTTCCTCTTTTACATCTTAAACATTATGGTTTCCAAGGGTTCCGTTCTCAGCCCATGGCTATTCTGCAGAATCTCCCTGCATGAAAGAAGGAAGAAAAATAATGAGTCTGTTTAAGAAGGGGAAGAATTGTTTCTGGAAGGCAGAGGACTAACAAAACCAAAGCTTGAAATAGGACTTTGCCAAATAATGTAAGAGGAAAGGTGTAAGCTACCTAGAAGTAGCACAGGAGACAACCGGGAATCTGGGAACCAAAGGCTGTGCATGCCAACATCTATTATAAAGTCATAGCTATAACCTTATCATGGATTGAATTGCTACCCTGTGCCAAACATTCTATGTTCACTTTACATGCATGATCCCATCATGTAATTATAAAGCCAACATTACAAGATATTATTCATACTTTGCTTTACAGAGGAAACTGAGACTCTGAGAGGTTAAGAAATAAACTTCATCCCATCCCCTGGGTAGAGCGGATGAAGGGATTCATCTCAGGGCCAAGCTGAACCCAAAGCTGATTCTCCACAATATCCTTATACATGGATATGGCAATATCTCTGATAAGAATTAATCTTTCTGCCTCAGAAGGTGAAGTCTTTAGCTAGTGATATCTCTGAGATTCTAGGGGACTACAGCACTCAGGAAGAGCATTGATCATTGTGAACGAAAACGAGTATTTTTCTTCAGCCCACAGTTTCACCCTGACATTATCTCCTATTTATAGTATTTATAGTAAAATATCCATAATCTACCCCAGTGAAGAGAGTTGGTAATATTATTCATCAAAACACAGAACTTTTGGGGGGCCAGGTTTCAGTAGTAACCTGGTTGACTCTGCTTTACCATTTCAATAATTCTGATTATCTTTCTCATTTGAACTCCTGCTTCCTTATGATAACCTATCTGGGATTGGCCTACTACTTAGATTTGAGGGAAAGTTATGGAATGCCTAAGCAATGTTGTCCGGCCCAAGGGAGAATTTTGTCTGCACTTGGATATTTCACTCATGTAGATTTTTAGTAGGAAACCTCCAAGAGAGATGGGAGGTGGTAAGATTTCCAATGTCCTAAGGATGCCTAAGAATGTTGATTCAGTATTAACTCATATTTAGAAATGGCAGAATAAGTTTGTATACAAGTGAAGAACACAAGCCCACTACAGTAAGACAGTAGAGAGCAATTATAAGTTGTTCCATTATGGATTCTCATATTTTAAGCCTGCCTCTGGGATTAGAAATCAGTCAAGCTATTTAACAGCTCCCCACACCTCAGTGTGAATGAAATTCTTCTGCTTTCCATGAGCTCTTTTCCTGTGGCATCTCTCTTCCTAGGAAACTGCCTGCTCCCTCTGCCAACAGAGAACAAAGAAAGCTTGGCAGGTAGTAGCAGTTTTTACTGTCTTCCCCCAGCTGCCCTAGAGGCAGCAAGGGCCTGCTGAGCTTCCTGCACAACCACAAATTAGCGTTACCCAAACTTGAGGCAGGCTGAGATGCAGATAGAACCCAAGAAGGGAGAAAGAAATGTTTCTCCTGCAAGAGCCAGGAGTTGTAGTTTAATGGGGGGAGAAGCTCTCTAAAGGAAAAGATTTAGGTCAAGAGGGCATCACCTGGGACAAAGAGTGCAGATCACTGTAAGTTCTGAGACATCTGCAGACAGAGCTCAGGTGCTGCATTGAAAATCTTAGACAAACATCACAAATAAAACAGTTCCCTGAAAGTATTGTAAAGTGTACAACACCAAGACAAAGCCCTCTTTAAAATAAAATTCTAGAATTCTGTAAGGGCTCTGGTTACCTGTGTTATCTGATTAAGCACCAGGGTTTTGATGGGTAGATAGGATCCATACATTGCCAATATCTGCAGGTAACCCACGATGTTAAGCTGGCAGTTTTAACTAAGTGACCAACAGACAACTGATAGTAAATTGAATTTTCAAAGTTGGTGACCACAAATAGTTTTGATGATTTAAATCACATTTCAAAAAAAAACAACAAATAAATTAGTGAATAAGTAAGTAATTGAGAAAAGAAGACAGAAAAAAGATTTGGATAGGATTTCTTTACATAAAGCAGTGCTATAAGAGCCACCTCGAGGAAATGGATTTAGTGACCATGGCTGCCTCTCTTCTTACCTCAAGTGTAGCAAGAGGATGTTCAAAGAAAACACTTGGAGGGTTTGAGATATGCTCCCTGGAGTGTGGGGTGCACACTAGGGTGTCTGATGAAAGCCTGAGGAATCTGAGAGGAGAGCCTGGCTAAAGCAGCCTATGTCAGCAGAGTAGAAGGCTGTGTCAAATCATAATCATGCAGGACCTGATAATGTCCAGCCACGATGTTGTCTATTGGTTACCTAGGCCTGCTATAACAAATTACCACACACGAGGTGGTTTAAAGAAACAGAAATTTATTTTCTCACAGTTCTGTAGGCCAGAAGTCCAAGATCAAGGTGTCAGTAGGGCTGTGCTTCCTCCAAAGGCACTGGGGGAGAATCTTTCCATGCTTTTTCTAGTTTATGGTAGCTCCAGGATTTCCTTGCCTGTGGCTGTGTAGGTACAGTCTTCACCTCTGCCTTCGCACTGCCTTCTCCTCTGTCTCTCTTCTCCTGCACTTCTCTTATAAGGACACTTGTCATTGGATTTAGGTACCATTGGGACAATTTAGGATTATCTCATTTCAAGATCTTAATTGAATTACATCCATCAAGACTCTTTTTCCAAGTAAAGTCATATTCACAAGTTCTAGGAGTCAGAATTTGTGATCTACACGGAGATATAGATCAATGGAACAGAACAGAGCCCTCAGAAATAACACCACATGTCTACAGCCATCTGATTTTTGACAAACCTGACAAAAATAAGCACTGGGGAAAGGATTCCCTATTTAATAAATGGTGCTGGGAAAACTGGCTAGCCATATGAAGAAAGCTGAAACTGGATCCCTTCCTTACACTTTATACAAAAATTAATTCAAGATGGATTAAAGACTTAAATGTTAGACCTAAAACCATAAAAACCCTAGAAGAAAACCTAGGCAATACTATTCAGGACATAGGCATGGGCAAAGACTTCATGTCTAAAACACCAAAAGCAATGGCAACAAAAGCCAAAATTGACAAATGGGATCTAATTAAACTACAGAGCTTCTGCACAGCAAAAGAAACTACCATCAGAGTGAACAAGCAACCTACAGAATGGGAGAAAATTTTTGCAATCTACCCATCTGACAAAGGGCTAATATCCAGAATCTATAATGAACTCAAACAAATTTACAAGAAAAAAACAAACAACCCCATCAAAAAGTGGGCAAAGGATATGAATAGACACTTCTCAAAAGAAGACATTTATGCAGCCAAAAAACACGTGAAAAAATGCTCATCATCACTGGCCATCAGAGAAATGCAAATCAAAACCACAATGAGTTACCATCTCACACCAGTTAGAATGGCAATCACTAAAAAGTCAGGAAACAACAGGTGCTGGAGAGGAAGTGGAGAAATAGGAACAGTTTTACACTGTTGGTGGGACTGTCAACTAGTTCAACCATTGTGGAAGTCAGTGTGGCAATTCCTCAGGGATGTAGAATTAGAAATACCATGTGACCCAGCCATCCCATTACTGGGTATATACCCAAAGGATTATAAATCATGCTGCTATAAAGACACATGCACACGTATGTTTATTGCAGCACTATTCACAATAGCAAAGACTTGGAACCAACCCAAATGTCCAACAATGATAGACTGGATTAAGAAAATGTGGCACATATACACCATGGAATACTATGCAGCCATGAAAAGTGATGAGTTCATGTCCTTTGTAGGGACATGGATGAAACTGGAAACCATCATTCTGAGCAAACTATCGCAAGGACAAAAAACCAAACACCGCATGTTCTCACTCATAGGTGGGAATTGAACAATGAGAACACATGGACACAGGAAGGGGAACATCACACTTCGGGGACTGTTGCGGGGTGGGGGAAGGGGGGAGGGATAGCATTAGGAGATATACCTAATGCTAAATGACGAGTTAATGGGTACAGCACACCAGCATGGCACATTTATACATATGTAACAAACCTGCACATTGTGCACATGTACCCTAAAACTTAAAGTATAATAATAATAAAATTAAAAAAAGAAGAAAACCAAATACTGCATGTTCTCACTTATAAGTGGGAGCTAAACGATGAGAACTCATGAACACAAAGAAGGGTATAATAGACAGGGGTCTACTTGAGGGTGGAGGGTTGGAGGAGGGAGAGGGGCAGAAAAAATAACTATTGGGTGTTGGGCTTAATACCTGGGTGATGAAATAATCTGTAGAGCAAACCCCCATGACACAAGTTTACCTATGTAACAAATCTGCAAATATAATCTTGAACTTAAAATAAAAGTTAAAAAAAGAAAAAGGGGAAAGAAAAAAAAGAATTTTGATATCATTTTTTCGGGGTCACTATTCAACATTGGCCCATTTGACAACTCTGTAGAAATGTTGGTCTATGTTAATTTTAAAAGGGATTTTGACAAGGGTGCCTCAGCCAGAGAGTGAAGAGACAGTAATGGAGGGTCTTCATAGAAGGGTAACCAGAAAAGCAGAGGTGGCTGGGAAACCAGAAGCAAGCAACAGAAGAGAAGGAGCTGACTATTTGGCAGGAGTGGTTGGTGACTGGCTCCACTGTGGAACTTCCAAAAAAATCTCTGAGAATCACCCAAGAAAGAAAGAGAAGTGTAAATTATCACCCAGGCCAGCAAGAACAAAGCCAGCTTACTGACATACTAATCCATAAGACTTTCTTGGATGCCCCTTCTCCTTCTCCCTCTCCTGCTCCAAACATGATGAGATCAGAATCCTCAGTTAACACGTTGTGAAAAGAGAATGGGAGTGAGAGAAACACCCACCAACTCTCCAAAGGCAAAGACATCATCTGCTGCTGGGTCTCATTGGGGAAGGGGCTCAGGAGTATTACCTTTGAAGTAAGACTGAAGACTTAATCAATATATGAGATTTGAAATTTAATTTTGAAGTCATGACTGTGTCTCCCATCTTAAATTGACCACAGGTCAATTTAATTTATACTTTCTAAGAATAATCAGAAATATGCTAGGACTGCCTAAAAGCTCATCCCAAGACCCAGCACACCCTTTTCCCCACTGAATACATTTTAAAGAAAAGGAGACATTAAAATAAAACAAGTAGTGGGTTTTGACTGCTTTTTATAAGTCTTTATTGCTCAAGGTACTAGTTATACTCATAAAACAATATCTGAAAGGATTTCTTGACTCCGAACATTATTAAGATCACCAATAGTATTGATTTACTATTTGTTGAGAATTATTGTCCCAGAGTTTGGAAAAAGACAATGAGAATTAGATTCAGCTTACTCTGCAGACCACTATAAAAATGAGCTCTAAAGGATATTCATTGTGATCTGACATCAACTTTCAATTCGTCCGCATAGGGGAGATAAAACTTAACTCATGTGTGGAAAGATAGGGTTTGGCTTCATTCTGGGTCCCGTCCGGTGTCACAAGCTAACACTGTGCAAAATGATCTGTACTTGGGCTTGGTTCTTTATATCTGCCTTCCTTTATACACTGGATTGAGCAAATATTTAAACAAGTACTCTTTGTCAAATAATTGTGAAAAAAACATGCATTTTCCCCTCCAATACTCTGCAAAAGGCGAATTAGGGCTGTTGTTGCCGCAGCCCTGGGCAATCTGTGCTGAGGGGTGTGTGGATATCTTTGCAGTCACTTTACCAGTGCAATTCTCTCTGTAGGAGTTCAGTGTTCTTTCATACACTGGTAAGAGAAAGTGAATTTAAAATGTATTTTTTCATAAATAATCACTTCTTGTTTTGAATGAAGTATTAAAATACATCTCCTGTTATGCTAAACCATGATAATTCCTACCCAACAAATATGCCCCTGGCAGAAGCTTAAACCAGAAGAAGCTCAAGAGAATGATCACACAATGACTTACTGCCCAGTATCATTAGGTTACATTATTTAAATAACTATAAGAATTCAAATGGTAAATAACTACATATTTGTTTGTGGACACAAACAAAACAAAGTATGTTATTTCACAAAATACCTGGTGTCATAGAATTGCTAGAAGTTCAAAGTTTAAGAATATAAAAAGTTTGAAATACAGACATGTGGGAAGCTTTATTTCAAAAAACCTTTAAAAATATATTGAGAACTTTGTCTGAATATTAAAACGTGGGCTTCTCGTGAGATTGCATTTGATGATATCTCTTAGGTAGTTAACATACTATATACATTGCTGTCCAAACAGAAGAGGGAAACTCAAATATTTTCCAATCAACTTACTATAACATGAAATAAGAAGGGCAATTTGGTCATTAATCAATAATTAGTATTTTAAATACCACCTGTGCAAGTGGATCCTTTGTACCAGAACCTTATGGCGCTTTATATGTAATACCCTCATAAGACTTTCAGTGTCCACACAAAATCAGAAAGATCAGTTAACAGTGTCCATCTTTCTACCTCTAATCACTATATTGGCTAACAGTTCTATAGCCTCACTTTGCATCAGGCACACCTTAAAGTGCTTTAAATGCTCTGATTTGTTTAATCCTTCCAATCAGCCAAAAGCATGAGACTCCCAAATTCACACAACCAGACAGGGCAGAATCACAAAATATTTCTCCTTTCCCCTAAGTCCTGCTCAAGAGCAGCCCAGTTCATTGCTCAATTTACTAAACCATTACCTCTTGGAAAAAGAGGGAGCCATTAATTTATTTTTAAGGAAAGCCATTATTGCTCCAAAGGAAAATTAATTACCCTCCAAGTATCACCATCTGTTTTAATGTTTTCAAGCCTAAAATTTGAGGAGAGACACAGTAACTTTAATGTCTCCAATGGTGGGGCCCAAATGACCTTTGTCATTAAGAACACAGAACAGAATCATCCCACATCAAGAAACTGAAAATGAGAATGCAGTTGTACATGCCGTCAGGGAGTTACCTCCAGAGCCTGAAAAAATATTATCCCAATACACAGAATGGCTACATTTATATCAAGAGGAGCTCAAAAAATTGCAGTCAAATAGCTCACATATATCATGATACTGCAGAGATGTCACAATTAGAAGAGAATCTGAAATGACAGTAGATTCTAGAAAAATAATTTGAAAGATGTTTTCATTTTGTAGGAAAAAAGATTATTTACCAACAAATTTTCATTATATATTTACTATATGTAGTCATGCTAGTTTCAGATATGCATTGGTGAACAAGAAAAGGACTCCTGGCCCTAAGATATGCGTAAGCTACTCTACATGGATTTTCTTCATTTAGCCCTCATATCAATTGTAAGAAATAAGAATTACTGTATTTTAGAGATGTGAAAGCTACAGTTAAGAGAGGTTAATATGTTCAAGATATGTATGTTCAAGATAATGTGTCCAAGCTTGTAAATTTTTTGCTATACTTTATTTAAAACTGCTATTGCTGCTTAAAAGGGTGCAGAGATGTTTGAAAGCAGATGATTTTGACTTGACTTTAGTCAAAATCAGTACCAATTATGTTTGCAAGTCTTAGAGCTAATATTTGACCTCAAATTTACCTGACCCAGGCCCTAGGTTCTTAACCATCCAAACCTATATGAGTCTTTTCATACCCAATGTTTTGAATAATTTTAATAATTTTTTGGAATCACTTTAGATTTACAGAAGAGTTGCAAGGATAGTACAAACAATTCCTGTGTACCCCTTACCAGGTTTCAGTTTCTCCTAATGTTATCACTTTACATTTGTCAAATATAAAACAATAACATTAATATGTTACTATTAACTCAACTCCAGACTTCACTCAGATTTTACTTGTTTCTCCATTAATGTTCTTTTACTGTTCCAGAATCCATCCAAAATATCATATTGCATTTAGTTGTCATGTCTCCTTCATCTCCTCTGGGTTGTGGCACTTTCTCAGACTTTCCTTGTTTTTCATTGTCCAGATAGTTTTAGGAAGTACTGGCCAGGTAGTTTGTAAAATGTCCCTCATTTTAATATTCTTTTGATCTAAAATCTTACCTTAGCTCATTGTGAAGCACATCAGTGCACTTTCCCATATTACCGGGTCCACGGAAACTTGAGAAGGGAATTGGGCTGAAAGACACTAAGAAAAACTATGCTTAAGCAGGATAAGCAGTGGAATTTTCTAGGTTGATGGAAATGTTCTGTGTCTTGATAGTAGATGCAGGCTTGTAGGCATAGTTTCAGTTCTTCAATGGTAGGAGTTAGTAATTCCAAAACTACATTCTATACATTCTAGGCTTGAACAAATGATTACATATATTGAAGAAAATGGGAGCCAGAATTTTTATTGTTGTAGAAGGGAGTTACAAATAAAAGGGAGGAAAAGAAGAACAAAGGACATACAGAAGTTCCAAAGTTATACCAAAAAGAGGCAGTCAAACAGTTCCAACCTGTAGGTCAGATTCCACCTTAGCTTTGTTTTGCTTGAAGCTCACAGTATTGGCCTCACAGCACATTTTGTTTTGTTTGTTTTTATTAATTGGTAACAAATTGTAAAAGGCAACCCTTTTTGACCAAGCAACAGGACAGATCTCAGATATGAAAAAAAAAAAAAAAGCATGGTGTCCTGGCCTGTGTGTCACATTCAGCATTTGGCATTTGGTGAGTACCTGTTGCTTTTCCTAGATAGGCCATAAGTTCTCCTGTTTGCCTCGGGCTCTCAACTTAAAACCAGCTCCTTTCTTTATTTGTGTTATCTTCCTATAACTTGGTAAATTATTTGGTTGGTAGCCACTATAACAGGTTTAAAATTTACTAAATAGTTAAACCTTAGCTAAATGAGCAAATTTCTCTTAAAATTAGATAACATTAAGGGAACAGTGATCAGCCTAGAGAATACAAAGAGTAAACCAATGTAAGATATGTCAAGACAGGCACTGACAATCTCTCCACAGATGTACAGGTATTTCTGCGCTTCATAGCTGCGTGCTTCCATTCTCCTTGGCCCTTGCCTGAACTCTTTGTGTCAGAAAAAGCCTCACTAGGAAGTTGGCATAAAGATAAAGGAAATAAGTTTTGTGTGTCACCCGTCCTTGTTCAGGAAGATGAACACCATAGGAAAAAAATTTTCCTCCCTCAAGTGATTCCTAGTTTGCAGAGTAAAAAGGACTTATGATGAAGCTGTGTTGTGTCTTCTGCTCTTTGAGAATCAGTAGGAATGGATTCTGTGATATCTCACTGTTAAAACATTCCAAAGAAAGACTACTTGCTTATTGATGAGGACTAAGTTTTACCTCCTCACCAACAGACCAGAAACCCCCTTCTCTATGTCCATTTTGGAATTAAGGTATTATATTAAAGGTGAGAGAAAAGGATGATTTTAAACCACAAGAGTTATAAGGAGGATGAGCCTTGATAAAGGAATAATAAAATGTCAGGATATCTTTTGTGTTTCTAAATGAGTCCCTGTCTTTTTTGTTTGCCTGAATAACTAGATGGGTGTTATATACGCAATGGAGGCAGATTTGGGGCACAGAGATGGAGAAAACTGAATTGTGCCACACAATTGAGCTGGAATTCTGACTCCCCAGAGGCAATCCAGGAGACGGTGGTAAGAAAAGTATCACAAAATGACAGAAGTGGGAACCTCAGTAGTTGTTGTGGCTAGTCAGGCCAGTGAGAACTCCCCATATGGAATGAAAACCAGGAATGACTTACATGGGATTCTAACTTCCCATAATACACTTTCAATACTTAGTTCTGCTACACACAACCTGCCTAGTACCTGTGGTTGCTTTGATAAGGAATCAAGAAGTGGCTGCACTTACACTGGGGTCAGTGGCAACAATGGCTGGTCAGACATAGAGAAACTGTTAAGGCCAAACCAATGACAAGAAGTCAGTGGAGGCAGGGCATTGGAGGCAGGTGACCATGAAAACATAGTCTTTTGAGAATTTACAAAAATCTTTAAAAAGGCAGTGGGCATCCAGAAGACAAAGAATGAGGGTATGACTTGGTCTTGCCTAAATCCAAAGGGGCAAGGTAACTGCAGCTCACATTTTGGTTACAAATATATTACTCATCCTATGTAACTGAACTGGTGTGAACTAAGACTTATGAGCCTTTTCAAGAGTTGAGTCCTACAGTTCTAACCATCTGCTTTCAAACATCTCTGTGCACCCTCCTATTTTTAAGCCTAGGTAGTTTAAAATCATGCATACCAGTACATCTCTAATAAGCTACCCCACTTATAGTCATCCAGCCTATCCAATTACTCCAGTACCAACTCAGTGCTGAGCCTCAACAGACACCTATTAATGCAATTAAGTAGTTAATTTTTCTAGAATGTGCACAGCTGTAGCTTTTAACATTCAAATAGTCCTTATACTGCAGTGTCCTGGAAAAATCAAAGCAGCAATACCTTTAAAAATGTCATGGAACTAAAAACTCAAAGCACATAGAAAAATGCCACCAGCTGTAGACAGTAAAATCTATTCTACCTGACTAGCTACATGTCAAAGAATCAATGCCTGTCCCGAGAGATGAACATGAACTAGTGCGTGAAGAGCTGCACGTTCAAGATTATTAAGATTGCTAAGTGATAATTCACGAAACACTGAACCCAGAGTTACAGTCTTTCTTCCCTTCCAACATTCAGTTCATGGGAAATGACATTGTCCTTGCCTGACAAGTTCAAATCTCTGCTTCTGTGCTCTGTGCTTCTATCCAGCAGCCATTCATTCATTTAACAAATGCATTTGTTCAGTAAACATTTACTGAATGCCTATCATGAGACAGGCACTGTATTATAATAGTAATGCAACAAAGAACATTATCCCTGCCTGCAGGGAGCTTACAAACTAGGGATAAATGGGCAATTTACCATACAGGCTGCTCTGATGAGGACAAAAGAAGGAAAGTCATTTCATATTAAGCAACTATGCATATTTCAGCCTGGTTCATGCATATGATACAAAGGTGGTGGCAAGGAATGAAGTTAAAGAGGCAACAATGAACTTGGTCACTAAGAGCTCTGATTATGGGGTCCTATTGTGAAGTGAAATAGGAAATCTTTCTGGAGTAAGAACCTAATGGAGAATGCAGAGCTAGAAGCAGAAAGACCAGTTATAAGGTGATCAAATAAGGCAATTGTAGTGAAGACTAGGATGGTAGAGTGGCAATGGAAATAAATGGGTGGATAACTAACAGGATTTGACTGACTGGAAGGGAGTGCATGAGATTGTAGGAGGAATCAAAGATAATGACCAGCTCCATGGTTTTGATAAGTAAAGATAGCACTTACTGAGCTACAGAGGGAGTGCCAGACGTGGAGCTTAGTGTTGGTGGAAGAAGAGCAGAGAATTAGAGCTACATGACATAGAAGTAGAAATGTCCAATAGGTAGAAGAATGTTTTATTAACTAGGATCTTTTTTGTTGAAAGTGACAGATTTTAATCAAGCTAGCTTTAAGAAAGAGTACAATGTACTATAAATGTAATGGGATAAGGATGCATCTGTACCTCAGTAACCAGAGAATTTGGGGACCTAAATACCTTCAGGATTCTCTTAGCACTTCTCATCTCTTTTTCTCCATTTATGATTAATTTTTTAAGCTTAAAAGTTGATTATTATTAAGATATAATTCACATAGAATAAACTTCACCATCTCTCATTTATAGACTGGTCCTATCTGCTTACATGGTATACATGAAAGTACACATGGCTGCCTACAATTCCCAAATTTTGTACCCTACAATTAGAGGTGACATTTAAAATATTTAACCACCAATCTGAATGGATGGGATTATTTCACAACACTGATGCACATTTGACCTGAGCAACCACTTTGATTCCAGTCCAAAATCTCAGAGAAAGGCTGACCTGACTCTCAGTCTCTAACCCAAAAATCTCATGACACAAATTTGTTGGCCAAGCTTGAATCAAGTGCCCATGCCTGGACAGATTAACTGTGGTACAAGGAAAACTCATACAATAGCACAACTTCAACATGCAGATGGAAAGGGAGGGTCATTCCTAGAAAATGAGTCCTCAACAGAAAATCCCTTAGATATTTACCACAGACATCTAAGTGTGAGCTCAAGAGAGATGCCGGCTTTTGGGAGTCATCAGCATGTGGATGGTAATGATGCCATGGAAGAAGATGAAGATCGTTTAGGGAAGATGTGTATGGATGAAGGAGAAGGCTAAAGAAAAAGAGCTTTAAGTTCTAAAATTAATAAAATTTGGCAGAGAAAAGGTCACCTTGAGGGGGGCTGAGAAAGAATGACCAAAGGGGTAAGAGACAAACCAAAAGAATATGTCGAGAATATATTGTCAGGAAGACAGAGAAAGAAAATGATTCAAGATGACACTCCATGTAAAACGTTTCAGAAAAATCAAATGCCCTTTCAAATCAGCAAGAAGAGGTCTTTAGAAGCTAAAATAAGAGCAATTTCAACAAAATTGCAGGGACATGAGCAAGAATATTGAGGGTGGAGGTGTGATAGGAAAGTGTGAGAACGGGGACAGCATGTTACTGTCATACTCAGAAGAAGCTGGAATCCCTAAAATGCATAAAAATATTTTTGTGTGTGTAGATACATGACTAGTGAGATTTGACACAGCTCTGTGATTGTTTTTATTTACAGTTTTTGCCACATTGAATCATGAATTTTGGTTCTGGACCATGTTTTATGCAAATATGAGCTTCCCAGGCTTATGTTCATTATGAATATGGACTTTTTGTATCAAGGCAACATAAACTATGGAAAAGTATATAAGTACAATCATAAAGTGTCCATTAAAATCATAATTCATATTACCATATGTTACAATTCTTAATGCATTCTTACTTATATATTATTTCACCAACTGTTGCTGAATGAACAAGAATGTCTTCCTTAGAAACAACTTAAATTGCTGATATGGTTTGGCTGTGTCCTCACCCAAATCTCAACTTTAATTGTAGCTCCCACAACTCCCACATGTCATGGGAGGGACCCAGCGGGAGGTAGTTGAATTATGGGGGCAGGTATCTCCCTGGCTGTTTTGATGATAGTGAATAAGTCTCACAAAATCTGATGGTTTTATGAAGAGGAGCTTCCCTGCACAAGTTCATTCTTGCCTGCTGTCATGTAAGACATGCCTTTCTCCTTCTGCCATGATTGTGAGGCCTCCCCAGCCATGTGGCACTGTAAGTCCATTAAACCTTTTTCTTTATAAATTACCCAGTCTCTGGTATATCTTTATCAGCAGTGTGAAAATGGACTAATACAATTGCCTTATAGACAATGATGTATTCCTCTGACATTCAACTCACTGACAAGACCCCTTACCAATCAACAGCTATTGAAATCTAGAGTTCGATATAAACTGCATATTCAGAGAAGGCCAACATTTACTCAAGTAACAATCTTCTATTTCTTTGGGGTTTTTAAAACTCAGCATTTGACTCCTCAAAATTGTTTTTAGCCTGGTAGTTTTAAATTCCATAACTTTCATTACTGTCTCTTGACTATAAGAGTAAGTTTCTTTGATAAATTTTAGCCAAAATGATATGCATATGGAATAAGTAGAAACCAAATTGAAAAAATTAAAATGTTCCTCATTGTACCACCCAAAAAGCAGTTTACCCAAACCCAGAATACCAACATCTCCTAATGAGAGCCTGAAAATATTCTGAGACTGGCAAACTGGAAGTTATGAATAATTGGAAGAGAATCTTTTCTCAAAAGCCATACCAAAATCCTATCAACCCAGTACAATTCATTTAGCCTTTCAGTGCAAGCCTAATAAGCAAATGCTCTGAGACTCAATTTTCTACTGCTTTAAAGGTGACAATAACTGTAAAAATAGAGATTTCTGCCTAAATCAAGTTATTTCAATAGTACCTAACTTTGCTGGATCACCAAGTTAACCCTAATGTATTAGATTAGAGATTTTTTCTACTTGAGATGAAAAATATTATTGTCTTATATACCATTTCATATTAAGTACTAATTGACTTAAATCCAGTTTACTATTCTAAGATTAATTTTGTTTGATGCATTAAGTTTTACAGAGAATTCCACCCACAACCTAGTCAAGTTATTTGAACAACTTGACAAGATTGTCATTGCATCACTGAGGGAAATATTTTCAGCCCTCAGTTACAGGGGCTCAGGTATATATTCAATAGGTAGGATTGGGCCTCAGACATAAGCAAGACATTGTACAAAGTCCATTTCTTTCTTTTTAAGGAAAAAAAATAGTTGGGCATGATGGCTACTGGACATTTGCTGATTTGCGGTTAATTTAACATTGAGTCAAGGCCATATCATGCCCTCAAGTAAAGAGAGTCATCTTTTTTTCTGAATGGAATATGTGCTTCTGATCTCTGCAGGTGTCCAATAGTCCTCTGTTCTCTATACTCTGCCCCAGAGGCATAAACAATTCAGAGAAATTAGTTCATTCATGTCCAAGATAACGACCACTTTAGATTTATTATCAGTGATGATGATTGTGTTGCAGTTTATTTTAAGGCCAGTATCCCCTTGTATAGTTTGCAGCAGGGAACTTCCACCTCTGCAGTCCTTTGGCATTGGTAATAGCATGAGTACTTAACACTTGACACATATCCACAGGGTTTTGAGCACTGCAGGAAAAGTGTAGTCAGTTCCGTAGAGGATAAATGGTAACATGCATTCAATATTAGTTCAGTTTTTCCTCATGAACACACAGAGGCTTGAACATAGGCAGCAGCTTTGAGTGCCGCATGAAAAACTGAGCTGTGATGTGAACTAGTGGTTATGGGTAGAGTGGAAGAAAGGAGACAAGAAAAAAAAGACAGGGAAAAGAGGTGCTCCCCAGGAGTAGCTTAGAGGAGCTCCACAAATACATAAACTGAAGTTGCATTCAGTTAACTATCGGGATGATTAACAGAAAACCTGCATTTGCATCAGTTGAACAAGATATACAAAGGCATAGAGGAAGGATTATTTCAGAGAAGAGCAAGTAGTCTAAAGGTTGCTTTGGAAAGTGTTCAAGTACCTTCTTAGTGGATGAAAGAAAGTCACCACCAAATTTCAAGGAATCTAGAATTACTTTGATTCACGAGAAGTGGAAAGTCAATGAGTATTTTTGAGTAGAGGAGTAATGTCACCAGAAGTCAGTTACAACATGGGAATCATGGATGGTAGAAAATTGTGGAAGAAACAGATGAGAAGGTGAAAACTAGAAGCTCACTTTTGGAGATACTTAATTAAGGACAGTTTTTATAAGAGTTTTCACACCCTTAAAAATATGCCTTTATGAAAACAGTTTTGATCAAGTGTTTCAAAGGCTTTCAGTAATTTGCTTCTGTTTGGCAAAGTGTAAATTCTTTTCCTGATCTATTTGAAGCCTAGTTCTTCAGTCTAACGACAAAAATCAACTCAACTCTAAGGAAACAAATGAGGGAAAAAAGAAAAGAAAAGAAAAGAAAATTGGCTACTTGGCTGAATTGACCAATCAATTAATTCAGTCAACCTTGCAGTACCATTCAATCTAGAGACACATCTCTTCAGGACTGTGAAAAAAAAGAAAGGTTAAGACCTCTTCCCCCAAGGTTACCATTCTAAAGAATGAAATAATGCTTTTATCAAACAATTAGATCTCTCAACAAAATCAATTACTGATTGTATCCCAGATTCCTGGGAGAACCACTTCACAAAAAGTGGTTCTTTGTAAGTTGTCAAGGACAAGAACACAGCAGTTTAAAATCTTTTTTGATAACCGTAATGGTCATTAATGCATGCTTTACAAAATGAAATGCTTTGATCTTTATATTTTCTAAGGAAATGAAAATTTATGGCAAAGCGACCGCTGTCTGATTTTTTTAAATGATAAATGCTTTCACCTAATGACGCAGGAAGAGATTTTGGTATTATTTCTCAAAAGGGTTGATAGCATGAGTGATTCTTCTAGCTTATATCTCCTGTACTTAAAGCAACAAGATTTAAAACACCACATCTCCAAATACCAAAAAGTCTTAATGCCAGCTTGAGGAGCTATGTTTCTCTCTGGTTTTAAAAAGACTGTGGGGACCTGTTTCCTTAAAAAGTAAGAAAATACCTCTTGGCTAGGAGCAGTGGCTCATGCCTGTAATACCAGCACTTTGGGAGGCCGAGGTAGGCTGATCACCTGAGGCCAGGAGTTTGAGACCAACCTGACCAACATGGCGAAACCCCATCTTTACTAAAAATACAAAAAGTAGCAGGGCATGGTGGCAGGCACCGGTAATTCCAGGTACTCAGGAGGCTGAGGTGGGAGAATCACTTGAACCTGGGAGGTGGAGGTGGCAGTGAGCCAAGATTGTGCCACTGCACTCCAGCCTGAGCAACAAAGCAAGACTTCATCTCGAAAAAAAAAAAAAAAAGAAAGAAAAAAAGGAAATACTTCTTTCCAGTAAATATAAAAGCCAAGCCCTGATGTGAACTTGTGCTCTTCTTCCTTTGTGTCTGTTTTAATTTTTTAGCTATAATAAATTATCTTCTATTTTCTTCTGTTCAGGTAATGAAAGTGTGAAGTATATTTTAATTGAATAAGTGATTACCCATAGGAAGAAAACCTTGTTCTGGTAAAACTTGTTATGGATTTGGTTTCAAGTGCTGCAATTCTGGAGTGAATCTGCTCCTTTAATTAATGATTTCCATATCAAAACCAGAAGATTTTGGTAATTTTTTTAAAGTCATGACTGGTTTTTCAAGATAGTTGCTTTAGGAAAGCAATGGAGAGAATTAGGTTAAACAGACTAGGGAGGGATTCAGAACAAAGTGCTTTGTTTTAGCTAGCAGAAAACATATTTTTTAAAAAGAAGAATGTTGATGTCTTTGGGCAATTTCTACACTCTAGTTCAATAAGAACTCACAGATCCCAACAAACTTCCTATTTTGTTATACCTGCCTCTTCACATATATTTTTATTTAGTGCCTTTTACTGAAAGCATTTTAGCTTTCTGCTTCTGAGGTTGTTCTATGTGTTAAAGGTTAGAGCCAATTTAATCTACATGATCTGCTCTCCAAAAATTTATTTCACAAGACTGATTATCTAAATACTAAAGGAGAAGTACTACAAAAAAGAATTGAGCTGTCTTTTTAAATTACCTTTGTTTGGAGCATTTTATTTTGTGTGTGTGAGTTTATGTCTATGTGTGTGAGTGAATTGAGAATATATTTTTTTATTCTTCTGCCTTTCTTTTGTTAACAGATGCTTTGTCAACATATAGATAAAGTTGTAGGCATTAGTATTATTGTGGGGATTTTTTTTTAAAGTTACACATACATATATGGATTTTTTAAGTAGATATATTAGTATATTACTAGGATATCTAGCTTTTAAATTCTTAGAACATGAACAGTCATATAAAACCTTTAGGATTTCATTTCCCAATGTATCATAACCTGCATTACTGGAATTAATCAGGAATCATCTGAGTCAAGAGACATAAGTGACTTGAAAACATAGGTGCTATTGTTTGAATGTGTCCCCCAAAGTTTAGGGTGTGGGAAACTTCATCCCCAAGGCAACATTTTTGAGAAGTGGAATCTTTAGGAGGCGATTACATTATAAGGACTCCGCCCTCACAAATGAATAGATGCTATTCTCATGGGAGTGGATTCGTTATTATGAGAGTCAATTCCAGACAAAAAGAGTGAGTTCTGCCCTTTCTGCCTCTTTCTTGCTCTCGCTCTCATGCTCCCTCACCCTTCCACCTCCTGCCATGAATGAAGCAGCAGGAAGGGCTTCACCAGATCAGCCCCTCTACCCTGGACTTCCCAGCTCCCAGAACTATAAGAAATAAGTCTCTGTTCTTTATGAATTACCAGTCTTAGATATTCTCTTATAGCAGCACACAATGAACTTAAGATAAGATTTGTCACTACTGTTAGTTTCAATGCTGAATACCCCCTCCCTGGCCCAAAGTTTTGTTCAGAGTAGGTTTTCAATAAATTAGTGTCTTTTTAAAAGTTAATAAATGTGCAAGGCCTCCTTCTGCTCTGCCTCTGATCAGCTGCATGGCAAATCATTGGACCTCTGCAGGGGTGCAAATTGGCCCCCTTAAGTAAATACCCTATAGTTAGGTTTTGCTCAGTGAGAGCTGTATTCTGTTTTTAATGCGTTTGTAGGAGAAATACATTCTCCAAGTCTCTATTGACTTGACTTCACCACTCCCTGTTATTGTACAACTCAATGGCTTTCTCCAATTAGCTTACCTGCCTGGAACCTGAATTGATTTGAATTTGTAACTCATAATTATATGCTCTCTAAGGATCTCTAATACTCTTATTTTAAAAAATCAAAGTGAAGTTGGACTATATTCTTATTGTGCAAGGAAGAAAATTTAATACTTCTCAACAATGAATCAAAAAATAATAAAATTGCAATACTAATAATTGAATTAGTTTATAAATATAAGAATGAGTGCCAGACATAAAGTATCTTTTTTTTCTTCGACAAAAGTACACTCCTTCCTCACTATCCATGAGGGATTTGTTACAGAATCCCCTCAGATGTCAAAATTCAAGGATGCATGAGTTCCTTATATAAAATGGCATAATATTTGCATATAGCTTCTGCACATCCTCCTGTATACCTTACATAATTTCTAGATTACTTATAATGCCTAACACAATATACACGTTATATAAATACAGTTGTTATTTTGTATTTTATATTGTTGTGTTATTATGTTTTTTCACACTATATTTGATTTGTGGTTGATTGAATATGCAGATGCGGAACCCACAAACGAGAGGGGCTGATGGACATTCATCATTGCCTTGGTACATCATGGTGGTTTATCTGTTACTTATGAGACTGTGCCTTGCTTTATTAATTATTGTTATCTATAAAACTAAACCACAGATCATAGAATTTCAAATCCCATAGTTTAGATAGCTTATATGCCACATAATTTGAGAGTACTTCTTATGGAGAACTTTCAAACATTTTGCCAATTGGAAGGTACACAATAAAATTCTTGAGTGAAATGAACTGTTAGGAAATTATAATTTAATGTAAAATTTTCACCAATAAAATGTGTAAGTTGTATTCCTGTAGCAAATAAAGGATCATCGAATAATTACCAATATATTACATTATCTGACATCAAAGAATTATGAAAAGTTCTTCACACTGTACATTAAAGGATTAAAAAAACTGTCATCTTTAACCATGTACAGATTCATATGATGAATATAATGTAACATAGTAACATATGCCTTACTTTATTTCTTAACTTTTTAGACTTAATCAGAGCAGGTAAAAACTTTCCCATAAAAATAATATATATTTTATTACTTATACATATCAATAGAAATTTCCAGAGACAAATATGTACTATGCTGAAATTTTAAAATTTATTTGTGTATTTTGTTAACATTCTTTTATTTTTTTACCAATCCCATTAACCGATTTCATGCATTTGATTCTGATACATATATTTTAAAAATCTAATAGTTAAAATCTTAAAACCAGTCACGTATACACGGGGATTAGGAAATATTCACAGTTACAAAGAAAACATGGAACAGACTCATCCATTCTATCGGTAAGAGTCTCCTTAGTTGATAAAGTATTGCTTACAAAATAATGCATGATTAACATTGAAACAATTAAATTTAAAATACTCCAGCCAAATTGCAGCTAAAGCACTTAACACAAAAAGCCGCTAATTACTTATTTTCTTTGTTACAATGTCTAGAACAATACAGAAATACACAAAGCAGTTGTGCTAGAGATGTACTTATTATCTCTGTAATTGAAGTTCCAGGCAGAGCACTGTGAGGAGCATATTTATGACATGATCTGACTGGTCCACAGACTTAGAGCACAATAAACCAAATTTCACACCCTGTTGTTCTCTTTTGGCATTGGCTTTGCTCTTCCTTCTCATTTTGTTAAAGGGGTTGATGGTCTCCTGGCTGAGTGTGGTAGGTGCCTGAAGGCTGTTAGATAACTGGAATCAATTTATCACTGGGAGGAAGCTTCTTCCACTAATGAAATGGCAGGTATCCAGGTCTATGCTTCCAGTAATATGAGTAGGTAATTTTTGTCAGCTACAAGGTGTTGCACATGATAGCATTGCTTAGACTTGTTTGTCTTAATAGTGGCTCCTTCTCTATTGTGCTGATATACTGAAACAACTCTTCTGGAAAAAGATTATTGTGAAAAGCTTCTGGCAAAGAATAAGGATGAGTATGTAGTTTAGGCTAATGTATTTAGAGGAAATTTGTAAGGAGAATCTAAATATAAAGAAGGATTTAGATTCCTTTTATATTTTTTCAAAATAAATAGGAAGCAGCCTCAGCAACATGGCAAAACCTCATCTCTATGAAAAACTCAAAAAATTATCTGGGCGTCGTGGCACACACCTGTAATCCCAGCTACTCAGGAGGCTGATGTGGGAGAATCACTTGAACCTGGGATGTCTAGGCTGAAGTTAACTGTGATCATGCCACTGCAGCCCTTCCTTGGCTACAGAGTGAGACCCTGTCTCAAAAATAAATAAGAAGGATATACAAATACCTTCAATATATTAGAATGAAAGAAGTTAATGGGCATTGGAGTCTGATTGACAAAGGTTTGAAACTCCTACCATTTTCTAATTGATTCCTAATAAACTTGGGCAAGTTATTACAACTCTGGATATCAGGAGTTTCAAGAGGGGTTGTTTCTGTCTTTGTTTTGGAGTAATAATATAAACTATAAAATCAAAGCAGACTTTTATGATCATTAAGTTAGGTAACACATAGCACAATGCCTGACACGCAGGTATACTCAGTGAGCGAAAGAACTTGTCCTACCACCACTTCAAATAGATCTACTCTTTGCCTCAACTAAATATGTTATTTGACATATCAAATATTATATCTTCCCAGGTTTCCCAGGGAGCAGGAAGAAACACTGATCCCACTATCCATGTGAGAATAGGGTATAAATACACAGCATTAGGAAACTCTCTGGCTCACACTAACCACCTGGCTTGAGCCAAGGTTTTGTCCACTGCTGGGGGTCAGACAGGTCTGGGAATGTCTAATGGACTAGAAGGGTAGCCCAACAAAGGAATATTTGCATGGAAGCTGGTAGCCTCATTGCTGAATCTGAAGATGAACATGCATTGTGACTTGGCAAATGACATCCTTCAAGTCAACTTTCATGGGGGCTAAAGAAACTCACGGATGGTCATGTATTACAAGGAGACAAAGAGGAAAGCACAACAAACAGGTCTGGCAACAAAGCCAGGGATGTGAGCGTTGATTGCAAATATATTACTGGAGCAATTAGTCAAACATCTGTGGACTGGACCCATGGACATGTCTGGGCTCTAGTTTAGATAGATAAAGATTTGTAAGTAAACATTTCAAGGATTTCTTTGCATTGTAAAATATTGATGCACAAGAGCACCATACTGGGACCTCCAGAACAGTCTATCAAAGAGGAGAGAGACATTTTCTCCTGATTCACTGAGCACCCAGCCCAATTTAGGCACTTTGAGGACTGTGGCGCATCAATTGTGGTGCCTGGCCCAGCAGAAGCAGTGCCCCCTGGGACCTTAGTGTCTGGAAAAATCAATAGGGCTAGGAAGGAGGACACTGGCACCAGGCTGAGGATTTTGCCTATGCCTGGAGCTTCAGTATTAAAATTTGGAGCAAGAAATAATAACATTCTGGCTACTATTATTATCATGGTCCCATTTGCAACCCCAGGTTGGTGAAACCTAGAGACTCTTGGGTGACATTTTCCAATTCACTTCAAGCTTGATATCATACCCACTGTCGAGCTTCTCTTTCTTAACTCGCTCTAATTCTTCCCAAAAGGTGAATGGAAGAAAAGTAAAGTAGTTACGGGTTCACATTTTTTCATCGTTTGTGTTTTATTTATATGGCTAATTTCATTTCCAGTCCCTCATCTAAAGTAAACCCTACAATGTTGTGGTGGCTGCTTATCATCAGAGAAAGTGATTTGAAAGAAGCCAGGTATTCACAGTGTATACAGCAAAGAATATGAATTATCCAGAAGTAGAATGGCTCGAAACGTATTTTACTAGTGAGGAGAGCATAACCCACACTTTACTGCGTGTCATCCGGCAAGCTGTCAACTAAACAATACACTTTTCAAAACGAATTGTTTCAAGCAGGAACTTGAAATTCAGCACTTAAATCTTTCTGGTGGGATTTTATTTAAATTTTAGAGTGCAAACATTTGATAACCTATCACCTTTTACATTACATTTATTTTTACAGTATCACTTATTTGCTTTAACAAATCTTGCATGTGAAGGATGTAAGAACACAAGTACTTCAGGCAGACTTCGGATTTCTCCTGTCTTATGTTTTATTCAGCCAGTCAATGTGGCTGCCATTCTGTATTGCTAAACACAAGGATGCACAGCAATCCTGCAAGCAGCTAAGAAGGGCACACACACCCCTAAGCCCTAGGGTGCATCAGGGAGGAATTGACTCAAACCAAGAAGCTTCATATCCTTTAAGTCCTTTAAAGTAATAGGGTGACATTTCTCATAGTGTCAGGAGCCCTTCAAACATGCTGAATTAGCAAGACAACTTAATGAGGATTAGGCTAATTTGACAGAAGATGTAGAACACCTTCTCCAGACCTCCTCACTTTAATTTCAATCTGATATCCAGTAGCTAAAGGTGAAGGAGGGAGTGACCTTTACCACTAACTTCGAGTCTCCAAGTTAACAGAGCAGAATTGCTCTTCTTCGGATGTCAGAGTAACCACGATGCATGATGTTGATAGGGGTCAAATTGCCCAAGATATATATTTTCATTCACCTCCTTAGAGATTGGACCTGACAAAACTGTAATAGCTTACTGAGTTATAAATGACAATGACATACTGGATATTTTCAAGCACTTTTATTTCTCTTACTTCCTGTGACTGGTTAGAAAAGAAAGCTGTTATTCCACAAGACAATGATTTTGAAATATTTCAAAAGAATTTTCCACAGCAGGTAATTGTATAATGCAGCTTGTGCATCCCCCTATCTTATGCATACATAGAATATTAAAGTCAACAAATAGGCTGTGCAGGGTGGCTTATGCCTGTAATTCCAGCACTTTGGGAGGCCAAGGTGAGAGCACCATTTGAGCCCAAGAGTCCAAGGCTGCAGTGAGCTATGATCATACCACTGCACTCTGCCCTGGGCAAAAAAATGAGACCCTGTCTCAAAAAAAAAAAAAAAAAAGGCAACGAATGTCTAAAGTTCATGGTTCGTTTTCCACAAGTTTAGCTAGAATCTAGGTCATGAATCTAGATCACAGTCTATAAGCATGAATCTAGATCACAGACCAACAAACCTTCTTCTGTAAAGGGCCACATAGAAAATAGTTTCAGCTTTACTGGCCATATGGTCTCTGTCACAACTACAAAGCTTTGGTGTTGTAGAGTGAAAGACATTGTGTAAACCAATGGGTGTGGCTGCATTGCAATAAAACTTTATTACAGATACTAAAATTTGATTTTATATAATGTTCATGTGTCATGAAATTATTTTTGATTTTGTTAACCATTTGAAAATGTAAAAAAAAAAATTCTTAATTCATAGTGAAATGGGAGAGTTCTCTGATTCCCTTCGTGGGACAGGTAGCAGGGGTGTGGCTTGCCTGTTCCATCTCCAGGCAGCTCAAACCCCTAATGGGAGCATGCAGGCAGGCAGGTGCAGAGGCCTGGGTGAGGGCTTTGGGCTCTCGGCCCTGTGGTAGTATGTAGGAGTGAGTGCCTGCAACCCCAGTATTACAAACCTCTTTCAGCTTTGCCATCTGAAGACAGCTTGAATGTTAATCAGCTCAATGGACCCTCTGCCTTATTGCAAGGACCCAGGGCCAGGGTGACAGCCTTCTGTATCTTGAGCTCTTGCCCAGTATCCTGGAAAAATCAAGTGACGTGCAGGCTTGAAGGATCAGTGCAAGGTTTTATTAATGGTGGAGGTGGCTCTCAGTGAGATGGATGGGGAGCCGGAAGGTGAAGGGGTGGGAGAGATAATCATACCCTGGAGTTTGACTGTTCTCTGAGAACTCCTCTTGACATTCCGGTGCTTCTTCTCTCCTTCTCTGCCATCCCACACTGCTGCTCACTGCTGCTGTCCGCTGCTCCTCTCCATGTTCAGCCACTTGTGCGTGGGAGTGTGGCAGGCCACAGTGGTTTGGGAAAATGCAACAGTCGGGCATGAAAACAGGAGTACCTGTTCTCACTTAGGTCGACAGGTGCAGGCCTGAGGGTGGAGCCCTCACCAAGGACCTCACCCTTCTCTACCCAGCACTTCCCTGCCCCCCTCCCATATCAAAAGGCTACACAAAAAACAAGGAGTGTGCCAGATTTCACCCAGGAATACAGCCTAGATATCAAGTTTTAAAAGATTTTCTGAACCTTCAACATGTTATTTTATATTCTTTAAGCTTTAGATGACATTGAATGATTCTGACATTTGAGTATTTATAGAATTTGTTAACCTACTGACACTGCGAGCTTGGAAGAACACTAGGTATGTCTCAAGGTTAATGTGCATATGAATCAGCCAGGAGACCGTGTTGAATGCTGACTCAGATTTGGTGAGTCTGAGGTGGGACCCAGATTCTACAATTCTAACAAGCTCCCCAGTGATGCTCATGCTCTTAGCCTGTGATCCACACTTTGAGTACCAAGGCTTACAGCATGTACAATTGAAATTCAACCAAACATGCTAAGGGCTGGCAATTCAATCAAATAATAAGTATTCATTGAGAGCTTACTATATGTCCACTTCTGTGCGAGGTGCCCAGGGAAATTCTAAAAAATATATAAAATATAGTTCTTTTCAACAAGGAGTTTACAATCAAGATAAGCACACAAGCAACAGGGTAAATTATAAGGAATAAGTTAAGGAAACTTTAAGTGACAAGGAAGTTCAGAGAAACACAATAATAAATGGCATTTGGGAAAGTACCATAGAATAGGTAAGCCTCTATCTGAACCACAGAGAATGATCAGTAAAAGACAGAGGGAAGAATTAAAACAGCATTTCCAAAGTCACGAAGACAGAAATGTGGTGGCTCTAGAATGTCTGTCTATGAAATAGTTGTGGGAAACCACCTGGCTGGAAGGGGTGGCATCTGAAGTTATTGCTTGGATTATATGGTTGTTCTAGATGGCTTGGGAAATTGTTAATGGAAATAAAGGGAGATTCATTGAAACCCTATATAAGATTCCCCATGGTGCCATTCTACAGGTAACCCATGGCAAATCTCCTAAAGACTTAGCTTCTTTCAAAAGCATTTATTTAGGAACACATTTAGTTATTCCATATTTTTATGGTTAACTTGGAGTGGAAGACAGTAGCCTCGACTATTTACTGTGGGAAGTGACATATTTCAAGTATTTAGTGCTAAGTATATTGATCAGAGCTGAAGTTCCTAATAAGAATCAATTTAAGTATTATTCTTTGTCTCCCAAGCAAAATGTTTCCTGAAATCCTACTTTTAGAAACTGCTTATTTTAGATTAAGACCATGCTTCTCAAACTTGAGATATGTGGCAGTGCTCAGGGAATATGGACACTCAACAGGAAAAAAAAAATTGGTACATTTTCCTAGAGTGTCATTTTTCTAGATATAGTGAAAATAACAATTAAACAACTCAGCCATAACCCCAATGTTGTTTTTATAGTAACCAAACATGGACATATTATGAAATAGGATGCAAAAATCACATGATTTCTTTTTAAATAATAAATCAAATTATTTCAAAGAAATATGGGCCTAGAGCTCTGGGCTCCCCTTTGAGAGGCTGAAGGGATGTATCTTCACTCTCCTCAGTCTTTAGAAGTTCTTTTGTGAAAATTTAAAAGCTTTGAATTGATGCCCACTGGCGAGTACTACGCAACAACAAAGATGAGAGACCAGCATACACTTAACAACTTGGCTGGATCTGAAAAATAGCCTGTGGAGTGAAAGAAGCATGAAAAAGACTAAGATCTAACACACAGTATTACCATTTACATAAATTAAGATACCTGCAAATAAAATAGAAATACACAGTCTACAAAAACACAAACAGAATAACAAATTAAATAATAAATGAATTAAATCAAACCTCTGCACTTGAGGTTCAAAAAGAATTAAAGGGTTAAATCACAAACTAGGAAGTGTTTCTTTTTAAATGAAGACATCTTTAGATATTTACCATGAAATCTTCATTAACAGCAAGGTAAGATTTAATTATCAGAGCAAGTTGTGAGAGTTTGAGGAAATAGTAACAGGAAGAGAGTGAGGAATAGAAGAAAAAAAAAAGAAGCGGCATGAAAAATAACTCAAATTTATTTACTATTTCAAACATTTCAGATATTTGGGCCAAGTCTTTTCGCATGCACAGTCTGAGAGAAACACTGTTATTATCCCAGTTGACAGATGAGGAAATTGACACTTGGAGAGGTCAAAAAGAAATTTGTCAAGGTCACTCAGCTTATAAGGGCCAGATATTTTTCAGACTTTGATCTGCCTCCTCCCGATCAAACGTCTAAATAACTACTATGCATGGCTTAGCAGTAGAAGTTCTTGAACACACAGCATAAGATCAAGAGTTACTAGGGCAGAGATCCTGACCTATAGGGAGAGAATTGCTAAAGAAAAAGAGAGAGAAGGGAGGTGGGGAGAGATGTGGGAAGACACTGCAGAAAATTATACCTTTCACAACTTTGTCCTTAGCCAACCTTAAAGTTTATGATTTTTTTCAAGTTCAGCTATAATTTATTTGCAGGTCTTTACAAACAATTAATATAATATTTTATCTACACACTTGAAACAAACATTTTTATGACTTCTCTAAAAAACATTGAGACAATTTGAGAAAAGCTTACGCCATTTTATTGAAAAAGAGGTAATTTTTGTTATTTTTTAGGGACTTTTTAAGAGAAAGTACTGGGGCCTAATATTAGAAGTTTTAGGTGTCTAACCTATAGTTCTGTGGCTTTCATTGACCCCTGAAGAAGCCTTGGAAATTAACTTAGTATCATACATTATTTAGTCACCATTCTTAAAAAGGAAAATAACAATTAGTTTTTAAAGACAGGGTAAGGATCAAAAAGTTAAGTGTCTATGTGGTGCTTTGACAAAGAAAAGCACTGTGTCAGTACACGCAGTCTCTGCTGAGACTGCATTCTCTTCTCTTCCACTTTTTAATTATGTCAACCTCAGTCCTTGACTTGGAATTTCAGTTCCTTGATCTCCCTGGTTCTACCTCAAAAACCGTGACTGAGTTCTTTTTTTTTTTTTTAGAGAATGTATGATGTTTTCAATGCTCTTGATGCAGCTTCATCACAAGACAACAGCACGCAATTCAGCAAAGCCCTAATTGGCAGGTGTGGAATGAGTTTTCATATAAAATCCAGGTGTGGATTTCTGCTTTACCTGCACTAATAATCATACAACTGGGTCCTTATACAAAAATAGTGTATTGAAATATCTCCAAAATGTTCATCAAAGAAATTTGGAATTTGTACGTATTGTGGGGATTTGTTGTTGTTATTATTTTATCAATATCCAAAATGCCATATTTTTCTGTAATTGTTTTGAATTTTTTTCACATCACATATTGCCTAGAATAAATCATATGCTGCCCCTAAAGACTCAAGAACTGCTAAAACCTTTTCACTTAGAAAGCCTAACTTCCTAAACTTAGGAAAAAATAATCTCCTATAAAGAACAAAGGAGAGATAACAAAATGTTTTGTTATTGAGTTGTTTCAAATCTTTAACACAAATGCCATAAAAGCATATCTATTGATATTTCTATCCTAAAAAATATTATAAATATTTAAAATTATTTAACTGATGATAGCATTTTAATCACAGTGTGTCTGCAATTTTCTTAAGGAAGAACAGACTTACTAGAGTGATGACATGAATTGAAGGCTAGAATATACTTGAAGCAAAATAAGTTATATTTTTTAATAACAGTTGCAGCCAAAAATAATACTTTATGGACTAAAATGCATAGAACATTAACATTCAGCATTTTTGCAGAAAAAAAGGCAAGTAGATTTTGAATTGACATTTTCAAGCATATGTTACTTCTGTCAGATGTGAAGTGAACAAGCCTAATCATAATTAAACTATCACATTCGGCTAATCTGAGAACATCATTCTAAAACAACATATCAGTAGTTCATCTGTCCATCTACTGTTTCCTAACATCTTGTACTTCTCAACATTGCAAGTGCTCCAAATTGAGCAGAGTGGTGACAAGCTACTGACACCAACATTTATGCCTTAAACATCTACACATATAAAATACTTCTCCCATTATTTTCTTAGAGATTCAAACCTTCATGTCAATTTGCTTTCCTTAATTGCTTTTTTGTTTAGTTTTCAGGACTTTTAAAAGCTATTCATAGTATGAAGCAATGTTTGAAGACGTTTGTCATCTAAAATAGCTTTTATTCTCACTTCACACTTAGAAGCAGAAAGAATTTTCAACCTATTAACTAAAACAGTGTGGCTTTAATATATTTAATTAACAGAGATGTTGGGTGAAGATGTAACCATTCACTCATTCATTCATTCATTCATCTATCTATGCAACAAACTTTTTGAGTGCCTACTAGATGCTGTACTAAGGTAATAAAACATGGTTCTGACCCTTAAGGATTTCCAAATCTAATAGGGAAAAATAAGTCAACAATAATTACAATGAAGTCTGAGAATTATTGTAATAGAGATTTACACATAACATAGGAAATAGGAATAAAAATTCCACCTGTGTGGGGTGAATGGTTAAAAGATTTGTAGATGTCACAGCTTAACCTATGTATGGTATGCTTTTTTTTTCTCATATAAAATTCCCTGTTTTTCAGAATGACTCAGGCTTCAACTCTGTCTTTGGAAAATAAGGTACTAAAAGAGACGATCATGAGGACAGTTATAGTGTCTAACATGCCTTTTCCCAAGGAGGTTATTGCAAAAAACCATTCCATTTTACATTTTTGACTGTCCAAAAAATTTATTTCATTAATTTAAATATTTAGGAGATAGCCCTACCGTCAAGAACAAGAACCTCACAATTTAGCTGGAGAGAAAGATTTCTGAACAACTAATCATAATATAAATATAAATAATTATAAAAAGCACAAGAGCAAAACATGACACTTTTCACTATAAAAAGACAAAAGTGGCTAGGCACAGTGGCTCACGCCTATATAATCCCAGCACTTTGGGAGGCCAAGGCAGGAGGATTGCTTGAGCCTAGGAGTTTGAGACCAGCCTGGGCAACATAGTGAGACCCCATCTCTAAAAAAAGTAAAAAAGATATAGGAAAGCATGGTGGCACATGCCTGTAGTCCCAGCTACTCAGGGGCTGACGTGGGAGGATCTTTTGAGCCCAGATGATTGGGACTGCAGTGAGCTGTGATTGTGCCACTGCACACCAGTCTGAGTGACACAGCGAAACCCTGTCTCGAAAAAATAAATATAAAAGACAAAAATTAATATCTTACAGGGGCAAAATACAGATTACATTAGGAGTAAAATTGAGAGATAGAGCTGGAAAAGCAGATTGGATAAGAGGTAGCGTCTTGAATGACAGGCTAAGAAATTTACACTTTTTTCTGTAGTCATCTAGGAATAATCAAATGTTTCTTAATTACAAAGGTAACATAGTATATTTTCAAAATATAATTTAGGCGGAAGTTAGGGAATGAATTCAGGAATTAAGAGTTTCATGTGAAAAGCACAATAAGAAAACTCTTATTACAAAGAAGTAAACTCGATAAATGGCAGGAAGGAGTAGAAAATTTAATAAACATTCCTAGAGGGGTGAGGGCAGCTGGTGAAACTTCAGGATAATGCATCCTGAAAAATCAAGGATAGAGATAATTAAAGTAGACCATCATTTTGCAGAAGAGCTTCCCCTGTTGCAATGCTACAGTGAGACTAATTCTAGGAACCTAATCTAAAGAAATTGCCAATACTTCATGGGTTTGAGGAAGCATAGAAATAATGATAGCTACAACCACTTTCCTGAATGCTTAAGATATCCTAGATAATATGCTAACTGCCTCATATATATATATACACACACATAAATATATTTATATATATACACATAAATATATTCATATATATATATATATATATATATATATATATGAATGGGCAAGGGTGTGCTCCTATAAAATTTTATTTACAAAACAGGTGGTAGGCCAGATTTGGCCCATGGGCCAACCCCTGCTTTAGAGTCAGGCAAATCTAGGCTTTGAAACTAGCTCTGTTGCACGCCAGCCATAGAAATGGCATATATCATACAATCCTTATAACAACAGTGAAAAATAAATAACTACTGTCAGTTTACAAATAAGGAAACCTATGCACAGATAAATTACATGACCTTCTAAAAGTCCTATGGCTGGCATGCAATAGAGCTAGTTTCAAAGCCTAGATTTGTCTGACTCTAAAGCAGGGGTTGGCCCATGGGCCAAATCTGGCCTACCACCTGATTTGTAAATAAAATTTTATAGGAGCACAGCCATGCCCATTCATTTACATATTGTCTGTGTCTGTTTTCACACTACCTCAACAGAGTTAAGTATTTTTAACAGAAACCAAATATTTGATTTCTAAAACATGTACCTAAAATATTTACCATCTGACTTTTAGAAGAAAAGTTTGCCAACCTCTGCTCTACAACTCTCACTCATAACCATTAAACAAATAAGTATTGAGCACCTATTATGTTCCAGGCACTGAGCCAGAAACGGTTCATTATAGCTACTGAGGCAAGCTCTAAGCAGTTAAAAATGGAGGTGACAACAAGAATGCTCCTAACTGTAAAACACTCACCACATTAATAAGTAGTCCATCTTGACCTGACGCTCCTCACCTTGAATGGCACTGCTAGGCAATCCAGACCATAAATAGAAGAGACAGCAGTTTTTTCACTATCATTGCTTTCTTATCTGCCCCTAGATATACAGAAAGTCCTTCAGATTTGCAAGAAATGCTACTCAGTCCTTCACAGATCCTCAAATTATCAGATATAACTATAGAAAAAATTCAAGTCAAACATAATTGAACATTCTATATTATTCCTGCAAATCAATAATGATTCTATAAATACAAGATTACCAATTATAAAGCTATTAAATGAATTTATTAGCAAAATAAAATTAACAAATTATATCCCATTTAATAGAATATTAAAATAAGACTATGTTTCAACAAAAAGTGCCAGCAATTGGGCAGCAAAACGAGTGTGAGCAAACTTGCCAGAGTTGAATTTACAGGGAAATGTTTGGAGCATGTTTCTTGACTCTTGTGCTCTTCACTCTGGAGCCTTTCACCCACTTTAAGAAAAGGGTCAAGAGAGGAAACCAGGGAAGAGGGACATTTGTGAGAAAAACTTTTTGGAGATGACTATGTTGTGGATCCCACCCTCTTCTTGGGTCATAGGAGTTGCCCCTAGAAAGTATCAAAAGGGAACTTCTAAAAATGACTGAGAGCAAGAGTCAATATTAAACATTTACCAGGCCCAGAGACCACAAAAATACCTGAACTAACAAGTTCAAGTCCAGTGCAAGTAAGAAAATCCTTGCCCTGTTTAATTATCTATTACTGCTTGATAGATAGATAAACACCCTGAATTTAGCAACGTAACACAACATCAGTTTTATTATGTTCATGGATTCTGTGAGTTGGATATTCCAGCAGTGCACAGTGAGGATGGCGTTTTTGCTCCATGGTATCTGGACCTTCATCCAGGAAAACTGGAATGACTCAGCGTATTTCAAACAGATAGGAACTGGGCAAGACCAGACCAGGATAAAGCAAGTAGGATGCCCAGGGTGCAAAATTTAAGGAGGCACTCCCTCTCACTTTCATGCAAGGGTCGACGCTACACTTGGAAGACTCTAAAAGTGAATGTCACCCTAAATTGTGTGCCTTTAGTGCCTCACTTTCCTGGACATAGTCCTGGTCCTGGGGTCTCATCAGGCTGCTCAAAAGCTGGGTTTAGCTAGGACACTTAAGTGAAGCAATTACAGTCAACCTTTTCATGTACCTTGGGTTTTTCTCCTCATGATGACTGTATTCTGAGAGACAGCATTCTAACAGAATAATCTATCCCAAGAGCACCAAGAAGACACAGCACAGCCTCTTATGACCTAGCCTCACGAGTCCCATGATGTCACTTCCACTATGCCCTCTTGGGAAAAACAGTCACAAGTCCACCAAGATCCTAAGGTACTGGCACACATATCCTGCCTCTGAAGGAGAACAGCAAAGGATTTGTGTTCCTGTTTGGAAACCACCACCACACCTTCCTTTCCTCTCTCGTCTCCCCATGTTTCCATCCCCGAGGAGTCTGAAACTATCTTTACTCAGCTAGAGTAGAAGGACTGAGGAGGGAAAAAGAAAAGGGCTGCCTTCCTTTCCTATTGTAAATGACCTGCCCATGTCGGCCTGATTGGGGGAGTGTAAAAGATTTGACTTTGAATCAAATTCAGGGTTTTATTATCAAGGGCAGGGCATTCTAATTTCTTTTTCTTTAAGCCTCAGAACAGCTTGGAAGATTCTAATTTTTAATGTGAATAATCAAAGAGATTGTCAGATTAACTATTACTCAAGATGGACAAGAAAAGCCAGGGAACTTGACCATATTTTCATCCAGGAATTTAAAGGGGTAGTGAGAGATAAAAATAAATCTTGCTTTGATCATATTGCATAAGTTATGCCTTTTCATCAAACTGGTTGCATACAACATTACTAGAGTAATATTAACCATAAGCTTATCTGAACTACAAAATGGAAGCCATGGTGATGTATCATGATGTTAGCTGTTGTTTAGCACATGCAGTTTTTGAATGAGGAAGACCATGTTGAAATTCACCATACCTTCATAGCAAGGTGAAATTAGGAGACTACAGTGCAACAAGGCCCGCTGATCCTGTGGTGAGTCACTGGTATCAGTGTCGGTAGAAAACATAAAGCAAAAGACAGAGAAGTTAAACGAGATCTCAGAGAGGCAGAGTGCCAAGGACCAGCCATGGGAGCACTAGGAAAGAACATGATGGCTGGCGACATTTTAACATTTTATCCTGCCTATGTCTATACGTCCCACTGGATGTTCTGGATGTTTCCAATGGTTCTGGAAGTTTTGTGGACACTTGCATAAAAGTGAGAGGGAGTGCCTCCTTAAGTCTGCTTTTTGTTTTAAAATTATCATCCTGATTTGCTATGTGGAGAATAGAAAAATATAAGGGTGTGTGTGTCTGGGTGTGTGTGGGTGTCTGTGTGCATTCATGTGGATATGTGAAAGAGAGAGACAGAGAGAGAGAGAAATAGAACAGGGGTTGGGAAAGAGTGAGAAGCTGCAGAAGTAAGCAGGGGTGAGAAAAATTAAGCTAGGAGATGGTTCTGGTGAAAGATAATGTTATTTGGGACTAGGATGTTAGCAGTGGACATAGTGAGAAGTGGTAAAAATTGGCATGTGGCAAAGTAGTCCAAATGTGGGTCTGTGTTGAAGATAAAACTAAAAGCTAAAAGGACATATTGGTGGACAAATGGTGCGATGTCTGTGACACTGTTTATGAAAGCATTCTCCGTGGGATGAGCAACAAGTATTACTCTTCAATGTGTGTGATGAGTCTAAGCATTTGCACATGTGAAAATCCTCAGATAGAGTTATTTAGTCACAGAAATTCACATCTTCATAGTAATTTTATAAGTTAGAGCAGCACCATTACATAAATCATTTCACTTATTCTCTGAAATAACTCTGTCTATGCTCATTAAATTGATGCCAAATAAACAAGTTTAGTATTTGGTAAAGAATAAAGAAGGAGAGAAGGAATTATAAAGTTTTGCTTTTTCTCTGCCATCTTTTAACATCATGTTAGTTTTTCTGAGTTTGAGTCGGTCTCTTTCTTGTTTCTTAGCTTGCTCCACATGTAGTTTTTAGGACTTTTGTAGTCATTAGCGTTTCTCAGTCTTTCTGGACTTTTAGCCTTGCTGACCCTACTCTTTATATATGTGCCACTCTTTTGTGCTTGTCCTTGGTCATGTGCCTCTTTTATATGTGATCTTTTATGTCTGAGCTCAAAGAGCTCCCTAAACAGACACAGTAATCCTTTTCGATCTTTCCTCAACTTCCTTTATGAGATCATCTATGATGCTACAGTCAAGACTCTTGTTTAGGAGCCCTTCACTCCTATTTATTATATCTGTCCAAAGACACCTTCCAACATTTGCTCCAAGCTTTTGGAAACTGCTTTCCTAAAGTTATGGGGTATATTTTAGTCTTACTAATGGGTCCATTGAATTATGTCACATATTGTTAACTCTTTGCAGGATTATATTTCCGTAAGGACACAATACAAGCACTTTTATTATTATACAAATATTTCTTTTTTTATTTTTTTGAGACCGAGTCTTGCTCTGTCACCCAGGCTGGAGTGCAGTGGTGTGATCTCGGCTCACTGCAACCTCCACTTCCTGGGTTCAAGCGATTCCCCTGCCTCAGCCTCCTGAGTAGTTGGGATTACAGGTGCGCACCACTACGCCCCACTAATTTTTGTATTTTTAGTAGAAACGGGGTTTCACCATGTTGGTCAGGCTGGTCTCAAACTCCTGACATCGTGATCCACCCGCCTCGGCCTCCCAAAGTGCTGGGATTACAGGCGTGAGCCAACAAATATTTCTTTGGTTTGCTATTTCAATTTGTTTCAGGTTATAACAGGGACTTGTGTTTGGTGTAAAAGCCTTTAATTGAATTTGGTGATAATCAACCATTGTCAGATTCCACGTTTGCAACTAGTACTGACATATAGAAAAAAAAAGAACACGCACACACACACACGCACACAAACACGCATGCACAAAGTTAAAAAGTGAAGTTCTTATAGAAATAAGACTAATTCTCCAAAACCAGCAATATTATTAATAAGGATAACATTCAAATGTTTAGAGTGTTTCTTCTTCCAGGCCCTGTTTCTATATGACAAAGTTTGCGGTTTTGTTTTTTAACAGAAATCATATTGAAATCAGCATTCTACGCCCGCCCCCCCCCCCCGGAGTGTTAATAACAAGGACATCTGTCCTCACATTTCAATCTCATTTCAACTAAAGTCAGCTTTCACCACACTGATTCAACACTCAATTTTTAAAGTTTTCTTGTTATCAACTTTCATACACCAAAATCTCCCGAAAAAATTTGTGACCAATAATGAGGATGTGCTCCATCTCCTTCATCTTCAAACAACATGAAACATCTTCATCACTAGGTAGCATGTTGTTAAGTTTTGCCTCTATTTTTTTCTCCCTTTCTTTTCCGATTTCACTTATTTCCAATGCTCTATATCATTCGCATGTGTTACTGCTTGTCCTTTCTCCACAAATAAATGTTTTTTAATTGATTTCTTGAGTTCAAGAGCTTGAGATATCAAACCAATAAAACAAGTGAGATGCATTACTTTTCAAATGTTTTCCCTTTAATTTTCTTAAAAATATGTAAAAGGGTAGTTTTAAGTTTCTGCACTTTCCTCAGGCACAGCTCCAAAAGAAAACATTGTCATCTAAAAGAGATCAAATTTTTAAAATCAATCTATCACACTTTAATATACATTACACATATATCTGGCATATTATCACTTTGTGTTTCTAAGGTCTAGTACTAACACATTTTCCAGGTTTTTATTCCATTTATTTTAAGATACAGTCAAAATAATTTGACAGAGAAACTAAATGATTCTTTAAAATATACCTCCCACTTTTCCAGTTGCCTTGCCTTGAAGGTTATAGATAGACGAAACTTAATAACCAATAACTCAGAATATCTCTTCTCATTCTGAAGCACAACTGTCATAAAAATATACTCTCCACTTAGGGTTACTATGAGTAATCGATTATAAATGACAAAGAGGAAAATGGATATACTCCCTAGTCAAACATTTTCATCATTAACAATAATAGAAATGTTTCTTCCAACAAACCCTTGGGTATTGCTTATACTCAGAACCTGAAAGTCATTGCTTATAGATAGGGCTGGTCTGGCGGGGAAGCTTCTAGGACATTTTTTTCTTAAAATAACGATTACATGAAATGGTTCAAATATTTCGCAATAAAACATTTGTAAAAATGCTAGGTATAGGTCCAGTTCAGAGAAACTAGTTCAGGAGACAAGGTACTGTTTCAGGGGTGGGGGATCCAGGGGAAAGTAGTCTATTGTGGAAGTTCATGGTGTAAATCCTTTTGGACTAGTAACTGTCTAAAAAAGGTGATATCCGGGACTTATTTCATAGTAGCGTTCCATGTGCTATGGGTCAGCTGCTTGATAATTTCACTTCCATACAGGGCTTATTTTTTATTTATTTCTATTTTTTTTTTAATTTTTTTGAGATGGAGTCTTGCTCTGTTGCCCAGGCTGGAGTGCAGTGGCAGGATGTCTGCTCACTGCAAGCTCCACCCCCCGGGTTCATGCCATTCTCCTGCCTCAGCCTCCCAAGTAGCTGAAACTACAGGTGCCCGCCACCATGCCTGGCTAATTTTTTTGTACTTTTTTTTTTTTTTTTTTAGTAGAGATGGGTTTTCACCGTGTTCGCCAGGATGGTCTCAATCTCCTGACCTCATGATCGGCCCGCCTCGGCCTCCCAAAGTGCTGGCATTACAGGCATAAGCCAATGCGCCCGGCCTGGCCTTATTTTTTTAAAAAAATTAACATTTATTTCAGATACAGATCATCTGTGGATTTGTTACATGGGAATAGTGTGTAATGCTGAGGTTTAAAATACAGATCTCATCACCCAAGTAGTGAGCAGTACCCAAGAGATAGTTTCTAGCCCACTCCTCCCCTCCCTCCACCCTCTAGTAGTCCCCAGAGTCTATTGTTCCATATTTATGTACATGTGTGCTTGATGTTTAGCTCCCAATTATTATTGAGAAGATGCAATATTTGGTTTTCTGTTCTGGTGTTAATTTGCTTAGGATCATGGCCTCTAGTTCCATCCATGTTGCTGCAAAGGACATGATTTCATTCTTTTTATGGCTATATAGTATTCCATGGTGTGTACGTACCACATTTTCTTTTTTTTTTTGAGACAGGTTCTCGCTCTGCTGCCCAGGCTGGAATGCAGTGGTGTGGTCTCGGCTCACTGCAACTTCTGCCTCCTGGGTTCAAGCGATTCTCCTGCCTCAGCCTCCCAAGTAGCTGGGATTACAGATGCCTGCCACCACACCTGACTAATTTTTTGTATTTTTAGTAGAGACGGGGTTTCACCATGTTGGCCAGGCTGGTCTTGAACTCCTGACCTCGTGATCTGCTTGCCTCAGCCTCCCATGTACCACATTTTCTTTATTCAATCTACCATTGATGGGCACCTTGATTAGTTCCATGTCTTTGCTATTGGGAATAGTGCAGCTATGAATATATGAGTTCATGTGTCTTCTGGGTAAAATGAAATATTTTCTTTTGGGTATATACCTTGTAGTGTGATTTTTGGATTGAATGGTAGTTCTGTTTCAAGTTCTTTGAGAAATCTTCAGACTGCTTTCTACAGTGGCTGAACTAATTTGCATTCCCACCAGTGGTACATAAGCATTCCCTCTTCTCCGCAGCCTCGCCAACATCTGATGTTTTTTGACTTTTTAATAATAGCCATTCTGACTGGCTTGACATGGTAAATTATTGTGGCTTGACATGGTAGCTTATTGTGGCTTTGCTTGGCATTTCTCTGATGATTAGTGAAGCTGAGCATTTTAGCATTTCTTTCCTGTTTTTTTGGCCACCTATATGTCTTTTTTTTTTCAGAGTCTCACTTTGTCACCCAGGCTGGAGTGCAGTGGTGCAATCTCAGCTCACTGCAACTTCTGCTTCCCAGGTTCAAGTGATTCTCCTGCCTCAGCCTCCTGAGTAACTGAGAATACAAGGGCATGCCACCATACCCGGCTAATTTTTTTGTATTTTTAGTAGAGACAGGATTTCACCATGTTACCCAGGATGGTCTCAATCTCCTGACCTCATGATCCGCCTGCCTCAGCCTCCCAAAGTGCTGGGATTACAGGCATGAGCCACCATGCCTGGCCCCATGTTATCTTTTGAGAAATGTCTTTTCATGTCCTTTGCCCATTTTTGATGGGATTGATTTTTACTTGTTAATTTCTTTGTTCTCTATAGATTCTGGATATTAGGCCTTTGTTGGATATATAGTTTGCAAACATCTTCTCCCATTCTGTAGGTTGTCTGTCTGCTCTGTTGATAGTGTCTTTTGCTGTGCAGAAGCTCCTTAGTTTAATTAGGTTCCACTTGTCTATTTTTGCTTTGAGTAGCCAAAGCAATCCTAAGCAAGAGAGCAAAGCTAGAGGCATCACACTATTCAACTTCAAACTACACTATAAAGCCACAGTAACTAAAACAGCTTGGCAGTGGTACAAAAACAGACACATAGACTAGTGGAATGGAATAGAAAACTCAGAAGCAAATTCACACACCTAAAACCATCTGATCTTTGACAAGGCCATCAAAATCAAACAATGAGGAAAGGACTCTCTATTCAACAAATGGTGCTGGGATAACTGGCGGGCCATATGCAGAAGATTTAAGTTGAATCTCTACTTTTCACCATATACAAAGATTAGCTCAAAATGGATTAAAGATTTAAATATAAGACCTCAAACTATAAAAATCCTGGAAGACAACCTAGGAAACACTCTTCTCACATCGGCATTGGCATAAAGGACTTTTAAACTGAGCCCACTCATTATCTGCAAGAGAAGAGAGAGTTGGCAGAGTGGGGAAGTACAAGGTGAGTTTCCAGCTAGTTCTCTACCTGGAGTCTTCTTCTGCTAACTTGACCATTGCACCCTTGGTGACTTGGACTACTTTTTAATACTCAAATAGTGAGACCAAGAGCAATGAGCACTATATTATTTCTTCTCTAAATGACAGCTGAAGTAAGTTAAAGGCTTGGAGTGGAAATGTGGCTCCTGCCCAACTGAAGTTCCTTTATGTCATCTTTTTGGTTTCAAGACTTCTTCACACTCTTAAGAGCTATTGAGGCAGTTCCAAGATGGCCGAATAGGAAGAGCTTCAGTCTACAGCTCCCAGCATGAGCGACACAGAAGATGGGTGATTTCTGCATTTCCAACTGAGGTACCGGGTTCATCTCACTAGGGCTTATCGGACAGTGGGTGCCAGACAGTGGGTGCAGCACACTGAGCGTGAGCCGAAGCAGTGGGAGGCATCGCCTCACCTGGGAAGCACAAGGGGTCAGGGAATTCCCTTTCCTAGCCAAGCAAAGCTGTGACAGATGGCACCTGGAAAATCAGGTCACTCCCACCCCAATACTGTGCTTTTCCAATGGTCTTAGCAAACGGCACACCAGGAAATTATATCCCATGTCTGGCTTGGAGGGTCCCATGCCCACGGAGCCTCTCTCATTGCTAGCACAACAGTCTGAGATGGAACTACAAGGTGGCAGTGAGGATGGGGGAGGGGCGCCCACCATTGCTGAGGATTGAGCAGGTAAAAAAAGTGGCCAGGAAGCTCGAACTGGGTGGAGACCACCACAGCTCAAGGAGGCCTGCCTGCCTCTGGAGACTCCACTTCTGGGAGCAGGGCACAGCTGAACAAAAGGCAGCAGAAACCTCTGCAACTTAAATGTCCCTGTCTGACAGCTTTGAAGAGAGTAGTGGTTCTCCCAGCACAGAGTTTGAGATCTGAGAATGGACAAACTGTCTCCTCAAGTGGGTCCCTGACCCCCAAGCAGCCTAACTGGGAGGCACCCCCCAGTAGGAGGAGACTGACACCTCACATAGCCGGCTACCCCTCTGAGACAAAAACCCCATCTGCAAGTCACCATCATCAGAGACCAAAAGTACATAAAACCACAGAGATGGGGAAAAAACAGATCAGAAAAACTGAATATTCTAAAAATCAGAGTGCCTCTCCTCCTCCAAAGGAACGCAGCTCCTCACCAGCAATGAAACAAAGCTGGACAGAGAATGACTTTGACGAGTTGAGAGAAGAAGGCTTCAGACGATCAAACTTCTCTGAGCTAAAGGAGGAAGAACGAACACATCGAAAAGGAGTTAAAAATCTTCAAAAAAAAAAAGTAGACAAATGACTAACTAGAATAACCAATGTAGAGAAGTCCTTAAATGACATGATGAAGCTGACAACCAGGGCATGAGAACTATGTGACGAACGCACAAGCCTCAGTAGCCAATTCAATCAACTGGAAGAAAGGGTATCAGTGATTGAAGATCAAATGAATGAAATGAGGCTAGAAGTTTAGAGAAAAAAGAATAAAAAGAAATGAACAAAGCCTCCAAGAAATGTGGGACTATGTGAAATGACCAAATCTACATCTGATTGGTGTACCTGAAACTGAGGGGGAGAATGGAACCAAGTTGGAAAACACTCTGCAGGATATTATCCAGAACTTCCCCAACCTAGCAAGGCAGGCCAATATTCAAATTCAGGAAATACAGAGAACGCCACAAAGATACTCCTTGAGAAGAGCAACCCCAAAACACGTAATTTTCAGATTCACCAAAGCTGAAATGAAGGAAAAAATGTTAAGGGCAGCCAGAGAGAAATGTCGGGTTACTCACAAAGGGAAGCCCATCAGACTAATAGCTGATATCTCTATAGAAACACTACAAGCCAGAAGAGAGTGGGGGCCAATATTCAACATTCTTAAAGAAAATAATTTTCAACCCAGAATTCATATCCAGCCAAACTAAGCCTCATAAGTGAAGGAAAAATAAAATCCTTTACAGACAAACAAATGCTGAGAGATTTTGTCACCACCAGGCCTGCCCAAAAAGAGCTCCTGAAGGAAGCACTAAACATGGAAAGGAACAACCGGTACCAGCCACTGCAAATACATGCCAAATTGTAAAGACCATCAATGCTAGGAAGAAACTGCATCAACTAACGAGCAAAATAAGCAGCTAACATCATACTGACAGGATCAAATTCACACATAACAATACTAACCTTAAATGTAAATGGGCTAAATGCTCCAATTGAAAGACAAAGACACAGACTGGCAAATTGGATAAAAAGTCAAGACCCATCAGTGTGCTGTATTCAGGAAACACATCTCACATGCAGAGACACACATAGGCTCAAAATAAAGGAGTAGAGGAAGATCTACCAAGCAAATGGAAAACAAAAAAAGGCAGGGGTTGCAAACCTAGTCTTGATAAAACAGATTTTAAACCAACAAAGATCAAAAAAGACAAAGAAGGACATTACATAATGGTAAAGGGATCAATTCAACAAGAAGAGCTAACTGTCCTAAATACATATGCAGTCAATACAGGAGCATCCAGATTCATAAAGCAAGTCCTTAGAGACCTACAGAGAGACTTAGACTCCCACACAATAATAATGGGAGACTTTAACACCCCACTGTCAATATTAGACAGACCAATGAGACAGAAAGTTAACAAGGATATCCAGGAATTGAACTCAGCTCTGCACCAAGCGGACCTAATAGACATCTACAGAACTCTCCACCCCAAATCATCAGAATGTACATTCTTCTCAGTACCACAATGCACTTATTCCAAAATTGACCACATAGTTGGAAGTAAAGCACTCCTCAGCAAATGTAAAAGAACAGAAATTATAACAAACTGTCTCTGAGACAACAGTGCAATCAAACTAGAACTCAGAATTAAGAATCTCACTCAAAACCGATCAACTACATGGAAACTGAACAACCTGCTCCTGAATGACTACTGGGTACATAGCAAAATGAAGGCAGAAATAAAGATATTCTTTAAAACCAACGGAACACAGACACAACGTACCAGAATCTCTGGGACACATTCAAAGCAGTGTGTAGAGGGAAATTTATAGCACTAAATGCCCACAAAGGAAAGCAGGAAAGATCTAAAATTGACACCCTAACATCACAGTTAAAAGAACTAGAGAAGCAAGAGCAAACACATTCAAAAGCTAGCAGAAGGCAAGAAATAACTAAGATCAGAGCAGAACTGAAGGAAATAGAGACACAAAAAACCCTTCAAAAAATCAATGAATCCAGGAGCTGGTTTTCTGAAAAGATCAACAAAATGCATAGACCACTAGCCAGATTAATAAAGAAGAAAAGAGAGAAGAATCAAATAGATGTAAAAAAATATGATAAAGGGGATATCACCACCGATCCCACAGAAATACAAACTACCATCAGAGAATACCATAAACACCTCTGTGCAAATAAACTAGAAAATCTAGAAGAAATGGATAAATTCCTCTACACATACACTCTCCCAAGACTAAACCAGGAAGAAGTTGAATCTCTGAATAGACCAATAACAGGCTCTGAAATTGAGGCCATAATTAATAGCTTACCAAACAAAAAAAGTTCAGGACCAGGCGGATTCACAGCCGAATTCTACCAGAGGTACAAGGAGGAGCTGGTACCTTTCCTTCTGAAACTGTTCCTATCAGTAGAAAAAGAGGGAATCCTCCCTAACTCATTTTATGAGGCCAGCATCATCCTGATACCAAAGTCTGCCAGAGACAGAACAAAAACAGAGAATTTTAGACCAATATCCCTGATGAACATCGATGCAAAAATCCTCAATAAAATACTGGCAAACCGAATCCAGCAATACATCAAAAAGCTTATCCACCGTGATCAAGTGGGCTTCATCCCTGAGGTGCAAGGCTGGTTCAACATATGCAAATCAATAAACGTAATCCAGCATATAAACAGAACTGAAGACAAAAACCACATGATTATCTCAATAGATGCAGAAAAGGCCTTTGAAAAATTCAACAGCCCTTCATTCTAAAAACTCTCAATAATTAGGTGTTGATGGGACATATCTCAAAGTAATAAGAGCTATTTATACAAACCCACTGCCAATATCATAATGAATGGGCAAAAACTGCAAGCATTCCCTTTAAAAACTGGCACAAGACAGGGATGCCCTCTCTCACCACTCCTATTCAACATAGTGTTGGAAGTGGGCAATCAGGCAGGAGAAGGAAGTAAAGTGTATTCAATTAGGAAAAGAGGAAGTCAAATTGTCCCTGTTTGCAGATGACTTGATTTTATATTTAGAAAACCCCATCGTCTCAGCCCAAAATCTCCTTATGCTGATAAGCAACTTCAGCAAATCTCAGGATAAAAAATCAATGTGCAAAAATCACAAGCATTCTTATACACCAACAACAGACAAACAGAGAGCCAAATCATGAGTGAACTCTCATTCACAATTGCTTCAAAGAGAATAAAATACGTAGGAATCCAACTTACAAAGGATGTGAAGGACCTCTTCAAGGAGAACTACAAACCACTGCTCAATGAAATAAAAGAGGATACAAACAAATGGAAGAACATTCCATGCTTATGGGTAGGAAGAATCAATATCGTGAAAATGGCCATACAGCCCAAGGTACTTTATAGATTCAATGCCATCCCCATCAAGCTACCAATGACTTTCTTCACAGAATTGGAAAAAAATACTTTAAAGTTCATATGGAACCAAAAAAGACCCCGCATTGCCAAGTCAATCCTCAGCCAAAAGAACAAAGCTGGAGGCATCAGGCTACCTGACTTCAAACTATACTACAAGGCTACAGTAACCAAAACAGCATGGTACTGGTACCAAAACAGAGATATAGACCAATGGAACAGAACACACCCCTCAGAAATAATACCACACATCTACAACCATCAGATCTTTGACAAACCTGACAAAAACAAGAAAAGGGGAAAGCATTCCCTATTTAACAAATGGTGCTGGGAAAACTGGCTAGACATATGTAGAAAGCTGAAACTGGATCCCTTCCTTACACCTTATACAAAAATTAATTCAAGATGGATTAAAGACTTACATGTTAGACCTAAAACCATAAAAACCCTAGAAGAAAACCTAGGCAATACTATTCAGGACATAGGCATGGGCAAGGACTTCATGTCTAAAACACCAAAAGCAATGACAACAAAAGCCAAAATTGACAAATGGGATCTAATTAAACTAAAGAGCTTCTGCACAGCAAAAGAAATCACCATCAGAGTGAACAGGCAACCTACAGAATGGGAGAAAATTTTTTCAACCTACTCATTTGACAAAGGGCTAATATCCAGAATCTATAAAGAACTCAAACAAATTTACAAGAAAAAAACAAAAAACCCCATCAACAAGTGGGCGAAGGATATGAACAGACACTTCTCAAAAGAAGACATTTATACAGCCAACAGACACATGAAAAAATGTTCATCATCACTGGCCATCAGAGAAATGCAAATCAAAACCACAATGAGATACCATCTCACACCAGTTAGAATGGCGATCATTAAACAGTCAGGAAACAACAGGTGCTGGAGAGGATGTGGAGAAATAGGAACACTTTTACACTGTTGGTGGGTCTGTAAACTAGTTCAACCATTGTGGAAGTCAGTGTGGCGATTCCTCAGGGATCTAGAACTAGAAATACCGTTTGACCCAGCCATCCCATTACTGGATATATACCCAAAGTATTGTAAATCATGCTGCTATAAAGACACATGCACACGTATGTTTATTGTGGCACTATTCACAATAGCAAAGACTTGGAACCAACCCAAGTATCCAACAATGATAGACTGGATTAAGAAAATGTGGCACATATTCACCATGAAATACTATGCAGCCGTGAAAAAGGATGAGTTCATGTCCTTTGTAGGGACATGGATGAAGCTGGAAACCATCATTCTCAGCAAACTATCGCAAGGACAAAAAACCAAACACCGCATGTTCTCACTCATAGGTGGGAATTGAACAATGAGAACACCTGGACACAGGAAGGGGAACATCACTCACCAGGGCCTGTTGTGGGGTCAGGGGAAGTGGGGGGATAGCATTAGGAGATATACCTAATGTAAATGACGAGTTAATGGGTGCAGCACACCAACATGGCACATGTATACATATGTAGCAAACCTGCACGTTGTGCACACGTAACCTAGAACTTGAAGTATAATAATAAAAAAAAGCTACTGAGAACCCCAAAAAGCTTTTGTTTATGTGGATTGTATTTGTAGATATTTACATCCAAACTTAAAACTGAGAATATTTTTAATATTTATTAATTTTTTTAAAAAATAAAGAAACCATCACATATCAATATAAATTTTATGTTTTATGAAAAATAACGTATTTTCCCAAAAAAATTACTTAGAAGAGTAGCATCAGTTTATATACTTTTAGATCTCCTTAATGTGTGTCTTAATAAATGACAATTGGATCCTTATTGTTGCTTCTGCATTCCATTTGTTGGGTATAAACTCTATTTTATACTTGTGAGAGGGTGAGTGAACAAAAGGAAAAAAGATTTTATGAAGATAGTTTTGACCTCACAGGCCTCACCTCCACCGCCAAAATATCACTGAGACTTTCACGAGTAACTAAATCACATTTTGAGAACCACTGCTCTGCACAAAATTCAGCACCATGAAAATAAGTTTGAGACTTCAAAATGCTTATGATAGAATAAGGTAGTCAGAAACACACTCTCTTCAACTGAAGGATACACGGGAAAAATTAAAGCTTACCTACAGAAGTATAAGTTTACAAATAACTTACTATTTAAGTCTGGAGGATAACGATCAGGGGCTCATAGAGGACCTGATGTTGAACTTTACGTAACAGTAGAGACTTGCTTGAAGTGAAGACTCATACACACAAGGTTCAACAAGTTTATTGGAGACCAGTGACTCGAGTTGTAAAATATGAAAACATCTGAGCTACAAGCCTTCATAGAAGTCATCTATTACCATCTTTACTCTGTTCTATATTATAAAATTGAGTTTCATTCAGATTTCCTCAATCCTAATTAAGCATTCTTTACTCTGCACCAAGTTACAGAACTGAAAAGCAGCATTTCAAATATGCCCACCACAGGCTAATTTTATTTTTCATAACATTTGGAGGAAGGGGTAGTTAGTGATCCCTTTGAATGGTTAATGAAATCTAAGAATCTATTCCTTAGAAAAATATATAGATGCACATATACATAGGTCCCTGTAGCTCACGTATAAACTACACATTTCCCAGTGAAAACTGTTTATTGTCATCCAGAACATCTCAAATATGAGTTTTTTTCTACTGGAATCTGAGGATCATGGCTATTCTCCAAAGGTAGTTTAAGAGATAATGGTATTTCCTGTCACCAAGATGATATAGATAAGAGACTGGCCTCATATCCTGAAGCTAAAAAGATGGATTACATACAGCCCTCTGAAAATTCACTTTCTGACATTGAATCAGGGTTCATAGTTTATTCTCTCTTATGAGAATATACTCATACATATTTTCCTATGAGAAAATATATATAAATACTCCTATGAGAATCCATACTCATACATCATTAATACATATCAATGATATACAGTGTAGCCCATTTTCTTAGAGATTATTCTCAGTTTATCAAGTGCAGGAGTGATAGATTATGATCATATCAAATCCCCAGCGTAAGGCACACCTTGGAAATGAAAGAACAATAGTAAATATTAAACCACTAAGTTTGGAGTTCAACAACAATAAATTATGATGTTCTTTTGTTTGGTAATTTCAGAAGAGGAAATATTACAGGCAAGTTCCACTAATGTGCAACAACTATGTAAGATAATGAAAGAATAATAGTCTAGACAGATGATGGTTTTAGCTTCAGCACAATACCACTGGATGTACTTTCTCTATTTCAAATAAATTCAATAGATGTTTATGAGCCAAGATTGTATGCAAGGCACATACTCTAGTAAAATGATTTATTTTCAATCAAAATATTTAAGATGAGGCATCATCTAATCTAGTAATCACTTTTAACAGATAAAGAAACAGAAACAAGTGAGTTTGGTGATGGTTTGTACAAGGTTAGCCTAATTTACTGAAATGTGGGAACAACATCAAAAAGAGAACTCGGTCAAACACTCTCACCATGGTATATGCCCACCAAGATTTTTCACCCTTTCTGGGAAACCTTCCCTGACTGTTCAAGTAAATCTGATCATTTATCTTCTGTGCCACAAATGAGCCAAGTACATAGATCCATCATTGTAATTACTCATAGTATTATAATTATTTACATCTCCCCATTTATCTGGAAAAGAGATTAAGAGTATGGGCACTGGAGCTCCAATCTCAACCACTTACAAGCTGAATGACTTGGAGGAAGTCTCTTTAGCTCTCCATGCTTCAGTTTCTTTTTTTAACTTTTTAATTTTTTTATTGCTTCTTTCTTTTTTTTATGCTTCATTCTCTTTATCTGCAAACTGGAGTGGATATGGTACCCAACTCATAGAGGTGTTAATGAGATTTAAATGAGAAAATCTATGTAAAATGTTTAGCACAGTGCCTGGCACATGCTAAGAGCTGAAAAATGAGCTTTTGTTATTTTTCTTATTTTTAAGGTATTTCTTGAGTGCCAATAATATTTCTGGTTCCAAGGATACCTTGGATGTTCAGTCAAAAAAAAGTTGTTGGGTATCTAATATATACTAAGTGCTATGCCAAACACTGAATGTTCAAAAAATAGTAAAATACAGGATTCAGCATGATAATAATTGTAATTGAAATGAACTGATGTTATAATAGTAAACACAAATGAAAATGTGGTTAACAGCTAGAGAGGGTAGAGGCAAATTGCATGGGGAAAGAAAATTCTTCTTGTTATTCCCCCTCTTTTTTCTGTATTTCTTTTTATTGTGGTAAGAAAAACTGAAAGTTTTCCTACACTTCTGTAAGGGCTGGAGAGAAATCTAAGGCAAAGGAAAGTTGCTTGGGCAGAGTGGCATGTGTTTTCAGCTAATATGTATGAGCTTGTAATGCAATGCAGAGCAAGAAGGGAGAAATGCACTATTAACAAAAGGCCGGGAATATTGTTTCACAAAAAAAAAAATATAATCAGGTAATCAGAAGAATACAAATTACTCATGTAGATGAGAGAGAATGGTCTTTGGAAAATAATGTATATTATCACCAATCATCTGTGTCCTATTTCAAGAGGGAACTAAATAAAACCCACTGTGGAGACCCCATTTTCCTTTCCTCAACACACATCTATTTCCAGCTACAGATCAGAGAGTCCCCGTCTTGTGTCCCAGATACTTCATTCCCAAGAGCAATTAGACAAAGCTATCATATCTTCCCTTGGCCATCTGGGTTACATGACTATTAAAACATAACTTCTATGATTTACTAAAGTTTTGTTAGACTTATATTCTTGTAACATGCCCAAAATATAATTATGGCATGAAGAACAATCCTTGGAAGCAATTCCAAATAATTGCATGACAATATAAATATCAGACTAATTATCAATGATCACATCCAAACAGAGGTCATAAAAAATTTTTAACCGAGGTATATCATTGAACTCCAAAAAAAAAAAGTACAGTGGTAGATTTTATGATATGTGTATCTGCTCAGTTGGAGAGAAAATGCAATTAACTCCTTTTTCATAGGCCAGTGTATTATTCCCATGATCATTACTTAGCTAAGCTACTTAAGGATAACAACTGTCCTTTAGAGAAAGGACTCTGATTCTCATTAACTAGATTTCTGACCCATAGAGGAGTTTTAGCATTTATTTTCAGGTACTTTATTTTTTTCAATTAAGCATTTCATCAAAATTTAAAGTAGTAGTGTGATTTAATATTATTTTATCAAAAGTCCTTATCAATAAATCCAATCAGACCATTGGGTTAAATCCAAAAAATAAACATCAAGCTTCTTGGTATTGCCGTTCTTTAAAAATGTATTAAAACGTATTCTGAAATATTCTCCAAAGTAGGTTTGCTTTGAGACAGGTTTACCTTGATATTTAGAAATCAAAATAACCAGTAATCATCAGAGCTTCTACAAAATAAGCAAAAAAGTCAGTTAAAGTCATATAAGCATGTCATAGAGATTATTAATAATCCAATGTGAAAGAGAACCATGGTACAGTATACATAATTATCATAGATAATGGGTCCAAGGATATTGTATTTGAGATCATCAAAGGGTGGATTAATAAAGAGTGACTGGCATTTATACTCTCTGCTCTTTCAGATAGAATACAGTAATTGCAGTTTTGCTCAAATCTTTAATAGCGTGCCTTTCAAATTTATTAGCACAATATTTTCAAAATAAAAAATACAAATTTGAAGCACGTCTCATATCTTTCCTACAACTTAAAAAAATTTAATGAACTAAAATTCTGTTATACTGTAGATCTTTCATATTTACTTTAAAATCTATTATCATGTGTAAATTTCAAACGTTATTCGTTCAAGTGATTGGGTCCCCACACCCACACCAAAAGGAAAAGAGTAAATGGCAGAGAAGGCACAAGAAGGAAATGGTCTCTCCTGTATGCTCTTTAGAAATGAAAGTGCTATGGGTGAGTTACTGCATTTTGTCTTTTTTTGCAGGTTTCCAGATCCCTAACTAGTAAAAAAAAGTTGCTATTAAAGTTTCTGTCGAAGCAGGGAGAAAAAGATCGGAGGCACATTTGCAGAGGTCCAGAGGTGAGAGAGGCAGAGCAGAGCTATATTCATGGAATGCCAAGCTGTTCAGAATGTAGGAAGTGCCTGTTGAAAAGAGGGCAGTAAGAACAGGAGGTGAGACTGAGAGGCTGCATGCCTAAAGAGCATCCTGTGCTGGCTGAGGAGCTTGGGCTTCATACTACAGCAAATGGGAGCCATTTAAATTTTCATTAGGGGAACAATGCTTTCAGTTCTGTGCTCTGAAAAGATCTCTCAGCCTGCAGTGTGGACAAGATAAAGAAAACAATATTGGAGGAAGGCAGAGCAATTGGGTGGGGCTATTGCAATAATTTAGGGGAAGATGACGTTGTTATGAACAAAGTTTTTGACAGTGAGGATGGAGAGAAGCAGCTGGCTGTGAGAGATATTAAGGAGGTAGAAGCTGCCAGACCTGATGATTGATCGGGCAACAATGAGGTGGAGGCACTAGAATGAGCTCAAGGCACTCGAGCTTTTCCCTCCAGCAACAGGATAAATAATACTGCCTGGGTTTCCTTTGGAACATTCAGTAGTGATATCTACAAAGCAGACTGATACACAGGTAAGTGCTCAGAAGAATGGTCTGGGCTGGGGCTAGAGATCCCTATGGTAGATGCATTTCTTCTGCACTTCTAGAGCAAGTTGTATCTATTTCTATTGTCACATTAATTCTGTTACTGAAATTATATGTTTACTCCCTGTCTCCTCTACTAAACTGTGCATTCATTGGAACAGAGATAATTTATATTCATCTTTTTTTCCTCCAGTGCCTAACAAGCAATTATTATAAGAGCTAACTATGATTGAGAGCTTTTTATTTGCAAGGCAATGTTCTTACATACATTAATTAATTCAATCCTCACAACAACCTATGAGGTAGTAGTATTATTACTCCCATATTAAGATGCAGAAACTGAGGCTAGAGTCAATAAATAAATTTACCAAAGTCATGCTGCTAGTAAAACACTGAACATAGATCATCTGGTCAATAGCTCATGCTATGTCACCTTGGACACATACATAGTAGGCTCTTATCTGTTTATTAAAATAAGTTGACCTGATGATTATATGGAAAATGTGTTACCTAAAGCGATGGAAGAAAGGAGATAAGGGAGCATTGCCAGTGCTTAGAGCTCCTGAGAAGAAAGGAGGGGATAGCAAAAGATGTTAGGTAAAATGAATGCCTCTACTATTATCTAAGTGCAGTGATGGTCAGGACAGCTGGGTGGCTTGGGGTGACTCTGTTTCCCCAGTTATCAAGCTACTACTTTCAGGCTAGAGAGAACAAGCACTAAGTGGAGGATCTGCATTGACTTCTGTGAGCAAGAAGAGTTGGCCCACTTCTATTACCTACTACAACCTGAGCCCCATCCAGCACCTGCTCAGTTATTAGGAAGTTCTCACTAACTTGCCTTCACTTGTCAGCCCTTCTCCAGCTTCCTGTTTTCTTCTAAACACCTCAAATGACTTCCCTCATTTTTGCACAAAATGCCAAAGTGCCTGTCACTTCTGGTCATCCATAGAAACAAGCAATCTTTCTTTGCCTGGTTGTTTCTCTGCCCACTACTATAAAGCCTATCCCAATCCACTGCATAGTCATAACCATGCTTCAAACTACAAAGCTGATCACATCATTCCCTTGTTAAATTCTTCAGTGGCTTGTTACTACTCTTAGAACAAGGATTTAAATCCCCAAAAAGGCCTACAAAGCCCTGCATAATATGGCCCCTGGTTGCCTCTTCCACCACAGCACAGGCCACCTGCCCTTGTTTTAGGAAGTTCAGCCACACTGATTTGCCTCCAGATCCTCAAAGGTACTGGGTGCCCTCTAGTTACAGGGCCTTTGCGGATGCTGCCCCTCTCCCTGACTGGCTTTCCCACCCTTTCTTCCATAGTGAATGCCAACTCTTCCTTCAGGTACCAGTTGAAATGCTACCTGTTCTTAAAATCTTCTCTAGTCTACCTGACTAAGTTAAATTCCTTTCATAAGCGCCCAGATGTTTTTCCTTCATAGCAGTTTGTAATTTTATGTTTATTTATAAAAATTCTTAAATTATTTCTCTCTGTTTCTCCTATTATCTTACTCTACATATTCCATGGAGACAAGAATAGCAATTTCTCATCTTTGTATCTGTAATGCTTTGTATCCATACTTCTGTATTTGGTGCATTCTAGGTCCTCAAAAATTGAATACTATCTGACTTCTGCTCGGTCCTCTTTATTGTTAGATATAAGCTTCTGGAATTTCATAGAGTCAGGCTTCATAAGTTACATATTATGTCAAGGTTTCTCAAGCTTGGCACTATTGACTTTTGAACTAGATAATTCTTTGTTGGAGGAGGGTAGTCCTACACTTTGCAGGATGTTTGGCAGCATCTGGCCTCTATCCACTAGAGGCCAGTAGCACTGACTCCTCCAAGTCATGACAATCAAAACTGTCTCCAGTCATTGCCAACTGTCTCATGGTGGGGGGAGCAAAATTACCCCTGGATAACAACTGTCTCAGGGGCTGAAGTGAGAGAGTGGTCAGGGAAAGATAAGAAGATTTGCCTTAAAAGAGATAGAATCCTCTTGCAATCCTCTTGATTTTTTTTTGTCTAGATACATGCATGTTTTCATTCCCTATGTGCCAAGCCTTTGACTTATCTCAGTGTTGTCAGTTAACCTCAAAACAATTGTTTTCTCATGTACTGAATTACTTTTTAATCATATATCAATGTCTCTATCTTTCTCTTTCTTCTCTTTCTCTCCACCCTCCTCACCTCTGTTTGTGTGTGTGTTTGTGTTTGTCCCTCTCTCTTTCTCCCCCTCTCTCTCACTCTCATTTCCCCCCGGATGCTAACATTAGCTAGGATCTTTCTCTTCAGTCTGCAATTCCCCATATTAGTTATCTAATGTCACTTCATTGCTGCATCATAAACCACACCAGAATTCAGTGGCTGAAGATCATCAGAGGAGTGGCTGCTCCTAACTGGGCTTCTCAGGTGTGGTCTGGCTCTGCCCTCCTATCCCTCATCCCCCTGGGACTACAGGACTAACCAAGACATGTTCTTCTCATGGTGAGTGCAGAGTATAGCAAGTCCAATTAAGCAAGCATTTTTCAAGCTTTTGGCCATGTCACACCTGCTTACATGCAATTGATCAAAGCAAATCATATGAACAAACTCGTATAAGGGTAGGAAGAAACTGCAAAGCCACATGGCAAAAGGTGTGGTTACAAAGAAGAATGAGAAACTGAGGCCATTGTAATCTACTGCATGCCCCATTCAAGTTATTATTATTATTTCCAATATTTTAATCAATCCCCTCAGTCTCATACTTGTGCTTTATTTCTCTCCAAAAGTAAGAGTAGTCCTGATTGTGCCAGCAAATGTGACAATAAAGTAATAGCCCAGTACTCAGCCACTAAGTCATACATCATAATAGTCAATGCAGGTGCTAAAGGCTTACCTATCAACTTTTGATTTATAAATAAAACAGATTTGTCCCCTGATGCCACTGTGTAATTTCACTCAATTTTCAGAATAGATGGGGCTTTACTTCTACATGAGAGGAGTAATTATCACTATTTTTAACATTTGGTTGCACATTTGCCTTCTAAAATTAGTCATTTTCTACAAATGAGATGATTAGGAATGGCCAAAATATAATAATCAAACACCTAAGGAAGAATGTTGCATCTGCAGTTTCTCTATTAAAGACAAGAGGTTTGTAAAACATATGGCAATGAAAAGGAGAAGGAAATTACAAGAAATCTTTTCTGCAGGATAGGTAAGATATTGCTACACCACAGAGTTGTGTGTGTGGCACAAGGTGCCCAAATATTAATTGTATTTAGCACTGATAAAACCAAATGGCTTATTTCTCTCCAGATTTGGCCCTTATTCTCCTACTGGAATTCTGGATTATCCAAGTTAAAATTCTCATCTTTTCCCTTGTATTCTGAAGTTGGAAAACCTGAGCTGGTAAGGCCCATTCCCAATCTGGCAGTCCCAATCTAGGAGTTAGGCATGCACTTCATAACACTTCTTGGTCCATCTTCCCAAGAAAGAGCAATAGAAGGATTGAAATTAGCAGCCCACAAGGCTTTGGCCCTCTTCTTGGGTGCCGGTTCCTTCTTATGCTTCATCAGTTCATCACACTGTCCAAACAATAGTACTGGCTTTATAGCATCCTGGAAAATTACAAAGGTAACCCAGACCCTTAAACTTTGAGTACTTAACATTTCCATCTCCGCGTATCACAGGAACATAAATGTGATCATGTCCAAGTCAAACTTGCTCTTCTTTCTGTGCTGCCTATTTCAATAAATAGGTATACAACCACCCAATTGCTCCAGAGTAGCATCTTTGAATGATTCCTTTTCGCTTAACCCCTGCCTATATCCAAGCTGTCTCCAAATACATTGAGTTCCTTCTCCCAAGTATTACATGAACACCTTTCCTCTATCTTTGCCATCACCTTAGTCAAATTCACTGTAAACTTTCACTGGAAAGCTACAGTACTTTCTACTTTATCTCTTTGCATTAAATCTCATCCTCCTCTCATCCATTCTGTAGGCTATGGGGCCTTGTTAAAAAGTAAGTCTGAGCATTTCTCTTACTGTCTTAAAATTCCACAAAGCCTTTCCTTTGTTCATAGGAGGAACAAAGGTTCAAAATCCTTTATCTAGACTTTTTGGCTCATTCCACAAGGTAACTGCAGTGATAGTAAAATAGAACAGTTTACTAAATAAATTTATGGCAGCACAAGTGACTTCGCTGGTCTCCCCATATCAGTCAAAAGTTGTCTCAAGCTGTCCACCTCTACGAAGAGGGAAGCTCTGCTCTTTAGGCTGCCTTCCTAATAGGTGCTGAGTGACAAGATAAGAAAGCATTTGTAGATTCATAGGAGACTGGAGGAGACAGGTATTCTAATCTACCTCCCATTACAGTTCCTGATACATAATAGGTATCCAATAAATGTTTATTTAATTAATTAAAAGTGTTGTAACAATGATGTTATTATTCTTGCATTAGGAAAAAAGAAAATTAAGGTCGGTTAAGTGCCTTTGCCAAAGACTGGAGAGCTTGCAAATGAGTGAGCCAGCAGATCTGAGAGGCAGCATCTGCAAGGTTCAGTCCATGTATAGAAACACACATCCCTTCTCTGTTACCTTACTCTAGAGAACACTGGAAAGTGAAACCAGCAAGAGGGTTATATCCTGACATTATGGAGCTAACCATGATGTATTTGAACCTAGAAAATATTGGAGGATTTAAAAAGAAACTTCAAAGAAGGAAAATATTCCAATTCAATACAACATCTGCTATAAGCTGAAGTTGAGAAAGACAATGGTATGGAGTGTGGAGCTCACACTCTAGTAGAAAAGATAGGCATGTAAACAAATGATTACAATAAAATATCATGAAATAATAAACAAATGACTTAGATAAATATCATGAGATAACATGTGACCCATTCCTCCATCCTCTGCAGAGTGGGAGCACTTTAAAAATCTGGACTGCAAATATCAAAAACTCTGTAGCTCACTTGGGAAGTAGATATTTGCCCAAAGAAGACCAATCCTGGGTAAGTTGTGAGGTATTGAAGAACAGTGAAAGGACGCATTAAGCCCCATTTCTACACTGAGACCTCTCAAAGCATATCTTCAGCTCAGATTTTCCTACTGAGCTACAGACCAGTATATCCTCCTGGATGTCCCACAGGTAAGAAAGTTAAGTTCACCATGGAAATTATAATCTTCTCTCCCAATTCTGTTTCTCTTCTTGCATTTGCATTTGCAATGCTGGTGTGGGGCAGCTGTATCCACCCTGGGAGGCATTCTGGACATGGCCCATAGTAAAGCTAGCTTACCTCTGTAAAATCAAACTGATCCCATTAATCACCAGGGGGAAAAAAGTCCATCCCTGATTCCCTTTTTCTTCAATATAAATTCCAGACACCTTCGAATCCCTTGGTTCTACTTGCACCACTACGTGGCACACAGCCCTAGTCAGTTTCCTCCAATCACTTCCATTGCCTCCTTCACATGCCTCTCTCCAAGCAGCGCCACACGATATTGTGGTCATCTTATCTGCCAACTTTTTTAGCACCAGGCCTAGTGCTTCGTACAGGTTTAGTAGCAATAATTATTACTCAAATGAACGAAGGAATGAAAGTTTTAGGGTCACTGTTTACTGACTGTAAAATCTTGGACAGGTATAATTACCTAACCTCTCTTTACCTTAAGTCTCTGATCTCTGAAATGGCAATTGTATCGATCCTCCTAAGCCACTGTGAGGATTTTAAAAAGCTTACATAAGTGAATGGACTTTGTAACAAAGAAAGTGCCATGTAGCATAAGTTGCTGTTTTAATTTTGGTACTTTATTAGGTAATCCTACCATTTTGAGACTGGTAAAAAAAAAAAATCCAGTATCTGTTTAACTTCAAGAATAAGCCTTGAAAATTTCTTGGTGAACAGAATTTCAAGACATAAGGTTGTTCATGCCAGTGTCATCAGTGCCCTTAATTACACAGACGCAAGAAGTGGATGAGTTGTCAGGGTTCTAAGAGCACAATTTCTCCCCACTCCACCACTCTATTTACATAGAGAGTTCTCATGTACTTGCAGTTTGGTAGGGGAAGAGAAGTGGAAAATGATACAAGGTATTATAACAAAGTCTACTTGTAAATAACTATAACTTGAGTTAATTACATTGACATTTCTCAGCAAGGATTAAGTAAATCAGAAGGGGGAAAAAGCGGATGAGAAAGGAAAAAGCAAGGGATGGACTACAAGAGCATCCCTTTTGTCTTTCATTCAGGAGTATAATTAAATTAAGTAGGATTGATTGAGCGTCAAACATCTGTGGGAGTCATTTCCAAACTTCATTAATGCTATTGTGCCTGAAGACGCCTCGGTGGTAATTTCTCTCACAAGTATCTAATGAGAGTCTAGCCTTGTGATAGGAAAGCATGACACCCAGCCACTGTGTCCTATGAGGCAGCCTGTATGTAGGTGAGGAATTTATTAGGAATGTGGCCTGGCAACAGCAAAGCTTACATTATCCACCTCAGCAGTGGGAGTGGGGCAGCAGGCAGCAGAGAGCGGGGGTAATGGAGTCATAAAGTTGAGAGTTTAGACAGCAAGCATAACAGAATAAAAACAGAACTGCTAAGGAGAACTAAATGGTCATAAAATAGATCATATATAATGAGGTACAGCAGATAATGAGGTGCATTTATATGGAAAACACTAAATAAAAATTATGACCATTCCCTCTTTAACCCCATAACCATCAGAGCTTCTCTCAGCAGCTGGGTTTGCAAGGCAAACTAGGGAGAGTGAATTAATTGGAAGGAAAAAAATATATATTGGCCAGCTTAGCTCATTATTGCAAGCATTGCTAATTACACATTGGGCCCCAGTAGAATACTTGGCACTGGGGAAAACATTATGAAAAATCTATAATTCCTATCCTTTTTGTAGAATTATGATAAAAATATTATAATACTGCTATAGTTATAAAACAATTAAATAGGGATAAATGTAAGGTTGCTTCTGTTTTATTCATTTTACCATTGCGATTAGAGGTTGCCTGCTTCCAAGCTTTGTTCATTCATTCATTTATCAGTTAATGAGCATTTACTATGTACTGGGAGTTCTGGCCAGCTCTAAGGATGCCAGGTTGTAAAAGAACAGTCTCTGCCTTTGAGGAGCTTTTAGTCCCATGCAGAAAACTTACAAGCAATCAAATCACTAAAATAAAAACTTAAGTAGAAAAATAGAGGTAAGCACTGAGTCCCTTGGGAACAAGAGAACGCAGCTCTTGGAAGGACACTGAGTACTAAAAAATGAAATCAGCTTGATTTGAGATGTCTTGGTAGACAAAGGAGAGGAGAAGAGGAGGATAGGTTTCAACTTGAGCAAGTAGCATTTATAAAGATACTCGGGTGCGACATGGCAAGACAAAATTAAGGAAGAACTAGGAAAATTAAAAAAAAAAAAAAGGACCAATGTGATGGGAAAACATGAGTTCTGAGGTTAGAGAGCCTGGCTATGATGCAGAGCAAAGATTTTTATCCTGCTGTCTCTCCCCCCTCTCTCACATCCCCCACAACATAAATGGACATCTCTCAACATAGCATATGCCCCTTTGGCAAGGTAATCTGCACTTGACAGAACTAAGACTAGAAATGTATCAATTTCACTGAATTTTCAGTAATCTCTAGGCACTAGTACCATCTGAAACTTCTTTGATATATGATACTAATGATATACGGTACTAACATGAACAGAGCAGCTCTGAAGTTTCAGAAAGTTTTCCTCATTTAAGATTTCACCAGCCGGGTGCGGTGGCTCATGCCTGTAATCCCAGCATTTTGGAAGGCTGAAGCAGGCAGATCACAAGGTCAGGAGATCAAGACCATCCTGGCCAACATGGTGAAACCCCGTCTCTACTAAAATACAAAAAATTAGCCAGGCGTGATGGTAAGTGCCTGTAGTCCCAGCTACTTGGGAGGCTGAGGCAGGAGAATGGCGTGAAACCAGGAGGCGGAGCTTGCAGCGAGCCAAGGTCGTGCCACTGCACTCCAGCCTAGGTGACAGAGCGAGACTCCGTCTCAAAAAAAAAAGAATTTCAAAAATTTAATTTCAGGCCAGACACGGTGGCTCACACCTGTAATCCCGGCACTTTGGGAGGCCGAGGCTGGTGGATCACCTGAGGTCAGGAGTTCAAGACCAGCCTGACCAACATGGTGAAACCCCATCTCGATTAAATACAAAAAATTAGCCAGGAGTGGTGGCCTCCCTGTAATCCCAGCTACTTGGGAGGCTGAAGCAGGAGAATCTCTTGAACCTGGGAGACGGAGGTTGCGGTCAGCAGAGATTGCGCCATTGCACTCCAGGCTGGGCAACAAGGTGAAACTTGCTCTCAAAAAAAAAAAAAAAAAAAAATTCTATTTTATTTTTCTCAGGGGCTTGAATGGCAAAGATGAAACCAAGAATGCAAATATCTTATCCAGAAAAAATATATGGCATGAGGCCCACTTGTCTGCACTAAGTGTCTCAAGGGGCATGGCTTAGTCAAACCACAACTCCACGGAACTTAATGAAGCAGAGAACTTTAGTGAAAAGAGAAAAGAAGAAAGAAAATAAAGAAGGAAGGAAAAGGGGAACAAAGGCAAGAAATAGCCTCTTGGTTTTATGCAGCTAACTAGAGCCAGGATTAATCCTCCTTCTTAAATCTACGTGCACTCTCGCCTCCGCAGGAGAATAGCGTGTACTCCTCAGGACTTGTGAAATATTAAAATGTCACTCACTGTGACTTAAAGCCAGTTTTCCTCCGCATTCATGGACACCAGTAAAGCAAATCACTGAAGATGGGCATCACAAGAAATTGTTACTAATTCTCTAAATTAGAAAATGTGAACATGTTGGCAGATTAATAATCAAAACTGACAGAATAATTGAGCCACTAAGAGAAGAGACTGGTAGAGCAGTGAGAACATCTATTTAATCACACAAGGAACTTAAGGGGAATGGCACAGATCAGTCAGAAACTATTCTTCTGAAGAATTTTCTAATATGAATAAAGAAAAGCCTTATGAGTCAGCAAACTAAAACAATGAGGCTTCCATAAATCAAATACCTAACTTCTTTATTTCAGTATTCACAAACCAAATGTTAGGGGAATAAAAAGCAGAATATGTTTGAGGCATATGTTAAACAAAGGTGTTAAACATATGGATTTTGACATATTTAAATCTGAACTGAAAGAACGACCACTTATAATAGATCCAGCTCCTGGAATTATTAAATTCAGAATGACAATTTCTGTGTTTATGTGTGTGTGTGTGAGTGTATGTGTGTATGTATGTGTATATATTTTTTTATAACATCTTAAACTTTTTCAACTATTTAACCATTTTTTACTAACCCACAAAATGTAACAAATCTCTCTCATACTCACTACTGGCGATGAAGTGATACATCACAATACAAGCCAGGGTCATTAATTTAAGCCATGCAGTAACAGATTTTAGAATGATCTTTAGATGATATTTACTATGACAGCCAGGGATTTTCATCTCAGTCTCCCCTAACTCGAATCTGCTGGCCTGCAGTAACTGGCCTAGCTGCTTACATGTTTCTCAACCCAAGCTTCTTTCCAGAAACCAACTCCTACTCACTCCTTACTACCATTCTTTCAGTCACCTAGGTTAGGAAAGATTGCATTATCATCAATTCTTTTCTCTCCTTTACTTTCCACATTCATCTGAAGCAAGACTGCAATTTCTCTAGCACTTTTCCCTTCTCCTCTTGTTCCACTTTACAAACTGGCCTTCCCTTTCATTCCACTAAATAAATAAATGCTTTAACGCACTTCTATAAAGTGTCTTGACATGTAAGAGAAGTTGGATCATGTGAGTTCCCTTATCTGGCTTTCCTTTCCAGTTTCTGGCCTAAACTCTACACCATCTAAAGTACAACTCTGATCAGATTATCCTCCTCCTCAAACACCTCCAGGGCACCGCTTTGCTGAAGTATGGCTCATTCAGCAGAGAATTCAAGTTTCTGGTTGCCATTCATCCTTTCAATTTTCTTTCTCACTGCTGTCTTATATACAGCCCTTGTGCATAGTCAAATCAAACAATCACCCAGGGGCCAATACAAATATAGCTGAGCTTTAGCCCTAACTAGCCAAGCTTCCATTGGAAATAATTAAATAACCAATTATTTAATTGCAAAAAAAATGGAGACTGACCTTAGTTATCTTAAAATTAAATGTATTGCTTTGTATAGTTGACTTCTCTTGAAGAGAATAAACATCAACAATGAACATGTTACATACTTGCACCCCAATAAACCAGAACACTTATCTATACCATGGGTCAGCAAAGTATGACCCTCAGGCCAAATCTGCTGTTTTTGTATAGCCTGCAAACTAAGAATGGGTTTTACATTTTTAAATTATTTTTGGTGTGTTTGGTTGATTGGTGGGTTGCTTGTTTGTTTGTTTGTCTGTTTTGAGACAGGGACTCCCTCTGTTTCTCAGGGTGGAGTGCAGCGGGGTAATCACCACTCACTGCAGCCTGGAAATCCCAGGTTCAAGTGATCCTCCTGCCTCAGCCTTCCAGGTAGCTGAGACTACAGGCACATGCCACCATGCCAAGCTAGTTTTTTTGTTTGTTTGTTTTTTGTTTTTTGTAACTAGTTTTTTTTTATTATTTTTTGTAGATTTTATTTTTTGACACTATGTTGTCCAGGCTGGTCTCAAACTCCTGTGCTCAAGTGATCCTCCCACATCAGCCTCACAAAGCACTGGAATTATAGGCTTGAGCCACCATGCCCAGGCTAAATTGCTAAAAAAAAAAAAAAAGGCTAATATGTCATGACACATGAACAGTATATGATTTTTAAATTTTAATGTTCACAAATAAAGTTTTACTAGAACACCACCACATTCATTCAACTACAACAGAGTTCAGTACTTGCGACATACACCATAGGCTCTCTGTCTACTAGATGACCCTTTAAAAACAAAAAATTTGTTAACCCTTGGTCTATACTATTAATTAAGTACTCAACTCGTACTTCTTAGAATTAATATTTATGCTTATATATATCTCCTATTCCCCTAACTTCCTTTAAGCCCTTCAAAAATATAAACCTTCCTGCTACCTTTTAATATTCTGGTCTAGCACATGTGCTTTCCATAGTTGATACTCAAAAGATGCTTGTTCATGAGTTTGAGGCTAGTCTACAAATAGGTATAGATGAGAACACAGATGGATTCTTCTGGGCCTACTGGGGAAAAGGAAACAAGCAGCAGGCTTATTAACTATAGTCTTGATTGTAGAAGATGGTGCTTATTCTCTTATTTTAAAAAATTGTTGGCTATTTGCTAACACCCATTTGACTATTTCCCAGAAATGCTTTCTCATCTTGCTTGTACTTTTTCACTTAGAGGTAACACAATGCCATTTTGACATCGTGGCTTTTATTGCCATCACTTTTACTAAATTTCAACTTTGACCTAATTACCCCTGAAAAAAAACTGTAAGTCTGGAACACAGCTCTTGGAGCAGTAAAAGTCTAAAACCCAAATATGTCATAGAAGAGGGAATAATGTTCCTAAAAACACTAAAATAACTGACCAATTGGATGTTTCAGTTCAACGACACAGTGATTCTTCAGGGAAAAAATTAAATTGATCATTTGGCTGAATTCACTTAATTCGATCCAAGTACTCTACTTAGCAGCACCATGTAGAAAGTATGTATCTTGATTATTCAAATGACAATGCCCCCCCATCAAGTACAATGTATGTGTGCGCAAATATACACATATATGTGTGTCTCACTTAAGATGACCAGATAAAGAGCAATATTTAATCCAAAACATCACCATGAAACATATTTTACACTTTTGAGCTCATGCAGACTTTGCCAGTGATTTTCTGTTCTTTCTTCCCCTGAATCTCCAGAACTGTCTGAGCTGTCAGCAATGCTATGCCAATTGTTTACAAAACAGACCTCATTCACAGGGGAGATAGAAGCTTGATCCAGCACTTGGAGAAGCTGAGAAAGAAAAACAAAAAAGAAACACTGACAGATTTTTATTTGAAGTAGTAAAATCTAAAGAATAAATAGGATATCAGAAGAATTTCTCTTTTTTTTGGATATAGGCTTATACTAAGAAATAATGTCACAATATTCTTTAGCCTGAGAAACACTTTCCATAGCAGGATTATTGAGATAAGACAAATTGATACATAATGAATTGTATAACCTCAGCATCTGTTGTAATTTCCTTTTCTTCCTCCACTGCATTTTGTTGTCCCTTCTGTACTTCTCAAAATTTTGCTAGCAGTTTTAATGTAAGACCATATCAAAATCACTCAAAGTATTTCAAAAGTTTCAAATGATGTCTGCTGGTCTTTTCATGTTGGTTGTAAAGAGAATTATAAACACACATTTTCACTTGTTCCAAATATATCATATACATGAATTTTGATGATTGCATTGCCATCAGTAAATCTAATATGGAGTTGAGTTGTGCAGTGGAGTATATTTAGAAAAATTTTAATTCCAAGGAAGTTGGTAGAAGTTGACCTTTATTATATAACTTTATTACCCAGGTACCTTGGTCTTGTGAAATATCAGCTTTCTTCCTTAACATACTTTCAGGAGAAAGCACTTTAGGGGCAGAGAAAACAACTGTAGTTTCTGATTCCCAAGAATCCATTCATCCTACTTTATATGTAGCACGCTCATCTTTATATGGGGACTCAACCTTCCTTCATTCACAAACCACATGGCTGCTGTGAGCTAAGCCCACTTCCAGTTTCTGGAGTAGCATGTGATCCCAGCCTGATCCATCAGATCACCTCCTTCCTCTAGAGGCAGGAATTGGTTCAGCTTTGAGCACACGGTCCGAGTTGAGTCAGTCATGTCCAAGCAGTGCCAGCCTTGTGCCCTGACTGATGGCGCGCTTACTCTAATAAACTGTGAGGCTGATGTTGCACCCTAACGGCGAGCCTATCAGTGAAAGGAGTCAATGCCAGAAAGGTTGTGTGGAGAAATAAAGGGAGATCTTGTCCTGATGGAAATCATTTGAGTCCTATGTTGCCCAAAGAATCTTCTTCCCAGACATTTTGGTTTTATGAGCAAAAAAAAAAAAAAAAAAAAAAACATCTTTACATTATTCTGAGCTGAGCATTGTGTCACTGCTATTTTAAAAGTCCTGATACAGAAATTAGGGACTTTGCTTTTTCCTGATCCCATAATAAGTAAAAACTCTTGTGCTTTTTTACACCTCCACCTTGGATATCAGGTTCTCATTCCCATGATCTAGGATGCTTCCAAGAACAAGCAGAGATCCCTATTCCTGAAATATTTCTGACGAGCTTTTGCCCACCACTTTCCCAACCTTTGGGAAGGGATAAGGACGGATGCCGGTTCCCTCAGAAGACTCATACTCAAATTCTTCAGGATCCGTCATCGTGTAAAGGGAACGGTATTTCGTGAGAACACTAAAATAAAGAAGACTTTTGAGGAACAGAGGCGGGGAATTAACATTCAGTCCTTCCTCACACGTGGATATTTGGTCTTTATTCTTAGTCTGGAAGAAACAACAGCTTTGATACGTGATTTTAAAGGAGGCAGTGAATTTCTATGCATTAGGTAGTGGGTGATGGAATTGGTCCAATTACTCCACCTGTTAAATGGGATTGTAAAAAAGAAGCACTGAACTGGTCTGGGCATAGTGAGGAGACTTTGAAAAATGTTAAAAATGAAAGAAACTAGTCTTAATAAAATAACTCAAAGGTTGGGTTTCCTTTGAATGAGCAAGTCTAAAATGTTTCCATTCCTGCTCTAAAATTTAAAAATATGTAAGAATGGATTTAGAAGCTCATCAAAAAGATTTTGATGCTGGGGTTTAGGGTTTGGGGTTTGGGAATGTGTGTGCTGGAGCAACTTCTGAGTCTCAGTGAACCTCCCAGAGGGCAGAGAAGCCACTAGTGCTGAGAAAGGGATGTGACAACCAGTTAGAGGCAGACTAGAGATCCAGCTGGCCATGCCAGGGTCTCACCAAAACTCGGCGATCACTTAAATGAGAAGCCATCCTCACAGTCATTTCAACACAAACATGAAAACCCGTAAACGTGATCTGAAGGAGAGAAGCTATTCCCAATTCATGGCTTAAGAAGTTCTCACTCTGCTTCACAGAAGCCCGTCTGTCAAAAATCACACTTAATTTCCAAAAGAGCTACTACATTCAAAGATGCTTTGGAAAACTGTGGAATGCAATTTGAAAAACACGTTTCAGCCCCTGTGGCCATTGAACAAACAGATGGAAGATGTAATACACTTTTTGGTGATTCAGTGTGGTTGAAGATTAAGGCTTTTTCTTTTGCCCACACACTGGCTGTGCACCCAGTCCCTGCTTTATTTTATAGAAAGCTGGTCAAATACATGAAACATCTTCTTTTTAAAATACTTTGTCTTGTCCATTTTTAAGCCAGGTTTTCTTCAACTTAATGTATTAATATTTTTATTAAATTGAGTTTAGTTTTTTAAAGAAGCATTCTTTACAAATTCAAAATAGATCAATTTCCTTATTTCTCACATTCCACCTAATATATACGATTTTATTAAGCTATAAATTATAAAGTGTAAAATTATTCCTAAAGAAAATAAACATTTTCATTAGGTATAGAAATCTCAAGCATGTTACCAAACACCAACATAATATGCATTGTAATTTAAATCTTCAGGCCTTACAAAAGTGTTTTAAAAATGGAGTGAAATAACCACAATTTGCCATATTTTGACTAAAAATAAATTAGTGTACAAAAGTATTAAAGTCCACCAAATTGGAGAGAATAAACTTAGAACATATACATTACAGAGAAATTTGTGTCTCTATAATATGCAAAAGATGCATAAGATGCATAGTATCTAGTAAATTATGTATATGTATATAAATAGGATATATATATATTATATATGAAATCAATCAGACCACATTCTTTAAAACAGGGACTTGCATCTTATATTCACTGTGTATTCCTCTTTCTTTTAAAGTTTTGTCAGCACTATTAAAAACACAACACTTAGAAGCCAAAACTAAAAACCAGCTGGATGTCAACTGGTGAAATTTTCCCCATCTTACTCAGGAAACCAAACATGTTTTTCCTGCTGATTTACACTTTACTTCACAGTTAAAGTTACCTTGAAAGTGTTAAAGTTAACAGTATTTCTGTGATCTGATCAAACTTGAAAGGGCACTGTCTTTCCTCTCCTTATGCACAGAGAAATTTGAGAAAGGCATTTCAAACTAAGAAATTCATGGGAGCTTTTTATAAGAAAAAGATTTCACTTCCAACACTGACAGCGCTATTTGCATAGATTGCAAGGCAGTCATGTTTAAGTGATGTCTATGAAATACAACCATATGCAAAGGACTGAGCTCAGTGCCAGCAGCTAAGTGCTCATCAGGGTCTCTTCAATCATTTAGAGATTGTGGTCCCAAGCCACCTCATGATCCAGGGCACCTGAGACAACTCCTCAATGAATGTCAGCTCTCAGGAAAATCCTGCTTCATCTTGTATTCCCAAGCCACAGAGAGGCTGTTGGAACCTCTGAGGTGTCTCATGGAGTACCCAGTATCGTGGAAAACTTCATCTTCCTATTCCCAGTCCTAAAAGGTTGGGAGCACAAGATAATACTGCAGAGGGAAGATGGACAGACACATGGATCCAAGGAATGCATACTTACCATCTCTCTCTGGCACAGTTTTATAACTATATGCAAAATCAAACAAAAACATTATCTGACCTGTGATTGCTTAAGATTAAAATTTCTGGAGAGGGTTATAAATATTCCTTCTCATTATTTTTCCTTCCTTGAGGCAGCAGTGTATTAACCAGTCCTAGTTTTTCATTATTGTAATTCAGATGTAAGTTTTACACACAAATACATTGGTCTTATTGGACATCGCCTGATCAAATCGTTTCTGTTCTCTTCTCCTATTGCCCCCACCCCACCTTCTGTCAAAATACCGTATCACTGTAATCTCCAAGTTCCCTCCAAACTCTAGCTTATCAAATTTGAGTTATTTCATATTGCTCTCTTAGCTCTTCTTCACACAACTTCCCACAAACACTGAATTATGTTATTTTAATCTACCCTTTTCTCTCTGCTCCCATAGCCACCCAGTCCAGGTCCATTAAAGGTCAGAACTGTATCGCAGTGATGGCTTCCAAGCAGATATCTCTATCTTCAGTCTCTTTCATCACATCCCACCTACTCGCTGATGCTCAAATGATTTTCCTCTGACTTTATTTTCTTCAGGTGTCTTGCCTGCTCAGCAATCTCCAAGGCTTCAATGTCACTTATTATGCACATCCCAAGCCTTATCTGACCTTCAGAGCTTTCCACTAATACGACACCCCCCAGGATCCCATCCCACCTCCATTTCTCATTACCTCTCACTATAGCCTCTCTACGCCCACGAGCAATAGCTGCTGACCATCTCTCACATGTGATTTGCTCATTTTCATCTCTGTATCTTTCCTCATGCAAACTCCCCCACCCACTGACCTACAAATTCATTTCTTGCTCTTTTCATCAATATCTTGCTTCTCTTCAAAATTCTACTCATCACTCATCTCTTCAGAAATTTCTTCTTAATTGCAATCAAATATGGGATTCATTTTGTCTTTTATCCCGTCAAAACAGAGTAATACTCTGGAGTTATTGAGGGTTAGGATGTGAAAATATAAAGAGATTCAAGATAATGCATAAATAATTTGAGTGACAAACCTCACAAATGGTTTGATCTAAATTAAGAACAAAGAAAATATCTTGCAGATAAAGAAAACGATCAAAGGTCTGGACAAACAAAGCTGTCTTACTCATAGAGGCTTATATAAGAGAAATATCTATGTAAAATAGCAATAGCTGTGATGTATTAAGGATTTTTAAATTTCTGCTAGGGACCACATATACATTGACTCATTTAATTTTTATTACACACAACATAGGTATTATTATAGTCATGTTACAGTGAACAAAATCAATGGCCAGAGAAATAAAATTACCTTGCCCAAGATCACACAGCTAGGAAGAAATAAAAGCAGAATTTCAAAACAGAATTTAAGATTTGTCTTCTCCCCAGAATCTGTGTTACAAGCCACCTGAGTTCCTGTCACATATTCCGAATAGCATTCATAGCACTTATACTAGTAGTTACTTGAAAAAAAAAAGTTTACACTTGAGCTGACTAGTTTTGTTTTACCAGTTGGCATTTGATACTGCCCACATTTTTTTCACTCTTTTTATACAGTTTCTACTTTCTGCCACACTAACCCTCTCTTAATGAACCTGCCTCTCACTAGAACTAGAAAATTGGAGTCATGAGATGAAAATCTCTCCTCCTAAAAACAGATTGAACATAAACCTTCTTCTTCTCTCCCATTATGTTGTCTCCCTATAACAGATCAACCCATTTCATTGTGCTTTGGTGCCAATCTCTTCTTTTCTCTTCAAAGCCTTTATTCATTAAGTAACCCCAAATCTCCTGCATTATCAGTCTTTTTACTTCTATTGTAACATTGCCTCCAAATAGTATATGGCAGCTGCCATGATTTTTAAGGTAAATAAATAATGTGTAAGTAATTTAATACATATTAAATAAAATAATTTTTAAAAATATTTCCCATGACCCATATATTGGTTTAAATATGTCCTTATTTCTTTGCTCCACTTCATGGTCAAACTCCTTGAAAGAGTTGTCTTCACAGCATTCTCCACTTCCTTACCTCCTCACTTCCTGTTCGTCATGAGGTTCTTTACAGACTAGTTTCTTCCTCTTGTTCCATAGGAACTGTTCCAGTCAAGCCTCCAAGGACCTCCATGGATGTCAAATCCATGTTGCTAAATTCAAGGAGAATGTTCTTTCCTTATCTCAGTTTGTGAAAGTAGAATCTTCACGAATGGAATTAGTGCCCTTATAAGAAGAAATACCTTTCTGGACCATACGAGGATACAGTGTGAAGACAGTCCTCGGCAAGAGAGCCGTCACTGAGAAATGAACCTGCTGCCATCCTGATCTTGGATGGGCCAGCTTCAGAAATGTGAAAAATAAAGGTTTCTTGTTTAAGTCACCCAGGCAATGATATGTGTTATGGCACCCTAAGCTGACTAAGGACAGCTTTCTTCCTCAATCTCATTCATGGGTCCTCAGGACTATGAGTTGGATATTTTTCATCAGCATGCTGATATAATGCCTTTGTTTAATTTTGTGGGTCTCGAATTTTTAGCTCTAGGTCCAGAACTTGCCTTTGGCTTCTATTTGTGTGTGTATTGTATCTGTCTCACCATATATCAACAGGTATTGCAAAATTCAGCACCTTCTCAAGCTTCTGCAAGAAATACACTGACATGAAGCATGTGTGGGATATCACAAAGATCAACCGTATTATGCAACACACAGCATTCTGGCAGCTTACTAATTCTTATTATTCTCTCCCCTCACTAACTATTTTATGGAAGCAAAAAATTATTCTTATCTCATTCCCAGAAAATGAGGGACTATTCTCTTATTACCATCTACAAAATTGCTTTATCAAAGTACTTCTCTCAGACAATGCTCACCCCAAGAGAAATTGTAATAAATAAATTTTTCTATTATAAAATCCTTACATGCTAATGAAAATATATTTGAGTTTTCATTTTGTCCTTACTGCCTGGCCTTTTCCATTACTATTGAAGATGAGAAAACAATCCCCAGTTATGTTTATTAACAAAGCAGCTCAAAAATGCCCACATTTTGACCAGTATGAGCATGATATTCACAGTTCTATGAAATACAGTTGTTAAGAAATTAAAAATAAATTCTTAAATGGTGTTTTTAAATGACTACCTAATAATAGTCTAAGAAATCATGTTTTTTAAAATGATAGTGGTAAATTTAGTATTTCTGAAATAGCTAGTGTGATGTTTGTGGGAGAAAGAAATAAAGATTGAAGGTTTAATAAATGTTTCCAAAGTTCATGAGAATTTGGTTTTCTTAATAAAACAGCTTCAATATTTTCAGAATAACATAGTCCAACTATTCCAGAAGGATATGTCTTTCAAATGTCTGGTGGAATGTTTTAGCCCACTATTAAGAAAGGTTATACTGGTTATTTACACTCTGGTGATTATATCTTTAAATATAAAGCATTAATCAATGAGTATTAAAGATTTATGAAGCAACGAGTTAATAATTTTCCACTCAATTCCTTCCTACTAATTAAAGATTTTTCACTATTAATCTTTGTCCTTTAGCATTTAATCTGAAGTAATGTTTGTCTTTTAGCTTGAAAATTAATTTTAAATAACATCTTTAATTTTGGCATAAAGAACTGTTTTCACAATTGCCTTTCAGGTTAAATTAAGAAATCTCTAAAAGTCTCCTATTTAATTTTACATATAAAATGTCATTTGCATTAATCTGATGATTTTAAACTACACATTTGGCCCACAATATCTAATTAATTTGGCAAGAGAGTTATGGAAATAATAAAAATTACTTTGAAATTTCAAGGGCCACTTCGTTTTTTAAATGTCTTATTAAATATATTTTTGTAATAAAAGAAATCATTCAGAAGAAATGTAATAGTATTTTAATTTCCAAGTAATAGGTATGCTGAATGTTAATTTGTCCTACATTTGGCATCCACAGGAGACAAAAGCATTGTATTCTCAATGCCAAAAATAAGAAATTCATTAATACAACCTGAAAAATACAATAAAATCAAAGTTTTTTGGCAGAGAATACAAAGATGTGAGTTGAAAATTTGAGTGCTTCATTAAAAAAAACTAGCCGGCATAGAGTCATTATTTTTAGTTTTTCTGGCATTTCAATCGAGAGACCAGTGAAGAGTAATAATATTTATGAAGTTCAGCACCTTAGTTACTTGTTTCTTCATCTATGTATTTTATAAAGCTGCTTTTTGTTGGTGGATAGTGCTTCTAACTGACCTTAAGAATAGTCCAAAAATGTTCTAACTCTATCGTGTTAGCAGTAAGTTTGGATAAAGAAGAAAACGTATTCTGCTTCTTTACAAGAGTGTTTGCAGCTCTCCAGCTCTTTTTTCTTTTTTTTTCATTTTATTTCAAATATGAAAATCAACTTACACTCTGATTTTCCAGTGAATAGGTCCATAAAATCAACCTATATTCTTCTTTCTCTAATTATGTAATTTTGTACTCTCTGTTTCTCTATTAAAGCAAGTTCAAAGTCATCTCATTTCCCTTTTCTCCAACTTTCAAGCTCAATGGCATTTTAAAACTATACTAACAATATCCCCTGTGCCACAAGCAGAAGACCAAATTTGAGAAATTTGTAATCTTTCTAACACTGCAAATAGCTTTTAAAAAACAGGAGCGTAATTTCAATACCAATAGGGTCAAGGTTAAATATTACTGGATTAAGATCCTATTACTTTTAAAAATAAGACATCTGCATATTGGTAAGCATTATAATAATCTGAAGTATGTGGAAGTTAGTGGAAGAACAATTTAATACATATGTATACTAAATAAATGCACCCACTAACCTACTATGTATTTAGAAACATCTTATCTGAAAATCATTGTTCCTTGCCATATTTTATATTCAGATATAAAGAGCTTTTGCCTCATGTTTCAAATTTTATTCTTCAGAGCAGACAGGAAACACTCCAAAACCTGAAGCAGAATCAAACTATGTCATTTAGAGACATCTTCATTTTTTTTTTGCATTATCGGAGGACAATATTCTCCATGCCTTGCACGCCAAAGATGCTCTATGTATCACTGGTTAATATTAGGCTTCAGCCCCTGCAGGTTTCCAAGTAAATGAAAGGTCAATAATGCATGCTCCCTGCTGGCTCCAGGCTGGCAGCTTTGCCTACCAATTCAGCATTGCCCATAGTACCACTGCTAGAGTTACAGTGGTCCCAAAAGCACTTACAGCTCGTTTCATATTCATTTAGCATAATCCTCTCACTTGCTGACCATTAGCAGTGTAATTAATGGGCATTTTCTGATCGATGTACCCTTGCAGATGAGTATTATAATAAAGGGTGATTACAGTGAAGAATAATATAGTTGGAAATCAGTACCTAGTCATCACCACTCATTGACAGTGCCATAACAGAATCAGTGAGATCAGACTGCATAGAAATTATGTCAAATAAAGTAATTCCTTTAATTTATTGCACTTTTAATTATTCCATCTTTAATTTAAAGAACTATCTTGCCCCCATACAATGTAGTCTTGAAGCTAAAGAGAATTAATCTAAGGATAACTAATATTCACTTCCCCCAGCACATTTGAAATCAATTTTACCTTAAGCAAAAAGTTTTATGAGCCTTTAGTTTACCCTGGGCATTATGCATCTTCATAATTTTCTAATGAGCTTAAGATATCCATGAGCAGAAGCCATGAATCATATTTTTGGTGGCCCTTAAAAACAATTTTTTTCTAACTCTGCTGTAAATTAAGAGATGTGAGAAGATGAGAATAAAATCTCATTACCACTGACAACCTCACAGCTCAATAAACCTGTTTTAAATCTTATTAAAGGGTCCGTTATTTGTCATTTTTAGTAACTTCATCATCACAGCCAATACCATGCCATCTAGTATTTCTTTAAAATATCAGAATATAGAGGTCACACAAAGAGCTGGGGCCATGGAAATCATCCCTGAGAGTGAGCATAAGAAACTGGACCTCCTTCCAGAGCCTTCAGTTTATTGACAGGCACTGGGCTGTCATCAGGGACAGCTCAGAAGGGGTCAGGGACAAAAGTCTACACAATAAGACTTAACATGACTGTGCCATGCCTTCTCTAGGGTTTCTTGAACACTAGAATCTGAGGAGACATAATGGTCATTTTGCAGGTAAGTCAGAAGGAACACATAACCAAAGTGAGGCCCGCTGCTTAATCACTGCTTATTGGATAAAGATAAAAGAAAAAAAAATCTCAAGTAGCCATAGGCTTTATGTATAACAAATGTTCTGCAAGCAAATTAAAATCATTGTGGATTTTCCTAGGCTGCATTTAATCACAACAGATCAGCTTCTATCACTGGGCAGCAGGCTCTGAAGCTGGTTCCTATTCCCTGGCCTGGGTATGTTCATGGAAAGATAGAGACTTTGGTTATAATATAAACAAATTGGATTAAAGAGATAAATATGCTACCTAAAATAAAGACAGCAAACAGCCTTTCCAATAATTCAAGCAAAATTAAAGTGATTTTTAAAAATTCTATGACTGGCTTAGCCACAACCATTTTTTCCCATTTGTAAGTATTAGAGAAACCATAAATAGAAGTAAGCCTCCAGCTTTAAAATCTGAGATTCATCTTGATTTCCCTTATGATAAGATCGTCTGTGTGCTGTTGGCAGGGGTTAAATGGAAAATTTAAGTGGAGAAATTTCTGTGTCCTAGAAGGAATGTCAAAAGAGTGTTCCTTGGTTTGTAATAGGGCAAGCAGGGCTCCCCACAAAATTACTCTATGAGCACTTCTTACTCCTTCTGTCCTTCAGTTTTGCCCCTTTTCATCACTTTTGATGTACTCAACCCCCTCCCTCAACTAAAATTCACAAGTTCTAAATAAGAGAGAGGAGGTTAATAACAATATCAAAGGCACTAAATACTTACAATTTTGCTTACAGTCTATTTGCTGTAATTATCAACCGTTTCAGCAGCTTGCTACTCTGATTTCATTCATTTTAGGAATGTAGATCCTAGCTTGAGATTTATTTTTAATTATTTCAAATAATTGATAGCAAAATTTCTCATTCTCCTATAGCTTACCTCTGAGGACGTTCTAATGTCAACAAAGTTCACTATATACCAATCTGCATTGGCTTTCCTGTCACCTAATGGCCATGTTGGGACCTTATGTATTTGTCTGATAAGACTGCCATAACAAAATGTCACAGACTGGTTGGCTTAAACAAGAGAATTTAATTGTATCTCAGTTCTGCAGAGTACCATTATGGTCAGTCTGGTGAGTGCTGTCTCTCTGGCTTGCAGACACGCACCTTCTCACTGTATGGCACAGAGAAAGAACTGTGGTTTCTCTTCCTCTTCCTCTCTGTAATCTGCTAGAGCACTGACTCTAGCAGATTATGACCCCACCCTTATGACTTTATTTAACACTTATCACCTCCTCACAGGACGTATCCTCAAATATAGCCACCTTGGTGGTTAGAGTATCAACATATAAATTTGTGTAGTATGCAATTCAGTCCATAACATTCCTCTCCTAGTCCACAAAACTTCATGTCCTTTTGCATGCAAAACATATTCATCATATCCCAATATCCCCCAAAGTCTTAACTCACTCCAGCACCAATTCTAAAATACAAAGTCTCAGTTAAATATCATCTAAATCAGATATGGATTGAGACTCAAGGAATGGTTCATCCCCAGCCAAAATTTATCTGCATCTGTGAACCTGTGAAAGCAGACAAGTTATCTTCTTCCAAAATGCAATAATGGGACAAACATAAGATAGACATTATCATTCCAAAAGGGATAAATTAGAAAAATGAAAGGGGTAATGGGTCCCAAGCAACTCCAAAATCTAGCAAGGCAAATTCTGAGGCTTGAGAATAATCCCCTTTGGTTTGATACTCAGCTTCCCAGACCCACTGTGGCAGCAGTGTCACCTCCACAGCTCTAGGCAGGAGTGCAGCCCTCAAGGCTTTGCTGATTGGTCTCACCCCTATACCTCTGCAGAGTGAACCCCTCCCACCATGGCTTCAGATAGAAGCTGCCCAGCCTGATAAAACCAAAATGGTGGCTCCGGTCATCTCTGAATCATTTTCAGAGTCATTTTTTCTTCATTTTGAAGACTAGCACACACTCACAGCCAAATGGCTTGGTCATCCTATCCAGTCAATGCAAGAAATCTGACAACCTTTCTTCATTTTGTCTCATTACCATCCTCTTTAGTTCAGACTGGTGGTGTTTCTGCCTATATCATTTCATAAATTTTTTATCAAGTAATAGTCTAGCCTAGCCACTGCCTTGGTGTTCTCTTCAGAATATGTTTCTCAATTTTTTGCAATATGAATAGGCTCAGAAGTTCCCAGATCTTCAAGTCCTGTTTCCTCTTTTGTTAACAATTCCTTATCTCTCTCTTTTCACATTTTACTCTAAGGAGTGAGGAGGAACCAAGCCACTCCATTAACACTTTGCTTAGAAATCTCCTTAGCAAGCTATCCAAGTTCATCACTCACAAGTTCTACCTTCCACAAAACACTGTAACACAGTTCAAGCCAAGTTCTGTTACTTTATAACAATAAATCGGTTTCCAATAATCTGTTCCGTATTTCCATTTGATAAAGATGGAATGGCCACCAGAATGGCCTGTAACATCCATATTTCTACCATTCTGTTTATGATTATTTATGTATTCTCTAGGAAGTTGGAGGCTTTCTCTATAGCTCTCTGCCTTTCTTCCTAAGCTCTCAATAGAATCACCCTTTACTTCCATATTTCCACGAACAGTTCTTTTCACAGCAATCTTGGTCTTTTCTAGCATGCACCTTAAAACTCCTCTAGTTTCTACCCACTGCTCCGTTCCAAAACTACTTCCACACTTTTAGGTTTTTGTTACAGCAGAGCTTCTCTTCTCAGTACCAAAATCTGTATTAGTCTGTTCAGGATGCTGTAACAAAATACCATAGACTGAATTGAATGAATTAAACAACAGAAATGTATTTTCTCTCAGCTCTAAAGGCTAGAAATTCCAAGATCAAGGTTCCAGCAGAGCTCAGCTTCTGGTGAGGGCTCTCTTCTTGGCTTCCAGATGGCCACCTTCTCACTGTGTCCTCATATGGCAGAGAGAGAAATCCATGTTGTCTCTTCCTCTTCTTATAAGGGCACCAACCCTAGTGGATTAGGACCACATCCTGATGACTTCATTTAACCTTTATTACCTCCTTACAAGCCCTATCTCAAAATATAGTCAGATTAGGGGATAAGGTTTTCACATATTAATTGCGGGTGGGGAATGCCACAATTCAGCTCTAGCACTTTCTATAACAAAAATGTCACATTTCTTTCATAATGTTATTTTAGACTGTCTTTATAGGATACCAAGACACCAGCCAGTGCAAGGAAGAAAAGAGTTAAGCTGGATCTTTTGAATAGCATATGCAATGGATATACTATTTCAAGCTATAACTTTATTTTCCTCTATTAATATTTGTTTCCATTTCTGTCTGGTAGCAGAAGGGCAGATAGAGTCACTTCAGAGATTCTTCCCTCTCTTTCATTTCCTTGGAGCAGCATAAACATCCTGTCAAATTCAGACAAGATCAAGACATGGGCAGTCTGGGTAGGGGAATCTGATCCTTGGTTAGCCTTTATCGACACAAGCTCCTCGTACTCTCAGGTTCTCAGTTCTGATGCAAACCTCTCTGGGACTTAGGCTTGAAGAAGAAAGTAGGGAAAAGGAGGACTATGGGGAGCAAACATATCTTAAATATTTAATATATTAAAATGTCTTAATATCTCAAATATTTAATATCTTAAAATCTTAAATATCTAAAAATATCTTAAATATTATCTTATCTTAAAATATTATCTTAAATATCTAAAAATCTTAATATCTTAAATATTTAATATCTTAAAATATTATCTTGCCACATGAAACATAGGTGACAAGCTTAACCCTTTTGATTCATCAAAGTCCAGACTTCCAAAGGCTCATAGGGATTTCCTACATTATTGTCATAATTTTGCAAATGAAAACATGAAGCCCAAAGCGATGGCATAATTCATGTTAGGTCCCATAACAATTTAATGGTGGATTACAGACTAGAAGCCAGATATTTTCATGACCTCCTGCTGCCTCTTAAAAACATAATTCAATTTAACCAATACCACACAAGTGCCTACTGAGTGTAGGAAACTATGCTAGACCCAGCAAGTATCCTAAGAGGAGTGAAGAAAAAAAATGATATCTAAAGTTTTAAACATCCCCTGGGGCCCTGTGAAATGAGGCCTCCTGATGTTAGTGTTGCTTCTTGCTGAACTGTATTCAAAAATGTCTACTGAAGAGCAAAATAGAAAGGGGATTTAGTAGCCTAAAGATACTCTAAAAGCTTTTTGTTTACAATATTTTGATTAATAAAAAATTGTACTTTTTTCTCCCAGTTTCAAGTCACTTAGGGTAAAACAGCACTCCTGGACATGTAATGAAATCTTGTTAAACACTTTGTTCTGTCAGCTCTTCTAAGATGAGCCATGCCTCTGAATCAAGGACTCTTTGAAGTGAAAGGAGAGGGATCTCTAATTTCACTTTTATAGGAAAACTCTTGTCAAAATTCTATCTTCAAGAAGACGGTTTTCTTTCTTTGAATCATCTAATTTTACTTTCAAAATGTAGTTAGACTCTGTCAATTTCTCAGCATTTCCTCTCCATCACCCCAGCCTAAGACACTATCTCATCTTCCCTGAATTACTGCAATAACTTCCAACTGGTTTTCCAGTCTCTGCCATTTTTGCACCTGACCCTAGCACCCCACCCAATATATACACCAAACAATAATCACATGATCCTTTAAAAATGTAAGTCAGGTCGTGTCATTCTGTACTCTTAACCTTCCAATGGCCTTCCCTATAACTTAGAATAAAGAAAAAAAATCCTTACAAGAGCCTCAACACCCTGAACAGTCTACCCAACTCACATAACCTTTCTGACCTTCTCTCCTCTTGTTCTCCATGGTCTAGTCACACTGATCTTTCTCCTGGTCTTGGAAAATACATGGCAGAGTGCTGCCCCAGGGCTTTGTATTTGTTCTTACTTCCACTAACACTCTTCACCCAGATGGGCTGTGGCTTGCTCCTTTGCCTCCTCAGGTCTTTGCTTACAGGTCACTTTCTCAGTTAATTTCCTGATTTCATTTATAATTATTACTCTCATTGGAATTCTCTCTCTCTCTCTTTCTCTCCCTTTTATTTGTTTTCCTCCATATTGATTGCCACTATCAGAAATATATGTCAGATAGTATATACTTTTAGTATATTCATTAGTTAGGATTCCTTATTTTGCAAGTAATGCAAGCACAACTAAAATAAGATTAAACAAAAGGGAATCTATTTACCCAGGTAACTAGAAATTTCAGAAGTATGGAAAACTTTGAAAGAAAATAGTTAAGCACAGTTCCTGTTTCCTGTCATTCATTTTATTCTTTTCACCTCTGTACACTAGCTTTATCTGCAGACTGTCATCTTCCATGGAAGTAAAAAAGCTAGCCAGGTGCTGTGGCTCATGCCTGTAACCACAGCAATTTGGGAGGCCAAGGTGGGTCAATCACCTGAGGTCAGGAGGTCGAGGCCAGCCTGGCCAACATGGTGAAACCCCGTCTCTACTAAAAATGCAAAATTAGCCGGGTGTGATGGTGAGTGCCTGTAATCCCAGCTACTAGGGAGGCTGAGACAGGATAATCGCTTAGGACCTGGGAGGCAGAGGTTGCAGTGAGCCGAGATCGTGTCACTGCACTCCAGCCTGGGTGACGGAGAGAGAGTCTTTCTCAGAAAAAGAAAGAATGAATGAAAGAAAGAGAGAGAGAGAAGAAAGAAAGAAAGGAAGAAAGAAAGAAAGAAAGAAAGAAAGAAAGAAAGAAAGAAAGAAAGAAAGAAAGAAAAGAAAGAAAGAAAGAAAGAAGAAAGAAAGAGAAAGAGAGAAAGAAAGAGAAAGTTTTAGGGTACATGTGCACATTGTGCAGGTTAGTTACATATGTATACATGTGCCATGCTGGTGTGCTGCACCCACTAACTCGTCATCTAGCATTAGGTATATCTCCCAATGCTATCCCTCCCCTCTCCCCCTACCCCACAACAGTCCCCAGAGTGTGATATTCCCCTTCCTGTGTCCATGTGATCTCATTGTTCAATTCCCACCTATGAGTGAGAATATGCGGTGTTTGGTTTTTTGTTCTTGCGATAGTTTACTGAGAATGATGATTTCCAATTTCATCCATGTCCCTACAAAGGACACGAACTCATCATTTTTTATGGCTGCATAGTATTCCATGGTGTATATGTGCCACATTTTCTTAATCCAGTCTATCGTTGTTGGACATTTGGGTTGGTTCCAAGTCTTTGCTATTGTGAATAATGCCGCAATAAACATACGTGTGCATGTGTCTTTATAGCAGCATGTATAATAAAAATAAATAAATAAATAAATAATAAATAAATAAAAAAGAAAGAGAGAGAAAGAAAAGAAAAAAAAATGCTACTACAGATTCCCAGACTCTTCACCTTCAAACTGTGAACACAGCAAGAGAGAGTGTGTATTTTGTGCAAAAGACCTGCACTTACTCTGACTGGGCCAGGCTTAACGAGTCACAGAAGCCAGTGTAATGTTATGCACTGATTGGCTTAGGCCCAGGTCACTGATCATCCTTTTATCATTCTCTGTGGGAAGGACTATGATTCCTTCATATCAAATAGAGCCCATGCATGGAACTAGGGATGATGTCTAGCCTACTTCCAAGAAGTAAAATAAATGCTGGAGAAACAAGCACAATGTCCATTATAGCTGCTATGCTATCCTGTGTATATAATCAGAGAAAACTGAATCTCAAAGGTTAAGGCGACATAGCCAGTAAGTGATAGAGTCTGCATTCCAATCGAGGTCTGCCTAAATCCAAAGCCAATACTATAGGCCTTCTGCTATATTTTAGGGGTGGTACATCCCTCCCAAAACTCATGTTGAGGTTTAATTGTTTAATTGCCAGTGTAGTCGTGTTGAAAGGTGGAGTTTACTGAGAGGTATTTGGGTCGTGAGAATTGCACCCTTATTTGTGCATTGGTGCAGTTCTTGCAGGAATGAGTTGAGGTCCCAGTCTCTGGAGACTGGATAAGTTTTTGTGGGAATGAATTAGTTCCTGTGAAAGTAGGTTGTTATAAAGCAAGAATGCTCTTTGTCTTTGGCTCCTTCACATGAATTTGCTTCTCCTTTGGCTCTCTGCCATGATATGCTGCATCAGGAAAGCCCTCACTGGAAGCTATCCTCATGCCCTTGAACTTCCAAGCTGGCAGAACCATGAGCCAAATAAACTTACTTTTTAAATAGATTACTCAGCCTCAGGTATTCTTTATAGCATCACAGAATGGACTAAGGCAGAAAACTGGTACTACATGGATACGTTAAAATGTAAAGTGGCCTTGGAACTGGGTTATAGGTAGGGACTGGAAGGATTTCTAGGAGCAAACCAGAAAAAGACAAAAAGATGAGGAAAGGTTTGGAATGTCTTGACTGGATGAGTGACCATTATCAAAATACTAATAGAAATATGAACAGTAAAGGCCATTCTGATGAAGTCTCATTTCCCATGGAAATGAGGAACAAGGTGTTGGGAAATGTTAGATCATAGCAAACAACTTGGCTGCATTGTATCCATGCCCATACATGATTTTACAGGCTCAGAGCTAGAAGGAACTTGCATAGGATCTCAGATGAGATCATGAAATTTTAAGTTTCTACTGGAAAATATTAAGACTTTTGGGACTATTAGGATGGAACAATGTTTTGTTTCATTTTGTTTTGTTTTGTTCTGTTCGTTCTGTTCTGTTTTTGGTTTTTCTTTGAGACTCTCTCTCTCTGTTGCCTAGGCTGGGTTGCAGTGGCATGATCTCGGCTCACTGCAGGCTCTGCCTGCTGGGTTCAAGTGATTCTTGTGCTTCAGCCTCCAGAGTAGCTGGGATTACAGGTGCACGCCACCACACCCAGCTAATTTTTGTATTTTTAGTAAATGCAAGGTTTCACCACATTGACCAGGCTGGTCTCGAACTCCTGAGTTCAAGTGATCCACTTGCCACGCCCTCCCAAAGTGCTGGGATTACAAGTGTGAGCCACCGCACCTGGCCAGAATGATTGTATTTTTTATGTGAGAAGAACATAAGTTTTGGAGGCAAGAGGTGAAATTAGTTTGTATGTGGTTTTTCCCAGCCGACGCTAATGTTGAAGTTTAATTGTCAGTATGGCAGTATTGGGTGGTGGGCCTAGTAAGAAGTGTTTGAGTCATATGGGTTCCACTTTTGAGGATGGCTTGATACCATTCTCACAGTAGTGAGTGAGTTCTTGCTCTCAAGAGACTGGATTAGATCTTGTGAGAATAAATTAATTCCCATGAGAGGAGGTTGTTGTAAAGTGAGGATGCCCTTCATGTGTGGCCCCTTTGCATGTGTCTGCTTCCCCTTTGACTTTCTGCCATACTATGACACAGCAGAAAAGCTCTTGCCAGAAGCCAGCACCATGTCCTTTAACTTCCCAGCCTGCAGAACCATGGGCCAAATAAAATTCTTTTTTAAATAAATTACTCAACCTCAAGTATTCTGCTATAGCAATATAAAACATACCAAGACACCATCCTTCACCTTAGCTACCACATATCCCCATAAGCTGCTCAGGAATCCCTGACTTTTATCTCTATCAAAGACAACTCTTATCTAAATGATTCAAACAAAATGAATGTTCAGGCAATGAAATAAACATTAAAAGAATTCATAAGAACATAAGAGTGGAATAGGATTCATTCCTCTCTCACACTTTTTACTACTTTCTCTCTTTCTCTATGGGAGACAGCCATGTCTTTTAGCATAGAAACACATCAAAGTTATGCTTTGAAAGAGAGCAAAATTTACTAAGAGGAGAGTTGATTTATCTCATACATATGCTATTCCATTAAAATTGAAAAACCTAAGTCTGCTAGGTGAAATCTGCCTTTGCCTTTGAGTACAATTTTGAACTTAAGACCTTGCAAAAATCGATTCAGGATCTACAGATGTAGACAGAGAATCAAAAAGACAATGGAGACAACCAAAATGAGGTGAATACCTGGTGTATCTGAGACTGCTTCTATGTGGACTGGTGGCTACCACAGTATCATATGTTCCATGGAACATTCTTCGGGAAACAGCCTAACTGCACTAGCAACTACAAATAAAATTAATATCGAGATCAGAAGCTTAGGTAAGCTTTTAGGATTACAAGTTTTCATTAAGCTTTGTATATGTAGATCATGGAGGTTCAAGTGCATCAGTAGAAGTTAGGCCATGTTCTTGCTATCTATTGCACCCTAGAGTGAACTACTTTAGGCCAAACAGCCAAAATGGTTCACTGAAAAATAAATGAGAATACGCACCAAAAGTTCAGAGCATAGCAAAGTGAAATAAAGTTCTTGCCAAGTCAACCTTTGCAAAAAAGAAATGGAGAAGGAAATGTGATGGTGGTAAATAGCTCTGTTAAAGAGCTTTTAAGAAAGGAAGTTAATGAATTTTCTATTGTAAATAATGTATAATAAAGCAGGCTATTTGACCTTCTCTAGTGATTTTAGTTGAAGAATTCTAATCCTAGAGGATAATGCTCAGGGCAAATTATCCATCAAGTTTTGTATTCATTATACTCACCAACGTGTGCTTGGGGCCTGAATAGATCATGACCTACACAGAGAAGATCCCACAGCCTCATTTCCTAGAAAAAAAAACTGGTTAGTTTTAAAACTAAATTGGCAGAAGGTACAATGACAACTACAATTTTGAGATATAGGGACAGTTTATAATGTACCTCAAGCAAGTTGTTACATATATATTACAGTATATGTGTTATTTGTGTGTAACATGGAATCTGTATGTGTTTATGGACATGTACATATACATGTACACCACACACACACACACACAACACATGTTTTTCTCCTTTCATTTTCTCCCATCCTCCCCTTACCCTATAGTTCCTATAAGACTTCAAGCTGGCTGTTATTAATAGAAGCTACTATTTTTAATTATTCAGAAAATTCTCATCTTTAATGAGATTATTTCAAATGATTCTGCATAGGCTATGCACTGTAGTAATTAAAAGCACTTTAGAGCTTTACAGACATGGTTTTGAGTCTATGCCCCAAAACAGAATCGTTGTGAGACCTTATTCAAATTATTTAAATCCTTAAGATTCAGTTTCCTCTACTGAAGAATAGACTTGCTGTGAATATTAAATTATATGTTATTTTAAAGTGTGTAGCAGAGTTTTGAACATATAATAAGTGTTCCAAAGTGGTAGCTAGTATTAAGTTCTGGCTGTTGTGAACATTAACCCCATCTAGCATTGGCCAAGGAAAGGTAGTATTCTATGATCTTCTCAAATGTTTCTGCAGAGGTGTGTTTAATGACAAACAGCAGTAGCTTATGTACCACCACTTAGACTCACAAGACATGTGAGCCCATGGGCCTAAACACCCAAAGAATTGAAGTGAGTCTTATCCAAATTTTTCTACATATTTAAGAATATATGCCTGTTTGTTTTCATGTAAAAATGTTTCCTAATTACTTGCGCAAAAGAAAATTATTGGTTGAAGAAGATACCAGCCAGAGAATAACCAAGTGTGATACACTCTGGGGACTGTTGTGGGGTGGGGGAAGGGGGGAGGGATAGCATCGGGAGATATACCTAATGCTAGATGACGAGTTAGTGGGTTCAGCGCACCAGCATGGCACATGTATACATATGTAACTAACCTGCACAATGTGCACAGGTACCCTAAAACTTAAAGTATAATTAAAAAAAAAGAATAACCAAGTGTGATAAGCAAAACAAATTTGATAAGCCTGTATTGGGTCATACAATCAGTTTGTAGTCAACTTCTTTTCACTATGAGCTTAGAATACTACTCTTTGGGTATGTTCTGTAATTTCTTAACCATAAATACTCACCAAATGCTGTTCCAACCTTGCTCGCAGGGCTTGGCTAAAGGTAATAGGAGCTTCTCTCATAACGGGTTTTGTGACAGGGGTGGTGAGTTGAAGTAACTTCACAAAAAGCAGAATAAAAATTATAGTCAAGAAGAGAAAAAGGACAGTCAAATGACACCCTTGAGTCAAACAGAAAATATTGAGGTCAAAAGTGAAGTTAAGTGCACCAAGAAATAAATCAAGGCAGGAAATTCAGCAATAAAACTAAGAATGACAGGTTTCTACTGACAGTGTGAAGTGGAAACAGGTAAGCCAGGGAGATGCTTACCATGAACATGAGACTATGCTAGGTGCATAATTGATGCAAACCAAGAAGGTAAGGTCTTTATCCCTCAAAAGAAAATAATTTTAAATAAACAATAAAGACAACACAAATATTTTGATTTTTCTTCTTCTTCAGAGCACTATATTAAAATAGCTGACACCTCCTCTACAAGTACCTGGTGTCAGGCTCTGTTCTAAACACTTCACATGAGCTAGCTCATTTAATCCTCACAAAATCCCCAAAAAGTGGATACAACTAACTCCCTCATTTTATTTCTATAGAAATAAGCTCAAAGAGGTTAAATAACTTGCCTAAGAGTACACAGCTAGTAAGTAGAGGAACCAAGATTCAAACTCAAACTCATTTGTCTTCAGTGCACCTGTATTTAACCACCAAACTGTCATGTGATTAGGAAATGAAATAGTACTTAGGCTTCAGTAGTAGGGAATTACCCCAGTAGATTCTCGAATATTTACTGATGGCTCAGTGAGAAGAGTTTAGATATGGGGGGCGGGTAGAGTATTGTGTCAAAGGGTAGTTGCTGATGTCAAGGCTAAATTGTGAAGCTTCTGGAATGTCTGTATTATTTATACCCTATAGAGCTGGTTTTGGAGAAGTGAAATATTAGATATCAATAGTTCTTAATGTAGATCTCCGAAGAGATGACAGCAGGCAAGAGGCCATCTTCTGGCAAGAGTGAAAGGAAAGTTAATCATTTTAGAAAGCAAGCAATATGTGGAAAATGCTTTTTCCAAGAAAAAAGAATGAGGTAAGGGGGATTGGTGGCCAAAACATCCTAGAAAAGACTGGTATGTTTGTGAGTACATGTTCAGGTTAAAGGGAAGAGAAACAACTAGAAATAGTATAAGCAGCAAACACTGAATTAGTTAATGGACCTGATGAGTTCAGAGGTTACTAGATTCAGACACAGTGGAATTGAGTAATACACCTGATGTTCTCTCTCACCTGCCCTATCTCTCAGCCTTGATTTTCTTTGTGTATTATTCTAATTCTATGTTATCACAAAATGATCAGTATATTTCCTCACTGCAACCAAGAAATTTGTCCAGGAGCAACTCAAAAAGCCCTACTTTAAAAACCCACTGAAAAGATACTGTCCCTCTACACCATCCATATACAAATCCCAGGGAAGGATTCTTTGATTGGCTCTACTTGGATCCTCACTGAAAAGGTTACTCTGACCAGAACTAACTTTGGCCAGGCCTCAGTTACACTTATAGAGAGATAGCGGGGTCTGTTCAAAAATAGGATGAAGGGAGAGGAATATGAGACAAAGTTACCTTTTTGCCAGAAACAATCGCTGCTAGAGTCCATGAAAAATGGCATATGAAATTTGTTGGTCTTGAGTTGTGGGAGAATATGGCAGGCCTAGTAATTTGGTAGAGCTGATACAGGCAATCAACTTTCAGACTGGCCCTAGGAACAATCATAGTGATTTCAAGAGTAAAAAATTGTGCATCACCTTCAGGTTGAAAAAGCATTTTCCACACATTACTTGCTTTCTAAAACGATTCACTTTCCTTTCACTCTTGCCAGAAGAGGGCCTCTCGCTTTCTATCATCTCTTCAGAGATCTACGTTAAGAACTATTGATGCCGAATATTTCACTTCTCCAAAACCAGCTCTATAGGGTATAAATAATACAGACATTCCAGAAGCTTCACAATTTAGCCTTGACATCAGCAACTAACCTTTGACACAATACTGTACCCGCCCCCCGCCCGCCATATCTAAGCTCTTCTCACTGAGCCATCAGTAAATATTTGAGAATCCACTGGGGTAATGCCCTACTACTAAAGCCTAAGTACAATTTTCTAATGTCTGCAATGGGACCCGTTAGTCTCTCTATATAAATTTATGCATGCTATAAATGTGAAGTTGAGACTATAAAAAAAGTGTTGATGTCAAAACTGTTTTGAATTTATAACATGGACATGAAGTGTCTCAACACAGAAAATGAAAATAAACTACAGGCACAGATACCAGCAACATGTTCAAAAAGTTTGGTGTAGTTAACATAAATTAACAACATGAGTAAAATAATATATTTAGTTGGTTTAGTAACAATCTTTTTTGAGTGTCTGCCATGAGCCAGACACTGAATGACTAGGTATAGAAACATAAACAATATAATCTCTGTACTTGAGGAGCTTACAATCTAGATGAGAAGAACATCACATACAGATAGAGGCAATATATTAGGGCCTTTGCTGAGCTACAGGTGTACGGGGTACTAAGGGATCAAAGGAAAAAGAAAATTGATCCAATTTGGGGCTTGAGAATAAGCTTCCTAGAGAAATGCCTGAGCTCAATTCTGAGAACATGCATGTGATGAATGGGAGGGTGGGCATCCAAGGCAGAAGAAAAAATATCAACAAATATACAAAGTATGGAACAGTATGACGTTTGTTGAGACAAACGCATGGCTGCAAATTTCCTAAGTGTAAATTATAATGCATGATAAGCATGAAGCTGGAGGACATGAAGTGGAAGAGATAGTGCTATGGACTAAATATCTGTATCCCTTCAAAATTCATATATTGAATCCCTAATCCCCAGTGTAATGGTATTAGGAGGTGGGACCTTTGGGAGATAATTAGGTCATGAGGGTGGAGCTCCCATGATGAGATCAGTGTAACTATAAAGAGAGAAAGGAATACCAGGGCTTATTTTCTCTGACATATGAGGAGACAGCAAGAGGAAACCATGAAGCAAGTCCTCACCAGGACTTGACCTGTTGGCACCCTGATCTAAGACTTTTGGCCTCTAAAACAGTGAGATGTAAATGTCTATTGTTTAAGCTGCGCAGTCTCTGGTATTTGATTATAGCCTAATGTATTAGTTAGGGTTCCCCACAGGGACAGAACCAGTAGGATATATGTATATATGAAAGGGAGTCCAGTAGAAAGAACTGGCTTACATGATTCCAAGCCAAAATCCCATGATAGGCCATCTGCAAGTTGGGGAAGAGAGAAGCAAGAAATGGCTCCAAGTCCAAAAGCCTCAAGATCAGGGAAGTCAACAGTGCAGCCTTCGGTCTGTGGCCAAAGGCCCGAGGGCCCCCTGGAAGCTGCTGGTGCAAGTCCCAGAGTCCAAAGGCTGAAGAATTTGGAGCCCGATGTCCATGGGTAGGAGGAATGGAAGCAAGTGTCCAGCATGGAAAAAAGAAAAACAGAGCCAGAAGACTCAGCAAGCAAAGTTATCCCACTTTCTTCTGCCTCTTTTTTTCTAACCACACTGGCAGCTGATTGGATGGTGCCCACCTACAATGAGGGAGGTCCTTCCTCTCCCAGGCCACTGACTCAAAGTCAATCTCCTCTGGCAACACCCTCACAGACACACCCAGATCAATACTATACCAGCTAACTAGGCATCCATCAATCCAATCAAGTTGACCCCTAATATTAACCATCACACCTAAGTAGACTGAGACAGTTAGGTAGGTAGGAATCAGTTCACGGAAGACCTCAAGTGTCTTGTTGAGGAGCCTCTATTTCACTTTGTAAACAGTCAGAAGTTTGAAGCTCATAAGCAGAGGCCAAGGTCAGAGTTCTATTTAGATGAATAACCAGCAACTTTGCTAAGAGTCCAAGTCATGTAGCAGAATCATCCATGAGGAGGTTGTTACAGTAGTCAAGGAGAGAGGAGTTTACAGCTTATAGTAGTTAAACAAGAAGAGACAAAAACTCAATAAATTTGTAGGCAAACATAGAAATAATCAGATTATGGTCCTAATAGTATGTGCAATGAGGGGTACAGAGAAGCTATGAACGAGACCTAGTGTTAGCCCCAGATAAATGATAGATGGCAGTAGAAATAAAGAATAGCTGGAATACAGGCAAAGGAGCAGGGTTCTGGTCAAAGACGAGAGGAAGATGTGTTTTTGACAAGTGGTGTTTAACCTGCCTATGGAACATCCAAGTAAATCCCACAGAAAAGTTGTTGTGGAGCTTCATTCTTAGCAGAGAGTCAGGAAAGCACATATGTAGAACATGGGAGACAAAGAGGAGATTTCACAAACTTCTAGAGAAGAAAGAAGAAAACTGGTATGTAAAGTATTGGGAATCACAATGGCTTTAGAACACTTTCAAACAATACTCAAAGTCCATAGGCAATGGACTTTAAGACTATGATCCCACACAAGCCTGATATGCTAGAACCTGTAACCTGCCTCTAGAGAGACAGGCAGGTCTTCAAAATAATTGTGGGTGTAGTTTTTTCATGCATAATAAAATGGAATCAAATACATAAAAATTCATTTGAATGTTTATAAATGCTGAATATTCAAGAGAGCCACACCCTAACCTAAAAGTGCATGAGCCTGTTCAAGATGTAAAAGGACCTCAAGGGCCTCAACTTTCTAGAGGCAAGAAGCAAGCTGAGAAGGCTGTTCAGGCACAGGAAGTGGTGTATTTAATGATCTTTTCAGAAATAGCCAAGGACAGAGATGGAAAAGAAAGAATGACTCAGAAAGCAGAGAAAAATCTCACAGAAGTAAAGTTAAAAAAAAAAGTGGAAAATAGAACATAAAATATTTAAAAATTAGAAAAAATATATATATACTGTAATAAGAGTTCCAGGAAAGGAAATTGGATAAAAATGGAAAAAAGGAAATCATTGAATAAATAATTCAAGAACATTTTTCAGAACTCAAGACATGAGTCTCCAAAACTCAAAGGGCCCACAATCTGCACAAATAGATTACATTGAGGCACATATAAAATTTCAGAACATTGGAAGAAAAGAGAAGATTCCACACACTTTCTGAGAGGAAAAACAGCTCATATGAAAAGAATAGAAATCAGAATGGCTCAGATCTCTCACGGCAATACTGGACACTAAAAAATAGTGGAAAAATGTCATCAAAATTATGAAGAAAAATTATTTCCAATCTATATTTCTATCTTGAACAAACTATCAATCAAATATGAGAGTAGAATAAAATTATGACTGGATAATCAACGTCAGAAATATTTACTTCTCATGCACCATTTCTTGAGAAGCTACTGAAGGATGCCCCACTAAACAGAGGGAATAATCCAAGAAAAAGGAAGTTATGGGATGTAGAAAACGGAAACCTCAACAAAGAGAGAAGCAAAAAGAATTCCAGGATAGTGGTGAATGTAGACTCCAGGAAGACAGCTGCCTTAGAGAGTACCCAGACCAGGTCCGAGGCGTGCATGCAAAAGTTACTGAGTTTTGTGCAGTCATTACTAGGATGACTTGATGGGCCATGCGCTAGGACGACTTGATAGACCATGTGCTGGTGAAGCTCCTGCCCTTTTCTTCCTTCCCTTCTGACTGGATCACCTGAGGACATTCATGGCACCCTCAAAGAAGTTCTGCTTTGGCACACTTCGGAGACCTAGAAGCTGGCTCAGGTAAACTTCACATCAGAAAACGCAGAGCAGCCCACAACCCCTGACTATACTCCTACTAAATAACCAGTAGCTGGATCAATACAACCCTGGATTACCCATTGTGGTGAGCCTACATCTCCCAGGACTAATTCGTGACCTTGTCCACTTACCTTCCCAGAAGGAGTGCCTGGAAACTCAAGGAAGATGAAGTCAGACTATGACCCGGAAACTCCATCCAACTTTTCTTCTTCTGAAAGCCTGCATCTATCAGTGGCAGTATTATCTTCTCTTTCACAGCTTTGTACTTGTTACTTTTTTTCTAATATTATCACACTTCACTTTCTTTGTATACAGAAATAACCATTTATAAAAATCACAAAATATTAAATTGGAAATAAAAATAGAAAGAAAACTATGTGTAGGGGTGTAAGTCAATATGATCGTGGTGATATATATGTCAGAGTTCAGTCAGGAATATAGAAAAATAATTTATTACATTGCAAACAGAGGAGATTTAACACAAGAATTAGAGGACTGAGAGAACACAGCAGAAACACTGAGGGAAACCAGAGAAAATAACTGCAGGAAAGAGCTACCATCCTAGGTCTGGGAAAACAAAAAGGAAAAGGCAGGGTTACAGGAATCTAGACATATAAAGGAGGCCCCAGAGGAGTGTGCTCAGACATTTGTGGAGGGAGCCCCACCTGTTTCAGCTGCACTTCTGAGGAGTCCCTAAGGAAGGTCCTGGGGTTGCCAAAAGGGCATAGAGACCGGGGCAAATTCCACTGGTGAGACTAACACTGACAGGAATGGGAAAAAGCTGGGAAGTCCCTTCTCCCCTCCTCCCACTTTCTGCTGGAAAAAAACTTCCAGGAAGCCATCTGGTAAAGCAATCTGGGGATATTGTTGGCGGAGTCACAGCCCAGCTGCACATCAAAAGCAGAGTAAGGGGAGGTGGATTTGTTGCTGAGGAATCTAGATTAATAACTGGCTCAGGTGGCTGCTTCTGGAGATTGGACTAAAAATGGGAGAGGACTTTGCTTTTTCTATGTCATTTGAATCTTTTACAAGAATATATCTATATTTTACTTGCAATTTTAAAATAAAAGAATTTGAAGGAGATACTTTTGGTTGATTATCATACGAACTATCTGTATATTTGTCGAAACATTCATGAAAGGAACAAAATTGTCTTAGGAAAAACAGGACTTTCTTCTACACTATATAGAGCATAGTACAGTGTTGTATAGTATGAGTAATTTCTGAATTATTCTAATTTAAAATGGAAACTTTTATATTCAAGTATGTTTTGCAATGAATAACTAAAAGTGGAAAATGCAAAGTCCCAATATGGAGAAGTTTGTCAAAAAACTGGAAATTTGGTAAACACTAGGCACAGGAGACAATGCCAAGATACAGAGCCAGAAAGACCTGGGCTTCAATCTCTGTTTCGTCACTTTCTAGTTGTTATGTCTGGGATCAATTGCTTCATCTTTTTAAGGCTCAGTTTCCTCATCTATAAGACAAAGAAAAGATCTCCAGGTGAAACTACGGCAGCATCTTAAGCGAGAATATATTATGTCATTGTCATTAAAGAAGGCACAAAATATTAGGATTTCAAAAATCAATGGAAAAGGTTGAAAATTATTTAAACAGACAAAAAATGTTTCCGCTCAGATGTATATTTCTCTATTTCTAAGTTGACATTACAGCTTTTCCTAAATTGAGCATACAAATAGTGGCAATACATGATTTGTTCATTAGAGATGTGATGCTGTTATTTAAATATGTATATCTGTTTTATAGAAAGTACAATATGCTGGATGCTGTGTTAATCTGACTGGGAGAAGCCAGGCTGGTTGGCTCACACAATTATAAACCAAAGACACCATCAGCACACACATAAGCAAAGTGTGTTCTTGGCTTTGGGGCTGCCATTGCTATTTGCAGAGCCTAGTGGTGTTTGTCTGATTCTGAGACAACAGGAATTACTTCAGTCTTTGTTTAAATTTCATTTTAGATTGCTTTACATCAAGTTTTTTAGTTTGTTGACATTGTTTTCCAATCCCGCACAACCCTGTTATGTCATTTGAGAGTGGGCTTCCATTTATCCTTGCATTTTCAATTCCATTTTGTAGCTATGAATGCATTCTGTGATGCCTACCTTAGTTGGTGTGTATCCTTAAATATCACTACAGATATGGATAAACCCAGGGAGGTGTTAATCATTCACTTATTCATTCTTTACCTCAAACATTTATTGAGTGTCTTCTATGTATCAAGCTCCACGATTAATGCTGTTGATAAGAAAATGAGTAAAACAGGATATTTGCCCTTAAATATGTCTAGAAAATGAGAGAGATACGAAAATAGAAAATTAAAATATGGTGAAAAGACTTTTAAAAAGAGGCTTCAGAGAGTTAGGGAAGAGAGAGATTCCTGGAGGAACTCAATTTCACATTGATAACAAATCCAGAAATTTTAGCAGTATAAATGTTAGATGCTATCTGCTCCAGGATTTAAATGTCCCTAGCTAATTTCACATTGTCTGTGAAAGTCTCACTCCAACTCCATTGACTTTTGTGTGTATGGCTGTGTGCTTATTTGTATGTGTAAGTGTCTATATGTGAGTTGTTGCATTATGGATATTGTTATTGTGTTGTTTCCATTAATATTTTCATTTTTGTTCTTTGCTGCATAGAAATGTAAATTTGGTAACTGCTCTACTACTTTGAATGCCAAAGAAATCTTTGGTTGTGTGAAAATCTCCCCTGAACCAGATTGATGTCTTTGGTCACCAACTTACAATTAACATCCAACTATTAATTCAGTGAAAAGTACAACTCACAATCTTCTTGAAATACCTAGTTTAAAAATAAACTGAATTTGAAACATGAAGAGGTTTAATAAACGAATTCAGGGTTTCTCAACCTCAGCACCATTGAAATTTTGGGCTAGGTAATTCTTTGTTGTAGGAGGCTCTGCCGTGCATTATGGGATGTTTAATAGCACCACTTACTTCTACCCACTAGATGCCACTAGCTTACTGCCCCACAAATCATGATTATCAAAAATGCCTCCCAAACATTGTCAAATGTCTGGTTGGAGGCAAAACCACTATCCTCAAAGTATTTATTTCAGTCATTCTCAAAACAACTGTGACTTGTAGATTATAGATATACTTGGATAGTTTTGGCACTATTTGCTAGGTCTTCTGAATTCTTGATATAGTTCCCAATCATGAATGGATCTGAGATGAGGACCCATACTAATAACCATAATTATAGATTATAGTGATAAATTATTGAGTATCTGAAATTTGGCTGATGTGCATTATTTACATGATAATAGCAGCTGATTTACATGACAATATAATGCACTAAGCAATTACTATGTGTTCAGTAAATAAGTGTTTTAAATTTGTTATCTCATTTAATCCTCATGACAACCCTACAATGTAGATGCCATCTTTATCTCAGTATTGCAGATAAGAAAACTGAGGTTTATTAAGATTAAATAAGAACATTAGTCAAGATGGTAGGCTAAGCTGATATAGGAAACCAACATCTCTACTCCTACAAAAACATAGAAATTCTGGATTTGAAAAAAAAAAAGCAGTTTTCAAATATTTATGTTTTAGCTGACAAAAATATCTATGCTGCATAACAAAGTTTTTATATATGTATATATTATGAAATGGATAAATCAAGCTAATTACCATACATATTACCTTACACACTTACCTTTTTGTGGTGACACTTAAGATCTACTGTCTTAGCTATTGTTAAGCATAAATTATATTGTTATTAACTGTAGTCACCCCATGATGTATAATAGGTCTCTTGAACTTATTCCTCCTATCCAACTGAAATTTTGTATCCTTTGGCCAAAGGTCAAAAATCTAAGTTTTGTTTTAAAAAGTAAATGAATAGTAAAGATCAAAATCAAGAAATATAATTATTCTGCAGGTATCAGAAATAAAAAGCAGATACACAGTTGTAACAGGGTATTGAAGCCAGATTAGTATAATGGAATTGTTAGTGTCTACTATGTTTGACTGTGTTCCCCAAAGTTCATGTGTTAGAAACTTAATCCCCATTGCAATAGTGTTGGGAGATATGACCCAGTAAGAGGTGATTAGGTCATGAGGGCTCTGCCTACACGAATGGATTAATGTGATTATTGCAGGAGCAGATTATCTTAGGAAGGATTGTTATAAAAGTGAGCTAGGCCTTCTTTCTCTCTTGCTCTCACCCTTTCTTGTCCTTCCACCTCTGCCATGAGATGATGCAGCCCAAAAGCCCTTGCCAGATGCTGGCAACATGCTCTTTGACTTCTCAGCCTCCAGAACTGTGAGCCAGATAAATTTCTGTTCATTGTTAATTACCTAGTCTGCGCTATTCTGTTATAACAGCACAAAGCAGACTACGACAGTGTCTGAGGTATTAATATACAAATAAGAAACTGATATTAGGGTCTCTGAATAAAATCAGAAGTCAAATAAGTAAATATCTTTGAAAAAGTTTCACTCACTAAGGACATAACACAAAATGAGCTACCTACCCTGAGCCTTGAATGCAAAAAATCTAACTTAGGAAATAAGATTTCCCAGCTTACATCTCATAAGTGTGTGAGACACAAATTCTTTCATTGCTTGCATGGAGGCCTTGAGCTAAAAAACTAACATAAAAACACATCCAGAATGAGTGAATATATAAGTCTACCTCAGAAGTAACCATGAAATTATTAATAGGGTCAACTCTATATACAAAACCACAAAAGTAAATAATCCCATCAAAAATGAGCTGACAAAAATTGTAAAGTACATAAGAAAATACATTGTCATAAATAGTTAGCAGAGACTGGGGGGCGTTCCAAGATGATCGAATAGGAACACCTCTGCTCTGCAGCTCCCAGTGTGATCGATGCAGAAAACGGGTGATTTCTGCATTTCCAACTGAGGTACCTTGTTCATCTCACTGGGACTGGTTGGACAGTGGGTGCTGCCCATGGAGGGCGAGCTGAAGCAGGGCAGGGCATTGCCTCACCCGGGAAGTGCAAGGGGTTGGGGAATTTCCCTTTCCTAGCAAAGGGAAGCCATGACAGACTATACCTGGAAAAAATGGGACACTCTCACCCAAATACTGCACTTTTCCCAAGGTCTTAGCAACCAGCAGACAAGGTGATTCTCTCCCGTGCCTGGCTCGGCGAGTCCCATGCCCACAGAGCCTTGCTCACTGCTAACGCAGCAGTCTGAGATTGAACTGTGAGGCGGCAGCCTGGCTGGGGGAGGGGTGTCCACCATTGCTGAGGCTTGAGTAGGTAAACAAAGTGGCCAGGAAGCTTGAACTGGGCAGAGCCCACCACAGCTTAACAAGGCCTACTGCCTCTAGACTCCACCTCTGTGGGCAGGGCATAACTGAACAAAAGGCAGCAGACAACTTATGCAGACTTAAACGTCCCTGTCTGACAGCTTTGAAGAGAGCAGTGGTTCTCCTAGAGCAGTGTTTGAGCTCTGAGAATGGACAGACTGCCTCCTCAAGTGGGTCCCTGACCCCTGTGTCACCTAAGTGGGAGAAACCTCCCAGTAGGGGCCGACAGACACCTCATATAGGCAGCTGCCCCTCTGGGACAAAGCTTCCAGAGGAAGGATCAGGCAGCCGTATTTCCTCTTCTGAAATATTTGCTGTTCTGCAGCCTCCGCTGGTGATACCCAGGAAAACAGGATCTGAAGTGGACCTCCAGCAAACTCCAACAGACCTGCAGCTGAGGGACCTGACTGTTAGAAGGAAAACTAACAAACAGAAAGGAATAGCATCAACATCAACAAAAAGGTCATCTACACCAAAACCCCATCTGTAGGTCACCAACATCAAAGACAAAAGGTACATAAAAACCACAAAGATGGGGAGAAACCAGAGCAGAAAAGCTGAAAATTCTAGAAACCAGAGCACTCTTCTCCTACAAAGGATCGCAGCTCCTCACTAGCAATGGAACAAAGCTGGACGGAGAATGACTCTGACGAGTTGACAGACGTAGGTTTCAGAAGGTCAGTAAAAATAAACACCTCCTAGCTATAGGAGGATGTTCGAACGCATCGCAAAGAAGCTAAAAAACTTGAAGAAAGATTAAATGAATGGCTAACTAGAATAAACAGTGTAGAAAAGAACTTAAACGACCTGATGGAGCTGAAAACAATGGCACGAGAACTTCATGATGCTTGCACAACCTTCAATAGCCAATTCAATCAAATGGAAGAAAGGGTATCAGTGATCGAAGATCAAATTAATGAAATAAAGCAAGAAGAGAAGTTTAGAGAAAAAGGAGTAAAAAGAAATGAACAAAGCCTCCAAGAAATATGGGACTATGTGAAAAGACCAAATCTATGTCTGATTGGTGTACCTGCAAGTGATGGGGAGAATGGAACCAAGTTGGAAAACACTCTGCAGGATATTATCCAGGAGAATTTCCCCAACCTAGCAAGGCAGGCTAACATTCAAATTCAGGAAATACAGAGAACACTACAAAGATACTCCTTGAGAAGAGCAACCCCAAGACACATAATTGTCAGATTCACCAAGGTTGAAATGAAGGAAAAAGTGTTAAGGGCAACCAGAGAGAAAGGTCTAGTTACTCACAAAGGGAAGCCCATCAGACTAACAGCAGATCTCTCAGCAGAAACCCTACAAGCAACAAGAGAGTGGGGGCCAATATTCAACATTCTTAAAGAAAAGAATTTTCAACCCAGAATTACATATCCAGCCAAACTAAGCTTCATAAGTGAAGGAGAAATAACACCCTTTACAGACAAGCAAATGCTGAGAGATTTTTGTCACCACTAGGCTTGCCTTACAAGAGCTCCTGAAGGAAGCACTAAACATGGAAAGAAACAACCAGAACCAGCCACTGCAAAAACATGCCAATTGTAAAGACCATTGAGGCAAGGAAGAACCTGCATCAATTAATGGGCAAAATAGCCAGCAACATCACAATGACAGGATCAAATTCACACATAACAATATTAACCTTAAATGTAAATGGGCTAAATGCCCCATTTAAAAGATCCTGACTGGAAAATTGGATAAAGAGTCAAGACCCATCAGTGTGCTGTATTCAGGAGACCCATCTCATGTGCAAAGACGCACGTAGGCTCAAAATAAAGGTATGGAGGAAGACATATGAAGCAAATAGAAAGCCGAAAAAAAACAGGGGTTGCAATCCTAGTCCCTGATAAAACACACTTTAAACCAACAAAGATCAAAAGAGACAAAGAAGGCCACTACATAATAGTAAAGGAACCAATTCAACAAGAAGACCTAACTATCCTAAATATATATGCACCCAATACAGGAGCACCCAGATTCATAAAGCAAGTCCTTAGAGACCTACAAAGAGACTTAGACTCTCACACAATAATAATGGGAGACTTTAACACCCTACTGTCAATATTAGACAGATCACTGAGACAGAAGGTTAACAAGGATATCCAGGACCTGAGCTCAGCTTTGCAACAAGCAGACTTAATAGACAGCTACAAAACTCTCCACCCCAAATCAACAGAATATACATTTTTCTCAGCACCTCATCACACTTATTCTAGAATTGACCACATAATTGGAAGTAAAGCACTCCTCAGCAAATGTAAAAGAACAGAAATCACAACAAACTATCTCTCAGATCACCGTGCAATCGAATTAGAAATCAGGATTAAGAAACTTACTCAAAACCACACAACTATATGGAAACTGAACAACCTGCTCCGGAATGACTACTGGGTAAATAATGAAATGAAGGCAGAAATAAAGATGTTCTTTGAAACCAACGAGAACAAAGACACAACGTACCAGAATCTCTGGGACACATTTAAAGCAGTGTGTAGAGGGAAATGTACAGCACTAAATGCCCACAAGAGAAAGCAGGAAATATCTAAAATCAACACCCTAACATCACAATTAAAAGAACTAGAGAAGCAAGAGGAAACAAATTCAAAAGCTAGCAGAAGGCAAGAAATAACTAAGATCAGAGCAGAACTGAAGGAGATAGAGACACAAAAAACCCTTCAAAAAATCAGTGAATCCAGGAGCTGGTTTTTAGAAAGGATCGATGAAATTGATAGACTGCTAGCAAGACTAATAAAGAAGAAAAGAGAGAAGCATCAAATAGACACAATAAAAAATGATAAAGGGGATATCACCACTGATCGCACAGAAATACAAACTACTATCAGAGAATACTATAAACAACTCTACTCAAATAAACTAGAAAATCTAGAAGAAACGGATAAATTCCTGGACACATACACTCCCAAGACTAAACCAGGAAGAAGTTGAATCTCTGAATAGACCAATAACAGGCTCTGAAATTGAGGCAATAATTAATAGCCTGCCAACCAAAAAAAGTCCAGGACCAGAAGAATTCACAGCCGAATTCTACCAGAGGTAGAAAGAGAAGCTGGTACCAATCCATCCAAAACTATTCCAATCAATAGAAAAAGAGGGAATCCTCCCTAACTCATTTTATGAGGCCAGCATCATCCTGATACCAAAGCCTGGCAGAGACACAACAAAAAAAGAGAATTTTAGCCAATATCTCTGATAAACATCAATGCAAAAATCCTCAATAAAATACTGGCAAACTGAATCCAGCAGCACGTCAAAAATTTTATCCACCACGATCAAGAAGGCTTCATCCCTGGGATGCAAGGCTGCTTCAACATATGCAAATCAATAAACGTAAAACATCACATAAACAGAACCAATGACAAAAACCACATGATTATCTCAATAGATGCAGAAAAGGCCTTCGAAAAAATTCAACAACGCTTCATGCTAAAAACTCTCAGTAAACTAGATGTTGATGGAACGTATCTCAACATAATAAGAGCTATTTATGACAAACCCACAGACAATATCATACTGAATGGGCAAAAACTGGAAGCATTCCCTTTGAAAACCGGAACAAGATAAGTAATCCCTCTCTCACCGCTTGTATTCAACACAGTGTTGGAAGTTTAGGCCAGGGCAATCAGGCAGGAGAAAGAAATAAAGGGTATTCAATTAAGAAATGAGGAAGTCAAATTGTCCCTGTATGCAGATGACATGATTGTATATTTAGAAAACCCCATCATCTCAGCCCAAATTCTCCTTCAGCTGTTAAGCAACATCAACAAAATCTCAGGATATATTATCAATGTGCAAAAATCACAAGCATTCTTATACACCAATAACAGACAAACAGAGAGCCAAATCATGAGTGAACTCCCATTCACAATTGCTTCAAAGAGAATAAAATACCTAGGAATCCAACTTACAAGGGATGTGAAAGACCTCTTCAAGAAGAACTAAAAACCACTGCTTAACGAAATAAAAGAGGACAAAAACAAATGGAAGAATATTCCATTCTCATGGATAGGAAGAATCAATATCGTGAAAATGGCCATACTGCTCAAAGTAATTTATAGATTCAGTGCCATCCCCATCAAGCTACCAATGACCCAATGACTTTCTTCACAGAATTGAAAAAAACTGATTTATAGTTCATATGGAGCCAAAAAAGAGCCTGCATTGCCAAGACAACCCTAAGCAAAAAGAACAAGCTGGAAGCATCACACTACCTGACTTCAAACTATACTACAAGGCTACAGTAACCAAAACAGCATGGCACTTGTACCAAAACAGAGATATAAACCAATGGAACAGAACAGAGTCCTCAGAAATAATGCCACACATTTACAACCATCTGATTTTTGACAAACCTGACAAAAACAAGAAATGGAGAAAGGATTCCCAATTTAATAAATGGTGCTGGAAAAACTGGCTAGCCATATGTAGAAAGCTGAAACTGGATCCCTTCATTACACCTTATAGAAAAATTAATTCAAGATGGATTAAAGACTTACATGTTAGACCTAAAACCGTAAAACCCTAGAAGAAAACCTAGGCAATACCATTCAGGTCATAGACATGGGCAAGGACTTCATGACTAAAACACCAAAAGCAGTGGCAACAAAAGCCAAAATAGACACATGGGATCTAATTGAACTAAAGAGCTTCTGCACAGCAAAAGAAATCACCATCAGAGTGAATAGGCAACCTAGAGAATGGGAGAAAACTTTTGCAATCTACCCATCTGACAAAGGGTAATATCCTGAATCTACAAAGAACTCAAAGAAATTTACAAGAAAAAAACAAACAACCCCATCAAAAAGTGGGCAGAGGATATGAACAGACACTTCTCAAATGACATTTATGCAGCCCAAAAACACATGAAAAAATGCTCATCATCACTGGCCATCAGAGAAATGCAAATCAAAACCACAATGAGATACCATCTCACACCAGTTAGAATGGCAATCATTAAAAAGTCAGGAAACAACAGGTGCTGGAGAGGATGTGGAGAAATAGGAAAACTTTTACACTGTTGGTGGGAATGTAAATTGGTTTAACCATTGTGTAAGACAGTGTGGCGATTCCTCAAGGATCTAGAACTAGAAATACCATTTGACCCAGCCATCCCATTACTGGGTATATACCCAAAGGATTACAAATCATGCTACTATAAAAACACATGTACATGTATGTTTATTGTGACGCTATCCACGATAGCAAAGGCTTGGAACCAACCCAAATGTCCATCAATGATAGACTGGATTAAGAAAATGTGGCACATATATGCCATGGAATACTATGCAGCCATAAAAAAGGATGAGTTCATGTCATTTGCAGGGACATGGATGAAGCTGGAAACCATCATTCTCAGCAAACTATCACAAGGACAGAAAACCAAACACTGCTTGTTCTCACTCATAGGTGGGAATTGAACAATGAGATCACCGGGACACAGGGCGGGGAACATCACTCATTGGGGCCTGTCAGGGGGTCGGGGGCTGGGGAGGGATAGCATTAGGAGAAATACCTAATATAAATGATGAGTCGATGGGTGCAGCAAACCAACATGGCACATGTATACCTATGTATCAAACCTGCACGTTGTGCACATGTACCCCAGAACTTAAAGGATAATAAATATATTAATTAATTAAAAAAAAGCAGAGACTGAAGGATCATCAACAATAGAGAAATCTAGAAGACTTTAAAATATTATTGTTATTTTATGATATCCAATGAAGGTAATAAAAATTAAGCAACATTAGAAAGAAAGGAAAGAATATTAAAGAAGGCAGATGTGGAAAACAAACTGAATTTTTAAAATAAAAATTATATTCATGGCAATTTTTTAAAATTACTCAGCTAAGATAAAAGAATTCCCTGAGAAGAGAACCCCTAAATGGAAAAGAGCTTGGCAGAAATCATTCAGAACAGAATATGGTGGGATATGGAGAAAGACATGTGAGGCTAAGTGGAGTGGAAGATAAACAAAAAAGTTTCAACATTCATTTAATTGGCATACTAGAGAGAAATATTGACAGAATTGAAGACAGTAAATGTTTGAAAAATTTTTGGCTGAGAAATTTTCTGAATTGAAAAAAGGAATGGGAAAACACCGGTCATCAGACACATTACTTGGCTGCATCTGTTAACCACTATGCTACATGCAATATACTCACAAAAACTTATCATGCCTAACTGCCAGTTATTTGTCATCTACTATTAGCACGTCACTTCACATCAATGCTTCTCAACCCCTCAAAGACATTTAAACATGTCTGGAGACAGCTTTCAGTTGTCACAACTGGTTAAGGGTCAGGAATGAGTTGCTACCGTCATCTAAATGTGTAGAAGTCAGGGAAGCCAGAAATACAAACTACCATCAGAGAATACCATAAACACCTCTATGCAAATAAACTAGAAAATCTAGAAGAAATGGATAAATTCCTCGACACTTACACTCTCCCAAGACTGAACCAGAAAGAAGTTGAATCTCTGAATAGACCAATAACAGGCTCTGAAATTGAGGCAATAATTAATAGCTTACCAACCAAAAAAAGTCCAGGACCACATGGATTCACAGCCGAATTCTACCAGAGGTACAAGGAGGAGCTGGTACCATTCCTTCTGAAACTATTCCAATCAATAGAAAAAGAGGGAATCCTCCCTAACTCATTTTATGAGGCCAGTATCATCCTGATACCAAAGCCTGGCAGAGACACAACAAAAAAAGAGAATTTTAGACCAATATCCTTGATGAACATTGATGCAAAAATCCTCAATAAAATACTGGCAAATCAAATCCAGCAATACATCAAAAAGCTTATCCACCATGATCAAGTGGGCTTCATCCCTGGGATGCAAGGCTGGTTCAACATACACAAATCAATAAACGAATCCAGCATATAAACAGAATCAACGACAAAAACCACATGATTATCTCAATAGATGCAGAAAAGGCCTTTGACAAAATTCAACAACCCTTCATGCTAAAAACTCTCAATAAATTAAGTATTGATGGGACATATCTCCAAATAATAAGAGCTATCTATGACAAACCCACAGCCAATATCATACTGAATGGACAAAAACTAAAAGCATTCCCTTTGAAAACTGGCACAAGACAGGGATGCCCTCTCTCACCACTCCTATTCAACATAGTGTTGGAAATTCTGGCCAGGGCAATCAGGCAGGAGAAGGAAATAAAGGGCATTCAATTAGGAAAAGAGGAAGTCAAATTATCCCTGTTTGCAGATGACATGATTGTATATCTAGAAAACCCCATTGTCTCAGCCCAGAATCTCCTTAAGCTGATAAGCAACTTCAGCAAAGTCTCAGGATACAAAATCCATGTACAAAAATCACAAGCATTCTTATACACCAACAACAGACAAACAGAGAGCCAAATCATGAGTGAACTCCCATTCGCAGTTGCTTCAAAGAGAATAAAATACCTAGGAATCCAACTAACAAGGGATGTGAAGGACCTCTTTAAGGAGAACTACAAACCACTGCTCAATGAAATAAAAGAGGATACAAACAAATGGAAGAACATTCCATGCTCATGGGTAGGAAGAATCAATATCGTGAAAATCGCCATACTGCCCAAGGTACTTTATAGATTCAATGCCATCCCCATCAAGCTACCAATGACTTTCTTCACAGAATTGGAAAAAACTACTTTAAAGTTCATATGGAACCAAAAAAGAGCCCACATTGCCAAGTCAATCCTCAGCCAAAAGAACAAAGCTGGAGGCATCACGCTACCTGACTTCAAACTATACTACAAGGCTACAGTAACCAAAACAGCATGGTACTGGTACCAAAACAGAGATATAGACCAATGGAACAGAACAGAGTCCTCAGAAATAATGCCACATATCTACAACTGTCTGATCTTTGACAAACCTGACAAAAACAAGAAATGGGGAAACGATTCCCTATTTAATAAATGGTGCTGGGAAAACTGGCTAGACATATGTAGAAAGCTGAAACTGGATCCCTTCCTTACACCTTATACAAAAATTAATTCAAGATGGATTAAAGACTTACATGTTAGACCTAAAACCATAAAAACCCTAGAAGAAAACATAGGCAATACCATTCAGGATATAGGCATGGGCAAGGACTTCATGTCTAAAACACCAAAAGCAATGACAACAAAAGCCAAAATTGACAAATGGGATCTAATTAAACTAAAGAGTTTCTGCACAACAAAAGAAACTACCATCAGAGTGAACAGGCAACCTACAAAATGGGAGAAAATTTTCACAACCTACTCATCTCACAAAGGGCTAATATCCAGAATCTACAATGAACTCAAACAAATTTACAAGAAAAAAACAACCCCATCAAAAAGTGGGCAAAGGATATGAACAGACACTTCTCAAAAGAAGACATTTATACAGCCAACAGACACATGAAAAAATGCTCATCATCACTGGCCATCAGAGAAATGCATATCAAAACCACAATGAGACACCATCTCACACCACTTAGAATGGCAATCATTAAAAAGTCAGGAAACAACAGGTGCTGGAGAGGATGTGGAGAAATAGGAACACTTTAACACTGTTGGTGGGACTGTAAACTAGTTCAACCCTTATGGAAGTCGGTGTGGCTATTCCTCAGGGATCTAGAACTAAAATACCATTTGACATAGCCATCCCATTACTGGGTATGTACCCAAAGGATTATAAATCATGCTGCTATAAAGACACATGCACACATATGTTTATTGCGGCACTATTCACAATAGCAGAGACTTGGACCAAATGTCCAACAATGATAGACTGGATTAAGAAAATGTGGCACATATACACCATAGAATACTATGCAGCCATAAAAAATGATGAGTTCATGTCCTTTGTAGGGACATGGATGAAGCTGGAAACCATCATTCTCAGCAAACTATCGCAAGGACTAAAAACCAAACACTGAATGTTCTCACTCATAGGTGGGAATCGAACAATGAGAACACATGGACACAGGAAGGGGAACATCACACTCTGGGGACTGTTGTGGGGTGGGGGAGGGGGGAGGGTTAGCATTGGGAGATATACCTAATGCTAAATGACGAGTTAATGGGTGCAGCACACCAACATGGCACATGTACATATATGTAACAAACCTGCACATTGTGCACATGTACCCTGAAACTTAAAGTATAATAATAATAATAATAATAATAATAATAAACAACTTACAACACACAGGACAGCCTTCACAATGAAGAATTATCTGGCCCAAATATCAGTAGCACTGATATTTGAGATTGGGAAACACTGCTTTATGTATATTGACATTAATAGTCACAAGCCAGCAGTGGGTATTATTCCTCATTAAAAAACGAAATTTCCGGCTAGGCGTGATGGGTCACGCTTGTAATCACAGCACTTTGGGAGGCCAAGGTTGGTGGATCACAAGGTCAGGAGTTCGAGACCAGCCTGACCAACAGGGTGAAACCTGTCTCTACTAAAAATACAAAAATTAGCCGGGCATGGTGGTCGTGCGTGCCTGTAAGCCCAGCTACTCAGGAGGCTGAGGCAGGAGAATCGCTTGAACCCAGGAGGCAGAGGTTGCAGTGAGCCGAGACAGTGCCACTGCACTCCAGTCTGAGAAACAGAGCGAGACTCCGTCTCAAAAAAACCAACTAACTTTTCCAAGGCCAGGCAGTGAGGAAAGCGTGGAGCTCGGATTCAAATCCGTGCTGGTCTCACTCCGAAACCGATGTCCTTCAAATTGTATTTTTACAAGCGTTCAAATCAGCAGAGACTGCTGTTGTGAATGCTTAAAGTAGGTGTGGCAGCACAGAACGCACAGAAACTGACCACTCTGGTCAAACAATAGCTCCCTGACATTGTAGACCTGCGGATGAACCCACCAGATTTGTTTCTCTTATCACTCATCCAGCTCCAGCTTTTTGTGTATTCACGTTCCAGGATGGGAGAGAGGCGGAGGTAATTTTCTGCTTCTTTAAAATACCAGTGCACAGAATAAATGCTTGCCACCACACTAATGCCCTCTGCTGATATGCTTACTGTTGGTGGCCTAAAATTTGGAACATACTGTGCTTTTAAGAACTCTCTGGGTACCCTAGATTTAAATCCACTCTTTAGTAAGACTATATTGGTTAGTGAATATTTTGTACTCACATTCTTATATCAAAAGGGCCCTCCAGATGGTCTATTTCTTGTTGGCTCAGCCCAAACACACATGCATAAATCAGCAGCAAATTTGGTAATAGGACACAACGTTTGGAATCAAAATGATCCACTGACACCACCATGCCGTGTTTCCCGGCCATGCTTTGATCTCTTAAATCATAGCAAAACTCACTTCAAAATAAAAACATGTCTAAATATGCCATTGCAATTGCATTTTTAAAATTAGATTCTTGAACACTTTTCAATCAAACATGTATTTTATTATTCTGTGTAGACATTGCATAGGTTATTGTTATGAATAGCTCATCATTCTCATAAGAAATCTAAGCTCATCCCAATGTGATTCTTTTAAAATTAGAAATATTCTTCATAATTGGTGGGGCTGCTGTTATCTTTTCCAAATCTCTTTCGAATGCAGTTTATCTTATTCCACTATTTTTCTTATTACTGTTTTTAGACATAGGTTTCCTTGGAAACTGGACTTCTAATGGACTTTAGCTACAGACAGGCTAAAAAATTGTCTTTATTCATTTATCATTTCATTGTAATTAAATCTTCTATATGATGTGGCCTATTCTCATGTATGGTATTTTGTTTCTATGGTAACAGAGATTTTTCTACTATCCATAGTTTGAAATGACTTCACAGTATTTCTTGATTAACTCGTGAGCCCAATATTGCATTTTGTAAACTTACATGCAGTCGAACTTATAAAGCAATGGTTGCAAAAAAAAATTATCTTGTTTTCTATTTTTTTGAAATTTGCTTTTGTTTTTATGTTTCTTTTTCCTGATATGCTTCCCTCCTAGAGCAACATAATTTGTGCCGCTAGGAAAAGCAGATTTCACCACTAAGTTTAGCAAACCCTATCATTTCTGTAGTTGGATTGCCATCTACAGTTTTTAAGACCCAGTGACTGACAAAAAAATCAACTATGACATTTCTGTAAAATGAATAAAAAAAAGGATCTTAGTCACAATTTTTCTTTCTGTTAATAATTTTAATAATCTATTGATATCATTAATCTACTAACAAAAAGAATATCACATCCTCATTTTTTTGCTCTTAACACAGCACTTTGTTTATTCCAAGAGTTTCAGAACAGTTCAGAGGGGCTGCAGTTACTGATCATATAAATAATACTGAAATAAAATTGTTAATCTATAAATTCCATTTTAATTTTAATGGCATTTTTAAATTAATAAATTTATTATTCTTGCTATAGAGCAATAATAAATAACAAGTGAACTATATTTAGAACTATTCAATCATTCAATAAATATTTGTCAGTCACCCCCCTCCATAGCCAGTGCTGTTTTAATCTAGGCTCCTGACAGTCTTAAATCCTAATATTATCCAATTTGAAAAACTCATGGTTTTAAAGATTCTCTTAGCCTGAAGTGCTGTAAGACCTAAGGGAAAGTAACATCTACATGGAAAAGTGATTTCTGAAACCACAGACTGAAGTAATTCAAGACTAATCACATGAAGAATGGGTAGCAAGAACCTGTCCTGGATTGAACTATCCTACTCAATCCCATTTATGAGGACTTTATTAGGACTTAAACCATAGAAGGATCATGTGCATAACCTTGCAAGTTTTATCTTATTCCCTGAAAATATGGGTATAACCAATATACACTTTGGAGTCATTATTAAAATTAGAAATCCCTCAGGGTTTTCACTGTGGAGCCAGATTGTAAGAAATCAAACTATTTAAGGAAGACATATTCTTTCAGAAAGACTCTCCATATCTTTAAATTTCAGTTTCATAACAATATAGAAAGGGAAAACAGGCTCATAGTACTTACTTTACAAGGCTGTCGTAATACATACTAGGATAAAATAGGAAGATGGATTTTATTAACTATAAAAATATAAATGTTTGGTATTAATACTATCAGGATTATTGGTGATATGTAGGGACAACCAGGGTCTGAATCTGCCAGAAATTTAATACGGGGAGCCAGGAATCTGCATTGAAGACCAAGGGAAGTCAAACTTTAGCAGTAGATAAGCCTTGCTCTGGCTTCTGTAAACCTGCTGCTACTGTATCAGGGTATTTCATTATTTGCTAGAATCTCAAGATGATGCTTCAAGCACCTCTACAAAGATCACTAATATAATACAGTTGTGCTTCAGTATCTATGGAGGATTTGTTCCAGGACTCCCGTGGATATCAAAATCCATGGATGCTCAGGTCCCTTGTAAAAAATGGCATAATATTTGTATATCATGTACACAAATCCTCCTATATACTTTAAATTATCTCTAAATTATTTATGATACCTTATATAATGCCTACATATAACTTCATTCTCATGGATTCAACATAATAGCTGCCATGAGGCAAATTTAAATTTTGCTTTTTGGGATTTTGTGGAATTTTTTTCCCAAATATTTTCTATCTGCTGTTGGTTGAATTGAATACAAAGGACTGACTGTATTGTTCTTTCACTTCATCCTTTCCTCTGCATCTGAGTAGGCCTTAAAAGTGCAATGTTGCTGATTGCAAACAAAATGAAGATCTAAAGGAAAACTTGATAGTTTGGTCCCTTTCCAGAAACTGAACAATAAAAATTAACTGTGTGAATGAGAAAAATCTCCTCTGGCAGACAAATGTAAAATCATTCTACCCTGTCATACATGTAAGAAATCTTTCAGGAATCCTTAAAAAAGAAAAAAAAAGATAAATATTCGGTCTGTTGATTAATAATCAAATAAGGAACGACCAACAATGACAACAACAAAATTCAACTGTAGAGATACATCCAGCAGGAACTGATAGGAAACAAAACTTGCAATGTTCAGTGGCCATTTTCTACCCTATCCTTCAGAGGAAAAATCCGAAAAAAATACCTTAAAAAGAAAGCAAATCTGCAATGACAAAAAATGGAGGGAAAATCTAAAATACAAATTTTAAAATGTTCAATGATTTTCATTTGAAAAATAATGATTTCTGTTACCATTCTGCAGAAGCAGAGATGGGCCTTTAGGCAGAGAGCAAGTGGGGGATCCTTCCAAAGGATGAGAAATATTCTATATTTTAATCAGGATGGGAGGGAGACTGTAAAAATCCATCAAGCTATACCTCTAAGATTATAGGTTACCTAAATTATGTCTCTATTATTCAAAACTGGAAAAACAATGTTTCCTCATTCAGAATCATGGGACATAACACTGATCATGTGGAATCCATGGTTTATCTCAATGATTTGTTTAAATAAGCACTGAAATGTTGTATATTTACAAGAAAAACAATGTGGTATTATAGAAATCTGCAACATAACAATCTTTGAATTCCCACCATACAACTGAAAATAAACTTTATTTGCTCAAATCCATACAGAGATGTTTCATTGTTAAACTTATGTGCCTATCTTTTACCATAATAATCAATTGGGATATTTGGCTCTTTTTCTTCTCCAGAAACTTATATTATTTATTTATTTATTTAATAATCTATGTTTATGACTGCATATGACTATGACTGAAACCAGAAATCAATCACAGAGCCCAAAAGACCTAGATACTGCAGCAGTGACAATATGGGTTAGGGTAGGAGAAATGGACCGAATGTAGAGGTTCTCTCATTGATGAAAGTAGATGACTAATAAAGCCAGAAAGCTGGGTGTAGTGGCTCACACCTGTAATCCCAGCAGTTTGGGAGGCTGAGGCGGGCAGATCACTTGAGCCCAGGGGTTCGAGACCAGCCTGGACAACATGGCAAAACCCTGTCTCTACAAAAAATACAAAAATTAGCTGGACGTGGTGGCATGCACCTATAGTCCCAGCTACTAGGGAGGCTGAGGTAGGAGGATCTCATTAGCCCGGGAGGTGGAGGCTGCAGTGAGCCGCGATACTAGCACTGCACTCCAGCCCCAGCAACAGAACGAGACCATGTCTAAAATATAATAAAATAAAATAAAGAGTACAGTGGGATGGGGTAGGATGGGGTGGGGTGGGGAGTTTACAAAAAGCATTTCTAAGGAAAGTCCACTCAATATGAACCCTGTTTAAGGTAATTCCAACATGGACTAAAGGAGATTTATGGTCTTTCCTGAGCGTGACTAGATCCCAAAAGATTTTGGGATTCTGATGGATATTCAGAGAAGGACTGTGTGGTAGATAGAGCTCCCTCTCCCCTCTCCCCTCCCCCCTCCCCCCTCTCCCCTCCCCTCTCCCCCCTCTCCCCTCTCCCCTCTCCCCTCTCCCCTCTTTCCACGGTCTCCCTCTGATGCCGAGCCGAAGCTGGACGGTACTGCTGCCATCTCAGCTCACTGCAACCTCCCTGCCCGATTCTCCTGCCTCAGCCTGCCGAGTGCCTGCGATTGCAGGCGTGCGCCGCCACGCCTGACTGGTTTTCGTATTTTTTTGGTGGAGACGGGGTTTCGATGTGTCGGCTGGGCTGGTCTCCAGCTCCTAACCGCGAGTGATCCGCCAGCCTCGGCCTCCCGAGGTGCCGGGATTGCAGACGGAGTCTCGTTAACTCAGTGCTCAATGGCGCCCAGGCTGGAGTGCAGTGGCGTGATCTCGGCTCGCTACAACCACCTCCCAGTCGCCTGCCTTGGCCTCCCTAAGTGCCGAGATTGCAGCCTCTGCCTGGCAGCCACCCCGTCTGGGAAGTGAGGAGCGTCTCCGCCTGACTGCCCATCGTCTGGGATGTGAGGAGCCCCTCTGCCTGGCTGCCCAGTCTGGAAAGTGAGGAGCGTCTCTGCCCGGCCGCCATCCCATCTAGGAAGTGAGGAGCGCCTCTTCCCGGCCGCCATCACATCTGGGAAGTGAGGAGCGTCTCTGCCCGGCCGCCCATCGTCTGAGATGTGGGGAGCACCTCTGCCCTGCCGCCCCGTCCGGGATGTGAGGAGTGTCTCTGCCCGGCCGCCCTGTCTGAGAAGTGAGGAGACCCTCTGCCTGGCAACCGCCCCGTCTGAGAAGTGAGGAGCCCCTCCGCCCGGCAGCCACCCCGTCTGAGAAGTGAGGAGCGTCCTCCCTCCTCGTCTGGGAGGGAGGTGGGGGGGTCAGCCCCCCGCCCGGCCAGCCGCCCCGTCCGGGAGGTGAGGGGCACCTCTGCCCGGCCGCCCCTACCGGGAAGTGAGGAGCCCCTCTGCCCGGCCAGCCGCCTCGTCCGGGAGGGAGGTGGGGGGGTCAGCCCCCCGCCTGGCCAGCCGCCCCATCCGGGAGGCGAGGGGTGCCTCTGCCCGGCCGCCCCTACTGGGAAGTGAGGAGCCCCTCTGCCCGGCCAGCCGCCCCGTCCGGGAGGGAGGTGGAGGGGGGTCAGCCCCCCGCCCGGCCAGCCGCCCCGTCCGGGAGGGAGGTGGGGGGATCAGCCCCCCGCCTGGCCAGCCGCCCCGTCCGGGAGGGAGGTGGGGGGATCAGCCCCCTGCCCGGCCAGCCGCCCTGTCCAGGAGGTGGGGGGGGCGCCTCTGCCCGGCCGCCCCTACTGGGAAGTGAGGAGCCCCTCTGCCCGGCCAGCCGCCCCGTCCGGGAGGGAGGTGGGGGGGTTAGCCCCCCGCCTGGCCAGCCGCCCCATCCGGGAGGTGAGGGGCGCCTCTGCCCGGCCGCCCCTTCTGGGAAGTGAGGAGCCCCTCTGCCCGGCCAGCCGCCCTGTCCGGGAGGGAGGTGGGGGGGTCAGCCCCCCGCCCGGCCAGCCGCCCCGTCCGGGAGGGAGGTGGGGGGGTCAGCCCCCCGCCCGGCCAGCCGCCCCGTCCGGGAGGGAGGTGGGGGGGTCAGCCCCCCGCCCGGCCAGCCACCCTGTCCGGGAGGGAGGTGGGGGGATCAGCCCCCTGCCCGGCCAGCCGCCCTGTCCAGGAGGTGGGGGGGGCGCCTCTGCCCGGCCGCCCCTTCTGGGAAGTGAGGAGCCCCTCTGCCTGGCCAGCCGCCCCGTCCGGGAGGGAGGTGGGGGGGTCAGCCCCCCGCCCGGCCAGCCGCCCCGTCCGGGAGGGAGGTGGGGGGGTCAGCCCCCCGCCCGGCCAGCCGCCCCGTCCGGGAGGGAGGTGGGGGGTCAGCCCCCCGCCCGGCCAGCCGCCCCGTCCGGGAGGGAGGTGGGGGGGTCAGCCCCCCGCCCGCCCAGCCGCCCCGTCCGGGAGGGAGGTGGGGGGATCAGCCCCCCGCCCGGCCAGCCGCCCTGTCCGGGAGGTGAGGGGCGCCTCTGCCCGGCCGCCCCTACCGGGAAGTGAGGAGCCCCTCTGCCCGGCCAGCCGCCCCCTCCGGGAGGGAGGTGGGGGGGTCAGCCCCCCGCCGGGCCAGCCGCCCCGTCGGGGAAGTGAGGGGCGCCTCTGCCCGGCCGCCCCTACTGGGAAGTGAGGAGCCCCTCTGCCCGGCCAGCCGCCCTGTCCGGGAGGGAGGTGGGGGGTCAGCACCCCGCCCGGCCAGCCGCCCCGTCCGGGAGGGAGGTGGGGGGGGTCAGCCCCCCGCCCGGCCAGCCACCCCGTCCGGGAGGTGAGGGGCGCTTCTGCCCGGCCGCCCCTACTGGGAAGTGAGGAGCTCCTCTGCCCGGCCACCACCCCATCTGGGAGGTGTACTCAACAGCTCATTGAGAACGGGCCATGAAGACAATGGCGGTTTTGTGGAATAGAAAGGGGGGAAAGGTGGGGAAAAGATTGAGAAATCGGATGGTTGCCCTGTCTGTGTAGAAAGAGGTAGACATGGGAGACTTTTCCTTTTGTTCTGTACTAAGAAAAATTCTTCTGCCTTGGGATCCTGTTGATCTGTGACCTTACCCCCAACCCTGTGCTCTCTGAAACATGTGCTGTATCCACTCAGGGTTGAATGGATTAAGGGCGGTGCAAGATGTGCTTTGTTAAACAGATGCTTGAAGGCAGCATGTTCGTTAAGAGTCATCACCACTCCTTAATCTCAAGTACCCAGGGACACAAACACTGCGGAAGGCCGCAGGGTCCTCTGCCTAGGAAAACCAGAGAACTTTGTTCACTTGTTTATCTGCTGACCTTCCCTCCACTATTGTCCTGTGACCCTGCCAAATCCCCCTCTGCGAGAAACACCCAAGAATGATCAATAAAAAAAGAAAAAAAAAAAAAAAAAAAAGAATTAACATTTCTAGCCTGGCACAGTGGCTCACCTACAATACCAGCACTTTGGGTGGCTGAGGTGGGAGGACTGCTTCAGCCCAGGAATTCAAGACCAGTCTAGGCAACATGGTGAGGCCCCATCTCTATAAAAATAGAAAAATTAGCCAGACATGGTGGTACATGCCTGTGGTCTCGGCTACTTGGGAGGTTGAGGCAGGAGGATGGATTAAGCCCAGGAGGTGGAGGCTGTAGTGAGCAGTGATCATGCCATTGCACCCCAGCCTGCATGAGAAAGCAAGACCCTATCTCTAAATAAACAAATAAACACATTTATTTCCTTAAACACTTTTATTTTTTTAAAAGTTTATTTTTCTTTGAATTTTCCCTCCTGTGTGTCTCACAAGGAAGGCTTGTTTCCTTATAAAGAGATCTGGTGGGCTTAAAATGAAGAGCTTTCTAAAAGTCCTTCAAAATTAGCATGTTAAAATTTTTATTGTGCTATGTATAACTTATTATAACCACAACCAGAATTGAAGTGTAAAAGTTTTTTTTTTTTTCTTTGAGATGGAGTCTCACTTTGTCACCCAGACTGGAGTGCAGTGGTGTGGTCTCAGCTCACTGCAATCTCCACCTCCTGGGTTAAAGCAATCCTCCCATCTCAGCTTCCCGAGTGGCTGAGACTACAGGCATGTGCCACCATGCTCGGCTAATGTTTTTGTCTTTTTTTTTTTCAGTAGAGACTGGGTTCACCATGTTAGCCAGGCTGGTCTCAAACTCTTGACCTCAAGTGATCTGCCCGCCTCAGCCTCCCAAAGTGTTGGATTACAGGCGTGAGCCACCGCGACTGGCCAAGTTTTTTCTTTTTAACTTACATATATATTTCAAAAGGAATGGAAGAACTTGATCAAATAACGAGAAAATACCCAGCACAGTAATATCTACTAATTACTTTTTCTCAAACTGCTACCTCTTCCCTTTCTTAAAAAACCTTATCAAACAACAAAAACCCTCTTCAGAAAATCTAATGCAGCTATAAAGTAAAATGTTAAAAACTGATCCTTACTGATGTCCAGATTAAACATTTTACTGGCCGGCTGGGATTACAGGCATGAACCACCAAACCTGGCCACATGTTAGGTTTTAAATCTAGAATAAACATTCCTTGTTAACGAGAATAAAATTGTTTACCAATAAAAAATCTTTGTCATATAAAAAAAAAAAAAAAAAGATTTTGTATTGGCATAAACTGCATTTATAATGTGAGGCTAATTTTAATATCAATAACCCATGCCTTAGGCCTTAAAATAAAATTTTAAAAACCAACAATGTGTGCAAATGTAAGCGACTAGAGAGAATATGTGTAAAGGCAAGTGGATTCCCAGAAAATGTCAGCACTTTGTAGGATGAGCTCTGGCAGCCATCTCAGTGTTGACAATATGCTAGAGAGGCTCGGAACATAAATCAATCTACATTTGTTCTCACAGGGACTGGGAGCTGGAATTACTGTTTCTGAAACTTGAGCCAATATTGTCACAGTAATATAAATGATGGAAACTTTGCCACTCTAGTCTGCTTCACCCATTGCATGAACCTCCTGGCAAACAACGCCCTGGAATTTCATTAATTAGTGCTAACTATGATTGGCACTGCCAGAGAGGACAATAAAACAACCACAGTGTTTTTTATGAACATATGGGTGGCAGAGGCTCTAGCTGGGAAATACAAGATTGGTTTCCAACTTATTAAAGCTTATTAAACTTATTATACTGTATAATTTACCTAATTTTGCCTTTTTAAGCTAATTTATTTTTTTTAATTTTTGTGGATTGAATATTGAAGTATCAACTGCTTAACTAGTAGAAGTTATAATATTTTTCTCAGTGGAAAATGTGAGATTTTCAATTGGGAAGGACCCTTTGAAATGATCTAACTCACACCTTTATTTTACAGATGAAGACATTTAGTCCCAGCAAAGTTAAGTCACTTTACCAAACTAACAAAAAGTAGTAAAATTAAGGCCAAAGCCCAGATATTCTAAATCCCGGGTTTATTCCTCTATCACATTGTCTCTTAATTGACAATTGTTTTCAATATATTGACGTTAAATTGAGGTATAACAGTTTGGGGTTGACATTTAGCTACTTTCCACATGCCTTTGAAGGCAGAAGTGTTTTGTTTCTTTGTTTGTTTTCAGAGTTGAGGTCTCGCTTCAAGTCCAAGCTGGACTTGAAGTCCTAGGCTTAAGGTATCCTCCTGCCTCAGTCTCTCAACTGGCTGGGACTTACAAGCAAGTGCCACCATGCCCAGCTTTTATATGCTTTTTAACTAAACCAGTTATATGAAGTTTTTCAATTCCATACAATGATCTTCTAAATAAGTTTAAAAGAAAAAATATATACATTAAAATTAGAAACACCACAGCCTATTTTCATAGAAATTTCTTCTTTTTCTTGCCTTCAAATATTCCTTTATTAATTCCTTTATTAATTGATAAATATTCCCTTATCAATTACCTCTACTCGTCTTATTAATAGGAAAAATAAACATTACTTGTTTAAGCCTTTGAATGTTATAACAGTAGATAATATCTTCTCATGATCCCCCCCATAATCCCATCCCCTTTGCCCTTAAGCACACACACATATGTGAATTTGGTACCATGTTGGGACAGCGAGAAAGCTACTGGGAGGAACTTTCAGTTATGATTTTAATTTTGGAGGTGACAAAAAAATACAGAAAAGTCCTATTTCCATGTCATATTTGTCTAACACACTTCTAGAGTCTCATTGCATGGAGGATACCACATAGCCAATAGAATCTCCCTAGTTGATCTTTATCTTAATTGAAACCAGGAACTAATGGGCCTGCATTGGCACTTGTATGATAATTCCAAAACAAAAGAGAAAATACTAAATGTTGCAGGCATTCAGAGCAATACAGCACACCCAGGTAGGTTACCTGAGAACTGGGCACTCAATTCAAGCAATCAACACTGAGTTACAAATTCAGAACACATTGTTTTTATCCCACCTTAAAATTGCTTTTAATGAACAATACTTTGTCTTTATTTTATTAGTATTATTATTTTTTGAGACGGGGTTTTACTCTGTTGCCCAGGCTGGAGTGCAGTGATGCAATTTCAGCTCATAGCAGCCCTGACGTCCCAGGCTCAGGTGATCCTCCCGAGTAGCTGGGAACACAGCCGCACACCACCACACCTGTCTAATTTTTGTATTTTTAGTAGAGATGGGGTTTGCCATGTTGCCCAGGCTGGTCTTGAACTCCTGGACTCAGGCAATCTGCCCTCCTCAGCCTCCCAAAGTGCTGGGATTACAGACGTGAGTCACCATGTTCGGCCTGTCTGTATAATTTCTGACTACACTAAAGGACCTTATAAACAGTTCTACATTATGGTCACTGTCTGCACGTCCTTGAAGTAATTGTCTGCTATCTCACACAGTATGCCCTTAAGACTGGTCAGAGACATTTCTCTAGGTTTCAGTTCAGTAGAACCTGCTGCCCAGAGGCAACAGGTTTGTTTTGGGGTTTGGGTTTTGTTTTCCTTTGGTGTAACTGTAAAATCATAGAAGGATGTATGATTAAGAAAAGCTAGTTTAACTGTTTAAGGTGGGAGGGACTTGTTCAAGATCACTTGCTGAAGGAGAAAAACTTAAGCATGAGAGAAAGGAAGAGAAAATGGACAAATATCCTATGCTGGTGGGAAAAAAAAAGTGTTGTACACTAAAATTCATCATCTACCTTCTCCAACCAGCCTTTCTACCTCTTGAGAGGTAATATAACATATAGTGTGGTATGGAGCTTGGACTTTGGAAGCAGACTGTCTAAGCCAGACCAGCTTTATCACTTATGTGAATAATCTTGAGCAAGGTAATTAGCCTCAGCTTCCTCATCTATAAAATGGGGGAAATAATAACTTCTTGTGTAGGATTGTTATGAGTCTCAAAGAAGCCAATATTTATGGTATTTGGAATAGCACCTAGAACATAGCACACATTCAACAGTTTATCATCATCATCTTCTTCATCATCATTATCACCTCTGCTTCAGCTTCAGCTTCTCAACGAGTAGAGGATTAAACTTAATTCAGCAAAATTACTAAACACCTATTGGTACCAAGCATTATAGCAGGTGGTAAAAATACAAAGATGAATAAGATGCAAAGCCTGCTGTCAAGGTACTCAGTCTAGTAAATAAATAATTGCACTACATATTTTACATTAATATCAAAAACAGTAATGCGTGTCTCCAAGTCCTCTGGTTGTGCAAGACAGGCAGCAGAAGCTGGAATGAGAAACCTATTGAAAATGCCTTGTATGCTTTTGAAATCTAGAAATCCCTCTCTAGAGGCTGGGACAACCAGACCTGAAGGCAATTTCTTCCCACCCCAGCCTGGCCACAGACAATGATCATCATTCCCTGCCCCTCAGGAGCTGTGGTTGGGGAGACAGAAAGAGAGAGAGAGTTATAACTCTAAGACCCAGGACATTAGGGTTGTCTAATTTGCATGTGTGGAAAATATACAGCCAGATGAGTGGTGGTAGCAAAATGAGCATGTGCACTAACCATATCTAGGAACAACACACTAGGGTTCACCAAAAATAAGAACCCCGAGATTTCATGGCTATCTCTCTACTCTCCAAATGCTTAGAGGTCAAGTCTGTGGACAGAGTCTCTAAATATCACACTGACAAGAATCTCTTATGAAATCTACTTCATTGTGATAGCCAAAGCAAGCACACTTACAAGGTAACTAATGAACCACTGCAAATACCCACCCAGACAGATAATACTTAAGCTTAACTTCACTTAACATCAAAGAAATATGTAAGAGGGTAACATGTGCTTACAGGAAGGTTTGGTTTAGCCAGATGTGATCACTGGTATCGCAAAATCTGCTTTGTTAAAAATAGTTCTATAATACATGTAAGTAATTTGAAAAAGCTACATCTAGACTGTTTTTCCTTAGTAAGCAAAGCCAGTGGAGTAAAGGCAATACAATTCACAGTAGGTCATAGGACCCTTTTTTTATTATTTTATTTTATTATTATTATACTTTAAGTTTTAGGGTACATGTGCACAACATGTAGGTTTGTTACTTGTAGGACCCTTTTCTATCAGCCTAGCTTTGAAAGGAGTTGTATTATTCAAAAGACTTCTCTCCAGCTCTCTCTGCCCAACCTCAGCAGTTTGCCTCTCCAAAGTGCTGGCCCCCTACCTCCCAGTCATTGCCTAACCCTTACCTAGCCACAACCAACGATTTCCTCAACTCCAAGGACAAAGGAGAGGAGCTCTTTTTGTTGTGTGCAGAGATATACAACAATAAGGAACCATGTTAAATTTTGTATCAGAACTAATTTTTTTTTTTACTACTTATGCCACTATTAGAGAACACAAATAAAGGGATAATTAAGACCTTGGACACTTTTTTGTTGTTGTTTTGCCATTGACACATCATTTTTAAGAACTCAGAAACAGAGAGGGCCAAAGCATTTCAAATAACATTTGATTTGATTGCAAAAATAAGTTTATATTCCTTCTTTTTCTCTCATATCAATACATTGTTCAGGCGTGTGCCCTTTTGAAAGACAAGGTAAGCTAAAGGTTTTCAGCTCCCCCAAGTAAACTAAAGATCCAGATTAAAGATCCTCGAGAGCTTCAAAGTAGAAATTTTTACACACTTTGTTAACTTTGATTTTTAGCTTTTATTTTTAGAAATGTTGCACAGATTTGCCCAGGTCTCTGAGTAATAAGAAGAATTAATGGGTAAAACACAATTCCCATAATGTGAGAAGGTTCAGCTTGAAGTTCTCAAGAACTGAGTCAATGAGTTATAGCATAATATTGATATTGTATCAAATATTCCCAGTGATAAACTTCAGGATTATCCCAGACTTTCTTAAAGTTGGGACATTTTGGTCAAGAAGTCTAGTTGAGCTAAAATGCCCTCTAGAGAGAAATGCTCAGGAGTCTCACAGTTTCTCATAATTTTGCCACCTAAGGAAATCCTATTAAAAGGTATGTTCCTTCAGAGTGATTATTTATTCTTCTACTTATAGTAATAAAAAATTTTAATTTCTCCCAAAACCACTATTTTTCTGGTTGCCTTTTATAAATCCCTGATTCCTCTACTGTTGCCTTTCTCTGGTCTATCGTGTTTTACTCACTATAGCCAAACAAAAGAGCAAGATTAAGAATTTTTTGTTACCCAGAGAATTGTCAAATTATAAATTGAACCCACTCATTTAGAAGAAAATTCTTTTTCTGTTTTTTCTGCTTCAGCTGCTAGCTGAAGTCAATGACATCAGGTTACACTACCTTCTTTCCAATCTTATTATCATTACTGACCTCCCTCCCCATCACTCTCACACATCCCCTAAGGATCACTGTTTTGTTTTCTATTCAGTTGCCTACTGTTATCCTGAGTGATTTCAGTATACATTTTGATGAACCACTTAACACCTCGGTCCCATCATTTCATGACCTCCTCCTCTTCAAATCCTCATTTCTGCTCCAGAATCCATTTCCATTGATATTGTAATCAATTCTTTCACCCCTATGAACCTTTAGAAACCATGCTGTTTGATTTCGTCAGGATCTCAAATGACTTCCCACCTCATTTCTTCAAGTTGGCCAGCCTCTTCTCTTCCCTACTCTCCTACTCTCCTTGGATCCAAGGGCAATTATTTTGTAATAAATAAGTACTCAGAATCTCCTCAATTCCTCCATCTCCCTCTTCTGAACCCTCATGCTGCCTACAATCATTCATTGATTTCCCCTGTCCCTTGTTAACCAAATTTACTTATGGTTTTGCAGAATGTAGATCCACACAAGGTTGTTTAGGCAAGGAGGCAAGAGAAGCACTGCTTGCCAAGCTGTAAGTGCTGCCTTCAACTGGAGGGAGGGGCTCATTTGTCTAACACAAAAGTAACTTGTGCTTCCTCAAATCCTTTTTTCTGTTTTGCAGACAGAGCGTTATGAGATAGCCATGGCCCAGTGGGTAGCTAAGCAGAGTTGGGGAAAAAAAGATGCTTTTATCCAATATGAATTATTTGGCAATATCTGGCTTATTGAACAATCCCTCTTCTTGAAACTTTTCTGTATCACTCTCCAAAACACTGCTTGACTCTGGTTCTCTTGTCGTCTCTATGACCTCTTTTTTTTTTTAATTATACTTTAAGTTTTAGGGTACGTGTGCACAACGAGCAGGTATGACCTCTTTTAAATCTCCTTTTCTGGTTACTCCTCCTTAGCTTATCTGGCAAATATCAGGCATTCCTCATTGTACCTCTCTGACGCACTTCTCTTTCCTCGCTAAACCTTCTCTCTGGGTGGTTTTAACAGCTCGCGCTATCACAACTGTCCCTCATGTGAGCGACTTTCAAATTTATCTCCACCTCTGATTTCCCCTGGTTTCCAAATCCACTTTCCAATTCCTACTGAACATTTTTACCTAACCATCTCATAAGCGTCAAAACTTCATAATGTCCAAAACTGAATACAACATTTTCCCAAATCCTTGTTTTCTCTCACCTATGTTCTCTGTTTCTGTTAATGGCATGTTCACCCACCAGATGTTACAAGATAGAAACCTCAAGTTCATTTTAGATTAATCTCTTTAACTCACTTTCCACATTTAGTCAATCACCAAGTCCCACTAACTATCCTACTGAAGTACTGTTCAAATCCATCCCCTCCTCCTACTTCACCTTGACTTCCCATTATCTAAGCTATAACAATAACTTCTTAACCCACTGCCCAAAACCAACAGTATGACTTACTTACAAGCATCTTTTACAATATAACTCCAATTCACCTTCCAACTCCACTACTAGCCACTTCCCCTACTCAGGTACTTTATTTATTTATTTATTTATTTATTTTTTAATTTTTTTGACAGAGTCTTGCTCTGTCGGCCAGGCTGGAGTGCAGTGGCACAATCTCTGCTCACTGCAACCTCCACCTCCTGGGCTCAAGCAATTCTCCTGCCTCAGCCTCCTGAGTAGCTGGGATTACAGGTGTGTGCCACCATGCCCAGCTAATTTTTGTATCTTTAGTAGAGATGGGGTTTCACCATGTTGCCCAGGCTGGTCTTGAACTCCTGACCTTAGGTAATCTACCTGCCTCGGCCTCCCAAAGTGCTGGGATTACAGGCATGAGCCACCACACCCAGCCTCATGTACTGTATTCTAGCCACACTGATCTACTTAATTTTCCCTGAACACTTCATGAACATTCACAGCACGTTATTTCTACTTACTCTGTCCTTCTCCTAAAACATCTATCACTTCTTTTCTCTCTGGCAAACACAATCATACTCATTCTTAATTGTCCTTCTTTGATGTTTTCTTCCGTGTAGAGTTTTCCCTGTTGGCCCTTTCTCCAGCTAAAAATTAACTGCCTCATCTTCTTTTCTCCTATAACACTCAAGGCTTTTTGCAGCACTTATTGTCTTAGTTATAAATTGCATGCTCCATAAAATATGAGGCTATGAATTCAAGGCTTCAGAACACAAGAATCCATTTTACCTGGTAGATAGTGAACAAATCAGCCATTTTCACTTCCATTCCATGTAGTTTTCAGAATCCTTGTAAGTTTTATGTTTTTGTGTTTTGATGTTTGTTTAACTGTTAACATAATGAGGCAGGGGTGTTTTGGTGAGGGGAAGAGAAATTTTTACACACGTTGTTAACTCTGATTTTTAGCTTTTATTTTTAGGAATGTTGCACAGATTTGCCCAGGTATCTGAGTAGTAAGAAGAATTAATGGGTAAAACATAATTCCCATGACGTGAGAAGTTTCAGCGTAGACCCCTACAATGCCAATATCAATTTCCTGAGATGAAACCAGGAACCATCATCTCAGCAGGCAGAAAACAGACTCACTTTCAACCTCAGTATTTCCATTCTAATAGCCCTTTTTTTCCCACCTGGATCAACCTCTTCTGACTTTTCAGATATCCCCATCTATGGTGGTTAATTCAATGTATCAACCTGACTAGGCTAAGGGATGTTTTACCAGAGGACTGGTAAAACATTATTTCTAGGTGTGTCTGTGAGGATGTTTCTAGAAAAGATTAGCATTTAAATCCATAGATCTAGTAAAGAAGATCATCCACACCAATGGGGTTATCATTCAAACCATTAGGGCCCTCCCAAATAGAATAAAAAGAGAAAGAAAAAGTCTCTTCTTAAGCTGAGGTGCCCATCCTCTCCTGCTCTCAAACACTGGAGTTTTTGATTCTCTGATCTTTGGACTCCGAGACTTACACCAATGGGCTCCCTGATTCTCAGGCTTTCCAACCTGGACTGAAACTCATACCATCACCTTTCTAGTTCTCCAGCTTGCAGATGGCGTACTATGAGACTTCATGGCCTCCATAATCACATGAGTCAATTTCCATAATAAATCTCCTTTTATATATCTCATTTTATAACAATATTGGACACATTCTATTGGTTTTGTTGCTCTAGAGAATGCTAACTAATATGCCTAAGCCATAATCTTCTTGCCATACATTGAAACATTGTATCTCTTATGTACAATGCATCCCAGCCCCATAGAGCTTGTCTCTTAAACAGAGGACACCCATGTGTAGCCTTACTCATCATGGTTTGCCTACTTCCACTTTCCTCCATCCTCACAATGTAATACTATGACTGCCATTTTATCTTCTGCATCCCATACCCAAGGCTGCTCCTCTACTCCTGCACCCTTTGCAGTTAATATGCATTAGTTAAGAAACAAAACAGCTATAACATAGGAAAAGCTTTAGTCTTAAGAGTAATATATCAGCCATCTGAGAATAGAGACCAGCTTGCTGGATCTGTGAATGTCAGTATTTTTTTTTTTCCAGCTAAGACTTTCTGGATATGAAACGATCACATGACCTCAGGAACACATCAGCAATTTCCTAGTTTCCAAGTAAAAGTTTTTATTCCCTCCAAGTTGGGTTCCCCTCGAAATCTCAAGAAATCAGAGGTCACCCAGGAGTAAATAGTTAGCTAAAAAGGCTACAAGGGTTTATGCTGATCAGATAATTACACTTCTTTCTCCCACAGGAATGGCCACCACAAATAGCTACATGTCAGAATTTTCTCATCATTTTTTCAAGCACCATTTCTAAGGTGGCTTTTTTTTTTTTTTTATTTCAGGTGAGCTTTGAGTTGGGAGTGATATTTTAATATACTGATTCCCAAGCCCTGCTACAAAGAGCAGACTCTCACTCCTGACTTCCAAGTGCTGTGGAATGCTGTGCAAAGAATTTTTTCTTTGCTACTGCCAAATAAATTGCCAGCTTTGTCATGCAATGGCATTCCCCAGATTTATGTAAATGAGGGGGCTCTAATTTTCACAATGTTAATTCAATCTTTTCAGAAATCATATCTCTGTGTTCATAATTTTATGTTATGACTATGTTGCATACAGATGAGGACTATGTTTTGCTACTTGCCATTCCTGCAAATATTTGGCATTTCTTCAACAAATAGAAACATTAGCAAATTATGCTACAGCTACACAGTTTAGCTATACAGGCTGTTTTTTTTTTTTTCACTTAAAAAAGAATGCATAGAAATTATATTTTAAATCTTAGCCCTTGGTCCTTAGGTGGTTGATTTTGGAAAGAATAACTCAACATGCTAAATTATGGAACTGCACTTGTTCTTTGTTGGATAGAAAATGCCACTTTGTGCCTGTATTTCAATAAACTTTTGCATAACCGGAAGGTAGCTTTTACATTAGCAAAGATTCTGTTATATGGAAAATTATGGTTGTCACTCAACCATCAACCTCATGCTGATTCTTCTTTCTCTTCCTGATGTTCTTAAGCCATAATAAGCCAGAACTAAAGAATATATTTAAGGACCTAGGTGCAATGTAACATTATAACCATACAGAGAATTGCTGCCGCTGCAATTTCAACAATTATATTGGCTTTAGCTTTGAGGAAGCAATTTGTTGTTGCTGTTGTTGTTTTTTCAAAGACCAACAAAGGCCTTGGTGATGAACCAGCTGGATATTCTTTCCTGGATTAACAAACTTGATGAAAACAATTTGAATCTCTGCATCCACTGATACTTCATTCCTAAAATGGACAAGAGTATGCCCAGTGCTTCATACATTTTGACTCTTTTGATCCTGACAACTCTGCCAAGGAAATATTTTCATAATCCTCATTTTATAGATGAGACAACTGAAGTTAAGAGAAGTTAAGTAATTGGCTTGAGATCTTGCAACTAGAAAGTGGTAGAGCTAGAATATAAGGTTCCAATTATTTGGACCAGCATGCCAAAAAATCCCCTGGAGAGTGAGTTTTCATGGGATGTTTCTGTGCCTTTCCACTTTGAGATTACACTAATAAGTGACTCATCTTTCTCAGACAAATTTTATATATCAATCCTCCATAAAGCCAGGTGCATAATCACCCCAAGGCAGACATGCAATGAATGAAAAGCACGTCCTGAAAAAGAAGGGACCCCTGGGTCAGCTAAAGATCTGTACTTTGTCTTGCACAAAGAGGGAGAAGATACTTGGTAAGGTGTCTGTCAAGAATTTCAATTTAAGTCACTAGCACTTAAATTTCTGACTGAAAGTTAGAAGAGTGTGCCAGCGAAAATTCCATAAAAGAGGCCAATATATTCCATTAAGTCTCTTTTCAAAGCTGACTAGAACCATTAAAAATTCCTTTGGGAGAGAAGTACCCAGTTCAGTGTTTCTGCACAAAATATTTCTCCATTCTTTTTTTTTCCAGTAGAGCTCATTCATGCTACAAGAGTGTCTCATTTCTGAAGGTCTTAGGTAACCCATCATATTACAGTGGCACTTTGTCAAATTGCCCATTTGTTCAATTTTGCAGGATGAGATCTTTTCACTTAGCAAGTCTAATTTCTCACTTCTTGAATCTGGGTAAAACTTGAGGATAATAAGTTGCTTAAGTTCAATTTCACCACCTTAAATGCTCATGAAGAACTACTCTGTCAACTCTAATTTCTTACTTCTTGATTGTAGGCGGAAATTGAAATAGGTTCTCAAATCCCTTGATTCCTCTTTTATAAGGGGCTTCAGTGTACTTGCTCTAAAAGCAATTCTGTGTGCCATTTACAGCTTTGAACTGTGGCTACAGAAATGAAGTCAGGAAAGCCCTCCCTGTATGTATTTTCACAAATGGACACAGAATAGTAAGTTCACACAGCTCGCATTCAGAGAGCTTAAACTGAGAGCTTTAAACTAGCTCTTGAAACAGCTAGAAAAAAAGTAAAGAAATTGTTCTTCTGCTAGAGGCAGATCTTTGCAGAAAATTCTGTAAATGGTGAAACAAACATTGTGAATACTTCTTTCTATTATGTACACCAAGACTGCAGTAATATTACAACGTACACCCTTTTGCAAGTAAAACTATAATTCAGTTAACTTCAACCAAAAATTATTGTCATTAAACCTTTTAATAAACTATGGTTAAGACAAGTTCCACTTTAGCTTGATGGGGAACATAAGTAATACATGCCAGAAAACCAGTTGGAAGGGGCTCAAAGTGTAAATTTGATACTACTGGGCTGTGTTTGTTTCTGAAGAGTATAAACTACTTTCTACCCAGAACATTATACATATGGGTTCATCAAACTCTCAGTAATCTTGTTGTCAATGTTGTAGGTCAATACAAACAGACTGGCAAACATATATAGATAAACAATTAGTATTTATAATCATAGGGATTTTGAGGCTGAAAGAGGCATCAAAGGTTATGTGGTTCAGAGTTCTGAAAGTAGTTTCATAAACCTCTAGTTACCTAGCCTGGTTAAGTGTGATATGCCTTTCATTATTCCCTGAAAGGGCATCCCTTGGTCAAAAATTTAGCAAGAGCTGAGTCAAGCAAAGTGAGGTAGGTATCTTTATTGCAGGGCTTTTTGGAACTCTTCCCAAGAGGGGAATATACCTTGCAGCATTTTAAAAGCTTATTTCACTTATTTTTTATAGAACATGTCTAGGGACATACCTTGAGAAATACCAATACAATCTAATCCCCCAAATCACTTAAGTAAACCGAGGTAAATTTCCCATTAGTGGAAAGTTGGTTTTAGAACTTAAGTAAGCTAATTCCTAGGACTGTCCTGTTTTTCAGCACCACACAACTGTTCTGTTATGTGGCAAATGAAAGACACTAGAGCACAGTATTTATAGGTGAATACAAGAACCTAGGATGAAATCCCGCAGTTCTGTCACTTACCAGTGGTGGGTCTCAATAACCTCATCTCTAAAATGGAGCTAATGGTAGAGTGCTGACTAGTAAAGAGTTAGTCTGTGTAAAGCACTTATGACTTAGCACTACGGAGGTGTTATCCACTTATTCCTATTACTATTGCAGTTATTAAACATCACACCTGCTTAGGTATAAGTAATCAGGGTAACAACAATGTCTAGAAATCTGCCCACACTGTGTGAAACAACTTGGGAAGTCCCGGGAAGTATAAGGAACATCCCTCAATTGTAATTGCCAATAAATCAGAATCTTAGGAAAGCCTAATAAAAATGTTAAATTATAGAAATTTTAAAGACATTCAAGTTTATACTATACACATAAAGCATAAAGCTACTCAGGGCTGCCTTAAAAGAAGATACTGTTTTAGTTGGTAGCAGTGTCAAATCATGAGTCTAATGATGCTAGCTAGACAATTATTATACTGTCTTGTTATCATTTCACAGTTGTTTAATACTATCAATTATTTATCTAGTCATTTAAAAAGTTCATTGCCATTTATAGAAAAAAACTGAGCTGAAGGAATTCATACTCATAAAAATGTGATGGAAGGAAGGAAGGGGAGAAGGAGAAAAAGAAGAAGGAGGAGGAGGAGCAGGAGGAGGAGGGAAGGAAAGAAGGAAGGAAAGAAGGAAGGAAGGAAGGAAGGAAGGAAGGAAGGAAAAGCTGGGGGAAGAAGAAAGGAAGGAAGCATGGAGCCAAGATGGCCGAATAGGAACAGCTCCAGTCTACAACTCCCAGCATGAGCTACACAGAAGACGCTGATTTCTGCATTTCCAACTGAGGTACCAGGTTCATCTCACTGGGGAGTGTCAGAAAGTGGGTGCAGGAGAGTGGGTGCAGTGCACCAAGCATGAGCTGAAGCAGGGCAAGGCATTGCCTCACCTGGGTAGTGCAAGGGGTCAGGGAATTCCCTTTCCTAGTCCAAGAAAGGGGTGACTGATGGCACCTGGAAAATCGGGTCACTCCCACCCTAATATTGTGCTTTTCCAACAGTCTTAGCAAACGGCACACCAGGAGATTATATCCCGCACATGGCTTGGAGGGTCCTATGCCCAAGAGGCCTTGCTCATTGCTAGCACAGCAGTCTGAGATCAAACTGCAAGGTGGCACCAAGGCTGGGGGAGGGGTGCCCACCATTCCCAAGGCTTGAGTAGGTAAACAAAGCAGCCGGGAAGCTCAAACTGGGTAGAACCCACTGCAGCTCAAGAAGGCCTGCCTGCCTCTGTAGACTCCACCTCTGGGGGCAGGGCGTTGCCAAACAAAAGGCAGCAGAATCCTCTGCAGACTTAAATGTCCCTGTCTGACAGCTTTGAAGAGACTAGTGGTTCTCCTAGCACGCAGCTGGAGATCTGAGGACAGACTGCCTCCTCAAGTGGGTGCCTGACCCCTGAGTGCCTAACTGGGAGGCACCCCCCAGTAGCGACAGACTGACACCTCACACAGCCGGGTACTCCTCTGAGACAAAACTTCCAGAGGAACAATCAGGCAGCAACTTTTGCTGTTCACCAATATCCGCTGTTCTGCAGCCTCTGCTGCTGATACCCAAGCAAACAGGGTCTGGAGAGGACCTCCAGCAAACTCCAACAGACCTGCAGATGATGGTCCTGACTGTTAGAAGGAAAACTAACAAACAGAAAGGACATCCAAACCAAAACCCCATCTGTACATCACCATCACCAAAGACCAAAGGTAGATAAAACCATAAAGATAGGGAAAAAACAGAGCAGAAAAACAAAACTCTAAAAATCAGAGCACCTCTCTTCCTCCAAAGGAACACAGCGCCTCATGAGAAATGGAACAAAGCTGGACGGAGAATGACTTTGATGAGTTGAGAGAAGAAGGCTTCAGACGATCAAACTACTCTGAGCTAAAGGAGGAAGTTCGAACCCATGGCAAAGAAGTTTAAAACCTTGAAAAATAATGAGATGAATGGCTAACTAGAAAAACCAATGCAGAGAAGTCCTTAAAGGACCTGATGGAGCTGAAAACCAAGGCAGAAGAACTATGTGATGCATGTACAAGCCTCAGTAGCTGATTCGATCAACTGGAAGAAAGGGTATCAGTGATGAAAGATCAAATGAATGAAATGAAGTGAGAAGAGAAGTTTAGAGAAAAAAGGATAAAAAGAAAAGAACAAAGCCTCCAAGAAATATGGGACTATGTGAAAAGACCAAATCTACCTCTGATTGGTGTACCTGAAAGTGATGGGGAGAATGGAACCAAGTTGGAAAACACTCTGCAGGATATCATCCAGGAGAACTTCCCCAACCTAGCGAGGCAGGCTAACATTCAGATTCAGGAAATACAGATAATGCTACAAAGATACTCCTCGAGAAGAGCAACTCCAAGACACATAATTGTCAGATTCACCAAAGTTGAAATGAAGGAAAAAATGTTAAGGGCAGCCAGAGAGAAAGGTCGGGTTACTCACAAAGGGAAGCCCATAAGACTAACAGCTGATCGCTCGGCAGAAACTCTACAAGCCAGAAGAGAGTGGGGGCCAATATTCAACATTCTTAAAGAAAAGAATTTTCAACCCAGAATTTCATATCCAGCCAAACTAAGTTTCATAAGTGAAGGAGAAATAAAATACTTTACAGACAAGCAAATGCTGAGAGATTTTGTCACCACCAGGTTTGCCCTTAAAGAGCTTCTGAAGGAAGCACTAAACATGGAAAGGAACAACCGATACCAGCCACTGCAAAATCATGCCAAATTGTAAAGACCATCGAGGCTAGGAAGAAACTGCATCAACTAACGAGCAAAATAACCAGCTAATATCATAATGACAGGATCAAATTCACACATAACAATATTAACCTTAAATGTAAATGGGTTAAATGCTCCAGTTAAAAGACACAGACTGGCAAATTGGATAAAGAGTCTAGACCCATCAGTGTGCTGTATTCAGGAAACCCATCTCATGTACAGAGACACACATAGGCTCAAAATAAAGGGATGGAGGAAGATCTACCAAGCAAATGGAAAACAAAAAAAGGCAGGGGTTGCAATCCTAGTCTCTGATAAAACAGACTTTAAACAAACAAAGATCAAAAGAGACAAAGAAGGCCATTACATAATGGTAAAGGGATCAATTCAACAAGAAGAGCTAACTATCCTAAATATATATGCACCCAATACAGGAACAACCAGATTCATAAAGCAAGTCCTTAGAGACCTAAAAAGAGACTTAGACTCCCACACATTAATAATGGGAGACTTTAACACCCTACTGTCAACATTAGACAGATCAACGAGACAGAAAGTTAACAAGGATATCCAGAAATTGAACTCAGCTCTCCACCACGTGGACCCAATAGACATCTACAGAACTCTCCACCCCAAATCAACAGAATATACATTCTTCTTGGCACCACACCACACTTATTCCAAAATTGACCACATAGTTGGAAGTAAAGCACTCCTCAGCAAATGTAAAAGAACAGAAATGATAACAAACTTCTCTCAGACCACAGTGCAATCAAACTAGAACACAGGATTAAGAATCTCATTCAAAACCGCTCAAGTACATGGAAACTGAACAACCTGCTCCTGAATGACTACTGGGTACATAACGAAATGAAGGCAGAAATAAAGATGTTCTTTGAAACCAACGACAACAAAGACAAAACATACCAGAATCTCTGGGACACATTCAAAGCAGTATGTAGAGGGAAATTTATAGCACTAAATGCCCACAAGAGAAAGCAGGAAAGATCCAAAATTGACACCATAACATCACAATTAAAAGAACTAGAAAAGCGAGAGCAAACACATTCAAAAGCTAGCAGAAAGCAAGCAATAACTAAAATCAGAGCAGAACTGAAGGAAATAGAGACACAAAAAACCCTTCAAAAAATCAATGAATCCAGGAGCTGGTTTTTTGAAAAGATCAACAAAATTGATAGACCGCTAGCAAGACTAATGAAGAAGAAAAAAGAGAAGAATCAAATAGACGCAAAAAAAATGATAAAGGGGATATCACCACCTATCCCACAGAAATACAAACTACCATGAGAGAATACCATAAACACCTCTATGCAAATAAACTAGAAAATCTAGAAGAAATGGATTCAACACCTACACCCTCCGAAGACTAAACCAGGAATAAGTTGAATCTCTGAATAGACCAATAACAGGCTCTGAAATTGAGGCAATAATTAATAGCTTACCAACCAAAAAAAGTCCAGGATCAGACGGATTCACAGCCAAATTCTACCAGAGGTACAAGGAGGAGCTGGTACCATTTCTTCTGAAACTATTCCAATCAACAGCAAAAGAGGGAATCCTCCCTAACTCATTTTATGAGGCCAGCATCATCCTGATAACAAAGCCTGGCAGAGACACAACAAAAAAAGAAAATTGTAGACCAATATCCCTGATGAACATCGATGCAAAAATCCTCAATAAAATACTGGCAAACTGAATCCAGCAGCACATCAAAAAGCTTATCCAGCATGATCAAGTGGGCTTCATCCCTGGGATGCAAGGCTGGTTCAACATATGCAAATCAATAAACATAATCCAGCATATTAACAGAACCAATGACAAAAACCACATGATTATCTCAATAGATGCAGAAAAGGCCTTTCACAAAATTCAACAACCCTTCATGCTAAAGACTCTCAATAAATTACGTATTGATGGAACGTATCTCCAAATCATAAGAGCTATCTATGACAAACCCACAGCCAATATCATACCGAATGGACAAAAACTGGAAGCAATCCCTTTGAAAACTGGCACAAGACAGGGATACCCTCTCTCACCACTCCTATTCAACATAGTGTTGGAAGTTCTTGGCGGGGTAATCAGGCAGGAGAAGGAAATAAAGGGCATTCAATTTGGAAAAGAGGAAGTCAAACTGTCCCTGTTTGCAGATGACATGATTGTATATCTAGAAAACCCCATTGTCTCAGCCCATAATCTCCTTAAGCTGATAAGCAACTTCAGCAAAGTCTCAGGATACAAAATCAATGTACAAAAATCACAAGCATTCTTATACACGAATAACAGACAAACAGAGAGCCAAACCATGAGTGAACTCCCTTTCACAATTGCTTCAAAGAGAATAAAATACCTAGGAATTCAACTTACAAGGGATGTGAAGGACCTCTTCAAGGAGAACTACAAACCACTGCTCAATGAAATAAAAGAGGATACAAACAAACGGAAGAACATTCCATGCTCATGTGTAGGAAGAATCAATATCGTGAAAATGGTCATACTGCCCAAGGTAATTTATAGATTCAATGCCATCCCTCAAGCTACCAATGACTTTCCTCACAGAATTGGAAAAAACTACTTTAAAGTTCATATAGAACCAAAAAAGAGCCCACATCACCAAGTCAATCCTCAGCCAAAAGAACAAAGCTGGAGGCATCACACTACCTGACTTCAAACTACACTACAAGGATACAGTAACCAAAACAGCATGGTACTGGTACCAAAACAGAGATATAGACCAATGGAACAGAAAAGAGTCCTCAGAAATAATACCACACATCTACAACCATCTGATCTTTGACAAACTTGACAAAAACAAGAAATGGGGAAAGGATCCCCTATTTAATAAATGGTGCTGGGAAAACTGGCTAGACATATGTAGAAAGCTGAAACTGGATCCCTTCCTTACACCTTATACAAAAATTAATTCAAGATGGATTAAAGACTTACATGTTAGACCTAAAACCATAAAAACCCTAGAAGAAAACATAGGCAATACCATTCAGGATATAGGCATGGGCAAGGACTTCATGTCTAAAACACCAAAAGCAATGGCAACAAAAGCCAAAATTGACAAGTGGGATCTACCTAAAGAGCTTCTGCACAGCAAAAGAAATCACCATCAGAGTGAACAGGCAACCTAAAGAATGGGAGAAAATTTTTGCAACCTACTCATCTGACAAAGAGCTAATATCCAGAATCTACAATGAACTCAAACAAATTTACAAGAAAAAAACAAACAACTCCATCAAAAAGTGGGCGAAGGATATGAACAGACACTTCTCAAGACATTTATGCAGCCAACAGACACATGAAAAAATGCTCATCATCACTGGCCATCAGAGAAATGCAAATCAAAACCACAATGAGATACCATCTCACACCAGTTAGAATGGCAATCATTAAAAAGTCAGGAAACAACAGGTGCTAGAGAGGATGTGGAGAAATAGGAACACTTTTACACTGCTGGTGGGACTGTAAACTAGTTCAACCATTGTGGAAGTCAGTGTAGCGATTCCTCAGGGATCTAGAACTAGAAATACCATTTGACCCAGCAATCTCATTACTGGGTATATACCCAAAGGATTATAAATTATGCTGCTATAAAGACACATGCACATGTATGTTTATTGCAGCACTATTCACAATAGCAAAGACTTGGAACCAACCCAAATGTCCAACAATGATAGACTGGATTAAGAAAATGTGGCACATATACACCATGGAACACTACGCAGCCATAAAAAAGGATGAGTTCATGTCCTTTGTAGGGACATGGATGAAGCTGGAAACCATCATTCTCAGCAAACTATCGCAAGGACAGAGAACCAAACACCACATGTTCTCACTCATACGTGGGAATTGAACAATGAGAACACATGGACACAGGAAGGGGAACATCACACTCCGGGGCCTGTTGTGGGGTGGGGGGAGGGGAGAGGGATAGAATTTGGAGGTATACCTAATGTTAAATGACCAGTTGCTGGGTGCAGCACACCAACATGGCACATGTATACATATGTAACTAACCTGCACGTTGTGCACATGTACCCTAAAACTTGAAAGTATAATAAAAAGTAAAAAAATTTTAAAAAATTTAAAAAAGGAAAAAAGGAAGGAAGAAAACAGAAAAAGAAGGAAGAAAGAAAGGAAGTCAGGGTGGGTAGAAGGAAGAAGAAAGAAACAGCTGAACACACCCAAGACAAGTGCAAAATCAAGAAGAATAAGCCCTCAGCTAATAAACTAAATGAGGCCACAATAAGCCTCTCAGTCCTGATTTGGTTTGAAGTCATGAGGTCAATGAGCACACACCATATTCAATACATTTTGAATTCCCACCCTTTGATAAATGTACTAACGTATACTTCGTTCTTATTATAAAGTTCACCCTGTCATAAATTTCTCCTACCATGAGGCCCTGGTACCTTTACCCCCATTTCATTACTTCCCATTATATTAATTATCCATGAACTGATGGCAGCATATTTCTAGACAGACAAATTCTGAACTCCCAATGGCTGTGTTAGAGGAAGGCTCTAATCTTGATACTTATAATCAGACATTGGTGGGATGCCATCCTACAGCAGAGAATACATGATTGTTAATCTAATGTGCTGCATTACTTTGCAGATTGAGTGAGACCTATAATGAGTAACCTCAATCTAACTGAAAGAATGTCTACGTTCTGAATTCGTATCCATAAAATTTTAAGAAAATTGAGGAACAAAATGAAAAGAATGGAGATATTCAAATGAGAGAAAAAATATATGATTTCAATTGCAGGTAATTCACTAATTTTCAAAATAATACAAATAGTATGAGAGCAAAAATGGAGAAATGGAGCAAGTCATATGAAAAATGGTCAGAAGAAAGAAATCAGCAATATGAACAGGTAACATAACAAACTGATAGTTTGAATTAACCATGGCCCATGAAGGACCAAGAGCCAAGTACAAGACATAACCAAAGGTATGAAGGTCATTTTGACAGTTCTAAAATCTCTTCAGTAATTCATAAGGACATTAAACTAGGGTTGCAATGGTGTGACTCTGTTTGGACTTATGTTGTTTAGGGCTATACCAAACAGACCTGAAAGCCGATGCATATATATGAATAGATCATTTCCTCTATCCAACACCCTAGTAAGAGCTAGGAATCACCAAGGAATCTTGGAATCTAGGAATCTTGGAAGGCAAATTCTGCTTCATAAGGATAGAAACCATCTATGTCTTGATCACCACTGTATCCTTAGCTTCTAGAAGAGAAGTAAGCAAACTTTTTGTAAAAGTCCAAATAATAACATTTTAGGCTTTGAGAACATGCTGTTTCTATTTCAACTACTCAATGGACAATATGGAAACAAATGAATGTGACTGGGTTCCAATAAAACTTTGTTGGCTGGCCATATTTGACCCTGGTCTAGAAGGTTTCCTGGCATATACGTGCTTAATAAATGTGTTAAATAAAAACCCACCTCCCTGTCTAGTCATAGCCTCCCTGGGAAATGAGCTAAATACAAAGAAACCACTGAGTCTACCTGTTGGAGAAGGCAAGTTTGAAACTGGGGAAGTATAAACACAGGGCCATTGATAACCATACTTCTTGCTGTGTATCCTGCAATAAGATAAAATGAAGCCCATTGGTAGAGAGAAAAAGAGAAACGTAGCAAAGACAGCAAAGATAGACTCTTTGCCATATTTAAGGGTTATTATTTCTGTGGTGGAGACTGCTGTTAGTCCCCAGTATCATTTCTTCCATTCTTCCTTTTAGTAATAGAAACCCCAAGTTTTAGTGTGGTGTATAGCTTACCAGCTAAAAACTGTACTCTCAGGCTCCTCGAAGCAACATGACTAAGTTTGGACAAAGGTATGTGAACAGAAGTAATGTGAGCAACTTCTGTATCACATTCTTACAATGAAACAGTTTGTTCTCTTGCATGTTTTTCCCTTTTATAGGGGACTGGAGCTTAGATTCAACAGAAGGTAATCCTGAATAGAACATGCAGAAGGCACAACACATTTGGGTCTGGTAGAACAAACAGAGAGAAGGAACTGTGGACTTCAGATGACATGTATCAAGTGACGCTCTTTCCCTAGACTGTCTGCTCACTCATGCTTTTACAAAAGGGATGACAGGACTAAACCTCCTGTCTTGTTTAAGCCATGCTATTAAAATAGCTGAACCGATATCCTAACTAATAAAATCCCAGAAAGAGTTTCCAAAGTTTCTGCCTTCCAAACCTGGGTTGTTTTTCAATTCAATTGATTCTGAGGATTATATCAGGATCTTTTTAACAGGTCATCTTTTGCCTTTTACTTCCATTTGGATTTCTGTCATTTGCAACCTAAGACTGCTGAATGATACAAGAGTTATCCAGTTGATATTCCCATAGAGATTTTTTTTCCTCCATTGTTAGTCTTAAAAGTTTAGGTTTTTACTTTATCAATGAACGTGGCAATTTCTTCACAAATACTTCTGGAAAGCTAAGTGTCATTGTCCCAATTCCAATGCAAGATACCATCAAAGCCAACAATCTCTTGGAAACAGAGAGAATTTTTAAATCATTCACAGACATTCTTCTAAGGGTCTCCAAGGAGCATCTTCAAATAAAATAAGTCCATGATGGACGTATTTAATTTATATGTGCTTCATGATGTTTAGGAAATACCTATCACAATGTTATATTGGTGAATGGAGGTTTTAAGCTACACACAGAAAAATAAGGGCAGCCCACGTGGACTCTCATTCAGCTCCATAAACATTTAACTAATGTTGTAACATATAACTTGTATTAGCTTCATTGAGGCAGAATTAGCAAATAAAAATTGTATAGATTCAAGCATTATACATTAAAAGTTTTGATATACCTATGCATTGTGAAATGATTACCACAATTGAAATAATTAACATATCCATCACCTCACATAGCTGTTTTTTGTCTGGTAAGAATATCTAATATCTACTCTCTTAGTAAATATTAAGGATACAATACATTATTATTAACTATAGTTATCATGCTGCAAATTAGATCTCTGGAATTTATTCATGTTATAAATTCAAGTCTGTATTCTATGACCAACATCTCTCCATTTTCCCCAATCTGCCTCATCATGATAACCACCCTTCTACTCCCTGTTTCTATTAATTTGACTTTTTAAGATTCCATATATAAGTGACATTGTGCAGTATTTATCTTTCTGTGTCTGATGTATTTCACACAGCATAAGCTTCAACCATGTTGTTGCAAATGACAGGATTTCCTTTTCTTCTGAGACAGGGTCTTACTCTTTCTCCCAAACTGGAGTGCAGTGGTGTGGCCATGGCTCACTGCAACCTCAAACACCTGGGCTCAAGTGATTCTCCTACCTCAGCCTCTCAAGTAACTTGGAACAACAGGGATGTGCCATAATACGAAGCTAACTTTTTAAAAATCTTTTTAGAGCTGAAATCTCACTTTGTTGCCCAGGCTGATCTCAAACTCCTGACCTCAAGCTATCCTCCCACTTCAGCCTCCCATAGTGCTGGGATTACATGCATGAGCCACCATGCCCAGCCTACTTTTAATTTTTTGAGGGACCTCCTTTCTGTTTTCCATAATGGCTGTACCAGTTTACATTGCAACCAGCAGTGTGTAAGGGAGGGTTCCCTTTGCCCAACAACCTCACCAACACTTATCTTTCAAAATTTTGATAATAGCCATCCTATCAGCTGTGAGGTGATAGTTCACTGTGGTTTTTTATTTTCATTTCCCGATTATTAGTGATGTTGGGCATCTTTTCATGTACCTCCTGGCCATTTGTATGTCTTTTATTTTTTTTCTTAGAATTTCTCTCTTGTTGCCCAGACTGGAGTGCAATGGCACAATCTCAGCTCACTGCAACCTCCACCTCCCAGGTTCAAGCGATTCTCCTGTCTCAGTCTCCTGAGTAGCTGGGATTACAGGCATGCACCACCATGCCCAGCTAATTTTTTTGTATTTTTAGTAGAGACGGGGTTTCTCCATGTTGGTCAGGCTAGTCTCGAACTCCCAACCTCAGGTTACCCACCCGCCTCAGGCTCCCATAGTGCTAGGATTACAGGCGTGAGCCACTGTGCCTGGCCGGCCATTTGTGTATCTTCTTTGGAAAAATGTCTATTCAGGTGCTTTGCCCATTTTCTAAATTGATTTTTTTTTTTTTTGCTACTGAATTCTATGAGTTTCTTATATATTTTGTATATTAACCTCTTGTTGGATATATGGTGTGCAAATATTTTCTCCCATTTTGTGGGTTGCCTTTTCATTTTGTTGATTGTTTCCTTTGTTGTATAGAAACTTTTTAGTTTGAAGTAGTTCTACTTGTTTATTTTTGTTTTTGTTACCTATGCTTTTGGTGTCATATCCAAAAAAAAAAAAAATTGCCAAAACCAAAGTCATGGAGCTTTTTCCCTGTTTTATTCTAAGTGTTTTATCATTTCAAGTTCTATATTAAGTCTTTAATCCATTTTAAATTGATTTTGTTTATGGTAAAAGATAAGAATCCAATTTAATTGGTTTTTGCATGTGGATTTTCAGTTTGACCAACACCATTTATTGGAGAGACTACCCCTTTCCCATTGTGTATTCTTCATGCCTTTGTCAAAGATTACTTGACAATATACCTATGGCTTTATTTCTGGCATTTCTATTCTATTACATTGGTCTATGTGTCTGATTTTATGCTAGTACCATACTGTCTTGATTGCTACGGCTTTGTAATAGAACCTGAAATCAGGAAGTGTGATGCCTCCAGCTGTGTTCTTCCTATTCAAGATTGCTTTAGCAATTTGGGGGCTTTTGTGATTCTATACAAATGTCAGGATTTTTTTCTATTTAGGTAGAAAATATCATTAGAAAATTAATGGGGATTTCCATCAATGTGTATATGATTTTGGGTAGTAAGGACATTTCAACAATATTAATTCTTCTAATCCATGAACACGGGGTGGCTTTTCATTTACTTGTGTCTTCTTCAGTTTCCTTCATCAATCAATGTCTTGTCATTTACAGTGTGCAGATCTTGTACCTCATTGGTTAAAATTATTCCTAAGTATTTTATACTTTTTGGTGCTACTGTTTTTTTTTAATTTCTTTTTCAGATATTTTCTTACTATTGTATAAAATACAATTGATTTTGTATTCTGCAACTTGACTGAAATCTTTTATTAGTTCTAACAAATTTTGTTACAGTCATTAGGGTTTTCTATGTATAAGCTCATGTTGTCTTCAAACAGAGACAATTCTACTTCTTCCTTTCCTTTCATATTTGGATGTCTTTTATTTGATTCTTTCTTTTTTGCCTAATTTTTATAGCTAAGAATACCAATATTATGTTGAATAGAGACGCAATTTTAGACATCCTTGTCATGTATGTACCTGATCATAGAGGAAAAGCCTTCAGCTTTTCATTTGAGTATGATATTAGCTAGGGCTGATTATATATGACCTTTATTGTGTTGCAGTACATGCCTTCTCTACCTAATTTGTTGAGAGTTTTTATCATGAAAGCATGTCAAATTTTGTCAAAAGTTTTTTCTGCATCTACTGAGATGATCATGTCATTTTTGTCTTTTACTCTGCTAATGTGATATATAATGCTTCCTGATTTGCATTTGTTGAACCGTCCTTGAATCCTGGAAATAAATCTTACTTGACCATGGCATAATAATCTTTTTAGTGTGCTGTTGAAATGTTATTTTTTGTTGAGGATTTTGTATCTTATGTTCATCAGAGATGCTGGCCTGTAATTTTCATTTCTTTTAGTGACCTTCTCTGGCTTTGGTATCAAGAAAAAGAAAAAGAACAAACTAAGCCCAAAGTGAGTAGAAAGCAGGAAATAACAAAGATTGGAACAGAAATAAAAGAGAGACTTGAAAACAATAGAAAAGATAAACAAAGCTAAGAGTTGGTTTTCATAAAATAAATTTGAAAGTTTTCCTCTCTATTCAAATTTGTGGAGGAATTTGAGGATTGGTTTTAATTCTTCCTTAAATGTTTGATAAAATTCAACAGCAAAACCATCAGGTCCTAGGTTTTTCTTTGATGGGAGATTTTTGATTACTGATTCAATCTCCTTACATGTTACTGATCTGTTCAGATTTTCTATGTCCTGATGATTCAGTCATGATCGGTTATATGTTTCTAGGAATTTATCCATTTTTTCTAGGTTATCCAATTTATTAGCATATAATTGTATATATTAGTTTTGTGACCCCTTGTTTTACTGGGATATCAGTTACAATGTCTTCTTGTTCATTTTTTACATTTTTCAGTCTTTTTTCTTTTTTTTTCTAGTTAGCCAAACTAAAGCTTTGACAATTTTATCTTCAAACAAAAAAAACTCTTAGTTTTTTTTATCTTTCCTATTGTTTTCAAGTTTCTCTTTTATTTCTGTTCCAATCTTTGTTATTTCCCTCCTTCTACTCACTTTGGGCTTAGTTTGTTCTCCTTTTTCTTGTTAAATTAGGTTGTTTATTTGAGAGCTTTCTTTTATCTTCATGTAGACATTTATTGTTGTTAACTTTCCTTACAGAACTGATTTCACTGTACCCCATGAGTTTTTGGTATGTCACATTTCAATTTGCATTTGTCTCAAGATATTTTTAAGTTTCCTTTTTATTTCTTCTTGACCTGGCTATGGTTTGAATCTGTCCACCAAATTTCATGCATTGAGAACTTAATCTACAATACAATAGTGTTGAGTACTGAAACCTTTAAGAGGTGATTAGGTCATGAAGTTTCTGCCCTCATAAATGAATTATGTTGTTATCATGGGAGTGGATTTGTTATCTGTATTAGTCCATTTTCACACTGCTGATAAAGACGTACCCAAGACTGGGCAATTTACAAAAGAAAGAGGTTTAATTGGACTCACAGTTCCATGTGGCTCACAAGGCCTCACAATCATGGCAGAAGGCAAAATGGAGAAAGTCATGTCTTACCTGGATGGCAGCAGGCAAAAAGAGAGCTTGTGCAGGGAAACTCCCGTTTTTAAAACCATCAGATCTTGTGAGACTTATTCACTATCACAAGAACAGTGGGGAACAGACCCACACCCATAATTCAGTCACCTCCCACTGAGTTCTTCCCATGACATGTGGAAATTGTGGGAGTTACAATTCAAGATAAAATTTGTGTGGGAACACAGCCAAACCATATCATTTCATCCCTGGCCCCTCTCAAATCTCATGTCCTCACATTTCAAAACCAATCATGCCTTCCCAACAGTCCTCCAAAGTCTTAACTCATTTCAGCATTAACTCAGAAGTCCACAGTCCAAAGTCTCATCTGAAATACAGCAAGTCCTTTCTATCTATGAGCATGTAAAATCAAAAGCAAGTTAGTTACTTCCTAGATACAATCAGGTTACAGACATTGGGTAAATACAGATGCTTCAAATGGGAGAAATTGGCCAAAACAAAGGGGCTACAGGCCCCATGCAAGTCTGAAATCCAGTGGGGCAGTCAAATCTTAAAGCTCCAAAATGATCTCCTTTGACTCCATGTCTCACATCCAGGTCATGCTGATGCAAGAGGTGGGTTCCCATGGTCTTAGGCAGCTCCACTCCTGTGGCTTTGCAAGGTATAGCCTCACTCCCAGCTGCTTTCATGGACTGGCATTGAGTGTCTGTGCCTTTTTCAGGTGCCCACTGCAAGCTATCAGTGGATCTACCATTCTGGGGTCTGTAGTATGGTGGCCTTCTTCTCACAGCTCCACTAGGCAGTGCTGCAGTAGGGACTCTGTGTGGGATCTCTGACCCCACATTTCCCTTCCTAACTGCCCTAGCAGAGTCTCTCCATAAAAGAGCCCCACTCCTGTAGCAAACCTCTGCCTGGACATCCAGCATTTCCATACATCCTCTGAAATCTCGGGGGAGTTTCCTAAACCTCAGTTCTTGACTTCTGTGCACTCACAGGCTCAACACCATGTGTAAGCTGCCAAGGCTTGAGGCTTGCACCCTCTGAAGCCATAGCCAAGCTCTATATTGGCCCCTTTCAACCTCAATGGCAGTGGCTGTGATGCAGGTCACCAAGTCCCTAGGCTGCACACAACATGGGGACCCTGGGCCTGACCCACAAAACCAATTTTTCCTCCTAGGCTTTGGGGCCTGTGGTGGAGGGGCTGCTGCGAAGACCTCTGGCATACCCTAAAGTCATTATCCTCATTGTCTTGAGGATTAACATTCAGCCCCTAGTTACTTAGGCAAATTTCTGCAGCCAACTTGAATTTCTCCTCAGTAAATGGGATTTTCTTTTCTATCGCATTGTCAGGCTGAAAATTTTTTTGAACTTTTATGCTCTACTTCCCTTATAAAACTGAATGCCTTTAACAGCACCCAAGTCAACTCTTGAATGCTTTGCCACTTAGAAATTTCTCCTGCCAGATACTCTAAATCATCCCTCTCAAGTTCAAAGTTCCACAAATCTCTAAGGCAGAGGCAAAATGCTGTCAGTCTCTTTGCTAAAGCATAATAAGAGTCGCCTTTGCACCAGTTCCCAACAAATTCCTCATGTCCATCTGAGACAACCTCAACCTGGACTTTATTGTCCATATCACTATCAGCATTTTGGGCAAAACCATTCAACAAGTCTCTAGGAAGTTAAAAACTTTTCAACATTTTCCTTTCTTCTTCTGAGCCCACCAAACTGTTCCAATTTCTGCCTGTTACCCTGTTCCAAAGTCACTTCCACATTTTTGGGTATCTACAGTAGTACCCCACTCTACTGGTACCAGTTTACTGTATTAGTCCATTTTCATGCTGCTAATAAAAACATAACCAAGACTGGGCAATTTACAAAAGAAAGAAGGTTAATCGGACTCACAGTATCATGTGGCTGGGTAGGCCTCACAATCATGGTGGAAGGCAAGGAGAAGCAAGTCACTTCTTACATGGATGGCAGCAGGCAAAAGGAGAGTTTGTACAGGAAAAGTCCCATTTTTAAAACCATCAGATCTCATGAGACTTATTCACTATCATGAGAACAGTGCAGGAAAAACCCACCCTCATAATTCAATCACCTCCCACTGGGTTCCTCCCATGACAAGTGGAAACTGTCAGGTTAGAATTCAAGATGATATTTAGGTGGGAACACAGCCAAACCATATCATTTTCACAATATTGGCTTTATTATAAAATCAAATTTGACCCCTTCTTGCTCTCTTTTACCTTCTCTCATTGTCTCACTTTCTGCCATATGATGTCATAGCAAGAAGACCCCTGCCAGATGTCAGTACCTTGATATTGGATTTTCCACCCTCCAGAACTGTGAGAAATAATCTTTTCTTCATAGATTACCCAATAGGTGGTTTTTTGTTTTAGCAAAAAAAAAAAAAACAGATATAGACCTATTGGTTGTTGAAGAGTATATTATTCAATTTCCACGTAAACGTGAATTTTCAACTTTTGTTCTTGTGATTGAGTTCTAGTTTATTACTATTTTGCTTGGAAAAGATATTTGACATAATTTCAATCTTTTTAAATTTGTTAAGATTTGTTTTGTAACAAAACATGGTCTATCCTGGAGAATGCTCTGTGTGCACTTGAGAAGAATGTGTATCCTACTGCCATTGGGAGGAATGTTCTGTATATGATAATTAGGTCTAGTGTGCAGTTAAAATCCAAATTTTTTAGTTGATTTTCTATCTGAAAGGTCTACTCGAGGGTGAAAGTGGGGTATTGAAATTCCCTATTACTATAGTATTACTATCTGTCCCTTCAGATCTATTATTTGCTTAATATATTTAAGCACTTAAATATTGAGTGCATGCATTTTCCAATTGTTATAACCTCTTGATGAATTGACACCATTATCATGACATAATAACCTTCTTTCTCTCTTTTTACAGTTTTTAAAAAATTAACATGTAATAGTTACACATATTTTGGGGGTACATGTGATGTTTTGATACCTGTATATAATATAATGATCAAATCTGGGTAATTGGGATATCTATCACCTCAAACAAGTATCATTTCTGTGTGATGAGAACATTACAATTTTTCTAGTATTTTGAAATATACAATAAATTATTTTTTACTCTAATTTTCCAGCTGTACTATGAAATACTAGAACTTATTCCTTCTATCTAACTATATTTTTGCACTCCTTAAAAAACTTCTCTTTATCTTCCCTTCCCTTCCCAGTCTCTGGTAACCACCATTCTACTCTCTACCTTTATGATATACACATTTTTAGCTCCCAACTATGAGTGAGAACATGCAATATTTGTCTTTCCATGCCTTGCTTATTTCACTTAATATAATGACTTCCAGTACCATCCATCCTGCTGCAAATGATGGAATTTTGTTCTATTTTAAGGTTGAATAGGATTCCATTCTGTATATATACTACATTTTCTTCAGCTGTTTATTCATTGATGATTAAACAGGTTGATTTCTATCTTGGCTATTGTAAACAGTGCCGCAATAAACATGCGAGTACAGATACCTCCTTGGTATACTGATTTCTTTTCTTTGGTATAATGATTTCTTTTCTCTCTTATAAATACTGATAAAGTTTGGATACATGTCTGCAGCCAAATCCCATGTTGAATTGTAATCCCCAATGTTGAAAGTAAGGCCTGGTTGGAGGTGATTGGAACATGGGAATGGATTTCTCATTAATAGTTTAGCACCACCCACTTGGTGCTATCCTCATGATAGTGAGCGAGTTCTTGTGAAATCTGGTTATTTAAAAGTGTCTGGCACCTCCCCACTCTCTCTCTTTCTCCTGCTCTAGCCATGTGATGTGTCTTCTCTCCCTTTGCCTTCCACCACAATTGAAAGCTCCCTGAGGCCTCCCCCAAAGCAGATCCCCCTATGTTTCCTGTACAGCCTGCAGACTCATGAGCCAATTAAACCTTCTTTCTTTTTTTTTTTTTTTAATTATACTTTAAGTTCTAGGGTACATGTGCACAACGTGCTGGTTTGTAAACATGTGCCATGTTGGTGTGCTGCATCCATTAACTCGTCATTTAGCATTAGGTATATCTCCTAATGCTATCCCTCCCCCCTCCCCCCACCCCACGACAGGCCCCGGTGTGTGATGTTCCCCAACCTTTGTCCAAGTATTCTCATTGTTCAATTCCCACCTATGAGTGAGAACGTCTGGTGTTTGGTTTTTTGTCCTTGTGATAGTTTGTTGAGAATGATGGTTTCCAGCTTCATCCATGTCCCTACAAAGGACATGAACTCATCCTTTTTTATGGCTGCATAGTATTCCATGGTGTATATGTGCCATATTTTCTTAATCCAGCCTACCATTGTTGGACATTTGGGTTGGTTCCAAGTCTTTGCTATTGTGAATAGCGCCACAATGAACATACATGTGCATGTGTCTTTATAGCAGCATGATTTATAATCCTTTGGGTATATACTCAGTAATGGAATGGCTGGGTCAAATGGTATTTCTAGTTCTAGATCCTTGAGGAATTGCCACACTGTCTTCCACATGGTTGAACTAGTTTACAATCCCACCAACAGTGTAAAAGTGTTCCTATTTCTCCACATCCTCTCCAGCACCTGTTGTTTCCTGACTTTTTAATGATTGCCATTCTAACTGGTGTGAGATGGTATCTCATTTTGGTTTTGATATGCATTTCTCTGATGGCCAGTAATGAGCATTTTTCCATGTGTCTGTTGGCTGCATAAATGTTCTCTTTTGAGAAGTGTCTGTTCATATCCTTCACCCACTTTTTGATGGGGTTGTTTTTCTCTTGTAAATTTGTTTGAGTTCATTGTAGATTCTGGATATTAGTCCTTTGTCAGATGAGTAGGTTGCAAAAATTTTCTCCCATTCTTTAGGTTGCCTGTTCACTCTGATGGTGGTTTCTTTTGCTGTGCAGAAACTCTTTAGTTTAATGAGATCCCATTTGTCAATTTTGGCTTTTGTTGCCATTGCTTTTGGTGTTTTAGACATGAAGCCCTTGCCCATGCCTATGTCCTGAATGGTATTGCCTACGTTTTCTTCTAGGGTTTTATGGTTTTAGGTCTAACATTTAAGTCTTTAATCCATATTGAATTAATTTTTGTATAAGGTGTAAGGAAGAGATCCTGGTTCAGTTTTCTACATATGTCTAGCCAGTTTTCCCAGCACCATTTATTAAATAGGGGATCCTTTCCCCCATTTCTTTTTTTGTCAGGTTTGTCAAAGATTTGATGGTTGTAGATGTGTGGTATTATTTCTGACGGCTCTGTTCTGTTCCAGTGGTCTATATCTCTGTTTTGGTACCGGTACCATGCTGTTTTGGTTACTGTATCCTTGTAGTGTAGTTTGAAGTCAGGTAGTGTGATGCCTCCAGCTTTGTTCTTTTGGCTTAGGATTGACTTGGCAATGCAGGCTCTTTTTTGGTTCCATATGAACTTTAAAGTAGTTTTTCCAATTCTGTGAAGAAAGTCATTGGTAACTTGGTGGGGAAGGCATTGAATCTATAAATTACCTTGGGCAGTATGGCCATTTTCACGATATTGATTCTTCCTATCCATGAACATTTAATATTATTCCATTTGTTTGTATCCTCTTTTATTTCATTGAGCAGTGGTTTGTAGTTCTCCTTGAAGAGGTCCTTCACATCCCTTGTAAGTTGGATTCCTAGGTATTTTATTCTCTTTAAAACAATTGTGAATGGGAGTTAACTCATGATTTCGCTCTCTGTTTGTCTGTTATTGGTGTATAAGAATGCTTGTGATTTTTGCACATTGATTTTGTATCCTGAGACTTTGCTGAAGCTGCTTATCAGCTTAAGGAGATTCTGGGCTGAGGCTAGTGGGTTTTCTAAATATAAATCATGTCCTCTGCAAACAGGGACAATTTGACTTCCTCTTTTCCTAATTGAATACACTTTATTTCTTTCTCTTGCCTGATTTCCCTGGCAAGAACTTCCAACACTATGTTGAATAGGAGTGGTGAGAGAGGGCATCCCTGTCTTGTGCCAGTTTTCAAAGGGAATGTTTCCAGTTTTTCCCATTCAGTATGATATTGGCTGTGGGTTTGTCATAGATTGCTCTTATTATTTTGAGATATGTCCCATCAATACCTAATTTATTGAGAGTTTTTAGCATGAAGGGTTGTTGAATTTTGTCAAAGGCCTTTTCTGCATCTATTGAGATAATCATGTGGTTTTTGTCATTGGTTCTGTTTATATGCTGAATTACATTTATTGATTTGCATATGTTGAACCAGCCTTGCATCCCAGGGATGAAACCCACCTGATCATGCTGGATAAGCTTTTTGATGTGCTGGTGGATTCAGTTTGCCAGTATTTTATTGAGGATTTTTGCATCGATGTTCATCAGGGATATTGGTGTAAAATTCTCTTTTTTTGTTGTGTCTCTTCCAGGCTTTGGTATCAGGATGATGCAGGCCTCATAAAATGAGTTAGGGAGGATTCCCTCTTTTTCTATTGATTGGAATAGTTTCAGAAGGAATGATACCAGCTCCTTCTTGTACTTCTGGTAGAATTTGGCTGTGAATTTATAAATTACCCAGTCTTTGGGTTTTTTTGGGTTTTTTGTTGTTGTTGTTTTGTTTTGTTTTGAAGCAGAGTCATGCTCTGTCATCCAGGCTGGAGTGCTGCAAACTCTGCCACCTGGGTTCAAGTGATTCTCCTGCCTCAGATTCCTGAATAGCTGGGACTACAGGCACACCACCACGCCTGGCTAATTTTTGTATTATTAGTAGAGATGGGGTTTCACCATACTGGCCATGCTGGTCTCGAACTACTTACCTCGTGATCTGCCCTCCTCGGCCTCCCAAAGTGCTGGGATTACAGGCATGAGCCACTATCTGGTATTTCTTCATAGCAATGTGAGAATTGACTATAATACATATACCTAGAACTGACTATAATACATACAATAGACATACCTAGAAGTGAGATTGCGAGATGATATGCTAGTTCTATTTTTAGCTGTTTGAGGAACCTCAATACTGTTTTTTCTAATGACTGTACTACTTTATATTTCCACCAATAGGCAAACATTTTCCTTTCTTCACATCCTCACCAGAGTTTGTTATTTTTTGTCTTGTTTAACAATAGACATTCTGACTGGGGTGGGATGATGTCTCATTGTGGTTTTGATTTGCATTTCCTTGGTGATTAGTGATGGTAAACATTTTTTCATATACCTCTTGGCCATTTGTATGTCTTACTTCAAGAAATATTTGTTGAGATATTTTGCCCATTTTTAAATCAGATTATTTGTTTTTGTTTTTGTTTCTATTTTTGCTACTGAGATGTTTCAGTTCTTTGTATATTTTAGTTACTAACTGCAAATATTTTATCCCATTCTGTTGGTTGCCTCTTCACTTTGTTAATTGTTTTCTATGCTGTGCAGAAGCTTTTTAGCTTAATGCATCTTTTTACAGCTTTTGGCTTAAAGTCTATTTTTTCTAATAAATGTGTAGCTACTGCTGCTCTCCTTTGGCTTCCATTTTTATGGAATATTTTTTCCATTTCTTCACTTTCGGTCAATATATGACTTTAAAGCTGAAAAACAATCTCTTGCAAACACCATAGACAGCATATTAGCTCTTGTTTATTTATCCATTCAGCCATTCTACATCTTTTCATTGGAAAATTTAGTATACTTACATTCAACATAATTAATGATAGGTAAAAATTTATGGTTGTCATTTTGTGAATTTTTTTCTGGCATTTTATCACCTTTTGTTTCCGTCTTTCTCTCTTTCTGTCTTTCTTTATAATTTGATGATTTCTGTAGAGGTATCTTTTCTCTTTACCTATTCTATAGCTACTATATGTTTTTGCTTTGTGGTTATTCTATAGCTACTATATGTTTTTGCTTTGTGCTTTATGAGGCATACATAAAACTTATTATGCTTATAAAAGTCCATCTCAAGCTAATGCAACTTAACTTCAATCACACACAAAAAAACTTTGCACTTTTAGTCCCCTCCAAACATATTTTATGTTTTTGATGTCATAATTTACAAATTATTATATTGTGTTTCCATTAACAAATTATTTTAGCTATAGTTAGTTTTTAATATTTTTGTCTTTTAAACTTTATGCTAGAATTATGTGATCTATACACCATCATTACAATATTAAAGTATTCTGAATTTTACAGTGTACTTTCTTTTACTGGTGAGTTTTCTACTTTCATATATTTCATGTTACTAAGTAGAAATCTTGTATTCAACTTGAACTCCCTTTAGCATTTCTTATAAAGCAAGTCTAGTGGAGATAAACTCCTTCAGCTTTTGTTTGTCTGGGAAAGTCCTTCATTTCTGAAGGATAGCATTTCTGGTTAAACTGTTATTCATTGATACTTTTGGGGTTTTTTTTTTAGCACTTTGAATATATCATCCCACCCTCTGCTGGTCTAAAAATTTACTGCTAAGAAATCCCCTGATAGCCTTATGAGGTTTCCCTTATATATAAAAAACTTCTCTTTTTTTGTTGCTTTCAAGATTTTCTCTTCGTCTTTTATTTTGACAGCTTTATTGTAATATGTCTTGGTAAAGTCTTCCTTGTGCCTAATTGGAGATTGAGATTTGTGTACCCAAATGTCCATATGTCTCCCCCAATTTAAGAAATTTTTAACCATTATTGCTTTGAATAAGCTTTCTGCCTCTATCTCTCTGCCTTTGCCTCTATTTTTCTGTGTCTTGTATAATGTGCATATAATGTGAATGTTGGTGTCCCCTAAATCCTTTAGACTGTCTTTACTTCTTTACATTCTTTTTTCCTCTTTTCTCATATGACTGGATATTTTCAAAAGACCTGTCATGTTCACAGAGTCTTTCTTCTACTTGATCAAGTGTGCTATCCATGTTTTTCTATTGCATTTTGCATTTCATTTATTGTATCTTCAGCTCCAGAATTTTCCATTTTTTTTAATTCTATCTCTTTACTAAATTTCCCATTTTATTCACCTATTGTTCTTCTGATTTCATTAAGATGTCTATCTGTGTTCTCTTTTAGTTCACTAAGCACTCTTAAAACAATTATTTTGAATTCTTTTTCAGGTAATTCCTACATCTTCATTTTCTTTGGAGTTGGTTATTAGAAAATTATTGTGTTTCTTTGATAGCGTCATGTTTCTTTGATTTTTTCCTGTTTCTTATTGTCTTGTGTTGATGTCTGCATTTGATGGAGGATTCACCTCTTTCGGGCTTTACATACTAGCTTAGGTAGGGAAAAGCCTTCACCTTCAGGTGAGTATAAAATCACTGGCTAGGTAGGGTGCAGTGGTTCCAGTTCTAGTAAGGGTGCATTGGTATAGTCTCCATGCGGTTCCATCAAGAAGGTCATTATTGGTGAAGATTGCAGGAGTCCTTAGTGTCCAAAGCTGTAGTGGGAGTGACAACTGTTTTGGTCTTCAGGTGTGAAGGCTGCTAGGATTCTCCTGATTTCTTCTTCTCCCATGGGAGATGTCATAACCATGGGTATCCCTTTGGGCACCACATCTGTGTCATGGGCATGCACATGATGGCAGTGGCACCAGTATCTGATACACAGCACCCATGGGTGGCCATGGACCTGGAATATGAAGTGTGAGCACATAAGAGAAGACAATTGCTCCAGGATCCATGAAGGTGGTGGCACTAGTGCCAGAGGTCCAAGCCCTGCCAGTGCAACACTGGAAATGTTGTGCAAGGTGCAGGTGCCAGTGGAGGAGTCAAAGTGCTAGGGTTTGGGATACCGATGTGCCTACTGATGCAATAGTTTCACTGTCTAATGTGCAGATGATGGCAGTGCAGCCCCAAGGCTGTTTGGAGTGCTGCCACACACAGAACTGAGACTCCAGGGTCTGAAGCATGCACAGCATTGAGAGGGATGGTATCCACGTACTAGAGTGGCGCAACAGTGGCAAAAGCTGCTGAAGTCCTCTGTGAAGCAGGCCACTGGGATCCATATCAGTGAAGTCAAGGATGACCTCTGCTATAAGAGCTGCAGGAATACAGGGAGCTGGGAGCAGTGGCTCATGCCTCTAATCCCAGCACTTAGGGAAGCTGAAGCAGGTGAATCACTTGAGACCAGGAGTTTGAGACCAGCCTGGCCAACATGGTGAAACCCCATCTCTACTAAAGCTACAAAAAAAAATTAGCCAGGGGTAGTAGTGGGCACCAGTAATCCCAGCTACTTGGGAGACTATGGCAGGAGAATTGCTTGAACCCAGGAGGTGGAGGTTGCAGTGAGCCAAGATTGAGTCACTGCACCCCAGCCTAGATGACAAAGTGAGACTATCAAAAAGAAAGGAAAGAAAGGAAAGAAAAGAAAGAAAGAAAGAAAGAAAGAAAGAAAGAGAGAAAGAAAGAAAGAGAGAGAGAAAGAAAAAGAAAGGAAGAAAGAAAGAGTGAAAGAAGAAAGAGAGAGAAAGAAAGAAAGAAAAAGAGAAAGGAAGAAAGAAAGAAAGAAAGAAGGAAAGAAAGAAAGAAAGAAAGAAAGAAAGAAAGAAAGAAAGAAAGAAAGAAAGAAAGAAAGAAAGAAAAGAAAAAAAATAGCTGCAGGGACACAGGGGTTGTTGAGGTCCTCCATGACAAAGGTTCCCAGGGTCCTCTGCATAACAGGCCACCAGGCTGCCACGGTCCTCTGCAGAACAGGTCCCCACCACCTGACTAATACTGATAGCCCCCACTCTTCTTTGTTTTTAGCCATCTCCAGAAATTTCAGGTATGTCAATCTCACCAGCAATCCTTGCTAAGCCATTATTCTTTGTTTCTTGCTCTACTATGTTGCTATAAGTTCTTATCAGGATTCTTGTAACTTCCCAAGGCTATTTGCATTTGTAGAAACCTCTCTCATTTATTGTGGAGGGATGAATGCTGATATCTGTTACTTTGCCATCTTGCTGATAGTGCTCCCTAGAACTAAAGCATAAGGAATGAAGGAGGAAACAGCAGCTCAGGCCCAAGGTTATGCAGAAGCCACAGATGTCAACAGGGGCATAGGACAGTAACCCCCATATGCCCCAGAGTACCTTTATCACATACCTTGGCAAAAAAGAGAAACAATATATAATTGTTTCCTGAAGGAAACATTTGGTATTGAGTACAAATACAATTCTCCACTGAAAACAAAAGCTAAAGACAGACGAAATATAAAATTCATGATAGGGAGAAAATAAAGGCAATAACAAGACTGTTTGAGGCAAAGATATCAAAGTCTGTCAAAGAAAATAAAACAGTGAGTCTAAGACACAAGAGGCAAGCTAAGATACGAAAGAGAAATAGGAATAGTGCTCAATAAATAATAAAGTTGGCATGAAAAATTATGGAAAAATCATAAAAATCCAGACATTATCTGGATCTTGAGTTCATTATTCAAATTATACAACCTCTACTCTACTTCATCATAAAAAAAATAAACAAAAAAACTTGGACAATTAAGAAACTATTACAATTTAGGAAAACTCACAAAATCAGATCAAGGAAAATAATAACAATTCATTTTTCAGGAAATTCTGAGACAGAAGAATTATATATTTATCACTGTATCCACAGCATGTAGCACAATGCTTGGCACATTCCAGATGCTGAACTCATTTGAGCTAATAAGAGATGAATACATAATATAATTCCATAAATCAATTAATGCATATAAGATTTATATTAGAATTTTATTACAACTATTCTGTTTGTTCTTTTATATTCAACATCCCACATTTATGTATGAAATGTACAAACCAAAACTTATTATTGCCAATTACTTTTTAAAAAGAAAAAAAGCAAGTTAGTACCAAGCAGAGCCAGAAATGAAAACCCAAATTTCTCAACTCCTGATCTATCACCATGAATTAATAAGATAATATAAAGAAATCCTTTCATTCATGGATATTATCATATCTGTATTCTGCTATGCTTAAAGTCAGGGGAAAAAAGAACCATGGAGGTTGCCCAAGATAGCCGACTAGAAGAAACTAACCTGCATGGCTGTCACAGAGAGAAATGGAAGAAGCAAGTAATACAGCACCTTCAACTGAAACATCCAGGTACACTCATTGGGACTCATCAAGGAAACAACTTGACCCATAGAGAATGGAAAAAAGCCAGGCAAGATGACCACTTGCCAGGGAGTGACACAGAGCCAGGGGAGACTCCCTCGTCCATAGAAGCAGGAGTCCTAGATGACTAGGGATGGGAGCCATCCCCAGGCACAGTCCAGCAGCTCTACTGAGAAGCAGTCAGATTGCTTATTCACGTGAATCCCAGATCCTGTTTCTCTTCACTGGGTGGAATCTCCTGACTGGGGTCTCCAGTCACCTCCACCAATGTTTTCCTGCCAATAGCAGTTTCGAACCTCCCTGGAACAGAGTGCCCAGAGGTGGGGTGGGCTGCCATCTTTGCTGTTTTGAAACCTTAGCTGTTCTTGCCTTCAGGATGTGGAGAGTCCAAAGTGACTAGGAGCTGGAGTGGACCTCCAGCACAGCACAGTTGCCCTGTGAAAAAGCAGCCAGACTGGTTTTTCATGCAGGTCCCAATCCTATTCCTCCTCACTAGACAGGACTCCTTGAATGGGATTTCCTGCTACCCCTGCCAGTGTTTTTCAGCCAGGAGCATTTCCAAATTCCATGGAATGGAGCTCCCAAAGGGAGTGATGGGCCATCATCTATGCTGTTTAGCAGCCTTAGCTGTTCTTGCCTTTGGGCTTTGGAGAGTCCAATGCAAATGGGGGCTGGAGCACACCGCAAGCAAAGCACAACACAGCTGCTCTACCAAAAAGCAGCTAGACTGCTTTTTTACACAGGCCCCCATTCCCATTTCTCCTCATGGGTGGGCTCTCCAGACTAGGGTCTCCAGCCACCTCCTGCAAGTATGTTCTGACCAGCAACAGGTCCCTACCTCGCTGGAACAGAGCTCCCACATGGCGGGGGCGGGTCGGGGGGGCAGGTTGTCATTTTTGCAGTTTGGCAATCTTTACTGCTGATGCCTTCAGGTACTGGAAAATTCAAGGTGACAAGGGACTGGAATAGACCCCAAGCATACTGAAGCAGACCTACAGGAAAGTGGGCAGGCTGTTCGTTACATGGGTCTCTCATCCTGTATGTCCTCATTGGGTGGTTCTTCCAGGCCTGGGTCTCCAGCCACCCCAAAACAGAGCTATCAAGCCAATAGCAACTCTACAACTCCCTGGGACAGAGCTCCCAGTGGGAAGGGGGGGTTCCAATCTTTGCTGTCTCACAGCCCTCACCCTTGCTGTCTCCAGGCTCTGGTCTAAACCTCCAGCACAGAGCAATCACCTCATGGAAAAGTGGCTAGACTATTCCCTATGCAGGTCTTGGTCCTCACTTCTCACTAGGCAGGGCAGCCCAACCTTGGACTCCAGCACAACCATACTGCCCCCACCTGATTATCTCAATCAGAGGCAGCCCAGCATTTCTCTGAGGAGGAAATCTCAGAGTCAGCCCATAACTCCTCCACCATGACAGTTACAGTGGTCCTGCTCTAAGAGCCCTTGGGCTGGGGAAGGAACAAAGGGCCTAGTCATTAGGCTAGCACATCTGGCACACCATAGCCACTATATGGAGAGAATTTCAGCCCCTCTTCCCTGGGAACCCCCACCACCCCTCTTCACCAGGCAGGGCCCTTGGCTCATAACCACAGAACAGTCATTCCACCCAAGGCAGAGAACAACCACTGGCAGTGGCTCAGAGTTTCCCTGAGGAGAGACTCCCAGAGGCATCCCATAGCCCCTCAGCAGCAGTTCTATCCCTACTGCCCTTGACCTGGGGAAGAAACAAAGATCCTGAGGGATACGCCCAAGCTTACAACATGCCACAGTCACCATATGGAGAGTATACCAGTCTCTCCTCCCAGTGAGCCCTCAACCCCCTGCTCCCCAACAAATGGATCCCCAAGCTCACACCAGCAGTGAAGCCACCACCACCAGCAGAACACTCCCAGTAACAGTGGCTCCATGTTTCTCAGAGTTGAAGCTCCCAGGGGCAACCAAAAGCCTCTCTGCCACCATCTCTGCAGTGGTACTACCCCTGTTACCCTTGGACCAACAAAGCAGCCAAGATCTTAAGCACCTTATCCATACCTGCAACAAGCTGCAGTCTACCCAAGGAGAGAAGGCCAGTCCATCCTCCACAGGTCCCACCTATCCCCTCTGCTCATCACCAGGCAGAGAACCCCCAACTTGGGCCCACAGTACAGATCCCCTATCCCAGGCTGATTTCACTGAGGAATTGCTGACCTTCATCTCTCTGAGGTAGTTCCACTAGGAAACAAGCAAAAGACCCTTGGCCATAACCACTGCTAAGGTCCCTTCCTCCGCTGCCTCCAAGTTGGGGAGAAATCTAAAACCGTGAGATCACCCCAAAACTGCAGTGGGCAGCCCAAGAGTGCTAAGCCACAATCTATAGCCAGAACTCAAGTGGGAGAGGAGCTCACACTTTCAGTTCATTGAGAGAGAGCATGGCTGCAACTGCGAGGACATACAAGGGAGCCACACGACAGAGCCAGAGCCTACCTACTGACCACTACAATTAAGCACCACCTCCTGGCTCACATCTCAAAGCTTCAACACCAAAAATACTCCACTAGCATATTCCCCTGTGAAATCAAAGACAGGAAGTCAACTACAAATAAAGACCCTACACAAAACCTCAGCCCTGGGAAAACATCCAGAAAAGAAATCTATTGACTGTACTCAATTTACACTGCAGTTAAAGGAGCACCCACATACAGAGATGAGAAAGAACCAATATAAGAACTGTGGAAACTCAAATGGCCAGAGTGTCTTATGTCCTCCAAATGATCACCCTAGTTCTCCAACAAGGGTTCTTAACCAGGCAGATTTTGGCTGAAATGACAGAAATGGAATTTGGCACATGGGTAGGAATGAAGATCATTGAGATTCAGAAGAACACCAAAACTCAATCTAAGAATCACAATAAAAGGATGCAGGAGCTGACAGACAAAATAACCAATATAAAAAAGAAGCTAACTGATCTGATAGAGCTGAAAAACACACTACAAGAATTTCACAATGTAATTACAAGTATTAACAGCAGAATAGACCAAACTGAGGAAAGAATCTCAGAACTTAAAGACTGGCTCTCTGAAATAAGATGGTCAGACAAAAATAAAATAGAAGACAAGAATAATGAATAGAAATAAAGAAAACCTCTGAAGAATGCTGCATGTTCTCACTTATAAGTGGGAGTTAAATGATGAGAACTCATGAACACAAAGAGGGAACAACAGACACTGGGGCCTATCAGAGAGTGGTTGGCAGGAGGAGGGAGAGGATTAGAAAAAAACAACTGTGGGGTACTAAGCCTAGTACCTGAATGACAAAAATAAAATACATACAACAAACCCCGGCGACATGAGTTTACCTATATAACAAACCTGCATATGTACCCCAAACTTAAAAGTTTTTTGAAAAAAGAAAAACAATCATAGAAAAAGTTGTGTTTAAAATATATGGAAACACATAAATATAATAGAGAGACAGAAATATATAGAAACCTATATAAATATAGATGTTCTTGTTTAAAATATTCTTCATGGGAGCAAATAAAAAGACAACTAAAATCAGAGAGGAAAGTAGTCTAACAGACAATATCCATGGACAAGAAAAACTAAGGGCATTAGGAACAATTATATAGCTTTCTTAATGACAACAAGAGTAACCAGTAAATATAGCAAATGGTTTTCTGAGAGCATATAAAGAGAAAATAGTGTGGAAACTTTCTCCTTCTACATAAATCTATTGAAAATAGGTATGAACTAATGTTTTTAACACTGTCTGTGATTTTGGAAAAATAAAAGGAAGGGCCAGCAATTGTGTCTTAAATAAATTGTATATGCACAACCCACTGCTTCCCTAATTATGGATGCTCCCTCTCTCTTAGCTTCTCAGCAAAAGTCGCAGTGCAAGTCTTACATCAATGGATGGCACAGCTCAAGAAAAAAAAGGAAGACTGGCATGAGTAGGGAGAAGGAAGTAGGAAGAGAGACAGAATAAAAGGCAAAAGAAGTTTACTAGTCTACTAGACCTCAATACTTTCATTAAAACACTAAAATATACCTAATGTTTTTTGATGGAAAAATCAAGTCAGCCCATGTTCTGCTTGTAAACTTGCTCTTGCCATCATGGAAGAGACAGGATAGGCAAGTTAATTTTTTGAGCAATCTTGTCACCATCTCCCTAGATAAAAAATTAAAAGCATAGAATTGCTGAATCAGGAACTATCACCACCAGAAACACTGACTTTTAACCAAATCACTGCCAGTAAGATAGAATTGAGTTAGAGAAAGTTCAAGAGATAACAGAATTGATTATAATATTGATTTAAGGGAACAAAGAAGCAAAACTAGCTTTTTATGTACAGATTCCTGGAGTCGTTTTCCTTACTACAAGAACAGGTTTCAAATAGCAGAATATAGAACTTAATAAGCAATTACTCCCACAACCACTCAATGCTCATAGTGTGTTTAGAAAGAAGCCCCAGGGGAACTGAAGAGAGTATAATGTTAGAAAAATAAGGATTTATTTCTGTTAGAGTTTACGAAGGTTCATAACAATCTAAGGCCCCCATTAAAAAGACTGTTTGGTAGCAGCTTTTAAAGTAGAATGGCTGTGATGATAAGACCCAGGATAGCATGAAGCTTTGGGTTGAGACATCATGCAAAAACTCAGTAATAAAGCAAGAATGTCTACAAGGCCAAATTAATCCAATTCAGATAACGGTGTTGTTCTTATTTTTTCATAGTTGCACTTTCTTCTTTTTGGGGAAGATTAAAGCTTATGATGACTAACAAGAATAAGCTTGCACAGCATTCCCAAAATATGTTCTATGAAACATAAGCTCTGTAAATCCACCATAAGAAAAAGTAATTAATGTCAAATAAGCTTGGGAAACATTGCACACGATATGCCTTTATTGGACATCTACTGTCCACAGAAGTATACTAAAGGCTCTGAGAAGTCCTGTAATTAAAGCTCTATTAAAATGTGTTTGATGTAACACTTGCCAAACTTTTTGCATAGTACTTCCTTTGTATATAAAACTAAATTACATCCTATGGATCCAGTATTCCACAGTACACAGTCTGAGAAATATTGAGCTAAGGGTTTTAAGATATAGAGCTGGCCAATGTTTGCACTGGGAGTAGGAGGGAGTTACCTGGCTTTTTGCCGTTTTCAGTATCTAGCTTTCATATGTGACTTTTATAGTGTGATAGGTTTGAAAAGCAATGTCAATTTAATCAATTAAAAGCATGTTAGAAACAAATAAATAGTAAACTTTTTAATGTCCCTGGATAATGCTAACTTGATTATAAAGCAATATGACCCATAATATAATGAGATGCAAGGATATTTTATTATGTTTAAAATAAACTACAGGGAATTTAGAATTTTATTTATTTATTTATTTATTTTTTTGAGATGGAATCTTGCTCTGTGGCCCAGGCTGGAGTGCAGTGGTGCAATCTCGGCTCACTGCAAGCTCTGCCTCCTGGGTTCACAACATTCTCCTGTCTCAGCCTCCTCAGTAGTTGGGACTACAGGCACCCACCACCACGCCCGGCTAATTTTTTTGTATTTTTTAGTAGAGACGGGGTTTCACCGTGTTAGCCAGGATGGTCTTGATCTCCTGACCTCATGATCCGCCCACCTCGGCCTCCCAAAGTGCTGGTATTACAGGCGTGAGCCACGGTGCCCGGCCAGGAATTTAGATTTTTATATGAATTATGTTTATTAATACAGAAATTTTATCAGAGGAAAATGAGGTAATAATATTTGTATCATCCTGTATTAGTCCTGAAGGAATAGCACTTGAGTGATTATTCATTAAAAAGAAACTAACAGGCCAGGCGCAGTGGCTCACGCCTGTAATACTAGCACTTTGGGAGGCTGAGGTGAGCAGATTGCCTGAGCTCAGGAGTTCAAGACCAGCCTGGGCAACATGGTGAAACCCCATCCCTACTAAAAATACAAAAAAATTAGCTGGGCATGGTGGCATGCGCCTGTAATCCCAGCTACTTGGGAGGCTGAGGCAGGAAAATTGCTTGAACCCAGGAGGCAGAGGTTGCAGTGAGCCGAGATTGCGCCACTGCACACCAGCCTGGGCAACAGAGCAAGACTCTGTCTCAAAAAAAAGAAAAGAAAGAAAAATATAATAAATTCACCACTACATTCTTAGACTCTCAATTGTTCACTATTCTCCTTTAATTGTATTACAGGTCTTAGGGAAATCTAGAAGGGCCATGAACTCTAATAGGAGGCGCAGAACTTTATCCAAGTAAGCGTGGTAGTTCGCAATTCTGTTTGGGGGGAGTGTGTAACAGCTAGCACTGGCACAATTATTTACCAATCTGGAAGAAAACAAAGCTGAAACTCTTGTACATAGCAAAATCCACACAACGTACATAAACAAAATCTTACTACAGTAAGTATCTACATCTAAAAATAAAACAATAAAATAAATAAAACAAACTTCAGAGTGATATGTGAATATCAGGGTAAGGAAGAACTTCTTAAGCGAGACAGGAAACCTAGAAGTCACAGACAGGCCAGGCGCAGTGGTTCACGCCAGTAATCCCAACAGTTTGGTAGGCCTAGGCAGGAGGATCACTTGAGTTCAGGAGTTCAAGACCAGCCTAGCCAATATGGTGAAACTCCGTCTCAACTAAAAATACAAAATTAGCGAGTCGTGGTGCCTGCCTATAGTCCCAGATACTTTGGAAGATGAGGCAGGAGAATCACTTGAACCCAGGAGGCAGAGGTTGCAGTGAGCTAAGAATGTGCCATTGTACTCCAGCCTGGGCGACAGAGCAAAACTCCATCAAATGAGTAAATAAATAGAAGTTACAGACAGAAAATTAAATACATTAAACACATAAAGAATTGGAAATTTTATGTTGAAAAATATGCCCCAAAACTGAAAATACAGATGATGAACTGAAGGAAATGTCTGCAACACAAAGAAGACACCCAGCGTTACTATCTCCAATATGTATAGAAAAAAAGAAAGAAACTAAGAAAAATTAAAAATACACCCAAAGAGTCTGGAGGACATGCAAATGGCCAACAAATACGAAAAAGTACTCCATCTCACTAATAATTAGGAAAGAGCAACTTATATTCAAAATAGCACTTTGTTTTTTACAAACGGCCATTTGTGAATGGCAAAAGAGAGCTGCTACCCATAATAAGAGGAAGCATCCATATATTTTTGATATTACATAAATACATGTATCTGTGAAAACAAGGATAAAAAGACACATTCCTGAATGTTAGTATTGGCTTTCTACTTAAGGAGATGGGAAGCAGAGAGAATTATTAGCTTCCTCTTTACAAAGGCTTTTATTTTTTCATTTGTTATAACAAGAGTGCATTTACATTGGCAAGGTTTTTTTCTAATCTAGTAACAAAAATTCTAAAGGAAAAACATCTTGAAGGTTTATTAAAGACAATTGATAAAAGATGACACAGAAAGGACAAGTCAAATTATATTCATCATGAATCTTTTCTGCTCACTCCCACTGGATCTAATGGCTTCACACAGACCAGTTTAAACAGAGAATGATCTATACCACAGAGCTGATGAGCAAATGTCTGGTTGCTACTATACATTTATCAGGGCGCCCTATTAAGGTAAACAAATGAGCAAGAAAATAAAAATACAGATCACCCATCCTAGATAAAACACAAAGAGAGCCACCAAGGCTGTGCAAATGAATCCTGGTTCTATCTATTCATCTTTGCTGCTAATTATGTGACTGAAGATGGGAAATGAGTTTGTTGGTGTCTCACATGCTGGCAGTACTCTAACCACTGCAGAGAAAGGAAACACGGCATACTGAGATTACCTTAGCACAGAGAAAGGGGGTAAGATGGGGAGACAGGCTTGGCTGGTTATTCGTTGCTCACTGCAGAGATGAAAGACACATGTTTGGATGAAAGTCAAAGGAAGGGAGAATAAACCGGCAACTCAGACAGTTGGAATCTTAAAAAAGGAGTCTGGTGACACTGCTCTTAGATAGAATAGCAATTAAATAGATAAATGTTACTTGTCCCATCGAATATTGAATCCATTTAAGAAGAAATAAAAAGCAATGCAATGTCTTTATCTTTAAAATAATGCGGGTAGACTTTTAAGCATTTCAAGACAATATCTTTGGGAGTCCAATTTTCTTGTCTTCTTAATGCCGAAAGGATGGAATTAATCTGTTCTAATTAAAGATATCCTCAAAAAGATCACTGCCACTTTACTCCAATAAAAAAAACTTGTCATAAAAATACAAATTAGAAGTAAAAGTTGAAGTGCATCGTTTCCTTATAATGTTTTTTATTTTATCAATAAATTAATATTGTTAATGTCATTCATTTTCCAAGAAGATGAAATGAGGATTTATGTTACTCTTTGAAACATTCTGCTTTCATCTTAGGAGGAACCCAGTTTAAGCTTTGAAATACGTATGCTTGATCGCGGGCTTCTAGCCAAGGTGCACCTAATTAATCAGAAGATCAAATGTGCACTCAGTGGGAGGCACAACTACAAAACCACAGGTGGTAGCCAACAGCTCCATTTAATAAAGGTTGCACAAACAGAGTACTGTACTAGGGCTCCTGTCACCTGCATGTGGATTTGCTGCCATTTTGTCATTGACACAAGAACAGTTATATGTCATAAAGCTTCTCATTCCACTGATGTTTAATTCTCTAATCCTTAGAGCAATTCCATAGCATTGGAATCAGACAAAGTACGATCTGTTTGTTTAGTTTGTTGTTGTTATTATTGAATTTATTACTGGCTTATCCTGAGAACATAAAAACTTATGATTCTGTTAAATAGACAGGCAGGCTGTTAAATAGTGTTGGCAGATAAGGGCACAGGTTTTAGAGTGAGACGAAACTGGAGTGAAATAATAAATTAGCTCTGCTAATGATCAGCTGTGTGATATTAGAGAAGTTAGTCTCTCTAAGCTGCTTATTGCTCATCTATGAAATGAGAAGAGTAAGACCTACCTTGTAGGTTGCTGTAGGGATTAAATAAGATACCATTATAAATCACTGTATATAGAATGCATTTGACAAATGGTAATTTTAAAACCTGGGAACTCAGGGACTGAGGGGAGGAGGGAGAAGAATCATGAATTTTCTCTAGATGAAGGTTTAAGAAAATCCCAGCAGGCTAAACACATTTTTATCATGGATTAATTTCACAAAATCATTCCTCTCAAACAGTTCTAAAGGGTCTGTTTTGCAATCTTATATCCTAAATCCATGGAAAGGTCTGACAGATCCGGAAAAATAGGGCAGGTGTTTTTAAGTGGTTCCTCTTTCAAGTGTTTGCTTTGGTGCACAGTTATTTGATACCTATTTTCATTCAGTTAGGAAGAGACATAGTGACAGAAGAAATAGAATTGAGAAAATGTGGATTGTCATCTCCTATTAAAGACTGGTAATATCTAATTGATATCAAAAAGACAATAACAAAGTCTTATACCCCAGTCACTGGACTAAGGGTATAAAAGTAAATTTGCCTTTAGTTTCCTCTTAAAGGGCACAGTACTCTTTACTTTTTTGCTCTAAGTATTATGGAGTCCAGACAAGACATACTTGGGTTTGAATTCTTACCCTCAGTGAGGGTGCTCAAGTCATTTAACTCCTGTTTTTCAGTTTCCACAGTGTAGAAGTAAAGCTATAGTAATACCCACCTCATTGGAATGGGCCATGGAATCTACATGTTTAGTGATCTCTCCTTGATGATTGTTATGCACACTGATGTTTCAAATCCTCTGCTTTAAAGCCATGCTTTTAAAAATAGCAATAGAACAGCAAATAAAATATTTCTAATACCCAAAGTAAGTGAGTTAATGTGACTTTGCTGAATTATTACCCTGGGTACACTTCGCAGCTAGATTTTTTTTTTTAAATCACAAATAGGAGAGGTTGGCATATGCAGCATGTTTACATTGTGTGTGTGTGTGTGTGTGTGTGTGTGTGTGTGTGTCTTCAGCAAGATAAAAGAAAGAAATAAGGAGGAAAGAAAGAAAACACCCACATGATTCAAAGGGGATTTTTCCATTAAGTGTCTGTTGGCGGTAGCTGCATGATAACACTTGGGAATATAATACTAACGATGCAGTTGCCTAATGGTCCCAACACAAATAATGCAGAAAATTACAAGTAATGCAGATGCAGACTCAATTACCACTGAATGCAGGCAAAAGGCAACCGGAGATATAACACGTATCATTCTATGTTATCCTCATTCCTTCTACTCGGTTAAGACAGTCGTAGGGCTAGAGAAATTCCCTTTTTCAATTATTTTCCATGTCCTCTCAAAAGCATTTCCCTCCCCCAGGTTCTTTGGCTCATCCCAATATTGGGGCAATAGTTATTTGCATAATGTTCATATAGCCTAATCCCTATCATGAAACAGCAAAGATATGCATACTGGTTTTAGAAGAAGAAATTCATCTGTCTTGCATGCTTACTAGAAGTGAGACTAAGTGATAGGTATTTGTTTACATATTATTTAATATTTTGATTGCCCTACAAAGTAAGTATTATTATGTCCATTTAAGGATAAGAAAATTAGATGCTCAAAAAGTTCAAGAAATTTAAACAAGTCACTTGGGCTGGTAAATGACAGTGAGATTCCAACCAGGTTTGTTTGATTTTGAAAATTCATGCATTTTTTTACTACAAGGAATAAAGCCAGACGCATTGAAACAGCAAAGTTTCAGAGTTCCAAGCAACAAAATTCATACTTGGCAGGCATAAGCAGTAAAGGAATTTTACTGAAAGACTGTTAGAAAGTTCACAGAATCGTTGGGAGCACTGAAGAAACATGCTGGAGTTTCCCAGACAGGAGCAGTGCTTCATCATACCACAGAACTCATCTACTGGAAAAAAACAGCCACCGGCAGAGCCGGCGTGGTCATGAAAGGCTGGGGCTGACATCACTGCTGGAATACCCTGGGAACTCAGGCTCACTGCTGCCAAGATCACTTCCAAAGAGCACTCCCTACAACCTCTGCTTCTCTGCATGACTAAGCTCCCAGGTATTTAGTCCTTGCTTAACACTTTATCTCACTTAATGTATTTTGTAGGTATCCTCTCATTTATTCCTCACAAGGTCACTGTGGAAGTGTACTCCGTTTATGCTCAATTTGCAGACAAGGAACCAAAGCTCAGACAAGTTAAGAGACTTGCCCACGATCACAAAGCCAGTAGGTGATGGAGCTTCTTAACTCACATGTGTTAGTGACATGCTTTCGTGAAAGGGCCATCAGGGTTTTAGAACCACAAAAATCTGAGTTCAAATCCTCACTCTGAAGAAGAAAAAATAGTCTAGAACTATACATCTAATTGGTAAAGAGTAGTTCATGTGGTGATTCCCTACGTTTGAGGGAGGCTGAGAGCTAGTATCTGACATTTAACAGCATTTTTTAGTGAGAGACTGGCTCTGCCTCTCAACTACACTTATGAAAATCACAAAGCTTGTGTAACCTGGTTAACCTTCAGAATTTAGTCTCTGTCAGTGTTCATTAACAAAGCAAGATCTGTTTTTCAAAGAGAGAATAATTACTTAATGAAAAGAACATGGCTTTGCTCCAAAACCCTAGGTATTTCCACTCTGATTCTCCTATCTACCACAGGCTCCATTGAACATCTCAATTTGTTTCAGACACTTTGACCACTACTGGTTGCATTCACCACCTAGTAAGAGTGAAAGAATTACTTTTACAGCAGTTTAGACTTGTTGGGGTAGCTTCTTTTGCTCTAAACACCACCAAAAAAAAAAAAAAAAAACTGGTAGCTTTTGTTATCACGAGTCATATGTTGCATACATTGATTCCAAAATACAAAGAGCCCTTCAATCACTTCTTCCTTATCGATGGAGGGTAAAAAGCCTCACAATTTTTTTTTTCCAATTTGAAGACATTTCCAGACAATTCTCAGACCACTAGAGCTTCAGAAATTTCACCAGAGTTACAGATTTCTACATGTTAAAAGAGTTATCTCCCATCCTCTAGCATTTAAGTATTCTCCAAAGCATCAAGGCATCTAGCCTATAGACCCTCAATATAGTCCACAAACATGGTTTCCTGTGTGACGGTGAGACAATGAAAATCCCTGCAAACTAAATTGTGGCACAGAACTAGAGAACTGCCATAACTCTGAAGCAAGGGTGATAGGGACATCACTTCTCACCCTACCAGGTAAAAGTAAACCTCTTCAGGGTACTGACTTGTATCAAGATAGAGAAAACAGTCCAGTTAAAAAAGGAAAACTTGGCAGGGCACAGTGGCTTATGCCTGTAATCCCAGCACTTTGGCATGCCAAGATCAGTGAATCACCTGAGGTCAGGAGTTCGAAACAAGCCTGGCCAATGTGGTGAAACCGCATCTCTACTAAAAATACAAAAATTAGCCAGGTGTGGTGGCACGCACCTGTAGTCCCAGCTACCCGGGGGCTGAGGCAGAAGAACTCGAACCCAGGATGTGGAGGTTGTAGTGGGCTGAGATTGCACCATTGCACTCCAGCCTGGGCAACAGAGAGAGGCTCCATCTAAAAAAAAAAAAAAAAAAAAAGCAGAACTCTCATCATCCGCTTATGTAGACCAGACATCTGACATAAGGCATCTGCAGCAGAGAAGGAAATGTTGTCTGCTCTTTCCCTTCTGTAACTCTAGCCTCTTAGAGGATGGATGGAAACATGACAACACCCAAAACTCCTCCTCCCTCTTCTGCTGGGTCTAACCTCTCACATGGCTAGGGGGCAGCGAGAAAGAATGAATCTTTCCGCAAATCTCCCTTTACTTAATTCCCTGCAGTTTTAGTTATTTCCTTGGTGTCACTACTCTCTTGAGTCAAGACCTCCATGCGGTAGGCATCCACATGGTGGCTCACTCGTGGAACTCCTATGTACATTCTTCATTGCGTCATGCAGGGCTGACTCACTGCACAGCTCCCTAGTGTGGGAGGCAGGGGCCCAACTCAGCCTCTTCTACTCTACCTTAGCATCCTCCATGTGTGATACATTCCACCTTCACTTGCTGCTGAGCTTTTTTCCGTATGGCTCAAGTGGTTCGATCCCAGATATCTACCATGTTATTAACTTGATACATGAGGGTATCATTACACCACCAAATCTGGGGAATGCAGTCCTCCTCGAAGGGCCTATAAGAACTCTGCCAAGTCCCTTTACATAGGTATCCTCAAACTTCACAAGTGTTTACCTTGAAGGCTCCTCTCACTTGACTTTGGGTAGAGCTTAGCACCCCATCCTGCTCCCAAAGTACAAATACTGCTTTAAGGCTGACCCTGGAGGCTCTTTCCCCGCTCCCCAGTCTTTTTAAATGGGCTGAGAAAGGTGTGATTTGGTGGTGGCTAGTGGTACTTCTGTACCCCTTATTAAGCCTTGTAAACATAAGTCTGTCCCCAAATGTGAAAATTATTTTTGAATTAGGAAATTTTTTAATTAGGAAAATTATTTTTAAGTAGGAATACTTAATACCTGTTATTTTCATCTATGGGCCCTAATGCAATTTCCTGGGCAACAGAAAATACCTTTCTACAGAGAAAGACAAAAAAAGAAAGAAACATAGAGGTTTTCTGTGCATGTTTGTTTGTTTTGTTTTATAGAAGAGTGAATAACTTCAATAAAATACCTACGAGGAATGTTAAGGGTCTAGTCGTGTGGGGGTTTTTTAATAATACTTTAACATTATTAATGATCAGCATTTAATTTCGCCCAGGCAATATGCTAAGCTCTTTAGATATATCATTTCACTCCATCCAATTAAAAGTCCTTAATTTTACCACCTCCATTTTACAGATGACGAAACTGAGACTTACAGAATTAATTTGCCAAGGTCAGAAAACTCTTCCTAAGTTGACATTTAAGTCATTCTGTCTTATCATCTTTCAATTGTCTCTTTTTCTAATATTTGTTTTACTTGATGTCTACTAACTTACATATTTTTAACTCTAAAACACAACAGATGGACTGGGGGCAGGGCTCCCAGCAATGCTAAGGATTTTGCATATTACATTATACTATAGTTTGGATAATTTTTTCTTCACTATTCTCAAACAAAAAACGCACGTTTCTACAGAATGTATGTAATAGGAAAGAATTACAACATTTTGATACACAGGCATATGATGAACTTTTTTTATTTTCATGCATTAATAAATCTCACCACATTGATTCAATTGCCCTTCTCTACTAAGTGGAAAGATGGGAGAGATGAGAAATGAAGAGCCTCTGTATCCAGAACTCCCATTGTCTCTTTAACCAATAGCCTGAGACTGAACACTGAATAAACTTGACTTGATTTCCCTGGGGTCGGCATCTTCCCCCTCAGCCTTCCTGGGTGAGAGAAGATGGCAGCAGCAAGCTCAACAACATGACACTTGGCAAACATTCCGAGACTCTTTGATTGCCCAAGGGCATACAGCACGGCCTTGAATAAATGCAGATTGAACTAAGGACTGTACTTTCTTAGCTCCTTGCCAAAATGTGCTGTCTTTTAAGCAAGACTGGAAATGTGGGAACCTGAAGTCCTGATTACCATTAAATCTTCCACAAGAGCACCTTTAACTGGAAGGATTTTATTTCTTAATTGTCTGATAGCTAATTCTGAAGAATGGAAGAGGAAAAGCAGAATTGAGAACTGAAGAAAGGATTCTGATTTGGGAAAAGAAGGCGAAGAGGAGGAGAAACTTGCTGATAATGGCTTAATTAATACACTTCAGCCCTTGTTTTCTACAGTGAAGATTCAATGTTCTTCATTGTTTATCTTTGGGCATAATTTTAATTAAATGGAGCATAGTGTTTAACTATGGTTAAGGGTTGCAATGGGGATAATTCTGCCCCCAAAATTCACACAGTGCAAGCAGCTGGGTACTACTTTTAAAGTCATCAAAAATATGGAGAATAAAATACTTAAAACTGTCTATTTTGTTGATTCAAGCTTATTCAACCCTTTGCTGGTGGGAGATTTTACTGTACACTTGAGTTGCTCTCTTGATAGTATTTGCCTCCAGTGAAATCCTGTTTGGGAACTCATATTCTTTTTTATGCTGAAATCCAAACTGTTTTGAACAGGGCTGGCTTCATTAAAATGATTTCCTACTGTCACACAGTGACCTAAATGACAATTGACTTTTGCCTTCCATTAACAGAATGCATTCAGATTTCATTTTCATGTATGAATGCAATTCATGCTTCACATCATGTTATTTTAAACAATACCACAATGTAGATTCATGAATAGTGCTTTAAAATCTGTTTCCAATGTTGCTATCTTTTAAAGAATAAACTGTGAGAAGTTCTATGCCCTTATACGTTCTAATTCTCTGAAAATGCATTGCAGCATTTAAAGGTCATTAGCCTTATACACTCTTAGTGCACCATAAGCTTCTATTGGAATGTGTTATATAATCAGAAACAAAGGGTGTCTCCCTCTCTCCTGCTGCCAGGCATTATACAACACTGAAGCAAAAGAGTTTCACTCACATAAAAATGTCTTTCAACCCTGATTAAATAGCAGTAAATTCTTAAAATTATTTCCTATGGTTGTTATACATTTTGATTTATCCTCTCTCCTACAGTAATTAATAGCAACAAACCACTCATATTAGCCAGATGGATGACTCTAAGATTAGTCTGAAGTTTTACCTCAATTATGGAAAAAGAAGATGAATTTGAGAAATAAATAAGAAAAAAAATCCTTCTCTTAGGTTCTTGGGTTTTCCCCCGCTTTTTTTTTAGTTCAGATTTTATTCTTTTGCAGTTTTAGAACAGAATGTGTTACTGCTGCTCAACTCTTGATGAATACAAAAAGCCCACAATTGGCATTTATTTGATCTAACACATGATTAATGTGGTGAATTGCATGTAGTCCCAACCTTTTAAATCTCTGTGAAGAATTACATTTCTGTCCACAGGCATGTCACTGTTAAAAAATGAGCCACCTAATAAAAGAACACACAGTATATTAATATGTAATTTCTTTCCCAGTATGAATGCTAATTACTGACAGTGCAGACCTTATGCTTGGTCCTTGATATGGATAGACTTTCGAGCTATCTTTGTTGGTGTCATCAGTCTTACTACTCCATTCACCCACATTTTCATTTTAAAGACTCCTGAAGATAAGCAGGGGGACTATTTAGTGGTTTTCTAGATCTAATGTGATTTAGTTTAAAAACCTGTAAGGTGGGGAGGGGTAAGTATTTTCTAACTTACTTCCAGAAATTAATTTGGTTTGCATGAAAAGAAATGTCATTATGTTAAATAATTCCCCTCTTGAAAGTACTTTCTCTGTTGCTTTCTGGCAGTCTCATTAACCTGTAAAGATAATTCAGTTGCCTAACATTTTTTTTTCTTGTTAGCTTCCAATTGAGCATTAGTAAATGTGAGGTTTCTACAAAGTATAATAGCTTCAAATATTCATTTCAATTGTTGCTTGTTGGTTTAGGTTTTTCATGTGATTTTTTTAATGCCAGGGTCTGGTAGGAGGGAATAATTATCACATACAGCCTTCATTGTGCGACCCAAACATATAGCTCTCTTTCTTCTTCAAGCCCTTATATTTACTCCACAATCAGTATCCCACAAATTATTATATCTCACTAGGAAGAGCTTTTAATACTGTATTACTTCTCAAAATCAAACTCTTGGCCACTTATTAGCCCTTCAAACTATTTGATATCAAAAATATATCTAAAGCTCTGTGAGGAGACTTACTTTTTAAAAAAAATGTGTTAAATTCATCTTTACTCCCTCAGTGCCTAGCATAGTGTCTGAGATTTATAGAAAGCGCTAGTTATTTTAGCCATCATCTTACCCAGCACTGAACTTTATTCAGAAATGCTTATAATCAAGTACATGACAATCAGTTTGATGACTGCTCAAATTAAACAAGTTGTCCATTGGAAGTGGCTTAAAAATCTAACTTTGTACTACTTTGATTAACATATGCCTCTGAGGGCAGGGAGTGCAGCTGACCTCATCTGTTTCTAAGATTGAGAAAACTGACACCTTGTCTTTTAATAACTAAAATTTTAATTTAATGGGATCAAAGTTCAACAAATATTATCAGAAATTTTTTATGGGTCAGAAAAAGAAGAAAACCCATTACAAGGATGCCTACAATTTAAAGCAATACCATTGAAGAATAAAAAGACACAACATGATGCCTGGAAGCTGAAAAGCCATCTACCATGCCTGGTGTAAGGACATTCAATGACAATAGTTGATAAATGATAATACGCTGGGAGTGGAAGAAAAGCTAAGTCTGTAAACTAAGAAACCTGCCTGTGAGTAACTTCACCTTCGAAGTAGACAAGTAAAGAAATTAAGCCACTGAAAATTTCCATTGCAAGAGATATTAAAAGACATTTATTAGTTGAAGTTATTTTCTGTTTCTTTAGCTCCACTCAAAGTCCTCTCAGGTCCCCAGGCTGCCACCCCAGGATACAGGACTGCGTCGGACATACAATGGACATTCAGGTAAAGATTTGTTGTTGAACGAATGTACCTGTGCTTAGGCAACTACACTTGCACTTTTCATCTGTTAGCTTAGATGATGTACAAATTGCAGCCCTAAAAATATTCAAGGCTACTAGCCTTAGCTTGATTATAAACTGTGATAGGGAAGTACATAAATGTAAATATAACCTATCAGAAGTTGAGAGGCTGGTTTCAGGGCTGGCTATTTACGTGTTTCTGTTTTTGTTTTAATATTCTCAGGCAGTAGTTCAACTTCCAAGGGAACTCTTAGCCTCCAAGCTTTCCTGCTCTCGGTATTCTTGCTTTTCCTGTGAGGCCTCATTGTGAGAATTTCTCTGGGCCCCTGCAAGCTCTTGGAACATGATTGAGATTCCTCCCAGATTTATTTCCACTGTATCCTATAATAACCCCTTCTCCCCTCCCATTCTTGGAAGTTGCCTGAGTGACTCTTTTCCTTGAAACCCAAAGTTTATCATCAACATACATAGAGAAGACTTTATGTTTTTAATTCAGATACGCTAAAAAATAAGATAGTGGCTGAGGGCGGTGGCTCATGCCTGTAATCCTAGCACTTTGGGAGGCCCAGGCAGGCAGATTGCCTGAGCTCAGGAGGGCAGATTGCCTGAGCTCAGGAGTTCGAGACCAGCCTAAACCCCATCTCTACTAAAATACAAAAAATTAGCCAGGCGTGGCGGCAGGCATCTGTAGTCCCAGCCACTTAGGAGGCTGAGGCAGGAGAAATTTGAACCCGGGAGGTGGAAGTTGCAGTGAGCAGAGATTGCACCATCGCACTCCAGCCTGGTGACAGGGCGAGACTCCTTCTGCAAAAAAAAAAAAAAAAAAAAAAAAAAAAATAGTGTTTGATATTAATCATTAGTGTTCTGCCTCCTTTTATACAATGTGAACATCTTTTGATAAACATTGCCAGCTGAAAATATTTGATTCTTAAACTTCAATAGTTTACCAAGTAACAAATAGCTACTGCTGATCCATCTTAGAATATTGTCACAGGTACATAACATAATAAAATCCTCCCCAAAATTATCTGCTTGCTATAATGTCCCAGTAATTAATCTTGTAAACTTTCCCTAAACAACATGCTTTAAAGAACCAAATCACCATGCACTATCCAACATCACCCTGGTTTAACCCCCAATTGGTCCAATCCCCTTATTTCTCTTGTTTTGTACTCACACAACAAAGGAATGTTTTATAAAGCAATATCTATTGATTTCTAACTCTGATGCATGAAATCAAGAGAAAATTGGGGAAAGGGGACAATTTTGGAAAGGAAATGGTGAGAAAAATGCATCTGAGCCAGAAATGGACATTTTGTAATGGCTGGTTCCATTTCATCATTTTGCCATTTTATCTCTTCTCTTCAATACCAGGCTTTACACATTTTCTCACAGTTTTTACAAAGCATGCATGGTTGCTTTCACATCCATAAAGAAAATATTCTACCTGTTAGGATGGCCAAGTTGTCTCCAAAGACCCACACAGGCTTGTTTGTGTTTATTCTTTCAGCAGTAAAAAGAGATGATGTAAAACATCAGTGGTCCATTGGTCTTCTAATGCTTCTCTTATTTTTCTAAGTTTGTGCCTGAAACATTTGTCTTTACCATGGCTTGGGCATAGAGATGAAGTGTGTGCCTTCTGTAATAGCTTTTTCATGTAATTATTTTATTTGCTGATTGACTGCTTCATGTCTAGTTGTGGTCTAAAAGTGTTTCTAGTTTGTTTATTTATTTATTTATTTATTTTTCCTCATTAAATCTAAATGTGTGTATAGCTTGGCCTGTTTTGAGGTGAAATTCTAGTAATTTTAAAAGATTACATATATTCCACATATATGAGTGTATATGTAGAATGCTATGTATATGCTATGGTTTGGCTCTGTCCCCCTTCAAAATCTCATCATGAATAATAATTCCCAAATCCCCACATGTCAAGGGAGAGACCAGGTGGAGGTAATTGAATCATGAGGGCGGTTACCCCCATGCTGTTCTCATGATAGTGAGTGATTTCTCATGAGATCTGATGGTTTTATAAGGATTTGGTAGTTTCCTCTGCGTTCATTTTCTTTCCTGCCGCCCTGTGAAGAGGTGTCTTCGGCCATGATTGTTAGCTTCCTGAGGCCTCCCCAGCCATGCGGAACTGATTCAATCAAACCTCTTTTCTTTATAAATTACCCAGTCTTGGCAGTTCTTCACTGCAGTGTGAGAACAGACAAATACATTATATACATGCATGTATATATACACACATGCATATGGTTCTACCCATTTGACTTGTTGTCTTGTCTCTTGAACTCCGCCCATTTTATGGGTCATTCCTACTCACTTTATTTCAAACAATTAAAGTCCAAGTTTTTTTAAGGCCTTAGTACATTCTAGTCTTTGCTATTTAGCAGTATGTTTAACTGATCTACTAAGTTGTGACGATGCTAAACATGGGAGAAGATCCAAACATTCAGCCAAAAGTTTCACATCAGAAAACACGGAAAGATCGCTGTATTCCTCCAACAAAGAAAATAAGTATGAATTGCCAAAGAGTGATAGACACTGGTAGTTCACTCAAATCCTGGGAGGTATTCCCAGTGACAGAATTACGCATTGTCCTTTATGGGCCGAATGCTGTAGACATGCCTGAACTCTTAAGTGCAGGAGGACCAATTATAGCAACAGTTATCAGCTAACCTCTTGTCCACAGACCATGGTCAACCACCTTGTAGTAAGCAGGTGCTGCTGGCTGCAGGTTCTGACTGGTGACTGAGTGGACACAGCACAACCAGTGGCAACTCTCTGGTGGTCATCTGAATGTCTTTTAGAGAGTGGAGGACATTCAGATTGCTAGATTCTCTTCGGCTCTCATGTGTTCTCTTTCAACGTTTTTCAATGACTCACCTCAGCTTCTGAATCATCCTTATTCTCTAAAAATAAAAACATACTGACAGTATTTATGCCATCTCATCTTTCTTGAAAGTATTGGTGGGAACATTCTTTTGTAATGTATAAAATGTAATGATTGGGTTTTTATGCTCATGTGTGAGATGTGCCTCCCTCAAACCATGTTACAATATAAGCACATTACCCATCTGATATGAAAACATGTAAGTATTGATGGGAAGCTCTCTTTTCATGACGTTTATTTCACTGTCCAGAGCCCTAAGTAACCATCCAATTGATAACAATTTAACATTTCAAAGAAAGGGATAAATCTGGATTGATGTGTTTGTTGTTTGTTTGTTTTTTGTAGCACTACCTACTTTCTATATCAGTAGCACATTTTTTAACATAGAGCACCTATGAAATGAAACTTTTTGGAATAGGAAAAAATTATCTCAGATTTCAAAATGAGACAGAGTTTTTTGCTTCTTTTCAGCAATTGTGTTGTTTCCCTTACAGAAAATTGAGAATAATATCAAGTTTATCTCTTTTATTTGGCTGCTAGAAAGCTCAGAGCCAAATTTGCAGCCTACCTCAAGTGAATAATTTATATTTCAGATCGTTTATTATATATACTACCATTTTCTAGGGCTTTATTTTTCTACTTCCTTTTTCTCTTCATTCTGATTCCATTTTTTTCACTCTTTGTCTTATGATCCTATATACTCACACATTTTAAGGTTTTTGTTGTTGCTGTCAATGGGGTAATTATGCACATAGAATCACAAGCGTATACGCGTGCATACACAATAAGAAAAGTTGCTCAGAGTATAATCAAACTCTTCTTTTAATGTCCCTGTATGATATGATAACACTTGACTACAGAGTGACACACCAAGGCAAGAATGTGTGCTCAAATCTGCTGGTAGGGTCATGTGAAAGAATATTAGAGGATATAACAAACCTTTTGACAGCACCCAGATCTCACCTGCAGGGATATAAATCACTGCCTGCATTTGGCATATCTCTGTTCAACTGGTCACCACAATCCTGAGTGATTTTGGATGTCCCCAAACAATCAGTAGTCCTAATAAAAAGGAAGATTGAAAAAGAGAGAGAAATGAGGAGAGGGCAATAACAAACACAAGGAGAAGACTAACAAACACAAACACTAATGGCGCAAGAATTGACTTCCTATTGACAAACATCATGATGAGTGAATTATTCACTTCTCTGATATTTCTGTGTTAGGGTTCCCTGAGGTGTATGTTTGTCATGCTTTCTCTTTTAAAAGAGCTAAAAGAGTATCTTGTTTTTCTGGCATTCAGTCTTTTTTTCCCCGCTGCTGGCATTATATGGTGATGCTTTTGAATACACTTTCTTCTTCTTCCCTCAAGTGACAGTGATTAATTCATCTTGCCCTGAAACCATTATTACAACAAATCACCCAGCATCACCAATTCAGGAAGCATATTCCAGTCATCTTCCTAGGGGTTTAATGAAGCTGGAAACAGATCCACTAAATTGAGGTGGCTGTCCCTGGAAAACAGTGAAGGACTGAACAGATTCACTGCCATTAGTATCACTTCTCTGACAGTGGTAATTTTTACTTTGATTCTTCATGTCAGCTAGTGTGCCCAGCAACCACATGACAATGAAATAATGAGACAGCAACTTCTCCTCTGCCCAACCCATGGCCCAAGCCCTGTCTCTGGGAATCCTGCCAGGTACTTTTACTTGGCAGCCTCCTGCTTCATGCCAAGGAAGAGCGAGAAGTATTTGTCTTTTCACTACAAGATGCATTGCTTTATCTTTGTTGCACAAGTTGGGAAGATTCTACTAGGAATAATGCAATATGCCATAGGGTGAAACTTAGATGAGGGGGCTGAATAAATGTTTTCAAGAGTTTATACCCTAAGGTTTTGGATATGCATTCTGCAGGAGGGAGGAGAAACGATCAGGAGTCGTGTTGATAAGTTAATAACTTAAGGCATGTTACAGACAGACAAACATTCTCCAAAATCTAAACTGACTCCAACATTGTGACACCAAAACTTTAAATACTGAAAGCAACATTTCCTTTTTTGTACTAAAAACTGCATCCCATATATTCTTTGTTAAAGTGTGTTTAGAATCACATTGCAGCTTCCTGAAGAAAGTAATCTTTCAAGAACTTCAGCCGTCCTTCTGAGAAAGAAACAGAGGATCAGTGTACACTCTTCCTAAGAGGCAAGTAGGAATTAGGGAAAAGTCAGACTGGCCCTGAACTACTCAGAAGAACAATTCCTGACTTTGAATGCAAGATAATGTTAATCTATCCTGAGCATTATAATTCCTTGGTCATTGTGGCAACCTTATTGCTTGACTCACTTGGTACATTTTTCCCTTGGCTTCCCTTCATTGGATGCCTGTAAAAGCCAAATACTCATGTCTTCAGCCTCACTTGCAGATAGGAGAGATCATTTTATACAATTCTGGCCAACAAAACCTAAGCAAAACAACCAAAAACCTTGAGAGAAAAGTGGCTGAGAGCAAGGGCGGGGACAATTTGGGGTGGGGTGAGGTGGGATAAATTTTTTTTCCTGATAAAAAACCTGGCCTGGCTCATTTTTCCCATTTTCCCTTCTTTCTGCATCAAATGAAATCTCCATATATGATGCCGTCACAGCCATCTTGCAATCATGAAGCAACGAGCATGGGAGTTAAAGCCACCACATTAAGCATGTTAGAGTTGGAAAAAGAAGGGAAAAAAAAAAACCTAAGTTTCTTGTGACACCACTAAGGAGCCAAAAAATGCCAGAACTGTACAATCCTAAACTTTTTGTTATGTACAAAAATAAATTCTTATTTGCTTAAGACACCTTTAGTTGGATAAGCTGTTAGCTGCAGCCAAAAACATTCCTAATGAGTCCCATAAGCACGGCCAAAGGTTTACACATTTGCAAAACCCAGTCTCGCTGTGGATGAAGTAGTTTGTCAATGCTTATGAAATTCCAGAAAGCTAGAACTTCAGGAGTAAATAAGTCCTGTTGTGCCAAATTCTCATCAGATCAAAGACCTTGAATTAGTAGGGAAAAAGCAGGATGTGAACATCTGGCTCCTTCCAACATTCACCTCTTTCCCTCAGATGAAGCCTCACTGGTTCTGGAGAACTGGAGTAGAAAGGCAAAAATTCTTAAAGTATAGCCCACTTAGACACATAAGTTCTCTGTATCCAGATATCTATGAGGCCACACTGTCTTTCTTGAACTTGAGATTCCAATAAAGACACACTTAAAGTTCTACCTAAAATACCTAGTACTTACCCATTCTTGTAGAGACTGTGCATTGTCAGCTATCATGTTATACCATTAGAAATAAGCTCTTGGCTGGAGCTATGTAAAACACGAAAACTTTGTATTTGGTCATAGGGAAATGGTGCATATGAGAAAGAAAATCTGGCACTTAGCAAAAAGATTCATTTCTGACATTTTCATTTGGTTGTTATGGTGAGAAAATTCACAGCCAGTGGCTGTCAAATCCCAACATACATGAGTTAACATGCTCCAGTAGTTGACAGATGCACTCATTTTTACCTTCATAAAAGAGAACAAAACAGGGTAGGGGGAGCGTGCAGCAATGACCAAATCTAATTCTTCTTGACACTCATGGTTATAAAGTTTGGGGCAAATGCACATGTTAACCCCTAAATAAACACAGACTTCAAAGAATGGAGAAAGTCCACAAAGGGCTAAAAGGAATCCTAGAACTACACACTCACCCTTCTTTTCATTCCACTTCAACTTCTGCCTCCACCGTTGCCAAGTCTTATCAGATGACTGCTATAAACAACGTAATTTATGTAAATAGAATCCACTATGCAAATGCTTCCAACTTGCTTGCTACTTAGAAATTTTGTTCTTTTATGTTTAAGAAACATAGCCTTTATCCCCTGGAATAGACAGATTGGTTATGTTTATGTTCTTAAAGCCTTCTGCTACTGTTCTGGGCTTTGAGGAAAAATTATTTTTTATTTTAAAAAATGTTTTGCCTTGCCTCTCATCCCCTTCTGTAAAAATAGCCTCTTTGTTTAGCTTGGTGGTTTGTACACAGGCTTAATGATTGCAGTAGGGTAATAGAACCTTAGTAAGAAGGGTAGTACACAGAGGTAAATGCATAGATTATACCTTCTACCCTACAGGGGATCTGTTGTTTTATTGGGTTTGTATGAAACTGAGTAATTCAATAAATTCAGAGATCTCTGTGATCTTTGGTCCCTGCTTTGTTTAAGTTATATTTTCGAATGTGAACTCAATGAAATTCTTGTTTGGAGCCATAAATAAGCAGAAAAGTATATGTTCTTTGTGTTCATACTCTCTCTATGCCTTAAAATGGCAAGCCAAATTATAATGAAATAGAGCATGTTCCACTCTACACAAGGACATATTAAAAAAAAAAAAAAAACTCTTTCTGCTAACGTAAACTGCATTTTGTAATTTCTTATTTATATGTGTGCACATATATAAAGTATAATACATAGAAGAGACAAAACGCATAATGTCATGAAAAAGAGTATAAGAGAGTATGTCTTTGTTTTAATAAACATTACAATAAATGAATTATGAATTAAAATTCTTTTCCCACCCTAAAGAAACACATTTTTCAACTTGACGAGTCATTGTAACAGAACTGCAAGCTCCAAGTCATTTAAACATAGTGCTGTTTTAATAGAAGAGAACAAAACATACTAAAATCTCCAATTTGACTGATGTTCATTTTGCTACTTGATGACAAACCCAATCCAACCAGCCATGATTTAAGTGCATTCACTTTTGGACTGTCCAAAATAAATCCCCCTTTGTTTTCTTTAGGCTAAACATTGTACTAAAACATCTTACTTCCAGACATTGCTCTGTGTTTTTCCAGTTGCTTATAAATGATATCTGGTGACTTGCTCTAATACTATATGGGTGTACAAATTAAGCTGATATACTTTCTACTATTTTTCCTCAAATATTCAGCAAATATTTACTAAGCACCAACTAAGTGGCACACATTGTTCCAGACTCTGGAATTGCACCAAAGACAAGGCCTCTGCTCTCATGAAACATAGGGTCTGGTGGAAATAGACAACAAATAAACAAGTGAATGAGATGATTTCAGACAGAGCTAATAACTGAAATATAAAACGAACAATCAGATTGAGTGAGCAGGGGAATGTGAGGGTTGAGGGAGCTTGGGTCAGAAACAACCTCTCTGAGAAGAAGACATGGCACTGAAACGTAAGTTCTAAAAAGAAGGCAGTCACATAAAGATCTCAGGGAAGTGAATTCCAGGCAGAATGGACAATGGACAGCTGGAACAAGGGCCTTAAGATAGAAAAAAAAAAAAAGCAAAACAAGAAAGAAAGAAAATCATTGCTATAATTCAGAGAATGAGGTGGGGAATAAGAGAAGATTAAATCAGTGAGGAAATCTGTGGACAAATCACTCAGATCTGCCTTGAAAAGAAGTTTGGGTTTTATCTTTTTTATTTTTATTTTTATATGAGATGGAGTCTTGCTCTGTTGCCCAGGATGGAGTGCAGTGGCGCCAACTTGCCTCACTGCAGCCTCCGCCTCCCGAGTTCCAGTGATTCCCCTGCCTCGGCCTCCTGGATAGCTGAGATTACAGGTGCATGCCACCACACCCGGCTAATTTTTGTATTTTTTAGTAGAGACAGGGTTTTGCCATGTTGGCCAGGCTGGTCTCAAACTCCTGACCTCAGGTGATCCGCCCGCCTTGGCCTCCCAAAGTGCTGGGATTACAGGCGTGAGCCACCGCACCTGACCTGTGTCTTATCTTAATTGGACTGGGAAGCCATTGGAGGATTTTAAGTGAGGAGTGATGTGACATGAATTATGCTTTAAGCCTATTACTTTATAAAGAGTAGAGGTGCAGAAAGTGAGGTGCAAATGTGTAAACAGAATAATTAGGAGACTCTGTAGTATTGCAGATGAGAAATCATGTTGTCTTGAGCTAATGTTTAAACTGTGGATTAAGAGCCAATATTATTAAAACAAATTATACTTTTGTCCAGTATAAAACTACATATTCTATATTAAGTTTCTTTCCTTTTGATTCAAATTATATCAACTCATAAGATGATTATGGGAGAAACCACCTGATGAATTCATTTTAATAAATATAGACTTTACAGGCTTATGGTTTGTAAGTGGGGAAATCTCTATTTACAACAGTGATTTGGGGTGAATAGTTTTGCAATCACTAGACCACCAGCTGCTATAATGCCTCAGTTAGACATCCTTTGCCCACTTTGCTTTCAAGCCAGTTGCAAGCATACCAGAAAGTTGGGTCACAATTCAAACCTTATCAGCACTTTACCTTAGAGTTATTAAGTATTATCAGATCCTTTTCTGCGGACATATTTTTTAAAAAGAGAAAGAAAGAAGAAAAAAGATAAAACCTGGACTTTTGAGGGTAAGACAGGAAATGTCTACCATGGGAAAATGCAAAACAATGGCTGAGCCTGACATTCCAGCTATGAAACTCACCTATGCTATAACCCCACTCCAGCCCAAGGGAAAATTGGGAGAAAGGGAGGAGGTGAGCTCTATGCCAAGGTCGGCCTTTAGGAAAAGATAGGATTTTTACTCACCCAGGAGCCAAGGATAAGATTTGAAAGGCACACCACTGCCCAGGATCTGGTTCAGGCTTCAGGGAGAGGTGCCAGGCTCCTGGCTTTAGGTATTAGTACTGCTGCAAATGTTCAAGTTCGCTGCCAAAGCAAAGAGAATCAGAACAAAGGCTGGGTCTCCAGCACTCGGGTTCTCCAAGTGAACCATCCACTTCCTTTGACACCAACCATGGTGGCAAGGAAAAACAATCCTGAACACCCTACTTAGGCTCAGACACCTTTGGGAGCCTGCTATGTACCTGAGCTTAAAAGAGACGTGGAGAGATTAAGCCTCTGAAATATTATTGCTTTTTAATATCTTGCTGGTAGCATCTTGTTTCTTGCCTTAACTCTTCTGATTTTACACTTAAAAGTGATTGTCTCCACATTTTTCTTCAGTGCACGCTCTAGTTTCCAATTTATATGACATTCCTATTTGTGTATCACGTCATTATGCAGCTCTTTGTTCAGCTAATTTGGCTCCTTCTCACCCTTTATTTTTCTTGTATAAAAAGGTTACATTCACCTTTCTCAGGCTAATTTTCAACTATAATATTGTTCCTCCTTTACGTTGAATTATTAATACCCTTGCTGGAATTTCCACACAGTGCGAGAAATAGTAACATGGGAAAACACACGGAGCACACACATCTAAGGCAGTTTCTACAACACAAAAGAAAGGCATGAAGAAAGGCTCTGGGGTTGATCCGGTCTGCAACTATTATTTTTAAAGCAAATAACTGCTGATTGTTTTATTTCTGGATCTTTCCCTCTGAATTTTAAACACATAGGAGTCTAACCACATGGTGTTAATAGTGGTGAAAAGAGAGGAGAGAATCACCCTTAATTTCGTTACCTGAAATAACCATTACTGTTTCTCAGTGTTGTTTTTGTTGTTGTTGTTGTTGTTGCTGCTATTTTGAAAATAATACGGTTAGGAGTGAATTCAACCATTTGGGTGTTCCTGAGGAGGGTGTTTAAACCAGTTTATATGTAAGGTCTCAGAAAATATTTCCTGCAGTGGTGGTAAATTATTTAATCATTAGATGCCAGAATGTGGTGAGGATAACACAAAGAACATTAAGGTAGAAGGAATCATCCTTATTCAGTCAGCATCTAGCTTAAATTAAACTAACAAATCAGAAAGTGAAAAGTATGGGGAAAGGAAGCCTTACAAACACTGGATAGGAGAAAAGTGTATGTCATAGCCATTTCCAGAGGGTCCAAAGTAATACAGAAAGATTTTTCAGGGTAGAAATTGTTTGAAAATAAACACCAAAGCAGACGGGAGAGAGAAAACTTGACAAGTTCACCCAGGAGATGTGCACAAAGATATATTATTCATGCATAATGTAAATACTTCATTTTTTCAATAGTTGTACAGTTGTCTACTTGTCTTTTTTTATAGCTGTGTCACATGTCATCTGTCTTAGATGGTTAGTTCTTAAAGCAGTGATCTCCAGCCTTTAGAGAACTGAAAATCCCTATTGCTTGTTATGTGACAACTGCCCTACCCCAACCTCTCTGCCCCCAACCAGAAAAAGTAAGGAGAGGATAAGAACGTTTAAAACTATGTGAACTTTCATCTTATGTAAATTGAAACTATTCCAGTTGAGAGGAATTTTATAATCCCAGCTGGGATAACCAAGGTCCTCCTCCCATCCTCTTCCCACTGCATGTTATAAAACTGAGGTTGCAAGCCATTGTCCAAGGGGAAAAGTTGTACCTAATAAAAACTTTATTTCTGAATTTTAAAGATGAAAAGAGTCTAACCTCCTAGAAGTTGTGAAGGAAAACAAAAAGAAAAAACAATGCCCTTAATCTCATGAAGTAAAATAACCATAATTGCTTTTTTTTTTAGTTTTTGTTCTTAACATTATTTTAATGTTATGAAATAAATACATTATTTTAAGTTCTTTGTTTTAAACAAATTCAGAAGTGCCTAACGAGTAATAAATGAAAATTTCCATCATTTCTCATCTCTCATTCCCAAACCTTCTACCTTCCCAGAGGCCAGATCTGGAAGCATCTTGGTGCATGTTGTTCTCAAATTTATTCTATGGACTTATACATAGCCATGTGTTTGAATGACACATATATAGCTTGTACGGTTTTTATAAAAATAGGCCATATCATACATATTATTTAGCAATTTGATTTTTTAAACTTAACAGTATAATTTGGACATTTTTCCACACTGGAACATCATTCTTTTGATTGCCTATATAACATTCCATCACACTAAAAATCAAAACTCATTTCAACCACACCCCGATATTTAGGTTATTTCTACTTTTTGCTCTAAAATCAACACCCTCACAAGGAGTGTGTATGTTGTACATGTGTCTTTGTGCACATGCTATATTAAACAGATACCCGGAAGTGAAAATAGTGGGTCAGGGGATACTTGAAATTATAATAAATACTGCCACGTTGCCTCCAAAGCTAATCTCATCTGTATATACTGTTGCTTAAAATTCTGTACCTGACATTTTTCATAGTTTTGTGATATTGGGCACATAAATAAAAAATACTTTAACCGTTTCTCTGTTGTTAAATTGTAAGTGGATGCTGGTTTTTCACCAATATGAAAAACAATGCTGTCGTGAAATTCTCTGAGCACATGGGTTTTCAATGTGATGATTTCTTAGCATGGTTTATTGTTCATGTATACTATCAAATCCCTTTCCAACTTACATGGTTTTATTACTTGTGTGATCCTATTCACTAAACTTAATATACGAACCTAAGGAGATGGAATATTTTTTCTATATGTATATTTTCTAGGATTTATTCTTTTGAACATTAGGTATATAGGGACTTTTGTCTAATTATGAAGAGCATGAACTCTTAAACTATTGACATCATACAGCAGAATGGAAAACAGTATGGAGATTCCTCAAAAACTTAAAAGTAGTGCTACTATATACTCTAGCAATCCCACTTCTGGATATATACCCAAAGGAAATAGAATCAGTAGCTCAAAGAGATATCGACACCTCCATGTTTACTGCAGCATTGTTTACAATAGCCGAGGTAAGGAAACAGTCTACTTGTCCATATACAGATGACTAGATCAAGAAAATGCCAGATGTACATATTATACATATATATATATACACACATACACACACGCATACAATGAATATTAGTCAGTCATGAAAAAGCAGGAAATCCTGCCTTTTGTGACTACATAGACGAACCTGTAGGACATTATGCTAAGCGAAATAAGCCAGACACAGAAGAATGAATACTGTATGATCTCACCTATAGTTGAAACCTAAAAAAGTCAAACTTACAGAAACATAGAGTGGAACGATGGGTTGCCAGGAGCTTAGGGTTGGGGGAAATGGGGAGATTTTGGTCAAAGGACACTAACATAGTTATAAGATAAAGTTCAGGAATCTAATGTACAGCATGGGTGGTATGGACATGTATATTAATTTGATTTTGATAATCATTACACAGTGTATGCATATATCAAATTATCACACTAAGCACCTTGAATATATACAATCTTTATTGTCATTAATATTTTAAAATTAAGAAAAAACTATTAACTGTATCCTTTGCTGTATTTTCTGTTTTTAAAAAGTTTGTCTAGGTTCTTTTTATTTTTTTACTTTGGCCATGTCCTTTATAATTGTTACAACACAATAATAAAACAATAATAATAAATAACATTTTGGTATATTTACTCTGTGCCAGCTATACTTAACACTTTGCTGATGAAGGAACTAAAGATTTTCACAACTAAAATCCATAGGTTTGTTTCTTATCATTTCTTCTCTCGTTTTAAACCATAGAAAGTCGATCTCTTTTTCAAGGTTTTAACAAATTTCTAATTTATTTCCTTCTGCATTTTATAAGTTTTATTTTCTATTTCATTGAAATAATAACTCTTTATGTTTATGGAGTGCAGTATGATGTTTTGATACACATATATATTGTATAATGATCAAATTAGGGTAACTGGCATATCCATCACTTCAAACATTTGCCATTTGTTTGTGATGAGAATATTCAAAATTCTTTCTTCTAGCTATTTGTTGTTGTTGTTGTTGTTGTTGTTGTTGAGATGGAGTCTTGCTCTATTGCCCAGGCTGGAGTGCAGTCATGTGATCTCAGTTCACTGCAACCTCCGCCTTCCAGGTTCAACCAATTCTCCTGCTTCAGCCTCCTGAGTAGCTGGCATTACAGGCACCCACCACTATGCTGGACTAATTTTTGTATTTTTAGTAGAGACAGGATTTCACCAAGTTGTCCAGGCTGGTCTTGAACTCCTGACCTCAGGTGATCCACCCAACTCAGCCTCCTAAAGTTCTGGGATTACAGGCATGAGCCACCTTGCCCAACCTCTTCTAGCTATTTTGAAGTACACAATATATTATTGTTGCCTATAGTCACCCTACTGTGCAATGGAATAACAGAACTTATTCCTCCTATCTAAGCGTAACTTTCACCCATTGACCAACCTCTCCCCATCTTCTGGTAACTGCTGTTCTACTCTCTACTTCTATTAGATCAACTATTTTATATCCCACATAAGAATGAGACCTCTACCTATAAATAGTTGTCTTTCTAAACTGTCTGGATTTATCATGGTATATATTGTCAAACACCTTTTCAAATCACCAGTCACAGCAGTGCACAATGAGACCTTCTGTAGTTTCGATAGGGTTTGTTTGCCGCACCCTCAAGTCCCACATTGAAATTTAGTCCCCAGTGTTGGAGGTGGTCCTGGTGAGAGGTGTTTGGGTCATGGGAGTGAATCCTTCATGAATGGCTTGGTGCTGTCTTCCCAGGAATGAGTGAGCTCTCACTCTATTGGTTCTCACAAGAACTGATTGTTGAAAAGAATGCAGCACCTCCCTCCCCTCTCTGTCTTCCTTCCTTTCTCACTATGTGATGCTCCCCTTCACCCTACACCATGAATGGAAGATTCCTGAGGCCCTCACCAGAAACAGATGATGATGACATGCTTCTCAAACAACCTGCAGATACATGAGCCAAATAAACTATTTTCTTTATAAATTATCCAACCTCAAGTATTCCTTTATCACAACGCAAATGGACTAAGACAAGACCAGAATAAATGCAAAGAAGTGATGGTGATAGAACAAGAGAGGAAGAAGATCATATAGTTATGTTCATAAGAACTAGAAAGAAGGTAGTAGAATATGACAAAATAAATGTAGCCATAAGCCATAGAAATGTGTCTACACATATGATGTAAATTTTGCTCTTATTACACTTCTATGGCAAAACATTAATATTATTCTATTAATACTTAATAGTTTTGAAGCAATGTACTTAACACATCAATGCACTTTTTAAAATCACAAGATTGCTGTTCTGAAGAACTGTCTTTCCCCAACCAGTTGTAAGCTCTTTGGGAACATGATCCATGCTTCTACTTCTTTTATATCCCCTACATTGCCAAGAACACAACACAGGGCTTGCTGTGAAGCATTTGGTGAACACCGGTCAATAGGTGTAATGCAGCACTTCATTGACTCCTTCCATAAATATTTCTAGAATCCATGTGGCAGACACTGCTGTAGGCGCTGGGTGGTTTACTGTATATACTGTCCACAAAACAGGAGCAGTTTTGCCCTCATGGAGCCTGTATTCTTGAGGGGGAGATTGCATTTTTCAAACAAGTTATAATTACTAATTATAAGCACTCTGAAGGAAAAATACAGGGCCAGGTAAAAGAGATGTCCAAGAAGGCTTTCTTGGAGAAATGACATTTGAAATGAGATCCAAAGCATGAATAGGAGTTAACCAGGTGAAGGGGGAGAGGCAGTGAGCAGGTAGAGGAATAGTTTACACAAACTTGATGCACTCTTGAAGCAAAACTTCCAAGTGATCATCATAGTGCCTCCCTAAGAACATCAGAAAAAGGCAAAGGAGAAGGTGGGAACAGGGGAGAATAATGAGAATAATCACACAACTCCTAATATCAAAGAATTAGCTGAAAAGGAAAGAGTTTAATTACTGCTAGCTGTTCTACCCAGCAGACAACAAGTAACGGCCTTATCTGTGTTCTTAAGCTCCAGAGACTACCCCAGACACTGTTCTTGGAAGCTTTAGCCATTCTGGAATCATAGACCAATGATTAGCATTCCCTACTGTCCGATTCCTAAGATGCCTACCAGCAACATGGCCGTAAGTAATCCCATGTCTTAAGCTCAACAAAAAAGAGTGCTTTCAGACAAAGTTGTAGAGAGATAAAAACCCTTTGCCTTATTTTCTCAAACTCTGCTCATCTTGCATTTTCACCTCTATCACCATGACAACGTATATGTAAAACAAATAGAGTATTTTTGCTTTTTACATAGGGTAGAGAGGAAGAACAAGTCTAAAACAATATTACCTTCACCCCACAAGGAAGATCTTGTCTCCAGGTGATGCTCATGTCCCTGTCATTTTCTCTAGGCTCTGGGCATGGTGTGACACCTCCCCAGGTGCACTGCAAATGTCAATTCATGAGCTCCTGGGAAGTTGGTGTCCTTACAGCAGCCCAAGTCCAAGTTTTTTTCCCAATGTCTAGTATCTATCAACAAAAGAATGTAATTACCCAACAATTATATACCTATTAGTAGGTGGCTATATATATATGATATTTTATATATAATAATATTATTATATATAATATCATATATGTAATATATTATATTATTATATATTATATTATTATATATATAATATATAATATTATATTATTATTATATATATAATATATAATATTATATTATATATAATATAACATATAATAATTATATTATATATGATATATATAATATATATGATATTAGAGACAACTGACAGCATTGATGAGGGAGAAAAAAAGGAGAAGATACAGGTCATGGAAGCCTGAAGCCATATCTTTGCCCTAGTCAAATATCTGCCTTTTTAGACCTACACTCAAGAGTGGCTGGGGTGAAAGGTGACTATTTTCATTGTATTTAAAATGCCAGTTGCTTTGGTTTGTCAAAGTCCAAAATGAAATGATCTTTCAAGAAGAGTTTCTGACGTATGTAACACTCAGGTTGCATCTCCTGTTTTGAAGATTAAGGCAATTTTCTCGTGCCCTTTTCTCAACTGTAATAAAAGCCCCATTTTTCAGTGGGAAGATGGATGGAAATTCCTCCTCACAGATGTAGTGCACCATCAGGCAGGTGCTCTCTCACTGGAGTGGCATCTTTAGTCCCCAGCGGGTTGTTCAGTGTCAGAGGCTCCAGGCTTGATCAACATCCTACACATTTTCTTGACAGATAGGTATCTTTGGCACCTCAGCTAGTAAACAACAGCACCAGTGCCCATGATTACCTCCTCATCTCTTCTGCCAAACTGTAAGAAAAAGGTTTCTCTTGCCTTAAAAAAGATGTAAACATTGTTCTCTTATTTTTTTTTTGTTATTCTAAAATAGATCCTAAAGATACTATACTCAAGTTTTAATTCTTTAATGCATTTGCTTTGGTAAACATTACGCAGAAAACATCCACAAATGACTCAAAATCCATTAAAAAATAAATAATGTTGCTTCAGACTTGCAGGTTGTTTTGATGATCACTGAGGAGAGTCAGTATTTCCCCCTCCTCAGGCTGGAAAGGAGAGCCAGCAGAGACTCTCAGGGATCCCAGGTCAAGGTTCCCACCCAAAGAAGGGCCCATCAGAATTACTGGGGGAAATTTTTCAAACCAGTTATATGCTTCCACAGATGATTGAGATGTACTTCTCTCACCAGCTAAGAGCCACGGAGACAGACAGCATGATTTAGTAGTAATAGCCAACATGGTCTAAATAACAGTTGATGCATTCATTACCTGTGCAAAATCAGAAAGTTAATAACCTTTCTTCACTTCAGTTCCTCATCTGCAAAATGAAGACACTGATACCTTACAGAATTATTAATTATGGCTAGGCTTGGTGTTCCCATGCAAAGCTCATCTTGAATTGTAGTTCCCATAATCCCTGTGTGTTGTGAAAGGGTGGTTTAATTTACCAGTGGGTGGTAAATTAATCATGGTGACAGTTACCCTCAAGTGATAGTGAGTGAGTTCTCATGAGATCTGATGGTTTTATAAGGGGCTATTCCCCCTTTTGCTCAGCACTTCTCCTTGCTGCCACAATGTGAAGAAGGACGTGTTTTCTTCTCCTTCCACCATGATTGTAACTTTCCTGAGGCCTTCCCACCCATGCTGAACTGAGTCAATTAATCCTCTTTCCTTAATATTAATAAATTACCCTGTGATATGATTTGGCTCTGTCCCCACCCAAATCTCATCTTGAATTCCCATATGTTGTGGGAGAGACCCAGTGGGAGGTAATTGAATCATGGAGTCAGATCTTTCCCATGCTGTTCTTGTGATAGTGAATAAGTCTCATGAGAGCTGATGGTTTTAAAAGGGGGAGTTTCCTTGCACAAGCTCTCTTTTTCCTGCTGCCATCCACGAAAGACGTGACTTGTTCCTCCTTGTCATCTGCCATGATCCTGAGGCCTCCCCAGCCACATGGAACTGTAAGTCCATTAAACCTCTTTCATTTGTAAATTGCCCAGTCTCAGGTACGTCTTTATCAGCAGCATGAAAACAGACTAATACATGCAGTCTTGGGTATTTCTTCACAGTAGCATGAAAACGGACTAATATAGTTATTATGAGATTTAAATTAGATGAGCACAGTGCTTGGTACATAGTAAGCACTCCACAAATGTCATTTTTCTCATGTTTCTCTCCATCTATGACAGAAAATAAGAAAGCTTGGGTGTCAGACAAAACTGACTGCCTATTCTTGTCAGTCTACCTAGTTAACATTGTCATTCTTTTGAAACCATATGTTATTTGACACATCAAATACATCCATTTCTACATATATAAGTCAGATTTATCTCTTTATTTTTAGAAAGAAATGAGCAGTGAAAAGAAAAAGAGAGGGTCAGAGGATGAAGAGAAGTGGAAAGACAAAGAGAACCAAATTATCTTGGGCTACTCTGGGCTGGGTGCTTTCCAGATATTTGTATCCACTTAATTGTTCACATTCCTGTTAGAGATACAAAGATATTGTTGTCCCTGGTGTAGAGATGAAGGAGCTGAGACTCAGAGAGTTTAAGGGGCTCACCCAGTTTAGAGTTAGAGCATATTGGAACTCAATCCTCATTTTTCCATATCCTTTCTACATTTTCTGCATCACAGTGCATTGCCTTGCCCCTCTTCTCCATTTAATTCTTCCCTTCACTGTTGCTTCTTCTTGTTGTTGTTTGTTTGCTTTCTACCAGCATTCAACTAGTATCAATGATCCATTTCTTAAAATAACCTGAGAAACCTGTGCATTACTCATGGTAATAATTCAGGTAAGCCTAAAGAACGGCTTCATTAGCACTCGGTAGATAATGAATACTACAATTCCATTATTACTAATATTGTCACTAAAGACTTAGAGGATTGAAGAGATGGAGAGTTAAAGGAAATAAATTAGTGATGAATCTCACAAGTGTTCTGCCTGCCAACTATTAATAAAGTATATGGAAATCCATCCTTATAAAGTTGTTTTCCTTGAGAAGATTGTTGATGTGATTCAAATATTGAAAATCAATGTTATACATGTCCATACTTTCAAAATATTTGATTCACTAGTTCATTAGCACATTTAGTACAAGATGCTTGGCAGAATGATTGCTCATTTGGAGTACACATGAATAAATAAAATTACAATAAAAAATAAGCCTTTAAACTTGCTGATAATTTTACTTTTTTGAATTCTTAAAATATTATTGTCATAGTCTCTAAGAAAAAGCCTACAGCTAACAGTGATCTGGGCTCTGACATGTAACTATCCTTTTGCTCTATAAAGAACTTCAAGAAGCTTCTAGAATAAGGCTGTGATATCAGAGAAGAGGTAAAGAAAATTTCAAGGACAGACAATTTTATGGACAAGATTTCCATGTTACAAAGGCACCCAGAAAATTGTAGAAAGCTCAATTCTAGTTCTCTCCACCCAATTCCTTGTTGGGCGTGTTATGTAGAGGAGGCACCATCCATCCCAGAGGGATAAATTTCCCCCACTAGGGCTTCTTGAGAACATTCAAGTAACCAGAAAATAGGGAAATGCTTGAAAGAATAAAGCCCAATCCCTAAAAGCTATTAGCTTCTCATATTAGCCATCTCTAAAAATTATCCCTTATCAGCACTATAAAGAGGGACATAAGCAATTCAAAATTGTTTCTAGCTAATAAAACATTTCCCCTTGCTCAGTATTCATCTCCCAATTAATGAAGTGGATAAAGGAAAAATTTATCATTACAACAAACACAACCCCACCTCTTTAGCCTCATCTCCCTGGAGGATGACGGGTGTATTACTAAATGTGCTAATCAACTGAGATGGGAATACTCTGAAAAGTATGGACACATAACATTGAGGTGCAATATATGAACCATCTCAAAACCATATTCAAATAAAATTATGGTATAAAAATGGAATTCCATATTCCAAATCAGTCAGTCTATTTAGTCTCATTATAACCTCATTGGTAATGTTCCCCATCTAAAATATTCTCCACAGTGTTCTCCATGTATGGAATCCTATTCACTCACATCAAAGTCCAACTTAAAATGTTACTTTCTCTACAAAGTTTTTCTTTACCATCTGCACCATTTCCTTCCCAATTAATGAATCATTTGTAATGATCAATTACTCCTATAAAATTCAATTTGCTATTGATTCATTCAACAAACATTTAGTTTACACTGTCATGTACAGTCACTGTGCTAAGGGTGGGAAGTCGAAATATAAATTGTGACAGCCAGATCTCAAAGTTTTGAATTTTAAAAGATTCAAGCAGGTTCTTAATTCTTAATTGTACTATAATGAGCTGAATGGACTTACAGAGAGATGTACATGCTTGCAGAGCATATTATGTAACTCATAGGTGAGGTATAACTTGGCCTTGAAGGGTGGGGTCTAGAGACTTCATTTAACTTGTAGGCTCCCTCACTTTGCATTTACGCTGTAACTTCTTAGTTATGTTTTCATAAGGGATTTCATGTTATCCAACTAGACTGAAAGATTTTTGCAGACCAAAACATGCCTTTAATTTCTGTAAGTTCCCTTAAATATCCTAAATAATATTTGACACACACAAAATACCTCCAAACTATTGATAATAGATTGATTAGTTTACATATCTAATAACTAGAAGAAATTTTCTAGAATGTTTGAAACAAGAAGTTGCAAGCTAACGGAACTTCAGGCCAGTCTTGAAGAGTATTTTGTTCGTTTATTTGCCTGCATAGAGTTTTAAAATTTTAAATCTATGCTCATTATTTCAGATTGGATACACGTCACATAAAAACCTAGATTTATGCACTGGCATGGAAAATCAGACAACTGGGTACAATTTGTACAAATTCCCTCATAGCAACAAATGACTGGATTTGAGAAGGAGCTATCATCATATTAGGGCTTTCACTGTCCAGGTTCCTAGTGTCAACTGAGATGATTTTACTCATTTGCATTACCTGTGAGACCTCTGCATTGAGTTTGCAACCTATTTTAAGCATGGAGATCTTAGTAAAGGATTTGTCATCTCCAAATTCCCATGTACCCCAGTTTAGCAAATAATTTGCATTCTGCATGGCTTGCATTCTTTACTCCACATTTGAAGGCACTATCAAGGACTTAACCATTATTTATGGGAGAATAGAAAATAAGAGGGTGGCCTATAAAGACATGTGGTATAAACTGAGGGCACGCATAGCTTAGGAAGAAAAAATTGTTTCTTACTTTATTCTCCAACTGAGAGCTGGTCTACCTATACTATGTTCTCAAAAAAATTAAAAAGGTAGGGGAAGAAGAAGAAAGAAAAACATGCTTACTACAGCCAGTGCTGCTATTACACTGAATGCATGAGTTCATTCTGGGGCTCAAATATTTTGTAGAATTTGCTGGGGTTTCTCGTGGGAGGAAAACAAAGTACATTAACTTAGCCTTTTGTTATTAACAAAAAGGGTATGAATAAATCAGACTCATCCTTGAATCCTCAAAGAATAATGTCACCCATTAGACTACATTAACAGCAAGATTTTTCTCTAATAAAGTCATGGAAATCTAATTCATCATCATCAACCACAAAAATAATCATCTTGCTGGATACCTGAACAGATAACAAATTGGCAGCTGAGAGATCCAGGAAGACACTCATTTTTTTCTGGGTTTCAACTTCTTGATCCATCAAATGAAAGGGATTAGATGATTTCTGAGATTCCTTTAGCCCTAAAACTTAATGATTTATTCAAGGTACTTCCGGGATGCTAAAGATTTGAAGAAATATAGACAATTATCTATTCTTTAGGAGTTTTGTAGAGGAAAGGGGGTTCCTAGAGAAACACAACAAATAGTTTTTCAAGCTGGTTGTACTAAATGCCCAATAAGAGAACAGACAAAAAATAGAATTTCTGGCAAGGTGGCTGAATAGAAACAGCTCTGGTCTGCAGCTCCCAGCGAGATCAATGCAGAAGGCAGATGATTTCTGCATTTCCAAGTAAGGTACCTGGTTCATCTCATTGGAACTGGTTGGACAGGGGGTGCAGCCCACGGAGGGCAAGCCAAAGCAGGGTGGGCTGTCACCTCATCTGGGAAGAGCAAGGGGTCAGGGAATTTTCTCCCCTACCCAAGGGAAGCTGTGAGGGACTGAACCTGAGGAACCATGTGCACTCCGGCCCAGATACTGAGCTTGTCCCATGACCTTCATAACCCACAGACCAGGAGATTCCCTCTGGTGCCTACCCTACCAGGGCCCTGGGTTTCAAGCACAAAACTGGGCAGCCATTTGGGCAGACACTGAGCTAGCTGCAGGAGTTTTTGTTGTTGTTGTTGTTTGTTTTTCCATACCCCTATGGCGCCTGGATCACCAGCAAGACAGAACCATCCACTTCCCTGGAAAGGGGTGCTGAAGCCAGAGAGCCAAGTGATCTGGCTCAGCGACTCCCACCCCCACAGAGCCCAGCAGACTAAGATCCACTGGCTTGAAATTCTCGCTGCCAGCACAGCAGCAGTCTGAGATCAACCCCGACACTGGAGCTTGTTGGGGAGGGGCATCCATCATTGCTGAAACTTGAGTAGGTGGTTTTACACTCACAGTATAAACAAAGCAGCCAGGAAGCTCGAACTCGGCAAAGCTCCCTGAAGTTCAGCAAGGCTGCTATAGCCAGACTGCCAGATTTCTCCTCTCTGGGCTGGGCATCTCTGACAAAAAGGCAGCAGTCCCAGTCAGGGACTTATAGATAAAACTCCCATCTCCCTGGAACAGAGCACCTGGGGGAAGGGGCAGCTGTGGGTGCAGCTTCAGCAGACTTAAACGCCCCTGCCTGACCGCTCTGAAGAGAGCAGCGGACCTCCCAGCACAGCGTTCGAGCTCTGCTTAGGGTCAGACCGCCTCCTCAAGTGGGTCCCTGACCCCCATGTATCCTGACTGGGAGACACCTCCCATTAGGGGCCAATAGACACCTCATACAGGAGGGCTCTGGCTGGCATCTGGCAGGTGTCCCTCTGGGACGAAGCTTCCAGAGGAAAGAACAGGCAGCAGTCTTTGCTATCCTGCAGCCTCCACTGGTGATCTCCAGGCAATCAGCATCTGGAGTGGACCTCCAGCAAACTCCAGCAGACCTGCAGCAGAGGGGCCTGACTGTTAGAAGGAAAACTAACAAACAGAAAAGATAGCATGTCCACTCAAAGACCCCATCTGAAGGTCACCAACATCAAAGACCAAAGGTAGATAAATCCACAAAGATGGGGAGAAACCAGCGCAAAAAGCCTGAAAATTCCAAAAACAAGAATGCCTCTTCTCCTCCAAAAGATCACAACTCCTCGCCAGCATGGGAACAAAACTGAATGGAGAATGAGTCTGACGAATAGACTGAGGTGGGCTTCAGAAGGTGGGTAATAACAAACTCCTCCGAGCTAAAGGAGCGTGTTCTAACCCAAGGCAAGGAAGTTAAGAACTCTGAAATAAGGTTATTCAAATTGCTCACTAGAACAACCAATGTAGAAAAGAACATAAATGACCTGATGGAAATAAAAAACACAGCACAAGAACTTCGTGAAGCATACACAAGTATCAATAGCCAAATCGATCAAGCAGAAGAAAGGCTATCAGTGATTGAAGATCAACTTAATGAAAGAAAATGTGACACATATACACCATGGAATACTATGCAGCCATAAAAAATGATGAGTTCATGTCCTTTGTAGGGACATGGATGAAGATGGAAACCATCATTCTCAGCAAACTATTGCAAGGGCAAAAAACCAAACACCGCATGTTCTCACTCATAGGTGGGAATTGAACAATGAGAACATTTGGACACAGGAAGGGGAACATCACACACCGAGGCCTGTTGTGGGGTGGGGAGAGTGGGGAGGGATAGCATTAGGAGAAATACTTAATGTAAATGACGAGTTAATGGGTGCAGCAAACCAACATCGCACGTGTATACATATGTAACAAACCTGCACATTGTGCACATGTACCCTATAACTTAAAGTATAATAAAAAATATATAAAGGAACAATAAGAAAAAAAAAAGAAGACAAACTTAATGAAATAAAGCAAGAAGACAAGATTAGAGAAAAAAGAATAAAAAGGAACGAACAAAGCCTCCAAGAAATATGGAACTATGTGAAAAGACCAAACCTATGTTTGATTGGTGTACCTGAAAGTGATGGGGAGAATGAAACCAAGTTGTAAAACACTCTTCAGGTTATTATCCTGGAGAACTTCCCCAACCTAGCAAGACAGGCCAACATTCAAATTCAGGAAATACAGAGAACACCATAAAGATACTCCTTGAGAAGAGCAACCCCAAGACACATAATCGTTAGATTCACCAAGGTTGAAATGAAGGAAAAAATGTTAAGGGCAGCCAGAGAGAAAGGTCGGGATACCCTATCAGACTAACAGCAGATCTCTCTGCAGAAACCCTACAAGCTAGAAGAGAGTCGGGGCCAATATTCAACATTCTTAAGGAAAAGAATTTTCAAACCAGAATTTCATATCCAGCCAAACTAAGCAAAGGAGAAATAAAATCCTTTACAGACAAGCAAATGCTGAGAGATTTTATAACCACCAAGCCTGCCTTAGAAGAGCTCCTGAAGGAGGCACTAAACATGGAAAGGAACAACCGGTACCAGCCACTGCAAATACCTACCAAATTGTAAAGAACATCGGCACTATGAAGAAACTGAATCAACTAATGGGCAAAACAACCAGCTAGCATGTTAATGAAAGGATCAAATTCACACATAACAATATTAACCTTAAATGTAAATGGACTAAATGCCCCAAACAAATTCAAAACCTAGCAAAAGACAAGAAATAACTAACCTCAGAGTGGAACTGAAGGCAATAGAGACACGAAAAGCCCTTCAAAAAATCAATGAATCAAGGAGCTAGTTTGTTGAAAAGATCAACAAAATAAATAGACTGCTAGCCAGACTAATAAAGAAGAAAAGAGAGAAGAATCAAATAAATGCAATAAAAAATGACATAGGGGATATCACCACTGATCCCACAGAAATACAAACTACCATCAGAGAATGCTATAAACACCTCTATGCAAATAAACTAGAAAACCTACAAGAAATGGATAAATGCCTGGACACGTACATCCTCCCAAGTCTAAACCAGAAAGAAGTCAAATCCCTGAATAGACCAAAAACAAGTTCTAAAATCGAGGCAGTAATTAGTAGCCTACCAACCAAAAAAAGTCCAGGACCAGACAGATTAAGAGCTGAATTCTACCAGAGGTACAAAGAGGAGCTGGTACCATTTCTTATGAAACTATTCCAAACAATAGAAAAAGAGGAATCCTCCCTAACTCATTTTATGAGACCAGCATCATCCTGATACCAAAACCTGGCAGAGACACAACAAAAAACGAAAATTTCAGGCCAGTATCCCTGATGAACATCAATGCAAAAGTGCTCAGTAAAATACTGCCAAACCGAATCAAGCAGCACATCAATAAGCTTATCCACTGTGATCAAGTCAGCTTCGTACCTGAGATGCAAGAATGGTTCAACATATGCAAATCAATAAATGTAATCCATCACATAAACAGAACCAACGACAAAAACCACATGATTATCTCAATAGATGCAGAAAAGGCCTTCGACAAAACTCAACACCCCTTCATGCTAAAAACTCTCAATAAACTAGGAATCAATGGAACATATCTCAAAATAATAAGAGCTATTTATGACAAACCCACAGGCAATTTCATACTGAATGGGCAAAAAATGGAAGCATTCCCTTTGAAAACTGGAACAAGACAAGGATGCCCTCTGTCACCACTCCTATTCAACATAGTGTTGGAAGTTCTGGCCAGGGCAATCAGGCAAGAGAACGAAATAAAGCCTATTCAAATAGGAGGAGAGGAAGTCAAATTGTCTCTGTTTACAGATGACATGATTGTATATTTAGAAAATGCCATCATCTCAGCCCAAAATCTCATTAAGCTAATAAGCAAATTCAGCAAAGTCTCAGGATACAAAATCAATATGCAAAAATCACAAGCATTCCTATACACCAATAACAGACAGAGAGCCAAATCATGAGTGAACTCCCATTCACAATTGCTACTAAGAGAATAAAATACCTAGAAATACACCTTACAAGGGATATGAAGGACCTCTTCAAGGAAAACTACAAACCACTGTTCAAGGAAATAAGAGAGGACACAAACAAATGGAAAAACATTCCATGCTCATAGATAAGAAGAATCAATATCATGAAAATGGCCATACTGCCCAAAATAATTTATAGATTCAATGCTATCCCCATCAAGCTACCACTGACTAGGTCACAGAATTGAAGAAAACTGCTTTAAACTTTATATGGAACCAAAAAAGATCTCACACAGCAAAGTCAATCCTAAGCAAAAAGTACAAAGCTGGAGGCATCACAGTACCTGACTTCAAACTATACTACAAGGCTACAGTAACCAAAACAGCATGGTACTGGTATCAAAACAGATATATAGACCTATGGAACAGAACAGAGACCTCAGAAATAACACTATACATCTACAACCATCTGATCTTTGACAAACCTGACACAAACAAGCAATGGGGAAAGATTCCCTATTTAATAAATGGTGTTCGGAAAACTGGCTAGCCATATGCAGAAAACTGAAACTGGACCTCTTCCTTACACCTTATACAAATATCAACTCAAGATGGATTAAAGACTTACATATAAGACCTAAAACCATAAAAATTCTCGAAGAAAACCTGGGCAATACCATTCAGTACATAGGCATGGCAAAGACTTCATGTCTAAAACACTGAAAGCAATGGAAACAAAAGTCAAAATTGACAAATAGGATCTAATTGAACTAAAGAGCTTCTGCACAGCAAAAGAAACTATCATCAGAATGAACAGGCAGCCTACAGAATGGGAGAAAATTTTGCAATCTATCCATCTGACAAAGGGCTAATATCCAGAATTTACAAAAAGCTTAAACAAATTTACAAGAAAAAAACGAACAACCCGATCAAAAAGTGGGTGAAGGATATACACAGACACTTCCTAAAAGAAGACATTTATGCAGCCAACAAACATGAAAAAATGCTCATCATCACTGGTCATTAGAGAAATGCAAATCAAAACCACAATGAGATACCATCTCACACCAGTTAGAATGGCAATCACTAAAAAGTCTGGAAACAACAGGTGCTGGAGAGGATGTGGAGAAATAGGAATGCTTTTACACTGTTGGTGGGAGTGTAAATTAGTTCAACCATTGTGGAAGACAGTGTGGCAATTCCTCAAGGATCTAGAACTAGAAACACCATTTGACCCAGCAATCCCATTATTGGGTATATACCCAAAGGTTTATAAATCATCCTACTATAAAGACACATGTACACGTATGTTTATTGTGGCACTATTCTCAATAGCAAAGACTTGGAACTAATCCAAAAGTCCATCAATAATAGACTGGATAAAGAAAATGTGGCACATATACACGATGGAATACAATGCAGCCATAAAAAAGGGATGAGTTCATGTCCTTTGCAGGGACATGGATGAAGCTGGAAACCATCATTCTCAGCAAACTATCACAAGAACAGAAAACCAAACACCACATGTTCTCACTCACAAGTGGGAGTTGAACAAGGAGAACACATGGACACAGGGAGGGGAACATCATACACCAGGGCCTGATGTGGGGTGGGGGGCTAGGGGTGGGATAGCATTAGGAGAAATACCTAATGTGGGTGACGGGTTGATGGGTGCAGCAAACCACCATGGCGCATGTATACCTGTGTAATAAAACATGCACATTCTGCACATGTACACCAGAACTTAAAGTATAATAAAAAAAATTGTGATGTGTATACACCATGAAATGCTACTCAGCCATAAAAAGGAATTAAATATTGGCATTCGCAGCAAACTGGATGGAATTGGAGACCATCATTCTTTTTTTTTTTTTTTTTTTGAGATGGAGTCTCGCTCTGTTGCCCTGGAGATGGTCATTCTAAGTGAAGTAATACAGGAATGGAAAACCAAATATCATATGTTCTCACATATAAGTGGGAGACAAGCTATGAGGAAGCAAAGGCATAAGAATCATATAATGGGCAGGGCACAGTGGCTCTACTCCTGTAATCTCAGCACTTTGTGGTGGGGCCGAGGCGGGTGGATCACTTGAGGTTAGGAGTTCAAGACCGGCCTGGCCAACATGGTGAAACCCCGTCGCCACTAAAAATACAAAAAAAAATAGCTGGGCATGGTGGCACATGCCTGTAATCCCAGCTACTTGGGAGGCTGTGGCAAGAGAATTGCCTGAGCCTGGGTAGCGAAAGTTGCAGTGAGCGGAGATCATGCCACTGCACTCCTGCCTGGGCGACAAAGTGAGACTGTCTCAAAAAAAAAAAAAAAAGAATGATATAATGGACTTTAGGGACTCTGAGAAAAGGGTAAGAGGTGGGTGAGGAATTAAAAAAAAAAAAAAAAGAATTTCAAATGAAGACGCAAATTCTGAGAGTGAAGGTCCGCCAAGGGAGTGGTACTTAGGATGGGCATTGAAATACGGGTGGATACCACCCAGCACAAATTCGAAGAGGCTCACGGGCAGCCTTTCCGTCAGAGAGAAGCATGTGTAGATCTGTGACTGCTTCCACAGAAGAGATAAAGCTTCTTATGAAAGTCCTGCTCTCTTGTCCATTCCCTCAAATCCAATTTCCCTACCACTGAGTCTTATAAAAGATAATAATATCATCCGACTTTCCTGTTTAACCCTTCAACAACGTTTATCTACCAGATATAGTCTAAACTCCCCAAAACGGCACATCAGAGCATCTGGGATCAGACCGCTGCCGGTCCCTCCAGGCTCATGTCCTGAACCTACTGACTTGTTCTCATACTCCAACAAGACACAGACACCAAAGCCCCTGAAGGGATCACACATATGTTTACTGAATACATTCTACATAAATTTACTTGCTGGAGCTGCCCTTACCTCTTCAAATGCCCTCTCTACGCTCTTTGCCTGACTAATTTCCACCCAGCCCTTAAGGCTCAGCCACTCTCTCTTGCTTTGCAAACTCTTCATTTATTATCCCTGTAACTAATTGTTCAGTGTCTATTTTCTGCACTAGATGGTAAAGAGAGGAAATAGGTCTATCCTATTTGCCCCTGTAACTCCAACACTTACTAAAATATCTAGCATATGGCCACCTCTCAAGAAATATTTGTTCAATGAATGAATGAATGAATGAGTTAGGAAAAAACAAAAGGAACAAGGAGACAGTAGTTCAGGGAGCACACATGGTACCCTACCTCGGCTTTCAAGATAAATGTGACCATCTTACACTGGTATTACCCAGCTTTAAAAAGTATGTTGGCATAAGGCAGCTATAAATATCTTCATTGATAGCCTGAGACACAGAAGTCAGGCAGGATCAAATGCTGCACAGTATCACACAGCGTGCTTGTGCTTCCATGGTATCAGAAATGCAGGGCTTGGACATTTGAGCATGAATGCTGTCAGATTCAAACTTCACTGTGAAGTTCAACCATGTTGCTATAGAAAAACAAGATCCACTTTTGCTCCCACCATGTAGAATTTGAATCCCCTGTTATAATGTTTTTAGCTATAATGGAAAACAGACTTAGATGAGTAACTCATAATTATGGCAAGAGCACTGAAGATGAACTAAGAATGCAGTACTTTGAATGCCAATGCATCTTTTATCCTATCGTAAATTATTGTCAATTCTGCTTTTAAGGAAAAATGAGAGTACATTGCAGGTGATGGCCACTTACTGAGAGAATGCAGATGGCGTTAAATATTTCAGACTCACTGGCTTAAAATGTTATTCACTTTTGTTTGCTCCTTCCCTTGGTGGAATTGGAATGCAGGCTTAAAATTCCCTCTAATGCCAAACAGCTGTTACTTTGCTTTGTTTTATTTAAAATTGAATGTAGCTGCCCCAGATGCCCTGCCCGTGTGGATCTGCACAAGATGTCACTGAGCATCACCAACAAGCCCTGAAAAATTATATTATGCCTGTATACTAATGAGCTGTGGAGTATTTGTGGAAGAATAGGGAGAAGACGGCGTATTCATGGTTTATTATACTACAGCACCAATATATGGCTATCAGCACATTAAATTTTTACTCATATGGCTTGGGGTCAAATATTTAGAGTTAAGGCATCTTAGAAATTATCTGGTCAGATCCCCCTTCATGATTAGAAAACTCAGCCCAGAGAATTTTAGTGATTTGCCAAAGTCACATATCTGATGTGTGCCAAGGCCTCACCCTTCTCCCTTGGCAATGCACCCAGCATTCAGTAGCATGAAAGTACTTTCTTAACATTTGGGTTTTCACTCAGCTGTCACCACCTTAGCACACAGTCAATACCTAGTGAACTCCCACTTGCTCTCTCTCCCTTTCTCTAAATCACTTTTTTCTCTCAGCCAGAAATTCTACTTTGATCTTGGTAACTGTTCTTTATATCATCCCAAACAGACAGAAGCAACCTCAATGGTAATTTTCACTCATATGAGTAATATGGACAGTTCTGTACCAGGCACAAAGGGAAACAATCTCAAAGAACTTGAGAAGAAGTTTTAACATTATGAAGTACTATCAGCTGAGAAAATGTGGCTATGAAATATATTAACTATTCTTTGAAGCCTCTTTCTGCCTTTCCTCAATCTCAATTTCTTCATGAAACCCAGTAGACATCCTGTTACTGACAAAGGCAGAATATTTGAATAGATAAAACTTAAAGGCACTCCCTAGTCTATGGTAATAGAGTACACATAATAGTTAGGTCAAGCTAACTGTTGGAACAAAAAAGCCCCAAAATATATATTTTGTCTAATATAAAAGAGGTTTATTTCTTACTCACCTAATAGTACTGGGCAATGAAGGAGTTACTAAGCTGTCCCTTTTCTAAGTAGTTATTTGGAGATTAAATTGATGGAGATGACAGAGGCTTTTCCATCTTCTACATATAGCTTCCAAGATGTCCCTGAGGTCATGGGCACTCAGTCCAGCTAGAAGCAAAAAAGGAGCATGGAGAAGCACATACAAGTTTCAATTAGCCAGGCAAGCAGAATGGTGGAGCATAACATTTTCATTCACAATCCACTGGCTAGAATTCAGTCACATGGCCTCAACTAACTGCAAAGGGATGCTGGGAGGCAAAATCTGGCTGAATTTCCAGGAAAAACAGGACATACCACTTGAGTGGTACAGAATCTATCTTAGCCTCTATGATATACCTAAATTATGTTTTTAAAAATCCCAGGATTCAAATAATAAATAATAGCTTTGATGAAATCTTATTTATATACTCAAATTCTTCCATGATTAGACAATTAGAAAATCAGAGAGACACATCGCTCCTCTCAAGCCAACTAAGGACTTCTAAGATTAAAGATGTAGCTAATGTCATAATTTAATAAATAATAAATCCAAGCAATAAATCGAGTATTTGCAGTGAGCATTACAACCCATCAAGGCAAATATTGGTTTTGGCTGATTTTTTTTTTCATTAAAACTACATACCCACATATATCCAATCAGATTTCTAATCAAACTTTCCAGGAAGTTCAGCCTTAAAACTAAATATATTCAATTAGTCATTGGAACAATCTTATATGATTGGATTGACCATTTCCTTAGAAACTTCTACTTACTGAGCATTTGCTCTTCATCAGACACAGACTTATGGGGCATGATACTATTACGTCACCCATATTGCAAAGGGGAAAACAGAAAGATGAATAATTTGTTCTAGGTAAGATTCAAACCCAGGCCCATCTAATTCCAAAGTACTGTGGTTTCCCCTGTGGTACGCTTTTCCCAGTTGGTCATTTCAAATGTTTGGATAAGTTGCATGCTTCAGTTAAGACTCCATCTGAGTATTTGGATATTCTCTATATGAGCTCAAAAAGGTTTGCAGAGACTTAGAATTAATAGCACTACCAAGACTTGACAGGGCAAATCACCTGCCTCCATGTCCATCCACCACTTACCAACAAAGGGAAGTACTACAGCACGAGAGAATCTTGATGTGTGACTCCTAACAGTCTACTTTTTAATCCAGTGTTATGCCTTTCCAGCCTCTGCTTTGGGAAATGCAGACTGGAAAGGAAGGATCAAGCCTACTCAGAAACACAAGCCGAGGTATTATCCTAGCAACTCCCTAAAGCAATTGTACAACATTGTTTGCCTAAGCCTTAAGTGCTGATGCCTGGCAGTGAACAATGCAAAGTTCAAAGGTTTGCTCATTACCATAATGGGATATAAGCCTTTACTGTTGGCTGTGGAATAATGAAGATAATTCTTTTGGATTGTTCCTTCAATCTGTGTTTATTTTGGTTAAATAAGCTTTTTTTCTTTTTTCTCTCTCTCTTTTTTAAACATTTCTTGAAGTTTTTTCTATGATTACTTTTCAGATAATATTCTACAGATTTTTCATAAGGAGCAGAAGGTTATTAATTGAGGTCCCCCCCAACCCAGCACAAAACATCTAATCCTTCACTTTTCCATGGTCAACAAATAGCACATTACCTTAGTATTTCTGTATTTGCCAATAATGAGAAACTTGTTAGCCTGACAAAGCCAGATTTAATTAAAACACACAGACACACACATACACACACACAACAAATATGTTCATAATAGTGAAAAACATTGGCAGCAAACAAATGAGAACATATTGGAAAAAACAGAACATTTCTTTACCCTGCATGAGAACTTGAGCTACAGCAGTGGTAATAAACTCACACGGCAAAACAAAATAAGGGTTTTCATCAATGCAGTTTTAAGGTTAATTTTTAAGATAAATTTTCTTACCTCTTCTTGACATGCCCTTATACAGTCAGACTTTAAGCCAAAACCCTGTAAAGAAATTAATTTTTTAAATCATTTTTGCCACATACTCATTCTAGAGGTGCACATTCCAAAAGTGCTAATGCCTCCAGTTTGGGACCACTGACCTAAAGAGAGAAATTGGGGGATATAATCACGCTGTTCCTTGTGCCTTTGGAACGTTTGGAGCCACTGTCAGCTCATAGGTCCTTCCTGTGCTGACAGCAAGGAGTTGGTCCAGAAACTGTTACCCACAAGTCTACAATGAAATAAGGAATTTGAGCACTAATCTAAAAGACTTCTTCTAATAATCCCCAGAGTTGGGAGTTGAGGAATAAAAGGAGCAAAGATACAGTCTGTCTTTCACCTTGCTCCTGGAGGCTCCTGCAAGATGCTTGGGAAGCATTATAGTGGCCACACCTTCCTGAGTACCTTTATTCTAACCTGCCCAGGTTTATCTGATTCAATCTTTATGTAATGGCCAAATAACTCTTAAAAGAGGGATGGTCCAGAAGGAACAGTGGTTGTAACTTTCCTTTAGATTCACCTTTGCTTTGTGCCCTGAGGAAGAGGGCTTGCAGTCCCTGACTTTTGACAAAAGATTATAAATTAACATACAGGAATATTTACCATCTCTTAGCTACTTTTTCATCTCAAGTAGTCCCTCCCTTCATCAAGCTAGGTTGGTGATCTTACTCCTTCCCATGGTGCCATGGTTTGAATGTTTGTTCCCTCCAAAACTCATGGCGAAACTTAATCCCCAATGGAACAGAGTTGGATGCAGTCTAATGAGTGGTGTTTAGGTCATGAGGACTCCATCCTAATGGATGGGTTTAATGTCACTATAAGGAGGACTTCTAAGAGTGAGTTTGCTCTCTTCTGTTCCTCTGCCATGTGAGGAAAAACATTCCTTTTCTCCAGAGGATGCAGCATTCAAGGCACCATCTTGAAAGTGGAAACCAAGCCCTCACCAGACACCAAATATGCTGGCACCTTGATCTTGTACCTCTCATCCTCCAGAACCATAAGAAATAAATTTCTATTTTAATGTTTATAAATTATCCAGTCTTTGGTATTCTGTTATAGCAGCACAAAATGAACTAACACACTTGGGAAACTGCACTACCCCACTGGAAAAAGGAGAATTCTTGGTAGCTTCTCCTGAGGCTTCAACACTAAAGTCCCCAGGCTTTATTGAGGTGTTAATTGAGGTGCTCAACTGCAAACACAGGAAAGGAGGGAGAAGGGAAAGGGTGAGATCTGGTGTCAAGAGCAAAAGCAAAGATATTTCCACAATTCTGTTTCCTCCACCCTGTCAGGGTGAACTGCAACTGGTTTTCTCATTACTTTATCTCATAAACAAACACATGCCAAGGTAACCAAGAATTTTTCCCGGAGGATAATCAAATCTAATCATTTGTGAAGAAAAGACATTTCTTCTATCAACCTGACTTGAGGTGCTGTCCTTTATGAAACAAGAATCTTGATATTTCAGGACTAGATGTTTTTGGCCCTTCCCTGAGCCACCATAGTAATTGAGACTAGCTCTTTCTTTGCTATCTAGGAGAGATATTATCAATTCTAATAAGATCTTTTTTATTACAAATTTTTCTCACCAGTACCTCAGTATAAACATGAGGGAGGGTATTTCTTCCTGCCACTAATGCAAAATGTCCTGCTCGATTATGCAGATAAAGACAAAGAAGAAAAAGACTCCAACTTATAAGCCATTTGCTGTCTAGTAGTACTATATTGGCTATCTATTGATTCATAATAAATTGCTCCAAAATGTAGTCATATAGTACAATAAATATTTATCATAATTGTATAATTTCTGTGGGTCAGAATCTGGTTACATATTAGCTGAGTGCCTCTGTATCAAGGCTTCTCATGAGGTAGCAGTCAAGCTGTCAACTAGGGCTGAAGTCTCATCTGAAAGCTCAATTAGGGGGAATCTACTTCCTCACTCACTCACTCACTCACTCACCATGATCCCTTGCCACATGGACCTCTCTACATAACAAGTTCCTTTCTCCAGAGCAAAAAATCCAAAAGAAAGTGAAAGTGAGAGCTCAACACAGGAGTCACAACCTTTTTGTTAGCTAATGTCAGAAGTGACATCCCAAAACTTCTGTTATATACTGTCCTTTAGACTAGATCAATAAATCCAGCCCACATTCAAGGAGAGAGGATTACAATAAGTACACTAGGTATAACAATAGAAGATGGAGATCATTGAGGGATGTCCTTGAGATTACCTACTACAAAGACACAATAAGAAGTGCAAAAACAACTAAGCAAATTATCTTGCATGATAAATACAAGTTTTAAGGAGGGAGAAATCATTCCTGCTGGAAAAATGAGAGTAGGTTTCAGCCTCGTGAAAGAGATAGGTTTTAAACTGAGTCTTCATAAACCGGCAGCACTGTAATAAATGGTGGAAACTGGAGGGCGTTTTAAGCTTAGGAAAAGACATGAGCAAAGATAAAGAGACAAGAGAACACAGAATGCTTAGGGAATGACACTTAGTTTGACTAACTTGTGGGTCTAAGGAAATAAATGGTGGTCTTGATTTGTTAATTCTGTTTTTATAGGTATAAGATGAGCTCCTTGCAATAAAAAGCAACAACATGATGGAAGAAAGTTGAGCTCAGAACTCAGTGACATCCGAGCTCAAATACCACCTTCTCCACTTAATTACTTTTGTCTCCATAGACAGATTATACAAATTTCCTGACCTTCCTTATCTGAGAAATTGTGAGAGTCCTGCCTTGCAGGGCGGGTGTGAGAATTAAAAGCATGGGACATACCTAGCATAGCCCTTGACACATAGTGAACATTCATTTGTCACCTCCCTCTTAAAGGAAATAACTATCTTTTATTCTCTGTATCCCTTCTATTATCTCCCACACAATAGTACCTCAATAAACATTTGTTAAATAAATAAATAAATAGCTCCACTTCTCAGCCAAGTGGTGAGTTTCATCACTATATTGTTCTTCTTTGGGCATCCATTTCCTGCTAAAATAACAATGCATATTTTATCTACCTGACCAAGAAGGAGTGGGGGTTAATTAGATAAATGAGTGATATTCAAATAAGTGACCTGTATAAATTTGTGCTATCATTTGCTCATGCTGAAAAATGATAGATAGTAATTTTTTTAATTTAACTTTATTTTATTTTAAGTTCCAGGGTACATGTGCAGGATGTGCAGGTTTGTTACATAGGTAAATGTGTGTCATAGTGGTTTGCTGCACCTATCAACCCATCACCTAAGTATTAAGCCCAGCATGCATTAGCTATTTTTCCTGATGCTCTCCATCCTCCCACCACCCTCCCAGCAGGCCCCAATGAATGTTGTTCCCCTCCCTGTGTGTATTTGTTCTCATTGTTCAGCTCCCACTTATGAGTAAGAACATGTGGTGTTTGGTTTTCTGTTCCTGCATTAGTTTGCTGAGGATAACAGCTTCCAGCTGCACCCAAGTCCCTGCAAAGGATTTGATCTCATCTTTTTGTATGGTTGCATAGTATTCTATAATGTATACGTACCACATTTTCTGTAACCAGTTTATCATTGGTGGCATTTGGGTTGATTCCACGTCTTTGCTATTGTGAATAGTGCTGCAATAAACACATGCATGCATTTATCTTTATAATAGAATGATTTATATTCCTTTGGGGATATACCTAGTAATGGGATTGCTGGGTCAAATGGTATTTCTGTGTTTAGGTTTTTAAGGAATCACCACACTGTCTTCCACAATGATTGAACTAATTTACAATCCCACCAGCAGTGTGAAAGTATTCCTTTTTTTCTGCAGCCTTGCCAGCGTCTGTTGCTTCTTGAGTTTTTAATCATTGTCATTCTGACTGGTGTGAGATAGTATCTCATTGTGGTTTTGATTTGTGTATCTCTAATGATCAGTGATGCTGATATAGTTTGGCTGTGTCCCTGCCCAAATCTCAACTCAAATTGTATCTCCCAAAATTTCCATGTGTTGTGGGAGGTACCCAGGGGGAGGTAATTGAACCATAAGGGCCGGTCTTTCCCATGCTATTTTCATGATAGTGAACAAGTCTCACAGGATCTGATGGGTTTATCAGGGGTTTCCACCTTTGCTTCCTCCTCATTCTCTCTTGCCACCACCAATGTAAGAAGTGCCCTTTGCCCTCCACCAGTATTCTGAAACCTCCCCAGCCGTGTGGAACTGTAAGTCCAATTAAACCTCTTTTTCTTCCCAGTCTCGGGTATGTCTTTATCAGCAGCATGAATACAGACCAATACACATGCTGAGCTTCTTTTCATATGCTTCTTGGACATATAAATATCTTCTTCTGAGAAGTGTCTGTTCATTTCCTTTGCCTAATTTTTAATGGAGTTGTTTGTTATTTTCTTGTAAATTTGTTTAAATTCCTCATAGATTCCAGATATTAGAACTTTGCCAGATAAATAGGTGGCAAAAATATTCTCCCATTCTGTAGGTTGTCTGTTCTCCCTGATGTTAGTTTCTTTTGCTGTGCAGAAGCTCTTTAGTTTAATTAGATCCCATTTGTCAATTTTTGCTTTCATTGCAATTGCTTTTGATGTCTTGGTCATGAAATTTTTGCCCATGCCTATGTCCTGAATGGTACATGTATTTCTATTTTATTTTTGTCAGGTTTATCAAAAATCAGGTGGTAGTAGATGTGCAGTCTTAGTTCTGTGTTTTCTATTCTGTTCGATTGTTCTATGTGTCTGTTTTCGTATCAGTACCATGCTGTTTTCGTTACTGTAGCCTTGTAGTATAATTTGAAGTCAGGTAGCGTGATGTCTCCAGGTTTGTTCTTTTTGCTTAGGATTATCTTGGCTATATGAGCTCTTTTTTGTTTCCACGTAAATTTTAAAATAGTTTTTCTAATTCTGTAAAGAATGTCAATGGTGTTTTGATGGGAAAAGCATTGAATCTGTAAATTACTTCAGGCAGTGTGGCCATTCTCACGATATTGATTCTTCCTATCCATAACCATGGAATGTTTTTCCATTTGTTTGTGTGCTCTCTGATTTCCTCGAACAGTGGTTTGTAGCTCTACTTGAAGAGGTCCTTCATTCCCCTTGTTGGTTTTATTTCTAGGTATTTTGTTCTCTTTGTAGGAATTATGAATGGGAGTTCATTAATGATTTGGCTCTCTGCTTGTCTGTTTTTAGTGTATAGGAATGCTTATGATATGATTTTTGCACATTGATTTTGTATCGTGAGACTTTGCTGAAGTTGTTTATCAGCTTAAGAAGCTTTGGGGCTGAGACAATGGGATATTCTAGATATCGAATCAGGTCATCTGCAAACAAAGTCAATTTGAATTCCATTGTTCCTATGTGAATACTCTTTGTTTCTTTCTCTTGCCTGATTGCCCTGGTCAGAACTTCCAATACAATGTTGAATAGGAGTGGTGAGAGAAGACATCCTTGTCTTGTGCCAGTTTTCAAGGGGAATGCTTTCAGCTTTTGCCTGTTCAGTATGATATTGGCTATGGGTTTGTCATAAAAGGCTCTTATTATTTTGAGGCCTGTTCCTTCAATGGGCAGGTAGTAATTAAGTAGATTCCTAGAGCAACTCATTTACTATTTATGTATATATTAATACCCTCACTTCAGTCATCAGGTAGATTACAAAAATAAAAGTAATCCTTCAAGACTTCCCAAATGATATATAAGCCAGGGGTAAGCAAAAAGGAATATCAATAAAGGTAGGGAGAGTTAGTGCACAAAAATACAGCACATAGGATCCTGCATTATTAGGAACATTTCGGTTATTGAAATGTCTTGTATTGTCCCTAATTTTTATCCCTTCTCTGTTCTCTTCCTCTTACATCGTTCATTGTTTTTTCTTCCATTTTCTGACTTTTCTTCCTCTTCTTTTTCACTTTGCTTACACATTGTTTTCTTCTTTCTCAAAGCTCCTCCTGATATGGTTTGGCTCTGTGTCCCCACCCAAATCTCATCATGAATTATACTCCCATAATTACCACGTGTTGTGGGAGGCACCCAGTGGGAGATAATTTGAATCATGGGGGTAATTCCTCCCACACTGTTCTTGTGGCAGTGGATAAGTCTCACAAGTTCTGATGGTTTTATCAGGGGTTTCCACTGTTGCATCTTCCTCATTTTCTCTTGCCACCACCATGTAAGAAGTACCTTTCACCTCCTGCCATGATTCTGAGGCCTCCCCAGCCATGTGGAACTATAAGTTCAATTAAACCTCCTTTTCTTCCCAGTCTCAGGTATGTCTTTATGAACATCATGAAAACGAACTAATACACCTCCCTTTCTCATAAAAGTCTGTTGCTTCTATTCTGCTTACACTCAGCCTAATATTATCCTTGTTATCAGCAGAAGGGACAAAAAGGCATTATTTTTTCAAATCAATTAAAGACAATAAGGATATTGGCTAACCTAGATCTAACATTTACTGCAAGGCCAATCCAAGACAGGTAAATTTTTACCTGCTATACTTACTGCCTACTAATAAAAGAATAAAGAATGACAAAGCCTGGGTACTCTCCCCAAATATCCACCAATCTCTTGGCTTCTGGGACCACTTTGAATGAGGAACTGTCTGAGACTTTTCCTTGTACTCAGGAAAAGTCCACTTTGTCAAAGTAAACAGGAACTCTGTAAAAATCATCTGAGATGCTGAGAGTTATCTGAAGCAGGAGGCACCATTATCTATAATTATCAAGTTTTAAAAATTGTCTTGGGTCCTGAGAAAGCAAAAGAGTCAGACTATTAATAATGAGAATTTTGCTCTGGCACTACCACTTGAAGAGTGTTTCTGCGAAAGCACTTGGTTATAGATGGAGAAGATGTGGTGGGGATTTTATCTATTAACCAAAATACTTTGTCTTTTTCCAGAACACAGCTGAACTAAATTTCTCACCTTCTATTGAAAACATTACTTTTTGGGGGAAAAAACAGCTTCTTTGAGGTATATTTAACATACAAAAATATTTAATTGTACAATTTGATGAGCTTGGACACATGAATACATTCATGAAACCACCACCCCAATCAAGTTAATAGATACATCCATCACTCCCAAATTTTCTTTATGTTCCTTTGTGGTTTGAATGTTTTTGTTGTTTTTTGTTTGTATTTTGTGTTTTTATATAGTAAGAACACTTAATGTGAGATGTATTCTCTCAATAAATGTCAGTCAACAGATAATGGATACAATAATGTGATATACACATATAGTGCCATATTATTCAATCTTTAAAAAGAAAGACCATCCTGCCATTGGTGACAACATGGATAATATTGCAGTAAGTGAAATAAACCAGTCAAATATGAGCAAACATAGTTTGATTCCACTTATATGAGGTACCTAAGTAATCAAACACATAAAAGCAAAGAATAGAACTATGGTTACCAGGGATTGAGATGAGGGAGAAAAGGGGACTTATTGTTCAATTCCTATAAAGTTACAGTTACGCAAGATGACTTAGTTCTAGAGATCTGCCATGTAGCATATTGCCTCTATTCAACAATATTGTAGTACGCACTTGAAGATTAATTTTGGTTGACTGAACTGTAGCTAACACCACTGCTGGGATGATGTCATTGGAATGTGGGAGATATATATATTTATTAGGAGAAATTTCCTTAAACAATTATGAAAACCGAGTAGTCCTATGATTTGCTGTTTGCAAGCTGGGAAGCCAGGAAAGGCAGTAATAGAGTTCAGTCTTAGTCTGAGGCCTGAAAACCAGGGGAGCCAATGGTATAAATCTCAGTTCAAGGGCAGGAAAAGATGAGATGAGACATCCCAACTCAATCACTGAGGTAGAAAAATAAAGGGAAGAATTCCTCCTTTATCCACCTTTTATTCTATTCAGTTCCTCCATGAATTGGACAATGTTCACCCACACTGGGGATAGCAATCTACATCACTGAGTCCACAGAATCAAATGCTGATCTCACCCAGAAAAACCCTCACATAAACATGCACAAATAGTGTTTAATGTGGGTACCCTGTGATTCAGTCAAGTTGACACATAAAATTCATTATCAGAGAGAGCGGTGGAGCAAGATAACAGAGTAGGACTCTCTAGGAGTCATCCCCCAACCAAAACTTACATTTCAACAACTATCCATGCAAAAAAAATACCTTTACAAGAACAGAGGAAACCAGGTGAAAGATCCTACTACCTGGTTGTAGCACCATAAAAAAAAGATACAACGAAGAGAGTAGGAAAGACAGTTTTATATTACCCATGTCGTTTCTCCCCCAGTCTCAGGCAGCACACAGCAGAAAGAGAGATATCATCCATTTAGGGGAAAGAAAATGAAGTGAGCATAAGACTTTGCCTTAAACCCCAACATTGGGCCTGCCACAAATAACCCAGCATAGGAAAGACCATAATGGCCTCATATTTCAGGCTGGTACCTATGGACTGAGCCTCTACCAGCCTACTGCCAGGTAGGACCACACAGCCTCAGGCTTCAGGCTTGCTTTACAATATCCTGCTTACACCACTGCCTGAATGATGTCGACAGTCCCAGGTTCTGACAGCCCTCACTAGCAGGCAGGCTTCAGTGGCCTCAGGCTTCTGGCACACCACTGTCCTGCACCTGCCATAATTGGTCCAGGTTTCTGGCAACACCACACTGGCCACAGCTGCCCCAGGCTTCTAGTTGGTCAGCACTACACCTGCCACAGAGCTTTCCCAGTCAAAGCCAGTCTGTGAAAACTGAAATAAGTACCTACTTCTTCAAATGCACAGATATCAATGCATAACCACAAGGATCAAGAACAATCAGAGTAGAATGACATCACCAAATGAATGAAATATGTGCTAGTGACTGACAATAAAGAAATAAAGATGTATAGACTGCTTAACAAAAAATTCAAAATAACTTTATAAGGAAGCTCAGTGAATTTCAAGAAAATACAGAGAAACAATTCGATGATGTGAGGAAAACAATAAGTGACTTATATTTTAATGGAGATATTTAAATATTTTTCAAAAAATCAAACTGAAAATACAGAACTGAAAATACAATTAATGAAATAAACAATGCAACAGAGAACATCAACCACAGAACTGATCAGACAGAAGAAAAATCTGTGACCTGAAAGACATTTATTTTAAAATATACAATCTTAGGAGAAAAAAGGAATGAAAAGAAATGAAGGAATCTTATGAGATTTATGAGTCAGTATCAAAAGAGCAAATTTCTAAGTCATGGGAATTTAAGAAAGGGAAGAAACAAATAAAGGGTTAGAAAGCTTATTTATAGAAATAGTAGCAGAAAACTTTTAAAACTTAGAGAAAGAAGTAAATATCCAGGTACAGGTAGGTCAAAGGTCTTTAATTAGATTCAATCAATACACCAAGACATATTGTAATCAAACTCTCAAAAATTAAAGATAAAGAGAGGATACTGAAAGCAGCAAAACAAAAGAAGCAAATAGCTTATAAGAACTTCTAATACAGCTTGCAGCAAGCTTCTTAGCAGAAACCTTAAAGGCCAGGATAAACTGTGAAGATATATTCAAAATTATGAAGGATTTGAAAAAAACTGGCAACCAAGAACACTGTATTTTAAGGCTCTTCTTTAGAAATAAAAGAGAGATAAAGACTTTCCCAGACAAACAAAAGCTGAGGGAGTTCATTATCATCTAACCTGTCTTGCAAGAAATGCTCAAGAGAGTTCTTCAAGCTGAAAGAAAAGGATACTAATGAGTAATACAAAAAGATCTGAAAGTATAAACTCACTGGTAAAAGTAAACACTCAGTCAAATGCCAAAAAACACCTAAAACTGTAATGGTGGTATGTAAATTCCTGGTATCTTTAGTTTGAAAATTAAAAAACAAAGCCATAATAATACCTACAAGAATTTCTTAAGGGTTATTCAATATAAAAGGAGGTAAATTTTTAAAATGTGGGTGGGAAGTGGTGTCAAAGTATAGAGCTTTTTTGTGTGATCAAAGTTATGTTGGTGTCAGCTTAAAATAACCTATTATATCTATAAGATGGTTCTTGTAAGCCTCATGATAACCAAAAACAAAAACATAATAGATAGGCAAAAACATTAAAATCAAGGAAACAAAACATACCACTAGAGAAAATCACTTAGCCAAAAAAATAATACAGTCAAAGAGGAAGAAAGAAGCAAAGATCTACTAAACAATTAGAACACAATTGACGAAATGGCAGTGGTAAGTTCTACTTATTAAGAATTAGTTTGAACGTAAATAGATTAAAACGTCCAACTAAAAACATAGAATAGCTGATGAGTTGAAAAAAAGGCACAATTATATGCTGCTTACAAGAGACAAGAGACTTACCTTGGCCTGTAAGAACACATAAAAACTGACAGTGAAGAGATGGAAAAAGATATTCCATGTATATGAGAACCAAAAGAGAGCAAAAGTAGCTACACTTACATGAGATAAAATAAACTTTAAGTCAAAACTGTAAAAAGGTCATTATATAATGATAAGAAGAGTCAATTTGGCAAGAGGATATAACAATTATAAATATATATGCACCTGACATGAGGGCTTCTAAACACACAATGCAAATATTTATAGATCTAAAAGAAAAAGATAGACTGCAATACAACAATAGTAAAAAACTTCAACTCCCAACTTTCAGCAATGTACAGATCATTCAGACAGAAAATCCATAAGAAAACTTGGAATAAACTGCATTCTAGATCAAATGGACCTAACATACATACACAGAATATTCCATCCAACAGCAGCAGAATACATATTCTTCTCAAGAGCATACAGAACATTCTCCAGGATAGATTATACATTAAGCCAAAAAAACCTTAACAAATTTAAGAAGATTGAATTTATATCAAGTATTTTTTCAGAACACAATAATATAAAACTAAAATTAAATAACAGGAGGAACTTCAGAAAATTCTCAAATACATGGAAATTAAACAGCACGCCCTCTAAACAACCAATGGGTCAATAAAAAAATTAAAAGAGAAAGAAAAAACTTATTGAGACAGACAAAAATGGAAACACAATGTACCAAAACCTATGAGATACAACAACAATAGTACTAAGCTGAAAGTTTATAGCCATAAATGCCTACATCATAAAGAAGAAAAATCTCAAATAAATAACTTAATATTGTACTTCAAGGAGCTAGGAAAACAAAAACAAACTAAACCCAAACTTAAGGAGGAAGAAAAATAATAAAGATTAGAGTGACAATAAATAAAATTGAAACTAGAAAAACAATTTTTAAAATCAACAAAACTAAAAATTGTTTTTTCAAAAAGAAACACAATCAACAAACCTTTTAGCTAGGCTGAGAAATAAAGAGAGAAAACTCAAATAAATAAAATCGTAAATAAAAAGTAGACATTACAATTGACACAATAGAAATACAAAGTATCATAAGAGACTATTATGAAACATTATATATCAACAAATGAGATAACTTACAAGAAATAGATATATTTTGATGCATACAAACTACCAAGACTGAATTATGAAAAAGTAAAAAACCTTAACACACCAATAACAAGTAAAGCTATTAAATCAGTAATCAAAACTCTCCCATCAAAGAAAAGCCCAGGACCTGGTGGCTTCACCAATGAATTCTATCAAATTTAATGAAGAACTGATACTAATTATTCTCCAACTCTTCCAAAAAACTGAAGAGGAAAAAGTATGTCCATATTTATTTTACAAGAACAGCACAACGCTGATACTAAAGTCAAAGACACTACAAAAAAAGACTACAGACCAATATCCCTGATGAACATAGCTGCAATAATCCTCAATAAAGTTCTAGTAAACCAAATTTCACATAATATTAAAAATATCATTTACCATCATCAATTGAGATTCATCCCAGGGATGCAAGGATGGCTCAACACATGTAAATCAATAGATGTGATACATTATATTAACAGAATGAAGGATAATACCAAATGAATATCTCAATACCTGCAGAAAAAGCATTTGACAAAATTCTGGCCAGGCACAGTGGCTCACACCTGTAATCCCAGCACTTTGGGAGGCCGAGGCAGGTGGATTACCTGAGGTCAGGAATTCAAGACCAGCCTGGCCAACACGGTGAAACCGCATCTCTACTAAAAATACAAAAAATTAGCTGGGCATGGTGGTGGGCACCTGTAATCCCAGCTACCCAAGAGACTGAGGCAGAATCACTTGAACCCGACAGGTGGAGGTTGCAGTGAGCTGAGATCATGCCACTGCACTCCAGCCTGGCAACAGAGCAAGACTCCATCTTAAAAAAAAAAATTGACAAAATTCAACTTTCTTTCATGATTAAAAATCTCTCAGAAAATTAGGTATAGAAGTAATGTACCTCAACAGAATAAAGGTCATATATGACAAACCCACAGCTAATATCATACTCAATGGAGAAGAGTTGGAAGCTTTTTCTCTAAGATCTGGTACAAGACAAAGATGCCCATTCTTGTCACTAGTATCCAAAGCATAGTACTAGAGGTCCTAGCCAATGCAATTAGGCAAGGGAAAAAAATAAAAGCCATCCAAATTGAAAACACAGAAATTAAATTGTCTCTGTTTGTAGATGGCATATTCTTATGTAAAGAAAACCTTAAAGACTTTAGAACTAATAAATAAATTCAGTAAAGTTTCAGGATACAAAATTAACATACAAAAATCAGTGGCATTTCTGTACATTAATAGCAAGCTATCTGAAAAAGAAATCAAGAAAAGATCTCATTTATAATAGTTAAAAAAATTAGAAATAAACTTATCCAATAAGGTGAAAGATCTGTACACTGAAAATTACAAAACATTAATGAAAAAATTGAGGAAGACACAAATAAATGGAAAGGTGTCCTGTGTTCACGGATTGAAAAAAATAATATTAATATTGTTAATGTTCATTCTACCCAAGCAGTGGGGCAGAGAGTGAGGATGATTAATGAATACAAAAATGTAGTTAGACTAAATAAGATCTAGTATTTGATAGCACAACAGGGCAACTACAGTCAACAATAATTTACTGCACATTTTAAAGTAATTAAAAGAGTATAATCGGATTGTTTGAAACACAAAGAAAAGATAAATGCTTGAGGTGATGGATAACCCATTTACCCTGATGTGCTTATTATACATTGTATGCCTGTATCAAACTATCTCATATATCCTATAAATATATACACCTACTATGCATATACAAAAATTAATAAAGAAGTTTTTAAATTAAAAAAAAGCTCGTACTACCCAAAGTGATCTGCAGATTCAACGCAATCCTTATAGAAATACCAATGATGTTCATCACATAAATAGAAAAAACAATCCTAAAATTCCTGTGGGATAACAAAAGATCCAAAATAGCCAAAGCAATCTTGAGAAAAAGAACAAAGCTGGAGGCATCACACAATCTGACTTCAAAATACGCCATAAACTGTATTAACCATAAAGCATAGTACTGGCATAAAAACAGATGCATTGATCAATGGAACCAAGAGCCCAGAAATAAATTCATGCATTTATAGCCAATTGATTGTGATTATTCACAAAAGCTAAGATACGGAATCAGTCTAAATGTTCATCAATAAATGAACTGATAAAGAAAATGTGGTGTATATATACCCAATGGAAATCTATTCAGCCTTTAAAAAGAAGAAAATCCTGTTATTTGCAACAACATGGATGAATCTGGAGGACATTATGTAAAGTGAAATAAGCTAGACACAGGAAGACAAGTACCACATGTTCTCATTCGCGTGTGGGAGCTAAAAAAGTTGATCTCATATAAAGAGAGAGTAGACTGGTGGTTACAAGCTGTGGTGGTTATGAGTTGAAGGAGGAATTGAAAATATGTTTTGTCAAAGGATCCAACTTTCAGTTAAACAGGAAGAATATGTTCAAGAGATCTACTGTACAACATGGTGACTGTAGTTAACAAGATATTGTATTCTTGAAAAATGCTAAGAGTGGCTGTAAAGTATTCTTTCGACAAAAATTACTGTGTGAGATAATGCATATGTTAATTACCTAGAGTTAGTCTTTCTACAATGTATGTATACTTCAAAACATCATGTTGTACATAGTAAATACATACAATTTTATCTGTCAATGTAAAAAAAAAACTACATTTTTTTAAAACTTAGAAAAAAAAATTTACCATCAGAATCAGCCCTCATTGAACTCACAGTTCACTGGATCTAAACAATGAAATCTTTTTGCCTACACTCTGTCCAAGTCACCTTGATATCTTTAAGAGCTACAATAATTTAACTGCAAATTCCCATCAATCTCTATTACCTTCCAAAATCATCAGTAGTATCCCCTTCTCTCACAGATCTCTTACCCATTCCAGCACTGGTACAGCCCTCTCCATTGCTGCCCCAGGAAACTGGTGAGGAAGGCACCTGTGAGGCTGAGCGTTCTTGGCCTCTGCCGGTCATACCCAGCAACTCCCTGAAAACTATAGCATCCTGGAAGCGCTACAGCCTCCTTACCTCATCCCATTAGCCCTTCAGGGTCCTCTACTGCCCCAAAAGAAGACTGATATTTTGCAGAGTATAATTAACTTTGCAAAGTATGGACAGACTCTGGAAACACTGTGGCATACTCTTGCTCTTCACAGTCCTGCATCCTTTTCCCATTTTCTCTCTTACACATTTCCCTCCTGTTACTCTTTCTTTCATCTTTAATTACTTCAGTTTTTGCATATTCCTGTCTATGTCTTGGGCTTCCTGTTGAAGTTTCTGTCAGCATTGCTTAAAGACACAAATCCAGTTTTATCTATGAGTAGAGTGAGCCACTGCCTAAGGCATGTGATTTCAAGGGTTCCAGGAAACAAGACACCTAAATTCTACATTCCTCTATTACCAAAATTTTTTTCCATAATATCCATAATGACTTACAATGCTTTACTTTATTCAATAAAGATGTACTGAGCCTCTACCATGTGACAGGCACAGTTCTAGGCATTGGGGATAGAACAGCAAACAAAACATTAAAATATGGGACAAATATTTTTATTCCACAATTAGGGTTCCCTTTGAATGCAATATTGCTGAGCGGTAACACACAGATTTACATAAATGCTGAATTATTCATGCACATCATCAATTTTTTTGTGAAAGTCATGCATCAGTAGGCAGACAGGGGGAACGATTTAAGGAGCAGCTCTAGCCCTTTTGGTTCTCCTGTGGTCAAATCACAAAAGTTATTATGACAACATAATTTTTTAGAAAGAACACACACATTGCAGCTACAAACACGGGGTTTAAAGATAACTCCATTTACTTGCAAGCTCTGTGATCCAGAGTAAGATAACTAACTTCTCCGAATCTCTGTGCTTTCATCTGGAGAAATAGAGAAATCAACATCAATTTATCAGGATTATAGAGCAAGATTGCACGTGTAAGCCCCTAAAGCAGGATTGTGCCCAGTCAGCCCTCAGTAAACATGAGCTTTCTTGCCATTCCCAAAGCATCCTGGTTTATGGCCAGAGACCAGTGAGCTAGAGTAACTCTAATAACACCTGCAGGCTAAAATTGCTTTAATAAGGGATACAGACTTTGACGTCACAACTAGAGGTGTTTCCATAATTAGCAAAATTGCCACCCCTAGTTTGCGATCTGATTATACCTACTTCTTTTGCATGCCCAGCCTGCCCTGGCAACCCATGAGACAAAACACAGGAGGTGAGGCTCCCTCTGAGCCCTAGAAACCGTTCAGGGTATTGGTCCTTTCTTGAATGAAGGAAGGCCAGGCCAAGGAGTGCATGAGGGCAAGCGTTGTCAGACCTCACACAATACAGAGAGGGAGAAAGCAGGCATTAAGGGGAAGAAGACAAACACTTACTTAGTGTCATTTCTCCCCCTTTGATGTCATTTTGTGTCACTTTATTTACTGCCTCTAGGGAATCAATTAAAACAGTGCTAATTTATGGGTCTTAATGAACAAGGTATTATGCAAACTGTAAGCATGGCAGGCTTCTTGAATTGGAGAACACTCAAAAGCACAATCACCTGATGTGACATTCTCCCTTCCAGATTCCAAAACAGCATAGGAATAAACATGATGAATACAATTGTGTGTGTGTGTGTGTGTGTGCACGTGTAGGATGCATGCTGCATGTATAATAGTCTACACTTTTTCTCACACCTACTTCTCTCCTTTCTAAGAACCCAGGCAGAACGTTTACTAAAAAATACAAAGTTTATCTTCATAATACACAGTGATGTTTTGTTTTACATGTCACTTCTTGGACTAACAGAGAAATGTATCCCTTAATTGTCCACTCGTGTAATTGGTACTTTCAAATCCCTACGATTAGACAGACACCACCTCAGGCTCCAGAAATGTTAAGGTGAATAAAGTACAGTCTGCAACTTTAGAATCACAGGCAATTGGAGGAGGAAGACACCTAAATGACTGCAGCACCTTATTATACCACAGAGGAAAGATACTCTGGGGAGTAGGGAATGCAGTAAAAGTCAGGACAAGCTTCACTGAATCACTTAGAAAGAAAATATCCCCTCCCTCTCCTGTGTTGATCAGCCTGTGGTTTCCCTAGAGCCCTCCCTCTTCACTCCAGCACTGTGTAACTCTGGACTGAATTCCATTTCCTGCCTGGACAGAGAGCCCTGGCAGGATTTGTGCATGAGGACTTTTTGTCAGTGGACTCTTCTGTCCTGAAAAGGGGGAGTTATCCTCAACTGACATGCTCATGGCCAGTGGACCTGGTCACAGCCAAGTCCCATTCACCAGGATCCAAGCCTCCTGCCTGCCACCCAAACAGTTGGCCATCTGTGGCACTCAGTTGAATTTGAAACTGAACCTTCCAACAGCAGGCTAAATCATAGCCACTGCCCAGATAGAAAAACGAAGCCAGCCCTACTGAGCATAACCATTTCATGGTTTCAGTTGACTTTCAGCCAAGCATCCTCATATTTACCTGTGCTTGTCTCACTGCTGTCACTGTCATAATATGCAGCTTGCAAAGTTCATCTTTACTTGCAGAGGCAGTGTGCTGGATGGTTATTAGCCCAGGATCTGTAAACAGACGGCCGGGTTTGAATCCTAGTTCCACCACTTGGGTATTATGTTCCCTAAGAAAAGTCATCCACTCTGTGCTTCACTTTGCTTATCTATGAAGTGGACATAATAATAGTTCATTCCTGATAGGCTTCAGTGTAAACGGTAGAACAATATGCATTTAGGCAGCAGCAAGGGTGGATGTGGCGCCCTGGAGTGTTTCCCGTCACAGCCCCAGCCAGCCCTGCCTGTTCTGCTCCTCTTTTCTGGCATTTTAGCTCTCATGGCTTCTGCTTCTCTTCCATCATCATCACTTTCACCTCCATGTTCACATCCAATGATGTCATCTTCTTTCTTCTCTTCTTTCTTGGTGGCATATGTGAGCTATGATGGGAAAACAAGAGGAACATTCCTCGAAATGTCAGGATTCCAAACCAAGGGACCGATATGTATTTACAAGGTTAACCTGATCAAACTTGAGCATAGCAGTCTTGTTCCCTGGAGATGTTTGCTGGTGGTATTGATAAACGAGCAGTGGAAAATGCTTTTGAAATTAAAGCTTCGTCCAGCCAGTTCATATATGGGTCACAACTTCCTCTCCTTGCTGTTGGAAGTTTATAATGAGGTATAGTTTAGTACATCTCAGGCCAGCTTCCTTGGCATAGATGGCAATTTCTCCAGTCCAGAACTTACAGTTCTATTTACTAAGATTCTGGGTCACATCCAACTTGCAAGAACTTTGCATCCATCTCCTTGAACCCAGCCTTGGGGTGCAAAGAGACAAACTCCTGGTCACCTTACTCCTTACTTATCTGTCTCCTGCTCCAAACCATGTGAAGCCAGATGGCAAAACCTTGTCTTATGAATATCCATATCCCCAGAACCAAGCCTAGTGCTGGCATGTAGTAGACACACTATCAGTATTTGTTTAATAAATTGATTTAAAGATAAGTCCCTTGTTCTTGGAAGCATTTCAGCAGTCCCCACAGGAAGATGAGGATGGGCAGTTTTGTTTTTGATGAGGAACCAACAGCACAATGTGCATGGTGACAGATGGCACACAAGTCAATGGCACACAGCTAGCAAATCAGGGTGGTCCTGCTGGAAGGGGAGGTTAATAACGCCAATGGTTACTGCCATCTGTTGTATTTAATCCATTTCCCCTCTCAAGACAGAACATCTTGGAGAAACTAATGCAGCACAACATTCTCATACTTTCTTAAGGTAAACTTTCCTCTCTGCTTATAGAAAGGGAGCTCACTGCTGACTGTGGGGATAACAGAACATGGTGCTTAGAGACAGGGAGGAGAGCCAGACTTCCTGCGTTCCAAGCTCAGCCCAGCTCTGCCAATCACTAGTTACATGACCTGGAGCAAATTGTTTAACCTCTCTGTGTCTCAGTTTCTTGATCTTAAAAAACAAGGCTTATAATATTACCTCCCTCAAAGGAGTGTTGAGAGGTGAGAATTGAATAAGGTAACATGAGTACAACATGTAGGGCATGCTTGGCTTGGGATGTGCTGTGTCGGTGTTTATTTAGTAACAGTATTATCCAAGTGTGATGTTGGATGGAAGTCCTGTAGGATGAGAATAAGGGGAAATGCCAAGAGGGAAAACCAGCTAATGAAGAATGTCCCTGTATTTCTGGCCACCGTGGGCCAGGCCTGGCGGGGAGCAGTAATTATTGTAATTAAAAGCAAGTTTCAGTGTCTCAGAGACCCAAGTAGGATGGAGCCACTTGTCATAGGTTTTGTCTTGTGAGAAGGCAACGCTGTAATAGGCCATAAAATTGTTCTAACCTTCCGTTCCTAAGTTGTCACATGCTGCCAGATCGATGCCTCCCTGGCACCTGCTATTGCCAGCAATTTTGGCGCGCTTTCAACAGTACCTCTCTGCTGCTGCACCCATGCCAAGAACAGCTCAAGGGGCTGATAAAGAGACCTAAGTGCTAGGGCCACACAACCCAGGCTGACAAGAGGGCAGGGGGAAGAGAGGCTGGGGGCAGGGGGGAAAGGGAAGTGAGAGAGATGGAAGCAAGGAAGCCAGTGGCTGCGGGAGTGCCCAATCTTGTTTTAATATCCTTCTGACCCCAGAAAGAGAAATGACAGTGGAAAGCTTGTTAATAGCAACAGGACACAGAGCCAATCCTTTCTTTTCTCTACTTTCCAGGAGGCCCAGGTGACACAATCGCCTGATTTGTGTTCTCTGTGCTCCCTGGTATTTGGCCTACAGGTCTCTGCATTTTCTCTCCAACCTTTTAAAGCATAATAACTGACCGTGCCTTTCTGAAGCATGTGTTGGAGATAAAGAACACAGGAATATGTCATTTTCTATAAAGGCCAGAAAGGGTGTTGTGACCAGCGAAGTGCTAAAATGACATTTGCACTTAGGTGACAAACAAGCCCATTCCATTCCAGGTAAAGACCAGAGCTTTTTCCAGCAACAGTAAAACACAAGAAAGTAAAGGCTGCCCTCGTCAGGGTGCTCTGGGGATGACAACTGCTGCTTCAGAAGGCAGCAAGTTGCACTCTGGAGACAGACCTTGGATGAAAGATCAGGAATGAGAAGCCACATCTGCTTTCAGGTGGACGCTGCCTAAGGTCTTGTCCTTGAGCAATATTCTCCCAGGCACCAGTACATTAGGAAAGAAGCAACAAACCAGGAGAGAGTCTTGTTTAAGCTGCCTGCTCACATAAGCAAAGTCTTTGAAATATGACTTTAAATAAACTGAACTTGAGAAACAAGATTTCTAATACTACAAGAATCTGTGAATAGGTGCATTAGACTGATACAAACTGTTAGCTGAATCCCATGCGTTTTTGGATGAGGGAGACAAGCAGCCATTCTCCACACAGCTAAAGAAGAAAAAATATGAAAGTGGCAGTTGAGAGGCATAGGAACAGGAACACTCCTGGCTCCATCACAAGATTTGCTGCCTGAAATTGGGCAAGGTACTCTCCTGCTGTTGGACTCAGTTTCTTCATCCGTAAAATGAGGTGCCTGGCTGAAGGATGCCTGAGATTCCTTCCAGCCAAGACATGTTATGATCCATGACCTTCATTTTGTACTCTCAGCCAGCAGTATAAGTGCTCCAAAAGAAATAAATGGAGCAAAGAAAAGAATAAAATAAAATAAGAACGTCACGCCAGCCCATCCGTTTTCTACAACCTGTGGGCTCACCCCAGTTGAGGGTCCTTGGAGTTAGGGCAAAAGGGTCTACAGTCCTGCCTCACACTTCTAATTGCTGGTATGGTTCTTCTTTAATTCGACATACTGAAGTCATGGAATCTTTTTGCATTTTCTTACTTAACAGATAACAGAAACGTGATTGTTAGCAGAAGACAAGTTTTTATATTTTAAGAAAGATCCTCTACTAAAAGGGTTTAAAATCTTATAGTTCAAGGCTTAATCACAAAATTCCCTAGAAATAAAGCTCTCACATGAAAGCTTTGTACACACACACAGACACACACACCTACTCCATCTGAAATTCAGTACTAAAAGCAATCAGCAATTAAACATAGAACAAAGAGCCCCTACAATGAGCTGCAGTCAGTGACAAGCCAGCTGAATCTTTGGGACGTTTCTAATTGGTGAGGAGGAAAATCCATAAGTGCAATAAGCCACTATCGGTGAATAAGCTCATGAGCTACTGAAGGCTGATTTAGGAGTTGTCCTTTTGAAGTCTATTTCCTTACCTGGGCCCCACACAATGCCCTCCTCTCCCTCACACATCTCTAACGTGCGTGAAATATGTATTTTTAAAAAGCCAAGTTTTCTTATTTTAATCTGCCAGCCCATAATATGGTTCAGTCAACCCTAAGGCTCTTTTCTTGGCTTTTGCTCTGAGGAGTTGCCAGGAAGGAGAATCACAGCTCCAGACTACTTCTCCTTTATGAAAAAATTGAGGCAGTGGCTGGGCACGGTGGCTTATGCCTGTAATCCCAGCACTTTGGGAGCCGAAGCAGGTTGATCACCTGAGGTCAGGAGTTCTAGACCAGCCTGGCCAACATGGCAAAACCCTGTCTCTACTAAAAATACGAATTTTAGCCGGGTGTGGTGGTGGGCACCCGTAATCCCAGCTACTCAGGAGGCAGAAGAATTGCTTGAACCCGGGAGGCAGAGGTTGTAGTGGGACAAGATCGCCCATTGCACTCCAGCCTGGGCAACAAGAGCAAAACCCCATCTCAAAAAAAAAAAAAAATTGAGGCAGCAACCTGGATTCTGGGCAATTAAAATACCGGGTTAAGTGATTTTTATGAGTCAGATCTGCCTGCTGTGTAAAACCAACATTCTCCTGCCCTTAGAAAGGTGGATGGCAGCAGGAAATGTTCGACAGCAGCTTGCCCCTGGGGCCCAGCTCAGCCTCAGACCTCTCTTGCTTCCCTGCACCAGCCGGCTGCAGGAGGACCACAGGAACGGTCCCACCCAGCTCTGGAGGCATGTTCACCAAGATGGAGCACACTGTGAACCACAAGCTGGGCATTGTGCCACTCAGAGTGGCAGCGTGAAGCCCCTCACAAGTCTTTGCCAGTTCTTCTCTTTACTCTTCTCTTGGAGACACGACAGAAAAATAAAGCCTGAAAGTATAGTAATCGGAAACATTGGGTGTTAGAGTTTAAGGGAGCACTTTAGAAGAGTTTTACTCTCTTACAGAGTACATGACACTCAACACCCTCCAAACTGAAGCTAGACCCCACATTTCCCTGGCTGTACAAAAAATTTCACGGTATAAAAAAGATTTTCTTACGTAGTACGACAAAGCTGTTAGAGCTGAAACTGATGCTCTTTCTGTTAGGAAAAAATAAAAAAGGTAGAAGGAGGAAGGAGAGGGAAAGAGGGTGGTTTGTGTGAAGATGAGGTGTTACGTGGTCCAGGAAAGTTGGTGTTTGGAGGCACAGAGGTGCTTTGCTGGGGACACACAGGAGGGGAGGCCAGCACGCAGAGGTGGACAGCGACAATGCACAGGTCTGCAAGAGCAGAGGGTAGGTCAGAATGAACACACCCGGCTCAAGATCATCAGCACCAATGCTCAGGAAGTCTGAAAAAAAGTCACACATTCAACCTCAAAAGTTAGTTGGTGAAGGGTCTGTTCAAATCTATTGGCCATTTTTTACTGGGTTGTCTTTTTCTTTTTTTTTTTTTTTTTTTTTTTTTTTTTAGATGGAGTCTCGCTCTGTCCCCAGGCTGGAGTGCAGTGGTGCAATCTCAGCTCATTGCAACCTCTGCCTCCCGGGTTCAAGTGATTCTTCTGCCTCAGCCTCCCGAGTAGTTGGGACTACAGGCGCCTGCCACCATGCCTGGCTAATTTTTTGCATTTTTAGTAGAGACAGGGTTTCACCATGTTGGCCGGGTTCGTCTCGATCTCTTGACCTCATGATCCACGAGCCTCGGTCTCCCAAAGTGCTGGGATTACAGTCATAAGCCACCGTGCCCGGCTTCTTATTGACTTTTGAGAGTGCTTTATGTATTCTACATGTAAGTCCTAGTAAGATATGTATTTCACAAATATATTTTCCCAGCCTGTGGTTTGTCTTTTCATTTTCTTAATAGTGTCTTTCAAAGGGTGAGAGTTCCTAAGTTTGTGGAAGTCTAATTCACCAATCTTTCTTGTTTATGGTCCATGCTGCTTATGTCCTATCTACGAATGCTTTGTTTAACCCACCATTACAAACATGTTCTCTTGGGTTTTCTTCTCCAATTTGTACAGTTTTAGGTTTTACCTTTTGGTCTATAAAACATTTTGGGATAATTTTTTGTATATGGTGTTAGGTATAAGTCTGGGTTCATTCTTTTACACCAATGTCCGATGCTCTCCACAACACTTGTTGAGAAAACTATCCTTTCTTTATTGAATTACTATGGTACCTTGTAGGAAATCAATTGCCCATATATGAGTAGACTATTTCTGGACTCTCTTCTGTTCCATTAATCTATATGCCTATTTTTTCACCAATGCCACAGATGCCTCAAACACAGAAAAAAAATGTGAATGGCAAATAAGCACATGAAAATATGCCCAACATAATTTCTCATTAGGGAAATACAAATTAAATCCACAACGAGATGCCACTACACACCTGTTAGCATGGATAACATAAAAAATGTCAAGGCAAGGCACGGTGGCTGATGCCTATAATCCCAGCACTTTGGGAGGCAGAGGCGGGTGGATCACGAGGTCAGAAGATCGAGATCATCTGGCTAACGCAGTGAAACCCCGCCTTTACTAAAAATACAAAAAAAAATAGCCAGGCATGGTGGTGGGCACCTGTAGTCCCAGCTACTCGGGAGGCTGAGGCAGGAGAATGCCGTCAACCCAGTAGATGGAGTTTGCAGTGAGCTGAGATGGAGCCACAGCACTCCAGCCTGGGTGACAGAGTGAGACTCCATCTCAAAAAAAAAAAAAAATTGAAAATATAAAGCGATGGAGAAAACGAGGAACAAGTGGAACTCTTATACATTGCTAGTACAAGTGCAAAATGGTGAAGCCTCTTTCAAAAAGAATTGGAAAATTCTTATTAAATTATGCATACCCTTTTCCATATGACCGACTTCTAGGTCATCAAGAGAATTTGACACATATATACACATGAAAGCCTGTAGGTGAATTTTTAGAACAACTTTAATCCTAATCACCAGATACTGGAAACAACCCAAATGTTTATCAAATGGTAAGTGAATAAACAAATTCAATCACATTATGTTGTACAATGGGAAACTACTTAGCAATAAAAAGAAACAAAACGATCCATTCCACAACATGAATGAATCCAAAAAGCAGATTATGCCTAGTGGAAGAAACCACAATCAAAAGGCTACATATGGCATGCTTTCATTCATATGACATTAAGGAAAAGGCAAAACTATGCTGACAGGAATCAGTTGCTTCCGGGAGCTGACGGGAGTGGAGGGGATTGACTGTAAAAGAACACGAGGGGCTTTTTGGATAATGGAAATAGTCTCTGTCCTTACTATGGTGATCACACAACTCTATATTTGTCAACATTCTTGGAACTATACTCCTAAACAAGGGAATTTTATTAGATGTAAATTATACCTCAATAACTCTGGCTTTAAAAAAACTGCTAGCTGGCAGACACTCACAAGATCAGCAATTTGGTGGTGTGAAAGAAGGGAGCGCTCTCCAGCCTCAGGTGCCAGCCACTGAATTAATGTTGTTTTATGTTAATTAAATTTATTAATATAACTCTGCGATAAGAATACCTGTCTTCTAGTTCCAATATTCCCAAAAGTGATGGGAGCAGGGGAGATGTGCCAACCTGGCAATATTCTGTGAAACTAATTACCTCAGGAATTTGTGTAAGAATGAACCAACACAGGTGCTACACTCAAATAACAAATTAAATACACCCGTCCTCAGAGAGATTTTGCAATATACCCGCAAGAGTTTGTTGCTTTGTGTGAACCTCATACATAAAACAGGGTTTATGGTTATTTTGAGGTTTTGCCACCTCTATTCTCTATCCAGTATGGGCATTGGAGGGCTTGTTGTTGACCACATGTCTTTTTACTGAGTCTTCCTCTGTTTCCTTTGATCCTCCAGCCAATGGCGGCTGTCCATGGTCCCTGAGTGGCAACTCACATGCGTCTTCCGGGCAAATTTGATAACGCATAGGAGATCCAGTCAGTCCAAGGCAATGGAGCCCATCAAAACAGTCACACAAGCAACACAAACCTGGGGCTACTTGTTCTACACTGCAGGCCCCAGAACAAGAATCACAGGCTCTGAATCTTTACATTTGGCCCTAGTCACAGAGATACCAGCATCTCCCAAGTCTAGGCAGTGTCAGATGAAGTGGGTTGTGCTGGCCTTCTTTCCAAATCCCCCCGGACAAAGAGTTTTTTGTTTTGTTTTATTTCGTTTTGTTTTCTGAGATGGAGTCTTGCTCTGTCACCCAGGCTGGAGTGCAATGGCACGATCTCAGCTCAGTGCAACCTCTGCCTCCCAGGTTCAAGTGATTCTCTTGCCTCAACCTCCTGAGTAGCTGGGATTACAGGTACATGCCATAACACCCGGCTAATTTTTGTATTTTTAGTAGAGACAAGGTTTCATCATGTTGGTCAGCCTGGTCTCAAACCCCTGACCTCCTGATCCACCCTCTTCGGCCTCCCAAAGTGCTGGTATTATAGGCATGAGACACCATGCCCGGCCAAACAGTTGTTTTTAAATCACAAGCCATTTGAGTCCCTCTATTCCTCAGCCCCAATCATTCTTTCTAACATTATTTCCTGGCCACACCTCCCCTACCCCACCTTATACCCATCCTAAACTCCAGGTACATCAGACTGTTGGGCTGACTGTAAGCCTAGTGGCACTGATTCATTTATATTCCTTTGTCCATATTTCTTCAGCTCAAATGCCCTTCCTGTGAAAAATCTCCCCCTCTGTAAATCATAGTCTTTCTTCAAGGCCCAGCTCAAAGGTCTCCTCCTCTGTGAAGCCCTCCTGACTTCCTCAATCAGAATTATTCTCCATGACTTCTGTTTCCTCAGGGTGCTCCCCTCCACCCCTCATGCCCTGTGGATCTCAGTGCCTATCAAGTGCCCACACTTAATGGGGCACTGTCAACATTTGTCAAATTAGACTGTACTTATCTCTATCACAAGACATCCCTTGTTTAAACACTCCCTTGAATATTTCCAAATAAAAGAATGTCTTGTATCTGGCTCTTTATTGGATTATGTATTGTTTCTGCGTGAAAATTTTCACTCTTATATTGAGGCTATGAACATAGACTCCAAAATAAAAAGCAAAGGAAATTCAATCAATCCAAATATTAAGTCTTATTGAGCAATAGAATAATTGCCTTGCTGAATTCAACTGCTTTTTTAAGAAAGCTATATTCAGTCATGTTGATCTGGGTGTAGACATAGACTAATGTTCCCATTAGGTATTCCAAGGCATGTTTTTTCATCTTTAATCCATCACATCAATTTTGAGATTATTTCTTACAGCGTATTTCTATGTTTCCTGGAAAACCAACAGGATATGAAAATGTTAAGAGACATTTTTACCAGAGAAAATGTAGTGCCTTTATTTTGTCTATAATCTTGTCTTTCTCTGAACTTCCACCTGCTGGTTAGAGAAAAATAAATTAACTAAATGTCTAACCTGGTTTAAATTTAGCTTGATCCAATAATTTAAACAGCCGCTTTAGGGAATACCCAGTCTCTCTTGAATAAAATTGCTCTTTCGAACAGACTTCCTCTTACCCTGCTTCTCTCACGATGATGGCAGTGAGTGTGGGGGTGTGTGGAGGGGGAAGGGGGCTTAGGTGTCCCGCAGCTGCCACATCAGACCTGTTGGTTTTTGACTAGGCATCCCCATTAAGAGGAAACCAGAGACCCTCAGTGTGCCAACTAGATTCTCTTCTTCAACCAACTGCTCTCCCTTCTTAACTATGTGGGCCTATCCCATGATGGTTAGTGTTGGCCCCTCCCAGAATCTCAAAACAAAAACCCATTATCCTCACTGGATATCTTACATGTCTTCCTACTGCCTACCCTCAGGCAAAAAAACAGAAAAAGAAAAATACACTCTGACCACCTCACTTCTTTCTGTCTTCTGTCCTACCTCTTCTCACTCTTTTTTGGAACAGAAAGCTCAACTGAAGTGCCAAACCAGCCCCCATCTTTAGCCCCCTCCCCAGCCAACAGTGCCTTTACTAAATGATTCTTTATCCTATCAATATATAAGCCATCTTGTGATCCTGTGAAAATTCTCTGATGAAAAATATTATTCTTTCAATTATCTAATTAAAAGCAGCTCTTCCTTTTAAATAAAACTATGCCTGCCTTGTTTTATTTGCCATTGGTTCAGGCTGATGGTAGGTAAACACCTCTGTCGTGTCTCCTAAATATGAATGCATCATGCCACAATGGAATTGCAATGCCTAGTGACAAGCTGTCAATTTTCTTAAGAGAAGCATCAGAGTTATACGGATGCTTTGTCAAAAGGCATTTAGTCAAATGCACATCTGACCTTTCCTCTTCTGTCTATCACAAATTCAACCATAACCATTCCCAGTCTGAGGTTTCCCACATCGCCTGGCTTTACCTGAGCTCAATTCTTCTCTGCCTTCACCTTTACCCTCAGCACTAGAGTACTTGTAACACTAGCTTTTTTAAAAAATCCTCTTCTATAATTCTTTTTTCTCCAAAAAATGGAAATTTGCTTACACAACTTTGAGACCATCTTCAACATCAATGCAGTTTCCAAACTCAGAAGCTCATCTCATCCTTCCCTTCTTTATTCCTCGGTGTCACCTCTCAGATCAGCCAGGAAGACCTTCTTCAGGACCATCTGCTCTCCTGGAACCTGGGAGGCCCATTTAGATGCAATTTTGCAACTGCTTGTGACATTACATTTTGCAACTCAGAAAGGGGACTCTCACCTGGCCTCAACTTTCCTAGGTCTCAGTATCAGAACCTCTGTCTACTGCAGTCTCTATTCAAATACAATTCTTGAAATGAATTCATACTTTTTTCTTTCAACTTTTAAAATTTTTACCTGGCTTGTTCAACTCTGACACATGCACAGGGACTGCTCCTTGGACGAAAAGTCAAGAAATCTGGAAACTTCTGACTCCAGCACAAATGAGCCATGTGACCTTGAATGTGTCATCTCACCCTTCTGAACCTCAGAAGACTCATCTGTAAATTAAGAAGGTTTGAAGTAAGTGATGGCAGAACTCATTTCTACTCTAATACCATTTGTTTCAATAAATTTCTATCCTTTTTAAACACGACTGTTTGTATTCAGTTGAGGCAAACAATAATGAGAACTTCCCTTTCCTCTTTGTACACCTGCTGTACCATCAAATTAGGATGAATTAAAAGCAAAGCTTCTAACAATGTAGCTTTCTTTCTTTCCTTTCCAAATTTTAATTGACTCTTTAACAGGCGTGCTTTAACCTGCTCTCCACTCCAACATTTTAAAGAATAATATTTTTCATCACATTAGCCAGAGCGTGCCAGCATTATTAAAAATAAAGCAATCAAATTTAACAGAGATAAATGAACACAAGAAGCTATTTTTGTCCAGAGTGTTCAATTATATCAGGGCAGTGTGTACATCTATATATCAGCCAAGAACACACATTTTTTCTTAACTCTTTCTTTTACTTCCCACACCTGTCTCCCAATTTTGACACTGGCCATTCTAGCTCTCAGAATGTGCTTCAAAATTCCTAATTTGCTCATTCATTGCATTGTTTTCTGAAACCTCTTTCAGTCTTTGCAGGGGTTTTGTTTTATTTTTGTCTCATTATTGTTGCTCGTTTTCCTTTGTCTCTATAATATGCCTACTCTGTGGTCACTTTATTCAGGTTTGTTTCAGTGCCTTGTCTGAAGATTTTGAAATCAAATGAGAAAAGATCCTTTGCATTACTTGTCACTATTTTAAAAGAACTATGTCCCTCTGAACAAAATTAAATTTTTATTCTACAAGGTAGCCAAAGTATGGAATAATTCTAATTTTCTTACACAGGTACTGCATATATATGTTGATTCCTTGCTTATGTGTATCTTCAGGGATGGGAAAAAGTTAGTATAAAAATGTTTTGCTACATTCACAGAAGGTCTGCACTCTGGTTGGATCAAACAATTGGTTAATTTGACAAAGTTGCCAAAAAATAGCAATCAATTCAGTGAAAAGAAAATCAATCACAGAGGTAGTTTGGTTGCTTTGTAGACAAAACAGTCAGCGGAGTGATTGAATTTTTCACTTTTCAATGAGTTGTTTTGGCCTTGTGTGGATGCAGCCATTAACTCATTAATCACCCAGAACTCCTCAGTGGCTGAGAGAGGGAAATCATTACTTTCTAAGTATAGATCGCATATTAACAATATGCAAAAGGCCTGCCAGGGTGAATGTGCCCAATGACCCCATTTGAGAAAAATGAGTTTCACAAATATTTTATAGCATATGGAGGTAAACTGTACCTGATTTATCATTTCACTTTCCAATTGTGAAACTCTATGTCTGCTAGTATAAGTTTGCAGAGAATTTAATGCACATAAAATATATTCATTTAATCCTTAAATTAGAATGAATTTTAATTCATAGAGTGCTAAAAAGTAATTCTTGCAACATATTGGGCTTCCCCGCATTGATTTTATGCAATATCAAAATGGAGGAGTTTTGCACACATCACAATTAGCTCCCACCCGTGCATTATACATATATGCTATTCTGATAAATATGTATATTTTCCCATATGGTGTTGAATGTTAGCGTCTAATTTACCTCTTAATTTTTAATTACATTCTAAATGAAGCCGACAGGAGTCTAATTTGCAGGCTTATTTGCATATCTATAAACACACTGTTTGCATTGTTTATCTAGTCCCTGTCCCCATGACATACAGAGGTTTTTCTCACCCCATGTGGCGAATTGAGACCGCCAAAGCATCAAGGTGCCCTCTAAGACTTGCAGACATTATTCTAATCTAGAACAGATGATGCTGGCTCTCTTTTCTCCGCAATGGCCACAGAGGATTCTGAAAGGCCAAGGTCAATGATAGCAGTTAAGCCTCCTGCTTTCTCAGAGGAATAGCAGTGACTGTGATTCATCTTTAGAAAATAAAACTGTATACTTTTGCACACTGTGGATTTTTTTTTAAATGTACAATGACCTAAATGACTGAAATAATAACACCAAATCAGAAAAACAAAGTCACGTTATATTATCTTCTGGATTGATAAGTTCCTAACCGAGTCAGAAGAAGGCAGCACAGAGCAAAGGCATTTTCCTCTGCGACAAGCAATGGATTATTTTCCTTGTCCAAATAGGCTGTCCTCTGGCAGCACTAATGGCAGCTGTGGCCCGTTGGTACCTTGCCTTTTGATGACAACGCACCCTACATGCAACTTCAGTCAATCAATATACAAGCCACCTCAAAGACCCTTTCGAGGCTGACAAGCAGTTCAGGATTCAAGGAGATTTGTTGTCTTCCTGTACACGAACTGCACCAGCAGACAGGGCTACAGAGGTACTTTTTCTCCCTGAAAGTACTGTAATTCCCCTCTTTGTTCATAGCTTCAATAAGCAAAGATATTGTAGCAAATGATTTTGTTTTGCTATTAGGCAAGTACTATACTGCATGTTAATAGGAGCTTGCTGATCCTGTTTGAGGCCATACCTATCCAATTTCTAATCCCAACTTTTCTGTGACCTTGGGCACCTTCCTTAATCTCACCGAAGCTTTACTATCTCTATATTATTGACTAAAATATTAGAAATGATTATCTTTTAAGGTTGTAATAAAGACTAAGCAAGATGGAAATCTCCGGGAACATTTTCCTGTATTTTTCTTTCCTCTCCAGTGGAAATAGATACCAAGTCCCAAGCCTGGCAGATGTTAAATGTGGTATCTCACGGCACATAAAGAGAACAGAGTAGACCTGGGGGAATTGTATGCTGTTGTCTTGATCTTTACTCCAATAGTACCACCTGCTTTCTTGTTGTAAAAAACTTCCATGGCTTCCCTATCAAAAGTAGACTTTCCCTTTCAGCTCTTTGTTTTCAAAATCAAGCCAGCCCTCAGTGGACCAAAAGTAATATTAAATGTGTCAAAATGATGGTCTTTACAGCTGGATTGTCATCATACAATCAATCAATCAACCACAAGAACAATAACACTTCCCCTACAAAGAGCAGAAAAAATATTCTTCCTTCCAAAATAGCCAGGAAACATTTACATCAAACATTGACTTGTGCACAATTTCTTGTACCTAGTCATTCCATACGGTGAATGAGAACTGCACACAAGAGCCTACCTGATACCTCTCGGAGGGGATGTAACTCCAAACGCACTCACTCCACTCTACTTTCAAGGATTTGAATCAACCAGCAAGAATGAATGCAGTTATGTATAAAAACGTAAATAGGTCAAAGAAATCACAGCAAAGATAAAAGAAAGGTAAGTGAGACCAAATGGAAAATCAGCTCACTGAAACGTATGCCAAGAGATTGCACACAGTTATAAAAATAGGAATCTTAATGTGGTTCTGAGTTTCTATGCATCCAAGAAAGTATTATTTAATCTATTATAGGAGACACATTATCTGTAAAATAAAATAATACCTGTTTCCCAAGAAAGCAATGCTTCCAGGCACTAAACTCTTAGAGACATGTCTCCTGCTGACACCCGTAAAGGGAAATCTATGAGTTTGAAACATGTACCTACAAACTTATCCCATAACTCTGTGCTTTTTAAATAGATAAAAGACTCAAAATTAATCTTTCAGTCCTCTCTGCTCCTACATTTTTTGCTCTCCATAATGGCAGCTTTACAGACTGACTGATTTCAGGCAAAGGATCACATCTTGGTGTGCTCTAGGGTTGCTGTGTACAGCTGTGCAGGCTATACACTGCATTTAACTAGACTATGGTCAGTGGGGCCCCTCTGGGGCTTAGCAAGGCAGCTTGCAGCACGCCACATACTGTCTTCCTTGTAGAAAGCATTCAGTCAATATTTGCTTTATTACCTAAACATACCCGTGCAGCAAATGCAGGGGTTATGCATGCATGTCCCTGCCTGGATATGAATTCTAGCTCTGCCACTAGCCAACTGTGTGACCTTGGAAAAGTTATGTAACCTTTTGGCACCTGTATTCCTCATCTATAAAACGAAGATAGTAAAGGTGCACACCTAATAGGATTAAGTACTTTATGTATGTAAAGAACTCAGAACAGTCCCTGGTACAAACATTCTGCATTAGTATTATTCTGGTTTATTCCAGTGTAGAAAATATCCAGGTGGTTTTCTATTTTAATGTTCTTAATGGACTATTCAAATAATTATGCTCTTCCTTAAAAGTACCTTTTAGATAGGAATGCTGCTACGGTACAATGCATTAAGGAAGTCTACAATTCCATGAGAACACAATAAGGAAGGGGAAGGAGATTAACCCTTTTGATCACCTACCGTATGCCAGGCACTGATCAAACACTTCATACATGCGGTCTTATTCAGTCCTCACAACTATCTGATAAGGTAGAAGTATTATTTGTGCCCTAAAACAAGCTTAACTAGCCTGTGAGTGCAAATTGCATCACATCCTCAGTAATCATCCCACCATCATCAGTTAATACAGAACCCACCCCGACAAAATCTCTCCATCTTTGCCTCTGGGTCTCCAAGGCTATCTCCATGCCTCTTGGAGGGGACGTAACTCCAAACTCACTCACTCCACTTCCAAGGATTTGAATCAACCAGCAAGAATGAATGCAGTTATATATAAAAATGTAAATAAATCAAAGAAATCACAGCAAAGATAAAAGAAAGGTATGTGAGACCAAATGGAAAATCAGCTCACTGAAACATATGCCAAGAGATTGCACATGCACAAAGCCTGTTGGTCAGAGGCCTCTTGTATCTGCCAGATATCACTGTCCCTTCTGCTAGGCATGGATCCTGAAAAGACGGCTGCCAGGTCTGCTGGCAGCTTCTGTATCTGCCCAGTACTGCCACCTTTGCTGCGCACTAGACTTTCATTGTGTGCCGCCACATAGGCTGGGCATCATCACTGTTGGTAGTCTCCCTTGCATTTCCTCCTGGCCTCTAGTTGCTCTTCAGCTAGTGTGCTGCTCCCCCTGCATTTTTGCATTATTGAAGTACTGGTTGAGATTGTAGAAGGAAAGTCACTCTCTCCACTTGGGGCAATTGTACTTTTTCAACAGGTCATCAAAACAGGAATGCTTGTGCCTTGGTGTCTCTCATTTCTTAAGAAAACATCAGGCCAGGCACGGTGGCTCACTCCTGTAATCCCAGCACTTTAGGAGGCTGAGGAGAGTGAATCACGAGGTCAGGAGTTTGAGACCAACCTGGCCAACATGGTGAAACCCCATCTCTACTAAAAAAATATAAAAATTAGCCTGGTGTGGTGGCATGTGCCTGTAGTCCCAGCTACTCAGGAGGCTGAGGCAAGAGAATAGCTTGAACCCAGGCAGCGGAGGTTGCAGTGAGCCGAGGTCATGGCACTGCACTCCAGTCTGGGCAACAGAGCAAGGCTCTGTCAAAAAAAAAAAAAAGAAAGAGAAAAAGAGAGAGAGAGAGAAAGAAAGAAAGAAAGAAAGAAAGAAAGAAAGAAAGAAAGAAAGAAAGAAAGAAAGAAAAGAAAGAGAAAGAAAGAAAGAACATCAATTTGGCCAAGTGTGGTGGCTCATGCCTATAATCTCAGCACTTTGGGAGGCCGAGGCAGGTGGATCACCTGAGGTCAGGAGTTCGAGACCAGCCTGGCCAACATGGTGAAACCATGTCTCTACTAAAAAATACCAAAAAAAAATCAACCCGGCATGGTTGTGGACGCCTGCAATCCCAGCAACTCAGGAGGCTGAGGCAGGAGAATCGCTTGAATGTGGGAGGCAGAGGTTGCAGTGAACCGAGGTTGTGCCATTGCACTCCAGCCTGGGCAATAAGAGCAAAACTCAGTCTCGAAAAAATAAACAAATGAACAAATAAACAAATAAATAAATAAATTTGGATTTGTTTTACATTCAGTCTTCTCTGTTTCCAGAACGTAGATGAAATGAGGGTGACATCAGGGATCTATCTGAAGCTTTACACTGCATGAAACTTCCTTCTGGACCCTACGGGCTTGCCACTAGACCAGCCTACAAGCTATTGTACAGTTTGAAAGATTTTCTGAGAGCAACATAGTTGCTTTATTAATTTTTTAAAAAGAGCTTTTTTTCTGATATGTCTGTGTCTAGAGTCAGGATAGAAAATATGCAGATATATTCTACATTTATCTAATGTCACTATATTCCATGCTATAAACATTAATAACGTCTTCAGAGTCAGGGGAAAATGTAAGGAGAGTGTGATAAAGACAGAGCCTAGAACAAAAGAAAAAGTATCAACTCTGAGACCAAAGAGATGTGGGTTTTATCCCAGCTCCATGTACCTTCTGATCAATTACTTCACCTTAACTTTCTTATTTATAAAACTGAAATGATAATAGCACACTTGGAAATCCAAGAAATAGAGTTATTGTGCATGAAATGCCTGGTGTATAGTATGTGCTCAATAAATGATCATTGTTCTTTGTTTTTCATTATCGTCACTTTGTAATTTTCTTTGGATATGGACTTTAGGGGCTCTAAGTCATGAAAAGTGGCAGGCAGCTGAAAGAACAGTGTGGTTCCATAATTATTTATTGAGTGTCTCCTATATTTAACTTTGCATTAGCTCAAAGGGATACTTTGGAGAACAAGAGCAACAAAGTTCCCACTCTTAGAGCCTACACTCTAGGTGAGAAGATATAAAATAAATAAGCAAGTAATAGTGTTACAAATGCCATTAGTACTCTGAAATGAGTGTATAAAAGATGTTAGGAATAAAGAATGTGCAATCTATGAAGAGTTTTAGGGAGAAGAGTGAAATGACATAATTTATATTTCTAACAGATCACAGTGACAGTTTGTGGAAAATGAAAGGTTGCAAGTGTGAAAGTGAGCAAGTGAAACTCATTCTCTGCTGCAGGAGAGCGACATAAGCTGGCCTTGCTTGACTTCAAAATAGTTTTCAGTGTGATCAATTCACCATTTCCATGTGGAGGAGGTCTGTTGTTCAGACTCTTTGGGGGCTAAAAAAGCTTCTTTATGATGAGAGCTGGTAAGTCAATGAAACAGATCCCAACTCCAAGTTGGATCATGGGGTGATGCAGCAGAAGACTCCAAAAGTCACAGATGAAAGAAGTTTGTGCCAAATTTAGAATAAAGAGATTTAGAAGGCTGCTGGTCGGTTTGAGGCACAGATTTCAGATGGCACAGAAGGAGATAGCAAGCAGTGTTGGACAGGTCTTCATGTAAGGAAGGAGCCAGGACCTGCTCTTACCAGAAACCTGAGCTCTGCCATTTGATTTCTACTAGTGCCATGTTAAGTCTCTCCATCCCCGAGGTAATTTGACACGGTCTGGGAAGGCTCCTGCTCTCTAGGAGCTGGGCTTTTGCAAGAGATGCTGCAGAGAGAAAAACTATGTTAGACCTGTGCACATGTTTATATCTGTGTGTGTATATACATACATACATATATATGACCATTTTAATTTATTTAATTTATGAATCATTTTTCTATAATACAAATTTCTTGCAAAAAATAGTGTTATAGCCTACGAGTTCCTACAAAGTCACAAACAAGAACTAGCGACATGTACTTGACATAACGTGAAGTCCTGTGCTCTGTGCTCTCTGCAGGGAGAGATGAGGTGATTCTTCAGAAGCTGATCAAAATTCCCTGCCTCCCTCAGGATAGCTGAGCCTCAGAACAGCGGGAGCACTGCGCCATCTGGTGGGCAGATGCATTGCATCAACGTTCATTAGCAGAGGTTTTTATACACACACACACACACACACACACACACACACACACACACACACACACACAAATGCTTTTCAAGGAAGACTCGACAACAAATCCCGAAGCTGAGTGACAACTACAAAATACCATCAATTAAAGATATTATCTGGTAAGTTTCACAACAGATTAATTTATAAATGAACAGGATTGAAATGTGGTACCACTGTAAATCTTTAATTTTTCAGTTGTATATATAATATCTGATAGTTAATGGGTGTGTACCCTGTGCCAGGTAGGTGCTAGTCTATGTACTTTACATGCATTAACATATGTCATCCTCACAACAATCCTATAAGATAGGCACTATTTCCATCCCGTTTTACAGGTGAAGAAACCGAAACAGAGAGGTTCAGTAACTTGCCCAAAGTTACACAAGTTGGTACGTGGCAAAGCAAGAATTTAACAATGTTCTTAAGCTCTTAGGCACTAGGCTAGGCTGCTTCTCTGATATACACAATGTAGCACCGTGAGATTGGGTGTCATTAAGCAAGAGGTCAGAAAACAGGATTTTGAAAAGCATGTTCTGAAAGTGTAAGATTCCTTTTTCAAATTGCTTCCCCAAGCAAAAGAATGCAAAACTCTGAGCTTCCTATAAGTCAGAATCTTTACAAAAAGCAAGTTTTTGAAAACTGCTTTACAAAAAAAAGCACCCTTATTAGAATCACCGAATTTGGAAGTAAAGGGCAAGATCCCTTGATGATCATAATTGTGGTAGTTAATTTGATGTGTTGACTTACTGGGCCACAAAATTCTCAGATACTTGGTCAAACATAATTCTAAGTGTGTCTATAAGGGTGTTTCTCGATGAAATTAATATTTGAATTGAGAGACTGAGTGAAGCAGATTGCATTCCTAAATGTGGCAGGCCTCATCCAATAGGTCAAAAGACTGAGTAGAACACAACGACTCACCCTTCCTTGAGTGAGAACAAGAGGGAACTCCCTCTGCCTGACTGCTTTGAGATGGGACATCAGTCTTTTCCTGCCTTCAGACTCAAACTGAAATATTGGCTCTTCTTGGGTCTCCAGCTTGCCAACTGCATATCTTAGGACATTCTATTGGCTCTGTTTCTCTAGAAAACCCTTACTAATGTGATGGCTCATTATGTCATCATCACATTGTCATCATCACTGTGGTCACCCTCAACATCACCATCATCATCTTCTCTACCACACACTGAGTGTCCTCCCTTTCAGGCACAGTGTTCAGTGGTCTGAGACTGTGTGAGTAAAAGTGCTTATTTTACAGATGAGTAAACGGAGGTTCAGTGAACTTGGAACATGTACCCAACACCTCACCAACAGTCAATGATACAGGTGAGACCATGGTTATGAACAGCCCAGTGCATTTTTCTCTATGCCAAGTGACATCTCCCACTAGATGGAACAGTCATCAACAACTAACATTTGGAAGGATGATGGCATGTTTTCCATCTTCAGATATCTTATTAACTCTAATTTTCTTGAAAAGTGCTTTCTCATTCCTTTGAAAGCCATTATTTTCCTTCTTTTCCAGGGTGACATGTTGTCATTTTAGCTTGGTTACTTTTGAGGCAGTTTAATCTGATTTTGCTAGGAACCAATTATTCTTCTTACATCTGTTTGACCATTCATCAACTAACAGGCATTTTCCACAACTGCAGATACAAAAGAGACAAGAAAAAGTGCAGCTCACCTTAAATACCTTGATTCATCTGAGCTGGGCATGATTCAGCTACTCAAGATATTGAATTTGGGAAATATGTGTGTCTTCAGACTTTTTCCTCTCTCTGTATGGGAGAGGGCTGGCAAGTCAGGCACCAGAGGGATCAACTCATGCACAAGGCTGCTGCAGCCTGCATAAAAGTGTGCAAGTAGACCTGGTTGCAAAGGACAAGAGGGGGTGGGGCATCAGCCCAGCACATGCTCCCATGACAACTTCCAAAGGAAAAATAGACTATAATTATCAGAAACCCAATTGCCCCATTAAAATACATGAAATAACTACATAAATTGTGAAATTGAAGTCATGGGGGTTTTTTAATAACAGTAAAAAATATTTGTATCCAGAAAGAAAATTTAAACCTAGCAAGATATATCTAAGTAAACTGTGCCCTTCCCACCCCTAAGCCCCAACATGTTAATCAGATGTGCAGTCCCAGAGGCAGGACCTCTTGGCCCATGGTGAGTTCACCTTGGACAGACTCCTTTGAAGAGATAAGCTATCTAGGATAAGAAGAGAATTTGCTGGAAATAGCCAGATAAATAACAGTAGATTGTAGCCTATCTGCCAGGAAGCACACTTTTTCCCCAGCCATTTGCAGGAAGAGAAGTAGGTTGCTATGCCATTACAAGTCATTTTCTCTCCCGAGTTAAGCCAGCCTATGCTCCTTTTTCATTCCAATTGCTGCATTTCTAGAGGATCATACTGCCATTTTTCTCTTCTCTGTCTAACACCAATCGCACTTCTGGGCTGTTGCCCCCACTGCTGATGGTGTTAATCTCCATGGGAACCAATGTGACTCACAGGGTCAATGTGTGCTTGGCAAGTCCTGTTATGATCATTGCCAGCGTGTTACCAGCAATGGCAGCATAATCCTCAGTGATCACATTTTTGTTTTGTGAATTTTGCCGGTGAGTCATGCAGCTTAAAGGCAATAGTCTCAAAGGAAATCTTAGCTTAGCACTTTGGAGTAAATCCTATCACAGCCACCTTCTATGCAAGCTGCATTCCAGCATCCCCCTTTTCAGAAGTCAAGGAGTCCACTATTTGCTCAGGAATTATGTTTTCTTGGACTTTTTCTGTATCTATTATCCTGGTTTGGAATCATGCATTCTGTCTATAGACAATAGGAACTATTTAATGGGAATAGCAATGCCCGTGGAAATAATGACTCTCCTTTTCAATAAGATAGTCTCATTTTTCTATTGTTGTTGTGATGGTAGTGGTGGTGGTTTTCGTTATAACATGAAATCTACCCTGTGGCCTCTTATAGGATGAATCCAGTGAAAGGAAGCTATTTGGTCAACTGAAAGTTGTCTTACAAATTTGAGTTTCTAAAGATAAGCTAGAGATCACCGAATCCAACTCCCACCTGGCGCAGATTCTAATAAATGCATCCAGCATCTTTTTGATTAGTGGAAAGCAAAGATAGTCTCCCACTTATTTCCAAGAGATGTGCCCTCTAATGCTGGATTACTTAAATTATTAGAGAATCCTTTCTTACAATGAATAAAAATCTGCCCACCTGTAGATTTGATCCATCTATTAGCGCTCTGCTCTCTAAGGAATAAAAAAAAACTTTCTCTCCTGTATTCCCATTTTATCTCTACTGGGGTCATCTAGTACCCAATCCTTCCTGCCTCATCACATGAGACTCATCACTTGTTTTTCATGTGTCTGTCTCCTTCACCAAATGGAGCTTCTGGAAGACAAAACACATGTCCCATTCTTTGAATCATGAGTGCTTATGTTTAATGACACACCTTCAAATACTCCGTGCTGCTTTGTCTTTCTCCCTTGCTCATTGTATTAGTCTGTTCTCACACTGCTATGAAGAAATGGCCAAGACTGGATAATTTGTAAAGGAAAGGGAAGAAGCGGGCACCTTCTTCACAGGGAAGCAGGACAGAGTGAGTACAAGCAGGGTAAATGCCAGATGCTTATAAAACCAACAGATCTTGTGAGACTCACTCACTGTCATGAGAACAGCATGGGGAAAACTGCCCTCATGATTTGATTACTTTCATCTGGTCCAGCCCTTGACACAAGGAGATTATGGGGATTACAACTCAAGACGAGATTTTGGGTGGGGACACAGAGCCAAACCATGTCATTCCACCCCAGCCCCTCTCAAATCTCATGTCCTCACATTTCAAAACACAGTCATGCCTTTCCAATAGTCCCCCAAAGTTTTAACTCATTCTAGCATTAACCCAAAAGTCCAAGTCCAAAATCTCTGAGACAAAGCATGTCCTTCTGCCTATGAGCCTATAAAATCAAAAGCAAGTTAGTTACTTCCTAGATACAAGGAAGATACCGGCATTGGGTAAATACACCCATTCCAAATGGGAGAAAATGGCCAAAACTAAGGGGCTACAGGCCCCATTCAAGTCCAAAATCCAATAAGGCAGGCATTAAACCTTAAAGTTCCAGAATGATCTCTTTTGACTTCATTTCTCACATCCAGGTCACACTGATGCAAGCAAGAGGTGAGCTCCCATGGCCTTGGGCAGCTCCGCCCCTGTGGCTTTGCAGGGTACAGCCCCTCTCCTGGCTGCTTTTACAGGCTGGCGTTGAATGTCTGTGGCTTTTGCAGGCACATGGTGCGAGCTGTCAGTGGATCTACCATTCTGAAGTCTGGAGGACAGTGGCCCTCTTCTCACACCTCCACTAAGCAGTTCCCCAGTGGAGACTCTGTGTGGGGGCTCCTACATTTCCCTCCTGCACTGCTCTAGCAGAGGTTCTCCATGACAGCTCGGCCCCTGCAGCAAACTTCTGCCTGGACATCCAGGCATTTCCATACACCCTCTGAAATCTAGGCAGAGTTTCCCAAACCTCAGTTGTTGACTTCTGTGCACCCACAGGCTCAACAAAATATGGAAGCTGCCAAGGCTTGGGACTTGCACCCTCTGAAGCAATGGCTTGAGCTCTATCTTGGCCCCTTTTAGCCACAGCTAGAGCTGAAGCAGCTGGGATGCAGGGCATCATGTCCCAAGGCTGCACAGAGCAGAGGGGCCCTGGGCCCAGAAAACCATTTTTTCCTCCTAGGCCTCTGGGCCTGAGACAGGAGGGGCTGCCCCAAGGTCTCTGACATGCCCTGGAGACATTTTCCCCATTGTCTTGGTGATTAACACTCGGTTCCTCGTTACTTTTGCAAATTTCTGGAGCGGGCTTGAATTTCTCACCAGAAAATAGGATTTTCTTTTCTACTGCATTATCAGGCTGCAAATTTTCCAAACTTTTATGCTCTGCTTCCTTTTGAATGCTTTGCTGCTTAGAAATTTCTTCCACCAGATACCCTAAATCATCTCTCTCAAGTTCAAAGTTCCACAAATCTCTAGGGCAGGGACAAATTGCTACCAGTCTCTTTGCTAAAGCAAAGCAAGAGTGATCAACAAGTTCCTCATCTCCATCTGAGACCAGCCTGGACTTCATTGTCCATATCACTATTAGCATTTTGGTCAAAGCCATTCAACAAGTCTCTAGGAAGTTCCAAACTTTCCCACATTTTTTTGAGCCTCCCAAACTGTTGCAGTCCCTGTGTGTTACCCAGTTGCAAAGTTGTTTCCACATTTTCAGATATCTTTATGCTGCACCTCATTACCTTGGTACCAATTTACTGTATTAGTTTGTTCTTACACTGCTGTGAAGAAATACCTAAGACTGGGTAATTTATAAAAGAAAAATATTTCATTGACTCACAGTTCTGCATTGCTGGGGAGGCCTCAGGAAACTTATAATCATGGTAGAAGGCAAAGGAGAAGCAGGCACCTTCTTCACAAGGTGGCAGGATGGACTGAGTGCAAGCAGGAGAAATGCCAGACACTTATAAAACCATCAGATCTCATGAGATTCACTCACTATCATGAGAACAGCATAAGGGAGACCCCCCATCATGATTCAATTACCTCTACCTGGTCCCACCCTTGACACATGGGGATTATGGGGATTACAACTCAAGATGAGATTTTGGGTGCAGACACAGCCAAATCATTTCAGTCATGCTAGTTCAGGCTAAGAATTTCTAATTCCTTCAACTATTTGTCAAATCACCAAGCAGATACTGGCCTCTTTTCACCTCCTTCTCCAACAAGAGTACAAACAAGGTGAAAGAAAATGTCTCTGTGACAAAAACTATACTTTCAAATATCACACTATGTGGTGAGGGTAATGAAGTAGTTCAGAAAGTCTATATAGGATGCTCTAGGTCCTTTAAACAGTCTTGAAATTCTACACTAAATGAGATTTTTACAACAGGAAGAGACTGTAGACCCCACCTCACCCAATCAGTACTAAGAGGAATATGGGGACCTAAGATTCAGAGTGAATTGCCCAAGGTCACAGAGCCAGTTACTGGACGAGCTAAAACTAGAAACAGTCACTTCTTTTTCTCTCTCTCGTGTTCTTTACAACACACCACACTAACTCAAAGCGAATATTATGCCCAGGAACTTATATGCTCCTGAATAGGTTAACTGGTGATTTCAAACATGGAAAGCATGTTCTTATATCTTCAGACCTAAATTTTAGCACTCTCTCTCCCACTGATAACATTTATATGGTACTAAACATTCCAACAGGGTTTTAAGGCTTACAACTACTGTCCCTGGCAATCTTGGTTTTGATCTCAGAAGAAAGAGATGCTAATATAAAATCTTCAGAGTTTTAAAAGACTGAAGGAGTCTTTCTTATTCATGTTTATCTTCCACAGCACTTAGCACAGTGCCTGGCATATGATAGTCATTTAAAAAATGTTTGCTGACAGGTTAATAGTTTTGTAATTATTCACTGATGAATTATCCATGACAAAATTTCAAATCAGGCTAAATTTCCCTATCTCTTGGCCTATTTCCAATGTCAAGGCCACATCCTCAATAATCAGTTGATTATTGTTCAAAGAACTTCAACAAATACTAATGTTTATCCAAGCAACATATACTTTGAAACTCAAATATGCTAAAAATACACATACAAGATAATTCCAACTTGCAAATAGATGACATTCTGACAGAACATATACAAACTAAGAACTAGAACTTGAAAGATACATTCTGGAGGAGAAAAAGTAACAAGAGGAGGAAGAGGAGGAGTAAAAAGAAAGAGAAAAGTAGCTGGTGTAAAATTCCTTTTGTGCTGGTGAAGCACATTGTAAAGAACATGACATAGTAAAAGAACCTGCTTCCATCTCTGCTTCTCTCTATAGCAGTCTCTATGACCTTGAGATAAATAGATTCCCAGGCCTGGGAAATAAGATCTATTTAAGATATTGTTTATTTAGGAAACATGAGTCCCCCTTCACCAGGAACACAAATCCCAGCTTCTAAAGTTATAAAGCCACTGTCAGGTTAGAAATAAATTTATTCCACACTCATTGTAATTGAAAGAAAACTTATTATCCCTAAAGACAGCACTTGTTAGCCTTTCTACACAATCTTTTTTAGCAATGCGCAATAAAAAAACTTTCTTTTTCAATACAATTGAAAAAATTAAGTATAAAATTTGGTTCAAGTAAAAAACTATTAAAAATGCATATCTTAAATATTTTATTTAAATGTCAAATATGTAAGTATACATTCATGTATCCATCTCTGATATATAATGGAGCAGCCACTAACTAAATTTCCTCAAAGTTTATTTTGTATAAACCACTCCCAAAATGCCTCCTTTACAATTGGCGGTTTCAATTTTTTTAATATGCAAAACATTAGGGCACTTTAAACGCAATCTGACTGCAAAAACTTTCTTAATTTTTACAATTTTTAAATCAAACTCCAATCTTTGCAAAATATTTTGTTATTTTGCAAAGAAATAACTCTTCTGCCATACTCATACTTTACTCATTAAATATGTATTATAATAATATTGCAAAATTACAAGTACAATTGACAAAAACAGATTTGGGAACAAACACAATTGATTCTTGGTAAGCACACAGCTCAACTCCTGAAAGTAGTATTTGGGCAAACCACAGAGTAATCTACCAGCACGAAGTGTTCAGTCAAGCGTGGGTATCCATCAGTATCCTGTACAGAGGGCATTAAGAGTATCAGTTCATCTGGTAAACCAGTTTAAATTGTTCCTACTTTATTTGCAACAACAGAGCCATCATGAGTTTCGTGGGACAGTGTTACTGCCCACTCCCCAAACCTCCATTGACTATACTTTGATAAAAACCTCCTGTATTAGTTTCCAAGAATTTTCATAACAATTTATCACAAACTAGGTGTTTAAAACAGCAAATTCTTTTTTCTCCCACAGTTCTGGAGGTCAGAAGTCCAAAATCAAGGTGTCATTAGGGCTATGTTCCCGCCGAAGGCTCTGGGAAAGAATCTTCCCCTGCCTCCTTTAACTTCTGGGTTCCCAACCATTATATCTGCAAATACCCTGTTTCCAAATAAGCTCACATTCTTAGGTTCATGGTAGACATGAATTTTTGACAGACACTATTCAACTGATCTACCACACTTTGACAAACCCTCACCTCTACATGCTTAAATAGCCTAAAACATGCTATTTCCTATTCTAGAAAACCCCCTACTCCATTCTTTAACATGGTAAATTCTCATATGCTTCCTTGCTCATATTCTTTTGGCTGTTCTCCCAGAAGAAGGTCCTTGCCTCCTTAATATAATTCATTTTCCTATTCTGACCTTGTCTGCTTTTCTTATCTATTTTCACTGTCACACCCACTTTTTCAACTATTTATTGAGCACCTGCTAAATGCCCACATTGTGCTAGGGGCTGAAGATATATTTCATAGTAATGACTAAGACCAAGTTTCCTACCTTTTGAAGGGTAGAAAGCTTCAAGTCTTTAAAAGGAAGGAGCATAAATTTGTTTTTGATTCCTCAAAGCCTGTCGTGCTACTAGTCATACAGTAAGCACTCAATACACATTTGTTGAGTAAACAATTTCAGAGGACAAAGCAAATAATGGGTAGAGTGGGACAGTTGGAGGTCTGAGGATATAGATTTTTGCCTGGAATGAAAACTTTCATGTAATTCAAGCTATGACCAGGAAATGCACTGCCTCTGTTTTACTAAAAATGCTCAAACAGAAATCTGTCAATGGAAGATCAGCCTACATGGTTTCCAAGGCTCCTTTAAACTCTATTTCTTTTCATTCCCTGATAGATTAAATGATGGAGAGAGGACATTTCTCAATTTTGCCTTTTTTCCTATGCAAATTCAAAAAATTGTATTTAGTACTAACAATGTACTAGACATGATGCTAAACATTTAATTCCTATTAAGTGTTAACTAAATTCTCACCACACATCACACAAAGCAGGTAAAATAGTAAAAGAAACCACCGGCTGTTCACCAAAGAATACATCTTCTCTTTTTCCTGAAACACAACTAGATTACATTTCTCAATGTTCCTTGCATTTAGGGATGACCATGTGACTGAATTCTAGACAATTGAGTACAAACAGAAGTGATACGGGCTACTTCCAGGCCTGGCCTATTAAAATCTCCCAGATGTACTCCTTCACTCTCTTTTCCCTTTCTAGATGCTAGCACAGAGGTAACTTACAATACATACATTCTCCGTGTGGGTAATATGGCTCCCAATAAGTGAACATTGTTGCTTGGGGGAGCAAAAAAATCTTTGATATTGCAATGGTTTGTGGCCTTCCAAAGGTCGTATCTACCTGGTAAGATCTTATTTCTTAGCATTTAATTTCTCTCATTAGGGAGAAGTTAAATGAAATTTAATTAATTAATTTAAATTAATTGGGTTTAATTAATTTAATTTTTCTCCTTAGTGGAGAAATAATGAGAAAATATTTGAGAACTACTGCTCTAAAGCAACCCTGAAAGCTACATATTAAAGGTAGTAAAACCTCTTTCAGCCTGAGTCTCTGAATGACTAACTGGAGAAGAAACATTTTGGTCACTACCAAGTACTATTAATGAAAAATCTCATTTCCATTGTGTCTGAACCTTTACATACTTATGAGTCTGATATGGCAGTTAGCCCGTCCTATGTATTATAACTATTCTCTTATCCATTTTACACACAGGGAAAACTGAGCTCAGAGAGCATAATCCTAAGATCAAGCCTGCTGGTAAATAGTAGAGCAGAGATTTAAAACTTGTCTGATTCAAAAACCTGAGCTATGGATCCTTATGCTCCATTGCTTCTCCAGCTGTCAGAAGCTACATGTTTCCACTGTATGAGACCATTTCCAGTCTGAATTACTGGAGGATGCTGAATGTGATCTCTAGTTTGGGGATTAAAGTTATACTATTTTTAGTTATACTATTTTTTATGCATTCAAAGTTGAGAAATCCTTCCAGGAATCATAACTTTAATTCACACTTACAAAGTTGTGCTGCCGCAAATCTCTTGTAATCAAATATGCACAGTAATAAGCAGTGAAATGGAATATGTGGAAATAAATTATTTTTTGTTTTTTGATAGACACAAAAACGAGATGTATCAGGTCTGGGTGAAACCTATATAAAACTCAAGTAAGTCAAAGGCCCATGGAATTTGGTTTCGTATGCACTCAAAAACATCCAAGTTTCCCCAGCAGAGAACACAAAGTCAGGCTGAAGATTTCGTGAGATCTAAGGAATTATGTCATTGCTCTTCAAAGCATCTTACTACATATGATGATATTACAGACAATGATGGGCTTTGTCCTAAAGTTGCAAATCTACAGTTTTCCCATAGAAATTGCATAGGATGTACTTATGTGGAAACTATTTAACTTGCATTGTCCCCAGAAAAGTATTATCAAAACACATAGATGTCTGAAAGAGCTTTTCATTGTTCTCCATGTAGGTGTATGCATGCTTAACGCAGCGTAAGTCTCAGAGCTGCTGAATAAAAAGAAGACAGTAACTTTTAAAAATGTTGACTAACAAAGTCAACTGTGTTGATAGATGGGAAGAGCATTGCTCAAATCTTTAATTCTCTATACAAGTTTTACTGTGTGCCTTTTTCTGGTGATCTTTGGATACACAATTGAATGATGCTCCTCAGAGAATTTCCCTCTTTTTGCTTCACTTTATTCCATTGCTACTTAAATAAGGTAATGTACTGCTCTGAGACTTAAATGCATCACATTCCAACCCGAAATACGGGAGATGTGAACAAAAAAATGGAACTATTGAAAGCCAGAGAGAGATTATAGGATGTTTTAGGTAAAGGTTGAAGGAGGAATTATTTGTTTTTTATTCTTATGTATTTAAAAGAGTGCTATAGCTTTGGAACATATTTCCAGATGCAAAATTAATATTATAGAGAATCACCAGGTTCACAGCTTTTGAATCAAATGCCATCTCTTCTGTATGCTGTGAGTAGCTCTACCTTTTAACATTTAAGAGATAAAGCTCTATGTCAAATTTTCCAATTATTACCTGTCTGGTACAGTTGCAACAGGACCATATCAAGTATTTGAGTTTTACTAGGGAAATGTAATTACAGTTTGAAAAATAGTAGAAAATGCATTCCTATCACATCCTTAGTGGCAGTTTATATGCTAAAAAGAAAAATGCTTAGGGTCTAATTCATAAGAGCTTTATGCTTCATTTACATTTTTCTGTGCAGTTTACTTGGAAAAGAGCATAATCCATGTTTTTCAAGTAAAATATGCCTTTTAGGGATTCATTCAACTTGCTTTCCATTGTCCTCATTGAGGGCCAAGCGTTCTTTTCTACAATCCTAAAGGGCACTAGTAAATGGGGTGGGTGGAAAGCCCTCACTATTAACTAAAAGGAATGCCTAAAACCATTGTACAGATTATTTAGGAAATTTACAGCAGTCTCTAGCAGTCAAATCTTGAAAAGTCTGTTGTACGTTTACTATGCAGGCTGTTTCCCAAGCCCTTTGTATAGGATATTGAACAAATTACCTGACAATATGAATATTTTTGAGGTCTGCTCAGAATTTACAAGATTCTGACCATTTCCCAACCCATCCATGTTCTTTTCTTTAGTTCAGTGTTTCTCAAAACGTGGTCTGTGGGCTAGCAAACATCAGAGTCAACTGAAATTCCTGTTAAAAACATGATTTCCTAAGTTCCACAACACTGATCCAAAATTGTTGAGAGTAGAGACCTGGAATTTGAATTTTACAAGCTACAATGATGAGCACCAAATTTAAAACCCCATCCCTGTGTTTTGGACTAAGGCAATCAAGAGGGAGTTCACTCCTAGGTAGAGCAAACACACTCTCTTTTAGTAACCAGTAATTTTTTTTTAAACCAAGTTTACTAGCCCATGTAAGATCAACCTGGAGGAGGCCAAAATCACATTTGCAAGAGATGGCAATTTGGTCTCAAGCACAAAGTTATAACCCTCAACGATATGATCTACAACATTCGGCCTTTCTGTCTTCTTCCTAATCCCTGTAACTGCTTTCTACAGTTGCTGAAAGAAAATAATGTAACTAAAACGCACTTCTCACAGTGTTCACTGATGCACTGGAAAATGAATATTGCAGAAATCAGCTCACTATTTATTCTACACACTATCAAAACTGCCAGGCCAATTTTCTTCTCCCCCTGAATTCACTGAACATATTCAGTGGCTTTGGCATCCTATTGAGATCACTATAGCCCTATATCAGGGAAAATTTGAGGCCAAACATAATTGTTCTAAAAACACATCACCTCGGCCATTACAGAGTAACACTTGTAATACTTTTAGTGGATGACGGCCATAGGCCTTGACTGGTTTGGCTAAGTTTACTCTGGGTTAAAGCCAAAACTTAATATGTCTTTGTTGATCTATAAAAGAAAAAAACTCATGTAGTAGAAATCCCTATGTCACCCACATCTGGTTTTCCTCTCCTTCCTGGCACATATGAAGATTACAGTTTCATGTCCAGGTGGGCAGAAGTGAGTGATATGTGTCACTCCCAGGGCAAAGCATTTAACTGCTGGAATGAACACCCTAACACAGTCCATCCTTGAGCAATGACCAAGGAGCTGCAGGTTCCCAGTGGAGAAATTACAGAGCATTCATTATCGCCAAAACTTCACTTGGACTTACTCAACTTTGTAATCAAGAAACAAACCTTTCTTCTGTGATGCCACTGAGATATGGGGGTTGTTTGTCACTACAGCATAACTTATCCAATCCTGATTAACATAACAACGCAGTATCACACTTCAATGTATTGACATATATTCAACATCTTTTAGCAAACGGAATACCCTAGACCAATACCTGGCAGAAAGGTCATGATGAGCAAACCGCTTCTTCCCAAAGACTGTTTCATCTCAGTGTGCTGGGTGGTATCAGCCTCCACCTGGTAATAAAGTGTTTTGAAGCCTTTTCTGCATCTGAGAAGGCTTTTGGGATCCAATTCAGAAGAGAATATTTTGAGGAAGAAATGAGATAACGTATGCCAAAGTGTTCTGTTTAACACACAGAGCTACACAAATAGGAATTAGGCTCGACAAAAAGCCGACTTAGATTGTACTTAATTTCACACAAATTTTAAAGTTATTACTCCATCTTCTCGTTTTCAGTTGGAGGAGTTTTATTTTGATATTTTAAAAAGAATAAAATGTGTTGGATTAAAGGACATCCACATCTTATAAAATGAAAGTACATTTCCTATTTTGCCATTGTCGTCTACATTTATAGTCATGCCCTTGCTGAAAGTACTATAGGAAGTGCTGTGAGAGATAGAAAAGTCGACAACATATTTTTTAAACAGGCCTTCATTTTCGTCATCTGTGTAATACAATTAACAGCCGCCAATCTCTCTTATGTTTCTACCCAGAAATACTATGAAGAAAAGTGCTATCATTTCTGCTGTTATCTTTGAAAAAATATTTTGGTAACAATGGAATTTGGTTGGTACCTTTAAAATTCAATTTTTATTCTTGTAAAGTTCTTTGAATAAGGTTGTTTTTCTTTGGAGAGCTGGTAGGATTGATTAAGCAATACTATCTGAATAAGAAAAGGTTAACAAAAATATTAAAATCCTTAACTCACTACTACATGTTTTTAAAAAAGAAAGAAAGACTTTTTTTTCAGTCTTTTCTAGGAGAGAGAAACCATGATGCTGTTTTCTTCTATGTCAGTTTGCCCAGAGGGATGCTGTTTCCTGAGCTTAATAAGGGCCCTATTTCTTCTCAGCCCTTACAGTCTATTAATTACTGCAGTGAGTGCTTAGAGATGTCGAAGCAATCATTTGTAAGATGATAGGAGCCCTCATCATTCTGAGATGTGGGTTTTAGCCATCTAAAATTACCCAAATGAAACAGATGTTGCAAATGTGAGTCCTTATTAGAATGTTTTCTTTTCATTACCCAGCAGAAAGCTGTGTTCCTCACACTCTGGTCTCACATAGCAGGACTGCCTAAGAAATCTTGGGCTGGGCATGCCGTGTTCTATAGGACCTGTGGGTGCCCAAGGAGTTCTGGTTTGAGTTACCGACACAACACAAAAAACCAGACCAGAAGCAGCCCACCAAGATCCAAGAATGGGACTGTCAGGTAGGCTCAGTACCCAGCCCCTCCTGCGCATTATTCAAAGTAAATTTCATGGCTTCCTTTTGCACCTAGGAGGCTAGAGCTGCACAAAGCTGCTTAATGAGGAACTGGGGGAAATTGGCCCTGTAAGCATGTGGCTAGAACTACACAGTTCATTTTTGTATAGTGGAACTTTCTTCTGTTTATGGTGAGTAGATCTTTGTAACACAGAAGAGAGAAAAAGAAGAAAGTTAAGTGGTGACATATCTTGATAAATGGTAAATGCCATACCAAATGCAAACTATATGCTGGGCATTATTCTGGTTACTGAGGAAACAGCAATGAAATAGACAAAGTTCCAGCTCCCATGGAGCTAACACTCTAGTGAGAGACAGACTTCAAAGAAATAGATATATAGCATAATATTGGGTATATACATGTTTAGAAGAAAACACAGAGCAGAAAGAAAGAACATGAAAATGGCTCCGACTTTCAATAGGATAGCTAGGAAAAGCCTCACTAAAGAGGTGATCTGAAAGAGACAAAGAAGTGAAGTAAGGGAAAGACCCATGGGAAAATGTGGGATGAGAGTTCCAGGCAGCGAGAACAGCATGTGCACTGCCCTTAAGGTGGAGGCAAGCTTGGTGCGATGGAGGCATGGCACAGGTAGGAAGGTGACTGGAGCTGCAGGATGTGGGGGGAGCTACATGAAACGAAGCCAGAGAGTCTAGTAGGCCACTTGAAGGACTTTGGATTTTGTTCTATCCAAAGCTATTGACGGGAAACTATTGGAGGATTAGAGCGAGTGAATATACAATCTGATTTTTTAAAGATCACTCTGGCTGCTATTTGGAGAATAGTCTCAGAGGGCAAAGTAGGAGCAAGGAGACTAATTGAGGATGGGGAAAGAAATCAAGTTCTCTTTTGGATGATGTATGGGGTCACACCCCCTGTATACCAGCTCAGATCCCCATCACTGCCTATTTCTTTTTCTCTACTTTGGAACCCACCTATGCCAGGTCCACTTTAGAACTTAGGTAAAATTCAACACCAAGGGTAATAAAATCTATTTTCCCAAATGGCATGACTGAGGCTGTAGGACAACCCAGAAGCGCTGGGGAAGTTAGCTCTCCATGGGTGAAACTTGACCAATAAGAAATGCAAGATGGGAGGGAAACACACATAAAGTTCCCTCCCTTTCTCTTTCTTTAAGACTACCCTAAAGGGCAGCTCTTCCTTACTATCCTATAGGAAATCTATGTGCCAAGTAAACAAGCCTGAGGGCCACCTGCTGTGTTTCTTCATAGCTTGGTTTACCGCTAGGACCAAGCAGAAATGCATCTCATGGCCAACCCTGCATCTTCCTATCTTCCTTGTTTCACTTCCTTTGCATCTTTGACTCTACAACCTGGACTTGCACATTTAAAATAAAGCAGTAGCGTCTTATGCTGGCTTCAAGCTCTACTTTCTAGAGGGCCACCTTAAGATATGCATGTTAAATTGAAGGCACATATTAGACAACTGAAGGAAGATGGGTACACAAGCCAGAATTTCAGGGAAAATATTAAGGCTAGAGATATTCATTTTGGACTTATGTATAAATGATATTTACATATCGTTTATCCTGTTCAGTCAGGATCACTAAGGGAGAGTAGAGAGAGGGGAGATCTGAGGCTTTATTGAAGGACACTCTCGCACTTAGGGGTAAAAATTTGAAGAAGCCATTAAAGGAGTTTTAGAATGAGATCGAAGGAAAAGGAGGAAAGGGGGGCATCTTGAAAACAAACTGGAAAAGGTGCTTCAAAGGGGGAATGTCAGCAGTTGCTGGTACATGAGAAAAATGAAGAGTGAGAACCAATAGCTGGGTTTGGCAACATGGAAGTTGTTGATGACTCAACAAGAGCAGCTCTGCTGAGTGGTGAGGGTAAAAGCTTGATGACAGAGGGTTAAGAGAGATTTGGCAGGAGAGAATGGGCAGACAACTCCCAAGAGGAATTGCGCTATGAAAGGAAGCAAAGGAATTGGAGAAGTATGTTTGTCTAGGTCTTTCACAAAGCAGACTCAAAGCCTGGATTAAACATGTAACGATTTTATTATGGGCAAATGCCTATGTTAAAAGAGGTTGGGGAGCTGTCGGACGCTAATGCAAATCTGAGGCTGAGTGGGCTTAGTGGAGAAGAAAGGAAGACAGGAATGAGTGGAAGCAGGCTAGACTGCCATGCAGTTCATGGAAAGTTTGACAAAGCTATTAGTTCTCAAGCCAGAGTTGGCCAACAAAGGAGTCCTGTGTCTCCCAAGAAGGGCTCTGTCTTAGTATTACTGCCTAACTCAGTCATTGGCAGGGAGTAGTCTGTGGAAAACATTGCCTCGGTACAAAGGGAGAATAGATTCCAAAGCACAGCAGCTGGAGCCCTGGGTAAAGAATGCTCCCTTTAGTAGGATGTTTCCCTTAGTAGGAAGGCCACTGCAACATGTTAATGGAGAAAATGAAAGGTCAAGGGAGAATATTTTTTCTTAGGATGACAGATGACACAGCCTGTCTGTGGAATGTTGGGGTGACCTAGAGAGAGGATCATAATATGAAGCTGTAAAGAGGGCTCATGGCAGAAGCAGAGTCTTTAAAAAGATGAAAGAGGGGCAGAATCAGCTACAAGAGTGAAGGATTTTGCCTTCAATGGGACAGGGGTTCAGGACAGCAAACAAAGTCCTCAGTACACACTCAGTGGATTGGTAAATTACTTGGTGAAAGATTGAAGTCGTCCTTTGCTGTTGCCTTAAACTTTCTCAGGAAAGTAGAAAGCAAGACCATCAGCCATGAGTGAGAACTATGGAGGGAGTAACGAAAATATGAAGAGAAAGAAAATGTTGTAAAGTAATCACCAGCAACAGTGGGAGAGTAAATCAACTAAAGCAATGTGGTAGAATTGTGAGGTTCACTGTATATGAACAAGAGAACATGAGTGAGCTTATTATAATGTAAATAAAATAATTGCAGACACTAGCTTACAGGTGGCGAATGACAAAAATCACTGTAGCAAGAGCTTTCAGACTAATTTCGATAGGCTGTAGTGCAGGGCTGCTCAGGCTTGATTTCCCACACCTGTCATGTATGACTACCTATTAATTCCCATGTTTCCCACTTATCCTACTGCCTGGTGGCCTGAATATTTCATGCACCTCACAGTTCACAACATAACGGTAGTCCACCTGGCTGGTACCACAGTGGCAGGGAGGGCAGCTGCACTGAAGACTTCTCCCACCACCACTGGATCCAAGAGAGTGATCTGACCCCATTCATTTACATCCAAACTCCCTTTGATATATCAACAAGTTCTTTCATCGACATGCTTGAAAGGAGATATTAGCCGCATGTGTCTGGAAAGATTTTGGAAAGTTATTACTGGTCATTGTTCAGATTAAAGTGAAAATTCTGTGCACAGAATGGAGGTGTGGAGGTGAGACTCAAGCGTCAGTATTTTTTTCAACTTCCTAGTGATACTATGTGCATCCAAGATAGAGAACCACTGTGCTAAAAGAGTGAAGAAAAGAAAACAATTCAATTCAAGTACAAAAATGGATCTTATTTTTTGTGTACACTTGAGGTGGGTCATATAGTAAGATTTCAGTGGATAGAACGAGAAAACAGGGAATTCTAGGGCTAGAGGAAAAGCATTAAGATGAAAAAAACACTCCAAGAGAGAAACAAAAATGGTAAACTTAGCAAATGTCTCATGTTCCTCGAGGCTAAGATATCAAGTGCAAGAAGGAGGATGATAAAAAGTCAGTGCCCAAGAGTCAGATGACCAAGGGGAGGTTCAGTCTATCCCAGGCAATGGGAGCCATTGCAACCATTTAAGCATAGAATGACAAAGTTATAAGACCAAGTGAGCTTTCACACACTCACAAAATTAAACACCAATTAGAATTGTGATCCTATGAAATCCAGGGAAGTCTTCTTGTCTTGGTCATTTTTTACGTAATAAAAGTACATCTTATCTTGTTTTGCTGTCTCACTAATTCAGCAAGTGAAGAGATTTCTTAATAGCTTTTCAGTTTGAATCATTTTCCTAAGATAATTAATTAAATTGAAGTAACACATTGAGAGCAAATGGGGTCAATAATTCTGTATGCAAAGTGTCAGTGCAACAGACTTTATTAACTCTTGTTAAAATGTGCACTTCTAGCTAGGATACCAACTCACTTTAGGTCATTGAGGAAAGAAATTGGAAACAGCTCAATTTTAAATATATATTGATTGAATTGTGTCCTCCTGTTTTTCAGCACCATGGAACAGCAATCACGGTTTAGTTAATCCCAACCCCTGAAAATATGCTATTTGTGTATATACCCTTAGGAATTCATTTTAGTATTTGCATAGAATTTACCTTCCTGCTTATAATTTTTATTCAATTAATATTAAGATCAGTTTACATTTTCCTTGAATGTAAATCATAATGGCAGAGAGAATACAGAGTGTGGCAGCATCCCTATGGCAAATGGAGGGCAATCTTACATTTCCTGTTTGTCCCAGGAATATTCCCACAAAGTCACTATTTTCCAGGTTAAAATGGGAGCGGGTCACATGTGATGGAATTTGAGAACTGTGTTCTATCTCCACAATCCAGAATAAGAAAGAAAAGAATGAGCTCAAAATTCCTTGCAAAAGATTTAGATCAAAAGAATCAGTAGAATTTTTTTAAATACAGTTTAATGTGGAGTAGATTCCCCCTGGAGAGCATGTTACATCTCCACATCAGAGCTCTGAGTATAATGAAAAAACAGTTTCATTCTGAGTTCAGTTATTCATGGATGTTATGAAAATAAAAGCTCAGCTGATGAAGCCTTCCTCTTGTTAATGTCCTGCTGTGTGATGTGTCTAAAAGCATTATTATTTTTTCTTATTAATGTTTTTAATATTATTAATTAGCCAAGAAACATAGAGTCATGCAAAGACCTGTCTTTAAAACAGACTTGCAACCAGAATGAGCCAGCACCCCACACAGTAGGGAATGGAAATGCACTCGGCAGACACAGTGACAGCTCAGAATTGGGTGGACAGCAATAATGCCTGAAGGAAGAAAATCAGCTCCAGCTTTCATGCTTTATTTTAGTCCAGTGGGTTTTTAGGTTGACGCCGTCTGATATTGACAGAGCTCTCCTTCCTGCAGCCTCCCATGTTTACCCTCAAGTGTGCTCTGTGCAACTTCCCCTGGGTCTGAATCCAGCCTGACTAGTTGAGACCAGGGCCACCGGACAAGGAGTGTGACTAATTCTGCCTCAACACACACCCAGGATGGCACTTGCACCTCCATATGTGACGAAGCATTTGAATCCCCAGAGAAAGAGTGCCCAGGAAAGCAGACCTGTGAAAGCAACTGAGTAAACCATTTTTATCTCTTTCCCTAGCCTGTCCACGGTAGAAACCAGTGATTCTGCAAGGGTTGGAGCCACATCTAATATTTTCCATTGCTTACATTTCTTGAAAGTTAAATGTAGCCCTCTACTTCTACTTCTCTTTCATTATCCTCTCCCCAGGTAAGGTAGAGGTCAAACAGGTTTCCTTCTTCCTCTCTCCTTTTTTAAACATGGGAAGATGAACCCAACAGGGCTTACAGGTCCATTGAAATCTCCAGCAGCCTACGGAGTCAATAGCATACAAGTCAACTTTGATTTATACAAAGCCAGAGATGTTGCATTGGGAAAACAATGTACGTTTTCAGAATAAACACATTTACAAAAATATATACTGACTCATACATCTTAACCATCTTTACTGATGTCTGTGAAAAACACACCTGCCAAAAGAGATAGACAAATTAAAAAGAACAATCACATAAGAAGAGGTGCTTTCAGACCCCGGGAGGGTGATATGATTTGGCTCTGTGTCCCCACCCATAGCTTACCTTAATTGTAATAATCCCCACATGTCAAGGGCAGGACACTGGGGGAGGTAATTGAGTTATGGGGGTGGTTTCCCCTATGCTGTTCTCATGATAGTGAGTGAGTTCCCATGAGATCTGATGGTTTTATAAGCATCTGGCATTTTCCCTTTTGGCGCTCATTCTCTCTCCAGCTGCCCTGTGAAGAGGTACCTTCTCCATGATTGTAAGTTTCCTGAAGCCTCCCCAGCCATGGGGAATTGTGAGTCAATTAAACCTCTTTTCTTTTTAAACTACCCAGTCTTGGGTATTTCTTCACAGCAATATGACAACAGACATACAGAGGGATATAGGACATAGCAACCAAATATCATAATCTGGGCTTTATTACTATTTCCTTGATTAGAAGTTCTCATACTTAGATAAGTAAGTGCTTTGTCTTACCAGAATCTTTGTATTTTTGTTAATTCAAGACCATGTTTCCAAAGCTTTGAATCCTGGAATGTAAATTTATCTTAGAAATTACCAGCCCTCTGATTAGCCCTGATATGTTTTATATATCATAGGCCATCTAAGATGGCTTATTAGTTTTTCTGGATCCCCTGGAACAAAAAAGGATGGAAAATGATGGGGACACCAGGAGGGCATGCATTAAGTGCACTGGAGCATCATCAGCTTATAGTGCTCAGGAGACCTAAGAGAACACATTTGCCTACCAGAGATCCTACCTAATGACTCCCAGGGAGTAGCGTACTTACCCCAGGACTTATTTTAGAGGAATCCTACAGCTCAGTGCCTCTTCTGATGGACTCCTGGGAATCCTTGGATATGTTTTTGGTCATCTTTAGGTTTCATGATTATTTAGTGTCATGTTTTATTTCAATGATCTTTCAAAAACAATACAAGCACATTTGGGTAGTCTGGCTGAAGACTTACAACCAAGCACTGCCAAGTAGGAATGACATAAAGTGGTGGCAGGTAACTTTTAATGAGAACTCAGAAGAGTCCGAGGCTATCAGATAATGCCCCACGGAAATAAGAAAAGTTCTCAGGTATAGGGGCCACAGTTGTCATCCAAGGCTAAGGATTGAAGGACAGCATTTCTCTTCTTACTCTTCAATATCAATATGTTACACACTAATACATTTCCTCTTCAAAATATTTTTTCAAGGCCACTAATAATATCTCTTGTATTCTGTAACCAAAAATCAAGGGAACTGTTCATGAATTAATTAACCTCCATACTGTCTATTAAGACCAGAGCAACAGGCTTGGCACTTCCTTCCTGGTTCTTTGTTTTAGCTCCCATTTAAGGTGTGCTTTGTCATCTGTATTGACTTCTGGACTGGCATAGCCACATACATACTGTGTCTCAGGAGCTATTAAGAAATCCCCACTAGTGCCTGAAATGAACTCAGAAGAGCCCCAGGCTATCAGATAATGTCCCAGTAATGCGTACAGGTCATCATTATTCAGAGACTGTGGAATGAAATTCCAGTCAGAGCAAATTCCTTCTGACATATGAATTTTCTGGGACTCATTAAGATGAACCAACCTGGGAAGAAGTGAGTGGGAAAAAAAAGCTTCTAATATCCCCCCACCAGGAAAAAAAAAAAAAAGAAGTGTAAGCCAGCTGAAAACAGAGAGTTGATTTCCCAGACGATGTTGTGGATTGATTTAGATGCAGCTATCCCAAAACTCATACAGTCCTGATTAATACCCACTTTATCTCCCTCTGTTGCTCACTCTCACACAGATGAATTAAATAATGCCTACCTGTGCCACCCCAAGTCCTGCAGGAGCACAACCTGATTGCTCAGAAGTAGTCTATTATGGCGAGCATGGAAAGCAATCATAATAAATTACCACTTTTAACTCTATCCCACATGCATCCCAACACATCCTCCTCTTCCCACTGTGGCCTCACAGCAGCCCTTGTGCCTCAACAGGCCATTTAAGAAGCATGATATAAACATGCAGGTTGAAAATGAGCCATCTCTCTTCGGAGCTACCTGCAAATCAAACAAAGCTTTACTTTATTTGGAGTTGGGGGCAATTAATACCTGACGCCTTTCTGACCTTCAACACTGCAGGTAAAATCACTCTTTGCTGACCCTTCTCATTCCCTTTCTCCACTCTGCCAACACTTCCTGCATTAGCTGCTGCACATTCCCGCTAGTTATTCCTCTTTAACGAAATCAGTGCTTTGATGCATGTCTGTCTCATTGCTCTCTCTGTCTCTGACTTTCATGAGCCATTCAGAGGAAGCAGAAGCAGAGGCAAGGCTGCTTCCAAGAAAAGAAGACAAAGAAAAGGAGCGAAGGCATTGTCCTCTAATCACCAGCTCAATCAGGAATTTGGCAGCGTAGAAATGTCATGCATAAAATAAGGAGCAAGCAGTTTTCAAAGTGGATTATAGGGATTTTTTTCTGGTATAAAGCCAAGCAATTTTTCACTGATATAGCTAAATAAAGTAATTCTTTCTCTGGTCCTTCTCTGACGGTTATTTAATATTGTGTTTCGTTATGAGTTGTTTTTCTTCTGCATGGGCTTCTTTCCCCCATATTTACTTAATAGATACACATTCTTGAAATTTTTTCTGTAATATTTTTATACATTGTCCTGCCATTGTATGAAGGTGACAAAAAATAAATAAGAAAAGGCATCTGTTTTCTTTCATCAGCTTTTGTTTTGGTGAACTAATAATGTTACTATTAAAAATCCCTCTGGATCAAAAGAAGATATGCTGAGCTTCAGATATGGGAAGAATAAAATTTAACTGCAGCTGATAAAATAGTTGAGTGTTGTTATATCTCAGGGAGCATGTAGTAAATGTGACTAAAATCACTGTGTTTGAGAAACAGACCGTAGATACCATTTAGTCCAACCGACTCTCCTGCACATAAATCTGCTGAGTTATAAGATCACCTTTACAGAGGTCTGATATTAAAACACAATTGGCTCACATCACACAGTGAATCCATCAACAAAGCCCCTTACCACTACCTTCAAAATGTAACCCAGCTTCAAATAATTCCCACCACCTCCCCTGCTACCCCGCCCTGCTCCTCCTACCATCCCTTCTCACCTGGATTGTTGCAATAGCTGCCACACCTCGACACTTTCTCCCAAGAGACTATTCTCCATATGGCAAACAAAGAAATTCTTTAAAATGTGAGTCAGATCATGCCATTTCCCTACTCAAAACCTTCCAGTGTCTCCTCATCACAAAATCCAAAGCCTTTGCCATAAACGTAAATACCCTGCATCACCTGGCTGAGGCTCTCTGATGTCATCACCTTCCTCTCTTCCCCGGCTCACGTTGCTCTAACCATGCTTTTCCTTAAACAAAATGTGCAGGCTCCACACTCAGGGCCTTGACTCAAGCAGCTCCCCTCTAGAGGGTTCTTTCCTCAGGTCACCTCATGGATCACTCCTTTATTTCATTCAAATCCCTGCTAAGATGGCACCTGCTCCAAAGAAGACTTTCCTGATCCCCCTGTGTAGTCACCTCACTCACATCTTCCATCTCTATTCTTCCCCTCCCTCAGCTCCGTTTTTGTCACAAAGCTAACCAACATCCCATTGTATCTTTTTATATTTGCCTACTTACGTATTGACTGTATCCCTCACTGTTAAGTAAGAGAGCAGTGTCTTTGCCACTTTCATTCAATGTTGTATTCCTGGAAGAGCTGAATCAGGCAGGAAGGCCCAGCCGTCAAACCTGTGGCCTAGTTACAGCTCTCCATGTATCAAGATCTAGGAAGAAAAAAGTAAAGCATGTCTGTTTTCCTTATATGGTTTATAAATTATCAGATTTGTAATATTTGAGATTTAGTATGAGGCAAGCGAGGATATAGGTTTGGTTACTATAAAATTTTAAGGGACAAAATAAGGTCTCCTGGGAGGAAGGTCAAACACTCCAGTAGCAAACTCTTTCTCTTTATAAAGTTACCTTGGAAGAGTGAGGTTGTTTATAGGAAGATGTTAAGGATTTGTACTTTTGATAATTACAAAATCTTTGTCAAAGCTCAGGTGGGAGCATTGCTTGACATTCATGTTGAGTAAGTTAAAGGAACAATTGCTAAGGCTTTAGAAAGTTTATAAGTTCAGACAGTTGGCCCTCTGTTTCCATGGGTTTTGTGTCCTGGGGTTTAAACAACCATGGATCAAAACCTGCAAATATAGAGGACCAACTGTATGCATTTTTCATTTGTGGTTGGTTGAATTCTCAAATGCAGAACCCACAGAAATACAGAGGGACAACTGTACTATGCCATTTTATATAACGGACTTGAGCATCTAAAGATTTTGGCATCCCCAAAGGGTCCTGGAAACAATCCCCCATAGATACAAAAGACCAACTATACTCTGGCCAAAAGCACATACTCTGGAGCTACATTGCCTGGACCCAAATCCTGGCTGAGCATTTCCATGCTGTAGTGGTTAATTTTATGTGTTAACTTGACTGGACCACAGACTGCCCAGATATTTGGTCAAATTATATTCTGGATGTGTCTGTGAAGGTGTGTTTGGATGAGATTAACACTGAATCAGTAGATTGCCCTCCCTAGTGGGGGTGGCCTCATCTAATCAGTTGAAGGTCTAAATAGAACAGAAATATTGACCCTCCCTAGACTAAAAGGGAACTCCTATTGCCTAACTGCCTTCTAGCTGGAACACCAGTTTTTTCTAGCCTTTGAACTAGAGCTATACCATCAGCTCTCCTGGTTCCCATGCCTTCAGATTCAGACTAGAGCCATACCATTGGCTTCAGATCTTAGGACTTCTTGGGACTTCTCAGCCTCCTTAATTGTGTAAATCATATGTCTTATTACTGATAATAAATCTTTCTTTCTTTCTTTCTTTCCTTCTTTCTCTCTCTCTCTCTCTCCCTCCCTCCCTCCCTCACTCTTTCTCTCCTTAGCACATAGTAAGCATTATGTCAATATTAGCTACTATAATAATTCTCCTAGCCAGGAGATTTTTAAGAACAGTGTTTTTGCATGAACAATTAGCCCTAGGTACAGTTAAGGAAGGCGTATAGCAATTCTGTCTTATGTAGTTTAATTTACCTTACTCCAAAACCCTAGGAGATATGATGGAATATGAGTTACTCATTAACAAAACAATTCCTGACATGTTTACCCAAATATCTGCAACAACTGTAATATCCCCAGTATAGTCATTTAACCTTTTTTCTTTTTTTTTTTTTTTAGACGGAGTCTCACTCTGTCACCAGGTTGGAGTGTAGTGTCGCAATCTTGGCTCACTGCAACCTCCACCTCCTGGGTTCAAGCGACTCTCCTGCCTCAGCTTCCCAAGCAGCTGGGACTACAGGTGTGCACCACCACGCCTGGCTAATTTTTGTATTTTTAGTATAGACGGGGTTTCACCACGTTGGCCAGGATGGTCTCCATCTCTTGACCTCGTGATCCTCCCACCTTGGCCTCCCAAAGTGCTGGGATGTAAACTGAAGGCAAAATATTGGGACTCAAGCTCTAAAAAGTTATTTTTCAAGCAACAACAAAGTTTAAGCTTGCTACTCAAAGTCCACTTTACAGATAAGGACGCAGAAAGAAAGGATATTGCCATAGCCAAGGTCACACAACACTGAGGGCTGCAAATTCTCTAGCCCATCATTTAATTCACTGAATTCACATAATCAGTGACAAGCCAAATCTGTCTCTTAATGTCATTGGTGCCTGACACCTTGAAGCCACTGGAATCCTGCTATGGTGTGAAGGTGTCCCCCAAAGTTCATGGGTTTGAAATAATCCCCAGTGAAAAAGTGTCAAAAGGTAGGACCTTTAAGGGCTAATTAGGCCATGAGGGCTCTGCCCTTATGAATGGATTAATGTCATTACCATGAGAGTGAGTTTGTTATAAAAGCAAATTTGGCTCCCTCTTTTTCTCTCTCAGTTGCACACTCTCTTAATCTTCAGCATTCCACCATGGTATGATGCAGCAAGAAGGCGCCCTCACAAATGTGGCCCCTCGATCTTACATTCAGCCTCCAAACCGTGAGCCAAATAAATTTCTGTTCATTATAAATTACCCAGTCTCAGGTACTCTGTTATAGCAGCACAAAATGGACTAAGACAAATCCCATGTTCTTTCTGAACAAAGATTCATCTCACATTAACTACTTCAGCCTCCCCAGGCCAGCCTGGGACTTATGGTTTAATTAAATCCTGTGGAGTTGCGTTTTTGAAGGAGCTATTATCTTAAAGTGATTCTGGTTTATGAGTGTCTAGGAAAAGAGGAGAGAGGGAAAAAAAGAAGAGGGAGAGCAGGAGGTGACAGAGATGAGAAAGAAAGAGTACAAATCAAGCATATTTGATCTAAGTTGATTACTTATGCATTTTGCCAGTGGTAATTGAAAGACACAAGGAGAATGTGAATTACTCATGGAAAGCGTGGGTAGTGTGTAGGAAATACCCTCTCTCTATTACCTCTGTCAGTGGTAGAAGTACAGTGCTGACATTGCATCACGGTTTTCAAAAGGCAATTTTGGACATCACGTAAAACAGTTCTTCACTCTTACAATTTACATTTAGATGCTGCAGAAGTAAGTTATGGAAGCAAATCTAAGTTGAGTTTACAGTTTCAATCAAAATTTCTCTTTTCTTGTGATGTTTATTATTCATCACATACAATGCCTTTGCACAGAGAGGAGATTTAAAAGAAAAATATGTTTTGCATTGCCCAGTTTGCCTTAGGTCTGGTTAAGGCAGGGGTACAGCTCCTTTTGCTAATAAAAATTAACTATTCCTTAGCTTGCAAAGTGCAATTTTGGATGAACAAATATTTGGGGGGCTCAGGAAATAGTCAAAGCTGGTAAATGGTGTCCCTTTCCAGACATTTTTATTCCTGCAGTATAGAAACAAGGAAACAGCACCTTTCCATGCAAATAGAATGGCCTCAGGCTTTTCTTTGCAATATTTATGATCAAATTATATTTTTAATGCCTTTAGAACTCTGGAAACAATTGGAACTACATGATTAGCTGACACTGCTATGTTTTTAGTACACACAATACATCTAGGTGTAATTTTCATTTCAATATTGCATCTAAAGTTGTTAACTACTTGATCTTTAAATTTCCACATTTGGTGCAATCTAATTCAACAAATAATAATTGCCTGCTATAGACAGGACACTATGTTAAGCACTGTGGGAGCCGAAAATCAGAACACCATCCCTACCCTTAACGAACTCACAGTTTAGTGAGAAGATGGGGCTTGTCAAAGAGAAAAATAAGGTCACAACCTAAAACAAAACATAGAATAAGATAGCATCATGACAATGTGCACAAGGTGCTATTTGAGGTTAAAATATTTCTCCCTCTGCTCTGTAAAGTCATGCTATCAACCTTATACCATCCATTCATCCTCCCTGCAGATCAACTGATTACTTCTCATCGCCCCTGAAAGATGCAGCCTCTGACTCACTGTCACTTTCTCCACCACTACACTTGGTAATTTCAATGTCTACTCAGAACTCCTTCCAATATCCTGGCCTTTCAATTTTATCACGTTCTCAGCTACAATGATCTGATCTTCCACCATACACTCTCCAGCCTCCCTCTTTGCTATATATACACACTGTCATTACAAATGACTGCTCTACTTCCATTGGCTCAGGTTCAAGCATCCCGTTCTCTGAGCTCCATCTGCTATCTTTCTGACTCGCTCCATAGTACCCCAACTCCAATAATCCATTGATTGCTGCCCCTCTTCACCCTCACCCAGATTCCAGAGCCCATCATTATTGCTCACTGCATTGCACATGGCCTAACCTCCCTTTCCCCCAACCCTAATTAGTTGCAAACCCCACTCAGAACCAACACCTGAATCACAGACACCCAAGCCACTGGATAGATGAACACATAATTATGCTGATTGGTTTCATTTCAAATTTATGACTCCAAACTCCAGGCAGGATCCTGCTGCTTCCTGGCATGCATATTATATTTCCCTAATTCATTCTCAGTCTCCCACTCTCCAGAGGAATAATCCATATTTTGTTTTCTTTCCTAAATTTCCAACACTGCTTCTGCTACCCTTCCTCTCAGTTATGACCTAGATCCTTATTCAGTAAGTAAATGGAGGCAGTCAGAAGAGATTTCACATCTTCCCACAGCCAAAAACCTGCTAGCACCTCTCCTCATATACTCTTTCTTCCCTCCTGTTAAAATGGGTGATCTGTTCACACTCCTGTCAGAGGCCAGCCCTTCCATTGCACATGGGATCCCTCTGCTCCTGCTCTCCTCTCTCCTACCTCACGGAATTTCCCCTCTCTTCTGGATCATGCTGATAAACAAAAACATATTATGAGATCACCTATCTTATAGAGAAGCCCTCCCAGACCTCACATTCTCCTCCAACAACCATTATTTGCTAACTTTTATGGAAAATCTCAAGTTAAAAGAAACAACAGTTATTTATACTTGCAGTGTCAAATTCCTCTCTGCCAATTCTCTCTTGATCTAGACTTTTGTCCCCACCATTCCACTGCTACTGTCCTTAATCTCCATCATAGCAGTGGTCATTTCTCGGTTCCATATAACTTCTTACAGTTGCAGTATATTTCAGCCCTTATTATTTCTTTCTCCTTGAAACACTTTCTTCACTTGACCTCTAGGACAAAGATCCAAATATAAACTGGCAACTTTAGAGTTGATCCATCCAGCTGTAACCTCTTCTCAAGTTCTAGCCTTGTATTTCCAACCATCAAGCGGACACTACCACTTGGATATCTAACAGGCACCTCAAACTTGACACATACAAAAACTGTGCTTAATTTTTTCCCTCTAACCTGTTTCTTCTACAGTCAATCCTCTCTCAAAAAAAATCAATCCCATCTGTCCAGTTGCTCATGCCAAAAATTTTGAAATTATCTTTGACCCTCTAGCTCTTTATCCACACTCAGTTCAGCAGCAAATCTTGTTCACACTGCCTTTCGAACATAGCTGAATTCAGCCACTTCCTACCACTTCCACGGCCATTAGCTTAATATATCTAAGTCAACATCTCTCATCTGGATTTTGCAAAAGGCTTCTAACTAGCTCCCTGAATTCACCCTTGTCCCCTAAATTTCTGGCTTCACAGAGCTACCAGAATAACTTTTTTGAATGTTAGTCATTCATGTCATTTCTCTACTCAAGATATTGCAGGAAATCCACATTCTCATTCAGAATGAAAGCCACAGTCCTCTCAAGGTCCACAGGGTCCTCAGAGCCTCTCTGGTGTCCTCTCTTACCCCCCTTCCCCTGGCCTGCTGTGCTCCAGCTGCGACTTCATCCTGGCAATACCCAAAACACATGCCAAGCACAATCTCACTTCAGGACATCTGCCCCTGTTATTTCCTTGACTTAGGACACTTTTCCCCGAGATTCACTGCCTCTCATAATTCAGTGCCTGTGATGTGCCAGGCATTCTTCTAGACACTAGGCATGTAATAGGGAACTCCACTGGAATGTCACTGTGTCCAATTTACCCAAATTTCCTATAAGTCATCCCCTGCATTGTCACACTCTGTCATTTTACTGTGCTTTACTTTCCATCTTAGCACTCATTATCACCTAAAATATTGCATACTTATTTGTTTATATGAAATGATAATAAGTGTCATAAGGGCAAGGAGTTTATTTTGTTCCCTGCTCAGTGCTCAGTGTCTAGAAGAATGTCTGGCACATCATTGGTACTAAGTATGTATTCAATGAACAAGGAAACATCTGCCATTCCTCCTATTCTTCCATTCTTCATACTGTCTTGGCCACCTAGTAGCAGTACCAAGAGAAGTGGGCGTAAGAAATAGCCTTTCCCCATAATTTGTATACATTCCCTTAACTCTGATCCAGTAACATACAACTCTCATTTGCAAATTCAGTCTCCCAACTGGTCTCCTACTCTCAGTCTCCAATGTTTCACTTCTCAGGGAGCCATTTCCCAATCATCCAATCCAAAATTCTCCTTACCCCCATCACCTTCTTTTTTTTTTTTTTTTTTTTTTTTTTTTTCTGAGACAGAGTCTTGCTCTGTCACCCAGGCTGGTGGCGTGATCTCGGCTCACTGCAACTTTCGCATCCTGGGTTCAAGCTATTCTCCTGCCTCAGCCTCCCAAGTAGCTGGGATTACAGGTGCCTACCACCACACCTGGCTAATATTTGTATTCTTAGTGGAGACAGGGTTTCACCATATTGACCAGGCTGGTCTCGAACCCCTGACCTTGTGATCTGCCCACCTCAGCCTCCCAAAGTGCTGGGATTACAGGCATGAGCCTGAGTGCCCAGTCACCCCCACCACCTTCTAAAGCCCTGTTTTATGTTGTTTTCAGATTCTTTGCCACTCTCTGAAATTAAAGTACACCTGCTTTTTCTCACCACCTCTGCCACTACCAGACACACAAACACACAATAGAATGAAAACTCCTTGAGATCAGCAACTTTGACTTATTCAGAGCTTCATCGGGAAGAATGCCTAGCACAAGGCATATCCTCAGTGTGTATTCATGGAATGAATAAATTTTCCATTATGAAGCTTATGGGATCTTTCTAAAACAAATCTGACCATGTAATTTCCCAACCTGAAATGCTCCAGTGATGCCTTATTGTGTTTCCAGATATAATTCCTGCTCCTTAGCAAATTTATAAGCTCTTCATGAACTGTCTCTGTTTATTTCTCCAGTTTCACCTTGGACTACACTCCCCTCATTCTCAAAGAAATTTTCTCCCCTAATAAATTTGGTAACCGAGTTTTCCTCTGACTAAAGTACTTTTCTAAGGCAACCCCTCCTTTTGACTGGTTACCTCCAATTTGTTCTCAGGATTTAGGTCAGACATTGCCTCCTCTAAGCACTAGATGCCCTTTCTGTGTAAGGACACTGTGCTAGTCACTGGGGTACAACTGAGAACTGTGATAGACATCAGGTGTCTCTGTTCGTTTTGTGCTGTTCTAATGAAATACCACAAGCAGGGTAACTTATAATGAACAGAAATTTATTTCTCACATTCCTGGGGGCTGAGAAGTTCAAGATCAAGGGACCAGTGTCTTGCAAGGGCCTTCTTGTTGCATCATCCCATTGAGAAAAGTGGAATGGCACTAGAGGGCAAGAGAGAGAGGGAGGGAGAGAGAGAGAGAAGAGGGTGCTGAATTCATCCTTCTGTAAGGTATCCATTCCCAAGATAACAGCATTAATTCATTCATGAATGTGGTGCCCCCATGACCAAAACACCTTTCATTAGGCCCCACCTCCCAACACCAATGAATTGGTGATCAAATTTCTAACACATGAACTTTGGGGGATGCATTCAAACCATAGTACCAGGGCCCGGGCTAAACTAGAGTGACAAGTATAAACATGACTTAACCCCATACGGGCAGCAGAACTTGGTCTAAAATCTAACTCCCAATTCTGGCTTTGAATCATTGTTTATGCAGAATATTATTACTGTTGTTATTTTTGCTGTGATTCTGTTATTATTACTGCTACTATACTTACACTGCTTTTACCCAATGACTTTCATTATTCAGAACTGCCTGAAAATTTAGAAAGAAGTAAGCAAGGTCTTTGAGTAGCCAAGTTATTATCACAAAGCTGGCAAACCTTAGTTATAATGTGACCCCATAGGCTGTCTCTTAGAACCTAGTTATGGTACAGAGTACCATTATTTAAAACACATTTCTAATAGCCTTGGCTACTTAATTCCCCAGCCCACAGATGATAGAATCAACCAATCAACAACTATTTTATTAAGTGTTTAGTATGCACAAGAAGACATTGTGCAAAATTATGGGAGATACAAAAAAGTTTAAAAGTCCCTGCTCCCATCACCACCACCACCCCCTTCTTTAAAGAGGCACCGCAAATAAGAAGACCAGGTACCACTAGAGGCAAATAGATCAAATGAAACCTGAATGGAGGATGTAGGAAAAAATATAAAAATCAGAAATAACAAGTTAAAAGCACGGCAGTTTAGAGCTACTTATTGAAGAGACGAGAAACACTATATGCGTGAAGAACCTCTGATCTAGTATAAAAGGAAGGACCTCAGCTAAAAGCTGAACGCTGAATTTTTATCTGCATCTCTGTTTGCCTAGATGTGCAGGCTTCAAAAAGTTATGCCAGCTCTCTGGGCCTCCTTCTCTTGCTGTCTATTGTGAAGGAGTGGAACCAGACAATCTTCATCAAGGCCCTGTCCCCACTCTAAAATCCTATGATTCTACGTTCAAAGTTCTGACCCTGAGCCATCAAGATAAAGCTAAAATATATTCACTATATTCTCATTTAAAAGGCAGGCAGGGATAAATATCATATACTTTAGAAGCCTTTATATAACACAATGTTTTTTAATTTTGCAACTTAGCAGGATAAGTTTCAGTTATCTGGAAAATCCGCTTAGGTGGAGCGCCTCTATCCCCCATCATGCTAGCTAAGTGAGAATTTCACAGCATTATTTAAACAGCCCAGCATGGGCTGACCAAAATAGTACCAGGCCAAAGAAACAGAGAGAGACCTGCTAAAGATTCTCCTCCCCCTGTCATTTCTGTAAAAAAAAAACTGGCCAATGCCGGTAAGCCTGTAATTCCCAAAAAGCAAATAGGTGAAGCATATGCTTCCCCCATGAGGAAGGTAAGTGTTGTAGGGATGTAGTAGTCAGCTCCTAAAGAAGATGGATGGGAACCATTGCCCTCTACTTAACCATGTCCTACCACACCTCATCCCTCTCTGAGCAAAGTACAGTTCTGAGGAAAGCTAGGACTGCATCTCCTCACAGAGCCTTCAACCAAAAAAGTGGTGTTAGCCAGTGCAGGGTGCCCAGCTGCATGCTTGTTCAAATGGCTGTTGTTTTAATGTTTTAAAGCATAAATACTTATTTCCCTTTATACTGGAACATCACATATAAAAACCACTTCATGCCCCAAAGGTGGCCAATGAATGAGGTGCCAGTTGTACTGGCTGTGACTGGATGGCAGGAGCCTGCCACTCTGAGACAGCCTGCTTACATCAGCACCCAGCAGCAGCAGGGAAGGGCTGATGCTTCAGCAAGCTCATGCATTCCTTTCTTCATTCATTCATTCCGTAAATAATGTTAAGCTCCTACTCTGTGCCAGGCACTGTGTTACACCCAGGAATTTAACCGTGGGAAAATAACTAGACATATTCGCCCTCATATATTTAACTATTTATAAAATTACAACAGTCTTAAGAGCTACTGAGGATTAGTAATGGTTAAGAAAAATTGAGGCACAGGGGTTGATCTAGTTGTGGAGACAAGGGGAAACAGAGAGGACTTTTCAAAGAGAGAGCATTTGAGCTGAGAGCTCAGGGTTGAGCCGGCATTAACTTCCAACCCTTTATTTATGGCAGCCAATCAATTATTTGCCATCATGTAACAATGTTTTCCAACCTAGTGTGCACAAACTCACACACCTAAGCTTACTGGGAAAACACAAAGTCACTAGATTGCTTGGCACAGCTTCCATGCTGTCAATTTTACTCAAAATCTTTTAGGGAAAAATGTTTATTCTTTTGAAGCCAACAAGATGTGTTACAACAGAAAAAAAAAACAATATTTGAGATATTCTTTGTCTTTTTTTAAGAAAAAATGCCAAACTTTTAGAAAATTCTAGTCTTCCAGAACTCTGAATTCACTTTTACCTGTCATTAGGGCTACTTCAAATGAAAAGCATGAGAAGTTATTAGGGTATCATTAACAAACAGAGCCTCGGATCTGATTCCGAATTATTTTTCTCACAGAGCTTTAAGTAATTTGATGGATAAGTGTTCATTTCTACTAGTAGTAGTGTGGTAGTAGTAATAGTTGCTGTTATAGTCAGATCAATAGTAGTACTAGTTGTAGTTGTCAGTCATTATGTTACCAGCAATGAATCCATACAGGTCTGCAGCAACCTCAATTCTTGCCTTCTCAGAAGAAAGGATTTGACAGAGGGCCATTAGGCAGAAGGAAAGACCGAGGCAAGTTTCAGAAGACGAGTGAAAGTTTATTAAAAAGCTTTACAGTAGGAATGAAAGGAAGTAAAGTATACTTGGAAGAGGGCCAAGCAAGAGACATGAGAGATCAAGTGCACAGTTTGACTTTTTGACTTGGGGTTCTATACGTTGGTGTACTTCTGGGTTCTTGTATTATTTCCCCCGATCCTTCCCTTGGGGTGGGCTATCTGCATGCACAGTGGCCTGCCAGCCCTTAGAAGGGGAGCATGTACAGTGTGTTTACTGGAGTTGTGCACATGCTCACTTGAGGCACTCTTCCCCTACCGGTCTAGCATTCTTAGAGGAAGGTCATATACCAGTTAAACTCCACCAGTTTGCCTCTTAATATGCAGTCTTGAGCCCACTCGCCCAACCCCTGAGATCTTACTGGGAAGCTGCTGATTACCAATTTCAGATGTTTCTGTCTATTGGGAGACTGCCCTTCCCTGGCACTGGCTGTGACCAATGATTATTTTAGAGAGACAGTTAACAACTGCCTGACCACCACCTGGTGGTTACCTCACAATCCTGCTTTGTTTTTTGGGAGGTGGGGAGCCCTCTCTTGCCCGGCTCATGCCTGACTAGCTACCTACTGTAACAATAATAATAGTAGTAGTAGCTGTTGCTGATGTAGCAATTATGACAGTAGTAGCTGTTGTAGTTACAGTAATAGCAATAGTTAAGAAGTAGTAGTCATTGTCATCATAGCAGTTGTAGTAGTAGCAGTGACAGCAGTCATAGTTAAGAGCTGGGTTGGGTCTGAACTCCATACTTAACTGAGCAAGTTATTTAAATTCTCTACATCTTTAGAATGCAGTTAATAAAACATCTACCTCTTAAGCATTTTGCAAGAAATAAATGAAATATGTATAAAGGAAGGTGCTATCACAAAACAAGCACTGCATAAGTTTAGCTATTCTTATTTTCTTTATTATTATAGTACTAGTAGTATCACATATTTCTACACCCTACAAGAAGCTGGAGTAATGGAAAAGCACATCAAGGAAAGTTTTGGGCTGAGGAGCAATGAGTATCATCTACCTTCATTCTGAATCGAACCCACAATCATCAACACTTTCATTAAAGAAGAAATGTCTATGCATGGTTGTCATCATCACTTTGTTTTAAAGTACTTTGTAATCTCCCATTATGCTCTAAGGAAAGTCAAACTAACCCACGTTGCATTTTTTATGAGAATTGTGTCAAATCCCAGACAGGGAATGGGGAACTTGGTGTCTTCAAGGAGCTAGACCTAGGCATGATTTTTTTCTATTTGTAGTTACCTGCTTCTGACTGCTTTCACCTCTCTGGAGTAGATTACCACAGGAGTAATTAGTCCCTGGTTTTCTACAGTCCATTCTTTTAGAGAAAAGCAAGTCATCCTTAGTCATTTAATTCTCACTACAGAACCCAAAGTGCCAACATAAGGCACAGAACTGCTGTTCCTTATGGTTGTCCATATCGTAGCTGTAAGAGCCTTTCCCTCTTCAAAGACCAGTTTGAACCTGTGTTCTCAGTACCCAGGTAGCTGGGCACCTAATCTTCTTAGCCCAGAGCACAATAGCTTGTTTGCAGACCTGGTAGGAAGTAATATAAACATTTTGTCCTAAAGGCAAACTTAGCATTAAGTTGGTCTGCATGCAAATAATTTAATCCTTTTTTTTCTTTTTCTTAGCTGCTCAAAGGCAGGCATATTCTCTTTAGAGATTAGTCAGAATGTGATGACTTAATTCACATTTACTTACATGCCTGGCTTAACATTCTTGTGGATGTGCTTTTGAACATTCTTCCTAAAAGCAACTGCTGTCATTTTTGCTGGGAAAAGTGCCTATGAGTCCATTCATTATAGCAGGGGTCCAAAGTACTGAAAAATGTGCAGGTGAATGGCTGGGTTTACCGGTTCCAACCACATACAAAGAGGCAGCAACAGAGGTCATTACTGGTGCCAGCTCTGATGGGCAACATGAATCACAGCTCAGTGGCTTGTCGGCATTTTCTTGATGGATGGTGATAAACTTTAGCAGAGTTTGGGATCAGAAGAGGTTATACAGTGCTATATAGTGTTCAGCTATACCAAAGTAACTGTGTCTATAAGTTTGTGTGAGGGAGTTAGTTCTGCCACTCTTTCTGGTCATCAAGGCCCTGCACCTTTGAGAACTGTGAATTCACTATAGTTTGTCTTCCTGTCTTTTTTGTTCTTTATTTTTTTAACTCACATTTTTTGAGCACATACTAGGTGCCAAGCACTTCACGTGCAATAATAACAATATCCAACATTCATTGAGTGCTACTATAAGTCAGATGCTATTCTAAATGGTTTAAATATAGCAACTCATTCATGCTCACAACAGCCCAATGGAGCTGGAATTATTGTTATCCCCACTTACAGACAGAAGGAACCCAGAGGGTTTAAATAAATTGTACAAGGTCCCACAGATAGGACGTGTAATCTGCAAAATTTTGGAAATGCTGAGAGCAACCATGGGACAGAAGTGAAAATTAGCAGTGAACTAGGGGGACAAGCAAGACTTTCTGGGCTGTTACTATCTCCTTCTCCAAAGTCTTACAGTGACAGAAGCATGTGCTTTATAAACATCATCCAAAACTTAACGGCAGAATAAGAGCTACCAGAGCTACCATTATCAAGGGTGGACTGTGAAGTGCTATTTTGAGACAAGTCAGGCTGACCCTGAAATTTTATCTCACAGGTGATTATAAATTTGTGGATAGAGTCCTTTAGGATTCAGAGGATCTGAATTTGAATTCAGAGGACCTGAATTCTAAATCCAATACGCAACCTTGGACAAGTAACTTACAGTTTCTTTTTTTTTTTTCCTTGTTCAGTTAAAGAATTTTAATGTTTTTCATTTATCATTGTAAAACCAAGGACAATTTTATAACTTTTTTGTATGTAGTGGTTACATATAGGACAATCTGTCTTTAAGTAGGGATAAATTACTCTTTTTTTATTTTATTATTATTATACTTTAAGTTTTAGGGTACATATGCAAAATGTGCAGGTTTGTTACATATGTATACATGTGCCATGCTGGTGTGCTGCACCCATTAACTCGTCATTTAACATTAGGTATATCTCCTAATGCTATCCCTCCCCCCTCCCCCTCCCCCCACCCACAACAGTCCCCAGAAAGTGATGTTCCCCTTCCTGTGTCCATGTGTTCTCACTGTTCAATTCCCACCTATGAGTGAGAACATGCAGTGTTTGGTTTTTTGTCCTTGCGATAGTTTACTGAGAATGATGATTTCCAATTTCATCCATGTCCCTACAAATGACATGAACTCATCATTTTTTATGACTGCATAGTATTCCATGGTGTATATGTGCCACATTTTCTTAATCCAGTCTATCATTGGTGGACATTTGGCTTGGTTCCAAGTCTTTGCTATTGTGAACAGTGCTGCAATAAACATACGTGTGCATGTGTCTTTATAGCAGCATGATTTATAATCCTTTGGATATATACCCAGTAATGGGATGGCTGGGTCAAATGGTATTTCTAGTTCTAGATCCCTGAGGAATAGCCACACTGACTTCCACAATGGTTGAACTAGTTGACAGTCCCACCAGCAGTGTAAAAGTGTTCCTATTTCTCCACATCCTCTCCAGCACCTGTTATTTCCTGACTTTTTAATGATTGCCATTCTAACTGGTGTGAGATGGTATCTCATTGTGGTTTTGATTTGCATTTCTCTGATGGCCAGTGATGGTGAGCATTTTTTCATGTGTTTTTTGGCTGCATAAATGTCTTCTTTTGAGAAGTGTCTGTTCATGTCCTTTGCCCACTTTTTGATGGAGTTGTTTTTTTCTTGTAAATTTGTTTGAGTTCATTGTAGATTCCGGATATTAGCTCTTTGTCAAATGAGCAGGTTGTGAAAATTTTCTCCCATTCTTTACGTTGCCTGTTCACTCTGATGGTAGTTTCTTTTGCTATGCAGAAGCTCTTTAGTTTAATTAGATCCCATTTGTCAATTTTGGCTTTTGTTGCCATTGCTTTTGGTGTTTTAGACATGAAGTCCTTGCCCACGGCTGTCCTGAAAGGTAATGCTTAGATTTTCTTCTAGGGTTTTTATGGTTTTAGGTCTAACGTTTAAGTCTTTAATCCATCTTGAATTGATTTTTGTATAAGGTGTAAGGAAGGGATCCAGTTTCAGCTTTCTACATATGGCTAGCCAGTTTTCCCAGCACCATTTATTAAATAGGGAATGCTTTCCCCATTGCTTGTTTTTCTCAAGTTTGTCAAAGATCAGATAGTTGTAGATATGCAGCATTATTTCTGAGGGCTCTGTTCTGTTCCATTGATCTATATCTCTGTTTTGGTACCAGTACCATGCTGCTTTGGTTACTGTAGCCTTGTAGTATAGTTTGAAGTCAGGTACTATGATGCCTCCAGCTTTGTTCTTTTGGCTTAGGATTGACTTGGCGATGCGGGCTCTTTTTTGGTGCCATATGAACTTTAAAGTAGTTTTTTTCCAATTCTGTGAAGAAAGTCATTGGTAGCTTGATGGGGATGGCATTAAATCTATAAATTACCTTGGGCAGTATGGCCATTTTCATGATATTGATTCTTCCTACCCATGAGCAAGGAATGTTCTTCCATTTCTTTGTATCCTCTTTTATTTCCTTGAGCAGTGGTTTGTAGTTCTCCTTGAAGAGGTCCTTCATGTCCCTTGTAAGTTGGATTCCTAGGTATTTTATTCTCTTTGAAGCAATTGTGAATGGGAGTTCACTCATGATTTGGCTCTCGGTTTGTCTGTTATTGGTGTATAAGAATGCTTGTGATTTTTGTACATTGATTTTGTATCCTGAGACTTTGCTGAAGTTGCCTATCAACTTAAGGAGATTTTGGGCTGAGACAATGGGGTTTTCTAGATATACAATCATGTCATCTGCCAACAGGGACAATTTCACTTCCTCTTTTCCTAATTGAATACCCTTTATTTCCTTCTCCTGCCTAATTGCCCTGGCCAGAACTTCCAACACTATGTTGAATAGAAGTGGTGAGAGAGGGCACCCCTGTCTTGTGCCAGTTTTCAAAGGGAATGCTTCCAGTTTTTGTCCATTCAGTATGATATTGGCTGTGGGTTTGTCATAGATGGCTCTTACTATTTTGAGATATGTCCCATCAATACCTAATTTATTGAGAGTTTTTAGCATGAAGGTTGTTGAATTTTGTCAAAGGCCTTTTCTGCATCTATTGAGATAATCATGTGGTTTTTGTCATTGGTTCTGTTTATATTCTGGATTTGTTTATTGATTTTTGTATCTTGAACCAGCCTTGCATCCCAGGGATGAAGCCCACTTGATCATGGTGGATAAGCTTTTTGATGTATTGCTGGATTTGGTTTGCCAGTATTTTATTGAGGATTTTTGCATCAATGTTCATCAAGGATATTGGTCTAAAATTCTCTTTTCTTGTTGTGTCTCTGCCAGGCTTTGGTATCAGGATGATGTTGGCCTCATAAAATGAGTTAGGGAGGATTCCCTCTTTTTGTATTGATTGGAATAGTTTCAGAAGGAATGGTACCAGCTCCACCTTGTACCTCTGGTAGAATTCGGCTGTGAATCCATCTGGTCCTGGACTCTTTTTGGTTGGTAAGCTATTGATTATTGCCACAATTTCAGAGCCTGTTATTGGTCTATTCAGAGATTCAACTTCTTCCTGGTTTAGTCTTGGGAGGGTGTATGTGTCGAGGAACTTATCCATTTCTTCTAGATTTTCTAGTTTACTTGCATAGAGGTGTTTGTACTATTCTCTGATGGTAGTTTGTATTTCTGTGGGATCGGTGGTGATATCCCCTTTATCATTTTTTATTGCGTCTATTTGATTTTTCTCTCTTTTCTTCTTTATTAGTCTTGCTAGCAGTCTATCAATTTTGTTGATCCTTTCAAAATACCAGCTCCTGGATTCATTAATTTTTTGAAGGGTTTTTTATGTATCTATTTCCTTCAGGTCTCCTCTGATTTTAGTTATTTCTTGCCATCTGCTAGCTTTTGAATGTGTTTACTCTTGCTTTTCTAGTTATTTTCATTGTGATGTTAGGGTGTCAGTTTTGGATCTTTCCTGCTTTCTCTTGTAGGCATTTAATGCTATAAATTTCCCTCTACACACTGCTTTGAATGTGTCCCAGAGATTCTGGTATGTTGTGTCTTTGTTCTCATTGGTTTCAAAGAACATCTTGATTTCTGCCTTCATTTCGTTACGCACCCAGTAGTCATTCAGGAGCAGGTTGTTCAGTTTCCATATAGTTGAGTGGTTTTGAGTGAATTTCTTAATCCTGAGTTCTAGTTTGATTGCACTGTGGTCTGAGAGACAGTTTGTTATAATTTCTGTTCTTTTACATTTGCTGAGGAGTGCTTTACTTCCAACTATGTGGTCAATTTTGGAATAGGTGTGGTGTGGTGCTGAAAAGAATGTATATTCTGTTGATTTGGGGTGGAGAGTTCTGTAGATGTCTATTAGGTCCACTTGGTGCAGAACTGAGTTCAATTCCTGGGTATCCTTGTTAACTTTCTGTCTCATTGATCTGTCTAATGTTGACAGTGGGGTGTTAAAGTCTCCCATTATTATTCTGTGGGAGTCTAAGTCTCTTTGTGGGTCACTCACGACTTGCTTTATGAACCTGGGTGCTCCGGTATTGGGTGCATATATATTTAGGATAGTTAACTCTTCTTGTTGAATTGATCCCTTTACCATTATGTAATGGCCTTCTTTGTCTCTTTTCATCTTTGTTGGTTTAAAGTCTGTTTTATCCGAGACTAGGATTGCAACCCCTGCCTTTTCTTGTTTTCCATTTGCTTGGTAGATCTTCCTCCATCCTTTTATTTTTAGCCTATGTGTGTCTCTACACGTGAGATGGGTTTCCTGAATACAGCACACTGATGGGTCTTGACTCTTTATGCAATTTGCCAATCTGTGTCTTTTAATTGGACCATTTAGTCCACTTACATTTAAAGTTAATATTGTTATGTGTGAATTTGATCCTGTCATTATGATGTTAGCTGGGTATTTTGCTCATTAGTTGATGCAGTTTCTTCCTAGGCTCTATGGTCTTTACAATTTGGCATGTTTTTGCAGTGGCTGGTACCAGTTGTTCCTTTCCATGTTTAGTGCTTCCTTCAGGAGCTCTTCTAAGGCAGGCCTGGTGGTGACAAAATCTCTCAGCATTTGCTTGTCTGTAAAGTATTTTATTTCTCCTTCACTTATGAAGCTTAGTTTGGCTGGATATGAAATTCTGGGTTGAAAATTATTTTCTTTAAGAATGTTGAATATTGGCCCCCACTCTCTTCTGGCTTGTAGAGTTTCTGCTGAGAGATCCGCTGTTAGTCTGATGGGCTTCCCTTTGAGGGTAACCCAACCTTTCTCTCTGACTGCCCTTAACATTTTTTCCTTCATTTCAACTTTGGTGAATCTGACAATTATGTGTCTTGGAGTTGCTCTTCTCGAGGAGTATCTTTGTGGCGTTCTCTGTATTTCCTGAATCTGAATGTTGGCCTGCCTTGCTAGATTGGGGAAGTTCTCCTGGATAATATCCTGCAGAGTGTTTTCCAACTTGGTTCCATTCTCCCTGTCACTTTCAGGTCCACCAATCAGACGTAGATTTGGTCTTTTCACATAGTCCCATATTTCTTGGAGGCTTTGTTCATTTCTTTTTATTCCTTTTTCTCTAAACTTCCCTTCTCACTTCATTTCATTCATTTCATCTTCCATCACTGATACCCTTTCTTCCAGTTGATCACATCAGCTCCTGAGGCTTCTGCATTCTTCATGTAGTTCTCGAGCCTTGGTTTTCAGCTCCATCAGCTCCTTTAAGCACTTCTCTGTATTGGTTATTCTTGTTATACATTCATCTAAATTTTTTGCAAAGTTTTCAACTTCTTTGCCTTTGGTTTGAATTTCCTCCTGTAGCTCAGAGTAGTTTGATCATCTGAAGCCTTCTTCTCTCAACTCGTCAAAGTTATTCTCCATCCAGCTTTGTTCCATTGCTGGTGAGGAACTGCATTCCTTTGGAGGAGGAGAGGTGCTCTGCTTTTTAGAGTTTCCAGTTTTTCTGCTCTGTTTTTTCCCCATCTTTGTGGTTTTATCTACTTTTGGTCTTTGATGACGGTGATGTACAGATGGGTTTTTGGTGTGGATGTCCTTTCTGTTTGTTAGTTTTCCTTCTAACAGACAGGACCCTCAGCTGCAGGTCTGTTGGAGTTTGCTAGAGTTCCACTCCAGACCCTGTTTGCCTGTGTATCAGCAGCGGTGGCTGCAGAATAGCTGATTGTTGTGAACCGCGAATGCTGCTGTCTGATCGTTCCTCTGGAATTTTTCTCTCAGAGGAGTACCCGGCCATGTGAGATGTCAGTCTGCCCCTACTGGGGGCTGCCTCCCAGTTAGGCTGCTCGGGGGTCAGGGGTCAGGGACCCACTTGAGGAGGCAGTCGGCCCATTCTCAGATCTCCAGCTGCATGCTGGGAGAACCACTGCTCTCTTCAAAGCTGTCAGACAGGGACATTTAAGTCTGCAGAGGTTACTGCTGTCTTTTTGTTTGTCTGTGCCCTGCCCCCACAGGTGGAGCCTACAGAGGCAGCCAGGCCTCCTTGAGTTGTGGTGAGCTCCACCCAGTTTGAGCTTCCTGGCTGCTTTGTTTACCTAAGCAAGCCTGGGCCATGGAGGGCGCCCCTCCCCCAGCCTCACTGCCACCTTGCAGTTTGATCTCAGACTGCTGTGCTAGCAATCAGCAAGACTCCATGGGCGTAGGACTCTCCGAGCCATGTGTGGGATATAATCTCCTTGTGCGCCTTTTTTAAGCCCATCAGAAAAGTGCAGTCTTAGGATGGCAGTGACCCGATTTTCCAAGTGCCATCTGTCACCCATTTCTTTGACTAGGAAAGGGAACTCCCTGACCCCTTGCACTTCCTGAGTGAGGCAATGCCTCACCCTGTTTTGGCTGGTGCACGGTGCGCTGCACCCACTGTCCTGCGCCCACTGTCTGTCACTCCCTAGTGAGATGAACCCAGTACCTCAGATGGAAATGCAGACATCATCCATCTTCTGCGTCACTCATGCTGGGAGCTGTAGACCGGAGCTGTTCCTATTCGGCCATCTTGGCTCGATTGTCCCCTTAACTTACACTTTCTAAGTCTCCATTTTCTCATGAATTAAGAGGGCTATCGTGCTAACACTACCAGATGGAATTGCTGTTAAGCTCAGGGAGGAACACTATGAGAAAATATTTTATAAACTGAAGAATGTTATGCAAATGTGTGCTATCATTTGTTTTACATTGAAATGTGCTTATTCTGTGGGAATATTTTCTACACAGATATAGGATTCAGTGCTGGCACTTCCTAAGAAAAAGCAGCTTTAATTACTCTTACGTATGGCTTCCATTACACTCTAAGACACTGTAGCTTGATTTTAGTGCGAGCTATTTACTCTGTCCTTGACCAGAAACCACTAGCAATTTTCATTTCTGATATTCCAAATAAATCTTAATCTTGGACAATCCAACCAGCCCCTGGACATCTCTGTATCATCAAGATGGCTTGAAAGGGCCCACCTATCACAGAAAAGTAAATATGAGTCCCGTGATTGAGGTAACTATGCTGAAAACACCTCGCATGTTTAGAAGAAAACCTTTTCTTCTAAACTTCACATGGTTCAAAAATATATAAACATAACGAATCATAGGTATTCAAAATATTAAATTTGATTTAAAATTTGAGATAAGACAAATGATTTTGCAAAGTAACAGAGCACCTAAAAAGCATTTTACAGAAGACTAAGCAAATCTGAATTTGCCCTTAGGATTATTAGAAAATAGAATAACTCTAGAGCCCAACTCATGTGTTTTCCTCAGCTCAAAATTATTATACATCTATAGACTTGGAGCACAAAGGTCAAAAAAAAAAGCTTTGAGAGGCCATGGGGAAGAATGGAAAAGTAGATTAAAATATCAGCACTGGCTAATATCTTCTTGGTTCCATTTCTCCATTATTCCATCTATTTCCCTCCCTTAACCAAGTGATTCAGAGTGCGAATCCCAGTTCAAAGCTAGTTGGTGAGGCTTTCTCAATCTGAATTTCCTCACCTATAAATTGGGGGCAATAAACCTTCCTCAAAATTTTATTGAGAGGATGGAATGAGATAACATAAGTAAAAAAAATCTGGCCTGGAGTCCTTAATAAATGCTCTCTCCTTTAACCCTCTTTCTGTAATCAATCTCATCTCAATCTTTTCCCATATTTTAGAATATGCATCTGGTCTTTGGGACAAGGTATTTCCCTGGCAATTTGCATTCTTCATTAAAAGTGGGGTTTTGAGTAGTCAAAGCCCCTCCACTGTTACAGAGCAAAGCTCCTTACCACAAACATTTCAAATGATGCTAATAAAGCCTATTCTCTCTGTCATGGTGAGACTTTGGAGAATTTAGGGATCAATAATGTCCTATAAGGTCTTGCTTGTCCTCCCATAGGTTATCTTTCAAAGCGGACTATACTCTCATCTGTCTCAGAAGCCACTTACAGATATAACTTTCACAAAGTTCGCCAACACATTTTATTTATAGTTCCCAGAAGGATCATCCCTTTCTGAAATGAGTTCCATAAGTATAAAAATCTCTAGACTAAGAGTAGTGATGATAAATATCTCTAGACTAAAAGTAGTGATTATAAATATAATCAACCTATTCTACTACTCGCAATTTTCAGAACTGATTTGGACATAGTTAACTCTTGTTTCCCATTTAAGTCTTTTATTTGTGTTATTTTGTTATGCTTGTTATTGCTTACTTCCATTTTCTATACATGTGACAATATACATTATCATCAGCCACAAGGCAAAAAAATGATTCTAACATTCATATGCTGGAGCAATCAAGAAGAGCCAAGAAAAACAACTGATTAGAAGAATAAAAGGGGCCAACACTATCAGATATTATGAAAAGCCAAAAAGCACAGAAAACTGGAAATCTCCTTGTGATCTTACTTAACCTTCTGTTCCCATAGAAAATAAGAGCTTAACACTTTCTCCCCCAGCTTTCTTAGGGTATAATTGACAAATAAAAGGTGTATATATTAATAGTGTACAATGAGTTTTGATATATCCAGACAGTATAAAATAATTAAGTCAAGTGAATTGATATATCCATCACTTCACATACTTTTTTGTGTGTGTGGTGAGAACATTTAAGGTCTCTTAGCAATTTTCAAGTACACAAACGTTATTATTAACTATAATCACCAGGATGTTCAAGAGATCATCAGAACTGATTGATCCTGTCTAACTGAACCTTCATACCCTTTGAATAATTTTCTTTACCCCCGTTGTCCCCATCACCACCCCCAACAATCACCCTTCTACTCTCTGCTCCTATGAGCTCAACATTTTTAGAGTCCGCACATAAGTGAGATCATGCAGTATTTGTCCTGCTGTAACTGACTTATTTCACTTGGCATAATGTCTTATAGATTCACCCATGTTGTTACAAATTATAGGATTTCTTTCTTTTTTAAGGCTGAATAGTGTTAACTTTTATTTTAGATTCAGGGACTACATGTGCATTACCTGGGTGTATTATGTGATGCTGAGGTTTGGAATATGATTGATCCCATCACCAAAATACTGAGTAGAATACCCAATAGTTAGTTTTTCAACCCTTACCCTCTTCCCTCTCCCCCTCTTCTAGTAGTCCCCAGTGTCTATTGTTGCTATCTTTATGTCCATGTGACAATATGCAGTATTTGGTTTTCTCTTCCTGCATTAATTCACTTAGGATAATGGCCTCCAGCTACATCCATGTTTCTACAAGGGACATGGTTTCATTCTTTTCTATGGCTGCATAGTATTCCATAATATATATGTACCACATTTTCTTTATCCAATCCACCAGTGATGGGCACCTATGTTAGTTGCAAGATTTTGCTATTGTGAATAGTGCTGTGATGTACATATGAGTGCATGTGTCTTTCTAGCAGAATGGTTTATTTTCTTTGGGATATATACTCAGTAATGGGAATGCTAGGTCAAATGGTAGTTATGTTTTCAGTTCTTTGAGAAATTTCCAAACTGCTTTCCACAGTAGCTGAACAAATTTATATTCCCACCAACAATATATGTGTTCCCTTTTCCCTGCCACTTTGCCAGTGTCTGTTGTTTTTGACTTTCTAGTAATAGCTATTCTGACTGGTGTAAGACAGTATCTCATTTTCATTTCAAGCTTTTTAAAGACTAAATAGTATACATCACATTGTCTTTCTCTATTCATCCATTAATAGAAACTTAGGTTCATTCCACATCTTGGCTATTGTGAATAATGCTGCAATGAATATGGGAGTGCAGATATATCTTTGACATACTGATTTCAATTTTTTTGGATATATACCCACTAACAGACACCTTCTTGGTCAGAACAATCAAACAAGCAAGTCACTCTGCTAAAGTGCTTTGCTTTGGATTAAATGTTACTGCTGCCCCTTGCAATCATGGAGGGAAGCAACAGAACAAACATAAAAATATTTTCTTTTTTTTCCCATAGGTTATTGGGGTACAGGTGGTGTTTGGTTACATGAGTAAGTTCTTTAGTGGTGATTTGTGAGATTTTGGTGCACCCATCACCCAAGCAGTATACGCTGCACCGTATTTGTAGTCTTTTATCCTTCACCCCCTCCCACCCTTCCCCCTAAGACCCCAAAGTCCATTGTATTTTTCTTATGCCTTTGCATCCTCATAGCTTAGCTCCCACATATTATTGGGAACATACAATGTTTGGTTTTCCATTCCTGAGTTACTTCACTTAGGATAATAGTCTTCAATCTCATCCAGGTAGCTGCAAATGCTGTTAATTCATTCCTTTTTATGCTGAGTAGTACTCCATCATATATATATACACACACACATATATATATACATATGATGGAATATTACTATATACTATATATATATATCACAGTTTCTTTATCCACTCATTGATTGATGGGCATTTTGGTTGCTTCAACAATTTTGCAGTTGCAATTGTGCTACTATAAATATGCATGTGCAAGTATATTTTTCGTATAAAGACTCCTTTTTTTTCCTCTGGGTAGATACCCAGTAGTGAGATTGCTAGATCAAATGGTAGTTCTACTTTTAGTTCTTTAAGACATCTCCACACTGTTTTCCAGAGTGGTTATACTAGTTTACATTCCCACCAGCAGTGTAGAAGTGTTCCCTCATCACTGCATCCATGCCAACATCTACCATTTTTTTATTTTTTTATTATGGCCATTCTTGCAGGAGTAAGTTGGTATTGCATTGTGGTTTGATTTGCATTTCCCTGATCATTAGTGATGTTGAGCATTTTTTCATATGTTTGTTGGTCATTTATATATCTTCTTTTAAGAATTGTCTATTCATGTTCTTACCCCACTTTCTGATGGGGTTGTTTGTTTTATTCTTGCTGATTTGTTTGACTTCATTGTAGATTCTGGATATTAGTCCTTTGTCAGATGTATAGATTGTGAAGATTTTCTCCCACTTCGTGGGTTGAGAACAGACATAAAAATATTTTCTTATAACAGGTCTACAGAGAGAGACTCTTTATTATTTGATATGAAATACCACTACCCACACCATCAGCATACATATTTGCATATATGTTGCAATCATTAATCTAAAGTCAAACTATCTCTGCTAAATATTCCTCTCATTAAATCTTATCCCACCAAATAAGGACATCCAGGTATTCCAACACAAGAGGATTAATTATTGGAATCATCATGAATGCTGCTTGCCACTCATTTCCAGTTCCATGTAGCATTGCACATGGTAGATCTGCACTTTCTGCTTGACTTAAGTCCCTATGACTTGCTCTGGACCTTGAGTGATAGCAGAAGTGATAAGGACTTCTATGCTTAACATCCATTTGTCAGTGTGGTGAGAAATGCTTGGGTACCCTTGTCCCTCAGCATTCAGTAAGCAGCAGCATTCAAGATGATGAAGCTCCATCATGCTGAGACACTGTGTGACTCTGATGAGTAGATGCTCTCTGCCAACCCACAGCGATGCCTACCATATTCTCCTTTGAACTCTAATTTTTTAAAACTCCCGTACTAGATTGTAAGCTCTTTGAGAACAAGGACCAGACCTATGTTTTATACTTTGCATTAAGCATAGCACCTATAGACAGCAGAAGCTCGAAACTATTTGCTGAATAACTAAACATATTGACCACAGATATCAACCCTACAAAGCAATTCCATATATTTTTATACTCTACAAAAACATATTCTTCTCTTATTAAACTATTATTTCTACTAAGATAATCATTGAACTTGTCATTCTGTGCAAACCAAGTATTTTTACCTTGAGCAGAAAATATAAAGGTTTTCCAATATAATAGGAACAAAGTCAAAAAGACAAATATTTATCATGTAGGTGAGGAGATTTCACACATTAGGGCAGACACACTGACTCCTTGTAATGCAAATTATTTTTCAATGTTAGTGAAGGCCTAAGCTCAATCCAGTTACTTGTGATCATGGTAATGTATACCCATTCTGACACAGAGTAAGCTAGGTAACCAAAATGATAATAACAAAAATAATGACTTGGGTGAAAACAACTGTTTTTCACATCTATTGGTTTATTTTTCTCCAGTGACTATTTACATTTTGACCAATGGTACGTTTTTATGTTGTGAAATGAAACTTCTAAACTCGGATGTTGCTATCAAATAAAGACAACATCTTTATTCCTTTGTCTATTTGTGTTTATTGCTTTATAATAACAGATCTACCATCTCCTGGGTTTAAGTCTCTTCTAATCAGCTGGATCTGTTCAATCTATTTCTTGTGTTATCAGCTGAGGATCAGACTAATAAAACTTCAGTTAAGATACACTTTTCCAAGTAATTTGTTAACATACTTGATATATTTGATTAGCTGTCTCCCCTCCACACAGAGTCACTCCATAGAAATCCTACTATAACAAGCACAGATGCAGAATCCCTTTATTTACCCAAATATTTTGTAAGAATTCTAGTATAGCTAGTCAACATTTAGAAATAACATCTTCCAAAAGATACTTGTGCTTTTATTTTTATATCATCTTAATTACTCATAATACTTTCCATGACTACTATTTTAATATATTTAGCTTATAAAAATTTGTATAATGAAATCCAGGCAAAATTATATTTTAAATCTAAACAATTCCTCAAAGTTCTCTTAAATGATAATTAAAACAAGTGATTGGAAAAATCCTATGCTCAAATTCTCCTTTTTACACACTTATCTGTGAGCAAACAAATGCTACTACATAATTCACCTTTCCTTCTCTTCTTTTGAGGAAATAGAAATGTATTTCCCTTTTTAATGACAGAGTTTTTATTTTAACTTGGATAAATAAAATAAGAGTGTGAAGAAATTTTCTGCTCCTTACATTTTGAAATTTTAATTAAAATGTCCCAGCTGATCTATCTGCTAATGATTATTTGGACAATGATGCAGAGAATCCTTTTTCTCAAAAGAATGAACACCTTTTAAGCCAAGAACAGCTTTGGGTCCAGATGTTACTGTTGTTCGTTCTCACCATTAATCACCAAACATTGCAGTAGGACCCATCATGGATATTATTCAAACAGAGACTCAATTAAATTCAGAGGCAGTCCATTTAATCTTCATCAGCTCAAACAATGGCAACTTCATTTTTCTCAACCAAATGTTGAGCCAGAGAGGAGAAACTTCAGAGATTTTCATTTCATTCAATATTGTTATAAAGTAACTGGATTTACAGTTTGACTTTGGACAAAGGAGAGCCACAGCATTCTGCTAGAAAGCAGTAAAACAGGGAAGGTGAAACATCCTGCACCAGTAAGCACAAGGTATAGTAATTTGTGTTAAAAAAGATTCATTTGCTTCCTTAAATGCTGTAATAACTTCAGAAAGAAATAAGGTATTCGTTCTGACTCTGCCATGTGAAGATAGATGTAGGGCAGGAAAAGGAGGCAGAAAATTAGAATGAGAGGAGAAAGGGAAACACCTCTAATTCTTACATTGTTTACTTCATCTAAACCAAGGGGGGGAAATGGCTCCTGAGATGGCCCCTGCTAGAAAGCAGCCAGTGGGTGTGATGAATGAGGCGCCTATAATTAAGCACAGCATCACACTGCTAGAGACCTTTCTTACTGTGGTCATGACATTGACATTGACATTTTTTTAAGGTGTGTAAATACCAAAGGAGTACTAACTAGATGTCTTTACCCATTAGTTTGGATCATGACTGCTTTCTCTAAGGATCTCAAGTGGGATAACAACATCTTATTTGGAAACCCTTTCCTAATTATCTCTGCATTAGTCAGGGTTTTACAGAGAATAGAGAAGAGATTATATATATATATATATATATTTTATTTCCTATAGAGAGAGATATTTTCCAACTATCTATCTATATCTATATATGTGTTATATATACATATTATACATATATAGAGATGGAGAGAAAAGCAGAGAGAGAGACAGGAAGAGAAATATACAGAGCAAGAGAGAGAGATTCTTTTAAAATAAGAAATTGGCTCACAGGATGATGGAGGCTGAAAAGTTCCAAGATCTGCAGCCAGCAAGCTGGAGACTCAGGAGAGTCAATCTGTAGTTACAGTCTGAAAGCCAGCAGACTCATGACCCCAAAAGAACTGATTTTTCCATTTGAATCCAAAGACAGAAAAAGGCCAATGTTCTAGTTCAAGCAAGCAGGCAGGAAGAGTTCCCTCCTACTCAGGGGAGGGGAGGCCTTCCTGTTCTGGTCAGACCTTTAATTGACTGAATGGGCCCACCCACATTAGGGAGACAATCTGATTTACTCAGTCTAACTATTCAAATGTTAGTCTCACAAGCACGCCCTCACAGACACATCAACAGTAATGTTTGACCAAATATCTGGGCACTCCATGGCCCAGTCAAGTTAACACATAAATTAACCAGCACTATCTCCTAATACCCTGGGCAAGTTCCAGGTAGTAGTAAGTCTCCCTGCATGAACACTCTGTAGATCATGCGATAGAAGAGGGGATCTGATGAAACTTTAAGGGTATTAGTGCTTTCTTTCTAACCCATTCCTAAAGCAACAAGACTCTGGCAAAAGGACATGAGTGATCCTATTAAATATAAGAGCAATAATAATAATAGAAAACACATATATGAAACTTATCATGTCCCAGGCATTGTGTTAAGTGCATTTTACGAGCTCCATCTATGCTCACAATGACTCTTTGAGGTGGGTGAATAAACTGAGGCACAGAGAGGCTAGGCAATTTACCCAAGGTCACAAAGCTAGAAAGTGATAGAGTCAGAAGTCTCATCCAAACTGTCTGGCTCCAGAAGTCCCATAGACTATTCCTCTTTTTGATGAGCATTCATTGAATGCTCATGAATTGATGATGAGCAGGACAAATTTCTTCTTTACAGGCATGAAATCATGGTCAAGTGGGGCAGCAGAATTAACAAAGGCTGTGATGCCTATAGAATGAATCACTCACTTTGCTCCAGGGACCAGGAGGACCTCACCATCTGGGGGATTTGTAATGTAGGAATAAAATGTATGGACCATCCAGTCCAACTTCCATCCTTGCCCCTCTCTCCATTTGGCTGAGCTCACCTCACAGAGGGGGTGACACTAGAGCAGGGCCTTCAAGTTACACCTCTCTGGCCTGGTTGGTTTAACTGCTAACTACCACCTGATTTATCCACAACTACTAAGCCCTTTCTAGTCTATTCTCCAACCAGCCTCCCCAGGTATCTTCGCAAAACAAAAGCCCAAGTCAGTGGTATGCACCACATTCCCCTGATGAAAGCCCTTCCATAGGTTTCCATTGTTCCTGACCAAGGTGCTTGAATCCAAGGACAAGCCTCATCTCCCTTCTAGGCTCATCTTACCCACTGCACTCTCCTCTGCTCCATCTGGTTAAGCCACCAGCCTTTTTTCAGTCTTTGTCCTTACCATGCCCCCTCTCTCCTGCCTCCATTGCTCATGAGGCTCCCTCTGTCTGGATAATTTGTCCCAGAAGAGTTTCTGATTACAATCACAACTTTTCTGTCCTTTTTTCTCAAGGTAGAGTCTATTTGACTTCTGCAGCCATTAGAGCCCCCAAGGATCTCAAGCATCTTTTCCTTGGGAGAGACTCCTGACCTCTCTAACTAGGTCAGATCCCCTTGCCATGAGCCTTCCTGGCATAATAGGTCTCTTCTTTACAGTACCTATCACAGTGTCAATCTTACATCTGTGGTAGCTGTGGAGCCCTATTAAGACAGAGCTCCACGTCGGGGTGAACAACAGTTCTGAGAAATGGCTAATGACAGACAACCTGCTGGCACAACATCGTGTTCCCAAATACCTCACTCAGCATGTAGCCTCTCCAGCATAATGCTATAAAACTTCCCACCAGCCCCTGTGTCTTTGCAGACAGCCCCTTCTCTGCTGTGCTGCCCATTGTACCCTTGCAACGTATCTTCTTACCTTCTCTAATACATTTGCCTTTCTTTATCTACGACTGTCTTGATAAATTCTTGGAGTGCCTGTGACACCAGCCCCAGTCAGTGGCATCCATGACAGTAGATCAATAAGAGCCCAGAGGCCAAGAACAGAATCTCCTTTTGCCACTGTAGTATAATAAACAATAAATTTTGTCTTTATTTCCGGTTCTTGGCACAGAGCTCCTAAAACCCTTGGAATCTGTTGAAGGATGAGTGTGTTATGCATGCTAATGAGATGATTCACTGTAGGGGCCCCTAGATAGCTTCAGAATGGAGGCTGGTCCCTAGAAATACCAGTTCATGATTAGAGAGTTAGAACTTCCAGGCCCACTCTCTAAGTTTCAGGGAAGAGAGAGAACCTGAAGACAGCTCAATCACCACTGGCCAGTGATTTAACCAATCATGGCTATTTAATGAAATCTCCATGGAAACCCCTAAACCACAGGGTTTGGAGAGCCTCTGGTTTGCTGATCTGAGGAGTTGCTGTGTCCTGAGAGGGCATAAAAACTCTGTGTCACCACCTACCCCCTACACCTTGCCCTGTGTGTCTCCTCTATTTCACCGTTCCTGAGTTGTATTCTTTATTATATACCAGTAAAAGTAAGTAAAGCATTTTCCTGAGTTCTGTGTGTCATTCTACAGAATTATCAAAACTGAGAGGGAAGTTGTGGGAATCCTTGGGTTTATAGCTGATTGGTCAGAAGTACAGGTGGTTCCTGGGACTTGCAACTAGCATCTAAAGTAGGAACAGTCTTGAGGGCCTAAACCCTTAACCTGTATGGTCCATGCTAATTCTGGAAGTTAATGTCAGAATCAAATTGAATTGTTGGACACCGAGCTGATGTTAGAGAATCGGAGCCTTACCACTGTATGCCCAGCCCGTTGCCTGAAGATAGCAAACAGAGAGTAAAAATACCATCTGAATCAATGGATGACAGCGTAGCAATCTTGAAGAAGAAAAAATATGAACAAAATCACTGAAGCAAGAAAGGGCATAGCATATATAAGGAATCATGAGAAACCAAGACAATAAGTTACATCTAGAACTAGAATGATGCAGAGATAGGACTAAGAATATTGGTTAGGGCCATATGGTAAAGGGCTAGAAATTCCAAGTTAAGGAGTATGGGCTTTCAATTCCACAGGCAATGGGGAGCCATCATGGGGCTTTTGAGCATGAGAAGTGGGATCAGAAATGTGATTTAGAACAATGATTTCAGACATGGTTGCACATTGGATTCATCTGGAGAGTTATTTAAAAATGTTGGCACCAGGGTCCAGTCTCAAGGGATTCTGATTTAATTGGTGTTAACCATGATCTGAACATCAAATGTTTTAAGAACTCTCTGGGTGATTCAGATATGAAGCAAAGTTTGAGAACCATCACTTTATAAAAATTATCTGGAATCTGTGTTTTTATTACATTGGAGAGGGCCACACTGATGGCAGAGTAAATCGGATAGGAAGCTATCTTAATGAAAGCAGAGTGCATCTAGGGCAGATCTCATTCACAGAAGGGATGGTCGCTTCTGAAAAAAATGCTGCCAGGGTCAAATGTCAGGCTGAGCAGCTAATTGGACATGAGAAATAAAGAAAACTGGAAAATGATTCCAGGGTTCCCAGCGGGGGCAACAGCACAGGTGGCCCTGGGATAAGTAGCAATTTGCTCTATTAGCAAATTAACAGAGAAAGGAAACAGGAGAAGGGGAGTACGGGTGGGAAAAAGACAAGAGAGGAAGCCAGGCCAACCCCTGTCAATGTGGCCTTCACCTTCTTCCTCCACTCCGGATCTGCCGGCATTAAGTCAACATCAGTGGCAACAGCTCTGCCAGGAACCAGAGAAATTCAACAGATTCAGGCTGCCACAGGAAAACAGGATGGCTATTCCACCATGGATGGCCCTCTCCTGGGACCTCTCTGCCTGAAGAGTCCCAATATAGAATTCTTCCCAGGAGGACTTCAGCTAGTTTCAGCTGTCAACGGTCCCTGCAAAGAAAGAGAGGGGCACAGTTAAGAAGTGAGGGTCCAATCACTGCACACCCCATAGATCACAGTCTCCACCTTGACTGTTTGAATTGCATCCCCAAGCAAAGGGGAAGCCAGTACAGAACCCAGAGCACAGATGCAACGTGCTCACCAGGAGCATGAATGAGCTGTGAGGTTCCCCTTTTTAATTCCTCATCTGATAACAAGCTTCCAGTCCCCTGATCAATATTTCCAGCACACTGCTGTGCACCCCACTGGGCATCCTTTGTTGTCTATTACTCTTTTTAAGGAAATAATTACCCATGCAAACACTCATGTAAAAATTATTTATAGTTTATTCTTTCTCTCCCAAAATGAAACAATTAAAGACGTTTTTAAAACAACAACATAAAAGGTTTGTCTCTGCCCTTTACAGTAAAAGCTTGTCAAGAAAAGTTGCAGTTTTGTAAAAGTAAGGTTTGATCCTCTAGGATCTGTAAGCAGAGGCTGTGAAAGTGAAAAAGATGTGGCAGACTGTAATTCAATATAATGACTTGAGGACAAAATACACTGTCACATGTCTGAATAACCTTCAAAATGGCCAGCTTTAGCAAAAATGCAGCCCGATCTACCTCTTCTATGCCTGGTAGATACAAGAAAAGCACCAGGCCACTCAGCAATTCTTTGAGAGCCATAAGCTGAAAAGGGGCTGCTTGACACATTTTCTCTTGATGATGGGGCATGTACTATTGTTATACCAATATGCTGGCCATAGGGAACTCAGGGACTTTCTCCCCATTTATTAGTTATTTATGGTGCCTCTTAGGAACTTATGGGAGCAATTTTTTGCAGTCCCTTTGCCTGATTCCCTCCCTTTCTTTCCACAAAGGATAGCAATGTCCAGCCTGGAGCCACAGAGTGGAGTCTACCTTCTGGTCACCAGTCTTATGCCCTAAACATTCTTCTTGAGTCAAGTTAGAGAACTCTGATGATTCTTTTACTAAGCAGTGGCTCTGGATTCAAAGTCTGATTCTGCTATTTACCAACTCTGCCCTTGAGCAAGTACTGAACTTCTCTGTACTTCGGTTTCATCTATAAAATATGTTAATAATAGTATCTAGTATAGGATTAAGATAGGCATATGCCATTCCTGGCACATAGCAATTGTCCCCTGTCTGCTGGGTGCTGTCACAATTTTTTTAAGAAGCAGTATAGTTTCATGACTAACAGCATGAACTTCACAGTCAGCCTGCTTGGGTTCAAATCCTGGCTCCACCACTTCTTGGCTATGTGATTTAAGACATATTGCTGAACTTCTCAGTGCCTCTATGTTATTTAATCTAAAAAAGAAGAAGAAGAATAGTATCTATCATCAATGATTATTAAGTTAATTTTACATATACACAAACATAATAATAAAAACAATGCTTAACATATAGTAAATAATAAATGTGTTAGCCATTTTGTTATTATAATAATCACTCTGGTTTAGGAGGACAATATATACTAAGCAGTACAGCAACAGTTCATACAATGAGAAGTTTTGAGTCATCTCTCTGATATGCAGGAAGAGCTGTGAATTTTTACATGATAACTCTTCCCTCCATATCTCTGGACTTCACTTTCCTCAACTGTAAAAGGGGATAATAAGATAATATAACTCCTACTTTGCCATGTTATGTCAAAAAATTAGAAATTAGGCCCGTAGAGAACTGTATCAAGGGACTGAGGCAGATTCTTGCCTATGTCCCATCCTGACCCTATCACCTCTGGAGTCTGGCCAAGGGAAGTATGTACACAAGTGGTTCAGCCAGATATAAAATTAAGTGCCTTTTTATAACAGGCTTGGCGGCACAGATACCCCACTACAGAAAAATCTGAAGTGGGTGGTATGCGGAATGCAGCCCAAACCATATCACCTGAGGGGGTGGGGGGGGTTCTGTTTTCCTGCATCAAAAGGCTCCCTGCCCTTCTGCCAAAAAAGCCAGGCCCCACTTATCACCTTGCCATCAACATGGGTGCAGTGTAAGGGAAAGTGGGAAAGGGTAGGCAGTGTCTGGGTTCAGGACGTGAAGGAAGAGGGAGTTCATTGCATCATCCCATGATATCAAAATGCAGAAACATAACCCACAAACAGAGCATAGTTCCCATTTGTTTGCCTCCGACCTTGGAGTGAAGCTAATAATGGGAATAGACAGAGGGGGCTCTGGATGGATCTCTCCTCCTTTATGGGGCAAAGCCAAAATAAGGGATGAAAAGCGGCAACATTCCCCCTTCATCAAGAGTTTGCCAGATCCTATGGAATATTTAGAACATACTTCTACCAAACAATTATTTGTTGTTTACTTAAAATTCCAATTTAACTGGGTCCGTTGTATTTTTGTTTGCTAACTCTGGCAATCCTAGACGTGTAGAATAAGTGTATATGCACACACACTTACCTCTTCTTAGGTCATAGACTTACTACATAAAATGTATGTCTTCATAGTTGGAATAGTTCACATTGTCTTCAGAGCAGAATGCATCTTTAAAATTAGTCTGGCATCATCCTTGTTGCTATACATTTGCAAAACACCAGCTTCAAAGAGTCACTTCAAATCTTGCATTATTTCGTAGCTTTCACTGAATGACTGGACTAATATGTGGATGTCTTGGATTTAGATGATGCAAAGCACTTCTGACACTACCAAAGTTAGATCAGACTTCACAGGTTAGTGCAGTCCTGCACAAAACTGCCCTCACTTCACACTTTAGCCACAAGCTCCAGGGTTGCCAGGCCACCCACACTTCTGACCAACTGGCTGTAGACTTGAAGATTCCCACTACTCCCACAGGTTCAGTGCTACAATGACTCATAGAACTCAGGAAAGTGCTAGACTTAAAATTATACTTTTATCATAAAGGATACAAATCAAGACAAACAAAATGAAGAGAGGCATTGGGCAAGTTCTAGGAGAGTCTGAGATGTTGATGTATGTTTCCTAACCAGGGAAGTTCACCAGAGCCTGGGCGTAATTATTGGCCACAGGATGGTACTCAACTTCCAGCCCTTCCTCCCTTTCCCAAGGTCAAGTGGCTCGGCTGATATCACTTGGCCCAAAGCCCTGACCCTCTAATCATAGAGGGTCATTCTGGCATGGCCAGGACCACTGCTGAAACTAGTGGCCCAAGGTAAGTCGCCTTGTGAGCATAAGCTCAAGTGTGGTTCCCAGTGGCACCCACGAATAACAGAGACATTCTTATCACTTGGAAAATTCCAAGGCTTTAAAAACTCCCTCCCAGGAGCCCAGGACAAAGACTAAAGAATGTTTTTTTCTTTGTTTGTTTGTTTATACAACAGATGAGAAGCTCGTAAATGACATTTTAAAATGGTTTTCTTTCAACTACCCTTCTTCATAAGGCAAGCTCAAAAGGACATTAAACTGAAAACTTTTTCTTAACTGTAATCATATTCAACTAAAAATGTAGACCATTGCAGCATATGGATCTCCACTTTTTAATGTTAATAAGAATCATAACAAATGACAGCAATTTAATGAAAACTTAAAGACACCACTCGCTTTACCTCATTGAAATACACACCAACCCAATTCACAAGAAAAAGAACTGAGAGTTAGAGAGATGAAGTAGTAACTTATGGGAAGGTCAGCAAACAAAGGCCCATAGGCAAAATCCAGCTCACCATCTGTTTTTGTTTGGCCTAAGAGCTAAGCATGGTTTTTACATTTTTAAATGATTAAAAGGGGTCAAAAATAATATCTTTTGACATGTAAACTTGAGAAGAAATTCCAAGACTATAAATAAAGCGCTATATTTTGAGTGTTGTGTCCCTCCAAAATCCATAGGTTGAAACCTAATCCGCAATGTAATGGTGTCAGGAGGTGAGACCCTTAGGAGGTGATTAGTTCATGCAGGCATAGTCCTTATGATTGGGATTAGTGTCCTTATACAAAGAGGCCCCAGAGAGCTAACTGGTCCTTTCCACCATTTGAGGACACAGCTAGAGGCTCCATCTACGAAGCAGAGAGTAGGCCCTGAGCAGACACTGCATCTGCCAGAGCCTTGTTCTAGGACTTCCCACCCTCCAGAGCTATGAGAAATAAATCGCTGTTGTTTTTACACTACTCCATTTATGGTATTTTGTTATAGCAGCCCAAACAGATAAAGACATAAAGTTTTATTGGAACACAGTTACACCCATTGGTTTATGTATAGTCTGTAGCTGCTTTCACTCTACAATGGCAGAGTCAAATGATTGCAACAGAGACTATCTGGCCCACAAAGCCAAAATATTTACAGCTGACCCTTTACAGAAAGTTTGCTGACCCCTGGCAGAAGAGCACTTAGCTGTTGGTGGGATTTACAGCTGAGTTTCTCTGGCTCCAAAGTGAGTAACAGTAGCAAATTTCTTTATTTTTTGTCTACTGTGTCCCAAACACAGTCAAAGCCATGTTTAAAAATCTCATTTTACCCTCAAAAATTATCAACATTTTTTAGTTAAGAAAACCGAGGTTAGAGACCTTAAGTCACTTACCCAAGGCTACTAAGCTAGCTCTGTGCAGCTCCATGCCCTCTTTGCTATTATGCCCATACCTGAACCCCACTCTACTCCAGAAAATGACAAAGAGCCTCTTAAATTTAACATTGTCATTCCACCCACTGAAAACTATAGCCTCTAGGTGCTATAGTTTTTCTCTTTCTGGTGTAGGAAGAGCAGGAAAACCTAAATTGAGGCTCTAACCCAAAGAAAGACAGGTCAATTTCAGCCAGAAAGACTGGATAGCCCCAAGACCATTCATCCAAATGTTTTTAACTTTTTATTTCACTCTGAGAGCCAGGCTTCAGAAACCTCCAGCTGTCACACATTTGGTGAGAACTCAGAAAAGTAAAACTGATGTGATTGAAGGGCTGAAGATAAATTTCCCAGGTTCACAACAAAAAAGGCAGGGAAAACATCTATGAATATTTGAAAGATTGTACATCAAAGGAGAAAGGAAACGAGAAATTGCTTGGTGCTATCCAAGGAAAATTGTACACTGATAAAATGGAGCATCAAGAAGCATAAGCTATTTGGAAGCATAAAGAGTAAGCAGCACTCTCAGCCCAAAGCAAGATTTCTCAGACCCTTCAAGAAGGGATAGAGACCCACCAAACTGGTCAGCCAGCTCCAGAAAACAGAATGTTCCAGTTGGGCTTTACTCTTTTTGTTCTGTTACAGTGCAGGTTCTTTCCTTGAAAACCTCATAATGGCAAGAAAGAGATGGATTGAGAATGGCTGCTTCTTAACTTGTGGAGTAAATGAGACCCTCCCTCAGAATTCACATGAGCAGATAAGATTGAGGTATGGAAGCATGGAGGCTGCAGAACACACTCTCCACTCACATGAAGTATCTCTGGTCCCCTGCAGGGCCACTTTGGGATGAGGAGAGGGGAGCACAATGGTTGTACCTGAGAGAGGAGGGAGGACACTTTGATGCAATGAGAAACTATAAAGGAAGACATAGAAGAGCCATTGATCAGAGCTATGTTATTGCCCGTTGGGATCCCTTGGGTAGGTTTTGGGTCCCACGGAGGAAGAAGATGGGCACAAGTAGATCTACTTCAGGAACCTGAGAGAGTATGACTGAGATGAGAAGGAAGCTCTTTGCCCGGCCTCTGCTTGGAATCAAGCTCAGATCTGGTGCCCCAAAACCAGAAGACTTGGGAGTACGAGGAGATGTCACCCTTCGTGGGAACGCCAGTATTCTCATGACATCAGAGAACAGCAAAAGTGCTTCACCAAAGGGTCTGCAGCAACAGGTATGGACAGGTAGAAGGCAGCTTCGGAGAGGAAGAAGTTGATGGATAGAAGAAGTGGATGTTAGTGACCTCAATCAACTGACTGTGAATCTGGAAAGACTCCCCAAAATAAGGGAGAGAATGTATTTTGGATGAGGGAAGATCTAAAGTCTTATTATTTTCCTCATGACGTAATATTGAGCTAGTAGATATGGGAGCTATACCTATACCAAATAAACTATAAACATTTTGCAGCATTTTTCTGTTAATTTCTATTGCTCGTCACTACACAATTAAAGAAACCTCTTCCTGGCAGAGGTTGTCAGTAGCTTTTCTCACTTGGTCTTGCCTGAGCCTGTTGTTCTGTTCTCCAAGCTCTTCCACAACCACATGTGTAGGCTGCTTACTGGTATCAGACCCTTTCTCTCAGTCTCTCTGTCTTCAGTTGTTCAATGTTTACATTTTAAGTACAGCAGCTTCATCAGCTGAAATCCTCCAACTCTAGACACACTCATTCCCTGATTTGCTTCTGCAGATGTTCTTGCAATAGACTTGGTTCTTCTGTATATTCTCTGCACAGGGCAACAGGTCTGTTAGATTTTCTCTTTTTGCATGATGCCTCTTTCTGTCTCTTGCTTAGTCTGTCTCACTCTGTTCTGCATAACTTTGATGTCCCATGCCATAAAATCAAACATGGATTTTCAGTGGAAAGAAAAAAATTCCAGGCTGCCAATTATCTGGGAAAAGATTGCCCATATAGAAAAGACAGTACAACTGGAGTCACATTGTCAAATGTCCCATAGCACAAAGCTGCCTGGGATTTAATGATGAGCCAGCTCTTGCCCAATATTTATATCTGACACACATACACTAAATGGTCAAGCCTTTCACAATACAAATTTTGAAATGCTGTGTTTGAAACGGTAGGAAATAGTCTAAAGCAATATAATAGCTGCATTTATGAAGCAGATACATTTTCTAGAAGCATTTTTAATTTCATTGCATCTTAACAATAACTCTGCAAAGTGGACATTACCCTCATTTTATAAAAGAAAAACCAGAAGTGCAGAAAGCTTAAGAAACTAGCAACCTCTTCAAGGTCATACTGAAGGTAGGAGTGCTAGAAATCTAACCTGGGTGCCTGCATTCAAAGTCTGGTCTCCTTCCCCATTGCTTCATTGTCCAGCAAGAGAATGGTAACATATTACATTAATCCACATTCTAAAATGCATACTGTCCAAGGAAATTTTTCATCTTTTATTATCTCAGGGCCATCCCAAAGGTACAAGGGCAGTCATTCGTATTAAATAAACAATTGAGTATTAAATATCATAATTTTAATCTTTGTCAATTTGATAAAGATGAATAGTGTTTGATTTTAGCATGTATATCTTCAGTTACTAATGAAATATGACTTTTTTTTGTACTGGCCATTAACTTTATTCTTTAATAAATTGCCTATTTATGTCCTTTGTTCTTTTTTCTATTGTGATTTGAGTTTTCCTTATAGATTTTGAAGATCTCTTTATACAGTGAAACCATTAATCACTTAGCCATCATATTCTTTGTAAGCACTTTATCCCAATTTATCATTTGCCTTTTAGTTTTGATTAAGGTGATCATTTATATGCAAGCACATAGAATACTTGCACATTTGAGTAAGTTTTTAGATTTGCATTTGCATGCAATGTTCCTTTAGCTTTGCACCCAATTTTCTCAAGAGTTGTAAGGTTCAGGTGGAATTATGTTGCATTAACTAAACTTCCATAGATGGCTTTATAAACTAAAAATGCATTTACTAATTTACAATTAGGACTACACCCTAGCAGTAACACAAATACCACATGGGCAATTTGGGATGTAAAAATCACTTTGCCCCATTGTGTTATATCTTGGAGTCCATATGTATTAGTTCTCATGCTGCCAATAAAGATACACCTGAGACTGAGTAATTTATAAAGAAAAAGAGGTTTCATGGACTCTCAGATCCACATGGCTGGGGAGGCCTCACAATCATGGTGGAAGGCAAAAGGCACATCTTACATGGTGGCAGGCAAGAGAAAATGAGGGCAAAGCAACAGGGGAAACCCCTTATAAAACCGTCAGCTCTCATAAGACTTATTTACTACCATGAGAACAGTATGAGAGAAACTGCCCTCATGATTCAATTATCTCCCTCCCACAATACATGGGAATTATGCAAGCTAAAATTCAAGATGAGATTTGGGTGGGGACATAGCCAAAGCGTATCACCATATTATATCTGGACCTGTTTCTTTCCCTTTCTAGCAGGTAAAGAATCTCAGAAATGACTCAGAGTGACAGAGGTCATTCATAGCATAACCAGAAATGAGCATTCAAGTCTCTTCATCACTGTCTTCAGTTTATATATATATATATATATATATATGTTTTGATAAGAACACAGCTTTTTAATTGTACCAAGCATGAAAAAACAACACAAACATTTTACTTTGCAAAATGTATATATCATTTAATACTTTAAAAACTGAGGAAAACAAATGTAAAGTTGTCTAGGAAAACAGACAACTTCATGATTTGTTTGTCATCTTCTTCTTCTTCGTCCTAACATAATATGTAGTATATCCCATGACAGCTCATAAAGTGTACCACTGCTACCAAATCACTAGCTTTTATGGAGACAGTAATGAACATAAGACACCTTAGTAGGAGTTATAAAAATGTAGACACTTCTAACATTAAAAAAACAAGCGGAAGTATTTTGTAAACCAAAAATATTCAAATGCCTTGAGAAACGGGGATGTTTGAAACCAAAACTACAGCAACTACTGCATAAATATCTGCAGTTTTACCAATATGCTATTTCTCCAGGATTTACAGCTGTTCACCATTTTTAATACTCTGGGCCTGACTTGTTCAAAAATAGTTTGCAAGTGTTTTGAGGAAGTCCCAGTTGATTTTAAAGGAGATACGGGTGGGAGCCATGAAGAAATTTGTCCAAGCAAACAGACAAGATTGCCCCCAAATGACAACCGTCTGCCAGCTCCTTTTGCTTTGTGTTTTTCTAAGACTCTGCATGCCCTTGGTCAGACAAGTTTTGCTCACGTAAAAGTGAAAACGTTCTCTCCTTTTTCCTCTTCCATATTTTAAGGATTAAGACATTTCAGTCTCCTCTGAGTTCCAGGGCTGTGAAAACCCCTTGGCATCTCAAATATTAATATGGCTCACAGTGATGTGACTTAAATAGCCTTTTTAAAATCTAATCTATAATACTATGCTTATTTACTGTTCCTTGACAGGTACCAGACCTAACTGAAAAAGAGTTTCTCCAAACATTAAGTATTCTGAACAGTCAAGTAAAGATAAAAAGAAAGTATTAAAGGATTAAGGGCAAACAGAAAATGAAGATGAGGGCAGGAAAAAGAAAATTAAAATAGCAAGGAAGTGAGATTCTGAAAAATGGCATTTGTGAGGGACAAATGAAATTATCCTTAAGTCTATCTATCATAGAGTACAATTTCTGCAGTGTTTAAGACAAGCCCTTCTCCTGCTCTGTGGTGACATGTTTTACCCAAGTGTTTCTCATTCTGAAAGGTGCTAGTTAGCGCTTAAATTTCTATGCTATTCACCAGTGTTATTAGCAGCTGTCCAAGACAGCCATGTAAAATGTGAGTGCATCATTTTCCTATGGAAAGAACAATGCAGGTGGCTTCGAACCATGCTCTACAGCAAAAATATTTTTAAAAAAATAAAAGAATTCAGACTACTACAAATGGTACTTACCTTTCCATTTCTTACTCCCTTTTCACCATTGATGTAAACATCTTTAAAAAGTACTTATTTCCAAAAGCCTCTTTCCTTCATTTTCAAAAGAAAGCATATTTTTAAATTCTTGGAAAGGCTTTATAGAGAACCCTGTGACTTCCTCGATTAAACCATCCATTCAGCCCAAATGGCAGCCATTGCCAGTTGCTGGGCTCTAGACAGCAAAGCATTGCCACTCTTTGAGACTAGCAAGGAAATAGCAGGCATATTGTCAGATGGAATATTACACCATTTTGGCCCCCAAAAGGGATGTTAAAAGCATGCTGTTCAAGAAAGAAGACAATCAGCTTTAGTAAGGAACTCACAAACATTGCCCTTTTGGGACTGAAATGTGTTCCCCAAAAATTTGTATGTTAAAGCCCTGTTATGGTTTGACTATATCCACCAAAATTCATGTGTTGGAAACTTAAATACCCAATGCAACAGTGTTTACAGGTAGAACCTTCAAGAGGTGATCAAGTCATGAGGGCTCTACCCTCATGAATAAATTGATGTCATTATCATGGGAGTGGATTTTTTGTAAAAGTGAGTTTGGCACCTCTTGCTCTCTTGTGCGCTCTCTTACCATGTGATACCTTCTGTCATGTTACAGTGCAGCAAGAAGGCCCTCACCAGATGCAGGCCCCTTGACCTTGAACTTCCCAGCCTCCAGAACTATAAGAAATCAATCTTTATTCATTATAAGTTACCCAGTCTGTGGGAATCTGTTATAGTGGCACAAAATAGGCTAAGATAAGCCCCAACCTCCAATGTGGCTGCATTTGGAGATAGGGTCTTTAAGGAGGTAATAAGTTTAAATTAAGTCAAAATGATGGGCCCTAATTCCACAGGACTAGTATCCTTATAAGAAGAAGAAGAGAGCCCAGAGATCTTTCTTTTTCTCTCTCAACACATGGAGAAAAGATCATGTGAGGACACAAGAAGGCACCCATCTATAAGCCAGGAAGAAAGATCTCATCAGAAACCAAATTTCCAGCACCTTAATCTTAGATTTCTAGCCTCCAGAACCATGAGAAAACAAATTTATCCTGTGTAAGCCACCAAGTCTGTTGTATTTTGTTATGACAGCCCCAGAAGATTACCCAAAATGCAAAGAAACTTATCTTTCTTTTCAACAGAGAGGTCCAAAGTACATACCATTACCATTGTATATTTCAGACTATTGCCCATTTCCTGAAAATCAAAGCCTCTCCAGTAGCCTACCTACTAAATATTTATAGGGCATATGTAGCAACTGTGAGTATGCCAGTGACTGCCAAAGTGTGGACCCTAGACCAACAACATCAGCATCACCTGAGAATCTGTTAGAAATACAGATTCACAGTCCCCACCCAAGAACTAACTACTGAATCAGAAATCCTGGGGTTGCAGCCCAGCAATCTGTATCTTGACCTGTCCTCCAGGTGATTCTGATGCTCACTAAAGTTGAAGAACCACTGCTGCAAGCAATGTTGCTTTTAAATCCCATTTGAGCACAGAAAACATTATTGTGATTTAGGTATAACACACTTGGCCAGAGCAAATAATTTCAACTCTACTGTCTTCAATATTACTGCTTTACAGCAATGTTGTCACAAAACCTTTTGAGTATCTGATGACAAACCCTGGAGAATCTAGGAAGAAAATGCAAAAATGCATACACGCAAAATTTTCCATTCAGTTTCAGGGGGATCCTAAACACACCTGAAGCCTGTCCATCTACCCCAGGAAAGGAGCATCTGCTTTATCTTTTTCCAGGAATTTTGATCTGATTTTCGCACTAATCTGCAAAGTCAACAGGATGGATATTATTATTTATAAAAGAAGACTTTGAAGTTCAGAAACCTAAGGGTCTTGCCCTAAATCTCACAGCTAGTTATAAGCAGAGAGAGCTCCTATCTAGGGTTCTGCTCCTTCTTCAAACTCTTTGCTTTATATTTCTCTCCTCCTCCTTACCCCTCCCTGATTTAGCTTGCTATTGGTAGTAACTATAGCAATTGGCCTGATTTGGAAAACAAAACAGAAGTGTTTTGCCAAGACCAGCTCAGTCACGAGACCCTAACCCAGCAGCGCTAGAGAAATTAAAGACACACACACAGAAATATGGTGTGTAGAGTGGGAAATCAGGGGTCTCACAGCCTTCAGAGCTGAAAGCACCAGAGATTTACCCACATATTTATTGACAGCAAGCCAGTGATAAGCATTGTTTCTGTAGATTACAGACTTACTAAAAGTATTCCTTATGGGAAATAAAGCGATGGGCTGAAATAAAGGGATGGGTTTGGCTAGTTATCTGCAGCAGGAGCATGTCCTTAAGGCACAGATCACTCACGCTATTGTTTGTGGTTTAAGAACACCTTAAGCAGTTTTCCACCCTGGGTGGGCCAGGTGTTCCTTGCCCTAATTCTGGTAAACCGACAACCTTCCAGCGTGGGCGTCATGGCCATCAGGAGCATGTCACAGTGCTGCAAAGATTTTGTTTATGGCCAGTTTTGGAGCCAGTTTATGGCCAGATTTGGGGGCCTGTTCCCAACAATGTTTTGTTACTTGGGAGTAAAAGCACATTGCTTCCCCTGAAATATAAAGAAAGTGGAAAGCAAACTTTCAAATACCCCTTGGTAAATGGTTGGGGGATGCAGAATAGGTCATTCAATGCAGTTTTTCCTGATGCCTCATTTCCTGAAGCCTCATGTCTCTGGATAACTAAACCAGTCAATGAGTTAAATTCAGCTAATTACAAAGAAATCAATCGTATGGGCTGTCAAAGACTGAAAGTTTCAATTTTCTACTTATCAATTTGTTACATTGGCCTAATATAAATCCTTAGTACTGAGGAGTATCTTCAATTTTATAAACATTTATCTGTCAGCCACTGTGTACAAAGCACTGTAAGCACTAGAGGAGGATATCAAGAGGTATAAGGTATTGTCTCTGCTCTCAGGAAACATAGAAATAGTTAGTGAACTTAAGAGTGAATAAAGATGCCATCTGACTAGGTAGGTCTTGATGCGTTATCAGCATGACAGCAAGGATCCAGAAAGAACCTAACTTCTTGCCCATGTATTCCTGACTATAATCAAATATTCCTTGTTTCCTTGACCCCTGGACCTCTCAGCTTGCTGCATCCTAGGATTAGACTTCTGGTCTCCACAAGGAGGATACAGAAGCCTCTGCATCAAAGACAGAAAGCTGCCCGAGCTATTGGAGTCTCTTCATTCAGTCACTATAGGTGTCTCAGTGTTCACATGACTTTTTGATAGACCCCCAATCTCTGCAATCTGATTAGCCCCCGAACTGTCTGTTTGCCTGTCTCAGACCATCCTCTCTAACCTGCTCAGCAACATTCTGTAGCTGTGTTTCTCACTCTTTCTTTCTCTCTTCCCTCCTTCTTACCTTCCCTCCCTCCCTCTCTTTCTCCTGTACCATCAATTTTTCACTCTCAGTCATATCATTCTCATCACCATATGACATACTGTACCATCTCCCATCTTTAAAAATTATCTCTTGACCTCATATGTTCCCTAGAACTATCACCCCATTCTCTATTTCTCTTAACAGCAAAATTCAAAAAGTTCTAACCATTCTGTCTCCTCTCATTCTCTTTTGAATCTGCCTCCTCAGTCAGGATTTAAACCCTAATGCTCCACAGAAGCCATCTTGTCAAAGCTATCAACTGTTTCCATGATGCAGAATCCCGTGGTCACTTCCCAGTCCTCACCTTATTCCATAGGTCTCCTCCTCTCTGAAACACTTCCTTCACTTAGCGCCAAGTCACCCTCTTTAGTTTCGTTTTACTTCACTGGTTGCTCCTCATCAGTCTCCTTTGCTTGCTTCTTCTTGCCTTCCAAACACTCAGATATTGGCATGTTGCAGCATTCAGTCTTTGAACTTCTTGTCTATCAACATTCACGTCCTGGGTGATCTCATCCAGGTCTATGTCTCTAAACAGCATACATATGCTGTTTTCTCCTAAATGCTTATCTCTACATCTTCCCTTCTCCCTTGACTCCCAGCTACTTATTCAACTTCTTACTCGGCATCTCCATTGGGCTATCTCATAACTTTCTCAAGCTTAACATACTCAAAATGAAATTATAGATTTCTAACCCACTGCCACCTTACTCACTCCTTACTTACCCTTACTTACTCCTCCCATTGTCTTCACCTTCTCAGTAAATATCAACTCCATTCTTCCAGTTGCTCAGGCCAAAAGCTTTGCTGTCGCCTTCGACCCCTCCCCCTTTTTTACGTACTACTCTTACTAATTTATCAGCAAATTATCTCAGCTTGGCTTTGGAGATGTATCCAAGATCCAGCAACTTCTTATCATTTCCACTGTTACCACCTAGTTAAAACAATCTGGATTATTGAAAAATTGTCACATTTATTCCAATAACCTCCTAATGTATCTCCTAGCTTTCACTCCTGCTGTGTATTCCTAACATTGCTATCAAAGTAAAACATAAGGCATATTATGTCACTGCTCTGCTTAGATTTCTCTAATGATTTTCTATCTTGTTCAAAGGAAAAGGCAAAAACCTTACTGATAAAATCATAAGAAACAGAAAATATATTTGCTATTCATTAAGTTGAAGTGGATCATCATAAAGGTCTTCATCCTCATTGTCATCACACTGAGTTCACTGAGGAGGAAGAGGAAGAGAAAAGATTGGTCTTGCTGCCTCAGGGGTGGCAGAGGTGGAAAAAAATCCATGTGGAAGTGGACCTGCATGGTTCCAACTCATGTTGCTTCAGAGTCAACTGTACAGCTATTATTATATAGTAAAGCCATTATAACATTTCAAGAAATCAAGTCCTCTAGCACTCAGTCCAATTCTTTTCCTCAAACAGAACAAAATATTAATCTCCACTATTATTGAGTCAGCAATCAATCCTGAAATCCAATTTTTAAATCTTCTTCAAGACTATGGCTTAAAACAGTGTGACTCCAAATTATAATACTGAGGATATCCAAGTTGCTTTCTAAGTTTGGTACAGGACTGAGAACTTAATTGCTGCTTTCTGAGAAGGAAATGCAAAAACTAGAGAGGGAAAAATGGACCCTTCTAAGATGATGGAATGAACACTCTCAAACACACTAATGTGGATGTATTAAACTCCTAGATATTTGAAAACTACTTTTGAAAACATGAATGTATATTTTTAAGGCCTGTCACACTCCTCAGAATGATAGAAACTATGCTCAGAAGGAAAGTAGGAAACTACTTCAGTTGTGTCTATTAATAAACTTCAGGATTGAGCACAAAACACCCTCCCACATAGTAAACACAGCCAGTTTCTCATGAAATTTAGAGGACAAGAAGTTAACAAGACAATGGCACCTGCAAACTAACGTAAGGAAGTAAGTAAATGTGTCCACATCCTACTTAAAGCCTCTCCATGGTTCTCCATCACTCCAAAGACAAAACTTACAGTCCCTGTGGCATTTATACCCTTCCAGGTGAGGCCTCTCTACCTGCGGCTCCATCATCATCTTTGTCACTGTACTCTTCACACCCTAAGTGCCGGCCTCCAGGCCTTCACGTAGGCTGTTTCCTCTGCCTGGGACATCCTTGGAGAAAACAAAAATGAATATCCAGCTTCTTTGAGCTCTGGCAGAAGCAAGATGAGCTTTTTAAGGTGAGGAGATTATTTTAAGAAGGGGAAACCGTGCTTATAGCTTGGAGTAAAAGAACTCCACATTTGACAATCAAACCATTTAGCAAATTATGGCACTTAATGCTTATTTAAAATACACAAAAGTAGAAATTGATTGCCATGATGCAAAATATAGGGTAATTCAAAAAGAACTGAATGCTTTTAAAATTATATTGTTCAACCAGCCAGATTATAGAAACATGTAGTTTGCAAGTAAATTGTATCAAGAGCCTTGTTTTGCAGTCCTCTTCCTTACAGCCATGAGGACATAAAGGACTGCAATAAGGTTGCCATTTTACCCTCTAACTAAAAAGGTGACGTGCTAAAATGTGCTTGGAATGAACTGGACTGCAGGATTAATGTATGCCTTGTGACATGAAGGGTATACCTTCCTGAATATTTGTAAATTATAGAAATGACTTCCATGGTTCCTTTATAAATTGGTCCTGACCAAATTTTATTGTACAACCTTGTTACTGAGTAACACATTTTTGAAAGAGTGTAATTCTTTTTGAATGACTACACATACACTCATGCATATATATGGACTGAAAGTAGCTATGAAAAAATAATAGTTTTGCAGTTAGCAGGGTTTTAAATTTATTTAAATCCTTGGTTTTTCTTTGTCATAGTAAAATCCTCTTTCTAATATAAGTCATGGACCTAAGTCCTGCCATAAAGTAGCTATATAATTTGGGGCAAGTCACTTAAGCTTTCTTAGCGTCATTTAGAAAATTGAGATCATAATTATGATCTCACAAGATTGATATGTGGATTAAATGATATATTTTGTTTTAAAGTACCCTATAAACTATAAGGCATGATACCAAAATAAATTATTACTATTATAGTATTAATATGTAACTGTTCTCTAATGTCATCTCCTTAGAAAGAGGCCCTTCCTGATATCCCTATCTAAAATAACACAACCCCCCCATCAAAAAAAATTCACCTCCATACCCTTATCAGCTTTGCTTTTCTCATAGCGCTTCTCACTCCCAGAAATTATTATTTTTAATTAGTTTAGATGTTTATTGTTGTTTACCACTAGGATATAAACTTCATGCGGGCAGGAGTTTTGCCAATTACTGGGTCCCTAGCTCCTAAGAAAGCTTCCAGCACAAAATGGGCACTCAGTGTGTTTCTGTGGGAGGAAGGAAAGGAGGAGCAAGATGGAACAGTAATATTTCCAAAGACACTTCTAAAGCAAGTATCTTCAACACTTATGTATATGCAGGTGTAATTTTCTAATCTCATCAAGAAGACATTAATAAGAATGGCCAAAGAAGAGTAAGAGCATAGTAGATAAACTAGAAGGAATTAACTGGGCAGCTCTGATTTAATTTACCCCCAATCATCAGAATTCAGTACTGAATTCAAAAGAAAAGTATATAGTTTATTTAAGTGAAATAATTTTAGTGCTATCTCCTGTAGCACAAATCTATCCCCTTATCAGAAAAGGGAGAACTGTGAACTCTACTCTTAAGTTGTTGCTTTGTACAACCATTTGATCCTGATATCCTTTTCTACTAGTCTAAGTGTTTATGTTTGCTCATTCCTCTCTAGCGGATTTTAAAATCCAAATCACCGCAATAATTCACTTTTTATTGTTCTCTTGCTCAGTTTCAACACATGTACAGTAGTAGTGTTCACTCTTCAGAGGGATAATGGCATTTTTGGAGATTTTACTGTAGTCATTACTCTTGCTTCTTTATTAAGAGACTTGACTTTAATCTTCTGCTTTAGCTATGTGGTTTATCTTATGAATATTAATATACAACCCAAAGGGATCTATCCAGTGAATATGAATTAGAGAGAGCTATTTTTTAATACCGAAGAAAGAGAAAGCCATTTGCTGGTATGCACATCTTTCTGGGGTGTACGAGCTCTAATTTAATCAGCATGTAGTCATCATGTACGCCAACAGCACTCCAGGCCACAAAGTAATTGAAATGATTCAAGCTTGTTTAATAAAGTAATTTCAATTATAGCAGGAGTTGAGTCAGAAAATGTCAGCTGTACAAAGTTTATGCTGCCTGGAATCAGCAATAGGGCACCAAATGCTCATATAGAAAATACCACTGTGGGAATGAGTTGTACTTTTTTAGGCTTTGAAATATCTTTGTTCATGTGAGATAAACTTATCTAGAGTGATCTATTAGTCAAGAAGGCCAAATTTAATTTTGCCCTGAAAAACAGTGTAAAGAAATTTACTTATATCCAAGAACTTTGAACTGAAGGGGTCATAAAGTCCATGCTGTTTTCTCTAATATAATTAGCAACTGACACTTCACCACAGTCTCCACCACTCCCTAATGCCTAAAGCCAAGTCATCATTTATGTTTGGAGCCTCTGATGACAGAATACATCTCTACATACTTTCCTTTAAAATGCTGGAAAGGAAATTCCAGAGGTTTTTAGTAGAAAATATGAATGCATAATAGGCATATTCAAAATCATTTTTCCATCACCAGGTAATGCAACTCATTCCAACAATCCTCAATATGGTCCTGTCAGTCTTTCATAAACAATGAATTTTAACTCTTTTTCTGTTCACTTTCATTCTTTTCCTCTCATGTATAATTTGCTTTATCCTTCTAGCCAGTACCTCTCTGCACATACTTTACTCATTCAAAGGCCTGAGTCGTCCCACTACCCCAAAATATTTAATCCCCAAATTAGTATTTTATTATTGTTCTTCTTCTTTTATTTACCTTTTTCTTTGATTCAGAGAATTCTTTATACATACAGAAGGCTTGCTTAGTTACTAGCATCCCAGCATCTAGTGCTATTCCTTGCCCATAACTGTTGAGTAGAGAGCAAGTTGGAGCATCTGCTTACAATTCACAATCATATAACCCAGAAGGTCTTATTAAATCTTTTTTATTTCAGTTCATCTGTTCTCCTCCAAACAACACCTTGATCACACTTAGTTTAGGTCAATTTTATTAATGTAAACAGTAATCTATTTTAGATATGAAGCAATAGTTGCCTCAAAAGATTATAGGACTCTTGCTGGTTTCGTTAACATTAGCACTGTTGGAAACATCCTTTGGTCTAGTTCTGGGACTCAACATCCATGGACATCAGAGAGGGCTGTTATTATGCCAAATAAAGATAATTAATATCTGTTCTAAAAATACACCATTTTATGCTTCCTTGGGGACTTCTACTAATCAGACATGCAGTGAGATAATTCATGTCTAATGAATGTTTCATATATATGTGGGATCATACAGCATGGCCATCTAACATCTTACTAGAGCATGTAGGGGAAGTAAATATAATTTGGCTATATTTTTGACAAATGCAAAATTCCCTCTGAAGCTGAGTGTCAGGATTCTCAAGTGAAATTTCTTCGTATGAGTTTGAGCCATTTGGTCTTTCCTGTAAAAACATTTCCAAACACATATTGGAAGCTCATGGGATTAAGTAAGTTAATATAAAGACATTTGCTTTCTGCACAACTTTTAGTTTAACCTTTCTTTAAAAATCCTGCTTCCTATCCCTCATTGATCTGCTCTGAACCCAGTTAATAATACTTTTAGTTAAAAACTATAAAGAATAAAACCTTCATGGTTTATATAGTACCTTCCCTTTATCATCCTCAAAGGAGTGTGTAAATGCAAGATCATTATGACATTATGAGTCCAACTTTATAGATGGGGAACTTGAGGCTCAGGTGAGGGTAAACAGCATAGCCAAGGTCAGGTTGAGTTTGAAAGAACCCAGTCCTCCTAAATTTTAATTTGTCTTACTACCCAGAAGGCTATGCTGCTGCTTTAGTAAGGAAAATGTGCTTTTATAAGTATTGACACTAAACTTTCTCTGATTAGCACTTCAGAAAAAAGAGAAGCGAGCCTCTCTTGGGTCCTCGCTTCCAAGAAGACAAAGAAGAGAAGGAACAATGATGGAGCCAAAAAGGGCTGCGGCCACGTGCAGCCTTTTCACTGCACAAACTGCATTCAATGTGTGCCCAAGGACAAGGTCATTAAGTTCTCTATTCAAGGCATAGTAGACGCCACCATTGTCAGGGACATTTCCAAATCAAGGATCTTTGCTGCCCATGTGCTTCTCAAACTGTCAGGAGCTCCATCACTGCGTGGCTACAGCAAGGTATTCAGGAATGAATCTCCTGAAGCCAGCAGGACTGAACACCTTCTCATCCAAATTTAGAGCTGCTACTGCTACCCCACAATGTCCACCAAAGCCCATGTAAGGAGCTGAGTGAGTCCTTAAAGACCGAAGAAAACTATCCTCTGGAAAAAAATCAAATGGAAATTATGCTTTAAAAAAAAAACAAAAAGAAGTGAGAAATTAAAGGTTTGAATTCTTTTAGAGTGAAATGCTTATGACAATGGTATTCTTTGCTTAAATATTTTAATTTTTATATCATTTCAGAATAAATTCTTTTATATTCAGAGGATTTTTGATGTGCTGAGCTAATGATATCAACTCCTTACTGAATAACATTATCTACTTCTGCTTTTTTTATGGCTGTGGAGAGGAGAATACATTTTTTTTAACATGACATGAAAAGCTTCTAAGGGGTAATAATTGAATTCAGAATAAAAATGCAGACAAACTGCTAACACTGTGAACAGATAAGCCACGTAAAAAGAGTATTCTCAATGTGAATCTTTCCAAAACAGAAAATCCCACAAAATTAAAAAGTAAAACAAAATTGTTTCATTTCTGATTCGATCGTCCCCAAAGTTCTATGAAGTGTGTAGAATGGATACCCTGCCCAGTTCTTCTGGGACAACTGAGGAGACCGAGAAATCAGCATGATGGGGGGCACTCACAGAGGTGTGGGGAGACAGTGCCAGCCTCTCCTGTCTTCCATCTGGCTTCTCAGAGTTCATGAGAATTCACTGAGGCCTGCGGAGGTCTTCACCAGTTTCTCCAGCCGCAGGTAATATTAGGTCCCACGCAGTCCAACGCAACATGAAATACTGCTTTAAAAATGACATCTCAATATCAGCCAGTTCTCTGCTATTCCATAAGCGTAGATGCTGTCGGATGAAGTCATGGACACAGAGGCTTTATCATCTCTAATAGTGATGAAGGATTTATCATCATAATAGCGATGGAGAATAAAACTAAGTTCTGTAATTTCCTGCAATTTACATTTGTTATGATTTGAAGACACATCATCTGATAATCTACAGACTACTCTGAGTAATAATCACATTCCTCAAGCCACCACCTTCATCCACTCACAGCAGAAAACTCCAACTTCTGCTTCAGAGAGAATAAAGTCAATGACATCCAATTAAAATTTTTTTCTACTCACCATTTCCCATACACACTCTGCACACAATCATGTAAACTATATCTGCGCCCACATCAGTCATACTTCCTACTTTCCCTTTGGGTGGAAAAATTTTTCTTCCTTTGACCAGAGGAGCACTGAAGCCTGTCTTTCTGACTAATGTGGGCCCCAGGACAGCATAGCTGCCTCACAGAAAAGTGGCCAGTTTTCCACATGGGTCCTGGCTCCCTTACTCCTCACTGGGCAAGGCCTCTAGATCTGGCCCCCTAGCACAACCACCTTGCCCCCGCCTAAACACTTCAGTTGGTGATGGCTCTACATTTCTCTGGGGAGGAAATTCCAGAGACAACCAACAGACCCACTCCCACTGCAGCTGCAGTGGTACCAGCCTTACTGCCCTCAGGCTGGGGAAGGGACAAAAGGCCTCACAGCAGCCATAACACAGAGTGGAGCCCAGTCTGTTTTCCCTGTGAGCCCTCACCCACTACTCTTCATCAGACTGCAGAGCAGCTGCCCCACCCCAGCAACTGAGCATTCCCACTGCTGGTGGCTCTGGTTCCCTGGAATGGAGTTTCCAGAGGCAACTGACAGCCCACAGCCACTGCCACTGCCCAATGCCATTGCCACTGCAGCAGTTCTGCCCTTGCTGCCCTTAGGGAAGGAACAAAGAGCCTGAGGGCTTTACTTGTGCCTCCAGCACACCACAGTCACCATAAGGGAAAGAGCCCAGTCTCTCTTCCCTGTGTGAATCTGACCCCTGCTCTTCACCAAGCAGAGCCGCCAGCTCAGCCCCACAGTGCAGCTGCCTCACTCCCTGGCTGAACCTTCCCATTGGCTGCAGATCTGCATTTCTCTGGGGTGGAGCTCCCAGAAGCAACTGACAGTCCCTCTGCCACTGCCACCACGATGGTACTGCCCTTGCTGCCCTCAGACTGGGAAGGAGCAAAGGCACTGAGTGCTTTACTCACACTTCCAGCATACCACAGTCTCCCTAAGGAAAAGGGACTCGTCTAACTTCCCCTCACCCTTCTGCTCATCACCAGGCAGGGCCCCCCGACTTAGGCCCGAAGTGCAGCTGCCCAACCCTTGGCAGAATGCTCTGATTGGTAGCGGCCCTGCATTTCTCTGGGGTGGAGCCCCAAGAGAGAAGTGAAAGGCCCTCTGCCATTGCTACTGCCAAGGTCCCTGTCCCTGCTTCCCCCAAGTTGAAGAGGGAACATAAAGCCTGAGCTCATCCCAGAACTGAGGGAATTTGTTACCACCAGATCTGCCTTACAAGAGGTCTTTAAGAGAGTATTAAATACAGAAACAAAAGACCATTACGGGCCACCATAAAAACACACTTAAGTAGATAGACCACTGACACTATAAAGTCTGCACAACAACCAGCTAACAACATAACAGGATCAAATCCACACATAACAATATTAACCTTGAATGTAAACAGGCTAAATGCCCAGTTAAAAGGCAGAGTGGCCAGTTGGTGACCTGAACTCAATACTTGACCAAATGGATCCAATAAACATCTACAGCGCTCTATATCCAAAAACATATATTCTTCTCCTCTGCACATGGCACATACTCTAAAATTAATCTTACAATTGGCCATAAAACATTCTCAAAAAATTTTTTAAAAAAATGAAACCATACCAACCACACTCTTAGACCACCACACAATAAAAATATAAATCAATACCAAGAAGATTGCTCAAAACCATACAATTATGTGAAAATTAAACAATCTGCTTTTGAATGACTTCTGGGTGAACGATGAAATTATGGCAGAAATCAAGAAATTCTTTGAAATTAATAAAAACAAAGATACTACATACCAAAATCTCTGGGACACAGCTAAGACAGTGTTAGGAGGAAAGTTTATAGCACTAAACACCCACATTAAACATTTAGAAAGTTCTGAAGTTCATAACCTAACATCACACCTTGAAGAGCTAGAAAAACAAGAGCAAACCAACCTCAAAGCTAGCAGAATACAAGAAATAACCAAAATCAGAGCTGATCTCAAGGAAATTGAGACAGAAAAATCATATAAAAGGTAAACATAACCAGAAGTTGGCTCTTGAAAAGAATAAATAAGAAAGATTGCTAGCGAGATTGATGAAGAATAAAAGAGAGAAGATCCAAATAAACACAATCAGAAATGACAAAGGGGACATTACCACTGACCCCTTTATATAAATACAAAATACCTTCAGAGACTATTATGAACACTGCTATGCACACAAACTAGAAAACCCAGAAGAAATGGAAAAATTACTGGAAACATACAACTTCCCAAGCCTGAACCAGGAAGAAATTCAAACTGAACAGACCAGTAATGACTTCCAAAATTAAATCAGTAATAAAAAACCTACTAACCAGAAAAAACCCAAGTCCAGAAGAATTCACAACCAAATTGTACCAGAGGTACAAAGAAGACTGGTACCATTCCTACTGAAACTATTCCAAAAAATTAAAGAGAATGGATTCCTCTCTAACTCATTCTGTAAGTCCAGCATCATCCTGATACCAAAACCTGGCAAAGACAGAACAAAAACATAAAACTTTAGGCCAATATTCTTCATGAACATAGATGTAAAATACTAGCGAACTGAATCCAGCAGCACATCCAAAAGCTAATCCACCACAATCAAGTAGGCTTTATCCCTGGGATACAAGGTTGGTTCAACATATGCAAATTAATAAATGAGATTCATCACATAAACAGAACTAAAAATGAAAACCACATGATCATCTCAATAGATGCAGAAAATGCTTTCAATAAAATTTGGCATCCTTTTATGTTAAAAACCTTCAATAAACCATTAATAGATATTGAAGGAATAGATACCTCAAAGTAATAAGAGCCACCTATGACAAGCCCACAGCCTACATCATACTGAATAGGCAAAAACTGGAAGTACTCCCCTTGAGAACTGGAACAAGGATGCACACTGTCAACACTCCTATTCATCATAGTACTGGAAGTCTTAGCCAGAGCAATCAGGCAAGAGAAAGAAATAAAGAGCATCCAAATAGAAAGAGAGGAAATCAAACTCTCTCTGTTTGCAGATGATATGATTTTATACCTGGAAAACCCAATAGCCTCTGCCCCAAAACTCCTAGATCTGATGAACAACTTTAGCAAAGTTTCTGGATATAAAATCAATGTACAGAAATCAGTAACATTTCTATACACCAATAACATCCATGCTGAGTGCCAAATCAAGAATGCAATCCCATTCACAGTAGCCACAAAAAAAGATAAAATACCTAGGAATACAGTTAACCAGGAAAGTGAAAGATCTCTACAATGAAAATTACAAAACACTGCTTAACGAAATCAGAGATGACACAAACAAATGGGAAAACATTCCATGCTCATAGATAGGCGGAATCAATATTCTTAAAATGGCCATACTGCCAAAGCAATTTACAGATTTGATGCTGTTCCTATCAAAGTACCAATAACATTCTTCACATAACTAGAAAAACTATTTTAAAAATCATATGAAACCAAAAAAGAGCCCAAATAGCCAAAGCAATACAAAGCAAAAAGAAAAAAGTGAGAGGCATGACATTACCCAGACTCAAACTATGCTACAAGCCTGCAGTAACCCAAACAGCATAGTACTGGCACAAAAACAGACACATAGATCAATGGAACAGAAGAGAGAGCCCAGAAATAAAGCTGTAAACCTACAACCATCTGATCTTTGACAATGTCAACAAAAAGAAGCAATGGGAAAAGGACTCTCTATTCAATAAATTGAGCCGGGATAATTGGCTAGCCATACGCACAAGATTAAAACTGGTTCCATTCCTTACACCATAGACAAAAATAAACTCAAGATAGATTAAAGACTTAAATGTAAAGCCCAAAACTACAAAAACCCTGGAAGAAAACCCAGAAAATACCATTCTAGACGTAGGCCCTGGCAAAAAAATTATGACAAAGATGCCAAAAGCATTTGCAACCAAAACAAAAATTGACAAATGGGACCTAATTAAACAAAAGAGCTTCTGCACAGCAAAAGAAACCATCAGCAGAGTAAACAGAACCCACAGAATGGGAGAGAATATTTGCAAACCATGCATCAGACAAAGGTCTAATATGCAGAATCTACAAAGAACTTAAACAAATTAACAAGCAAAAAACAAACAACTTCATTAAAAAGTCAGCAAAGGACATGAACAGACACTTTTCAAAAGATGACATATACGTGGCCAACAAGCATATGAAAAAATGTTCAACATCACTAATCATTAGAGAAATGCATATCAAAACCACAATGAGATATCATCTCACGACAGTCAAAATGGCTATTATTAAAAAGTCAAAAAAGTAACAGATGCTGGTGAAGCTGCAGAGAAAAGTGAACACTTATACACTATTGGAAGGAATGTAAATTAATCCAGCCACCATAGAAAGTAACTTGGCAATTTCTCAAAGAACTTAAAATAGAACTATCCTTTGATTTAGCAATCCCATTACTGGCTATATACCCAAAGGAATATGAATTGTTCGGCCATAAAGACACATGCATGTGTATGTTCATTGTGGCTCTATTCACAACAGCAAAGACATGGAATCAACCTAAATGCCTGTCAATAGTCGACTGAATAAAGAAAATGTGGTTCATATACACCACAGAATACTACACAACCATTAAAAAGAACAAGATAATGTCCTTTGCAGCAACGTGAATGGAGCTGGATGGAGGCCATTATCCTAAGTGAACTAACACAGGTAGAGGAAACCAAACACTGCACGTTCTCACTTAAAAGTGAGTGCTAAACACTGAGTACACATGGACACAAAGAACGGAGCAATAGACACTGGGACTGCTTGAGGGTAGAGGGTGGGAGAAGGATAGGAATCGAAAACTACCTATTAGATTCTATGTTTATTACCTGGGTGATGAAATAATATGTACACTAAACCCCCACAACATGCAATTTTTCGATATAACCAACCTGCACATGTACCCCTGAAACTAAAAGTTAAAAAAAAAAAAAAAAAACTAACTTTCTGAGAGAAGTGCTAAATATGGATGGCTATTGAGCTGTCATTTAAATATCGTTCTTGGCTGAATTTATATGTCTTGGATTGTGTTCTTGCCTCTGCTACATGGTAACTCTGAAAGTTCCCTGAATTTTTCTAGTGTCCGCACCTCTAAGTAAGCTTTCAATAATTGTTACTATTAATGTGACACAGAAAGGGTAGTCTATAGGTGTTTGTTGATAATGATAGTTGTGATTACTCCCCTAGAGCAAAAACTGGGCTAGTTTCTCTATTTTGGAATGTTCATTACTTAAAATTGAGAGAGGGCAGGACTTTTGGGGGCACTAGGCAAGAATCTCTATATATTTTTATAGAAATAAAATGAGAGATTTAAATGACTATGAAAAGGACCTTTGTAGAGAAAGCTGAGTAACAAAGCAGCAGTGCAATGAAGTGGAATGAGAAGAGCGTAAGTCCAGCACTGCCTTCTTCTTTGGGAGGAGAAAAGGCAGTGTTTTAGACTCAATGTTTGATATATACTTCAGGGAATTTTTAGCGTCACCAATAAAGTTGCATTATTTTTCCCTCTCACTGTCTCCCAGAGGGTCATAGTCCATTTTCTGTTGCTTATAAAAGAATGCCTAAAACCAGGTAACTTATAAGGAGATGAATTTATTTCTTAAGTTCTGGAGGCTGAGAAGTCCAAGGTCGAGAGCCCTCATGATTCAATCATCTATTAAAGGTCCCACTTCTCAATACTGCCACATCAGGGATCAAGTTCCAACATGAGTCTTGGAAGGGACATTCAAACCACAGCAAAGAGTCACTGTCCAAGTTCTCCCAAATGAAGATGACTGTCCCACGTTAGCAAGCAATTGCTCTGACCACTGAATCCTTTCTCAGCATTGAAGACATATTTGGTTTAGTTGTTTTACCAATGCCTGACATAAGTACCAAGGCTGTCAAACTTCACACAACAAAAGAATAAAGCCTCCCCTCCTGCAGAGAATGGATATGACCAAAAACAACATACCTAACGTTAAGGATTCGAGACGGGAGTGACTCTGCATATCCTCTGCCCCATCCCAGGACAGACTTCAAAGTTGAGGTGCTTCTCATATTCTCCATCTGGCAACATGTGGGATTTACTGTTTTTAGACTTGTAATTACCCAGCTCATGTAGGTACAGCTACAGGCATTTTCCTAACACTTGTCACTTTAAGAAAAGGGACTTTTATAGAAATTGTTCATTCTTATACAATCCACTCCAAAATCCACCAATTTCCTCTTTTCATTCATCTTCTAGAAATCCTATATCCAAGACAGATGGGATTTAGTATAGCATGCCTTCAGTGATACCACAATGAACAAGACTATTTTAGGAATTCTATTCATCAATTCTCAATAAATATTATGATACTAGCACTTAGGCATTCTAAAGTGACTTTCCTAAGCAGATGTCAAGCTCTTTAGCAACACAAATGCATTATACCTCCTAATTCTCTTGCAAAACAAGCTAAGAAGCTAAAGCTAAAACATGATTTCTGTAATGTAACTGCATAGCAAGTCACCTGGAATGGCCCATCTCTGAAAAGAGAAAAGGTGGAGAGGGAGAGAGATTATGATACCAGCAAGTTGATTTGAGTACTAGCACTGTCTCATCCATTTCCAAGTACAGTTTATCTTGAAGCATTAGGTTACAACGAAAGATCCACTTGCTTGTCAATCAGTTATTTAAGAAACATTTATTAAGTGGTTATGGGGTACTGGCTCTGGGTTAGACCCTAGAGATATAATGAAGAAAACCCCTTTTTTTCTGAAGTGTGCAATCCAGTAGAGCAGAAACACCGACTTAAAAAACAATAATAAAATACCATGTAATAAATAAAATAATAGAAGTGTGTCTAGAATGTAGAGATAGCATGTGGGAGGTAGTGACTAACTTCATTTTTGTAAGAGGATGAAAAGACATTTTTTTAATTGTCCTAAGATGCAATATCCAGTGTGGAAGGTTAAATGGGAGTTTGACAGTGTTATAAGTATTCTCTTTCTAAAGAAAAGGTATCCTTGTTGATAGTAATAAACGTGTTGCAACAAATTTTTGTGGCTTTCCTGAAGACAGACTGAAAGATCTGTGTGTGAGTTAGAAGATAATGGCCCTTTCTGCCTCCATCTGCGACTTCAAGTGTAGTGTTGTGAGGGCCTAACCAGTAAATCACAGAAAAGTACTTCTTTTTGTAAAGATGTGACTGTCCTTATGGTCTCTGTTTCCTTTACTCTCACAGCTGCTTATAAACAGAGCTGGAATTAGAGCAGGAAAAATGGCCAATCCTTGCATTTACAAATGAGGAAATTGTGGCCCTGTGAAGCTGTTTTTCCTCCAACTCCTACATAGTTAGAGTCCAAAACTCAGAGGAACTAATCGGATTGCACTCTCATTCCATAAAGAACCTCAAGGTCCAGAGGTCATTCTATCTCCCAGCCACCTACTCAAAATTAATCAAACATGTGCTTACTTCACACAGACTGTGAGCTGTTTAAGGGCAATGTCTCAAGATGGAATAGGTTTTGCTGTGGAAAAAAATAGACCTGAAAATCGCAGTGGTTTCAAGCAACAAAAGTTTATTTTTTACTCACACAAAGTCTGAGGTGGATCATGGGAACTCCCAGTGCACCTCCACACAGGCATCTAGACTCCATGTTGTGATATATTATCTCAATATTTGGCTTCCAACATTGCCACATCAGGGTAAGGGAGAGTAGTAGCAACACACTCACTCTTTTATTTATTTATTTATTTATTTATTTATTTATTTATTTATTTATTTTTTGAGATGGAGTTTCTCTCTTGTTGCCCAGGCTGGAGTGCAATGGCAGGATCTGGGCTCACCGCAACCTCCACCTCCCAGGTTCTAGCGATTCTCCTGCCTCAGCCTCCCGAGTAGCTGGGATTACAGGCATGAGCCACCACGCCCAGCTAATTTTTGTATTTTTAGTAGAGATGGGGTTTCACCATGCTGGTCAGGCTGGTCTCAAACTCTCAACCTTAGATGATCTGCCCATCTCAGCCTCCCAAAGCGCTGGGATTACAGATGTGAGCCACCACGCCCGGCCTATTTTTTTTTATATACTTTAAGTTATGGGATACATGGGCAGAACATGCAGGTTTGTTACATAGGTATACAAGTGCCATGGTGGTTTGCTGCACCCATCAATCCGTCATCTACATTAGATATTTCTCCTATTGCTATCCCTCCCCTAGCTCCCCAACCCCTGACAGGTCCCAGTGTTTGATGATCCCCTCCCTAGGTCCATGTATTCTCATTGTTCAACTCCCACTTATGAGTGAGAACATGTGGTGTTTGGTTTCTGTTCCTGTTTTAGTTTGCTGAGAATGATGGTTTCCAGCTTCATCAATGTCCCTGCAAAGAACATGAACTCATCTGTTTTTATGGCTGCATAGTATTCCATGGTGTATATGTGCCACATTTTCTTTATCCAGTCTGTCATTGATAGGCATTTGGGTTGGTTACAAGTTTTTGCTATGGTGAACAGGAGCATACTCACTCTTAAGTGTCTCAGCTCAGATAAACATTCCCTGTCTATTGGTCAGAAACAGTCACATGGCCCCAATATAACTGCAATGGTGGTTGAAAAATATAGGGAACTATGTGAATATTCTATGAGCACTGAGACTATGTCTCAGTGAATGAGGAACCCACTGTGTTCAAAGAGCTTTTTTAGCACTATCAGGGGACACAGATATACAGGGAATAATTACTGTGTTTGAGAAGCTAAGGACCTAATTTTGAAATTAAGCATAAATATACAGACAAACTGAATAAAATTAGTCATACCCAGCAATATGGACTACATGAGAAGTGAAAAATTGTTAAGATAAAAGGAAACAGAAACCAAGATTTAGAGTGGTTAGGAAATCCAGTCCTGTATTAATTTTATGCTGAACTTAAAGCATTTTTCCCAAAAGATCCAAAAGCCACTTGCTTCAGGGTATTGTTTTAACTCTAAGGACAAAAATAATAATAATAATCAAATAAAAACTTTAAAAGTTTTGGAAATCTAGTTGCAATCACAGGAACAATGTTTAGGGATTATTTCTAACTTTTTTTTTAAATCTAGAGCGACAAATAGGCCATATCCTATATGAATATGAAGTAGAGAATCTGCAGCTCTATAGAGCATTCTCTACTTCATATTCATATAGGATAGACTCATATTAGGTAAGTGATCTGACTGCCACTAACACATATCGAGACTTCCTAATTGTGCAGACATAGGAAGCAATAGCCAAGGGACAGCAAAGGATATTCTTAACAGAAACTCTGTGGCATTTTGAGTAATATATGAATCACTTGAGAAGTATTCATTCTCTGTCCAAATACTGGCCTCTTTTTTTTTTTTTTTTTTTTTTTTTTTTGACAGTTATGACTTTTATTAAATTACTCTTTGTGATTGCGTTAATTATTTGTACCATGAAATTCCAAGTAAAGTACAAAGAAGAACAAAGGAAACATGTTTTTAACCAGTTACTATTAACCTTAAGTATGGGAAATTAAGAGCCAGTCATAACATTTTATAGCAACATTTTAGCCTGATCTCAAGCTCAAAGGTTTGCAGGTACCAGGTGTGTAAACTGATACAACACTTCTGGAAAAGCAATTTAGCAATATAAATGAGGAGTATTTAAAACATGTGTACGGTATAACAACTAATTTCCTTTGTAAAAATTCAATCCTAAAGTAATGCTGACAAAGATTCCACATGAGGATATTCATGCAGCATTATTTATCATTGGGAAAAACTGCAGACAACCTAACTTTCCAATTCTGGGAAATGATTAAGCAAATGAAATTACATTTACATATGAAACTATTATGCAACCATTAAACCAGATGATCACAAATGCAGCATTACCTATCAAAATGTTAAATGGACGTCCTTCAAACCAATATTTTCATTCCTAGGTCTCTTCTACACAAAAGATTTACAAGCGTGCAAAAAAAATGTTTTCACATTCAAAGATGTTTGTTGCAGCATATTTATAATATCAAATATCCGAAAACATGATAAGGAATTACGTAAATAAAGGTAAATCTAGAAATGTTAAAGTGAACATTCAACATTCACTAATGTTAAGGAGGAAAAAGTTTTAAAAAAATAAACTAAAAATCCGATTTTGAAAAAAATGTTAATTATACTTCTAGTTATAGACAATAACTTAGATTTGCTTGAGGAAGTAGATTTCTTTTTAAAATTTTATGCAGCTGTGTATTTTCAAGCTTTATCATGAGCATGTGTTGTTTTAATTGAAATTAAAATTTTTCATTTAAAAACCTACTAATAATAGAATGACAAAGAGAAAAGGTTACAGGTAACTTTTAATTATATAAAGAAAAATGCTTATAACAGAATCTTAAATTGAAAAACTGGGCAACATAATGTCACATATACAGTATTATGCAAACCATAAAAACTATTATAAAAAACTGGAGAGAGAGAACTATATTAGAATACTAATAGTATCTCCCTGTTGGTAGTAGAACTATTTGTGGGAGGGTTGATGGAGGCATAGTCTGCTTCCTCATATTTGTATGTACTTTTTGTATTTCTACAAAACAAATATTACTTGTATAATCTGGGAGTGGGAGAAAGCTAAAAAAGAGAATCAAGTATTTTAACAACATCAAAGTACCATAAATCAGAAAGGGTTGAGACCAAAACACTATTTTTCCTATAGATGCTTCTTATTAAAAGACTTTCCTTCCACAACATTCTCTATTTTTTAATCCTATGTTTTTGTGAATAAGACCACCCTACTCATTGCAACCAGCAGATGCAACTAGAATGATGTGCAAGTAACTTTTCTGCAGCCTTTTGTGGTGATTAAAAACACAGCCACAAATTCTTTGATACTTCTCTCATTAACTATATTTCCATCCCTTGAGTTAGGTCAGGCTCACAACTACTTCAACGAGTAGAGTTTGGTGCAAGTGATACAATGTGACTTCAGAGGCTAGGTCATAAGAGTCTCCTCCTTGTTCTCTGGAGCACATACGTACTCTTGGCACCTGGAATTGCCAAGTAAGAAGTCTGGCTACCCTGAGGTATCCTAAGGCTGCCACGGTTTGAGGGAGTCCAAGCCACATGGAGAGGATACAGGTAGACAGACACCAATCAGTAGTCCCAGCTGAGCCAAGCCTTCAATCCATTTATCCATTACCAGACATGTGAGTGAGGAAGCCTCCAAATGATTCCAATCCCTAGTCATTTGAATCTTTCCAAGTAAAACTCATACAATGTAGAAATTCCAGATATTGTGTAGCAGAAACAAGATCATCCATTCTTTGCTCTGTCCAAATTCCTGACCCACAGAATTCATGAGCAAATAAAATGGTGGTTGTTTTATGCCTCTAATTTGGGGGTGACAATTATGCAGCAATAGATATGTAAAATATCTCTTCTCACAACATATAAATATATCAAAAATCTTTTAATAAATGTCCATAATATTTTCCTTAATATAGAAAGAATTTTTTTCTAGACTTTTGCTCTTGCTTCTAATGCTATATACCTTAATCCCTTTGAAATTATAGTCTGAGGGTCAGGCATGGTGGCTCACACCTGTAATCCCAGCACTTTGGGAGGCCAAGGTGGATGGATGGATTGAGCCCATGAGTTCAAGACCAGCCTGGGCAACTTGGTAAAACGCCATCTCTACAGAAAAAAATGGAAAAATTAGCCGAGCATGGGGAGGCTAAGGTAGGAGGATGGTTTGAGCCTGTGGGGCAGAGGCTGCAATAAGCCAAGATTGGGCCACTGTACTCCAGCCTGGGCAATAGAGCCAGACCATGTCTAAAAAAGAAAAAAATATATACAGTTCTTTATTCATTGCCTGAATGACTGGATTATTTTAATGTTTGTTTCTAAAGTTAGGCATTTGGGATGTAATTTCCACTTAATAATAACAGTTAGCATGTATAGAAGATTTTCAAGAGTTTATCATATACTATTGATTTTAAACCTCCAAGCTGCATGGAGGTTTTAATCCAATAGGATTAAATTTAATATTTTAATCCATTAGGTACTGTTAGTATCTTCTCATTTTAAAATGAGGAAGTTGAACACAAATAAGCTAAGTAACTTACCTAAGGTCACACACTGATAAATAGCAAAGCCAGAATTCAACCCAGACAGCTGGTAACAAGAACCCTTGCTCTAAACCAGAGAGCTAGACTCTCTCTTCCTCTGTTTCTGCTCAACATACAGAAAGGCTAACATGCCAGGAAAATACATCTCAGAGCCAGTTATGAACACAAGACAGTAATCTCATAGTTCTGCTTCCTGAAAGTTAGATTGTATTTCTATTTTACTGTTATTTCTTGCAGAAAAGATGAAAAAGAAAACCCCAGAGGTCTGAAGTTACATAAATTAGAGGAGAACAAAGAGAATGTAAAAAGCAAAAAATAAAAATGGATCCCTGAGCATTGGACCCAAGTGAGTGGCCAAGAATTTCTAGAAGGAAGGCATCTAATAGTAAATCAGTTCTGAAGCATTTATTAAGGAAAGATGGATGGAAGGGAGAGAGAAATGGAGGGGGAGAAGGAAAGATGGAAGGAAGGAGGGAAGGAAGGAAGGAAAGAGAGAAGGGGAGAAAGAGAGAAAGGAAAGGAGAGAAAGGAAAGGAAAGGAAAGGAACGGAAGGGAAAGGAAAGGAACGGAAGGGAAAGGAAAGGAAGGGAAAGGAAAGGAAGGGAAAGGAAGGGAAAGGAAAGGAACAGAAGGGAAAGGAAAGGAAGGGAAAGGAAAGGAAGGGAAAGGAAAGGAAAGGAAAGGAAAGGAAGAGAAAGGAAGGGAAAGGAGGGAGGGAGGGAAGGAGGAAGGAAGGAAGGAAAGAAGGAAGGAAGGAGGGAAGGAAGGAAGGAAAGAGAGAAGGAGAGAAAGAAAGGAAAGGAAAGGAAAGAAAGGAAAGGAAAGGAAGGGAAGGGAAGGGAAGGGAAGGGAAAGGAAAGGAAGGGAAGGGAAGGGAAAGGAAAGGAAAGGAAAGGAAAGGAAAGGAAAGGAAAGGAAAGGAAAGGAAAGGAAAGGAAGAGAAAGGAAGGGAAAGGAAGGGAAAGGAGGGAGGGAGGGAAGGAGGAAGGAAGGAAGGAAAGAAGGAAGGAAGGAAGGAAAGAAGTTTAGTAATAATTGAATGGTTGAAGAGATGCAAGGCCAGTGTATATGAGAGAGGAAGGTAATATGAAAAAATAAAAAGCTGAAAAGAGGAAAACTACTTGCAAACCTGGTTTGAGGGCTTAAAAATGACCTCAACAAGGGGTACAAATAAGAGATACCACTGAATAAATTCAGATCATGAACAAATTTCCATTCAATTTCAGAGGTGAGAAATGCTCTGCAGTGATGGACAAAAAAAAAGGAAATATATTTTCATCTGTAAATTTTACAGGACTAGGTAGAGAGCCTGGTTATTTAATCATCTGTGACCCAATTCTATCTAAATCTGCTTCAGATTCTCTGTGCAGTAAAGAAACTACCATGGCAAATAAGATGCAAGAGGATAGAATGTGCTAATATTTAAGAAAATACAACTTCAACCATGAATAATATTGACTTTTTTAGAAAGGAGGAAGTTAATCTTTTAGAGAAACATGAAAAGTAAATCAAGCAAATTTGAGAAAATGAATAAGGGGCCAAATGTAAAATTTTACAGAAAAAAATGCAATAACTATCACACATAAAGTCCCTTTTAAAAAATGTGCTGCCATGAATAAGACAATACCACTTTTAAACATTTTTTAGTAATAAAAAAGGAAATAGACTTCTGGGATCTCCTTTTTTGGGGGAGAAATGTTATTGATTTAAATGAAGGACTCTGTAATCCAAGCAGAAATAACCGCAAATACTCAACTGTTTAGTAAATATGTATTGAGTACTCACTGTGAAGCAGGCATACTACCAGGCAATGGGGATCTAATAAATAGTTGACTTAAATCCTCCTCAAACATTTCTCAAAGACTATAATGAGAAAGAAAAATCTCTAATGCATCAATCCTTCGTCTAAAGCATGGGTCAGTTTTCCACTGCCTCTTCTTGTATCTAATACTGAGTGTTTCTCTGTCATAAAAGAAATATTCGTTCATGACCTATTCTTATTATCATTTTCTCCATGTGAATTCCCAAAGGTTATGGAGAGTGTCAATCAAATACCATAAAAGGAAACTAGTCTTGGAGAGAAAGGCTTGTGAACAGAACCCCAAAATGAGAACATAGGTCAGCTGCTCCTTATAGGACTGTGCTAGAAACTAGTTGCATGGCTCTGTAGTCTTTTTGATCCTCAATTAAACAAATAACATTGAAAAAGCTTTAGCTTCATTTCACGGGTAAAGAAAAAGTCCCAGAAGTGTTTCGTTATGGAACTGGGGCCAATAACCCAGGCCTGTGCTCTTTCCACTTGCGATTTCATGCTGCCTGTATTTTTCTTATCTTCTCCCTGCTCTTTATATGAGTAGGAGCTCCTTAATTTGTAACAAAAGTACAATCCAAATTTGAGTAAAAGGAGCAGATCCGTTGGCTCAAATATCCTGAGAAGTCCAGAGGCAGCAGAGCTTCAGACTTGACTGAACCAAGGTATTCAACTTACATTGTTAGTACTTAGTTGTTACTCTCCTTATCTCTTGATTTTGCTTATCTCTGTTGCTGCATCCACACACAGGACCTCTAGTTGTCCTATCAAAATCCATGAGATTTTAGCTCATTGGATCAATTTGGGTCATACAGCAGTTCTCAATATGCAAAAAGTAGAGTCAGCCCCACTCAAATCACACAGAATGAGGGTAGAGGAGGGGTGACTTCACTCAAGAAAAATAAAATTACTAGTATCAGAAGACTGGAAAATGATGCTGGGTGGGAAATAAAATCCAATGTCCATGCCACTTTCATATAACTCTAGCTACATATGTCTGTCATTTGTATCAAGTTTTCATTAAGTTTCTATTTAGGTGTCTTTAATCTTGGGTTGCATCTTTGCTTTGATCTATAAAATTCGCTTTGGAAAAGTCCTATTAAAGACATGTCTACATAACTATATAAACTTGAGGAACTATTTTCAAGTCTAATTTCTCTGAATTGCAGAGGAAGTATACTTCAGGATAAGCTTTGGTATCTTTCATGCTCTCCAAACACATAGAAAAGTGAAGCTTCATCTTAGACTTGTCCAGGATACTCACATCTGAAAAGAAGTGTGGACTGGGTCAAGACGGAGAAATTAAAGGAAAGAATTACCCTTGAATTGATGGTTCTTCTGTCCATCCTCCTGCTGCTCTGAAAAGAAATAACTATTAACACCTTAAGAAGACCATAATGACTTCCCACTCTAGAGACTACTTGCTGCGAAAGTCCTTGCACCCCCATGGTGAAAGAGCTGTAGTGAGGTCCGCTCAGCTCCGTCTGCACTCCCCAGAAAGCATGTAGCCAGTATAATCCAAAAGTAGAGAAACTTTAACACATAGGAGGCAGTCAGCAACTGATCTGTCCCAGCTCCCAATAATGTGCTACTGTCATAGTCAGCTTCTCTGAGCCCACTCACAGGACTACAAACACTTTAGGTTGCTCATCACTGTGGTTACCACTCAACTATTGTCATCTGCCTTCTCAGGTTATTTTTGACATTTGGCATTTAGCCATTCATGTATATAAAAATAAACTATTTTATAGGATATGAAACTAGCTCAATAAGATAGGGCTAGAGTTGAGAGTGCCTGACAACTCTCTACTACAAGCTTTATTTTTTGCCTCCCTTTAAAATAATGTCAGCGAGTTTGATGTTGCCAATTGCACCCCCTCATATTATAAATTTGGAATCAGTTGAGAAATAGACACAGAGGTCAAATCGATATCAAAATATCAGCTTAATAGCTGGCAGTGCCAGATTCAAGCCTGCACCTGAACCTTCCCCTAAATGGGTTTTCTAATACTTTCCTTATGGAATAAACCCATCTACCCTTTACAATGTTGGGTCTCACTGCAGGAGCAAACTTCTTAACATATAGAGGGAGACAAGGAAAACACAAATGTACAAAGCCCAGGCCAAGAGAATAAGGGTCAGAGCTTGGGAGAAGACCAGTCCTAATCACCTGAACCTCACCCAGAAAAATGCAGGCAGTGAATGTTCAACACTTGCTGCCCTAGTGTAAAGGTAAATTGCTTGCTGTGGTCTAATTGTTTGCTGTGTTCTAAATGCTTGTGTCCACCCAAAATTCATATGCAATAGGCAGGACCCCACCTCTTGATACAGAAGTTGAAAAGTTGAGACAATTGCTTTCTCTGAACTTATAAACTAGATTTGGCCAATCAAATGTTTGTACATAGGACATTGACACTTGATAGGTGATTTAAATTTAAAAAAAAAGGAAGAAGCAGTTTAGAATTCATTAAGTGGTAATGGCAGTCTCCTGTGCCCAGGAGCCAGTAGTAGCAGCCCCCAATACAGAATGACTACAAGGAGGCTGTCCTTGTGGTAGGTAGACTACCCTGGCTGTGGTTCAAGTCAGCCAATTCACTTGATCCCTGCCAGTAATGGACTGGATTATAGTTCAGCTAACATTTATTCTCCTCAACCCCTACCTTCCACTGTAGCCTGACTATGACTCCCTGCCCCACTGATGTTGGGCTTGGCCACGTAACTTGCTTTGGTCAAAGGAATTAGCCAAGGGGATGCGCAGAGGCCTTAAACATGCTTGTGTGGCTTGACTTAATGTGTATGCTCCAGTGACTTGCCATAAAAAGAGCATGGCCCAGGAAGGGTCTTTGCTCTCCCTGGGTCCCCAGAAGTACACACATGGAGCACATCTAAACCCAACTCAAAGCCTGGAGCTGAGCCCAGCCAACCTGCAACCCAAAGCAGAGCTACACAGCTGTATTAGCATCTTACGGCTGCTCCAACATATTACTGCAAAGGTGGTAGCTCAAAGCAACACAAATTTATTCTCTTACAGTTTTGGAGGCCCAAAAAGAAGTTCCACTGAACTGAAACCAAGGTGTGGGTAGGGCCATGCTCCTTCCAGAGACTCTAGGGGAGAATCTGTTTCCTTGCCATTTTCAGCTTGTAGAGCTTCCTTCTTTGGCTCATGGCCCCTTCTTCCATCTTTAAAGCCAGCAGCATGGTGTCCTCAAATATCTCTGTCTTGTCCATCACACATCTGCCTTCCGTGCACAATCTCCTTCTGCCTCCCTCTCATAAGGACACTTATGATACATTTAGGACTAACTTAGATAATCCAGGATAATCTTTCTATCACTAGGTCCTTAAATACTGTATGTTTGCCATTTAAGGTTATATCCCCATGTCACAGGAATACCTATTTTGGGCGGCAAATACTCAACCTACCACCTCAGCCAAGCCCGTCCAGGATCCACCAACCCACAGTCAACCCTGTTTCAAGCCTCTGAATTTTGAGGTGGTTTTTTATGTAACATTATTGTGGCAATAACTGATTAACAGACCAACCATTTCCTGAAGGCCTCCCCTTGATTTTCAGAGCACCTAGTATCCACCAATAAATTGTTATTGTGTGTTTAAATGAACTAGAATCAGCATCTATTATTTACAACCCAAACAACTTACCTACACATTTGAGAAACTCTGACAGTAGAATATCAAATGATAATGCTGAGAACAAAAAACTCAAACTGGATGTTTTTCTTGGTACTTGTACCATAATGATCTGTTTGGAGAAAATTAACAAAATAGAGAAGTCAGTAGAGGCAGGAAATTTAGATGACTTTAAGTACTTTAAGTGGATGTCACTTATTTTCTAACCAAAGGAAACTAAATCAAAACTGTAACCTTCAGGTAGAGGAGATGAGTAATTAAGATATGTGTTTTAACACAGAAAGCAGTTGTTAAAATGACTGCAGTAGTGTATGCTGTCCCAGAGAGGTAGTGACGAGAACTCTGACAAGACTATTGAATCAAATTGGTATTTTTTTTAACTTTATTTTAACTCATAGTCATTTCTATCCAGAAGAGATTCCGCAGGTCAGAGAAGTGGCAATGAATTAATGCCATAAAAAAGGTATAGAGACAGCAGGAAATTGCACACCATCAGTTAAGCCCCTGATTCTTTGCCCTCATTTTACATCTTAAACAAAGTAAAAGAGGACAGTAGATGGAAAGTAACTTAAAAATGTGCTGCTCCGTAAAGGCCAGCCAACAGAGCTTCGGGACATTTATTTGAAGTCAAGACATTAGTGCCGGGGTGAGTAAAGGGACTGTAATAAGTTTACACTTTACAAAGGGACCTGACAGTTCTGTATCAAAGGAAGAATGTCCAAGAGACAGAGTGATGGGATAATAGGAAGTGGAATTAAAACTTGGCTTCCAGGGAGACAAAAAGCAATGATAACTTGGAGTACTTCCAAGGCAATGTGGGAGTAATGCGGGGGGCTAGGGAGGATGTCAGAGCAAAGACACCTCTACTACTGAGTGGGCATAAGCAAAGGAGATTCCCCCGATAGGAAGCCTGTGTCTGCCTTCTGGAAAATAAACAAAGACCCCACTGCGACATTTCACTAAAAGAATCACAGCTCTTTCTTCCTGAATCAGTATTACTTGGACTGCGAAGGTCTTCCAGAGGACTGCTGACAAATGAACTAAGCTGATGGGAATGGGTTCTCTTTTCCAAAAAACAGATAGATGTTCTGGATAAAATATGATCCAAAAAAGTAATGCGTAACTGAGTTTGAAATATAGAAATAGAAATATCCAGGTGCTTAAAAGCAGAAAGAGATTTCACAGAGCAGGAAGTGTGAGCTAATCCCACAGTCTTCCTACAGAGCTACGCTCCTGGACACGGGCCCTAGGACCAGGAATAGGGAGGTGGCAAAGTTTCCAGGAGACAGGGAAGCTGGAACCAGGTCTCCAACATTAGCCCACAAGCCCCAAAGCACATCAGTAGGAAAAGTGCTTATTTTTAAAATGATGATTTAAATGGCCACCACATAACCATCTAGCCAGATAAATTAAAACTCTCTATTACTTTTGCAAACCTACTGACTAAAGCCTGCTTGTGGATCGTAGGTAATTCCCTGGTATACCCCTATATTTTTGTGTCCCTCAGCTACTGTGCTTACCAAGAACCAATACTACTGCTTTCTAAACCTGTCACTGCCTGGGTACGTGTAATTTTAACTCCATAATTTAATTAAATATTAAGGTAACTGATAAAATATGAGTATGTAAAGAGAAGAACTTATTGTTTCTATTGAAACAGCTTGTATTCTTTGGAAAGACTCAATAAAGTGAGTTGCTAAAAATATTGCTAAGTTATCTATTAACTACTAAATGGTAAAAGACTTAGTCTTAAAAATGTAGAATTCTGCAGTCAGATTGCTTAACAAATATCTATACATTTTAGTCCACTCAAGTTCCTTTAAAGAAAGTGAAAATTAAAGATGATACTTATGGGTATCCAATTAGGACAGCTTTCACAAACTGCAAATGAAGGGATATTTGACACGTTTTAAGGTAAAATAAATATTTAAGAAGTATATCTTTTTTCAACTCCCACATTAATTTATGATGAAAATCCTTATTTAAAAAGTGAATTTTAAAAATACCAATGGCTGAATCCATTTCTAAATGGAAGTCAAGAGACTGTATTGTACTAAATAGATTTCTGACTTTGAATAGCCATTCAAATATTCTAGCCTATTTTAAAATCCATAAAATGAAGGTAGTAGACAAGATAATTTCTAAAAGTCCTTCCAGTTGGTATATTCTATAGTGTTACCATCCTGTGGAATATACCAATTGGAAAGATTGGTATTTCCTGCAATATTTCCAAGAGTTGACCTATTTGGAAAACTATTGAGCTTGGGCTGAATTTAGGTGAAGAATCTAATCACCCTGGCAAAGGGACTTCCCTTTGGTTGGTTAACACAGAAAGCAGTTGTTAAAATGATTGGCATAGTGTATGCTGTCCCAAAGAGGCAGTGACAAGAACTCTGACAAGACTATTGAATGTGCCAGTGAGTGTAGACAAAGCACTCACTGCAAATAACAGAGAAGTTCCCTGGGACTAAAAGATATTCAAGTAAATTAGGGGACTAACTTAAACCTACTAACCTAGGATGCACAGTGTTAAGATTGAAACCCTAGCCTGGTCCCTAGCATTAACTAAATCTTTTTGTCTTTTTTTCCACTACAATAGTGCCAATTAAGAATAGAGTGTCAGCTGAGAGAGGTGTATAATAGAAAACACTGACAGATTCTTAATGCTAACAGCCAGAAGAGAGTTGCTTTAATAAGGTGTCCTGAAGCAAAGGAATTTTTTAAGAAATGGAGAAAAGAGAAAATTACTAAACAGAGATGAGATGAGCCGTAGGTAGGTATGGGAAATCTGATGTGGGAGTCCTGCCTGAGGCTGCGCAAAAGCAGAATCAAATCACACTGGAAGTAAAGTCCTCTCTTTCAGACCCCACTCCACCCCCATCTGGCTCAAGTTAAGCCCATTCCTGGCCTAACGTTGTCCTAATCCAGAAGCCAGTGACCAAGCCTGTGAGCCTATCCTGGACCCCACCCCTAGGGCTTGGCACTTCCTGCACACAGAGGAAATGTCCATGGGATATAGACTTTTAAAAAAAATAAAATCATGCTTAATGTAGTATCTTGTAAAGTCTCTTCAGTATGAGCAAGGTCACATTAAGTAAATAAAATATCTCAAGTGGAACATCAAAGCAAAAACACTTGGAGTGACATTATGTAATGTGATTACCCAGAGGTATAGCAGGACTCCTCTCTGATCCTCCTTTGGGGACTTGTCTTTTACTTTTTATTATGAAAATTTTAAACAAACCAAAAGTAGCAAGGACATCAAAACATCTCCATGTAGCCATCATCCTGTTTCAGGAATTATCAATATATAGCAAATCTTGTTTCATCTACATACCTCGCCATTTCTCCTTTCCTCCACTGGATTATTTTAAAGAAAATCCACACAGAAAATTATTTCATCCGTAAGTATTTTGGTATGAATCTCTAAGACAGTCCTGTATTTCTTAACATAACCACAAGATCATTATCCTATCTCAAAGAGTAGCAATAATTCCTTAATCATAAAATATTCAGTCAGGGTTCAAGTTTCTTTGGAGTATTTCTTGGAACAATGAGGGTCAGGCAACAGAAGACAAGCTGAGAGTTCTACTAATAGATGGTAAAGAATACAAATAATAGCAGTAGCAAAATAAATAAAACAACTAACCTTGAAGTGCATACATAGTTACACCAGAAATGCTTCCTAAACCAACAGCCTGCAGTCTACAGCCAGGCAAAACCACCTTCTGCCTCCTCAACGTCAGTCCCTCAAGTTATTCTGCTGTGGCTTATCTTCTCCTTTGAGGCCATTACGTGTAATACTTATTTTACAACCAAGTATGGGCTGAATAAAAAATCCAGAGGAAGACCCTATATCCATTCCCAGAACACGATAGCAAGACTAGATCTTGTCACTCAGAAAGGCCAGTATTAAACAGGTCCCAACAGAGAGCCCCAAATAGGACCCTTAGAAAGGACCCTTTTGCATCAACAGTGGTGAATCTGCCATTAACTGAAGTCGTAAGAATGACTCTTGAAAGGATTGGAGGAATTAATAATGATGAAGAAAAAGGGTTCTTGAGTTGAATTTTCTAGAATCTAATCCCAATTCTCAACTTGCATGCTGAGCAAACTCGGGCAAGCCCATTAATCTACTTGAACCTCAAGTTTCTGAAATGTTAAATGAGGTCAGTAACAGGATCTATCTCCTAGTTTGATTTTGAGAATTAATAGGGACAGCACATGAAAAATACCTCAATGCCCAACCACGCTGGATGCAGGACTTTTAGTGTTAAAACTGGGAGAATACCAGACAAACCAGGACAGCTGGTCCCCATAAGAGAGTATATGTGGCACAGAGAGCATCCAATACCTACTATCACCTACCAGTAGCAATTGAGGCACAGTAGTGTTTTCATTCTTCATCAAATGAGATAATAATTGATAATTTCCCAAGCAACTCCAAAATAGAATTTACTCTTTCTCTCACTAGTGATTTTCCCAACTTTGCAAGTATTCAAATACATTGAAAGCGGATATCAGGTCTAATTTAGTGTACTTGATGCATCATTTCCAAATTTAACTGACCATTAAATTTTTCTGAGGAGTTTTCTTAATATGCAGATGCCTAGGCTCCCTGGATTAACATATTTCGGTTGGGATATGAGAATGTATATTCTTGTTAAAATTCTTCAGCTGATTCTTAATTCCAAAATGTATTCTAATCAGAAAGTTTTATGATTACAAGTATCTCCAAAATTTTCTTATTTCTCACTAAAAATGTATGTATTACCAGGAGAACCAAAAGTCTAACTCTTAAAATTTTACAAAACTTTATCTCAGTGTTTTGGGGAGATGTCGTAGGGTTCAGGATTTTGTTTTGTTTTGTTTTGTTTTTAATTGGTTAAAGTAAAAATCGCACCATCTGCTTCTGAGCCTGCGGTAGATTTCTCCAAGGCAATTCAATCATATGAGAGAAAACGAGTCACCGAGTGCCTGACTCCCCTGACAAGCGACATAACTCTGTCCTGTTCTCCAGCCTGCAGCAAAAGACTGGCTATGACATTAGAAACAGGCGAGAATGTTCCAGTGGCTGTCCTGCAGTCAGGATAATGGAGAGGTGTTAAGTGATTGATATCAGGTCACCCAGCAAGCCAGGGTGCAGTGCCAGAAATAGGATTGTGTCTCCCACTCAGTGGTCCATGGTCCGTGTAGTACACCCTGAGGATATGGGAGCGAGGTCCCTCGTCTGAGTGAAGAAGCAGAGAGGGACTTCCATTTAGAGGTTCATAAATGCTAGTCTGAAAGGAAGAAGAAAATTCCCCTTTCATGCTCAAGCAAGCCTAAACCAACATAAGGGAGTAAGGAAATGTTATTTAGTTTTATAAGATGAAAGATTGCTGTATTTACTCACTTCCCACCAGTACCATGGAGGGGCTTGCTTTTCCCAATCATTCTTCATGCTTGGCCTCACACAGTGCTTCTTGGAAGGCAGACTGGGGCAAAAAGATAAGAGGTGATTGCTCTAGCTGGCCTAGAAAAAATGATATTTTTCATTTTCTTTATAAAGCCATATACTATCTAAGATGATTCGATTTCTGAGTGCATGACTCAATGCAGTCACTTCAAAGGTATAATAAGTAAAGCACTAAATGTCACTGGAGGGCCTGAAAAAAAAGATTACTTTATTTTATTTTATTTTAAGTTCCAGAATACATGTGCAGGATGTGCAGGTTTGTTACACAGGTAAACGTGTGCCATGGTGCTTTGCTGCACCTATCAACCCTTCACCTAGGTATTAAGTTCTGTGTGCATTAGACATTTATTCTGATGCTCTCCCTCTCCCGACACCCCATGACAGGCCCCCATGTGTGTTGTTCTCTTCTCTGTGTCCATGTGTTCTCATTGTTCAGCTCCCATTTATGAGTGAAAGCATGCTGTGTTTGGTTTTCTGTTCCTGTGTTAGTTTGCTGAGGATAATGGCTTCCAGTACCATCCATGTTCCTGCAAAGGACATGATCTCATTCCTTGAAAAAAGATAATTTATTTTCCCCAAAACTTAACCTATTTTTAAGAAATAATTCTGTTTAGGCTAAACTGTTTATGTGTAGTTATGTATTTCTTTTTAGAATATTTTCATCTTTTTCATTTCTGTATTTCTGACACGTAGTTAATCAATTAATCAGTTCCTCAAGGGTAAGAATTAAGCTTACCTTTAGACACACAAACACACACACACTTCCTACAGCCCACCTTAGTACCCCACACTCAGGGTACTTAAATAATATTTTTAAATTGTTCAATTACAGAAGTAAATAAACATATTATATCATTTCTATATTTAAGTAAATTAAAAAGAATTATGGATTGGATGGCAAGGTGTTATGAATTGAGGGCATGAGTAGAGGAAATAAATGTCCATTTATTTATTTATTTATTTATTTATTTATTTATTTATTTATTTATTTTGAGATGGAGTTTTGCTCTTGTTACCCAGGCTGGAGTGCAATGGTGCAATCTTGGCTCACTGCAACCTTCATCTCCCGAGTTCAAGAGATTCTCCTGCCTCAGCCTCCCAAGTAACTGGGATTACAGGCATGCACCACCACACCCAGCTAATTTTGTATTTTTATAGAGATGGGGTTTCTCCATGTTGGTCAGGCTGGTCTCGAACTCCCAACCTCAGGTGATCCACCCGCCTCGGCCTCCCAAAGTGCTGGGATTACAGGCTTGAGCCACTGGCACCTGGCCCCATTCATTTACTTTTTGTACCTCAAAAATTGGATAAAATAATGTTAGAACTATTGGTGGCATTTGTATGCTTTTCTATATTCTTAATATGTATCTAATGAAAAAGAAATAAAAATGTACAAAGCTAGCAAGTATGAATAATAGTCCACCAACATAAGTGTGCAAGAAACTGTACTATATTTTCTATAACTCAAATTGCTTTTCGACTCCATGGCCTTTTTTCCCTGGACTGATGGAAATTGTCACCTTGGCTTTTTTTCTAGTGTCAGGGATATGGAGCAGCTGAGCGAGGATATTAGTCCACACCAGCTGGACCTATGCTTACTTATTAAAGCACAGTGGTAGTCTTCCTCCACTAAGTCAGAGTTGAGCCTTGAAGATGTAGTTGGGAGAGGAGAGGAATGGAAAAGACAAAGCTGGGATCTTGGTATGATGGGGCAGTAGAAAGAAGAGGAAACAGCACCAGAGAGGGAGCCTCCCATCTAAGGCATAGCTAGCTCATTTCCAAAGAAAGCAACCCTCCCTGTAGATGACCATCAACACACTAAGTCCTGAGGATGGTATAAAAGATCTGTTTGGTCTTTCCTCTGAATCATCTTTCCCTCCATATAGGAGTCTCCTCAGAAGAAATTCCAGGAGTTCCTGCTTTTCCTTGATCTTTTTCATTTTCTTCAGCTCCCCAAGACCCATCTTTATCTCACTTCCATGTTGGAGATATTTTGCAATGTCCTTGAGACCATGAATGCGATTCAAGGCTCTGTTTTTTTCAGGTGGAGGAAGAATCCCACAGTTCACTGTGTGCGAAAGCTTAGTTTCTTTATATCTTTTAGAGTTAAACAAGATAAATCTTTATCTTGCTAATACTGAATGACTCTTACAACTTGACTTGAATGCATGTTATGCAAAGTCATTGTTTCTTTACTGCAACTAACAAAGATCTTCTTACCACCAAGAAGATGGGGGAGAAAAATCCCATCCTGCCATGTATAGACAGAGAGAAAATGGAAGATAAGGAAGCTAGTTGCCTACTTTGTACCCAGTGCTTTATGAAAAGGAGTTAATTAACATACTAGCATGTTCTCAGAAAGCTCACAGTCTAGTGGAAAGGATAGGCACAAATATCTAGCTACAATTTGATGAGCGCTTTTATATATATATATTTAAATCATGGTGGGGTCACAGATTACATGCAATTATTTCTGTCTAAAGGTATCTGAAAAACTTCACAGAAGAGGGATATTTCAACCAACCCTTCAAGTATAACTTGGAGATGGGCAAGTAGAAACAGTGGGATGGAGAATCACATATGCAAAGCTTAAGAAATCAAACCAGGTGGCATGTTTGTAGAATCAAGTAGAACAATGTTCTTAGCACACACAGATGTATCCAGGAAGAGGGTAACAGTAGGGAAAGACAGGCTGTGGCCAGATGTCCTAAAATCAAATAGCAAAGAAACAATTATGAATATATGCACCAATTCCTGCTCTGCTTCTTGGCCTATTAAATAAAGAACATGCTATCTCTTATCTGCTCTTTATTCTGTTGGGGTTTTTTTTCTTTTTCTTTTTTTTTTTTTTCATAAAAACCTATGGTCTTTGTAGTACTCTCATTGAACTGAAGAATGTATTTCCATTTTACTCTCCATCTCTTCTCAAGCCAACTATTCCTCCTCCAATGGATGAATTTAAATTCAAAATCCACGTCCTTATTGGAGAAATGGTGTCTTTCATTTTTTTTCTTTCCCCTCAATTTGCTAGTGACGAGATTGGAAGAAACTGCTTCTGCAATAGGCATTGATGCCTCCTCTTCCTTTATATTCAGTTTCTCACAATTGTAGCCAAATCCCAATAGCTGGAGAGTGAGGAGTGCAATAGACAAGTAACCAGTTGTATGAATGTTTCTGTCGGTTCAATATCTGATATTCTTCTTTTTTCTGAAATAATGGCATTTTTGCCAAAATCAATAAGCTTTTGTGAGGGGAAAAAAGCTAAACACATTACAAAGTTAGGCACTAATTAGAGGGGGCAAGCTGATGTTGATGGCAACATTCTCTCAAAAGACAGGCTGCTGCTCTTATAAGATTCATCCATTGCTCGTGTTTTGGGCATTTTGTCTGTATGCTATAAGCATAGGTGTTTTAAAAGGAAGGTTAGAGAACTGTTTTTCATCATTTCATTGCCTTTTCATGTAATTATTACTTTTTCTCTGCACCCTAATCTCTATTTGAACCTCTCTTGGAGGATATAGGGTATAAATCCTGGTAAACAAGGAGGAACATATGCAACATTTTGCTTTAAATATTCAACCTTCCTGAGATTTCCACAGTTGACTTAACCTTGGACCAATGGCATTTCAGCTGACTCTTGCTGTACACAGAATTATCTTACCCACGTTTGGAAGCTTTCTTGTTTTCCTTACAGAATAAACTATTCACATAACAATTGAAATAATTTTCATTTAGGAAATCAAGTAGTTTTGAGAAAATGTAAAAACAATATGATCTATAATTTAAAACTAAGAACATATTTTATAGGCTGTTGACCTAAGGTAGTAAATAGCTGCTAAACAGCTCTGAAAATAAGCAAAGAGCTGGGAAAAAATATCTGGAGATGGCAACAGCAAGAGGCTTAAAAATAAGAAAGCCTGTGCCCATCATAAAAGTTGTTGAACACGGAAACACCCTCTTAATGTAACCAGCTGAGCTGAGCACATTTCCATTTTATCTGTGAATGAGCTTCCAATGGGTAAACAGAATCCTGAACATAAAGGGTTTCTGAATTCCTCTTTTTTTGGTAATTTGCTTTTGTATAAAATATTTCTTTGACTGTCCAAACACAAAATAATCAATAGTAACAACAGAAGAAACTTGTCCTCTCAACATACCATTTCTCTGATACAGTACCGGCATGCCAAACTGTCCAGCCAGCTCTAGAGAGATGACAACAACTGCCAACAATCCTAAAATAGACCAGAAACTGCTACCATTACAGAATATAGCAATAATTCAGAAAGCTTTAGAATAATGTAAAATAAAATGTTTGAAGTGCAGAAAGCAGTGGATTTAATCATAAGTGATCCCTGTCTTATTAAACAGTCCATCATAAAATGTTTGCTTGACCCTAAAGTAGAGACACTTAGAGCTAAGAAGTGGCCTGGAATTATAAGATCAGCAAATCAGCAACTGGCTTCTACTTGCTGCCTGAGCCTGAACCTCGCTTATATACTCAAATAATCACAAAATATTTCAGTTTCTGGAGACCACCATAGAGATGAAAATCCAAGCTCTCAACTTGTGAGTGATGAAACTGAATCCCAGAGAGACAAGGAGGCTTATCCAAAACCACCAAAAGCTAAAATCTCCCATTCATTCATTTCTCTTTAGCTGAATATAAAGAATACAATGGTAAACAGTACTGACACACTCCTGGTTCCATTTATTCATTCACTAAGTATGTATTGAGTGTCTACTCTGTATATGTGGTAGACACTCAAATGCAATACTAAAAGTTTATATCTACTCGAGAAAACAGACGTTACAACAAATGATATTAGTATCTACTTCCTCTCTTTTAAAATAAAATACTGATAGTTTACTATAAAAGTAATATATATCATTGATAAAAATTTTGATAAATATAGAAAAGTTGAAAGGGAAAGTCACCTACCATCCCAACAAATCCACTTTCAACATTTGGTATATTTCTTGACAATCTTTTTCTTAAGTACAAGGTTTCATTCTTTCTTCCCTTATTTCCTTTCAAACAGTTGTGATCATCCTGTATGTACAATTATGTATTCTATCTTGTAGCATACACATTTCCTCATGTTATAAAAAAAAAATTCTGAAATCATCATTCCTAACAGCTGCAAAATATTTTATGGCGTGGATATGATCATTAATCCAGTGTTATTTCTATTTAGAGGAGTGTATGCACTTATAAATTATAAGCATCTTTTCAAAAACATTTCTTTTTTTTTTTTATACTTTAAGTTTTAGGGTACATGTGCACATTGTGCAGGTTAGTTACTTATGTATACATGTGCCATGCTGGTGCGCTGCACCCACTAACTCGTCATCTAGTATTAGGTATATCTCCCAATGCTATCCCTCCCCCCTCCCCCCACCCCACCACAGTCCTCAGAGTGTGATATTCCCCTTCCTGTGTCCATGTGATCTCATTGTTCAATTCCCACCTATGAGTGAGAATATGCGGTGTTTGGTTTTTTGTTCTTGCGATAGTTTACTGAAAATGATGATTTCCAATTTCATCCATGTCCCTACAAAGGACAGGAACTCATCATTTTTTATGGCTGCATAGTATTCCATGGCGTATATGTGCCACATTTTCTTAATCCAGTCTATCATTGTTGGACATTTGGGTTGGTTCCAAGTCCTTGCTATTGTGAATAATGCCGCAATAAACATACGTGTGCATGTGTCTTTATAGCAGCACGATTTATAGTCATTTGGGTATATACCCAGTAATGGGATGGCTGGGTCAAATGGTATTTCTAGCTCTAGATCCCTGAGGAATCACCACACTGACTTCCACAATGGTTGAACTAGTTGACAGTCCCACCAACAGTGTAAAAGTGTTCCTATTTCTCCACATCCTCCCCAGCACCTGTTGTTTCCTGACATTTTAATGATTGCCATTCTAACTGGTGTGAGATGATATCTCATAGTGGTTTTGATTTGCATTTCTCTGATGGCCAGTGATGATGAGCATTTTTTCATGTGTTTTTTGGCTGCATAAATGTCTTCTTTTGAGAAGTGTCTGTTCATGTCCTTTGCCCACTTTTTGATGGGGTTGTTTGTTTTTTTCTTGTAAATTTGTTTGAGTTCATTGTAGATTCTGGATATTAGCCCTTTGTCAGATGAGTAGGTTGCGAAAATTTTCTCCCATGTTGTAGGTTGCCTGTTCACTCTGATGGTAGTTTCTTTTGCTGTGCAGAAGCTCTTCAGTTTAATTAGATCCCATTTGTCAATTTTGGCTTATGTTGCCATTGCTTTTGGAGTTTTGGACATGAAGTCCTTGCCCACGCCTATGTCCTGAATGGTAATGCCTAGGTTTTCTTCTAGGGTTTTTATGGTTTTAGGTCTAACGTTTAAATCTTTAATCCATCTTGAATTGATTTTTGTATAAGGTGTAAGGAAGGGATCCAGTTTCAGCTTTCTACATATGGCTAGCCAGTTTTCCCAGCACCATTTATTAAATAGGGAATCCTTTCCCCATTGCTTGTTTTTCTCAGGTTTGTCAAAGATCAGATAGTTGTAGGTAAGTGGCGTTATTTCTGAGGGCTCTGTTCTGTTCCATTGATCTATATCTCTGTTTTGGTACCAGTACCATGCTGCTTTGGTTACTGTAGCCTTGTAGTATAGTTTGAAGTCAGGTAGTGTGATGCCTCCAGCTTTGTTCTTTTGGCTTAGGATTGACTTGGCGATGCGGGCTCTTTTTTGGTTCCATATGAACTTTAAAGTAGTTTTTTCCAATTCTGTGAAGAAAGTCATTGGTAGCTTGATGGGGATGGCATTGAATCTGTAAATTACCTTGGGCAGTATGGCCATTTTCACGATATTGATTCTTCCTACCCATGAGCAAGGAATGTTCTTCCATTTGTTTGTATCCTCTTTTATCTCATTGAGCAGTTGTTTGTAGTTCTCCTTGAAGAGGTGCTTCACATCCCTTGTAAGTTGGATTCCTAGGTATTTTATTCTCTTTGAAGCAATTGTGAATGGGAGTTCACTCATGATTTGGCTCTCTGTTTGTCTGTTGTTGGTGTATAGGAATGCTTGTGATTTTTGTACATTGATGTTGTATCCTGTGACTTTGCTGAAATTGCTTATCAGCTTAAGGAGATTTTGGGCTGAGACGATGGGGTTTTCTAGATAAACAATCATGTCATCTGCAAACAGGGACAATTTGACTTCCTCTTTTCCTAATTGAATACCCTTTATTTCCTTCTCCTGCCTGATTGCCCTGGCCAGAACTTCCAACACTATGTTGAATAGGAGCGGTGAGAGAGGGCATCCCTGTCTTGTGCCAGTTTTCAAAGGGAATGCTTCCAGTTTTTGCCCATTCAGTATGATATTGGCTGTGGGTTTGTCATAGATAGCTCTTATTATTTTGAAATACGTCCCATCAATACCTAATTTATTGAGAGTTTTTAGCATGAAGGGTTGTTGAATTTTGTCAAAGGCTTTTTCTGCATCTATTGAGATAATCATGTGGTTTTTGTCTTTGGCTCTGTTTATATGCTGGATTACATTTATTGATTTGCGTATATTGAACCAGCTTTGCATCCCAGGGATGAAGCCCACTTGATCATGGTGGATAAGCTTTTTGATGTGCTGCTGGATTCGGTTTGCCAGTATTTTATTGAGGATTTTTGCATCAATGTTCATCAAGGATATTGGTCTAAAATTCTCTTTTTTGGTTGTGTCTCTGCCAGGCTTTGGTATCAGAATGATGCTGGCCTCATAAAATGAGTTAGGGAGGATTCCCTCTTTTTCTATTGATTGGAATAGTTTCAGAAGGAATGGTACCAGTTCCTCCTGGTACCTCTGGTAGAATTCGGCTGTGAATCCATCTGGTCCTGGACTCTTTTTGGTTGGTAAACTATTGATTATTGCCACAATTTCAGCTCCTGTTATTGGTCTATTCAGAGATTCAACTTCTTCCTGGTTTAGTCTTGGGAGAGTGTATGTGTCGAGGAATGTATCAATTTCTTCTAGATTTTCTAGTTTATTTGCATAGAGGTGTTTGTAGTATTCTCTGATGGTAGTTTGTATTTCTGTGGGATCGGTGGTGATATCCCCTTTATCATTTTTTATTGTGTCTATTTGATTCTTCTCTCTTTTTTTCTTTATTAGTCTTGCTAGCGGTCTATCAATTTTGTTGATCCTTTCAAAAAACCAGCTCCTGGATTCATTGATTTTTTGAAGGGTTTTTTGTGTCTCTATTTCCTTCAGTTCTGCTCTGATTTTAGTTATTTCTTGCCTTCTGCTAGCTTTTGAATGTGTTTGCTCTTGCTTTTCTAATTCTTTTAATTGTGATGTTAGGGTGTCAATTTTGGATCTTTCCTGCTTTCTCTTGTGGGCATTTAGTGCTATAAATTTCCCTCTACACACTGCTTTGAATGCGTCCCAGAGATTCTGGTATGTTGTGTCTTTGTTCTCATTGGTTTCAAAGAACATCTTTATTTCTTTTTTTTTTTATTTTATTTTTTATTTTTTTATTTTTTTATTTTTTTATTTATTTTTTTTTATTTTTATTATACTTTAAGTTTTAGGGTACATGTGCACATTGTGCAGGTTAGTTACATATGTATACATGTGCCATGCTGGTGCGCTGCACCCACTAACTCGTCATCTAGTATTAGGTATATCTCCCAATGCTATCCCTCCCCCCTCCCCCCTCCCCACCACAGTCCCCAGAGTATGATATTCCCCTTCCTGTGTCCATGTGATCTCATTGTTCAATTCCCACCTATGAGTGAGAATATGCGGTGTTTGGTTTTTTGTTCTTGCGATAGTTTACTGAGAATGATGGTTTCCAATTTCATCCATGTCCCTACAAAGGATATGAACTCATCATTTTTTATGGCTGCATAGTATTCCATGGTGTATATGTGCCACATTTTCTTAATCCAGTCTATCATTGGTGGACATTTGGCTTGGTTCCAAGTCTTTGCTATTGTGAATAATGCCGCAATAAACATACATGTGCATGTGTCTTTATAGCAGCATGATTTATAGTCATTTGGGTATATACCCAGTAATGGGATGGCTGGGTCAAATGGTATTTCTAGTTCTAGATCCCTGAGGAATCGCCACACTGACTTCCACAATGGTTGAACTAGTTGACAGTCCCACCAACAGTGTAAAAGTGTTCCTATTTCTCCACATCCTCCCCAGCACCTGTTGTTTCCTGACTTTTTAATGATTGCCATTCTAACTGGTGTGAGATGATATCTCATAGTGGTTTTGATTTGCATTTCTCTGATGGCCAGTGATGATGAGCATTTTTTCATGTGTTTTTTGGCTGCATAAATGTCTTCTTTTGAGAAGCGCCTGTTCATGTCCTTCGCCCACTTTTTGATGGGGTTGTTTGTTTTTTTCTTGTAAATTTGTTTGAGTTCACTGTAGATTCTGGATATTAGCCCTTTGTCAGATGAGTAGGTTGCAAAAATTTTCTCCCATGTTGTAGGTTGCCTATTCACTCTGATGGTAGTTTCTTTTGCTGTGCAGAAGCTCTTCAGTTTAATTAGATCCCATTTGTCAATTTTGGCTTTTGTTGCCATTGCTTTTGGTGTTTTGGACATGAAGTCCTTGCCCACGCCTATGTCCTGAATGGTAATGCCCAGGTTTTCTTCTAGGGTTTTTATGGTTTTAGGTCTAACGTTTAAATCTTTAATCCATCTTGAATTGATTTTTGTATAAGGTGTAAGGAAGGGATCCAGTTTCAGCTTTCTACATATGGCTAGCCAGTTTTCCCAGCACCATTTATTAAATAGGGAATCCTTTCCCCATTGCTTGTTTTTCTCAGGTTTGTCAAAGATCAGATAGTTGTAGGTAAGTGGCGTTATTTCTGAGGGCTCTGTTCTGTTCCATTGATCTATATTTCTGTTTTGGTACCAGTACCATGCTGCTTTGGTTACTGTAGCCTTGTAGTATAGTTTGAAGTCAGGTAGTGTGATGCCTCCAGCTTTGTTCTTTTGGCTTAGGATTGACTTGGCGATGCGGGCTCTCTTTTGGTTCCATATGAACTTTAAAGTAGTTTTTTCCAATTCTGTGAAGAAAGTCATTGGAAGCTTGATGGGGATGGCACTGAATCTGTAAATTACCTTGGGCAGTATGGCCATTTTCACGATATTGATTCTTCCTACCCATGAGCAAGGAATGTTCTTCCATTTGTTTGTATCCTCTTTTATTTCCTTGAGCAGTGGTTTGTAGTTCTCCTTGAAGAGGTGCTTCACATCCCTTGTAAGTTGGATTCCTAGGTATTTTATTCTCTTTGAAGCAATTGTGAATGGGAGTTCACTCATGATTTGGCTCTCTGTTTGTCTGTTGTTGGTGTATAAGAATGCTTGTGATTTTTGTACATTGATTTTGTATCCTGAGACTTTGCTGAAGTTGCTTATCAGCTTAAGGAGATTTTGGGCTGAGACGATGGGGTTTTCTAGATAAACAATCATGTCGTCTGCAAACAGGGACAATTTGACTTCCTCTTTTCCTAATTGAATACCCTTTATTTCCTTCTCCTGCCTGATTGCCCTGGCCAGAACTTCCAACACTATGTTGAATAGGAGCGGTGAGAGAGGGCATCCCTGTCTTGTGCCAGTTTTCAAAGGGAATGCTTCCAGTTTTTGCCCATTCAGTATGATATTGGCTGTGGGTTTGTCATAGATAGCTCTTATTATTTTGAAATATGTCCCATCAATACCTAATTTATTGAGAGTTTTTAGCATGAAGGGTTGTTGAATTTTGTCAAAGGCTTTTTCTGCATCTATTGAGATAATCATGTGGTTTTTGTCTTTGGCTCTGTTTATATGCTGGATTACATTTATTGATTTGCGTATGTTGAACCAGCCTTGCATCCCAGGGATGAAGCCCACTTGATCATGGTGGATAAGCTTTTTGATGTGCTGCTGGATTCGGTTTGCCAGTATTTTATTGAGGATTTTTGCATCAATGTTCATCAAGGATATTGGTCTAAAATTCTCTTTTTTGGTTGTGTCTCTGCCAGGCTTTGGTATCAGAATGATGCTGGCCTCATAAAATGAGTTAGGGAGGATTCCCTCTTTTTCTATTGATTGGAATTGTTTCAGAAGGAATGGTACCAGTTCCTCCTGGTACCTCTGGTAGAATTCGGCTGTGAATCCATCTGGTCCTGGACTCTTTTTGGTTGGTAAACTATTGATTATTGCCACAATTTCAGCTCCTGTTATTGGTCTATTCAGAGATTCAACTTCTTCCTGGTTTAGTCTTGGGAGAGTGTATGTGTCGAGGAATGTATCCATTTCTTCTAGATTTTCTAGTTTATTTGCGTAGAGGTGTTTGTAGTATTCTCTGATGGTAGTTTGTATTTCTGTGGGATCGGTGGTGATATCCCCTTTATCATTTTTTATTGCGTCTATTTGATTCTTCTCTCTTTTTTTCTTTATTAGTCTTGCTAGCGGTCTATCAATTTTGTTGATCCTTTCAAAAAACCAGCTCCTGGATTCATTAATTTTTTGAAGGGTTTTTTGTGTCTCTATTTCCTTCAGTTCTGCTCTGATTTTAGTTATTTCTTGCCTTCTGCTAACTTTTGAATGTGTTTGCTCTTGCTTTTCTAATTCTTTTAATTGTGATGTTAGGGTGTCAATTTTAGATCTTTCCTGCTTTCTCTTGTGGGCATTTAGTGCTATAAATTTCCCTCTGCACACTGCTTTGAATGCGTCCCAGAGATTCTGGTATGTTGTGTCTTTGTTCTCGTTGGTTTCAAAGAACATCTTTATTTCTGCCTTCATTTCGTTATGTACCCAGCAGTCATTCAGGAGCAGGTTATTCAGTTTCCATGTAGTTGAGCGGCTTTGAGTGAGATTCTTAATCCTGAGTTCTAGTTTGATTGCACTGTGGTCTGAGAGATAGTTTGTTATAATTTCTGTTCTTTTACATTTGCTGAGGAGAGCTTTACTTCCAACTATGTGGTCAATTTTGGAATAGGTGTGGTGTGGTGCTGAAAAAAATGTATATTCTGTTGATTTGGGGTGGAGAGTTCTGTAGATGTCTATTAGGTCTGCTTGGTGCAGAGCTGAGTTCAATTCCTGGGTATCCTTGTTGACTTTCTGTCTCGTTGATCTGTCTAATGTTGACAGTGGGGTGTTAAAGTCTCCCATTATTAATGTGTGGGAGTCTAAGTCTCTTTGTAGGTCACTCAGGACTTGCTTTATGAATCTGGGTGCTCCTGTATTGGGTGCATAAATATTTAGGATAGTTAGCTCCTCTTGTTGAATTGATCCCTTTACCATTATGTAATGGCCTTCTTTGTCTCTTTTGATCTTTGTTGGTTTAAAGTCTGTTTTATCACAGACTAGGATTGCAACCCCTGCCTTTTTTTGTTTTCCATTTGCTTGGTAGATCTTCCTCCATCCTTTTATTTTGAGCCCATGTGTGTCTCTGCACGTGAGATGGGTTTCCTGAATACAGCACACTGATGGGTCTTGACTCTTTATCCAATTTGCCAGTCTGTGTCTTTTAATTGGAGAATTTAGTCCATTTACATTTAAAGTTAATATTGTTATGTGTGAATTTGATCCTGTCATTATGATGTTAGCTGGTGATTTTGCTCGTTAGTTGATGCAGTTTCGTCCTAGTCTTGATGGTCTTTACATTTTGGCATGATTTTGCAGCGGCTGGTACCGGTTGTTCCTTTCCATATTTAGCGCTTCCTTCAGGAGCTCTTTTAGGGCAGGCCTGGTGGTGACAAAATCGGTCAGCATTTGCTTGTCTGTAAAGTATTTTATTTCTCCTTCACTTATGAAGCTTAGTTTGGCTGGATATGAAATTCTGGGTTGAAAATTCTTTTCTTTAAGATTGTTGAATATTGGCCCCCACTCTCTTCTGGCTTGTAGGGTTTCTGCCGAGAGATCCGCTGTTAGTCTGATGGGCTTCCCTTTGAGGGTAACCTGACCTTTCTCTCTGGCTGCCCTTAACATTTTTTCCTTCATTTCAACTTTGGTGAATCTGACAATTATGTGTCTTGGAGTTGCTCTTCTCGAGGAGTATCTTTGTGGCGTTCTCTGTATTTCCTGAATCTGAACGTTGGCCTGCCTTGCTAGATTGGGGAAGTTCTCCTGGATAATATCCTGCAGAGTGTTTTCCAACTTGGTTCCATTCTCTGCATCACTTTCAGGTACACCAATCAGACGTAGATTTGGTCTTTTCACACAGTCCCATATTTCTTGGAGGCTTTGCTCATTTCTTTTTATTCTTTTTTCTCTAAACTTCCCTTCTCGCTTCATTTCATTCATTTCATCTTCCATTGCTGATACCCTTTCTTTCAGTTGATCGCATCGGCTCCTGAGGCTTCTGCATTCTTCACGTAGTTCTCGAGCCTTGGTTTTCAGCTCCATCAGCTCCTTTAAGCACTTCTCTGTATTTGTTATTCTAGTTATACATTCTTCTAAATTTTTTTCAAAGTTTTCAACTTCTTTGCCTTTGGTTTGAATATCCTCCCGTAGCTCAGAGTCATTTGATCGTCTGAAGCCTTCTTCTCTCAGCTCATCAAAATCATTCTCCATCCAGCTTTGTTCCGTTGCTGGTGAGGAACTGCGTTCCTTTGGAGGAGGAGAGGTGCTCTGCGTTTTAGAGTTTCCAGTTTTTCTGTTCTGTTTTTTCCCCATCTTTGTGGTTTTATCTACTTTTGGTCTTTGATGATGGTGATGTACAGATGGGTTTTTGGTGTGGATGTCCTTTCTGTTTGTTAGTTTTCCTTCTAACAGACAGGACCCTCAGCTGCAGGTCTGTTGGAATACCCTGCCGTGTGAGGTGTCAGTGTTCCCCTGCTGGGGGGTGCCTCCCAGTTAGGCTGCTCGGGGGTCAGGGGTCAGGGACCCACTTGAGGAGGCAGTCTGCCCGTTCTCAGATCTCCAGCTGCGTGCTGGGAGAACCACTGCTCTCTTCAAAGCTGTCAGACAGGGACATTTAAGTCTGCAGAGATTACTGCTGTCTTTTTGTTTGTCTGTGCCCTGCCCCCAGAGGTGGAGCCTACAGAGGCAGGCAGGCCTCCTTGAGCTGTGGTGGGCTCCACCCAGGCTTCCCGGCTGCTTTGTTTACCTAAGCAAGCCTGGGCAATGGCGGGCGCCCCTCCCCCAGCCTCGCTGCCGCCTTGCAGTTTGATCTCAGACTGCTGTGCTAGCAATCAGCGAGGTTCCGTGGGTGTAGGACCCTCTGAGCCAGGTGTGGGATATAGTCTCGTGGTGCGCCGTTTTTTAAGCCGGTCTGAAAAGCGCAATATTCGGGTGGGAGTGACCCGATTTTCCAGGTGCGTCCGTCACCCCTTTCTTTGACTCAGAAAGGGAACTCCCTGACCCCTTGCGCTTCCCAGGTGAGGCAATGCCTCGCCCTGCTTCGGCTCGCGCACGGTGCGCGCACCCACTGACCTGCGCCCACTGTCTGGCACTCCCTAGTGAGATGAACCCGGTACCTCAGATGGAAATGCAGAAATCACCCGTCTTCTGCATCGCTCACGCTGGGAGCTGTAGACCGGAGCTGTTCCTATTCGGCCATCTTGGCTCCTCCCCTCAAAAACATTTCTGTATTTTAGAATATTTCCTTGAGAAATCAATTGATGATTAATTGATACCTCACTTTCTTCTAGGGGATTTAAGGTGGTTGTTTTCTAAAATTCCAGAATCGTGATGCAAGTTAGAGGGTATGACTCTTCTGGAAACATAGCACCTCACGGTTTTTTGACAGGACACTTTTACTGCCATGAAGGACATCAGAATTACAGATTCCTTGTCACCTTGACAACCTTGGCCTGCCCACTGCTTTCTCACATTCAATATTCTCAACAACTGATTTGTCTAGGATGGTTTATTCTGACCATGAAGTTCCCTGCCATGAGTATCATAGACCGTGCCCACCTTTTAGAGTTGCTTGATAAAATTCTGGACACTGAATTAAATTTGAATTTCAGATAATGAATAATTGGGACACACTTATAAAATCTTTGTTGTTGCTATGGCTTGAATATACGCCTCTTCGAAAACTCATGTTGAAAATTAAATCCCATTGTGGAGGTGTTGGAGAGGTGGGGGTTTTAGGAGATGATTCGGTCATGAGGGTTCCCTTGTGAATGGGATTAAGACCTTTATAAAAGAGACTTCACTCAGAATTTGACCCTCTTGCTCCTTTGCTCTTCCATCATGTGAGGTCACAGTGTTCCTGCCTTCTGGAGCCTGCAGAGACAAGGGATCGTCTTGCAAGCAGAGAGAGCAGCCCTCCTCAGCCAGTGCCTTGATCTTGCCTTCCCAGCCTTCAGAACTGTGAGAAATAAATTTGTATTACTTACAAATTACCCGGGCTGTGGCATTTTGTTATAGCACCACAAATGGACTAATATAGTCATTTATTGGAAATTCAAATGTAACCTAGTGTTCTGTATTTTTATTTCCTAAATCTGGCAACTTGATCATTTGTTAATTGCCTTTTGCTAATTGCTTGATTTGGGTAATTTTCTCACATCTCTCTACCTTTCATGGAAAATGAAAATTACGTGCATCTCACAGGAGAAATGCATCTCACAGAGAGACTCATAAAAGCAGCTACCAGATAACGTTTTCTTTCCTTCCTGCTTCCTTGATGAGTTTCATATTCTCTTCCTTTCCCTTAGTTACCCCTCCCCCCAGCTCTGGAGCCCACCTTGGTTTTTTTGTTGTTGTTTGTTTTGAAATGGAGTCTCACTCTGTCACCAGGCTGGAGTGCAGTGGCGTGATCTCAGCTCACTGCAACTTTCGCCTCCCAGGTTCAAGTGATTCTCCTGCCTCAGCCTCCCCGGTAGCTGGGACTACAGGCGTGTGCCACCCTGCCCAGCTAATTTTTGTATTTTTAGTAGAGACAGGGTTTCACCATGTTGGCCGGGATTGTCTTGATCTCCTGACCTCGTGATCCACCCGCCTTGGCCTCCCAAAGTGCTGGGATTACATGCGAGCCCAGCTTGTTTTATCCCCATCTTCGTGTAGTAGGTCTAGGATCCCCAACCCAGCCACCCACCCACCTATCCCTGCACCTTCTAAGTTTGAGGCGTGGTTCCAGGAGTGGTCCACATCAAAGGCTGGCTGGAGAGAGGCTAGAACATCACAACAATTTAATGTGATGGTGAGTGCTAAGTAGACATATTATGAGGGTACATACAGCAGAGAGAACTAACCCCGGCTACAGAATCAGGAAGGGCCTTCTGAAGGAAATCATATCTGAGTTGAGAAATAAAGGAAGTGGAAAAGCTGGCCAAGAAAGGAGAAAGAAGCTGGGGTGGGAGTCTTCAAGGCAAAGAAGAGCATGTGCAAAGACTCATGGGTGCCACAGCTGACATGGACTTGACAGAGCCTGGTGTGGCTGGAACAAGGGAGTGCTGAGAGAAGGAGACTAGATCACCCGAGGGTGTGGGCCTTGTTAGATAATTGGATTTTATCCCAACAACACTAGTATATCATGGGAGAGGGTCACACAGATTAAGCACAGGAGTGATATAATCTGTTTTGCAAATCAGAGCAATTCCTCTGGCTGACAGTGAAGGAAAGATTGGAGTGAGGACAAGACTGAAGTTAGAGAGATCAGTTTGGGAGGTTGTTGCCATAATTCAGTCAAAGGATGACAATTTTTTCAATTTAATTTAAATCTTAAATTAAAACTTTTTAAATTCCAGGTATAGAACTAGAAATAGGTGGATACAGGGATTCAACTGACATCATAAAGGCCAGGTTTCTCTCACTCTCCATCTCCTGGTGCTATTGTTTCTGGGCTGACTCCATTCTCAGACTCCATATGTTAGCAAGGTGGCTTCAGGTGCCCCAGACCCTCCATCCTAACAACTCCAAGACCAGTGGAAATGAAAATTTACTTCAAGGCCAGTGGTCCCAGGAAATAATTTAGGACCTCTAATGAATATGATGGAATCAAATGCTCCTGAATCAACATGGCCAGGTCTGAAACACATGTCTGAGATGAAGTCAGCCCTCCTGGGACCTCACGGACTGAGATGAGGAGGGACGAGCCCCAAACAAAATCTGGGGGCTCTTACTAGAAGTAGAGTCAGTAGATGCTGGGCAGGTAAAAATAATAAAGGTTCACCACACCCTGTTTATCTTCAACTTTGGAAACCCAGAGTGGAACTGAAAAAAAAAGTTCAGGAAGAACATTTGGATAGAAGAGAATCCAAATATGCGGTCAGCTCATATCACATAAAGCAAGGGATGGGTATTGGTCAAAATCTTTAACAACTACTATGGTACAGTGACTGACAGCTCAGAATGGATGCCAGCTGTTACGTCTGTCAGTGAGAACTGGTGCATATCAGCCCTGCCAGGGACGGCTGTGCAATTTGTCAGGCTGGGGTAGATGGATTCAATACTTAGGAGTCTCCAAAGCAAACAAAATGGAACAATTCGAAGAAAAGGAGAGGAGAAAGCAGAGGAAGGAAGGAAGGACTGAGAGATCCTCTTACATAACTAATCTTTTTAGAGTGACCTTAACATAACTCAAACTCAAGAGTAACATTTTTCACAGTCATTTATGTCTTCCATTCACTGACAAGTAGCCTAATTCTGTTGTCCATTCCTTTATTTTTTTTTAACAAATCTGGAAATCATACAGGCCATGTACAGTTAATTAAATAAGAAACTTAAGATTTGAATTGTCAAGATGTGCTGGTGCCCTACAGATTTCCAGTTTTCCAAGCAAATGTTCAGGGGGAGCATAGAGCATGGTTTCTATAATTTTTTTACATAGGCAAATGATCCCCTACAGTGATTATCCCATACACCAACCCTGCTGAATGTGTACATATGGAATGATGTCAACATTGAATTTTGTTAAGTCTAGTCATATTTCAATAGTAGCCCAAACACAAATCTCTCCTGGTAAGAGAAAAATTTCATTTTGTCATGCAGATTGGAATCCTGCACTTTGGTCACCTAATTTACAAGATGTTGTTAATAAGAGCTCAGAGCAAAATATTTCTTGAGGGCTGACCCAGATGCCTAACATTGTGCTGATTAAGAGAGAGGATGCCAAAAGAAATAGATACACGTGCTTTCTGCTGTTTAGGAGTTCACTACTTTATCAGACACTTAAATCCTTTCCACAAATGGAACATGTGAAGAAGAAAACAGAAGCATGTAAGAGCAATATAGGTGCTAAGTGGTGTGATACACCCTGTAGGAGCCATAGAGACCAGGAGGAAAAGGATTTCTGTTCATGAAATGCTTCAGCAACCTTGGATGAAAGTGTGTGATAAACACATCGCTGGCACCCGCTCACAAAGGTGGTGGAATCTAAATTCCCCCCTGGGACTATGGGCTTTCATTTCCGGCCTGCCACCATCTCATTCTTCCACTTTTGGTAAATTACCTCGCCTCTCACTGCCTTCCCTGCAAAATGGGAGTAGCAATCAAGCCCTATTCTTCAGGACTGGTGAAGAATAAATAACAAAGCAATTGAAAACTCAGAAAAAGATGAGGGCCTAATAAATCCCGACTAGTTAGTGTCCAGCCCCAAAAGGAATGCTGCATACAGCATATGGCATATGGGTTTGTAGACGGTTATGTATCACCAATTTGGTTGAATTTGTCAGGGAGGTGAAAGGGTCTGCTTACACAGTCTGTTATTAGTTATCATTAAAGATATTCACAACATTGAAATGCAGATAATTTCTTGGATTAAGTGCAGACATCTACCCCCATTGTAATGTGAGAGCATAATTGTCATCAGAAAAAGCATGTTTTTCTGGCATTGAAATGAAAGAATAAAGTACCACAATTGAATATGTTGACCAACACAGTGATTAAAGGGATATTTATGCTGTAGGAGTGGTTTCTAAATCAACTTTGGTGCTTTCATCTTATCAGTCAAGTCACATAGAAGAGAGGATAGTAGATCTTTTTCTAATAAATTTACTTTTTACTTCTGTTTTTTAAAAAATAAAAAACTTCTTTCTAAAGATGTGTTTTTTGGAAGCTGTATTTAAAAATGCTTTGATGTTCAGCCTTTTCTTTATCTTTGTTTTTGCTGTTGTTGATATTAAATATGTACAAAGGAATATTTATAATACACAAGGTATGGAGAATAACAATGAAATGAACAGCCACGTAACTATTACCCAGCTTAAAGAACTAGAACACCACCTTCACACCTCCTGCAGACACTACCTTAATCCTAACCTCTCAACCACTGCTGTAAATTATGCATTAATTTCTTGCTTGTCTTTCTAGCTTCACATAGCTGTATCTCTAAGAAATATGTAACTTTTCATGTTTTCAAACTTTACGTAAAGGGATTATACCGTATGCACTCTGCAACTTGGGCTTCTTTTCACTCAACATTATGTCTATGAGATTCATCCTTCTTGATGCAAATAGCAGTGATTCATGCATTTTCATTGCTGTGTAGTACTCCAGGGTGTGAGTATTCAGTAGTATGTACATTGCTGCTGCAAACATTCCTTTCTGTTTCCCAGAGAATATGTGTAAGAGTTTCTCTAAGATAGTGTTTTCCAGACAAGACTCCACCCATTAGTGGAGTCAGTTTAGCAAGTCTCAACCACCAGTGTAGACTATAATTTAAAAGATCAGAGTGTAAGGTGAGTCACCTGGTAAATACTGTTTCATGAAACATTTGTTTCACTTTGTGGGGTGGGAGGCTATGTTATGTCGTAGAATGTATTTCTTACTTTAAGACTTTCTTAACATAAGTCTGTGTCAAGAATGTAAAAGAAATAGTGTCCTAGAAAAGATCCTCTCAAGCTGTAGTGTGCACATAAGTCACCTGCAGATCGTGATTCAGTGGTCTGGGCTGGAACCTGAGACACTACATTTGCAGCAAACATCCAGGTGGTTACCACGGCTATTAGTTGGGGGAACCACTCTTTGAACACAGGTGCTCAGCTAAGGGATGTACACTGGTGTATAGGATATACACGTGTTCATCTTTACTGGACCAAACCAAATCTTTTCCCAAAGTTGTTGGACCGATTTTCAAGTTCCCAGTGATCCATATTTTCACCAAAAATTGGTATTAACAAGCTTTGCCTTGTCAACTGACGAACACCAAAGGGTATCTTTGTAGTTCTAATTTGCATTTCCCTAATTACTCATGGACAGAGTATAGTTTCACAATATTATTGGCTATTCATAATTTAAGTGAAATGCTTGATCAAGTCTTTTGCCCATTTTTATGTTGTCTTGTTCTTATTGATTTATAGGGGGTTTTTTAATATGTCCTTAAAACTAATCTTGTGATAGTTACATGTATCAAAAATATCTTCTTGTTTTCTTACCCTTTTGTCACTTTTTTAAAACCAAAAAGCCCACTGTTTCCCTTTGGCCAGTAGCCTTACCTGTGCACCCAGATGCCATGAGGCAGAGAGACAGGACCTGATTGAGATGGGCAGAGTGCCTTGCAGGGAAAGGAATAGGATTCTTTCCGGGTCATTTACTTGCAAGCTCCTGGACAATGAGGGAAACTAAAAAGCCTTAAACATAACAAATCCACCAATGAGCAGATTTAGCAATTTAAAGACACGAATACTGTAAACTTAGTGATCAGCAGAACTACAAACTACAAACAATGCCTTCAGAAAACCACTGAGCTAAGTATTGGACAGAACCAGCACCTGGGCCACCATCATGGTTATGTGACCTAATGCAGTCACACAGGGCCTCAAGATCAGTCACTTGGTCAAATGCTCTGTCGTTGCCATTTTGAAATCTTTACTAATTTTTGAATAAGAGCCTCTGCATTTGCATATTGCTCTGGGCCCCACAAATTATGCAGTCAGCCCTGTTGTGGTAGCCCTGGGGTGGGGGCTGCATACTTCAGGATAATAGAAAATGAAGGCAGGAAGGCCCCAAGAGAACTTTAAGTAAATGAAGACACTTCCCAACACCACCAGATTTGACGTACATAGATTTAAAATGACCTCATAATATCTGTGAGCATCAACTCATTAGCAAACCATGAACAAAGTTTGCTAGGTAAGGGCTCTCACCCTTACCAAAGTGATATGTATTTTACAACTACCTTTATTTTGTAATTTTTTTCTTTTTTTTAACAGAGTCTCACTCTGTCACCTAGGCTAGAGTGCAGTGGTCCAATCTCGGCTCACTGTAACCTCCACCTCCTGGGTTCAAGCGATTCTCCTGCCTCAGCCTCCCAAGTAGATGGGACTACAGGCATGCACCACTTCACTGGGCTAATTTTTGTATTTTTAGTAAAGATGGGGTGTCACCATTTTGGCCAGGCTGGTCTTGAACTCCTGACCTCAAGTGATCCACCTGCTTCAGCCTTCCAAAATGCTGGGATTATAAGCATGAGCCAAATCATGACTGGCTCTCTATTTTGTGATTGATAAAAGGTGTTTACTGATCATTGTGAAAGTGGGTTGGAGCAATTCTAAATTTTGTATTGATCCAAGATTTCCTCCTACTGCAGAAAAATACTTTTCACTCTAAATAACTGACTGGGTCTGGAACAAATAGGGTCAATAATGCATAGTAATTTAAAGCATTGAGAAAGCATTAAGAATATGAACCCAGAAATAACTACCTGCTTCATATTTGCTCTTTGCGACTCACGTTCTAGCTATTTGGATTTTAGGTGAGTTCCTGAAATTTTTCTGTGTCTCAATTTTTTATCTGTAAAATGAGGCACCCCTAACCTCCTGATCTTGCCTCCAAGACCCCCCTCTTTCTGGCTCCTCAGGAGGCCGTCTCTGTACCCAGCAACTGGCTCACCTCTTGCTGACCCTGCTGCTCAAGTCCTCTTCCTCACACGCATATCTCACCCAGCTTTTTGTATCTTCTATAAAGTGTTTCAGTACCTCCTATAGGGAGACCATCCACACTAGGGGTTCATTGTATAGGTTCTGGAACTAGACTGCAGAGGGTTGAGTCTTAGTGCCATCAATTACTACCCATTTACACAAACAATCTGTGCCCCTGTTTCCTCATCTATAGAATGGGGATTATAACAATATCTTTTTCACATGACTGTTGTGAGGATAAATCGATGGCTCTACTTTGCACATAGTAAATAATATTCAAGAATTTGCTATCATTTTATTTGTTCCATAAGAAAAGAAAAAAGATATTTTAAATTTAAGCCTTCCTGGTCTACTTTAAAAGTTTCTTAACTGATCCTTCAGCCAGTGTTCTTGGACCGCTCCAAGACATCTTTCACATAGCCACCAGTGGAATATAGATTAAATGAAAATTATCCAAATTAGAACCTTTCAAAGGCTCTCATGGCTTAGGATAAAGTCTGGGCTCCTCACTGTTCCATAAAATGCTTTCCATGACCTGGACCCATCTACTTCTACAGCCAGCCTCTCTCCACTCTCAGCCTGGACCTTTACCCATAATATCAGACTACTTGTAGATCCTGGGAAATACTAACATGTTGGTCACTGTTCTACCTTTTCCCATCCGGTTTCCTCTGCTAGAATTCTTCCTGCCCCGGAACTGAATAACTCCAGCTTGGCCATTATAGCTCAGTTCAGGGATCATCAACTGCAGAATACTCTTCATTCATCCCACCCCCAGCCGGGTCTCCCTTGCAGTCCCCTGACACTGTGTACATCTCTTCATCATTACAGTATAATGTAATGGTTCAGCATTGAAACTTTAGAAATAGACTACCGAGGTTTCAATCCTGGCTTGGTCACTTGTTTGCAGTGTGACCCAGAGCAAGTTCCTTAAACTTTCGTGCTTCAGTGTCCCGTGTATGAGGTGAAGATAATGGCCAGGCATGGTGGCTCACACCTGTAATCCCAGCACTTTGGGAGGCCAAGGAGGGAGGATCACGAGATCAGGAGTTTGAGACCAGCCTGGCCAGCATGGTGAAACTCCATCTCTACTAAAAATACAAAAATTAGCCGGGCATGGTGGCATGCACCTGTAATCTCAGCTACTCAGGAGGCTGAGTCAGGAAAATCACTTCAACCCAGGAGGCAGAGGTTGCAGTGAGCTGAGATCGTGCCACTGCACTCCAGCCTGAGTGACAGAAAGAGACTCCGTCTAAAAAAAATAAAATAAAAATAAGAATAAAAGTACCTACGTCATGAAGCTATTTTAATTTAAGAGCATAAATTAATTGTCTCGTTAATACTGTTAATTGTTAATACTGTAGTATATTTAACTTTCTGTTTATGTGTGTATTCCACAGTGAGTAGGTCTAATAATTGTTTATACTGTAGTATATTTAATTTTCTGTTTATGTGTGTATTACAGCGAGTAGGTCTATACACACCTACCCCCAAAGGCCAAGGAAGCTGAGAAGTGGAAGAAAGAGGCTGACAAATCCAATTTCTCAGAAAGAAACATTTAATAGGGATTTATGAACAGAAGCCATGTCTCAGGCAGCCTTGAAATGAGATGGTGGATTCCCGCGTTGCTACCTTCCAGACCCGGGGCTTATATACCACAGGAAATTTCCCTAAGAGCAGGATTTATGGTAAGTATGTGTTGACGATAACATCAAGATTGTTTGAGCTAAGGGCAGGATTTATGGTAAGTACGTGAAAGTAGAAATCTCAGATCCATTCCCAGAACTGGGGTTAACGAAAAGTCAGCATGGTGGATTAGCATCCAAGATAGAGTTGCTTCAGTCTCCACAGTGTGTCTGGTCCCCTGGACGCTGAGCTCCTGACGCTAAGCATTATTTCTTATTTATTTTTGTTTAATTCCCAATACTTAGCAAAATGCCTGGCATTGTGTTTATCAGTCCTCCTTGTTCTGGATATTCAACGTTATTTATTTATTTATTTATTTTATTTTTTATTTATTTTTTTTTTTGAGATGGAGTCTCACTCTGTCGTCCAGGCTGGAGTGCAATGGCGCGATCTTGGCCCACTGCAACCTCTGTCTCCCAGGTTCAAGCAATTCTCCTGCCTCAGGCTCCTAAGTAGCTGGGATTACAGGTGCCTACCATCATGCCCAGCTAATTTTTGTATTTTTATAGAGACGGGGTTTCACCATGTTGGCCAGGCTGGTCTTGAACTCCTGACCTCAGGTGAACTGCCCATCTCGGCCTCCCAAAATGCTGGTATTACAGGCATGAGCCATCACGTGCAGCCGATATTCAAATTTAATACATGTTTTTGTCCTCCTGCATCCACTCACTCTCAGCCTGGAACATGGAATCGCATGACAGGGTTCTGTCTGATGGAACATAAATGAACAGTATATTGCACTAACAGACCTGGCTATCAAACATCTCAAACTTTTATAGGCTCTTTCTCTATCCATATGGCTGGATGGAAACTCCCACAGCCTTGAATATGGCTATGCCACAAGATGAAAGAGATCAAATCTCTGCCTCACCCATGGGAGGTGAACTGCCTTAGCAGGAACATGCACACTGAACTTTAGGCTTTAAGTGAGCCAGAAATAAACCTTTGTTGTGCAAAACTCCTGAGAATGTTGTTAGCATTACTTACCCTAACAAATATCCTAGGTATTCAATTAAATCTGTTTAAAATGATTGATTGAATGAATGAATTCAAGAAATAACAAAGAAATATTTAAATAAATGTGATGGAACCCATGAGCAGGAAAGATAAAACTAGGAATAGGAAAAGATGGTTTTAAGAGTTAAAGAAGCCTAGAGACAAGAAAAAGAATAAGAACAAACTAAGTGAAGTGTCTCTACTACCCCTGCCCCCACCCCAATCACAAACAGAATTCACTTAGCCTGCTGTTCTCTGCCCTCCTTTTGTCAATCAGCCATAAAAAATCACAAACAAGGAAGAGTTTTAAATAGTTTCTGCTGCTGCTGGACAACTTTCTGACCCTTCAGATGGGTCAATATAGCACTGGGGATTTCAGGGTGAAATGATTGAGGTTCTTTCATAAGTATATATAGGCAGCTTCTCAAGGGGAAAAAATGTAGTCCTGGACTTTAATCTCTCCTATTTTCAGATGCTGTTGGAGGTCAGATAACTGGTATTGGACCATGACCACCTACTGTTCTCAAGTGATCATAGTAACTTACCTATTTGCCAGGAGGCATCAGAAATCCAGGCAGCGATGGGGAAAGACTTCTCCAAAATGGAGAAGAGAAAAGAATATCCGCAGAGTCTGAGAGAGTTGTTGAGTGTAACAGTCTGTAAAGAAATGAAATTTTGTGTTTGTCAAGGATATTAGGGAGAGGAGAGGTGGTAAGGAGGATGATAAGGCAGGGGCCCTTGAGGGGCAGGCATTCAGTCCAATCCTAGCAACCCAATACCAACCCAGACTTGTCTTTAGGTGCTTCCCTAACGTCTGCCTTGGTCTCCTCTTCTGTGGCATTTGTTTGGACTGGGAGAAAACTTTGGATGTTGTCTTGAAGGAGTCAAATAGAGTGGGACTGTCTATATGCTAGTCAAGCTTCAAAAGCAATGTTAAAACTAGACTGTTAAATAGGTTTAAAATGGTGAAAAAGCATCAGGTCTGAGAAAAATGGAAAAGACAAAAAAAAAAGTTTGTACTTTTTCACCATTTTGTCTTGAGCTATTTCAGTAAGGAATGGACATAGAATCAGTTTTAGCAATAATTCAATTCATCTCAATAAATATTTACTGGGCGACTCTCATGTGGCAAGCACTGTGCTAAATGCTGAAAATAAAGAAGTAAATATGGCAAGTTTCTGGCCTTCAACAAATTCATAATACAGCAGAAAGAAGAAATGTACAATCAATTTAAGTGAAATTTAACATGGCTGGCATTTTGCTGGGTGATAGAGGAAGGGGCAGAGATGTCAGAGAAATTTAGGAAGGAGAGGACATTTGAACTGAAACTTGAAAAATGTATTGACGGGATATCAGACAGACCCTGTAAGGAAAGGGCATTCTCTAGGAGAACTGGGAGGACAGGAAAAACGAAGTCAGAAACAAAAGAGTTGACAGACCTTGCTCAGGGAACATCAGTAATCTGGTATGTCTAGAATTTGTGTGTGTGAGGAGAAGCAAAGAGTGATAAGCTTAGAAGGGTAGACCAAGCCAGTTTGTTGAATAGAGAGCCATATATTCATGTCAAAAATTTGATTTTATTCTGATTCTGGAGAACCATCACAGGTTCTCAAGCAACAAGAGCACTCAGGCATCACTCAGCCATGACGATGGATTGAAAAGGTGCCAGATGACAGGCAGGAGCTGGGTTGATGAACTCTTGTCTAGATTAGGGAAGTGGTAATGAGAAGCAATAGGATGGGAGAAATACAAAAATTATTTTGTCAGTAGAATTTGGAGGTATCCAAGTGGATTTGGGAAGGGTAATTTCCAAAGTTTGGGCAATGGGGTGGATGCAAATACCCTTCTATTTTCTTGCTACCTTCTATTACCATTTAATTATCATGTAACCTTTACAACAGAAGTTCCCAACCTGAAGGCCATAGACTGGTACAGGCCTGTTAGGAACCTGACTACACAGCAGAAGATAGGTGGTGGGTGAGTGAGCGAAGCTGATCTCTGCCTCCTGTCAGATCAGTGGTGGCATTAGATTCTCTTAGGGTCACAAACCCTACGGTGAACTGCACATGCCAGGGATCTAGGTTGCGTGCTCCTTTTGAGAATCTAATTCCTGATATCTGTTACTGTCTCCCATCACCCTCAGATGGGACCGTCTATTTGTCAGAAAACAAGCTCAGGGCTCCCACTGATTCTACATCATGGTGTGTATGTAATAATAATAGAAAAAAGTGCACAATAAATGTAATGCGCTTGAATCATCTTGAAACCGTCCCCCTTGACCCCTGCCCTGTCCATGGAAAAAATTGTCTTCACAAAACTGGTTCCTGGTCCCAAAAAGGTTGAGGACTGCTGCTTTAGACCGTCAACTAAGGGGTCCACATGTAGGTTTTCCCTTCCCTTGCGGGAAGAGAATCATCCCTGTGCTTTGCCCTTTCCTATAGAAACGTGGTTGGATACCCACATTTATACAAAGTCTGGCTATAACTATTTTCCCATGAGTTTTGTGAACCAGGGATTAAAAATAATAATAAAAGAAATTCAGCAACAAAATCTTGGTCTTTAAAGCTCTGGAATTCATTTGAATCAAATGTTGCCATGGTTTCAAGAGTCTGAAATCAACATTTCAAGGTAATCCCAAGATCTAGATATTGCTGCAGCATTCAGGTATCAAGGAACAATAAAAGTGCCATACTCCATTAGTGACAGAACTCTGTTAAGGTTGTGCAAGTGCCTCAAATTGGTATTCAGCTTAATCACTGATACTGTATTACTAATTATAGCATGACACCATACAAAAGTGGTACTTTTTAAAAGGCTGGCAAATGGCATTATTTTAATAAGTCATTAGGAAATTGCTTTTTGAGGATGCAATGAAAGTACAAGTTTCTCAATTAGGGGAATTATGTAGAGTTGATGAGATATTTGAGCATGCATGATCTGCAGCTAGCGGTCCATTTGAAGAGGCCAAGCCATTGAGAGGGCTGGCTAATGAGATCCAAGATGATCTGATTCATTGTAGGAGAAAAATGATAATAGAGGCTATAAATGGAGGGTGTTACAGGACTACTTGTCTCCCAGGCTACAACCACGGAAGTCTCCCAACTTTCACCGTCAAGATAAGGCGGGCACGGTAGCTCATGCCTGTAATCCTAGCACTTTGGGAGGGTGAGATGGGCAGATCACAAGGTCAGGAGATAGAGACTATCCTAGCTAATGCAGTGAAACAGTGTCTCTACTAACAATACAAAAAATGAACCAGGCGTGGTGGCACGTACCTATAGTCCCAGCTACTCGGGAGGCTGAGGCAGAAGAATCACTTGAATCCGGGAGGCGGAGGTTGCAGTAAGCCGAGATCGCACCACTACACTCCAGCCTGGGCAACAGAGCAAGACTCTGTCCCAAAAAAAAAAAATGTCAAGATAGACCTGATTTTTGAGAGGATTACACAACTTTGTCTAATGACACATATGAGCAAGAAAAATAAATGATTATTAGTTGGCTGGACAACTCAAAAATATGGAATTTGTGTTTTGGACTCATTAGTAACCTAGAGAATAGTTGTTTGAGATAGGAAGCAAAATGAGAGGTGGTAACAAGTTCAAGAATAAAAGATCTTGCAGTTCTTTCCATGCCCACAATATTTTGTTCAGAAACTTTCACCCAAAAAATTTATACCTAAGTTTGAAAAGCATTATGTGGGCTCTACATGTGTGTATACTGTGTATGTTCAAGTGTGTGTATGAGAAAGGATGAAGGAAAGAAACAGAGCACATTTCTTGCTTTATTTTCACATTTGGCAAAGAGTATTCATCCTACATCTCAGATTACCAGTTGTACTATTTGGAAAGGCTCAGGAATGTTTTCTTCGACAATTTTTGCCTTCAAGAAACTATGTTTTTCTGAGGCTCCAGTTATTGATCATTCTCAGAAATGGGTTTCTATATATAAAAAGCCAAGACACTTTTCTAAGTATGAAATTTTCACCTGGAAATTGAGAGCCCTGTTTGAGTTCCCCAAGGCTCAGTGTTCCCGGAGTTTGCAGTGACTCAGAAGATTTGGAAATGCTTGCTCAACCTTAATGTCCAAACACTTCAAAATCTTTTGAATTCTATCTTTATTTTGACTTTGAAAGAGCTTGCATTTGACAGATGTGCTATAAATCTTCCCAGTTTGTCATCTGTGGGTGAGATTAATTGAAGTCAAATAGGAGCAATAGCCATTAACACATTGGGGTCTGATGAACAATGCTTAGATTGGAGGAAGTTATATATATACATATATATATACACACACACACACATATACATACAGTATGTATATACATACATACATAGCATCATTCTTAAGACCAGTTGGAAAATGTCTGGTGACATTAATGGGACGGCATATATGGGCATAAGTGGCTCAGGGCCTATAGATGAAACTTTTCCTCCCTGAACCTTCAGGATAGATTATACATTATCTACTTGAGTTACCAAAGATACAGAGCTCAACTCTGTATTTTAGGAAATTAAACTATGAAATAAGATTCTTAAAAATTAAAAAAGACATGAATACTGCTTAGTCATTTTGTTAGGTGTTTGAGGTAATTTGTAGTCTGAAGACATTACGACTTCAGTCTTACACAGAGCAAAATTCGTGGAATGACTCGGTTGATCTCAGCATGAAGGAGAACAGACACATTTTTCAAAAGCAGCAATTGACTTGTTAAAGGTTTGACATATCACAAACATTTTGATTTTGTGATCAGACTGGATAGTGATTTACTTATCCACTGACTTCACTGTCAGGTAATTTATAAGTTTACTTCTCAGCTGAGAAGTGTGGAAAATCTTAGGAGGAATTCAGAGGGCAAAGAGGAGGAAACACAAAGATGTAATAAAGGCTATAGTGGTTGCTAAAACGACAAGAAAAACAAATGGAAATCATTTGATTTGCACTGCACCTGTGAGAGAAGAAATTATGGTCCCTTTTTACATCTGAATCTCACAGGTCTATTTTGAGAGTTGAGAGATCTGTGTGAGGTACCTAATTCACTCTTCTCAAACAGCCTTCACTTTAAGAGAACTCAACTGTGAAATTTATAGAAATTATTTCTGAAGCTAAGAAGAAAGTTCAAATACCTTTTGCTTTTCACTATTTCATCAAAACTCTTCTAAAATCCCGAGACACAATGTAGTGTGGTGTGATTAAGATAGGCCAAGTCATAGGTTGCTATAATTATTAAAAACCTTGGTTTATCCTTGTGTACAAGGAATAGAATCTCTCAACCTATCTCATGTCATTAACCTTCACAAGGAGCAGGGTGATGTGGTTACTGCTTTTGGTACCTGAAAGATTCCAAGACTTGAGGCACTGAGAAACAAAGTGTTTGGCTGAGGGATCAGATAAGAGAATAGCAGACGAACCAGTATGGATGGCTCCTGGCCATGCATGTCACTGTCTCACCAGAAGCCATCTACTTCTTTTAAGATGTGACATGATTAGTTTACACTCTAGCATCAAACAAGTTACTCAAATGTTAGCTCACACAACACTGATCATCAATCTGATATTTAATGTTATGTTATTCAATAATAGTAATACAGTACATTTATTTATTTAACAAGTATTTCTTAAATACTAACTCTGCATCAGTCACCGTATTAGGTACTGGGAACCCAAAAATAAATGAGAAGTGGTACCTGACTGAGGAGCCGAGTCTCATGAAGGAGACAGACACAGAAATTAATAAACACAATTCTTGAAAGGGCAGAGAGAAGCACAGTAGTGTAGGAGCCCAAACATATAATGTCAATTAACCAATAATTCATTCTTAGACCTTTCTATACCTCATTCCCTAGCATGATGCTGGGCACATGCAGGCACTTGATAAATGTGTATTTGGATGGATGGATGGATGGATGGATGGATGGATAAATGGTTGATGGGTAGATGGGTGGAAAAGTGGATGAGTGGATGAGTGGATGAGTTAATGAGAAGAGTGAGTGAGTAAATAAAAATAAATTGACAACTCAGGAAATAATATTCTGACAGGTCATGTGTTCTCATTTTAGGTTTGGGAAATCTGGCCAAGGTAATTGGAAAGTATGGTAGAATTCATTGACATATCTGGATATTCAGAAAGGCTTAAGATAATACTACAGATGGTAAAATAAAAAGTTAGAGAGCCAGTTAATTGTTTCTCCATAGATACACATACAGTTAACTTCAACTCACTTGTTTATTTATTTATGATTATCCTCAGCTCAAGCATCATTTTTTCAGAGATAACTTTCCAGGCTCCCAATCCCACACATGGTCTAGGTCAGGGCATTTATTAAACAATCTCAAAGAATCATGTACTGTTGCTTCATCATACTGGTCTCTGCATATTCTTATGCATACAATAGTTTGTGTTATTTATTTTTAGATTCATGCTTGTCTCCCCTAGAAGAATATAAGATCAAAAAGAAGAGTCGGAGCCTCATCTGTTTTTGCTTCCCAGAGATAGCATCAACATCTAAGACAGTATTTGGCATGTAAAAGGTGCTAAATAAATATTTGTTGAATAGGTAAAGAGAAGCACTCCTGTCTCACTGACTGAAATACTGTGAATATGCAAGAAGCAATGCTTTTTCAGAACTCTGTAAATGTTTGCTATTCAAAAAAAAAAAAGGTTTTTACTGCTCATATATAGACACTAAAGAAATATTCATTTCTTTTAAGAAAAATGTATATGGCTTCACTTGAATCACATTGGTCTCAATCATTCAGATAACTCCAGCAAGCAGAGGCTGGAAAATGTCATTGCTGGAATTGTAGAGAGTTAATATATAATATACATAATACCCTTTTCTTCTTTCTCCTGATTTAGGACCAATGGATAAATAAAGGTGATGCATTGACAATTATGGTATCAGCACCGGCAGGCCCATTGAAAGATTGGCCTTTGTATTAACCCATTTTCACACTGCTACCAAGAGCTACTGGAGACTGGGTAATTTATAAAGAAAAGAGGTTTTACTGACTCAAAGTTCCACAAACTTAACAGAAAGTGTAACTGGGAGGCCTCAGGAAACTTACGATCATGGCGGAAGGTGAAGGGGAAGCACGCACATCTTCACAATGGCAGAGCAGGAGACAGACAGAAAGTGAAGAAAGAAGTGTCACATGCTTTCAAACAACCAGATATCGGAAGAAGGAACTCACTATCACGAGGACTGCAAGAGGGAAGTCCACCCCATGATTCAGTCACCTCCCACCAGGCCCCTCCCCTGACACATGGGGATTACAATTTGAGATGAGATTTAGGTGGGGACACGGAGCCAAACCATATCAGTCTTTCAATCTGTAACTCAAATAATTTATGACCCTTTCCTGCCCCTCACCCCCACACTAGACCTTGGGAAAGCCATGTGCAGGAAGATATGCCACTTGCAGCAAGGGTTTTCTCATTTTATGTAGAGTAGTACAAAAGGTAAATAAGAGAACATATTCCGGGATTTGGGGTCTTTTTCTTCACTTAAGAATCAGAGACCAGTGCATGTTATTGATGTAACTCATAAAAAATAATGGGTGAGACAAGAGGCCAGAGTTCCCTGCACATGCGATCAGTAAGGCCAGAAGAAAGGAGAAATCCCCATGACAGGCAAATCCTTGATGAGCTTCTCTGTTCCAACCACTGGGACACAGTACAGTAAATGGCAAATGAATAGGGGAAATAGGAAAAAAAAAAAGAAATATGCAAGTTTTGCGTTTCCAGATGGCACAATTCATGGAAATTATCACCTTCATTTCTGACAAGCATCTGGTAGTTATTACCCAATCTTTTCTTCGCAGGAGCCATGACATCGTTTAAAAGAATTCAGGCCAGGCACGGTGGCTCACGCCTGAAGCCGAGGCAGGCGGATCACCTGAGGTCAGGCATTCAAGACCAGCCTGGCCAACATGGTGAAACCCCATCTCTACTAAAAAAAAAAAATACAAACAATTAGCCGGGCATGATGGTGGGTGCCTTTAATCTCTGCTCAGGAGGCTGTGGTGGGAGAATTGCTTGAACCTGGGAGGCAGAGGTTGCAGGGAGCTGAGATCGCACCACTGTACTCTAGCCTGGGTGAGAGAGCAAGACTTCATCTCAAAAAAAAAAAGAAAAAGAAAAAGAAAAAGAAAAAGCAAAGAATAGGAGATCTATTTGGTACAGCAGTATTTGCTCTTACTTCAAAGATGTTTGGCTTAGGGGATCTCCTCCTATCTGGTTGTGACCTCTCCCCATCATATGCCTTTATGCTCAACTCCTTGGTATTAGGTTCTCCCATGCACTCATTATTTATTGCATAAAAGTAGCTACAATTCCCTGAACCTTACTGCATGTCAGGCACTATGATAAGCACTTTATATGCATTATCTCAATTCTCACAGTCTATACAGTAGAATGAATATCCCCATTGTAAAGATGAGGAAACTGGGGCTTGTGACTACCAATTTCTTGCCAAGATTCACATAACTTGTTATTGAAGGAGCTGAAATTCAAAGCCAAGAAACTTGATTTCAGAGCCTGCATTCAACCACTATAGCAGCAAGGAGAAATGAGAAATACCTGGAAAAACTTTCCTAGACAAAAAGAGTGCAGATTGTCACCTGTCAGCTCTACTTAATACATAAGAAAATTCAAAAGAGAGGTAACATTGCTTCATCTTGTAACAACTTTTACCTCAAATCTATTCCTGTTTAAGAAATAGCCCTGAGAATGCTTATGTCGGTGGGAATGTAAATTAATTCAGTCACTGTGGAAAGCAGTTTAGAGATTTATCTAAGAACTTAGAACTACCATTCAACTGAGCAATCTCATTACTAGGTACACATCCAAAAGAAAGTAAGCCGGTCTATCAAAAAGACACTTGCACTCATAGGTTCATGGAAGCACTATTCATAATCATAGAAAAGACACAGCAAAGACATGGAATTAACCTAGATGCCCATCAGTGTGGATTGGATTTTTTTTAATGTGGTACATATATACCATGGAATACTACATAACCATAAAAAAATTTTTTTTTAAATCATGTCCTTTATGGCAACATGGATGCAGCTGGAGGACATTATTCTAAGCGAATTAACTCAGGAACAGAAAACCAAATACCACATGTTCTCGATTATAAGTGGGAGCTAAACTTTGGGTACACATGGACATAAAGATGGCAACAATAGGCACTGGGGACTACTAGAGAGGGAAGGGAGAAAGGGGAGCAAAAGTTGAGAAAGCTCTCTATTGGGTATCATGCTTACTACCTGGGTGACAGAATAAACCATACTCCAAACCTCAGCATCACACAGTGTACCTAAGTAACAAAGTTGTATATGTACTCCTTAAATCTAAAATAAAAGTCAATTTAAAATAAGAGAGAGAGCCGGGCATGGTGGCAGGTGCCTGTAATCCCAGCACTTTGGGAGGCCAAAGCAGGCAGATCACCTGAGGTCAGGAGTTCAAGGCCAACATGGTGAAACCCCGTCTCTACTAAAAACAATACAAAAATTAGCCGGGCATGGTGGCAGGTGCCTGTGATCCCAGCTACTCAGGAGGCCGAGGCAGGAGAATTGCTTGAACCCAGGAAGCAGAGGTTGCAGTGAGCCAAGATTGCACCATTGCACTCCAGCCTGGGTGACAAGAGTGAAACTCTGTCTCAAAAAAAAAAGAAGAGAGAGAGAGAGATAGCCCTGAATATATACCCTTGATTCCAACTGAAGTCACCATAACAACCAAAGAAGATAGTCACAGAGAAAGAATAAGACCGAGCTTTCTCTAGAACACTTTGATGAAATTCCTTTTTTGCTTTCAAGTTTTTTTTGTCTTTAATCAATACATATTAATTGTACGTATTTATGGGTATAGTGTGATGTTTTGATACATATATACATACCTCAAATGCTTATCATTTCTTTGTGATGAGAATATTCAAAATCCTACCTTCTAGCTCTTTTGACATATACTATATTTTATTGTTGACTATAGACACTCTACTATGCAATAGAATGCCAGAACTCAATTCTCCTAAGTGGAACTTTGTATGTGATGACCAGCCTCTCTCCACCCCTTTCTCATTTCTGATTAGATGCTGTGGTAGCTAATCTCCAGAGACAGTCCCAGTGACCAAACCTCCTTGTACATCTTGGTACAACCACACTGGATCTGGACTGGCCCTGTGCATCACTCTGATTGCTACAATGTGGCAGAAGGGAGCTACGTATCTTTCAAGACTGAGAGATCTACACCTCTCCTTGGCACCTCTGCTCATCTCCTGTCTCCTCTTGGAACATTTCCTCTTGTAGCCCAGTCACTGTGTTTGTGCTTTAAGAAACCCACATGGGGGTGGCAGTTCCAAGATGGCTGAATAGGAACAGCTCCAATCTACAGCTCCCAGCATGAGCAACGCAGAAGATGGGTGATTTCTGCATTTCCAACTGAGGTACCGGGTTCATCTCACTGGGGCTTGTTGGACAGTGGGTACAGGACAGTGGGTGAAGCACACTGAGCATGAGCAGAAGCAGGGTGAGGCATTGCCTCACCCCAGAAGCACAGGGGGTCAGGGAATTCCCTTTCCTAGCCAAGCAAAGCTGTGACAGATGGCACCTGGAAAATTGGGTCACTCCCACCCTAATACTGCACATTCCAATGGTCTTAGCAAATGACACACCAGGAGATTATATCCCACGTCTGGCTTGGAGGTTCCCACGCCCACAGAGCCTCACTCATTGCTAGTACAGCAGTCTGAGATCGAAATGCAAGGTGGCAGCGAGGCTGGCAGAGGGTCACCCGCCATTGCTGAGGCATGAGTAGGTAAACAAAGCAGCTGGGAAGCTCGAAATTGATGGAGCCCACCGCAGCTCAAGGAGGCCTGCCTGCCTCTGTAGACTCCACCTCTGGAGGCAGGGCATAGCCAAACACAAGGCAGCAGAAACCTCTGCAGACTTAAATGTCCCTGTCTGACAGCTTTGAAGAGAGTGTGGTTCTCCCAGCACAGAGTTTGAGATCTGAGAACGGACAGACTGCCTCCTCAAGTGGATTCCTGAACCCCAAGTAGCCTAACTGGGAGGCACCCCCCAGTAGGGGCAGACTGACACCTCACACGGCCAGGTACCCCTCTGAGATGAAACTTCCAGAGGAACGATCAAGCAGCAACATTTTCTGTTCAGCAATATTCACTGTTCTGCAGCCTCCATTGCTGATACCCAGGCAAACAGGGCCTGGAGTGGACCTCCAGCAAATTCCTACAGACCTGCAGCTGAGGTTCCTGACTGTTAGAAGGAAAACTAACAAACAAAAAGGACATCCACACCAAAACCCCATCTGTACGTGACCATCATCAAAAACTAAAGGTAGATAAAACCGCAAACATGGGGAAAAAACAGAGCAGAAAAGCTAAAAATTCTAAAAATCAGAGTGCCTTTCCCCCTCCAAAGGAACACAGCTCCTCACCAGCAATGGAACAAAGCTGGATGGAGAATGACTTTGACGAGTTGAGAGAAGAAGGCTTCAGACAATCAAACTCCTCCAAGTCAAAGGAGGAAGTATGAACCCATCACAAAGTAGCTAAAAACCTGGAAAAAAGATTAGACGAATGGCTAACTAGAATAACCAGTGTAGAGAAGTCCTTAAATGACCTGATGGAGCTGAAAACCATGGCATGAGAACTACGTGATGAATGCACAAGCTTCAGTAGCCAATTCAATCAACTGGAAGAAAGGGTATCAGTGATTGAAGAGCAAATGAATGAAATGAAGCGAGAGGAGAAGTTTAGAGAAAAAAACAGTAAAAAGAAATGAACAAAGCCTCCAAGAAATATGGGAAATATGGGACTATGTGAAAAGATCAAATCTACGTCTGATTGGCGTACCTGAAAGTGACAGGGAGAATGGAACCAAGTTGGAAAACACTCTGCAGGATATTATCCAGGAGAACTTCCCCAATCTAGCAAGGCAGGCCAACATTCAAATTCAGGAAATACAGAGAATGCCACAAAGATACTCCTCGAGAAGAGCAACTCCAAGACACATAATTGTCAGATTCACCAAAGTTGAAATGAAGGAAAAAATGTTAGGGGCAGCCAGAGAGGAAGGTCGGGTTGCCAACAAAGGGAAGCCCACCAGACTACCAGCTGATTTGGCAGAAACTCTACAAGCCAGAAGAGAGTGGGGGCCAATATTCAACATTTTTAAAGAAATGAATTTTCAACCCAGAATTTCATATCCAGCCAAACTAAGCTTCATAAGTGAAGGAGAAATAAAATACTTTACAGACAAGCAAATGCTGAGAGATTTTGTCACCACCAGGCCTGCCCTAAAAGAGCTCCTGAAGGAAGCACTAAACATGGAAAGGAACAACCAGTACCAGCCACTGCAAAAACATGCCAAATTGTAAAGACCATCAAAGCTAGGAAGAAACTGCATCAACTAACAAGCAAAATAACCAGCTAACATCATAATGACAGGATCAAATTCACACATAACAGTATTAACGTTAAATGTAAATGGGCTAAATGCTCCAATTAAAAGACACTGACTGGGTCAGGCATGGTGGCTCACGCCTGTAATCCCAGCACTTTGGGAGGCCGAGATGGGTGGATCACGAGGTCAGGAGATCAAGACCATCCTGGCTAACACAGTGAAACCCCGTCTCTACTAAAAATACAAAAAATTAGCCGGGCGTGGTGGCAGGCGCCTGTAGTCCCAGCTGCCTGGGAGGCTGAGGCAGGAGAATGGCATGAACCTGGGACGTGGAGCTTGCAGTGAGCTGAGATTGGGCCACTGCACTCCAGCCTGGGTGACAGAGCGAGACTCCATCTCAAAAAAAAAAAAAAAAAAAAAGACACTGACTGGCAAATTGGATAGTGAGTCAAGAACCATCGGTGTGTTGTATTCAGGATACCCATCTCATGTGCAGAGACACACATAGGCTCAAAACAAAGGGATGGAGGAAGATCTACCAAGCAAATGGAAAACAAAAAAAGGCAGGGGTTGCAATCCTAGTCTCTGATAGAACAGACTTTAAGCCAATAAAGATCAAAAGAGACAAAGAAGGCCATTACATAATGGTAAAGGGATCAATTCAACAAGAAGAGCTAACTATTCTAAATATATATGCACCCAATACAGGAGCACCCAGATTCATAAAGCAAGTCCTTATGAGACATGACAGCATGCTGGCAGCCCTCGCTCGCTCTTGGCGCCTCCTTGGCCTTGGCGCCCACTCTGGCCATGCTTGAGGAGCCCTTCAGCCTGCCGCTGCACTGTGGGAGCCCCTCTCTGGGCTGGCCGAGGCTGGAGCCAGCTCCCTCTGCTTGCGTGGAGGTGTGGAGGGAGAGGCGTGGGCAAGAACTGGGGCTGCACGCGGTGCTTGCAGGCCAGCATGAGTTCCGGGTGGGCGTGGGCTCAGCAGGTCCTGCAGTCAGAGCGGCCGGCCCGTGCCACTGGCCCCAGGCAGAGAGGGGCTTCACACCCAGGCCAGCAGCTGTGGAGGGTGCGCCGGGTCCCCCAGCACTGTTGGCCCCCCTGCGCTGTGCTCAAATTCTCACCAGGCCTCAGCTGCCTGCCCGTGGGGCAGGGCTTGGGACCTGCAGCCTGCCATGCCTGAGCCTCCTTCCCACCATGGGCTCCTGTGCAGCCCAAGGCTCCCCGACGAGCACTGCCCCCTGCTCCACAGCTCCCATTCCCATTGACTGCCCAAGGGCTGAGGAGTACAGGCGCATGGTGCGGGACTGGCAGGCAGCTCCACCTGCAGCCCTGGTGCAGGATCCACTAGGTGAAGCCAGCTGGGCTCCTGAGTCGGGTGGGGACTTGGAGAACCTTTATGTCTAGCTAAAGGACTGTAAACACACCAATCAGCACTCTGTGTCTACCTCAAGGTTTGTAAACACACCAATCAGCACTCTGTGTCTAGCTCAAGGTTTCTAAATGCACCAATCAGCACTCTGTGTCTACCTAAAGGTTTCTAAATGCACTATCAGTGCTCTGTGTCTAGCTAATATAGTGGGGACTTGGAGAACTTTCATGTCCAGCTAGAGGATTGTAAATGCACCAATCAGCACTCTGTGTCTAGCTCAGGGATTGTAAATGCACCCATCAGTGCTCTGTGTCTAGTTAATCTAGTGGGAACTTGGAGAACTTTTGTGTCTACCTAAAGGATTGTAAATGCACCAATCAGCACTCTGTGTCTAGCTCAAGGTTTGTAAACGCACCAATCAGCACCCTGTCAAAAAGGACCAATCAGCTCTCTGTAAAACAGACCAATCAGCTCTCTGTAAAATGGACCAATCAGCTCTCTGTAAAATGGGCCAATCAGTAGGATGTGGGTGTGGTCAGATAAGGGAATAAAAGCAGACTGCCTGAGCCACCAGTGGCAACCCGCTTGGGTCCCCTTCCACACTGTGGAAGCTTTGTTCATTTGCTCTTTGCAATAAATCTTGCTGCTGCTGACTCTTTGGGTCCACACTGCCTTTATGAGCTGTAACACTCACTGCAAAGGTCTCCAACTTCACTCCTGAGGCCAGCAAGACCACGAACCCACCAGGAGGAATGAAGAACTCTGGACGGGAGGAGCAAACATCTCCAGACGCACCACCTTAAGAGCTGTAACACTCACCGTGAAGGTCTGCAGCTTCACTCCTGAAGCCAGCGAGACCACAAACCCAGCAGAAGGAAGAAACTCCGAACACGTCCAAACATCAGAAGGAACAAACTCACTACCTTTAAGAACTGTAACACTCACTGCCAGGGTCCGCGGCTTCATTCTTGAAGTCAGTGAGACCAAGAACCCACCAATTCTGGAAACAATTAGAGACCTACAAAGAGACTTGGACTCCCACACAATAATAATGGGAGACTTCAACACCCCGCTGTCAACATTAGACAGATCCATGAGACAGAAAGTTAACAAGGATATCCAGGAATTAAACTCAGCTCTGCACCAAGCAGACCTAATAGACATCTACAGAACTCTCCACCCCAAATCAACAGAATATACATTCTTTTCAGCACCACAACACACCTATTCCAAAATTGACCACATAGTTCAAAGTAAAGCACTCCTCAGCAAATGTAAAAGAACAGAAATTATAACAAACTGTCTCTCAGACCACAGTGCAATCAAACTAGAACTCAGGATTAAGAAACTCAGTCAAAACCGCTCAACTACATGGAAACTGAACAACCTGCTCCTGAATGACTACTGGGTACATAATGAAATGAAGGCAGAAATAAAGATGTTCTTTGAAACCAACGAGAACAAAGACACAACATAGCAGAATCTCTGGGACACATTTAAAGCAGCATGTAGAGGGAAATTTATAGAACTAAAAGCCCACAAGAGAAAGAAGGAAAGATCAAAAATTGACACCTTAATATCACAATTAAAAAAACCAGAGAAGCAAGAGCAAACACATTCAAAAGCTAGCAGAAGGCAAGAAATAACTAAGATCAGAGCACAACTAAAGGAGATAGAGACACAAAAAACCCTTCAAAAAATCAATGAATCCAGGAACTGGTTTTTTGAAAAGATCAACAAAATTGATAGACCACTAGCAAGACTACTAAAGAAGAAAAGTGAGAAGAATCAAATAGACACAATAAAAAATGATAAAGGGGATATCACCACCAATCCCACAGAAATACAAACTACTATCAGAGAATACTATAAACACCTCTATGCAAATAAACTAGAAAATCTGGAAGAAATGGATAAATTCCTGGACACATACACCCTCCCAAGACTAAACCAGGAAGAAGTTGAATCTCTGAATAGACCAATAACAGGCTCTGAAATTGAGGCAATAATTAATAGCTTACCAACCAAAAAAAGTCCAGGGCCAGATGGATTCACAGCCGAATTCTACCAGAGGTACAAGGAAGAGCTGGTACCATTCCTTCTGAAACTATTCCAATCAATAGAAAAAGAGGGAATCCGCCCTAACTCATTTTATGAGGCCTGCATCATCCTAATACCAAAACCTGGCAGAGACACAACAAAAAAAGAGAATTTTAGACCAATATCCCTGATGAACATCAATGCAAAAATCCTCAATAAAATACTGGCAAACCGAATCCAGCAGCACACCAAAAAGCTTATCGACCATGATCAAGTGGGCTCCATCCCTGGGATGCAAGGCTGGTTCAACATACACAAATCAATAAACGTAATCCATCACATGAACAGAACCAAAGACAAAAATAACATGATTATCTCAATAGATGCAGAAAAGGCCTCTGACAAAATTCAACAGCCTTCATGCTAAAAACTCTCAATAAATTAGGTATTGATGGGACATATCTCAAGATGATAAGGGCTATTTTTGACAAACCCACAGCCAGTAGCATACTGAATGGGCAAAAACTGCAAGCATTCCCTTTGAAAACTGGCACGAGACAGGGATGCCCTATCTCACCACTCCTATTCAACATAGTGTTGGAAGTTCTGGCCAGGGCAATCAGGCAGGAGAAGGAAATAAAGAGTATTCAATTAGGAAAAGAGGAAGTCAAATTGTCCCTGTTTGCAGATGACATGATTGTATATCTAGAAAACCCCATCATCTCTGCCCAAAATCTCCTTAAGCTGATAGGCAACTTCAGCAAAGTCTCAGGATACAAAATCAATGTGCAAAAATCACAAGCATTCTTATACATCAATAACAGACAAACAGAGAGCCAAGTCATGAGTGAACTCCCATTCACAACTGCTTCAAAGAGAATAAAATACCTAGGAATCCAACTTATAAGGGCTGTGAAGGACCTCTTCAAGGAGAACTACAAACCACTGCTCAATGACATAAAAGAGGACACAAACAAATGGAAGAACATTCCATGCTCATGGATAGGAAGAATCAACATCGTGAAAATGGCCTTACTGCCCAAGGTAATTTATAGATTCAATGCCATCCCCATCAAGCTACCAATGACTTTCTTCACAGAATTGGAAAAAACTGCTTTAAACTTCATAGGGAACTGAAAAAGAGCCCACATTACCAAGTCAATCCTAAGCCAAAAGAACAAAGCTGGAGGCATCACGCTACCTGACTTCAAACTGTACTACAAGGCTACAGTAACCAAAACAGCATGGTACTGGTACCAAAACAGAGATATAGACCAATGGAACAGAACGGAGCCCTCAGAAATAATACCACACAGCTACAACCATCTGATCTTTGACAAACCTCACAAAAACAAGCAATGGGGAAAGGATTCCCTATTTAATAAATGGTGCTGGGAAAACTGGCTAGCCATATGTAGAAAGCTGAAACTGGATCCCTTCCTTACACCTTATACAAAAATTAATTCAAGATAGATTAAAGACTTAAATGTTAGACCTAAAACCATAAAATCCCCAGAAGAAAACCTAGGTAATGCCATTCAGGACATAAGCATGGGCAAGGACTTCATGTCTAAAACACCAAAAGCAATTGCAACAAAAGCCAAAATTGACAAATCAGATCTAACTAAACTACAGAGCTTCTGCACAGCAAAAGAAACTACTATCAGAGTGAACAGGCAACCTACAGAATGGGAAAAAATTTTTGCGATCTACTCACCTGACAGTGGGATAATATCCAGAATCTACAAAGAACTCAAACAAATTTACAAGAAAAAAAACAAACAACCCCATCAAAAAGTAGGCGAAGGATATGAACAGACACTTCTCAAAAGAAGACATTTATGCAGCCAACATCATCACTGGCCATCAGAGAAATGCAAATCAAAACCACAATGAGATACCATCTCACACCAGTTAGAATGGCAATCATTAAAAAGTCAGGAAACAACAGGTGCTGAAGAGGATGTGGAGAAATGGGAACACTTTTACCCTGTTCCTATGTGAGACTGTAAACTGGTTCAAACATTGTGGAAGACAGTGTGGTGATTCCTCAAGGATCTAGAACGAGAAATACCATTTGACTCAGCCATCCCATTACTGGGTATATATCCAAAGGATTATAAATCATGCTGCTATAAAGACACATGCACATGTATGTTTATTGTGGCATTATACACAATAGCAAAGACTTGGAACCAACCCAAATGTCCAACAATGATAGACTGGATTAAGAAAACGTGGCACATAGACACCATGGAATACTATGCAGCCATAGAAAAAGATAAGTTCATGTCCTTTGTAGGGACATGGATGAAACTACACTCAGCAAACTATCACAAGGACAAAAAACCAAACACCACACGTTCTCACTCATAGGTTGGAACTAAACAATGAGAACACTTGGACACAGGAAGGGGAACATCACACACCGGGGCCTGTGGTGAGGTGGGGGGTGGGGGGAGGGATAGCATTAGGAGATATACCTAATGCTAAATGACGAGTTAATGGGTGCAGCACACCACATACTACATATATACCTATGTAACAAACCTGCACGTTGTGCACATGTACCCTAGAACTTAAAGTATAATTAAAAAAAAAAAAAAAAAGAAATGCACATGGAGAAAACCAAGACACTCCTGTCAACTGCTAAGCTCCACGTAGATGACCAGTACCTACTGCCAGCAGTGTAAGCACACCAATTTGCACTTTTCAGCCCTGTCAGGTCCCTAGATGTCTGCAGCCCAGATGACATGACATCACATAGAAGAGAAGAATAGCCTGGCTGAGCCCAGTCAACCCACAAAGTTGTAACAGAAAATAAAATGTTTGCTGTTTTGTGCCATTAAATTTAAAGATGGTTTATTGCACAGTAATAACTAGAACACAACCCTTCTCTGGCCCCTGGGTTTCTGGAACAGGATGATTCTTATCATTAATTGGGGAAAGTTTTACTTGCAACATCATTTGTTTAAAGGATTTAATTGAGAAATGTTTTCTTTTGTTCTATCTTCCTTGATGAAAAGGTAAAGCTGAAATATTCCAAAGCAAACCATAATTACTATGTTGACTGACCCTTCTACAAAGAGCTGATAGGTGAATATTATGTTTCAGATGAAAGCTATCTAGAATTAGCCTCAACCCTTTATGGAACAACAATTTCCAAGACTAGTTAACGGTGAGACTGGGAAGCTATCTTGTAATCAGGAGTTCAGAGAAAGAAAATGCATATCTTGCAGCCCTTGTCACAACTTAAAAACAATTTGGGCTAATGTCTGTAAATAGAAAATAGCTATTAGCAAATCAATTAATTAGGGTCTTGTTGGCTTTTCTAGTGTCAACTCTAATTGTTTGTTTGATCTGAAGTATCCTTAGATTATTTACAATCATTCCTGCCAACCAACAAAAGACAATAAGGTTCGCCCTCACAAGTATGTGGGAGTTAGAGGATAGCTTTTATCCTAGATTCTTAGTCGTTGGCAATAATTTCAGAGACTAAGTATTTTCTTCAAGACAAAATCTCCTACTGAAGTTAATAAATGACTAACTTTCATAACAAATTTTCTAAGAGGGAAATAATTAATTAAATTTGCTTGGGGAAAAAAAACTCTAGATCCAGAGACATTTGTTCAGAATAAAATGACAAGAATATTTCTTTATGTCTTGTTTTTTTCCCTGCAGTTATTTTCTTGCATAGGGTCTGAGAAAGAAATCTACACTTCTGGAAGGAAACTGAGGTAGAGGATGAGTAATCACTCTATTCAAAAGCATGATCATACCTGGTGGCAGTACTCACAATCTGAGAAACTCTAATTGTATCTTTATTTCTCAAAAACACACTTGTCTTTTATCAATACATAAGTCAAGGTTATTTTTCTTTGTTCTACAGCACGATCTCAGCCTAATTCTTTATCTGATCGTTTTCCACTTCGTCATAAAAGAAAAGAATACAGGTTCCATTTTTAGCTTGAGAAAAATGGAAAATTCCCTCTCTGTAGCAAGCTGGAAAGTGGCTCTTATAACAAAATAATTACCTAATTAAAGTACTCAATTGAATCAGTTACCACAAGCCCAATTAAATCGAACTGCCAACAGGAATATATAATACCTGATAAGGAGAGTTAGTGAGTAGACAGACACAGAGCATGAAGATCATGCTCTCCATTTAACTTAGGGAAGATATTATGTATTTTTCCCTTTAAAAGGTGCTATATTTTCCCAATGAAATGTTGTTTCTTAATATGCCAATGAAGCTACATACCTGGTAGTGAGAATGTTAAATACTTACCTGCTAATTCAGGAGCTCAAGGTCAGATGTGTACTTTGCCAATGAACTTCTAGCCAGGGGCTTATGGAAACAAAAGACATTAGTGACTAATTTATCATAAAATCATCTTGTTTCTTTTCCTTCATGGTGCAGTGCGGGCAGGTAGTGGTTATTCAGTGTGACTGAACATATGACCAACAAAAAGAATGCCAAGCTTGAGGCAACAGAGAAATGACAGTTCTCTTTGACCAAAGGAAAATATCCGTCCACTCACTTCCTAACCAGAGAACCCTATTTCTTTGACTTCTGTGACGTTTCTTTATCATGCTAGCTAAGCCAGCTTTCTCTTCTCACAGCATCCTTGCCATAGGCAAGAATCCTGGGCTTTTTTTCTCTTTTCTACTCTCAATGTCATCTATTTTGGTTTGTTTCCACATTGAGAAGAGCATCCAGGACACCCACCATTTCTCCCCTGCTCTGCCAGAGTTGCTGTTCCAGTGGAGGAAATAGAACATTCTGGAAAACAGAAAAAAAGAATATTGAATTGACATGTCAGACATGTCTGCCAGCTAACCAACAAAATATAATAAGGTTGACTTTCAGAGGACAGCCTTTATCCTAGATGCTTTTTCTCCAATGACATATTCAGAGCCTAACCCTTTTCTTCAAGATGAAGTCTCTTATTGACATTAATACATGACTGACTTTCAAAACAAATTTTCTAAAAGGGCAATTATTAATTAAATTTGCTTGGGGAAGAAAAAAAACCTAGATCCAGGGACATTTGTTCAGAATGAAGGAACAAGAGTATTTCTTTAAGTCCCAACTGGCCAGGTGGGAGGGAAAATACTTTGGAAAAAGCAGGTAAACAACAGCACAAGAGAAGTTTTTGAGGTCAATTTTTCAAAGAGACAGCAAAGAGTCAGCCCCCAAAGCCTCATTGTCTTTATTGCCAGTTCCTGTCCCCATGTACCCTTGTATCTTTAGAACAAGTTTCCTTTTTTCTGAAGATGTCTGAGTGAGTCTTAGTCGCAGCCTAACACAGGTGTGCGATACTCTCCAAACTGTGAAATGACATTAGACACAACTAGTCACTGGCTAGATCCTGCTTGAAATGCAAAGTAAATTTTCCTGAGAAATTTGAAGTTTATAAAAATTCAGAAACTATCTACTTTAAATTATATGTGCCATATATCTTTCTTAAAATAGTTTATAGTTTTTACATTCATGTTACGAAGGTAATGTGATAGATATTTGACATTTGTAAAGCAGGGATTGGATATAAAAGATTCCATCTTTATGCTTTTGAAACCACAACAAAACCTAAAAATTTCTCCCCAGAAGGATGAATGCATTTGCCAAGTATTACTAATTTATAAGAGCTTTTTTTCTACTATCAGAGGAGAATTTTTTTACTTTGGTTCACTGGCACTCATAATATTCACTCATTTTCCAGAACTAATATTCCACTCTTTTTTAAAACATTACCAATGCTTTTTCATAAATCCAAAATATCTTTGGGAAATTTCTGTGAGTCATTTCTCACTTTACCTCAGAGCCCTTTGAAGTCAGTGCGAGCTCTATGTGTGAATCAGCCTCGTGGAAAGAGAAGCCAGAGGAGAAACAGGGGAGGTACAAAAATATTCCAACATAGAGAGTGAGGCCTTCCTTCTATGATGTGTCCCACAGGGCTGGCGTCAGAAATGGCTCTCAGGAGAGAATCCTTCAAGGAAAAAGAAAAACAGTTGCAAAAAATGGCCAAGAGCTAGCTGAAATAGGAAGGAGAAAAAACAGCAATTTAATATGAATTTTAACGAATGCTGATTCCAAGTTTCAGGAATTAGTTATGTATGAAGTTTGTTGGAAAGAGGTGGACTGAGCCTTGACTATAATGAAAACACAAGGTTGCCCAGAAGGCACAACTTTGGAACTTAACAGGTCTTTTCATGTCTCCTCCTAACTCCCCATTCTCAACCTCATGGCCCAAATCTCTTTCCTACTGATAACTAAAACATCCCCTGCAGTAACCCATTCCTCTGGGTTAGCTCTGCTTCACTGGGTGTTCTCTAGGAAAAGGGTACTGGGTTTTGGTGGTTTGAGTAGTATTGAGAACAGGGACAATAAAGTAAGAAGAAGCATCCCACAGAGCAGACTGAGAGAGGCACTCCCTTAGTAGTACACACAACAGGTGCAGGAGATGTGTTTAAATATTTTGTTGTCTTTCCAGAAAGCAAGTTGCCTGTTTTTCTTCTGCTGGTTTCCTGAAGTCATGTGGGAGACACCACTGGGAATGTCTATTCAGGCCATAGTGCTCCCTACTCTTTAAGAATTACTAGAACCACTCATACCATGGGCCTTTGGAGACATTAATGAGGTCATAAGAATGAGCTCCTGATCGGATAGGATTCATGTCCTTTTAGGAGAAGACACCAGAAAGCCTGACCAAGCTCTCTTTCTGTCTCCCACTCTCTGTTTTCTCTCCCCCTTGCTCAGAGAAAAGGACATGTAAGGACATAGCAAGAAGGCAGTCATCTGCAATCCAGAAAGGGAGACTCCCCAGAAACCAAACCCTGCTGGAACCTTGATCTTGGACTTGCCAGCCTCCAGAACTCTGAGAATAAATTTCTGTTGATTAAGGCCCACAGTCTGTAGTGTTTTGTTATGGCAGCCAGAGCATATTAATACATAGTACATATTCATATTCCTCCAAATTACGAAAAAAATTCTTTTATTGCTATTTGCTTTTTTCAATGTGCGATCTCATTGAAAATCATGTATTGCATTTGATTGTCATGTCTCTTTAGTCTTTTTCAATATAGTACCCCACACACACTTTTTTTTTAATCATTCAAGCTACACCTTCATTTTAACTATCACTAAGGAAAAAAACAGTACCGCCATTTATAACAATAAGATGTCATGGATTATAAAATGAATCCTATTAAATGTTGAAATTTAATATGTTAAAATGTGACCAGAAGGTGCATCCTATAATTGAAGAAATAAAATATTTCTGTCTAGATTTGTTATGAAAAGAAAATTACAGATAATAATTAAAAGTTTAAAAAATACATCCCATAAGAAAAAGATTTTTTTTTAACTGAGAGTACTTAGCTGGGAGAACAGATTAAAAGGCAATTTTATAATAAGCTTTAAATTTATGAAGCACTCTTAAATGGAAGAGGATGGCAGCCTTTTTCTCATAATTCTAAGAAAATAGAAGGAGAAAAATGAAAGCAAATGGGTTTAAATCATAAAGTAAGGGCTTTAATTTAGACATAAATTAAAGATATTTTTGGCCAGAAATACTTTCAAAAATTATTAAAAATGGCTGGTGAGTCTCTTTCTCCAGAGATGACATCAGAATGTTTCAAGCTGAGAAACGAGCTTTTAGACAAATTTTGTTGAGCAAAGATACACGGCCTGGTGGGACAGGAGACAAAAAACATTTTGGAGGTAAAATATCAAGGGCTGAGGCACAGAAGTCATTATAAGCAACTCCAAGACATGACAATAATTTGTTTGGCTGAAGAATGAAGCCCAGGGAATCATGAGAAGTGTGTTTGTTAAGAATAAAAATGGAAGGCCCAGAAGGTTCTTGACAGAAAAAAAGAGAATTCAAGGGTCAGTAAAGGACTACGGAAGTCAGACAAATGGGCTGTGATGGTGACAGTATATAATGGGCAGTCACTCTTGATTACAGAATTGTTGGTTGCCTTGGAGTAAGAGAAGAGCAAGGGTGTGAAAACCAGCTAGAGAGGGAGTGCAGTGAGCCAGCCTCACACATCAACTCGGCATGTAACCATCCCCTCCCACTCCCCCATAGAGATAGCAGAAGCCTAAACGTCTACTGTTAGAAAGGTTTTCTCCAACACTCTATAAACCCATTGTATTAGTTTGCTAGGGCTGCCAAAACACAAATACCCCAGACTGGGCAGCTTCAACAACAGAAATTTATTTTCTCACAAACTCTGGAGGCTGGGAAATCCAACATCAAGGTGTTAGCAGGGTTGGTTTCTTCCGAGCCCCCTCTCCTTGGCCTGCAGATGGCCATCTTCTCTCTGCGTTTCCACATGGTCTTCCCTCTGTGTGTGTTGTCTGTGTCCTAATCTCTTCCTATAAGGAGACCTGTTATATTGGATTAGGGCCCCCACCATGACTCCATTTGATCTTGACTGCTTCTTTAAAAGCTTTATCTCCAAATACAGTCACATTCTGAGGTACTGGAGGTGAGAGCTTCAAAATATGAATTTGGGGAGACACAATTCAACCCATAACACCCAATAAGCTATTGTCCATCCTTCGAAACTGAGGATCCTTATGTTTCTGTCCAAGGAAAAATTAAGATGTGGTAGATGATTAAAACTTTGAGGACAGAGCACCCAAGGAGAGTAGAGGCTGTGGATTCTGAAGCCAAGCTTTGCCTCCTACACAATTTTGCCTGCTACTAGGCACCACGTTGGAAATAAAACCAAAGAACGTCTTCCTTGTTTTTCTCATACTCATGGAAATACTGAGATTCCATGCCCACTGGAAGCCTTTATTAGTTGTAAGGTCGGGTCAGTCTTCACAATATGAAGCATGTTCCAAAATCTATTATCTAAAATATAATTCAAATCTCAGCTCCACGCTTCTTTAATTTTTGATAATGAGCATTTGGTGTTCAAGAGTACATAGCGTTATAAATTGAGGCAGCTAATAACCCTAAGAATTAGCTCCTTTGAAATCAGTGACAAGAGTACCCTCTCAGACTTTTTTTTTCTCTTGACCTTGATGTTCCACAACTGCAAATATTGCTGATGCTTTTAATTTCCTAATGATAGTTCTCCTTTAAGTGATTCTAAAGAACAGAAGTCTGTCTCTGGAAACAGCCTCTGATTAAACCCACCACCTTCTTCAATTCACCGGAATCACCCAATCATTCTGCCCTTGACCCCAGAACCTGGATTTGACCACAGAGTGTAATGAAAGGGGGAAGGGAGGGGATGATTCAACTCTGCAGTAAGATGTGCCTTAACAGCATGGTCCCATCAGAAGTCCCCTAGTTTAACAACTCTACACCTGAGGCTGGGCTTCCATGAGATTTTTTATACTGGGGCACCTTCTCTACTGAAGGCAGTAAGTGGGTATTGTCCTAAAGAAAATCCTCTAATTAGCACAAGGAGTCTTAAGAAAGTGTAACCTAAAATGTAGTCAGTGCCACAGTCCTTACTGATGAGAATTCCTAAGAAGCTGCCACCAGCCCCTCGGGAGGGATCCACTCTGGTGTGGATAGGAACTGCTGTACCCACTGCATAAGTGTTACAGGAATCTGTTGGGTTCCTTGGAATTCTTCTCCAGGGTAGAGCATGTCATCCACTGACAAAAAGAACACTTTCTTCATTCCAAATCTGCAAATGAAATGCATCTTCCCAGTTCACTCTTCAGGGCCTTCCTTATGCCCCCAAAGTAATTTTGAGGCATTCTACTTAATTTCCATGATAGTAGATTTATGAATATTTACTGATAGCAAGCAGTGGCTATAGGGGAGCCCCAGGAGAGGGCTCAACTTCACTGCATTAGTTTTAACAATAACGAAAGTTTCAAATGAGTCAACGTACCTTCCTTGGCGCTTTACAAATAACATGCTACAGCTTAAAGATCTCAAAGCAAATGACTGAAACAATAAAATATGATAAGGTAAAGAAAGGGGGGAACTTCATCTCTTTCTAGAAAAAAATAACGAGTCCCAGAGGTTGGAAAAATTGCCTCTAGGTCAGAGGCAATTTTAGGAAAGAAGCTAAGATTGCAAGCCAATTGCTTTCTTTTCCTGGGCTTCCTTTAGTCCTTTGATCTGGGTCTTTAATGTGCCTTTCATTTATATGTAGATTTCTTTCAGGATGTAGATTTCTGCTTTCAGTTGGCTTTACAGCAACTTCCAAATTTTGACTTATTTGGAATCCCATATAGACTTTTGCTGCTCTCTGGATATATTTTGAATATTTGCTTTTCAATAGCTTAGGTACAAAAGTTTCTGAGAACCTCTAAGTTTCTATACAACAGTGAGGTATAATTTTTGTTGTTCTATCCTAACAACCAAGAGTGAGATTAGTGAGATTTAACAAACTAAAGACTAAAGAATCCATCCATGGTCAAACGAATTCAGCATGTATGTACTGAGTGCCAACTACACACCAGGTACTTTTCTAGGCCCTGAGAACTCAGCAGTGAACAAGACAGAGACAAATTAAAGACATAATAAATGATTAAATAAGAAAATATGGGCCGGGTGCGGTGGCTCACGCCTGTAATCCCAGCACTTTGGGAGGCCAAGAGGGATGGATCACGAGGTCAGGAGTTCGAGACCAGCCTGGCCATCATAGTGAAACCCCCTCTCTGCTAAAAATACAAAAATTAGCCAGGCATGGTGGCATGCACCTGTAGTCCCAGATACTCGGGAGGCTGAGGCAAGAGAATCACTTGAACCCGGGAGGCGGAGGTTCCAGTGAGCTGAGATGGTACCACTACACTCCAGCCTGGGCAACAGAGCGAGACTCCATCTCAAAAAAAAAGAAAATATGTTGTATGTGAGATAGGGATAAGTACTAAGATGGAAAATTAAGCAGAAAAAGGAGTTAAGGAATGCCAGAAAGAGCATTGTAACCAGGGCAGAGCTCTGGCTGGCTGGAACTCTGGGTGAGGTGGAAGCCACTGAAGGCTGCTGGGGAGAAAAGTGAGGACATGCTCTGACTGCTGTCCTGAGAATTGAATTGTAAGCAGAGGTTGCTAAACAGGCCTCCACATGAACCCAGGTAAGAAATGGTGGCTAAGAAGCAAGGTACTCACCTCCGGCCTGGCCCCTGAGAGGAACAGGCTTTTAGAATATTCTTTGGGGTCTCAACGAGTGGAACACTGTATGTAAGATAGCATCACTGGGGGAAAACAGTTTACGATACAGGGAGCCTCTCTGCACTACCTTTGCAATGTCTTGTGAGTCTGTATCATTTCTAAATAAAAGGTTTACAATGGAATTATTTTATCAAGTCTAATCTTCCTGCATTAATTCTGATCTTACTTTATTTCCTACTAATAACTTAAATCATCCTAGAACAGCTATGATGAGTAACCACTAGCCTTTGTGGGGAAAAAAAAAAACAGCTTTCCTCTAAAAAGAAGACTATTTCAAGACTCATTCTTTACTCTTTTATGAACTTGTGAGAAAAAGGAAAATGGCTTTTGTTCTGTTTCAGAGAACATGCAATGGAAACCAAAATTCTATACGCTGATCTTCAAACAGACTTAGCTGCTTTAGAATAGAGGATATCTTGGGCCTGCTGCATATACACTCTTCTCTGGCAGGAGAGTGGATAGATGAGATGGTCCATAAATGCTGATAGAAAACCCATTAGCCGAATCACATCACATTAGCCAAGTAGTGTTATTGAGGACATATGAAAAACCTCAAGTGCTAACATCAGTGGACTACGCATTAAATAGAGGTGAGATAGCACCTAGAAGGACAAATGGAAATTCTTTCATTATTTAAAACAAATGCATCCATATTTCCTAAGCACTACCTATTCCTTTGATCATACACATGAAAGCTTCTTATCTGTCAGAAGAAAGCAGTTACTAAAGGCAAAGAACCAACCAGGTTTTTGATGGTTTGATACACAAGTCCCTTGCTGAAATGACTCCCATTGAGTCTGCCAAGTGCCCAGAATTAAGTATTGCTTTGCACTAAGTCATTATCTCTCTAAAAGGCCTTTGCAAAGGCTAATAGCTTAGTTTAGCACATTAACTTCCCAGGCCCTGGTGATGCACACGAGCTAGCTGAAACCTTGGCAAGCATGGTCCCAGAGGAAAGTAATATAAGCGGGCACTGGCCCAACTACATCACTTTTTATCCTTTTATTAACAATACCATTTATTGAGCTCTTACTATGTGCCAGCTCCTAAGCTTAGAACACCCAGACATAACTATTATTCTTCTTATTAAAGAGGTTGAGTAAATCCCCCAAAGTCCATAGCTGTAAGTAGTGAATCTGGAATTCAAACTCAGCATTTAGCACAGTGCTTGGCGCATAGCAGCTGGTCAATTAACAATCCACACATGAATGAATGAATGAATGAATGAAACCCCAGGTCTGTCTGATTCCAAAGTTCAGACTCCATGGGCATTTACGCAGTGTTTCACAGTTTTTAAGCACGTTCCCATATGCTGTGGTGACTTCAGAGTTGAAACAGCCCACAGAATTATTTGTCTCAAAAAGTACACTTTTGTAGGATGCTTCTTTTTCCCCACGGCTTATTCTATAGGACCCCAAGACAACCTGGAGAAGATCCGGAACACAAAGCATCCACAGGGCAGAGAGTTGCCTTGTGGGGAGCAGAAAGGAGAAAAAAGAGAGGTCACTAGGCCTTCCCTGTAGGTTGCAGGACAGCTTTGCAGACAAAAGGCTAAGAGGACACATAAAGATGAAGGGCTGCTGTGATTGGTTAAAGAGGTAATCAATAGTCATTCAGGCTTAGGTTGGCATCCAGCCCCATCTCTTACTAGCTGTGTGACTTAAGCTTTCTGAACCTCAGTCTCTGCATCTATAAAATGGAGATCATTGTTACCTCCCTCACTAGGTAGTTATGAAATTATGCAAGAAAATGTGTGTAAAGTACAGTGCCTGGCATACAGTTAGTGCATACAAGTTAGCTATCTTTATTATTAAAGAGTAAGGTGATGGCTCCCATGGGCATATGTCATCATTTGATCTATGATTCTCATTGGAGTCATAAATCACCATAGTTCCCACACTTGAAGATCTTCATTAGACAAGAAACACCAATCCAACCTAAAGGATTTAAAAATATTCACCCTTCTAAGAGCAGGAACCAAAGTGGACCTCTAAACAACCTATTCCACCCTCCCATGCTAAGATGCCCCAGTTTCCAAGCCCCTGACTAGGGGAGGGTGAAGTGAGCCTTCCTTCAGACTTTCCCCTTTTAGAAATTCTGTTTCGTGCCAGTGTTAATTTCACAGTCCTTAGTGTTCTTTCTATTATTCATGAGTTCTCTGCAATTCAATTTTACAAAGCAAAGGAGGGCAAACAGATACGTTTTCTCCTTTGAAAACAAAACAGTTCTAGCCCCTGTGGAACTGAAGGCCTGCGGATCAGATGAGTCTTGTGCAACCATAGCAATTGGATTTATGCGCGTTTCTTGAAGACAGCCCAAAGACAAACTCCACGCTTTGCATTTACATTTGGGGACATTTTACATTGCATTTCTTTTTGTGGGAGTGTATCAATACTCTGAAATTTACTCTACTTTTCTTCGTAACTCAGCATCCCTCCCTTTACTAGACAACGAGAGCTGCATACAAAAGAAAAAGGGAAAGTGAGAGTCCTCCATTCTGCCTCCACTTGTCCTACTTCCTCTGAGCCCTCCCATAACATGATTACGTTCCTTTGTAATCAACTTTGTCAAATACTTTGCTGCTAATGAAATAATGTGACCCCTGGGAGGGGCAGGCCTTTAGAATATTCTTTGTGATCTCAAAAAATGGAATACTGCTGTCGGTAAGTATGATGACTCTATTGGGGGAAGCTGGGTGGATTGACAGTTAATGGATCGCCTTAAACCTTTTCTTTAGCCCCTGTGCTGGCTCTGCAATGTGCAATGGGACCCATGGCATGCTAGATGCAGAAGGATGGCAGCATGTAGCGGTCCCCTCTTATCTGTGGTTTTGCTTTCTGCAAGTTTCAGTTACCCACAGTCAATCACGGTCCAAAAATACTGAAATATTGAGAGAGAGAGTGAGAGAGACCACATTCACATAACTTTTATTACAATATATTGTTGTAATTGTTCTATTTTATTATTATTCTCTTACTGTGTCTAATTTATAAATTAGACTTTATGATATCATACATATATACACACACATATACAGGAAATAATAGTTTATATAGGTATAAGAAGTTCAATACTATTCATGGTTTTAGGCATACACTGGGGGATCTTGGAACATATTCCCCGCAAATAAGGGGGAACTAATATATAGGATCTGTGTGCAAAAAAAGAAAAAGTCACTCCACGCAGGGCTTGGCAAACAGACGGTGTCTTTTTGCAAATTGGGGGAAAAAAATAAGTCACCACTTCCTGAAAGCTGACATTGCCTTGAGACACAGGCTAAATTTCACCCCCTACTCTTCACTGTTGAACTGTAGTGTAGCTCTGTCCTCCAGCACAGAAGATGACAGCTGCACTCTGCCACCCATCTCCAGAGTCTTCTCACCTAGACCTGGTCTGAGGGCCTTGTTGAGGGAATCTAGGAAGCAGCTGCCAAGCTTAGGGAATGGTTTGTGAATTTCTCATTTCATTCTGAAACTGAAAACAACTACTCAGCTTACTTGGCTAAAAGAGAAGTTGATTAGATGAAACTGAAGGATAACATACATGATGGGATTGAAGCCTAGACATCCCTCCACTCTGGAATGTGTCTGCTGCTGCAGACTAATGTAGAAACATCCAATACCTCAGCTCCTGTTTCGGGGGTCACAGGCCCCAAAGCTATGCTGAGAATGTAACTGCTATAATCAGATACTTATATGGGCCAGAGTGTTTGATTGGGTGACTCAGGAGCTACCACGTCCAGTTTATCACATCTCACCTTGGAATCCAGACAGGCTACTGTGGCTGCATGGGAGAATGTTGATTGTGATAAGGCTATAGACCTATCACAGAAAAGAGGGTCTTTGCTATTTGTTCCTTCACACAGTGGAGAGCATAAAAAATAGAGGAAGATATCAGAAGTGGAAAGCAGAGGGTGTGACATACAGATGTGCCCACCTCCAACCGGTTAGGAGCAGTAACAGGCTTGGAAAAGAACTACCAGGAAAATAAGACCTGTAGAAGTCACCTGCGTACTGTCCTGGTATGAACCAGACATCTTCTCACATGCCAGCAGCTGGAGTCCCAGCATCACTTTCATGTCTGAGATGAACTGGGCCAGGTTTTCTGGGACACACCTCCCTGTTCGGTAGGCCTGAATGGCTAGGTTGAGCATTCAAGCCATTCATCAGTGAGCAGGCAAGGTATTGCTACTGCAGCAAGTAGTGAAGGGGACGTCCTGTCTTCAGAGGCTTCCACTGGAACAAAGAGACACATCCCCCAAATGGCAAGCTCTCCTTGATCAGGACCAGCCTCTAAGTGACTGTTAAAATTCAACAAAATAAAACAATGAACTATCTGTCCACTCCATACTGATGGCAAACAGTGGTCTCCATCCTTTTCATAATAAACATTCCTGGGTCTCGAGACCATTGTTACATTGTCCAGGGCCTTCTATTACCAAGGTGAAATAAGCCAACTCTCTTCCCCTTTCCTTCCTGAGCCTAGCCTCCTCCTCTCTCTTAGATTTGTGTCTGGCCTGTGAATTCCATTTAAGTCATCGAGTTAATAAATGACTCAATAGAGCTCTCAGCAAGGACTGAAAGCAGTGCTGAGCGCAATCTTGATTAGATTAAATATGTGGCGTACAGCTGAGTCCTCTAAGATAAAAGTTAAAATTAAGTTGAATATTTTTTAAAGAATTGAAATTTAGCCTTCAGAGGCAAATATTAGATGCTAGTGATAAAGACAAAGAGTAAATGCACCCCTTGGTCCTCCATCTTTTTCATCATTCTCCCACTCAGTGCCCATTTCTCTTTCCTCACTCCTGCTTGGATTGGGCACCAAGGGTAAAAATCAGAAACAAAAGCATTTTCCAAAGGACTGGGAGAATATTTATGTTCCTTCTTATTTCTCACGTTCCTCCTGCATGGCCTTCTCCCATCCCTCCCATCCCTCCACCACACATGTGGGTGCACACATACACACACGATCAGCCAGTGAGTGCAAAAGTGGTATTCACGTCCCTTATCCCCCAATCAGGGGGAAATGGGGTTGCTAACCCAAAATGCATTTTCAAATCTAGTCCTGTTCTATAGAAACAAATGTTCTTTCCAGTAAAACACCCTGTAATTCTGGGGGCATTATTACCAGTGGATAAATGAGAGGTTGTGATTTCAGCTCTCCCTCTGATTGCCCTATTACGTGGCATCCCCACTGTTGCTCTGGCTACCCTGTTATTCCCAGAATGTTCAAACCACTCTCTTTGCCCCTATTTTGTTGTGTTTTTTTGTTTGTTTGGTTGGTTGCTTTTTTCTGTGTTTCTGTTCTCTCACAATTTTCTTTTACATTTCAAAATAAGTCTGTCTTTAATCCATTCTTTTTTATTTTTTGACATATAAAATCATAGGTATGATTTTTATCATGTACATCATGTTTTGAAGTATGTATACATTGTGGAATGGTTAAATCTAGCTAGTTACCAAATGCATTACCTTACATAGTTATCATTTTTGTGTTGAGAACACAACATTCCACTCTTAGTGTTTTTTAAGAATACAATATATTGTCATTAACTACAGTCATCATGCTGTAGAATAGATCTCTTGAACCTGTTTTGAAAATAAGCATTGAAACACAAACCAAATGAATGTCAAATTTGACATTCCAAAACACGATTGTTGTGCTTTGTGGAAACTAACTGCCTCTTTATATAAGAAAAAGCAAAACAAATAAAACAAAAGCTTCTGTAATTCAGACATGTATTTCCAGTTGGATTCGAAAGGTTTCCCCAGTAAGAGACTCCAAGCTTTGTTTTCTTTGCCCACTCACACTCCACTCAGCCTCTCTCAACAGCCCCTTCACAGTCAGCTGTGCTAAGATACTTCTGCTCAGATGCCTCTCAGAGAAGAAGGAAATGAGCTGCTGAAACCTGACTTTCTGTCCTTTTTGCAAGACTCTGCTTGGCAATAAAGCAGAGACTGGTGGTCAAGCTAAAGTCATTACACTGGGATTATTCATTGGTCTGGAGGCAAGAGATAGTTATGAAAGAGAAAGAAAGCTATTTTTCCCCAAAATGACACCCAGGACTAACTTAAGAATTAAAACACAACTTTAATACGTAATAATTTAAAAGGAAAAAAGACATCGTGATAGGTCACATTTCTAGAAGCTGGGCCATTTCTGTCCGTGCCAGTTTGGCACAGCTTAGACACCCTCCAGTACAAAGCAGCTAAGAAGAGACAAGGAATCTAAAAATGTCTTCTAGGGGCAGACAACTCAAGGTTCCTGGAATCAGGATTAAGGACATCTAGAGTGAAAAGCAGTGGCTCTCAAATTTCAGCAGTTTTGCTTCAGTCTGTGCTGAAGTTTAGGCAATTCTTCCTCCTGGGGAGCAGGCGCCCTAGGTTCCTAGCAAGCTGAGCTCTGGGCCTAAAGAGAACTACTGTTAGTTACGTATAAACTATTATAAAACTGGTGTGCTCTGTAATTGCCATTTCGAAGTTTGAAAAGGTAAAGGAAAAAAAAACTTTAATTTTCAAATTAATTTCTGGTCATCAGCAGACTATTAAGAGCTTAAGGTCCAAAAGCTTTGGTCCTAGGAAAAAGCCACTCTCCAACCCACTCAGCCCACTTTCACTTGGAGGAGGTTACCGAAAGCTGGAAATAGCCCTTGGGTGAGGATTTCCATCACTTTCTACCCTTCCTGGGCCACAAGCACAGCAGTCAGCCCCAGAAGGCAGCAGTTGGTGGGGACGGTGAACCACCGGCTTAGGGATGGCAGTGCCTGTTCCCTTTTGCCAATTCCCTGGGTCCAGGCTGGGATCTCCTGCAGAAGAAAGAAAACTCACCTGTCTCCCATCCTCCCTCTCCCCCCCCAGCCACTCACTGGATGGCGGCAAAATAAGTCACCAAACATCATCTGACCATCCTCCGAAGACACATATGAGGCAAACAAATGACAAGGTATATTCTCTTCACGTTCTGAGAGGAAAAGAACAAGAGGCTGGAGCCTTTGTGTCCTAAACCTCAAAGCCCTCCAAACTGTTCCTGGTTCGTAGAGCCTGGGGCTAAGAGGAACTTCAGTGACCAAAGATAATTTTCAGATGTCTTATGAATCACGAGAAGATATAAAAGAACAGGAGGCAGGGATTAAGCCCAAAACCCCCTGTGTTCCTTCTTACGCAACTGAGATACAGGACTATATGCCATGAAAAAATTGCCGAATTAAAGAGAAAGGTGTAGAAATTCAAGCTGTTCTAAGGTAAGAAACCTCCTAAGTTACCCCCTAGCTTAGGCTTGCACTGTAGAGTCTGCTCAAAAATGTGCTCAAGCCCCATCACCTTCATTCAAGCCCTCGCTAAAACTTTAAATGAGTTATCAAATGCATTAAATTGTCATTTAATCGTACCCAAGCACAGTCATAAAAGCAAATGAAGCAAATCAAGCAGCACCGGAATAAAAAATACCACACTAGTTACATTCTGAAAGCACAAGCTGAAAAATGCTTACTGTCAACTCATACCCCGGGAAGGGGCAGCCTCCTGTCATCGAGGGTAACAAATGGTTTTGAAGGTGCCGGCTCTTCACACTCTCATGTGTGGCTTGGGAGTCGATGTCTGCCAACCAGCAGCAAGGCCGGCTTCCTCTTAGCTGACCACTGTCCCACAGACCTTGGTTTGAGGTTGTTTGGTCCAAAGGCCCAACTCAAAAAGAGGCTGTCAGGAACCAACCCCAGAGCAAGCTCTTACATACTCTTTTTTAGTTAGGAAGTAATGGCAATTCCCTGTCTCAGAAATCCTCAGCGGAACACCCATTTCAGGCTGTCTTTAGTGAATTTAAATGCACCATAACAGCTTCTATAAGTGGAGAAGGGGGGGTTACCCACAAAATCCCTGACTTACATCCACCCAGAGGAATTCTGGCTTACCAAGATCCCCCAACTGGTATGCTTTTGTGACCCTGATGGGGGCACTGATGAGGGGAAAACTGGAAAAACCAAAAAGAATAGTTGAGTTTCTATTGGCAAGAGCAGAGAGAAGGCACTAGGGAGCCCAGGGAACCTGCAAAAGCTGAGGGTAGGAGATTGTGGGTTGCTCAGGCAGAGATAGAGGACGCCTTTGAGACATTTTTACAGAGGCAGGGGGAAATGATGATTTTAACAGGTTAAGAATATACTGTGACTATAAATCCTTTCTGTTCAGCTTTGTTTGTATTTCATTTGCTTATTTGTTTTGCTATATTTTGGAAAGACTACGTTTTTAAAGATTAAAGTTGCTTGTTCAAGTTTTTTAGAACTCTAAACAGGCTCAGAATTCCAAACAGGTGTCTTTTTTTTTTTAATGTTATATAGTGTTGAGACCAGCCTATATAGTGACTCCATTTTTAATGGTTATGTTTAGATATTTGTACCTCTTTGGCATCTTCTGAGAGTAATTGATTCAATTTATTCAATATTGTTGAATGCAAAACACTCAGCTTGACCTGTAGAAAACTCAAAGATATCAGACAAGGACACTGTTTTGAAAGAGCTTAACCTGATGTAATTACCATTTAATGGCTATTATAATTATATTCTATTTAAAACAGATACTGGAAGAGAAGCATACTTCAAGTTCTAAAGAAGCTTGACATAGAGGGAAAATACTTCCAGCTAGGGAGGAAGTTGAGGGAGAGGAAGAACCATCATGAATTAAGGAATAATTCATGGACCTTAAATGATGAGTAGGCTTTTGGCATGCACAGATTGGAGGGTAGAGTCTTCTAGGTAGAGGGAAGGGAATTCTAAAATGAAAGAAAAACCTAAGCAAAAACTAGAAGGAAGAAAATATAGAGGATGCTTAAGTAAATAGTGAGAGGCTCAGTTTAACTAAACAAAATATCTATGAGGGGAACTAACAGGAGGTGAAGTTAGAAAGGCAAGTCATAAGCAAACCACTGAGAATAGAGGCTGCCATGCTAATGAGCTTATTTGGCTTAATAAGTATTTGCAGGGGATACAGGTGGCAACTGAAGATTTTGAACAGAGCATTCCTGAAACAGGACATGTTTCATAACTTTGTGTTGAGGCCCAGCCTGTCCTCCAGCAATATTGCTTCCCATCCATGCTCACTCAGATTTTCTTAATTCATATTTCAAAAAATAAGTTTTGAACCACGTACATATTGAGGCTTTGGAGAAAAGACTGAACTGCCTCTGTCACCTGGGCAAGAAAACTTTATGGGAAGTCAGGCCACAAGGCAATCTTTCCAAACATGGCAGGCCACTGCTGATTTTACTGGCTGATCAGGCAGAGTGTCATCTCCTTCCCCCATTCCCAGGACCAAGCATGACCCTAGTTGGCCTGAAGGTAGGTGGTCATTAGCACAGATAAGTTCCCACATCCTAGTAGTTTAAGAGATTTTAAATGGTGGCTGCGACTGAGCTCAAGATGAAGTCTGGATGACAGACAGATAGCATCCTCTCATAAATGCAGACAGGCTCAGAAATACTGAAGGTCCTAAAGCAATCTGCGGGGACACATGCAAGAACCAATACTAGTATCGCCTTATAAGGGTTTCTTTCCCAGAGGAAGATCATTAGTGCCAAGAGTTGGCCATTAGTGGAATGCAGATCTGTCCACAAAGTTTATGTATCCCAGTCACTGGTAATGTTCAGGAAGAAGCAGCAGGCTTCTTAGTATAGAGACCATATCTCCTTGATTCACTACTGCATCCCAAAATCATTCCTAGTACATAGGGGACACTGGATGAATATTCATGGAATAAATGGCCAAGTAAACTGGTGCAGCTGGTGAGCATCCTCCTAGGGTACTGTACAGAGAATTTCTGCATTGGCAAGGAGGCTGAATTTGATTTCTGAGGCCCCTCCCAGCACTAAGATTCCATGGTCCTCCTCTGAATGTTGAAATTCATTCAATATTTATTGAACACCTGCTATACACCAGAGGATGTCCTAAGCACCCAGAAAACAAAGGTAAATAAAAACAAACCCTTTTACTCAAGGAACTCATGTTATAGTTAAAATGACAGTCCATAGTTTAGGAATACCCTCCTCAAAGGGATCAGAGAATCTGAAGACCCCTCAGTTATCCATTGTTTCTTCCAGAGACCTTTTACGTACTAATATACATATTTACTAATAAGTACTTCCCTAGATGATATATGATAAGGTTTGGCTGTGCCCCACCCAAATCTCATCTTTAATTCCCATGTATTGTTGGGAGGGACCTAGTGGGAAGTAATTGAGTCATGGGGGCAGGTCTTTCCCATGCTGTTCTCGTGATAGTGAATAAGTCTCACAAGATCAGATGGTTTTATAAGGGGGAGTTTCCCTGCACAAGCCCTCTTCTCTTGTCTGCTGCATGTGAGATGGGCCTTTCACCTTCTACCATGGTTATGAGGCCTCCCCAGCCACATGGAACTGTGAGCCCATTAAACCTCTTTTTCTTATAAATTACCCAGTCTCAGGTATGTCTTTATCAGAAGCATGAAAACAGACTAATACAGAATATAGTTCTGAATTTTCTATCCTAGTGAAAAGTTGAGTGAGGATGGTAAAATTTAGTTTCAAAAGTGCTCCCAGAAGAAAACAGACTGCCTGGCCCAGTGGCGTTAGTGGGATGGTTTATCTGTCTCTTCCTCCTGTGTATGCTTTTATTGGAGTTCATGAAAGAATCATAGAATCCTAGGTCTGAAAAGGAACTTAGAGCTCATCTACTCTAACACCCTTAGGAAACTAAAGCCTGTGGAGTCAAATAGCCTCTAGTTAGTGACACAGCTGAGACTGGAACTGTGTCTTTTGACTCGAAGCTAACATTCTCTATGCCACACCAAACTAACATGCTTTTTAAGCATTGGGAAACTGCTGATGTGCTCTGTGTATCTATATTACAGCTGAAAGGCCTTATTTCCATAATCCAAAAAGAGGTAATGAAATACCTGTCTTGCTTGAATTCTCTGAAGGAAATTTAGAGAGGCTGCTCGGTGTTATGGAAAATATACTGGATTGGATCCATGAAATTAAGGTTCTAGACTGATCGCTATGAGTAATTTTATGGGTATCTTCCAACTTCAGCCCTCTGGATCTCAGTTTTCTAGCTAAAAGAAAGGGTAGTGAACAACAATCAGGTATAGCAAACTCAAGTGCCTGGTAGAATCAGGAAGGTAATAAATATGTGTAAAGCAGGCCAAATACAAGACCATAAGCAGGGGTGGGCAGCTGGAGAGTTCAGGTCCCTTTTAAAGGCTTTCAAATTCAAATTTAAAATTTAAAATGGTGTGGACCCCAGAAGACAGTTCTGTGAGTCAAATGTAGCCCACAGTCAGATAGTATAATACGTCTGAACTAGATGCTTAGGCCCCTTTCTTCTACAATTTCTTGAATATGAAAACAAAATATGTAGTACCAGAAGTCAGTGTTTTCACTAGAGTCTAATATATTATGATTGCTTTCAAGTAACTCATTTGTTTTAACATTTCTTTGATCTAGAAATACCTAATCATTTTCCTCTGTCTTGCTGTGCAGCTTTCAATAGTTTGCCTGGTTTCTCTGTGCCGCAGTTTGTCATTAGCTAAATGAAAAATAAAATCGCTGACCATTCTCATACGGTATGGTATGAATTAATTAATGTTTTGGCATAAATGTCAAGGATGTTCGTTAATAAAATATATCTTGTGGGCATATATCCTTCATGATCGTTTGCCTCAATAGTTTTTTTGTTGGCATCAACTTTTATTGACTGTTCTACATAATTAAAACCCCAGGAAATCGACTTAAAAAGACCAGGAAGGGTGTGTAATGCAGGACTGCCAACATTAATGAAATAATTTAAGTCAGAATTAGACAAAGGGACAAAGTAAACTCAGCAAATTATTCAAGTACTAAGAAAGCCTGATTGTTCAAGTGTAATTAAAATATACAGCTGGAATAGTAACTGCTAACAGAGTGATCTGATCAATGAACACAGTAGCTATAAAAATTTAATGCAGTGTGAGCAGCCTATTTTTTAAAATGCAAATAATCAACCCAAAATGCAGCTGCCTGTTATGAGGCAAACATGCAAAAACTAACAAGCTCAGGGAAATTGTACTGATGACTCTGAAAAAACAGGCTGCTGTAAGATATTAAGAATATTGCTCTCAATAGCAACGCCCCCATTTAATCATAAAGATTAATTTCTCTAAAAAAGGGGGGTGGAGCTGGTGGTCAGAGCTATAAGAGAATTTATTTCCTCCATCCAATTCTTTACCTAATGCCTGGGCTGCGCAGTGATGTATGCTGTATCTCCTCACCCATGCTGTCCACATTACACCCCTTTCATTACCACCCAGACCACTTTACCCACACAGTGTCTAGACTTTTGATCTAACACTTAAAATTAGCATAAAAACAAAATAAAACCAGACTCTATAAAAGTTACAGGCATATCTGAGAAAAAAAACTAGAAGGGAGCAAATCACTAGAGGGGATGGTGAGATTTTAGGTCATTTCTTTCATTATTTCTATTATTTTTATTATAAAGTGTGCAGTTAACATGTAAAAACTTGAATGTCTCCATACCACACCAGGGCATGGGTATGAACAAGGTCACAATAATATTAATCGCACACATTTCATCAGCTTCAAAACCCTACTTGCTAATATAGGAACACCAGGCCTTGGAAGAGTTCCCACCCCTCCTCCAGCATCACTGAGATTCCCCTCCTGTGGCTGGATGAGCTGTGGTGGACATGGAGATTTGACACCCAGATCCCCTCAAAGGGAGTACTCATCTCAGTGCTTAGCTCCTTCCAAATCTGCCTTAGCTACAGAGAGATGCTCCTTTCCTGGCACAGCCAACACCCAGTGACTGATGGGGGTGGATGTAAAGGTCCAACCATATTAGCTCACTCGGAACAACTCTGGCAGGCACATGCAGTCCAGAGCTCCCAAAGGGGCTGGTCGAGTTATTATTGGGCCTGTATTGAAGTTTATTTAACTTCTCTGTCTGCCCAGTCCTGCTTCTTCCCCTCTGTCCTTCCAAAGTTGTTGATTCCTAGTAAATATCCTGCAGACCAATCTCCATCTTGGCATCTGCTTTCAGCCAAGCCAACATGTGACAAGAATGCATCCTGGCTATCACTAGCAACTGAGCTGGCCAAGTGGGTCTCAACTGCTCAGCAGGATCCTCCATCTTCCCCAGCCTGGACCCACATCTCTGCTGGTCACCATGGAAACCAGCCCCTCAGCCCTCAGTGCCCTGTGAGTACTCAGCAGTCCCCTGTGACACTGGAAGGACCTCCCTTCCTCTGCAGTACGTTCCATCAGTGGATACCAAAGGAGGACTCATTGGGCCCTGATGTATCTCTCGGTTTACAAATAGGTGGTTTTCTCCCCCTGCCACAGTAGCCAGACAGAATAGGTTTGAGTACAGCCAGCACCCTGTACCTGGAATCTACTCCTCTCTGAACCTCAAAAATTCATCTTCTAGTCAAGCCAGACTCTGGCTTCCATGTGGTAAGTTATCTCTCAACTTTCTTCCCTGCCTCGACAAAAACCCTCTTGAGATTCCTTTACACAGCCATAAACACATCTAATCCACCAAACAGGTCTGAATCTGTCTTAGTCCTTTCTGTCCAGCTATAACAGAATACCACAGACCGGTTAATTTATAAAGAAAATCCATTTATTCCTCACATTTCTAGGGGCTGAGAGGTCCAAGAGCATGGTGCCAGCATCTGGCAAGGGCAATCCCATGGAAGAAAGGTGGAATGCAGAAGTGAGCATGTGGAACAGAAAGACAGGAAATCAGGCTGAACTCATCCTTTTTATCAGGGGCTCACTGCTGAGGTGATTAGCCCACTCCCAGGATAATGACCTTCATCCATTCATAAGGGTGGGGCCTTATGACTTAATCAACTCATAAAGGCACCATTTCTCAATACTGTCAATTGGCCACTAAATTTCCACATGAATTTTTAGGGGACAGTCAAATCAACTGTCGTAACTACTGAAGTGTTTGGAGGCTCTTAATCTTCAGGAAGTGTAATAAAACTAGCTGTGGAAAATGATGAGGAAAGGAGAGAAATTTTTTTTGTTTGGTTCATATACATGTAAATATTACCTAACAAACATTTATTCCCCAATTACCACTGGCCCTGATCTAAGTCTTTTATATATATTAACCCATGCAATCCTAAAACAGTTCCATCAGATAATTAATTAGGCCCACTCTGCACATGAGGAAGCTGAGGCACAGAGCAATTTGGTGATGCGAAGTTATACAACATGTAAGCTGTAAGTTTGCAACCAGTGGAATAGGAGAAAATATTTGCAAACTATATGTGCAATAAGGGGTTAACATCTAAACTGTATAAGGAACTCATACAACTCAATAGCAAAGCAAAAGCAAAAACAAATGTTCTGATTTTACAATGGACAAAGAACCTGAATAAACAGTTTTCCAAAGACATACAAACAGTTAACAGGTATATGAAAAGGTGCTCAACATCACTCATCATCGGAGAAATGCAAATTCAAACCACCATGAGACATCACCTCACACCTGTTAGAAAAGCTATGATCAAAAACACAAGAGGTAACAAGTGTTGGCGAGGATGTGGAGAAAAGGGAACCTTTGCACACTGTTGGTGGGAGTGTAAATTGGTACAGCCATTATGAAAAACAGTATGAAGGATCCTCAAAAAATTAAAGCTAGAACTCCCTTGTGATCCAGCCATCCTACTTTTGGGTATATATCCAAAGGAAATGAAACAGTATGTCAAAGAAATCTCTGCACTCCCCTGTTCATTGCAGCATTATTCACAATACTTAAGATATGGAAAGAACCTAAATGCCTGTAGATGAATGAATGAATGAATGAATGAATGTATGAATGAAGAAAATGTGGTGTGTCGATATAAATGTGGTATATATATGTATGTATACACACAGACACAAACACACTAGAATATTATTCAGCCTTTACAAAGAAGGAAATCTTGTCATTTGCAACAACATGGATAAATCTGGACAACATTATGCTAAGTAAAATAAGCCAGACACGGAAACACAAATACTGCGTGATCTCATCCATTTGGAATATATACATGTTAAACTTATAGAAACTGAGAGTATAATGGTGGTTTCCAGGGGCTGGGAGTGGAGGAAATGGGAAGATGTTGTAAAGGGGTACAAATATTCAGTCAGACAGAATGAACAAGTTCTGGATATCTAATGTACAGCATGGTGACTATAGTTAATAATAATGCATTGTACACTTGAAATTTACTAAAAGAGAAGATCTTAGGGATCTCATCATAAAAAAAGCTACTAACTATGTGAGGTGATGGAGATGTTAATTAGCTTGATTATATACATCATTTCATGATGTATACATGAATGTATGTATATGTATTCATAAATAAGTGTATGTATTATATATGTATGCAGTGTACATATATATCAAAACATCACTTTGTACACCTTGAATATATACAATTTTTATTTGTCAATTACACAGAAAAGCTGGGGGGAAAAAGTTGTGAGCATGCTAGTCAAACCAGGTGGCCTGGCTCCACTGCCCTGCTCTTAACCACTGCTCCACATGGCTCTTCAGCTCGGGATGGATACCTATTCCAGTATAATACTGAAATATCTCACTTGGGGAAAATTAAAGATGCAACAACAATAAGCCAGCAAAGGTCTACATCCTTTCTTCTTCTTTTTTCCACCTCACCCAGGCAAATGCCTGAGGCTAAAATAGTACTTTCCAAAGCACCTGAACAGGGATAGGCATCAGAGTAAAAACAATACTGGGTAAAATCATCTGTGATGCATTTTCTGCCATTCTCTTGGTACCTAGTTTCCCCTACCCCCTCTCTTCTCACTCCAGTGCCCCAGTAGCTCTTGGCAGAGGCTTAAATGGGTCACCTGGGGCAGCCCTGGCTTGAGCTCTGCTTGCTGCCTCTGGCCTTATCTGCAATGAAGCAGCCGCTGCTTGGTGTACAGCAATTCTCAAAGGTCATCTGAGGCAGCTGCAAGCTTGGCTGGAGTTAACACAATTCGTTAAGCAGGCGATGAGTCCTCCAGAGCTGAGTGAACGCCTGCATAGCTAACATATTGACGCTATTCCAAGTGGCTTCCTTCTGTCCTCGCCTCTATTGCCCATGCTGGATATACTAGTAGTTCATGCTCTTGACTTGAACCTCTGCTACTGTAGTGCTGTGAAGGCAGAGGACTTAGAGCTCAATTCAGCTGCATTTTTTTAAATGCCAATGAAGGGAAAAATCACTATAGAAGAGGCAAAGGGCTGCAACATTAACATCTACAGAGAATTTATTCTTACGAAATCCCATCGGGAAGTTTCAAGTATTATCTCAGTTAGCCCTTCCTACCACACTATGCAGTATTATTCATGTTCTTTAGGTGAGGAAAATGAGAAGACAGAGAAAGTGACTTGATCAAGGTCTCGCAGCTAAAAAGTAGCACAGCTGATTTAAAGCCATTCCTGTGTGACCCCCACACCTCTGCTTTCCCCCACCGCAATATGGTGGTGTGCTAAAGGAGCTTACAGTTAAGTGAGTAAGGCCAATGTATAAAAAACTAACAGAGCACAAAGTAGAAATCAAAAGTGGCCATAACAGAGGTTCAAGATAGAAGACAGAGGAAGGAACAAGTCATTGCAACTAGGAGGCTTAGACAAAGAGGTTGCTTTTGAGCTAGATCTTGAAAACTAAGTAGACTAAAGAAGCTGTATGAGCAAAAGGACAGAGTCATAAAAGAGTGTGTAGCAAAAGCTACTAGCTGTTCACAAATGTCCATTTCCTCTTCTTCTACACTTGGCCAGATTATCTTTCCTAAAACTCCTGTGCAATTCAGTATGGCCACCCTTCTAAAAATTCTAGCTAATGGAATATGATTAGAAGTGATGACTGACGGGGCTGGCCCAGAAACCCCTCACATGGGCTTTCTGTCCAGTTTACCCTCTAACTGGCTGGAACAAAGATGACCAGGGCAGATCTGGATGCTGCGTGCTGAAGACCGCAGAGCCCTCATCACTTTGATTCTCGACTAGACCTCATGGAGGAGAGCTCTCCTGCCTACCAGGAGCACCTACCTTGGATTCTTTAGTGAGTAAAAAATATATGAACTTCTACTGTGTTTGAATCATTCTGCATTGGGGTCTACTTGTGACAGGAGCTTGTGTTACCCTAAATAATACCAGTAGTATCCTTAGGTGAAGGTGAACAGAGAGGCACCCAGGCAATGTAGCGGAAGTAGCCTGGACACCCCAGTGGGGGTAGATCGAGGTGGGCCACATTAAAGAGTTGAGATTTCTTCTGTTAGCAGCAGGCAAAGTAAATTCACACTCTGACAAAATTAGTCTGTATATAGGCAAAATGAGTTTTGAAGGCCGCTTTATGAGCATCTGACATTTAAAACTGTATGCTGGGCACTAACATGAGTACCTCCTTACACAGTCGATCTTTTATTTTGCAAAGAAATAAGCCGCTAGAAATGATACCTATGCTTCAAGTTTTGTACTTTCCATTTTATTAATGAGCATTCATTGATTTGGTTACATGTTTTAGTTTTAGTTCCACCAACATACGCTATAATTGGCATCTGACAGTGGAAGAGAATACCCAAGTTAGAAATACACAAATGCTCCTACTCTAAGGACAATTGAAGAACAAACAGAAACAAAGATTGCAGCTGGCATTATGCTGTCAGAGAAAGCAGAATGTTGTAAAAGATATTCCTATGCTCTTTCAGACATACTTTTCCCAAGGCCGGAAATGTGGCATACAGCCCAAGACAGGCTGGAAATAAGAAGTACATAAAAACAATACTGCAGAAAAGAACAACGAAGAATTAATTGGAAGTAGAAAGCATGCACATTAGTGTGAACTTAGTTTTCTGAATCAACAGTTTCTCTCTAAATGCAACCCAAAGATGAATGTTGGACATGGCTGGAACATTGTGATAGGATGACAGGACGCAGTGGGGAAAAGCGTTTCTCAATTTAGAGGAAGCATGAGGTTGATTTTAAGAACACCAATTTTGGTGGACTCCAAGGGAAGTTAACCTAAGTAGAGAAGAAAGATAGAAACAGAAGTTAGAGTGGTAAACAATGTGAATGCAGGTAAAGAGATTTAAAGATATACTGATCTAACAGAATGAACCAAAAATTCAGTCATGCGGCCACCCCTAGATGCAGAGAAGCCGGGAAATGTAATTCAACTGTGTGCTCCAGAAGAAGAGAATATGGATTTCTACGACTGAGTGATCATCTCAGTCACAATGTCCTTCTATGATTCATATCATTGTCTTAGAATGAAATTGTATATCCCCCTTTATTTTATTTTGGTGTGTAGACAGACTGGCATTGGTTGACATACAGTTATTGGATAAATAGGTGTGGCTAGCATTGTCAGGCTTTCAGAACTAGAAAAAAATGCCAGAGACTTGATTCTAGCCCTGAAAGACTTCATTATGTGTTATGTCATGGGTAATAAACAAAGGAAATGAGATCCAGGAAATCCAGGGTTATAATTTAGACTTTATCAGACTGTTGCACTAGTTGAGCTGCAACAAGGGACGAAACTACAGGGACTTAAATAAGATAGATGTTTATTTCTCTGTCACATAATAGTCTCGATGAGAGTTGGCATGAATCAAGTAGGAATGAGAGAAAGGGAGGGCAAGCTTCTTTTCTTTTAAAGGTGCAATCCAAATTTACACAGATTACTTTCTTTCACATCCCATTGGCCAGACCAAGTCACATGGCTAAAGCTAGGCACAAAAGAGGCTGGAGGTGTGGTTTTTTGTGGAGCAGCCACATGGAGCAGCAGAAAACTTTTATGAAGAAAGAGAGGAGAATAAATATTGGAAGTTGGTTTTTGTTGACTTCACCAAAAAAGTCAAAGAAAGTTTCTATTTATACACACTAATAATGTACCAACCTGGTGGAAAGTCATGGAATGTTATGATGGTATGACATTTTCACAAAGAGTGAGAACATCAAATTCAGCTCAGTGGGAAGTGGACTTTGGAACTACTGTCAAAGAAAGAAAGTTTACTATCCAGAGCAGTGGTTCCCAACATCACTGAGTATTATAATCACCGAGTATTATAATCACTGAGTATTGTAATCACCTGGGAGGTGTTTCTTAAAATATCAGTATCTGGGTCCTGGACATTCTGATTCAGGAAATGTGGGTAATGACCTGGGCATCTGAATTTTTTTAATCCCCAAGAGTGAATAGGATGTGCTGTAAGGCCTTAAAACCAATGATAAAGGGAAATTCAAAGACAAATGTTGCCTTTATCTTCAAACTTTCTTGGAAACTTAAAGGATAAAAGTGATTTTAAATAAACAAACATCATTTGGCATTTCTGAGAAGCTGCAATCAGAAGGATTTTAGATTATAAATGATTGATTATGAAAATACTGGGATTCAAAGAGGTGGGTCTGTCTACTGGCTCTGCCACTTTAGACCTTGGCAAGTGTCTAAAGAGCTCCACGCCTGATGCCCCTCCTCAATAAATGAAGAGTTAGCCAAAATGATTGCTTACAGCATTCTGTGATCCTACTTGTGGCTGGCCAATTCCTTTTATTCACTAGTTCATTTTAAGTAACATACAATTACAGTAAAAATATTTAACATTCAACAAATATTTATAGAGCTCTTACTTTGTACTAGGCTCTGCTGAGAATACAAAGGGAGCGAAGATAAATGAGGTTAGTCCTTCAAACAGCCTCCAATATGTTATATCAACTGCAAAACTCTGTACCATACAACGTTTATCAAAGGCCTATTGGCGGTCACCTTGAGATGGTAGAAACCTACATAGGCTCCTCCTCAGTCTCTCTCTGTCTCTTTCTCTCTCTGTCTCTCATTCACTCTCTTTTCTTTTTCTCCTTTCCACTTTCTTTTGTTTAAATTCAAGTTTTTCTAAGGTAGACAGGTATATAATACTCTGTTATGGGGGAAAATTAATCCTATGCGAAGTCTTATTTTAAAAAAAGATATTTTGAAAGATATTTTCAAATTCCTATTTTTTTGTAGCAGATATCAGGAGTAAGTAATATGTAGACAGAAATATCTGATAAGACAGAGCTCATCTTGAGCAGACAGAACTTGGGCAAAGGCTGGCCCATTCCATCTCCCTACGTTTCAGGACAGAAAATGCAGATTCAGCAGAAATTAGTGTGTGTGTGTGTGTGTGTGTGTGTGTGTGTGTGTGTGTGTATACACACATGCATGTACATGTTTAATAGAAGAAAGGAGCAACAAGAAATGGGTACCAATAAAAAAGAAAGAAAGAAAAATCACACTCCCCGAAAAAAAATTAATTCCTTTTTGTGTAATCCAAACAGCTTTGATAATTGAGGTTTCCCAGCAAATCTTACAATATTTTTTCCAGCTTTCTCTGGTAACCTTCACCTCACTGTGGCTGTTAAGTGCTGAGAGGCTAACTACTGTTTGTTCCTTGGATACAAAAGGCATTCCGTTCTCTCTGAGTGGTTCTGTGCTTCTAAGGTCAGCAAACGCCCTCCCCCCAGCCAGCTTTCAATTGCTTACTAGAGGAGGGCACCAGGGCATGATCATTCAAAACACCAGAGCATCCAAAAGCTTGGGAATGCGTCATTTGATTACTATTATTTTCCCAGTTGCTTCCCTTTCCTCCATTATGTTTTGTTTAGGATAAAGTACTTTGCATCTCCCAGCAAACATTGTTTGGAAGGAGGGAAGAGAAACCTAGCCAAGAACAGGACAAGGAATGGGGCAAGCTGACACTGAATTGAGAGTGTGTTGAATGAGGCCATGTAAACTTTTCCATATTTCATTTCTGAAAAGGGCTCAGTGTGGACTCCATCACTAACACTGACCTTGGAAACACCTAAGACTTTTTAATACATTGCTGTTGATCCTTATTTGTTAATAAATTATGAAGTTAAGCATCGAAGCATTGCTCTTTAATCAATATCCAGTAGAACCTCCATTTTTTCATCATCTAGTAACTCTTTCTAACAGTCTTCTCTCTGGTGGTCTTACCAAGGCAATGAAAGAAAAAAAAAAAAAAGAATTGCATCTCTTTAATTACTATGCTGGATCTCTCATGAATGGTTTGATGTGTCCCCATGGAAATAAGCGAGTTCTCTCTCTGTTAGTTCATGCGAGATCTGGTAGTTTAAAGGGGCCTGTCTCCTCCCTCCCTCTCTGGCTCCTGCTCTCACCATGTGATGTGCTGGCTCCCATTTCGCCTTCTACCATGATTGTAATCCTCCTGCGGCCCTCACCAGAAGCAGATGCCAGCACTGTGCTTCATGTACAGCCTGCAGAACCATGAGCCAATTAAACTTCTTTATAAATTACCCAGGCCCAGGTATTTTTTTATAGTGATGCAAAGCAAAATAATAAAACATACATCAGGCCAGGCACAGTGGCTCATGCCTGTAATCCCAGCACTTTGGGAGGCCAAGGTGGGTGGATCACCTGAGGTTGGGATTTCGAGACCAGCCTGACCAACATGGAGAAACCTCGTCTCTACTAAAAATACAAAATTAGCCGGGTGTGGTGGCGCATGCCTGTAATCCCATTTGCTTGGGAGGCTGAGGCAGGAGAATTGCTTGAACCTGGGAGGTGGAGGTTGCGGTGAACCAAGATCGCACCATTGCACTCTCAGCCTGGGCAACAAAAGCAAAACCCTGTCTCAAAAAAAAAAAAATCAAAAGTATGGACATTATTAAGTGTTTCCATGTTCTTATGTATGAAAAACAAAAGGGTTTGACACTTCGACAAAAAAATAAAATGATGGGGACACAGGAAGGTATTCATAATCTAAAGCAATGATTGATTCTCAACCAAGGATGATTTTGCCCCCAGGGAATATTTGACAAGGTCTAGAGCCATTTTTTGGCTTTTTGGCAGGGAAGGGGGGGGGGGTTGCTTGTTTATTAAGAAAAAGGGTTGTGCTCTGTGTCCCAGGCTAAAGTGCAATGGCACAAACATAGTTCACTGCAGCCTAAAACTCTTGGGCTCAAGCAATCCTCCTGCCTCAGCCTCCGGTGTAGCCAGGACTACAGGCATGCCCCACTATGCCTGGCTTATTTTTGTTAATTACTTTTTGTAGACATGAGGGTCTCACTGTGTTGCCGAGGCTGGTCTCAAACCTCTGGCCTCAAGACATCCTCCCACCTCAGCCTCCCAATGTGTTGGGATTACAGGCATGAGCCACCACGTCCAGCCTGGAGCCATTATTTACTGTCACAGCAGAAGTCGGAGGAATATTATTAGCAACTGGTGTGTAGAGGCCAGGGTTGCTGCTAAATATTCCATGATGCATAGGACAGCCCCCAACAACAAAGAATTACCAGCCCCAAATATCAGCAGTGCTGAGGATAAGACACACATTTTCAAGGTACCTTACCATAGGACTCAAAGTGGCAGAAGAACATGAAGAACTTTTTTCAAAACTCTCATTTTGCTTCCTTACCCTCACCTGCCACAACTGATTCCCACAGTTTTCTCCATTCCACACTATAATCTACATTATTTGGCCAAGACAACCCAATTACAGAGTGGGAGAAGGCTTCTCCCCATTTTGGGTAGTGTTTTATTGCTCTGCAACGGGGGTCCTCATCACTGGAGTCAGGAGGGACAAGCCAGAAACACCTGATGAGCTTCTTCCTAACACCCCTCTCCAGCCAATTCTGATGTATCTCACAGTTTGCCAGAGGTGGAGGATGTGTGTGGGGCACAAGCTCCCCAGGAGGACAGACAGCAAGGTAAACAGCCTATGCTCCCAGCTCTCACCCTCATGACAGCAGCCCCTTTCCCAGTTTTCTATGACCCAGCAAATGAACTCCATGAATGCCTGGCAAAGCAAGGCCTTTCTCCATTATTCCAGCAAGCATCTGTCTTCAGACCCATTACTAGATATTTTGAATCCTACCCCTGGTGAGACAAGTGTAGGCAGAAGCATCTCCCTGGGTGGCTTTGCTATGCATGCACAGCCCTGCCCCAGCTGAGAGTCTCAGATGATAGGAGCTCATTGAAATGTAGTCTTGGACCCACATGCAGGTGAACAAAAACGTTTGTGGATTGGCTTGATCAAGAGCAGAAATTAAGCTTTCTTTGCCACAAGATCCATTGGCCAAGCTCCCTTTTGAGAATTAACAAATGTAAAGGAAGAGCACAATTCTTCTCATCCAGGGAATTGTGCTCCAAACGAGTGCTTCAGGTCTTCTTGTCATACTGCTTCCAGTAAGGGTACAACTAGCTGGATCAGAGGGGCTTTTTTTTTAAGCTGTGGGATATAACATTTTTGATTTGATGAGGCTAACAGTCCTTCTTAAAATGAAATTGGCATGCAAAGGGGACACCAATACACCTCCCACCATTACCACGCAACGTAAATACAAAATAGGATTTGCGGGGAAAAAAATGCACAAGCAGAGAAAGAGTAATGTGCATGAGATCCTATTCCTAGGCTCTCATTATCCTGCTGAGTTGACTGAACTGGATGTACCCAGCAAGTGAATCTGTAGTTATAGATATACCCCATGACACACATGACACTCTGCATACTTACATTGAGGAACCATGTAGCTGCAGGGGCTGCCTGCTTGAGGAAATGATGAGGAGACTATCATTCTTCATCAATGAAGATATTTATATCTTCGTCAATGAAAAGCAGCTCAGCCCTGCTCTTTCATTGCATGACTAAGATCTGCTGAGCCAGCTCTATACTAAGCTAAAAGGAAAGAAAACAAGTCTCTGGGCACATTCAGATTGGTCTCTCCTCCAAAACAGAATGGAACAGAGTGGAGTGGAATGGACTAAACAGGAAAGAATACAGTGGGCCATTTAGGGCCAAGGTGGCTGACTCTTGCCTCCAAATGACCGTATTACCTCTCCAGCAAGGGTTTGGAACTGGGCTAAGGCTGAGATAGCTGAAATGACAGAAGTAGAATTCAAAATATGGATAAAAACAAACTTCACTGAGCCAAAGGAGCGTGTTGTAACCCAATGCAAGGAAGCTAAAAATGGTGATAAGACATTCCAGAGGCTGACAGATAAAATAGCTAGTATAGAGTAGACTGTAACTGAATTGATAGAGCTGAAAAACACAATACAAGAATTTTATAATGTATTCACAGTATTAATAGCAGGATAGACCAAGTGGAGGAGATAATCTCGAGCCCGAAGACTGTCTTTCTGAAATAAGACAGGCAGACAAGAATAGAGAAAAAAGAATCAAAAGACGTGAACATGAAAAAAACCTCCAAGAAACATAGGATTACATAAAGACTGAATCTATGACTGATTGGTGTACCAAAGAGATGGGGAGAATGGAACCAATTAGGAAAACATATTTTATGATATCCATGAGACTTTCCCAACCTAACTAAATAGGCCAACATTCAAATTCAGGAAATGTGGAGAACCCCAGTAAGACACTCCACGAGAAGATCATCCCCAAGACACATAGTCATCAGATTCTCCAAGGTCAAAATGAAAGGAAAAATATAACTAGAGAGAAAGGCCAGGTCACCTACAAAGGGAAGCCTATCAGACAAATAGTGGACCTCTCAACAGAAAGCTTATAAGCCAAAGGAGATTGGGACCCAATATTCAGCATTCTTAAAGAAATGAAATTCCAACCAAGAATTTCATATCCAGCCAAATTAAGCTTCATAAGCAGAGAAATAAGATCCTTTATATCCTAAGGGAATTTGTTACAAGATCTGCCTTACAGGAGCTCCCAAAGGAAACACTAAATGTGGAAAGAAAAGGCTGTTACCAACCACTACAAAAACACACTGAAGTACACAGACCAGTGACACTATAAAGCAACCACATACGGTGTTTGGTTTTTTGTCCTTGCAATAGTTTGCTGAGAATGATGGTTTCCAGTTTCATCCATGTCCCTACAAAGGACATGAACTCATCATTTTTTATGGCTGCATAGTATTCCATGGTGTATATGTGCCACATTTTCTTAATCCAGTCTATCGTTGTTGGGCATTTGGGTTGGTTCCAAGCCTTTGCTATTGTGAATAGTGCTGCAATAAACATACGTGTGCATGTGTCTTTATAGCAGCATGATTTCTCACTCATAGGTGGGAATTGAACAATGAGAACACATGGACACAGGAAGGGGAACATCACACACTGGGGACTGTTGTGGGGTTGGGGGAGTGGGGAGGGATAGCATTAGGAGATACGCCTAATGCTAAATGACGAGTTAATGGGTGCAGCACACCAACATGGCACATGTATACATATGCAGCAAACCTGCACGTTGTGCACATGTACCCTAAAACTGCAAGTATAATAATGATAAAATTTTTAAAAAAGCAACCACATAAAAACTCTGCAAAATAACCAGCTAAGATTATGATGACAGGATAAAATCCACACATATCAATATTAACCTTAAAGGTAAATGGGCTAACTGCCCCACTTAAAAGACACAGAGTAGCAAGCTAGATAAAGAACCAAGACCCATTGGCCTGCTGTCTTCAGGAGACCTATCCCACATGCAGTGACACACATAGGCTCAAAAGAAAGGGATGGAGGAAAATCTGTCAAGCAAATGGAAAACAGAAAAAAAGCAAGGATTGCAATCCTAGTTTCTCACAAAACAGACTTTAAACCAACAAAGATCAAAAAAGACAAAAAAGGGCATTGTATAAGAGTAAAGGGTTCAATTCAACAAGAAGATCTAAATATGCTAAATATATGTACACCCAACACAGGAGCACCCAGATTCAAAAAGCAAGTTCTAAGAGACCTTCAAAGAGACTTAGACTCCCGCATAATAATAGTGGGAGACTTTAACAGCCCACTGACAATCTTAGACAGATCACTGAGACAGAAAATTAACAAAGATATTCAAGACCTGAACTCAGCCCTAGACCAAATGGACCTGATAGATATCTACAGATCTCCTCACCCCAAAACAACAGAATACACTTTCTTTGCATCACCACATTGCACTTACTCTAAAATTGATCACATAATCAATGGTAAAATTTTCCTCAGCAAATGCAAAAGAATTGTAATCATAACAGTCTCTCAGACCACAGCATAACCAAATTAGGACTCAAGATTAAGAAGTTTACTCAAAACCATACAATTACATGTAAATTGAATAACTTGCTCCTGAATGACTTTTGGGTAAATAATGAAATTAGGGCAGAAATCAAGAAGTTCTTTGAAACTAATGAGAACAAAAAGACAACATACCAGAATCTCTGGGACGCAGATTAGGCAGTGTTAAGAGGGAAATTTATAGCACTAAATATCCACATCAAAAAATTAGAAAGATCTCAAGTTAGCAACCTAACATCACAACTAAAAGAACTAGAGAACCAAGAACAAATAAATCCCAAAGCTAGCAGAAGACAATAAATAACCAAAATCAGAGCAGAACTGAAGGAGACAGAGACATGAAAAATCATTCGAAAAAATCAACAAATCCAGGAGCTGGTTTTTTGAAAAAATTAATAAAATAGATAGACCTCTACATACACTAATAAAGAAGAAAAAAGAGAAGATCCAAATAAACCCAATCAGAAATGATACAGGAGATATTACCACCAACCCCACAGAAATACAAACACTCATCAGAGAACATTATAAACACCTCTATGCACATAAACTAGAAAATCTAGAAGAAATTAATATATTCCTGGACACATACACCCTTCCAAGACTGAACCAGAAAGAAATTGAATCCTTGAGCAGACTGAAAATGAGTTCTGACATTGAGGCAGTAATAAATTGCCTACCAACCAAAAAAAGCCTAGGACCAGATGAATTCACAGCTGAATTCCACCAGAGGTACAAAGAAGAGATGGTACCATTCCTACTGAAACTATTCCAAAAAATTGAAAAGGAGGGACCCCTCCCTACCTCACTCTATGAGACCAGTATCATCCTGATACAAAAACCTGGCAGAGATACAAAAAATAATAATAATAAAATAAAAAAAATAAAAAACTTCAGGCAATGTCAGTGCAAAAATCCTTAACAAAATATGGGCAAACTTAATCCAGCAGCACATTGAAAAGCTTATTCACCATGATGCAGTAGGCTTCATGCTTGGCATGCAAAGTTGGTTCAACATAGTGAAACAATAAATGTGATTCATCACACAAACAGAACTAAAAACAAAAACCACATTATCATCTAGTAGATGCAGAAAAGACTTTTGATAAAATTCAACATCCCTTCATGTTAAAAACTCTCAATAAACTAGATATTGAGGGAACACACCTCAAAATAATAAGAGCCATCCATGACAAACCCACAGCCAACAACATACTAAATGGGCAAAAGCTGGAAGCATTCCCCTTGAAAAACGGCACAAGACAAAGATGCTCTGTCTCACCACTCCTATTCAACATAGTATTGGAAGTCCTGGTCAGAGCAATCAGGCAAGAGAAAGAAATAAAGGGCATCCAAACAGGAAGAGAGAAAGTCAAACTATCCCTGTTTGCAGATGACATGATCCTATATCTAGAAAACCCCATTGTCTCAGCCCAGAAGCTTCTTAAGCTGATAAACAACTTCAGCAAAGTCTCAGGATACAAAATCAATGTGCAAAAATCGCTAGCATTCCTATACACCAACAACAGGCAAGCCAAGAGCCAAATCACAAAAGTGCCACAAAAAGAATAAAATACCTAGGAATACAGCTAACTAGGAATGTGAAAGATCTCTTCAAGCTGAACTACAAACCACTGCTCAAAGAAATTAGAAATGACACAAACAAATGGAAAAACATTCCACGCTCATGGCTAGAAAGAATCAATATTGTTAAAATGGCCACATTGCCCAAAACAATTTATAGATTCAATGCTATTCCCATTAAACTACCATTGATATTCTTCACAGCACCAGAAAAACTATTTTAAAATTCATGTGAAACCAAGAAAGAGCCCAAATAGTCAAGACAACCCTAAGCAAAAAGAACAAAGCTAGAGGCATCATGCTACCCAACTTCAAACTATACTACAGGACTACAGTAACCAAAACAGCATGCTACTGGTAAAAGAACAGACACATAGACCAATGAACTGAATAGAGAACCTAGATATAAGACCACACACCTACAACTATCTGATCTTCGACAAACCTGACAAAAACAAGTAATGGGGAAAGGAGTCCCTGTTCAATAAACAGTGTTGGGATAACTGGCTAGCCATATACAGAAGATTGAAACTCAACACCTTCCTTACACTATATACAAAAATTAACTCAAGATAAATTAAAGACTTAAATGTAAAACACAAAACTATAAAAACCCTGGAGGATAATCTATATAATACCACTCAGGACACAGGCACAGGCAAAGATTTCATGACCAAGATGCCAAAAGCAATTGCAACAAAAGCAAAAATTGACAAATGGAATCTAATTAAACTAAAGAGCTTCTGCACAGCAAAAGAAACTATCAACAGAGTAAACCAACAAGCTACAGAATGGGAGAAAAAATTTTCATAACTATGCATCTGACAAAGATCTAATATCTAGCATCTATAAGGAACTTAAACAAATTTACAAGAAAAAACCAACAACGCTATTAAAAAGTGGGCAAAGGACATGCACAGACACTTCTCCAAAGAGGGCATACATGCAGCCAACAATCATATGAAACCACTCAATATCACTGATCATTACAGAAATGCAAATCAAAATCACAATAAGATACTATCTCACACCAGTCAGAATGGCATTATTATTATTATTTTGAGACAAGGTCTCACTCTGTCACTCAGGCTGGAGTACAGTGGTACCATCTCAGCTCACTGCAACCTCCATCTCCCAGGCTCAGGTGATTCTCCTGCTTCAGCCTCCTGAGTAGCTGGGACTATTGGCACGTACCACCATGCCGAGCTAATTTTTGTATTTTTGGGGAGAAACAGGGTTTCATCATGTTGGCCAGGATGATCTCGAACTCCTGACCTCAGATAATCCACCTGCCTCAGCCTCCCAAAGCACTGGATTACAAGTGTGAGCCACCGTGCCCAGCCAGAATGGCTATTATTGCAAATTCAAAAAATAACAGATGTTGGCAAGGTTGTGGAGAAAAGGAATGCATATAAACTGTTGATGGGAGTGTAAATTAGTTGAACCATTGTGAAAGACAGTGTGGCAATTCCTCAAAGCCCTAAAGACAGAAATACTATGTGACCCAGAAATTCCATTACTGGCTATATACGTAAAGGAATATAAATCATTTTATTATAAAGACACATGAATGCATATGTTCATTGCAGCACTATTCACAATAGCAAAGACATGGAATCAATCTAAAAGTCCATCAGTGGTAGACTGGAAAAGAAAATGTAATACATATACACCGTGGAATATTATACAGCCATAAAAAAAGAAAAAGATCATGTTCTTTGCAGGAACATGGATGGAGCTGGAGGTCACTATCCTTAGTAAACTAACACAGGAACAGAAAACCAAATACAGCATGTTCTCACTTATAAGTGGGAGCTAAATAATGAGAACACATGGACACATAAAGAGGAACAATACACACTGGGGCCCATCAGAGGTAGACGGTGGTAGGAAAGAGAGGATCAGGAAAAATAACTACTGAGTACTAGGCTTAATACCGAGGTGACAAAATAATCTGCACAACAAACCCCTGATACACGCATTTACCTATGTAACAAACCTGCACATGTACCCCTGAATATAAAATAAAAGTTGTTTTTTTTTAGCAAAAGGATGTTAAGAGGTAATGTTCAGTATAAACCTTTTCATTCTAGAGAAACTAGGTCCCAAAGTGGACTGCCCAAAGTCAAAATCAAGTCATACCATCCGTACAATTTTTATTAATGTGTATAACAATAAATAATAAATTCTTTAAAAAAAAACATAGCGCATTGCACATTATAAAAGCATGCACTCATTCCCGAAACTTATATTTTGATTGCATGTGTCTTTGTATGCATGTGTGTATCAAGTAGTAAGGTAAAATGTACTTCTTACTGATGGTCATCGTCAAAAGGTCTCCTAGATTAAAGTCTTTCTCTCTCTCTCTCTCTCTCTCTCTCTCTCACTGTCTCTCTTAACTCTCTTACTCTCTCTTCCCCTCCACTCTACCCCATGTGCTTTTATAAGGGAAAATCAAAAGGGAAGATTTATCTATTATAAATATATACATATACACATAAATTCATGAAAATGTTAGCACATACCAAGCTTAGAAAATGTCTATGAAGCCAAGCCATTAAGTAAAGTTGCTCGGGCTGACAATCATGGCTATGTATCTCACACTGAAGAGGGCTGGGAATGCTGCTTAGGCCAACTGCCTTCTAAACTATCCCACTGGCCCTCACCAGAGAAGCTGCTGGCTTCTCTCCTTTCTAAACCAAGCTCCTGCTGAGATTGCATTCCGTGCTCCTCATCAGTCCGTGAACAGTGCTGAGTGGAGGCTACCATGGGTTGATTCATTCACTATATCTTATACATTGATCTTACTTCATCCTAAAAACATCCTGGAATATCATCATTTCCACTGAATGGATAATGAAACCGAGGCTCAGGAACGTAATACACTGTACCCAATTTCTTACAGTTGGGGAGGAAGTGTTGGAGTCAGGAGGGAAAGCCACGTCTTCTGGCTCTGAAACCCAGGCTCTTTCCACCACACTAGAAGTCTTAGTTCAGTCTTCTGAGCTGAAGATGGGTGTGCAGAAGATTACTGGAAGAGCCTTTGGCCTCAGTAGTGGTGAGGGAGGAAAGAAATGTAGACAGGCAGTTGGATCCCAGGATCCCGCATAGTGCTCTGGAGCTGAGATGGTCTTGCAGAGTTGTCCAGCCTTAAGGCAAGGGGGCCTGGCCTTTATACTCCCATCTGCCCCTGGGCAAGTGTTTAGATTCTGGATGCCCCAGGAACAGGATGTGGCCTTACGTGATTTGGCTCTTCTCTGCTGAGGACAATGACCAGAGAAGAACTCAGCTGAGAGTCGCCAGCTGCCAACACTCCCAGGAGCTGGGGAAATGAGCATCTCAGTCCCTCAAGGAGATCTTGGCAGAGTCCTACAGCATCTATCACATCACCAGCACAGGTTTTCCCTTAGAAATCTACTCCACGTTTGCCATGCCCAGCTCCGACAAGTTGAATGCTATGCAGGTTGAAAAAAAATCGCTGCCTGTTTCAGCTCTACCACTTGCTGGGTAATCTCAATTTGGCAACTTGATGTCTCTGTGCTTCAGTTTCCTCATCTCAAAAAATAAAAATAATAAGCATATCATGGGATTTTCCAGAATGAACATTGTTCCTGGTACATAAGCACCTAGCAAATGTTTCTTGTTAAAATTGTTGTTACACTTTTGCTTTACTTCCTGGTTGACCAGCCTCTTTCCTTGAATAAAAAGTGCTTTCAAGTTAGATGCCAGTGAGCATCAGTTGTAGAAATGTCCAAATCTCCCAAGAGCCTCAGTTCAGGACTTTGGCCCAATGTTTATTTTGATCCTACAACTGCTGCTGCCACTTTACTTCACTCACTACCACTGAGAGTATGATTCTTTAAGGAATACTTCAAGAGACTTGTTTGTGAATACTTGAAGCTCTACTGGGCTCACTCCAGGACAGTAGAAGTTTAAATAATTCATGAGAGTAATGCCTGCAATTGACAAGGACAAGGCAAATTGCATAAGAGCAGCTTATTCCATACATTCCATTATGTGTTCTTTGATAGCACAGCTGGCATGGAATTCAGTAATGCCTTAGAAAAAAAATGCTCCAAGAAAGGCAAGAAAAATATTTAAAGGATAGTTAAGCCCAAAAGGGATGTGAAGATGATAGCCACTAGGGTGATAAAAATAAAAGAGGTACTACATTTTTTAACCTGGTTTGGAAATCGTCCCTTTGAGAACCAGACAAGTTTGATGTTCAAGAGGATACGCTAAACAGAGAGTGGTTTTCTCCACACAGAGGCCTTGAAGATTTTCTTAATGCTCCTGGCAAAATGAATGCTGGATGGTGCTTTATGTTGTTGGATAATGAAGATGTTATACATTTCTGTAATACTATGAGAAAGCATTGCATTACACAAATAAAGGTTGTGTGACTATACTGGTCAGTGTAAAAGAGAGGATATTGTTGGAATAACAGTTGTATCCTTAAAATACATCCTGTTGTCATAAAGATGAAAATGAGTTTGTCTCACAGGGCCAGCATGCTGCATAAACCAGGATGCCCAATCATATAACCTATCTGGGCTGCCATTACTTTGTTTGCGATAAAATCATAAGCCCGCTGCCTACTTTTCAACACAATTGTCCACTGTTCCGCCAAATACAGCTATTCAATTTTATTCCTATAGCCCATGATGTTTTTTCCATTTCCAACCCATTGCTTATCCATCTCCCTCTACCTAGAGCTTTCCTCCCTCTATTTTCATCAGCAAACCTCCTCTCCACCCTTTAAGGTTCATTTCAAATGTCAGCTTTTAATGAAAGCTTTTCTGAGCTCATCCTCTGCAAACTAGACATGATCATTCCATGTAAACTTTAATCATATCTGGTCTGAATCTTCCTCGTGGCCATAATCATACCCTGCCTTGCCTTGGGTTCTTTTATTTATGTATCAACTCTTATTTTTTCCTCTATCTTATAAGCTTTTTAAGGCCGAAAATATGTCTTAATCCTCTTTACACCTTCTGCAATACCTGGCACTGTGTCCCACACTTCAAAATGCTCAATAAAGGTAGTTGAATGTATCAATAACACTTTCCCTCTGATAGTTTGGGATTCACTATTCATCCTTTTATCATCCCCGTATTTCCTCTCTCTCCCCTGCACACAGAAGTCAAAACAAAGTGACCTCAGCTATCTCTTGAAAATACCAGAAATCAGAGGTTAGAAATTTGACACTCTGTTTGTAAAAGGTTGCCACCTCTCCGTCTCCCTAGGAGTTATGGGATTCCAGACCTCAAAAGCCTTTACATAATATTGAAGTCTGAGGTTAAGTGAACGGCCCCAGGTCACATATCAAGTTAAGGGCAGACATAGGACTTAAAATCTAATGTGAGGATGAGATCTTTTGTTGTTCAATTCTATTGTTACAGCTAGTGTCTGAATTTTTCTCTGTGGGTCAAGCTGACTTGTTCTGGGAATATGACTTTTTTAAGTATAAGCCTACAAATATTAATCTGCCAAAACAATATTTGTAAGAAACCTTGGATTTACTTATAAGTTGATTTACACAGCCATCATGTTCTCCCTAATCCAAAGTTTCAGTGATGGATATATCAGATTTCAATACAAACAAGCATATACTTGTTTGTGACAAAAACACTTTGGGTTCTGTTGGTGCTATCAAGAACATCCAAAGAAAAATGAAGTTAAAGTAGAAACATTTTGCTGATTTTATTCTCAGTAGAACTCAACCACAAACCAAAGTCATAGATGAATAATGCTTCAAATGAAGTGAAAATAATGAATCAATAACATGGCTGGCAAACCCTGGGGAATGGATCAGAGTTTTGAAAAATCTTCAGAGAATATTTTATTCCAGGGAGCCACCACAACATCCAAATGCATTTATTATGGGCTCACTGTGATTTTTATGGAGTAGAAACTAAGCGATACCCTTTCTGCTCCCTTCCATTTTTCATGTGGTTGGCTATAACCTCATGTTCTCTTGTTCAAGCATAACCTAAAAATAGTCTTCATCAGGCTAAATTAAGACATTTTTATACCCTATGATTGTTTAATGTTCTAACATTCTTTTGCCCCACAGTTAGGATGATCTTATGCCCCAAGACTGTTCTTGGAGAGGTATTTCTCAAGCTTCAGTTTCTTTGTGCTGCCTGCGTGTGTTATTCTTTTCAAGATGATTATTACATAGGTGAGCACAGGTGACACAGCTTCACACTCATGTTGTGAGGTTCAATACCAAATGCCTGGTGATTGTATCTGAGTATAAGAAACGGCATTGGAGCTATTTAACAAAGACTCCCAAGGGGCTACACAGCCAAAGAGAAGCAAATACTTGTGCTATTATGTGGTAAATTCAGAACCCTGAATACACAAAATCAAGGAAACTTAGATAAAGGCAGATTTATCTTTTCAGATCTCTTTAGATAATGAGAGGTCGTATCTAAGATTTATTACATAATAAAAACAACTTTCAGTTCATCTATTTGTTAGCCTAGACAGGTCTTTAAGGGAAAGTTCATACAAAACAGAAGATCAAGGAATTACATAAAAATATACAAACAAATGTAGATTATGAGGAAAATTCTTCTAGTTTAGAATAGACAAGAATTGACCAAGAAAGAATGCATCTGGCATTGAACAACAGGATAAGATGTAAATTCTGGTTGAAACAGGTATTGTCCCCTCAAAGTGGCCATCTTGGGAGACTATACATATTCCAATCATGCTGCTTTTGTTCCAAAAATCTCATCCTCTAAAATTGATTTCAGGGGCATAGTCTGTCAAAACCTTCATTCTTTTCATTTGGGCTTGATTTTGGAAACAATCTGTGGCAGGAAAATGCTAGGGTGGCCCCCTGACCTCTGCTTCCTGATACTCATATCCTTGTGTGATACTCTCCCATTGAGTGTGGGTGGAGTCTGGGGTTTGCTCCTAGCCAATAGAGTATGGCAAAAATGATGGGTTGTACGTTATCACATGCACATGATTAGGTAACAGAACACTGTAACCCATCTTGCTAGTAAACTCTCTCTCCATTGTTGGCTTTGAGGGGCCAAGTCTTTGGTTCCTCAAACAAGAAGGCTTTGGGAAAGTCGATTTGGCAAGACCTGAGGGTGGCTGTCTGGGAGCTGACAGACAGCAAGAAACTGAAGCCTTCAGTCCACAGCATGCAAGGATCTGAATGCTGCCAACAACCACATGCACTTGGAAGTAAATCCTTCCTCACCAGGCATTCAGATGAAACCCCAGCCCCAACTGACACTTTGTAACCTTACAGAGGGCCTAACTAAGCCATGCCTAAACTCCTGACCCACAGCAACTGTGAGACAATACGGATTATTTGAAGCTGCCAAGTTTTAATATTGTCATGCAGCAATAGGTAACTAATACACAAACATTAGTTATTCTGAGCCAGGTCTGGTCAGTAAAATTTGTAATATTATAGGCATTTTTTTTAGCCATTATATCATTCTTTGTTTTTTTAAGAGACAGAGCCTTGTTATGTTGCCCAGACTAGAGAGCAGTGGTGCAATCATAGTTCATTACAGCCTCGAACTCCTGGACCTAAGCAATCCTACTGCCTTGGTCTCCCAAGTAATTGGGACTACAGGCACATACTACCACACCCAGCTTTTAATTATCTTGCTCTCGTCTTGCTGTCTCATCTAGTCACTCTTAACAAAATCAAGAATTCTCTTGAAAGAGAGCCACTATTCCTCTGTCTAATATTTTACAGTTTAGATTAATAGCATCTAGCATCTACCATGTGTCAGGCACTGTGCTAAGCACTTTATAAATATTATTTTAATAATTCACACAACCCCAAAAGGTATGAACTTTTATATTCCCATTCTAAAAGTGGGAAAACTTGAGTAAATAATTTTCCCAAGGTCAAAAAGCTACCAAATTGCAGAGCTGAGACTCTAACTCAGGCAATCAACTTCCAGAGACTACACAATTAACCCTTTTCCTATAAAGGATATCCACATACATTATCTCATTTAATCCAAACAATGACTCCTTGAGGTAGCTATTCTAACGACCAGATTTATAGACTAAGAAACTGGGACTCTAAGAGTTTAAGAAATAATGTCATTTAACTTGTTGATGATGCAGTAGAGACTACAACTAATGTCCTAGAGTGATGCCCTAATCTAACACTCTTTCTACTAACAGAGCACCAGTCAGTTGTTGCTCTGCAGTCGGCAGGCTGTTTTGTGTGGCAAGTGTGGTAGCCTAAACAAAGCAATATCCAAAAGAGAAGCTGTGAAATTGTTTTGAATAGAAGCATGATTGTGGAGACACTCCATGTAAACACAGCAGTGGGTTCCATTTTGAAAGGTAACACTCATCTCCAAGCAGTATTTCTATATTTGTAAATTTTTCATTGTAATCTCTCCATTGTTGGAACCAAAGACTTGGTTCCTCAAACAACAAGACTTTGGGAAAGTCCATTTGGCAAGACTTGGGGATGGCTGGAATGGAGGCTGACAGACAGCAAGAAACTGAAGCCCTCAGTCAACAGCATGCGAGGATCTTGATGCTGCCAACAACCACGTGAGCCTGGAAGCAAACCTTGTGTTATTTTACAGTCACACCTCATAGGCAGACACAAAATTAAGATGTTAACTATAAGGTACATAAACTCTGTTGAACTTGATTTCCTAAACTATACAATGAGGAGTGTCAGAGAAGATCATTATTTCCCAAAGTATATTCCAAAGAATGCAATAACCACAAGATGCTAAAAAATGTTGAGTGGGAGTTTCCACAATTAAATAATTGTATGCTGCTTGCAGCCCTCTGGGAAGCTCATATTCTGCATTAGTACATTAGAGGCTCTGAGAAGTCCTGCACTGGAGGCCTCTATGAAGCTCTGAACCGGGTGGCTTCAAAACTTTTTAACCAAATAACCTTTTTTTCTAAGAACACTTATTCATGTCTTCCAGGGCTCTAATTTCTACTTGGGAAATTCTATGAATTTACCTCAAGGTTAATTTTCATCTCACAGGAGGTTAAAAATTAAGTTTGACCTATACATTGAGTTAGAGGTAGTTTTCTTAAATTATACGGAACATAGGAGCCAATCGCAAAAGTCCCCAGGAGCACACATTGTCTCCAGGCTTCCAATCCGTCAATTTTAGCTGCCCATTATCTACTTGTTCTTTTCAAGCCACCTTGAGATGCTGATTTTGATGAATCTGAGGATGTAAAATAATATTTACAGATAATGAACACATTTCCAGAGCACAATTTCTTGGTTATTTTATTTATTCTACCAACTTGCTTCATGTAATCACGTTTGCCACAAAGGAAGAAAAAAGGGGCAAATACATTACATTTCTATTACTTCACAAGTAGTCTGTGAAGTTCCCTCATGCTGTTTTCTTATTTCAGCTAAAATAACCATGTTCAAAGGATACATTAATCCCATTGACCTTTGCAGAGCTATTTAGAGATACCTTGCCTTTTTTTTCCTTCTCTTTTTTTCCATATTAAAGTTTTTGGTGGAATTTCCTCACCCAAGTCAGTTGTGAAATCTGTACAGTGGAGACAATAAAATGGAGGCTTAATGATTCAGTTCATGTTCCTTTATCAACTCACTGCCCACACAGCCAACTCATTAGTATCAAATAGAACAAAAATGCCTGCAGGAAAATCATGGGTGCTACTTTCAAGCAGTTCTTTTGATCTATGAGTCATCTTTGCTCTGGCTCCAACTTTAGGCAAATAATTTAACTTTCCCTAGTCTTTGCTTTGTTAAACCTCTGTTTCCCCATTTACAAAATGGGCCTCATATAGTTGCCACCTCACAGAATCATGGAGAAGAGTTTATCAGATAATGCTGGAAGATATCACTCAATCTGTTTACTCAAAAAAGAACTCTTGCCTGGAAATCTGCTTTTAGGGATGCTACTGCACTTAATTGATATAATAAAACGTATATGGTGGCTTCTATCATTCAAGTTTTTATAAATGAAGGAACAGAAAAGTTAAGTAACTTGCCCAATGTCACCCAGCTAAAAGTAGAGAACGGTGGATTTGAACTCTTTTGTGTTCGACTCCAGATTATTTTCAATGCTCCACACTGATGAACAACAACATATGTGGAGTGTCTCCTATAGCAAGCATTTGGCAAAATGCTGAAGCAAATTTTTTTAGAAAAAAATTCATTCCATTTAAGTCAAGCCTAGTCCTTAGGCAAAGCTATGAAGTGAAGTAAGCAAAATTGATCTCCTCTGTCCTTCCTGCCCACCTCTAAGGAACAGCCTTCTTGTGGCCCCTATAAGCCCAGGGATCTTCTCACAAATGCCTCACTAGGACCTACCTACCCAGACAGTGGCCTGACTTCTACATCAGTACAAAGTAACCGGTCTATGCGTTGCTTCTTTAGTGGTGATTTCTGAGATTTTGGTGCACCCATCACCCCAGCAGTGTACACTGTACCCAATGTGTAGTCTTTTATCCCTTGCCACCTCCCACCATTTCCGCCAATTCCCCAAAGTTCAGTGTATCATTCTTATGCCTTTGCGTCCTCATAGCTTAACTCCCACATATGAGTGAGAACATATGATACTTGGTTTTCCATTCTTGAGTTACTTCACTTAGAATAATAGTCTCCAATTCCATCCAGGTTGCTGCAAATGCCATTATTTCATCCCTCTTTATGGCTGAGTAGTATTCCATGTTTTATATATATATATATATATATCATGATATATATATCACATTTTCTTTATCCACTCATTGATTGATGGGCATTTGAGCTGGTTCCACATTTTTGCAATTGCAAATTGTGCTGCTGTAAACACACGTGTGCAAGTATCTTTTTTGTGTAATGACTTCTTTTCCTCTGGGTAGATACCTAGTAGTGGGATTGCTGGATCAAACTGTAGATCTACTTTTAGTTCTTTAAGGAATCTCCACACTGTTTTCCCTAGTGGCTGTACCAGGGAAATAATTTAACTTTCCCTAGTCTTTGTTTTGTTAAGCCTCTGTTTCCCCATTTTACATTCCCACCAGCAGTGTAAAAGTGTTCCCTTTTCACTGAATATATTATTTTTTGATTTTTAAATTATGGCCATTCTTGCAGTACTGAGGTGATATTGCATTGTGATTTTGATTTGCATTTTCCTGATAGTTTGTGATGTTGAGCATTTTTCCATATGCTTGTTGGCCATTTATATATCTTCTTTTGAGAATTGTCTATTCATGTCCTTAGCCCACCTTTTTTTTTTTTTTTTTTTTTTTTTTTTTTGAAACAGAGTCTCACTCTGTCACCAGGCTGGAGTGCAGTGGCACGATCTTGGCTCACTGCAACCTCCACCTCCTGAGTTCTAGCAATTCTCCTGCCTCAGCCTCCGGAGTAGCTGGCATTACAGGCATGTGCCACCACACTCAGCTAATTTTTGTATTTTTACTAGAGACAAGCTTTCACCATGTTGGCTAGGATGGTCTCGATCTCTTGACCTCGTGATCTGCCCACCTCTTGCTGGGATCGTTTGTTTTTTCTTGCTGATTTATTTGAGTTTTTTGTAGATTCTGGATATTAGTCCTTTGTCAGAGGTATAGATTGTGAAGATTTTCTCTGTAGGTTGTCTGTTAACTCTGCTGATTATTTTTTTGCTGTGCAGAAGCTTTTTGGTTTAAGTCCCATCTATTTATATTTGCTTTTGTTGCATTTGCTTTTGGGTTCTTGGTCATGAAGTCTTTGCCTAAGCCAATGTCTACAAGGGTTTTTCTGATGTTATCTTCTAGAATCTTTATGGTTTCTGGTCTTATATTTAAGTGTTTGATCCACCTCAAGTTGATTTTTGTAAAAGGTGAGAGATGAGGATCCAGTTTCATTCTTCTACATGTGGCTAGCCAATTATCCCAGAACCATTTGTTGAATACAGTGTCCTTTCCCCTCTCCACTTTATGTTTTTGTTTGCTTTGTCAAAGATCAATTGGCTGTAAATATTTGGCTTTACTTCTGTGTTCTCTATTCTGTTCTCTATTCTGTTTTATAGAACAGACTCTATTCTATTCTATAAAATGTGCCTGTTTTTATACTAGTACCATGTAGTTTTGGTGACTATGACCTTATAGTATAGTTTGAAGTTGTGTAATGTGATGCCTCCAGATTTATTCTTTTTGCTTTGTCTTGCTTTGATTATGTGGGCTCTTTTTGGGTTCCGTATGAATTTTAGGATTTTTTTTTTTAGTTCTTTAAGGAATGATGAAGTTATTTTTATGGGAATTGCATTGAATTTGTGCATTGTTTTTGGGAGTATGTCATTTTCACAATATTGATTCTACCCAGCCATGAGCATGGAATGTGTTTCCATTTGTTTGTGTCATCTATGATTTCTTTTAGCATTGTTTTGCAGTTTTCCTTGCAGAGGTCTTTCACGTCCTTGGTTAGGTATATTCCTAAGTTGTTTTTTGTTTTGTTTTGTTTCGCAGCTATTGTAAAAGGGGTTAAATTCTTGATTTGATTCTCAGCTTGGTCACTATCGGTGTATAGCAGAGCTACTGATTTGTCTGTACTAATTTTGTATCCTGAAACTTTGCTGAATTCATTTATCAGTTCTAAGAGCTTTTTGGATGAGTCTTCAGGGTTTTCTAGGTATACACTCTTATCATCAGCAAACAGTGACAGTTTGACTTCCTCTTAAGGAAGCTCTTGGATGCCCTCTGTTCTGTCCATTTCTATCATTGACCTGAAAAATTAATTCATGTGAACATATCAGTGTTGCTAATAAATAACCTTTGGAGTCTCTGGATAAAATCTTTATAATTTAAAGTGGGTCTACAGAGGAAAATAAATTGTTCTACAAAAAAAAGACATGCACTTGTATGTTTATCACAGCACTATTCACAATAGCAAAGACATGGAATCAAAGTGCCCACTGGCAGTGGATTGGATAAAGAAAATAGGGTTTATAAACACCATGGAATACTATGCAGCCATAAAAAAGAACAAAATCATGTGCTTTGCAGCAAGATGGATGCAGCTAGAGGCCATTGTCCTAAGCAAATTAATGCAGGAACAGAAAACCAAATACCATATGTTCTCACTAAGTGAGGGCTAAACATTGGGTACTCGTGGACATCAAGACGGCAAAAATAGGCACTGGGGACTACTAGAAGGGAGAGAAAGTGGGAGCAAGGGTTGAAAAACTAACTATTGGGTACTATGCTCAGTACCTGAGTGACAGGATCAATCATACCCCAAAGCCCAGCATCACACAATATTCCCATGTAAAAAACCTGCACATGCACCTCCTGAAACTAAAATAAAAGTTGAAATTATTTGTAATAAACAAACAAAATGGGACTATTATAGATGTTCCTTAACCCAGAGAATCATTATGATAGTGTGAATTTTAGGTACCTGTACCATGCAAGGCTGTAAGAAATATACATTAGGGAAACAGATGGAAATTTAGTTGCTACTTCAGTCACTTAAAACTGACTCTTGTGTGTATGTGTATATGTGCACACATCCACATGTGTGTGGCCTGTGGTAGCACGGTGAGGCATGATGACATGCTATTATGATGTGAGGGTTAGGGAGAGAAGCTACTTGTTTTTTGGTCAAAAGATTTCCTCTGAGTCTGCCAGAGAGAGGCAGGGTGAACTTAAACCTTGCTTCCCTATCAGAGACAGATATTTTTTTCTCTCCTCTTCTTATTCCTAGTGCTAAGGGAGGATGTGTGCCCAGTGTGCCAAGAAGAGTGCCTGGCACATAGCAGGCACTCAATAAGTGTATTAGTCCTTCAGCAAGCATCCACTTAGCTCTTGTTTTATGCCAGGCACTGTTTATACACCAGAGAATAAAACAGATGAAGACCTGGCTCTCCTGGTGCTCACGTGCTAGTGGCAGAGACATTAAATAGAGGGGAAGGAGTGAAGTGAGGAGGAGCCTTTAAGAAGTTCAAGTTGGGGGCAAAAGGAGGTAAAAACAGGCTGCGTGCGTGTAGCCTGCACTGTGTTCCCTTTCTCTGGGCCATATCCAGAATGACATAGATCTATGATAGTTCTATGGCAGGCTGAGTTTGGGTATTTAAATTGTTCAAAGAGGGAATTGGGGCCGTGCGCGGTGGCTCACACCTGTAATTCCAGCACTTTGGGAGGCTGAGGCAGGCGGATCACAAGATCAAGAGATCGAGACCATCCTGGCCAACATGGTGAAACCCCGTGTCTACAAAAATACAAAAATTAGCTGGGCGTGGTGGCAGGCACCTGTAGTCCCAGCTACTTGGGAGGCTGAGGCAGGAGAATCACTTGAACCCAGGAGGTGGAGGTTGCAGTGAGCCGAGATCATGCAACTGCAATCCAGCCTTGTGACAGAGTGAGACTCTGTCTTAAAAAAAAGGGGGGGAATTGGGATAAGTTGAAGGAAAAACTTTCTTACTAGGATAGATTGCCACGGGAAAGTGCAAATTCCATTCCCTGAATAAAAATGGGTGATGAAATCCAATTCTTACCAGGAACCATGAGTTGAAGAAAGAATGCTGGACAGGAAGTCTGCATTCCTGCTGTGCTGTTCATAAGCTGGGCGACCTTGGCCAAGTCTCTCCACCACCATAAGCCTTAGTGTCCTCATCTACAGAAAGAGAAGGGAGTATTTGATGACCACTGAGTTCCCTGCCAATCCTGTGGATTCAAAGACACCAAACTCTTCTGGTCTCTTCAAGTCCTCTACTTCTATATTTTCATTTACTGTAGGTTTTTACTGGAAAAAACAGAATGCACCACTTCTTGGAATATAGTGTTAGCCTCAAGATTTCTTAAAAAGTATAACCCACTGCTGGGATTACCATTGTGAAGAGTCTGAGAGAGGAGACAGAGGCAGAGACAAGGGTTGGGGGCAGAGGGAGCACATATAATACCACTATGTCTGTGTATAGACAGGAAATCTCAAAATATCTCTCACGGTCATGTGTCTCCCTCACTGTCATAATACAGGTAAATCAAGCTCTATGCAATCTATACTGTTGAAAAGCAGCATGAAAACCCAGTTTGGGTCATTTAAATTATAGAAATACACTAGAGAAATTGCTATTAAAGAGAATCTTTTAATATCTTTTGTGATGCAAATGAATGCTCCATATTTCATTTTCATGACAATCTGGGTTTGTATGAATTTATATTTAAAAATTACAGCCAATATTTACCAAGGGCCCACCCTGTATCAGGCTCTGCGCCAAGAAGTTTGCATACAATATTGCATCTAATAACAGCCTCACAAAATTATTTCTGATTATCACTATTTTACAGAAGAAGAAAATGCAGCTCAGAGAAGTTGAGTGATTTACCCAAAGTAACACAGAGGGTAGTAGGAAGGAGAATGAGTAGACAAGCCTAAATTTATCTAATCTAAGAGCCAAAATTCTTAACCACTACTCTATACTGCCCAAAAAAATTGAAGCAAAGTCTGCTCTGGGTACATTTGGAGTCTAGGGGCTCTCTTTGTCCTGTAGCTTCTATTTTCTTAGTCCAAGTCCCCACACCCATTTCTCAGCTACTGAACCTTGTTTACAGGCCTGAAAAATGGCAAGCGGTTTCAGGCATAGATTCTGCTCTCAGAAGCCCAAGACTATGAGCCAAAATAGGCCGTGGAAGGCTCAAAAGAGAGTGGCCAGGCCAAGAGAAGGCTCAAAGCCATGTTATGTGGGAACAGTGGAAGAAGTGAACAGGCTTGGACTGGAAAGAAGAAGGCTCCAGGGAAACATGTGCTAACAGAGTTTTTCACAGCTCAGCTGTCTCATTTGAAGAAGTCGCTTCAGCCAGAAGCAGCAGACTCAGTACATTCAGCAATGCAGATTGATTTTTAAAATACAGAAAGAAACAGAAGGTGATCTGTAGCACAAAGTCAGGTATTTAAGTTTTAAAAATTTTTTAAATCTATGACAGGCCGGGCATGGTGCTTCAGGCCTGTAATCCCAGCACTTTGGGAGGCTGTGGCAGGTGGATCACCTGAGGTCAAGAGTTTGAAACCAGCCTGGCCTACATGGTGAAACCCTGTCTTTACTAAAAATACAAAAATTAGCCTAGCATGGTGACACGCGCCTGTAGCCCCAGCTACTTGGGAGGTTGAGGTAGGACAATCATTTGAACCCGGGAGGCAGAGCTTGCAGTGAGCTGAGATCGCACCACTGCACTCCAGCCTGAGCAACAGAGGGAGACTCCATCTCAAAAAAAAAAAAAAAAAAATCTGTGACAAAAAGTACATGTTTTACAAGAACTCATACAAATAGAAAAATACACATCATATGCTTTAGGATGGTTGCTTATGAGGAAGAAGTAAGAGGGCTGGGAAGAGTCAAAAGGAAGAAATAAGTGGCATTTGCCTTATTTTTACCTTGGTCTGAATATATGCATGAGGACCACATGTGTTAAGCCCCAGGAGATAATGCTAGGATCCGCAGGTGAAACTCAAAGAGCACTATTCAAAATACATCCCGAGCCCACACACTTTGCACACCAAGATGCCATTGTCTCTGGCCCGAACTTCCACAGCAGTCTCTAACTGCTCTCCCTAAGCCCACTTACTTTCCCATACAGTCTATTTGCAGAGCAAATTTTCTATAACTTAAGTCAAATCATACTAGGACCCTCCAATGACTCCTTATCATGTTTAGAGTAAAATCCGGTATCCTTACAAAGACTCCCAAGGCCCCATGGGTCTGGCTCCCACGGTCTGCCTCCCATTCCCTTTCTAACCTCATATCTCACCATCCTCCCCTTTGCCTTCCCCATTCCGATCACACTGGCCTCTTCACTGCTCCATAAACCTGCCTCAGGGCCTTTGCGCTTACTGTTTCTGCTGCTGGAATGCTCTTCCCCTTGATACTCACATGGCTCTTTCAGGACTCCACTTGAAAGTCAGTTGTCCGTGAGGCCTTTCCTAACCACACTAGTTAAGACTGCAAGCATCCACCCCTGGCATTCTCTTTCTTTCTTACTTGTCCCAGTCATGCTCTTCGTTTTACTTGCCTTTATTCTGTCTCCCTTCTGTAGGAAGCAAACTCCAAAAGCACAGAGATTGCTTTCTATTTTGTTCATTGTTAGATCCTCAGAACTTAATACCTGGAGCATAGTATGCACTCAATAAAAGCATTTGAATTGACTTTTGTTCAACGTAAAAAATTTCCTACAGAGTTGACCATAAATGAAATGAGATATCTCATAAGGTAGTGAGCTCCCCACCTCTGGATGTATTCAAGACTGAAAGCATTCAAGATGTATTCAAAGCTGTGATGTTTTGGTAAAGATACAAAAGAAAAAATTCAAGCCCTAGGTATTTGATTGGACTAGATATTAACCCAAGCGCCTCCCAACCCTGAAATATCATAGTTCTGTGAATCACCACAAAGAGGCTAAGACTGTTTAAACTGAACCTAGGGGAGGTCAGCAAATGCTTAAGAAACCAGGGTCATAGTTTCTCCATTCTTCTCTGCCTAGTGAATTGAGCACCAGTAGCTTTTGGTTTGAGGGGGAGAGGGATTGTTTGGTTTTTCATCTCTAACGTGAGTCTTTTAAGCCCCACGAATCTATTTGGAAACATTTTCTCTTGAATACAAAAAGGCAGCATACATCTAATTGCAAATGAGAACTATCAGGACAAGCTAGTGTTATCAAATAATTGTATGATCTGAAAAAAAAAGTCATCATCTCACGTAATTTAAATTCTTGCCCTTTGCTCCCTTGTGTATATTTTTGCATTAAAAAGTCTGCTTAAAATTAGTTCAGTTCTTCCCTTTTGGGTAGATTATAAAACAAAAACATGAGAGGATTATAAAGAGGATGTGAATGACTGATAGTTGCGATTTCTCCTAAAGAGCTTCTTGATTTGAAGTGTGATAAGAAAGTTCTCTTCCTTTGTAAAGATGAAAAGGATGTGTCGTCTAGGGTCTGTACAAATTAGTGATGTCACCGTCCTCCAGAGAAGAAAACGCTTTGATTTTATACGTATTTTTTTACAGTGGTAAGAAAATTGCAGGACCCAAGAGAGAGAGACCCATGCTTTATATCCTATAAAATGTGGGCTAAAGTATGATTTAGATATTTTCTGCCCTCCCCTTGTCTCTGCTAGAAAGTGGGATTCTTTAATTGTGTGAACAATTCAGGGATCCTATAGGTAAGTGGATGATGGGCAAGAGGAGCGGTCCTGTGTTCTCTGAAGTCACAATTCTGAAGGCAACCTACATGCTATTGACAGCAGAGGAGGTGTTCCCTCCCTGTTTACAACTTTCCTCAGCACAGAGACAGGGGACCCATGGGAACATCCAATTACATTTTTATTCCATTAAAGGCAGTGAGGTGCAGGTTTCTCCTGCTACTTTCACAGTCCTTTCTAAACAAAGAAGGGGCTCTGAGTTTGAGATTTCTCAGGCATTACATTCTCCTCCTGTTGCCAATTTGTAGTTTATTTCTGAAGAGAAGCCTACAGGTGTACCATAACTGAGACAAACAAGCACCAATAATTACTATCTGTTTAGCCCATCCCCTGCCAATGCAGGGATACATCAGGGGAATCTTTTAACGGAATTCCCCAACACTGGGCTGCATGATGGTCTATAGAGTCATTTTTCCTCTTCCTGACATTTTCTCTTTTGTGCTCTCCACACCCATTCTCTTCCCTATGATGGAGCAGTTCTTTATTCTACAGAAATTTGCTTTATTACGGAAACTGAGCACACTAAAAGAAAAACTTTCAACAGTTACTCAACAGTAGATCCTGGGCAGCTCTCTCCGTGCCTAGCACTGAAGTCAGTGCTGAGGTAAAGATGGGGGTTGGTGGTGGGCTGGGGGAAGGCAGGTACTGTAAAGGGAGACACGTTTGTACTCAAGTAGAGCTCACAGTCTATTGGGCAGACAGGATTATTTTTATAAAAGAAAATAATTAAAGAATAACGTAATACAAAGAATGCATAGTATGAAAAAGCACAGCATATGGTGCTTCATGCCATAAAAATAATGAGCATGGGCTGGGTGTGGTGGCTCACGCCTGTAATCCCAGCACTTTGGGAGGCAGAGACGGGTGGATCACCTGAGGTCAGGAGTTCGAGACCAGCCTGGTCAACATGGTGAAACCCCATCTCTACCAAAAATACAAAATTAGCTGGGCGTGGTGGTGGGCACCTGTAATCCCAGCTATGTGGGAGGCTGAGGCAGGAGAATCGCTTGAATCCTGGAGGCAGAGGTTGCAGTTAGCCAAGATTGCAACCTTGCACTCCAGCCTGGGCGACAAGAGCAAAACTCCATCTCGGGACAAAAAAAAAAGAGGAAAAAGAATCAATGAGTATGTTTGGCACTAGAGAAGACAAGATTTGCGTGGTTTAACTTGGACTGGGCCTTGAATGACAGAAGAAAGAAACTAGAAAGCTCGCAAGATCAGTCTCTACATGAGCCCGGCCAAAGTCAGCTAGCCCACTTGCTCTGCCTTTCCTATTGGCTTCCTTTCTATGATGTAACCACAGCTGCAGGGGGACCACAAATAACTTCCTGGGAATTAAACAGGCCAAATATTTTGGTCCCACTGGATTGTTCAACACTTAGAACCCAATTCTCAGAAAACACAAAATTAAAATGCTGCAACTAAGTCAACAATTTCTCCCTTTGCTACAGAGAGCTGCGTGGACTTCTATGCATACATTTGTGAGTACCTTTTCTCTAAAGGAAAAGTTTTAAGCAGGAAACAATTAGCAAGAAATTTTGGAAGCAGGTATAAGAGCAGAGCAAAAAGGCCCAGTCCCAGAAAAGGACAGAAGGAGTTGGTGCTCAAATCGCAAGCAGAAGGAATCAAGTCTCCAAGCATGGTGCAGCCCCCTCCAGGGGATGGATCTGACAGTCTCTTCTTGTTAAAGGCCTTTAACAAGCACAAGCTTCAGGCCCCAGGGGACAGGCCCTGGCTATGTGACCAAGGGTACCTTCTTTAACCTCATATGGAAAGTGGAACAATCCTACCTACCTTGAAGAGTCTGAATTTTGGATATAATAAAACAAAAGTTTAGTACAGAGCCTAGAACAGAAATTACTCAAGTGGAGTTCATTATTACCATTGTTAATTATAATAATTGTAATATCACCCTTCTCTTCTATCAAAGCTTCTTATTTCTTTCTTTCCTACCTTTTTTTTTCTATACTCCAATAACTAGAAAGTTACATACTCAGATCCCCATAGGGTTTTCTTCTCCTGTTAGTGCTTTGGGTCATCCTGGTTTAATCAGTCCTTTTAAAGGATCACCAGCCATTCTTCTGGCTGACATTTTAATCAGGTTTTCCCAAGAATCCCAAAGGAGGGGGAAAATGGAATTGCAATGAAAAATAAATCCACTTTCTCTACATGCCAGTAAATTATAACTCTGCAGCCGCCTCAGAAAAAGAACAAAAGACACATGGTGGAACATTTTTCTGGCTGAAAAAATTGACAAAGCCGTGGAACCAAATTCTTTGCAGCATTGATGGGGGTGGAGGGCAGGGATGGGGAACATGTGCAATTCTGCAGAACTGTGTTCTCACAATTACCCTAACTCGACACCGAAAGTGTTCACAGGACACCTTTGGGGTAGGAAGAAAATGTCTTCTCCTCTCCACACAACCTTATAAAGACAGAAAAGAGGAACGCCTTTACATATCCAAAATAGAAGATAATATTCAAATAATACATTCAGGGCTTTGTGTTCCAATGACACAAAATATTCTGCTGCTCATAGTGTTTCTCCTTGAGGAACTCTTTCTAGCCCTGTGGTCAGGTCTCCCCTTCAAATCTTCTTGAAGATCTCTCTAAAATGTCCGTTCTAGAGATGTGAGTCTGTCTGACTGCTGCAATGGAGGAAGCGGCAACACAGAAGCTAGGCAGCCTGGGCTTGCATCTTAGCTCATCACTTCTCTACTCTGTCCTTCGGCAAGTTACTCAACCTCTCCGAATCCACAGTCACCTTGTCTGCAAATCAGAGATACCAACGTTACCTTCTAGTTCAGGCTGTGTGGGGGTTAAGCAGAGTAATGCATGCAAAGAGCTCAGGACACTGCCTGGCTCCGGCATGGAAACCATACTTATTCATTAGCGCTTGGTGGTGAGGTGCAGAGGCAGAAGTGGGAGGAGGTAGCAATTAGGAAGCAAGACCGAGCATGACGTCCTGACAGTGCCTGCCAGCTCCCATCATCCCTCTACCCCTCCCTATACCACATTTATTGCACCCCAGATTAGAACTATTAACCAACTAGTAACAATTACCACTTGTATGAGCTTTCTAGAACTGCCATAACAAAGTTCCGTAGACTGGGTGGGTTCAACAACAGCATGTATTGTCTCAGGGTTCTGGAGCCTAGAAGTCTGAGATCAAGGTGTGGGCAGGGTGGGTTCCTTCTGAGAGCTGTGAGGGAGAATCTGCTCCATGCCTCTCTCCTAGCTGCTGGGGTTTGCTGGCAGTCATCGGTGCCCTCGGCTTGTAGATGCACCACAACGATCTCTGCCTTCATCTTCACATAGTGTTTTCCGAACATGTGTGTGCCTGTGTCCAGATTTCCTCTTTTCCTAAGGACAACAGTCATACTGGATCCAGGCCTGCTGAAGTGACCTCATCTTAACTAATTACATCTTCAACAACCCTGCTTTCTAATAAGGTCACATTCCAAGGTACTAGGGTTAGGTCTTCAACACATAAATTTGCGGGGGAGAGGGAGACACATTTTTATTCATAGTGCCACTTTTAGCTCTGTGACCCTGGGCAAGTCACTTAGCCTCTGTGCCTCAGATTCCTCAGGGCTAGTGCAAGGATTGCTGCAGAGCTGTGGTACACTCCCCACATCCTCTTGGGTCTTGTCAGGGTGGTGCTGGCAACCTGAGTTCTCACGGCCTGATGGCTTTCTCTGGGCAGCCAAAGTCATTCTGTCCATGCCACACCAGGCTGAAAGTTCCAGAGGACTAATATTCACAGAGGTTATTTTCCCTTAAAACATCTCAATTTCCTCAAACTGACTTCAGGTTCCCACCTGCGTGACTGACCACTGGAGAGGCAGCAAAGTGTAGTGTTTAGGATCATGAGCTGTGAACAAAACACACCTGGATTCCCATCATGGTTCTGCCACTTTCTAGCAGTGTGATCTTGGGCACGTTGCTTGATCTGGCTAAGCCACAGCTTCCACCTCTGGAAAATGGGCATAATGATAGCTGTTCTCTGAGGACCGGATAAGATAAAGCAGGTATAGCCAATACTATTAATAAGAGCTCATTAAAAGTTATTTATGATTCTTATTCACTTATTTATCTTTTTATTCCGTAAAGATGGGTCTGAGCATGCCTGTGACATCTTTCTCTTCCCCATGGCTTTCTCATTGCTACCTCTACTTCCCTCCAACATGCCTGCCATGGAGTAGGCACTCAATAAATGCTTCAAAGAGTGAATGAATAAATAAATGATGCGAGAAGATTTAAGCTATTACTATTCACATTTTGTATTCTGCTGTTTCCAGAAAGGATTTGAGCAGGTTGGGGAGTTATATGAGTCAGAGTTTATATATTCTGACACATAAACCCTGGAAGGTAAAACATACAAGCAAAGATTCCAGAGAGCCAAAGATTGGGAACATTAATTAATTAATGCTGACTCTCCCTGCCTGAGTGAAAGCCTCAGGCTAATAACATTCTGAAATTGCTTGAAAGCAGTTATAGTCGCAAAACCGAGGTATACCGGGAGTCCACTGGGAGCTCTAATAACATTACACCTGAGCTCTTTATGTCAGGAGGGAGCTCCAGAGACCACTCATGGACTGAAACAAGATGGGGAAAAGCCTCACTCAGCAAATAGCACACCATTAACTTGGTGTATGTGGACGGTACCCAGGGAGGCAGTATTTGAGTCAATAAAAAAATCAGAGTGGATAAACAGGCCAAAACTGGGGGAGGGAGCATGCAAAACTGCTAGCTCCTGAGGAAACTCAGAGTGAGACAAGTTGGAATATGTGGGTCACTATGGAAGCATTTTTAAGACAATACATATTGAATCAATGGTAATAGTAGTAGTCAAATAATGTGATAGAGTGGTAGTGATCTCATTAAAATAATGGCTGAAGTGCATTGTGTGCTTGCTATATTCACCACACTGTCCTGAGCACTTTAACTGTGTTTAGTGCTCATTTAAATCCCTGCAACAGCCCTACAGGGTGGGTTGCATGATTATTCCCAATTTACATTTGAGGGAACTGAGGCACAGAGAGGTTGTATTAGTCTGTTCTCATGCTGCTAATAAAGACATACCTGAGACTGGATAACTTATAAAGAAAAGGAGGTTGAATGGACTTACATTTCCACATGTCTGGGGAGGCCTCAAAATCATGGTGGAAGGCAAAGGAGCAGCAAAATCACGTCTTACATGGAGGCAGACAAGAGAGCATGTGTAGGGGAACTAGCCTTTATAAAGCCATCAGATCCCGTGAGACTTATTCACTGTCATGAGTACAGCAAAGGAAAGATCCACCCCCATGATTCAGTTACCTTCCACCGGGTCCCTCCCACAACATGTGGAAATTATGGGAGCTACAATTCAAGATGAGATTTGGTTGGGGACACAACCAAACCATATCAGAGGCTAAGTGATTTGTTATTCATGCATTATCTCAGTCCTCACCACAATGCTTTGAAGGAGTTACCATTACTTGTCCCCATTTTATACGTATGAAAACCAAAGCACAAGGCTGGGCACGGTGGCTCACACCTGTAATCCCAGCACTTTGGGAGGCGGAGGAAGATGGATCACTTCAGGCCAAGAGTTCAAGACCATCCTGGCCAACATGTTGAAACCCCATCTCTACTAAAAATAGAAAAACTAGCCAAACGTGGTGGCACATGCCTGTTCCAGCTACTTGGGAGGCTGAGGCAGGAGGGTCACTTGAGCCTGAGAGGCAGAGTTTGCAGTGAACCGAGATCACACCACTGCACTCCAGCCTGGGTGACAGGATGAAACCCTGTCTAAAAAATAAAAAATAAAAAAACCCTGAAGCACAAAGGTTAATAATTTGGCCAGTGACCCTTGGTTGTATATTATACCCATTTTACAGATGAGGAAACTGAAAAAGAGAATTGAAGGGCCTGGCCCAGAGTCACAGTAAATAGTAGAGCCAGAGCTTTTGGATCCAGGCTTCTGGGCCCAGAGTCTGTGTTTTTAACCACTCTGCTCTCCTGCCTAAGAATGATGTGTTGGTCTATTGTGGACAATGTTGTGATCAGTAATGATGAAAACGAAATCAGCAACAGCAGTGAGTTTCCTTAAAGCCTCATCTTATCACAGAGGAGTATTCACATCATCATTGTGTTTCAATGCCAAGAATTTCTCTTAAAACTGTTAGTCTAATCCGGGAGAAATGTTCTTGTGCCCAAGAAAGAGGAAATGTGAAGGGAAGCACAATGATGTATTTCAGACCACAACAAGATGCAGAGACAAGGCCACGTTCATCCCGCACACCTGTCATTCCCATCCCAAACCACGAAGCCCTCTGCCGCCTGTGGGCATGTAGTAGCCGTCAGGACTGTTGATACCGCCCATGAGGAACTGGAACTGCAGTTCCACTCCAGCGTCCCCCCTGCCTTTGGAGAGCAGGCCATTGCTTTATTTTTTTCTATACCCTGCTGTTTCTTTTCTGTACATGCTATTGTGAGAAGAGGCGCATAAGGAGATAAAGCTGGGCGACGCTGGCCTTGTTGAGAATATCTTTTGTAGCTATCCACAAAACGTGAATATGAATGTGCTTGCCCCTGCTGACAACTGTGCTGATGGGGGACCCTTCTGAGCAGTAAGCCCTGCCTGCTCTCCCCGCTGCTAAAACATCTCCATCTGCAGCATGGGGCGGGGAGAGGCAGTCACAAAACATCAAACAGAATGGCTGGAAAGGATTTGTCTCTTTTTGTGTTAATGTTCAAAATGCCAGGAGTGTTAGCTGGGCATAGAGGCCTGTGTGCTCCAGTGGTGATATCTGTCCCACAGACAAGGCTTTTGACCCACGTGGTGGCCATACTCTTGAGACCATCCTATTTTCCTCAGTGATCCCTGCCTGCTAAATCTGGTAAGATGAAGTCCTGTGCAGAGAGTGCCTCCATCTGCAAATCAAAGGAGGAACACTAGCATCCAGATCTGGGGGGGCCCTGACTGGATGCCCCCTCCTGGCTTCCCATATTATCTCAACACACATCAGTCACACTGTATTGAAATTCCCACGGAACAAAATGGCATGTCTCACCCAATAGGCAGTACTGTCTTCGATCAGAAAATATGTTTTGTTTACTTTTGTTTTTGCAGAACTTGGCTCCCAGCTAATGTAAAGCACTCAGTACATATCTGATGATTCCGGGCAGTGACTCAGTCTGGAGTGGTAGCAGCAGTACCAGCTAATGTTAAAAACGAAACAAATGGGGACTTGTTTTCATCATCATTCATTGAAAACTTGTTTACTGTACTGGACATTTTGATATGGATTATCTCATTTTATACACACAAGCAACCCTCTTATGTAAGGAGCATAATTCTCCTTATTTTGCCGATGAGGGAATGGAGGATGGGAGAGGTTAAGTAACTTGCCCAAGATAGCAGAATTATTTAGTTAGTTGTCTGAGCTGGGATTTGAAACAAGGAAATTTGATTCCAGCCTCTGTGAAATTAAACACACTTTTCTCATAGCCCCTTAAGATGCAAGTTTCCTTTTGCCATTTTGGGATTGTTTTTCTTCTTTCTCCTACTTCACCCCTCTTTTTCCTTTGGTGTTCTTTTCAGTTAACTTGACCTAAAACTGGTTGGAAGGTGGAGTACAGAGTATCCTTAGTCCTGACCCTAAACCTTGTCCCAGATCCTATATTCCAGACAAGACCAGATGGGCCTAGGTTAGAAAATCTGGGTCCTGATTGGAATTCATCTCTGTACTTGAGGGAGCATCCCCCTGGTTGAAGCATATGCTTCAGCCTCTGAAGAGTGGCCCAGACTCTGCCCCCAGCCCATGGTTGACCTTGGGCAAGTTTCTAACCTCTGAGACTTAACCTATGTAAAACATAAGCATAGGCCAGCATGGTGGCTCACTCCTGTAATCCCAGCACTTGGGAGACTGAGGTGGGCAGATCATTTGAGGTCAGAAGTTCAAGGCCAGCCTGGCCAACATGGAAAAACTCTGTCTCTACTAAAACTACAAAATTAGCCGGGTGTGGTGGTGCATGCTTGTAATCCCAGACACTAGGGAAGCTGAGGCAGGAGAATTGCTTAAACCCGGAAGGCAGAGGTTGCAGTGAGCTGAGATCGCACCACTGCACTCCAGCCTGGGTGACAGAGCGAGACTCCATCTCAAAATAATAAATAAATAAACAAACAAACAAACATGAGAATAATAATTCCCGCCCTACATTTTTTGAAGGTTAGTTTCCAGAAGACTGATGAAGGCCAATGCGTACAAGGGTGTTTCAGACATCTTGAAATACTCTTTGCCAATGTGAGAAGGTGGTGGTGTCCGTATTCCAGTGGTTCTTATTTAGATCATTGAAGTAGATTGCTTTTATTCACTTATTTTTGTAATCTAATAAAGAGGAGCGAGAAAGAAAATCTCCTTCCTCTGAGAAAGAGAGAGATACACAGAGGTGGAGAAGAAAAAACAAACGGGGACTGAGAAACAGAAGAAAGAGAAAGGCAGGGGAGAAATGGGACATAGTTTGCAAAGAAGGAGGGGAAACACAGACTAAGGAAATCAGAGACAGAAGGTAAGAAATAGAAACAAGGTTGGAGAGAGAGCCAGAGAGAACCCAAGGCTAAGACTAAGTTTCACATCTAATTCATTAGATGCCTCCAAGATTAAGCACACACCTAATATTAATAACTTAATTATTTTTTCCTCCAACTGGTTGACCTTTAACTTCCTTCTCCTTAGCTGTTCCTCCCCACTGCACCACATTAATCACCCACATCAACTAATCACTTAAGTATGTACCAGGCAGGAGGGACTCTGTTTGCAAGAACCATATTGCCAGTGAAGAAGCTGTTTTAGTTGCACACAGGACCTGCCACTTGCACCTAGTTTGCGACTGGCATTTTTCCATGCTAGGTCACTTGCAGTGTCCACCTGCTAAGCATCCTACCCTCACTGCTACCCTTAACCCCAGGGCTGTCTCGTTGCACACCGAATAGGCTTGATACTGAACTAGTTCAGGTAAATTGCTATGACAGCCCAAAAGCTCCAGCCAGTGCTCAGGTGAGGTGAGGTCTAATAAAAGAAAACTCTTTTTTTATACTTACACAATACTTCTGACATCACATGTGTTGGTTTTCCACCAAGCAATTCTCTAGTTCTCTGCAGACACCAACTGGTGTCCTACAATTTAATTCTGACACTAACTACCCAGGGTTAGTGTAGATTTCACAGGTTAAGGACTCAATCCCACAAGACTGCCCCTACTTCAGATATTAATCCCCAGCCCAGGCCTCCCATAATTCTGGCCAATCTGCTATAAATTGGGGTTTCCACAACCCCCTCCTGTGGTTTGATAGTTTGCTAGAAAGCCGATAGAACTCAGGAAAACAGTTTACTTTCCTTACTCTTACTGCTTTATTATAAAGAATACAACTCAGGAGCAGCAAATAGAAGAGATTAGTAGGGTAAGGTATGGGGAAGGGGTATAGAGTCTCCGTGCCCTCTGTGGATGCAAAACCCTCCCAGCACTTCCACGTGCTCACCATTCCAGAAGCTCTCCAAACCCTATTATTGGTGCTTTTATGGAGACTTCATTATGTAGGCATGATTAACTAAATCTTTGGTTACAGGTGATTAAACCAAGTTCCAGCCACTGTCCCCTCTCCTGTTTGGGGGTGGGGCTGTAAGTTCTAACCCTCTAATCATATGGTTGGTTCCCCTGGTTTGTGACTCCTCCCAGAGTCACTGCATTAGCACAAACTTGAGTGTGGTTGAAAGGAGCTTATTATAAATGGATGTTCCTCTCACACCCAATCTCCCAAGAAATTCCAAGGGTTTCAGAAGCTCCGTGCCAGAAACCAGGGGTGAAGACCAAACACATATTTCTTACTGTATCACAATACCACAAATGCCAACCTGCCAAAGGCCCAAGAATGATACACCCACTTCTGACAAATGACAGTGATGTTCCCTTCTGCTTTACAGATAAAGGGCAGGGCCCACATTTGTGGTGTGAACATTAGTCCTTAACCCCTAATTGCCAGATGACTTTTCCAGCTGCCCACCTCCTGTTGTTGTGCAAATCATCTTGAAGACTGCTTATTCAGGGCACCCTCTTCATAGCCTCCACTGACATTGTGAAAAGAAAATAGATCTCAGGGCCCCAAAATCACTAAGCCAAGGGAAAAGTCAGGCTGGGAAGTGCATCAGGCAAAGCTGCCTCCCATTTTATTTCTAAATAACATAGCTACAAAGATAAAAAACTACATACCTCCCTGATAATTTGCCAACAAGGAAATTCCTTGCAGACAAAGGACAGGTAGAACTCAACCCTCTGAGGCTCATCTGAGACAAATTCATATCTGATTGCTTCCTCTGCTCTATTGTTTATGTAAAAATGTAGATTCACTGAACCAGACTAAATTGTGTATTTAGTGGAAGGCTGATCAAGGACTCAAAAGAATGCAACTTTTTGTCTCTTATCTACTTCTAATGGAAGCCCCCACTTCAAGTTGTCCCACCTTACCAAACGGAACCAATGTACATCTTACACATATTCATTGATATCTCATGTCTCTCTAAACTGTATAAAAGCAAGCTGTATCCTGACCATGTAGGGCACATGTCATCAGGACTTCCTGAGGTTGTGTCACAGATGCATCCTTAACCTTGGCAAAAAAAACGCTCTAAATTGACTGAGACCTATCTCAGATATTTTGGGTTCACAACATCCCTCTTAATCCCTAGATGGAAGTGAATAGCTACACACCTTATATTTGTCTCTTGCATTGCATCTTCCCTGTCACACATATCTTGCTCCTCACAGCACTCCTGTCATGCTGATAAGAAAGGTAAGGCTCAGAGGAGTCCATAGGTTGCCAATTAGTACTCATGGAGCAGCTACTCTATGCCAGGTCCTGTCTGAGGCCATCCACAAGCCCCTCATGCAAGCCTCTGATCCCAGTGGCAGGTAGTTATGACTTACTCCCAATTTGCAGGTGTGGACACTGAGATTCAGTGGGTTTAGTGGCTCAAGCATGGTCATGTGGTAGCTAGAAACCAAGGCTGGGACTGAGACTTTGAGTCTACAGTCAGGCATAGCAGACAGATCTTCCTACATTCATCCCTAAAGGATTTCAGATGTACATTTGTTTATGAAAAGAAAAAAGCTCATTGTGGGTAAATCAGGTTTGTGCTGGCCAGTAAAAGCTTTAAAAACAAAATTATAGTGCCTACAAAATTATAGTGTCTACGATGAACAATTTTTTTTATTTGCCAAATCCCCTCTCTGTGCCTTCAATAAAATGGGAGTACTGACTACTTACAGAAGAGGTTTCTAAGAAATCCAAAGCCTACTTGTACCAGTATCCTTACTACAGGCGTCCTGAACAATGAAAATTGCTTTCCTAAGTGAAACTAGACTCTAGTGGTTTGTTCTACCCTGTTATAGTCATCCAGTCAGTAGAAGCGTTTGCGCAACTTTTTTCAAAGTTCCGAAAACAACCCAAGGAGATAATAAAATACCATCCTCTGTATTGAAGTCTGAGATTGACTAAAGCTGAAGACTGCAGACTGTGGTGTTTGATTGCCCTAAATGAAAATGTTGGAAGATAAAGAATCCCCTTGGCTCTAACCTTTAAGGAGTAAACCATGCCCAGAGGCAAGGAAATGCAGCCAGTCCAATGTATTCTCCCCCTGCCAAATTCCACATTCTGCAAAAATTCTCTCTTCTTCCTAACTACATTAGTGAAGAAAACAATCAGTAAGAAAACGCCAGTTCCATCCTAAGGGACTGAGCATGCAAAACAAAAACTCCAAGTAGTTCAGTTCCCAAGCTTAAATGGTTGACCCCTTATTCTCTGTGTGATATTCATGCATCTTGATGTTCAAAGTAAAAGCTGGTTCTAATGAACCATGAATTGTGTTGTTAGTCTCATAGGCAAGGCCTTTCTAACCACTTCCAACTGCGGGGTCTTTGTGTTAGGAACCATCTGGAAGATGTTTTTTGGACAGTAGCACACTCTGATGGGATTACTACCTCCCTCTAACACCTAAATACAACAATGATCCTTCATTTCCTTCTTTCTCTTCTTAACTGAATTGGATAACTACCCCATTTGACATCCATCATTTCCCATGTGACTTAAACAGAATGATTATAAAGAGTGTTATTTCTGCAAAAAATATGCAAAGGTTTCTTCAGTTTTCTCATGGATCTCTATTAATCCTTTGATATTCCTATCATGCTCACTTGAGGCATTTTTCCAATTATTGGAAAATAACTGTGTGACAAATTTCCCCAAAACTTACTGGCTTAGAATAACACCTATTTTGCTCACAAATGGGCAGTTTGAGCAGGACACAGTGGGAATAGCTCACCCCTTCTCCACTCGTCCCAGCTGATGGGGTCAGTCTGGGAGCGGTGTCACCTGTCGGCTTGTTAACTCATACATCTGGCATCTGGCCTGGGAAGACTCCAACAGCTGGGGAACAAAACAACAAGCACTCCTTAAGCATCTTTCTCCATTTCTCTCTGATCTCACCACATGGTCTTCCCAGCATGGCAGCTTCAGGTGGGCCCCTGAAAGAGAAGGCAGACGCCATTTCACTTTTATGACCTAGCTTGTGAAGTCATACAGCATCACTTCTGCTAAACTCTCGTCTTTGGAAGCAAACTTCTAAAGTCCACCCATCTTCAAGGAGAGAAAGATTACGTTTCACCTTTTGTAGTAAGAATGTCAAAGAATTTGCAAAAATGTTTTAAATCCACTGAAAGCATCTATCACATCATATTTTTGATTATCTCTTCTAATTGTTAACTGGTTCAACTTCACCAGATCCATTTGCCAGTGGTTTTATGGAAGTTTGGCATGTCAGGTCCGTGAAGGCTGGAATAGTCAACGTTAATCTCTAACACTTAGTACCTAGAAAATGGTACCCAATTTGGACACCCAAGTAGGTACCCAATAAGTATTTCTTAAATTAATGACTGATTCAACAGTTTCCCAATATCACTTTAATCACCTTCATGAAATCTTGCTTCCTTTAAAAAATTTGCAGTTTTCCAAGAACAAACCAAACCCAAAGCTAGCAGAAGAAAAGAAATAACAAAAATCAGAACAGAACAAAATGAAATGAAAACCAAAAAAAAAAAAAAAAAAAACCAGTGAAACAAAAAGAGTTGGGCAGGGCATGATGGCTCATGCCTATAATCCCAGCATTTTAGGAGGCTGAGGTGGGTGGATCACTTGAGGTTAGGAGTTCGAAACCAGCCTGGCCAACATGGTGAAACCCTGTCTATACTAAAAATTCAAAAATTAGCCAGGCATGGTGGCACACACCTGTAATCCCAGCTACTCAGGAGGCTGAGGCACGAGAATGGCTTGAACCTGGGAACTGGAGGTTGCAATGAGCTGAGATCATGCCACTGCATTCCAGCCTGGGCAACAGAGCCAGACTCTGACTAAAAGAGAAAAAAAAAAAAAAAAGGTGGTTCTTCGAAAAAGTAAACAGAATTGGTAGATCACTAGCTAGATTAACCAAGGAGAGAAGATTCAAATAAGCTCAATTAGAAATGAAAATAGGGCATTACACTGACGCCATGGAAATACAAAAGATGGTTCAAGACTACTATGAAAAGTTCTACACAAATAAAGTAGAAAAACTAGAGGAAATGGATGAATTACTGGAAACATACAACCCCCCTAGCTTGAATCAGGAAGAAATAAAAATCCTGAAAAGACCAATGACAAGCACTGAGATTGAATCAGTAATTTTTAAAATCTGCCAACAAATAAAAAGCCCCAGGACCAAATGCATTCACAAATTCTACCAGACATTCAAAGAAGAACTGGTATTAATCTTACTTCTTCTCAATGGTTGAAACTATTACAAACTATTCAGAAGGAAGGAATCCTCCTTACTCATCCTATGAAGCCAGTATCAAAGCCAGGAAAGGACATAACAAAAAAAGGAAATAACAGGCCAATATTCCTTATGAACATAGATGCAAAAATCCTCAACAAAATGCTAGCAAAATGAATCTAACAACATATAAAAAAAAATTCACCAGGCTTAAGTGGGCTTCATCCCAGGGATGGAGGGATGGTTCAATATATGCAATTCAATAAATGCAACTCATCACGTAAACAGAATTAAAAACAAAAACCATATGATCATCTCAATAGACGCAGAAAAAATTCAGTACAATGAACATCCCTTTATGATAAAAAGCCTCAATAAGCTAGGCATAGAAAGAACATACCACAAAATAAGAAAAGTCATATATGACAAACCCATAGCCAATATCATACTGAATGGGGAAAAGTTGAAAGCATTCCCCCTAAAAACTGGAACAAGACGAAGATGCCAGCTTTCACCACTTCTATTCAACATAGTACTGGAAGTTCTGGCTGGAGAAATCAGGCAAGAGACAGAAATAAATGGCATTCAAATTGGAAAAGAGGAAGTGTAACCATCGCTGTTCACTGATATATGATCATTTACATAGAAAACCCTAATGACACATCCAAAAGACTCCTAGATTTGATCAATGAATTCAGTAAAGTCTCAGATTTACAAGATAAATGTACACAAATCAGTAGCACTGCTATGCACCAACAACGAGCAGGCTGAGAATCAAATCAAGGACTCAATTCCTTTTACAATTGCTACCAAAACAATTATAAAATACTTAGGAATATATTTAAGCAAGGAGTTGAAAGATATTTACAAGAACTACAAAACACTGCTGAAAGAAATCATAGTTGATACGAACAAATGGAAATACATCTCATTGCTGATAGATTGGAAGAATCAATATTATGAAAATTACCACACTGCCCAAAACAATCTATAGATTCAGTGCAGTTCCTATTAAAATACCAATATCATTTTTCACAGACTTAGAAAAAACATCCTAAAATTAATATGAAACCAAAAAAGAACCCAAATAGCCAAAGCAATCCTAAGCTTGAAAAATAAATCTGGAGGCATCGCATTGCCTGACTTCAAATTATACTACAAGGCAATAGTAACCAAAACAGTAAGGTACTGGTATAAAATTGTATACATAGACCAGTGATACAGAACAAAGAACCCCAAGATAAAGCCAACTGACCTTTGACAAAGCATACACAAACATAAACTGGGGGAAGGACACCCTACTCAATAATCAGTGCTAAAAATTGGCAAGCCACATCTAGAAGAATGAAACTGGATCCCTATCACTCACCATATAAAAAAATGAACTCAAGATGGATTAAAGATTTAAATCTAAGAACTGAAACCATCAAAATTCTAGACCAAAATCTGGGAAAAACTCTTCTGGACATTGGCTTAGGCAAAAAAATTATGACTAGGACCCCAAAAGCAAATGAAGCAAAACGTTAAATAAATAAATATATGGGACTTAATTGCACTAAAAAGCTTCTGAACAGCAAAAGAAATAATCATCAGAGTAAACAGACAATCTATGGGCTGGGGGAAAATCTTTACATCAAACAAAGGACTGTTATCCAAAATCTACAAGGAACTCAAATAAATCAGCAAGAAAAAAAACAATTAAATTTAAAAGTGGGCAAGTGATATGAATAGACATTTCTCAAAAGAAAATATACAAATGGCCAAAAATACATGAAAAAAAAATGTTCAACATCACTAATCATTCGAGAAATGTAAATTAAAACCACAATGAGATACCACCTTACCCCAGCCAAAATGGCCATTATTAAAAAGTCAAGAAATGATAGATGTTGGCACAGATAGATGTGGTAAAAAGGGAATGCTTATACACTGTTGGTGGGAATGTAAACTAGTACAACCTCTATGGAAAGCAGCATAGAGATTTTTTAAAGAACTAAAGGAACTACCATTTGATCCAGCAATCCCACTTCTGAGTATCTACCCAAAGAAAACAAAAGCCGTTATATCAAAAAGGTGTCTGCACATGTGTGTTTATCATAATACAATTGACAATTGCAAAGATATGGAATCAACTTAAGAGTCCAACAAGTAGATAAAGAAAATGCGGTGTACATACACATCATGTGATACTACTCAATCGCCAAAAAGGATGTTTTTTATGCTATGTCCTTTGTAGCAACTTGAATGGAACTGGGGACCATTTTCCTAAGTGATGTACTCAAATGGAAAATCAAATGCTGCATGTTCTCATAAGTGGAGCTAAGCTATGAGTATGCAAAGGCATACACAGTGGTATAATGGACTTTGAAAACTCATAAAGGAGGACATTCGGAGGGAGGTAAGGAATGAAAAACTACCTTTTGGGTACCATGTATACCACTCAGGTGTCAGGTACATTAAAATCCCAGACTTCACCACTATACAATTCAACCATGTAACCAAAAAACACCTGTACCCCTAAAGCTCTTAAAATTAAAAAAAGAAAAACATTTAAAACAATTTTGCAGTTTTTCTTTGCAACCAGTTTTCTTTGTGTTTTAATTGTATCATCTGAAGTTAACAACTTGGGGCAATCAACAAGAGACTAGTCAAAAAAGATATTGATGAAATGAGCCAAGATAGTACCTAATATTACCCAAGGAGGGATATTGCACTGGGGACTCATATTGTAAATGGTCACTTCATTTTGAAGCACTATTCCCCACATGAAAGCTTATAGCTATAGGGTCCAGATCATGAAGACAGATAAAAAGGACTCACAGAATACCTTTGAGCAAATCAAAGTCCCTTCAGCTTCAAGTTTTCTGGCTATGGAAAGGCATTTCCTCTCAAGTTCTTTTTGGTGATGTTAGAACTTAGAATTTTAGATCAGGGTAATAGATCTAGATGGGCAGATATTTAGTATCCATGATAGCAAACATAATTAATAATGATAATAAATACCAATGATGTTTTAAATAACTGCTGATGGGGCTAGGCACAGTGGCTCATGCCTGCAATCCCAGCACATTGGGAGGCCTAGGTGGAAGGATTTCTTGCGGCCAAGAGTTCAAGACCAGCCTAGGAAATAAAGTGAGACCCTGTCTCTACAAAAAAAAAAAAAAAGTGTTTTAAAAGATAAGTCAGGTATAGTGGTGCATGCCTGTACTCCCAGCTACTTGGGAGGCAGTAGTGGGAGGATCCCTTGTTTTAAAAGATAAGTCAGGTATAGTGGTGCATGCCTGTACTCCCAGCTACTTGGGAGGCAGTAGTGGGAGGATCCCTTGAGCCCAGGAGTTGGATGCTGCAGTGAGTTATGATCACGCCACTGCACTCCAGCCTGGATTGCAGTCAAAGAAGGTCAGGCACATCTAGCCACCTATTAAGATCTGTTTGAGGAAGTTAGTTTGAAAACTGGTCTAGACCACAGCCAATCACCTCACCTCCAACCTTCCCTCCACCAGCTCCCATAGCAGGGTTAACAGAGCAAATCTGTGCTTGTCAAAGTCAGACTATAATTTTCTTATTTCAGTTTCTCCATGAGCAAAATGGGGAAGATAATGCCAGCAAGACTCTGTCTCTAAAATAATAATGACAGCTGCTAAAGAACATTTACTATGTATCAGACACTGTACTAAGCACTGTGCATGTATAATCTCATGTAGTCTTTGCAACAAACCCTTGAGATAGGTGTTATTTCCATTTTTCAACTAAATTACAGAATGTGATAGAAACAAGACCAAATTCAAGTCCAACAGCGTAGCCCATGCTATTAACGACCATGCCTTCTTACCTCCTGTGATTGCTCTGCAGGGCAGAATGACTACGTAAAGCCTGACTGAAACTAGTCATACAGGAACAGGAAACCCAGAGTAAGGGTCTGTCTCAGGCCTCAGCAAAGGACATTTAGTTACAGGGAAGACCAGAAGTATCAGGTTATAACCCAGCTTCACAGACAGCTTTCTGCAGGTGTTGACACACATCCTTTCCTCTCTTCCTGGTCTCCTGACAGGCTTTCTGAATAACTCTAATTTTAAAATCTTTCTTCCCAATTAATCAGAGCACATTTCTTCTGTGGTGATTAAGTCATTGCTTCCACCTTATCCCAAGATTAGACAAAACGACTGTTTGACCCATTTTTAAGTGGTGTGTTTAGGATATCTTATTTTTAAAGTAAGCTAAAAATTAAAGGTGGCAAAGGCCTTTGTCCCTAAAACTGATCTCTAAAGACTCAAAATAGTTTACAGACATTATCTAATTCACTGCCACAACAAAGCTGGCATTATCTTCCCCATTTTGCTCATGGAGAAACTGAAATAAGAAAATTATAGCCTGACTTTGACACACACAGATTTGCTCTGTTAACCCTGCTATGGGAGCTGGTGGAGGGGAGGTTGAAGGTGAGGTGATTGGTTGTGGTCTAGACCAGTTTTCAAACTAACTTCCTCAAACGGATCTTAATTCCCCAGAGATTAAAAGGTGGCTAGATGTGCCTGACCCTCTCTGACTAGAGGAGTTCAGCTTAATATAGATTTCATCAGCTTTCTAGATTCGGATTTTGTGAAAGATTTCCTTTAACAAAGAATCAGTGCCTAAAAACTAAAAATCTGATACAACCACTGGCCTGAATATATTTAGGGCATGCCACCTTTAGAAAGTAAACATTTAGAAATAGTCAGCAGCTTTTCTAAAATCCTAACGCAATCGTTAGTAGCAAACCTTGGCTGCTTCTGTGTGCCCAGCACCGTGCTAAGCACATTACAGACATTAGCTTATTTCATCATGATAACCTATCATTTTACTGAAGAGGAAACTGAGGCTTAGAGAGGTTAAGAAACTTGTCCAGGACCACCAAGCTAGTAAGATGTGAAACCAAGATTAACCCAAGCAGCCTGATCTCCAAACCCACACTGCTAACTATTCTGCTACTCTGACTCTAAACCAATTAATGACTTCAATTCAGTCTTGAAGTCTCATCAGAGAAAGAGAGAGATTTAACAACTTGCTAGTCATATTCCTTACAAAAGCTACAGAACAGACAAAAGCCAAAAGCAATATGTTACATAATAAAGAGTTTGGTTGGTTCTATTCCCTGGTTCCTAGAAGGAATCCTCTAAATCCTTAGAATTTCCAGAGTGACATGAGTGTCTTTGTTATTCATGGTGGGCCCTGAAGGTTTATGCTAATGAGGTGACTTCTGACCCCTATAATAGCTTAAGCTAATGAGATTACTCAGGGTGCAGGCTGGTCATGCCAGAAAGACCAATCATGTGATTAGAGAATTGAGGCTTTGAGCCATGTGATATCAGCCTGACCTATAAGGAGGAGGGCTGGAGATTGTATTCAATATTTTGGCCAATACTTCAATCAATCATGCCTATATAATGAAGCCCCAATAAAAACTCTGGACACAGATGTTTAGGTGAGCTCCCTGGTTGATAGGGCACTAATCTCATTCATGAGGGCTCCATCCTCATGAAGTAATCACTCCCAAAGGCCCTACCTCCAAATACCACCACATTGGAGATTAGATTTTAACATATGAACTTGAGGAGATATAAACATTCAGTCTTTAGCAGGGTTATTGCTTCCCCATCTATGTTTCATTGTCCCACTTAACCAGAGGATCTTGTTTTAACCCACCAGACCCAGAGCTCATTCAGTAAAATGATAAACCACTACACCTGCTTTAAGACCCTCACCACAGGGGAATTTTTGTTCATTGGCTTTGTGACTTTTCCTCCCTTGCATTTTTATTCTTTATTGCACCTCTGCTGTGTAACAATCTAAGATTTTGTTCCTCATTAAATTTTTTTAAAAAGAAGAGGAAGATATCCAGGTATAACTAACATTCTTTTGCACTGTTCTTCAGGCCTCTAACTGGCTTCAAGTCTGGACATAAGCTTTACAAACACCAAGAGCATTTATAAAATGAAAAGATAAAGCATAGATGAGATCAGTCTGTGATCTAGACTCTCAGAATTACAGGATTTATATTACTCTTATTTATAAATAAAAGAAACAACTAAGAAGCAAGTTTGGGAGCTACAAAAGGACTCAGAGATTATCCAGTTCAAAACCTTCATTTTATAAGTGAAGAAACTAAGGCCCAGAAAGGTTGAAGTGAAATATCTTCCCCTAAATCACAAACTAGGGAATCTAATGACAGACTTTTCTTTGCATATATTTTATTGTTAGAAGTCAAATACACTAAAATTCCTTTTCTCCAAAGCAGAAAATCTGAACCATCAACATAAAAGCTTATCCACACGTAGTTAGAAAATGTCATCAATAGTTGAATGACCTTATGACTATGACGTGACTTAATGCAGGAATCTTCCAGGTTCTAGGAAGGAAGGGTCTCAGTTCATTTCCATGGAAGCTACTCTCTTTCTAGGAGAGGATAGGAGTGATCGTTAGCCCTGAATTATCTTCCTAGATCCACACAAAGTTTCTGTGACTTTTTTCTGAATTATTCTCAGTTCTTCAGTTATAAAATTGGATGACATAAAACATGGCTTGTTTTAAACAGTAGATGCATTTCTGAAAGAGAAATTCAGTCATATTTTAATCCAGTAAGGGACTTTGCTATTTAAAGAAAGCCTAACGTGAACACTTTTGTGGAAAAAAAAAGAAAATCTTTTTTAATATAAATAATCTCTCCACAATTTTTCTGTTATGTAAATTCAGATTTCTTTAGGTAGAAGTTTTTTTTTAATAAGCTTTCCCTGTATTACATATCTTCAGTTATTCTGGGATAGTGTGAGAAAAAGACAGATGAATGTGGCAAAATGTTTAAATATTCTCAGAAAAAGAGTCTCCTGACTTAGGTAGAGCAGCCAAAACCACAAAAGCTTTATTTCTTTTATCCTGAAATAGCAAGGGTGTTTTCAAGATCCAGTCAGAATATACAGCAGCAAATAGCTTGCAAAATGTTTAATACATGATCAAGTGCAACTCACAGTTTCACCCAAATACCTAACGTATATTCCAGTAGACTATGAGAGACAAGCATCAATCAGCATTCAAGCTACCTCATCCTTTCTCAAGGTGAAAGAACTAAAACAACTGTATTATCTGTATGACAATCACTCCTGTTTTATTTGGAGCTGCGTTCCACTCTGACCATCAGAAAAGCAATGACATAGTTTCACTGCTGCTCTTATTAAATATTATTACCGTGGTGCAAGCTTGACGGTCGAGAGAGGAGAAAAAGGAGGCAGCTTCATTGCCCAGAGAAGATCCAGTAATCAGATGGTCTGCAGCCTGAAGAGAACATCAATCTTCTGAATTCAATTCTGACTATACACTTTAGCAGCAACTCTGTGGCCTCGGTATAAAATGTTAACAGTTTTAAGGCAACTGCTAACCTAAAAGGTATATATTTTGAAAAGAACAAAAGGGAGGGCTAGATTGAGAATAGTGTTAAGAATACTAATTAAGATTTTTTTTTTTAATACTGAGGAAAATTCATTGAACTGGCCATTGGATTTTTCTATGGCAGTCTAGCAGTCAACCTGCCCCCTTTCTTGTTTGTTTGTTTGTTTGTTTGTTTTGAAATAGGGTCTAGCTCTGTAGCCCAGGCTAAAGGGCAGTGGCACAAGCAAGCTTACTGTGGCCTCAAACTCCCAGGCTCAAGCAATCTTTCCACTTTCCCAAGTATCCAGGACCACAGGCAAGCACTAATACACCTAACTAATTTTTTTTTTTTTTAAGACAGGGTCTCACTATGTTGCACAGGCTGGTCTTGAGCTCCTGGACTCAAGTGAGCCAGGAATTCCACCTCAGCTTCCCAAAGTGCTGGGATTATAGATGTGAGCCACCACATCCAGCCTGGTTTTGAGGAACACAAACTCCCCTGGGCATACGGGCTTCCCACAGGTTCCCACAGAGGAAGCCAAAGAGTCGTGATCCGTCCTGTCTTCATGACCTGATAGGCAAGGCTGACACATATCAAGGCCTGCCTATCAGATGTTCTCACTCATCTGACTTTGCAGAAGGTGAAGCAAAGACAAAGGCTTGTTTAAATGCATTCATGGCATCAGCATGACCACAGCAGTGGTGTGGCCAGATTCCTGTGTTTCTTAACTCTCTGGTTCATGTTCATTTTCTAGACATGATCTCCCAGCCTCCACTATACCAGCTTCAGAGTCAGAGTTGATCTCTGTCTGTTACTTGCAACCGAAAGTATCATACCTGATACCCATATGTATGAGATGTCCATGAATGTGAGAGGCCCAGAACAGGGAACATCCTGTGGGAATAAAGTATGTTCCCCCAAAAGCTCATTGTCATTCAAGGTTCTTATTTTATATCTTATAAAATAGGAGAAAGGCGTATAGAAAATGAATATTCTTTCTCTTGTATGTTTACTATTGCCACTGTATGTGTGAGGTATTTTTCTACTGGTTTCAACTGGAGTAAGTCCCATAGAGTAACTAGGGAGGTGGAATGATTGGTACCAGGGCAGAATTCTTTTAGAACTCCAGTCCTACAAATGAGCACAAGAGATCCTTTTTAAGGCTGAAGGAGGAACATAGTAAGAAATCTAACAGGTGATGCAAAGGCTTGAAACTAGAAGAAATGCAGGCTTTTGCTGATCATGGCAGGAAGCTGGACTGGAGTGAAGAGTCTCCGAGGATGAATTCTTCAACTATTGGGACTCCAGAACCTCAAAAGAAAGCAAGCTCAGCCACTCCTTATGCCAATGAGTAAAGAAGTTAAGCGTCACTCAGACTGCAAGTAGACCAGATAGCCCGTATTCCAGACAGGAGTCATGGAACTACAGTGAGAAATGCCTTGCGCATTAAGGAAGACTTGCCCAGGAACCAGAGTGACTGTAGAGATGGAAGAGGGCCTAAGCAGGGCCGAAGGAGGTAATCATCGGGCTCATATCTAGAATTAGAAGCTCAGAAAGAAGTCCCAGCAAGGCTAACAGAAACTAATAGTCTACCTTGCTTCAAATAATTAATCTGTGCTCTGATAATGCATCTCTAGCTATGTTGCACGTTTTCTTCATGTGCGTGTATATGGGTGTTTGGGGATTGGTGTTGATCGTTTTTCCCTTTGTTTTCTTCTAAAACGTTCCCTTTGTTGAATTAAGAAGGAATCTCTGGGAGAAATACTGTACACAATTTGACCTCCAAATAAATAAAGACTAAGAAGTCTTCCCAAGAGAGATTAAGGAAACCCTGATCATCAGTAATTGCTAACTCTCCAAGCCAGAGAACACAGGTGTGCATACACACACACGCACACACTCACACACTCACACACACACGCACACACACAAACCATGAGTTCTAGGGCCAGATCAATACTTACTGAAGCGAAATTGGGCTCATGAAAATTGAACTCACAGAAAACCTGAGACATTACCACCAATCCCTAGTGAGCAAAAACTGTCAGTGCCCCTGGCTCTTCAAGGACCTGCCTTCAAGTGATCCATCTTTAAGAACCAGAGAATAGGTTTGACTCTGCAAGACCATAGACTATTTAATGACTCTGCAAGACCATAGACTATTTAATAAAGTCCTCAGCTGGGGCCATGGAGTATCCTGGAACATAGGCCCTGGAATCAGCCAGACTAGATTATGACACCCTGCTGGGTGACCTTGGTGAGTCACTTATACCTGGAGTTGCCATATACGGGTGGTAACACCCACTTTGTACGGCTGTTTTGAGATTAAATGAGATACTGTCTGTAAAGCCTTTTGCACAGTACTTGGTATATAGTAACTGTTCATAAAAATAAGAAAAACTAAATAAGAATGTAGGTAAATGAAAATAATGAATGAAGCCATTTACTAGGCAAGTCTGGATTTCAATGAGGTTCAGAAAAGATTTCACTTACACTGCTAATCTAATTCCACCAGGAAAACAGCTGGGAAGATGAACTAGGATGGACACACTTTCTAAATATACTTATTTGCAGTTTTTATTTTGAAGAAGCAGAAGTAGCAGCTGCCGCCACCCCCACAACAAGCCAGGCGGTTGACAAGTATTGGTGGAGGCTGCAGAAGGCTCCTGTCAGGGGAACAGTGACTCTCCAAGCCAGTTTCATGTGGGAAATCAGGAGGACAGATTTTCTTATGCGATTTTCTCATTCATTCTAGTTTCTGCTTGGCGAGAAAGAGTACATAAGCTGTTTGTCTCAGATGAATGCTCCACTAGATAAAACACCAAAAGGGGCTTGGGGAAACATAATAAAGTAAGAATTGCCATACTGGCTTAGACCAACTGTCTGACAATAGTACCAAGAGGCATTTTGTAGGAAATAGTTGCAACTTCCTTCATAATCAAGGCCTCACAAGCTTAGAAACAACTCCTAAATGTCCTTAAGTTCCTATTAAAGTGCAATCAACCACAATTTTACTTAAACTTTCCTTGAGTTCTTTTATACTAGCAATTTCAGCTAATACTGTTTGGGGCCATGAGTTTCTTTATTTAACCAACTTTTATTTTTATGTTTTGTTCCTCTTGACTACAACCCAGATTGACTATATAACCTGAAGCAAGTCCCCGAAGTTGGCTCTGCCTTAATATTTCCACTTATAAAATGGAAAAATAGCATCTCCTTAGTAATGTCACAAAGAAAAGAAAAAGATTCCTGGATCTACATTTTTCTCTGCCTTGGGCTCTAGAAAGAAAGAAAGGGGCTTAAATCTGAACACTTGAGTTCCATTTTCTGTGCTAATTCATATAAATCCCACAATAATATAACAATGGAATAACGGAACAGCTAAATGCAGGAGGAGAGATGAATAGCAAAAGTCTTGGGATCAGGTTGAATTGTAGGCCATTGAAGTAGCAAAAATGGGTGTCCCCACACAAGCAAAAGGTATTAGAACCAGATTGCTCACTTGGATTAAAATATTGCACAATCTATGTGACTTCTACCAAATGGTCACTTACACTTTAAATAAAAGCGTTTAGTGAGAGTAAGAATAAAAACAGCATTTTTTTCCTTTTGAGTTGGAGAAAACCTAAAAATAAGTAGTGCTGTATTATCAAAGGAGGGAAAATCAATAACAGAGCGTGTACATATCTAAACCACCCAGATGACATTGAAATTTGTCAAGAAGTTTTTATTGTTATATATCAAATTAGTTCTAGAGATGGGTTACTTTAATCACTGTTTTATGTCAGATAAGAATGATAATTACAGTGAAGACGTGAAGAGGAGATTTGATACTTTCTATTCAGGAGGAACTATGGAAAGTACAATTATGAAGAAGTCATATGTTAAGCAGGACAGAATGAGAAACTAGATGACATAATGGTCTCTGTCTTTCTCCCTTATTAAAGGTAAAAGAAATTTTTAATATAGTAACATAGTCACTCCCAGAAAGCTATAATGAGTCCAGTGTGAAACATATGTAACTGAGTCATCTTAGTTCCTTTTGTATTGAATTTTAGAATTTACTGAGAAAATAATGATTAAAAGTAAGTATCATCTAAATAATTTATTATAATCTTATAATGCTCACATTTATTGATGGTGTAAAGAGGCAAAACTTTGCTGTAAGAAGAGCATATATTACAGCTAAGGTTGTTCTATTTGTTACAATGCTGAAAAATGTTTTTAATTAAGTGATATTAATATGAGTACAAACAATTCTTTGGGGCTGCTTTCTCTTATAAAGAGGTTTTAAATATTAAATGAAGGAAAATGCAAGTTACCTTAGTTTGTCCATCTTAAAGATGAAAGTTATATGATCTTGTAGCAAAAGAATACAGTGCAAATTAATTAGCTAATTAGATCATTGTCATATCCAGTGTTATGAAAAACAAAGTTTGCCTATGGCCCTGGCCCAAGCCGACCTTTTTTCCATTTTTTTTTTTATTTTAGATTTCTCTCTTTCTCTCTCTTCTTTTTTTTCTTTCCCTACCTCATTAAAGTATAATTGACAAATAAAAATTGCATGTATTCAAGGCACACAACACCATGTTTTGATATATGTATACATTGTACCACAATCAAGCTAATTAGCATATTCATCACCTCACATACTTATTATTTTTTGTAGTGAGAATGTTTAAGATCTACTCCCTTAGCAATTTTCAAGTATACAATGCATATTAACGGTAGTCACCATGTTGTACACTAGTCTCCAGAAATGATTCATTTTCTAGCTGCTGAACTTTCGCACCTTTTGACTAACATCTTCCTATTTCCACCCCAGCCCCTCAGCCCTTGGCAATGACCATTCTATTCTCTGCTTCTGTGAGGTCGATTTTTTGAGATCTCACATATGAGTGAGATCATGCAGTGTTTGTCTTTCTATGCCTGGCTTATTTCGTGTAGCGTAATGTCCTCCAGATTCATTCGTGTTGTTGCAAATGACAGAACTTTCTTCTTTTTAAGGCTTAATAGTATTCCAGTTTGTACAATATCACATTTTCTTTATCCATTTATCCACTGATGGACATTTAGGGTGATCGCATATCTTGGCTATTGTGAATCATGCTGCAATGAACACTGGAGTGCGGATACTGCTTCAACATACTGATGTCATTTCCTTCGGGTATAGACCCAGCAGAGGAATTGCTGGATCATACAGCAGTTCCATTTTTAATTTTCTGAGGAAACTCCATACTGTTTCCTATAGCGGCCGCACCTTTTACATCCCCACCAGCAGTGTGCAGGGGCTCCCTTTCTCCACAACCTCGTCAGCATTCGTCTCTTGTCTTTTATCATGACATGCCTGTTAGAATGGCTATGATCAAAAACTTAAGCCAGGCTTTTTATCTGAAATACCAAGACATTCAAGACAACACAAGAGACTGTCACCAGATCGGGGTGAACAAATGAATGAATCAGAATTAAAGGTGTGTGTTGGGGCCTAGCGAATCACTATTGTCGTGGCCTTGTCAAGACCCGTAACCCCTTTGGGACTCAGTATCCTAATCAGTGAAATGAGGGGGCTTGACCTCTAGAGAGATTTCGAGCACTAAAATCCTATGACACACAATTTTTAATAACTAAAAGAAGCAAACAAATCACTCTGCATCAGAGAAAGGTGCTGACTGGTTGTAGAGACTGGAAGTGTATCATGAGGTACACCAGAAAGGTCTAAGGCAGCAGTCCCCAACTTTTTGGCACCAGGGGCCAGTTTCATGGAAGACAATTTTTCCACAGGAAAGAGGTAAGGGGTATGGTGGGTTTGAGATGATTCAAGCACATTACATTGATTGTGCACTTTTTTTCAACTCACTTGCCACTATAAAGCCTGCCACCAGATGCGGCTGGTCATTTGCCACACATTGATAGGGTTTTGATATGAGTCTGCAAGCAATTGATTTATTGTGGGCAGTCAACCCTCTCTGCTAATGTTTATCTGTATTTGCAGCCACTCCCCAGCGCTAGCATCACCACCTCAGCCCCACCTCAGATCATCAGGCATTAGATTCTCATAAGGAGCACACAACCTAGTTCACAATAGGGTCCATGTTCCTATGAGAATCTAATGCTACCGCTGATCTGACAGGAGGTGGCGCTCAGGCGGTAATGCAAGTGATGGCAAGTGGCTGTAAACATGGACGAAGCTTCACTCGCTCACCCTCCACTCACCTCCTGCTGTCCTGCCCAGTTCCTAACAAGCCACTGACCAGTACCAGTCCATGGCCCAGGGGTTCGGGGACCCCTGGTCTAAGAAAAGGCCAAGTGTTCTCGAAGTCCTCCCTCCTCCCTCCACTGAACTGTCTTCCCCAGGCCCTGGAAAATCCTTAGAGACAATTCCCTAGATCCTCCAGCAAACCAGGTCTCTATGCATAATTCCTTATCAATTCCTTCTCGACTACCTTGACTTCCTTTTCAATCTGTTCTTGACAATAACTGAGTTGACTGTTTGGTTTAGAATACTCATACTGCCTTCTTTCTTCACTCACACAAACACCATGTTACTCTCATTCTTCCATTCATTGTTGATTCATTCCTTCACTAGTCTAGCATTTATTGAGCACCAACTATGGGCAGCTGTCTTTGCTAGGCCTTGATCTTCTCTGACTAAAATGCTGTGTACTGTGAAGCCAATGTGTTGGTTTACATTGGCCAGCAGCAGCATCTCTGGAGTTAGACTGAATGTGTTCAAATCCCAGCTTTCCCATTTGCTGTATTATCTTGAGCAAATGTCTTAACTTCTCTGTGTCTCAGTTTTCTCATTTGTAAAACATAATTCATAGCAGTAACTATTTCGAAGACTTTTTTGGAGAGTCAAATAATTAAATCTTTGTTAAGTGCCTAGAACAGCACCTGATAAGACACAATAAGCACTTGTTAAAGGTTAGTTCTTATGATTATCTCCAAGAATCTGAATCAGTCTGAGATCAGCAGCTCCAAGGCTGAGTTGCTGGTGGCATTTGACACAGTGCCTTCTATTTAAAACATGATATTTCATGGCTGTGGAGTTGTTTGTCCACTTCAAATGGCCACTGGGGAATAGATTTGAGGAGCATTTGTCACTGAGAAGAATTAGTGAAGCAGGCAGAGTTCCTACCTCAGAGAGCTTGGGGCAATGACAGCCACTTTGTCCAAATCTGAGCAGTAGCAAAAGAATGCCAACAGCCCAAAGAAAAGAATCAGACTGGGAACTATTGCCAGGCAATCCCAGGATGACCTGAGGATGTGCTCTAGCCACCCTTGTTGAAGGTACAGAAGTCTGTTGGCATATTTATTATAACAGAAGCACTTTCTATGCCTACAGATTGACAGTAACAGTAGTAATGGTAATAATTGTCATAGCGACGGTACAGTAGTAGTAATAGCAGCAGCAATGGTAGCAGTTGAAATAATGTGATGGTAGCAAAGGTAGTCAATGGCAGTAGTAAGAGTAATTGTGATAGTGGTAGTAATCCTGGCAGTGGCGATAATAACAGGGTGCTGGTAGCAGCAGGAGTAGTTGCGGGATGGGTGCAGTGGAGTAACAGCTACACTTCTATAGCACCATCCAAAGCACTCTGCATTTATTAACTCCATTCTCACAGCCACCCTAGGAAGTAGGGAGTATTGCATTTTACAATGGCACTTGTAATATTTTAAGTTATTTCAGCTCTGGTACCATACTTGGTTATGCTGATTCCAGCAGCATCTCATTAAAATTTTGGTCTTCTCATCTTATATCCTCCTGATCCCACTCACTTGACCCCCTTCTCACTTATGGCAGCTAAAGTAGCCCCACAGCCTCTCCATCCTTGTTGTTTCTGGCAGGAAAGACACTCATTATACAGTGTGAAATTGTGTGCTTTCTTTCAAGAGAAGAGTCACACTTGGCAAGAAAGAATGGGGAAAAGTGCTGCACACTGATGGTGGGTACTTTATAAAAGTGGCTGGCTGCCATGGGTAGAAGAGAAAAGACGGAAAGGAGACAGTGTCCCTCACCTCTGTCATGGCTGAGGCAGAGCCAATACACATCCCCAGTGCCACCGGAGGCCTGTCTCAACTTTCTGTCATCACTTGCTAATGTCCCTGCTTTCACACATGACTTGTCCTTTCCCATCAATGAATTAAGTATATAGAAAAACCATTTCAGGTCGTAGTCAAGAGTCAGATATGCTTGTGTGCAAATGCCAGCTCCATCACTAATTGCATGGCTCTCTCAGACTCAGTTTCCTCCTCTGTAAAATGAAGGTAATTATCCCATATAATTGTTTTAGAAAATGAGAGAGAAGGAACATCCACACCCCTACCCAGCACTTGGCACACACAACCTTAATAACTATAACCCATTACTATTGCTGTTGTTACTGCCACTGTATTTTTCCTTCAAGCCACTAAACCCATAATTGTTATTAATACATATCCAAACAGTTCTTGAAAAAAATCCTCTAAAATTGTGTTACCCAAATAACTCAAAAAATAAAATTTTAGGTTTACAGTGCAGCCCCCCACTCCTCAAAGATGCTGTATGAGTTTTCTGTGGCTGCTATAACAAATTACCACAAACTTAGTGGATTAAAACATCACAAACTTACGATATTGCAGCTATAAGTCAGAAGTCTAAGATGGGTTGTCAAGAAACTCTAGAGGAGAAGATGTAACCTTACCCTTTCCAGCTTTAGATGAAGAACGTGTTGCATTGCCCTTCCCACATTCCTTGGCTCATGGCCCCACATCATTGCAATCCCCGCCCATCATCACATCTCCTTCTCTGACTCCCATGTCTCCCTCTCTCCCTTATATCTTTGTGATTACATTGGGCCCACCCAGACAACCCAGGAGAATTTTCCCCCTCAATATTCTTAACTTATATATCTGCAAAGTCCTTTCCACCATATTAGATAACATATCCACAGGTTCCACGAGTTAGGATGTGGACATCTTTGGAGGACCATTATTCTATCTACCACAGAAGCCATGAAGAAATAGCCATAGAAAAGACTGAGTTGTCTCCACAGAGTTCCCCATTCCTTATTCAGTGATCATACAGTCATCGCTGATCTTCCAGCCTCCCCTGATTCTCTCTGTTTCCTGACATCTCTGAGGCTCAGTGTCCACATGTGTCATACAGTAATGGCCACACTGCATCTACAGGGCTGTTTGGGGAATAACCAATGTACTTGAGTTATAAAATCCTTAGCAAATTTTAGAATAAAATGCCACATAAAAATGAATGAATAATAATTTAACTGTCTCACAAGTAAATTAATACACTCAAACTGCTCTAAGATCTTTGGATAAAAGACATTCTTCAGACGCCAAGTGTACGTTGGTGTTTTGCCTTTGTGCTCACTTCCAGCCATCTATCAAAAGCACACTTTAGTTCATTTTTCCTTTTTCAGATAAACTATCTAATTTTCTGCCCCTGTGGCTTTCCTGAATGTCTCCTCCCCCAAGCCTTCCAGTGGGAGAAATGTAACTTATTTTCTTCTCTGGGTTTTCTGTGGGTGGGTAGATATGGCCTCTTTGACTAGTCTTTTTCTTTCCCTTTGTTCTCAAACTACAGCTTTTGCTGCCTCTGACTTGGTTTTTGCTGTGTAGCTGTGAGTTTGCCACCTCTCTTTTGAGCTTCATCAAGGGCTGCTGTGGCCTGATATGTAGGTTTCTTTCTAATTTCAGTCTCCAGGGGGAATGAAGTCGATATGGTTGTTCACCTGCTGAGTTAGGAGTTTGCCCTTATACGCACACCATAATATTTTATTCTAGTTACAGGGAGCGTGCAGCATTTATACTTCCTTGGACTCCCACATGAAAACAGAAGCAGCTACCGTGTGTCCTTCAGAATCCCTCATGCATTGCCTTTGCTGCCTGTGGGTGGGCAGGGATATACAGTCAAGCACACTACAGAAAGAAGGTGCCGATGACTCTATCTTTTGAAGTTGACCTTCTCCCAAAAACCAAGAACTACAGAGAGGCAAACATTTATTCACTTGAAAAAAGGTGCATTTCATTTTCTTAAACATCTAAAAAGACATAACTACATTTAATATACAGCAATGCTCTCTTTATCTCCCTATCAAGAAAAATAGTTGAGTGCATATATTAGCCACTCTTCTGTTATTATGAAGGAATTTAATATAGGAAAATGGTGACAAAGGTTTTGAAAACACAGGTCAAGTGGAAAATGGCATTACCTAGAAATTGGCAACTGTAGGACGCTGCTGCTATTGTCCCATAGCTGTAGAAGCAAAGAGGTGAATGTGGAGTGATCCAGAGTCGGCAAGCACACGCTTGCTACTGCTGTTGGAACAGAGCTCTGCCATCATATTTGTTATCTATTGCTATTGTATAACAAATCATCTCAAAACTGGCTTAAAATAACACATGCTATCTCACAGTTTCTATGCATCAGAAATCTAGGTGTGAGCTAGCTGGGTCCTTCCTCTGCTTCAGGGCCTCTCATAGGCTTCAGTTAAGGTGTCACTCAGGCTACACTCATCTGAAGGGAAGGATACACTTTCAAGTTTATGTAGTTATTGGTAAGATTCAGCTCCGTGTAGGCTGTTGGACCTCAGTTTCTCACTGGCTGTTGGACAGAGTCTGCCCTCAATTCCTCGCCATGCAGGTCTCACGAACATGGCAGTTTGCATCCTCAGAGCACACAAACCAAAAGGCAAATAGAGAGAGCCTGCCAGCAAGACAGAAGTCACAATCATTTGCAACCTAGTCAGAAAGGTAGCAACCCTCAACATTGCCATATTCTATTGGTTGGCAGCAAGTTACTCAAGCAAAGGGGATTTCACAAGGCCATGAATACCAAGAGGTGAGGATCAGAGGAGGCCATCTCAGAAGGTACTGACCATAGCTGCTGAGCAGGAACCCAGGAGCCCAAGCTCCCAGTGATGATGCTGGAGCCACCACCAATGCTGTTGGAGCCCACGGTACTGCCCACTGCTGCCACTGTCACAGCCAGCTGAATGGCTTTCCCTTTCTACCACTTTCCAGTCTCCCATGAGTGCTCACCCTCATTGGCAAATGCTAACTGAAGCCCAGTAACCAAGGGAGCAAGGAATGCACTTCTCATGTTTCCAGCAACTTGCAATTCAGAGGAGAGGAAATAAGGATGGGAAAAGGACTAACCATAGACAATAGCTGGCCCAACAGGAAAGGGATGTTTCTACTCATTTCCACATCTCTCTTTTAGACACTTTCCATTCTGCTCATTTAAATCAACTGATGCACCAATGTTATCTGCTCCATGTGTGAGGTCCCACTCATCACCCCTTCACTGGAACACCCCCTTCAACCCTGAACTTGTTTTCTCAGACTGTCCTCCATGTTCCCATCTTTGCTGCCTCTTTTTCTTTTCACTTCCTTCAAAGCTCAGCTAGCCTATGTTTCCTGCCCTTGATTGCTCAGGGCTCTGATCTTTGCCAAGTAGTACTGCATGATAATGGGAAGCCTTTAAATAGATTCCGTTCAACAAAGTCTCTTATATAGATGCTAGGTCTCAAACATAATGCTGGATGCTAGAGTGGAAAAATGGAAAAGAAGCAATTCCTGCCCTTGAAGAGGATGCAGTTATGCCAGGGACACAGATGTCTATAATACCAAGTGATAAGTGCTACAATTCAGGGACATTCTGACAGATTGATTGACAAACCATACAGATTTGTCCTTAATTGGCTGCATGTCATCTGCACTTTTGGTTCTTGCTGGGGAAAAAAATGCAACCTTGAACTCTCAGCTGTACAATCCTTATCAAACATACTTACAATAAATAATTTATGGAGGTTCTAAAAGATAAGCAGCCCATCCGTTTCCTTAGATATTCTACAATTTATTCTTCATGTACACAGATGCAAAATTCAGTTTAAAAAATCTATAAAGAACTGAAACAACATGATCCACAGCCTTGTTTTTACAGCCTTTAGTTTTCAAAGGAACCGCTTTCACTCAGCTGTACTTTGGCGTCTCATCATCTGTCTACAAGGAGTAACATTTAAAAACTACTGAGTGAAATTAGACCTAAACCCAATATAGGAATGTCAAGGGGTTTCTCCCCTATATCACAGCCTTCTCATATTCTAAGGATTCCATAGAGAAGTTCCTTTTAGAGCTCAAACTCAGAAAGAGTTTTCTCAAACAGGTCATTTGTTTTTATTTTATGGATACACCAAAATTTTATAATGAGTTGTGTTTCTATTTTTGCTTTATCTTCCAAAAACTTAGAACCAAATATGCAGTCCTCTTCTAGCAACTGTATGAGAGCAGGTGGTAAGCATCTATTTTATTGCCCTTGTTTTCCCTTGACTCCAAATCTTCTTTCATCCTTTTGTAGGTATATTGGTAGGATACTCAAATTCTCTGTAAAATGAGAAATTTTATGTTAATTACAAATAGATTATACTAATGCATATATGGTGCTATTTCTTTTTGGCAGGAAGGATCAAGAAAATCAGAGAAAGATGTGATATTTGATCTGAGTCTTGGAAAATGATATTTATCCAGTTTTAGAGGGTTTTTCCATAATATCAGCACTTAAAGGCATAAAAAATTCACATTAGGTTATGTGACCAGATATAAGGGAAGGAGGATATAAGAACTTGTATGTTAATTTTCCTGTCAATGCCCTATTCATCCCAGTTAGAAGAGTACTTAACCTGTTAAAATGCATCCTAATATTGATGGACACTTAAAGAGTTGCCCTAATAATTGCAGTTTCCACCAGGAGAAAAAATCTTTTTTGATCAAGTAAACTTTCTTCTGTTTATTCGCATTATAAAGTCTTCCCAATCTGCCATAGGTTGGCTAACCTAGAAACTCAGCCACCAATAATGACAATACCTGTCACGGTCCTCTTTCAGAGTGTGGATAGCCAGAATACAACCAGAGATCCTATCTCCCAAAGCCCAGTTCATAGTCTTCTGCTGCTGCAAAACCATCTCCTGGCCCGACAAAGCCTGCAAAAAGGGGAATGAATCTGTGTAAGTAACAGTGCAAAATCTTCAGCATGGCAGTGGCAGATACTGACTCTATTATTTGGTACCCACAAGACATTAAGCAATTCACTTTCCCCTTCCTCGTCTTCATTTTCCTCTTACAATTTGGATGTCTGAGAGCTGATGTCTTTAGTTGATCTCATTATTTTATAATCACACCAGCTGTTTTGACAGTCTGTGATATTCATAGTCATTGATTTTTTTTGGAATCTACAAAACATCTATATACATCACCATAAACTCTCAGTGGCTAGAGATGACTTTAAAAATGAGTAATTTACCACACTTCAGGCAGGAAATTAAGGCTTACAATGTTGAGATATGAATAATTGTAGGCACCTTTCATTACTTTGATTTTTTTCTGGTGAATATTACAATTATTCAGGCAGCTGAAAACATCATGTGAAAATGTCAGTAAATACACTAACAAATCTAGCTCTTAAGTGAGTCCCCACCAAGGTGTTAATGCAAACAGCAATTTGCTGGAATCACATGTGAAAAATATTAGGCTATTTGAGGATTGGGGTGATTTCCAGTCTGCAAAGTGGCCTATTTGAGAAGAAAGAACCATCTCCAGGAAAGAACTGATCAATGGTTTTTTTATTGTTAGTTAATTTCAAGGTTTTTCAGTGTTGCTTTTTATAAATACCAAAGGAGGAAATTTGGGTTAACTCCAATGGCCATTAGCTTTAATGGGAAGCTTTAGGCCAGGATGGAACCCAAAATGAAAGAAAATGCCATGGAGGACCCACACAGAGCATTGGAAACAAAATTTGCCTCTCATCCCTAAGATAGTTTGGTAGGGCCTGAGCATGCATCCTCTGAACACAAGCAAAGCACTGGCCTGGAAAGGCACCGGCGTCAAAGGGGATTCGGAAGACACCAAGTGCTCTGTGTACACCAGCAAGAAGCAGCAAGGCAGCATGGCTCTCCTTGAAAGAGAATGAAAATAAATACTGTCATGAGAGTTCCAGCCCTCAGATGCATAAATAAACATCACTCTTATAGATTTCACCTAGGACTCAGCCCTGACTTCCTCACCCACCACACACATCACCCCTCCAACTCCAATCACCATTACCTGTACCCTGGCATTGCATTAAACATGCAATTATTTAGCTCCATATAAGCCTAAGCCTTCATCTTTCTTAATAGATTTGCATTTGCAGGTTAGGTCTTTCCAGACTATCCTCTGTGCCTGAGATTCATGGGACTTTCACTGAGCAAAGAGCCTTTGGCTAGGCCTTCCGCAATTGTGTTTGGCTGAGACTATGAGTAGTTAGAACATGATCCAGTCATTTATTTTTTTAAAACCAACCTTCAAAAGTTCGTTTAAAAAGTCTAAATTGGGCCAAGCACGGCGGCTCACACCTGTAATCCCAGCACTTTGGGAAGCCGTGGCGGGTAGATCATCTGAGATCAGGAGTTCAAGACCAGCCTGAACAACATGGTAAAACCCTATCTCTACAAAAATACAAAAATTAGCCGGGCATGATGGTAGTTGCCTGCAATCCCAGGTACTCAGGAGGCTGAGGGGAGAGAATTGCTTGAACCTGGGAGACAGAGGTTGCTGTGAGCCCAGATCGCACCAATGCACTCCAGCCTGGGCGACAGAGCGAGACTCTGTCTCAAAAAAAAAAAAAAAAGTCTAAATTGCTTAATATATAATGAGCTCTTCAGTCAATCAAAAAAAATGCCAACAATTTTTAGAAATTGAAATCTATAAAGAAACATTCACTGAAAAAAAAAAAAGTTTCGTTTTGTATTGTTTTGTTTTGTTTTGAGACAGGGTCTCACTCTGTTGCCCAGGCTGGAGTGCAGTGGTGCCATCACACAGCTCACTGCAGCCTCAACTTCCCAGGCTCAAGCAGTCCTCCCATCTTCAGCCTCCTGAGCAGCTAGCACCACAGCACACACCATCATGCCCAGTTAATGTTTTCTTTTTTTCGTAGAGACAAGGTCTCCCTTGTCTAGATTGGTTGCCTAAGTTGGTCTCGAACTCCTGGGCTCAAGCAATCTTCTCACTTCCCAAAGTGCTGGAATTACAAGAGTGAGCCACCACACCTGGTCTACAAGTGTTTTTGAAACATATGGAGGTGTGTTCAAAGTCTCTCTTTTAGTGAAAAAAAAATAGAATAATAAAACATGTTTCTCCATATCAGATTGGGAAAGATTAGAAATATTATGTAGTAAGGCAGAGTTCATGAATTACTGGTGGAAGTATAAATTGTTGTAATTCCATTGTAAGGCAATTAACTAACTACTGAAACTTTAATCCTTTTATATTTTGACCCGTCAGTTTCACATGAAGGAATTTATTCTTCGAAAATACTCTACTTGTAAGCAAAAATAGGTTGCTAGGGTATTTATTGCAACGTTATCATAATAACAAAAACACGATACACCATAAATGACAACCAATATTTGGAGACCTCTAAATGTCCAAGATTCTGCAGTTATTAAAAGGGATGAGATATATCTCTATGAAAACATGCCCAAGATAGGTGGCTAATTGAAGAAGAGGCTTGACCATGTCATGGGCAACACCTTGTTATTTGCTCCCGTCACAAAGTAAGCACCTCTAGTGCCCAGAACTCTTCAAACAATCAAAGAAACCCACCTTCAGACAGCAGATCAAGGCAATATAGGTAATATCTGGATATTTGATAAGGATTAAAGGGAAAATAAAACTCCTCAGGCAAGCATCTGTCTCTCACTGTTCCCAAATTTTCATCTCACAGTGGTGAAAACATACCAAGGTATAATCTTCCCCAGAAAAAAAAGGGGCTGCCTATGTTTGCCAGGCCCTAGAATAATGCCTTATATTTAGAATAAAAAATAAAGTTCAGCTCCAACTGATGAAATAAAAATAAAAGCCTTTCTTATTAATTGGTTGGTATAAACACACAACAACAAAACACTAATTACCAATAGCTCTACAATAAATTTAAGATACAATTTAAAACAACCAGCTCTCTTTCTACAAAACTCCATCTGTCTTCTCTCACTGCTTAATATAATCTTCCCTACACAACCCCACTCCCGCCCTGCTTTAAGAAAAAATTTAACTTTCCTTCACTAAAATTCAGGTATCAAATAGCTTGTCCACAGTTCCCTGGATGCTAGCTTAGGGCAGCAGCTATCAGAGTTCATTGATTTGCTGCTAGCAAATTGGAAGACTTAATGGTGTGACTTCCGCATGTTGCTAGTTGATCAGGTCTCACCGGGGTCTTTCCAAATGGGAAAAGAATTGCTTCCTGCTAATCTCAGGCAGCAGCACCGCGTCCACATCCATTTCCACACTGATCTTAAACAGAAAGAAGACAGAGAAAGATTATGTTTCATTCTCCCACTGCGTCTACATAAAACCCAATTGTCGCCCCTTTCTGATCAGCAAGATGTTACCTTGGCAACTACTTTGTACAGCTCTTATTCGTCTCTCTTTTGAAGCTCATCATTGTGTAAAAGTTATTTTGCCTCCTAATGAGTAAGAGGAGACATTAGCAACCTGACTGCTTCCTTGGTACTTCCAGACAAACGTTGTAAAACTGGCAGCCCAGGGGCCAAATTAAACACTCAGGCATGTTCGACCCATACAAAATTTTTGGTTTTGTTTCTTGGATTTGGATTTTTTGTAATGTGAGTTAACATTTACAAACCAGAAGATATAAAATGAAAATGCAAATCTGCAGTTCTTTTTAATAATGTTTAGACCTGAAGTCACTGGGCCCACACTCTTAACAATCAGCTGTGGCTTCATACTGTTCGCTGCCCTCCACTCGGCCCACTCCCCTGGATTAGATTACCTGGGGGGCATCTGGGTTGTGACCCCTGTTCTAGGTAGGATATATGCCCTTTTATAAAAAGTGCTAATGTTTAGAACTGAACAAAAGTTGTTTTTAAGCTATCTTAAGCTTTCAGGATGTTACTTTTTCTCAAAATTCATCAGAACTTCAAACTCACCAAATGTCTTCCCTCATGCACAAGATTTTTCAACATTATCCTTAACTTTCAGCACCATTGCTAATGAAGCTCAGAAACTTTAGACACTTTGAGAGTTTAATCAAGAAAAGGCAAAGCTGAGGAGAGAAACAACCCATGTCTACTGATCAGTTAGAGCGGTGATGAAGTTGGTAGGGATGGCACAAGGCATTGGTCCTCAAACTTGAGTGTGCATTAGGACCACCTGGAGGGCTTGTCAGATACACAGATCTCTGGATCCGAGATTCTGATTCAGTAGGTCAAGAGTGGGGCCTGAGAATTTTCATGTCTAACAAGTCTCCAGCGAGGCTGATGTTCCTGGTCTGGAAACCACACTTTGAGAATCACTGAGATCTTTTAGTATCAAATATATCTGTAAATGCACACTGGCTGATATTGTTTGGATATTTGTCCCTGCCCAAATCTCATGTTGAAATGTAATCCCCACTGCTAGCGTTGGGGCCTGGTGGGAGGTGTTTGGATCATGGGGGTGGATCCCTCATGGCTTAGTGCTGTCCGTGCGATAGTGAGTGAGTTCTCAAGAGATCCGGTTGTTTAAAAGTGTGTGGCATCTCCCCCTGCCTCTCTCTCTTTCTGGCTTGCTCCTGCTTTCTCTATGTGAAGTGCCTACTCCTGCTTCACCTTTTGCCACAAGGGAAAGCTTCCTGAGGCCTCCCCAGAAGCAGATGCCAGTGTCATACTTCCTGTACAGCCTGCAGAACCATGAGCCAATTAAATCTCTTTTCTTATAAATTACCCAGTCTCAGGTATTTCTTTATGGCAATGCAAGAACAGCCTAATACAGTGGCCAAACACAATAGAACTTTATTTCCCTTTCACAAAATAGTCCAGTCTGGGCGTGATGGCTCATGCCTGTAATCCTAGCACCTTTGGGAGGCCTAGGCAGAAGGATCACTTGAGCCCAGGAGTACGAGGCTGCAGTAAGCTACGGTCACTCCACTGCATTCCAACCTGGGTGACACAGCAAGACCCTGTCTCTTGAAAAAAAAAAAAAAATCAAAGCAAGTTTTCTCTCATTCAGTGATTCAGAAAGCCAAGCTTCTTTGAGTTTATGCCCCTACTAACCACTAGAAGGACAATGTAGGGATGAAAGGAGGAAATGTACCAGGAAAGTAGGCTACTTTTTAAAAGCCTTGGCATAGAAGTAACTTCCACTCACATTTCACTGGTGAGAACAAATCACATGACCATATCTAGATGCAAAGAGTGTTTAAAAATATAGTCCCTGGATGAGCAGCCACCTCCCAGCAGCAATTCTATGAAAAATGAAAGGGAAAGCTCACTTTTTTTTTTTTTTTTGGACAGCTTGCCATCTCCACCTCAGCAGCTATGAATGTGCCTCACTCTTAACTCCACTGATTTTCTTCCCCATTCCCAGAAGGCCCTTCTCTCTTCTCGTTGTCCGTCCAAACCACAACACCCTCCTGGTTATATTACACCTCTACCAGAATTCTTGGTAAAAAATGTCCAGTCTTTTATGTTGGGATGTAACTGAAATAACTTTCCTCAAGAGTTTGTTGTTTCCTTGAGGATATTTATAATGATCACTATGACTTTAAAGACCAAGAGTTGCTCTTCTCCAGTTAATCAAAAGGAAAAAATGAACTGACTGCATTGTTAAAGTTTGATTAAAGACTTACTATAGTCAAGTACCCCATCAGATTTGTTTACCAAAAAATAACAAATAAACAGACAAAGTAAATAGGTAATAAAAGGTGCCTAAAATAATTAACATCTCAACATTAAAACCTAAGTATCCTCCTGCGATTAACACTTTCTAAAATCGCTTCTAGCTCCTGGGATCTAACGTGAGTAATTGAGGTGATCTGTGGTGATCTAAAATCAATTAAAACTAACAATGTGAAAATAATATAAAGAATGATCCATTTACCATTGCAAGCAGTAGGAAACTGACCCAAACTAGCTTAAGCACAAAGGGAACTTATTGTTTCACTTAAGATGAAAAGTCCAGGGGTAGAATACATTTCAGATGTGGCTGAATCCTGAACTCAACCAATGGCATCAGGAGCATTTTTCTACGTCTCTTGGCTTCATGTTGTAATGGGATGGCAGCAATGGCTGTAATCCCTACACCCTCCTTTAGGTCCAGCAGATAAAATTAAGAGTTCCTCAACGAGAAAAACATCACTGTGATTCATTAGATCTGACTGGGCCCCATGTTCATCCTTAAACAAATCTTGTAGCCAAGGGGAGCTAATTGTGGGTCTCACGTGTAGAGTCAGTTTCACTTAATTCAAACTTACTATGAGCTGGAGAAGGTGGTTCTCTAGGGAATTGAGATATGGGTACTGTTGGGGTTTGAGAAAGCTCAATGCCCCACCTTAGTTTGGAGTCAGTTGAGAGAAAGACCCAGGAGCCAAGTAGAAAAGCCTTAAAATGTCAGCCTTACAACATGGCTTTAGGTCTGTTAACAAAATGAGCTTGCTAATTCCTGAATTAGATGGGCCTGCCCCCATCACGGACATGCAGTCTCCCATGGGGGCCTGCTCCTGTCATGTATGGCATGGAAGAGCATAGAAAGCTGTTTGCACACTTGTAGGTGACAAAGAGAAAATAGAAAGGGGCTGAGAGTCACATGCTCAGCCACTGCACCCAAACTCACCCATCAGGTAGCTCACTCTTCCTCCCTTGAGGGGAAGGGAAAAGGGGGATACAGGAAACCAAGGAGCTAGGAGTGTTTTCTGAAAAAGTGCCTACACACAAAAATGGAAGACTAGGGAATGTATCCTCCCAGCATGTAACAGAGAAGTAAATGATAACAACAGATGTCAACTACAAGTAGAAAATGAGACTTAACTTTTAAATACAGAGAGTAAAAAATATGCATCCAAATGGTTAGAGTGCTCAACATTTTTAGTTATAAAAAGATATTTCTCTCACCTGCCATGGAGACCCCATAATACCCTAGAGATAATATAGTTCACAGTGGTTGCCATTATCTGATTTAGCATTTTCCTACAGATGAAGGATAAACAAGTGTCTTAGTTCCAGCTGCTATAATAAAGTAGTATAGACTGGGTGACTTATAAATAACAGAAATTTCCCATAATTCTGGAGGCTGAAAGTCAGCGATCAGGGTGCCAGCATGGTCAGGTGCTGGCGAGGACTCTCTTCCAGGTTGCAAACTGCCAACTTCGTGTTGTATCCTCCCAAGGTGGCAAGCAGATGAGCTAGCTCTCCTGCCTCTTTCTATAAGGCACTAATTCCATTCATGAGGGTTCTTTCCTCATGACCTAATTACCTCCCAAAGGCCTCACCTCCAAATACCATCACATTAGGGATTCGATTTCAACATATGAATTTGAAAGGGACAAAAACATTCAGTGCGTAATACCAAGTATAAAAGTGGACTTAATTTATGTTTCTGCCCTAGGATGAACTGGGATTGAGTAACCAGAAGAATACAGTTGAAAGTTTAAGAAAGAGACTAAAACAAAATAAAGGGGAAATTCATAACGATCTGGATCCGATTCTAGAATGTAAGCTCCATGAGAACAGGTTCCTTGTCTGCACCACTGTATTTTTCCCCAATGCCTAGAATGGGGCCTCTGGCATGCCGTAGAGGTTCAGTAAAATTTGCAGGATGATTTAGGAGGAGAAGTTTTGAAATCAGAAAAAAAAAATCTTTTGGGGGGTTAGTGGTCACAAAAGAACAGTGTCACTTAGGATTTAAGGTTATAATTTGACCCTAACTAAAATGATCCTACTTCATGCTGGTGAAAGAGAATCTAGTGGCCCTAGAAGAGCTCAAGAACTAGGGGAAGCTAGGCACAGTGACTCGGGCCTGTAATCCCAACACTTTGGGAAGCTGAAGTGACAGGATCGCTTAAGCCCAGGAGTTCGAGACTAGCCTGGGCAACATAGGGAGGCCTCACCTCTGCAAAAAAATAAAAAATAAAAATAAAAATAATTAAAAATTTTAGACAAACAATTAGGAAACCAAAAAATATCTGAAATGAGAAGAGTCTTCGAGGTAATTTAATATAGTAATTCCTAACAAAAAACAGCTGTACATTAGAAACACCGGGGGAGTTATTTTTTGAAGAAAAAACGGGTGAGTTTTAAAAGAAAAAACAGGAGTCAGGTCCAGGTCTAATTCGCTTTATCCCCTAGGGTGCCTAACACGGGCCATGTTTTCTGACTAGAAGCAAGTAAAGAACAGAGAACAACGTTCTCCGATGGCTATCACAGGATAAGCCACATCCTGGTCACTTGAGTGTCCCTCGAAGCCCTCTTGGGAAAGGGAGTGGCGGAATGACACCTTCTCGTTAGAGCCAACCTATTTTATCACCATGTTCTCGAAAAAGAGTGTACCAGATGAGTGAGTCTGTCCGCCTCAAACAAGACTCCCTCAAAAATATTCTACAAACCATCACCCAACGAGGATGGTGAAAATTTTTGATTTTGAAATTTCTATCGGACCCAATAGGCCACCACAGCATCCACATATCCACAGGGGCTGTAGGATGTGCTGCGTCGTGTTCACGGCGATGCACTCAACAGCACCTTCCCTTGGCAGAGACCGAAACCTCTCCCACTCCGCGCCGCGGCATGGTGGACAGATCCCGCCCAAGGAGCTTCTAACGGGACCTCCCGACGTCGCCGCACGCAGAGTTGGGGGGCGGGCGGGGGACGTCCAAGCAATCGGCCTCCCAGCCGGCTCTCCTAGGACCGCCTGGCCCCAGAAGGAGCCATGCAGTTCTCAGTAGCTCACTCGCCCGGGTGTTACGGGGCCCCGTGAAATGCCTCCGGAATGGGTCTTTCGCAACTCCCCTTAGGAGGGGACGCCGTGGACTAACAGACACCGCTGTCAGGAAGGCGTTGATGCGGCTGCGCGGCTTACATTTTCTTTTTTTTCTTTTTTTTCTTTTTGGTCTTTGAAATTCCTGTAATTTGTTTGCTATAAAAATTCTTCCTTTCCTAGTAAAATTCATAACCATAGTTTAAACATAATTTAGGACTTTGTCAAATATAATACTTAAACTGGAATGTCTCCCCAAGTAACAGATTTGTGTTTTTCAAAGGCCTACACAGAACTCTCACTTTTTTCTTAGTAAATACCAATTTCTTTTTTTATTATTATTATTATACTTTAAGTTTTAGGGTACATGTGCACAATGTGCAGGTTAGTTACATATGTATACATGTGCTATGCTGGTGTGCTGCACCCATTAACTCGTCATTTAGCATTAGGTATATCTCCTAATGCTATCCCTCCCCCCTCCCCCCACCCCACAACAGTCCCCAGAGTGTGATGTTCCCCTTCCTGTGTCCATGTGTTCTCATTGTTCAATTCCCACCTATGAGTGAGAATATGCGGTGTTTGGTTTTTCCGCAGTGTCAGCTCGCGGTTCCCAATTACCTCCCCTTAGGCCGCCTGGCGTGCAGGATCACAGCCCAGCCTGCCTCAGCACCTCTCCGCCAGAGGTTCTTCTTACAAGCGGCCACTTAAAACACAGCCCCACGGCACCCGGCCTTCCTGGAACTGGAGCCACTCAAGCGGGCCAGCTCCAACCCAGTGACGAGTCCCGGGAGCGGCCCGCTTCCCCACGACCCTCTCTCCGCCTAGCTTGGGCCTCCTGCTGGCTGCGCTGGGGAGCTCCCGCAGGTCACAGCGCGCCACCAGTTCCTTCCCCCTTCTCTGCCTGCCTGGGCTTTGAAATACGGTACGTGTTCCTACTGCGTTTGGGGCACTGCTGATGACAGCAGGGCTCTAGCTACCACGCCAAGGAGTCACGGCATTAATTATTCTCTCTTCTACGGGGAAAAGTGTGAGGGCTGAGCCCCGCAAAGCACATGGAATTGGAGTACAGGCAGCACTAACTCTCCAGGCTGAAAATCAGGGTGGGTAGGGAGGTTCTCAATCAATTCCCTCACTCCTCCTGTGCCTTTTAAGTAACTTTGAAATTCCTCTGGCTGCTGCTGGTGCCTCCGTGCTGTTTCCAAGGGCTGGAGCCCCACACTGATTTATTTGGTAACCATCGCAGGAATTTCAGAAAATGAGAACTGGAGGAGGAAGCCAGGCCTGAAGTAATTAAGATGATTTGTTACACACGATTCAGGTAGGCACAAAGGGGTACCTGAACACAGAGAGAATATAAGATCAAAGAAACGGCAGTCCTGAAAGTGGGAGCTCTTCGCAAAAGAAAAACAGGCCAGCGGAAGGCGCCCAGATCACTGCCAAATTAAAACACCTCGTATTTTTATCTTCTCCCAGAGATAAAACAGAGGGAGATAATTTTTTTTTCACATTGGCTTTCAGCAGTTAACTTTCAGAATAAAAAAGAAATTCAAATGTGTCTGCCATTAGTACAAGTTCATGAGATCACCCTACCCGAAATCATTTGTCAGTGGAAAACTGTGTGCTATTTAAGCCCTAGGAATACAGCTGCAAGAGTGAATATTCCTTAGAAAGTACCTGTTCTTTACAAGCTTGTTAGTGACTCTTGAAACTCATGTATGTGATGGGATCTCATGACCACTGGCATCCCACCAGGTCACGGGATGTGGAGAGTGGGGTTGAAGAGGGGAGGGGCAGTGAATGTGCATCCCCGGCCACCATCCAAAAACACAGCATGGTCTTTCGTTGTGCATTTCTCCTTCCCTGCAATGTTGATCCTCAAGAACCAACTGTCTTATTATTTTCCAACACTATTTATGCCTCAGACCTTCTGATATATTGCCACAATACACTCATTCATCTGTCTTCCCCATTAACTAACTTTATGGCCCAAGTGACCTACAGCTGTCACACTCCTGCTCCTGGCTGATATTTCATCCAGAATTCCTCCTGGGCTCTGGATGTTACACTTGTTTGGGACTATGGTGATGCAAAACAGACCTGGAACTGGAATCCATGACTCTGGCAAAATGAAAACAAGCCTTTTTCATCTTCTTTTTCATCCCCTTTCCATAAGGTGACGTCAAGATTCTTTACACTCCTGAAATATCATTCTTACCTCCTATAGAGAAGACTTTAAGTGTGAGTAATAGCATTACAGGGTGCTTTTTTTTTTTTAAACAGAGTCTTGCTCTGTCACCCAGGCTGGAGTGTAATGGCACAATCATGGCTTACTGCAGCCTTGAGCTCTTGGGCTCAAATGATTCTCCTACTTCATCCTCCTAAGTAGCTGTGACTACAAGCATGCACCATCACACTCAGCTAATTTTTTTTTATTTTTTGCTGGGACTGGGTCTCACTATGTTTCCTAGGCTGGTCTCAAACTCCTGGGCTCAAGCAATCCCCTTGCTTGGGCCTCCCAAAGTGCTGGGATTACAGGCATGAGCCACCATGCCTGGCCTAGAATGAATAGTAAGCTTAGCATTTACAACACACCCAGAAGATCAGTACCTTCTGATAACCCATTTTAAAATGGAGAAGCTACTGGTTGGGGAAGGTAAGTAACTTGCCTTGGGTCACACAGCTAGCAAGTCAGGGACAGAGGGATATCTACTGCCTCTCTGAATAAATACCAGATTTCCTTCCGTGCCTGAGACTGTATTTACCTGTAGCCTCAGAGTTGCTGTGGAGACTAAATTGGCTAAGCAATTGAGTACTCACTTTGTACTATTTTCATCGAATGAATTTTTGACAGAATTGATTGGCCTAAATGAATGTTGTATGGTCTGGGAGTCCCCTGCACTTTGACAGGGTTTTTTCTTCTAAGAGGCCTCCACCTGGGTGCTGATCTTGCTCCAGGCCTCCTAGAGGCCTACACACTGCTGTAGGAAGATGGCAGATGGCAGAGGTACTGACCACAATTATAGAAATAAGAAAAGTAACTTGTGCAGTGGTCTCCAACCCATGATGCGGTCTCATTGCTTTGCTCTGAGCAGAAGGTTCGTTACATTCCTTCTCCCTTCAAACATTTTCAGAAGTTCAAGCATCCCCAACAATTCTGCCATCCTCCAGAAAAACCCCACAGAGCCCATGTTAATTCCTCAGCTCCAAAGGACAGGGACATCACAGGACTTTTCCTTGAACCAAGCTTTAATGCAGTTGTTTCTTGTGGTGGAAAGAGACAGTGTATACAAAAGGCTGTCTCTCTGCTCTGTCACTATTTCCCAAGCTGCAGCATGCACACAAACTATCTGGGCAGCTTGTTAAAATGCAAATTCTGTTTCAAAAGGGCTGGGGGCCTGAGATTCTGCATTTCTAATAGGCTTCCAGGTGATACTTGTGCTGCTGGTCCTGACACTGTGAGCAGCCAGGGATTATTTGCATGGGTCTCTTTTCCTTGTGAACCCTTTGATGTTGCATTTTGACAAAGAAGTCATGTAGAGACTAAAGGCTGTGGCCTCACCTGCTGCTATGGATAGAAGTAGGGCTTTCCTGTGACAGGAAGAACTTCCCAAAGTCAATCACCAGGAAAAGAGACCTTGAGACCACCCAGGAAGAAAGTGCTTCACCCTCTGCTGAACCAGCACTTCCACAGATGAGGCTTAAGCGGTCTCTTGGCATCAGGAACCCTCCACCTGGCAACATTCCATGAGTCAGACAGGCAGACATATGGGGCCATAAATTGAAGAAACGTAAACTTTGCCTTGTAACCCTACCTGTGTGCAGTTCCTTTTGTGGCCAGCCTGGCTCAGCTGTGAATCCAAGGAATTAAAAGAAGGTTCAAGTGTCCCCCACCCTGTTCGCCTGCTTAGAACTGGAGAATTAATAATGAATCAGCGCCCTCTGAAGCCAGTCTTGTAGGACCTGCAGAAATTAGCTAGAGACCTCCAAGGGGACAATAAATCTTGAGGAATAAGAGTTGGATCTTTAAGGTCCAGCTGCTCTTCTTACATGGAGACTTCCCTTCCGTTGACACAAATGAAGGATCTAAGTTTGATTACTAAGGAAGAGAGAAGTTTCTTGTTCATGATGAGAGCATGAAGCTTTAAAAAAGAGAGAGATTTAAGTTTCAGAAACTTGGTTCCTCAATGCTGCAGGTGGACCTGAAGTTGTCAATGTCATAGCTAAAGACTGGGAAAACACAACTCAAGAAAGGATGGCTGTGGGCAAAGCCAAGCAGCCTGGTTTAGCACCCCCTAGCGGAAGAAGGGGGCAATGTTTATGGTCCCTGCTTCTGGTTAGCTAAGGAACTTAACCGCTGGAATTCCGTGCAAGGTCATTTCTCTAAGCAGGAATCAACTCAAGCTCTGATCCTCCCTAATAGCATAACTATTTGCCACGCATCTAGCCAAGAGTTAGTTAATGCTGCTTCCACAGGGAAAGAGGCCGTGGTCAGACCAGCCTTTAATGAGCATCCCAGGGCCTGGCTAGACTTGGAGGGAGGGAGCATATTGAGATATTAGTCGAAGCTCCAAAACAATAGGTGCCTGCGCCCTCTAAGTAGCTCATGTGTTACAGATCTGACAAGTCTCATTGATTTAAATAGCTGGAGCACTGCTTGGATTTTAATCTCCTTCACCCTTATACCAAGGAGGTCGCTGTTTAAATGCTTTTACTTAATAATGTAAACACCTGTCACACGCCAGGGGCAAAGCTATTAGGGAGAAGGATTATTTAAAGCAACGCTCCTGAATACAACATTGCTATTATTGTCTTATCCTCAATTGCCAGGGTCTGAGCAATTTTTAAGATCAGAGACAGCAGCCAAGTCACCTAGTGCTCTGTCCCCTAACACCCAGACAGAATAGGCATCTGCTCAAATGCTGTCATCTGAATGCCATCAAATATCTGATCTTCCAAGAGTGTTGTATTCAGCGCATGTGTTTACCAAAGTCCCTTGTTAAAATGGAAAGCTGTTTCCATAGGGTGCTGTCTATTAGGCCTATTATCCTGGTAGCTACAAGGCACAGGAACTAAACCCTTTACAATTATTATCGCTTTTATATCTACAACAACCCTATGATTTAGTGCTGTTGTTAACCCCGTAATATGAAGAACAGAATGGGTAAGCAACTTTCTCAGGGACACACAGTATTTAGCAGAAAAAAGATTCAAACATAGGATTGGCTTCAGAGTATATGCTTTTAGGCACTATGCCATATTGTGTCTCACTACACACACACACCCCAAGGAGATACATATGGATATATAAATATTTTTTTGAGACAGGGTCTCACTTTGTCACCCAGGCCATGAACATGGCTCACTACAGCCTCGACCTCCTGGACTCAAGCAATCCTCCTGCCTCAGACTCCCAAGTAGCTGGGACTACATGTGAGCGCCGCCATGCCTGGCTAGTTTTTGAACTTTTTTGTAGAGACAGGGATTCACTATGTTGCCCAGGCTGGTCTCAAGCTCCTGAGCTCAAGCAATCCACTCGCCTCGGCCTCACAAAGTGCTGGGATTACAGGCGTGAACCACTGCACGTGGCCTTATATATAGGGGTGTGTGTGTGTGTGTGTGTGTGTGTGTGTGTGTGTGGCAGTCATTAGGACCCATTAGTTTACCACATAAGCCTGTCACATGGCAAGGTAAAAGCCTAGAGGAATGGCATAGAAGAGAGTAGAAGGGGGGAAACAAACAGAACCTAGAGGGTTAGTGGGTAGGAGAGCCTGAGGCTATGCCCTAAAGCCTGGACTGTGGTCTTTGGAACAGAATATGGGCATCAGGAGGCCTGGAGTTAGGACCTGCCAAGACCAGGGATGTGAGAGCACTGCCTATAACCTAGCTTGGAGGAAGGATTCTCCCTGCTTCCTCTCTCTCCCTTCCTTTACCCAAGCTGCTTCATCCATGAGGCACGCTTAAAGCCAAAGCACAAGCCCTTCCCTCACCCCACTTGCCATATATGTCTTCTGAATGCTCATCATAGCTACCAGTCTTGGCAAAACTCATGTCTTCTTGAGACCTGTCAATAGCACCTAAAGCCCTGATGTCATCTAACCAACTGTTGGTTAATGACATTGACCCTAAGCAGGAAGGCGTGCTAATGGAAAGTGTAGGCCGCAGTAGGCACTTGTCTTTATTCAAGTTACTGGTCAAATATTGTTGTGGTTTATTAAATTAAGACAACTACTCTCCCACAAACATATCTTAGTGATGAAAGCCAATCTCTATAACTTGGTTCCGGCACCTGAGTTCAACAGTAATTTGGTAAGCAAACCCTTTGTTACAATACAAAACAAAAAAATAGAAAATGGTTCATTCATTCATTCATCAAATAATCATTAAACTTCTTTTACATAAGGCACTGTTCTTAGTACCGTAGATGAATCAGAAAATAGGAGCATCACTATCTCTGCTCGTGTGGAACTTTCAGTTCTATGGGAGACAGAAAGCAAATCAGCAAAGGGGGAAAATAATGTCAGGTGTTGAAAGAAAACACTCAGAGCAGTGTTTCTCCAAGAGTGATGCCCATCCTGGCAGCATCAGCATCAACTGAGAACTTGGTAAAACACAGAACTTCATGCTGCTTCCGAACCTGCTGAATCAAAAACTCTGGCCATGGGCCCCAGCAACCTTTGTTTTATCAGGCCTGCCAGGTGATTCTAATCTGTGCTAAGGCTGAGGAATCACTAGAATAGAAAGTGAGGGTGGAGAAGGGAGCATCTTTAGATAAGATAATCAGGAGAGGCTTTTCTGACATTCAAACTGAGACCTGACGGATGAAAAGAAACATGCCTTGCAAGAGCCAAGAGAAAAAATATTCCAGGCACAGGGAACAACAGGTGCAAAGTCCTTAAGGCAGGGAAGAACTTGTTATGGTCGAGGAACAGAAGGGAGAGAAGTATGACCAGAGCACAGTTATTGAAAGGGAAGCTGATGGGTGCAGGGGTCAGATCATGCAAGGACTTAGAAACCTCAGTAAGGAGGATGAATTATAAACTCACATAAATGCCCTAATGAAGGAAACATGGTCCTGTGAGAGCTTGTAGCACATGAACCCAACCTAGTTTGTGGGTCAGGAAGAGCTTTCCAGAGGTAATGATGTTTGAAGATAATTTTTTTTCTTAACTCTTATAAGTTCTTAGAACAGGCCCCTGTAACAAACAAAAAAAAAAGGTTAACGAGAGAAAAACAAACAGATGTTTGTTTGATGTACGTATATTTCATACATAGATGGGAGAAACCCAGAGAATAAGAAACTTTCGAAGAGGTGGCTTTGAATACCAGTTTATATAGTATCTTCAACAAGGAACAGTACGTTTTTAGATTTGTGACACAAAGGAAAAGAACTTTGAGTCCTTAGGGGCAGCAACTTTTGGAAAGGCAAATAATTGGCAGATAAAGGCTAGTTGGTGAAGCTTGTTAATGTAGGTTCCTCTGGTGCTTTCTCCAGGCATGTAAGGATCCAAAGTTGTCTTAAGTGGTTAATCTCTGTTTGCCTGGGGAGCAAGAGGAGGTGGGATGTCTTTTGTCTTCATAAATGTATGTCCTGATTTGAGGCAAATAGGGAAAGAGCAGGGTGCTTTCCTGCATGTGTTTCTCCTTATTTGCCGTCAGCTCAACAAGCCTCATGCCAAAGAGGCATATGTTGGAGTGGCATATTCTGATCTCCCACCATCAAGGGTAAGTTCAAGACAACTAAAAAAGTGGAGGAACCATCACGTGCAAAGGCCCGAGATAGGAGAGAGCACAACACTGTCAAATGTTTCCATTGTGAAAGGCTTTGAAATAGGCAAAGATGATTCCTGGATGTTCTCACACACCCTTCCTGGTTATTCTGTAGTGCTCATTGTCTTTGGCCTATTTTACAACTACTGCAAGTTGTAGAAAACTGAGAGTAATGCAAATGATTCTTGTCCATAGAAAGGCAAATTAATTTTGCCCAGTGGAATGCAGTTGATTATTGTCCTAGGAATTTGGGTAGTTTTGCAACTATTAACAAATTCAGTTCAGCCTTTCCTGATTGTGTGTGTGTGTGTGTTCTGAATTCTTCTAACCAGTTGTGACATCTTACTGATTTGCTCATTAATCGGTGAACTAAAAAAATCTTTGACACATGTTCATTTTATAGTCATACAAGAGTTATAATTTTACCCTTCAGAAAAATTATTCTTTAACAACATATACAAGGAATTACAAAGGGGCAGTATGGTACCAGATTGCCAGACAAAAATATAGGACACTCAGTTTGAATTCAGATAAATAATTTTTTTCTATAAATATGTTCCAAAAATCATACATACTAAAAAAGTCTTCAGTGTTCATCAGAAATTCAAACTTCCCTGGGCACCCTGTATTTCTTCTTGCTAAATCTGACAATGCTGCAGCATGGTCACCGTGGCACTGTGCTCCTTCTGTGGCCCCTATTGGCTTCTGGGTTTGGGAACAGAAAGAACCACCTTTTATTGGTCTTTGACTCCTTCTCAGAGGCAACATCAATGTATCTCCTCCTCAAATTTCAAACCAAATTTCATTTTGTGTTTTAAAAATAAATTAGCTTCAATTGTCTCCTTTATAAAGGGGCAGATGCAGCCAGGCTTTTCCCAAGGGTACTCTTTCTACCCTGTGTTACTCCATCACACAGAGCTTGAAAAGTTTCCGCCAATCCCACCAATGTGGAAACTGGTAACTTAGTGCTGTAAATCAGGGGTCCCCAGCCCCTGGTCCACAAACTGGTATGAGTTAGGAACAGGGCCCCACAGCAGGAAGTGAGCAGCATTACCACCTGAGCTCCGCCTCCTGTCGGATCAGCAGCTGCATTAGATTCTCATAGGGGCGCAAGCCCTATTGTGAATTGCTCATGCAAGGGATTTCAGTTGTGTTCTCCTTATGAGAATCTAATGTGCTAATAGCTGATGATCTTGTCTGAGGTGGAACAGTTTCATCCCAAAACCATCTCCCGCCCCTTCTGTGGAAAAAAAATGTCTTCCATGAAACCAGTCCCTGGTGCCAAAAAGTTTAGGGATGGCTGCTGTGAAGCAACAGTTTTGCTATACTGTAGTACAGTACTCTATTGCTTCTACCGAACCAATCAGCTGAACTAGATGAACAAGAACAACCAAACTGACCATTTTTTAACTCAACAGACCAGTAGACTTGTTGCATTTCAGTACTCTTGGAAAAACTGCTGTCTTATTTCCTATCTGCCTATGAAAGACTTTCTTTCTGGTCCACAAGAGTGTGTGAGGTGCCATTTACTCTGAGGTCAGGGACAAAGAAAAAAAAGAGAGAAAAGAAAGGCAAGTTCTATGGATGATGCATAGTGAGATGTGAGAATGTCTCTGACCTCACATACATTCCCCCTTCTCATCCCCTCATCCCTCACTCTATCCAAAATTGCCTGTTTTACCCCTAAAGTTTTGCAACTTTAGGATGAAGCTTTTCTATATTCAAGCCACCTATTAAAATGCAAATATCTTCCCACGAGAATACCCTAACATCAGCTAACATTTTAGTAGGAATTGACTGACAGGACATAATATACAAACCATGCATGTGAGGAGAAACAGAATAGATGTGTGGTAAGGGATGTTGAGGGCAGGCAGGAAGGAAACCCCCAGAGAGAAGGAGGATATGTAAGAGGCCTGAAGACATGCTTTAGGCCTTACATCAATCTTGTAAAACAAAGTCTATAAAAATCTACGGAAAGATCATTTTAAATTCAGGGCCAAATGCTTTTGATATTTCCTCTGCCTTTCCCTATAATGTGATATAAGATACCCCCAAAAGGAGATTTTCATGGTAACATATTGTTGACTGGGTAGGCTTCCCTGCAGACTGGCAGTAGAGACATACCTGCAAAATGGAGACTCCCCTCCCCAAAGGCAGTCTGATTGCCAGCAGAAGTTTGATCACACTCTCCCCAGCCCATTTGGCTCTCAGAGGAATTATCATCACTTTCCGAATACACAAGATGATGAATGTGCCCAGCTCTTCCTGGGATGTAGGAGTGGGAGCCTGGCAGACAATTCTCTCCAGATTGAATAAATGCTGGGGGGCCCGGGGGAAGATCATTGTCCCCAGGAAGCATCCATCCCTCTTTAAGCAATGGCTGTGCACACCAACTTTGGATCCCAACTTCTGTAATATTTCTCTGTTATAAATTGGCAGGCACAGCATGTGGTCAAGGAGCCATTACAAGCCCTCTCAAACAATATTTTTTTTCCCAGAGACTTAATTTCTTAAAATGTGAGAGTGATTGTTCTGCGGAAAGTAGAACAGTGTCTTTTTGAGCCTGCCAGACAAAAACAAAACTAAACAAAACAAAAGGCAAAGTCTCTGAGAGGATAACAAGGCGAGCAGGCTTCCTTGTGTGCACCTGGAGGCCCTTCCTTCGGCGCTGTGGCTGCCTTAATGAGAACAGATGGCACCGTCGGGAGACGGGCTCGATATTATACGCCTCCCGTGTCCTCCTTCTGAAACTAGCTTTGAGCAGATCTTTTTTCACTGTGAATTGGCGCCGGTTGTTTAAGCGGTGGCCTAGCCATGTGCCAGAAAGCAGGATGTTCATACAGAAAGCAGGATGCTAATACATTCACAGCTGCCTCTTGCAGAACTCAAAGCCTTTTATAACAGAGCAGGTAAAGTATTTGGAAGGCCCGCTTCAAGGATGGAGGAAGAGGCTGCCATGAGCAGCCCACAGACAGTGACTCACCTAACCACTGTCAGAGAAGAAACCCCATCCCCCAGTCCCCACTCTGTGATTCTAGCTGCCTAATGCCGCCTCGTGGCTACAGCCCGAGACCCTCCCCGTGCAGGGTCCAGAAGGTGGGAAGGCAAAGATTCCACCTGGAGCTTAGGAAGGTCTGAAGGGGCTGAACCTGAATGTGGTAACTCTGGCTGACCAGCCCCCATCCCCCAAGAGGTAGAAGTCACCACCTCTGTGCAGAAGCTGTTTCTCATCGCCTCATGCTTGGCCTCCTGATCTGGGGCAGACTCAGGTAAGCTCCCACAGCGGTATCCACAGAATGAAGGCAGAGAGATCTCAACAGTAGGAAACTCTGGCATTTTAAACTCTGCATTTCAACATAAGTTGTTTTGTTGTCATCATAATTACCAAATTTAAATTACCTCTATTTTCGGGTCTCAGGAAGCCATAAAGAGAGAAAGCAAAGATTTTCACGGTGAGAAATGAGAAATGATGAGGAGAAGAGGCAACCTGTGGAGCCGAGACTTAAAGAGGGAATATGTTTCTGGAGTCAGCTGCAGCCGAGGTGTCTAAAAATGAAAGAAAAGGGGGCACTCGGTGAGTGGACAACACAAATGGAAACGGAGTGGAGTTTGGAAAACAATCTTCCAGTTCCACCGGAGGCAAGGCCCAAATGAAGTTATCCAGAGGAATTTTTGCGTGGTGGTCAGGTGCAGGATTCTAAAATGAGCATAGAAACTGGAATCATGTTGTGGGTTTGTGTGTGTGTGTTTTTTTGTTTGTCTGTTTGTTTTTTGAGATGGAGTCTTGCTCTTGTCGCCCAGGCTGGAGTGCAGTGGCACGATCTCGGCTCACTGCAACCTCCACTTTCCAGGTTCAAGAGATTCTCTTGCCTCAGCCTCTCAACTGCAGGCACCCGCCACCATGCCCAGCCCATGTTGTTTTGTGTGCCTGACAGCAGTGTTCACGAAGGATGGGATAACCACTCAGAACTCAAGATTTCTCCTGCATCTTTACAAAATAATAAAAGCCAAAACCAGGAGGCGTAGGAGAAAAGACAACAATAATTAACCAGTGTGCCCTTTCAAATCATTAATTGACTAACTCGACTATAATATATAACAGAACACCATAATCCATTACATATCATGTAGTAAAGGAATATTCAAAGATTTGTGAAATGCTTCTAATGCAGTTTGAGTGACAAAGCAAGTCACAAAGCAGAATATGAAGTATGATTCCTAATTTTGCTTTTAAAATGCACCTACATACAAACATGATAAAGAAATAAATACACGTACATTCCACAATGGTTGCATTGGGATGAGAGAGTTATAGGTGATCTTTAACTTTCCTTTACATTTTTCTAAATTATATATCCTGCACCTTTTCTAAGCACAGAAAAAGAAATTAACATGTAATTTTACATTTCTAATATTTGTACAGGAAAGCCTCTCCCGTGAGCATTTCTGTGTGAAGGGACCCCAATAATCCCATGCATACCCATCCCCCAGCCTCATCCAGGGTGGAGCTCAGGCCCCACCTGCAGTATTATATCTTCATTCCCATTGTTCTTGAAAAATTAAGTCTCCTCAAGGGTTCTTAAAGCTTCTGTGGAGTTTTCAAAGGTTGAAATTATGCCTTAGTCCATAGTTCCATACCCCCAACATCAATAACCGTGTCTGACACAAAATAACTGTTCAATAAATGTTCAAGGATTGGATAAACAACCAACCCCAAATTCCCCAAGCGAGATTATCACATTTATTGCTTAGCCCCTCCTGTGTTAATAATATCAAGAGAAATGTCATAGCAGCAATACACAGTGCTGCTTTATTTCACTTCCTGTTTTTTGGGAGGTGCACTCGATCCCTGCGTCGTGTGAATCATCACATCCACACCTACCCCATTTCACTGAGCAAAGACATGATCGCCAAGTTAAAAAGTGCCATGTCATGGAACCCCTAGTGAACCTGGACTGATTCAAGGGTGAAACCATGTTAAGTCTCTTGACCACTTGTACAATCTCATCTTCAGCCTTACGCTGGGCATGTGGGTCTGATCAAGGTTCTTGGCCCTGGGCATGTCTCCCCCAGGCAGCATGCTTTACATAAAGTAGCAATTCAGAATCTCAATCAGGATCACCAGGAAGCCAAGCCATCCAGTCTAATGAACGCTGACAAAGGGCCAGGCCCTGGGAAGACAAAGAGGAATGCTTACTGCCACATAGCTCTGCCAACCACTGGCCATGTGACGGAAGGACACTGGCAGGATGCCCAACAGCTGCTACCGGGTGAGCTGATATGAGTGAACCAAGAAAAGCATGGTCAAGCAGAGCCCACCAACTGATGTTACCACTGAAAATCCCCACACCCTCAGGCCCACTAATGCTATTCCAAGGAATTTATTCTACAGAAATACTTCCACATGTGCACAAAGGGATATGTAAACGTATACTGATCACAACAGTGTTTGTTTTAGCAAAAAAAAAAAAAAAAAAAATCACAAACAACTTATATGTCAAGTAATAGACTAGATATATTATGAAATAGTATCCAGGTGTGAAAAGAATAGCTAAACCTCATCTAGCACTCATATAGCATATGTTGCAGGCTCTGTTGTAAATGTGTTACATGCGTTAACTCAGTCCTCCTAGCATCCTATGAGGTAGGTTACCGATATTAACCCCACTTTACAGGTGAAGAAACTGAGGCACGGAGCCATTAAGTCAGTTTCCCAGGATCACGCAGCTAATAAGTGATGGATCCAGGATTCAGGACAGAGGTTGAATGGATCTAAACTCCACACCATTAACCACACATCATAAAATACAAAACGGAGCAGGACCTGAAGTCAGATGCGTGTCTAGTGCAACACATGTCCACCAGCAATAATGAGATCACTTTTAATATACTGGTATAGAAAGATAAACACAAGGTATTGTGAAGTGGAAAAAGTGAACTGCAAAACAGCACACACATTCCCATTTTTACTTTTTAAAAAGCTTGACAAAAATAAATGCTTAGACAAGAAACATCCGAAGGTGCTCCCCAGACTGCTGAAAGTGGTCTCCTCTGGAAAGGGACTGGAAAAGGAGTTAGAGAGGTTAGGGAAGCATCCTAATTGATCTCTGACTCTTCTACATTATTTGAATTTTATGAACATACATTCCTTCAGCAATTTTGAAAAGAGAAGAAAATTAACAAAGAAAAAAGCATAGCCCAGAGAAGGTAGATCAAGCAGAATGTGTGGGTAAGGCCAATTTAGGGGATCCAACCTCTGATATAGGGGTTTCCTTCACACACAAAAAGCAGACTCACAAAGTACACAATCTAAGTACCTGGGCCCCAGGTAGACGTGTTACGGGTCATCCGTGTGACCGGTGACATATCCCATTTCAGTTCCGCCTTGCCCAGCAGTTACTTGGCATATAGAACAGTATGATTTTGTAGAAGGGCTTGGGGTTAGCAGTCAGAAGGTCTAGGTTAGAATTCCAGCCCTACCTCTCACAAGCTATATAACTTTGGGCCACTCAGCTCTTTGGGCCTCAGTTTTGTCTTCTGTGAAATATACATAGTAACATCTACCTCACAGTGTTGTTCTGAGATTAAATGAGAAGACATGCCAGTGTCAAGCTCAGTAGCCGTCACTTCACAGGCACGCAATTGATGTGAGCTAAAAATGACTCCAATTCAATGTTCTTGGGGTCTCCTGACCCCAATCCAGTGTTCTTTCCATTAACCCACATTGTCCTCCTCTCTGCTCATTGTCTGTGCTTGGACTGGAAGAGGCAAAGATGGGTTAGCCACTACAGAATGGGAGAAAATTTTTACAATCTACCCATCTGACAAAAGGCTAATACCCAGAATCTACAAAGAACTTACACAAATTTACAAGAAAAAATCAAACAACCCCATCAAAAAGTGGGCAAAGGATATGAACAGACACTTCTCAAAAGAAGACATTTATGCAGCCAACAGACACATGAAAAAATGCTCATCATCACAGGCCATCAGAGAAACGCAAATCAAAAGCACAATGAAATACCATCTCACACCAGTTAGAATGGCAATCTTTAAAAAGTCAGGAAACAACAGGTGCTGGAGAGGACGTGGAGAAATAGGAATGCTTTTACACTGTTGGTGGGACTGTAAACTAGTTCAACCATTGTGGAAGTCAGTGTGGCGATTCCTCAAGGATCTAGAACTAGAAATACCATTTGACCCAGCCATCCCATTGCTGGGTATATATCCAAAGGATTATAAATCATGCTGCTATAAAGACACATGTACACGTATGTTTATTGCGGCACTATTCACAATAGCAAAGACTTGGAACCAACCCAAACGTCCAACAATGGTAGACTGGATTAAGAAAATGTGGCACATATACACCATGGAATACTATGCAGCCATAAAAAGGGATGAGTTCATGTCCTTTGTAGGGACATGGATGAAGCTGGAAACCATCATTCTGGGCAAACTATCGCAAGGACAGAAAGCAAAACACCACATGTTCTCACTCATAGGTGGGAATTGAACAATGAGAACACTTGGACACAGGGTGGGGAACATCACACACCGGGGCCTGTCATGGGGTGGGGGGAAGGGGGAGGGATAGCATTAGGAGATATACCTAATGTAAATGACGAGTTAACGGGTGCAGCACACCAACATGGCACATGTATACACATGTAACGAACCTGCACGTTGTGCACATGTACCGTAGAACTTAAAGTATAATAATAATAATAAATAATTTTTTAAAAAAAGATGGGTTAGCCAGATCACATCCATGTGGGGCCATGTTCAAAATGCCCTTGAATTTGTGCTCCTCAGACCTCTAACCCATGATAACTGGGAAGCTTTTTCTTGAAAGAAGCTGCAAGCACTGGGAACTTCTGTTCCCAGGCTGAGGAATACATTTCAGAAAACTCAGTGGTTAATACTGTGCCCAACCAGGGCACCTCCTGACCAAGTTTTTGCAGTTGTCCCACTATGCCATGTGGCTTCATTGTATGATATTGATGGAGTCCCTTAATCTTCCACCTCAATTTTCTCATCTGCAAAAATGAGGATGGTAAATAATCTGTGCCTGCTTTCTAACAAGGTTGTTGAGAGGATCAAATGATAGAGATAAACATCTATGACAGTTGACTAATTGTTCACCACTATCCATTCTTCTCTTCTTTCCCTTGGCAATAACACCCCAAACTCTAGCTAAACACACCCTGCTCAACTAGAGACTGCAGTTCCCAGCCTTTATTACAGCTACATGTGGCCAAGCAACCAATTACCTGCCAGTGTGATGCAAAGAGAAGTGATAATCTTCCATTTTCAGGACATGCCTTCATAAAGGTACTGTTGGTTCAACTTTCCCCTTTCCATTTTCCTTCAAATTGGAGGTTGGACGTGGTGGTAGTGAGTCATCTTCAACCCTAGATGGTAGTTGAACAAGATAGAAGGTATCTGGGTCCTGTACAAACTCATAAAGCAGAGCTGCCTACCACCTACCACCTTTGGACCACCTACCAGCTCAGACTTCTATGAGAGAAGAAATAATCCTCTTATTTTATTAAATCCACTGTTACTTTATTGTACTATCTAACCAATATGTTAACTATTGCAACATTCTATGACTATGTAAACTGCCATGCTAAGACTTTATACTGTGCTTATTGTTAATTACATCTGCCAGCTTGATTTAACAAGCCGTGTTGTCACATAGCAGTCACCACCTTATTCACAGGACCACAATTTCTGCTTCTGTAGGTCCCATAGGATACACAACTATTCATTCAGAGGTCTTACATTCATATGAGGCAAACTGTGAGGGTTTCTCCTAGCATCCATCTGGCACAGTCCTTTCTGTTTCTATACTGAGAGTCCCTGGTAGCTTGCTTTCTTAAAGACTAAAACTTCTTCCGAACATTTGGAAGCTTGGCAAGGACCAGGTCACAGCCCCTGTGATAGCTAGCCTCACATGTGATATTTTCCCCAACCCGACCTGGAGCAAACACTTTACCTTCTAAATAGTTTTCAGCCAAGCAAACTAAATATTTGAATTGAAACGTTTGCTGGAGTTGTTGTTTTTTAATGCAAACACACACACACATATGCACACACAGATGTACCTGCCATACCTGCTTTGGGGAAGGAGTGCAGAGAAAAATAAGTAAGGGGCAATGTTATCAAGGAAGTTTACCTCTTCTGTCTCATTTGTCAACATATCATCTTGCAGTCTCTGAGCAGCCAATCTTGAAATATGTGCAGTTTCAGATCTACATGCTGTCCCACGCCTTGGGACTTGTACAGTTTGCCATCCTCTTGCCTTTACCTATTAACTCATACATTCTCTGGGTCTCAGTTTGAACATCCACCTTCCAACAAGGCTTTTCTAACCCTCCAAGACTGGCAAGAAGAAAAGGACTCCATTTCCCTTGTCATCACTCTTACTGCTCTGTGTCGTGATTTGTCTGTGTCTCCACCTGGATTATAAGCACCTAAAAAGTAGGAACTGGGCCTTATCTCTCTCTGTGTCTCTGATATCTAGTGTGGTGTCTGGCACAAAGTAGACACTCAATAATTTTTGCTGGATGAATGAAGGCAGCATGTCCCCATAAAAGCCCTAGTAGTTCTTGCTCCACAGAGAGCAAGCACGCCCTGGTAAATAAGCTGGCCCACTGGTAGGCCCACCCTATGTCTTCTAGGATGCCCAAACACAGTGTGATTCATGTACCAGTGGAGGTCTGGCTCCAGACCTTGAAGCTTTGGGAACAAAAACTTGCCCTGCTAAATGTGATGCTCAGAATCAGAAAAAAATCTGCCCAACTGGATTGCGTGATCCTGGCTCCCCGTCTGTCTGTGAGCATATTGAGAAAGGAAGGTATCCCTTTAAAGCAAAGTGCATCCCACCTACTCTTCCAGGGTGGTAGTGGCCCTGTTAGAGATTTACTCTGACATGTTTAAGCACCATGGAATGGTTCTTACTGATTGCATTGCAACTGGATGCCAGATGATCAGACTTTTCCAACAAGAATGGCCCCAGTGGGTAGTGGGTTTGCCAATGTGCTACTTTAATGACTATTCATATCAGCTCTAGGCTCAAAGGTCCCAGGTTACGTCTCTATCTACTCCAGTGTTTATTTAGTGCTCAGTGTTAGGATGAGTAATAAGCCCCTTAGCTTTGTGACAGATTGTTCTTTAAACATGAGACCCATCAGCACTCTGCTCTTGAGCTACTGCTAAGCAGAGAAGATTCCCAGGGAGTAACTCCTCAGCCCCACGGGAGTTTCTGAAATGTGAAATTGGAGGTCGGTGGCGGCATAAACAAATCTAAAAACAGCTCTTGTGAAAAATCTGCTCTACGGTGTAGGACCCATTTCTGTTAGCGCTGATTGAGACCTTCCATGGGTCCTGGATCCCTCCCACTGAGGTTAGTGGGAGGTAGAAAGAAATGTGAATTTAGCGCTTGTCTCTGACTCAAAAACACCAAATTTGGAAACAAGCAATACTTCGCTTGGGTTTTGTTTGGTTTTTAAATCCTAAGGTATCTGCTTTCTCAGGGCAATATTAAAAAATTTTTAATTAAAATAAATAACTAAATAAATCCTAGGGTATGTTTTTCTACCCCTCCAAAAGACAAAAATAGATATACTCTCTTACCCTTTTATTAGTGGTGGAGAAAGTGAGGCATAGAGAAGTCGATAGCCTGAACTCTGCGGTAGGGGCTACCTGGTAAGTCAGGAAGAGCAGTGAGGATTCTGGAGCCCAGAACAGGTCCTGACCACTTGCTCATGTGCCTGACAAAGTGCCTGGCATCTAATAAATAGGCGTACCATAAACGTTTATTGATGAATGAATGAATTTGTTAATGACAGAATGAAATTGACTAAACCAATGTCTCTCATATTTGAGTAATATAAGAAATAATTTTGGTCTCTCTTTTGGAGAAATAATAGTCTTTCGGTGCCAGAAATTGTCTGTAAAACCCCTGAATAATATGGTCATAAAAAAAAAAGTAAATTCACCACTAGGCAACATGGAAGAACCCCATCTCTACAAAAATTACAAAAACTAGCTGGGCATGGTGGTGTGCGCCTGTATTCCCAGCCACTGGGGAGGCTGAGGTGGGAGGATTGCTTGAGCCTGGAAGATTAAGGCTGAAGTGAGCAGAGATCACACCGCTGCACTCCAGTCTGGGTGACAGAGCAAAACCCTGTCTCAAAAAAATTAAAATTAAAGTTACATAAATAAATAAATAAATAAGAAAATGCCTCTCCATAGCAAATTATCATTATAAAAAAATAATTTCTGTATTTATAACTGATAAAATGTTTTATTATTATTGACAGATAAACACAATTTTTTAAAGTTCTCACAGAATTCATAGACCTCAAGTAACACCAGCAAACCCGTTTGAGAAAGACCAGCCCAGATTGTAAGCCCTCGACTGAAGGCAGGGCATAGTACTGGATTTCATCCTCAGCACCTTGACCTGGTCGCCCTTCTCTGACTATTTGAGGTTGATGATGGTGATATGACTATGGCCAGCCTCCTGTCCTACACAGGAAAGGACAACCTGCAATGCCAACCGGGGACTGGTAAGCACCATAGGAGTGCTCAGGCACTCAGGGTGACAGCAGACAGCACTGCAGCCACCCAAAGCTCGAGTCCAGCTGGGTGATCAGAAAAGCTTCCATAGTGGACGTGGAAGGTGAGCTGGGTCCAGGAACATAAAAAAGACTTTGTGGCACAAAGAACAAAGAGGAGGGCTTTACCATTAAGAAAGGGAAATATTTTCCTTTCCTGTTGATTTGCTGCCTCCTCTCAAATTGGATTTACCAACAAAGACAGGCCCTAAGGACATGCATCAGAAGTCCCTTCAAGCCTCAGAGGACTGGATGGGTTTTGAGTAATGCCCAGCTAGGCAGGACACACTAGAAAGATAATTGAAAATCTAAAGAAACTCTGATTCATCCATGAAAAAAAAGCACGCCAGGGAGCCGAAAGAAAATTACTCTTTTCTACCACCTTCTGTCTCCTTTCTCTCCACTTCTGAGTATGAAAACTACTTTAGGCCACCCAGATCCTGCTTTCAAAATCTGAAGTTTGTCACTAATGATCTGAAACTCCCCTTTCCATGTTTTCTCAGGTCTTAAACCAAGCCCCCACACTCCTGCATAGCAGGTCCTTGAGGTCCACTACTGTGTCTTCTTCATGTTTTTTCAATGTTATACTGCCAATCACATCTATGCATTCAATAAATATTTGCTTTAAAAGACACTCTTTGGTCAGGCGCAGTGGCTCATGCCTGTAATCCCAGCAATGTGGGAGGCCAAGGTGAGCAGAACACTTGAGCCCAGGAGTTCAAGGTCAGCCTCGGCAACTTAATGTGACTCAGTCTCTACAAAAAATTTTGAAATTAGCCTAGCATGGTGACATGCACCTATAGTCCCAGCCACTCAGGAGGCTGAGGCAGGGAGAATCACTTGAGCCCAGGAGGTCAAGGCTGCAATGAACCATGATTGCACCACTGCACTCCAGCTTGGGTGACAGAGCAAGACCCTGTCTCAAATATATATATATATATATATATAGTTTTATAGTTATAGTTACAGTTATAGTCTAGCAAAAAAAAAAAATCCAGAGTTCTGTTGCCCAATCTCTTCTCAGTTGTCAAAACTTATTTCTAAGAAGCTGACAAACTCAGCCACATTAAGATTTAACTAATACCACTTGGTACGTTGCCCTACCCAGTGGCATTTTAAATCCCATGTAAGTAGGATTTTAGGTATATTCAGAAACAGAATTGGGACACAGGTCAAGGCTAAAGAGGAGGTGTTCTTTGTTTCTAAGCAAATAGGTATAACTTACTAAGCTGATGTTGAGGATGGTTCTTATCAAAAAGATGAAGTGAGATTCTGGCATACTCAGAGAAGGGCCATAATGTTGGTCCTGTCATCATAGATAGGAGTGACAGAGAAGAGCCTTTAAAAAAAAAAAAAGTAAAGGAAAAACTACAATCTATAGCCTAGGAACACTTATTAAGATGAGATTTAACCAAAGACTATAAAATCTTAAATGGTAGATAATAAGGTCAAGCCAAGTTACTATTTTCAGCTTGGAACAGACGACAAGACACGAGGACATAAATGGAAATTAAAAGAAAAGGGATTCAGAACAGATCAGAAGGTTACCAAAAATAATCAATGGCTGAAATGACTTTCTGGACTCATTCACTTGTGCTGAAAATATTGGGTCATTGAAAAAGTAATGAGATGATATTCTTGGGAAATGGAATAGTTAAAATGAATGAGTCCAGATGGATCCGAAGACTTTAATCATTCTAAAGAGAAATGCTGGCTGGGACTCTCTCTCTCCCAAACCAAGTTAAAATTTCATTCTAGGGAGAAAGCTAGGTATAGGATAAGAGACCTTCGTGTTTTACATTCCATGGGTGTTTGCAGCTCCTTGGAAGTTATAATGGTATTTAATATCAAGGGGTTTTTATGACTGGTGCCTCCTACAGGAACTTAACAAGAAAAACGAGCAAGATGGCCACTACAGACAAAGGAGCCTTGGAGTTCATTCTCATCCAGGCTCCCATCCAAAGCCAAAATCTTCCCAGTGCTCCCACTAGTCTCACATCTTCTGATGCATAATTCCAGGTACAGGACAATTCAGAGGCAGCCTAATCTACTGCTGGACAGCTCTAATTGTTAGATGGCTAGAATTGTTTCTGGCAGGATCTGGCCTCCCAGTTTCCCCACTGAGTCTAATTACGTCCTTCAGAGCTATAACCCATGTGTCTATTTCCACTTCTACAGGGTGACCCAACAAATAGTTAAAAGCAATTCAATCTCAGCTTTCTCTTTGCCAAGATAAACATTCCCATTTCCCTCATACGACATGTTTTTCAGATTCTCTGCTTTTCCGACTACCATCCTTGGAAAGATCTAAATGTTTAATCATGCATGTGTGCGCACACACACACACACAAACACACACACACAAAGTGGAGGGTCCCAAATTGAATATGTTTCCCCAGATGAAGCTAAGAAGTGTGTCAACTACCTTATTTGATCTAGAAACAGCTACTCTGTTGATACAGCCAAATAATATTAGCAATAACCATTATTTATTACAACCGACTACATGCTAGACACTGGACTAGCCACTTTGTATACATTATTTCTAATCCTAACCATGGCCCATTTTAATATTCCCATGATATAGATGAAAATATTGAAATTTACAGAGAAAATAACTTGCTCAAGGTCACAGAGCTGGAAAATAGCTAAGCAGGGATTCAAATTCAGCTGTCTTGACACTAAAGCTGTCACTCTTCCAGTAGATCATACCGTCTAATAGTTTCTTAATGACTACCTCCCTGTTTTTTCCATTTGTACTCATGGTCAACCACCAAAATCCCCAGACTTCTTTCGTCTTCACAGGTGTTAAGGCTTTGTACCCAGCAGGGGAGTAAAGTACTTTGCAAGGTAGTGGCATTCATCCCAAGGTATGCCAGGAGAGAGAGGCTGGTCCCAGGCCAGGTGAGGTACAGGTCTGTGACCCCAGGATAGGCCATCCATGCTCCAAACCCTAATCTGAGCAGCCATACAGCCAATGCAGCCCATCATCAAGGGGTCTCAGGAAGACCTCATAGGGAGAGTGGAGCAGGAACACAGCCTCAGAAGTACAAAATATTGACTATGAGAATGTCAAGCTAATCCAAGTTTCTACATAGATGTATTAGTCCATTCTCATGGGTAATTTATCCAGAAAACAGGTTTAATTAACTCACAGTTCTGCATGGCTGGGGAGGCCTTGGGAAACTTACAATCATGGTGGAAGGGGAAGCAGGCACATCTTCCCCGGGAGCGGGTGAAAGAGCAGCGTGCATAGGAGGAACTGTCAAACACTTACAAAACCATCAGATCTCGGGAGAACTCACTCACTATCACGAGAACAGCATAGGGAAAACCACCCCCGTGATCCAATCACCTCCCACCAGGTCCCACCCTTGACACATGTGGATTATGGGGATTACAACTGGAGATGAGATTTGGATGGGGACAAACAGCCTAACAATAGTAATGGAGTTCCGGCCCCCCGGCTCCACAAGTGTATAAAACCACGAGGAGAATAAAGCTAGTCTTTGCTTACCTGGCTCAGACCCCATGATGTAGAAAAGGATGAAAAACAGGAAAACTGTAAGTATGCAAAAGATATAGACAGGCTGGGCATGGTGGCTCAGACCTGTAATCCCAGCACTTTGGGAGGCAGAAGCGGGCAGATCACTGAGATCAGAAGTTCAAGACCAGCCTGGCCAACATGATGAAACCCCGTCTCTACTAAAAATACAAAAATTAACTGGGTGTGGTGGTGCAAGCCTGTCATCCCAGCCACTTGGGAGTCTGAGACATCAGAATCACTTGAACCTGGGAGGCGGAGGTTGCAGTGAGCTGAGTTCACACCACTGCACTCCAGCCTGAGCGACACAGCGAGACTCCATCTCAAAAAAAAAAAAAAAGATACAGACAGAAGGGAGCAAGGCCTATGCTTGTAAGACCTGACCTGTGGTGCAGAAAAGGATTAACACTGGAGGCTTGGAGTGCCCAAACCCTGCACATTCCAAAAAAAGGAACTGGCCCTTGACCAGCTCCTGGGGGATAACCTGTCAGACTTTGGAATATCCTGTCTGAAAAAAAGCGTGTCTTTGTATACCTGGATCCCTAAGCCACAACAGATAGTTTATGCTAACAAGGTGATGTGTGGCAAATCCTTGGTTTGATTCACCCGACCATGCTCCATCAGTTTGACCTCTGGGGAAGCTGCAGCCTTAGCAGCTAAGGTCAGCCACATAAGTGTTCTTTTCCTATGTCACTTACCCCTCATAGAAACCCTGAACACCAAGACTCAAATTGGCAATACTTTATGCATGTTGCCACACATCAGTGCTGGGGGGATTAAGTGGTATCCATGTGACCCCACAAGGTGAAAACATCTGGAAGCTTCTGTCTAATTTCTCCTTGACTCTACTCTGTATATCTTTTTTCTTTGTTGATTTTAATCTGTATCTTTTGCTCTATAAACCATAACTGTGAGTATAACAGCTTTTCTGCGTTCTCTGAATCCTTCTAGTGAATCATCAAACCTGAGGGTGGACTTGGGGACCCTACACACACTTCCCAATGGCAGCCTTTGGGAAGGGGTGGCTGTGAATGGCAGCCTTGTTGGAGGACTTAGAACTCAGAGAGAGTTAGAGCCCAGAATGGAGGTTAACTCCAAACCTCCTTCTCTGTGGCTATACAGAACTCTTGTATTACAGACCCAGTGGCCCCTCACTGGTACCAAGGGAGAGCCAAATCTGCCTGCCAGGGATGGGGTTGTCATTTGAAACAAATAGGACGGATCTAAGTAAACTTATTGGCAGGATCTATAGTTATAATTGTGAAAGTAATACATATTTGTTGTCAGAAATCTGAACAACAAAACAAAATAAAAAAGAAAACAGTCCATTGGAATCCCACCACTCAAAGGTAGGCATGGCTAATATTGTGGTGTAGTTCTTAATAGTCAATTTCTTTTTCATGAATATGTAGCAGTATCCCCAATGAGACAGAATTTTAAACTTTTAGCAAGAAAATCTGCAAGTTAAAAGTTGCCAGCCACTTCCATGTCTAACAAGTCATCCTGGGACACATTTTTTTGTTCTGGAAACAATCACCCAGGCAGTTTCTTTTAGCTTTGCAAATTTAAGGCAGAGGCGCTCATCGACCAAAGGCAGGAATGTTAGTCACAGGCAATGTTTTTTCTCAGCTCCCCATTTGTTCCCCAGGATACCAAGGCCAAATGTCACTGGGAAGTACTAAATAGTTGAGCCCATTTGAGAGGGGGCCTAGAAGCCTCCTAGGAGAAAACAAATCAAGACTCCCAACTACTTCTCCTTAGGTTCACTCATTTCCAAACATCTCTGATAAGCTCAGTGGGTCCTCTGCAGGAGCCTGGATTACTAAATTGTTAGTGTTAGTGGGGAGGTGTTGTAGGTATAGCACATTGCCAAGGCTGGAACCTTCTACCGCAGCAGCCACTGCAGCCCCATGGGCATGGTTTGAGAATCGTATATATGAGGACAAACTAAGAGGCTGAAACATTGAGAACCCAGAGCTGTGCTGGCATAAGACAGTGAGAAGAGGTCTCTTCCCAGCACCGTAGGAACTATCCCCTGACCAGCTGTGACAGCACAGACAGTGATAGCTCAAGGCTGTGTGGACAGCTGCTTTTAGCAGGCACTGGTGTTAGGCAACAGCAAATGCAGCCCACGGTGGACCCATCATATTTTCCAGTGCTGTCTCTACAAGGGATTTGGGAGTATCACTGATCCTTTAGCCTGAATAAACTGGGACTGTGGAACCTTAAATGTATCACAGAAAGGAAAACACTGGGAAAGAGAGACGAGCATGTTAATGCTGATAAATCTATGCATGCTACCATCCTGCAAACTGGTGAAAGCTGTTGGCTACCCAGCCTTGGGCCATTCCTGTCTGCGCTGTCACAGCTGGTCAGGGGTTGGTTCTCATGGTGCTGGGAAGAGGAGATCAATGACTCAGTTCAGTGGAGACATGTGACCATTTCATTTTTTTTTTTTTTTGAGACGGCATCTCACTCTGTCACCAGGCCGGAGTGCAGTGGCGCAATCTCGGCTCACTGCAAGCTCCGCCTGCCAGGTTCAAGTGATTTTTCTGCCTCAGCCTCCTGAGTAGCTGGGACTACAGGTGCATGCCACCATTCCCAGCTAATTTTTTGTATCTTTAGTAGAGACAGCGTTTCACCATGTTGGCCAGAATGGCCTCCATCTCTTGACCTCATGATCCACCTGCCTCGGTCTCCCAAAGTGCTGGGGTTACAGGCGTGAGCTGCAGCGCCTGGCCACATGTGATCATTTCTTACACCCCAAGTTGAAGCAAAAGACATAAGCAACACAAAAATACAAATACACACAATTTGCAACAAAATGGTATTAAACTGCATAATGCTATATGTTTTTCCCCACTTAATATTATCTATCAAGCATTTTCTAATGACATTAAACATATTTGTAAACATAATACTACTAGGTAATGACAATAGCTAAAACTGATGTAGCGGTTATTTAGTATCTACTATGTGAGGCAGTATTATTAACCCCATATGCTAGATAAGAAAACTGAGGCACAAAAAGTTTACGTAACTTGTCCAATGACCTACGGCTAGTAAAAGCAGCTAGCATTTGAACCCAAGTAACCTTCAGTGCTAATGTTCTCATTTTTTTTAACACATCGCATATTTAATCGTTTTCCTACAGTTGCATATTTCTTCTTTCCCATGTTTTCACTGCTATAAATATGCAGTGATAAGCATCCTTATACACAAAGCTTTGCAAGTCAATTAAAACTTTTAACATAAATGTAGAACTTTACATTTGTTTAATTCCATCACTTTTAATTTAGACCTGCAAGATTGTCTTAAATCTTGATTCTGCAATTCAAATGTTCCACTTGTCCTCTCAGCTTTGCATCATTCAGATTTAACTGACCTATTCTTCTAAACAAATACTTTATCTAAAGCTTGACCTGGACAGGAAAAGATCCAATGGCTTGGCTCCTGTCTCTCTCACTAGCTCATCTCAGTCTTCTTTTGATGCCCCATCACACAGTCTTCCAGTTCCTCAACCATACCATGTTCTTTCAGGCCACGGGGCCTTTGCACATTCTGCTCCTTCTCCTGCAACCCCCTCCTCTCACCTGGTAAATTCCCAGTAGTGCTCTGCATCTTAGCCAAAGCTGAGGCCAGGGGGAGTTCTTTGTTATACACTTTCACCGAACTATATTCTTTTCCTTCCAAATGGGAAATTTATGCACTAGGTCATGAAATCATCTGATTAATAGCTGTCTCTCTCCCTCATCAACAGACTCTATGATAGCAGGGGCCATGCCTACTTCCTGCCCATGTTATCCTTAGCACCAAAGCTGTACAGTTGGCCCTCTGTATCTACCGGTTTTGCACGCATGGATTCAACCAGCTGCTGATAAAGACCCAGTGACACCGAAGGCCAGCTGTACGTACATATTTTCCATTCTTGGTTGGTGAATCTACCAAATGGCCAACTGTTCTATGCCATTTTATGTAAGGGACTTGAGCATTTGTGGATTTGGTACCCTCGGTATGGTGGAACCAATCCCTGAGGCTGAAGAGGACAGACTAAACTGGGCCCTTGGAGACATTTAATGAATGTTTGCTGGATGAATGAATGAATGAATGCAGCACCCTGTGGCTCAGTAGTAGAACCATGACCCTCCGTGCTAATGGTGAGCATGCACGGATTCATCAGCCCTCCTTGACAATGCTTCAATCAGTTAAAATGTACAGCCTGCCTGTTCTTCTCTAAGCCCCAGGATATTGCTAGAAAGTTTATCAGCTGCAGCTGAGTTCAGGCGATGTGACTGACCTCCTCTGCTCTCTCCTCTTTCCAGGCATCCTCTATTCAGTCTGCAGTTGTCCTTCCAAAGGCAGCTAATATAAGACTCCCTGATTAAAAGCTTCTGTGGCTTCACAGTGTCCTCAGGATCAAGTCCAAGCTCCTAATCTTGACATTCAAGGTCCTTCACATTCTGGCCCTTGCCTCCTTTTTCCCTGTCATCTGCTGCCACTGACACCCCCAACCCCAACCCCAACCCCATATGCATACAACAAAGATACTCCACAGTACTAAAAGTCTTCCTATACACCATGCACTTGTATTCTTTTGGCACTTTGCTCTCTTTCCCTAGAATGTAAATCTCTCTTCTCTGTCTGACAAACTCCTACTCATCCTTCAAGGTCCAGCTCAAAAGTCACCTCCCCTTTTGAAGTTCTCCCTGGCTCCTTCCCACCCTCATCAAAGGCGGAGTTAATTTTCCCTTCTCCTGTATTCATGTGGCATTTTGAACTTAATTCTATGTTAGTGCCCGTGCTATGTTCAAGTGCCTGTGTTCCCTGAGGATCTCCTTGAAGGTAGGCATCTTATCTTACTCAGTTTTATTTCTCACCTCAGCCCTTCCCTTAAATGCTTATAAAATAAGCATTCCATAAATACTTGACAGGGTTTGTCTTTTGGTATTATCCCACTCCACAAGTCTAGTGACACTTGCAAAAAGCATTTGACTTTTGGGGTCACGGCTGACCAACCTGCTAAGATCCAGCAATAGGTGGGATGTGGGGATTTTCAGGAAGGGGAGTGGTAAGTTCATGGGAATGTGGAATTTAACCTCTCTGCTTCCCCGACCACCACAACAGCCACTAACCTCCCAACTCTGTCAGCCCAGTGGAGCTGCCTGCTAAACCTTGCTGATTCTGTCAGCAGCCCGTCTTCCCTTTCCTTCCTTTTCATGTCCTCTGCTTCTTCATGAATTAGCTACAGTTCTGCACTGGCTCAAGATGAAGGGGCTATGGACAGAATATAGAAAAACCTTCATAGGCCAAGCACAGTGGTTCACACCTGCAATCCCAGCGCTTTGGGAGGCCGAGGTGGAAGGATCACTTGAAGTCGGGAGTTCGAGACCAGCCTGGACAACATAGCAAGGCTGTCTCTAAAAAATAATAATAATAATTTTAAAAGTTTAAAAAGAAAAACCTTCCAAAATTAAGAGACTGTTGAGTTTCTTGAGGAACGAAACAGAGCTTTCTGGGGCACTCTGGCCCTCTCCACTACCTCTGTCTGCTCTGTCCTCCTCCTGCCTCAGCCTGCTCCCTCAGGCAACTCATCTTTTACACACCCCTTTGTCTACAGATTCTTCGCTGAGCTCTCCATATTTTCACCAGACCATTCTTTTCAACATTCCAGTCCCAAAATCTCAAAAGACTCTGATTGGCCCATTCCCCACGCATTTTTGTCGCCTTAAGGTAGGTCTCCTGTCCAGGTCTAAACAGAGGGAGCTAGCAAAGGAGGTTTTGGTCCTGTGGCCTGGCATGGTTTCCTCAGCAGAAGAGGGGAATGGGGGGAAAGGTTAAGTTTGGTGACTGCATCTCTAGGTAAGCACTAAAAACTTTTTTTTTTTTTTTTTTTTTACCTTGAAGGCGGCTTCAGAGAGAAACACCAGCTGGCTGGAAGCAAAGCACTTGTCATTCAAAGCATTTCTAGACAGAAGACAACCTTGACTACCATCCTCAATGAAATAGCAGCTCTTAGACTGGCTGCTTTCTAAGCGTTATTTCCAAGCAGTCCCTATTGGCCTGGCAAAATGAAGAAATGGGTCTGTAGCTCAAAAGATAAACTTAGACTGGAGATTAAAATGTGGTTGTCGTCAAGACAAGGCAGTGAAGAGGGTGGCGGTGGGTTTGCGAGGGTGCGCAGAGTGAGTCTTAGAAGAACAAATAATCCTGGGATCAGGGACGTTTAAAGGATTGGCAAAGGAAGAAAATTCCTGAAAAACGGAAAGTAACAGCCAGGGAGACAGAAGTCTCAGAACCAGAACCTAGCCAAGGTGGGACAGAGTTTGAAGGGAGAGAGCGCCAGTTCTAGAAAGATCAAATAAGAAAAGGGTGAGCTTCAAGAAGTGAAGGGCCAGGCGTGGAAGAGGCCATCGGGAGCCCCGTGCAGTATCCCCCGTAGTCGGGAAGAGGCAATGCCTCCGGCGCAGACATTTGCGGGTCCCAATGTCACGCGTAGGACGCGGACCGGGAAGGACAGCCCCGCCGCCTTCCCGCGCCGGCTCCTGCGCAGCGTGTGACGACGGTGCCCTCTGCCGGCGACAGTGGGCATCACACTGCACGCGGAGCCCCTCCGCTCGGGGAACCCGAGCATGAGCGGCTGGCAGGCGCGGGAGTCTCTAAAAATAAAGCTCACTACACGAAAGGAGTCGGGAGAGGACACCACGGGGATGGGGACGTTTATCCTCCTCTGCACTTCTCCTTGGTCAAGTGAACTGGACCAATTATATCCAAAGCAACGGTTACGCCTGGAGCCACAAAAACTCCTAAGTCCGAGTCAGCCCCATGCTGTGGATTGAGACTCGTCGTGACCCGCCAGGTGCGGACCATCTGGAGATGGCGCGGCATAGTAGGCATCAGGGAGGCGCCGGTACCTGAGCCTCACCGCCGAGCCCAGGAAAGGGGGAGAGGGAAAAATGAGACGCAAGCTGGGAGAGGACGCATCGGCTGCACAATGCTGCCATCTACCGGACTCGTCCGGGAATGCTCTGCCTGCCGCGCGCTCGCCGGGCTAGCCCCAGCCCTGGACTGCAGGGGCGCCGCGTGCAACTCAACAGCACAAGGCGCTGTCATTAGTGGTGGGTTTTCAGGCACAGCAACACTGGGAATCACTGACTCACGCAGCAGCTCAGGAAAATAAGCAGTTGTTTTGTGTTTTGAGGTTCTGGAAATTAGTAATGAATTTTTTCATCTTAAAACAATAAAGAAGCTTCTAGAAAGAGAAACACTACCATGGGCAAATGAAAGATAGTCTCCAATAAGTGTGAAAATAAAAAGCAGACCAGTCTTTGGGGTCTGGGATGGTGCGGGTGGCAGGCTTTGGGTCAAAGTCACTTTGGGTCTTAAATCTGTCAGCTCCTCTGGGTTGTTTCCTCATCTGTAATATCACAGTAAAGTGGGCCTCCAGGAATGTTTTGAGGATCAGATACGATGATCCTTGAAAAGAGCTTGGAGAAGGATAAAATTATATGTCATCACTGGATGTGATCAAATGCAAACTCTTCTTCCAAGTTAGGGTTGACTAAGCAAGATCTCCCACATCTAGGATTTTTTGGTGTTGAGAGGACTATTAGTGTATCTCAAGTCTATTTTTCCAGGTAGTGTTTTCAATAAAACCTGACTTTTTTTAAGGCTTCTCCCATACCACCCCCAGGGATGTTGTGAAGAATTAAATCAGTTTCATTAAAAGCTCACCTCTGTCCTTGGAGAACAGCTACTAGAAAATGATTAGGGTATTTGTATTTTGGAGTTGTATTTGTTGATAAGTTGAAATAAAATGTCAATCTTATTTTTAGAAGCTAAACAAAACATATGCTAGACATTTTTGCAGTGAGTACAATTCTTCCAGTATTGCTGTTAGCAAAAAACTTTTAGACAAATTAACAGTTTATTTGAGCAAAGAACCATTCATGAATTGGGCAGCACTCCAAACCAGAAGAGGTTCAGAGAGCCCTGCCCAGCAGTGTGGGCAGAGAGATTTTAAAGGCTGAACAGGCAAGCAAAGCAGAGAAATCACCTGATTGGCTACAGGTAGGCATCTGCCTTATTTGGACACAGTGTGATGAGTTGGCTGCTGAGATTGGCTGAATCCTATTAGTTGCTTGTGATTGGCTGAAACACAGCTGTTTGTTACACTAGATATTTCATTTCTAGGTGAGGCAATGACAATGTTCTAAAATTGCTTGTGATGAAGGTTGCACATCTCTGTGAATATATTAAAACCACTGAAATGTACACTTTAAATGAAAAAATTACATGGTATACAAATTATATCTCAATAAAGTTGTTATTTTTTAAAAAATACATTATAATTTTGAATATAGTCAATATCTGAAATTTCAGGGTCTAATTCACTATCAACTTACAGTGTTACCTCAGGCAAATCTCAACAATGTTGCTGAAACTTGTCTGAAGATACATTGACATAAACAATGTGATTGTTCCCTTTGAGAAGGGAACTGCACCGTGCACTGTTCCTTTTTTTATATGTAATTGAGATGGGGGTCTCACTATGCTGCTCAGGCTGATCTCAAACCCCTGGGCTCCACTGTTTCCTTTTGAGAAGCCCAACAAACAAGTCTAAAGGAGTCTAATGTAGGTTGTTCTTTGTAGCTGATGCCATTTTTCAAAGATGGCCTTAATAATATCTTCCATCCTACATGCTCTTCCGAGACGTGGCCTTGCTGCTAGAATCTAGCTGCTCTCAGCTTGGATCTACACTAACTTTAGTAATTCGCCTGTCACAAGAGAAGCAGAATACATGACACTGTGTGGCTTCCAAGGCAAGATCAAAGAAACCTTGCAACCTCTGCCTTGCTCCTTTAGAATGCTCACTTTCAGACACCCCTTTTCTTTTTTTTTTTTTTGTGAGCAACAGGGCTGTTTATTTCACCTGGGTGCAGGATTATCATTAGTTTTTTTTTGTTTGTTTTGTTTTTTTTTTTTTTATTGATCATTCTTGGGTGTTTCTCACAGAGGGGGATTTGGCAGGGTCATAGGACAATAGTGGAGGGAAGGTCAGCAGATAAACAAGTGAACAAAGGTCTCTGGTTTTCCTAGGCAGAGTGTTTGTGTCCCTGGGTACTTGAGATTAGGGAGTGGTGATGACTCTTAAGGAGCATGCTGCCTTCAAGCATCTGTTTAACAAAGCACATCTTGCACCGCCCTTAATCCATTTAACCCTGAGTGGACACAGCACATGTTTCAGAGAGCACAGGGTTGGGGGTAAGGTCACAGATCAACAGGATGAGAATTTTTCTTAGTACAGAACAAAATGAAAAGTCTCCCATGTCTACCTCTTTCTACACAGACAAGGCAACCATCTGATTTCTCAATCTTTTCCCCACCTTTCCCCCCTTTCTATTCCACAAAACCGCCATTGTCATCACAGCCCATTCTCAATAAGCTGTTGGGTACACCTCGCAGACGGGGTGGTGGCCGGGCAGAGGGGCTCCTCACTTCCGAGTAGGGGCGGCCGGGCAGAGGCGCCCCTCACCTCCCGGGCGGGGCAGCTGGTCGGGCGGGGGGCTGACCCCCCCACCTCCCTCCCAGACGGGGCGGCTGGCCGGGCGGGGGGCTGACCCCCCCACCTCCCTCCCGGACGGGGCGGCTGTCAGACACCCCTTTTCAAGACTCCCCCTCTCACAGCTCAGTTGCACTGTTGTAAGATTCCCAAGCCATGTGATAAGGCTGGGTACAGGTGCTTTGTTCAGTGGTCCCAACTGATCCCAGCCTTTGAGTCATCCCAGCTAGATGTATGTGAAGAAGCCTCTAGATGATTCCAAGCCTCAACCATTCAAGCCTTCGTACTGAGGACCCAGACATGGTGGACCACAGACAGTCACCCCTGCATGCACTGCCCAAATTTCTGACCCATAGGATTTATGTACATAATAATATGTTACACTCCGAAGTTTGGAACTGTATGTTATGCAGTCATATATTACTGAAACATTGTTCTAATTAAGTGGTCAAATTCTGTTCCTCTGACAACCTGACCAGTCTAGGGCCAAGGAACAAGGAAAAATATCAATAGAGACCACTTACTGGGCATCCATTATATGCCAGAGTGGTGCTAGGTACTTTCCATACTTTATCTCTAATTCTCCCAGAAACCCACCAGGTATGTGGTATGAGCCCCACTGGCTAAACAAGGAAGCTGTAGTGAGGTAACTTTGAATAACTTACCCACGGTTAGATAGACAGTGGATAGACAGCTGGACATGCACGCTAATCATCTCATTATGCTCTCACCACATCCAAACTTATGTGCTTTCCCTTACAATGTAACCCCCATCTCCAACCCCCAGACTCTCTACCAGTAATGCAAGACTAGAACTGCAAGAATAGTATTGAAGTATGTGAAGAATTATGATGTTTTTTGTTTCATTGTCAAAACTACAGGAAATCTGTAGAATACCAAGGGGTAAAGGTGTTAAAGGTGCTTGTTTTCATCAATTCACTTTATAAAAACAAATTTAAATAATAAAAAGGAAATGAAGGAAACTTTCAAAATAGAGCAGATTTCATTTTTCTGGCCTCCCTTACCTGAAGTCAAGACTGATAAAGGCATAAGGAGACACTTTTCCATCCTAAGTCAGACTTAGGGTAGAGATCTGGCTGGGTCATTTATTGTCCTGAGGACCCAAGAAGATGGCCAAATTGTGGGAGATGACTGAGTAGACCAGGACTCTTTGGGGAAAGGCCAGAACCTAGGGTAATCTGGAAGGTGTTAGGCTAGATCAACCCCTAGACATTTCTACACCCCCTCACCACACAACACAACCACACCCCCAAGCAGTAGTTATATAATTATTCAGTATATAAATTGTTTATTTAATGTCTATGTTAGTCAGAGTTCTCAAAAGAAACAACTTATAGGAGATAGATGACAGATACATACATACATAGATGAGAGGCAGAGAGAGGGAGAGAGATTTATTATAAGGAGCTGGCTTACACAACTGTATTAGTCCGTTCTCATACCACGATAAGGAAATACCTGAGACTGGGTAATTTATAAAGGAAAGAGGTTTAATTGACTCACAGTTCCACACGGCTGGGAGGCCTTAGGAAACTTACAATCATGGTGGAAGGGGAAGCAAGGACCTTCTTCACATGGCGGCAGAAGAGAGAAGTTTCAGCAGGGGAAATGCCAGACACTTATAAAACCATCAGATCTCATGAGAACTCACTCACTATCACAAGAACAGCATGGGGGAACCGCCCCCATGTCTAATCACATCCATCCCTTGACATGTGGGGATTATGATTTGAGATGAGATTTGGGTGGGGACACAGAGCCAAATCATATCAATAACTATAGAGGCTGAGAAATCTCAAGATTTGCAGTTGCCATGCTAAAGACCTAGGAGAGCTGCTGGAGTGATTCCAGTCTGAATCCAAAGGCCTGAGAACCAAGAGAGCCAATGGTGTAAGTCACAGCCCAAGGGTAAAAGATTGATGTTGCAACTCAAGCAGTCAGGCCGATGAAGTTCCCTCTTAGTCAGGTTTTTTGTTGTCTTCAGGCCTTCAACCAATTGGACAAGCACCGCACACGTTTAGGGAGGGGAGTCTGCTTTGCTCAGTCTATCAATTCAAATTTTAATCTCATCCAAAATCACCCTCACAGACACACCCAGAAAAATGTTTGACCAAATGCCTCGGCACCCTGTAGCCAGTCAAGTGGACACACAAAATTAACCATCACAATGTCTACTGCCCCTGCCAGATGATAAGCTCCCCAGTGCCTGTGACTATTTCTTGTTCCCAGACATAGTCCCAGAACCTAGCATAATCGTCCATCATAAAGAAGCTGTTAACATAAATATTTGTTGAATGAATGAGGCATTACCCCTAGGAGGCTTCTTCATTGACATTAAACCGCCAAGTCCCCTATGAGCACCCAATTATGACCATGCTCACCTGAGTGTGAAATAGCCGTCATTCTGTGAACTGCCTCTTAAATTTCAAGGTCTAAAGCAGATGACCTACCCAGTCGCTCGCTACCAGTAACAGTGATATAGAGTGAAGAAGCAGAAGCTAAAAATAGACTAAAGACATTTAGGGATGCAGATGAATCTAGAGTAATCCAATAGAAATGTAACGCAAACCACATGGGTATTTTATATTTTCTAGTAGGCACAATTGTTAAAATTAAGAAGGTAGGTAAAATAAATTTTTATTATATTTTACGTTATTATAAATATAAATTATAGTTTTTAAATGTAGGTATTTCACCCAACATATCAAAAATATTATTTCAACATATAGTCAATACAAAATTATTAATGAGGTATCTATCTCCTTTTTTCTTTTCTTTTCTTTTTTTTTTTTAATGTAGAGACAGGGTCCTACTATGTTGCCCAGCCTGGTCTTAAATGTCTGGGCTCAAGCAATCCTCCTGCCTTGGCTTCCTAAATTGTTGGGATTACAGGTGTGAGCCACTGCACCCAGCCTTACCTTCTTTTTTAAAGCCTTTGAAGTTCACACACACATCTCAGTTTAGACTGGCCACATTTCAAGGGCTCAGTAGCCAAGTGTGGCTAGTGGCCAACACAGTCTAGCGGGCAGCAGCATAATGCCTGACTACTTGCAAGCAAGGACTAGTGGCATCCTCTGAAGCCCTGGTTACTTAGTGAGACTGACATGAGGTTCCGTGGGATTAAATGTCTTTGTCCCCTTGTCTTCTCTGATTTGAGAAAAATCAGAACCAGGATAACCATGTACCAGAACTCTGTGGATCCAGAAGAGGCCAGAATTCAGGACCTACCCTGCTCCTTACAATTGGTGAGACCTGAGGAAGTCACTCAATCTCTCCAAGTGCCATTGTCCTCGCGAATGAAACAGCATTGTTGAGAGAATGGAATAAGACAGTAAAACCCTGTGCAACTTCAGGATTTTAGGCTGAACTCCTCAGACATGGAAATAAATTGGGGTCTTGCTATTGGCCTCTTCTGCACAATGGCTGAGGCTTGAAGTGGGATATGGAAGGCAGTTTCCACTTCCCTAGGACTTCCTGGGACCCCTGAAGGAAGTTAGTCCACAGTCCACAAGAGGCCACTGGATGGTGGATTTCATGGTTGCCACTCACAGAGGGAGCCGGTGGTGTTTCCCAGTTCCTTGATGCAGGCTTCTAGGCCAGACATAAGAGATTTCACGTAGAGCAAACAAACTGCTAGTACAGCGAATCAGTGGTGCCCTCTATGATGTGGTCAAATGATGCACATGCCCTCACTCTCTGCTGTTTTGAAATTATCCCAGGAGCTCAGAGAACTGTGGACGGGGACACCTACCTGGCGTCTGCGTGGAATGATGCCAGGATCCATCACATTAGGAAGACATTTCCAAACTCATGTGAGGCCCTTGCAGCTGCTTCAGATCCTCTGCCCACCGCCTGCTCACCTTCAAATTTTCTTTAAGAGCAGCTTCTAAATGCTATTGGCATTTAGAAATCTGCCGTGTTCTCCTGTTCTGTAGTTTGTACGTTGGTTTCCATTAACCTCTTTCCAAATGTTATCAAATTCGTGTCTCCATTCATGATCCATCAGCCTCTTTATCTCTCAGAAAGGCAACAGAGGAAAAAGAAACAAGCCCAAATGGCTTTTTTGGCTGCCCATAGCGTTCTTGGAAATCTGTTAGCGATGCAGCCAGTGCCTCCTCTCCTATTGTTGGTCCCAGCTGGCAGGCATGGGCTGACAGTGCATTCACCAGCATCTGTGTTGTTTTATTCTGCAGAATAAAGCCTGGTTCTTTTCTTCCCTCTAGCAAAGTAAAAGAGAAGTCGTGGGTAACTTGTACATTATCTGCGTGAGACAAAAATGTGTTGGATGCTTCCTGATGCAGTGGGACTGGCAGAGAGAGTAGCAAAGGCACGCACCACTTCTAGGGCCCCTGCAGAGGAGCCCCAAGCTCCCAGGACTGTGGAGAGGATGGATGGAAGAAGCAGGTGCAAGAGAAGAGGACAGATGGAGAACAGAAAGAAGGTGGAGAAAAGGTTAAAAAAAAAAAAAGAGGATAGTTCTGGCAGCAGGGAGGAGACATGTCTGTTGGATGCATGTGTGGTAGGCATGAAAATGAGCCACCCAGACCATCCTTCAGGAAGCACTTGCTGCGCAGCTGCAGGAGGGTGGCCAGAGCAGGCAGCCTCTGACAGCAGCTCAGGGGCTGCCTCTGCAGCTGGAGCTGCCTCACCCTAGAACACTTCCTTCTCAGGGAGCCAGGTCTGGTGACTGAGTGAAGCACGGCTCTAAGGGCTGGCCATCTCAGCCCCTCATGGGACAATGCAGATGGACAATACTCACTGCAGGGCTCCTCAGGTTGGCCAAGGCTCACCGGGGCCCACATTACAGCTCAACCTGTCCCTCTGCCCAGTTCTTGCTTCCCCCACTTTCTAAGCGCAGGAGCTGATCCCTAATAAATGTCTTGCACCCCAAACTCCATCTCAGCATCAGCTTCCAAAAACCTACACTGTGATGGCCTAGATTTTATTGTACCAGATACTTTACATGTTACCCCCTTAATCTGCACTAATATATTTTTATATATATATGTGCATATATATGTGTGCATATATGTGTGTGTACATATATATAAATTAGTCCCCTTTTGCATCTAAGGAAACCAAAGCTCTAAGAGGGTTTATAACTGGCCCTTGGGTCACATGGCAGTAGAACTGAGGTTAAACTGAGCTGATGCAGCATCAGTGTGTGATACGCCCTTTCTACCACATCCTACCACGCTGGGCTTGCACATCAGAAGACCATCCAAATAACTGCTGATGAACCTGGAGGACACCAGAAAATCAGGGAAGGAGTGAGTCCCTTTAAGAAAACAGTGAAGATGGGAGGACACTGCAGTCAGTATCCCTTGGACAGTCCCTTGCACCAAAAATACTCCCCTCACCTGGCCGATTGCTGACTACAATTCCTTGCCTTCCAAAATTGGGGAGAAAAGCTAACATATAAATCCTGAGAAGCGTCTCACATGCGCTCGCTGTACTCCTGTGGGTGAGTCACAAGCCCCAGGCATCCCTGTCTGTGCTTCTGTCATCCTCCACCTCACCTTCCTGCTCAGCCTGCCCTAGATCCCTCCTATCACCAAGGGAAGAAATCTGATAAACTAACTCCTTCAGAGTGACAATGTGTGTTTACATTTTGCAAGACAATTCAGGGAGGGGAAAATGTTTCACCCAAGCAGCTGGGCTCTGGGTTGGGAGGCCATCTTGAGGCAGGAACATCATGACACTAGCTGTCACTTCATAAATTTGTGTTCGCAAGTCCAGCAAGCCCGAAGCCATTTATTTCTTCCTAGTTATGTTGCCTGTAATTGGGATAAGGTAGATAATAGTCACTTACTAGTTATCTAGTGGTAAAAATAACTATCCTTTACATAGGTATGGATAACACAGATATTTTCTAAAAGCCAAAATAGAGTTATTCATTAAGCAACATCAGTAAATACTAGACTCTAAAATATAATACACAAGGTAAGTTTTTTAATAAAAATCATTTGAAATTTAATTTTACTAGGCTCTTAAATAAGTCCCTTTAATCTAAGTATAGCTTCCCCTGGGCTGGATGAGCATGGCCCTGATTCCCTCACCCTGTGAGACTGGGACACTGCTTTAGCATGCATCTACATTTCACCACCCCTGATGTTGGCAAGTCTGTGAATCCTCCATCCAATGAAGAGATCCAGAATATGCCACTTCAAAACATGCCAGTATGGCATAAGGATTATTTTGAGCTGAAGGCAATTAAGAATCAACAGATGCAGGAAGAGTTCTCTGCCCTCCTCTTGTCTGCCTAAAAGCAGGGTGTAAATTTCCCTTTGTGAAAGTGTCCCACCCTTCACCCCAATACCAGGGAGCAAAAGTAGTCATCACCAGAGACAGAGAGTTGACACCAAGAGGAGTTTGCAAAAACAGACCCCACTAAAATAAGGTTTTATCTTCCATTAGTTCTCCCATATATTTTTCAGTCACTTCCCTACCCTGTCTCATCCTCTGAAGCCTAAACCCCCTTTCTTTTGTTAAAATGCAATATTAGCCCTGGAGCCTAACTAACCACTTCTTTGAGTTTCACTTCTTTTCTGTGAACTCCCATGCACGTAAAATACGAATAAAACTGTATGCTTTTCTTTTCCTCCTGTTAATCTGTCTTTGTTAGTTTAATTTGAAGGCCCCCAGGTACTAAGTATAAGAAAGTCAAAGAAACGCTTTTTCGTCTCCCACAACAACTACAAGCACCTTTTTTTCCCAAACCAGAGAGCCTCTTTGTTACTGCTGACAGCCTCCCTCTGTCATGTGGCTCAGGGACATCCTGACTAATAATGCAGGCTGTCTTTGTTCTCACCTTCAAAGAAAAACACTTTCAGAATGATCCAGCTACTGAGAGGGAAACCCCATAATCTCCTGGTGTCTTGCTTCTCCAGGAGCAGGAAACTTGAGACGTGGGGTAAGCACCAACCTGGAAGTCAAGAGGTTTGTGTTCTTTCCTGACTCTACTCTGTAACCTTGACATTAACCAGACCAGGGCTCAGTTCCTTTACAGAAGGAAGGAAAGGGAAAGAGAGACAGGAGGGGAGGAAAATGGGGGAGAGAGGAGGAGGCAAGGGAAGGGGCGGGCAGGGAGAGGAAAGAGAAGAGGGGAGAAGGGGAGGGCAGGGAAGCAGCCAGGAGAGGTGATTCTAGCCCCAGCTCCTCTGCTTTCTCCCAGAGTCACCATGAGCCAGCCCCTCACCTCTCCGAGTTTCCATTTTCCCATCTATAGACTGAGAGGAGTGGAAGGTGCCTAGATCAGTGCTTCTCAAGGTGTGGTTCCTCCACCAGTAGCATCAGCCACTGTTACCCAAACGCCAAAGGTCAGTCTAGGTCCTGCTGTTCACCACGCAGAATGCCAATCACTGAGACAATGACTATTACCAAAGAAGAAGGCTTTCACTTGGCTCAGCAGCCAAGGAGAACAGGAGACAAAGCCTCAAATCTGTCTCCCTGGCCAACTAAAACTGGGGGGTTTCTGTACTGGCAGAAGGAATGTAGCTATAGGCGGGAAGGAATTAGGGCAGGATAAACAAGCAATCATGACAAATGAAGGGTCTGGCTGTCATTATCCAGTTGCAGTGATCTGGTGACTTTTAGTCTCTTGCCTGAGGGCTCATTTCCTGAGGAAGCAAACCAGATGAGGCAAACGTAAATTTCAAGTTTTAAGACCCCGGAGGGTCAATTTCTACATTTATTTAAAAAAAAAAAAAAAAAAACCTGTAAATATCAGTTCTATGGGAAAATTTGACCAGTTTCACCACCACAATGTTGGCATGAGGATCACTGGGGAATTTATCAGAAATGTTAATATTTGACCCTTTCCCAGACCAACTAAGGAAGAATCTCTAGGATGCACCCCAGAAATCTGTGTTTTAAGAACATTTCCAGGCGATTCTCACTCAAATTTGAGAACCATAGGCCTAAACAATCCTACAGGTCTCTTCCAGATTAAAAAACCTCAAACTCTTTTTGCCCTAACCGTAAGAGTTTTTGCCCCAACTTTAAGTCTTCTTCCTCTCCCTCCTCCTCCTCCTTCTCTCTCTCTCTCTAAAAAAAAAAAAAAAAAAAAAAATCCTGCTGCAAACTTCTCTCCTCTCAATAGATTGCTAACTTCAAGAGACTTAAAATGAAATTTGCATTCAGTTATTTCCATAGCAATCTTAACAAAACCATTAAGATGTTTTTGTTCTTTAATTCATCTGTTCCTTCTTTTAAAGGGACTGTGTTTCTTTTTCAGCTATAAATCCAATCTTATCTAAGGATAACCCTTAAACACACTTCAGCAGTACATAATTGTCGTCCCAGTTAGCGGTGTAAGGAATGTCATTAAGTCATATCACCAAATTGATCCTCAGTGACAGCTTTCCCAAAGACCAAGATAAAACTGAACTTACACTCATAAGTCCACAGGAAAGAATCTGTCTCCACAGTACTCCATCCACCTTTATTGACTTCACACTCTACACACTGACCCTGCCTCCAGAAATAGCTACCAACTTTCATTGGTGAGCCATCCTGCCCTGCTCTCAGCCCATGTAGTTCTGGTGCAGCTGACTCTACACCCAGCTCCAGGCTGGGCCAACAAAAGCCTTCATGGCCCTGGACACTCTACGTGGTTCAGAGACGGACACGTGACCAATCAAATCAAATGAGACACTGACTGGAACTTCTGGGAAATAAACCTGTATTCACTGAGCTAAAACCTGAAATGATGAAGCCTAGAGTTCCACAGCTGTTTTGTTTTTTGCTTTTGGTTTGGTTTGGGTTTTGGAGGTTTTGGGGAGTTTTGATTTTTGTTTGTTTGTTCGTTTGCTTTTTGAGACAAGGTTCACTCTGTCTCCCAGGTTGGAATGCAGTGGCATAATCACAGCTCACTGCAGCCTTGACCTCCTGGGCTCAAGTGATCCTCTTGCCTCAGCCTCCTGAGAAGCTAGGACTACAAGTGCATACCACCATGCCTGGCTAAATTTTTTGTTAATTTTTTGTAAAGACAGGGTCTCGCTATATTGCCCAGGCTAGTCTCAAACTCCTGGGCATAGGCAATCCTCCTGCCTCAGCCTCCCAAAGTTCTGGAATTAGAGGCATGAGCCACAGTACCCAGCCAGAGATGTTTTAAGACTATGAGGGAAACTTGTTTGAGATGAAGCCACCAAAGAGGAATAAGAGCTGAGAGGCCAGGAGAGAGAACCTGGAGCCAGATGACATCATTTCTGAGCCTGTATCTAACCAAGCCTGAAACCAGCTACACTCTGAACCTTTCAGTACAAGGTCCATTAAATTTCCTTTCTGCACTGGGTTGACTTTCTTATCACTAACACCAAAAACATTTTAAAGTAGAAATTCATACAGCATTTAATAGGCAACTTATCAGTGTCTACAAAAAGAGTTTCTTATGCATAATTCTTGCCCTAACAATTTTACTTCCAGAAATATATTCTGAAGAAATGCTCTCACAATTATCAAAATATATGTATACAATCAAGAAATTCATTAAAGCATTTTGACAAACGATCCTTTGGGAAAGGATTGGAAACAACTAGTGTCATTCAATAGAAAAACTTATTCACAAATTATGTTGCATTATGCCATGAAGCATTGTGAAACAATTCAGATAGATCAATATAACTGAGATGAAAAAAGTCAGATTTTTGTTGATAAGTAAAAATAACCAGTTTCAAGCTGTGTTTTAAATACTATTTTTGAAGTGAGAGGAATGAACGCATGTGTTGAAAAGGTCTAAAAGGATCAAATGGTTTACAGTGGTAATTTCTGTGGAAGGGGATGAGGGACCATTCACTTTTAAATCATTTTTATATGGTTGATTTTTTTACCTCAAACATAAATTACTTTGGCGTAAGAATGATACAATAGACTGTAGGAACTCAGGGGAAAGGGTAGGAGGGGGTGAGGAATAAAAGACCACACATTGGGTACAGTGTACATTGCTGGGGTGATGGGTGCATCAGAATCTCAGAAATCACCACTAAAGAACTTATTCATGTCTGTTCCCCAAAAATCTATTGAAATAAAAAAAAATTAAATATAAATTATTTTGGTAATTAACAAAAAAAATGGACAAAAGAAAAAACAGTAAAAGGCAATATATTTGAGTAGTGTTTTGGAAAAGCAAGCCTGTAATCAGCGCCTACTGTATGCTAGGCTGTATGCCAGGCACAGGGAATCGCAGATGAGCCTCAATGTAAAGACAACACTGGGCAGCCTATCCACACACACCCTAGAGTCACTGTGCCCCGCCTCCTATTGTGAAGACTTGGCCATAATGAACGACAAGATGAATTCATCTCTTAAGAGTGAACCCAGCCAGGTGTGGTGACTCATGCCTATATTCCAAGCATTTTGGGAGGCCAAGGTGAGCGGATCACCTGAGGTCAGGATTTCAAGACTATCCTGGCCAACAGGGTATAACCCTGTCTCTACTAAAAATACAAAAATAAACCGGGTGTGGTGGCATGTGCCTGTAATCCCAGCTACTCAGGAGGCTGAGGCAGGAGAATTGCTTGAACCCTGGAGGCAGAGGTTGCAGTGAGCCGAGAACATGCCACTGCACTCCAGCCTGGGCGACAGAACAAGACTCCGTCTCAAAAAAAAAAAAAAAAAAAGAGAGTGAACCCATGGATTTTAGCACAATGTGGGGCAAAGCTAGTGCCACCAAGTTACCATTCAGTGCTACGAGGAAAAATTCTTGGATGCATTTTATACAACAAACTAGTCTTGCACGGGCTCCTGAAAAATCCAGAGCTGTGTGGTTATGAAAGTGCTGGGAAAGCCAATTGTTTGGCACAGACTTGAAGCCCAACGGCCCCATTAAGAGTATTTGCTTTCATTCTGTGAAACAGGAAAATGGGCTTTCGATTGGAAGGGCATCTCAAACCAAATCAGTGGGGCCTCGTGTGCCGGGCTGATGCAACCCCTGAAAATTGACCTGAGATGGCCAACTTACATCTCCAAACAACATTTGCAGAGGAGGAGTGAGCACTGTGTTCCTTCCAGCCATGGGAAGGCTACAGTACCCTTGTTCTATCACCACTCCTGGACAACCCAGTTTCCATGAAGCAACAAAATTCTCACCAATCTCTAATTTATCCAATCGTGTGTTTGATTATGTTCTTGTTACTGCACTGTGAACTCCACAAGAGTAGGACCATGTCTATCCTGATCTCCTCATCTATAGCACAGGTCTTGACACTTCATAGAGGCTCAGTGAACACTGCTGGATTAATAAACCCATTCTTCAGACAAAACACAACTTTTTTGCCAAAAAAAAAGTAAACCGATGTAAAAAATGTAAACAGTGTTTTCATCTCCCTTCTCAGCTGCACTACAAAACTGAGAGTTATAGATTAAGGAAGAAGCAAATGAGACGGTGCATGTGGAATCTTCTGCACACTTTAGAGAACTATACAAATGTTGGTGAATATCATTACCACGATCTGAAAAGTGTGTAGGAAACTAGTTAACTTCTAAGTAATGGCTTCATCATATTCCCATCTTAATAGATGATTTTGAAAATAAAAATCAGCCAGCAGTTGGCACTTCAATAAGTGGATTAAGGCATATATGTGTTTATATTATTTAGCAACCTCCCTCATTTTATGAATTTATGATGTTAATGAAGAGTAAAACAGAACCCCAATCATAGAGTCAAAGCCTCTCAGAGCTGGAAGGGAACATAAGTCAAGTATTCTACATCTTCTTACAGATGCAAAAACTGATGCCCAAAGAGGTAAAGCAACTTGTCTAGCTTCACACAACTAATTCTTCAAAGAACCAGGACAAGATCCTTTGTCTTCTGGCAGACTTTCCTCCTCTACATCATGCTAGGTCTGAAATTCTGATTGTGTTGGTCGTTGTCAGACAATGGCTGGTGTCTGATTTTTCAATGTAAAGTCAATACCCCCAGTGCAAAAGTTAAATCAGCATTGCACTCAGTGTCAATGATAACAAATTATGCTGCTTCAAGCTAACAAAAATAGCCTTTACCTGCAGATGGCTCTTTCTTTCCTTCTTCTCCCCCTCGTTCCCTTCCCTTCAAAACCCACACTTGTCCTGGATACCCCAATGCAAATGCCAGTCCAGAAAACTTCAGCAGCTAAATGCCAGTCAGCGCAAAGCCCTATTCTCAGCTGCAGTAATAAAGCAGTTGAAAATGCTGTGCATTCCAGTCATAAAAGATATGATTTCTGCCTGAGATTGTCCGATAACAGAAATGAATAATGGTTCTTTGCCTGAAAATACGTATTGATTGTTGGCTGTGAATTTCACCGTGGATAATGCTGAAGTCACCATCCTTCAAAGGTGTGTGAATTGAAGTTGCTGTTACCTAATCCTTGCAGGATGATTTGTAGCAAGAGACAAGACAAAGCAGGAGAAATGTCTACATGTAGGTCAGGCTGGACTTTCTCCAACCAATTTTCCATCCCAGATTATTTGATCTTCACTTCTAAGGTCCCAGTTTATTACATGCAAAGGACAGATTGATTGCCTGCATTTGACTAAGATGAAGGCAGCTTTATACTCTTGAATCTTTTGCAGAACTTAATTCTTCAAAATCACCCCATATTCCCAGGCCCAGCTACTATTGAACAACTTAAACATCTGCTGGCCTGACCTACCCCAGGGCGTATGTACTTTCCGTTTGCCTGTGAATGGGAACCAAATGGAAACCAGCACATACTCCTGGGTGTCATCAATTCTCCTCAAGCCAAACCAAACTTCATTCTAGCTCCTCAAATGCAGCAATAGTTCTTTGATATTTTTCACTTTCTGATGCTTAAAAGCATTAAGGACTACTAGCTAATTTGGCTACTAGAATACTTTTAAGTCCTGCAGAATGTGGTTGGTTAGTCATAGATGATTAACAGAGGAAAAGAACAGTGTCCAAGTGTCAGCTTCATGTTACTCTAAACTCCTAGCAACTAGGACATCAGAGTCTGGTGAGCTCAGAAATTCTAAGTGTGTGAAGCTTCTCACAGGGTAGAATTCAAAGGGCTCCTAAAGTTTCCTTAATCCAGAACACTTCTCCAGCAACCTATTATGAAACCTAAAATTTTACCATTAAAGATTTGTTTCAGGCCAGGCACAGTGGATTGTGCCTATAATCCCAGGACCTGGGAGGCTGAGGCAGGAGGAACAATTGAAGCCAGAAGTTTGAGACCAGGGTCAACATAGCAAGACCCTGTCTCTATAAAAATAAAAATAAAAAAATTAGCTGGACATGATGATGCATGCCTGTAGTTCCAGCCACACAGGAGGATAAGGCAGGAGGATCACTGGAGCCCAGGAGTTCGAGATCATAGTGAGGTATGTTTGTGCCACTGTGCTCCAGCCTAGGTGACAAAGTGAGATCCTGTCTCAAAAAAAAAAAAAAAAAATTGTTTCATTCAAGTTCAATCAAAGTGAGGTCTCTGAATGGCCCTTGTAAGAATCCCAGAAGCTAAGCTCTTAGAGGGCTAGCTATTATCTCCACCTTAGCAGAGGTGTCTTCTAAGTTAACAGGCACTGAGCACAAGCCTTTATGAGAATATGAAACATCCAGATTGGAGAGAGACATGAAGAGCAGGAAATGAGTCACAGAAAAGAGGCAAAGAAGGCACTTAGGTACCACTTCCCAATTTAGTCCAGAATCTGTTCAAGGAAAACACCCATCCAATTTATGAGAGAAATTAGTCCCAGTGAAATGTCCAGAGAATAGAAGTGATAAAATTCCACATGACATTCTTGGAACCTTTTTTTCTAGACACAGAGTCTCACTCTTTTGCCCAGGCTGGAGTACAGTGGCTGAATCATAGCTCACTGCAGCCTTGAACTCCTGGGCTCAAGTTATCCTCCCCACCTCAGCTTCTCGAATAGCTGGGACTACACAAGTGCACCATCACACCGGCTAATTTTTTTATTTCTTGTAGAGACAGTCTCACTATGTTGCCCAGGCTGATCTCAAACTCCTGAGCTCAAGTGATCCTCCCACCTCAGCCTCCCAGAGTGCTGGGATTACAGGTGGGAGCCTCCACGCCCAGCCTCCTGGAACTTCAGTAAATCCTACAGTAGGTTTTTATGCCTTTTCATTCCTGTAACTCACATCATTGGTTGCCACCAGGTGCCTAATCAGGGAAACTGGGACAAGTGGGTGGACACACTTGAGGCAAGGAGAAATTAAAGAGGAGAAATGTACCGTTTAACATAATCAAGTGTCATTAAAAGATTTTTAAATGCTTTCTAAAGTCAGCAAGACAAATCAGTCGACTTCACTTTCTTTTTTTAAAGTGTAAAAAATTGCCACTAGAGTGGGGAAAAAAATCTCTTGGATGCATTAGTGCTTTATCATTGTCGTCAGCTCTTGCTTTGCCTAACTAATGACTCAATCATCTCTCTCCCTCTGATCCAATCATGTTTCTTCTACCCCAGAGTTGGAGGAGAGTCAATTTCCTCATACTCAGCCGGTACTTAGACCCTGGGCATAATCCTGGCCTCTTTATCATCTCTTTTCAGGAAGGCTACTAACTGAAATTATTCTTCTCTAAATGAATTCTATAATGACCCAGAGCCCATATTCACTAACTTTCTTTCCTGGCTTGTTTTATGTAACTATTATAAAGGTAATACTGAACTGCTAGGCATCCCACCTACTTAGTGTGTATCTGTTTTGCTCCTTCCCATTTCTACTACTAATAGAAACAGTTTGTCTCTTGTGTTTTATGACACCAAACCCTTGAAATGATCTAATGTAACCTTCATCATTGGACCCACTGGCTTTGGTAAAAACCTGCTGGGGATAAATTCTCCAAATGCTCTTCTCTCCATCTTTGAATGTATCTCATTATCCATTGCCCCTTCTTCAATCCTATCTCAGGGAAAATACTATACCCCTTGCTCTCTGAGACATAGTATTTCCACTTCCACTCTTCCTTGGCCTTGTCCATTTTGCCTCCTGCTGTATCTTGAAATACGAACTTTTTAACCCTAAACCGCCACCCTATAAATGCTTCCTGTCCTCTACGTTCTCACTCACAGCCTCTAAATATGCATCTGGGTCACCTAATTAAAACATCTCAACCCTCCCTCCATGTAGAAAGTGCAGACTCTAATTCAATGACTACTTTATATCCTTTAAACGATATATCCAGAGTGACAGGCACATAGCGGATGCTCACAATGTGGTCGTTCCTTTTCCCCAACTGTAGTGGATTTGTTTCTCAGCCTTCCAGCCATAGCTGAGGGAGGACAGCACAGTGGAGGGGAAACAGGCAGATCTTTAGAGTCATGCAGACAAAAGTGTCCTCCCCAGCTCCCCCACCTGCCGTCATATCTGTATAACAGTGTGGGTTGTTGACATCTCAGTCGGATTCTGCATAGTGAATTAATGTGGGGTTTTCCTCTCTCCTACCTTCAAGGGCAGGGACCATGATCTCAATTATCTTTGCATCAATCTTCAGTTCCAAGAGACATGCCTGGCAAAAAGGAGCTATTCAGCACATATTCATGGAACCAACATGCAACAGAGATAACTGAAGATGACATTAAAAGTAATATCAGGCACCATGGGGATAAGAAGGGGACGAGGGGAACTAGGTTTTCAGAAATGCCAAGAAATTCCTGGAAGTCAAGAGCAACTCTCCAGAAATGGACAAGAGAGAAAGGGTAAGGAAGGAGGTACAGTGATCACCAAAGAAAAAAGAGTAAGAAACTAAGGAATGCAAGACCAAGGGACTCTGATATTTGGTGGATTCTCTAGTCCTTTTTTAACAGGCACACTTCTATTAAAAATTGAAATGATTCTACAACATTTATATGAGGATTTTTAGTCATTAGACGCTTTTTATGTCCATTCTCTCTTATCAAAAAGGTGAGAGAATTTTCAACCTATTTCTGTTGGGTGCAGGGAGAAGAGGAGGAATAAATTGGAGGAGGGATTAATTATCTGAAAGAACATCTGGGAAACATAAGCAGGCATGGGATTCCAGAAACGATAATAATCTCCCCTGAGGTCCAAACAGAAGGAAAGGAAGTTTCCTTTCAACCCTCTTGAAAGGACTTGAAGGGGGTTTTGCCCCTATTTTAGCCTTTGATGTTTCAAAATAATGTAGGATTTTGTCTTCCATAGTTTTCACCATTTATTTATTTATTTTGGTGAAAGCATGTATAGAGAATTACAGAAGGGAATCCATGTATTATTTAGAACTAGAAGCTACACATAATCATTTAAACTAAAGATGGTTGATCAATAATTCTCTACATGGAAGATAATTCTCTCTCACAGAGGAAACAAAAGGTTTTGATGTCTCAAGGCCTCTGAGATTGCACCTACAGCATTGGTCACAAGTTCCTACAGCCAAAATGCCTTTAACAGAAAGGAACATTCTAGCAGAGGCCAAGCTAATTATGACATTAGAGCCATTATCAAGAGAAGAAGCCAGTGGCTAGCAAGCTCTACGTGCTTGAAAAGACCATGATGTATTTTCTGTGTGTGTGCTCTCCTCAGAGGAATAAAAGACAATAAATGGGCCAGGTATGGTGGCTCTCACCTGTAACCCCAGCACACTGGGGGGCCAAGGATGGAGGATCTCTTGAGCCCACGAGTTCAAGAGCAACCTGGGAAATAAAGCGAAAACCCATCTCCACAAAAAAAAAAAAACAAAAACAAAAACAAAAACACTAATTAGCCCATGTGGTGGTGCATGCCTATAGTTCCAGCTACTTGGGAGGCTGAGATGGGAGGACTGCTTAAACCCAGGAGGTCAAGGCTGCAGTGAGCCATGTTCTAAAAAAAAAAAAAAAAAAAAAAAAAATTCTTGGCCTTGCAGGGTGGCTCATGCCTGTAATCCCAGCCTTTTGGAAGGGAGGCAGATGGATCACTTGAGCCCACAAGTTCGAAACCAGCTTGGGCAATATGGTAAAACCCCATCTCTACAAACAATACAAAAATTAGCCAGGTGCAGTGGCACACACCTGTAGTCCCAGCTACTCAGGAGGCTGAGGTGGGAGAATCACCTGAGTCCGGAGGCGGAGATTGCAGTGAGCCGAGATCGTGACACTGCTCTCCAGCCTGGGTAACAGAGCGAGACCCTATCTCAAAAAAATAAATAAACATATGCATACATACTATCTTTACCATGTTTTAAACCCTAGTAGAGTCTAAAGATGGAATCACGAATTTTTAATGTTTTCTTTTTTTGTAACCCAAATAAAACTGGGTATTTCATGATGAGTCACAATACAGTTTTGCATTCAAAAGAATCCAAAACCCAAAAGAAAACATTAAAAAGCAATGTACATTTTTATGGAATTCTTTTGAAGAGAGTGGGAAGAGTTACTAGATGGCATGACACTTGTGAAAACATCTTTAAAATCATATATATATATTTCTTCTCAGTTTCACAGCGCACAGCTAGGCGGATACATACAAAATTTTGTCCTTCTTTCTCTCCATCTGACCCCAGCTCTCTGCTTTGGGGTCTGTTCTGTTCTTCCAATTGCTCTGGGCTCTTTTGACTAAAAACTATTTCAGTCTTTCTGTCCTTACAGTTCTGCAACCTCACATTTTCTCAGCAAAACACTAGATCCTGTCTTCCTTTGACAGGGAAGGGAATGGGAAAAGGTGTGATTACTTACACATTCATACTTTTTAATGTTACAGACTCTATCATATCTGTACTTTCTAAATCTTTTTAATGAATATGTATAACATTATAATTAAAAAGGCATATTTCCTTTTTTTCAATAAAACACAAAAGGTCTTTAAAATGTACCTTAAAAGACTGTACTTCCAAGGATCATTTCTGTAGTTCATCATTAGAGAACGGGAGAAAGGGTAGAGCATCGAAGAAGGACAAAAACCATATGATCATCTCAATCAATGCAGAAAAAGCATTTGATAACATTTAAAATATCTTCATAATAAAAACTCTCAACAAACTAGGCATGGAAAGAACATACCTCAACATAATAAAGGCCAAAAATGACAAATCCACCACTAACATCATGCTGAATGTAGAAAAGCTGAAAGCCTTTCCTCTAAAAACTGAAGCAAGACAAGGATGCCCACTGTATTAGTCTGTTCTCACGAAGACTAACATGGGGCTATATTAACTTACCCAGACTTGGTAATTTATAAAGAAAAAGAGGTTTAATAGACTCACAGTTCCACATGGCTGGGGAGGACTCACCACCATGGTGGAGGTGAAGGAGGAGCAAAGGTGTGTCTTACATGGCAGCAGGCAAGAGTGTTGTGCAGGGGAACTGTTTTTTGTAAAACCATCAGATTTCATGAAACTTACTGTCACAAGAACAGCATGGGAAAACTCACCTCCATGGTTCAATTACCTCCCACCAGGTCCCTCCCACAACATGTGGGGATTATGGGAGCTACAATTCAAGATGAGATTTGGGTGGGAACACAGCCAAACCATATCACCCGCTTTCACCACTCCTATTCACCACAGTACTAGAAGTCCTAGTCATTGCAGTCCAGCAAGAGAAAGAAATTAAGGGCATTCAAATTTGTAAAGAGGAACTCAAATTATCCCCCTTTGCAGATGACATGATCAGATATCTGGAAAAACCTAGAGATTCCAACAAAAAACTCTTAGATCTGATAAATAAATTCAGTAAAGTTTCAGGATACAAAATCAATATATAAAAGTCAGTAGCCTTTCTATACACAAATAATGATCTAGCTGAGAAGGAAATCAAGAATCTCATTTACATAGCTACCAAAAGAATACCAAGGAATAAATTTAACCAAGGAGGTGAAAGACCTTTACAAAGAAAACCACAAAACACCAGTGAGATAAATTGAAGAGGATACAAATAGAAAGATACCTGGTGCTCATGAATTTTAAAAGTTAATATTGTTAAAATAAACATGTTCCCCAAAGCAATCTACAGATTCAATGCAATCTCTGTGAAATTACCAAAGTCATTTTTCACAAAAACAGAAAAAACAATCCTAAAATTTATGTGGAACCAAAAGAAATTTATATGGAGCCCAAATAACCAAAGCAATCCTGAGCAAAAGGAACATAGCTAGAAGCATTACACTACCTGACTTCAAAATATATCACAAGGCTATAGAAACCAAAACAGCAAGGTATTGGTATAAAAACAGACACATAGAACAATGGAACAAAATAGATAACCTAGATATAAATCCACGTATTTACAATCAGCTGGTTTTTAACAAAGGCACCAAGAACATACATTGGGAGAAGGACAGTCTCTTCAATAAATGGTTCTGGGAAAATTGAATATCCATATGCAGAAAAATGAAACTAGACCTCTGTCTCTCATCTTATCCAAAGATCATCTCAAGGCCAGGCACAGTGGCTCACACCTGTAATTCCAGCACCTTGAGAGGCTGAGGCAGGAGGATTGCTTGAGCCCAGGAGCTTGAGACTAGCCTGGGCAGCATAGCGAGACCCTGTCTCTACCAAAACTTAAAATTAAAAAAAACCTTAAAATCAACTCAAGAGAGATTAAAGACTTAAATGTAAGACTCAAAACTACAAAGCTACTTGAAGAAAACGTAGAGGAAACCCTTCAGGACTTTGGTGAAGGCAAAGATTTTATGGCTAAAACCTCAAAAGCACAGGCAACGGAAACAAAATAGACAAATGAGTCTATATTAAACTAAAAAGTTTCTGCACAGCAAAAGAAACAATCAACAGAGTAAAGGGACAACCTGTTGAATGGGAGAAAATATTTGCAAACTATTCATCTGACAGGGGATTAATATCCAGGATACACAAGGAGCTCGAAAAACTCAACAGTAAAATAATAATAATCCCATTAAAAAGTGGGCAAAGAACATGAATAGACATTGTGCAAAAGAAGACATACAAATGGCCAATAGATATATTTAAAAATGCTCAACATCACTAATAATCAGAGAAATGCAAATTAAAACCACAATGAGATGCCATCTCACATCAGTCAGAATGGCTCTTACTGAAAAGACATAGAATAACAGATGCTGGTGAGGCTGCAGAGAAAAGGGAACATTTGTAGATTATTGGTGGGAATGTAAATTAGTCCCACCACTATGGAAAATAATATGAAGATTTCTCAAAAAACTGAAAATAGAACTACCATATGATCTAGCAATCCCACTCTTGGGAATTTATCCAAAGGAAAAGAAATCAGCATATCAAGTGTATACCTGTGCCCGTATGTTTATTTCAGCACTGTTCTCAATAGCGAAGATATGGAATCTACCTAAGAGGACGAATGGATAAAGAAAATGTGGTATAGGCTGCTCTGCCTATGGGGTAGCCATTCTTTTATTCCTTTACTTTCTTAATAAACTTGCTTTCATTTTACTCTATGAACTCACCCAGAATTCTTTCTTGCATGATGTCCAAGAACCCTCTCTTGCAGTCTGGATTGGGACCCCTTTCCCATAACATCTTCCTGGAAAACCATGAAGGGACTATAGTGAGAAGACCCCCAACTCAAAGGAAATGGACTGCAGTATCAATTGGCTGACTTTGGGTAAGAGGGCGGGTACATTTCACCAGGGTAAATGATGGGATTGGGTTAGAGACCCAATTTAGGAGGGTTAGAATCCCTCCTAAGACAGAGAGGGCTAAAGGCCCCTCTTAATAAAAGGCAAGGACACTTGACCAAAATTGGTTTCAAGGCCCAACTTAGGAAGGTTAGAGTCCTTCCTAAGATTTAGGGGGTTAAAGTCTCCCTCAGTAAAGTCTCTTGGTTAAAAATGGATTTGACATTATGGGATGTTAACCACTATTCTCTTTGAATTAATCTGCCTTACTCTCTTTGCTGATGGCTATGGGTGACATAATTAGGCAAGTACAGGATCACAGGACATGGGGAGCTTTTCTCTCCACAAAGGAAGAAACTTGAGAGCTTATGGGACTGCTGGAAAAGATACCTTTGTGACTGACAAGCAGCTGCCTGAACTTTTGATTCACCATCTCTGCAATGGGTAACAGTGGGTCTTTCTCTGGCCTCCCTGAGCTGCTCACCTTCCTCACCACACTGCAAGCAATGCTTTTCTCTCTCTCTTTCTCTCCTTTCCTTTTCCTGTCTTTTCTGTTACTCAAGGAGACCATCTGCTCTTCCATCTTACCCAGAGGCCACATTTTGAAACTCCTGGTTAGAGGTAATTCCACCCCACTTTGAATGGATTAAAGATAACAGGGCCCAACTGGGGGCAAGTTTGAGCCTCACCAGTTCAATATTGGGTGCTAAACAGGGTGGCTAATGTCTGTGTTTTCTCACATGTATTTTGCTCTGGCCAGAATGGAAAATGTGAATTTGGTTAACCCATGCAACCCCTTGGGTGGCATCTTGCAAACTTGATAGGCTTTTGCCTATGGTTCTATGAAACAGAAAAAGATGATTTTCCTTTGTGTTGTGGCTTGGCACCCAGGACTATAATGTGGCAAAAAGGGTCACTACAGGTGCTGAGGAAAAGGGAACCCAGAAATCTAGCATGCCAGCAAAAGGGTAAGAATTTCTTACCAGTCAGGTTTCTGGCCTCGCTCTCTGTGCAAACTGGTTGGGTGAATGGTAAAGAAATCACTGTTCACCTTCTCTGCAACGTTTTGAACAATGGGAAAAAATAATCTGTGAGTCTAGTGTTAGACTGTAACAAATCCGGTGGACTTCATGCTATGAATTTGTCTTTCTGTATCATTCTGTCATAAGGAGGGGTACCTTAGGATAGAACACAGGCCTAGGATCCCATAAGTCCACTGTCCAAGCCATCCCAGCAAACTGGTCAGTTACCAAATTTTGCTTCCCTGAAACAAACAAACAAAAAATTAGATGATATTTCCCTCTCATCTTGTTTTATGTCCTCAGGAGCTTGTCCTCATAACCACATGGCAGTACTTGCTCTTGGTCTCTGCCAAAATTCAGAGACAGGAATTTTGGAATTCATGTCATAGCTCTAAAAATTCTCTTGAGCAGTTAAAAGCCTTTGCAGGCTCAAAATTGGCTGCCTCTAGAGTCCTTCTGGGAAGGGCAGAGGAAACTGCCCAATGCTGTAGCTTAGGAGCTAAGGCTTTGTCTTTTCACAATGGCAGCCCAGGTTCCATTTTCAGCCTAGGAATGAGTACTTTCTGGTTGATATTTGTGTGACCTTTGCCATTTACTGATCCTCTTCCCCTCCATATACAACTTCTGACTTCCTGTCTTGGGTTTTCCTTTCTCTGAGCACCTGGGAGGTTACCTTTGGTAAAGTTCAAAAGCCAGAAATACTTGCTGTTTATTCTGGATAGACTTTGGTAATAAGATATTTGGTTAAAAGTCAGCTAAATTAAAAGCAATATCCAGGCTATACATATATTTTAAAGGCCTTTATGTTTTTTTCTCTTACTGGATCTTATTTTTCTGAAGAAAAAGTTTTTCTCTTCTCAGCTGACTTAATTGTTTTTCTCCATTTTGTCTTCTTGCCACTGTTGATTCACACATGAGAGAAATTATCCAAAGATAATTTCTAACAGCCTGAAACTCCTTGGGAAAAACAGAAGAGGCACCACAGACTCTGTCGGGGGGGAAAACACCATTTTCCTCATGAAACCCCAAGAATTGAAAGTGGATAGATCCCTCTCAAAATCTAAGGCTCTGCTCTGTTTTGCATTGCATTATCTGACGTTTTCAGCTTTGGAGAGTATCAGGAATTACTTCATATTATGAGAGAGCTTTGGTGTATAATAAGTAGGTAGGAAATATACTTTTGAGGATGGCTGATATTAATAGCAGTTATGGGGGAATACTCAGCTCTTTGCACTTTTAGATAAGAGACACGTGCTCTTGGCCACCTGGAAGGCATGGAAACATCCCCCTTTTTCTCTTGAACAAAATTTTCATGTAATATTAAAAATAATAAAAGATTTTATTTGCCTTTTTAATAAACTATAGGAAAAAGAAAGGAAAGAAAAGAGATTGTTTGGAAAGCTAAGTCTTTTCTCTAATAATGAGTAAAGGTTATTGCCTTTTTAAAATTGTTGAGTTATCATTTTGGCTAAATGAATGACTTACAGTGACCTGAAATTCTATTTTATAGTACCAAGTCTTCTAAACCTTTGATATTTGACAAACTTTCCAAAATCATATTGTAAATTATGTCTTTTTCTGACCAAATAAATAATCTTTTAGATATTAAGTTCCCTAAAGTCCAAAAATGACTTACTATTTTTGGTTTATTTGGTATAAAATCATAAAAGAAGCATTGTCAAATAAAAAAATGGTGTTTGGCTTTCTTTGGTCTGTATTCATTAAATATGCTATTGGTATATATTCCAAAATTATGGGAAACTCCTATAATTCTGACTTAGTGTACATTATTTACAATTATAATTGTTATGTAAAGTTGTTGTATGCCAAAGAAGTAACCAAAATTTCTAGTCAATTGTGGCTTTAATAGTGGCTGCCCTAAGACTTTGTCATCCACAGACAATTGTTATCTTGTTTTGATCCTCTTTAAAAGGCAGTTTTATAATCAGCTATAGGACTCTGACAGGTGCTCTTGAATGCAGGTTTCTGATAACTTTGGAGATTGTGACATTAGAATAGAGAAAAATCTTTCAGGACTCTCATGGAAAGCTGAAATGTTCATGAATATCAAGCAGAACGGAGGTTAACTGCATGAACTTAACTAATAGAAGACTGAAATAATCCCTTTATGATTTTTTGCTTAAAATGTTACTGATTCTTTGTTTTGTTTTCAGAGAGAAGAAAAGTTTTCTTTTGAGCTATTTACAGCTTTTAACAATTGAGTAAAGTATACTTCTATAAACAAAATTTGAAGCGTATTTGTTTCTCTCTACCTGATTTCTCCAGAATCTGGAAACTATTTGTAAAGTATTCCTTTTTTTTTTTTTTTTTTTTTTTTTTTTAGTTTCTTGAGACAGAGTCTTGCTCTGCCACCCAGGCTGGAGTGCAGTGGCATGATCTTGGCTCACTACAATCTCCACCTCCCAGGTTCAAGCCATTCTCTTGCCTCAGCCTCCCAAGTAGCTGGAATTACAGGTGCCCGCCACTACACCAGGCTAATTTTTCTATTTTTAGCCATGTTAGCCAGCCTGGTCTCGAACTCCTGATCTCAAGTGATCTGCCCACCTCGGCCTCCCAAAATGCTGGGATTATAGGTGTGAGCCACCATGCCTGGCCTATTTGTAAGTATTCTTAATTTATAGCAATATCGTTATTTGCATAGGTGTAATAATGATCTGTTTTCTTTTGTAACAGGACACAGTTGGAAACGCTGATTATTTTATTAAGGCTTTTACTGGAATGGTATGCTTTCAGGTACGGACAGACTTGTTTAAAGAATCAAAGTTGACTTATAGAGCCAATAAAAGCCCCTTGAGAAAACTGGTCTCATTCTTTGTCTACACAGTCCCTGTACAGAGTTCCTGACCCGTGGTAAGTAAAGAATGTCACTTCCTGACAGGCTTAGGAGCCCCAAGTTGTCTGGAGACCTCAAGAGAGAGGAATGTACCCAACTCATATAGGTATTTAATGGCACAAAGCCATGGCTGGGCTCAAGCCTTTAAAAAAAAAAGGCTTATCTGAGATTCCTTATGGAACAGAGTTCCATCAGGGCCAACTTTAAAAGTCTATGTGAAAAATAGTTATTCTTCCTACACTTTATATAAATAATCAGGCCAAGTCTAAGACTAAAGCTTATTTTGCAAACAATTCAGTGCTATCATGATTTGTTTTTAATCAAAATGAGAACTGGGTAGAGAAAAAGTATGTTTCAAAAACCATGGTACACTTGTTATTAGATTCTAATCTCATCAGTTGTTTTTAAGTTTTTTCCTGCAATTTAGACTAACCCTGATTATTCCTGTGAATCAACCAGTGATCTCTGGCTGCAGCTCAGAAGAAACAAAAAGGATGGGTAATGTAAAAATCTAGATCAGTATTCTAATTCTGGCACACACTGGAACCAGCTAGCAACTCCATATCAGCTTGGTTCCCACAATTGCCCAGTTCATGGAAAGCTATTTAGTTTACTTGGGATAATTTTACTTATTTTGCTTTGCTCTTGTGGCATATATTGCTGTTGTACCCTTTGTAGGAATGTAGGATAAGCTTACTCAACATTTTCTTAAATTGAACACTTATTAATCTTCCAGATATCACCTTTTGTTGGAACTCAGAGTTATGAATGACCCTCAGCATACTGACACTTTCTGACTGAGTTCTTCTCTGTCCTAGATACAAATACCCTAATAGTTAGGCAGGATTATCATTGCCCCTATTTAGCCTGAAGAAGTTACAGAAGATGAGTTTTCATCCCTCTACAACCCTTAGGATTGAGGGTTCCCTTGTAAAAGGAAGGGGGGAAATATGTCAGAGGCAGTTGAACAAGAGTGACTCCATCTTGAATAGGGGCTGGATAAAAAAGGCTAAGAGCTGCTGCATTCCTAGGAGGTTAGGCATTCTTAGTCACAGATGAAATAAGAGGTGGACAGGACTGGTATCACAGGATACAGCTTACAAAAACCCTGCTGATAAAATAGGATGTGGTAAAGAAGCTGGCTAAAACCCACCAAAACCAAGATGGCAATGAAAGTGACCTCTAGCCATTCTCACTGCTCATTATATGCTATTTTTTCTTTTGAGACAGAGTCTCACTGTGTTGCCCAGGCTGGAGTGCAGTGGCATGATCTCAGCTCACTGCAGCCTCCACCTCCTGGGTTCAAGCAATTCTCGTGCCTCAGCCAAGTAGTTGGGAATCCAGGTGCACACCACATGTTTGGCTAATTTTTTGTATTTTTAATAGAGACAGGGTTTCTCCATGTTGGCCAGGCTGGTATCGAACTCCTGGCCTCAAGCAATCTACCTGCCTGGGCCTCCCAACGTGCTGGAATTACAGGTATGAGCCACCACACCCGGCCATTATATGCTTATTATGAATGCGTTAGCAATGCTAAAAGGCACTCCCACCAGCGCCATGACAGTTTACAAATGCAATAGCAACGTCCAGAAGTTACCCTATATAGTCTTTAAAAAAATGGAGGAACCCTCATTCCAGGAAATCTCCACCCCTTTCCTTAAAAACTGGTGAATAATCCACCCCTTGTTTAGCATGCAATCAAGAAATAACTACAAGTATACTCAGTCTAGCAGCCCATGCTACTGCTCTGCGTATGGGGTAGCCATTCTTTTATTTCTTTACTTTCTTAACAAATTTGCTTTCATTTTTAAACTAAAGAAAGAAAATGTGGTATATTCGTGATGGAGTTCCATTCAGCCATAAAAAGAATGAAATCATGTCATTTGCAGCAACATGGATGGAACTGGAGGTCATTATGTTAAATGGAATAAGCCAGGCACAGAAAGACAAATATCACACGTTCTCACTCATACCTGGGAGCTAAAAAAAGTTGATCTCATGGAAGTAGAGAGTAGAATAATAGGTACCAGAGACTGAGAAGGTTATGTGGGGGTGAGGAGGGATAAAGAGAGTTTAGTTAATGGGTACAAACTTACAGTTCTATAGAAGTTAAAAGTTCTAATATTTGATAGCAAAGTGGAGTGACTATAGTTAGCAACAAGGTGTATATTTCAAAATAGCTGGAAGAGATAACTTGAAATATTACCAACACACAGAAATGATAAATACTGGTCAGGCACAGTGGCTCACGCCTATAGTCCCAGCACTTTGGGAGTCCAAGTCGGTCAGATCACTTGAAGCCAGGAGTTCAAGACCAGCCTGGCAAACAGGCAAAAATCCCCTCTCTACTAAAAATACAAAAATTAGCTGAGTATGGTGGCACACGCCTGTAATCCCAGCTACTTGGGAGGCTGAGGCACAAGAATCACTTGAACCCAGGAGGTGGAGGTTGCAGTGAGCCGAGATCATGCCACTGCACTCCAGCCTCCATCTCAAAAAAAAAAAAAAAGAAAGAAATGATAAATATTCAAGGTGATGGATACACCAAATACCCAGACTTATCATTACACTTTCTATGCATGTAACAAAATATCACTCCATAAATATGTAAAATATTATGTGTCCATTAAATTTTTTTAATGTACCTTAAAATAATGATGCCTAGATTTTAGAATTTTACCCAAAAAGTGTGATTTTAATAAAAAAAAAAACCTGGGGACTAATATAGGGCTAGTAATTTTCTATTTTGCCCCAAAAAAAAGAATTTTTTAAAATCTGCTATTCTCATCATTTCATTAAAAAAGAACATTTTAACAACCAAAAAATAAGCAGACATTATCTCATAATGAGAAAAAAGTCTTAAATAGAACAATCTGGCTTTGCAAAAACTCACTAAATTGTGCCTTTCTTCCACCACTCTTCAGATAGTAGTGTGAACTTCATCAGGGACCAGCGCTGCTGTGAGCACTAGCTTTGGGAAACACCAGCTTAGAGGTGGTAGAAAAGACAAAAATGGAGTGAGAGTAGACTGGTGAAGACAGAAAAAGAAATAAAGATTAGGAGTCATCAAACAATGATCCAGTAGAGCCATGGTTTGCAAGTTGCTTCACAGAAGATACTCAAAAGCAGCTAGCAAGGGGCGAAGCTGTGGGTCTCCAGCCTTCCTCTTCAGTCAGAGAGGCCTTACTCTTATTTGACGTATATTGGGATACCACCTAATCAGACTCACTGAGGCACATGGGTTCTCTGGGCTGGCTAATGGTTTGCGCCAATTCTTCAAATATTGACTCAATACATTTTTAGTGAGAGTAGGGAGAAACCAACTAACTTCACTTGAAAAAAAATGTATATCTCCTTCTTTATGTTCAGAACAAGAGACAATTACATACACTTATCATTAACATAATATTTTGACTTATTTGCAATTGTCTTCCATTTCACTGATTTTCCATTTTTCCTAGCTACAAAGCACTGTTCCGTTATACCAAGTCCCTAAGAGTCACTGGGAATAGAAGCAGCTTACATGGCTTTTTCAGGGTGATTTTACTGTGTTTTGTTTTGCCTTTCTTGTTAACAAAACATTCTCTTTTCTGAAATATGTGTTATTATTTAGGATGTGTGAGATTTTCCAAACCAGATACATTTTGGGAGGCATTAAGGGATTACAGTGCATATGATAGAGTAAATCATTTTTTCTCAGTAAGTGGGACTAAGTGATGTGTTGCTGGGTTTCAGAATTTCAGCTGACTGCAACTGCCAACTTCAGGCCTCTGTCAGCTGCCTTGCTGGGACTGGTTGGGGCCAAATGAACTGCAGGCATGCTGGAGTCATCAAAACATTCAGACCAAATCGGCCCCCACCGTCGAAGAGTGTTTTGCTTTTGTTTTTATTTTCACATGAGCGGCTCTACTTCATTAGGACCAAAAATGATATATATTTTGATGCTTTTTCAAATAATAGCAGGTGGAAACCTGAGTTTTAAAAGTGCCATATTTCTGATTTATTCCAGCATCTTTTAGCTTCTTCCTAGGAAGAAGCTCAGTTGATCTGCTTCTTAATCCAGATCTGTAAAATTCACTTGAATAAAGTGTTTGGCTTTTCAGTAAAGTTTTAAAACCGCAAAAGAACAGGTATGCACATCAGGGTACACTAGAGGGTTACAATAGGCAGTTGTAAAATGAAAGTATTTTGAAAGTCTCATATAGTTGTTAATTACCAACCTCACTCCTTGATGAGAATATTAACCAGACCAAACTGCTGTCATCCAGTGCTTGATCATCAATGGTTTGCTTTGGACTCCTGCCAACTATGGGGAAAAAAATGGGGCAAATGAAGGGAAGGAAGACACTGGCTGATGACTACCAGTACATCCTTTCTCTATCCCAAGGCAAATGAGACAGATGAGACTCGCCCACCCACCTCCACCTTTTCCCCCTTATAATGGTCCAAAATGCTCCCTATAGAAAATATGTGCAACAGCAGCAGTCTTCCTCTTCCCTGCACAAGTCTGCACCCATTTTTTGTGCTGATGCTGACAGTTCATTTGGTATACAGAAAGGACTCCACACAGGGAGACAGAATCAAGCCCAACTTCCTCTCCAATAACCTGAGAAGCCCAGCCCCATTGGCCCACAGGTGGCACATGCATGTGGATGGGAGATCTGGTCTGGGAGGACTTGGCACTCACTGGAGCTGCCCTCTGAAGCTCATCCAATAATCCACCCTATTGAATGCAGAAGGTGTGGAGACAATGACTATTTCCTGAATGTCTTGCTGTTTAAACAGCCCTGCTGTGGTGTTTGGAGAAATTCAGGATGTTTTTGCATTCCAGGTGCTGTTGGAGCTGCCTAGCTAAGCTAAACACCCCACACAGGCACTGAGAACAGGTGGTGTCTGGCCAGACTGCTGGCAGTCAGGATGATGGTTGTTTTTCCTGTTCCAGCAGTTGTCAGAGGAATGCAAGCTTCAGTACAATCAGTAGCTTTCCATCCTCGAAAAAGGAATGTGTTTTCCCTGACACCACTGCATAAAGACCCTCTATAGCACTCAAAAGCCCTTTCTGAGACAGAACAAAGTCCAAAACCACAGACTACCATTCAGAATCTTCCTCAATTCATCCCTGTTTTTAAGCACTTTGGCATGCAAGATGCAAGATCCACTTAAGCGAGCTCAAGAGAGGGTGTGTGTGCATGCGTGTGTGTGTGTATGTGTGTATGTGTGTGTGTGTAGAGATGTTATTAAAAGAATGCAAGGGAGGAAATGGCTCAAAGGAACCAAAAATTAACCAGGAATCACCTGTGGCTCCCTAAATCTCGAGGGACCACAAAGCTCCCCCCAACTCTAGTTCTGTCATGAGACACACATGCTCTAGTCAACTCTTTTCCTAATTTTTGCCTTGGACTCCATATCTATTAATCCCTGTCACATTCTTTCAAGGATCTTCTCTGATCTCCCCCCAAGCCCACCATTTGATGACATCTGTTTCTCCTGATTACACTCTGTCAAAGGACCCTGTTTCATCCATCGCCTTTGTTATGACCTGACATTTTCTTATTTATTTACTTGTTCATTTTCTTAAACCTAATGTCTGTGAAAGAAGGACTTTGCCTTGTACATCCCTGTATCAATAGGCCCTAGAACAGCATGAGGCAGATAATCAGCACTTATTAAATGCATGATGGTTCACACTCAGGGCCCTCTACTATGAAATTTCTGTATTTGTTGGTTCAAATGCTCACGTGAGAACATCTGATTGGTTCTCTTGCCAGCTAGATGATCTCCCCTGGGCATCTGAACCAACAAATATAGAAATTGAACCAAGGCTGAATGCTAAAACCAAAACCAAGGCTGAATGCTAAAACTAAACTGAAAACTAGTTCTAGCATTCAGCCTTGGTCCAATCTGCCATGTCCAGGAAGAAGAGTCAGAAGCTACCCTTTCCAAAGGTTATGAGAGGTGGTGAGTCTCCAGGGATCTACAGGTGAAGAAGACACTAAAACATGCCTCAGAGAAGACTCATCAGCCTTCGCAGAGTTATCTCCCGCAAGTGCATGTACAACACATCACTACCCCATTCCTGTGGGCTACTCAAAACCCCTGGCTCTGATAGGCACTCACATTTTTGTTAAGTCACCCTGTCTTCCCTGCTTCAGATCTTGTCTCAAACTGTTCCCTCCTTTCCAGAAAGCCTCATCCCAAACAGCCCTACCCCACTGTCATGCTATAGATGTTACAGCCTTATTTCAGAATTCAACTCAGATTTCATCTCATTCCCAGATTCTGTCATTCTAAATTAACCACTCCTTTTCCCAAAGTCAGAAACACCTTGGTTCAACCTCTGCTAAGGACTTGTTCCAGGCTTCTTTGCAAGAGAAAGGTAAGAATCAGATAATAAAATGCCACCCAAAGATCCTTAGCAAGGATAACCCAGAGATTTATTTACAAGAATGGGGCCAGAATCTGACACCCATTCCAGGTACAAGAGGCCATGACGAGCTGTGTTCCTAGCGAGGGTATGACTTCCTGCTGAAGGCCACTGGGCAGCACAGCAACATGGGGAAACACAGCAAGGGCGATGAAGATCAACTTTGCCCTCTTAGCGGCAAGGAGAAGCCCAGTCTTTACCTAAATGCTAGCTGTTTCTAGATTTCACCCCTGAGACCAGTGGTTCACAAAATTGGCTGCATGTTAACATTCCCTGGGGTGCTTTTTAAAACTCTCCACATCCTGAGAGAAACCTTAAATGCATACTGCTAAGTGAAAGAAGCCAACCTGTAAAGGTACATGTGCTGTGATTCCAACTCTGTAATATTCAGGAAAAGGAAAAACTATGGAGACAGCAAAACGGATTAGCAGTTGCCAGGGGTTAGTGGGGAAGGAAAGATAAATAAGCAGGCACAGGGCATTTTTAGGGCAGTGGAAAGAGTTTGTATGATACTATAATGGTGCATACATGTCATTATATATTTTCCCAAGCCCATAGAATATAAAACACCAAGAGTGGACCCTAATGTAAACTATGGATTCTGAGTGACAATGATGTGTCGATGGAGGTTCATCAATTCTAACAAATGTATCACTTTGCTGGGGGATGAAAAATATAATATATGCCTGGCCCACATTCATGTCATATTGCCATCATCATAGTGCCTTTGCCACTCATAGCTTTCTATAAATGCAGAGGAGGCTAATGCCTGTGTGGGGAAGAGGGTATATAAGTACTCTCTGTACTTTCTGCTCAATCTTGCTGAGAACTTAAAACTGCTCTAAAAAATAAAATCTATAAATATATCTACACATCCAGATCCTGCCCTAGATATTGTAAATAAATTACTCCAGGGTGGGGCCCAGGCTTTGAGAACCACTGGCCTGGAGCTATATCAAAATATATCTGTCTGGGTATGATGGCTCACACCTGTAATCCCAGCATTTTGGGAGTCAGAAGCAGGAGGATCACTTGAGGCTAGGAGTTTGAGACCAGCCTGGGCAACGTAGCAAGACCCCATCAGGTGAGTGGCACACACCTGTGGTCCTAGCTACACAAGAGGCTGAAACAGGAGGATTGCTTGAGCCCAGGAATTCAAGGATACTGTGAGCTATGATTGTGCCACTACACTCCAGCCTGGACAACAGAGCAAGACCCTGTCTTCTAAAAAAATAGAAAGTATCATAAGAGAAAGACAGACAAGAGCTTTGGTTCCAAAGAGGCCTAAGCAGGAATCCCAACTCCATCTTTACCACCTTTGCCATCTTCCACAAGTCAGTTAAGGCTTCCTTTCTGTGCAAGTAAAATGCCAGTAATTCCTACTGCATATGATTATTGTAAAGATTAGAGAAAACATGTGCAAAATTCCAGGTACATAATAAACCCTCAATAAAATTATGTATACATATTATTAATTCCTCCCAACAACCCAATAATACATATTATTAATTCCTCCCAAAAACAATATGTTTTAAACATGTAAGGCAATGTTGCCTACACAACAAAATATTAGTGCTTTAAGAAAAAGAGGTCCTTTTTTTTTGTTTTTGTGTAAGCCACCTCAGCCTATTCATATGATGAAAGTTGTTTGGCAGGCCAGGTGTGTACACTCCTCTGCAAATCAACATCTCCAGATTCTAACTTTTTATTGAGGCAATAGCCCCTTAAAAAGTGAATTCATGTCAGCCACTATAGACCAGGAGGCAGCTATTCCGCTACAAAGCAATTGATGTGGAAGTCAGTAACTGTTCTTGAATACAAATACTGCACCTATAGAAAGCTATGGGTGGCAAAGTCACTATGCAAATATGACATGAATGTGAGACAGGCATATACTACATTTTGTATATGGAAAACAACCATCATGCACAAAATCAAAAAGAAAGAAAAATATCTTTCCTGCTTATTGGCAAAATCATAGTATCTAGTTTTCAAAGTCCATTAAAGAAATGCTTCTTGACTTTCTCACTGTATGTATTAGTCTGTTCTCATGCTGCTAATAAAGACATACCCAAGACATGGTAATTTATAAAGGAAAGAGGTTTATTGGACCCACAGTTCAGCATGTCTGGGGAGGTCTCACAATCATGGCAGAAGACAAAGGAGAAGCAAAGGCACATCTTACATAGTAGCAGGCAAGAGAGCTTGTGCAAGGGAACTCCCATTTATAAAACCATCAGATCTCATGAAACTTATTCACTACCATGAGAACAGTATGAGGGAAACCACCCCCATGATTCAATTATCTCCACCTGGCCCTCCTCTTGACAATTCAAGGTAAGATTTTGGGGGGGACACAGAGCCAAACCACATCATTCCACCCCTGGCCCCTCCAAAATCTCATGTCCTTACATTTCAAAACCAATCATGCCTTCCCAGCAGTTCCCCAAAGTCTTAACTCATTTCAGCATTAACTCAAAAGTCCACAGTCTCATCTGAGATAAGGCAAGTCCCTTCCACCTAGGAGCCTGTAAAATCAAAAGCAAGTAAGTTACTTCCTAGATACAATTTGGGTACACGCGTTGGATAAATGCACCCATTCCAAATGGGAGAAATTTGCCAAAATTAAGGGGCTATAGGCCCCATACAAGTCCGAAATCCAGCAGGGCAGTTAAATCTTAAAGCTCCAAAATGATCTCCTTTGAACTCCATGTCTCAGATCCAGGTCACACCAATGAAAAAGGTGGGTTCTCATGGTCTTGAGCAGCTTCTCCCCTGTGGCTTTGAGGGGTACAGCCCCGCTCCTGGCTGTTTTCACAGGCTGGCATTGAGTGTCTGTGGCTTTTTCAGGCACACAGTGCAAACTGTCAATGTATCTACCATTCTGGGATCTGGAGGATGATGGCCCTCTTCTTACAGCTCCACTAGGCAGTGCCCCAGTGGGGACTCTGTGTGGGAGCTCACACCCCATATTTCCTTTCTGCACTGCCCTAGCAGAGGTTCTAAATGAGGGCTTTGCCCCTGCAGCACACCTCTGCCTGAACATTCAGGCATTTCCATACATCCTCTGAAATCCAGGCAGTATTTCCCAAACCTCAATTCTTGACTTCTGTGCACCCACAGGCCGAACACCACGTGTGAGCCACCAAACCTTGGGGCTTGTACCCTCTAAAGCAGCAGCCTGACCTTTACAGTGGCCCCTTTTAGCCCTGGCTGGGACATAGGGCACCAAGTCCCAAGATTGCACAAAGCAGCAAGGCACTGGGCCCAGCCCAGGAAACCATTTCTTCCTCCTTAGCCTCTGGACCTGTGATGGGAGGGGATGCCATGAAGACCTCTGACATCCCCTGTAGACATTTTCCCCATTGTCTTGGCAGTTAACATTTGGCTCCTCATTACTTATGTATATTTCTAGAGCCAGCTTGAATTTCTCCTCAGAAAATGGGTTTTTCTTTTCTACCACATCATTAGGCTGCAAATTTTGTGCTCTTCTTCCCTTTTAAACATAAGTTCCAATTCCAAACCATATCTTTGTGAATACGTAAAGCTGAATGCTTTTAACAGCACCAAAGTCACCTCTTGAACACTTTGCTGCTTAGAAATTTCATTTGCCAGATACCCTAAATCATCTCTCTCAAATTCAAATTTCCGCAGATCTCTAGGGCAGGGGCAAAATGCCATCAGTCTCTTTGTTAAAACATGGCAACAGTCACCTTTGTTCCATTTCCCAACAGTTTGTCATCTCCATCTGAGACCACCTCAACCTGGACTTCATTGTCCATATCACTATCAGCATTTTGGCCAAAGCCATTCAAAAGTCTCTAGGAAGTTTAAAACTTTCCCACATCTTCCTATCCTCTTCTGAGCCCTCCAAACTGTTCCAACCTCTGCCTGTTACCCAGTTCCAAAGTCACTTCCACATTTTCAGGTATCTTTATAGCAGCACCTCACTCCACCAGTACCAATTACTGTATTAGTTTGTTCTCATGCTGCTAATAAAGACATATCTGAGACTGGGTAATTTATGAAGAAAAGAGGTTTAATGAATTCACAGTTCAGCATGGCTGAGGAGGCCTCACAATCACGGCAGAAGATAAGGGAGAAGCAAAGGTGCATCTTAGATGGTGGCAGGCAAGAGAGCTTGTGCAGGGGAACTCCCATTTATAAAACCATCAGATCTCATGAGACTTATTCACTAACATGAGAACAGTATGAGAGAAACCACACCCATGATTCATTGATCTCCACCTGGCCCCACCCTTGACATGTGGGGATTATTACAATTCAAGGTGACATTTGGGTGGAGACACAGCCAAACCGTATCACTGTACTTGACCCTCTTGCCTCCCAAAACCAAAATGATATCTAAAATACAATGGGGGCTGGCACCATAGCTCATACCCATAATCCTCACACTTTGGGAGGCCAAGGTCACTTGAGGCTAGGAGTTCAAGACCAGTCTGGGCAACATATATAGACCCCCATCTCTACAAAAAATTTAAAAATTAGCCAGGCATCATGGTGCATACCGATAGCTGCAGCTACTTGGGAGGCTGATGTGGGAGAATCACCTCAGCCCAGGAGTTCAAGGCTGCAGTGAGTGATGATGGCACCACTGCACTCCAGCCTGGGCAACAGAGTGCAGTGGTGTATTAGTCCATTTTCACACTGCTATAAAGAACTACCTAAGACTGGGTAATTTAAAAAGAAAAGAGATTTCATTGACTCACAATTCCTCAGGCTTCACAGGAAGCATGACTGGGAGCCTCAGGAAACTTACAATCATAGCAGAAGAGGAAGCAAACACCTTCACATGGTGGTAGGAGAGATCAAAAGGGTAAGTGCCACATACGTTTATACTATCAGCCCTTGAGAACTCACTATCACAAGAACAGCATCGGGGGAATCCACTCCCATGATCCAATCACCTCCCACAAGGCCCCTCCTCCAACACCAAGGATCACAACTCGAGATGAAATTTGGGTGGGGACGCAGAGAAAAATCATATCAAATGGTATGAAGCCAAGAGCTTGCAAAGTCTGGCCTGACTTAATCCAAGTTTGTGTAAGATAAACATGTTACAATTGTTGCCTGAACCACTGCAGAAGAGAAGATAGGTAATTTTAATCACGGTAATTATATGATGACTTAATTTAGACTTGCGGAAATGTGGATGAGCGTAGGTCCCTATTTTAAAATACAAGATTGGGGAGGAAATTCCCACATGGGAATCAACAGATTAAATTAAGACAAACTATTGCAAGACAAACAAAAAAATACCTATGATAACAAAAGTATATTCAGGACCTTAATTCATGAACTGACCTATTGATTTTTCTCAGCTGTGAACATTAGCTAGCACTTGGTCATTATCCTCAATAATAGGGGTCAGCCTATTAAACCACAGCCCACAGGTCAAACCTGGCCCACCACCAGTTTTTGTAAATAAAATTTTATGGAACACAGCTATACTCATTTGTTTACATATCGTCTATGGCTGTATTCATATTGTAACAGCTGAGTTATGTAGTTGTGAGATAGTATGGCCCACAAAAAGTTGAAAATATCTACTTTCTGGCCCTTTACAAAAGTTCATCAATCCCTATTCTATAGAAACATTGCATAATATCATTTCCCTACTATAAATACTTAGGCTAAACCTGATAGTCTGAGTAAAAATATATTAAAATTTGTACTTGAAGATTTATGCTTGATATGGAGTACATGGAATAGCAATTATGTGTTTATTATTTGTTACATGCCACTTGGGGAAAATTACTAAGTAAAATTAGCTTATACCACTAAATATTTATTTTTATATAGATAAGAGTTACACTAACAGTAAAGATTTCATTTCAGCCTTTATTAGTAATTATTAGATGGTTAGTTATTTTCACCTACCACGGCAACTTGGAGAAGAAATATAGTTCATATTATTTCTGCCTTAGTTTTGCCACAGATTAAATGTAAAGGGAAATGGAACTGGTATGTTTAATTCAATTCAGCACTTTCTATCAGGGATGAAATAGTGTCAATTATGTGCACTGCAGTTGTTTCAAAGCAAACTGAAACATAAAATATACTCAATTTAATTAAAGCATAAAAACAAAATGAAGTATCAATAGTAAAAGAGTGAGAACAGCAGTATTGGTATGGTAATCTTATTTATGTATCTCTATTTACTGCATCCAAAATTGTGTGGGTTTTAAACAGTCATTAATGGGAATCCAGTTAAAATAGAGCAACAAAGGAGAGAAAAAAACAATTTAAATGAGTGACATTTTTCTTTTTTGCATTTTGCCATCTTCTAAAGGAGGGACTATTAAAATTTTAAATCAGTTTTTAATCAAAGTTTAGTGGTGTAATATTTAATTGAAAACAACACCAGATGTTCTTTATCAAAACATCTTTCATAATGGCTAAATCAAGGCTTGGGAAGTCATTTAATGAGATAATTGTTGGTCTGTGAATACAGCAGCAATTCTATATGTACTTGTAACACTAAAAGACACAGGTTTGGAAGCTAGCCAAGGTTGTGTTGGCTGCTTTCTGCTTCTCATATCTCTCCCTTGTGTGGTCCAAGCAAAAATGGTGCTTTGGTGCTTTGGTTAAATTAAAATAATTCTATTTTAAAATCATTATTTTGTCAAAATAATTAAATTATTACTGACCATTAGACTTTGAGTTAATCAAAAGGGAAACAATCCAAGTGAGCCTACTCTAATCACATGAACCCTTTGAAGCAAAGTTTTCTCTGGGTAGTAACAGAAGAGGACGTCAGAGAGATCTGAAGCACTAGAAAGACTGAATATGCCATTACTGGCTTTGAAGATGGAGGGGCCATGTGCAAGGAGGACACCAAACCTCAAAGTCCAAAACCAATAGATGAACCCCAGGAATAAGTGCCCTGGAGAATGGCATCTTGTTTGAGCCAGAGAATAAAATTCCATTGATAAGATATAGGCCAGGTGTGGTGGCTCACACCTATAATCCCAGCACTGTGGGAGTCTGAGGTGGATGAATTGCTTGAGTCCAGGAGTTCAAGACCAGCCTGGGCAACATGACAAAAACAGGTCTCTACAAAAAATTAGCTGGGCATGGTGATATACGCCTGTAGTCCCAGCTACTTGGGAGGCTGAGGCAGGAGGATCACGTGAGCCCAGGAGGTGGACATTGCAATGAGCCAAGATCATGCCACTACACCCTAGCCTTGGTGACAGAATGAAATTCTTTCTCAAAAAAAAAAAAAAAAGATATATAGCATAGATAACCAACTGTATGGTTCACAGGCAAACAAAAACAAGCAAGGGAAATCCCAGAGCTCAGTTTCAGCAAAGAGTTAATTTGAGAAAACAATATTTGACAACTGTGGTGGGCAGAACTCTAAATTGACCACCCAAGATTTCCTGCCCTAATCTCCAGGACTATGAATAGGATGTGATATCATGTCTGTGGCTATGTTACATTACCTGGCAAAAGGGATTTTGCAAAAATAATTACATTATTACTGATCAGTAGACTCTGAATTCATCAAAAGGGAAATGATCCAAGTAAGTCTTCTCTAATCACATGAACCCTTTGAAAGCACAATTTTCTCTGGGTAGTAGCAGAAGAGGAAGTCAGAGAGATCTGAAGCACTAGAAAGACTGAATATGCCATATTGCTGGCTTTGAAGATGGAGGGGCCATGTGCAAGGAGGACCAGAGAGCTGTCCAACAACATCCAGCAAGGAAGCAGGGAACTCAGTCCTACAACCACAAGGAACTGAATTCTGCCAAAAACCTTAGAAGTGAATTCTTCCCAGAGCCACCAAATAAAAGCCCAACCCAGCCCACACTTTCATTTCAGCCTAAGCAGAGAACCCAGTCAAGCCTACAAGCTGAAAACTTTGTAGTGATTTGTTAAGCAACAATAGAAAACTAATAAAACTGTCATTCCTTCCATTATTAAGGCCAGAATTATAAGGAATTTCCAAAGCATCTGTTGGCTTTTCTTATCATGGTTCTGCTTGATCAAATTCCTACAACCTCCCTGATACTCATCTTAAAATTAACAATACTTTATTTTCCTGGAAGAGAAGAGAGTAAGAATCTATGAATATTAAGCAAGTTACATTGAAATCTGCAGGCACTTTTTCCAAAAAGACAAATGCTGCAACAGGTAGAACATGCAATGCTTGTGAGATTCGTAGGAGACACTCATCTTCCAAAAAATTGGGCCAGTCAGCTGTTTACTATTGTTCCTATAGAGCAAAGGCAGACTTACCATAAACCTGCTTCAAATGAGGTGATTAAATGCAGACTGGATATTGATAACTGCCATCACTTCTGCTCCATGGAAGATAATAAAGATGGATAAAACAGCCCTACCCCAGCCCCTTGGAATCAACCCATGTTTGTGAGCAGAACCAAAGTGGACATAGGTCCACTTTGCCCTTTAAAGTGAAGGACCAGAACTACTTTTGAAAAACAAAAAATGTGTCTCATCATCAGAGGGCTTGGATTAGTCAGGGTTCGCCAAAGAAATAGAACCAATAAGAGAGATATAGTTGGAGATAAGACAGAGATAGAGATAGAGATAAAGAGGACAATTGACTTATTAGGACAATTGGCTCATATGATTATGGAGGCCAAGAAGTCCCATGATATGCTGTCTGCAAGCAAGAGAACCAGAAAAACTGGTGGCATAATGCAGTCAGAGTCCAAAGACCAGAGGACCAGGGGAGGGAGCTGATGGCAAAACTGAAGCAGAAGGTATGAGAACCTGGAGGAGGTTGGACAGCAGGTGGGAAGGGGGTGCAGTAATCAGTTTGAGTCCCAGAGTCCAAAGGCCCAAAAACTAGGCACTCCATTGTCCAAAGGCCAGATGGATATCCCAGCTCAAAGACAGAGAAAAAGAGAATTTACCTTTCTTCTGCCTCTTTGTTCTATTTTATCCCTCAGGGGATTGGATGATGCCTACCCATATTACCGAGGAAGATCTTCTGTACTCAGTCTACTCATTCAAATGCTAATCTCTTCCAGAAACAGCCTCATAGACACCCAGAAATAAAGCTTTACCAGCTATCTGGGCATCTCTTAGCTCAATCAAGTTGACACATAAAATTAACCAACACAGGGCTAAAACTAGTATGGTTAGTATTCAAATATTATTTATTATTCTTTGAGATAGAGAATTTAAAAAGCAGTCAAGCCTGGGTGCAGTGGCTCACACCTGTAATCCCAGCACTTTGGGAGGCCAAGGCCTCCTGGCCAAGGCCAGCCTGGCCAACATGATAAAACCGCGTCTCTACTAAAAATACAAAAAGTAGCCAGACATGGTGGCATGCACCTGTAAATAGCTACTCAGGAGGCTGAGGCAGGAGAATCGCTTGAACCCCAGGAGGTGGAGGTTGCAGTGAGCTGAGATCGTGCCATTGCACTCCAGCCTGGGTGACATAGCAAGACTCTGTCCCAGAAAAAAAAAAAGGGGGGGCAGTCAAAAAACCCTTTGACTTATTGCTTATTTTAAAAGAACAAGAAAGGAGAATTCCCAAATCTCAGTAGTCCTGAAGCAGCAACCATGAAACTCTTCATGAAGAACCCCATGGGCACACAGGAGGCTGCACTCTTCAAGAGGTACTATCCTCCCACAGACTCCCCATTAGCGGATGCACAGAGGTCCAGCTTGAAAGTCTTTGCAAGTTGGGCTGGAATGACCAGCCCTACACATACAAGTTTCCACTGTGAAAGTTGTTGGAATCAAAATGGAGTCACTTGTGTTAAAAACCCTAACAAAAGAAGCCAGGGAAGGCCATGAAAAGAAGGTTATCACACACAAACGCCTAATAACAAGAACTATCACTAAAGATTCAGCAAAAACCACAACCTTGCACAAAGACCATCACAATCTTATATAAAAACAATACTTCGGCAAGGACATCTGCCCAGAAGATTTGTCCAACCTTGAACCGGCACCACCCTTGTTATTGATCCTTATAACCCAGGATAATCATCTCAAAACAACTATGCAACCCTCTCATTTTCCTTTAAAAGCCATTGTCTTCTTTTACCTTCCTGAATACACACATAGTTCACATGTATTCCTATTGGCACATGTATTCCTATTGCAATGCCTGTTCCCAAGTAAATATTATTTCTTTTAGACGGCATCTCTCTGTTATTTAAGTTGACACAACTTTTTCTCATCATTTTAACTTTATCAGTGTTCACGTAGGGTTGCTTTAAAAAAGTTTGTTTTGACCTTATAAAACTATTGAAAGACTTTCAAACTTAAGTCCAACATTAGGTATCTCTAATATTCCAAGTGTTACCTGCAAAGTAATTCAGCCCTAGGAGGAACTGCTCACCACCTCCCCACCCAAAAGCCTGAGTCCCTCCAAAAATATGGGAGGGATCAAGTGGAGGAGCAAAGGAAAAGGAAAATAAAACTATATAATTCTCCTCAACTTAGCAAGAGAGCAAGAGAAGTTGCAACAAGTAATTATTCTATTCTATTAGTCAATTTTAACAAAATCATGGTTAATAATCCTGTGAAAACATCAAGGAAAGCACAGGAAATAATTCAATCATCATATTTATTGAGGGTTTATTATGTGCCAAGCACTGCTCCATTCAATCTCCCCACAACCTCATGAGATGGGTAATACTATTACTCCATGTTACAGATAAAACTGAGGCACAAAGAGGTTTAGTCACTTACCCAAGGTCATATAGCTAATAAGTGCTAGAAACTGGAATAAGAGAAGAAAGGAATAAAAAACAAAGTCTGAAGAATGAATGGTAACTGAGATGTCTTAGGCAACAGAGAGCTAATCAGTGGAAGATGTGCAGAGAAATCATTCATTCATTCATTTACTCATGCACCTATTGAGCTGAGTGCTGGAGATACGGCAATGGCAAATCAGTTTTTAAAGCTATCATTGTCCTTGAGATCTGGTGGTTATATACAGTTCAGTAAAGCTAAAATGGAGAATGCACTGAGTGAGGGGCATGGGAGACCTCTGTGAGACCTGAAGGTTAGAAAGACTCTTCCAGCAGAGACCGATGTCTGCTCTGAGATGTGGAGGACGAGGAAGGATGCTCCGGGGGTCAGAGCAGATTGCCTTAGCCCTTTGGGAAGGGTTATTGCTTCCCATGGGCGCTGGATGCTTTTTAAATAGACCCCAAAAGAAGAGAACATGACTCTGACAGCCAAATTCCAAATGAATCCAGTCATAGAGTTTATTTTTCTTCCTACCCTAAAAGCCCTCAGGGAAAGAGAAAGGGCTTAGCAAAGGCAGTGGGTGGCCAGATGGGCTGGGAAAGGCCTGAAGCTAGGATGTGAGGGGTTCAGTGGGAGGAAGAAAGCTCTGTGGGACGAGCCCGCTACAGCAGTGGGAGAAAGAGTTCAGCCTGGCATGTGGACATGTTTGTGGAGAATACAACAGGGACAAGTGAAAGCAGTCCAAGACAGCAACCAAACCCAGAGCGGCTCAGAGAGAGGGAGCTGCACTTCCGGGGCAGACACTGGGCAGACGTCTACACAGAGAGGAGTGGCGTCAGACAGGATTCTAGACTTGGCTGGAACTCAATAGCAAGACAACTCCCAGAAGGGAAGTGGGCAGAGGAGGCAAGGCTGTATTCCTAAAGAAAACAGAGGCTTGGGATGAGGTAAAAGCTCAGTCTTCCCAGGGAATTCCAGAAAGAAGAAATCACATGTGAGACATCTAAAGAGGACGGCTATTCTGGGAGACCGAAAGTCATTCAACTTGGCACATCAGGAGGTCAAAGACAGGGATCGAGTGAGGCACACAGAGGGCAGGTTGGTAATGGCTTTATGAAGAATTATAAGAAGTCTGGCATTCTTCTCATTAAACAGGGCGTGATAACTCAATGATATTTATCTGAGTATAAATCCTCAATTGACCAGAGCTGCTGCAAGAGGCCCAGATTAAGAATGATGTATGTTCTAATTGGTTTGGTGCATTTACACCTAGGAATACTTTTTTATTTTTTTGAGACAGAATCTCACTCTGTCACCCAGGCTGGAGTGCAGTGGTGTGATCTCTGCTCGCTGCAACCTCCACCTCCAGGGTTCAAGCAATTCTCCTGCCTCAGCCGCTCAAGTAGCTGGAACTACAGGTGCGTGCCAACGAGCACGGCTAATTTTTGTATTTTAATAGAGACAGGGTTTCACCATGTTGGCGAAGCTGGTCTCAAACTCCTGACCTCAGGTGATCCACCTGCCTTGGCCTCCCAAAGTGCTGGGATTACAGGTGTAAGCCACCACACTCGGCCTTATGCCTGAGAATAGCTTTTATTCAGTCACGAATTATCCTCTTCTTGCAAACACAATTGGTATAGAATTACCAATTGTGTTTGCAAGTGACCCAAAAAGATTTAGCAAGATGAGTTCTGAGAGGCACATAAAGCTGGAAAGTGTTGCTTTCTTGCATTAAGCCAATTTTCCTAGACTTCTGGATGTCCATCTCTTCATTTCAATGGCTAAAGAGGTAGGAGGTTTTCCTACACAGGCATCATTGCCACCACATAGCCCCTCCTAAACCTCTCACTGAAGATCTACCAGGATAACAGGACCTTCAGTTGGGTCTACTTCTGACCCTTTGAGGCCATGCAAGCCCCCACTACACTCCTCAGCTATGCCCTAACCTGCCCCATTCCTTCCTGAAACCAGGAACCACACGCAGAACGCTAGAGATTTTACTGCAGCCCAAAGACACTCGTTCCTTCCTGTTGAAATTGTATCTTCCCTCCTGTCTCTTGAATATCTCATTCCCAAATCACTTGCCCTGCTGTAAGAAAGCCACAGGGAACCTGCCCTGCTCCTGAAGACCTTGACATTCAAGCCAATCACCATCTCTACTGTGTCACATGGGCTTCCAGGACCCAATTTTATGTAACATGAGGACAAATATTTAACCTTTGAACCTTAGGGAAAACCTAAAAATGCTATTTCTCAATAAGGCATGGGAATATACTCAAATGGCCTGAGAGAATGCCACTCAACAAGAATCAAAAAGAAGAGGGACTTAAAGTTTTCCAGGATTTCCTCTATTCTGACACATCCACATTTCTCTTTTAAAGCAAGCATTACCAATAAGCAATGATGTTATGAGAAGACACTACACAGGGAAGTGGCTTAGCATTAAGGAAGTTAGATCTGAAGCTTGACAGCTATAGACGCTGACAATATTGAAATTCGCTTGTTATTCACCCAAGAGGCTGACACCAGCCAGGTAGCTGCACTGCAGAGGCAGATAAAGCAACATCTATGTCATTCATGTGATCAGTGACTCTTTCTTAAAAAGGTGAATCTTCAGCATCAGTGAAAGGAATGTTGTTATTCTAACATCTTAACAAGCTAAAACAAAATAAAACAAACTAGCATCCATGAAAGAAATGTTGTTAACATCTTAACATCCCAGCTGATCATCAGTTCAGAAGGAAAGGAATCAATGCTTGCAGGATAAATATCCTCCTAAACATTCAAAAACACCCAAGAAACTCCTTCCTGGGCACAAAGTTTTATTCATAGTGAAGTCTGTGAAAAAACCACTGAAAATATTTTATTTTTCCTGATTTGACTTTCTCCCAAGCCTCTTATGATGATGAGGAGATATTTTTATTTTTTATTTGTCTACTTTGCCAAGTTGAATTATGAAATCAGGCCACTGGGAGATTAATATGGGGCACTGCATCATTTGCCACCAAATGATCATATCATTTCCCCATAACAAAAGAAAGATGAAGCCTAATTATGGAATAACCCAAAGACATTTTCTTCTACTTGTTGTCACAAAAAGAAATGTTTTCTAATTTATTTTACAGGGAAATGTAAATGTAAAAGTCTGTGTTAATGCAAAGTTAAAGTGTTAAGATAATGAATTTTAAGACAGGAAATGAGGCTATTCTGGGTTCAAAAGCCTCTCATGATATATGCAATATAGTCAGGATCATAGTTTAAAATCTAAATTTTCTTTTCAACTGTGTATATTTGGAAGTTGGCTATTATGCAGTGACCTCAAATCTTCCTGATGTGAAAGGCAGTTAAATAACAGAGCAGAACACAAGACTGACCACACACAAAAAAATCTTCCTTGATGATTTCTGAGGGTTCTTTAGATATTTCTGTGCCCCTGATGACTTAGGATCAGGGCTAATGGATCCAGTCACCTGGCTTTAAATGACCTCTAGCGAGTCCTTCAAGTTCTGTGTCTCTAATATTGAATTTTATAGGCTATTAATGCCTTTTCAATTATATCATTAGCTATTTTCCTGCATGGCAGTACCTCTTTTAAGAGATGAGATGCAGAATACTGATAAGAAATCAGTTTATGTCCTTCATTACACAGTGAGATGTTATCCTTGAGGGACTTTACCTCAAGGGCTTACTCTCAGCCAAATGCCCTGCAATGTCTCTGATACAATGTGATATGATCGCTAGGGAGCCCCCCTCCTTCCTCTCCAGAACTGTCCACAAAGGGCAGTCTTGATTTATAAAGAACGAGTCCAAAATCAAGCTCATCCTCTTCCCCCAACACAAACCGGCTGTGGCAGAGACTGGCACCGAGTCCCCCAAGGGAGAAATGTTGGGGTTTCTCTTGACTTTCCTCCAGTCAGTTTCTTTACAAGACCTGCATATTCTACTTCTTTAAGATCTCTTGTCCATCTCTTCACCTCTATTTCGGGTAACAATATGTCCCTATTGTCCAGGACAGTCTTGATTTATGCCCATTGTCCCAGCATAATCATGAACAGTGCTCCCTTTCACTCACAAGAGTCCAGGTATAGACAAATGATACTGTCTCTACTTTGACTCCCATTGCCACAGCTGACTTCAGGCCCTTGCTAATTCCTACCTGGATGGTAGTAGTAGTTGGCAGTAGGAGCTGCCAATTGATTTTCCCTTTGGTCCATTTACTTTTAAATTTTTTTAATCGGCCAGGCGCCGTGGCTCATGCTTGTAATACCATCAGGAAGGCTGAGGTGGGTGGATCACCTGAGGTCAGGAGTTCGAGACCAGCTTGGCCAACATGGTGAAACCCCATCTCTACTAAAAATACAAAAACTAGCCAGGCATGGTGGTGGGCACCTATAACCCCAGCTACTCAGGAGGCTGAGGCAGGAGAATCGCTTGAACCTGGGAGGCAGAAGTTGCAGTGAGACGAGATTGCACCACTGCACTCCAGCCTGGGTGACAAGAGCAAAACACCAACTCAAAAAAAAAAAAAAAGAAAAGAAAAAAAAATTTTAATTGATTGCCAATTCTGTACCAGACACACTATTAGCATGAGGCCATGCTCCCCAATAGGGGCATGCAATTTGCATACTGCACAAGGGCACCCAGCCCAGGGAGCAAGAAAAACTATAATTCAGTTCTCCACCTGCTGGGCCACGCATCTTCATGTGGACTGGGTCTGCTTCATCGGAGAAAGGGACGCCTTTTTCTTCGCACAAAGCAACCACCTGCTTGCCAAGTCTTGAACCCTCAGTGCTGCATCTGCCCAGTGGAGGTGGTTTTTTTTTAATTACCATAAAGGAACAGCATAGGCTGACTGTAGCCCCTGCATTGTGGAAACTGCATTCCTTCTTCAAGTCTGTCCCTGTTATGATCCATTTCCCTCTTACTTCTGTAATGACCTTCCAACACCACAACCTGACCTTGCCTCTCCCCTGCACCCCTCAACAGCTCACAGTCATCTATAAGATGCAATCCAAAGCTCTGGGTGCAGTGTGCAAGGCCCTTCATTATCTGTCATCTGCCCTCTCTCCAGACTCATTTCTTCCCAATTCTCCACATACTTACCTTGCTTCAGCTAAGCTGAACTTCTTGTGGCAGCTGGAACATGCCAAAGTGGTTTCCATTGGCTTAGCCCCTTTTCATGCACTGTTTATCCGAGTTTGGGTGATCAGATACACCCTACCCCATCACCTGACAATCTCTGATTTACTAATGGTGATAACGATGAAGGAGAGAAAGGAGAAAAAAAATGAAATAATAAAGATGATAGATAACTATTGTAACAGACTGTTGAATAGAACAACTCTTCCCTTGCCTAAAAAATGGCACTAGGATCTACAACCCAAAACTATAGGTTCTATGTGTCCCCACATTCTAAAGCAGAGCCACCAATAATTGGACCAGGGCCAGGTGTGGTGGCTCATGCCTATAATCCCAGCACTTTGGGGGGCCAAGGCAGGAGGATCACTTGACATCAGGAGTTGGAGACCAGCCTGAGCAATATAATGAGACTCTGTCTCTACAAAAGCAAAGAAAAATTATTAATAGTCAGGTATGGTGGTATGCACCTGTAATCTCAGTTATTTAGGAGGCTGAATAGGGGGATCGCTTGGGCCCAGGAATTTGAGGCTGCAGTGAGCTATGATTGTACCACTGCACTCTAGCCTAGGTGACAGAGCAAGACCTTGTCTCAAAAAAAAAAAAAAATTGAACCAGAATGCTCCTCAATGCTACATGTCCCTGCCACAAGCACCACAAGCCCCACACACCATCCCCCCACCCCCCCACACACAGGCACATATAAACAGGTTTGGGGTGAGAGCTTACTGGAGAAAGCAGGTTTCTCCTCCCCTTAATCACTGCCCCACCCCCAACTCCTAAGAAGACAAGGGTAACGGAGCCAAGAGATCTGTGATGTTTGCAAGAAAAAGAGACAAGCATTCCGTTGTCCAATTAGATGTCTCCTGAATAGGCAGGCTGGCTTCTGGCCCTGTACTGGCTGGACATAGAGGGACTTCACAGGGGCAGGCTGCACAGCACCACGGGTTTCCCACAGATATCAAGAAACTTGCCAGACTGAGTAGTCTTAGAGATACTCCACCAAGAAGGGTGCTCGCCAGGTACAAGGACCCATCGGCAAAGGGTTTGGGAGTGTCCTGTGGGCTGGGGGAATATTGAGCTGAAGTAGTGTAGAAGGGAGGGGGACATATATCTCTTGCATCATTACCCTCCAGCCAAAGATCACAGGAATGCACCTGTAGTTGAATAAGTTGAGTTTATCACTCATTGTAGCAAGGGAGGATAGACACCATATGGAACTATGGGGGTCTTAGTAAGGGGGTGTTAGAAAGAGCCTATTATAGGATTTGGACTTTGGTTGAGTAATTTAGGGGAAGGTCTAAGGAAGCAGGAGGTTGCTATGGATGAGGTGCTGTCAGAAAGCAGGAATGATTCTTTTTAAACATTAAAAAATTTTAATTCACAAAAAATTGTGTATATTTACAGGGTACATGATGTTTTTATATATGTATGTATTGTGGAATGACTAGATTAAGCTAATTAACATATCCTTTACCTCACATACTTATCATTTTTGAGGCAAGAACATTTAAAATGTACTCTCTGTCAGGCGTGATGGCTCACACCTGTCATTCCAGCACTCTGGGAAGGCTGAGGCGGGCGGATCACGAGGTCAAGAGTTCGAGACCAGCCTGACCAACATGATGAAACCCAGTCTTTCCTAAAAATACAAAAATTAGCTGAGCGGGGTGGTATGTGCCTGTAATCCCAGCTACTCAGGAGGCTGAGGCAGGAGAATGGCTTGAACCCGGGAGGTGGAGGTTGCAGTGAGCCAAGATTGCGCCACTGCACTCCAGCCTGGGCAACAGAGCGAGACGCCGTCTCAAAAAAAAAGAAAGAAAAGAAAAGAAAAGAAAATTCAACACCACTTCATGATGAAAAACAATCAACAGAATAGAAAGGAATTTCCTCAACCTGATAAGACTGTCTATGAAATGCCCACAGCTAACTTCATACTTAATGGTGAAAAACTAACAACTTTCCCTCTAAGGTGAGCACTGGGACAAGGGTGTCCACTCACCTCTTCTATTCAACATTATACTGGAGGTTCTAACCAGGGCAATTAAGCAAGAAAAAGAAACAAAAGGCACCAATTAAACAGGAAGAAGTAAAAATATCTCCATCTCCACATCCAGCCTCTCCACCTCACTAAAACTGAAGCTGAACAGGTGACAATATATCTGTTATTGGAAGGGTGGAGTTGTCAACTTGCTCTTTTTTTTTTTTTTTTTCTTTTTTTTTTCTTTTTTATTGATCATTCTTGGGTGTTTCTCGCAGAGGGGGATTTGGCAGGGTCACAGGACAATAGTGGAGGGAAGGTCAGCAGATAAACAAGTGAACAAAGTTCTCTGGTTTTCCTAGGCAGAGGACCCTGCGGCCTTCCACAGTGTTTGTGTCCCTGGGTACTTGAGATTAAGGAGTGGTGATGACTCTTAACGAACATGCTGCCTTCAAGCATCTGTTTAACAAAGCACATCTTGCACCGCCCTTAATCCATTCAACCCTGAGTGGATACAGCACATGTTTCAGAGAGCACAGGGTTGGGGGTAAGGTCACAGATCAACAGGATCCCAAGGCAGAAGAATTTTTCTTAGTACAGAACAAAATGAAAAGTCTCCCATGTCTACCTCTTTCTACACAGACACAGCAACCATCCGATTTCTCAATCTTTTCCCCACCTTTCCCCCCTTTCTATTCCACAAAACCGCCATTGTCTTCATGGCCCGTTCTCAATGAGCTGTTGAGTACACCTCCCAGATGGGGTGGTGGCCGGGCAGAGGAGCTCCTCACTTCCCAGTAGGGGCGGCCGGGCAGAAGCGCCCCTCACCTCCCGGACAGGGTGGCTGGCCGGGCGGGGGGCTGACCCCCCCCCACCTCCCTCCCGGACGGGGCGGCTGGCCGGGCGGGGGGCTGACCCCCCACCTCCCTCCCGGACAGGGCGGCTGGCCGGGCAGAGGGGCTCCTCACTTCCCAGTAGGGGCGGCCGGGCAGAGGCGCCCCTCACTTCCCCGACGGGGCGGCTGGCCCGGCGGGGGGCTGACCCCCCCACCTCCCTCCCGGAGGGGGCGGCTGGCCGGGCAGAGGGGCTCCTCACTTCCCGGTAGGGGCGGCCGGGCAGAGGCGCCCCTCACTTCCCGGACTGGGCGGCTGGCCGGGCTGGGGGCTGATCCCCCCACCTCCCTCCCGGACGGGGCGGCTGGCCGGGCGGGGGGCTGACCCCCCCACCTCCCTCCCGGATGGGGCGGCTGGCCGGGCGGGGGGCTGACCCCCCACCTCCCTCCCGGATGGGGCAGCTGGCCGGGCAGAGGGGCTCCTCACTTCCCAGAAGGGGCGGCCGGGCAGAGGCGCCCCTCACCTCCCGGATGGGGCGGCTGGCCAGGCGGGGGGCTAACCCCCCCACCTCCCTCCCGGACGGGGCGGCTGGCCGGGCCGGGGGCTGACCCCCCCACCTCCCTCCCAGACAGAGCGGCTGGCCGGGCAGAGGGGCTCCTCACTTCCCAGTAGGGGCGGCCGGGCAGAGGCGCCCCCCCCACCTCCTGGACAGGGCGGCTGGCCGGGCAGGGGGCTGATCCCCCCACCTCCCTCCCGGATGGGGCAGCTGGCCAGGCGGGGGGCTGATCCCCCCACCTCCCTCCCGGACGGGGCGGCTGGCCAGGCGGGGGGCTGACCCCCCCACCTCCCTCCCGGATGGGGCAGCTGGCCGGGAGGGGGGCTGACCCCCCCACCTCCCTCCCGGACGGGGCGGCTGGCCGGGCAGAGGGGCTCCTCACTTCCCAGTAGGGGCGGCCGGGCAGAGGCACCCCTCGCCTCCCGGACGGGGCGGCCGGCCAGGCGGGGGGCTGACCCCCCCACCTCCCTCCCGGACGAGGCGGCTGGCCGGGCAGAGGGGCTCCTCACTTCCCGGTAGGGGCGGCCGGGCAGAGGTGCCCCTCACCTCCCGGACGGGGCGGCTGGCCGGGCGGGGGGCTGACCCCCCACCTCCCTCCCAGACGAGGAGGGAGGACGCTCCTCACTTCTCAGACGGGGCGGCTGCCGGGCAGAGGGGCTCCTCACTTCTCAGACGGGGCGGTTGCCAGGCAGAGGGTCTCCTCACTTCTCAGACAGGGCGGCCGGGCAGAGACACTCCTCACATCCCGGACGGGGCGGCAGGGCAGAGGTGCTCCCCACATCTCAGACGATGGGCGGCCGGGCAGAGACGCTCCTCACTTCCCAGACGTGATGGCGGCCGGGAAGAGGCGCTCCTCACTTCCTAGATGGGATGGCGGCCGGGCAGAGACGCTCCTCACTTTCCAGACTGGGCAGCCAGGCAGAGGGGCTCCTCACATCCCAGACGATGGGCAGTCAGGCGGAGACGCTCCTCACTTCCCAGACGGGGTGGCTGCCAGGCAGAGGCTGCAATCTCGGCACTTAGGGAGGCCAAGGCAGGCGGCTGGGAGGTGGTTGTAGCGAGCCGAGATCACGCCACTGCACTCCAGCCTGGGCGCCATTGAGCACTGAGTTAACGAGACTCCGTCTGCAATCCGGCACCTCGGGAGGCCGAGCCAACTTGCTCTTTAAAGGCTCCATTCACCTGCCTTTTTTCTAACATCTCTTCTTGTTTTCAGGTCCTCCAGCTCGACTGGCACTATCACAGAGCTCGGGTTCCCCTTTCAGTGACCAGAAACTTGCTTGTTTTCTTTGCTTGCTGGGCAGTGAGGAGGTTCCTCAAAGGGACTCCGCTGTAGCACATGCTTGCATTCTCACTGTTGGCTCTGATGCAGGACCTCCACACACTGTGGGTGACAGCTCTTAGTGTACAGCTGCTGCCACTGCCCACCCACATGCCCTACACACGCAAACACACACACACACACACACACACACACACACACACACACAGTTTGTAGAGCCTGAGGACTTCTTCTGGCTGCAGAGATAAGCACCTTTATTGGCTGTCTTCCCTTCCTGCTTGCTCACCTGCCTGCCCCAACCCTCAATCTCTGTGTCCTGATGTGGCTTCTCAGGTGACCTACTTGCACTGGAATCCTTGTCTCAGAGAAAGCTTCTGGAGAATCTAAAACTATGACAGATCGTCATACTAGATCATGGAACCAATTTAGTGGCTCTTGACCAGTGAATTAATAAAAAGGAAATCAGGGCCAGGCATAGTGGCTCACACCTGTAATCCCAACACTTTCGGAGGCCGAGGCAGGTGGATCACTTGAGGTCAGGAGTTCGAGACCAGCCTGGGCAACATGGTGAAACCCTGTCTCTAGTAAAAACACAAAAATTAGCCGGGCATGTTGGTGCATGCCTGTAATACCAGCTACTCGGGAGGCTGAGGCAGAAGGATTGTTTGAAGCTGGGAGGCAGAGGTTGCAGTGAGCCAAAATCTCACCACTGCACTCCAGACTAGGCGACACAGGGAGACTTCATCTCAAAAAAAAGAAAAAGAAAACGAAAGAAAAGAAAAGAAAGAAAGAAATTAAATACAATAGGAAATAGAGTGCACTCTGCATTTGTTTCCTTTTCAAGAAAACAAATGGGTCATGTAAACTGCATCTCTTAGGATGGAACAAAGACAAAAATATTTAGGAAAACTCTGCTGTAAAGATTTTTCATTGTTTTTTAAACAACTGTCAGGTCAACATATGACCTTTGAGGGGAAAAAAAATGCTCCACTTGTCTATAATACACTAGGGAGAGGCCAAAAAGCAGTGCTAGGTTTTTCTGGATTGGAGGATGTTTCCCCACTCTCCACCCCCCGATTTTGTGGTCATTTAATTTTCAAAAAATTTGTAATAATTATCCTTGTAAGAGTCTGTTGAGAATGAGTTCTTTACATTGCTAATGGGATTATGAACTGAACTGCTGGCTTTCAGTCAGCAACCCTGTAAATCCCTGGATTTATGCTAAGAAAAAAGAACACAAAAGAACCACAATGTGACATGCAGAATAATGCACGCTGCAGTGTTACACGTTCAGTTAAAAAGTGAAAGCAACTTCCATGTCTGCATCGGAGAGGCCAGTGTTCCTGGGAAGAGAGGCTTTCAAGTTGAGTTTGCAGAGGACTTCGCAGAAAGACTGAGGAAGAGTCCACCGTTTATATCAAAAACCTCCTGGAATGCTGGTGAAGACTGGGGGCGCTTTAGGTGCCTCCGTGGCAGCTCCAACGAGGAAGGAGCTGGGACCCCTGCTCCTCTCAGCTGCGCTCTGGAGGGCGAGCAGTTCAGCAAGAACTCAAAACAAGGGCACAGCTCTCACACGGATTCCAGTACTCACTGAAAACGGCTCAGCACAAAAAAAGCACAGTCTTGTTGAATGCCACTGGGAGACAAAGCGGGGAGGGAGGTGCAGGCAGTTAAGAGGTTCCAGAAAGGGAAGTGGTTGGCAACGATTTGTCCTTTTAGTGCTTGACACCCAAGACCACAGCAGGCCTGTGGCCAGCGGGGACACAGTCCACAAGTGGGGGTTTTTAACAGCTTGTTCTTAAGAGAGCTTCCCAAACCACAGAGTAATGAGCACTCAGGTGTCTCAGGCCCACGGAGGATTTAATAGATGAAACCCTGGATCGTCTCGAAGCCGTGGTTGTTAAGAAGTTTAAATATATTGACCGGAAACGGGGAGAAACCAGAGGGTGGAGGAGCCGCTCGCACTGCGGTGCGATCCCTGAGGGCTCGGGGCAGGGGACTGGGGACCGAGCAGGAGCTGGCGGGGTGAGCTCTGCGAAGCGGGCGTGAGACCCAGCGCCCATGGGCCGGTCACGCCGGGTGCCCGCTCAACCCCCCCCCCACGCCAGCAGGAGCGCGCGCGCAGGCCCCGCGGGGCCGGGAGGGCGGCACGGGCGGGGCCCCCGTGCTCTCACCGCCCCGGGGTGTGGTTCCAGCGGACGGGCCGGGCGGGGCGGCGGGTTTAAGGCGCCGGCCGGCCCCACACGGCTCACTCGCGCCCTTGCCGCTGCCACCGCACCCCGCCATGGAGCGGCCGTCGCTGCGCGCCCTGCTCCTCGGCGCCGCTGGGCTGCTGCTCCTGCTCCTGCCCCTCTCCTCTTCCTCCTCTTCGGACACCTGCGGCCCCTGCGAGCCGGCCTCCTGCCCGCCCCTGCCCCCGCTGGGCTGCCTGCTGGGCGAGACCCGCGACGCGTGCGGCTGCTGCCCGATGTGCGCCCGCAGCGAGGGCGAGCCGTGCGGGGGTGGCGGTGCAGGCAGGGGGTACTGCGCGCCGGGCATGGAGTGCGTGAAGAGCCGCAAGAGGCGGAAGGGTAAAGCCGGGGCAGCAGCCGGCGGTCCGGGTGTAAGCGGCGTGTGCGTGTGCAAGAGCCGCTACCCGGTGTGCGGCAGCGACGGCACCACCTACCCGAGCGGCTGCCAGCTGCGCGCCGCCAGCCAGAGGGCCGAGAGCCGCGGGGAGAAGGCCATCACCCAGGTCAGCAAGGGCACCTGCGAGCAAGGTGGGCACGAGCGCTTCCCTCTCCAACCCTGCGCCGCTCGGCCCAGCGAAGGGCACATCCGACGGGGCGTCCGCGGCGGCCTCGCCCCGCGCTGCTCACTGCGATTCCCCCGCGGGCATCCCAGGAGCCAGATGGGAGGGAAAGAGTTGGCAGCCGCGGAATGCCAGGAGCGGTGGGCGACGCCCCCCCTTCTCCTTTTTGGTGGTTTTATTTTGAGAGTTTGGTGCGTGCGTCCAGAAAGTGAGGGCCGGGTGTATATGTAGAAAAGATTTTCCGAGACCTCAGACTTCCCCATGCCCAAAGCGCACCCAACTCGTGCTAACATCTGTCCATTTCTCATCATTCTTGGCTTGGGGATGTAGAGAGAGGTGAAGTCAAGAGATGGGGGAAAGGAGTTTGACAATTAAATATAAAGTAAGGACTTCCAGACAGACTTTTTTTTAAAAAAAGATAGGATCTTGCTCTGTCGCCCAGGGTGGAGGGCAGTGGCACGATCTTGGCCCACTGCAACCTCTGCCTCAAGCGATCCTCCTGCCTCAGCCTCCCAAGTAGCTGGGACTACAAGCCTGTGCCACCACGCCTGGCCAATTTTTGTTTTTTTGTTTTGTTTTGTTTTGTTTTATAGCGACGGAGTTTCACTATGTTGCCTAGGCTGGTCTCGAACTCCTGAGCTCAAGTAATCCCAGCCTGCTGGGATTACAGGCATAAACCACCGTGCACAGCCCTGATTTCTTAGTATTGAAGAAAATAGTCCACTTTCTAAAAATTATAGGTTCTCAAACAGTAATCTAACTAGCTAATTATTTGTGGGCAAAAATAAAATACAAACTCTTTGAAGACTGTTTTTGTGATGCACTTTGTTGTCAACCTTCTGACCATTTTGTTTTTCCTTCCTGTTTCTTTGATTTGTATTGTTTTGCATAATTTGTCCCCAGGATACACTGTTTAGCAGAAATGTCTTTGAGATTATGTTTGATTGTTTATTTTATTCCAAACAAGTCCAAGCTTGCTGTAAATGAAATAAGGAAATAGGCCGGGTGGTTTGGCTCACGTCTGTAATCCCAGCACTTTGGGAGGCCAAGATGGGCAGATCACGAGGTCGGGAGTTCGAGATCAGCCTGACCAACATGGTGAAACCCCATCTCTAATAAAAAATATATATATATACATTAGCTGGGCATGGTGGTGCATGCCTGTAATCACAGCTACTCAGGAGACTGAGGCAGGAGAATCGCTTGAATCTGGGAGGCGGAGGTTGCAGTGAGCCGAGATCACACGACAGCACTCCAGCCTGGGTGACAGACAGAGACCCCATCTCAAAAAAAAAGAAAGAAAGAAGAAAATAAAGTCTGGACTTGCAAATACACGCACATACACACACACATAGAAATTTTAACTCTAATGCCTGAAATAACATTTTCCATTGGCAGTATTTTCAAGGGAAAGTCAGACATTCAATGTTGGCAGCTCCTGATCTTAGCCAAGGTAGAAAAGGGAGAGGAGGCAGTTCTGAGATTACAGAAGCTGTTGCTTCTTTAAAACAGTTCAGACTTTCTCCAGAATTTCCAAATTCTTTCTTTAGAGCTTTTCCCAGAAGTCCACAAACTAATAGGTTGTATGTCATCAGTTTCAGAGTTCACTATTGAAAGCCTTAAATTGTGTAACTCACTAGTAACTATTTATAGTATCATCACCTTAAACTTAGAAAATTGCAACCCAAAATAATCTGCATATGTTTACAATAGAAACAGTTATTTGTTACTTTGGATCTCATTTGTCGGTCACATCATGAAAAGATAAATGTGCGTTATTTAAGAATTTATTCCAAATATTGAGATTTTCTTATAAACATTACAATGGGGAACTTTATAGTTTTTTCAAAATGGAGAGCAGAACGTTGGCTTGGTGATTGTTCAAGTGTTGTCAATTTCTAGTTTATACTTAATATTCCTTTTTCTCACCTGCTACTTACATCACCAAACACTCACACAGTCTGATTATAAAATATTGAGACTGACAGTCATATAGAACCAGTTTCATAACCTCATTACCATGTACACCCAGCTCAGTACCTCTCCAGACTGCAAACCCTTTGAGGGTTCCGGCCTGGCTTTTCTTTATATTTGGGGAAATGTTAGTGTAAACAGCATCTAAAACTGGAAACCTTGACTTAAATTAGCCATTTCTTCTCATCCTAAATTGAGAGAGATGAGGTCTAAATGGCAGAGACCATTTATAGGAGAATGCCAAAGAGAGCAGAAGAGAATGGGAAGCCTTTCCCACAGCAGAAACTTTCCACAGCAGAGACAATAGACTGATCCCTATCACATCCCCTAAATATTTCTTCTGACACCTGGATGGGTTTTGACAATCATAGAAGCAAACTGGACAGAGTGCCATTTACTTCTGTGCCATTTCATACTGGGGCTTTGCACAGAATAGGAAATGCATTGTCTAGGTTCCTCTAGACCTCTAGGTTCCCTTCTATTCTCAGAAGAAACTTAAGTTATGCTTGAGTATAACTTGAGTAGGGGCCAGGTAGGGGCAGCATTGTGGGATTCAGCCACAATGGTGTGATTCAATCTGCCTTCTGGTCTTTGGTTCCATTTAACATGCATTTACTGAGCAGCTAACTTGAGTCAGCACTGTACCAGGTGCTATATACCAGGGATGTACAAAACAGATTTGATGTTGCTGATTAAGAAAGTATCTGTACAAGTTACAAACTCACCTCCCAGAGCACTTGCCCTGGAGCCCTGGAGCTTGCCCCAGTCTTCCTCCTTTCTAAGATCACCACTTACCCAACTGGGAAGAGATCTTGGTCTGCTTGTTTTCCATACCTCTCTGGTAGGAGGCAAAGCGATCTGCTTGAAAATATGTCTGAAAGATAATCAGCAAATAATTTCAAATCTTGGAACTGTCATTATGAATTTACTGCCATTAGATTGTATTGAGGTCCCTGAAGTCATGGATAACCAGAAGGGGGAATTTGAAGATTCCATTTAATAAAAAGAAGTTGATACAAAGAAGCTAAGATGTATAATAAAATTTCATAGTTGGAATAGAACATGATGCTTCTGTATTCCAATTACTGATTATACCTTTTGTTCATAGTCTTTTAAATCTGAGCTCTTTGGCAATCCCATTTCAGCTGCTTTGGTCTCATTAGGTACCATCCTTTCTCCCTCAGAATTAATTTTCACTTCTGGAATCAGAATGTCATTCTTAAGGGTCTCCCTTATTAGTACCTTTAGGACCAAGTTCAAACTACCTAGCAGGACATAACAGGCCCTTCACAATATAACTCCATTCTATTATTTTGACCTCTTCTCTCCAACCTCCTTTATGCACTGGCCACAGTAAGTGTCTGCTATTCACACTTCAGCACATATGTCTCTATGCTTTCATGCCTCTGTAGAAGTTGTGCCTTCTGCCTGCAACGCCTCTCACCTCCACACACACAATTGCACGCTCCTTCACTTCCTTTCCATCCTTTGAACTCTTACCTATGATCCTTTTGTAGTTCATAAGCATGATGATTGAGTGTTCATACACATGTGTGAGGTATGTCGCCCCCAAACCTTTTATGACATTGGCACATTACCTGTCTGACATGAAAGAAAAATAATAATAAAAATTTAAAAAATGGGCAGCCAGGCGCCATGGCTCACGCCTGTAATCCCAGCACTTTGGGAGGCCGAGGCGGGCGGATCACGAGATCAGGAGATCGAGACCATCCTGGCTAACACAATGAAACACTGTCTCTACTAAAAATACAGAAAATTAGCCAGGCATGGTGGCGGGCACCTGTAGTCCCAGCTACTCGGGAGGCTGAGGCAGGAGAATGGCATGAACCTGGGAGGCAGAGCTTGCAGTGATCCAAGATAGCACCACTGCACTCCTGCCTGGGCAAAAGAGCAAGACTCCATCTCAAAAAAAAAAAAAAAATTTAAAAAATGGGCTCTTACCTAGCCTTCAAGGATCAGCTGTCAGTTTCTCTGAGAAGCATTCTGACTTTCCCCCACCCCAAAATGATGTATTTGTTCTTCTAGAGCTATGCATCCAGCCATTGTTTCAACTAATATTTATTCCACGTGTACTGTGTATCTGTATATAAGAGGCAGTATAGCAGAGAAGTTAAGATGAGGAGCTCTCAAGCCAGACTCCCTTGGTGTGAATCTTGACCACTTACTAACTATAGCCTTGAGCAAGTTATTTGACCTGTCTGCCCAGGGTTTTCCTCACTTATAAGACAGGGATTATAACCATTATCTATCTCATAGGGTTGTCATGAAGATTAAATGTCATGAATATTATCCATAGAAAGCTTGGATGAACATTAATTGTTGTCATTATTCAACATAAAAGTAAGCTCCAGGTGGGAAGGGAGATTTTGCTCCCTCATATAGACAGACCCAAGGACCTAGATAAGTGCGTGGTATGTAGTATGTTCTTTAAACACATGTCTAATGCATGAATCAATGACTGAATCAACCTATGAATTGGCTAGGCACTCTCCTAATCTCAGGGTAAGTAGCCTTGAATAAGATACACAGAAACAAGGAAACATATTTTCACACAATGTGTACATGCTGTGAAGGGTGTACATCGGAGAAATAGGTTAGAGACTCCAGATGAATGAGCAGTATTAAGTGAGGTGAGTAGAGCCATGCTAAGAACGCTTGGGAGGATTTCAGCAAAGGGAACAGCAAGGCCTTGGGCCCTGAGTGGAGAACAAGTTGGCTACTATAGACCTTCCCCAACTGCCACAAAAGGGCTCTTTGAATGTCTGTCTTCCCCACTAGACTGTAACCATTGTAAAAGAGGGATTTCATCTTATAACACCTTATAAACACAGTGTCTGGCTAATAATTGGGCATATCATAAATATTTGTTGATTAACAAAGGAATCCTCTTAAGAAAGCACCTTCCTGTTTGGAAATGCAGGAAAGCCCCTCTCCCGCCTGTCTGCTCTCTTTCCTCCTGGCATCTTCTGCCTTCCTAAAGTCTAGGCCAGGGAATTCATCTGACATTGATTTGCCTTCCTTTCTGTCATCAGCAATCCTGAACTCTAATATTGGATGGTAACTTTTTCCCCCAAATCCCAACATTTCCATATCCCCTTGCCAAGTAAAATTAGGTCCAGAGCTATAGAAACTGTTCTGTAAGTGGAAAATTCTTCAGTATAGATTTTGATTTTCAGGTACTCATTTTATTTGATGAGTTTTAAACCTCCATTCTTTGAGAAGCTCATTTTAGATTCATTAGACTCATTTTTTATGTTGATAATATATCATTTAAATGTCCATGTTCTACTATCCTTCAGTAAATGTATGAACTTCATTGAAAGTTGAAACAAAGGGGTTTCAAATTAAATGAAGTCGTTAATTGTCTGGTTTATCTTGGGGGAGTGCAAGTCAGTGTAATACTTCACTAAACTAACACAGTAGTACCATGAGGACTGTCAGAGAGCCAGAGGAGGGGACCCAGGTTTGTGGAGGAAAAGCCAAGAATCACTTAGTGGAAGAATGATGTCCTGACTGAGACAGGGATAAGAAGGAATTGGGTGGAGAAGAGCTAGCATAGAGGTTGTGGTAGAGTTAGAAGGGAGATGAGAAGAAAACACTGTGTATATACAATAGAATACTATTCAGCCTTTAAAAAGAAGGAAATTTTGTCATTGCCACAACATGAGGGGACCTGGAAGGCATTATATTAAGTGAAAAAAAAGCCAAGCACAGAATGACAAATGCTATGTGATCTCACTTATATGTGGAATCTAAAAAAAGTCAAACTCATAGAAGCAGAAAATAGAACAGCAGTTACCAGAGATGGGGTTGGGAGGAGGGGACAGGATTGGCAAGATGTTGGTCAAAGGACACACAAGTTTGGTTAGAGAGGAGACATAAGCTCAAGAGATCTATTGTCCCTCATGGTGACTATAATTAATAACAATATATTATATACCTGAAAATTGCCAGCCTGGGCAACATAGTGAGACCTCGTCTCTATAAAAAAATAAAAAAAATTAGCTGGGTGTGGTGGCACACACCTGTAGTCCCAGCTACTTGGTAGGCTGAGGCAGGAGGATTACTTGAGCCCAGGAGGTCAAATCTGCAGTGAGCCATGATCATACCACTGCACTCCAGCCTGGGTAACAGAGCAAGACCCTGCCTCAAAAAAAAAAAAAAAAAAAGAAAAGTTCTAAGATCATAGACTTTAAATGTTGTTACCACACACAAAAAAAAAGTGTATGAGGTAATGCATATGTTAAATAGCCTGATTTAGCCATTCCAAAATGTCTACATGCATCAGAACATCACGTTGTATACCATATATATATGATTTTCAGTTATCAGTTAAAACAATTTTTTAAGAGAAAGGAGATAACCAGAGCATAGCCAGCAGAAGGACTCGCATGAGGTTTGGTGGGACTGCCTAGGGAGAAGGAGGCAGCTGGCCGCGTGACAGAGCCCAGTGATAGGGGAGGGCCTGTGACCCCTTAAGGAGCTGAGACGCTGTCACAGAGCAGTGGGAGCACTGAGTGATGGAGCTGGATTTGTGCTTTTAGAAAAGCTTTGTTGGCTGCTGTTGGGAGAATGGATTGGAAGAGGGTGAGACTGCAGTCAGAGACTCCCATAAGGAAGCTGTTACTGTAATCACAACAACAGATGCCTACACTCCTTCCCAAGACTTCCCTCTCTGATCTTAGAAGCATTGTCAAATCCGGGTTCCCAGCCTGCCAGGGCAAGCTGCTTGCTACTTGGGAGTGAAAAGCCCTTGTGGAGCTTTTTCTCATTCAGTGACTGCTCATAAAGTGCCTTCACCTCGCTTGCCTTATTAGCCAGTCCTGCCTCCAAATTACTACCACTTGCTCCTTTCAGGAGTCTCTTCCCCCTAAAGTTCCTATTACTCCTTCTCTCTGCTTTCAGATCAGAAACAGAAAAAGTCACCTTCCCTAAGAGTCTGCTCCAGTCCAATAGAAATGCTTTAAAATTTTTCTGGCCTCAGCTGCCCTTCTTGAGCACAGAAATTTCTAGAATATTGAGTGAATCACTGGTTCTTTATTATCATTTTGTCCAGTTTCAATCACTGCATTTTAGGAAAGATTTGAAAAACTGAAGGACAAAGTGGGGCCTTAGAGGACTTAGGATTCTTTCAGAGGAAAGTAATCTAAAGAACAAGTTAATGTTTCTTCATCGTTTGGGAACTAGTTATTAAATGGAAGGTGCCTGACAAATTATTCTCTTAATACAGTTCTTCAGGAGGACAGCATTAAAAGGCCTGGAATTAAATAGCCACAAGGCACGTTTAGATGACACATCAGGAAGAACTTTCCAGTAAAAACTATTGAATAGGATACCGTGTTCAGGCAGAAGTCAGGAGACTCTCTTTAGGAGAGCTGAGAAATAACTTGAGGGAGAGGGGCCACATCTTGGGGAGGATTTTATAATTTTTAAATCTCTTAAACTATACAGCTTTGAGATGGAATGATTAAGCTGAGCAGGCATTTGTTAACATCCTGAAATACGATTTCCATCCTGTCCCTAGAGCCTGCCCTCGGGGTCCACTGTAGACTGGCCTTCTAGAAGAAACCGCCTTATAAGGCTCTCTTGGATAGTTCAGTGACAGAACACCCTTGGATGGAGTCCAAGGCCAGCTAGCCTTCACTGATTCAAAATTCCTCCCTACAGTGGATGAGATTATGATGCTTCCTTTACCTCAAGCCACCCCTACCCCACAAACAATCTGACCTCATCTGTGTTTTTCATTGTTAGACAAATAACATCTTGTTTTTAGCAGCTGGGGAACCCTGAATTATCGTCAAAAGAATTTTTAAGCCAGGGAATATGAGTGTAACCTTTATTTGAAATTTAGGAGTGGCACAATTAGAAAGCTTTGAAATGGAAGGAGACTTAGTTATATGTGAATTAATAAGCCCACTTATTTAAGGTAATTTCAAAGATTTCCCAGTGAGTCTTTTACTCTTATGTGGGGATAGCAGTGGAGGACTAGAAATGTTCAAGGGAAGCTTCCCCCAGCCTGTCATATATGGCTTTTCCAGGTCAATCAAGACCGTCTCCTCCACCAGGCCTCTGAGAGAAAATGAGATCAGAAGAAAAAAGCCAGGATGATAATGGGGGGAGGGGGGGAAACGTTTACTTATTTATTTTTTTTACTTAAAATTGATTGTGTTAAATAGTTGACCTCTGCTTTATCCCAAGTTGGATTAATGGCAAAATGATATGGCCCTTTTGAAAAAGCTAATGTGTTGAATTGCCTTTACTGTTTTACAGAGGAGAGCAGTCAAAGTTAATTAGAAACAGCTGGAGCTAACAGTAAGCCTCACCCCCATCAATGTCCCTACCAGGAGAGGGTTACCAGGGAGAGGAGCAGTCCCGGGAATCCAGGGAGGGGCCTCTGGTCCCAAAAGCAGGCCAGAGTTGCAGACAAGTTTTGTGTCTGAAAAATAAGAAAGGTTCATTTCAGGTGAAACAGACCTAGGAACCCTGTGTTGACAAAGCCCCATTCATATGGTATGAAGTTCCCACAGTAAAGAGCACTGACAAGGCCAAGGCCAACCCGACAGGTTCAAAGCAGGCTTGGCCACTGTGAAAAAACAACCCCCTCAAAACTTCAGGAGAATGTATATAATAAATGAAGGTACAATTTCATACCTTCACAGGATTATTGAGAAGGTCAAATTGCATAACAGATATGAAAGCACTGTGTAAACTATGCGGACTATGCTGCACCAAATAACTGTAAAGAATTATTAACTAGACTGTAAATGCCTTGAGGGCAAGGAATGCATCTGCAACGGGTATTTGTGAAGTACTTGACAGTTTGCTAAGGACTTCTGTGGATTTTCCTCATATGCTACTCATAACAACCCTGGAAGGTAAGGGGAATTGTTATCCCAAATTCCAAATAAAGACACTGCAGGTCAGACATCACACAGGTGGTAAATAGCAATTCTGGTACTTACTTTAGATATTCTGCTACAGGCTTGCTATTCAAAGTGTGGTATGTAGACCAGCAACATTGACTCTCTGTGCTATCTTTCTTTTTTATAAACTCGGAATTATTTCAAAATAAGAAGTTTCTAACAAAAGAGATTCAGAAGAGTCAAACCCTTGGGTGTGAAAAAGTTTTAGGAAGACTTTCCTGAATTTATTTTGCCTATATTTTGTTTCTGATGAATGAGCAAGGGGGTTATATGATATATTTGTTTCTAAATACATCTAAAAGAGCTCTTTCATTCGCATAAAATAAACATGCTGTATGATAACAAAGTTTATGTCAGAGTTGAGATGGCTCTTTATGGTACATATATGCTGTGCCTTCTAAAAAAGTCATATTATATTCAGTGAAAGATGATGTTTCTTAAAATGAATGAATGTCTCTGAGGTGGCTAACATTAGTCCTTCTATAGCCAGATTAGCAATCTTAGAGCCTGGTCAGGCACAGTGGCTCTTGTTTGTAATCCCAGTACTTTGGGAGGCCAAGGTGGGAGGATCTCTTGAGCTCAGGAGTTCAGGACCAGCCTGGGCAACATAGTGAGATCTCATCTCTACTAAAAATAAAAATAAAATTGTTAATTGGCCAGGCACAGTGGGAAGCACCTGTAGTCCCAGCTACTCAGGAGGCTAAAGTGAGAGGGTCGCTCTAGCACAGTCATCAAGGCTGCAGGAGGCTATGATGGAGCCACTGCACTCCAGCCTAGATGACAAGGTAAGACCCTGTCTCAAAAAAAAAAAAAAAAAAAGAAAAGAAAAAGAAATAAGAAACGTAGAGCCTGGCAGGGCACAGTGGCTCATGCCTATAATCCCAGTGCTTTGGGAGGCTGATGCAGAGGATCCCTTGAGACCGGGAGTTCAAGACCAACCCTGGCAACATAGTGTGAGACCCTATCTCTACCAAAAAAAAGAATTACAAAATTAGCTGGGCTTGGTGGTATGCCTGTAGTCCTAGCTACTTGGGAGGCTGAGGTGTGAGGATCACTTTCAGCCCAGGAGGTCAAGGCTGCAGTCAGCTATGATTGTGCCACTGCACTCCAGCCTGGACGACAGAAGGAGACCCTGTCTCAAAAAATAGAAAAACCTTAGAGCCCAACCTTTCAGTTGCAATCCAGAGGCTCTTGAAGGATCAGCGAGTGTGCTAGGGCTGCTGGCATGAATATTAGTCCAAGAAAGACCTCTTGGAGCATGTTTGCGTGTGCTGTTTGATCATTTTCCAGGTCTTTCTAGTAACTCTGAGTAGGCTAGAGGAAAAGAATCACTAAGCTAACTGTCAACATGCTCAAGTGTTCGCTTTCACCTGAGGTTTAACCCTGAATGTTGACCTTAACCCCTGACTCCAGCACTGTCCCATCATCAATTTTCCCAGTTTGAGTAATAATATTTAGTCCATATCTAAGCTATGGTCTAAGGAATTTGCATTTTTTTAAATTGAAGCATATTTTTGTCAGCTAGGTGACAACTTGCAGAAGGAAAATTCATGCAGGGGTTTGAGAACCCAATTAAGCATAATCCATTTAGACTTTTTGAGGGAGAAGAAAAAAGAGGGCTTTCATATTCTTACAGGCAGAAAGGCAGCTGACTCCAATCATCCTGTTCTTTCATGTTGTTTTTCTTGAAGGGAAGTCTCCAGCTTCTGCAGAGGTTTGTCTTTTTCTCTGAGTGAGAAATGCTCAAAGGCATTTTCATTTACATCACCACAGATTAGTGTGCAAGTGTTCAAGTGGTTGAGTTGGGAAAGCTTTAGATCTGACATCTGTTCTGCTCTCTTCTGGCCTGACCCCAAGCAAGGAAGAAAAATTTATCAAGAAATAGATCTCCTGGAACATTCAGAAGGTTTTGAAAGAGACCACACAGAAATGAGGCTTCAAGAATTTTTTAGGGTAGCCCAAGCCTGCAGGATTCAGAGCCTGCTCCTTCTCCATGGGAGCTTTCAGAACTTTCTGCTCCAGGAACAGAACTCCAAAAGTGAATTTCAATAGCAGATGCAGCAATTACACTGCACCCCTGGCTTCCAAAGGACCCCCCTCGGGAAGCCATAGAGCGTTTGATGGAGAATGAAATGCTTGTGCAGCAGTGCTCTCTGAGTGAGAGAAGGGGAGATGAGAGTCCCATGCAGTGTGGCTGCTTAGTAGAAATGCTGAGCTCAGTGGGAAAGGGCAGGCTGGGGCAGAGATCAAGACGCTGCCAGATATTTGACAGGCCAGGGCTTCGGAGCCAGAGGCCCCTCTCTGCTCTGTTGTGTCTCAGATCAGAGCCTCAGAGCAGGACGGAAAAGTTGATCTGACTTGAATCTTTCTGCACTGCTGGGCCTTTGGTTCACTAGAAAATAACTGGCAGGGCAGGGCAGGCCTGTTCTGGACCCAGTTGCAATGTGGCAAAGTGAGCAGCTCATGCCCCTTTCCCACCTCCCCATGTCCTCTCATCTGAGGCCTCTTTCTTTTCACCCATTCAGCCTGGCCTGTTACTGCATGCTGCCCCTTTTTCTTGTCTGACTGAACTCAAAGAAGTGAGATTTTCTTTTCTTCACCCACCAACCCTTTCTTAGTTACAGAGCTTGGCCAGTAACTTTATAAATGGTGAGTCCTGCTCAGTCCACTCCTCCTAACTCCGTCCCCAGACCTATGAGCCACCTGACGTTCTCCCGAGCGAGCGAATAAGCAAAAACTTGGCATGCCACCTCTGAAAGGCAGCCAGCTCAGTCCATGTCATCCAGGAGAGATGGTCAGCCCTTTTGTTCTTGACACTCCATTGGGATGAAGTTTTTCACGTGTCTTAGGATCATAATCCACACCATATATCAGCCCCAAGCCTATCTCCCTTTTTAGGACAAGCCCAAGGGGTAGGAGAGATAGCTGTAACCCCATGGTGTGACTGTGGGTTTGACAGGTCTCCAGTGCTCACCCAGGGCTGTCCCTACCAGTTACTTTCAACTCTTAGTGCCGGGTCACCCAGAAGCCAAGATTAGCTGGTGTATGAGAGGAAATAAAGCAGAGTGGTTAAGGAGATGAACTTTGGAGTCAGACCACCTGGGTCAAATCCCCACTCTGCCACTTAACTATTTGTGTGACCCTAACCTCCTTCATTCATGATTTTTTTTTACCTGCAAGACAGGTATAATAACAATGTTATTATACTTAGAGTTTTGTGAAGTTAAGTGAAGCAATACATGAAAAACATTGGTACCTGGTATGTAGTAGGATTTCACTAAATGCTGTTTCGTTTCCATGTTTATTGTTATTAGCATTATAGAACTGAGTATGAATTAATATATTAGTGCCTTGCTGATGTCCTACTTTGACCAGTCCAAACACAATACTGCCTCATGTGTTCCCAGGTTAGATCTGAAACCTATGTTCAGACCTGCGTAAACAAAATAACAGGGTAGTTTCTTAAAAAGAAAATTCGTGGGAACTTCCATCTTGCTCTGCAGGGATTCTAGAACAGGGAGTTCTGCCCATCTCTTGGAAGATCCCAGAGTCCAAATGCAGACAGTCTAATAGGAACCACCCAGGATGCTGGCCAGAGGACATGCTTTGCTTTGCAGCATAGAATATTTCCATCTTCAAGCTCATTGTCACTCACATTATTTTTTTTTTTTTTTTTTTTAAGCCCTGTGCACTTTACCTCATTTCCTTTAACTTTTTTTTTTCTTTTTTTTTAAATTTATTTATTTTTTATTGATAATTCTTGGGTGTTTCTCACAGAGGGGGATTTGGCAGGGTCATAGGACGATCAGCAGATAAACAAGTGAACAAAGGTCTCTGGTTTTCCTAGGCAGAGGACCCCGCGGCCTTCCGCAGTGTTTGTGTCCCTGGGTACTTGAGATTAGGGAGTGGTGATGACTCTTAACGAGCATGCTGCCTTCAAGCATCTGTTTAACAAAGCACATCTTGCACCACCCTTAATCCATTTAACCCTGAGTGGACACAGCACATGTTTCAGAGAGCACAGGGTTGGGGGTAAGGTCACAGATCAACAGGATCCCAAGGCAGAAGAAGTTTTCTTAGTACAGAACAAAATGAAAAGTCTCCCAAGTCTACTTCTTTCTACACAGACATGGCAACCATCCGATTTCTCAATCTTTTCCCCACCTTTCCCGCCTTTCTATTCCACAAAGCCGCCATTGTCATCCTGGCCCGTTCTCAATGAGCTGTTGGGCACACCTCCCAGACGGGGTGGTGGCCGGGCAGAGAGGCTCCTCACTTCCCAGTAGGGGCGGCCGGGCAGAGGCGCCCCTCACCTCCCGGATGGGGCGGCTGGCCGGGAGGGGGGCTTACACCCCCACCTCCCTCCCGGACGGGGCGGCTGGCTGGGCGGGGGGCTGACCCCCCCACCTCCCTCCCGGACGGGGCAGCTGGCCGGGCGGGGTGCTGACCCCCCCCACCTCCCTCCCGGACGGGGCGGCTGGCCTGGCGGGGGGCTGACCCCCCCACCTCCCTCCCGGACAGGGTGGCTGGCCGGGCAGGGGGCTGACCCCCCCCCACCTCCCTCCCGGACGGGGCAGCTGGCCGGGCAGAGGGGCTCCTCACTTCCCAGTAGGGGCGGCCGGGCAGAGGCGCCCCTCACCTCCCGGACGGGGCGGCTGGCCAGGTGGGGGACTGACCCCCCCACCTCCCTCCCGGACGGGGCGGCTGGCCGGGCGGGGGGCTGACCCCCCCCACCTCCCTCCAAGACGGGGTGGCTGGCCGGGTGGGGGCTGACCCCCCCACCTCCCTCCCGGATGGGGCGGCTGGCCGGGCGGGGGGCTGACCCCCCCACCTCCCTCCCGGATGGGGCGGCTGGCCGGGCGGGGGGCTGACCCCCCCACCTCCCTCCCGGATGGGGCGGCTGGCTGGGCAGAGGGGCTCCTCACTTCCCAGTAGGGGCGGCCGGGCAGAGGCACCCCTCACCTCCTGGACGGGGCGGCTGGCCGGGCGGGGGGCTGACCCCCCCACCTCCCTCCCGGATGGGGCGGCTGGCCGGGCGGGGGGCTGACCCCCCCCACCTCCCTCCCGGACGGGGCAGCTGGCCAGGCGGGGGACTGATCCCCCCACCTCCCTCCCGGATGGGGCGGCTGGCCGGGCAGAGAGGCTCCTCACTTCCCAGTAGGGGCGGCCGGGCAGAGGCGCCCCTCACCTCCCGGACGGGGCGGCTGGCCGGGCAGGGGGCTGAGCCCCCCACCTCCCTCACGGACAGGGCGGCTGGCCGGGCAGGGGGCTGACCCCCCCACCTCCCTCCCGGACGGGGCAGCTGGCCGGGCGGGGGGCTGACCCCCCACCTCCCTCCCGGACGGGGTGGCTGCTGGGCGGAGACGCTCCTCACTTCCCAGACGGGGTGGCTGCCGGGCAGAGAGGCTCCTCAGTTCTCAGACAGGGCGGTTGCCGGGCAGAGGGTCTCCTCACTTCTCAGATGGGGTGGCCGGGCAGAGATGCTCCTCACCTCCCAGATGGGGTCGTGGCCGGGCAGAGGTGCTCCTCACATCCCAGACCGGGTGGCGGGGCAGAGGCGCTCCCCACATCTCAGACGATGGGTGGCCGGGCAGAGACGCTCCTCACTTCCTAGATGTGATGGTGGCCAGGAAGAGGTGCTCCTCACTTCCTAGATGGGATGGTGGCCGGGCGGAGACACTCCTCACTTTCCATACTGGGCAGCCAGGCAGAGGGGCTCCTCACATCCCAGACGATGGGTGGCCAGGCAGAGACGCTCCTCACTTCCCAGACGGGGTGGCGGCCGGGCAGAGGCTGCAATCTCAGCACTTTGGGAGGCCAAGGCAGGCAGCTGGGAGGTGGAGGTTGTAGCGAGCCGAGATCACGCCACTGCACTCCAGCCTGGGCACCATTGAGCACTGAGTGAACGAGACTCCGTCTGCAATCCCGCACCTCGGGAGGCCGAGGCTGGCGGATCACTTGCGGTTAGGGGCTGGAGACCAGCCTGGCCAACACAGCGAAACCCCGTCTCCACCAAAACCAGTCAGGCGTGGCGGCATGAGCCTGCAATCGCAGGCACTCGGCAGGGTGAGGCAGGAGAATCAGGCAGGGAGGTTGCAGTGAGCCGAGATGGCAGCAGTACAGTCCAGCCTCGGCTCAGCATGAGAGGGAGACCGTGGAAAGAGAGGGAGAGGGAGACCGTGGGGAGAGGGAGAGGGAGAGGGAGAGGGAACTTTTTTTTTTTTTTCTTTGAGACAGAGTTTCGCTCTTGTTGCCCAGGCTGGAGTGCAATGGCTTGATCTTGGCTCACCGCAACCTCCGCCTCCCAGGTTCAAGTGATTCTCCTGCCTCAGCCTCCCGAGTAGCTGGGACTACAGACATGAGCAACCATGCCCAGCTAATTTTGTATTTTTAGTAGAGACGGGGTTTCTCCCACTCACATTATTTTTAATAGCACCTTTTAGATATAGAATCATTTTGAATTCAGAGGTCACTCACATTTAGTAATCACTGGACTCTCTCCTCCCTGGATATTCTACCAGTATTTTATACATAGGAAATATTCAATAATTTTTGTTGGATGGTTCATGGGGGAAAAAAATTGAAGTACTGGCCCCAAAGAGAATATGAACCAAAATCACAGAGTTTGGCAGAAAAAGAGCACAATTAATGCCCATTATGTACATATTGAGTATTATCTTTGGCTTTTAGAGCCTTATTGGTGGAAATAATAAAGTTCTTGCTGTAATTCATGTGTCTCTTCTTTGGCTTATACATGTAGCCTCAGCTTAGCAGGAACTCATTTTTTAAAAATCATTTAAAAATCAAAACATTCAACTATAAACAGATGTATTTCGACTCAGAAAGTGCCCACTTAAGTTGATTCATTGCATCTCTCTGAGAGGTGATAATGTCCACCTTCCAGGGTGTGTTGACGAGTAAAGAAATGAAGGTATGAAGAAGAGGTTTAAGAAGCTGGATAACTTTTCAGATCCACCATCGCCAGCAATCTTGAGTGAAATTGGCAGAACTTTGGGACTACTGACTCACCATATACTATGCACTCTATCACCTTCTAAAGCAGTGGTTCTTCACCTTGGCTGTACATCAGAATCACCTGGGGAGCTTTACAGAATGCTGATGCCTGAGTTCCACTCCAAGATTCTCATTTAATTGGTTTGGATGTGATCTGGGCAGCAGGACTTTTTAAAACTTTCCAGATGACTTAATGTCCAGCCCCAGTTCAGAACTATTGTTCTAAAAAGACTTCAAGTCACTTTTTGGGATGCTTCATTCCTTTGGGATAATCATAATAATAATAGGCCAGTTTTTGCTCAGTTTATCCAGCATCTAGTGTTTTGCAACAGGGGACTTTGAGAAGATCTAGTGTGCCATGGGAAGTGTAAGCCCTAGAAAACATGATCACCCAATATAGTGCAGGCAGCATAAATGGTTTGGCTACTTCTTATCTTTTTGGCTATTTCAGAGCTCTTATTTGAATCAGACAGAACGGAAATATGTCAGTTTTGTTGGTATTTTAAAAATGTATCCCAAAACACTCAGAAAAGTATTCACCTAAAGCCACATGATCCAATCTTTCTATTATTTCACTAGAACATACGGTCCATGAGCCCAGTGCTTTTTATCTATTTGTTCACTACTGAATCTCCAATGTCTAAACCGTCCTTGGGATATGGGAGGCACTTGATAGATTCTTATTGCAAAATGAATGCATAATTGAGTGGATTTATTATGTGCCCTGTTGGAAAGGGGAACCTTCATACTGATGGAAGCCCACCTCTGTCATCTATCTGGAATCTCTGATAGGGAGAGGCGGCTCTGCTCAGCTTATTGGTCCCTCAGCTTAGAGGAGTATCTCTTGTCACTTGGCTGAGGCCTTTCCGATGGGCATCTTCTTAAATTAACCCTTATAGTTACTCTCTATTGTCACAAAATCTCTGAGACTGACAGCAGTGTTCCATTCCATTTTATCATCTCTCCTCTAATCATTTCCCAGGCAACGGGTGTGGGGATTGTGCAGCCTTGAGAAATGTACTTAACCTCTCTGAGCATCAGTTTTCTCATCTGTAAAGCGAAGATACTACCGACCTCACAAGGCGGTTGTGAGAGTTACATGACTTAATGTATTTTAAGTTCTTAGCACAGTGTTTGGCCCACAGTTGGCCTTTAATAAAGGTTAATCTTAGTCTACCTTGCCCTTCAGTTAAACAGTAGCAGAGGAAGGCATAAGTACAATACGTTCTCATTATTCACTGAAGTTTTGTTCTAGTAAGTCACCACGAGCACTGAATTAGCAAATACTGAACCACTGCTTCTAGGAGCAATTCAGTTAGGTTCCTGCAAGCCTCCAATCACATTTTTATCAACTGATCAATATATAATTTTGTTTTATGTGTGATTCTGTTTGAAGACACGTTATTTAATATAAATTATGATTCATTAACATTGAACTCATGGCCAACAGCAAGCACTGCAGCTCAAGCCAGAATGAAGCTTGTCTAACACCCGTATTTTCCATAAGGCATATCACAGCCTGCTTGCTCGTAAGGAACGACTAGACAGCACTTCAGCACAAAGTTTGGGGCCATTTTAGACAGCTGAGTCACCATCAGAAAGCACAAAAATACAAAAAGAAGTGGCACCACACAGACTGTAAGAGGAGTGCTTGTTTGATAGTGTGACAGCTGAAACTAGAAGCCAGAGTGGTGCCTTGTTCCACCTCAGTGGGGACCCCGTGACTCAAATGTTTGCTGCTCTGTGCATGTCTGCAAATGATTTGATTTGGGGGAGGCAATTACATTTTAGCAAGTAGGTGAATTTGCAAATATGGCATCCACAAATAATGAGGATTGACCATATTTGGAAATGGTCAAGGGTTCAGCAACAAGCATTAGAGAACTACCAAGGATTCCGAGGGCAGAACCCAAGTGTGGGTGATGCTTCCTTTATATGCCTCAAAGCATATAACGTCATTCAGGGCACAGAGCAGGTATTTAGGAAATAATTCTTGGATGACTCTTGATGCAATTTAACAAACATGTAAACTAGCCTTGTTTTGACTATCCCATGATGAGCCTGTTTTTGCCCTGCACCCTCCTACAAGATGTTAGTGAGAAGTGTAGAGTTCATTAAGTTTTCATAGGAGTGTCAGGAAGGTTTTGTGGGAGGCTTCTCCTCCCATTTCTCTGCACAGCCTTCCCACCAGCTACAGAGCATCCCACGTGGCCCTTACTTCACATGGAGCCACCCTCAAAGGCACTGTCCTGTCCACACCCTCCCCACAACCACACCTGTCATCTCTCTCCCAGTTTCCACTTGGCAAGTAGGCTCTGTCCCTGGCTCTGTGGAGTGCACCCATCTTTTAGCCCAGGACACAAGGTTACTTGGATCCTCACTATCACTGAAAGTGGAAAATTATAATAATTCCGTCACTCACATCCAGTGCCTGCTTTTTGTAAATGATGTGCTGGGTGCCAGATGGAAATTTGCCCCAGGAGAAAGACTGCCCCTGCTCTAAGGAGCTTAGAAACCTGCAGTCCATCCTGGTGGAAGAAAGAAGAGGGAGTTAGACAATATAAGAGAGTCCCTGTGTAAGCCAAGCCAATAAAATGCACAGGAACAAAGAATGCACACACACACCCCTCAACCCTTCATTTTTAATTATTAGAAGCATATTTTCTGGGCAATTTCTACTGGAAGGGGAAAAAATGAACAAAGGTACATTTACATCTGTGGCCTGTGAATACATTATAATTTGCAGACTCTATGAGCTTATACATAATGTAACTATGGCTAGAGGTGTGGTAGTACATAAATGAATTAGTTATTACTTTGCCCAAAGTGACATTCCAGAGTGCAGATGAGTGAATCTTATGTTTGCTTAGACTTGAGCTAAGGAGAGAATATTGATCCAAAAGAATCTTAAAGATTGTATTTAAATACCTTAGTAAATGCTAAGGAAAAAATATGCAGTAAATTCACTTCACTCTACCTAGCTCCCTGGCAAATGTGTAAAAAAAAATTTTAATAGGTGCAATGACCTATTGATGAGAATACTGTTTGGCAGTTAGTCTCTAACAATTGTCAGAAGTTTCACTTTTTGGACAAACCACAGTGGATTTTTAATTCTTTTTTTTTTTTTTTTTTTGAGACAGAGTCTTGCTCTTTTGCCCAGGCTGGAGTGCAGAGGTGTGATCTTCGCTCACTGCAACCTCTACCTCCCAGGTTCAAGCGATTCTCCCGCCTCAGACTCCTGAGTAACTGGGACTACAGGTGCCTACCACCACACCCAGCTAATTTTGTATTTTTACTAGAGATAGGGTTTCACCATGTTGGCCAGGCTGATTTCAAACTCCTGACCTCAAGTGATCCGCCCGCCTCAGTCTCCCAAAGTGCTGGGATTATAGGCGTGAGCCACTGCGCCCAGTCTGGATTTTAAATTCTAAACTTACATATCCTTGTTAATTAAACTTTAGCTGCTGTGCAGCTTCAGTGTGTCCTGGGAATGTAAGCTAATTTCATTTTATTTTCACTAAAGATCTTTTTTGTTATTAAACAGTGGAAATTTGTAGAATTCATTGAAATCAAAGACAGTCATTGTTAATATTTTTATTGTATTCCATTCCAGTTTTTTTCTAGGCTCATATGACACTATTTTGATCATACTAACCATATGTATTTATATCTTGTTTTTCATTTAGCAAGTAGGTGAATTTGCAAATTTGGAGTCCATATATTTGCAAATTTTAAATTTATAACTAATATTTTCCATGTACTTAAATATTTTATAAATTTTATTTATAAATCTATATTTGTAATAATTTGAATGAACCATAATTTACTCGTTTTTCTGTCATAAATAACCTTTTAATTCACATCTTTAGACACAAAGATCTTTCTTCTGAGTTATTTCTTTATAATAGATCCCAAATTGGAATTACCAATAAAATGATATGAAGATTTATATATATATATAAATTTTTATATATTGACATTAGTGATTCCAGCTTAGTAGCCTCTTCTAAACAATTCAGACACATTATCTCCTAAAAACAAAAGCCCAAAAGCAAAATATTTCAATAATACAATAGAAATTACTTGTTAATTATCATTAGATTTGTATTGTGACTGCTCATCTTCAATGGCATAGAGACCATTGAGAGTTGTACCTGCATCCTAGTTTCTATTTATAAAATTTGCAGTTACTAGCCATAAAACCAGGGACCCTGCCTGTTACCTAGTTTGCATCTAATATTACCAGGAATCATGGTTTCTATCTCAGATCATGAAGAGTTATTCCAGCAAGAACAGAAAGGATATGTGTACTATAATAGTTTTCTTTTTTTAAGTTCAATTTGATCAATCAAATATTTCAAAATAACAGGGAGAAGGAAAGAATATTCCTTTGTACATAATTGAATTGAGGTTCATAAAAAGCATCCGCATTCTTACTAGAGCAGCTTGAAAATGTTTGTTGTAAGGGCAGCCACCCATCTGAGATGTAAACGGGAAAAACTTTGTGAAATTTGGAGGTTTTGTCTTTAAGATTTTTTTTTACAGAAGAAAAGAAAAGGTCTCTACTATTCTATTTGACTACAGTCAATGGCATACCTCCAGGTTGAATCTCGGCAGCTCTTTAAATGCAACTTCCCTGCATAATACTGAGACCATGATTTGACCGCTTGTTTCACTTCAGTTTCTGATATGTGCTGTTATTCTCCTCCTGTCAGGGACAGCCTGTTTCCTGCTCCACTTATTAAAACTAGAAAAGAATTTACTTACAACATTTTTACCACACGTGCCCTTGGAGCTCTCCTTGGGTCCTTAAGAGGGCTGGCAAAGCCTTGTTTCTCTTTTTCTCAAGCCATTTAATCTCCAGCACATTCAGCAACAATTGTCCTTTGTAAGGCAGGTATTCCTGTTAATACAGTAAACAGTGCTGAGAATACATGTATAAAATGGAAAAGCTGCATGTGATTTTCAGGCAGAATTATTCCCGTATTCGACTGGGAGATAGGAACAGTAACAGCACAGTGCATTTTCTAAGAATTTTCACATATGTTCATATGCATATCACCTTTTTTAATCCTCACAATAACCCTGTGGTAAAGTATTATCCTCACATTGTATTAATAAATTAGGCAACCAAGATTCAGTGTGTTTGAGTGTCCAAGCAGAGCCGCTGCTAATGGGAATTGAATGAAGCTGGAATGAGGAATCCAGGTGAGTTGGTGTGTACACGGACACACACACATGTACCCACATTTCAATCCAAAGGAAGCTAAAATTGAGTGTCAGAAGCAGTTAAACATAAATATGCTTCACTCACTCATTCATTCATTCATGGTTCTTCCATTCCTAATCTTGTATCTCCTACGTTAAATTCCCTGCATAGTTAATACTCTGCATTTCCACAATCTCCAGTTACTCTGGTCATTACCAGTATGTGGAAGTGCATATGCTTTTGCCTGTTTTGTTCAACCGTGTGTGTGTTTTTGAAGAAACACATCCAGAGACTCTAAGGCTTTGTTTTGGTAAATTAAAGCAACTTAAATTCCAGGTGTTGGCAGTGGCAGTTGTCTAACATAGCATGATAAAATTATCCCCCAGGTTCCTATATGCGTGGTTAATTACAGGTGATCCAACTCCCAAAGAATACACACGGCCTGGATCTCTGAGCTCTGATGAATAAAATAACCAATGTATAATTTCATTTTCTGTGAAAAATGTTAACTAGAAAAGGTGATCAAATAAACTGTTGCTCTCACATGTTTTGTTTTGTTTTTTTGAGATGGAGTCTTGCTGTGTCACCTAGGCTGGAGTGTGCAATGGTGCAATCTCAGCTCACTGCCAACCTCTGCCTCCCGGGTTCAAGCAATTGTCCCACCTCAGCCTCCCAAGTAGCTAGGATTACAGGCGTGCACCACCACACCTGGCTATTTTTGTGTGTGTATGGGTATTTTTAGTAGAGACTGGGTTTCACCACATAGGCCAGGCTGGTCTCTAACTCCTGACTTCAAGTGATCTGCCCGCCTCAGCCTCCCAAAGTGCTAGGATTACAAGTGTGAGCCACCATGCCCTGCCTTCTCACATGTTTTCTAAAAAAAAAACCTCTATCACTGAAGAGCATTAAGAACTTTGTGAGGAACAAATTAACTGTTCAGTCAGTTTGAATAAAATTGAGTGCTCTGGGGAGATTTTATTGTTGTTTGTGTGTGTGTTTCAACACTACAGAATAAGATGTGACTGTGACCCACTAAGTCCTGAAAAACAATAGGGTATATCATAAGAACTAGAAAGCCTAACTTCAGACACTGACAAGAAAGCAGGAAATACTACGTTTCTCATGGTAGCAAGACTCAGGAAATTCTTACGCAAACAAAGAGTGAAGGAACAGTTGACGGCAGTTTTCTGAATCAATTGTATAATTATGAAATTTTCATTCACAAATACTTTTAGGTACATAAGTCTGTACCTGATGTGAAGATCCTACTCTATACCAGCTCCCTCAACATATAAGGAGATGGTGGGATTTGGGGAAGAGGAAGAGAAGAATGATGACCAAGAAGGACAATAGCTGGTCTATTGGTAAAGAATGTGTTCAGCTGCAAGTAATAGAAAACTTGGCTCTAGTGGCTTGGCCAAAATGGGGTTTATTTGCTTGTAGAACAGGGAGTTTAGGTGTAGATGGTTTCTGGTGTGGCTTTAACCACTCAGCAGTGCTGTCAAGGACCAGGGTCCTTTCACTCTTTCTGCTCTATCATCCTTTGCATGTTGGCTTTTGTCTACATGCTTAATAATTGCAAGAAGGCTTCTGCACCTCAGATCATCGTCATCATTAAAGACATTTAGAAGGAATAGAGAAAAGGACAATGCCAGCCACATGTCCCATTATATCAGGTGAGCAAATGTTTCCCAGAAGCCCATACTCAGCAAATTTCTGCCTAATCTCATTGGCCAGCAATGATCACTGGGCCACCCTATTGTCAAAAGAGACAGAGAAGGGAGTGGTGGACACTGGGGCTGAGTCAGCCGGCTACATTGTCTGCCATAGCTGGGCAGCAGTTCTTTTTAGCTTTTCATTTCAGACACAGTTGCTGAAGGTGAATTCAAAGGGTGACTAGAAGCTTAGTGTTTTAGAGACCACAGACCCCATCAGACCTCACTGAAGTGTGAAATCAGATGATAAAATAGGTCATAGCTGGGGGGGGAAATGGAAAGCTTTGTAGCAAATATGTCTTTCCCAAAGTTCAGTGGAAAGAAGTCCTATCTGAAAGATGTCAAACCACATAGAGTCCATTTTGAAATGACATTTCACTCTTTCCTTCACAGAAATAATGGCTACCAGAATTGAGGGTTCCTGCCTGATTTAATTTAATATGTGGAAAGGGATAATTTTAAAATGAACTCAAAAAAAGAAAAAGTTATAATTGTATATGGATAGATGCAGTAAAACTGCTTTTAAAAAGTCTACTTTCATTTTTATAAATTGTATAAACTTCAATTCATCCTCAGATCTAAGTAAGGTGAATTTCTAATTATTGTAGTGTTTTTAAGCTTATTTAAGTCATACATGTTATGGAGATTAATGTTTTGGAGAGGGTGGGGTTCAAATCCCCACTCCCCCACTTACTAAATGTGTGATTATTAAATGGCAAGTTGCCTCTCTTTTTTTTTTTTTTATTTTTTTGAGACAGAGTCTCACTCTGTTGCTCAGGCTGGAATGCAGTGGTGTGATCTCCACTCGCTGCCCCCTCTGCCTCCCAGGTTTGAGCGATTCTCCTGCTTCAGCCTCCCAAGTAGCTAGGATTACAGGTGCCCAACACCACACCCAGCTAATTTTTGTATTTTTTTGGTAGAGATGGGGTTTCAGCATGTTGGCCAGGCTGGTCTCGAACTCCTGACCTCCAGATGATCCGCCTGCCTTGACTTCCCAAAATGCTGGGATTACAGACGTGAGCCACCGCGCCCAGCCAGCAAGTTGCTTCTCTTAACCTCAGTTTTGTCATCTTTAAAGTGGGGACAATATTGCTTACCCAAAGGGTTGGTGAGAGTATTAACTTCATATGAGGTTCTAAGCATAGTGCTTGCCACACAATAGGGTCTCAATCTGGCCATTGCTTTTATCATTAGTAGTAGTGGCTAATGCTTCAGAAACAGCCCTCAAATGTCATACTATGGTACTTTTACCTTCATTCTTCCCTCTTTTTCTGGAGGGATAACTAGAGATGGGATGAAGGGTAGAAGCAGAAACTGAGAGTGGTAGGAATGATTGGATGGTATTATATGGAGAAAATGAGGGCTGTTCTTGCCCAAACTGGTCGGAACCTCAATATTTTTATATACTTACAATTTATAGCCTACCTTATTTTAACATTATATTTGTGGCAGTTTACATCACCATGCTTTTCAGATACAGCAATAGTGCTGTAAAAAGCACTAAACTGCCTGGGCATGGTGGCTCACACCTCTAATCCCAATACTTTGGGAGGCTGAGGCAGGAAGATCACTTGAGACTAGGAGTTCAAGATCAGTCTGGGCAACATAGTGAGACCCTGTCTCCACAAAACAAAACAAAACAAAACAAAAAATTAGCCAGGTGTGGTAGTGCATATCTGTAGTCCCAGCTACTCAGGAGGCTGAGGTAGGAGGATCACTTGAACCTAGGAATTTGAGGCTGCAGTGAGCCGTGATTGTGCCACTGCACTCCAGCCTGGGTGACAAAGCAAAGCCCTGTATCAAAATAAACATAAAGTACTAAACTTAGAAGAAAAGAGTCTGAATCCTCCTGCCTCAGCCTCCCAAAATGTTGGGATTACAGGCATAAGCCACCACACCTGGCCAAGCATCTGAATCCTGACTATACATTGACTAACAGTGATCATTGGCACATTGCTTAATCTCTTTGTCCCTCTGTTGTCTCACCTGTGAAATGGAGCAAGCAGGACCTGTATTAAAGGATTTGGGTTAGGGTTATGGAAATAAACGAAGTCACAGATTTGAAAGCCTTTGTAACTGTTAGGCCTTTATGAATCCAAGATTGTATTCCCTCTGACTTTACCAACTATTGTAGTAACAACTCTCAAATATGCCCAGTCAGTTAACTGATATAACCTTGTGTATAGCTGTGTCAGTTATTTACTTTTTTCCTATATACCTCTGGTCCACTCCTCCCCTTCAAATCACTATCAGCAAGTAGTGCCGAGGGACTCCAGTGTTATAACATTAGCCAGAACCAAACAGTTAGTAAGGAATCTGCTACAACAAATTTATACAGAGCAAAATATAAAGTATTTTAAAATTGGCATCCTTTTGAGATAGTCTGTTCCTCTCCTGCCCTTCGTTAGTTGGGTACTCAAGAGTTGGCAGTGTTTTCCCATCTAGAAGCTCATGCTGCATATTGACCTGCAAAGGTATTAGTCCAGGTACCGATGGCAACTTTTATGTTATCCATCAATCACTTAATGAGTACAAGAAAGCATCCTATCACCCTGCCAAAAGACAGAGTGAATTAAGAATGACTCATTTATCACTTAAATGTGTGAGTGTTTTCTATGTGTCAGGTGCCATCCTGGTGCTGTGGGGCACAGAACACAGACTCCAGTTTCCAGGGGGTTACCGTTAAATGGGGCTGAAGCAGCAACAGTGTGTCGGTCTCCTGTATTCAATGTCCTCATAATAACTGAGCCACTAGATCAGGAGCAGTGGCTCACGCCTGTGGTCCCAGCACTTTGGGAGGCCGAGACAGGTGGATCACCTGAGGTCAGGAGTTCGAGACCAGCTTGGCCAACATGGTGAAACCCAGTCTCTCCTAAAAATACAAAAATTAGCTGAGCGTGGTGGTATGTGCCTGTAATCCCAGCTGCTCAGAAGGCTGAGGCAGGAGAATCGCTTGAACTTGGGAGGCGGAGGTTGCAGTGAGCTGAGATCGTGCCACTACACTCCAGCCTGGGCAACAAGAGTGAAACTCGGAATCAAAAATAAAAATAAAAAATAAGATGGTAAAATTTGTATGTGTATTTTACTACAATTTTTTAAAATTAGAAAACAAAAACGTAAATCCTCTAGATACCAAAACCTAAGCCCCATGGAAAACATTTACCACAAAAAGGTGACAAGCTATCCCCACAAATGCCAAAATATAAGTGGGTTGGAACAAGCCACCTATGCCACCAAGCCTGCAGGCTGTCAGCAGCTAGGTGGAAAGACACAGAGGGCAGTAATGAGGTGATGACAGATCCAATAATAGGTAAATCTCAACATAGCCAACAGGTTTTCACTGGAAAGTCCATTAGTGGGTGAGTGCAAGGGACCCAAAGGGTGGAAGGGGCTTGAGTAGCCTGGGTCCCGTGAACTCTCAAAACCCCCAGCCAGGGCTCCTGATATGGTTTGGCTGTGTTCCCACCCAAATCTCACATTGAATTGTAACTCCATAATCTCCAAGTGTCATGGGAGAGACCTGGTGGAAGGTCATTGAATCATGGAGGCAGGTTTTTCCCATGCTGTTCTCATGACAGTGAGTAAGTCTCACGAGATCTGATGGTTTTATAAAGGGCAGTTCCCCTCTGCATGCTCTCTTGCCTGACACCATGTAAGATGTACCTTTGCTTCTCCTTTGCCTTCCACCACGACTGTGAGGCCTCCCAAGCCATGTGAAACTGTGAGTCCATTAAACCTCTTTACTTTATAAATTACCCAGTCTCAGGTATGTCTTCACAGCAGTGCGAAAATGGACTAATACAGCTCCCTTCCAGGACAGGGCCCTTCACCAAAGAAAAACTACTAGGAATAGAATCAAAATTGAGCAGGACAGAAACAATAGAGATGAATGAAACAAAAGACCAAATAAAAGTGAAGGAGGGAAACAAACCCAGAAAATCACAGAAAGCAAGTTACTGTTTTTAACACTAAATGAAAACAACACAAAATGGAGTTCTGAGGAGTTGCAAAAAGGTATTTTGGACAATGTCTCCTTGTAAGGCTGTGGAAAACCAATTTTACATTTTAAAAAAGCACAGAGAAAGATTAAGGCCAAACCCCATACTAGAAAGAAATTTTATATAAGAAAAGAGTGAGAGAGAGAAAGGGAATAACATCCCTACCTGCAATGAAAGCACATCTGCAAACAGGTGAAAACTACAACTGACTATCTGAATAACATGAGCTAAAAGACATTTTTTAAATAATACAAATAAAGAGTAACAAGCCAAAATTAGAATAACTCGAAAATGTGGTGAAGATCTCAGTTGTTATTTCAGAAATGAAACCAAAAGAAACACAATAGCGAATAAGAACAATAGAGAATCCCTTAAAAGACTAGAAGGTTAAAAGGAGGAAAATTATTAAATTAAAAAGAAAGGAAGAATGATCAAAAGCAGCAACCACTGAAGATATGCGGAGCAGATCTAGCATACGGATAATAGGAGTCACTGAAGAAGGAAACCAAAGCAAGAAAGCAAGCCAACACTAAAAATTATAACTCCAAAAAACTTCACTGAAATACAAGAAAAATGTAGAACTACATTTTGGAAGACCAGACAGTATACCTGAGAATATGGATCTAGAATGACAAATACCTATTGATATTCTAGTGAAAACAATACTGCACTTTAAAGAAAAAGAAAAAAGGATCTAGGCCAGGTGCAGTGGCTCACATCTGTAATCCCAGCACTTTGGGAATCCAAGGTGGGTGGATTGCTTGATCCCAGGAGTTCGAGACCAGCCCAGGCAACATAGTGAGACCCTGTATCCATTTTTTTAAAAAATTATCCAGGCATGATGTCACACACCTGTAGTTCCAGCTACTTGGGAGGCTGAGGTGGTAGGACAAACTGAGCCCAGGAGTCTGAGGTTGCAGTGAGCTGTGATCACATGACTGCAATCCAGCCTGGGCAACACAGTGAGACCTTGTCCCAAAAAAAAAAAAAAAAAAAAAAAAAAAAACTTTTTTTAAACATCTGAGTAAAAAGATTAAATGACTTATAAGGGAAAAGATTACATTATCATCAGATCATTTGACAGCCACTGATTTTACCACAGAAACTAGAAGCCATTGAATAATAGAGGCAATTCAGGTTTCCTTGCAAGCCATTTTTGGGCAGTGCCTTATAAGTGGTGGAAACAAGAATTGCTGCACGTGTTCAGAAGAAGTAGCCATGACTTCCACCTAGGAGGGCTTCATGGAGGAGGTGGAATGATTGCATCTTAAAGAAATCTTGGAAAATGTTTAAACTGCCGACATCAGAATAGTATAATGCATAAACATGTGACTTACCCTCAAAATGTTCAAGTCTGTATAATGTTGAATTCATTGCACACCATTTCATGTCCATGTTTTTTCTTCATGATTTTTAGAAAAGGCACTTCATTTTTGGCTAAAGGAATTTTTTTTAATACTGAAATTTGAGTAATTGATTCTGTTAATCCAGCATATGCTCCTATTAAATAAATTGTATACAATTCAGTGACTTCATTAGAGATGATAAGCCACATACTTAAATTTTGTGATACTCCCTGATAATCTGCATTCATTGATAATTGAGACAAAATTAATCATATGTAATCAAGCAAAAATGTGAACAAAATTAGCTGTCAGAAAAGCATTATCCAGTCTTTATTTTTTAGTTAACTTTAGATATTTTAACAACACATAAAATGAGTGGTAGGGTATATTTGTATTTTACTGTATAGGACACCTTCAGATAAATTCTAAAAAGAATTTGCATTTCATGTAATGCTTTTCACACAAAGTAATGGCCAAACTTTAGGGTCAGTTTGCCCTGCTTCATACCACATGCAGAACAAATTTAAGATGGATTAGGACTCCAAATAGAAAAGAAAAATTCTTAATAAAAAACTATTCAAGATGGATAAAAGGATTAATTTCAAGAAAAATAAAACTAATAAAATAGAACTATTCTGGTAACCCAGAAACCATAAGAGAAAGGATTAACAGATTAGCTGCATTAAAATTTCAAATTTATTACTTATGCATTCACCCATTCATGAGATAATTGTTTTTATTGAGAACATACTATGTGCCACGCACCATTCCTGCTGCTGAGGGCACAGCAATGTACTAAACAGCCAGCATCACTGCCCTTGTGGCATGCTGTATGGCAACCAAAACCATAAACAAAACAGGAAGACAGTGATAGCCTGGAGAAGTTATTTGCAAAATATTTGATAAGCAAACTAAATATCTGTAGTAAACAAGAGCTCATGTAAGTTGATCGATAAAGCAACAGGAAAAAGAGAAAAGTAATAAATAGTGAATTAAAAGGAACAACTGCAAGTGGCCATTAAACATGTGAAGAGTTGCTCAACTTCACAAGTCCTGAAATGCAATTAGAACAACAATAACCTACAATGTTTCCTGTTCAGCTTAGCCAAATTTTTTGAAAATTTCTCACTCCCACTGCTGGGAAATGTGCGGGGAAATGGGGACCTTCCTGCACTATTGCCAAGACCAGAATTCCTAACAAGCTTTTCAAAAGTAATCTAGGAGTATTTATTAAAATTAAACATTCTCATACCCTTTGACCCAGCAATCTTATTTCTGGAAACCTCTCCTACAGAAACAAAAGTGCTAACGCATAGGGACATAAGTATTAAGAATATTTATTGTATCATAGTTTGTATATAGAAGAATTTGGAACATCTGGAATATTCTTAAAGAATTATGCCCATGTTTGGGGACATTTTGTAGCTATTGGAAAGAATGAATTTGATTTATGTGTATTGAACTAATAAAGCTAATACATAATACATGGATTGTTCACTGAAAAAAAGGCAGTTTAAGCCAGGTGTGGTGGTGTACACCTGTAGACCCAGCTACTCAGGAAGCTTGAGGCCAGGAGTTCAAGATAAGCCTAGGCAACATAGAGAAACCCTGTGTCTTAAAATAAAACTTTAAAAAAAAATTAAAGCAGCTTGCATGTTAATAGGTATGAAATTTTCATTAAAAAATAAAAACTATATGTATAAACAGTTTATATAAGTTGTTGGGGGTTAGGATTATCATGAGGTAAAAGTAGACAACTTGCTGCTTCTTTATATATTTGTATATTTGAATTGTTACAGTGAGCATGCACTTTTGCATTTTTTTAATAGCAACAAAATATTTTAAAAGAATACTGAACCACTACATCATTGATATTCCTCATAACTAAATTTCGAAGGTTCTTTTCTTTCCTTCTTCTAATTACCAAAGACTTGATTCAAATTTAAAACTATACACTCATAGATCTAGAATGATTCTGGGGTGAGATTTCAGTTCATCATTAACCTTTCCCTACCCACTTCCCTGTATCATCTTAGTCTAAGAGATTTCAAACATGGCAACTCCAAAGACACAGGTCCCAGAAGAGCTCTCTGAGACCACGATTTGGGACCCACACTGGTCAAAAGAGGAAAATCACAGAGCATCCTTTGTAAACTCAGCCTTCTCTCAGGAAAGTCTTTCTTATTATAACTGATATTCCTTGGGCTGAAACTCACACCTGTTCCTCCACTTCTGATGTAGAGACAAAGAGGATTCTTGACCCCAAAGGACCTCCTAGATCATTGCTTCAACCTTTCCATTTTACAGATGAAAAAACTGAGGACTAAGTAAAATGTGGGGAGAAATGGTACCAAAACCCACTTCCCCTACTTGCTAATCAGTGCATTTTCTGTTGCTCTAGTAGTACCTTTCTTTCTCACACACCAGCATCCCCGAGTCGGTTCTACAACAGTGCCTTTCACCCGGTAAGCCAAAGTCTGTTGGATGCAAACTGTTTACACAGAATCCCAAGTAGAAGCTAAGTTATCAACGTCAAAGGACCAGGAAGGCAGGGTGATTCAATTGCAAACCCAAAGCAGCAGCACTTTGGAGCCAGAATAGAACTCTGAATAGTCCTTTATTTTGTGCTGAGGACCTAGAACTTCCACTTTTCCTTCTCTGGAGCCAGACTTCATGCTGGGGCTTTGTTTTAAAATCAAGGCCCCAGCGGACTCAGAACTAAGGAATTTTTTCACACATATTCAAAACGGAAGCCCTGCCACCATGGAGAAGCTCAAGGTCCTTGCTCAGCTTCTGCTTGTGTTTGGGCTACATGAAAATCTCTGGGTGGTGGTTGATGTTTCCCTCACCAAATGATTTCTGCACAAGGCCCAACATTCCCCCTGCCCTGATAGAAGGGTCACACCACACACCAAGAAGGATGTGACTAATAAAGAATGTGACTTCAGAGACTTTACAAGTCCAGACAACTTCTGATAAACATTTAAACAGAGGTCAGGAATGTTTTCCTTTCTGAGGGGAAAATACGTGGTCTATGGTGTGAGTGGGAGGGGCTGGTGGGGGGTAAATCTAAGCATTAGCTTCCTCCCTTCATAATTCTTAAGCATTTTAACAGCAGTCATTTTTAATGCCCTAACAGGCTTTCATACTTAGAACCCATAGCTGAGTATGGGCCAGAAAGCTCTGTGAAAAAAAAATGGGCAATTCCAAAGTGATTACCAAGCAAGTTTAAAACTAACATTAGGATCATTAGAGGCACTTTCCCTGGGCCCTGCCCTGAAGCTAAGAATGTTCCAGAAAGTATCACTCAAGGCCCATTTTAAGTACCCAGGTTGGGATCTTCACTTCCCCTGCTGACAAAAAGGGGAAGCTCCATAGAGGAAATGGGTGTTGACTTCCAGGAAAGGAAAGGTGAGAAGGACCAGATGGCATCTGTCAGCATCCTCAGCCCACCGGAGACATTCTGAGAACATTGGCCAGGGCCAAGGAGGAGAGATTGATGAGCGGAAGCCAACAGAGATATCCCCTTGGCAGTGGAAAGGAAAACTGCAGGTCGTTTTTGTGACCCAACATACTTTCATTGGTAGTGCTGATCCAGCTAATGTCTTTTAGCATTTTCCTTTTCATTGGCTGTTTGGTTTGTCTCCTGACATTTCCTGGATCGGTGTGCACGGTAGGCATAGGGTGAGAGAGTAAGACTAGTATTCTCTCTGGTCAGTTCTAAATAAAAAGTAAGAAAAGAAAATGTCAGCCAGGTGTGGTGGTGCACATCTGTAGTCCCAGCCACTTAGGAGGCTGGAGTGGGAGGATCACTTGAGCCTATGAGTTAGAGGCTGCAGTGAGCCATGATCATGCTACTGCACTCCACCCTGGGTGAAAAGTGAGATCCTGTCTCAAAAAATAAAATAAATTTCACTCAGAAATCTTCCTCTAAATGGGAAGATGGGGACTCAGTATTGGAAGAAAGGTTCTGATACCAACTTTAGTAAAACCCTTCATGTGTCTGCAATCAATATTCTTTTGAATATATCAGCTTCCGTTGTTTCAGCTATAACCCCTGTAGGCTGGAGCACTCGGGCAATGTGAGTAGAATGCAGCAGTGTCAATTTCCCTCCTTTGAATCTTAGACAGGTAGAGAAATTATCTCATTTTAAAGTCCTAAGTATTCCCATACTCAGTTTTAGACATTTCTTGCTTTTCTTACTGAGATAAATTATGTTATTTTGAAAATCCAGTCTTCAGAAATCGCATTCACTTTGTCATTGGTTCATTCATTCTTGTAGTCATTCATTCATTCAGGTACCCACCAAGCCCTGTGGGAGACCCTGTGTTGGGGGAAAGGGCCATGTCAATGGGCCATCACTCAGAAAACCGTGGGAATCGTGGTCAGGATGGAAGTTCTGGAGTCAAACCTATCCTGAATCCTGGCTCTGCTTCCCATGTGCTCTGTGATTCTGGGCAAGTTATTTAACCTCTCAAAGCCTCCAATTCCTCATCTCTACAATGGGGTAATAAGCATAGCCACTTAACTAGATTTCTGTGAGGATTACCTGAGATAATATACGGATGAGCCTGCCCTGTGCCTGGCATACAGTAAACTCAGTAAATGATAATAGAGGCAATGGTAAGGATAGTAGTAACTTTTATTATTAACAATTATTAATGAGACAAATAGCATGAGAGTGATAGGAAAAGCGCTGTTAGATGTTGGACAGAAGATAACTGGGAAGATTTCATATAGAATTTGACTTACTAGATTTTTTTCACTTGAGGTTTAAAAAAAATCTTAGTGGAGAAATTGGGAAATTCCCTTCCCTTTGCATTTCATTTTCTATTACTTTCCTGAAGACTGAAACTTCAGTGTAGAATTTAGCTGAAGGCTACATCCCAGCATTTGCATTGGCCTTGGAGTGCCAGGGTAATTATTCTGTCAATTATTTGACTTTTTAAAGTCTGTCTACCTTGAAGAACCTCTGCAAAGGAGGACCGTGTTAATGTGTAACACAGAGATAAGCAAGGCTCTGCTCTTTTTTTTTTTCCCATGGCTGTTCAACTGGAAAACTGAAATGGTTCTATTTGCGTCTCAGCCAGCAGTGTTGAAAGGTGGGGGATAAACGGCTTTTACTAATGAAGTACAGTGGGATGTGAATTTTAGCAAAGCAAAATGCCACGTATCACCTGCAATTTGTTTTTTTAAAACACACACACACACACCAAAAAAGGGAAATCACAAGACAATATAAACCTCGCTTGAAGAAACGATCGTGTTTAACAAGAAGACAGCAAAGAGAAATACTCTGAGTTGAGCCAAGTAGATGTGTGCTGCTTTTGTAGATGGAATAAATGATCCTCACTTGCATAGACAGCAAGGTCATTTTTCTCACCCTAAATGGAAGGCATTAATCATCAGCTCTGAAGAACAACATTCAGGACAAGAAGAAACAAGCCACCGCAGCAGGAGGTATTGAATTGAGCCAGAGAACTGGGGGCCCTGTGGATGGGAGCCAGCTCAGCCCAGGTAGCAGCTCCCAGATCAGCAGGGGTGGGTGGTGGAGCTGGTCCTCTTGAGCCCTAACAGCTTTGTTGCGAACTTTCCATTGTTCAAGAAATCTCCTAGTTACCATCCAAGTGCATTTCTGAAATGCCTGACTGTGCTCCGGGCTCTGTAGGCTCTGGATTAGCTGGTTCTCCGTGGACCCCGTCTGCATAAAAAGCAAAGATCAAAGGAACATGGTAGAGCTCTTTAAAAAAAAAAAATCCTAAACTCACAAGTGAATGGGAAATGCATATTTATATCACTGGCCCATCAAGGGTAAGGGTGTTCTGTGAGAGGGGAGGAAGAGAAATCATTAAGCAGGAGTGAAGCTCTTCAGATTAAGAGCTGGAAGAACTGCATTGAAGACTAAGAGGAGACTGAAGGCAAACAGTGGATCTTTTACCATTTTTCTTTTTTTTTTTTTTTAGACAAGTTTGAAATCGAGTTTTACCGCTTTCCCATCAGCTACACCAAGTAGTTTACTTGTGCAGTGGCTAATTAATTTGTTGAGGCAGAATTTTAGGTTACCTATGAGGTAATATGGAATAGTGGTTAGGAGGTGTCTAGCTTTTTAATCCCAGCTCTATCATTTATGAGCCTTGTAGCACTGGGCAAGTTACTCAACCTTTCTGTGTCTCAGTTTCCTCCTCTGTAAAATAGGAGACAGTACGAACCTCACAGGGCTGTCGCAAGGGTTAAATTATTTACACATATGAATGCCCATAGTGAGCAGTCAGTGAACAGGTATTGCTGTTGATTTTGTTACCGTGGCCACAGTTGGGTGGGGTGGGTGGTGGGTGGCAGGAATGAGTTGAGGGGGGAAAAGAGTAACATGAAACAGGATAATAGAATGTGGTTGTTGACAGGAACCATGAAAGTCATCCGGTCCAGCTCCCCCTTAACCAAGGAAACAAATCCTATGGCATTTTAAAATAATTGTTTTGAAATTGTAAGTAACAGTGCCGATTTATTGATTGAGTGCTCTGTGTGCCAGACAGCATGGGAAGCCCTGCGCCTGCATCACAACACTCCACGAGGCCTGAGTGCTGTTATTACCCCATTCTGTAGATGAGAAAACTGAGGCTCAAACTGTTAAGTCATTTAGCCAGCATCACCTGGATCTAAATGCAGACCTGTGTGAATGCAGAGATTCTGTGTGTGACGCGGCAGTTCTGTTCCCTTTGCATTTCATTTCCTGTTACATTCCTGAAGACTGATGATGCTTCAGTACAAGATTCAACTGAAGGCTGCATTCCAGCCTTCATTCCAGCATTTGCATTGGCCTTGGAGTGCCAGAGTAATATGTTCTGTCAATTATTTGACCTTTTAAAATATGCCTTCTTTTGGTCAGCCGTGGTGACTCACGACTGTAACCCTAGCACTTTGGGATGCTGAGGCAGGCAGATCACTTGAAGTCAGGAGTTTGAGACCAGCCTGGCCAACATGGTCAAACCCCATTTCTACTAAAAATACAAAAATTAGCCGGGTATGGTGGCATGTGCTTGTAATCTCAGCTACTCAGGAGGCTGAGGCAGGAGAATCGCTTGAACCCGGGAGATGGAGGTTGCAGTGAGCCGAGATCACATCACTACATCCCAGCCTGGGCGACAGACAGAGTGAGACTCTGTCTCAATAAATAAATAAATATGCCTTTCTTGAAGAACTGTTATAAAAGGAGGACTGTTTGGATGTGTTCTGTGGTCTCATAGAAGTGAATGTATAACATCCATGAATGCATGCCTTATTCTGCTTTGTCTCTTTCATATAAACCCAGAGCACCATATTTTGTTTTTTGTTTTTCTGTTTCCACACTATACTGACATACAGAGTACATATTTTGAAAAATACTTTAATACTATTAATTTTGAGTAAATCATGTTTCAGTACTAGTGAGGTTAGCGTTTAAAATAAATAATATTTATTCATAAAAAATTTCCCTTTGGAATCAAGCCATCATTTGATTGGATATGATTGAAATTATGAGTAAGATGAAGGATACATCCCTGACAACTTTCAACTATTGCTCAGATACACAAGACTGCGTTTTCAGGAAGTCTGTTTATTGTTGGATATCCTTTACTGCTGGCAGACCTTTGTTACCTTGACCTTAAATAGGTAATGATTCTTTGATCTTAGTGCTTCCCTCTGAAGTAACTAAAATCAAGACTGCTCCTTCTCTGACATGGCTTCCCTTCAAATGTAGAGGATATTTCACAGGTGTGTCCCCACCCCAGGCTTCTCTTCCTTAAGCTAAACACCCACATCACCTTCTAAGCTGGTTTTCAGACCCCACAAGATCCTTTAATCTGTCGGTTCTACTCTTCACCTCTTGGAAGGGAGCCAGTGCTGCAAGACTGTCGGATCTGTACAGAGCAGGCTGGAGCCATACGCTTACACGAAGGTGACCAAAATGGCTGGCTTCTTAGCTTTCTGGCTTCATTGATGTCAGGGAGGTTGCATGGTTAAATAATGAAGGAGGAGTGACAAGCAAGAGCCAAGGGAGGGACGTCCAAGGACTGTTTCCAAGTGATCCATGGTAGAGGCTTCATGGCATTCCTGTTGTTTGTGCTTTGAGCAAGAATTCCTTGGTACGTTGGTTCTAGTAAAGAGATCAGCTATGGTCTGAACATTGGTGTCCCCCAGAAAATTTCTCTGTGGAAGCTTTAACCCCCAGTGTGATGGTATTCACAGGTGGGGCCTTCGAGAGGTGTATGGGATTAGTGTGCTATAAGAAGAGACAAAGAAAGATGATCTCTCTTTCCACCATGTGAGGCTACAGCAAGAAGGCAGCCATCTACAAGCCAAGAAGTGGGCCTCCCCAGAACCCTACCATGCTCGCACCCTGATCTTGGACTTCCCATTCAATACACTTCAGATGCTTAAGCCACCAAGTCCATGGTATTTGTTATAGCAGCCCAGGCCGACTGAGACAAGAGCCTTGGTATTCGAGATTTTTATATCGTATTCCTGAATTCTCGAAAGTTCTGAAAATAAAGAGATGTTCATAGGGCCCATATATAGTTATGTATAACAGATCCATGTTCCAAGTGGACAAGGATGAGTGGAAAGGCAGGTACTTCAGTCATACACAGATATTCAGGTAGCTCCTTGATGACCTGTCTACCCACCACATTCCTCTGCCTTGTGTCTACCTTTTTTTTCAAATGCGAAAATTATCTGGACTTTATTTTTCTACTTGTCAAATTCTCTTTAGCTTTTTTTAGCTGTTGTGTTGACCTCTTCTATCTCTAAAAGGCATTTGGTTATTTTTTTTAATGTTTTTGCTTCACTGAAGCTTAGTGTGCTTTTTATGGTTTTATGGTTACCTTGCAGAAATCTCATTAGAAAAGCACTTTAATATATTACTTGGCAATGAGACATCTGACAATGTTCTAGTTCATTAGTTAGGAAACCTCCCCAAGCTTGGAGGAATAGACATTCCTCTGTGAATGGTAGAGCTTTGATCACTCCTGCAGGGGCCAGGATTTATTTTAATGCATTTTAGGGGAGGAGAAGATATCCTAAGCCTGGCAAAATAAAAATAACACAGATTAAGGAAACAATGAAACATTATTTTAAAAGAAATGCACTTCAGTTAATATTATTCTGTGGGATCTCCTGAGTCCTTTGAAGGCAGAGCTTATCTTAGAAAATATGTCTCCTTTAGTGGGCAGGAGGTTAGTTAAGCAACCTCACACCAGATCACAGATTATACTGAAATGATCCTAATAAGGATAGACTTTCCAAAGCTATACTCATTTTAGCATGAATAAATGGATTCAAGTCTTATTTGTGGGATTTTAATTTCCAACTTTGAATTTGCAAACTATCAAATTCCTTCAAAGACACGGTGTGCAGAGAAGGCTCTGAGTAATAGGATTGCTTATTTTTAAAGGAAGATGCCCTTTAGCAAAGCACGAGGCTTTGACATGTGATCAGTCAAGGGGCCAATCAGCACGGATTTCCCCACATGGCACTGTTTCTTGTTGAGTTCCAACCAGATTTAATAACTCATACAAAATGCAACTCCACCCTGAGGGTGCCTAGTGCATTCAAAGCAGATAATGCTATATTGTTTTAACACAGATTATGCCAAATGAAGTACAATTTAAATTCCTGAAGGGTGACAGTCCTTGGGTGCTTGTGGCTGTGTTTTAGCTGGGTGCTGTATCCTTTCTTTCTTTCTTTTAATTGAAAGACTTAAAAGAAGCAAGCTGTCTGAAAAAGTGTTTAAAAGAGCTTGGTTTTCAAATGGTATAAATAGGACAGAGGCAAAGGATGCTATGGAAAAAGGGCCTTCCTCCAACTTTAAGAGGTAGAGGAAAGAAATGGGAGAGTCTGGGCAAAAGTGACGTAAGCCCCTGAAGTCAGGCTGGAGACTCTTTTGTGTCTCATGTGAGGAGAGAAATGGGTGAAGCCTATAGTACTTTCACACTCCCCTGAATGGGAAGTAGAGGCCAGATGCCAGTTGCGGCTTCTTTTTAACTTTTTAACACCTTCAGAGGCAGGAGAAAATGGTGGGTGGGGGGAATGTTTTTATTTGGGGTTAGAGGTAAATTTTCCAGGCCGGACGAGGTGGCTCATGCCTGTAATCCCAACACTTTGGGAGGCAGAGGCAAGCAGATCATTTGAGGCCAGGAGTTCAAGACAAGACTGGCCAACATGGCAAGACCCCATCTCCACTAAAAATACCAAAATTAGCCAGGTGTGGTGGCACGCACCTGTAATCCCAGCTACTCGGGAGGCTGAGACAGGAGAATCGCTTGAACCCAGGAGGTGGAGGTTGTAGTGAGCTGGGATTGCTCCACTGCACTCCAGCCTGGGTGACACAGCGAGACTCTGTCTCAAAAGAAAAAAAAAGAGAGAGAGAGAGAGAGAGATGCATTTTCCAAAGAGGAAAGTATGATGGGCAGAGTTTGGAAGCTCGCTTGCTGGTGCCAGGACAGTGGCTGGGTGAGCTGCTGCCCTTGGGAAAGTCGCTAGGTCCTCCCATCTTTCCTCTTCCCTTTTTCCTCACCTTTGTGAGATAGAGATTATGATCACTCCCGATCAACTCCACAGGACTGTACTGAGGATCAGATAAAGAGAACACGCTTTAGAAGGCTCACCACAAATGGGCTGTGGCCGTGGAGGTGGTGGTGGTGACAGTGGTATTGGCATCTGGGCTGGCTTGTAGCCTGGCCTGTAACTGTAGTTGTGGAAGCTTAGGGGGCTGTTTGAAGAGGCCCCTCCTAGTCTGACCTCATGAGCCAGAGACACTAGTAATCTTGGGCAGTTCTGGGGCATTTTGTTGTTATTTATTTATTTATTTAATTTTTTTTTTGAGTCAGGGTCACTCTGTCACCCATGCTGGAGTGCAGTGGCAGGAATCTCAGCTTATTTTAACCTCAGCTTCTCTGGCTTGAGCAATCCTCCCACCTCAGTCCCCTGAGTAGCTGGAACTACAGGCACACACCACCATACCCAGCTAATTTTTGCATTTTTTATGGAGACAGGGTTTTGCTATGTTGTCCGGGCTGGTCTTGAACTCCTGAACTCAAGCAATCCTCCCCTCTCAGCCTCCCAAAGTGCTGGGATCACAGACCTGCACCACCATGCCCAACCCAAAATGCATTTATTTAATATACATCACAAGCACTCAACTGGAGCCTTAAAAGACTAATAATAATAATAATAATAATAATAATACCACAGCTCAAGATAGAGAGTGCTATACAAAAATCACAGAAAGGACAGACCATCTAAGGAAAACTTAAAAAGACGACACAAGGACAGGCTGGGCAGCCTGGGTCAGGGCTCCTGGCTGGTGACCTGCTTTAAGTAGGTTTCTTGCAGGTGCTTCTTAAAAGCTGTGGGGGGTTTCCAGAGCTTGGCAGCATGCCTGTTCAACGAGCTATCAATGTTGGGTTCTCCTCAAAGGCTGTGGATGGAGAGCAGGATGGTCCTGACATCATACAGGGCAGACCACTTGTCCTTCAGGATGTCCAGGCAGATATTACCCTGGGTGTCCATGTTGGGGTGGTAGCAGGGCGTGAGGAACTTCACCATGGGTACATTGTAAGGGTAGCCCCTGGGGAGCTCTAGGGAGAGCTTATACCTCAGGTCTTCATATGCTGTGCCAGCTGCTCAATGGATGGTCCCCACCCATTTGAAAAGGTTGCCTGATTCAGGCAAGGCAGAAATCCCTGTGTCACTAGGCATTGTGAAGGTCACCAACTCCTGCTGTAGCCTTTTGCCCACAAGGTACCGGGCAGCACCCCTGCTGGGGGTGGCACCTTTATAGGCAGCAGCAACGCTGGTGGTGGCTGGGTCAAGGTTTTGACAGGCCATCTAGGTGGCACTGACAGAAAGATAGGAACTTAAAGAACACAACTGCAACTGCCTATTTAATTTTTTTGAGACAGGGTCTCCCTCTGTAACCCAGGCTGGAGTGCAGTGGCGTGAACACAGCTCGTTGTATCATCAACCTCCTGGGCTCAAGCAATCCTTCAGCCACAGCCTCCTAAGTAGCTGGGACCACAGGGGCACCCCACACAAACACACTCAGCTAATTTTATATTTTTTTGTAGAGATAGAGTATCTGCAGCCATAAAAAAGAATGAGATCGTGTCTTTTGCGGGAACATGAATGGAGCTGGAGGCCATTATCCTTAGCAAACTAACGTAGAAACAGAAAACCAAATACCATGTGTTCTCACTTATAAGTGGGAGCTAAATGATGAGAACTCATGAACCCAAAAAAGGAAACAACAGACACTGGGGTCTACCTGACAGTGGAGGGTGGGAGGAGGGAGAGGAGCAGGAAAGATAACTATCGAGTGCTGAGCTTAATACCTGGGTGATGAAACAATCTGTACAACAGACCCCCGTGACACAAATTTACCTATGTAACAAACCTTCACATGTACCCCGAAACCTAAAATAAAAGTTTTTTTAAATTAAAATTTAAATTTAAAAAACGAGATAGGGGTCTCACCATGTTTCCCAGGCTGGTCTCGAACTTCTGGCCTCAAGCAATCTTTCCATCTCAGCCTCCCAATGTGCTGGGATTACAGGCATGAGCCACTGCACCAAGCCTAGGACATTTTTAATAATCACCTCCCTTACCCCAGCCAAGGTTCCCAATCCTCAGGGAAAAAGCTGTTCAAGACAAACCTTCCTAAGTAGACCCAAAGCTTTGACAGCCCATAAGAAACCTGCCTAGGAGTACCCTGCTAGCCTCCATGACCAAATATGCCACAGCAAGGCTGATGTGGCTCCCTTAGACCTATTCTGATATCAACTGAGATCAGTCCCTTATTCTGGGCGGAGAGCCTGATGGCCACATGTGTGCTGTTAGAGGACACTGCCCACATAGTGACCACCCAGGGAAAAAGAAAGACCCAATTTCCTTGTGCGTGTTGCAACATGGCCAGTGTTAGAGATCCAGGGTTGCTTAATCTAACCCCAAGTGATTAAGAACCAGCTATGATACCAGACTGAGTGCAAACTTAGTTGTCAGCACAGATAAAGAAAGGAAATAGACACACCAGATGTAAAAGCCCCAAATAGGCCTCCTACTGACAGATCCTGCTCTCCTAACACATGCAGACCTCTCTGACTTGCTGACATGTATGTATATTCAATGACAGCCTGGAATTGAATGGTTGACTAGAAGTGGCTTTCCAGAGGCTGCAGCAGGAGGAACATTCTTTGTAAACACCAAGTATTTCATTCCCCCCAATATATCAAAAACAGTGTTTTCAGTAGGATCTGGAGTACTGCATTGATGGGCATCACTTTTGACCAACATATGCTCATACGGTACCTTATATAGATTCACACACTTCTTCTAGACAGGCTTTGCCACCACCTTATGCACATGGACCCTCGGGACTTCAGTAACTTGCAGGGCCAGGTGTGTTCAGAGCAGAAGAAATACGAAGTAGTGTGCAATGAATAGGTGCAGGGAGAACCCATCTTCAAATGAATTGGCCTTTTTAATTAGCAATTTTATGTCAACAGATTATTTAATACATTGAGATGTGTGTGTTACAGCATTCAACACTGATCCACAAGCTTGAACACATTTGTGTTTTAGAATTAATCGATTTTAATCAAGTAGAAAAATACACTAAACATCCCTTGTATCCAATGCTCATTACCCCTGCGGCCAGTTTGTGAGCTGGCTTGTGTTGTCTTAGACTTTCAGAAGAGAAAACAAAGGTCTTCTTATTGAACCTTTTGGTTGTACATTGCATGTTTGATTTGAGAACAGTTATGGTTCAGGCCTGCAGTAAGAGACTGAGAGCCTTACATCATTATACACGTGGCCTGGGGCATCCAACTCATTGAACTAGAGGATAATGCAGAGGACTGATTTGCAACTGACCTCTTCCTCCCACAAACTAATCTTTTTAAATGGTTTGCACTTTTTTCTGTCCCCAAAGGGATTTGTTAAGTGTGATTTTCAGCAGGACATGTACTTTTTTTATTTGTTAGCCATAATGGAAATGCATAGATGAACTGAATCTGTGTTAACATAATAAGACAATCAAATTTTTTGTTTAGTTGTGGGGAAGGGACGGGATAGAGGAAGTAGAAAAAGCTCCCTCAAACATAAGCTGAATATTTATGTGGTTTTTGTTTTTATTTAAACCAACCTCTTTAGAAAAATACTTCTTAATAAGACATTATACAATGAATTTTTCCAGTCATTTTGAGGGAAAAATATGGTACTCTGGGAGAACTTCTAGAAGAAAGAGGAAAGACTCACTTAAGATTCCCAGGACCTACAGAGGGCTGGTGCTGAATAGTTCCCACTGAGGACCTTCCATTTCGGTGTTTTTTGTCTTTTGTTTTTTTGAGACAGGATCTCACTTTGTCACCCAGGCTGGAGTGCAATGGCACGATTCCGGCTCACTGCAAACTCTGCCTCTGGGGTTCAAGCAATTCTCCTGCCTCAGCCTCCCAAGTAGCTGGGATTACAGGCGTACACCACCATGCCCAGCTGTTTTATATTTTTAGTAGAGACAGGGTTTTGTCATGTTGGCCAGTCTGGTCTGAAACTGCTGACCTCAAGTGATTCACCTGCCTCGGCCTCCCAAAGTGCTGGGATTGCAGGAGTGAGCCACCGCACCTGACCCCATTTTGTTTTGTTGTGAGAGACCATAAACAGCCTAGAAAGATAGAAATCTCAATAATGAGAAGTTTCTGTAATGTGTGGCTCCTGCCCACCTTCTCTCTGCTTATTTGCTGTCTTTTTTGTTTGTTTGTTTTTTTAGAGACAGGGCCTTCTCTGTCACCCAGGCTGGAGTGCAGTGGTGACATCATGGCTCACTGCAGCCTCAAACTCCTGGAGTCAAGCAATGCTTCTACCTCCACCTCCCAAGTAGCTGTGACTACAGGCAGGTGCCACCACAGAAGGACAGACCATCTAAGGAAAACTTAAAAAGACAGCACAAGGACAGGCTGGACAGCCACCAGACCTGGCTAATTTTTTATTTTTTGTTTTATTTTTTGTAGAGACCAGACCTCACTATGTTGCCCAGGCTGGTCTCGAACATCTGGCCCCAACAATCCTCTCACCTCGGCCTCCCAAAGCACTGGGATTATAGGCATGAGCCATCACCCCAGGCCTATTTGCTGTCTTGATTCTCTTTTCTGCTCCCTCCAGCCCCACAGATGGCCCAAGACCCCAAATGGGCAGTCAAGCTTCCCCACTAAGTTGAGTTTCTTTACTGGGCAAGTCAAGATGTCTTGGTGAGATCCTGTCTTGAAACAATGCCAGGAAAGTACATGAGGTCTCCTTCCTCCTAAAAACACCCCTAGAAGGAGGCCTGGGAGGGGCAAGCCTGGCGGTTCAAACTGGTGATTCAACCACCCACATAAGACCCTCTAGGCCTAATGGCTGGGTGAGGGGCTCAGAGAATTTCTCCAATCTTGGCCAGAAAGGCTTCCTTACCGCTTTCACATTTCTCCAATCTTGGCCAGAAAGGCTTCCTTACCGCTTTCACATTTCTCTCGTGTCCTTCAGAAGGGGCCTGCATCCAAAAGTGGCCATGGAAAGCTTCACAGAATTAGCTTTTATTGTAAAAAAAAAGTAGCAAATGGAGGAATGACTGAAGAGAAAGCATGCTCCAGCTATCAGTCAACTTTGAGGGCATGAGCCCATGTTCTAAATTTAAACACAATCTGCCCCTTTCTCCTTGTATATCCGGTTTCCTTTCACTTCCCTCAGTGCCTTCAACTAATCCCATTCTTAGTTTACTGCTTGGCAGTGATAATTATATACGTGCACTGTGACAGTTCAACCTTTCATGTGCCAGTTCCCATGTTTTGATATTTTCTTTTATTTTTTCTGTGGAAAATAATATGACAAAATCCTGCCATTTGTATGTTCTTCATTTTTGACTCCAACCATGCACTACTGAATAGAAAGTATCTCAGCCTCCTTTATTTTTCTCTGCCGTTACTGATGTGTTGCTAGGCCCATCTTATCTGTGCATTAGCTCATTACTTATTGTCATCGCTTGTCACTGGCTGCCATTTCCCCCGCCTCCCTTGGGTGTTGTGTCTACACATCTTTGCTATAGGGGAAATTAGATAGTAAACTGATGATGTCAGTCCTTTGACTGGAGGTTAGCATTTCAAATGCTCACATATTTTTTGTTAAACTCACTTTCTTTTTTTTTTTTGTGAGACAGGGTCTCTGTCACCCAGGCTAGAGTACAGTGGCACGATCTTGGCTCACTGCAACCTCCACCTCCCAGGCTCAAGCGATTCTCCCACCTCGGCCTGCCAAGTATCTAGGACTATAGGCATGCACATCCACACAGGGCTGTTGCCCAGGCTGGTCTTGAACTCCTGGACTCAAGAGATCTGCCCACCTCAGCCTCCCAAAGTGCTGTGACTACGGCATGAGCCACCACTCCCAGCCTAAAGCCCACTTCTTTTGAAACGTCAACCTATTTCCAGATCAGTGATTCCCAAATTTCTTGTAACCACAACCTCTTCTCCTTATGTTTGGTTTAGATATTTTATGATATCCACATTTTTCGCTACCCTATCAATTATTCTCCAGGGGGAAGAGAGCAACATTTTTTGTTTTTTATGAAAAACAAGTAAAACTTTTTATTTTTTTTTTTTTAGTTTTGAGGAATTTTTGAGACCATACAATACTCGGTGGTCTATTGGAGAAGTCCTGAAGTGTTGCAAAAAAGCAATCACTACTTTGAATCTTGGAATAAGGTCATTTTAGTCTCACTCACTATGTTTTTTCTTTATGTGTTTTGTGATAGAAAACACATAATGTGAAATCTGCCCTCTTCACAAAGTTTTAAGTGTGCAGCACAGTGCTGTTAACTATAAGCACATTGCTGTACAGCAGGTCTCTAGAATTTTATACCCATTGAACAGCAACTCCTCATTTCTCCTTTACCCTAGCCCCTGGCACCCACCATTCTGTGTCTGCTTCTTTAAGTTTAAATACTTTAGATACCTCATACAAATGGAATCATGTCATATTTGCCCTTCTGGCACTGGCTTATTTCTTTTAGCATAATGTCCTACAGGTACATCTGTGTTATGGCATATGACAAGTTAATCTCACTTATTATTTCTTAAAGTGTAAATACAAGACTAACAAAAAAAAAATCCCTTGTGTCTTCCATGCACTGTTTAAGGTTATAGAGGCTCACAGTTAAGGCTTATGTTTTGGGGTCCCTGGGAGGATATAAGTTCCAGTTCTTTTTCGTATAATGATGAAAGTAACATAAAAGATTCTAGAATGGCAGGTACAAAGAACATGTTAAGAACAGCCCTTGAAAATATATATCATCATTGCAGACATCTTCTTGGGGTCAACTCATAATGTTCCCAAATAAATAACTGTCCATCCATGAGGACTTTGTTTGAATATGCTATTGATACTTTGTTTTGTTTTTGGTTTTTTACCCTAATTCTTGGAGAGAGGACTTTATGACTAAAAACACACCAAAAAAAAAAACCTTCCAAAAAGAGATTATGATTATTAATTAAGAAAGAACTCTAGCTGATGATGGAGAAAGTTCAAAGATGTTGTATTATTCAGTTTTTTTTCTTCTTTTAAAACAATTAAAGCCAAGCATGGTGGCTCATGTCTGTAATCCCAGCACTTTGGGAGGCCGAGGCAGGTGAATCACCTGAGGTCAGGAGTTCGAAAGCAGCCCTACCAACATGGTGAAACCCCGTCTCTACTAAAAATACAAAATTCACTGAGCATGGTGGCGCATACCTGTAATCTCAGCTACTTGGGAGGCTAAGGCAGGAGAATCACTTGAACCCAAGAGGCGGAGGTTGCAGTAAGCCGAGATCACACCACTGCACTCCAGCCTGGGCGACAGAGCAAGACTCCATCTCCAAAAAAAAACTTAAAACTAAAGGAAAATATTATTTGTTTGCTACTACATAATAAATTAGTCCAAAACTTAGCAGCCTAAAATAATAATAAATATTTACCATCTCACACAGTTTCTGTGGATCAAAAACTTGGGAGGAGCTTAGTTTTGTGGTTCTGGCCTGGAGTGTCCCCTGAGGCTGCAGTCAGTATGTCAGCAGGGACTTTGTTCTGGCTTTGGATTGACTCACTCACATGGCCGTTGTCAGGAGGACCCAGTTCCTCATCACATGGACCTCTCCTTTGTGCCCTTTGAGCATCCTAACAGCACAGCACTGGCTTCTCCCAGAGCAAGTGATCCCACAAAAAGCAAGAAAGAAGCTGCAAGCATGCACTGTCCCTCCCACTGTATTTTATTCAAGTGCGTCACCAGAGTAAGTCACTAAGTACAGACCACACTCAAGGGGAGCAGAATTAGCTCCACTAAAAAGTGGGGGGTGGATTTGATAAAGGGATGGAAGACCCATGCCACCAGAAGGGTGGATGGGACCTTAACCAGATACTCTAGTGATACTCAGGGACAAAGAAAGAGTGTATGGAGTCTGAGCACAAACTCACAGCTATGGTCCATGTTGGGGCTGGAGATGGGGGTAGGGAGCAAAGGAACACCTGGCCAGACAACCCTGAGAGTCCTCTGGGAGTGAGGACCGTAGAGCAGAGAGAGAGAACGGGGATGGAGTAAATGACTCAAAGATGTGTTAGAGATTTCCTGAGGATGAGGCCAGGAGGCCACCAGAGAAGTGAATGCAGGTAAAGACAGTGGTTTTGACCAAAGCGCAAGGGTGGATGCCCCAGGCCAGCCCAGGAGCTTGGCGCCACTGGAGGAAGTGCATTATACCAATCAGAGCTTCTTTTGCTGCTGCTGAAATGGAACGGTGCCATCGGGCCGTCTTCTCCACTGGAGATGCTCCTTCAGCTCAGCAGGACGCCAGCTCGGAACTCAGACTGCACGTTTTTGCGGATTGGGAGGAGGGCCGACGCCGTGGCAGGATAGTCTCTGGAGCTGCCTTTTGGGTGTGTTTGCCTGTTGGCATTTTCAGTACTCCACGCGTCAAGAGTGAGTCACTTTCTCTTCTTGTCATGAAGTTAAATTCCTGGGATGTCATCTTCATTTTCTTCAGAGCCCCTTTCCAAAACTCAACTTTTGTTTGCTTCACAAATTGCCCTGCTAACCTCCATAGACTGAGTTTATTTGTCTTGATGGATGAATCAGAGTCTCAAACTCATCTCTTTTGCTCCAGCTCTCTTGGCAGAGAACACAGGAAGATGGGTTTTGCTTATGTGTGTGTTTGGGGAGGACTTTTTTTCCTTTGTTTTTCTGTCTCAGCCATAGCTTGTGGGCGAGCCGGCACCTGGGACCTTGACCGCCTCCAGGCGTGGGCCGAGGCCACATGGGGAGTTCTCCCCAGTACGGTTTGTGATGTTCCCTAATTCCAGGATGGGCTGCAGTTTTCCAGATCCAAGGCTCAGGGGAACTGGGGGAATTACTTCCCTGGAGCCAGCCTTATCTTATTTGTCCATGTTTCATTCATGCAAATTGGAAATACTCCCACATCTAAACTGCCTGCTGACCATCTGCCTAGGCAGTGGAGCTGTGGATGCTTAATGGCTTTCCTCAGCACCTTCCTAATCTCTTAGCTTCGCACTGTTTCCATGGTAGCCAGCCAACTGAGAACAGATCATGTTTTTGCTATGTTATTAATAAAGTGCAAGAAGTTGAATTCCTGTAATTCTAGTTCCTTTTCTGCCGTTATCTAGGAATGAGCTGAGGCAAATATTTAACCCCTGGGGCCTCTTATATAAGAGATTTGGTCAAGATGGATCTCAGGGCCCTTCTAAGTCTCAAGTTCATTGGCTATACCATCATTTAGGAATATGAAAATATTAGTAGGGAAGGATTTATTTATCACAAGAATCTCTATACTTTCTCTTGTCTCCCAGCTCACTAGAAAGGATCTGCACCTTAGCAAGAGATTTCCCTCTGCATTGTGGAATCGGCAGTTTCTTCATGTTGGGAAATAGAATCTAAATTCATGTTTTTCTCTTAAAACCATACAAATGTTCTTAACATCTTTGTATAACTGAGGCTTATGCTTTGCTGGTTGTTTCTTTTAAATCCATTTTCCCAATATAAAAATATTGCTTGTCAACACAGACTTGCACTTCTGCAGTTTTATTTGTTTGTTTGTTTTTAGTCACCCAGGCTGGAGTGCAGTGGTGCAATCTCAGCTCACTGCAACCTCCTGAGGTGGGAAGATCACTAGGCTGAAGGGATCCAACCACCTTAGCCTCCCAAGTAGCTGGGATCACAGGCACATGCCTTCACACCCAGCTAAATTTTATTTTTTGTGTGTTTTTTGGAGGGGTAGAGATGGGGTTTCACCGTGTTGCCCAGGCTGCTGTGAAACTCCTAGGCTCAAGAGATCTGCCCACCTTGGCCTCCTAAAGTGCTGGGATTACAGGTGATAGCCATCATGCCGGCCTGCAGTTTTCAATCGTTACTCTAAATGTCACTCGGGTTTCTCCCACTAAAAAATCTGACCACTTAACCTCCAATTTTTAAATTTTATAAATTGACTAATAAAGGAATATGTTGCTACAGCGTTAATCTTTATCTTTTATCTCCTGGGTTTTATCTAAGTTTTTAAATGAAATTGCTACTGTTTTATAGATATTTAACTTACGATCTATGTTAGTATAAGGGTAAAAATTGAGAATCAGCAACTCTGGTCATTTTATTGCTCTAGTTGAGTGGCTGAGTCAGAAACATAAAAAGGGCACACCCAAACATTGACCTGTTTGTACCTACAAACAGCCGAGGACCAATTTGTAAATAGGTCACAGTTAATCAAAATCTCTGCACTTTAATCTTTTCCAAATGCTAAACCATGCCCTTCTACAAACTGTGGAATAAAAGTAGTCATAGCTAGCTATGTCTAGCATAGTCCAGAGTCCCCTGAAAATCTTTTCAATGATCTGCAACAACAAAAGCCAGTTTCTTGGAATGGTTCCTAAACTCTTGTTATTTAAACCTTCATAGGAAAATACTAAACTGTGTATTTTGGTAGTGACATTGGTTCACTCAACTACTCAGCAGTTTGCTGATTACCTGCTCAACGCCAGGCGTTGGAACACAGGAAAGAACTAGAGAGAATAAATTGACTGGTCCTTAGCAGCACAGAGCCCACGATCTAATGGGGTATGCAGCAATTTCAATGCATTGTGAAAATGCTATGATAAGGGAGAGTCATGTAAGAATCAGGCCCGCATTCTAAGTTGGAGGGGTTGGATTCAGGAGTGAAGAGAGGTGAGGAAAGGTCAAAGGAGGTTTGTCAAACAAAAAGGGAACTAATCTGAGACATACAGGATATCTAGGAGTTAACCAAGCAAAGCTACGGAGGGGTGGGAAATGGGGGGAATATTCTAGAAAAAATAATGGCATGTGCAAAGGCTAGGGGCTAGGGAGGGCAAGACATGCTTGAGGAGCCACAGCAAGTTCATTATGGCTGGAGCTCAGGGTTCAGGAGGGATGTGGCAAGAAATGAGGCTGGGAAAAGCTACTCAGAGCCAGATCTTATCTATTCTGGATTTTACAGTTTAGTAAATGTATTCATTCAGGACCATTATCTTCTTTCTGGTAGTTAGAAAGTTTTTCTCAAGAGGAAGATGTAAATCTAAAACATTTCAAATCCCAGAGAGAAAACATTTTCTCTAATAGAAGGATTGCTGGACTCTACCCAGGAGTGTTTACCAAGTGTTAACATTGACTTTTAAAGTTTTCCTAGGATTCCTGCCATACAAGGTAATTCTATGCATATGGCATCTTTTTAATGATTTGCAAGACGAAACACAAAGCATATTTTCAAATACTGATTTTCACATTAAACACTGATTGAAAACATTAAAATCCAATAAAAAGGGCTGGGGTTCCCAGATCACTTTATTCTAAGATGTGGGTAGGACTTCAGCCATTTGGCCACGATGGGGTTATCATCCACCCAGAATTCAGTAAAAGGAGGATGATTCCCACCTATTTGGGGTTGCAAGTCTAAGCTACTTATCCAGAACCACTCAGATAACACCTCAGAAACATTTCAGACTGGGTGCAAATAGTAAAGCCATGACGCCAGTTTATGATTCCAGCAATATGTGACCTTTTCTCCAAAATATATTAATGCTTTTACTTTCTTGTTTTTCTTTCTATCTTGGTATCTTGTAGACATAACTAATCTCCCTGGCTTGACATTGAAAACCTCTGTAATCTAGTTTGGCCTACAGTTCTTAAGATTCTGTTTTCTTCTCCGCAAACACCTCACTCTCCAACAAAGCAAAATGAGACAGAACACTCCAGCCATACGGATTATGTAGAGAGGCATCATGGTAGCATCGGGGAGGCCCTGGGTTTGGACTCAGAAAACCTAAATTCACGTCCTGCCCACCCCATTTCCAGTCTGTGTGACCTCGCACAAGACACTTAGTCCCACTGAACCTCAATTTCTTTAACTGTAAAATGACTGGCTTCTCTCACAAGATTGCTAGGAAAAACAAAATGAAGTAATGGCTATAAAAACTTGCTGTGAGGCTAGGTGCTGTGGTTCACAGCTGTAATCCCAGCACTTTGGGAGGCCGAGGCGGGAGGATCACTTGAGCCCAGAAGTTTGAGACCAGCCTGGCAACGTAGCAAGACCCTATCTCATTATTTTTAAGAAAGTAAAAATAAAAATAAAATTTCTCTGGGAGGTGTAAAGCCCATTATTAATGTAAAGTACAGGAGTCCGCCCTCATCCATGGTTTTGCTTTCCAGTTTCAGTTATCTGCAGTCAGCTTTGGTCCGAAAATATTACATGGGAAATTCCAAAAACAAACACTTTCTGGTTTTACATTCCACACAGTCCTGAGTAGCGTGATGAAATCTCACCCCATCCAGCTCTGTCCAGGCTTGGATGCAAATTTTTTCTTTTGTGTAGGGTGTCCACGCTGTCAACACCACCCACTCATTAGTCAGTCAGTAGCTGTCTCGGCTGTCAGATTGACTGTCATGGTATCACAGTGCTTGTGTTCCAAGAAACCCTTATTTCACTTAATAATGGCCCCAAAGCACAAGAATAATAAATTTGGTTTATTGTTATAGTTGTTCTATGTTACTATTAGTTGCTGTTGTTAATCTCTTACCGTGCCTAATTTACAAAACAGATTTTATCAGAGGTATGTATATATAGGAAAATATTGGAAAAAACATAGTATTAATATATACTATTAATATATACTGTATAAAGTTCGGTACTATCTACAGTTTCAGGCATCCACTGGGGGTTTTAGAAAGTATCCCCTGAAGGGATAAGGGTGGACTATTGTATTTTTATTTTTCCTGCAAATGACACACAGTTTTCCCACATCTTGAACATACTGATCCCCTTGCCTGAAAGCCCATTTCCTCTTTCGTGAATTTAGTTCTGACTTACTCAGTAAGAATTTTTTTTTTTTTTTCAGAGACGAAATCTCGCTATGTTGCCCCAGGCTGCAATCCAGTGGCTATTCACAGGCACAATCACAGGCACTACAGCCTCAAACTCCTGGGTTTAAGCAATCCTCCTGCCTCAGCCTCTCGAGTCGCTGGGACTATAGGAAAAAAAACTTTTTTGCCCCGTCACTCAGGCTGGAGAGCAGTGGTGCAATCATAGCTCACTATAGCCTTGACCTCCCAGGGTCAAGCAATCCTCCTGCCTCAGCCTCTTGAGTAGCTGGGACTACAGGTGCACACCACCACGCCTGGCTAATTTATATTTTATTTTTTAGAGATGAGGTCTCACTATATTGCCCAGGCTCCCAGGCTGGTGTCAAACTCCTGGGCTCAAGTGATCCTCCCACCTCAGCCTCCCAAAGTGCTGGTGTAGCAGGCTGGATCTCCATAAACCCTTTGCTGTAATGAGGAATGTATAAGTTAAACATTAAAGCAGAAGTAGAAAACAATGGATAATGAACTGGGGAAACTGGTGCCTGAGTAAGAAAGCTCGAATGCAAAAACAAACCCATTAAAACCTTACCTGGACTTCCTCAACCTCAAACCTGATTGAGGGATCAAAGCGTGCACCAAGACCCACTTAAGAAACTTTCCTACCCGCAGACCCATAGTTAAAATTAGATTAAGAAACACTCCCACAAGTAGACATAGAGCTTGAATTGTGTATATAAGCTAAAGGAAAACTTGTAACTTTGAGTTGATCTGGTGAGTTACTCTGACCTTCTTCCTGTAACTGGTTGCAAAAATAAACTCCCTCCTTTCCCAGTCTGTCTGCATCTTGTTATTGGACTGGAGAACAAGCAGCCAGACCTCATTTGTCTGGGAACTCTGGGATTACAGCCCAGGAGATTATTTTTTACATTTGTATTTCTATCGTAGGACCAGTTGCACTTTGCCTGTTTTATAATTGCATGTATAGTTGTCTGTCTTCACTTCCTGACTGTAAATCCCTATGGGACAGGAGTCCAACCCTAACATCTTTCTATTCCTCATGTGACCCAGCACAACACTTAGTTCATGATGGACTGGGACAAATTAATCCATTCCATGTTTTCACCTGCTTAATGCTATACAATGCTGAAATGTAATTTAGTTAGTATTACTGTAGTCCTTTCTCACCTTTTATACCATTTTCCATAGGAATTTCCCCTTAAGGAATTAATTCAACTAAGCAGTAGTACAAGTTAGTGCTCTAGTTATAGGGATAGATATTAAAGTTGATGATGATTAGATGACATTTTTCTTTTTTTTGTTTTAAATAGTCTTTTTTTTAAAAAGTTTATTTTAGGTTTGGGGGTACATGTGCAGGTTTGTTACATAGGTAAACTCATGTCATGGAGGTTTGTTGTACAGCATATTTTATCACCCAGGTATTAGGCCTAGTACCCAATAGTTGCCCTTTCTGCTCCTCTCCCTTCTCCCACCCTCCGCCCTCAAGTAGACCCAGTGTCTGTTGTTCCCCTCTTTGTGTTCATGAGTTCTCATCATTTAGCTCCCACTTGTAAGTGAGAACATGTGGTATTTGGTTTTCTGTTCCTGTGTTAGTTTGCTGAGGATAGTGGCCTCCAACTCCCTCCGTGTTCCTGCAAAAGACATGATCTCATTCTTTTTTTATGGCTGCATAGTATTCCATGGTGTATATGTACCACATTTTCTTTATTCAATCTGTCATTGATGGGCATTTACGTTGATCCCATGTCTTTGCTATGGTGAATAGTGCTGCAATGAACATTCCTGTTCATGTGTCTTTAGGGTAGAATGATTTATGTCCCTCTGGGTATATATCCAGCAATGGAATTGCTGCATCAAATGGTAGTTCTGTTTTTAGCTCTTTGAGGAGTCGCCATACTGCTTTCCACAATGGTTGAACTAATTTACACCCCCACCAACAGAGTATAAGTGTTCCCTTTTCTCCGCAACCTTGCCAGCATCTGTTGTTTTTTGACTATTTAATAATAGCAATTCTGACTGGTGTAAGATGGTATCTCATTGTGGTTTTGATCTGCATTTCTCTAATGATCAGTGATGTTGAGCTTTTTTTCATATGCTTATTGGCCACATGTGTGTCTTCTTTAGAAAAGTGTCTGTTCATTTCCTTTGCCCACTTTTTAATGGGGTTGGTTTTTTCTTGTAAATTTGTTTAAGTTCCTTACAGATGCTGGATATTAGACCTTTGTCAGATGCATAGTTTGCAAATATTTTCTCCTATTCTGCAGGTTGTCTGTATACCCTGTTGAAAGTTTCTTTTGCTGTGCAGAAGCTCTTAAGTTTAATTAGATCCCATTTGTCAATTTTTGCTTCTGTTGCAATTGCTTTTGGTGTCTTTGTCATGAAATATTTACCTGTTCCTATGTCCAGAATGGTATCGCCTGGGTTGTCTTCCAGGGCTTTTATAGTTTGGGGTTTTACATTTACATCTTTAATCCATCTTGAGTTAATTTTTTCATATGGTGTAAGGAAGGGGTTCAGCCTCAATCTTCTGCATATTGCTAGCCAGTTATCCCAGCACCATTTATTGAATAGGGAGTCTTTTCCCCATTGCTTGTTTTTGTTAGCTTTGTTGAAGATCAGATGGTTGTAGGTGTGCAGCCTTATTTCTGGGCTCTCTATTCCATTGGTCTAGATGTCTGTTTTTGTACCAGTACCATGCTGTTTTGGTTACTATAGCCCTAATAGTATAGTCTGAAGTCAAGTAACGTGATGCCTCTGACATTTTTTTATGTTCCCTAATTATTAGGAATTGAAATTCTGTCCAGCCTGATTTAACATATGATGATCAGTATGTTCCAGAAAGATCTGTTCTTTAATCATCTTCTGAGCACATTACAAGCCATTGAGGAAAGCTAGCTAGTGCTAACCTTATGAAATATTTATGGAATTATTATTCCTTATTTTTTTGTAAGTTAAAATGCTCCTTGCTGATTAAAAAAAATTACCCAGGACTTTTTGTGAATGGGATTAATCTTCTCTCTCTCTGTTCCACAGACCAGGACTCCCTGTTCTCCACAGAGGCCAAGCTCCCATGGATATGGGGTGGAAATTTGGAGACAGGTCAAAGTCATACGTATCCCAAGAGTCTTGTTCTTATTTTCTCTATTTGAGTTTACTTTGAGCTTTCTTCTCTTCAAGTGTCAGTTCAGCTGATGTACTGGCTCAGACCATAACCCTTTCCCAAGGACTAGGTAAACCTGGATTACTTTCTACCTCTTCCCCCTTGTTGACAAGCAGCTGGTGTTTGTGAAAAAGCATTGTCTTAGTGCTTGAAGTCTGCTGCCTTAGCCAAGTTCAGAGATCCATTCATTATCTTTGAAGTGCCCAGCTTCCTAAAAGGGTCACACATTTTGTTAAAGAGACTCCCTGAGAACATACCCAAAAAGCAAGGATGAGGGAGGCATAAACAGCAGCTCCAAGGCCAATTTCGGGAGTACTGAGAACATTTTCTTCCTCGTGCCTATAAAGAATGAGTTTCCTACTTTTATGCATGGTTGCTCTGAAGAGGCGCCAAATCTGAAATCCCCTGTTTTATGAGGAAATTATTTTCATTTACGTAAACAAAAGAATAAAATCTCCAAGGCCAGAACTGATGGTTGCTCTAGAAGAAATGCCTTTGGAAGTTCTACAATAAGCCCCAGGTTCACGTGACCGTTAGGATACTTTGCATGTAGTTTCTCCCAGTCCTTGTAAAGGCATAATGTCCTCACCTTTAAAACCCAATCTACGGATGGGTGCACTGGCTCACACATGTAATCCCAACACTTTGGGAGGCCAAGGCAGGGGGATCACTTGAGCCCAGGAGTTCGAGACCAGCCTGGGCAACACAGGGAGACCCTGTCTCTACAAAACAAATTTTAAAAACTTAGCCAGGGATGGTGGTATGTGCCTGTAGTCCCAGCTACTTGGAAGGCTGAGTTGGGAGGATCTCTTGAGCCCTAAAGGATGAAGCTGCAGTGAGCCATGATCGTGCTACTATACTCCATCCTGGATAACAGAGTGAGAGCCTGTCTCAAAGAAAGAAAAAAAATCTACTATAGAAACCATGAAAAACTCCTTTCTGTGTCTCCCTGCACTGTTAGGGAACTAATAATGCAAGTAAAATAAAAAACAAAACTCAAAAAAAGAAAGCACCATTAATTAAAGAAAAATAATCACTGCCTAAAATTAGCCAAAGTGCCAATGCAGAGATTTCTGATGTGAAAAATGCCAATAAGAGCAGAAAATAGTATTTCCATGCCCCTGCAATCTCCTTCTGTGAGGTAACACATCCCACGTGCATTGGCATAGCTTTGCTTCACCTTGTTCCCATTTCTCACAGCTCACACCCAGTCAGATGGACTCCTCTGTCCCCCAGCCTGATAAGAGCAAGGGTGACTTGCCTTGCTAAATGGTAAATTCCTTATGCAAAGCCTTCCAGTTCTCACCAGGCAGGTCCTCCTCTCCTGTGATCAGAGAGACATCCCCATTTCCCTGATTTCAGAGCAGTGCTATTTGGCACTTCTGAGCCTCACTTGAACAGTCTGGCTGTTCCTGGCCCAGACTGTTTACTGCACCCACATCTAGCACCTTCTCAATTCCTCTTAGCACTCAGAAAAATTGTCTTGTAGCTGAACTCAAACACACAGTAATACTTATCCTAAGTACCCAAGACACACACACGAGAAGAACTAGCCCTACACTAGCGTAAGAGGAGCATTCTATTCCAGGTTCAGCCTTAGGGACGACACTAGGGAAAATACCAAAAATGGGAGAAGAAACACGAAATCCTGCTAGGAAGCTGAGAGAAAATCTGAGAACACTCAGCAAAGAATGCATGAGCAAAGGATGGGGTAGATAACAGAGAGCTTTTCAGTCTCTAGACATCACAAAACGGCTCAGAAAATGACCAGAGGGGCCACGCTGGAGAAGAGGAAAACACTGAGAAAGAGCAGGAGGAGCTCAGTTATGCGCGGCTGGCTAACGTCTGGGGTTGTCTGCCAGGGAGTCACGGTGGCTGGGCTGTGACAATGGGAGTCCGGGGCCTGGAGGGTAAAAACATACGCAAGTACAAACGCCAGACGCCCGCCAAGCAGCCATCACGCCCTGCGCTCTGCTCCACGGAAGTCTGAAGGGGGCTATTCGCACACAGAGATCCCTTTATTCAACCACCTCCTTGCCCGCTTAAAGCCAAACCGAATGTCTTAACAGAGAGGCAATCGGACCAGAAATGAGCAAAGGGCGGCTCCCAAGTTCGAGGGATTTTAGATAAGACCCATGCACTCCAGACACAGAGCCCCATCTCCATACAGAACAGTCAAGGGCAGGAATGAGGAGGGCAGAAGAGGGACAGGGTGCAGGTGGGAGATGACTGCCCTATTTTATGAAAATGGAAAGCAGTCCAGGAGAACCGCGATGACCCTGTCCACCCCCGCGTGATTGAAGTGGTGGCGGTGCTGGTGTTATCATGTGTCTGTACCCTTCACCCAGAACCAGCCCACTGGATTTTCTCAATTCTCCGTGAATACTGGCACCTCCCAAGTAGTACTTGGTCTCTCACTCCCCAAAAAGACCTACGAACATAATTTCTTCTAATCTGTCCCCCTCTCCTCCTTTCTAACTTTCCACCTTCCTGTCTTCCTAATCATCTGAGTATCTCCTACTCAAAAACAATGTTTTAATTGAGTGCTTCTACCTAGGGAGTTTTTTTTAAGATACCTGTACCAGACTCCACGCCCAGACCAGTGAGAAACTAGGAGTGCAGCCCAGGAATGGGCATTTTTTTCGACACACCCAGATGAGTCCAGTGTGCAGCCAGGATTGGCAACCACTGGATAAGATCCTGCAGGACAGAATCCTTCCTAGAGGCCAGTACCCGGTGGCTGAGGCTCTGCGTGTCTGCTGCCTATTTCTGCAGATGACCCGCTATGAAATCTTTTCCAACTTGCATAGCCTTCTGGAGACTGAATAAACCTCTGCTTGGTAGCTCCTGGTCTAAGAGGGTCACCCTATACTGCACTGTCGGACCCCACAGGCACTTTCCAGTGCCGTCAGCCTGGCCTGAAGGATTTGCTGGGATTTCTAAAGTGTAAATCTTTTCCTTGGGCAGAGTGGTGCTAAACACTTGTCTGGTTCTCAGGGAACTGAAGAACTTTAGTCTTCTACTAAAGACCCAAGGTGTTAAGTCTCCTGGTCCTCCTTGGTTGTCAGAGTGTACAGGGAACAGCAGAACTGGCCCCATTGTAGCATCCTCCCAGGGAGTTCAGGCCTCGGCCTTCAGCTTCGCAAAATGTTTTCAGGAGGAGGTTTAGCAAGTCCAGCTCTCCTGAAGTAGAAGATCACTTGGGAATCTCTTACATCCTCTTCCCCAGGGGCACATCTATTTCTTCTTCTTTTTTTTTTTTTTTTTGAGAGAGAGCCTCGCTCTGTCGCCAGGCTGGAGTGCCGTGGTGTGATCTTGGTGCACTGCAACCTCCGCCTCCCAGGTTCAAACAATTCTTCTGCCTCAGCCTTCCAAGTAGCTGGGACTACAGGCACATGCTACCAAAATTAGCCTGACTAATTTTTTGTATTTTTAGTAGAGACGGGTTTTCACCGTGTTAGCCAGGATGGTCTCGATCTCCTGACCTCGTGATCTGCCCACCTTGGCCTCCCAAAGTGCTGGGATTACGGGCATGAGCCACCCTGTGCCCAGCCAAGCACATCTATTTCTAAGCAGATTGCAATTCTTGTTAGTCAGCGCAGGGCCTATGGATAGAGACTAAGCTTTAAAGATGGGTGAGCCTCCCCTTACAGGTAGTTCAAGAAACTCTTCCTGATGTCTGAGGATACCAGGCACTGGGTTAGTATGTAGGGGCCTGAGAGTGGGCAGGGACTCCAAGATGAAGTGTCCTAGCCAGGCTTGGTGGTTGCTCACCTGTAGTCTCAGCCACTCAGGAGGCTGAGGCAGGAGGATGGCTTGAGCTTGGACTCCTGGGAGTCCAAGACCAACCTGGGCAATGTAACAAGATCTCATCCCAAAAAAGGAGGAGAAATTTCCTAGGGAAACTCACTATCTAGGCTTCTAGGAATCCCAGAATCAGGTGTGACCATCCACATGGTTAGCAATAAGTTTCCTATGGGAACTTCCCACCCAATTCAGTGCTTGCAGAATAAGAAAGCGCTAGCAAAAACATTTAATATCTTGTATTTAAGGTGAGTCATAGTCCAGACAGGACAGGCCCATGAGATGTGGAAAAAATGTGTTTCCAAGGCTATGTTAACATCACTAGGGAGTTTGTCTCGGGAAGGCACTCTCTATAAAGTCAGTTCTTCCAGGTCCTCAAACCAATTCAAAACCTAGCCTGCTGATTCAACTTGTGTGGACCTCAGCCAGTCTGGTATTAGGATGATAGTGTAGGTATTCCAACTTCCTAGGGGAGCTCTGCTGAATACGTTAGCTCATCCCTGGGCAATGTTGTTGGCACAGCCCCATGTTACCTCATCTATCACATGGTTACCAGGGCGAGCTCACCATCTTGCACACCTGAACATGGTTTCAAGTCCTTCATGGATTTGCTTCATGGCAGTAGCAGGGTCCCTTCAAGAATGACACCAGACCACATGTACCAGAACCACCATGGGCAAGAACCACACCCTGGAGTCAGACTCTTTGTCAGTACCCCACTTTTTTTTAATGCTAGACCCATACAAGGAAGGGGACAAGAATAAGAAAACATCATCAAGGGCCAGGTGCGGTGGCTCACACCTATAATCCCAGCACCCTGGGAGCCCGAAGCAGGCAGATCACCTGAGGTCAGGAGTTCGAGATCAGCCTGACCAACATGGTGAAACTCCATCGCTGCTAAAATTACAAAAATTAGCCAGGTGTGATGGTGTGTGCCTGTAGTATCAGCTACTCTGGAGGCTGAGGCAGGAGAACTGCTTGAACCTGGGAGGCAGGGGCTGCAGTGAGCCGAGATTGTACCACTGCACTCCAGCCTGGGCGACAGAGTAAGACTTCATTTCAAAAAAAAAAAAAAAAGATAGAAAAGAAAGCATCATCAAATAAGAGATTTGTTTGCAAGCAACCAACACATTGCAAGAAGCAACTTTCTGTGCATGTTCTATGGTCAATTCAAAATTACAGTGATAATTGTGAGATATCACAAGATTGACAGTCATCGTAGTGAGACATCTGAGTACTATGTCCACTTGAGAAAAACAGACTTCATGCTCCCTACGAAGATTCTCAGCATCAAAGATTGGACCCAAAACGAGGTGTCTTATTAATCCAGAGGTAACTAGCAATCAGCCAGGAACTCAGCTCACAAGACCTGGGCACGCGGTCACCAGGGCAGCATTGTATTGAATGGTCTGCTCTTAGACGGACTGGCCCTGCAAATACGTGCCTGGAAGCTAAGCAAGGCCGTGCTATTCACTTATCTGCTTTACCTGGGGTGAGGTGGGGTGGGGACGGGCCAGGTGGTCAGCAGTGAGCTGATGGAACTCCCTCTGGAGAAACTAGTGAGAGGGAGTGCCAAATCTGTCTTCCTTCCACCCAAAGGACCCCACATAGCCTTCCCAGGGCTAAAATGTCAGCTAGACAGTGCTTGCCTTGGCACTTCTGGTCTCCCCACTGGGGTTCAGTGCCTCCTCATGGCCCAGGTGATACCTGAAATTCAGCAAATTTAAACCCAAGTCCACCTTTTCCCCTTCTTCAATCCAGCACCTTCCTCAGACTGACACCCCTGCTTCTGTTCATGGTGCAGCAGCCTCCTGGAACCTTTGAGGCTCACAGCCTTTAAATCATGCCTCTCTTTCCTACATCCAGTCAGTTACTGGGTAGTGTTAGTTCTTCCTGAATAATCCCCCAAATCTTCCCCTTTTCTCTGTCTTCTCATTGCTGCGACCTTGAGTTAGAGCCTTAATCCCCGCCATGTCCCATCCTGATGCGGAGACCTCCAAAATCATCTTGGGAAATGCCACTCGAATCATGACACTCCCACTTTCAGAGACACATTGGAGGGTGAGGCCCCACCTCATCTGCCTTCTGCTGTGCCCTGCACCACACACGAATCCTCTTCCCGAGCTGGCCCGCATGCTCACTATTCGAGGCAGGCCAGCGTTTTCCTGCCTTTCCTCAGGCAGGTCCCTGTCTTTCACCTTCCTTGATGAAAGTCTGATTTCTGAAATGAAAAGCAACAGCTCATACTTACTGAATGTTTACCCCATGCCAGGTACTGTGCTAATGGCTGTATCTTGTTTGATCCTTTTGATGGTCTAATGACTGGGATACTATCATTCCATTTCACAGATGAATAAAGCAGGGGAAGTGAAATAACTTGTGCAATGCTGCATAACTCAGGAGTGGTAGAGCAGAATTCCTGATTCCAAGTCCACGCTCCAAAGTCACTATAGTCTATTACCTCCCAGCATTTTGTTCTTACTCTTAATGCGCTAAGCCTCCCCAACACCACCCCAATAGATTATATTTAGAGAAGAGGAAGCAGTTCTTACACACTTTTGCCCTAAACAGTGTTTGGCAGGGTCCCATTATTATAAACTATTGGTTCTTCATTCACACTAAAGTGGAAATGACTAACAGTAGCTTCCATAACTAGATGAATTTGCCTTAAACTAAAAGCCTGAGATTAAATCTGGCCTAGGCTGCTTAAGCTGTTGTACTTTCTTCTCCCCTGCTGTCCTCAGCCAGTACCCCTGAGACCGTGTGCTAGATTCCAATACCAGGGTTCAGCTGCTACATCATCCCGCCTCTGGAAGTTCCCTAAATGACTTGCCTTGGCAGATGGCTCTGCTCTTTAATTAGCCATACAGTTACTGCTTCCCCTTATTTAATATCAGGAAGCTTCCACTTGTTTCATCCCCTTCCCCCTCTTGGCCATAGTGCCTTCCTACTATTCTTTTCCTGTTTTGTACTTTTGTGTGCTCCTGTTCCCTTCAATGTGTTATCAGAATCTCATCTCAATCTAGGGATTTTTGCCAAGTTGTCTGAACTCTCTATCTCCATATGTGGTATCTGAGGTCCTTCTTAAACCCTGATTTTCCCCTTATTTGGTATTAATGCACACACTATTTTCAGGACCCAGCATCAAGAGTCAAGGTGAGTGTTGTCTGCAAATCTATCATAACTCGGAGAAGTCCCCATACTCAAATGTCTTAGCCATGTTAGTATGTACTCAGTAAGAGGCCATGAACAGTGGCTCATGCCTGTAACCCCAGCACTTTGAGAGGCCGAGGAGGGAGGATCACTTGAAGCCAAGGGTTCGAGACCAGCCTGGGCAACAAAGCAAGACCCCGTCTCTACAAAAAAAAAAAAAAATTCTTTTTTAATTAGCCGGGCATGGTTGCACTTGCCTGTAGTCCTAGCTCCTTGGGAGGCTGAGGCAGAAGGATCCGTGAGACTAGGAGTTTGGAGTCTGCAGTGAGCTATGATCGTAGCACCATTGCACTCCTGCCTGAGTGACAGAGCAAGACTCTGTCTATAAAAACTTTTAAAAAGCCAGGCACAGTGGCTTATGCCTTTAATCCTAGCTCTTTGGGAGGCTGAGGCAGGTGGATCACCTGAGGTCAGGAGTTCGAGACCAGCCTGGCCAACATGGTGAAACCCCATCTCTACTAAAAATACAAAAATCAGCCGGGCATGGTGATGGCTGCCTGTAATCCCAGCTACTCAGGAGGCTGAGGCAGGAGAATCGCTTGAACCCGCAGGGCAGAGGTTGCGGTGAGCCGAGATTGCACAACTTCACTCCTGCCTGGGCGAAAGAGCGAAACTCTGTCTCAAAAAAAAAAACCTTAAATAAATAATAAAATAAATGTTCAGTGAGAACCATAATGTGAATAGTATAACCCAGCATGATTTTGGTGTGAGGATAATTGATAATCATTTTCTTCCAGCAGACCTACCCATCTCGGTGGGATTTGCTTCAAGTGATGTATATTCAAATTAATTTGCATCTCCTGGTCATATACTAATTGGTTGGTGAGTGGTTAGTAGCCAAGAAACACTGCTTATGGCAAGAGAAAGTCAAGTGAAAGATTAAAGAAAATCATGATTAATAATCTGCCAGCTGATAAATAAGATAGCTATAACACCACTTTGGTGAGGTGTACGCTTTTGGCCATGTGTACACTGGTGCATTTTCAAGACAGTGGCTATCTTTTCACTTCTGTTTGGCTAATCATGTTATGTTGTTCTGAAGTTACTGCTGCCCTATACCCACTTCACACAGCCTGAGCCCTGTCTCCTTCCAATGAACATGAAGATCTTTTGATTCCGTAGTTCCTGGTTCTGTTCTGATTCCGACAGGATGCCGGCATCCTCAATTAGGCCAGCTAAGGAAAGCATTAGAAAACAGTGATGCACTACACTCTGTGGAACTTACCGAAACCAACAGGATTTTAGAGAAGAAATAAGGGGGAGCCTGAAGCTGTCAGGCCACAAAAAAATGTCAAAGAGAAATGAAACTTCAGCCTTAGAATGTCAAATAAAGTGTGATAAGAAATAAGAGGAGAGAAGATATTCCAAATAGGTAAGGGCATCAGCATAAGCAAAGGTGCTGGAAGGGGTAATGAACATGTAATGGTGGGTGAGCAGGACTGCTGGGAGCAGACAGTGAGTTTGGGTGGAAATGACATAGAAGAGTGAATTGGTAAAAATGGAAGAGATGATGGGCAAATGAGAAAGCAACGAAGCAAAAAATATATAGTTCAATATGATATTGGAGGACAGAAATGATTATTGGGGGTAATTTGACTTTTGACCATTTCCCAGGCTTAATTCAAGTATATTTAGCTTTCAAACATGACTTCTCCTCATATCTTCTACACAGCTCTTTCAGATGAAAAAAAATTGGCTAACTAACTGGGTAAAGGGTGATACCTTTATAAGCTCTAATTTTTTAATCCCTGAGGAAGTGAACCGTGTTATGAGTCACATACATTGTGTTTAGGTAGGTGAGGAAATGCATTGAACTGATTTGCAGAGAATGAGAGCTCCAGACCCAGACAGTGAGACTTCAGAACTTCATAGATGTCAAAGCATCTTTGACATCTATGTCCCAGCTCTAGGACACATTCATGATAGGTTCACTTACTTCCAAACCCAAAGAGGATATTCTTAGACACTTCCTAGTTTCTTCATCTTGTAAAAGTGGTTAAGTGGCTTGTCCAAGGTCTTTTGGCTATAAATTGTAGACAAGGATTCAGAGCCAAGTGTTCTGTCCCCAAGAATGCTTTCGTCTTTTTTTTTTAAATAGTAACATCATGAGGACATCTCAGGTCATGGCTGGGGAGTGCTTTGTGCTCTGTAAGGGACTAGGAAATTGTTCACGTACTTCTTCAATATTGTTCCTGCTGTGCTTTTTATAGGATAACACATTTTAACTCTGTCGTCACTACCAAGACTTTATATAAAATCAGCTGGAATGAATTGTTGGTCAAATTCAAAATTAATTTCATGTCAAAGTCTTTTCCTCATGATATTTGTGTGTTTTGTGAGAACTGCCTTTCTTAAATTCTTCTGAACCAACTCATAATACTCCAAATTTAAATCCATCCATCTATAAAACTACCTTTTCTGTATCAGTAGTACTTTTTCAGAACACACCTATTTCTAGATTATAATCAAATATTCTTAAAATAATCTGGTAGTCTGTGAGTCCTTTGTCTAGAACTTAATTAAAAGTGGCAAAGGAGGCCGGGCGCTGTGGCTCACGCCTGTAATCCCAGTACTTTGGGAGGCCGAGGCAGGTGGATCACGAGGTCAGGAGATCGAGACCATCCTGGGTAACACGGTCACCCCGTCTCTACTAAAAATACAAAAAGTTAGCCGGGAGTGGTGGTGGATGCCTGTAGTCCCAGCTACTTGGGAGGCTGAGGCAGGAGAATGGCGTGAACCCAGGATGTGGAGCTTGCAGTGAGCCGAGATTGCACCACTGCACTCCACACTGGGCGACAGAGCAAGACTCCGTCTCAAAAAAAAAAAAGGAGGGGGGAGGGGGGCAAAGGAGAAGCCAGGCATGGTGGCTCACACCTATAATCCCAGCACTCTGAGAGGCCGAGGCAGGCAGGTTGCCTGAGCTCAGGAGTTCAAGACCAGCCTGGCCAACATGGCAAGACCCCATATCTAAAAAAATACAAAATTTCACCAGGCGTGGTGGCACACACCTGCAGTCCTAGCTATTTGGGAAACTGAGGTGGGAGGATTGTTTGGGCCCAGGAGATTGAGGCTGCAGTGAGCCATGTTCGCACCACTGTGCTCCAGTCTGAGTGACAGAGAAGACCCAGTCTCTAAAAAGAAAAAATGTAGCAAAGGAGGAGTATGCAGACTTAGGTGGAGATTCTGCAGGAGACTTCTAAGTACTTTTAAGGTGATCTGATTTATTAAATTGAATTTTAGTTTACTTTATTTTTAATGTTTATTTTTTATTTGCATAAACTTATGGAGTACAAATGTAATTTTGTTCCAAGGATATATTTCATAGTAGTGAATTTTTGTTTTCTTCCAAGGTTAGAACTTTCTTCTTCCTTGCTATAACTTCCTTCAGGATCTGGCTATCTTTCTTCATTTTTTCTTTCTTCTCCTTCTCCTTCACCTCCTCTGTATTAGACTGTTCTTACGCTGCTAATAAATACATACCCGAGACTGAGTAACTTATAAGAAAAAGAGGGTTAATGGACTCACAGCTCCATGAGGCTGGGGAGGCCTCACAATCATGGTGGAAGGCGAAGGAGGAGCAAAGTCACATCTTACATGGCAGCAGGCAGGACAGCATGTGCAGGGGAACTGCCCTTTATAAAACCATCAGATCTCATGAGACTTAGTCGCTATTACGAGAACAGCACAGGAAAAACCTGTCCCCATGATTCAATTACCTTCCACTGCATACCCCCCAACCCATGACACATGGGAATTATGGGAGCTACAATTCGAGATTTGGGTGGGGACACAGTCAAACCATATCATCCTCTCTCCCTTCTTTCCCTTCAAGGAATGTTCAAAAAGAAGAGACTCTCTAAGGAATGATCAAAAGGAAGAGACACTCTAAAGTTACTGAGCAAGAGTTATAAAAAATAGGGAAGGCAAGAAAATGAATTTAGAGGGTTGAGAAGGATCTAAAGAGATTGAATGAGAATTAATTGAGTGTGTAAGGTAAAAGGAAAGTGGGGTAGCCTGGTTTGGGTACAGTCACCTGGATAGAAAAATGTAGGTAGTCCACCTTGGGTGGACATCTCTTTACATCAGGCAGCACTGCAGATGGCTTGGTTGCTTTCTGGAGTTGCCGAGGGTGGGTACAAGGCAGAGGGAGGCAGCGCATAGTCATTTATTCTATGAACAGGATGTTTGCTAGACAGATGTTTGAGCAGTCTGGAGCTCTTAATGGAACAAGGGCAAGGATAAATAAATAATTGGACCTATCCTGATGTTTGTCCCTATACATTTAAGAATTCTGTGACCTGTTTTAAACGGAATCCAAACACTGAGTATGAGTTAGATGATAATGTTGTTATTACCCTTGACCTGGCCTTGAGGACTGATTTTGAGCTTTCTATATGAGAAAATTAGCTCAGAGTGACCTAAAAATTTCTTTATTCTTAAAAACAGAATTAAATTCTGGATCTGCCTTGCCCTTCTTGGAAGAAAGGTAGAGTGGAAAGGGTTAGAAGTTATTTGGTACAGAGTCATTGAGTAGAGTGCTCTCCTGAGGTAGAACAGAACTGTCAGGGATTGAATTGCAGGACAGACCTGCAATTCAAGATGATTGTTGGCAGTGAAATTGCTGATCAATGGAATATGTGGGATGATAGTTCTTGAGAGTCGGGGAGGAGAGTGCAGCATTGTTGGGGCTGGCATTGTATCCACCGAAAACATTTTCAGCATCTCTTCTCTTCTATACAAGACTTGTCCTCTTGGTGTCCCTGTGGGTCACCATTAAGTCGCTTGCTTATTCTTTCTCACCATGTATCTTCATTTACCTTTCTCTAAAACTTCTGTAATTTGCTTTTATCAAGAGATTTTGATCGGGTGCAGTGGCTCACACCTGTAATCCCAGCACTTTGGGAGACTGAGGTGGGTAGATCACCTGAGGTCAGGGGTTCAAGAGCAGCCTGGCCAACATGGTGAAACCCCATCTCTACTAAAAATACAAAAATTAGCCAGGCATGGTGGCAAGCACCTGTAATTCCAGCTACTTGGGAGGCTGAGGCAGGAGGATCGCTTGAACCCAGGAGGCAGAGGTTGCAGTGAGCCGAGATCACACCATTGCACCCTGGGCAACAAGTTCAAAACTCCATCTGAAAAAAAAAAAAAGGAGTTTTTCCATTCCCTCTGCATATTCTGGGGGAATTTCCAGACCAGGTAAGTGGTAAAAAACCAATCAGAGCTTAGTAAATAGGTATCCTACTGGGTATCAGCTCTGAACAAAGTACTGGGAAGAATGTTGAATCCCTACAGATTCTTCCAACACAGGAAGTCACGTGGAGGCCAACCCGCCTCCACCTACTCTAAGAGGTCTGTTTGGTCCCTTGAATATTACACTAATAATTTATTGATGTGACTTTCCTTTGCAAGAGACTGCATCTCAAAACCAAAAGGCCGTTCTGTAGCCTTATTTCTTAGCACTTTCCAGTTTATGTATTGTTTGTTAAACTTTTCATTGTGTTAGTAAACCCAGCATTTGTTCAAGGATATTTGAAATAGTCAAAGGTTTTTGTAAATGTTGTGCAGCAAACTGGTCCTAACAGCCCCTCCTCTGCCCTTCCACTACATCATCCCAACAGGAGTCAGTGGATATTATAGATTTTTGTGGTATGGAAGTCTTGTAGAATTCTAGAAATAGCCTGGTGGCAGGATTGACAAAATCATTTACATTCTTAGAATAATCCAAATGTTGACTCAGCCCATTTACCTAAGGTATTCCAAGCACTGGGAGAGAGAAATAGGAACCCATAATATGATTTGTCCTAATATTGAATCCCCTGACGATGGCTGTCATTCAAAGTATTCCTGGGTTCAGGTATTTTTAAAGAATTCATGGCTGGGCACTGTTGCTAACACCCATAATCCCAGTACTTTGGGAGGCTGAAGTAAGAGGATTACTTGAGCCCACGAGTTTGAGACCAGCCTGGTCAACATAGCAAGACTCCGTCTCTACAAAAATAAAAATAAAAAAAGAATCCTTACTTGTCCTAGAGTGTTCTGCTTCTTGGAATAGTAAGAGGATTGGGGGGAAACAGATATATTAGATCTGCCCTCTATTTAGTGCTTCAATTTTAGTACAATTAATTTCTAAATTATGCCATAGTTATTGGTGCAAAGATAGACACATAGACCAGTGGAAAAGAACAGAGAGTCCAGAAATAGACGCACACATATACAGTGGGTCTTACAGATTTCCACAAAGGCATTATTATGATTCATTAGGAAAAAGATGGTCTTTTCAACAAATGGTGCTGAAGCAATTGGATGTCCTTTTAGGGGAGGAAAAATGAAACTTGACCTCTGCCTCATAGCACACACAAAAATTAATTCAAGATGGAGCAAAAACTTAAATGTGAAAAGTAAAACCATAAAGCTTGTAGAAGAAAACAGGAGATCTTCATAGCCTTGGGCTAGGCAAAAATTTTCTTAAACAGGACACGAAAAGCACTAACCACAGAAAAGAAAACTTGATAAATTGGACTACACTAAAACTAAGAACATCTGTTTTAAAATCCCATGGGAAAAATCCATAGCATGTCTTCAAGATCTCTGGCAGAAAATCAGGATGGAACTTGCCCATTAGCACTCCAGAATCTGCCCCCTGCCCAAGACCGATGACCCTGCTACCTGTATTGGCAGTAGGGAGATGGACACAGGTTAAAGTAAGTAGGTTTTGGCAGGGCTGAGGCCCTCAGATCCTCACAATAAAATTGTCTTGCATTCCTTGTGTGGTTTGGATATGAGAGAAGCAGCTTTGTTCCCAAGCTCCCCCTCAAATCTCTGAAAACTGGTATGTTCTTCTCAGAACAATCCTTTGAGATCCCCTGAGCTTTGAAGTCCTCCTGCCAAGTCTGTGTGTGGGAAGGAGAACAGAGCAGCATGAGGGCCATCAGAGAGGTGGGCGAAGGCAGTTCAAAGCCCAGCCAGATCCGGCTCTGTGGTGTCCAAACCCTTGGGGTCCCATAGCCCTAGAGGAAGCCTGGGATAGGGTGAGGCCCAGCCCTTTGCAGGGTTCTGTATTGCTGCATCCAGACTAGGAAATGTCTGAGACAGAGCCAGAAACGTAAATACTGCGCCACTGTGCTCACCACATTCATGTGTGCAGCAGAAGAGCCAAGCCCCCTGGCCAGGATATATGCTTCCTATTCAGACCTATGGTTTGGAGGGAAGGAAGCATGAAATGTATTTAGAGCTTTCCAAACTTTTGATTGTTTTGCACATTCCTACAAAAATAAAAATATCCCATGAGATTAAAAAAAATCAGCTTCTAATGCTTTAGATGAGTGGGAAAATCTTGCACACTGGGGTCATTTCCTTTCTGTTTCAAGAAATTAATATTGTGCTGGAAATAGCCTGTTGCAGAAGGGGAGACTTCATGTCCTTTGAATGCTGATTATGCCAGAAAACTTTCCAGTCCTAAAGGGGAGGTTGTCCCTTTCCCAGGACTCTGATGCAAGATGACCCTGCAGTTTGCTACTTTGCTAGGATAGGAGACCCAAGTCAGCAGAGATTTAAAATTCAGAAGGGATCATTAATTTATTCATTCAAGAAACCATGCTAAGCATGGAATAAGAGCCAGGTTAGGTTCTGGAGTCTCACACTGCCCCACATGAGGATCCCAGGCTGCCAGCTCCATGACCCTCCTCTGCGGATGGTCCCAAGTCTTTCTGAAGGCCCCTGGTGATTGAACCCTGGCATTCAGAATTAGCAGAAGTGACATACTAATTACCAGTAAATAAAAAGTTGGTGTGCACATCTCTACTGCAGATGCCGGGAAGCCAGGCCGTCAGGGGACAGGCGCAGTCAGCAAGCACCCGCTCTCTCGGTGTCTGTTGGCTTCCACAGTGTTGTGTTTCAGAGCCGAACCAGAAATCACCCAGGGGGGTTACTTGCATCAGCTCTGGAAAATGTGTAAAGGATTGAAGTCCTGAGACTTTCCCATAATGTCTTATTTAGGCATCAGTCTCCCTCAGTTGATTAGAGCAGGAATCAGCAAATTTCTTTATAAAAGGTCAGTGACAGTGAATATTTTAGGCCATACAGTCTCAGCCACAACGGCTCTAGCAGCCAGAGACTGCAGGAAACAAATAAGTGTGGCTCTGTTCCAACAGAACTTTATTTTATGGACATTTCCTTACAATTTTCACACGTCATGAAATATCCATCTTTTAATTTTTTTTTCAACCATTTGAAACTGCAGGCCGGGCACAGTGGCTCACGCCTGTAATCCCAACACTTTGGGAGGCCGAGGTGGGGGGATCGCTTGAGCTCAGGGGTTTGAGACCAGCCTGGCCAACATGGCAAAACGCTGTTTCTACTGAAAACACAAAAATTAGCTGGGCATGCACTTGTAGTCCCAGCTACTTGGGAGGCTGAGTCATGGGAATTGCTTGAGCTTGAACCCGGGAGGCGGAGGTTGCCGTGAGCCAAGATCATGCCACTGCACTCCAGCCTGAGCAACAGAGTAAGGTCCTGTCTCAAAAAAAATAAAATTTTTCTTAATTTAAAAAAACAAAAATCCAAACACCATTCTTAGCTCATAAGCCATGCAAAAACAGATGGCAGGCCAGATTTGGCCCACAGGCCATAGTTAGCTAACCCAGGACCAGAGAGTCATACCACTTTCATAGCAAAAATGATACACATGGTTTGTGTTGACTCTGAGTAGGGAACTTCTCCAGAGGGTGCCATGATACAGAAGGTGGGGGGTGTGTTCCCTAATTGGGGGAATGGAGAAGCATCACTCTGGCCTCTCTCAGTGGCCCCCTACCTGCTGACTCTATTTAGGCAGTGGCTTCAGGGTGCCCCCCACTTGCCAATGCCTCCTGCCAGGGACCTGGACACTGAGAACGCTGGGAAAGGGCCCTCTCCTTGGGGACCCTGGTCACACCCAATAGATCAGTCACTCTTCTTCCTTCTTACCAGCTGCCTCTCCTGACCACACTGGAAGAAGGACCCCTGTACCACCTTCCTCGACACCCGGGCCTCTTCTGTTCAAAGGTGCCTCCTGGCCAGGCATGGTGGCTCACACCTGTAATCCCAGCAGCTGGGGAGGCTGAGGCAGGAGAATTACTTGAAGCCAGGAATTCGGGACCAGCCTGGGCAACATAGCAAGACCCCGTCTCTACAAAAATAAAAAATAAAAATTAACTGACATGGTGGTGCATGCCTATAGTCCCAGCTACTCGGGAGGCTGGGGTGGGAGGATCGCTGGAGACCAGGAGTTTGAGGCTGCAGTGAGCTATGATCAAGCCACTGCGCTCCAGCCTGGGTGGCAGAATGAGATTCTGTATCAAAAAAATAATAATAAAATTAAATTAAAAATAAAGATGTCCCTTCCAATCCCCTAACGCACACAGCACTCCACATGTTTCTTTTCTTCCCTGCCTCATCACCCTTTTCAACCTTAGATCCTGAGCTTCTTGAGGCAGAGACTTCCATCTTGTCTGGGTGCTTAGCACATTTTCAAATATTCTCTTAGATTTTTTTCTTCATTACCCACGGAGCAGTTGCTTGTTGCCTTTCCAACCCAAAATAGAAATAGTGGTAAACAAGAGAAGAAAAACATTGAACATTTTGGAACTAAAATTTTATTACTACTGGAAAAGTCCCAGATAATAAAAAACAGCTGGTAAATTAGCACTCATTTAAGCATGGTCTGGGGAAGAAGAAAATTTTAATAACAAATTTTTCTTCCTAATTGTTTTTGTTTGTTTAGATTTATGCATTCCCAAAGTGGACCTTAAAATCATGTTGGTGGCAGGAGGAAGCCAGTGTGGTCTTTGAAATTTGCTTCAGATAATCCACCAAGGGGATGGCCTCATAAACACAATTATTATTTTCTCCCTAAGATGCTGACTCATGTGAAGGGCTGTTTAAAAGATGACTTTGGCTTTGTGCCCTCTCCTGCAGGTCCTTCCATAGTGACGCCCCCCAAGGACATCTGGAATGTCACTGGTGCCCAGGTGTACTTGAGCTGTGAGGTCATCGGAATCCCGACACCTGTCCTCATCTGGAACAAGGTCAGTGGCACAGATTTTAAGAGACATCCTAGGCTGGCAAGCTTCTCTTGCACTGCACAAGGATGGTAAAACGTTAAATCCTCAGCCTGCTTTGTTGACTGCGGCTCCCGCAAGGTGAAGCCTTAGGGCAGTCATACAGGCCCCTCCCCTGGATTCATGGAACAAAAACCAGTCCCTGCCATGCTTTTGTTAGCAGCATCCTAGAAACTGAGAAACTGGAAGAACAATAATGCTGAACACCTGAACCCACCTTCAGGGTGTGTGTGCACCTGTGGTGTGTGTATGTGTGTGCATATGTGGGTGTGAGTGAAAGTGTGTGTGTCTGTGTTTGCGCCCTCAGTGGAGACAGTATAGCATAGGGGTTAAAAGTGTACGTTTCTCTCTTTCTGTCCCAAAATACCACCTCCAAGCCCCCACCAAGCTGTTTGTGATGGCATCAGTCTCCTCATTTAAGACTGAACATTTAGCTGATAATTTAGATCCTGTCTGCTTGGAGGCATTATTATTATTTTACTGGGAGGCTCGGCTAAGAAGGTAAAAGGACACAAAGCCCTGTAGCCTTCTCCTGGGAGCATGGATTATTTTTTCAGATTCCCTAAGTGCTGGGAGATGGATGAGTACATTTTAAGGGCACTTGGAAGTAGGATAGAAGGAGTGAGGTGGGATCTATTCTCCTAAGTACCAAGGCTGTAGAACCATAAGTTAGGGACAGAGGAGACCACTCCAGAACAGAGCATTAAAAAGGAACAAGAGGAGGAACATCAAAGAAAAAAATGTCTCCTTTCTGAATTTTGCTAAATGCTGGCCCCAGCCCCAAGTGGAAAAAGCATGATATTCTTTTAATAAATCAGCTTTGAAATGACTTCCCAAATGGAAAAAGAAAAAAAAAAGTGTGAGGCTGGGTGCAGTAGCACATGCCTGTAATCCCAGCACTTTGGGAGGCTGAGGCAGGAGGATCACTCGAGTCCTGGAGTTTGAGACCAGCCTGACCAACACAGTGAGACTTCCTTCTTACAAATAATTTTTTTTTAATTAGCTGGGCATGGTGAGGCATGCCTGTGGCCCCAGCTACTCAGGAGCCTAAGGTGGCCGAAGAACCCCTTGAGCCAGGAGATTGATGCTGCAGTGAGCTGTGATTGCCCCACTGCACTCTAGCCTGTCTCAAAAAAAAGAAAAGAGTGTGAATTCCTTAGCCAGGGTGGCTGAGTTCTCTGCAAGCCAGGGTTTCTCAGCCTCAGCACTATTGACATTTGGGGCCAGATAATTATTTGTTGTGAGGGCTGCCTGTGCTTTGGAAGATGTTTAGCAGTATCCCCAGCCTCTACCCACTATATAACAGTAGCATTCCCCCATCCCCCCTGTCGTGAGAATTAAAAGCATCTTCAGACATTGCCAAATGTCCCCTAAGGGTGTGGAGCTGGGGAATTGCCCTGGACTGAAAACCACTGCTGTTAGCCTCAACTCTGTTCTCTACCTTATAAAAGTAGCATGTAATTATCATAAAGATTAAATAAAGTAATGCAAGTAAAAATCACTTGATACATAGTTAGCACTCAGTAGACATTAGCTACTGTTCCTGGAAATTTTTCCCTTCAAGTGGCATTATCTTGTATAATTATCTTCATATTTGAAGGACAACATCATCTCAGCATGTATGGAGAAGGGAAAAGAAAACACTTATTTGCCATCAACTAACACCTCACAATTATACCATACACTTAGGTTTTTGTCTGGTTTTTTTTTTTTTTTTTTTTTTTTTTGAGACATAGTTTCACTCTTATTGCCCAGGCTGGAGTGCAATGGCACCATCTCGGCTCACCGCAACCTCGCCTCCCGGGTTCAAGTGATTCTTCTGCCTCAGTCTCTCAAGTAGTTGGGATTACAGGCAACCCGCCACCACGCCTGGCTAACTTTGTATTTTTAGTAGAGACAGGGTTTCTCCATGATGGTCAGGCTGGTCTCGAACTCCCGACCTCAGGTGATCCGCCCACCTTGCCCTCCCAAAGTGCTAGGATTACAGGTGTGAGCCACCGCGCCTGGTCGTTTTTGTCCTTTTTATACATTTTGAATTGCTGAGCCTCACAACTATCCTACGAAAAATAAAAATTAAAAAATTATCAAACTCATGCTACCAAAAAAGAAACTTAGTCTAAGTAAAAGGGCATACCTAACCAGACATCCATTTTAAGCTGCCTTACTTCTCCAGCAAGCTCTAAGGTGGATAATAGTCTCCCTTGACTATTTTGTTTGCTCTCTGTGTGACCGGAGAAGCAACTTCTAGAACTCCAGGAGGACTGTGGCTCCCGCAGTCGGAGCTCTTTCTGTTGCAAGTTCTACCAGCCCATTTGAAACCAGCCTAGGCAAAACAAAAAGCGGGGCGGGATCCAGCCTCAAGGGCCCCTGCATCCAGGTACACACGCCATCAGAACGCTAACTCTTGACTCTTTGCTCTCAATATACCAGTCTCATTTTCTTCTGCTTCAGAAAGCTTCCTATGCAGTGGGAGATATCAACTCCACTCACATTTTTATTACAGCTTAAAGACCCCAGAGGAAAGAAAGGGCTTCCCTTCTCCCTGCTGCATTGTGAAAATCCCACGAAGGGCTCAAGCCCAGGTCGGGTCACCTGCTAAGCTCTGGCTCCCCCATGCGGCCGGAGGGATGCGGCCACTGACATTGGCACCGGCGTGAATCCGCCTGGTTTGTGTAAAATCTGGCAACAGGTACCAGAAAATGCCTGAGGTGGGGGTGATGGCAGAGGCAACACTACTATACCATCCTTTACAGTGAAGCTTCTCTTAAAGGAGCAATAAAATTTCACCCCGATCAGTTATGTTTTTAAGAGGAAGGCGGAGCAAGAGTAAGAGCAGAAATGCAGTCGGTGGATGGGTTCCCCTCCATCCTTACTGCAAGAACTGCAGGCGTTCCTCACTGCTAATTTGGAGATTGCTGGTTTGCTCAGGGTGTGGGGAGGTGGAGAAATAATGTTCCGAGGAATGCCCATGAAAAGTTCCGTTGCAGTTCTCTACAGTTTTCTAGGGATACTTACACAATGAGAAGCGAGGGTCACCCAAGCGTCCTGGGGCATGTGACCTTATTGGCAAATCTTGGCAAAGAATAATTTCTTCAGTCCTTGCTCTACCCAATCCCAGCTACAGTATTCACATACCAGAGGAATACGTCTGCCTCGGGAATCTTTTCCCTTTTAGGACTGTACAGGGCAGATCCCAATAGACAAGGCCTCCCTGAGGGCTTGTCCTCAGGGCTAGTCAGAAACACCAAGGCAGTTGAGGCCGGTGTGGTGGCTCGCACCTGTAGTCCCTAGCCACTCGGGAGGCTGAGGTGGGAGGATCGCTTGAGCTCAGCAGGTGGGGCTGCAGTGAGCTATGATGGCACCACTGCACTCCAGCCTGGGCAACAGAGCAAGATCCTGTCTCTGAAAAAAAAAAAAAACAAAAAAAAAACCCACTATGTCAGTCAACGAGATGAGTGCTGAAGTAAAGAAGTGAAGAGGAAGGAGAGAAACAATTTTTTCTGCAGACTTTCCAGAACAAGCAAAACCCAACTGTGATGCTCTGCCGGTTTTCCTCTACCTTCATAATGTAATTTGCCACATGCATGACCCAAAGCAATGTTTCTTACACTGCAGACCATGACCCATCAGTGACTCCTGGAACTAATGTAGCGATCACAACCAGCATGTTCTTATAAAAAATAAAAAATAGAACAGAGCCTATGTTAAGGCATCACACTTACCACTTATGAAGGTGTCATTTCCTAAAACTTTTGTATATTCCAGATATACGATAGTTTGGTCCATGTCAAAACTAAGGAAACTTGGGAAGTCACTGACCTAAATAATTAAACAGGGTATTTGTTTTCTCATCGCTGTCCTTGTAACCAGACTGTTAAGAATACAAACATATTTACTATCATGTGTGTTTCAAATCCAATTTAAGAGTAGAACACCTTTTTGGATAGATTATTAGAATCCTCACTTGTAAAACAAGAGAAACTGAGGCTCAAATAAAGACAGCATGTCCTTCTTGCTCAAGGATTCTTAGCAACAGCAGAATTAATGGTACAAGCCTTTTCTCCATGACACTTGAGACTACGGTGGCAATTCTTACGGTTGGCGCAGCCTGGCGAGTGGTCTTTACTTTCCTTACTGGTAGTAAGGAAAGCTGGCTTTAACAAGCCCCATACCTTTCAGCAAACTCCTAGCCTAGAAAGATTCGAAGGGCAATATTTTGAAATGGGAACGTGAACTGAAATAGCCATATTTGACTTAACCCTTTTAAATCAAAGATGATGCTCACAGCGAAAGCAAAACACCTTCCCAATATTTGTTTCTGAGACGGAGAGGCTCTCTGTTTAATTCTTTTCTTGCCTGAATATTTCTTCAGATTAGGGCTTCCTTGACCTCTAAGAATATTTTTTAATCAAAAATAGTGACCTCTAAGGTAATAGTAATAAGCAGAAATTATCCAAAGACGTATAAAGAAAGAGTTGAGAATCTCCCCCCACCTCCTCCTCCTGCCTGAGGTAACCAATGTGAACTGCCCTGGTTTGTATCTTTCCACACTCTTTTTCATATCCAAGCATATTCAAACATATATCCCTACGGTGAAATGAGAATATAGTGTGCCAGTAAATTATTCTGAAACTCGCTTTTCTCAACAAATACTTCATGGACATCCGTCCAAGTCTGCTTCTCAACAGCTACGTAATATTCCAAGTATGAATACTGTAATTTATTAAATCAGTTCTGTATTTTTTCTGTTGTTTCCAAATTTTTGTTAACTTAAAAAACCTACTTTAAGCATCAAAGTACACATATCATACATACTAGTGATTGTATTGCTATAAGATAGATTCCCCAACAGTTACCTAAGTCAAAATATTTGTTTCAGTGTTAACAGACATTGTCAGATTACTTTCTAAATAGATTGTAGTAATTCACACTCCCACCAGAAATGGAGAAGTGCCATTTCTCTGCATCTTTACTAGCACTGAATATTAACCTCTCTTTTTTAGTTTTAATTCCAATTTTAACTAGAAAACACATATTTATTGGCCAGGCACAGTGGCTCATGCCTGTAATCCCAGCACTTTGGGAGGCCAAGGCAGGTGGATCACTTAAGGTCAGGAGTTCGAGACCACCCTGGCCAATATGGCCAAACCCAGTCTCTACTAAAACTATAAAAATTAGCCAGGCGTGGTGGCACATGCCTGTAATCCCAGCTACTCGGGAAGCTGAGGCAGGAGAATCACTGGAATCCCGGAGGCGGAGGCAGAGGTTGCAGTGAGCTGAGATCGCACCACTGCACTCCAGCCTGGGTGACAGAGCGAGACTCTGTCTCAAAAAAAAACGAAAACACATACTTATCAACACTTAGAATCCCCTTACACGAATAAGGGAGAGTTTGACATATAAAAATTTGTCATATGAAAATTCTTGGCACTTTTTTCTATGTTTTCTACATGATGTATAACCTTTTATAATTACGTAACATTAATTAAAATACGCCATGCCAACAATTGTGAAAAGAAGGGAAAAATAAAGTATATATATATATTGTGATTTCTGTTACATATTATATTTAACAAGATACATTTCCCTTTCCATAGTGGATCAGGTTAATTAGCATAAAATGCTCCTTACTAAGAGCTATGGGATTTGAGGCTCAGTTGCTGAGATTCAGTATTTCAGTGCTGCAGTGTTTATTTTCTTGCTTTGGTCACACCTAAAACTCATATGATTCTGAAATTCAGTAAATAAAGGTCAGAGTCATATTACTTGAGACCTTGGATCAAATTAATACTTCTACCAAAATATTCTTACAACCCATTTTTAAGTAACTATTTCAAAAGCTGTATTAGCATAAACCGTTTCTGCCAGCTACTTGGGAAACTAAGGGAAAAGGTACCTATTGAGTATGTTTGTCTTCACAGCATTTATGAGAAAGACATTAAGTTATGTGGTTTTCTCTCACTAATAGTGGCAATGTGGGAAAATTCCAGAAAAAAAAATGCAAAAAGCCAGGCTTTCCAAATCATGCAAGATATTTTTTCTAGAGCAGGAATTGGCCTAGATCACATGTGGTTTGCTGAATCCCAGTCCTGGCATCATAAAGCTGAGAAAATACAGTGTAGGTTTGAAGCCGAGACAACAGCAGAGTACCAAAAAACACATGGTAGGAGTGGGATCCACATGGGAAAAGCAACACTGAGATGGAAGTTAATAAAGTGTATATATTTATTTATATATTTATTATATTTATACATACAGTGTCTATATATACACACTATTATCTGGTCTTTATTAAGATTTGCTTTATTATAGAAGAAAATGAAAAGGAAACTAGCTATTTGAGGTTGTAAATCCTTTCTAATTACAAAGGTAATATCAATAAATGTCAGGTTGGCTCTTAAAGGAGATCTGGGAGGGAATGAACAAACAATTCGTGTATCCTTTTTTTTTTTAAACTCACCATTATCACAAGGCTTAAAATATTTGTACTCTGTAACTCAGCTGCTAAATGTATATGTATCGAGGAGCTACAACTGAATTTCGTTCTTTTGTATATTTTCCAGAGTTTATATAATAAAACATTTTGCCTTTTAAAATGAGGGCAAAAAGGATACTATTCAGTATTGGCCTTGCACCAAAGAAACTGAGTTTCTTCTGAATCTTGACATGACATACACAGAAACAGTCAGCAAGTTTTGTCATAAAAGAACAATGACAGCACATGTATTTGACAGCTGTTTTTTTTTTTTTTTTTTTTTTTCTGAGATGGAGTCTCACTCTGTTGCCCAGGCTGCAGTGCAGTGGCGCGATCTCAGCTCACTGCAACCTCTGCCTCCAGGTTCAAGCAATTCTCCCACCTTAGCCTCCCAAGTAGCTGGGACTACAGGTGCTCGCCAACACAATCGGCTAATTTTTGTGTTTTTAGTAGAGACAGGGTTTTGTCATGTTGGTCAGTCTGGTCTCGAACTCCTTTGATAGGTGTTTTTTATCTTAGGTGTTCAGTAAATCATTTGATTAATTCTTAGCCCTCAGAATAAAGTAATGGTATTGGCTTTGGTCTCAGCCTATTTTCCATTGATGAAGCTGTTGCAGGAAGAGCCCCAAGGTCCCAAGCATCAAACCTAGTGCTGGGTGACAGTTCATCAGTTGAACATGGCATGACAGGCAAAAGGCCTGGAACTGAGAAGCAGAATTTCCAAGAGCATGAGTGAATGAATGATGGTGACCAGTGGCAGGAAATTATGACCATGTATATTCCCCAGGCATGCAGAAAAATACATTAGTTTAAAACATGTACGCTTAGCAGGAAACTGGCAGGAAGAAATAAAAGAGGATCTATATTTTGAAAGTATTTAGGAAAGGGAAATAGTTCAGTGAAATGCTGGGTTTACTCTGTTAGAAAGTCTGACATACACTATGTGCAATTGTAGGGATGTGGCCACTCCCAAGTAGATGATCTGGTGTACAAAACTCAGTATTACTCTCCTTTTGTTTTTGCAGGTAAAAAGGGGTCACTATGGAGTTCAAAGGACAGAACTCCTGCCTGGTGACCGGGACAACCTGGCCATTCAGACCCGGGGTGGCCCAGAAAAGCATGAAGTAACTGGCTGGGTGCTGGTGAGTACCAGTACCAAGAGCTGGCAAGAGTTTCATTCTTAGCATTAGACATAAGCAGACCTGGCAAAGGTGCCTGATGTACCGCCAGCCTAAAGGTGCTTGCTCTTCCACATCTGTTTGGAATAGCCTTACCATGGAGTCGCTGCTCCTCTTTCAGAGAAACTAAAGGAAAAGTGCTTTATTGCATGTTTTGAAAACAACCAATGAATTAACAAGAACTAGTATTTTCCTGAGTTCAAAGCAAAATCCTCACACGGAGCTGCGTGGCCCAAGCATTGTTTTAACTGATTATCCATTAATGAATACCTTATTTTACTTGACCCTGGATATTCATGGAGAATACTTTGATCATATACCCTTATCAAGGTTGCCCTTAAACCGATAATGTGTACCTATCCAGTTTTTAACCTATGCAGTATGATCAAAAGTTGTCCATGGCATTTCCTCATATGAATCCTCAGCAAACCAAATATGGTAGTTATCGAAGTCTCCTATCACAGGACTTGCACTGCTTCTAGCAGTACCTTTGCTATGAATCCCCTGGTCATCTTAGGAAATTTATGAAATAATGACCTCACTGGAACCACTGACAAAAGAGAAGACCACCACAGAGGAATACTAGATCTTTTTTCTTTCACAGGTATCTCCTCTAAGTAAGGAAGATGCTGGAGAATATGAGTGCCATGCATCCAATTCCCAAGGACAGGCTTCAGCATCAGCAAAAATTACAGTGGTTGATGCCTTACATGAAATACCAGTGAAAAAAGGTACACAATAAATCTCACAGCCATTTAAAAATGACTAGTACATTTGCTTTAAAAAGAACAGAACTAAGTATGAAAGTATCAGATGTAGCTATTGATGAAATTCTGTAGTTAGCAACCCATAAGGGCATTAAGTATGCCATTAAAATGTACAGCATGAGACTCCAAAAGATTATCTGGATGGGTGACTGAACATCGTTATTATGACTTAGATGCTTTTACCTTATCTAACATGTAAGAGTCCAAATCAAACTTGCCTGGAATGGCTTCTATTTCCCATAGCTTTCTACCTATCTACTTGGCATTTTCCCTTTGTGTTGTGACTATCATATTAAATTCCTATTTAAAAGAAAATGATTCTTTTAAATTCTCGCCCTTCACTTTTGCTTTTAAAAGAAAAAGCCAGAAAGGAGAGTATATTGGCAAATACCCAGTTCTGTTCTGCCTCCCCTTCCTTCACTGCCAAAAAGCTTCCTCTGAAGAACCCATCCTGTGTCATAGCAGTGCTACTTTACATTTATATAGTTCTATGAAACTGATGTCTGAATTGGCTTTCCCTTAGACAAAAGAACAAAATTTACCGTCACCATGTGTCAAACCATTCCACTGTGCAGATCACTCAGCTGTGATATGAAAAGAAATATTAAGTAAAGAAGTATTGGGTCAGATTCTCTTCAGCCATAATGTGTAATGTCAGGCAATGAAACAGAACAGTAGCTAAGAGTCAAGCCATGCGTTTGAGTCTCAGCTCTACTACTAATTATTCCTCCACTTTACCTTTTGAAGGAGATCCGGACTACAAAGGAAAGGTCTTTAACCTCTCTGAATCTCATTGTGAAATGTGCTCTTCCAGTTCTATAATAAGATGTACCTTTGATGCATCAACCAATACAGCAAAATTGCCTTTCATAGCTAAAATCATGTAACTCGAGTTCCACAGAGCACTCCAGCATATCATTTATACAATTACTCATATATCCTTTATCCCCATATTTTAACATCTTCATTTATTTGGAAACACTCAACTACCTGCCAATTCAAAAGTCAACCACATCCCCATATGTAACTAATTTTTATCTTTTTTTTTTTTAAACAGGTGAAGGTGCCGAGCTATAAACCTCCAGAATATTATTAGTCTGCATGGTTAAAAGTAGTCATGGATAACTACATTACCTGTTCTTGCCTAATAAGTTTCTTTTAATCCAATCCACTAACACTTTAGTTATATTCACTGGTTTTACACAGAGAAATACAAAATAAAGATCACACATCAAGACTATCTACAAAAATTTATTATATATTTACAGAAGAAAAGCATGCATATCATTAAACAAATAAAATACTTTTTATCACAACACAATACATATTTGTCATTTTTAAAAAGCCACACAATAGAAACAAGACACCAAGATATTTAATTATCTTGTTGACTCCTGTAAAATAGCTAAACACTCATCATTCGCGGTGCAATACTCATAGACATAAGTTCCTGAAACAATAGTTTGCATGCATAAGGCATTCGCACCAAAGAAATCTGAAAAGAAAAAACAAATGGTAATTAGCAGAATTGTACTGAAGTGACCCCACTTCTCTACCCCAGAAAAAGACAAAGATCTGGTACTGTAGATAATGAATAAATGAGTGGAGCTGAGAACACACATTCTGCTACCTCAGCTTATGGTGGTTCTTTCTCCTAGTAGGCTTTGGTATTTTACCCATTCTGCCAGACATAATTTATATTCACCCACCTCAACTAAAAGGTTTTCAAAAACTCATTGTTTAAAATCCCTTGTACAAGGTCTTATTATTTCCAAAAGATGAATAGCTTAGAGAAATTACCACACTAAAACCTAAACTGGTTTTTAGAAAAATCAAATTATCTTTTCCTTATTTAGAACTAGGAATCTTACAGAAGCATGCTATCAAAATTGTGAAAATGCCAATCTGTTCCACCACACTAAATCTGCCTGGATAGACCAACACAGTTTCCTCTAAACAAATATCAACAGCCAGTAAAGTCTATACACACCTGGGTTTTATTGCGGCAGCCCCTGCATTCATATGTATGGGTCCTGGTGTTGGCAATCGCCATTATTCCACAAAGATTGCAAACATGAACCTGATATGGATCTGATGCCTCAAACAATCTTTCCCTTAAAAACTGGGCTGCTCCATGGGCAATCTGACAATCTCGTTCCATTTCTCCAAAACGCAGGCCACCATCACTGTTAAGAGGAAAAAATTATTACTTTGTACTTATTTTTTATTATAAACACCGCCTTGAATAATGGCAAAGGTGGAGAATAATATTTGCAAAGACGGAGAACTAGGCTCTAATTTTTATACCCTAGCATTCTCTCTATTGGTGGGGAGAGGAGAAGTCTACCAACTATTTGACGTGCATTAGAAAGTCCCCAAATGGGCTAAGCAAAGTGGCTCACCCCTGTAATCCCAGCACTTTGGGAAGCGGACTGGGTGGGTCTCTTGAGCTCAGGAGCCTGGGCAACATGGCGAGACCCCATCTCTATTTTTTAACAAATAAAAATAAAAACAGAAGGACTCCCCAAATGGAGTGGATACATTAGATTCTTAAGTAGAGCATTTAATTTTCCTCATAAGACACAATAAAGCATAGAGTGGAGGTTCATCATGCTATCATTTAACTTTCTAGAATTCAACTCTATACTAAAAAAATGAATAATGAAAAAGACAATCTAAATAAGGCAGCTTGTCAATGGAATGACTGTCCCAGGCAATCAACCTTGAAATCATAAATACATGTTGGCTGAAGTAATGGAAAGAACAGGTAAATGATAATAGGTTTCCCCAACATAAGAAGTGAAATAAATGCATTATTCAGATGTCCAGGCAAATAGATGGTGATGGCTTCCTTAACATACTTAATATCCAAAATACACAAAATAAAACCAATGGGTTTATAATGATATTCCACCAAAACAAAAAAATCATTGGTCGACTTCGGACCACTGATCTGGATGATTAGACAACCAGCTCACTATTTTGAAAACTGGTAAATAAAAAAAGAGAATCAAGCATTTATTCCTGCCCTTACTATAAGAACAACATCACTAGGTAACCAAACAGTTGAGGAAACAAAGTTTTAGAAGTAGTCTGGCTAAAAACTGAAGAAGGACTGAGAAAAAATAGAATGGTATCAGTTGGAAATCGCTATTTAATTAAGGTCTTTAGTAATAGCTGCTAAAATCATAAAAAGAAAGGCAACCAGATACTGGAAGTATAGAATACCACCTATAAAGTATTACTGCCAAAAAACTCAAACCCTAAATCTCAAGCCTCAAGATCTAACTATTTACAAAAAACAAAAAACAAACAAACAAACAAAAATCAGCAATGCACAGCATTTGGGATGCAAGCAGCAAAATTCAGTCTCAAGCCCTGGACAAACAGTCCAGGTTGTTCAACAAACAAATTACAAGGGGAAAAAAAAGGTTGGAAGGCAACCAATAAATTCAAAAAAGGACTTATGAGACACTATCAATCAATTGCAAAGCATGGACCTTATCTGTATACTGATTAAAACCAACAAACCTTTAAAAAACTTATGCAATAATCAGGGAAATGTAAATCTGGATATTTAATACTAAGGAGGTACCGTGGTTAGGTTTAGTGTTCTAATCTTTTAGAGCAGAGGTTCTCAGAGTGTGGTTTATGGACCGCCTGAGAGTCAAAGCTATTTTTAATAGTAATACTAACAACATATATTTGCTTCTTTCACTGTGTTTACATTTGCGCTGATGGTGGAAACATGAATAAAACTGCTGACACCTTAGCAGAACTCAGGGTAGCAGAACCAAACATTACTAGCAGTCATATTCTCCATTCAAGTGAAGGGGAGAAAAGCCAGTTTTACTTAAAAATGTCCTTAATGAAGCAGTGAAAATACATAGTTTTATTAAACCTTAACCCTTGAGTATACATCTCTTTCATATCCTGTGACTTTTAAAAAAATGAAAGTCCTCAACCAGGCACGATGACTCACACCTATAATCCCAGCACTTTGGGAGGCCAAGGTGAGAGGCTGGATTGAGTCCAGGAGTTCGAGACCAGCCAGAGCAACACAGTAAGACCCAGTCTCTATATAAAAAATAAAGTAAAATAAAATGGAACACTTCATAAGCACTTCTACTGCATAGTGAAGATGACTGTCTTGAACAAAAGCACTTGCATGATTCTGAACTAGTCCCTTTTAACATGGAGTATCTTTTTTACTCAAATAGCCAGCTGACACCAACTATGTTAACTCATCAACATGTTAACACCCATGATGTTAATTCAGACTTAGAATTAAGTTGATGATGTTGTAAATATTTGGCAGACAAAGAAATGAACAAGAAGAAATGAAAGCAAACGAAAAAAGTAAGTCTTTGAGGAAAATAATTTTAAGTATTTGTTGAAAATGATGAAAACTGTGAGCTTCAAGCAAAAATCAGAATTTTAGGAAACTTCTATGCACCACTATGGGCTTGATAGCTTCCTGATATATTTAAAGGCTTTTCTAATGACATCAGTAGTCATATTAACAAATGCAATTTTTTTATTATAATGAAGTGTGTTAACATTTGAAAATCTACGTAACTCAGCAAACCAATATTTTCCAAATGACCAATTAGGATGCTACAAATTATGCATGTGTAAAAGATACATCTGAAGTACAAGACAAACCAATGAACTTCAAACATAAAAAATACAGAAGGTTCATTCATATGGTTTCAGTTTCTACATCAAAACCAACCTTTGAGAAACTACAACTTATCGTTTTGGTGTAGTATCAAAAAAATATCCATAGGCCAGGCGCCTTGGCTCATGCCTGTAATCCCAGCACTTTGGGAGGCCAAGGCAGACAGGTGGATCACTTAAGCTCAGGAGTTTGAGACCAGCTGGGAAACATGGCAAAACCCTGTCTCTACTAAAAAATACAAAAAATTAGCTGGGCTTGGTGGTGCATGCCTGTAGTCCCAGCTACTTGAGGCTGAGATGGGAGGATCACCTGAGCCTGGAAAGTAGAGGCTGCAGTGAGCTGTGATTGTGCCACCACACTCCAGCCTAGGCAACAGGGATGAAACTGTCTCAAAAAAAGGGGGGGGGGGGGGGGCGGGGGAGGGGGGGGCTGGGCGTGGTGGCTGTTGCCTGTAATCCCAGCAATTTGGAAGGCCAAGGCAGGCGGATCACTTGAGGCCAACCGTTTGAGACCAGCCTGGGCAAAATGGTGAAACCTTGGCTCTACAAAAAATACAAAAATTAGCTGGGCATGGTGGTGCACACCTGTAATCCCAGCTACTCGGGAGGCCGAGGCACGAGAATTGCTTGAATCCGGGAGGCGGAGGTTGCTGTGAGCCGAGATCGCACCACTGCACTCCAGCCTGGGTGACAGAGTGAGACTGTCTCGCAAAAAAAAACCCAAAATATTCCTCTCTTTCCAACCACTTATTTGCATGAAATCAGAACTTCCTCATATACTTAAATATAAAAAATAAAATACTATGATGGAATGAATGCAGAAGTAGATGTAAGAATCCAGCTGTTTCTATTAAGCCAGGTCATTAGAGAGATTCGCAAAAATGTAAACCAATGTTATTCTTGTCACTAAATTCATCTGGAAAATAGATATATTTTTCATTAAACATGGTTTTTTGTTTTGTTTTGTTTTGTTATCGAGACAGAGTCTCACTCTGTCGCCCAGGCTGGAGTGCAGTGGCACGATCTCGGCTCACTGCAACCTCCACCTCCTGGGTTCAAGCAATTCTTCCCTCAGGCTCCCGAGTAGCTGGAATTACAGGTGTGAGCCACCATGCCCAGCCAAAACATGTTATTTATGTTAACATGTAATGAGCTTATTAGCATTTTTAAAACAATAAATTTAAAATCTCAGCTTTAACTTCTAATATGATAAATATCAATAAATACAACTCACATAAAACAAAAGCATTTTGGGTTCCTGGGATCAAGACATTTGAGAACCATTGTTTTAAAGATATACACTGAAAAATTTATAGGAGAAATTATATGATGTCTGGGCTTTGCTTAAAAATAATCAAGAGGGCTGGGTGCAGTGGTTCACGCCTGTAATTCCAACACTTTGGAAGGCTGAGGCTAGAGGATTGTGGCCATGAGTTCAAGTCCAGCCTGGGCAACATAGTGAGACCCCCGTCTCTACAAAATTTTTTGTTTTTTGTTTTGAGATGAAGTCTCACTCTGTCACCCAGGCTGGAGCGCAGGGGTGTGATCTCGGCTCACTGCAACCTCCGCCTCCCAGGTTCAAGTGATTCTCATGCCTCAGCCTCCCGAGTAGCTGGGATTACAGGTGTGTGCCACCATGCCCGACTAATTTTTTGTATTTTTAGTAGAAACGGTGTTTTGCCATGTTGACCAGGCTGGTCTTGGACTCCTGACCTCAGGTGATCTACCCGCCTTGGCCTCCCAAAATGCTGGGATTGCAGACATGAGCCATTGCGCCTAGCCTCTACAAAAAAAAAAATTTTTTTTTTAAAGGTGTAGTGGCACATGCCTGTAGTTAAAAAAAAGGTTGGAGGACAACCAATAAATTCAAAAAAGGACTTAAGAGACAATATCAATTTAGCTACTTGGGAGGCTAAGGTAGGATTGCTTGTGCCCAGTTCAAGGCTGCAGGGAGCTGTGGGCATGCCACTGCACTCCAGCCTGGGTGACAGAGTGAGACTCTGCCTTTAAAACATGACGATAATATCAAAGGTTAGAAGGACAGAGATGAATGCAACAAGACTGGCCATCAGTCGATAATTGTTGAAATGGGGGTAACAGGCACACAGGCATTCACTATACCACTATCTCCATTTTGGTGTGTCGACATTTTTCATAATATAAGGTTAATTAATAATAATGATGATGATACAGTTCTTACCGAGATCTACCCTCCATGGGCTGTCTATTGAGGATCTGAATAGGTCCCCTAGCACGAGAGTGAATCTTATCATCCACCATATGCTTCAAACGCTGGTAATAAGTGGGGCCAATAAATATTTGTGATGTGATTTTTCGACCAGTGAACCCATTGTACAGGACCTGCAACAAACAGATTTTGAAGTGTAGACCTAAAAATTAAACAACGTCAAAGAAGATATGTGTATATATTGTGTTACTCCATTTATATAAAAATCAAAGCACAGAACTAATCTATAATGTTAGCAATTAAGAGAGTAATTAGCTTGGGGTGGGAGTGGAAAGGTAGCGACTGAAAAAGGTTCAGTCGCTACCTTCACATTTTTAGATCTTGGTGTTAGTCATGCAGCTGTGTTTACTTTGTGAAAATTCATCAAGCTGTACATTTCTATATGTGCACATATGATACTTCAATAAAAGGTTATACTGTTTCAGAATAAAACTACACACATACAAAAAAAAACAAGTGGCAAATTACTACTATAAGAGCAAATATACCTCATTTCCTCTGAGATGATAGCCATAATCAGATAAAAGATTAGAAATCTTCTGCACGTTAACAGCATCATTAAATGGAGTGGCATCACCAATTTCACCCTTGTTAGCCGATACCTTTTAAAAAAAAAAGTACTCTTTAAAATGTTGCTTCAGTCTGTCTCCCCCTAAAAGTCATATCAATAAAAATGCATTCAAAAAATTTTTAAATACTTTTAAAATTTGAAAGTATTATTTTAAGTATTTTAAAATTCAAAGATTTTGAACTCAAAATCTATGTTATGGAAAGCTGTGATATATAAGGTTCATTTTATAATCTTACACAAAATATTTAGAACAAATAAACTTGCTTAAGAAAGAAAAACTCAATTATAAGTATTCAAATAGAAGTCGATCCATGGGATCAGGTACAAAAAGAGTGAGACTCCTAAGTACTTCAGATGGCTCAAAGGAAAATGACATTTTAATGCCCTAAAACCAAGCCATCCATATGTTAGACTATTACCACTTTACCTTAAAAGAATACTTAAAAATAGAAAACCTCCACCAAAAGATGCATGCAGAGCTGATAATAGAACTATAAAATTATTAAGTTCACATTGAACTCTCCATCAACAAATTAACTGTTCATCTACAGAAAAGAACTAGTCAAAAGGAAAATCACATATGTAAGTATTAGTTGAATGTAGTATATCTCACAAAAATTCTGACTTGTCCATAACTTTGTAAATTGCCAAAAAAAATGGCAGAATCATAAGCAATCTGAAAGCAGAAAAGTAAGTCTCACACTAGCTTTTTACAAAGTACCCTGGCTCAAATTTGAGAGCAATCACCTATCAGAGTTTTAGAAGAAGCATCAGCTTAGAATCTATATTTTTGAAGAATATCTCTTACCTTCCCTTGAAGGCATTCAATTAAGTGACCAATAGTCATACGAGAGGGGATGGCATGGGGATTGATGATGATATCAGGGGTGATACCTTCACAGGTGAAAGGCATATCCTACAAAGAAAAATTTTAAAAGGGACTTAAAGATACATATACTAAACTAGAACTGACATTTCAGTTCTCCCAACTGAATTACTGTATGTCCCAAATTCTGTTTAAACATGGTATGTTCATATACTTATTCAACAATAAAATCAAAAAGTTCAACCTGTATCATCTTTGAGCTCTTAAGTTAAAGCAAATTTTGATTTAAAAAAAAAAATATTTAACAAAACTGGTTTGGGCATGAGGGAGATCAAAGATACCTACCTCTTGTCTATACTGAATACCACAAGTACCCTTTTGACCATGTCGACTAGCAAATTTGTCTCCAATCTGTGGAATCCTAACAGAGCGTACCTAAATTCATATAAAAATAAGTTAGTTAAGTGGATTTGGTTTACTTTCTAAAATTAGCTACATGAACAAAGTTGTACTCACCCTTATTTTACAAAATTTATATCCTTCCTGGTTGAGAGTTACCATAACCTGATCCACAATGCCCGTCTCGCTAGTTCTGAGAAAAGTGCTACAGTCTCTCTTGGTATAGCGTCTATTGGTGCTCTCCAATTCATCTTCATTTTCAGGCAAGGTGACTGTTTTGCCTATAATAACATCATCTCCTGATACACGAACCCCTGGAGCTATCAAACCATCATCATCCAGCTTGTCGTAAATGGCATGCCTCATGCCTGTGAGGAAATAGACATGGAATGTCACATAATCCCCAACAAAGATTAAAAACCACATACATGAATCAGTTCCAAGTCAGAGAGAAGGCCACAGGAGTCTCTATACCATGAATCACACCCTTATTCCAAATATTACAAACTATTCTGAACTCTAATACTACAGTCCACACAGAAAACAAAAAAAAAAAGTCTATGAAGGAAAAGAACATTGGAATCAGCATTGGGAAAGCAGATTCTTCCATGACAGACATTTATCGAGTGACTTTGGATATGTTTTTTGTCATCTTCTGATTTCTATATTACAAGAGAAAGAATATCTCTGCCATCAGTGGGTACAGGAGAAAAATTTTTTTAAATTAAAAAGAGAATATCTATGGATGCCCTCTGCACACATCCTCCCACAGAAATTGTGGATTTCATCTTAACTCAATCTTAACTCCACTGGACATCAATTCACTACTACACAGAGCCACCCAATGGAAGGGGAGTAACAGGAAGATGGCAAAGGAAACAAAATACATTTTACTTCATGCAATGCTATTCAGAGTCAACACTGTAGCAGAGATATTGCATTTCCCTGGATATTGCATTATCCATCCCACTGCATAAGCAGGTTTTAAGTGTCTGTCAAAATAAATAACTAGAAAGTAAGTTTGAGTTTTCTAGAAGAAACAACAAATGCTAGGTATCCTCTTCTCACTGGTTATTTTTTAAATGTTTACAAATAATGTGGCTGAACAAATATTATGATCACACCATAATTTAGAAAGGAAGGGGGGCAGGTGTGAAGTGTGTCCCCAGAAATTGCATGACCTCTCTGATTTCCTAAACTCCCTCCTCAGTGCAGGACCTACCAGGAAGGAAGGTCTATAGCAAGCTCACTCCTAGGTGCAGAGACTTTTATCAAATACACATATTTTCTTAGATGTGAACTCTAAGAATAACATGAAAACACACTTTCATTGCACAAAAAAAGGGAGAGGAGGACGGGGGCAGGCACAGGGTGACACAACCCATCAAAATCACTTAGGAAAACCACAGTAAGTTAACTTTGGATTCCATCATTTAAATGTTAGTGTCACTTACCCTGGCATGTTTCACGTGTAGGCTTCTCAAAAACTTCTTCTTGATCGAATCCTTTTTTAGACTCCTGTTCTTTGTATGAGCGATAGAAAACAGACCTAAAAACACATGGTTCTAAAGGTAAAGTCTATTTTCTTTTAACAAAAGGGCTGAGACTATACAAACAATTTCTCATTTACTTGAAATTTGGGAGACAATTTAAACTATGAATCTGGGACAACAGTAACTGCATTAAGGGTCTGAGTTAAACTCTAAATGTTATCACATGAGTTATACATATGTAGCATCTGACCCATAACCTTAACCACCTAGTATTATATGTCAAAATGGAAGAGACCCAGGGGTCAATGAATCCAACCTCCAACACATTTAAGAATCCATTACATAATAACCCTGAAAGATGGTCACCTAGGTTCTACTCAAACACTTCCAGTGAGAAGTTTTAACATTGCCTGAGCATGGTGGCTCACGCCTGTAATCCTAGCACTTTGGGAAGCTGAGATGGGTGGATCAGCTGAAGTCAGGAGTTTGAGACCAGCCTGGCCAACATGGTGAAACCCCGTCTCTACTAAAAATACCAAACAACAACAACAAAAAAACGCTGGGCGTGGTGGTGCGTGCCTGTAATCCCAGGTACTTGGGCAGCTGAGGTAGGAGACTCTCTTGAAACCTGGGAGGCAGAGATTGCAAGTGAACCAAGATTGCACCACTGCATTCCAGTCTTGGCAACAGAAAGACTCTGTCTCAAAAAAAAAAAGAAGTTTTTACATTAAGCCATAGTATCTATCCTCTGAGTTCTAGTGCTACCCTTTGAAACTACACAGAAAAAGGAAAATCCATCTCCTCTACTAAATTCCCAGTTTTTAAAACAATCTTTATATGCCTTGAATTTGAGGTCTGTTTGTCGACAATCAAACTGAAGCATAATGGAAAAAAAGAGTGAAAAGAAAACACACTATAATTTTAACAATAGTTATCTATGGATTCTAAGTTATTTTTATTTCTTCTTTGGACATTTCTATATTATCTAAATGCAACTGTATATTTCCTTACCAAAAGAAAGGCTCAAAATACTAGCATTTGAAAATCCTGAGAGATACAAGAAGTAGTATCTTCAGCTGTTTGTGACCATCAACCAGTCCTTCCACTTTCTGGAGTGCGGCGTAGTTAACTGTATTTTAAGAACTTTTCTTGAATAAAAAATTAGTGTTTCCACTGTATCTGTGTTTTGACAAATTTACAAAATACTAACCTGAAGAAGCCGCGGTCTACAGCTGAACGATTCATGATAACAGAGTCTTCCTGATTATATCCAGTGTATGATGCAATGGCCACAATTGAGTTGATGCCTGCAGTGAATTTAAGAGCATAAATTAAAACATCACCTGGAAAACAGAAAAACTGCCCTTTCTTTAAATCAACTTTAATTACATCATATTTGCCATAAATGCTTGGGTGTTTGTTATCATGGTAACTGCCAAAGTCTATTCCTCCTGGAATAGCAATCTGTGAGGCAACTACTCTGATGGCTAAATATCTCCCACAAGCAAATCCTAGGACTAGTCACTCCCAATGTATCCATTCTTATAGTAAGTGATTACACATGAGTCACCTCCTACTTAGAAAGTGCCTCCCCAAACCAAGTTTCCTGATCCTCACAGCAACTCTGTGCCATAAACAAGATAAGCATTATTATTCTCATGAATCAGAGGAGTGAATTAATAATCTACCCATGATCCCAAAATTAATAAGCAATAGACTCAAGCCCCAGCTTTTAGGTTTGAAACTGATACTACCCTATTCCCCTCTCCTTCTGCCACCAAGAAAGTATCATATCTTTTCCACCACAATGAAATTCTTAGTTGCTGCTGCCAAAACACTTTGTTTGATGAGCCCATAAAATAACTTGATATTTAGGTCGGGCATGGTGGCTCACGCCTGTAATCCCAGCACTTTGGGAGGCCGAGGCAGGTGGATCACAAGGTCAAGCGATTGAGACCATCCTGGCCAACATGGTGAAACCCCATCTCTAATAAAAACACAAAAACTAGCTGGGCGTGGTGGCACGCGCCTGCAGTCCCAGCTACTCGGGAGGCTGAGACAGAAGAATCGCTTAAACCCGGGAGGCAGAGGTTGCAGCGAACCGAGATCGTGCCACTGCACTCCAGCCTGGTGGCAGAGCGAGAATCCGTCTCAAAAAAATAAAATAAAATAACTTGATATTCATAACCTGGATATCATCATGAGGAAACAATAGTCAAACCTAAATTGAGACACAATGCAAAAATAACTTTCCTGAACTCTTCACAAATGTCAAGGTCATGAAAGACAAGGAAAGACTGAGAAACTGTTCTAGATTAAGGAAACTAAAGAACCATGCAATTAAATGCAATGCACAATCCTGGATTAGCTCCTAGACCCATTAAAGACATTGTTAGGTTTGAATACAATAACAGTTGCTTTCTCAAAAAAAAAAAAAGACATCATTAGGACAACTGGCAAAATTTGAATTGAGGACTGCTGACTATATGGATATCAATGTTACCCTGATTTTGATGGCTACACTGCAGAGAATGTCCTTGTTCTTAGGAAACACATACTGAAGAATTAAAGAGTGATATGGCTTCATGCCTGCAACTTACTCTCATGTGGTTCAGGAGGAGAAATAAAAAGGGAGAGAATAATAGAGCAAATGTGGTAAAATGTTAAAAGTTTTTTTAAAGATGGTTATGATGGGCTGGCCGTAGTGGCTTACATCTGTAATCCCGGCACTTTGGGAGGCTGAGGTGGGAAAATCACTTCAGCCCAGTAGTTTGAGACCAGCCTGGGCAACAAAGTAGACCCTATCTCTACAAAAAAATAAAAGACTTTCAAAATAAAGATGCCATGATGAAGTCAGGAATAACAGAACTGCAGTCCCTGCCAGCCATGACTCTCCACTTCACACCAGTACCAAAGGAACATTTGTTTTCAAACCTAGTCCTTCTGTATATTTATTTTCCTCTCTAGCCATAAAGAAACTGTATTATCTAAATGTTGGAGAAAACACAGCACTGCAAGCACAGCCCAAAGATACATGCCTACTGTGTAGACAACCTAACAGATTTTGCTTTTCTAGACAAGAGGAACCCCTTGTGGAGGATTTTGAAAATAAGTAATTTTAACCTATGAGAATTTGCTATCAAAATGGTAGAGCCCCATTACAGTACACTAAAGATAAACTTTACTAACAAATAACAAATGTTACCCACATTCAAAGCCAAAAGTCTGTTAATACAAAAGATAACAGCGCCAAAGAACTCTACTGTCTCCTTTAATAGTCAACACTCATACCCTTCAGATTTCTCTTCACCATTTTACCCATCATCCAGTCTCCCTGAGAATCTCCTACAAACCCGGAATTCCCCTCCTTATCAGCTACTTCTCAAATCTCTCTTAATTTCTCTTCCTGGTGTCTAAAATTGTCTGCCTCTGGCCTTTTTCTCATTCTAAATTCTCCTTAGGCAATTTCATAGTAATCTATAATTATCATTAATAAATTAAAAATTTTACATCTCTAGACTTGACCTTCTTTCAAATCATGTTTGCAACTCACTGCTGGAAGTTCACGTCTTAGTGTTCTGACACTAAGACACTAAATCAACATATCCAAAACAAAATTATTGTCTTACCTCTAAAACCTCTTTCCCCTTCTAACATGTTCCCAATCTTATTTTTCCCCCAACCTATTCAAAGCACCTCTCTCTAATCACCCAAGCCACAAACACCAACAGTATTTCCAATTCCTCTCTTCATTGCTCCACACTCAACCAGTCATCAAGTCCTATGAAGTGTATTTCAAAAGGTATCTTACCCATCATTCTTTTTCATTTCTTTAGGACCTTGCCATTTCACATTTATACTACTGCAAAAACCCCTAAATTAGCTCCCTGCTAATACAGTACCTGATTGTAATCTACCCTTTATGCCACTGTCAGAATGGTATTCCTAAAACAAATTTCTAATTGTATTACTTCCCTGATCCAAAAGGTTGGGTGGGTCTCCGTTTTCAAAATAAATTCAACCTGTTCAAGCTCTCTCCACACTGAGACCAAGCTTTCACACTTCCATATATTTACACTCCACTCCCACTAAGCTGACATGACTAACTGTACCGTACATTTTGCATGTCTTCGTCCATCTGGGTCCTTGCTTAAACCACCTCTCAAATGCAAATACCCCTTCATCAATTTTGCTCCAATCTAAAATGCCACCTTCTCCATGAAATTGGATCTAGACTTCCAACAGGAATTAATTGCTTCCATCAGTCTGTGCTTCCAAAGGACTTTGTACCTCCACCAAAACACTTTCCACATACCTACCTTTTTATTATGTTCATGTTTCCCACCATATTATAAATTCCGTGAGAACAGGCACTATGTCATATTTATTTTTTAATCCTCCCAAGCACCCAGAAAAGTGCCTTAAGCACGGAAGGATCTTAAATAACGTGGAGCAAAACTGACCATACCTGCTGGCAGCTCTCTAAATCGTAGATATTCCATAGACCGTGTAGTCACAAGTGGCTTTTGAGGATAATAGAGAACATGGGCCAATGTGTCCATGCGAACATGGAAGTTGGTGATGTAAACTCCCATAGCCTGCTTACCCATAGCAGACTGGTATGTGTTTCTAGGGGACTAAACGTAAAAATGAAAAGCAGAAACAACAAAAAGTTACTATCACTAATGGAAAAGACTCTGACAATAAATCAAAAGAAATATGATTGGTAAAACTCCTGATTTTTTTCAAAAACAGTAAGTAATAACCATTTGGAATAATCAATTACGGCTCTTAACCATGAAACACAACAGCAATTATATCAAATACTGATTCCGTAGGAGTTAATAGCCTTTTCATTAAAAGGCTTTTTCCCTCCAGATAAGACTACAGAGTTACTTTCAATTTTTATTACTTCTCCCAATTCCTCACACCAGAAGACAAAAAGTGATACCAACCTGGTTATGATCAGGAAAGGGAATAATAGATGCACAGACACCAAGGATCATTGAGGGATGAATCTCACAGTGGGTATATGTGGAACAATAAGCTACTTCTTTCTCCTGTAAATCATCTGGAGTCATTGCAAGCATCACTGTTTCTTCTTCCAGGGTATCAATATATTCCACTACCCCACTGGCCACAAGATCCTGCCAACTAAAAAAGAATTCACTCAATTTTCTATTTCCTGAAGTATTTTAACTAACTATTCCTCCTACTTAAAAGTATTCCTATATTTATATTTAAATAAGTTTAATATTATATATTAAATATACATATATATTTATATATATATAGTTTAATATTACATATAACTGACCAACATAGTTACATGATTGTTGACAAGTGAAATAGGTAAGCTGCTGGAGAATAAGCACTGGAAGAATACACACCTAACTGTTACCAGTATATACTTGTGAAGAAGAGAGTATACATTGGAGGGCAATTTTTTAAATTTATCATACATATTGTTTGAATGATTTTTATATTAGTATACATAACTATACATTCATATTGCTAAAAAATAAATATTTAAAGCAGCTTCATCTTTTTACTAAATTTCTTATTATATTATTCATATTATTGTCATATTATATGTAATAATTTAGATTATATAGGTTATTTCACATTATTACTATTAATAGATTTTAATATATCACAAAAACTTTTTTTTTTTTGAGACAGGGTCTTGCTCTGTTGCCCAGGCCGGTACAATCAAAGCTCACTACTCCTGGGCTCAAGTGATCCTCCTGCCTCCTGAGTAGCTGGACTGCAGGTGCATTCCACCACACTTGACTAATTTTTTTATTTTTTGGAGAGATGAGAGTCTCAATATGTTGCCCAGACTGGTCTTGAACTCCTGGCCTCAAGCAATCCTCCCACCTTGACCTCCCAAAGTGCTGAGATTACAGGCATGAGCCACTACACCTGGGCAATCAAAAGACTTTTAAGCTTAAATAAAATCCTATTAATTATCTTGCTTCATAAGAGAAGTTAAGAAAAACAAATGTGACTCCTAAGGATACAGAGTTTTTTCGGGGCAATGAAAGTATTCTAAAATTAAGATAGTGGTGATGGTTGCACAACATTGCAAACACACTAAAAACCACTAATTGTATACTTCTTAAAAATCGTGAACTTGCCGGACGCAGTGGCTCATGCCTGTAATCCCAGCACTCTGGGAGGCTGAAGCAGGCGGATCACCTGAGACCAGGAGTTCAAGACCAGCCTGGCCAACATGGCGAAACCCTGTCTCTACCAAAAATACAAAAATTAGCTGGGTGTGGTGGCACACACCTGTAATCCCAGCTACTACGGTGGTTGAGGCAGGAGAATTGCTTGAACCCAGGAGGTGGAGGTTAGTGAGCCAAGATCGCATCACTGCACTCCAGCATGGGCGACACAGCTGAGGCTGTGTCAAAAAAATAAATAAATAAATAAAATTAAATAAAAATATAAAAAATTAAAAAATGGTTAATTTTACAGTATGTAAATTCTATCTCAATTTTTAATACACACATTTTTCTCACTGCATGTTTTTACCTATAGTTGTTATATTCTCTCTCTTTCAATTGGTCAATATGCCTCTTCTTCAAAAGTAGCTTTTGTTTTTCCACAATCAGAAGTGGTCTACAAATACGGCCTGCATCTGTATAGATCCGAATCTCCCTCTCTCGAATATCTCTGATCATAGAAACCTACATATAAAAAGAAAAAACAGTTCCACGAATTTTTATTTTCTCTTTATTATTAGGCTTAGTTAAAAATACAATACAAATCCTACTAAATTTCTGGAGCAACCAATTTATCAAGTAAAATGTGCAAATCTTAGTTTACCATTGTTTAACATATTAAAAACTTAGGTATAATTTAAAATTTTATGAATGAAAAATCTAACCTTGGCAATTATAAACCTGTACAATACTATCTGGTAATAATGTCATGCAAGTTAACGTAGGAAATATTTTTTCAATACCACAAACACTAGTATATGACAATTTCTTATTTTGGCTCTTTGCTGATGACAGATATCTCACCCTGTAACCTTTCAAAAACCAGCCCTATATCACTTTGCTTTGACCATACTTTCCCAGTCATTAGCCTGACTTCTCACACCCACCTATCAGACGTAAGCCTGACTACTCACACCCACCCTCAGACAAATGGCTTATAGTCTAGCTATCTAATACAGTGGATAGCCACATGCGACTGAGCACTTGAAACATGGCGATTCTGAACTGAGATGTGTTGTAAGTATAAACTACATAATGGATTTGAAAGACAGCACCAAACCAGAAAAAAAAGAACGTAAAATAGTTTACTAATAATTTTTATATTAATAGAATGTTGATGTAATACTTTGGGATGTATCAAGTCAAATAAAATATGCTATTAAAGACCAGGCACGGTGGCTCAAGCCTGTAATCCCGCACTCTGGGAGGCCGAGGTGGATGGATCACGAGGTCAGGAGATCGAGACCATCCTAGCTAACACGGTGAAACCCCATCTCTACTAAAAATACAAAAAAAATTAGCTAGGCGTGGTGGCAGGTGCCTGTAGTCCCGGCTACTCAGGAGGCTAAGGCAGGAGAATGGCATGAACCCGGGAGGCAGAGCTTGCAGTGAGCCGAGATCACGCCACTGCACTCCAGCCTGGGCGACAGAGCAAGACTCCGTCTCAAAAAAAAAAAAGAAAAAAAAAGACCAGGCACGGTGGCTCACGCCAGTAATCCCAACACTTTGTGAGGCAAAGGTGGGCAGATCACCTTGAGGTCAGGAGTTTGAGACCAGCCTGGCAAACATGGTGAAACCCTGTCTCTACTAAAAATACAAAAATTATCTGGGCGTGGTGGTGTGCGCCTGTAATCCCAGCCCCTCAGGAGGCTGAGGTAAAGAATCACTTGAACCCGGGAGGCAGAGGTTGCAGTGAGCCAAGATCATGCCACTGCACTCCAGCCTGGGCAATAGAGTAAGACCCTGTCTCAAAAAACAAAACAAAACAACAAAACATCAAGTTTTTCTCTAAAATGAGTCAAAAGACAAGAAAGAGAAAAATGTTCCAAGTTCCTAGTCTACTGCCTGTCCTTAGAAAAGTAATTTAAGGAGGAACACTGTGAGCAAAAATATCATGAGTAGTATTCTAAAGTCCAAGAAAGATTCTTCTTTCAAATGCACCGCCTTAAGTTCTTAGAAAACTAACATTCCTAACAGAATACAGCTCTATGGGTCTTTTTCTCTTTTTTTTTTTTAATATAAACATGGTCTTGATATGTTGCCCAGGGTGGTTGGTCCTAAATTCCTAGCTTTAAGCGATCCTCCCACCTCAGCCAGCCCAAGTTATGCCATTACAGGCATGAGCCACCACACCCGACCACTCTACCTCACCCACCAGCTGTTTTTGTAAACACAGTTTTATCCGTTTATGTATTATCTACGATTGGTTCTCATTACAACAGCAGAGCTAAATACATAATACACACTATGTGATGAACAAAACCTGGGTGTGGTGGCACACACCTTGTGGTCTCAGCCACTTAGGAGCCTGAGGTGGGAGGATCGTTGGGGCCCAGGAGGTAGAGGCTGCAGTGAACCATGATTGTGCCACTGCATTCCAGCCTGGGTGACAGAGAGACATCCTCTCAAAAAAAAAAGAAAAAAAAAAAAATACAGCCAACCTACTGCATAGCTCCCAACACTTTGGGATGCCAAGGCAGGAAGGACTGCTTGAGCCCAGGAGTTCAAGACCAACTGGGCAACATAATGCCCAGATTTTTTAATCTATTAAAAAATACAGAGATAGAGAGATAGAGAGACAGAGAGAGACATTTTTTTGAGCTTTCTCTTAGCCTTGCCTGCCCTCAAGTGAATCACTCTCTTCCTGCCTTCAAGCTGTAAATAAGCCTGGGTCAAAACCCAGGGCCAGGCTGGGCTCAGTGGCTCACACCTGTTATCCCAGTACTTTGGAAGGCCAAGGCAGGCAGATGGCTTAAGCCCAGGACTTCAAGACCAGCCTGGCCAACTATGGCAAAACCCCATCTCTACCAAAAATACAAAAATTGGCCAGGCGCAGTGGCTCACGTCTATAATCCCAGCACTTTGGGAGGCTGAGGCAGGTGGATCACCTGAGGTCAGGAGTTCGAGACCAGGCTGGCCAACATGGAGAAACCCAGTCTCTACTAAAAATACAAAAATTAGCCAGGCATGGTGGCAGGCACCTGTAATCCCAGCTACTCAGGAGGCTGAAGCAGGAGAATTGCTTGAACCCGGGAGGCAGACGTTGCAGTGAGCCGAGATCATGCCACTGCACTCCAGCCTGAGCAAGAGAGTGAGACTCCACCTCAAAAAAATAAAAATAGAAATACAAAAATTAGCCGGGCATGGTGGTACACATCTGTAATCCCAGCTACTCAGGAGGCTGAGGCATGAGAATTTCTTGAACCTGGGAGACAGAGGTTGCAGTGAGCTAAGATAGCAACACTCCACTCCAGCCTGGGCAACAGAGCCAGACTCTGTCCCCGCCCCCCAACAACAACAACAAAAAAACACTCAGGGTCTGCTGCTGGAAAAGGCCCAGAACAACCAAACTCTCTTCTCTGCTGTTTTAGGTACAAAGACCAGCTACTGGCTAAGCGTGTTCAGTTTCTCTCAAAAACCACTTTCACCCAAGGTATAGATTTGGGAAAATTAAAAGCCTGAACTACATTCCGCAAACAGTATACTAAAACCCTTATTTGGGAGAGTAATAAAGTTCACAATATATTGTAATGATTTTTTTTTTTTTAAATAAATTTTTGGAGACAGAGTCTCACTCTGTCACCCAGGCTGGAGTACAATGGTGCAATCTCTGCTCATTGCAACCTCTGCCTCCCGGGTTTAAGCAATTCTCATGCCTCAGCTTCCCGAGTAGCTGGGACTACAGGCGCATGCTACCATGCCCGGCTGATTTTTTTATTTTTAGTAGAGACAGGGTTTTGCCATGTTGGCCAGGCTGGTCTCAAACTCCTGACCTCAAGTGATCCGCCTGCCTCGACCTCCCAAAGTGCTGGGATTACAGGCATGAGCCACCAGGCCCGGCCTTATTGTAATGATTTTTTTAAAACCCATCCTAATCCCAAAGCACTTCAATATCCTCCAAAATATAAAAGAATCTATTAGTGGTATATCACATTTTATTAATGAATCTCTGGATTCAAAGGATAAATCCCAGATGGTTATTCCCTTTTTAAAAGTATTCTCAGCTTTATAAAAAGATTCCCAAAAGAATTTTTACTTTAAAATGTAATTTGAGTTCTAAAATATAATTTAATAATTTAAAATGTGCCAAAATTTTTGGAAGCATGCATCCAAAGATTAAAGCAAGCAATAACTTCTTTTTTTGAGATGGAGTCTCGCTCTGTCGCCTGGCTGGAGTGCAGTGGTGTGATCTTGGCTCACTGCAACCTCCGCCTCCTGGGTTCAAGCAATTCTCCTGCTTCAGCTTCCTGAGTAGCTGGGACTACAGGCGCGCACCACCACGCCCAGCTAATTTTTGTATTTTTAGTAGAGACAGGGTTTCACCATGTTGGCCAGGATGGTCTCAATCTCTTGACCTTGTGATCCGCCCGCCTTAGCCTCCCAAAGTGCTGGGATTACAGGCGTGAGCCACCATGCCCAGGCTTTTTTTTATTTTTTGAGACAGAGACCCACTCTGTCACCCAGGCTGGAGTGCAGAGGTGCAATCTCACCTCACCGTAACCCCCGCCTCCCGGGTTCAAGTGATTCTCCTGTCTCAGCCTCCCGAGTAGCTGCGATTACAGGCCCATGCCACCATGCCTGGCTAATTGTTGTATTTTTAGTAGAGATGGGGTTTCGCCATATTGGCCAGGCTGCACTTGAACTCCTGACCTCAGGTGATCTGCGCCTTGGCCTCCCAAAGTGCTGGGATTACAGGCATGAGCCACTGCACCCGGCCTAGCAATAACTTATAATTAAATTTACACTTTACAGTTCAAGGGAATAAAGTTCAAAGAAAAGATGCCAATGCAAAGATAACTTTCACTAGTCGTATGCCTTGTTTAAAAATCTCACAGTTCACACCCTCTTAACTAAAGATTCTTACCTCAGACACAATGATGTCCATCTGACGTCTCAATTTCCTTAGGGTGTTCATAAGTTGTTCGGGATCTTTATGTATTCCAACCCAGCAGCCATTAACAAAAATCTTGGTTGCACTACAATGAAAAAGCAAAAGCATTTTACACTTAACAATTCTATACTAAGCAACAACTAAAGATTAACTATAGTTTAAAAAACTAATTCCATCTATACACACTCAGCAATAGCTGCAGGAGAAATTTCTTCTAAATTTTCCATACTCCATTCTTCTAAAAATTCCAGAATTGGAGATGGTTGAGATCCAACTGAAATATATGCCATCAAGGCTAAATTCTTCACAAGTCCTACAGCATGGCCCTAAAAAATAAACCAAGTATTAGTCATTCTGATTTTACATGCCTATCAAACTTCTTTTCCATAAACATTTTTCCTTCAATGTGATTTCAAGATTTATTCTTACTTTCTAAGAATACAATTATAAAAAAAACTTATTTCTAAACCACTCTGCATAATTTTTCAAACATCTATTTCTAAAAGTAATTATGCCCTACATAATTACCCACTGACTTTTTGTCCTGAATGTAAATTCTAATGTATTACCTCTGGGGTCTCGGCAGGACACACCATTCCCCACAACGTATTATGCAACTGTCTTGGTTTTGCTAGCTTGCCGTCTCTACCAATAGGAGAATTTAAACGACGCAGGTGAGAAAGAGTAGACGCAAAAGTCAGGCGGTTTAACACCTAGAAAAAAACAGCCAATCTTTAAAGTCTGGACATTTCTGTGATTCATACTATTACACTGAGGCAAAGTCATATTTTTACATATAATCTACTGAGTATCAAACTGTTTCCCATTTCTCTATTCTTTCCCTGAATAATGTTGTTTGACACTTTAACTTATCTGCCACTTGCAGCAGGGATGGCAAATATATTCAAACATACCACATAAATATTCTGTTTATGGTCTCCAAACAAACACTAGGACATTAGTTTCATGAAGGCAGGGAATTTTTTAAAATTGTTTTATTCTCTGTTGTATCCCAGCACCTAGAACAGTACTTGGCATTCATTAAGTACTCAGTAAGTGTTAAGTTAAATTCTACCAACTCACACTCCTCTGATCATAGCAGACATCACTAATCCATCTCAGTACTTTTTCCAGACTGAGGCCTCTGAATCTAATAGAAAAATGCAAACATCCATTACTAATACTTACAGGATACTAAGCAAGATTTTATTTATAAATAAGATAATATTTAGGGCAATATAAAGCAGACAACTCAAGCTCTATATTATTAATTATTTATAAATCTCCATCTTCCCCCAGTCCTTAAACAATTCAAACTTTCTTCCTCTTTCCTAAGTCTTCTGTCGTGGATAAGCAGCATCACCTTTCTCTCAAACTGGAAATCTCAAAATCATTTTTGTCTCCAAGTTCCTCCTTCCACACATCTATAAACATACCCTATCAATTCTATTTTCAAATATTCTAAAAAACCTAGCCCCTCCCTTCCCAATGTCACAGTAATAGACCAGCCCATTTCCCCTCACCTATACTACGTCCATCAGCTCATAAGTCCCTGCCTGGTTCCCTCCAATCTACCCTCTTCACTTGCCAGAATTATTAACACTTACCCACTTAAAAATTAAACAGGTAGCCACTGGCTACAGAAGAGCACAACATTAAAGTCCTCCTCAATGAAGCCCCAAAAACGACCTTCCCCTACCAGTCTCCTTACACTCCTGTACTCCACTGACATCACCATACACCCTCACCTCCACACCTTTGACCATGCTATTGCCACAGAATGAAATGCACTTCTCCACTCTGCTCTGCCTGGTGAAATGATACCACCTCTACAAAGCCATCTGACACACCACCAGGAAGAACTACTCTCTTTTCTGTACTCATTGGAGTTTTCAACCATTCTACTAATCAATCACAAAGTCTTACGAAACTTACTTCCTAAATATTTCTAAAATTTACTCTCCATCTCTACAAAACTGCTCTAGTCCAGTCCCTAATTATTTCTCACCCCAGGCTGTTGCAACAATCTTCCTGCCACCAACCTTGCCCTTCTCAAGTCTTTTCTCCACATTGCCAATTACTGTGAATCTGTCCAAAAGAACAAAAATGACCATGTCACTCCTCTTCATGAGCTGGTTCCCATCCTCCTAAGCCTCCACTTTGATTTGAAAACCCAGAACTGCTCTAGCTCCCCCGACAGACACACATTCCTTCCTGCCTCCATCTCTTTTAATTCAGAATATTAAGAAGTTCTCTAAGCTCTTTTATGAGCTGCTGGTTCTACCTACCTCACAACTTGGGCGTTTTCCAAGTACTCTTCAAGATTCAGTTCAGGTGCTACCTCCTAAACAAGAACTTCTTTTCACCTTCTCAGGCTGTGCTAAGTATCTTTCTCCAGCATTTCCACAGAGCAGCAGTGCACATCTCTTATTATAACAGTTACCATGCCATGCTGTAATTATCTGTTTACATCTACAAGCATAGACTGTCAACTACTGAAGATCAGGATCACTGCATCTCCAGCATGTGGCAGAGTGCCTGGCACATCACAGGTCCCAATAACAATTCCTTGAACTGGGCCAGGCACGGTGGCTCACACCTGTAATCCCAGCACTTTGGGAGGCCGAGGCGGGCAGATCACGATGTCAGGAGATCGAGACCATCCTGGCTAACACGGCAAAACCCCGTCTCTACTAAAAATACAAAAAATTAGCCAGGCGTGGTGGCGGGCGCCTGTAGTCCCAGCTACTCGGGAGGCTGAGGCAGGAGAATGGTGTAAACCCAGAAGGCAGAGCTTGCAGTGAGCGGAGATCGCCACTGCACTCCAGCCTGGGCAAGACAGCAAGACTCTGTCTCAAAAAAAAAAAAAAACCAATTCCTTGAACTGAATTTGCAATGTGGCATTTGTCATAACACAGCACAGGGCATAGTGAGCTACACATGAATGAATCTGTTTCCTCTGCTAGATGCTGATGAGCTCCCTGAGGGCTGAGATCAGCATCTCATTCACGTGTGTGAACTCAGTATCACAAATATCAAATATACCCAATAAATCCTTACTGAATTAAAAGGAATTTAAATATTAACTTTGCTATCAGTAGCCCCTCAAAATTTCTTACAGCATCCAGATTTCTAGGAAAAAGGAGCTTGAAATTGGTGTCCGAATGCCAAATCAATCAGGTGATACTGGTATAGGCCAGTTTAAACAAGGAAAGGAGGGGGAGATCCCCCTAAAAATGGCATAAAGTACATTACAGGTTTTCAATCATCTATGAAAAGCAAATACAAAAAATTAAAATGCCCAGTGATACACTCTTTAAAAAGCTTTTCTCCATTACTCCATCTGAGAATAGCTACTGCAGTCATTATATATGCAACAGACCAACATATAGAAACCAGTGTCAGAAGTACTGTATTTTCCAACAAAGGAGGGCGATGACCATTTATCTCTTGGTTGGCTTCTAATGTGGAGCTTTTAAGACATAAAAATTTCACTAACATGGACTGTCTCACCCACTAAGCAGCTACTCTAATTTTTTAATTACTTTGAGTTTCTAAACTGCAAGCCAAAAACCTATCTTAGTAATGCTAATAGCTAATTTAAGAAAATTTCATGTTCATAATTCAAAAGTCCCCAGTAAGTTTTTTTTTGTTTGTTTTTTGAGACGGAGTCTCACTCTTTTTGCCCAGGCTGGAGTGCAGTGGCATGATCTCAGCTCACTGCAACCTCCACCTCCCAGGTACAAGCGATTCTCCTGCCTCAGCCTCCCAAGTAGAATAGCCGGGATTACAGACACCCACCACCATGCCCAGCTAATTTTTGTATTTTTAATAGAGATGGGGTTTCGCCATGTTGGCCAGGTTGGTCTCAAACTCCTGACCTCAGGTGATCCAGCCCACCTCGGCCTCCCAAAGTGCTGGGATTACAGGTGTGAGCCACCACACCCGGCACCCAGTAGTTTTACCTTTGACCAAGAAAGAAAAGCAAAATAATTTACATTCAACAAACAAAACAATCTACTAGTCCTATAAACATGTTTCCTATTGAGCCTGTAGTCATAGGTGGCACACTTACCTGAGATACTCCAGCTCTGGCTTGATGAGCTTTCTTTTGATCACCCCAGTTTCCAGTAGCTAAAGAGTATTTTAGGCCATCAGATATGATCCGTGTTTTAATTGCCAACTCCAAGTTAAAATCCTTTCCTCGATCAATAAATTTCTGTGCATAGATCCGCACTTCTTTAAGCAAATTCTTAAACATACTGCCGAATAAAATGGTATTATTTTAAACATGTAGAGGTCTACAACATATATTCTCAACAGGAGCAATATTGCAAAAAAAGTGTGGGGAAGGTGAGCAAAAATTGTTTGGGCAGAGTGAAAGTTGTTGCTCTTTTATGTCTAAAGCACAGATATATGTATAGTACGTGAACATACATGGCAGGGGAGCAACTACACAAAAATGTCAAAGAGGTGGGGCATGGTGGCTCACATCTGTAATCCCAGCACTTTGGGAAGCTGATGTGGGCAGATCACCTGAGGTCAGGAGTTTGAGACCAGCCTGGCCAATATGGAGAAACACCGTCTCTACTAAAAACAGAAAAATTAGCTGGGTGTGATGGCACACGCCTGTAGTCCCAGCTACTTGGGAGGCTGAGATAGGAGAACCACTTGAACCCTGGAGGCAGAGGTTGCAGTGAGCCAAGATGGCACCATTGCACTCCAGCCTGGGCAACAAGAGCGAAATTCCATCTCAATAAACAAAAATGTTAAAAGAGGCTCCTTAGTGGGGCAATATCAAAAAAAGGTTGAAAAACACTTATCTATAACATACTAAATAACAAAACACGTGCAAGACAACGCTAATGTTATCCTTTTTGTACTGTCTACATATTTCATTTTTAAAAATAACTTTTTTCCAATTATAGAAAATATGGGAAATATAAAAACATCAAGAATAAAATTAAAAGCTGCACATAATACCAATACTGTGAGACAATCACTGATAGTATTTTTATATATTTATCTCCAGCTTTTGTATATATGTGTACAAAGCAGGACAAAATCCAATATTAGCCCTTAGGAAAACCAAGGCAATAATTCAGCTTTCTCAAACATCTTACAAAGCTACCAGAGGAATAAAGAAAATATATAAACACGTAATATATTGTCCTCATAAACCTGGCTTTCCTAGACATGAACCAAAACTAAATCTGAGCAAATAGCAATAAGAATGTAGCTAATTTCATAAGTACCCAACGTGGGTGCCAACACAGTTTAGCCTGGCCATATGCAATGATCAATCTAAAGTGAAATAAATCTCCCTGCTTTAATGACTTCATTCTGTAATTCCTTACCCTCTAAATAAGAATGCAAGCAGCGGCCCAGCAAGATCCAATCTCTTGTTTCCATAGTGATCTCTGTCATCTAGTTCTCTTCTACCCAAAGCTGCCAGAAGTAACCTATGAACCATGTATCTTTAAAAAAAAAAGAAAGAAAGAAAGAAAGAAGGAAAACACTTAGTTTTGGACTTTTTTTCTTGATTTATATGTTAAAAACATCATTTTTGACTCTAAGAAAAACCTTTATCTCAACTGTATCTTGATAAAGAACTTAAAACAATGAAACTTAACATACCCCAAGAAATAGGCTTTTTTGGTCTCACAAAAATCACTGACACCAACATGAGGGAGCATTTCTTTTTGTAAAACTTCCTTTGCATATTTAATTCTTTTCTCTTTAGTAACACCAGGCTTTGCTCCTCTTGAACCAATGAAATTTAGTGCAACATTCTGTTCTTGGATGACAAAAGCTTCATCGAGAGAAGGTTTAACCTATCAGACAATTTAAATAAAAGTTATTTTCAAATTCATGTTGTTACCTTAAAATGAGTAAACTGTCACTTAGTTTGTAACATGCCAAGTACCCCTACGAACATAATAAAATATGTGAGTATTTTTAGAAAATCAAGGAATCACAAACTCTTAGAAGACACCTCAGAGATCTAGAGATCTCTGACAAAAACCACTCATCAGCACAGGCAATTACACTTTCTAGAAAGATACAAATAATTCCATTATAAAAAGAGTAGTGCATGGCCGGGAGCAGTGATTCATGCCTGTAATCCCAGCACTTTAAGAGGCTGAGGTAGGTGGATAGCTTAAGTCCAGGAGTTTGCAACTAGTCTAGGCAACATGGCGAAACCCCCATCTCTACTAAAAATACAAAAATCAGCTGCCGCAGTGGCACACGCCTGTAGTCCCAGTGACTTGGGAGGCTAAAGTGAGAGAATCGCTTGAACCCGGGAGGCAGAGGATGCAGTGAGCCAAGATGGTGCCATTGCACTCCAGCCTGGGTGACAGAGTGAGACACTGTCTCAAAAGGAAAAAGAGTGGTGCGTTTCTTTTTTACATTTTACCAATGGAAAAATAAAGTTCCAGATATCTAAAATCAATTTACAGAAATTTCATAGTCAAATTAAAATTTACTGAACTACAAATGGTTAATGTGCCAGATTGTTTTCAGTTTTGGTATTAAAAAATGTTTGGCCTGAGTGGGGTGGGGCTTACTCCTATAATCCTAGCATTTTGGAAGGCCAAAACAGGAGGATGGCTTGAGTCCAGGAGTTCAAGACCACCCAGGGAAAGAAAGTGAGAACCTAAATCTACAAAAGAAAAATAAATTTTTATCCAGTGTGTACCCTGGATATAAAAAAAAAAAAAAAAGATTTGCTGGGCGTGGAGGCTCATGCCTATAATCCCAGCACTTTGGGAGGCCAAGGCGGGCAGATCACAAGGTCAGGAGTTCAAGGCCAGCCTGGCCAATGTAGTGAAGACCAGCCTGGCCAACATAGTGAAACCCCGTCTCTACTAAAATTACAAAAATTAGCAGGGCATGGTTGCGTGTGCCTGCAGTCCCAGCTACTCGGGAGGCTGAGGCAGGAGAATTGCTTGAACCCGGGAGGTGGAGGTTGCAGTGAGCCAAGATCGTGCCACTGCACTCCATCTTGGGTAACAGAGTGAGACTTCATCTCAAAAAAAAAAAAAAAAAAAAAAAAAAAAAAGATTTAATTTAAATTAAACCTAATATTTTACAAAGGAGACTATTTTTATTTTATTTTTTGAGACAGGGTCTCACTCTGTTGCCCTGGCTGGAATGCAATGGTGAGATCCCTCCCAAGTAGCTAGGAGGAGTACAGACAACACCACCACACCCAACTATTTCTTCTTCTTTTCTTTTTTTTTTTTAAGAGACACAGTCAGTCTCCCTTTGTCACCCAGGCTGGAGTGCAATGGCACAATCTTGGCTTACTACAATATCTGCCTCCTGGGTTCCAGTGATTCTCGTGCCTCAGCCTCCAGAGTAGCTGGGATTACAGGCATGCACTACCACACCCAGCTAATTTTTCTATTTTTTGTAGAGACAGGGTTTCCCCAAGTGGCCCAAGCTGGTCTCAAACTTCTGGCCTCAAACGATCTACCCATGTAGGCCTTCCAAAGTGCTAGGATTACAGGCATGAGCCACTGCACCCATTCTATTTCTTTTCTACAGACACAGGGGTCTCATTATGTTGCCCAAGCCAGTCTCGAACTTCTGGGATCAAGCAATCCTCCTCCCAAAGTGCTGGGATTACAGGCATGAGCCACCATGCCAGCCCAAAAGTTATTTTATTTTTTTTGAGACAGTCTTGCTCTGTCACACAGGCTGGAGTGCAGTGACGTGATCTCGGCTCACTGCAACCTCCGCCTCCCAGGTTCAAGCGATTCTCCTGCCTCAGCCTCCTGAGTAGCTGGGACAACAGGCGCACACCACCACGCCCAGCTAATTTTTGTATTTTTAGTAGACACAGGGTTTCACCACGTTGGCCAGGATGGTCTTGATCTCCTGACCTCGTGATCTGCCCGCCTCAGCCTCCCAAAGTGCTGGGATTACAGGCGTGAGCCACCGCACCCAGCCCAAAGGTTATTTTAAAAACATACTGTGAAAGAGACCTGCCTCCCATTCCCGCCACTATCTGTGGCCTCTCAGAAGGCATGTAATGGATTTCCTCATCTACAAAAGGGTTATATAAAATAATTTCTAAGTTCCATACCAGTTCTCATATTCTAAATTTCCAACTATACACGATAATGAGCATGAGAAATGAAGGGTAACATTTGACAACTCTGGCCTCTGTAAGTGCCCTCTGATCTTATCCCAGACACTGAAATGCCTTTCTTGCCCTTGATTTCCTATGTCTTTTTATCACTGGTCCACAAATTTGTTTGTTTGGGTTTTTTTTTAAAGACAGGGGGAGGACCCAGGGGTCAAACAAAAATATGGAACCCTTCTCATTTGTGTCTCATCCTTACACAGAGACATGCTTACCTACATATTGTTCCAATATTAGTATATGTGCTACAGAAGCGAGGACCATTCCACAAGTTTAAACATCAAAATTCCAATCATGGAAACAAAGATCAGAAAAAGGCCATGTAAACCAAAGTGAGGCCACAGATAGTACAGTAAATCAAAGTGATACTTTTTAAAGGAAACTGCCACTGTTGTTTAAAAAAAATGATTTTGTTAAAATATAGATTAGAAAAAAGGAATAACAATAATGTACTTTTGGAAGAAAAAAATAAAGCAGTTTTATGAAGTGAATGCTTGACTCAGAGACTTGTAAAAATTGGCCTAAGCTTCCTAAATGCTGAAAAAACCAACAGTAATACTCAAAAAGACAACATACATAAAGCATATCATATTTTTCACTTTACTACGAAAACTCTAGATCGGGCCTGGACACGGTGGTTCACGCCTGTAATCCCAGCACTTTAGGAGCCCGAGGATGGTGAACCACTTTAGCTCAGGAGTTTAAGATCAGCCTGGGCAACATGGCAAAACTCCATCTCCACCAAAAATACAAAAAATTAGCCAGGCATGATTGTGCACACCTGTGGTCCCAGCTACTCAGGAGGTGGGAGAATTACTGGTGCCCGGGAAGTCGAGGTTGCAGTGAGCTGTAATTTCACCACTGCACTCCAGCCTGGGTGACAGAGCGAGACCCTGCCTCAAATAATAATAAGGCATGTAACTACTGGCAAAATCTGAAAGTAAAATCTAACCAGAACCCGATTTTCTCATGTAACCACACCAACAAATATTCAAATAACTAAAATATACTCCCTGTTCTAACTTTGTGACAAAGATTTAGCCTGCAAAATCTGTGACAAAGATTTCTCTGTAGTCTTAAGCGCTCTGGACAATTTAAGACAATTTTAAGAATATCATTTACTGTTCAGACAAGGAGCATCAATGGAAAAAATTTATAAGGAACTGGACATTTAACCTCAAAAATCCTTCCCATAAAAGGTTCCCACAAAAATAGTAACCTTACAGTGGAGGTACCTAACAGACACCACTGTGAAGTGATCAAAGTTAACAGTACCATTAATGGGGCAAAATGACATCACATGACTCTTGTTGAGATGCCCTGGGAAGCATATAATATTACTTAAGTATTTTTTCTGCCAAAAAAGTACATAAATTGAATCTAATCATGGGGAAATATGTGAAAAACACAATTGAGGACAATTCTACAAAATAAATGGCCTGTCCTCTATAAACTTTGTTATGAAAGACAAAGAAAGGCTGAGGAGGCCAGGCACGCTGGCTCATGCCTATAATCCCAGCACTTGGGAGGCCTACGCAGGCTGATCACTTGAGATCAGGAGTTTGCGACCAGTTTGGCCAACATAGTGAAACCCTGTCTCTACTAAAAATACAAAAATTAGCCAGGTGTGGTGGCACGCGCCTGTAATCCCAGCTACTCACAAGGCTGAGGCAGGAGAATCGCTTGAACCCGGGAGGCAGAGCTGAGATTGTGCCACTGCACTCCAGCCTGGGCGACAAAGCGAGACCTTGTCTCCAAAAAAAATAAGGCCAAGGAAGGATTGTAAAAGACTAAAAAGACATATAATCAAAATGCAATGCGTTATTCTGAATTGAACTCTGAACTATAAAAGAGATTAAACTTGAATTACTATATACTATTAATGTACAGATCTTATTACTTAATAGTTTTCAATATTATCAGGACAACTGACAAAAATCTGAGTCAGATCTGTACATTAACAGTATTGTTGTAATCCTATCACTTTGGGAGGCCGAGGCGGGCAGATCACCTGAGGTCAGGAGTTTGAGACCAGCCTGGCCAACACAGTGAAACCCCGTCTCTACTAAAAATACAAAAATTAGCTGGGCGTGGTGGCGCATGCCTGTAGTCCCAGTTACTTGGGAGGCTGAGGCAGGAGAATCGCTTGAACCCGGGAGACGGAGGTTGTGGTGAGCCGAGATCATGCCACTGCACTCCAGCCTAGGCAACGGAGCAAGACTCTATCCCCTCCCCCCAAAAAAACAGTATTGTATCTAAGTAAAATGTTCTAATTTAAATGATTATACTATGATTATTTAAGTGAATGTACTGATTCTTAGGAAATATACACTGAAGTCTTTAGGAGTAAGAGGCTATTGGCTATAACTTACTCTCCAATGGTCCAGAAAAAAAATGTGTTATATATAGAAAGAATGAATGATAAAGCAAATGTGACAAAAGTAACAACTGTTGAATTTGGGTGAAGAGCATATAAGACTTTTATATATTATTCTTGCAACTTTTCTTATTTTGAGACAAGGTCTTACTCTGTCACCCAGGCTGGAGTGGGGAGGCATGATTAGGGTTCACTGCAACCTCCACCTCCTGGGCTCAAGCAATCTTCCCAACTCAGCCTCCGCAGTAGCTGGGACTACAGGAACATGCCACCATGCCTGGTTAACCTTTTGCATTTTTTGTAGAGACAGGTCTCCCTGTGTTGCCCAGACTGGTCTCGTGGACTCAAGTGATCCTCCTGCCCTGGCCTCCCAAAGTGCTGAGATTATAGGCGTGAATCACCATGACTGGCCTTTTTGTAACTTTTCTGTAAGTCTGAAATTATTTCAAAATAAAAAGTTAAACAACAGGTATCAACTACTCATTTTCCCTTTTTACTAAATTGCACCAAGCTGGTGTGCTTCTGCAAGCTTCCTTACCAATGTTTCTTCTTGCTGCTGTCATTAACTCCAGCTGCCTCTGGTTTTCATGTCAATTTTACAACAAACTGTCAGAAAAGAGACCCAGGCAGGGCTGAAAGCTTTCACTACACAGTAAATGGCATAAGATTTGTGACAGCTAAATTACTTTTCAGAACAGCTTTCTACTATGTTTTCAGAACAGCAACAATCAGTAACTCTAAACCTCTTATAAAGCTCTGTGAATACATTTTGCTTTCACATTACCATTTCCATCATCTCTGGATCTTCAAAATCATAAATAATATGTTCTAAAATATCTCTGTCGGACACAAAACCTAATGCTCTGAACACAATAATGATGGGAACTTCTTGCTTGATATATGGTAGAGTTGCTACAATGCGCTGACCAATAGCACTCTTCTTGGCACCCTAGAAAAATAAAGTATCATTAGAACATGAATATACAAAAGCTCACAGCAATATAAAAACACCAAGAGAACTATTTAATATATATATATTCTTTGTGCACATTTCAAAAGAAGCATGCCTCCCAATACTGTGAGGAACCTCCTATGACTGCTTTTCAAAACCACTGAAACAAGTATACTAATTTTACATACAGGCTGGTCACTTAGACCTGAGACAACTTCCATTCTCTCCTGTCTGCATGCCAAGATTCTCTCAGAATTACCCAATACTGTATTTGGAAATCACTTTTGGCTGCAAAAAAATATGAATACTGATTCCTCACCCTCCCCAACCTATCCCCCCTCCAAAAAATTAAACCTCTGGAAGAAAGAAATAGATGAGAGGTTAAAAAAAAGAGAGAGAGAGAATACAGATAGACAAATACGGAAAAAAGCTAAGCACACAATAAAAAATAAATATTAAATCAGAGCTGGTCTGTGAGGCATTTCCTTGTCTCAGTGTTTCAAAACTAACCGCCCCTTTCACACAGCTTCTTTTTTCCAATTTCTCCCTCTTTAATTGTACGCATATACAAAGACAAATTAAAAGTTACTAACCTATGACATACCTGACTTCTCAGTTTTAATCATATTTGTTTGCTTCAATATTAATTTCACTCTATCTTCCCTTGGCCTCATAACCCTACATTACTATAATCCCTCTAATAACTTCTGTCATCTTCCTCCTCCCACCACAGGCCTCCTGCTTCAGAACTCCTCTCGTGGACTCGTTCAGTAACAACTTTTCATATATGACACCCAAATCTTTATCTTGATCTTTTTCTTGTACCCTCAGCCCCCATATCTCCAAATGCCAATTGGTTGTTTCTACCTGGACATCAATTATTCCATTTAGTCTATTATTTGTTTCATCATGGATCTTATCCCAGAACAAGCAGAACATTAAAAAATAATACAGCTGGGCACAGTGGCTCATGCCTGTAATCCCGGCACTTTGGGAGGCCAAGGCGGGAGGATCGCTTGAGCCCAGCATTTCAAGACCAACCTGGGCAACATAGTGGGACCTCATCTCTACAAATATTTTTAAAATTTTAGGCTGGGCACGGTGGCTCACAGGCCGGGCACAGTGGCTCATGCCTGTAATCCCAGCACTCTGGGAGGCCAAGGCGGGTGGATCACCAGAGGTTGGGAGTTCGAGATCAGCCTGGCTAACATGGTGAAACCCTGTCTCTACTAAATATACAAAATTAGCTGGGCATGGTGGCACACGCCTGTAATCCCAGCTACTCAGAAGGCTGAGGCAGGAGAATCACTTGAACCCACTTGAACTTGAGGCGGATGTTGCAGTGAGCTGGGATAGAGCCACTCCAGACTTGGTCTCCAAAAAAAAAAAAAAAAAAAATTTAAAGAAAAAAAAATGTCTACAACATGCACTCCCCAAAAATCTTATCTAAAACTGAACTTATTATGTTCTCTCCTAAATCAGTTACTCGAAGTTCACCGCTCTCCTGGAACCTCAGAATACAAACCATAGTATCTTAATTGACTCATCCTTTTATCTTATCAAACCTATCATCAAATCCAGATCATTTTCCTTTCTCTCTCTAATTAATTCATTTTGTTCAGAGTTGCCATGATAGTCTCCCTAATATACTGTTTATGTCTTTGCCCTCTGTCATCCAGGCCGATGCCTCTCGACAAAGAATGCACATCACAATCACCTGGGGACCTCTTTCAAATACTTGTACCTGGGCCCCATTCCACTCCCATTCCCACTATTGAGTCAGCAGATTTGGAAACGGGCCCCTTTTGTACTTCGAAGAGTCTTAGGTTATTGATGTGAACCTTTAGTTAAGATCCACTAATCCAGATCCACCCTGATCATCTACTTGTCACTCACTATTCAACATACTTCATCCAGCTCAATTAGAGCTATCTTCCAGTGATTCTCCAAATACTCATCCCCACTCTCCTCTAATAAGAATGTCCTTCCAGTTTCTCTCTGCTTATATAAAGCCATACCATCTTTCAAAGTGTAAGTCAAGTCCCATCTTCTCTATTAAGTTTCATAAACTGGTCAGGGGCGGTGGCTCATGCCAGCACTTTGGAAGGCCAAGGCAGGCAGGTCACTTGAGCTCAGGAGTTCGAGACCAGCCTAGGCAACATAGTGAAACCCTGTCTCTACAAAAAATACAAAAATTAGCCAGGTGTGGTGGAGCATGCCTATAATCTAACTACTTGGGAGGCTAAAGTACGAGAATCGCTTGGGCCAGGAGGTGGTGGTTGCAGTGAGCCGAGATCGCGCCACTACGCTCCAGCCTAGGCAACAGAATGAGACCCTGACTCAGAAAAAAAAAAAAAAAACTTTGCATGGACCACACCATACTAGTAACCTCATTCTCCTCCAAATTTCTCTAAAACTGTTATATGTAATAGGTGTCATTTGGCCTCTGCACTGTGTTACTACCATTTAATGTCTAAAGCTTGTATTCCCAATAAAACCATTCTTTTTTTTCTCTTTTTTTCTTTTTGGAACAGGCTCTGGCTCTGTCACCCACGCTGGTGTGCAGTGGCGCCAATCTGGGCTCACTGCAACCTCAGCACTCAAGCCATCTTCCCACCTCAGCTTCCCGAGTAACCGGGACTACAGGTGCCTGCCACCACATCCAGCTAATTTTTGGGTTTTTGTTGTTGTTTTGCTAGAGAAAGTGTTTTGCCATGTTGCCCAGGCTGGTCTCACATCCCGGGCTCAAGCAATCCACCCACCTCAGCCTCCCAAAGTGCTGGGATTACAGGCATGAGCCACCACACCTGGCCACCTTCTCAATAAGGATTGTGTGTTTTCATGATCTCTTAACAATACCCAGCAATGTTGTGCACATGGGAAGACTGCTTATCTTACAAATAAAATATTATGAAAAACATGCTTGAGGTGACAGGTATGCTAAGTACCCTAATTTGATCATTACACATTGTATACATGTATCAAAATATCACATTGCATCCCACACATGCATAATTATTAAATAAAATTGAAGGCCGGGCACGGTGGCTCACGCCTGTAATCCCAGCACTTTTGGAGGCCGAGGTGGGCGGATCACGAGGTCAGGAGATCGAGACTATCCTGGCTAACATGGTGAAACCCGTCTCTACTAAAAATACAAAAAAAAAAATTAGCCGGGCGCGGTGGCGGGCGCCTGTAGTCCCAGCTACTCGGGAGGCTGAGGCAGGAGAATGGCGTGAACCCAGGAGGCGGAGCTTGCAGTGAGCCGAGATCATGCCACTGCACTGCAGCCTGGCGACAAGGCAAGACTCCGTCTCAAAAAAAAAAAAAAAATATATATATATATATATATATATACATATACATATACACACACACACACACACACACACACACACACGAACTGAAATAGAGGTTTTCCAAGATAGCTGTAAAAATTAAATCAAGCAATCTGAGTAACAGAATTGGCATACAGCAAATATTTAAGAACTGCTAGCTACTACCAGATTCCATTATTATAAGCAACCTATGCTTATAACTATACCAATGGTCTGCAGCTTCTAAGCTGGTACCCAATGATTCCTGCCTCCTACTATTGCCCTTGTAATACCCTCCTTAGTGTGAGCTGGACATACTGACTTGCAACCAACAAAAAAGAACATGGCAAAAATAAGAGGATGTTGCTACCACTTTTAAGTTATAAAAGACTGATTTCCACCTTGCTCGTACTCTCTATGGCTCTTTTTGCTTACTCTCTCTGAAGAAGCAAGCTGCTATGCTGCTGTCAGCTGCTATACGCAAAGGCCCACATGGCAAGGAACAAAGAAAGGCTTCCAGCCAACAGCAAGCAAAGACCTGAGACTCAGTCCAACAGCCAATGAAGAACTAAATCCTGCAGACAACCATGTGAATGACTCTTGAGATTACGGCCCAGGGAAACATCTGATTGCAGCCTTGTGAGAGTTGCTTGGCCAAAAGACCCAGCTAAGCTACACTCAGATTCCTGACTCACAGAAGCCGTGAGATGATAAATGTTGCTAGAGGAGTAATTTGTTACACAGCGATAGGTAAACAATACGATATATAACAACAATATGCTCCAGAAAAGCTTCTTTGGACCAAGAATGCAGTCTAGTAAATTTTAAAACAAAGCACAAAGGAATAAACCCAAATAGCATCATATCCAGTCCATACCTGTCCTCCTCTTGCCAGCATGCTAACCCATATAGTACTGGTGGGTCGGGAAGAATTCTCAAGACATGATCTACACTCTCCTGTGTAGGCATATTTAGAATCCTTTTTGGCAAACACATAAACTGTGTTTGTTGCCATTTTCTCTTGGGCAATCAGAACCTATTTGGACAATAAGAAAGTTACAGCCATAAAATCCAAAACATCACTGAAGAGAAAAGAGAGTAAAATCTGCATCTTAATTTAATCTGACCATATAGGCTCACTGAAATATTTAATTCTTCAACTTTACAAACTCCATTTTGCATAAATGCTTCATAGAAATACATAAACTCCAAAACTGACCAAATTTCCAGTGCATGTTATATACAGCTAAATAAAGCTTTGGTTTATGTAAGTTTAGCTGTCATACCCTAAACAAGTCAACTGTCAGTGCCAGGTTATCCTGCAGGAAAATCTTTTTTTTTTTTTTTTTTCATTTCAACTTTAAACTAAATTTTAACTACCATTTTGTAATTTTTTAAAATAATGTTACTATACCTTTTCTGATCCATTAATAATGAAATAGCCACCAGGATCCAAAGGGCATTCATTTAACTCACAAAGATCACGATCTGTCAAGCCATTCAAAAGGCAGTAAGTTGACCGCAACATAATTGGAATTTTTCCTATAAAAGTTTTCTGATGCTGAGTCTGAAGTTGTTCTTCACCTTCTTTAATGACTGTTTTTGTTATATCAACATAAAGCGGAGCAGAATACCTTTGAAAATAAAAGTAGATCACAGTTAAGCAATAGGGTATCTGTTAAAACAAATCCTCAAGTGGTTAAAATTACATTTTCAAAATTCTATTTCAGTATCTACTGCTGACAAGGAAAAATTCTTTCTTACGTGAGATTCCTTAATCTAGCTTCATTGGGCATCATTGGTGAAGGAGCACCATCTCTTTCCCAATGGGTAGGCTTGGAAAGATAAATTTGTTCAAACTTCAGCAAATATCGTGGCTGAAATTAAACAAAAAAACATGAAAAGGGTAAATAATTTTTTCCATAAGTTTTAGTGATTCCATTTTAATTGACATTAACATTTTAAGTACAAGCAACTCTACAAACTGGCAAAATTCATCCATTTTACTGAAATGGGGACTTCCCAAAGTCAATATCCATATTGCATAGACATTAAGTTTTAAACCAAATCACTTTCTTTTTTCCTCTTTTCTTAAAAATTTTTTTTCACATTAGACAGGTAATGTGCTAACAAGGTTTGTAACAAGGTTTAAGGAAGGCACATCTCACACCCAATCATCACACACTTATCAACTACAGAAGGATCTGCTAATTGCTTTCTTAAGGCAGAAGACAAAAAGAGACTTAATATACTAAAAGTAAAGACTGTACACATCATGTGCTCTGAGTTTATATGAAACAGTTAAAATGGATTTACATTAATGATCTATATAGTTTCTTGTGCCCTCTCCTTGGTAAGCATCATCAAAAATACAAAGTGACCAGAGAACAAAGATAACAAATCCAGACAACTAGAACTGTGCTCTAATCAATAGAACATTTTAAAAAATAAACCTCTCTTCAGTTAAATATACAAATTAATCTGTCAAAGGAGTAGAGTTAACAAAAGAAAAGATTTTTTTATTTTAAAAAACACACAAAATATCCTAATCATTCTATATAAAGGACTGAGAACTTCCAACTCTGGCTGGAATATAGCTTAGTCCATAGGAAAAAAAAAAGAAATTTTTCAATTAAACATTCACTTGCTGCCTAATAAAACAAGATCCATGAGGACAACTTTCTAGAGATAAATGGATAGTGTACTTTTCTCTAAATCAAGTCTCAGAGAAGAAAACAGGAGTAAGCAGACGTTTTACTAATGATTAATTATTGACACTCAAGTCTCCCAAGCTGGGGTAGATAAAGGGCAAAGAGAACGGTGGTGATAACGAACCAGAGGGAAGCCAATCCTCTACTCCTTATCTGTGCCATCATCTAGTCTAGGTCATTATTATCTTAATCATAGGCTATTCTAAGATTTTTATCTCCTCCAGTCTCTTTTGTTTTGTTTCGTTTTGTTTTGTTTTGTTTGAGACAGGGTCTCACTCTGTCACCCAGGATGGAGTGCAGTGGCGTGATCTCGGCTCACTGCAGCCTCCACCTCCTGGGTTCAAGTGATTCTCCTGCCTCAGCCTCCCAAGTAGCTGGGACTACAGGCGCACCACCAGGCCTGGCTAATTTTTGTATTTTTTGGTAGAGATGGGGCTTCACCAAGCTGGCCAGGATGGTCTCAAACTCCTGGCCTCAAGAGATCTGCCTGCCTAGGCCTCCCAAAGTGCTGGGATTACAGGCGTGAGCCACCACATCTGGCCTCCTCTAGCCTCTTTCTATTCCAAGCAAGCATCACTTTCCAAAGTAACTTTTCTAAAATAATGCTTTATGTATATTCTTTGACAGTCTCTCAGTAATTCCTCATAACATCCAATGACATTCAAAGCTTTCAACAATCGGGTTCCATCTTATCTTCCTAATGCCTATTAAAAATAAAGAAGCCCTGTAATCCCAGCACTTTGGGAGGCCAAGGCAGGCAGATCATGAGGTCAGGAGATCGAGACCATCCTGGCTAATATGGCAAAACCCTGTCTCTACTAAAAATACAAAAAAATTAGCCGGGCGTGGTGGCAGGCGCCTGTAGTCCCAGCTACTCGGAAAGCTGAGGCAGGAGAATGGCGTGAACCCGGAAGGCGGAGCCTGCAGTGAGCCGAGATCGCACCACTGCATTCCAGCCTGGCCAACAGGGCGAGACTCTGTCTCAAAAAAAATAGATAAGCCAAAATCACATACTGATCGTTGTGGTCCCCAGCCTAAATACACCAAGTATTTTCTTTTCTTTTTTTTTTTTTTTTTTTTTTTTGAGACAGAGTCTCGACCTCTCGCCCAGGCTGGAGTGCAGTGGCGTGATCTCGGCTCACTGCAACCTCCGTCTCCCACGTTCAAGCAATTCTCCTGTCTCAGCCTCCCTAGTAGCTGGGACTACAGGTGCCTGGCACCACACCTGGCTAATTTTTGTACTTTATTAGTAGAGACGGGGTTTCACCATATTGGCCAGGCTGGTCTCAAACTCTTGACCTCAGGTGATCTGCCCGCCTCGGCCTCCCAAAGTGCTAAAATTATAGGCATGAGCCATTGCACCGGCCACACCAAATATTTCCTTGCTGAAACGACTAAGCACCTTTTCTCTTCTAAGAGAGTTCTTCACAGTAAATTTAAGTCTCTTCCATCTTTTCTACTAAGCTCTGATAACTAGGTGTTAGAGATCTACTCCTCTTTTAGTACTTCTGTTACTGGCACGTTGAATTTGCTATGTTATATTGTTATCTGGCTTGTTATACAAAGACCATGAAGAAAAAATGACCCAACAAGCCAGGTGCAGTGGCTCATGCCTATAATCTCAGCACTCTGGGAGGCTGAAGCAGGTGGATCACTTGAGATCAGGAGGTGGAGATCGGCCTGGCCAACATGTGAAACACCATCTCTACTAAAAATACAAAAAAATTAGCCAAGCATGGTGGTGGGCACCTGTAGACCCTGTAAAAAAGAAACAAATGACCCAAGAATAAAAAAGAAACTTAATGTCCCCCTTTCCAGCACAGCCCTAGAAGAGCCAATCACTTTCATTCTTAATAGCAAAATTCTGTACAGCATGTCCAACTAAAATGGAAATAACAGACCAGCCCTTAGGAGATAAGCTACACAGAAGAGAAACTGATCAGGCTAGAAACAATGAACTCTCCCTGTGTCTAGCTCTGTTTTGGGGGCTTTCCCTACCTCACTTTGTTTCTCAGTTTTCCCTGTCTCTCAAAGTCCAATATGTTCCAACAGCTGCCTCTCAACTTCTCTAAAACTGGGACAGTCATTATTTTGGACTACATACTTCTTATAATCACTCATGTAAAACCAAATTATAAAATTATACCCTTAGTATGATTTTAACAATGCTAAAAAACCTGCATATATGTGAGCAAAAGCTACAAGAAACTTAGTAAAGATAGCTGCTATGTTTGGGTGATTTTGCTTTCTTATCTCATATGGTTATAATAATGTACTTCATACAATATATAAAATCAGATGAAAATTCCTTCAAACATTTTTTATTATTTTTACACTGTGAGAGAAAAAAGCGGGGTTATCTATCTAAAGCAATGTGACCATCTCTGGCTCACTTCTCTTATTTGTTCATATTTCAGAGTCCTCTCTTCCCAGCTATTCAATACCTACTATGTGAATAAGGATGGGATAACTTGCAAAAAAACACACCTCTTCATTAGAGAAAATAAATCAGAAAGTGATTGACGGTGCTGTAAGTACTTTGCTAAAAGCTCCAACTGACTTTTTTTAACCTTTAAGCCAGGTAAGAGAAGGGCTAAAATTTCAAACCAATACGCTTCTTGTACCTGTGTAACTATTAGAAATATCTTACCGGTTCTTCAACTTCTCCACTAGCATGCTGAGCTTCAGCCTGTAGGTCTATAGGAGGAGCATCTTCCACAATTCTTTGAACAGACATCTGAATAAACTCATCAAAAGAATCCAGCTGTTGTCTAACCAAGCCTTTCTCGTCAAAATAGGAACTGGGAAAATATTTGAGTTCAGTCAGTTGCAACTCAGTGATAATTTCTAGCATAATTCCCCATTTTCATTATTTCCCCATTTTCATTATTCAACAAACAGTCATAAAATACCAACCATTATATGTCAACGACTAAACAAGACACTATGAGGTATCTTAAAAAGGATGAAACCGGGCATATTTTCTTTGTAGAACTTATTATTTGGGGAAAAGCAGCTTATATTTGGGGGTAAAATACTTAAAGCACAATATAAGAACTATAAGGATCCCAGCTCCTGGGAGGCCAAGGCAGGAGGATTGCTTGAGTTCAGCCTGGGCAACGCAATGAGACCTCATTTCAACAAATAAGAAAAAAATTAGCCAGGCATGGTGGCATGTGCCTATAGTCCCACATACTCAAGAGGATGAGGTAGGGGGATCACTTGAGCCCAGGAGTTTGAGGCTGCATTGAGTCATGATTGCATCATTGCACTCCAGCCTGGGAGACAGCTAAACCCCATCTCAAAGAAAAAAAACTTTATGCCCTTTATGGACATATTTTATTCCACCTCTTTGAAATATTTCTTGACAAATATGTCAGGAGAGAAAACTAAAAGAAAAGTCAAAGATAACAATAAGAACTTTCATTTGAATAGGACGGAGGGTAGTGATATTAATGACTAAAATAATGCATGAGAATGCCAACTTTAGGTTATAGATCATTAGTTCTATTTTGAATTCTTAAAGGTAGGATAAGAAGAATAAGTCTTTACATAAAAATACTCAGCAAAAGACTGGTGATAAAAATGCAGCATGGCTGAGAGAGCTGCAATCTAAAAAGCAGACATCATATTTATAAGGAACAGATACTTTTCAGGTGAGGGGTGGGGAAAGACATACAGAGACAAGTAGATACACGTGCAAGAGGATCTCAACAGATCACTCCCTATTACCATCCAGGGACAGCTGCAAAGCTGGGCATCACAGAGGCTGGAGGATGTAGCACAACCCTCGAGATTATCCCATCACCCTTCAGCAGTAGTAAGTGCCCCACCACACCTACACGTCTCCACTCCTATATCTTGTGACCTCTGTCATCTTATATCTGTGAGACTTTCTTAGCTTCTACTCCCCAACTACTGACTCCCCCATCTTCACATCAATTTTCTAAGACAATATGCAGAGTCCAACTAATCATCAGCCTCCCATTTTGGCTTCATCAGGTCACCTCGCACATCAGTGACAGGCCAACAAATTGGCCCCACCCTGATCCAGTCAAGTATGGCCACCAATATTAGAAGTTAGGTCCTATGGTAGAAAACACAGCAGACAATCACACATGTGTAAGGTATGACCTAAATAACAGTTGGGGCAATTTATTTCAGTAGAGACTGCCACATAATGGGAAAGAAATTTCTCACAACCATGTGGATTAGCCATTGATATTGTAAGAAAAACATGGCATTGCCTGTAATATACATAGCAATGGTTTTTTATAGGCAATTTAAGATGAAATAGCTTCTAAACTATAGATAAGTTTCATTATCCCAGGAAGCTGAACTATAGCTACTTTCCCCAAAATCATTAGAATGGTGCTTAAACACCTAAACTATATAAATATTTCATATTTATGATCTCTACTCTGTTTATTTTACCTGAAGTCATCTTATGAAGTTACTTGTGATATTAACTAATATCACATTCACAAGATCACTTGATATTAAAAAGTAAAAAAAAATCAAAATTCATTTCTCAATAGCCAAAGTATCTACAGTCAATTTAAACTTAAAAATCAAATAATTTATTTTGTAACAAATGATAAATGCTATGACAGTTCACAATAGAGTATTTTATCCTTGAGCAATCTACCACATATGTTGAAAACAACTTCTTTTCACCTAAGATAAAATATTTTTTCTACCGGGAGAATGTAGAATATAGGCACACTCCACAGAACATCTACCTGGTTATTGTTTCCTAATAAAATATCTCTTGGTGTTTAACACCCAAACATCACAGAAGATGTAACTGTCTCAGTAAAGTTTAGTCTTCTACAGCCAATTTGTTTTATTTTTTGTGTTTACAAAAGTTTACTCTTAAATGGCTCCAGGATAATGCTTCATTCTAGCTATAGGTGGCAAAAGATATTATGGCAGGGAACACAGATGTTTAAATACAAATGGAATCAAAGGTCACCATCACCTCAGGCACAATGAAAAGCTGACTTTTTGCCAGATTTCTCTTTTTTTCTTTCTTTAAAAAAAAAAAGAGACAGACAGGGTCTGGCTATGTTGCATAAGCTGGTCTCAAACTCCTGAGCTCAAGTCATCCACCGGCCTCAGCCTCCCAAAGTGTTGGGATTACGGGCAGGCGCGAGCCACCTCGCCAAGCCTTTTTGTCAAATTTCTTAATTCTACCTGTGGCCAGGGGCCCTTTCCCCACAGCCTTCGATTTTAAAGCTTTTTCTGCTCCTCTTTTTGTTTCTGCTTGAAAGCTGTATCTTCCTCATCCATCTCCTTGGCCTGCTTCTTGGGCTGTTTCAGGGGCTTCTTGCTACCTTTGCAACCAAACATGGCAACTGCCGCCCCGGCCCCTTCTCCAAACCCTGCCACCAGAAACAGAGCTCCCATCCTCACCCTCAACTCCTTATGGAAAAATATATACTTATATCCCAAAAACTCAATATATATTTTTTAATTATTTATTTTTAGAGACAAGGTCTCACTATGTTACCCAGGCAATACTCAAACTCCTGAGCTCAAGTGATCCTTCTGCCTCAGCCTCCCAGGTAGCTGGGACTATATAGGCACACACCACAGCACCTGGCTTTCAATACTTTTTTTTGTAAGATTCTGGACAACATGCTGAATCAACATCTTTTTTTTTTGAGACAGAGTCTCGCTCTGCCACCCAGACTGGAGTGCAGTGACATCATCTCAGCTAACTGCAAACTCTGCCTCCCAATTTCAGGCGATTCTCCTGCCTCAGCCTCCCAAGTAGCTGGGATTACAGGCGTGCGCCACCACACCCATCTAATTTTTGTATTTTTTAGTAAAGATGGAGCTTCACTATGTTGGCCAGGCTGGTCTCCAACTCCTGACCTCAAGTGATCTGACTGCCTCAGCATCCCAAAGTGCTGGGATTACAGGCAAATCAGTATCTCTTTCACAAAACAATGTTCAAGAAAGGTTATTCAGTTATACTCTGAATACAACTGGCAGAATGTCGGAAGCATGAGTTCTTTGAAAAGAGAGAATGTTGACCAAAAGGACATGCACCTTGGAGCTGATGGGGCTCAGAGAGGCATCCATCATCATGTTATTGTATATAAAACAGCTGTCAGGGGATGAGAGAAGAGTTATAAGCCTTTAACATCCTAACCTTACAGGATGTTACTTTATCACTTATAAGTTACTTTTCTTACCTATACAAGGCTTCTTGCAATTTTATTACATTTAGTTACACTTAGAATTGGATGGGAATTTGGAATGAAATACAACCAATTTTAACTTTGTCCATTTAAAATAATGAGAAAACCAAGCAATCAAATTAACATTACTAGTAATGAAACAAACATGCCTCCTGATATGATGCACTGAGACTATGTCACTTCTGCCAAAAGTAATCATCTGAATCTAATTATGAGAAATATCAGACAAACCTAAACGGAAAGGCATCCTAAAAAGTAACTGGCCCGTATTCTTCAAAAATGTCAAGGTAAAAAAAAGAAGAACAGACACACTGAGGAACTGTTCCAGATTAAAGGAAACAAAAGAATATGCCATGACAAGTAAATGCAGTATGTGATCCTAGGTTGGATCCAGGATCAGAAAAATTTGTATTTTGCTATAAACACCAGTGGGACAACTGGCAAAATGTGGGTAAGGTCTATAGATTAAATAAGATCACCATAATTGTGATTATGTAAAAGAATGTTCTTATGTCTGCAGTTATTCTTTTTTTTTTTTTTGGAAACAGGGTCTCACTCTATCACCAAGACTGGAGTGCAGCGGTGCGATCTTGGCTCACTGTAACCTCAACCTCCCAGGGTCAAATGATCTGCAAGTTACTCTCACATGTTTCAGAAAAAAATATATATATACAAAAAGAGAAAAAGACAAAGAAATGTAGTACAGGGTAACATTTTCGGAATCTGGTTAAAGTGATTAAATGAATTCTTTGTGTAACTTTTAGGTCTGAAATACTTAAAATGTTAAATATATAAATAAAATAACTACTCTCATGTAGCATATTTATATAGAAGAGCTATTTATCAAGAAGAATAAGCAGGAAATCTAAAGTGCCTTTTCAGGCTAATTCAGTTTGGTCCAGTTACCTGATTACAATCCAGCATGCTTCTTGCCACAAATCCGGGGTGATTTCATCATCATCCTCATCATATTGCATATCTGTAAAAACAAAAATATTGTACTCATTTGCAATGAGATGCCACTTAGTTAACATCTTGCTCCTATGACTTTAAGTAGCAGAAACATATTTACTTTCTGCTGAATAAGTAATGCTTTCACCCCACTTTTCTCAAATTTCAATTACATTAATAAAATAATTTATGTCTATGTCACACAGGTATTCTTCCAATATAAAAAGAGGTTTATTAGAAAGGTTCAATGTAAGTTGTATGAATGTTAAGTTTTCCATTTTATTGATGAGCAAGATTTTCAGACACTAGAGTCAGAGAACAGGGTAAGGGGGCAGAGCCATGGAAGGATTCCAACAACTGGGCAATACCCTAAGGTGGGGCAATCTATTATAGCAACATTTCATACATGTACGGGTATGAAAGTTTGCATTTTCCAAAGATGGCCACAAGCCTATCTCCCATCCGACATGGTCTTCTATAATGTGATCTTGACACTCCTATCATCACATATAGTGGTCTATGCACCCTCTCCTTGAATCGGGTAGATTTTGACTCTCCTGTAACTTAAGAGAATGCAGCTGAAGCAATGCTGCATGACTTCAGAAGCCAGGTCAGAAAAGGCAATGAAGTTTCTGTCATGTTTGCTAAAACACTTCCTTCTGGAGCCCTGAGCTGTCATTAAAATGTAGGGGTGGCTCAGGCCTGTAATCCTAGCACTTTGGGAGGCCAAGGTCGGTGGATCACCTGAGGTCAGGAGTTCGAGACCAGCCAGGCCAATATGGCAAAACCCTGTCTCTACTAAAAAAGACAAAAATTAGCCAGGCAGGGTGGTACATGCCTGTAATCCCAGCTACTCAGGAGGCTGAGGCAAGAGAATTGCTTGAACCCAGGAGACAGAGGTTGCAGGGCCCGCCTCTTGCTCGCCGCCCGAACATCGGGGCCGCCCCACGGGGCGGGCGGGGGGGGAGTGCCATCCCCACCTCGCCGCAGCCCCGAGCCCGCCGCCGGTCCCTCGCGGCTACCGGGCACGGAATGGGCGGTCCGCCTCCTCGCAGGAGCTGAGATCGCGCCACTGCACTCCAGCCTGGGCAACAGAGCGAGACTCTGTCTCAAAAATTTAAAAAAATAAAATAAAATAATTTTTTTAAAGTCATACACTATTCTGAGGCTGCTACATACTGAGAAAGCCCGAACCATAAGTAGAGGCTACTTACAGATGCTCCATTAGCAATTTTAGTCCTTGAGTCCTCCTAGGCTAATGTCTCACGTCAGACATAGTCAACACTACAGATCATCTCTCACTCAGCTGTCAACACTTGGCCTTAATGTCTTCCCAAATGAACCAGAGTCACGGTGGAACACAGGCAAGTCATGCCTGCTATGCCCTGTCCAAAATCCTAACCCACAGTATCCATGAACACAACAAAATAATTTTTTAAGTAGCTAAATTTTAGGGTAGTTATGCAACAGTAATTTAAATATGCATTCAAAAAAAAATCAGTGTGCACTGGTCCTCTAATATTAGTCCCATCTTCTTAAGGGAAAGAATAAGTGTGCTGTATTTTTGGCTTTTATTCTAATGTACACATATATAGCCTATGAAATTTAGGAGATTTGGGTTCAAAATTTGATACATATACAAAATAAATTTTTAATAAATCCTTCTTAAATGGACTGGAATTATTAATCCCTACACCTGAGGGAAGGGTAAGAAAGACAAAGCTATGTGTAATAGCTCAGACATTTCTAGCTTTGATGACAGATTAAAAGTTAACATCACTGCCATACAGGAGAAGCAAGTAAGATGGTGGAAAAAGGAGAGGTAATGATGAGATCAGCTTTAGAGATATCTATAGATCACAATACCTTCAAATACTTCTAGTAGGCACACATATATGAATATAAACTCAAATGAAGAGTCTAAATTATAGACAAAGAACATGTGACACATAATAGATATACATTGGCATATAACAAATGTGTATCTATTATGTGTCAATAAAATAAACGTTTTAAAATTTGAAAAAAAAAAGTACAGAGTTGGAATCATTAACAAATGGGTGGGAGAAAAATGAGATTATACACAGACAAGGAAGACTGAAGGCAGGATATCTGGGAACAACTTTAAAAGTCATACAAAGGAAAATGAACTCATGAAGGAGACTCATTTATTCATCCATTCATCAAATTTTTTTTCAGGCCAGGCGCACTGGCTCACACTTATAATCCCAACACTTTGGGAGGCCGAGGCAGGCAGATCACTTGAGACCAGGAGTTCAAGACCAGCCTGGCCAACATGGAGAAAACCCATCTCTACTAAAAATACAAAAATTAGCCAGGCATGGTGGCACCTGCCTGTAGTCCCAGCTACTAGGAAGGCTGAGGCAGGAGAATCGCTTGAACCCAGAAGGTGGAGGTTGCAATGAGCCGAGATCGCACCACTGCACTCCAGCCTGGATGAGAGTGCGACCCTGTCTAAAAAAAAAAAAAAAAGTGATATGAATATTCCTGACAAAGATCTGAAGAGGTCAGGGAAGACTTCCCAAAAGCTGGGCAGAGGCCAGGTGCAGTGGCTCATGTCAGTAATCCCACCACTGGAAGGCCAAGGCAGCAGGATCACTTGAACCCAGGAGTTCGAGACCAGCCTGAGCCACAAAGCGAGACCCCCGTCTCTAAAATTTTCTTTAAAAAGCTGGCCGGGCGCAGTGGCTCACGCTTGTAATCTCAGCAGTTTGGGAACCCAAGGCAGGTGGATCACAAGGCCAGGAGTTTGAGAGCAGCCTGGCCAGCATGGTAAAACCCCGTCTCTGCTAAAAATACAAAAATTAGAAGGGCATGGTGGCGCATGCCTGAAATCCCAGCTACTCAGGAGGCTGAGGCGAAGAATCACTTGAACCTGGGAGGCAGAGGTTGCAGTGAGCCGAGATCGCACCATGGCACTCCAGCCTGGGGGACAAAGGGAAACTCCATCTCAAAAAAAAAAAAAAAAAAAAAAAAAAACCTGAGCAGAGATCTCGTGTTATAAACAGGAGTAATCAGGCAAAAGGAAGGGACAAAGGTAGGAGGAGTCAAGAAAGAATCCTACCAAATAGAAAAAAACAAATTGTGCAAAAGACCCCATAATGCAAGACAGGATGGCATATTCAAAGAATGATAGAAGGCCAATGTAGCGGAAGCACAGATTGTGAAGTTGGAAGTGGAATAAGAAGAGTTTGGCCTTTACCAAGAGATATGAGTTTAGCAGGGTTGTGGCTAGGTCAGATTTTCATTTCTGAAAGATCCCTATGGCCAGTGTGGAGAGTGGATTGGAAGTACACAAATCAGTTAGGAGTAATCTAGGCAAGGGATGGCATCAACATGAACTAGAATGATGGTGGAGGGGATAGAGAAGTGGCCAGATTTGACATATTTAGGAGACAGAACCAACAGGGCTTGGTGACTGATTAGATATAGAGGTGAAAGAGAGGAGTCAAAAATGATGCCCAGGCTTTCGGTTTCAACAACAGAGGGTACAATAGTTGTACCTCAGTGTCCATTGGAGACTGGTTTCAGGACCTCCCATAGATACCAAAACACAGATGCTTAAGTCCCTGACATGAAATGGCACTGTTATATACCCTAGGCACACATCCTCCTGTATCTTTTAAATTATCTCTAGATTATTTATAATACCTAATACAATGTAAATGCTATATAATTGTTTACTTGTAATGTTTATGGAATAATGGCAAGAAAAAAAGTCTGTACATTTTTACAAGGACACAATTTTTTTTTAATATTCTCTTTTTTGTTTTTTGAGACAGGGCCTTACTGTTACCCAGGCTGAAGTGCAGTGGTGTGATCACAGCTCACTGTAGCCTCAAATTCTTAGGGCTCAAGCAGTCCTCCCACCTCAGTATCCTGAGGAGCTGGGATCACAGGCACATGCCACCATGCCCAGCTAATTTTTTAAATTTTTTGTAGAGATGAGGTCTCCCTATGTTGCCCAGGCTGGTCTCAAATTCCTGGCCTCAAGCTTTTTAATATTTTCAATCCAAGGTTAATTGAATATACAGATGTGAAACCTACAGATACAGAGGGCCAAATGTGCCCTTCACCGAGACAGAGAAGACAGGAGGCAGTGGCTTTGGGAGGGGAATAGCAAAAGAAAATAATTAGCTCAGTTTGGGCAGTTGACAAGGTTAAGCAGCCTCGGAGATATCCTAGTTGGCTAGTGGCAGTTAGATACCACAGATTTTAAACTAGAAGTATACATATTCAGAAGTTATCCACATACAGATGGTAACTGAAACAATGGAAAATGGATGAGATCACCCAAGGAGAATGTGAACAGGAAAGAAAATGAGAAAAGTCAGATAAGAAAAATCAAGTGAAAGTGATGTCGCTAGAAAGCTGAGTGAGTTTCCGGGAAGATGTCATCAACAGTTTTGAAGACCACAGGGTTTAGATAAGATTTTTTAAATATCCATCTCATTTATCAATTGAGAAGTCGCTGTCAATCTTAGAGCTATCTTAATGTAGTAGCATGAGTAGAAACATATTGTAATCAGTTGAAAAGCACATGAAAGATGAAAATTAGAAACAAGGACAGCTTATTATTTTTAAAAGTTTGGCTGTGAGTGAAAGAAGAAAGGTAAAATACTAGAAGAAAAAGGTAACAATGAAAAGAATTTAACTTGTTTCCATGTGGATGACAGAAATCTGACATTTTCACATAGTGACTCAAAACTGATGAGGACATTATCTAATAAACATTTCAGAGGACATGGGCAATAAAATGTAGGTTCACTGCTAAAGCAACCCTGATAAACTCTCTTTTTCCACAGGATCATTATACATTGCTAATAAGAATGCAAAATTAGTACAATCACCACTATGGTGGTCACTTGGCATCATCTAGCAAAATGTTAAACGTGCATATCATTTGACCTGACAATTTTATATGTAGAAATGTATCCCACAGACATACTTGGGCAAATTATACGTACAAGATTATTCATTTACAGCACTGTTTGAACCCGAAAATGACTAGAAATAAACCAAATATCCATCAAGAGACAACTTAAGTTATGGTACATCCACACAAACTAAGTAACTGGGGGTGGGGGCACGGGGGGGGGGGGCGCGATGCTTTCTGTGTACTGATACGAAAATCTCCTGGACACATTAAACAAAATCTAAAAGTGGAGAAAAGTGTGAATATTACTGTCTTTAAAAAAAGAGAAAATCCCATTTATATCTGCTTAAATATGCATAAAGAAACTGTGGAGGCTGGGCGGGGAGGCTCACACCTGCAATCCCAGCACTTTGGGAGGCCGAGGGAGGTGAATCACCTGAGGTCAGGAGTTTGAGATCAGCCTGGCCAACGTGGAGAAACCATCTCTACTAAAAATACTAAAATTAGCTGGGCACGGTGGTGTACGCCTGTAATCTCAGCTACTCGGGAGGCTGAGGCAGGAGAACTGCTTGAACCTGGGAGACAGAGGTTACAGTGAGCCGAGATTGTGCCACCGCACTCAAGCCTGGGCAACAGAGCAAGACCGTCAAAAAAAAAAAAAACTGTGGAGTGATAAGAACCTATTATAACTGTAGTTACCCACTGTGGAGAGTTCAAACTGGGCAGATGGTGGGTAAGAAGGAGACGTGACACCTTAACTTGTTTTTTTTGAGACAAGGTCTCACTTTGTTCTCAGCTCATAGCAGTGTCAACTTCCCAGGCTCAAGCGATCCTCCAGCCTCAGCCCCACAAGTAGCTGGGACTATAGGTGAGCAAGACCACGCCCAGCTAATTTTTCTATTTCTTATAGAGAGGGGTCTCCCATGTTGCCCAGGCTGGTCTCGAACTCCTGAGCTCAAGTGATCCACCCGCCTCAGACTCCCAAAATGCTGGGATAACAGGCGTGAGCCACTGCACCAGCCACCCCAGTTTAACATTTTTAAATTTTCTGGCTTGTGAGCTATGAGAATATATTACCCAGCCAAAAATTATGCTTTAAAAATCTTTTTTTCGAATTTTTCTTCTACTGAGATAGTAGTTAAAAAGAACAAGGAATATAATGATGCTAATAAATTTCTACAACACAAGATATAAATGAGACAGAAGTTTAAACAGCTTTAAAAGTTTAAGCTTTTGGCTGGGCACATTGGCTCATGCTTGTAATCCCAGCACTTTGGGAGGCCGAGACAGGCAGATGGTTTGACCTCAGGAGTTTGAGACCAGCCTGGGCAACATGGCCAGACCCCATCTCTTAAAAACAAAAATAATTAAGCTTTTGCTTCAATTTTTTCCATCTGATTTATCAGAAGTAGCTGAGGGAATAAAGAGAGGAGATGTAGGGGGTGGCCAAGGAATTGAGAGCTATAAGAAAATAAGGTTTGAATTAGCAGATATGGAGAATGGAAAAGGCGGCTACGAAAATACACTGGACTCAACTAAGAATTCTTTTTTTTTTTTTTTTTTTTGAGACAGAGTCTAACTCTGTCACTCAGGCTGTGGTGCAGTAGTGCGATCTCAGCTCACTGCAACCTCCGCCTCCTGGGCTCAAGCGATCGTCGGGCCTCAGCCTCCCGAGTAGCTGGGATTACAGGCGCACGCCATCACACTAGGCTAATTTTTGTATTTTTAGTAGATACAGGATTTCCCCATGTTTGTCAGGTTGGTCTCAAGCGATCTGCACATCTCGGCCTCCCAAAATGCTGCCGGGAGCCACCGCGCTCGGCCACTACTAAGAATTCCATATGCGCAAAGAAACAGATATTATACATTGGCCCAGTGCAGCAGAATACATATCATCTGAGAACTGTGACATTGTGAGAAGAGGAAGTTAAAAGTCATCCTTTAAGACAATTTACTTTGACTTACAAACAGTATGAAGAAATGTCAGACTAAACCGAGTCCCCCCCGCCACCCCCACCCCCACCCCCGATATTCTCTGTCCCGGTATATTTCCAGGGCCTTCCACACTGCCTGACACAGGCTGACACTCAACATTTGACCTATTCGTTAAGTCGACTGTGGCTTTAAGGAAAATTTTTAAAGGGTGCCCTTTGCTTCAAATTCAAAACGTAATTTATCTTACGATTCTGCACGCTACTTCACCACAGGAAACGAGGATCAGATCTAACGGAACGAGAAAGTGCAGAAAGCAGCAGTGAACGTAACCTGGAACATTAACACTATGTTCCCTGCACCCTCTGCCTCTCCCTACCCCAGTTTCGTTCCCGGCCTGGTAAGTGTGGGAACAAGGCTGGGGGCTGTGCAGCCGGCGCATGGGAAGGCCCCAAATCCTCAATCCAATCAGTTCCCAACGCTTTCCTGCTTAAATGGACCGCCACGGCGTGTGTTTTGAGTGTTCACCTACCCTCATCCGCGTCGTACATATTGCCAAACGGTTCCCGAGCTCCTAACTCTTGAAATCAAAAGACAAAAACCGCCCAGAAGCCACCAGCGCCGGGAGCTAAAGACGAAGTAACTTCCGTCTCCGACGTTCCCAGAATACCATGCGTCTCACAGCAAAGGCCGCCCCCAGGGACGCCAAAGTTAGGATCTGCGCCTGCGCAAATTGTAGGTCAAGCTTGGGCCGGGGTTAGGGTTGCACACGCGCAAATTGTGGGCCGCCGCTGCCGGGCTGATTGAGAGGACAGCTCCCGCAATCTGCGGTCGTATCCGTCCCGTCAATGTTTTATTTCTGCTTGTTTTTCAGTGTTGTTGCACAAATAACGACACCTGAAAACAAAACCAAGTATACTTATTATTAAAAAGTGTTCGTCCTGTGAATCCGCAACATTGGGATGCTCAATTTATTTGCCTTTATAAGGACCAAAACACGAAGCTATTTTTTATTTTTATTTATTTATTATTTTTTGAAATGGAGTCTCGCTTGCTCTGTCGCCCAGGCTGGAGTGCAGTGGAGCGATCTCGGCTCACTGCAACCTCCGTCTCCCGGGTTCAAGCGATTCTCCTGCCTCGGCCTCCCAAATAGCTGGGATTACAGGCAAGGGCCACCACGCCCGGGTAATTTTTGTATTTTTAGTAGAGACGGGGTTTCACCACGTTGGCCAGGCTGGTCTCGAACTGCTGACCTCAGGTGATCCGCCCGCCTCGGCCTCCCAAAGTGCTGGGATTACAGGCGTGAGCCACGCGCCCGGCCGGAAGCTCCTTTTTGTTTTTGTTTTGTTTTTTTGAGACAGGCTCGCTCTGTCGCCCAGGCTGGAGTGCAGTGGCGCGATTTCGGCTCACTGCAACCTCCGCCTCCCGCGTTCAAGCCATTCTCCTGCCTCAGCCTCCCGAGTAGCTGGGACTACAGGCGCCCGCCACCACGCCTGGCTAATTTTTTGTATTTTTAGTAGAGATGGGGGTTTCACCGTGTAAGCCAGGATGGTCTCGATCGCCTGACCTCATGATCCGCCCGCCTCGGCCTCCCAAAGTGCTGGGATTACAGGCGTGAGCCACCGCGCCCGGCCCCGGAAGCTCCTTTTTAAGTGTGACTTATTAAGGGCGGCTTGTGCTAGCAGTGAGGCGTTAAGCCTGAAAGTGAAAAAACCCGTAACACTCACTGCTCTTTTCTGCCCACCTAGCTCAGTCCTCCAGTGCCTTTGCCATAGCTTTAAGTAGGTTCTCGGTCTCAGAGCTTAAATCGCGAGAACTCACGGGATTAGACGCAAAACCAACCAGGACAGCTCCCAAGTACCCACGCGCTTTCGTCTCGGGTCAAATGCGCGCCTCGGACCCTAGTGCGCGTGCGCGCCTCGGACCCTAGTGCGCGTGCGCGCTTGTGGCTCCGCCCCTTTGCCTGGAGCTACTTCCTCATGCTGCCCGCTCGCCTACCGTTCAGGCTGCTGAGCCTTTTCCTTCGTGGATCCGCTCCCACGGCAGCGCGCCATGGCCTCCGGGAGCCGCTCCTGGAGAGGAGGTGCGCTGCCGCCTCCTCCTTCCAGCACTCATCGAGTCTGGGACGCGAGCTTCCTTATGACCCCGTGGACACGGAGGGCTTTGGAGAAGGTGGTGACATGCAGGAGCGTTTTCTGTTCCCGGAGTACATCCTGGAGCCGGAGCCGGAACCCACCCGCGAAAAGCAGCTGCAGGAGCTCCAGCAACAGCAGGAGGAGGAGGAGCGACAGAGGCAGCAGCGGCGGGAGGAGCGGCGACAGCAAAACCTACGGGCCAGGTCCCGGGAGCACCCAGTCGTGGGGCACCCGGACCCGGCATTGCCGCCCAGCGGCGTGAACTGCTCGGGCTGCGGGGCAGAGCTGCACTGCCAGGACCCCGGCGTGCCCGGCTACCTGCCCCGAGAGAAGTTCCTCCGCACGGCGGAGGCAGACGGCGGGCTGGCACGGACCGTGTGCCAGCGCTGCTGGCTGCTGTCGCACCACCGGCGCGCTCTACGCCTGCAGGTGAGCCGCGAGCAGTACCTGGAGCTGGTGAGCGCCGCGTTGCGGCGGCCCGGGCCCTCCCTGGTGCTCTACATGGTGGACCTGCTGGACCTGCCCGACGCCCTGCTGCCCGACTTGCCCGCGCTGGTGGGCCCCAAGCAGCTGATCGTGCTGGGAAACAAAGTGGACCTCCTGCCCCAGGATGCTCCTGGCTACCGGCAGAGGCTGCGGGAGCGACTGTGGGAGGACTGTGCCCGCGCCGGGCTCCTGCTGGCCCCTGGCCACCAAGGGCCACAGCGCCCCGTCAAGGAGGAGCCACAGGACGGGGAGAATCCGAATCCGCCGAACTGGTCCCGCACGGTGGTCAGGGACGTGCGGCTGATCAGCGCCAAGACCGGCTATGGAGTGGAAGAGTTGATCTCTGCCCTTCAGCGCTCCTGGCGCTACCGTGGGGACGTCTACTTAGTGGGCGCCACCAACGCCGGCAAATCCACTCTCTTTAACACGCTCCTGGAGTCCGATTACTGCACTGCCAAGGGCTCCGAGGCCATCGACAGAGCCACCATCTCCCCTTGGCCAGGTGAGTTTTAGGAGGCTCGCCCTCTTCGTTTCCTGGCAAGGTGGACGTCTGGTCCTGGCCGAGGCACCGAGTACATCCTCCCTTAATGTCCACTACGGGCTACCTGTACCCTTCCCTTTACAAATTCTCTCCCCACTCTGGTCACACCTCTCTTCTGTGTCAGCTTACTGCTAGGGAAAATTGAGGATGTGTTGTAGTAATTTTCTAATGGAAGTGTTTATGGAGCACGTCTCTGTTCCCAGTCACTAAGCACTGGAGATAGACCAGGGAACAAAGCAAAGTTCCTGTTCTGGAGATTTGCTTTGTAACTTCTTTGTATATTGTTCCAGAAAGTGTGCGTCCTTTTTACTGTCTGAACCTAATGAACTTTGTGTTTTGTTTGTTTTGTTTTGGAGACAGAGTCTCACTCTGTTGCCCAGGCTGGAGTGCAGTGGCGTGATCTCGGCTCACTGCAACCTCCGCCTCCCGGGTTCAAGTGATTCTCCTGCCTCAGCCTCCCGAGTAGCTGGGATTCGAGGCATGCGCCACCACACCAAGCTAATTTTTGTGTTTGTTTTGTTTTGTTTTTTTAAACGGAGTCTTGTCTTGCTCTGTCGCCCAGGCTAGAGTGCAGTGGCTCACTGTAACCTCCACCTCCCGGGTTCCAGTGATTCTCCTCCCTCAGCCTCCTGAGTAGCTGGGATTACAGGCGCACGCCACTATGCCCAGCTAATTTTTATATTTTTAGTAGAGACGGGGTTTCACTATGTTGGTCAGGCTGGTCTCAAACCCCTGACCTCGTGATCCGCCCGCCTCAGCATCCCAAAGTGCAGGGATTACAGGTGTGAGCCACCGCGCCTGGCCTAATTTTTGTATTTTTAGTAGAGATGGGGTTTCACCATGTTGGCCAGGCTGGTCTGGAACTCCTGGCCTCAGGTGATCTGCCCACCTTGGCCTCCCAAAGCGCTGGGATTACAGGCAAGCACCACCATGCCCAGCTAATTTTTGTATCTTTGGTAGAGACAGGGTTTCACCTGTTGGCCAAGCAGGTCTCCAACTCCTGACCTCACATGATCTGCCCACCTCGTCCTCCCAAAGTGCTGGGGTTACAGGTGTGAGCCACTGCTCCCGGCCCATTAGTGCAATTTGATGTGTGGCTTTGCCGGGCTCAGTGGCTCACATCTGTAATTCTAGCACTTTGGGAGGCCAAGGTGGGCAGATTGCTTGAGCTCAGGAGTTCAGGACCAGCCTGGGCAACATGGTGAAACCCTGTCTCTACTAAAAATACAAAAATTAGTCAGGCTGGTGGTGCGTGCCTGTAGTCCCAGCTACTCAGGAGGTTGAGGTGGGAGAATCACCTGAGCCTGGAAGGTTGAGGTGGCAGTGAGCCCTAATTGGGCCACTGTACTCCAATCCAGCCTGGACAACAGAGACCCAAAAAAACAGAAGTATCAGTCCTGTGACTTTAAGAAACTTCTGTGGCCAGGTGCAGTGGGTCACACCTGTAATCCGATCACTTTGGGAGGCCAAGGTGGGTAGATCACCTGAGGTCAGGAGTTCCAGACCAGACCTGCCCACATGGCGAAACTCCCGTGTCTACTAAAAATACAAAACTTAGCCGGGTGTGGTAGCTGGTGCCTGTAATCCCAGCTACTCAGGAGGCTGAGGGCGAAGAATCGCTTGAACCTGGGAGGCTGAGCCAAGATCGCACCACTGCACTCCAGCCTGGGCAACAGAGCAAGACGCTGTCTCAAAAACAAGAAAGAAAGAAACAAACTTCTGTAATTAGAAAATGAGTCCTTCTATGGTTTAATTTTTTTTTTTTTTTTTGAGACAGAGGCTCACTCTGTCGCCCAGGTTGGAGTGCAGTGGTGCGATCTCGCCTCACGGCAACCCTCACCTCCCAGGTTCAAGCGATTCTCCTGCCTCAGCCTCCCAAATAGCTGGACTACAAGTGTGCACCACCACACCCAGCTAATTTTTTCTATTTTTAGTAGAGACAGGGTTTCACCATGTTGGCAAGGCAGGTCTCGAACTCCTGACCTCAAGTGATCCACCCGCCTGGGCCTCCCAAAGTGCTGGGATTACAGGTGTGAGCCACTACACTCAGCCAGGTTTAAATTTAAGTTGACAAAACTGACTGCCCCATTTGTTCCCTTGAAACCAAAGTTTCATTTAGTAAGCTGCCCTTTTCTGTCTTGCACTTTGAATTTTACAGAAAAATTACTTTTATACTGAATGGTAATGTGATAAAAATGGAAAGAAATCGGGCCTACAGATTTTGGATTCCAATTCTGGTTTCCCCTGTGAGCTAATCTCTTAACCTATTTCCTCATTTGTAAAGTGGCAGTAATTTTATATTTTATTACAGTAACCAACACAGTGTAGAGCCTCAAAAATGTTCATTTTCTTCCCCCTTATTCCCTTTTCTAAAGATGTATTTATTCTGTGTATTTCAGGTACTACATTAAACCTTCTGAAGTTTCCTATTTGCAACCCAACTCCTTACAGAATGTTTAAAAGGCATCAAAGACTTAAAAAAGATTCAACTCAAGCTGAAGAAGATCTTAGTGAGCAAGAACAAAATCAGCTTAATGTCCTCAAAAAGCATGGTTATGTCGTAGGTAAGCATCCTCTATGGGAAAACCCTCGTTGGTACTATGCTAAAATTCTTTGTTAAGCAACCTGAAATACAGCTGTCCGAGGCTAGCCAGTTTTTGTGGGGAGAGACTGCCTTCCTTATTCTGCAACAAAGAGGCCCTTTAGCGATAAGGCTACTGTTTGGAAACCCAGAGCAGTACAGGTAGTAAAAGTTTTTACTCCATGCAGCAGCTTTAGATTAGGTTGTCTGTCTTTCCTTGGTATGTCTTTTCAGCCTTTCTTTAAAACAGTCTGATTTCCACACACCCTCGCCCCCGCCACTCCATGTACACAGCCAGCCACACGCTTGATTATTGCAAGAGTTGACTCTCACTGCTTTTTGGAAAAAAAAAAAGCAAAAGTATCATTATGGTCTCACTTCCCTATACTGTAATCTTAGTAACTTGTTTGAGGGAAACATAAAAATTATGTCTGGAGTTAAAAGTATTAAAGGAGTGACTAATAACCTTACTATAACTTGTTCTAGGAAGAGTTGGAAGGACATTCTTGTATTCAGAAGAACAGAAGGATAACATTCCCTTTGAGTTTGATGCTGATTCACTTGCCTTTGACATGGAAAATGACCCTGTTATGGGTACACACAAATCCACCAAACAAGTAGAATTGACTGCACAAGATGTGAAAGATGCCCACTGGTTTTATGACACCCCTGGAATTACAAAAGAAAATTGTGTATGTATTTGGTTTCTTTTAGAAACATTTACTTTCTTTTTCTTTTTTAATGGGTTTATATTGCCTGCTGCCCAGATACAGCCAATTTATCAAGACAGGGGAATTGCAATAGAGAAAGAGTGTAATGCATGTAGAGCCAGCTAAACGGGAAACTGGAGTTTTATTACTAGTCATATCAGCCTCAGAAACATTTACTTTCAATTGCACAAGTACTGCTGTCTTAATTGGCAGAAAACAGGAAAAGAAGTATACTTCCATTTTAGACTCAGTTCTGATTCATTCATGAAAGCTGTTTAGGGGTGAATCTGTATGCCATCAAGTTATGTGTTCCATTTGATAGACTTCATTGCTGACAACCAACTTATTTTATCATTGTGATTGTTACCTTGGTTAGGGAAATGTTTACAGAAGCCTAGGTTTTGAGGTTGGAAAAACACATAAATATCACTGGAGTCCAACTCCCTAGTCCCTGCTTGAATTACCTCTGTAACATATCCATCAAGGGGTCCTCCATCTTGAACTGAAAGGAGTGACTCACCAAAGCTGAAACTGTCATGTCACCTTCCAAGGTAACTCATTTGGGTCTTTGACCTTCTCTTTGTATTGAGTGTACTGAGCTGAATAGTCTCCCTGTAACATGTATCCATTGTTCCCCAAAGCCATCTGGGACTAAGGTAATACCTATTTCCCTTGCCAGACTGAAATATTTTAAAATGTAACGTCCCATCTCTTCTTCACCTATCCCTCCCTTTTCTTCTCTTTCATTACTTCATCCAGCAAACGTTGAGCATTCACTGTGCTCACAATCTGGATTATTTGTCTTCATTTCCTACAGCTGTGCTGTAGGAAACAGGCTATTTATTGGCCCAGGCCTCTTCAGAATGTTTTCTATGTTTGTTCTTAAAGTGTGACACTGAGAACTCAGTGCTCTCAGGTGAGCATGATTTAGAATAGCATTAACTCCGACCGGGTGCAGTGGCTCACGCCTGTAATCCCAGCACTTTGGGAGGCCCAGACAGGCAGATCACAAGGGCAGGAGATCGAGACCATCTGGGCTAACACGGTGAAACCCTGTCTGTACTAAAAATACAAAAAATTAGCCAGGAGGTAGTGGGCGCCTGTAGTCCCAGCTACTCGGGAGGCTGAGGCAGGAGAATGGTGTGAACCCGGGAGGCAGAGCTTGCAGTGAGCTGAGATCGTGCCACTGCACTCCAGTCTGGGTGACAGAGCAAGACTCTGTCTCAAAAAAAAAAAAAAAGAATAGCATTAACTCCACCTGTCTTGTCCCTATGCCTCTCTTTTATCCAATTGCTCATGGACAACTTTGGGCCTCATAGGTAACTTTGACTTTGTCTTGTTAAATTCAGCCTATATCTTACTCTGTTAAATATTCATTCAATCTCATTACTTTTTATATTTGCAGTTTGGATCTTCATTCAGATCATTGATTGACTGAAATGTGCATCCAGGATACAGCCTCACAACAGATTCATTAATCATTTCCTTCAAATCTGGTTACTGACCAGTTTCCGATTTTTCTAATTATCTCTGTATCTCCCTACAAAACCACATTGGTTTCTTAGGTACTTTTCTTGGCCTCATCAGGAACACTTATAGTTACATTCTCAGAATTGTATTCTATTTGGTGTCCCCTGTCATTGAATCATACACACCTTTTAAATTTTATTGCTCTCCTGGAATAATTGCTCATGCCATCTTTTCTTCCTTAGCAGTCCAAAAGTTCAGAACTGCTTTCTAATAATATTCTGTCACTTTAGCTTAATGAACTAATTCTTCCCCCACCATACATTTTTTTTTTTTTTTTTTTTTTTTTTTTTTTGAGACGGAGTCTGACTCTCTTGCCCAGGCTGGAGTGCAGTGGCGCAATGATCTTGGCTCACTGCAACCTCTGCCGCCTGGGTTCAAGCGATTGTCCTGCCTCAGCCTCTCGAGTAGCTGGTATTAGAGGCATGTGCCACCACACCCGGCTACTTTTTGTATTTTTAATAGAGACAGGGTTTCGCCATGTTGGCCAGGCTGGTCTCAAACCCCTCACCTCAGGTGATCCACCCACTTCAGCCTCCCAAAGAGCTAGGATTATGGATGGGAGCCACTACGCCCAGACTAATTCTTCCCTTTCAGATGCTATTAGATCAGGCATAGCAGTTACTTCAGTCATATATCCTCTATTAAATAGTTGTGTCAGAAAGGCAAGAATTTGCAAAATACTCTAGACAGCAGAATGAGAACCCCAAATTTTTAGATATAAACGTCTGTCAGCACTGGTAGTTTGCTTCTCTGTTAGTTTACAGATAAACTTATTTGATGTCTTAAACCAGGGTTTCCCAGACTGAACCAAGGATCTCTGTTGTGAAATGAAAGTATTAAGACTCAGGCTGTGCACAGTGCCTCACACCTGTAGTCCCAGCACTTTGGGAGGCCGAGGTGGGAGGATTGCTTGAGCCCAGGAGTTTGAGACCAGCCTGGGCAACATGCCAAAACTGTGTCTCTACTAAAAATACAAAAAATTAGCTGGGCATGGTGGTACATGCCTGTAATCCCAGCTATTGAGGAGGCTGAGGCACAAGAATCACTTGATACACTTATTGGGAGGCAGAGGTTGCAGTGAGCCGAGATCATGCCACTGCAGCCCAGCCTGGGCAACAGAGTGAAACCCTGTCTCAACAAAAAAGAGAGACAAGGTTTCCCCTGTTGCCCAGGCTGGAATGCAGTGGCATGATCAAGTAACTTCAAAGTCCTGGGCTCAACCAATTCTCCCACTTCAGCCTCCCAAGTAGCTAGGGCCACAGGTACATACCACCATGCCCAACTAATTGTTTAGTTTTTGTAGAGACAGGACCTCGCTATGTTGCCCAGTCTGGTCTAGGCTGGAGTGCAGTGGTGGAATCTTGGCCCACTGTAACTTCTGCCTCCCTGGCTCAAGCAATCCTCCACCTCAGCCTCCGGGGTAGCTGGGAACTACAGACACACGCCACCCCAGCTAATTTTTGTATTTTTCATAGAGGTGAGGTTTTGCCGTGTTGCCCAGACTGGTCTCAAACTCCTGAGCTCAGCTGGGCACAACGGTGCATACCTGTAATCCCAGCACTTTGGAAGACCAAGGTAAGTGGATCACTTGAGGTCAGGAGTTCGAGACCAGCCTGGCCAACATGACAAAACCCCGTCTCTACTAAAAATACCAAAAAAATTAGCCAAGCATGGTAGCGCACGTCTGTAATCTCAGCTACTTGGGAGACTGAGACAGGAGAATTGCTTGAACCCGGGAGGCAGAAGTTGCAGTGAGCCAAGATCACACCATTGCACTCCAGCCTGGGTGACAGAGCAAGACTCTGTCTCAAAAAAGGAAAAAAACTCCTGAGCTCAAGTGATCTGCCTGCCGCTGCCTCTGAAAGTCCTGGGATTACAGGCATGAGCCACCATGGCTGACCTGCAAATGGCTTTTAATGTGCCTTTTCAAACACAAATAATGAAGAAAACTATTTGCAGCCCCCTTATTATTTTCTTGTGAGCCGCTATGTATCATTTCTATTTTTTATTTTCTTGTTATTCTCTTTTTTTCCTTTGAGACGGAGTCTTGCTCTATGGCCCAGGCTGGAGGGCAGTGGTGCAATCTCGGCTCACCACAATCTCCGCCTCCCGGATTCAAGTGATTCTCCTGCCTCAGCCTCCCGAGTAGCTGGGATTACAGGTGCACGCCACCACGCCCGGCTAATTTTGTATTTTTAATAGAGATGGGCTTTCTCCATGTTGGTCAGGCTGGTCTGGAACTCCTGACCTCAGGTGATCTGCCCGCCTTAGCCTCCCAAAGTGCTGGGATTACAGGCGTGAGCCACCGTGCCCAGCCTCTTGTTAAGAAAGAAGTTTACAAGTTTTGTGTCCAATTTGTACCTTCTTTATTCTTTTTTAACCAGATTTTGATTCCTTAAATCTTTGCAGAATCTTGTACTTCTGTCTTTCCTTTTCTATTTTTCTCTAGTCTCTCTAGGAACTTGTCATCCTTAGAAGGGATTTATTATAAATCATAGGGATAAATTATAAATCCTCTGTGTTATAAGCATAGGGGATTTATAACTTTTTCTCATTCTCTGCTGAATATTTGGGAGAAATAAGGAAATTGAAGACCAGAATTTAGAAAGTGGTTCTTCAGCCACTTTACTTGCTCCTAGAATGGGGTGACCATTTTGCATTTAATGCATGCATACTTACCACTAGGACATAAGGTCACGTATACCATTACTTTAAGCGGAAATTGCTACTGCCCACAAGCCTTGATAAGGAGAGCATATATTTTCTATCTTGGTATTGAATCAACATGTTTTCAGGTTCACATTAATTTTGACATTTAGGGAATGCTGCTGACATAGGAAAGTCTCATACACCTATAAAGTTATTTTGCCATTACTGTAGATTAAGTTGTAAAACAAGGGTAGAGCCATCAGATTGAAATTAATTTAGACAGGAAGAATCTATATAAATTTGATGCGTAGCAAACTCTGACATAATTTGGTTTATTTTGAAGTCTGGCATATTTTTCATCACTTTTTATTTTACGGGTAAATCATAATATATCATACCTTCAATAAAAGTATTTTCTAAAAAATCTGCCATTTGCTTCACAGATTTTAAATCTTCTAACAGAAAAAGAAGTAAATACTGTTTTGCCAACACAGTCCATTGTTCCAAGAACTTTTGTGCTTAAACCAGGAATGGTTCTGTTTTTGGGTGCTATAGGCCGCATAGATTTCCTGCAGGTAAGAAAAGTCTGTACTATTAAAAAATGATTTTAAAATATTGGGATTCACTTTAAGGAAGCAGATGTATGAACAAGACTGACAAAATGTTGATAACTAAGCCATGATTGTATAGGGTTTAATTTGTTTTTATGTTTAAAAATTTCTGTAATAAAAACTTGGGGATGGCTAGGCACAGTGGCTCACACCTGTAATTCCAGCACTGTGGGAGGCTGAGGCAGGCTGATCACTTGAGGCCAGGAGATCAAGACCAGCCTGGTCAACATGGTGAAACCCCATCTCTACTAAAAATACAAAAATTAGCTGGGCGTGGTGGCACACACTGGTAATCCCAGCTACTAGAGAGGCTGAGGCAGGAAGATCACTTAAACCTGGGAGGCGGAGGCTGCAGTGAGCTGAAATTGCACCACTGCACTCCAGCCTGGGTGACGGGGCGAGACTCCATATCAAAAAAAAAAAAAAAAAAAACTTGGGGAAAAGAAATGCCCTACTCCCTCATCCCCCCAAAAAAGTGCTAGGTCTTGAAAACTTATGTTTTCAATTGAGTACCCCACACAGCTTGGCATTTAAGACAAGATACTATCCCTATTCTATGGGATAGAGTCAAACCTATGGGATAAAGTCAAACCTTTAGGTACAGGGTTATAGGCGTTAAATTAATTCCACACTTTGTATCCCATGATATGTGTGTTTTTATGCATACACGTTTTTGTTTGGTATTCGTTTATATAGCATCTAGGGATTTTGGAGTGTCTATAGAATTGCTCTCCATTTTGCTAAAGTGAAGAGAAAAAGGAAAATGAAACATGGATATAGATATGTCCAACAACACAGTACAACTGTGTGCCATTACTATAGCACATTTCTTGGGTTTTGTGTTTGCTCATACTTTGTTAGAAATTTTGCCTTACACACTTAGAACCCTTATATATTTCATTTTGGGAGGTTGTTGGTTTTTTGCTTTTGGGGCTGGTTTTTTGTTTTTTTGTTTTTTTGGTTTTTTTTTTTGAAACAGCATCTCTCTCTGTTGCCCAGACTGGAGTGCAGTGGTACAGTCACGGCTCACTGTGGCCTCAACCTCCTGGGCTCCAATGATCATCCCACCCCAGCCCCGCAAGTAGTCGGGACTACAGGCACACATCACCACACCCAGCTAATTTTTGTATTTTTTATAGAGACAGGGTTTTGCCATGTTTCCCAGGCTGGTCTCAAACTTGAGCTCAAGGGATTCACCCACCTCGGCCTTCCAAAATGCTGGGATTATAGGCATGAGCCACCACACCAGGCTTGCACCCTTATATATTTCATCAGAACACATAAAATGTTAATATTTTAAACCAAACTTTACACAGAGACAATTAAAGCAGATAGTATTTCCTTTTAATTTTTAATAATAGACGTTTTTTCAAAAATAGTATTGGGTCTGTCAAAGAAGTCATAGTTTCACATGAATTGCTGAAATGCACTGCTTCAGTATTGTGCCCCTGTTCTTAGTAATAATTTGATTTACAGCTACTGCCGTACCAGTACTTATAAAGGGAGTCTGATTGGGTTTTTGTTTTTTGGTTTGTTTTTTTTTTTTAGTTGATTGTACCTTGAATATGCAGGTTTTCCAAGTTTTTCACCAGGTCAAATAACTTCTTCCTTTCTTAAGGGAAATCAGTCAGCTTGGTTTACAGTCGTGGCTTCCAACATCCTCCCTGTGCATATCACCTCCTTGGACAGGGCAGACGCTCTGTATCAGAAGCATGCAGGTCATACGTTACTCCAGGTAAGGCAACACGCCTTGATTGCATGGTTATGGTTAGTATACACTGGGATGGTCCCATGGCTCTGTTAAGAAAGCCTTTGTTGTACAGAACTGTTATACAATATCTTGAGCTAGCTTTCCCTCACCTCATTCTCTTTGAGAATTCTGGCTATAAAGCAAAATTGCTCTATATAGACTGATCCTAGAATAGCCACACAGCTATTTTTTTCTCTAGACTACACTGTCCAATTTGGTAGCCATTAGCCCACATGTGGCTAAGTTTAAATATATTAGTGACAATTAAAATTTGCTCAATGGCCAGGTGTGGTGGCTCACACCTGTAATCCCAGCACTTTGGGAGGCCGAGGTGGGCAGATCACCTTGAGGTCAGGAGTTTGAGACCAGCCTGGCTAACATGGTGAAACCCTGTTTCTACTAAAAATACAAAAAAATTAGCCTGGTATGGTGGTGCGCGCCTGTAATCCCAGTTACTCGGGAGGCTGAGGCAAGAGAATCACTTGAGCCTTGGAGGCGGAGGTTGCAGTGAGCTGATATCGTGCCATTACACTCCAGCTTGGGCAGCAAGAGCAAAACTCCATCTCAAAAAAAAAAAAAATTACTCAATTACTTCTAATCGTGGAAACACCTGTAAACATAAAAGCTAAATCTTATCCATTATATATGGACCCTTAACTCATAAAGACCAGGCATTAATCTTGATGGCCACACCTATAAGAACTAAGGTACTTAGAAGGACCGTGCCTTAATTGCCCAACATTAATCTATGTGAGGCCCTGTGGAGGATTCTAAAAACAGTGTCAGTGAAGCACAATTCTCCTGTCCAGAGGCTGCTGCCAGGTGCTTGCCCAATGTGTGGCCCAGAGCCCTGAGATTTGTAAGCTTCATCCCATCACAGAGTTCCCTTGCTTTTCATTTGACCCCAGAAGTGATTGCAAGTTCTTTTCAACAGTTGAATATTTGAAAGGATTTTATTCTTGATCCCTGTACAGAATTATCTTGACAGTGATTTGCTTAATGTTAGAGTTCCAAGAAGTTTAATTTGAACTTGTAAATATCTTTATTTCATTGGAAGATTCCAATGGGTGGAAAAGAACGAATGGCAGGATTTCCTCCTCTTGTTGCTGAAGACATTATGTTAAAAGAAGGACTGGGGGCATCTGAAGCAGTGGCAGACATCAAGTTTTCCTCTGCAGGTAATTTTATGCCAAGCACTTTTTAAAAAGTGAATAAAAGGGCAGGCACGGTGGCTCACACCTGTAATCCCAGCACTTTGTGAGGCCGAGGCGGGCAGATCACCTGAGGTCGGGAGTTTGAGACCCTGTCTCTACTAAAAATACAAAATTAGCCGGGCATGGTGGCGCATGCCTGTAATTCCAGCTACTCAGGAGGCTGAGGCAGGAGAATCGCTTGAACCCAGGAGGTGGAGGTTGCGGTGAGCCTAGATCATGCCATTGCACTCCAGCCTGGGCAACAAGAGCCAAACTCCATCTCAAAAAAAAAAAACAAAAAGTGAATAAAGCAGCCTTACCGACAATTTTTTTTATAGAAAAGTGCCTTAACTGATGAAAGCTGATTATTTTAAGGTGTACATACTAGTTTATTCATAAAATACAACCTATTCTGAAAATAAATTTGTACTTTGCACAAACGCATTGTATGCTTTTTTAAAACTAAGGTGTGTCCACCTGTGCCCCCAGCTTCTCAGGACGCCGAGGTAGGACGATCGCTTGAGCCCAGGAACTTGAGTTCAGCCTGGGTAACATAGCAAGACGCAGTTTCTTAAAAAAGAATAAAATAATAAGAGAGTGAAAGAGAGTGACAGCGTTCTCTGATATTCCATTTTCAGCTTTGGTGTGGTATTTTTAATAAGATGATTGCTAACAGCCTTTTGTGTTGTGTCACATGCCTGCATAGGTTGGGTTTCAGTAACACCTAATTTTAAGGACAGACTGCATCTCCGAGGCTATACACCTGAAGGAACAGTTTTGACCGTCCGGCCCCCTCTCTTGCCATATATTGTTAACATCAAAGGACAGCGCATCAAGAAAAGTGTGGCCTATAAAACCAAGAAGCCTCCTTCCCTTATGTACAACGTGAGGAAGAAGAAAGGAAAGATAAATGTATGAGACCGACCTTGTTCACTCCAGATATTAACTGTATTGAACACAACAAAATACATTGAAATTGTATTAAACATATAATGCATAAAGCTCCCATTCTTACCCTTTTTTTCTTTTTTCTTTTTTTTTTTTTTTTCTTTTTTTTTTTGAGACTGAGCCCTGCTCTGTTGCCCAGGTTGGAGTGCAGTGGCACGATCTTGGCTCACTGTAACCTCTACCTCCCAGGTTCAAGCAATCCTCCTGCCTCAGCCCCCCAGTAGCTGGGATTACAGGCATGCGCCACTATGCCCAGCTAAGTTTTGTATTTTTAGTAGAGATGGGGTTTCACCATGTTAGCCAGGCTGGTCTCGAACTCCTGACCTCAGGTGATCCATCCGCCTCAGCCTCCCAAAGTGCTGGGAATACAGGCGTGAGCCACCGCGGCCAGCCTCACCCTTTTCAAAGCTCTTAACAGTTAACTTTTTTAAACTATTCAAGACTTATGTTCATAATGTATTCAGCTTATAAAAAGTTTTTTTTTGTATATGTATATGGTATGTATCTGTGACCCACATATATATAAAATTGGAAGCCTGCTATATTCAAGTTTCTCCCACTACTGTTGTTTCTTTTTTTTTTTTTTTTTTTTTTTGAGACAGGGTATTGCTCTGTCACCCAGGCTGAAGTACAGTGGTGCAATCTCGGCTCACTGCAAATTCCACCTCCTGGATTCAAGCGATTCTCGTGCCTCAGCTTCCTGAGTAGCTAGGATAACAGGTATGCGCCACCACCCCTGGCTAATTTTTGTATTTTTAGTAGAGACAAGGTCTCACCGTGTTGTCCACCCACCTGGGTCTCCCAAAGTTCTGGGATTACAGGCGTGAGCCACCATGCCCCGCCCCACTACTGTTTTTTATATTGAGACCAGATGTCATTTCTCTTATTTGGAGTTAGCAGTCAATATATGAAAAAATGGCAGGAAAATTAATTTCTCCAAAATTCCTTGGCTTAAATAAGATAGAAGTGAGTAGGTGGCTCTGCTCCAAGGATCCAGCTGGTGGAACATTCCATGGCCATCTGTAGGTCTAAGGTGGCTGCCCAAGTTGTCATCCTTTTCCAGCAAGGGTAAAAAGGGGGAAAGTATGGAGAGCAAGCAACTTCCCTATTTAAAAGAAGGGAAGAAAAGCTGGATGTTGCACACATCAGTTTACACAGTCCACAGGTCAAGTCACATGGCCACACCCACCCATAAGGAAGCTGGGAAATGGAGGAGGAAATGGGAACGATTTGGGGTTTTTATTAAGGAAAAATGGGGAGAATGGATACTAGAGAACAAGTAGAAACTTACCTTACACAATTTGACAATGCCTGAAAATCTTAGATAAAAAAGGATTCAAGGCCAGATGTAGTGGCTCACACCTGTAATCCCAGCACTTTGGGAAGCCAAGGCAGGAGAATCGCTTGAGGCCAGGAGTTCAAGATCAGCCTGGTCAACATAGTGAGACCCCATCTCTATTATATTTTTTTAATAAAAATGAATTGTAGGCTGGGCACAGTGGCTCAACGCCTGTAATCCCAGCACTCTGGGAGGCCAAGTCAAGTGGATCACCTGAGGTCAGGAGTTAGAGACTAGCCTGGACAACATGGTGAAACCCTGTCTCTACTAAAAACACAAAAATTAGCCAGGCATGGTGGGCACCTGTAATCCCAGCTACTCGGGAGGCTGAGGCAGGAGAATTGCACGAACCCAGGAGACGGAAGTTGCAGTGAGCCGAGATCACACCACTGCACTCCAGCCTGGGCAACAAGAGCAAAACTTCATCCCAAAAAAACTAAATAAATAAAGATTTTTAAAAAGCTATGTATTTCTAGCAACTGAGGTCTATTCTGCAACTGAGAGGACACTTTAACCATTTTATTTACATTTCATCTTTATATGACTGAATAACATTACATCAATCAGAAGTCTTTATTGGCCAGGCACAGTGGCTCATGCCTGTAATCCCAACATTTTGGGATGCCAAGGCAGGAGGATTGCTTGAGTTTAGGAGTTCAAGACCAGCCTGGGCAACACAGCAAGACCTCATCTCTACTAAAACCCAAAAAAATTAGCCGGGTGTGGCGCTGTGTGCCTGTAATCTCAGCTACTGGAGAGGCTGAGTCAGGAGGATCACTTGAGCCTGGGATATGGAGGCTGCAGTGAGCTATGATCACATTACTGCACTCCAGCCTGGGCAACAGAGCGAGACCCTATCTAAAAAAAGGAAAAAAGAAAAAGTCTACACCTTTTGTTTTTCCTAGCTGAGTAAGTAGTACCACAGCTGTGTCATGAAGAATTGGCAAGTCAAGTCCCAGATCCTAATGTTGAAATAAATGCTGGTAAGATAAGCTAGGCTGAAACGCAGTTAGAGCCATGAAATTCCTGAGAGGACCATGTTCTGTCCCAACATATGGGAGCCCCCATGTATTTCACACTCTCCTGTCTTCTCCCCACTCCTCAGTCCTCTTCTAAGTCCTCTTAGATTAAATATAATGGAGAATTTTTTAAGATGCAACTTGTTGTAGACCTTTCATAGTGTTTCAAAGTGAGTACTACTGGTATCTTGGGCAAGGTGGTTCTTTATATATAAAACTGCATTTCAGCCGGGCGCGGTGGCTCACGCCTGTAATCCCAGCACTTTGGAAGGCCGAGGCGGGCGGATCATGAGATCAGGAGATTGAGACCATCCTGGCCAACAAGGTGAAACCCCGTCTCTACTAAAAATACAAAAATTAGCTGACTGCGCTGGCGCGTGCCTGTAGTCCCAACTACTCCGGAGACTGGGGCAGGAAAATCCCTGGAACCTGGTAGGCGGAAGCTGCAGTGAGCCAAGATCGCGCCACTGCAGTCCAGCCTGGGCAACAGAGCAAGACTCCGTCTCAAAAAAAAACAAAAAAACTGCATTTCATTATGTCTGGTATCTCTCATCCCAGACACTAAATGCAGTAGCAACTCCCTCTGCCGTCAGTCCTGGTGACAACTGGAAAGTGCCCCCAACATCATATTACCTCTAGAGGGCGGCAGCTTCCCAAATGGAGAAAATTGATTGGCAGTTGATTTCTAGTTTTTATTTTGGAGGGAATGAAATACCATTTATTTTATAAGTTAAAATTGTGTCTGGGTGCGGTGGCTCACACCTGTAATCCAACACTTTGGGAGGCCAAGGTGGGTGGATCACCTGAGGTCGGGAGTTCGAGAGCAGCCTGACCAACATGGAGAAACCCCATCTCTACTAAAAAAAAAAAATACAAAATTAGCCAGGTGTGGTGGCACATGCCTGTAATCCCAGCTACTTGGGAGGCTGAGGCAGGAGAATCGCTTGAACCCGGGAGGCAGAGGTTGCGGTGAGCTAAGACCGTGCCATTGCACTCCAGCCTGGGCAACAAGAGCAAAACTCCATCTCAAAAAAAAAAAAAAAAAATTGTGGTCATTATATTTCTATCTATGGTTGAAAACAGGAGTTCACAGTTCAGAGCTTAGGCCAGGATATTTAGGTAGAATTAAAACAAAAAACAGGCAGGAAAGAAAGCCAGCAAAGGGTGAACTGGGCCTTTGTGGAGAAACAATCTAAAAACTGACTACTATCACCCTGACAACTTAAGAAAATGTATTTCAGAAAACAGGGCTCACACCCATAATCCAAACACTTTGGGAGGCCAAGGCAGGAGGATCCCTTGAAGCCAGGCATTCAAGACCAGCCCTGGCAACATAGTTAAGACCCTGGCTCTACAAAAAAAAAATTTTAATTTAGCCGGGCATGGTGACACACACCTGTAGTCTCAGCTATTCAGGAGGCTGAGGTGGGAAGATCCCTTGAGCCTGGGAGGTTGAGGCTGCAGTAAGCCATGATTGCACCACTGCACTCCAGCCTGGGTGACAGAGCAAGACTCCATCTCAAAAAAAAAAAAAAGCAGGAAAGAAAGCCAGCAAAGAGTGAGAAAGATGCTCTATGCCTAGAATTAGTTGAGGACTTCTACTGGGATCTGGTATTAATTTATTCCATATTGTACCTCCGATTTAATGCAGCCTAGGATCACTGCTAGGATCAAGTGTTTCCTAATAGATTTTCCTTTAAGAAAGTTCCATTACTGTATTGGTGCAGTAGTGCATTGCTTAGCAACAGGGATGTGTTCTAAGAAATGCATCATTAGGCGATTTCATCTTTGGACAAACATCATAAAGTGTATTTACACAAACCTAGATGGTATAGCCTACTCTACACCTAGGCTGTATGGTATAGCCTATGGCTCCTAGGCTACAAACCTGTACAACATGTTGCTGTACTGAATTCTGTAGGCAATTGTAACACAAATCATTAGGCAATAGGTATTTTCTGACTCCATTATAATTTTACCAGACTACGGCTGTATATGTGGCCCATTGCTGACCAAGAAGTCATTATGCGATACATGACTGTACTTCTTTATCCATTAATCTGAATATAAAGACATCTTTTGAATCAGTAGTCACTTACACTGTGACAGGGTACAAGAATTAGTGGGCTCTTCTGGCCAGGAATGGGAGGAGAAATTAATGGCAAAGTACCAACTCCTCACTTCCACAGATCACAGAGGTGGTTAGGGGTTGCTAGAAAACAATGAAGCAAGTTTATTCTAGATTGTTTACCTGGCTCTGCAGCATTGTGGTGTTGAGCATGTCACCTCTTTTGTATTCATGACACCCAAAAGAAGTAAAATAAATTCCATCAAAGTACTTTTTTACTTTTATGTGATATTAGGTTCAAAGTTTTATTTTAAAAAGTTACACGTGGACAAACCATATCATATGACTTTTATTATGTTGAAGTATGTTTCCTCTATACCCAGTTTTTTTGAGGGTTGTTATCACTAATGAATGTTGAACTTTTTCAAATGCTTTTACAGCATCAATTAAAATGATCATATCATTTTCTTCAATCCTTCATTCTGTTGATATGAAGTATCACATTGCTCTCCCTCTCCCTCTCCCTCTCTTTCCACGGTCTCCCTCTCCCTCTCTTTCCACGGTCTCCCTCTCCCTCTCTTTCCACGGTCTCCCTCTCCCTCTCTTTCCACGGTCTCCCTCTGATGCTGAGCCAAAGCTGGACGGTACTGCTGCCATCTCGGCTCACTGCAACCTCCCTGCCTGATTCTCCTGCCTCAGCCTGCCGAGCGCGCGCCGCCACGCCTGACTGGTTTTCGTATTTTTTTGGTGGAGACGGGGTTTCGCTGTGTTGGCCGGGCTGGTCTCCAGCTCCTAACCACGAGTGATCCGCCAGCCTCAGCCTCCCGAGGTGCCAGGATTGCAGACGGAGTCTGGTTCACTCAGTGCTCAATGGTGCCCAGGCTGGAGTGCAGTGGCGTGATCTCGGCTCGCTACAACCTCCACCTCCCAGCAGCCTGCCTTGGCCTCCCAAAGTGCCGAGATTGCAGCCTCTGCCCAGCCACCACCCCGTCTGGGAAGTGAGGAGCGTCTCTGCCCGGCTGCCCATCGTCTGGGATGTGAGGAGCCCCTCTGCCTGGCTGCCCGGTCTGGAAAGTGAGGAGCGTCTCTGCCCGGCCGCCATCTCATCTAGGAAGTGAGGAGCGCCTCTTCCCGGCCGCCATCCCATCTGGGAAGTGAGGAGCATCTCTGCCCGGCCGCCCATCGTCTGAGATGTGGGGAGCACCTCTGCCCTGCCGCCCCATCCGGGATGTGAGGAGCGTCTCTGCCGGGCCGCCCCGTCTGAGAAGTGAGGAGACCCTCTGCCTGGCAACCGCCCCGTCTGAGAAGTGAGGAGCCCCTCCGCCTGGCAGCCGCCCCATCTGAGAAGTGAGGAGCCCCTCCGCCCAGCAGCCACCCCGTCTGGGAAGTGAGGAGCGTCTCCTCCCGGCAGCCACCTCGTCCGGGAGGGAGGTGGGGGGTCAGCCCCACGCCCGGCCAGCCGCCCCGTCCGGGAGGTGAGGGGCGCCTCTGCCCGGCCGCCCCTACTGGGAAGTGAGGAGCCCCTCTGCCCGGCCAGCTGCCCCGTCCGGGAGGGAGGTGGGGGGGGTCAGCCCCCCACCTGGCCAGCCGCCCCGTCCGGGAGGGAGGTGGGGAGGTCAGCCCCCCGCCCGGCCAGCCAAGCCATCCGGGAGGGAGGTGGGGGGGGGTCAGCCCCCCGCCCGGCCAGCCGCCCCGTCCGGGAGGTGAGGGGCGCCTCTGCCCGGCCGCCCCTACTGGGAAGTGAGGAGCCCCTCTGCCCGGCCACCACCCCGTCTGGGAGGTGTACCCAGCGGCTCATTGAGAACGGGCCATGATGGCAATGGCGGTTTTGTGGAATAGAAAGGAGGGAGGGGTGGGGAAAAGATTGAGAAATTGGATGGTTGCTGTGTCTGTGTAGAAAGAGGTAGACATGGGAGACTTTTCATTTTGTTCTGTACTAAGAAAAATTCTTCTGCCTTGGGATCCTGTTGATCTGTGACCTTACCCCCAACCCTGTGCTCTCTGAAACATGTGCTGTATCCACTCAGGGTTGAATGGATTAAGGGCGGTGCAAGATGTGCTTTGTTAAACAGATGCTTGAAGGCAGCATGCTCCTTAAGAGTCATCACCACTCCCTAATCTCAAGCACCCAGGGACACAAACACTGCGGAAGGCCGCAGGGTCCTCTGCCTAGGAAAACCAGAGACCTTTGTTCACTTGTTTATCTGCTGACCTTCCCTCCACTATTGTCCTGTGACCCTGCCAAATCCCCCTCTGCGAGAAACACCCAAGAATGATCAATTAAAAAAAAAAAAAAAAGTTACACGTAATCCCTCTGCTTTTCCCCCCTCTAATTAAACTAAAATAACAACATCTTCTTCAAAGTTACTAAGACAAATTAAAGTTGTAATATGTTTTGTATCTTTAATCACCATAAATGCCAAGCTGTGCCGATCACTAAGTCTTTACTGTATAGTTCCCCAGAGTCTAGTTTATTTAACTTGAGACACACACTTCCCATAACAACCAAGGAGAAGCGGAGTAGAGATGCAATCTTGTGTGCCTGTGTCTCTAGTGTTCAGACCCTTCTTGCACAATGGACATAGGCTGGTTTCCTGCAGCTAACTAATGTGGAGGAGCTCCAGCTGTGTCAGCCATGACAGAGTTGTTATTGCTTCACTGAGTAAGCACCCAGCACGCAAGCTGAGGCGGGCTGTTTCATAGACGGGCTCGGATCATTTACCCTGGCTTCCCTCCCACTTGGCTCTGTGTCTTGGAGCATTAGAATCATTTCCATTCTTTCTCAGCTGTTCCATTTTCTTTTGGCCACTTTCCTCCTCCCAGGGGGATTGTTTTCTCTCAATTGTCAAAGAGTAATGCTTAAACATTAAAAACAAGATTTCAGATTCATGTGAATCAAATCGATGACACCTCTGCCTGCTCTGAATGTCTCTCTGTCATATTATCTGCCCCCATTAAGACCTTGTAGTGAGAGGGGAATGGTTTAAGATAGGTTTTTTTGGGGGGTTTTTTGTTGTTGTTGTTTTATTTTTTCAGAGACAGGGTCTCACTCGGTTGCCCAGGCTGGAGTGTAGTGGTGTAATCACAGCTCAATGCAGCCTTGACCTCCTGGGCTCAAGTGATACTCCCGCCTCAGCCACCCGAGTAGCTGGAACTATAGGCAAGTGCCACCACACCCAGCTAAATTTTTTATTTTTGTAGAGACAGGGTCTCACTTTGTTGCCCAGGCTGGTCTCAAACTCCTAGCTTCACCAATCCTCCCACCTCAGCCTCCCAAAGTGCTGGGATTACAGGTGTGAGCCACCACACCAGGCCAAGATTACTATTTTAACATCATATTGCAGTGATGCCTCACCTTTTCCCTTCATGTCATGGAGTTTCATGATCTGAATACTCCTAAGTGTATCTGGATCATCCTCAAAACACCCACTGCTTGGATTCCCAGGTTCCTGCTTTCAAAAGCTTCTTTTGGCTTCGCAAATAATTCTCCGAGTTTACCTACTGTGCAGTCAATCTAGTGGGAGAATTTATTTGGTCTTAATATTCTCATTGGTAGATGCTGTAATAGGTATGATGCTTAATCACAGACACCGTCAGTACCTCTACCTGGTAGCTGTGGTAAATTGGAAAAAACTGAGGTCACACATACACAAAACAAGCAGACACGTTAGAGAATACATCATCACGTGTCAGGTGATATTGGAAGTGAAATATATGGAAGTGAAAGACTGCCAAGATCCTTTCTAACCTTTCAGTAAGCCCTAGAAAATAGCAGGCATGGCTGGGCGCGGTGGCTCACCCCGGTAATCCCAGCACTTTGGGAGGCCGAGGCAGGTGGATCACGAGGTCAGGAGTTTGAGACCAGCCTGGCCAACATAGCGAAACCCCGTCTCAACTAAAAATACAAAGGTGGCACATGCCTGTAATCCTAGCTACTCAGGAGGCTGAGGCAGGAGAATTGCTTGAACCTGGGAGGCAGAAGTTGCAGCGAGCCGAGATCGTGCCACTGCGCACCAGCCCCAGGCGACAGTGTGAGACTCTGTCTCAGAAAAAAAGAAGAAAAGAAAAAGAAAATAGCAGACATTCAATGAATGAATCAATAGAGTGAGAGGATTTTTTTGTTTGCTTGGTTTTTGCCTTCCCTGGAAAATAGGGAAAGAGCAAACTTAAATTTGCTTAGTAGCATTTACACTAACCTCTTATAGAGTTTCTTCCTTTCCTGCATAAAGCCAGTACCTCATGGTTGTTGTACTTCAGACTTCAGATTACTCATAGTTGCTATAATCATATGATAGCCCATATATCTTTTTACTCCTTTATACTTATATAATAATAATAATAATAGCTATCACTTATATAGTAATAAAATGAGCCAGGCACTCTTTCAAGTGCTTTACATATATTAACTGAATCCTTACAGCAACCCCATGCAGAAATACTATTATTACCCACATATACAGATGAGGAAACTGAGGCACAAATAACTTACCCAGGATCTAACTAATAAGTGATGGAGCTGTGATTCAAACAAACCCAGGCACTCTATCTCCAGAACTCATGTGGGGCTTCGTTGTTTTGCTTTATTTTGAAAAAGGTTCTCACTATGTCACCCAGGCTGGAGTGCAGTGACACAGTCTCAGCTCACTATGGCACCCACCTCCCAGGCTCAAGCAATCCTTCCATGTCAGCCACCCAAGTAGCTGGACTACAGGCACACGCCACCACACTCAACTAATTTTTTAATTTTTTGTAGAAACAAGGTCTCACTATATTTCCCAGGCTGGTCTCAAACCCCTGTGCTCAAGCGATCTTCCTGAGTTGGCCTCCCAAAGTGCTAGGACTGCAGGTGTGAGCCACTGTGTGCCCAGCCTGGGGTTTTTAATTATAACAGACTTTGTTTTCATGTACAGTTCTATGGATTTTATTACACGTATATGTTTGTTTAATGACCACCATAATCACAATATAGAACAGTTCTGGCCGGGCACAGTGGCCTGTAATCCCAGCACTTTGGGAGGCTGAGGCAGGTAGATCATGAGGTCAGGAGTTCAAGACCAGCCTGGCTAAGATGGTGAAACCACGTCTCTACTAAAAATACAAAAATTAACCAGGCATAGTGGCGGGTACCTGTAATCCCAGCTACTCATGAGGCTGAGGCAGGGAGAATCCCTTGAACCCGGGAGGCGGAGGTTGCAGTGAGCCGAGATCACAACACTGCACTCCAGCCTGGGCAACAGAGTGAGACTCTGTCTCAAAAAAAAGAAAAAAAAAGAACAGTTCCATCAGTATCCATGTCTTCAACCACTGCACAGTAATTCCTCTATATACTAAAACCCATCAACAAATCTAAAGGTGAGAATTTTTCAACCTTAGGAAGGAAACCTACTTTGAAGTCCTTCAAAGATAATAGCACAATTCTCTTGGGAATTCTGGACAACTACCACTTAATCTCCTTCTGGCTTCCTTTGAATTCTACCATATATAATTTCTCCCTGAGCATTTGTCTCAGAGCAGTGTGTGTGTGTGTGTGTGTGTGTGTGTGTGTGTGTGTGTGTGTAATGTGCTGTGCCCCTGCTGTCTTACTTCAGCACTGCTGCCCAAACCAAAACAGGTATCCCAGTGTGATTTCTATGCTCTCTCACCACCTCAGATGGCTTTAAATGGACTGTGCTTCCCTGGCTGGCTGGGAATCTTTCACATTGCTGGTGAGCTTGCCAAGTACCACGGACAGATCACAGCATGCATGGAAATCCTTACCCACAATTCTGATTAAGAAAATAGTAAATTCGATATACAGAAAATTTGGGAAGCAAACATCCAAAAATTACACTAAACTATCATAGAAAAGAGACTGTAATTTTTCATCCTAATCCTACTCATGAGATTAGAACCGGTGATCCCCATTTACTTGCAAATAAAAAGCCTCAAAAACCAATTTGATAATTTGGCCCTGAACTTGTTTAAATGCCCCTGCTTTTCCTACTTGTGTAGCTCTCAATCCAGTTGCCTGTTTCTTGCTACATCTTACTGACTTTCCCTCAACAGGAGTTACTGGGTTGTCCAATTAAAAGCTTTCTATTATTGCAAGTTTTGCTCGGCATTTAGCATTTGACCTAAATAGATTTATCTTTTTTTTCCCTGTCTTCGACTTTAAACTCTGTGGTGAGGCCAGGCACGGTGGCTCACATCTGTAATCCCAGCATTTTGGGAGGCCAAGGCAGACAGATCACCTGAGGTTGGGAGTTTGAGACCAGCCTCACCAATGTGGAGAAACCCCATCTCTATTAAAAATACAAAATTAGTCGGGCATGGTGGCGGGCGCCTGTAATCCCAGCTTACTCGGGAGACTGAGGCAGGAGAATCGCTTGAACCCAGGAGGCGGAGGTTGCAGTGAGCTGAGATCGCGCCACTGCACTCCCGCCTGGGCAACAAGAGCGAATCTCTGTCTTAAAAAAAAAAAAAAAAAAAAAAAAACTATGGTGAAATACTCAACAGGAAGGCAAATTAGAGAAATGGGGCTGCTTTCCTTTAAAATACCAGATAAAAGATGTATTTTACTGAAACACTAGCTTTTTCATTAGATAAATAAAGCTTTATGTAAAGCTAATTCTGAGAAATGTGTTAAAATTTTTCAGCATGGGAACGTGGACAAGAGACTGTTCAACAAAGGAGAACAATGTGTAACTGTCCCATGTACCCACTAACTCCCCCGTTGGGCATGGAGTAAGTCACTTCTAGGTACAGTTGCTCATTTGTTCGTTGAAAATGCTTCTTTTTTATTAACTAGGTTTGAGGACATGATTAGGTTTGTATCCACATCTATTGCTGAATAACAAACCACCCTGAAACTTGGTGACTTGAACCAAGCAATTATTTGCTCCCATTCTTTAGTTTGGCAACTTAATCTAGGCTCCGCTCAATGGTACTTCTGCTCTGTGGCGACATGCATTTGCACACAGCACACAGCCAGGCTGACCTCACGCACAGGAGTTTCAGCTGAGATGGTTGTAACAGCTGAGCAAGTGAGGCATTTTCCATTGATCACTCTCTCTTCCAAGGGTCTCATCCTCAAGTAGGCTAGTTCAAGCTTGTTCACAAGGTGACAGTGTTCACAAAAAGCCTGAGAGTAGAGCTTGCAAAGCCTCTGGAGGCCGAAGTTCAAAGTCACACAGTGCCACTTCTGCTGCATTTATTGGTCAAAGCAAGTCACAATGGCAGCACAGATTCAAACATGTACTGGAATTTGTGGCTATTTTAATCCATCACAAGCTTTTGGCATTGATCACCCTGAAGAAAATACAAATATAATGTGCTATCTAATTGGCCTATAGAAAGTGAATCCAGGCCGGGCACGGTGGCTCAAGCCTTTAATCCCAGCACTTTGGGAGGCCAAGATGGGTGGATCACGAGGTCAGGAGTTCGAGACCAGCCTGGCCAATATGGTGAAACCCCGCCTCTACTAAAAATACAAAAATTAGCTGGGTGTGGTTGTGTGTGCCTGTAGTCCCAGCTACTCAGGAGGCTGAGGCAGAAGACTCGCTTGAACCTGGAACCTGGGAAATGGAGGTTGCAGTGAGCTGGGATCGCACCACTGCACTCCAGCCTGGGCGACAGAGTGAGACTCCATCTCAAAAAAAAAAAAAAAGAATCCAATATAAATCTATCAAATAAGAAATACTGAGTCCGGGCACAGTGGCTCATGCCTGTAATCCCAGCACGTCGGGAGGCAGAGGCAGGTGGATCACCTAAGGTCAGGAGTTCGAGACCAGCCTGACCAACATGGTGAAACCCCATCTCTACTAAAAATATAAAAAGTAGCTGGGCATGGTAGTGCATGCCTGTAATCCCAGCTACTCAGGAGGATGAGGCAGGACAATCGCTTGAACCCGGGAGGCAGAGGTTGTGGTGAGGTAAGATTGCGCCACTGCACTCCAGCCTGGGCAACAAGATGAAACTCTGTCTTAAAAAAAAATAAAGAAAGAAAGAAAGAAAAGAAAAAAAGAGAAATATTATCCTAATTTAAATTTACCTCCGAAGTCTGATACACAGAGCTGCTATATGATGAGCAAAGAAGTGGAGAGAGATTTTCAGCTTTTGATTTTATCATAAATCCTTTAGGAATATTTTGTTTTTACTTATTAATGTGTACATATTACTTGGGTAAATTTCAATGAAAAAAAAAATCCATGCAGACTCAATTCTGGGCTATCTCTCCCTCTAGCTCCAGTACTTATACTAGAAGAAAGCTATCCTAGGAAGTCCTCTACCTGGGAAGTCTCTGTAATGGGGAAGGTAATGAGAACACAGAAATGAAGGGCCTTCATGTCTCAAAATAGTATCCTACTGCTCTCCAAGAAAGAAAAATGGACAAGGGTTTGAGGCAGAGTTCAAGCTGAGGGTCCTGAAGCCATACAAACTCGTTTCTTTTCCTGGCTCCATAACCAGGGAGAGGGGGGGAGGCCGGGTGGCTGGAAGTAATTTCAGAACCCCTTTTAGCAGTGGCCATCTGCCAGCATTTTCGCATCTCTATCCCTCCCCTCCCCACACCCGCTTGTCCTGCCAGAGCACACTGGGCCCATACTGAGACAGAAGGGGAGGCAGGGAACAAGGAGAACCATATAGGAGGTCCCTTTGTTCCTAAATCCATCTTCAACTCCATGTTTTACTAGAATCTTATATTGGGGCCGGGTGCAGTGGCTCACGCCTATAATCCCAGCACTTTGGGAGGCCGAGGTGGGCGGATCACGAGTTCAGGAGATCAAGACCATCCTGGCTAACACGGTGAAACCCCATCTTTACTAAAAATACAAAAAATTAGCCAGGCGCGGTGGCGGGCGCCTGTAGTCCCAGCTACTTGGGGGGCTGAGGCAGAATGGCGTGAATCCAGGAGGCAGAGCTTGCAGTGAGCCGAGATCGCGCCACTGCACTCCAGCCTGGGTGAAAGAGCGAGACTCCATCTCAAAAAAAAAAAAAAAAAAAAAAGAATCTTACATTGGGGTATCTAGAGATGTGATAGTGTTGAAATCCAAAAAGAAACTACTTGAACTGTCCCCACCAGTTAGTGTAAAAACTATCAAGATGAAAAAAACATTGGTCAAAAAGGTGTAAAGTCAATTTTTTTTTTTGAGATGGAGTCTTGCTCTGTCTCCCAGGCTGGAGTGCAGTGGCACAATCTCGGCTCACTGCAACCTCCACTTCGTTCAAGCGATTTTTCTGCCTCAGCCTCCCGAGTAACTGGGACTACAGGCGTGTACCACCATGCCTGGATAATTTTTGTATTTTTAGTAGAGACGGGGTTTCAGTATGTTGGCCAGGCTGGTCTCTAACTTCTGACCTTAAGTGATCTGCCCACCTCGGCCTCCCAGAGTGCTAGGATTACAGGCATGAGCCACCACGCCTGGCCAAAAGGTGATTTTTAAATGCTTTATGAATTAATTTCATCATATATTTACAAGGTTATTAAGTTTGAAGAGGCCACTTACTCTGATGAAAGTGATCAAGCATTCTGGCAAGACTTGAAATCTGGGGATCTGCATAGGTCTCAGGGAATATCTTGAGATTTTCCAGGTTCTGCTACAAGGCACATTTCCCACATAGGTATGAGTGTCAGAGGTGTGTGAACCAGAGCAACTTCATCTTAAATAGGAGCTGGGTAAAATGAGGCTGAAACCTACAGTGCTGCATTCCCAGATGGTTAAGACATTCTAAGTCACAGGATGAGACCGGAGGTCAGCACAAATTACAGGTCATAAAGACCTTGCTGATAAAACAGGTTGCAGTAAAGGAGCCGGCCAAAATCAACCAAAACCAAAATGGTGATGAGAGTAACCTCTGGTCATCCTGACTGCTACACTCCCACCAGCGCCATGACAGTTTACAAATGCCACAGCAACATCAGGAAGTTACCCTACATGGTCCAAAAAGAGAAGGCATAAATAATCCACCCCTTGTTTGGCATAGGAATAACCATAAAAATGGGGAACCAGTAGCTCTCGGGGCTGCTCTGTCCATGGAGTAGCCATTCTTTTATTCCTTTCCCTTTTTTTTTTTTTTTTTTTTTTTTTTTGAGATGGAGTCTTGCTTTGTCACCCAGGCTGGAGTGCAGTGGCACGATCTCAGCTCACTGCAACATCCACCTCCTGAGTTCATGCAATTCTCCTGCCTCAGCCTCCTGAGCAGATGGGATTACAGGCATGCACCACCATGCCAGGCTAATTTTTGTATTTTTAGTAGAGACGGGGTTTCACCATGTTGGCCAGGCTGGTCTCGAACTCCTGATCTCAAGTGATCCACCCATCTCAGCCTCCCAAAGTGCTGGGATTACAGGCGTGAGCCACCGTGCCCAACTCCTTTACTTTCTTAATAAACTTGCTTTCACTTTGCATTGTGGACTCGCCCTGAATTCTTTCTTGCGTGAGATCCAAGAACCCTCTCTTGGGGCCTGGATCGGGACCCGCTTTCCTGAAACATATTTCTGGTGACCACAGAAGAGACTATAGTGCAGAAACCTTGACCCAACAGCTACCTTTGGGTGAATGTTGGGGTCCTGTAACATCTTTCTGGTGACCAGGGAAGTGACTATACTGCAGGAACTCCCGACCCAAAGGCTAACATTGGGTAAGTAGTGGGGTCTGGTAACATCTATCTTGCAAACCACAAGAGGGGCAATACCGAGGAGACCCCCTGACCCAAAGGAAATAGACTCCAGCAGTGATTGGACGACTTTGGGTAAGTGGTGGGGTACCCAGGTAAAGAATGGGATTGGGTTAGAGACCCAACTTAGGGGAGTTAGAGTCTCCCCTAAGACAGAGTAGGTTAGAGGCCCCTCTTAATAAAAGGCAAGGATGCTTGACTAACGGCGGGTTAGAGTCCCTTCTAAGATTTAGGGGGTTAGAGACCCCTCTCAGTAAAGTCTACCTCTCAACTAAAAGGGGTTTGGCACTGCAGGCTACGCTCTTTGTATTAATCTGCCTTGCATTCTTTGCTGATGGCTGTGGGTGACAGGATTAGGTATGTACAGGATCGTGGGTCATGGGGAGCTTTTTCCTCCCTAAAAGGGGAAACTTGAGAGCTGATGCGACTGCTGGAAAAGATACCTTCATGACAGCAGCCGCAGACACCTGAACTTTTCAGTGTTGCTGCAATGGGTGGGTCTTTCTCTGGCCTCTCTGAGCATTTTGCCTTCCCCACCCTGCCACAGGCAATGCTTTTTTCTCTCTCCTTTCCCTTTTTTTTTTTTTTTTTTTTAATCTTTTCTGCTACTCAGGGCAACCATATTGCCCAGAGTCCATGTGTTGAAACTCCAAGTCGGAGGCTGGATTAAGGATGACAGGGTTGCCGGCCGCGGTGGCTCACACCTGTAATCCCAGCACTTTGGGAGGCCAAGGCGAGCGGATCACGAGGTCAGGCATTCGAGATCAGCCTGGCCAACATGGTAAAGCCCTGTCTCTACTAAAAATACAAAAATTAGCTAGGCCTGGTGGCACATGACTGTAATCCCAGCTACTCAAGAGGCTGAGGCAGGAGAATCACTTGATCCTGGGAGGCGGAGGTTGCAGTGAGCTGAGATCATGCCACTGCACTCCAGCCTGGGTGACAGAGCAAGACTCTGTCAAAAAAAAAAAGGAAAGAAAGAAGAGAAAAAAAAGATGACAGGGTCCATCTAGGGGCAAATTTAAGCCTTGCCAGTTTGATATTGGGTGCTAAGCAGAATGGCTAATGTCTATGTTTTATCACACATATTTTGCTCTAGCCAGAACAAAAAAAAAATTTACCTTTATGATGCTGCTTGGCCCCCAGGGCGATGGTGCCACAAGCCACATCACTAGGGCCACTCAGGGAAAGGGAACCCAGAAGCCTGGCATCCCGGGAAAAAGATAAGAATTTCTTACCAGTCAGATTTCTGGTTTCTCTCTGAGCAAACAGTTGAATGAATGGTTAAAAAAAAAAAAAAAAAAAGTTAATAGCAAAAAGAAAAAAAAAAGTCTTATCTGAAATTCCTTCTATGGAACAGGGTTCCATCAAAGCCAATTTAAAAAGAGCTTATGTAAAAAATAATTATTCTTGCTGCACTTTATACATATAATCAGGCCAAGTATAATAAAGCAAATCATTCTTATCATGATTTCTCTTTAGTAAAAATAGGAAACTGGAGAGAAATATTATGTTTCAAGAACTATGCTACACTTGTTATTAAATTCTAGTCTCATTAGTTATTTTTAAGTTTGTTTCTGCGATTTAGGCTAACGTTGCTTATTCCTGTGAACCAAGTAGTAATCTCTGACTGCTGCTCTGAAGAAACAAGAGGATGGGTAATGTAAAAATCTGGATCAATATTCTTATTCTGGACACATTACAATCAGCTAACAACCCCATATCAGCTTAGTTCCAACAGTTGCCCAGTTCATGAAAAGCCTTCTAATTTAGTTTACTTGGAATAACTTTACTTATTTTGCTTTACTCTTGTGCAATATATTGCTGTTATACTCTTTGTGTAGGAATACAGGACAAGCTTAGTAAATATTTTCTTAAACACTAATCTTCCAGATATCACCTTTTGTCAAAACTCAAGAGTTGTGAATGGACCTTACCATACTGATGCTTTCTGACTGAGCTCCTCTCTACCCTAATTAGCAAGAGACCCTCATAGTTAGGCAGAAATATCTTCGCCCCCTATTCAGCCTGAAGAAGTTACAGAAGATAGATCTTAATCCCCCTGCAACCTTTAGGATTAAGGGTTCTCCTATAAAAGGGCCGGGGGAAATGTCAGAGGAATGTGAACCAGAGCAATTCCATCTTAAATAGGAGCTGGGTAAAATGAGCTAAAACCTAAGGTGCTGCATTGCCAAATAGTTAAGGCATCTATGTCACAGGATGAGATGGGAGATCAGCACAAATTACAGGTCATAAAGACCTTGCTGATAAAACAGGTCGCAGTAAAGGAGCCGGCCAAAACCCACCAAAACCAAACTAGCGACGACAGTGACCTCTGGTTGTCCTCACTGCTACGCTCCAACCAGCACCATAACAGTTTACAAACGTGAGGAAGTTACCTTACACAGTCTAAAAGGGGAGGCATGAATAATTCGCCCCTTGTTTAGCATGTCATCAAGAAATAACCACAAAAATAGGCAACCAACAGCTCTTGGGGCTGCTTTGTCTATGGAGTAGCCATTCTTTTATTCCTCTACATTTTTTTTTTTTTTTTTTGAAACGGAGTCTTGCTCTGTAGCCCAGGCTAGAGTGCAATCTTGGCTCACTGCAAGCTCCGTCCCCCGGGTTCACGCCATGCTCCTGCCTCAGCCTCCCGAGTAGCTGGGACTACAGGCGCCCACCACCACGCCCAGCTAATTTTTTTGTATTTTAGTAGAGACGGGGTTTCACCATGTTAGCCAGGATAGTCTCAATCTTCTGACCTCGGGATCCGCCCGCCTCGGCCTCCCAAAGTGCTAGGATTACAGACGTGAGCCACTGCGCCCAGCCATTATTCGTCTACTCTCTTAATAAACTTGGCTTTCACTGCGGACTTGCCCTGAATTCTTTTTTGCGCGAGATCCAAGAACACTCTCTTGGCGTCTGGATCGGGACCGCCTTTTTTTTTTTTTTTTTTTTTGAGACAGCGTCTCATTCTGTTGCCCCGGCTAGAGTGCAGTGGCGCGATCTTGGCTCACTGCAACCTCCGCCTCCCACGTTCAAGCGATTCTCCTGCCTCAGCCTCCCAAGTAGCTGGGACTACAGGCAAAGGCCACCACGCCCGGCTAATTTTTGTATTTATAGTAGAGATGGGGTTTCACCATACTGGCCAGGCTGGGGGACCCCTTTCTTGTAACATGAGTACAGCCCAGAAGAGTCTGGGCTTTGCTCATACCAGAGTCTTCTGGTATCTCCAGAAGAGTCCTTTCCTCTGGAGTTCATTGACTTGAGGGACCACGGCCCTGAAATCCCTGTCTTCATCTGAATGGGGTGGACCGATCTTGCGCTGCCTGCTGTAAGCCATCTACCCACCAGAGACAGAACTCCAGCAAGCCTCAGTGAAGAATTTAAAGGTGCACGCGCGTGTGTGCCCGCACATGCACAGATGCAGGCATGCCCTGCAGATGAGGAAAACACCCAAAAGGTGCAGGATTAAGACAGAAAATGCAGCTGGGCGCGGTGGCTCACACCTGTAATCCCAGCATTTTGGGAGGGCGGATCACCTGAGGTCAGGAGTTTGAGGCCAGCCTGGCCAACATGGAGAAACCCCATCTCTACTAAAAAAAAAAAAAAAAAATACAAAAATTAGCCGTGCGTGGTGATGCATGCTTGTAGTCACAGCTACTCAGGAGGCTGAGGCAGGAGAATCGCTTGAACCCAGGAGGTGGAGAGTGCAGTGAGCCAAGATTGTGCCAATGCACTCCAGCCTGGGCAACAAGAGGGAAACTCCGTCTCAAAAAAAAAAAAAAAGAAAGAAAATTCCTATGCCTATTACTGCTATCAGTGCTATTACTGCTGTGGCTGGTCATGAAACAGGAGAGGACAGCACAAAAAGCAGCTTACATTTTTAAAAGATTTAAAATTAAGCAAAATACAACCCAAGGGTCCAGTGGACACCAAGCAAGCAGATAGAAAGCCATTTGGGGGACATTTGTTGCTCTCACGGCTTCCTGCTTTCTAGAGTCAGTTATTGGTTCTGGGACACCGAGAGAAATTGGCCGACTACAAGTGTCTTCAACTGAAGTGATATTCTAATAAGTGAATCAGTTGAGACAAATAGCAAGGCTATTAATACAGCAGGCTCACAGGCCCAAGAACGAAGAACATTTTCAAACAAATCCAAAACGTTAAGACGTATTCTTTTTTTTTGAGACGGGGTCTAGCTTTGTCACCCAGGATCTGCAGTGGTGTGATCTCAGCTCACTGCAACGTTTACCCCCAGGGTTCAAGCAACGCTCCCGCCTCAGCCTCCCAGGTATCTGGGACTACAGGCATGCACCACCATGCCCGGCTAATTTTTGTATTTTTTGGTAGAGACAGGGTTTTGCCATGTTGGCCAGGCTGGTTGCCCAAGTAATCCGCCCTGAGCCCAAGTAATCCGCCCACCTCGGTTACGGTTGTAAAGAACTGCGCACATAATGAATACAGTGGCTTATCTAAAAATGCTGGTTTATGCTATCTCAGATCTCTCTGTACAAGTAGAATCAGGGCCGGGCATGGTGGCTCACACCTGTAATCATAGCACTTTGGCAGGCCAAGGAGGGCAGATTGCTTGAGCCCAGGAGTTTGAGACAGCCTGGGCAACACAGTGAGAACTTGTCTCTACAAATAATAAAGAAAATTAGCCAGCATGGTGGCATATGCCTGTAGTCCCAGCTTCTCGGGAGGTGGAGGTGGGAGGATCACTTAAGCCGGGGGCTGTTGAGGCTGCAGTGAGCTGAGATCAAGCCACTGAACTCCAGACTGGGCAACAGAGTGAGACGCTGTCTCTCAAATAAAAAAATAAAAATAAAGCAGAATCAGGGTACAACTGTTTTATACGTTTACTTTTGTCAAAAGGATGAAATTAATCTGCCAAGTGTTGGTAAGCTTCTTATGGTCTTTAGTAAATTTATTTATTTTTTGAGGAGCCTCGCGTTGTCACCCAGGCTGGAGGGCAGTGGTGCAATCTCTGCTCACTGCAACCTCCGCCTCCCAGGTTCAAGCGATTCTCCTGCCTCAGCCTCCTGAGTAGCTGGGACTACAGGTGCTCACCACAACACCTGGCTAATTTTTGCATTTTTAGTAGAGATGGGGTTTCAACATGTTGACCAGGCTGATCTTGAACTCCTGACTTCAGGTGATCCACCTGCCTTGGCCTCCCAAAGTGCTGGGATTACAGGCGTGAGCCACTGTGCCCAGCTAGTCTTTAGTAAATTTAAACTGGTGGTTAGATGTCATAATAGAGGGAAGCCAGTAAGATGTTACTCATTGTTTGTTGTTTTAATAAACACTGAATTAAACATTGCAAATACACCTTCTGTGTAAAAAGAAACTTTTAACATAATGGCTCTAAAGCTTAGGTACTATTGGCAAATATGAAAGTAGTTCTTTTTTTTGTGTGTGACGCAGTCTGGCTCTGTTGCCAGGCTGGAGTGCAGTGGCGCGATCTCGGCTCACTGCAACCTCTGCCTGCCGGGTTCAAGCTATTCTCCTGCCTCAGCCTCCCAAGTAGCTGGGACTACAGGCGCACGCCACCATGCGAGGCTAATTTTTGTATTTTTAGTAGAGACGGGGTTTCACCACGTTGGCCAGGATAGTCTCAATCTCTTAACTTCGTGATCCACCCACCTTGGCCGCCCAAAGTGCTGGGATTACAGGCGTGAGCCACTGCGCCCGGCCAAGTAGTTCTACCTTAAGAACACAAGGATAGACCAGGTGCAGTGACACATGCCTGTAATCCCAGCACTTTGGGAGGCCAAGGCAGGTGGATCACCTGACAACAGGAGTTCAAAACCAGCCTGGCCAACATGGTGAAACCTCGTCTCTACTAAAATACAAAAATTAGCCAGGTGTGGTGGCCCATGCCTGTAATCCCAGCTACTCCAGGGGGCTGAGGCACAACAATCACTTGAACTCGGGAGGCAGTGGTTGCAGTGAGCTGAGATTACGCCACTGCACTCCAGCCTGAGCAACAGAAAGAGACTTTGTCTCAAAAAAAAAAAAAAAAAAAGGAAAAAAAAAAGAACACAGGGATGAACAAACATAACTTGTAGGGTTGTAAGAAATAAAATATGGGTATGTGAACCATTCACTTAACCATGGCTTCCACTCTCAAAATACACTGTCAACCAATTTTGACAATAAGGATGTCCCAGAAATAATAGATGTTAAAATGATTAACCCATGATACATCCTGCTATGTGCTATGGCTTGAATGTGTCCCCCAAAGTTCTGTTTTTGAGGGGTTTTTTGTTTTTAAATGGAGACAGGGTCTCACTATGTTGGCCAGATTGGTCTTGAACTCTTGGCCTCAAGCAATCCTCCCACCTTGGCCTCCCAAAGTGCTAGGATTACAGGCATGAGCCACCAAGCCCGGCCAGAAATCTGTTCTTTAAAAGTTACTCTGTCTCAGGTATTGTCTTAGCAGCACAAAGTGAACTAAGACACATCCATAATATGAAACGTTATGCAGTAGTTTAAAGAATGAAGGTCTCCTTACTGACAAAGATCTCCAAATTAATAGTTTCACAAATTCCAGAACAGTATCAAACATCCCATTTATCGTCAATAAATAAAACTGTCAAAATTGAGCCTTTTATTCCTGGCATAAGTGTAGCTACATTTGATCCTGTAAACTAAAGCATTCCTGACTATGCACATGAAAGTCAGAGTATTAATCTCCTTACCAGAGTCACCAGGATGGTTCACTACACAGTTCCCCCATAGACTACAAGACTTTAAGAGAAGAAATAGTGTGCTGTTGTTTGTAACCAAGAGAATGGTACACAGGTTAGTCTGTGAGAGACATCACTTCCTACATAATAATGCTTACATGCAGACTTCTTATTTCTGTAGGCTAAGTTTGCTACTTCTTCAAGTTTGAGATTTGGGTGCTAGAGAATTTTTTGGATACCTTCTAGTAATTATTCATTTGGCATTTCAATGCTGCTGTGGAATTACAGTCCTATTTGTAATAAAAATAAATGGAAGATTATGGGGCTTTATTGACCAGCAGGCTTTTCGTTTTATTAGTGCCAACTATCTCTTTACTCTGATATTTTATTTCTGTACCACCTTTTTCAGGAATCAAATGTTAAGAAATTCGACTTTAGGGCCGGGCGCAGTGGCTCACACCTGTAATCCCAGCATTTTGGGAGGCCGTGGGGGGCGGATCACCTGAGGTCGGCAGTTCGAGACCAGCCTGACCAACATGGAGAAAACCCATCTCTACTAAAAATATAAAAAATTAGCCTGGCGTGGTGGCGCATGCCTGTAATCCCAGCTACTTGGGAGGCTGAGGCACAAGAATCGCTTGAACCTGGCAGGCAGAGGTTGTGGTGAGCTGAGATTGCGCCACTGCACTCCAGCCTGGGCAACAAGAACGAAACTCCATCTCAAAAAAAAAAAAGAAAGAAAGAAAGAAAGAAATTCGACTTTAGGCCATGGCTCACACCTGTAATCCCAGCACTTTGGGAGGCCGAAGAGGGGCGGATCACCTGAGGTCAGGAGTTCAAGACCATACTGGCCAACATGGTGAAACCCCATCTCTACTAAAAATACAAAAATTAGCTGGGCGTGGTGCAGGTGCCTGTAATCCTAGCTACTTGGGAGGTTGAGGCAGGAGAATCGCTTGAACCCGGGAGGTGGAGGTTGCAGTGAGCCTAGATCATGCCACTGCCCTCCAGCCTTGGCAACAGAGCGAGACTCTGTGTCGGGAAAAGAAAAAAAAATCGACTTTATAAGATATTAAGGGACATCATGTTGATTTTGGAAATGTTAAGTGGAAAAGAGAATATTTAAAAGACCATAACAAATTATGATATTTATGGATATTACTTTAGACTTACACTAACTTACTAGATTTCAAAGATATAGGGGTCTGACTTTTTTTTTCCTTGAGGAGTATCACTCTGTTGCCCAGGCTGGAGTGTAGTAGAGCAATCCCAGCTCACTGCAACCTCCACCTCCTGGGTTCAAGCGATTCTCCTGCCTCAGCCTCCCGAGTAGCTGGGATTACAGGCATGCGCCACCACACCTGGCTAATTTTGGTATTTTTATTAGAGACGAGGTTTCACCGTGTTGGCTAGGCTGGTCTTGAACTCCCGACATTAAGTGATCTGCCCATGTCAGCCTCCCAAAGTGCTAGGATTACAGCGTGAGCAACTGCACCCGGCCAGATCTGATTTTTTAATAACCTGTAACATTTAGGATTTAGTAATACAATAGTAGATAACTTAATCTACAACATGAACGTGGATCAGCATGAAGTTGTGAGAGGTGTGATATTAATAAAAATAAGCGCATTAGGCTGCAAATGCTGATTCCATGTTGAGAAATCATGCATTTCAATCCGCATATACAAGTAAGTAACAAGTTAACAGTAAGCAGTTAACAGTGGTTAATTCTGGAGAAGAAACAAATTAAATAGAGTTAGTAGGAAGAGAGCTGTAATCAAGATGAATTCTGAGCACGTAATTGTGTGAGTTGTGACTTAAACATTATCTAATTAGAGCACATAAATGAAGACATGAAAATTGTGGTATTTCAAAGTTAATAAAAGAGTTAGGATATTGTTCTCTAAGATTGCCTCTTCTGGAAGAATCTTCAGTACTAGTAAATTTCCATTTGCGGTTTATCCCTTAAGGTATTCCATCAAGCTTTCATAAATTTTAAATCTTATAGTACTGTTATGACTTATACAGACGTTTGATGTAGCTGAGTTTGAACATCGTTGGTCACAGATTGGAACCCTTCAGTGTATTAATAGACTGTACAAAGTCTCATTCAAGGACCTGAGATGAGCACCCCAGCCCCCAACAGCTGAATGGGGTAAAGTGAATGACTGTCATGGGTCATAACACATTAATCAAATTAAGAATTGAGTCTACACCAACACTGGTGTAGAAATTAGATATGATATAAAAGAAATGAGAGAAGGGAAAGCTCTTCTTGACTGGAGAAGTTATCAGCTAATATATAAGGTATGATAGTAATAACTGATTCAAGCAAGAACCAACAGATGTTAAAATCAGTGGGTTTGTTGAGGAAGGAGACTCAATGTATACTCCCACAGAATTATAAGAAACCTTACAGTAGAGAAATCTGGCAGAAAACACCTTAACAACCTAACACAACAAATATTGGAATAAGCTGACATCATGTGCCTTCTCATGTAATATAACAGAGTTAAGTATCCTTGCCAAAATGCATAACCTGAACTGAAGCTGGAAGAAACAGAAAAAAACTAAGGGACATTTTTTAAACATCTGGTGTGCACCCTTTAAAGTGTCACTGTTAAAGACAAAGGCTAAGGAATTGTTCCAAGTTAAAGGAAACTGAAGAAATGTGACAAGTGCAATGGGTAATAAATGGAGGGGATTAGGTATCAAGACATTTATCAGTTTGAAAAGACATTCGTTGAGCATCCCAAATCTGAATTGGACCATTTCAGATTTTTTACTTTCAGATTTGGGATGCTCAACCGGGAAGTATAATGCAAATATTCAAAAATCCAAAATCCAAAACACTGTAGTCCCAAGCTTTTTGGTTAAGGGATACTCAATCTGTATAGACTGAGTAATACTAGAACATTACATTAATCTTGCTGGGTGCGGGGGCTCACGCCTGTAATCTCAGCACTTTAGAAGGCCAAGGTGAGCAGATAACTTGAGGCCGGGAGTTCCAGAGTCTGGCCAACATAGCGAAACCCCGTCTCTACTAAAAATAAAAGATTAGCCAGGAGTGGTGGCACGCGTCTGTAATCCCAGCTACTCAGAAAGCTGAGGCACAAGAATGGCTTGAAACTGAACCCGGGAGGTGCAGGTTGCAGTGAGCCGAGATTGCGCTAGATGACTGTCTCAAAAAAAAATTTTTTTTAGTAATACTAATCTTCAATGTCCCGAATTAATTATACTGATTGTAGAAGAAAATGCCCTTATCCTTAGGAGATACAAATGACATATTTAGAAAGGGTATATCTGCAACTCAATTTCTAGTGGTTTAGCAAATAACATAAATATATAGAAAGCAAATGTGAGTGGTGAATCCAACTGAGGAGTATGTTTTCTTTTTTATTTTTTTCTTTTTTGAGACAGAGTCTCACTCTGTAACCCAGGCTGGAGTGCAATGGCACGGTCTCAGCTCACTGCAACCTCCGCCTCTGGGTTCAAGCGATTCTCCTGCCTCAACCTCCCGAGTAGCTGGGATTACAGGCGCGTGCCACCATGCCCGGCTAATTTCTGTATTTTTAGTAGAGATGGGGGGTACACCATGTCGGCCATGCTGGTCTTGAACTCCTGAGCTCAGGTGATCCGCCCGCCTTGGCCTCCCGAAGTGCTGGGATTACAGGTGTGAGCCACTACGCCCATCCTAGTATACCATTCTTTCAATGTCTCTATAAGCTTGAACCTTTCTCAAAATAAAGTTGAAAAAAATATATTTTTCGGCCAGGTGTTTCAATGTCTCTGTAAGCTTGAACCTTTCTCAAAACAAAGTTGAAAAAAATATCTTTTTTGGCCGGGTGCGGTAGCTCACCCCTGTAATCCCAGCACTTTGGGAGGCCAAAGTGGGAGGGCTCCTTCAGGTCAGGAGTTCGAGACCAGCCTGGCCAACAGGCAAAACCCCATCTCTATTAAAAATACAAAAATTCGCCGGGTGTAGTGGCGCATGCCTGCAGTCCCAGCTACTTGGGAAGCTGAGGCAGGAAAATTGCAGTGAGCCAAGGCTGCAGTGAAACGAGATCGCACTACTGCATTCCGCCTGGGTGAAAGGGTGAGACCCTGTCTCGAAAACAAATAATAATCTTTTTCAAGTCTTGCTATTTCCTGCTACTTGGGATGACTCTCCTTTTTTTTTTTTTTTTTTTTGGAGATGGAGTTTCGCTCTTGTTGCCCAGGCTTAAGTGCAATGACGCAATCTCGGTTCACCGCAACCTCCGCCTCCCAGGTTCAAGCAATTCTCCTGCCTCAGCCTCCCAAGTAGCTGGGACTACAGGCATGTGCCACCATGCCCGGCTAATTTTGTGTCTTTTCAGTAGTGACGGGTTTTCTCCATATTGGCCAGGCTGGTCTGAAACTCCCGACCTCAGGTGATCCATCCGCCTCGGTTTCCCAAAGTGCTGGGATTACAGGCGTAAGCCACTGCGCCTGGCAACTCTCCTTACTTTGTTAAGGCGTACAGAAAGAAAACAAGTCTGTTTACAAAGAGATTTCTACATTATCAGAATTTTAAAATCACAGTAAAACTACCATTGTGTATTAGTTAATATCAATATACACATACTATTCTTGGCCTAGGCAATTAACTCTTTGTCCCAATAAGGGCCAGTATGTAAAAGTAAAAGCATTCTGGCTCTCATGGAAATGTTGATTGACACAAAGGCTTACATACTACTTATATACCAGTAAAATGCTCACTACTTCGCAAACCATGCAAAAAAGGAGATGAGCTATACAACTTAACCAGAAATTGAGAAAGCACCTTTTCTTTAATATTTGGTTTGTTATCTAGTGGAAGAGGTCTTAATGCTAGCACTATATGCCAAGCAAATGCCACTCTATAGATAGATGTGCTACACATCCACTTTATAGATGAGGAAACAGGCTTAGTAAAGTTAAAATGATCTGCTTAATAATAGAAGAGAATCGCCTTGTAAACCTGGCTCCCACTGCAGGGCCCACAAAGCACTTGATACAGTGAACTTCAAATCCTTTGAAAAGCCACTTTCGGCTGGGTGCAGGGGTGGTTCACGCCTGTAATCCCAGCACTTGGGGAGGCTGAAGCGGGCGGAACACGAAGTCAGGAGATGGAGACCATCCTGACCAACGTGGTGAAACCCCATCTCTACTAAAAATACAAAAATTGGCTGGGCATGGTGGCGCGTGCCTGTAATCCCAGCTACTCCAGGAGGCTGAGGCCGAAGAATCGCTTGAACCAAGGAGTCGGAGGTTGCAGTGAGCCGAGATCGCACTAGGGCACTCCAGCCTGGGCGACAGAGCAATACTCCGTCTCAAAAAGAAAAAAAAGAAAAAAAAAAAAAAGCCACCACTTTCTTCACACTGACCTCCCTGAGTAGATGTTAGCATATGGTTCTTAGAACTTTCATCAATCTGCCTTCATGAAGCTGAGGATGAGTTTTAACACGCTGCTCACCCTACTATACTGTTAACTCTTTCTATATTCAACCCAAGTGAGACCCTTGGGAAGAAAAAGGGATGGGGCAACAAGGCAAGTATGAATGTGTAATGTATGTAAAAACCCTTACCAAGGATAGTTGTGGGAAAGCAACAGCAAAGGACTGGAGAGAGACCTTGTAGCAATTATTTCATTCATTAAACACCCCAAATCAAAGGATTTATACATTCAAGATAAACTCCCCATATATCCCAGCTCAGCTAGAAAATTCCATGCTACTCATCATCGACTCTACCATAATAAAATCAATGCTTAGAGAATTCATTTTGTAGTCGGGCATGGTGGCTCCCGCCTGTAATCCCAGCACTTTAGGAGGCCGAAGCAGGTGAATTGCCTGAGTCCAAGAGTTCAAGACCATCCTGGGGAGCAAGGCAAAACCCTGTCAATAGAAAAAAAGGAAGAAAGAAAAAAACTAGCTGGGTGTGTGGCATGCACCTGTAGTTCCAGCTACTCCAAGAGGCTGAGGTGGGAGGATTGCTTGAGTCCAGAAGGTTGAGGTAGAAGTGAGCCATGATGGTGCCACTGCACTACAGCCCAGACAACAGAGCAAGACCCTGTCTCAGAGGAAAAAAAAGTTAATTTTGCTTTGTTGCTGATAAGGAGTTTTGCAGGAAGTGGGAAGAGGGTGAATAACTCACCAATCCAAATATGAAATACCATTCTCCTGACTCAGAATCTTCCAGATCTGATGCTGCATCAAAACAAAATGTGGCAAGGCATGATGGCTCATGCCTATAATACGAACGCTTTTGAGAGGAGGCGGCAAGAGGCGTGGTGGGGCAGGTCGGTAGTCCCAGCTACTCAGGAGGCTGAGGCAAGAGGACCACTTGAGCCCAGGAGTTCAAGGCTGCAGGAACTGTGATCATGCCACCACACTCCAGCCTGGGAGACAGAGTAAGACCGTTTCTCAAAACAAAAAAACAACAGGCTGGGCGTGGTGGCTCACACCTGTAATCCCAGCACTTTGGGAGGCCAAAGTCGGAGGAATACTTCAGCTCAGGAGTTCGAGACCAGCCTGGGCCACATGGTGAAACCCCGTCTCTACTAAAATACAAAAATTAGCTGGGTGTTGTGGCGGACACCTGTAATCCCAGTTACTCAGGAGGCTGAGGCAGAAGAATCGCTTGAACCTGGAGGCCGAGGTTGCAGTGAAAGGAGATCATGCCATGACATGGCATTCCAGTCTGGGCGACAGAGCAAGACTCCGTCTGGGAGAAGAAAAAAAAAGAACACACAGGCCAGGCATGGTGGTTCACATCTGTAATCCCAGCATTTAGGGAGACTGAGGTGGATCATCTGAGTCCACCCTGGGCAACACAGAACTCCGTCTCATTTTATAAAAAACAGCCGGGCACGGTAGCTCATGCCTGTAATCCCAGCACTTTGGGAGGCTGAGGCGGGTGGATCAGGAGGTCAGGAGATCGATACCATCCTGGCCAACATGGTGAAACCCCGTCTCTACTAGAAATACAAAAATTGGCCAGGCGCAGTGGTGGGCGCCTGTGATCCCAGCTACTTGCGAGGCTGGGGCAGGAGAGTTGCTTGAACCCGGGCAGCAGAGGTTGCAGTGAGCTAGGATCATGACACTGCACTCCAGCCTGGGCGACAGAGACTGTTTCAAAAAAAAAAAAATACATAAAATAAAACATCTTCATGAATCAAAATTCACTAATTCCAGGCCTGCTACTGAAAAGGGATATGCATATGAAAACTATTAAGGGGACTTGTGGTTAGGAAGTAATTACTATTTAAAATCTTGTGTGAATTGTCCAATTTCTCCCCCACCTCCCATCAAGCAGTGTATGCTTTGGGTTACTACCCATACTGGACTGTTACCTCAAACAACATGCTGTGACTTTTCTACCTGTGATACTTTTTTTTTTTTTTTTTAAAGACAGAGTCTCACACTCTTGCCTGGGCTGAAGTGCAATGGCACGATCTCGGCTCACTGCAACCTCCACCTCCTGTGTTCAAGCGATTCTCTTGCCTCAGCCTCCCGAGTAGCTGGGATTACAGGCGCCTGCCACCACACCCAGCTAATGTTTGTATTTTTAGTAGAGACGTGGTTTCACTATGTTGGCCAGGCTGGCCTTGAAATCCTGACCTCGTGATCCACCTGCCTCAGCCTCCCAAAGTGCTGGGATTACAGGCGTGAGCCACTGTGCCCAGCCTGAGAAATAATCTGGAAAAGCCTATTAATATACTTGCAGTTCCAGCAACACAAATTTGGCTTTCCTACATTCTGGATATACCAATAATAAACAAAGGCATCATGGTTTTTAAAACTTTATTTCAACATAACTATGCTTACAGAAATACACTCATATTGGTTAATAGAATGCAATTTAAGTTTAACTTATCCTACATAATTTGGACCAAAAATTTGGTACATGGTTTAGGATTTTAAAAAAGGATTTGCAATCTGGTTTATTTTTATCTATTACAAATGTATAAAAGATCTTCCATCAAATGCTGCTAAAGAAGGCAGCAAGAACCTTGAGAAATTTACCTTTGGTTTGCCTCAGAAAAATAACACATATTGCACTGCGTAAGTTTATAAAATTGGTGCAACAAAACATTGTTGTAATGTTTCAATGCCAGTTTAGAAAGTTCAATAACTAATGGATATGGAAGGGACTGGGAGGAAACCTATGTACACATGTGAAACTGTAAAAGCTATCTGATTTAGTTAATATTGCATGTAGATTGTAAATCTACACAAACCAAGATTCAGATAATTTCTTCAATCTGAATTAACACTATCTGTTCACTTCATCTGCTGAGGTCAACCAGGAAACTAGGAACACCAGCTGTAAGTTTTTCTGACTTATGTAAAAAAGAAACTTAACTTTCTTCCTCAGCTTATCAGTCCAGAAGTGACAGTATACTACAGGCAAGGTATTCCTTCCATTGTCAACATTCATAGGGTGACATGCAATGAGGTCTACTTGGGTTTTAATTTGTATCAGCACTCATATGCAAAACAGTCTCCAAAGTTAATTACCACATGACTTTAGAAGTGACTCTAAAAAATAAAATGGCCCTTCTTAGAAGACTAGAGCAAAAGATCCAGCCATAGTTATAAGCCTTATTAAAAAAAAAAAAAATGCAGCCCTTTGTGAATTACACAACTAAAAAAAAAAGTAGCCCCAGAATAAGAAGCAGCTCTGAAAAGAGGAAAAAATATAACTTAAAATATCTTGAAAACCAATGTGAATACAGGTTCAAAAGATAGTTAAGAGATTCATTTTCATAAGACTACCTAAGATTAAGGCTTATAATATATGCTAGTATTTCAAGTTTATCACTAATTACTAAACATCAATTTACAAATAACATGTTCAATTTTTGTTCTTTTATCCAAAGGGAAAATTCTAGGCTAAATTCTATCCAGTGTGGGGGAGGGGGACTAGAAAATAAAAAAGTTTCAAACAGTTCCATGCAAACATCACATTTTTCAAATGGAAGAACTTCCAACTGGACCAGAAGTTCATACTGCTAATGTACTTTTCATCGAAACAATTTTTAGTAAGTACAAATACATGGCATTAAGGTTCAGAACCTAATATAGGCCTGACAATCAAGTCCTTATTTTCTGGAGGAAGGCCTGAAGTCCAATCAATTTCCAGTAACAATGTTTTTACAAATCAATTTAATAATAAGGGGTTTTAATTTCCTTCATGTTTTTGTTTTTAGCATTCTAGTCTCAAGACTAGATTAGAAGTTAGCTCAATTCCCCAAAAGGCAAATGGTTTTTCTTTGCAGTATGAAAGAATCCACAAAAAAACCTCTTCCCCAAACTAATTCCTAATAACCAATCTGTGCTTAAGATGTATCTTTTTCTATACAATGTAAACGGTAACTTAGGTAAAATGTACCCATGAACATTAAAACTAGTCATTAGAAAGACTTAACTAGCTTCATAATTTAAGTTTTAAAACATAAATATTTGCAGCTTGATCTTCTGTTGACAATGATTGTCGGAGCCTAGAATTCAACATTTACAATGTCCATTCATGCACACAAAACACATACCATTATCACACAACTTACTCCTCATGTCTTAAGAGAAGAATCTTCTGCTTCTTTAAATCTTTGGCCTCCCAGTCAATGCCATGTTCAAACAACTTTTAACTCAAACTTCACTCTCAGATTTTTAACAAGCTTTCCACCCACACGTTATTAATGCTTTTCCTAATCTTTCATGTTGTACTGCCAAATCTGAAACCTGCCTCAAAGAGATCATCAGATTTTTAAAAAATGAAATATAAAGTGGTTATTTCAAAACGGAGTATGGGAGGTCAGAATTCAAGATTCCCTAATGGGATCATATTTTATTTTACTGCAATGAATGACTGCTATCAGTAAGAAAAATCCTCTATTGGATTCTTTCACACTCTTTGGCAACTGGCCAAAGAACCTACAAAAATGTTTTGGAGTACATGCCCTTTTTCATACAAAGTGCCCTCATAGGAACACCAGGATAGCTGCAATTCGAGGCCTCACCTATAGAAAGAGGCTATCACACAGACAGCCAGGACACCCACCAGTTTGTGGAGATCCCTGAGAAAGTATGGTTTTAAAAAATCTGGACTGTACTTGTTTCACCAGCCTTTTTCACTGTATAGGAAAGTTGCAGCTGGTCTACCAGCACTCATACTACCTTTCTTATTCTAGGTTTGCCGCGTAATAGCTATGGCTTTGGAATCTCCCAAGTGATATTCTATAAAACTTGAAGGAATAATTATATCTCCTAATTCCAGGTTTGTAGTTTCCAAATATCACTTACAGTTCTCTTTATTGTAAAGTAGCCATATGAACACCAACCATCTATGAGAAAAGGTTCTCCTCAAACATTTAACACTCTACAATTAGGAATTAGCTGTACCAAAACACATGAAAAAAAAAACTGATGGTTGGTATTTGAGATAAAAATTTGTTCGATATGCAACCTAGTGGTTTATTTATTGCAAAATCAAAACTGATAGCTGTGAATTTACTACATCCATTCGAAATAAATAAGTTATATGAAATACAGATTCTGGCATAGATATAAGATGTAAAAATCAAAATCAATAGATTGAACCTGCATATTTCATTTGCTCACAAACTTGCACACACTATTATTCTGCAAAATAGACAACTGCAGCAAAGAAAAAGAAAACTGCCCTTTTGCAAACAAGTCTAAAAGCATCCCTCCAAAGACGCCAAACAAAATAAACATGCATATATATACGTATAAAGTGTTACTGTTCAACACAAATGCTATTTCTAGGAAAAATTTAACTGCATAGGCAAAAAAACATAAACAGAAACCAAAAGAAAAAAAAATGTGCAACATCTTAAGCCATTAAAGCACCAAAATAAAAAACACACCAAAATCACTGTTTTTATGACGATTAACATACACAAATAAAAAATATTGATCAAAACTCAGGAAGTAAATACTTGGACTGATAGAATGTCTATTGCTGGGGGAATTTTTCTTCAATTTAAATGTCTTCTCATTTCTAAAAAAAAAAAAATCTTAAAGTGCTAACTTTATATAAAGCAGGCAAATTCTTCAAGTAATTTGCTATTAAGTAAGCCAATTTTTTATAGATCTCAATAAAAAACGAAGAATAAACTAAAGTGAAACAGGAAGATAAGACATGGAGAAAAAAATGACAAGTTGTAGCTGGACAAAGCAATAAAATGCTGTTATACCATCTTAGCCTTCTAATTTCAATTAAACACATAAGCTAACAGGTATCTGCTGGTTTAGTACACTAACTCTCTTAGATTTACTAAAATTTACACAGCAATCAACAGGTATACATAAAAAGTCCTAAGGAAAAGAATGCCACTTAAAAATCAACATCAGATACTAATTAAAGCAATCTTAAAAGGTTGTCTGCTATTATAAATGAATATAAAATGTAATATACCTTACAAACTAAGAACTGAAACCTTGTTCAAAGTTTCATTACTCCTGCCCTTGAGCTGCTTCTTCAAGATAGTACACATTAACCAAATGGCGATTGAGGTGTTTGCTGTAATCTTTTCCCTTTCTGAAAGAACGATCACAGAAGATACAAACAAAATCTCCCTTAGCCGCTTTGACTGCCAAGGCTTCCTTTGCATTTTTTCTGCTAGATTCTTGTGGAACTGGCCGAGCCCCATGCAATCCAGAATCATCACTACCCTCTGACATGTTGTCACTTAGGTCACTTCCTTCATGGCTGTGGATGCCTTCATCTTCATCAATTTCCTGAGACTCATTTGCTGCCATTGTAGCAGGAGGTGATGCCAGTGCAGTTTTGGACACTGCTTCACGTTCTTCTACAGCTGAAGGGGGAAGCATTGGTGAAACTGGTTCTTCAACTGTTGAATTTATACCAGTGAGATTCTCTCTTGTGTTCTGATCAGTGTCCATTTTCATTTCACAAACTATACTGTCAGTCTGATGTTTACCATTTAAAGTCTCACCCTCTGGCGTATTCAAGTTTTGTCCAGAGGATGAAATATGGGTAGATTCGTTGATATTAGCAGCAAGACCAGGTAGGCTCTCATCTGCCTCTTCTGCTCCTACTTTCTGAAGAGGGGCTTCTTTATTTCCTTCACCTGTGTTGAGTAATTTTTGGTCTCCTGATGCCTCTTCTCTTAAATTTTCCTTTGGCAGTGGTGGTGATGGTGGTGAGAGATCCTCTGTGCTTACACTTTCCTTTAGAAGCCAGATATCTTTAACAGGCACTAAGCCAACTTCAATAAGGACTTGCTCCTTCCGTGCCCTTTCACTCTGCATGTTAGACTTTTCCTTTTTATCTTTTCGGAGAGGAGGCTTTTTGGAAATTGGCTCCATGTGAAGGGGAGGCTCTCTGGGAGGAGGTGGCTCCCTCTGAGCAGGCTCCTTCTGAACCACCCCCATGGGAGGAGACAACTCCATCTGAACAGGCTCCTTCTGGACCACCTCTATGGGAGGAGACAGCTCTATCTGAACAGGTTCCTTCTGGACCACCTCCATGGGAGGAGACAGCTCTATCTGAACAGGCTCCTTCTGGACCACCTCCATGGGAGGAGACAGCTCCATCTGAACAGGCTCCTTCTGGACCACCTGCATGGGAGCAGATTCTACCTGGGCAACCTCCATCTGAGCAGGTTCCATGGGAGCAGACCCCATTTGGGCAACCTCCGTCTGAGCAGTCTCCATGGGAGGAGGCAGCTCCATGTGAGCAGGTACCATTTGGGCACCCACCATCTGAGCAGGCTCCACGGGAGGCAGCAGCTCCTTCTGAGCAGGCCCCTCCTGAACCACCTCCATCTGAACAGGCTCGTCATGAGCAGGCCGTATCTGGGCACCCTCCATCTGAGCAGGCTCCATGGGAGGTGGCGGCTCCACCTGAACGGGCCCCTTCTGAACCGCCTCTGTGGGAGCAGGCCCCATCTGAGGAGGGTTCATCTGAGCAGATCCCTTCTCAACAGGTTCCTTCTGAGGAGGCTTACTGCTTTTCTTACTTGATTTATTTTTCAGAGTTTTCTTCTTTGTACTTTTTTTCATGCAAGTATTTTGCTTTTTATTCTCCTCCACTTTGCTGTCACCCTTTGGCACTTCCTGACTATTATTTTTGGATTTGCTTTCTACCTTCTTTTTCTTTTTTGTTGAAGATTCCTCATCATTCACAGGACCATGTAAAGAATGGGTGTCAACTTCCAGCTTCCTTTTGCTTTTCTTAGTTTTACTGAATTTTTCTGAATTGCTTCCTGTATGCACATCCATCTCTTTCATCTCTGTTACTGATTTTCGAGTTCTGGTAGTCACCTGGATCACTGACACATTATTAGAAGGCTTTTTCTCTTTTGAGACATCTCTTTTCTCTGCTTTGACGGACTTTTCGTTTTTCTTTCCAGCCACATCCCCTTTTATTTTTGTTTGTTCTATTTCTGTTTTTTCATTGGTAATATTATCAGGCAAGTCAGCCTCTCGTTTTTTGGTTTTCTTTAGTTTCACTTTTGAGACATCCATTGTTTTATTAGGACAAGTAGGATGCTTAGATTTGAAGTGATACTGTAGATTACACTTCTTGGAAGCTGCATAGTCACATACAGGGCAATTGAACTGCCGTGGGTTCACATGTAGCTCTACATGTTTTTTGAAGTTGCTTCTATCTGCTGTTTTGTAATCACAGTGTGGGCAATTAAGAGGTTTAGGCCCATTGTGAACCTGTCTTGCATGGCGGGTTACTTCATGTTGATTAGAGGCCACATAACTGCACTGATCACATTTAAATGGCTTCTCACCTGAAGGCAAATCAAAAGTATGAGAGAAGACATAGATTAAGACAAATTCAAGATTAAAATATAAAGAACTGTATATGTAAAGTAACAACAAAGACTATTTAAAATGCTGTATCATGCACCTTACATTTACCATATTTATTTGTATAACATTTCTCTATCCCTTGACATTGATTCTCAAAAGAGAGGAATAAATCTCAGTTAACCACAAGCTTCAAAAAAGTGCAAGTTAGAGTCCTCAAGCACTACTAAAGAACAGAGGTTCTTTAAGACATACACATATTGGCAAAGTTCAATTGGGCTCTGGATGTTAATTTGGGGGAAAATTATCAACTTAAAAATTTTTTTGTGTGTTTAGTTAAATGCCTAATGGAGTAGAAAATAAAATTCTGGCCAGGTGCAGTGGCTCACGACTATAACCTCAACTCTCTGGGAGGCCATGGCAGAAGGACTGCTTGAGCCCAGGAATTAGAGAACAACCTGAGCAAAATAAATAAAAACAAAATTAACTTTGGGAGGCCAAGGTGGGCGGATACCTTGAGGCCAGGAGTTTGAAACCAGCCTGGCCAACATGGTGAAACCCCATCTCTACTAAAAATACAAAAAAAATTAGCTGGGCGTGGTGTTGCACACCAGTAATCCCACCTACTCAGGAGGCTGAGACATGAGAATTGCTTTAACCCAGGAGGCAGAGGTTGCAGTGAGCTGAGATCGCACTACTTCACTCCAGCCTAGGTGACAGCGAGACTGTGTCTCAAAGAAAAAAAAAAAAAAAAATTAGCCAGGCATAGTGGAGTGCACCTGTAGTCCTAGCTACTCGGGAGGCAAAGGCGGGAGGACCGCTTAAGCCCAGGAATTTGAAGTAGCAGTGAGTTGTGAATGTGCTACTGAACTCCAACCTGGGCAACAGAGCAAGGCGCTGTCTCAAAAATAAATCAATACATAAAATTCCCAGCCAGGCGCGGTAGCTCACACCTGTAAATCCCAGCACTTTGGGAGGCCAAGGCAGGTGGATCACCTGAGGTCAGGAGTTCAAGGCAAGCCTGGCCAACATAGTAAAACCCCATCTCTACTAAAAATACAAAAAAATTTAGCTGGGCGTGGTGTTGCATGCCAGTAATCCCACCTACTAGGGAGGCTGAGACACGAGAATTGCTTTAACTCAGGAGGCGGAGGTTGCAGTCAGCTGAGATCCCACCACTTCACTTCAGCCTGGGCGACAGTAAGACTCTGTCTCACAAAAAAAAAAAAAAAAAAAAATTAGCCAGGCATGGTGGAGTGCACCTGCAGTCCCAGCTACTTGGGAGGCAAAGGTGGGAGGACCACTTAAGCCCAGGAATCTGAAGTAGTATGGAGTTGTGAATGTGTTACTGTACTCCAACCTGGGCAACAGGGCAAGGCCCTGTCTCAAAAATACATCAATAAATAAAATTCCTAGCCAGGTATGGTGGCTCACACCTGTAATCCCAGCACTTTGGGAGGCGAAGGCAGTGGATCACCTGAGGTCAGGAGTTCAAGACCAGCCTGGCCAACATGGTGAAACCCTGTTTCTACTAAAAATACGAAAAATTAGCCGGGTGTAGTGGCAGATGCCTGTAATCCCAGCTACTCGGGAGGCTGAAGAAGGAGAATTGCTTGAACCCAGAAGGCGAGATTACAGTGAGCCAAGATCGCACCACTGCACTACAGCCTGGGCGACAAGAGCGAAACTTCGTCTCAAAAATAAATAAAAATAAAATAAAATTCCCATACTCCCTCCACCCTAAATTTCTTATGGTAAATCTTAAGAAAAATATCTTTCACTCTGGGTGATACTCCCAGATCCTAGGTGCAAAAGTTTTGAAATTCTGCTTTAGCCTGAGCAAAGGCTTTTTCTTGAAATTTAATCCTTCTGTCCGTCATGGCAAGAGCTGAGTAAATTTTCACTTAGCAAACTTCCTGTGCTAGCATTGCTATTTTAAAGCAAAAATATAGGCCAAGGTAATTATTCAGAAAACTTTCTTGATTTTCCCCCCACCTTTCTATAAAATACGTAAAGGAACTAGGTAATGAGAAGTGGCACACAAATAGATATGGTATGTAAAATAAGCAAAGTCACAATCACTGATACATAAAAAACCAGAACCCCCACCCCCAAATTAAAGGCATAAGAGTAATACATTCTACCTGAATACATACCCATCTAGATCACACTCTAGTAAATATTACCAAATGGTATCCATACCCCACTGGTCCAATGGAATGCATAGTAGAAAAATGGAAATTGACATTTATGAAAATTCATCTCAAACATTCTCAAATTCATATCAAATCGTACTAAAATTTTTCATAAAGCAAAACTCAGACATTAGGTAAAACCATGTAGATGTTAAGTTTTACATGATTAGAAAATGCCTGGTGATAAAATAATCACCTTATCCAGGTAGTCAAATTAGATATTCAGCTGACTGGACAATTCTTCTCCATGTTGGTCTACTAACGGATTTACAAATATGCAAGTTTCTACAACATGCTACATTACTCTATACCTGGTTCTCTCCAGTGAATGATTTAAATGGAGACAAACATTTTAACATACGTGGACATAGAATGTAGAAAGATAGGTAGCATAAGGCCTAAGAACTTCTAGATAGAGCTAGACCGTCTGGGAGATAAAACATGAGCTCTGCAAGTTGCTCACTCTGAGACTTTGAGCAAAGTCCTGAAACCTCTCTAGAGTTCAATTTCTTTTTTTTTTTTTTTCTTGAGATGGAGTTTCACTCTTGTTGCCCAGTCTGGAGTGCAATGGCGCGATCTCGGCTCACTGCAACCTCCGCCTCCCAGGTTCAAGCGATTCTCCTGCCTCACCTTCCCTAGTAGCTGGGATTACAGGCATGTGCCACTAAGCCTGGCTAATTTTGTATTTTTAGTAGAGACGGGATTTCTCCATGTTGATCTGGCTGGTCTCGAACTCCTGATCTCAGGTGATCCACCCTCCTCGGCCTCCCAAAGTGCTGGGATTACAGGCGTGAGCCACCGCGCCCGGCCTCAATTTCATCTATAAAATACTCTCTAAGTGTTGTGAGCTATAAATAATCTAATCTATGTAAAGTCCTTAACATGGAGCAGACAGCAAGAACTCAAAATGTGTTACCTATAATTGTTCACTTTTGGAACCAACTGGTAACTTTGAGTATGGATAAATAAAAGGGAAGACTCAGCCGGGCGCGGTGGGTCACGCCTGTAATCCCAAAACTTTGGGAGGCATTTTTGTAAAAATATAAAATTTGGGGAGGCATTTTGTAAAAATACAAAAAAATTAGCTAGGCGTGGTGACGCATGCCTATAGTCCCAGCTACTTGGGAGGCTGAGGCAGGAGAATCCCTTGAACCCGGGAGGCAGAGGGTGCAGTGAGCCAAGATCGCACTACTGTACTCCAGCCTGGGCAACAGAGCAAAACTCCATCTCAAAAAAATAAATAAATAAAAAAGGCTGGGCGCAGTGGCTCACGCCTGTAATCCCAGCACTTTGGGAAGCCGAGGCAGGCGAATCAAGAGGTCAGGAGTTGGAGACCAGGAGTTGGAGACCAGTCTGGCCAATATGGTGAAACCCCATCTCTACTAAAGATACAAAAACTTAGCCAGGCGTGGTGGTGCATGCCTGTAATCCCAGCTACTCGGGAGGCTGAGGCAGGAGAATCACTTGAACCCAGGAGGCGGAGGTTACAGTGAGCTGAAATCGTGCCATTGCACTCCAGCCTGGACGACAGGGTGAAACTCCATCTCAATCAATCGATCAATCAAGGGGAAGACTCTTACGTATCCTGTCTTTCCTACATTATGAGTAAATAGATAAGTGGAATTTATCTCTTCTCTTCATATTTACACACTAATAAAATAATTATAATTAAAATAGCACCATTTTATAACTCTAATGAATAAGGAGATCTATATAGCAAGTATGCATCAATCAAGGTACAAGGGTCCACCTAAGGAATGGTGAACGGAAAGGGAGGATGCAGAAATTTTCTGTTTAAAATTTGATGGCATGATTTATTTGCTCCGTTCTTTTTCTCCCGTAATTTTTACTTTATTGCCATTAAATCTTGCTTATATTAAAATATATTCATCAAGATTTTCTAATTAGTACCTACCTGAATATTAATTTTTGCCCTGTACAAACAATTTTAAATTCTTTTTCCCAATTCTAGTAACAGGTTTTCTTCTTTATAAATCTGCCAATTGTCTGTTTTATGCCTCCGAAATGAATTTATAGGTGTAAGCCAAGACAAAAGGGGAAAGAGTTCTGCAAGCTTTACACATATGCATCAAAAATATTCTTAGAAGAATGGCCAGGCATAGTGGTTCACACCCGCAAACCTAGCACTTTTGGGAGGATGAGGTGAGGAAGATTGCTTGAGCTAAGGAGGTTGAGACCAGTCTGGGCAACCTAGTGAGACCCTGTGTACAAAAAAATTTTTAAATTAGCCACATGTTGTAGCACAAGCCTACAGTGCCACCTACTCCAGAGGCTGAGGTGGGAGGATCGTTTGAGCCTAGGAGGTTAAAGCCGCAGTGAAAAATACACAAATACAAGCCTCTCAATTTTTAAGTTTTTAAATTAATTCCCTTAAAAATAAAAACAAAACAAAACAAAAACCAAGAGAGAATGGCAAAGAAATTTTTTTTTTTTTTTTTTTTTTGAGACTGAGTCTCGCTCAGCCGCCCAGGCTGGAGTGCAATGGCGCAATCTCGGCTCACTGCAACCACCGTCTCCCGGGTTCAAGTGATTCTCCTGTCTCAGCCTCCGGAGTAGCTGGGATTACAGGCACCCGCCATCATGCCAGGCTAATTTTTGTATTTTAGCAGAGATGGGGTACCACCATGTTGGCCAGCCTGGTCTTGAACTTCTGACCTCAGATGATCCGCTCACCGTGGTTTCCCAAAGCGCTAGGATTACAGGTGTGAACAACCGTGCACAGCCGGCAAAGAAAAGTTTTAAGTAAAAAGTAATGGCGGCATACAATACATTACCAGCAATAAAATGAAGTCCAATAACGCAACATGGATAAATCTCAAGAACATTTTATACAAGAATGTTCTAAAACTAGGCGCAGTGGCTCATGCCTGTACTCCTAGCACTTTGGTAGGGTGAGGCAAGTGGATCGCTTGAGCCCAGGAGTTCAAAACCAGCCTGGGCCAACATAGTAAGACTCCATCTCTACAAAAAAGAAAGAAAAAAAAAAACAGGCATGGTAGCGTACACCTGTGGTCCCAGCTACTTGGGAGGTTAAGGTGGCAGGACTGCCTGAGCCCAAGAGGTTTAGACAGCTGTAACTGCACCCACTGCACTCCACCCTGGGTGACAGAGTGAGATCCCACCTCAAACAAACAAATTCTATAATGTTCTTTGGTAGGAGACAGAATATCATCCAGGGGAAAGACTGGGTGGAAAGGGCAAGGTGTTTCTGAGCAGAAATATTCCATCTCTTGTTCTTGAGTGATAATCAAATAGGTGAAAGCATAGTCACTGAGCTGTACACTACAGACCTGTGCATTTTTAAATTTATAAATTATATCTCAATAAAATAGTTTTTAAAATTTATTCTACAAAGACTCTCAAGCCATCACAATATCTTTCAAACAATCCCAGCTATTTAAAATAGTCCCTTGGCACCAACGTTATCAATAGAAAAAAATAAAACATGTTTGTCTGGGCACAGTGACTCAAACCTGTAATCCCAACACTTTGGGAGGCTGAGACAAGAGAACTGCTTGAGGCCAGGAGTTTGAGGCCAGCCTGGGCAACACAGCAAGACCCAGTCTCCATAGAAAGAAATAGGATATTGGCCGGGTGTGGTGGCTCATGCCTGTACCTGTAATCCCAGCACTTTGGGAGGCTGAGGCAGGCGGATCATGAGGTCAGGAGATCGAGACTATCCTGGCTAACATGGTGAAACCCCGTCTCTACTAAAAACACAAAAAATTAGCCTGGCATGGTGGCACGAGCCTGTAGTCCCAGATACTAGGGAGGCTGAGGCAGGAGAATCGCTTGAACCTAGGAGGTGGAGGTTGCAGTGAGCGGAGGTCGCACCATTGCACTCCAGCCTGGGCGACAGCAAGACTCAGTCTCAATAAATAAATAAATACGATATTTAAATAAAAATAATAGTTCCAGCCAGGCGCGGTAACTCATGCCTGTAATTCCAGCACTTTGGGAGGCTGAGGTGGGTGGATCAACACCTCTACTAAAAATACAAAAATCAGCCAGGCATGGTGGCGGGCGCCTGTAATTTCAGCTACACAGGAGGCTGAGGAAGATTCTATAGCTTGAACCCGGGAGGTAGAAGTTGCAGTGAGCCGAGATCGCACCATTGTACTCTAGCTGGGTGACAAGAGCGAAACTGTCTCAAAAATAATAATAATAATAATAGTCCCCAATTAGGTGGAGCAGTGGCATGTGCCAGTAGACCTAGCTACTCAGGAGACTGAGGCAAGAGGATGGCTTGAGCCTAGGCATATGAAGTTGCAGTGAGGCATGATCGCATCACTGCATTCCAGCCTGTGCAGCAGAGTCCCCAACTCCAAAAACAACAACAACAAAATTACTTATTTGTGAGCTTGTATCCTATAATATGTAATCTGAAACTCAGTATCTTCGTAGTACTAAGATTGGAGACAGCAAATACTTGTTTTTACTATTCAGCATACATACAATAGCTAGTGGCTACTACTAGTTTTTAAGACACCATTAAAATACTTGATATACTGTAACAGCAAATACTAAAAATCATCTTTAAAATACAGCAGGCAAAACTCAAAACATTTTGCAAACCCAAATACAACTGTTTCAGTCAAAGATTATTAACTGGTGTAAAACACCATAAACATTTAAACAGTGACAAGACAAAGTATTACCAATTGACCAAAAGGATAAAAGTATGTAGTCATTCTAAATGCAGTGACCTAACATTGTATTAATGGGTCAACCACATGTGACTTTAAATGAGGCATATCATTTGCGAGAAAGATTATCAAGCATTTAAATTTAATTTCCAGTTTACAATACAATGGACAGGAGAAAAGCTAAATGACACCATGAGAAAACAAGTGGACATATCCAGAAGGAAGGACATTCTACAGGAAAAAAGGTCGTATTTTTTTCAATGCCCTACATTCCCCAACTGTAAAATGGGGATAATAGAACTCATGCAACATAAAATATTTATGAAGACTAAAACTAGTTAACTAATATAAAGCTCTTGGCCGGGAGCAGTGGCTCACGCCTGTAATCCCAGCACGTTGGGAGGCTGAGGCAGGCGGATCACCTGACATCAGGAGTTCGAGACCAGGCTGGTCAACATGGTGAAACCTCATCTCTACTAAAAATACAAAATTAGCTGGGTGTGCTGGCGCATGCCTGTAATCCCAGCTACTTGGGAGGTTGAGGCAGGAAAATCGCTTGAACCTGGGAGACGGAGGTTGCAGTGAGCTGCGATCACACCATTGTATTCCAGCCTGGGCAACAAGAGCGAAACTCCATCTCAGAAATAAAAAAAAAAAGTAATAATAATAATAATAATACAAAGCTCTCAAATATTTTACTAAAAAGCTAGTACAACTATCAACAGGACATGATGCTTACCTCCAAAGTCTGAGATTGCATCCACATTACCATCAGAGAATGAAACCAAAAAACACCCAAAAATAATAAAACCAGGTTTGTGGTTAAGTGGCACCACTCAATGGCTTAGATTTAGGAAAAAAACACTCAAAGTACATTAGCGTGACAAGCACGCAGGGTCAAGAAAGGCTAGCAAGTATACTATAGGACACCTTCATAGCTGTTCAAATAAATCAGAATCTGTGACATAATCAAGTCTTATTATCAAGTCTTGTTACTAACTCATGGCAGCAATGTCCAGTAGAAATATAATGCGTATCACACATGTAATCTTAAATTTTCTAGTAGTCATACCACAAAGGTAAAAAGGAAACAGTTAAAATTAATTTTATTACTTTTTAAAGCCAATGTATACAATAATTTTGCCATATGATCAACTTGAAAAATAAATATTTAACATTCTTTATTTTTTCTCTAACCTGCTTCAGAGAAAGATAGTCTTTTCTTCATACTGTTTGAAATCTGTGGCCGGGCGCGGTGGCTCACACCTGTAATCCCAGCACTTTGGGAGGCCAAGATGTGCAGACCATTTTAGGCCAGGAGTTCGAGACCAAGCTGACCAACATGGCGAAACCCCATCTCTACTAAAATTACAAAAATTAGCTGGGTATGGTGGCACATGCCTGTAATCCCAGCTACTGGGGAGGCTGAGGCATGAGAATTGCTTGAACCCAGGAGGCAGAGGTTGCAGTGAGCTGAGATCCACACCACTGCACTCTAGTCTGGGGGATACAGCAAGACTCTGTCTCAACAGAAAAAAAATAATAATAAAATAAAATTTTAAAAATCTGGTAAGTACATATTTTATAAGTATCAATTCAAACTACTAATGTTTCGAAAGCTTAATAGCCACATGTGGCTAGTGGCTACTCAACTGAATAGCACAGATCTAAGCTAATTATTAACTTAAGGGAGATGGGTCTACATAGGCTTTTGTAACAGCAAGATTTAAGATACTTTTCCCACAGGGATATACATTCTAAATCTGTATTCTAATTAGAAGTGGTAGTTCGGCCAGGCATGGTGGCTCATGACTGTAATCCCAGTACTTTGGGAGGCCAAAGTGGGTGGATCATGAGGTCAGGAGTTCGAGACCAGCCTGACCAACATGGTGAAACCCCGTCTCTACTAAAAATACAAGAATCAGCCGGGCGTGGTGGTGCGCACCTGTAATCCCAGCTATTCAGGAGGCTGAGGCAGGAGAATCGCTTGAACCCGGGAGGCGGAGGTTGCGGTGAGCTGAGATCGCACTACTGCACTCCAGCCTAGACGACAGAGCAAGACTCCGTCTCCAAAAAAAATATAAAAATAAAAAGTAAAAGTGGTAGTTCACCAAGAGTCAATCAGGGATACCCATTCAAGCAAGACCACCAATGCTAACATTACTTTTTAACTTGGCCACTTGAATACTTTGATAATAGGGATTTTTCGAAATAGAGTTTCGCTCTTGATGGCGTGATCTCGGCTTACAACCTCTGCCTCCTAAAGTTCAAGCAATTCTCTTGCCTCAGCCTACTGAGCAGCTGGGATTACAGGCATGCGCCACCACGCCTGGCTAATTTTGTATTTTTAGTAGAGACAGGATTTCTCCATGTTGGTCAAGCTAGTCTCAAACTCCCCGCCTCAGGTGATCCGCCCACGTTGGCCTCCCAAAGTGCTGGGATTTAGGGCGTAAGCCACCATGCTGGCCAACAGGGACTAATTCTGAGTGGTGATGGTGATTGTTTCAGTCACTGGAGTGGACGAATCTCTCATGTTATAGTCCTATACTCTTAATACAGCTTAATAAACTGGCATCCTAGATTGTCTATCATTTTCTTTTTCAAGCTAAACTTTTGCAGTCAGTCCTCAAAAGCTCGAACAAACCTTGAAACAGAACAAACCTTAATTTCAGGACCTGAGAAGCTAAGAAGGAATCCCTGACACTTGTCAACCACACATTGTGACTCTCAGCTTTATACTGTTAGGAGAAATATGAGAAGTAGGAGTTAAAAGATCAATCAGTCTTGGTCTACACTAGTTTAACTTTTGTTGGAGTCACGGAACGCTTCAAAGATTTGATAAGAATTAAGGCCCCTCCTCCCAGAAAAAGTGTACACAAAAATTCCATTTTCAGGAGGTCCACCTTTGGATTCCATGTTAGGAATCCCCAGATTGATGGAATACTGATTTTTAAATTCTGACTTCTAAATTATATTAAAAATAAATAATAAGTAAATGACTCGGTTACAAGTCTAAAAGAATTTCCTTAAAATGGTCATTTACTGAAAATGATAGAAAAGTTCCGATTTCTTACCAACCTGAATGAGTACGCATATGTCTAGTTAGATGAGTCTTCTGAGAACTTGAGTAAGGACAAAGTTCACATTTATATGGGCGTTCTCCTGCAAAATTTCAATAATATAAGAGTGTTTAAATGTCACGAAATAAGCCAAATACAATTCTCACTAACAATGCAACAATGTTCAGTGCTCAGCACATTTTAACAAGAATTTTTTTTTCCTATTTCTGGCAAAAAGATCAATTTATCATGTATTTAAAATGTAAGTTATTTATTTCAGAAACTATGACTACATTATTTTGGCTTTGCTGACAAGAAAACAACATTGACTTTCCGAATTCTCACAGCCCTTTTAATTTTCACAGTGATACTGCATGTTAATACATTAAGTAGTGATAAGTAAAAAACTATCTTGATAAGGTACAAAGCATTTTTGTTATATTAAGAATCACCTTTTAAAAAATCTACCTGAACTGTCTGATGCTATTAACGCCGGTTTTTGGGGGTTTTTTTTAACTTGTAAATGATGAATCTACTACCATTTGAAAGTGTTAGCTTAAAACAATACTTCTGAGTGAGAATGTAATTGCTTTATGCTAAAAATTTTCAAGTGGTAGAGTTCCAGACCAGCCTGGGCAACACAGCAATACCTCATTTCTAAAAATTTATTTTAAAAACTAGCCTGGGGCTGGGCACGGTGGCTCACGCCTGAAATCCCAGCACTTTGGGAGGCTGAGGCTGGTTGGTACGTGCCCGTTGTCCCAGCTACTCGGGAGGCTGAGTGAGACTTCGTCTCGTTTAAAAAAAAAAAAAAAATAGCCTGGGCTGAGCATGGGGATTGTGGCCCCTGACTGTAACCCCAACACTTTGGGAGGCCAAGACAGGCCCATCATTTGAGCCCAGGAGTTCAAGACTAGCCTGGGCAACATAGCAAGACCTCCTCTCTACAAAAAACAGAAAAATTAGCCAGGCGTGGTGGCGCATGCCTGTGGTCCCAGCTACTTGGGAGGCTGAGATGGGAGGATTGCTTGAGCCCAAGGACGAGGCTGGTGCGAGCCATGATTGTACCACCGTGCTCCAGCCTGGCTGAAAGTGAGACCCTGTAGTCTCACTTGGGAGGCTGAGGCGGGAGGATCACTTGAGCCCAGAGTTTGAGGCTGCAATGAGCTATGACGGCACCACTATACTCCAGCCTGGAGTACAGAGAGAGCCTGTCTCTAAAAATAAAAATAAAAAACACTAAGCTAAAAAGAAAAATTTAAGAGAAGGTCATCAATTTTCTTTTTATTGTTTTTTATGAGACAGGGTCTCGCTCTGTTGCCCAGACTGGAGTGTGGTGGCGTGAACGTAGCTTCTGCAGCCTGGACCTCCCGGGCTCAACAGATCCTCCCACTTCAGCCTCCTAAGTAGCTGGGACCATAGGCGTGTGCCACCAAGCCCAGCTAATTTTTTTTTTTTTTTTTGGTAGAGACCAGGTTTTGCCATGTTGCCCAGACTGGTCTCGAACTTCTGGGCTCAAGCAATCCACCTATATTGGCCTCCCAAAGTGCTGGGATTACAGGCATGAGCCACCATGCCCAACCAGTCATCAATTTTTAAAACAAATTATAAAAGCCACAGGGACTGAAGACTAGAGGCCAGTGATTTAATACTGAAGAATTTAAGACTCAAAGGTAGGAAACGTATATTCTTTTTAGACATGGCTGTCAACAACAAAACAAGCCTTTTTTTTTTTTTTTTTTTTTTTTTGAGACGGAGTCTCACTCTGTTGCCCATGCTGGAGTGCACTGGTGAGATCTCGGCTCACTGCAAGCTATGCCTCCTGGGTTCACACCATTCTCCTGCCTCAGCCTCCCGAGTAGCTGGGACTACAGGCACCCGCCACCATGCCCGGCTAATTTTTTGGTATTTTTAGCAGAGACTGGGTTTCACCTTGTTAGCCAGGATGGTCTCGATCTCCTGACCTCGTGATCCACTCACCTCAGCCTCCCAAAGTGCTGGGATTACAGGCATGAGCCGCCACACCCGGCAAAACAAGCTTTTTAAAAAAGGTATACAATTTGTTTTAATATAGTCTCCAAACACAAGATAATTATGACCTTGGTAAAGCTACTAAAACACTGTTTCCCCATCTGTAAAAGTAACAGAATCTTCATTTCCTGTAATTGCAAAAGCTTAAATAATACATGCAGAGCATTTAACACTGTATCTGGCACATAGTAAAGCCCTCAATAAATGTAAGCTATCAATTTCGTCTAAGACAGAAACAAATGTGTCTAATAAAATAAGGAAAAGGTGGTACACAGAAAAAAGAACAGGCCAGGCATGGTGGCTCATGCCTGTAATCCCAGCACTTTGAGAGGTAGGCGGATCATTTGAGCCCAGAAGGCCGAGGCTTCAGTGAGCCGTGACCACACCACTGCACTCCACACAGGGCAACAGAGCGAGACCCTGTCTTAAAACAAAAAACAAACAACAACAAAAAGAATGGTGATAGATGGGAAATGTGTTCCTCATAACTATTCTGCTGTAATTCGCTGGTAGCTACGTATTAGCTGTAAAGAGTTGGTAGCAACAGAATGCCTACCTTATGACCTGGAACAATTAAGATAGTTTTATGTTAATGGAATTCTGTAAAAAAAAGATTTACAAATAGCCAATAAACACATGAAAAGATGAACATTATCATTAGCCGTGAGGGAAATGCAAATCAAAACCACAAGGAGATGAAGACTTCATATCCACTAAGATAGCTGTAATCACAAAGACAGATGTTAACAGTATTATTGCTAAGGATGTGCTGAAATTGGAACCCTCACACATTGCTGGTGGGATTGTAAAATGGCATGGCTAATTTGGAAAACAGTTTGGCAATTACCCAAAATGTTGCTATTATACTGCCCCACAATCTCACGCTTAGATATATATCCAAAAGAAACAAAAACATACGTCCACACATAACTTAAACATGAATATTCATAGCAGCATTATTCAGACTGCTTATTATGATTCCACTTATGTGAAATATTCAGAACAGGCCAATATATAGTGAACTGCATATGTAAACTGTATCTCAATAAAGTTGGAAAAAATTAAATACCACTGCAGATAAACTTGAAGAATCAAAGATAATTTACTTTTAAATTCTTTTATTTTATTATTATTATTTTTTGAGACGCAGTCTCGCTCTGTCGCCCAGGCTGGAGTGCAGTGGCGCGATCTTGGCTCACTGCAACCTCTGTCTCTCGGGTTCAAGTGATTCTCCTGCCTCAGCCTCCCGAGAAGCTGGGACTACAGGCTAAGTTTTGTATTTTTAGTAGAGACAGGGTTTCACCATGCCAACCAGGCTGATCTCAAACTCCCAACCTCAGGTGATCTGCCTGCCTCCCAAGGTGCTGGGATTACAGGCATGAGCCATCTCGCCCAGCCTGCTTTTAAATTCTTTACAACAGATTACTTTATCTGTGTAATTCCACAAACTAGGCATAACTCTCCTCCAGAAAGCCTAGTTACCTACTGATTTTTCAGTTACACATACAGGCAAAAAGGTTTTCTTTAAAAGTAGATTTTGTGAACTAGTTAAATATCAAAACCACTAAACTAAAGAGGTCAACCAGAATGAAAGTCCCCAGCTCCCCCCAACCCTTTTGGTGGAGGTTGCAGTGAGTCGAGATTGCTGAACTTTAAATGCTACTTGTTTTGTTTGTTTTTGAGACAGAGTCTCACTCTGTCCCCCAGGCTGGAGTGCAGTTGCACAATCTCGACTCACTGCAACCTCCACCTCCCAGGTTCAAGCGATTCTCCTGCCTCATCCTCCCAAAGTGCTAGGATTACAGGCGTGAGCCATCATGGAACGGCTATAAATGATACTTGTATATGACCTTGGGAACATCACTTCAGCCTTTTAAATCTGAAGTTTTCCCCTGTGTAAACATGAACTATCATCACAGATGCTATTTTCCTCAATGGATTGTTCTGAAGATTAGCACAGAATAGAAGGGCACAAGAAACACAATTAAGCCCATTAAGTCAATCAGAAAACTCGGCTACTTACTAATGCAAGTGGAAATGAGAAGTAATTCCTGAACACTATCAATTTAAGTGATTCCTGTCTTTTCTCTCTCTACTGTTCCGCACCAGATGAGTTTATTTTCCATAATTTTCAGAACTATCCATTTAATACCAGAGATACTTTCAGAATTTACATAATCAAAATATTAACCTTCAATCTATACATCACCAAATTGTTTTAAAATGTAAAAAAGGCCAGGTTTGGTGGCTCACGCTTGTAATTCCAGCACCTTGAGAGGCCGAGGTCAGCTGATCACAAGGTCAGGAGGTCGAGACCAGCCTGGCCAACATGGTGAAACGCTGTCTCTACTAAAAATTTTTTTTTAAATTAGCTGGGCGTGGTGGCACGCACCTGTAATCCCAGCTCCTCGGGAGGCTGAGGCAGGAGAATCACTTAAGCCCTGGAGGCGGAGGTTGCAGTGAACAGAGATCACGCCATTGCACTCCAGCCTGAGCAACAGAGCAAGACTCCATCTCAAAAAAAATATATATACACACACACACACACACACACACACACACAAAACTGGCCAGGCGTGGTGGCTCACGCCTGTAATCTTTGGGAGGCCGCGGCGGGTGGATCACTTGAGGCCGGGAGTTCGAGACCAGCCTGGCCAACATGGAGAAACCCTGTCTCTACTAAAAATACAAAATTAGCAGGTGTGGTGGTGCATGCCTGGAATCCCAGCTACTCAGGAGGCTGAGGCAGGATAATTGCTTGTACCTGGGAGGCGGAGGTTGCAGTGAGCCGAGATTGCACCACTGCACTCCACCCTGGGCGACAAGAGTAAAACTCTGTCTCAAAAAAAAAAAAAAAAAGTAAAAAAAAAAAAATCAGAATGAAGGTAATACCGGGGAAAAATAAGCATTAAGACCAAATAAACCAGGCCACGCTTGGTGGCTCAGGCCTGTAATCCCAGCACTTCAGGAGGCTGAGGTGGGCAGACCACCTGAGGTCAGGAGTTCAAGACTAGCCTGGCCAACACGGTGAAACCACATCTCTACTGAAAATACAAAAATTAGCCGGGCATGGTGGAAGGCACCTGTAATCCCAGCCAAATGAATATGGTGTACTTATTTATGAGTTTAGTATATATGATGGCTGGGATTTAAGGTATTGTAGGTAAGGCTGGTTTAGTCTAACAGTCTGTCTAATTCAAACTGTCAAGTGATTAATGGGGTTGTGTCCCCAGGTAACTTTCATTTCCTACTCCATGTATTTTTGTAATGCTTGACCTTTACTTCTGAAATCGAATGGTTTCAAAGCATCGAGACAATCAATCACAGCTTATGACAAATTCCAAAGGGACTACAAATTCTTTTACTGGACTAAATTTTAAAGCATTCAACACATGAGCCATCCATCTGCTGGGGCTTAGCAATCCTGTAAGAGGTCACACTCTTGTAATAGAATTTCACCTGCAAGTTTTATTGTTTAAGCCTACCAGTTAATAGTTTTAAGTATCTGGGATATAAAAAATAAGTAAATAAAATAAATTTTTAAAAATTAAGTCGCTGGATACGGTGGCTCACACCCATAATCCCAGCACTTTGGGAGGCTAAGGGCAGATTACTTGAGCTCAGGAGTTACGGACCAACCTGGGCAACATGGCGAAACCCTGTCTCTACCATACAAATATCAGCCAGGTGTGGTGGCATGCGTCTGTGGTCCCAGCTACCTGGGGGACTGAGGCGAGAGGGTCACAAGTCCAGGAGGTCAAGGCTGCAGTGAGCAGTGATCTCACCACTGCACTCCAGGATGGGTGACAAAGTAAAACTATCTCAAAAAAAAAATGGGCCAGGCGCGGTGGCTCACGCCTGTAATCCCAGCACTTTGGGAGGCCGAGGCAGATCACGAGGTCAGGAGTTCGAGACTAGCCTGGCCAACATAGTGAAACCCCATCTCTACTAAAAAAACAAAAAATTAGCTAGGCATGGTGGTGGGCACCTATAATCCCAGCTAATGGGGAGGCTGAGGCATGAGAATCGCTTGAACCTGGGAGGTGGAGGTTGTAGTGAGCCGAGATCGCGTCACTGCACTCCAGCCTGGGGCACAGAGGGAGATCCTATCTCCAAAACAAAACAAAAATTAAGTCTACCACTCCACTTAAAGCAGCATCAATTCCCCTCCTCAGTGTCCCCTTTACCAGTGGGGTTCAGTCCTGGCAAGTGCCAACTCCTGTAAGAGGAGACCTGAGGCAAACAGCATCCCACACCCCCTATTCATTTGTGACCCCAAGAGTAGAGTACTGGATTATTCTCTATCCATTCATCAGGATCCAAATGTACGAATTCTTACCAGGAAAATGTAACAGAAATGTCCAAATGAGCTACCAACAGTTAAAAACATTTATTTGAAAAATGAGGCCCCTCAATTACAATATTTAAAACCCAATTTAAATTTTAAAAAATTAGGGTGTGGTAGGGCACATCTGTAGTCCCAGTTACTTTGGAGGTTGAGATGGGAGGACTGCCTGAACCCAGGAGGTAGAGGCTGTGGTGAGCTGTGATCACACCACTGCCTGGGCTCCAGGGTGAGACTCCATCTCAAATAAATCAATAAATGAATAAATAAATCCAATTAAAAAAACTACAGTGAACAGCAGCTGAATAAAACCCAATTTAAAAGTGAATGACTAGTGTGCACAGTGGCTCAGGCCTATAATCCCAACACTTGGGAAGACTGAGGCAGGAGGATCACTTGAGGCCAGGTGTTCAAGACCAGCCTGGGCAACATAGTGAGACCCCCCCATCTCCACAAAAAGAAATTAAAAAAAAAAAAAAAAAAAAAACAGTTTCGGCCGGGTGCGGTAGCCCACCCCTATAATCCCAGCAATTTAGGAGGCCAAAGTGGGTAGATCACCTGAGGTCAGGAGTTTGAGACCAGCCTGGCCAACATGGCAAAACCCCATCTCTACTAAAAATACAAAAATTAGCCAGGGGTGGCACTCACGCCTGTAATCCCAGCATTCTGGGAAGCTGAGGTGGGCGGATCACGAGGTCAGGAGTTCAAGACCAGCCTGGGCAACATGGTGAAACCCCGTCTCTACTAAAAATACAAAATCAGCTGGGTGTGGTGGTGGGCACCTATAGTCCCAGCTACTCGGGAGGCTGAGGCAGGAGAACTGCTTGAACCTGGGAGACAGAGGTTGCAGTGAGCCAAGACCATGCCACTGCACTCCAGCCTCGGCAACAGAGCCAGACTCCGTCTCAAAAAAAAAAAATTAGCCAGGCACGGTGGTGGGTGCCTGTAATCCCAGCTACTCGGGAGGCTGAGCCAGGGAGGCTGAGGCAAGATAATCACTTGATCCCTGAGGCAGAGGTTACACTGAGCTGAGATCTTGCCACTGCACTCCAGCCTGGGCGACAAAGCCAGACTGTCTCAAAAAAAAAAAAAAGTTTCAACTTTTTTTATACAGTTGCGCTTAGTATCAGTTCAAACATCCTAAACATAATTGTCTGAAAAATACATTTTCTACAAGTGTTTGCTTTCATAGGAAAATAGTTTCAATTGGTGATAATCCCACCCACCTTTTAAAAACTACCTTCTCACATTTCTTTTTTGTGGACAAAGACAAGTTGTTCCATTTAGGAACTCAATGCTATAAGTCAAATGTTTTAAAGTTTGAGGCTTTTGTTAAGTGGGCATGTGCAAGGTTAATCACTGAGTTTTCCTTTTTATATAAGCCCTCAATTTCTTTCAGAAACTACACTGCATCTTCAATGTGTTCACTGTCACAGAAATAAATACACAAACTTTTTTTTTTCTGTTTTCTTTTTGAGACGGGGGTCTTTCCACGTTTCCCAGACTGGTCTAGAACTTCTGGGCTCAGGCAGTCCTTCCGCCTCGGCCTCCCGAGGTGCTGGGATTACAGGCGTGAGCCACCATGCACGGCCAGTCTAACTTGCTGAAGGTAAATCCCAAGTTAGGATATGTACTTTAGTAAGACCACAGTAAGATCTCTTGGCTGTTCCTCTGTGCTTTACATGTAACTTCACATAATCCTCCCAACCTAGATATTGTTACTCCATGGAGAAATTTCTGAACAAAGAGGTTAAACAACTTGTGCAAGGTCACAAAGATAGCAAAATGGAACCTGGATTTGAACCAGAGTCCTTTTTCTCAAGCACTACTTAACTAACCACTCAAGTAACAATCAGAAAAGAGAACTGAACTTATGGACTAGAAAGCTTCTCTTACCTGTATGAGTTCTAACATGCTGAACATAATTGTTTTTTCTGTCTGAAAAATAGTTGCATTTTCCACATGTGTATACTTTCCTTGGAAAATGGTTTCTTAAATGTTTCCTCCAGTGATACTCGCTCACTGTTGTGTATGTGCAAATGATGCACTTGTAGACTCGCTCATTATCCCCAGCTCTGGTGTGGTGTTTCAGGTGTGCTGTATAGTGATCATATCGATTGGTATTGTAGCCGCAGCGGTCACAGCGAATGGGGCCCTTGGAGAAATCTCCCTCTTCTGCAGTGGAAGAGCCAGATTCCCTGGCTTTTGCCTGCTTCTCTGCACTCTCTTCCACAAAAAATTTCTTAGCACTGTGAACTCTGATGTGATGCACAAACTGTTCTTCAGATTCTGCTTCATATTGGCATGGCTTACAGCGAAAGGGTTTGGTCTTCGAGCTCTTGCCTTTGTCCTCCGCTCCAGGTGTTTCAGGGGGAAGATCTTTATTTGAACTGTAAATCTCTGGAGCACCTGATGCCTCAAATACAGGCTGAGGTTCTACGACGCTGAGTTCCAAACTTCTCAGTTCCATGTTTTCCAGTCCATGAGGTTCACCTTTTATTTCAGCAGACTCTTCAAGTCCTTCTCCTTCTTCACTATCTGAAAAGTTGTTATCCCCAACAGGCATCAGTTCTGCCATCTGTCTTTCTTCACCGACCAGGTAATCACAGCAGCTGCCATTTACCTCCCCAGTTAAGGCCACATTTGCCAGCATAATAAGCTGAGGTGCGGCCAGTTCAGCTTTGGAAAGGTCATGCAAGTCATACATGTCGTTAGTCAGGGCCATTCCAATGTTGCCACTGCTGGTAAACAGCCCTCCTCCTCCAGAAGACTGCCCCATTACCTGGGTGGCCATAACTGTATTCTGAATTAAAAACAAAACAAAACAAGAGCACCAGTTTAAACACTACTGTTACTGGCTTAAAACCACATCGCTGTAATTCTTCATAACTTAAAAATTTTCCAGTATGATCTTTATAACTCAGTAAACTTCATCGCCTATTAAAAACAAATCTTTAAAATAGTTAATTCCCAATAGTCTACTGCAATCACCAAAAAAAAATTTCTACTATCCCTATAAAACAATTCTACCAATTGTTTGCACAACTCATTCATCATTCAGCCACTGGCATGTGGTGCCTCCTCAAGCACTTTTAATTGTTCTGGTGGGGATAAAAAGTAACCTTCATTTTTACTGTTAAAATTATTTTAAAAATTCAAAACATGAGTAGTAAATTATTGTCCTCCCAACTCTTCCCCCCTTCAACAGTTCAATGGTCTGAATCAGAAAGCCCAGAAATCCACAAGCCATTCAGTGCATTTATTAAGTACACAAACACATCTGGAAAGTACAAGCCTGTAATAATTGTTCAACTTAATTGGATTTCGCATGAACTCAACTAACTCCAAAAGAATAAACTACTGTGAAAAAGTAGCAGTCAGTCCCTTAATTTTTCGACAACTCCACAGGCTTAAAAGAAAAAACATTTATGGACCCCTTTTCTTGTGAAAAAGGAAGTTTGATTTATTCAAAACTTCACAAATAAAAATTAATAAGCTTATTTTTCTGCAGGCTGAAGTTCCGCAACACTGAATTCCAAGCTTTTCAATACGAATAAAATCATCGTGCAACTCAACTCGACAATCAGCAACTTTCTTGCATTGTGCTTGACTTGGCCTACTTGCCTAGTGGAAGCCATTACAAGATCACCTTCTTCAAAACAAGTTGGGCTTTCTAAATGCTACGTTACTTCTCAATCTAAAAGGAAGTGTTCACTCGCAAATTAAAAAAAGTAAGAAGTTCTAAGAAAATAAAGTTAAACCGAAAATACAAAAAGTAACCCGCTTCACCCAAGTGTATAAACACAAACCGGTTTAGTTCTACGTACCAACAAAAGTTGGAAGCAAATGCCATCACAGAAAACAGAGGGCGAAGGCTGTCCCGGGGCTGAACAGCCCAAGCTATTGGGTAATTTGGCCCAACATCGACTTTTCTAATTGCTCCCTAACCCCTAACTGCCACCCCAAATGGAATTTTAACGATTGTTAGGAAGACCGTCCAGGCACAGCCCGAAAGCCCAACGTGCTGCACGAATTCCTCCGTGCTGCTGCCACCAGCGCCTGCCTCGGCGGCGGCATTCCTAACTGAAATAGGCATTCGGCCATTTTCTCAAAATACCAAACACAAAGCAGCTCTTTGCAAACTCGGGCGCTCTCGCTTCCTCTCGCCTCGGCCCGCTCACTGCACACATTTACACACCAACTCGCGGGAGTCGCCCCGACACTCGTCCAGAGCCTTTTCCTGCGCTCTCCAACACTAAAACGGGGGAGGGGATCAAGCTCCGGGCGCTGTTTGGCCGGAACCAGTCCTCCCCGAGTCCAGGCAGCCCCCTCCCCAGCCCTAGGGCCCCCGTCCCGGGAGAGGACGGAAAGTTACCGCGCAGCCGGCGTCCGGGCTTCTCCGACCGCCCCCGGGCCCCTCCGACCGCCCCGGGGCTCGCCCAACGCCCAGGGCCGGGGAGGCTCCGCGGGCGCCCTCGCGAGGCGTCGGGCTCCGAGCGCCGGAGGGGGCCCCCACGCGGGCCAGCCGCCACCCCCGCGCCCCGGAAGTTTGCGAACTTCACTCCCCCACGGCGCCCGGCAGGACGCGCGCCCCAGCCCCGCCAGCTCCAGCGGTCGGGTGGCCGGACGCGGGGGCCAGCGGCGCCGGACGGCCGAAGCGCAGAAATCGCTGTCCAGCCCCGCAGGCGGAACCGCCCGGGCCCCGGGGCTGACTCAACCCGCCCGGCCGCACTCAACGGCGCCTTCCGGCGACAGGGAGAGGCCCTGGGGGAGGGGGCCAGGAGAGCCGCGGGCCGGCGCGGGGCTGCAGTGGGACCCGGGGGCAGGAGGAGGAAGCAGAGGAAGTTTCAGGACTAGGGGCCCGAGCAGCTCCGCTCCTTGGCCTCAAAGGACCTGACTCGGTGGAGCGTCCGGGCCAGCGCGGAGGCGCCGTCCCAGCCTCCAGTGGGGAGGGGGTCCAGGCGACGCGCTGCTCCCAACAAACGCCCCCAGCCCCCGGGCGGCTGCTGTGTAACCCGATCCTGCTCGGCCGCCAGCCCCCGCCCGGCGGGGCCGCCACCGCCGGAGCCACAGTATCTGCAAATCAGCCCTGGACAGCGCCTGACTCCGCGTCCTTCCGCGCCCTCCCCCTCCCGCCACTGCCGCCGCCCGGGCGGCCCTCCCCCACCCTGACCGAGCCCCCAGCCCAGCGCCCCACTTACCGGCCTTCCTCGGTGAGGAGGGGCGGGCGACCCTGAGTCGCCGCTCCTTCTCCGACTACTTTTCTTTGTTGCTGGAGTTTCGGGGGAGAGGTGGGGGAGGGTGATAAAGTTGGGTGCTGGGGCCGTCGTGGACCAAGAAGGCCCAGAAGTGGGGCTGCAGAGGGTGCTCAGGCCTCCGGGCCTCGCCCTGCCGTCTCGGCTGCCGCAGCCGCCGCCGGGGTCTGGGGCCCCGGGCCTCGGCGGCGCTCGCTCCGCTGCTGCGCCGCGAGCTCGCGGCAGCCGCACATTCCAACACAGGACGCTGCGCCGCGCACCCAGTCCGCGCCGCCGCCGCCGCCGCCGCCGCCGCCACCGCCCGCGGGACACGCCCCCTCCGACGCCCGCGCGCGCCCGCGAGACACGCCCCCTCCGACGCCCGCGCGCGTGGCCGCTAGGCGCGCCCCGCCCCTCTACCAAGCAAGGAGTGCCCCAGTCTCCAGCTCGCCTGGGGGCGCGTCTAGGGGGAGCCGCCCGTAATCCTCCCGGCCCCTCACTCCTGCCCTTAGGTCAGAAAAGAGGCGGGCCCCACTCCCTTTCTCGATTTCTATTACAAACAAACAACAAAAGTTCCCCCCAGCCCTGGCGTGCATGCATGACAATAGAGCTGTTAAAAGAAGAATCCGCAGGCTTTGACGGGTCTCTTTAGAGCTATTGTCACCGGCCTCTCAAGTCTAAAGCGCTCCAAGATACCCTTCAGATCTCTTCAAGTCTCCACCCATAGCTGTCCTTGACTAATTAAGCTTCGTTTTAAGCGTCTGCGGTAAAAAAAAAAAAAAAAAAAAAAAAAAAAAAGCCTTCCAAATTTCAAACTACCGGAGGGGGAATGCAGTCAGTTTGGGAGAAGTGAGAAGAAAACGTTTCGGGAAGGAGGTTATGGACTCAGAAAGCGTGAGCGTGAGGACTGAGGGGACAGATCCCTAGACGTGGCAGGTAGCAGGTCATTGCTGAGCCCGGAAAGCACGACTGCAGGGGAGGAATTACCCTCAAATGACAGAAGAAAAGGTGGTGAGGACGGGGAGGCTGCCTGGGACCACGGTGTGTCGGAGTAACCGGGCTCACGTCTATGAAGCGGGATAACCAAGCGGAATGCCTAGCCCAGTCATGTGCTAACAAAAACAAAAACAACAAAAAAGAACAGAGAGTAATTCCACCCCCTTTCACACCTGAAAGAGCTTCTCAGTCTGCCTTTGATACCTTCCTAAACGTCAGTCGTAAGTCACACCTGTCCTCAGAAGCATAGTGGCTCCCCATGACTACAAGCTTAAAGCTTAAACCCCTTAGTGTGGCGTTCAAGCCCCTACTTAACTTGACCTAGATAAGTCTGACTACTGCTTGGTATTACAACATAAGTAGCAAGTGCTATGGGGGTTTGCCAGTAGGAAGATGGATCCCAAGAGGTTCTAGAAACTTTTCACAGTAGATGTATTCAGTCTGACCTTGGAGAATGAGGAAAACTTCAACAGGTGGAAAGTAGGGCAAGGAACACTCTACACAGTGAAAAGGGCAAGCTCAAAATCCCAAAGCAGTTGTTAAGACATCCCAGCTTCTCCTCAGGGTACCTCACTTCCTTCTCTTTGAAGTTCCTTTATTTGTTTCTCTTAGGGCAGGGCTTCCAGACTCTTCATTTCCTGGTATACCCACATAGGACCTCTGTTTCCCTCTATCTGGACAATATATTACTAATTAATGCAGTCTCCGATGCAAGATGAAATGAAGACCCTAAGGTGCTCGACCACCAAAAGTTTCAATGAGGCAATTTCAAATGTAACACCTCTCCATGAATCAAACCTGAAAAGTATTCATTTTCATTGAACCAAAGAGACAGGAAGGAAGGGAGGGAGGGAGGGAGGAAAGGAAGATCGACATTTTTAGGACTGGTACAAACTTTTCTATATATATTTTATTTGTTTAACTAAAATCAAGTTTGAGGTCACATGACTTTTTTAGATGCTGTAGCCCAGGGTACAATTCAGGCCTCTACCAAGGTTGTCAAAGACATAAACTTGTTTTCTTTCCCTTTTTTAGGTCCAAAAAGGCAAAAATGAAATGTCTCTTGTTAAACTTACTAAATGTCCTTCATTTCCTCAATCTGACTGCTTACTGGAAATGTCTTATTAATTGCAAATTTATTCCCACATATTGTGATGCAAATAGAAGAATGGCGAATGGGCAGCTGCATTCATTTAAAATTAGCAGAGGCCCTTGTTCAAGGGATGGCATATTCAGAGTGACCCAAATTATCATGACATGAAGGCCACAGGTCAAATTCATAGGCCAAATTACAAATCAATTGAAAATTTTCTTGAGGGAAGCTGTTGCTATGAACTTGAATTCCTAACTGTTTTTCAAAAGTCTGTATTTTACTTTGCTGTATCCAAACTTTAGGATCTTCTGCAAGATAAAAACTCTGAAATGAGAATGAGTTCTGCTTTTCTTATATGGTTTTTTTCCTGCATATTTAACTCATCAATTTTTTTATTTTAATTATCATATGTTCTTAATAGTATTTTCTCTAGAGAGATTTCTTTCTTTTTTCTTTTTTCTTTTTCTTTCTTTTTTTTTTTTTTTTTTGAGACAGAATTTGGCTCTTTTTGCCCAGGCTGGAGTGCAATAGCACGATCTCGGCTCATGGCAACCTCCACCTCCCGGGTTCAAGCAATTCTCCTGCCTCAGCCTCCCGAGTGGCTGGGATTACAGGCATGTGCCACCACGCCAAGCTAATTTTGTATTTTTAGTTAGAGACAGGGGTTTCTCCATGTTGGTCAGGCTGGTCTCGAACTCCCAACCTCAGGTGATCCGCCTGCCTCGGCTTCCCAAAGTTCTGGGATTACAGGCGTGAGCCACCACACCTGGCCAATTTTATATATATATATATATTTTTGTTTTGTTTTTTGTTTTGTTTTGTTTGACATGGAGTCTTGCTCTGTCACCCAGGCTGGAATGCAAAGGTTCGATCTCGGCTCACTGCAACCTCCACCTCCCGGGTTCAAGTGATTCTCCTGCCTCAGCCTACTGTGTAGCTAGGATTACAGGCACGTGCCACCTTGTCTGGCTAATTTGTGTATTTTTAGTAGAGACGGTGTTTCACCATGTTGGCCAGGCTAGTCTTGAACTCTTGACCTCAGATGATCCACCTGCCTGGGCCTCCCAAAGTGCTAGGATTACAGGTGTGAGCCACCCCGCCCGGGAGTCTTGCTCTGTCGCCCAGGCTAGAATGCAGTGGCAAGATCTTGGCTCACTGGAACCTCTGCCTCCTGGGTTCAAGCAATTCTCCTGCCTCAGCCTCCCGAGTAGCTGAGATTACAGGCACCCGCTAGGACGCCCAGCTAATTTTTGTATTTTAGTAGAGATGGGGTTTCACTATGTTGGTCAGGCTAGCCTCGAACTCCTGACCTGAGGTGATCCACCCGCCTCGGCCTCCCAAAGTGCTGGGATTACCTGTGTAAGCCACCGAGTCCAGCCAGCATCATCTACTCTTGCTGCCGGTTGGACTCTGACCTCTTGTTCTGGTTCTGATAACTGGAATAGTGTCTTACTCATTATAGGCATCAACAGCTTGAGCCAGGGAGGTTTTCCCTTCATGCTGAGAAGGGAAGGAGGTGAACAAGAGAACTTGAGACTTGAGCTGGGCTCCTTCCTGCCTTCTTTTGGAGCCTAGATCACATTTGGAACCCGCTCCCATTTTCGTCCAATCCTAATGCCCTTCCCTGCTGTTTCTGTCTCTAACATTTATTACTAACATGCTAGGTATTTTTATTTATTTACCCTACTTAGGAACTTAAGCTCCAGAAAGGCAGAGACATTTTTTTATCCCCAGCACCTATAACTCGTTAGTTGCTCAACAAATATTAGTTAGATGAATGGTTACAAAATCCTAGCTTGGTATCACAATCTCTCAAAGTGGGGACCATCCTTACCCATGTTGGTACCCAATGTTCAGTACCCATTACAGTCTTCCCTCATGTTAAGCATGAGCCTGCCTCCTTGAATCTCCCTAATAACTACTGTTAAATAAATAAATGCTCCTGGATCCCTGGTCTTGGGGTTCTACCCTCCTGGTGAAAATCTCCCTGCCTGCTCTTCTGCATATTGTATTCCTAGCACATTCCTGATTTCACACATCAGCCTCTGGTTGGATATTCCTTGGTGATCATTAACAATCTGTTTTGGCCGGGGGCGGTGGCTCACGCCTGTAATCCCAGCACTTTGGGAGGCTGAGGCAGGCAGATCACCTGAAGTCGAGAGTTCTAGACCAGCCTGACCAACATAGAGAAATCCTGTCTCTACTAAAAATACAAAATGAGCTGGGCGTGGTGGCACACGCCTGTAATCCCAGCTACTTAAGAGGCTGAGGCGGGAGAATGGCTTGAACCTGGGAGGCGGAGGTTGCGTGAGCAGAGATCGTGCCAGTGCACTCCAGCCTGGGCAACAAGAACAGAACTCCATCTCAAAAAAAAAAAAAATGTTTCAACCTTAGGTATCGTTCCATTTGATGGGTTTAAATACAAGTTACATAGCCCATCATCTGCATTGCTCTGCCTCTCTCTTCTCTGGCCTTTACCATTGTCCTTCTTTCCAGAATTCTCCCTCCAAATGTTATGTAGGCCACAAAATGTCACAAATGCAAGAGATCTTAGAGGTGCAGGCTCTTGTTTTATATGTAAAAGGAGACAGGCCTACAAGCTTTTGGCTTGTCCAGGTTTGCACAAGTAGTTAGGGCACAGATGGAGGTAGGACCCATGACTCAATTTCTAGCCAGTCCGGTGCTCTTTCCATGTCTCTCAGACACTTTGTCCAGTCTTCTTTCTGCTCTACCCTGGCCCTATTCCCGAAAACATCTTTTAATCTTTGGGGCCTGATGGGCCACTATGTACAATGGCTTTAGAGATGTATATATTTGAGATAGGGGGACTTTTCAGATCCGCAATTCCATAACTCTGAAGCCTACTTTTTATATTAAGATTAATTACCTTCTGGGCCAGGCCCAGTGGCTCACGCCTGTAATCCCAGCACTTAGGGAGGCCGAGGTGGAAAGATCACTTGAGCCCAAGAGTTCAAGACTAGCCTGGGCAACACAGTGAGACCTCATCTCTAGTAAAAATAATTTTTTAAAAATAGCTGGTGTGGTGAGGTGTGCCTGTAGTCCCAGCTACTTGGGAGGCTGAGGTAGGAGGATTGCTTGAGTGCAGGAGATTGGGGCTGCAGTGAGCCAGGATCACACCACTGCACTCCAGCTGGGTGACACAGCAAGACCACGTCTCGAAAAAAAAAAAAAAGATTTATTACCTTCTGGCTTGGGAAGCAGAAGCCCTTATTGTCTTCCATGGCATTTAAAACACTCAAGAGCCAACATTGACATGTTAATTTACAAAGCTAATCATCAATTTAGAGGAATATGGACTTGACTCAGAAGACAACTTCTGGCAACCTTTCCCTTCTTCCCAAGGAGAGGTTAAAACCTTCCCACATGAGCTCCTAAAGTGCCATAAGTATACTCTTGCGCCTGTTTTCTTTCCCATGTCTTTCTCATCTGTCTGAGAGGGTCTAGAGACAAGAAACTGTGTTGTGTGTTCTCAACATGCTGATATTCCTGACACAGTAAATAAAATCAAACTTCTGGCAAAGTGTATCAAAGCTAAAGCCAGGCACTGGTTTTATGCATAAATGTTTCCTAGATTAATGAACCTGTACATTTTCCTTGTTTGTCTAAAAATTATCACTAAACCTACTAGAATGGCTAAAAGTTTAAAAAGCTAAGTATAAAATGCAACAAGGGCTGGGTGCGGTTCTCATGCCTATAATTCCAGCACTTTGGGAGGCCAAGGGGCGCAGATCACTTGAGGTCAGAAGTTCAAAACCAGCCTGGGCATCATGGCAAAACCCTGTCTCTACCAAAAATACAAAAAGTTAGGTGTGGTGGTGTGCACCTGTGATCTCAGCTACTCGGGAGGCTGAGGTGGGAAGATCACTTGAGCCCAGGGGGTGGAGGTTGTAGCAAGCTGAGATCGAAACACAGCACTTTACAGCCGGGCACAGTGGCTCACACCTGTAATCCCAGTAGTTTGGGAGGGCGAGGCGGGCAGATCACGAGGTCAGGAGATCGAGACCTTCCTGGTTAACACGGTGAAACCCTGTCTCTACTAAAAAGTACCAAAAATTTAGCCAGGCGTGGTGGTGGGCACCTGTAGTCCCAGCCATTTGGGAGTCTGAGGCAGGAGAATGGCGTGAACCTGGGAGACGGAGGTTGCAGTGAGCCAGGATTACACCACTGCACTCCAGTCTGGGCGACAGAGCGAGACGCCGTCTCAAAAAAAAAAAAAAAAAAAACAATGCGACAAAGATACTGAGCACCTGGAATTCTCTCTCTCTTTTCCTCTCTCTCCCTCTTCTCTCTTGAGACAGGATCTTGCTGCATCACCCAGGCTGGAGTGCAGTGTCATGATCTCAGCTCACTGAAACCTCTGCCTCCTGGGCTCAAGCGATCCTCCCCCTTCAGCATCCCGAGTAGCTGGGACCACATGTACGACCTACCACACCCAGCTAATTTTTTAAAATTTCTTTTTTGTGGAGACATAGTCTCACTATTTTTCAGTCTGGTCTTGAACTCCTGGGCTCAAGTGATGCTCCCACCTTGGCCTCCCAAAGTGCTGGGACTATAGGAGTGAACCGCCTGCCTAGCCTATGACTCTAATATTGCTGATGGAAATGCAAACTGTTGTTAACAACTTTGGAAATGCAACGCTTTTGCAAACTTGAATTTTCTTATAGACACTTAGCATATAATCCAGTCATCACATTCCTAGATATTTACACAAGAGAACTGAAAACCTGTGGTACCTAAAGACCCAAATGGGAGGTGTCTAACAACTAGAAACAACCTAAAAGTAGTCTAGACTGTGAATGAAAAGCAAATTTGTATCTACCCATTCAGTAGAATGATATTGTTGGGGAGGAAAAACTTTTCCTCTATCCTCTTAGGTTGTTTTTTTTTTTTTTTTTTTTTTGAGACAGAATCTCACTCTGTCACCCAGGCTGGAGTGTAGTGGTGCGATCTTGGTTCACTACAACCTCTGCCTCCCATGTTCAAGCGATTCTTCTGCCTCAGCCTCCCGAGTAGCTGGGACTACAGGCGCACACCACCACGCCCAGCTAATTTTTGTGTTTTTTGTGTTTTTTGAGATGAAGTTTTGCTCTTGTTGCCCAGGTTGAAATGCAACGGCATGATCTCGGCTCACCACAACCTCCGCATCTCCACTTCCGGGTTCAATCGATTTGCCTGCCTCAGCCTCCCGAGTAGCTGGGATTACAGGCACACGCCACCACACCTGGCTAATTTTGTATTTTTAGTAGAGACGGGGTTTCTCGATGTTGGTCAGGCTGGTCTCGAACTCCAGACCTCAGGTGATCCACCCATTGTCTCAGCCTCCCAAAGTGCTGGGATTACAGGCGTGAGCCACCGCTCCCGGCCTATCCTCTTAGGTTTAATCATTGGTGGCATGCAAATCAAATTGACAAAAGACATACTGGCAACATAAAAGACAAATTTTTTTTTTTTTTTTTTGAGACAGAGTCTCTCTCTATCCCCAAGGCTGGAGTACAATGGCGCAATTTCAGTCTACTGCAACCTCCTCCTCCTAGGTTCAAGTGATTCTCATGCCTCAGCCTCTGGAGTAGCTGAGATTACAGGCACCTGGCACCATACCCAGCTAATTTTTGCATTTTTAGTAGAGAGCCTTTCACCATGTTGGCCAAGCTGGTCTTGAACTCCTGACCTCAGGTTATCTGCCCGCCTTAGCCTCCCACAGTGCTGAGATTACAGGCATGAGCCACTGCTCCCAGCCCAGAAAAGACACAATTAATCATATATTAAATGTACATAAAAGATTTGATCAAAAAATGTGATTCACGGGGCAGTTGGAATCTGGGCCTATATACCAACTTAATAGAGAAGGAGAGAGGGAAAAGGGCACTTAGGGGAAAACAAATGACTTTTTGGAAAGACAAATGGGCTTTAGGAGAATAGATGAGAGATATGATAGTTTTGTGACCATGCCTTTTAGATGTGGTGTGCAGACTTCTCTCTCTTCTTTTGTTTTTCTTCAAACCTTGCTTGGTTGAAAGTGACTTCTCATTAGTGGTGATAAGAGTCAATTGTCCCTGGTTGCTTTGCTGGGAAGGGATTTACAAAAACTGAATTCTTTTTGGAGGCTCTGCTTTCAGGGATATAAGAGATTTCAAGAACTCAGATGGCCTTCTACTCAAAATAATTTTTATGCCACAGCTGTGTATTCTGGACTCATTCAATAATAAAATAAAGTAACTACAGATATATGCAACCACATAGATGAGTCTCGAAAGCATTATGCTAAGGGAAAGAAGCCAGATGCAAAAGGCCACTTACCTCATAATTCCATGTGTATACCATTCAGGGAAAGGCAAGCTATGGAAACAAATCAGTGGTTGCCATGGGCTGGTGGTAAAGGAAGAGGATTGACTACAAAGGGCACAAAGGAATTTTGGGGGGTGATATAATTGTTGTATTTACTTATTTATTTATTTATTTAGAGACAGGGTTTCACTCTGTTGCCCAGGCCAGAGTGCAGTGGCATAATCATAGCTCACTGCAGCCTCAAACTCCTGGACTCAAGAGATCCTTCTCCCTCAGCCCCTCAAGTAGCTGGGATTACAGGCATGCACCACTCTGCCAGCGGGGTGATGTAATAATCAACATCTCAACTGTGGTGATGGCTACACAACTATATACATTTCTCAAAATTTGTAAAACTAAACTACTTATGGCCAGGCGCGGTAGTTCATGCCTGTAATCCCAGCACTTTGGGAGGCCGAGATGGGCGAGGTGGGGAGTTCAAGACCAGCCTGACCAACATGGAGAAACCTCATCTCTACCGGGCGTGGTGGCAACAAGAGCAAAACTCCATCTCAAAAAAAAAAAGAACCTGAACTACTTACCAGGGTAAATTTTACTGAATACAAATTATACCCCAATAAACCTGACTTTTAATAAATATAACTATAGGCCAGGTGCAGTGGCTCATGCCTGTAATCCCAGCACACTGGGAGGCGAGGCAGGTGGGTAACTTGAGGCCAGGAATTTGAGACCAGCCTGGCCAACACGGTGAAACCCCATCTCTACAAAAAATACAAAAATTAGCCGGGCATGGTAGCACGGGCCTGTGGTCCCAGCTATTCGGGATGCTGAGGCACAAGAATTGCTTGAATCCAGGAGGTGGAGGTTGCAGTGAGCTGACATCACACCACTGCACTTTAGTCTGGGCAACAGAGTAACATTCTGTCTCAAAAAATAAATAAACAGGCCAGGTGCTGTGGCTCACACCTATAATCCCAGCACTTTGGGAGGCTGAGGTGGGCAGATCACGGGGTCAGGAGTTTGAGACCAGCCTGGCAAACATGCTGAAACCCCATCTCTACTAAAAATACAAAAATTAGCTGGGCATGGTGGCCCGTGCCTGTAGTCCCAGCTACTCGGGAGACTGAGGCAGAAGAATCGCTGGAACCCAGGAGGCAGAGCTTGCAGTGAGCCGAGATCGCGCCACTGCACTCCAGCTTGGGCCACGGAGCAAGACTCTGTCTCAAAAAATAAAAAATAAAATAAATGAAAATAAATAAATAAACAAAAAACTATAAACAATAGATACTAGTTTTTGTGTGAGTGTTTCGGGTATATGCACTGTTTTGGTAAAGTGTTCAAAATCCTTTCATAAAATGTTATATCTGAGAATGTCTTTCCTCCTGATACAGTCTCTATTAATTTATACTAAAAAGTCACTTCGTATCCTTAACCCTATTTATCCAGCAGGTTTTTTTTTTTTTTTTTTTTTTTTGAGAAGGAGTCTCACTCTGTCGCCCAGGCTGGAGTGCAGTGGCACGATCTCGGCTCACTGCAAGCTCCGCCTCCTGGGTTCACGCCATTCTCCTGCCTCAGCTTCCTGAGTAGCTGGGACTACAGGCGTCCGCCAGCACGCCCGGCTAATTTTTTGTTTTTTTAGTAGAGACGAGGTTTCACCGTGTTAGCCAGGATGGTCTCGATCTCCTGACCTCTTGATCCGCCCGCCTCGGCCTCCCAAAGTGGTGGGATTACAGGCGTGAGCCACCGCGCCCGGCCCAGCAGGTATTTATTAAGCACCTTCTCTGTTTAAGGTGCAAGGGTGGTGTGGGGCTAGGAGGTGGGTAAAGAAGTATAAAATGGGTTTTGACTTTCACCAGCTCGTTATCTAGTTGAGGAAATAAAATATATCCTGCTTTAGTAAAAGCACAGTCAGTAAGAGCTTTTAGAGTTTGAAGAATTTGCTTCCAGCTAGTAGTCTTGAGCAAGCTTCAAGGAGGAGGTGGAGTTTGTTTTGCCAGAAACGATGCAGCCATGGCACAGTTTACATGGGGAGAGTCCAAAGTACAGATCTCAGTTACCTTAAGGTCATCCCTAATGTGTCAGTCCATGAAAAGCAGGGTAACTGATCCTCGTGAAAGATGAAAAGGCAGAAGAATCAATGCAGGAAAAACAGCTAAACCAAGATGGCACACCAGCCGGAGTTGGAGCACAAGAATACTGAAGATGAAGTGCACAGGATCAATGGGGTACAGACACCCTTTTACATATGGGTGTGGCTTGCTCCAAAGAGGTATTTAAAAAGCAGGGATCTGGCCAGGCACAGTGGCTCACAACTGTAATCTCCCCGAGATTGTGCTACTGCACTCCAGCATGGCGACAGAGTGAGACTCTGTTTCAAAAAAAAAAGGCTGGGCATAGTGGCTCATGCCTGTAATCCCAGCACTTTGGGAGGCCGAGGCAGGCGGATCACGAAGTCTGGACTTCAAGACCAGCCTGTCCAGTATGGTGATACCCTGTCTCTACTAAAAATACAAAAATTAGCCAGGCATGGTGGAGGGCGCCTGTAGTCCCAGCTACTCAGGAGGCTGAGGTAGGAAAGTCGATTGACCCCGGGAGGTGGAGGCTGCAGTGAGCCCAGATCTCGCCACTGCACTCCAGCCTGGGCAACAGAGTGAGACTCCGTCTCAAAAAAAAAAAAAAAAAAAAACAGCAGGGATCAAGTCTCTCAGCAAAGCACAACCAATAGCACTACAATCCAATCATAAGCATGGATGTCACAGACAAACTGTAAACTAATGAAGTGCAAGAATTGGGATGAAGTTGAAGTCTAAATTCCTGGATTATACTAAGAAGAAATAACGTATTTCCATAAGAAGCTAGTCTGCATGTAATCTATAAAGACAAAAAAAGAAGGTGAAACATTGAGCATTATTAGGCCAGGCGCAGTGGCTCACACCTATAATCCCACCACTTTGGGAGGCAGAGGCGGGTGCATCACCTGAGATCAGGAGTTCAAGACCAGCCTTGCCAACATGGTGAAACCCCTTCTCTACTAAAAAATACAAAAATTAGCTGGGCGTTGTGGTGAGTGCCTATAATTCCAGCTACTTGGGAGGCTGAGGCAGGAGAATCACTTGAACCCAGGAGGCAGAGGTTGCAGTGAGCCCAGATTGTACCACTGCACTGCAGCCTGGGCGACAAGAGAGAAACTCTGTCTCAAAAAAGAAAAAAAAGAAAAATTGGACACTATTCACCTAAAATTGTCTAACGATTATTGAGACACTGAATCTGGTAGACAGAGATGCATAATGTAGGTTTAGGACAAGGATAGTTCACTCAGATTTTTCATGGCTTAAATAAATGTCAAGTTTTTGTTTTGCTCTGTTTTGTTTTTTTTGAGACAGAATCTCGCTCTGTTACCTAGGCTGGAGTGCAGTGGCACGATCTTGGCTCACTGCAACCTCTGCCTCCCAGGTTCACACGATTCTCCTGCCTCAGCCTCCCAAGTAGCTGGGACTACAGGCGTGAGCCACCATGCCTGGCTACTTTTTGTATTTTTAGTAGAGATGGGATTTCACCATGTTGGCCAGGCTGGGCTCAAACACCTGACCTCAAGTGATCCACCCGCCTCTGCCTCCCAATTACAGGCGTGAGCCACTGCGACCAGCCAAATGTCAAGATTCTTTATCTCTCCTGACATGAAGTTCATACTCGACTGGGCACAGTGGCTCAAGCCTGTAATCCCAGCACTTTGGGAGGCCGAGGCAGGTGGATTACCTGAGGTCAGAAGTTCGAGACCAGCCAGGCCAACATGGTGAAACCCTGTCTCTACTAAAAATACAAAAATTAGACAGGCGTGGTGGCGCAGGCCTGTGATACTGGCTACTAGGGAGGCTGAAGCAGGAGAATTGCTTGAACCCAGGAGGCAGAGGTTGCAGTGAGCCAAGATCGCACCACTGCACTACAGCCTGGGAGGCAGAGAGAGACTCTGTCTCAAAAACAAACAGACAAAAATTAGCCGGGCATCATGGCAGGTACCTGTAATCACAGTTACTGGGGAGGCTGAAGCAGGAGAATCACTTGAACCCAGGAGGCGGAGGTTTCAGTGAGCCGAGATTGTGCCATTGCACTCCTGCCTGGGCAACAAGAGCCAAACTCTGTCTCAAAAAAACAAAAAAAGGCTGGGCTCGGTGGCTCACACCTGTAATCCCAGCACTTTGGGAGGCCGAGGGGGATGGATCACCTGAGGTCAGGAGTTCAAGCTGGTCAAGAGACTAGACTGGCCAAAATGGTGAAACTCCATCTCTACTAAAAATACAAAAATTAGTTGGGCATGGTGGCAGGTGCCTGTAATCCCAGCTACTTGAGAGGCTGAGGCAGGAGAATCAACTGAACCTGTGAGATGGAGATTGCAGTGAACCAAGATTGTGCCACTGCCCTCCAGCCTGAGCAACAGAGTGAGACTCTGTCTCAAAAAAAAACCACACACAAAAAAAACAGTCCCTACTCATCAAGTAACTTAATGGTTAATAATATGCCCTTCCCAGTATTTTGATTTCTAGCCACAATTAAGTCATTTATCAACTGGTATTCTAAATTATGCATCTCTCCCTACTATTCTGTTACGTCTCCTACCATATCACTTCCTTTTCTCACACTCACTAAACTCCAGCCACACATGCCAGCCTTTGCAGATGCAATCATTATTCTTATTGTTATTATTTTTGAGACAAGGTATCACTCTGTCACCCAGGCTGGAGTGCTGTTGTGGGATCTCAACTCACTGCAACCTCCACTTCCCAGGCTCATATGATCCTCTTGCCTCTAAACACGTGACACTGCCTGGCACGGTGGCTCATGCCTGTAATCCCAGCACTGTGGGAGGCCTGGGTGGGCAGATCACCTGAAGTCAGGAGTTTGAGACCAGCCTGGCCAACATGGTGAAACCCCGTCTCTACTAAAAATACAAAAACTAGCCAGGCATGGTGGTGTGCGCCTGTAATCCCAGCTACTCCAGAAGCTGAGGCAGGAAAATCGCTTGAACCCAGGAGGCGGAGGGTGTAGTGAGCCGAGATCACGCCACTGCACTCCAGCCTGGATGACAGAGTGAGACGCTGTCTCAAGAAAATAAATAAATAAAAATAAACACATGACACCCTGCCCAGCTAATTAAAATATATAATATATCTATTTGTACAGACAAGCTATATTGCCCAAGCTGATCTTAAACCCCTGGGTTCAAGCAATCCTCCCAACCTTAGCCTTCCAAAGTGCTGGTATTACAGGTGCGAGCCACTAAGACTGGCCATATTATCATTATTTTAGAGACAGGGTCTTGCTATGTTGCCCAGGTTGGACTTGAACTCTGGACTCAAGGGATCCCTCCACCTTGGCCTCCCAAAGTGTTGGGATTATAGGTGTGAGTCACCACACCTGGCCAAGTTGTTAATTTTGATAAACTATTTTATTTATTTATTTGTTTATTTATTTATTTGAGACGGAGTCTCATTCTGTCACCCAGGCTGGAGTGCAGTGGCGTGAACTCAGCTCACTGCAACCTCCACTCTCCTCGGTTCAAGCGATTCTCCTGTCTCAACCTTCCAAGTAGCTGGGATTACAGGCTTGTGCCACCATGCCTGGCTAAGTTTTGTATTTTTAGTAGAGACAGGGTTTTGCCATGTTGACCAGGCTGGTCTCAAACTCCTTAGCTCAAGTGATCTGCCTGCTTTGGCCTCCCAAAATGCTGGGATTACATGCATGAGCCACCTTGTCTGGTCCTAAACTAACTATTTTAGTTGGTTCACAGTGACATCTTCCATCAGCAAAAATTTCATAGAACAAATAGCTAAGTTATTTTTGCCTAATCCGAGAATTGTTTAGCACAGGAAGAGGAAAATGTTTGTTCACAGAATATAGCACAGAGACAAGAAAGTTAGTTTCAGTTCTCAAGGCAAACAATTTTAAAATACACATTAAGGGATTAGATTAACAATTCATTGGAGGGATGTGGTGGCTCATGCCTGTAATCCCAGCACTTTGGGAAACCTAGGCAGGTGGATTACTTGAGTCCAGGAGTTCAAGACCAGCCTGAGCAACATGGTAAAACCCGGTCTCTACAAAATATACAAAAAGTAGCCAGGTGTGGTGATGTGTGCCTGTAGTCCCAGTTACTAGGGAGGCTGAGGTGGAAGGATCTCTTGAGCACAGAAGGTCAAGCCTCCAATGAGCCATGATGGCCCCACGGTACTTCAGCCTGAGCCTGGGTGACTGAGCAAAACCCTGTCTCAAAAAAAACCCAGAAACCATAAAACAAAATAACCCATGGTACATCAACAAGAAAAAAATATTATCAGCCATTAAATAGGACAATTATTTAAAATACTAAAAAATATGTTTATGTGTTTATAATATTAAATGATCAAAACAGAAGACAAAATATTAACTTATGTGGCTGTGATAATATCAAAATATGTGAGCATGTAGAAGGAAGTATGCTAAGAAAATAATGCTAGGATGGTGGCGTGATCAGCATGTCAGTCAGGGTTTTACTAGGAAACAGAATTCTTTCAAAGTACTTAAAACAGGGAATTTGAGGCAATTAATTTTTTACGGAGGTGATATGGTTTGGCTGTGTCCCCACCCAAATCGCATCTTTAGTTGTAGCTCCCATAATCCCCAAATGTTGTGGGAAGGACCCACAACATTTTGTGGGAGGTAATTGAATCTTGGGGACAGGTTTTTCTGTACTGTTCTGGTGATAGTGAATATGTCTCAAAAGATCTGATTGTTTTATAAAGGGCAGTTCCCCTAAACACACTCTCTTGCTTGCCACCATGTAAGATGTACCTTTGCTCCTCATTGGCCTTCTGCTATGATTGTGAGGCCTCCCCAGCTATGTGGAGCTGTGAGTCCATTAAACCTCTTTCCTTCATAAATTACCCAGTCTTGGGTATGTCTTTATTAGCATCATGAGAATGGACTAATGCAAGAGGTGATTGAAGTGCTGAGTATCCAAGCGGGGCAGTCAAGGAGTTGGGGACACCAACAGATGCTGGAACCACCCCAGGCCTGTTTACCAGGACGGGGAGCCATGGAAGAGCTGGAGCAAATGAGGAAGTAACTGCCCTTGCTATAAGACACTGCCCAGGACAATCTCTTGCCAGTGCTTCCCACTGACAAAATCCAGCTTGATGCCAACTTACATGAAGCCTGGGAAATAAAGGTGGCAAAGACCAGCCCTGCTCAGATTCAGAGGAGTGCAGAGACCAGATTTGAGGCCACATTGACAGCTTTTCATTTGCTTTAAAAAATATTTATTTAGGCCAGGTGCGGTGGTTCATGCCTATAAACCCACCACTTTGGGAGGCTGAAGCAGATGGATCACCTGAGGTCAGGAGTTTGAGACCAGTCTGACCAACATGGGAGTCTCTACTTAAAATACAAAATTAGCCGGGCATGGTGGCACATGCCTGTAATCCCAGCTACTCGGGAGGCTGACACAGGAGAATCACTTGCCCCTGGGAGGCAGAGATTGTGGTGAGCAGAGATCGCGCCATTGCACTCCAGCCTGGGAGACAAGAGTGAAACGCCTTCTCGGGGAAAAAAACAAAAAAAATTTGTTGGCAAAAAAAAAAAAAAAGATAATGAAAAAATATCTGGAATAACTTTTTTTTTTTTTTTTTGAGATGGAGTCTCGCTCTGTTGCCCAGGCTGGAGTGCAGTGGCGCGATCTCGGCTCATTGCAGCCACTGCCTCCCAGGTTCAAGAAATTCTCCTGCCTCAGCCTCCTGAGTAGCTGGGATTACAGGCGCCCGCTACCACGCCCAGCTAATTTTTGTATTTTTAGTAGAGACGGGGTTTCACCATGTTGGTCAGGCTGGTCTCAAACCCCTGACCTTGTGATCCACCTGCCTCGGCCTCCCAAAGTGCTGGGATTACAGGCATGAGCCACCACACCCGGCCCGGAATAACATTTTAAAAGGATTAGGGAAGTGGAATGAAAGAAGACTTCTACTTTCTTTCTTTTTTTTTTTTTTTTTTGAGATGGAGTCTCGATCTGTCACCCAGGCTGGAGTGCAGTGGCGCAATCTCAGCTCACTGCAACCTCCACCTCCCCGGTTCAAGCAATTCTCCTGCCTCAGCCTCCTGAGTAGCTGGGATTACAGGCGTATGCCACCAAGCCCGGCTAATTTTTGTATTTTTACTAGAGATGGAGTTTCACCACATTGGTCAGGCTGGTCTCGAACTCCTGACCTCATGAGCCACCTGCTTCGGCCTCCCAAAGTGCTGGGATTACAGGTGTGAGCCACCGCGCCTGGCCAGACTTCTACTTTCTTTCTTTTTTTAAAATTATACTTTATGTTCTAGGGTACATGTGCCCAATGTACAGGTTGCATATGCCATGTTGGTTTGCTGCACCCATCAACTTCTCATTTACATTAGGTATTTCTCCTAATGCTATCCATCCCCCAGCCCCCACCCCCCGACAGGCCCCAGTGTGTGATGTTCCCCACCCTGTGTCCAAGTGTTCTCATTGTTCAATTCCCACCTATGAGTGAGAACATGTGGCGTTTGGTTTTCTTTTTTTTTTTTTTTTTGTGAAACGGAGTCTCCCTCTGTTGCCCAGGCTGGAGTGCAGTGGCGTGATCTCAGCTCACTGCAAGCTCCGCCTCCCGGGTTCAAGCGATTCTTCTGCCTCAGCCTCCCAAGTAGCTGGGATTACAGGTGCCCACCACCACACCAAGCTAATTTTTGTATTTTTAGTAGAGACAGAGTTTCACCATGTTGGCCAGGCTGGTCTGGGTCTCTTGAGCTCGTGATCCACCCGCCTCGGCCTCCCAAAGTGCTGGGATTACAGGCGTGAGCCACCATACCCAGCCTGGTGTTTGGTTTTCTGTCCTTGTGATAGTTTGCTGAGAATGATGGTTTCCAGCTTCATCCATGTCCCTGCAAAGGACATGAGCTCATCCTTTTTTATGGCTGCATAGTATTCCATGGTGTATATGTGCCACATTTTCTTCATCCAGCCTATCATTGATGGACATTCGTGTTGGTTCCAAGTCTTTGCTACTGTGAATAGTGCCACAATAAACATACGTGTGCATGTGTCTTTATAGTAGCATGATTTATAATCCTTTGTGTATATACCCAGTAATGGGATTGCTGGGTCAAATGGTATTTCCAGTTCTAGATCCTTGAGGAATTGCCACACTGTCTTCCACAATGGGTGAACTAATTTACACTCCTACCAACACTGTAAAAGTGTTCCTATTTCTCCACATCCTCTCTAGTGTCTGTTGTTTCCTGACTCTTTTTTTTTTTTGTCTTTGAGATGGAGTCTCACTCTGTTGCCCGGGCTGGAGTGCAGTGGCATGATCTCAGCTCACTGCAACCTCCGCCTTCTGGGTTCTCTTGCCTCAGCCTCCCAAGTAGCTGGGACTACAGGCATGCACCACTACGCCCAGCTAATTTTTGTATTTTTAGTAGAGACGGGGTTTCACCATGTTGGTTGGCCTGGATGGTCTCAATCTCTTGACCTCATGATCCGCCCGCCTCAGCCTCCTAAAATGCTGGGATTACAGGCATGAGCCACAGCACCCAGCCTGTTTCCTGACTTTTTAATGATTGCTATTCTAGCTGGTGTGAGATGGTATCTCATTGTGGTTTTTTTTTTTTTTTTTTTTGACAGAGTCTTGCTCTGGCACCAGGCTGGAGCACAGTGGCACGATCTCAGCTCACTGCATCCCCCACCTCCTGGGTTCAAGTGATTCTCCAGCCTCAGCCTCCAGAGTAGCTAGGATTACAGGCATGTGCCACCACACCCAGCTAATTTTTGTGTTTTTAGTAGAAACGGGGTTTCGCCATGTTGGCCACGATGGTCTCGATCTCCTGACCACGTTATCCACCTGCCCTGGCCTCCCAAAGTGCTGGGATTACAGGCATAAGCCACCGTGTCTGGCCTCATTGTGGTTTTGATTTGCATTTCTCTGATGACCAGTGATGATGAGCATTTTTTCATGTGTCTGTTGGCTACATAAATGTTTTCTTTTGAGAAGTGTCTGTTCATATCCTTTGCCCACTTTTTGGTGGGGTTGTTTGTTTTTTTTCTTGTAAATTTGTTTGAGTTCTTTGTAGATTCTGGATATTAGCCCTTTGTCAGGTGGGTAGATTGCAAAAATTTTCTCCCATTCTGTAGGTTGCCTGTTCACTCTGATGGTAGTTTCTTTTGCTGGGCAGAAGCTCTTTAGTTTAATTAGATCCCATTTTTCTATTTTGGCTTTTGTTGCCATTGCTTTTGGTGTTTTAGTCATGAAGGCTTTGCCCATGCCTATGTCCTGAATAGTATTGCCTAGGTTTTCTTCTAAGGTTTTTATGGTTTTAGGTCTAACATTTAAGTCTTTAATCCATCTTGAATTAATTTTTGTATAAGGTGTAAGGAAGGGATCCAGTTTCAGCTTTCTACATATGGCTAGCCAGTTTTCCCAGCACCATTTATTAAATAGAGAATCCTTTCCCCATTTCTTGTTTTTGTCAGGTTTGTCAAAGACCAGATGGTTGTAGATATGCGGCATTATTTCTGAGGGCTCTGTTCTGTTCCATTGGTCTATATCTCTGTTTTGGTACCAGTACCATGCAGTTTTGGTTGCTGTAGCCTTGTAGTATAGTTTGAAGTCAGGTACCATGATGCCTCCAGCTTTGTTCTTTTTGCTTAGGATTTTCTTGGCAATGCGCGCTCTTTTTTGGTTCCATGTGAGCTTTAAAGTAATTTTTTCCAATCTGTGAAGAAAGTCATTGGTAGCTTGATGGGGATGGCATTGAATCTATAAATTACCTTGGGCAGTATGGCCATTTTCATGATATTGATTCTTCCTATCCATGAGCATGGAATGTTCTTCCATTTGTTTGTGTACTCTTTTATTTCATTGAGCAGGGGTTTGTAGTTCTCCCTGAAGAGGTCCTTCACGTCCCTTGTAAGTTGGATTCCTAGGTATTTTATTCTCTTTGTAGCAATTGTGAATGGGAGTTCACTCATGATTTGGCTCTCTGTTTGTCTGTTATTGGTGTATAGGAATGCTTGTGATTTTTGCACACTGATGTATCCTGAGACCTTGCTGAAGTTGCTTATCAGCTTAAGGAGATTTTGGGCTGAGACAATGGGGTTTTCCAAATATACAACCATGTCATCTGCAAACAGGGACAATTTGACTTCCTCTTTTCCTAATTGAATACCCTTTATTTCTTTCTCTTGCCTGATTGCCCTGGCCAGAACTTCCAACACTATGTTGAATAGGAGTGGTGAGAAGGGGCATCCTTGTCTTGTGTCAGTTTTTGAAGGGAATGCGTCCAGTTTTTGCCCATTCAGTATGATATTGGCTGCAGGTTTGTCATAAATAGCTCTTATTATTTTGAGATATGTTCCATCAATGCTTAGTTTATTGAGAGTTTTTAGCATGAAGGGCTGTTGAATTTTGTCAAAGGCCTTTTCTGCATATATTAAGATAATCATGTGATTTTTGTCGTTGGTTCTGTTTATGTCATGGATTACGTTTATTGATTTGCATATGTTGAACAAGCCTTGCATCCCAGGGATGAAGCAGACTTGATCGTGCTGGATAAGTTTTTTGATATGCTGTTGGATTTGGTTTGCCAGTATTTTGTTGAGGATTTTCACATCAATGTTCATCAGAGATATTGGTCTAAAATTCTCTTTTTCTGTTGTGTCTCTGCCCAGCTTTGGTATCAGGATGATGCTGGCCTCATAAAATGAGTTAGGGACGAGTCCCTCTTTTTCTATTGTTTGGAATAGTTTCAGAAGGAATGGTACCAGCTCCTCCTTGTACCTCTGGTAGAATTTGGCTGTGAATCCATCTGGTCCTGGACTTTTTTTGGTTTGTAGAGTATTAATTATTGCCTCAATTTCAGAGCCTGTTATTGGTCTATTGAGAGATTCAGTTTCTTCCTTGTTTAGTCTTGGGAGGGTGTATGTGTCCAGGAATTTATCCATTTCTTCTAGATTTTCTAGTTTATTTGCGTAGAGGTGATTATAGTATTCTCTGATGGTAGCTTGTATTTCTGTGGGATCGGTGGTGATATCCCCTTTATCATTTTTTTATTGCATCTATTTGATTCTTCTCTCTTTTCTTCTTTATTAGTCTTGCTAGCGGTCTATCAATTTTGTTGATCTTTTCAAAAAACCAGCTTGTGGATTCGTGGATTTTTTTAAAGGGTTTTTGTGTCTCTATCTCTTTCAGTTCTGCTCTGATCTTAAGTTATTTCTTGCCTTCTGCTAGCTTTTGAATGTGTTTGCTCTTGCTTCTCTAGTTCTTTTAATTGTGATGTTAGGGTGTCGATTTTAGATCTTTCCTGCTTTCTCCTGTGGGTATTTAGTGCTATAAATTTCCCTCTACACACTGCTTTAAATGTGTCTCAGAGATTCTGGTATGTTGTGTCTTTGTTCTCATTGGATTTAAAGAACTTCTTTATTTCTGCTTTCATTTCGTTATGTACCCAGTAGTCCATTCAGGAGCAGGTTGTTAAGTTTCCATGTAGTTGTGCGGTTTTGAGTGAGTTTCTTAATCCTGAGTTCTAATTTGATTGCATTGTGGTCTGAGATACAGTTTGTTGTGATTTCTGTTCTTTTACATTTGCTGAAGAGTGCTTTACTTCCAATTACATGGTCAATTTTAGAATAAGTGTGATGTGGTGCTGAGAAGAATGTATATTCTGTTGATTTGGGGTGAAGAGTTCTGTAGATGTCTATTAGGTCTGCTTGGTGCAGAGGTGAGTTCAATTCCTGGATATCCTTGTTAACCTTCTGTCTCGTTGATCTGTCTAATACTGACAGTGGGGTGTTAAAGTCTCCCATTATTATTGTGTGGGAGTCCAAGTCTCTTTGTAGGTCTCCAAGGACTTACTTTATGAATCTGGGTGCTCCTGTATTGGGTGCATATATATTTAGGATAGTTAACTCTTCTTGTTGAATTGATTCCTTTACCATTATGTAATAGCCTTCTTTGTCTCTTTTGATCTTTGCTGGTTTAAAGTCTGTTTTATCAGAGACTAGGATTGCAACCCCTGCTTTTTTTTTTGCTTTCCATTTGCTTGGTAGATCGTCCTCCATCCCTTTATTTTGAGGCTATGTGTGTCTCTGCACGTGAGATGGGTCTCCTGAATACTGCACACTGATGGGTCTTGACTCTATCCAATTTGCCAGTCTGTGTCTTTTAACTGGGGCATTTAGCCCATTTACATTTAAGGTTAATATTGTTATGTGTCAATCTGATCCTGTCATTATGATGTTAGCTGGTTATTTTGCCTGTTAGTTGATGTAGTTTCTTCCTAGCATCGATGGTCTTTACAATTTGGCATGTTTTTGCAGTGGCTGGTACTGGTTTTCCTTTCCATGTTTAGTGCTTCCTTCAGGAACTCTTATACGGCAGGCCTGGTGGTGACAAAATCTCTCAACATTTGCTTGTCTGTAAAGGATTTTATTTCTCCTTCACTTATGAAGCTCAGTTTGGCTGGATATGAAATTCTGGGTTGAAAATTCTTTTCTTTAAGAATGTTGAATATTGGCCCCCACTCTCTTCTGGCTTGTAGAGTTTCTGCCGAGAGATCAGCTGTTAGTCTGATGGGCTTCCCTTTGTGGGTAACCCAACCTTTCTCTCTGGCTGCCCTTAACATTTTTTCCTTCATTTCAACCATGGTGAATCTGACAATTATGTGTCTTGGGGTTGCTCTTCTTGAGGAATATCTTTGTGATGTTCTTTGTATTTCCTGAATTTGAATGTTTGCCTGCCTTGCTAGGTTGGGGAAATTCTCCTGGATAATATCCTGAAGAGTGTTTTCCAACTTTGTTCCATTCTCCCCATCACTTTCAGGTACACCAATCAGATGTAGGTTTGGTCTTTTCACATAGTCCCATATTTCTTGGAGGCTTTGTTTGTTTCTTTTTACTCTTTTTTCTCTAACCTTGTCTTCTCGCTTTATTTCATTAATTTGATCTTCAATCACTGATACCCTTTCTTCCACTTGATTGATTCAGCTATTGAAGCTTGTGCATGCATCACGAAGTTCTCGTGCCATGGTTTTCAGCTTCATCAGGTCATTTAAGGTCTTCTCTACACTGTTTATTCTAGTCAGCCATTCATCTAACCCTTTTTCAAGGTTTTTTTTTTTTTGAGACGGAGTCTCGCTCTGTCACCCAGGCTGGAGTGCCGTGGCGCGATCTCGGCTCACTGCAAGCTCAGCCTCCCGGGTTCACGCCATTCTCCTGCCTCAGCCTCCCGAGTAGCTGGGACTACAGGCGCCCACCATCACGCCCGGCTAATTTTTTTGTATTTTTAGTAGAGACGGGGTTTCATCGTGTTAACCAGGATGGTCTCGATCTCCTGACCTCATGATCCACCCGCCTCGGCCTCCCAAAGTGCTGGGATTACAGGCGTGAGCCACCGCACCCGGCTTTTTCAAGGTTTTTAGCTTCCTTGCAATGGGTTAGAATATGCTCCTTTAGCTCAGAGAAGTTTGTTATTACTGACCTTCTGAAGCCTACTTCTGTCAACTCGTCAAAGTCATTCTCTGTCCAGCTTTCTTCCATTGCTGGCGAGGAGCTGCAATCCTTTGGAAGAGAAGAGGCGCTCTGGTTTTTAGAATTTTCAGCTTTTCTGCTCTGGTTTCTCCCCATCTTTGTGGTTTTATCTACCTTTGGTGTTTGATGTTGGTGACCTACAGATGGGGTTTTGGTGTAGATATCCTTTTTGTTGATGTTGATGCTATTCCTTTTTGTTTGTTAGTTTTCCTTCTAATAGTCAGGTCCCTCAGCTGCAAGTCTGTTGGAGTTTGCTGGAGGTCCGCTCCAGAACCTGTTTGCCTGGTTATTATCACCAGCGGAGGCTGCAGAACAGCAAATATTGCTGCCTGATCCTTCCTCTGGAAGCTTCGTCCCAGAGGGGCATCCGCCTATATGAGGTGTTTGTCAGCCCCTACTGGGAGGTGTCTCCCACTTAGGCTACACGGGGGTCAGGGACCCACTTGAGGAGGCAATCTGTCTGTTCTCAGAGCTCAAACGCCGTGCTGGGAGAATGACTGCTCTCTTCAGAGCTGTGAGACAGGGATGTTTAAGTCTGCAGAAGTTGTTTGCTGCCTTTTGTTCAGCTATGCCCTGCCCACAGAGGTGGAGTCTATATAGACAGTAGGCCTTGCTGAGCTGTGGTGGGCTCCACCCAGTTTGAGCTTCTCAGCCGCTTTGTTTACCTACTCAAGCCTCAGCAATGGCGGACGCCCCTCCCCCAGCCAGGCTGCCACCTTGCAGTTTGATCTCAGACTGCTGTGCTAGCAGTGAGCAAGGCTCTGTGGGTGTGGGGAATCTCCTTGACTGCAGGTTGCTAAGACCTTGGGCAAAGTGCAGTATTTTGGTAGGAGTGTCCTGTTTTTCCAGGTACAGTCTGTCATGGCTTCCCTTGGCAGGAAAGGGAAATCCCCCAACCCCTTGCACTTCCCAAGTGAGGCAATGCCCCACCCTGCTTTGGCTCACCCTCCTTGGGCTGTACCCACTGTCCAACCAGTCCCAATGAGATGAACCAGGTACCTCAATTGGAAATGCAGAAATCACCCATCTTCTATGCGGGAGCTGTAGACCGGAGCTTTTCCTATTTGGCCATCTTGGAACCCACTAGACTTCAACTTTCAAATAATACTTTTCTTACTGTCTGAACCTTTTTTTTTTTTTGAGACAGAGTCTCACTCTGTTGCCCAGACTGGAGACTGTCTGAACTTTTTATTATAATAAGTATAATTGTTTTATTTATTTATTTGGCTAAAAAAAATTTTTTTTGAGACAGTCTCTTGCTCTGTCACCCAAGCTCAGTGCAGTGGCACAATCATGGCTCACTGCAGCCTCAAACACCTAGACTCAAGCAATCCTTCTGCCTCCCTAGTATCTAGGAATACAGGAATGAGCCACCCCATCATGCTCAGCCAAGTTTTTTGTTTGTTTGTTTGTTTGTTTTGAGACAGAGTCTCCCTCCACTGCCCAGGATGGAGTGCAGTGGCACGATCTTGGCTCACTGCAACCTCCACCTCCGGGGTTTAAGTGATTCTCCTGCCTCAGCCTCCTGAGTGGCTGGGATACAGGCATGCGCCACCACACCCAGGTAATTCTTTTTTATATTTTTAGTAGAGACAGGGTTTCATCATGTTGGTTAGGCTGGTCTCGAACTCTTGACCCTGTGATCCATCTGCCTCAGCCTCCCAAAGTTCTGGAATTACAGGAGTGAACCACTGTGCCCAGTTGAGCTAATTTTTTAATTTTTTGTAGAGAGGGGTTCTCGCTTTATTTCCCAGGCTGGTCTGGAACTCCTGGCCTCAAGTAATCCTCCCACTTTGGCCTTCCAATGTGTTGTGATTACATATGTGAGAAGTTGTGGTTGGCCGGCTAAGATCATAACATCTTTTTTTTTTTTTTTGAGATAGGGTCTCACTCTGTCACAATGCTGGACAGGCTGGAGTGCAGTGTGGTGGACATGGCTCACTGCAGTCTTGATCTATTTTTTCTTTTTTTTCTCATAGTATATGTAACCAACCTATGTCACTGCTAAGGCATTCTGTGAGAGACCTGCCTAGGCCTCCTAGGCCCCCAGCTGTCTTAATTTTGAAGATCCTACCAATCATTTTCAAATGCACCCACCCACATAAAATACATATACATATACATACATCGTATACAAATATATTTATTTATTTGCAATAATGTAACATCTTTTTCTATTAAAAATACTTGGCTATAAGTAACTTATTTAATTTACCAGCAATGATTTCTCAATAATTGTTCTACCTATTTAGGATATCTTGGAAGTGGGAAAAATGTAACTTTTTTTTCTGAAATATAATGACATTTTTATAAATGCTAAATCTATGACTAAGTTAGCTGACAATGTATTTTATAGACATTTTATTAAATCTTTACTAATTTCTGTCTTACAGTTTACCTTTCAAATTTTGGAGCCACCAAAATAAACAACTTTCAGGTTCTAACATTTTCATAAATTCTTGTAATCCTGTAGACATGTTTGATTTGCTTAGAAATGATTGTCGCAGCCTGGGTGCGGTTGCACATGCCTGTAATCTCAGCACTTTGCGAGGCTGAGGCTGGAGGATCACTTGAGCCCAAGAGTTCCAGATCAGCCTAGGGCATCATAATGAGACTTCCTCTCAAAAAAAAAAAAAGAAAAAAAGACCAGGCAAGGTCAAGGTCAACATCATGAAACCCTGTCTCTACTAAAAATACAAAAAATTAGCTGGGTGTGGTGGTGGATGCCTGTAATCCCAGCTACTTAGAGGCTGCGGCAGGAGAATCGCTTGAGCCTGGGAGGCGGAGGTTGCAGTAAGCCGAGATCACGCAATTGCACTGCAGCCTGGGAGACAAAATCCAGACTCCGTCTCAAAAAAAAAAAAAATTATAGAGCTCACATTTGCTTATTCATTGCTTCATTTGCTCAACAACTTTTTTTTTTTTTTTTTTTTTTTTTTTTTTTTTTTGAGACAGAGTCTTGCTCTATCGCCCAGGCTGGAGTGCAGTGGGGCGATCTCGGCTCACTGCAAGCTCCCTCTCCCGGGTTCACGCCATTCTTCTGCCTCAGCCTCTGGAGTAACTGGGACTACAGGTGCCGGCCACCACGCCCAGCTGATTTCTTTTTGTATTTTTAGTAGAGACGGCGTTTCACCGTGTTAGCCAGGAAGGTCTCGATTTCCTGACCTCGTGATCCGCCCGCCTCGGTCTCCCAAAGTGCTGGGATTACAAGCGTGAGCCACCCCGGCCTCAACAACTATTATGTAGTTGTAACATGCCAGATTTGCCCCTCGAATCTGCCCTCACCGGTTTAAGATTGGAATAAAAAGGACATGTGTTAAAGGAGAGGAAATGGAGAGGTGACTAGTCAAATGTCTTCTGTATACCAGAGCGTCTATGTGGAGTAGAAAGATTGGGAAGAGGATAAAATTGAGGGTTCTATTGGAAGAGCTCCTCCTTGAGCACATTCTCTAAAGAAGGCCAACCAGCCACTTGAAAATAAGCTAATTAATTTTTATTTATTTATTTTTTCTGAGATGGACTCTCACTCTGTTTCCTAGGCTGGAGTGCAGTGGCGCGATCTCGGCTCACTGCAAGCTCCGCCTCCCGGGTTCACGCCATTCTCCTGCCTCAGCCTCCGGAGTAGCTGGGACTACAGGTGCCCGCCACCACACCCAGCTAATTTTTTTATATTTTTAGTAGAGATGGCATTTCACCGTGTTATCCAGGATGGTCTTGATCTCCTGACCTCGTGATCCACCTGCCTTGGCCTGCCAAAGTGCTGGGATTACAGGTGTGAGCCACCACACTCGGCCTAAAGCTGATTAGTATTTTTAACTGTCCACCACCAGCCTCCAAGACCCAGAGACTTCAGATCGAAAGCAAATCTCCACCTTCCACATCACTGTTTTAGCAACTGTAAATTGTCACCTTTGCTTTCTATGTTGTGAGGGTTTAACACGAATAACAATCCCTGAATTAAATAAAAATAAAAATAAAAGCACAGACTCTCTTTAAGGTTAACATGTAATATAAATCATGTATAGACAACTATGCCAGCCTGGCCAACATGGTGAACCCCCGTCTCTACTAAAAATACAAAAATTAGCTGGGTATGGTGGCGCCACCTGTAATCCCAGCTACTTGGGAGGCTGAGGCATGAGAATCACTTGAGTCCAGGAGTTGGAATTTGCAGTGAGCCGAGATCATGCCACTGCACTCCAGTTTGAGTGACAGAAAGAGACTCTGTCTCAAAAAAAAAAAAAGAAAAAAAGCCAGGCACGGTGGCTCACACCTGTAATCCCAGCACTTTGGGAGGCCAAGGTGGGCAGATCACCTGAAGTGGGGAGTTCGAGACCAGCCTGATCAACATGGAGAAACCCCGTCGCTACTAAAAATACAAAATTAGCCGGGCATGGTGGCGCATGTCTATAATCCCAGCTACTCGGGAGGCTGAGGCAGGAGAACCCCTTGAACCCGGGAGGCGGAGGTTGTGGTGAGCTGAGATCGCACCATTGCAGTCCAGTCTGGGCAAAAAGTACGAAACTCTGTCCAAAAAAACAAAAAAAACAAAAAAACCCCACAACTATGTGGTCAAACTCTTGGTGGTTTATGCAGACAGCTGTGGTGACATTACCCAATTTCAAGGAAAGTTTCTGTGAAATAACATTCATTTGATCGGGGAATGGGGGGCAGACAGGGACTTATAAATACTCACTTCAGTCTCACAACATTCTTTGTGTCATAGGCATGGACTCCCATTTTACAGAAGATCCAAAGAGAGGTTCTGTGCACTTCCAAGGCAAGTGTCATGGAGTCCAACAAACTGGCATTGTGTATGACTGTGGCAATAGGTCCAAACACAGCCCAGCTGAGTCAAGATGCAGATTATTGAGTGCCATGTAAGGATGTGAGTGCCAAGAAGCCCTGGACCTCTTTCCTTTCCCAAACTGTTTGGAAGGCCTTGAGTTAGCACCTATGCCACAACAGTTTTAAAGTGTTGCTTCTTATAAACCTGATTACTATTGACATTTTCAAACATATCAACGTAGAGAGAATAGTGTAGTGAACTTTATATATCCATCGCTTGGTAAAGCACTGCTTTTTTTTTAATTCAAAAACTAGCTGAGTCACATGGGAAGGTCCACGAAAAAAGAGGAAAAGACACAAAGTGCACGACTGGTTTGTAGTCCTAACTGTGCTGTGAATGAACTGTAATGCACTGAGTCATTTACGGTTCCACTCTGGGACTCAGTTTCCTAGTTAACTGAGATGGGATTTCTGGGGACTTTCCAGGCCTTGCATCCTACACTTTGGTTCTCATTCACTCCACATACACTCATGAAGCCACCATTATCTCTTGCCTTAGCTAATCTCCCTTTGCCCATTCCTGCTTCTCTACATTCCATTCTTCTTCTAGCAGCCTAAGAAAGATCAACTTTCAGAAATCCAAATCTCATCATCTGATCACATCATTCGCTGCTAAAGTCTCCTCAGTGCTTTCACATTTCTTTCTTTCTTTTTTTTTTTTTTTTGAGACAGAGTTTCACTCTTGTTGCCCAAGCTGGAGTGCAATGGCACGAGCTCGGCTCACTGCAACCTCCACCTCCTGCATTCCAGTGATTCTCCTGCCTCAGCCTCCCGAGTAGCTGGGATTACAGGCACACGCCACCATCATGCCTTGCTAATTTTTTGTATTTTTAGTAGAAACGGGTTTTCACCATTATAGCCAGGCTGGTCTCGAACTCCTGACCTCAGGTGATCCGCCCACCTCGGCCTCCCAAAGTGCTGGGATTGCAGGCATGAGCCACCACGCCCGGTCCACATTTCTTTTCTTTTTTTCTTTTTTTTTTTGAAATGGAGTCTCGCTCTGTTGCCCAGGCTAGAGTGCACTGGCACGGTCTTGGCTCACTGCAACCTCCACCTCCCAGGTTCAAGCGATTCTTCAGCCTCAGCTTCCCAAGCAGCTGGAACTACAGGCGCGTGCCACCACAACCACCTAACTTTTGTATTTTTAGTAGAGATGGGGGTTTCACTATGTTGTCCAGGCTGGTCTTGAACTCCTGACCTCGTGATCTGCCCACCTGGCCTCCCATAGTGCTGGGGTTACAGGCGTGAGCCACCGCACCTGGCAGGCCCACATTTCTTTTAAAGCAATGTTTGAACTGCTTAACAAGCCTATGAGGAACTGCCTGATCTTGACCTCTCTTAGCAGCTCAGCCACACTGACCACTTCCAGCTTCAGCCTCCTTCTGTGTGCTGTTCCAACTACTTGAAGGGTTCTTCTGGGTCTCAGCACCCCACCTATCCCCATTTCACCACAGACACACTTTGCTTGGGCAACTTGCTTTCATTTTTCAGAAATCAGCTTAAATGTCATATCCTCCAGGAAGCATTCATCTGAACTCAACCAAGTCCTGCTAAAGCTATATATGCTCTGTTAGCCCCCAGTACTTGGATTAAGTGGCCCTAAGCACCATCTTAATTAATTAGTTATTTGTGTATTATTTTAATGACTGATTCCCCTAACAGACTGTAAATCCCATAATGTCAGTATTTACTGTTTTGGTCACCATTACAACTCCAGCACCTAGCACAGTGCCTGGCACAGAATAGCCATTCAAATAAATATTTGTGGACACATGACTAATTCCCCGCTAGGCCTTAGGGATAAAAAGAAGCTCACAATTTAGTGGAGAGTACAGATTGATAAGTCAGTGGGAAGATGAAAACGCATCTCTAGAAGTGCTAGGGGGGAAAAGAATGCATGACATCTGAGGAGACCCATGAAAGGGGTGCTTAATGCAGGCTGGGTCAGAATAGGCCTACAGGAGAGGCAACAGTGACTTTGTGGAGGAAATCCATCCATAAGCCTCAAATGCAGAGCAGTATCTGTAGGGAGGGGTGGGGTGACCCTTTAAGAATGTTTAGAGATTCCTACTTGATATTCTCCCTGACTTATTTGGCCTGTAGTCAGGTGCCATCCATTAGAGAATAATCACTGAAAATTTGTCTGCTAGCAAGTTTAAGGTCATCTTGAACTGAAAGTCGAAATAAAATGGACTTAAATGAAATAAGCCAGTCACAGAAAAATAAATACCCTATGTTCTCACTCATACATGGAAGCCAAAAAAGTTGATCTCGGGCTGGGCACGGTGGCTCATGCCTGTAATCCCACCACTTTGGGAGGCTGAGGCGGGTGGATCACGAGGTCAGGAGTTCGAGACCAGTTTGGCCAAAATGGTGAAACCCTGTCTCTACTGAAAATACAAAAAATAGCTGGGCGTGGTGGTGTGAGCTTGTAGTCCCAGCTACTCAGGAGGCTGAGGCAGGAGAATCGCTTAAACCCGGGAGCCAGAGGTTGCAGTGAGCCGAGATCATGCCGCTGCACTCCAGCCTGGGCGACAGAGTGAGACTCCATCGCGGGGGTGGGGGTAGTTGATCTCATAGAAGTAGGGAGTAGAGGCTGGGTGTGACGGCTCATGCCTGTGATCCCAGCACTTTGGGAGGCCAAGGGGGAGTTGAAGCCAGGAGTTCCAACATGGTGAAACCCCATCTCTCCTAAAAATACAAAAAATTAGCCAGGCATAGTGGCATGTGCCTGTAGTCCCAGCCACTTGAGAGGCTGAGGCTTGAGAATCACTTGAGCCTGGGAAGTAGAGGTTGCAGTGAGCTTACATTGGGCCACTACACTGCAGCCTGGGTGAGAGAGGGAGACTCTGTTTCAAACAACAACAATAACAAAAACAAAAAAAAATAGGTTGCAGAATAGTAGTTATTACACCTGGGGAAGGGGGACAGGAAGGGAGGAATAGCCAAAGGTTGGTTCATGGAGGCAAAAGCACAGCTAGATAGGAGGAATAAGTTACAGTGTTCTATAGCACTACAGGGGGACTGTAATTAACAACAATTTATTGCATATTTTTAAAGAGTGAGACCGGCTGCGGTGGCTCACGCCTGTAATCCCAGCACTTTGGGAGGCCGAGGCGGGCATATCACCTGAGGTCAGGAGTTTGAGACCAGTTTGACCAGTATGGAGAAACCATGTCTCTACCAAAAATACAAAATTAGCCGGGTGTGGTGGAGCATGCCTGTAATCCCAGCTACTCGGGAGGCTGAGGCAGGAGAATCGCTTGAACCTAGGAGGCGGAGCTTGCAGTGAGCCAAGATTGCACGCCATTGCACTCCAGCCTGGGCAACAAGAGTGAAACTCCAACTCAAAAAAAAAAAAAACCAAATGTGAGAAGAGCAGATTTTAAGTGTCCCAACATGAAAAAATGATAAATGTTTGGATGGATATGTTAAATTCCTGGATTTGATCATTACACATTGTATACATGTATTGCCACATCACACTATACCCCATAAATACAATTATTATATGTCAATGAAAAACAATAAAAGCAGGCAAAAAATGGGTCCTTCACATCCATAAACAAATTTTAATCCAATCATTGGCCATTATTTGATGGTAGTCTTTTTTTTTTATTTTTCTGAGACAGAGTCTTGCTCTGTCACCAGGCTGGAGTGCAGTGGTGTGATCTCAGCTCCTGGGCTCAAGTGAACCCTGTACCTCAGCCTCCCAAAGTGATACATAACAGGCATGAGCCACCACGTCCAGCCCAAAATAAATGTATTTATTTATCTATTTAGAGACAGGGTCTCACTCTATATTAGCCCAGGCTGGAGTATAGTGACACAATCACAGCCCACTGCAATCTTGACCTCCTGGGCTCAAGAGATCCTCCCACCTCAGCCTCCCGAGTGCCTGGGACCACAGGCGTGTGCCACCATGCCCAGCTAATTTTCGTGTTTTTTTGTGGAGACAGGGGTTTCACCATGTTGCCCAGGCTGTTCTTGAACTGCTAGACTCAAGCAATCCTCCCACCTTGGCTTCCCAAAGTGCTGGGATTACAGCATAAGCCACTGTGCCCAGTTCAAAATAAACATCTTTAAACTAAAATTGTTTCACACTGTCCTAAAACCTTTTTCCTTTAATAATATATCTTGAATCCTTGAATCTGCTTTTTGTTTTGTTTTGTTTTTGAGACGGAGTCTCACTCTGTCACTCAGGCTGCAGTGCAGTGGCACGATATCAGCTCACTGAAACCTCTGCCTCCTGGGTTCAAGCAATTCTCCTGCCTCAGCCTCCTGAGTAGCTGGGATTACAGGTGCATGCCACAATACTTGTCTAATTTTTGTATTTCTAATAGAGACGGTTTCACCATGTTGGCCAGGCTGGTCTCGAACTCCTGACCTCAGGTGATCCACTCACCTTGGCCTCCCAGAGTGCTAGGATTACAGGCGTGAGCCACTGAGCCCAGCCTGAATCTGTTTTTATATAAAGATCTATCCAGTGTTTTAAACAACTTCCCAGAAATCCGCCAGGCATGGAGGCTTTATGTATATAAATACCAAGTCTTTGTTTATTTATTTATTTTTTTGAGACAGAGTTTTGCTCTTGTTGCCCAGGCTGGAGTGCAATGGCGCAATCTCGGCTCACCGCAACCTCCGCCTCCCAGGTTCAAGCAATTCTCCTGCCTCAGCCTCCAGAGTAGCTGGGATTACAGGCATGTACCACCACGCCCTGCTAATTTTGTATTTTTAGTAGAGATGGGGTTTCTCCATGTTGAGGCTGGTCTTGAACTCCTGACCTGAAGTGATCTGCCCACCTCGGCCTCCCAAAGTGCTGGGATTACAGGCGTGAGCCACCGCGCCCAGCGTCTTTTTTTATTTTTTATTTTTTTTTGAAGCAGAGTTTCGCTCTTGTTGCCCAGGCTGCAACCTCCGCCTACCCGGTTCAAGTGATTCCTGCCTCAGCCTCCCAAGTAGCTGGGATTACAGGCATGTGCCACCACGCCTGGTTAATTTTGTATTTTTAGTAGGGATGCGGTTTCTCCATGTTGGTTAGGCTGGTCTTGAACTCCCAACCTCAGGTGATCTGCCCACCTTCGCCTCCCAAAGTGCTGGGATTACAGGCGTGAGCCACCACGCCCGGCCAAGACCCGGTCTTTATATACATAAAGCCCAAACTGAATTTCATGGAGAAATCTCCCTAGAGTAGGGTTCTGAGAGGATAGAAGCAAAAGGGTCCAAAAGGTCAGTATAGAAGTGTAAATAAAGGGAATGTTCCACAAACCTCTTTGTTTTTTACTTGGTGCATTTGTGATATGCAGTTTCAGGGCAAGATGAAAACTTCTTCATTTACAGGAAGGAGTCCTTTAAATGGAGATAAAGTTTTGACCAAATAGATAAAATGAATCCCACCACCCCCCTCCCACCTCCACCCCACCCTCACTTCCTTAATCACTGTAGGTAAAAATCCATTTGAGAAAAAAAAAAGATACATTTTATTTTCAAATTGACCTATTTTGCTGAAATTATTTGTCTTTTCTCTTTCTTTCTTTCTTTCTTTTTTTTTTTTGACAGGGTCTGGCTCTGTGGTTGGTCGCCCAGGCTGGAGTGCAGTGGTGCGATCATGGGTCGCTGCAGCCTTGACTGCCTGGGCTCAGGAAATCCTCCCACCTCAGCCTACTGAGTAGCTGAGACTATACATAGGCACACACCACTGTTATATAAAGTTTCAGTGCCACAAAAGAAATAGCACTCGAATATAAAATTTTCTTTTTAATTCTCAGCAAGGCAAGGTACTTCTATAGAAGGGTGAGCCCTTACAGATGGAGCAAAGGTGAGTGCACACTTGGACAAGGGAGGGGAAGGGGTTCTATCCCTGACGCATGTGGCCCCTGCTGCTGTGTCGTTCCCTTATTGGCTAGGGTTAGACAGCACAGGCTAAACTAATTCCGATTGGCTAATTTAAAGAGAGTGATGGGGTGAGTGCTTTGGCGGGAAAAATGGTTATGACATAGCAGGTAATTGGAATGAGTCAGGGTGGAGTAGGTAATCGGAATGAGTCAGGGTGGTGCAGGTAATCGAAAAAGGTTGCTTTACGAGGAAGTTAAGTTTAAAGGCAGAAGGCAAAGAATTGAACATACTGACATAATGATTCTTTGAAAAGAAATTTAGAACTTATATCCAACACCACCATACCTGGCTAATTTTTTGTTTGTTTTGTTTTGTTTTTTGGGGACGGAGTTTCGCTCTTGTTGCCCAGGCACTATCTTGACTCACCACAGCCTCCACCTCCCGGGTACAAGCGATTCTCCTGCCTCAGCCTCCCGAGTAGCTGGGATTATAGGTGTGTGCCACCACGCCCAGCTAATTTTTTTGTATTTTTAGTAGAGACGGGGTTTATCCATGATGGTCAGGCTGCTCTCCAACTCCTGACCTCAGGTGATCCACCTGCCTCAGCCTCCCAAAGTGTTGGGATAACAGGCGTGAGCCACCATACCAGGCTACTTTTTTTACTTTTTTTGTTTTTGAGACAGATTCTTGCTCTGTTGCCCAGGCTGGAGTGCAATGGCATGATGTTGGCTCACTGCAACCTCCACCTCCAGAGGTTCAAGCGATTCTCCTGCCTCAGCTTCCCAAGTAGCTGGGATTACAGGTGCCTGCCACCATGCCTGGCCCAATTTTTATATTTTTAATAGAGACGAGGTTTCACCATGCTCACCAGGCAGGTCTGGAACTCCCAACCTCAGTCGATCCACCAGCCTTGGCTTCCCAAAGTGTTGAGATTACAGGCGTGAGCCACCGCTCCAGGCCTTTATTTCTATTTTTTGGTAGAGAGGAGATCTTGCTATCTTGCCCTAGCTGGTCTCGGACTCCTGAGCTCAAGAGATCCTCCTGCCTTGGCCTCCGAAGGTGCTGGGATTACAAGTGTGAGCCACTGTGTCCAACCATTGCCTTCTTAGTATTTATCACAAGTCATTTTTGTTTTTATTTACAGTGAAAGCATTTTTTTTTTTTGAGATGGAGTCATGCTCTGTCACCCAGGCTGGAGTGCAGTGGCCTGATCTCAGTTCACTGCAACCTCCGCCTCTTGGGTTCAAGCGATTCTCCTGCCTCAGCCTCCCAAGCAGCTGGGATTACAGGCTTGAGCCACCAAACCTGGCTAATTTCTGTATTTTTTGTAGAGATAGGGTTTCACCAGACTGATCTTGAACTTCTGAGTTCAAGAGATCTGCCAGCCTCGGCCTTGCAAAGTGCTAGGATTACAGGGGTGCACCACCATGACCAGCTGATTTTTGTATATTTAGTAGAGATGGGGTTTCGCCATATTGGCCAGGCTGGTCTTGAACTCCTGACCTCAAGTGATCCACCTGCCTCGGCCTCCCAAAGAGCTGGGATTACAGACATAAGCCACCATGCCTGGCCATTTTTTTTTTTTTTTTTTTTTTTTTTTGAGAGGGAGTCTTGCTCTGTTGCCAGGCTGGAGTGCAGTGGCACAATACCAGCTCACTATCACCTCTGCCTCCCGGGTTCAAGCGATTCTCCTTCCTCAGCCTCCTGAGTGGCTGGAACTACAGGTGTGCACCACCACGCCCAGCTAATTTTTGTATTTTTAGTAGACACGGGGTTTCACCATGTTGGCCAGGATGGTCTCTATCTCTTGATCTCATGATCCGCACACCTCGGCCTCGCAAAGTGCTGGGATTACAGGGGTGATTTTTTTTTCTTTATAAAATTTTATTGTTCTTTCTTTCTTTTTTTACTATTTATTTTAATTTATCTTTTTAAAAATATTACTTTTTATTTTTTTATTTTTCCTTTTTGAAACGTCCAGGTTCTAAGAGCACTAAGTCCTGGTGAGGGATATTTCAACTGAGCCCTAGAACCTGAAAATCTCAATAGTATCTCTCCCTCCAAAAAATATATTATATGCCAATGGAGTGGGAGGAAGGAGTATGACCTTCAGATCTTTTGTTTTTTTTTTTGAAGATGGGGTTTCACTATGTTGCCCAGGCTGGTCTCAAATTCCTGAGCTCAAGGGATCCACCTGCCTTGGCCTCCCAAAGTGCTGTGATTACAGGCACGAGCCACCACACCCAGCCATGAGCTTGGCAGGGGCACATGACTGTAATCCCAGCTACTCTGGAGGCTGAGGTGGGAGGATCACTTCAACCTGGGAGGCGGAGGTTGCAGTGAGTCGAGATTGCACCACTGCGCTCCAGCCTTGGCAACAGAGTGAGACTCTATCTGAAAAAAAAAAAAAAAAAAATCCCAGCTCTATTAAAAACTCTGTGCTCAGGAAAAAAAAAATGTGTGGAGGTTCTGACACTTGTTAAAAATAATACAAAACACGGAAGAGAGGCAAGAAAGAGGGCTGTATGTTTTCAGTGTCATACTTGAGTTCTGTATGAAAGACCTACCCACAGATGATTTAATTCCCTAAGGAAATGATCGTTTTTTGGCATGCGATTTACTATTGACTAGGCCCAGACTCTGCGAAGTTGCATGTTAACTTGCAGATTTTTGTCTGGTAAAGATGCAAATGACTTCTCTTTAGTAGAAAAAGTACCGCAAATGGCCATAATCTTATTGCCCTGTAGCACGTTAACTAGTTTCAGTCTCTAACCTAGCAAATTTACTCCAGCATGTCTTTCCTGGAGAACTTTATAAATCTCTATTTCTCATATGCATTTTGAACCAGCTTTACTATCTGCAGATTCCTTCACTGATAAGTCAAACAAATCTTTCTTTCTCTCTCTCTTTCTCTCTCTCACACATACTAACACACACATATGTATATATTTGTCTGGGAACCATATTTTAACTTTGGGCAAGTTACTGATACAGGAGCTAGAAAGAAATTATTTAGGCAGATGGTGAGGGTAAAAGAGTCTTCAGTAAGGTTTCCTTTTAATAAAAAGCAGCCCCGAAATCATTTCTTTTCTAACAAAGAGCAGCCTAAAAAATCAAGCTGCAAGCAGAGATGAATAAGCAAGCTAAAAGCTTGCATAGGTAAATGCTGGCAGCTGTGCCAATAGAAAAGGGATACCTGGAAGCCAGGGATGTTCAACGTAGAGGTTCCCTCCTTCCTTTTCTTTGTTACCATGTGTGCAGTAAGAAAGCAGGCAACATGGCACTGTCCAGGTAAAGACTCCATCTGCATAGTAAAAGATTAGGGTGGGACGGCCAACTTCTTTGCGTGCTATGCAAACGGCACACCTCGTCTGACCAATCTCTTGTGCCCTATGTAAATCAGATACCGCCTCCTCAAGCTTGTCTATAAAACCCTGTGCATTTCCCCGCGGAACTGGAAGACCTACTAGGGTGTGCCTTTCTCTCTGCAGGGAGAGACAGCTGTTCTCTTTTCTCTTTCTTTTGCCTATTAAACCTCCGCTCTTTTTTTTTTTTTTTTGAGACAGACTCCCGCTCTGTTGCCCAGGCTGGAGTGCAGTGACACGATCTCAGCTCACTGCAACTTTTACCTCCTGGGCTCAAGCAATTCTGCCTCAGCCTCCTGAGTAACTGGGATTACAGGCGCCCGCCACCACGCCTGACTAATTTTTGTATTTTTAGTATAGACGGGGTTTCACCATATTGGCCAGGCTGGTCTCAAACTCCCAACCTCAGGTGATCTGCCCACCTCGGCCTCTCAAAGTGCTGGGATTACAGGCATGAACCACTGCACCTGGCCTAAACCTCTGCTCTTAAACTCACTTCTTTTGCCTCCATGTCCTCGATTTCCCTGGTGTGAGACAATGAACCTTGGGTATTTACCCTGACAATGATGTTGCTTCATTACTAATAAATATGGTTTTCTTTACCCCTTAGTTTTCTCTTGTAGTCAGTGCCATATGGGAAAACACCTTTTTCTCGGTAAGAGATTTTTCCAGTCTCCACAGCTTCAAGGGCTTATTTTACTCAGCTCGTAATTTACAATTGAGTTTTGAACATGTGAGGTTTAAGATGTCCTTGAAACATGCTAGAGGAAATTTATTTTATTTTGTAGAGATGGGGCTCTCACCATGTTGCCCAGGCTGGTCTCAAATTCCTGGGCTCTGGTGATCCACTGTTCTTGCCCTCCCAAAGTGCTGGGATTACAGGCATGAGCTGCCATACCTCATCAGAAAATTTTAAGTAAATTCTGAGTTTGGAATTCAGAAAGAGGCCTGAGTTGCCAATATATGTTTGGGAGTCATTGGCATCATCAAGAAGGTACTTAATAAAGTCAAATGGAGCCAGGCGCAGTGGCGCACACCTGTAATCCCAGCACTTTGGGAGGCCAAGGCTGGCAAATCACGTGAGCCCAGGAATTTGAGACCAGCCTGGGCAACATGGTGAGACCCTTCTCATCTCTACAAAAAAAGTATTTCCTGGACATGATGGCATGTGACTGTGGTCTTAACTACTCAAGAAACTGAGGGGGTAGGATTGCTTGAGCCCAGGAGGTTGAGGCTGTAGTTAGCCCTGATCCACTGCACTCCATCCAGCCTGGGTGCCAGAACGAGACCTCATCTCAAAAAATAAAATAAGAAGTGAAATTGCCATATCGTTTATTTCTTTTCTTTTACATTATTATTATTATTTTTTTTTGCAGAGACTCTATTGCAGACTTTTTTATTTTTCCTTCCAGAATCAACTGTAGCCAATTAAAAACATATTTTTCTATTTGTAAAGAACTCATCTTACATTGCTTGTAGAAAACCCAACATTCTCTGTGTCAATTTGTTCTCGTACTATTTCACACAATTAAGAATTTGATGTTTGCTTGTTTGTTCATTTTTGTAGAGACACGGCCTCACCATGTTGCCAAGGCTGGTCTCAAACTCTTGAGCTCAAGTGATCCTCTTGCCTTAGCCTCCCAAAGTGCTGGGATAAGTGCTGGGATAACAGGCGTGACAGGCGTGAGCCACTGCACCTGGCCTGCTTGTTTGTTGAAACTACTTTTTATTTTCTGTGATCTTCCTGGCTTCATGGAATTTTTTTGTAATCACTTGTTTCTGCAAATCTTTGTCAGGTTTCCAAATACATTTTAAATATCATTTATAAGAAACAATTTGTCAATTTTAAACAATGCTAGGGTTAGGCTCAGAAAGACATTGAGAAGTTCATAATGATAAGTGTAACTTAAACTACTTTGGCATGTTTGAAGTGTAATTAATATTGGAAGACAGTGGGAACAGAATACAATGTTATTTAATATGGCCTTAGTCTCTGGTTTTCCTTACAGGGAAATGACCAACAGTGGAAACTGGAGAGCAAGGATCAGCAAACAAAGCCTCTCATCCTTCTAGCTGCTTTCCTTGACTAATTAGCTGTGATGGCCTGGGAATCAGCATATTTAGCAAACTGTTAAAAAGTTCATAATGAGGTTCCTTCAATAGTTGTTTTCTTTTGTTTGCTTGTTTGTTTGTTTTGAGACACAGTTTTGCTCTTGTCTCCCATGCTGGAGTGCAATGGCGCGATCTTGGCTCACTGCAACCTCCACTCCTGGGTTCAAGCGATTCTCCTGCCTCAGCCTCCCAAGTAGCTGGAATTACAGGTGCCCACCACCATGCCAATCTAATTTTTTGTATTTTTAGTACAGATGGGGTAACACCGTGTTGGCCAGGCTGGTCCCAAACTCCTGACCTCAGGTGATCCACCAGCATCAGCCTCCTAAAGTGCTGGGATTACAGGTGTGAGCCAACACGACTGGCCCCTGCCTGAAATATCTTAATCCTTCAAAAAACATTGCTAGGTGTGGAAGGTGGAAATGGCTTATGGAAGGCAGCCTCTGGGGCAGCGCCATCACTTTAGCCAGGGTTTCCTCTTTCCCCTACTCTGTCCTCTGAATTCCCCAGCTGCAGCCGCGTAATGTTAAGAATCACTTTGCATCGCAGGCAGCTTGGGGATCTGGCTGAGATCTGAGATTGAAATGCCACCTAAAATCGTGGGTCAGTGGTCATACATAGCAGAAAGGAAAATCACAAGGGGAGAGCAAAGCCTTGGAAGTTCCCCTAGCTCACAGTGTAGCCCTCAGCACAGCCTGCAGCCACTTGGCACCGCTGATACTGAGGGCCTAGGCGGCTGTTACTGAGGCAATAGTCTCCATTGTTGTGGGCAGCCTCCCAGGGTAATTGACAGCGACAGGGGTTAGGCAAGGGAGAAAGACCGAAGAACAGACATCAAAGGCAATTACCACAAAACCCAGCTTGCCCTGAATGGAGGCAGTCACTCAGAATGTCATTTTGGAGATAAATTCCCGAGACCGATTAAAAATTTTGATAGTTACCAAGGTAAAAATAAAACCCTAGGGTTTTCTATGAAAAAGATGTTTTCACCAACAGCAAAGCAGCATCTGCTTCCTGGGGTTGGATATTTCCTGGTTTGCAAATACACTCCTCTCCAGTACCTCAAACACTGATTACATTTCCAAAGTGGTCCCATCTGTTTTTCATTCCTCAGTAAATTCATACATTCTTTTCTGCCAGCTTGCATCAAGTAGTTATGCAGCATCTACTGCATGCAAAGCATTGCTTCAGCTGATATGAAAATTTCACCTTGGACGTGGGCAGGGGAACATATTAATGCAAGATCTTGCTTTAATTATCACCCTGCCAATTATTTTTGTCAGTATTGGCTCGAGGCCATCAGGAAAAAATCCTCTCCAGGGGCCATAAAATCTGATAGACCAGATGTTTGGATGTTTCCTGAGAATTAAGCTCTTCTTATTTTTCTCCGCCCCCCGCCCCTCTTTTTTTTTTTTTTTGAGATGGAGTCTCGCTCTGTCTGTCACCCAGGCTGGAGTGCAGTGGCACAATCTCAGCTCACTACAACCTCTGGAAGTTATTCTCATGCCTCAACCTCCTGAGTAGCTGGGACTACAGGCACACACCACCACGCCTGGCTATTTTTTGTATTTTTAATAGAGATGGGTTTTCACCTTGTTGGCTAGGCTGGTCTCAAACTCCTGAGATCAAGTGATCCTCCTGTCTCGGCCTCCCGAAGTGTTGGGACTACAGGTGTGAGCCACTGTGCCCAGCCTCTTCTCCTTAATATTGGAAATAGATCCCAAATTCAAATGCCTTCATTACAAAAATATTTTAATATACTTATATTTTAGTGTATATACTTCTCAACTTTCCTTTCTTGGTAATACACATGCATATTAACTCCCCGCCTTTTTTTTTGAGGCAGGGTCTCACTGTCACCCAGGCTGAAGTCCAGTGGTGCGATCTCAGCTCACTGTAGCCTCAACCTTCTAGGCTCAAGTGATCTTCCCACCTTAGCTTCTCAAAGTGCTGGGATTACAGGCATCAGCCACCACACCCAACCCCATTTTCATTTAACAGTATACCCTAAAGGTTTTTTCATATCAATAAAATATCCAAATTTGTATTCTTTTGTTCATTTCACATCACTAGCTGATATTATTTTACTATATTATTGATCCCTAGTTCTTAGGTGTCCTGTCTAGAACATTGAAAAAGGAAAAAAAAAAGTCCAGCGCAGTGGCTCACGCCTGTAATCCCAGCACTTTGGGAGGCCGAGGTGGGTGGATCATGAGGTCAGGAAATCGAGACCATCCTGGCTAACACAGTGAAACCCCATCTCTACTAAAAGTACAAAAAATTAGCTGGGCGTGGTGGCCAACACCTGTAGTCCCAGCTACTCGGGAGGCTGAGGCGGGAGAATGATGTGAACCCAGGAGGCGGAGCTTGCAGTGAGCCGAGATTGCACCACCACACTCCAGCCTGGGTGACAGAGCGAGACTCCATCTTAAAAGAAAAAAAAGAAAAAAGAATAATACGTTACTTATAGATCTTCTCCTTACCTCTGTTTATTGTCATGTTTTCCCACCATAATGCAAGGTCTAGAATGCAGAGACTTTGTCTGGTGTGTTCCCTGTGTCTGGAACAATGCCTGGCACACAGTAGAAACTTCATAAATATTTGTTAAATGAATAATTGAAAAAACAAGTCACAAAAATCTTTTACTTGTATTTATTTATTTCTGAGGCAGGGTCGCATTCTGTCACCCAGGCTGGAGTGCAGTGGTGTGATCTCGGCTCAAGGCAACTTCCACCCTTCTGGTTCAAGCGATTCTCCTGCCTTAGCCTCCTGAGTAGTTGGGACTATGGCCTCCTGCCACCATGCCCAGCTAATTTTTTTTCTTTTTTGAGATGGAGTCTTGCTCTATCGCCCAGGCTAGAGTGCAGTGGCATGATCTTAGCTCACTGCAACCTCCGCCTCCTGGGTTCAAGCGATTCTCCTGCCTCAGCCTCCTGACTAGCTGGGATTATAGGCACATGCCACCACGCCCAGCCAATTTTTGCATTCTTAGCAGAGACAGGGTTTCACCATGTTGGCCAGTCTAGTCTCAAACTCTTGACGTCAAGTGATCTGCCTGCCTCGGCCTCCCAAAGTGTGGGATTATAGGCGTGAGCCACTGTGCCCGGTCCATGCACAGCTAATTTTTATATTTTTAGTAGAGATGGGGTTTCACCATGTTAGCTAGGCTGGTCTCCAACTCCTGAGCTCAAGTGATCCTCCTGCCTTGGCCTCCCAAAGTGCGGGGATTACAGGCATGAGCCACTGAGCTGGCTGAAAATCTTTTACTTTATTTTTTTTATTTGTTTCTGTTTTTAATCAATTAATTTTTTTCTTTTTTAATTTTTGAGACAGAGTCTCGCTCTGTCACCCAGACTGGAGTGCAGTGTTGTGATGTTGGCTTACTTCAACATCTGCCTCCCAGTTTAAAGCAATTCTCCTGCCTCAGCCTCCTGAGTAGCTGGGACTATGCCAGGCTAATTTTTTATATTTTTAGTAGAGATGGGGTTTCACTATATTATCCAGGCTGGTCTGGAACTTCTGACCTCAAGTGATTCACCCGCCTCCGCCTCCCAAAGTGCTGAGATTACAGGTGTGAGTCATTGCACCCACCCAAAAATCTTTTACTTTAAATGTTAAAATGTAGCTTTTTTTGTTTTTTTGTTTGTTTGTTTGTTTGTTTGTTTTGAGACATAGTCTTGCTCTGTTGCCCAGGCTAGAATGCAGTGGTGCGATCTCGGCTCACTGCAAGCTCCGCCTCCCGGGTTTATGCCATTCTCCTGCCTCAGCCTTCTGAGTAGCTGGGACTACAGGCACCCGCCACCAAGCCCAGCTAATTTTTTGTATTTTTAGTAGAGATGGGGTTTCACCGTGTTAGCCAGGATGGTCTCAATCTCCTGGCCTCGTGATCCACCTGCCTTGGCCTCCCAAAGTTCTGGGATTACAGGTGTGAGCCACCACGTCCGGCCAAGATGTAGCTACTATTTTATTAACTGTTTGTTTGTTTGTTTGTTTGTTTGTTTGTTTGTTTTTTGAGACGAGTCTCACTCTTTCACCCAGGCCGGAGTGCAGTGGCACTGTGTCGGCTCACTGCAACCTCCGCCTCCTGAGTTCAAGCGATTCTCCTGCCTCAGCCTCCCAAGTAGCTGGGATTACAGGCACATGCCACCGTGCCCGGCTAATTTTTGTGTTTTTAGTAGAGACAGGGTTTCACCATGTTGGTCAGGCTGGTCTCGAACTCCCAAACTCAAATGATCTGCCAGCCTTTGCCTCCCAAAGTGCTGGGATTACAGGTGTGAGCCACTGTGCCCAGCCTAAAAGATACATTCGTAACAATTTATAACACTTTAGAAAGTAATGTAAACATTTTGGGGAAAATTTCTTTAACATTTTGGGGGCATAACTTAAAGAAAGGCCTGAACTACCTCCGAATATAAATTTGGAAATGTTGAGAATTTGACTGAAAATAAGCTATTCTGCTGGGCATGGTGGCTCACACCTATAATCCCACCACTTTGTGAGGCTGCGGTGGGAGGATTGCTTGAGCCCCGGAATTGGCGACCAGCCTGGGCAACATAGTGAGTCCCCATCTCTATAAAATTTTTTTTTTAAATTAGCTGGGCGTGGTGGCACATTCCTGTAGTCCTAGCTACTTGGGAGATTGAGGTGGGAGAATCCCTTGAGACCAGAAATTCAAGCCTGCAAAGAGCTATGATTGTGCCACTGCATTCCAGCCTGTGTGACAGAGTGAGACCCTGTCTCCAAAAATAAAATAAAATAAGGCATTCTAATAAAGTTAACCAGAACAATCTGAAATCTTTTATGTTCTTTTCAAGAAGTCATGGTAAATCTTACCATGACTGAAATTCAAGGAACTTTGAACACCTGAAAGTATCCAGAAGAATAAGCGACTAAAATTGGACAGACAAAAAATGTAAAATATCATAGTTTTATGCTCCATCATATATTCGCTAGCTCCTACTGCTTGCCTGAAAATATACACTTCTTTGTGCATGGCTCACAATTCTTCTTTGAGTACAGCTATTGTTGATACATTGAGTTCATAAGCTTCAAGTGGCCAAAATTGTTGCTTCTTGAGAATGTTTATAGATCTCTCTAAAAGAGAAACAGAAAACAATATTCTTCCTTTGTTTCTTGCTTGGAATAAGTAAAGCTCAAAGTAACATGCAAAGATCAGAGGGAAAATGGGACTCCAACATAATAATTCTGATGGGCTGGGCATGGTAATTCATGCCTTTAATCCCAGCACTTTGGGAGGCAGAGGCGGGCGGATCATGAGATCAGGAGTTCGAGACCAGCCTGGCCAACACGGTGAAACCCCATCTCTACTAAAAATACAAAAATTAGCGGGGCGTGGTGGTGTAATCCTCAGGAGGCTGAGACAGAAGAATTGCTTGAACTTGGGAGGGGGAGGTTGCAGTGAGCTGAGATCGCGCCACTGCACTCCAGCCTGGACGACAGAGTGAGACTCCATATCAAAAAAAGAAAAAAAAAATTCTGGAGGCTTCCGTGTTTGTCGATCATCACTAAAGATATCTGTATATGGCTTCGGAAAACAAAAACAAACAATAAGAAAAAAAGCCCTTCAGAGATAAGGAGTTTTCCCTTCATGTTTTGTTGTTGTTGTTGGTTTGGTTTGTTTCTGGGGTGGAGTCTCACTGTTGCCCAGGCTGGAGTACCGTGGTGTGATCTCAGCTCACTGTAACCTCTGCCTCCCAGGTTCAAATGATTCTCCTGCCTCAGCCTCCTAGGTTGGGACTATAGGCTCCCACCACCATGCCCGGCTAATTTTTGTATTTTTAGTAGAGATCGAGTTTCACTATCTTGGCCAGGCTGGTCTCAAACTGCTGACCTCAGGTGATCTGCCTGCCTTGGCCTCCCAAAGTGCTGAGATTACAGGTGTGAGCCATGGCACCCAGCTCCTTCATGTTAAAAACATGTACTGTGGGCATTCTCAAGGTGCCATGAGGAATTCAAAGGTGTCCATGACAGGTTCTTAGCCCTGGGTCTCTGCCTTTGTAATTCTGGGACAGATAAATCTGAAAGCCAAGGCCAATATAAAATGAAAATGTGAGCCCCTTGTTAAATTTTTTTTAAAGGAGAATTTCAAGACAGTGACAGCAGAACATTATATCTAGCACAGGGTGCTTCCAACTGTGGGGCCCCATGTGGCTATACATGTTGCATACTGATATGGTTTGGATATTTGTTGCCTCCAAATCTCATGTTGAAATGTGATTTCCAATGTTGGAGGTGGGGCCTGGTGGGAGGTGACTGGATCACTGGGTGGATCCCTCATGAATGACTTAACACTATTCTCTTGATGATGAGTGAGTTCTCCTTCAGTGAGTTCACGTGTGATCTTGTTGTTGAGGAGTGTGGGACCTGCCTCACCCTCTTTTTTGCTCTCACTCTGGCCATGTGACATGCTGGCTCCCCATCACCTTGCACCATGATTGGAAGCTTCCTGAGGCCTTGCCAGAAGCTGATGTCAGCACCATGCTTCCTGTAAAGCCTGCAGAACCATGAGCCAATTAAACCTCTTTTCTTAAATTACGCAGTCTCAGGCATTCCTTTCTAGTAATGCAAAAACTGACTAATACACATACCCATGAAGCGGTTCCTCAAGAAAACCATTAAGGTAAAATAGAATGAAATAAATGCTAAAGAAATACAAAGGTGCAGAGGAAATAAAAAGGAGGAAGCAATTATGTACCCGCACTACAGAAAAGGAGTTAAAAGGCCGAACACAGTGGCTCAAGTCTGTACAATCCCAGCACTGTGGGAGACTGAGGAGGGTGGATCACCTGAGGTTGGGAGTTCAAGACCAGCCTGGCCAACACGGCAAAACTTCGTCTCTACTAAAAATACAAAAATTAGCCCAGCGTGGTGGCACGCACCTGTAATCCCAGCTACTCGGGAGGCTGAGGCACAAGAATCACTTGAATCTGGGCGACGGAGGTTGCAGTGAGCTGAGATCATGCCACTGCACTCCAGCCTGGGTGACAGAGCAAGACTTTGTCTCAAAAAAAAGGGGGGGGCTAATAGATTATAGACAAACATGTTGCTACCTCACACTTCCCCCTCCTAGGGGTGGGTCTCTAACATCTCTGTCAGTGCACTTACCACCTCAAATGGTAATTATCTGTTTAGGAGCCAGCCTGCTCCACTACAACACTAAAGCTCCTGGAGGTCTGGGCTGTGCACTGCTCCATCTTTGGCCTTGTGCTAGCACAGCAGCAGCCATAAGCATCATAGTAGCAAGATCTCATGAACGTTTGTCCATGGATCTAACAATGCACCTGTCTGGGAGTGGCAGGAAAGTTTGACTTCACTGAGCAGGAGACATTTGAACAGGTCTTAAAAAAGTGGTTCGGGCCGGGCGCAGTGGCTCACGCCTTTAATCCCAGCACTTTGGGAGGCCGAGGCAGGAGGATCACAAGGTCAGGAGATGGAGACCACGGTGAAACCCCATCTCTACTAAAAATACAAAAAATTAGCTGGGCGCGGTGGCGGGCACCTGTAGTCCCAGCTACTCGGGAGGCTGAGGCAGGAGAATGGTGTGAACCCAGGAGGCGGAGCTTGCAGTGAGCCGAGATCGTGCCACTGCACTCCAGCCTGGGCGACAGAGCAAGACTCTGTCTCAAAAAAAAAAGTGGTTCAAAAGAGGAAAGTACTTAAGTAGAGGAAAGAAGGCAAAAGAAGTGAAGACAGATAAATGTAACAAAGAAAAAAAATTAGGTATAAGCAGCAGTATAGCTGCTTTTCTTAAAAGTCTGTGCCACCAGTCAGGATCCTTTTGGCCGCAGATGGCAGAAGCCCACCTGGAGGAGAAACAAGGAAGAGTAGAGGTGCAAGTGGGTCCCAGGACTGCCTGAAATCCCACTGTGATGTCGCAGGAATCTGTTTATCTTAATTTCCCCCACTACTCTGCCTGTGTATGGGCTACATGGCCTTTGGGAGGCCCCAGGAAAGGAGTCTTTTTCTTTTTCTTTTTTTTTTCTTTTTTATTGAGGAGTCTCTCTCTTGTTGCCCAGGCTGGAGTGCAATGGTGCAGTCTTGGCTCACCACAGTCTCCTGGGTTCAAGCGATTCTCCTGTCTCAGCCTCCTGAGTAGCTGGGATTACAGGCGCCCGCCACCACACCTGGCTAATTTTTGTATATTTGGTAGAGACGGGGTTTTGCCATGTTGGCCAGGCTGGTTTCGAACTCCTGACCTCAGGTGATCCGCCCGCCTCGGCTTCCGAAAGTGCTGGAATTACAGGCATGAGCCATCACGCCCAGCCAGGAGTCTTTTTCTTTAAGTATGAATAGAAAAATTCCAGGAAATTATTCTGATTGGTCTAGATTGAGTCACAGGCCTTGTGGTGATAGTTGGAAGTTAGAGGTGCCCACAAGAACCCCTGACTTGAGTCAGAGTAGTACTACTTTCCCAAAAGAAGCAGGATGCTATTATTAATGGAAAAGAGGTGTGCTATGTAAATACTACAAACTGGTAGTATCTACTGTAGAAGTGGCTTCCAAATCTTTTTGACCTTGGTTCCCAGCAAGAAATGCATTTGATTATTAGGACTCGCTATACTAGCAGGCTAGGTTCCCTTGGAAGCAGATCTGGGCTGGGGAGTTACATGCAGCCTGTTCACTGGGGAGCACCCTAGGAGCAGCACCTGTCAGAGAGCAAGGGATGCAGGACTGGGCAGAGGGAGAGGTTGAACTGTGATGCTCTTACAACCCAGGGGGAGCCTCAATTGATCCCAGAGAGAGTTCTGAAGGTGGGTCATCAGTGGTGTCCCAAATTGAGGCAAGAGTAGGGTGGCCAATCATCCCAGTTTATCTAGTTTGCCCTGGGTTTTCAGGACATGGGACTTTCTGTTTTAAAGCCAGGAAAGTCCCAGGCAAACCAGGACAAGTTGGTCACTCTGGGAGGGCTGGGCCTTTGTACCTACCTTTCAAATTGGCCAGTCACTGGATGTGGGCTTTCCTTGGGAAGGGGTCCTGATCCTGGGTTTACTCAACTCTCTCAGACCATGGGCAGCTCCTGGGGAGGGACTAAATTCTGAGTAGTCAGCAGGCAGCATTCATGGGAGCTGGGGACTGTGTGCCTTAGTCCTGAAGGACAGACTCTGGGTAGTACATCACAGCATCTTCTGCAATCTGCAATATATAAAACTAAAACTAGGCAGGGTGTGGTGGCTCATGCCTGTAATCCCAGCATTTGGGAGGCCAAGTCGGGCAGATCACAAGGTCAGGAGATCGAGACCATCCTGGCCAACATGGTGAAACCTCGTCTCTACTAAAAGTACAAAAATTAGCTAGGCATGGTGGCGTGCGTTTCTAGTCCCAGCTACTCTGGAGGCTGAGGCAGGAGAATTGCTTGACCCCGGGAGGCGGAGGTTGCAGTGAGCTGAGATCCTGCCACTGCACTCCAGCCTGGTGACAGAGCAAGACTCCATCTCAAACAACAACAACAACAACAAACCCTAAAATTAATATATATAAAACATATATATATATGTAAAATTATGTGTGCGTGGTGTGTGTATGTATGTGTGTATAAACTTATATAACTGTTTCAGGTAAAAAATATCTATTCTTGTTATATATGATGTACCTTGATATCTTCTTTTTTCTTTTCTTTTTCTTTTTCTTTTTTTTTTTAGATGGAGTTTCACTCTTGTTGCTCAGGCTGAATGAAGTACAATGACTTGATCTTGGCTCACTGCAACCTCTGCCTCCCAGGTTCAAGCAATTCTCCTGCCTCAGCTCCCGAGTAGCTGGAACTACTGTAGTGCGCCACCATGCCCGGCTAACTTTTTGTATTTTTAGTAGAGATGGGGTTTCACCATGTTGGCCAGGCTGGTCTCGAACTCCTGACCTCAGGTGATCCATCCACTTCGGTCTCCCAAAGTGCTGGGATTACAGGTGTGAACCACTGCGCCTGGCCCTTTTCTTTCTTTCTTTCTTTCTTTCTTTCTTTCTTTTTTTTTTTTGAGATAGGATCTCACTCTGTTGCCCAGGCTGGAGTGCAATGGGGCAATCTCAGCTCATCGCCACCTCCGCCTCCTGGGTTCAAGTGATTCTCCTGTCTCAGCCTCTCTAGTAGCTGGGATTACAGGCATGCGCCACCATGCCCAGCTAATTTTGTATTTTTAGTAGAGATGGGGGTCTCTCCATGTTAGTCAGGCTGGTCTCAAACTCCCAACCTCAGGTAATCCGCCCACCTTGGCCTCCCAAAGTGCCAGGATTATAGGCATGAGCCACTGCACCCAGCCATGGCTAGCATCTTTTAAGAATTTTGGGCTGGGTGTGGTGTCTCATGCCTGTAATCCCAGCACTTTGGGAGGCCAAGGCGGGTGGATCACCTGAGATCGGGAGTTGGAGACCAGCCTGACTAACATGGAGAGACCCTCGTCTCTACTAAAAATACAAAATTAGCTGGGTGTGGTGGCGCATGCCTGTAATCCCAGCTACTCGGGAGGCTGAGGCAGGAGAATCGCTTGAACCCGGGAGGCCAAAGTTGCCGTAAGCCGAGATCGCACCATCGTACTCCAGCCTGTGTAACAAGAGCAAAACTCCATCTCAAAAAAAAAAGATCCTAGCCATAAGCCATGACTTGATTTCCCAATGCACAAACAGATTATGGTTCAGTTCTATGTGCATGGTGCCCTGTGGAGTTGTACAGGACAGCAGCTCAGAAGTGACCTTGCTCAGAGAGCCAGATTCCTCTCTCAGGTCAGCTACTCGTGAATATGCATCACTGACACAAAGCCTTCTGCATACCAGAGGCTATTGGCTCACTGCCACCACCTGCAAAGCTAATGGGGAAGACTCTTCTTTCTCTTCATGTCTGAATGAATTGAAGTCTGGCCCAAAAGAAGGCAGAAGTATCTTGGGTTCTTAAGAACATAGAGTCAGGTACTTGATAGACTTGTGCTCTGAATGGTGTCCAGCAGGTTAATTTAGCCTTCATGAAAATATTTCTTCAGTGCTTACTCTGTACTAGCATTTTAGGTGAACTATCTCATCTGATCATCAGAACAAACCTCTGAAGTAACTTAGTTACTAGTGCTGTCTCTGTTTTAGGGATGAGGAAATTAGGGACTAGAGATTTTAAATAACCTGCTGGAGTTCCTAAAGTTCAGTTTATGTAGATAGAGTTTACGAATGTCTAACGATAGAGCCTGACATATTACTATATTTATTGAGTTGCCTGAATAAATGGGCAAATTTCAACTTGAAAGACTGGAAATAGGGATACAAAGCCAAAAATGGAAGAAAGAGCTTTATCCACCAGGCTGCAGATTTTTAGACAAGGGCAAAGTGAGGTCAGGAATCTGTAAGACTGGGGTTTGGGTTTCATCTTTCTCTTTGACTAATCTTTATCTAAGTTGATTCATTTCAGTCTTTTTTTTTTTTTTTTTTTTTTTTTTTTGAGACAGGGTCTCATTCTGTTGCCCAGGCTGGAGTGCAGTGGCACAATCTCAGCTCACTGCAACCTCCGCTTCTTGGGTTCAAGCAATTCTTCTACCTCAGCCTCCTGAACAGCTGGGACTACAGGTGTGTGCCACCACGCCCTGCTATTTTTTTTTTTTTTTTTTTTTTGAGACCAAGTCTCGCTCTGTTGCCCAGGCTAGAGTGCAGTGGTGCAATCTCAGCTCACTGCAATCTCCACCTCCCCGATTCAAGCGATTCTCCTGCCTCAGCCTCCCAAGTAGCTGGGATTACAGGCATGTGCCACTACACCCAGCTAATTTTGTATTTTTAGTAGAGACGGGGTTTCTCCATGTTGGTCAGGCTGGTCCCGAACTGCCGACCTCAGGTGATCTGCCTGCCTTGGCCTCCCAAAGTTCTGGGATTACAGGCATGAGCCACCGCGCCTGGCCTAATTTTTGTATTTTCAGTAGAGATGTGGGATTTAGCCATGTTAGCCAGGCTGGTCTTGAACTCCTGGCCTCAAGTGATCTGCCCCCCTCAGCCTCCCAAAGTGCTGGGATTACAGGCATGAGCTACCGCACCTGGCCTAGTTTTCTTTTCTTTTTTATACTGTTGTTACCTTTGTTTTCCTTCTACAAATAACTTGTTTCAGAGGAACAATTGTTAAGAATTCATTGTCCCTTCTGATCTTGGTATGATTAGCTTCTTTGTATCATTCAGGTCTCTGGTCAGATGCTACCAGCACAGAAAGCTCTTTCCCAACCACCTTTTCTAAAAGATCCTTCCGGCCTCTCTCTAACTCCTTTTATTCTTCTTTATTTTTCATCTAAGTACAGTAAGTCCTCTCTATCTGTGGGTTTCATATCTGTGAGTGTGACATCTGTGGATTCAACCAACCATGGATTGAAAATATTCAACGAGAAAAAATAGGTGACTGCTGCTGTACAGACTGAATATGTATAGGCCTTTTTTCCCTTTGTCATATTGTCTAACAAGAGAGTATAAAAACTACTTATATAGCTAGGCGTAGTGGTTCACGCCTGTAATCCCAGCACTTTGGGAGGCCGAGGTGGTGGATCATGAGGTTAGGAGCTCAAGACCAGCCGGCCAAGATGGTGAAACCCTGTCTCTACTAAAAATACAAAGATTAGCTGGGCTTGGTGGCAGGCACCTGTAATCCCAGCTACTCAGGAGGCAGAGAACTGCTTGAACCTGGGAGGCAGATGTTGCAGTACCGCACTGAAGCCTGTTGACAGAACCACGCTCTGTCTCAAAACAAAAAACAAACAAAAAAAAACTGGCCGGGCACGGTGGCTCACTCCTGTAATCCCAGCAGTTTGGGAGGCTGAGGCGGGCAGATCACCTGAGGTCAGGAGTTCAAGACCAGCCTGGCCAACATGGTGAAACCCTGTCTCTACTAAAAATAGAAAAATTAGCTGGGTGTAGTGGTGGGCGCCTGTAGTCCCAGCTACTCAGGAGGCTGAGGCAGGAGAATCACTTGAACCTGGGAGGCAGAGGTTGCAGTGAGCCGAAATCAGGACACTGCACTCCAGCCTGGGCAATAGAGCATGACTCTGTCTCAAAAACAAAACAAAACAAAGCAAACAAACAAACAAAAACACTACTTATATGCATTTACATTGTATTAGGTATTATAAGTACACTAGAGATCATTTAAAGCACACAAGAGGGTTGGGCAGACTGGCTTATGCCTGTCTTGGGAGGCTGAAGTTGGAGGATCACTTGAGGCCAGGAGTTTGAGACCAGCCTGGGGATCATCGCAATACCTTGTCTCTATAAAAAAATAAAAACAAAAATAGCCCTGCATGGTGTCACATGCCTGTAGTCCTGGCTTCTTGGGAGGCTGAGGCAGGTGTTTAAGCCCAGGGATTTAAGGCTGTAGTGAGCTGTGTTTATGCCATTTCACTGCAGCCTGGGTGACATGGTGAGACCGTGTGTCAAAGAAAAACTCAAACTTTTTTTTATTAAGAAAAAAAGTATGCAGGAGGATGTGTGTAGGTTATATACAAGTACTATGCCATTTCATATAAGGATCTTGAGCATCTTTGGATTTTCTTATCCATGGGGGGGTCCTGGAACCAATCCTTCATGGATACCGAGGGACAGCTGTAATAATCCGTGCTTGAAATCTTATTATTTATTTGTCTGTTGCCTGTGTTACCCATTGTAAGGTGAGCTGAAGCTCATGCAGTGAGCCGAGATCGCGCCACTGCACTCCAGCCTGGGCAACAGAGTGAGACTCTGTCTCAAAAAAAAAAAAAAAAGTAGCTCCCAAGATTGTCCAGGGAGTCATGTTTCTTCCTTTCATCCAGGAAGGTTAAATGGCATGCAGTTCTAATGGGCCAGGTCTGGAAGTGATTTTATATATATATATATATATATATATATATATATATATATATATATATAACTTCCCCCCACCCCCACTCTGTCACACAGGATGGAATGCAGTGGTGTGATCACAGCTCACTCATTGCAGCCACAACCTCCTGGGCTCAAGTGATCCTCCTATCTCAGCCTCCTGAGTTGCTGGGACTACAGGCGCCTGCCAGCCACCATGCCCAGCTAATTTTTGTAATTGCTGTAGAGACAAGGTCTTGCTATGTTGCCCATGTTAGTCTTGAACTCCTGGGTTCCAGCAATTCTCCTGCCTTGGCCTACCAAAGTACTGGGATTACAGGCATGAGCCACCATGCCTGGCTGTATATCATTTTTGACCACATTCTACTTGGCACATCCTAAATGCAAGTGAAGTTGAGAAATACAGTCTAGCTGTGTGCCCAGAAGAAAAACAGGTTTGGTGAATAGCTAGCCAATGTCTGCCACTATGGTTAAATTGGTCCCTGTTAGGTTTCTATAAATAAATAATTTGAATTAAAGTAAATCACTACTGTATATTTGTACTGTATAACATCTCAAAACCATTTGTTTCAGATAATTTCTAAAGTCTCTATGATAAAACCATTTCCTATTTTTTGAGAGCTGCCTTTTATATTCTCTAGGGAGAGGAAAGAAAAGAGAAACTTGAACCTGATTTTGTAAAACATCTATTTGTATCTAAATTGCTTTACAAGATTGTGAAATGTTTCAATATAAGCTGCAGTTTTGACTTGATTACAAAACCTGTTAGAGTTGCCCCCAGAGGTATGGATTTTTCTCACAGAGGGGCTGTTGACACTGCAAAATACATTTCAGAGGGTTTGAAAATCTTACCACATTGAAAGGAATGGATTTTTAGAAAAATTCCAAATTCTAGTTTAGGTACAGGTGAAGCCAGTGGTCCCACTTAGATTGCCTCACCATAATGCTTCTTTTCTAACTTAATACTGGTCAAGACCATAAACTCCAGAAGAATGAGTTTTAGGCCATTGGTCAGAGGGGTAGAAAGATGATAATATGAAAGGAACTAACATTTACTGAGCCTTATTTGTCAGGACCATGCAAGACACCGTGCCCATAGTTGATTTTCTTTAATCCTCACTTCAACACTGACAGGAAGGTAGAGGAGGAGAGCATGCTCCCGATCTTATTGGTGGAGACCCTATCTCTAGGAGGCTAATTTACTTGTGATCCCACAGCCAACAAGGGACAAACATGGATGTGGCTAAGGTTCATCTGACTCCAAAGCCCACACTCTTGACTAGACTGGACTAAGCAGGAGAGTGAAAATGAAGAACTTGGGAAATGAGCTAGAGACTAACATTAACAATTTGTGGAACTCAGCTCCTCTGTCTTTTCTTTCCTAAAAATCCCCGAAGATGATTAATTCTTTTGTATCTCTGTTAGCCACTAGCCCTGTAGAAAGACTCAAGTCAGGTGTATGGTTAGAGCTTCATATCCAACACGTATCAGCTTTCTGATGTTTCTCATCCCTTATCAAAATTGCCTTGCAAGGAGTTTTTCCAAACCAGCTGTCTGTGGGAGCAATTAAGTTCCAATCCTGATTCTGACGGTGAAGGTCTGGCTGCCCTGACCACACCTCCATGGGGAAAAAACTGAAACGGACAGATGAAGGGAGCAATTCCAAGAATAATTTTGGCACTTGATTTAAGACTGGAAAATAATTTTCCTTCTTATTTGGGCAAGGAAAATGCCTCAAGGACAGTAAGAGCCTGTGGGAGCGGTCCAGCGGAGAGCCCCTTTTCCTCTTCTCTTCTGCCAGGGCTCAGGTCTGTAAAACAGCTGAACTATTTGCCACCTTCCTGAGTTTTGCTCTCTGTAGTTTATAGTGCAGCTGGAAATATGTACATTATTTAAATAAAAAATTAAGCCAAATAGCAAGACTTTGGAGTGTTAGAAACAATATTTACAATACTTGTACAAGAATTAAACTGAAATTTCAATGTCATCTATAAGGTAAGTTTTTTGAACTCTAAGAATTTTATATTGACTGGGCATGGTGGCTCATGCCTGTAATCCCAGCACTTTGGGAGGCCAAGGTGGGTGGATCACCTGAGGTCAGGAGTTCGAGACCAGCCTGACCAACATGGCAAAATGCCCTCTCTACTAAAAATACAAAAATTAGCCGGGCATGGTGGTGTAATCCCAACTACTCGGGAGGCTGAGGCAGGAGAATCGTTTGAACTCAGGAGGCGGAGGTTGCAGTGAGCTGAGATTGCGCCATTGCACTCCAGCCTCGGTGACAGAGCAAGACTCCATCTGAAAAAAAAAAAAAAAAAAAAAAAAAAAAAGCTGACACTTAATGTACTGATATTTAATGATCTCCAGGTTGTATTGTTAAATTGTTAAGTGAAAAAAGGCAAATGCAGAACAGTGTGGAAAATATACACAAAAGTAACAGTAGAGAAAGGGGAGTGGAGAGAATATATACGTTTTTGCTTTATATACGTGTTGTGGTCTGAATGTTTGTGTCTCCCCCAACCCCCTTCTCCAAATTCATATATTGAAACCTAATCCCCAATGTAATGGTATTTGGAGGTAGGGCTTCTGGGTGGTGATTAAGTCATGAGGGTGGAGCCCTCATAATGGGATCAATGCCCTTATAAAAGTGGCCCCAGAGAGATTTTTTACTGCTTTCAGCCATGTGAGGACACAGCAAGATGGCTGGCTATGAACCAGGAAGTGGGTTCTCATCAAACACCTAATCTGGGCCAGGTGCTGATAGCACACACCTGTAATCCCAGCACTTTGGGAGGCCGAGGCAAAAGGATTGATTGAGGCCAGGAGTTCAAGACCAGCCTGGACAACATGGTGAGACCTTGTCTCTACAAAAAAAACAAAAAATAAAAAATAAGTAACTGGTTGTAGTGGTATGTGCCTGTAGTCCCAGCTACTTGGGAGGCTGAGGTAGGAGGATACTTTGAGCCCAGGAGCTTGAGGCTGGAGTGAACCACGATCCTGCCAGTGCACTCCAGCCTGGGCAACAGAGTGAGACCTTGTCTCAAACAAACCAAACAAACAAATGAGAAAACACCTAATCTGCTGAACCTAGATTTTAGGTTTCCAAGCTCCCAGGACTGTGAGAAATAAATTTCTGTTGTTTATAAGTCCATGGGCTATAATATTTTGTTATAGCACCCATATGAACTAAGATAATGTATAAACTGTCTCTAAAAGGACATAGAGAAAGTTGTAACATCAGTTATTTCCAGAGGAGAACTGGGTAGCTGGATTATAGGGGTGAGAGGGAAACTCTTTGTATGTTCTTTGCAGCTTTTGAGTTTGATACCATTCAACTATATTAAAAATTTAACAGATTTTTTTAAATTAAAAGGATTGAGAATTTAAAAACATAACAAAATAAGCATAACAAATAGTCTTGTTTTGTTTTTTAATAGAGACAGCATTTTGCCATGTTGCCCAGGCTGGTCTTGAACTCCGGGACTCAAGGGATTTGCCCACCTCAGCCTCCCAAAGTTGCTGAGATTACAGGCATGAGCCACCGCACCCAGCCACAGATAGTTTCTTTACTTTAATAATATGATGTATGTCTTCATTTTTTATTTTTAATTAAAATTTTTTTTTAAGATTATTAGACATGGGGTCTCACTATATTGACCAAGTTGGTCTTGAACTCTTGGCCTCAAGCATTCCTCCTACCTTGGCCTCCCAAAGTGCTAGGATTACAGGCATGAGCCACCATGCCTGTTTTTGCCATGTTGGCCAGGCTGTTCTTGAACTCCTGGCCTCAAGTGATCCACCTGCCTCTTGGCTCCCAAAGTGCTGGGATTACAGATGTGAGCCACCACATCCAGCTGGCGATGTTAATTTTGGTTACATAGACAAGATGTTGTCCAGTTTCTCCACTATTTTGCGCCATACAATTAGTTTTATTTTATTTTTATTTTTTATTTCTGTGTGCAATTAATAAGCAATCAATGGCAAGATATTTTGAGACCAGGCCAGGCGCAGTGGCTCAAGCCTGTAATCCCAGCACTTTGGGAGGCCAAGGCGGGCAGATCATTTGAGATCAGGAGTTCAAGACCAGCCTGGCCAACATGGCAAAACCCCGTCTCTACCAAAAATTCAAAAATTAGCTGGGCATAATGGTGGGCACCTATAATTCCAGCTACTTGGGAGGCTGAGGCATGAGAATTGCTTGAATCCAGAAGGCAGAGATTGCAGTGAGTCGAGATTGCACTACTGCACTCCAGCCTGGACAATAGAGTGAGACTCGGTCTCAAAAACAAAAAACAAAACAAAACAAAACAAAAGATATTTTGAGACCATGAAAGTGTCCAGAAATTTCTTAATGCTTATCTTTTGTACATTTTACTGTTTGGTTTTGAATTTTCTCTTGATTTTTCTGCTATTCACAGTTATTATAAAGACAGCATTAAATGTCTAAATGTTGAGAAATTACTTAATGGGTACAGTGTACACTATATTGGCCAGGTTGGTCAATCAACACACACTATTTGGTTGATGGTTATACTAAAAGCCCAGATTTCACCACTATGCAATATATCCACGTATCAAAACTGCACTTGTACTCCTTACTTTTATACAAATAAAAATAAATAGGCGAGGCGTGGTGGCTCACGCCTATAATCCTAGCACTTTGGGAGGCCAAGGTGGGTGGATCACTTGAGGTTAGGAGTTCAAGACTAGCCTGACCAACGTGGTGAAACCCCATCTCTACTAAAAATACAAAAATTAGCCAGGCATGATGGCGCATGCCTGTAATCCCAGGTACTCAGGAGGCTAAGGGAGGAGAATTGCTTGAACCTGGGAGGCAGAGGATGCAGTGAACCTAAATGTCCAGCTGTTAGGGTGTATGATACAACTCCATAATTATTTTAGTCCTTTTAGTTCTGTTCTGTTCTTTTCTTTTCTTTTAGAGACGGGGTCTCACTATGTTGCCCAAGCTGGTCTCGAACTCCTGGGCTCAAGTGATCCTCCTGCCTTGGCCTTCTAAAGTGGTAGGACTGCAAACGTAAGCCACTGTGCCTGGCCAATTCCATAATTATTGTTATTTATTATTTATGATTATTATTTTTAAGACAGAATTTCACTCTTGTTACCCAAACTGGAATGCAATGGCGTGATCTTGGCTCACCAGAACCTCTGCCTCCTAGGTTCAAGCGATTCTCCTGCCTCAGCCTCCTGAGTAGCTGGGATTACAGGCATGCACCACCACGCTCAGCTAATTTTGTATTTTTAGTAGAGACCGGGTTTTGCCATGTTGGCATGTTGGTCAGGCTGGTCTTGAATTCCCCATGTCAACCTCCCAAAGTGCTGGCATTACAGGCATACAGGCGTGAGCCACTGTGCCTGGTCCTTTTTTTTTTTTTTTTTTCTTTTTTTTGAGATGGAGTCTCACTCTATTGCCAGGCTGGAGTGCAATGGATGACACTATCTCAGCTCACTGCAACCTCTGCCTCCTGGGTTCAAGATATCCTCCTGCCTCAGCTTCCCAAGTGGCTGGGATTACAGGTGCGCATCACCACACCCAGCTACTTTTTTCTATTTTTAGTAGAGACGGGTTTCACCATGTTCCCCAAGCTAGTCTTGAACTCCTGACCTCAAGTGATCTGCCTGCCTCGGCCTTCCAAAGTGCTGGGATTACAGGCATGAGCCACCGTGCCCAGCCGAAAAGCATTCTTATGATGGCTTGTGTTTTTTATAAGATGTCAATGCCATGACAGACTCTGACAGGAACCATGCAGTAGGAAGGAGCCTGGTCCTGCTCCCCCGTCCTCCTTCACATGTTTCTCTAGTGCCCCCTACTAACTGACCCTAACAGAAGCTGGCTGACAAAGAATAAACGTAGTTTGTAGAGTTCCAGACTCACCATCTCAAAGTCCAGCATGGAGGTTTCAAAACCACTGGCATGGGCCGGGCGCGGTGGCTCATACCTGTAATCCCAGTACTTTGGGAGGCCAAGGCAGGTGGTTCACAAGGTCAGGAGTTCAAGACCAGCCTGGCCAAGATGGTAAAACTTTGTCTCTACTAAAAATACAAAAAAAATTAGCTGGGCGTGGTGGCAGGCGCCTGGCACCTGTAATCCCAGCTACTTGGCAGGCTGAAGCAGAGAGGTTGGCCTGGGCAACAGAGCGAGATTCCGTCTGAAAAAAAAAAAATCCACTGGCATATAGGATTCAAGGTACTGGGAAACTAATTCTGGGTTTGGAGCTGACAGATCATAGCTTACGTAGGCACAGTCTACATATTAGAATTCTGAGATACATATAAGGCCTAGCTCAGAAGAAAAGTCATAGCTTTAGATACAAACACTAATCTGTAAATTCTTGTTACTTGCAGTAGTTATATTCTATAAAGTTGCCATAAACACTGAATTAGCAAATATTGAACCATTGCCTGTGGGGGAAATGCAGGGTTAGGTTCTGTTGAGCCTGTGGTCATATTTTTGTCAACTAGTCAATATGTAACCTTGTTTTATGGGCGTTTCTGTTTTGGTTTCGTGTTGTTGTTGTTGTTGTTGTTTTAATTTATTTATTTTTTTGAGACGGAGTCTCGCTCTGTCACCCAGGCTGGAGTACAGTGGCGTGACCTCGGCTCACTGCAAGCTCCGCCTCCTGGGTTCACGTCATTCTCCTGCCTCAGCCTCCAGAGTAGCTGGGACTACAGGTGCCCACCACCATGCCCGGCTAATTTTTTTGTATTTTTTAGTAGAGATGCGGTTTCACCGTGTTAGCCAGGATGGTCTCGACCTCCTGACCTCGTGATCCGCCCGCCTCGGGCTCCCAAAGTGTTGGGATTACAGGCATGAGCCACTGCGCCCAGCCGTGTTGTTGTTGGTTTTTGAGATGGAGTCTCGCTCTTGTCGCCCAGGCTGGAGTGCGGTGGCATGATCTTGGCTCATTGCAACCTCTGCCTCCCAAGTCCAAGCAATTCTCCCGCCTCAGCCTCCTGAGTAACTGGGATTACAGGCACCCACCACCACGCCTGGCTAATTTTTGTATTTTTAGCAGAGACAGGGTTTCACCATGTTGGCCAGGCTAGTCTTGAACTCCTGATCTCAGGTGATCTACCTGCCTTGGCCTCCTAAAGTGCTGGGATTACAGGTGTGAGCCACCGTGCCCGGCCCTTGTTTTGTTTTTGAAACAAGGTCTCTGTTGCCCAGGCTGGAGAGCAGTGTTGTGATCTCTGCTCACTGCAGCCTCTGCCTCCTAGGCTCAAGTGACCTTCCCATCTTAGCCTCCTGAGTAGCTGGGACCACAAGTGAGTGCCACCACACCCAGCTGATTTTTTTTTTTTTTGGTAGAGACAGGGTTTAGCCATGTCGCCCAGGTTGGTCTCCAACTCCTGAGCTCAAGCAATCCACCTGCCTTGGCTTTCCAAAGTGCTGGGATTACAAGTGCTAGCCATGGTACCTGGCCCAGAGCAGCATTTTCAACCTATATGTCATAACCTTTTAATAGTTCATAAAATGTTACAAAAAATTTAATGGTTCTTAACATAAAATATTTTTAAGAGACATAGAATATAAAAATTTGAGTACATAGTACATAATCAGGGTAAGTATTGTTTTTATAAAATTTGTACTTTTATTTTGTGTGTGTGAGTGTGTGCATAGTAGTTGCTGTGTGAAATGTATTTCTTACTTTTTGTTCAGGTCAAAGGTTTGAAATTCACCAATGCACAGGTCTCAGGGTATATGGAAAGTAGTTCCTCAGTACACTCTAGGGAGTCTAGAGACTGTTTAATTTTTTGTTTTGTTTGTTTGTTTGTTTTCTTTTGTTTGAGATGGAGTCTCGTTCTGTTGCCCATGCTGGAGTGCGGTGGCATGATCTCAGCTCACTGCAACCTCTGCCTCCTGGGTTCAAGCAATTCTCCTGCCTCAGCCTCCCGAGTAGCTTGGATTACAGGTGCTAGGCGCCTGCCACCACTCCTGGCTAATTTTTGTATTTTTAGTAGAGACAGGGTTTCACCATGTTGGCCAGGCTGGTCTCGAACTCCTGACCTCAGGTGATCCACCTGCCTCGGCCTCCCAAAGTGCTGGGATTACAGGCATGAGCCACTGCACCCAGCCTAAGCCTGTTTAATTGTTAACCCTAACACTGATACAGGAAAGTCAACTTTTCTCTACTAAAAAGCTTTTCTCAGGGAACACTTTTACATTGCTGATGGGAAAGTAAATTAGTACAACCACTATGGAAAACAGTATGGATATTCCTTAAAGAACTAAAAGTAGAACTACCACTCGACAGCAATCCCACTGCTGGGTATCTACCCAGAAGAAAAGAAGCCATTACATGAAAAAGACACTTGCACACACAAGTGTCTTTATAGCAGCGCAATTCATAATTGCAAAACTATGGAACCAACCTAAATGCCCATCAACCAACGAGTGGATAAAGAAAATGTGGTATATATAAATACCATGGAATACTACTCAGCCATAAAACAAAATGAAATAATGGCCTTTGAAGCAAGTTGGATGGAGCTGGAGGTCATTATTCTAAGTGAAGTAACTCAGGAATGGAAAACCAAATACCATAGATTCTCATTGATAAGTGGGAGCTAAACTATGAAGATACAAAGGCATAAGAATTATATAATGGACTTTGGGGACTCAGAGGGAAGGGTGGGGTGGTGAGGAATAAAAGACTACACATTGGGTACAGGGTACACTGCTCGGGTGACAAGGGCACCAAAATCTCAGAAATCATCACTAAAGAGCTTATCCATGGAACCAAAAACTGCCTGTACCTCAAAAACTACTGAAATTTTTAAAAAATGTTTTTTCCCCATGGTTTATATCATTTCCTTATAGGCTTCATTTTTTCCAGAGGTTAACTTTTTTTTTTTTTTTTTTTTTTTTTTTTTTTTTTTTTTTGAGACAGAGTCGTGGTCTCTTGCCCAGGCTGGAGTGCAGTGGTGTGATCTCACTGCAACCTCTGCCTCCTGGATTCAAGTGATTCTCGTGCCTCAGCCTCCTGAGTAGCTGCAATTACAGGCATGTGCCACCATACCCAGCTAATTTTTTTCCTGGCCTCAAGTGTTCTACCCAACTCGCCCTCCCAAAGTGCTGGGATTACAGGCATGAGCCACCGTACCCAGCCTCCAGAGGTTAACTTTTCTTTGCTACCTGCTGCATAATATCATTGATAATTTCTTTGCTACCTGCTGCATAATGTCATTGATAGTTTCCATCTGTTCCACTGATACTGTTTCTCCTGGCAACTGTTAGCTGGACTCCTTCAATTTTATCCATCTTAAAATTATATTTGCATGTTTTTCTTTCTTTCTTTTTTTTTTTGAGACGGAGTCTCGCTCTGTCGCCCAAGCTCGAGTGCGGTGGCGTGATCTCGGCTCACTGCAAGCTCCGCCTCCCAGGTTCACGCCATTCTCCTGCCTCAGCCTCCCGAGTAGCTGGGACTACAGGTGCCTGCCACCACACCCGGCTATTTTTTTTGTATTTTTAGTAGAGTCGGGGTTTCACCATGTTAGCCAGGATGGTTTTGATCTCCTGACCTCGTGATCCACCTGCCTCGGTCTCCCAAAGTGCTGGGATTACAGGCGTGAGCCACCACGCCCAGCCTCTTTCTTTCTTTCTTTCTTTCTTTTTTTTTGAGACGGGATCTTGCTCTGTCACCAGGCTGGAGTGCAGCGGCGTGATCTTGGCTCACTGCAACCTCCACCTCCTGGCTTCAAGCGATTCTCCTGCCTCAGCCTCCTGAGTAGCTGGGACTACAGGTGTGCACCATCACACCCAACTAATTTTTGTATTTTTAGTAGAGACGGGGTTTCACCATGTTGGTCAGGATGGTCTCTATCTCCTGACCTCGTGATCCGCCCACCTCGGCCTCTCAAAGTGCTGGGATTGCAGGTATGAACCACCGCTCCTGGCCCTTTCTTTTTTTGAGATGGAGTCTCACTCTGTTGCCAGGCTGGAGTGCAGTGGCATGATCTCGGCTCACTGCCAATCTCCGCCTCCTGGTTTCAAGTGATTCTCCTGCCTCAGCCTCCCTAGTAGCTGGGATTACAGGCATGCACCACCATGTCCCACTAATTTTGTATTTTTAGTAGAGGTGGGGTTTTGCCATGTTGTCCAGGCTGTTCTTGATCTCCTGACCTCAAGTGATCCTTGAGCCTTGGCCTCCCAAAGTGCTGGTATTACAAGGATAAGCCGCCGCACCCAGCCTTATTTGCATGTTTTTCATATTGAGAATTTATTAAATTTTTTACTGCATGGTAGATTCCTGAACTTTCACTGTATTATTTCTCTTAGTCTTTAGTTATAATAATTTTTTCCATGTGGAAAAAATATCTGCCTAACATATGGAAAAATAAAAGAAAAAACATGGAAGATCAAGCCATTTCACCAGTCCTTCAGGCTGCCCTTGCCTCCTACTTAATTCCTTCTTTCTGCCCTTCTCTAAGCTCTTCCTAAATATGGCATTGAGAAGGCATTTACATTTCTTTTCTTCTTTTTATTTTTATTTTTGAGATGGAGTCTCACTCTGTCACCCAGGCTGGAGTGCAATGGCGTGATCTCGGCCCACTGCAACCTCTGCCTCCCAGGTTCAAGAGATTCTCTTGCCTCAGACTCCCAAAAAGCTGGGATTACAGGCGCCTGCCACCAGGCCTGGCTAATTTTTTTTTTTTTTTGTATTTTTAGTAGAGACAGGGTTTCACCAGATTGGCCAGGCTGGTCTCAAACTCCTGACCTCAAGTGATCCACCTACCTTAGCCTCCCAAAGTGCTGGGATTACAGGCGTGAGCCACTGCACCTGGCCGGTATTTACATTTCTCTCTCTTTCTCCCCAGCTTCTCCTTCCCTTCCTTTTTGAGAGTTGCCATAGGAGCCTCTAAGATAGCTCCCAACATTTCACCCTCCTGGTATTCATGCCCTTGTGTACTCCCTCCCCTTCTTTTAAGTGTCAGCTGAACAAGGTGACTTGCTTCTAACAAATAGAATAGGGCACGAGTAATGGGATGGCACTTCCAAGATTAGCATGCAAAAAGAATATGTGATTTTTATCTTGTATTCTCTCATTCTCTCTGCTTTCATTCTGGGGGAAGCCAGCTGACATGTTGTCGGCAGCCCTGTGGAGGGGCCACATGGCAAGGAACTGGTGACTTGGGCTAACAGCCAGGGAGACCCTGAGACCTGCCAACAACTACTGACTAAGCTTGGAAGTGGACTTTCCCCTAGTAGAGCCTTGAGATGACTATTTCCCTGGCTGACACCATAATTTCTTCCTTGTGAGAGACCTTGAGCCAAAGGACCCAGCAAAACCATGTCCAGAATCCTGACCCGCAGAAACAGTGAAATAATATTTCTTGCCTCAAAGGCAGTCATCTGTTTAGCTTCAGCCCAGTCAACTCTCACCTGGATAACTTCAGTAGCCTTTTTTTTTGAGACGGAGTCTTGCTCTGTCACCAGGCTGGAGTGCAGTGGCGTGATCTCAGCTCACTGCAGCCTCTGCAAGCTTCTGACTCCCAGGTTCAAGTGATTCTCCTGCCTCAGCCTCCCAAGAAGCTGGGACTATAGACAGGCACCACCACACCTGGCTAATTTTTGTATTTTTAGTAGAGACGGGGTTTCACTGTGTTGGCCAGGCTGGTCTCGAACTCCTTACCTCAGATGATCCGCCCACCTTGGCCTCCCAATGTGCTGGGATCACAGATGTGAGCCACCGCACCCAGCCTAACTTCAGTAGCCTTCTAGCTGCCTCTTCATAAGGAAATAGTCATCCATTTCTTGCTGTGTCAAACCCTGTGTGAGACACCTTCACTCTAGCAGTCCCCTCACCTCAACCAATGCATTCATCATATAACAGAGCAATTTTTGGCCAGGCGCAGTGGCTCATGCCTGTAATCCCAGCACTTTGGGAGGCCGAGGCGGGCAGATCACGAGGTCAAGAGATTGAGGCCATCCTGGCTAACACGGTGAAACCTCGTCTCTACTAAAAATACAAAAAATTAGCTGGGCGTGGTGGCAGGCGCCTGTAGTCCCAGCTACTAGGGAGGCTGAGGCAGGAGAATGGCGTGAACCCGGGAGGCAGAGTTTGCAGTGAGCCGAGATCGCGCCACTGCACTCCAGCCTGGGCGACAGAGTGAGACTCCATCTCAAAAAAACACAAACACAAACAAAAAAAACACAGATTAATTTTCCTGAATGGCCTACCTTCCCAAGGCCAAATTCCTTAGCATGGCTCATAAGCTCCTCCATGCTTTGGTCCTGGCCTCCACTGCAGTCTTGTCCTGCCTGCCCCTACCCTCCAGGCCAGCTGACCCTCTGGATTCAGCTCACCCTCATTACACTCATTCATTCAGGAAACATTAATGAGGCCAGGCCTAGTGGCTCAGGCCTGTAATCCCAGCAGTTTGGGAGGCCAAGATGGGAGGATCCGATGAACCCAGAAGTTTGAGACCAGCCTGGGTAACATAGTGAGATCGCATCTCTATTAAAAAGAGAGAGAGGGCAGGGCGCGGTGGCTCACTCCTGTAATCCCAGCACTTCGGGAGGCCGAGGTGGGCGGATCACAATGTCAGGAGATGGAGACCATCCTGGCCAACATGGTGAAACCCCGTCTCTACTAAAAATAGAAAAATTAGCCGGGCATGGTGGCGGGCGCCTGTAATCCCAGCTACTCGGGAGGCTGAGGCAGGAGAATCGCTTCAGAGGGAGTTGGAGGTTGCAGTGAGCTGAGATCGCGCCACTGCACTCCAGCGTGGTGACAGAGCGAGACTCCATCTCAAAAAAAAAGAAAACATTTATGAGGGCCTACTGAGTGCCTGGAACTTTTGAAAGGCACTCGAATTCCAAGATGAATAAAATGGAACAGTTCTATGCCCAAGGAACTACATTACTATACAGTAGGTGATATCTTTGGGGTGTTCTCCAAGTACCATGGAAAACTAACCCAGACTCAGGGGTCCTAGAAAGGCTTTCTGGAAGATAAATGAGGGAGGGTATCCCAGGCAGGCAAAATAGACAGACAAAAGCCTGGACAAAATTCCTGGCCTCTGCCCACCTGGGAAAACCTCAAATTGTTTTGTTTTGTTTGTTTAGAGACAGGGTCTCCTTCTGTGGCTCAGGCTGGAGTGCAGTGGCGCAATCATGGCTTATTGCAGCCTGAAACTCACTATCTGTAGAGCCAATCCTGAACCATGCATCATACATCACTGCCTATATAAGCACTTATCCTTGAAGGAAAGAACTGCAATTGTTCTTCCTTTATTTGGGCCCAACTGCTTTAAGAGGGCTCTGAATGCCGAGGGGATGTAGAGGGGCAGAGGACAGAGAAGGCCCCAGAGAGCATAGCAGAGGAGGCATTGGCCCAGGGCTAGAGGCATTGAGCTCCTCTAAAGCCAAGTTGCTAGAGGCATCCCTGAATCTCCAATTGTCTGATTCTGGAAACCTGTAGACACTTTCAAGCTGGAAGGAAAATGAGCACCTTTATGATGCATCTAAAGCTTGTTTGCTCCCTGGGGGCAGTTCTGTGATGGTCAGGTTTTGAACATTTGCATATGAATGAAAACCAGAAACAATAGTTACATAAACCCCTAGGAGGCTGATTTGGGTTGCAGAATTGGGGGAGGATCGAACTTCAACTCCTCTGGAAATCTGCAGAGCAACTTAATGGACTGCAGAGTCTATTCAGAAGGATGGGCTGGGTGGGGTCTGAATACTTGAATTCTCTTTTATCTTTGTTTAGGCTGAGAGAAGCTAGGAGGTTTCTGGAAGGCTTTTGCACCATGGCCCTCACCCTCTTATTTAGGCCCTGCACACTACACTTTACTCTGTAACCCACTCGCTACCACTAAGATAGCAGCCTCTGCCTCCAGTTGACATCAGATGTTGAATTTTTCCAAAGGGCTGGAATTTTTGCCATTGTCCCTGGTCTGTGACTGCATCGCAATGCCAAATTTTTTTTTTTTTTTTTTTGAGACAGGGTTTCGCTCTGTCACGCAGGCTGGAGTGCAGTGACACAATCGTGGCTCACTGTAGCTTCAACTTCCCAGAATCAAACGATCCTCCCACCTCTGCCTCCTGAGTACCTGGGACTACAGGCATGCACGAATGCCTGTAGCATGTACATAGTAATGTAGCATGCCTGGCTAATTTCTTTTTCTTTTTCGAGATGGAGTTTTGCTCTTGTCGCCCAGGCTGGAGTGCAATGGCACCGTCTTGGCTTACTGCAAACTCCGCTTCCCGGGTTCAAGCATTTCTCCTGCCAAAGCCTCCCGAGTAGCTGGGATTACAGGCATCCGCCATTATGCCCAACTAATTTTTGTATTTTTAGTAGAGACAGGGTTTCACCATATTGGCCAGGCTGGTCTCAAACTCCTGACCTCAGATGATCCACCTGCCTTGGCCTCCTGAAGTGCTGAGATTACAGGCGTGGGCTGCGCTAGGCCAATTTTTTTTTTTTTAATTTTTTTGTAAAGATGATGTTTTGCTATGTTGCCCAGGCTGGTCTCAAACTCCTGGATTCAAGTGATCCTTCTGCCTTGGCTTCCCAAAATGCTGGGATTACAGGCATGGGCCACCTTGCCCAGTCCTTCAGCACCAAATCTCTAACCTAACCCCATGTTTTATCCCCTTCAATAACCCCATGTGGCCTGTCTCACTCAACATTGCTCTAGAGACCCAGTGTTGTTGCTTCGTACTGCAGGGGGTGCTACTGATAATGTCAGCAGCGGCGATTCCCAGGGGTCAGAAGAACTCCATTCTTGCCTCCTCAGAGGAAATAGTTCAGCCAAGGGGCATAAGGCAGAGTGACAGACTGAGGCAAGTTTTAGAGCAGGAGTTAAAGTTTATTAAAAAGCTTCAGAGCAAGAACAAACGGAAGTAAACTACACTTGGAAGAGGGCCAACCGAGCAACTTGAGAGATCCAAGTGCTCCAACTGACCTTGGCTTGAGGTTTATACATTGGCATGGTTCTGGGGTGTGCCTTTCTTCTACCCTGATTCCTCCTTCGGTGTGGGCTGTCCTCGCGCAGTGGCCTGCGGATACTTGGGAGGGGCCGCGTGCGCAGTGTGGTTACTGAAGTTATGCGCATGCTCATTTGAGGCATTCTTCCCTTACCAGTTGAGTGTTCCTGGAGGAAGGTCATATACCAGTTAAACTCTGCCATTTTGCCTCTTAGTGCACACGCTTGAGCCCACTCCCCCAACTCCTGAGATCTTATCGGGAAGCTGTGGATGACCAGCGTCAGGTGTTTTCTATCTATTGGGAGACTGCCTTTCCCTGGTGCCTGCTGTAACCAATTTTTATTTTATTTTATTTTATTATTTTTTAGATGGAGTCTTGCTCTGTCGCCCAGGCTGGAGTGCAATGGTACAATCTGGGCTCACTGCAACCTTCGTCTACAGGGTTCAAATGATTCTCCTGCCTCAGCCTCCTGAGTAGCTGGGATTACAGGTGCCCGCCATCATGCCTAGCTAATTTTTGTATTTTTGTAGAGATGGGGTTTCACCATGTTGGCCAGGCTGGTCTTGAACTGCTGACCTCAGGTGATCTGCCCACCTCGGCCTACCAAATTGCTGGGATTATAGGCGTGAGCCACAGCTCCTGGCCCAATTATTATTTTAGAGACACAGTTTAACAGCTGCCTGACCATCACCTGATGGTCGTCTGACCATGGCCTGACATTCCTAGGTGGGGGGACTCCTCTCCTGTCCTGCCTACATCTGCCTAACTACCTATTCTAACAGTATGGCGCTGTTTTGGAATTTTAGGTTAAAAATTGAACTCTCCAGTGATGGAGAAATAAAGAATGTTTCAACTCAATTGTGAGGAAAACTGGTTACCAGATACATGTGTATCTTTCTTGAATTGGGCCTCATGTAGAAAAGATTGTTCATCGTGAACCCCACGCCCATTTTACTGCCGTCTCTCAAAGTTTCACAGAAAAGGCACAAAGCTCCCTCAGTACCAAGACTTTGAAGCTCAAGGATGTGTCCTATTTATTCCTGGAGCTGCCACACTGCAGACATTCAGTAAACATGATGGTCTATTTAGGAGAGGAGAAGCCACCCACATTCTCTGGGTCAATTTCTCCCTCATGCCTTTCCCTTTCTGCATAACTCCATAGCTTCTGGTGTCACACCTGCAAAACCAAACCAAACAAGCTTCCCCATAAGCCATCCCTGCCCCACTGTCTTTCTCTCATTTGCCCCTGCCATCCACCTTAGCTACTGTTCTTTCTCTTTCTAGAAAAAGAGATTAGCTCTACTTCCCCTATTCACTCCCTACACCACAACATCACAAAATCTTTCAGCTTCTATTATTCACAGAAACCACATTTACTACATTGATCAGTAGCCTTTTCTTTTCTTTCTTTTTTTTTTTTTGTAGTTGCCTCTTAATTGAGAAACCAGCAGGGCCCCTTACCATCACTTAGCTTGTATTGCTGTTGACTATTTTGCCTTGAAATGCTTCTATAGGCCGGGTGCGTTGGCTCACGTCTGTAATCCCAGCACTTTGGGAGGCCGAGCGGGACGGATCACTTGAGGTCAGGAATTCGAGATCGGCCTGGCCAAAATGGCGAAACCCTGTCTCTACTAAAAATACAAAATTTAGCTGGACTTGGTGGCACACGCCTGTAATCCCAGCTACTCAGAGGCGGAGGCAAGAGAATCACTTCAACCTGGGAGGTGGAGGCTGCAGTGGGCCAAGATCGCACCACTGCACTACAGCCTGGGCGACAAAGTGAGACTCCAGCTCAAAAAAAAAAAAAAAAAGAAAGAAAGAAAGAAAGAAATGCTTCTATAGTATCTTTTCTGACAACATGCTGTCCTGGTTCTCCAAGGTCATTTTCAGGCCAAGTCCCCTGTCACCCTCAGGCTCCTTCAGAGCCTCCTTTTATTCCCCTCCTACCCCAATAACATAGGCGTTACTAAGGGTCCTAGTAAATTAAACTAAGTTTGGCCAGAGGCTGCCTCCATACCTTGAGTTCCTACTGAAAGAACTGCAACCTAACTTCAGCAGGTAAACTGAGAGCCTAATATAGAAGTTTTGTTTTATAACAAATAGCTGAGTGTCAGCCAAGCACAGCAGCTGAGCTTCAGTCAGTCACAGGCTACCAACTGATCAGACCATGTCTCAATACTGAGCTGTAACCAATCAAGCTGTTTTCCACACCTCATTTGTTTTTTTCTGTCTATAAGTGATCCCTGCCTACCTGGCAGAGTGGAGCTCTTGAAGCTCTGCTTGTTCCCAGAGCCACCCGATTCAGGAATTGTTCTTTAGGCTGGGCATGGTGACTCACATCGGTAATCTCAGCACTTTGGGAGGCTTAGGCAGGAGGATGGCTTAAGGCCAGGAGTTCGAGATCAGCCTGGGCAACACAGCAACAGCCTGTCTCTATGAAAATAAATAAATAGCCGGTGCGGTGGCTCACGCCTGTAATCCCAACACTTTGGGAGGCCAAGGCGGGGTGGATCATCTGAGGTCGGGAGTTCGAGATCAGCCTGACCAACATGGGGAAACCCTATCTCTACTAAAAATACAAAATTAGCCAGGTGTGGTGGCGCATGCCTGTAATCCCAGTTACTCAGGAGGCTGAGGCAGGAGAATCGTCTGAACCCAGGAGGCAGAGGTTGCAGTGAGCCAAGATTAGGCCATTGCACTCCAGCCTGGGCAACAAGAGCAAAACTATGTTTCCAAAAAAAAAAAAAAAAAAGAAAGAAAAGAAAAGAAATAAATGAATAAAAGCTAGGCATCATGGCATGTGTCATGTGGTTCTAGCTACTCAGGAGGGTCCCTTGAGCCCAGAAGTTTGAGGCTGTGGTGAGCTATGATTGCGCCACTGCACTCCAGCCTGCGCAACAGAGACCAGTCTCTAAAAGTATATATATATTTTTAAGGAATCATTCTTTGTTCAATTACCCTCTGTTAAATTTAATTTGTCTAGAATTTTTCTTTTAACAGTTCTAATGTTGCTCCTCTCCCCTCCCTCCCCTTGCCAGAACTTTGCTCCTCAAAGTGTGATCCACCTTGGCCAGCAGCACTGTCCTCACTGAGAGCCTTATAGAAATGCAGAATCTTAGGCCCTACCTCAGGCTTTCTGCATCAGAATCTGCATTTTTGCTTTTTTTTTTTTTTTTTTGAGACAGAGTCTAGCCCTGTTACCCAGGCTACAGTGCAGTGGTGCAATCTTGGCTCACTGCAACCTCCGCCTCCTGGGTTCAATTGATTCTTCTGCCTCAGCCCCCTGAGCAGCTGGGATTACAAGTGCTCACCACCATGCCCAGCTAATTTTTGTAGTTTTAGTAGAGACGGGGTTTCACCATGTTGGCCAGGCTGGTCTCAAACTCCTGACTTCAAGTGATCCACCCGCCTAGGCCTCCCAAAGTGCTGGGATTACAGGCGTGAGCCACCACACCTGGGTTTTTGTTTGTTTGTTTGTTTGTTTGTTTGTTTGTTTTAGAGACATGGCTTTGCCATGTTGCTCAGGCTGGTCTTGAACTCCCAAGCTCAAGTGATCTGCCTGCTTCAGCCTCCCAAAGTGCTAGGACTACAGGCATGTGCTACCATGTCCAGCTATTTAAAAATACATATTTTTTATAGCGATGGGGGTCTCACTATGTTGCCCAGGCTGGTCTTAAAGTCCTTCCACCTTGGCCTCCCAAAACACTGGGATTACAGGCATGAGCCACCGCGCCTGGCCCAAGTTATAATAACTTTTTAAAAAATTGCTTACTGGTTGAGAACATAGGCCCTAGAATTAAACTTCCTGGATTCCAATTCTGGCTGTGCTTTTCACTAGTTGGTGACCTTGAATATCTTGCTTAACTCCTCTTGGTTTCTTGATCTATAAAATGGGAATAATAATTATACATACTTCATACATTTTTGGTTTTGGTTTTGTTTTTTGAGACGGTCTCATTCCCGTCACCCAGCCTGGATGCAGTGGCGCAATCATGGCTCGCTGCAGCCTCAAATTCCCGGGTTCGGGTGATCCTCAGCCTCCAGAGTAGCTGGGACCACAGACAGGTGCTACCACGCCCAGCTAATTTCTTGTCTTTTTAGTAGAGATGAGGTTTTTTTTTTTTTTTTTTTGAGACAGTCTCGCTCTGTCACCCAGGCTGGAGTGCAGTGGCACGATCTCAGCTCACTGCAAGCTCCACCTCCCGAGTTGACGCCGTTCTCCTGCCTCAGCCTCCCGAGTAGCTGGGACTACAGGTGCCCGCCACCACACCCAGCTAATTTTTTTGTATTTTTAGTAGAGACGGGGTTTCACCATGTTAGCCAGGATGGTCTCGATCTCCTGACGTCGTGATCCGCCCGCCTTGGCCTCCCAAAGTGCTGGGATTACAGGCGTGAGCCACTGCACCCAGCCAGAGATGAGGTTTTGCCACATTGGCCAGGCTGGTCTTGAATTTCTGACCTCAAGTGATCCGCCCACCTCTGCTTTCCAAAGTGCTCGGATTATAGGCATGAGCCACCTTGCCTGGTTCAGGTTTTGTGAAGATTAAATTAGCTGATACCTATAAACAAACTGCTTAGGAGAATGTCTGACACATTTTGTGATGTTGGTTATAATTTATGTTAACGATACATGCCTTGTAGGATCCCCTACTTTGACCCTGATGCTCCCACTTTACTAGCTGCTGGACTTTCAGCATTCTTCTTAAAATTCTCTAAGTCTTGGCTTCTTATCTGTAAGTGGGAATAATAAACCAGATAATACTTACCATATTAGATTGTAATGGAGAATAAATTAGATCATTCATGTACAGTGCTTATAATAAGTGCTTGATAATATGAAGCGTTAATTATTTTTTTTTTTTTTTTGAGAGGGAGTCTTGCTCTGTCTCCCAGGCTGGAGTGCAGTGGCACGATCTCGGCTCACTGCAGCCTCTGCCTCCCAGGTTCCAGCAATTCTCTGCTTTAGCTTCCTGAGTAGCTGGGATCACAGGCATGTGTCACCACGCCCAGCTAACTTTTTGTATTTTTACTAGAGATGGGGTTTCACCATGTTGGCCAGGCTGGTCTTGAACTCCTGACCTCAAGTGATCTGCTTGCCTGGGCCTCCCAAAGTGCTGAGATTACAGGGGTGAGCCACCCCACTCAGCCAAAAAAAGTTTTTTTGTAAGATAGGGTCTTGCTACGTTGCCCAGGCTGATGTTGACTTCCTGGGTTCAAGTGATCCTCCTGCCTCAACCTCCTGAGTAGCTAGACTACAGACACTCCACCCAGCTAATTAAAAAAAAAAATTTTTTTTTTGTAGAAACAGGGTCATGCTATATTGCCCAGGCTGGTCTCAAACTCCTGGCCTCGAGCAGTCCTCCTGCCTTGGCCTTGTAAAATGCTGGGATTACAGGTATAAGTCACCACGGCTGGCCTAATACGAAGGTTTTTTTTTTTGAGACAGAGTCCTGCTCTGTCACCCAGGCTGGAACGCAGTGTCGCGTTCTCAGCCCACTGCAACCTCCGCCTCCCAGGTCCAAGCAATTCTCCTGCCTCAGCCTCCTGAGTAGCTGGGATTACAAGCACCTGACATGATGCTCAGTTAATTTCTTTTCTTTTTCTTTTTTTTTTTTTTTAGATGGAGTCTCGCTCTTATTGCCCAGGCTGGAGTGCAATGGCACGATCTTGGATCACTGCAACCTCCATCTCCTGGGTTCAAGCGATTCTCCTGCCTCAGCCTCCCAAGTAACTGGGATTACAGGCATGCACCACCATGCCCGGCTAATTTTTGTATTTTTAGTAGGGATGGGGTTTTCTCCATGTTGGTCAGGCTAGTCTTGAACTCCCGACCTCAAGTGATCCACCTGCCTCAGCCTCCCAAAGTGCTGGGATTACAAGTGTGAGCCACTGCGCCTGGCCCAATTTTTGTATTTTTAATAGAGATGGGGTTTTGCCATGTTGGCCAGGCTGGTCTTGAACTCCTGACATCAAGTGATCTGCCCACCTCAGCCTCCCAAAGAGCTGGGATTACAGGAGTGAGCCACCGTGCCCGGCCTTATTTATTTAATTATTTTGAGATGGAGTCTCGCTCTTTCGCCCAGGCTGGAGTGCAGTGGCACAATTTTGACTCGCTGCAACCTCCACCTTCCCAGGTTCAAGCCATTCTCCCGCCTCAGCCTCCAGAGTAGCTGAGGCTTGCGCCTCCACAGGTTTGCGCCACCACACCTGGCTAATTTTTATATTTTTAGTAGAGAAGCAGTTTCACCATGTTGGCCAGGCCGGTCTTGAATTCCTGAGGTCAAGTGATCTGCCTGCCTCAGCCTCCCAAATTGCTGCGATTACAGGCGCGAGCCACCGCGCCCGGCCTGAAAGTTTATTTATTTATTTTTTTTATTATTATTATTTTTTGAGACAGAGTTTTGATCTTATTGCCCAGGCTGCAGTGCAATGGCACGATCTCGGCTCACCGCAATCTCCACCTCCCGGGTTCAAGCGATTCTCCTGCCTCAGCCTCCCGAGTAGCTGGGACTACAGGCATATGCCACCACGCCCGGGTAATTTTGTGTTTTTAGTAGAGACAGGGTATCGCCATGTTGATCAGGCTGGTCTCGAATTCCCCTCCCAAAGTGCTGGGATTACAGGCGTGAGCCACTGTGCCCGGCCTTAAATTTTTTAATAAGTTAAAACAAACTGAATAACAATGTCTATTTCACAGGTTACTGTGGAGATAAAATGAGAGTACTTTGAAAACTTTAATTTGAAAGCTTTACCACTAAATGATGCACTAGTTATGTCAATCCATTTCCACTAGATGGCAGTAGACATCGCCAAAACCAGCTTAGCTCTACTAGCTGCTGGAGAACGTACATTTTTAGGGAATGACTTAACTGGTCTTGTTTTTGTGACTATATTGAAATGTGGTTGGAGTTTTTGTACGATTTCAAATGCATGAACTACCTGCTTGAGCTTAGAAATATTTTTGTTTGATGTGGATTGTGAAAAATGATTATTCTTAGTATAGAGCCTGTTCCATACCCCTCTCCCTCAGTTTCCATCTTCATCTTTGGATGTGCACATCTTTGTTTTTTATTTTTGCTTTTGAGACAGAGTCTTACTCTGTTACTCAGGCTGGAGTGCAATGGCGTGATCTTGGCTTACTGCAACCTCTGCCTCCTGGGTTCAATCGATTCTCCTGCCTCCACCTCCTGAGTAGCTGGGACTACAGGTTTGTACTAATATGCCTGGTTAACTTTTTGTACTTTTAGTAGAAACAGGGTTTCACTATATTGGCCAGGCTGGTCTCAAACTCCTGGACTCAAGTGATCTGCCCGCCTCGGCCTCTCAAAGTGCTGGGATTACAAGCATGAGCTAATGTGCCTGGCCCCATCTTCATTTTTGGATGTGCACATCTTTGGAAGTGCTTTAACCCTACCCTCTTGTTACTCAAAGTATGGTCCAAAGACAAGCAGCAGCAGCTTAACCTGGGAGCTTGTAGACAGGTGGAATTCTGGGCCTCGCCCTAGACTCACTGAATCTGAGTGATTCATATGGACATCAAAGTTTGAGAAGCACTGCTTTAGCCACATGGAGTCTCTTGGAATTCTCTAAAGGAGTCACGCTCGCCTTTGCACATGCTGGTCTTCCCAAGTCAGAAATACCCCTTTCTCTATCTGCTAGGCAAGCTAGCCTCTTATTTACCCTTCTTATTTAACTAATCATCAGGGAACCGGCAAAAGAAGAAAGATAGGGGAGACTGGTAAATATATAGTCAGTGGGAAAAAGAATGCTGGGATAAGACTGCAATATGAAATATAACACTGCTTAATATTCACAGAGCAATGAAATGGCAACCTTTGGAGATATCTTTTTTTTTCTTTTTTTTTTTTAAACAAGAGTCTCACTTCTTCGTTCATGCTGGAGTGCAATGGCGCGTTCTTGGCTCACTGCAATCTCCACCTCCTGGATTCAAGCAATTCTCCTGCCTCAGTCTCCTCAGTAGCTGGGATTACAGGCATGTGCCACCAAGCCTGGCTAATTTTTGTATTTTTAGTAGAGACTGGGTTTCACCCTGCTGGCCAGGCTGATCTCAAACTCCTGAAGTGATCCACCTCAAGTGATCCACCCGCCTCGGCCTCCCAAAGTGCTGGGATTACAGGCGTGAGCCACCGCACCTGGCCTGGAGATATCTTTTCTACCCAACAAAATCATTTGCCACTTATTTTCCATAAGCTAACATCTAACTTTACAGACTCCGGACCCTATCAATGGTAAATAAATGAAATGAAATGACTTCCTCTACAATCAGACAACTTCCATGCCGGCCTTTTAGACAGTACTCTAGTATGACTTTGAAAGGACATATTTGGGCCGGGCGCGGTGGCTCACGCCTGTAATTCCAGCACTTTGGGAGGCCGAGGCGAGCGGATCACAAGGTCGAGAGATCGAGACCATCCTGACCAACATGGTGAAACCCTATCTCTAATAAAAATACAAAAAATTAGCTGGGCGTGGTGGTATGTGCCTGTAGTTCCAGCTACTCAGGAGGCTGAGGCAGGAGAATTGCTTGAAACCACCGGAAGGCGGAGGTTGCAGTGAGCCAAGATCATGTCACTGCACTCCAGCCTGTGCAACAAGAGCGAAACTCTGTCTCAAAAAAAAAAAAAAGGACATATTTGGAGGACACATTAGGATAATTTTTCTTTTTTTTTTTTTGAGTTGGAGTCTGTCTCTGTCACCCAGGCTGGAGTGCAGTGACGTGATCTTGGCTCACTGCAACCTCTGCCTTCCGGTGGTTTCAAGCAATTCTCCTGCCTCAGCCTCCCGAGTAGCTGGGACTACAGGTGCCCACCACCACGCCAGGCTAATTTTTTTGTATTTTTAGTAGAGATGGGGTTTCACTGTGTTAGCCAGGATAGTCTCGATCTCCTGACCTCGTGATCCACCCACCTTGACCTCCCTAAGTGCTGGGATTACAGGCTTGAGCCACCGCGCCTGGCCGGATAATTTTTCTTAAATGTTTAAACTTGGTGCCAGAGGCAATATGGAGCATACATGTTGGGTTGCCAACTTGATCCACAATTGAATTTGAATTATGTTAGCTTCAGGGGTAAAGTTTCTATCTACATCACAGAGCTGAATGGTAAGGAAAACCATATTGAATTAGGCTTGTCTTTTAATTTTTTGTAGAGATGGGACTCTCACAATGTTGCCCAGGTTAGTCTCAAATCCTGGCCTCAAGCGATCCTCCCATCTCCGCCTCCCAAAGTGCTGGGATTAGAACACCCAGCCAAATTCTATGTTTTGACCACTGTATTTTCCTAGCTGTTTTCCAGCTAATCAGAAGCACATACAAGTCAAAAATACCCAGAACACATAATTTCACAATACCTTGTAGAAAGCAGGGCAAGAAAGGTTATATTAACATTTAATTCTAAGTCATATAATTGTTTTGTTTATGGTGAGCATATTTTGTAAAATAATTGGGATGCCTACTGCCTACTCTGACAAAAGTTGTTTTAATTTTTCTCATAGAAATTTGGGAATCTTTTAGTTGAAAGTTTCACAAATGTCTAAACATTAAATTACATTATGTTTAAATTGCCCTTCATTGTAGAATATAATAAAATTACCTATTCTTTTTTTTTTTTTTTTTTGAGAAGGAGTTTCGCTCTTGTTGCCCATGCTGGAGTGTAATAATGGCCAGATCTCAGCTCATTGCAATCTCCGCCTCCTCTCGGGTTCAAGCAATTCTCCCGCCTTAGCCTCCCGAGTAGCTGGGATTACAGGCATGCGCCACCACGCCCGGCTAATTTTGTATTTTTTTTTTTAGTAGAGATGGGATTTCTCCATGTTAGTCAGGCTGGTCTCAAACTTCTGACCTCAGGTGATCCTACTGCCTACGGCCTCCCAAAGTGCTGGGATTACAGGCCTGAGCCACCACACCCAGCTAAAATTACCTATTCTCAATACTTAGACTTAAGGCCACTACGATTTACTAGATCAGCATTAATTACTCAGGTTCATTTAAATCATGATGATGTTAAAGAAGGAAAAGAGAATCTGTATGCTCAGAATATTTTGAATTATATACCTTTATGGCCGGGCACAGTGGCTCATGCCTATAATTCCAGCCCTTTGGGAGGCCAAGGAAGGGGAATCACTTGAGGTCAAGCCAACATGGTGAAACCTCATCTTTACTAAAAATACAAAAATTAGCCAGGTGTGGTGGCACAGGCCTGTAGTCTCACCTATTCGGGAGGCGAAGGCATGATGAGAATTGCTTGAACCCGGGAAGTGGAGGTTGCAGTGAGCCGAGATTGTGCCACTGCACTCCAGCCTGGGGAACAGAGCGACACTCCATCTCAAAACAACAACAACAACAACAAAACCCAAAAAAATGAAGGCCGGGCGCGGTGGCTCACGCCTGTAATCCCAGCACATTGGGAGGCCAACACAGGTGGATCATGAGGTCAAGAGATCGAGACCATCCTGGCCAACATGGTAAAATCCCATCTCTACTAAAAATACAAAAATTAGCTGGGCATGGTGGTGTGCACCTGTAGTCCCAGCTACTTGGGAGGCTGAGGCAGGAGAATAACTTGAACCCGAAAGGCAGAGATTGCAGTGAGCCAAGATCACACCACTTCACTCCAGCCTGTGGACAGAGCGAGACTCTGTCTCAAAAAAAAAAAAAAGAAAAAAGAATTATGTCCCTTTACTATTCAGATTCTATAGATAATTTTCAGAGCTTCACTTTTATTAAGCTTTATATTTTGAGATGATGGTAGACTTGCACGTAGTTGTTAGAAAATAGCATAGTAACATCTTGCGTAACTATAATGTAGAAAACAGGAAACTGACAATACAGTCTACTAACTTTAATTAGATTTCACCAATTTTACCAATGTTCATTTGTGTGTGTTTGTGTGTATATTTAATTCTATGCAATTGTATCCGCATTTGAAGATTCCTGTGACCACCAACCCAGTGAAGATACAGAACAGAATTTTAAAAACCCAGGGCTTGCTTAATTTTTCCTTTTTTTTTTTTTTTTTTTTTTTTAAAAAAAAGGGCTGGTCTTGGTAGCTCACACCTCTAATCCCAGCACTTTGGGAGGCTGAAGCGGGTGGATCACCTGAGGTCAGTAATTCGAGACCAGCCTGGCCAACATGGCAAAACCCTGTCTCTACTGAAAATACAAAAATTAGCCTGGCGTGGTGGCACACGCCTGTAATCCCACCTACTTGGGAGGCTGAGGCAGGAGAATCACTTGAACCCAGGAGGCGGAGGTTGCAGTGAGATGAGATTGCACAACTGCACTCCAGCCTAGGTCACAGAGAGAGACTCCATCTCAAAAATAAAAATAAGAAACAGCCACCGCGTCTGGCCTGCTTTGATCAATTGATTGATTTATTTTATTTATTTTTTTTTTTTTGAGATGGAGTCTCACTCTGTCACTCAGGCTGGAGTGCTGTGGCACAATGTTGGCTCACTGCAACCTCTGTCTCCTGGGTTCAAGTGATTATCCTGCCTCAGCTTCCCGAGTAGCTGAGACTGCAGGCATGTACCACCACACCTGGCTAATTTTTGTATTTTTAGTAGAGATGAGGTTTCACCATGTTGGTCAGGATAGTCTCGAACTCCTGACCTCAAGTGATCCACCTGACTTGGTCTCCCAAAGTGCTAGGATCACAGGCATGAGCCCCCACCCCTGGCCCCAAGTTTTCTTTTCTGTGGGATAAATGCCCAAGAATGCAATTACTGAGTCATATGGTATTTGTATGCTTAGATTTTTTTTTTTTTTTTGAGGCAGAATCTCGCTCTGTTGCCCAGGCTGGAGTGCAGTGGCGTGATCTCGGCTCACCACAACCTCCGCCTCCCAGGTTCAAGGGATTCTCCCTGCCTCAGCCTTCTGAGTAGCTGGGATTACAGGCACCCGCCACCAAGACCAGCTAATTTTTGTATTTTTAGTAGAGACGGAGTTTTGTCATGTTGGCCAGGCTGGTCTCGAAGTCTGACCTCAGGTGATCCACCCGCCTCAGCCTCTCAAAGTATGGGGATTACAGGCGTGGGCCACTGCGCCCAGCCACTTAGATTGTTAAGAAGCTGCCAAACTCTATTCCAGAGCACCCGTACTATTTTATTTTATTTTATTATTTTATTTTATTTATTTTTTGAGATGCAGTCTTGCTCTGTCGCCCAGGCTGGAGCGCAGTGGCTCGATCTCGGCTCAATGGAACCTCCACCTCCTGGTTTCAAGCGATTCTCCTGCCTCAGCCTCCTGAGTAGCTGAGATTACAGGCGCATGCCACCACGCCCGTCTAATTTTGTTTTTCTATTTTTAGTAGAGACAGGATTTCGCCATGTTGGCCAGGCTGGTCTCGAACTCCTGACCTCAGGTGATCTGCCCACTTCGGCCCCTGAAAGTGCTGGGATTACAGGCACGAGCCACCGCGCCCAGCCTATTTATTTATTTATATTTTTGATATGGAGTCTCATTCTGTCTCCCAGGCTGGAGTACGGTGGTGCGATCTCAGTTTACAGCAACTTCCGCCTCCCGGGTTCAAGTGATTCTCCTATCTCAGCCTCCTGAGTAGCTAGGATTACAGGTGCACACCATCATGCCCGGCTAATTTTTGTATTTTTAGCAGAGATGGGGTTTTACCATGTTGACCAAGCTGGTCTTGTACTTCTGACCTCAAATGATTCACCCTCCTCAGCCTCCCAAAGTGCTGGGATTACAGGCGTGAGCCACTGTGCTCAGCCAGAGTAGGTGTACTATTTCACATTTCCATGAACAATGAGTAATCCACTTTTTCCACATCCTTGCCAGCATTTGATGTTACCACTGTTTTTTATTTTAGTCATTCTGACAGGTGTGTAGTGTTATTGCAGTTTTTATTTTGCATTGCTCTAATGGCTTACAATGTTATGTTCATTTGCCACCTGTATATCCTCTCCAGTGAAATGTCTATTCATATCTTTTTGCCCACTTTCTAATCATATATATATATTTTTTTACTCTTGGGTTTTAAGATCTCTTTATATATTCTAGACAAAATATGTTCCCTGGTCTACAATTTCTTTCTTTTCTCTCTCTCTCTCTCTCTTTTTTTTTTTGTTTGAGATGGTGTCTTGCTGTTGCCCAGGCTGGAGGGCAGTGGCGCTATGTCGGCTTACTGCAATCTCTATCTCACCGGTTCAAGTGATTCTTGCGCCTCAGACTTCTGCCTTTTTGTTTGTTTGTTTTTAGAGATGGAGTGTCCCTGTGTTGCCCAGGCTGGAGTGCAGTGGCTATTCACAGGTGAGATCATTAAGCACTACAGCCTCAAATTTTTTTTTTTTTTAGATGGAGTTTCACTCTTGTTGCCCAGGCTGGAGTGCAATGACATGATCTCGGCTCACTGCAACCTCCGTCTCCCAGGTTCAAGTGATTCTCCTGCCTCAGCCTCCCGAGTCGCTGAGACTACAGAGATGTGCCACCATGCCCGGCTAATTTTGTATTTTCAGTAGAGACGAGGTTTCTCCATGTTGGTCAGGCTGGTCTCGAACTCCTGACCTCAGGTGATCCGCCCACCTCAGCCTCCCAAAGTGCTGGGATTACAGGCATGAGCCACTGCACCCGGCCTACACTACAGCCTCAAACTTCTGAGCTCAAGTGATCCTTCTGCCTCAGCCTCCCAGGTAGCTGACATCACAGGTGCTTGCCACTGAGGCTTGCTACTTTTCATCTTCCATTTTTTTTTTTTTGACAGAGTTTCACTCCGTTGCCCAGGCTGGAGTGCAATGGTGTGGTCTTGGCTCACTGCAACCTCCACCTCCCGGGTTCAAGCGATTCTCCTGCCTCAGCCTACCGAGTAGCTGGGATTACCGGCATACGTCACCACGTCCGACTAATTTTTTGTGTTTTTAGTAGAGACGGGGTTTCACCATGTTGGCCAGGCTGGTCTCAAACTCCCGACCTCAGGTGATCCACCCACCTCGGCCTCCCAAAGTGCTGGGATTATAGGCATGAGCCACTGCACCCAGCCTCATTTTCTGTATAGGTTTTTTGTTTTTTGTTTGTTTGTTGTTGTTGTTTTCCTTCAGAGCAAATGCTTTCTCCTATGTTTTTCTCTAAAATTTTAAAGTTTCATATTTTAAGTCCATGTTTCATTTTGAGCTAATTTTAGTATAACAGAGCTTGCTTTTTTATGCCTATGGCTGCATTTCAAAAGCCTAGAATTGATTATTAAACAGGTATTGGATAATATGCTTTGATGGGGTTAGTAATAAGATCTCAGTAGGCTGTAGCATGAGAAACAGTGAAAGCTCCTCTGTAGGCCCCTATGATGACAAGGGGAGCAGCAGGAATTGACAGAAAACTAAAGTTGAAAGTCAGACTTCTATAGGCAGAATTAGCTAGATAATTCACGATAAAAAACATGATTTTTAATGTAGTGACCAGATAATAAGACTGAAAAAAAATTTTTCTTTTGCCTAAATTGTCTAGACACTTTATCAATTTTTTATTCATTTTGAGCTATGGTGACCTAAGCAGCAATGAATACCTAAAAAATGACTAAAAACCAAACCACAGGGATTAACCACAAAACAGATCTCTTAGCTTGCACCTGGTTTTACCCTCTAACAAACATGCCAGTGGTCTGCATGGCCGTTTTTTGGGTATGTTTGGCTTAAGGTCAGTAAACTAAGGCCCACAGTCTAAATACGGCCTGCTGCCTATTTTTGTAAAGTCTTATTAGAATACAGCTATGCCAGCTGGGCACAGTGGCTCATGCCTGTAATCTTAGCACTCTGGGAGGCTGAGGCAGGCAGATCACTTGAGCCCTGGAATTTGAGACCAGCCTGGGCAACATGGCAGAACCCCGTGTATTAGTCCAATTTTACAGTGCTGATAAAGATGTACCCGAGACTGGGAAGAAAAGTTTAATTGGACTTACAGTTCCACATGGCTAGGGGGGCCTCACAATCATGGTGGGAGGCGAAAAGCACTTCTTACATGGCAGCAGCAAGAGAAAAAACGAGGAAGCAAAAGTGGAAACCCCTGATAAACCTATCAGATCTCATGAGACTTGCGATCACAAGATAGCATGGGAAAGACCAGCCTCGATGATTCAATTACCTTCCCCTGGGTCCCTCCCACAACACATGGGAAACCTGGGAGATACCATTCAAGTTGAGATTTGAGTGGGGACACAGCCAAACCATATCATTCCACCCTTGGCTCCTCTAAATCTCATGTTCTTACATTTCAAAACCAATCATGCTTTCCCAACAGTCCCCCAAAGTCTTAACTAATTTCAGCATTAACCCAAAAGTCCACGGTCCAGAATCTCATCTGAGATAATACAATTCCCTTCTGCCTAGGGGCCTGTAAAATCAAAAGCAAGCTAGTTACTTCCTAGATACAATGGGGGTACAGGTATTGGATAAATCAGCCATTCCAAATGGGAGTAATTGGTGAAAACAAAGGGGTTATGGGCCCAGGCAAGTCCAAAATCCAGTGGGGCAGTCAAATTTTAAAGCTCCAAAATGATCTCCTTTGACTCCAGGTCTCACATCTAGGTCACGCTGATGCAAGAGGTGAGTTCCTATGGTCTTGGGCAGCTCTGCCCCTGTGGCTTTGCAGGGTACAGGCTCCCTCCCACTGCTTTCACAGGCTGGCGTTGTCGTCTGCAGCTTTCCCAGGCACACAGTGCAAGCTGTCAGTGGATCTATGATTCTGGGGTCTGGAGGATGGTGGCTCTCTTCACACAGCTCCACTGGGCAGTGCCCCAGTAGGGACTCTGTGTGGGGGCTCCCACCCCACATTTCCCTTCCACACTGCCCTAGCAGAGGTTCTCCATGAGGGCCCTGGCCTGCAGCAAAATTTTGCCTGGGCATCCAGGCATTTCCATTCATCTTCTGAAATCTAGGTGGAGGTTCCCAAGCCTCAATTCCTGACTTCTGTGCACCTGCAGGCTCAACACCACATGGAAGCTACCAAGACTTGTGGCTTCCACCCTCTAAAGCCACAGCCTGAGCTGTATGTTGGCCCTTTTCACCCATGGCTGGAGCAGCTAGGACACAGGGCACCAAGTCCCTAGGATGCACACAGCACAGGGACCCTGGGCCCCACCCACAAAACCACTTTTTCCTCCTGGGCCTCCAGTCCTGTAATGAGAGGAGCTGCAGTGAAAGTCTCTGACATGTCCTGGAGACATTTTCCCCATGGTCTTGGGGATTAACATTAGGGTCCTTGCTACTCATACAAATTTCAGCAGCCGGCTTGAATTTCCCCCCAGAAAATGGGTTTTTCTTTCTTTCTTTCTTTCCTTTTTTTTTTTTTTTTTTTTTTGAGACAGAGTCTTGCTCTTCTTGCCCAGGCTAGAGTGCAATGGAGTGATCTCGGTTTACTGCGACCCCTGCTTCCCGGGTTCAAGCGATTCTACTGCCTCAGCCTCCTGAGTAAGCTGGGATTACAGGCATGCACCACCACACCTGGCTAATTTTGTATTTTTAGTAGAGACAGGGTTTCACCATCTTGGTCCGGCTGGTCTCAAACTCCTGACCTCATGTGATCCACCCATCTTGGCCTCCCAAAGTGTTGGGATTACAGGCGTGAGCCACTGCACCTGGCCCTTTTTTTTTTTCTTTTTTTTTTTGAGACGGAGTTTCCCTCTTGTTGCCCAGGCTGGAGTACAATGGTGTGATCTCGGCTCACTGCAACCTCCGCCTCCCAGGTTCAAGCAATTCTCCTGCCTCAGCCTCCCAAGTAGCTGGGATTACAGGCATGCACCACCATGCCTGGATAATTTTGTATTTTTAGTAGAGACAGGGTTTCTCCACGTTGAGGCTGGTCTCGAACTCCTGACCTCAGGTGATCGGCCCGCCTCGGCCTCCTAAAGTGCTGGGATTACAGGCATGAGCCACCACGCCCAGCTTTTCTTTCTTTCTTTCTTTCTTTTTTTTGAGACAGAGTTTCTTTCACTCTTGCCGCCCAGGCTGGAGTGCAATGGCGCCATCATCTCTGCTCACCGCAACCTCTGCCTCCCGGCTTCAAGCGATTCTCCTGCCTTAGCCTCCGGAGTAGATGGGATTACAGGTGCCCGCCGCCACGTCTGGCTAATTTTTGTACTTTTAGTAGAGACAGGGTTTCACCATGTTGGCCAGGCTGATCTCAAACTCCTGACCTCAGGTTATCAGCCCACCTCAGCCTCCTGAAGTGCTGGGATTACAAGTGTGAGCCACTGTGCCTGTCCGGGCTTTTCTTTTCTATCACATAATCAGGCTGCAAATTTTCCAAACTTTTATGCTCTGCTTCCCTTATAAAACTGAACACCTTTAACAGTACCCAAGTCACCCTTTGAATGCTTTGCTGCTTAGAAATTTCTTCAGCCAGATATCCTAAATCATCTTTCTCAGGTTCAAAGTTCCACAAATCTCTAGGGCAGGGGCAAAATGCCACCAGTCTCTTTGCTAAAACATAACAAGAGTCACCTTTACTCTAGTTCCCAACAAGTTCCTCATCTCCATCTTAGACCACCTCAGCCTGGACCTTATTCTCCTTATCACTATCAGCATTTTGGGCAAAGCCATTCAACAAGTCTCTAGGAAGTTCCAAACTTTCCCACATTTTCCTGTCTTCTTCTGAGCCCTCCAAACTGTTCCAACTTCTGCCTGTTACCCAGTTCCAAAGTCACTTCCACATTTTTGGTATCTTTTCAGCAACGCCCCACTCTCCTAGTACCAATTTACTGTATTAGTCCATTTTCATGCTGCTGATAAAGACATACATGAGACTGGGAAGAAAAAAGGGTTTAATTGGACTTACAGTTCCACATGGCTGGGGAGGCCTCACAATCATGGTGGGAGGTGAAAGGCCCTTCTTACATGGCGGGAGCAAGAGAAAAAATGAGGAGGAAGCAAAAACGGAAACTCCTGATAAACCCATCAGATCTCCTGGACTTATTCACTATCATGAGAATGGCATGGGAAAGACTGGCCCCCATGATTCAATTATCCCCCTGGGTCCCTCCCGCAACAGTTGGGAAATCCGGGAGATAGAATTCAAGTTGAGATTTAAGTGGGGACACAGCCAAACCATATCACCTACCTCTACAAAAAATACAAAAATATTAGCTGGGTGTGGTGGCGGATGCTTGTATTCCCAGCTACTTGTGGGGATGAGGTGGGAGGATCACTTGAGCCCAGGAGGTTGAGGCTGCAGTGAGCTGAGATTGCGCCACTGTACTCCAGCCTGGGTGACACAGCAAGATCTTCTCTCAAAAAAAAAAGAATACAGTTATGCCCATTCATTGAGTTATAGTCTATGTCTCCTTTTGCACTGCAATGGCAGAGTTTAGTTGTGACAAGAAGTCAATGGTATTTACTATCTGGCCCTTTACAGAAAATGTTTTTTGACCCTTGTTCTTGGCTCACAAATGCTGAGACAACATGTGAAAAGCACCATGATAGAAAATATTTCTAAGGTATAATTATCAACATTTTTTTTTGAGACAAGTTCTCACTCCTGTCACCCAGGCTGAAATGCAGTGGTGTGATCATGGCTCACTGCAGCCTCCACCTCCCAGGCTCAGGTGATCCTCCCACCTCAGCCTCCTGAGTAGCTGGGACTACAGGTGCGCGCCACCACACCAGGCTAGTTTTTGTATTTTTTTAGAGACAGGGTTTTGTCATGTTGCCCAGGTTGGTCTCCAACTCCTGGGCTCAAACAATCTGCCCGCCTCTGCCTCCCAAAGTGCTGGGATTACAGGCATGAGCCACCCTGCCAGTCAGTGTCAACTCTTTGAAACAAAATAACCTAAAGGCAGCTGTATCCACACACATACATTTATAAGAAATCTATCTTGAGGGGTAAATGGCTTTTCTTTTGAAGCTGAAATTCCTACTCACACACCTCTGAGCATTGCCCCTGAGTCTGGGTCAGATTTGTGTTCCCAGAGCATCAAAGGTGTTTGTAAGCAAGTGCACATGTCATTTGGTAACAGACATCCAGCACAGTTGAGAAAAGCTTTATATATAAATTATATTTTATCAATCCTTGATAAGAATCTTCAGCAAAATGACCCATGACCATTTTATGACTGTTATTCAAAGAACTGAATGTGATGTGACTTAGAGAAGTACTAACACTCATTTCAAATTTACCCCTTGGCCTCAGACAGGATTCCAGCCAGAACTCAGCCATGTGTGGTGCCAAGTGGAGTTAAAAACTGCACAGTGTCTTCTTGTTCCAGCCCTTGAGGTTGCTAAGGTCAAGGGTGGGCATGGGAACATGCCAGTCATAAGATGATTCTCCATCAGCTCTACAACCCCCTTCTACACTCTGCTATGTGGTGTCAGGTCTCAGCAGACCTCATTTCTGCTTTTCCAGCTGGCTTCCAGAAGGTTATGCCCATAGGGTCTGTCAGGGGGACACCGGAAGGCAGGAGGAGGGAGAAGGGACTGGCTCCTGCCTGCTGGCTGTTTCTTTCAGCAGTGCCACAGCAATGACTCTTCATCACTCTGATAGAATCAGCTGGCTCCAGTCTCCAGCATTTCTTTTTTTTTTTTGAGACAGAGTTTCACTCTGTTGCCCAGGCTGGAGTGCAGTGGTGTGCTTTGCTCACCACAACCTCCACCTCCTAGGTTCAAGAGATTCTCATGAACCTGGGATTACAGGAGTATGGCACCATGTCCAGCTAAGTTTTGTATTTTTTAGTAGAGACAAGGTTTCACCATGTTAGCCAGGCTGGTCTCGAACTCCCGACCTCAAGTGACCCACCCACCTCAACCTCCCAAAGTGCTGGGATTACAGGTGTGAGCCACTGCACCTGGCTCGTCTTCAGCTTTTCCACACACTCTTAGAGCCACCTGCATAGCCAAGCAACACCCCCTTCCCATGGGTCTGAGTCCCAGCTTTCCAGGACCTCTCCTCCAAATTTCTAGTTCTGAGAATCCCAACCTAATCCGTTTGTTCCCCTAGATCGAGGCATGATGCCTACTTCCTAAAGGCTTTATCTCTGTGTTACCTCGTTTTCCCTTTCTGCTTTTTTCAGTTATCCCTACTGGATTAGCCAATTCCTTATACTAAATTATCTCTGGTGAAATACCTAGTAAACCTTGTGTTTTCCAGACTGGACCCTTACTGATAAGGCAACATGTCACAGAATCATTTGACACACAGGCATAAGAAGCAGAAAAAAAAAAAAAAGTGGATCTGCTAATGCACTTTTTTTTTTTTTTTTGACAGAGTCTTACTCTGTCGCCCAGGCTGGAGTGCAGTGGCACCATCTCGGCTCACTGCAACCTCTGCCTCTTGGGTTTAAGCAATTCTCATGCCTCAGCCTCCCAAGTAGCTGGGACTACAGGTGCGCACCACCATGCACAACTAATTTTTGTATTTTTAGTAGAGATGGGGTCTTGCCATGTTGGCCAGGCTGGTCTCAAACTCCTGGCCTCAAGTGATCTACTTGCCTCAGCCTCGCAAAGTGCTGGGATTACGGGCATGAACCACCGTGCCTGGCCAAATTTTTTTGACATGGTCTCATTTTGCCACTGAGGCTGGAGCGCAGTAGCTCAATCTCAGCTCAATGGCCACACCTGGCTAATTTTTGTACTTTTTTTAGAGACGGGGTTTTGCCCTGTTGCCCAGGCTCCTCTCAAACTCTTGAGCTCAAGTGATCCACCAGGCTCAGCCTCCCAAAGTGCTGGGATTAGAGGCGTGAGCCACCACGCCTGGCCTTAATGCACTAACTTGCTCAGACTCTTTGGCAAAAATTATTTCTCACAGAAGTAATGAGTAGAACAGTAGTTACTAGAGGCTGGGAAGGATAGGGGGATAGGGAGAGGTTGGTTAAAGTATACAAAATTACAGCTAGGTAGAAAGGATAAGTGCTAGTGTTTCATAGCATTGTAGGGTGCCGACAATTAACAATAATATATTATAAAGGTCGAGCACGGTGGCTCAAGCCTGTAATCCCAGCACTTTGGGAGGCCAAGGTGGGCGGATTGCTTGAGCCCAGGAGTTTGAGAGTAGCCTGGGCAACATGGTGAGAACCCCTCTCTACAAAAAATGCAAAAATTAGCTTGGCATGGTGGCATATATCTGTGGTCCCAGCTACTTGGGAGGGAGGCTGAGGTGGGAGGATCACTGGAACCTGGGAGGTGGAGGTTGCAGTGAGCTGAGATCGTGCCACTGCACTCCAGCCTGGGTAAAAGAGCGAGACCCTGTCTGAAATTTAAATAATAATAATAATAATTTATTATTTTCAAGTGGCTAGATGAGAGGATTTTGAATGTTCTCAACACAAAGTAATGATAAATGTTTGAGGTGATGAATATGCTAATTATCCTATTTTGATCACTACACATTGTATGTACCCAAATATCACTATGTACCCCCATAAATATGTACAATCATTATGTGTCAACTCAAATAGTTAAAAAATATATTAAAAGAGGGAAAGGCAGAACGCTTCCTGAGAGCAAGGACCTCCTTTGTCGAGGTCAGGGCTGTGTCTTCAGCAACGAAACACTATCTGGGACTTAGTACATGCTTAAGAAATAGGTGTTGATTGACAGAGCTCCCAAGAGCTCCACAAGGGTCCCCCTAGGACTCTCACAGGTTCTTGTATGTCGGAGGGAGAGGTCTTCCCCTTCGTCTCCTCGGGGGGAGGGGAAGGTGTTGGGGAACAACTGCCCCTTCCTCTATCTCCCTCGCCCCTCCTTCCCCATGGCCCCCTCCCCCGTCTTTCTACCCTTCTCCTTCCCAGCCCTTCCCGGTTCTCCCCCGACCCTTCACGGCTCCTCTTCCCGCCGCCCCTCTTCCCTCGCCACCTACCGCTGCTTTTCCTCCCACTCTCGCCCCGCCCCTTCCCCCGCCCTCTCCGCGCCCCGTCGCACGAGCGCTCCCTGCGAGTGGCGCAGGTAACAGACCGCAGGGGCTAGACAGCCGGCGCGGGAGGAGGATGGCGCTGGCGGTGCTGCGCTTGGCGCTGCTGCTCCTGGCAGTTACCTTCGCAGGTAGCGCTCGGAGCGGTCCTGGCGAGCGGGGACCTCCGGATAAAAGCGGGATTGGGAGTCAGGTCGGCGGCGGACCCTGCCCGGCTCCGGGCGGCCTCGGCGACGGTACCCGCGCGCCCGTTACTGGCGGTTCCCCAGAGGACCTGCCAGGTGGAGGAACGCGAACTGGGGGTTGTGGGGGTGGCTTTGTGGAGTCAGCCACCCTCTTTAGTTCTTGCTTGGGCTTCGCTCCCAGCTCTAAGGACACCTGCCATCTAGAGCGCTTTCTCTGTTAAAGTAGATTTTCAGGTGCCCAAGATGAGGAGTTGAGTTTTTATGTATGGTCCCAAGGGAGGAGATGTGCAGGAATGAGGAATTGTGGATGCTTACGAGAAAGGGGCTTTAGTCCAACCACACTGGACACCTCTCTTAAAATGGAGTTAAAATGCTCACATCTTGTATTAAATTTTGTATTTGTTACCCCGAGTTGCAAAGGAAAATAACATCATGAACTATTAATTAAGGGTTACTTCCTTGGCCAGGTGTAGTGGCTTGGGCCGGTAGTCCCAGTTACTCTGGAGGTTGAGGCGGGAGGCTCTCTTGAGACCAGGAATTGAAGCTGCAGTGCGCTAGCGCGACTTTTATTCCATAGCTTCGAAGTCCTTTCTCAACCAACCCTAATGGGAACAGAACCAAATGTTATTTCTATGTGCTTTTGGGGAGAGGTGCCATAAAAAACTGAATATCCTTTCTGGGGGAAGTGGGATGGGGACAGTTTAAAGAAGGTAGGCATTAGAGGGGAAAATAGAAGATGTGGCCTGGATAAATCCCAAACTGGATTTTAAAACATCCTTATGAAGCTGGATGTGGTGGCTAATGCCTCAAATTCCAGCACTTTGGGAGGCCTAGGCAGGAAGATCGCTTAAGCCCGGGAGGTCAAGACCAGCCTGGGCAACATAGCAAGACTTCATTAAAAAAAAAAAAAACTTCATGAACAATACCTTACCTTGATCCTATACTGTAAAATGTCTATGCTTTCTTCTTACAGCCTCTCTGATCCCTCAAGTTGGTCGGTTTTCAAAATATAGAACGGTAAGTAGGAAACCACTTCTACTGTTTCTACTAATACAGTGAAGCCCAAAACCGTTTGGGAGGGAGGCTGGCTTTCAGGTCTGACCTGCCACTTTTGAAACCATTGAGGACTGCGCTTAAAACCAGGTTGTCAGGCAGGCCTTTTGATTCAGATAAAAGTGTAAGTTTTAGTTGAAAACAGCTCAGTCTTTGTGTTAATATTTCCTTTAAAGATTCAAAAGGTCCTTAGAAAAAGTTATGCCTTGTACTAGATATTTTATGTACTTTATCAAATTAAATTCTGAGGATGTAAATGGAGACCAACCAAATGAGAACAAGCAAAGGCTGTTTTTCAGGGCTTGTTATAGCAAGAGAGTCAGCCACTGTCACTTGCATTTGAGTAGGGACTCGAGTCAAAGAGAGGAGTGGGAAAACTATAGTGGAAAAAAGGAATGGCTTCAGGTATGGCCTGATTGGAGGCTGTTGGCACAGGGAAGCTGTAGGTGAGCTAACTAGAAGCACAACATTCTATGGTATGGGTTAGGGGTGTGTATTTGGTTTTCTCTGGTTGTCCTAAGTTGGAATCAAGGACAGAAATTACGGAAGCTGTCAGTTAGTAATCAAATCCTAACCATTTTGCGGCTGGGCGCAGTGACTCACGCCTGTAATCCCAGTGCTTTGGGAGGCCGAGGTGGGCAGATCACGAGGTCAGGAAATCAAGACCATGCTGGCTAACATGGTGAAACCCCGTCTGTACTAAAAATACAAAAAATTAGCCAGGCATCATGGCACGTGCCTGTAATCCCAGCTACTGGGGAGGCTGAGGCAGGAGAATCGCTTGAACCTGGGAGGCAAAGGTTGCAGTGAGCTGAGTTCATGCCACTACACTCCAGCCCGGACAACAGAGTGAGACTTCATCTCAAAAAAAAAAAAAAAGAAAAGAAAAGAAAGTCCTAGCCATTTTGGGCTGATTGTTAAAGGGGTTATTGTTTTGCTTCCTGGACTGTCACTAGAGATAGCAGTCTGATTTCCTTCAAGTCTGGCTTATAGCCTGCTGGCCTCCTGGCCTGGTTATTCTAAATAATGGTTTGGGTTCCTGGACAGGATGCTGCAGGTTGTGGGTCAGAGTTCTGTTTTATATAAGGACTAGTCATTGTCTGTATATTTGGTCTCTCAATTCTCACAATGATGTTGTAAGATAGACATTATTTGACATATGAGGATATTGACTTCAGCAGGTTAACTTTGAGCATTCAGCTCAGAGTAGACTTCTTCCAGGAAGCCTTCCCACGCGATTCCCTTCCTCTAGAGATGTAGATATATATACACACACACTTTCTCTGTGCTTACCTATACTGCATCATCATCACCATCATAATAATAAATACTTAGATACCTACGTGCCACACCAGTGTTCTAAATGCTTCATATATAATAACTAATTTCATCTTTCACAGTACTGTGAGGTAGGGATCATTATTTCATTATTATCCCCTTGGCCAAGGTCACATGGAAGTGGTGGAGCTATGCTTCTCATCCAGGCAGTCTGACTCCAGATCCAGTGCTTTTCTCTACCCTGTCACAGCATTAGGTTGTAATTGCCTGTTTGCCTATGTCCTCCAGGAAACTGTATGCATGTTGTCAGGTATAATGTCTTATTTGCTATTTGTTGCTCAGTCTTCAGCATCTCACGGATGCCCAATAACACTTTTAGTCAGTGATTCAGTTTGCTTGGGTTTGATTTTCTTTTAGAAAATGGGAGTTATGGTACCTTCGTTTCAAGGCTGGGATTAGGGTAAAGTGAGTGAGTTCCTACATGTAGAATTTAAGAAGGCACTCACGCTCAGGAGGCAAGGCAAGTGCTGCAGGACCTGCTTTTTTTTTTTTTGGAGACGGAGTCTTGCTTTGTCATCCAGGCTGGAGTGCAGTGGCGAGATCTCTGCTCACTGCAACCTCTGCCTCCCGGGTTCAAGTGATTCTTCTGCCTCAGCCTCCCGAGTAGCTGAGACTACAGGTATGTGCCACCACGCCCAGCTAATTTTTTTGTATTTTTAGTAGAGACAGTGTTTCACCATGTTGGCCAGGCTGGTCTCGAACTCCTGACCTCACAGGATCCACCCACCTTGGCCTTCCAAAGTGCTGGGATTGCAGGCATGAGCCACCGCTCCCGGCTTGGACCTGCTGTCTTTTGACAAGATTGTTAAAAGGATGACTCACACAAGAGATCTTTGGTTTGGCTGGTTTTTGTGCAGTGGTGTTTACAACTAATTGATCACAACCACAGATTTCTCTGTTCCTTTTCCATTCCACTGCTTCACTTGACCAGTCTTAAGAAAAAAGGGAGAGAGACAGAGAGATCGATCTTTGGTTTTTCTTCCTTATTTCCATTGCCACTGCTCTAATTTAGGGCCCCCATTATCTCTTACCTAGATTAGCATAGTGGCTTTTCAATGGGTTTTTCCCATCCTTTTGGTATCTTCACTTTCCAGTTCCTGCTACACACTGCTGCTTCAATTAGTCTCTAAAACCTCAAGTGAATGTAGCATGTCTCTGTGCAGAATCTTCAAGGACTTCTCATTGCCCACAGAGAAAGTCTAACCTCATCGACACAGCCTACTTTTCTACCTGTACCTTCTGGTGCCTTCTCATAGTTTATCCTCCTCTATCCTTAGTGCCACACTTTTTTTTTTTTTTTTTTTTTGAGATGGAGTTTCACTCTTGTTGCCAGGGTGGAGTGCAGTGGCACGATTTCGGCTCACTGCAACCTCCATCTGCTGAGTTCAAGCGATTCTCCTGCCTCAGCCTCCCAAGTAGCTGGGATTACAGGCGTGCACTGCCATGCTCGGCTAATTTCTATATCTTTAGTAGAGGCAGGGTTTCACCGTGTTGGCTAGGCTGGTCTCAAACTCCTGACCTCAGGTCATCTGCCTACCTCGGCCTCCCAAAGTGCTGGGATTACAAGGGTGAACCACCGCACCCGGCCTGATTACTGTAGTTGTATAATAAGTTTCAAAATGAGGAAATGTGAATCCTCCAACCTTTTTTTTCTTAGTCAAGACTGTTTTGGCTATTTGGAGTCCCTTATATTTCCATCTGAATTTTAAGATCAATTTGTCAGTTTCTGCTGCAAAAAAAGATAGCTAAGATTTTGTTGGGGATTCCATTGAACCTGTATATCTATTTGGAGAGTATTGCCATCTTAAAAGTGTTAAGTCTTATGATCCATGAACATGGGATGTCTTTCTATGTATTTAGGCCTTTAATTTCTTTCAACAATGCTTTGTAGTTTTCAGTATACATGTCTTAACACTTTGTAAATATTTATTCCTAATGTTTTTGTTTTTGTTTTTTGAGATGGAGTCTCGCTCTATCGCTCAGGCTGGAGTGCAATGGCATGATCTCGGCTCACTGCAACCTCTGCCTCCTGGGTTCAAGCAATTCTCCTGCCTAAGCCTCCTGAGTAGCTGGGATTACAAGTGTGTGCCACCACGCCCAGCTACTTTTTGTATTTTTAGTAGAGATGGGGTTTTACCATGTTGATCAGGCTGGTCTCAAACTCCTGACCTCGTGATCTGCCTGGCTCAGCCTCCCCAAGTGCTGGGATTATAGGCGTAAGCCACCGCACCTGGTCTTTCTAGATGTTTTATTCTTTTTTTTTTTTTTTTTTGAGACAGTGTTATCCAGGCTGGAGTGAAGTGGAGCCATCTCGACTCACTGCAGCCTCCGCCTCACAGGTTCAAGTGATTCTCCTGACTCAGCCTCCCAAGTAGCTGGATTACAGGCTCCCGCCACCATGCCCAGCTAATTTTTTTTCATGTATATATGTATATATATCTATATATAGATATATAGATATAAAATATATATTTTATTTATTTATTTTGAGATGGAGTCTTACTCTGTCACCCAGGCTGGAGTATAATGGTGTGATCTCGGCTCACTGCAACCCCCACCTCCCGGGTTCAAGCAATTCTCCTGCCTCAGCCTCCCGAGTAGTTGGGATCACAGGCACCCACCACCACGCCCAGCTAATTTTTCTATTTTTAGTAGAGACGGGGTTTCACCAGGTTGGCCAGGTTGGTCTTGAATTCCTGACCTCAAGTGATCCGCCCACCTCGGCCTCCCAAAGTTCTGGGATTACAGGTGTGAGCCACTGTGCCCGGCCTATATTTTTTTAGTAGAGACAAGGTTTCACCATGTTGGCCAGGCTGATCCCAGCACTCCCAAAGTGCTGGGATTAAGGGTGTGAGCCACCACGCCTGGCCCTAGAGGTGTTTTATTCTTTTTGATGCTATTGTAAGTGGAATTGTTTTCTTAGTTTTATTTTCAGATTTTTCATTGTTAGTGTATAGAAATAAACTTGAGTTTTATATATTGATCTTGTATCTTTCAACCTTGTTGAACTTGTTTATTAGTCCTTTTTCTTTTTTCCAAGTCCTTTTTCTTTTTTCCAAGACTGAGTCTTGTTCTGTGGCTCATGCTAGAGTGCAATAGCATGATCATAACTTAATATAACCTTGAACTCCTGGGCTCCAGTGATCCTTCTGCCTCATCCTCCTGAGAAGCTAGGACTACACACACAGGTCACCACACATGGCTAATTTTTAATTGTTTGTAGAGATGGGGTCTTGCTATGTTGCCCAGGCAGGTCTTGAACTCCTGGCCTCCAGTCATCCTCCTACCTCAGCCTCCCAAAGTACTGGAATTACAGGAATGAGCCACCATACCTGGCCTTGTTTATTAGTAATAATAGGTGTGTGTGTGTGTGTGTGTGTGTGTGTGTGTGTGAATTTCTTAGGAATTTCTATATAACAAGATTGTGTCATCTTTGTTGTTTGTTTTTTGAGACACAGTCTTACTCTTCCGCCAGGTTGGAGGGCAGTGGTAGAATCTCAGCTCACTACAACCTCCGCTTCCCAGGTTCAAGCGATTCTCCTGCCTCAGCTTCTCAAGTAGCTGGGATTACAGGTGCCTGCCACCATGCCTGGCTAATTTTTGCATTTTTAGTAGAGGCAGGGTTTCACCATGTTGGCCAGGCTGATCTCGAACTCCTGGCCTCAAGTGATCTGCCCGCCTTGGCCTCCAAAAGTGTTGGGATTACAGGCATGAGCCCCTCTGTCATCTTTGAATAGAGATAGTTTTATTTCTTCCTTTCCAATCTAGGTGCATTTTATTTATTTTTCTTGGGTAATTGTCCTGGCAAGAAACTTCGGTATAGTGTTGAATAGAAGAGGTGAAAGTGGACATTCTTGTGTTTTTTTCTGATTTTAGGGAAAAGCATTGAGTCCTTTACCATTAAGTAGAATGTTTGCTTAGGTTATTCATGGATGCCTTTTATTTTATTTTATTTTTGTTTTTGTTTTTTCTATGGATGCCTTTTATAAGGTTGAGGAAGTTCTCTTATGTTCCTGGTTCATTGAGTGCTGTGTTTTTTGTTTGTTTGTTTGTTTGTTTTTTTGAGACAGAGTTTCACCCTTGTCCCCTAGGCTGGAGTGCAATGGAGTGATCTTGGCTCACTGCAACCTCTGCCTCCTGTGTGATTCTCCTGCCTCAGCCTTTGTTTGTTTGTTTTTTTTTTTTTTGAGACGGAGTCTTGCTCTGTCACCCAGGCTAGAATGCAGTGGCATGATCTCGGCTCACTGCCAGCTGTGCCTCCTGGGTTCACGCCATTCTCCTGCCTCAGCCTCCCGAGTAGCTGGGACTACAGGCGCCCGCCACCATGTCTGGCTAATTTTTTGTATTTTTAGTAGAGACGAGGTTTCATTGTGTTAGCCAGGATGGTCTCGATTTCCTGACCTCGTGATCCACCTGCCTCGGCCTCCCAAAGTGCTGGGATTACAGGCATGAGCCACCGCGCCCGGCCACGTCTTTTTTTTTAAAAAAATCATAAAAGAGTTTTGGAGGTTCCTTTAAACTGTTAACTCCAATGCCAACCACTTCTCTTGCCACTGTGCCTTTGCTTGATCAATTTTATTTCCTTGCGGTAGACATTCTCCCAGCCTTCTATATTAAATTTTACCCTTTCTTCAAGACCAGCATGTGTATTTCTCAATTGCCTTATTCGACCCTAAGCTTCTTATAGGCAGGATCCAACTTTTCTTTGTCTTTGTGTCTCCCGTAACATCTGTAAATGAGTGATTATACCAGTAAACGGTATAAGAACCTTTCAGGAAAAAAGCTTTAGAGCAGCGGTCCCCAGCCTTTTTGGGACCAGGGACCAGTTTGTAGAAGACAATTTTTCCATGGACTGAGGAATGGGGTGGGGTGGGCAGAGATGGTTTGGGATGAAACTCAGACCATCAGGCGTTAGTTAGGAGTCTCGGCAGGGTGCGGCGGCTCATGCCTGTAATCCCAGCACTTTGAGAGGCTGAGGCTGGCGGATCACAAGGTCAGGAGTTTGAGACCATCCTGGCCAACATGGTGAAAGCCAGTCTCTACTAAAAATACAAAAATTAGCCGGGCGTGGTGGTGGGTGCCTTTAATCCTACCCATATGGGAGGCTGAGGCAGGAGAATCGCCTGAACTTGGGAGGCAGAAGTTGCAGTGAGCCAAGATCGCGCCACTGCACTCCAGCCTGGGCGACAGAGTGAGACTTCGTCTCAAAAAAAAAAAAAAAAAAAAAAAGGGCCAGGTGCAGTGGCTCATGCCTGTAATCCCAGCACTTTGGGAGGCTGAGGCGGGCAGATCACCTGAGGTCAGAAGTTTGAGACCAGCCTGGCTAACATGGTGAAACCCTGTTTCTACTAAAAATACAAAAATTTAGCTGGGCATGGTGGCATGCGCCTGTAATACCAGCTACCAGGAAGGCTGAGACAGGAGAATTGCTTGAACCTGGGAGGCAGAAGTTGCAGTGAGCCGAAATGGCACCATTGCACTCCAGCTTGGGCAACAAGAGCAAAACTCTGTCTCAAAAAAAAAAACAGTCTCATAAGGAATGCACAACCTAGATTCCTCACGTGCCCATGTCACAATAGGGTTCGTGCTCCTATGAGAATCTAATGCCATCGCTGACCTGACAGGAGGCGGAGCTCAGTTGATAACGCTCACTGGCCAGCCACTTCCCTCCTCCTAACAGGAGGCCCAGTTCCTAACAGGCCATGGACTAGTACCAGTTTGTGATCTGATGGTTGGAAACCCCTGCTCTAGAGTATAAAGGTCAGAGAATTGCTTAAAATTTTATCATATCCTTCTGTAAGAATTATTTTTATTTTAATTTGTAATTTTTTTGAGACAGTTTCGCTCTTGTTGTCTAGGCGGGAGTGCAGTGGTGCAATCTCGGCTCACTGCAACCTCTGCCTCCCAGGTTCAAACGATTCTCCTGTCTCAGCCTCTCAAGTAGCTGGGATTACAAGCATGCGCCACCACCCCCAGCTAATTTTTGTATTTTTGCTAGAGACGGGGTTTCACCATGTTGACCCAGGCTGGTCTTGAACTCCTGACCTCAGGTGATCCACCTGCCTCAGCCTCCCAAAGTGCTGGGATTACAGGCATGAGCCACCACGCTCTGCTCTTCTATGAGAATTAAAATGACATTAAGGAATAATAAATGTGCAGTGGCCCTCTTCCAGAGAGCGGAGAGGAAGTTTTGGGGCAATGTCTGCCCAGATTGAACTCTCTTCCTGTAGTTAGTATCTTGTGCGGTGAAATTTGGAGTCTCCATAGATGATGAACCTGTTTTGAACATTTTTCCTTTGGCACAAATTTGCTTCAATTCTCAATTTCCTGCTTTCTTTAATGTTTTTGGTTAAATGTCAGTGCCTTAAAAGTTCAGATTGAAAGATTAGATTCCTGATTTTGTCTTGGCATTAAGGCAAGGGATTAAGGTGGAATTTAATAAACATCCACATGGAGATTTTAGTGAAGTGCAAATTATGAAGCTAGACAATAAAAAAGTAGGTGTGGTGGCATGTCTTAGACTTGCATTTAAAAATCAGCCAGATTGAAGCCTCTGAGGTCCTTTTTTTTTTTTTTTTTTTTTTTGAGATGGAGTTTCGTTCTCGTTGCCCAGGTTGGAGGGTTGGAGTGCAATGGCGTGATCTCGGCTCACCGCATCCTCCGCCTCCCAGGTTCATTCGATTCTTCTGCCTCAGTCTCCCGAGTAGCTGGGATTACAGGCATGCGCCACCATGCCCGGCTAATTTTTTATTTTTTAGTAGAGACAGGGTTTCTCCATGTTGGTCAGACTGGTCTCGAACTCCCAGTCTCGGGTGATCTGCCCACCTTGGCCTCCCAAAGTGTTGGGATTACAGGCGTGAGCCACTGCTCCCGGCCAAAGTCCTTTTTTAACATAATATGTATTGAACCGTCACACCAACATTGTATCTGATTTTTGCATTAGAAAATATTTTTTTGCCAGGCGCAGTGGCTCACGCCTGTAATCCTAGCACTTTGGGAGGCCAAGGCGGGTGGATCATGACGTCAGAAGTTCGAGACCAGGTTGGTCAACATGGTGAAACCCTGTCTCTACTAAAAATACAAAAATTAGCGGCATGGAGGCGCGCGCCTGTAATCCCAGCTACTTGGGAGGCTGAGGCAGGAGAATCGCTTGAGCCCAGGAGGTGGAGGTTGCAGGGCGAGACTCTGTCTCAAAAAAAAAAAAAAAAGAAAAGAAAAAATTTTTCTGGAAAATAAAAATATTTTTATTAAATGAGTCTAGGAAATCTAGGGAGATCTGGGACATTTTCTCCTCTGAACTATTTTATATGAGTGTGTCTCAAGTCATTCTCGAATTTCTCTCTTTCTTTTTTCCAGCCAAACTGCTCTCAGTATAGATTACCAGGATGTCCCAGACACTTTAACCCTGTGTGTGGCAGTGACATGTCCACTTATGCCAATGAATGTACTCTGTGCATGAAAATCAGGTAACATGATTTTACAGCTGTAGACTAGCCAAGTTTTCTTCATTTCTTTTTTTTTCTTCTTCTTTTTTTTTTTTTTTTTTTGACAGAGTCTCACTCTGTCACCCAGGCTGGAGTGCGGTGGTGCAATCTTGGTTCACTGCAACCTCTGCCTCCTGGGTTGAAGCAATTCTTGTGCCTCAGCCTCTGGAGTAGCTGGGATTACAGGCACCTGCCACCACGCCTGGCTAATTTTTAATTTTAGTAGAGACAGGGTTTCACCATGTTGGCCAGGCTGGTTTCGAACTCCTGACCTCAAGTGATCCACCCGCCTTGGCCTCCCAAAGTGCTGGGATTACAGGCGTGAGCCACCGCACCTGACCTCTTCATTTCTTTTGTTGAATTTTGATTACTTAGGAGGTAGTGACAATTTTCTTGGATGTAAGAATCAAAGGTGGTATGGTAGTTCTCAGTTTTCAGGGTCATGCTTAAAGAGATGCAAAATCCTCAGTGCATTTTTCAGGTCAAGTTAAACAATGAGATGTGTGATTAGTCAACTATAGGCCAGGTAATCAAATTATGTTATTGCCCACAAATGTGAAATTTCCTAAAATTAAGAGTCTATTTAATAGTTAAACTCTGTGGAGTATTAAATTTTATTTTTAATTCAAAGGGCATGTGTAGGTGGTCTGCACACCCTGTATTAGTAGTCGGGAAGTGGGACTTACTGACTCTGCTTAGTAGAATGCTAAGTAATGAGTGTATGATACTTGATGTGCTTCATGTAGCACACCTGACCAGGTGACTGTCACTGCTCCTTCAGGTATGCAGCTTTGTATGTAGCAGGGATTCATTATTTGACCTTAGTCAGTCTTCTCTGATTCTTTTTTTTTTTTTGAGACTGAGTCTCACTTGTCGCCCGACTCACTGCAACCTCTGCCTCCCAGGTTCAAGCGATTCTCCTGACTCAGCCTTCCAAGTAGCTGGGATTACAGGCATGTGCCACCATACCTGGCTAATTTTTGTACTTTTGTTAGAGATGGGGTTTTACCATATTGGTCAGGCTGGTCTCAAACCCCTGACCTCAGGTGATCAGGTGATCCACCCACTTCGGCCTCCCAAAGTGCTGGGATTACAGGCGTGAGCCACTGCTCCCAGCCTAAGTTTTGTATTTTTAGTAGAGGTGGGGATTCACCATGTTGGCCAGGCTGGTCTCGAACCCCTGACCTCCAGTAATCCACCCACCTTGGCCTCCCAAAGTGCTAGGATTACAGGCATGAGCCACCATGCCCAGCTCTCTGAGTGATTCTTTGGGGTTAGTGTCCTGTGCCCTAGCGTTAGGGGAAAAAATGGCAGAGTGGGGACTTTCACCCTCTTTGTTTCCTAGATTTAGCTTAAAAAATGATTAAATAAGTGTAGCTGTGGAAGGAATCTAATATATATCTATCTACATGGGTCTTTTTAACACAAATAATGAGACAGTTTCAGTATGGTAGGTAATAAATGTATTTCTGTGATTGTTCAATTTGCAGGGAAGGTGGTCATAATATTAAAATCATTCGAAATGGACCCTGCTGATGGAGCAGTGTACAGTAAAGAAGATGGAGAGACCACCTTCACTGGCAGACTAGATAAATTGCATTTCCCCTTTTTCCCTTTTCCTGTGTTTCTTTACATGAGATTTGTTAACACACATTTTCTGAGAGCAGGTATGGAAGACAGCCATGTGTAGTGATGGATAATTTAAAGAAAAAAAGAATCCTTGTTTCTTGGCTTTTGCTCCTGGAGTTAAGCTTACTGCCCAGGTGACTTGTGCATTGCTTTATTTAGTTGAAATAAAATCAGCATTGAATTCAGTTCCTACTGTTCTCTGTTGAAAATACCATTCTCATTCCAGAGGAGGCAGAGTTTTACCTCTATCCTTTAAGAGTTTTTCAGCTGGGCCTGAGAATTAAATGGACATAAGACAGATCAACAGGAGGAAAGCATACAGACTTATTTAATACAAGTTTCACTTGGCATGGGAGCCTTCATAAAGAAAGAAACACTCGGCGGGGCATGGTGGCTCATGCCTGTAATCCCAGCACTTTGGGAGGCTGAGGCGGGTGGATCATGAGCTCAAGAGATCGAGACCATCCTGGCCAGCATGGTGAAACCTCATCTCTACTAAAAATACAAAAATTAGCTGGGTGTGGTGGCACAAGCCTGTAGTCCCAGCTACTTGGGAGGCTGAGGCAGGACAATCGCTTGAACCCAGGAGGCGGAGGTTGCAGTGAGCTGAAATCACACCACTGCACTCCAGCCTGGGCAACAGAGCGAGACTCTGTCTCAAAAATAAATAAATAAATAAACGCTCAAAGACACAGAGTTGAACACTTATATGCTGAATTAGACAAAGAGTAGTGAATTATGAAAGTGTGACATGGCAGAGGGGCTTGGGCTGAGTTAATTGGGTAGAGAAGTGGCTGAGGATAAGCATTAGTCTAACAAGGTTGGTTTGTACACATTTCCCTTGACCTCAATTTCCAATTTCCCCCAGTCCTTGATGATAAGAATGTTACTTTACTTCTGGCATAGGGAGGACATCTTTCACAGGGGAATTTTATCTCCTGCTTTTAAGAAACAGAAGGAAAGTCAGAATGATCTTCTTGCACCTGCTGTTTTTCAAGTGCTTTTAACTCAAAATAGTTAATATGCCAGGGCAGCATATTTTGGGTTGGCATATTAACTCCTTCATCATCAGCGGCCTCACATGGCCCTGTTCCTCTCAGGCGTGGATGAATTTCAGTAGGTGTGAAGTGGAGTTATTGTTGAGAGGGCAAGATTTATCCTAACTCCTTCTTTCCCTAATTCTCGGGTAATTACTTTATGTGTAGTTGGTACAGTGTTCTGCACATGGCCAATAATTGTAAGATACTTGGCGTTAACATTAACCCAAACTCGTAAAGTTAAAGAATCATGGAGGTACAAATATTTATTAGATTCAAAATTTCCTTTCAATACAGTTTTCATTCTGAGTTCATACAGGAGTTTGGCTTTTTCTTTCTTTCAGAGCAGTGGTTCTCAATCCAGGGTGATTTTCCCCAAGGGGACATTTGGCAGTATGTCTGGAGGAATGTTTGGTATAACTGCTGAGGTGTGGGGTGCTACCTAGGGATGCTTCTAAACATCCTACATTGCATAGGTCAGCCCCCAACAGCAAGGAATTTTCCAATCCAAATGTCAGTAGTGCTAAGGTTGAGACACCCTGTTTTAGAGTTTGATACAGCATAAACATTTTATAACAATAATATAAGTGACCAGGGATTTAGAATGATAGCATTTTCCAGGTAGAGAATTTTAGTCATAAGGCCTAGGTTTAAGTACATTCGAGCACCAGGAAATGGTGAGACACGAGGCAAGAGGTGGCTGGGAGAGTGGTATCGTGGGGAGAACATGGCTTTTGGGGGTGAGCTAAATATGAGTTCATTCTGATTCCAACACTTGTGTTTCAGTTTTCGTATCTGAAAATGGGGTTGATGTTTAGCTCCTGGAGCTATGATGAGGAAACTGTTTAGCATAGTGCTTGACATATAGAAGCCACTGAAATAGGTGCTACTATTGTTTCAGACACCCCTCCTAGAGAGGAGAAAACAGGCCCACAAAGGCAAACACATTTGCCTAAGGTGATAGAACTGAGCCTGGGCCTGCATGGTGGCTCTTGCCTGTAATCCCAGCACTTTGGAAGGCCAAGGCGGGCAGATCATGAGGTCAAGAGTTCGAGACCAGTATGGCCAATATGGTGAAACCTCGTCTCTACTAAAAATACAAAAATTAGCTGGGCGTGGTGGCAAGTGCCTATAACCCCAGCTACTCGGGAGGCTGAGGCAGGAGAATCGCTTGAACCCAGGAGGTGGAGGTTGCAGTGAGCTGAGATCGCACCACTACACTCCAGCCTGCGTTGACAGAGCAAGACTCCATCTTGAAAAAAAAAAAAAAAGTCATATATGCTTTTTGGAAAATTGAAAAATACAGACCGGGTGCAGGGGCTCACCCCTGTAATGCCAGCACTTTGGGAGGCTGAGGCAAGAGGATCACTTGAGGCCAGAAGTTCGAGATCAGCCTGGGCAACACAGAAGACCCTGTCTCTATTAAATAAATAAATAGATGAAAAAAATTAGATACAGAAGTATATAAAAATAGAGTGAAAGTCTTGCCCATCCTAGCCTCCAGAGGCACCCAAGACTGTTTTGAAATGTCTTTTTCTCTAAGTACACGTGTATACAAAATTACACATGTGCACACACAAGTCCTGTAAACTTGCTTTTACTCTTAAATATTGGGTTTGTTTTCATGTTGATATATATTGTTTCTTCTTTTTTAAACAAATTTATTATTATTTTTTTGAGACTGAGTCTTGCTCTGTGGCCCAGGCTGGAGTGCAGTGGCATGATCTCTGCTCACTGCAACCTCTGCCTCCCGGGTTCAAGCGATTCTCCTGCCTCAGCCTCTGGAGTAGCTGGGATTGGAGGCATGCCACCACTACACCTGGGTAATTTTTGTATTTTTAGTAGAGACAGGGTTTCACCATGTTGGCCAGGCTTGTCTGGAACTCCTGACCTCAAGGGATCTGCCTCATTGGCCTCCCAAAGTGCTGCGATAACAGGCGTGAGCCACCGTGCCCAGCCTGTTTCTTCTTTTAAACAGCTACACAGTATACTGTTATTGTGCCATAATTTATCCAGTCTCTATTGACCTATATCTGGATTATTAGGATTCTCTTGATTGAAAGTGGGAAATCCCAACTCAAACTAGCCTAAGCTAAAAGGGGAATTAATTACTTCCTTGATATAGTGAAGTGACTAAGCACACTGGTTCAAAGCCAGATATCTGCATTCACCGACCAAATTACTGCTTAACTCAGTTTCCTCATTTATAAAGTGAGGAAGATAATAGTATCTACTTAAGATAATGCATGTAAGGTGCTTAGGACACTTGAAATGTTGGCTGTATTATAGAAAACTATACCTTTTTTTGCAAAAACAGTTTGCTCTTTTGACTTAATATTTCATGGATGTTTTTCCAAATCTATACATATAGATCTACATCATTGAAAACACTTGCATAGTATTCTGTTATATAGACATACCATAATTTGTCTATTCAATCTCATCCTGATAGACACTTACATTATTTCTCATTTTTCACTATCACTAATGCTGAAATTATGTCTTTTATTTTTATTTATTTATTTATAAATTTTTATTTATTTTTTGAGGTGAAGTTTTGCTTGTGTTGCCCAGGCTGGAGTGCAGTGGCACGATCTCAGCTCACTGCAACCTCCGGCTCCCGGGTTCAAGTGATTCTCCTGCCTCAGCCTCCTGAGTAGCTGGGATTACAGGCATGCGCCATGATGCCCAGCTAATTTTTTGTATTTTTAGTAGAGACGGGGTTTCATCATGTTGGCCTTGCTGGTCTTGAACTCCTGACCTCAGGTGATTCACCCGCCTCAGCCTCCCAAAGTGTAGTGATTATAGGTGTGAGCCACCGCACCTGGCCTATTTATTTTTTAAAAAGTGAAAAATTTTCTTTTAATAGAGATGGGTCTCACTATATTGCCCAGGCTGGAGTGCAGTAGCTGTTCACAGGTGAGATCCTGCTACTCATCAGCACCGGGATTTTGACCTGCCCTGTTTCCAACCTGGGCCGGTTCACCCCTTCTTAGGCAACCTGGTGGTCCCCTGCTCCCAGGAGGTCACCATATTGATGCCAAACTTAGTGTGGACACCCATAGGGATAGCACACTACAGCCCAGAACTCCTGGACTCAAAACAATCCTCCCACCTCAGCCTCCGGAGTAGCTGGGACTACAGACATGTGACACCACGCCTGGCTAAACTTATGTCTTTGTACTCATGCCCTTCCTTCTTTGTGCACATTCTGTAGGACAAATGCATAAGATTGGCATTACTTGGTCAGAAGATACACAAACTTAAAACATTGAAAGAGATTTCAAAATATTTTTGAAAAGTGTGTACCTATCTACATCCTCTGTGACAAATGAGTGCCTAGTTCTTCTTTCTACTACCATTGAGTTAAAGAAGTAGTGCTGCCCCGAATCTGCTCAGTTAGAGTTGTTCTGTATACTCAGTTTGCATCCATTCTTTTTTTTTTTTTTTTGAGACAGAATCTCTCTCTGTCAGCCAGGCCAGAGTGCAGTGGCGCCATCTCGGCTCACTGCAACCTCCATCACTGGGGCTCAAGCAATTCTCCTGCCTCAGCCTCTAGAGTAGCTGGGATTACAGGTCCCCACCATCACGCCTGGCTAATTTTTGAATTTTTAGTAGAGACGGGGTTTCACCATGTTGGCCAGGCTGGTCTCGAACTGTAGACCTCAGGTGATCTGCCCGCATCAGCCTCCCAAAGTACTGGGATTACAGGCATGAGCCACTGCACCTGGCTAGCATTCATTCTTTATTGAAAAATTCGTTTTTTCCCTTTAATCTTCTTCTTTTTTTTCTTTTCTTTTCTTTTTTTTTTTTTTTTTTTTTTTTTTTTTTGAGACAGAGGCTCGCTCCAGGCTGGAGTGCAGTGGAGCGATCTCAGCTCACTGCAATCTCTGCCTCCTGGGTTCAAGTGATTCTCCTGCCTCAGCCTCCCGAATAGCTGGGGTTACAGGCACACACCACCATGCCTGGCTAGTTTTTGTATTTTTAGTAGAGATGAGGTTTCACCTTGTTGGCCAGGCTGGTCTAATGTTCTTCTTTAAAAGTGGCATAGTAATTATAGTTGTCTCAAGTAAATGGTGAGAAGAAAGTGCAACAGTCTATGGAGAGTTCTAGAATAGAAGCTGCCCAAGGATGGAGATCCTCTAAGTCTTGCTCATCATGGTATTTTCAGTGCCCAGAATAGCACCTAGCACAGTGCATATTTGTTGGTTGAGGACATGAAAATACAGCTTAGGAAGCTCACAAAATAATGACAACAAAACCACTAACCTCCATGAATTTCCTTCCTGCAAGAACAGGCAAGATAACTCAAACCAGAAATCCCACACACCACAAAGAAAACAACGTTTTGACTTGCCCAACAGTGAATTTCATTTTTTCCTATGTTACTCTGAAAAAGATAACAATGCTTCATGCCCAGAAGATTTTGAACAGTTCCAGGAGCATACCTTAAATTGGTTTAGATTCTTCTTTGTTATTTAATTAATTTATTTGAGATGGAATCTTGCTCTGTTGCCCAGGCTGGAGTGCAGTGGTGTGATCTCGGCTCACTGCAACCTCCACCTCCCAGGTTCAAGCAATTCTTTTGCCTCAACCTCCCGAGTAGCTGGGATTACAGGTGCCCACCACCAAACCCTGCTAATTTTTTGTATTTTTTAGTAGAGACGGCGTTTCACCATATTGGCCAGGCTGGTCTTGAATTCCTGACCTCGTGATCCACCCCCTTCAGCCTCCCAAAGTGCTGGGATTACAGATGTGAGCCACCGTGCCCGGCCCTTTTTTTAATTTTAAAAATTATTCTTAATTTTTGTAGAGATGAGGCCTGGCCGTGTTGCCCAGGCTGGTCTTGAACTCCTAAGCTCAAGCGGTCCGCCTGCCTTGGCCTCCCAAAGCGCTGGGATTACAGGCATGTGCCACAGCACCCGGCCCTGCCTTAGATTTTTTTAATGACAAAAAATCTTTACATCTGATCATTCACTCATTTATGTCGTACACACTTACAGATATCTACCATGTGATGAGCATGGGGTATACAATGACAAATGACCCTTAGCTCCTGTACATGCAGAACTTATAGGATCATTCTTTTTTCTCTGAAAAGCAGAACAACTCTCACTTCTGAAAACCAAGAATCTGATGTCTGCTGTAGACTTTTAAGTTCCATGAGGTTAAAACCAGTATTTGTTGTGTTCCCTACTGAATTCCCAGCACTTGGCACAGTGCCTGTCACTCAATAAAAACCTAATAAGTACTCATGGGCGGGCTTACTGAAGTCAGTTTCATTCTGATGGCTTCTGCATTCTGTGGCTAGATTTACAATGGCAAGAGTATTTTGGACAAAAGGAGAAGCTGAGCTTCAGGCAGCAAAGCAGGTGGCAACAGTTAGATATAAATCACTCTCATTCAACCTTTAGGGGAGCCACTTCCTCACTATGTCTTGGAGGTGAGCTCACCCAGGCCATAAACCTCAAAAAAAGGGGACCTATGTCTTAGTTTATTGAACATTTATTTGCTGAACACTGTATGTGTATGTGTGTGTGTGTGTGTGTGTGTGTATATATATATATTTCAGACGTGGTCTTACTTTGTCACCCAGGCTGGAGTGAAGATTACAGCTCACTGCAGCCTTGACTTCCCAGGCTCAAGCAGTCCTCCTGCCTCAGCTTTCCAAGTAGCTTGAACTACACGCATGCACCACCATGCCCAGCTAACACTTTTTAACTTTTTTTTCGTAGAGACAGGGTCTTGCTATATTGCCCAGGCTGGTCTTGAACTCCTGGGCTCAAGCGATCCTCCCATCTCATCCTCCCAAAGTGCTGGGATTACAGGCGTGACATGCCGCACCTGGCCAACACTATTTGTTTTTAAGAAAGCACTTTGTGGATGTGAAGAAATAGGAATGCTTTTACACTGTTGGTGGGAGTGTAAATTAGTTCAGCCATTGTGGAAGACAGTGTGGGGATTCCTCAAGGATCTAAAACTAGAAATACAATTTGATCCAGCAGTCCCATTACTGGGTATATCCAAAGGATGATAAATCATTCTACTATATAAGACACATGCACATGTATGTTTATTGTGGCACTATTCACAATAGCAAAGACTTGGAACCCAAATGTCCATTAATGACAGAATGGATAAAGAAAATGTGGCACATATACACCATGGAATACTATGCAGCCATAAAAAAGGATGAGTTCATGTCCTTTGCAGGGACATGGATGAAGCTGGAAACCATCATTCTCAGCAAACTATCACAAGAACAGAAAACCAAACACCACATGTTCTTACTCATAAGTGGGAGTTGAACAAGGAGAACACATGGACACAGGCAGGGAAACATCACACACTGGGGCCTGTCAGGGGGTGGGGGGCTAGGGGAGGGATAGCATTAGGAGAAATACCTAATGTAGGTGACAGGTTGATGGGTGCAGCAAACCACCATGGCACGTGTATGCCTATGTAACAAAACTGCACGTTCTGCACATGGAACCCAGAACTTAAAGTATAATTAAAAAAATAAAAACAACAAAAAAAGCATTTTATTTGTCTTTATTATTTATTTATTTTGAGACGGAGTTTTGTTCTTGTTGCCCGGGCTGGAGTGCAATGGTGCAATCTTGGCTAACTGCAACCTCCACCTCCCAGGTTCAAGGGATTCTCCTGCCTTAGCCTCCTGAGTAGCTGGGACTACAGGCACGCGCCACTACGCCCAGCTAATTTTTGTATTTTTAGTAGAGATGGGGTTTCACCACGTTGGCCAGGCTGGTCTCGAACTCCTGACCTCAAGTGATCTGCCTGCCTCGGCCTCCCAGATTGTTGGGATTACAGGCGTGAGCCACTGCACCTGGCCTTTTTTATTTTTATTTTTATTTTTAAATAATAGACATGGGAGTCTCACTATGTTGCCCAGGCTGGTCTCAAACTCCTGGGCTCAAATGAGGTTTCCACCTTGGCTTCCTGAAATGCTGGGGTTACAGAAGTGAGCCACCACATCCAGCCATGGAGTTTTCTTCCCATAGAATTAAAGTGATCTCAGCATAAAAAAAATTGAGAACCCATGTTCCAGGGCTTCTTTCACCTGTCCCTCTCTAAACTCCTAGTTGAGATCAAATTCCGGCTCATACTGAAATGTCCTCTCTTAGTCACAGGGTCTTCAAAGAAAATAAAGCATCAGACAAAATATTGAAACCATTAAGCTTCCTTCTACCCCATTCCAGTTCTTCTCCACAGTTACTCTCTGACATCATACAACTATGTTTATATTGTATTGTATACGCATTTAACTGACACACACAATGAATAAAATACAGAAGAAAAGGAACTTGGGGAAGCAAAGACCTCGTTCTCACCTCCTTCTATAATACCCAGATCTAAGCCTCTGTTTCTATATTCTCCATAGTGAGAGGAAGCAACATACCTACACAATATTTAGCAATATGATCAATCACATGTGAAAGCAGTTGCCAATAACGGGACCATTTAGACTGCCAAATTACATAATTGACACATTCTCTCTTTAGAGCAGGGAGTTTTATTTTTCTGTGTTGAAAATGAGATAATATTTAATGAGTGTCTATAGTTGCATTCACTGCAGAATTTTTTTTTTCGAGATGGAGTCTCGTTCTGTCGCCCAGGCTGTAATGCAGTGGCACAATCTTGGCTCACTGCAACCTCTGCCTCCGAGGTTCAAGCGATTTCTGGCTAATTTTTGTATTTTTAGTAGAGACAAGGTTTCACTATGTTGGCCAGGCTGGCCTTGAACTCCTGACTTCAAGTGATCTGCCCGCCTCAGCCTCCCAAAGTGCTAGGATTATAGGTGTGAGCCACCATGCCTGGCCCACTGGCCCACTACAGTCTTCTTTTTTTTTTTTTTTTTTTGGAGTCTCACTCTGTTGCCCAGGCTAGAGTGCAGTGGCGCAATCTCGGCTCACTGCAATCTCTGCCTTCCTGGCTCAAGTGATTCTCCTGCCTCAGCCTCCTGAGTAGCTGGGATTACAGGCGCGCACCACCATGCCCGCCTACTTTTTGTATTTTAGTAGAGACAGAGTTTCACCATATTGGCCAGGCTGGTCTCGAACTCCTGACCTCGTGATCTGCCCACCTTGGCCTCCCAAAGTGCTGGGATTACAGGCGTGAGCCACCCAGCCCGGCCAAAACCTGCTCCAGTATTCTTAATCCATAGTATTGAAACTACAGGCACATTTTATGAGGGCCTATGATCTAAAGTGCTATCCTTTATGTTTTATATTGTTTAAGAGAGAAACATCAACTCTGTTTCTTAGTACTCTAGCAGATTCAAAAACTGGTTTTCTTACTGTGCAGGGGATCGTGTTTATGTGACATTTATGATAAAATTAGATTTCACAGTTTTTGTGGCTTTTCTTCTGTCCCCAAGTAAAATTAGATTTCCTTGTACATAGAAAGAAAAAAAATTGGGGGAGGAAATACATTAAAACATTAATGAAATTAAATAATCATACTCAAATTTTCTTCAAGGAGTATACACTATTTTGCTAATTATAATAAAATGGGTCTTATTAAAAATCAGAGTGGGGGAGAGGAGGAAGAAAGGTCTGATTTTAAAAGCCATGAGATGAAGCCACGAGTCAGAAAGAGCCCAGCAATAATATCTTACAGATCATGACCAAAAATGCTTCCTGGCCAGTGTGGAGACACCAGGGGGCAGTGGCTCCCTGAGAACTGCTGCTGCTCCCAGCTCAGGCGGCTCAGCCTGCGGTCTACGATTCATCGATTCATCGTCACCAAACTCGGGAAAGTTACGTTGCACTTACATGCTGCTTCCGAAGGCTCTTATGCTTTGATTTCTTGAAGGCACCGTTTCTGTGAATAAAACTGAACGATGGTCCGGCGGGGATTAGCATGTAGTTGAGGACCTGGGTGAAAAGATGGGAAATAAAGACAAACCGAAACCATTTTGCCTTCTGGAGTAGGAGTCCGGGAAAGGGATTTGAAAAGCTGCCACGATAGGGTTCAAACTTAGCGGTCCAGGTTGACCTAGTTCCCACAGCCATCAGGAAGAGGGGCGTGCTTCTCTATGGGCAGCAAGTTGAGGAGGAAGTTCCCACTCTTCTTCTCCAGCTTTTCTGCCTCAACACTGCCGCCCCGTCCCACCCCCAGTTCACAATCTTTCATTCTGGCTAAAACTTCTGCCTTTATGCATTACTTCAGGCAATGCATATAACATTCTATCTTTGCTTGGCTATACTGTTTACAAAGTTGTTTATACTTTATAAACCATTTTCATGCGTGTTTTCCACCCATGATTTGAAATGGTTTGGGCTTTCGACTCCCACGTTAAAGACCTTCACTATATTGGAAATAAGTACACCCTAAGTGACTAAAGCTAATACTAGAAACCACTGGATTACTGGACCAAGCCCTAATGACATCGCATTGGCCTGAGAACACTGACCAGGCTGCTGGCTAAAGCTCCTGATGTGGGCAGCGTGGAAGGTCCAGGATCTCAAATATGGAGTTTGGCAGCGAATTTCTTTCTGAAAAGAAAGAGCAAGGCGACACTGTAGAAGCGTTTTCTATTCAAAGACTTTCACAGGCATCTGTGCACATCAAATCGGCAATGAATACGTGTGAGACAGATGACCTTCATTTTCAATGTGGTTTGGAGGTCTTTGGAAGAGTGAAGAATTCCTTTGTTTGCCACAGGTGATTTATTAGGGAAAGTTGTCTTTCTAAACCATATATTTTCAAAAGTTGCAACAAGTCTTACTCATGCAGAAAAATCTTTCAAAAGGAGCATTTGCTACAGAGTTTTTAGGGTAGTGTGGTTTTACACACTAAATAAATGCTTGTAAATATATTTCGGACTTGTAATCAACAGTACCTTTGTTTCCTTTCTTTGCAGTGGATTTGGTGGCTACTGTTACTGTTTTCTTCCTTTTCTTTTTTTTGAGACGGAGTCTCACTCTGTCACCCAGGCTGGAGTGCAGTGGCGCAATCTCAGCTCACTGCAACCTCTGCCTCTGGGGTTCAAGCGATTCTACTCAGCCTCCTGAGTAGCTGGGATCACAGGAATGCGCCACCACACCCAGCTAATTTTTGAATTTCTAGTAGAGACAGGGTTTCACCATGTTGGCCAGGCTGGTCTTGAACTGCTGACCTCAAGTGATCTCCCCGCCTTGGCCTCCCAAAGTGCTGGGATTACATAAACAACTAAGGTGCTGAAAGGATTTAGTTCTCAGTGCTGCTGAGCCAGGAGCTTCTCATTTAGACTCTGTTGGGGAAAAAAGCTGGTTCCCAGTACGTGGCAGCACTTAGGTGGTTTATTATTTGTTGAGCACCAAAGATGTGCTCAGTCCAGTAGGAAAATCACACACAGTACCTTCCATGCCTTCTATAAGCCCGCCTTCCCAGGCATCTTGGCTCACATCAGACAAAGGAGAATAAAATAAACAATTTAGCCAGGGCACAATGCGAAGCCTGGAAAATTGTTTTTTAAATAGAAACTAAATAAATCACAAAATAAATCACAGCACCTTGGACATATTTTATACATTTAACCAGAATTTTGAGTTAATATTAGGTCTATAAAATGGTAGTTAGTAAGGCTAGGATAAGCAATTTCTCTCTGCACGCTTTCAAGCTGATTCTTTCTTGTGGAACAGATGTTGCTTCCACCTTCCTCAACTATCTCTATGGCTCCTGCAAAATGTATTTAATATATCCCACTGACCTACCAATGTCTGAGCCTCCATATTTCATCAGTCTTTTAATAAATGGTTGTCTTCTTCACATTCTTCTTTTAACATGCAAATGTCCTATAGAAAGGTAATATATTAAGTTTTTAACACAGGGATGGCAAATTCTAGGCAAGTTCCCAGGCATGCTGCCAGTTGACAGCAGGTGTTACTAATCTATCATCGCATGCTTTCTCACAGAGTCTGGAATTAGCCTTAGAATCCTCAAGGTGGCCGGGCATGGTGGCTCATGCCTGTAATCTCAGCACTTTGGGAAGCCGAGGCAGGTGGATCACCAGAGATCAGGAGTTTGAGACCAGCCCAGTCAACATGGTGAAACTCCGCCTTTACTAAAAATACAAAAATTAGCTGTGCATGGTGGTGGGTGCCTGTAATCCCAGCTACTCGGGAGATTGAGGCAGGAGAATCACTTGAACCTGGGAAGTGGAGGTTGCAGTGAGCCGAGATCGTGCCATTGCACTCTAGCCTGGGCGACAAGAGCAAAACTCCATCTCAAAAAAAAAAAAAAAAAGGCCGAGCACAGTGGCTCATGCCTATAATCCCAGCACTTTGGGAGACTGAGGCAGGTGGATCACGTGAGGTCAGGAGTTCGAGACCAGCCTGACCAGCATGGTAAAACCCCGTCTCTACTAAAAAAAAAAAATACAAAAATTAGCTGGCCATAGTGGCCGGCACTTGTAATCCCAGCTACTCAGGAGGCTGAGTCAGCAGAATCGCTTGAACCCAGGAGGTGGAGGTTGCAGTGAACTACAACTCCAGCCTGGGTGAAAGGGTGAGACTCTATCTCAAAAAAAAAAAAAAAAAAAAAAAGGGAATCCTCAACACAGTGCTGCTGGCAGCCTATGCAGGCTAGTCAATGTTGGCATATGAGTAGAAGTCTATATGTCTATATGGTATCCCTCCCTACCTTAGCAGCATAATCTGGATGAGTTGATAATATATTATCTTCATGGTCAGGGTTCCAGAAACCAGCAAACTGGATGATAAGGGCATAAGGAGGATAAATATTAAGGTCAATCTTGTTCTACATCACAATTGCATCCTAGGCTTTTTGCCTAACACTCTCTCTCTCTCTCTCTCTCTCTCTCTCTCTCTCTCTCTATATATATATATATATATATATATTTTTTTTTTTTTTTTTTTTTTTGAGACAGAGTCTTGCTCTGTTGCCCAGGCTGGAGTGCAGTGGTACAATCTCGGCTCACTGCAACCTCCACCTCCCGGGTTCAAATGATTCTCCTGCTTCAGCCTCCCAAGTAGCTAGGATTACAGGTGCCCGCCACCACACCTGGCTAATTTTTTGTGTTTTTAGTGGAGACAGGGTTTCACCGTGTTAGCCAGGATGGTCTTGATCTTCTGACCTTGCGATCTGCCTGCCTCAGCCTCCCAAAGTGCTGGGATTACAGACATGGGCCACTGCGCCTGGCCACTCTATTTTAATGGCAGAAATAACAAACAAGGGTGGCAGAACTACAAAAGAATACTTTAGGAATATTTACTTTAAAATAGTGAAACATTTTCAGGCCTTTCTAAGCAACTAGCTGTCTTCAAATAGCTCATTCATCAAGGCTTGCACACAGATAGTCTTCTAACCCTAGGATAAGTGAAGCCCACACATAGTGGGCATGAATTGTTAAATGGGGAAGTGTTGAGGAGCTATTGCCAAGGGGAGTTGGATAGTGTCACCCAGAAAATAACAATGAAGTCAATATCTCCTGCACATTGCGGTAGACTTTCCAGGTACTTTGGATGAACTACTAGAATTTGTTCTCCTCCTGTCCCAAAGTCAGTGTACATGACCTCTCTGATATAAAAGCAGAGCAAAAATCACACAGAAAGAAAGAAGCCCACTTAAGAGAGTGGGAGCTACAGCTGGCATGTTACAGGAAGCACCTTGAAAGTGAACAAAGCTCTGATAGATAATAGCAGTAGTTACGGCTGTGAAAGTATAATCAGTCCTATCATCCCCCCACCACCCAGAGTCAGAAGAGTTTACTGATGCTCTTGGGGGACAGGAAAGGCCCCCAGGAGCAGGGAGGCTGAGGTGGTCAGTAGTTGCATAAGCCCTGGCACGTAAGGGCAAGTTAGGGAACATTCATCTTCTTAGGATTCTGTGGCTCCTTCCTTGCAAAGGGGAGAGAGCATCTCAAGGTGGGAGACAACCCCAAGAGCAGTGACGGCAGAGAGAGAGACGGCTGAGAGCCCCCAGCCTGAAAGAAGGCACTGTAATAGGCAGCAGCGCTTGTACGGAATGGTCGGTAGGGGAAAATGGGGAGGCGGCAGTGGTTGGCCCCTTGAAAAAGGGTCCAGCCTTGGCCTGGGTGTGCTCATGAGAACACCTGGGGTTCCCCAGAAGCGTGGAGCAGGGCCCAAAGCTCCTTTCCCTGCAGGCTTCTTTAAGGAGAAAAAGGCATTCTGGGAGCACTCTGGCAAGGTGTGCCAGAATTAGTCTTGAAGGCACAGCTAGAGCAGACAGGGCACCAAGGCACCATTGGTAGAGGAGGGGCAGCCTCTGATTGATTATACATGAAACAAATGCCCCTTTAACCTCATGGGGATTCTTGGAACTTGGGATGTACCTGTCATCTCTTTTTCTTTCTCTTTTAATAAAGTTGAGTTGAAAAACAAACCAAATTTAGTTATTATTGTAGAACAGTAGCTTTCTTTTCTTTTCTTTTCCTTTTTTGAGATGGAGTCTCACTCTGTCACCCAGGCTGGAGTGCAGTGGCACGATCTCACCTCACTGCAACCTCTGCCTTCCAGGTTCAAGCGATTCTCTTGCCTCAGCCTACCGAGTAGCTGGGACTACAGGCGTCTGCCACCACGCCCAGCTAATTTTTGTATTTTTTTTCAGTAGAGATGGGGTTTCACCATGTTGGCCGGGCTGGTCTTTAACTCCTGACCTCAAGTGATCTGCCTGCCTCGGCCTCCCAAAGTGCTGGGATTACAGGAATGAGCCACCTCTCCCAGCTGATCAGTGACTTTTGAACTCTAGCTTGCAGCTGAATCATCTGGAGGGCACACACATTGCTAAGCTCCACTCCCAGTTTCTGATTTCATAGTTATAGAATGGGCTTGAAAATTTGTATTTTTAATGAGTTCCTTGGAGCTGCTGATGCTGCTGGTCAGGGAATACATAAGAACCACTAGCATAGAAAGTTTTCTGGACCATGGAATCCTTAGCTGAAAGATTCTGTAGACCAGATTATAATACAAGATAAGCAGCCCCTACCATAAAATAGTATCCTAACAAGGTACATTCCTGGCTAGGGCCTTGGGGTAGTTTGCTAGGGCTGTTGTAACAAAGTACCACAGACTGGATGGCTTAAACAACAGAAATTAATTTTCTCACAGTTCTGGAGTCTAGACATCCAAGATCAAAGTGTTCCGGGGCTGGTTTCTTCTAAGGCCTGTCTTGGCTCTGAAGATGGCCATCTTCCCCCTGAGTCTGCACATGGTCTTCCCTCTGTACCTCTCTGTGTCCAAATTTCCTCTTCTTCCTCTCTCTCTCTTTTTTTTTTTTTGAGACAATGTATCATTTTGTTGCCCAGGCTGGAGGGCAGTGGCACAATCATAGCTCACAGCAGCCTTGAACTCCAGAGCTCAAGCTGTCCTCCCATGCAGCTGGAACTATAGGCTCACACTGCCACACCATTTTTTCTAGAGGCCAGGCGCAGTGGCGCATGCCTGTAGTCCCAGCTACTCGGGAGGCTGAGCTAGGAGGATCACTGGAGCCCAGGAGTTCTGGGCTGTACTGTGCTATGTCGATCAGGCGTCCACACTAAGTTTGACATCAATATGGTGACCTCCTGGGAGCAGGAGACCACCAGGTTCACCTGGGGTGAACTAGCCCAGGTCGAAAATGGAGCAGGTCAAAACTCCTGTGCTGATTAGTAGTGGGATTGTGCTTGTGAACAGCCACTGCACTCCAGCCTGGGCAATATAGCAAGACCTCATCTCTAAAACAAAACGTTCTATACTTTTCAAATAAAAAATAAAAAAATATATTTCTAGAGATGGGGTCTTGTTATGTTGCTCAGGCTGGCCATGAACTCCTGGTCTCAGGTGATCCTCTCACCTCAGCCTCCCAAAGTGCTGGGATTACAGGCATGAGACACCACACCTGGTCAACACTTGATATTTTTCCAGTGCTTGGCATTTGACAACCATTATCCCAGGGCACCTCATTCCTGGTATTAAGATGGCAGACTAAGAATTATCAATTTGAAGATGATGTGTTGAACATAGAATCAGAGTAAATAGAATTAATAATCTTATGGAAACTGTGCCACGGTTTCTGATCCCTAAATCCAGATGTATCATCTCATGCCTAATTTAACATGTTTTGAAAACATGGCAGAATGTTTTAAATTAGAACTCCCCAAGAATAACCTATCCTGGAATGTGATTGTTGTACAAAAGGGAATCATTTACTTGTTTATTCTTTTTTTTTTTTTTTTTTTTGAGATGGAGTTTCGCTCTTACTGCCCAGGATGGAGTGCAATGGCACTATCTCAGCTCACCGCAACCTCTGCCTCCTGAGTTCAAGTGATTCTCCTGTCTCAGCCTGCCGAATAGCTGGGATTACAGATGTGCGCTGACACGCCTGACTAATTTTGTATTTTTAGTAGAGATGGGGTTTCTCCATGTTGGTCAGGCTGGTCTCGAACTCCCAACCTCAGGTGATCCACCCGCCTTGGCCTCCCAAAGTGCTGAGATTACAGGCATTAGCCACCATGCCCAGCCACTTGTTTCTTCTTTAATAAATATTCTGTTGAACATCTACTTCATGCCAGAGATGGAGCTAGGTGCTGTGGTACAATAAATAAGTACTAGGCAGGATTATGTAGTGATTAAAACACATTCTGGGGGTCAGGCTTGGTGTCTCATGCCTGTAATATCAACATTTTGGGAGGCTGTGTAGGGAGGACCACTGGAGGCCAGGAGTTCGAGACAAGCCTGGCAACATAGTGAGACCCCATCTCGATTGACTTTTTTTTTTTTTTTTTTGAGATGGAGTCTTGCTCAGCTGCCCAGGCTGGAGTGCAGTGGTGTGATCTCGGCTCACTGCAGTCACTGTTTCCCAGGTTCAAGCAATTCTCCCATCTCAGCCTCCAAGTAGCTGGGATTACAGGCACTGCCATCATGCCTGGCTAATTATTTTTTTTGTATTTTAGTAGAGACAGGGTTTCACCGTGTTGGCCAGACTCATCCTGAACTGCCGACCTCTGGTAATCTGCCCAGCTTAGCCTCCCAAAGTGCTAGGATTACAGGCCTAAGCCACTGCACCCGGCCCTCTATTGAAAATTTTTAAACATTGAAAAGAAGAAGAAGAAAAAAAACACATTCTGGAGCCAAATTGCCTGAATTCAAATTCCAACTCTACCATTTACTAGCTTGACAGTTGGTTAACCACTGTCAAGTTGTGCCTCAGTTTCCTCATCTGTAAAATGGGAATAATAATTGCACCTTTCTGATAAAGGTCATATGAGAATTAAATGAGTCAACATTTGTAAGAAAGCACAGCCAACTGATATTTAACAAAATTGACAAGAACGTACATTGAGGAAAGGACATCCTTTTCAATAAATGGTGCTGGGAAAATTGGATTGCCGTATGCAGAAGAATGAAACTGGACCCCTATTTCTCACCATATACAAAAATGAATTCAAGATGAATTACAAGACTTACATGTACCTGAAACTATAAAAATACTAAAAGAAAACCTAGGTAAAGCTCTTCTGGACGTTGGTCTAGGCAAAAATTTTATGACTAAGACCTCAAACATACAGGCCACAGAACTAAAATAGGCAAATGCGACTTAATTAAACTAAAAAGCTTCTGCACAACAAAAGAAATAATCAAATAATCAACAGAGTAAACAGACAACCTGCCAGATGGGAAAAAAATTTTGCAAACTATGCATCCGACAGGGGACTAATAGCCAGAATCTACAAGGAACTCAAACAACTCGACAATGAAAAACATATAACCCCACTGAAAAAGTGGGCAAAGTCCGGGTGCGGTGGCTCAGGCCTGTAATCCCAGCACTTTGGGAGGCCGAGGTGGGCGGATCACCTGAGGTCGGGAGTTCGAAACCAGTCTGACCAACATGGAGAAACCCTGTCTCTACTAAAAATACAAAATTAGCCAGGTGTGGTGGCATAAGCCTGTAGTCCCAGCTACTCTGGAGGCTGAGGCAGGAGAATTGCTTGAACCTGGTAAGCGGAGGATGCAGTGAGCTGAGTTCGCACCATTGCACTCCAGCCTGGCAACAGAGTGAAACTCCATCACAAACAACAACAAAAAACAAAACAAAAGTGGGCAAAGCAGGAGTTCAAGGTTACAATGAACCATAATCATGCAACTGCATTCTAGCCTGGGTGACAGAGCAAGGCTCTGTCTCTAATAAAAATTAAAAGGTGGACAAAATACATGAATAGACATTTTTTTTTTTTTTTTTTTTTTTTTGAGAGAGAGAGTCTCACTCTGTTGCCCAAGCTGGAGTGCAGTGGCATGATCTTGGCTCACTGCAACCTCCACCTACTGGGCTCAAGCAATTCTCCCACCTCAGCCTCCTGAGTAGCTGGGACTACAGGCATACACCACCATACCCAGATAATTTTTTGTATTTTAGTAAAGACGGAGTTTCAACATGTTGCCCAGGGTGGTCTCAAACTCCTGAGCTCAGGCAATCTGCCCACCTCAGCCTCCCAGATATTTTTCAAAAGGAGACATACAAATGACCAACAGACATATGAGAAAATGCTCAACATCACTAATCATCAGAGAAATGCAAATTAAAACCGCAGTGACAGATCATCTTATATTAGTCAGAATGGCCATTATTAAAAAGACAAAAAATAACATGTTGGTGAGGATGTGGAGAAAAGGGAACTCTAATACACTGTTGGTGGTAATGTAAATTAGTGTGTTCTCTATGAAAAATAGTATGGGGATTTCTCAAAAAACTAAAAATAAAACTACCAACCAATCCAGCAATCCCATTACTGGGTATCTACCCAAAGGAAAAGAAATCATTACAGCAAAAAGACATCTACTCTCATGTGTTTATCACACCGCTATTCACAATAGCAAAGATACGGAATCAACCTAACTGTCCATCAATGGATAGTTGGATAAATAAAATGTGATATATATATGTATACATACACATTGGGATACCATTCAGCCACAAAAAGAATGAAATCATGTCTTTTGCAACAACATGGTTGGAACTGGAGGCCATTAGGTGAAACAGCTCAGAAACAGACAAATACTGCATGTTCTCACTTACTAGTAGGAGCTAAATAATGTGGACACATGGATTAAAGTGCAGAGTGATAGACGATGGAGACTCAGAAGAGGGAGGGAGTGGGAGGGGCATGGATAATGAGAAATCACTTAATGGGTACAATGTATGTTATTTGGGTGATAGATACTCTAAAAGCCCTGACTTCACCACTAAACAATCTATGCATGAAACAAAATTACATTTGTACCCCATAAATTTATACCAAAAAAAGGCAAATGTAAGCATGATTTCTTAAAGATGCATCAAAAGCTGTTTTCAGTTAGTGAATATAAGAGTTTGACAGAGAAACATCTTTGGAAGCAAACTTTGAGAACATGTTATTACAACATGTTTCTTAAAAACACACACACACAAAATTTGTAAAAAGCAAAGAACATTATCTGACACACTGAATGTGTTTTATAAATGTTGTCATATAAATATACCAGCCCTTGGCTTTAAGAAGCTCACAGTAGGCCGGGCGGGGTGGCTCACACCTGTAATCCCAGCACTTTGGGAGGCCAAGACGGGCAGATCACGAGGTCAGGAGATCGAGCCCATCCTGGACAACATGGTGAAACCCCATCTCTACTAAAACACAAAAAAACTAGCTGGGCATGGTGGCGCATGCCTGTAGTCCCAGCTATTGTGGAGGCTGAGGCAGGGGAATCACTTGAACCCAGGAGGCGGAGACTGCAGTGAGCAGAGATCGCACCACTGTACTCCAGCCTGGTGACACCGTCTAAAAAAAAAAAAAAGCAGCTCACAGTACTGGGAGGTAAAGAGTGACAGGTAAATGTTTCAATACAATGTAGCAAAAGGTCTAACTAAGGTCTTAGTGAAGCCCTGAACTTCCTCTGCAGCAGGATGGAATATACTAAGACCATCTGGGGCTGAATGACATGTGCTTGCCACATACACCTTCCCTCCAACAACCAAACTGGAGAAAATCCAGCAAGTTTTTATCCTTCCTTTTTATAGCTTCTACTATGAAAACAACCTCCATTATGGTAACGTATAATTATCACAAATGATTTTCAAAAGCCTATCAAATTTAAATGACAGTGAAACTTGTTTAGGAGACCACCTGTTTGAACTAATAGAACTTACGAGAATGGTTTATGTGAAAATAGGATTGGGCAACTGTTCTGCTGTTTGAAACCCTGGGTGGGGTACCATGTGAATTAGATGGGGCAATAAACTTATAAGTAGGGTAGCCAACTTGTCCTGGTTTGTATGGGATGTTCTCAGTCTTATTTATTTTATTTAATCATTTATTTTTGAGACAGAGTCTTGCTCTGTCACCCAGGCTGGAGTGCAAAGGCGCAATCTCAGGTCACTGCAACCTCTGCCTCGTTGGTTCAAGTGATTCTCCTGCCTCAGCCTGCAGAGTAGCTGGGACTACAAGTGCGCACCACCACACTCGGCTAATTTTTCAGTTTTAAAACTGAAGTTTCTCATTCCCAGAAATCCCCTAGTCTTAGGCAAAAGTTTAAAATTGTTGCAATCATTTTGATAGGATATGAGAGCTTTAAAAAGAAAACTATTTGGCTGCCTGTTCTGGATAGAACTGGTAAATACAGTTGAAATCAATAGATATTTACTAACTTTCTAATGAGTGGATGACAACACATATTCCTGTTCTTTTTTTTTTTGAGACAGAGTTTCGCTGCTGTCCCCCAGGCTGTACTGTAATGGCATGATCTCTGCTTACTGCAACCCCTGGCTCCTGGGTTCAAGCAATTCTCCTGCCTCAGCCTCCTGAGTAGCTGGGACTACAGGCAGGCGCCACCATGCCCAGCTAATTTTTGCAGTTTTAGTAGAGACGGGGTTTCACCATGTTGGCCAGGTTGGTCTGAAACTCCTGACCTCAAGTGATCCCCCCACCTCTGCCTCCTAAAGTGCTAGGATTACAGGCCTAAGCCACCACACCCAGCCAATATTCCTGTTTGTTTTGTTTTGTTTTGTTTTGTTTGTTTGTTTGTTGAGACAGAGTCTCACTCTGTCACCAGGCTGGAGTGCAGCGGTGCAATCTCGGCTTACTGCAAACTTCGCCTCCCGAGTTCAAGTGATTCTCCTGCCTCAGCCTCCCAAGTAGCTAGGACTGCAGGTGTGCGCCACCATGCCCAGCTAATTTTTGAATTTTTAGTAGAGACAGTGTTTCACCATGTTGGCCAGCATGGTCTCGATCTCTTGACCCCGTGATCCACCCACTTTGGCCTCCCAAAGTGTTGTAGTTACAGGCGTGAGCCACTGCACCTGGCCCAATATTCTTGTTCTTAATGAACTACGATCTGATTCAGTGAACAAGAAACAAACTACTGTAAAGTTAAATCAAGGTACATTTGCTTATTAGTTCAAGACAATAAGAGAAAGGATGTTACAAATTGACTAATGGCCAAATCAATTTTCCACTTAGAATTGCTTTGGGGATGGATTTCAGAGGAAAGGAACAGCTTTTGCTGGGGCTGAGGTATTCATGGAAAACTATTAAAACAGTTATACTTAGGCCAGATGCGGTGGCTCGTATCTGCAACCCCAGCACTTTGGGAGGCACAGGCAGGAAGCTCACTTGAGCCCAGAAATTCAAGACCAACCTGTGCAACACAGTGAGACCCTGTCTCAAAAAAAAAAAAAAAAGTTATACTTTACAATGGTTCAGAAAAACTGGAGTGATTTTGATAAAGGAGGAGTGTCGCAGGTGGATGGCACAGCACAGGCAAAGCGACAGGAGTGGGAAGAAGCAGAAGGCAAATCCGGGGTGCGGGGGGATCAGCTCATTAAAAGGGGGAGGAGGTCGGGCGTGGTAGCTCATACCTATAATCCCAGCACTTGGGGAGGCTGATCGTGGGCAGACTGCTGGAGTCCAGGAGTTTGAGACTAGCCTGGGCACCATGACGAAATCCTTTCTCTACTAAAAATACAAAAAAATTAGCCGGGCTTGATAGAGTGCCCCTATATTCCCAGTTACTCAGAAGGCTGAGTTGGGAGAATCACTGAGCCCAGGAGGCTGAGGCTGCAGTGAGCTGAGATCACACCATTGCACTCCAGCCTGGGCAACCAGAGTGAGACCTTGTCTAAAAAAAACGCTGTGGGTGGGTGGGTGGAGGGAGAAAAGGAGCCAGAGGAGAGAAATGCAGAGAGGGGAAGTCAGCATTTGATGATGCTTTGCAGTGTTATGCATCCTCTTATGCATGGAAGACGTCTGTTAAACAACCACTCTCTTTCCCTGTGAGAAGAAACACTACCTTCTCCCCTAAGCTGCTGTTCCCCTAAGGTGGAAACACAGGCCCTAAATATAACGCAGTAGGGTGGCTCTTTGTTTTCGTTATCTAGTGTTCATAACAAACCACTGTAAAACTTAATGAGGGCTATTTCACAGCACGCTGGGCTTAGGGTAGTCGTCTTCCTACAGGGCAGCTGGCTTCCCTCAGATAGCCAAAGCGGAAGCTTCCAGGCCTTAAGTCCCAGGCTCCAAACAGCACCCCTTCTGCCGGCTTCTGCTGATTAAAGCAGGTCATAGGGCCAGGTCCCCTGGCCTGTAATTCAAGGGCAGGGGAGTATACAAGGAGGCATGGCTCAGCAAGGGTCACCTGTGTGACAGCCTACCACACTGCTCCTTTAACTTCTCCCACAACACAGAGACTTTAGGTAACATTTAATTTTATGCACCTCTGCTTAGAGGAAGAAGACAGCCAGCAGTCTCTCCTGATGGAAAAGAGAACCTAAACAGGAAGTTAAGTCTATTGAGTCCTAAAAGGGACAGCTGTGCAAAGATAAGATGGATCAAGGATCTGAAGCTAGGCACCCGCCCTCCCCCGGCTGCCCCTGCCCACCGCCTAGGACAGAGGATCTGGAAAGGGAATGCATGTTTGGATTTGAGATAGAAGGGCTGGCCAGCAGCCCACGTCTTTCCTGCAGGACAGCATGGGGTTGCTGCTCACATCTTCAAGGAATAGTACTGGAAGTGGAGAGTTCACCTCTTAGTCACCCACAGAGCAGAGGCTGCTGCCCCACCGCAGGATTTCATATGATTATTGACCATAGCTTTTGGCTCTGATTATTCATCTCTCCTCTCCCCGTTCCCCCTCCCTTCCAGGACATAAGGTGCAGAGAGCTGAGTTAAATAAAAACACCCATAACACCTATTTCAGAAAACATTTTTATCAACAGTCTGTACAGAGCCCTTTTTACTGTTTTTTGTTTGTTTGTTTGTTTGAAACAAGGTCTCGCCCTGTCACTTAGGCAGGAATACAGTGGCACTATCAGGGCTCACTGCTGCTTCAAACTCCTGGGATAAAGTGATCCTCCCTCCTCAGCCTCCTGAGAAGCTGGGACTACAGGAATGTATCACTACGTGCAGGACTACAGGCACGCACCACCATGCTCAGCTAAATTAAAATTTTGTGTGTGTGTGTGGAGATGGGGTCTTGCCATGTTGCCTAGACTGGTCTCAAACGTCTAGCCTCAAGCAAGCCTCCACCTTGGCCTCCCAAAGTGCTGGGATTACTGGGATTACAGGTGTGAGTGATCCTCCTTTTTTTTTTTTTTTTTGAGATGGAGTCTCGCTCTGTCATCCAGGCTGGAGTGCAGCGGCACAATCTCGGCTCACTGCAGCCTCCGCCTCGCGGGTTCAAGCAATTCTCCTGCCTCAGCCTCCCAAGTAGCTGGGACTACAGGCATGTGCCACCATGCCTGGCTAATTTTTGTATTTTTAGTAGAGATGGGGTTTTACCATGTTGCCCAGGCTGGTCTCAAACTCCTGACCTCAGGTGATCCACCTGCCTCAGCCTCCCAAAGTTCTGGGATTACAGGCATGAGCCACAGTGCCCGGTCTGATCTTCCTTCTTGACCTCCCCTCTCTTTTAAAAAATTTGCTTTTCCAATGGGAAAAAGACTCCCTATTCAATAAATGGTGCTGGGATAACTGGCTAGCCATATGCAGAAGATTGAAGCTGGACCCCTTCCTTACACCATATACAAAAATCAACTCAAGATGAATTAAAGACTTAAAGGTGAAACCCAAAACTATAAAAAACCTGGAAGACAACCTAGGCAATACCATCCTGGACACAGAAATGGGCAAAGATTTCATGACAAAGACACCAAAAGCAATTGCGACAGAAGCAAAATTTGACAAGTAGAATCTAAGTAAACAAGAGCTTCTGCGCAGCAAAAGAAACTATCAACAGAGTAAACAGACAATCTACAGAATAGGAGAAAATATTTGCAGTTATGCATCTGAGAAAAGTCTAGTATTCAGCATCTATAAGAGACTTAAACAAATTTACAAGAGAAAAGCAAACAGCCCCATTAAAAAGCGGGCAAAAGAAATGAACAGACACTTCAAAAGAAGACATACATGTGGCCAACAAGCATATGAAAGAAAGCTCAATATCACTGATCATTAGAGAAATGCAAATCAAAACCACAAATAGATAACTATTGGGTACGGGGCTTAATACCTGAGTGATAAAATAATCTGTACAACAAATGTAACAAACCTTCACATGTACCCCCAAACCTAAAATTGTGTGTGTGTGTGTGTGTGCGTGTTTTTAAAAGATGAGCAACTTTTTGGACATGAAATCCACAACCCCCACCAAAAAATTGCTTTTCCCATTCATACCAGCCACTTATTCCCATTGCCTGCCTTCTGCGGGCATCCCGCTCTGGTGTGATTGAGATGTGCTCTTGAATATACACATATCCTTGTAATATATGTAGTGGTGCCGTGTTTGTGCTTAGTATGCATAAGTAAGAAAGAAGAAGGGAAAAATATTAAGGGGCCCACAAATGAGCCATTTCCTCCTTTTAAGAAGCTTTACAGATGTCCTATTCAACAATTTCTGTTCCCATCTTGCCAGCCAAAATTTTGCCACTTACTCATGCCTATTTGCTTGGAAGACTGGGAAAAGTAATTTTCTTAAACTGCTCATATTGACATTTGCAATAAAGTAAAGGTTTCATTGGCAAGGAAGAAAGGAGAAGTCTTAGTTTGGGCTACTATAATAGAATAACACAGACTGAATGGTTTAAACTATGGAAATTTACATCTCACAGCTCCGGAGGCTAGGAAGTCTCAGATCAAGGTGCTGGCAGATCCAGTGTCTGATGAGGGCCCACTTATTGGTTTGTAGATGGCTGTCTTGTATCCTCAAATGTTGGTGAGCAGAGAGGAAGATTCCCTGTCTCCTCTTCTTTTTTTTTTTTTTTTTTTGAAACGGAGTCTCGCTCTGTTACCCAGGCTGGAGGGCAGTGGCGTGATCTCGGCTCACTGTAACCTCTGCCTCCTGGGTTCAAGCGATTCTTCTGCCTGAGCCTCCCAAGTAGCTGGGACTATAGGTGCCTGCCACCATGCCTGGCCAATTTTTGTATTTTTAGTAGAGATGGTGTTTCGCCATATTGGCCAGGCTGGTCTCGAACTCCTGACCTCGTGTGTCACCCGCTTTGGCCTCCCAAAGTGCTGGGATTACAGGTGTGAGCCACTGCACCCGGCCCTCTCCTCCTCTTTTTATAAGGGTATTGATCCCATCACAAGGGCTCCACCCTCATGACTTCAAATAATCCTAATCACCCCCAAAAGGCCCAAATTCCAAATGCCATCACATTGAGGGTTAGGATTTCAATATATGAATTTTGGGAAGACAGACATTGAGTCTGTAGCAGGGAAACAGTGGCGGGTAGATATCTAGCTGTCTCTGTCACCTGTAGGAATGAGGAAGGGACTGTCAGAGATTTCCTGGTCTCCGGGGGTCACCAAGGAAGAGAAGAGGCAAGGAAACAGTGGGGCAGGAGAAAGAGGGCTGGCTCGGCTCCATCCCATCTGTGTCCACTTCCTCAGGAGCAGAAACCATAAGGAGTGACCACCGGGAATGTTCCTTCGCCACAAATGTGCTTTCATCCTGGAGGAAACTCGGCCAGATGATCTTGGGGTAATTTTAGAAGCAAGAGAGGAGCAGGGAAGTGGCAGGCATGGGATGCACAACTTGTGAACGTGAACTGCAAGTGAGAGTGGGGATGTGGGGCTTACCCCTCTCATTGCCTTTCCTTTCTATCTTCCTTACCAGGGAAATTTGCCTTATTTCACTTGAAGGATATCTCCAGCATGTAGTTCAAATGAAAAATGTTTATAAATTAAATGCAAATGTAAAGATAATAAGGACAATTGTGGTGACTACTTTGTAAAAGTCACCACTTAATCTCAAGAGAAGTAGGAAACAGCTAAACACATTTCAAGGCACTAAACAACAACAACAACAACAGCAAAAACCCAAGAAAAACCCTCACTTGTTAAACATGCACATATGCATAAATACTGACATGACACATTTAAAGATTGTAATTCTAGGTGAATTGCTGATTTTTTTTAGTTATCTTGATTCTAAGGCACCAATCCCAGCACTGCAAATGACTTGATTTGCTTTCAGTGTTTTTTCAGTCTAGACATCAGTGTGGATTTATTCTTTTTTTTGAGACGAGTCTCGCTCTGTCGCCCAGGCTGGAATGCAGTAGCGCGATCTTGGCTCACTACAACCTCCGCCTCCCAGGTTCACCCCCTTGTCCTGCCTCAGCCTCCCGAGTAGCTGGGACTACAGGCGCCCGCCACCAAGCCCGGCTAATTTTTTGTATTTTTAGTAGAGACGGGGTTTCACTGTGTTAGCCAGGATGGTCTCAATCGCCTAATCTCGTGATCCGCCCCTCTTGGCCTCCCAAAATGCTGGGATTACAGGCGTGAGCCACCGCCCCTGGTGATTTATTCTTGTATCTGCAGTTGTTTCTTCAGTGTAGTGAAGGGACATTTCACGGCAGTCCAGTTTCATCCTCTGTGAAAACTGTAAGGGGAACCCGGGGACATATTATTATTATTATTTACCCATTGCTTTTCAAGCTCTAGCACTAAAGTCCTGCTAATCTATATTGAGATGTGCTGGAGATTATTTTCCCTGATGTAGAATCAACAAGAATATCCTTGGCACTTAGCACAGAGCTCACTTCACCATGCCAACTGAGAGGCTAGGAAGTTGGCAGAGCCATTGGCAGGGAGGGTAAAGATCAAAGAGAAAAGCAGAAGTAGAAGTTACATCACTTGGCCGGGCACAGTGGCTCACTCCTGTAATCCCAACACTTTGGGAGGTTGAGATGGGTGGATCACCTGATGTCAGGAGCTCAAGAGCAGCCTATCCAACATGGTGAGACCCCATCTCTACTAAAAATACAAAAATTAGCCAGGCATGGTGGTGCATGCCTCTAATCCCAGCTACTCAGGTGACTGAGGTACAAGAATCGCTTGAACCTGGCAGGCAGAGGCTGCAGTGAACTGAGATTGGGCCACTGCACTCCAGCCTGGGCGACAGAGCAAGATTCTGTCTCGAAAAAAAAAAAAGAAAAGAAAAGAAAAAGAAGTTATATCACTTAAGTCTTCCTGACTCCATTCCATTTGGAGGTGCTAAGTGTCGAAATACTCCTAAGGTACAATCAGTGATTGCTGTGGTCTGAATGTTTGTGTCCCTCCAAAATTCATATGTTGAAATTCTGACCCCGAAGGTGATGGTAGTAGGAGGTGGGGCATTTGGCAGGTGATTAGAACAAGAGGACAGAGCCCTCACAAATGAGATTCCAGAGAGCTAGCTGGCCTTTTCACCCTGTGAGGACACAGTAAGAAGGTAGCCAGCTATCACCAGTTATGGACTAGAGGGCAGGCCCTCACCACATATCAAATCTGCTGATGCCTTAATCTTGGACTTCCCAGCCTCCAAAACTGTGAAAAATAAACTTCTGTTGTTTATCTCAATTTATGGGATTTTGTTACGACAGCTTTAACGGACTAAGACAATGGCTACGTATTTGTTTCTAAGCCATACCAGTGTGTCCGTGAGTTAATCAGTCACTTGAACAGAAGCACAGCAGAGATGAACTTAGATCTTTTTCATCCTGCTTGAGAAGACCCAGTTAAATGAGGAGAAGCATGGGCTGCTTGGCAGTCAATCTTTCCAGAAAATTCTCAGACAGACCTTCAGACTGTGCCTGTCGTATCTTCACCAGCACTATCACTATTTCTTTGCTTTGGAAAGTGAGAGCTACCTCCTGCCGTCATTAGATTTAGCTCAGTGATGTCTTCTCAACAGAAAATCCAAGCCTCCAAGAAGCCTGCATCCACAAAATCCATTTGTCTCCAACAAATCTATCTTATTTCATTGCTCCTGGCAATCGGGTTTGTGTGTCTAATTTCCTCAAGCCAATTTACAAGCATTATAGTCTCATAATTACAAAGTTCTCTGTATCCCAAGCCCAGGAATCAATTTGGTGAGTTGGTGCATGCCCCAGGGTTTACTTCTGCTGCAGTCCATCACAGCTCTCTTTCTTCTTAGAAAAGCACCAATTCATCCAAGACAGAAAACAGCTCCTAAGCAGGCCAGGACAATTCTCAAGGCGCCAATGACTAATGTGAGGCAGTGGGGGATGGGGAGCACCTCTATTTTCTTTCTCCAGTCCACCCAGATCCAGATCCACATCCTGTTCTTGCATAGGTATAGGAGGCCCTATGCAGAACTGCAAAGCCTACAAAGGATCTGCACCCTGGGATTCTCTGTTCTGTCTTTTCTCCACTCAGGGAGCCTCCTTCCCAACTTCCATGTACCTGTTACTCTCCACCTCTCCATCCAACCTATCTCTTGTTTTAAAAATTCCTCCGCTTACCGGGTGCGGTGGCTCACGCCTGTAATCTCAGCACTTTGGGAGGCCTAAGTGGGTGGATCATGAGGTCAGGAGATGGAGACCATCCTGGCTAACACGGTGAAACCCCGTCTCTACTAAAAATACAAAAAATTAGCCGGGCGTGGTGGCGGGCGCCTGTAGTCCCAGCTACTTGGGAGGCTGAGGCAGGAGAATGGCGTGAACCCAGGAGGCAGAGCTTGCAGTGAGCTGAGATCGCGCCACCGCACTCCAGCCTGGGCGAAAGAGCGAGACTCCGTCTCAAAAAAAAAAAAAAAAAAAAATTCCTCCGCTTGGGCTGGGTGCGGTGGCTCATGCCTGTAATCCCAGCACTTTGGCAGGCCGAGGCGGGCGGATCACGAGGTCAGCAGTTAGAGACTAGCCTCGCCAACATGGTGAAACTCCGTCTCTACTAAAAATACAAAAATTAGCCAGGGCCTGGCGGTGGGCACCTGTAATCCCAGCTACTCAGGAAGCTGAGGCGGGAGAATCGTTTGAACCCGGGAGGCAGAGGTTGCAGTGAGCTGAGACGGCGTCATTGCACTCCAGCCTGGGCAACAGAGTGAGACTCTGGCGTCTAAAAAAAAAAAAAAAATTTCTGTGCTCTTTTGGTTAGGTCAAAGGATAAAAGGCTGATAGTAACTCAAAATATTTCTTTTCTCAAATCGGTCTCCATTTTAGCAAAGAATAAGATTTCAGGTTAAAGAAATGGAAGGAGTATTGAAAGTGGAATACCAGGTAGGACCCAGCAACAGCAGATGAGGAAGATTTGCAGGGAGCTGCTTAGGTCTTTAAAATCACACTTGGAGGCAAAGGTAAAATCCACCTGCTCTAAAACCAGCCCTGTCTACAGGCTTTGGAGCAAAAATGCCTGACTTTGTTTTGGGTTAGATCCTACAGAGATTCTTCCAGCCCTGAAAAAATTCTCCGTGGTTTTATAAGCTTATAATTTCTAGTGATGATTACACAAAGGCATCTCCCGGGATTTCCCACGGGCTGCCTCCCCACCGCCCCCACTATCTCCTCTTCTCTGTCCAAAATGCATATGGAGCTCTGGCTAAATAGATTGGGCTCATGGATTAGCTTACCCACCCAGGGTGTTTGGCAACATTGGGTATGTCATGCTTGCATGGGCATCAAGTGGCTGAATCCACTGAACATACGTTTAGCCTCTGTTTCAGTCTTTATGATATGTGCTGGGGATTCAGAGATGAAAAGACACAGTCCCTACCATTGATGAGTTTATAGCCCAGTGGGTAGACAGTCATGTGAACAGATAAAAACTAGTGTATCTTGAACAAATTTCAATACACATACTTGGGTATGCAAGAAACAAAGCTTTTCTAATTTTTGTTCTAAGTGAACTTGATTATTCTTACTATTATTTTTTGAGATGGGATCTCACTATGTTACTCAGGCTAATAATGTCTAACCCCTGGGCTCCAGCAATCCTCCCACCTCAGCCTCCGCAAGTAGTTGGGATTAAAGGTGCACACCACTGTGCCTAGCTTAATAAACTTGATTTTCAGCTTGAGTCCCCATTCTGCCTAGTGGCAGAAATGTAATCTTTAGCCAATAGGGCTTTCTCAGCCAATCAAACTCTTGCCTCTCTCCTCTTCACCGCAGGGTTGCATCTCAATTCTGAGTGCTATGTTGATGAATCCTGGTGAGGTTGGGGAGAGACTAGGTGGTGTCAAGAGCTCAATGGCCACATTCTTATATATTTATTTATTTTAATAAATGTTGATTTTAAAATTAGAGATAGGGGTCTTGATATGTTGTCTAGGCTGGTCTTGGACTTCTGGGCTCAAGTGATCCTCCTGCCTCAGCCTCCCAAAGTGCTGGGATTATAGGCCTGAGCCACCATGCCCGGCCTCAATGGCCACATTTTATCTGACCTTTGGTTGTTCTTCATCTTTCTCACTGGAATCTCTTGAGATGTTTATTTTCTCATCAGATCTCTGGTCAGAATGTCCAGGGGATTATCTGTTGCCATGTTCCTTCTTCCTAATCCTAAGTCATCTGCTCTCTCAGTTGCCTTCACACATCTCCCAGGGAATGGGAAATATTTGGCTGCTTGTTCACCTGATTAGAAGGATATAGGTAGGGTAGTGGGGCAGTTTCATGTGCTCTTGGCTTCAACATTTATGACCTATGCCCAGCCCATGCTGGATGCAGGAAGCCTATATGAGACTGACTTTTGTTTTATTTTATCTTTTTGGGACAGGGTCTTGTTCTATTGCCCAGGCTGGAGTGCAGTGGCAGATTATGTCTTACTGCAGCTTCCACCTTCTGGGCTCAAACCATCCTCCTTTCTCAGCCTCCTGAGATTAGCTGAGACTATAGGCACGTGCCACCTGGTCTGGCTAATTGTTTTATTTTTTGTAGGGATGGGATCCTACTATGTTGCCCAGGCTGGTCTCAAACTCCTAACTTCAAGCAATCCTCCCACCTCGGCCTCCCAAAACACTGGGATTGCATGTATGAGCCACGTGCCTGGTGGAGACTGATGTTTAGCAACAGATTCCCTCCACTTTGGAGACCCCAGACAATCTGGAATGTCTTTTATTTCCCCTTGCTCCTCTGTAGACTTGGAATGGTGCAAGATAGGATACTTATCGGAATTATTTCTGTTCCTCCACCCTGTCAGGGGATCTTTATATCCTCTAGAGTGAGGCAAACTTTTTTTTTTTTTTCTGAGACAGAATCTTGCTGTGTTGTCCAGGCTGGAGTGCAGTGGTGCGATCTCAGCTCACGGCAATCTCCGCCTCCTGGGTTCAAGCGATTCTCCTGCCTCAGCCTCCTGAGTAGCTGGGATTACAGGCACCCAAAACCACACCCGCCTTGGCCTCCCAAAGTGCTGGGATTACAAGTGTGAGCCACCATGCCCTACCTAGAGTGGGGCAAACTCTTACATGAGCATGTCTTCTTCCAAACTCATTGATTATAGAAATACTTTACTGCTCTAAATTCTTTGGGATTTTAGCTTCTGATGTTCAAAAGCCAGATTCTTATGCTTGAAAGAAAGGATTTTTAGACTAAATATATTTTCCTTTAGGCTACTGCTTCTGGAATGAGTTTCACAGTCTACTTTTTTTTTTTTTTTTTGAGATGGAGTGTCCCTCTTGTCGCCCAGGCTGGAGTGCAATGGTGCAATCTCGGCTCACTGCAACTTCTGCCTCCCGGGTTCAAGTGATTCTCCTGCCTCAGCCTCCTGAGTAGCTGGAATTGCAGGCTCCTGCCACCATGCCTGGCTATTTTTTTGTATTTTTTGTACAGACTGGGTTTCGCCATGTTGGCCAGGCTGGTCTTGAACTCCTGACCTCAGGTGATCCGCCTGCCTTGGCCTCCCAAAGTGCTGGGATTACAGGCATAAGCCACCGCGCTGTGCCCAGCCTCAAAGTCTACTTTTAAATAGAAAAACTAAGTAAACTATCCTTTCTTGCCTGCATTTTTTCTCTACCAACCCTATGCTGAGGGCAGTGAACACAGACCATCATCACTACTACTCTGATAGGAGTAGCTAGCGGGAGGTGGCAGCAGATACCAAAACAGAAAGTGTCCGATAGTCTCATTGAGATGCGCTAACACCTCCACTATATGAGCTAAAATTTAGGCTGGGCATGTGGCTCTTTCCTGTAATCCCAGCACTTTGGGAGGCCAAGGTGGGTGGATAACCTGAGGTCAGGAGTTCGAGACTAGCCTAGCCAACATGGTGAAACCCCGTCTCTACTGAAAATACAAAAATTGGCCAGGTGTGGTGGCACACGCCTGTAATCCCAGCTACTCGGGAGGCTGAGGCAGGAGAATTGCTTGAACCTGGGAAGTGGAGGTTACAGTAAGCTGAGATTGTGCCACGCACTGTAGCCTGGGAGACAGAGTGAGACTCTGTTTCAAAAAAAAAGGAGCTGGGTGTGGTGGTGCGTGCCTGTAATTCCAGCTACTGGAGAGACTGATGCAGGAGGATTGCTTGAGCCTAGGGGTTAGAGACCACCCTGGGCAACATAGTGAGACTCAGTCTCAATTTAAAAAAAGGACGGAAGTGGGCCAAGGAGGGACCAATAACTGCAAGACTTAAGAAGTATCTAATAGGAGAGAAGCTTACTGGAAAAAGATTGGAAAGTGAGCTGAGAGATGGGAAGAGGATCAAGAGTGACATGGAAACTAGGGGGAGAAAAAAAAAAGATACATTCCCACTCTCTAGGAGCTCACAATCCACTGAGCCAGTTAGAACAGGAGGAAAATGTGTCTCAAGTTACAAAGAAGCTATGATCTAAGCCAAAGAGTTAGAAGATATAAAAGTTTCTTTCTGGTTTTTCCACTTTTGCTCAATTCTTTTCCCAAGGCCTGAACTCTCTTTCTATAAAACATGCAACTAAGACATTAGTTTATTATATATAACAATATAATTATATATAATATGTATAACATAATTAGTAGAGTTATTCTCTTAGATGAATGGAGTTATGTCTATAGGATTCTTTGAAGTCATAGGAAAACAGGGCATTCTCATTTTCTTTTTCATCATTTTTCCATCATCTCTAAAATTAACAGCTTTCAACACTTGCTAACTTTGCTTCAGACTGAAAAACAAAAGTAGATCTTAAATTTCTTGACTGCTAGATATAGCCTCTGAGGGACACATTTCAAATGACTAGTATCATGCAGCTCCTCACATCAAATGCGTTCACGTTATTCTTCTTTCTTTCTTTTTTTTTTTTTTTTTTAAGACCAAGTCTCGCTTTCTTGCCCAGGCTGGAGTGCAGTGGCACTATCTCGGCTCACTGCAAGCTCCGCCTCCCAGGTTCAAGCAGTTCTCCTGCCTCAGCCTCCTGAATAGCTGGGATTACAGGTGCCCACCACCACACTCAGCTAATTTTTTGTAGTTTTAGTGGAGACGGGGTTTCACCATGTTAGCCAGGATGGTCTCGATCTCCTGACCTTGTGATCCGCCTGCCTCGGCCTCCCAAAGTGCTGGGATTACAGGTGTGAGCCACAGTGCCTGGCCGTTATTTTTCATATATGAAAATAGACAACCACATTTTGGCAAATACAATGTTAATGCCTACATTTTAAATGTAAGAAATTCACACTATCCTTTTGTTTTTTTAGCCCTGGAGCTTCTAGAATTTATCTATTTTTAGAAAATATTGCTGTGTGTTCAAATGCTTTTCTTGGTACTAATCAAATATTTGGTATATCATTTGCCTGGGTCTATTCAATAATTTAGCAGGTCCGCCTAAGGACATTTGCACATTGTCCTGAGGCATGGAGCAAAAAACTGACCACCTTGTGAAAAAAATTCCGGGAAGTACTCAGGAACTAGAAAGGAACATATGTGAGTGTAGCTGCCCCACCACCATTTCCCACCCAAGTTTAATATGATATAAGTAGGTATTTATAAAACACTTGTTATCACAACACACCGGTCACTTATTTATGTCAGCTCGTGTCATTTCTGTTATTGAGAAGAGTACTTAGATTTCAAGTGCATTTTATTACTCATAAGTGGTGTTTTTGTAATGGCATCATCACCTGCATTTATGACCACTTATTGATGAGAAACTTCTATTAGGCCTCTCTCTTTGCAGAGATGTCACTATCATTCTTTACATTAGAAACAATTTGGGGCCACAATAACCATCATTACATGGTGCTAAAGTTAGGAAAACAAATCTTCCAATCTTTATGGATGGTGGAAAATAGCTTTATCTTCTTTGAGAGTTTTAAGAGTTTGGTGACCAATTTAACACATCAGGAGAAATAACTTTGTAGACTAAAAAATGCTCTATAATAGTTGCAGCAGTGATAGGACAGCTAGAATTGAGTTCCGAGTGTTTTGAAGAGTATCTGTCCTATAACTGGTACTCATTGAATATTTGTTGAATGAATGAATGGTTGAATGAACAGATACCTATTTTCTATATATATATATATATATATATATATATATATATATATATATATATATATTTGAAATGGAGTCTCCCTGTGTTGCCCAGGCTGGAGTGCAGTGGCACGATCTTGGTTCCACCTCCTGGGTTCAGGCGACTCTCCTGCCTTAGCCTCCCAAGTTGCTGGGACTACAGGTGCATGCCACCATGCCAAGCTAATTTTTGTTTTGTTTTGTTTTGAGGTGGAGTCTTACTCTGTTGCCCAGGGTGGAGTGCAATGGTGCGATCTCGGCTCACTGCAACCTCCACCTCTGAGGTTCAAGAGATCCTCCCACCTCAGCCTCCCAAGTAGCTGGGAGTACAGGTGCATGCCACCATGCCCAGCTAATTTTTTTATTTGTAGAAGATACAGGGTTTCACCGTGTTGGTCAGGCTGGTCTCAAACTCCTGACCTTAAGTGATCCACCCGCCTAAGCCTCCCAAATATGAGCCACTGTGCCCAGCCTCTTCCTATAGACTTGGTGAGCTGTGAGCCAGAAGTAGAAGCCCATTATGAAGACCAAGATGATGCATCTAATGATAATGAGAAGCAGCTAACTGGCAGAAGACAATTTGACAGCAACATATGATATCCCGTTGCTACTGCACTTGGGTAATTAGGAATTGGCTATACATGTATTTATTTGGACAAGTGGAGATGAAATAATATCCTTTTGCTCTAAGTCGTAAGAACATATTTTAGGTAAGACAGCCATATGGTGTAACCATTGCCCCAGTGACTATTTCCCTTAGGCGGTGGCCAAGATGGGCTTGTCTTATACCAAATGCCATGTTGTAAAGTCAGATTAGAACAAAATTATAATTTAAATTTAGGTGTGCAATATATTGCATTTTACTATGTTTACATTTTATTCCAAACCCATATGGAATATTTTCAAATCTCTTGTCTCTGTGTATGTATTTTCTTATCTTTTTCACCCTTGCAAAACATTTAATGTAACGCATGCTCTTTCCTAACTACATTTGTTTACTTTAACTATGTCGGCTTGTGTCATTTCTTCATTAGAGGAAGCAAAATTATGTCCACTTGCTTCCTTTAATGGAGAAAGGCTGTGACCCTTGGAGTTATAAGTGGAAGGAAGAAGGAGGTCTCCTATGGCCCTAACTTCAGGGCTAAACTCTCCTGTGAAGGCTTTGAACTACACTGAGACTGCTAAGGGGACTAGAAAGTGATGGTACTTGGACTTGAACATTCGTTATAAATGAGTCCTAACATATCTGAAGTATCAAAAGGGAAAAAAATATTTTACAAGTTGATATGGCTTGGCTGTGTCCCCACCCAAAATCTCATCCTGAATTGTAATCCTCATAATCCCCATGATCCCCACATGTCAAGGACAAGACCAGGTGGAGGCCATTAGATCATGAGGGCTGTGTCCCCCATGCTGTTCTCATGATAGTAAGCGAGTCTCTTGAGATCTGATGGTTTTATAAGTGTCTGGCATTTCCCCTGCTTGAACTCACTCTATCCTGCAGCCTTGTGAAGAAGGTATCTGCTTCTCCTTTGCCTTCCACCATGATTGTAAGTTTCCAGAGGCCTCCCCAGCAATGCGGAATTGTGAGTCAATTAAACCCCTTTCCTTTATAAATTACCCAGTCTTAGGTAGTTCTTCATAGCTGTGTGAGAATGGACTAATACACAACTTTAAGCAGATAAGAGATGAGAGGTAGAAAGCTCATCTTTGGGGTAGCCTATCCTTTTTCTCTGTGAATTTCATGTAGGACAACACGCTCTATTTCAGCTATCTATAGTCACCTAATAAGGCACTCCAAATATAGTGGCTGAATAAGGCAGTCAGATGGTGGCATGGCTGGGACCTTCAAGATGGCATGATTCATATGTCTACAGCCTTGGCAAGGATGACTGGGGGCTGGGACCTCTCTCCATGTGACTGACCTCTCTTTCTATGTGGTCTCTTTGGTAGGGTAGCCTGATGTCTTCCATGCTGCTTCAGGGTTTGGTTTTTGTTTTTGTTTTTTTGAGAGGGAGTCTCACTCTGTCACCCAGGCTGGAGTGCAATGGCATGATCTCAGCTCACTGCAACCTCTGCCTCCTGGGTTCAAGCTATTCTCCTGACTCAGCCTCCTGAGTAGCTGGAATTACAGGGGCACACCACCAAGCCTAGCTAATTTTTGTATTTTCAGTAGAGACGGGGTTTCACTATGTTGGCCAGGCTGGTCTTGACCTCCTGAACTCAGGTGATTCACACACCTCAGCCTTCCAAAGTGCTGGGATTACAAGCATGAGCCACTGCTCCCGGCCGCTTCAGGGTTTTTAAAAGTACAAAAACAGAAGCTTTCTTTAGGCTTAGGCCTAGAACTAGTATAATGTCATGTCTGCCATGTTCTACTGAATGAGTGAATCATGAGGTTAGCCCAGATTCTGTGTGAGAAGACCATGTAACGATTTAATACCAGGAGATGTGGCTCATTTTCGGCTGTCTTCAGAGACTGGCTACCACACCTTCTAGATTGAATGGGTTTGATATGCATGGTCTAAGGAGCTAAACTATGTAAAGGTATACACAATATATTATTTCTTGTTTTTGGTAAAAGTATACACACATATTACCATGCAAACAGTTACAAGAGATCAAGAAACAAGACCCGAAAATAGCTGGAGGGTTGTCCCTTTCAATTAAAGGAGATTCTAAAAAATAACCTGGATTGGGTTTTCTATGTTTAACCCGGTGTTAGACTACGATCCTATAAAATACTGAGCTACCTGGATGTCTTGAGAAACTGTTCATCCCAGTTGGGGCAAGGTTAGCCCTGCTGGTCAGGGATGGGCCATTTCTGCTGTCAGTCATCCTGGGATAAGGTAGGTCCTGAAATGCGAAATGAGGCTGTTGGAAGGAGGCCTTATGCTGGCACGAGTGGGCAAATCCTTCCTCTCCTCGGGCCTGGACCCTTAGAAGAGAAGATGTACACAAAGACTCACCCATGAGGTTAGGGAAGAAGTGAAGTTCAGTGCCTTTGCTACATACCTAAAGGCATGATTCAGTGCCTTTACTACAGGCTGAGGTTTAAGCAAAGCTGTGTTCCACAAGGGATTGCTGTGGGAAGTCATAGACCTGTGAAGTTTCTAGGTCTGTGTTACAATTCCCTTATGTTAACCAGAAGCTTCTAAAGAATCTCTGTGAAACATCACAGCCCAGTTTTAGTTAGTACTGTGGAAATAAGGGGAAGGTTTGTGTCTGGTTGGAATGAAGCAGTACAGGGGAGAGCAGCAGCCCCCAGAGGGACGGTATTTTATAATAGAAACCTCTAGGGCAGGCCAGGCACGGTAGCTCATGCCTGTAATCCCAGCACTTTGGGAGGCTGAGGCGGGTGGATCACTTGAGGTCAGGAGTTCAAGACCAGCCTGGCAAACATAGCGAAATCCTTGTGTCTACTAAAAATACAAAAATTAGCCTGGCGTGGCGGTGGGCGCCTATAATCCCAGCTACTAGGGAAGCTGAGGCAGGAGACTTGCTTGAACCCAGGAGGTGGAGGTTGCAGTGAGCCGAGATTGCACCACTGCACTCCAGCCTGGGCGACAGAGCAAGACTCTGCTTCAAAACAAAAAACAAAACAAAACAAAAAGAAACCTCCAGGGCAGGGCTATGACAGAGCACACGGTGGTCCAGGGTGGCTTAAGATGGATTGATCATTGCTGACAAGGCAGGGGGCAACTGGGATGGATTTCAGATACAAGTTAGCATTTTCCAGGGATTTCCAGTGACAAAGCAAGCTAACTGAGGGCTTAAGCTAATAGAATTTGGCAATGAGAGGGAAATGTAGCATTATTTGTCATCTCTGGTGGGAAAGGCCTAGGCCTGTACCTTTGGTTTACAGTATACATAAGATATATATCCTGCCAAAGAATGATTACTGTAGGTAAATATGACAAGAATTCTCTCTCTCTCTCTTTTTTTTTTTAGAGACTCTGTCTCGCTCTGTCACCCAGGCTGGAGTTCAGTGGTGCCATCATAGCTCACTGCAGCCCTGAACTCCTAAGATGAAGCAATCCTCCCGGCTCAGTCTCCCCAGTAGCTGGGACTACAGGTGCACATCACCATACCCAGCTAAGTTTTAAAAGTTTTTGTAGAGATGAGGTCGCTCTATGTTGCCCAGGCTGGTCTTGAACTCCTGGGCTTAAGTGATCCTCCTATCTCAGCCTCTCAAAATGCTGAGATTACAGGCGTAACACACACACACACACACACACACACACACACAGAGCCATTGTGTCTTCTGGCTATAGGCTCTTTTCTCTGCTTCCTCCCACTTGCCCCCTTGCTTGATCTTTATTGCTTTCAGCAGCCCTTTCAAGTAATTGGGGACCTGGGTTTTATCTATTTCCTACTGTCTGAGTCCATTTGGGCTCCTATAACAAAATGCTATGAACTGGGTAGCTTATAAATAACAGAAATTTCTCATAGTTCTGGAGCTTGGAAGTCCAAGTTCAAGGTGCCATTGGATTTGATGTCTGGCGAGGGCCCACTTTCTGGCTCATAGTTGCCGTCTTCTTGCCGTGTTCTCACGTGGTGGTAGGAAGAAATGAGTTCCCTCGGGCTTGCTTTATAAATCCCGTTTATAAAGGCTCTGCCCTCATGATCTAATCACCCCCAAAGGCCCCACCTCTTAATACCATCACGTTAGAGGTTAGGATTTCAATATATGAATTTTGGGGGAATAGACTGTATCTACTTTCTAGGAAAAAGAATTTTGTCTTTGCATCTCTATCTTTTTGTTTTTTGGCTAATTTCCAGGAAGAGAAGATGATAAATGCTACCTGTATCCCGTCTTGTTCAAACCAGAAATTCACGTTCATGAACTTCAGAGTCAGACAGATCTGGATTTGAATTTTTTTTTTGAAACAGAGTCTCACTCTTTCCCAGACAAGTGCAGTGGCACGATCTCGGCTCACTATAACCTCCACCTCCTGGGTTCAAGCAATTCTCCTGCCTCAGCCTCCCGAGTAACCGAGACTACAGGCATGCGCCACCATGCCTAGCTAATATTTGTATTTTTAGTAGAGACGGGGTTTCACCATGTTGGACAGGCTGGTCTCGATTTCCTGACCTCAGGTGATCCACCTGCCTTGGCCTCCCAAAGGCCTGGGATTACAGGTGTGAGCCACTGCGCCCAGCCTGGATTTGAATCTTGACTCCACTACTTGTTGACTTGTGTAACCTTGTGTAAACCTATTTTTATTTATTAAAAAAAAATAGCTACAGGGTCTATTTTGGCCAAGTTGGTCTTCAACTCTTGGCCTCAAGCAATCTCACCTTGGCCTCCCAAAGTGTTAGGATTACAGGCATGAGCTACTGTGCCCAGCTTTTTTTTTTTTTTTTTTTTTTTTTTTTGAGACAGGCTCTCACTTTGTTGCTCAGGCTGGAGTGCAGTGGCATGATCATGGCTCACTGCAGCATCAACCCCTCGGGCTCAAGAGATTCTCCTACCTCAGCCTCTCAAGTAGCTGAGACTACAGGTGTGTGCCACCACGCCTGCCTATTTTTTTTGTAGAGAGAGGGTTTCACTATGTTGCCCAGGCTGGTCTCAAACTCCTGGGCCCAAGAGATCCACCCACCTCAGCCTCTCAAAATACTGGGATTACAGGCATGAGGCACCATGGCCTTGAGAGTTTAATGAGGTGATGTTTACAAAGCTCTTAGCACAGTGCTTGGCACCTAGTAGGTGCTCGATGAAGAGTAGCTGTGACTATTAGTGTCATGGCCACAAACTACTGACCAGCACGCTCTATTTAACTCCTAGCCTGCTGTTACTTTTGGGAAAATATCTTCCTAAATTAACATAATTATGTTGAAGAGATCAGAGTTTCCAAGAACATGTTCAGCAGGAAAACATTCAAGAGATAGTTCCTAGTTTGATTAAAAAACTAAGGCAGGGCATGGTGGCTCACACCTGTAAACCCAGCACTTTGGGAGGCTGAGGCAGGTGGATCACTTGAGGTCAGGAGTTGGAGACCAGCCTGGCCAATATGGTGAAACCCTCTGCTCTACTAAAAATACAAAAAATTAGCCGGGCGTGGTGGCGCAGGCCTGTAATCCCAGCTACTTGGGAGGCTGAGGCAGGAGAATGGCTTGAACCCAGGAGGTGGAGGTTGCAACAAGCTGAGATCACGCCATTGCACTCAAGCCTGGGCCACAGAGTGAGACTCCATCTCAAAACAAAACAAAAAAAAAACAACAAAGGCAGGGGAATGAATTTAAACCTAGGAAACATTATGAACCACAATCCACCCTTTTCAAGATTCATAAGGCACATACCTGTATGGTGGTGTTGCAATAGGTTCTGTCGTGGAGTAATGTAATGTGCATTATCACAGAGCACAGAGAATATTCTGACGTATTTACAGGGGATAGCCCCGCCCACATAGGCAGGTCAATGTCTCAAATGAGGATGAAAGAATTAGCAACCCTCCTCCCACAGAGAGAAACTGCAGAACCTTAGCCATTCAGAGTCTGGGAGTTCCTTCTGGTATAACAAAGGAAGTTGCTATTCAGGAATACTCTCTCTGTTATTCCGGGAAGTACTGCTCTTACCCCATGTGCTGGAAACTGCCCTCAGTGCCTCCAAGTACACTAATGCATTTAATCCACAATGCTTTGAAGAGATTACTCCCTTTTACAGAGAAGGAAAAAATTTTTTTGCAAAGAATGAGGGAAGTATTCCACACCTGTGGAAGGGAAGGAAAGGAAGAAGGACTGCACAAACAGAGAAGATGAGTTGTGGTGCAGACCCAACGGAAGGCTTCAGTCAACCCCATGGGGAGATCTGGAACAGAAGTCCTGCAAAGTTGCTCTAAGTAGGAGGGAGGAGGTCGGGCCTTTATACCCTGTGTTAATTAGTCACTGAATGTGGGCCATCCCTGGAAACAGGTTTCACTTTAGGCAAGGCAGTTTTTTATCATCAGAGGCAATCCCCAAAGAGAGCTGACCTATGAGAGCTGTCTTCTGGCCACACTTCTAGCAGCTGGGAGACTAAGTCCTTCATTCCAGGGGGCACTGAGGTGCACACTGCAGCTCCCACACCACAAGATGCATTTCCAAACTAAAAGTTTTATGCACTGACTGTGGACAAGTGAACCACTCCAGGAATTGAGCTCTCTCTTTGTAGGTAAAGCCCGAGTTTTCCTAAGGAGGAACAGAAATTTTAGATTTTTTGATAGGGAGTTTTTGTTGTGTTTTGTTTTTGTTTTAAGAGATGTGGTCTTGCTGTTGCCCAGGATGGAGTGCAGTGGTGTCATCACAGCTCAATGCAGCCTCAAACTCCTGGGTTCAAGGGATCCTCTCTTCTCAGCCTCCTGAGTAGCTGGGACTACAAGTGTGGACCACTATGCCTGGCTAATTATTTATTTATTTTTTCTTTTGTAGAGACAGGGGTCTCACTTTGTTGCCCAGGTTGGTCCCAAACTCCTGGCTTCAAGTGATCCTTCCACCTCAGCCTCCCAAAGTGCTGAGGTTACAGGCATGAGCCTCTGGCCTGGTAGAGAGTTTTGAGGAAGGCACATTCTTGTCAATACTTGTTATTGTCCATCTTTTAGACAATGGTCAGCTTAATGGATGTGAAGTGTCTTATTGTGGTTTAGATTGCATTTTCCATTTCCCTAATGACTAATGATGCTGGGCATCTTTTCATGTGCTTCTTGGCCACTTGTGTAGCTTGTTGAACAGAAATATCTGTTCAAATCATTTGCCCATCTTTTGATTGGGTTGTCTTTTTGTTGCTGCATTAAAAGAAATTTTTATATATTCTAGATACAAGTCCCTTATCAGATATGTAATTTGTAAATATTATCTCTCATTCTGTGGGTTTTCTTTTCACTTTTTTGATAGTATCATTTGACTCGCAAAAGTTTTACATTTTGATGAGTTTATCTATTTTTTCTTTTTTTAGTTGTGTTTTTGATATCATAGCTAAGAAATTGCCAAATCCAAGGTCATGAACATGTGCACCTGCTTTCTCTTTTAGCATTTTATAGTTTTAGCTCTTCTATGTAGGTCTTTGATCAATTTTGAGTTAATATTTTTATATGGTGTGATGTAGGGGTCCAACTTAATTCTTTTTTTTTTTTTTTTTTTTGAGACGGAGTCTCGCTCTGTCACCCAGGCTGCAGTGCAGTGGTGCGATCTTGGCTCACTGCAAGCTCCGCCTCCCAGGTTCAAGCGATTGTCCTGCCTCAGCCTCCGGAGTAGCTGGGACTACAGGCACATGCCACCACTCCTGGCTAAGTTTTTGTATTTTTAGTAGAGACAGGATTTCACCATGTTAGCCAGGATGGTCTTGATCTCCTGACATTGTGATCCGCCCGCCTCGGCCTCCCAAAGTGCTGGGATTACAGGCGTGAGCCACCGCACCTGGCCCCAACTTAATTCTTTTGCATGTGAATATCCATTTGTCACGGCACCATCTGTTGAAATGACTATTCTTTACCCATTGAATTGTCTTGGCAGTTGTTGAAAACCAGTTGACCATAAACATAAGGTTTTATTTCTGGACTCTCAATTCAATTTCATTGATTTATATGTCTGTCTTTATGCCAGTATTGCATTGTCTAGATTACTATAGCTTTGTAGTAAGTTTTAAAATCAGAAAATATGAATCTTTCAACTTTGCTTTTTTTTTCAAGGGTGTTTTGGCTATTGAATTTCCACAAAGTTTTAGGATCCACTTGTCAATTTCTGCATATGGGAGCTGGGATTCTGATTGAGAATGCATTGAATCTGTAGGTCAATTTGGAGATTATTGCCATCTTAACTATATATATATTTTTTGTTTGTTTGTTTGTTTGTTTGTTTTTTTCAAGAGAGAGTCTCACTCTGTCACCCAGGCTGGAGTGCAGTGGTGCGATCTCAGCTCACTGCAACCTCTGCTTCCCAGGCTCAAGCTATCCTCCTGCCCCAGCCTCCTGAGTAGCTGGAACCACAGATGCATGCCACCATGCTCAGCTAATTTTTGTATTTTTGGTAGAGATGGGGTTTCGCTATGTTGCCTAGGCTGGGTTCAAACTCCTGAGCTCAAGTGATCCGTCCGCCTTGGCCTCCCAAAGTGTTGGGATTACAAGCGTGTGCCACCGCGCCTGGCCCATCTTAACAATATTAAGTGTTCTGATCCATAACCATAAATGTCTATTTATTGAGGTCTTCTTTAATTTTTTTCAACAACATTTTGCAGTTGTCAGTGTACAAATCTTGCACTTCTTTCGTTAGATTTATTCCTAGGTAGTTTATCCTATTTGGTGCTATTGTAAATTAAATTGTTTTCTTAATTTCATTTGTGGATTGTTTATGCTAGTGTACAGAAATACAACTGATTTTTGTATATTGATCTTGTGTCCTCCAACCTTATTGAACTTATTTATTAGTGTTTTTGTGTGTGTTGTGTATTTGTTTTTATTAGAATTTTTTATGTACGAGAGACCATGTCATCTTTGTGGTATTTTTTTGAGACACTCTTGCTCTGTTGCTCAGGCTGGAGTGCAGTGGCACAATCTTGGCTCACTGCAACTTCTGCCTCCTGGGTTTGAGCAATTCTCCTGCCTCAGCCTCCTGAGTTGCTGGGATTATAGATGCCCACCACCTGCCCAGCTAATTTTTGTATTTTTAGTGGAGATGGTGTTTCACCGTGTTGGCCAGGCTGGTCTTGAAATCCTGACCTCAAGCTGGGATTACAGGCATGACCCACCACTCCTGGCCCATGTCATCTTTGAATAGAGATAGTTTTACTTCTTTTTTTCCAGTCAGGCTGCCTTCTATTTCTTTTTGTTACTAAATTACCTGGGCTAGACCCTCTAGTATGATATTGAATAGAGGTAGTGAGAGGGGATTCTTGCCATGTTCCTGATCTTAGGGGGAAAGCATTCAGTCTTTCACCATTATGTATGATGTTAGCTGTAGGATTTTTGTAGATACGCTTCAGTTATCTTGCTTTTGGCTGAAAAATACAGAAAACCCTAACTTAAATGGACTAAAACCATGAGAGATTTCACTGTCTCGCTGTAAGTCTAGAGTAAGGATGGGCTCCAGTAACTGCGTGAATCAGCTTTTCAAGATACCATTAAGATCTCAGGCTTCTTCCTCCCCTTCACTGAGGTGTCCTTAGCTTCATCCTAAGGTTGGTTTTCCCTAGGCTGTAAGATATCTGCCCAAATCATCAGAGACTATAGTGCTTCCTTATTGAGGTTTACCTGGAGAAACAGAGGGGTGTAAGAGTGAGGCAGAGAGAGAGGGAGGGAAAATGTCTCTCCCAACCACAGACTCTTTATCCTCTGCTCAGTCTGTGTGGGCCGAATGCCCAGTCAGGTTGCACAGCCATCCCTAGGTCAGTAACAGTCATCAGGGAAGCAAGATGTCTCTTATTCTTCTAATCATCACTCCACTCAGCATAATAAAGAACAGGTGGCCAGGCGCAGTGACTCATGCCTGTAATCCCAGCACTTTAGGAGGCTGAGGCAGGCGGATCACTTGAACTCAGGAGTTCGAGACCAGCCTGTCCAGTGTGGCAAAACCCCGTTTCCATTAAAAATACAAAAAAATTAGCCAGGCTTTGTGGTACATGCCTGTAGTCCCAGCTACACAGGAGGCTAAGGCAGGAGAATCGCTTGAACCCGGGAGGCGGAGTCGCAGTGAGCTGAGGTCGCGCCACTGCACTCCAGCTTGGGGGACAGAGTGAGACTCTGCCTCAAAAAAAAAAAAAAAAAAAGAACAGTAAATACAGCAGGGGACTTTTCTCTTTTAGGGGGGTTGGGAGAGGACTGCAAATATGACTTTTTCTCCTATTAAAATTTTATCAAATGTGATAATGGAATAGTTTTGTATCTTGAGTGTGGTGGTGGCTACATGAATATGCACATGTGATAAAATTGCATAGACCCATAAACACACTCACACAGAAGAGTGCAAGTGTAATTGATGAAATCTGAGTAAGGTCCATGGCTGTAGCAACGTCAGTTTCATGGTTTTGATATTGTACTATAGTTACGAAAGATGCTAATATTAGGGGAGAAGAAGTGAGCATAGGACTTCCCTGTATGTTTATTTTGCAACTTCCTGTGGCTTTATAATTATTATTTTTTTCATTCTATCAAGTAGATCACACACTGGAGTTTCAGGCAGTGATCAGCAATGTGTACGGGAGCTCCGTGGTGGAGCTAGTAGAAGGAGACACTTTTTAATTCACAGTATCACTATCAGGTAGCTTGTCTCTCCCAATTCTAAAAAAGAAACTGGGATATAATCTACATACAGCAAAGTGCAAAAATCTGGTGTGAAGCTTGGCAATTTTACACACATGCATGCAAGCACACACATGCTCCCCATCTCTCTCTTTACCACCTGAAGGCGCCCATTATTTTGACTATCACATAGATGAACTTTATTGAATGGCTTTTATTTATTATTTTTTGAGACGGAGTCTTGCTCTTGTCACCCAGGCTGGAGTGCAGTGGTGTGATGTCGGCTCACTGCAACCTCCGCCTCCTGGGTTCAAGTGATTCTCCTGCCTCAGCCTCCTGAGTAGCTGGGATTACAGGCACCCGCCACCATGTCTGGCTAATTTTTTTTGTGTGTTTTTAGTAGAGACAGGGTTTCGCCATGCTGGCCAGGCTGGTCTCGAACCCCTGACCTCAGGTGATCCACCCGCCTTGGCCTCCCAAAGTGCTAGGATTACAGGCATAAGCTATTGCACCCGGCCCATTTTTATTTATATTTATTGGCATCTTCAGTGCTAGGCTGGAAAAGGAAAAGAAAATAAATCTATTGATATTGCTGCTTCTGAGAACTCTGGTTGAGAGACATGAAGGAAGGAAGAAAAGAGGAGAGGGAGGGAGGGAGGGTAGAAACAACCTAGAAAGTGGCACTTTTCTAAAAGGAGATTAGGAGTCCCTTGCTTCCTTCTACAAAGACCAGCCTTCCATCAGGTTGTGCTGATGGGGAAAAAGCAGCTCTGAAACCCAGGCCCCACACTCAGTGCTTTCACATGCAATCCTTGATTCCATTGCTTTTCAACGCTGGCCTGTGCTCACAATCCCTGTGCCACATCGAACTTCCGGCTCCACTTTTTTTTTTTTTTTTTAATGTAGCAGTACAAAAAGCTGATCACATAGCTTCCTCAACCAGAAAAAGGTGGTCATTAGAGGTGTCGTGGACTCTGGGGAGCCATATGGTATGAGACACGAACTAAAAGGTGCACAGCAAAGCCTCTTGGTTTCTTGGCTTCACCTGTCATCTCAGGTGCAGAGGCACAGAGCATCTTGTCTGGGGCCGGAAATCCCTGCTCTTTTCAATGTTTTGGAACACGTCAGAAAGCTTAGTGGTGATACAATTACTAAGTTGTATTTATATCTGCTGACTAGGGGCTTTCCCCTCTCAGTGGCATGTGATTGGATGTTCTCAGGAATGAGATCAAGCTTCTCATTCTTGAATAAATATTTTAAATCCAAAGAGGTAGAGATGACACTAATGGGAATTATCCATTCTTTAAACTTCCTGCAGCTCATTCACAGGTGCCCTTAACTGTGCGCAGGATCTAAAGCCAGAAAAGCGGGGCAGGGTTGCGTTATTCTCCGAGTGGAAAGGTAACTGTGAGAGCCAAGGGGCCTGATGCCTGGACTGTGCCCTGCCTTTGCTTGGTGATAGGCACTCACGACTTGTGTTAGAGTCTTCCGCAAGAGATAGATCCTACACCTACAGAGGGCAGCGGAGGAGAGATTACTAAAAGGCTATTTACAAAAGGGTTGAGGGAAACCTATAAGGGATGCTGAGGCATGCCAGTGCTAGAATATCACCTTTAGGTCAAAAGAGATTGAGGGTGGTTACAAAGCTCAGAGAGAAGAGCTGAGAAAAGAAACTGACCAGTTAGGTAAACAGCCGACCTGAAGCCCAGCTGGAAAGGAGCCAGGGACTCAATACTGTGACCTCTCTCTTCTCCCAACCTCTGATCTCCTGCTGTTACCTCCCATTTTCCTAACCCAATTCCAACACAGGACCCCAGGGATCTTTGTTGATAGAGTTCAAGAAGATCAGCTCACCAAAGCACAGAGCAGGGAGCAAAGTGGATCTGGTGGGACAGAACGAAAAGTACCCACACACTACCCTTTTCCTCATCATGGCGTAGTTGGTCCTTCAGGGAAGCAGCACCTGCCCAGGTGTAACCACCCAGTGGGTTCTTCCTGCCCCCTGCACAGACAAAAACCAATTCACTGAGATGACGGCATTGCAATAAAGAAAGAGTTTAATAGACACGAGGCTGATCATGTCACTTGGGAGACAGAGTTATTACTCAAATCGATCTCTCCGGAAATTCAAAGGTTAGGGTTTCTCAAAGATAGTTTAGGGGAAGGGGTAGCTAGGCAATCGTGCTTGCTGCTGATTGGTTGGGGGCGCAATCATAGGGGTGTGGCAAATGGTCTTCATCCTCACTGAGCCCCTTCTGGCTGGGGCCACAGGAACTGTGACCAAGTCCAGGTGGAGCCATCGGTTGTGACATGCAAAAAACCTGAAAAGACATCTCCAAAGGCCAATCATAGATTATACAATAGTGATGGTATCTGGAGGAGTAATTGGGGAAGTTGGATATCTTGTGATCCCCAGAATAATGGCTGGCAATCATTTATGTCTACACCTTAGCAGAATTCAGGCTTCTCTATCATCCTAGTCTTGTGGTCTCTCATTAGCTTTACAAAGGCGGTTGAATTTTTGGGAAGGGTTGCTATCAATTAAACCAGAAACTAGATGTCTCCCTAACCACTGGCAGCTACTGCAAGGTTAAAGCCAGAGTGGACCTGTTTTTTGAAACTGCTGCTCTTTCACTTCTCAGGCATCACCGAGAGCTCAGCACCCAGGCTGAACTCTGTACCATTCAGAAGAATGGAAGCTGATGCATCTGTTGACATGTTTTCCAAAGTCCTGGAGAATCAGCTGCTTCAGACTACCAAACTGGTGGAAGAACATTTGGATTCTGAAATTCAAAAACTGGATCAGATGGATGAGGATGAATTGGAACACATTAAAGAAAAGAGACTCGAGGCACTAAGGAAAGCTCAACAGCAGAAACAAGAATGGCTTTCTAAAGGACATGGGGAATACAGAGAAATCCCTAGTGAAAGAGACTTTTTTCAAGAAGTCAAGGAGAGTAAAAAAGTGGTTTGCCATTTCTACAGAGACTCCACATTCAGGTGTAAAATACTAGACAGATTTCTGGCGATATTGTCCGAGAAACACCTCGAGACCAAATTTTTGAAGCTGAATGTGGAAAAAGCACCTTTCCTTTGTGACAGACTGCATATCAAAGTCATTCCCACACTAGCACTGGTAAAAGATGGGAAAGCACAAGATTATGTTGTTGGGTTTACTGACCTAGGAAATACAGATGACTTCACCACAGAAACTTTAGAATGGGGGCTCAGTTGTTCTGACATTCTTAATTACAGGTAACTTTTAACAAAAGAAGAGATTGATTTTAATTCATATATAGTTGATATTTTTACAAAAGATTTTTGTATTGTAACATTTATTTTATGAAATTAAGGCATTTCGGCTGATATGTAGAAAGTTTCTCAAAGGAAAAGCATGTTTTTTGAAGCGTGTAATATTAGCGTGATTTTACAGCAAAATCAGATTTATAGATAAAACTGATTTAATAGGTAAAACTGAGTCTCACCATACTCCTGACTATAAAAGTTTTCAGCTTAACCTATACTATTGATACTAATTTTGTATTAATCTGGAAACTTAAAATGGCAATCCAGTGTTGACTGTTCCCTAATTTAAGCCAGATTACTCAAATGGATACTGACTTAAGTGATTCTCTTTGATAAAATAAAAATTAAAAGCAGACTCTTGCAAAGAAAAAAAAAAAAAAAAAGAAACTAGATGTCTCCCAAAGTTAGCTTGGCCTAAGCCTAGGAATAATTAAGGGCAGCCTGAAGCCCAAAGGCAAGATGGAGGTTGGCCAGATCAGCTGTCCTTCACTGCCATAATTGTCTCACTGTTATAATGTTTGCAAAGGCAGTTCTACCGGGAGGAGAACTTCCTTCCCACCAGGCATAAAGAAACAAAAGAAGAAAGTAAATGTGTCAGCAGTACTCCTTGAGAACGTCAGTCCACGCTCCCACATATGGTCACAGCAGATTTAAACTCCCATTTTCCTTTCCACTCCTGGACCTCCTGGATCCCCCACTGCCTCTTCACATAGTGGTCCTACATTCTGGTTTGATGAAAACAATTCTAGGCCAGGTGTGGTGGTTCATGCCTGTAAAACTAGTGTTACTGGAAAGGGGTCCTGATCCAGACCCCAAGAGAAGGTTCTTGGATCTCTTGCAAGAAAGAATTCAAGGCGAATCCATAGAGTAATGTGAAAGCAAGTTTGTTAAGAAAGCAAAGGAACAGGCCAGGCGTGGTGGCTCAAGCCTGTAATCCCAGCACTTTCGGAGGCCGAGGCGGGCGGATCACGAGGTCAGGAGATTGAGACCATCCTGGCTAACAAGGTGAAACCCCATCTCTACTAAAAAATACAAAAAATTAGCCGGGCGTGGTGGCGGGCACCTGTAGTCCCAGCTACTCAGGAGGCTGAGCCAGGAGAATGACGTGAACCCAGGAGGCAGAGCTTGCAGTGAGCCGAGATCGTGGCACTGCACTCCAACCTGGGCAACAGAGCGAGACTCTGTCTCAAAAAAAAAAAAAAAAAAAAAAGAAAGGAAAGTAAAGGAATAAAGAATGGCTACTTCATAGGCAGAGCAGCGCCATGGGCTGCTCAGCTGCTTACACTTATTGTTACTTCTTGATGATATGCTAAACAAGGGGTAGATTATTCATGAGCTTTCTGGGAGGTGGGTGGGCAATTTCCGTAACTGAGGGTTCCTCCCCTTTTTAGACTATATAGGGTACTTGCTGACATTGCCATGGCATTTGTAAACTGTCAGTGCGCTGGTGGGAGTGTCTTTTAGCATACTAATGCATTATAATTAGCAATATAATGAGCAGTGAGGATGACCAGAGGTCACTTTCATTGCCATCGTGGATTTGGTGGGTTTTTGCTGGCTTCTTTACCACAACCTGCTTTATCAGCAAGGTCTTTGTGACCTGTATCTTGTGCCGATCTCCTATGTCATCCTGTGACTTGAGTGCCTAACCTTCCGGGAATGCAGCCCAGTAGGTCTCAGCCTTATTTTACCCAGTCTCTATTCAAAATGGAGTTGTTCTGGTTCAAATGACTCTGACACTAGCACTATAGGAAGCTGAGGCGGGAGGATCGCTTGAGCTCAGGAGTTCAAGACCAGACTGGGCAACATAGCGAGACCTTGTCAGTACAAAATACAAACAAAATTAGCCGGGAGTGGTGGCATCTGCTTGTAGTCCCAGCTACTTAGAATGCTGAGATGGGAGAATTGCTTCAGCTCAGCAAGTCAAGGCTGCAGTGTGCTATGATCGTGCCACTGCACTCCAGCCTGGGTGACAGAGTGAGACCCTGTCTCAAAACAAAAAATAAAGCAATTGCAAATATTTGAAACCCCCAAAAAGAACGGGGAAGGGGTGAATCCTATCTTTACTTAATATTTTGGTTATTGTTCATGATCAGTTCTTTTGCATTAATTTTGATTTGCTAAAATACTGCATTAAAATACCATTTATCCTAATTACCGAGAGTCTAGGCATCCCCTTCCTTACCTCACCCTAGTCCCAGCCCTTCAAGTGCCTCAATTTATAAGACTTTCTGGTAAGAGCCCTTTAGTGAGCTCACCTGTTGCGTTCTGAATAGGGATCAGTTTTTTAATGTTTTCATATACATTTTCAGGAACACAGCTAGTATATAACAAAAGGAAGGACTCTCCTGTATATTTTTTCTTGGTGTTTTAAAGCCCATGCATACGAACAAATGTCTCCAATGACACAGAATCTCCAACTCCAGTTGCAAATCCTCTCTCACCCAACAGGCACTCTTTATTCTGAAGAGAACTTCCTTTAACCCTGAGTAGGAACTAAAATTCAAGTCATGTAAAAACAACACTTTTCAAAAGTGCCAGTATTTTGCTTTCTTCCTGTCCTCTGGTATGTGTTCAAAGTGCTTTTTTTAACAAACTAGTCTGACAGAAACCGCAACTGCAGGAAGCTGGAGCCCAAAATAAATAACTATATTAAAAAAAAACCACTTAGGTTCAGCTCTTAAAGAGCTAAACAGGCTCATAGCAAGTAAAACCCAGTCCTCTGCAGTAAAACCACCTCCCTCCCTACCTTATTGCTGAAAGTCAAGCCCCTGCCCTCCTACCCTAGACTTTCCATCCTAAGAGTCCCAGTCCCTCCTACTTTGAAGCCAAACGCATGGCTCCAGAGATGCCTGGCTTCACTCTGCCTCCTTCCTCCTGGAGGGCCGGAGCAGGGGCTTCACACTCACAGGGTGACAGAGCAGCACAGGACAGAATGACTCAGGTGGCAGGAACGCTCTGGTTGCTTGATGAGCAAAGCGTGTGGGGGAGGAGCAAATGGCTTCGATCAAGCAGCAGATGAGCAAGGCAGTCTAAGAGGAGAAAAGGGAATCACATAATGTGTATTTGTACTTTCTTTAAAAAAAAAAAAAAAGACCAAAAACCAAAGAAACAAAGCTCAGATTCTACTTAGCGATCTCAAGACTTGCCCACAGATACTCAACTAAGTGTTTAACAATGTCTACACCCTGTCCAGGCCAGCCTGTGTCTCTTCTCCAGCCCGTAGCTGTCAGGTTGTTTTATACGCTGGTGCCACCTGTAGGGCGTGGTACAGGGGGGCCTGCTGGATTACATCTTAGTGTGTATTTACTACACATGCTGCCTGAACTGCCTGCATTCTGGCTGTGGCCTGGTGTATATCCCAGGCCTTGGGTCATTTCCATCCTACATCTCCCAGAGCCCATAGATACCCAGGGTAGCCTTTAAAACTGGTGTCAGGCTGGGGCTGGAAAGTACCACCCAGATCCAGAACCAGCCTGCAGAATCCAGCTGCCTGGGGTTTGGGAGGGAAAGCCTTGACAGGCACTAAGCTGGCTGTTCCCTGTGAGTCAGAGCACACTGCACTGAGAGTTGCATCCCTTGGGATGGGTTGAACGGTCACAACCAGAGGATACAGAGAGTCTCTTCCTTACCTCCTTCAAGCCAACCACGGGCTTTGTGTATTAGTTTTTTCATGTACAAAGCTGTCAAATAGTAAGGTCGAAGGGTATTCCTTGTCCCCTCTTGCTAATAATGCAGGATTCTAGCCCTCTCTGCTTCTCATCTTAGTCTATTTCTGAATGCTCACAGGAGTTTATCTTGCATCCTTATGATTAAGTCAGTTCAATTTCAATGTTATGTCCTGGACTCTGCTGCCAGTGTCTGGCACTGAAACCCTGTGCTGCTAAAGTGCAGGGCAAAGTAGGGAGACAGCATCATGTCCCCCTTTTTATAGGTTTCACTCTGTTGTTAGGATATAGGAGTGGTACAGTAGGCCAAAAAGTGACCCCCCAAAAGATATCCACATCAAACCCCTAAATCTGTGAATGTTCCCTTGCTGGGGAGAAAAGGTCTTTGCCGATGTGATGAAATTAAGGATCTTGACAGGAGGTGCTTATTCGGCATTATCCAGGTGGACCCCAAATGCAATCACATGTATCGTTATAAGATAGACACACGGAGGGGTTGGACGTGGTGGCTCATGCCTGTAATCCCAGTACTTTGGGAGGCTGAGGTGGGCAGATCACCTGAGGTCGGGAATTCAAGACCAGCCTGACCAACATGGAAAAACACCGTCTCTACTAAAAATACAAAATTAGCTGGGCGTGGTAGCGGGGTGCCTGTAATCCCAGCTACTCTGGAGGCTGAAGCAGAAGAATCGCTTTAACCCAGTGGGCAGAGATTGCGGTGAGCTGAGATGGTGCCATTGCACTCCAGCCTGGGCAACAAGAGCGAAACTCTGTCTCAAAAAAAAAAAAAAAAAGATAGACACACAGACAAGACACAGACATACTACAGAAGACATACAGAGGGGAAGTCAATGGAAAACTGAGAGATGTGGAACGATGCTGGGACATCGGAAGACAGAGGAGGGTAGGAACGGATTGTCCCCCAGGGCCCTGGAGAGAGTGTGGTGCTGCTGACACCTTAATTTCAGACTTCTGACCTCCAGAAGTGTGAGACAATAAATTTCTGTTGTGTGGAATTTAGTTTGTGGTAATTTGTTACTGCAGTCTCAGGAAAGGAAGATGAGCAATGTTGTTTATATTCTCCCAATGCCCTGCAGGGGTTTCTTTTGTGTATTTGTCCTCTAATTGGGTGAGTGTTCTCAATTGAAAGAGCTCTTTCGGTTATTGCTCCCATAGGACTCAGACATGAGTAGACGGTGATCCTGGGCTCGGACAAGTAGCAGCCACCAAACTCTACTAGAGATCCTGTCTCCCCTCTGCACAAATTCGTTCTGTCTGGTTCCCTCTTCCTTTAGGAGAGTTCTGTCCACGGGGTTCCTCAGGCCCTCCTGGAGTAGACTTCAGATGGGCCACCCCGAAAAACTCACGTGGAGATCTTAATGCCGGGGGGAGATTGGACTCACCTCGGAAATAACATGATACACAGGCATGTGTAAACGCAATGTGCAAAACTTGGCTGCCTGGGTTCCTAACAGACTCGAATGCATTTGGAGAGCAGGATGAGGTTTCTTTGTAGCTGGCATAAGATAAAATTCCATTACAAGTTGCATCCAAATTACCCACTAGCTGCTGCTGCTGCTTCTTTTTTTTGTTTGTTTTTGGCAGAGTCCCGCTGTGTCGTCCAGGCTGGAGTGCAGTGGTGTGATCTCGGCTCACTGCAACCTCCCTTCACCCCCGGGTTCAAGTGAACCTCCTGTCTCAGCCTCCTGAGTAGCTGAAATTACAGGTACCGGCCACCACGCCCAGCTAATTTTTTTTTTTTTTTTTTTTTGGTATATTTAGCAGAGACGGGGTTTCGCCATGTTGGCCAGGCTGATCTCAAACTCCTGACCTCAAGTGATCTGCCTGCCTCGGCCTCCCAAAGTGCTGGGAGTACAGGTGTGAGCCACCGCGCCCGGTCTCCTGCCAGCTTTGTTGAATGGCCTTCATTGCCTAAAATACTCTCTTCCTCAACTTCAACAAGGGGCTGAAGACTCTACTGTGAAAACCCCTTTTTTATGTTACCAATTTGTACCATAGGTATTCTTCATCTGGAGAACAAGTTACCTCAGAGGACTGCAATTTTAAATAAAGATACCCCAAGCCACCATTTATGATTATCTTCTTCTGGGCACTATAGAAAATTCCTAAACAAAATGTTGTTGTACTGTCGTGCCCAGTGGAAACTTACTTTCTAAAAAAAAAAAAAAGCTATTGGCCAGGTGCAGTGGCTCCTGCCTGTAATCTCAGCACTTTGGGAGGCTGAGTGGGGAGGATCACTTGAGACCAGGTGTTTAAGATCTGCCTGAGCAACACAACAAGACCCCATCTCTACAAAAAATTTTAAAATTACCTGGGCATGGCGTTGCGCTTCTGTAGTCCTAGCTACTTGGGAGACTGAGGAGGGAGGATCACTTGAGCCCGGGAGTTTGAGGGTGCAGTGAGCTATGATCATGCCACTGCACTCCAGCCTGAATGACAGAGCAAGATTCTGTCTCTAAAAAAAAACAAACTTTTTTTTATTTTATAATATATCTCAGAGAGGCTTTTATATCCATATATTGAGTGTCCTTGACCTTTCTTTGTGTCAGTATTATTCCATTGTGTAGATGTAACATCAGTTTTTTTTTTAGACGGAGTCTCACTCTGTTGCCCAGGCTGGAGTGCAGTGGCATGATCTCAGCTCACTGCAACCTCTGCCTCCAGACTTCAAGCAATTCTTCCGCTTCAGCCTCCTGAGTAGCTGGGACTACAGGCGTGCACCACCACATCCCCGGCTAATTTTTGTATTTTTAGTGCAGACAGGGTTTCACCATATTGGCCAGGCTGGTCTCAAACTCCTGACCTTGTGATCCACCCGCCTCGGCCTCCCAAAGTGCTGGGATTACAGGCGTGAGCCACTGCGCCCCGCTGTACATCAGTTTTTCAAAAAACTTGTCCCCTATGATGGACATTTAGCAACAACCTAAATTTAAAATTAGGCTGGGTGCAGAGGCTCACACCTGTAATCCTATCACTTTGGGAAGCTGAGGTGGGTGGATTACTTGAGCCCAGGAGTTCAAGACCAGTCTGGGCAACATGGCAGAATCCCATCTCTACTAAGAATACAAAAAATTGGCCGAGCGTCATGGAATGTGCTTAAAGTCCCAGCTGCTCAGGAGGCTGAGGTGGGAGGATCACTTGAGTCTGGGAGGCAGAGGTTGAAGTGAGCCAAGATGGCACCACTGCACTCCAGCCTGGGTGACAGAATGAGACCCTGTCTCAAAAAATAGAAAACAGGCTGGCTTGGTGGCTCACGCCTGTAATCCCAGCACTTTGGGAGGCTGAGGCGGGTGGATCACTTGAGGTCAAGAGTCCGAGACCAGCCTGGCCAACATGGTGAAACCCTGTCTCTACTAAAAATACAAAAATTAGCCAGGCTTGGTGGCATATGCCTGTAATCCCAGCTACTCAGGAGGCTGAGGGAAGAGAATTGCTTGAACCCAGGAAGTGGAGGTTACAGTGAGCTGAGATCACTGTACAGTGAGCTGAGATCATTGCACTCCAGCCTGGGCGACAGAGTGAGACTCTGTCTTAAAATAAATAAATTAATTAATTAAATTAAATGAAAAAAATTAAAAAATTAATACTTCTAAAAAAACAGGAACGAATTTCACAGTGCTCTCAGTATATTAGTAAAATATTTTCCAATAAAAATTATTTTTAATACTATCTTATTTTAAAATACATACATATATGTGTTTTTATTTTATAATATATCTCAGAGAGGTTTTTATATCTATATATTGAGTGTCCTTGACCTTTCTTTGTGTCAGTATTATTCCATTGTGTAGATGTAACATAGTTTTTTAAAAACTTGTCCCCTATAATGAACATTTTGCAATATATATATATATTTACTTGTAATAAATCTACATGTTTTACAGAGCAACCAGATTTAGTAAACCTCCAAATGCCCCATCGGATGGGGCCATGAGGGCAGGGAAGCCATATGAAAGGCCCACAAGACTTGGGGAAGGATTGCATAGAGGGATTGGTGCAGAGCCTGAAAAGCAGGTTAGTCCTGATCCCGGGGCTGCACCATTATCCTGGACAAATTCCAAGGCCATCTGCTTTGCCTGTCAAGCCTAATGGTTTTCAAGTTTCTGGTGTCGAACAAGTAGGAATAGAGAAACTTACTTAAGTTACCTCCAGCTAATGAAGAAATATTGAAGTTCTTTTGAAGTTGGGTCATAAACATTTTACCAAGAAGAGGAAGTAACAATTGTCTTAGGGTAACATTGATAAAATATCCTAATCCTTTGATGTCAGTGTAGGAAACAGCTGAGTAATTTATTAGCAAGCTTATGCTTTAAGTACAATTATTGTAGAAGAAAAATGTTCATATCTGAATTTTGCTCTCAGTTGCTCTCAAAGCAGTTTCTCCTCAAGTTCATTAATAACCATGTGTTTAAAAATTTTATCTTTAGACAACATATAAACAGCATGATGAAAATGAACCAAATGCTTCTTATTGACTATATATTTTACACATAAAAATGAGCCATTAGTTTAGATACTCTGATTCTCTTTCCAGTTCACAGAAAAATGACCTATAATTTGTTTTATTTTACCAAATAAAGAATGAATTTGAAAATACCCTTTCCTGGCCAGGCGCGGTGGCTCACGCCTGTAATTCCAGCACTTTGGGAGGCCGAGGCGGGTGGATCATGAGGTCAGGAGTTCAAGATCAGCCTGGCCAGCATGGTGAAACCCTGTCTCTACTAAAAAAAATACAAAAAATTAGCCGGGTGTGGAGGCACACACCTGTAATCCCAGCTACTCGGGAGCCCAAGGCAGGAGAATCACTTGGACACGGGAGGCTGAGGTTGCAGTGAGCGCAGATCGCGCCATTGCACTCCAGCTTGGGCAACAAGAGAGAAACTACGTCTCAAAATAAAAAGAAAGAAAGAAAAGAAAAGAAAATACCCTTTCCATTCTCCTTTTGTCTCCATTCTCCTTTTGACTTTTTTTTTTTTTTTTTTTCTTTTTTTTGAGACGGACTCTCGCTCTGTCGCCCAGGCTGAAGTGCAGTGGCGCCATCTCGGCTCACTGCAAGCTCCGCCTCCCCGGTTCATGCCATTCTCCTGCCTCAGCCACCCGAGTAGCTGGGACTACAGATGCTCGCCACTAGGCCCGGATAATTTTTTTGTATTTTTTTTTTTTTTAGTAGAGACGGGGTTTCACCATGTTAGCAAGGATGGTCTCCATCTCCTGACCTCGTGATCCGCCCGCCTCGGTACAGGCGTGAGCCACCGCGCCCGTCCTCCATTCTCTTTTTGATAGAATGTGGAAACATAGAGAAAAGAGTCTTCCACTCCTGCCTTATCATTGCTTCTTCCTAGTGATAATCTTTGCATTTGTTTGGCACAAGATGTGATGTTGCAAACGGCTGAGCCTCATGCTTCCAACTCCAAGGGAATTCCTGGGTGTAGAAGAATTCTTGTTCCCCTTCACCCTTCAGAGTTCAATGGAAATCAACTAATTAACTTTACAAAAGGTGGATTAATAAGAGAAAAGGCATACAAATTTGTATTAACTTGCACGGAGTGAAAATCACAGAGTGATTATCCCTCAACCCAATGGGGTACAGATGCTCATATACCTTTCTTCTTAGGGGAAAGGGGGATGGAGACGTGTAGATAATTTTACGGGCGTAGTAAATGATTTTTAGAGGAATTCAATGGGCTTGAAGAACATAAAATGGCCTGGACAAGTCTGTTGGGCCCGCAGAGCAGACGATGGTTTCTGACAAAAGTCTATCCAGGTGTGTTGACAGGCTTTAAGTCTTTCTTTCTGTGATAGGAATTTTCAGTTAATTAAAATTCAAGGAAGGGACCAGAGATCATTGTTTTCCTCTTTGGCAGGTCTGAACTTTGGGCAGATAAGGGAACTTCAGAGAACAACTTCATCTCGTGCTTTGGGAGAGATAGGGGATCAAGAGGAAGGTGGAGGGGGAAGGTTAGAGAGACCTTGAGCCTTCTTCTTTAGTTCAGCATGTCAAAGCACCATATTTTGGGGTATTTGTTTCTGAACCCCAACATCTGCAAATTATGGGAGTCAAATTGTCCTCACTCAGGTTTATGACTGCCATGCTCCTGTTTTGCGAGATAGGCTGTGATTTTTCTTTCCCCACTTTTATTTTTTTTTTTTGGGACGGAGTCTCGCTCTGTCACCAGGCTGGAGTGCAGTGGCACGATCTCGGCTCACTGCAACCTCTGCCTCCCGTGTTCAAGTGATTCTCCTGCCTCAGCCTCTTGAGTAGCTGGGACTACAGGCGCCCACCACTGCGCCCGGCTAATTTTTGTATTTTTAGTAGAGACAGGATTTCACCATTTTGGTCAGGATGGTCTTGATCTCTTGACCTCGTGATCCACCTGCCTTGGCCTCCCAAAGTGCTGGGATTACAGGTGTGAGCCACTGCACCTGGCCTCTTTCCCCACTTTGGCAAACTCAGTGTGTCTCCACAAATAACAGAATCCTCGGTAGCTAGTACATTGGTCCCATAATGAGGCTATGTAATGTGTTATGTGAAAGCAACAATCAAATTCTCACCATCCTTCAGATTGTTTTACTCTTTCCAATTCTGGATTGTAAGTTCCCTGTTCACTGTGACTGCTAACTCTTCCTAAAGGGGATGCAAATTGAATTGTGTGATTTGAATTTTAGATTGTAAACTCATCTTCAGTGAAACATGTTTTTGCTGTGAATTTCTCATGAGGCCCTGACAGTGAAAGTGTCTCTACTGAGCAGTTTCCTGTTTAGTTCTGCCAGATCATTGAAGGTTTCAACAGTCCCGACCAGTTTTGTGTTAATTTGTTGCCTTATATGCTTAGAGTTTCTGCAGCACAAAGGGAGTGTAAAAATCAGGTCTTAGGCTTTGTTTTCTCACAAGTGATATTTTCTTTTCTTTTCTTTTCTTTTTTTTTTTTGAGACAAAGTCCCACTGTGTCACCCAGGCTGGAGTGTAGCGGTGCAGTCTCGGCTCACTGCAACCTCTCCCTCCCAGGTTCAAGTGATTCTCATGCCTCAGCCTCCCAAGTAGCTTGGACTACAGGCATGCACCACCACACCTAGCTAATTTTTATAATTTTTAATAGTTGCCCAGGCTGGTCTCGAACTCCTGACCTCAGGTTATCTGTCTGCCTCATCCTCCCAAAGTGTTGGAATTATAGACCTGAGCCACCATGCCCGACCAACAAGTGATATTTTCTTAACACCCAAGGTCTCAGACAGTTGGCATGCTGTGGGATCTACTTCCCCAGGACAGTGGGAAGAGTTTTTCTAGGCCATGATTTCTGGACAGAGTAGCTCTTTAATGTTTCAAGATTTATTTAGAGTCCAAATTCCAGCTCTCCTATTCCACATGGACAAAAGTCATCATATTTTCTGTCCCTAGCCCAGTGTCTAGGGCTCACAGTTGAGCCTAAAATCCATCCAGAAAAATTTTGGATGGAAAGCAAGCAATAAATAGTGAAATCAAAGGACTATTAAGCCAGGTGCAGTGGGGTGTGCCTGTAATCCCATTACTTGGGAGACTGAGGTGAGAGGATTGCTTGAGCTCAGGAGTTCGAGACCAGCCTGGGCAATATAGCAAAACCCAATCTCCATTAGAAAAAATAAATAAAGAAATATAAAAGGAAGGCTGGGTGTGGTGGCTCACATCTGTAATCCCAGCACTTTGGGAGGCTGAGGTAGTCAGATCACCTGGGGTCAGGAGTTCGAGACCAGCCTGGACAACATGGCGAAACCCTATCTTTACTAAAAATACAAAAATTAGCTGGGTGTGGTGGTGTGTGCCTGCAATCCCAGCTACTCAGGAGGCTGAGGAAGGAGAACTGCTTAAATCTGGGAGGTGGAGGTTGCAGTGAGCCAAGATCGTGTCTCGGCACTCCAGCCTGGGATACAGAGTGAGACTAAAAAGGGTTTTACTTTGTAAATGCTAAATTTGAGGTGATATGTGAACTTGAGTTTGTTGGAAAGGCTGTTTCTCACTCTATCTCCCTGTACGTTATTTGTTACATATAATTTAACATACATATTAAGGCCAGGCACAGTGGCTCACACCTATAATCCTAGTACTTTGGGAGGCTGAGGCGGGTGGATCACTTGAGCCCATAAGTTTGAGATCAGCCTGGGCAACTTGGAGAAACCTGTCTCTACAAAAAATAGAGAAATTAGTTGGGCCTGGTTGCACACTCCTGTAGTCCCAGCTACTCTGAAAGCAGATGTAGGATCACTTGAGCCTGGTCAAGCCTGCAGTGAGCTCAGATTGTGCCACTGCACTCCAGCCTGGGTGACAGAGGGAGAACTTTTCTCAAAAAATAAAATAAATAGAATATGTATTTTAAATATTCACCTGGACAAGACCAGAGCCAATTTGGGGCAAAATCGTTAAGTCCATAAGTTCAGGGGCCTCCCAACCCTTGCTGGAGCAGATGTCAAGAAGAGTGGCCCTGTGGTGAAGTGGAAAAAATTGACTTTGGAGCCAGGCAAGCCTGGGTTCAAGTCCTGTCTGTGGCATTTAGTAGCCATGTGACTTTGGTAAAATCAGTTAATTTTTCTGAGCCCCAGTTACTTTTCTACAAAATAAGGAGAATAGTGATCACCCTTCAGTGTTGTTGAGAGTATTAAATTATGTAAAGTAGTTTAGGAGTTACATCATACATATAATCAACTTACATGAATTCCACAGCACTGGCCTTTCTTCCCCTTTTTCCTCTTTTATGTAATTAAACATTCTGAAATACGCTTTAGTTTCTAAATGAAATCTTGCTCTGTCACCCAGGCTGGAGTGCAGTGGCATGATTTTGGCTCCCTGTAGCCTGAACTCCTGGGCTCAAACAACCCTCCTTCCCCAGCCTCGCAAGTAGGTGGGACTACAGGGACACACCAACACACTTGGCTAATTGTTATATTTTTTTGGTAGATATGGGGTCTCACTATGTTGTTTGAACTCCTGGGCTCAAGCGACCCTCTCGCCTTGGCCTTCCAAAATGCTGGAATTATAGGTGCGAGCCATTGCGCCCGGCCCTGAAATACGCTTTTAATATGTAATTTTAGTTATATATGTTTTTATATGTAATTTTAATTATATATGTAAGAAGTATGTTTTACATTTATACGTACATGTTGGCATAAAAGAATATATACATGTCTCTATGTGTGCAGTATTTTCTGAGTTATTTAAGAAATTTTCAAGACTCATTTTGGCAATAGGCAACTTTTGCCCCAGATATTTGCTTTGGAATCTCACTCCCACATGAGATTTTGTTCTGTTGGTTTCAGAAGGTGTTCAACAAACTTTAGCCCCCTTTCCTCCTTTGCTCCTAATTTGTTTCTATGTTTTAGGTTTCTACTGAAATACCTGATGATCTCATGCTGTCACTGTTAACTCCTGTGAAAGGAAGGCATCCAGTATCTTTATCCTAAGCATTTGGAGATCATGGGTTCCAGCTTCCAGAGCACCACTGAAGTGGGGAAGGAAGAGCATGGGGATCAAAGATCAACCTAAAGGGCAGTGCGATTTTTTTTTTCTTATCAACATTGTAATGAAACAGGCCATGCCTGTAATCCCAGCATGTAGGAGGATAAGGTGGGCAGATCACTTGAGGTCAGGAGTTTGAGACCAGCCTGGCCAACGTGGTAAAACCCAGTCTCTACTAAAAAAAATGCAAAAATAAACATGGTAAAATTGGTTTCTGTTATATATTGTTCACTTAAAGTTGCAGTTTCCGAGAACCTATTAATGATATTAGGTGTGGATTTGACTACTTTGCTTTGTCCCTTGTGCATATTCTCCTTCAGTGAGCTTGGCAGGGAAGTCCAGTGCAGGATTCTGGTATTCCAAGATCTTCTGACTATAATACCATCACATAACATGATTACATCTTACTTTGACATGTTGGATGCTACAATGTTTAGGGTCTTTATTTGCATATCAGAGATCTTTGTATAATACAATTAAAAATTAGTAAGTAAAAAAAAATTCACTGCCTTGCATTTTCTCTGGGAAGTTAAGAATACCATAGAAATAATCAGCAGATAGGAGAGTAAGCGCTAAAGTTTGTGATCCAGGTTTTGGTGCTGGAATTGTCCAGAGAGCAGCAGATGCCAGAAGGATCGCAGAGGCTTCAGGGCAAGGCAGACTTGAACTAAACACTCATAACCTCATGAGAAACGCCCGGACGGGGCTGGCAAACTCATCCAGCTGAAGGGCTGTCCTCCAGACAGCAGTTTGGACAATCGTTTCCAAAGTCATATGGCAAGTTTGTATTTGAATCGTGGGAATCTGATGCAATAAGTGATGCGGGCAACTGAAGCCACTGAGCATTGGAAACACTTGACCTTCAATGGGTGCTGGTGTTCAGATTCCAAGTATTCTGACTGCTTCTGGGGCTAAGGAGGAATGGTGCCAGCCCCTAGGGAGAGGGAAATGGCAAGAGGATGTCACATGCCTAGTCCCAGCTGAGTGGGCTGGAGCTTCAGTCCCAGCAGGGGACTGTGTCTAGGTCATAGAGAGAGAAGCCTTGTACAGGAACTTGGGAAACTAGTGATGTTGAGGGGGTTGAGGGGGATAAGTGGAGGGCAGAGGCTTCATTTTACTTGCATTCCCAGGAACTCATCTCTGGGCACACCAGCTACTCCTGGGAGTAAGGCACCAATGTTACTTCCAGACCCAACTAGGTAAATGGGTAAGGGACTTGCTTAGAATTGGTTTAAGGATCAAGAATGACTGAGCCTGCAGCTGAGGAGACCGAGTAATGTCAACTGAAGAATCACATAATTTATACATTTAGAAAAAATTCTTTTTTTTTTTTTTTTTCCAGAGACGAAGTCTTATTCTGTCACTCAGGCTGGAGTGCAGTGGTGCGATCTCGGCTCACTGAAACCTCCACCTCCCAGGTTCAAATGATTCTTGTGCCTCAGCCTCCTGAGTGGCTGGGATTACAGGCACCCACCACCATGTCTGGCTAATTTTTGTATTTTTAGTAGAGATGGGGTTTCACCATGTTGGCCAGGCTGGTCTTGAACTCCTGGCTCAAGTGGTTTACCCGCCTCGGCCTCCCAAAGTACTGGGATTATAAGTGTGAGCCACTGCACCTGGTCAGAAAAAAGACTTTTTTTTAAAAAATTTATTATTATTATACTTTAAGTTTTAGGGTACATGTGCACAATGTGCAGGTTAGTTACATATATATACATGTGCCATGCTGGTGCGCTGCACCCACTAACTCGTCATCTAGTATTAGGTATATCTCCCAACGCTATCCCTCCCCCCTCCCCCCACCCCACAACAGTCCCCAGAGTGTGATGTTCCCCTTCCTGTGTCCATGTGTTCTCATTGTTCAATTCCCACCTATGAGTGAGAATATGCGGTGTTTGGTTTTTTGTTCTTGCGATAGTTTACTGAGAATGATGATTTCCAATTTCATCCATGTCCCTACAAAGGACATGAACTCACCATTTTTTATGGCTGCATAGTATTCCATGGCGTATATGTGCCACATTTTCTATAAAGGGTTACAGCCCGTAAGGTGGCTGTCCTCACAGGCTGCAAAGTGTAGCCTCTGGCAGAGATTGTTAGCAAGCACTTCAAGGAAGGGGAGGGTGGAACAGGGATTTATGCTGAATGTGTTGGCCAGGTATATGTATTCACCAGGTTACAGGAGGAGCTATGAATATTCATGGAGGAGATCACAATGCATGTGTACCAAATAAACATATATGTTACATAAGATCCATGTTCACTTTTAACAAATGAGAAGACAACATTTAAATGCATTACAATTAGACCCTCTGCATCAAAAGGTTAAGCAGGGACATGAAGGCACTCAGTGCCCAGCCTCTGTAAACCAGCTAGAACCAGTCCACAGTCAGTGGTCTCTTATCAGGAGAAAGTTACTGAAATTAGTGTACTGTCCAATCAAAGCTGTAGTTGTGGCTTGTAAAACGGGTGTGTGTGTGGGGGGGTGGTCAGTTAGCATCTGGCAGTGAGGGAGTTGAATTGTTTTAATATTGCTTATCTCAAGGACAGTACTTGCTTAGCTGATAGAGAAAAAGAAAAGTCCCGTGGCAGTCAAAACATAGTTTATTCTTTAAGTGTAAGGGGTGTGTGACTTAACCTTTCTCTGGCATGGCCTTATGTCCTGTTTATACTTTGGTATCTTATTGCCACAAAGAGTCTATTCTGTGAGTCTTATGATCTCGAATTTAACATTAATGCTGGTCAGCTGTGGTGTCTAAACTACACGAAGAGGGGAGCACAATGAGGCCCATCTGGCCTCCTGTCCCATCATGGCTGGGAACTCAGTTTTTAAGGTTTCTCTGGGGTCCCCTTGGCCAAGAGGGGGTCTGTTCAGTTGGTTGAGGGCTTAGGATTTTATTTTTAGTTCTCAGTGACATAGAAGTGGATTTAGCTCTTGGAAGGATGCTTAGCCCAGTGCCAGAGCATAGCAGGGACTCAATAAATGTTGATTGAGGTGATGACTGAGGTTGAAGAGACAAAAGAAATACATAGGAAACATTTTTTCCCACAATGTGAGAACATATATCACCAAAAACTACATTGTATGGCTCAGCCAAAATTATGTAGGAGATTGCATTGGTTAGGATAAAGGCTATGCTACTGCAAAAAAGAGACTCAAAAATTCAGAGACTTAAAAAGGATAAAAATGTATTTCTCTTTGATATAACAATTTGATTAGTCTAGGCTATCAAGACAGCTTTACTTACGAGGCCATTCAGGATCAATTGCTTCTTCCACCATTGCTTAGGGCTGCAGTTCCTAAACTGTGTACCAACTTGTCCCAGGGAGCTTCAGTGAACTGCTAGGGGCACCATGGAATGTTTCAAATTTTTAACAAAGACACAGTGATCCTCAACATCTGACATGCCACAAAAACTACTAGCTACTAGGTAGTTCACAGTATCAACTTTAGATAGCACTACTTTCCTTTTGATGACGTCGTGTTTTTGTAAAGCTAGGTCTTTGGTGGTTGCTATGATAAAAAGTAAGTGTTATGAGAAAATCAGTGTGAAACAGTGAATAAAGGTGGCAGTGTCCAATGTGAATCCAAGGTCTGAGGACTTGTACAGTGTCCAACAGGTGCACATTCCCATTACCAAGTAATTGCAGTTGTTTAAAAGTAAAATAAAATGTTGTTTTTATTTCAATTTATGTAAATTTTATTTTTGCAAATGACTACTAAGTGTTGGGAGACAATTCTCCATGGATTTCTCATGGGCTTGCACATGTCATAAGCAAAGGCCCTAGCTGCCTTTGATCCAGACTATATTTTCAAGATGTTTGTGTAGCTAATAGCCTCGGGAGGCAGAGATAGCAACTTCCTCTGGAGTAAAGAGCAGGTCTGTTTACTGTCTAGTAATAAAGATAATGTCTCCCTCCAGGGCAAAGATCAGGCAGGCTTACTGCTGATTATAAAAGATTCATATTACCAAAGCTTGGTAACCTGAGATTCAGGCTACCTCTCTTATAATACAACCCACTGTGTCTGCAGGTGCCATATGGCCCTCTTCATATAGCACTGTAGGAATCAGGGCTCAGAAAACCAGAGCTAATGAGGACACTCTGGCTATTGCTACTGCCAAGAGTAATAAATTCCTTAGTTTCTGACCCATGAGTCTTGTGTCTTCTGCCAGCATCCATAAAACTGTGGCAGACTAACTTGCTAGTTTACAAGTAGGATGAAATCTCAGACCCCTCACAGTTTTTGACATTAAGTTGTTAGGATACACGAACTTATTAGGTTGTTTGGATAAAACTACTCAATAAACAGAACTGTTGGGTACTTCTTTTGGCCAGGGAGCACTGTGATAAAATTACTGAGACACTAAGGGTGCTGTGAACTGAGAAGTTTGGGAATTTCTGGCTCTGTGCATTTCTGTGCATTGTTCTCATCTCTGCGTGTGTGTGTGTGTGTGTGTGTGTGTGTGTGTTTGACAGAGTCTCACTCTGTCACCCAGGCTAGAGTGCAGTGGTGTAATCTTGGCTCACTGCAACCTCTGCCTCCCGGGTTCAAGTGATTCTTGTGTCTCAGCCTCCCGAGTAGCTGGGATTATAGGCATGCACCACCATGCACAGCTAATTTTTGTACTTTTAGTAGAGATGGGTTTTCACCATGTTGTTCAAGCTGGTCTTGAACTCCTGACCTCAGGTGATCCACCCGCCTTGGCCTCCCAAAGTGCTGGGATTACAGGTGTGAGCCACTGCACCCAGCCTCATCCATGTGTTTGAAGATGACTGGGAAGTCATCACTTTACAACTGGCAGAGAGGTAAAAGGGAAAAAGACAAAGGAAGCCATTTCTTTTTAAAAGCAAGCCAGGCACAAGTCACACACATTTCTGGCTCACATTCCATTGGTGAACTTAGTTATATGTTCACAGCCAGCCACTAAGGAGGCTGGGAAGTGGAATCTCTAGTTAAGTATCCATGTGCCTGGCTTAAACTCTACATTTCTGGAAGAAAAGGAGATAGATTTTGGTGGACAACTAACATTCTCCACCACAGAGATATTTCCCTATGGTTAGTTATTGCTGCTTGAACTAATACTCCGGGTGGAGATGTGTAAATAGTCTTTTAATATCTTCATTGTGAGCTGGCACTGTGTGGTTTTTATCTGACAGGAATGTGCTTGGTAATCTCTGCAGTTTTCTTGCTTCCTTACCCTCTTTTGGCTTCCTATACTAGCCCTAATGCTCAGAACCCATTAATGAGAATCTCTGCTGATACAGTTTGGCTGTGTCCCTACCCAAATCTCATCTTGAATTGTAGCTCCCATAATCCCCATGTGTCCTGGAAGGGACCCAGTGGGAAGTAATTGAATCATGGGGGCGGGTTTTCCCGTGCTGTTCTCATGATAGTGAGTAAGTCTCACGAGATCTGATAGTTTGATAAAGGGCGGTTCCCCTGCACATGCTTTCTTGCCTGTTGCCATGTAACAACTGCCTTTGCTCCTCCTTTGCCTTCTGCTATGATTGTGAGGCCTCCCCAGCCATGTGGAACTGTGAGTCCATTAAATCTCTTTTTCTTTATAAATCACCCAGTCTCAGGTATGTCTTTATTAGCAGTGTAAGAACAGACTAATACATTTGCCTAGGCAGATTCTGGGATGCTGAATCTCTTCTCTTGGGTGGCAGGTGCTGGGACCTGCAATGTGTATTCTTGGATTTTAGAGCTTATGGTGGAGGGTGGAGCAGTGAGTAGGGCATGGATCCTCGACTCATGTCTACAGCAAAGTGGGGCAGAGCAACCATATTTAGCACCAAATACAAGCAGGAGTGGATCCAGGCTTTGAAGGGCCTGGGGCTTAAACAATTTGGGGATTCTCTTTAAGAAAAAAAAGATATAAAATTAAGTATGTATAAATAATGAATATTTATTACTTAATAAATATTTACTATTAATAAATAATACACAAATATTTATTATTTATTCAAAATAAATATTCATTTGGAATAAGTGAAGTAATAATAGTAATTTTTCAAATGTAGAAATTCTGGCAGATATTACAAACATCAACACACTTTTAAAAACTAATATTTTTATTCATTATCTGTCCAACACACCTCTATAAATTTTTTGGTAATTTTTATATGATTAATAATTCTTAAAAATATATAAAACTAATCTGAAATTAAAATATACAGAAGAGCACTTGTTTTTTTTTTTTTGAGATGGAGTTTTGCTGTTGTTGCCCAGGCTGCAGTGCAATGGCGTGATCTTGGCCCACTGCAAGCTCCGCCTCCTGGGTTCCGACAATTCTCCTGCCTCGGCCTCCTGAGTAGCTGGGATGTCAGGCACCCACCACCATGTCTGGCTAGTTTTTGTATTTTTAGTAGAAACGGGGTTTCACTGTGTTGCCCAGCCTGGTCTTGAACTCCTGACCTCAAGTGATCTGCCCACCACAGCCTCCCCGGCTAATTTTTGTATTTTTAGTAGAGATGGGGTTTCACCATGTTGGCCAGGCTGGTCTTGAACTCCTGACCTCAAGTGATCTGCCCACTTCAGCCTCCCAAAGTGCTGGGATTAGAGGCGTGATCCACTGGGCCCAGCCTCAGAAGAGCAATTTTAAATTGTACTTGTGTTGAACTATATTATAATTATTAATCTAATTATAATTATGTAATCAAATTACTATTACTTACATTGATTTATTAATGAATATGTATAGGAGTTTTGACATAAGAAAACTCCTCAGGCCATTTTGCCATTTCTGTGTCAATGTTGTGTGCCTTTTCGTCAATGAACAGACCTCGTCAGCCCAAGAGCATCAGATGTGCTACGAGGTGATGTGATCTGATTGGATGCATAAAATGTGGGACTTCCCACACAGATGGGCTTGCTGTTGGTGATACTGCTACAGTTTATGCCCTACAAATCCAGGAATTGTGACCAATCCTATTTTGTGACATTCCCATCAAAATATATATGTGTATTATGTGTTAATAATTGTGTACACTCTCCTATCAAGTATATTTCTGATAGTAGCAAACTTTTGTTTTAACCAGGTATCAATGAGAACTGAATCTTCCATTTAAAACTGTATACCTCTGATGATTGGAAGCATTTTCTGAAGACTAGCTTTTGGCTCCAGACATTTCAAACTGTATTTTCCCTCCATTACTTACATATATTTCTGGTGGTAGGCACCGTGGGACACGTTCATACCACAATTTGACCCTTGGCTCTGCACTTTGGTGTTATGACACTAGATGAGTTGGCTCAATGGGATTAGGAATATTTCTGGAAGTCATTCCTACACCAAGAGGGCTGGTAATAGCCTAACTAAACATAAAAGCGACTGCAAACCACATAAATATATGCCACTCAATCCAAACTTCATGTATCCCCAACTCAAGTTGTCCTTAGTCAGATGCCAAAAATGCCTGCCACCAACTCATCACTACTGAATAGAACGCTGATGGTGAGAAGGTCAGAGAGGAAAGACAGTGATCTTAAACAATTGCTGTTAAAATACTTTTATTTTCCAAATTGTATAAAATCACATGGCTATAGGAACACATTGTTAGGGCTGCTCAAGGGGTGTTGCATGGGGCACATGAATGTAAAACTTGATCTCCAATAGCTTCCCCTGGCAATACATAGGTTGTGAGTGACCACAGGCAGATCCATGTACAAACCAATGCAATAGCCTCAAAAAACAGCCATCATTTTGAAGCACTTTATAATTTACAAAGCATTCATATTCATTGTCATAGTCAATGCTCAAAGCAGCCTGTAGGTTGCCAAAGTAGATACCAACATTTTGAGAAGTAAAATAACTTGCTCCAGGAGAGCGAAACTTTTTGGACCCCAAACTGAGGTTGTCCAACTTTACAATTCATGCTCTTTCATTCCACCACACCAGAAAAGATTTGTACAAGAACTCTTTGCCCGACTTATATTAACAGCTCAAGAAATATTCGTGTAACCAATGAAAGAAAAGAAAGAAGTAGAGTGGGAACCAGGAATCCTTTAAGGACCTGGGAAAGACAATCCTTTAGTGGGAAGGAAAACAGACCAGAATCTCAGGCTTCCCAGCATCTCTTTCAGATGTCAACCTGTTTTTCTTGCCCAGCGGCTCCGTCCAGTGTAATGAGGGATCAGAATACAGATGATTACTCCATAAACAGGCTCTGGGTCCATGCACTCCCATAAAACAGTTTCTGTTTTTCTGGGTTACAGGTAGAGAGTGAGCTGGGTTTTCCTCTGTAGGTGGGGGTGGGGTAATGGGGAGCAGATGGGTGAGTTTTAATTAAAGTTAATTGTGGCTTTGGTAAATGAAGAAAATGATGAATGTGCCATCCACCCGTTGCATGCCTGTTGCTTAACTTCAGTTGTGTGGTGGGAGGAGGCTGGGAAGAAAATCTGGACTTTTCATTTAAATGCCTGAGGCCCTGATCTTCATTCCAGATGTGGTGAGATCAGTGATAGGATCTCAAGTTTCTCTTCTGCTTTGTCAGAACTCAGACAGGAGGAGGCTTTTCACACTGAGTTCCAACACCTAAAAGCAGACGAGGGGATGGAAACTTATGAAAGTTTCTTTAACTGGGGGCACAGTCTATTCAGCCTCTGGAATTTCTGACAACCACATTTCTTTCTGTTTTTAAATTTCTTCTTCTTCCTCTTCTTCTTCTTCTTCTTCTTCCTTCTCCTCCTCCTCTTCTTCTTCTTCATCTTCTTCCTCTTCTTCTCCTCCACCTCCTCCTTCTCCTTCTTCTTTCTTCTTTCTTCTTTTTTAATAGAGAGGGGGGTCTCTCTGTGTTGCCCAGGCTGGTCTCAAACTCCTGGACTCAAGTGATCCTCCCACCTTGGCCTCCCAAAGTGCTGGGATTACAGGTATGAGCCACCATGCCTGGCCAGTGACAGCCCAATTTCTACCCCTTTAGCAGGAGTGAAGAGAAGGGCTTATTTAAAACTAGGGCCCAGTAATTTGGAGAGTCGAATGGTCTGAGAAATGAGTAGAGAGGTCTCAGTCAAGGAGGTGAGGTCTGTTCAGAATCATTTCCTTTTATGTTTAAACCTTTAGTGGCTTCCTGTTGCCCTCAGAATAAAAGCCAAACTCCTTAGTGTAGCCCACCAGGCCCCAGATGTCCTGGCTGTGACCTCTTTCTCCCTCGCTTCCCGTGCTCCAGCCTGGTGGCCCTCCTGGTCCCCTCTCTGTCCTGCAGCCTTTGCATATGTTGCTTTCCCAGTTCTTCATATATTTGGCTTCTTGTAATCTTTCAGGTCTCAGCTTAGATTCACTTTCTTTATGTGGCCTTCTCTCACCACCTTATCCAAGGCAGCAGCCTCACCCCACTCTTCCAGCCACACTTACCTGCCATCATCTCCCTAGCACTTCAGTCTATAATGTTCTTGTCTATTTAGTTGTTTCCTTACTTATTATTGGCTTCCTAACTTACTAGACTGTAAGCTCCATGAGGGCAGAGGGCTTGATTCTCTCATTCCGTCAGCATAACCCCAGCTCTTAGCACAGTGTCTGCCCCATGGTTGATGCCTAATAAATATTGAAAAAAATAGTTTCCCTGTATGGCACTACCTGAACTACCTGTGGAAGGTTTATCTCCATGGTCAGAGTGGTTTTTCAAACTCTCAACCCCGGTCTTTGCTTTCCTACCTTAGGTTAAGCCTTCTGTCCATCAGCATTCGAAGACCAAATTAAAAAAGGCTTGTCTTAGGTCTCTCTGAGGACTCTCATCTGGTCCACTGATTAGAATAGGGGAGCAGAAGTTTTTGCAGCTGATGAAACAACCTGTTTCCCAAGTGTGTGCGCTCTCTCAGGCCAGACAGGACATGCCCTGAGAGCTTGCCAGGGCACACTCCGTCAATAATGGAGGTACCGTTCAGGCTGCATGGGCAGAACCCCGGGAGGACGGCAGCTGGCAGTGTCCATGGGAGGCGACCCTCAAGTCCAGGAGAGGTACACATAGGAAAACAAAACTCTCACAACAGGAGCCAACCTAGTGCTGGAAATGCCACTTTGCATGAAATCCCAACAGCTGAGAGCCAAGAGAGGTGGTAAAAACAGAAAAACTCCCATCCAGACATACATTTTCCACTGGAGCCCATTCCACCTCCATTTGCTTTGCCAGGGCCTTGCCATGAGGATGTTATATGCCTTCACAATCAAGAGCATCAGTTCAGGGAGAAAAAGGAGGCAAAAGTGGAATGAAGACAGCAAGGCCACAGACAAGTAAGAAGGGCTACTGTGGAAATGCTTCCTGATTCTAGAGGGTGATGATCCCAGGAGTTCCCCTGGCGTCTCTGCTAGACCCCTCGTCCTAGAGGGGAGAGACTACTTTTTTTTTGAGACGGAGTCTTGCTCTGTCACCCAGGCTGGAGTGTAGTGGCGTGATGTCGGTTCACTTGAACTCCACCTCCCGGGTTCAAGCAATTCTCCTGCCTCAGCCTCCAGAGTAGGTGGGATTACAGGCACATGCCACCACACCCGAGTAATTTTTGTATTTTTAGTAGAGATGGGGTTTCACCATGTTGGCCAGGCTGGTCTTGAACTCCTGACCTCATGATCTGCCTGCCTCAGCCTCCCAAAGTGCTGGGATTGCAGGCATGAACCACCACACCCAGTGAGACTATCTTTTAATGAGGATGTTCAGCCTGATGGCCAGCAGCCCTGGGGTCTAGTCCCAACTGTGTTACTCACTTTGCTGAGTAACTTTGGACAAGCCAGTTTGCCTGGAAACTCAGGTTCCTTTTTCATAAAATAAAAAATTAAATCTATTTATTTATTTATTTTGAGACAAGGGTCTCTCTCTCTCTGTCACCCAGGCTGGAGAGCAGTGGTGTGATCAGAGCTCACTGCAGTCTCAAACTCCTGGGCTCAAGCCATCCTCCCATCTCAGCCTCCTGAGTAGCTGGGACTACAGGTGCATGCCACCATGCCTGAGGAATTTTTAGTAGAGACAAGGTCTTGCTATGTTTCCCAGGCTGATCTCAAACTCTTGCTCTCAAGTGATCCTCCCACCTCAGCCACCCAAAGTGCTGGGACTACAGGTGTGAGCCACTTGCCCAGCCTAAATTTTAAAAAATATGGTAAAATATTCATAGCATAAAATTTGCCATTTTAACCATTTTTAAGTGTACAGTTCTGTGGCCATTAAGTATATTCAAATTGTTGTGCAATGATCACGACCATCCATCTCCACAACTTTTTCCATCTTCCTATATTAAAATTCCATACTGATATGGTTTGGCTTTGTGTCCCCACCCAAATCTCATCTTGCAGATCCCATAATTCCCACATGTTGTGGGAAGGACCCAGTGGGAGACAATTAAATCATGGAGGCGGGTCTTTCCTGTGCTGTTCTCATGAGTGAATAAGTCTCAGGAGATCTGATGGTTTTAAAAACGAGTGTTTCCCTTCACAAACTCTCTCTCTTTGCCTGCTGCCATCCATGTAAGACATGACTTGCTTCTCTTTCCCTTGCACCATGATTGTGAGGCTTTCCTCACAATCAAACCTCTTTCTTTTGTAAATTGCCCAGTCTCGGGTATGTCTTTATCAGCAGCCTGAAAACAGACTAATACACATACCCATTAAATTATAACTACTTTTTCACTGCCCTCAGGCCCTGGCAACTAGCATTCTATTTTCTCTTCTTCCTTTCTTTTTTTTTGAGACAGTTTCTCACTCTGTCACCTAGGCTGGAGTGCAGTGGTATGATCTCGGCTCTCTGCAGCCTTGACCTCCTGGGCTCAAGCAATTCTCCCACTTCAGCCTCCCAAGTAGCTAAGACTATAGGCATGCACTATCATGCCTGGCTAATTTAAAAAAAAATTTTTTTTTGTAGAGTTGGGGTCTCACTATGTTGCTTAGGCTGGTCTCAAACTTCTGGGCTCAGACAATCCTCCCTCCTCGGCTTTCCCAAGAGTTGGGATTACAGGCATGAGCCACTGCACCCAAGCCAGCATTCTACTTTCTATCTCTATGAATTTGACTACTCTAGGTACCTTATATAAGTGCAAGCATACAATATTATCCTTTTGTGAATGACTTATTTCACTTAGAACAATGTCTGCAAAATTCATTCATGCTGTAGCTTATAGCAGGATTTCTTTCTTCTTAAAGGCTACATAATATTCCATTGTTTGTAGTTACCACCTTTTGTTAATCCATTCATCTGCTGCTGGACACATAGGTTGTTTCCACATTTGGGCTATTGTGGATAATGCTGCTGTGAATGTGGGGGTGTGAATCCATCTCAGTCCCTGCTTTCAATTCTTCTGGATATATATCCAGAAGTGGAAGTGCTGGATCATATGGCAATTCTATGGTTTATTTCTATGGTCATGGCAATTCATACAATTTTGTTTCCTGAGGAACTGCCATACTGTTTTTCACAGTGGCTTTGCCAGTTTACATTCCAATAGCAGTGAACAGACGTTCCAATGAGAAATTGAACTTCTATTAGCCAGAGAATTCATCTTTGGAGGAAGTATTCCAGGAAGCTCTACACACAAAGGACATTGAGGTAGAGGATCCAGAAGCAGTGGGGGCAGGGACCGCAACACACCCTACAAACATCTCTAAGGAGCAAAGTGAAACCTGGATAAGACATCCTCTAAGTCTCCTCCACACATTAAGCATTGATTATTCTACATTCATGTGACATGTTGAGCAGCCAATAGGTTCAAGCCTTTTTTTTTTTTTTTTTTGAGAGACGGAATCTTGCTCTGTCACCCAGGCTGGAGTGCAGTGGTGCAATTTTGGCTCACTGCAGCCTCTGCCTCCCAGGTTCAAGTGATTCTCCTGCCTCAGCCTCCCGAGTAGCTGGGACTACAGGTGTGTGCCACCACGCCCGGCTAATTTTTGTGTTTTTAGTAGAGACGGGGTTTTGCCATGTTGGCCAGGCTGGTCTGAAACTCCTGACCTCAGGTGATCCACCCACCTCAACCTCCCAAAGTGCTGGGATTACAAGCATGAGCCACCGCACCTGGCCACAAGGCATATTTTCTTCACCTGTGCATTACTTGCTGTACAAGGGGTTTGAGAAGACTTGAAAAACTCACACAATAGAAAAGGATAAAACACACAGTGGAGAGTATCAGGACAGAGGAAGGTGGGAGAGATGCATTGTAATATATGAGCAAATAGCCACTGTCTCTGCCCACAGGCTATCTTGTCTGTACGTATTGTAGGCAAAAGAATGTTGGAGAAATCTGGGTAGAGATTATACACATGCGGAATCTCCAGAGGCAAAGGAAGACAAAATTGTTTATGTCAATTTTATATCTGTCTCACCCAAAGCCGCACTGCAAGACTCAGAGAGTAAAGGGAGCAGGAAAAAAAAATAACATGTCGAGGAGGCAAAGTTGGTGCTTCTAAGAATGAACTCAAGTCATACGACCTTAGATTGAAATCCTATCTCTACCACCTGCTAATCCAGGGCAAAAGACTTAACCTCTTTTAGTCTCCGTCTTCCCATCTACAGAAGGGTGATGGTAGAAATTGTTGTGAGGATTAAGAGAGAGAATGCATGTAAGACACTTAGTCCAGGGCCTGCTGTAGTCACTATCAGTATTGGCAGCTACTCTTACTGAAATTATATTTTGAAGGTCCCCATGCCATATCTGTTTTGTTCATTCTTCTGTCCCCAGCACTTAGCAGAGTGCCTGGCTCAAAGTAGGTACTGAATGGATATTTGTAGACTTGAATCGATGTAACTGTCTCTCCTGTTGGACATGCCCTGTGCCACACCCCCTCTGATGGTGGTGGGTGACAGGGTTGAAAAGCATGAGGTCAGGCTGGTTAAAGGCATTGCTCACTAGGTAACACCCAAGACTAGATGTTCATGGGCTTTGATGAAATCAAGCTATGGAATGTACGTGGCCATGACCGCCCAGGTCAGGCCCCGTCTCATGCTATCCCCCATGCCCTCCCTCTTCAAAGGAGTGTGTCTTGCACCATCCCCACCTGTTCCAGGAAGAGACATGAAATGATAAATTAGAACAGGACATATATCAGTCCCGCAGACTTTTTCAAATCAATTACTATTTATTAAATGTTAAGCATGCACATGATTAAGGCTCTTTGCTGGGCACTGCAGGAAGTTCAGAGTTGAACAAGAAAACACCTTTTCTCTCAACATATTTTCCAATAATTGGGGGGGATATATGGATATATGGTAGTATAAGAAAAATGCCAGACCAAGAGGATCAATGAATGATATGGAAAATGAAAGGGGGAGAATTCACACTCAGCTGCAATTATCTGCAGATCTTTCTCAGGGGAGGTAGCTAAATTTTAGATGGTCTTTGAATTTGGTAGGTGAGGGAGAGGGGAGCCAAGGGAATCAGAAGGTTTCAGGCGCAGGAGGAATGACAGGATCATGGAAGCAGAAGAGTGTAGCATGCGTGGCAATCGACATCATCGATTTTAGATGGATCACAGGAAACATGTAAAAACATGTCTAGGCTGGGTGTGATGGCTGACCCCTGTAATCCCAGCACTTTGGGAGGCTGAAGCGGGCAGATCACTTGAGGTCAGGAGTCCAAGACCAGCCTGGCCAACATGATGAAACCCTGTCTCTACTGAAAACACAAAAATTAGCCAGATGTGGTGGCATATGCCTGCATATGCCTGTAGTACCAGCTCCTCAGAAGGCGGAGGCAGGAGAATTGCTTGAACCTAGGAGGCAGAGGTTGCAGTGAGCCGAGATCAGGCCATTGCACTCCAGCCTGGGTGACGGAGACTGTCTCAAAAAAAAAAAAAAAAAAGAAGAAGAAGAAAAGAAAAACATGTGTAGAAAGGGAGCTTCGAGGCTTTTGAGGTCTAGGCAAGGAACTTACAGGGAAAGGGGAGTAACTGAGGAATTTTGAGTGGGGAAATGGTGTGATCAGACTGGTATTTGGGAAGATTAGACTGACAGTGGCATGTGACCTGGACTGAGACTGGAGAGAGGTGGAAAGTGGGGGGTGACTTCATGGACAGTTGAAGTGAGTCTGGGCAGAAATTATGAATGACTGTGGGCAGCAGGAATGGATAGAGGGCCTATGGAGATGCTTTGCTGAGGTGGCCATCACATCCAGGATTTAAAAGTCTGTTCCCTTGTTTTACCTTGAGAGAAAGTGAAGTGTGGCTCTAATCTTTCCTGGAGTGGCTCTCACAGCCTTTCTGTGAACAGACCCCGGGCTTGGAAGCAAAGCGTGGATCCTGGGTCTGAGGCTGGCAGCAGGGCTTGGAGAGCTGGAGGCATCTGCCACCCTCCCTGGCCCTCCATGAGCTTTCCCCTCCGTTCGCTGCTTCAGAGGAAACACCAGGCTGAGCTGGATTGCAGAAGTAAGCTTCCCTGCCACGCCCAAGGCCCTCTGTGCTGTTGGGTCAGCCCCACTCTGCCTGGCCCCCTGTCTGCAATGATAAGGACATAGCACCTCAGTCATGCATCTCTGGGAATGTGACAAAGACAAGGATAATTAGCTATGTGTTCCCATTCGACCGTCTTTTCTCTCCTCCATCCCCAGCAGCTAAAGAGAAGTTCTCTTAATTTGCTCAGCTTCTCCCTCTTCCCTCCTCCCCAAAGAGAATTCTGTCTTTGCTGGTTCTCTGTTTTTCTTATGATACAGAAATAGACATAGAGAAGGCAGACTTGAGAGTTAGGAGGACAAGGGGTAAAATTCCTGGTGGCTTGGGTCAATTCTAGGATCACCCTTTTGTGTATAAAAAAGGGGCTACATGAACAGGATACTAAAGAATGAAGCCAGAAGACAAAGTCAATTTATATCATAAGGAGCTAAGAGAGAAGTATGGAAAAAAGAAAATAAAAAATAATCTGGGCTAGGTTTCAGGGAACATTCGTAGAGGAAAGCTACCAAATGAAGGGCTCTGAGAACCAAAATGTGCTGCTGTAGGTTATAGGTTAAATCTTTTTTAATGCCAATTAAATGTTGGAATTTTGTTTTGGTTGCTTAGCTATGTTTTTTTTTGTTTGTTTGTTTTTGAATTTTTGAGACGGAGTCTCACTCTGTCGCCCAGGCTGGAGTGCAGTGGCGCGATCTCAGCTCACTGCAAGCTCCGCCTCCTGGGTTCACGCCATTCTCCTGCCTCAGCCTCCCGAGCAGATAGGACTACAGGCGCCTGCCACCACGCCCGGCTAATTTTTTGTACTTTTAATAGAGACGGGGTTTCACCGTGTTAGCCAGGATGGTCTCGATCTCTTGACCTCATGATCCGCCCACCTCGGCCTCCCAAAGTGCTGAGATTACAGGCGTGAGCCACCCTGCCTGGCCTATGTTTTTAATGTTTTATTTTAATGTCACAGTGTGCCAGACCGGACAGTATTGTATTCCAGCTTATATGTGGGTTATTGAATAGCATAATGGTTCACATCAGGAATTCTGGAACCAAACTCCCAGCTCCCAAATCCCACTTCCACCACTCAATAGCTTTGTTACCTTTGGCAAGATATAGTACTTGCTTCTCTGTGGCTCAGTTGCTTTGTCTGTAAAATAAGTTAATGAGAGCCTCTACTTCGGAAAAGTGTTATGAGGATTAAATGAGTTACTATTTGTAAAGTTCATAGAAAGCTCATGCAAAGCCTGGCATGTAATTGGCGCTATAGAAGCATTAGCTATTATTAGTACAGGGACATCTAAGGTTATGAGATTTTTCTGCCTTGGTTCAACCAAGGTGGTGAAGACAACTGTCAGAAGAATTATCTTCAGCAGAGCAAATCTTAAGTTTAGGGAAAGTTTGGGCTGGGCACGGTGGTTCATGCCTGTAATCCCAGCACTTTGGGAGGCTGAGGTGGGCAGATCGCTTGAGACCAGGAGTTCGAGACCAACCTGGCCAATATGGTAAAGCCCTGTCTTTACTAAAAATATAAAAATTAGCTGGGCGTGGTGGCACATGCCTGTAACCCCAGCTACTTGGGAGGAGGCTGAGGCATTAGCATCACTTGAACCCAGGAGGCGGAGGTTGCAGTGAGCCAAGATTGCTCCACTGTACTCCAGCCTGAGTGGCAGAGTGAGACTCTACCTCAAAAAAAAAAAAAGTGACATCTGGTCATCATTGTCATATTCTATGAGTTACAGATAAGTCACCAGGTGCAGCCCACATTCACAGTGAGCAAATCACACAGGGGTGAGTGCCTGGAGGCAGGGCTCACTGGGGACCACTCAGGCTGGAGTGCAGTGGCATGATCTCAGCTCACTGCAACCTCTGCTTCCCGAGTTCAAGCAATTCTCCTGCCTCTGAGTAGCTGGGACTACAGGCACATGCCGCCATGCCCTACTAGTTTTTTGTATTTTAGTAGAGATGGGTTTTCACTGTGTTGCCCACGCTGGTCTCGAACTCCTGAGCTCAGGCAATCCACCTGCCTGGGCCTCCCAAAGTGCTAGGATTATAGGTGTGAGCCACTGCGCCTGGCCTCACTTTCTTGATTTGATTACAAAAGGTTGTGACTTCACTCTTGCTAGCAAACTCTCTTCGAGTCTCTTGCTAGATTTTTTTTTTTTTTAACAGTGTCTCGCTCTGTTGCCCAGGCTGGAGTGCACTGGTGCCATCATGGCTCACTGCAGCCTTGTCCTTCTGGGCTCAAGTCGTCCTCCCACCTCAGCCTCCCAAGTAGCTGGGACCACATGCACATGTGCCATCATGCCCAGCTAAAATTCTTAAATTTTGTAGAGATGAGGGCTTGCTGTGTTATCCAGGTTGTTCTTGAATTCCTTGGCTCAAGTGATCCTTCTATCTCAGCCCCGCAAAGTGCTGGCGTTACAGGTGTGAGCTGCCACGCCTAGCCTCTTGCTAGCTTTGATGAGGCAAGCTGCCATGCTGGAGAAGCCCCTATGGTTAGGTACTGAGGCCAGGCTGTGGCCAACAGCTTAAAAGGAATTGAGGCCCTCGGTTCAATAACCCCTGAGGAACCACTGAGTGAGTTGCAAATGGATCCTGACTCAGTTGAAAATTTGATGGCAGCCTTGTGAGACATCCTGAAACAGAGATCCCAGCTAAGGGATCCTGTCCAGATTCCTGACCCCAGAAACTGCAATAATAAATACGTGCTGTTTTAAACCATTATGTTTAGAAGTAACTTTTACACAGCAATAGATAACTAATACAACCATGTACCAAAGTAAGAACTTGGGAGTTGGATTAAGGGCAGAGGTTCAGCTCCAGGACATCAGGGTGGAAGTAGGGGAGGGCTTGTGGGAGAGAGCCACTATAGAAAGAGCATCCCGGCCAGGCGCGGTGGCTCACGCCTGTAATCCCAGCACTTTGGGAGGCTGGGCAGGTGGATCACGAGGTCAGGAGTTTGAGACCAGCCAGACCAATATGGTGAAACCCCGTCTCTACTAAAAATACAAAAATTAGCCGGGCGTGGTGGCACGCGCCTGTAATCCCAGCTACTCAGGAGGCTGAGGCAGGAGAATCGCTTGAACCTGGGAGGTGGAGGTTGCAGTGAGTCGAGATCGTGCCATTGCACTCCAGCCTGGTGACAGTGTGAGACACAAAAAAAAAAAAAAAAAAAAGGAAAGAAAGAGCATCCCCTGGACCCACCCCAGGTCCTAATGGGGAGGAGAGTGACTCAGGCTGCGCCCTTCAAGATGGCTGGCAGCTGAGGCTGTTTTAGTGCTTCCTGTTTCAACTGCAGATCAGTCTGGGAACACTTCGTTCTCATCTTGCATCATTGGCCTCCCTCCAGCACCGGAGTATGTACCTTCTGGAAATGCCTGCTTATCTTTATGACACCAGTCTCTTCGTTTGTTTATTCATTCATGCAACAACTATGAGCTGGACACTTTTCTATATAGAGTTGATCCACCATGAATAAGAAATCACCCTCACACAGTTAAGAGCTTCTTCTGGCTTAAGAATTCCCATCTTTTTTTTTTTTTTTTTTTTTTTTTTTTCTGAGACAGAGTTTCACTCTTTTTGCCCAGGCTGGAGTGCAATGGCCTGATCTTAGCTCACTGTAACCTCTGCCTCCTGGGTTCAAGTGATTCTCCTGCCTCAGTCTCCTGAGTAGCTGGGATTACAGTCACCCGCCACCATGCCCGGCTAATTTTGTAGTTTTAGTAGAGAGGGGGTTTCGCCAGGTTGGACAGGCTGGTCTTGAACTCCTGACCTCAAGTGATCTGCCCGCCTCGGCCTCTCAAAGTGCTGGGATTATATCTGTGAGCCACCGCGCCCGGCCGAGTTCTCATCTTTGAAATTGCTCCTCTACCTCCTTCACTGGGGTGCCATTTCATCACACACCCCTTAAAGGCTGGGGTTCTCCATGGCATTGTTCTTGTCTCTAATTTCTTCTCACCTCACACAGTCCTTCCTGGTTGTTCCAGACTTCATGATTCCTTAATCACTTCTAATGATCTGAAATCTACATCTGTAGCTCAACAATCTTTCCGAAAGTCACACTGTAGGGCTACTTACATATTTCATAGACACTTAGATCTGGGAAGAGCATTGAACAATAAGTAAGTAAATAAGTACTGAATGGTAAGTAAGATCTGTTCCTGTGCTGAAAACCAAAAGTGCCAGATTAATTGAGAAATTGAATATCTGCACACTGTCTTATATAGGCATTTTAAGGAATTTTCAGGGGGCTAATTTTAACTTTATGTGATTTATACAGTATGGGATGACTTCACTAAATTAGAAGCTCAAACGACCAAAATTAAACTCATTTCCTCCATCTCTTCCTTCTCTTGTCCTGCCCAAACCTTCCTTTTTTCCTATCTTTCCTCTCCTAAATAACAGTACCATCATCCACCCAGACAATATATGGGGTCATCCAGATTCTTCCCCCTGGCTTTCCCTGACCTCCTCCAATCTCATTAAGTCCTGTAGAATTTACCTCCTAAATACTAATTTCCTTTTCTCCATTATCGCTGTCCTGGGCTCATTTTAAGCTTGCATCTTCTTTTGCCAGGTCTAATGTAATAACCTTCAAACTGATCTTCCTGTATCTAGGCTCACTCCCTGTGCTTTGTCCTTCACACCGGTGCCAGTGCGGTGTTTCTCATTGCTGAACTGTAACATTCTGGCTCAAATCCTGTAGTGCTGCCTCCCACTGTCCACCCAGTAAAGTCCATATTCATTCACTTGGTGTTTGCAACCCTTCGTAATCTGACCCCGGCTACTTCTCAGCCTCATCTCTAGCTGCTTCTGCACACAAACTCTATGCTCTGCCCACAGGATTTGGAGTCTTCCTGCCATACTGTGGCTTGCTCCTTTTTGCTTATAAGGCCCTTGCTCGACCTTGTCTACCAGGTGGACTCCAAAGTAATCCTTCAAGACTCAGCTCACACATTTCCTGGACATTCTCAGATAGAATCGATGTGCCCTACTGTCCTATGCATTACTTTTATTATAGCACTTTTTACACCTTCTTTGCATCCAACTCTTCCAAGTTAGTGTTCTCTGCTTGTCTGTCAGCTCCTTGAAGGCAGAAACCCTGTGTTTTTATCTTAAATTTCAATGATTGGCCCTTCACTAGGCATCCAGTGAAAGTTTGCTAAATGAGCACTGTTCACAATAGCAAAGACATGGAATCAACTCAAATGCCCATCAATGACAGTGGATGAAGAAAATGTGGTACATATACACCATGGAATACTGTGCAGCCAGAAAAAGGAATGAAATAATGTCCTTTGCAAGGACATGGATGGAGCTGGAAGCCATTATCCTCAGCAAACAAACACAGGAGCAGAAAACCAAACACCACATGTTCTCGCTTATAAATGGGAGCTGAACAATGAGAACACATGGACACAGGGAGGGGAACAACACACACTGGGGCCTGTAGGGGGGTGGTGAGCTATTTAGCATCAGGATAAATAGCTAATGCATGTGGGGCTTAATACCTAGGTGATGGGTTGATAGGTGCAGCAAACCACTATGGCACACGTTTACCTATGTAGCAAACCTGCACACCCTGCACATGTACCCCAGAACTCAAAATAATAAGATAAAATTAAATTTAAAAAAGAAAGTTTGCTGAATGAATAAGTGAATAGGCAAATGAATAGTGCAGGGCTGAGTCCGCAGGTGGAGAGACAAATGGGCCCTGACATGGGGAGCTCTAGGAGACCAGGAGAAGTGAAGCTATTTCTCTTTGTTCTCAGAGCCTGCAGCCCAGACTTATGTTCATCTCTTTGTACATGCACACCTGCCACAAAAACTTCTAATTTGGTGAAGTCATCTCCTGCAGTATAAATCACATAAAGTCAAGATTTGCCCCCTGAAAAGTCCTTAAAATGCCTATACAGGACCATATGCAGATATTCAATTTCGCAGTTAATCTGGCACATCTGGTTTTCTCTTCAACACAGGAACATATCTATGTCTTCAGCTGGGAAACACATGAAGTAGCTGGCTTGCATTCAGTGGCCCTATGAAAGAAAAATACCTATCACACTCATCACAGTAAGATACTCCTCACTGTGAGAAATAGGAGGAAACAGACTGGGTGAGAGACCAGTTGACTCTCATCTACTATATCTCACTCCTACTCGGGGCTGTATGCACTTGGTAACACCCCATTCCCCTCCTCCACCCCAATCACCCAAATCCCAAGCCCACTCCTTGACTTCAAAGTCCCCGAGGCTGGCTGGTCCTTACCAATCCAACCACTGCCCTGCTCCTCCCCAGGGTCACCCACTGCCAAGTTAGGTCAGCTTTCTTCCTGCTCTAGTCCCAACTCTTTCCCACTTCTCTTTGATTAAGCTCTGTCTTCCCTTTTCCTCTCCCTCTATTCAAATACCACCGACAGGTCAAAGCCCAGCATATTTCAACCTTTCCAAAGGTTCAATTCTCTCCATGTCTACACTGATCTCTTTTATTTTTCAATTCTTTTTACCTTTAGGGTCAGAATCAAACATTTAAGTTAAACCTTTAACTGTTAGTCTATGGAGAATTTTCCATCGCAGGGAGTTTTGTAGTTCACTAACAAATATCTGTATCTCTTTGTAGAAGGGTAATTGACAAATCAAGACAAATCAGTAATTAGAAGGACAAAACCATGTTGGCAGACTATGTAACTACGTAGCAACTGAATTGCCCATACACCTTTTTTTGCGGGGGGGGCGGGGGACATGGCGTCTCTTCGGTTGCTCAGGCTGGAGGGCGGTGGGGTGCTCTATGCTCATTGCAGCCTTGACTTCCTGAGCTCATGTGATCCTCCTACCTCAGCCTCCCAGCTAGCTGGGACTACAGGTGCACGCCACCACACCCAGCTAATTGTTTCTATTTTTAGTAGAGACAGGGTTTCACCATGTTGCCCTGGCTGGTCTTGAACTCCTGGGCTCAAGTGATCTGCCCACCTCGGCCTTCCAAAGTGCTAGGATTACAGGCATGAGCCACCACGCCTCTCTCATACACTTGTGATGAGAGTGAAAACTGTTTGGCAGTACCTACTAAAGCTAAATATTCATTTATCAGCAATACCTACTAAAGCTAAATATTCATATGTCAGCTGGGTGCGGTGGCTCAAACCTGTAATCCTGGCGTTTTGGGAGGCCAAGGCGGGCAGATCACTTGAGGCTGGGAGTTCCAGAACAGCCTGGCCAACAGGGTGAAACCCTGTCTCTACTAACAGGATGAAACCCTGTCTCTACTAAAAATTACCCAGGCGTGGTGGCGCATGTCTGTAGTCCCACCTACTCAGGAGGCTGAGGCAGGAGAATCTCTTGAACCTGGGAGGCAGAGGTTGCAGTGAGCCAAGATCACACCACTGCACTCCACCCTGGGTAACAGAGTGAGACTCCGTTTCAAAAAAAAAATGATAATTAATAAATAAATATTCATAAATCCTATGATCTAGCAGTTCTATCCATAGATATACACCCAAGAGAAGTGAGTGTTTATATCCACCAACAGACATGCACAAACATGTCCATATAGCTTCCTTCATAAGGTCAAAACTTGGAAACAATTCAAATGTCCATCAGTAGTAGGTTAGATAATATTCTATACAATGAAAAATTTCACATCAATGAAAAAGAAAAAACTGTCACTACGCATATAACATGGATGAATCTCACAGATACAATGAGTGAAAGAAACCAAACACAAAAGAACATGTACTGTATGGTTCAATTTATATGAAGTTCAAGAACAGGCAAAATGAATAATCTATGGTGTTAGAGGTCAGAATAATAGTTATGTTTGGGAATTTATTACTGGGAGGGGACACAAGGGAGTTTTGAGTGTGCTAAAAATATATATATTGTTTCCTTAGCCTCCCAAAGTGCTGGGATTACAGGCATGAACCACCACACTTGACCTGAACACTTGAAAATATTGATTGGGTAGTGATTACCCAAGTGTCCATGGAAAAAGTTATCAAGCTGTGTACTTAAGATCTGAGCTGTACACGTCACTGCCTCTAAGTCATACCTTGCTTTCATTATCCACAATATATTTCTTTATTTACTCAATCCTAGAATAATTAAGTCATCTTTAAAAGGAGGTAATAATAATTGCCTCTTGGGTGTTGTTGAGAGGATAAAAGAAATAATATGCATAAAAATGCATAACATGAAAGGGCTTGACACGCTGGGATGAAAGATCACTCCACAGACATCCAGAGACACACCCAAGTTCCACCAAAGCTTTTCCTTGGCTGCTTTTCTTTCTCTCCACTTCTCATTCCCCTATTATATGGTTTGGTTCTGTGTCCCCACCCAAATCTCATTTTGAATTATAATCCTCAATGTTGGGGGAGGGACCTGGTGGGAGGTGATTGGTTTATGGGGACAGTTTTCCCCTTGCTGTTCTCGTGATAGTGAGTGAGTTCTTATAAGATCTGGTTGTTTGAAAGTGTGTGGCACTTCCCCCTTCGCTTGCTCTTTCCTGCTCTACCGTGGTAAGATGTGCATCCTTCCCTTTCACCTTCTGCCATGATCGTAAGTTTTCTGAGACATCCCAGCCATGTTTCCTGTACAGCCTGTGGAACTGTGAGTCATTTTCTTCATAAATCACTCAGTCTCAGGTAGCTCTTTGTAGCAGTATGAGAACAGACAAATGCACCCCATAAAGGCCCCAGTCCTCCAGCATGCTGATCTCAGCTAGGCACAAGGCTTGCTAAGTGCAAGTCTTGTGGACTGGTTTCACAGTTACTAGTTTGCAGACCGGGAGCTTGGGGACGGAGGTCTCATCCAAGTTGCCCCTGGCTCAGGGCTACCCACAGTGCAGCTCAAATCAAGCTTCTGGATAAGTAGGGTCTAAGGCCAGCCTTAGCAAAGTGAAGAGAGCCAGCAGATCCAGGGAAGAGGGGCAATTTACTGGATCCTTTAACCTGCCAAGAGAACTCTAACTCCAGACTACTAATTGCTGGCTGGAAAAAAAAAAAAAAACAGCCTTTTCTGACAATCTATATTGTGATAGCTCCAAGGGGGAATCTTCTAATTGTCTATAAATTGTCCCATAAAGAGGAGAGAACAAGAACTATGGTTCCACATGTGCCACTAGGTAAACTGTACCCCTGACCAGTTGTATCTGATATTTATAGACCTCGTCACCAGCTCTGTCCACCAGAGTTACGTCAAGGGGGCAGGGAAGTCTTCTGCTCCTTCACGGTGTATGCTGGTTTCAGGAGCTGTGATAAAAATGTAAAGTGAAACTTAATGAGAGAACATAAGGAAAGGGTATTTGTATATAACAAAATATGTTGAGGTTTGCCATATCAATTTCAATAGAAAACTTATCCCAGGAGATTAAGATGTCGTCCCTCAGTTTGTAGATTCTCACTTGCCTACTCTGGTGCTTGGTCCATTTATAGAGTGTAATGGTATAGGGGAAATGTCTATTCCTCTTCCAATCCTGGTTGTTTTGGGGCATGACTTTTGATTTAATGAAAGTAAATTGATACCAGGATATGCCACAATACAAATAAATCCCAATATGCAAGTTGCTTAACACAACCAAGGTTTATTCTTTACTCACACAGATCTGATATGAATTGATGTACTCTCCAGGGCAGGGTCCTCCATGTAGACTGAAGAATTACATGACCACAACCTAGCTGCAAGAGAGGCAGGGCAATGTAGGAGCACTGTAACAAACACATCACATCCCCTTGGCCACCTCTGATCTCAGCCGTGGCTACAGTGGACAGTTGCGCTATTGGAGCTCAGATGCTGCTCTCACTGACAGCATCCTCTCTGCATGAGGTAGCCTGTTCTTCAGCTTTCCACCCCAGGCTCTTCTCCAGCACCCTGGAGCCCACAAGTCTGTCTAAGTCTATTTTGTGCTGCTATGACAGAATGCTACAGATTGGCAAGCAATGGAAGTTTTGGGGGGCTCATGGTTCTGGAGACTGGGAAGTCCAAGATCAAAGTACCACATCTGGTAAGGGCCTTCTTGCTGCATTGTAACATGGCAGAAGGCATCACATGGTGGCAGAAGGCATGCAAGAGAGAGAGAAAAGGAGTTTGAGCTCACCCTTTATAAGGACACCACTACTGAGATAATAAACCCACTCCCTTGATAATGGACCTAATCACCTCTTAAAGGTCCCATCTCTCAACAATGTTGCACTGGGGATAAAGTTTCCAGCACATGAACTTTGGAGGACATATTCAAGCCATAGCACAACCCCACTAAGTGCAGGGAAGTTAATATCTCTCTCAGCAATTTGTAACCCCTAGGGATGGAAGCTAGGGGGTGAATCCTTTCATTTAGGTGAATAGCTCTAGGAGGCATTCTGTACCTTTCTCACCTTGTAACACATCCTCCCTCTCAACATCACACTCTCTGCTCCCTCACTTCTGCTGCAGGTGATCCCTCCTCAGTGAGCCACCTACAACAAGTACCTCTATCAGACTCTGCATTTGGGGTAACTCAAACTAAGGCAAGAGCTCGTGGAAAGTCTAGCGAGCACCAACTGTTCTCAGACAGCAGACTGCAGGGTTTAAGCATCAACTTAAAGGAAGGAAAAGTTTAGAGATGGGAGAACCTGTTGTAGAATTATAAGTTAAGGCCTCAGGGGCTCTACTCAGTCCTTACTTCTCTATTTTCCCAAGCGAAAGAGAGAACAGAAGATCAGAGAGGAAGATTTTGTTTCCTGAGGCCTGCTTCTGAGGCCTAAAGTGCCCCAACATTATAACAAATGGCTATAACAATGGTTATGGGAGTTATCAGCTAGCAACCATGGGCAAAACCCAACATATACATACATACACACACACAAATTTTATATATATATATATATATATATATATATATATATATATATATATATAATATAAAATCATAATATCCACCCAATAAGTGGGCAAACATTTTTAAAGGATGATATTAACACTGGAAGGATTTGAAGAAATTAGCATTCTCAGTCAGTGGCTTTATAAATTGTAACTTTGCTCTTTGGGAAGGTAATTTGGCAATATGTTTCAAGAGATCATTAAAATATTCATATTGTCTTGATCAGAAAGTCTCCCCAACCCCCACCTTTGTATGACTGTGTCTCTTGTATAACTTAGCACTTATTGTGTCCAATTGAGATATTGATGATCAAGTAGAGGTGATTAGGGTATAATCACCTTCCTGTTTGGACTGACCTCACCTCAAGGAGACGAAGGCCCCAATGTCAGTCATACAGAGAAGCCCATTGTCAGATAAGAAGCAGAAACTCAGAGAGACACTAAAAGGAACTTAAATCCTAGAGAAACATAAATTTAGGCATCACCTGGTGTCCCACCTAGTGGATGTTCAGATAGCACCTGTCACAACAAGAAGTCCATCAACAATGTGAGAAGGGGCTCTGTGATGAGCCACAAACTGAAGGTTAGGGATTTTTTTTCTTTTTTTTGAGATTGAGTCTCACTCTGTCTCCCAGGCTAGGCATGATCATGGCTTACTGCAGTCTTGATCTACCAGGGAACCTCCCACCTCAGCTTCCTGAGTAGCTGGACAGGTGCACACCACCATGGCCAGCTAATTTTTTCATTTTTTGTAGCGACAAGGTCTCTCTATGTTGCCCAGATTGGTCTTGAACTCCTTAGCTCAAGTGATCCTCCTGCCTTGGCCTCCAAAGTGCTGGGATTACAGGTATGAGCCACCAAGTCCAGTTTCTTGCTAGCTTTGATGAGGCAAACTGCCATGCTGGAGAGGTCCATATGGTTATGAGCTGAGGGCAGCCAGTGGCCAGCAGCTTGCAAGGAATTGAACACTTTTATTCTTTTCTTTTCTTTCTTTCTTTTTTTTTTTTTTTTTTTTTGAGACAGGGTCTTGCTCTGTTGCCCAGGCTGGAGTGTAGTGGCATGATCCCAGCTCCTCTTGCTGGGCTCAAGCAGTCTTCCCACCTCAGCTTCCCAAGTAGCTAGGACTACAGGTGTGCATCACCATGCCAAGCTAATTTTTTCATTTTTTTTTTTAAGAGACAAGGGCTCACTATGTTGCCCAGGCTCATCTTGAACTCCTGAGTTCAGGCTATCTACCTGCCTGGGCCCCGCAAAATGCTGAGATTACAAGGCATGAGCCACTGTTCCTGGCTAGTTAAGGGATTTCATGTAGTCATTAAAGATGATGTTTAGCCCATGGGGGAAAAAAACCTTAGATTCTAATTTTATATTATGTATGAAAGTAATTCCAGATAGACTAAATATTTAAACTCCAAAAATGTAAAACCCTAAAATAAAAGATAGCAAAATTCTTTTAAATCATATTTAAGTGAGAAGACCTTTTAAACTAAACCACGAAACAAAGAACTTATAAAGGAAATGATATATGACTTTAACCACATAAAAATGAAATTTTTAAAAAAAATCATGATTCATTTCTAAGGCATAAATAAGTTAAAGAAAAAACTTACAAGTTGGGATGAAATAGCTTAAAAAAATAACAAAAGGTTTATATCCATTGTGTGTGTGTGTGTATATATATATATAGTGTGTATGCATATATATATATAGTGTGTGTGTGTATATATATAGTATATACATATATATAGTATATGGTGTGTATTTTTATGCATATATATGTACACACACATACACGCACAGAAAGAGAGAGAGAGTACTTAAAAATCAATTACAAAAGGCTGGGCACGGTGGCTCATGCCTGTAATCCCAGCACTTTGGGAGGCCAAGGTGGGTGGATCACAAGGTCAAGAGATCGAGACCATCCTGGACAACATGGTGAAACCCTGTCTCTACTAAAAATGCAAAAATTAGCCAGGTGTGGTGGTGGGTGCCCGTAGTACCAGCTACTCAGAAGGCTGAGGCAGGAGAATCGCTTGAACTTGGGAGGCGGAGGTTGTAGTGAGCCGAGATTGCGCCACTGCATTCCAGCCTGGCAACAGAGTGATAATCTGTCTCAAAAAAACAAAACAAAAATGACAAAAAGAAAAACAACCCAACAAAAAATTGTTACATGGGAATAAATAATTAGGAAAAGAAATGCAAAAAGATGATCAGTTTTACCTGTAATTAAAGAAATGAAATGAAAAGAAACAAAATATATTTTGTCCATTACACTGGCAAAAGTAAAAGTTTTTAATTGGATAATATCCAGGGTTGATGAAGGTTTGAAAATTTTATGTTTATTTTTTAGAGGGAAATCTAACAGCATGTACTAAAATTTTAAATATTTATGTCCTTTGCTCCAACATGTCCACTTCTTTTTTTTAATTTTATTTTATTATTATACTTTAAGTTCTAGGGTACATGAGCACAACTTGCAGGTTTGTTACATGTGTATATATGTTCCATGTTGGGTGCGCTGCACCCATTAACTCATCATTTACATTAGGTATATCTCCTAATGCTATCCCTCTCCCCTCCCCCGATGCCACAACAGGCCCCGGTGTGTGATGTTCCCCTTCCTATGTCCAAGTGTTCTCATTGTTCAATTCCCACCTATGAGTGAGAACATGCATTGTTTGATTTTCTGTCCTTGCGATAGTTTGCTGAGAATGATGGTTTCCACCTTCATCCATGTCCCTACAAAGGACATGAACTCATCCTTTTTTATGGCTGCATAGTATTCCATGGTGTATATGTGCCACATTTTCTTAATCCAGTCTATCATTAATGGGCATTTGGGTTGGCTCCAAGTCTTTGCTATTGTGAATAGTGCTGCAATAAACATACGTGTGCATGTGTCTTTATAACAGCATGATTTACAATCCTTCGGGTATATACTCAGTAATGGGATGGCTGGGTCAAATGGTATTTCTAGTTCTAGATCCTTGAGGAATTGCCACACTGTCTTCCACAACGATTGAACTCGTTTACAGTCCCACCAACAGTGTAAAAGTGTTCTTATTTCTCCACATCCTCTCCACCACCTGTTGTTTCCTGACTTTTTTTTTTTTTTTTTTTTTTGAGACGGAGTCTCGCTCTGTCGCCCAGGCTGGAGTGCAGTGGTGCGATCTCGGCTCACTGCAAGCTCCGCCTCCCGGGTTCACGCCATTCTCCTGCCTCAGCCTCCTGAGTAGCTGGGACTACAGGCGCCCGCTACCACGCCCGGCTAATTTTTTTTGTATTTTTAGTAGAGACGGGGTTTCACCGTGTTAGCCAGGATGGTCTCGACCTCCTGACCTCGTGATCCGCCCGCCTCGGCCTCCCAAAGTGCTGGGATTACAGGCGTGAGCCACAGCGCCCGGCCTGTTTCCTGACTTTTTAATGATCGCCATTCTAACTGGTGTGAGATGGTATCTCACTGTGGTTTTGATTTGCATTTCTCTGATGGCCAGTGATGATGAGCATTTTTCATGTGTCTGTTGGCTGCATAAATGTCTTCTTTTGAGAAGTGTCCATATCCTTCACCCACTTTTTGATGGGGTTGTTTGTTTTTTTCTTGTAAATTTGTTTAAGTTCTTTGCAGATTCTGGATATTAGCCCTTTGTCAGATGGGTAGATTGCAAAAATTTTCTCCCATTCTGTAGGTTGCCTGTTCACTCTGATGGTAGTTTCTTTTGCTGTGCAGAAGCTCTTTAGTTTAATTAGATCCCATTTGTCAATTTTGGCTTTTTTGCCATTGCTTTTGGTGTTTTAGACATGAAGTCCTTGCCCATGCCTATGTCCTGAATGGTATTGCCTAGGTTTTCTTCTAGGGTTTTTATGGTTTTAGGTCTAACGTTTAAGTCTTTAATCCATCTTGAAATTAATTTTTGTATAAGGTGTAAGGAAGGGATCCAGTTTCAGCTTTCTACATATGGCTAGCCAGTTTTCCCAGCACCATTTATTAAATAGGGAATCCTTTCCCCATTTCTTGTTTTTGTCAGGTTTGTCAAAGATCAGATGGTTGTAGATGTATGGTATTATTTCTGAGGGCTCTGTTCTGTTCCATTGGTCTATATCTCTGTTTTGGTACCAGTACCATGCTGTTTTGGTTACTGTAGCCTTGTAGTATAGTTTGAAGTCAGGTAGCGAGATGCCTCCAGCTTTGTTCTTTTGGCTTAGGATTGTCTTGGCAATTCAGGCTCTTTTTTGGTTCCATATGAACTTTAAAGTAGTTTTTTCCAATTCTGTGAAGAAAGTCATTGGTAGCTTGATGGGGATAGCATTGAATCTATAAATTACCTTGGGCATTATGGCCATTTTCACGGTATTGATTCTTCCTATCCATGAGCATGGAATGTTCTTCCATTTGTTTGTTTGTGTCCTCTTTTATTTCATTAAGCAGTGGTTTGTAGTTCTCCTTGAAGAAGTCCTTCATATCCCTTGTCAGCTGGATTCCTAGGTATTTTATTCTCTTTGAAGCAATTGTGAATGGGAGTTCACTCATGATTTGGCTCTCTGTTTGTCTGTTATTGGTGTATAGGAATGCTTGTGATTTTTCCACATTCATCTTGTATCCTGAGACTTTGCTGAAGTTGCTTATCAGCTTAAGGAGATTTTGGGCTGAGACGATGGGGCTTTCTAAATATACAATCCTGTCATCTGCAAACAGGGACAATTTGACTTCCTCTTTTCCTAATTGAATACCCTTTATTTCTTTCTCTTGCCTGATTGCCCTGGCCAGAACTTCCAACACTATGTTGAATAGGAGTGGTGAGAGAGGGCATCCTTGTCTAGTGTCAGTTTTTGAAGGGAATGCTTCCAGTTTTTGCGTATTCAGTATGATATTGGCTGTGGGTTTGTCATAAATAGCTCTTACTATTTTGAGATACATTCCATCAATGCCTAGTTTATTGAGAGTTTTTAGCATGAAGGGCTGCTGAATTTTGTCGCAGGCCTTTTCTGCATCTATTGAGCTAATCATGTGGTTTTTGTCTTTGGTTCTGTTTATGTCATGGATTATGTTTATTGATTTGTGTATGTTGAACCAGCTTTGCATCCCAGGGATGAAGCCCACTTGATCATGGTGGATAAGCTTTTTGATGTGCTGCTGGATTCAGTTTGCCAGTATTTTAATGAGGATTTTTGCATTGATGTTCATCAGGGATATTGGTCTAAAATTCTCTTTTTTTGTTGTGTCTCTGCCAGTCTTTGGTATCAGGATGATGGTGGCCTCATAAAATGAGTTAGGGAGGATTCCCTCTTTTTCTATTGATTGGAATAGTTTCAGAAGGAATGGTACCAGCTCCTCCTTGTACCTCTGGTAGAATTCGGCTGAGAATCCATCTGGTCCTGGACTTTTTTTGGTTGGTAGGCTATTAATTATTGCCTCAATTTCAGAGTCTGTTATAGGTCTATTCAGGGATTCAACTTCTTCCTGGTTTAGTCTTGGGAGGGTGTATATGTCCAGGAATTTATCCATTTCTTCCAGATTTTCTAGTTTATTTGCATAGAGGTGTTTATAGTATTCTCTGATGGTAGTTTGTATTTTTGTGGATCGGTGGTGATATCCCCTTTATCATTTTTTATTGTGTCTATTTGATTCTTCTCTCTTTTCTTCTTTATTAGTCTTGCTAGCAGTCTATCAATTTTGTTGATCTTTTCAAAAAGCCAGCTCCTGGATTCATTGATTTTTTGAAGGGATTTTTGTGTCTCTGTCTCCTTCAGTTCTGCTCCGATCTTAGTTATTTCTTGCCTTCTGCTAGCTTTTGAATGTGTTTGCTCTTGCTTCTCTAGTTCTTTTAATTGTGATGTTAGGGTATCAGTTTTAGATCTTTCCTGCTTTCTCTTGTGGGCAGTTAGTGCTATAAATTTCCCTCTACACACTGCTTTAACTGTGTCCCAGAGATTCTTGTATGTTGTGTCTTTGTTCTCACTGGTTTCAAAGAATATCTTTATTTCTGCCTTCATTTTGTTATTTACCCAGTAGTCATTCAGGAACAGGTTGTTCAGTTTCCATGTAGTTGAGAGGTTTTGAGTGAGTTTCTTAATCCTGAGTTCTAGTTTGATTGCACTGTGGTCTGAGAGACAGTTTGTTATAATTTCTGTTCTTTTACATTTGCTGAGGAGTGCTTTACTTCCAACTATGTGGTCAATTTTGGAATAAGTGTGATGTGGTGCTGAGAAGAATGTATATTCTGTTGATTTGGAGTGGAGAGTTCTGTAGATGTCTATTAGGTCTGCTTGGTGCAGAGCTGAGTTCAATTCCTGGATATCCTTGTTAACTTTCTGTCTCATTGATCTGTCTAATGTTGACAGTGGGGTGTTAAATCTCCCATTGTTATTGTGTGGGAGTCTAAGTCTCTTCGTAGGTCTCTAAGGACTTGCTTTATGAATCTGAGTGCTCCTGTATTGGGTGCATATATATTTAGGATAGTTGGCTCTTCTTGTTGAATTGATCCCTTTACCATTATGTAATGGCCTTCTTTATCTCTTCTGATCTTTGCTGGATTAAAGTCTGTTTTATCAGAGACTAGGATTGCAACCCCTGCTTTTTTTTTTGCTTTCCTTTTGCTTGGTAGATCTTCCTCCATCCCTTTATTTTGAGCCTATGTGTGTCTCTGCATATGAGATGGGTCTTCTGAATACAGCACACTGATGGGTCTTGACTCTTTATCCAATTTGCCAGTCTGTGTCTTTTAATTGGAGCATTTAGCCCATTTACATTTAAGGTTAATATTGTTATGTGTGAATTTGATCCTGTCATTATGATGTTAGCTGGTTATTTTGCTCATTAGTTGATGCAGTTTCTTCATAGTGTTGATGGGCTTTACAATTAGGCATGTTTTTGCAGTGGCTAGTACCAGTTGTTCCTTTCCATGTTTAGTGCTTCATTCAGGAACTCTTCTAAGGCAGGCCTGGTGGTGACAAAATCTCTCAGCATTTGCTTGTCTGTAAAGGATTTTTATTTCTCCTTCATTTATGAAGCTTAGTTTGGCTGGATATGAAATTCTGGGTTGAAAATTCTTTTCTTTAAGAATGTTGAATATTGGCCCCCACTCTCTTCTGGCTTGTAGAGTTTCTGCCGAGAGATCTGCTGATAGTCTGATGGGCTTCCCTTTGTGGGTAACCCAACCTTTCTCTCTGGCTGCCCTTAACATTTTTTCCTTCATTTCAACCTTGGTGAATCTGACAATTGTGTGTCTTGGAGTTGCTCTTCTCAAGGAGTATCTTTGTGGCATTCTCTGTATTTCCTGAATTTGAATGTTGGCCTGCCTTGCTAGGTTGGGGAAGTTCTCCTGGATAATATCCTGCAGAGTGTTTTCCAACTTGGTTCCATTCTCCCCGTCACTTTCAGGTACACCAGTCAGACATAGATTTGGTCTTTTCACATAGTCTCATATTTCTTGGAAGCTTTGTTCATTTCTTTTTACTCTTTTTTCTCTAAACTTCTCTTCTCACTTCATTTCATTCATTTGATATTCAATCATTGATACCCTTTCTTCCAGTTGATTGAATCGGCTACTGAAGCTTGCGCATGCATCATGAAGTTCTCGTGCCATGGTTTTCAGCTCCATCAGGTCATTTAAGGACTTCTCTATGCTGGTTTTTCTAGTTAGCCATTCGTCTAATCTTTTTTCAAGGTTTTTAGCTTCTTTGCGATGGGTTCGAACATCCTCCTTTAGCTCGGAGAAGTTTGATCATCTGAAGCCTTCTTCTGTCAACTCATCAAAGTCATTCTCCATCCAGCTTTGTTCTGTTGCTGGTGAGGAGCTGTGTTCCTTTGGAGGAGAAGAGGCACTCTGATTTTTAGTATTTTCAGCTTTTCTGCTCTGGTTTCTCCCCATCTTTGCGGTTTTATCTACTTTGGGTCTTTGATGATGGTGATGGACAGATGGGGTTTGGGTGTGGATGTCCTTTCTGTTTGTTAGTTTTCCTCCTAACAGTGAGGACCCTCAGCTGCAGGTCTGCTGGAGTTTGCTGGAGGTCCACTCCAGACCCTGTTTGCCTGGGTATCACCAGGGGAGGCTGCAGAACAGCAAATATTGCAGAACAGCAAAGGTTGCTGCCTGATCATTCCTCTGGAAGCTTTTTCTCAGAGGGGCACCCAGCCGTGTGAGGTGTCAGTTGGCCCCTACTGGGAGGTGCCTCCCAGTTAGGCTACTTGGGGGTCAGGGACCCACTTGAGGAGGCAGTCTGTCCATTCTCAGATCTCAGATTCCGTGCTGGGAGAACCACTACTCTCTTCAAAGCTGTCAGACAGGGACATTTAAGTCTGCAGAAGTTTCTGCTGCCTTTTGTTCAGCTATGCCCTGCCCCCAGAGGTGGAGTCTACAGAGGCAGAAAGGCCTCCTTGAGCTCCACCCAGTTCGAGCTTCCCAGCCGCTTTGTTTACCTACTCAAGCCTCAGCAATGGCAGGCACCCCTCCCCCAGCCTCGCTGCCACCTTGCAGTTCAATCTCAGACTGCTGTGCTAGCAATGAGCGAGGGTCTGTGGGCGTGGGACCTTCTGAGCCAGGCACGGGATATAATCTTCTGGTGTGCTGTTTGCTAAGACCCTTGGAAAAGTGCAATATTAGGGTGGGAGTGACCCAATTTTCCAGGTGCTATCTGTCTCAGCTTCCGTTGGCTAGGAAAGGGAATTCCCTGATCCCTTGTGCTTCCCGAATGAGGCAATGCCTCACCCTGCTTTGGCTCATGCTCAGTGGGCTGCACCCACTGTCCTGCACCCACTGTCTGACAAGCCCCAGTGAGATGAACCTGGTACCTCAGTTGGAAATGCAGAAATCACCCGTCTTCTGTGTCATTCACGCTGGGAGCTGTAGACTGGAGCTGTTCCTATTCGGCCATCTTGGAACCTTCCCTCCCATCATGTCCACTTCTATAGAAACACTTTTGTAAATTGATAGCAATATGCACAATCTATATTCTTTACAGTACTGTTTGTACTAGTGAAAAACATTAAAAATAAACCAATGTCCTTCAATATAGGAATGGTTAAATAAACTACCTCCATATTTTCACAGGATCCTTGGGGTGTCACCTTGTCAGCTGGAAACCTCTGTGGTTGGTGGCACCTTTGCTTAAGTTTTGCTGAGGCCCACTGGGCTTGTTCCACTCACTTGGCCCGGAAGGCTGCCTTTGGCTTGTGCTACCAGCCTGGATCCCATGCCTGCCAAGGGTGAGCCAGGTGCAGAGAACCAAGGGGTGTGTGAGCAAGCACAGGGTCTGGCCATGTGCACAGCCAGGCATGCTAGCTGTGGCAGGGAAGGCAGCTCCAGGCATTGGCACAGGCACTGGCTCTGTGCCAGGCTGTGGCTGGACCAGGCATACCAAAAGTAGTTTCCACTGCAGGCGCCAGAGAACATGGTGGTCTCAGAAGCTTGGAGACACCAGGAACCACAAAACCCCAAAGAGGGTGTCACAGCCCTGGCTCAGGGAGCCCCTAAGTCTGGGCTCCCTGAAGGACCACACATCTTCTCTTCTGCTCGTTGCCTGCAACGTGGGCGAGGCAGGCGGGTGTGTTTCAGGCCTGTTTGTGTTATAGCTCTTTCAGTTCTGCCATTTGGTGGGTCCTGAGTTCTTGTCCCACATCCAGGAAGAATGAGGTAAATGGACAACTGGAGGATGAGTAAGATGAAGAGGTGCTTTATTGAGTGGCAATACAGCTCTCAGGAGACCCAAAGTGGGTAACTCTTTCCTGCAGGCAGGTCCCCCATTGTCTCTGCAGCCCTCAGTAGAGAGAAGACCGAGAATGGTTAGCTCCTCTTTACAGGCAGGTTGTCCAGTTGTCTCTGTGAGTCTGACTGAGTTCTGGGTTTTTATGGTCTTCAGAAGGGAGGAAGTATGTGCTGATTGGTCCATGGGTGGTCCTGGGTGGGCCAGGAAAAAAACACCGTAAGTTTTCACTTGGGTCCGTGGAACTGGCAGCCCAGCCCCTAGGCTTCTGGCCATCCCTGCCTTGAAGGTGGGGTTTCAATGGGGACCCACCCTTTTCTGCCCAGGAGCCTGTCTGCCTCCTGCTGTTGCTCATGGCACTCAGGCTGTTCATGCCAAGGGGTGCCTGCAGGCCTGAGCTGAGCCACCTTCAGCCCTCACCTTGGCCTCCCTCCCATGCTCTTTGGTGCCCAAAGTCCAGAGGGGACTAGGGTGGCAGAGGGCTGGTGCGTTAGCACTGCCCCAAGCATACACGCACGCAGTTGGATCTCGACTGCATGTAGGCTTGGCCACAACTTTGCTCCAGAATTGGAGTGGGTCCCAGGAGCAGGGAGAGGCCAGGCAGTGGGAGCAGGCACTTCTGAGTCTGGGGGGCAGGGGGGCTTCCCAGGCCCCCAAGAGCACAGGGACGTCCTGGTCCACAGCCACAGCTGGGCGGCTGCATTTGTGCCTGGGAGTGTGGGTCTCCCGCCCCACCAGCTCAAAAGGGGGTGGGGCTCCTGCCTGTTCCCAGCTCCCATCACCTCTGCGGAGTGAACAGCCCCAGCCACGTCTCCCCAGCTGCAGCCAGTGTCTTTGCAGCAGCGGCTCCAGATGGGCTGCTGCTGTCATCAATATGTGGAATGAAATTTCATGCAACCTCTGAAAAGAAAGGTTTAAATCTATAAACATTGCCATGAAAATAACAACTTAAAGGTGGTATATATAATATTCTTCTGTTGTTGTTTGGTTTGTGGTTAAAAAAGAAAATAAAATAATAATATAATGGGCTAGTAAATGTATAAAAATAAAAGTGGGGAGGTAGGGGGAGAGGAGAAATACACACCAAACAGTTGTAGTGAGGATCTTGAGTGGCGTGGATGAAATTATGGAGAATTTCCCATTTCTGTAGTGTTCATATTATTATTATTATTATTATTAGTCCTTTTAATTGCATTTATTTTAATGCTGAATTTACTCCTGTGCCATAAGTTTTTGTTTCTTCAGTTTCTTCTGGGATATCTTTTTCTTCTGGGTAGCCTCCTTTTCTGGTCTAGGAACAACCTGTTCATTTTCAGTAAGGATCTTCTCTGTGTGGCAGGGGCAGCTCATGTATGGGTTAATCCAACCATGAGCTCTGTAGGTCCAGGGGCGCATCTTAGGTGCTTTGTTTACTCGGTTATACTCAATGACCAGAGAATCTACATCTAAACCCTTGAGTTCAGCATTACTCTCTGCATTTTTAAGCATGTGCAACAAAAATTCAGCACTCTTTGGGGGCCACTGACCTTGTGTCCAGCCCCACTGCTTGGCCTGGACACACCTGCTAACTCCACCATTGTAACATCAGAATGGTACGCACTGTTTCTGTAAAGTGATATCTTTCAGATACTTCGTGGCTTTTCATATATGCATACCCTTGATGACCTGGGTAGTTTCACGAGTGTTCTTAAGGTGAACACGAAGACTGGAACCTCTTGATTTGCATGATTTTGTGGGGTTCTCCAGGTCACATGAATAGCGAACCATTTTCACAGATTATCTCAGGCCACTTAGGGAAAGAGAGCGTGTTAAAATTATTACAAACTGTAAAACTTCGTAATAATAAGAGCCAATATTTTATTGAGGGCTTGCTACCAAACACTATCCTCTGTTCTTGGCATGCATTACTGCCTTTAGTTATCTTAGTTGTCCTTTGAAGCAAGTTCTGCTATTTTCTGTGAGGAATATGAGGCATAGGTGAGGTTGAGTGTCAGACAGCAAGACAGTAAGTGGTGGAGTTAAAATTCAAACCCAGATCCTGATTCAATAGCCACTATATTCTGGGGGTTCACACACACACGCACACATTCTCACACACACAGAGTGCAGTTAAAATCTTTACAAGGGCAATTACAAACAATAAAAATGCCAACAATATAATATTATCTGAAAAAGTGACCCACAAAATGTGTGTGCACTGTGATTTGTGATTGTTCCATACATAATACGCATCTGCAAAAGGACTATAATCATCTGCATGATGGCAATCTTTTTTTTATTTGTCAAATTGCAAAAGTAGGCACCAACCATGAGCCGAGAGTTGAGCTCATTCATACACAGTTCAGATGGCCAGGCTGGATCAGCTTTCCTCCTTCCTACACCACCACCCTGGGCTCATCATGCCACAGCATCATTGTCAGTGTCACTGTTAGCCTCCCCAAACAGTACTACATATTTTTCAGGGAATCGAGGATCAGAGAAGTAAAGTGTCTTGGACAAGGGGGCACAGTGAGTAAGGAGCCAAGCATAGATTTAACCCAAAGATTTTCCAGGTTTGGCTCCAGTTTTTCTAACTCCTATTACAGTTGCTGTTTCATTTCGTCATATTTCTTCCTCCTCTAAGGACAGGAGGCTATTCTCTCATGTTCTTCTCTGAGTTTCTCTCCCTCCCCCAACTCCTCCTCCCTCTGCACCACTCCTTTCTCTCTCCTAACCTGGCTCCACTGCTTCATTGCCCTGCACATGCCCACATTGGCCACCCTGGCTCACAATCCACATAATTTAGTATGCACCTGAACTTCACTCTGCTTACATTCCAACTCATGTATTCAAGTCAACCCCTGCATCACATGGGTGTTAGTCAATGAATTCTGGTAACACTTGGGCCTATTTTCCATCCCAATCTATACTAAAATATATCTATTACAATGTTTCTTGTTATTACCACAGAAAATTCTATTTATCTATGGTACAAATTTCCACAGATTTTTAACAATAGCTTTGTTGGAATCCACTCATAAAAAATTAAAGGGAGGTGGCCAGGCATGGGGACTCACCCCTGTAATCCTAGCACTTTGGGAGGCCGAGGTGGGTGGATCACCTGAGGTCAAGAGTTCAAGACCAGCCTGGCCAACATGGTAAAACATGGTAAAACCCGGTCTCTACTAAAAACACAAAAATCAGCCAGGTGTGGTGGATGTCTGTGATCCCAACTACTCAGGAGGCTGAGGCAGGAGAATTGCTTGAACCCAGGAGGTGGAGGTTGCAGTCAGCCAAGATTGCGCCACTGCACTCCAGCCTGGGTGACAGAGAGAGACTCCATCTAAAAAAAAAAGAAAGAAAAAAGAAAAATTAAAGGGATGAGATCATCAGAATGGAATTTTTAATTGTTGAGGGAGAACTAGAAGAGAATAAAATCTCCAAGCATTATTAAACGCAGAGTTGCAGATACTCTACTTCAAAGGATTTTGGACAAACTGCCAGGAGGTCAAACATTTCCAGCTTCAGTAGAAACATAATTTAGCTAATTTCCTAGAAAAGAAAGCACATAGCTAATCCAAATCTGCTAATTAATCTAATAGAACACACTGGCTCTTGATGGCATTTTCCCTTTTGGGAGAGGAAAAAATAACCCTGCTTATAAATTAATGTTTTCTTAAACAGACAGACTGAAATTTACTGCAGCTCTTCAGGGATTTTCAGCTTCAATAAACCAGTGGGAAAGTTCTCCCTTGCTTGCATACATATACTCTGTTGCCCCATTGGCAGAGGCCTCCCTCCCTTACTTTCCCTTCTTCCTCTCTTCCTTCTCCTTTCCTTCTTCCCTTCCTCCTTTCCTTCATTCCTACAACAAATACTTATTGAACACCTACTGCATGCCACACACTGTTATGTCCTAGTGTACAGCAGTGAACAAAAAGTAGTAAATAAATATGTTAGATATGTTAAGTACTTTGGGGAAATACGAAGCAAGAAGGGGTCCGGGAGTGCTGGTGGGGTGATATGGCTTGGCCACATCCCCACCCAAATCTCATCTTGAATTGTAGTTTCCATAATCCTCAAGTGTCATGGGAGGGACCCAGTGGGAGGTAATTGAATCATGGGGGCAGTTACCCCCATGCTGTTCTCATGATAGTGAGTGAGTTCTCATGAGATATGATGGTTTTATAAGGGGCTTTTCCTTTTTTGCTTGGCACTTCTCCTGCTGTTGCCATGTGAAGAAGGACACATTTGCTTCCCCTTCCACCGTGATTGTAAGTTTCCCGAAGCCTCCCTAGCCATGCTGAATTGTGAATCAATTAAACCTTGATAATTTCTTCATAAATTACCCAGTCTTAAGTAGTTCTTTATAGCAGCATGAGAATGGACTAATACATGAGGGCACTCTGAGATTTTAAATAAATGGCCAGGGAGGACTCATTAAGAAGGCAACATTTGAGCAAAAACCCAAGCAGGTGAGGGAGGAAGATTTGCAGATATCTGGGGCAAAACCAACCGGAAAAGTGCTGCCACTGGAGTGTGGCTGGAAGTTTGAGAGCAGCAAGGATCAGGCCTGGAATTAGAGGGAGGCAGAAGAGGCGAGTTGAGCAAGTGCAGGGTTGGATCTTGTCTTTCTTTCAAATTTTTATGATTTGTATATCATGGATTTTTTTCACATTAATTTTGATATTGCATTAAAATATTACTGATCTTGACTACTGAGGTTTTGGCATCTTGAAGCGAGTACTCACTAGCTTCACTCTAGTTCAGGCCCAGGACCCAAAGTAGGGGAGTGGAGCAGGGGTGAGGGTGTGAGTTAGGGAGAGTGGTAGGAAATGAAGTCAGAAAGGAGCAGGGGAACATGCTGAGGAGCTTGGCTTTTACTCTGAATAGGATGGGAAGTCATTGAAGGGCTGTATTCATTTGCTGCCATAACAAACTACCATGAATTTAGTGGTTTAAGCAACACAAGCCTGGGCGCAGTGGCTCACGCCTGTAATCCAGCACTTTGGGAGGCCGACGGGGGCAGATCATGAGGTCAGGAGTTCGAGACCAGCCTGACCAACATGGTGAAACCTCGTCTCTACTAAAAATACAAAAATTAGCCAGGTGTGGTGGTGGGTGCCTGTAATCTCAGCTACTCAGGAGGCTGAGGCAGAAGAATCACTTGAACCCAGGAGGTGGAGTTTGCAGTGAGCCGAGATTGAGCCACTGCACTCCAGCCTGGGCGACAGAGCAACACTCTGTCTCAAAAAAACAAAACAAAACAAAACAAACCCACAAATATGTTATCTTACAGTTCTATAGACCAGAAGTCCCACACAGGTCTCACCAGGCTGCAATCAAGCTGTTAACAGGGCTGCTTCCTCACTGGGAGCTTTAGATGGGAATCTGTTTCCTGCTCATTAGGTTTGTTCACAGACTTTAGGGCCATGCAGTTGTAGAACTGAGGTCCCCTTTCCCTTGTAGTTGGCTTGTGGTTCCCTTCCTCCATTTTCAAAGCCCGCAATGGAGGGTCAGGCTCTTTTCATGTCACATTCCTCTGACCCATTCTTCTGTCTTCCTCTTCTACTGCTGACAATTCATGTGATTAGACTGGGCTCCCCTGGATAATCCAGGATACTCTCCTCATCTCAAAGTCCATACCCTAAGCACATGTACAAAGTCCCCTTTGTTATGTAAGGTAACATATTCACAGGTTCCAAGGATTAGGATGTGAACATCTTTGAGGAACCATCATTCTGTCCACCACAAGGGCTTTGAGCAATGGAGCAACTGCTCACTCTGCAGCCAAGAATGTGTCAGTCTAGTTGCTCTGTTGAAAATAGTTGGGAGTGGGAGGAGGAAGGCCAGGGAGGATAGGGCAAGAAGCAGGAAGCTGGTGTAGAGGCTAACACGATAATTCAGGGGACAAATAATGGTAGTTTCGACCAAGGTGGGGGGTGACTCTGGAAGAGTCAAGGCTAGATAAGGTGACAATAGGTTTTAGGTGTCAAGTTGGCTAAGCTACAGTCCTCAGTTATTCAGTCAAACACTAATCTGGGTGTTGCTGTGAAGACATTTTACCGACATGATTAAAGTCCCTCATCAACTGACTTTCAGCCAGGGAGATAATCCTAGATTGAAGGTGGGCCTGATCCAATCCATTGAAAGGCCCTAGAAGAGCTGAGCGTTCCCTGATGAAGAAATTCTGCCTGTGGATGGCAATTCCGCTCATGCCCAGGAGTTCCAACCTGCTCTTTCTGACGGTCTGCCCTATGGATTTCCCACTGGCCTAACCAGCCCCATGATTATGTGAGGCAGGAGAATCAGGCCTGGAGGCAGGGAACCTCAGGGCTTCCTAGAACTAAATCAAATGGAAACACTTCAGCTATGACAGGAACTATACTCGTCATTTACATAGAATGTACACCAAATACATAACTTTGTAACCTCACTTTAGCCTCTTCATTTACATAGGGCATACACCAAGTAACCAATGGAAACCTCTAGATGGTATTTAAACCCCAGAAAATTCTGTAACCGGGCTCTTAAGCCCCTATGCTCAGCCGCTCCCACCCCGTGGAGTGTACTTTTGTTTTCTATAAATCTCTGCTTTTGTTGCTTCATTCTTTCCTTGGTTTGTTTGTGTGTTTTGTCCAATTCTTCGTTCAAGATGCCAAGAACCTGGACACCCCCAACTGGTAACATATGTAGGGCAATTCCTCTTAATATGACTCTCCTACTGGTTCAGTTTCTCTGGTTGAACCCTGACTGATACATCCTGAATAAGTTTGAATGTGGAGCTGACCGGCTAAGCTAGTGTATTGGAAGTGGGATGTGAGAAAGGGGAGTCCAGGATGATGCCAAAGTTTTTGCCCCGAGCAGCCAGAAGGATGGCTTAGGTATCTCCTTCTAAGATAGGAATCACGAATGCAAAAGCCACCTACAAAAGCCTGTTCAAGGGATGGCGAAGGAAGATGCCCAGTTTCCCCCAAGGAAGCCCTTTCAGAGGGGGGATGTGTATAGGCAGGAATGGGTTGGAGTGGCTGGCCAGCCCTGATGTGGGCAAGCTCCAATTTAAGGGGGTGAAATAGGTAATAAAGTCACTGCTGTGCTCCATGCCACTCATCCAGAAACACTAGTGGTTTTCCAATGCATTCTGGAATCCTCAGGAAATCTGGAGATCTTTTTACTGTTCTCTGCTGTGAACCCCACCTCCCCTGCTGCTGTGTGCTCTGGGAATGAGTTAGCTGAACCCTGAGTCAAAAACCAACAAGGAGTGCTGAATAGAGACTTTATGGAGTTGCTCTGTGGGCTTTTTTTCTTGTGAAGGAACAGGGTGTGCTTGAAAGTAAAAAGTGAGTTCTTTGGTTTTGTTGTTGTTGTTATTGTTGTTTAAATCTTCCTGGAAGGCAGAAAGAAAGAGATAAAAAGGAAAAAACAGCATTTGTTACTTATAGTGCTCCGGTTAGCACAGTGGCTGGGCCCCTGAACCCTCTGCAGGCCTCCCAAGCTGGCACTGAATAAAATGTGAGAAATGAAAGGAACTTTTCCGTGAGTCTGGCAGCGCAGACAGACACTGAGGTGGCAGAGCTGTCTGGTCCCAGTCCACATGCAGAGGCCTGCAGCTCCTCCTCCCAGCCCGCACCCACCAGAGCTTCTCAGACGGGCCGTGTCCTGAGAAGGTTGTTGCCAATGTAGATGTTTGAGAGGCTCACTGATGAGCAAATCAACAGAGCAGATTTAATCTGAAGAGATCCAAATATTGTGCTTCTTTGGACTCATAGAAATGGCGAAAGATTTAACATCAGGAAGTACTTAAGTCAGCTAATTTCTAGAGCCTTCTTCCTCCCTGTCACTTGATTCTAGATTAGATCACCAGTTAGACATCAGAACCAGATCTTTTTATCCAGAGAAGTACCAGTTTGTTGTTTTTCCTTCCGAAGCCAAGTCCTCGAGTTTCAGGTAGACTTCAGTTGATTTCTGCGAAGTCTTTCCTTTCTCTCTGCCAGAATACTCACTGCTGAGGTAACCGCAGACAAGGTCCTTAGCACCTTAGATCGGTATAGGAAAGAAAATGAAAAATGTTTGTCTCACCTCTTTTTGCTGCTGATCTCTACAGGAAAGCAAAAAGCCCCGAAGAGCCTGGCTTGGAATAAAAACATGCACCATACAAGATTTTTATGAAGATTAAATAATTTGGGCTAAAATATTTTGGAAGCTGCCAAGGGCTCTACAGATGAGCTATACAGAGGCATTTGCTGAAAACTGGCCTGGATTGACAAGCGCAATGCAAACGTAAGGAGCTCAACAGCCTCTGCTGTCCCGGGGGGATGGCAGCCAGACAAGGCATGCACGATACTGGGATGATGAGAAAACGGGTGTCTCAAGAGGAGACTAGAAGAGATTCTTGGCCCAGCAAAAAAGTTAAAGAGGGGGAGAAACTGCAGGTATTAAAGTCAAAAGTAATAGTGATGTAAGATCTGTAAGGTTTCCCCTTTCTGTTCACTAGGACTGTAGATGTATGAGAGACACATTCAGGGTTAAGATCTCATTGGAGGGCACATCACAGAGGCCTGTGGGAAACCAACCCAGAGGGGTCCTTGTTACCTGCATCTCAGAGCACGCATGGGGTGACAGACATGGAGAAGTAGGGGATCTGGGGAGTATAGGGAATTTTGGTTTCTAGATGTATTTCCAGACTTTCCATTGGCCAAACTTCTTTTCTGATAATCTGGTGGTATGCAGGCTAGCAAGAGACTTGAATTGGCCATGTCTGTCTCACATTTCAGCTATTCCCAGGAGTGCTTGGCAAAGGAAAATGTGGGTGAACAGTTTGACAGCAAATTGCCTTGGAAGCCTGCAGAAGGGTGTATTCCTAGGGAGGATGATAATAAAGCTAGTGTGTACTTATTGATTATTATGATGTGGCCTAGGCACTGTTCTAAGTATTTTATGTGTGTCAATCCTTTTGATCCTCAGTACAATCCTATGAAGTAGGATGATTGTTTTTCCCTTTTAATGGATGAGGAAGCTGAGGCACAGAGTAGTTAAGTAATTTCCCCAGGTCATACAGGTAAAGCCAGGTTTCGAACTCAGATGGCCTAGCTGCATCATCTTCCAGTAAGTGGATAGAGCATACTTTCCAATCAGAAAATGGAGCAGTAACATGCTAACAAGGGTGAGTATTTGTTTGGACTAAGGTGGACTGTAAAGATAGGATGTTACAGCTTAGAATGCTAAAATGCTTTTGGCTACTGGATCAGTAAGGATGCTTTTGGCCACAAGTAACAGAATAACTAAACAAAAATAGTTAAACAGTAAGGACATTCATGATTTCACATAGCAATAAGCCTGGATGCAGTCCAACATTTTAAGGTCAGGGATGTCATCAAGAATCCAGATATTTTCCATCTCTTGACTCTGTATTCCTCAATATGTCTGCCATGTCTCCCTCACACTTACAAGGTGGCTGCGGCAGTCCCAGGCATCACATGGTAACAAGATCACATCCAGTGAAGAAGAAATTCTCATAAGACAGTCAGCAGACTTTGCAGGTAAATTGGACAAAATCAAGTCTTATATCTATGTCCTAGCCTCAAGGGAGCTCAAAATGTGAATAGCTAGAATTCTCAACTCTATAGAAAGAATAAGCTACTCCAGCAAGTAAGAAGAAGGTAGGGTGAGAGGTGTTGGGCTACTGATTTGACCATTTACTTGCTATATTTCTTTTTCCCTTTTATTTACTTTTAAGGTGAAGATACACAAAGGATAGATCAAGGTCATGATTTAATGCAGATGGCTGAATTATGACCAAAAAAACATCCATAGTCAGCTCCAGCCATATTTCTGACCTGAGGCTGGGCTTAAGGTCTACACAGCTGGAAACATCCATTTCTGATGACAGCTACATCATTCCCTGATGAGAACAGTGCCAGCAATGAACCCCTCACCATTCCCCACACCCAACCCCCACCTCAGTGTCCCCAGGGTATTATCAGTTGTGTCAGCCTAGAGTCTCTGAGTTTGGTCTGGTTCTGCCCCTCCCCCTATCCGTTTAGAAAGAATCTATTTCTGTTTCTCTCTCTCTCTCTCATGCCTCAATCTCATGTCCTCCTGCTGACTCTAAAGAGACAGCTGATTGTGGGAAAGATTTAAATTGGGTTATTCTCTCTTAATATAATTTTTGTAAAATACTATAAATGAATTTCTTCATGGCCGCCAAAGAGAAGTGCTGTTATTTCTAGCACCAGACTGACAGGAATGGTGCCTGTTAGGATTAAGTTAAGCTGCAATGGGAACATTAAATATGGCTTAAACAAGACTGGGCTGTATTTCTTGCTCATATAAAAGTCCTGGTATTGTCACCAGAAAGGGGTCCTGTTGCAGACCCCAAGAGTGGGTTCTTGGATCTTGCACAAGAACCAATTCAGGGCGAGTCCACCAAGTAAAGTGAAAGCAAGTTTATTAGAGAAGTAAAGAAACAAAATAATGGCTACTCCATAGACAGAGCTGCCCTGAGGGCTGCTGGTTGGCTACTTTTATGGTTATTTCTTGATCACATGCTAAACAAGAGGTGACTTAATCATGAGTTTTCCCAAAAAGGGGCAGGCAATTTCCGGAACTGAGGGTTCTTCCCCTTTTTAGACTATATAGGAAAACTTCTAGACGTTGCCCTGGTATTTGTAAACTGTCAAGGCATTGATGGGAGTGTCTTTTAGCATGCTAATGCATTATAATTAGCATATAATGAGCAGTGGGGACCATCAGAGGTCACTTTTGTTGCCATCTTGGTTTTAGTGGGTTTTGGCTGGCTTCTTTACCGCATTCTGTTTTATCAGAAGGGTCCTTGTGACCTGTATCTTGTGACAGGAGCCCTGCTCACCTCCCATTTCATCCTGTGATTAAGAATGCCTAACCTCCTGGGAATGCAGCCCAGTAGGTTTCATCTTCATTTTACCCAGCCCCTATTCAAGATGGAGTCACTTTTGTTAGAATGCCTCTGACAGTGTAAGCAGCTTAGGCTGCTCTGGGCTTCTGCTTTGTGGCTGTATCACAGTCCACAGAAGCCCTTCAGTCATCACATCTGCCTTCCAAACAGCAGGATGGGCGAAGGGGAGATGACAGGCCAAAGAGCATATGCCTCCTATCATTTAAGGAAATTTCTTGGAAGTTATCACACAGCATTGCCACTTACATTCTGTTGGCCAGAACATAGTCACATGGACACATCTTGCCACAAGGGCAGCTGGGAAATAGCATTGTATTAGTCAGGGTTTCCCCAGAGAAACAGAACCAATGGATGTGTGTGTGTGTGTGTGTGTGTGTGTGTGTGTGTGTGTGTGTATAAAGATGATAAGGAATTGGCTCACATTATTACAGAAGTTAGCAAATCCAAAATCTGCAGGGTGAACAGGCAGGCTGGAGACCCAGGAAAGGCTGGTGTCCTAGTTCTAGTCCTCTGTAGAATAAGAAACAGCCAGTGCTGCAGATGAAGTCTGAAGGCAGGCTGCTGGAGAATTCTCTCCTCAGGGGAGGAAAATAAAATATTCTATTTTATTCAGGCTTTATGATCTATTCTTTTCTTTTTGGTCTATTCAGGTTTTCAACTGATTGGATGAGGTTCACCTACATTATGGAGGACAGTCTGCTTTACTCAAAGTCCATCAATTTAAATGTTAATGTCATCTAAAAGTACTCTCACAGAAAGACCCATAATAATGTTTACCCAAATATCTGGGCACACTGTGGTTCATCCAAGATGACACATAAAATTAACCATCATGGACATCTTAATTTGAGGCAGCCAGTGTGTCTGCACTCTAGGGGAAGGGTCGGCAAACTACAGTCCACAGGACAAATCTGTTTTTGTAAATAAAGGTTTTGGGAATTCAGCCACACTCGTTCATGTACATATTGTCTATGGCTGCTTTTGCAGCACCATGCCAAAACTGAGTGTTGTAATGAGAACATATGGCCTACAAAACCGAAATTTGACTCTGTCTGTACAGAATGGCTGATCCCTGTTTTAGGCAGTTATGTGCCCAGCTAAATACTGGGATTATTTAGAGAGAGAGAAAGGAAATGGTGGTAGGCAGATAGCAATCTTGATCCACAGCAGCATAAAGGACTTGCTGCTGAGATCTTCTAAGAAATCTCTCAGCCATTCAGCAGTAATTTTTTTGTGCAATCTATGAGATACTGAAGGAATTACAAAGAAGTACAAGCCATTTCCCCAAATCTCAGGAACTTAGTGGATTAACTTTGTGGAAAGCAATGGTCTTTGGACCCAGAGAAGGCTGAGTTTAGGCTGAATTATTAGCCATGTGATCAAACTTCTCAAAACTTCAGTTTTCTCATCTCTAAAATGAGCATGGCCCTATTACCTCATCAGGTTGCTATATAAATTAAATAAGGTCATTTATATGGTGTCTAGCATATCATAAACCCTTTCTTCTTGTCTGATAGTGAAAACAATGATAATTAATAGTAATTAAACTTCATCTGTGTGCTGGGCTCTGGGCAAGGGTTCTTCATGTATTAACTCATTTAATCCTCACAATCAGCTCTTCGAGGTAGGAACAATCATTATCCCCATTGTATGAATGAGAACATTGAGAGATGAGGTATCTTGGCAAAGAGTGCCTAGTTAGAGCAGAGCTGTGATTCAAACCCAGCTTGCCTGATTTCTGATCCCAAGAGCCTGCCCGCCAGTCTGTCCCACAGCCTTCCCATGTCAGAGCCCTCCTGCCATCATCTCCTTCCCCCTCTGACTGTAAGACATTCACAGTGTAACTGAGAAAGCAGAGCATATTCAAATAAAAAACAAATTCATAACATAAGGCAGTGGAGGTGAAGTGCCAAGTGAGCGGTATCACTCAGATACTGAGAGGTTCCAGTCCCCCAGAGCGGTCAGGGGAGGTATCAAAGCATGGATGGGGCCAAATTGGGTCATGATGGACCTACAGGATTTAGAAGACAGGAAGACACTGTGCAGCCATAGGGAGTGGAGTGGGTAAGGCTTGGAGGTGGGAAAAAAATAGCACAATTAAGGAATAACAAGTAAATAATCCTGGCTAAATCACAGGATTCTTACCGGAGTCCCAAGAGAGCAATTTGGAAATGAAGATTCGAATTAAATGAAGGAGCTTGAATGTCTGTCTAAAAAGCTTCACTGTATTCGGTAGACACTGAGTAGTCATTGGAAGGTTTTGAATGGTGAAATCACGTGATGGCAGCAGTGTCTTTAGGAATAACGTGGTGGTTTTGGGAGTGATGACTGAGGCCCGGGGGCTGAGAGACTAGTTGAGAGGCTTTTGAAATGATCTAGACATGATGTAATGAGAACTTGAAGTGGAGTGTTAGCACAGGCATGGATGGAATGGCAGGAAGGTAGGAGACATCACATGAGCAGAACTGGGGCACTTGGTGACTTCGTCTGGGAGTGAAGAGGGGGAGGGGCAGGATGACTGCCAGGCTTTCAGCCTGGGTGATGGGAGAATTTTATTCTAAATAGAAGCAGAAGAGGTAAAGGGGAGCTCCATCTGCCACCCCACCTCCATGAGGTCTCTGTCTCCACTGAGCATCTTCACTTGCTAGCCGTCACCAGATACCTGTGAGCAGCCAGCCATCTCCTCTTTCTTCTTTGCTGCAAGGTGCCACTTCCACCAGAGAAGAACCTAGGGCAGTGAGGAAGCATGGCCTTTGGGTCAAAGAGGTAGAATTTATATCTGCTCCATCCGTCACTGGCACTGTAACCTTGAGCACATCTCAACTGCCCTGAGATTTAGTCTCTTTAAACTAGGGATGACAATACCTACTTGATAGAGTACTTGCGAATTATATAACAAACTCAAATCATTTAGTATTGTGTCTGGCACAAAGCAGATGCTCAATCATAATGGCTAACACACTGTGCTTGAAACAGGTACTGCTCTAACTGCTTTACATCGATTCACTTGTCTACTCCTCTCAACAGTCCTGCAAGGTGGATATCACTCTCACCTTCAGCGCACAAAGAAAGGAGGTATACAGAAGACACAGAACTCACCAAAGTCACAGGGACTAGGTGAGGATGAACCAGGCTGCATCCAAGCAGCCCAGCTGCAGGGTCTGTATTCTTTGCCACTACCCAGAACTTTTATCAATAAGCAAAGCTATTGTTTGCAATAACAGGAAGAAAAAATAGCAAAAAGTGCCCTCTAAGGGGGAGTGTTATAATATACTTAACAATCAGAATGGCTAAAGCACTGATCTGTGTGAGTGGCTACTGGTCATAGCCTGGAGCTGGTCTTTTAGGTCCTCTTTGGTTACTGGATCCTGGGAGGATGGATGAGGAAGTGGTCTCAGGCAAGGGGTGGAGTTAAGTGGCTGTGGAAGGTACTTTGGAGGCTCAGGCAGCAGCTTTTTTTCCCCTTAAACTTTTGTTTTAAGTTCTAGGGTACATGTGCAGGATGTGCAGTTTACATAGGTAAACGTGTGCCATGGTGGTTTGCTGCACAGAACAAACCATCACTCAGGTATTATTAAGCCCAGCACCCATTAGCTATTCTTTCTGATGCTTTCCCTCTCCCAACTTCCACCCGACAGGCCCCAGTGTGTGTTGTTCCCCTCCCTCTGTTCTCATTGTTCAGCTCCCACTTATAAGTGAGAACATGTGGTGTTTGGTTTTCTGTTCCTGCGTCAGTTTGCTGAGGATAACAGCTTCCAGCTCCAACCATGTCCCTGCAAAGGACATGATCTGATTCCTTGTTATGGCTGCATAGTATTCCATGGTGTATATGTAACACATTTTCTTTATCCAGTCTATTGTTGATGCACATTTGGGTTGATTCCATGCCTTTGCTATTGTAAATAGTGTTGCAATGAACATACATCTTTATATATGAATATATGTATCTTTATAATAGAATGATTTATATTCCTTTGGGTATATACGCAGTAATAAGATTGCTGGGTCAAATGGTATTTCCGCTTCTAGATCTTTGAGGAATCGCCACACTGTCTTTCACCATGGTTGAACTAATTTACATTCCCACCAACAGTGTAAAAACGTTCCTTTTTCTCCACAACTTTGCCAACATCTGCAGTTTCTTGACTTTTTAATAATTGCCATTCTGACTGGCATGAGATGGTATCTCATTTTGGTTTTGATTTGCATTTCTCTGATGATCAGTGATGTTGAGCTTTTTTTTTTTTTTTTTTGAGACGGAGTCTTGCTCTGTCACCCAGGCTGGAGTGCAGTGGCACAATCTCGGCTCACTGCAACCTCTGAGCCCCCCTCCCTCGGGTTCAAGTGATTCTCCTGCCTCAGCCTCTTGAGTAGCTGGGATGACAGGTGCCTGCCACCGTGCCCAGCTAATTTTTGTATTTTTAATAGAGACGGGGTTTCAGCATCTTGGCCAGACTGGTCTTGAACTCCTGACCTCGTGATCCACCCGCCTCGGCCTTCCAAAGTGCTGGGATTACAGGCATGAGCCACCGCGCCCGGCCTGAGCTTTTTTAAATGTTTGTTGGCCACATTAATGTTTTATTCTGAGAAGTGTCTGTTCATGTCCTTTAGAGCAGCAGCTTTAAACAACTCATACAGAAAGTTCAATATCTTAACTTCCAGTGTGGCAGGATGGGTGTGCCCTGGGTGAATACCAGAACTGGTTGTCATTTTTCAGTGTTTCCTGATCAACCTGTGGACAAAACAAACTGATTTTTAAGGACATTCTCATTGTTGCATGTTATATTGATTTTAAAAATATATTTTATTATTAATACCATGTTTAAATTGTTTTTTAAAAAGACTCAAGGCAGCTTGTGTTTAAAAAAACCCTTACAAATAAAGTCATTAAGATATGGATCATAATAAAAGTTGTGTATGTAAAAGTTTTTGTTATGGGCTAAATGCTTGTGTCCAGCAAAATTCATAGATTGAGATTCTAACCCCCCAAAGTGACAGAAGTGGGAGATGGGGCATTAGGGAGGTAAGTCAGTTGCAAGGTTGGAATGCTATGAATAAGATTAGTGTCCTCATAAAAGAGACCCGGAGAGTTCTCTAGCCCTCATTCTGCCATACGAAGACACAGCAAGAGGACAGCTCTCTAGGAGCCAGGAAATGGCCCTCACCAAACACTAAATATTCTAATAATTTGATCTTACACTTTCTAGCTTCCAGAACTGAGAGAAATAAATGTTTATTGCTTATGCCACTCAGTTGATGGTATTCTGTCATTGCAGCCTGAACTAAGACAGTTTATGCTTGAAAACTTAAACTAAGAACGCATAGTGAAACTGAGCACTAAATTTGACTCTGAGATTCCTAATGGCCAAGATTAAATGAGAAATAGGATGAGTTTCTTAGTTTTGACTATGCAAATAAACCTAAACGCTTCGATCTTTATGCCTAGGATTTAGGGGTGCAAGACCAAGATGGCATTTTGATGTGAAAAAGACAAGCTTCAACTGACTATATTCTTGCCCAAAAAGAGGTCCACTTTGTCTTTTACTCCACATGAGAATCATATTACCAGAGCAAAACACACCTGACCAGTTATGCCTCTGCTGAGTGAAAGACCAATCCCAGCTTTAAAGTAAATGAGTAGGCTGGGCATGGTGGCTCACGCCTGTAGTCCCAGCACTTTGGGAGGTCGAGGCAGGCGGATCACTTGAGGTCAGGAGTTCAAGACCAGCCTGGCCAACATGGTAAAACCCCGTCTCTACTAAACATATAAAAATTAACCGGACATGGTGGCACGCCTGTAATTCCAGCTACTCGGGAGGCTGAGGCAGGAGAATCGCTTGAATTTGGGAGGCAGAGGTTGCAGTGAGCCAAGATTGCACTGCTGCACTCTAGCCTGGGCGATAGAGAACGACTCCATCTCAAAAAAAATTAAAAAAGGAATAAATTAAAAAGTAAATGAGTAAAGAAAAAATTAGGGAAAGAGAAGCTTGATATCAGGAGAGGAGAATGCGATTTTGAGGATGAATTTTGTTTCAATGACCTGCCTAAGTGTAAAATGCTGGTCTGGATGAGCACCTTAAATAAGATAATTTCCATCCCATTGAATTCCCCCTCACTCAAGTATAGGACCAGCCAATTATATGCAATCTTTTTTCACCAGAGGAAAAAAAATGAGAACTTTGCAAACACTGAAAGGTGATCTGGTGCCTCCCAGCATTTCTGGGGAGGCAGCCACATTAATGCCTATGATTCTTTCTTGTAGCATCTTCCTAGAGTTAAGGAAAGTCCTTAAAGTTTGCTATTACTGCCTCCTGGCTTAAGACTAGACCGAAGGATTTCAGGGAGCTTGTTTCTAATAGATCCTATGATCAAGAGGATTACAGTTTAGGACCAGAAGGAATACCTTCCACATCTTTTTCATTATTGTTCATGTGACCCAAATTTCCCAGATCTTACCACCCTGTAGTACAAAAGAGATTGCTTTGGAGTCCCATCTTCTGACTCAGGGTTTCATGTCCCAAAAGTTTGCCCTAAGATTTCTGAGATCTCCAGGGAGCTTTACAAGCACTAACAACATGCCTGCTCCCAGTGGGCATCTGCTGGCCATGGTCCTTGTGTGCTTCGCGTCTGCTCACGCTTGCCTGTGTGCTGCTCCTCCAAAGACTGCAGAGCAAGGGGAAAAGTGGGCGTTTGGCTTTCAGGAAGAGGAGAAGGGGATAAGGCTGTGACAGCCTGTCTCTGGGTTTACACAGGACAAACTTTTAGTTCATAAAATGCAGCCACCTGGATCTGCTTCTGATTTGTTCTGTCACCTTGCGCAGGTCACCTTGGTGCTTTCTACTTCAATTTCCTTTACTGAAAATGGCAAGAATTCTCGTATCTCACAAAGATGTACTGGGAACTGGCTATTTAATGATTAGTTGGTATTTTGAAAACATCAAGTACAAGATAAGTGCCAGGGCAGGAAAGCCAAGTATTTGTGGCTTCCCCAGTGAGCAGTTGGTTGTGCTTTTTTTTTTTCTATAAACATTCAAAGGAAATAAATTGAGACAGAACAATCTCAAATCCCCAAAGTCAATAAATTGCTCTTTAAGCCTCTTTACTAAACTAGGTTGCTGCATAGGTGAATCCCAGGTTACGAGGGGATAGTCATAAAAAAAATCCCATGCAACCTGAAGTTATTTAACTAGGGGCACTGGGACTATGGAAAGTTTGGGAAGGGATGAGGTCCCATAGCCAACATTTGATAATTACATTTTAATTAAAGGAATATTTAATCCTAAAATACTCGAATGACATTACTCATCTTAATGAAAACCTTTACTTAAAATATAAAGAAGGTATTTAGGAGGCTGGAGAGAATGTCAAGTGTCATGAAAAGGAAAAGATAGATATAAAATTGGAAAATTTTACCTATTCCAATTCATGCTCCCAGAAACCATATCAAAAGAAGCTTCTTCCGGCCGGGCGCGGTGGCTCACGCCTGTAATCCTAGCACTTTGGGAGGCCGAGACGGGCGGATCACGAGGTCAGGAGATCGAGACCATCTTGGCTAACACGGTGAAACCCCGTTTCTACTAAAAATACAAAAAATTAGCCGGGCGTGTTGGCGGGCGCCTGTAGTCCCAGCTACTTGGGAGGCTGAGGCAGGAGAATGGCATGAACCTGGGAGGCAGAGCTTGCAGTGAGCCGAGATCGTGCCACTGCACTCCAACCTGGGAGACACAGCGAGACTCCGTCTCAAAAAAAAAAAAAAAAAAAAAAAAAAGAAGCTTCTTCCTTCAGAAAATAAGAGGCATGATATGGGTCACATTGGGTCCCTTTAAAAATCATTATGTTGAAGTCCTAAAGCCCTAGTACCTCAGAATGTGACCTTACTTGTAAATAGGGCCATTGCAGTTGTAATTAGTTGAGTTGAGATTATACTGAACTAGTCTGGGCCCCTCATCTGATATGACTGGTGTTTTCATAAAAAGGGAAAATTTGGACACAGATGTACACATTCCGAGAGTACACCCTGTGAAGATGAAGGCAGAGAACAGGGAGATGATTTTACAGAATAAGGAATGCCAAAGTAAACCACAGAATTACAAGTAAACCACAGAAGATAAGGGATAGACATGCCTTCTCTCACAGCCCTAGAAAGAAGCAAACCTGACAGCACCTTGATCTTAGACTTCAAGCCTCCAGAGCTGTGGGACAATACATTTCTATTGCTTAAGTCTCTCGGTCTGTGGTACTTTGTTATGGCAGCCCTAGGAGACTTATATTACATCCAGTTGTTCTAGTCTAAAGAATCAGAGGTGGCCGAGCACAGTGGCTCACGCCTGTAATCCCAGCACTTTGGGAGGCTGAGGCAGGCAGATCATTTGAGGTCGGGAGTTCGAGACCAGCCTGAGCAACATGGAGAAACCCCATCTCCACTAAAAATACAAAATTATCCAGGTGTGGTGACACATGCCTGCAATCCCAGCTACTCGGGAGTCTGAGGCAGGAGAATCGCTTGAACCTGGGAGGCGGAGGTTGTGATGAGCCAAGATCACTATCATTGCACTCCAGCCTGGGCAACAAGAGCAAAACTCCATCTCAAAAAAAAAAAAAAAAATAGGTAATGAGAAGAAGGGATTGAAGGCAGTTGATTGGTTCTTCAATACCTATTCTACTAAAGATTTGCTTGGGTTAATATATTATTTTCTTAAAATATAAATATTTCCTTAAAAGATTATGATCATCAATTATTTACACCTGATGGCATATTGTATTTTCAAGAGATGGCCACAGTGATATCTCTTACCCCACATTGCCCCTCTAGAATATCACCATTCTCTATTAAGAAGTCATATCAAATTCCCCTTCTCTTGAATCTAAGTGGGCTTGTAACTCCCTTGTAACCAACAGAAACTTCTGAGGCCAGGTCACGAAAGTTGATGCAGCTGCTGTGTTGGGAGCTGAAATACTTGCACTGGAGCATTTCACTACTCTGAGGCTGCCATATAGTGAAGAGGCTCAAACTAGCTCTTATAGAGAGACCACATGGAGAGACCACCTCCGAAGACAGAGGTGCCTAGCAAGACTGCAGCTTCTTCAGCCCCTCTGCTGTTCTGGCTCCAGCCTTTCTTCTGACAATCACTTGGGGGACTCCAGAATCTCCCCACTGACCCCTCTCTGAATGCCTGACGCACAGAAACTGGGAGAGGTTAAAAATGACTGTTGTTAAGTCACTATGTTTTTGGGTGATTTATTAGGCAGCAATAGATAGCAGACACACCTTAATGCACTATTCTGATAATGAAATTTCTTGACTTTTAAATTAACTGTTCTAGAATTTAATTTTCTCTAGGAAAGGATGGAAAGCACAAGAAAAGAAGATGACTTTGGTAACCTAGAAACACCTACTTTGCAGACTTCCCCACAGACTCGTGGGCAATTTTCTATGGCACTAAGCACCGTGAGTGTTGCTCCCCTTGGCATTCTGCCCTATTTATTATCAATTAGAATGTGAATGACGAGAAGTACCTTAAGAGTTGAAACCACTAATCACACTAATGTTTATGTAAATCAGTCAATTCCAGATTGGAGGGTCCTTTTTTACGCCCTACTTCCAAAGGTGTTCTAATTATGCAAAATTGTGTCATCAACTGCCGTGACCAAGAACAAGTTCATTATCACTTGTGCCAGTCTTGCATGTTGAATTTGCCAACTTCTGAAGACCTCTATTTTCAGTCAGAATCTGGCACTGATTCTAATGATTCTTACTTCATTTGTGATGGGGGTGGGAGGACCAGGATAATAAAGGTGTTTGCACTTTGAATAATCCCCAACCCTTGGCGCATAGCTCTGACATAGCTCCGCTCAATTATAAAAAGGCCATTTCCCCTAGTCATTTCCTTTCCTTTAGCAAAAGCCTGGATCCTTTTGACACTCTCATGTTCCAAATATTCCCTATCTGCCTGTGGCTTGTTTTCTATGGTGTCTTTGATTAGGCCTTCTTCTATCAGGGCATTTGAATAAATAATCCCCCTGCCTCTCTTTTGTTAAGGGAGTTCTTGCCTGCCACTTCTGGTCTCCAAGACAGCCCTCAGCCATTACTGCCAGGAATTAAGATGCCTGTGAAATCCACTCTCACCCTGCAACTGCCTTGCAATGGAGTCCTTAGAAAACATTGACTTCTTTTCATTTTTCAGCCGTGAAACAGTGGTTTCTGGCAAACAGTCATTCTGAACATGGCTATTAGTTAAGAATCTCTGCAGACAATAGCCAAGGGGCAACAAAGAAGCCTAAAAGAAAAGATTTCATAATCTCTTATTTGTGATTTGCAAGTGGTAGCAGCTAAAAGTGACTTCTGCAAGCAGGCAGCTGCTTCTGCCATTTACACTTAACCACATAATCATAGAGCTGGGAGAGCCCTTAATTCATGCTCATCAATTGCCAGGGCCTGCAAGGCTTCCTGAAGAGTGTTCCAGAATCCTCAAGTGCTGTCCTCACACCTCCACTTGAAACAGTCAAAACACACTGGGGAGAGGAGACATCTACTCCTTCTCAGAACAGAAACAGAAAGACCATTTTGTCACCTAAACTTCTAACTTTCTTGATGAACAATTTTTGAATGCATATTGACCCTAGTCTTCAAATACCATTTGATGTTGTTATCATTCCCCTCATTTCACATATGAGGAAACTAAGGCTCAAAGAAGGGAAATGACTGGCTAAGGCCTGAAAGAGCTAGAATAGGGTGACTAAGCATCTGGGTTTGCCCAGGACTTAGGGATTTTCTGGGATTTAGGACTTGCAGTGCTAAAGTGAGGACAGTTACGGGAAAACTAAGAAAGTTGATCACCCTAGGTTTGAACCAGGTCCAGCTTGTCCCCAAAGCCTTTTCCTCTGAACCCTGACACCATACTAAGTTGTCTTCAGTCTGAGATTTGGCTCTGGCACAGATGGGGCCATTTCCCTCTGTCAGAGAACAAAGTCAGGGGTGTCAGCCTCACAGGATCAACCCAAGACCCTCTTGCAGGTTATTCAGAGCCCACTAGAAAGACTAGTTTGGGAGCTGACTCTCTAGAGAGGTGAAAGCCAGATGCAAGCGTGTGCACCACCATTTATATAATGTGCCACATCAGAAGACATTCTACAAGGGACCCTAAATTATCACCCACAGAACTGCCAGGGCTTGCCTGGTTGCAGAAACCTCAGAGATGGGCCACGAAGGAGGCAGGGCTTTCCTGAAATACATAGAGAAGAATTTCACTGAATTGGTTAACAAAAGCTGACCACAGCATATTTTTGCCAAAAGCAGAAATCAAAATCTTTAGACATTTTTCAAGGATGATTTATAGTTCCTTCTCTCCTTCCCTCTCTCCCTCCTTCCCTCCCTCCCTCTCTCCCTTCCTCCCTCCCTTCCCCTTCCCTCCTTCCTTCCTTCCTTCCCTCCTTCCTTCCTTTCTTCCTTCTTTCCTCTTCCCCCTCTCTCCTTCCCTTCCTCCCTCCCTCCTTCTCTCCCTCCCTCCTTCCTTCCTTCTTTCCTCTCCACCTCCCTCCCTCTCTCCCTCCCTCCCTTCCTTCCTCTTCCCCCTCCCTCCTTCCCTTCCTCCCTCCCTCCTTTTTTCCTTCCTTCCTTCTTCTCCTTGTCCTCCCTCCCTTCCTTCCTTCCCTCCTTCCTTCCTTTCTTCCTTCTTTCCTCTTCCCCTCCCTCCTTCCCTCCCTCCCTCCTTCCTTCTTTCCTTCCTTCCTTCCTCTCCACCTCCCTCCCTCTCTCTCTCCATCCCTCCCTCCCTCCCTCCCTTCCTTCCTTCTTTCCTTCCTTCCTTCCTTCCTTCCTTCCTTCTTTACTAGCCCACTCCAGTTCTCTCTTTCAGGATGTCTCCCTGGTCTGCAGTGAAAAGGCAGGCACTGAGCAAACACACTGTTGAGAGGGTTGTGGCTGGAGCAGATCCTGGTTGCCCGCACACACACTGTGGCAGGTATTTCCCTCTAGTTCCTGGACCCTAAAAGGTCTGGGGAAGGCCAGGTGGTTGGGGAGAGAACTGGGAGGGAGGCATGGGGGTGGAAGTAGTGTTTCAATGTTGGAACAAACAGTTGGGAAAGCTGCACTCATGCATTAGGCTTTCTCAGCCCTGAATGGGAGCAGCTGTCCTGCTCATGTGGCTGCTCCGAGGCCCTCCTCCACATTCATCTGCCCCTGACCCTCTCCCCTTGGAGGACAAGAGATTAAAACCGAATGGATCTCAGAGACATCACCTCTCGTTCATCAACTGGCTCAACTTTTTCCTTATACAGATGAGGGCCTGAGACATGGAGAGGAGAGGTGAGATTTTCTAGGTCACCCATGAGCCTTGTGAGTCTTCCTTGGTGCTCTGCGGTAGACAAGGGAGGAAGAAAAGAGTCTAGACTCGAATCAAAACTCTTTCTCTTCCTTCAGCTTCTCCATGATGTTAGCCCAAATAATTTTCAGCCCTTTCTTTCTCCACTGTGTCATGTCAGGCACACAGGTTTTTGTTTTCTTTTGTTTTGTCTTCAAACTATATTTTTGTTGGCTCAGTCCTCCTTTCCTTCCCCTCTCTGTATCCAAGTAAAATCATTCACAAAAGTCAGTGTCTTAAATAAACAGTACTTGGGGTTGGGGGCACCCCGTGCAGAGGAGGTGGTACCTACTCTTCCCTCCTACCTAGGGCTCCTGTGACACTGTCAGAAGTAGCTACAAAGGCCATGCAGTGCAGTGATTAGACCATGGACTGTGAAACCAGAGTGCCTGGGTTTGGTGCCCAGTCAAGCAAGCTTTTTAACCAAATGATTTTGTTTTCCTTGTCCCCAGCTCCCCACCCCCTGCTTTCTACTAGCACAGGGCCCATCCCTGAAATTTCAGTAGTGGGTGTGAGGACTCTGTCCTCACCCTGTGTGTTAGGGGATTACAATCAGGCCAGGTGGCCCCAGTCGGTAACATCTTTCTATCAGTCATGGAAGAGGCCACCTCTTAGGTGAGGCACCGCCCCCATCCCTCCTGAGAATGTCACCACACTGCTTCTCAGGCAGCCCCACCTGACAGCAGTGAAGTGAAGCATTCATTCATGAGTGAAGAAAGAGGCCTCCTCCCCAACTCCTTCCATAGATGAGTGATGCCCGCCCGCCCCCTGCCTCACAATTGCCAAGGGCTATCCCCTTCTCTAGCCAATCACAGGAAGGGGATCAGGAAGGAAAACCATACTTGAGGCCTCCTCATTCATTAAACCCTGAATGAATCTAAATGGAATGAGAAGAAACTGTGTTTCTTAAGTAGAAGAACAAACGCAACAGGGGCCACACCAGATGTGACCACCCTACCCAGGCACAGACGCTGTTGATGGGATGCAACATCTAACTTGCGGTCATCAACTCACCTAACACTCCATAGGACCACAAATGAATTAGAAAGATGGTAGAATCCACACTTAGAATCTAGTATATACAGTAGGCCAGGTGCAGTGGCTCATGCTTGTAATCCCAGCACTTTGGGAGGCCAAGGGGGGCGGATCATTTGAGGCCAGGGGTTCAAGGCCAGCCTGACCAACATAGTGAAACCTTGTTCCCATTAAAAATACGATATATATATTATATATTATATTATATATTATATTATATGTTATATATTATATTATTATATTATATATTATATTATATTATTATATTATATATTAATATATTAATATTAATATATATTAACATTAATATATATTAATATATAATATTGATATAATATATAATACAAATAATACATTATATAATATATAATACATTATATAATATATAATACATTATATATAATACATTATAATACATTATATATAATACAATATAATACATTATATATAATACAATATAATACATTATATATAACATATATGTGTGTGTGAGTGTGTGTGTATATATATATGTATATATATATAGAAAACTATTTTAGCTGGACATGCTGGTGGAGGTTGCAGTGAGCCCAGATCGCACCACTGCACTCCAGCCTGGGTGACAGAGCGAGTCTCTGTCTCAAAAAAAGAATCTAGTATATACAGTGAACCGAAAGGATGACTTAATAATTACCATGCCTACAACAAACTACAAAGAATACAGAGTGTGATTATGTCATAGCTTCCACTCCCTTCTCAGCAGGAAACCTGAGAAGTCCTTTGCCAGGAGGAGCCAAGGGAAATGTCTCTATCCTCAGTCGGTTGGCATCCTTTTCTTTGTCCAGGTTCTCTGCCATTGGCTGATCCTCTTCTGCTTCCCACACTGTTCTACGTCCCAGCCAGGTTGGGCCAGGAAGGGCTCTCTGGGAGTTCGAACTGCCACAGCATCTGCAAAATTCTCGGCCTCTCTGCTTGCAAGTTCACACCTTGGGGGCAGAATTCTCAGCAAGCTCACCTCTATCCTCTGGCTACCCTCTTCCTCATTTGTTTCTGTATAGGTCAGATTTGGGCCCTTGGGAGGCTTAGAATCTTCACTGTGAATTTACTGAAATGTCCTTGGTAGTTTTGTGTTCCCCAAGAAATGGCTTTTCTCTCTGCATAATTTCTCAGGTCCGCATGCTCCCTATTCATAAGTCAACTTCCTGCACTTCAATAATCTCTAGCTTTTGGTAGGAAGAGAATAGCTGTCCCCACTATCCAGACATCCCTGCGTTATATGTGGCTCTACCAATGCCCTGTTTGCTGTGGCACCTGGAGGTTTTGGGTTTAACTATTTTGTGTGGGTTCCACAAAGATGACCAAGGATAGGAAAATCCAGCTTCTTCTTGTAACTATTAGCAGTAGCTACACATTTATGGAGTGCCTACTATGTTTTGGGTATTATGTAAGTGCTTTACATATCTTTAGTCCTTACAACGAACTTGTGAGATAATTCTCATCGGTCCCATATTACAGATGAGGAAACAGAGAGAAGTTATATAAGTTACCCTTCATCAAATTGGTGGTAAGCAGAAGTAGTGGGACTTCATGCAAGTCTGCAGGATTGAGAAGCCCACACTCTTTCCTTTCCACCATTTGTCCAGTCACAGTAAACACTTACTGAGCCCCTTTCCTCCCCCAGGCATTGTTCCTCTCTTGTGGAGGAACATCCCATGACCCCATTCGTCCTCCTAATTCTCTTGATTTGAGCCAATGAAGAAAAGAGTTCCCAAAACCTGTGGCAAGGAAAAGGTTTAGAATAGCAAATAGAAGAAAAATAACACTTACTGTGGGTGGTAATTTGAAGTTTGTTAATCACCAGGAGAAAAAGAACTATGTGAGAATTACCATCTCAACCATATGTCTCTAGTTTACATAACCCAGGCAGTAGCTGGAGCTCTCAGGCAGAGGCAGAAGCAAACATGTGGGATCCTGGAATTCCACTGAAATATAATAGACAACAGGAGGAGCAGGAAAATGAGTCATGTTTTTATAATTAGTTGTGTTATTGGACCCAACTTCTGTAAGAAATCAACAGCATCATCCAATCCCATCTGGCACAGGAGAAGACAAGAGGCTGACAGATTGTGTGATAGTCCCTGGAAATCGGTGGTGATATAAAGACCTAGGATCTAAACCTGCAGGAAAAAAATTAGTGGCCAGCTACCTCCCTTATTTGCAGGCTGTTGAAATACTCTTAATTTCACTGAGAGCCAAAGCAAACTTATCTCACTGGGAAAAAAAAAAAAAGCATAGAAAGAGAGAACTGATATAGTAAAACCCAATTGCCATGGCTGGACTGGTGCCCAAGCATGAAAGAAGTTTAGGTTATTGTATTTTAAAGGATCTCTTAGACTGGCCAAACTGTGGGTAGCACTTTTCTGCTTCTTCACTAATAAATGAATCTTGATTTTGTTCAGATGATCAGAGCAATTTGTCTGGAGAAGGTGGATTCTTCCCTTAGACCCAGGAGAGGAACCATGATCAGCCTGATCCCTTTCCTCTTTGCAAATGATGGATTTAGCCAATGTGTTGGCTAACACAACCCAGTGCTCAGCAAGGAGACATAAGTGAAAGACTCCTAGTGACTTCTGAAAAGGTTTTCCTCTCTAACAAGGAAAGACACTTAGGAGAAAGAAAGCCTGGGACACTTTTTACCTGTCTTTGGATATTTTCTTTAAAGATATGATGAATGGAGCTACTGTAGCCATCTTACCACCATGAGGAGAGACAATGCTGTCACACTGAGAGCTACAAAATGAAAGATGGAAAAAGCTAGAGGTCTTGGTTTCATCATTACACCCCCAAACAACCGGAACCATATACCTGCTACCTTCAGAGTCAAGTGATGTAAAAACTGCTTCATGGTTTCAATTACTTTTTGTTTAATCTCCATGATACACCGGATAAAGAGAAATAGCTTGAAGTTGACACATTATGCAAGAGAAAAAGAAATGTCTCATCTGAACCAGGATGAGACTCTGTTGATGCCAGGACCTCTATCTGTTGGGCTGTACTGCCTCCACAGGAATTTAGAAACTGAACAAATGGCACATATTTATTGAGCACCTACCAAGTGCCAGGCACTGTTCTGGATCACAGGAGTAAACAATGCAGAAAGGTCATTGTTGTCATGGAAATCACATTCTGGAAGACAGATGATAAACAAAAACACAATTAAGGATAGATGAAAACACTCTTAAGCAACTTTCTAAGTATTGGTTCAAGCCAGTCCTGAGTGAAACCCTGACTCTGGAATCAGATAGAACTGGATTCAAATTCCACCCCCATCATTCACTGTGACCTTGGGAAAGTTATTTAGTCTTTCTGAGTATCAGTTTCCTCTTCGGTAAAATAACGATAATTAAAAAAACTAACTCAGCCGGGCATGGTGGCTCACGGCTGTAATCCCAGTACTTTGGGAGGCTGAGGCAGGAGGATCCCTTGAGCCCAGGAGTTTGAGACCAGCCTGGGCAACATGGTGTAATACTGTCTTTACAAAAAATTAGCCACTTCTGGTGGTGTGTGCCTGTGGTCCCAGCTACTTGGGAGGCTGAGGTGGGAGAATCACCTCAGCCCGGGAGGTCAAGGCTGCAGTGAGCCAAGATCGTGTCACTGCACTCCAGCCTGAGTGAAAAACAAAAAACAATACAACCTCATGGGGTTATTGTATTACATATTAAATAAGCAGACAAACTCTCTGTACAGTCCTTACATGGAGCCTGACACACAGTCAGTCTTACTAGATTATTGATCATCACCATTGTCATCATCATAATAATTTGTGCTGTCATAGTAATAATTTGTGCAACAACAATAATAATAATAATGCTGTGGGTATCAAATGATAAACAAGACATAGACCCTGCCCATTCAAAAAATCGTGGCAGCAAGAATCCAGATTTGGCCATAGAATGATCAGAAGTTAGGCAATGAATTAGGCAGGAAACAAAAGAATTCCTCTGGTAACCAAGGTTGGGTTAACCTGGGCCCCCTGTCTCTACTCTTTCCCACACATGTTTTATAACCGTCACCCACTTTTCCAAGAGGGAAAGAGGTATTCTGAATGAGCGCTGCTCTTCTTTCACATATGGCTACTGTTCCCAAGAGACTCAAGTGGGCTTTCTCTTTCTCTGCTGAAGTGAATAATATAGGGTGTGGCTCTCTGGATGGCACTTACCGGTTTGTGCTACAAACCAGCAAATACACACAGATAATCCCACAGATGATCTCACCAGACCTTGTCTCCCTTCCCTCATTCCCTCAAAATCATACCCACCTAATAATGTTTAGTGCACTGCAATTGAGTATTAGCTCCCGTATCTAGCTAATAAAATACGTAAACATCCAACAGCCGGGTCCTCACACCCACACACATACCCTCGCCTTTAGAAACATTTCCACGGATTGTCACACGAGCCCCTAAACTCTCTGTCACACTCTGCATGCATCTTCCCACAGACTTGCTCACACACTGGCTTTTTATTTGCAAGCCCATGGGGAATCTTTCACCTCTTAGACAGGAATTTCATTAACGAAGGGGAGGGGATGGTAAGAGGAAAGTACAGATGCAGGGGAAATAAATGAGAATAGTTTTTGAGGGAGACCTAAAATTGTATCATCCTAGCCCGAATCTCTCCCTTTTAACTGTTCTTTATGTGTACATTCTGTGCCCAAAAGAAAACAACCTTTCATTAATTGGGCAATTGTCCAGGCTCTTAGCTTGGCATCCAGCTCTCAGAGCTGTGAAATCAACCGCACCAGATCTACGCTTTGAAATGAGGCAACATCTAACTGAAAACTCGCTCAAAGTAAGGAAGTGGATGAAAAGACTCAGGGTCCCTTTTCTCTTCCCCGTCTTCTCTCAGCCACATCTCTCTTATCCTATCTTGGTGAAGAAGCTTGCTTGGCTAGGAGAGAGGTCAGGGACGAGAAGATAGTGACGAGAAAGTTCCATGAGACTCTCAGAAGTCCCAGCCTGAACATCAAACCTGAATAACCAGGAGAGACGTAACCTCGGCATACTTTCAGTGGTTTACCTCCTGCCCACGCTGCAGGTTTTTCAGGTCCTTGTTCGAGTGTGTGCTCACAGGCATAAATAAACGTGCTATCAGCAGCCTGCGTCAGCCAGCCCAGCTATTTAAGCAGGCTGGCATCAGCAAACACAGCTTCCAAACCCAGGGCTTGCGCTTGCCTTTGCCTCTTCCACGTAAGTACCTTTCAAAGGTCTGCCTTTTATGCAGAGGAATGAGTTTGTGCAGGAACTAGACCAAAATGCTATCGTTACCGTATTTGCTCATCTGTTGGAAAACGGTAGAGGTGAAAGGGAGAATAGGAATGACAAGCTTACCCCCAAGCAGAAGCTAGGAAATGCTGCTGGGTGTAAGACATCAGTCCCTTACAAACAAAACTGCATGGGGTCGAGGGGAATTTGGAGGAAGGGGAGTCGGTGTTGGTCTTTTGGCCAAGCAGGTGAGATGTTTTTCTTACTCGCTTCTATTTTGGAAAGATAACTTTGAAACCAGCATTTGTCAGATGCCTATGATTTTCTCATTTAGAAGCAGATTATTGTTATTCTACATCCCAGACTTTTATCTAAAATCAGACATAATATCGTTTTAAAATATGTTTTGTGTTTGACAAGGGGAAGTGAGGGAGGTGTCTCTGGATGGAGAAGTGGCTTGATTTTGAATTTGCAGTTTATTGTTACTTCTGGTTCTCATAATACTTATTTATAACAACAAAAACAGTGATTTTTTTTTTTTTTGAGATGAAAAGGAATCCCAGGCTCCGGGGTTTAGAGAAAGTATAGGTTTGTGATATGTGAGTGGCATCCAAGTATTCAGGGTAAACTGTTAAGTAAAGTGGAATAAGAACCAGTGAATAAAAAGGTACAATCTATCACATAGTTCAGATAAGAAGCTCTTAAAGAGAAAAGGAATGCAAACAGTTCCCATGAAGTGGCACTGCCACTGGACAGGGCCCTGTAGTGTGTTTAGTTAAGTAGGGTTAAGTATAACCAGGGCAGGCAGAGAACAAAACAAAGGTGCTGGGGAGGTGGGAAGGGAGGAGAAGGGAGGAGCAGATAGTAAAGGTTTTATAATTAAACAACAGATTCATGAAAAGCAGATAGGAATAGAGCAGGGCATTAATTCCATAGTCTATCCCTTTGTATCAAGAATCTGGTGAAAGCCAAGGACCTTTCTCAGGTATTCATTCCTCGCATCCTGAGCCTCCCCTTCCACCCCACACCCCAACCCACACCTTGACTCTCACTTTCTGGACTCCTAGAAGTCCACAGACCTAAATGAAGCTCATATGCTTATTATTATTTTTTTTTAACTGGGCTGAAGCTGCCAACTGAGGAACCTCTCCAGAAGTGGTGGCGAGTTAAAAACCTTCAACGTGGCAGGCACTTCTTAGCCACCAAACTGAAGCTTGGTTTTAAGTTCATGAAGGTCTTACGTCAATCAAGCAAATAATGATTAAGGGCTATATCTGAGAAAAGATAAGTTGAAGGCCAAGAGGAAGAGAAAAGAAAAAGTGGATCTTGTTCTCAAAGAGCTTGAAATCTAAAGCCCAGGGAGATAATTAGAAGTTATGTCCATGCACAAAATAGGATGTGTTGAGTGATTACATTTGTATAAAATGATAGAAAATGCAAACTAATCTATAGCAAAAAGAAAGTGGCTTGTTGTGGTGGCCCACGCCTGTAATCCCAGCACTTTAGGAGGCCGAGGTGAGTGGATCACTTGAGGTCAGGAGTTTGAGACCAGCCTGGCCAATATGGTGAAACCCCGTCTCTACTAAAAATACAAAAATTAGGCGGGCGTGGTGGTGGGCACCTGGAATCCCAGCTACTCGGGAGGCTGAGACAGGATAATTGCTTGAACCCGGGAGGCAGAGGTTGCAGTGAGCTGAGATTGTACCACTGCACTCCAGCCTGGGCGACAGAGCAAGACTCTGTCTCAAGAAAAAAAAAAAAGAAAGAAAGAAGATCCATGGTTACTTGGGAAGGTAGGGGCAGAAGAAAAAAATGTTTGGGGGGATTCCCAAGGGACACAGGAAACTTTTGAGGGTGATGGATATGTTCATTATTGTGACTGTGACCATTTCTTATATGGGAAGATTTATCAAATTGTGTACTTTAAACATTCAGTATTATAGCTGATTACTCCCAACAAACAATACTTTAACCACATTATTTTTATTTTTATTTTTTTGAGATAGGATCTCACTCTGTCACCCAGGCTGGAGTGCAGTAGCGCGATCTCGGCTCACTGTAGCCTCTGCCTCCCAGGCTCAAGCAATCCTCCCACCTCAGCCTCCCGAGTAGCTGGGAACACAGACTTGTGCCACCACACCCAGCTGTAGAGATGGGGTTTTGCCATGTCGCCCAGGCTGGACCCAAACTCCTGAGCTCAAGCGATCTGCCTGCCTTGGCCTCCCAAAGTGCTGGGATTACAGGTGTGAGCCACTGTGCCTAACCAACAATATAATTTTTAAATAAGTAAAAGCATTTCTAAAAATCAGCCTATGTAACATGCTGAACATAAAAGATGAGTATTTATGGAGAAAAAAATAAATTCAGTAAAGCACAGAGACCAGACAGTAAGGATCATAGACTTTTATAGAACTGGGAGGGTCCCTGGAGATAATCTAACCTAGTGGTTGTGGGGCCTGGAGAACTTAAAAAAAAAAAAAAATTCAGTGACTGGGGCAGGGCATGGTGGCTCACGCCTGTAACCCCAGCACTTTGAGAGGCTGAGGCGGGTGGATCACCTAGGGTCAGGAGTTCGAGACCAGCTTGACCAACATGGTGAAACCTCATCTTTACTAAAATACAAAAATTAGTCTGGGCATTGTGGTAAGCGCCTGTAATCCCAGTTACTTGGGAGGCTGAGGCAGGAAAATCGCTTGAATCTGGGAGGCAGAGGTTGCAGTGAGCGGAGATCGTGCCACTGCACTCCTGCCTGGGTGGCAGAGCAAGACTCCGTCTCAAAAAAAAAAAAAAAAAAAAAATCAGTGACTGGGCCCCACCCTGGACCAATTAAATCAGAATCCCCAGGTGTGCAGCCCTGGGATTGGTTTTTAAAGTTCCCCAGGTGAGTCTAATGTGCAGCTAGGGATGAAAACCAGTGAAATCAAAACCATTCACTTGACAGATAAGGACAGTAAGGGCCAAAGAGAGGATGGGGATGGCCCCATGCCACCTGACCACCAAGTCCGAGAGCAGGATGAGGCTTGGGAGGCTCAGGGAACACAGCAACAGAAGCTCAAAGGTAAAGAAAGAGGCTGCTTCTGGACACTCCCAGCTCCAGCGAGGATAGGGTATCCAGCACCTTCCAAGAGAATCCTTGGAACCCAGACATGCTGCGGGGCAGCAAACTAGAAGAATTACTCAGGGCCTCCAAGGTGCATTATTAAAGGATTGTGCTAATGAGTGAGAAGGGATGTTTAAAAACTAAAGCTTCCTTTTTTTCCCGATTAATATCTGGCATAAGCAGAGGATTCTAATTATTGAAAGGAATCCCAGTGTACACACCGGGCACTCTGTTCTGGGGGACAGCCAAGTTGTTCTTTCAAGAAATAGCATGTGTGCATTCCCAGCATTGGGATGAGTCTATCTGGCAGTCCAGGGTCTTTTAATTAGGACTTCCAGGTCAGGCCCAGGCAAAAGCATGAGTGGGTGAAGTTTGTCTTTGTGACTTCTGTCCTTCCTGTCTGTGGCTCCTTAGCTCTCCCTCAGCACCTGTATGGGTGCAGGTGTCAGTTCAGAGGTGTCTGTGGGACCACAGAGCCTCACCGGCTCCACCCTGGCCATGTTTCCAATTGGTTTTTACCTCCCCTTCAATCCAAATGTGCCACTTTCCAGGTCTTATTCTCTCAGGGCTTGTTTTCCCCATCTCTGGAAAACTAATTAAAATTAGGATGTTAATAGTCAATAATTGTTCAATGAATTATGTCCCTCCCTGGTATAGTAAGTAGGTTCCAGCAAGATAACATATCTAGGAGTTCCTTGAAATGTTATATATAGTTACCATTTGAATTTTTAAATGGGGCAATCAGGCAAATCAAAGTTTTATGCAAAATATGTCCTCCTTATTGGTCAGAATTCCAAGAAACTTGCTGGGCAAAAATATACCAAGATTGTGCATTTTCAGTATAATTTTTCAAACCATATCCAGTAGGCAACCATCTATAGGTTGTGGGCCCTGTTAGATTGTTTTTTCTAAATTAGTCCATTTTTTGTCAATGCAGTTGAACTCATCAGAAGTAGCTGCATTTCCTGTGTCTTTCTGAAAAATGGAGAGCCACCTTAAGGTTACTATAATGGAGACAAAATGTCAAGAAATTCTGCTCATAAGGATTTTAGAATATTACCTGCTTCTTTCTCGGGAGCAGAAGGCTGGCACCAGCAGAGTAGCTTGCCTAGTATTAGTGGCCAGGAGCCTCATTCTTTGGGGACCCAGTTGTGCAGCTGGGGCAGCCCCCACACCCCCTCCCAGTGCATGTGGCCATGGGCCCATTCGGGCACTTTCGCCCAGTTTGAAAACCAGATTGCGGCAGTTCTTGAAAACAAGTGGCAGCTGCCTGTGGCCAGTCCTGTCTCTGAAAAGGGGCGTGGCTGGGTGTGTAATTAACATCCCTTCTGGGGAGGCAGTCTGCAGGCAGTCGGAGCCCAGAGCAGCCCTGCAGCCAGAGGGCACATTGTGACAGCAGCAGTGGGGAGGAGAGGGTGATGGCGAGCTCCATCTTGAGTCCCTGGGAGCCCTGGCACTCTAGCTCTGGGGAACGGATTAGGCCATTGGCATCAGGGCAGCAGTCAACACCAGTTTAATGCCCCTACTTGGAAGCCAAATGCTTTTTCCTGTTATTCAGAGTTTCTCCAAAATAAAAAAAAAAAGAAAAGAAAAACAAATGACAAGTTTGCAAGACTGATCAAACAGGTTTGTATGACCGATAGAATTTCTTCCTTCCTTGGATGACTTTTCTTTGAATATTTCTCCTTCACCTTCATTTCCAAATTCTCTCATTACACAATGACTTAGTTCAAGAGGTCACTTGGACATTTTTTAAGGCTGTGTTATGACCTAACTCAGCTTAATTTCTGGATGTTGTTGATGGCTTCCTTAGACTTTTTGTTGTTTTTGAGACAGAGTCTCACTGTCACCCAGGCTGGAGTACAGTGTCATGATCTCGGCTCACTGCACCCTCCACCTCCCAGGCTCAAGCAATCCTCCCACCTCAGCCTCTAGAGTAGTTGGGACCACAGACACACACCACCACACCTGGCTAATTTTTTGTAGTTTTGGTAGAGACAGGGTTTCACCATGTTGCCAAGGCTGGTCTTGAACTCCTGAGCTCAAACGATCCGTCCACCTTGGCCTCCCAAAATGCTGCCATTACAGGCATGAGCCACCACACCTGGCCAGCTTCCTTTGACTTTTAAAACATCAAGTGAATAGGGACAGTGGACAGTGCTATAGAAAGATGACATTGTTCGTAGAAGGATGACCTATGGCTTGGAGTGGTTTATAAAGCAGTAAACTGCCCTTTTAAAAACCATCACCTGGGGATCCTGAAGCAGCCCCTGCTCTGTCCTGGACCATACCCATCCTGCCCACTCACTTGGGGAACAGGGGAACAGGTTTGATAGAGGGGCAGCAAGCCTGATGCTGCAAATGGAAGGCTCATGTCTCCTGGTGCAGGAGGTACATGTATCTGCTGTCTTCCTGGGCAAGGGCCCTGATGTGTTTTTGGCCTTCCAGTGCTGTTGATTTTGAACACACAGTGCAATAAAGCAGATGCAGGTTAGGCTGTCCTTTTTATTTGCTGGGAAAGTGCCTACATCTATCTTTTACAATATGCTGAACAATCTTCCCCAGAACTCCAGGCTGAGCTATCTCCTGCCAGGGGAGCAGAGGACAGGTCTGGTGAGCAGGAATCTGGGTCCTATTTTCTCAGCTGTAATGGAATTTTGAAGCAGCTGTGAGCCTGAAAGATTCATTGTCCCAGTGGAATTATTAATAGCACCTCCTTTTACTCTAAAAAATACCTGGCCTGAGCAATGAACTATATGGTTACCTATGAGTACAATCTACTTTATGCAACAGCATAAAGTGACTTGCTTGGAATCTTAGGATGAGCTTGTATCTGAGCTGGCTCTTGAACCCAGTCAGCCCCAGTCCTCATTCTGACCTCTGTGCCAAGTCATTTACTCTCCCCGTGACTCAGGGTTCCTGTGGGAAGCATTGTATCCCTCCCGCCAAGGCTGAGAACTGGTATATTTATGTTGGCTAAACCAAAAAGAAGTTCAGTATAAATGTCGGGCATTCAAGGAATTGTTCATCACAAGGTCAGGTGCTTCAGCCTCTTATTTGGCCATACTTGGGTAGCAATAGAAGCTCTTTTAAATGTAGAGAAGTTGGCTGGGCATGGTGGTTTGTGCCTATAATCCCAGCACTTTGCGAGGCAGAGGTGGGAGGATTGTTTGAGCCTCATCTCTACATTTTTTTTTTTTTTTAGTTAGCCAGACATAGTGGCACACACTTGTAGTTTTAGCTACTTGGGAGACTGAGGCGGGAAGGTTGCTTGCGCCCAGAAGTTCGAGGCTGCAGTGAGCTATGATCACGACGCCACTGTACTCCAGTCTGGGCAACAGAGCAAGACCCCATCTCTAAAACAAACAAATAAATAAAAAGTAGAGAAGTTAATTTTACCCATCTCCACATAATTTCTTGTAATTTGCTTCTGGTAGTTTTGATAAAATGTGACCAAACATGAAAACACTGCCAGACCTTTCACAAATGATCTACTCTGTCCTTGTATGTTCAGAACGAAATGAAACAAAAACCTGAGGCAGACATTGATCAGTTCTAATCTCTTAGTGTATACTGGGCAGGAAACTAGTGGCAGTCATTTTGGCTGTTAGGTCTAGTCATTCCATCTAGGATCATGAGGAAAATTTCCTAGGATTCTTAAGGTCATGACAGATCTGCTTAGATAGTCTAGTCGTTGTTGATGTATTTTCACTTCTTCCTTGTGGCTTCTCCCTAAGGAAATGTACATAAACAATCTTCCTTAGCCCTGATATCCCCCATCAACCCTTTCCAGATTTTCAGTTTGCTGGTGCCAGGAGTGAAATCTGTTTTACAAAAAACTTTAATTCAGTGGCTAATATTTAATTTAATAACTAATGTTGGAAGTATCTATCACTTTATTATATGCCTTACCCTCTTCCTGGGACATAGACTAGCATCTTTGGAGATGGCTGGAACTGGGATTTATGAAACAGGAGGGAAGAAAGCAGGAGGCCACCCCTACTTTCATTAATACACTGTACCTGGCTCAGGGTTCCACAGCTGAAAAGGGAGGAGAGTCCTTGGAACTAACTCAAGAGTTAAACAATAGTTGACTAAACAATAGTAAAATTAGGGCTGGGTGCAGTGGCTCATGCCTGTAATCCCAGCACTTTGGGAGGATGAGGTGGCCGGATCACCTGAGGTCAGGAGTTCAAGACCAGCCTGGCCAACATGGTGAAACCCCGTCTCTACTAAAAATCCAAAAATTAGATGGGCATGTTGGTGCATGCCTGTAATCCCAGCTACTCAGGAGGCTGAGGCAGGAAAATCGCTTGAACCCAGGAGGCGAAGGCTGCAGGGAGCCAAGATCACAGCACTGCACTCCAGTCTGGGTGACAGAGCGAGACTACACACACACACTCAAATCAGATCTATAAGGAACGCAGAAAAGCCTGATGTTATTTAGCTTGGACAAGAGAAGGCTATAAAGCCACTGAATGATGGTGTTGAAAAGCATGGAAGGATGTCGTGGAGGTCAATAACCAGCTCTTCATCTTGGCTTTTGAGGAAAAAATCCAAGACCAAGGATTGGTGGGGCTGCAGTATAAAGGACATTAAATAAGCCATGAAGTACTCCCCTCATTATACAAAAAATATAGTGGAAAGAATTAATTACACAGACAAGCTCTGAAAGATGGGGCAGTCCACCAATCTTTTATTTTTTAAAGCCCTTTTTTTTGTTTGTCTTTAGGCGTATGATGAGTTAACATAGTCCTTAATTCATGGCATATACAAGACCCCCTCTTAGGTTTTATATCTCATTCCATTTCTCCTGCTCTCCCACTCTCCCTCTTTTCTCTCTTTCTTTTCACTGAACACTATAATTTTAAGTATCTATGTTGTTGATGATATTTCTAATGCATTATTATCAATAGTCTGTTAATTATATGTATCTTTTACTTATTGACTCCTGCAGTAATGGACATCTTTCTTGCCTCCAATTCTCTGAAATGATGCTGTAATGAATATTCTCATATGTTTGTTCTACCGCCCTTTAGATCTGGTTCATGGGAAACAGAAAGGGAAAGGAGTGGGCTAGAGGGTTTATGTTTTATTTACACAGCATGGAATATTGAACTGTCCATGATAAATGGAGACATAATATAACCAGTTAGTATTTCAAACATTTACAAGCTTCTCCAGGTTCCCTTGTACTTTAATAAGAGATTGAGTGACAAATAATTTTCTAGAACTAAAAGAGCACAATCTTCAGTGATCTCCCCTTCTCAATATAATTTTCTTTTCTTTTTTTTATTAAAAAAATTTTTTTTTAGCCAGTCAGGCTGGGTGCGGTGGCTCACACCTGTAATCCCAGCACTTTGGGAGGCTGAGGCAGGCAGACAACCTGAGCTCAGGAGTTCGAGACCAGCCTGGCCAACATGGCAAAAACTTGTCTCTACTAAAAATACAAAAATTAGACAGGTGAGACTCCATCTCAAGTAATAATAATAATAATAATTTTTCAGCCAATCAAATTTAGCAGTGGGTGGTTGCATTCAATGTCATCTTCTTTTCTTTCTTTTCTTTTTTTTTTTTTTTTAAGACAAAGTTTTGCTCTGTCGCCCAGGCTGGAGTGCAGTGGCATCATCTCGGCTCACTGCAACCTCCACTTCTCGGGTTCAAGCGATTCTTGTCCCTCAGCATCCAGAGCAGCTGGGATTACAGGCGTGTGCCACCATGCCTGGCTAATTTTTGTATTTTTAGTAGAGGTGGGGTTTCTCCATGTTGCCTAGGCTGGTCTCGAACTCCTAGCTTCAAGTGATCCTCCCACCTCAGCCTCCCAAAGTGCTGGGATTACAGGCATGAACCACTGTACCCAGCCAAATGTCATTTTCTTAAACTTGGCTTTATAAATTCTAGAAGCATTTTATTTCTCGATATTGGTTATTGATTACCCAGAAAAAGCAAATGAAATGTTCTAAGAAATCTTATTAGTCATGAGGTTGAGTGAAGTTTCTAAAATGTTTTGCCATTTTAATGATTGCAAAACCTGATGTCATTTTGTTGCCCAATTATATCCTGAGTCACTGGGAAAGCTAGATTAGAACCTTAATAATGGTACCTTGTATTTATGTAGTGTTGATAATTTATAGTGCCATTCATAAACATAATCCATCTCATTGAATCCTACAACATTGTGTGACAGGTGGGGCAGGTTAATAGCTTCAATAGTAGATGATGAAATGGATGTCTAAAGCAATTAAGACAGTTGTCCAAAGTTACCTGGAGACTATGTGATAGAGCTGGAAGGAGACTCCGGGTCTTCTGAAGCTTCACTCAATCACTTTCTGCAGTATCACGGCTGATGCTCAGAAAAGTGATCTATTGTAGGTTCAAAGCTGTCCCCTGAGCTGGACATTCCGGTGTATCTGTCCTTTTCAATTATTTCGTGATGTTAATGAGCTGGCTAAAGCTGCACACACTCTGTTTGTCCTATTAGCTGAACACCTGCTCATAAAAACCACTCAATTGGGGGAAAAAATCAGGTCCATATCACTGAGTAGCATGGCGACAAGCAGCATGGGTGGTTGGACTTTGGCATAATTTGGAGCTCTGCAAGGTACCAGCTGTGGGTCATTTTATCCATGACCTAATTATAGTCATAAAATAAGAATGGTAGTTGGACCATAAAAATAATAATCTATTAATACATATTTATGCAAAGAGATAATTCCATTCTGTCAAAGACTCTTTTCTGGACTTTTCAAAATACACAACTAACCTGAGGAAGTTCTGTCTGCTTGCAGTGGACAGTCTAATGGCCTAAGGAAAGGCATGTGATTGGGCAGCCTCAAAATCTACCCATGGTGCATGTGCAACACCACACAGGTCTCTGATGTATCTTACTATGTAATTTGAGCTCAGGCAAAAATACCGTAGAACCCAGCATATATTTTCAAAAAAACCAATCATGATGTCACATCCCCAGAATTACAAATGAACAGCTCTTTTCAGAGTCAGGCATTAGGAATGAGAACATTTTTAGAAAGAACATTTTAATGTTCTAAAGTGATTGGATGTCTACAGAGCAATATGACAATTTTATCTACTTGATTCTCCATTGTATGTGTAGCTTATCTGTATTTGATTTTTTTTTTTTCACCCAGGCTGGAGTGCAATGGCACAATCTCGGCTCATTTCAACCTCCGCCTCCCGGGTTCAAGCGATTCTCCTGCCTCAGCCTCCCGAGTAGCTGAGATTGCAGGCACCTGCCATCATGCCTGGCTAATTTTTGTATTTTTAGTACAGCCAGGGTTTCACCATGTTGGTCAAGCTGGTCTCGAACTCCTGACCTCAAGTAATCCGCTCGCCTCAGCCTCCCAAAGTGCTGGGATTACAGGCGTGAGCCACTACGCCCAGCCTGTATTAGATTTTTTTAAACTACCAAACTGATTTCTATCATCATTTAAGCTTTTGAGCACCCTTCCTCTTCCGTGCAACAAATACATCTCTCTATCCTTCAGCGTATTGACCTAATTAATCTAATTAATGTTCTCCTAAACAAAAGAAGTTAAATGGGCAATCAAAAATTAATAACATACTCCAAAACATAAAAGGAATATTTATTAGCTGCCATTTAAACTTATTTGAGCCATTTTTCCTCTCTACAAACTATTTAGAAAGTTGATCCTTTTGTTATTTGCTTCCAAGCTTAGTAGTACACATTTCTCTTCTGGTTTAAAGGTTCTCTTTAGAAAATATTGTGACATTTTTCCCATATCAGAATTCTATTTGCCTCATTTCTTGGTGTATTAGGACATTAGACATTTTCAAAGAGATTTGATAATTCAATTTGTTTGACAAATCTGACCCCTTCTCTGTTATCTGGTTTGAAAAGCCCTGAGTGCATGGCTGTGCCCCATGGAAATCTCTAGGACAAACTGTTTTTGTTTCTCTGTTTATATTTGATCACAGGACCGACTCTGTTGGAGATGTAATGGATATTCACACTTACTAAGCATTAGCACAACCATATTGACAATAACCAAAGCAGGCAGAGGCCCAAGCATAACTCAGTCTACCAGACAGATTCCTATCCTACATATTCAAGTTGCAATAAAAATGAAAGATCAGGAAATTTGAAGCTATTTTCCTCTTGCCTTTAACCACAGAGCTGCAACACTATGCATTTTTAAGAGTGAAAAACAGCCTCCTGTTCATCACTGTAGTTAAGTATATGTTGTTCTTTCCTCCAGCATCCTAACAGACCTGCATTTTGCTTATCCCTAACAGCAGCAGTGATACCTAGGTGCAACCGGAGCATTTTTACTATTCTCTACCTAAGTGAGAAATTTAACATTTTATGTATAATAAGGGGACCAGATATCCAGGTTTGCCTGGAACACTTCTGATGTATGCCTGTTGTACTGGTGTTATTATTATTATTATTTTGAGACAGAGTCCTGCTCTATCACCCGGGTTGGAGTGCAGTGGTGTGATCTTGGCTCACTGCAATCTCTGCCTCCTGGGTTCAAGTAATTCTCCTGCCTCAGCCTCCTGAGTAGCTGGGACTACAGGCCCCCACCACCTCATCTGGCTAATTTTTGTATTTTTAGTAGAGATGGGGTTTTGCCATGTTGGCCAGGCTGCTCTTGAACTCCTGACCTCAGGTGATCCACCTGCCTCGGACTCCCCTGGTGTAATTATTAATAGCACTCCTTTTATTCTTCAGTGTTCTAGGTTAGGTGACAAATTATATGATCACATTAACTCAATAGCCAGGTTGAATACCAAGAAGCTCCTTGGTTCCTAGTGTTTCATGGGTTCTTCCGTTGTCCCTTGAAGTAGAAACTAGGCACAAAGTGTTCAGCAAATCAGGAGCAGAGCCTAGAACAGGCCTCTGTGTTCTTCTTTCTTGAGTCAGCGACATCAGCAAACTGTTGATGAGGAAGAACATGATCACTTAAAACCTAGGCCACTCTGACTGTCGGAATTTGAGAAGAGAAACTCCCTCAGAAGTCATCTGGCCCACACCTTCACTTTTCTAGATTAAGAAATAAGTATAACACTTCGGGAAATGCATATGCCATTTTACACTAGAAAAGTGCAAGGTTGTTTCATGAGCATAATCTCACTGGATCACAACTGGAGTAAAGAGTCAAGGAAGGACATTCTTAGCCACATTTTACAGAGAAGAGAACTAGGTTTTAAATAAGTTAAATAAAGCAGCCAAGGATATGTGAGTATGAAGTGGAGGCGTTAGAAATGAAATCCAGCCCTGACTCCATATCCAGTGCCCTTCCTATGACTCCATGCCAGTTTAATATTTTCATTCATTAGTGAGGATTTAAAGTGTATTTCCTACATATAATTTATCCATTACAGATAACACAAACATTCCCTCTGCAACTAATGCTATATACTCAAAAGTATCTTCTTTCAGTGCCAGGCATAATGGCTCAGACCTGCAATTTCAATGACTTGGAAGGATCGCTTGAGGCCAGGAGTTCAAGACCAGCCTGGGCAACACGGCAAGGCCCCATCTCTAAAAAAACTAAAAAAAGAACAGACACATTATTTCTGCTTCTCTATCTTCCCACATGCCAAGAGCTCTGGCCAGCAACTAAACTGTTCCTGCCTGACAGCACCACTTGGTGGTTGGGTAGGGAAATGAAAGGCCAAAATCTTTCTATCTCCATTCTGGTGCCTTGGGTAGAAGGATGAGGAGAAGAAAATGCAAAGTAACTCCTGCTTTTTCTTTATTGTTCACAGTTAACAACATTAATCATTTCTCAAACAACCTATTTCTCACACTGATATTTCCATTCTCCTTTGTTCGCTTTCTTTATTTCATCTATGACACAAGTATATAAATATAATCAGTTTGGCCGGGTATGGTGGCTTACTCCTGTTAATCTCAGCACTTTGGGAGGCCAAGGCGGTTGGATCACCTGAGGTCAGGAGTTCGAGACCACTCTGGCCAACATGGCAAAACCCCGACTCTACTAAAAATACAAAAATTAGCTGGGTATGGTGGTGGGCGCCTGCAGTCCCAGTTACTTAGGAGGCTGAGGCACAAGAATCACTTGAAACTGGGAGGTGGAGGTTGCAGTGAGCCGAGATCGCACCACTGCACTCCAGCCTGGATGACAGAGTGAGACTCCATCTTGAAATTATTAATAATTACACCAGTACAACAGGCGTACATCAGAAGTGTCCCAGGCAAACCTGGATATCTGGTCCCTTTATTATACATAAAATGTTAAATTTCTCACTTAGGTAGAGAATAGTAAAAATGCTCCTGTTGAACCTAGGTATCACTGCTGCTATTAGGGATTAGCAAAATGCAGGTCTGTTAGGATGCTGGAGGAAAGAACAACATATACTTAACTACAGTGATGAACAGGAGGCTGTTTTTCACTCTTAAAAATGCATAGTGTTGCAGCTCTGTGGTTAAAGGCAAGAGGAAACATTTTAGCTTCAAATTTCCCAATCTTTCATTTTTATTGCAACTTGAATATGTAGGATAGGAATCTGTCTGGTAGACTGAGTTATGCTTGGGCCTCTGCCTGCTTTGGTTATTGTCAATATGGTTGTGCTAATGCTTAGTAAGTGCGAATATCCATTACATCTCCAACAGAGTCAGTCCTGTGATCAAATATAAACAGAGAAACAAAAACAGTTTGTCCTAGAGATTTCTATGGGGCACAGCCACGCACTCAGGGCTTTTCAAACTGGATAATAGAGAAGAGGCTAGATTTGTCAAACAAATTGAATTATCAAATCTCTTTGAAAATGTCTAATGTCCTAAAACACCAAGAAATGAGGCAAATAGATTTCTGATATCGGGGGAAAATATCAGTGTTTTCTAAAGAGAACCTTATGCTTTTACGTCAAGATAAAGGAAAGTCATACTTCTTGAAGGGAAGATGAAATTCAATCAACATGCATTTAATAGATATTCACTGAGTACCTACCAATGTTTCAATGACAATTCTGGATACCTGGACACGTTGAAGTTGTGCTATAAATCTGTACAGTCCTCAACAGTTCCTTGAAACCCTCTTCAATATCTGCACCAAAACCTCATTTCCCTAAGCAAGATTTTAATTAAAACTGAATTTTCTTAAGTATTTTCTTTTAAATAACTTAAATGAAATATCTTACATTTCACCAGGATATTTCAATAGGATTATTTTATACTTTTTTCCATTACAGATATATAGCAGTTTAGTATCTATGAAACCTTTAGTGGGTTAGCCTGGGATCTTATCTACACACCTACAATATTCTTTCTCAGGAAAACTTTTTCTGAATTCATAACAATCATCATAGAGTTAGACTAGACCTTTAGAAAAGCAACCTGTTTACAAAATGGAGATCTCCTATATGGAAATTATGGAAATGGAATTGCTTTCTTTTGTTTGCCCATTTATTTCTATGAAAGTAGACTAAATACTCCACTTATTTCATAGCACATTCAAAGAAGAAGCCTAAGATTTTATGAGCATCTTTCACTGTTTCCCCAGGTTTCCACATACAAGATTAGAACATGAATTGGGCTATCAATGAAAAGAACTCAGGGCATATGCAGAGTTTTATGTCCAGGGTTGACTAATGATTCATTCACTGCTGGAAGTCATTCACAGACACCCTTTCCTCCAATGGCTTTTCATAATATCTTCCTGTTTTCAGTAAGCGGCTACAGAAAGTCTGGACTACTGAGAGACTTGTTTCAACAACAGTTTCAGGAGGATCCTTAATTCTACCAAACTCTGTACCTCTAGAGATTAAGTGGCAGCAATCATCACTGAGCTCCAGCTGGTCTGGTTGAAGCCAGCCTTTCTATTCTATCAGATGCTGTAACGTTTCTTGTTTGTATTCTATATTACTCACATAATGCTATCTTTCAATGATGTCTGCATCAATTGAAGAAGAGCGTGTGGGGAAGGAAAGCCAGCCTGGCTGGTAGTGCCGGTGGTTTTAACTGAAATCCCTGGCTAATCCATTGAGCTGGGGCAGAGCCATGTCTGGTCACCAACACTGAGAAATACGCCACAGGGAGGGAAGTACTCAGACTGGCCCCAACCCACAGGGAGCCAGAGCAGACACCGGGCACTGCCTTTCTCCTGTTCCTCGAGCCCACCTGGCTCTACTGCCCCTTTCACCACAACTTCCCATCAAGGATCTGCTGTCTGCAGAACTGTTCGGTGCAAAGAGGAAAGATGGTGTAGTGATTAAGAGCATGGATGCAGAAGTTAGACTTTCTGGGTTGGATCTCTGCTCTGTCACATACTAGATTTGTGATTTGGAGGAAGTAATATCCATCTCCTTGGGAAGGGTATATAAGTTTCCATCTATATAAGTTTCTACATATATAAAATGAAAACAATAAGAACACATAGTGTTGCTGCTCCTCTGATGATAAAGTGAATGAATGCATCTAAGGCACTTAGACAGGACCTGGCACATAGTAATTATTCAATAAATATGTTGTCACTATTGTTATAATAACAGAGGTGAGGTTTCTGTAGGTGATTCAGCAATAGGAATCAACTCTATGTTGTTTGGGGGCACTGAGGATGATATCAAAAGGCTAGAGTGTTATTTTCTCCAATTTTACATTTTGGCTAGTCCTTGTTGAACACAGAGCAGTTTTTTCCGAAGTTATGTCCTAAATCAAGTCATGTCAAATGCCATTATTTAGGTTCTGTTCAACAGCCATCCAATGAGCACATATTAAGTGCCAGACTCTCCTAATGAACACTGGGGAGATTTAAATGTATAAGAAATGACACATTCCCCATAGAAGTGCATATAATTTACTGGAGAAGACAGGCTTATGAACAAATTATTTCAAAACAATTTCAGCCAGGCATGGTGCCTCATGCCTATAATCCCAGCACTTTGGGAGGCCAAGGCATGAGGACTGTGCTGAGCTCAGGAGTTTGAGACCAGCCTGGGTAACATAGCGAGATCCCATCTCTACTAAAAATAAAGAAAATCAGCTGGGCGTCGGGGTGCTTACGTGTAGTCCCGCCTACTCAGGAGGCTGAGGTGAGAAGATCGCTTGAGCCCTGCAGTTGAGGCTGCAGTGAGCCATGATTGGGCCATTGCATTCCAGCCTGGGTGATAGAGCAAGACCCTGTCTCCAACAAAACAAAACAAAGAATTTCCATTTGGTCATTACTCTCATAGGCCATGACAATCTCAAAAAAATGACTCACCAATTCATAAAATATTTGTTCCTCCTTGTTATCACCTTCCTCACTACTCATCTTCTGTCCTATTTATGCCTCCTCATTAATAGATGAGAGGAGAGGAGGAACTGGGGAATGGTGGTGAGGAAGGAGCAGAGAAATTATTATTTTAGTGAAAATGCTAACAACTAAGTATAAACCAATGCACAGTGTACAAGTGCATAATGAGAAAACATGCTTAAGATATCATATCCCTCCCTGCCATGCCATTCTTGAGAAGTGCCATGTAGGGATACATGTTATGATAAAGCAAATATACAGCATTGGATTTTTTTTTTAAGGGGTCTAATTTCAACCATTGTGCTTTACCGTTCCAGAAAGATAAGAGATTGTAACCCAGAAGAAGTGAAGTTTATAAGCTCTTCTTACTGGTTTGCCATCCAGGGGATACTTTACTGAAAGCCTAGCTCATAGCTATTTAATAGTAATATCAGGCTGGGCATGGTGGCTCACGCCTGTAATCCAGCAGTTTGGGAGGCTGAGGTGGGTGGATAACTTGAGGCTAGGAATTTGAGACCAGCCTGGCCAACATGGCAAAACGCTGTCTCTACTTAAAAAAAAAAAAAAAATTAGCCAGGCTTGGTAGCACACGTCTGTAATCCCAGCTACTAGGGAGGCTGAGGCAGGAGAATTGCTTGAACCTGGGAGGTGGAAGTTTTGGTGAGCTGAGATCACGCCTCTGCACTCCAACCTGGGCAATCGTGTGAGACTCCATCTCAAAAAAAAAAAAAAAGAATCTTCCAAGCAAGCACTTTACAGTTGAGAGACATGTTCCCTATAATAACATCATAAGAACTTTACCATAAAGCTGCGAACTAGGCAAAGGTAGACATTATTATATTCTTTCTTTACATAAATGAAATGGAGGCTCAGCAAAGTGACATTTCAAATAATTAGTACAGAAGACTTCTCATTATTTGAACTTTTTTCTACGTTAATTCCAATTTCATTTTGTTCTTAATTTTGCCATGTTTCTAAAACAGAGTGGTTCCTAAGGCAAGAGGAAAGCCAACCTAGAAAGGAGGACCTGGGAAATAGCAAGCTGGTTTAGCAACTACACAGAGCACCTACAAAGGCACACATCAGGCAGGGCGCGGTGGCTCACGCCTGTAATCCCAGCACTTTGGGAGGCCGAGGCGGGCGGATCATGAGGTCAGGAGTTCATCACCAGCCTGGCCAACATAGTGAAACCTCGTTTCTACTCAAAATACAAAAAATTAGTCGGGCGTGGTGGCAGGTGCCTGTAATCCTAACTAATCAGGAGTCTGAGGAAGGAGAATTGCTTGAATCTGGGAGGCGGAGGTTGCAGCAAACTGAGATTGTGCCACTGCACACCAGCCTGTGGGACAGTGCGAGACTCTGTCTAAAAAACAAAAAAGGCACACATCATATATGCAGAACTGAAAAATTTCAAAAGGCAGCACTTCATATTTTTAAGAGATGGACTAACTACTGAGATATATACCATCAAAAACCAAACCTGATGACACCTTGACTCGACAAAACTTGCAGGAATAAGAGGTATCTAGGAGGGTGTGGTCACTGGTGACCAGTGGGAATGGCATGAATTCAAGTATAGCTGTCATCTCAGTCTTCCTGCCTCATCAAGTCAAGTGCAGCATGTTCTAGGAGAACAGCATGCTTGCTTATCCTGATAGCAAGTGGTTCTGCTTGTACCTGTAATTGTTACATGGGGTCAAAAGTTAAGAGCTCAGACTTTACAGAACAAAGGAACAACCTGCCCAAATCATCTGCATTTCAATTTACTCTTGTGAAAAATGGAATCAGAACAAAACTTGAAAGGAGAGATCCCATTATCTTTATTGCCTAATGTCAAGTAGATGTTAGGGCTTTTTAAAGAGATGCATGGAAGTCTGAAAGAATGTCACTCCAGTAGCCAAGTAATGAAGCAGGAAAAGGTTGAAAATGGCCTATATCCCACAGTGGGAAAGAAAAGACAGGCTGCCTCCAGCCCCAACTCTTAACTAAAGGGACAGAGGATGATTAAGTTAGAGCTTAAAGATTCAAACAGGTGATTTGGTGATATCTTAGAACCTCTGACATCAATAGAGCATAAGAAAGATATATTTGGGGGCCAAGCACAGTGGCTCATGCCTGTAATCCCAGCACTTTGGGAGGTGGAGGCGGGCAGATCACTTGAGGTTAGGAGTTCCAGACCAGCCTGGCCAACATGGCAAAACCCCATCTCTACTAAAAATACAAAAATTAGCAAGGTGTGGTGGTGTGCACTTGTAATCCCAGCTGGGGAGGCTGAAGTAGGAGAATCGCTTGAACCCGGGGGGCGGAGGTTGCAGTGAGCCAAGATCACACCACTGCACTCCAGCCGGAGCAACAGAATGAGACTCCGTCTAAAAAAAAAGAAAGAAAGAAAATAATACATTTGGACGAATGAATCAATCTTGATGCTCATGAAATCAAGAGCCTTTACTGCTATAGCCAGAATAAAAGGTAGAATTCTGAGTCTTCCTCTGATGCTGTAGACAATTTAACTCTTTTTAAAAAACCTCAAAATAGAACTAACTCCATTCTGATTTCTAAGAGAGAATTGTGAGAGAAATGAAAATAACTAATATCAAACTGCTTTTGAACTGGCACTTAGCTGTTTAAACATGTAAGCGCATTATTTCAGTTTACATGGATATCCTGTTTTAAACCCACAGCCTAACAGCTTTCTGTCCATCTTTCTTTTACACTTTCTTTTCATTTTTCTTTTATACTTTCCATCTCTCCCTTATTTCTTCTTCTGTAATTGGTCATTTTCAATCTATCTCTGTGGTTTTCATTTGGAGACTTTGATATTTACTTTTGTGGGAGGGACCAATAATTAATAAGGCTAACATATTTTAAAGCACAAAATCAAATCCTGACTCCCAGGAGTTCTGTAGAGGAGAAAATGGTAACATTTTTAGCATAATACAGACAAAGGGTCTTAGTAATTAGTTTTCCATACATTATATTTGTATTGTTCTTGGTGACCAATGGAAATAACTGGGCTAGCCTGGAAACAGAATCCATAACTCTCACAAAATAACTCAACTCTCCTTTTGGGCTGCAACAGGAAATATTTTTACACAGTAAACAGTAAACATGTGGAAACTTTTAGCCCCAAGATGTCATGCAGGCTGAAAACATAAATAGCTTCAAGAAGGCTTAGATACTATTCATGGGTAAAAAGAACACACAACAACTTTGGCAAAAATTAGGTTTGACCGTACAAGTGTTGATGAGGATTTGGAGCAAAGGAAATGCTATACACTGGTGGTAAGGGGGGTAGTTTTGTTCAACAACTTTAAAATACAAGTTGACATTATATTGTAAAGCTAAACAGCACACACTCTATAAACCAGGAGTTCTACCCCTACTGTATACCCTAGAGAAATCCTCATAGAGAGGCTGCAGAAGGCATATACAAGAGTGTTCAGAGAGGCAATGTTCAAACAGAAAAAAGTCTGGAAACAACCTAGATATCCACCAGTAGGAAAAGACATCTACTACATAAATTGTATATTCACAAAATAAAAACAGCATTGAATATGAATGAACTTCTCTATATGCAGAATGTGGATTTGTTTTGGAAACACTGTTGAGTGAAAAAAGCAATTTACAGAAAAATTGTATATGGTATGACACCATTTTTAAACAACTCAAGAGCAAAACTAAAAAAAAAGTTCTTTTAGGGATCCATACATATGTGATAGAACTAATTTAAAAAGCAGTGGCTGGACGCAGTGGCTCATACCTGTAATCCCAGCTGCTCAGGAGACTGAGGCCTAAGGATCACTCGAGCCCAGGAGTTACAGTGAGCTATGATCGCACCACTGCACTCCAACCTGAGGGTGACAGCGAGACCCTGCCTCTAAAAAATTGAAATAAAATGAAAAGCAAAGGAATGATTAACACAAAATTCAGAATTGTGTTTTTTTTCTGGGGGCAGGTCAGCAAGGGGATGGGACTCCGGGAGAAAAACAGGTAGCTTCCATAGTCTTGGTAATGCTTTAATTCTTAAATTGAGCGGGGTTCACCAGTGTTTATTTAATTTATGCTTCATAACTTGCATGTACATTACATATATCTATTTGATACCTAATCATGTTTGCATAAAAAATGAAAATATTTACTTCCCTAATCTTCTAAATAGTCTTGGAGAACAACTCTCATACTTTTCCAAAAATGTTATTTGATACCAATAATCAAATAAAACTTTGAGCAAGGTGGACAACTGGTCCGATTGAGGACATTGTTATATAGGGGGAAAAAAATTTTTTTTTCAAATCCCAAAGTCATAAATGCTTATTATAGAAAATTTGAAAAAGCAGAAAAATATAAAGAAGAAAATGTTTTAGATTGTGCAAATCCATAGTTGCACAATCTAGATATAACCACTGTTAACATTTTGTGGTATTTCTCTCCAGTTTTTTTAAATATATAAAGTTGAAATCAATATAAGATTTTAAAATGCATTTTCCTATTTAGATTTGGGATCTTGTTCCCGTAAAGGTAGCAATGATGCTATGTATTTGGGATGTATTCAGAGTAATGTTTGGTTCTAAGTTCTATTAAATATGTTTTGTACATAAATAGTAACTTAAATTTTAGAATTTTTCTCATTGGGAAATTTAAGGAATTAGAGGAGAACAGTAATACTTAAGACTGCCAAATCTTTTCCATTGTGACTTTTGGCATCCAAGTCATTTACTTAAAATGTGTGTGATGAACTGGAAGGAGTTTTCCTTTCAATGATTTGCTTTCTTAAACTCTGATCTCAACACAAGAATGCATTTTTTCTGAAAAGTTTTTAAAAGGGTTTTATTTCATTTCTGAACTTTTGAAAGCATTGGAGAATATCTGTTTTCTTTTGCTAATTTATAATTTTAAAGGCATTTTCCCAATTTCTGACCACATATACAAAAGATTAATAGCATTAGGTTTAAATTAGTCATTCTAATATCTACTTCTAAAAGCTTATTCCTTTAAAATGACTTCAACCTACCATCTACTTAAATGTTAAGATGATATACAGCATTAGAGCAGGTGAACGGCGTAAGAATATTTAGAATTGATTTTAATGATTAAATTGCAAATCTTTTTAAGAGCTGAAATACTTTTTGTGTCTCTCTCGTGCTAGGTTTCTAAAATGCAGTTCTGGTTCAAGAGGTGGGCTTAGACATTTCCACAGGTAATTCTGAAGCCCATCCAGGCTTGAGAAGCACTGCTGTTAGCTTAAGGATACCAGTCTCCAAGTTTATACTTAAAAGAACAATTCTCTCTCTCTCTCTCTCTCCTTCCAGCTCTTGTGCTAGCCTGGAGAGGCAGATGAATACTCGACTTCTGTTTTTCAATTTCTGGGGCGCCTTGACAGCTTGGGCGATGCCCCCTTCTACCGCCTTCAGAGTAACTGAATAAGTGACGAAGGGGAAGACCCCATCCCCTTCCAAAGACCCACCACTTCTCTTGCGGAAGTGGCCACACATCATTTTCCTCACTTAGGAAAACACAAAATGTTTCAAGAGCCCATTGCTTCCAGGAAGTTCACAGTGAACATAAAAGAAATATAGGCTAAAGAATAATCCACTGGCTTGTTTCCCTTTTGGCCAGCTCACCACAGGACTCTGGGTTTATTTGGAGAATCTGCCATTGATAACCTTTTGTTCTTGGTTTGATATTAGTGCTATTACAAAGAGGTCAGAATGACTGGGAGAGGGAGGATAAGATGACAAATGTGAGCCCAAAGCAATTTTTTGGTTACTACAGAGGTAACCAAAGATTTCCAGCTGATAGTGCTTTTTGTGAGCTAGTTTATAGAAGTAGATATTTTTAAAATAAATGATTACAGGATTAGGGGCAAAAGTAGAACCATTGGGTTGACCCAACTGTCTACCCCAAGCATTGGAATTAATTTTGAAAAACGCCAGCAGATTGCATTTAACATCTTGAAAAAGCTTATGCAATGTCTTCCCAAAACCACAAAGGAAAAATATAACCACAGGACAAATTACTCCTTGAATGTCTGATGAGATATGAATAGCCACAACAATAAAACTTGTGCTAAGATTAATGTCTGAGTAGCTTTAAAGTATTTTTAGTTCTTTTAATCTGAAATTGTTTAGACTATCTTCAGAGAAACTTCTCAACTGTTTTCTTACTGGAAATAGTTGAAAAGCTTTATAAGGCCAAGGTTACCCAGGCAGTTTGATTTATATCTTCTTTAAGAGAGACAGAGCGAGAGAAGAAACGAAGTAACAGCAAACATTTGTCAAGCAAAGGGCTGAGAGCTTTGCAGAGAAATAACAGATACATTTGACTATAGAGATCTTCCACCTTCGTTTCTAGAAATCAGGTTTGCTTGGTGTACCTGGGAGAAGTAGGCGCTTTCAAATGGTCCTCCCACAAGTCTCAGCAGCCAACCAAAGCCAATGGTTCTCAGCCAACTAACCCAAGGAGTTCTTTAAAGTTAGCCAGGACCTCTCCACAAAATCTCATACAAAGTCCTGTAACAAGAAGCCACAGAAATCTCAAAAAATAAAATGCAGTAAATTAAATGTAAGACCAGTAGCAGCCCTTGAGTGTTATAACAGGAATTAAATAACCAAAAAAGAGGGGAAAGTATAAGCAGAACAGTCAGTTTAGAAATTAATATTTCTGAAGGACTGAGGATTCTACAAAGAAAAAGCCAAAATTTTCATGGAAGAGCCAGCACAACTATGTTACACAAAATTAGCTGGAACCTTCCTAAGGCAAGAAGTAAAATCAGAGGCAGCTGTCTCCCAGCCCTTGTTTTCTTTCAAGCAAAGCAAGCAGTGGTGGGTGGTTCCCGTGGGCAACTTTGGCTAGAATTGGTGTCCTACTAGGACAGTCTATGTCCATTCAAAATGGCAATGAGCTCCTGCCTGCATTATGACTACTGCCCTCCTGATTTTTCCTACCACACTAATGACAGACTGCCCCACTGAGAAGGGTCTAGCGGAGCACAGGTCACCAGCTGGGCAACATTCAGAAAGTTAGTCTTCCTATGCTCATTTTCCTGGGCTGTTACAGAAGAAGACTGGAAGAGGTAATTTCCAAGGTTCTTCCCAGCTCTGAAGTTGTGTGTCAAAGGTACGGGCAATGGGTGCACACAGAAGAGGAAGTGTTTCTGACCTGGTATGACCCTCTCCTGCCTAGCACCGTGACAGGAATCAGTGCTATGATTTTTAGGTGGAAAAGCACAGAATCCCCTAAAAACATGGGATTTCATGGTGGCTTGGCAAGTGACTTGAGCCAGACTCTCACAGTAGAATGACTTCCCGTCGTGCCTGAAAGCCCCTTCAAAGTGACCCAAAGGAGAGGTAAAGACATTTATTTAGGAAGTAGAAGATGCAGGTCACAGTGGAGAAGGTTATAACAGCATTGGGTACATTCTGCCGGGACATCAGTGAATTGTGGCTCATCCCAGGCACAAACCACATCACAACCTACTCAGGATTGTGCTGGATGATTTTGCAATTGTTTGTTAAAACAACAAACCAACGTGATTCCCACACTTGCCCTTGTCTTTTACTGTCAGCAACAGTCAGGTCCTGACAGGTGTGCCAAACCCACAGCCAAGGATATCTTGAAGACTCCAACTTTCTATACCTTCATGCATCTTAAATTAGCAGGAGGAGGTGGATGGGGTTACGTCTGCCAATTTTTAAAATTTTTAAGTTTTTGGTCCCAATTCAGAGACTTCGTAGGTATGGAGAGAACCCAGCAGGAAGTCATGTTGCTTCAAATTTGCTAGAGTAATGGTTGGCTCTAAAGTAAGGAGATACAAGAGATCTTGAAGCTTGTGATGGGCCCATTTTCCTGACTTTATAGTACATTTTAGTACAATCACAGCGAAGTCTGAAATTTTAAAAAACAGCTGACTGGATCCTCCTCAGTTGGATTTTGGCTCCATCTTGCAAGTCCTCCCCTCAGGGAGCACACAGTGAGGCAGGCTCTTTGCCGTAAATTGTGGAATAGTGGCCTGGTGACTGCAGGCCGGGGACTCACTAAAGCATACTTAGAAAGAGCGGGGGCGAAGGGTTGAAGGAGGAGGTTGCAGAGCGGCAGAGTGGCACATGCAAGCCCACAGGTGGAAGTTTCTCCCGTGTCTCAATCCCCCGCCTTAAATCACTTCTCTGCGGACCTATCTCCATCTCTGTAAAATGGAAAGACATTAAAAGCACCGCCTCCGTCTCCCCAACTTTGAGAAGTAACTTGTCTTGCGGGGAACTTTTTTGGAGGAAGGGTGGGGTGTGCAGCCCTGCCTGAAGAGGGCCCTAAAGCGCCAACCCACTGCAGAGACAGAAGGCCGCCTACCGGGGAGGCCGGCTAGCCGCGGACTCGGGCGAACCCACCCTCGCGATCTGTCAAGTCTGTCCCCAGGGGAGGTCCCCCTTTCGGGAGGAAGTTTTTAAGGGGATTTCTCAAAATCACCCCCGCGCTTCCTTCACTCCTTCCTTAGAGCCGGAGGTCGGTGAGGGCCCGCGGAGTCATCAGTCTCGCTCCCGTCGCAGGCAGGGATCCAGTTCCTGCAAGGGGTCCCGGGGGGCGCGGGAGGCGCAGGACGCTAGGCTCTGCCGTCAGCCCGCAACAGCGCTCAGCCCGGGGAGGGAGGCCCGGGTGGGGGGCAACCGTAAGCCCCCGCTCAGCGTGCAGCCACCGGGGACTTGGGCGGCCGTGGCACCGCTGGAGGGGGCGGCCTGGGGCTGGGGCTGCCCGGCGGCGCCGCGACCGCCTTCCTTCGCTGCGTCCCGCCCGCCCCACGCCTCGCTCACCGCCGCCGCTTCTCCCTGCCCCGCAGCGCGCAGGGACCATGTCGGCGGAGACCGCGAGCGGCCCCACGGAGGACCAGGTGGAAATCCTGGAGTACAACTTCAACAAGGTCGACAAGCACCCGGATTCCACCACGCTGTGCCTCATCGCGGCCGAGGCCGGCCTTTCCGAGGAGGAGACCCAGGTGCGTCCTCACACGCGCCCAGCGCGCCCCGACCCCTGCCTGGGCTGAGCCTTCTCGCGGCTGGGCGGTCCTGTTCGTCCGCGCCTCCCGCCGGGCTGCCCTCCCCACGATCTCCCATCGCTTCTGCCCGCATCCCAGGGGCCCAGACCCTGCATGGCTCCCGCCGCCGCCTCCCCGCTTCCCCGCTCCCATGGGCGCCCGGTCTCCACGCCACCCCCATCCAGCCGTGGTTCCCCGGGAGCTGTGCAGAAACCCCTCGGTCACCAGTCCTTGCCTTTCCACTCTCCCCGGCAGCCCGGGATACACGCTTTCTCCCTCTGCGAGTTGGGAGCAGCGTCTCTCGCCTGTCCCTGTCTCGCCTTCCCAGCTCTGTCCCCTCTGGTCTGTCTGCGAAACCTTCGGGAAGATCTATTCTAGGCGGGAATGTCAGAGCTGGAAGGCGCCCCAGAGACCGGCTAGCCATAAATTCAGTCCTCCGGTTTGGCGAACCAGGAGGCTGAGGCCGGGAGGGAGGGCGCTGTCAGGATGGCAGGAGCCGTGAAGCATGCTCTCTCCACCACATCACACTGCAGCGGCCCCCGAGCTGCAGAACTCACACTGCACGAAGCCAGGGAGATTTGGTTCCGATTTTTTAAAAAATTCCCCAGCTCTAAGGTTTAGAGGTTTTTCCTGGCGTTTTATAAGACGGTAGATAGCTGACATTTCAGCTGACGGGAGCGGCAGCCGATGTCCCCCTAAGTGCATTCATTGACTTATCTATTTTTTAAATGCTCCTGTATTATCCCGAAAAATGCCAGGTAAAGAATGCAACACGGCCTGTGGTTGTTAACCACAGGTGCAATGTGGGAGCCTTTAGCTGACTTTTAAAACCCTGTCTAAACTCCGACTTCTCTTTTCCCTTTGGTCATGGAAAGACAATCCTTTTGCATGATAGACTACTTGGAACTGATCTAGCATCTCTCCTGTGGGTCCCCAAAGCACTTCACACTTCTAACCTCAACTCTAAAGCAGAGACATTATTTTTCCTATTTTATATACCAGAGCATCAGGCACTTGTCCTGTCACCATGAGCCATGCTCAGTTGAGGTTTAGAAGCTTGTAATGGATCCAGTAGATCCAAGGACCAAGACCCTGGACCCCAAGTCCAAAATTATTTTTACTAATTAAGCCAGAGGCACTCTTTGGAGAGCTTGTCCATAGATGATCCTGTCATTTACAGGTCAAACAGAAAGGCAAACATATCTATTTTTAGCAAATGGAACAGCTGTCTGGCCAACCAGAACCAGAACTTAAAGGAAGGTGATTTACTGTAACCCAAGTCTAACAGCTCATGTTTCTTGGCATCCCCTGAGAAGGCAGCCTGCTGAAATTTTATCATTTGAAATCCCACGCTATGCTTAGAAAAGAGGAGTGATCATGGAGACAACTTATCTTTTAAAAACAAGGCTGTGAAATATTGTGGGCACAGCACCAAGAGGTCCAACCCCTTCTCGGCCTCTGATTGTGCCTGGCGAGTTGCCGTCAGTCATCTTACCTATAAAGCAGCATAATTACGTTGACCTTTGTAATGGCTAATACTTGCCAGGCATTTTTCCAGGCACTGTCCAAGTAGTACATCATTTATTTGTCACAACAATGCTGTGAGGGTAGATACTATTAGCCCACTTGTCCAGATAAGGCAACTGAGGCACAGAAAGATTAAATATACTTGCCCAAGACAGCAGCCAGAAGGCAGCAGGACCAGGATTTGAACCCTGGAAGCCCAGACTCTTAACCACCTTGCTATGCTCTCTCTACAGAGGAGGCATAGAAATCACTAGATGAGCAGGAGGAGACAACTGACAACTCTCTTGGTGCTGTCTTTCCTCTGCATTAGGCAACAGTCCTCCCAGGCTATATTCAACCTTTCCTCAAGATTCACATGATATTAGAGAATTGAAATAAAATCCGGTTAGGGGTAGGAAGAAGAAAAGGGCACCTGCTTTTTTTCTGTGACTGAGGTCAGCCATTTCAGACCTCTGCATAGCAGGTTCTTCTGCACCTCTCAGGCAGTCCTCCCATTTCCCCCCTTCTGCCATTCTCAAATAAACAAGTGGTAGACCCAGCCCCAAAATGAGTGGATGTGGGGTGAGTCAGCCTCTTAGCAGGGCCCCTGGCTTCCTCTTCCTGCCACAGGACCAACAGCTTCTTCCTCCCTGTGGCTACCACAGCTTGGCTTGCCCCTCTGTCTTCCTGCCTTGACCTGCAGGGAAGCATCTGGAACCCCAGAGCTTAGAGACAGGCAGCACTTAGCAAGCTCAGAGAAAGAGACTTCCTAGGAACCACAGGCTGTCTGCTTGCCCTTACTGGATTGGGTGTCATCTTTCAATTTCCCATTCTTTCCCCTCTCACCCCACTACCCCCATGGGTACTGGTGAATGAGAATGATTTCTTCTTTCATCTTCTCAAACAACATTTATATTTTTAAAGAGTATCTCCTATGAAAAAGAAAGTGTCTGGCTGGGCACAGTAGCTCACACCTGTAATCCCAGCACTTTGAGAGGCTGAGGCAGGAAGATTGCTTGAGGCTAGGAGTTTCAGACCAGCCTGGGCAACATGGCAAGACGCTGCCCATCTCTACAAAAAATAAAAAAGTAAAAAAATCAAACAGGTGTGCTGGTGCATGCCTGTAGTCCCAGCTACTCTGAAGGCTAAGGCAAGAGAATCCCTTGAGCCCAGAAGTTCAAGGCTGCAGTGAGCTATGATCATGCCACTGCACCACCTAGCCTGGGTGACAGAGGGAGAACCTGTCTCAAAATAAGTAAATAAAAATAAAAATATTAAATATTTAAAAATATTACAAAAAGAAAGTGTCTTCTGGAGACATATGCCCAATGATGAACTTTCCGTCATTAAAATTATTTTTGTTTATAGCAGGTCTTGAGGACCCTTTAAATAACTCCATGGAGGCTAGGGCCTGCTGGGCCTACATATAAGTAATGTCTGGTATTGACACTTCCCCAGTTTCTTTTTCTTTCTTTTTTTTTTTCTCTTTTGGAGAGAGTGTCTCACTCTGTCATTCAGGCTGGAGTACAGTGGCACGACTATGGCTCACCTCATCCTTGGCCTCCCAGCCTCAGGCAATCCTTCTACCTCAGCCTCCCAAGTAGCTGGGATATAGGCGTGTACTACCACCACATCTGGCTAATTTTTAAGCTAATTTTTAAATTGTTTGTAGAGATGGGGGTCTCACTATGTTGCCTGAGCTGGTTTTGAACTCTTGGTCTCAAGCAATCCTCTTGCCTTGGCCTCCCAAAGTGCTGGGATTACAAGCATGAGCCATCGCAGCCAGCCTCCCCTATCTCTGTTCTTACTAGTGTTGCTCCTTTCCATGGGAAAGGGTCACTAAAGCCAAACTAACATTTGTTTCATGTGCCTGAGTCCTCATCCCACCCCAACACCACCCACCTCCAGAAATGGAATCATATTCTTAACTTCCCTAGAACAAGTAATACTTCAGTACAACAAAAAGAAGCCTGAGCTGCCCAGTGCTCTTGCAAGATAGTTACCAGAACTGATTCACAGGGCGGATACTTGGGGCAGGGACAAGCGGGACTAAGAAGTTGAAACATTCTCTGTCTTGGGAGATTTGCTGACCTCTTTATAACTGTCCCACTTCAGGACAAAATTCTCTGTGGGGGTGGAGGTGGCACCCATAAGAACTCAAAGTAAAGTGAAGGGTGCTGTAATTGAAATAACTTTCTAAGTTGCATTTACTGGGATGTTAGAATGGGTTTTTCTCAATACAGTAATCTAAATATCTCCTAGATTTAAATTAGGTGAAAACTTACAGAATCCCAGCCCTATGTCTTTTATTTTGAAGTCAGTTTTAGAAGAGGCTGGGAAATCTCCTTCCTCAGCCCCCTGGGAGGTTGGGATGATCTGGTGTTTTCTATTATTTCAAACACACACACACACACACACACACACACACAAACACACAAACACACACACTCTCTCTCTCTTTCTCTCTTTCCCTTTCTCTTCAATTCAAGCACAATGTAACTGGAATTGGTTCTTAGGGAGGTCTCCAAGTATTTTTATCTCCTCTTGATGTCCTGAGCTTGTTCCCAGAACCCAGTGGTTTTAGTCACTGGATGTTTTATCGGTGGAATAAAGACCTCTAAAGGTCTCTTCCTGAAAAGAATGAAATGTTAGTTACTAGAGAAAAGGACAGGAACAATGTTCCTTTGCCCCAGCCCCTTCCCATCACAGTGTCTAATTATCATCTGTTTATTCAGAGTAAATAAATCTCCATCAATGGGCAAGGGTAATGAGGGCATTCATTTATAAGCAAGCAAGGGATGAATGTCTTTCCCAGTGGATGACTGAAACAAAGAAGAGAAGGATAAAGCCAGGTGGAAAATTAGCACTGATGTGCGTGAGATTGATAAGATACAGCTCTAAAGGGAAAAAAGCAAGCAAGGTATTTAATGATTTCTGTTGGATTGCAACTGGTTTTGCTAAATTATTATATATATACTTGATTTAAAATACGCATCTTCAAAAAACAGTTGAGCTTTTCTTGACCTCCTCCCATCCCCCAATGTTAGGGCTCAGTTTGTTAAGCATTTGGGTACCAACTCACAAAACCACAAATGTGGTCCCTGCTGAAGTTATTTTCAGTAACAGTCCATCAATATTCTGCTTCATTACATAGTGTAAAGATGTGGGTGGCTCTTTTAAATGAGACCAGCTCAACCATTTTGTCTTAAATGAAATCTGATAGAAAGTGAGATTTTCCTCCTCCAGATTTTAATTAGTCAGTCTTTACAATGCTGCCATTTATTCAGCTGTAGTAACTGGAAATCCTATTTAATCAGACCTTGCATCCTTGAAACCCCCCACAGAGCTACCTCATTAATGAAACTGGAACCTTGCTGCTCTCATACCAGAATCCAGAGTTAACTAAACACACGCACACAGGTTACAGAAGAAAATGGGCCCACCCTTAGCAGTAGAATTTCGATTGAAGCTGCCAAAGTTACATGAATTCTCTCTTCTCATGAAGGGTAGTGATTTGATCTCCAGGAGCAAAATATGGCACCCAGAAAGTAGCCTCCAAAGAGAAGTCTACCCCCATGATAGTCTGCTGTGCTTGGCTTTAGATTACTTTTCTCTACTGCCACCCCAGTGTAAAGGTATGTAAGATCTTGACAACCGTGTAAAGGATTTCAGTGTGTAAACTCTGCTGTACAGGTGGGTGAGGTGTAGGTGTGTTCCCATGCTATTCAGCCTGCTTAGCATTGATGTGGAGCCCAAAGCAGTCCTGCAGAGCCTTACCCCCATTCAAGCTCAACAGCCTCTCCTCTAGGCCTTGCTCCTTCTCCCCCTGTGATTCTCACACTTTCTTCTGATCTTGGGCTTATATACTGAATTCCCTTTCAGCTTCCTAGAGCCCATCCTGTTCATTCTGAGTATCTGTATAGGCATCAAGCCATGCTATGTGGGGAGCCCTCTAGAGGTTTCTCACCATCCCATCTCCATCAGCACATCCCAGATCTGGCATCTCACAGCTGTGCTCTTTCTGCTTCCTTGCTGTTCTTCGTCCCCTTACCCCTAGAACAGGTGAATTATAGAAATACCAGAAGGGACAGTAGAAACCCCCTAAGCTTACGTTTTTATTTACAGATGATTGGTGCTCTATTTTTAGGGACTTCCTCAAGTTCTCATAGCCAATTAGTTACTCTAGAGCTTCCTGTTGGCAGAGCCCAGGGCTACAGAACCCTGGGTAGTCACCTACCACACAGCCTGCCTACACACCAGTGACACACAAATATTGTCCTTCTCAATGTACCCCATGACATGTGAATGGTTGGGAAGCACAGGAGAACAGAGCTTGGGGGAGGTGCTGACTTCCCATAGAGCTCTGTCCTCATCCTCTCCAATGTAGGTCAATGCTTGCTCATCTGTTTCCTCACTAGTCTCTCTTCAAAGTTGTTTTGCTTTGTTTTTTATTCCCAGTTTCCTCTTGATCAACCTGGTCCAGACCCTGGCCCTATCCCCAGCATGGTTCTCCTGTTCTCCTCTTTGGGGAGCTCTGTACCACCCCGGTTAGCAAGATAAAGGCAGCCACTGATTTCTCAAGGGTATACCACACTGCCTTACAACATATAGGCATGTTCTAGGCCTCATATGATACCGTGTCTAGAAACATCCCATCTGGGGCCTTCTGTACATCCATGGTCACTTCTGTAAGGTGTGAATATTTGAGTCATACGGAGCTGAGAGATTCTGAGTAAAGTGGTAGGCCCACTTTAGCTTCTCTCACTGCTCAGTGGCCCTGGAGCAGGATAGATTGGGCTGGCCTACTCCATGCATCCCCAAGGAGTGCTCTGAGGTTGTGCAGTGCTCAGTTACCTATTAATCTTATTCAACAAATTCTTACTAACTGCTACCAATGAGGAAGGCCTTTGGACAGCAGCCATAGAGATCTATCTGGGGCATTAAGGAGATGCTTTAACTTCTTTTATTTATTCAGCAAATATTGATTAATTTCTAACTCTTAAACCTTTGTACTAGTGGCTAAGGATGCAATGGTGATAGGATGAATACAGTCTCTGCTTTCATGGATCTTACATTCTAGAAGGGAATATAGATTTAAAACAAGTGAATACACAAGTAAATCATGACAGATGCTAAAAGTTCTCTGAAAGTAACAAAATACTAAATTGGGAAGTAAGGAGATGAGTGGGAAACCCACTTTAGATAGAGTGATCAGGGAAGGCTTCATTGAGAAGGTCCTGTTTAAGCTGAGATGTGAGGATGACAGGGAGATCATCAGATAAAGAATAAAGAGAGAATATTCTAAACATAGGAAATAGCATGTGCAAAGGTCCTGAGGCAGGAAAGTTTAGTGTCACAGTGAGAACCATCCCTATGGAAACATTCCTTGATTCTCTCCTTTCCACTTGTGCCACAGAGGCTACCTTTTAGAAAGGGAACAGGCATTTCAGTTTTTTGTATGTGACAAATATTTTTTCTCATTTCTCTCTTCCAGAAATGGTTTAAGCAGCGCCTGGCAAAGTGGCGGCGCTCAGAAGGCCTGCCCTCAGAGTGCAGATCCGTCACAGACTAAGGAGATGGCAGGCATTGACAGCTTCACTCCATGAAGACCATCTCTGTTTCTCTCCTCCGCTTAACCAAGCTGTTGTGGTTTTTCAGCATAGTGTTGTATGTTCCATTGCTAGCTGTCCTGCTGTTTAACACAGTGTTGTATTTTTTTTCTAAATGTACGTAATTAGAAAAGAAAATAACAATAGGAAGCTATGTGTATCTTCTGTGTAAAGCAGTGGCTTCACTGGAAAAATGGTGTGGCTAGCATTTCCCTTTGAGTCATGATGACAGATGGTGTGAAAACCATCTAAGTTTGCTTTTGACCATCACCTCCCAGTAGCAATTTGCTTTCATAATCCATTTAGCAATCCAGGCCTCTGTTGAAAAGATAATATGAGGGAGAAGGGAACACATTTCCTTCTGAACTTCCTTCCCTAAGTCACTTTCCTTATGTATCATCTAATACAATGATGGTTGAGTGAAAATACAGAAGGGGTGTTTGAGTATTCAGATTTCATAAAACAATTCCTTGGAATATAGCTGCATTAACTTGGAAAGAAGCCTGTTGGGCCAGAAGACAGAAACTCCAACTGGCAAAAAAGCAAGCATCTAAGAAAAAAACCACCAAAGTTCTTGAATTTACTATATTTAAATGCATTGGTTAAGTTTATTTTGCTAAATAAAGTGAACTGCTTTTTGTCTCTAAAATGATATTCTAAATAAAACCTTAACTTTTTGTTGAAGATGCACTGAGTGAGTTCTCTGCAGGTTTTTAACGAAATAAGAAACATATCAAAGAGAAACAAAATAATAGCTCCTATGTGGTAGGAGCTGACTGACCAGGAGAGCTGCCATTTTCTAAATCCTTGCTACTCAAAGTGTGTTCCAGGACCAGCCTCATCAGCATTAGCTTCAACCTGGTGAGAAATGCAGAATCTCAAACCCCGTTCCAGACCCAGTGAATCAGAACCTGCATTTTTAAGAAGGCCCTCAAGCGGTTTATATGCACGTGGAAGTTGGAGCAGCTCTGTTCTAACAAACTCTACACTCAATTTGCATTCATTTACTATCATAGCACACTAGATGTCTGCTATGGCCTGAATGTGTCCCGTCCCCCCCGCCCACACCCCGGCCCCCAACAAAATTCATATGTTGAAACTTAATCCCTAAGGTGGTGATATTAGGAGGTGGGGCTTTTGGGAGGTGACCAGGTCATGAGGGCTCCACCCTCATGAATGGGATTACTGCCTTATAAAAGAGGCCTGAGCAAGCTTGTTTGCCATTCTGTCATGTGAGGATACATAGGAAGTACCTGGGAGGAATGGACCCTCACCAGATTGAGGGCTCACCATAGTCTGCTGGTGCCTTGATCTTGGAGTTACCAGCCTCCAGAACTGCGAGCAATAAATTTATGTTGTTTACAAATTACCCAATCTAAGATATTTTGTTATAGCAGCCAAACAGAGTAAGACACCATTTTAATAGTCTATCAGTTAAGACTGTGTTTGATTGCATGGAAGAGTGACTTGATTACAATGGATTAAGCAAATAGGCTTGTTTCTTTGTTTTCTTTTCTTTTTCTTTTTCTTTTTTTTTTTTTTTTTTTTTGAAACAGAGTCTCACTCTGTTGCCCAGGCTGGAGTGCAGTGGTATGATCTTGGTTCACCGCAACCTCTGCCTCTCAGGTTCAAGCGATTCTCCTGATTTAGCCTCCTGAGTAGCTGGGCTTACAGGTATGCACCAACACACCCAGCTAATTTTTGTATTTTTAGTACAGACAATGTTTCGCCATGTTGGCCAGGCTGGTCTCAAACTCCTGGCCTCAAGTGATCCACCCGCCTCAGCCTCCCCAAGTGCTGGGATTACAGGTGTGAGCCACCACGCCTGGCCGTTTCTTTGTTTTCTTGATTGTTTTTAAGTAAGACATCACCAGGTAGGTAATCCAGGACTGTTAGAGTAGCTCCCTAATGTTGTCAAGGAGCTGGGGTCATTCCATCTTCCCATTTTACTATCTGTAGTACACAGCTTTTGTATTCATGGATACTTGGACACTGCATCTGCCTTTCAAACAAAACGAAGAGAAAGAGGGAGGGAAAGCATAGGGCAAATGCCAGCTAAGACTTTCCTCTCTAAAAAGATTTCCCGGAAGCCCCCACCTAACAACTTCCACCTACATCACGTTGGCCAAAGTGGGTCACATGGCCACTCCTAGCTGCAAGGGAGTCTGGGAATTGGGGCATTTGTAAATGAGCATAGTGCTGCCTTGAGCAAAATTAGGGTTCTGTTCGTAAGGAAGAAGGGAAAGATGGATATTGGAAAGGCTGATAACTACACCTGCTAATCCAGCCTGGGATGACACAGGTATACACTTCTGAACTCTTACCTCTAGTTCAGGAACAGTCTTTCTGGTTCTCTAAAATTAAGAAACCAAAAGTGGAAACACTAACAATTATTTATTTAGAATACAGATGTTTACAAGATCCTATTAAACATCCCTGGGCAAGCTTCCTCTTCCTGTATCTTAAAACATTTCTTCTGACAACAAATACACAGTGCACCAGGGTCTGAGCAAAACAGACTCATATCTAGCATCCTCTCCTGCAACCTAAGTAGTGGTGATCTAAATTGTGAACAAAGCAGACTGAGTATGGTGATTAGTCCATGTCAGGCAATGAGAGAAATACTAAACCAGGTCTAAGATCCAGGTCAGAAGTCTTTCCAACACACTAGAGAGATGATTCAAGAACAATCCAGAGCAACAGCCAGGCACGGTGGCTCACACTTGTAATCCTAGCACTTTGGGAGGCTGAGGCAGGCAGATCACTTGAGCCCAGGAGTTCAAGGCCAGCCTGGACAACATGGTGAAACCCTGTCTCCATTAAAAATACAAAAATTAGTGGAGACTGGTGGCATGCACCTGTAGTCCAACTACACATGAGGCTGAGGTGGGAGGATTGCTTGAGCCTGGGAGGCAGAGGCTGCAGTGAGCTGAGATCATGCTGCTGCACTCCAGCCTGGATGACAGATTGAGACCCGTTAATAAAAAAATAAAAATAAAAAAAAAAAAAAAAAAAAAAGAACAATCCAGGACAAAACCAGCTGGGCAGAGAGTGAGCCTTTAACTTGGGCCCAGAAGCCCCATTTATGGTAAAAGAATCACTTCCTCTGCCCAATAGTCTAGAGTCCTTGAATGGCATGTGATGGGAGGGAATGAGGGTTCAGTGTCCTTTTAAATGCAAATATGTTACCAGTACTAATCTCCTTGAGTTTGCTTTTTCAACTGTGAAACAGGGATAGCAACATTCTACTAAATTTTTAAAAAGCACTTTGTAAATAGTCATAATAATTGCTACTGCTACAAAGTACTAACAGACAGGGCAAGGTTTACTTTGATGCCTGAGATAAGTCTTCACAAGAACCCAGAGCTCTAAGTTTTATTGTCATGAGTCTCTTTTGGACACCCAGGGTCATACACCAAAACAATAATGCCCACCCTAGACTGAGAAAAACTGCACAGTGCCCTCTCTCTCCACCTTGTATCCTAGGTGTGCAGTTGCAGACACTGTAGGTTAGCTGGACCCATCATCATACCCAAGCCCCTTCTCTGCTGTCACGTTTCTTTCATGAGACTGTAAGGGCTGGAAACATTAAATCCTCTCTTTTCCATTCTCCCTTGAGGCTGTGTGGTCATGTGACACAGTCTATCCAACAAGGATCAGGTCAAAGGCGGGAGGTCAAAAAGCCTTTGGGGAAGGCTTTTGCATTTCTTGATAAAAGGGACTTAAGCAGCAGGTTCTGTTCTTCACTCCTTTCTTGCCTTGTACCATTTTCAGTTGTTCATTGTAGAAATAGAAATAAGCAAAAAAAGAAAAGAAAGAAATGATAAAACCAACAAAACTCATAAAAATTACACATGATCGGGCTCCAAAAATTAGGGAGAGGGAAACCCCTGCCTAATGAAACTAATAAATGTTTAAAACACTGTAAAAAATTACCCATGATCCCACCACACAGAGGTAACGTCTTACTAACCTTAATATTATGCTATATCATATTGGGGGAAGGCATGTTTTCTATGCGTAAATACACATGCAACAGGGAGAAGAACTTAATTCAGAAGCTAGCAGCAGATTGAACCATTGTTCTGAGAGGATGGAAGGTTGCTTCCTAAGGAAAAAATTGGCTGTCTTGTTCAGGAAAACATATATATATATTTTTTTTGAGATGAAGTTTTGCTCTTATTGCCCAGACTGGAGTGCAATGGCTCAAATCTCGGCTCACTGCAACCTTCACCTCCCGAGTTCATGTGATTCTCCTGCCTCAGCCTCCCCAGTAGCTGGGATTATAGGCGCATGCCACCACACCCAGCCAATTTTTGTATTTTTAATAGAGACGGGCGTTTACCGTGTTGGCCAGGCTGATCTGGAACTCCTGACCTCAGGTGGCCTGCCCGCCTCAGTCTCCCAAAGTGCTGGGATTATAGGCATAAGCCACCACACCCGGCCTAGGAAAACATCTTAATAGTTTTGGGGGCTGTGAAATATAGGTCTAGAAGACGAGGAAAAAAGAACTCAGTGGCTGTGCACAATAAAATACCATTTGTCCCACGGAGATTCAGGTAGGATGACGTTTAGGATCCATGGGCACTTGGAGAATGGAGAGGTGGAGGAGAATGATTTGGTAAGGGACGGCAGGCACAATGTCAGCTGACCCAGAAGAGCACCAGTGAGAGGCTGGTGGACTGGGCTTAGGAACTATAAAATATCAAATGTTCTATTTTCAATGACTATCTATACAGTGCTGGGCTTGCTGTCACTGTGCTGTAATTGTTTTTTGCTGTCTTCAACCTTCCCAACAGCTCAGTCTCACAAAATGGCCTTGTACTGGTGATGCTTTAGGGATTGGGGAAGGATCTGCTTGAGCCGCGCTTGCAGGAGGCCGTAGACAGTGAAAGTGCTGGCTTCTGTCTGCCTCTTTTCTGGTAATAGCACCTTCACATTTGGGGAACTACTTCTACTTCATGTGGTCCTGATAGAGCCGTTAATCACAGTTCCCCAGATTTCTCCCCCCATGACAGTTAGACCCAGGCTGGCCAATGACAGCGTCATATCCCTTGGCATACATGAACTGAACCAAGTATGGGCTCTCGACCTCCCGGGTTCAAGGGATCCTCCTACCTTAACTTCTCTAGTAGCTTGGGCTACAGGCATGCACCACCATACCTGGCTAATTTTTTTTTTTTTCTTGAGATGGGATCTCACTATGTTGCCTAGGCTGGGCCAAAGAAGTCCTTTGCCAGAATTGTTGCAATTGGACCTGGAGAGATGGTTCTACGTTGTCACCTTTCATGGAGAGTTGTGAAGATGGAGGGCTGGGGCTGCAGGTAGCCTTTGACTCGGACTCATGGAGAAAGCCATTCTGTAAAGGGAGGGAATGAAGCCAGGCAGATGGGAATGAGAAAGTCCTGAGGCCTTGGTTCCCACTCTTCCCTGGGCTACCCCAGCCTTCCTGGCTCTGTGAACTAGTGAATCCCTTTCTCGGTGTATCTGTCATTTGTAATAAAAAAGAGCCCTTACTAATGGGAGAGCAAATAAAGGACGAGAGAAGTGCATGGAGGGAGGAATCTCAGCCCCTAGTGTAATTAAGAATATAGGGGAACCAGAGATTCATAGTAAGAGGTAACCAGAAGTAGCACTAGATTTTTCTCAGCCAATGGCAACTTGAGAAAAATTATTTTTACATACTAAAAGAAAAGATAACCCCTGACAAGTGGAGAATTTATGGACCTCAAGGGGTTACATAATTTTTAAAACTATATACAAATGTATGGCAGATAAGTTACCCTCTTTTTTTTTTTTTTTAAGAGAAAAGGTCTCAGCTGGGTGTGGTGGTTCACACCTGTAATCCCAGAACTTTGGGAGGCTGAGGTGGGCAGATCGCTTGAGCCCAGGACTTTGAGACCAGCCTGGGCAATAGTGAGACCTCATCTCTATTTCAAAATTTAAAATTAAAAAACAAATAGAGACATAATCTTGCTTTGTCACCCAGGCTACATAGAATATGGTGGTGCAATCATAGCTCACTGCAGCCTTGATCTCCCTGGATCAAGGGATCCTCCTGCCTTAGCCTTCAGAGTAGCTGGGATTACAGGCACCTGCCACCACACGTGGCTATTTTTTTTCTTTCTTGACAGCCCAAGCTGGTCACGAACTTCTGGGCTCAAGCAGTCTTTCTGCCTCATCTCCCAGTGTGCTGGGATTACAGGTGTGAGCCACTGCACCTGGCCTGTTACCTTCTTGGAGACTTTTTGCTACTCTCTCTCAACTCTCGTCCTCAAGTGTAAACTTTGTTCCACATCTTCTATTGTCCACTGAAAGGTCCTTTAAAACCCTCATATCAACTGTTCAAATGTATCCTTGTCTCAACTCAATGTCAGAGTGACTAATAACAATTGTGGTAATAATACAAATAATTTGAAACTTCACATTCTTTTCCCATGATGGACGTGCTAAGAGGTAGTGAAGTGGACACAAGTTAGGCAAGGATCCGGGACATCAGCCACAGCTTATATTGGCAAGGCAGGAGATAAGATTTTTGGTTTTATGAAACCTGGCATTATGAGCCTGGTGAGCTCTATAGAAACAATTATAGAAACAGAGGAGCAAGGGTTCCTAGAGACCCTCTCCTTTACCTTCACCAAGACAATTGTATCATTACAGATAGTGAGTGCTGCTGCATGAGGAATGTGCTCCTGTAAACAAATATCAATGTGGCTTCTTAGAAGAGTCTGCCAACTAAACTTAGAAAAACTTAAGAAACGTTTATTTGAATCTCAACTTGTATAACTCATCCAACTACTAAATGCAAAGACAAACTGACTCATGGTTCATATGAGTCAGCCCTAGCGTTCCAGATTAGTAATGCAGAAGGCGTTTCTTTCTTCTTTCTTTCTTCTTCCAGATAGAAGCTCCCTCTTCCCACTCCTGTAAAAAAAAAAAAAAAAAAAGCTCTTTAGATAGAAACTTGGCATTCTCTGGGAGTGAAGAAGTCAAGTGTCCTGGGATAGTGACCCTAAGAGGAAGAATCCTCAGGGGCACAGGAACTGTAATCTAGAGGCATAGTTTCATTTCATGTATTCATGTATGAAAAGGAGACTACATATGTGTATTTATGTAGCTAGAAGGGCAGGTTAAGGGAGAGAATTCTGATTGTCCCCTAGCTCTTTTTCCCTTCTTTCAGTAGTTTTATCTGGGAGATGGCTGCCTGTCTAAAGGCTATGTTTTCTCACTTACTTTATAGTCAGGTTTTTAGCCAGCCCCCAAGATGCCTCCAACAATCTCTGCCTCCTGGTATTCACACCTCTGCATAGTCCCTGCCCACGTTGTGCCACAGAATTGGTACATTGTGCCACAGAATTGACTAACACAATTAAGCAGAAATACTTCTAGGTCACTTCTGAGATTAGGTTCTAAAGGACACTAAGCTTTCTCTCTCTCTCGCTCTCTCTTCCCCCTGGGATTACTTGCTCTGGGAGAAGCATGTTGAGCAGCTCTACATGTTGAGAAGCTCATGTGGCAAAGAACAGAGGCCTCCTGACAACAGCCAGTGAGGAGGTGAGCTCTGCCAACAACCAAGTAAGTAAGCTTGGAAGTACATCCTCCAGACCCTGTTGAGCCTTCAGATAACTGCAGCCCCTTAGCCACTACCACTCAGCTAAGCTGCTCCTGAAATTATTTGATATCATAAATGTTTGTGTTTTAATCTGCTAAGCTTTGGGATAATTCGTTATGCAGCAATAGATAACTAGAACATTACGTGTGGCCAAGAAAGTAATATGTGTACTTCAGGGTCATGCCTCTAAAAGGAATAAGTATGCTTTCTTGTTTCTCCTTCCCACTTCCTAGAATGCAAGCATAGTAATGAGCCATCTTACTGTCGAAGCTGCATGGGTGACAGCAACACCTTAGGGTTGGAGGACAGCCATGCAGAAAGAGCCTGAGTCTCTGCATTATTCAGGAAATACTAGGTTTAACTGCACTAACAAACAACCTCCAGTCTTAGTGTCTTCAAAGCAGTGGTTTATTTCCAACTCCCTCAAATCTGCTGCAGCTCTGGGCTTCTAGACTTGCAGTTTAGCAGTGACTACGTTCTTCTTCTCAAGACAATGGCCTCTATCAGGAGGGCCCTCTACACAGCTACAGGTCTCTCCAGCTTTTGGTAACATCTTCTCCCCCTTGACCCTCCCTTTGACCCAAGCCTAGAGGTGGTAACTGTTGTTAGCCCCAATGCTTCACTATCCCTTGTTGGTGTCCCTTAATATTCTTCATACCTTTGTAGAGTTCCTTCATTAAACTGCCTTCAATTACCTCTGCCATCTATTTTCTGTCAATATCCTGACCTATCCAATCCTTCTTCCTCAAATGATAGCTACTAGTCAAAACAGCCAATAATATAAGAAATGGAAAGACATGTAAGTCCCAAAGGATGATCTTTTAGATTATAAGCAGAGCGAACATGCACTAGCACCCAAGTCTCACAGTGCATAGAAAAGATATCCCCTTTGTTGTCATCATCAAGATAGTGAGAAGCAGTGGCATCCAAAATATCTGTGAATCTAGGCCAAATCATTCCAGTAAAAAGCTATTTGACCTACTTATTCCAAAATTAAATCTTATTCCAAAATATTTTCAATATTCAGTTCAAGTATTATTGACATACCAATTAATTCCTCAGCTGGGCTTCCACTGAGTTCAGGCAGAAAGTTCTAAATTAGGGCATGAAGTTTGCCAGGTTTCTGTTTTGAACAAGTGTATTAGTCCATTCTCACACTGCTACAAAGGTACTACCCGAGACTGGGTAATTTATAAGGAAAAGAGGTTTAATTGACTCACAATTCCACATGGCTAAGGAGGCCTCAGGAAACTTACAGTCATGGCGGAAGGCAAAGGGGAAGCAAAGACATTCTTTACATTGCGGCAGATAAGACAGAGCTAGCAAGAGCAGGGAAAACTGCCTTACCAAACCATCAGATTCATGAGAACTCACTCACTATCATGAGAACAGCATGGGGGAACCAATTCCATGGTCCAATCACTTCCCATCTAATTCCTCCCTCAACACCTGGGGATTACAACTCAAGAAGAGGTTCGAGAGGGGACACAAGGTTCGGGGAGGCCTCCAAAAATCTCACCAGCCACAAAGTATAGCTCACAGCCCAGCTCATTGCATGGTGGGGAAAAAAAACAAAAGAGGAGGAAAGAGAGAGGAGAGAGGGAGGCTGACGAGGTTCACAGAAAGAAAGCTGACTCTTCAAATGAGGAGACGCCTCTTCTACATTAAAAGCAAACAAACAAACAGCCTCATTTGGAAGTCCTCCCTGAGGGGCCACAGGTAGGGGACCTAGAGAAAGATAACCTCACCCAGAATAGAGAATGCGACTTTGCTCCAAACACATCAGCTTCCAACAGGGAATCTGCAGTGGCCAAAGGGGCAGCCAACAAGATAATGGAATATGATTGTTGTCCACAAAGATGCCTAGGACAGAAATTCCTGTAGGATCAACAACACAGCTAGGAAGAAAATGAAAAAGTCAGATTCTTCATCCATTTATTGAAATATTCACCAAGGCTGGGTATGGTGGTTCATGCCTATAATCCCAGCACTTTGGGAGGCTGAGGCAGATGGATATCCAGAGCTCAGGGGTTGGAGACCAGCCTGGGAAACAGGGAGAAACCCCATCTCTACCAAAAATGCAAAAAAAAAAAAAAAAAAAAATTTAGCTGGGTGTGGCAGTGCACACCTGTGGTCTCAGCTACTTGGGAGGCTAAGGTGGGAGGATCACTTGAGCCCAGGGAGCAGATGTTGCAATGAGTCAAGCTCGTGCCACTACACTCTAACCTGGGTGACTGAGTGAGACCCCACCTCAAAAAAGAAAACAAAGGAAAGAAAGAGAGAGAGAGAGAGCAAGAAAGAGAGAAAGAAAGAAAAGAGAAAGAAAGAAAGAAGGAAAGAAAGAAAGAAAAAAGAAAATTCACCCATTCTAATCCACAACAAACAATGAAAACAAAATCCAAAATCATGCATACTTGTTAAGATACTTTTTGCTACAAGTGACTGAATACTCAACTGAAAGTGGCATATCAGGTTTTTTGTTTTTCTGTAGGTCATTCCAGGTTCAGTTAATTCAACAGCCTGACTAGGCCAGAGCTCTCAGTCATCCTTTCTGGGATTCTCTTCTCTTTCTCCTCATGGTCCCAAGATGATTGCTCCAGTTCCAAGCATCACATCCTACACGACATCATCCAAACACAGGAAAGGTCCTGGCTTTATTTTCAGGCATCTCTCATTTTATTTTATCACAGAGGAAAAGCCTTTTCCCAGAAGCTCCTTAGCAGTCTTCCCTTACCTCTCAGTGTCTGGAGTTGGGCCACATGCCCACTCCATGCCTATAATTGGTAAAGACAATCAGCACTTGGAACAGACTGGCACATAGCAGGAGCTTATTAAATATTTGTTGAATGAATGAAAGGTGGATTGGATTACCGTGGTTGGCTTAGACCAATTATAGCCCATTTCCTAGAGCCCATTTTCCTAGAACACATTGTTGCTTAATGGCTGAAGAAAACTGGCATTTTCTTATCAAGGAAGAAGGAAGGAACGGCTATTGGACAGTCAATAGTGTATGCCACATTATGCTATTTCTTAAAGCAGGGAACCAGAGCAACCCATTAAAAGGGCTTATTGTTTTCTAATGGTTACCTTGTAAAAAAGTGTTTTTGGATTTAAACAAATTCTTCATGCAAGGGGTATCTCATTAATGAACAAGTTACACTATTCTAAAGAGAAATGAACTTTTTTTTTCTGCTCCAGCTTAGACATCAGTTCGTACAGATATTCTCCCTGCCTAAACCCCATCTGGCTTGGGTATCCTTCTTCTATGTTATCAAGCACTCTACCTCCCTATGTTACAGCAGTTACCACACTGGATTATATCCACTTATTTATTCTTGTTTCCTGCAGTACAGGCTGTTACATGTTCACCAAATCCTGTTTTCTTTTCTTGTGTGCTACCTTTCTCAATCCCCTTTGCAGTTAAGTGTGGCCATGTGACTGAGTCTGGTCAATGGAATGTGAGTAAAGTAGTGTATACCACTTTCAAGCTTGGCCATAAAAACTACCTGTGCAATCTCCTGGCTTTCTCTTTCTTAATCTGCTGGCTTAATGGAGAAGACTTTGTGGACATAAAAAAATATGGAAGGAGGCTGGGATCCTGAAGGACTGCATGGAACAGAATACCTGTCTTCTCAGCAATCCACACTATTCTAAGATGAACTTGGTGAAGAATGCATTTTTTATTGTGCTAAGCCACTGAGAATTGAGTATTTATGTGTTTTTGTTATGGTCGTTATCCAACTCTAACGAATACAGTTCCTCAGAATAAAAACTTACTGAAAGTAGAAACCTCCTCTGTCTTGTTCACCATGCTTTCTTGCCCTAGCACAGTTTCTGTCACATAATAGGCACTTAAGACACTTTTAAAAAATGAAATAAACGTTAATTCTCCCAACTTGTATCGAGTGTCTACTAAATGCTAAAATAGCTTGAACTTTGTAATGCCACTTAAAAAACCTAAAATATTTCTCCCCAAAATTTTGAGGAGTTAAGTCGAAGACACTGAAAACACAGAGGAACACTCTGCCCCAGCCTCCATTTGCCTGGTGGCAAACTCTTCCTTCCTTACTGGGGACAGCACTTGCTTATGGGTCCAGAGAGGGCATCAGCGGGCACCAGAGGACTCGGGGAACAGATTTTATGATCTTCCCACATTTTCCTGCCTTTTAAAAGACTGGAGCCACTCTTTCCTTTGTCTTGTCACTGTGTAGGATTTATGGCTCTTTGTTAATATAGTATTTAATCTAGGCCCCAAGCTAGCTTGAGCAATACTTTTAAACTGATGCCTGTCTTGCAAGGTGGGCTGGGCGCAGCGTCCGTCCACTAATGAGCTTCTGCTTGTTTTCCTCTTTTTAATCTGACTTTCGTTTTTAGGAGAGTGTCTCAACTAAAAACCTAAAAATGGAATAAAAAAAGAAAGAAAAGAAAAAAAAAGAAATTGTGTTTTCTCCCTTACACTATATTAGTAATTTTTGATATCACTTCATAGCTCAACATAGAAACAAATGTCAACAGAAGAATGGTGAAGTTCATAATTCAGAAAGGAGAGTTTTATTTCTCTTAAAAGTTTGCATCCTGTAGGGTGGCCATTCTTATGAGCCGGGAGGCATAGCATCCAGCCAGGGCCCGGAAACAGACACTTCAACGGTGGAAAGAATAAGACAGGAATTTATGGTGAGCAGGGTGGCCAAATATATATATTCAATGAGGTATAGGAGGGGTGATGAATAATTATGAGAGGAGGAGCATGCGCATGTGCAACTGAGCGTCATGCCTCTCCATGGGAACCACGTTCCCAAAACGGTGGTATTAGCATTGATACAAGAATGGAGTGTTTGCTTGTTTGTTTGAGACGGAGTCTGGCTTTGTCACCCAGGCTATATTGCAATGGCGCGATCTCGGTTCACTGCAACCTCCGCCTCCCGGGTTCAAGCAATTCTCCTGCCTCAGCCTCCCAAGTAGATGAGATTACAGGCACGCACCACCATGCCTGGCCAATTTTTGTATTTTTAATAGAGATGGGGTTTCGCCATGTTGGCCAGGCTGGTCTTGATCTCCTGACCTCAAGCCATCCACCGGCCTGGGGCTCCCAAAGTGCTGGGATTACAGGCGTCAGCCACCGCACCCGGCCCAAGAATGGAATTTTCAGTCCTCTGAAGTCAAAAAGTGGGGGAAAGGTCATGGAAATCCTCACCGCGCATTCTCCATAGACTGGACAGAACCAATCTGTGCTCCAATGAGGTGTGTCCGACCTCCCCATTCAGTCTTGGCCGAGAACGCAGCTTCCAAGGTTTCACTGGAGTCCCGTTGGCCAAGAAATAGTCCGTTCAGTCATTTGGGAGGCTTAGGATTTTATTTTTATTTCTCATTGACCATAAATCCCTTAAAAAGAAGGGCTGAGAATTATCTATTGTGATTGTCCTTTTTGGCAAAAAGGAAGGTAGGAAAAACGCTGCATCTCATTTTTTATTTATTTATTTATTTATTTTGAGACAGAGTTTCACTCTTGTTGCCCAGGCTGGAGTGCAATGGTGAGACCTTGGCTCACGGCAAACTTCGCCTCCCGGGTTCAAGTGATTCTCCTGCCTGAGCTTCCCGAGTAGCTGGGATTACAGGCGCCCACCACCACGTGGGCTAATTTTTGTATTTTTAGTAGAGACAGGGTTTCACCATGTTGGCAGGCTGGTCTTGAACTCCTGACCTCAGCTGATCCGCCCGCCTCAGCCTCCCAAAGTGCTGGGATTACAAGCATGAGCCACCGTGCCCGGCCTGCATCTCGCTTTTTAACTTGTAAGTGGGACTAAGAACTCCAGGGGACAAAGTGGATGGTGGAAATTTTCCCCCAATTTTCGTGTGTTTAAGAGGACACTTGTTAGCGCGTTTGTTGGTCTGTGGATCTGTTTCTTGCTTCAACGATGTTTGGATAAAACGGACCTGGGACTCCCTTTCTTCTAGCCTCTGACTGCCCTCCCATCTCCTCTCCACCTGCAACCTCCAGAATCACCTTCTCCACCATCTCCTGCTTCTGGGGCTGTTGCAGGACTTTTCCTTAGTTCAGCTAAAGATGGAGTCATTGTCCCACAGCCACGAGAGTTTAGGCTTGAAGACGGTTTGAAGGGTGAGTAAAGCAGAGCTTTATTGGGTGAAAAGGAAAAAAGGGGGGAACAGGGACTCTCCGAAAGGCCACAGTTCCTCTTGGTGCTCTTCCCGCCTCGCAGTTTGAATCCCAGGTTCCACACAGGAAGAGGAGGGGCCAGGCTCTTCCGTGCTGCAAACTGCGTGAACTTCTCAAGGCTCCACCCTAGCGCACAGGCTAGTTGGAGTTTTTCTGGTAACCCTTCCCACCTGACTGTGTTAGGACCAGCCACACCATTTTTGTGGTTAGCTCCCTATTGCTGACCGACCAACCATGAGTTCCCAGATTTAGCAGAATTATTCGACGTATGTGGAGGCAGCCATCAACTCCATCTGTGGGCTTCCTACAATTACTTCTCTCTGGGCTTCTATTTCAACCATGATGATGTGGCTCTGGAAGGCGTGGGCCACTTTTTTTTTTTGGTTGGAGGGAAGGGTGTCCCTCAGTCACCCAGGCTGGAGTGCAGTGGCAGTGGGACAATCATGCTCACTTTAGCTTTGACCTCCTGGGCTTAAGTGATCCTCCCGACTCAGCCTCTCGAGTACCTCAGACAACCGGTGTGCACCACCACACCCAGATAACTTTTGTTTTATTTTTGTAGAGAGTGAGTCTTGCCCAGGCTGGTCTCGAACCCCTGGGCTCAAGTGATCTTACTGCCTCACCCTCCCAAAGTGCTGGGGTTGTAGTCATAAGCCACAGCACCTGGCTTACTTCTTCCACAAATTGGCGGAGAAGAAGCACTAGGGTGCCCAGTGTCTCTCCAAGACGCAAAACCAGTTTGGCGGCCACGCCCTCTTCCAGGACTTCCAGAGCCATCTAAAGATGAGTCGGGTAGTCCAGATGCAGTGCCTCACATCTGTCATCCCAGCACTTTGGGGGACCCAGGGGGGAGGATTTCTTGAGGCCAAGAGCTTAAGATCAGCCTGGGCGACATGGCGAGACCCTGTCTCTACAAAAAAAAATTTTTAATTAGCCAAGCATGGTGGCATGCACCTGTAGTCCCAGCTACTTAGGAGGCTGAGGTGGGAGGATTGCTTGAGCTCAGGAGTTCGAGGTTACAGTGAGCTATGGATCATGCCACTGCACTCCAGCCTGGGTGACAGAGTGAGACCCTGTCTCAAAACAAACAAACAAAAAAAGTTAAAAATACAAATCAAATTTTTTTTCCTACCACTAGGATTATTAAATTAGAACCTCTGCAGGTAGGGCTTGGGAATCTATATTTTTAACCAGCTCCCCAAACATTCTGATGCCCAATGAAATATGAGAAGCATTGCTGCCTACCTTGCCTATGTTTGTTTTTCAGTAAGTTAATTGAAAACAATTTTAGCATCTCCCATTCCATCCCCTTCCCTTTAACTAGCTAATGTCCATGCTAGGAAACTGCCTAAAAATAGCTTAGGATTTCCTTCCTGCTGGCACTGGTGGGGGTAAGACAGTTACAGGCTTCCCCTTTCACCTCTGTTTTTTTTGTTTGTCTTTCATCAGTCAGCTGCAAAGCATTACTGGCTCCATATCTCACAGGTCCTTGCAAATTTCGTGGTGCCAGGACTTGGCCAAGGTTAACGTAGCTGCTGACTTTCTTTTCATCTCACAAATGACCACTAGAATTTTCATTGTTGGTGAAAGTGTAAAATGATACAATTTCTTTGGGAAAACTGTTTGACAATATCTACTAAAGTTAAATATGTACCCATTCCATGACTGGGCAATTCCACGCCTAGCTATATACCCAAGAAAAGTTGAATGTGTACATCCACAAGAAGGCATGGACACCAATATTCATAGCAGTTCATTCATAATAGCTGCAAACTCAGAACAACCCTTCTGGGTTTGTCCAGTAACAGGAGAATGGATAAGTGTTATGACATATTTATACAATACTATATGGCAATAATTTAGAAAATAATTGATACATGTAGCAATATAGATGGATCTCAAAAACATGTTATGCAAGAAGAGCCATCTGCAAATGAGTATATGCTGTATTATTCCATTCATATGAACTTCAAGAACAGGCAAAGCTAACCCATGGTGATAAATAAGAATAAGAGCTACTTATAGGTGAGGGGAGGGGGCTTTTGAACTGGACAGGGTATGAGAGAATTTTCTGGGAAGATGGAAATATTCTATTGATAAATCTTGATTTGGCTGGTGGCCTCAGAGGTGTATTTGTGTAAAAATTCATTGAGCTGTACTCTTAAGATTTGTGCATTGTACTGTCATTCCAGATAGATGGCTAGATTCCATTGCTATCAAAAGACAGATCTAAAAGCACATGCTTGTTACTTCCCCACCCTTTCTTGTCTGAATTTCTTCCACTCCACAGGCCTCTATAGTTTTTTGTGTTCTTACGTACTTGCCAGACATTTCTTGTGGCCACCAGTCTTTTCTCTGTCTTTCTTCTAGAGTTTCCTCTCCTTGCAGTCACCATGAGCAGCACCAGAACTGATCCTTTGTATTCACCCCCTTTGCCTCCAACCAAGGGAGCCAAGGGTGGGTCACTAACTAGCTAAAACCCTGCATGCTTGGCCCTTCTATAACCTGAAGTAGCTGTTGCCTTTTTGTTTTGTTTTGTTTTTTGAGACAGAGTCTCTCTGTGTTGCCCAGGCTAGAGTGCAGTGGTGTGATCTTGGCTCACTGCAACCTCCACCTCCTGGGTTAAAGTGATTCTCCTGTCTCAGCTGGGATTAAAGGCATGTGCCACCATGCCTGGCTAATTTTTTGTATTTAGTAGAGATGGGGTTTAACCACGTTAGTCGGGCTGGTCTTGAACTCCTGACCTCATGTGATCCACCCACCATGGCCTCCCAAAGTGCTGAGATTACAAGCATGAGCCACTGTGCCCATCCGCTGTTACTACTCTTTATGGCTGTTTAAAATCTTCCATTTCTATTTCTTTGCCCATTTCCATCTTCTTCACAAATTGGCTCCAGCTTCTGGGGATGAATGAAAACATGTTCTACTTTGGTTGGTAGATTTAATTAGGACTGCTGTGGTTTTGGACAAAATCCCAGATAGATTTATCAAACAGAGTCAATGTGACAGCAAAGCAACTTGGTGAGCTGCTAACAATGGAGGATTTAGAACACCAAAGCTGGGAGGCCAAAATTAAAGACAGTTAAATGAACTGCTAAAGTTGGATGATCAATGCAGAAGAGAGAGCACAGACGTGTGTAAAAGCCCTCACATGTATGTTGTATCTTAATTTTTCACTCAGAAATTTACAAATGATAAAATTCAGGTTTTTCAGAGCAGAAGTGCCAACATATTTGGACAGAATCTGACTTCTGTTCCAAAGTGGAATGAATGAATCTCTGCCCACAGTTGAATCAACCTAATCCAAAAGGAGAAAAAAAACTGTAAAGCTAAACTACTGAACATTTCTGAGTCACCCACAAAAATGAAAGTATCAGTTAAACAGGAGAAATTAAGGAGCCATTTCGACTTGGAAGGGGAGTCTGTTCTTGAGGGCATGCAGTTGTCTTTGCGGATTGCTGTTCTTGGATAAAAGTAGACAGGGAGAAAGAGCAGTCACTTCTCAAGTGACCCCAACCTGTTAAGAAGGCATGATGCTCTAGGCTGGTGGCGCTTAACCTTGGCTGCATCCTGGAATTACCTAGGGAGCTTTAAAAACCACTGTGGCCTGGATCCCACCCCAGAGATTCTGATTTAATTGGTCTGGGGTGTGGCCTGGGCATCAGGATTCTTAAAAGCTCCCATGTGATTTTAATATGCAGCCAAAGTTGAGAACCACTACTCTAGATTCTAGAACCTGGACCCAGCAGGGCACCTCATAGGCTACTAAACATTCAATAAATATGTGTTGTACTGGTAATAGTAATTTTAAATGTTTTAAGTTGAGATATAATCCACATAACAAAATCCACCATTTTAAAATTTGATTTGCTGATTTTTTGTCCATTTTTCATGTCATATAACCATTACTTCTATATAATTCCAGAACATTCCCATCACTCCTGCTATAGACTAAATATTTGTGTCCCTCCAAAATTCATATGTTGAAATCCTAACCCCCAATGTGATAGTATCAGGAGGTGCCTTTGGGAGGTGACTAAGTCATGAGGGTGGAGGCCTCATGAATGAGATTAGTGCTCCTACAAGGAAGAGACACAAGAGCCCTCTGCTCTCTAGTATATGAGGATACAATGAGAAGACAGCATTTGCAAACCAGCAAGTGGGCTCTCACCAGACACAAGATCCACCAGCTCCTTGATCTTGGACTTCCCAGCCTCTAGAACTGTGAGAAATAAATGTTTGTTGTTTAAGGCACCCAGTATATGTTAATTTGTTATAGCAGACCTATATTAGGCCATTCTTGCATTGCTATAAAGAAGTACCTGAGCCTGGGTAATTTTTAAAGAAAAGAGGTTTAATTGGCTCATGGTTCTGCAAGGAAGAAAGCTTCTACAGGAAGCATGGTGCTGGCATCTGCCTGGCTTCCAGAAAGGCCCCAGGAAGCTTACAATTATGACAGAAGGCAACGGGGGAACAGGCACATCACATGGCGAAAGCAGGAGCAAGTAAGAGAGAGTTGAGGGGGCAGGTGGCACACATTTTTAAATGACTAGATCTCATGTGAACTCAGAGAGAGAGCTCACTTATCACCAAGGGGATGGCCCCAAGCCATTCATGAGGGATCCACCCTTATGATCAAAACACCTCCCACCAGACCCCACCTCCGACACTGGGGACTACAATTCAACATGAGATTTGGGCACAACATCCAAACCATATCACAGCCCAATATGGTTTGGTTGTGTCCCACCCAAATCTCATCTTGAACCGCAGTTCCCATAATTCCCATGTGTCAGGGGAATGACTGGGTAGGAGGTAATTGAATCATGGGGGCAGTTACCCCCATGCTGTTCTCATGATAATGAATGAGTTCTCATGAGATATGATGGTTTTATAACAGGCTTCTCCCCCTTTGCTCAGCATTGCTCCTTCCTTCCACCACGTGAAGAAGGACGTGTTTGCTTCCCCTTCCGCCATGATTGTGAGTTTCCTAAGGCCTCTCCAGCCCTGTGGAACTGTGAGTTAATTGAACTTATTTCCTAATAAATTATAATTACTGCTGGGCAGTTCTTTATAGCAGGGTGAGAATGGACTAATACACAGCCCAAACTAAGACAGCTCCAAAGAGAAACCCTGTACCTATTAGCAGCCAGTTTCCATTCTCTCCTCCCCTGAACCCCCAACCACTTATCTATTTTCTGTCTTTGTGAAGTTCCCTATTCTGGATATCTTATATACGTAGAACCATATGATACATTGTCTCATGTCAGGATTTTTTCACATAGTATAATGTTTTCAAGACCCATCCATGTTGTACACCACAAGGTCAAACAGCAACCATTTGGAATCTTTTGGAGGTTTAGAGAATTCAATTCCTTTTCAATCAAGTGTTAAACAAAGTCTATAGGAAGGCATTGTTTTGGACTAGTCTCCTGCACTAGGCTCCAGCAGACCAGACCAAACCAAAATGGAGTCATTTATGTTAGCTGAAGCAGGTAAATCCCCAAATGGACTAGCGTTCTCCTGAAAGCAAGAGATTCACAGCAACCAGAAAAAGCCAAGTTTGCCTGAGTCAGCATAATAAGGAAGTCCCCTCTGCTTTAACCCTTATAAGAAGTGACCTGTAGTAAGCTTGTGTTAACCAATCTACTTTTTAAAATTATTGTTTCCTCTGTTCCAATAATGCATTCTGAAAAAAATTTTTTTAAATTATTGTTTCCTTGTTCCCACTTATAAAATCTATTCTGCCATGCCCAGGAGAACACTCATTCTATTCTATAGATTGAAGTGTTGCCCAGTTATAGAATAGCTAATAAAATTCACTTAGATTTTTAAACTAAATGTGTCATAATTTTATCTTTTGACATAAGTTGCTCCATTTGTACCAACAAGTGAGAATTGTGAGTGAAAACCCCACCAATAGTTTTAGATTCTGCAATTAGTAAATAAGTCATAGACCATCTCCAAAGCCAAGGAAGTTTCAAAACAATAGCAGCAACCTAAGAGGTCCTGTTTATAGGGTTAGCTGAGCCTAAATAAGGATAATAATCAGGGAACTTGCTTTGCACTGTTGGGGGAAAAAGCCACAGTAGTGCCAGATTTAACACATATGCCAGAGAGAAGGATTGTTTTGCTTTAAGGAGCTGAACAGCTAGCCAGAAGGAAGAGCGAACCTTCGGTATTTTTTTCCTGCTCTGGCCAACATCATCATTCCTTTCATCTTCTCTCATAAGGAAGCTACTATGTTGTCCAGTCCTGGTACAAAATACTTATTCCATAAAAGCACATGAGTCTCTAGCCTGACAATCAGAAGGGACTTTCCCTTCAATCTCTCCTCTTTTGTGCTCTGCACTCCTTAATGCTTGGGGGATGTGGAGAGCAGTAAGAAAAGCAAAGCCAAAGAATTATGATCCCTGGGTCATTTAATGAAGCTAGTTTATTTATTTATTTATTTTAGAGCCTGAGACTTACTTGAGGATATTAAAAAGTCTGATAAATTGATCCAAATTCCACAAATACGGACTAAATGCAGTTTCATTTCAGTACAGTAAACACTGCCAGAGTGGCTACAAGGTGGCAGACACAGGGCTGGGCACTGGGGTCCAGAGACGAATGAGGCCTTGACCCTGCTCTCACTAGATGGGTTCACTTAGCATCCAGCTCCGGAATTTAAGCAGATCTCCCAGGAGGCATGTATGTCCGTCTTATACAGTACAATTAATTACTCTCCAAGTCTGCATGCACCTTCAGAACTGAACTCAGGTTAAGGATCAAGCAGAAGCTCAGATGTGGTTTGAATAAGGATGTTGGCCTTCCATGGTTAAAGGTGTAAAACCAGATGTGTATAAGCTCACCCTGTGATGAGACATCCCTGCAGAGCCTCCTTAGCTGGTTTTCACCACATTTTGAGATCAGGACACCTTAGAGTCGCTTACTCAGGAGGTGGAGAGGGAAAGGCTACCTCCTCCTGCCAATTGCTGCACTTTTCATTCCCAGTGGGTAACAGAAGGCTGGGCACCCAAACATATTATCTAGGCCCAGCTGTGAGGCTAAGATGACATATTGTCCTCTCTGTATATAGGAAATGCTAGAGGACTAGAAAGGCTGACAATAAGACTGTTAAGGACTTTGGAAAGATTTAGAGCTGCAAGGAACTGTGGAGAACATTTGAGCCCTGAGCAGTGGAAGCAAGAGGGGAGTGGTGAACAGAATGGCCACTGGAGCAAAGAGCTTGTTGTCATTGTCCTTCTTCTCCATGGGTATGGTGCCTCCCAGCGGTGGGCCACCCACCTGGGCCCTGGGGCTCCAGCCCACATGAAAAAACCTGGAGCCAAATACTGCCATTGTGGCCTCCCTGCTTAGTTGAGTAGAGATTGAATAAAGGTTTCATCAGACAACAAAAAAGAAAGTCAATGGGCTCACACAATCCCCTTTCCACAGAAATAGGGCCTATCTTGGACAAAATTATAAATTCTGGACTGGTTTCTGAGGTCTTTTTGTAACCATCCAATGGGTTCATCTTGCTGGCTGCCCAGATAGAGCCAATTTATTAAGACAGAAATTGCAACAGAGAAAGAGTTTAATACACGTAGAGCCAGCTAACCAGAAGGCTGGAGCTTTATTATTACTCAAATCAGCCTCCTTGAAAATTTGGAGGCTAGGATTTTTTAAAGATAGTTTGGTGGTGGGGGCTAGGGAATGGGTGCTGCTGATTGGTTGGGGATGCACTCATAGGGTGTGGAAATGGTCCTTCTGCCCTGAGTCTGCTTTTGGGGAGGAGCCACAGGACTAGTTGAGTCATGAGTGGACTCATCAGGTTGTGAGAAATGGAAAAGTCAGAAAAGACACCTCAAAAAGCAAATCTTATGTTCTACAATACTGATGTCATTTACAGGAGTAATTGGGGAAGTTACAAATCTTGTAACCTCTGGAACAATGGCAGGTTATCATTTAACTATGCATACATCTTAGCAGAATTCAAGCCCCTCTTGTAATCCTAACTTTGCAGACTTTAGTTTAGTTTTGGGAAGGGCTATTATTATCCTTGCTTTAAGGTTACACTATAAGCTAAATTTCTCCAAAAATTAGCTTGGCCCATGCCCAGGAATGACCAAGGACAGTTTGGAGGTTAAGGCCAAGATGGACTTGGTTAGGTCAGATCTCTTTTACTGTCATATTTTTCTGTTATAATTTTTACAAAGGCAATTTCACTTTCATATTTTATTTCTCATCCCAGTCACCCATGGGAGACTATGGCCTTTTCTTTTCCTTATCTTCATCTTCTTCCATTGAAACTTATCTGTCCTATGTCTCATTCCTTCAGTTTCCTCTCAGCTGAACTGTGTTGAGAGGTATCCAGTGTCTCCAAAGGTGACCACATATGTGATGGTTGGCATCGGCTGGGAAGGGAAGTCTTACCACTTAGCAGCAGGGACCAGTGTGGCCAACCCACAGGGTAGCCACAGGGCTTTCTTGAAAGCTTCTTGGAGAAACCCTGGAGATTGTCTGGGAAACACACCTTCTGACTTCACTCTGTTGAGAAATAACTCCTGCTATCTGGAAGCTGAAATTTTACTAGGGGAGATAAGAACTACATACAAGTAAAATACATGGCCTGTATTAGTCCGTTTTCATGCTGCTGATAAAGATATACCTGAAATTGGGAAGAAAAGGAGGTTTAATTTGACTTACATTTCCACATGGCTGGGGAGGCCTCAGAATCATGGCGGGAGGTGAAAGGCACTTCTTACATGGCAGCAGCAAGAGGAAGAGGAGGAAAAAGCAAAAGTGGAAACCCCTGATAAACCCATCAGATCTTGTGACACTTATTCACTATCATGAGAATAGCACGGGAAAGACTGGCCCCCATGATTCAATTACCTCCCCCTGGATCCTCCCACAACCTGTGGGAATTCTGGGAGATACAATTCAAGTTGAGATTTGGGTGGGAACATAGCCAAACCATATCATTCCGCCCCTGGCCCCTCCAAATCTCATGTGCTCACATTTCAAAACCAATCATGCCTTCCCAACAGTCCCCCAAAGTCTTAACTCATTTCAGCATTAACCAAAGTCCAAAGTACAAAGTCTCATTTGAAACAAGGCAAATCCCTTCCTCCTATGAGCCTGTAAAATCAAAAGCAAGCTAGTTACTTCCTAGATACAATGGGAGTACAGGTATTGTGTAAATACAGTCATACCAAATGGGAGAAATTGGCCAAACCAAAGGGGTAGCAGGCCCCATATAAGTCTGAAACCCAGCAGGGCAGTCAAATTTTAAAGATCCTAAATGATCTCCTTTGACTCCAGGTCTCACATCCAGGTCACCCACAAGAGATGGATTCCCATGATCTTGAGCAGCTGCACCCCTGTGGCTTTGCAGGGTAGAGCCTCCTCCTGGCTGCTTTCACAGGCTTGCATTGAATGTCTGCAGCTTTTCCAGGTGCACAGTGCAAGCTGTTGGTGGATCTACCATTCTGGGGTCTGGAGGACAGTGACCCTCTTCTCTCAGCTCCACTAGGCAGTGCCCCAGTAGGGACTCTGTGTGGGGGCTCTGACCCCACATTTCCCTTCCACACTGCCCTAGAAGAGGTTCTCCATGAGGGCCCCGCCCTGCAGCAAACTTTTGCCTGGACATCCAAGTATTTCCCTACATCTTCTGAAATCTAAGTGGAGGTTCTCAAACCTCAATTCTTGACTTCTGTGCACCCGCAGGCTCAACACCAAGTGGAAGCTGCCAAGGCTTGAAGCTTCCACCCTCTGAAGCCACAGCTCGAGCTCTGTGTTGGCCCTTTTCAGCCAAGGCTGGAGCAGATGGGACACAGAGCACCAAGTCCCTAGGCTGAACATGGCATGGGGACCCTGGGCCCGGCCCACAAAACCACTTTTTCCTCCTAGGCCTCCAGGCCTGTGATGGGAGGGGCTGCCATGAAGGTCCCTGAAATGGCCTGGAGACATTTTCCCCATGGTCTTGGGGATTAACATTAGGATCCTTGCTAGTTATGCAAATTTCTGCAGCTGGCTTGAATTTCTCCTCAAAAAATGGGTTTTTCTTTTCTACTGCATCATAGGCTGCAAATTTTTGAAACTTTCATGTTCTTTTTTTCCCTTTTAAAACAGAATGCTTTTAACAGCACCCAAGTCAACTTTTGAATGCTTTGCTGCTTAGAAATTTCTTCTGCCAGATGCTCTAAATAATCTCTCTCAAGTTCAAAGTTCCACAAATCTCTAAGGCAGGAGCAAAATGCTGCCAGTCTCTTTGCTAAAACATAACAAGAGTCGCCTTTGCTCCAGTTCCCAACAAGTTCCTCATCTCCATCTGAGACAACTTCAGCCTGGATTTCATTGTCCATATCATTATTGATTTTTTGTCAAAGCCATTCAACAAGTCTCTAGGAAGTCCAAACTTTCCCACATTTTCCTGGCTTCTTCTGAGCCCTGCAAACTGTTCCAGCCTCTGCCTGTTACCCAGTTCCAAAGTTTCTTCCACATTTTTGGGTATTGTTTCAGCAATCTCCCACTCTACTGGTACCAATTTACTGTATTAGTCTGTTTTCATGCTGCTGATAAAAACATACATGAAACTGGGAAGAAAAAGAGGTTTAATTGGACTTACAGTTCCACATGAGTGGGGAGGCCTCAGAATCATGGTGGGAGGTGAAAGGCACTTCTTACATGGCAGTGGCAAGAGAAAAAATGAGGAGGAAGGAAAAGTGGAGACCCCCAATAAACCCATCAGATCTCGTGAGACTTATAGACTATCATGATAATAGCATAGGAAAGACCAGCCCCCATGATTCCGTTACCTCCTCCTCAGTCCCTCCCACAACACATGGGAATTCTGGGAGAATTCAAGTTGAGATTTGAATGGGGACACAGCCAAACCATATCATGGCCAAATAATACTTTGAAATGTGGATTTCTTTCTTTTTCTCTCTCTAGGGCTCCTCTCCCTTCCTTAGAGAAGGCTCTTGGCCTCATTGCCTTGGGGAAGGAATGTAGCAAGGGAGAACACAGATAAAGCTTGAAAGTGTTTTTTTGCTCCTTGTTCCAAAAGCTTACACCCTTAGGGAATCCAAGAGGTGGGGCATTGTGGAGGAGATTAAAGAAAAAGAAGCTGTGTCATCCCCAGACTGGAAAGAGTTTTCCATGGGTGGGGGTAAAAAGAAAAAAGGAGAGGCTGTGGGTTCTAGGAGCAGAAAGGATCATGCCTGGCTTTGCAACATGGTCACTATTTAGGAAAGAAAGCCCTAGAGAGAAAATGGCTGTGTCTAAGCAGAAAGAATTAAAGGAGCCTCATCAAAGGCTCCTGCATCCTGGGCAGGTTAGAAAGGCAGCAGGAAGCTGGAGGACCCAAAGGGAACATATGGAGGAGAAGAACACATCCTAGCAGTAACCCGTGTGGACCAGGGCCCAGAGGACCATCCCAATCTGCCTTCCCTCCCATTATCCCCTAACCCCAGCCCTCCAGCCCCACCACTCAACATCTTAGCACCTGAAAATTCAGAAAGGTGCGAGACTGTTTTTCCACCAGCCGAGTGGGGGGTAAAAAGGCTCAAAGTCAGAAAGCAAGCTGAGTTATGGAGAATAAAGTCATGCTTTTCATACACCGGAGTTTATGGCCATTATTCAAGGCAGAGAAGGCAGTGTGCGGCATAGGGGAGAAGGATGTAGGTGGCTCTTGGGCTGGAGGAGGTTGGAGTCTGATTGTGGAGAGCCAGTTTGAGTTCTCCTGGATTAGCCAAACTCCCACCACAGAGAGGGAGTTGAAGACTTGGTTCTCTGCCTGAGCAAAACCTGTAGGTTCTCAGAACAAAATGAAATGTGTTATTGCTGATCAACAAGATACTAACAATAAAGCACTTTGTTAAACACCTTCATATATGTTTGTTAATATGGTGAATCCTGTAGTGAGAATTGCTAAGATACAGTGTTTACTTAATAAATAAGCCTAGGGAGATTTGGAACTTTGCCTATAAAGGATGAAATAGATTCATCTGGATAGATTTAATGTTCATGATAGTCAACCAAATGAGAAAGTTTATTTTGGCAATGGGTGCGAGGTATTTTTATTGCTCTCATTTAGTTCTTATTCCTTATTGCCTTTGCAAAATAAATAATGCTGCTTCATGCAAAATAAACTTCAAGCATGTTTTAACCTGATTTGTGTGGATGAGTCAAGATTTCCCCAAGAATCTATCCTGCAGCAGTCTCTTCTTCCACTAATTTATTTTTGTAAAAAAATTAATAGACTTTCTTTTCTTTTTTAGCATTTTATGTTTACAGAAAAATTTAGCAAAAAATATAGAATTCCCATATATACCTCTGCTCCCTACCCCGTCCCCCAATTTCTCTTATTAACATCTTGCATTAGTGTGGTACAATTGTTAAAAACTTGATGAGCCAATATTGATCATTATTATTAACTAAAGTCCATAGTTTACATTAGGGTCCACTTGTTGTGGTGTATATTCTATGGGTTTGAATAAATGTATGATGGCATGTTTCTACCATTACAATATCACACAGTAATTTCACCACCCTAAAAATCCTCTGTGCTCCACCTATTCATTCCTCTCTCCCTTTCCTTTTCCAGCCCTGGCAGCCACTCCAATTTGCTTTTATTAATCACACAAACAACTATACAGCAAATGAAATGAGAATCCAGTGAATACACATTTACATTGTATATCTAACCTTTAACATCAGTTCACATTGTCTCTGTCTTTATCAGTAGGCAAGTTTATATTTTTCCATAGCTATAATAACTGTGCATATTATTTTCAATTCTAATTGTGTTCAATCAGCATCACTTCATAGATCTATTCCTATGTACAAGCAGATTCCGCACACATATCATCTTTTATCTTGCCATAATGTCTAAGGATGAATTACCTTATACTTGCTATGATTTTTCAGGATAAACTACCTGCCCTACAGTTATGAGATGTTTGCTCAAGTTCTAGCTCTTCAACATAAACAACTGGCATTGCCATACAATTTGATTCTTGTGAACTAGATGGTGTCATATAGAGAGGGTCATTTTTCTTCAAAGAACAAGTTTTTTGGAGATCTCTCATAATTCAAGATTCATTTTTCCATAGGAATAAATAAAGAGTATGAGAGATGCATTCTGGGAGTACAAAAACCTATAACTATTGGAGCACATTTTTTTTTTTTTTTTTTTTTTTTTGAGACGGAGTCTCGCTCTGTCGCCCAGGCTGGAGTGCAGTGTATTGGAGCACATTTTTGCTTTCATGTTGCTTTTCATTTTTTAGCACTATTTTTAATTTTTCCTATAGTCTCCTAAATTAATAGGCAGTCTCCTAAATTAATAGTACAGTCATGATTGCCTTATTCATACCATTTTCTCCTATCTAAATTTTATGCTGGACTTTCTGATTTATAGTTGCGTTTTTTTTCCGTCCAGTTTTAGCAACATCATCACTTGAATGACATTTTTATAAGATTTGTAAAATCTTTCAAATTATAGTAACAGTCAATGTTAGAATAACAATATAATAAATACTAACCTCACTCACAGAATTTCAGATGTCTTTGAACAACCATGGTTCTCCTGACATGGAGAATGAAGAGGATTACAGTTTGCTAACTGAAGGGGCACTCTCAGATGCTAGGCAGCAATTGAGAACAGTTTACAAGTCACTTCCTTAAAGTGAGACTTAAAATTTTTATATCATGCTGCATTACATTACTTTAGAGTATTTAAACTATTTCCACAGCAGAATGCATGCAGCCTTCAGCTGGCCCTGCTGAATTGCATGCACCTTAAAAACAACTAGAAGGATGTCGGGCGCGGTGGCTCACGCCTGTAATCCCAGCACTTTGGGAGGCCGAGGTGGGCAGATCACCTGAGGTTGGGAGTTCGAGGCCAGCCTGACCAACATGAAGAAACCCCGTCTCTACTAAAAACACAAAATTAGCTGGGCAAGATGGCGCATGCCTGTAATCCCAGCTACTCGGGCAGTGAGGCAGGAGAATCCCTTGAACCCAGGAGGCGGAGCTTGCAGTGAGCTGAGATCGCGCAGTTGCACTTCCAGCCTGGGCAACAAGAACAAAATTCCGTTTAAAAAAAAAAAAACAAAAAACAAAAAACTAGAAGACTATTTTGTTTCCTTTAGGCTGCAACTCACTTTTTATCTTATCATCCAAATAAACCAAAAATCTCTTTTGGAACATAAGCTTGGGGTTTTCTTTTCTTTCAGCATAAAAAATTCCCAAGGAGCTGGACAACAGTAACTCATTTAGAGAGGTTTCATTCTGGCTGTGCAAGCCCCAGTCTGATTCTTGGGTCCTGACTTTCCTTTCCTTGTGAAGTGAGTGCAGATTGTAGGCAAGGCTGTGGCCCTGGTCTAGCATTTCCCATGCAGGATTTACAGCCTCGCTGCTGAAGGGATGCCCAGTGAGAGACTTTGAAACAGCTTGTTTAGGTAAGTGTAGATGCATCCAAGTCCCAGCCAGCCAGCCTTAGCTGTGACTCTGCAGTGCCTGCCTATGACATTCCTCAAGTCAGCCCTGCAGACCATCCTACAACAGCCGCTCCATGGAGATCAGAGCTATATAAGCTAGTTTTTTTCTGTTTTTTTTTTTTTTTTTTTTTTTTTTTAGTATTGAGTTGTAGGAGTTCCTTATATATATTGGGGTTTAACCCCTTATCAAATAGTTTGCAAATATTTTCTCCCACTTCATGGGTTGCCTTTTCACTCTGCTGATTTTCTTTACTGTGCAGAAGCTTTTTAGTTCATTGTAGTTTCACTTACTTATTTTTTAGTTTTGTTGCCTATGCTTTTGATGTTATATTGTGAAGATGTGGAAACAGCCTAAATGTTCATCTGCAGATGAACAAATAAATAAAATGTGGTATATATACACAACAGAATATCCTTCAGCCTTAACAAAGAAGGAAATCCTGCCTCATGCGACAATATGGACTAAGCTTAAGGACATTGTGCTGAGTGAAATAAGCCAGTCACAGAAAGACAAGTACTGTATGATTCCACTTACATGAGGTATCTAAAACAGTCAAATTCATAGAATCAAAGAGTGGAACGGTAGTTGCCAGCCACTGGGGGGAGGAGAAATGGAAAGTTACTAACAACAGGCATCAAGTTTCAGTAAAAGCCAGATGAATAAGCTCTAGAAATCTGCCACATTGTACCTATACAGTAGTTCCTCCTTAACTGCAGTTTTGCTTTTAGAGGTTTCAGTTACCCAAGGTCAATCACAGTCTGAAAATAGGTGAGTAGGGTACAATGCAATATTTTGACACAGAGAGAGAAACCACATTCACATAACTATTATTACAGCATATTATCACAATTGTTCTATTTTATTACTAGCTATCATTGTTCATCTCTTACAGTGCCTAATTTATAAATTAAACTTTATCATAGGCATGATGTCCTAATTAGGGAAAAGGAGTCAGGCTTGTAGGACCAGGGGAAAGCAAAGAGATAAAGCAAATAAGCCATATGTCTGCCTTTCTTCGTGGTCCAGAACATATAAACAAAAACAGGAAGCAGATAAGCTACAGGGCTGCTTTCCTTTATGGCCCAGGACATATGGCCCTCCTGCACAGATAACGTACAGAACTCCCAAACTTCCTGTTTATCATCAAATGCTTCAATTTTTCAAACACCCCGGCTGGCAGAAGAATGCAAGTTAAGATCCGTGCTGCTTTGGCATTATCAATCAGCCCAAGTTCCGTTCTATAAAATCCTCAGCAAGCCTTTTGACATGGTTTGGCTGTGTCCCCACCCAAATCTCATCTTGAACTGTAGTTCCCATAATCCCCCTGTGTGGTGGGAGGGACCAAGTGGGAGGTAATTGAATCATGGGGGCGGTTACCTTCATGCTGTTCTTGTGATAGTGAGTGAGTTCTCACGAGATCTGATGGTTTTATGAGGGGCTTTTCTTTTTTTGTTTGGCACTTCTGGGTTCTGCCACACCGTAAAGGACATTTGCTTCCCCTTCTGCCATGATTGTAAGTTTCCTGAGGCCTCCCCAACCCTGAAGAACTGAGTCAATTAAACCTCTTTCCTTCATAAATTATTCAGTCTTGGGTATGTCTTCATTAGCAGCGTGAGAAATAACTAATACGCCTTTGTTTCCTTGCAGTCCGCTCCTTTTGTGCTGGTTCTGCCTGCTGCCTCCTGGCAATGTATTTTCATACTTTCTGTAATAAATCTGCCTTTCTTATTTACAACTGTCTTGGTAAACTCTTTTATCCCCTACTGATATGGGAGTGCTGGGAAGGGAAGAGAGTGGTCCCTTTAAATGATATGAAAGTGGAGAAGGGAAATGCTGGGTAGAGGGTGTGATCACTGGCCAGGGCTCTACCCTCATGGACCTAGGTGAGGACAGGCACATCTGCCTTCCCACCCAAATGTTGCATCTTCCAAGACCACCCTGGCCATATAAAAGCCCGAGACCCTAGCAAGGCAGAGACACAAGCGGCTGGATGTCGTGAGCAACAAGGCAGAAGAAGACATAAGCGGCTGGTTGTGGAGAGCACACTGGTGGAAGAGCGCGCCAACAAGCACTGGCAAGCCATTGACCAGCAGAAGGACGCAGAATTTGGACGGAGCAGTCAGAGGCGACCTGACTCCAGGGGAAAACCGTCTCCCTTCTGGCTCCCCCATCTGCTGAGAGCTACTTCCACTCAATAAAACTTTGAGTTCATTCTCCAAGCCCACATGTGATCAGATTCTGGTACACCAAGGCAAGAACCCTGGGATACAAAAATCCCTCTGTCCTTGTGATAAGGAAGGGGGTCTAAATGAGCTCGTTAACACAAGCCGCCTATGTTGTCCAGACAACTAAACAAAAAGAGCACCCTGTAACACATGCCCACTGGGGCTTCAGCTGTAAACGGCACCCCTAGACACTGCCGTGGGGTCAGAGCCCAACACCCTGCCCATCTGTATGCTCCCCTAGAGGTTTGAGCAGTGGGGCACTGAAGAAGGGAGCCACACCCCCAATGCATGCCCTGTGAGGGGGAAAAGAGGCCCTTTCCCATTTTGCTACCACCGGCTCAGGTAGTCCTTGCCACCCCACAACAATAGGTAGGTAGGTAGTAGGAAAAAACATAATACAGTCATGTGCTGCACAATGACATTTTGGTCAATAATAGACCAAGTATATGACAGTGGTCCCATTAGATTATAATATTGTATTTCTACAGTGCCTTTTCTATGTTTAGCTACACAAATACTTATCATTGTGTTAAAATTGTCTACAGTATCCAGTACAGTAACAAAATTCAGTACAGTAACTATACAGGTTTGTAGCTGAGGAGCAACAGGCTGTACCACCTAGGTTTGTGCAAGTACACTCTATGATGTTCACAGAATGACAAAATCACCTAGTGACACATTTCTCAGAGCATATCCCTGTCATCAAGTGACACATGATGTATACATAGGGTTCCGTACTATTCGAGGTTTCAGGCTCCCCTCAGGGTCTTGGAAGGTATCCCCTGTGCACAAGCAGGGACTACTAAAATTAGCAATAATATATTGTATACCTACAAAATCTGTTAAGGGGGTAGATCTCTTGTTTAGTGTTCTTACCACAATAAATAAAATAAAATAAGTAACTATGTAGATTAACACAAGAACATGAACACAGGAAAATACAGACACCTTGCATTGAACATCTGAGTTGGCAGATGAAGGCTAATAAAGGAAGATCTTAAAAAAGGAATGACTCCCACACCTTGGAATTATTCAGCAGAGAGTCTGAAGTTAGAAAGCCCCCGTGTGCTTCTTGTGTGAAAAGTCCTCACTACGGTCTACAGCCCTGGCTATTTCTCTGACTGCCATCTGTCACTGTCCACTAGCTCACTTTGCTCCAGAGGGAAATGGAAAGAGAACTCAAGGATTTTGTCAATATTAAAGGGACATATAAAAGAAGCCATACGAGATCATACCTCTTATAAATTACTTACTTGGTGAACCCACACTGGTTCTTTGATACTTGCTACTCAAGGTGGTGGGGTCCACATGCCCAGCAAGCAGCCTGTTAGGAGCTGACTTGTGTCCCCACAAAATTCATGTGTTGAAGTCTTAACCCCCAGTACCTCAGAATGTGACTGCATTTGGAGATAGGGCTTTTAAAGAAATAACTGAGTTAAAATAAGGTCATTAGATGAGCCCTAATTCAATATGATTGATGTCCTTTAGAGAAGAGGAAATTTAGACACAGATGCACTAGCAGAAGGAAGACTAAAGACACAGAGATTGCCAAGGACAGAGATCTCAGAAGAAAACAACCCCACCGACACCTTGATCTCAGACTTGCAGCCTCCAGAGCTGTGAGGTCATAAATGTCTGTTGTTTAAGCCACCTGGACTATGACACTTTATGATGGCAGCCCTAGCAAACTAATCCATGGCGCTAGCATCACCTGGGAGCTCCTTAGAAATGCTCACTCTCAAGCCCCAATTCAGATCTACTAAATCTCCAGGAGATGAAATCCCAGAACTTGTGTTTTAACAAGTCCTTTGAGTGATTCTTGTGCAGCTAAATTTTGAGCAGCACTCATCCGAGTGGTGGTTCTTGGCGGCACATTAGGGTCACCTGGGCAACTTTTGAAATGAGCCTCACCTTGAGATTTTGATTCACTTGGTCAAGGGTTGCCTGGTCAGGGGTTGTAAGGGTGGACTGGGCTTAAGTATTTATTTTGTTTGTTTGCTTGTTTGTTTGTTTTGAGATACAGTCTCACTTTCTAGCCTAGTCTGGAGTGCAGTGGCGCCATCTCATCTCACTGCAACCTCTGCCTTCTGGGTCCAAGCAATTCTCCTGCCTCAGCCTCTCCAGTAGCTGGGATTACGGGCACTCGCCACCATGCCCAGCTAATTTTTGTATTTTTCAGTAGAGACAGGGTTTCGCCATGTTGATCAGGGCCAGTCTTGAACTCCTGACCTCAGGTGATCCACCCGCCTCGGCCTCCCAAAGTGCTGGGATTACAGGCGTGTCCCACTGTGCCCAGCCAACTTAAGTATTTTTTAAAGCTCCTCTGTTGACTGTAAGGTGCAGACAGGGTTGACATACCCTGATTTAGTGCCTGCGGGCATAGTGTAGAAACCTACAGAAGAGATGACTGATCGCAGGTACTTTGGGGTAAAGTGAGGCAGTTTACTACCTCTCTAGCCTAATGAGCTTCTTTAGTAATGTGTGCCTTCAAGAACAAACTGGATATTTTTCTGTAGAGGTAATGAAGCATTCTTCCTCCACCTGCAAATCCTCAGCTTCCTTCTGTGACTTGGGAAGCACCAACGCTGAGGAGGTAAAGGCATTGTCACAAATCAGAGCAGCCTGACCCACCAGATTGGGAGAGGAATTTAGGAATTCTGGATCTGGCACTGCTGTCCGTTTGCCTCATGTGGAACTGGGCATGTGCAATGCCCCTCTCAAATAGCATAAGGATGTATTGTGCTATTTCTCCTAAGGGGTTAGTAAAGCTTATATTCTAAACTTCTGGGGCTCCTCATTTAGGATTTTATAAACATCCATGCTGAGGTGTAAATGCCTGATAAGGATTAATAAGGTAACTTTTCTGCCTGTGTTTGCATTTTAAAAAGAGATAAACCTCTAGGTGGTGGGGAAACAACTCTGGAGGTGGAATTTTTATGTGTTAGCAAACTGGCAAGTGAGATAGGGTTTTGACAGAAAAATAAAAATAGCAATGATAACAATCATTGAGTATATACCCTGTGCCATGCCTGTACTCAGAAGTGTTTCATCCATTGTCTCGCTTCATCTTCACAAGCATGCTGGAGGCAAGATCAGAGAAAACTTTTTTTTTAGACGGATCTCGCTCTGTTGGCCAGGCTGGAGTTCAGTGGCATGATCTCAGCTCACTGCAACCTCTGCCTCCTGGGTTCAAGCTGTTCTCCTGCCTCAGCCTCTGGGGCAGCTGGGATTACAGTTGTGTGCCAACACTCCTGGTTAAATTTTGTATTTTAGTAGAGATGAGGTTTCACCATGTTGGCCAGGCTGGTCTTGAACTCCTGACCTCAAGTGATCCACCCGGCTTGGCCTCTCAAAGTGCTGGGATTACAGATGTGAGCCACCACACCCGGCCAAGATCAGAGAACTCAAAACTTACCCCATCCACCTCACAGTGTACTATGTACATGAACATGACTTATATTTTTCCACAGTCTTCACTACTTTAGGAAACTCTTCTCCAGGATTATGAAGTTGCAAATAACCTTTATTGTTACTATCCTGAAAGTATTCCACTAGTCTCATCAACTTTCCAAGGCTCTATTGGAAATCCTTTCCTTATAGAGTCTATCAATCCCTTGCCCAATCCTATTCAAGCTCTCCCAATGAAAGACCAGTCCTAGACCGGACCCCTCGAATTCTTATAAATATCCTACATGGCCCTCCCCTTGACTAAATGCTACCAGGACTCCACTGAGACAGTGAGAGCCCTCTTACCTCAGTAAGCTATAAACTCAGCTTTGCTTTGTCCACAGCCTATGTGGTGGTGCCTTGAGGAGCCAGCACTGACAGCGCTATTCGTCTTTCCATTTTACAGGTGAGAAAATTGAAGCCTAGAGAGGTTAGCTAGTTTATCCAAATACACAGATCAAGTAAGTGGTAGGTCCTGCGTTCAAATCCTTTCTCATTTCAGAATGTACAATTCTAGTCACATGTCTACACTACCTTCCCTGAACATCTGAAATCATATGATGCAGTCACTTGTTCTTTCCCCATCAATAGTCAACTATGTGGTAATAATCCCAGAGAAGGTGGAATTTGAAATGGCTGCCTGACTTAGGCCATGTTTTAAGTTTCCTGAAGCCAGGAGTGTGGTGTTTTCCAATGATCCAAGCTCTGGGACATTCCTGCCTACTGAGATCATTACACAAAAAGAGGTTTGCTAGTTGAGGTCTGTTATTGCTTTTCTTTGATGTCCGCCTGCCTGAGTCGCAGCCATCCTTGCCTTTCCACAGAGCAGCTGCCCACCCACCACCATTATGTCCCTGTTATCTGCAGAGGGCAACATTGAAGTCTACAGCTTCTTTCTGCTCCCCACCATACCGAGCCACCTTTCTCCATACCCAGCCTGATGCCTGCCCTGTCTTGCAATCCTACCCAGGGTGCCCAGCATCCTGGAAGTCCTAGCAGACCACACCTTGGTAATAGAGAGTAGGCAGGCAGGCAGATGCATGCAGCTGGTGGGTGGGGAAGGCACCTGGCAACCCCTCCCAGATGGAAAACAAAAAGCAACGTAAACTATAACAGAATATGTGTCTTTAGGCTCCCTCCCCTTACTGCCCGTAACATGTCTCTGCTACCAAGGGTGGCCATGGGCCAGCACCTCCTCAGACAGGCCCTTAGGAAGTAAAACCCTCTGGGAAGAAGGGGAAGAGTTATGTAAGGGAGAACAAAGGCTAACCACTGAAGACAGCTTGGGACCCTTATGGGCCTGGCTGTGATGAGATGGAGCAGGGACTCCGCTTAGGGGCTTGCTGGGCACCCCAAGCATGGAAATAAAGGAAAGATTTTGAGTCCCTTCAAAATGCCTGGGAAATTCCAGGCACTTAGCTAGGCCCTGCAACCAGCAATTAAAAAGGTTAACAGGCCGGGCGTGGGGGCTCACTCCTGTAATCCCAGCACTTTGGGAGGCCGAGGTGGGCAGATCACTTGAGGTCAGGAGTTCGAGACTAGCCTGGCCAACATGCTGAAACCCCATCTCTACTAAAAATACAAAAATTAGCCGAGCGTGGAGGCACGCACCTGTAGCCCAGCTACTTGGGAGGCTGAGGTAGGAGAGTCGCTTGAACCCGGGTGGTGGAGATTGCAGTGAGCTGAGATCGCGCCACTGCAATCCAGCCTGGGTGACAGAGTGAGACTCTGTCTTGAAAAAAAAAGTAAACAATTCAGTAAGCAAGAAGATAATAATAACAACCTGGCCACCAGGGTGAAACCCTATCTCTGTTAAATATACAAAAATTAGCCAGGCATGGTGGCTCATGCCTGTAGTCACTGAGGCACTAGAATCGCTTGAACTCGGGAGGCAGAGGTTACAGTGAGACAAGATCGCACCACTGTACTCCAGCCTGGGAAACAGAGTGAGACTCAGTCTCAAAAAAAAAAAAAAAGAAAAAGTAAAAAAGAAATGTTTGGGTAAAAAATGTTTTAGTATATATTAACATGTCCATCTTTATACCAACAACGTTATAAAATGTAAGTTTTAATATTATTTTAAGGAAGAAATTAATTATCCAGGAAGGCAAAAGTGCCTTGGGTCCATGAAAGTCACAATGCAGGCTGTACCTGACATCTCCTTTTCAATGTCTCAAAGGTGTCTTCTAATCTATGTGTCCAGAACTGAACACATGCTTCTCCACGCTCCTCTTCTGGTCCTCACACAGTGTCCCCTAAATCAGTGAAGGGCTCATTGTTGTGAAAATAAACAAAGACCACCCAAATGGGAGCATGCACAGGCTACTTATTTAGAGCTGGCTAAAGCAAGGGAGTCACTTGCATTTGACAGAAACTTAAAGGCAGTTAGGGGAGAGGGGAAGCTTTATGGCAGCAGGGGTGTGGGGAGGCTTTGGATATGCTCTGATTGGAGGCTGCTTGTGTGGGGAAGTTGAAAGGGGTTAACAAGAACTAGGGGGTCTTACGTGATTGGCTTAGGGAGCGTATTTGGCTTTCTCTGGTTGGTCCTGAGTTAGAAGTGGGGGCAAAAACATAGGCACCAATAAAGCACCATTGAGCAAATTCTGACCATTCTGGCATGATTGTTGCAGAGGCTGTGGTTTAGCTTCCTGGCAAGTTGCTGCAGAGGTTGTGAGGCAGAGTTCTGTTGCCATATGTGGCCTGGCTCTTGTTCATTTGTGTATTCTGAGGCTTAGCTTCCTGGCATGGTTGCTGCAGAGGTTGTGAGGCAGAGTTCTGTTGCCATATGTGGCCTGGCTCTTGTTCATTTGTGTATTCTGACTCTCTTTTTCCTTTTTAAAAAAAGTTTTAATTCCATAGGTTATTGGGGAACAGGTGGTATTTGGTTACATGAGTAAGTACTTTAGTGGTGATTTGTGAGATTTTGGTGCATCCATCTCCCGAGCAGTATACACTGAACCTGATTTGCAGTCTTTTATCCCTCACCCCCTTCCCACACTTTCCCCCCAAGTTCCCAAAGTCCATTGTATCATTCTTATGCCTTTGCATCCTCATAGCTTAGCTCCCACCTATGAGAACATACACTCCATTCCTCAGTTACTTCTTAGAATAATAGTCTCCAATCCCATCCAGGTTGCTGCAAATGCCATTAATTCATCCCTTTTTACGGCTGAGTATTAATCCATCATAAACATATACCAGTTTCTTTACCCACTCATTGATTGATGGGCATTTGGGTTGGTTCCACATTTTTGAAATTGCGAATTGTGCTGCTATAAATATGTGTGTGCAAGTGTCTTTTTCGTATAACAACTTCTTTTCCTCTGGGTAGATAACCAGTAGTGGGATTGCTGGATCAAATGATAGTTCTACTTTTAGTTTTCTAAGGGATCTCCACACTGTTTTCCACAGGGGTTATGCTAGTTTGCATTCCCATGAGCAATGTAGAAGTGTTCCCTTTCCCTTTTCACTGCATCCACACAAACATTTGTTATTTTTTTATTATGGCCATCCTTTCAGGAGTAAGGTGGTATCGCATTGTGGTTTTGATTTGCATTTCCCTGATCATTAGTGATGTCAAGCATTTTTTCATATGTTTCTTGGCCATTTGTATATCTTCCTTTGAGAATTGTCTATTCATATCCTTAGCCCACCTTTTAATGGGATTTTTTTTTTCTTACTGATTTGAGTTCGTTGTAGACTCTGGATATTAGTCCTTTGTCAGATGTATAGATTGTGAAGATTTTCTCCCACTCTGTGGGTTGTCTGTTTACTCTGCTGACTGTTCCTTTTGCTGTACAAAAGCTCTTTAGTTTAATTAAGTCCCAGCTATTTATCTTTGTTTTTGTTGCATTTGCTTTGCTTCTGGGTTCTTGGTCATGAAATCCTTGCCTAAGCCAATATCTAGAAGGGTTTTTCTGATGTTACCTTCTGTAATTTTTATAGTGTCAGGTCTTAGATTTAAGTCCTTGATCCATCTTGAGTTGATTTTTGTATAAGGTGAGAGATGAGGATCCAGTTTCATTCTTCTACATGTGGCTTGCCAATTATCCCAGGACCACTTGTTGAATAGGGTGTCCTTTCCCCACTTTGTGTTTTTGTTTGCTTTGCCAAGTATCAGTTGGCTGTTAAGTATTTGGGTTTATTTCTGGGTTCTCTATCTGTTCCATTGGACTATGTGCCTATTTTTATAGCAGTACTATGCTGTTTGGTGACTATGGCCTTTTAGTAGTTTGAAATCAGATAATGTGATACCTCCAGATTTGCTCTTTTTGCTTAGTCCTGCTTTGGGTATGCAGGCTCTTTTTTGGTTCCATATGAGCTTTAGGATTGTTTTTCTAATTCTGTGAAGAATGATGGTGGTATTTTAATGGGAATTGCATTAAATCTGTAGATTTCTTTTGGCAGTATGGTCATTTTCACAATATTGACTCTACCCATCCATAAGCATGGGATGTGTTTCCATTTGTTTGACTCTCACTATCTCTCTCAGCCTATTCAGGTTGCTCTAACAAAATACAATGAACTGAATAATTCACAAATGATAGAAATTAATTTCTCACAGTTCTACAGCCTGGGAAGTTCAAAATCAAGACACTGGAAGATTCAATGTCAACTGATGGCTGCTTGCTCCTTCCAAGATGGCACCTTCTTGCTGCATCTTCACATGGCTAAAAACGGAAAAAGAGATGAACTCTCTCAAGCTCTTTATTAAGGACACTAATCCCGTTGATGAGAGCATAGCCCTTATGACCTAATCATCTCCTAATGGCCCCACCTCTTAATACTGTTGCACTGGAAATTAAGTTTCAACACGAATTTTGGAAGGATGCAAACATTCAAATTACAGCGTTTTGCCTCCGGTTCCCCCAAATTCATGTTTTTCTCACTTACAAAATACATTCTTTTCATTCCAATAGCCCCAAAAGTCTTAACTGAATCCAGCATCAACTTTAAAGTTTAAGTCCAAAGTCTCACGTAAATATCATCTAAATCAGATATAAATGAACGATTAGTTTGAAGCAAACTCCCCCTCCAGCTGTGAACCTGTGAAATCGAACAAGTTATGTGCTTTCAAATTACAATAGTGGCTGGGCATGGTGACTCATGCCTGTAATCCCAGCACTTTGGGAGGCCAAGGCAGGCGGATCACAAGGTCAGGAGTTCGAGACCAGCCTGGCCAACATGGTGAAACCCTGCCTCTACTAAAAATACAAAAATTAGTCTGGCGTGATGGTGGGTACCTGTAATCCCAGCTACTCGGGGGGCAGAGAAACACTTGAACCCGGGAGGTAGAGGTTGCAGTGAGCCAAGATCACGCCACTGCACTCCAGTCCGGGTGACAGAGCAAGACTCTGTCTCAAAAAAAAAAAAAGAAAGAAAGAAAGAAAAAAAGACAATAGTGATATCAGCATAGGATATACATTCTCATTCCAAAAGGGAGAGGTAGGAAAGAAAAGAGTAACAGGTCTCAAGTAAGTCCAAAACCCAACAAAGCAAACATTAAATATTAAGGCTTGAGAATGATCTTCTTTGACTCCATGTCCCATCTTCTGAACACACTAAGGTTCACCCAGGTGGGCTCACCCCCTTGGCTTTGCTGGGCACAACCCATGGTCAGCAGGGTTTGGAGTCATGTGACTGTGGCTCTCCCAGGTTGATGTTGCATGTTGGTGGCTCTACCAACCTGGGGTCACAAGGGTGGCCCTATTCTCATGGCTCCATTAGACACTGTCTTAGTGGGGACTCTCTGCCAACTATATTGTACCTGGGCCCACTGAAGCCATACCTGGGGTGGCTGAGGGGCACTGCACCAGAATTTGTGGAGCAGAAATGTGAGGCAATACTAGGAAGTGGGCCCCAAGGTCCCACAGATGCCCTGTGCTCCTGCTTTGAAATCATTCTGTCCTCAAGGGCCTGGCACTCTGAGCTTGTGATGGGAGTGGCAGCCTTGAAGATCTCCAAAATACCTTAGGGGTCATTCTTCCATTGTCTTGATTAATAGCATCTGACTTCCTTCTAGCCATACTAATCGCCTTACCAAACATTCTCTTGGTCACAATCTTGGTGTTCTCTCTCAACCATGCTTCTCATCCTTTACAACTTGACAAGGCTGAGAATTTTCCAAATCTTTAAGTTCTGCCTCTCTTTTAATTATAAATTCCATCTTTAATTCAATTCTCACTTCTCACATTTTATTACAAGCAGTCAAGAGAAGCCAAGCAGCTCCTTCAACACTTTGCTTAGAGGTTTCTCCTGCAAATATCACATGAATACAATGTAACCAAGGTTCTTTTTTTTCTTTTTGTCACTTATTAACTTACTTCTCTAGTTTCCACTATCTTGTTCCTCATTTCCATCTGACACTTCACTAAAATGGCCTTTACTGTCCATATTTCTTTTCTTTTTCTTTTTTTTTTTTTTTTCTTGAGACAGGGTCTCACTCTGTTGCTTAGGTTAGAATGCAGTGGCAAAATCATGGCTCACTGCAACCTCAACTTCCTAGGCTCAAGTAATTCTACCTTAGCCTCTGAGTAGCTGGGACTACAGGCAAGCACCACCATGCTTGGCTAGTTTTTTAAAAAACTTTTTTTTAAAATAAAAATGGGGTGTCCCTATGTTGCCCAGGCTGGTCTTGGACTCCTGGGCTCAAGCTATCCTCCCACCTCAGTCCCTCAAAGTGCTGGGATTACAGCCGGGAGCCACCATGCCCAGGTTACTGTCCATATTTCTGCCAACTGTCTGGTTCATGACCACTTAAGTAATCTCTAAGAAGATTGAAGGTTTCTCTACAACTCTTCTGAGTTCTCACCAGAAATCGCCCTTAATGCTCCATTTATGGCAACACAGGCTTTTTCTAGCCTGCTCCTCTGAACTGTTCCAGTCTCTGTCCATTACCAGTTCCAAAGCTGTTTTTACATTTTTAGGTATTTGTTACACAGTACTCCACTCCTGGTACTAATTTTCTGCCTTAATTTTTTGGGCTACTATGACAAAACACCAAACACTGGCTAATTTATAAAGAACAGAAATTTATTTCTCACAGCTGAGGCTGGGAAGTCTAAGATCAAGGTGCCAATAGATTCGGTATCTGGTAAGGGCTTGTTCTTTGCTTCCAAGATGGCACCTTCTTACTGCATCTTTACATGGCAAAAAGAGAAAAGGGATGAACTCACTCCCTCAAGCCCTTTTACAAGGGCACTAATCCAATTTATTAGGGCAGAGTCCTTCAGACCCAATCATCTCCTGAAAGCCCCACCTCTGAATACTATTGCATTGAGGATTAAGTTTCAACATGAATTTTGGAAGGACACAAACATTCAAACCAGAGCACTCTCTATCCTGTTTCATAACCTAGAAATCCAGAAGTTATCTTGAATTCTTTCCTCTCCCACTCCCCATATATAACCCATCATCAAATCCCATAAATCCACCTTCTCAAATCTCTCTTGAGCCTGTCACTTCTTACCGTCTCCACCATGGTACCAACAAACTATTTTCACATTTCAAATGACGTACTAAATAACTTCCTAACTTGGCCTACCCACCTCCACTGCCCCCTTCCCAATTTATTTGTCAGAACTATTTCTTCAAAAGCCAACTCTGATCACATCACCCCATGCTTAAATTACTTCAATAGCTTCCCTTTGGTTTTAGGATGAAGACTAAAATCCTTAACCTGTCCTCCAGTGCCCTACGTGGTCTGGTCTGGCTCCCATCCTTCAGCCTCCTCTTGCTTCACACAACCTCCTATTTCTTTCTGTTTGAGCCACACTGGCAATCTTTCAGTCCCTGATGCATCCTTCCATCTGCCTCAGGGGATTTACTGGAAGGCAGTTCCGGCATCAAAGGAATAGCCGGAGCACCAGGGTAGGAGTCAGAACAGCGCCAGGGACACAGGTAGTAGGAGAAAAATAAAGTCTCATCAGGGCACCTATATGGAAATATCAGCTCCATCACCCTTGCTTCACTATGCTTAAGATCCACAGTCCCAGAAGACAGTTCAATGGGTGTGGCTGACTTGGGTTACGTATCCATACCTCGGCTAGGAAACCTTGAATAAAAATCCCCATAAAGCTTTAAACAATGAGGAGAAAGTAATTCTCCAAGAGCAAATGCGCAGTTCTTATCAGAAGGAGGAAGAATGAATTCAGAGTGATCCAAAAATCAACAACTGTCCACTTAACATATGTTCCCACTACTTGGAATGCCTTCCTGTATCCTCTTTGGTTAGTTAGTCCTACTCAGTTTTCAGTGTTGAACCCAGGTGAGTTAAGAAAACGCCACAATTTGAGACGAATTAAGAGTCCTTTATTAAGCCGGCGGCCAAAGAGACAGCTAATGCTCAAAATTCTCTCGGCCCCGAGGAAGGGGCTTGATTAACTTTTATACCTAGGTTTAGGAAGGGGAGGGGGACTCAAATGTAATAATTCTACAGAAGTAAAAACATGCAAGAATCAAAAGAATCAAAATGGTTACAGAGTGATAAACAACTTAAAAGACAAATGGTTACAAGAAGAGCAACGGTACCAGGTGCAAGGTTCTAAATCTTTTATTATAATTAGATATAGGGTCTATGCCAGACACGAACTCAAGGTTTTATGTTGTTATCTCTTGGAGAAAATTCCTGGGAACTTCATACATTGTTGGTGTTGGTACCTTATCAGTTAATTGGGCTCCTTTGAAATGCTGAGGATCTGTTTACCCAGGCCAACTCCTCACGAGAGGGGGTTGGGTGAGGAGCCCTAGTGTCTTGTAAATTAAGGGGTCAATTGGAGTTTGCCCGGCTTTCCTAGCTAGAGAGTCTTATTTACATGAAAAGCAAGGCTAGGTGATTTAAAGAGACAAGCAGGACAAAATTCAAAGTAACGAGTTGAAGTAAAAACAAGGTTAGGCATTTCATCAGCATCCAACCCAGTTGTTCCTTCATTAGAGAAGCCTTCCCTCACCTTCCCATGGGATCAAAGTTCTCTATTCTGTTATTTCATAACACTATTTCATAGTACTTGCTAGTGTTGTAATTTTACATTTATTGGTGAATATTCTAATGAAATCATCTCTCCCAATAAGCTAAAGAGTCCATGAGAGCAGAACCCATATCTGTTTGGTTCACTGTGTTATCTCCAGTGCCAAGCACAGGGTCTGGCAAAGCAAAGACACTCAACAGACATTCATTTAATGTAAGAATCAAGGCATATTTTCCCCACTGATATGAATTATGCCACTGTACCCTTAGAAAGCTAGCACAGGTAAATTTCTTATTTTTAATTTCAATAGCTTTGGGGGTACAGGTAGTTTTTGGTTACATAGATAAGTTATTTAGTGGTGATTTCTGAGATTTTGGTGCACTCATCACCCAAGCAGTGTACACTGTACCCATTATGTAATCTTTTATTCCTCACCCCCCTACCAGCCTTCCCTCTGAGTCCCCAAAGTCCATTGTATCATTCTTACGCCTTTGCATCCTCACAGCTTAGCTCCCACTTATAAGCGAGAACATACAATGTTTGGTTTTTCCATTCCTGAGTTACTTCACTTAGAATAATGGCCTCCAACTCCATCCAAGTTGCTGCAAATGCCATTATTTTGTTTTGTTTTACGACTGAGTAGTATTCCATGGTGTACATATACCACACTCTCTTTATCCACTTGTTGGTTGATGGGCATTTAGGTTGGTTCCATATTTTTGCAATTGCGAATTGTGCTGCTTTAAACATGTGAAACACAGCTAAATTTCTTTTCTTTTCTTTTCTTTTCTTTTTTGAGATGGAGTCTCTCTGTATCACCCCAGGCTGGAGTGCAGTGGTGCAATCTCGGCTCATGGCAACCTCTGCCTCCTGGGTTCATGTGATTCTCCTGCCTCAGCCTCCTGAGTAGCTGGGATTACAGGTGTGTACCACCACACCAGGCTAATTTTTGTATTTTTAGTAGAGACGGGGTTTCACCATGTTGGTCAGGCTGGTCTTGAACCCCTGACCTCGTGATCCATCTGCCTCAGCCTCCCAAAGTGCTAGGATTACAGGCATGAGCCACTGTGCCTAGCCACAGCTAAATTTCTAAATAAAAATTTTTGTTTCAAATATATACTTTATTATATACATTTTATCATCTAATCTTTACGAGAATGCTGCAGGAACCCATTTTCTACATAAAGAAACTGCAGCACAGGGAGTTAGGAAGTTTGTTTAAGATCACATACCTGGTAAATAATCCATGACAGAGACAACTGCAGGTTCTATCTGATTCCAAAACTCAAGTTCAAAACTGCTATGTGATATTACCCCTCTGTAACACAAAGACCTTAAAGGTAGAACTCATTCATCTGTAAAATTGGCTTTCAAGTAAGTTCATTTTCATGCAAATCTAGATATGCCCCATAAAAGTTAGTTTAATTTGTAAAATACTGATCTATAGAGAGAATAAAATTCTGGGCAGATGCAATTTTACAGAGAATTTTAATGCTTACCAAACATCTTGCTTTTTCTCTCATTCATGGTAAGTGACTCTGGCATGAGTAAAGGAACAGAGATTGGTGACATCATCATTAAGGTAACCTGTTCCCTAAATTTCAATTATAAATTGTATTTATAGACTATAAAAAGTATTTCAATTTTTCCAAAAGAGCTTCACTTTTTCAGTGTTTTTTCTAAGTAATAAGGGGATGCTGAAATAACACAAAGAATGATTTCATTTCCCAGGACTTACTGGAGAAGGGACTGAGGTAGGATCAGTTACTGGGGAACATGGAACTCACTGGGAAAGGAAAAGCAAAACCCACAAATATAAGGAAGAGTGTTTCTTCAGGTCAGCTACAGCAATGAGGCAGCCAAGATGCTTGTGAGGAAACAGTAAGGATAATGAGGCAGTCTCTCATTTTCTCATTTATTGCATGCTGGAGTCCTCAAATCTGCTAAAGATTCAGCAACAGGTAACAGCAACAACTGCTATTTAATGATCATGGTGGTTTTCCCTAAAGGTCTCATTTTGTGGGAGGGGAAGCAAGGGGTGAATGTAAACTGACAGTACCGCAACAGGGAACTAAGTCATCTAATATGTGTTCTAGATACATAACCAGGGTCTGACTGTTGTGGCTTTCTGTATTTAACGTGTAAGAGGTTGTGACAACTCCCGGATCCTTTGAGAACACTGTGCTTTCAAAGCAGCTGGCTTGGTTTTAAAGACATCTGGATCATAATACACAATACGCACAGGAGCCCTGAAATAGGGGAAAAAGAAATCAACCTGAAATAAGATGAACAGAGAAGGTAGCTAATGTTTCTCAAGCATCCACTGTATGTTATGTACTATGATATTACCCCATTTTATTTTCATGACCTCCACTATACAGATAAGGAAATCAAGACTCAGTTAAATGAAGTTAAATGAATGAATTTACAGACAAATCCAGATTTATATGTCTCTCAGATTCCAAAACCTTTTCTCTTTCCCCAGAAAGTAAATTCAGGAAGTTGCTTAGTCTTGAACTTGAGTTTTGGAATCAGACAGACCTGAGTTTGTATCCCCTATGTATCATTTACCATAACATAATTTGTCAATGTTAAAACAAGCCAGAGTATTCTCTGGTAGACTTAAGGAAATAAAATTTTTGAAGTTGGCCACTCTCAGCACCTTACCACCAAATAATAATTTTGTCATCAGGATAAAAACCTTGATAATGCACTTGATCATATTCTTCTCTTTTATTTTTTATTTTATTGTTTTATTTTTTTGAGACAGGGTTTCACTCTGTCACCCAGGCTGGAGTGCAGTGGTGCGATCTCTGCTCACTGCAACCTCCTCCTCCCAGGCTCAAGTGATTCTCCTACCTCGGCCTCTCAAATAGCTGGGACTACAGACGTGCACCACTATGCCCAGCAAATTTTTTTGTATTTTTAGTACAGACGGGGTTTCACCATGTTGCCCAGTCTGGTCTCAAACTCCTGGGCTCAAGTGATCTGCCTGCTTTGGCCTCCCAAACTGCTGGGATTACAGGTGTGAGCCAACGCATCCAGCCTCTTCTCTTTAATGAACAGAGAATGAGCTTCATTTCATCTGATGGCAAATTTATTTTTTTTAAAGGATAAACACATTACAGCATTTTAAACATGTCATTATATAAGACTAGCATATTTCCTTTTCCCTGAGCTCAAGACTTCCACAACTTTTTCTGCCTCTCCTAGGTTTTGCTACTGATGCTTTAAAAGAGGGATCAGATGTTATCCGTCAAGGTAACAAAATTAATTGAGGCTCGGGCAAGTTAAGAGGCCTCCAAAAAATAAACAGAAATGAGAGGCAATGTTTTTCTTTGTTAATTATATATTCTTATCTATTTGAATTAGGCCATACACGTACATGATGCAAAACATTGGAAAAATACAAAAGCCTATTTATTGAAAAATAAGTCTTCCTCCTATCCCAATTCCCTAGGCCCCCAAAGGCAACCATTGTTACTAGCTTCTTGTATACCCTTCTGAGATACTACAGGCATATGTAAACAAGTATATGGCCCATGTCTTTTTTTCTTACACAAATTGCAACATATTACATGCTGTGTTCTAGAACCTGTTTCACTTAATAATATATGTTAGATAAATAATTCCATACACATACTTATCAGACTGTCTCCTAGATCTTAAGTTTCTTTTTCTTTTTTCCTTTCTCTTTCTTAGAGCCAGGGTCTTACTCTGTTGCCTGGGCTGGAGTGCAGTGTTATAGATCATAGCTCACTGTAACTTCAAACTCCTGGGCTCAAGCAATGACTTCCTGCCTCAGCCTCCCAAGTTGCTAGAACTACAGGCACATGCCACCACACCTGGCTAATTTTTTGTATTTTTTTGAAGAGATGGGGGTCTCACTTTGTTGCCTAGGCTGGTGTCAAACTCCTGGGCTCAAGCGATCTTCCCACCTCTGCCTCCCAAAGTGTTGGGATTACCAGTATGAGCCACTGTGCCTGGCCAATATTTTTAAAGAGTTTTTTGTAGAGACAGGGTCTCACTATGTTCCCCAGGGTGGTCTCCAACTCCTAGCCTCAAGCTATCCTCCCACCTTGGTCTCCCAAAGCACTAGGATTACAGGTGTGATCCACCTGCCCCATCCTAGATCTAAGTTGCAATACCTAGTCCACTAACCTTTTAACAGTAGCGTTATGTTTAGGGTAAGAAGACCATAGATGTATCATAATAAATGTAATTCATTAAGTAAGATGTTTTGGAAGTTCTTTTCATATTTCTACAACTCTTTTCATTTGCCTTATTAGGTCAACTTTCTCCCTCTCCCCAGAACCCCAGCCTTTCCTGTCCCACTTTAGCCTGAAATTGACATACCTCTTATTTGGATTAGCTAGTTCCTGAATCCTAGGTGATGCTTTGGAATGAGTAGTAGCATAAGATACTGGCCAATGGGCATCACGGTCAGGTAGATAATCTTGATGAACAGACTTGGACTTCGCTAGAGCTATTGTTCGGGGGCTAGGTTTAGCTATCATGGCAGCAGGAGGTACCTATAGTGGAAACAAAGAGACACAAAAATATATCCCAAATTTTACATTTCTCTATGTCTATAGCTGTATCCCTACTTAAGTCACAATCATTTCTTTTCTGGATTACTGCAACAGACTCGTAACTGGTCTCTCTGCTTCCATCCTTGCTCCTGTACAATGCAGCCTTCCATGACAGTTACTGAGGGAGAGAATGAACATATAATGAGTGTGTTCTGTGAGCCAGACAGTGTTCTAAGCTTTACCTAAATCATTCCCACTTAATCATCACAACAGCTTCATGAGCTAAGTACTTTCTAAAGCCCAAATCAGATCATATCGCTACCAGGCTTTAAACCCATGCTGGGCTGGATGCGTTGGTTGCTACCTGTAATCCTATCACTTTGGGAGGCCAAAGCGGGTGGATCATGAAGTCAGGAGTCTGAGACCAGCCTGACTAACACGGTGAAACCCCGTCTGTACTAAAAATACAAAAATTAGCTGGGGTGGCCCGTGCCTGTAATCCCAGTTACTCAGGAGGCTGAGGCAGAAGAATTGCCTGAACCAGGGAGTCGGAGGTTGCAGTGAGCCAAGATCACACTACAGCACTCCAGCCTGGCAACAGAGTGAGACTCTGTCTCAAATAAATAAATAAATAAACCCATCCTATTGTTTCCCATTTTGCTAAAAATAATACTTAGGCTCAGCCAAGCACAATGGCTTGTGCCTGTAATCAGTCCCAGCACTTTGGGAGGCTGAGGTGAGCAGATCATTTGAGCCCAGGAGTTCAAGACTAGCCTGGACAAAATGGCAAAACCTCATCTCTACAAAAAATAAAAATAAAAGAAAGCAAAGAAAAACAAAAATTAGCTGGTTTACATTCCCACCAACAGTGTAAAAGCATTCCTATTTCTCCACAGCCTTGCCAGCATCTGTTGTTTCCTGACTTTTTAATAATCACCATTCTGAATGGTGTGAGATGGTATCTCATTGTGGTTTTGATTTGCATCTCTCTAATGATCAGTGATGTTGAGTTTTATTTTCATATGTTTGTTGGCCACATAAATGTCTTCTTTTGAGAAGTGTCTGCAGCACTATTCACAATAGCAAATACCTGGAACCAATCCAAATGCTCATCAATGATAGACTGGATAAAGAAAATGTGGTACATACACACCATGGAATACTATGCAGCCATAAAAAAGAATGAGATCATATCTTTTGCAAGGATATGGATGGAGCTGGAAGCCATCATCCTCAGCAAACTAACACAGGAACATAAAACCAAACACTAAATGTTCTCACTCATAAGAAGGAGTTGAACAATGAGAATGCATGGACACAGAGAGGGGAACAACACACACCAGGGCCTGTCAGTGGCAGGGGGTGTGTAAGGGGAGGGAGAGCATTAGGACAAATAGCTAATGCATGTGGGGTTTAAAACCTAGGTGACAGGTTGATAGGTGCAGCAAACCACCATGGCACATGTATACCTATGTAACAAATCTGCACATTCCGCACATGTATCCTGGAACTTAAAGTGAAAAAAATTAAAAAATAAAATAAAAAATAATAATTTTGAGCAAAAAAAATTAGCTGGGCATGGTGGTGCATGTCTGTGGTCACAGCTGCTCAGGAGGCTGAAGTGGGAGGATCACTTGAGCCCAGGGAGGTTGAGGCTACAATAAGCTGTGATAGCACCACTGCTCTCCAGCCTGGGTGAGAGAGTGAGATCCTGTTTCAAAATAATAATAATTATTACATATTATTGTGTATATATACATATATACACACACTTAGTGTATTCTGTTTTCACACTGCTATGAAGAAATATCTGAGATGGGGTAATTTATTAAGAAAAAGAGGTTTAATGGAATCACAGTTCCATTGGGGAGTGGCTGGGGAGGCCTCACCATCATGGCAGAAGGCAAAGGAGGAGCAAAGGCACATCTTACATGGTGGAGGGCAAGAGACTATAAGAGCCCAGCGAAGGGGGAAGCCCCTTATAAAACCATCAGATCTCATGAGAACTCACTCACTATCAGGAGAACAGCATGGGGGAAACCACCCCCATGAGTCAATTATTTCCACCTGGTCCTTCCCTTGACATGTGGGATTATTACAATTCAAGGTGAGATTTGAGTGGGGACACAGAGCCAAACCCTATCACTTAGGCTCCTTCTGTGGCCTACAAGGCCCTACATGATCTGCCTTCTGCCCCACCCCTCTGACCTCATCTTCCTCCCCTCCTCTCCTTGATCCCTGTGATTCCAGCCACACAGACTCCCTGGACCAGGTCCTTCCCTCTCAGGACCTTTGCACTTGCTAGTTCTCCTTGAAAAAAAAACTTCCCTTAGCCTTGGCTTGGCTGCCTCTCCCTCACTCAAGTCTCTAGACTCATACATCACATTCTTCAAGGAGATCTTCCCTGGCCAGGCAAGACAAGTCAGCCTAATTACCCTCTTCTGCAGGACTTACTTAATCTTCTTCATAGCACATGTCAACACCCACATTAGCTCATTTATCACTTTGTTTATTGACTGTATTTCTCCCCATTAGAATATAAGCTGCTCAAGGGGAATTACTTGTTTGCTAAAAGCTAAAATTGGCTCTGGCACATAGTTGGTGCTGAATAAACATATATTGACTGACTCCTTTTGGTCTTACTTTAAAAACCACATCTACCAGATTGCCTTTCTGTTATGTTGCTTTATTGGTAAAATACCTAGGATGACATCTACTACTCTCTTTTAAAGGCTCACTCAAAAGAATTAGAGTGGGGCTAGCCATGATGGCTCACACTTATAATCCTAGCTCTTTGGGAGGTTGAGGCACAAGGATCACTTGAGCTCAGGGGTTCCAGACCAGCCTGGGCAATATAGTGAGACCCCTGTCTCTACAAAAAAATTTTTAAAACTTGGGAGTGGTGGCACATGCCTGTAGTCCCAGCTGCTCAGGTGGCTGAGGTGGGAGGATCACTTAAGCCCAGAAGGTTGAGGCTGCAGTGAGCCATGATCATGCTGCTGCACTCCAGCCTGGGTGACAGAGCAAGACACTGCCTAAAAAAAAAACACCACCACCACAAAAAAACAAACAAAAGAATTAGGGTGGACAGCTAACACCACTCTCAGTAGTCTTGAAAGTGTTCTGCATTGCAATGGTGCAGATTTGTTTCGGGTTCTAAGACTATGATTTTCTGCAGTGGTATTCCTTTTTTCTAAAGACCTTAAAAAATAAAATAAACCCAAACAATCCTAGCAATTAAGGAAAGATCTCCATTACTTCCATTTTTACATACCAAAAAACTGAGAATAAAGTCATTTGCCTGACAGTCACAAGTCACTTTAGTAAACTTAAGACACTCGTCCAAGAGTTTCTGATTCCCAGAATGGTTTTCTTTCCTAATAGAATTCCATATTAAATCCTCAGTTTCCTTGAAACAGGGTGAAACTGGCCCCACCTCTTTTGGCAACATGATCATTAGATATTTTTTGAAAACCCAACTGGAATAGGGCACCAAGTTGGCACTGCAATTGATGGTGGGGAATGTCAAGGATGAAGAGGGAGGGAAGCCATCAAAGGTTCCAGGCTCTGTGCTGAGTGCCATGACTTACCTGTTATTGCTCAACACAGCAGACCACTCGGTGAGGGCGGCTATCTCCAGAATTCTCTAGCTCACCTTGCTCCACCCAATTTCAAATGCATCCCAACTTTAGTACTTTGGCATGTACTCTTCCCTTTACTGGAATATTCTTCTAGATCTTCACTTGGTTGACTCCTTATCAGTCAGGTTTCAGCTCATTCCTTCCTTAGAGAGGCCTTCACTGACTACCATAGGCAAAGTATCTTACCGCCCTGCCCCACAGTCATTCATTTTCTATGTTATTTTCCTGATAGCATTTAGCATGATCTGACATTATCTATTGACTAATTTATTGTTTGTCTCCCCTGATTAGCATAGAGCTCCAAGTTGTTCACTGGGATCACTGCCTGGCTCACAGTAGGCATCCAAATATTTGTTGAATGAATAAAGCTCAGGAAGTTTGTCCCAACATCATAGAGCTTGTAGTGACGAGGCTGCAATTTGAATCCAGCTCCAAAACTGAACTCCAAAGCCCATGCTCTTGGTGCTCTACTCTTTTCCCTCTCTCCCTATCATCTAGCTAGTCTCTCTTCCTGCCACAGACCACTCTTCCCAGATTCTCTTTTCCAGTGACTTTGGGCTATGCCCTGTAGAGGCAAAATGGCATCCTAAGAGCAGCCAAAAAGTGAGCTGAATGTAGTGATAGCTTACAGGATGGATGGGCAGTTCACTTCTTTGTCTTTCATAGCACAGACCCTCTAACTTGATCCTTGGGTGGGCAAGCTCTATAATTCTTGGAGTTGCAATCGCACTCAGGGTAGAAAGTGAAATCTTGGTTTGCATCTAGGGGAGAAAAATAAAACAGTACTTATAAGCATCAAGTAATAAACACTATTTAGTTCAAGATTACAAAGTATGATTTGACCTCTGGGCCAGACTTCTCAACACTCCAGCAGAAAGGGTGGGAATCTTGCAGTAACCTATAATCCAGCTGAAAGGATCAATTTCTATCTTTCTCAAACAAGATTACATGGATTCTGATGTAGCTTTTCTTTTTTTTGTTGTTGTGTTTTGTTTTCCAATCAAAGTGCTTTTATTAGAATACTAATAAATGCAGATAAAAAAACCTCACACAGAAAAAGAGGAAAACACTCAGAAATGTGATTACAGATTAGGCATATTAGAGGAAAAAGAGTTCTTCAGGGTATACAAAATGTAAACATTTGTCCTGGGATTTCCCACAGATGGCACAGTCCACATGGACTCTTTTGGAACAAAAAAATGTCTATTAAGTCTCCAGGATAGCCTCTATAAAGTCTGCAAACTTGCCACATTAAAAGTTAAAGTTCCTAAAACTTTCTATGCAAAACACAAAATGGCTCCCAATCCAGGCAACTGGCACACGTGTAAGCAGAATACCAAAGCAAATCTGTCTTCCAACCATCAGCTTCGACTCCCTCCAGGTACTGTATTTACATTTACCTTGACAGAGATTACAGAGATATACACAGTATATAAAACTCCTACTTGAGGCTGGGGTGGGAGATGAAATCTTTCTTGCTTATCAAATGCTCTGGGGAGAGGCACCAAATCAGTCCTTTAAACTTAGGGAGAGAGGACTAAGAAGAGGCCCTCTTTTGTTCAGAAAATGGTGACTCATAAACTTCCATGGGTGGGCAGGTACAAACCAGGTGCTGATCTCCATATATGTCATCAATCCGGGCAATCATTGGCCAGAATTTGTTCTCTGGTTTCACGAAGGGGAGTGGGAATGCTGCCACCTCTGTGGAATATAAGGCCGGTCCCAGTGGGAAGATATAACGCAGGTCAGGGAGTGCGGAGACATCTTCAGCGGATTGACCCTGGGGTCGATGCGGCCCTCCTCAATGTCAGCAATTTCCTGCCGAATGCTGATCATGGCATCACAGAATCTGTCCAGCTCTGCCTTGTCCTCCGACTCAGTGGGCTCAACCATGAGGGTCCCTGCCACAGGCCAGGGCATGATAGGGGCGTGAAATCCATAATCCTGGAGTCTCTTGGCCACATCCACTGCCTCAATATTTGCAGACTTTTTGAAGGCTCTCGTGTCCAAAATAAATTCATGACCCACATAACCTCTTGCACCCCTGAAAAGAATTCTGTAGTGTTTTTCTAATCGCTTGGCCATGTAATTGGCATTTAATATCGCAGTTTCCGTGGCTTGTTTAAGGCCCTTGCCTCCCATCATCTTGATATAAGCCCAGGAAATGGGCAAGATGGAACTGGAGCCCCATGGGGCCGCACTGACGGTTCCCACAGGACAGGCATCCTCATTCCATTTTAGTGAAATGATGGGATAATTGGGCAAAAACGGGGCAAGGTATTTCTTACTCCACTGGGCCCCATGCCAGGACCACCTCCTCTGTGGGGAATGCAGAAGGTCTTGTGAAGATTTAGGTGCGAGACATCAGACCCAAAGTCTCCAGGGCGACAGATTCCCACCTGAGCGTTCATATTTGCCCTGTCTAGGTAGACCTATCCTCCATGTTGATGGATGAGGTCACACACGTCACTGATGTTCTCTTCAAACACCCCATTGGTGGATGGGTATGTAATCATGATGGCTGCTAGGTTCTCCTTGTGCTTATCCACCATGGCCTTGAGGTGAACTGCATTGATATTCCCACATTTATCCACCTCCACAGGCTGAATCTTCATGCCTGCCATGTGGGCACTTGTTGGGTTGGTCCCATGTGTTGATTTCAGAATGAGGCAAACCGTTCTGTGCCCCTCTCCTTTCTGGTTTAAGTAGGCTCGGATAGTGGCCAGTCCAGCATATTCTCCCTGGGCTCCGCTGTTTGGCTGGAAACAGACCTGGTCATAACCTGTGAGTTCACACAAATCCTTCTCAAGCTCTCAGAAAAGCTGCTGATATCCTTGAGCTTGGTCCAGAGGCACAAAGGGGTGGATGTTTGCAAATTCTTTCCATGTGATAGGTGCGAGTTCAGACGAACTGTTCAGTTTCATGGTGCAGGATCCCAGTGGAATCATGCTGTGAACAAGGGAAATGTCTTTATTTTCCAGTTTCTTCATATACCGGACAATATTTGTTTCAGAGTGGTAGCTGTTGAACACTTGATGGGTGAGGAACGGGCTGGTCCTCTTGAACACAGACCCTGGAATACCTCTGCACTCCTCTCCCATGCTTTCAGCAACCAGTTCTGCAGATGACTCACAAACAAAGATCCACAACAAATCGTCCAGATCTTTTTCATTGACTGTTTCATCAAGAGAAATACCAAGTGTGCCATCCTCAAAAAGCCGAAAATTGATCTGCCGCTGAGTGGCCCTGCCCAAGACCTCCTTCACTGAGCAGCCACACTGAATCTTCAAGGTATCAAAGAACAGGTCATGCTGGAGTTGATGCCCTGCTCGCTGGAGACCTTCTGACAAAATCAAAGTGGCATTATGTACCCTCCTAGCAATATGCTCCAGCCCATGGGAACCATGGTAGATTGCAAACATGGCTGCCATATTCGCCAAGAGGGCCTGAGCTGTACAGATGTTGCTGGTAGCCTTGTCTCTCTGAATGTGTTGCTCCCTGGTTTGAAGAGCAAGACAATACACTTCTTTCCCAGTGGCGTCTCTTGTTGCCCCCACCATTCTTCCAGGTATCATTCTCACCAAGCTTTCTCGGACGGCAAAAAATGCTGCGTGGGGTCCCCCATAGCCCAGTGGCACTCCAAATCTCTGGGAGCTGCCCAAGGAGATGTCTACCCCAAATTCTCCCGGTGGCCTCAAGATGCACAAAGCTAAAAGGTCAGTAGCACACACAGCAGGCCAGGCTCCCACTCTGATGAGCTCTCTCCACGAGTTCCGTAAAGTCTTCCACCTTCCCCTCCGTGTCTGGGTACTGGAACAACACTCCGCTGACATCTTTTCCACTGAAGTCCATTTCATAGGGTAACTTCAGCTCAATGAGGACTCCAGTATATTTGGCTCGAGTCTGGACAACAGCTATTGTCTGTGGGTGGCAACGGGGGTCAACAAAAAATTTCCTCCTCTTGTTGTGTCTGTAGCACAGCTGCAGCGCCTCTGCAGCTGCAGTCCCCTCATCCAGCAGGGATGCATTGGCCATGTCCAGGCCTGTGATGTCACACACCATGGTCTGGTAGTTGAGTAAACTCTCCAGCCTCCCCTGAGACACCTCAGGCTGGTATGGAGTATACTGGGTGATCCATCCTGAGTTCTCCAGTAAGTTCCGCAAAATCGTCTGTGGCACTGAGCAGTTATAATAGCCCATGCCAATATAGGATCTCCAGATCTGGTTTTTGCTTGAAATGGCATGCAGAGTTGCAAGTATTTCATTTTCACAAACAGGGTCTTCCATTTTCAAGGGTCTTTTCAAACGGATGTTGGTAGGGACCGTCTTCTCGATCAATTCATCAATGCTCGCCAGCCCCAAGATCTGCAGCATCTCTCTCTGGTCTTTGTCCCCAGGGCCGATGTGCCTCCGAGCGAAGTCGTCGTGTCTGGGCAGAAGGCGCTCCAGGAGGGGCGAGGCCCCAGCCGCGGCGCTGTCCCCGCCGCCACTGCTGCTGTCCCGGCCCCGCGGCGCCCAGCACAGCCCCGATCCCCCAGCCAGGCGGCGGCCGTCCCCGACCCCGCGGCCCAGGCGCAGCCCCCACGCCCTGGCACAGGACTGCATGGCCGCGGCCACCGTGTCCTGCCCCGGCCTGCAAGGGTCAGCCGCGCTCTCGGCCCCTCTCCTGGCCTCGGTCCCCCGGGTGGCGGCTGCGTCCAGCCTGGAGCCCCTTTCGCTGGACCGCCAGCCGGACAGATGGATGGACGCTCGAGGGCAATGAATGGGCGCTGCGCTCAACCAAGACACTCGCGCAAAGTTGTGGCTCCCCAACGTAGCTTTTCAAGAACTTAACTGTTAAACTAAAGACTTTGAGGCAATAGCAAATAACTGATTCAGAGATAAATGGTAATGATAAACTCAGCCAAGAGGCCAGGCTCAGCCCCACCAAAAAAGAATGCTATAAAGCAGCGGTCCCCAACCTTTTGGACACCAGGGACCAGTTTCACGGAAGACAATTTTTCCATGGGCAGTGTTGGGAAAAGGATGGTTTAGGGATGAAACTGTTCCAACTCGGATAATCAGGCATTAAATTCTCTTAAGGAGAGCACAACCTAGATCCTTTGCATGCACAGTTAACAATAGGGTTCACGCTCCTATGAGAATCTAATGCCACTGCTGATCTGACAGGAGGTGGAACTCAGGTAGTAATGGTCACTCACCCTCCTGCTCACCTCCTGCTGTGCTGCCTGATTCCTAACAGGCCACGGACCGGTATTGGTCCACAGCCTAGGGGTTGGGGATCCCTGCTATAAAGGGTGACTTAGCTTTGTTCATAATTATTTTTGCCCGTTGGGAATTGGGGCTCATATTATCACAAATCACCATGCTTAAAGTGAATTTAAGTGTCTTTCTTCTAATTGGAATAGATAAGAAAAAGAAGCCAAAGCCAATAAGAAGAAAAGCAGAACCATACATCTCCCCACTAGACTCCCAAGTTATTCTTCACTATCTGAATTGTGGAAATTTGTCCAAATTACATGGTCTTCTATTTAAATTACTTGTATTCAAAGTCAAAGCTTACCACAAAATTTTGAAGGAAAATATAATCAATAACGAAATAAAGTGGGGCTTTAACCGTGGGTTAAAATTCCTTCCTGTGCTGTTTAATTGATGATGATGATGATGATTATGATGATGATACTAACACTGACAGTGTTTCACATGTTTTGTGTATTAGTCTATCCTTGCATTGCTATAAAGACCTACCTGAGATGGGGTAATTTGTAAAGTGAGGTCTTGTTGGCTCATGGTTCTGCAGGGTGTACAGGTGGCATGGCTGGGGAGGCCTCAGGAAATTTACAATCATGGTGGAAGGGCAAAGGGAAAGCACATCTTACATGGTGGGAACAGGAGACAGAGCAAAGGGGAAGGTGCTACACACTTTTAACAACCAAATCTCCTGAGAACTCACTCACTATCACAAGAACAGTAAGGGGGATATCCACTCTCATGATCCAATTACCTCCCACCAGACCCCCCCTCCAACACTGGGGATTATAATTCTACATGAGATTTGGATGGGGACACAAATCAAACCATAACATATTGAATCATTTATTCATCACCTCGGGTATCATTTTTATTTCTAATTCTCTAAGACAGAAACCAAGGTATTGTGAGATTCATTAATTTATTTAAGTTTACACAGTAAGAGGTAGAGGTAACATTCAAACTGAAGATCCTACCTCTTTGTACGACACAACAAAGTACTAATTAAACATTTTAAGCATTTTAAAGCATGAATAAAGCTTTCTGTCCTCTCAGCCTCTGGGAAAATGAAAGAAATATATGACAACCATTGCTTTCAATTAAGGCTTACGATCTAAAAAGACTTAAAATAATCATGTACTTATTCAATTTATTAAACAAATATTTCTTAGTCAATTATAGTATGTAAGACACAACAAGGAATAATAAGATACAGTTCCTTTCCTTAATGTAATTTTCAACTTAGAAAGAACCATAAGGCTGGGTGTGGTGGATCATGCCTGTGACATGAGCAGTGTGGGAGGCTGAGGCAGGAGGATGGATTGAGCCCAAGAGCCTTTTCAGACAACTGGATATTCTTCCTCGATACAACTTGAAAAGTGCTAGTTTCTTAAATGGTAGCTGCAAAAAGTACCACTTGAAACTATGTGAATGAACTTTTTGTACTTCATTACCTTACAATACATTTGCTTATCTTGCACATTGAATGAACCTTTTAGCCATGCATAATTTTGAACTTAATACCTAGGTTTCACACCAGGGATGCAGGAATGGTTTAACACATGCAAGTCAATAAATGTGATACACCACATAAACAGAATTAAAAACAAAAATCACATGATCTTCTCAATAGATGCAGAAAAAGCATCTAACTCTCCAAAACTCTCCAAAATCCAGCAAACTCTCAGCAAAATACAAGGGACATAACAATGTAATAAGAGCCCTCTATGACAAACTCACAGCCAACATAATACTGAATGGGGAAAAGTTGAAAGCTCTCTGAGAACTGAAACAAGACAAGGATGCCCACTCTCACCACTCCTCTTCAACATCGTACTGGAAGTCCTAGCCAAAGCAATCAGACAAGAGAAAGAAATAAAGGGTATCCAAATCGGTAAAGAGGAAGTCAAACTGTTACTGTTTGCATGACATGATCATTTACCTTGAAAACCCTAAAGACTGCTCCAGAAAGCTTCTAGAACTACTAAAAGAATTTGGCAAAGTTTCTGGATACAAGATTAATGTATACAAATCAGTAGCTCTTCTATGCACCAATAGTGACCAAGCAGGGAAACAAATCAAGAACTCCACCACTTTTACAATAGCTGCAAAAAACACACACACACAAAAAAACCCCACACACACACAAAAACAAAACAACAACAACCCAAAACAACAACAACAACAAAAACCTTAGGAATATACCTAACCAAGGAGTCAAAAGACCTCTACAAAGAAAACTACAAAACACTGCTGAAAGAAATCATAGATGACACAAACAAATGGAAACACATCCCATGCTCATGGATGGGTAGAATCAATATTGTGAAAACGACCATAGCGCCAAAAGCAATCTACAAATTCAATGCAATCCCCATCAAAATACCACCATCATTCTTCACAAAATTAGATAAAACAATTCTAAAATTCATATGGAACCAAAAAAGAGCCTGAATAGCCAAAGCAAGACTAAGCAAAAAGAACAAATCTGGAGGCCTCACACTATCTGATTTCAAACTATATTATAAGGCCATAGTCACCAAAACAGTACGGTGCTGGTATAAAAATAGGCACATACGCCAGGTGCAGTGGCTCACACCTGTAATCCCAGCACTTTGGGAGGCCAAGGCGGGTGGATCACTTGAGGTCAGGAGTTCGAGACCAGCCTGGCCAACGTGGTGAAACTCTGCCTCGACTAAAAATACCAAAATTAGCCAGGTGTGGTGGTGGGCGCCTGTAATCTCAACTACTCAGGAGGCTGAAGCAGGAGAATCACTTGAACCTGGGAGGCGGAGATTGCAGTGAGCTGAGATTGCGCCACTGCACTCCAGCCTGGGTGACAGAGCAAGACTCCATTTCAAAAAAAGAAAAAAAAAATAGGCACAGAGACCAATGGAAAAGAATAGAGAACCTAGAAATAAGCCCAAATACTTGCAGTCAACTGATCTTTGACAAAGCAAACAAAAGCATAAAGTGGAGAAAGGACACCCTGTTCGACAAATGGTGCTGGGATAATTGGCTAGCCACAAGTAGGACAATGAAACTGGGTCCTCATCTCTCACCTTATACAAAAATAAACTCAAGATGGATTAAGGACTTAAACCTAAGACCTGAAACTATAAAAATTCTAGAAGATGGCTGGACACAGTGGCTCACGCCTGTAATCCCAGCACTTTGGGATGCTGAGGTAGGCGGATCACCTGAGGTTGGGAGTTCGAGACCAGCCTAACCCATATAGAGAAACCCCCTCTCTACTAAAAATACCAAATTAGCCTGGCGTGGTGGTGCATGCCTGTAATCCCAGCTACTTGGGAGGCTGAAGCAGGCAAATTGCTTGAACCTGGAAGGCGGAGGTTGCAGTGAGCCGAGATCACACCATTGCACTCCAGCCTGGGCAACAAGAGTGAACCTCCGTCTCAAAAAAAAAAAAAAAATTCTGTAAGATGACACTGGAAAAACCCTTCTAGACATTGGCTTAGGCAGGGATTTCATGATCAAGAACTCAAAAGCAAATGCAATAAAAACAAAGATAAATAGCTGAGACTTAATTAAACTAAAGACCTTTTGCACAGCAAAAGAACAGTCAGCAGAGTAAACACAACCCACAGAGTGGGAGAAAATTTTCACAATCCATACATCTGACAAAGGACTAATATCCAGAATCTACAACAAACTCAAATCAGTAAGAAAAAAACAAACAATCCCATTAAAAGGTGGGCTAAGGACATGAACAGACAATTCTCAAAAGAAGATATACAAATGGCCAACAAACATATGAAAAAATGCTCAACATCACTAATGATCAAGGAAATGCAAATCAAAACTACAATGCGATACCAGCTTACTCCTGCAAGAATGGCCGTAATCAAAAAATCCGAAAACAGTAGATGTTGGTGTGGATGCGGTGATCAGGGAACACTTCTACACTGCTGGTGGGAATGTAAACTAGTACAGCCACTGTGGAAAACAGTGTGGAGATTCCTTAAAGAACTAAAAGTAGAACTACCATTTGATCCAGAAATCCCACTGCTGGGTATCCACCCAGAGGAAAAGAAGCCCTTATTTGAAAAAGATACTTGCACATGCATGTTTATAGCAGCACAATTCAGAATTGCAAAATCATGGAACCAACACAAATGCCCATCAATCAACAAGTGGATAAAGAAACTGTGGTAAATGTATAGGATGGAATACTACTCAGCCATAAAAAGGAATGAATTAACAGCATTTTCAGTGACCTGGATGAAATTGGAGACAATTATTCTAAATAAGGTAACTCAAGAATGAAAAACCAAACATTGTATGTTCTCACTGATATGTGGGAGCTAAGCTATGAGGATGCAAAGGCATAAGAATGATACAATGGACTTTGAGGACTTGGGGGGAAGAGTGGGAGGGGGGTGAGGGATAAAAGACTACAAATATGGTGCTGTGTAGACTGCTTGGGTGTTGGGTGCACCAAAATCTCACAAATCACCACTGAAGAACTTACTCATGTAACCAAACACTACCTGTACCCCAATAACTTATGGAAAAATCACAAAAAAACAAAAAAGTTGAATGAAGAAATCAATCAATCAATCAATGGACCAAGGAAGAATGGATAAAGTACAATTGTTTTATGCACTGTAAAATGAGTAAGTTGAATGAAAATAAAGTGTAAAAGGTAAATTTATAAAATAAACATTTTAGGGGCAGCTATGTAAAAAAAATTATTTAGGGCTCTTAAAATTAATTGTTAAAAACTCCTGGAATTATAAATAGAATAATAAAACTTGCAAGCCAAACTTAAAAGCCTAAGAAAAATCAACTTTTAAATTTGAAAATTTAAAAATGAGACTATTGATTATTTATAGCATACCTCTAAACAGTCTTTTCTGCATATAAAATCCATGCTCAAGGATACCTAAAAAGCTTACATCATTGAGTGTGGCAGTTTTTTTTAAGTGCCTATAAATTCTTTGACACTTCTCTCAATTGAGAGGTGGGGTTTGTGTCGCTGCCCCCTTGAATCTGGCCAGACTTGTAACTACAACAATAAACAGAGTATGACTGCTGTAATGTTATGTGACTTCTAAGGCCAAGCCATAAAAACCATGCAGCTTCCACCTGTTCTCTCAAAATATTCACCCTTGAGACACTCCATATTAGTATATTCCTTCTCAGAACAGCTCTCCTGACAAGAAAGGTCTAAGCCACATGGAGAGACCATATGAAGGAACTCCTACAGATATTCCCAACTGAGTCTATCTAGCTTTCAGATTATCCCAGCCTGGGCACCACACATAGGTGTTATTGTGGACTGACTGTTTGTGTCCCTCTGAAATTCACATGTTGAAGCCCAAACCCCCAGTGATTGAATTAGGAGGTGGAGCACTTTGGGTAGTAATTAGATTTGGATGAAGTCATGAGACCGGAACCCCCATAATAGGATTAGTGTCATTATAAGAAAAGGGAGAGACCAGAGATCTTTCTCTCTGAGAACCTACAAAGAAGAGGTCATGTGAGTATACAGCAAAATCGTGGTTGTCTGCAAGCCAGGGAGTGGGCCCTCACCAAGAAAAGAATATGCCAGTATCTTAATCTTGGACTTCCCAGGCTTCAGAACTGTGAGAAATAAATATCTTTTGTTTAATTTACCTAGACGATGGTTTTAGGTTACAGCAGCCCAAGCTGACTAAGACAAGTGTAAAGGAGCCTCCAGATGATTCCAGCCCCCACCATTTCAGACACCCAAGGCATTACAGATTTCCCAGCTGAGGCCCCAGACATCATGGAGCAGAGAAAAGGCCATACCTGCTTGCCCAGTCAGAATTTCTCAGTCATAAAATCCTTGAACATAATAAAATCATTGTTGTTTTATGCCACTAAGTTTGGGGATGGTTTGGCATCCAGCAACAGACACCTAGATGAGAACTTTAAGGCTGGGTTCTCTGTATTGGTTTTAGATTATCTGGAGTTTGTTTTCCAAACTGATTAGATTTAAAGGCATTAATGATCCTATTGCTAGTGGTGAAAAAAAATACACTGTAGTCCATGGCGTGCAGTGGCAAAACAGAAAGCAAGGCTTTGGGTGATGAAGCAGCTGCTGCAAGCAAACATTTTAGTGAAATAAATAAGTGCAGTAGGATTTCTTGGTTACTTCTAAGTGAACTGAAGAACTTGAGAAAAGAAAGTGGTAAGTTCAGGCCTTTAAATTCCAACTGTAGGACAGGCGCAGTGGCTCACACCTGTAATCCCAGCATTTTGGAAGGTCAAGGTGGGAGGATCGCTTGAGCCCAGGAATTCAAGACCAGCCTGAACAACATAAGGAAACTTTGTCTCTACAAAAAATGTAAAAATCAGCTGATTGTGGTGGCACACACCTGTGGTCCCAACTATTCAGGCCAGGGTAGGAGGATCACTTGAGCCTGGGAGGTCAAAGCTGCAGTGAGCTGTGATCACATGACTGCATTCCAGCCTGGGTGACAGAGTGGGACCTTGTCTTAAAAAACAAAAAAATAAAATCCCACGGTAATGTCCACATACAGAACCAGAAAGCTTCTATGACTTCTCTAAAATTTTGAAAGCCTTATCTTCTAACAGCACAGGGCTGAACATTCTGAAAACCAGACCCAGAATCTAATTTTATGAGTGGGTGAATTATAGTGAAAATTGAATTTCCAAATTTGAACAGTCTTTTATGTTAAAGTTAGAGCAATGATTGGACAAGAGTGGGGCCTTCAACATTGGAATGGGGATATGTGGGCAGATTCCAATGAAGCTGGGGACTTTAAACCCCAAAATACTGCTGAGCCTCCCTTGCTATTAGAATCAACCTTTCCTCCATCGGAAGAGGTTAGACCCTCCTTGCCTAAAGAACCCGTAGAGGCTTCCCCTATCATAGACATATTCCAGGGAACTGCTGACTTGCCCCTATTATATCTCATTGCTTCTAGATGTATAAACAGACTCAAGTCCCAGCTGCCATAACAGCCTTCCACAGGCTTCTCCACCTGTTCCCACAATTGCTGAAGGGCTAATCTCTATAATAAATCCTGTATTCTACATCATCCACAGTGGTTCTGCTTCTCTGATCCAATCCTGACTGATATGTTAGGCATGGAAGAAAGAGTCAGAAAAGTTCATTTGGTAAGAGGGAAAAATAAACAGGAAGAAAGGAAAACACATCTAGAAAAAAAGGGTAGGCAGCATGTTACAAGTCAATCAGGAACTGTTTCTTCCACAAGGGCATACTTACTTTTTTTGAAGGATGATAGTTTGGGTCTGTGCCTTTGGCTACTGAGAGTTGTAATATCCGGGGAGAAGGATCAGAGATTCGAAGAGAATCTCTTGCTGAGTTATCACTGAAGGGTCTATATGCAAATGGAAACATGAAATATTATAACTGTTGGATGGAGAAACAACAACTGGATTTTCCATTACTACAATCAACTTCTAATCGATTATCTACACTGCTTCTATCTTAGGAACATCTATCCCACAGTCATGCTCTTTCTATCAGATTGGTGTTTCTTAAAATTTTTTTGCTATGATCCACAGTAAGAAGTACATTTTTGCCAGCACAGTGGCTCATGTCTGTAATCCCAACAGGCATCCCAACATGTCTGTAATCCCTCTGCCTTGAAAGGTGGAGGTGGGAGGATTGCTTGAGGCCTAGAGTTTGAGACCAGCCAGGCAAACATGGTGAGATCCTGTCTCTACAAAAACTAAAAAAATTAGCCAGGTGTGGTGGCATGTGCCTGTAGTCCCAGCTACTTGCAAGGCTGAGGCGGGAGGATCACTTGAGCCCAAGAGGTCAAGGCTGCAGTGAGCCAAGATTGCACCACTGCACTCCAGCCTGGGTGACAAAGTGAGACCCTAGTCTCAAAAAAAAAAAAATTTACATTTTATATTGTGATACAGTATATGTAAATGTGTGTTTGTGTATCTGAAACCAAAATTATTATGAAATAATACTTATCCTATACAATGCATTCTAATTTTTAAATTTTAATTTAATTTCATTATAAAAAAACTGGAATTGATTTTATGATCTGTTATGAATGAGTTGTGACCTTCATTATGAAAAACACTTCACTTTATACCAATTCCTCCTCTTAAATCTCTGAAATAAAAATTCCAGTCACCACTGAGGGCCCCTCTGCAACGGCCAGTCTCCTCTGTAGTATGATTTGAGATAGTGCTGGTCATAACTGCCAGCCACTTGGCCAATTTTCATAGGCTGTTACCCACATATTTCTTTCCCTAATCAAAAACCTATCAATTAAATGACAAACCTACGAGCCTAATATGGAAAATATTTTTTTCTCAAATAAATACATGATTACTCTCTAGGGGTAGGCTATTAGTTTGGGTTTTGTTTTTTTGCTGAGATACAATCAACATACCATAAAATTTACCTTTTTAAAGTATACAATTCAGTGGTTTCTAAAATATTCACAAAGATATGCAACCACCACCACTATCTAATTTCAGAATCCTGGGAACAACTAATCTACTTTCAGTCTCTATGGATTTGGATCTATGGATTGGCCTATTCCGGAATTTCTTTTTTTTTTCCTTTTTTTTTTTTTTTTTCAGATGGAGTCTCGCTCTGTCACCCAGGCTGGAGTGCAGTAGCACTATCTGGGCTCACTGTAACCTCCGCCTCCTGGGTTCAAGCGATTCTCCTGCCTCAGCCTCCCAAGTAGCTCGGATTACAGGCACACGCCACCATGCCTGGCTAATTTTTGTATTTTTTAGTAGAGATGGGGTTTCACCATGTTGGCCAGGCTGTTCTCGAACGCCTGACCTCAAGTGATCTGCCCACCTCAGCCTCCCAAAGTGCTGGGATTACAGGTGTGAGCCACTGCACCTGGCCAGGAATTTCAAATAAATAGACTGATACAAATATGTAGCCTTTTGTGTCTGCCTTCCTTCACTTAGCATGTTTAGAAGATTGATGTATCAATACTTCATTCTTTTTTACGGCTGAATAATATTCCATTGTATGGATTGCCACATTTTGTTTATCTATTCATATCCATTGATGAACATTTGAATTGTTGCCAGTTTTTGGCTATTATGAATAATGCTGCTAGGAATATTTGTGTACCAGTTTTGTGTGAATGTATGTTTTTAATTATCTTGGGTACATGTCTAGGAGTCTAATTGCTGGCTTATATAATAACTCTATATTTAACATTTTGAGGCACTGAAAAACTGTTTTCTATATCAGTTGCAGTATTCTACGTTCCCACCAGAAATGTATAAGGGTTTTAATGTTTCCACATCCTCAATGACATGTTTTTTTTGTTGATTTATTATTTCTTATCATTATCCTTGCCATTCTTATAAGTGTGAAGTGGTATCTCATTGTGATTTTAATTTGCATTTCCAGGAAGGCAAATGATGCTGAGCATCTTTTCATATGCTTCTTGTCTATTTGTATATCTTTTTGGGGTAAACATCTATTTAAATCCTTTGCCTATTTAAAAAATTGGGTTGTCTTTTATTGTACAGTTTTCAGGATAATTTTTATATTTTCCGAATATTAGTCCCTGATCAGATATATAATTTTCAATAATTTTCTCCTATTTTGTGGGTTGTCTTTTCACTCTCTTGGTAGTGTCCTTTAATGCATAAAAGTTACTTTTGATGAAGTCCAATTTATTTTTTCTTTTGTCACATGAGCTTAGATATGACAACAAAAGGTCATAGCTAAGATATGACACCAAAGGTCCTATCTAAGAAACCATTGCCTATCTCAAGATCACAGAGAAGTATGCCTGTGTTTTTCTCTATGAGTTTTATAGTTTTAGCTCTTATATTTAGGTCTGTGATCAATTTTGAGTTAATTTTTGTGTATGATGTGGGCATCAAACATCATTCTTTTGCATGCAAATAGCCAGTTATCACAGCACCATTTGTTGAAAATACTATTTTTTCCCCATTAAACTATCTTGACACCCTTGCCAAAAATCAATTGCCCATAAATGTAGGGGTTTACTTCTGCACTATCAATTCTGTTTCATTGCTCTAAATGTCTATCCTTGTGCCTGTAACAAATTGTCTTAATTACTGCAGCTTTTCTGTAAGTTTTGAAATGAGAAACCGTCTTCCAACTTTGTTCTTATTCAAGAAAGTTTTTGGCTATTTGATGTCCCTTGCATTTCTATATGAACTTTAGGATCACTTTATCAATTTCTATGAAAAAAAGGAAGCTGGAATTATTCTTTTTTTTTTTTTAGACAGGGTCTCGTTCTGTCACCCAGGCTGGAGTGCAGTGGCACCATCACATCTCACTGCAGCCTTGATCTCCCAGGCTCAAGCAATCCTCCAGCCTCAGCCTCCCAAGTAGCTGGGACTACAGGCTTGTGCCACCATGCCCAGCTAGTTTTTTTTCTTTTTTGAGATGGAGTTTCACTATTGTTGCCCAGGCTGGAGTGCAATGATGTGGTCTCGGTTCGCTGCAACCTCTGCCTCCCAGGTTCAAGCAATTCTCCTGCCTCAGCCTCCCAAGTAACTGGGATTACAGGCGCACACCACCACTCCTGGCTAATTTTTGTATTTTTAGTAGAGACAAGGTTACCATGTTGGCCAGGCTAGTCTCGAACTCCTGACCTCAGGTGATCTGCCTGCCTCGGCCTCCCAAAGTGCTGTGATTATAGGTGTAAACCACCATGGCTGGCCTAATTTTTTTTTATTTTTAGTAGAAAACGAGGTCTCATTATGTTAAGCTCCTCTTTTCCTCCTTCCCTATTCCCTGCAACAGCCATCTTACTTTCTGTCACTATGAATTTGACTACTCTTGGTACTTCAAATAAGTGAAATCATACAGTATTTGTCTTTTCTGTGACTGGCTTATTAAACTTAGCATAGTGTCCTCAAAGTTCATTGATACTGCAGAATGTGTTGGAATTTTCTTCCTTTTAAAGGCTGAGCAATATTCCTTACATGTATAATTTTGTTCTTTTGATACTACTGCAAAATTGGTTTTCTTAATTTCACTTTCAGATTGTTCATTGATAGTAGATATACAATTGCTTTTTCTGTATTGATTTTGGATTCTGCACCTTCTTGAACTAATTTATTAGCTCTAATAGTCTTTATGTAGATTCCTTAAGATTTTCTGCGTACAAGATCACGTCATTTCTGACTTGAGATGGTTTTACTTCTCTCTATCCGATCTGGATGCCCTTTATGTTTTTTTATTTTTTATTTTTTTTCATGCCTAATTGCCCTGGCTAGAATCTCTAGTATGAGACTGAATAGTAATAGTGAGAGCTGACAACTTTGCTTGTTCCTGATGTCAGGGGTAAAGCGTTCAGTCTTTCACCATTAATTATATTAGTTGTGTGTTTCTTGTAGATTCCCTTTACCAAGTTGAGGAAGTTTCCTTCCATGCCTAGCTTGTTTAGCATTTTTATCATAAAAGTATCTTGAATTTTGTCAAATGCTTTTTCTGAGTCTATTGAGATGACCACGTAGTTTTTGTTTCTTTCATTCTATTAATTTAGTGTATTGCTTTGATTTTTGTATTTTGCACTCAACATATTCTCACATTCCTGGGGTAAAGCCAATTTTGTCATGGTGTATAATTTTTTTTACATTTTGCTGGATTCAGTTTGTTAGTTTTTGGTATGAATTGTTGCATGTACATTTGGATTTGGTTTGCTAGTAGAGTATTTTGGTGTGGATTATAGCATGTATATTCATAAACTATATTGGTCTGCAGTTTTCTTATCTGGTAATCATCTTTTCTGGTTTTATTATCAGGATAATACAAGTCCTCATAGAATGAGTTGGAAAGTGTCTGATTTTTTGAGAGTTTGAAGGAATGGTGTTAATTATTTTCTAAATATTTCATGGAATTCACTAATAAAGCCATCTGGTTCTGAGCTGTTCTTCATAGGAAGCTTTTTATTAATTCAATCGCTTCACTTGTTACAGATCTGTTAAGATTGTCTATTTCTTCTTGACTCAGATTCAGTAGTTTGTCTTTATAATAATTTGTCCATTTCATCTAGGTTCTCTCATTTGCTGGCTTTTATTTGTTTGTTTTCTCATTTTATTTGATTTTCTGAGAAACTCAAAATCAGGGTCTTGTTTTGTCACCCTGACTGGAATGCAGTGACACAATCACAGCCCACTGCATCCTTGACCACCTGGGCTCATGTGATTCTCCCACCTCAGCCTCTGAGTATCTGGGACCACAGACACATGCCACCATGCCCAATTAATTTTTTAATTATTTGAAGAGAGAGGGTCTCACTATGTTGCCCGGGCTGGTCTCAAACTCCTAGCCTCAAATGATTCTCTCGCTTCAGCTTCCCAAATTGCTGGGATTACAGATGTGAACCACCATGCCCTGCCCTTTCTTTTTTTTTAAATATAGGCATTTACAGCTATAAATTTCCCACTAACCACTACTTTAGCTGCATCTCATAACCTTTGGTATGTTATGTTTTCAGTTTTATTCATATCAAAGTGATTTCTTCTTTGACCCATTGGTTGTTTAGGAGTGTAATTAATTTAACATATTTTTAAATTTCTAAATTTCCTTCTGCTATCAGTTTCCAATTTCATTGAACTGGTTCAGAGAATTGATTTTCTATGAATTTAATCCTCTTAAATTTATTGAGACTTGTTTTATGAGTTAATATGTGATCTATCCTAGAGAATGTTCCATGTACACTTGAGAAGAATGTGTATTCTCCTATTTTTGAGTAGAGGTTTCATAGACATGTGTTAGATATAGTTGGTTTCTAGTGTTGTTCAAGCCTTCTATTTCGCTACTGATCTTCTGCTTGTTATTCTACCCATTATTAAAAGTGGGGTATTGAAGTGTCCAACTATTATTGTTGAATTCTATCAGGTTTTTGCTCTGCTGTTGGGTGCATGCATGTTTATAGTTGTTAACTTTTCTTTCTTTCTTTCTTACTTTTTTTTTTTTTCTTGTAGAGATGAGGTCTTGCTATATTACCCAGGCTGGTCTTGAATTTCTGGCCTCAAGCAATCCTCTCACCTTGGCCTCCCAAATTGCTGGTGTGAGATACTGCATCCAGCCATAATTGTTATATCTTTTTAATGGATTGACTCTTTTATAATATAAAATGTCCTTTCTCTGTCTTTAGTAACAATGTTTGTCTTAAAGTCTATATTGTCTGATAACAGTATGGCCAATCCAGGTCTTTTTTGGTTGGTGTGCATGGTATATCTTTTTCCATTTTTTTACTTTCAGTCTATTTGTTTATTTGAATCTAAAGTATGTCTTTTGTAGACAGCATACAGTTGAGTGAATTTTTATCCATTTTTTTATCCTGTCTTTTTATTGGAGTGTTCAATTCATTTACATTTAATGTAATGTACATTTAATGTAATTACCGATAAGGTAATATTTATGCCTGCCATGTTGCTATTTTTTCTATATGTTATATTTTTTGTTCCTTTGTTCTTTCATTTCTTCCTTCTTTTGTGTTAGATATTTTCTACTGTGCCATTTAAATTTCCTTGTTATTTATTTTATTACATTTTAAAAATTATTTCCTTAGTTGTTTCTCTGTACATCTTACAACAATCTAGTTCAGACTAACACCAAATTAATTCCTATGGTATATAATAACTTTGCTCCTATATAGCTCTATCCCCTCCCCCTCCTTTGTACTTTTATTTATTCATTGTATGCCCATCAACATAAATTTATAATTATTGCTTTAGGCAATTGTCTTTTATGTCAGGTAGAAGAAAAAGAGTTACAAACAAAAATATATACATATTTACATTTTAATGTAATTATAATGTACTATATAAAATGTGCTACATTCTATATTTACCTATGTAGTTAATTCTTTTTGTGCCCTTTGTTTGGATTTGAGTTATTGTCAAATGCCTTTCTCTTTTTGGGACACAGTCTCACTCTGTCACCCAGGCTGTAATGCAGTAACATAGTCACTGCAGCTTCAACCTCCCAGGCTCAAGCAATTCTCCTGCCTCAGCCTCCCGAGTAGCTGGGACCACAGGCATTCACCACAACACCCCAGTAAATTTTTTATTTTTTGTAGAGATGAGATCTCACTATATTGCCCAGGATAACTGTCCTTTCACTTAGTCTGAAAGACTTTCTTTATTATTTCTCGTAAAGCAGGTCTGCTGGCAATGAATTCTCTCAATTTTTGCTTATCTAGGAATATCGTAATTTCCCCTTCAGTTATGAAGGATAATTTTGCTAAACAGAGTATTCCTAGCTTACAATCTTTTTCCTTCAGTGCTTTATTTTATTTATTTATTTATTTTGAGACAGAGTCTCACTCTGTGGCTCAGGCTGGAGTACAGTGGCACAATCTCTGCTCACTGCAACCTCCACCTCCCTTTTTAATGGACTGACTCTTTTATAATATAAAATGTCCTTTCTCTGTCTCTAGTAACGATGTTTGTCTTAAAGTCTATATTGTCTGATATCAGTATGGCCAATCCAGATCTTTTCTGGTTGGTTTGCATGGTATATCTTTTTCCATTTTTTTTACTTTCAGTCTATTTGTGCCTATTTTTTTACTTTCAGTCTATTCTTGTGCCTCTGCCACCTGAGTAGCTGGGATTACAGGCATGAGCCACCACACCTGGCTAATTTTTATATTTTTAGTAGAGATGAGGTTTCACCATGTTGGCCAGGCTGGTCTCAAACTCCTGACCTCAGATGATCCACCCACCTTGGCCTCCCAAAGTGCTGGGATTACAGGCGTGAGCCACCACACCTGGACAATCCTTCAGTGCTTTAAATACGGCATACTACTGCCTTCTGGCCTTCATGGTTTCTGATAAGAAATAACTTCTTAACCTTATTGCAAATCATTTGTATACAATGAGTTGTTTTTCTCTTGCTGCTTTCAAGATTTTCTTTTTGTCGTTGGCTGTCAACAGTTTGATCACGATGTGTCAAGTTCTGAATCTCTTTGAGTTTATCCTATTTGGAGTGTATTGAGTTTCACAGATGTGTAATATTTTTCATCAAATTTAGGATGTTTTTGGGCCATTATTTCTTCAAGTATTTCTCCCACCCCTTGATCTCTCTCCTCTGCTATGGGATTTCCATTATGGCTACGTTGATACTCTTCAAAGTGTCACACAAGTCTCTGAAGATGTGTTCTTTTTACTTCATTTTTTTTCTTTTCTGTTTCTCAGACTTGATAATCTCAATTGACCTGTGTTGAAGTTTGCTGATTATTTCTTCTACTTCCTCAAACATGCATTTGAGCTCCTTTAGTTAATCAACTAAAATATATGTCACAAAGTCCAGGCTCATATCTGTAATCTATTGGACAGCCCTGTGTATCTTCACTAAGCACTTGCTTTTTTCCTTCACATAATTATAACAAGCTTGGTGATCTGCTTCCAATTCGCAGAAGATTTAAAAAGTGGTTGATTAGAGACTATTCCCTTGACAAAAGGAGAAATGACAGAAATAACTATGAGAAGCAAATATCTCATAATTTGAAAGCACAGAAGTCAGACCATTTAGCCTAAGGAAAATCTTGGCTTTATACTTAAACAGCTCCTGAGAGGTTTTCTATATTAAGGTATTATAAAATAGCTGATGTTCATAATAAAGAGCTTAAGCCAATGAATAATGGTTACATGTATGTTCAAGCAGCAGAAAAGTCTACTTAGAAAAGCAGGGAAATACAAACTTAAAAAATACAAAATGTTTTAACACTAAAGGGCATTTTATTTACATGCAACATCAAACTGAGGTCTCAAGAAGTGGCAATAAAGTATTCCTTTGTTTATAACTATAGACACATTACCAAATTTATGTGTATACACAACTACCAAATTTTATGTATTTGGTACAGCAGATTTTATTGAATGAATTGATAAATAAGTAATTGAGGAAACCTTGTGGGAAGAATTGGGCCTTCTTTCGCAGTATTCTATGATGCAAAAGACTCAAGCTGTCTAGTTCAACCTTTCTCTGAATGTAGGAATCTTTTCTAAAACCCATGTAAAGTCACAGTTCCAGCCTGGGCTTGAAAACTTGCAGGGATGAGGGTGGAATGCTGGTTCACTTTCCGTTACTGGACAGTTTCCATTACCCGATAGCTAGTCAGAAAGATTTTCCTCCATTAAGCTGACGTCTGCTGCCCTGTCAATGTTCTACTTCTAGTTCTAGGATTAACATAAAGTAATTTTACTTTCACCTCTTCTTCCTCTTCCAGATGTCAACCCTTTAAATATTTTAACACAGCTGTCACCACTTTCTTATTCTCTTTTTTAAACTAAACATGTCATTTCTCTTAATTATTTTTCACATAACATAGTTTCCAGAAGGCCAATATCTCATTTCCCACCTTCCGAATAGTCTCAAGTTTATTATCATTTCTTAAGGTATAACATACATAACTGCACATACATGCCCAGTGTGTTCCGACTAAAGTAGCACACAGCAGCACTATCACCTCTCCACAACTGTACACTGTATATATTCCACTAATGCAACCTAACATTGAATTAGCTTTTGCAACAACCACATCACAATCTTAGCTCCCATGGAAAATGTACCACCTAGTGGTCTTATAAAGACAAGGAGAAATTCAGCCTTCAAAGCAAAAGGAAGAAAAAGTATCAAAGTCAGAGAGATACAGGAGAGCAAATTCCACAAATTGCAAAAACCTGTGGTGTTTTAGTTGCATATTTCCTTTTAACTGGCTAACAATGGTAAGGTTTAGTAAAATTTTAGTTTCACCACAATTTGAGTCAAATGTAATTCCCGAAGATGAACTTCTGATTACCTACAATTGCAGCAAATATTTGATTTTTTACCTGATGCTTTGGAACACAAGTGGACTTTTAGCTCATGAAATTGCACACACTAAAATTAGAACAAAAATACTGAGACATCGGGCCAAATTAGATTAGGATTTACAGAGATTCTCAAGATACTTTACCTATTTAGTAGACACTGTCTTTTGAATCCATTGGGCTGTGACAGCCTCTGGATCCTTTTGGAGGGTTGTCTAAACAACGCAGGAGGAGTGATCTCCCAAATTACAGACTCTCTTCCCCAGCTGTGGTAGTATTGAGCCCTGCAAGTTGTAGAAGAGAAAAGAAGTAAACGAAACAAGCATGATTTCAAATTATCATAGTATTTTCCAACATTGATCCCCAGGCCTAGGGGAGCAGGTATGACAGTTTATTACTGATGAGCTATTTTCCACGTGAGGAGAAATTAATTGCTTTAGAAACGGTTACACCCATCAAGTTTTCAACTGGCTTCTATTATACTCAAAACAGATAGTTTTCTCAAATAAATGACATCTTCTTTTTTTTCTTTTTTTCTTTTTTTTCTTTTTAGACGGAGTCTCACTCTGTCATCCAGACTGGAGTGCAGTGGTGCGATCTTGGCTCACTGCAAGCTCTGCCTCCCGGGTTCACGCCATTCTCCTGCTTCAGCCTCCCGGGTAGCTGGTACTGCAGGCGCCCACCACCACGTCTGGCTAATTTTTTGTATTTTTAGTAGAGACGGGGTTTCACCGTGTTAACCAGGATGGTCTTGATCTCCTGACCTCATGATCCACCGGCCTCGGCCTCCCAAAGTGCTGGGATTACAGGCATGAGCCACCGCGCCCAGCAGACATCTTTTTTTTTCAATTGAGACAGGATCATACACGGGCTCACTGCAGCCTCAACCTCCTGGGCTCAAGTGATCCTCCTACCTCAGCCTCCCGAGTAGCTGGGATCACAGGCATGTGCCTCTATGCCCAGCAACTTTTTAAATTTTTTTCATAGACATGGGGTTTCACTATGTTCCCCAGGCTGGTCTTGAACTCCTGGGCTCAAGCAATACTCCTGTCTCAGCCTCCCAAAGTGCTAGAATTAAAGGCATGAGCCACCATGCCTGGCAATTACATTTTCCAAATAGACCAAAAGATATACAGATGAAGAGAAGATTTGCTGCTTTTAAAACCAAATACTTCCTTTAGCATCTATATAAATAAATTTTTAAATATATTTCTATTTTATAGGGTGAATTATATTGATACTTTGCTAGATAACTGAGTTTAGGAATACATTCTACTTGATGATGTGCACAGAGTAATCATTATTGGGGCTTGTTAACTATGAATTTTTAGGATAAGTAATAATATTGTTCTTCTTTTATTTGTCTATTTATTATTTTTAGAAGCACGATCTTGCTCTATTGCCCAGGCTGAAGTGCAGTGGCACAATCATGGCTCATGGCAGCCTCAAACTCCTGGGCTCAAGCAATGCTCCTGCCTCAGCCTCCTGAGTAGGGGGGACTACAAGTTTGCATCACCATGCTGGGCTAATTTTTTTATATTTGTACGGATGGGGGCTCACTATATTATCTAGGCTAGCCTCGAATGCCTATGCTCAAGTGATTCTCCCGTCTCAGCCTCCCAGAGTGCGGGGATTACAGGCATGAGCCAGCACACCCAGCCACCATTGTTCTTCTTAACAACGCTGCCCTTCAATCTTTCCTTATCAAAATACATCATCAGTGGAAAAGGAAGTGACATTGACTACCCCCCCAGACCCAATGTTAACTCAAATTGCAGTCCCACTTTTGCTTCTATTATAAGGACCTCTGTTCCTTTAGGACGTTCACAGATACAGATCTCCATCCCTCTCTCTGCCCAAGCCTCTGTCTGCTGGTTGCAGCTGTAAACATCCTTTACATCTAGGCTGAACTGGTGTCTTGTAAGCCTCAATCTGCATATAAGACTGTATCCCCCTTGCTCGCGACCACCCAGTCTTGAGGCCTGTCTACACCACCACACATATCTTTTGAGGGGGCTGGAGGCTGCCCAGCCCTGACTCTACTGCCCAACTGCACTGACTCACCTACCCACACCCATACCCACACATAGCCCAGCTTAAAAAGGCAGGAAACCTCTAGCCCCTACCTGGGATTGGCCTTTTGAAGGAAATGGCAGTTCAGTTTGAGAATTAGAAATACAGAAGGAAGTGGTGACTTTGAACAATGGGGCACACTGTGGAGACCTTAGACTCAAGCAAAAGGAGCCACAGTGGTTGGGAAGAAGGTGATTACACAGCCAATGAGCGGCACAAAGGCCAGATGTGCTTGGAGAGTAGAGCCAAGGAGAAAGGCCCAAGCAGTGAGTGAGAGATAGAAAAAAAAGAAGACACCAGAGACAACTGCTACTCAACATTCTCTCAGGTGGGAATGGCAACCACCAAATGCCAGGAAAATCTGTACTGACCATAATACTTATGCCTTATGCTGCCAACACCTAGAAGTACATAAGTGTTCTACAAAATGGAGAAAATAAACAATATATGGTGATTATGAAGACTAAACAAGAGAAGTGTATATGTTATTTTATAATTCACAAAGCACTATTCAAATGATTCTATTAATCAACTTGTATATTAATTTTAAATTTCATATTTGCATATCTTTTCCTTATAGATGCTGCATATTAACAGAATGTACTGCTGCTGCCCTTACGTGCTTCTCCTCCTCCCAGAGTCATCCACACATCCAAGTCTCACAGCGCTGTCAATGTAGCAGGTACTCAAGTTTTTGGTTTTTTTTTTTTTGGAGATAGAGTCTTGCTCCGTCACCCAGGCTGGAGTGCAGTGGTGCGATCTCAGCTCACTGCAACCTCCGCCTCCTGGGTTCAAGGAATTCTCCTGCCTCAGCTTCCCAAGTAGCTAGAATTATAGGTGTGCACCACCACCCCCAGCTAATTTTTGTATTTTTAGTATAGACAGAGTTTTGCCATGTTGGCCAGGCTGGTCTCAAACTCCTGACCTCAGGTGATCCACCTGCCTCGGCCTCCCAAAGTGCTGGGATTACAGGTGCGAGTCACCACTCCCAGCCTCAAATATTATTTTAATATAGAGTACACTGCATTTTTCTCATTGTCAAAGAGACAAATATTCAGTATACAAAACTTGTAAAATAAAGAAGTTTAAGAGAGAGAAACAAAAAGCATATAGTAGTCCACCATTCAGAGATAGTAATGGGTAATATCTTGGAATAATTTGAGTCTTTTTTCCCTCTATTTATACACTCAAAAAATACGTATTGAGCACCAGGTTCTGTGTTAGGAGCACTCACTAGGAGAGAGTGGAGAATAGGATAATCACTGCTTTCTTGCAGCTTGTTCTCTATGTCAAGGGGAGAATACCAAATGTAAAATACAGTCAAGCACCGTGTAATGACCTTTCGGTCAACAATGAACCACCTATACAACAATTATACTGGATTGTACTGGAGCTGAAAAATTCCTATTGCTTTGTGATGTTGTAGCCATCATAACATCATAGCACACTGCATTACTCATATGTTTATGGTTATGCTGCTGTAAACAAACCTACCAGCACATACAATTATGTACAGTACATAATACTTTTTTTAACTTCCCTGTAAAATCCAATTTTAAACAGTATATAATACTTGATAGTGATGATAAACAACTATGCTACTGGTTTATGTATTTACTACATGTTACGGGTTTCTGTATTTTTATTGTTATTTTAGAGTGTACTCTTTCTACTTATAAAAAAAATTAACTGTAAAACAGCCTCAGACAGGTCCTTCAGGAGGTATTTCAGAAAAAGGCCTTTTATCATAGGAGATGACAGCTCCATGCATGTTTTACTCCTAAACACCTTCTAGTGAGACAAGATGTGGAGGTGGAAGATAGTGATATGAATGATCCTGACCCTCTGTAGGCTTAGGCTAATGTTTGTTTGTACCTTCTTTTTTTGTCAGGTCCCGCTCTGTCACCCAGGCTGGAGAGCAGTGTGATCATAGCTCACTGCAGCCTCAAACTCCTGGGCTCAAGCAATCCTCCCCTCTCAGCCTCCTGAATAGCTAGGACTACGGGCATGTGCCACTATGCCCAGATAATTTTTTAAATTTTTTTTAGAGATGGGGGTCTTACTATGTTGCCCAGGTTGGTCTTGAACTCTTGGCCTCAAATTATCCTCCCATTTTGGCCTCCCAAAGCATTGGGATTACTGGTGCTAGCCACCATGCTCAGGCAGGCGGATTGCTTCAGCCCAGGAGTTTGAGACCAGCCTGGGAAACGTGGCAAAGCCCTGTTTCTACCAAAAAAATCCAAAACAATTAACCAGGTGTGGTGGCGCACACCTGTAGTCCCAGCTACTTGGGAGGCTGAGGTCGGAGGATCGCATGAGCCCAGGAGGCTGAGGTTACAGTGAGCTGAGTATGACTGCACTCCAGTAAGGGCAACAGAGCAAGACCTCTGAAAAAAAAAAAGTTTTAAAAGTTTAAAATATTTTAAAACAGAAAAAAAAACTTATGTTATAAGGATATATATCAAGCAGAGTCCTGTGGATTAAAAAATAATAATAAGGATATAAAGAAAAAATATTTTTGGATAGCTGTATAATGTGTTTGTGTTTTAAGCTAAGTGTTATTATAAAATAGTCAAAAAGGTTTTTTGTTTTTTTTTTAAGTTAAAAAGCTTATAAAGTAAAGGCCAGGCGCGGTGGCTCACACCTGTAATCCCAGCCCTTTGGGAGGCTGAGGTTGGTGGATCACCTGAGCTCAGGAGTTCCAGACCAGCCTGGCCAACATGGCGAAACCCTGACTCTACTAAAAATACAAAAGTTAACAGGGTGTGGTAGCACATGCCTATAGTCCCAGCTACTCGAGGGGCTGAGGCAGGAGAATTGCTTGAACCCGGGAGGGGGAGGTTGCAGTGAGCCAAGATTGCACCACTGCACTCCAGCCTGGGTGACAGAGCAAGAGCCTGTCTCAAAAATAAATAAATAATAAAAATTTTAAAAAAGAAGCTTATTGTGAGCTAAAGTGAATATATTATTAAAGAAAAACTCTTTTCATGAACAGTATAACTTCAGTGTACAGTGTTTATAAAGTCTACAGTAGCATGCAGTCATGTCCTGGGCCTTCATGTTCACTCACCACTCACTCACTGACCCACCCAGAACAACTTCCAGTCCTGCAAGCTCCATTCTTAGTGAATGTCCTATTCAGGTGTACCATTTCTTATCTTTTATACCATAGCTTTCTGTGCCTTTTCTATGTTTAGATATGTCTGGATACACAAATACTTACCATTGTGTTATAATTGCCTATGGTATTCTGTAACATGCTGCACAGCTTTGTAGCCCAAGAGCACCAGGCTATACCATATAGCTCAGGTGTGTAGTAGGCTATACCATCTAGGTTTGTGTGAGTGCACTTTATGATGTTTGTACAACAACTAAATCACCTACGGATGCATTTCTTAGAACATAGCCCTGTCATTAAGTAACACATAACTGTAAATAGTTGTGGTGAGTACTATGAAGGCATCAACTATTCAGCAGAGATAGAGGCTTCCTGGGTAGGTTCGTAAGAATGTTGAAAGTTATGCTGAAGAGAATAGTCAGGGAAGGTCTCTGTGAAAAGCTGAGACCTAGGCTGAGACTTAAAGGATCAAAACATCTTAGTGACTTAAAAATGGGGAAAGCATTCTAAGCAGAGGAGAAAATGAGAAAAAGGCCTTGGGATGGGAAATATCTTGGTATGTTTAAGGAATAAACATTTTAAAATAAAAGTAGGATCACAGTATATATACAGTTTTATGTTCAAATTTTTCACTTAGTATTACAGCATAAATCCTTGGGTCATGAAATACAAATGGTAATATTTTTAAAGTAAATACTTTGGTAAATTAAAACACTTAGAAGAGACTTCCACTTCCCGGCATGATAGTATAATAGGGATTGGGTTTATCCCTAGAATAAAGACATCTCCAGTAACTTTTTTTTTGAGACAGGGTCTCACTCTATCACCCAGGCTGGAATGCAGTGATGCAATCATGGCCTCGACCTCCCAGGCTCAAGTGATCCTCCCACCTTAGCCTCCTGAGTAGCTGAGACCACAAGTGCTTACCACCATACCCAGCTAATTGTATTTTTAGTAGAGACAGGGTTTCACCATGTTGGCCAGTCTGGTCTCAAACTCCTGACCTCGAGTGATCCACCCACCTGGGCTTCCCAAAGTACTGGGATTACAGGCATGAGCCACCACACCCAGCCACCAGTCCCGTTTTTTTAAAAAAAACTTAAAAGCAAGCCTCAAAAATGGACAAAGGATTTGGATGAACATTTCTCCAAAGAAGGTATTCAAATGCCAACAAACAAATGAAAAAATGTTCAACATCAAAAATTATTAAGGAAATGCAAATCAAAACCACAATGAGTACTACTTTCACACATAGGAGGACAGCTTTATCAAAATGATAATAACAAGTGTTGGTAAGGATGTGGAGATATTGGAACTCTCATTCATTACTGGTGGGATTATAAAGTGATACAGTCACTTTGGAAAACAGTCTAGCAGTTCATCAAAAAGTTAAATATAGGGTTATCATGTGAAACAGCAATTCAACTCCTGCTATATATTCAAGAGGAATGAAAACATACATTCACACAAAAGCTTGTACACAAATGATCATAGCAGCATTACTTTTGCCAAAATGTAAAAAGAGGCCAATGTCTAACAACTGATGAATCGATAAATAAAATGTGGCAAAGCCATACAATTAAAGATTGCTTAGCCATAAAAACAAATGTACTTATACATGCTACAACATAGATGAATCTTGAAAATATTGTGGTAAGCAAAAGAAGACAGTCACAAAGAACAACATATTGTAAGATTCCATTTATATGAAATTACCAGAATAAGTATATTTATAGGAACAGAAAATAGATTAGTGGTTACTTAGGGCTTGGAGAAGTTGAAGGGGTGTAAGAATTGACTGCTAATGAGTTTAATGTTTCTTTTAGGGAAGACAAAGTGTTCTAAAATTAGATTTTGATGATAGTTACACAGTCCTGTGAACATACTACCAAACTCTAATTTATACACTTTAATTTTTCATTTTTAATTTTTTCAGTACAGAGATGGGGTCTCACTATTTTGCCCAGGCTGGTCTTAACTCCTGAGTGCAGGTGATCCTCCCACTTCAGCCTCCCAAAGTGGGATTATAAGCATAAGCCACTATACTTTTATACTAAATTATATACCTTAAATGAGCAAATTATTTGGTAAGTGAATTAATCACAATAAAGCTATTTTTTTAAAAGAAAACCTCAGAAGATCAAACTGTTTAGAAATAAGGTAACTACATCCCAAAACAAAGCTCAAGAATATTTATAGGAATACAAAAACATCCAGGAGCCAGTAAGGTAAAATTCACAATATTTGGTACCCAATCAAAAACTACCAGGTATGCAAAGAAGCAGTAAATTATGACCCATAATGAGAAAAATCAATCATTAGAAACAGACTCAGAAATGATATATTATAAAATTAGTAGGCAAGAACATTAAAACAGCTATTGTAACTGTGTTGCGTATTTTCAAGAAGGCAAAGAAAAGATTGAGCATGTTAAGTAGACACAAAATATAAAAATACCCAAATGAACCTCTAGAGATTAAAAATTACAATGGGTGAGATGAAAAATACCCTGGGTGAGACAAATATTACACTGTAGAAGAAAAGATTAATGAAGACATAGAGAGAAATAAAACACAGAGGTGAGGAAACAGATTCAATGTGCTGTGGGAAAACTTCCAGCAGTCTAATACATCCAACTAGAGCCCGCAAAGAAGGAGGAGCAGAAAAAATATCTGAAATAATAATAACTGAAAGTTTTCCAAATTAGATGAAAATTGTAAATTTAAAGATCCAATTCTAATGAACCCCAAACAGAAGAAACATTATGAAAAAAAATTAAGATATATGATAATCAAATTTTTAAAAACCAGAGACAAAGAGAAAAATCATTAAAGCAAAATAACAGTCAAAGTCTCATCAGAAATAATGGAGACAGTGAGGCAGTATTTGTCCATCTGGAGTTCTATGCCCACCAAAAATACAGTTCAAAATGAAAGTGAAATAAAGAATTTTAAGATATGCAAAAGCTGAAAGAATTCATCAGCAGCAGACCTGAACTAAAAGAAGTATAAGCTGGGCATGGTGGCTCACATCTGTAATCCCAGCACTTTGGGAGGCCGAGGCGGCGGATCACTTGAGGTCAGGAGTTGGAGACCAGTCTGGCCAACATGGTGAAACCCTGTCTCTACTAAAAAAAAAAAAAAAAAAAAAAACCACCAAAATTAGCCAGGCGTGGTGGTGTGCACCTGTAATCTCAGCTACTTGGGAGGCTGAGGCAGGAGAATCACTTGAAACCATGAGGCAGAAGTTGCAGTGAGCCAACATCGTACCACTGTACTCCAGCCTGGGTGACATAGCGACACTCCATCTTAATTAAAAAAAATTATTATTAAAGAAAGTCCTCCAGGAAGAAGAAAAATACAAAATGAAATGTATAGATTTAATAGATCTACACAAAGGAATGCAGAGTATGGGAAATGGTAAGAATGTCGGTAAATATAAAACACTTTTTCTTATTTTAAAAATCTCCTTAAAAGATTTGACTATTTAAAGCAAAAATAATAATAATATATTGTAAGATTTATAGAAGTAAAATGTATGATCACAGTGGCACAAAGGCCAGAAGTAGGGAAATGGTAATATACCATTATAAGAATCTTACACTAGGCCGGGCACAGTAGCTCATGTCTGTAATCCTAGAACTTTGGGAGGCCAAGGTGGGCGGATCACAAGGTTGGGAGTCTGAACCAGCCTCACCAACACGCTGAAACCCCATCTCTACTAAAAATACAAAAATTAGCTGGACATGGTTGCGCATGCCTGTAATCCCAGCTACTTGGGAGGCTGGGGCAGGAGAATCGCTTGAACCTGGGAGGCGGAGGTTGCAGTGAGCCGAGATTGCACCATTGCACTCCAGCCTGGATGACAGAGCAAAACTCTGCCAAAAAAAAAAAAAAGAAAGAATCTTACATCATACTTTAAGTAGTATAAATTAAAGATAGAAAGATAGACTGTGATAAGTTGAAGATGCACATTATAAGTTCTAAAGTTCTAAAACTAAAAAACAAAGTTATAGTGAATAAACCAATAAAGAAGATAAACTGAAATAATAAAAAATCAATTAATTTAAAAGAAGGCAACAGGCTGGGCACAGTGGCTCATGCCTGTAATCCCAGCACTTTGGGAGGCCAAGGCAGGTGGATCACGAGGTCAGGAGTTCAAGACCAGCCTGGCCAACATGGTGAAACCCCGTTTCTACTAAAAATACAAAAATTAGCCAGGCGTGGTGGTGGGCACCTGTAATCCCAGCTACTTGGGAGGCTGAGGCAAGAGAATTGCTTGAATCCGGAAGGCAGAGGTTGCAGTGAGCCAAGATTGTGCCACTGCACTCCAGCCTGGGCAACAAGAGCAAAACTCCATCTCAAATAAATAAATAAGTAAATAAATAAATAAATAAGAAGGCAACAAAGAGGGGAAAGGGGAACCAAAAAAAGATGGAATAAACAGAAAACAACAGCAAGTTGGTAGCTTTAAACCTGAACATATTAGTAATCACAGTAAATGTAAATGATCTAAGTATCTCAATTTAAAAACAGAGATTATCAGATTGGATAAAAACCAACATTTGCCTATAACAAATGTACTTTTAATGTAAAGACACAAATAGGTTAAAAGTAAATGGATAAAAAATATATGTCATGCTAACAATAATGAAAAGAAAGCTGGCATATATGTATTAACAACAAAGTAGATTTCAGAGTAAAACATGTTACCAATGATAAAAAAAGGGTCAATTTGTAATAATAAAGGGGTTAACTGTATCCCTTATTCAAAATGCTTGGGACTAGAAGTGTTTCAGATTTTGAATTTTTTGGATTGATGAATAAATATGTATATACATTATGAGATATCTTGGAAATAGTCCCAAGTCTAAACACAAAATTCATTTATGTTTCAAATCTACCTAATACATATAGCCTGAGGGTAATTTTATATAATATTTTATATAATTTTCTACCTGAAACAAGGTTTGTATACATTGAACCATTTTATTAACTTTCATGGATGTCCTTGCATGGGAGTACAGAAAGGGGACTGGGAGCATCTACTTTCCCTTATGGATGATGAATAAACTATGTGTTGTGTGCTTGTGTTTTGACTGTGACCCATCACACAAGGTCAGGTGTGTAACTTTCCAGTCATGTCAACACGGAAAATGTTTTGGATTTGGAGCATTTTGGATTTCAGATTTTTTTATTAGGGATGCTCAACCATAATTCTAAAGTTTTATGCATTTAATAACAGAGCTTTAGAGTACATAAAGTAAAAACCAATAGAATTGCAAGGAGAAATAGACAAATCCACAATTATGGTCAGAAATTTCAATATGCCATCATAATAACTGATAGAACAAGTAAGTAAACAGAATATCAGTAAGGATGTACAGAAAACTTGAACAAGACTACCAACCAACTTGGCCTAAGTGACATTTATAGAACACTTTACCCATTACAGCAAAATACACATCCTTTGCAAGTGCACACCGAACATTTATCAAGATAGATCACAATCTGGGACATAAAAAAGTTTCAATAATTTTGAAAGGACTAAAATAATGCAGAATATGTTCTTTAGCCATAGTGGTATTAAATTAGAAATCAATAGGAAGACATCTGGAAAATCCCCCATATATTTTGGAAACTAAATAATATACATCTAATATCCATGGCTCAAACATGATATCAAAAGAGGTATTAGAAAGTATTTTCAACTAAATGAAAATTAAGGCACAAATATCAACATTTGTGGAATGCAGCTAAAACAATAGAGGAAAATGCATCACACTAATGACTGTATCAGAAAAAATAAGAAAGGTCTCAAGTCAACGATCTCAGTTTCCATCATAAGAAACTAGAAAAAGAAAAGCAAATAAAATAAAAAGTAAGCAGAACAAAGGAAATAATAAAGATCAGAGGAGAAATCAATGAAATAAAAAGCAGTAAAATAATGGAGAAAATCAATGGAACCAAAAACTGATAGATCTCTAGCCAGAATGACAGCAAAAAAAGAGAGAAGGCACAACCTACCAATACCAGAAATGAGGGGTTGAGGGGATCATCACAGGAGGTTGGATAGATATCAAACGTAAGAAAATATATGAACAACTTTACTCCAGTAAATTTCAAAACAGATGAAATTAATAAATGAGCTGGGCGCAGTGGCTCACGCTTGTAATCCCAGCACTTTGGGAGGCCAAGGTGGGTGGATCACTTGAGGTCAGGAGTTCAAGACCAGCCAGACCAACATGGTGAAACTCTGTCTCTACTAAAAATACAAAGAATTAGCTAGGCATGGTGGTGCGTGCCGTGCCTGTAGTCCCAGCTACTTGGGAGGCTGAGGTGGGAGGTTCGCTTGAGCCTGGGAGGTGGAGATTGCAGTGAGCAGACATCATGCCACTGCACTCCAGTCTGGGTGACAGAGTGAGACCATGTCTCAAAAAAAAAAAAAAAAAATTTCCACAGATTGTGGCTTCAACGAAATTAATAAACTATCTGAAAGACACACACTGCCAATGCTGACTCAGAAAGAAACAGGTCATCTGAATAGCCCTATATCTATAAAATAAATTAAATTTATAGTTAAAAAACCTTCTCACCAAAAAACTCTAGGCCCAGACGACTTCACTGGAGAATTCCACTAAATATTTAAATACCAATAAATACCAAGTCTGTATACTCTCCAATTGATTCTATGAGGACACCATTACCATAATACCAAAACCAGACAAAGACAGTACAAGAAAACTACAAATCGATATCCCTCATGGACATAGATACAAGAATTCTAAAGTTATATTGCATCACATACATACTTAGTGTACATAATGTCTATGGATGCTTTGGTGCTATAATGGCAGAGTTGGGTAGTTGTAACAAAGAGTGTGTGGCTAACTTTACTATCTGGCCCTTTCCAGAAAAAGTTCGTTAACTTTTTACTAAAGTTATATATTGAAAGAGATAGAGAAATGGCCACCTTAAACTGGTATTTTATCTGAAACCAAACTGCAGGTAAATAATAATATCTTCATCCTTCTCTTGTTACTTTAAGCTCCCTCACTGCCTGTATCCATCTCCTTCCCCTCCCCCAACAGTCTTTCCTCAGAGAGCTAACTTAGCAGAAAGCTTAAATCATTCAACCAGCAAGCACCAAAAGCAAATTCATAATGAGCATCAAGAGCCTTAACAGCAGGTCAGGCACTGTGGCTCGCACCTGTAATCCCAGCACTTTGGGAGGCCGAGGCAGGCAGATCCCATGAGGTCAGAAGTTTGAGACCAGCCTGGCCATCATGGTGAAACCCCGTCTCTACTAAAAATACAAAAAAAAAAAAAAAAAAATTAGCCGGGTATGGTGACATGTGCCTGTAGTCCTAGCTTCTCGGGAGGCTGAGGCAGGAGAATCTCTTGAACCCAGGAGGAAGAGGTTGCAGTGAGCCAAGATCACACCACCGCACTCCAGCCTGGGTGACAGAGTGAGGCCCTGTCTCCAAAAAAAAAAAAAAAAAAAAAAGCCTTAACAACCTTCTTATCTTTAGATGCAGTAATTAACTCATAATCAAGTCCATGGATATAATTAAAAATTCATGAAAGTTTCATGCACAAGTTCATTCACAACAATGTTACATATGCTACAAAATTGGAAATATACTATATCTCTAACAATAGAAGAATTACTTGCTTAATAAATTATCTACTCTTCCTAAAAAAAAGTTTAGAAAGATTTTTAAGCACAAAAAGCACTATATAAATTATATTTATTATCTCAAAATCTTTAAGCAGGCTATATATGTAAATACACACATAGTAAAAAAAAAAAAGACGAAGAAAATATGACAAAATAGTTTCTCTGAATTGTAAGCCTACAGTAGATTTTTGTTGCCTTTTAAAATATATTCTTATTATACAGTACAGAATTAAGTAAAATAAAGATATAAGGGAAAAGTCTAAAATAATATGAAGCAAATGTGATGCACACACACTGCAAATGGTATTCCAAATGGTTTTAGGTAGCACTTGAGTGAATTTAGAGGGAATGAGTGGTATTGAGTTTTATTAGACACATGTCATTTAAATACAAATACTGAATAAATAATTTAATGGTACACAAATATGGCAGCTTGTGAAGATAATATACTGATGGCTCAAGTCTGGGGAACACATTTTAAAGGAGAGAAGATCAAGGATTTTACCAGAAAGAAACCACATATAAACACACACACACTAAAGATTCCTTTTGCTTTTTTTTTTTAAAGGGCAAAAGATACATACGTGCATAATTTTATTTATTTTTTTCTGGAAGAAATCATAGGAAAATTTAGGATACTTTTAGGAAGAGAGAATAGGGAAAGGGACAATTCAGCTTTTTTCTCCTCCTTGATCCCTCCAAAGTAAATATAATCTCTTCTTTATTCCACTCCAAAGGCTTCTTGGTTATTACTTTAATCTACCTTGCATATCCCCCATAATAGATGATAAACTCCTTAAAAACAATAATTGTGTCTTACTTGCCTTTGCCCCCGTGCTATAATTTGAATATGTTTGTTTGCCTCCACCAAAGCTCATGATGAAATTTGATTCCCAGGCCGGGCGCGGTGGCTCATGCCTGTAATCCCAGCACTTTGGGAGGCCGAGGCGGGCAGATCACCTGAGGTCAAGAGTTCAAGACCAGCCTGGCCAACATGATGAAACCCCGTCTCTATTAAAAATACAAAAATTAGTTGGGCATGGTGGTGGGCGCCTGTAATCCCAGCTACTCAGGAGGTGGAGGCAGGAGAATCGCTTGAACCTGGAGGTGGAGGTTGCAGTGAGCCAAGATGGCACCACTGCACTCCAGCCTGGCCAACAGAAGAAGACTCCATCTCAATAAAAAAAGAAAAAGAAATTTGATTCCCAGTATGGTGGTGTTGGGAGTTGAGGCCTAATGGGAGGTGTTGGGTTATGGGGACGGATCCTTCATGAATGGCTTGGTGCCATTCTCGGTAGTGAGTGAGCTCTCACTCTCTTGAGACTGGATTAGTTTTAACAGGAATGTGCCCATGAGAATGGGTTGTTATGAAACCAGGATGCCCCTTGGTTTTCCCTCTTTGCACATGCCTGCTTTCCCTTTGACTTTCTTCTTCATGTTATGAGGTAGCATGAAAAGCCCTCACCAGAAGCCGAGCAGATGCCAGCGCTATGCTTCTTATACTTCTCTGTTTATAGAACCATGAGCTAAATAAACCTCTTCTCTTTGTAAATTACCCAGCTTCAGGTATTCTTTTGTAGCAAAATATTTGCTGAATTAAATTTAATAGTAACATGCCACCAAACATAATGATAAAATGTCACCAAACATGCAAAGATCATTTCTATATTTTCTAGAAAGAAGACTAATCATGTACAACTGGCATTCTTGTGTTCAAAAAAATGAAGTGATCTTCATTAAGAAATTTGAAAATATTATTTAATTCATCTTCTTGAATAAACTTTTACAAGTAAATAAATACACCAATGATTGTAGCCTGTGAATATCATTCTGAAGCAAATATCCACCTCAACATTAGATTAAAAAGCATGTCTGGCCAGGCGTGATGGCTCATGCGTGTAATCCCAGCACTTTGAAAGGCCCAGGTGGGTGGCTCACTTGAGGTCAGGAGTTTGAGACCAGCCTGGCCAACATGGCAAGACTCTGTCTCTACTAAAAGTACAAAAAGTAGCCAGACATGGTGGCTCACACCTGTAATCCCAGCTACTGGGGAGGCTGAGGCAAGAGAATTACTTGAACCCAGGAGGTGGAGGTTGCAGTAAGCCGAGATCAGGCCACTGCACTCCAGCCTGAGTAACAGAGCAAGACTCTGTCTCCAAAAAAATAAAAAGTAGTTCAGTTTCAAACATGCTGGCCAGGTACAGTGGCTCACATCTGTAATCCCAGCACTTTGGAAGGCTAAGGCAGAAGGACTGCTTAAGCCCAGGAGTTCGAGACCAGCCTGGGCAACATAGCAAGACATCATCTCAATTTTTTAAAAAATGATACAAACTTGTTGAGTTGGAGATTCCTGTAGCACCTTCCCACAGGGGAAGATAATACTTTTGAGATAAGGAGAGGTTTAGGCTGGGAACAGGAGTTGGAGGTCACCACCACAAGAATGGAAGCAAAATTCCTATGAGAGGACAACTCCACATTTGGGAAGAGTTTAGAGCAGGAAGAGAAAGAAGCCAGGTACAGGACATTGGGCAACAATGGCAAAGAAAGAGAAACCCACAAAGGATATTGAGAGGGCAAGGTGAAGAAGATGGGAGAGAAGCCAGGACGGAGAGTATCACTGAAGCCAAGGTGAGGGGAACTTAGAGAAGGGAGTGGCCAGTCCTCGGCAGGAGTCGCAACAGGTGATTTCAGATATCTCTTGAACTTCTACAGTGTCTTTAATTCTAAAATTGGAGACCCTAACTTGAAAAAAATAATGGCTTCTGTAGAATTCTTCAAAGATATCTTGAAGATATGTCTTCCTAATTCTGGAAGTATCCTTGTATAACACCTTCATTTTATTTTTTTTAATCCTCATAAACCAAAGCATTATAAGATACTACAAGTCTGCAATAGTTAAGTATCAGATTTTGCTCTGGAAAAGCTTACCCGTAGCACCAGATTGGAAACAGATATAGAATCCCTAATTCTCAATGAATTTTGACTGCACGTTGAACAATTTGTGGCTTTTAGATAAAAGTTCTATGTCCATTTTCCCTAAGAACTCCTGATAAAGGCCAGGCGTGGTGGTTCATGCCTGTAATCCCAGCACTTTGGGAGGCCAAGGCAGGCAGGTCACAATGTCAGGAGCTCGAGACCAGTCTGGCCAACATAGTGAAACCCTGTCTCTATTAAAAATACAAAAAATTAGCTGGGTGTGGTGGTGTGTGACTGTAATCCCAGCTACTCGGGAGGCTGAGGCAGGAGAATCGCATGAACCTGGGAGGCAGAGGTTGCAGTGAGCCAAGATCATGCCATTGCACTCCAGCCTAGGTGACAGTGTGAGACTCTGTCTCAAAAAGCAAAAAACAACAACAAAAAACCTCCTGATAAAGTAACATGATAACATACAGACACTAACCTGTTAGGTACATAGTGGCAGGAAACTTCCTTGGGCTGGGCAAGGTTCTCAAGTCTTTTGGTCAGCTGAGCCTTCAAAGCACCCTGGGAAACAGGGCGAATAGGATCTTGATTTCCCCAAAACAGTTTTCTGTTAAGAAGCATACAGATAAAATGGTAAAAAAAAAAATTGATTGCTAGTGAAAATATAAAAAATGACTCTTTTTTTTTTTTTTTTTGAGACAGTCTTGCTCTGTTGCCCAGGCTGGAGTGGAGCGCAGTGGCTCGATCTCAGCTCACTGCAACCTCTGCCTCCCGGATTCAAGTGATTCTCCTGCCTCAGCCGCCCGAGTAGCTGGGATTACAGGCACGCACCACCACAGGAGTTCGAGACTAGCTTGGCCAACATGGTGAAACCTCGTCTCTACTAAAACTACAAAAATTAGCCAGGCATGGTGGCACATGCCTATAATCCCATCTACTTGGGAGGCTGAAGCAGCAGAATCCCTTGAACCCAGGAGGTGGAGGCTGCAGTGAGCCAATATCACACCACTCCACTCCAGCCTGGGCAACAGTGTGAGACCCCATCTCAAAAAAAAGAAAGAAGTAGTGGGTAGAGGTGAGAAAACCATGTAATAGAAGTCAAAGAGGGGAAGAGTTTGAGATAAGGATGCATAAAATATATCAAACCAAATATATTTTGATAAGCCATAAAATATATCAAAGAGCATCAAATATAACTTAGACATCATAAAAGGATGAAAAAAATCAAAAGACAATAGGATTTGGCCAGGCCATTATCAGTGGTAATAACAGAGTGAAAAACATGTCTTTGGATAGGGGTAAATATAACAGCTCAGATGGAGAGAGGTTAGGAGGGTCAGGGATTAGGAAGCTGAGGTAATGTGTATATATATACTGGGTTTGCATCCAGTTTCAAATTCAAAGCAAAAGTTACCTTAGACACAACAATGAAATCAAGTGCATAAAATATGGTCCAAATGATGCCGTCCAAGCACTGAACCCTCATGAGATTATTAGCTGCTTAAAAATTTTGGCCACAAGTAAATATATAAACTTACTATGTACCCACAATATTTTTTTAATAAAATAAAACAAATTTTGGCCACAAGAACTAGAAAACACAGAGTATGAACAAAAGTCACTGAGGATAATGTACAAAGCAGGATATTTGGCTTAAAGTAAGTTAGAAGGAAAAGACCAGTGGGGTGAGAAACAGCAGAGACTCTACAGTCAAGAAAAATTTGGTGGCTGGACGTGGTGGCTCATGCCTGTAATCCCAACAACAGTTTGGGAGGCCAAGGCAGGTGGATCACCTGCGATCAGGAGTTCCAGACCAGCCTGGCCAACATGGTGAAACCCTGTCTCTACAAAAGTACAAAAATTAGCTGGGCATGATGGTGGATGCCTGTAATCCCAGCTACTTGGGAGGCTGAGGCGGAAGAATCACTTGGAACTGGGAGGTGGAGATTGCAGTCAGCCAAGAACGTACTACTGCACTCCAGCCTGGGCGACAAAAGGAAACTCCATCTCAAAAAGAAAAAAAAAAGAAAAATTTGGAGGTAAACTTCATCAGGAAGTGGGGAGGCTAACCAACAGGCTAAAGTAGCATATTATAAACAGATAATGTACCACTTTACTGACAGCATTTTAAAAATTACCTGTTTAGCAGTTACATGGCTAGTAATATCAAGAAAATAAAAATGTAATCTTCTATGGTCCATATCCAGGACTTGACCCCAGAGGATAGGATCTTTATCCATACCACACCTGTCTGATGGATCCATGAAATAGAACCAAGTCTGACACCATCACAATTACCCACAGAATTCTAGAATAATGGAACTAGAAGGATTCTTGGGGGTTCAGTGTTCAATCACCCCATTCTGCACAGCTAAAACTCTAGTCTGTTTCAGATTTCCAGATTTAGAAAACACAAAACAGCTCTCATTTCCATTTACAGAGTTTTGTTGTTCTGAAATTCTTATAATCTCTCCCATCATAACAAATATTTATTTAGCTTTCATCTCTTTAAAATGCTTTATGTACTTTTTGAATTTAGAAATCAGCCTTCAAACTTTCTTTGCCAGTCTAGTCTGGCCAACCACAAATTCTTTGAATGTTTCCTCATAGGATCCGTCTTTCTTTTAATAATTTTCTTCGCTGGCCTTTGAGACTCTCTCTTTCCTGGTTCTCTTCTAGCAGCTCTCTCTGTTTGTTTTTTGTTTGTTTGTTTCTTTTCTTTCTTTTTTTTTTTTTTTTTTTTTGAGACAGAGTCTCCCTCTGTCACCTGGGCTGGCGTGCAGTGGCATGATCTCAGCTCACTGCAACCTCAGCCTCCCAGGCTTAAGCAATTCTCCTGCCTCAGCCTCCCGAATAGCTGGGACTACAGGCACGTGCCACCATGCCTGGCTAATTTTTGTATTTTTATTAGAGACGGGGTTTCACTACGTTGGCCAGGCTGGTCTCAAACTCCTGACGTCAAGTGATCTACCCGCCTTGGCCTCTCAAAGTGCTGGAATTACAGGCGTGAGCCACCACACCTGGCCTCTCTCTGTTTAGCATTTCTTTCACAACTCAAACAATGGCACGTGCTCCAGGCTTCCAATATCTTCAATATTATTATTATTTTTATTATTTAGAGATGGAGTCTCTCTCAGTCGCCCAGGCTGGATTGCAGTGGCACAATCTCGGCTCACTGCAACTGCCACCTCCCAGGTTCAAGCAATTCTCCTGCCACAACCTATCTCAAGTAGCTGGAATTACAGGTGCGTGCCACCACGCCTGGCTAATTTTTTGTATTTTTAGTAGAGATGGGGTTTCGCCATGTTGGCCAGGCTGTCTCGAACTCTTGACCTCAAGTGATCCACCCATTCCAGCCTCCCAAAGTCTTGAGATTACAGGCATGAGGCACTGTGCCCATCCTCAATGTTATTTGATTATTACTAAATACTGGCAAATCCCAAATGAGTCTGTCCAGTTATTCTCAAGTAGTCTCCTGAGTGCTAAATCCATATTTCCAGATACTTACTGAATGTCTCAAAATCATCTGCATGACCTAATGTATCTTCCTCCCAAACCTATCCCCCTCTTGTATTTTCTTTCGCAGTCATAATAGCATTTTCTACCTTATTTCTAAAGACAGAAAACTAGAAATCATATTTTACTCCTTCCTCAGACTTCTATAATTCATTTGTCACTAGGTCCTGTCCATCTATGTTTTGACTCTAACCTTTGTCTCAACCCTTAAAGCCAATGTGTTAGGATAGGCTATCATTATTTCTCTCCTGCATTATTTCAATAGCCCCAAATTATCATCTTGCCTCTGGTTTTCCATGCCATCAAAGGAATTGTGCCTTTCTAAAATAGACAGGGTGATATAATGGAAAGAAGCGGGCTTTGTGGGCAATGGATGTAGATTCAAATCCAAGTTGAATTGGGTAAGTTACTTAACTTTTCTAAACTTTACTCCCTAATCAAATAATGTCTCCAATTTTTCTATTGTTTTCAAATAGGGTGGGTTGAGTGTTCCAAGATTTTGACAGTTCTAATAATATTCATTAACATCTCTCTTATCAGTGTATACCTCTACTCAATATATATGTGTGTGTTCCTATCCATGAATAAGAGACAATTTAATGCATACTATATTTTCAGTTTTAAGCCTCTTAAAACTTAGTCTTTAGAGCATAGCAAAGTTGCAAGATACAGCATTAATATACAAAAGTCCACTGATTTTTTTGTATGCCAACAAAGAACAATCGGAATTTGAAATAAAAAACACAATGCTATTTACATTAGCACTGCAAAAAATTAAATACATAAGCATAATTCCAAAAAAATACATAAAAGATCTATATGAGGAAAACTACAAAACTCTAATGAAATAATCAAAAAAGAGCTATATAAATGGAGAGGTATTCAATATTCATGGATAGGAAGACTCAATATTAAGATATCAATTATTCCTGGCTTGGTTTATATATTCAATGCAATCCCAGTAAAAATCCTAGCAAGTTACTTCATGGATATTGACAAACTGATTCTATAGTTTATATAGAAAGACAAAAGACCCAGAATAGTCAACATAATATTCAAGAACAAAGTCAGAGGACTAACACTACCTTACTTCAAGACTTACAAAGCTACAGTAATCAAGGCAGTGTGGTACTGGTGAAAGAAGAGACAGATGAGTGGGATAAAATACAGATCCTATAAGTAGATCCACACAAATATAGCCAAAGGATTGAAGGCAATCCAATCAAGAAATGATAGTCCTGGCCAGGCACGGTGGCTCATGCCTGTAATCCCAGCCCTTTGGGAGGCTGAGGTAGGCAGATCACCTGAGGTCAGGAGTTCGAGACCAGCCTAACCAACATGGAGAAACCCCATCTCTACTAAAAATACAAAATTAGCCAGGCGTGGTGGTGCCTGCCTGTAATCCCTGCTACTTGGGAGGCTGAGGCAGGAGAATCACTTGAACCCGGGAGGTTGCAGTCACAGTGAGCCGAGATTGCACCATTGCACTCCAGCCTGAGCAACAAGAGTGAAATTCCATCTCAAAAAAAAAAAAAAAAAGAAATGATAGTCTTTTCAACAAATGGTACTGGAACAACTGGACATCTAAATGCAAAAATAAATAGTCTAGACACAGACTTTGCACCTTTCATAAACATTAACTCAAAATGTGTCTAGATGTAAATATAAAACACAAAAATATAAAACTTTCAGGAGTTTCATAGAAAAACACACAGGAGGAAATCCAGGTGACTTTGGGTTTAGCAATGAGTTTTTAGAAACAACACCAAAAGCATGATTCACAAAGAAAAAATCAGTAAATTGAACTTCATAAAAATTAAAATTTCTATTTTGTGAAACACACTGCTAAGAGAATGAAAAGCTAAACCATAGACTGGGAGACAATATTTGCAAAACAAGTATCTGATAAAGGATTGGCATCCAAAACATACAAAGAACATTTAAAACTCAACAATAACAAATAGCCCAACTAAAAAGTGGGCAGAAGAACTGAACAAACACCTTACCAAAGAAGATATACAAATAAGCAAATATGCTCAACATCAGTTCATTAGAGAATTGCAAATTAAAACAATGAGATACCACTACACACCTATTAGAATGGCTAAAATCCAAACACTGACACCACCAAATGCTGACAAAGATGGAGAGCAACAGGAACTCTCCTTCATTGCTTGTTAAAATGCAAAATGGTACAGTCATCTTAGAAGAGCTTAGTAGTTTCTTACAAAGTTAAATATACTCTTACCATATTATCCAGCAATTTACCCAAATTAGCTAAAAACTTAAATATACCAAAAAAAACCTGCACGTGAATGTTTATAGCAGCTTTATTCATAATTGACAAATATTGGAAGCAACCATGATGCCCTTAAATAGGTAAATGGATAATCTATGATACATCTATACAACTAAATAGTACCCACATCAATAGAATATAATCTTAAAAAGAAATGAGCTATCAAGACAAAAAAAACATAAAGGAAGCTTAAATGCATATTACTAAGTAAAAGAAGCCAATCTGAGAGATTACATACTGTACAGTTCCAACTAAATGACTTTCTAGAAAAGACAAAACTATAGAGACAGTAAATAGATCAGTAGTGGCCAAGGGTTTGGAGAGGGAGGAAAGAGGAAAAGAAATGAATAGTTGGAACACAGGTAATTTTTAGGGCGGTGAAACTGTCCTGTATGATACTATAATGGTGGATACATTATGCATTTGTCAAACCCATAAAGCTGCACAACACAAAAAGTGAACCTTAATGTAAACCATAGGCTTTAATCAGTAAAAATATATCAATATTGGCTCATCAATTTTAACAATTGTACCACAATAATGCAAGATGTTAGTAGTAGGAAAAACTAGGGGGAGGGGTGGTAAATATGGAAACTCTACTTTCTGCTCAATTTTTCTGTAAACCCAAAACTGCTCTAAAAATTAAAGTATATTAATTTTGTTTAAAAAAAAAAAAAGCAATAGGACTGGCATGGTGGCTCACGTCTGTAATCCCAACACTTTGGGAGGCCAAGATGGGAGGATCACTTAAGCACAGGAGTTTGAGGCCAGCCTGGGAAACATAGGGAAACCCCCGTCTCCACAAAAAAATTTAAAAATTAGCTGGGCACAGTGGTATACACATGTGGTCCCAGATACTCAGGAGGCTGAGGTGGGGGAATCACTTGAGCCTGGGAGGTCAAGGCTGCAGTAAGCCATGATTGCACCACAGCACTCCAGCCTGAGAAACAGAGTGAAACCCTGCCTCAAAAAAAAAAAAAAAAGCAATAGGAGATCCAAAAAATATTCAAGCTTGACTCAGGAGCCAAAGAAGAAAAAGAGGAGTCCCTTGGCCAAGCATGAAAGGACTAAGGGTCCAGCTTGCTGGAGACCCAGAGGACAGGTGTGTTCTAATAAGAGGCTTAGAGGTATCAGGATTAGTGATAGGAGCCTTAGAGATACAGGCAGCAAAGCTGGACTTGGAGAATGCACAAAAAGTTTCAAGAGTGTGGAGTCACACCCTTGAGCAGTGGTTCTCAAGTCTGTCTGCCTATAGAATCATCTGGGGAGCTTTTAACTCCCCAAGTCTATGGCACACCCCATATCAACTAAATCAGGATTTTTGGGGAAAGCACTCAGTCATTATTAAAGTTCCCCAGGTGATTCCAATGTACAGCCAAATTTAAGAACCACTGACCAAGGGTTAGGCTTTTACATGCTGACTACAATGAGGTGACAATATTGGTTCAGAGGATCCAGTTAAGTAGAGGTGGATGGATAAATAATACTTACCTGTTTTATGTAATGAACACAATCATCACAAACAAGACCATACAATATTGCCTTACCTGTCTGGAGTTCCCCATTGCTTTTTAGGCTTTGAAAGATTTGGGGTTCTCTTCCTAGAAGAAAAACTAACAAATAGCAGCTGATTAATTCAAAGAGAATGCTTAAGAAATGTGGTTACATTAGATGACTCCTACTCAAACAAATCCCATATGAGGGGGAAAAAAAAGAAGAACTAAAACCAATGCTGTATTTGATGTGATTTGAAGAGTGCTGAAAGGCTCAAAGTATCCAAACATTCTTTGTACCCAACATTCTCACTTCTAGAATTACTAATATAGCACATAATAAAATTAAGACAATAAATTATGCAACCAAACAAAGAACATATTGTCTCCAGAAGACCCGAGGTAAAATGCACACTTGTTAACAGGAAAAACCTCAATCAGTCTATTAAGGTCATTTGTAGATGGCTTGGTGGCACTGGATTCTGAAGAGATTGTACAGACAAATTTCAGACAGAATATCTGACTTTGGAAAAACTATGAAATAGGCAAAATACACTTTTGGTATCACTCAATCCCCTCTGTGCCTCACTCTGCTCCCTTGAACCTTCCCTAATTTTTCTTAATCCACTTGTAGCAGAGAGAGTTTGTGCCCTCCAAGTGTCCATGTGTTGCCCTATGTTTCCCAGCCTCCTTTGCAGTTGTTTGGAGTGACATAACTGTCACGTCTAATTTCAGCAAGAGTACTGGGTATCACATAAGAGCTAGTGCGTCTCTTCCACTTTTCTCTTTCCCTGTTGCAGGGACCTAGAAGCCACATATCCTAGACAGCAGAGCTACAAGGTAGAGGAGGGCCAATCAATTCACACTAGACTCTGGCAGGAGGGAGAAATAAATAAACTTTTATTGTGTTAAGTCATTGAGAGTTCTGTGTCTTGTTTGTTAATGTAGCATTGTCTATCCTACGCAGACTAATACACCACCTATGTTGTGGTGACTCATATTACAACTGTGTATGGCCTTGGTTGGAATCTGATGGGGCCAATACATGACAACTCTTTTGGTCTACCATCTTTAGAAACCAACTGAAAAATAGGCACAGGAGTCAGACAAATAGAATAAAAATACTATATGTTATTGACAAAACCATATCGAAATGAGTAGTTTGAATCCCTGACACCCCCGAATTGAACTGACATCCCAAAGCTGCAGGCCTCCTCCTGTAGGGGCTAAACTTGCTATGTGATAGAGAGTAGATCACAAAGATCCTTGTACAGATTGATGCACCATCTTACAGATCACTGTAGACTGGCAGGCCCCAAAGAAAAAGGGTCCCAGAAGGGACCAATTCTCTCTCCCAAACCTATCAAACAGATGTCACTCCTACCCCATGGAAAGTCTAATTAAAGAGTGAGGCAAGAGGCCAGGAGAATTACTCAAAGGAAATGCTTCAATGTATAATGAGGGAGGTGATAAGGAAAAGCATCCCCCTAACACTTGCCTGAGCTCTTTAATGGGCTCCAAACTCTTTTAGAATAAGCCCTAGCCCTGATGTCAGGTAGGATTCAGTCACTGACAGAGCACATACAAGGCATGATGTGAAGAAATGGCCTTCCTAATTAAGTGGTGATTGATGCACCGTGGGAGGAGGCAGTAGGGGAGAGGGGGCTCAATAGTCAGCAGCTACCAAGGTTGCACATTTGTATAACCTCTCAGCCTCTTTTTTTTCTGTTAGAGATAGAGTCTCACTATGTTCCCCACGCTGGAGTGCAATGGCATGATCACAGCTCCCTGCAGCCTCGAACTACTACCCAAACTCAGCCTCCTGAGTAGCTGGGACTACGGACACCATACCGGGCTAATTAGGCACAGCACATTTGCATAAAAACGAACTTTTTAAAGGATACAGGGATAGATAATGGAGATAGCACAATTTCCTCACATGATGACCCCGAATTAACAGATCAAAGAGAAACAAGAAGCAGTAAGAAATAACAATAACGAAAAACTTTTTTGAAACCACACTCGTCACAGCCTTTTTAAGTATAAAAATTTATGAGACACAAACTATCCAGTCACAGGAAAGCTTGCTCACTCAGCATACATTATTTATTTTAAGTACTGTGGTATTTTGAGTGGATACTTGGTAATATTCAGTAAATGTTAATTCTACCCGCTCTACTCCTCAGCCACCTGACAACCTTGGGAAAGTGACATAATTTTGCTGAATTTCATTTTCTCTCGGTAAAATCTAGTTGATATATCTGTCCTATCTACTTTTCAGAATTCTTGTGAGAAAACCTATTTTTTTTAACTGAAAACCATTACACAAAAATAAGGTAGTAGTATTTGCTGCCTGAATAAGGAAGGGGGGAAAAAACTAGAAGCATGGTAAATACAGCCAGGTGTGGTGGTTCACACCTATAATGCCAGCACTTCAGGAGGCTGAGTTAGAAGGATCACCTGAGGCCAGGAATTTGGGACCAGCCTGGGCAATGTAGTGAGATCTATCTCTAAAATAAAATTTTAAAAATAAATATTAAACATAAAATACAAAATAAGTCTGAATAATAACCATACATGTAAATGAGCTAAACAATAACAATAAATATGAATGGTTTTGACCCACTTCTTTAAAAAGTAGATGAAAATAAAATCTGGTATTATTTACTTTTCACCTACATGAACCATTGATATGAACCCTTGGTATTTCTCCCTAATGATTTTATAGGATGAGTATCTTTTATCCAAAATGCTTGGTACTAGAACTATTTGGAATTTTTGATATTTTCAGATTTTGAAATATCTGTACATACATAATGAGGTATCTTGGGGATGAGACCCAAGTCTAAACACAACATTCATTTATGTTTTATATACATCTTACACACATAGCCTGAAGGTAATTTTATATAATATTTTAAATAATTTTGTGTGTGAAACAAAGTTTGTGGTAAGTTCTTATGTGTGAAATTTTCCACTTGTGGTGTTATGCCCATGCTCAAAAAGTTTCAGATTTTGGAGCACTTGGGATTTTAGATTTTCAGATTAGGGATGCTCAACCTGTATTCTGTCTCCTCTTCTAACTCTATCTTAGCCAAACAAAGGGTAAGCATCGGTATTCAGGAGGCATTTATTGTTGTGCATTATATGCACATGTACACATATACTTTTTTCTTTTCTTTTTTTCATAAAGGGAACTTTCTTGAAAAGCCATTAGCTACCGTACTTGAATTAGAGGCAAGGGAGATTGGGATACATTGAACTGGAGCTTCACAAAATCTGTGATTCGAGATTGTCAGTGCAGAATCCCAAATCCCTTAAAGGTTCAGATCTACTAAGTAACAAGTCAAGTACCTAGCAAACAAGTGAAAAACTAAGTGAATAGAAGTGTTCTCCAGCTAGGCGCGATGGCTCACCCCTGTAATCCCAGCACTTTGGGAGGCCGAGGCGGGCAGATCACGAGGTCAGGAGATCGAGACCATCCTGGCCAACACGGTGAAACCCCATCTCTACTAAAAATACAAAAATTAGCTGGGTGTGGTGGCACATGCCCGTAATCCCAGCTATTCAGGAGGCTGAGGTAGGAGAATCACTTGAACCCGGGAGGCAGAGGTTGCAGTGAGCCAAGATCATGCCACTGCACTCCAGTCTGGGGAACAGAGCGAGACTCTGTCTCAAAAAAAATAAAAAGAAAAAGAAAGAAAGAAAAGAAAAGAAAGAAAAGGACCTTATGACAAAGGGAGAGCCTAGGAATGTCCTTTTTGAAAACCCCAAGGTAGACCCACGTCAAATGAATCTGCCCCATCCAGATTGGCTGGCCTATTAGTTTAGGTCTGTGAAAATAGTACTATAACTATGTCTTACCATTTCCTTACAAAGTCACAGGAAACAGGATTTGCTAAAAGAAAACAAAAGTAAAAGCAAAAATTAGATTCAACAGGAATCAAAGATATGATTAAGATAGCATCACAAATTAAAAGAGAAAGGAGTTAGAAAAAAATATTTGGGGAAATGGCCAACTGAAATATATCATAGTATGTACCAAAATAAACCAAAGGTAAATCAAGGAGTTAAATATTTTAAAAACTGAATTAGAGGAAATAAGAGAATATCTACTTGATCCCTGGATTTTAATCTTCTAGAGTTAAAGCTGGCAAAAGATATAAAGGACAATATAAATAGATTAAAATACTTAAAATTTCTGTGTCAAAAATTAAACCTTAAAGATGACAGAAAAATTTGGAGGAATATTTGGCAATAAATATGATAAAGGGTTAATAGTCTTAACATTTGAAGAGTATAAATGTACAGATTATAAGAAAAACACTAAGGTAAGTGTCAAAATTAAATAGACAAAGGATGAGAACAGAATTCACATATGAAGATATATAAAGGGCTAATAACTAACATTAGTAAAAGTTCATCAGCACTACAGGAAAGGTAAAAAAAACAGAAAGAGAACGCTCAAACTTGCTTATAATCAAAACAATGCAAAAAATGAGATTTTTCTTTAAACTGGCAAATTGGCAAAATTTTTTTGCAAAGTATAAAGATGTTGGAAGGGTAAGATGAAATGAGTCCTTCTGTGCATTGCTGGTAAAAGTCTAAATTAGTATATTTTATGAAAAATAATTTGATAGTGTAAGTCGGTAATGTTTACATGCCTTAGTCCAATTCTATTTATAGAAATGGACCCTAAAGAAATAATTCAAGTGTGGGCAAAGATTTATGCAGAAAAATCTTCACTGTGGTATCTTAAACAGTGGGAAATTAGGTAATCCTGAAATGTCCAAAACAGAAGAAATGGTTAAGCTAATGAAAAATCTCATTTATAAGCTGGGTTTTTTTGTTTTTTTGTTTTTTTGTTTTAACGTGGAAAAATGTAGGTGATCCCAAAGGCCTTATAATGATGGATTGCTCCAGAGTCTTTTCTTGGGAGTTTTTAATCCCATCTAAGAGTTTTGAAATAACATTGTCTAGAATGTTTTTGGTAAAGAAAAGTGGGTGCGCTACAGCATCAGACAGACATGGCTCAAACCTCAGTTTTGTTGCTTACTCCACTGTACAATCTTGGGTAAATTAATTTCTCAGGGATTTAGTTTTCCCTTCTCAGATAGGAGGATTAATAGGTCTGTGTAAAGATTAGTGATAAACAGCCTCGTGCAGTGGCTCATGCCTGTAATCCCAGCACTTTGGGAGGCCAAGGCAGGCAAATCACCTGAGGTCAGGAGTTCGAGATCAGCCTAGCCAACATGGTAAAACCCTGTCTCTACTGAAAATACAAAAATTAGCCACTCATAGTGGTGTGTGCCTGTAATCCCAGCTACTTGGGAGGCTGAGGCAGGAGAATTGCTTGAACCTGGGAGGCGGAGGTTGCAGTGAGCCAAGATTGCACCACTGCACTTCAGCCTGGGCAACAAGAGCGAAACAACTCCATCTCAAAAAAAAAAAAAAAAAGAGGATTAGTAATAAAACAAGATTAGTGTATACATGTACATCACTTACATATATATGTATAGCATCTTGCATATAATAGATGAATGGTAGTTACAATTATTGGTTACAACTTCAGTGTATCAATGGCTTAAATAGAGCACTGTAGGAAACACAATTAACTATTCAACGAACTTGTGATTTGGCTCCTATAGGCAAGCATGGTGCCAGTATGGAGAGAACACAAATGACGAAGGTCTCTCTTCTCAAAAAGTTTACGCTCCATTGGGAGGCAGGCTATGAATTTAAACAAAAAAAAGTAAATGGAACTTTTAAATTCAGATATTTTCTGTTGTTTCAGACCTAAGGGAAAAGGGAGAGTAGTCTACAAAAATGTCCCTCGCAGCCAGCCGTGCTGTCACCCATGAAAGTTGCAGCGCTTATTCTATGGGCTTTTTATGTATTACCAACCTTGCCTTTCAGCTTTATGACCTGACACAGGTTAGAGAGTCAGTAAAAAACTGAATCAGTCCTAAAAGACCATCTATAAGTACTGATAATGTGAATGAATAACTCTTTGCTATTGCTCTTTCATGCTATAATTTCTCCTATAGGTAAAGTTTTCACTCTTTATTTTAGAAAACACACTTTTGAGGTTATCTCACTAATTGGCAGGATTAAATAGCTCTCAGGTGGCTGTTGTTAGCTAATGTCCCAAGCAAAGCAGTGTTATAGTGGTTTCCAAATTTGTCCGCAGATTAGAATCACCTGGAGATCTCTTACAAACTACAAGTCCCAGGCCACATCTCAGACCAATTAAGTCACAATCTCTGGGGAAGGGACACAGGCATCAGCATTTTTTGAAGCAGACAAGTTTGGGAACTGCTATGATATCATTTAATGGCTGAGACCACTGGCTCTGGAATCAGAGTTCCCGGAACGAAATTTTGGCTCTAACTTCTGATCTAAGGCAAGTTTATTTAGGATCTCTGCAACTAAGTATTTTCACGACTGAGTTCTTGCTTCAAAAAGTTGTTAGAGGAAAGTTAAATAATACAAGGAAAGCACTCTGCACAGTGTCCAAAACACAGTAAATACACTATAAATGATATCCATTATTAATTCTAAGAATTTAGGAATTAAGATTCTGCTTAAATTTCTGTGAATTAAAAAAATGTGGCTGGGCACGGTGGCTTATGCCTGTAATCCCAACACTTTGGGAGGCCAAGGCAGGTGGATCACCTGAGGTCAGGAGTTCAAGACCAGCCTGGCCAACATGGCGAAACCCCATCTCTACTAAAAATAACAAAAATTAGCTGGGTGTGGTGGCGGGCGCCTGTAATCCCAGCGACTCAGGAGGCTGAGGCAGGAGAATCGCTTGAACCCAGGAGGCAGAAGTTGCTGTGAGCCGAGATCATGCCATTGCACTCCAGCCTGGGGGACAAGAGTGAAACTCCGTCTCAAACAAACAAACATAAACAAAAATGTTTAAGTAATTGTTAAGGAAGTGTTTACTATTAAGGGTTCCAACTGCTTTTTTTTTTTTTTTTTTTTTTTTGAGACGGGGTCTCTCTGTTGCCCAGGCTAGAGTGCAGTAGCGCAATCATCACTCACTGCAACCTCCACCTCCCCAGTTCAAGCGATTCTCGTGCCTCAGTCTCCCGAGTAGCTGGGACTACAGGTGTGTGCCACCAAGCCACGCTAATTTTATTTTTTGTAGACAGGGTCTCACTATGGTGCCCAGGCTGGTCTTGAACTCCTGGGCTCCAGCAATCCTCCTACCTTGGCCTCCCAAAGTGCTGGGCATGAGTCACCACACCTAGCCATGAAAATTATTAGTAAAATGTTAAACCTACTTTGTAAACATGTACTCACATGTATTTTCATTGGTTTATGTGTTTCTACCCTCCCTTCATTTCTAAAAGGATTTGAGGTTGCTTACATAAACAGACTACAATAGGATATGTCTGTTTTTAGATGAAAAACTCAAGGAAAGAGAAAAATAGTCAGGAGAAGGGTAAGAAAAATAAGGGAAGCATAGATAATAAAGCCTAGCATAGTTGTATCAGAGCATTCTACCAGGGAAAGAAAGACACCAGCTGTTCCTAACAGTGGAATCTTTTAGGAGGAGGGCGGAACACGGGCTTCATCACCATTTATTTCTTTCTTGTGTTTGTTTTCTCTCTCATAGATTAGTCAATCACATGCAAATGTCAGTAGCCCGGCCGCAGACTAGGATTTACACTGACACAGCTGCGCCGGGCGGGTCTGTGTGGACAGCACTGTCCTCAGTGGTATAGGACAGGCTCGATGGCCACGGGCGTGCTGACCACCACCTTGCGGACAGTCGTCTCGGGGACACAGAAGCGCAGCCTGCGATGGGCTTTCCTGTTGAGAATGCTGCCGTTGCTGAGCTTTCTGGTCAGTGTTGCAGAGGATGACGTAGTTGTGCAGGTCCACAAGCGGGTCTGGAACTGCTCCACAGTCTCCCTCCCGCCCTCGGGCCAGGTGGCGCTCCAGACGGCGGAGCCAGAGCGCGTGCGGCCGGCAACCAGGCCACCAGGGGGCGCAGGTTGGCAGCGGCTGGAGGGCTGCGGGGCTCGGCCTAGCGGAGCCAAGCAACTCGAACTGCGACACAAGTTGAAATTTAAAAAAAAAAATCTCTCGGATGAGGTCTTAACTGGTGTTATACAAGGAGCAACATAAATTATAAAACGTTGGTGGAAAACCAAATAGAACCCTATTTTTTTTTACGTTTTTTCCCCTCTTCAAAGTTTATTCCTGATTTGTGTTGCATGAAACTAAGTTAAAAAAATAGTTTCCAGTGAAGTACTATAAATGACTGAGTATGAGGCATGATTTTCCCCCAAAAATTATTCTTCAGTAAAGGTTACCTTATATGCAAGCTCTTAAAAGAACCCATCTTAAGAGATGCTTTCTCAATTGCTTTATTTTCTCAACAAAGAACTGGGCAAGGAAAACGTATTGGGGCCGGGCACGGTGGTTCACACCTGTAATCCCAGCACTTTGGGAGGCCAAGGCGGGCGGATCACTTGAGCTCAGGAGTTCGAGACCAGCCTGGACAACATGGTGAAATTCCATCTCTACAAAAAATACAAATATTAGCCGGGCGTGGTGGCTCACACCTGTAATCCCAGCTACTCGGGAGGCTGAGGCACGAGAATCACTTGAGCCCAGGAAGCAGAGGTTGTTGCAGTGAGCCTAGGTAGGGCCATAGCACTCCAGCCTGGGCAAGAGAGCGAGACTCCATCTCTCTCTCTCTCTCTCTGTCTCTCTCTCTCTCTCACATGCACATACACACACACACACACACACACTCTCTCTCTCTCTCTCTCTCTCTCTCTCAATATATGCTAGAATGGGAAAAGTACAGAGTTCTCCCTACCAAAATTAATAGGTTAAGCGAAGGAAAGGAATAAGAAATTCAAAACAGATTTAGTAATTATTCTTGGGAATATAATCTCATAATCCTAAATGCTAGGTGTTGTTCTAAAGCTTTAAACATTATTTTATTTATTTATTTATTTATTTATTTATTTGAGACAGAATCTCACTCTGTCACCCAGGCTGGAGTGCAGTGGCGCAATTGGCTCACTGCAACCTCTGCCTCCCGGGTTCAAGTGATTCTCGTGCCTCAGCCTGCCAAGTAGCTAGGACTACAGGTGCACACCACGACACCTGGCAAATCTTTGTATTTTTAGTATAGAAGGGGTTTTGCCATGTTGGCCAGGCTGGTCTCGAACTCCTGGCCTCAACTGACCACCAGCCTCTGCCTCTCAAAGTGCTGGGATTACAGGTGTGAGCCACCATGCCCACCCCTAAACCTTATTTTAAAAAGCAAAACATGGCTGGGCGCGGTGGCTCACGCCTGTAATCCCAGCACTTTGGGAGGCCAAGGTGGGCAGATCACGAGGGCAGGAGGTCGAGACCATCCTGGCTAACACGGTGAAACTCCGTCTCTACTAAAAATACAAAATATTAGCGTGGTGTGGTGGCGGGCGCCTGTAGTCCCAGCTACTCGGGAGGCTGAGGCAGGAGAATGGCGTGAACCCGGGAAGCGGAGCTTTCAGTGAGCCAAGATCGCACCACTGCACTCCAGCCTGGAGACTCCGTCTCAAAAAAAAAAAAAAAAAAAAAGCAAAACATAAACACAAAACGCAATAAACCACATAGTGATTGTATTGTAAAGGTAAAAGTACACGTACAGGATGAATTTTTTTTTTAAAAGTTCCTACTTTTACATGACATGAATGGGTTCTGATGGCTCGTGATAATTTCCAGTGACAACATCAAACACAGGTTCAAAGGGACCCTGTCTTACTCCTAACAAAATAATAGAATCTAATAAAATAATGGTATCTAGGCAGTGAACAAGACTGGTTGTTAAAACCATCTGGTGAAAGGTGGATTGGAACTAACGTTGAGGGATCAGGGCTGACCTCACCTGAACCCACTCATCAATCTTACATTCCCCACAAGTGGGAGAGCCAGAGGCATGCGCCTTACTCAAAGTGTGGTGCTAGAGGAAGAGCACGTTCAGCACCACCTATCAAAGAACCTTGCCAAAAATAATTTATTCTGAGTTGAAGCAAGCCTCTTAATCTGCAATATGGGATATTTTACCGAATTTTCCTGACAAATACATGGTGTTTCTAAAAGGGAGAGAGGACAAGGTCTATTGATGAAGAATAACAGAGACAAACAGACTGCAGGGGAGAAAACATACGTTATTTTCTTCCCCTTTTTAAGATCTTAGTTGAGACACTCTCCTAAAAAAAAAAAAAAGGTAAATTAACAAAAGAAAAACAAGCAGAAGTTTATGAACATGAGCCGTACCCATCATGCAGGAGAGGTCTCAGTTCAAAAGTATTTCTCTCTCAACGCAGTGGTTTGGGGGCTCTGCTTAAATAGAATTTTAACAAAGAGCCATACATGCTATATACAGTGACCAGAGAAAGGAGAAAGCAGTTGTGGTCTTTTTAAAGTCAGGAAAATGTGGGAAGATAGTAAAATCTGTTCCCAGATTTCTCTGTTGCCTGCTAGTGCCTTCTCCAGTAAGGAAGGGTTGATGTCCCCGCCGCCAGGCAAACGGAGCCTGAGGCAGAGCATTCCTCTGCGTTTTCATTGTCTTTTACTTAACATTCATCAGTATTTTGGTTTCCTTCCAGACCTAACTCCCAAATGCAATGTGAGGCTCTTGTTTAAGTCCTAATTTGAACAAATCAACTGTAAAAATATGTTTTTGAGACAATTAGGGAAACATGTATTTAGTGGGCATTAAAGAATAATTGTGGCAGGGCATGACAGCTCATGCCTGTAATCCTAGCACTTTGGGAGGCTGAGGTGGGAGGATCGTTTGAGATCAGGAGTTCAAGACCAGCCTGGGCAACCTAGGAAGACTCCATCTCTATAGAAAAAAGAAAGAAAGAAAGAATAATTGTAAATTTTGTTTGGTGTAATTATGACATGATAATTATGTGGTTTTTTAAAAATCCTTAGCAATTAGAGCTGCATACTGAGGTATTTATGGGTAAAAAGACATGGTATCTGGCAGTTTCTTTAAAACAAATTTGTCCTACAGGATGCCCAAAAATTAGAGTTGGGGGGTGCCTAGATGAAACAAGATTCAAAAACAGTGTTAATTATTGAAACTACGTAATGGGTACATAGGGGTTTATTATAACATTCTCTATTTTGTGTATGTTAAGAAATTTCCATAATAAAAAAATCTTTTACGTTTTCTATCTCAAATAACTTAGAAATAAAAATAATGTGCCCTTAAAAAGTGTATTAAATTACTCAAAAAATGACTCTAGTGATGTCAAATATGCAAGTGAAAAAATTAATAAAACTGTTTTCCATGAAATATGACATTAGGAATAAATATTTCTAAATTATACCATTTATTTTAATATGTTACTTTTATTTTTTAATTTAAATTTTTGTAATACAATTATAAACATTTGTCTATTTTAGCTCTATTTTTTAAAATTTATATATTCAAATTGGCAAAAACATTTAAATGTCGTTATATTCAAGAATATACAGTAACTGCACTTTGGCAATATCTTGTTATATCAAATTAAGCAGTTATATTAAAATATAGACTCTCAACATTTGTTCATAGTGATTGGCCAGTCTAGCCACTTCATTTCACTAGAAAGGAAACAGACACACAGCTATGATGTAACCGAAAGTAAATCACAAGTTTCCTAACTCCTAGTCCAGTGCTCTTCGCAACAGAACCAAGTTTCCTCTTCTACTAAATGTATGCTCCAATTGAAATCCCCAGGATGCAACTGGAGCCATGACTCCTGGGCACAGCAGTGTTCAAACATTGACATTTCTTTGGGGACAGTAGGGAGGAGTTGACACATCCAATCCATCCTCATTGGCTGATTTTCCTGTAGTACAATTCCAGTATCACTTTCTGTCCCCAAAATGTTTCCCAGCCCACTCTTCCAGAGAAAATAGCAGCGGTGCTTCTTTTCTCCCATTTAAGGGGCCTAACCTATCTCGTCAGTAGTTCACAGGCTTTGGACGAACTGATGGGCTTTGGCTGTCTTTCTTTCTTTTCTTTCTTTCTCTCTTTTCTTTCTTTCTCTTTCTTTCTTTTCTTTCTTTCTCTCTCTTTCTCTTTCTTGCTCTCTCTCTCTCTTTCTTTCTTTTTCATTCACCACTGATCAGAAGGTATTATATGGCTTTTGTTTGGTTTTGAGACAGAGTCTCACTCTGTCGCCCAGGCTGCAGTGCAGTGGTGCGATCTCGGCTCACTGCAACCTCTGACTACCGGGTTCAAGCGATTCTCCTGCCTCAGCCTCCTGAGTACCTGGGCTTACAGGCGTGCACCACCACTCCTGGCTAATTTTTGTATTTTTAGCAGAGGCAGGGTTTTGGCATGTTGCCCAGGCTGGTCTTGAACTCCTGACCTCAGGTGACCCAACTGCCTCAGCCTCCCAAAGTGCTGGGATTACAGGCGTGAGCCACCATGCCTGGCCCATGATATGGCTTTGAATGCCGGTCCTCCACTATATGCATGGAGACAACATACCAAGTCTCACATTCTTCATCTGTAAAATGGGGACGCAAATAGTACTTACTTCAAAGGGTTGTCTTAAGGATAAAATGAGATTACATTAAATATTTAAAACACTCAATGAACACAAGCTACTATTAATATGAGCTCAGTAACTCTTGAGTGAATCTAGAAAGTGTTCAGGAATGGCCATATGAATGACTTTTATGCTGACTTTACCCATTCATTTTAAGCTTTGGAACAGAGAAGGATAAAGAAACTTAAATCCCAGTCCAAGGTCATGCAGCTTACCTTTCAGGTAGAAAGACAGACAACAAGCAAGTAAATAACTTCAGATAGTGGTAAGCGCTGGGAAGGAAATAAATCAGTGTGATGTGGCTGGTAAGGCAGAAGGAGGGGGTGCCTACTTTAGGGAGAGAAGTCAGGGCCTTCCTGAAGTAGCATGGTCATGAGACTCTCTCTAAAAAGTTTTCAGACTCTGCTTTAGAAAACACTACATTAAGGCAGGCACGGTGGCTCACACCTGTAACGTCAGCAATTTGGGAGGCTGAGGCAGGCAGATCACTTGAGGTCAGGAGTTTGAGACCAGCCTGGCCAACATGGTGAAACCCTGTCTCTACTAAAAATACAAAAATTAGCTGGGTGTGGTGGTGCAGGCCTGTAATCCCAGCTACTCGGGAGGCTGAGGCAGGAGAATCGCTTGAACCTGGGAGGCAGAGTTTGCAGTGAGCTGAGATTGCACCATTGCACTCCAGCCTTGGCGACAAGAGCAAAACTCCATCTCAAAAAAATAAATAAGTAAAAAATAAAAAGAGGTTATTGTTGCCACTTAACTCAGAAAAATGAAGTGCTTGTCCTGTAGGATACTCCAGTACATTTTACTTTGTATGCTATGGATGTGTTATTGTTGTGGATATATTCAGCCTCCCCAACCACAGAAATAGTTCTTCAAGGAAGGAATCCATGTCTTATTCATCTACAGCTCAGTACCTACACCATAAACATAGTATGTGCTCAATAAAGTTCAGCAATAACAGTGATGATTAGGTGATGATACTATTGTTAGGTGATAGAATAATAGAACCAATTCTATAAATTTTTAGAATTTGGCACACAACCAAAATGCCATGTCTTAGTCATCTTTGCACTCCATAGGACATAGAAGAGTGACTTAGTAGTCGCTCAATAAACGTTGGACGAAAAAAAATCTTATTGAGTGAGTAGAGGCACGGGGATGTGCTAATTATTGCCCAACGTTTACACCACTTTTTGTAAATATTATATAAATATACTTAGTGTTTGTTGAGCTTTACTAAAGGAATTAATGTAAAGACTTACTGGAATTGACAAGGAAAATCTAGAAGACAAATTGAGAAGGTAGAAGGCTTTAAAGTAGTCTTTTCTTTTGTTTTGCTTTTTTGAGACGGAGTCTTGCTCTGTTGCCCAGGCTGGAGTACAGTGGCATGATCTTGGCTCACTGCAACCTCCACCTCCCAGATTCAAGTGATTCTCCTACCTCAGCCTCCAGAGTAGCTGGGATTACAGTCACATGCCACCATGCCTAGCTAATTTTTATATTTTTAGTAGAGCTTGGGTTTCACCATGTTGGCCAGGCTGGTCTTGAACTCCTGATCTCAGGTGATCCGCCTGCTTAGGCCTCCCAAACCATTACAGGCGTGAGCCACCATGCCCGGCCTAAAATAATGTTTTCTAAAGCAAAGTCTGAAAACTTTTTAGAGAAAGTCTCATGACCATGTGACTTCAGGAAGGCTGCTTTAGGTAGCATGGACAGGAAAAGCCCTACAAAAGATTAGCTTTCTCACCTCTTAAAAACAGGCTGAGACCCAGTAATAGAAATTAGCCATGAGAGAATCCTGGGAAAACAATAGGCATGCCAGGTAGAGAGAACCACAGATGCAGACTCTGAAGCAGGGCAAGTATAGGGGTTCACCTTTTGGAGGAATAGAAAGGAAGCCAGTATGACTGAGACCAAGTGAGCATGAGGGCGAGTGGTAGGGGATGTCAGAGACCCCGTGGAGCTCTACACACTGCTGCAGGAAGCTTGGATTTATTGTAAGAGCAATGAGACGCCACAGGAAGGACTATAAGGGAAAGACATGATCTGATTCATTTTAAAAATACCCACTCTGGCTGCGGTAGAAATGGGGCTGCAGGGGACAAGAGTAGACACAGGCAGACTTGTCAGGAAACTCATGTAGAAATCCAGGTGAAGCTGGCCGCGGTGGCTCACGCCTGTAATCCCAGCACTTTGGGGGGCCGAGGCGGGGCAGATCACAAGGTCAGGAGATCAAGACCATCCTGGCTAACATGGTGAAACCCCGTCTCTACTAAAAATACAAAAAAATTAGCCGGGCATGGTGGCGGGCACCTGTAGTCCCAGCTACTCGGGAGGCTGAGGCAGGAGAATGGCGTGAACCTGGGAGGCGGAGCTTGTAGTGAGCCGAGATCGCGCACCACTGCACTCCAGCCTGGGCGACAGAGCGAGACTCGTCTCAAAAAAAAAAAAAAAAAAAAGAAAGAAAGAAAAGAAATCCAGGTGAGAAGTGACCACAACTGGACAACTGGAGTGAGTGTGTTAGCAGCAGAAATGAATAAATTCAGGAAATATTCTTGAGATAAAACTGATAGAACTTTCATTGGGTGCATTGTACTTGAAGGTGAGGCAAGAAGAATAGATTTTCTTTAGCTTGAGCAACTTCAAGATATTTTCTCAGATGGGGGAGACTGAAGGAAGAACAAGGCTGGAAGGGAAATCAGGACTTCTGTTTGAAAAAGTATAGTCAATTTGAGAAGCATATGATACATGCAAATGGAGATGTCCAGGAGGCAGTTGAATATGTAAGTGTCAGACTCAGAGAAGAGAGAGAATATAAAAATTTAGAAGGCAGCAGCATAGAAATGCTAAACTCTTGAGTGAGTGTGGTTATGACCACCTAGGGGTAAAAGTGTAAATATTTTTTAAAGGAGTCAGGACAGAGCCTGCTAGAATTCAAGAATTCAGAGAGGGTTCAGCAAAGGAGCCTGAGAAGGAGAAACAGTCAGGTGGATGCTAAACTAGGAGACTATGGTGTCACAGAGGCCACGAGAAGGGAGTAGCCAGTTGTGTTAGATGCTGCCAAGAGGTTTAATGAGATAATAATACTAACACATTGGCTGGGCGTGGTGGCTCATGCCTGTAATCCCAGCACTTTGTGAGGCTGAGGTAAGCGGATCACCTAAGGTCAGGAGTTCAAGACCAGCCTGGCCAACATGGTGAAACCCTGTCTCTACTAAAAATACAAAAATTAGCCAGGCATGGTGGCGCATACTTGTAATCCCAGCTACTCTGGAGGCTGAGACTGGAGAATCGCTTGAACCCAGGAGGCGGACTTTGCAGTGAGCCAAGATCATGCCACTGCACTCCAGCTTGGGAAACACAGCAAGCCTCCATCTCAAAATAGTAATAATAATAATAATAACACTACAACACTACTACTACTACTAGCTAACATCTACTGAGCACTTACAATGTACCACATCTGTTCTAAGACCTTTATGGGTATTAACTCTGAGTCTTTTTGACAATGCTAACGATAGAGAAGAAACCATTGGATTTGGTAACACAGCGGTCAAATGAAGAGATCTTTCATTCAACAACAATTAATTCCTGACTTGTTCCAGGCAAGCTTGAGGCACTAAGGATGAAAGACAAAGGTCCTGCTTCCATAAGAGCTTAATGTAAACAAGTAAACAAATAGATATATCATGCAGTCCGATAAGTGTCTCAAAGAAAATGAGCAGGCCAAATAATGCTGTTTTTGGTACCCCATGAAAAGGAGATGACAAGTTATTTGAAAGAAGAGTGCCCTGGCAGAGGAGAAAGCAAGTGAAATGATCCTGAGCTCGGAGCAAGGATGCCCATGTGCCTGCAGAGCAAAAACCGACAGGGGAGTAGTAGGACATGATGTCATGGACATATCAGGTCAAGTTCAAGGTGAGGTTAGTGACAGGCTCAGATCAAGTGGGGCCTTGTAGGCCTGCTAAGGACTTTAGAGCAGGGGTTCCCAACCCCCGGGCTGTGGACTGGTTTTGTCTGTGGCCTGTTAGGAGCCAGGCTACACAGCAGGAGGTGAGTGGCAGGCGAGCAGGCATTACAGCCTGAACTCCGCCTCCTGTCAGATCAGTGGTGGCATTACATTCTCACAGAAACAAACCCTATCGTGAACTGCGCATACGCATGTGAGGGATCTAGCTTGCTGGGTCCTTATGAGAATCTAACTAATGCTTGATAGATTGATCTGAAGTGGAACAGTTCCCCCCCACCCCTTGAAAAAATTGTCTTCCACGAAACCCGTCCCTGGTGCCAAAAAGGTTGGGGATCCCTGCCTTAGAGGTGAGAACCCTACCTGAGGTGAGAACCCATTCTGGAGGGTTGAGAGCAAGAGAACTGCATATAATTTATGTTCTAAGGGACTTCTGTGACCAGTGTAGGTATAATGAACCGGGGATGGTGCAAGACAAGAACCCAGCTGGAGGCTACTGCAGTGGACCTGTAGCAGGACGAGGCACAGACAAAACCCCTCAGACACTGAGTAAAAGAAGGAAGGGCTTTATTCGGCCGGGAGCATCAGCAAGACTCATGTCTCAAAAACTGAGCTCCCCGAGTGAGCAATTCCTGTCCCTCTTAAGGGCTTACAACTCTAAGGGGGTCCGCATGACAGGGTCATGATCGATTGAGCAAGCATCACTGGGGGCTGCATGCACCAGTAATTAGAACAGAACAGAACAGGACAGGGATTTTCACAGTGCTTTTCCATACAATGTATGTAATCTATAGATAACATAACCAATTAGGTCAGGGGTCGATCTTTAATGACCAGGCCCAGGGTGTGGTGCTGGGCTGTCTGCCTGTGGATTTCATTTCTGCCTTTTAGTTTTTACTTCTTCTTTCTTTGGAGGCAGAAATTGGGCATAAGACAATATGCGTGGTGGTCTCCTCCCTTAGACCAGGCAAGAGATGATAGTGGCTTACAAAGATGATGACATTTTAAATGTTAAGAAATGGCATAGTCAGGATATAGCTCAAAGTTACAATTTGCTAATGGTTTAAAGTCTGAGTGTAAGAGAAAAACAGGCGTCAAGAATGATGCTAAGGTTTTTAGGCACCTGGATAAATAAATGGTGGTGCCATTTGCTGAAATGGGAAACAATGAGGGAAGAGCACATATGGGTGTTGTAGGAAGACTTCATTGGTGGGCACATTATGGTTTTTTTGTTGTTGTTGTTGTTTGTTGTTGTTGTTGTTGTTGAGATGGAGTTTCACTCTTGTTGTGCAGGCTGGATTGCAATGGTGCAATCTTGGCTCACTGCAACCTCCACCTCCCGGGTTCAAGCGATTCTCCTGCCTTAGCCTCCCGAGTAGCTGGGATTACAGGCATGCGCCACCACGCCTAGCTATTTTTTTTTTGTATTTTTAGCAGAGACGGGGTTTCACCATGTTGGCGAGGCTGGTCTCGAACCCCTGACCTCAGGTAATTCACCCACCTGAGCCTCCCAAAGTGCTGGGATTACAGGCGTAAGCCACCGCACCCAGCCCACCTTATGTTTTACATGCCAAATTGATATTCAAGCGGGGATGATAAATCAACGACTGGTTATAAAATTTGAGTTTAGGGGAAAAACTGAGGCTAGAGATAATTTGGGAAGTTACCAGAATATAGTTAAGGCCATGGAACTGATGACCTAACCCAGGGAATAAGGAAAGTTCTAGAAGAATGAATCTGAGAGGACTAAGCCATTGGTCACTTCAACCTAAAGGCTGGGAAGAGGAGGATTCAGCAAAGGAAACTGACTAAAGAACAATCAGTGAGGTACAACAACAGAGGTAGAGGCATCCCAGAAGTCAAGTAAAGAAGACTTCTAAGAAAATAAGAGGTTAATGTGTCAGATGAGTAAGATGAAGATGAAGAATTAGCCATTGAATTTCACAAGGCAGCGATCATTGTGACCTCAACAAAAGCCACTGCAGCTAAGTGGAGGGGATGAAAATTTAAGTGGTTCTCTAGAGAAGGGGGAAAAGGGGGGAAAGAGGACATGGAGATGATGACTTGCAGGCAATTCAATTGAGAAATTTTTCCTCTAAAGCAGAGCAAAGAAATCATGGTACCTGGATGGGCACACGGGGTTCAGGGAAGGTTTGGGGTTTCTTAAAGATAAGAGTTATTGTGCATTTTGCTGTTGTCGTTGTTGTTGTTTGGTTAGTTGGTTTTAGTTTTTGTTTTTGTTCTTCAGACAGAGTCTTGTTCTGCTTCCCAGGCTGGAGTACAGTGGCATGATCATATCTCACTGTAGCCTCAAACTGCTGAGTCTGAGGTGATGCTCCTGCCTCAGTCTACCAGTAACTGGGACTACAGGTATGTGCCACCATGCGTGATTAATAATTTTTTTTTTTTTTTTTTTTTTTTTTGTAGAAAGGAGGTCTCACTATGTTGCTCAGGCTGATTTTGAATTCCAGCCTCAAGTGATCCTTCCACCTTGGCCTCTCAAAGTGCTGGGATTACAGGTGTGAGGCACCGCACCCAGTCCATTGCACATGTTTGTATCCTGATGGGAATGATCCAGTAGAGGAGGAATACAATGATGCAGGAGAGAGAGGCTAATTTTAGGAGCAAAGAGCTTAAAGAAGTTAGATGGGATTGAAATCCAACATATAGATTGAGGGAAAGGCCTTTAATAGGAGCAAGGACAGTTCATCCATTATTAACAGGAAAAAATGTAGAGTACATACGTATAGATGCTGGTATTTTGGTGGATTTCATGGTGGAAAGATATGAAGATCTTTCAGAATTTCTTCTATTTTCAGTGAAGAAAAAAGTGAAATCATCGGCTAAGAGCGAGGAGGAAAGGATGCATAAGGTTGAGGAATAAGAGCACTCACCATAATTTCTGGGACAGCTGGAAAATAAATTGACTGTGGAAATACAGTATGACTGGCAAGCAGCACTGAGAGCCCACTTGAAGTTCAGGGGCATGGATTTAAAGGTCAGTTATCATAGTTGGCATAGTTGTTTGCCTTTCTCTTGCCATTATCTGTTATTCCAAGTGCAGGCAAGGGTTGGATTTAACAAGGCAAGAATGACAGAGGGAGAAAGAATCAAGGCAGTGATTCCATTGTTGGTCCATGGAATATAAGGTGAGGAGAGACAGCAGGACATAAGATAGTGATATATAATGAAAAGTTAGTAGGATCAATGGATTTGAAGTCCCTTAAGCTGAAAATTTGATAGGGGGGTTCATGGAGGAGTGAGCTGGAAAGCTAAGACATGGTTAGAGATTAGAGTGCTTGAAATAGTCTGGAAATGGTAGAGCAGTTAACAATGGCTTTGATAGTGGGTGCCTACGATGGGGTGAAGGACGAGATCTTTCCAAGTGAGGAGGTCAGAGAACTGAGAAGCCAAATGGATCATCCAAGTGGATATGAAATCTCTATGCATGATGATAGGAGTGGCGGCAGAGAGAAAAGCAGTAAACTAGAGCAGTTTTGGGAGAGTAGAGGAAAGAAGCCTAACCAAATGTGTTGAGAATGAGAGGTGAAGAAATTGAGTCAGTGAGTATAGACAACTCTTTTGACAAGTTCTGCAATGAAGAACAACAGAGAAATGGGGGTGATGCTGGTGGAAGGGGAGAGTCTGAAAATGACATGGGGTCAAGAGTTATTTCAAGATGGAAGATTCTAGAATATGTGTATGATGGTACTGATTAATTAGGGAGAAATTGATGCTGTAGAAGAGACAGGATAACTGCAGGAAGAAAGTTCTTCAGGAAATGAGAGTGGTACCTAAAGCATAAGTGAAGGATTTTGCCTTTCATTAAAAAAAAAAGGCACAATTCTTCCCTGAAATATGAGAAAAGGCAGAATTCATGGGTACAGATGCGGGTAAAGCAATAGATCTATCGTAAGAAAATAAGGGATTTCATGATTGATCACTTCTATTTTCTCAATAAAGAATGGGGCAAAGTCTTCAGCTGGGTGAGGGGGTCAAAGGTGTGAAGTTTAGAGGAGAGTAAGGCAGTTAGTCATCTTCAGAGACTGGGAAAACTAACTTACTAAGGGAATAAAGTGAGCTTGCCAGGCAGTGCCAAGTGACCAATTGAGATGAAATTGAAATAAACCAGACAGTATGACTGTGCAATTTTGCACAGCAAGAGTCAACTGCTGAGGTGTAAGAAGCGAGTAGATGGACGGCTGGGTTTAATCAGGGTTGAGGTTTTGTCAGAAGTATGATGGATAACCAGAGAGCCAATGGAATGGTGGAAGACATAAGGGAGCAACTGCAATGGCAGACCATGGAATCGAGGCTGGGTAAGGAGCAGTCAGTGAGAACATAAGATAAAAATTGGTTTCCCAAAAGATTGGCGGTCCAATGAGGACAAATAATTGCTTTGGGTTGGGTCATTAGTGAGGGGTCATAAATGAGCGAGTGGGGGCAGAGCAAGGATGTTTATACCCAAGTCCCATCTGCTCTGTTACCTTGTGAAGGTGGTGAGGACTGAGCATATCATGAGCACTTTGTAGATGCATACACTTTGAATACTTGCTCAATGAATGCTTTGTTTCCACATGTGACCATATGCCAAACACTGACGAAAATATCCTCCCTTCAAGGATCACTCTCTTTAGTTAAAGAGAAAGATGAATGGTGAAATACAAGATCTTAAGTGCTCTAATAAGGGTAACATTCAAAGTGCAACCCAGAGGGATGCAATGACTTAACTGTAGAGGCGAATGAAGAAGGGCTTCAAAAGGAGGTAACAATAGCTCATTAGGTGGCAGTGGAAGAGGAGAGATTCAGTTTCTCTCATTATCAGGGTGTCAGTTTCCCATATGAGTCCCTTGAAACCCAAGGGCTGATGACTGCGAAGCAACAGGTAAATGACACGAGTTCTTTTCAATATGGCAAGCTCTTGCATGCAAACCTCCACCTTAGGACCCCCGGTTCTACATGGGGCGTGGGTGCTCAGCGCGTGGGGAATGAGGGGAAGGGAGAAGCAGGAGAGGGGACGAGGGAAGGGGAACACCTACCACCCAGGAAAGACAGCTGAGGCCGTGGCGGGGCTCTGGTGATCAGAGAGGGGGAGATCATTACTGCGGCGCTGGGAAGCAACTCGGTTTCCTTGGCCTCGCGGGACTTGCGGGGCTCACGGGTGTGGCGGAGCTGGCGGGGTTCACGGGCCTTGAGGAGTTTGGGGGCTGCATGGGGCCCAAGGAGTTCGTAAGATGCATAGGAGTCCCGGGGCTTGTGGGGCGCATAGGGAGCGTGGGGCTCATAGGACTCGTGAGGCTCATCACATTCCTCGGACTCGTCTCGCTGGTCTTGCTCCTTGACCTCCTCGGGTTCCTCGGGATTCTCGTGTTTCTCGGGATCCTCGGACTCCTCAAGCTCTCTGTGAGTGTCCAGAATCCTGAGCACAATGGGCTTCTGGAAGACTTCGGAGCAAGTGGATATTTCTGTTGAGACCGGCCCATCGGTCACCTCGGACGGCGCAGATGAACTTAGAAACTCTTGGTTCTCCATTCGCGCCAGAAGCTTCTGTCGCGCGCGGGGCTCACCCTCCCGACTGGTTGCCCAGGCGCAGTTTGCTTTCTGCGCGATACGATAAGGGTTGCCGGGGCCCCCCGCGCCCAGCCCCGCCCCGAGCCCCGCCCCAGCCATACACAGCCCCGCCCCGGTCTAGCCCCCGAGCCCCGCCCTAGTCCCACACAGCCCCGCCCCGGCCGGACTCAGCCACATCTCACTCCGCCTTCCTGCGCGTTGTACGGTTGCCAAGGGGACGCACCACTCACCAGGACCTTCTGGGCGCATCCGGGGACGGAGAAAAGCCAGAGACAGGTCGGTGGAGATAGGAGACGAGATGCTGACCCTGTTCCCCGTGTCCAGAGCAAGGATTCTCGCCTGCTGTCGTTCGCGGAGGCCCTGGGGTAGAACATGTCAGTTTCTAATCTAGTTAGGGCGCCCCTCAGACCCCAGAGGCAATCTATATAGAGCTTGTGCCCAGAGGTTCCTGGACACAATCTCTATACGGGCTTTTGTCCCCTAATCATGCTGGGAGAGGATGCTGAGACTGATAATATTCTAAGGCCCTCAGTTACTAACACTGATTTCCATCAATTTCTAGTTAAATGCACGACCATCAGAATGGAGCGGGGGCGGGGGGCGGGGGGTGCGGGGGAGGTGGATCCACCAGTGCGACATTTGACATAAGCTTACATTCAAGAAGAGTCTCAAACTTGAATGTTTTACTTTATCTCCACATGAAGTTCTATACACAGTCACAAAGAAACACTGACTGGATTAAAAGAAAAATACATTCATGTACATCTTGTGTCTCATTACAGGGCTCACTATCTACTGAAGCATGCTATCAGGTACTTTTTATAAAGGGCTGTAATTATCTTGTGAACAGTACAACTGTGTGCTGTGTTCTGTGGGTGCGTCCATTAATTTGTTAACTGTGGTATCTTTTAAATATACCACACTTCTTGTAACCCTGTTTTTGGCATCCTCTCTTTTTTATCACTTATTATACCAAGAGACTTTAAAAACAGGTGGCCTGGCCGTCTCTCAATCCTTGAGGAGTGCTTTCAGCTAATTTTCATGGTGGTGACAGTGTGATAGAGGGGAATAGAAGTGGTGGAGTTTTACTGATGTGTTTATTTTCAAGGGAAGGGACTAGAGGTGTTAAGGAATAAGTTGTCTGTTAAAATATTTAGTAAACCCAAGTACCCCTTTTGCTCGTTACTGGGTATTCCTTGTATGTACTTAGTCTCATAGATGCTAAGAAAAGTTAGAAGAGAAATATTTTGGATTGTGAATGTTATCTGGAATGGAACTAGAAGATTCATTCTAGCATGTGCGTATATGAATCGGAATCTCCTTCAACCTTACTTTGATATAGATGTGTGTAATATTGTATGGAAGTTCAGGAAATATCCCCCAGAACTTGGAAGGAGAAATAAAGCTACTCTCAGAGAGTTTTAACTCAACCTTTAAACCAATCAGGGAGGAGTTATGTAAATCCACCTTAAAGAGGCAGGATGGCCCTTAAATCAGTAAAAGTAGTCCCCGGTTACATGAAATGTCTTCGAAAGTCCAAAGAACATGTCAATTGAAAGAGGGGGATTCAGGCCACTGTGAATGTACAGAATGAGCATCATAGAGGCTGTGCCTTCTCAAAAACTGCAGAAAGGAGGGGATCTAAGCCAATAGACTGCAATTGTTACAGCCTATCTTTTAGGCCCACTTGCTATGAATGTGGTGCCACTGTATATCAAAATATTCATGTTTAGCTTTCTTTCTTTCTTTTTTATTTGGGACAGGGTCTGGCTCTGTCGTCCAGGCTGGAGTGCAGTGGAGCAATCTTGACTCACTGCAACTTCTGCCTCTTGAACTCACACCATTCTCCCACCTCAGCCTCTTGAGTGGCTGGGACTACAGGCGCATGCCACCACGCCTGGCTAATTTTTTGTATTTTTTGTAGAGACAGGGTTTTGCCATGTTGCCCAGGATGGTCTCAAACTCCTGAGCTCAAGCGATCCACCCACTTTGGCCTCCCAAAGTGCTGGGGTTACAGGCATGAGCCACTGCACTGGTCACAGGCAGCTTTCTGAAATGACTTGCTTCTCAAGGAGTCTGCTTATTGGGAAAGATTATAATGATCACACAGAATGAATTCTTTTCCAAGTCTGTCTTAGTTCATTTTATGTTGCTATAATAGAATACCTGAGACTGGGTAATTTATAAAGAACTTATTTCTCATAGCTCTGGAGGCTGGGGCATCCAAGTGCATGGCTGTGGCATCTGGTGAGTCTTTCTTGATGCAGCATAGCATAACATGGTGGGAGGGCTGAACATGAAAGAGAGGCACTAGGGCTGGACTCATTTTATAACAACCCACTCCCACCATAATGACATCATGATAAGGTCATGGCAGGCCACCCAGGCCCATCATCATCTCTCTGGATTCTACAGTGGCCTCCGAACTGGTGGAACTTCTGACTTTTACCTTTGATCACCTCCAATCATAACACTCCAAACCATTTTTTTAAATCCTCAAGCTTTACATTATAAGGTGTTCCATACTCTGGTTATTTTTTCCCTCTCTAGTCTACTTTGAGCCACTCCACCCTTGCTGTCTACATTCTGGCCTCCCTACTCTTCTCTAAAGTGTCAAGCTCTTTCCCATTTCAGTCTCTTCTCACACCTGTTCCCACTGCGTGGAGCCCATTTCTTCCCACTGTTTACATACTGGCTCTTTTCTAGCCTCTGGGGCTCAGCTTAAATATTACCCACTCAAAGAGGTCTTTCCAGCCCATATTAATTTTAAAAATGTTCCCACATTATTTTCTATTTCATTTCCTTGCTTCAACATAATTTGTAATTATTTCATCTGCTTGTTTATTTTTGTGTATTTCCCCAGCTAGAATGTAAGCTCCTTAAAGACAGTGAAATTCTCTGTCCTGGTCACTGGTATATTCCCTGTGCCAAGCACAGTGAATGACTGTGAATAGCTGTCATTATTTTGTTTTCCTGCCTAGAATCCCTTCCCTTTTCTTCTGAAGGCAGAACCCCTCCTTTCTGCAGGGAACTCATTCAGTATAGTTTAAGGGGCTGATCCTTCCTTCTAACCCAGGTCTGACCAATCCAGCCACAGTAATTGGTTCAAGGATGAATATGCAACCCCAGAAGAGCCAATTGGTATCCCTCCATGAGATTTAATGGATGTCTGCTCAGAAAAGGAAGGTCCATCTTACTCTGAGATCATGAGCTATAAGAATGGCTTGTGTTGACAGCAGTCATCTTGCTGCTCTGAGGAGGGAATCTGAGAATCAAACCAAGCAGAGGTTGGCAGGGCCAGGACATGGAGAGACAGTCTTATCTTTGAACTTCTGAACTCCTGAATCCACCCATGCCCAGATTTTCCAGGATGATGAAGAAAAAAAAATTCTTTTTTTGTGGGGGTACACACAAATTTGAGTTGAATTTCCGTTAAAAAATTTTTGTAGAGACAGGGTCTTTCTATGTTGCCTAGGTTGCTCTCTAACTCCTGGCCTCCAGCAGTCCTCCTGCTTCTGCCTCCCGAAGTGCTGGGATTACAGGCCTGAGCCACTGTGCCCAGCCTTTTTGAACAAGGTCTCATTCCATTGCCCAAGCTGAAGTGCAGTGGTGCAATCACTGCTCACTGCAGCCTTGACCTCCCCAGGCACAAGTGATCCTCCCATCTTAGCCTCCCAAGTAGCTGGGACTACAGGTATGCACCATCACATCTGGCTAGTTTTTTGTTTGTTTGTTTCTGGTGTGTATTTTTTGAAGAGATGGGGTATCACCAAGTTGCCCAGGCTGGTCTCAAACTCCTTGGCTCAAGTGATCCACCTACCTTGGTCTCCCAAAGTGCTGGGATTACAGGCGTGATCCACTGCATCCAGCCTGAATTTCCTTTTAACTGAATTTATTTTTAGCTGAAAGAGTTCTGGCACATGGTGCTCCCAAAATGTTTACTGAATGAAAAGGCAGATCCACTCTTGGTGTGCTAACTAAACCTACTTTCTAACATGACTCAGCTTCTCAAACCTGGAATGCTTGTAAGCCCGGAAGGCTGGCAACAGACAAGAGATTGTGGGAAAGTCTCCAAGGTCGTATGCCACCCCATTAGGCCCATTGGGCAGGCTACCAGCCAGGCAGCCTCTCTGACAATACACCAATCTGTCTTGTTGTCTAGTGCCATTTCTGTTAGAAACCCCCATGACACAAACCCTCATCGTTAGCCTGAGAGCATCTCAAGTACAGAATCCCTGCTTTGTTCACCCTGGTGTCAAGCAATGACTGCCATGTTGGCACTCCATAACTGTCCACTGAAGGAAAAACTCCAGCCACAACACTTGTTGCCAAAATGCAGAATCTAAAATCAGAATCTGAGATTAAAAAGACCAAACAGGGAAGAACAGAGATATTGTTCCCCATCCTGAAAGCTTTTGGCCTTATCTTTGAAATAAGCATCCAGAAACTTCTCTATGTCCCTGATCACCTTAGAAAACCTAGGGAAGGGACAAGCACATAGAATCAGAGTTTAGGGCTGGAAGTGGTCTGCATCTCACTTGATCTTTTTACAAGGACAAGACCAAGACAGTCAAGGAATTCATCCAGGGGTCCATTTGCGGTAATCCTTGGGGCAGAGGTTAAAATCCAACATTTCTGACAATTCCGAATCATTGTGTGATCCACCCTCCATAGGCCAGACAAGAAGGTTTAACATTAGACACCTGAGTGGCTGCTGTGATAAGATACCATTAAACATGATGGCGTGGTGCTGATATGAGAAAGGTAATGATTTTAAAGGCTCACTCTCCAATGTCTCATCTTGCAGAGGGCAATCATCATTTTGCACATGCATGCATAAATTCAATTGTGTTCTATTTTAACCTAAAACTAGAGACAGTTATGTGCTAATATTGAGAGGGGTTATCTTCACCAAATTTGGATTTTTTTTTTTTTTTTTTTTTTTTTTTTTGAGACAGGGTCTCACTATGTTTCCCAGGCTGGTCTCAAACTCATAGGTTCAAATGATCCTCCTGCCTCAGACTCCCAAAGTGTTGGAATTACAGGTGTGAGCCACCATGTCTGACCCCATATTTGTATTATTTCACCACAGATTCCAAATTTTATTTTATTTTATTTTGTTTATTTTTCTTGAGACGGAGTCTTGCTCTGTTGCCCAGGCTGGAGTGCAGTGGTGCGGTCTTGGCTCACTGCAACCTCTGCCTCCTGGGTTCAAGCGATTCTCCTGCCTCAGCCTCCCGAGTAGCTGGGATTACAGGTGCCTACCACCACCCCTGGCTAATTTTTTGTATTTTTAGTAGAGACAGGTTTTCACCATGTTGGCCAGGCTGCTTTTGAACTCCTGACCTCATGATCCGCCCGCCTCGGCCTCCCAAAGTGCTGGGATTACAGGTGTGAGCCACCACGCCTGACCCCATATTTGTATTATTTCACCACAGATTCCAAATTTTAAAAGGAAGGATTTATAGAGCAAACTCTCTTTACAATTTTTTTTAAAACCAAAGCAAGGCACTATAGTTACAAGTTGGATTTACAGAGTGTCTGCAAATAAATATAGTTATCACTCCTTCTAGTGAAGAAAGTTTATCTATATAAAAGCAAAATGTTAAGAATTTTAAAAACAAATCCCCACAATGTTCCTCATCTTGTCTAACAAGCTCCTGGAAAAGAAGCCCTTCCTAACTCTTTCTGAATACTGTTAATGTTTATTTCTCTGGGGGTTTGACAAAGTTCACTTTCCTCATTGTCCTACCCTGATATTTCTTATAGTGTTAAACAGATCCACTTAATGGAAAGACACCCGGTTTTTTACTTGAAAAGAGAAAACATACTAAAATATATTCAAGGCCAGGTGCACTGGCTCATTCCTGTAATCCCAGGACTTTATGAGACCGAGGCGGGCAGATCGCTTGAGCTCAGGAATTCGAGACCAGCCTAGGCCACATGGCAAAACCCCATCTCTGCTAAAAATAGAAAAATTAGCCGGGCATGGTGGCGTGCACCTCTGGTCCCAGCTACTTGGGAGACTGAGGAGGGAGGATCACCTGAGCTGAGATCATGCCACTGCACTCCAGCCTGGGCAACAGAGTGAGACCCTATCCACCCCCACAAAAAAATTTCATATAAATTTCATGCCATTGCAAAACAATAAATGGGACAAATGCTTGCTAATGTTCATTTTACCTTTGTTGATTAAAAATCCCAATACCCCCAATACACTGTTTTACAAATATTTTTAACATTCAAAATCCAAATAGAGATGCTGTTATTATGTTAGCATTATCTTTGTACAGTTGTCCGTTGGTATTCTCAGGGAGACTGATTCCAAGATCCTCACAGGCAAATGTGGATGCTCAAGCTCCTGATGGAAAATGGCATAGTATTTGCATATAACCTACACACATCTACTCGTGTATTTTAAATCATCTTTAGATTACTTATAATACCTAATACAATGAAAATGCTATGTAAATAGTTGTTATATTGTATTTTAAAATGTGTATTATTTTTATTGTTGTGTTATTATTCTTCAGTGGGTTTACTTTTTGAATGTTTTTGATCCACAGTTCTTGAATCCCCAGATGTGGAACCCATGGATATGGAGGGCTAACTATATACATCCCATGCACTGAGAAAATAGGAAATGGCTTAATTTTTATTTGAGGTGGAAACCTTTGGCTTCAAGCCTGCCATTCAACACTGATGACATCTCAGTCGTGAGCCGCACAGTGGGCTGAGTCCTGGTCACTGCACATCTGCAGCCAGCTGTGCAATCAAGTCTTTGGCATCTTGCATGGTGGAGGGTATCTCTGAGCCATTCTTAGTCAGGTGGGTTCCAAACAAGAACATCTTCCTGTCATTTCCCACTTCAGATAATGCCAAAGCTTCATGGATATCTGTAATGTGATAGGCTGCTTCAAGATCCTTCATCCGGAGTGGAATAAGAATAGGACAAAGTTGGTTATTTTGCAATCCTTTCAGATAAACACATTTATTACTCTTATTTATTGCTCTCAGTGACCACACCATTTTCATATAGAGGCTATTGTGACTCCATTATTATGAGCCCAGAGGTTGTTTGAATAAAAATGTTTTCATCAGAATTATGCCAGCATTTATGAGTTATCCAAAAAAAAGTATATTCTGGAATGAAGCTAAGCCAATATAATACCTTAATTTTCTAAACGGTGCAGTCAATCTGTTTCTAATTTTGTTTGTTTGTTGTTTGTTTAAAGACAGGATCTTGCTTTGTCGCCCAGGCTGGAGTGCAGTGGCGCAATCTTGGCTCACCGCAACCTCCGCCTCCCATGTTCAAGCAATTCTCCTGCCTCACCCTCCCGAGTAGCTGGGACTACAGGTGTGTGCCACCATGCCCCACTCATTTTTAAAAATCTTTTGTAAAGAGGAGCATCTTGCTATGTTGCCCAGGCTGGTGTCAAACTCCTGGCCTCAAGCAATCCTTCCACCTAGGCCTCCCTAACTGCTGGGATTACAGGCATGAGCCACTGCACCCAGACTAATTTTGTTTTTCCATTTTCCTTTTAGTCTTCTAAGATTACTTCAACAGGAGCAATTATTTTTATTTATATTAAATAACAGAAATTTGATTCTATTGTTTTAGGTCTATATGATACTTTACCAATTATAGTTCTTGCCACTGTGAGTTTTCTTTTGTCCTCATTATTTCTACTGAACAAAAAAATCCTCGACCAATTTTGGGGAGTAGAGGAAGACAGAGAAGAGAATGGAGAGGGAACAGATTCAGACAAGGTGCAGTGGGAAAAGGAGGCTCAGAGGAGAGACAGGGAAAGAGATTGGGGAGGCTTGGAAGAGGGAAACCCACAGGAAGAGGCAGAGAGGGGAAGACAGGAAGCCTGTGCTTAGGCCGCATGCCAGGGCCAAAACCTCCTTACGATGGAAATGGCAAGGTCAAAACATACATCTTTAACTCTCATACACCAAGAATTATTTAAGCAAATGACCTGTGACATTCCCTTTCATAAATACACAGATTCAGCTACAGTTTTCCAGTCCTTTGTAAAAGTTTTTTCACTTCTAAAATTGCATTTGTAATTGGCTTTTTGTTATTTCATAGCATTCCCCCTGCGTTTTAGAAGATCATTTTTAAATCTCTGGAAATAACCTAATATTTTGTCTTTTTTTTTCTCCTGTATCATATGAACCTATCTTTTTTTTTTTTTTTTTTTTTTTTTTTTTTTTTTTTGAGACGGAGTCTCACCCTGTCACCCAGACTGGAGTGCAGTGGTGCAATCTCGGCTCACTGCAACCTCCACCTCCCAGGTTCAAGCGATTCCCCTGCCTCAGCCTCCCAAGTAGCTGGGATTACAGGTACGCACCACCACACCCAGCTAATTTTTCTATTTTTAGTAGAGACGGGTTTTCACCATGTTGGCCAGGCTGGTCTCGAACTCCTGACCTCAGGTGTTCCGCCCGCCTTGGCCTTCCAAAGTGCTGGGATTATAGGCATGGGCCACTGTGCATGTCCCGAACCTATCAAATTCTATCACTTGGAGCCTGTGGGGCTTTTCCTGATGTGCTGTCCGTGGTACCTCGCTGGAGTTGATTACCTCTCTGGACATTGCTAGTTGCCTGTTTGAAACCTGAATTTGTTTAGAGCCTATGCTAACTTTTTGAACAGTGTTAATGGATCCAGTAACATGTGAATGATATCTCAGGTTAATAAATTCACTGGTGGAGTTGGAGAGGAAGAAATAGGAGAGGGAGGGAGGGTGATGGATGGGAGAAGGGGCTCTCTGTAATGATAAAGCACATCAGGCAAAAATACCTGGTTTATTCCACACTTTCCTGTATGTGCCTTAATAGAGGTCATAACCCAAAGAGTAAAGATAGTAAGATGACTTTTTGAAAACCCTTACAAAATAACTTGAACCAGTGAGTCACCTAAAAGCTTGGACCAAATATTTTGGCCAAGGAATATAAACAAAGATGCATTAATCTTAAACTAGGATATTCAAATCTTTTATCATCAAGGCCCAATAAAAGTTATAAATGTGATAACAAATGGCTCTGTTTATTCAGTTTGATGAAGACAACGGATACAAACCATAAGGCACAGTATTGATAAATTTGAATATTAAAAATGAAAATCACTCGGGTGCAGTGGCTCACATCTGTAATCCCAACACTTTGGGAGGCTGAGGTGGGTAGATTGTTTGAGCCCAGGAGTTCAAGACCAGCCTGGGAAACATGGTGAAATCCCATCTCTACAAAAAATGCCCAAAAAATTTAGCTGGGCATGGTAGTGCACACCTGTAATCCCAGCTACTAGGGAGGCTGAGGTTGGAGGATCACCTGAGCCTGGGGAGGTTGAGACTGCATTAAGCTATGATCATGCCACTGCACTGCACTCCAACCTGGGCAACAGAGTGAGACCCTGTCTCAAAAAATAAAAGGTCCGAGCACAGTGACTCACACCTGTAATCCCAGCACTTTGGGAGGCCGAGGCAGATAGATTGCTTGAGCCCCATAGTTCAAGACCAGGCTGGGCAACATGACGAAAACCTGTCTCTACAAAAAATGCAAAATTAGCCGGGTGTGGTAGCTCGTGTCTGTAGTCCCAGCTACTTGGGAGGCTGAGGTAGGAGAATTGCTTAAGCCTGGGAGGTGGAGCTTGCAGTGAGCCGAGATCACACCACTGTACTCCAGCTTGGGTGATGGAGTGAGACTCTGTCAAAAAAAAAAAAAAGAAAAGAGAGGAGTGGAGGGGAGGGAAGGGAAGAAAATCTTTTGTATAAAAGTAAGCAAAGTAAAATGATAAGCCACCAGATGCTGGAAAAGATAATTGTAATGCACATAACTAACAAAGAATTATTTTTTCCAAATGATATGAAAGACTCCTACAACTGAAATAAGAAAGATAAACACCCTAGTAGGAATTTGGGAAAACATATTAATAGGCAATTTACAGATGTGGAGACTAATAAACATCTGAAAAAATGTTCAAACTCACAAGTAGTTAAGGAAATGCACATTAGAATAATAAAAAACAAGTTCACCCATCAGATTGGCAAAAATGAAAAAGTCTGATAATACCAAGTATTGACAAGGATGTAGAGCTGCAAAAACTGTCATATTCTGCTGGTGGAAGAATAAATTTGTGCAACATCTTTGGAAAGTAACTTGGTGATATCTAATAAAACAGAATATGTACAAATCCAAAATCCCAGCAATTATTTTAGGCATATCCACCAGCAAAATGTTCATACACATCCACAAAGGGACACATACATGAAGGCTCACTGGCAGCACTGTTAAGAACAATAAAAAATTGGAAATAACTCAAAATTCCTGGCAGTAAGAAAATGATAACATTTTGGTATGTTAATGCTATGGAATACTATACAGCTCACTTACATGTACCATGATCTTCTAAATCTTTGTAGTTTATGGTACTTAAGATGCTCCACTTAAAACAATAAAAGCATCAGCCTCTCTCTCTTTTTTTTTTGTTTTTTGGGGCGGAGTGTCACTCTGTCACCCAGGCTGGAGTGCAGTGGCACGACCTCGGCTCACTGCAACCTCCACCTCCCGGGTTCAAGTGATTCTCCTGCCTCAGCCTCCTGAACAGCTGGGACTACAGGCATGCGCCACCACGCCTGGCTAATTTTTGTATTTTTTAGTAGAGACGGGGTTTCACCATATTGGCCAGGCTGGTCTTGAACTCCTGACCTCCTGATCCAACCACCTCGGCCTCCCAAAGTGCTGGGATTACAGGCATGAGCCACCACGCCCGGCCCAACCTCTCTTTTAAAATGCCAGCAAAATGTCAAAATCTGCTGGACTAGCTTCTGTACTGGACTTTAACATAGGCTCCTATTTTAGGTCATCATTTATAATTACTTAGTTTACTTCCATATACATTCACCCATAGAAGTAGTAGGAGAAAAGTCAGGAATTGAGCTCTTCTATGATTGGCAAACCTAACAATTGAGAAAGGGACTTCAGCATTACAATATTATAGATGTTTAAATTTTTTTCAATTTTTATTGTGTTAAATACATATAACAAAATTTTTCTCCTTAACCATTTTTAAGTGTACAGTTCAGTGGCATTAAGTATATTCACATTGTTATACAACTATCACCACCATCCATCTCCAAAACTTTTTTCTACAAAACTGAAACTCTGTATCCATTAAACGATAACTGCACATTCCTCCCTCCCACAATCCATGGAAATCACCACTCCACTTTCGATTTTTATGAATCTGACAACTCTAGGTACCTCGTATAAATGGAATCATATAGTATTTGCCCTTTTATGACTGGCTTATTCACTTAGCATAATGTTCTCAAGGTTCATCCATGTCAGAACACGTGTCTGAATTTCCTTCCCTTTTAAGGCTGAACAAGATCCCACTGTAGCCGGGTGCGGTGGTTCACACCTGTAATCCCAGCACTTTGGGAGGCCCAGGTGGGTGGATCACTTGAGGCCAAAAGTTCGAGATCAGCGTGGCCAACATGGAGAAACTCTGTCTCTACTAAAAATACAAAAATTAGCTGGGTGTGGTGGCATGTGCCTGTAGTCCCAGCTACTCAGGAGGTTGAGGCATGAGAATCACTTGAACCCGGGAGGCGGAGGTTGTGGTTAGCCGAAATTGCGCCATTGCACTCCAGCCTGGGAGACAGAGCAAGACTCTGTCTCAAAAAAAAAAAAAAAAAAAAAAGTCAGGAGTGGTGGCGCATGCCTGTAATCCTAGCCACTTGGGAGGCTGAGGCATGCGACTCACTTGAACCCAGGAGGTAATGAGCTGAGATCACACCACTGCACTCCAGCCTGGGTGCTAGAGCAGAACTCTGCCTTAAAAAAAAAAAATCCCTTTGCATGTGCATACCGTATTTTATATATCCATTTATCTTGGGTAGCTTCCATTTTTGGCTGTTATGAGTAATGCTGCTATGAACATATCATAAAAAACATAAAACATACAAAACAAAACAATATAAAACATAAACATAAAACAGCCAAACATATGAACATCAATTTGAGTCCCTGCTTTTAATTCTTTTCACTGTATACCCAGAAGTGGAATTGCTGCATCATAAGAGAATTCTATTTTGATTTTTTTTTTTTGAGCCTGTCGCCCAGGCTGGAGTGCAGTGGCACGATCTTGGTTCGCTGCAATCTCCGCCTCCCAGGTTCACGCCATTCTCCTGCCTCAGCCTCCCAAGTAGCTGGGATTACAGGTGACCACCACTAAGCCCGGCTAATCTTTTGTATTTTAGTAGAGACAGGGTTTCACCATGTTAGCCAGGATGGTCTAAATCTCCTGACCTCGTGATCCCCCACCCCTGCCCTCCCAAAGTGCTGGGATTACAGGCGTGAGCCACCGTGCCCAGCCTCTATTTTTGATTCTTTTGCGGAACCATGTTACAGTTTTCCATAGCAGCTCTACCATTTTACATTCTCACCAACAGTGCACAAGGGTTCCAAATTCTCCACATATATTTAATATTTTTAATGCATGTGTAGAATAAGTTCAGGTCAGTCTGATAGATCTAAAGCAAAATGATTTTTTTATACATGGTAGCCACTCAAATATTTTGTTGAATCAAATTTAACAATATGTATTTATTGAACTAAGTTCAACACACATCTGTTGAATTCCTAGCATGCACAAGACAGTATACTAGGTATTACAAGGGACACAAAAATGAACAACAGTCTCTACCCTCAAGGTGTTTATAATCCAAGAGCTCTAATAAACATAAACTGAGTTAAATATATAGCATATTATTGACTATCTAGCTATTAAAAGTATACATTTCTTGTATTACAAAACTCTTGAGTACAATTTATATTTGCACAGATTTTTACCTGTTTGTTTGCAAACACAACCAGAGGAAGTACTGGGTTTGCTGCAATTAGCTGATGAAGGTATTTCTTGGCTTCAGGTAATCGGCTGTGATCTGCTGAATCCACCACAAAGATCAGCAGCAATCCCTTGGATAGGTACGTTTCCCAGTAGGACCGAAAAGGTTTACTGCCACCAACTACAGAGAATAGTAGAGGAAGAAGACACACACACGCAAAATCACAGAAGCCCCCACCCAGGGAGCAGGGAGGGCACATCTAGATTTCTGAACACAGGACAGGTGTTTTGATAAAATATCACCGTGTTAGAGTGTACCCAGTCCTCAGAGTGACCAAGAGGCATGTTAGCGGTAAACTGGTTGGTGAGAAGAACCATCACAAGTGGTTCATTCATAACTGTATCACAAAGGATCAGCAGAGAGATGCTAAATACTACAGTGGATGTCTCCTGATCCCATTGTCCACAGCAGCCATGTCAGCCACGCATGTTTATCAGTTATAGCTCAGAAAATGGGGGTAAGGCCAGGTACAGTTGCTCACGCCTGTAATCTCAACATTTTGGGAGGCTGAGGCAGGAGGACTGTTTGAGCCCAATAGTTCAAGACCAGCCTGGGCGACAGGGTGAGGCCCTGTCTCTACAAAAATAAAAACTAAAAAATGAGCCGGTGTGGTGGTGCATGCCTATGGTGCATGCCTGTGGTGCTACCGACTAGCGAGGTTGAAGTGGGAGGATCACTTGAGCCCGGGAAGTGCAGTGGTGTGAACAGGGCTACAGTGAGCTGTGTTTGCGCCACCACACTCCAGAGTGAGACCCCCATCTATCTAAAAAAAAGAAAGAAAAGAAAAAGAAAATGGGAGTATGCTACTAAAATAATTAAGAATGGAAAGGATGGTAGGCTAAAATACACATTAAAATAATTTTTAAATGAACTGAATTCATTGGCTAGTCTCACTTGCACAATTTCTTTCCTTTGTCAAAATCCCAGAAGTAACTTCTCCTCTTAATATTGCATTGAGAGTTAATATGATCCTGTGGGTATTCAGGAATATTTGCTTCAGAAAAAAAAATGCCTTTTGATTACTTCATCCTGCTGATTCTTCACGGAATAAACTTTTTGGTTAATGATAATAACATACATACAATGGATTTTATTTTTGTCCTAGGAGGAGTATTGGCAAACCATGGCCCACAGTTCAAATCTGACCAACTGCCTATTTTTGTACAGCTCGCTAGGTAAAAATAGCTTTTACATGTCTAAATTTTGGAGAAAAAGACAGAATAATATTTTCTAACACAGGACTATTATATCAAATTTAGATTTTGGTGCCCAGAAATAAACTTTTATAGTAACACTGACATATATATACAACGTATTGTCTATGACTGCTTTCTCAAGACAGAGTTGAGTGGTTGCAACAGAGAGCATGTGGCCTGCAAAGCATAAATTAGTTCCTATGTAGTCCTTGCCAGAAAAACTTTTTGGACCTCTGTTTCAAGAACTTAACAAAAAGTATTTTAAATGCTAACAAGAAAGGATCTTTGCCTTTCCTTTGGCTTCCTTTCTATAGAGGTAGGCTAGTCATTCCTTGAAGTATTTTGTGTTTTTAATTTGTTAAAATAGTGCTGTGTGACCTTCTAAGTAACTCATGTGGTTTTAACACACATAGTTTAAACATCAGTGGACGTTTGGGTTGTTCCTCATTTCTTGCTACAATAAACAATGCTGCTCTAAACATTTTTGTATTTGTCTCCTGAGGTCCATACAAGCAAGAGTTTCTCCTTGTATCTAAGCATGTAACTAATGCCAAATACGCCAAATTGTTTTCCAAAGAAGTTGGTACCAATACACACTCTGCCAACAGCTAATAGCCAGTAAGTTTCCTCTACATCCACATCCTCTTTTTATTTTTATTTTATTTTTTCCTTGAGACAAGGTTGTGCTCTGTCATCCAGGCTGGAGGGCAGTGGTGCAATCTCCACTCACTGCAACCTCTGCCTTCTGGGCTCAAGCGATCCTCCTTTCTCAGCCTCACCAGTAGCTGGGACTACAAGCACGAGCCACCATGCTTGGCTAATTTTGTATTTTCTGTAGAGCTGGGTTTCGCCATGTCACCCAGGCTGGTCTTGAACCCTTGAACTCCAGTGATCCACCCACCTTGGCTTCCCAAAGTGCTGGGATTACAGGCGTGAGCCACTGCATCCGGCCGCATCCTCTTCAAAACTTGATATTATCAGATTTCTTTTTCTTTTTCTTTTTTTTGCCTAATTTGAATTCTACTTACTGATCAAGTGGAGTATTTTTCATATGTTCACTTCTAATTTGTTTTATGTGAAATGTTATTCATGTCTTTTGCCAATGTTTTTATGTTGTCTTTATTTGTAGGAGTTCTTTATATATTCTGGATACTAGGCATTTGCTTGGATGTGTTGCATGTATCTTCCCCTATTTTGTGGCATCTTTTTAATGAACAGATGTTTTCCATTTTAATGTAGTTAAATTTATCCATCTTTCTTATGGTTATTATTTTTTGTATCCTGTTTAAAAAATCTTTCTCTATCCTGAAGTCATAAGGATAGTCTATATTTTCTCCACAAAGCTTTTTACATTTGGCTTTTATCCATCGGAAATCGATGTATACATTTGTATGCATAGGAGGCAGGAAACTAATTTCATCTTTATTCCATGTTGTCCCTGCACCATTTATTGAATAGTTTCCCCAGTGGACTCTCTAGTCTGTTCCTTTGGTTGTTTTGTTTATTCTTGTGCCAACACCACGCATTTTAGTTTCATATCTTTATAATAAGATTTGATACTTGACAGGACAAGTCCATCCTTCTTATTAATTTCTACAAGAGTGTCTTGGCTTTCTTTACCCCTTTGCTCACCCATGTAAATTTTAGCCTCAGCTTGTCAAACTCTTTTTAAAAAATCTTGTTGAGCTATTGATTGGAATTGAATTGTATCTAAACGTCAATTTGGGGAGAATTAATTCTTTTGATATAATGTCTACCTATTCATGAAAACTGTATTATGTCTCTATTTAGGTCTTTTGATTTCAATGACATCTACACATTTTCTCTTTATAGATAGACACTTTTTTTGTTTGATTTATTCCTATCTTTTGTTGCTATTGAAAATGGCTACATGCTGCTGGATAACAGAAATACAATTAATTTTATATTTTTATATACAGTTGTCTTGCCAAGCTGTTATCATTTCTAATAATTTGAAGGGTGTTTTAGGCTTTCTTTGAAGACAATTATATCATTTGTAAATAAGTACTGTTTTATTTCTTCCTTTCTAATTCTTACGCCTTTTATTTCTTTTTCTCAAACTGACTAGACCCTCCTGTATAATGTTGAATGAAAGTACTTCTAACATTTAGTACTTTCTGTTTAGGAGTAAAGTTTTCTGAGGTTTTGGTAGGTTAAGGAATTCCCATTTATTTTTAGCTTATTAAGAATTTTTATCATAAATGGAAACTGAATTTAGCAGATTTTTTTCTGCTTATATTAAGGTGATTATGTTTTTTACTTTGATGGATAAAGTGGTGAATGACATATTTTTTTCAAATTTTTTTTTTTTTTTTGAGATGGAGTTTTGCTCTTGTCATCCAGACTGGATGGAATGCAGTGGCACAATCTCAGCTCACTGCAATCTCCACCACCTGGGTTGAAGCAATTCTTCTGCTTCAGCCTCCTCAGTAGCTGGGATTACAGGCACCTGCCACCATGCCCGGCTAATTTTTGTATTTTTAGTAGAGACAGGGTTTCACCATGTTGGGCCAGGCTGGTCTTGAACTCCTGACTTTAGGTGAGTGATCCGCCCCCTTGGCCTCCCAAAGTGCTGGAGTTACAGGCATAAGCCACCACACCTGGCTATTTTTCAAATGTTAAACCAACCTTTCATTCTTGAAGAAACTCATCTACTAATACATTATCTCTTTAATATGTTAACTGAATTTAGTTTACTACAATTTTGTTCAGATTTCTACATTTCCATTTCTTATACTATCTTTGCTGGTTTGGATATACAGTGACCTCATATCGTGAGTTGGAGAGCATTTCTTTTTTTCCCCTATTCTCTGAAAGAATTTATGTAAGATTAAGATTGATAAGAGCTCACCTATAAACAAACTGATCTGGTGTTTTTCATTATAGGATGATTTTTCGCTATTGATTTCTTTAAAAGTTTTAAATTATTCAATATTCCTATTTCTTATTGAGTCCATTTTCCTAAGACACATGTTTGGAGGATTTTTGCCACTTATCCAGGACTTTATATCTATTGGTACAAATTTGTTAATACAGGTATTATACTCTTGTCATCCTAATCAATGATATGCTCTTTTTCCTTCATGACATTATTTATATGTGGTTTCCAGATTTTCCTTAATGAATTTCACCAGAAATTTGTCTATTTTGTTTATCTATTCAAGGAACTAACTTTTGACTTTGCTGATCTTTGCTACTGTGTCTTCATCAATTTCATTGGCTTCGTGTCTTTATTATCTCCCCCTCTACCCTCTTTGGTTTTATTCTGTTGTTCTTTTACCTAATTTACATTGCATATTTAACCTATAAGTTTTCAGCTATTTTCCTTTCAGCTATAATCATTTAAGATTATAAATGCTTTAAATGCTAGTGTTGATCAGTAGATTTTGTCATCTTCTTTTTTGAGACACGGTTTCACTTTGTTGCCTAGGCTGGAATGCAGTGGCGTGATCATGGCTCACTGCAACTTCTGCCTTCTGGGCGCAAGCGATCCTCCTGCCTCAGCCTCCAGAGTAGCTGGGACTACAGGCATGCACCACCATGCTCAGCTCATTTTTTATATTTTTTGTATAGATGGGGTTTTGCCATATTGCCCAGGTTGTTCTCAAACTCCTGGACTCAAGTAATCCACCTGCCCTGGCCTCTCAAAGTGCTGGGATTACAGGTGTGAGCCATCGTGCCTGGCCTGAACTCATATTTGATTAATCTTAATTTATGAGAATATTGGGGGGCTTTGCTCCAGAATTAGAAACTGGGGGAGCTACTGACTGGGAGCATGTTAGCACTCTTCCAGGGGCCCTCGTGTCATGCAGGCATCTTAGTTAGTTCTTTCCTATTTTGTCTCAGGCCCACTGCAGATTAAATACTGGTATGTGCCTCTAGATAACACCACTTTTCTCTTTGCTTATCTACTGTGGCTGCCACTCCAGTTTGAACTCATGAGTTGTTTTATTTTTCTTTCTTTGGGAGGAGGGAAAGAGCAGGAAGAGTAAAGCAGGTAGCCTTGAAAATTTGTCTAACTTGTTGCAAGTTCTTCGATGCTTTAAAAAATAAATTTTAACCAGGATTTGTGGTTTTGTCACAGGAAGGCCCTTCAAAAACTATAATAGCAGCTGAAATCTCTCCATTTATTTTTGCCACTACTTTTTAGTGCATAAACTACAAGAATTTTTTAGAGATGATCTGTAGAATGTTGATGAAGAGATATAGGCAAAATTATATGTGAATATATCATTTCTACGAATAGGCTTATACAATAAAACTTCACCTCCCACCAATCCCCAACATACTCCAAGTGTTACACAACAGCATAACAGCCCATACAGATTTATATCACTGAATACCACTGGATGCCGCATCCTAAAAAAAAGCCTCCTTAGAAGCTCTGCCCTGTGGCATTATGAAAATTTACCTAAATTGATGGCTTAATATAGCCACTGTGCAGATACACATTTTAAAACTCAAAGATTGCAAGCGTAAACTGCTGTTCTTTTTCAGGATATTGATGATCATGATAAAAATCGGGAACATATTTGGCACTTAATGCATTTTTGTTGAATATGTACTATTTGCCAGACATTGGGTATGCATTGTTGAACAAAACAAGTATAGCAAAAGTTACCATCTAGTTGGGTGGACAGATCAAAAACAAAAATAAATAGTGAATGTTATTAAAAACCTTATGGAGAAAGCAAACAGCATTGGGGAACATACTTAGAAAGAATGATTTTATGGGCTGGGCGCGGTGGCTCACACCTGAATCTGAGTACTTTGGGAGGCTAAGGTGGGTGGATCACCTGAGGTCAGGAGTTCGAGACCAGCCTGGCCAACATGGTGAAACCCCGTCTCTACTAAAAATACAAAATAACTAGCTGGGCATGATGGTGTGTGCCTGTAATCCCAGCTACTCAGGAGACTGAGGCAAGAGAATCGCTTGAACCCAGGAAGCAGAGGTTGCAGTGAGCTGAGATCGTGCCACTGCACTCCAGCCTGGGTGACAGAGCAGGACTCTGTCTCAAAAAAAAAAAAAAAAAGAATGATTGATTTTATGGGACCATGTAAGCTAATACCTGAAGGCTAAGGAGCAAGCCATCAAGGGAAGAGCAGGGGTAGTAGTATTTCTGACAGAAGGCACACCCAAGAAAGCTCTTTTAAAAGGAGAGAAGGAAAGGAGTACAATAAGCCTGGGGTGAGGTAAGGTTAGGGAGGAGGCAGTTTATGAAGAGCCTCATGAGTCATAACAAAGACTCTGGATTTTATTACAAGGATGAGATCTCCACAGAAGAGTTTTAAATTAGCAAATGATGTACTTAAAAGTATGTGTTAAAATACTTCTCTTTGTAAACAGATAAAAGCCAAAGTAAAAAGGTGACTATAATAATCTAAGTAATAGATGATGGAGGTTCCGACTTGCATAGGGGCAGTACAAAGGATATAACCAATGAATTTGAGAGATGCGTTGGAGATAGCAAAATTCATAGTGTTTTACTTGTGGACTGGAGGTGGGAATGCAAAAGGAGGAGTCAAGGGTGACTCCCAGGTTTCTGGCTAGAGCAACTTGATGGGTATGGAACCATTTACTGACCAGAAGATTAAAGGGAAAAGAACAGATATTGGAAAAATCAAGCATTTTGTTTTTCCCTTGTTAGGTTTTAGAGGACTTGGATATGTTTGGGCTGGATAGATAAATTTGGGATCCATTAGCATATAGATGGTATTTAATGCCATGAGGATGGATGAATGTGTAAAGAGAAGACAAGAGGACTTGACCCAACTTCAGGAGACAGTAATATTTAGAGGTGGTGACTCCAGAATTACTATCCAGTAGGGGCCTGTGGACTGCCATCTATTTAGAAGAAGAGGTTTAGAGCTTGTCTATAATTTTATTTGCAGAGAAGCAAGCACACTGTACTTACACTTAGATTGCATGCTCATTTGCAGTAGTGTGGGAAGAAGGCTGATTACAGGAGATTAGAGGAGGGAGTGCTTAAAGCCTTCCTCTAAATTCCCCTTTATCACCACTAGTGTAAAAAGGAGAGCATCAAAAAAGCAAAAAGTGATTCCCCCCACAGTGTACCTGGGTATTAAACTACACATCCATTCTAAAAGTCTAGGAAAATTTGATTCAGAGTTAGTTTTCACAAGGACTCAATGTTGCTAACATCATATCTGGCTTAAGAGACAATAAAATGTGGCTATCTTGTAACTAAGGAACAGAGAGCTTACTCTCCAGGAACTCCATTTGGCTGTCTTCAGTGTTGATGCAAACTGCATGGAAACCTTGGGTGGGTGCCACACTGTGCTGGACTCTGTTTGAAGCTAGAGAGTGCAGGACACTGGTTTTTCCTGCTCCATCCAGGCCCAGCACTAGGATTTGCTTGTTTTTCTCCTGTGAAACAAAAAGATAAATCAATAAGCCCATGCTATCAGGGGCTCATTTTTCTGGGTCTTGGCAGAATCCAATAATATTCTTGGAACTGTAACCAGAATAAAACTCCACGGGCCAGGTGCGGTGGCTCACGCCTGTAATCCCAGCACTTTGGGAGGCCGAGGCAGGAGGATCTCTTGAGGTCAGAAGTTCCAGACCAGCCTGGCCAACATGGTGAAACCCCATCTCTACTAAAAATACAAAAAATTAGCCAGGTGTGGTGGCGTGCACCTGTAAGTCCAGCTACTTGGGAGGCTGAGGCACAAGAATCACTTGAACCCAGGAGGCAGAGGTTGCAGTGAGCTGAGATCGCACACTGAACTCCAGCCTGGGGAACAGAGTGAGACCCTGTCTCCAAAAAAAAAAAAAAAAAAGGATAAAACTTCATGAATATTTTATACGTCTAGAACAAACAGTACCAACTAGTTAATATTTTCTAATTAGCTGTTCATTATGTGATACTAATTTCACATCCCTCCTCTATCCCCCACCTCCTGATCAGTCTATCAAATAAATACTATACTATCAGCATTTATGAGCAGTGCTATAGATTACAGGACCAATTCTCAGACTTCATTTTGCTTCTTGAATTCGTGTCTATGAATTGGAGACTGCACCTGAATTCATTTTGTTTGGGGTCTTGGGACCTCTGTGGTGCATGTATTGACTGTGCCACTCGGTGCATAAGCATCTAAGGTCTCAATTATTAATTTCTCCTGTCTTCATAATTGAATAACTAGGTTGTAAGATCTCAGGGCAAGGTTTCCCTCTTATACTTTTTTTTTTTTTGAGTTGGAGTCTTGCTCTGTCACCCAGGCTGGAGTGCAGTGGCACGATCTCGGCTCACTGCAACCTCCGCCTCCTGGGTTCAAGCGATTCTCCTGCCTCAGCCTCCTGAGTAGCTGAGATTACAGGAGCATGCCACCACGCTCCGCAATTTGTATTTTTACTACAGACGAGGTTTCACCATGTTGGTCAGGCTGGTCTCAAACTCCTGACCTCGTGATCTGCCCACCTTGGCCTCCCAAAATGCTGGGATTACAGGCATGAGCCACCGCACCCAGCCTCCCTCTTATAATTCTAATATAAGTATCACAATTAAATGAAAAGGTTATAGAAATTATTAAGCCAGTTTCAATCACAAATGAGTATTTGTTTTAAAAACAGATGAACTTGGGAGGCCAAGGCAGGCAGATCACCTGAGGTCAGGAGTTCGAAACCAGCCTGGCCAATATGGTGGAACTCCGTGTCTATTTAAAATACAAAAAATTAGCCGGGCGTGGTGGCAGGCACCTGTAGTCCCAGCTACACGGGAGGCTGAGGCAGGAGAATTGCTTGAACCCAGGAGGTGGAGGTTGCAGTGAGCCAAGATCGTGCCACTGCACTCCAGCCTGGGCGACAGAGCAAGGCTCCATCTCAAAAAAAAAAAAAAAAATTAGCCCAGTGCAGTGGTGGGTGCCTGTTATCCCAGCTATTTGGGAGGCTGAGGCAGGAGAATTGCTTGAACCTTGGAGGCGGAGGTTGCAGTGAGCCGAGATCACGCCATTGCACTCCAGCCTGGGCAACAGAGCAAGACAACGTCTCAAAAAAAAAACCAAACTGATGAACTTGAAGTAAACTTAGAAAGAAGCATTCTAGTCCAGGCATCGTGGCTCTCATCTGTAATCCCAGCACTTGAGGAGGCTGACGCTGGTGGATCGCTTGAGGCCAAGAGTTTGGAACCAGCCTGGCCATCACGGCATAACCCTGTCTCTACCAAAAATAGAAAAATCAGCCGGGCATGGTGGCATATGCCTGTAATCCCAGCTACTTGGGAGGCTGAGGCACGAGAATTGCTTGAACCCGGGAGGTGGAGGTTGCAGGAGCTGAGATGACACCACTGCACTCCAGCCTGGGTGATACAGACTCCATCCCAGAAAAAAAAAAAAAAGAAAAAGAAAAAAAGAAAAAAGCATTCTATCAACGTATTAGCCTTAGAATTTTTATGGCAAATGACTGAGGGACAGAAGGGCAGGCTGGTGTGAAGATCGTACAGGGTGCTCTGAAAGGTGGTTTCCAGGGTGTAAACTTTAACATAAACAATAATAAATAAGCAACAATATAGCCAGACTGCTCATAGGAATTCAATTCTACTTCTCAAAGATCCTACTAAAGAAGTTTCTTATGCACAAAAAACTCTAATAATTGTCTTCAATGGCGCTGGTTTAGAAATAACAATAATCGTATACATTTCTGTTTGTTCTGCTTGAACAAACAGTCTAAATGTTGACATTAGACTTAAACTAGATTTCTAGAAAAAAGTGATCTTAAACAGCATTAGAATGTCTGTCCCACTTTCTTTTTAGAAACATCTATGTGAAAATGAGATATTTTGAGGTCTGGCCTAATAAAGACTTGTACAGAGATCATGATTTATGAAGGCCATATAGTGAATAACAGAATTTGAAAAAAAGTAGGCCGGTGCAGTGGCTCATACCTGTAATCCCAGCACTTTGGGAGGCCAAGGAGGGCGGATCACCTGAGGTCAGGAGTTCGAGACCAGCCTGACCAACATGGTGGAATCCCGTCTCTAGTAAAAATACAAAATTAGCCGGGTGTGGTGGCGAATGCCAGTAATCCCAGCTACTGGGGAGGCTAAGTAAGGCAGGAGAATCACTTGAACCTGGGAGGTGGAGGTTGCAATGAGCTGAGATCGCGCCATTGCACTCCAGCCTGGGCAACATGAGTGAAACTCTGTCTCAAAAAAAAAAAAAAGAAAAGAAAAGAAAAAGAAAAAATGTACGTATTTGTTCTTGGAGGAAATCTTTGATGGCTCTTAAACTAAATTGTATTTTCATAGATGTCTTCCATCCCTGCCTCTTCTCCATTCCCTTCATTTGCATCTAAATGTTAGGATGTCATTCTGAGAGTGTGTCAAGGTAAGGAAGAGGGGCAAGGGAGATTTCATTGGATGGCTTACAATTGCATGTTTTAAAGCAATACTGGCACCAAGAAATGGCAGCCAAGAGTGGATTGTGTCCTGTCAGTCTTCACCAGAGGCCCTATTCAGCCTACCCCAACATACTTCATTCATTCTAAGATACACATTCCCCCCACATTCCACATTTTAATATCTCTGAAATTAGAATGTCTTTGACAATTGAAAGTATGTCACATTTTGATTGGGAGAATTTTTTTTTTTTTTTTGATACAGAATCTCGCTCTGTGGAGTGCAGTGGCACGATCTTGGCTCACTACAACCTCTGCCTCCCAGGTTCACGCGATTTTCCTGCCTCAGCCTCCCGAGTAGCTGGGATTACAGGCACATGCCACCATGCCCAGCTACTTTTTTTGTATTTTTAGTAGAGATGGGGTTTTGCCATGTTGGCTAGGCTGTTCTGGAACTCCTGACCTCAGGTGATCCACCCACCTTGGCCTCCCAAAGTGCCGGGATTACAGGTGTGAGCCACTGCGCCGGCTTTTTTTTCTTTCTTAGTGGTACCTAGACTAATGTCATCTTAGGCCCTATAAAATAGTGTGAATTAAAAGCAGTTCCCAGGCCGGGCACAGTGGCTCATGCCTGTAATCTCAGCACTTTGGGAGGCCAACGCGGGTGGATCGCTTGAGCTCAGGAGTTGAAGACCAGCCTGGGCAACATGGCGAAACCCCATCTCTACCAAAAATACAGAAATTAGCTAGGCACGGTGGTGTGCACCTGTAATCCCAGCTACTTGGGAGGCTGAGGTGGGAGGATGACTTGAGCCTGGGAGGTGGAGGTTGCAGTGAGCCGAGATCACGCCACTGTACTCAAGCCTGGGCGACAGAGCCAGACTCTGTCTCAAAAAAACAAAAACAAAAATATCAGTTCCCTTTCCAACCACGTTGCTGTCCCTACACCCATCCTACCTAGAAATTCTGCATTCAGGCTTCCTCACATTTACCTTCTCCTAAGGAAAGCTGAATTTGTAAAACAGTTCAGACACAAAATGTGATTCTGAACACCACTGTTTTTGTCAAAAGTTATTCCTTTAGCCAAATATGAGTCTATGTAGTCTGTGTTTTACCAGAGATCAAATCTCTGTTAATCAGTGGTGGCTCACGCCTGTAATCCCAGCGCTTTGGGAGGCTGAGGTGGGCGGATTGCTGGAGCCCAGGAGTTTGAGATCAGCCTGAGCTACATGGCGAAACTCCATCTCTGCACAAAAATACAAAAATTAGCTGGACATGGTGGCGTGTGCCTGTAGTGCCAGTCACTGAGGTTGGGAGATGGGGGCGGTGCCAGGCTGAGGTGGGAGGATCCCTCTAGCCTGAGAGGCAGAGTAAGACCCTGTCTCAAAAAAGAACACACACACACACACACACACACACACACACACATACACACAAAACTGTGTTAATCATTCAAATTGTTTAGAACCAGAGCGCAGCTCTAAGCCAAGGAGCCAGCTCAGGAACTCCAGGAGCACAGAGACCATTCAGCTGACCCAAATAATGCCAAGTTTCTAAGACCTGTCAGTTAAAACTTTTCCGCCATCCATTCATGGTACTGGTGGTCTGAAAACAACTGCAGCGTCCCCAAACACCTCCTGCGTTCAGGAACCCTGCCCCTTCTGACAAAGAACGCATTCAATGCAAAGAGGGCCTGCGTGTGGGGAGGGTTCGGGGCTGGTTTCTAAATGTGGTCAGGTGGTCTGTGCGCTAGTGTTGCACGCTGGACAGATCTAAGGGCAGTAGAGGGGCCGTTCCCCATGTCCCCATGAAGACCGAGATCTCTTGTCCCTCAACAACAGACCCGACGGAGGTTAAGACACAGGGGTAGCGATAAGGGCTAGGGTGGGCAGGGGGCCCGGGAAAAGGGGATGGGTCGTTCAAAGTTTGGCACATCTCTTTCATCCATAGGTAAATAGCCCTCAGTTGAGATCCATTCGCTCCCGCGCGGTCGGGGGCCTCCGACGTAACAGAGACAGCGCTGGGGTCTGAACGGCCGACAAAAGCCCTGGGGCAAGGGGTCCTGGGCACTGGGTCTCTTACCAGCGGCTCCAGCGGGGTCCTTGTCAAGGTGCTGTCCTTGTTCTCCCCTTTCTCTTCTTGTCCCTTAAATTGTTCCTTCTCTTTGTTTGTCTCCTTCCCTTGCTTTGTCCTCTTTTCCTCTTTCTCCTCTTTTCCCTTTCTCCTCTCCTGCTGCTCTTGCTTTTCTTTTTGTTTAATTTTCTGCTCCACCTCCTTTCCTTTCACCTTCTCTTCCCTACCCTTTTCTCTGATTTTCTCCTTCTGCGTCTCCTTTTCCTTCTCTTTCTTCTTCACTTTCCCCCTCTCCATCCCCAGCGCCGCGGTTTCCTTCCCTCCCGCCGCGTGCTGAGCGGTGGCTCTGGGCCCCAGGTGTGGCTCCCGAGGTGCACGCCCGACAGAGACGTAGGCCCCGCGGCGTAGACAAGCCGCGGGCGCTGCCAACCCCGGTACCGCCGCCAACCGCCGCTTACCTCGCGGATGCAGGGCTTCTTGCAGCCGATTCGCTGAACCCGCAGGAGTTCGCAAAGAGGGAAGGGCGGAGGCGTACGGATGGATTGAGCCCAGCCAAGCGAAACCAAGAGGTCCCAACCAGGACGTGGGACAGTTCGGCGGGGTATATCATTGCTGCAGAAAAAGCGTCCCTAGCGCGATTACCTCGGGCCAGGCAGGGTGGCTAAGAGCCTTCCACGTGGGCCGCAGTCTAAGCAACCTTAGCGTCTGACGTCTCCGGCTTCAATCCCGAGCCCGGTCAGCCTGTGTGAAGAACCCCTGGGGCGTCAGAATCCAGAGGTTCCGGGAGGATTCTCAACCTTGCCTCAGCTCCCAACCTTGAGCCTGTACTGCTCATGTCATGTATTTCTCCGCCCTCTCCCGAGTAAACTCCGCTAGGAGTGTCTCCAGACTACTACCCAGGATTATTAGTTGACTATTACCCAGGATTATTAAAGACAAATAGAAGAACGTGAATGGGTTCCATTGTTTTAAGTTCCTGTTTTGTTTTTGAAACGGAGTCTCTGTCACCCAGGCTGGAGTGCAGTAGTGCGATCTCAGCTCACAGCAACCTCCGCCTCCCGGATTCAAGCGATTCTCCTGCCTCAGACTCCCAAGTAGCTGGGATTACAGGCGTGGGCCACCACGCCCGGCTAATTTTTGTATTTTTAGTAGCGACGGGGTTTCACCATGTTGGCCAGACTGGTTTCAAACTCCTGACCTCAAGTGATCCTCCCCGCCTCTGCCTCTCAAAGTGCTGGGATTATAGGCATAAGCCGCCGTGCCCGGCCTGTATTTCACTTTAAAAAAAATTATTCGGAGATAGCCTGCCAGGATCACAGCTGCTAGTAATGCTCAGTATTAAAACCAAAACCAAATAGTCTAGTCACTCCTAATTATCTAATAAATGGTAAATAAGGCACACGAGGGGCTTTTCAAAGGTGGTATTGTTTCTCAAACTGGCTAAGAAATATCTGGAGGGTTCCTTTTATCTTGCTAAACTGAACTCTTTAGTATATTTCAGTTTAGCACAATTTATTTTTTGAGACAGTCTCGCTCTGTCGGCCAGGCTAGAGTGCAGTGGCACAATCTCGGCTCACTGCAACTTCCATCTCCCGGGTTCAAGCAATTCTCCTGCCTCAGCCTCCCGAGTAGCTGGGATTACAGGCATGTGCCACCATGCCCAACTAATTTTTGTATTTTTAGTAGAGACGGGGTTTCACCATGTTGGCCAGGCTGGTCTCGAACTCCTGACTTCAGGTAATCCGCCTGATTGGGCCTCCCAAAGTGCTGGGATTACAGGCATGAGCCACCGCACCCGTCCAGCACAATTATTATTATTTTTTGAGACGGAGTTTCACTCTTGTTGCCCAGGCTGGAGTGCAGTGGTCCGATCTCAGCTCACTGCAACCTCTACCTCCCAGGTTCAAGCGATTCTCTTGGCTCAGCCTCGCACGTAGCTGGGATTACAGGCATGAGCCACCATGCCTGGCTAATTTTGTATTTTTAGTAGAGATGGGGTTTCTCCACGTTGGTCAGGCTGGTCTCGAACTTCTGACCTGAGGTGATCTGCCCGCCTCAGCCTCCCAAAGTGCTGGGATTACAGGTGCGAGCCACCGTGCCCGGCCACAATTATTTTTCAATGTAATAAACTTATTTTCCTTCATTGTATCTGTTTCAAATAGACTTGTAAGGAACAATGAATAGCAGGTTCCAGAAGGCTTGAGTGATGCAATGATATTTAAGGTTGGCTGTTCCCAATAGCATTGGAATTGCTATGCTTAATGACTTTTTCAAAGGTTTACTTCTGTTTATACACACACCAAGATGAATTTTCAGTAAGTTTACACGGGGTTCTCTCAATCCCATTAGATTAGTTTTATGGGTTTGCTAAGAGGGACAGTACACACAATTTTGATACTCAGCTTAAAAGAAAATTCTTGGTTATACTAACCAGGAAGTCCTCCATAAAATGCCAACACCCAAAACACCTTAATCCATATTCACTGCTAAAATATTTTATTTTAAAATGTACCACAGTGAATGGATGTATCCATACTGGTTCTTATAAATGTACACATACACATCCATATATTTGACAAAGTATATATATGAACTGGTTAAAGACCTATCCAAAAGAGGAAATATTTCTAGAAAGTTCATGTGTTTATACTTCATTTGACAATTAAAACTTATTTGAACTGATGAAGTTTCAGTTGCTTAGCAATGACTAATAATACCAATGCCTGTCAATAATGACAACTAAATTGAGAACTATAAATTTCACTGCTGTGCCTTGGGTCAAAATTTTCAATGATGGAATCCTAAATAAGTAACAGTTATTCCTATAATGGGGTATATATTCAGAAGGAATAAATACCTGCCACTATTACCAAAAGACTGTTCTCTGTAGAGCTCAAAAAAAGGATTATGCCACAATACATCATTTGTATTTAAAAAAGATCTCTTTAGATGCCACTGCAAATTCTGCTTTTACTAAACAGAAAGGCAGCACCCCATTTCTTTCTTGTAAAGGAGGAAAGTCTTTCATAAAAAACTCTTTGAAGAAGTTTTGGTAGTATGTTCAGAGTCAAACACAGCAGCACTTTATTAACAAGGACAGAGTAATATAATCACAAGGAAATACTTGTTAAGTCTAAATTAAATGATATCTTGGGCAGCATAAAATGAATACTAACAAGGGCAGGCATCTCAATATGTCTGTCTCACAGCTGTTCAATGTGAAAGTAGTTTGTAAGCAAGGAAAGACAAGAGCAACATTTACACCACAAATTGACTGTAAAATACTTCATTACATTGAGAAAGGTAATCAATGGTCAAAATCCATAACCAGAAGGAGACACCATTTGAGTATCTATCAATGGGCCAAACAGACCTGTTAGATTTTAATACTGCCTGGTATGCAACTCAGATACTGATTTCTTCTCTATGGAGGAAGCCAATGTTCATGTTCTTGATAACAGTCATTAATCTTTCTGATTGAGACAGTCCAAACCCATGTGACCTCAGAACACTAGGTCTAAGAGTGAACTTCTTACATTGATATATTTTCCTTGAGTTCTTTCATGGTGCTGTATCAGCATGCTACCATAATCTGAAAATGACATGGGGCACAAAGGAGCCATATATATATATATATATATATAATATATATATGTTTCATGTTTATATATATATATAAACATGAAAAGTATCCCATATTCCAGTATCACATGACAGAAAATTTATGGTTAAATTATTTAAGACATTTACTTTATTTTTCTTGTGGCCATCCATTTAGTGAAGAACATCAGTGTATTAAGAAGGTCCCTCTTTATCACATGATATTTCTAAGCAGATATTTAGGAATGCTCAGAAGATTCCACTTTCAGTCTCCTAAGACATAATTTAAAGTGGGACTTGAACAGAAACAAGTATCTTCAGACTCCAGCTGAAATCACAGAAGTAGTTTCTGTTTAAATCCTGGGAAACCTTAGATAAGGTATGTGAAACTGAAAAAAGATTGAATCAGCACACACAGATAAAGGATACAACAGATACCAAGATGGGTAAATGCCCAATTATTTTCAGTCCTCATAATCTGTACAAAGCTATGAGGCAACCAGTAGGCCATATCTCACTAGGCAGACTTTGAGGAAGATGTTTCCCTATTTGAAACACAAGAAATTATGAAAATATGGAGATGAAGAGGGAGTAGTTCTGTGCTTCTTGCTGTGTTACCTTTATTATATTCCTAGTGTCACTGACACTAGTTTAAAAACAGCCTGCAACAAGAATATTCTCATCACCAGCCACCTTTTCCACCTTTCTTCTTTTTCTGTTGCTGTTTCTTTTTTGTTGCTGGAGCCCCTGCAGGTTTCTGGTGTCTTGGGGGTATGATGTTACTTGTAGAGGCAGATACTGTTGCAGCACTGCCAGGTCTTGGGGAGGTGGGTGGGCTGCTCACAGTTTTACTGGCATCCCTGAAATCATCAGATCATTTTTGGTCACTCATATATTCAACAAAGGAAGAGTATAAAAATGTATGTACATGGGTTTTACTTATCACACTTAACAATCTCCCACACATTTTCTACTTCTTTTAAGGTAAGCTCCCCAACTCCCTATCGACTTTTCTTTTGAATAACATTTTCACTGTTTTTATTGAAGAAAAGTAAAACATGGTACACATGCCAAGTTTTAGAAAGCGTAGAAAATAAAAAATTTTATTTTTTTGAGACAGAGTCTTGCTCTGTCCCTCAGGCTGGAGTGCAGTGGCACCATCTCAGCTCACTGCAACCTCCATCCACCTCCTGGGTTCACGTGATCCTTCTGGGTTCACGTGATTCTCCTGCCTCAGCCACCCGAGTAGCTGGGATTACAGGTGCGCACTACCACACCCGGCTAATTTTTGTATTTTTAGTAGAGACAGGGTTTCACCATATTGGCCAAGCTATTCTCGAACTAGCAACCTCAAATGATCTGCCTGCCTTGGCCTCCCAAAGTGCTGGGATTACAGGCGTGAGCCACTGCGCCCGGCCAGAAAAAATTTTTTAAAATAACCTGTCATCCACCATGTAAAACGTATTAATACTTCTAACACTTCTTTCTAGTCATATTATTTATTTACATCTGTTTATCTAGATATTTATTTAGTTGAATGACTCAGTGTATTTAGTTGCCTTGAGACTTTTTAGTTTTTATAATACAGTTTTTACTATATATATTTCACAATATATATTTGATTATATTGTAAATACTTAAAACTATTTGACTGAATTGTAAAAACTAAAGGAAAAACTAGTCTAAAAAGGCAATATATTTTCTTTCATTTGCATAAGTGTAGTATAAACATTTATCAAAGATACATCACATTTCTCATACTTTATATTAACAAATTCTCACTAATAGCCTCGAGTCAATCTAGAAACAACGTATGTTCTAAGTGCCCTCAATTGTGGAGCAATAACTTACAGTTCAGATGAAGCTCCTGCAGTTGCTCCCTGGGTCCCTTTTCCAATCTGATCCTTCTTTTTACCCTTCTTTCTTCCCCGGTAGTAAGAACGTTCTCGCATTGGCAGCCATCTTTCTGGATCTGGGGTAACTTTTGGGTCATAATTCTTAGGCAATTTTCCTGCATAACGATTATAAAGAAATGAGAGATGTGTCATAATATTTTCAAGATAGTTTGTTTAAATGATGTCTCTAAGCCTGGGAATAAATAACATTAAAATGGAAATGAATTTATTTGAGAAAGTTTAGTTTGTATAATCTAGCAGGCAAAATGGTCTTTTTTTTTTAAATTATTATACTTTAAGTTCTGGGATACATGCGCAGAACGTGCAGGTTTGTTACATAGGTATACATGTGCCATGGTGGTTTGCTGCACCCATCAACCCGTCATCTACATTAGGTATTTCTCCCAATGCTATCCCTCCCCTAGCCTCCCACCGCCCCCCGACAGGCCTGGTGTGTGATATTCCCCTCCCTGTGTCCATGTGTTCTCATTGTTCAACTCCCACTTATGAGTGAGAACACGCGGTGTTTGGTTTTCTGTTCCTGTGTTAGTTTGCTGAGACTGATGGTTTCCAGCTTCATCCATGTCCCTGCAAAGGATATGAACTCATCGTTTTTTATGGCTGCATAGTATTGATGGTGTGTATGTGCCACATCTTCTTTATCCACTCTATCATTGATGGGCATTTGGGTTGGTTCCAATCTTTGCTAATGTGAATACTGCTGCAATAAACATAAGTGTGCATGTGTCTTTATAGCAGAATGATTTATAATCCTTTGGGTATATATCCAGTAATGCGACTGCTGGGTTAAATGGTATTTCTGGTTCTAGGTCCTTGAGGAATTGCCACACTGTCTTCCACAATGGCAAAACTAATTTACACTCCCACCAACAATGTTAAAGTGTTCCTATTTCTCCACATCCTCTCCAGCATTTGTTGTTTCCTGACTTTTTAATGATCGCCATTCTAACTGGTATGAGATGGTATTCCATTGTTGTTTTGATTTGCATTTCTCTAATCACCAGTGATGATGAGCTTTTTTTCATGTTTCTTGGCCACATAAATGGCAGTTTTGAGAAGTGTCTGTTCATATCCTTTGCCCACTTTTTGATGGGGTTTTTTCTTGTAAATTTGTTGAAGTTCTTTGTTGATTCTGGATATTAGCCCTTTGTCAGATGGATTGCAAAAATTTTCTCCCATTCTGTAAGTTGGCTGTTTACTCTGATGATAGCTTCTTTTGCTGTGCAGAAGCTCTTTAGTTTAATTAGATCCCATTTGTCAGTTTTGGCTTTTGTTGCCATTGCTTTTGGGGTTTTAGTCATGAAGTTCTTGCCCATGCCTATGTCCTGAATGGTATTGCCTAGGTTTTCTTCTAGGGTTTTTATGGTTTTAGGTCTTATGCTTAAGTCTTTAATCCATCTTGAGTTAATTTTTGTATAAGGTGTAAGGAAGGGGTCCAGTTTGTTTTCTGCATATGGCTAGAATCCTTTCCCCATTGCTTTTGTCAGGTTTGTCAAAGATCAGATGGTTGTAGATGTGTGGTGTTATTTCTGAGGCCTCTATTCTGTTCCACTGGTCTACAGATCTGTTTTGGTACCAGTACCATTCTGTTTTGGTTACTGTAGCCTTGTAACAATAGTTTGAAGTCAGGTAGCATGATGCATCCAGCTTTGTTCTCTTTGCTTAGGACTGTCTTGGCCATATGGGTTCTTTTTTGGTTCCATAGAAATTTAAAGTAGTTTTTTTCTAATTCTGTGAAGAAAGTCAATGGCAGCTTGATGGAGATAGCATTGAATCTATAAATTACTTTAGGCAGTATGGCCATTTTCACGATATTGATTCTTCCTATCCATGAGCATGGAATGTTCTTCCATTTGTGTCCTCTCTCATTTCCTTGAGCAGTGGTTTGTAGTTCTCCTTGAAGAGGTCCTTCACATCCCTTGTTAGTTGTATTCCTAGGTATTTTATTCTTTTGTAGCAATTGTGAACGGGAGTTCACTCATGATTTGGCTCTCTGCTTGTCTACTATTGGTGTACAGGAAAGCTTGTGATTTTTGCACATTGATTTTGTGTCCTGAGACTTTGCTGAAGTTGCTTATCAGCTTAAGGAGATTTTGGGCTGAGACGATGGGGTTTTCTAAATATACAATCATGTCATCTGCAAACAGAGACAACCTGACTTCCTTTTTGTTTGAATATCCTTTATTTCTTTCTCTTGCCTGATTGCCCTGGCCAGAACTTCCAATATTATGTTGAATGGGAGTGGTGAGAGAGGGCATCCTTGTCTTGTGCCGGTTTTCAAAGGGAATGCTTCCAGCTTTTGCTCATTCAGTATGATATTGGCTGTGGGCTTGTCATAAATAGTTATTATTATTTTGAGATACATTCCATCAATACCTAGTTTATTGAGAGTTTTTAGCATGAAGGGGTGTTGAATTTTACTGAAGGGGGAAAAGGCCTTATTTCTCAGCATGACAAAAAAATTCAGAGACTATAAAGAAAAAGACTTCACAGATACATCTATAAAAAAATTTTAAAATCTTTAGTAAAAAATATATTTCTAAGAAAAAATTTAAAATACAAACTATCTAATAGAGGAGTGGAAAAAAATCCTTAATAGAGAAAGAATTCTTGCTGATCAATATGTAAACCACTCAAAGAAAAATGGACTCAGTTATAATTAAGGTAGGCTAGGAGAAAGTCATTCATCTTCTGAACAGATGTTCACCCTCACTAATTAAAAATGAGAAGGGTAAAAAACTCTATCAGACTTGCAGTAATACCCAGTGTTGGTGAAATGGTGAGAAGCACTCACCAACACTATACTAGGGGAAGTGTATACTGATATAGCCTTTGTGGAAAGCAATTTAATCTGGCAGTACCATTCGAAATTTATAGACTTCTAGAAATTTATCCTGCAGAAACCCAAGAGATACAAAGTTAAGAACAGAATATTCTCGGTGATACTCCTTTTCTTTTTTTTTAAAGATGGATAGGGCAAGGTATGGGTGGGCTGATATTCTTTAAGATGGCAAAATAACTTAAATATCTATCAATGAAGATGATTACATTATAATATGCCCACACTATAGCAAGCTATTCAATTGGTTAAAAACTGAAGTGCAGGCCGGGCGCAGTGGCTCACGCCTGTAATCCCAGCACTTTGGGAGGCCGAGGTGGGCAGATCACGAGGTGAGGAGATCGAGACCATCCTGGCTAACATGGTGAAACCCCGTCTCTACTAAAAATACAAAAAATTAGCTGGGCGTGGTGGGGTACGCCTGCAGTCCCAGCTACTTGGGAGGCTGAGGCAGGAGAATGGCATGAACCTGGGAGGTGGAGCTTGCAGTGAGCCGAGATAGCGCCACTGCACTCCAGCCTGGGCAACAGAGCAAGACGCTGTCTCAAAAATAAATAAATAAATAAAATAAAATAAAAAATAAATAAAGTGAAGGGCATCTATTAATTTGGAAAAATGTTCTTCACAATTCAGTCTAAAGTAGAAGATTAAAACAAACAAATTATATTATGTTCAAAACAATTTTATAAAAACTTTGAGTACCTAATGATATGTTTGATTCTGTATATACATATATACACACATAAAAAAGTTAAGTAATTGTCTCTGGGAGCATGCTTTTTTTGGGGGGCAGGGAGAGGATCTCACTCTGTCACCAGGCTGGAGTGCCGTGACGCAATCTCAACTCACTGCAACCTTGGCCTCCCGGGTTCAGGCGATTCTCCTGCCTCAGCCTCCCGAGTAGCTGGGATTACAGGCACGCATGAGTACTGCTCGGCTAATTTTTATATTTGTAGTAGAGATGGGGTTTCACCAGGTTGGCCAGGCTGGTCTCGAACTCCTGACCTCAAATGATCCACCCACCTTGGCCTCCCAAAGTGCTGGGATTACAGGCGTGAGCCACCATGCCCAGCCGGGAGCATGAATTTTGGGCAGGGAATTTTACACTCTTTAGGCCATTCTATAATGATAGATAACAACTACCTTTGTTTTTAGAATGAGCATATATCACTTGTAAATTTAAAAAAATATTCATCTGGAAACTATAAAAATAGAAAAGAAAGTAAAATTTTAGGTTATTACCACCTACAGTCATCAGCTGTTTCCTTGCAGTATTACTAATGCACAAAACAAATATTAAATGTTTGCCAATTTTGAAGTACTGTGACAAAAGAACCAATAAGACTTCCAGTTAAAGATAGTGAAATGGATACAAACATTAGCTTGTGTACCTTCCTCAAACTCCACTAAAATGGTAATAAAACACATTAAAGGAAGACAGAAGAAAAGATATTGTCAATAAAATTTTGGTAGCTGGAAAACAGATGGAGGAGTAATAATAAACTGAGCTAAGCCTTGGGAAACCTGTATCCTAAGACGGCAGAGAGCAAAATCAAGAAATAACCTGATTTATATGATAGATTCCTCAAAACCTCAGGAACTTGGGTGGCTCCAAGGATAACATCTGACTAGGTAAAATCAAGCACGGTAATGCCACCCAATTTTTCCAGAGATTAAAGCCACACTCCAAGCCAATCAATGCACATTATTTCCCTGGTTAATAATTCAAGGCTGGACACTGACCTGCTTGGCCCAATCAGATTAATGAGAAATACTTGCCAAGTCTGGAGAGGGCTTCTTTGTTGTGATGGATATAAATGACAAGTATGTGGCCCTGACTGTTTACAATATACATCATATGACTCTAATGGGATTCTGTTTTGTGGAGAGCAGAACAAAGAGGTAAAAATACTGAGTCAACCAACCTTGATGCTAACATTCCTCTAGACTGCCAACTTTATAAACAGTAAATTTTCTTAAGCTAGTTTGATGGAATTTTGTAGTTATGTGTAGCAGAAACATCAAAATGTGTAAGTGCTTACTTTTGTGCCAGGCACCACTCTAAGAACTTTACATGTAGTATCTGATTTAATACTACAAGATATATACTATCATATTCCATTTTACATATGAAAAACTCTGGCAGGTATATTAAATAGCCTGTGCACAGTCACAGAGTAAAAGAGGGAGCAACGATTTGAATTTAGGCAAACTAGTGAATTGCGATCTTTAAAGTAATAGAATAAAATTAAATGTTAGCTATAGTCAAGATAAAAAGTTTTCAAAGATACAAGAGAGCGCAGTATATTTATGTCCAAATATTTCTATATAGGGCTAAAATCAAACATTTATTTTGGAGAAAATTTATAAAGACTTTTTTAATGCCTTACCCTTCTTTTTCTTTTTCTTCTTTTTCAAATCTCCCTGTCTACAAAGAGAAAAAAAAATCATTACCGTCTTTGTGATAAAATATTTATAGAGCATTAAGTAAGTGCTCTATAAGAGTTAGTTGGGCACTTATCATAAACATGGTTTAAGACTTGGTATCAGCTTACCAAAGCTAACAAATTAGTTAACATTTGATTCAGGTTAAAGTCAATTAAGCTTCAGATACTATAATTTTTGGAAAGTAGTTTAGAAAACAGAGGTGACAATTCGAAAACAGATTCTGTTTACACTGAAAAAAGTTTTTCAGTGGCACACATTAAGTCTATGTAAAAAGTAATTTGCACAAGCATGACTACCTAGAATCCCTTGGTAAGTTACTCTATGTTTGGCAAGACTTTAGAGAATAAATTTTTTGCCAGAAGAACATGTGTAGGTAAGATACATGCAAAGAATATCTCTGGAAGGAGATTCAAAACAAGTTACATTGGTTATGGCCCTGGGAGGGAGGTGGGTAGACACAGATGGAAGACTTTTTACTTACTCTTACACTTTTTTATCTTTTGTATTTTAAACCTGTGAGTTTATTAATTTTTTTATGTAAGTAAAATCTATATTAAGTACATTGACCAAAAAAGGCACTAAAAAGGGCATAAAAATTAACACTTCAAAATAATTGTCAAGCATTCTGAAAGTGGCTGGGAACAGTGGCTCACGTCTGTAATCTCAGCACGATGGGAGGCCAAGGCAGGTGGATCACCTGAGGTCAGGAGTTGCAGACCAGCCTGGACAACATAGTAAAACCCCGTCTCTACTAAAAATACAAAAATTAGTTGGGTGTGGCAGTGCGTGCCTGTAATCTCAGCTACTTGGGAGGCTGAGGCAGGAGAATCACTTGAACCAGGGAGGCAGAGGCTGCAGTGAGTGAGACTGTGCCACTGCACTCCAGCCTGAGCGATGGAGCAAGACTCCGTCTCAAAAAAAAAAAAAAAAAAAGCATTCTGAAAGCTCTAGTGAAAAGAGAAAAACATAAAAATACATCTCTCTATATATTCTTATGTGATATAACTCGAGAAATATGAAACAGTGAACTAAAAAGATGAGACAACAATTCCTACCAAAAATTCATTCTACAAGTCATTCAATTGTGAAAGTTCTCTCAGGATACCCCAAATAAGAAATGCAACATACTGTATCTTACTTGAGTGTTTCATCTCTTACCCAGAGTGTGCAATAGTATTCTAAATTGTCTCCCTACAAATTATACTCCACAGCCATATTAAAATTTCCCAAGGGTTCTCTGCTATTTCTTATTTCTCTGCCTTAGCTCACCCTTTGCCTACCTCGTCCTCATCTTCCTCAGAGTCAACACAATCATCTTCTCCATGAAGCCTTTCCTAACTTCCCACTGTCCTCAGGAAGAAGTGACTATTCCCTCCGGTGTACTCCTCTATGCCCTGTACAATCACAACAGGTGCAATCTTTATTGCAATTACTGTTTAAATATATTTCCTTCTGCTAGATTCAAGTTCCTTTTTTTTAGACAGAGTCTCATTCTGTCACCCAGGCTGGAGTGCAGTGGTGAGATCTTGGCTCACTGCAACCTCCACCTCCTGGGTTCAAGTGATTCTCCTGCCTCAGCCTCCCAAATAGCTGGGATTATAGACATGTGTCACTACGCCCGGCTAATTTTTGTATTTTTAGTAGAGATGGGGGTTTCACCATGTTGTCCAGGCTGGTTTCGAACTCATGACCTCAAGTAATCCGCCTGCCTTGGCCTCCCAAAGTGCTGGGATTACAGGCATGAGCCACCACCATGTCAGGGCTCAAGTTCTTTTGAGAGCAAGTACCATGATTTATTTTCTGGTCAACACCTAGCATAAACCTATCACATACTGTATTGTTAAAGGAAACTAAACCTTTGCATCCAAGTTAGTATAACAAAATACTAACTTCTAATAAGATAAAATAAAGAGCATTAATAATGCATAATGAAAATACTGTGCTGAAACTTAAAAGCTTAAAAAGTCAATGTATATCTTAATGATTGTCTAAGAAAAAAGAGAAAGAAGCCAGGCTTGGTGGCTCACGCCTGTAATCCCAGCACTTTGGGAGGCTGAGGTGGGTGGATCACCTGAGGTCAGGAGTTCAAGACCAGCCTGATCGACATGGTGAAACCCTGTCTACTAAAAATACAAAAATTAGCCAGGCGTGATTGCAGGCACCTGTAGTCCCAGCTACTCAGGAGGCTGAGGCAGGAGAATCGCTCGAACCCAGGAGGCGGAGGTTGCAGTGAGCCGAGATTGAGTCACTGCACTCCAGCCTGGGCAACAGAGCAAGACTCCGTCTCAAAAAAGAAAACAAACAAACAAAAGAAACAAAGATTATTTAAAAAAAACTTTTAAAAACTTATTATTTTTAGAGATGGGGGTCTTGCTCTGTCACTCAGGCTGGGGTGCAGTGATGCAATCACTGCTCACTGAAGCCTCAAACTCCTGGGCTCAGGCAATCATCCCGCCTCAGCCTCCCAGTAACTGGAACACAGAGCCACTATGCCAGGCTAAAGAAGGAACTGCGTGTTCTTAGTAGTTACTCAACCCTGTTTGGTGAAGAAAAAAAATAGTAAACATACTTAATTGAAAATCCATTTAAGAACCCAGACTGAATTTATAATTGTAAGATGAAATGGAATTCAGAACAATGTAACCTCTTTGAGACTCCAATTCCTTATTAAAAGTTTTGGAAGTTATTATGAGAACAACAATGCTTTTTATGAAATGCGGAGTTTGTTAGAAAGAAATCAGTCATTGTTGCTGAGTTTTTTTTAAGTTAGGGAAAAATTTAGATTTCAAAAGGCATTCAAAAAAGGAAAGTAGCAAAAACTTATAAAAGTCACAAAGCTAAGGAAATGTTTTATCTTTTCCATGCTCTATTCATCCTGAGTCAAAAGTAAAATCTTAAAACATTTTACTGTAGGTCTCTGCTAACTATATTTTTAAGATGACGATGGAAGAAACAAGTCAAAATCTGACTTCTTTTAAGTAGATGAAGCCGACTAACCTTTTCTTCAAATCAGCAAAAGAAATCATATACTAAATGATGTACTAAATGTACAACAATAACTGAAAGGTAAAGGAAGGCACATCCAGCCTATGGAGTGTTATGCATAAAAAGGATGAAATAGGTCCACATTTTTGTACGTGGAAAGATCTCTAAAACTCATTAAATAAAAGTAAGTTGGGAAACACTAAGTACAATACAATCCTCCTTCTGTAAAAAATAACTGGGCGTGGTGCCCAGCACTTTGGGAGGCCGAGGTGGGCAGATCACTTGAGGTCAGGAGTTCAAGACGAACCTGGTCAAAAGGGTGAAACCCTGTCTCTACTAAATGTACAAAAATTAGCCTGTAGTCCCAGCTACTCGGGAGGCTGAGGCAGAATTGCTTGAACCCGGGAGGCGGAGGCTGCACTGAGCCAAGACTGTGCCACTGTACTCCAGCCTGGGAGACAGAGCAAGACTCTGTCTCAACAAACAAACAAAAAATAGTAATAAATAAACCAATTTAAAGAAAATATTTGTAAACCATGTGTGTGTGTAAACACAAAGAAAAACTTCTGGAATAATAGATTAAATTAATACCAGAGGTTAATTTTGGGCTGAGGGAAAAGGGAAGGAAATAAGGACAAAGAGCTGGGCACAGTGAAAGAAATGGAAAAGGAACAAAGAGAACTAGAACTTTATTCACATGAAATTTCTATGAGAATGTATTTTTTATTCCTTGTCTAATTTAAAATCAGCATTAGAGAACGTTACGATGAAAAATATTACCCTTGTTCCTTTGGTTGACTATCTCCAGTAACTTTTCCACCCTTCTTCCGAATGTACGTAGCACCAGCAGAATTTTCAAGAGCCTCAACATCTACTTTTAGAGACATACTATCTGACGATGGCAAGTGTTTACTAAGACTGTGATAGAACAGGAGTTCAGGAACATAATATACACAAACACACACATTTATATAGATATATATGTTTGCCAATGTATCTATTGACACTGGAAGACTGTCTTTTCTTGATGACCTTCAACAAAAGCAAAAAATGTTCCTAAATCTTCTATACAATAACAAGTCATATCAATTATATAGTACATACAGTATTCTGAAAGGAGAACATGAGGAGTCATAATCTAATTCTCTATTCCTTAACACAGTGATGTGGAGCAAGGTGGTGGCTTAATACAAACTCCATTCCAAAACAACTATCAAGTTTATGACTTGTGACTGCTTAGCATCCACCAACCCACCTCAGTTTTGGGAACACACTCTGATTTAGAGTAGCACATGTGATCCAAGTTCAATAAGGGCACCAAATTTGCTTATCAGGTAACTATTTGAGATAAGCAAGTGACCTAAGTAGTTGAATCCGAAAATAACATTTCAGAATCATGCAAAAGTACCCACATAAAATATGCTTTTTCTTTACCTTGCTGCTGATCTTGAACCTGGAGGAAAAGAGGCCATACCCTTTTGACTTCATTTTTGCTTCTGGATGAAACTGAACCCTAAGTTGGATCTATCGCCACATTTTTCAATCACACTGATCAATAAATTCTCATTTTTTGGTTTTACTAGTTAAAAGGAGGATTTGGTAGTTGCAGTTTACAATTGAAAAAGCTCTGGTCAAAACACAGATATCAGAAGAGATCTATTGTGCTACTGAGGAGCTGTAAGGAATAACAATCAAAAGGATACGCTTTGGCTTTCTCTGGATCTACAAGTGAGTAAGCAGAAATAAGCTGTGCCAGGGTGTGAATATCTTTTGGATTTTGTCTAAAAGAAGAAATAAGAAAATTATTGAACTGTTTATAAAACTGGAGAAAGTAATATAAACAAGTAACTCCCTCATATCAAGTAGCAGCAATAAATGTGTTATTTCTACAACTCCACGTTTCAGAGCTTACTTCCACAGCTGTTGTAGGTCACTAATTGCCTCCTTCTTCCGCCCATATTTGAGTTTGAAGTTTGCAGCTTCTCTTATCAAGGACAAATGAGCAGGAGATTTTGGCTACAGTTTCAATAAAAAGAAAAAAAAAGTTTCAAGTTAAATATCTAGCAAGTGCATGCAGTTATATTCATTAGACCTTTAAGAAATACACCTATGCATTAGATCCCTCATCTTAAGTTTCACTGAATGCCTGAAACAACAAAATCATCCACACATGTAGAGGAAAGCAGGTGGACAAATTATTAATTGTACAAGTAATCACCAATTGATGAATCTGGAAAACAACCTATATCTATTGTCTACAACTGGAAACATTCCCCTATAATAATCAAATCTTAAAGATATGCCACCATAGTTCTCAAACATTAATTTAATATAATACTTTCCCAGAGCACTGATACCCCTCCACTGCTAACAGTACTAACAGTATAAATGCCACCTGCACAGCGTATGTATAATTTTAAGTTGGATACTGCCCATACAGAGATCCATACTGGAAATTAAGATATTCCTACTAGATAGAGACATGATAAACAACTATTCCATGTATTACTGTTGTACTAATTACTACCACCCATGGGCTCTCTAGCTATTTAAGACGATCTCTTAAATATGCAATCATGTACTATTATTATTTCTTGAGATTACATACACAAATGCATGTACACATACAGCAAGGAGCTTCAATAAATATAAATGTGCTATTTTTCTATTTTGCAGCCATTGCTTATTTCTAATAACTTAATTTGGATCTGGTATACTAAAAAAATGCATTTGATAATCTAAATAGTATTCCACTTTTAAAATAGTGACGTGTAATACTTGTTTGCCTGAATTTTTTCACTACTACATCTTTATTTTTATGTAAAAACATGCTCTCATAACATTTTACTCCATTTATTTACCTGATGGTTTTGATACCACTGGATAGCTTGTGTGAAGACCTCAATGGCACTATCAATATCTTCTTCATGGCTATACATGGTAACTAATGCAGATACCTACACAGCCAAAGGTATAAATTAGTGAACTCCCCCTTCACTCCCAGAATACCGCTTTTGAAAATAAAAAACGCTGAAGAAATAGCAAATAAAGGCTCTCCGCTAATACCTGATTTATCATAAAAGCTACTCCCTTTAGAGAACATAGTAACTTTACTTCTAGAAATACCATGAACAACCGTGTTTTCCAAATATGAAGGTAGATATCTGTAAAATAAAACTTTCCTTTAAAGCAGTGCCAGTTCACAAATGGTTTGGTAAGTACGGAAGTTGAGAATAAGCCCTTAGAAATGTTTCTACAATAAGACACTGCTGGACATTTAAGTGTATGATCAGTGAGGCATACATAGAGTGGCTGAACTCTCATGATGAATCCCATGTGGCATGAGCTGTTTGAAGCCAGTAAAAAGGGTGCCTAGTGTGGCTGAGGGACAGGAAGGAGGCCTACATAGCTGGAGTGGAGGGGGAGGGGGATGCTGAGCAGTAGGAGATGAGGATAGAAAGGAAACAAACAAAAAGCTGGATCTTTAAGAACAATCAGTAAAACTGATAAACCTCTGGACAGGCTAATCAGAGGGAAAAAGAAAAAAAGACATGAATAACCAATATCAGGAATGAGAGAGGTTCTATAGATATTAAAAGGACAATAAAGAAATAAAATGAAGAACTTTTATGCCAATAAAGTCAGCAACCTAAATGAAATGGATACATTCCTTGAAAGGTAAAAGGTGGTCATATATTAAATATTAGAAACATTTTATTTTCAGTCATATACTGTATTTGACTCTAAGGTTAAGTAATTATAGCACGATCCTTAAAATATGAATCTTTAAGGGAAAGCACTACCATATTACATTTACTGAGTGCCAACTGCACAGAGGCCATGTTAGAGAATGCAAACATGAATAAAACAGCCGCTGTCCAAAAGATGCACATACTACCACTACAGAATTAGTTTCTACTATGGAAAAGATGCTTTCACAGCTGTATTAATGATTGAAACCTGCAATATTTGAATAATCAGAAAACCAAAAACTAAATTTCTTGGCCACAATTATGAAATTGTTCTAATTTAAAGAAATCACACTGACGAAAATGATATAGGCTAAGAAATTCCTATACAGATCTGAGATTATTTGAGGTTGGTTTTCAGTGATACTATAAGGCCTAAATAGTGCCTGGCACATTTGACTGAATAAGAAACCAATACCAGAGCAGAGAATGAAATTAAATTTATACCAGACAACTATTACTATTATAATTACTACTCCTACCTTAAAGTGAATACACATTCGACATATAAATAAAGTGAATACACATTAGACATACAAATTATCAATTCAACTACTTTTCAATTTTGTAATTTTTTAAACTCACCATGCCTGGTTTATGCTTTAACTCCTCTATGCTTCTCAATATTAGACATGCTTTAGAAATATTACCTTAGGAGAATAAACAAAATCAGCATTACATAGAAGAACACATATTATGAAAAAAAAAATACAAGAAATTTTACTTCCTCCCACTACTTTTCCTTAGGAAAGCAACCATAACTCATGTTTTGTAACATCGCTAAACATATAAACTTTGGGGTCTTGGGGATGGTGAACTCTGTTCATTTAGAGATAAGGAAATTGAGTTCTAAAGAAATAATATACCTTGCTTAAGCTCACAAAGAAAGTTAATGGCAGAGCTGCTACCAGAAAAGAAGTCTCCCAGCTCCCAGTCTGTTGAGTTCTATTTCTTCTTTTTTGGGCTGTAACTTGAAGGTGGGGGTCCTTCCCTAAAGGCCTTGAAATATGTTACTGTAGACATGAGTGCAATGGGAAATTTCCTATGGTGTTAAATTCTGATTTTGTATTCATTGCAAACCTCAATAACTCAAAATTCCCAGTCTTTAAAAACAAACAAAAAACCATGACAGACTGTCAGTAATTTCAAGATAATAAATAATCCTTGAAAAAATAAACTAAACATAGGAGGAAAGATCAAGTAAAGGGCAAGGAAGAGAAGACAGGGCTGAGGAGAAGGAAAAAGAGACAAGGAAAGCAAAGAAATGTGAGAATTGGATAAGAGGGAGATCAGCAGTGTGTCTCAACCTTATTTTCATTATTGCCCTACTAAGGACATTTTAAACATTTTTTCCCTAACTGCCAACTCCCCTCCTTCAACTCATAAAATTTTCATTTCAGCCACTGTAATATTTAAGATTTTTGTGAAGAATTGTCACCCCCATTGAAAATCCACATTTTATACCAGAGCTGTTCGACAGAACTTTTTGTGATGATATAAATGTCCTATATCTGTGCTGTCCAATATTGTAGCCAATGGCTGCATATAGCTACTAAGCTTCTAAGATGTGGCTAGCATAATCAAAGAACTGAATTTAAAATTTCATTTAACTAATTTAAACTTAAAATAGCTGTATGTGGCTAGTGACTACCAAACTGGGCAACATGGCTCTAGATATTCAAAGTTAGATGAAAACCACAGACAAAAACATTGGCAGTTTTAAGATTCAAACACATCAGTTCTCGTTAAATTCTATTACCTTTCCCCAAGCCCAAAGACATAGGTGGCAAAGTGTAAAATGAAGTAAGGATGAAGGGCCAAGCTAAGAAATTCTGAAAACGATGATGCAAAGTAGTCGTACAAATATTACCAAGTGACGGACATAAGCATTTCTGCATGTGACATACTCAGGCAATTTGAGTAGTATGTATGGTCTTTTGGAAGAGAGGAATCCTTTGCTTCAGAACTTTCAAGGCATAGATTAAGAATCATTCTAATAATTTAGGAATAATCCACGAAAAGGGGCAACTACCTCACTACTAAATCTGTTGGAGATCATACAATCTAGCTGCATGTTTGAAACAGTAATTATTATGCTTTACTATTACACAAAAAACCTTAAAATCACATAGTTCACAACTGCTTAATCATTCCGAACATGTTTTCATTAAAATATTTTAATCATGATGAAAACCATAATACCTTGAGAAATTTTCAACTGTGCCATGGTCAGCTTAATTTCAGCTGCATTTTCTGGATGCTGATCTGAAAATTCCTAAATTTTTTTAGTTTGGGGAAAAAAATCACATTTAATTTACACAACTAATTGTATACATTACAATTACTTAGCTACATAAGATTTTAAATCCAGTTTTAAAACATTAAACTTCTGGCTGCAGGTCAAAATCTTAACTTGGGGAAATTTTTATTCAACACTCACTTTTTTTCTTAAAGGTATGCTCTAAAAGTAAGTGCAGTGATGTCAAGTTTTCTGTAAGTCACTAACAGAGAAATCCATCATCCCTCAGCCACAGGGTATTACTTCCAGAACCACCCCCGATTCCAAAACCCAAGGATGCTCAAGTCTCTTATATAAAAGTATAGTATTTGTGTATAACCTACATACATGCTCCTATACATTTTAAATCATTGCTAGATTACTTATAATACCTAATACAATGTAAATCCTATGTGTATAGTTGTTATATTATCTAGGGAGTAATGATTTTTAAAGTTTGTATATGTTCAGTACAGAGGCAGTCATACATTTCCAACCTCAAAATGTGCTTTTTTTTTCTGAGGCGGAGTCTTGCTCTGTCACCCAGGCTGGAGCGCAGTGGCGTGATCTCAGCTCACTGCAACCTCCGCCTGCCAGGTTCAAGTGATTCTCCTGCCTCAGCCTCCCAAGTAGTTGGAATTACAGGAATGCGCCACCATGCCAGGCTAATTTTTTGTATTTTTAGTAGAGATGGGGTTTCAACATGTTGGCCAGGCTGGTCTTGAACTCCTGACCTCAGATGATCTGCCTGATTGGGCCTCCCAAAGTGCTGGGATTACAGACATAAGCCACTACGCCTGGCGACCCCCACAAAATGTTTTTAATCCATGGCTGGTTGAATTCTTGGATGCAAAACTCAAGAATACAAAGGGTCAACTATAATAAAGATTACTAAATAGATTTTTTTTTTTTTTTTTTTTTTTTTTGCTGTGGGGAGAGAAGGGGCGGTGTCTCTTCACTGAGTGTCCCTGTTAGGCAATTTTGTCTGTCAGGATGATCCTAATTGTACCTATCCAACTTTCCAATGTAGTTTATATTCAAGAAATTTAAATATGCAATATAATAGCTGGTTTGGGTTGATAAAAACAAAGTCAGTATCTCCATAATTGAGGTTCTGGAGTAGAACTCACTGGAGATCAGATTATTGCAAAAGAGGTTAAGTATGTTCTGGAATTATACATGCCTAAACGATCCCCTAACTCAGGTTAAACAGATCTCCAAACAAAACAGCATTCTTCAGCATTTATAACAAATATTTACATTATAGAAATTTATATAACACAAAGAAATTTATATAAAGCTCTGTAACCCAAGAGTTAACTAAAATGACAATGAAATTTGTGTAGTGGTACATTTCTGATTAGTTTTCCCATTAAATTTACATGCTAGTAGGTTATTACAACACAATGAAAATGAAACAAAGCTGCAAATGTCTGACACCTCATTCAAGTAATTATTTTACCTGAAGCAGCTCTATTGCTTTTGTGTGCTGCTTTTCACGGCAGAGCTGGGCAGCTTGGATTAACACAGGTAAGAGATGCTCGGGACTTTGGGACTGTAAACTGGCAGATATTTTGCGGCATTGTTCAGCCTAGAAGATATCCAACCCCCACAAGAAAAATAAACTGGTTAATGAAATTAAACACTAAATGACCAGAAAGAAAAGAAACATGGGAAAATCAGTTGAAACAAATATTAACCAAAGAACTGCCTAGGGTAAGAGAATCAGTTTACAGTATCTATTCTCAATTTTTTCTTGTAAGAAAATGGTTTCCATTTATTGAATTTAATCTATGAGCTCTAAGAGTCTTTAGTAAAGGAGAAATTCTAAACATTCACTTGGATGCCTAAATTCTAGAACTGTTTAAAAAAATCAAACACATCAAATATAAGCATTTTCTTCAAAAACAACAAAATGCATATATGTATTTTTTGCTACATTATTAAGAATAACTTGACTCAGTTCTAAATAATAAAAACATTACTGCCTCTCGGCCGGGCGTGATGGCTCATGCCTGTAATCCCAGGACTTTGAGAGGCCGAGGTGGGCAGATCACGAGGTCAGGAGATCAAGACCATCCTGGCTAACATGGTGAAACCCCGTCTCTACTAAAAATACAAGTAAATTAGCCAGGCGTGGTGCTGGGCGCCTGTAGTCCCAGCTACTCGGGAGGGTGAGGCAGGAGAATAGCGTGAACCCAGGAGGCAGAGGTTGCAGTGAGCCGAGATGGCACCACTGCACTCCAGCCTGGGCGACAGAGCGAGACTCCATCTCAAAAAAAAAAAAAAAAAATTACTGCTTCTCTGTCTCTCACTAAAACTTCTGCTCTAAAACAGTATAAAATTAGAATTAGAATGCTTACTGGAGTTAGAATTGACTTCCTTAACATTTATAACTTGATGTGATTATACACAGCAAAAATGAAAGATGGGTCTTAAATCTATAATCATGGCTAGCATCTTTGATGATTTTATCTTAATTCAGATTAGAAATAAGGTAATGAGAAAGTTATCTCATTTAAAGGTGTGAATACTGTTTTCTTCCCCTTAAAAGGTGTCAACCCTACACCCTTATAAGAAATTGGGCAAATTACTTGTTTAATAAATAAAATCTATGACACATAACATTCTTTCTTTTTTTTTTTTCTTTTTGGAGACAGTCTCTCTCTGTTGCCCAGGCTGGAGTGAAGTGGCACAATCTCAGCTCACTGCAAACAATTCTTGTGCCTCAGTCTCCAGAGTAGCTGGGACTACAGGCATACACCACCATGTAGAGACAGGGTTTCCCCATGTTGCTCAGGCTGGTCTCGAACTCTTGAACTCCGGCATTCCGCCCACTTCAACCTCCCAAAGTGCTAGGATTACAGGCATGAGCCATTGTGCCCAGCCAATAATATATATAATATTTTGAGGAAGGCAAAAAAATATATTTATGAGTTGAAGACAAAATACAAACAAAAACTATAAACAGATTAGACTAATAGCCCTATTACTCCTCATATACCATATTACAAAAGGTTTAGCCATGACACCAAAGGTAATTACCCACCTGGTTTGTGTACATAGCAAGTAAAGCTTTGTTAAATTCTATAGCTTGTAGTTGTTTCTTGGAAAGCTTAAACTCTACTCCTTCCGCACTGGTTAATTTCACTTTCTTCTTGGAGTCAAAGACATTTTGGTCCTAACAAAGAAAAGTTTATCCACCATTAACAGAATCTCAGATTTCAACTTATTCCTTTTTCTATTAACTTTATATAGATACAGCAGGAGAGCTTGAATCTATCTACCTGATTGGGGTGCCTAAGCTAATAAGATGCATATAAATTTATCTTGATTCACAGAAGTAATTCAAATCTACTCTTTTTGAATCTCTGCAATTCAAATCTACTCATGTACATATAGTTATCCCAGAATCTACCCCCACTCCTTTTAAAGCCTTCTCAAAGGAGGCTTCCTAGGTATAAAAAGGCTTAACAAGTGAACTGCTTTAAAGAAATGGAGAACAAGATTTGTTTTATTTTTCCACTATTAATTGCTTGTTTTGAGCTTTTTGAAGGAAAAAAAGGGACAGCACAAATTGCAGTGTATTAGGACTACAAAAATACCTAACTTGGCAATTTCTACAAGCTATGCCCTCTAGAATTTAGATGATAAATAAAAAGTAACTCACTCCTCTTCAAAATACAGAAATATCTTGGAGATATTTCATGTTTGGTTCCAGACTACCACGATAAAGCAAATATTACAATAGAAGGAGTCACAAATTTTTGGGTTTCCCAGTGCATATAAAAGCTATGTTTACACTATATTGTTGTCTATTAAGTGTGCAACAGCATTATGTCTGAAAACAAGTACATACCTTTTTTTTTTTGAGACGGAGTCTCGCTCTGTCACCCAGGCTGGAGAGCAGTGGCACAGTCTCAGCTCACTACCAGCTCCGCCTCACGGGTTCACGCCATTCTCCTGCCTCAGTCTCCCGAGTAGCTGGGACTACAGGTGCCCGCCACCATGCCTGGCTAATTTTTTTTTTTTTTGTATTTTTAGTAGAGATGGGGTTTCACCGTGTTAGCCAGGATGGTCTCGATCTCCTGACCTCGTGATTCGCCCACCTAGGCCTCCCAAAGTCCTGGGATTACAGGCGTGAGCCACTGTGCCCGGCCCAGTATATACCTTTATTTAAAAATACTTCAATGCTAAAAAATACTGATACAGAGATATGAAATGGACACATGCTGTTTAAAAAATGATACCACCATGGCCAGGCACAGTGGCTCACGCCTGTAATCCCAGCACTTTGGAAGGCAGAGGTGGGTGGATCACCTGAGGCCAGGAGTTCGGGACCAGCCTGGCCAACATGGTGAAACCCCCATCTCTACTAAAAATACAAAAATTAGCTGGGTGTGGTGGCACACGCTAGTCCCAGCTACTCGGAAGGCTGAGGCAGGAGCACTGCTTGAACCTGGGAGGTTGCAGTGAGCTGAGATCCCACCACTGCACTCCAGCCTGGGCAAGAGAGCAAGACTCCATCTTAAAAAAAAAAAAAAAAAAAAAAAAAAAAAAAAAAAAGGAGCCAACAGATATGCTCAACACAGAGTTGCCACAAACCTTCAATATGTGAAAAACTTACAAAGTGTAATAAAGTAAAGCACAATAAAATGAGGTATGCCTGTAGTGACTCTGTAAGGCAATCATGAAACCTCAGAAACATATCTGTACCACTTTTGAACCCATTTTTTTTTAGCAGAAAATACTCATGTAACATATCTACTGTTTTTCCTTTCCTAAAGCCCCTTCTTCTTAGCCAAGCAAAAGCATAAAGAAGCTCAATTTCTAAAATTCCCATGTGGGGGCACAGTGTTATCTACCCAAAGAAAGTCCTATTAAGAATTATTGAAAGTCACATACATCTCCAAAAAAAGGGAGAAAACTAAGTCACACTGATTGCATCCTGAGAAGCACAAACTGAGCATCTGAGTATCTACTATGTGCACAATACTCTAGCTTTGTAAAACGATGTATTTACTTGCAAATACATGATACCACTGTGCTTTTTTAAACCAGGTCTTCTACCAGTTTAAAGACAAAAAGGAAGCGAAAAAATCTAAAATAAATTCTACTTTTTCTTACTGTCGAGCTCCAAACCAATTTGAAACTACTTTAATGTACAGCAAGAAACTGCCTTTCATATAAATCAATCCTAAAGAAACCGTATTTTCTAGCTGGTTCTCTCATGTCGCAATTTTAATACTTCAATTAATTGTGCACGTCACTGCCAGACTTTTCTTAAACTTGATTTCCAAGGCCCTGATATAGTTCAATCTAATCTACTTTTTAAACTATCCAGCAAATACATACCCTCTTCTGTTTTCTCACTTTTCCCCTACAAATCATAAATATTTCTTCATATGTACTTTTTTTTGTGCTGTTGCTTAACCTTCAAACCACAGTCCTCCTTCAAGGGTCAGCTCAAACTTGCCAAACCAGAGATCCTTCTGTTCACCAAATGTAGTATTAAATATATAAAGTATACGGACAAAAAATTTAAACATGAACAATTTTTTTCAACACCAGAAAGAGATTTTAAACTATGTGATGATGCTTTGTATTTTTCATTACCTATTGCATCCAGTACTATTTTGAAAAAGTCAGAAATACCCACTGACTAAAGAAAGTTCAGTGTATAAGTTATGTTCAGACTGAGATCTTTAGTATCTCACATGCTCTCTTCCCCTACAATTATGTATGTCAGATAAAAAGAATTTGTCCTGGCTGGGTGTGGTGGCTCATGCCTATAATCCCAACACTTTGGGAGGCTGAGGCAGGAGGATCACTTGAGATCAGGAGTTTGAGACCAGCCTGCCCAACATGGTGAAACCCCATCTCTACTAAAAATACAAAAATTAGCCGGGTGTGGTGGCACGTGACTGTAGTCCCAGCTACTCGGGTGGCTGAGGCATGAGAATCACTTGAACCCGGGAGGTGGAGGCTGCAGTAAGCCGAGATTGTGCCACTGCACTCCAGCCTGGGCAACAGAGACTCCATCTTGGGGGAAAAAAAAATTTGTCCTGACAAGCATTTCAAAATTCATAAACATAGGCAGGTATATATTTTTGCCAAGATTCAAAGGCTAGTATCAATGTTTGGAAATCTATACCATACCAATGGCCAACAGCAACCTCCCATGATTACTACCCCTTTTAATGCCATTATCTACATCCAAGGATATACTACATTTCTGCCACAGGAGAGAAGAACCACTAAGTAGTAGAAGGGGAAAGCTTTGAAGTCAGAAACTAGAATCTGAATCCAAGTTTTTCCTCTTATGAAGTAGGCTATGACCTTATACAAATTACTTAACTACTTTTAGTCTCAGATTATACTCCTACAGAGATAAGGACTACCACCTAAAAAGATTATTGAGAGGAAGAAATAAGGTGGTACTTGAAAAATCACATGGTATATCAAGATAAATTGTATGTTCAAATGTTACTTTTCTTACTTTCCACTGACTTGGATTTCAAATGTGACCTTGAAATGTTTTTCCAGGCTGGGTGTGGTGGCTCACCCCTGGAATCCCAGCAATTTGGGAGGCTGAGGCAGGAGGATTTGTTGAGCCCAGGAGTTTAAAGACCAGCCTGGGCAACATGGCAAGACTCTGTCTCTACAAATTTTTTTTTTTTAAATTAGCCGGGCATGGTGGTGTGTGCCTGTGGTCCCAGCTACTTGGGAGGACTGTCTGGGGCTATAGTGAGTCATGTCTGCACCACTGCCCTCCAGCCTGGGTGACAGTCTCAAAAAAAAAAAAAAAAAAAGAAAGAAAGAAAGAAAAATAAAGCTTTTTCCATTAGAGTGTTCCTGGCCGGGCACGGTGGCTCACGCCTGTAATCCCAGCACTTTGGGAGGCTGAGGTGGGCGGACCACGAGGTCAGGAGAATGAGAACATCCTGGCTAACATGGTGAAACCCCGTCTCTACTAAAAATACGAAAAATTAGACAGGCATGGTGGCGGGTGCCTGTAGTCCCAGCTACTTGGGAGGCTGAGGCAGGAGAATGGCGTGAACGCGGGAGGCGGAGGTTGCAGTGAGCCGAGATCGTGTCACTGCACTCCAGTCCGGGCGACAGAGCGAGACTTGGTCTCAAAAAAAACAAAACAAAAAAGAGTGTTCCTAATGGTGGCTAATGACATTAGTACAGTACTCTAAGTTAAGAGTGCTTATATATATATTTATAGTATTTTACATGGGATGGGGTGTGGGGGAGAAGAAAGAGCACCTGTCCATACCCCCTAAAAAAAGAAAACCCGAGAAAAAATTATATAAAGAACACTTTCACATTCAGATTCCATAGATGAAGAAATCATATAAAACATGCGTATACTTAAAAGTTTAAAAGCCCCAATAATTTATATCTCTTACAAACAGAGAGTCTCTATACTATTAGATGCTGGGAAAAGGGGAGGATCTTAAAGTCTAGGGTCTACTACAAAAGGTTTTATTACTTGAGTATACCTTGCAGCATCATTATCATTAGGAGAGTTAAGTAATACTATCCATTGTGATTTTGCTACAACTGGACTTTTTTCATCATGTTAAAAAGAACACTTAGTCTATCCTAGAACAAAACTAAAACTAGGGTGATGAGCTTTCAGGGTAAAATATATCTATGGAAAGCACAAATACTCCATACCTTGTTAATGGTAATGATGTTATTTGCAATTACAGCTAGTAATCCCACATCTGTTGGTCTGTGAACAACAAGCAACAGTCAAAACCAAACAAACCTTTAAAAAGAACCCCATCCCCTATAAAAGACACTTCCTTTTAATAACTCACTTTAGTTTTATTATTTGATTGTAAAGTTGCAAAGCCTCCTCTGTTCGACCCTGAAGCTGCAGAATATAAGCCATCTGACCATGAATGATGGCCAGTTCTGCCTGTGGGTCTTCCTCAGTCCCATCCTAAGAGAAAGAAATATTTTTCCCATATAAATTTTCCAAACTGATCTACATATTTTCCAAATGACCCAAACATTCAAAAGAGATACAATCCTGAAGACACATAATTTCAGAAATTTTCCCTTAGAGTCAGTTCTTTAGAAACTGCCAGCAAGAGAGAAGTTTAAGTGAAAACAGCAAAAAGACTTCAACTTCTAAGAAGTATCTAAAGAAAAAAAAAAAGAAAAGGCAAAAAGATCCTAGAAGAACATGGTAACAAGTTTAGGACTACCATTTATTGATCATTATCATCCTCTAAAGCCCAAGAATTAAAAAACGTAAGTAAAAAACAAGCATGGAAGTGTATCTTTTTATAATGATACCCCTAAATTCTGGAAACATAATTTTCTCATAAAAATCACATTTAAAAATGCTTTTCTCTCTATTCTACCATAACTCTACCTCAAAAACTAGAAAATTCCAATTAACACCATACAAAAAAACTTCAAAAGCTGGAACTAATTCTGTACTTTAATCCTATAATTGAACAAATTCTGTAATTAAAGTAGTAGCTCTCTTAACCGATGCTCCAGATTAATCCACATTTCTCCTTTCCTTCTGAAAAGGCTGTACAATGAATACTCAAGACTAGGAGACAACAGTCCTTTAATGACCCAACACTCCTGCTCTCACCTGGTGAGTATCTGCTGACCAGGAGTCAGATATGTTTGTTTGCAAACCCATTATGCAGTTGTGTTTGATGAGGAAATGATAAAACTTAAAAATATTAAAGAGAAGAACTATGGGCTGGGCATGGTGGTTCACGCCTGTAATCTCAGTGCTTTAGGAGGCTGAGGGTCGCTTGAGGCCTGGAGTTTGAGATAAGCCAAACTTGTCCACACAGCGAGACCCCCATCTCTACAAAGAAGAAAATAATTAGCTGGGCATGGTGGTGCTACTCAGGAGGCTGTGGTGAGAGGATTGCTTGAGCCCAGGAGTTTGAGGTTACAGTGACCTATGATCATATCACAGCAATCCAGCCTGGGTGAAACAGCAAGATCCTGTCTCAAAAAAAAAAAAAAAAAAAAAAAGAGAGAGAGAGAGAGAACTATGAATGTGAAAAGAGACATATTTCAATGTAAATCACGTTGAATACTCAGAAAGATACGGTAAAGGTAAATTCCTAAAGAAAATTATTGTCTAATTAGTTGTGAACCAAAAAATGGTAAGAGATTGGTAAAAAACAAACAACAAAAAAAAAACATAAGGACTCTATAATGGAAGTGCTTACCAACTGTATTTAAGATATTGTTACACTTAAAAAGAAAAACCAAAAGTGTAAATTGGGAATGTTGAATTATGTCACTACATAAGAAATACACATGGAACTCCTAGGAGCAGACCAGTCCTCAAAGACCTTAGTCCTACATCCTAAAATGGGGGAATAAATTTACATTATATAAATGTATAATCAAGTGCTTAAGGTTATGTCAAAATTTTTTGTATTGTGATTTCTCACTCTAGTAGACTTCATCAAATAACTGATACTAGAGGGTGGTTTCTAGTGTGATTCCTACTTAATGAATAGCCATCTTCTAAAAAAAGTCAATAAATAGTACAATGAAGCCTCAGTAATTTATCATAGTCAGAAGTGTAAAATTTAGGTTTAACAATGATGGAATACTTACAGTGTCTTCTGATAATGAACGACGGCAAAGATCTACAGGAGAAAAATTGTTTTAAAAGTAGTATTGCTGGGTAAATCCCATTTCTTTCACTATTCCAAAGAGCAAGATCTAAATTCCTAAGCAGAAGATTCCAAGATAATCGTAGTAACAAGCAATTGTGAAATTTACATTAGCATCAAATATACTACATATATATTATCGGTCTCTTGACTTTCCTAGCTCTTTGGCACTTTTCTTTCATTTGTTGTGTCTGTGCTAAAAATATTTGTAAAGTGCATTAAAAAATACAAATGTAGTAAATATTAATTGCGAAAAATCAATTATAGAAAAGTATAAAAATAAATAATCCTACCACCCAGAGATAAACACTACTAGCATTTCGGTTATTTAGTTTTTTAATATTTTTTTTTGTTTGTTTTTAAAGTTGGAGGTCTCACTCTGTTGCCCAGGCTGGAGTGCAGTGGCTTAATCATAGCTCACTGCAGCCTTGAAATTCTGGGCTCAAGTGACCCTCCCACCTCCACCTCCCAAGTAGCTGGGACTATAGCTGTGAGCCACCATACCTGGCTTAGTTATATGTAAATGCACAGCTGCATTTTAAAATGAAAGTGAGACACGGTGCATACTATTTTGAAACCTCCCTTCCCCATTCAATATCCTGTGGATATCTTTGTTACAATAAACATAGATCTACATTACTGTATCTTTTTTAATGTTATTGGTTGTAGTGACTGTAATTACTTTGTGATTATGGTAAAATTTAGCCAATCCTTTAATAGTACAGAACTTTATGCTGTTTCTAAATTTCTGTTCTTATGAATATTCCTTCAATGAACATTCATACAGACACATACGTAAATTTATCTAATCATTTCCTCAAGTTTCTAGAAGTGAAATTATTGGATCAAAGGGTAGGTAAATTTAAAATCTGCTACACATCACCAAACTGCTCACTGAAAAGTCTGTATTACTCTTACACTCAAACCCACAATGTATGAGAATGTTCTTCATTGGGTATGATCAAGAAATTATAATTTTGCCAGGTGCAGTGGCTCACACTTGTAATCCCAGCACTTCGGGTGGTCAAGGTGGGTGGGTCACTTGAGGTCAGGAAATTATAATTCTTTTTTTTTTTTTTTTTTTTTGAGACAGCGTCTCACTCTGTCACCCAGGCTGGAATACAGTGGTATGATTTCAGCTCACTGGAGCCTCAACCTCCTAGGCCCTCCTAGGCTCTGCTGCCTCAGCCACCAGAGTAGCTGGGAATACAGGTGTGTACCACCACACTCGGCCACATATATATATATATATTTTTTTTTTTGTAAAAACGAGGGCTTACTATATTACCCAGGCTGGTCTTGAACTGCTAGGCTCAAGCAATCCTCCTGCCTTGGCCTCCCAAAAGTGCTGGGATTATAGGCGTGAGCCACTGCACTCAGCCAAAAAAATTATAATTCTTAAACAGATTTTTCTTCTCATGATGCTCTAACCTTTGTTCTTATTTTAACTTTCAACATTTGACAGTAAAACTGTGATCTCATTTTAACCCCTAATATTTAACAGTAAAACAGACTTTGTTTCACCTTTTTTTCCACCCCAGTGATCACTGCAGTACCTACATCACTTTTATAGCTTCCAGGGAAAAATTTATGCACAAGCAAAGTCAAAATGTTCACATGTTAATACCTGACACAGTTCTCTAATAAATTAATTGTTTTCTTAATTAAAAGCTTCAGCTGGGCACAGTGGCTCATGGCTGTAATCCCAGCACTTTAGGAGGCCAAGGCAGGCAGATCACTTGACGACAGGAATTTGAGACTAGCCTGGCCAACATGGCGAAAACCATCTCTACTGAAAATACAAAAATTAGTTGGGCATTTCTGGCATGCGCCTGTGATCCCAGCTACTTGGGAGGCTGAGGCACAAGAATTGCTTGAACCTGGGAGGCGGAGGGTGAAGTGAGCCTGGCCAATATGGTGAAACCCCATTTCTACTAAACATACAAAAATTAGCTGGGTGTGGTGACGCACACCTATAATCCCAGCTACTCGGGAGGCTGAGGCAGGAGAATTGCTTGAACTCGGGAGACAGAGGTTGCAGTGAGCTGAGATCGTGCCATTGCACTCCAGCATGGGCAACAGGGTAAGATTCTGTCCCACTCCATAAAAAAAAAAAAGAGAGAGAAAGACGACAGGAACTTGGAGAAATTGTCACTGCATCAATAACTTCCATTTAATAATTTCACAGAAGTCAAATGCAATTTTAGAAGATACTCTACAAAGTTATATGCACATTATATTTACAGATAAGTTTAACAAACTTCCAACCTTCAGCTTTCTGTAGGATTTTCATGGCCTGGTTCAGCTGGCCTTGGCCTATCAGTGCACATGCAGTGTTGTAGCACAGCTCATGTGTGCCTTCTTGGAGGCCCAGGTTCTCCTGTCAGGGGACAAAATACCAGTTAAATACTAAATATGAATAATAATTCATGACTGTATGGGTACACCACAAGGATACTCACCGGAACCACTTTTTCCCAATTGCTTTGAGCTGCAACAACTGCTGAAAGGTTTGTTTTCCTCTCCTCATCATAATCATCTTGGGAGTTTCGGACGAGATCTCTATACACTGCTAAGCATTCATCATAGCGTTCCAAACGGTATAACTGAATAATAAATAGCAAGTAAAAAATCAGAGACAAATATGGTGTTATGTCTTTAATATCATGCAAACCTTTTTTGGAACCACTAAGTAGGAATCCTAGTTCAGCATAACGTGAACAATCAACTGTTTATGTTTTATAATTTTTAAATAGTTCCATGTACTAGTCATACTTTCAAATAAATTACTTTTTGAAAATACTTTTAAAATGAATTTTCACTATATTGTGGTTCTGTAGGCAGGATTCAGTTGAGAAAAGTCATTTTCTTTCTTTTCTTTTTCTTTTTTTTTTGAGACGGAGTTTCGCTCTTGTTGCCTAGACTGGAGAGCAATGGCGCGATCTTGGCTCACTGCAACCTCCACCTCCCTGGTTCAAGAGATTCTCCTGCCTCAGCCTCCCGAGTAGCTGGGATTACAGACGTGCGCCACCATGCCTGGCTAATTTTGTATTTTTAGTAGAGATGGGGTTTCTCCATGGTCAGGCTGGTCTCAAACTCCCAACCTCAAGTGATCCGCCCACCTCAGCCTCCCAAAGTGCTGGGATTACAGGCGTGAGCCACCGCACCCGACCCAGAAAACTGATTTTCTTTTTTTTTTTTTTGAGATGGAGTCTCGCTCTGTCACCCAGGCTGGAGTGCAGTGGCGCGATCTCGGCTCACTGCAAGCTCCGCCTCCCAGGTTCATGCCATTCTCCCGCCTCAGCCTCCCGAGCAGCTGGGACCAGGCGCCCGCCACCACACCTGGCTAATTTTTTGTATTTTTTAGTAGAGATGGGGTTTCACCGTGTTAGCCAGGATGGTCTTGATCTCCTGACCTCATGATCCGCCCGCCTTGGCCTCCCCAAGTGCGAAAAGTGATTTTCTTTACCTTTCTTCTTGAAATTAGTAAAGTGCCTAAATAGGTTGTGAAAGAACACCTTTCTATAGGTCTAGGTAACCCTGTTACCTAGATCTAAAATTACAATGAAAATATTTTTCCACAACACAAAATGATTACTAAAATAGGAACAAAATTAAATGTTAAGAAAAAGACTTAATGTTTCCTAGGAGTTCGCTATAATCTTCATTTTATCTTTCTCAGAAACCAGCTATCACACAGATGAGTCTCAAGCAGACACAATAGAATTCCTACTGATTTCATTCAAGTTGTGCTCAAAGAACAACAACTGCCACTCTAGGTCAATTAGTCCATTATGTATGACACAGGTTGATGTCCTTAACCTCAAAATGCTAGAATTTACCCTAAAGTTATCCAGTTTACCTTAAAAGTTTTTTATAGACGTACAATCCATGAATTTGTCCAAATCTATCTTCAACTCATTTGTATTATTAAATCCATACTACCTCCTGAGGACAATACATTCAATACAACATTATTTGCCCTAAATTGACATTTAAAAGTCTTTAAGAGGAGTCCAGGCATGGTGGCTTACACCTGTAATCCCAGTACTTTGGGAGGTCAAGGCAGGCAAATCACTTGATGCCGGGAGTTTGAGACAAGCCTAGGCAACATGACATAACCCCATCTCTACTAAAAAATATAAAAATTAGCTGCACGAGTTGGCACATGCCTGTAATCACAGCTACTTGGAAGGCTGAGGCAGGAGAATCGCTTGAACCTGGGAGTCAGAGGCTGCAGTGAGCCGAGATAGTGCCACTGCACTCCAGCCTGGGAAAGAGAGAGAGAGACTCCATTAAAAAAAAGAAAAACTTTAAGAGGGTTTTGCTAGCTATAAGATACACATTTCTGTCCTCTTGTCATTAACAGCCCTATTTTACATTAGGCTTAATTTTATGTCTCAAAATACTTTAAAATATTTTCACAATTTCATGGGCTAGAATCATCTAAATTCTTATCTATCATGACATCCTTAGAGTAAAATATTAGTGAAATAGTATTTCAAATCTGTTTAAATATGCAAGCTCAATGTGCTTCATCTTTCTAACTCAAAAGTCAAAATTAAACAGATTAGTTCATTTTCTTTGATTTTCTGATTACCTGAGGAAGTCATTTGTTCATAGCACATTATATATGCAACTGTTTGTATGAAGATCAAGAAGAGGAATTATGTTCAAACCTTAAGGACTGGTTTGGTGGTCAGTTTTGTGGAGCATCAGGATGGGCTGGGTTTCCTCAACCCTGCTCCTTGCTAGAGGTAGTCATGCTCACTCAGTATCACTGTCAACATGTATTTAAAAGCAGTAATTACCACTTGTCCATAAAGCTCCTTCAGTTTGTCTGTCTGCTGGTTGGCACTTTCTATTGTCTTCAAGGCATTCTCAATTCTGTTCAGCCTGTACTCGCAATATGCCTTTTCAAAGGAGAGAGAGTTACTGAAGAAGGAAAAAAAAAACAGTATCTGATTATTATCTAACAATGCAATGCACCCATTATATACAACACCACTCTAAACACTGGATTTAGTCCTGATAACAGATGAGAAAACTGACAAAGGTTAGAGACTTGTCTAAATATCAGATAGCTTGTAAATGTATATCAATCAAACATATAATTAAGCATATATCAATTTCCCTAGCCTGTCTTTCATGGATATTGTTATTAAAATTATTGGCCTTTTGAAATAAACATTTAAGAAGGAAATCATTAATCTGCTAAATAAGTAATTGTCTTAGATACAAAGATAATCTGAAGGATGTTAAATGGGTTGTTTTAGAAGTTTCTTAAATTCATTAACAAAACAATAAGCCATATAATACTTCTTTAAACTTGTTTAAGAAACAAATGATTAGCAAAGAAACAGTAACTAGAAATCTTAAAAGAAGTACCTGTAATCAAACAACTGGTAAACACTACTAACATACACACACTTAAAAATTCATCTACATTAATGTGATACCTCATTGTTGATGTTTCAACCATAATCCATGAGGAAAAATATTTATCAAAGCAAAGGCTAATGTCCTTTATTTACTTACCTAACAAAAAATTTATTTTTGAGCCAGGTGTGGTGGCTCATGCCTGTAATCCCAGCACTTTGGGAAGCCAAGGTGGGCAGATCACTTGAGGTGAGGAGTTCAAGACCAGCCTGGCCAACACGGCAAAACCCTGTCTCTACTAAAATTACAAAAATTAGCTGGGCGTGGTGGTGCACATCTGTAATCACAGCTACTTGGGAGGCTGAGGCAGGAGAATCGCGTGAACCCGGAAGGTGGAAGTTCCACCAGCCTGGGCGACAGAGCAAGACTCCTCCCCCAAAAAAAAAAAAACACTTTTATCCAAGACTCATTGACAAAATGTTTTTGAAAATGTCTCTTTTCTCACAAAATGCCCAAAATCAAGAGACTGAATTTTAGCAAACATATTTAATAGGAGAAAAGCAGCATTGCCTCTATTTCCCTTTTATTTTTAATAAAGTTTACAATTAATTTTTAATCTCTAACACATTTATACGCCTCAAATATAAAAAGAAAAAGAGATACACTAAGAGGCTTTATTCCCACTGCTACCCAAATCTAACCTGTTCCTATTACCTCCTACAAATGACTTTTTTTTTTTTTTTTTGAGACGGAGTCTCCCCGTCACCCAGGCTGGAGTGCAATGGCACGATCTCAGCTCACTGCAGCCTCTGCCTCCTGGGTTCAAGTGATTCTCCTGCCTCAGCCTCCCAAGTAACTGGGAATACAGGTGCACACCACCATACCCAGCTAATTTTTTGTATCTTCAGTAGAGATGGGGTTTCACCATATTGGTCGGTCTGGTCTCAAACCCCTGACCTCATGATCTGCCCTCTTAGGCCTCCCACAAATGACTATTCATTGTTTCTCTTTATACTGTTTGTTTTGCAAATACAGGCAAATGTATATATAAATTTTTATATCCTCCTCCTCTTGTAAAAGGAAGTATAATATATATTGTTCTGCACCTTATAAACCAGTATCCCATTAATATGCTTCAAACTTAATTTCAATACATATTTTTTTGGAGCCTAGGTATAACAGTGAAGAAACTTCGACTGAGCTATTCTTGCTACATCCTCCAAGGACTCATAATTATGCCCCACAACTCTCTATGGTTCACCTCCTTAGTGGTTCAAAGGAAACACAGTGGTTAAAAAAAAAAAAACTCTCTAAGGCTGAAAAAAACAGAAGTTACTAGTATTCCTTCCAGTTCAGAAACATTATTGACAAGCAAAAGGGGGAAAAAAAAAGGAAGGAAAAAACGTTAAAAAAAATCAGCAAATAGTTGGGAAAAAACATGGAAGAGATTATAGCGATAGTAAGTGTTTCTAATAACTGTACAAGCAACTAACTGAATCACTTACTTGGCTAACACTTTGGTGTGAGTATTGATGACATTCAAAGCTTCCTTGAAACTTCCATTCTGGATAAGGCATACCACTTTACAATGCAGGGCAGTTACGTCATCTTTGTTGATCTGTAGTACTAGAGAACAATTTTAGGAAAAGTCATTTTTAAATCCATTTCCTTTTCACATTTTTACTAAATTTTCCCACCCTGTCTCTCCGAAAGCTAAATTTCTACTTTTATTGCAACAGAAATAATTGGTCAGAACGACGGGAAGAAACAGCAACAAAACAAAACAAACCCAGAGAAAACAACTAATCTTCGCTTTTAACTTAAGAAGTGACAATAAGGAGAGTTATAGATTAAATTTTCAATGAGATAAAGATTCCCAATATACATGTACCAAAAAAGTGCAGTGAAATAAAGAAGAAAGAAGCAATTTCTCCAGATATTTCATCTTGAAATGCATGCTACATTCTACATAGTTCATTACTTCACAGGGAAAAAGTTCAGGTAGAATTTGGAAGCAAATGACCTAGGTTTGGTGCAAGCTTGCCAATGCTTTGAGGTATTGGGCATATCACTTAACAGCCAATCTCAGTTTTCTGAGCTACAAAATGATTAGAAAAGCATTACCTATTTAATAAGGTTACTGACAACATGAAATGAATATTTTGGAAAAATCTTATAAAGTATAATACAAAGGCAATTTATCTTGCTGGCAACGTTTCCAAAAATCATTAAAATTTCCCCTTTTCAACTAAGATGACCAAAGTATAAGGAAGAACTCAGGTGGCAAGTTTCAACGCTAACAACTGTTCGGTGTTAAAATGACCAGGATCATAGTTACTCTTGCTCCTGTGCAACTACAGAAGTCCAATTCTCAAAGAATCACAAGAATTTCTACCAATTAAGAAAACATACTGGTAAACAAGCTGACAATCTTTGCTGATTAAAGAATTCCTGCAAAATACTATACTAAGTATACAGTACTGGTTGGAAGGCTAGAGTTAATTCAAACAAATTTAGGGATCAAATAATTCTAATTCGTAGCTATTTTCCTCAATGTCTGAAATCACCAAAAGTGCACTGTGGGCACAATCACTACTTTTCACGTTAACCCAGTACTAGAGTGTTGAAAATTACTTAGATAGCTTTGCATGTTACTGACACACCTTTTAGGTTACTGCTACTCTGAACAGCTAAGCCCTGCCTTGGTAATTACATTTCCAAATCTAACATGCACAGGCTGTATCTTCAGTAGAGAAGAACTGCGCACCACCGAGAACATTAAGTAGCATGGCCATATTCCAGGTATGTAGTAAGGAACAAAAGAATATGATGAATTAAACCTCACACCAAAGGCGGTAAAACCCGAAATCATCCCTTACAGGGCAAAAAAACAGGCCAAACTTTTCTTCCGACATTATTTCAAGTGTTGGTGCTTCAACACACATATTTCCTAACTTAATAACACTGAAGAGATCCCATCTATGGGAATGACAGGCCTGACATCCAGATCCAGCCCTTTCCTCTCGCCCCGTAGAACCCGTACAGCTTCCACCTGATTAGCACCAGCCTCTAAACTACGTGTCCCAAGCAGGTTCCTCCCCCTTTAGCGGCCAAAGAGAACAAGCTCCCTCAGCAATAGAGTCCTGATCACTGCGCTCAAGACAAAGAAGAAAAGGAGGCACTTTGGAATATTTGTGAAATAAAGCAGCAAAGGAGTCAAATAAGAAAACAGTTTGAAATGGACTCCGGGAGCTGCGGTCTCTTTAAAACCTTCCCTCGCTTCCCGCGGAGGGTAAAAAGAGAAGTACACGTGGCTCTAAGCAACCAGGGACCCCAGGCTGGCCTGGTGAAGCCGAGGAATGAGACCTGCGTCTTCCGGGCGCTAGGGCCCGAGCCGGCGGACAATAGGCGGGGGGGTTTCGGGGGTCTCCCCTTCCCGTGCCTCCCGCGCGAGGTGGTCTCGCGCGCCGGAAACAGGCCGCATCCTCCAGCCGGCCTGGGCCCGCCCCAGTGCCCACCCCGACACTTACTCTTATTGACGGTCTTGAGAGCGCGCGTGAAGTCGCCGTTCTGGCCATACCGGTTCACTTCACTCCACAGCGCAGGTACTGACACCCCCCCGCTGCCGCCGCTCGCCATCTTGGAGGAGACGAGGGGCGGGGCGGGGAGACCTCTGCCCCGGAACAGGATCTCCGAGGCAGCCAAGAGGAGGAGGAAGTCGGTGATTGCTAAGCGTCGCCGAGTTGGGAGCGTCTTCAGCCCTAAGGCAGCATCAGAGATCATAATCTTCTGCTCTCGTGGCAAGAAATTTGTGCGGATAGAGTTGATACACCTCACTTGAAGTTGGCCTGGAGAAAAGAGGCGTGGGACTCCTGGACGGGGTTGGGAAACGGTCACCAGTTTCGGCTCAAAGCAGCCTGTTTCCAGGAGACCGCCATGGTCGAGGCAGCGTCCTGGTCCCACGGTGCGGGGCCGGACGATCATTTATGGGATATAAATAAAAGGACTATGAGGTGGTAAATAAAAGACTACCAACTAGAAGCCATAGGGAGTCATTTGAAGGAGAAATAGGCACGGCTCATCTGTGGTTGAGGGAAAGGGATCTTGAAAGATGATTAGGAGAACTTGGGTTCTGGGGAAAGTGCGGGAAGACATTCTGGCAGAGAAGCAAACGTGAAGAAAGGTAAGAAGGCAAGAATCTCCCATTACAAAGGGTTTGGTGAAACCCTTTGCCTGTCCTTTTCGCTCCCTTCGGGAGCAGTCGGCAATAAGCTGGAAGGGTAATGGGGTGAAAATGCCCGTGGTCAGTTCCCTGGCTCTGCGACTCACTAGATGTCTGACAATAAACAAGTTACTTAGCTTCTGGGAGTCTGTTTTCCCGATTATGAAATGGGGATACTATATTTCTTCTAGAGATATAACATATTAGGGTTTGCTTGCGACCGTAATATCAAGATGTGTTCAGATGTACGAAGGGAATGGATATCTGTTGGGTACACTTGATGTGAGTGATTTTTTTTTTTTTTTTTTTTAAGAGACGGGGATCTTGCCGTGTTGCCCAAGCTGGTCTGGAACTCCTGGGCTCAAGCAATCCTCCCAGCACAGCCTCCCCAAGTGCTGGGATTACAGGCATGAGCCACCACACCAAGACGATGTGAGTGATTCACTTGATGTGAATGTTGTATTTTATTGAATGGCCTGCTCTTCAGACTCATATCTCGTCATGACCTTTACAACCTCTACTACTTCCTGTGTCCCTCAGGAACCTAGCTTTTTTTTTTTTTTTTTTTTTTTTTTTTGAGACATAGCCTAGCTCTGTGACCCAGGATGAACCTCACTGCAATCTCCACCTCCTGGGTTAAAGCGATTCTTTTGCCTCAGCCTCCCAAGTAGCATGAGCCACCACGCCCGGTTAATTTTTGAATTTTTAGTAGAGATGGTGTTCACTGTGTTGGCCAAGCTGGTCTCAAACTCCCGACCTCAAGTGATCCGCCCTCTCTCAGCCTCCCAAAGTACAGGGATTACAGGCGTAAGCCACCGTGCCCGGCCTTGCTAACTTCTTTTTGTCTTTCAGTCTTTCTGGTTATACGTTGAAGGTTACTTTGAGGAAACATTTGATCTTGCAGACTGGGCAGCCTTCTGGTGGCATCCTCTTAGAACAGGGGTCCCCAACCCTTGTACTGGTCTGCAGCCTGTTAGGAACCGGGCGGCACAGCAGTAGGTGATCGGTGGGCCAGTGAGCAGTACCGCCTGAGCTCCTGTCAGATCAGCTGTGATATTAGCTTCTCACAGAAGCTCAAACCCTATTGTGAACTGGGAATGTGAAGGATCTAGGTTGCTCACTCCTTAAGAGAATCTAATAGGAAATGTAATGAGCTTGAATCATACTGAAACCAGCTGTCCAACTCCTGTGGAAAGATTGTCTTCCCTGAAACCGGTCCCTGGTGCCAAAAAGGTTGGGAGACTGCCTATAGGACTCTCTACTTCTGAGCACTGATAATTAAGGGTTATCTCACTCTGTATGGACTATAGTTCTGAGGCCAAGGAACCATATTTACCTTGCTCACTGCAGTATCCCTAGGATCTAGCATGCTGCCTGGCACATAGTTGGCATTTTTTGTTTCACATTCCTTGCCTAATCTTGAGTTCCTTGAGGGCAGAAACTGCCCAGCTCCTGATATGGCATATGGTGCCCTGCCATATTTTTGTCTGGTCCTTCCAGTATATACAATGCAAAGAGCATGAAAGGTGGCTTGAACTCTAGGTGCTGGAGGGTGTAATTCTTGTGAATTAGTAAAAATCATGAGAAGAGCTTTAGACTTTTACTGACTAGAATTGTCACAGGTTTCAAGCCAGTTATGTTTAGATTTCAGGGGGTGGGAGCTCCAGATGACATGGTATACCCAAAATGTTGTGTGAGAAAATTGGGTATACCCAAAATTTTGTTATTCTGAGAAAATGTAGATTCCACTGTATTCTCCAAAGGTGTTTATATCCACCATCCCCTCCCAAAAGTTAAGAGCCACTGTCCTAGTAGTACTTTTTAGAACATTGACTTTATATAAGAATTGGCAATTTTGGTTTCTATATCATTCTAATCCTATATACTTTGTAGCTTTTAGAAATGCTCAGAATTCTGCTGCTGTGGACTTGTTTCTATTTCTTATGTCATTTTAATGGAGTTTTGTGGCAAACAGCCTATAAATATGGGGCTTAACATGCCATTTTTGAAACAGGAATCTTCCAAACCATAGTGATGTTTTTTTTTTTTTTTTTAATAAACAACAAATTTACATCTCACATTGTGAAGGATGGAAAGATTGTCTGGTGAGGGCCCACTCTGATTCATAGATGGCATCTTCTGTTTTCACATGGTGGGAAAAAAACCAGACTGATCTCTTTAAGCATGTATCTGATGCCACTTTCCTACCCTCATGATAAAATCTGAACTCCAAAGAAGAACAGTAAGAGCTTTTGTGATCTGGCCTCTGCTTGCCACCTCCCCAACTCACATAGGTCTCTTTACTCATTTCCTAGCCCCCTTGCATGCTATTCACCTCTAACTTCTATGTAGTTATGTGTCCCCCTACCTCCTGGAATTTGCATTTTTATTCATCTGACAAGTGTTTGTCTTGTATATGCCAGTGCCGTGTATTACACCAGTTGCTGTGATACAGCTGACAACAAAGAAGACAGCCCAGTGTAATACATTTATTTTCTAGTTGGGAGAGATGGGTAATAAATAAACATGTACTATGTTTGGTGGTAATAAGTTTGCTGAAGAAAATTATGGAAAGGTAAGAGAGATTGAGTATAGACTGTGGAGAATCAGTCTTTTTCATTCACAGTATACAATTGTTTTCTAGAGATCAGAGAGTCCTTCCTACTTTTGTGTATTCACAATACCCTATTGTTAATTCCATATTAAGACTATATACGGTGTTCTGAAATTGTCTGCCTCTAGAGACTTCCAAGATTGAGAGCAGAAGGTTAATTTTGTTCATCTTTGCATTCCCAGGGTCTTATATATACATAATAGGCTGTATTCGTTCTCTAAAAAATACAGAAACAATAGGATATGTACAGATTATGAGAAATTGGCTCTGCAAAATGGAGGTGAAGTCCCACAGTCTGCCTTCTGCAGGCTGAAGGCCCAGGAAAGCCAGTGTAGTTCCAAACCCGAGGGCTTGAGAATCAGGGGAGGCAATAACGTTAAGTCCTAGTCTGAAGGCCTGAGGACCAGGAGCACCAATGTCTGGGGGCACGAAATGGATGTCCCAGCAGTTCACCCTTCCCCTTTTTTGTTCTATTCAGTCCCTCAATGGATTAGATGACGCTCACCCACATGGGTGAAGGCAGTCTTCTTTACTCAAGTCTACTGATTCAAGTGCTAGTCTCTTCCAGAAACACCATCACAGATGTACCTAGAAATGTTGTTTGACCAGCTATCAAGGCATCCCGTAGCCTAGTCAAGTTGACAGAATTAGCCATCTCATCAGTATCCACAATGTATTTTTATATTAATGGATTTAGCCTGAGAAGCTTCCATGTACAGTATCTTTTTTTTTTTTTGGCGACAGATTTTCGCTCTTGTTGCCCAGGCTGGAGTGCAATGGTTCGATCTCAGCTCACCACAACCTCTGCCTTCCAGGTTCAAGCGATTCTCCTGCCTCAGCCTCCCGAGTAGCTGGAATTATAGGCATGCACCACCATGCCTGGCTAATTTTGTATTTTTAGTAAAGAGGGGGTTTCTCCATGTCAGTCAGGCTGGTCTTGAACTCCCGACCTCAGGTGATCTGCCCACCTCACCCTCCCAAAGTGCTGGGATTACAGGCGTGAGCCACTGCACCCAGCCTCATGTACAGTATCTTATGGTATCTTGTCAACTCAGAGGCAAGCAGAAGAAATAAGACGTGAGCCACCGCGCCTAGCCTCATGTACAGTATCTTATGGTATCTTGTCAACTCAGAGGCAAGCAGAAGAAATATTTAGCTCCATTTTATAACTTGACTTCCATTCCACTATTTCCATTGTACTGCAATGTGAGATTAACAATTCCACCCCAAGTATTTGAGGTGTGGGAAGCTGGATGTAAAAACACCATTAAAAACAACTCTTTTCAATGGCTTTCTAAGGTTGGCTGGGCTGAAATGGCAGTTTGTGGATGCTCCGTGGCACATCACACTGCCCCTTTCTTCATATTAGAAATTAAATCAGCCGATGGCAATATTGAATTCCAGGTAATTTTCTTTCTTTTTTTTTTTGAAACAGAGTTTTGCTCTTGTTGCCCAGGCTGGAGTACAATGGCGCAACCTCGGCTCACCACAACCTCCGCTTCCCAGGTTCAAGTGATTCTCCTGCCTCAGCCTCCTGAGTCGCTGGGATTACAGGAATGTGCCACCATGCCCGGCTAGTTTTGTATTTTTATTAGAGACTGGGTTTCTCCATGTTGGTCAGGCTGGTCTCGAACTCCTGATCTCAGGTGATCCGCCTGTCTCGGCCTCCCAAAGTGCTGGGATTACAGGCATGAGCTACCATGCCCAGAGAATTCCAGGTAATTCTCATGGTGAATGAATTCCATTCATACTGTTGTTCTTCAGTCTGCCAAATGGATATTACATAACACATTTGTGTGCCATGATGGGCCTTACATATATTGACTCATGTAATTCTCACAACTTTATGAGGTGGTATTAGTCGCATTTTCATTTCATGAAATTGAGGCACAAAAAAATTAGACATGTTGAAGATCATACATCATCCCTCACCTGGGCTACAATAGCCTCTTAACTAATCTCTGCTTCTCCTCTTGTCCACACAACAGCCAGAGAACCTTTAAATATGTTAAGTATGTCAAGCCTCTGCTCAAACTGAGTTTTTCCTGTCACACTTCAGTGTGGCCTATAGGCCCTAAGTGATCTAGCCTTTGCTTATATTGTCTTCCACTCTCATCCTTGTTCACAGAGCTCTAGCAATTCTCATCTTTGGAGGTCCTCAAGGCAAAACTCAGCTTTATTTCCCATTCCCTTAGTATGGAAAGCTATTTCCCTATCTGTGTGTCTTGCTTTTACATCATTGCTCTGCTCTCCTCAAAAACCTTCCCCTCTTATCCCCATCACCGTCCTCATTTTGATTCTTCATATACATTTATCCTTTCCTGATTTTATACTGTTTACCTTTTTATGGTTTGTTTTCCCCTCTAAAACATAAGTTCCATCTGGACAAGGGCTTTGCTCAGTCCTATTTTCCTAGGCCCTAGAATCAAACCAGTATTGGGTGAATGGATACTGAATGAAGCTTTACCTAAGTGCTTTGTCTTTTACTTAGTTTCAGTGGTTAAATCTCAGAAAGCTTAACAGCAATTCTAAGCATGTCTTTATCATAAAAGGTTAAAAACTGTATTATTGGGATAATTTTTCTTTTTTTATTTATGTTTACCTACAAGCCCGTAGAAAGTATAAATACTCAAAAGATAGCAGACCAGGTAGGCTTAAGTTACTTTTACAAAACAGTAGAAATACCTTCAAATATTTAGCACTGATGAACTTACTACTGAGGACATGTGGACTCTACTAAGAAACTAATGATGAAATTCATAATTGGGTGTGGTGGCACATGCACCCAGCTACTCGAGAGGCTGCAGCTTGAGTCCAGGAGTTCAAGGCTGCAGGGAGCCATAATCATGCCACTGCACTCCAGCCTGGGAGACAGTGAGAACTTGGCTCTTAAAAAAAAAAAGGAAAAAAAACTGATAACGACAATTTGTAATGGTCAGTCCTATCCACCAGTCTAAATGAAAGTTTAAAAATTTTCATATACTGCACAGAAGTAGATGGAGTCTTAATGCTAGGTAAGGGTAAACAAGCTGAAATAGCAGTCAGTGACTTCAGAGACCATGAAACCAAAGTTAATCTTCTAAGTCCTTTTAATTGTTCTTATAAACTAGCATAAGATATAAACTTAAGTAGTACACATGAGTTTTATAATTTACTAATCTCTGACAGATAGCTAAGCATAGCACATCAGAGCGTAACACAGTGTGAGGGAAATAAAGTGTACAATGACATCTTCTATTCTGGACCTAATAATTCAATAGAGAAAGAACTACTTGTCACTGTGGTTACAGAAGGTTTCATGGACAGTGAACATAAAGCTCTACTAGCTAACAAATAGGTCTTAATGATAAAAACGTGGGCCTTCAGAGAACTAAAGGTACCAATGTGTGGCAGTCCAAAATTACGAGGAAAATGAGTTCCCTTCATGGGTCACATCAGCAATTTTTTTTTTCCCCTTTTGAGACAGAGTCTTGCTCTGCTGCCCAGGTTGGAGTGCAGTGGCATGATCTAGGCTCACTGCAACCTCCGCCTCCCGGGTTCAAGCAATTCTCATGCCTCAGCCTCCCGAGTAGCTGGGATTACAGGTGCCTGTCATCACGGCTGGCTAATTTTTGTATTTTTAGTAGAGACAGGGTTTCACCATGTTGGCCAGGCTGGTCTCAAACTCCTGACCTCAAGTGATCTGCTTGCTTCAGCCTCCCGAAGTGCTGTGATTGTAGGTGTGAGCCACTGTGCCCAGCTACCTCATCAATTCTTAATCTATAAACCATGGATAGGCTTCGGGAGAACCCAAGAACCAATGAAATCTGTTGGTAAGTTTTATGTGTGCGGTTTTCTACAGAGAGGGTCAACAGCATGTATATTTTCAAAGAAGTCTGTGGTGCAAAAGAGAGTTTATTGTTAGAAGTCCTTGGGCAATCAACTTGGAAAAGGGTGGATTGAGAATGGGGGCTGTCTAGATCAGGATAATGTTGAATTTGACCCTCCCTTGAGGCTTTTGTACAGAGGATGAGAAGACGGTAAATTCAAGGGTTAATCAGAAATTAACACCAACATGACTTGGTGATGAGTGAGATGTGAAACGTGAGAAAAACATCAATGATGAAATCAAGCTTCTGACTTGCAACAGTGAGTATACCAAGAGTTACAGGCTTGGAAGATGAATAAAGTTGGGAGCATTCTGTTTTTTTATGAGTGCCCATGGGACAGACAGGGAGAAATGGACAGTTGAAAGTACAAGTCTAGACAGGCACAGTGGCTCATGTCTGTAACCCTAGCACTTTGGGAGGCTGAGATAGGAGAATTACTTGGGTTCAGGAGTTTGAGACGAACCTGGGTGACATAGTGAGAGCTCATCTCTACAAAAAATAAAATTAGCTCAGCATGGTGCTGCAAGATTATAGTCCCTGTTAGTCGAGAGGCTGAGGTGGGAGAACTGCTTGAGCCCAGGAGGGAAAGCAGCAGTGAACTGAGATCATGCCACTGCACTCCAGCCTGGGCGACAGTGAGACCCTGTCTCAAAAAAAAAAAAAAAAAAAAAATGCAAGTCTGGAGAAATATAGCTGGGAGTCAGTAATGCCAGTTTTAGCTGAGGGAGTTAAGATCATTTAATCAGTGTTAAGGAAGAAACTCAATAGTAGTGACCACCAATACTTAAGGAAAAAGGATAAAGTAAGAGGAATGATAAAGGCTGGCTGAAATATCTTGGGGTCTAGCCTAAGAAAGGAGGGGTTAGATGTTCATATTTATTAATATGGATCTAGAGAAGCATTTATTCACTAATACATTTTATTTGTGTTCTCTAATTTAAAATTACCTTTTCATCTTGCTTGATTTTCCTTCAGCTAAATTAGAAATTTGTAGTTTTTCCCCTAAAAAATTCAATGGCATTCTTTCTTATAAATTACATTCTCTGATTTTCTTGTCAGCCTGCTTCAAGGAAATCCATGTGTTCAAAATGCTTGCTCGCAGTTTGCTCCATACCAAATGGTTGCTTAACCCAAATATCTGAGCAGCAAATTGAGCTGATCCTTCTGGAGAAAGTATGGTTGAACAGCCAAGACCTATTGGTTCAGCAAGGAAAAGACAGAAAATTGAGCTCAATTAGTAATGAAAATACAACCTCACAAAAAATTTTATACTCAGAGCAGTCCTGCCACAGAAAATAAAAAGCTACTGCATTATTCTAATCTAAAGTAGAATCTGTACAACTGTCTTTAATACCGGAGTGGTAAAGTGATTACAAGAGGAAAAGCAGTCAGTATTACCTGCCATGAAGAAATATTTTATATATATCATCTATCACCCTTCTTATAGAACTCACTCACAAAGAAACTTATCTCTTTGAAACTTCTGTTCACATACACTATCCCTTTCAATCCCTGGCGAAGAACAACTGAAGCAAAATAAGGGTCAAGGTAAGAGTACAAAAGTACCTGTTCTTAGACAAACTTGAGCTATGTTGTTTTGACAGTTTTCTAGCTAATCTTTGTCTGCATTTGAACTATTTTAATATTTTTGAGCAGTAAAAAAAGTCAAATCCGTAGAATAATTTTAGGAAATGTCAAGTTATAAATAAATATTAATAAGATCCAAGACAGCAGAATAAAAAAGTAACATCCTAGGGGCCACATGTCTGCTCAGGCAGTGTCTTGAGGTGGTACTATTATGTCTAGTGTTTGCTAGAATCAGGGGTACTATTATGTCTAGTGTTTGCTATAGTTCCAAAAGCTCGATTTTCCCGATATTCTTGGAATTCATCGGGCTCTTTGACTCCCATTATCCCCAAGAACAGAGTCAAATACAAATCACAAGGCCAATTTACTAATTTGTATTAATACGTTATTTTATGGAGCTCCACCCCTTAATATGTGGTATTGGTCAAGTTACTTCACGTTAATTTATTCTCCTCTTCTGTGAGAAGGGAATTTTAACTAGTAGCTACCTGATGTGACACTTCAATGAGTTAATAACATAGATAAAGTGCTTACAGCATTGCCTGGTACACAGTATGTGCTCCAAGAATGTCAACCACTATTGTTAGCACGCTAGGTAGAGTGCTCCACTCTAATATTTGAAATAACCTGTGCCTCCTGCCCAGGACTCCCTTTCTGGTAAAAGAATAGCTTAAATTGCAGAAAAAAAAAAAGTTATCTAGTGAGCATGACATCAGAGATGAGAAATATGGGCAGTCTTCAGGATTTTACACAGGTTACTGTAAAACTACTCAAAAGATTATCCCCAATTCTAGTGATCATTATGTACAAGTCTTCCAGATTATTTGTCACTCCTGAAACAGTACTACTATAAAAACTGCCAATTTTTTGCTTATCATGCTCCCCTTTTGTAAGCTCCATGGATATCTATACAATTCCTCTGGCATAAATTTGGTTACAGCTTTATTTGTAGCTGCTGATTTTTAGCTTGAGACATTTGTATAGTCACATCTTGTTAAAGATAGCTTAGGCACAAAATTTAATTCTCAGAGCCTATAAAAACAGTGAAGGAAATAGGCATGAACACACAAGGCCAGATAACAGCAGTAACATTTTGGCAACTGAAAGGCAAACACAGTGGTAGCTAAGTTAGCACACCAAGAAAACTTAATCAAAATTAGCTGGCATGGTGGTGCATGCCTGTGATCTCAGCTACTTGGGAGGCTGAGGCAGGAGAATCGCTTGAACCCGGGAGGCGGAGGTTGCGCCATTGCACTCTAGCCTGGGCAACAGGAGCGAAACTCCATTAAAAAACAAAAAACAAAAAAAAAAACTTAATTCTAAACTGAAAGCAGGGAAAGATGAGAAGCAACATGACTGACATTACAGAACTCCCCCAAAGGGTGACTGACTAAATTAGTGGCACCAGATACCTTTGGAAGGGAATAGGGACTAATAAGAAGATGATTGACTCGAAGTCTAAGAAGAAGCTAGGTCCTCAAATCTCCTTCCCCACTCCATCTACCTGAGTAACTGCCTCTTTAAAGCACTGTAGCAATTTTTTTTTCTTTTTAAACATTATTTTTTTCTGAGACACGGTCTCGCTCTGTCATCCGGAGTGCAGTGGTGCAATCACGGCTCACTGCTGCCTCAACTTCCCAGGCTCCAGTGATCATCCCACCTTGGCTTCCCAAGTAGCTGGGACCACAGGCGTGTGCCACTATGCCTAGCTAATTTTTGTATTTATGGTAGAGACGGGGTTTCGCCAGGTTGCCTAGGCTGAGCTCAGGCAATCCACCAATCTCTGCCTCCCAAAGTGTTGGGATTATAGGCATGAGCCACCAAGCCAGGCCTTTAATTTTTTTGAAGGTAAAACAGACTTCAGTCTTGGCGTCTTTGAACTAGGGGACGCCAGGCACAGACAACTTTTGTTCTCTGAGTAATTCTGGTCAACACTTAAGAAAATACCTAGACACTAATGTGAGGGGTTGTTTGAAGAACAATCCCTACCAGATACACCCCACAGTGAAGCCCAATTTTGACACGGACCACCCACTTGAAGTTTCCAATTTTTTTTTATAGTACTCCACTCTTAAAAGCGCAAACAGCCAAGGATTACCAGACAGCTGAAGAAAGTAACTATATGCAACAGACTATAATCATCTCCAGAGAACAAAAAAGAGCTTTTGGAAATTTAAAAACATACAAACACAAACAACAACAACAACAAAAACCCAGAAAACAAAAACCAAAAGAAATATAAAAACATTGTGTAAAAAAAAAAAAAAAAACCCAGAGGCAGTGGTTCCTACCCAATCCCAACACTTTGAGAGGCTGAGGTGGGAAGATTGCTTGAGTCCAGGAGTTCAGGACAAGCCTGGACAACATATGGAGTGCCCATCTCTACAAAAAGTAAAAAAATTAACCAGGTGTGATGGTGTGGGCCTGTAGTCATAGCTACATGGGAGTTTGAGGTGGGCGGATCACATGAGCCCGGGAGTTCAAGGGTCCAGTGAGATATGATCATGCCACTGTGCTCCCACCTGGGCAACAGAGCAAGACCCTGTGTCAAAACAAACAAAAAACACCTGTATCCAAAATGAAGGCCGGGCACAGTGGCTCACGCCCATAACCTCAGCACTTTGGGAGGCCAGGGCAGGCAGATCACCTGAGGTCAAGAGTTCGAGACCAGCCTGGCCAACATGGTGAAACCACATCTCCACTAAAAATACAAAAATTAGCCAGGTGTGGTGGTGCACACCTATAATCCCAGGTACTCGGGAGGTTGAGGCACGAGAACCGCTTGAACCTGGGAGGCGGAGGCTGCAGTAAGCTGAGATTGCGCCATTGCACTCCAGCCTGGGCAAGAGAGCCCGACTCCGTCTCAAGAAAAAAAAAAAAAAAAAGAAAAACTCAATAGAAGGGTTGGAATGTAAAATTTAGGAAATATTCCAGAAAGTATACCAACAAGACAAACAAGTAGAATAGAAATCAAGGGAAGCCCAAATTTGAATAAATTCAAAAACGAGAAGAGAGAATATGGAGGGGTATGAAAATTAAATAATTCAAGGAAATGAATTTCAGATTAAAAGAGCTCACTGAAAGTCCATAATGAAAACAGACTCAGCACATCACATCTGTGTAAAATTTAAGAACAATGAAAACAGACAAAAGATCCTGAAAGATTCCAGAGAGAAACAAAATTCATAAGAAACCTAGAATCAGACTGGTGGAAAAGCAATGGAGTCCTCAACTGTGGATGCTAGGAGACAGTGGAGTAATAATGCTCCCAAAATTCCAAAGCAAAATGATTTTCAGCATAGGATTCTATTTCTAAACTATCAAGTATAGGGCTTCAATATACACATTTTAGATACACAAGGTATCAAAATTTACCTTTTATATTCTTTTGCCCCCAAGTTCAAGAATGTACTCCAACAAAATAAAAATAAACCAAGTAAGGGGAAAACATGGGAGATCCAAGCCTAGAGAAAGGCAAAATGAGTCTCCAAAATGATGGTAAAGGGGGATCCTAAGACAACAGCAGTACAGGATGCCTAGAGAGAAGCCAGTCCACTGGACCAGGTTGGAGGGCTCAAAGACTTAATATACTTGACACATATCAAGACTGGATATATACAGATATGAGAAAAGTTAGGGATTTTAGTAATAAAGCAAATCTACTGAAACAATATTGACCCTCATAAACTGCAGAACATCAGATCATATCTTGGACTATGATGAACGAACCACAACACTGTTATGTGATCCAGTTCCATCAGCCAAAAGGGGACTTCCTTATGTTATTATCTTTTATCCCCAATTTTTTATTTTGAGACGGAGTCTCACTCTGTTGCCCATTTGGAATCCATTGGTACAATCTTGACTCACCTCTGCCTCCCAGGTTCAAGCGATTCTCCTACCTCAGCCTCTGAGTAGCTGGGATTACAGATGCTCACCACCATGCCTAGGTAATTTTTGTATTTTTAGTAGAGATGGGGTTTCACCATATTGGCCAGGCAGGTCTTGAACTCCTGACCTCCAGAGATCTGCCCACTTCAGCCTCCCAAAGTGCTGGGATGACAGGCATGAGCCACTGCACCCAGCCTTATCCCCAATATTTAAGAATAAAATTGTATTCTCTCTACAGAAGTAACACGATCACATTTACTTTAAAAAAAAAAATCAATACCATGAATTCTTGGGAAAAAAATATCTAAACTTGATTTTATTACAGATCTCACCATCAGTTTATAGAAAATATAGGGAATGGGAGAGCATGTTTACCACCACCTAGAAATGTAAGAAGCCAAATCCAAAATATAGAAAATTCTATTGAAAAAATGAAAGGGAAAAAGGGAGGATGAATTGTTATATATTAAAAAAATCAAGAGATTATCAACTAAATGCAATATAAGGACTGTGGTGGATCTGAACAAACAGATGAGACAATTAGAAAACTTGGACCCCAACTAAAAATTATACCTTAAGAAACTACCACTAGTCTTTCTTAGGTGTGAATATGGTATTGAAACTGTGTCCCCAAGAGTTAAAAGATACCAACAACTAACAGAAATTCTTGAGTTTGCAGAATGGTAGATTAAACAATATGGCCAACTAGAGTCTGCACAGAACCAGCTTACTGATGTCACAGGCCCAATTTCCACCACAATTCATTCTAACTCCCCCAAATTTACACACGTGATCCATGGAATAACATGAAGAGATAACTGCACATGCCCAAGGACTTTCTAGACCTCCCCTTTCCTTCCACCAATCACCTACTAATCCCAGAATCTATCCCCTAAACCTTTTCTAATAAAATTGCTGCCTTAAAGCCAGCACAGATTTGAGCTGGACTCATGTCTCCTTGTTGGTCAACTTGAAAGAGGAAGCCTTTCTTTCTCAAAAACCTGGTGGCTTAGATAGTACTGGTTTCTAATGCATCAGATAGTGGGCTCCTTTTGTTCTATAACAATATCATGATTATGATTTAAAAACTAGAGCCTGTATTACTTAAACATATACTTAAGTATAAATTACTATAACGTCTAAGATCTGCTTTAAAATAATCCAGCAGGAGATGGTTGTAGACACAACAAGATGTTAAATGCTGAAGCTAGGTCATGGGTACATGAGATTTTATTATGCTATTCTGTCTACTGTTGTGCATCTGTTACATGCTTGTAATGAACAGTTTTAAAAAATTCAATGTATCTTACCACTGGGTAGTCGAAGAGAAGACCACACATCCTGAGCTCCCCAGTCTGGTGTGAGGGGAGGACAGCTGATAACTGGATATGCAGTGTTCCCAGACATCACTGGTCCCAAACCATTACTTCTGCCTGCCACTGCCACAAATACAGTAGGAATGCCATCCCCTAGGGAAATAACAAGTGTATAATTATGCTAAACATTCAAAACAGATTTAAAGACAGGGTTTTTTTTTTTTTTTTTTTTGGTTTAAGGCCTATATGTTTTAATTGAGGTCCTTGAATAGTCTTCTCTGAAAAAACATAAAAGATACTATTATTACACATATATTCAAAACATAAGGTTACTCTGCCACTTACTATAAGTCAAGTAATAAAGTAGCTGGAATCGGTTTGGTTGTTTTTGAGATCTACATTATAAAGGGGATAGCAGGGTGTCAGTGAGGGAATAGCTCATAGGCCTCTTCTACTGCTGCATAGGCTGGCCAAAGTGAAGAATGACACCATCTGAACAGGTGTCTTTCTTGACTGGGTGGTCCCTCAACTGGTGCAGGGAGAACCAGTTAATATAAACTAGGGGTTTAGGGACACGTCTTCAAACAAGAGTTGAATGAAAGTTTAATTAATATAGTGTCCCCCAAATTTTAAGGCCCTTTGATACATTTTTTAACATAATCTCTTAAGCAATTCATTCTTTGATAAATTTATAAATTATCCTTCTGTTTCCTAAAGCAGAGATTTGTTAACCTAGAATCCAAAATTGTATGTATTTGCGATTTTCTGAAAAGAGTTCTAGAATTCATTAGCTATCAAAGGAGTCTGAGTTCCCCCAACCTCCCACTCCCCCAAAATTAGTAACTACACTTCCATAGCAACAACCTGTACACGAAATAATCAACATTTTTTTCCAGTTGAGAAACATTTGGTTGTAAACCCAGGGCTCCATTATTTTAGATCACTGCTATACCATTATTTTTTATGTACTATATTCTGAAACTGTTCTTTAATTTCCTATCTGACTGCCTCCCAGGAAAGGGTGGCAACTAAAGATTCCCGAGAGAACCGGCTATTTCAACCTCCCGCCTCCTGTAACTGTGGGGGCCTATTTTCTATTGGAGTATATTAGAAGCAATGCTCCAGGGGCTTCTTACCAGGTAAGGATGCCAGAGGTTCTCATCATTCTAGTCTTTGTTTTCTTTTCATACTTGCATTTTTAATTATTTCTCCCTGCTCCTTTCTTTTCTAAGCTTCTAGAATACCTTAAGCTCTTTGGAGGTGAGTATTAAGAAAGCCTAGCGGCCAGACGTGTGGTGGCTCATGCCTGTAATCCCAGCACTTTGGGAGGCCAAGGCAGGCGGATCACGAGATCAGGTCAAGACCATCCTGGCTAACACAGTGAAACCCCGTCTCTATTAAAAATACAAAAAATTAGCCGGGCATGGTGGTGGGCGCCTGTAGTCCCAGCTACTTGGGAGGCTGAGGCAGGAGAATGGTGTGAACCCGGGAGGTGGAGTTTGCAGTGAGCTGAGATGGCGCCACTGTACTCCAGCCTGGGCGACAGAGTGAGGCTCCATCTCAAAAAAAAAAGAAAGCCTAGTATATCATGTGTTTTTCCCTTAGAAAAGTGACAAAGCTCTTTTTCAGCATTATTAGTCTAAAGTGTGTAATTACTTTTAGCAAAATCAGAAATACCTGAAATGTCCATATTACTTGTGGTTTACCTTCATACTCAGCTTTAATCCTCAGAGTTTCATCTGGTCCTTTATGTGCAGATGTTACTCGAAGTTCACATGGAATGCCAAAATTTCCACAGGCCTTCTTGATTTTTTCACAGTGACCAAGATCAGAAGTAGAGCCCATCAACACTACAACCCTGCACTGACTTTCTGATTTCAAAAGCAACTGAAGAAAAAATACGTGGATATGAAAAGAACATAAAAACAAAAATGAATAAATGAGCTAGAGTTTGTAGTAAAATTATATCTGGGCCCAATATTTTCTTTCTTAACAGATCAAATTTAAGACAGAGACAAACAACAAAAAGACAGGATTTATTTTTAAAAATCTCAATATATAAAGGAAAGTGGTCTTCATCATTAAGACCTAAAGAATTCAATTTTTATCAGACAAATTATTTAAAATAAACAGTAAAGATACTCAAAATCTTTTAATTTTCAGGAAATTATAATACAAAATATTTCATCCTAAGACCTTTAGTGCACTTTGTTTAATGGAAGCTTCAAGGTATGATTAGCCAAATCAGAAGTCGTGTTCTAAGTCTTTGTAAGTTAATTGCTTGTAACTCAAAATATATATTCCTATAAGAATAATGTTCTCAAATGTGATTATGACCCTTGCATAATCACAAACCCCATTCAACTCCCAGAATTATAGTAATACCATAAAACTTAAAGGAATATTTAAAGTCACACAGATGCTAATGGAACTCTGACTAGCAGTGCAGGTGAGTAGGAAATATAAGGTTTCTCCTACGGGGTAGGGAGGAGACAGATTCCAGGTTTCCCCAACAGGATCTGGGAGGTATGTATTGGCCAGCTTAACAGCACGGAGTTCCAGTATACTAGTAAGGATAGCCCAGCTGATACATTTCCTAAAAGTGTTCCTCACTTTCAAAGTCACTGAAGAGCTGGGCGTGGTGGCTCACGCCTGTAATCCTCGCACTTTGGGAGGCCGAGGCAGGGGGATCACGAGGTCAGGAGATCAAGACCATCCTGGCTAACACAGTGAAACCCCGTCTCTACTAAAAATACAAAAAATTAGCTGGGCGTGGTGGCCAGCGCCTGTAGTCCCAGCTACTCGGGAGGCTGAGCTAGGAGAATGGCGTGAACCCGGGAGGCGGAGCTTGCAGTGAGCTGAGATGGCGCCACTGCACTCCAGCCTGGGCGACAGAGCAAGACTCCGTCTCAAAAAAAACAACAACAAAAAACAAAGTCACTGAAAAGGAAAGCACTATACTCTCCCATTTTTTTTTCTTTTGAAACAAGGTTTTCTTAGAAGAAAAACACATAATACATACAGTTTTACTATAGAAGGTTTACCTCTACTCTCTCTGCAACCCACTCAAAGTTTTTCTTTACCATTTGGAGCCCTTCAGGAGTTACTTCTTTGAGGTCCCGATAAGACTAGAAAATAAGATAGAAAGTTTAGAAAACAAGTATCTCTTGCTACCTGAAACTATTTGGTTTCTGAGTTTTGGGGAGGGATTATGAAGAGTTTGTATAGCAAGGGATACTTCTGAAAATGCATCTTTTCACTTCCTGAATTAAACTAGACAAAGTTCCATAGTAAAGTATACTTTTATTTTCACTTAAGGTTAAGTGTTTTCTGTACTAGCAACTACAATTAACTGCCTTGAGAATTTTTATATATTAAGTATAGAAAGGGTCTTGCTCTAATTTTGTTTTCTGTTATTTTTTATTTTAAATACATGTGCAGAATGTGCAGGTTTGTTACATAGGTATACATGTGCCATGGTAGTTTGCTGCACCCATCAACCTGTCATCTAGGTTTTAAGCCCCATATGCATTAGGTATTTGTCCTAATGCTCTCCCTCCCCTTGCTCCCCACCCTGCAACAGGCCCCGGTGTGTGTTGTTCCCCTCCCTGTGTCCATGTGTTTTCAGTGTTCAACTCCCACTTATGAGTGAGAACATGTGGTGTTTGGTTTTTCGTTCCTGTGTTAGTTTGCTGAGGATGATGGCTTCTAGCTGAATCCATTTCCCTGCAAAAGACATGATCTCATTCTTTTTCTTTCTTTTTTTTTTTTTTGGAGACAGAGTCTCGCTCTGTCAACCAGGTTGGAGTGCAGTGGCACAATCTCGGCTCACTGCAACCTCCACCTCCCGGGTTCAAACAATTCTCTGCCTCAGCCTTCCGAGAAGCTGGGATTACAGGTGCCCACCACCATGCCTGGCTAATTTTTTTTTTTTTTTTTTTTTTTTTTTGAGACAAGGTTTCACTATCTCGGCCTGGTCTTGAACTCCTGACCTTGTCATCCACCTGCCTTGGCCTCCCAAAGTGCTGGGATTATAGGTGTGAGCCACCGCGCCTGGCCAATCTCATTCTTTTTTATGGCTGCATAGTATTCCATGGTGTGTGTATATCACATTTTCTTTATCCAGTCTAACACTGATGGGCATTTGGGTTGGTTCCATGTCTTTGCTATTGTAAATAGTGCTGCTCCTGTGCACATGTCTTTACAGTAGAATGATTTATATTCCTTTGGGTATATACCCAGTAATGGGATTGCTGGGTCAAATGGTATTTCTGGTTCTAGATCCTTGAGGAATCACCACACTGTCTTCCACAATGGCTGAACTAATTTGCATTCCCACCAACAGTGTAAAAGCGTTCCTATTTCTTCATAGCCTCTCCAGCATCTGTTGTTTCCTGACTTTTTTAAAACAGCCATTCTGACTGGTGTGAGATGGTATCTCATTGTGGTTTAGGTTTGCATTTCTCTAATGATCAGTGATGATGAGCTTTTTTTCATGTTTGTTGGCTGCATAAATGTCTTTTGAGAAGTGTCTGTTGTTTTATATAGGAGCAGAAATGTGGCCTGGTAACATGCAGGAGACTTGGGATAGAGTCCCAGATCTGTCCCTGACTCTAGTAATTGTGAAGATACCCATCCTCTTAAGACCCTTAGTTTTCATTTAGCCAAACAAAGATAATACTTGCTGTTACTGTTGTGACAATGTTATTAAGATAACAGATGAGAAATTTGCTTTATAAATGTAAAGTATTATTCCTATTATTCTTATATTAGGATACCAGAGACATTTATCTTTAAAAATAAACAGCGATCCACAAAACAGGTTCATATCATTAGGAACAATAATTTGCTTTTTCCCCTCATCTCTCCTTTCTCCTCTATCTCAGCTTGATCTCAAAAAGGATAAAAAACCTGAAGCATTATCTACCTGTTTGTCTTTCTGTTGGCTTCGATCTCCTGATGGCCAGAGTCTCCAGGAATCATTGTCAATAACATCAGCAAGAACAATTTCTTTGGTGGTTACATCAACACCAAATTCAATCTGGAAACAGCATGTCAACAAAGTTTTCAAAAACTATTTTATGAAAGCATCTCTCAACTATAACCTTTACTTTCAAATCCTGTTGTTTTATCTGTACTTGTTTTATCTGTACCTTCATATCAACCAGTGTACAATTCTGGGGCAACCAGGATTTCTCCAGTATTTCAAATATAGCCTGTGTAGCATGACTCATGATATCCACTTCAGTCTGGCCTATAACAAGTCCAGCAAAGCAAAATTTTGCAGCAATCAGCTGTTCCTCAGACCACTGTGGGTCATTATTGGCATCATCCTGTGAATAAAGTATAGTAGTACAATTAACTTCAATCTAAAATTTTTAAACTTTTCAGAAAAAACAACATCCTTTTCACCTTGAGCATGAACTCCTTAGAAATTTTTAGCCACAGCCGGGCATGGTGGCTCATGCCTGTAATCCCAGCACTTTAGGGGGCTGAGGTGGGCGGATCACAAGATCAGGAGTTCGAGACCAGCCTGGCCAACACAGTGAAACCCTGTCTACTAAAAATACAAAAAATTAGCTGGGTGTGGTGGTGTGCACCTGTAATCCTAGCTACTTGGGAGGCTGAGGCAGGAGAATCATTTAAACCCGGGAGGTGGAGGCTGCAGTGAGCTGAGAGAGCGCCACTGCACTCTAGCCTAAGCAACAGAGGGAGACTCCATCTCAAAAAAAAAAAAAAGAAAGAAAAGAAATTTTGATCCAGGTACAATGGCTCACACTGTAGTCCCAGTAATTTAGGAGGCTGAGGCAGGAGGATCGTTTGAGCCTAGGAGTTCAAGAGCAGCCTGGGCAACAAAATGAGACATCTAAAGAAATTTTTTGTTTACGATACTCCTTAATTCAAAGCAATTATTACTCCTCATTTTTTTCCTAGTTAGCTCCTGCAAGCAGAAAAAACTATTACTCTTAATTTGTTTACTCTCAATAGCACTTTAAAATTCAAAGTATTTAGGTGAGTAACTTATTCTAGGTCACAAAGTATTTCAAAGAATTTAACCTCTATAAACGAATTTAAACAGAATTTAAGTTTGTGATTTTTGTTTTTCCTTAATAACAGTCATCAGACATGACAGGAAGGCCAAAGCACATTTTAATCAATCAAATCTTTCCAAAACCACAGTTCTCATAACCTCCCGACCTCACTTTTTATTAGAATTTATACAGCACTATAATTTTTTAGGGACATTATTTGAGAATTCAAGAGACCTCAGACAAAGAGGTAAGTGAAAAAAATGAAATAATTTCATTTTATTCTCAGCAGTGTCCCAACTTTACATGACAATATCTTTATAAATTCTTGATCTATATAATCATAATACACACGTTTACATAACTCATTGATTAAAAAGCAAGACTGATATTGCTTCCCAGGCAGATCTATGCTTAACAGCATAAATCAAGATGGTTAAAAGCAGTAAAGCCTACAAAATTCATAACCACTGATTCTTACAACCTTTATTTATATATTTTCACTTACAAGAGACATTGTTAGTATAGTTTTCCTGTATTAGAATATAAAAATATTTCAACTAAATTTTAAAAAAATTAATTAAATGTTACTTTTCTCTTCTTCCTGTTAGTCATCTTGGTTCAAAGGTAAGATTTTCAGATGCTTTCTTTTTAAAATTTGATTTATCATTGTTAATGGAAGTGTACATTATTGACATTGGCAACTAGATAAGACAAATTTTGGAATGACATTTGCCATATCAAAATATCAAAAACTTTGCTTGAATATTTAAACCTTTAGAGTTTCTAATTATAAATTTATTGCCGTGTTACAGTAAGACATAAAACAGAGGCATAAGATAATTACCTTGAAAAACAACTCCACTTTAGGTGGGTAAAACTTATATCCTTCCTTGACACCAGGATTTCTTTTGAGAAAAGAACCAGTTGCTATTCTTCTGCAAACCCATTCAATTGGAATCATTTCACACTGGGGTGCAATGAAAGCTGTCTCCCCACATTTTCTGGTGAAGGCAGTTTTAATACCTACATATTGATAACCAAAGTTAAAAAAGGTATTGAAATGATATGTAAAAAGGTAGATCTGAGGCACAATAAAACTCTACCCTTTACAAGCAACAAAGAACCTCTATCAAAAATAAGTGTAATTTTTCTCTTTATTTAATGTAGATGCGGTCAGTTGTTGACTCAAACAGTAAGCAGCACATGACTATACATACAATGTATTGTTCAGCCATAAAAAGGAACGAAATTCCTGATACATCCATGCTATATAATATGGATGAAGCTTAAAAACACTAGGCTAAATGAAAAACACAAAATGCAAAAGAACAAATACTTACGATTTGACTTATATGAGGTAACTAGAATAGGCAAATTCAGACAGAAAAGAGAATGGAAGTTACCAAGGGCTAAGGAGTGGGAGGAATAGTTATTGTTTAATGCTACACAGTTTGTTTGGGATGATGAAAAAGTTCTGGAAATGGATAATGGGATGAGTGTACAACATTGTGAATGCACATAATGCCACTGAATTGGACACTTAAAAATGGTCAAACTGGTAAATTTTATGTATTTATCACAATTTTCTTTTAAAAAATATCAGGAGCCTATTTTATGGCAGATATTGTTCCAACCATTTTAAATACATCTTTTTTGTTTAATCCTCATAACATTTGATAAGATACTATTAAGATCAATCCAACAAAACAGGTAAGGACACTGAGACACAGTAGTAATGTCAGCTAGTATTAGGTAAAGCAGGATTTCCAACCTACCCTGTCTCTAGGAGCCGCCCACTTAACCACTTTGCTGTATTGCCTCTCCTGGAAGTGTTATTACATCACAGTACAAAGTAATGCTACAGCATTAACGTGATTTAAAATATCTCCTGGAAACCTACATGGGTTTGAGATAATGCTTATTTTCAGCCTGCATTACTATTTCCAATCCCAACCTAATCCTCTAGTCTAACTTTTATTATCAGGAAAGAATTGGGGATCTTTGCTGTTATATGTGTATCCGTACATGAAGGGAGCTTCTATTTATGGAAACCCTCCACTGTGCTAAGTGTGTTATATATGTTGTCTCATTTAACTGTGCATAAAATTTTGAGGTAGGTTTTTTTGTTTTTTTTTTGAGACAAAGTGTCACACAGGCTGGAGTGCAGTGGCGTGATCTTGGCTCACTGCAACCTCCGCCACCTGGGTTCAAGAGATTCTCCTGCCTCAGCCTCCTGAGTAGCTGGGATTACAGGTGTGCACCACCACGCCTGGCTAATTTTTGTATTTTTAGTAGACACAGGGTTTCATCATGTTGGTCAGGAACTCCTGATCTCGTGATCTGCCCACCTCAGTCTCCCAAGGTGCTGGGATTACAGGTGTGAGCCACCGCGCCTGGCCTTGAAGTAGGTATTATTATTTATACATTTTACAGTGAAAAAAACAGAGGCTCAAAGAAGTAATTTCACACACTAGGTCATGTAGCCATTTGGTAATGGAGCCTGGACTTGAAACGCACTGTCCAAACCCTACACTATTTCCTCTGCCCTCTCTTTGAATCTGACTCGTAAGACTCAAATGAAAAAAAGAAAGAATTGTGGTATGTTGCATGAACAGAAACCCTAAGGAAAAAATGAAAAGAGGGGAAGTAAAACTGTCATTTTAACCTTTAAAAAAAAAAATTAGATGCAATCTGTTGTTTAACTTTTAATGAATGATCAGGCTCATGGATAGACAGGTGACTTTAATCAATTCTCAACTTGGGGTGGTAACTACATCCTTGGTTTCAAGAGCTCTTCTCTCTTAGGTCTGTTAATCATTAGTCATATATTTGCTCATTTGTCTACCAAGCTGGACACAGTAGTATCCAATTTTATTGTTTTTAATATAAAGATAACTTCGTCTTAGAGAGAACCCCCCAATCCCAAGGAGAACCAAAAGCACATAATGAAGCTACGGTAATCATCTCTGCACAAAAAATCCCTAAAAGTTTCTAAAACAGACTCAGTTTAGATGACATAATGATGGCTTCTAATACTGCTAAATATGAAAGCAAATTCCATGACTGTGCATGGTGAGAAAAAAATTCCCATTGTTTATCTTAGTTGTCTACAAAGCTCAAAACTCTCATCCAGGTTACTAAAAAATGTTTATGTCACTGACACACTCTGGATTATAATGAACATATATTAGCTAGAATAGTAATTCTAGCTAATACATATGTCCCCATGGCCATCCCTCTTTTAGATCGGTCCAGATGCCCATCTGTGGTTTAGCAACTGTAGTACCATTCTTCATATACTATTATTACACTTAATGTAATTACAGTGAGTTTCTGTGAGGAAATTGGGATTTCATCATCACTAAGAAGGCCAGATTTTAATTTTTAAGTAATAAAACCAAATCCACAAATTGTATAACACAGTTATAACACAGTTATACTATTTCCACGGAAAAAGATTACTTCTTATTTATATAGTCCTTTACAGTTTGTTCCTGAGTGACAGTGAGAAAAGTAGAATCCTGATTTTCTGATTCTCATTCCGATGCTCTTTCCTCTCTACTTTCTACCTTAATTTGGAACACAACCCTGGTTGTAAAGAAAACAGTTTTAAATAGACCACTGATGGCCAACTAGATAAGGCATTTATTTGACTAAGCAAGTAAAAATCACATAAGGTTTAATGGAATTCCTAATATGTACCCTAAAACTAGTGTGTTTAGAAATTTAAAAAAATTCAGGTTTACTTAGTTTCATAGTACTAGACATAAAATCTGGAAAATATCTTTCAACATTTCCTGTGAACCAGTTAAGTTTTAGCTATGTTAAGTGCCAAATAAAGTAGTTTAAAGATAATTATTGGAGTATTTCATTTAGGTAACCATCCTTCCCTGTTCCCCTGATCACAGGACTCTTCAGAATTAAAGCAGAAAGTCCTGGACAAACATAACACAACTGAGTCACTCTAATTTACTTGTTATAAAGTTCTGGAAATGGATAATGGGATGAGTGTAAATACACTCAGAAAATACACTAAATAAGCAAATAAAAAGTCAGGCTTTATCTTCCATTACTTAATATAATCCTGTAGCTACGTGAAACTACCAAGGGTACACAGAAAGTAATCTTCTGACTGCTAACATTTTAGAGAGTTAAGCACTTTAAAAAATGTTTAAGTGAATGGGGAGAGTTAAAACTTGGGAAGAAAAAAAAAAAATCGATGGAACAGGCCGGGTGTGATGGCTTACGCCTGTAATCCCAGCACTTTGGGAGGCCAATGCGGGTGGATCACTTAAGGCCAGCAGTTCGAAACCAGCCTGGCCAATATGGCAAAACCTCGTCTCTACTAAAAATACAAAAATTAGCCGGGTATGGTGGCGTGCACCTATAACTGTAATCCCAGCTACTTGGGAGGCAGAGGCATGAGAATCGCTTGAACCCAGGAGACGGAGGTTGCAGTAATCCGAGATTGTGCCACTGCACTCCAGCCTGGGCAACAAAGCAAGATTCTGACTTAAAATAAATTAAAAAATAAATAAATAAATAGATGGAACACTTATCGGTATTGCAAAAGGAACCCAAAATTAATTTGATGCTCTCTTTAGAAATTACCTCAGTCATTGGGAAGCTACCAATCAAGAAACCTTGAAATAAAAATCTTAGATTCTGTGACTTAGGAACTCTGGAAGATCCTTTAAATTTACAGCAATACACTCACTTTCACAGCATAGAGGAATTTATGATGTAGATGACAATCCAGGTTTGCAATTAAATCTTTTTCACATTAATCAAAATTGTGAAATAGGATACTTTGGAAGAGACAAAACTACGCCAGGAATGCACTGACAATGTATTTAAATTACATTACCTTGTTATTTTGTGGAAGGCAGGTACATCTAACTTAACTGAAAACAAAAGCATTAAATCCCCTGTTGAATTTAAGAAAGATTAGTGCTACTAGAAACTCTAAGAAATGAAAGGGCAACTGGGAATATTGGAATTAAAAGTAAGGAAAGTTATTAAATTATAAAATTAGAATTGGCAAGAATGATAAAGAAAAAGCTTTTATTTCATAGGTAAGGTTTCGTAGGTTGAATGATCCAAAGCAATGAGGCTATTTACACTGTGCGGCAAGAGTTCAAATCTTTTCCTAGCTGAAATTTCATATACTACAGACCAACCAGCAATTGACTGAATCCCTGCAGAAAACCCCTTTATCCTAATTTCCTTCCCTTTGCTTCAAATACCCACCACACAATGTTCTGATCTTCATTTGGTCTTTTGAATCTATTTCTCTATTGAAAATAGAGCCTTCATTCAGTTTTTTGAACAGGAGGGCGCTCTGGGGTTTTAGTTCAAATATCTCACTTGGGGAATGGCAGGAGGAGAAGGTTTGGTTGCTGTCTTCAGCTACTTTTCAGGGCTTTCAAGTGGAAGAGGAATTTGAAATTCTGTATTATCTCCCAGAGGCAGAACAAAGACCATTTGTATAGAATTACAGGGAGTAAATTTCAGTTCTTCATCTGTTAGAACTGCTTAACATTAAAATGGGTTTCCTTCATAGTTAAATTCCTTTGGCCTTGGAGAGGTAAACTGCATAGAGAGTGCATGTGCCAGATAAAGATTACAGCAAACTTGTTAAGAATCCTTTTAATTCAATGATACTAATAATCCCAAACCAAATAAGGTGTTATAGTGAAGTTTAAGGGTTCTTGGTTTGATTTAAATTCACTTAGCTTTTGAGACATCTGCAAACAAGTTGTTCATATTAATGCCAACTTCACATGAAAGACGTCGACATGCTTACCAGAGAAGGTGAGAGAAGAGACTTTGAGGGAGCTGCTTACCTGCTTCCTGTAATAACCGAAAAATACAACTGGTGATTTTATTTGAGATTGCAGCTTTTCCTTCCAGGTGGTTTTTTCTAGCTGCATTTCCTGCTGTAATCTGGTCCTTGGACTGCAGGAGGACTTTTCCTGGACTATCTAACAATTCGTAGACTTCTTTTGTTTTACCCTCATACAATTTTTTACCAATGTTCAGTACTGTGGAAATAAAATGGAAATAGACCAAAATTCAGAAACTTCCTGAATGCTGAAGACTAAATCACCTAGAACAATTAATCTGTAAATATACAGTGATTAAGTAATATTAATAAAAATTAAATCATCTGTATAAAACCATATACTCTACAATGTATTTCTCATACCATCACATTTGATTCACATGATTTTGTGAAGAATTTTAATTACATAAATAATTGTAGAAATTAGTAAAGCAGAAATCAAAAGGGTTGAGGGTCATGCAGTTAGGAAATGTAAGAGGTAGATAAAATCCTAACTCCTCTGACATCAAATCCTGTGCTCTTTCCACTATTAACCTGCCTCTTATAGCAGAACCGAACTAGAATTAAAATTAATTAAGACCTACTTAAAGTAATGTAACTATACTAGTATTTTCACAGACACACTCACAGTATAGTATCTAAACTATCTTGCAGGAAAAAATATGCGATTTTTGCTGATATTTGCTTTTTTGTAGGCAAAATGGGAACATTCAGCCAGATGAGTTTCTTGATTTCAAGTTAATATTCAAGAGGAGGCATGCCATCCCATTGAAGTTAGCACATTTGGAAGCATCCCTCTCTATTTCTTAATCCTGTCCCTGCCCCCATTAATCCTTTCTCTTCACTAACAGTTGTAAGAAATTGTGAGGAAGTGAGCACAAAGGAATCCAATTTTGATGCTGGTCACAAAACCTAAGAAGTACACAAAAGGATGATTTAGAGAAAGAGTAAAGATAACAGATGTTTAGGAACTTAAAATTTCGAAAGAGAGAAATCAACCCTCATAATTCCACAACACTCTCAGTATCAACATTTTCCCAGTGTATCCATGTGCCAAGGGATGTACCAGTAAATAATAATTCCTGCTCTCAAGAGACCTGAGTCTGAGGGGAGCTGATATTAAATAAGACATCATAATAATAGAATGCAATAAATACAGACTATGGGACTAGTCTAGACATTAGAAAAAGAAGTCTACAAGAAAGTGACAGTTAGGTTGAAATCTGAAGAATGATCAAAATTTAGCCAAAGGAGAGAAAGGGGTAGGTAGTGTTGATGAATAAATACAAGGTGGTCAAAGTGGATTGCAGAACTTCAGTCTGGTTGGAGCTGGAGCTCTGGGTATATGTACATTGCTGTTGGGCAGGGGAAGGGGTGGGGGCTGCAGCTAAGTTGTAGAAAAGAATGGCAGGAGACAAGACTTAAGAGTTGGACAGGGGCCACATCACCAGCTAGTGGAGGTAACCATTAAACAAAGTAGTTGTAATTTAGTTAACAGTTGCCACTGTAGGGCACCTAATTTAGAGGATGAATCTCTACCCTCCCTAATGTAATGTCTAGACTCATTAACATGGTTTAAAAGTCCCTTTAAGTGCAATCAAACTAGAACTCAGGATTAAGAATCTCACTCAAAGCCGCTCAACTACATGGAAACTGAACAACCTGCTCCTGAATGACTGCTGGGTACATAACGAAATGAAGGCAGAAATAAAGATGTTCTTTGAAACCAACGAGAACAAAGACACAACATAACAGAATCTCTGGGACGCATTCAAAGCAGTGTGCAGAGGGAAATTTATAGCACTAAATGCCCACAAGAGAAAGCAGGAAAGATCTAAAATTGACACCCTAACGTCACAATTAAAAGAACTAGAAAAGCAAGAGCAAACACATTCAAAAGCTAGCAGAAGGCAAGAAATAACTAAAATCAGAGCAGAACTGAAGGAAATAGAGACACAAAAAACCCTTCAAAAAATTAATGAATCCAGGAGCTGGTTTTTTGAAAGGATCAACAAAATTGATAGACCGCTAGCAAGACTAATAAAGAAAAAAAGAGAGAAGAATCAAATAGACGCAATAAAAAATGATAAAGGGGATATCACCACCGATCCCACAGAAATACAAACTACCATCAGAGAATACTACAAACACCTCTACGCAAATAAACTAGAAAATCTAGAAGAAATGGATACATTCCTCGACACATACACTCTCCCAAGACTAAACCAGGAAGAAGTTGAATCTCTGAATAGACCAATAACAGGAGCTGAAATTGTGGCAATAATCAATAGTTTACCAACCAAAAAGAGTCCAGGACCAGATGGATTCACAGCCGAATTCTACCAGAGGTACAAGGAGGAACTGGTACCATTCCTTCTGAAACTATTCCAATCAATAGAAAAAGAGGGAATCCTCCCTAACTCATTTTATGAGGCCAGCATCATTCTGATACCAAAGCCTGGCAGAGACACAACCAAAAAAGAGAATTTTAGACCAATATCCTTGATGAACATTGATGCAAAAATCCTCAATAAAATACTGGCAAACCGAATCCAGCAGCACATCAAAAAGCTTATCCACCATGATCAAGTGGGCTTCATCCCTGGGATGCAAGGCTGGTTCAACATACGCAAATCAATAAATGTAATCCAGCATATAAACAGAGCCAAAGACAAAAATCACATGATTATCTCAATAGATGCAGAAAAAGCCTTTGACAAAATTCAACAACCCTTCATGCTAAAAACTCTCAATAAATTAGGTATTGATGGGACATATTTCAAAATAATAAGAGCTATCTATGACAAACCCACAGCCAATATCATACTGAATGGGCAAAAACTGGAAGCATTCCCTTTGAAAACTGGCACAAGACAGGGATGCCCTCTCTCACCGCTCCTATTCAACATAGTGTTGGAAGTTCTGGCCAGGGCAATCAGGCAGGAGAAGGAAATAAAGGGTATTCAATTAGGAAAAGAGGAAGTCAAATTGTCCGTGTTTACAGACGACATGATTGTTTATCTAGAAAACCCCATTGTCTCAGCCCAAAATCTCCTTAAGCTGATAAGCAACTTCAGCAAAGTCTCAGGATACAAAATCAATGTACAAAAATCACAAGCATTCTTATACACCAACAACAGACAAACAGAGAGCCAAATCATGAGTGAACTCCCATTCACAATTGCTTCAAAGAGAATAAAATACCTAGGAATCCAACTTACAAGGGATGTGAAGCACCTCTTCAAGGAGAACTACAAACCACTGCTCAAGGAAATAAAAGAGGATACAAACAAATGGAAGAACATTCCTTGCTCATGGGTAGGAAGAATCAATATCGTGAAAATGGCCATACTGCCCAAGGTAATTTACAGATTCAATACCATCCCCATCAAGCTACCAATGACTTTCTTCACAGAATTGGAAAAAACTACTTCAAAGTTCATATGGAACCAAAAGAGAGCCCGCATCGCCAAGTCAATCCTAAGCCAAAAGAACAAAGCTGGAGGCATCACACTACCTGACTTCAAACTATACTACAAGGCTACAGTAACCAAAACAGCATGGTACTGGTACCAAAACAGAAATATAGATCAATGGAACAGAACAGAGCCCTCAGAAATAACGCCGCTTACCTACAACTATCTGATCTTTGACAAACCTGAGAAAAACAAGCAATGGGGAAAGGATTCCCTATTTAATAAATGGTGCTGGGAAAACTGGCTAGCCATATGTAGAAAGCTGAAACTGGATCCCTTCCTTACACCTTATACAAAAATCAATTCAAGATGGATTAAAGATTTAAACGTTAGACCTAAAACCATAAAAACCCTAGAAGAAAACCTAGGCATTACCATTCAGGACATAGGCGTGGGCAAGGACTTCATGTCCAAAACACCAAAAGCAATGGCAACAAAAGACAAAATTGACAAATGGGATCTAATTAAACTAAAGAGCTTCTGCACAGCAAAAGAAACTACCATCAGAGTGAATAGGCAACCTACAACATGGGAGAAAATTTTCGCAACCTACTCATCTGACAAAGGGCTAATATCCAGAATCTACAGTGAACTCAAACAAATTTACAAGAAAAAAACAAACAACCCCATCAAAAAGTGGGCGAAGGACATGAACAGGCACTTCTCAAAAGAAGACATTTATGCAGCCAAAAAACACATGAAAAAATGCTCATCATCACTGGCCATCAGAGAAATGCAAATCAAAACCACTATGAGATATCATCTCACCCCAGTTAGAATGGCAATCATTAAAAAGTCAGGAAACAACAGGTGCTGGAGGGGATGTGGAGAAATAGGAACACTTTTACACTGTTGGTGGGACTGTAAACTAGTTCAACCATTGTGGAAGTCAGTGTGGCGATTCCTCAGGGATCTAGAACTAGAAATACCATTTGACCCAGCCATCCCTTTACTGGGTATATACCCAAATGACTATAAATCATGCTGCTATAAAGACACATGCACACGTATGTTTATTGCGGCATTATTCACAATAGCAAAGACTTGGAACCAACCCAAATGTCCAACAATGATAGACTGGATTAAGAAAATGTGGCACATATACACCATGGAATACTATGCAGCCATAAAAAATGATGAGTTCATATCCTTTGTAGGGACATGGATGAAATTGGAAACCATCATTCTCAGTAAACTATCGCAAGAACAAAAAACCAAACACCGCATATTCTCACTCATAGGTGGGAATTGAACAATGAGATCACATGGACACAGGAAGGGGAATATCATACTCTGGGGACTGTGGTGGGGAGGGGGGAGGGGGGAGGGATAGCATTGGGAGATATACCTAATGCTAGATGAGGAGTTAGTGGGTGCAGCGCACCAGCATGGCACATGTATACATATGTAACTAACCTGCACAATGTGCACATGTACCCTAAAACTTAAAGTATAATAAAAAAATAAAATAAAATAAAATAAAAAAAAAAGACTCCAGCCTATGAACATGTATATTCATGTTCATAAGTATATTCCTATATTAAAAAAAAAAAAAAAAAAAAAAGTCCCTTTAAGATACAGCCCTGGCTTACTGCTCCAAACTCTTATTTGTCTATTTCCTATCTAGAACTCCAACATCTTTAATTCTTATACAATCTTCCCCTAGCTTCTGACAATCTCTTCTTTCCTAGGCCTGGAAAACTTCCCTTCCATTTTGCTACACATCCTTCTTGTTTCACAAGCCATGCTGATTGAGTTTAGACTTTTACCCAAGAAGAGCTATAAGGCTTTCAAGTGCTAAAGCAAAACGCTATTTGGAAAGATCATTACGGCTTCTGTATGGACAATGAAGGGAGGAAGGGGTGAGTGAACAGAAACTAGAGCTTGGAAGACCAGTTAGGATGCTGTTGCAGTAACTTGAACAAGAAACGTCTGGCCAGGTGCAGTGGCTCACATCTGTAATCTCAGCACTTTAGGAAGCCAAGGAGGGCAGATTGCTTTAGCTCAGGAGTTCAAGACCAGCCTGGGCAACAGGGCAAAATCCCATCTCTACCAAAAAAACAAAAATTAGCCCAGCATGGTGGTGCATGCCTGTAGTCTCAGCTACTTGGGGAGGTCGAGGCCGCAGTGGGCCAAGATTTGCACTATTTCACTCAAGCCTGGGTGATAGAGTGAGACCCTGTCTCAATAAAAAAAAGGAAAAGAAAAAGAAATGTCTTGGTCTAAGGAAAGAGTAGTGGGCAAAGATGCAAGATATTTAAGATAGTAGCTTTGAGAATTCATCATGGAGGATAAAAGAGAGGGAAGGGTAAAGAACAGTGGGCCGGGAACAGTGGCTCATGCCTGTAATCCCAGCACTTTGGGAGGCTGAGGCGGGCGGATCACTTGAGGTTAGGAGTTCAAGACCAGGCTGACCAACATGGTAAAATCCTGTCTCTACTAAAATTACAAAAATTAGCCGGATGTGTTGGTGCACGCCTGTAATCCTTGCTACTCGGGAGGCTGAGGCAGGAAAATCGCTTGAACCTGAAAGGCGGAGGTTGCAGTGAGCTGAGATGGTGCCACTGCACTCCAGCCTGGGCAAGAGAGGGAGACTCCGTCTCAAGAAAAAACAAAAACAAAAACAAAAAAAACAGTGCCCAGATCAGATAAAGAAATTAACATTTATATATATTAATATGCAGTAAGCCCGGGCAAAGTTTGTATCTAACGCCCCTCCCCTTAATTTAGTTGAATCTGTATTACTTAGTCATTAAAGAGGGAAGGAATTTCAATTAATGGGTAGAAACAACATAAGAAACAACCATACGTGACATACCCTGCAAGTGCCAAAATGGTTGCTATAAATTTGTAGATGAATTCTGGAAAGATTGATGAGGACTGAAAATGATTCATGGAATTGAAATTTAAGAGTCTGGGAAAGCACAGAATTTACACAAAGGATAAGAAAATTCTAGGACTCTGCTGTCCAGTAAGGCAGCCACTAGAAATGTGGCTATTACAAGTTGAAATGTCATTTGTTAAAATATATACTGCATTCGATATAAAAAATTGTAAAATATCTAAAGAATTTTTCATCTTGACTCCATGTTGAAATGTATTTTGTGTATATAGGGTTAAATAAAATATATTAAAATGGGCTCACGCCTGTAATCCCAGCACTTTGGGAGGCTGAGACAGGCAGATCACTTGAGGTCAGGAGTTTGAGACCAGCTTGGCCAACATGGCAAAACCCTGACTCTACTAAAAAATACAAAAAAAAATTAGCCGGGTGTGGTGGAGCGTGCCTGTAATCCCAGCTACTTGGGGGGCTGAGGCAGGAGAATCACTTGAACCTGGAAAGTGGAGGGTGCAGTGAGCTGAGATCTTGCCACTGCACTCCAGCCTGGGCCACACAGAGCGAGACTCCATTTCAAAAACAAAGCAAAACAAACAAAAAACAAAAAAAAAAACCCTTTTATATATATATATATAAAAACACATTGCACCAGTTTTTTTATTATTTTAGTTTTTAAAATGTGGCTTATAGAAGACAAATTTACATTATATTTCCATTAGCCAACAATGTTCTGGGAAAAATAATATAAATAAAATGTATATAATGAAAAACAAACTTTGGTGAATTAACTTGACTGGAACATAGCTAAGGATTCACAGGAGAGAAAAATCAAAGGGCTGAAGAGGTAGAAAGGATAGCAGTATTCAGGATTTGAATGAAAAGGGATTTCAGACTGGACAGACTGGATTTAACATCTCTAGAGATGCCATTTTTGCCTTTGTGGCCACTTTTGCCTTTTAGAGACCATAAAAGTGACATTTAAGAAAAATCAACCTGCCAACGGTACACAAATGGAAAGAAGTGGAAGAGCAAAGATTTTAGAGATTTGCCATTTTAGAGGTACAGGTACCATGATTGCAAGAAAAATTCTGATCCTTGCCTTGATTCTAGGGAGTTGATACTCAATATCATCTGAATCTTTTTTGCTGAGTCTACAGCTTTTTTTTTTTTTTTTTTGAGACAGAGTCTCTCTCTGTCGCCAGGCTGGAGTGCAGTGGCGCGATCCCGGCTCACTGCAGCCTCTGACTCCCCGGTTCAAGTGATTCTCCTGCCTCAGGTTCCCGAGTAGCTAGGATTACAGGCATACGCCACCACGTCCAGCAAATTTTTGCATTTTTAGTAGAGCCGGGGTTTCACCATGTTGGCCAGGATGATCTCGATCTCCTGACCTCGTGATCCGCCCGCCTGGGACTCCCAAAGTGCTGGGGATTACAGGCGTGAGCCACAGCGCCCGGCCTGAGTCTACAGCTTTTTAAAATCTAAATTCAGTTACTTTCTATGTGGAAAAGAATGTACCCAGCAGCCACAAAAGCAATTTGCCTCACTATACATATAGCAACTGAGTGTGTGGGAAAAACCAACGTTTGTTTTTTTCCAGCATAAAGAGCAAGAACAATCTTTCCTGATAGTGCAACTTTTTTGCCTAAAGGTTTTGGAGTTCTTCAAAGCCATCGTGGCATCAAAGACTACTGGAACGAACACACATACACACACACACACACACACCATCATGGCATCAAAGACTACCTAAAAACACCCCCCCTCCCCAGCCATCATGGAATCAGACTACTTCAACACGCGCGCGCGCACACATACACACCCATGACATCAAAGACTAAACACGCACACGCACGTACACTCCCCCCAAGCTATCGTGGCATCAAAGACTACCTCACGCGCGCGTGCACACACACACACACACCATGGCATCAAAGACTACTTACACACACACACGCCCCCTAGACAGGTTTTTCTTTTTCTTTTTTGAGACGGAGTCTCGCTTTGTCGCCCAGGCTGGAGTGCAGTGGCGCGATCTCGGCTCACTGCAACCTCCGCCTCCGAGTTCAAGCGATTCTCCTACCTCAGCCTCCTGAGTAGCTGGGATTACAGGCGCGCGCCACCACGTCCAGCTAATTTTTTGTATTTTTAGTAAGAGACGGGGTTTCGCCATGTTGGCCAGGCTGGTCTCGTACTACTGACCTCAGGTGATCCGCCCGCCTTGGCCTCCCAAAGTGCTGGGATTACAGGCGTGAGCCACCAGGCCCGGCCTCTAGACAGGTCTTTCAAAAGTTTCAATTATTAACCTTCTTAGAAAGGTCATTAACCTAACGGGCAAAGCAAGACTCAGGTTTTGACGAATCAAGACTGATTTGCTTGTATTTTGCAATAGCTATTGATTATAAATAATACTTCCAGGCACCTTTCCACCCCTTGGCCATTTCTCGTTCTCCTCTACTTTGCTCCTTCTCCCCATCCCCGAGGCAGTAAAGTTCGGGGAGGCCCGGGAGCGCCTGGGCCACGTGTGCGCCCGCGCGGCTGCCTAGAGGCGCTGCTGCAGGGAGGCGGGACAGAGTTTCGCGGCTCGCACGTGGCCGCGAGCTCACGGCCTGGGGGTCAGGGAGACCGTGAAGGGCCCGGATCCCTGTTACTCACCCTCAGCTGTCGCCATTATCCTGAGTGGGCTGAGGGCTGCGACCGCGCCGGGAAGCGAGGCAGAACTCTAGAAAAGAGGGGTGGTCAGAGAGCTTCGCTGGGCGGGGAAGGAGGCGGGGCCGCGCGACCCTGCGCCACTCTTTTCGAGCTCCGCTACAGCCGCCTAACCCGGAGGGGTATGGGCGGAGACTGAAACTTGGATATCGGACGAAACAACGCCCCGCTGGCTTCCCGCCGCGCAGGCGCAGAGACGCGACCTCGCCTCTGGGCCTCCCCGCGCTGGCGCAGTGCCCGGACAGGCGAAAAGTGGCGCGCACTGGCGGCCCCTCCCCACTCTGCGGAAGCTCGCATACCCCGGCCCCTTCTCGGCTGCGGGAGCGGCTCAGAAGTTGGAGCGTACCAAGTCTTGACGGCCTGGGGGAAGCATGCAGGGAAGGGCATATGAAGGCTAAATGCTCTGAAAGAGAAATGAGGTTAAGTCCGTTACTCCCATTACGCTAGTGTTGGGTGCTGGAAAATAACGGAGATTTCCACGTGCAGCAAATACAGCTTTCCAGGCAGCTCTTAGGGGAAGGCTAGCTCCACCCTACAGCATCCGTGACCCCGCCCCTCAGCCGCGGGACCGCCCCTCCGCCCTCGCTCGTTGGTGGACTCGGAGGGGGAGGAGCAGGGCTGAGCTGGCCACGCCACCTAGGGACAGCGCGCGCCGCCGCAGTAGCTGGGGCCACCCTCGGGAAGGAAGCGCCTGTCGCGAGCGCGAGCTTCTGAGCTCGACGGGCCGAGCTGGCAGCTGGTTGGTGCTTACACCTTGGCCGCAGCGGCAGGTCCTTCCACGTGCTTTCGGCGGCGACATGGAGCTGGAGGAGTTGGGGATCCGAGAGGAATGTGGCGTGTTCGGGTGCATCGCCTCAGGAGAGTGGCCCACGCAGCTGGATGTACCGCATGTGATCACTCTGGGACTCGTGGGGCTGCAGCACCGGTGAGCAACAGGGTGGGGGTGGCGGGGGCGTGCGTCTCCATCTCTCGGAGCCGCTTCCCGCAGTCGGCGTTCTCATGAGCGCCCGAGGGCCCGGGAGGACCGACCTCTCCGACCTAAGCCAGTACCTGCCTGTGGCGTCGACCGGGTTGCCTAGGCGTGCACGAGGGGCACCTCGCTTCCATGAACTTTAGCCTGTCCTGCCCACCCTCCCAGCCACTTATGCCTTTTAGGGGCTCTCTCCCTCCCCGCCCCCCGGTCTGTGCACCCATCCAGAGGCTGGCCAGCTTGTAAACCGCCGGTTTGCTTGGTCTAGCTGGGTCAGGGCTCCTCCCCGACTGCATGCGGGTTCTAGTCTCCCGGAGCCTGTGGCTGCTCCTGTAATAGGCTAGTGTGGCGTGGCGGCCAGTCCAGGTCCTTCAACACCTAAAGGTTTTCGCGCGGGGCCTCCAACCACCACAAGCTTTTGTTTGCAAGGGCAGAGCTATTGAGCAGATTATGGGTTTGAAAGTAGTTATCGCTATGGGAACTTGAGGATGCTAGACTTCAGACCCAGGGAAAGATGACTAGTTGATGTTGAGAATGACTACTGGTAGTAGATCTCACATAAATTAAATGGAAATAAGCCAACCATAGGGAACAGTGCATCTGGAAAAGATTCATTGGTAGACGTCTTGCCTAATGAATGAAAACGTTGGTAATAACATGACAAAAATTAACTCCCTTCTTCAAAAGGGGGACAGGGGAGTAGTGTCTCTATGCCAAGATCCATACACTTGATTTTGAAAAATTGGGAGATCCTTTCGAGTTAAAAAAAAAAATTACTTTGCTTCGGTGATCTTTCCTTTTCTTACTACCTGACTTAACTGGAAGTTGATATAAATTATTACACTAGGATAAGAAAAACAAACCTGGGTTTGATATTCTTACTGAAAGTATTACAGTTTCCATAAGGCAATACAGTAGTAACAACTTACACTACAGTTAAGGAACTTGGCAATAACACGTAACAGCAAAATGGGTGCAACACGTATAAACGCATTCCAAAAGATTAGCTTTTCCTCCACCAAACTTAAATTAGAAGTACTTTTTGCTGTTTTCATTGTCCCAGATACTTGAATTTCAGTTTCACATTTTGTATGTTCCTTGTTTACTAAAGAGCTGAGAATGTGGGAAGCATCAAAAAGAATATTTTTAACTTGCGTAGCTCCAATCTTGGATAATTGTGGGTTGACCATAATAGATTTCTTGTTTTTTAAAAAAAAAATTATTGAGAAAATTAGTTACATAATCCAAGGAGAAAGTAAACTCTTGATTATGTGGTAGTTGTGAGCAACATTAGTTTGTAACATTCTTAGAAACTATGGCCAGGCGCGGTGGCTCACGCCTGTAATCCCAGCATTTTGGGAGGCCGAGGCGGGCGGATCACGAGGTTAAGAGATCGAGACCATCCTGGCCAACATGGTGAAACCCCATCTCTGCTAAAAATACAATTAGCTGGGCGTGGTGATGCGCTCCTGTAGTCCTAGCTACTCCGGAGGCTGAGGCAGGAGAATCGCTTGAACCCGGGAGGCTTAGGTTCCAGAGAGCAGAGATGACGCCACTGCACTCCAGCCTGGGCGACAGAGCGAGACTCCGTCTCAAAAAAAAAAAAAAAAAACAGTTGTTATTTTGGATACTCTGTCATGGGGGTAAGGGAGAATCTAGAGGTCTTTAGGGTTGCCTGGTGGTCTGTAGAAAATACGTATGAACTGTACTTCACTATATTTACTTTTTTTGCCAAAGTTATTCAAGAAATTTTCATCCCCCTTTCTCCTTCCCTTTAAATGTGTGCCTGAAGAAAAAGAGGCTTTTTTTTTTTTTTTTTAACTTACATGTTAGCACTGGTTGGAGTTTTAGTACCCAGTTTAGGAAAATACTTGGTATTCATGGTTATAGGTTTTTTTTTTCTTTTTTTTTTTTTTAGATGAATACCATTTGATTCCTGGTTACATATATCTGTTTTCTATAGTTGCTTTTCTGTGAAAGAATTGTAAGATTAAATAATACCAGATAAGGGCAATAATGATGTGATTATGTGGTTTTGAGGAACAAATGTATTACTGAAAAACAATTTAACATTTCTCTTGTGTAGGCATAGAATCATTAAGGTGCACAAAGAGGGCTGGTTCTCACCCATAATCAATTCAAAATTTTACATGAGCTAAAGTGCTCATCCTTTGGGAGGACTGATTATGCTTGGAAGAACAATGACACTCCCTTATGTCTTGGAAATACAAGTATCTGCTGCTCGAAACTGATAGATAAGGGCCAGAATAAAACTAAGAACTTTTTCTTTTAGTTTAGTTTTATAGATATATATATATATATGTGTGTGTGTGTGTGTGTATATATATGTGTGTGTATATATGTGTGTATATATGTGTGTGTATATATGTGTATATATATGTGTGTGTGTATATATGTGTATATATATGTGTGTGTATATGTGTATATATGTGTGTGTGTATATATATGTGTGTATATATATATCGTACTCTGAGAAGTGGTGGTCTGTTGCAGAAAGCTCTGTTTTCACTTTCTCACCCTCATTCACTCACTGGTTAGTTTTAAAACAACTGCAAAAAGGTTTGATTGTGTTTTTTTCCTTTTTGATGAAGGAATTTATTTCTTATATATTATCTTCTTGATTTTTTTTTTTTGAGACAGAGTCTCGCTGTCTCCCAGGCTGGGGTGGAGTTCAGTGGCACAGTCTCGGCTCACTGCAAGCTCCGCCTCCCGGGTTCACGCCATTCTCCTGCCTCAGCCTCCCGAGTAGCTGGGACTACAGGCGCCCCCCACCACGCCCGGCTAATTTTTTGTATTTTTAGTAGAAACAGGGTTTCACCATGTTAGCCAGGATGGTCTCGATCTCCTGACCTCGTGATCTGCCCGCCTTGGCCTCCCCGTTTTTTTTTTTTTTTTTTTTTTTGAGACAGGGTCTCACTCTGTCACCTAGGCTGGAGTGCAGTGGTATGATCTGGGCTCATTGCAACCTCCGTTTCCCAAGTTCAAGTGATTCTCGTACCTGTCTCCCTAGTAGCTGGGATTACAGGCGCCCGCCACCACACTCAGGTAATTTTTGTATTTTTAGCAGAGACGGGGTTTCACCATGTTGACCAGGCTGGTCTTGAACTCCTGGCCTCAAGTGATCCACCCTCTTCGGTCTCCCAAAGTGCTGAGATTACAGGCGTGAGCCACCATGCCTGGCCAACCTTATCTTTAAGAAGATGGAATCTAGAAGGTGAGATTTCTATCACTTTTGCTTTGTATTTGGTCCAGTTTTTTGTCTTGGGTATAATCTAATCTGAAACATTTAGTCCTGGGGTTAACAGAATACCTGGAAGGTATATTAGCCATTTCATACAAAAATAAATAGAGTATCAATTAGTTAAGCCAGTCATGCACTGGATATTTAACCCAGATGGGTTCATCCAGATGTACTCCCTGTTTTTAGTAGTTCTGGCTATCTTCAGATTTATTCCGTAGCTCTGCTTTCTGTAGGGGAATTTTCACATGTCCTCTTAGCTGTAAACTGTGCATGCATGTGTGTGGGTATGTTCATGCCTGATTTATATAATCACCAAATGCTGTTTTGGTCCTGAAAACATCATTTCAGTAGTTTGCAGAGTTCTGAACAAACCAGACACCCCTTCTTAGAATAAACATTTTCATCTTTAAAACACAGTCACATTTTATGGAGACTAGAATGGCCTGGACATATTTGAAGATTCCATAAAAGGAATTAGTAAATGTCTGTAGATTTATGCCATGAATCAGCTAATTAGCCTTTCCTTGATTAGTTAGGAGATAACCATGCCCTTCCATTCAGTGAATTATCACTTCTCCTGGTTAGGAATTGAACCTTACAATGACAAACATTTTCATACTTCTAAAAATTTATAAGATTTACCTGATGAAGTTGGGTTTTCTGTCTGCAGAAACATTCTGTAGAATCTTTTGGTTCTGTTATTATGCTTTGAGGAAACTGATTTGTAATGATCTCAGGAGCACTTTTCTTAAGAGATTTAGACACTGGTTCTGCAAACAGAGTACAGAACATTACCACTGGAAAGGCACTTGTGAGAATGAGAGATGCACTCAGTCAGACTTATATGGATCTAGTTCCCAGTTAATCTTCATTTAGTTTTGTGGAGAACACAGGATTTGATTGTCAGAGAACTTACTTTGGGCTGCCAAATTAAGGCAGGGAATATCTTACTTAATTTTGATTTTCATATTTGACTGAAAATTATCAAATATGTAACATTCCTATAGTGTTTAACTTTTTACTCCCTTAATCTATAACCTTTATCTGAGTCAAGTAAATTTTGGTTTGAGGGAGTGACTTATTTTAAGTGTCCTTGCAAATTGTTCCAGTCTTTGATTTTAGTTATTTTATAATTCAGTGATTCTTGCTTTAAAATAAGTGTTTTCAATCCTTCCATTTATAACTTTTTTTTTTAGAACTTAGCTTTTTGCATTAGTCTGAAGCAGAATTTACCTGCCCTCAAAAGTCTCCAAGTACCACTGCTTGGTCATTCTGGTCAATATTGGGAAGAGCTCCTTAACATACAAACTGAAATCTAGCCCCAGGTTTTCCAGTAACATCAGTTTAATCTTGGGCAAGTCTTCTAACTTCTGAGTCTGTTTCCTCATCTGTTGGCCTAGACTTATATATTGTAAGGTCTAATGTTCAAATTCAGTGGGTTCAGAATGATACTCTTGTGCGGTTAATCCTTAGCAGTTTAACCTGAAAGGAGAAACTGTTAAGGGTTAACCGCACAAGAGTTTTATCTGACTTGCATTTATATCCAGACATAGAAAAATACACTTTTCAGTTCACTTGAGATAAAAGGTTATAAGGGGAAGAGGAATTCTTGCTATTTGCTAATACTTTATTCAAAATGTATTTGTTGAGCAGAAGCTCAACAAATAGGAATAATGTACATCTAAGTATATTACTAAGGCACTGTGGTAGACACTGGGAATACTTTACCATACAGGGCAGATGTGGTCCCTGCCCTCGCAGAGACCTTATTGGTTCAGGAGCGTAGACTTCTCTATGCCTCAGTTTCCTCATCTGTACATTGGGTATAATAATAGCACCTACCTTATAGGATTGTGATTGGGACTAAATATGTTAATATATGTAAAGTGCTTAGAACAGTGCTTGGATATATGCATGCCCTATGACCCTGCCTTCCACTTCTGGGTATGTATTCAACAGAAATGCATACATATGTCCATTAAGAGACATGCAATTTTTCAAAAAAGCCCCAATCTGGAAACAGCTGAAATGTCCAACAGTGAAATAGATTTGAAAAAGTAATGGGATATACGTTTATTTATTAATTAAATATTGAGATGAGGTGTTTCACTATGTTGCCCAGACTGGTCTTGAACTCCTGAGTTCAAGTGATCCTCCTGCCTTGGCCTCCAAGGCAGTGCTGGAATTATAGACCTGAGCCACTGCACCTGGCTGGGATGTATATTTTTACAATGGACTATTCTACAGCAATAAAAAATAACAGACTACTGTTGTGAGTAAAGTCATGGGTGAATCTCATAAACAATGTTGAATGAAAGAAAAGTACATATAGTATGAATCCCAAACTATCTATGGTGATAGAAGTGAGAATAGTGATAATGTTTATGGGGGCGGAAGGATGATTAATGACTGGGAGGCTTTTAGGGTGCTAGTAAGTTTTATGTCCTGAATGGTGGATTTGGTGTGTCTACTTTGTAAAATTTTGTTTTACTCTTCAATTTTTTGTGTTAACTAAAAAACAATCTCATAAATTATAAATCTATAAGGCATTAAAGCTGGATTATTTTAGAGATCCAGAGAGATGCAGTGATTTGCTCTGTGTTGAGGAATTAGGGTCAAAGAGAGACTGGAACTCAGGTTTTCTTATTAGTCTTATGTGCATTTTCTTTCTTCTACATGCTATATTGCATTATATTATCTTTTCTGATGTCTGTGATGGGTCATTTTGGAATTACAGCTCCCATTATTAGGTTGGCTTCTGAGTTTGACTTTCAGACTTATTAAAATGTTATATTGATTATTGACTACCTTTGAAGAACTGTGGATTTTTTTTCTTTTTACATCTGATAACAATAATTGCAACAATCACTGTAAAGTACAATTTAAAGGACCATGATAACCAAACAGTTACCTAACTCCGGGCAAGTTTTCATTTACTTTCAGTGTTACTCTCACTCTTTTTTCTTTCTTCTTCTTTTAAAATATAAACTCTAGCTCCTGCAGGAACTTTCACTCAATGAGCTATGAAATAAATTATTTCTCAGCATTCTCTGCTCTAATACAGTTCATAAACAATATATTTAGTCTAATTTATCAAGGACAGGAATAAATATCTCTGTTATCAGGAAAAAGCAACAAGTTGTTTCCACTGTGTGGAAGAACTTGTTATTTCTCTGGCTCTTACCATCTTCATGTGCTTTTCTCTTGAAGCTCAAAGTTCCTTGGCTTTTGTTGTGACCTTCAAATAATTCTTAAATAAAAACACAGGAAAAGAATCATTATGTGACATCATTTGAAACACATTAATGGTTTTCAAGCATTCAGGTATACTAAAATAAGAAAACTTAAGCAGGTGGACAAATAAAGAATGAGTTAAGAATTAGGAATATTTTGGTACAAGGTTTAGAAAAAAGTTGAAACTCTTGGCTTAAATTAGGTACCTATTTTTAATGATTTTTAAGGGTCATTTGAGCATACAATAGTGTAAGGATTTCATTTTTAAAGAGTTTTTCTCTTGCTAAATGAAAATGCAAAGAGGAATGTCTAGAATTTTTTTTGTTAATGTCAATTCCAAAGTTACCTTGTCTCCATTTGGCAGTTCTGAGAGTTGGTTTTCTTAGGATGCAGTCAACTTCTTCATAAAATCTCATTTTTCTTGGAGGGTTGCCATTTTTTCTTTGTAAAATGCTATATTCATATTTTACATTTTTATATTTCATATGACATTGTTTCCGGTCTCTGTCTATCCCAAACTGCATTAATTAATCTTCTGGCAATTTCCTCAAATATTTTCTTGTTTCTTGTGGCCCCTTCAAGCATTCGCTTAATTTTTTCATCAGACCATATCAATGCTCTGACCTCACTGTCACACCAGTATTTTCCAGCCTCTGTGTCACTCACTGTTATAATCTGTAAATGACTTTTAGCATCTTCTAAAGGATTACCTACAAATCAACATGATTTATAATTATTCAAACATAGATAAATCTTGTATTTGATTATCATTCACTTAAAGCAACTGTGATGGCATAAAGTACCAAGAATACAATAATAACTTCAATATGAGTCAAAAGAAATTTTGTGTCCATATTCAAACAGTATATTCTAAAAATTATAAGACAGACTGTTCTCATTATTAGTGAGAATAATTTAGCTGCTTTTCATCATAGGTGATCTTCACTGGATATTTGTGAATATGGAAAGTCCCAGTGTTTACTTAATTTCTTTTAGTGAGAAGTGGGCATAGACATTTTCCTTCTTTCTCTACTGTATTCTCTACCAACTCAGGTATAAGGAAGCATTTTAGGTAATACACAATAGCGATCTTCTCTGTTAGACTTCATATATCAAAATGACATTTAAAATTTACCAATTTAGACCCTGCAGTGGACCCAGTGTTATTTTGGGGTGATGATGTGCAGCAGGGGGTGACAGGGGGAAGGTGTACTCCACAATGCTTTCCAACAGTGAGTTCCTCTCATCTTAAATTCTCCTAGGTTTTAATTCTGAATAATTTTTCAGCCTTATGAATTTTTTTTTTTTTTTAAGAGACAGGGTCTCACTATGTTGCCGAGGCTGGCGTGGACCTCCTGAGCTCAAGCGATCCTCCTGCCTCAGCCTCCCAAGTAGCTGGCACTACAGGTGCCTACCACCATGCCTAGTGCCTCATGGAAATTTGAAAATGTGTTTAAATCGCTCTTGTTGGATATGATTTTTAAAAGATGGTGATAGAAATGTAAAATGGTGAAGTCATGGTGGAAAACAGGTAGTTCCTCAGAAACTTTCAGCATATGCCATATGACCAAGCAATTCCACTCCTACATATAAACCCAGAAGAACTGAAAACATGTTCACATAAAAACATATACCTGCTGTGGAAAAACAGTACTGCAGGTCCTAAAAAAATTAAACACAAATTACCATATGATCAACAATTTCGCTTCTGGGTATATACCCAAAAGAATTGAAAGCAGGGACTCAAGCAGATATTTATACATCCACATTCATAGCAGTTATTGATAATAGGCGAAAGGCAGAAACAACCCAGATGACCATCGATGGATGAATAAACAAAATGGCGTATCCATACAATGGAATATTAAAATGAAGGAAATTCTGATAAATGCTACAACATGGAGGAGCCCTAAAGATATTATAAGTGAAATAAGCCAGGCACAAATGGACGAATATTGTATGATTCCACTTATATGAGGTACCTAGAATAGTCAAATTCACAAAGATGGAAAGGAGAATAGTGGTCACTACAGGCTAAGGAGAGTTGGGATGGAGGAGTTATTGTTTAATGGCTACAGAAGTTTCAGTTTGGAATGATGAAAAAGCTCTGGAGATGGAGAGTGGTGATGTTTGCACAACAACGTGAATGTACTTATGGGTATAATGGTAAATATTTTATGTATATTTTACCAAAATGGGAAAAAAATTGTACCAGAATGTTCATAGCAACAGTATTCATAGGAGCCAGAAAATGGCAGTGACCCAAATGTCTGTCAATTGATAAGTGGGAAAACAAAATATGGTATATCTGTAAATTGGAATATTATTCAGCCATAAAAAGGAATGAAATACTGATATATGCTACAACGTGGATGAACCGTGAAACAAAAGAAGCCAGACACAAAAATGTATATTGGAGGGTACCACTCATGTCCAGAATAGGCAAATCCGTAGAAACAGAAAGTTGGTTAGTGATTGTCAGGGGTTACAGAGGTGTGGTCAAGCAGTTAAACTACTGATGGATATGGGGTTTCTTTCTTTTTTTTTGTGAGACAGAGTCTTGCTCAGTCGCCCAGGCTGGAGTGCAGTGGCGTGACCACGGCTCACTGCAACCTCCGCCTCCTGGGTTCAAGTGATTCTCCTGCCTCAGCCTCCCGAGTAGCTGAGACCACAGGTGCGCGGCCACCACGCCCAGCTAATTTTTGTATTTTTAGTAGAGATGGGGTTTCACCATGTTGGCCAGGATGGTCTTGATCTCTTGACCTCGTGTTCTGCCTGCCTTGGCCTCCCACAGTGTTGGGATTACAGGCGTTAGCCACCGTGCCTGGCAGATATGGGGTTTCTTTGTGGGGTGATCAAAATGTTCTAAAATGGGATACTGGTGATTATTGTATAACTGTGGCTATACTAAAAACCACAGTTATATGCTTTAGTTGGGTGAATTTGATTGTATGTAAATTACATCTCAGAAAAGTTGCTGAGGTTTGAGAATAGAAAAGTAAAGACAAGTCAAGTGTAGAGGTTAATGCAGTGATGTCTGTGGGAAGTTATAAAGGAACTAAGGAAACATGTACTGCATTGTACGGAGCTTCCAAATCTTCCTCTAAGCCAGAGTTTTTATGATGTGATTGATTAAGTCATTGGCTACAAGATGGAACTCAACCTCCAGCCCCACTCTCCTTCATGGAGGTCACACTGGCACAAAGCTCCAACCCTCATCACATGGTCGGTCTTTTTCGGTGACTACCCCCTATCCTGAAGCTATCTGGGAACCCACCTAGAGTAGCCTCATTAACATAACAAAGATGCCTCTGTCTCTGGAAGTTCCAAAGGTTGTTGATGCTTTGTGCCAGGAACAGGAGACCAAAACTAGATATATTCTTTATTATGCCACAGCTTCTTAAAAGTTTATTAAAATATTACCAACAGTACAAATTAGAAAAATCATGACTTCATAATAAACAAGTTGCCTGTATTTAAGATTAGCAGCATACCTATGTCTGAGCTTTCTTTTTTCACATTTGTAAGTCTTCGGTTTTCTGAAGTTTTAGTAATCAGTTCTTCTCTATCTGGATGTACTATTGGATTAAAATGAAAAGTTCTCAGTATTGTGTTTCATATGACTAAAGTGCATTAATTTATGTAATAATTTTACTGCTAAGATTATACAAATTATAATGCATGTAAAATATACAAAAGTGTTTAAATATTCCAGGTTTAAGGAAAACTACTTCCAATTTCTTTCTTTTGGAAGAGATAAATGAATTAGAAGAAAACATAATTCTTAGCGTACCCTTTGAGATGGTAACAGTAGATTCCTTAATGCCCCCTGCTGGCCATCTCATTGTGAACTTTTTGAATTTTGGAAATATGTTTTGCTACAACCAAAAGAAAAATGGGCATTTCTAGGGTTATTCTTAGATGAACATTGAGGTATTTCACTTGTGATTTTTAGGCTGAAGATCAGCGTGACCTCCTCTACTAGGATATATTTTACTACCATGAAACTTCTATGCTTATTTAAGTATGCTTGACTCCACCCCTCTGACCTGAAATAGGTTTAACTGTGACTGTCCTATACCAGAAAGCAGCGGCTTGCGGGAATACATAGATAATAAGGCATTCCAGCTCATATAAATGGCAGCTGATATTGGAGCGGAATTAAGTCAATTTTGTTTCTCCTACTCAGAAGAGACAGGTAGGTGATAAGATTGTCAAACACAAATTTTCTCTTTTGACAGAGTCCTTTCTCCTTTGATAACTTCTTGATTCCTTTTATCCTCTCTCGCTTATGCTTCAGACCAGGGAGAAAAATAAAATATGTTTTAGATCCAAAGATCTAGTTTATTCAATTTTCATGGGCCACTTCTTTTTACTTAACATAATAGGAATAGCCTGAGCAGTCTATGATTCTTCTCCGTGATTGATTTCCTTCATATTCCATTAGTCATTAATTTTTAAGTGATAATCTATCGGCATTAGCAAATTTTTCTTCCCTGAATGGAATCAAATTGAAACTTATGTGTGAATCAGTCCTCTGCTGGTCTGAGCATGATAACCTAGCTACGGTTTCCAGTGCTGGCTATGCTTGAGAACCGTCTAAAAATACGGATGCCTGAACTGACTCCAACCTACTAGATCAAAATCTTCAGAAGTTCCAAATTGGGAACCACTCTAGATACTCAGAATCCAAGGGGTCTACAGCTGTAGCTGGATTTTCATTTGAAGTAAAGAAAAGCGTATGGCTTATAGCATACATTTAAGATAGGAAAGAGAATACTTTTGGGGGACTGGTTTTTTGGCCAGATATCAAAGTTAACAATATGGAGCTATTATTAATAATAGCAACTCCAATTTCAAAAATTCATCAGTGAAATATAAAAAATAAAAATGAAGTGACCTCTGTTTTTACATGTAAATACCCATCACTTTGTTGTTGTTTTAAAGAAAGACTATTTCATGTGAATTTTTTTCCCTGAAGATAAATAATCCATATTTTTATACCTCAATACTACGTTCTATTACATTCTTCCTAAGAGCGGAGTGGCAATTTGTGAATCAGTAGGTATATATTGCAGGTGTACCTAAAATCCTTGCCTGTTTAAGTTTTTTTCTTACGTATTTAGCTGCTGAGATCCTTGTGGGTTTATATCTTTGCTTTGAATTTTCATGTGACAGTTTAAAATAATATAATTTCTAGGATGACTATGCATTTGTCCTGTTTCACATTTTCTAAATATATTCCAAATATTTCATATTTGGCATGCAAACATGCCAAACAAACAAAAAAAAAACTTGTACTTTTGACTTAATCTTTTTCTTCTACATGTAAAAAATTATCTTGAGGTTGTACTTAAGTAAGTTTTCCAGAGGACTAACAAGCTAAAATCTTCTGAATACTAAAGCTCTTAACTTTTTAGATGGAAATCTTTTTTCCTTATTAACCAATGCAGTAATCTGATTTTCTTATTTTTTAAAATTTTATTTTTTATTTTTAGAGATGGGTTCTTGCTGTGTTGCCCAGGCTGGATTCAAACTCCTGGGCTTAAGTGATGCTTCAATCTTAGCATCCCAAGAAGCTGGGATTATAGGCATGTGCCAACTGCACCTGGCATAATTTGATTTTTAACTCTTAATGACAAAGGCCATAGCTGTGATGCCTATGGAAACCTAAGAATCTGTCCTATCTGATAAACCAGAGAAATAAGTTTGCCAGGAGTATAGGAAATTTGATTAACTAGTTTGTTAAATTAACATTGAGCTTTACACTTTGTGAAGTTATATGAAGCTTTGGACTGATAGACTAGGTACAAGGTCTTTTTAACAGATAAACTTCAGCTTGGGGGCTTGGTGATCTCCTCCTCCCCAGTTTTGGTTTGTGTAGAAGAGGCAAACTATCAGGTAGCAAGCACAAAATCTCACCTCCAAACCCTTAGTGCCCTATACCAGAGGGTAATGATTCTCAAACTTGCTTGCATCATTATAACCTGGAAGACTTGTTAAAACAGATTGCTAGGCCCCAACACCAGAGTTTCTGATTCTGGATGGGGCCCAAGAATTTGCATTTTGAGTAAGTTCTCAGTTAATGCTGATGCTGCTACACTTGGAGAAAAACAGCGATGGGGAACATTGCTTCCATTAATTATTTCCACCTTTCATTTATGTGTTTTGAGTTATGATCCAACAGTACTTCATATAATGTTATAACATAATTTCTTAGGTATGGTAGCGTCTATTAATATATAGATATAAAATCTAAAACCCATTATGAGGGCACCACTCTCATGACCTCATCTAAAGCTAGTTATCATTCAAAGGCCCTGTCTCCAAATACATCACATTGGGAGTTAAGGCTTCAATATATGAATATTGGTGGGAGGAACACAGTTCAGGCCATAGCAGTGTCTTGTAATAGCATTTTATGTATATACCTTGTCACACACACACACACACACACACACAAAAACCAGAATATTATTTTATGTGTGTCAAGACCTTGTTTTTTATCTGTATCTCCTATGTCTTCTGACTTATTACTGACTAAATCATCTTCAGCTACATCTCCAGCAATGAATGTATGAACATAAGGGGATATATATTGGCTTTTTAAATTTACTTCAGGATCGTGTTTTATTTATTTAGATTATTTATTTGTTTTTGAGGCAGAGTCTCACTCTGTTGCTCAGGCTGTGGTTCAGTGGTACGATTTTGGCTTACTGCAACCTCTGCCTCCCAGGTTCCAAGGATTCTCATTCCTCAGCCTCCCGAGTAGCTGGGATTACAGGCATGTGCCACCACACCTAGCTAATTTTTTGTGTATTTTTTAGTAGAGATGGGGTTTCACCATGTTGGCCAGGCTGGTCTCAAACTCCTGCCTCAAGTGATCCACCCACCTTGGCTTCCCAAAGTGCTGGGATTAGAGGCATGAGCCACAACGCCTGGCCCAGAATTGTGTTTTAAACTCTAATGTAGTATTTTCCTTTTTAAAGGGACCCTAATATTAAATATGATTAGTTAGATTCCCTACCCTTAAGCATCTTTTTGTCACTATAGATATTGGGTATGTATCTGAGTCTCTAACTAAGTCTTCTGACATAACTAATGGAATCATCTTTAGCTGCATCTCCAGCAATGACTGTATGAAGATATCATGCCACTGCTGTTGGGCTGCTTTATCTGTAGTCATCTAACTGGGGGAGATGTATAGTTCTCTAGCATACCAGTTTCTTTCTTGTCCACCAGCAAAATATTTTGAGATTTCTCACCAGCATTTCCAGTCTTAACTGTCTGTGGTTCCCCTCTCTTCCCTAGACGCAGACTGTCTTACAATTGGGACTCATCATTTAAGCCAGATAATAAAATCTGGAGACACTGTGGTTAGTAGAGGTCTTTAAGACCATCTTGTCCACACCCCCCAATTTTGGAGTTAGGTCTACAGCAGCGGTCTCCAACCTTTTGGCACCAGGGACTGGTTTCATGGAAGACAATTTTTCCATGGACCAGGGGGTGAGGGGGCCATGGTTTTGGGAGGATTCAAGTGCATTACATTTATTGTGCACTTTATTTCTATTATTATTACGTTGTAATATATAATGAAATAATTAAACAACTCACCATAATCTAGAATCAGTGGGAGCCCTGAGCTTGTTTTCCTGCAACTACATGGTCCCATCTGGGAGTGATGGGAGACAATGACAGATCATCAGGCATTAGATTCTCATAAGGAGCACACAACCTAGATCCCTTGCCTGCACAGTTCACAACAGTCTTCGTGCTCCAGTGTTCTAATCTAATGTGAGAATCTAATGTTGCCGTTGATCTGACAGGAGTCGCGGAGCTCAGGTCATAATGTGCATGATGGGGAGTGTCTGTAAATACAGATGGAGCTTGGCTCGCCCACCACTCACCTCCTGCTGTGCAACCCAGTTCGTAACAGGCCATGGACCAGTAAGGGTCCAGGTGTTGGGGACCCCTGGTCTAGAGGAGACACTTGGTTACTTCAAGGTTCCACAGAGCCTTACAACTTTGATTTCCTGAATCCTGGTCTAGAACTCATTCAGTTTATTTCATGCTATCATGTCTTAGTGTGTATGTACTGTATCTCAATCCTTTGGTTTAAATATACTTTAAAGACATTTATGATGGGTCTCAGAGAAATGTACTACTTCTAAGAAAGTCTCATGTATTTTATATTTTTCTAAGTTCTTCAATGCCCTTTTTCTATTCTACTCAATTTTACCACAATTAGTATGAAAATTTCCTTTAACTTCTGCCATCTGGGGTTGCATATTTGCTTTATTAAAATTGATCTATTTTAAACTTTATTCTGGGAATCCAGTTTTATTTCCTCCTTTTTGTATAACTGTACTGTTTCTATTCTGGGGAAGATCAAATGTATACTAAATCTGTTTCATAATAAATTCAGCTAGCTTGTCAAATAGCATGTAATGAAACCTATTTAACTTACATATATAATATTCCTCTTATGGTACTGAACATTCTCAATACAGGTTGAGCATCCCTAACATGAAATCTGAAATGCTACAAAATTTGAAACTTTTTGAGCACCAACATGATGCTACATGTGGAAAATTATACACTTGACCTCATGTGATGGGTATAGTCAAAACTTTGTTTCATGCACAAAATTATTAAGGATATTGCATAAAATTAGCTTTAAGCTATATGTATGAAACACATATGAATTTCATATTTGGACTTGGCTCCCCTTTCTAAGATACCTCACTATGTATATGCAAATACTCTAAAATCTGAAAAAGTATGTAAATCTAAAACACTTCTGATCCCAGGCATTTTGGAAAAGGGATCCTTGAACCTGTGTGATGTAACATGATGTTAAGATTATTTTTCTTCACCTTCCTACCTGTCTGGTCCTCTCCCATTTTTACGTTGGCACATTCTGTGACATGTTCTCCATCTTGGGATTCCTGGTCTCGTGATTTTTCTGTTTTATTGGGTCCCAGAATAGCATCCAACTCAGTAAAAAATTTCATACTCTTAGTCATGCCTAGATCTTGAGCTGTTCTTACGATCTTGTATTCATGTTTTAGGTTTTTGTATTTTGTTCTGCACTGTTTCCAGTCTCTGTCTATTCCAAATTTCTGAAGCTTGGCTGCAATTTGTTGAAATATCCTCTTATTTCTCACTGTTCCCTCTAGTTGTCGTTGTATGCTTTTATCAGACCAGATGTCTATTAGAGCCCTGACTTCTGGCACAGTCCAGTGCTTTCCTCCTTCATTTGCTACAGTTGGGATAAAAGTTGTATTATTAGAGGGTTCCAATACTGACGTAGAGATACCTGCATTAGGTAGAGAGGTAAAAGATATATGCATTATATACATCAGACAAGGTAAATAATTGGATGCAACATTATTAAAGAAAGCAGTTTCCTCCATAGGAGATGGAGTAACAAATCATAGCTTAGCTTTTCTCTTAAACAGTGGGGAAACAAAATACAGAACCTAAATCTGTCCATTATTATGCTGGTTACTGGCTTTAATAAAGTTGTGTTTTTTAAGTCATATTTTGATCATCTTTCCTGTATACCTTTTTTTTCTCTTCCATACCACTCCTTTAGTATGTAGGGTGTATGTCAGTGTATAGTGGAAGTTCAATATATAAATGTGTAGCATTTACTATAGAAAACAGTAATTACTTAAGAAAATGGCTCATTGTAGATAATTTGTTTTGAAATAGGATAGGTACAAACAATTTAACTCCTTTCTTTTTTCTTTATCTTACGATTTCCTTTGGCTATATATCAGTCTACTGGGAAGCATTTAAAAACCACCACTCTGGTACCTGCCTCATCTCTCATCCCCAGATTGTGAATCTAATGTGTAGTCAGGGTTGAGAACTGAGGCTACTCATGAGCTGAGGGCTTGGAAGAGTCACACAGAACAATCAGTGCTTACGCCTTGCGAAAATTACAGAAAGACTAAAGCCATTTTAAATGAAGTATTTTCTTTTAATGGTAGGGAAATGTGTCAGAAATTTCATAATGCCTTGTTCCTAGGCAGTATGTCTCCACTTAGTTATAAATCCTTTAATATGCCATGGTGCGTATTAGGTCTCTAGAACAGTTTTATACTTCATTTACATTACTGACAGTACTTGACTTTATATTGGTTATTTTGACAACCATATTATCTTGTGTTTTTCTCAGATTTCATTTTCATAAAAGAAGTAGGTTCATTTTCTGAATTATAAACTTACAAGCACATTAAGTTTGGTCTTTGTGTTTTTTTTGAGACAGGGTTTCAAATTGGATGTAATATTATTAAAGAAAGGAATTTTTGGCTGGGCATGGTGGCTCAGGCCTGTAATCCCAGTACTTTGGGGTGCCAAGGCAGGTGGATTGCCTGAGCTCAGGAGTTGGAGACCAGCCTCCCAACAGGGCAAAACCTGTATCTACAAAAAAAATGCAAAAATTAGCCAGGCTTGGTGGCATGTGCCTGTGGTCTCAGGTATTTGGGAGGCTGAGGTGGGAGGATTGCTTGAGTCGGGGAGGTGGAGGTTGCAATGGGCCGAGAATACACCACTGCACTCCAGCTTGGGCGAAAGAGTGAGACCCTGTCTCAAAATAAGATAAAATAAAATAAAATTAAATTTTTTAAAAAAGAAAGTAATTTTCTTTCACCAAGCTAGAGTGTAGTGGAGAGATCACTGCTCATTGCAGCCTGAACCTCCCAGGTTCAAGTGAGCCTCCAGAGTAGCTGGGACCACAGGCACACGCTACCATGCATGACATTAACATTTTGTTTGCATTAAAAATAATCTTCAGCCAGGTGCGGTGGCTCACGCCTGTAATCCCAGCACTTTGGGTGGCCAAGGTAGGAGGATCACGAGGTCAGGAGATCAAGACCATCCTGGCCAACGTGGTGAAACCCTGTATTTACTGAAAATATAAAAATTAGCTGGGTGTTGTGGTGCACACCTGTAATCCCAGCTACTCAGGAGGCTGAGGCAGGAGAATCGCTTGAACCTGGGAGGCAGGATTGCAGTGAGCCGAGATTGCACCACTGCACTCTAGCCTGGCAACAGAGCAATACTCTGTCTCAAAAAAACAAAAACAAAAACAAAAACAAATCTTCAAATTATACCGAAGATTAATCATAATTTATTTTGTTTCTTTCTTTTTCTTTTCGTAGACTCTGTTGCACAGGCTGGAGTGTGTAGCACAGTCATGGCTCACTGCAACCTTGAACCCCTGGGCTCAAGTGAGCCTTCCTGCCTCAGCCTCACAAGTAGCTGGGACTACAGGCATGAGCCACTGACTGCACCTGGACTATTTTTAATAATTTTTTAAGGCATGGGGTCTCACTATGTTGCCCAGACTAGTCTTGAACTCCTGGTCTCAAGTGATCCCGCACCTTGGCCTCCCAAAATACTGGGGTTACAGGTGTGAGTCACTGTGCCTGGCCATAATTTAAAATTAAATATTACAATTAATGGTTCAGTAATAATTGAGTTTAGGTTTTGGCCCCTATCATACAAATGATATTACAATTAATAACTTTTATCAGGTTCATGAGTTTTAAGTCATTAAAAAAACTTTATAGCATTTGTTTGAGATATTTTATGGTGTATTTAATGTCTTTGCTTTGAAATGCTTTTCAGAATTTTTTTTCTTATTTAGGTTACAAATATTTAATGTCTTTGCTTTGTAATGCTTTTTCAGAATTTTTTTTCTTATTTGGGTTACAAATAAGTTTTTCTATTATGTAAGTTAGAAGTAAGGTTTTTGCTTCTAGCTTCAATAAGAAATTAGAAGCGGCCGGGTGCAGTGGCTCACGCCTGTAATCCCAGCAATTTGGGAGGCCGAGGCGGGTGGATCACCAGAGGTCGAGAGTTCTAGATCAGCCTGGCTAACATGGTGAAACCCTGTCTCTACTAAATATACAAAATTAGCTGGGCGTGATGGTGCGCTCCTGTAATCCCAGCTAGTCGGGAGGCTGAGGCAGGAGAATTGCTTGAACCCCAGAGGCAGAGGTTACAGTGAGCTGGGATCATGACACTGCACTCCAGCCTGGGCAACAGAGTGAGACTAGAAAAGAAAAGAAAAACAGAAGCAAAGAAGGATTTACACTGAATTTAATTCACTGGGTGATTCAAATTATCCTTGACCTGGTTGTGGCTCTGATGTTTACTTTCAGATGTAAAATTCTGTTTGTCTTAATTCCTTGCCTCAACACTAAAGTGATCATGTTCATTACTATGAGTAAGTTTAGCCATCAGATTTCTTATAATATTTAAAGAGTAAAGTTCGGAAATTAGAGAACCAACATTTCTAGGAAACTTAAATTTCATAAGGAAATCATTTGCTTTAGAAATAATTTTTTTCAGTATGGGTTGGCAAAAAGGGAAACATAAATCAATTCTGAGTGTTTCTTCCAGGAAAAATTGTCAATTTTCTCAGATTAGGAACCAGTCTTTCCGTTTGAAATTAGATCAGTTTCATTCTGTCCCATCCATTATACTATACCTAGTTCCATTGGTCTGACATGAGAAACCAGAAGTAAAGGATTTCCTGAGACGTCTTCCTTATCTACTGATGCAATTGACATTTTACCTGTAAATATAACAGAATTCCTTTTAGAAACAACATGACTGATAATTCTAATAGCTTTAGTTAAATGTGGTCATATTCTTGAAAATAGATTTGTGATAGACATTTTGTAATAAAGTTGTATAATATAGTTTATTTGTATATTTAAAGAGAAATCTAATTTTTTCCATCCCATTGACATGGTCCATTTTGAAGTTCTGCTAGAATTGTTTGATAATTTTTTAAGTTTTTAGAAATGATTGTAGTTAGTTTTCAAGTTAAATTACTTTTTTTTTTTTTTGAGACAGAGTCTTACTCTGTCGCCCAGGCTGGAGTGCAGTGGCGTGATCTCGGCTCACTGCAACCTCTGCCTCCCGGGTTCAAGCAATTCTCCTGCCTCAGCCTTATGAGTAGCTGGGATTACAGGCATCTGCCACCACACCCGGCTAATTTTTGGATTTTTAGTAGACACGAGGTTTCACCATGTTGGCCAGGCTGGTCTCGAGCTCCTAACCTCAGGTGATCCTTGGCCTCCCAAAGTGCTGGGATTACAGGTGTGAGCCACTGTGCCCAGCCTTACAATTTTAAAATGTGGTGTTTTATTTATAATTGTAACTTGGGTGCTCTAACAGAGTAGGCATTTGCTAAATAATACCAGTAATGTAAAAGAGTAGGTCCTGCAATGAGATAGATAATTAGAAAATGCTGTTTTTTGGGCATGTATGATCAAATAGCTTAGAGTTTTTAAGTATCTTATATAATTTATTGATTGATACATACTAAAGTTTCCAGAAGTTAAATTATGTTTAAATGGACTAAGGAATATGTCATTTAAAAGAACCATGCCAACCATAAAAATTGAATTCCTCCTTTGATTTCCTTGTTTTATGGTTTGGATGCTTTTATATAGGCTTTCATAAAATGAGGCATAGGCTACTTTTTAAAGTGATCAAATGAGGAGGATGAAGTACATCTTAGAAAGGAATGCAATTTACATGATTTTTAACTCAATTGACACATGAAGATGAATTATAATTACATGAAATTGCAGACTAATTGGGAGGCGGATAAGTATCTTTTGATTGCTCTTTGTAATGTCTCAATTAAAAATTTACTCATCTCATTAATCATTTCATTGCCAAATGTTTTTCCACTTCTATTTTATTGAGTAACAAAAGTAGCATTGTATTTTACATTAATATATCAACTTTTAGGTGTGATTTTAATGGCATAAATATTCATTTTAAATCATGATTCACCATTATGTTTACAGGCATTCCCATTGAAGAAAAAGAAAAGATATGCTCTTTATCATCTTAAAAACTCTATTAGGGTTTCTATGTTAAAATAGGAAAACAAATGAAAAATAAACATAAGTACAAAAGCACATCACTGCTTTCAGATGGCACAGTTGTATTTTTATAAACTCTCAAGGTAAAAATTGTCAAAAATTTTAAATCAGGTTTTATAATTGCTTTAGGCTAAAATGTTGTCGAGGAATGTTTTAGATTTGGTTGAAAACAGGGAAAATAAAAATCTGGAGTTATGTAAGAATTACCTTTAGAGAAACAGGGCCCAGGTTATTTAACACCTGAGCTTGAGTATGAGAGCAGTAAATAAAGGCAGGGTTTCTATTCTATTACCTGGTTTAGAGTCTAGATTTACCTCCATAGAAAAGAGTCTGGACCAAACATACAGATGATAGTGAAACAGAAAAGCTCTCTCTCCAACCTCTTCAGATAATTTTTTCTTAAGTTGCTCATTCCACAGCATGAATCCTAAAACTGTAGGCAGAGGCTCTGGGGATTTTAAAGTGAAAGTCTTAAATCATTACTTGCGATACATTTGTATAAAATAAGAGGAGTGAAATAGAGGGGAAATTGACCACTGAAGGAATGTGGTTTGGCAGCCATGGGCCAAAGGAATTCTGAGGCTGAGGATGATGAGATTTAGCAGAAGATGAAGCCTCTTAGAGTTGGTCAAAAGTGTATTTGGGTCTTTTGCCATGGCTCTGGTCCTGGCTACTTGCTGCCTAACAAGTGGCCTATCCTTACCACTTGCATGAGGTTGATCCCAACAGTGGAAAAGGCACTTTCATTTTCTTCCCTTCTTCCGTGTATCACACACCAATAAAAATTCTGCTGGTTCCGCCATAGGAAAAACCAGAAAACATTACATAATGAATCAAACCTGGTGCAAGGAGGGCTTCCTAAGCCCTAGGGAGAAAACTTTGATTACCTTAAAAATTTTTGGATTCTGCAGATCAAATAAATCATAAGGCAAGAAAATCATGCAAATTTCTAAGACCCCAATTGACACGAAAGGTCAGTTTGTAAAATTGTATAGAAAAGTGTTCTACCTTACTGGTAATTAAACAAATGCAAATTAAAAGTTACCAATTTGTATATCATTATAGGCCATTGTTTCTTAAGTTAGCCTAAGTCGTTAATTATTTATTTAATTTATTTATTTTGAGATAGAGTTTTACTCTTGTCGCCCAGGCTGGAGTGCAGTGGTGTGATCTTGGCTCACTGCAACTTCTGCCTCCTGGGTTCAAGCGATTCTCCTGTCTCAGCCTCCCAAGTAGCTGGGATTACAGGTGCCCACCACCAAGCCCAGCAAATTTTTTGTATTTTTAGTAGAGACGGGGTTTCACCATGTTGGTCAGGCTGGTCTTGAACTCCTGACCTCAGGTGATCCACCTGCCTCAACCTCCCAAAATGCTGGGATTACAGGCATGAGCCACCATGCCTGGCCTAAATCATTATTTACTTATCAAATTTGGAAAGTCCCTTCTTCCCATCAATACTCCATAATTTTGCATGACAGTGATTCTACAGAAGGGACGCTATCATGGCTAGTGAAGTACGGTTATTTTGGAAAGCAGTTGTTTTAGAAATAATGTTTCAAAGTAATGGCCAGACATGGTGCCTCAGGCCTGTAATGCCAGCACTTTGGGAGGCCAAGGTGGGCAGATCACTTGAGGACAGGACTTCGAGACCAGCCTGGTCAACATGATGAAACCCTGTCTCTCCTAATACAAAAACTAGCTGGGCATGGTGGCATTGCGCCTCTAATCCCAGCTCAGGAGGCTGAGGCAGGAGAATCGCTTGAACCTGGGAAGCAGAGGTTGTGAGCTGAGATTGCACCACTGCACTCCAGCCTGGGTGACAGAGTGAGACTCTGTCTTAAACAAAACAAAACCAAAAACCAAAAACAAGACAAAAACAACAACAACAAAAAACCAAAGTAATTATATCCTCCTGAATCAGTATTAGAACTTGTGTCTTAAAGTAATAATACTAAACATGGACAAAAGGTATTCATTGCAGTATCATTTGCATGGGGGTGGTGAAGACCCACACTCAGTTAAATATTATGGAACCATTAATTGTAATATTTAATTTTAGATCATGATTAATCTTGGGTATAATTTAAAGATTATTTTTAATGCAACCAAAATGTTAATGTGCTTATAATTTTATAATTTAAAAATGTAAAGAACAACTAGTGGTATTGTGGAAAGTATATGGGAAGAGGGTGAAAACTAGGGAGCCCGGTAAAGAGGTTACATTAATATTCCATATGAGACATGATGAAGTTCTGGTTAGTCATAATGAGAATAGAGCAGAGAGAAAATGTTATGCAGTATGTCAGCAGATTTTTTAAAGACTTAGTGACTGACCAAAAATCAAGGATATCTCAAATGTTTCTGTATAAGTGATTGGAAATATAGTGATGCTAAGGTGGAAGCAATTTGTAGGAGGATCAAATTCAGGCTAGATGTGGTGGATCGTGCCTCACTTCGGGAAGCCGAAGCAGGAGAATCTCTTGAGCCCAGGAGTTCAAGACCAGCCAGGGCAACATGGTGGGAAACCCATCCCACAGAAAATTAGCCGGGCATGGTGGCTCACACCCCATAGTCCCAGCTATTCAGGAGGCTGAGTTGGGAGGATCATTTGAGTCCTGGAAGTTGAGGCAGCAATGAGCCAAGATCACACCACTGCACTTCAGCTTGGGTGACAGGAGTGAAACCCTCTCTCAAAAAAAAAAAAAAAAAAAAGTGATGGGAGAATAGAGAGTTTGATTTTGGAATTGGGAGTTTGAGGTAACTAAACGTGCATAGTTATGTTGTAAGGATAGTCCCTCTGTTTATGAGTGAAAACGAAGGAGTTTGGAGCCAAGGGAGTACCTGAAAGCGCTGAAGATCCCTTTAAGAAGTAGAGATATTGGCACCCACATCTTCATCAGACCAACTCCTGGTTAAAATCGGGGACTTTCAGAAGCTAAGTGATTTACTTATTTATTAATCAATATTTAAAGCACTTAAATAATGAAGAGTCGAAGGTGTTTAATTGAATAAAATAATGTGATTGCTGTTTAATATGGTAATAACTGCAAAGCTTTCTCAGAATTTGGTGTCATCTCAGAAATGGAAAGAATGTAGGCAGGGTGGATTCTTCTTTTAATGAAATGATTTGTTACTGAGCTGTGAACATGAAAATTAGCTAACTTAAGTTAACCGGTTGTAATCTTTGTCCTCTTAACCCCATTCACATTTGGTACTTTTATTAACACCTGTTTTCTCTCAGGTGTTAAATTTATTTGCAGTTCTGTCCTTTTTGAGGCTTCGCATTACTAAACGCATATAATTTAGTGCTTTGCCCATGGTACACACAGATAGTGGGTATTACAGATTTTTGAATAATTCTGCTCTTGAAATAGCATCTATAAGATTTAGACTATGGTAGACATCTCATTACTGTCATTGATTTCCCTCCCTTTGCCTACTAATGCTTCCACAGACAATGAGTAGATTCTATGTAAATAGTGTTGGGTTTAACAACACAGCACGTCAAGAAACCCCTGTAAATCACTTAGTCTCAGATCATTTAATGTACTAAATCTTCATTATACTTCATTGTTAAAATGGAGCTGTTCTTCTTCATTGTTAAAATGGAGCTGTTCTTGTAAACAAGTAATGAAATAGTGTAGAACAGTTATTTTAAATGTGCTTTTATTTATAAATTTAGGAAAACGCAAATTAAATAAAGGAGAAAGTTCTTGTTTGGAGCTGTGGAAAAACATCAGTTGAGCAATGTTTTTGATATTTTTCCCCTTATTTACCACTCTTATAAAATTAAAACTTAAACTATTTTTAGAACTCAATCCATATTTCAAAAACATATCACATGCAGTTGGCACTAGCAGTCAGTGCCATTGTAATGTGCTTTTTCTGTATTTTACAGATTTTTTTAAAGTGGTAATATTTAACCTCTTTTTAAAAAAATTCTTAACCTTGTGCAAAATAGCATAATAAATTGGTTATTTTTCCAGTCTTGATATTTCAGTCTATATTTATCATATGGCCACAGAAGTCCTGAACTTTTACAGTTCATAAAACTGTAAAACAAAAGAAAAACAAGAGTACTTTTCTTTTTTTTTTTTTTTTTTTTTTTACCTTCAGTGGTCTCTGGGGCTGTACTTGGGCTGAGTGTTTCCAGGTACCTGCCATTTGCATCTTCCTCTGTAAATTGTGTGGCAGGTTCATACTGCAGGATTACATCCAAATCATGGAAGAACTTCATAGTTTTAGAGCTGTCTCCAGAGTTATGGGCATATTTAACTGTTCTATATTCATATTTGAGATTTTTGTACTTAGCCCGGCACTGTTTCCAATCTCTGTATACTCCTAATGATTGCAGCCTTTTAGCAATGTAAATAAATATTCCTTTATTTCTTAGTGTTCCATAAAGTTGTTTTCGTATATTTTTTTCTGCCCAGACACTTAGCAAAGCTTTAACCTCCTCCTCAGTCCAGTGCTTTCCTGCTCCACTCTCCATGTTGAAAGTGACCTGGAAATGATTCACTATTTCTAGCCAAGGTTTTGTTTCCTAGGAAACCAGATGGCTGGTTGTCAATAAGCTCCAAAGAGCTGAAAGGATGTAGTTTAACTGGTTCAAGCTGCCTGAGGGAGTAACTTGAGAAACTGCCAAATAAGCAGGCTTTGTGAGTAAAGAAGCCTGGATCTAAATGATTCTTAACTATATCATTTCAGCCTGAAGGAAAAACTACCCTTGAGACAAAAGGGAAAGAAAACCGTTTTTTGTGTATTTCTTTTCTTACATAATTTACTGTTTTACCAAATGATTGTTGATTTTTAAAAATTGTTTTGAAAATGGTTGGCAGAGGCTTTTTCCAAGAGGTCTATAGCCAATGTTAATAATATATTTCCTCTGACATGAATCACCTAGTCCTCTAACATTGGTTAACTTACAGACCCCACAGCATTTCACTAAATAAAAGAAATCATAAGTCAATTTATTTAGTCCCATATGGTATATAGTATTATGCATATCTATTTTCAGTATTTAATGCATTTAATAAAATCATTTCTTGAGGCTGCTGTGAGCTGTGATCATGCCAAGTTTTTTTAGAGTTTTACTTGGCAACGTATCTAATGTTGTCGTTTTTCTCGTTAATAAAACACTGCAACAATTGCAATATATAATTTTGAAAAAGGTTCCTTTTTACCAAATAAATCAATGTATTAACAGCTACTAAAGTCTACAGGCACATATGGAAGAGGTTTACTTTTTGTTTCTATCCTGATATATATTCTTTGGAACAAAAATTGGTCAATAAACATCTACTATTTATAGCACTTGTTCAGAACTATTAAAAATGGCAAAGCAGTTGGAACCTTTATGAGAGTTTATACTGCACAGTGGTATGGATGCTCTTAGTCTTTACTATGTCTTGCCCTACCTTCAGTCTAGATTTTTGCTTTTTTCTCTGTATCACCACTTAATCAGCACTAATGCAGGAAATGAGACACAGACATGGGAAAGAGTGCCTGGTCAGCAGAGGGTTTTCAGAAACCATTTTTTTTTTTTTCTAATAGCAAAAGTGCTATTTATTGGAGAACATTTGGAAAATGCAGAAAGGCATAAAAAATGGTTACCAACTATGCATTTTGCCTCTATTATATTTGGAGATTTTAATTTACATCTACATACTCATCCTGTTGAAACCCTATTTAGAGGTTATAAAGAGTAGAGGTTAGAAGCATAAATTCTGCAGTTGGATTGTCTGCATTGGAATCCTGGCTACCACCTGCTGTCTGTGTGACAATGGGAAAGTAACTTCCTTTCTATTGCTTTAGTGTGTTTATCTGTAAAATGGGCATGGTAATCATAGTACCTACTTCATAGGATTGTTGTGAAAACCAAATTAGATCACGCATGCTATCGACCTAAATAATTAAAAGGATCAGAATCTAATTTAGAGAGAGTTTATTCAAGCACCAAGTTTGAGGATGTCTCACCCAGAAACACCAACTCCAAGGAATGGAGTCAGCATTGCAAAGTAGGAAAGTTAAGGTTTCATTTCTATAGGCAGACAGAGGAGTTTTTAGCAGAATCACAACATTTTTTATACAAGGTTAGCACGCCCAGTTACAGCAGTTTGATTGTTATAGGTGGTGGTTCTTCTGGGGAAGGGTACATTTAACATTTTTTTACAGAGGATGTTAATGGGTTTTCTTTCATTTGGTCTAAGCAAAGCAGGACAACAAAACAGAAGCTAATTTTTTTTTTTTTTTTTTTTTTTTTGAAACGGAGTCTCGCTCTGTCGCCCAGGCCGGAGTGCAGTGGCGCGATCTCAGCTCACTGCAAGCTCCGCCTCCTGGGTTCACGCCGTTCTCCTGCCTCACCCTCCCGAGTAGCTGGGACTACAGGCACCCACCGCCACGCCTGGCTAATTTTTTGTATTTTTAGTAGAGACGGGGTTTCACCGTGTTAGCCAGGATGGTCTCGATCTCCTGACCTCGTGGTCCACCCGCCTCCACCTAGAAGTTAATCTTTAACAAAGGTCATCACTTGAGAAGGCAGGAGGTTATTGTTTCTGATGTCTTTTTTTTTTTTTTTTTTTTTGAGACGGAGTCTCCGCTCTGTCGCCCAGGCTGGAGTGCAGTGGTGCGATCTTGGTTCACTGCAACTCCGCCTCCCGGGTTCAAGCAATTCTCCTGCCTCAGCCTCCTGAGTAGCTGGGACTACAAGCGTGTGCCACTATGGCCAGCTAATTTTTGTATTTTTAGTAGAGACAGGGTTTCACCATGTTGGCCAGGATGGTCTCCAGCCTTGACCTTGTAATCCGCCCACGTCAGCCTCCCAAAGTGCTGGGATTACAGGCGTGAGCCACCGTACCCGGCTGTCTCTGATGTCTTTTAATTCTCTCTAGTCATTGTATAGAACAAGAAAAATAAGAAAGTGAGTTAATCTACAATCTGAGAAACAGAAGTTGTAACCATATGTGACTTGGATCACAGTCATATCTCTCTCAAGGCCTAAAGTATATTTGGGGTTCCAATAGCTTTTAAATTATTTATTTTTACAACGTAAAATGCTTAGGACAGACTGCCTGGCATGTTAGTTAATATTAGATGAGATATCTAATTGTTACATTGTCATCTGCTGTGATTGCTAATCATCAGCATCAGCATCATCAATAGAAGTAGTGCTAGTACAAGTAGCATTTAATGTGTTGTCACACTAAGTTCATGGATGCTTGTTGAGAAAGTATGCTTGATAAAGTTCTTCAAGAAGCTAATCAATTGGCAGATTTAACAGCTAATATCTTTTTATATTCACAGGGGTCAGGAGAGTGCTGGTATTGTGACTAGTGATGGGAGTTCAGTGCCAACATTCAAATCACACAAGGTAAATTTGAACTTTAAGAAATGTTGATGACAGACCAAGTGCGGTGGTTCATGCCTGTAATCCCAGGACTTTGGGAGGCCAAGGCAGGAGGATCACCTGAGGTCGGGAGTTCAAGACCAGCCTGACCAACATGGAGAAACCCTGTCTCTACTAAAAATACAAAATTAGCCAGGCGTGGCGGCGCATGCTTGTAATCCCAGCTACTTGGGAGGCTGAGGTAGGAGAATCGTTTGAACCTGGGAGGCGGAGGTTGTGGTGAGCCGATATTGCGCCATTGTACTCCAGCCTGGGCAACAAGAGTGAAACTCCATCTCAAAAAAAAAAAAGAAAAAAGAAATGGGATGACAAAGATAACAAAGACAGATGATCATTAATATGGGGAGGGGGATTTGAATAAATAATTTGCAATCAAAAGTAATATTCTTAGGATCAGCCACTTTCAACTTTATATCCTAACATTTGTCAAATTAGGATGTATTTCTTCCCCAGTTACACTTTTTTGCCTAAGACCAACTCAAATAGGGAGTCATTTATTTAAATGCTTTAAGATGCTTTGATTTTTTTAATGCAAATTTTAGTTTTTATACTTGACAAATTTTATTGCTTACTACATCTGTTCTTAAATGTTTTAGTGAATAGTATCTTATGAAACACAAGTGCTTCAACATTGTGAAGGTATTAAATGCCACTAAATTGTTCTTTTTAGAATGGTTAATTTTATGGTATGTGACTTTTGCCTCAGTAAGTTTTTTTAAGTAAGTGCTTCACAGTTCTTACAATTAGGTTATTTGTTTTTGACTTTTTTTTAGATTAGAATTCTGAAACACAGAGAAATTAAATGTACTTCTTTGTCTTATTTGGATTGGCTGGGCAGAGAAGAGAGGCGTTTATTACTAGCAGTACTAGTCTGTTTTTTTCTAAGTTGCACTTTTTGATTTCTCAAGGGAATGGGTCTTGTAAATCACGTCTTTACTGAAGACAATTTGAAAAAATTATATGTTTCAAATCTTGGAATTGGACACACAAGGTATGCCACCACAGGAAAATGTGAATTAGAAAATTGTCAGCCCTTCGTTGTTGAAACACTTCATGGGAAGATAGCTGTGGCACATAATGGCGAATTGGTAAATGCTGCTCGATTAAGGAAAAAGGTACATTTCTTTGTTTGTTTGTTTTCCCTAAGCCTTTTTAAATGATTAGGATGGATTAATGAATAAAAGTTAAGGATCTTTGTAAAGGGCATTTTCTAATTGTTGCTACCTGTTACCTAACTGCAACAAACAATTGCATCAGAATAATCTGGAGTACTTGTTACAATTCCAGATTGTAAGCTGTCCCCTAGAGTTGGAGACAAGGGTGAGAATATGCATTTTAGACTCACTTTTTGAATGCACTGCTTTAGAGATTTGGGAGAGTTGATTTATGGATGGAAGCATAGAGAAATTAGAGTTTATGGACTTGCTATCTCTTTAACTCTGTTGCTATGTTCAAAGCTTGTATGAGATAAGAAAAATCAAGCCGTTTTTCCTATTCTCAGACTCAGCACACTTCTGTCACCAAATAGGGGGGTTTCTTATACCAGCCAGTTTTCCAGAGGACACCAAATGGGTATCCTATAATTCAATTGTATTCTGATAGTACCTGGAGGTAAAGTCAGGTTCCAGAAGTTAAGGGCTCAGTCCCACAAGATTGTCCCGCACTTCAGATGCCAGTTGCAAGTCCGGGCCTTTGGTACATCTGACAACCAGTTATAAATTGGGAGTTCCTGCAGCAGCCCTAGCACTACCTTTGGTTTCAAACATCACAAAACTCAAGAAAGTGCTTTGTATACATTTACCAGTTTATTATAAAGGATATTACAAAGGCTACAGAAGAACAGTCTGGTGAAAAGATGGAAAAGGCAGGGTATGTGGGAACGAGCGTGGAGCTTCCATGCCCTTTCCAGGGGCACCACCCTCCAGGCATCTCCAAGTGTTCAGCTATCCAGAAGCTTTCTGAATCTAGTCATTGTGGATTTTTATGGAGGCTTCATGAAGTAGGCACGAATGATTAAATCATCAGCCACTGGTGATCAGCTCAACCTTTAGCCTTTCTCCCCTTCCCTGGGGGTCCAGGGATGAAGCTGGAAGCTCCAACCCTCTGGTTGATTCCCCTGGCAACTAGCCCTCATACTGATGCTGTGCAGGAGCCCCTAGCTACCAGTCATCTCAACAGCATACAAAAGGACACCTATCATTTTGGCAATTCTAAGGGTTTTAGGAGCTGTGTACCAGGAAAGACCAGGATAAAAATAACATATATAAATCTTCTTACATATCACAAAAGCATAAAAATAAAATGTAGTATAAACTTGAAGATGACATGAAAAAATGAATTGGAAACAATGACAGGAAACTAGAATATGGGAAAAGGGACGGAGACTGTTTACTTAAACTCTTGGTTCACAGCATGTTGTTTGGAGCTTTCTGTGCTAATGATGTGAAATTTGTGCCTATGCTTTCATTCATCATTTCATCTTTCTTTTTTTTTTTTTTTTTTAACTGCCTGTCTATATTCATTCCTAGTAGCTTCCCTTTATCCATTCAGGCATTCATTAATTAATGTTGAGTTTCTTCAGTTTATTAGCTCCCAATAACCTTGACTTGGTAACTTCAGAACCTGGTGATATTTAGTAATAGATGGTTACACGCACGCCCCATCCTATAAGCATTCTAGAGCTGGGCAATTCACATATGATGAACAGTTACAGAAGCTTAATAATAATGAACTGCTGGGTCAAAAATATTTAGAACCCAGGCTTTTGTACCACTCACTGTCATTCCATTTTTCAGTTCTGTCTTTAGACATTTCCTAGAGCTTTGTCCAGCCCTGCTCATAGGCATTATAATGACCTTATTGTGCTTTTCTGTCCCCAAATGAAAAAATATATAGTTCATTTAAAAATTCAGACAATCATGAAGGTATAAATATGGAGTAAAAATTTCTTTAAAATTCACCACTTAGAGATAACCACTAACTCACTGTTTCCTGACATAACGCCTTACCTAGATGCTAAACTTTATCTCTACCTTTAGCTCCCTACTGAAGATGTTCTGTAGTGCCCATTCAGACTCAATCTGTGCATGTCCATGGGGCTGCCCTTGTCTTGGTCAGTCCTGTTCAGAATTATCATAGAGTACCCTCAAGCGATATTTATTACATCTGCTACATTTCATTGTTCGATACAGTTGATTACTTTCTTCTATCAGTAATAATCAATGAGGATGGGTAGCCACCATTATGATCACTAACAAACCCAGCTTGAAAGTTATCACTGTAGTGTACTACTTTTATAGGAATATACCCAGTTCATCAAGAGTGTTGAGGGTAGAAAAGGTCAGACCCACAAACCAAATTTTCAGGACCCCCTACCCACTTTCAGGTCTGCGTGCCTTCAAATTTAGTATTCAAAAGCTTTTCTGTACATCTCATAAAGCACATTTTTCCTGCTTGAAAATCTTCTAGATTTCCTATTGCCTCCAGCCATGGTCATCCGTTATTAGTATATACATACTATTAGCACAGGAGTCCCCAACCCCTGTGCTAGGGACTGGTACCAGTCTGTGGCTTGTTAGGAACCAGGCCACACAGCAGGAGGTGAGTGGTAAGTGAAACTTCATCTGTATTTATAGGTGCTCCCCATCGCTCACTATTACCACCTGAGCTCTGTCTCCTGTCCAGATCAGCAGCAGCATTAGATTCTCCTAGGAGCATGAACCCTGTTGTGAGCTGTGCATGCAAGGGATCCAGGTTGTGCTCTCCTTATGAGAAGCTAATGTATAATGCCTGATGATCTGTTACTGTCTCCCATCACCCCCAGATGGGACTGTCTAGTTGCAGGAAAACAAGCTCAGGGCTCCCACTGATTCTAGATTATGGTGAGTTGTATAATTATTTCATTATATATTACAGTATAGTAATAACAGAAATAAAGTGCACAATTAATGTAATTCGCTTGAATCATCCCCAAACCATCCCCTGTCCCTGGTCCATGGAAAAATTGTCTTCCACCAAACTGGTCCCTGGTGCCAAAAAGGTTGGGGACTGCTGCATTAGTGGGATGCAGGATTTTTGTAACTGGACATCCACAGAATGCCTTATTTCTTTTCATTATGGTTGGCTACTGGGTTTGGGGTGGGGTGGAGCTTCCCCTCTGATGATTAAGCTTCTCTTTTTTTCTATATAGCTTCTGCGTCATGGTATTGGTCTGTCTACAAGTTCTGATAGTGAAATGATTACCCAGTTACTGGCGTATACCCCTCCTCAGGAACAAGATGACACCCCAGACTGGGTAGCCAGGTAAGCAGAGAACTGGACTAAACTTAGAGCTCTAGTAAGGAGAGTTTTGCCTTGCATATGTTTATAACTGAAGTTATTCATTCAATTATTTAATTAATTCCAGGATTAAAAACTTGATGAAGGAAGCACCCACAGCATACTCCCTGCTTATAATGCACAGAGATGTTATTTATGCAGTACGAGATCCTTATGGAAATCGTCCCTTATGCATTGGTCGTCTTATTCCAGTGTCTGATATAAATGACAAAGGTAATAAACTTTAGAAGGAATATCATTTCATAATGTTTTTCCATTATTGTCCTACTGCTATCAAGCCCTGAAATCTTTAGGTATAGAAAGTTGATGGGTGGGAGGGAGCTAGGTAAAAAAAATAAAAATAAATGTATTCTTCCTTTTTAAAGTACGTTTCTTTGAGTACTCCTGAGGATGAGTCCCTTTTTTTTTTTTTTTTTTTGAGACCGAGTTTCGCTCTTGTTGCCCAGGCTGCTGGAGTGCAGTGGTGCGATCTCAGCTCACTGCAACCTCTGCCTCCCAGGTTCAAGTGATTCTCCTACCTCAGCCTCCCGAGTAGCTGGGATTACAGGCACACGCCACCATACCCAGCTAATTTTGTATTTTTAGTAGAGACAGGGTTTCTCCATGTTGGTCAGGCTGGTCTCAAACTCCTGACCTCAGGTGATCTGCCCACCTTAGCCTCCCAAAGTGCTGGGATTACAGGTGTGAGCCACCACGCCTGGCTGGATGAATCCCTTTTAATGTTTTTAATGGAGATTCCTATTTTTTCCTGTCTTAATTGCCTATTCATGTCCTTTGCCTAGCTTTTTCATTTCTGCAGTATGATTTTAGTGGTTTCTTTTCACTTTTATCAAGATATCTTTTTCTAGCCATGAAATCATAATGTTAGAAGGAATCTTAGAAGATCATTTATTTTATCTTTGGCTCAAGTCAAATGAGGATCCATGTGCTCTTAAAGTCATAGAAATGGCTATTCTATGAGTTTTATTTATTTATTTATTTAGTGTTAGCTGTTCCGTTGAAATAGCCTCTTAAAATTTCTGGAATCCATTAATTGAATTGATTTGTGATTTACAGAGAAAAAAACATCAGAAACAGAAGGATGGGTGGTGTCTTCAGAATCTTGTAGCTTCTTATCTATTGGTGCAAGGTAAGTTTTACCTTGTTTGACATATTTTATTTTCCCATGTTGAAAAGAATTTTTTTTAGACAGTTTCTTATTTATGTGAAAGTTTGGAAGTTTTCTTTTTGATGTCTGCAAGAAAATATTTATAAATGGTTTTTCTTATGCATGTTATGCTCAGCAGTTGCACTGAGTTTAATGTTCTAGTAATAGCTTCTAATTCTGAAGCTGGCATTCTTTCAAGATACTATGAAACTTATTTTCTTTATTTTGTATAATTTTTCTCTTTTTACAGTACAATATGAAAATAGAGACTTATTTTAGAAAGGAAGAACTTCCTCAATGAGAGATAGTTATGATAGAAAAATGTAAGCCAGGAGAAAATGTTTTCTTTATACTTTATTCTTTTAAAATTCAATACAACTTAGGGCCCTTAATTTTTTAATTCTATACTAGAACTTAGTGTTTACAGAGAGATTATAAAGAAATCATTGCAGGAGACATACCACTTTAAAAAGTCACTTCTAGATTTTATATTGAATGAATCAATTGTTTCTCTAAGGGAAGGTACTCTGTGTGCTTTATAATTAATATTTTCATCAGCCTTAAGGACTAGTTTATTAAAAGTCTTCTTTCTTTAACATTGTTTCCCAAGATATTACCGTGAAGTCTTGCCTGGAGAAATTGTGGAAATATCCCGACACAATGTCCAAACACTTGATATTATATCAAGGTCTGAAGGAAACCCAATGGCTTTTTGTATCTTTGAATATGTTTATTTTGCAAGACCAGACAGTATGTTTGAAGGTAAGTAGATTTCTTTTCTTTGAACATTCATATAAGTGTTTTAGCTATCTCCTTGAATCATGGCAATTCTTGCCTCAAAGGCTTACCTGGCTCTTTGAAGGCATATAGTTATATGTTGTGGATATAGGACTGAGCCCACAAGTCATAAGATCACTATTTTTCACTTCCTTTTGACTCTTGGATTTTGTTTTTTGTTAGGAGTAAGGATTATGATTTTTTAGATCTATATGAAGGTCAATTTTTTTTTTTAAAACCACACAGTTGAGTTCCCCAGTTTGTGTATTTCCACATTCATATTTTTGTATATATTGCATTTCTTTTTATACTCAATCTGTAGAATTCTAGCACTAGTTTTTTAGAATAACACTGTTATATCATGCTAAGTAAAAATACTCTCTCTCCTTTTCCAAACACACCAGACCAAATGGTTTATACAGTAAGATACCGTTGTGGCCAGCAGCTAGCGATTGAAGCACCTGTGGATGCAGATTTGGTTAGCACTGTTCCAGAATCTGCTACGCCTGCTGCTCTTGCTTATGCAGGAAAGGTATTTTCTCTTAATTAACATGCAGTGAATTGCTCTCCCAGCTGTGGAATAAGAAACCCTTGCCTATAAAGAGAAACTCATCAACATTTCTAAGGAGAAAGAAAGCTTTGGTGGTTAATGTTGGTTTGTTTACAAGCGTTTTTTATTTTCCAGGCTTTTTATCCAATGGCACTATTTTAGTGAAAACCACTAAAAGGTTCACTGAAAAGAAAAAAACGTTCACTAAAGGGTTCAGAAATTGGCCCCCTTCTTTTTAAAAAGATAACATCATGACTATACAGTTGACCCTTGAACAATTTGGGGGTTAAAGGTGCCAACCCTCTGCACAGTCAAATCTGTGTATGCATTTTAATGCCCCCAAACTTAAATACTGATAACCTACTGTTGACTGGAAGCCCGACCAATAACATAAACAGTTGATTAACATATTTTGTATATGTATTATATGCTGTATTCTTGCAATAACGTAAGCTAGAGAAAAGTAAATGCTTTGAAGAAAATCATAAGGAGGAGAAAATATATTTACTATTCCTTATGTGAAAGTGGATCTTCATAAAGGTCTTCATCCTCATTGTTGTCTTCATGTTGAGTAGGCTGAGGAGGGAAGAGGAAAAGGGGCTGGACTTGCTGTCTCAGGGGTGGCAGAGATGGAAGAAAATCCACCTATAAGTAGACTCATGTACTTCAAACCCATGGTGTTCATCAACTATATATTCAGTGGAAAAATTTACTTAATATTAAAATAAACATCTTGAATTATCTTCACAAGTCACTGGAATATTTGCTTGCTACTAAGTATGGGTAATAATAAAGCTGTTTATGTTCATTTAGCATGATGTTGTCAGTGTTATGCTTTATTTTCATAACCAGGTAGATGGTGTAACTGTAGTAATCCTGGGGTATAACATCCAATATTCACTACCTTGGATACTTTATTAACTTCTAAAAGAATTAATATGCATACATTTTCGAAAAGATTACCTTGATAAATGGGTTAATTACTTCCTATCCCTAAAAAGTATCTCATTGGTCTACTGGTTTTAATTTATTTATTTTAATTCATTTCTTTAAAAATTATCACTTTGATAATGAATTTTTCTGACAGTGATTTAATCTTTGTCATGTCTTCATATGCTTAGTGTTATCTTTCAAAACAGAGGAATAATGTTTAAGACAAAAACATTATGAGTCCTCACAAAATGAATTGGTTTTTCCACCAAGTATATTTTGTTTAGTGGTTTTTCTTTTTGCCTTTTTTCCAAATAATAAAGGAAAATTATTTTGAAATTTTACTTGAATATTGTGGCGGCAACACAATCTAGAGAAAATATTTGCCTATTCTGTATATTACTCCTCATTGTCCTTTCATTTCTTCTCTATCAGTGTGGACTTCCATATGTGGAGGTGCTGTGTAAAAACCGGTATGTAGGGAGAACCTTCATTCAGCCAAACATGAGGTTAAGACAACTTGGTGTTGCAAAAAAATTTGGAGTATTGTCAGACAACTTTAGAGGCAAAAGAATTGTTCTTGTAGATGATTCAATTGTCAGAGGCAATACCATCTCACCTATAATAAAACTGCTCAAAGAATCTGGTGCAAAAGAGGTAAGTAATATTAAAACATATCCTAAAGCATCAGTTAACAATAAGATACTGGCATAAAATTGCAATTTAGGATAGTGAATCAAAATGGATGTTCAATATAATAAATTAACTTTTTTTATCAGTTTGGTTTAGGAATAACTGTGTAGCAACTTGGAGAACATGTCACAGCCACACTTACATTAAATGTAATCCTTAATAGATTAAAAAGCTCAATATAAAAGCTTAAGGCTAGGTGAGGTAGCTCATGCCTGTAATCCCAGTACTTTGGGAGCCTGAGGTAGGAGGTTGCTTGAGCCCAGGAGTTCGAGAACAGCCTGGGCAATGTAGTGACACCCTGTCTCTACAAAAATAAAAGATAATAATAAAATTAAATTTTAAAAAACCTAAAATTTTTACAAAATTAATTAAAAGACTAACTACACAAAATAGGCTGGGCACAGTGACTCATGCCTATAATTCCAGCACTTTGGGAGGCTGAGGTGGGCAGATTGCTTGCGTCCAGGAGTTCAAGACCAGCCTGGACAACATAGTGAAACTCACCTCTCCTAAAATTACAAAAAATGGGTGGGGCGTGGTGGCACACACCTGTAATTCCAGCTACTTAGGAGGCTGAGGTGGGAGGATGGCTTGAGCCCAGGAGGTAGAGACTGCAGTGAGCCAAAGTGATCTCAAAAAAAAAAAAGTCTAAAAACACACAATAGAATGCTTTTTAAAATCAATGGAGTATTGATTGCTTTCTCTACTTGAAGACATGCAGCCAATCCCAGTGTAATACCTTTGACTTATTATTTTTTAAAATGTATTTGTTAAAGACAGTGTCTGGCTCTGTTGCCCAGGCTGAAGTGCTATGGCACCATCTCAACTCACTGCAACCTCTGCTTCTGGGGCTCAAGCAATCCTCCCACCTCAGCCTTCTGAGTAGCTGCGACTATAGGCATGCGCCATTGCAGCCAGGCTAATTTTTGTATTTTTAGCAGAGACGGGGTTTCACCATGTTGCCCAGGTTGGTCTTGAGCTCTCCTGGACTCAGGTGATCCACCTGCCTCGGCCTCTCAAAGTGTTAGGATTACAGACATGAGCCATCGTGCCTGGCCAAGTTATATTTTAATATCACTTTATGTCTTTTTTTTTTTTTTCCTTGATACTGGGACTCACTGTGTCACTTGGTTGGAATGCAGTGGTTCGATCTCAGCTTACTGCAACCTCCACCTCCTGGGCTCAAGAGATCCTCCCACTTCAGCCTCCCAAATAGCTGGGACCATAGGCACACACCACCATGCCCGGCTGATTTTTCATATTTTTAGTAGAGGCAGGGTTTCACCATGTTGCCCATGCTGATCTCAAACTCCTGAGCTCAGGCCATCTGCCTGCCTCAGCCTCCCAAAGTGCTTGATTACAGGTGTGAGCCACCATACCCGGCCTCACTTTATGTCTTGAAAAAAAATTTTTTTTAATTTTTATTTTTTAAATTGACAAATGTATATATTTATTGTGTACATGTTTTTATATAGATATATTATTTTAAGATTTCAAAGCTTATTCTATTTCAGTAGCTCATACTACAGAAGTGAGATGCCATTTACAACTAATAGTTATGTAAATTTAAAAATAAAGTCTCAGCCTGGGCAACATATACCCCATCTCTGAAAAATCAAAAATAAAATCTCACTGTAGAAGAAAGTGGGATGAAAAGCAGCATGCCAGTTTATTTAGAAAGTTTCCAAGATAATTGGGATTATGATTTTCCAGCCTTTTTTATACCTGTGTTTAGGATTATGATCATCTTACTCTGAAATTCTGTGGCAATTATGTAATAGATACAAGAGTTTAACATAATTTCATCATTTATTGCAATAGTGAAAAAGAATTAAGTCAAAGAACCTGGAAATGGCATATCTCCCTGTTGGTGAATATAATTTAGTAAATTGATATATCAGTGTGATGAAATATGATGCAGCCATTAAATACTAAGAAGACTGCGTAGCAAAAATGGGAAAATCTATTCTAATAAAGTTTAAAAAGGAAATGTGGACACAGAGTATAGCCATGTAAATGTACCTGATGAAAGGCAAAAAAAACAATAACAGACAAAAACAACTCTGTTGTAGTAGTAAGGTTTTTGTTATAACCTGGTAAATTGTATTTTTCTTTTTAAAATGGTAAGATAAGGGATAAGCAGAAGTACCCGGTATTACAAGAGAAAAGTGGCTCTAGGAATGTAAAGACATCAAATGAGAAGTAGGATATCTAGACAAAGAAACTTCCTCATGATTAGGTGAAAGAAAAAAAAAACCAAGAAGCAGCCTTGTAGAAAGAATAATTTATTACCCGTATGTTGTTACTGAATATTCTGCAAAACAATTTTGTATTGTATTTGCACAATGAAAGAATTTTGCATAGTCTTAAAAACCTTGTGTGCAATGATTTCTTTCCAAGGTACACATTCGAGTAGCTTCACCACCAATTAAATATCCATGCTTCATGGGAATAAACATTCCTACAAAAGAAGAGCTCATTGCCAATAAACCAGAATTTGATCACCTTGCAGAATATCTAGGTAAGTATTAAAATTTCTATAAACTTTGATTATTAACAGAGAAAATCCAAAGCTTGACAGTCTTTACACCTTTAGTAAAAAGGAGTATTCAGTGTTTGTTAAAAGTAGTTATATATGTTAAACAGATATTGAATACTATTCTCAACAGTGAGAGTAGTGGGCATGGGCAGACACCACAGAGTCTTGTGTTGGAGAGCTAAGCCAAGGTGAGATCAGAGAAGGAAGAGGTGGTTTCCAGGTGGAGGGAAGTGCAAGCATATCACTTAAAGCCTCCCAAAAGTCAGATCCCAAGAAAAACAAAAATAATTTAATCAGATTCTAACAGAGTAATTTGGATGTGGATACAAATCACAAAGTAAAAAGTTTGTGTAGGTTCATATTCAATAATGAGATAAGGAGACTTCGAGATCTAAGTTATCCTGGGTAAGACATCTTCCTTTCAAAATCAGGTGATGTATAAACTGTGGAAATAACACATGATATTTAGTCATTGTGCCTTGGTACCTCCACACCATCTGTTTGTGGCTGGTGTTTCTTTTAACCTGTCATGCATGTGCCTCACTGGTTAAATATTTTTAAGTATCACCCTGATGGGTGTCATACATGTTATAAGCACTCACACTTTGCCAGAAACTATGCTGCCTATATTATCTATATTATCATAACATCATAAAAACTTTACATTTAGGCAATATTTCCACCATCTTATATAGATGAAAAAATAGACTTAGGAAAACTGAGTGAACTTGAGCTTAACTTTGAACCTAGATCTTCCTGACTTTAAATTCCATTTTTTCAATTAAGAAAATTACTCCCAATGCCCTCTAATTCCATTCTAGACTTGAAGCCTCCTCTGCTGTTTTAAATTATGTTATCCCCTAGATTCCAATTAAAATTTTTAAAAATAAAGGAACTGAGTTTTATTGATTTTTTTTCCTTTTTTTTTTTAAAGAAAGGCTAAAGGAGAAATTTTTATCCTAGCTTAAATTATTCTGTTTGTAACTATTCTCTGTTGACGCGTTTCTTCCTTTCTAAAGGAATTCTCATTACATTTTTATTTTTCCCTCTTTCTTCCTTTAGGAGCAAACAGTGTTGTGTACCTGTCAGTAGAAGGACTGGTTTCATCTGTACAAGAAGGGATAAAGTTTAAAAAACAGAAAGAGAAAAAGCACGATATTATGATCCAAGAAAATGGAAATGGTCTGGAATGTTTTGAAAAGAGTGGTCATTGTACAGCTTGTCTCACTGGAAAATATCCTGTAGAATTAGAATGGTAGCTGGTAGGGTTGGATGTGTGTAGTTTCAAGATAGAAAGTTGGTCAAGAAGTTATAGTGGTCACACCTCATCTATTTACTGTTACTCAGTTGGTACAATGTAAAATGCCATGCTTATGTTTACCTTTATAAGTTTTGAGATTTTTTTTTTTTTTCTGAAAAGGATACCAAAGTGCGATAACTGAACATTTCCAATTGCATATAATACAACAATATGTGGTGGTCTTTTTTTTACACAAGCATTGGCTAGCCTTTTTAACCTGGTCAGATAAGGCAGGTGGTCACTGACATTTGCCAAGTCCATGCTTTAAAGGGTTTGCAAGAAGTTAGGGTTAAGGAGAGGTGATGCCAACAAGACAGGTGAGTTAAATATACCATTTCACACAAAGTTTGAATAGAATACATTATACCTCATAGGTGTCTAGCCTCTACAGTTCTGGCTGTAGTTATGACCTTGGCTTCCCTGTCTAACTGTAGACAAATCTTTAAAAAAACACATAAAATATAATCTGTGGTGCCTCAGTTTCCCCACATGTGCAATGGGATACTTATATTATTAGATTAAATAATTAATAAGAATGTGAATAAGTGTCATACTTTTGTGATTTGAGCCATCATTTCACTTCTGATTTTAAGACAACTCATGATTGTTAGCTTTCGGAAAGCTAATGATTATTAACTTTTTGAAATTAGTTTACAATTAAGATTTCATTATGATGGAAGGAGACATAATTGGCAGATCTTTGCCATCTCTCTTTGAGATGTCCTAAAAAGGGTTGTAAAAATCTGTGAAAAAGTTTTTCCTACATTTGACTAGAAAATGTGATCCATAGTATTTAGTGCCCTGATACTATAAGCTCAGCAAGTAACCTGGTACATTTGAAATAAAAACCAAATTTTTAGATTCAAACAATCCCTTTATCCTTAATTTAATTAATTATCATATGCTTTTTTTAATGAAGTGCTTGATCACTTGCAAACATATATACATGTAGATGTACATATACATGTACACATACACATAAATATTATTGCAATTAAGTGGTCAAGTACAGACACAATAGGGGCCAGTTTTGTTTAAGGATCAAAGAGACAACCACTTTGGGGAATTAGTATCAACTTACAATCCAAGTCCAAGTATCATCTTATAATCACTTTTTTCTACTTTATTAAGATCTAATGAATTTGATTTCTTTTTTGAAGTTTTTTCTTGTAACATCTGAGATTTAGAAGTTTAAGATGACTTGACCCCAAACCTTTGTTTATGTAAGAATTTTTAAACATAAAAGCGTTCGTTTCTGTTATGTTACCATAATTTGATGTATATAGTGTCCAGATCCATTTAGAAATTTAATATTTATTAATAACTGAAACTGTTTGTCTTCCTTCGGTATATAGTCTCGCATATTATATTATAGCAGGCCAAGATAAAATTTTGACAGCTCTTTAAGCCCACATGCAGCAGTGGGTCAGATAACCCTGTGGCAGTGACACGGGCAAATTGGCATTTGAATAAAGCCCTGGGACCACCTCAACATGTGTAGCCTCTTGTCTTAAATGTACTCCCCATGGCAGCATGGAGGAGGCAAGACCTGTGGGTCAATTTTGAACTGGCCTTACTTTGATTTTTAAAACAAGAGACTCAGGGAAAGTACTAAACCAAAATCTCTGATTTTACTTTGCATTTTCTGTAGTTTTTGTTTTACTGAGATGCTGTTGTAAAGGAAAATAATACTGTGACAGTTTAGTAATTCTACAGATTCTTAATATTTCTCCATTATGGCCTTTTACTTCACAATTTTCTGAAGTCTGAATTCAATTACAATTTTTTTTTTTACCAACTTAATCTCAAATGTTGTTTAACTGCTTTAAATTCATATACGTAGAGTATTATAAACTGCAGAGATGAAAAATGTGTTTTCACGGGATTTATATTGTGAACTAAACTAAGCCTACTTTTTGTGACTTACTTGTGATGCCTTGTTGATAAATATGTGTAATAAGTATGTTTAAATATGTGTGTCCTTTTTTTTTTTTTTTTTTTTAAATAGTGACTTTAGTTAGTGCTTTATGGTAAACAGCATGGAGACAACTTCCAGGCTCCATTCTTGGCACCAGCTAGTCATATCTTATTTCTCTGATCCAGGCATTTCAATAAATAGGCCATCTCTTATGAACCAGGCAAAACTGCTGGTTGACTATGAGGGACAAATAAAGTAATTAGAAAAGCAGTACTAAGTAAGCACTACATCGTGGCAAGTTCCTTGGAAGCACTATGGGGAAAGAGGGAGTGTCATGGAAGAGCAGGATTAGATTCAAAGTGTCAGGGTGGGTAGGTAAATGAATAGATAAACTGTAGTACATTCAGACAACAGAATATTATTCAGTGCTTAAAAGAAATGAGCAATCAAGCCATTAAATGACAGAAGGAACATAAATGCATATTAACTAAGTGAAAGGCACCACTCTGAAAATACTACATACTTAATATTGAAGGTATCCAAAGAAAAAGTCTCCCATGTTAAGGATAAACTGGTCACAGACAAGAAAGATTTCTAGTAGGGCACCTGCCAGTGTTTGTTAAGAAAATTTCTGTGCAGCTAGGTAAACCTTGGTCGCTGGACTGGATCTTTAATTCTTCTAGATTCCTCCAATCCAACTTTCTTCCATAGAATTACTAAAAACGAGACTTGCTATGTTCTTAAAGCCCAAGCTCAAACTAACTGAATTTTAAGGGAGAAATCTCATGCCCAAAGGTTCACAAAACTGCCCAATGCTATAACCAGAGACATTAAAACTGTAAACCGGAATGAAAAGCTAACATCTCCATACTGTGGGCAGCTTTTCCCAAGATGATGGAACATAACTCCCCATCCTAATGACACTCTTGCCCCTCTTAATTCTTCCTTGTTTATGCCTACCTCTTTGATTTGGCAGGATAATTTCACAATCGGTAGATATTGTGGGTGACTTGACAGAATCTGACTTCATAAATCCTTTAGTCCACCCAGGGGGTAATACTGGCAACATCCTCAGTAAACTTTTTGTTCAAATTGTACTAATGGTCTTTTTTAAAACAGAGTTAGCTCTCTCTGCTTTAATTCAAGCCAGTCATGGAATGCTAAGTAATAGGATTGCTGTGTACCAGCTAAACAAAGAAATGTCTGTGCTTTTGCTCATACTACATGCTGTACCTGGATACATTCCTTTGGGGAATTTATATACACAAAATAAGAAAATAGCCCACATGGTATAATAGGTCTCACCTAATTCTTCATGATCATTTGATTTATTCAACTGGTTGTCTTTAAGCCTAGGTTCACGGCTGAAAACTTATGCTGAGATTGTTACTTTGTATTTTCTTTTTTTTTTTTTTTTAAGAACTTTATACCTGTTTCTTGTCAAATTTGCATAGAAATGCAACTCCTAACAGAATAATGCTCTCCCAGCACTTTGAGATGATAGACAGTGCCTATGGAACAGACAGAATTGAACTTAGCAGTGGACTCCAGGTAGACTTAGCCTGAGATCCACTCCCTCCAAACCTCTTGTTGTTCAAATGTGGCTAAAGGGTTTTGATGCTAATTCCTAGTTACCAGTGACTCCCTTCAACATGGGGGCAGACTGGCACCAAGAGATATCAAAACCTAAATACAGGATGATTGATCAGTGATGCTTTTGAGAAAGACCTTGATCAAAAGGGGAAATGTGAAAGTTGTCAGATTCAAAATGGAGTCACTCGTATTAAAACCCTGACAAACGAAGCCAGGAAACGCCATGAAGGGGAAGGGTTCTCATGTACATATGGTTGATAACAAGAACTATCAAAAGACTACAAAAATTTACAACCTGCACAAAGGCCACCACAACCTTAAACACAACACACACACACATACACATACTTCTGCAACAACATCTGCCTAGCAACTGCCTATCTAACTTATGGACTGACACCACCCTTACCACGCTTGTTATTGTTAAAACAAACAGTGAGGTTTATTTTTATTTATTTATTTATTTTTTGAGATGGAGTCTCACTTCGTCACCAGGCTGGAGTGCAGTGGCGCAATCTCGGTTCACTGCAACCTCCACCTCCTGGGTTCAAGTGATTCTCCTGCCTCAGCCTCCCGAGTAGCTGGGACTACAGGCGTGTGTCACCATGCCCAATTAATTTTTATATTTTTCAAAGAGACGGTTTCACTGTATTGGCCAGGATGGTCTTGATCTCTTGACCTCGTGATCCACCCACCTCGGCCTCCCAAAGTGCTGGGATTACAGGTGTGAGCCACCACCACTCCTGGCCTTCCAGTGTACTTTCATAGTTACATATTCTTTCCTCGTGCTCTGTGAAGAGGTGCCTTCCACCATGATTTTAAGTTTCCTGAGGGCTCCCCAGCCATGTGGAACTGAGTCAGTTAAACCTCTTTTCTTTATAAATTACCCAGTCTCAGATATTTACTTAAAGCAATGTGAGAACAGACTAATACACCTGTCAAAACACCAAGCCTGAAAAACTCAACCACTAATTTGCTCTCTGCCTTCTCCTGAGCAGCTGAACACTGTTAGAGTAACTCACACAATGCCTTATTATCCCAACTGTGATATGTGCTACAACAGCACATAACAGGAGGACCTAACCTTGTTTCAGGTAGGGTCAAGGATTTTCCAAATTATTTTTGAACTTTTTAAGGAAACAATGACATTGACAAGTGAGAGATAAGCCCTAAAATAAGTAGAGTGTGCCAGTCAAGGTACAAAATATCAGCAGGGTACAGGGTGGGCATTTGATAGTTCCCTGCAATTGGAACAGTTTAAGTGGATGGAGCTGAGTAAAAAAAAAAGATAGTTTGGGAAACAAGCGCCTAAGACATGAATCCCTGCTTATAAGGGTGCTATTTAGTATAGGAGGTCAGATTTGGAAATAATGCAGCAACAGTAACAACTGATGCTGTAAGAAATATATGTCACTGTCTGGGAAGGGTCTGGTATTGAAACCTATTTTAAAGTTAGTAAGATAGCCTGTTAACTGTTTTATGGCAGTAAACTTGGATTCCTGGGTGACAAAGAACTTTGTAATTTATGGCAAAAGCAGAAGCCAGAACTTCATGTTTATGCATTTTCCATGTCCCCCAAGTCCCACCGGGATGGTGAAGATGGGCCTCCAGGGATGTCTGCACGTGCAGTCAGTGGGTTACATTATAGGAGAGGAATACTGAGTTTGGGGGATTCACTACTTTTGTAGTTAAGTGGAAGCAAGCCTACTCTTTGGGAAGAATACTTCAGCTATGAAACTGATCATCCCAAACAACCCTGAAAAAATGATCTAGGTAAAGAGCAGTTAGGACCTTACATTCTTGGCAAACCCAGAATTTGCAGGTCCCATGACAAATGACCCCTCCCAAGAGTATGGTGGGTTCGTGGGATGGAGTTTGGAGGAGTCTGGATAAATTATTCTTTAGGGCTTGAAGAAAGGCATCACTGAGGAAGTGATGTTTAAGCTGTATTTTCATCAAGCAGGCATGGAGAAAGAAGGGTATTTCAGCGTGAGCCCAGCCAAAACAGGTGTGGAAACATGATAAGGACTTTGTATTCTCAGAACTCTTACTAGCCTCTCATTATGACTAGAGTTTACAGTATCAGGTGTGAGGAATGTGGAAGATGGGTGGGGGAGCAGTGGCCTGCTGTGAGATATCAGGTTAGAAAGAAAATGAACTCTCTTGTTTACCTTACTGAAGAGTCTGAATGTTATGCAGGCAACGAGGGATCAATGAAGCTTCTTATTCTCATAGAAGAATGCTATGACTGATCTGGTATATGTTTTAGAATGATCACCCTGGATTATCAGGTAAAAATGCTGTCTTAAACATAGTGTTCTACATTTGCTCCCTAAGACTCCCTGAAAATGACAGTAACAGGATTTTTAAAGTCATACACCCTTAAGGATTAAAGAAAAGGAATGGAAATGAAATTCTGGAATCAATAGCAAAGGGCTCAGTTGACTTGAAAAACCTGAATTCTAAACCCCCAGTGAGCAAAACCAACAAGCAATTCTATTTGTATCACAGAACCCCCTAAAAAGCTAAGAAACTGGCTTCAGGAAGTAGAAGTGAAGAGGGTACCTAAAAGGACTGTAAGTTCATTTAGGAGAGTGTTATATCCTTTACGCCACCCCCGGCCCCCGCCTTATTCTGAAGGCTTTTTTTATTGTTTCAGGAGTAAAACGGGGTCTCTGTAATGGAGGACATCAGGCACCTAAAACAAAGAGAATTAAGTGAAAATTGTACTAAATTCTGAGACATACCCCAGCCTCCATACCCCTCCTCTCCCACTTGATTTTCAACAAACGTCCCATGGGCTCAACAGCTTCCAATCAACTTTTAAATATACCCCCCACTTACATATGAGCAGATAAGGACCACCAGACATCCTAGGAAAGCCTCTAATGTGAAAGATAGAGCACAAAATCAACAGAAGAAAGAAAAAGGAAACGAGGGAAATAGATACTGCAAGGGAAGAAAAACTTTAAAAAAGGTATCATTAATATCAGAGTTGGATGATGATACTGGAATAATAAAACATCATTTTGGCAGCAATTCAGAGTCAACTGGAGGCAAACAAAACTGAAAACGTTTTAGGAAAAAGCTGACCAAGAAGACCTGAACTAAAGTAGCAGTAATGGCGATGAACATGACACTTAAAAAACGCAGGTTCTAGGCCCCTCACTAGAAAACTAGGGGATGAACCTCCGGGAATGGAGTCCAGGAATTTGGAATCTTCTAAAACATCACCACTGGCAATTCTGATGTGGCCAGCTGGGTGCTGGTCTCAAGACTGAGAACTAGAGGACATAGGGTCTAATCGGATGTAAGAGGGTAAGAAAGTGGGAAGGTTGATAACTGTCTGGCTGGGTGGATGATGGTGTCATCCCAACGTAGAAACATAGAAACATAGACAAGATACACTTTTGCCCACTTCCAACCTAAATACATAAATAAGGCTGTGTTAGTTTGAGTAGTCCATGGTACATCTTGGAAAAGTATAGTTGGCATGTGGAGATATTTTTTGCTTAGATTAGAAGCACAGTTTCTTGTCACCAACAACTACGGCTGCGAGAGCGTCCTATGCTTTTTTCTCACGTACTGTTTTGATGCAGAGCTGTCTTCGCAGTCCCTCCCCCGGCTAAAACCCCCCCCAAACAAAAAAATCCCGATTACTCTGCCACCAGACAGTAGCTTTAAAACACCTCTGTTATTGCCCTTGACGCTTATCGTAATAATTGACATGTCTCCAACTGTAACAATTCCCTTGGAAACAGAAACTTCTATTCAGGCATATAGTTTACAAAACTCCACCTCGGACCTGCTTTAATTTCTTTACAGGTCCTACTAAATGCTCCTGTCAAATTCCTTAGTTATCGTTTCAATCTGCTTCCCAATTAAAATGTCAGCATCATGATGACAGGAACGTCGTTTGCAGGCGTCACTGCTGCAGCCATATCTCCAGCACGTTTCCAGAAAATGTCATTGGTTGAAAGCAATAACTCTCCTATTTCACAATGATTTCATCTCTCTTCACATCAACCCTAGGTGATGTTTTTATTCTCACCTGATGAACGAGAATACTGCGGCTCAAAATTCAAGAGTCTTGCCCAGAGTTTTTTGGCAAGTACGAAAGGGTTATGGCTCCAAACTGGTTAGCTCCGAAGTCCTTGCAAACCCTGTCCGAGACCATGCGCGACCCCAAGGAGCGCCTGAGCAGATAACCAAAAGTGAAAAAGCCTATAGACCTCTTCACTCAAGTTAGCGCCTCGGCTTCAGGAGAGGCAGCGCCAGCTCCACGCAGCCTGCCCGGGGTCGCTCGCACTGACGTCACATAGCGACGCGGAAGATTTACGTATGGTGCCTCGCTCTGGGATAGCTTTACGGCTTCTGGGAGCTGCTGCTTCGCTGTGAGAAGTATCCGCGACGAGCTATCCGGGAAAGGGCCGAATGCGATCAAACCTAATCCGCGAGACTTGCTAAGTGAGTCGCGTCAGGGCGCGGTGTCCGGCGGGGGTCTGTGTGAAGGAGGCGAAGTGCCGCTAGGCCTGAGCCTGCTTCCACATACATTTGCTCAGCTTCAGGACCACTGCCTGACCTCGGATTTAATACATCGGGGTCTGGCGTGCTGGTGTGGTGCAGACTAACCCTGACCTGTGTGTACACTTCTGCATCACTAGCCTCCGCCCCTCCATTCAAATGGAAATAAGTGTGCTCCGCGCTCAGCTACCCCCTAGAGTGGTTTCGAAGAGCAATGAAGAAATGTTTAGGAAGCTGTAAATTGCATTGTTACTCGTTGCATACCGTAAATTAAGAAGCCGGGGAATTGGGAAAATAAAGTTTCTGGATTATTTATCCATTTTTAAAACAGCCAGTGACCTAGAGAGAGGCCCCATAGCAATTGAATTTGTTGACACTCTTAAGATCTTTGTTGACTAAATAGCAGCTTCTACAGTTGTAGCAAGTAAATTTATTCCTTTTACATGTAAAATCTGCTTACCAGAGTTTGCTTTTTTTTTCCTTTTTAAGGTCTCAAACATTTGGGCATTAATAAGTTTAGTATTCTCTACTGCAGAGAATGTTATTTGTGACTCAATGAATGAAAATGAAAACCTGAGACAACAAGAATGGATTTTACCTTAAATGTCTGTAGCAACCATTGGGAAAATGGAAAGAAACATCTTAATTATCGTATAGAAGTGTAGGTACCCTTCTGCACTACCTGTATGTTGCGAAATGAACTCATTCCTCATAATTTAAGCGCATGCTGCAGAAAGCCTCCCTTATATTTACATAATGATCATTGTATGTCTGAGGAAAGCTTAAAATTGTATCTTGTGCATTAAAAAGAGCTAATATTTATAGAAATGCCTACTAAAAATAAATAATGTAAGTACTAAAATTGCCTTATATGTTTAAACTGTATATTTAGAAATCACAGCATTTTCAAACTTATGGGTCTTGGCAGTTATTGGTTCATTTTACTCTCTTTAGGATTTCTTTTTCCTAATTGATGTTAATTAGTTGATATAAATGAAAATTTTGAGTCAGGAAATCAATTCAAATAGGTGTGAACAAATTAAAAAAAAAAAAAAAGAAAGAAAAGAAAACTTGACTCGGCCGGGCGCGGTGGCTCCGCCTGTAATCCTAACATTTTGGGAGGCCAAGGTAGGTGGATCACTTAGGTCAGGAGTTCAAAACCAACCTGGCCAACATGGAGAAACCCTGTGTCTACTTAAAAAAAAATAACAAAAACAAAAATTAGTTGGACATGGTAGCGCGCACTTGTAATCCCAGCTACTCGGGAGCTTGAGGTGGGAGAATCGCTTGAATCTGGGAGGCAGAGGTTGCAGTGAGCCAAGATCACGCCATTGCATTCCAGCCTGGGGAACAGAGCGAGACTGTCACAAAAACAAACAAAAACTTTACTGAAGCAGGCTACTTGGTAAGTCTTAATTGCTTTAAAATATGGAAAACAGAGTTCAGAGAGGGAAAAAAATAACTTTCACCTTTAAGGAAACACTGTGAATTTTTTTTACTGTTGATCCCGAGTGTTTCTTTCTTGAAATACTGTTTTGAATCTTTTAATATAATCTGCCTTAAGAAACCCAGAGAACATTGCATTGATATACTGCTTTATTGAGTTGTAATATTATATTTTCAGTCTAAGTGAACTTATTGGCAATTTAAAAATAAACTATACAGTATGAAGAGTTTACTTCTTGACAATTATACAAGTATGACTTCTGTAAAATATTAATAGTATAGTAATAAGCACTGTTTTTATATATAGTTGTCTAGAACTGAATGAATAGGAATAGGGTTTTTTGCTTTCTTCTGTCAAAGATTGATTTTGCTTTCATCTGAGTTTAGCTCCTACTGGAATTTAAAAGCAAAGTTTATTTACATTAGTCATTTTATTTTATTTTTATTTCATTTACTTATTTATTTTGAGATGGGGTCTTGCCCTGTCACCCAGGCTGGAGTGCAGTGGTGCCATCTTGGCTCACTGCAACCTCTGCCTCCTGGGTTCAAGTGATTCGCCTGCCTCACCCTCCAGAGTAGCTGGGATTACAGGTGTATGCCACCTTGCCCGGCTAATTTTTATATTTTTAGTAGAGACAGGGTTTCACCATGTTGGCCAGGCTGATCTTGAACTCCTGACCTCAAGTGATCCACCCACCTCGGCCTCCCGAAGTGCTGGGATTACAGGTGTGAGCCGCCGCACCCGGCCACATTAGTAATTTTAAAGTCACCATACAAGATTTTGACTACTCTATCTTAACAAATCTGTAACAGTTACTGAAGGAAAGTAAAAAAATTAAGTGTGGGGTCCTTTAAATTTGATTTTATTGATTAATTTTTTATATATTTCATATTTACATTGTGGTCCGTTGAGAGAGAAGTCTCCATTTTTACCTGCTTCATTTTCATCTGTGTATACCACTGCCCTCCCAAATTTTTTTGATGCTCTGACCCAGCATAGGTTGATGTATCAAGTTAATTTTCAACCTCATTGTCCTCAGTAAAGTTACCATAATTTCATAAGTTCAGAGATTCTTCATTTATATATCTTTGATATAATTATTTTTGTGAGATATTATTGTAGAGAAGTTTTTCCCTGTCCCTCCACCGAGCTCTCTAAAACTCCCTCTCCCCCTAACACTTCTGTATATACACAGGGTTCTGTGCTACAAATTGATGTTTAGATAAACTTCAGTGAAATGACTCTTCAGGAATTGGTGCATAAGGCTGCCTCCTGTTATATGGACAGAGTAGCTGTATGTTTTGATGAATGCAACAACCAGCTTCCAGTTTACTACACCTACAAGACTGTGGTTAATGCTGCTTCTGAATTATCAAATTTTCTGCTGTTACACTGTGACTTTCAAGGAATTCGGGAAATTGGTCTCTACTGCCAACCTGGGATAGACTTACCCTCTTGGATTTTAGGGTAATATTTTTTAGAACTGTAAATTTGATGTTACTCCAAGCTAATGTAAATTTTTAATAGAGTATATTGCAAGTTATTGTTCTGTTTACTATTGGACTTTTCTATATTGTTTGGTCAATTGTAGAGAGGCTAAAGAAGTTTGCATTTCCCCTAGTATTATTTTTATATTATTTAAATTAATTATTCTGAGCTTATTTAGGAAAGACTAGAAGCTTTCACTAATAGAACATATAAGTATCTCCAAAATGTAAGGGCTTCATTAATCTGTTAAAGGAAAACAATTATAACAATTTATAACACTTTGTTGTTAGATAAAAGAAAACAGGATTTCACAGATAACATGACTATGTTTTTTGTCCGCAACTGAAATTTTAGGCACTAAGGTATTCAATAAATCAGTAAATTAGAGTTTTGGATAATAGTTGATATAGATTGAAATATGAACCCATTAGAAGACACTATTCCAACAAATATTTGCAAAATGTTCAATCATTTAAATTGTTCTAGAATGTTATCCTCATATAGTGATTTCTATTCTAGAACTCTGCAGTAAGTATAAACTGCCAAAGAAATAGTTTATTCATTCTATAATATGTGTCTTAGTAAATTAATTATATAAATATAAAGCAAAAGATGTTCAAAAATTTACTTTTGGCCAGGCACAGTGGCTCACACCTGTAAATCCCAGCACTTTGAGAGGCTGAGGCTGGAGTATCATTTAAGGCCAGGAGTTCGAGACCACCCTGGTGACTTCACAAGACCCCATCTCTATAAAACAAATAAAAACAACAACAAAAATTTACTTTCACTCAATTATTGACGAAATTTATTGAGAATTTACTATGCGCAAAGATCTAGTGTCCTTAAAGTATACCTGAAACTACTTAAAATGCTTAACTTTAAAAAAATCTTGTATTTCTCTATATTAAGTGATAAGAATTTAACATAGTAAATACTCAGGATTTTCATTAAGAAAAGATAAAATGACAGTGTTTATATATTTATTTATTTTTGAGATGAAGTTTCACTCTTATTGCCCAGGCTGGAGTGCAACGGCGTGATCTCGGCTCACCGCAACCTCCGCCTCCCGGGTTCAAGCAATTCTCCTGCTTCAACCTCCCAAGTAGCTGGGATTACAGACGCCCGGCTGATTTTGTATTTTTAGTAGAGACAGGGTTTCTCCATGTTGGTCAGGCTGGTCTCGAACTCCCGACCTCAGGTGATTCGCTCGCCTCAGCCTCCCAAAGTGCTGGGATTACAGGCGTGAGCCACCGCGCCCGGCTAAAATGACAGCGTTTATTACCAACTATGTGTCAATGAAAACATTGGAAATTTCTGATCAGCAATAAAGTGCTCCAGAAACCATTTTTATGCTGCTACAAAAAGTAAATAAAGTGCATAGAGAAATAGAAATGCTTAAACAAATACTAAATCAACAGACATTCTATGCTGACTGTGTACTTTTTTCTTTAGAATTCTCCAAGTCCCAGCTGCTTATGTACCTATCGAGCCAGATTCACCACCGTCATTATCAACTCATTTTATGAAAAAATGTAATCTAAAGTATATCCTTGTTGAAAAAAAACAAATTAATGTAAGTCTGGATGTTTCAATTGTTTTTTGCCTGTATTACATTTATTTCAATTGAAACATTCCTTCCTTCTCCCATCTGGATTCCTAAGTCTGCTAAATGTGGCAAGGTTTCTCAGTCTTTGCACTATGACATTTTTAGGGTTGAGTAATTGTTGTGAGGAGTGTTCCGTATATTATAGGATATTTGGCAATATCTTTGACCTCCACTCGCTAGACCTCAGTAGCACCTCCCAGTCATAACAACCAAAAATCTCCAGACATTGCCAATTGTCCCCCGGAGGGGCTCTCCACCCCTCACACTCCATTGTGAGCCACTATTCTGTGGTATGAACAGATCTGTTAGCCTTCTAATAATATATTATGCATTGTTTTGAATTTCTCTTTCCAAAGTATTTCCTATACTGCAAAATTTTATAATACTTGGAACTTTCATATTTATGGCAATTACATTGGTCAGCAACACTGAAGAATTATAACTAAGCTTGCATTTTGAAAAAGAGACTGGTACTTAGAAGAGATCTTTCCAGAAAAGCAAATTTATTGTTTTTTTATTTTTAAATGATTGCCAACCAAAGATATAACCAAGAAACTCTGTTTTTGGGGCAAGAATTGGTGTTATATCTTCAGCAAGATGCAGCCCATGCTTCATTGTTTATTTATTATTTATAAAATATTGTTTTACTAAAGGGGAAGAACATTATAAAAATATATTCAATTTAGCTTGTTTTTGCCCATTTTCTATATGAGCCAGTTTGTATTGGGGTAACTTAAATGCATTCCCCGCTTTCACCCCCCCCCAACTGTGTGTGTGTGTGTGTGTGAGAAGTGTCAAGAACTTGAGGTATATGGGGGACTTTCTAGAGACTCAAAGGGTTTTTTTTTTTTTTGAGCCAGAGTCTCACTCTGTTACCCAGGCTGAAGTGCAATGGGCAATGGTGCGATCTCAGCTCACTGCAACCTCCGCCTCCCATGTTCAAGTGGTTCTTGTGCCTCAGCTGCCCAAGTAGCTGGAATTACAGGTGCATGCCACCACACCCGGCTAATTTTTGTATGTATATTTTTAAGTAGAGACAAGGTTTCACCATGTTGGCCAGGCTGGTCTTGAACTCCTGACCTCGAGTGATCTGCCTGCCCCGACCTCCCAAAGTGCTGGGATTACAGGCATGAGCCACCACACCTGGTCTGGTTAATAAATATTTTAAAAATAATTACTTATTAGTGTGTAGCCGAAGTTTCCTCTACTCCTCAAATTGGTTATTGCATTGTTCATAAGTAAGCAAAACTGAAATGGGGATGTGATGTTTATTTTTCTTAGCAATCTTAGTGAAAATTTTATAAAAGGTAGCTGAGTATCAGTATTAATTGTCAATGTCAAGGTATTCTTTATGACCAGTAGGAGTTGGACATAGCAAAACCCAAAAAGGAGTTGGGCACAGCAAAACCTTGCTTCCTATCCCATGATTTTGATGATGGTGTAAGTGTTCTTCCTTCATTTAACACAGGAACGATCAGTAAGTATTTTTAAGCATCTACTGTATGTATGCCCAGCATCCACTAAAGCAGTAGTTCTCAACTGGGGACAATTGGCAATGTCTAGACATATTTTTTATTGTAATGATGGAAGTGGGGTGCTACTGGCATCTGGTGGGTAGAGGCCAGCGATACTGCTAAAAATCCTACAGTGTATAAGACAGCACTCCACAAAGAATTTTCTGGTCCAAAATATCAGTAGTGTTGAAGCTGAGAAACCTTGCACTAGGGACAGGATGATTGGGAGGGCATTAGCATATAAGCCTTCCAGCTTTTTATAATGTAGTTGGAGAGAAAAGTTAATACTTCTGAACCTATAACATCTACATAGTGTGATAATTGTCCTAAGTGAAGTAAACATAACCCAGTAGATATAGTAGAATTTTAATGGGGAGGGATGGTTTTGAGCTAGATCTGAAGCGTATGTAGGCCTTTAATTTTTTAAATATTACAGGCCCACCACATCCCCTACCCAATACATACACACATTAAACACACAAAGAAAACACTGTAGGCTTCTGGGTTGTGACCTTTTTCTCATTTATGTTGATTTATTTAATGTGAAAACTTAGGTTATATTTCATTAAGCTGTTGTTGTCAACCTAAAAAGATATATTCAAAGAAACCTTACTTTCAACATGTACAAATTCAGTTTAGCATCTCTTCATCCAAACTCACTTCTGGATTAATTCTTCTCCATCCACCAAATCACCTGGGCCAGAAACCCAACAATTTTCTTAGACTCACTCTATATCCAGAAAGTCACCATGTCTTATTTATTCTTTGCTCATAGACCCTTTCTAACCACTCCTCTTGTAACAGAATAGTAGTTCAGGACCATATAGTATATCTGAATTACTGCAAAAGACTCATTAAATGGTTCTCACTTAGCAGAATCTCATTTATTATTCTGTCCTTGATAGAGTCTAATCTATGCTATTGCCACCTTCAACTGGATCCTGTCACTTACAGGTTAAGATCTAAACTCCTTAGTGCTGAGTGTACACGGTTATTAAAGATTTGCATCTCATCTCATCTATCAACAACGCACCTCACCTTTTCCCTCTCCCCCACCCCGTTCTTTACCTTAATTGGAATGCTTAATGTTCACATACCAGCTTTCCCAGGTCAGATCCTCAATGTTGGCTGTTTGCCTCAAGTGCCCATTTTTATTATTTGGAGAATAGCTACTTATAACAAATATTACCCATGAAGCAATCTCTGACCTTCTAGGCAGAGTTCAGCATTTTCTGTTCCCATTAACATTTCAAGCCTGCTTTATTATCATACGCATTGCATTATAATTGCTTGTATATGTCTGGTGTTTTTGAAAATAAGTTAGTAAGGACAGCACTTTGCTCTTGGAGATTTATTTATCTTTTTACCCCTGGGTATACAGCAAGTACTCCCCCCCACTCCCCAAAAACGTCATGTTGAATGAGTAAATGAATACAGTTGGCCCTCTGTATCCAGAGGTTTCCTATCCGAGGATTCATCCAACTGCAGACTGAAAATATTTGGGGCCCACGCCTATAATCCCAGCACTTTAGGAGACTGAGGCAGGAGATCATTTGAGGCCAGGAGTTTGAGACCAGATTGGGTAACATAGTGAGACATCGTCTCTGCTAAAAATAAAAAGCTAGCTGGGTGTTTTGGTGCACACCTGTAGTTCCAGCTACTCAAGAGGCTGAGGTGGGAAGATCGCTTGAGCCCAGCTGTTCGAGGTTGCAGTCAGTTAAGATTACACTGCTGTGGTGAGGCGTGGTGGCTCATGCCTGTAATCCCAGCACTTTGGGAGGCTGATGCTGGCGGATCATGAGGTCAAGAGATCAAGACCATCCTGGCTAACACGATGAAACCCCGTCTCTACTAAAAAAAATACAAAAAAATTAGCCGGGTGTGGTGGCAGGTACCTGTAGTCCCAGCTACTCGGGAGGCTGAGGCAGGAGAATGGTGTGAACCTGGGAGGCGGAATTTGCAGTGAGCTGAGATTGCGCCACTGCACTTCAGCCTGGACGACAGAGTGAGACTCCGTCTCAAAAAAAAAATAAAAATAAAAAAATAAAGATTATACCACTGCACTCCAGCCTGGGCAACAGAGTGAGACCCTGTCTCAAGAAAAAAAAAAAAAAAATATTCAGAAAAAAAAAAACCCAATGCAACAGTAAAAACTAATACAGATTTAAAAATATAGCAACTATTTACATAGCATTAATTAGCATAGTTTTGTATTAGTTATAAGTAATCTAGAGATCATTTAAAGTATATGGGAGGATGTGCATGGGTTATATGCAAATACAGCACCATTTTATATAAGGGACTTGAGCATCTTCAGATTTTGGTATCTGAGATGATCCTAGAACCAATTCCCCCAAGGATACTGAGGGATGACTGTATTTCATATTACTTCTATATAAAGAAGAATATCTTTTAACATACTAATACTGTAAACTTTGTCCCCCATTTCACACAGAAATTTAAATCTTTTCATGAAACATTATTGAACTATGATACATTTACAGTGGAACATAATGACCTAGTGCTCTTCAGACTTCACTGGAAAAATACTGAGGTGAACTTGATGCTAAATGATGGAAAAGAGAAATATGAAAAAGAAAAAATAAAAAGCATAAGTTCTGAGCATGTCAATGAAGAAAAAGCAGAAGAACACATGGATCTGAGGCTAAAGCATTGCTTAGCCTATGTTCTACATACATCAGGGACTACAGGGATACCGAAGATTGTCAGAGTGCCTCATAAGTGTATAGTACCAAATATCCAGCATTTTCGGTAAGTTCTAGTCTTTGACTCTTTCTCAGAATCTATATTGTAGGCCAGGTGTGGTGGCTTATGCCTGTAATCCCAGCACTTTGGGAGGCTGAGGCGGGTGGATCACTTGAGGTTAGGAGTTCAAGATCAGCCTGGCCAACATGGTGAAAGCTGTCTCTACTGAAAAAATACAAAAATCAGCCAGGCGTGTTGGTGGGTGCCTGTAATACCAGGTACTGGAGAGGCTGAGGCAGGAGAATTGCTTGAACCCAGGAGGTGGAGGTTGCAGTGAGCTGAGACTATGCCACTGCACTCCAGCCTGAGTGACAGAGTGAGACTGTCTCAAAAACAAAACAAAACAAAAAACCTTGTATTTTAAAGGGAAAAAAATAATTTTAAAACGTTTGGTTTTATAACTCTTGTTCCTAAATTAATAGTCCTAAGAAGTAAATTGAGTCTTTTTTGTTTCAGCTGTATCTGAACTTTAGTTCTCTGCAGACTAGGCCCTTCACCTGTTTCATCCAAGCCTAGGGCCAGACACGGAACAAACAAATGATATGATTAGAAGCTTTGCATCTTAATTATTAATAAAAAGGGAGAAAGGATTTTCCTAGCAGAGGTACTAGCAGAGTTATATGAGAATGAAGGAGTTTGTCCTACTAGAATGTCAGAGCAGGGCTGAGGAAACAGTGAAAGATCAGGAGCCTGGTATGCCCTGTTGAAGGCTGAACTTAATCCAGTAGATGATGGGGAACCATTAAAAGATTCTCATTTTGTTAAGTTCACTCTTGTAATAGTATTGTGGAGTTTGACTTGCTGATGTGGTCAAGAGATTAGAAATCTCCAAAGTTGACATTCTTAATTTGCCAAGAAAGAGAGGAAGAAGTGAACCTTAGGGGTGTAGTCCTAGAAAATCAAAGGAGGAAACAGAAATAGAAACCTCATGAAACATGTACGTAATTTTATGTCATTTTAAGTTTTATGTAATTTTAAATGCTTAAGTAATATTCAAAAGTAAAATGGAATGAATGAAAAGGGAAGAAAAAAGAATCAAGTGAAGTTAATTTTAACAATATATTTTATTTAATTTAGTATACTCCAAAACATTACTTCAATATGTAATCAATATAAAAATTACTAGTAAGGTATTTTGCATTTTTTATGCTAATCATCTTCAAAATCTGGCATATATTTTATACTTACACATCTCAACGTGGACTAGCCATATTCTTAGTGCTCAGTGGACCTATGGTATTGGATGGCACATGCAGGCCTGGAAAGAAGAAATGGTTAAATGCTGGTAGAGAAAGATGTCTGTTGTAATCGACAATATAGTCTTTAGTGACTTCTTAATCCCCAAGATTGGAGATAGATTACATTAGGCTGGAGATAAGAGAATAGGAGATAACGAAATAGAGGTAACAAAAGTCAAATGTTATTTTCTAGAAACTGGTTTTAATGGAAAAGAAGGAATTCTGGGATGGACACAGGTGTTTTGTCTTTAAGATGGGAGAGGTTGGCTGGGTGCAGTGGCTCATGCCTGTAATCCCACACTTTGGGAGGCTAAGGCAGGAGGATCGCTTGAGCCCAGGAGTTCAAAACCAGCCTGGGTAACACAGTGGGACTCTGTCTTTAAGAAACATTAAAAATAATTAGCTGGGCCTGGTGGTCTGTGCCTATAATCCTAGCAACTCGGGAGGTTGAAGTGGAAGGATTGATTTAGCCCAGGAGGTCAAGACTGCAGTGATCCGTTATTGCACCACTGCACTCCAGCCTGGGTGACAGAGCGAGACTCAATCTTAAAAAAAAAAAAAAAAAAAGATGAGCGGTTTAGAGGCTGAGGGTGGGGAATTGGTAGAAGGGGTTGGTTTAAATAATGAATTAGTAGTAGGAGTATTAACAAAGGAGTAAGATACATTTAGATGGGAGGAAGATACATTTAGATGGGAGGGAATGGCATTATTTAAAATACTGAGTGGAATACCTCTTTTTTTGATAGCCTCAAAAAGATTAGGATAGTAAAGTAAATACATTTCTTGGTGTTAGAGGAAGCCAGTAGGTTTTAACTTTTGTATGAAGCAGAAGGCCAAGTCATACCTAAGAGTGTGGGAGGTGAGGTGGGGATGGGGATGTAGGGAACTTGAAGAAAATGAAGCAGATAAGGAATCTGGGGGAGGTGGAGAGACAGCCAACTGAGAGGCACTGGCCCAGCAGTGATAAGAATGGTCTGTGAAATGGGAGCAAACATTTGCTTAATGAGGGGTGAAGGGTTGATTTATGACTAAATTATACAAATTTCTTGATACCTATTTTGTGCTTCAACTTCATTCAATTGATTTGCCTGTTAGAAATCTTTTTTTGGTTTGCTTTTAGGTTCTTAAGTGAGGTGGTAAATAATTAGATTCTAAAGAGATGAAATGTTAAAGTAGTCAATTTAAAAATTAAAACAGTAATGTTAAATTTTCTATTTTAGACTTAGATCACTAAGCTAGGGAGTATTAAATTTCAAACACATATTAGAACAATCTTATCTCTGTTGCTGGCTCCCCAAATATTACCAGAATAACCTATTAATAAGATAGTGCTAGCTGGGCATGGTGGCACAAGTCTGTAGTCTTAGCTACTCCAGTGGCCAAAGCAGGAAGATTGCTGAGCCTAGGAGTTTGAGGCTGCAGTGAACTGTGATTGAACTTGGGCAGCTGCAAGACCCTGCACTCCAGCTTGGGTGACAGAGCAGACTCTGTCTTAAAAAAAAAGACAAAGCTGAGTTTTCTTGCATATGTTGGTAAAAGGCAGCACTACCTCCAGAGAGAATGATAGCTCCAGAAAGGGAAGGACTAGGTTTCCTTTATTGAAATTTTGAAATCTAATTTAGATAGATCTTTCAAATCAGGGGATTAATTTTAAGGCTTGGATAAGGATAACTATTTTTTAAACAGTTAAAAATTAGTTGATTTGTTTGACTTTGCATAAGGTACTTAACCTCCATGAACTTCAGTTTTCTCCATTTTAAAATGGGGGTGGAGAGCTTTTCCTCTACCATCTGTGACGCAGTATCTAGGGGAGTGAGAATTAAACTGACAAAAGACAGATTGAGAAAAAAAGTTTATTCCTGTGCATATAGCAGTTTACAAAAGAAATGGAATTGCATTTTATTAAGTTCATTTAAATGTATTTGTAAATTTATTTGTTCATAAAATTTATTTGTTCATAGGAAGAACAAATAAATTGTTTTGGAAAGAGAAATGGGTTTTCAGGAAAATAAACAGGAGATAAGAAAGTTTGTGATAATACTTGGGTATGCAGGTGCAGTGGTCTTTCTGTCTTCTTCATGGCCATAACAGTCTTCAGAGAGGGGATTTATGGTAGGTTTACCCTTGGTCTTCCTGGGAGTAAAACCACTCTGAAGAAGAAGTTTATGGCAGCCTCATTTCCCTGAAGTTTCTACTTTCAGTCAGATAAGGGAAGCTCCAAGAAGGTTTCTGCATTTGTTGAATCTCAAATGTCATTTTTTTTTTTTTTTTTTTTTGAGACAGAGTCTCACTCTGTCACCCAGGCTGGAATGCAGCGGTGCAGTCTCTGCTCACTGCAACTTCTGCCTCCCAGGTTCAAGCTATTCTTCTGCCTCAGCCTCCCACTATAGGCACACGCCACCGTGCCTGGCTAATTTTTTGTAGTTTTAGTAGAGACAGGGTTTCACCATCTTGGCCAGGCTGGTCTCAAACTCCTGACCTCAAGTATCTGCCCACCTTGGCCTCCCAAAGTGCTGGGATTACAAGCGTGAGCCACCGCGCCCAGCCTCAAATGTCTTTACCTTAAAATAATCTTCATACCAACTTGGTTTCTGAGTTAGGTTCTCACATAATCATACCTGCCTCATATGGTGGTTGGGAAAATGAGGAACAATATATTAGATACCCAGCCTAAGCTTCACAAGTAATATGTTTAAATGTTTGTTGCATTCCACTTTTTTTTCTTCCTTTAAAATCTGTCTCTTCTTTTTTTTCAACTTTTCTTATATTGAATGCATCTTAAGCTGCTTTCTTGAAATGAACTACATGGAGCATTCATCCTGTATGCATGTGTAACCTTGCCCATTTTTGTTCATAGAATTGAAAAACTAAAAATATTCTCAGAATTTAAGCTTTGTTGGAAGCCTGTTAGAAAGTTTGCTCTCCCCTGAATACCTAAGTAGGAAGCTAGACAATATATGTAAAGAATACTTCCTCTAAAACTTGAAGTTTGAGGGTAGCCTTTGTTGGGCTCAGAAAATGATACCCCAACGTATGGCACTTTGGCATGCTGAGTACTTTGAACTGAAGGACATTGGAAGGACTTCAGAAGTAAAGTCTCTTTCTGACCTTTTCCTGCCCTTCTTTCTCTTGCTTCTCTTTCTTCCCAAGGCAGGCCATAGTAACTGAACCCCTCTCCCTCAAAGATAGTCATAAAACCTAGAGGCCAGGCGCGGTGGCTCACGCCTATAATCCCAGCACTTTGGGAGGCTGAGGTGGGTGGATCATTTGAGGTCAGGAGTTCGAGACCGGCCTGATCAACATGGTTGAAACCCAGTCTCTACTAAAAATTCAAAAAAATTAGCCAGGTGTGGTGATGCATGCCTGTAATCCCAGCTACTCGGGAAGCTGAGGCAGGAGAATCGCTCGAACTTGGGAGGCAGAGGTTGCAGTGAGCCGAGATCATGCTACTGCACTCCACCTTGTGTGACAGAGCGAGACTTTTCTCAAAAAACAAAAAAAAAAAACTAGAAGTATAGAAATATTACTCTAACCTTTATATGTAAGAGCTGGCTGTAAAGAAATTGCTCTTACTTACCTTGTCTGAAAGTAGAACATAAGACTCATTCCAGAAAGGGTCCTGCCCTATACATGGGAGGAAGAAATGCCACACAGAGAGGCCAGGAATTTAAAAGGACAGGCCTTGCTGGATTTTCCCACTCAGTTTATTACTCATTCCCTTTTTGTTGAATCACATTTCTACACCGCTGTCCACTCTATTGAATCTAAGCATTAAAATGGACACTTTTCCCTTGGGTCCTTGGATCTTCATTCTGAAGCCTCCCATGTTTCATAAAACTTTGATTAAATAAATTTGTCATGCTTTTCTGTTGTTAAACTGTCTTTTGTTTATAAGAGTGTTGGCTGTGAGCCTTATGATGGGGAGGAAAGGTATCACAGCCTTTCTTTCGGCCCCTACATCTTTAACACACAATGAGTTTTTATTTTACCTGAGACACCATATACATAGTTATAATTTTTAAAATGTTTATACCATATTTGAAGCTTTTTTGAAATTAAGATGCTTTTAGATGTAGTGGTGTTTGTGTGTTCAAATTAAAATAGTGTCATAGGCTCAACAATGACTACCCATGCTGTATAAGAGCCTAACCACATATATTCTAATTCTGCTTTTTGTTCAGATACTGAAAGAAAATGCTAAATAGAAAGGGGAGTCGGAAGTCTCTATTAAACATCATTGAATAAGTATGACAGAATAAGGATTCTGCCAGAGGAGCAGAACCAGGAGTTAGATCAGGGATTGATTATAAGAAATTGGTTTACACAATTGTGGGGCCTGGCTAAGCAAGTCTAAAGTCCATAGGGATCAGTTAGGAAGGGGTGATCACAAGCAGGCTGGAATCCCGTGGCCATGAGACTGTCCCAGGTGAAATCAGATTGGGAAGAAGGGAGATTAATTGCAGACCCAGCTGCTGTTTGGGCCTCTTCATCAGAGAAGGCCTAAAACTTCTTCTAAAGGCCTTCCAAGTAAATCCAGCCAACCCTGGATAATCTCCCTTTTGATTAAGTAAATCAGCTGATTAGGGACTACAGGGTTTGATTGAATAACTGCTTGAAGAAGGCGTGTGTGCTGCTAAGCAGCAGCCTCCCTTCTGTTCTTCAGCTCTCAAGAGAATATCCCTTGTCTCCTTCCCTAACAGGAAACATACTAGAGAGGAAATTCCGGGGACAGTAGTTCAATCAAACCAAGTTGACACCTCAAAGTCATCACAGATGATAAAATATGTCTGGTAAAACGTGGATATTGCTTTAAATAGCTGTTAATTCTTTTATAAAGAAGATTTCCTGAATTTTGATAGCACCATTTTGGCTAATTTAAGAGAGAAGAATAAAATCTGGCCAACATTCAGAAACTTGATCATCATAAACACACGAACACTTTTTTAGGATATGTGCTTACTGAATGTTTGACGTTTCTCATAACTGCATTCTGTTTTGCCTTAGGGTACTTTTTGACATCACACAAGAAGATGTTTTGTTTCTGGCTTCACCTCTGACCTTCGATCCTTCTGTTGTGGAAATATTTCTTGCTCTATCAAGTGGTGCCTCTCTGCTTATTGTACCAACTTCCATCAAGTTGCTCCCATCAAAATTAGCCAGCGTTCTCTTTTCCCATCATAGGGTGACTGTTTTGCAGGTACATTTTAGTAGCAATGAACGTTTTGTTTATCATTTTTCAATATTTTAAGTGTTTTAGAGAATATTTTGTATTCCTGTAGTTCTTTACAATGGATTAATATAATCTGGTTAGATTATCAAGGGCTGTATCCTCAGGATGTGACTTTTTTGTTTGTTTATTTGAAAATGAAAAAAGATAAATGAATTCTGCCTAGAAAATTCTTTTATTATGTATTTTGTGCATACTATAATAATTAGAGGACCTTGACTTTGACTCAGATTTGTTGGATTTGAGAAGGATAGGCTGCCTCTTCTGTCTTAAAATCTATGTATGTTGTGTTTCTCATGAAAAGCTAGTATAAGTAAATTAAATTATAATCAAGTTAGGAATATAGATTTTCTTATTTTTACATCAGTGTACTTTACATTAACCTACAGAAACAAGTATTTTTGAAATTTGGCCTTTTAAAATGTTATTTAAATGTGTATCTGACTGGTGATTAGGTCATGCGGGTACACAAGTATATGACTGGTACACAAGCCTTGAGTTACTACATTGTAAGTAGCTAACGGTACTAGAGAATTAGCAGTATTATATGCATATCATAATATGTAGATATCTTAGTTAAATGTTTAACTGCTGTGAGCCTCAGGTTTTATCTGTAAATGGAAATAATACCCATCTCAAATAGAATTAAATGAGACAGTGTAGCATAGTTCCTGATTGTGTGTGTGAGTCCATTCAGGCTGCTGTAACAAAATACCATAAACTGGATAGCTTATAAACAACAGACATTTATTTCTTATAGTTCTGGAGGTGAGAAGTCCAAGATTAAGTCATCAGGAGATTTGATCTCTCACGAGGGGCCCACTCGCTGATTGATTAGACTGCAGTCTTTTCACTGGGTCCTCACTTGATGGAAAGGGTTTTATAAGGGCACTAATCTCATTCATGAGGTCTCTGCCTGCATGACCTAATCACTTCACAAAGGCCCTACCTCCTAATACCATTGCCTTGAGAGTTAGAATTTCTTTTCTTTTCTTTTCTTTCTTTCTCTCTCTCTTTCTGTCCCCCTCTCTCTCTCTCTTTCTTTTGACAGTCTTGCTGTGTTGCCCAGGCTGCAGTGAAGTGGCGTGATCTTGGCTCACTCTGCCTCCTGGGTTCCGGCGATTCTTGTGCCTCAGTCTCCTGAGTAGCTGGGATTACAGGCACCCGCCACCACACCGGGCTAATTTTTGTATTTTTGGTAGAGACAGGGTTTCACCATGTTGGCTAGGCCGATGTCACTCCTGGCCTCAAGGGATCCTTCTGCCTCAGCCTCCAAAGTTCTGGGATTACAGGCGTGAACCACTGTACCTGGCCTGAGAGTTAGGATTTCAACATACAAATTTGAGGGGAAGACAGAAACATTCAGACCATAGTGTGTTATATTCGTATACCTGTGTGCATATGTGCATCTTGATTATTAGTTTCCATTGTCTGTTTTTTTTTTTTTTTAATTGAGACAGAGTCTCACTCTTGTCACCCAGCCTAGAGTACAGTGGTATGACCTCGGCTCACTGCAATGTCTGTCTCCCGGGGTCAAGAGATTCTTGTGCCTTGGCCTCCTGAGTAGCTGGGATTACAGGTGTGTACCACCACGCCCAGCTAATTTTTGTATTTTTAATAGAGACAGCATTTTGTGATGATGGCCAGGCTGGTCTTGAACTCCTGGCCTCCTGGTCTCAAACTCCTCAGTCTGCTCGCCTTGGACTCCCAAAGTCCTGGGATTTCAGGTGTGAGCCACCACACCCACCTTCCACTTTCTATTTTGATAAACTAAAATTATCAGATTTTTATCCAGGGTAACGAGAGAGGATATTAAATTTCTGCTATAAAAACAAAATTTGATACTTTGAACTTCTTTAAGGCAATGTGTTTTTCATCCTAATTCATGTATATATATGAACCGAGTACAGCAGTGTGGCTTGTTGGGTGTGAGGGGATATAAATTCTCATCTGTTAGAGAGTCATTCCATGAATTCTGTGGATCTGGATAAGATTTTACTATAACTGTTTTATTTACCTGTTAAACTCAAAGAGCATATTTCTCACGGAATGTTTGCAAAGTTCCTTGATAGATTTGATTGACAGTTACTAAAAGGGAAGGAGGCTTTCCTTCTATGTCAGGTCAATGAATTCTACCTCTTTAAATCTCATCCCCTTGTTTGATGTTTTAGCACAATCTCAGATAAATTTACTTTAGCAGTTGTTTTTAACCTTTTTGGGATCAAATTTTTCTGAGAAACTGATAGAAACTTACTCTTTTCCAAGAACATGACAAATTTTGCATATAGTTTCATGGTGATTTTATTTATCTCACAATAGTTATTGGGAATGTCATCAGCAGATCACATTTGACTTGGTTTGAGTAAGGAGGAGAGGTATAGAAGCTGACAGGCTGTCCTTTCCTTTGTGTAAGGCACGTGCCTTTTCTTATTCTGAATTTTAGCTGTGTTGTCAGGGTTCATCTTTTCTTTTTCTTTTTTTTTGGGGGGGCGTTATATTTACATTTGTTATTTTTTTTAATTTAAGTTTTAGGGTACATGTGTACAACGTGCAGGTTTGTTACATATGTGTACATGTGCCATCCATGTTGGTGTGCTGCACCCATCAACTCATCATTTAGCATTAGGTATCTCTCCTAATGCTATCCCTCCCCCCTCCCCCCACCCCACAAAAGTCCCCCGTGTGTGGTGTTCCCCTTCCTGTGTCCATGTGTTCTCACTGTTCAATTCCCACCCATGAGTGAGAACATGCGGTGTTTGGTTTTTTGTCCTTGCGATAGTTTGCTGAGAATGATGGTTTCCAGCTTCATCCATGTCCCTACAAAGTACATGAACTCATAATTTTTTATGGCTGCATAGTATTCCATGGTGTATATGTGCCACATTTTCTTAATCCAGTCTATCATTGTTGGACATTTGGGTTGCTTCCAAGTCTTTGCTATTGTGAATAGTGCCACAATAAACATACGTGCACATGTGTCTTTATAGAAGCATGATTTATAATCCTTTGGGTATATACCCAGTAATGGGATGGCTGGGTCAAATGGAATTTCTAGTTCTAGATCCCTGAGGAATCGCCACACTGACTTCCACAATGGTTAAACTAGTTTACAGTCCCACCAACAGTGTAAAAGTGTTCCTATTTCTCCACATCCTCTCCAGCACCTGTTGTTTCCTGACTTTTTAATGATCGCCATTCTAACTAGTGAGAGATGGTATCTCATTGTGGTTTTGATTTGCATTTCTCTGACGGCCAGTGATGATGAGCATTTTTTCATATGTTTTTTGGCTGCATAAATGTCTTCTTTTGAGAAGTGTCTGTTCATATCCTTTGCCCACTTGTTGATGGGGTTTTTTGTTTTTTTCTGGTAAATTTCTTTGAGTTCATTGTAGATTCTGGATATTAGCCCTTTGTCAGATGAGTAGGTTGCAAAAATTTTCTCCCATTCTGTAGGCTGCCTGTTCACTCTGATGGTAGTTTCTTTTGCTGTGCAGAAACTCTTTAGTTTAATTAGATCCCATTTGTCAATTTTGGCTTTTGTTGTCATTGCTTTTGGTGTTTTAGACATGAAGTCCTTGCCCATGCCTATGTCCTGAATGGTATTGCCTAGGTTTTCTTCTAGGGTTTTTATGGTTATAGGTCTAACATGTAAGTCTTTAATCCATCTTGAATTAATTTTTGTATAAGGTGTAAGGAAGGGATCCAGTTTCAGCTTTCTACATATGGCTAGCCAGTTTTCGCAGCACCATTTATTAAATAGGGAATACTTTCCCCATTGCTTGTTTTTGTCAGGTTTGTCAAAGATCAGATAGTTGTAGATATGTGGCATTATTTCTGAGGGCTCTGTTCTGTTCCATTGATCTATATCTCTGTTTTGGTACCAGTACCATGCTGTTTTGGTTACTGTAGCCTTGTAGTATAGTTTGAAGTCAGGTAGCATGATGCCTCCAGCTTTGTTCTTTTGGCTTAGGATTGACTTGGCAATGCAGGCTCTTTTTTGGTTCCATATGAACTTTAAAGTAGTTTTTTCCAATTCTGTGAAGAAAGTCATTGGTAGCTTGATGGGGATGGCATTGAATCTATAAATTACCTTGGGCAGTATGGCCATTTTCACGATATTGATTCTTCCTACCCATGAGCATGGAATGTTCTTCCATTTGTTTGTATCCTCTTTTATTTCCTTGAACAGTGGTTTGTAGTTCTCCTTGAAGAGTTCCTTCACGTCCCTTGTAAGTTGGATTCTTAGGTATTTTATTCTCTTTGAAGCAATTGTGAATGGGAGTTCACTCATGATTTGGCTCTCTGTTTGTCTGTTATTGGTGTATAAGAATGCTTGTGATTTTTGCACATTGATTTTGTATCCTGAGACTTTGCTGAAGTTGCTTATCAGCTTAAGGAGATTTTGGGCTGAGACGATGGGGTTTTCTAGATATACAATCATGTCATCTGCAAACAGGGACAATTTGACTTCCTCTTTTCCTAATTGAATACCCTTTATTTCCTTTTCCTGCCTAATTGCCCTGACCAGAACTTCCAACACTGTGTTGAATAGGAGTGGTGAGAGAGGGCATCCCTGTCTTGTGCCAGTTTTCAAAGGGAATGCTTCCAGTTTTTGTCCATTCAGTATCATACTGGCTGTGGGTTTGTCATAAATAGCTTTTATTATTTTGAGATACATCCCATCAATACCGAATTTATTGAGAGTTTTTAGCATGAAGGGTTGTTGAATTTTGTCAAAGGCCTTTTCTGCATCTATTGAGATAATCATGTGGTTTTTGTCTTTGGTTCTGTTTATATGCTGGATTATGTTTATTGATTTGCATATATTGAACCAGCCTTGCATCCTAGGGATGAAGCCCACTTGATCATGGTGGATAAGCTTTTTGATGTGCTGCTGGATTTGGTTTGCCAGTATTTTATTGAGGATTTTTGCATCAATGTTCATCAAGGATATTGGTCTAAAATTCTCTTTTTTGGTTGTGTCTCTGCCAGGCTTTGGTATCAGGATGATGCTGGCCTCATAAAATGAATTAGGGAGGATTCCCTCTTTTTCTATTGATTGGAATAGTTTCAGAAGGAATGGTACCAGTTCCTCCTTGTACCTCTGGTAGAATTCGGCTGTGAATCAACCTGGTCCTGGACTTTTTTTGGTTGGTAGGCTATTAATTATTGCCTCAATTTCAGAGCCTGTTATTGGTCTATACAGAGATTCAACTTCTTCCTGGTTTAGTCTTGGGAGGGTGTATGTGTCGAGGAATTTATCCATTTCTTCCAGATTTTCTAGTTTATTTGCATAGAGGTGTTTATAGTATTCTCTGATGGTAGTTTGTATTTCTGTAGGATCGGTGGTGATATCCCCTTTGTCATTTTTTATTGCATCTATTTGATTCTTCTCTCTTTTCTTCTTTATTAGTCTTGCTAGCAGTCTATCAATTTTGTTGATCTTTTCAAAAAACCAGCTCCTGGATTCATTGATTTTTTGAAGGGATTTTTGTGTCTCTATTTCCTTCAGTTCTGCTCTGATCTTAGTTATTTCTTGCCTTCTGCTAGCTTTTGAATGTGTTCGCTCTTGCTTCTCTAGTTCTTTTAATTAAGATGTTAGGTTGTCAATTTTAGATCTTTCCTGCTTTCTCTTGTGGGCATTTAGTGCTATAAATTTCCCTCTACACACTGCTTTGAATGCGTCCCAGAGATTCTGGTATGTTGTGTCTTTGTTCTCGTTGGTTTCAAAGAACATCTTGATTTCTGCCTTCATTTCATTATGTACCCAGTAGTCATTCAGGAGCAGGTTGTTCAGTTTCCATGTAGTTGAGAGGTTTTGAGTGAGTTTCTTTTTTTTTTTTTTTTTTTTCCCAGTTAGAAAATGTTTTATGGACACGGAACGCTCCACTGTAACGGGCAGGCAGAACACACTCCTTTCCCAGGCTCAATTAAACAGAAAACAGGGGAGCTCTCCTCACCCCAGCCTGGCCCTGTGCTCCCCAGTGGCCCCTGCGAGGCCCCTACCATGGCCTGCCTGGGAAACACAAGCTATGACAGGAACACGCAGGACTGATACAGAATGAGGCCAGACACACCCATGCCTGTGCCTCCCAAGAGCGACCCCAGGACAGTGGGGCAGACAGAGGTGTCTACACTGGCAGAAATAAGGGCTGGAGCTACACGTGATGCTCGGACACAGACGGCACGCAGCTCTGCGGCCTGGCCACACACCCTTCGCATATGACTCCACTCCTCAGGGTTCACGGGGCTGTGTACAGAGACTCTCTCTGCTGACACGATGGCCACACGCCCTTCGTGTATGACTCCACTCCTCAGGGTTCACAGGGCTGTGTACAGAGACTCTCTCTGCTGACATGATGGCCATATGGCCTTAGCGTATGACTCCACTCCCCAGGGTTCGTGGGGCTTGGAGACTCTGCTGACATGATACCACAGACAATTCATTACCTCCCCAGGGCTGCTTCCCGCATGCCAAAGGGGACAGGATCAAAGTCCTTGTCTGATGACAAAAACTCTACACGTGCAAAATAAAACTAAAAAAATAAAAGAGCTGAAGGTGGTCTAGAGTTAGGTCTTGGCAGAGGCCGCAGCCTCTGGAGACTGAAGAAACTCATAGGGGTCGTGGGTGACGTCTGGCTGCTCCCCGACACTCAGGCGAGAAGGGCTTCCCAGGTGGTGCTGGTCCCTCTCGGAGGCGTTGGACAGGGAGCTGAGGTTGGACGACGGCCGAGATCCACCGCGCTCTGCCTGTGCTTCGTGCAGGTCCTGCAGGAGCTTCGTCGTCTCATCCAAGTTCAAATGGCTGTCGTCAGGGTCCAGCTCCTTCTTCACCTTCCCCAGAGAGCTGAGCATGGAGATATCCACAGAGACGTCGGGATAGGACTTCATCGACATGAACTCCAGAACAGAGCTGCTGCTGTCTCCTAGGGTGTCCCCAACCTTGGCTTCATCTGGAGGCTTCATGGGAACATTTCTTCTCTGCTTCAGCTGGAAGAGCGTCCTAGAGTGGTCTCCGCCTGTGATCTGGTCCAGGAGGTCGTCCACCACTTTCTTGCTGTAGCTCCCAGCATCCTTCACAAACTCCTGCAGGCTTAGCGCACACTGCATGCCTGTCTCATCTCTGTAGGCTGAGTAGAGCAGCTCCATCTCGTCCGACTTCAAGTCGCCAAATACTGAATTATTCTGCATCGAAAGCGCAGTAGTGGCACTGGAGAGAAAGGTGACTTTGTTTCTTCTCTCGTCTTTGAAGCCCAGCGTGGTGAAGCCTGGGAGTAGCTTACTGGAGAGTGAGCTCAAGTCCACCGGGTGGGTCTCCTCCTCATCAGCGTCTGGCTCGGCCGTGTTGACCACACTGTAGAGCAGGCTCCCGTCCCCGTTCCTCTTCAGGTAGCCCATCTTGCCGCCTGGGAGGAACCGGTTGATCCTGTCCCGAGCTTCATCAGCTGCGTGCTCCACCAGCGCCAGCACGTGCTCCTCTGTGGTACTGTCCGTCAAGCTGCAGGCGTTCCCTTCAGGCTCAAACATGCAGCTGATAACTTCTCTACTCGGCTTTTTGGATTTCTTGGCAGTTTCTACTTGTACTGGTACAACTTCAGGGACAGGTTCCTCAACAGCTGTCTCTTCATTGCCCAAAAGAGCTGCCTGTTTGCTCATCATCTTAAAGCCTGCGTGAAGGACCTTCTTCGCCAACTTGTAGTACACGGTATCTGGCCTATTGTATGTCATTGCATTATCACACATCAGCTTGAAATCTGCCTTAAATTCCGTAACTGACTTGTATTCATTAGCTACAATTTTGTCTTTCATGGTGCCAAAATCCATGGGATGTTTTATTATCATTGAATATCCAGGAGCAATTGCATCCGTGACAGGAAAAGCAAAAAATCCATGGAGATCTTTTCTCTGAAGCTGGCGGAGGAAGTGTTCCAGGAGTTGCTGAATAGGTGTGCTCTCATTTTCGGCTGGCTGTGTCCGGCACGCTCGGACTGGCCGATCTGGGGGCGGCTCCACCTCCACCTTCTTCCCAGGATCAAAGTCGTCAGCCTCTCCCTCCGTGTCACAGTGCTCCCTCTCTCGCTTCCGCTTCTTCTCTTCCTTTCGCTTCCTTCTTTCCTCATCGTCCAGATGCTTCTCCTTCTCGGACTTCTTCTTCTTCTTTTTCTTTTCTTTGTGCCTCTCTCGCTCATGGTCTGACCTGTCATCATAGTAACTGAAGTCGTGGCCGGATCCTGAGAGTTCAGTCACTTCACTTCCTCCGACCTTCAGGACTAGCTTTAGAGGCTTCTCCAGGGGCTTGTCGGCATAATCCTCGTAGGACGAGCGCCACTCGGCCTTGTGCTTCTTGCCCATGGCGGCGCCGGCGGCGGGCCCGAGGCGGGGGCTGGGAACAGCTGGCACCCGGTCGGACCTTGGCCGCCACCGCCCCCTGGCCCTGGGTGGCCGCCCGCGCTCGCTGCGCCGAGGTTCTTGAGTGAGTTTCTTAATCCTGAGTTCTAGTTTGATTGCACTGTGGTCTGAGAGACAGTTTGTTATAATTTCTGTTCTTTTACATTTGCTGAGGAGTGCTTTACTTCCAACTATGTGGTCAGTTTTGGAATAGGTGTGGTGTGGTGCTGAGAAGAATGTTTATTCTGTTGATTTGGGGTAGAGAGTTCTGTAGATGTCTATTAGGTCCGCTTGGTGCAGAGCTGAGTTCAATTCCTGGATATCCTTGTTAACTTTCTGTCTCGGTGATCTGTCTAATGTTGGCAGTGGGGTGTTAAAGTCTCCCATTATTATTGTGTGGGAGTCTAAGTCTCTTTGTAGGTCTCTAAGGACTTGCTTTATGAATCTGGGTGCTCCTGTATTGGGTGCATATATATTTAGGATAGTTAGCTCTTCTTGTTGAATTGATCCCTTTAGCATTATGTAATGGCCTTCTCTGTCTCTTTTGATCTTTGTTGGTTTAAAGTCTATTTTATCCAATACTAGGATTGCAACCCCTGCCTTTTTTTGTTTTCCATTTGCTTAGTAGGTCTTCCTCCATCCTTTTATTTTGAGCCTATGTGTGTCTCTGCACGTGAGATGAGTTTCCTGAATACAGCACACTGATGGGTCTTGACTCTTTATACAATTTGCTAGTCTGTGTCTTTTAATTGGAGAATTTAGCCCATTTACATTTCAGGTTAATATTGTTATGTGTTAATTTGATCCTGTCATTATGATGTTAGCTGGTTATTTTGCTCATTAGTTGATGCAGTTTCTTCCTAGGCTTGATGGTCTTTACAATTTGGCATGATTTTGCAGTGGCTGGTACCGGTTGTTCCTTTCCATGTTTAGTGCTTCCTTCAAGAGCTCTTTTATGGCAGGCCTGGTGGTGACAAAATGTCTCAGCATTTGCTTGTCTGTAAAGGATTTTATTTCTCCTTCACTTATGAAGCTTAGTTTGGCTGGATATGAAATTCTGGGTTGAAAATTCTTTTCTTTAAGAATGTTGAATATTGGCCCCCACTCTCTTCTGGCTTGTAGAGTTTCTGCCGAGCGATCAGCTGTTAGTCTGATGGGCTTCCCTTTGTGGGTAATCTGACCTTTCTCTCTGGCTGGCCTTAACATTTTTTCCTTCATTTCAACTTTGGTGAATCTGACAATTATGTGTCTTGGAGTTGCTCTTCTTGAGGAGTATCTTTGTGGTGTTCTCTGTATTTCCTGAATGTGAATGTTGGCCTGCCTGACTAGATTGGGGAAGTTCTCCTGGATAATATCCTGCAGAGTGTTTTCCAACTTGGTTCCATTCTCCCCGTCACTTTCAGGTCCACCAATCAGACGTAGATTTGGTCTTGTCACATAGTCCCATATTTCTTGGAGGCTTTGTTCATTTCTTTTTATTCTTTTCTCTCTAAACTTCTCTTCTCACTTCATTTCATTCATTTCGTCTTCCATCACTGATACCCTTTGTTCCAGTTGATCCCATTGGCTACTGAGGCTTGTGCATTTGTCATGTAGTTCTCGTGCCATGGTTTTCAGCTCAGGTCCTTTAAGGACTTCTCTGCATTGGTTATTCTAGTTAGCCATTTGTCTAATTTTTTTTCCAAGTTTTTTAACTTCTTTGCCATTGGTTCGAACTTCCTCCTTTAGCTCAGAGTAGTTTGATCTTCTGAAGCCTTCTTCTCCCAACTCGTCAAAGTCATTCTCTGTCCAGCTTTGTTCCGTTGCTGGTGAGGAGCTGCGTTCCTTTGGAGGAGGAGAGGAGCTCTGATTTTTAGAGTTTCCGGTTTTCCTGCTCTGTTTTTTCCCCATCTTTGTGGTTTTATCTACCTTTGGTCTTTGATGATGGTGACGTACAGATGGGTTTTTGCTGTGGATGTCCTTTCTGTTTGTTAGTTTTCCTTCCAACAGTCAGGACCCTCAGCTGCAGGTCTGTTAGAGTTTGCTGGAGGTCCACTCCAGACCCTGTTTGCCTGGGTATCAGCAGCAGTGGCTGCAGAACAGCGGATATTGGTGAACTGCAAATGCTGCTGCCTGATCGTTCCTCTGGAAGTTTTGTCTCATAGGAGTACCCAGCCATGTGAAGTGTCAGTCCGCCCCTACTGGGGGTGCCTCCCAGTTAGGCTACCCGGGGTTCAGGGACCCACTTGAGGAGGCAGTCTACCTGTTCTCATATCTGAAGCTGCATGCTGGGAGAACCACTACTCTCTTCAAAGCTGTCAGACAGGGACATTTAAGTCTGCAGAGGTTGCTGTTGCCTTTTCTTTGTCTGTGCCCTGCCCCCAAGAGGTGGAGCCCACAGAGGCAGGCAGGCCTCCTTGAGCTGTGCTGGGCTCCACCCAGTTCGAGCTTCCCGGCTGCTTTGTTTGCCTACTCAAGCCTCGGCAATGGTGGGCGCCCCTCCCCCAGCCTCGCTGCCACCTTGCGGTTTGATCTCAGACTGCTGTGCTAGCAATGAGCGAGGCTCCGTGGGCATAGGACCCTCCGAGCCAGGTGCAGGATATAATCTCCTGGTGTGCCGTTTGTTAAGCCCGTTGGAAAAGCGCAGTATTAGTGTGGGAGTGACCCGATTTTCCAGGTGCCGTCTGTCACCCCTTTCTTTGACTAGGAAAGGGAATTCCCTGACCCCTTGGCGCTTCCCAGGTGAGGCGATGCCTTGCCCTGCTTTGGCTTACGCACGGTGCACTGCACCCACTGTCCGGCACTCCCCAGTGAGATGAACCTGGTACCTCAGTTGGAAATGCAGAAATCACCCGTCTTCTGCGTCGCTCACGCTGGGAGCTGTAGACTGGAGCTGCTCCTATTCAGCCATCTTGGCTCCACCCCCAGGGTTCATCTTTTCTCTCCTAAGTCCAGTTTCTTTCAAATGATATATAAGTCATCAAGGATTTTTGCTTTAATATAATATACACTTTTTTATTTACTAAAGCGCTCCTTAGATAGATTTTATTTACAAATAAAAACCTTACCCAGACCTAATTGGACATGAAGCAGGGCTCTTAAATGCTGTCAAGGCCAGGCACGGTGGCTCACGCCTGTAATCCCAGCACTTTGAGAGGCCAAAGTGGGTGGATCACCTGAGGTCAGGAGTTCAAGACCAGCCTGGCTAACATGGCAAAACCCCGTCTCTACTAAAAATACAAAAATTAGCCAGGCATGGTGGTGCACACCTGTAATCCCAGCTACTCAGGAGGCTGAGGCAGGGGAATCTCTTGAATCCAGGAGGTGGAGGTTGCAGTGAGCCAAGATTACACCACTGTACTCCAGCCTGGACAACAGAGCGAGACTTAGTCTAAAACAAACAAACAAACAAACAAACAAACAAACAAAAAAAGCTGTCAAACACATACTACTAAAGCTTTGGAAATTGAAAAGAATAGAATATCTTGAGTTACTGTGGGGGGGAAGAAGGCCTCCAAAGTGAAATGGACTAAGCTTTGGAGGAAATTAAAGACCTCTTTTATTTGTTTCAGGAATAAGGAGTTTCTTGGGAAATAAAGGATTGATTTTTGGTTTATCACAAACCTAAAATATATTTGGACATTTTTTATTTACATACTCTTGGTAACAAAGTTATATTATTTAAACTTGATGCCCTTTAAAACTTTTTTGTTTTGAGACAGGGTCTTGCTTTGTTACCCAGGCTGGAGCACAGTGGCGTGCTCACAGCTCACTGCAGCCTTGACTTCTGGGGCTCAAGTGATCCTCCCACCTCAGCCTCCCGAGTAGCTGGGACCACAGGTGCATGCCATCATGCCTGGCTAATTTTTTAAATCTTTTGTAGAGACAGGGTCTCCCTGTGTTGCCCAGGCTGGTCTTGAACTCCTGGGCTCAAGCAATTCATCCCACCTCAGCCTCCTAAAGTGCTAGGATTACAGGCATGAGCCACCATGCATGGTCTAAAAGTAAAACATTTTAGAGTAAAATATTAGGTTGATACCTAGGAATGTGTCAGCATAATAATGTTTTCCATTTTTCCTGAGTTTTTCCTTAAAAAACTCAGAAGAAATTTAACATTCCCTATTTTTTCTATTATCTACTAAGTCTCATTTTTGTATGTCTAGAATGATTTACTAGCAAAGGATGCTGACTTGTATTCTGCCCCTCAATTTAGCATTTCAGTTTATGAGCATCTGAAAAGTATTTCAATTTTTTTATTTTTCATTTTTTATTTTTTTGAGATGGAATCTTACTCTGTCACGCAGGCTGGAGTGCAGTGGTGTGATCTCGGCTCACCGCAACCTCCACCTCCTGGGTTCAAGTGATTCTCATGCCTCAGCCTCCCAAGTAGCTGGGAATACAGGTGTGCGCCACCACACCCTGCTAATTTTTGTATTTTTAGTAGAGACAGTGTTTCACCATGGCTAGGCTGGTCTCGAACTCCTGACCTCAAGTGATCTGCCCGCCTTGGCTTTCCAAAGTCTTGGGATTACAGGCGTGAGTCACCACACTCGGCCTCCATTTTTTTTATTTTGCTGAGTATTCGTAGATGTGCGTTTATTTGTTGAGTTCAAAGTTGATATTATACTTAACACCAGAAGTTAGGCCACAACATTGAAATTCGGCTTAGTGAAAATGAAGAGCCAGGACCATTTTAGCCCCTATTTTGACAAGAGATTTTCATTATGATAAACTTCTTGGCATAACAGGTAAGAGCATGATTTAGGATGCCTTATAGTGTTGCCATCATAATTTATTACTAAAAACCAGAATCTTAACTGGGACATAAGTACCTATGAGGGTGTAGAGTCATTCTACTATGTAAATGTTTTGACAAGCCATGACCTTAAATCGTTTTTCTGAATTAAAATTCAGGTTGTCTGTTACAACTCCGTATGGATTTTATTGAGAGAAACAATTTAAAAATCTTTATTCCCATGTGACTTTTGGCTCTGGCCAAGTGAAGAGATTAACAGATTATCTTCCCCAAAAAAGCAACTATAAAGCTGGACAAAGTGGGAAAAAAAACAATCATTTCAACATTTGGAAATCAACCAAAGACATATAGCAATCTTAGAAATGTTTATGTTTTTTAAAACTGCTGAATTTTGTGTAAAAATAGTGGAACTTAGTGGCATTCTGGTATGGGTCTGCTCCTATCATCCCCACCCCAATTCAGTCAACACACAGATTCTGTCTGTTTGAAGGGGCTCACTTAATTTGTAATAGTCAGTAATGCCCATGACCAGCTGCAGCATCTGTGGAAATGATGATCTTGAAGTAGGCCAGTAGGGAGGCCTACAGCTCCCTAGCCTGAGAGGTCAACAGCTCTTCTAGCCTGAGATTGCAGTGGTGGTGGGATAAGCATATTCCTGGCTGAGGTTGCACTCATGTGAATCAGAGACCAAAGGACTGATGCAACTCCTGACTGAACCTGAGGCTGTGTTCATGCACATAAGAGACACAAAAGGGCCCATAGAAAATAAAAGATGGATCAGGCTTGAAAATGACCTGAACTTTGAATGAGCTCCCCTATCCACATACAGATTTGGGACAGTAAGTACCTACTGGGATGTAGAGTCATTCTACTTTATAAATATTTTATAAGCTGTGACCTTAAATCATTTTTCTGAATTAAACTTCAAGTTGTCTGTCCAACCATTCACTTGACAGACTGTCCGCATTTGGACAGTCCACACTTGGACAGTCTGTCTAGTGATCATTGATTGATCACTTGCTTTCTACACATGGGATGACTCATAAGAACTCAGACTTAAAAAGAAGAACATTGGCCAGGCACGGTGGCTCACACCTGTAATCCTAGCCCTTTGGGAGGCCGAGGCGGGTGGATCACGAGGTCAGGAGTTCAAGACTAGCCTGGCCAAGATGGTGAAACCCCGTCTCTACTAAAAATACAAAAATTAGCTGGGCACGGTGGTGCATGCCTGTAATCCCAGGTACTCAGGAGGCTGAGGCAGGAGAATCGCCTGAACCTGGGGGGTGGCAATTGCAGTGAGCCAAGATCGTGCCACTGCACTCCAGGCTGGGAGACAGAGTGAGACTTCGTCTCAAAAAAAAAAAGAACATAAGGCCGGGCACGGTGAGGTGACTCACGCCTGTAATCCCAGCACTCTGGGAGGCTGAGGTCGGAGTATCATCTGAGGTTAGGAGTTCGAGACAAGCCTGGCCACACCTCGTCTCTACTAAAAAAATACAAAAAAATTAGCCACACATGGTGGCAGGTGCCTGTAATCCCAGCTACTCAGGAGGCTGAGGCAGGAGAATCGCTTGAACCTGAGGGGTGGAGATTGCAGTGAGCCAAGATCGTGCCACTGCACTCCAGGCTGGGAGACAGAGTGAGACTCTGTCTCAAAAAAAAAAGAAAGAAAAAGAACATAAGGCCGGGCACGGTGAGGTGACTCATGCCTATACTCCCAGCACTCTGGGGGGCCGAGGTGGGAGTATCATCTGAGGTTAGGAGTTCGAGACAAGCCTGGCCACACCTCGTCTCTACTAAAAAAATGCAAAAAAATTAGCCACACATGGTGGCAGGTGCCTGTAATCCCAGCTACTCAGGAGGCTGAGGCAGGAGAATCACTTGAACTCGGGAGGCGGGAGGCAGGAGGCAGGAGGCGGATGTTGTGATGAGCCGAGATTGCGGCACTGCACTTCAGCCTGGGCAACAAGAGCGAAACTGTCTCACAAAAAATAAAAAGAAGAACATATATTTTTTAATAAACAACTAAGCAGCAACATCAGTGGCCACATATATGAGGGGAGACAGACTTCATGGATTTAGTCCAGGCAGGTTACTAGCAAAGAAATGCACTAGCAAAAAAAAAAACAAAAACAACAACAACAAAAAAAAGCAAGCAACAATAACAATTTTATAAGGATAAGATTGTCAGTATATCAATAAGTACTTTGTTATATCAATAAGATGTAACAATTATACATGTATATCCTCCTAAAACTAGCTTCCAAATACATGAAACAAAAATGGACAAAATTGAAAACATAAGTAGACAACTCAATGGTTGGAGATTTTAATATCCCACTTTCAATAATTGATTGAAAAACTAGACAGAAATCAGCTAGTATCGAAGACTTGAACAACATTATCAACCAAATGCCATATATGGAACACTCCATCCAATGATTGCAGAATTCTTTTTAAGCTCATTGGCACGTTTCATAGGATAAGTCATATGCTAAGCCACAAAACAAGTCTCAGTAAATTTAAAGGTGACCATGTGGGATTTATCCCAGGAATGCATGTTTGGTTTAACATCCAAAAATCTATTGATGATATATACTACGTAAAGAATAATGAACAAAAAGCACATACCTATCTTAATGGATGCAGAGAAAGGATTTGGCAAAATCCAACACTCATTTATGATTTTTTAAAAAGCTCCTAACAAACTAGGAATAGAAGGGAACTTTCCCAATATGAAGAAGGGCACCTACAATAGAACTACAGGTAATATGACACCATACTTGATAGAAGACTGAATGCTTTGACCCTAACATTGGGAACAAGGCAAGCAAGTTTGCCTTTGCCACTTCAACATTCTGGTGGTTCTTGCCAGTACAATAAGGCAAGAAGGAAAAAAACTAAAGGTACTTACCTTGGACAGGAGGAAGTACAACTCTTTATATGCAGTTGATGTGATCCTGTATATAGAAAATATTGTAGGGGGGTGGGGGTGGTGAGGAGGACTACTAGAAATAATAAAGTTTAGTCAGGTTGGAGGATAGAAGATCAATATACAAAAATCAATTGTATTTCTATATATATATTTGTACATATATAGGTATATGTATTAAAGAAAAATCTAAAAATGAAATTAAGATAATATTTACACTAGCATCAAAAACAATAAAATAGGAATAAAGCTAAAGAGCAAGATTTGTACACTGAAAACTATAAAGCATTGTTGATAGAAATTAGAGACCTAAATAATATTTTGTCTTTATAGATTAGAAGTTTTAATATTGTTGAGATTGCATTTCTCCCCAAATTGATCTGTAAATTAAACACACTTCCCAGCAAAATCCAGTAGGCTTTTTTGTTAGAAATGAATAAGTTGATCCTAAATGTTATATGGAACAGTGAAACCCAGTCCTGATCCATACTATAGAATACCACTTAGCAATAAAAAGGAATGAAACTGTTGATACACTTAGCAGCATAGATGAATTGTATCTATGTTGAGTGAAAGAAGGCAGGCCAAAACAGGCTACTTATTTTATGATTCCATTTATATAAATGGAATATATAATTTCTATTCATAATTATATATAATTATATATATAATTTATATTAATGGAATTATACAAGATTATTCTGATCTGTAGCGACAGAAAATAGATCAGTGGTTGTCTGGATAAGGGGTCCAGTTGGAGAGGAGACTAACAGTGGTACACAGGTAATTTTGGGAGTGATAAATATTGCTGTCATCTGAATGTGTGTCTCTCCAGAATTCATATGTTGAAATCTAATCCCCAATCTGTTGGTATTAAGATGTGGGGCCTTCAGGAGATCACTATGTCACAAGGGTGGGAACCTCATGAATGAGATTAGTGCTCTTATAAAAGAAGCCTGAGGTTGCTTGTTGGTTCCTTCTACCATGCGAGAACACAGCAAGAAGGTACCATCTATGAAGTAGAGTACTCACCAGACACTAAGTCTGCCCATACCTTGATCTTGGACTTCCCCATCTCCAGAACCGTGAGCACTACATTTCTTACCTAGTCTACAGTATTTTTGTTATAGTAAGCCAAATCAACTAAGACAGTTATGTTCATTATTTTGATTGTGGTGATGGTTTTACTAGTATATACATAAAACATATTAAATTGTATACTTAAAATAGTTTATTATATGTCAGTTATACCTCAATAAAGCTTTTGTTATAAATCTTTATTCATTATTGTTTTACTTAGGCACATTTTTAAAGGAAAATTTCTATTATTTTAATTATTTTTATTTACAGAAAACTCAGCAGTGTACATTTAACCCAGTTTAGTGGCAGGTTCTTTAGCGTTTGCCTTTTCGAGCTTGGCGATGCGAGCCACAGACTTGGGAGCCAGGACATTGCCGCCCCAGTGATGGTGGATCTCATCGTATCTGTCATTGTAATTGGTCCTAATAGCTTCCACTAGCTTAGCCAAAACGCCTTTGTCTTCCAAGTTAACCTGTGTGAAGGCGACAGTGGTACAGGTCTTCCTGTGGACTAGACATCCCAGTCTTCCCTTCCCCTTGATAATGCAGTAAGGGACCCCCATTTTATGACACAGGGCAGGCAAGAAGACAACCAACTCGATGGGATCCACGTGTGCAGTCACCACCAGCTGAGCTTTCTTTGTTCTCCACCAAGGTGTTGACGGTGTTAACTCCTGCTCAAAGGACAGGTGGTCTCTTACTGGGGACATCCCCTTTGCCAGCAGCTTTCTTCTCAGCCCAGGTCAATAGCCTCTGCTTCTTCTCTTGCTTTGTCTCTGGTCTGTACTTGTGGGCCAGCTTAAGCAGCTGAGTAGCTGTTTGGCGGTCCAGGGCCTGGGTGAACTGGTTAATCGCAGGAGGCACTTTCAGCCGCTTATTGAGGGATGGTTCTCTGCCGCTGCAACCTGATAGAGCAGGGCTATTTCACAAAGTGAGTGAGGTCTCTTTTGGGCTAGATGTCCTGCCCAGTGCCAAAATTCTTAGGCCTTTTCTCAAACAGGGGATTCACCACTTTCTTGTCCTCCTGCTTCTTCACAACAGCAGGGGCCAGAGCCACCTTTTTTCCCTTGGCCTTTCCTTTTGGCATCTTGGACGGCGGGAGGAGAGAGCTACTTAGGCACATTTTTAAACCCTTTTGTATACTTTTTATACAGAGTAAGAAAGGAAAGGTAAATTGATTTTATAGATTTTGTCCTTTTTATCCTAAACCTTTTTGTATAATCAGTATGATGAAATATAAGTAATATTTTTGCTTGAGTTTTTTTCTAAAGCATAAGTGATATCCACATTAGGAAGATAATGTTGGGCCAGGCATGGTGGCTCATGCCTGTAATCCTAGTGCTTTGGGAGGCCAAAGTGGGAGGATTGCTTGAGCCCAGGAGTCCAAGACCAGCCTAGGCAACACAGGCCCCATTTGTACAAAAAATTTAAAAAATTAGCTAGGTGTGGTGGTACGTGCCTGTAGTCCCAAGCTGTTCAGGAGGCTGAGGTGGGTTGATGACTTGGGCCTGGGAGGTTGAGGCTGCAGTGAGCCATGGTCATGCTATTGCACTCCAGCCTGATCAACAGAGTGAGACGCTGTCTCAAAAAACAAACAAACAAAACCAAAAACAAAAACAAAAAAAAAAACAAGAAGATAATGTTGCACCAGTAGTTTTCCAAATGGGATTTCCCATTTGATAAACACAGCCTTCATTTCCATGTGGGCTCCAAATGTTAACTTTGAAATAATAACTACAGTGCTTACCTTTTTAAAGAAGTGAAGGAAAATAAATAAATTATTTTTAATGTATCTACAGGCAACACCAACATTGCTTAGAAGATTTGGATCTCAGCTTATCAAGTCAACTGTTTTGTCAGCCACTACTTCTCTTCGAGTATTAGCCCTTGGTGGTGAAGCGTTTCCATCATTGACAGTTCTCAGAAGCTGGAGAGGAGAAGGCAATAAAACACAAATATTTAATGTTTATGGTATCACAGAGGTATCAAGTTGGGCGACCATTTATAGGATTCCAGAGAAGACTCTTAACTCTACTCTCAAGTAAGGGTTTTCATTGTACTATATAGAGAAGAGAGGCTGTATATTTCTAGGATCTTAACACTGACAGTGTTTTTGATAGGTGCTGGGGTAATAATTTTAGAAACATGATTGTATCTGATATTTTAAGTTGGGAATCCAGAACCTTCCTTACTATAGCTGGTGCCAAGATACTGCTACAACTTTTTGTACTAAATGGTAATGAATAACATATATGGTTACCTTTCCACCTAACCTTTTCCTCTTGTCAGTCTTTGAATTAGAGCGTAACAAACTTTTTTTTCTTTATTTGGTACAGTATGATTTAAATATATTGGAAAATATTCTATTCAAATGAAAAATTTTAAATCTGCTCTGGATCTTATTTTCATAGATGTGAATTGCCTGTACAACTGGGATTTCCACTTCTTGGAACAGTAGTTGAAGTCAGAGATACTAATGGCTTCACAATTCAGGAAGGCAGTGGCCAAGTATTTTTAGGTTGTTTTATATTTGTTGATTGGGAATTTTTTTTTCAAGAAAAATGATCTGATGTGTTAATTTTATTCCTTTCGTCTTTTTCTTTTGTCTATCTCATGCTTTTCAGTGATAATTTTTAATCTCATTCATATAGTCATGAAATACCAAATGTTACAATAATTATTTCAGATAATAATGTCTAATACATTAATAAAAGTAATTTAGAGACTGTAACTTGGACCTTCATATTTATATTTATAGCCAAAATTATATTTAATCAGTAGTCTAAGAATTTTTTTAATTCCATAAATTTTAAGAAATAAATTTCATTTTATCTCTGCTTATTTACTGAACTTATTGTGTCTGATTTTATCAGATAACATTTTAAAATGAGCCCATCTTTTAATATTTAAATTTTGAAGTTTAGTCACTGAACTTTTGGAGATGTTGATTTTATGGTTTTTAATATATTTCCCTTGGATTTTTATGACATTGGTGTTTATATCTTGGGAAGGTGGCAGAAACAGAGTGTGTTTTCTTGATGATGAAGTGACAGTACCACTTGGCACAATGCGAGCTACAGGAGACTTTGTGACTGTGAAAGATGGAGAGATTTTTTTTTTGGGACGAAAAGACAGTCAGATCAAACGTCATGGCAAACGTCTTAACATTGAACTTGTGCAACAGGTAGAACTATTTAAATATTGAATATCTATTAATATATGTAAGTAGTAGAAGCAGCCACCACCAATTTTCTATGCTGGGGTCTCTATTATTTACACCTGACATTTTTGTGTTAGTGATGAATTACAATAAAGGGTATGAATAATTCAGGGTGTCCCTTATCCCCAGCATAAAGAGATGGTTATTCTTTAAATAAGTGACAAATTAGATTTTGATATTTGTGAAATTTAACTGGCTTATTTTGCTTTAGGATCTATTATTTTGAAAAATATTATGAACCCTCTGTGCAAGTAATAGTAACAGTAGCAAAGCAATTTTTAAAAAATCTCCAGTATATTCTAAAATTTAATTCAGCTGTTTTGATTTCAGACATAAAAAAAAATAAGCTTTTAGGAAGCTTGTTTGTAAATATCCTCACTGGCAAATTAGGATAATCTGTCTTATAGGTTGCTGAAGAGCTTCAGCAAGTGGAGTCTTGTGCAGTTACATGGTATAATCAGGAAAAATTAATTCTCTTCATGGTGTCTAAAGATGCTTCAGTAAAAGAATACATCTTTAAAGAACTGCAGAAATATCTTCCAAGTCATGCAGTCCCGGATGAGCTTGTATTGATCGATTCTCTACCATTGACATCCCACGGTAAAGTAATTTAAAGCAGATATGTTTCAGTGCCAAATAATACTAATTGTATTCATAACTAGCTTAATGATAACATAAATCTTTATTTTTATAAATGGTACTAGCATTTATTGTGATAGACCCTCTTTTGACTGCTTTGTATAATTAATTCATTTTATCTTCAGAAAATCCTGTGGATAGGTGGTATTATTCCTATTTACAGATGAAGAAAATAAGGCTTAAAGAGGTTAAGTAGTTAGGTGAGGCATGGTGGTCAGCGCCTGTAGTTTCAGCCACTCAGGGAAGCCAAAGTGGAGGATGGCTTGAGGCCGAGAGTTTGAGGGCACAGTGTGCTATGTTTGTGCCTGTAAATAACCACTATACTCCAGCCTTGGCAACATCTAAAAAAAAAAAAAGAGGTTAAGTAATTTTCCAAAAATCATTTTGCGAGTTAGTGGTTATATTAGTATAGTAGTCATGGTTCTCCAGAAACAGAACCAATATATAGATAGATAAAATATTTATTGTCAGGAATTGGCCCATGCAATTATGGAAGCTAAGAAGTCTAATATCTCCCTTTGGCAAGCTGGAGACTCAGGAAAGTCGGTGCTGTATCCAGTCTGTGTCCTAAGGCCTGAGAATCAGGGGAGCTGATGATATAAATCCCTGTTTGAGGACAGGAGGAGATGAGATGTCCTAGCTTAAGCAGTGATGCAAGAAAAAGGGTGCAGGCCAGGGGCGGCAACTCGCGCGGCACTTTGGGATGCCAAGGCAGGTGGATCACTTGAGGTTGGGAGTTTGAGACTGGCCTGGCCAAAATGGTGAAACCCTGTCTTTACTAAAAATACAAAAAAATTAGCTGATTGCAGTGGTGCACGCCTGTAGTCCCAGCTACTTGGAAGGCTGAGGTGGGAGGATCGCTTGAACCCAGGAGGCAGAGGTTGCAGTAAGCCGAGGTTGCGCCACTACACTCCAGCCTAGGCAACAGAGTGAGACTCCATCTCAAAAAAGAGAAAGAAAAAGCGTGCAAATTCTTCCTTTCTCTGCCTTTTTTCTATTTTGGCCCTCAACAGTTTGGATGATGCCCAATCTACTTTACTGAGTCCTTAATTAGTTTCATCTACTAATCTCATCCAGAAGCACCCTCACAGACCCAGTCAGAAAAATGGTTAATCTGGGCACCCTGTGGCCCCCACCCACATTGATACATACAATTAACCTATCACAGTGATAGAATTGATATTCTGTCTAGGACTGTTTTTTATTTTAATTTTATTTTTATTATTGTTTGTTTTATCTGTCTAGGACTGTTTGACTTCAAAATATATAATCTTAATCACCATATTATATTGCCTTCCCAATTTCATTTTTATTTAATATATACTTCAACATGCAGTAATTGCTCAGGTAATGGAACTATTTCCTTAACTCTTGAAATTGAGATAAATTGGATAAATATTAGCTCCTTTTTTCCTTTTTCTTTTTTTTTTTTTTGGAGATAGGGTCTCACTTCTTCACCCAAGCTGGAATGCAGTGGTGCAGTCAGGGCTCACTACTGCAGCCTCAACTTCCTGGGTTCAAGTGATCCTCCCATCTAAGCCTCCCGAGTAGCTAGAACTACAGGCCAATTTTTTAATTTTTCTGTAGAGACAGGGTCTTGCTGTGTTGCCCAGGCTGGTCTTGAACACCTAGCCCCAAGCGATCCTCCCACCTCAGCCTCCCAAAGTGTTGGGGTTACAGGACTGAGCCACTATGCCTGACCTGTTTCTCATCTATTTCTCTCTACATTCTTGATAGTATCAGACAACTTTTTAGAATTGATTGTTGACAACAAACTCTTTATATGATTTCTGTGTTGTACAAAGAAAAATGTATATGGCTAATGAATATATAAAGGCTTTGAGTGAAATTTTAAAATGTTTTAAAACATTTGTTATTTCTCTTTTATATTAAGGCAAAATTGATGTTTCTGAGTTAAACAAGATATATTTAAACTACATAAACTTGAAGTCTGAGAATAAGCTCAGTGGGAAAGAGGACCTTTGGGAAAAATTACAGTATTTGTGGAAGGTACAATTTTTAAGTTATAAAATGATTATTATAAAGAGGTCATTTTATATCTTTAGGGACTGCTATCATCCTAACAAGTTGGATAAAATTTTCTGAGAATGTTATTGCTACCCAGATGTTAGCTAGTATATCTTCATTTATCCAATTTGTATTAAAATGAAGGTTAGGTTCTCTACTATAAGACTAGATTAAGTTTCCGACAAAGAAATTTATTGAAAGTGAAGTAGTCATAAAAGGCACAAGTAGACAAAGCCTGTTTTGACATAACTTTTCTCTAAGAGGATCGGTGGAATGTAGTAACACTCTTGTCAGAGCTGAGAAAATAGCCAAATCTTGCTATAGCACAGTGTGTTGTCTGTTATACTTAGGGCTTACATCATTATTCTAAAAGAACTTTCAGTAATAATATGTATTTCTACTTGAGAGAGTTTGTTTAAAAATATATCTCAGTAAGTTAATAATTTTTCTTAAATAAAATGTAGATTTTTCTTTTCTAAAGGGTTCTGAAAAGAGGATGTAATTGTGTAGCCTTGTCTAAAAATAGAGGGTATCTAAGATAAAAGTCTCTTCTACTTCATTTTGAGATTCTTGGAAAGTAATTTTGCTTTATATGAAGCAGCCAAAGACAAATTATTCCCATATTATAGAAATATTGGCTATTGGTGTCTTGTGGGCTTTATAATAAATAAATCAGATGTTTTTGTCCCAATTTTATGGGTAAGAAAACTGCTCTAAAGGGAAGTATATTTTGTACTTTTAGAGTGAATTTGTGACAAAATTGGCAGTACAGTGATCTCCTTTAACATAAATAAAATAATTTAAAACTTTATTATTAAAAGTATTTATTTTATATTTCTAATTATTATTATTATTATTTTTGAGATGGAGATTCACTCTGTCGCCCAGGCGGGAGTGCAGTGGCGCAATCTTGGCTCACTGCAACCTCCACCCCCTGGGTTCAAGCGATTCTCTTGCCTCAGCCTCCGAGTAGCTGAGATTACAGGTGGCTACCACTGCACCCAGCTAATTTTCGTGGTTTTAGTGGAGGTGGGGTTTCACTGTGTTGGCCAGGATGGTCTCGAACTCCTGACCTCATGTGATCTGCCCGCCTTGGCCTCCCAGAGTACTGGGATTACAGGCGTGAGCCACTGTACCCGACCTATATTTCTAATTATTAATGTAGGTACTCTCATCTCTATATATTACCTGTAAATGTTGAAGTCTTTTGCTTTTAGACCTTTACGTCACATATTTCTCTATTCTCTCATCTGTAGTCTACTCTGAATCTCCCAGAAGATCTTTTGAGGGTTCCTGATGAGTCACTCTTCTTAAATAGTGGTGGAGATTCCTTAAAGTCCATCCGGCTCCTCAGTGAGATTGAAAAACTTGTTGGTACATCAGTACCTGGGCTTCTGGAAATTATTCTCAGCAGTTCCATTTTAGAGATTTATAATCACATCCTTCAAACAGTGGTTCCAGATGAAGATGTGACATTCAGGAAGAGTTGTGCCACAAAAAGGAAACTCAGCGACATTAATCAAGAGGAAGCCAGTGGAACATCTTTACATCAGAAAGCCATCATGACTTTCACTTGCCAGAATGAGATTAATGCTTTTGTTGTACTGAGCAGAGGGAGTCAAATTTTGTCTCTGAATTCCACTAGGTTTTTAACAAAGTTAGGACATTGCTCTTCAGCCTGTCCTTCTGACTCAGTTTCACAGACCAACATTCAAAATTTGAAAGACTTAAATTCTCCAGTTCTTATTGGGAAGTCAAAAGATCCATCCTGTGTTGCAAAAGTTTCTGAAGAGGGGAAACCTGCGATAGGGCCTCAGAAAATGGAGTTACATGTGAGGTGGAGGTCAGACACAGGCAAATGTGTAGATGCTTCACCGCTGGTTGTAATACCCACTTTTGATAAGTCATCTACAACTGTGTACATTGGTTCCCATTCTCATAGAATGAAGGCAGTTGACTTTTACTCTGGGAAGGTAAAATGGGAACAGATTTTGGGAGATCGAATTGAATCCTCAGCATGTGTATCTAAGTGTGGAAACTTTATTGTGGTGGGTAAGTTTTTGAATTTGAGGTTTGTGAAGTTAAATTGAATTACCATACAATAATCTTCATAGGCCCAAGTTAAATTTTTTAAAAATCTAAATATGATGGGTTTGGTTGCTGTCCAAAAATTATAGTTAACCCTGTGCTGATTAATATTGTGGGCCTTGGGGTCAAGAGTCCCTGGATTTGAACCTACCTGTATAGCTATTATGAACTCTGTGACCTTTGGCAAGTTACTGAACCTCTTAGAATTTCACTTTCCTTGTGGGTAAAATGGGAATAATAATAAAATGTGTTGCTGCATCACAAATACCCCAAAACTCAACAACCTAGAACAACACAAATTTATTGTCTCATAGTTTCTATGGGTCAGCAATTCAGGAGCAGCTTAGCTGGCAGTTCTGGCTCAGGGCTTTCACGTGGCTATAGCCATCTGAAAGCTTGACTTGGGTTGGAAAATCTGCCAAGATAGCTCATTTACATCACTATTAGCAGAAAGCCTCAGTTCTTTGCTGATTCTGGCAGGAAGCTTCAATTCTTGCCACATACGCGTCTCTGTAGGCTGCTTGACTGCCCTTACAACATGGCAGCTAACATTCCTCAGAGTGATCCAGGAGACAGCAAGTAAAGAGGAACAGAGTATCTTTTATGACCTAGCGTTCCAAATTCCATACCATTATTTTTTGTTTTCTTCTGTTAATTAGAAGGGCATAACTCAGCCAGGCGCGGTGGCTCACAGCTGTAATATCAGCACTTTGAGAGGCCGAGGTGGACAGATCGCTTGTGCCCAGGAGTTCGAGACCAGCCTGGGTAACATGCAGAAACTCTGTCGCTACAAAAAATACAAACATTAGCTAGGCATGGTAGTACATGCCTGTAGTCCCAGCTACTTGGATGGCTGAGGTGGGAGGATCACTAGAGCCCAGTAGGTTGAGGCTGCTGTGAGTGGTGATTGTGCCACTGTACTCTGGTCTGAGCAAGCAGAGCAGGACTCTGTCTCAAAAAAAAAAAAAAGTGCATAACTCAGTTCAAGCCACACTCAAGGGGAAGAGAATTAGGCTCCACCTCTTGAAAGGAAGTACATCAAAGAATTCATGTACTTTTTTTTTTTTTTCTTTTTTTTGAGATGGAGTCTGGCTCTGTTTCCCAGGCTGGAGTGCAGTGGCGCGATCTTGGTTCACTACAACCTCCACCTCCCGGGTTCAGGTGATTCTCCTGCCTCAGCCCCCTGAGTAGCTGGTATTACAGGCACATGCCACCACACCCAGCTAATTTTTGTATTTTTTGTAGAGATGGGGTTTCACCATGTTGGTCAGGCTGGTATTGAACTCCTGACCTTGTGATCCACCTGCCTCGGCGTCCCAAAGTGCTGGGATTACAGGTGTGAGCCACTGCACCCAGCCTCCTGGACATATTTTAAAACACTAGAATCTTTTATCAAGCTTTTGGGAGGATTAAATAACTGTTTATGAATCGATTGGTGCATTGCTAGGGACGTGCCACCACACCTGGTTAATATTTGTAATTTTTGTAGAGACAGAGCTTCTGCGTGTTGTCCAGGCTGGTCTCAAACTCCTGGGCTCAAGTGATCTGCCCACCTCAGCCTCCCAAAGTGCTGAGATTACAGGCGTGAGCCACCATGTCTGGCCTGGTGAGCATTTTTTCATAAGTGCTCATTAAGAGTTAGCTACTAACTGCTGCTTAGTTTCATTAAGGTATAGGTGACTTTTACTCTATTAGGAATATGGGGGTCCTGGGTGTAATATCTCCCCCTGACTACAACTCTCTTTTTACTCTCCCAAGTATGTTAGGTTTCATTTTATACGCTCATGGAATCTTCATCAAAGCTTTTCAGACTAAAGGCTTAGGAATAGCTTTCCCTACTTGTGCTATCCTAGCAGCAATCTACTTGAATCTGAATGTGATTCTTCCCTTCTTCCCCTTTAAACAACGGCATTTTGAAAATTATACTACAGAACACTTTCAGTAATACACCTGAATGATAAGAAACTGCTGAATTGTTTCCCAAAGTGACTAAAGTGTTTTGCATTTCCACCATCAATGTGTGAAAAGTCCAGTTGCACCACATTTTTGCTAGTACTTGGTATTGTCAGCTTTAACTTTTTTTTTGTTGTAGCCGTTGAAATAATCATGAGTGGAATTTTATTGTGGTTTTAATTTGCCTTTCCCTAGTGACCAGTGTGTTGAGCATCTTTTTTTTTTTTTTAGATAGGGTCTTGCTCTGTCACCCAGGCTGGAGTGCAGTGACGTCATCATGGCTTACTACACCCTCGAACTCCTGGGCTCAGGTGATGCTCCCACCTCAGCTTCTGGAGTAGCTGGGACTACACATATACCACCACACCTGGCTAATGTTTGTAATTTTTGTAGAGACAGAGCTTCTGCATGTTGTCCAGGCTGGTCTCAAACTCCTGGGCTCAAGCGATCTGCCCACCTCAGCCTCCCAAAGTGCTGGGATTACAGACGTGAGCCACCATGTCTGACGAGCACCTTTTCAAAACCTCATTTGCTCTCTGTGTATCTTTTATGAAGTGTCTATTGAAATCTTTTTCCCATTTTTAAGTTTTTAAATTGAGTTTTAAGAATTGTTTTATGTATTCTGAATATAAATCATTTATCAGATATATGTTTTGCATGTTTTCTCTCAGTCTGGGGCTTGTGTTTTATTCTTTTAGTGTAGTGACGTAGTGTCTTTTGAAGTGGAGTCCTTTGTTTTGATGAAGTCCAATTTAATTTTTTTAATGGGTCATGCTTTTGGTGTCATCTTAGCAATCTTTGCCTAACCCAAGGTCAAAAAGATTTTCTTTTGTATTGTCTTTTGGAATTAAACTGAATTGACAGAAATCTTTACCCAGGTGAGTTCTGGGGTGCTCTACTATGTAGGACATTTCTCTTTGTCATCTCTGAGCTGGCCACTACTCTCTTGCTACTAAATAATAACTGCCAGGGAAAAAAAAAAGCATAAAAAGTACATTGGGAATTGGGCCTCAAATGAGTGGCAGCGGCCATAGGCAGAGCTGTCTAGAGAGTGGGCATCAATGAAATTGCCCTAAATAGCTGTCCCCAAATTCTACTTCTCCTGATTTTCATGATCTCCAGGGAATTTGAGTGACCTTCACTTTGTACATTTGAACTATCTCTACTTCCAGTTAGGTTATTTTGGCTACACCAAGGTCAAGGACTCCTGCCCTGTCTTCTCATCCATAGCAGCAATTTGGGAAAAGCAGTTTAGTTGTTAAGAGCATAGGCTCTGGAGATTGACTTCTTAGATTCAAATCTTGGTTTGCCACATATGAGCTCTGTAATTTTTCCCCAGTAATTTAGTCTCTCTGTGCTTCAATTTTGTTATCTATAAAATGTGGTTATAATAGTACTTACTTCACTGTGGGGATTAAATGAATTAATAGATGTAACATACTTAGAATAACACCTGACACATAGTAAATGCTCAATGAACATTGACTATTAACGTTAGCACTTCTTAAACACCTTCTATGCACTGGGCATTTGTTCACATTATCTGAATTGTTGCAATAACCCTGGAAGTAGATGACTCCACATTCTGCAGATGAATAATTTGGGGCTTAGCAACACTGGGTGATTTAAATGCCCAGTGACAGTCGTGATGAAATCTGAATCCAGATGTGTCAAAAATCTCTCTCCACCACAGTGTACTTTATTATTTTTTCAGTAGTGAAGCGCTTCTTAAAAATATGTAAAAAAATTAGTGAAGTACTTTTAAAAGATAAGATACACCTACTAAATAGATATTTTACATAAGTGATTACTAATTCAGTTTCTGCTTTACATTGCTAAAATGTAAGCCAGATGAGCTTATCATAGAGCCTATGTATAAGAGGAGGACTGAATATAAATTGCATGCTGTAGGCTAAAGAATTATTTTCCAGTAATATATCTATACCAAATCTTTTGTGCTTTGTTTCTTGGTAGGCTGTTATAATGGATTAGTTTATGTTCTGAAAAGTAATAGTGGAGAAAAATACTGGATGTTTACTACTGAAGATGCTGTCAAAAGCTCGGCAACCATGGATCCAACCACAGGACTCATTTACATTGGATCTCATGACCAGCACGCATATGCTTTAGATATTTATGTAAGGATTGACCTCAAATTAGCTGGGCATGGTGGCGCATGCCTGTAATGGTAGTTACTCCAGAGGCTGAGGTGGGAGGATTGCGTGAACCTGGGAGGTGGAGGTTGCAGTGAGCCAAGATTGTGACAGTGTATTGCAGCCTGGGTGACAGAGTGAGACTCTATCTCAAAAAAAAAAAAAAAAGAAAATTCACCTCATTAGTCTAATACCATAAGCATAGAAGTATTAAATTTCAATACTTAGAAGAAGAGTGAGTAACTGTCAGGTGTAGTTGAGCCTTGGAACAGGTATTAACTATTTCCCAAGCTTGTGTGGTCTGGGAAGAATAAAGCATTAATTAAGTCTTAATATCTTAAGACCTTTTTAACTTCATTACCAAATTTACCACAAATAAGTGTGCTACTCAGAGTTTTGGAATTAAAGAATTTAGGATTATCATCTTGACAGTAGAAAAAAATGACGAAGATATCAATAAGATATTTTAAGACCTGATTACATAAAAATTAAAATGTTATGTAAGAATTATGAAATTAAGCTGGGAAAATTTTTGAAATAAATGTAAAAAAAGTAGAAATTCATTTATATTTATAAGTATTAATGAAAATAAAGATCAAATACAAATTAATAAGACAAATGTAGAGCAGATAGAAAAATAAACAAGGGACATTAATACACAGGACCCCAAAGAAGAGACGGCTAGTAAATGTATATAAATAGTTCATGAATTTAATAATCAAAGGAATGAAAATTAAAAACTCTTGAGATAAACAAATGGTATTAGATTAGAAGACATATTCATCATAACATTAAATGCTGATGAGAGTGGTAAGAGGTTGTAACTAGTGAGGCCTCTAATGAAAACGATTTGACCATAGGTAACAATATCATATCCTTGATCCAATAAAATTCGTTTTTTGGAAATCCTGGCAAAAATAATCAGAAACATAGTCAAATATATGCATTAAGATGCCTATTTCTAAGTTGTTTATAATACCTAGAAATTCCAAAAAACGTTCAATGATAAGGTAGAGAGAGAAATTATTTATGTTCATATGGGATATTATGGATTAAAATTATATTTAAATCATTTTACAAAATCAGTGAGCAAAATATGATACCAAGTTATATCTTCAGAATGATCTCAGCTATATTAGATCGTGTGTGTGTATATACACATATTCTCAGATGTGTGCGCCCAGACACACACACCCATACCCCAAAAAGATCAAATGAGAAAATGCTAAAATGTTAACACTGGTTGTCTCTGGGTAGTGTCCTTTGTCTTTATACTAATCTGATTCTCCACAGTAGGCATGTATTTTATACTAAAGATAAAAACTTATATTAACTAAACAGACATAATATCATGAAGGGTAGGTTATATGGATTTGTTAACCATCAACAAGAACAAATTAATTTGTTTTCTTATTTGCAGAGAAAGAAGTGTGTTTGGAAGTCAAAATGTGGAGGAACTGTCTTTTCCTCTCCGTGTTTGAACCTGATTCCACATCATTTGTATTTTGCTACATTGGGAGGACTTTTACTGGCTGTAAATCCTGTAGGCATAAAATAATACATATTGATTTTATTACTTTTCTTTAAATTTGTAAAACTTTTGCTTTGAGCTTTGAAAGTTTGAGTAGTTTTCAGTTAATTGTAGTAGTCCACATACACCAAACTGGAATTCATTAAAAATGATTGACATGAGATCTAGAAAGATAAGAAAATTTAAATTCCTGTATATATATATGTATTTTTTTGTTTGTTTGTTTGTTTGTTTTTTGACAGAGTCTCCCTCTGTCACCCAGGCTGGAGTGCAGTGGCGCAATCTCAGCTTACTGCAACCTCTGCCTCCCAGGTTCAAATTGACAGAATTTTTTTCATCATATTAAGAACTTTATGTCCATCACAGGGATAACTCTTAGGTGCTAGTTTTTTCTTTGCTGCTTTTATTGCAAGCCTTTTTCCTAGTTCTCATAAATAGCACTGATTAATTTTATATATGTATACCAGCTTCATTTATGTCTGCATACCACTACAGCATTTTCTGCTATTTTAGTTCTACCCCTAGGAGATGTATGAGTTTGTTTTTTAAAGGGTAACTGATTAGTAGGATGACATAAAATGCTGTGAATTGCTTTTTCCTGTGACAGGCTACTGGGAACGTTATTTGGAAACATTCCTGTGGAAAACCACTCTTCTCTTCCCCACGATGTTGCTCACAGTATATTTGTATTGGCTGTGTAGATGGGAATTTACTCTGCTTTACTCACTTTGGAGAACAGGTAATAGAACTAGAAATTTTTTATATATACATTTTTATATATATAAAAATGTATATATAAAAAATAGAACTAGAAATTTTATATATCTATAGTTCTATTTATATTTTTAAAATTTACTTTTCTTAAAGGCAAAGCAGATGGTGACAACTGAAGTAACATTTTAAACATCATTATTCAACTCACGGTGTTGAGAAGTAGTTCTATTTTAATTGTGAAGCCATGGATTTCTTAATTTTTTAAAGAAGACATAGTAGATTTAAAAGATTTCTACCCAAACATTGTTACACTTCTTTTGTCATCTCCCCCAATTTTTAAAATATTACCAGTTTTTAGCCTGTTTTATTATAACTTCTATTGAGATTATGAAAGTTTAAATAAAACCCCTGGATTCTTTTAATTGATACAGACATTTGTACCTATTTATGGGGTATGTATGTGATATTTTGTTACAATCATAGACTGTGTAATGATTAAGTCAGGGTGTTTGTGGTGTCCATCACCTTGAGTACTTATTATTTCTATGTGTTGGGATCATTTCACGTCTTCTCTTTTAGCTGTTCTGAAATATACAACATATTTGTTGTTGGCTGTAGTCATCCTACTCTGCTACTGAACATTAGAACTTATTTTTTCTTACTATATGTTTTTACCTATTAACTAACCTGTTTTTATTTTTTTATTAGCCAACCCACCCCAACTTCTTTTTTTTTTTTTTTGAGACAGAATCTTGCTCTGTTACCAGGCTGGAGTACATTGGTGTGATCTTGGCTCACTGCAACCTCCACCTCGTGGGTTCAAGCAATTCTCCTGCTTCAGCCTCCCAAGTAGCTGGGACTACAGGCGCATGCTGCCATGCCTGGCTAATTTTTGTATTTTTAGTAGAGACGGGGTTTCACCATGTTGCCCAGGCTGGTCTCGAACTCCTGACCTCAAGTGATCCACCTGCCTCAGCCTCCCAAAGTATTGAGATTACAGGCATGAGCCACCACGCCCGGCCCCCAACTTCTAATATTCCATTTTCTTCCTCCCTGAGATCAACTTTTTTAGCTCTCACATATGAGTGAGAACATGCAATATTTGTCTTTTTGGGCCTGGCTTAATTTCACTTAAGATAAAAATCTCCAATGGCCGGGCATCATGGCTCACGCCTGTAATCCCAGCACTTTGGGAGGCCGAGGCGGGAGGATCACAGAGTCAGGAGATCGAGACCATCCTGGCCAACATGGTGAAACCCCGTCTCTACTAAAATACAAAAAAAATAAAAAAAATTAGCTGGGCATGGTGGCACGCGCCTGTAGTCCCAGCTACTTGGGAGGCTGAAGCAGGGGAATCGCTGGAACCCGGGAGGTGGAGGTTGCAGTGAGCCAAGATCGTGCCACTGCACTCCAACCTGGTGACAGAGCGAGACTGTCTCCAAAAAAAAAAAAAAAAAAGATAAAAGTCTCCAGTTCCATCCATGTTGCTGCAAATGACATGATTTCCTTGGTTTTTATGGCCTGATAGTATTTCACTGCATCTATATATACTACATTTTCTTTATCCACTCATCCATTGGTGGACACTTAAGTGCATTCCATATCTTTGCTCTTGTGAATTGTGCTGCAGTAAACATGGGAGATGGGAGTGCAGGTTGTCTCTTTGATATACTGATTTTTTGTCTTTGGGTAAATAGTAGTAGGACTGTTGGATATGATAGTTCTCTTCTTAGTTTTTTGAGAAATCTCCATACTGTTTTCCACAATGACTACCCTAATTTACATTCCCACCAGCAGTGTAAGTTCCTTTTTCTCCACATCCTTGTCAGCATTTGTTATGTTCTTTTAGTAACAGCCATTTTAACTTGGTAAGAAGATATCTCATTGTGGTTTTGATTTGCATTTCCCTGATCATTAGTGATGTTGAGTGTTTTTTTCATATACCTGTTAGCCATTTGTATGTCTTCTTTTGAGATATGTCTATTCATCTCCCTTGCCCACTTTTTAATAGGATTTGTTTACTGTTGTGTTGTTTGAGTTCCTCATATTCTATATATTAGTCCCTTGTTGGATGAATAGTTTGCAAGTATTCTCTCCCATTCAACAGGCTGTCTCTTCACTCTGTTGTTTCCTTTGCTGTGCAGAAGCTTTTTAGCTTAATATAGTCCCACTTAACTATTTTTATTTTTGTTGCCTATACTTTTTAGGCCTTAGCTATAAAAGCTTTGCTTAGACCAGTGTCCTGAAGTGATTCCCTTACGTTTTCTTCTAGTAGTTTTAACTAGTTTTGGGTCTTAAATTTAAGTCTTTAATCCATCTCGAGTTTATTTTTATATGCAGTGAGAGAGAGGGGTCTGGTTTATTCTTCTGCATGTAGAGCTCCAATTTTCCCAGCACCATTTATTGAAGAGGGTGTCCATTCCCCATTGTGTATTTTTGACACCTTTCTCAAAACTCCATTGGCTGTAACTACGTGGATTTATTTCTAGGTTCTCCATTCTATTACATTGATCTATCTATTTTTATACCAATACAGTGCCATTTAGACTAAATTAGCCTTATTTTGAAGTCAGTTACTGTGATGCCTCCAGCTTTGTTCTTTTTACCCAATATTGCTTTGGCTATTCTGGGTCTTTTTTGGTTCCATATGAATTTTATTTTCTTTAATTTTATTTTTTGAGATGGAATCTTGTTCTGTTGCCCAGGCTGGAGTGCACTGGCACAGTTTTGGCTCACTGAAACCTCTGCCTCCTGGGTTCAAGCCATTCTCCTGCCTCAGCCTCCTGAATAGCTAGGATTACAGGTGTGTACCACCACACCCAGCTAATTTTTGTATTTTTAGTAGAGATGGGGTTTCACCATGTTGGCCAGGCTGGTCTCGAACTCCTGACCTCAGGTGATCCACCTGCCTTGGCCTCCCAAAGTGTTGGGATTACAGGTGTGAGCCACCGTGCCTGGCCACAACTTATAACTGTTTATCATTGCCCATAAACTCTTCCTTTCAGCACAATTAATTCTTTTTTCCTACATTTGGAAAAGAAGATACATAGTTTGTAAGAAGATATATTGAAAACTGGTCTCAATTTTTTTTTTTTTTTTTTTTTTTGAGACAAGGTCTCACTATCGCCCAGGGTGGAGTGCAGTAGTGTGATCTTGGCTCACTGCAACCTCTGCCTCCCAGGTTCAAGTGGTTCTCCCACCTCAGCCTCCCCAGTAGCTGGGACTGTAGGTGCGTGCCACCACACCTGGCTAATTTTTGTATTTTTAATAGAGACGGGGTTTCACCATGTTGGCCAAGCTGGTCTTGAACTCCTGACTGCAGGTGATCTGCCTGCCTTGGCCTCCCAAAATGCTGGGATTATAGGCATGAAACACCATGCCTGGCCCAGTTTTTAATAAGATACACTGAAGGCTGGATGTGGTGGCTCACACCTGTAATCTCTGCACTTTGGGAGGCCGAGGTGGGCGGATCACGAGGTCAGGAGATCGAGACCATCCTGGCTAACATGGTGAAACCTCATCTCTACTAAAAATACAAAAAATTACCTGGGTGTGGTGGCATGCACCTAGCTACTCGGGAGGCTGAGGTGGGAGAAGCACTTCAACCTGGCGAGCAGAGGATGCAGTGAGCTGAGATCATGCCACTGCACTCCAGCCTGGGCGACAGAGCAAGACTCCATCTCAAAAAAAAAAAAATAATAATAATAATAAATAAAAATTAAAAAAAGATAATATTGAAAACTCAATGTAGTTTTACCTTTGAACTCTCTGTCTCTGAATAATACTAACTCTTGAATGGAGTTCAAAATTAATTTTACTTATTATGCACGGCAGTGAATCACATAGTAACAACACTCCAGTATATTTTGTCTTAGATTTTACATTTTACCACTGGGACAGAGGTCTAGTATGATAGTGCTACTTTTCAGAAAAAGCCATTTTGTCTGTGTATAGTTACCATTCAAATAGCCTATATCTCTTAGATTTGCATTAAGAACCTCGTAGAGCTTTAAGGGAGAATTGGAGCAATTAGATGAATGAATTATATTTATTTTTATTACTTGTTATAGGTTTGGCAGTTCTCTACCAGTGGACCAATCTTTTCATCCCCGTGTACCTCACCATCAGAGCAAAAAATATTTTTTGGTTCCCATGATTGCTTTATCTACTGTTGTAACATGAAAGGTCACCTGCAGTGGAAATTTGAAACTACTTCAAGGGTCTATGCAACACCGTTTGCTTTCCATAACTACAATGGCAGCAATGAAATGTTGCTGGCAGCAGCATCTACTGATGGGAAAGTGTGGATCTTGGAATCTCAGAGTGGACAATTGCAAAGTGTTTATGAACTTCCTGGAGAAGTCTTCTCTTCTCCTGTGGTCCTGGAATCAATGCTCATTATTGGGTGTAGAGATAATTATGTTTATTGTCTGGATTTATTGGGTGGCAATCAAAAATAATCAAATACAGTCCTTATTTGTGTAACAAATGTGAGATATTTGAAAATATTTTACCATTATACAGCATGTGTACTTATTTTATATTAAAGAAGATTATATTTTGGCTAAGAAACGGAAACTTGTCTACTACACTTGATTAGAGAACAACTATATTTTACTTCCCATAGGAATGACAGAAGCTTTTACAAGGAGTTAGAGAACAAAACACATCAATATAATTAGTAGCACTTTTGTTTAATTAGGTGTGATGGTTAACTTTATATGTCAGCTTGACTGGCTAAGGGATGCTCAGATAGCTGGTAAAACATTATTTCTGGGTTTGTCTGTGAGGCTGTTTCTGGAAAAGATGATTAGCATTTGAATTTGAATCAGTAGACTGAGTAAAGAAGGTCCTCCCTCACCAGTGTGCCAATGTCGGTGGCATCGTTCAATCTGATGAGGGCCTGAATAGAATGAAAAGGTAGAGGAGGGGAAAATGCTGTCTTCTTGCTGAGATGTATCCATCATCTGCTCCTGCCCTTGGACATCAGGGCTTCTGGTTCTGAAGCCTTTGGCCCACTCTCCTGGGTCTCCAGCATGCAAATGGCAGATAGTGGTACTTCTCAGCCTCCATAATCACTTAAGCCAATTTTCATAATACATCATCTCTCCTAATCGCTAGGTTTCTATGGAGAACCCTAATACATTAGGCTAATTTTATGTTTTTTTCTTTAAAAAAGCAAGATCCCAGCTGGGGGGCGGGGGGAGAAACAGAATATACTTGGTGGGTTAAAAACAGTCTTTATTACGTGAATTTGTCATTCATGGCAAAAGGTTTTCCAAGGCAGGATCTAGTTACCGAATTACGTTCCTTAGTTATTTTTAAATGAAGTACTAATGTAGAATAAAATAAACACACATATACCACACCCCCCACATAGTACAATTTCATGGTTATACATGGTGATTTCAGGCATTCATTGTTCCTAGCAATGCCCTTTCCTTAAAATTTTGATCTTTTGCGGGCAGCCAAGATGGCCGAATAGGAACAGCTCCGGTCTACAGCTCCCAGCGTGAGTGACACAGAAGACGGGTGATTTCTGCATTTCCATCTGAGGTACCAGGTTCATCTCACTAGGGAGTGCCAGAGAGTGGGCGCAGGACAGTGGGTGCAGCACAATGCGTGAGCCGAAGAGGGTGAGGCATTGCCTCACTCGGGAAGCGCAAGGGGTCAGGGAGTTCCCTTTCCTAGTCAAAGAAAGGGGTAACAAATGGCACCTGGAAAATCGGGTCACTCCCACACTAATACTGCGCTTTTGCAACGGGCTTAAAAAATGGCACACCAGGAGATTATATCCCGCACCTGCCTTGGAGGGTACTATGCCCACAGAGTCTCGCTGATTGCTAGCAAAGCAGTTTGAGATCAAACTGCAAGGTGGCAGTGAGGCTGGGGGAGGGGCACCTGCCATTGCCCAGGCTTGCTTAGGTAAACAAAGCAGCCAGGAAGCTTGAACTGGGTGGAGCCCACCACAGCTCAAGGAGGCCTGCCTGCCTCTGTAGGCTCCACCTCTGGGGGCAGGGCACAGACAAACAAAAAGACAGCAGTAACCTCTGCAGACTTAAATGTCCCTGTCTGACAGCTTGGAAGAGAGCAGTGGTTCTCCCAGCACGCAGCTGGAGATCTGAGAACAGGCAGACTGCCTCAAGTGGGTCCCTGATCCCTGACCCCCGAGCAGCCTAACTGGGAGGCACCCCCCAGTAGGGGCAGACTGACACCTCACACAGCCAGGTACTCCTCTGAGACAAAACTTCCAGAGGAACGATCAGACAGCAGCATTCGTGGTTAACGAAAATCCGCTGTTCTGCAGCCACCACTGCTGATACCCAGACAAACGGTCTGGAGTGGACCTCTAGCAAACTCCAACAAACCTGCAGCTGAGGGCCCTGTCTGTTAGAAGGAAAACTAACAAACAGAAAGGACATCCACACCAAAAACTCATCTGTACATCACCATCATCGAAGACCAAAAGTAGATAAAAACCACAAAGATGGGGAAAAAACAGAGCAGAAAAACTGGAAACTCTAAAAAGCAGAGCACCTCTCCTCCTCCAAAGGAATGCAGTTCCTCACCAGCAACGGAACAAAGCTGGACGGAGAATGACTTTGATGAGTTGAGAGAAGGCTTCAGACGATCAAACTACTCCGAGCTACAGGAGGAAATTCATACCAAAGGCAAAGAAGTTAAAAACTTCTTTGAAAAAAATTTAGACAAATGTATAACTAGAATAACCAATACAGAGAAGTGCTTAAAGGAGCTGATGCAGCTGAAAGCCAAGGCTCGAGAACTACGTGAAGAAAGAATGCAGAAGCCTCAGGAGCCGATGCAATCAACTGGAAGAAAGGGTATCAGCCATGGAAGATGAAATGAATGAAATGAAGTGAGAAGGGAAGTTTAGAGAAAAAAGAATAAAAAGAAATGAACAAAGCCTCCAAGAAATATGGGACTATGTGAAAAGACCAAATCTACGTCTGATTGGTGTACCTGAACGTGACAGGGAGAATGGAACCAAGTTGGAAAACACTCTGCAGGATATTATCCAGGAGAACTTCCCCAATCTAGCAAGGCAGGCCAACATTCACATTCAGGAAATACAGAGAACACCACAAAGATACTCCTCGAGAGGAACAACTCCAAGACACATAATTGTCAGATTCACCAAAGTTGAAATGAAGGAAAAAATGTTCAGGGCAGCCAGAGAGAAAGGTCAGGTTACCCACAAAGGGAAGCCCATCAGACTAACAGCTGATCACTCAGCAGAAACTCTACAAGCCAGAAGAGAGTGGGGGCCAATATTCAACATTCTTAAAGAAAAGAATTTTCAACCCAGAATTTCATATCCAGCCAAACTAAGCTTCCTAAGTGAAGGAGAAATAAAATCCTTTACAGACAAGCAAATGCTGAGAAATTCTGTCACCACCAGGCCTGCCCTAAAAGAGCTTCTGAAGGAAGCACTAAACATGGAAAGGAACAACCGGTACCAGCCACTGCAAAATCATGCCAAATTGTAAAGACCATCAAGCCTAGGAAGAAACTGCATCAACTAATGAGCAAAATAACCAGCTAACATCATAATGACAGGATCAAATTCACACATAACAATATTAACTTTAAATGTAAATGGACCAAATGCTCCAATTAAAAGACAAAGACTGGCAAATTGGATAAAGAGTCAAGACCCATCAGTGTGCTGTATCCAGGAAACTCATCTCACGTGCAGAGACACACATAGGCTCAAAATAAAAGGATGGAGGAAGATCTACCAAGCAAATGGAAAACAAAAAAAGGCAGGGGTTGCAATCCTAGTATTGGATAAAATAGACTTTAAACCAACAAAGATCAAAAGAGACAAAGAAGGGAATTACATAATGGTAAAGGGATCAATTCAACAAGAAGAGCTAACTATCCTAAATATATATGCACCCAATACAGGAGCACCCAGATTCATAAAGCAAGTCCTGAGTGACCTACAAAGAGACTTAGACTCCCACACAATAATAATGGGAGACTTTAACACCCCACTGTCAACATTAGACAGATCAACGAGACAGAAAGTTAACAAGGATACCCAGGAATTGAACTCAACGCTGCACCAAGCAGACCTAATAGACATCTACAGAACTCTCCACCCCAAATCAACAGAATATACATTCTTCTCAGCACCACACCACACCTATTCCAAAATTGACCACATAGTTGGAAGTAAAGCACTCCTCAGCAAATGTAAAAGAACAGAAATTATAACGAACTGTCTCTCAGACCACAGTGCAATCAAACTAGAACTCAGGATTAAGAAACTCACTCAAAACCGCTCAACTGCATGGAAACTGAACAACCTGCTCCTGAATAACTACTGGGTACATAATGAAATGAAGGCAGAAATCAAGATGTTCTTTGAAACCAATGAGAACAAAGACACAACATACCAGAATCTCTGGGACACATTCAAAGCCGCGTGTAGAGGGAAATTTATAGCACTAAATGCCCACAAGAGAAAGCAGGAAAGATCCAAAATTGACACCCTAACATCACAATTAAAAGAACTAGAAAAGCGAGAGCAAACACATTCAAAAGCTAGCAGAAGGCAAGAAATAACTAAAATCAGAGCAGAACTGAAGGAAATAGAGACACAAAAAACCCTTCAAAAAATTAATGAATCCAGGAGCTGGTTTTCTGAAAGGATCAACTAAATTGATAGACCGCTAGCAAGACTAATAAAGAAGAAAAGAAAGAAGAATCAAATAGACGCAATAAAAAAATGATAAAGGGGATATCACTACCGATCCCACAGAAATACAAACTACCATCAGAGAATACTACAAACACCTCTACGCAAATAAACTAGAAAATCTAGAAGAAATGGATAAATTCCTCGACACATACACCCTCCCAAGACTAAACCAGGAAGAAGTTGAATCGCTGAATAGACCAATAACAGGCTCTGAAATTCTGGCAATAATCAATAGCTTACCAACCAAAAAGAGTCCAGGACCAGATGGATTCACAGCCGAATTCTACCAGAGGTACAAGGAGGAGCTGGTACCATTCCTTCTGAAACTATTCCAATCAACAGAAAAAGAGGGAATCCTCCCTAACTCATTTTATGAGGCCAGCATCATCCTGATAGCAAAGCTGGGCAGAGACACAACCAAAAAAGAGAATTTTAGACCAATATCCTTGATGAACATTGACGCAAAAATCCTCAATAAAATACTGGCAAACTGAATCCAGCAGCACATCAACAAGCTTATCCACCATGAACAAGTGGGCTTCATCCCTGGGATGCAAGGCTGGTTCAATATACACAAATCAATAAACATAATCGAGCATATAAACAGAACCAAAGACAAAAACCACATGATTATCTCAACAGAGGCAGAAAAGGCCTTTGACAAAATTCAACAACCCTTCATGCTAAAAACTCTCAATAAATTAGGTATTGATGGGACATATCTCAAAATAATAAGAGCTATCTATGACAGACCCACAGCCAATATCATACTGAATGGACAAAAACTGGAAACATTCCCTTTGAAAACTGGCACAAGACAGGGATGCCCTCTCTCACCACTCCTATTCAACACAGTGTTGGAAGTTCTGGTCAGGGCAACTAGGCAGGAGAAGGAAATAAAGGGTATTCAATTAGGAAAAGAGGAAGTCAAATTGCCCCTGTTTGCAGATGACATGATTGTATATCTAGAAAACCCCATCGTCTCAGCCCAAAATCTCCTTAAGCTGATAAGCAACTTCAGCAAAGTCTCAGGATACAAAATCAATGTGCAAAAATCACAAGCATTCTTATACACCAATAACAGACAAACAGAGCCAAATCATGAGTGAACTCCCATTCACAATTGCTTCAAAGAGAATAAAATACCTAGGAATACAACTTACAAGGGAGGTGAAGGACCTCTTCAAGGAGAACTACAAACCACTGCTCAGTGAAATAAAAGAGGATACAAACAAATGGAAGAACATTCCATGCTCATGGGTAGGAAGAATCAATATCGTGAAAATGGCCATACTGCCCAAGGTAATTTATAGATTCAATGCCATCCCCATCAAGCTACCAATGACTTTCTTCACAGAATTGGAAAAAACTACTTTAAAGTTCATATGGAACCAAAAAAGAGCCCGCATCACCAAGTCAATCCTAAGCCAAAAGAACAAAGCTAGAGGCATCACGCTACCTGACTTCAAACTATACTACAAGGCTACAGTAACCAAAGCAGCATGGTACTGGTACCAAAACAGAGATATAGATCAATGGAACAGAACAGAGCCCTTAGAAATAACGCCACATATCTACAACTATCTGATCTTTGACAACCTGACAAAAACAAGCAATGGGGAAAGGATTCCCTATTTAATAAATGGTGCTGGGAAGACTGGCTAGCCATATGTAGAAAGCTGAAACTGGATCCCTTCCTTACACCATATACAAAAATTAATTCAAGATGGATTAAAGACTTAAACGTTAGACCTAAAACCATAAAAACCCTAGAAGAAAACCTAGGCATTACCATTCAGGACATAGGCATGGGCAAGGACTTCATGTCTAAAACACCAAAAGCAATGGCAACAAAAGCCAAAATTGACAAATGGGATCTAATCAAACTAAAGAGCTTCTGCACAGTAAAAGAAACTACCATCAGAGTGAACAGGCAACTTACAAAATGGGAGAAAATTTTCACAACCTACTCATCTGACAAAGGGCTAATATCCAGAATCTACAATGAACTCAAGCAAATTTACAAGAAAAAAACAACCCCATCAAAAAGTGGGCAAAGGACATGAACAGACACTTCTCAAAAGAAGACATTTATGCAGCCAAAAAACACATGAAAAAATGCTCACCATCACTGGCCATCAGAGAAATGCAAATCAAAACCACAATGAGATACCATCTCACACCAGTTAGAATGGCAATCATTAAAAAGTCAGGAAACAACAGGTTCTGGAGAGGATGTGGAGAAATAGGAACACTTTTACACTGTTGGTGGGACTGTAAACTAGTTCAACCATTGTGGAAGTCAGTGTGGCGATTCCTCAGGGATCTAGAACTAGAAATACCATTTGACCCAGCCATCCCATTACTGGGTATATACCCAAAGGACTATAAATCATGCTGCTATAAAGACACATGCACACGTATGTTTATTGCGGCACTATTCACAATAGTAAAGACTTGGAAGCAACCCAAATGTCCAACAATGATAGACTGGATTAAGAAAATGTGGCACATATACACCATGGAATACTATGCAGCCATACAAAATGATGAGTTCATGTCCTTTGTAGGGACACATGAAATTGGAAATCATCATTCTCAGTAAACTGTCAGAAGGACAAAAAACCAAACACTGCATGTTCTCACTCATAGGTGGGAATTGAACAATGAGAACACAAGGACACAGGAAGGGGAACATCACACTCTGGGGACTGTTGTGGGGTAGGGGGAGGGGGGAGGGATAGCATTAGGAGATATACCTAATGCTAAATGACGAGTTAATGGGTGCAGCACACCAGTATGGCACATGTATACATATGTAACTAACCTGCACATTGTGCACATGTACCCCAAAACTTAAAGTATAATAATAATAAAATTAAATTAAAAAAAAAAAAAAGCTAAGTAGGGTCAAGCCTGGTTAGTACTTAGATGGGAGACCTCCTTGGAATACTAAGTGCCGTAGGTTTAAGAAAAATATGCAAAATATTTTAAAAATAAATAAAATTAATTCAAGTTATACATACTAAAAAAAAATTTGATCTTTTGCTCATCTTGGAATGGGTTTTTTTTTGCATTAATTTTGATTTTTTTAAAATACTGCATCAAAATAGTATTTCTCTTGATTACTGAGTTTTCTGGCAGCCAAGGCAAGTGCTCACATGCCTAACTCACTTTTCATTTCACCAAGGTCTGGCCCTTTAAGTCAGTATGTCTGATGTGTGGCCATAAGCTGCAGTTCTCACGTGCTCTCAGCTGCTGCTTCTGCTGCTGCTGCTGGTGAGTAGCCCATGCTGTGAGGTCGCTGTACAATCCTTGTGTCTGAGACCCAGACCATTCAATTCCAAGTTAGGATTGAGACAAACATTTTATTTGCCCCCGTTCATTATTTTTCTCTAAAAATACCTAGGAAAAAAAATGTAATAAAACACTTTAAAGTTGTTCTTGTTCAACAAAAGTTATGTAAATATAATGAGATTGTTTTGCAGTTGGTCATCGAAATCACATTCCATCAGTGCCGAAGATCTCATGGGTATTTTTTATTGAAAGATCTTTTCCCTTCAATAATGGACATTTTACATTAAAACTTTATACAACTAAAATATCCAAATTATATTAAAATCACACTAAGGTATTTTCATTAAGAAGTCTCTGCTTTACTGTTGGTAAAAATATTGTAAGACACTTGTAACTAATGTTTCTGCTTTAAAATAAGCAATTAAACTAAACGTCACAAGAAGAGACAATACATACTATACATTTGCAGATAACCGGCTAAATGATAATAGTAATAATGTCTGTGTAAGAATCAATTGCACTTGAAAAATTAAAAAAGTAAACAAAAAACCCTCTAGTTTTATATATAAGTCTATGAACAGAGGTTAATCATCTATAACCTTGCCAGGAGAAGTGTATGTTTGTTTAAATAAAAAAAAAAAAAAGCTTGCATTTAACATAGTAATCATTCATTAAAAAAAAAACTTGAACTTTTTATATGTTTTTACAGAATTCCCCATAGTTTGTTGCTCAGAAGACTACTAAAGCAAAATAACACTTCATTGGTATTTAGTGCAAATTTGGGGTGATTTTGAAATGAAATGTTAAACATGTACCCTTTAGAAGCTGTTAGAAGTAAGTACTGTGACTGCCCTTTCTTCAGTATACTCTTCTTTTAAAGACTTTGATGGAAAAATTTTAACTGAGGTATTTCGCCTATTTTGTTTGGGCACAGTGATATCCCAGCCAATACAAAGATGACACATCTACAATTTTTTGTAACTGATCTTAGTTCCCCACCTGTTCCCTGCCATAATTGGGATATTGTCCAAAGCTGACAGGATGAAAGAAAAAGTCAATTCAGAAGAATTACTGTAGCATTATCATTCCAGGGCTGTAGGTGGAAAGATTCCCATTAAAAAGTGTTATATTAGTGAGGAAATCATTGGAACTAATAAATGCCTACATATAAGATTTAGAAATGAACATTAGTATGGAAGACGTGCAGTGAAATACTAATTGCTTGCCATAGCAATAAAAAAAGGTTACATTGATTTTTAACAGTCTGAAGGTCCAGTATATATGATATTAAATCCAACTTGCAAGAGTACAACTATCCACTTGACCACACATGCCAGCTGCTACAGTGAGGCTGAGCTATTGTTTCTAGAAAGAAAATGGTTTCTACATGGTAAATAACTTTGCCATCATCCTTTATTTAAGGTACATGGTAGAATAACAGCACATTGCATACTGAGCGAGCATAAAGGAAAGTAATGATGGATACTTAATAAAGCATGTTTTTGTAGGAGAGGAAAAAGGATGTAATTCCCTCTGCACAGAGCAAAGGATGTGTACCTATATTTTGGAGTAAGAATCTAAGAAAAGGGGACTATGCCAACACTATGAAATATAAGGTTAGCACCAGCAATATGTGAGTTTGCTAGTATGTCTATGTTTCATGTAAATTTAGGGCAATAAAAGTGAATATATGTGGCTTTTAAACTGCCAAGTCCCTTCTTTGTATGCACATGTGTATGATGATAAAAAGGCCACTTAAAACTCAGATGTTTTTTAAAGGTAGCAAGGTGAATGCTCAAAATTAGAAATGCTACTGGACATGTGACTCTAAATATGAATTACTCAATTATAGTAAAGAAAAGACTTTCTGCAGGAAGTCCTTATTACAAAGGCTCCAAATCTTGGCTTCCTGTTTATTTTCCCTAAAGACCAAAGGGAATTTTCAAACATGTGATGTCAATAACCTGTTGCTTCTTGTAATAAATGGCTGGCTTGGGGGGTTGTTTTATTATTTTTCCTGTCTCACTGTTGCTTTTTGAGTGAATGAGCCTCCCCTTCGAAGTCTGAAAAACTAGATTGCATTAGGATCAGTGTTTCTCACAGTTCTTAACCTTTGGGATCTATCAGAACTGACCCGAAGAGTTTTTGCCAGAATACATATTCTTGGCCCAGTCCCCACAGGCTCTGATTGAGTAGGCCCTAGGAGGGAGCCTACACATCATAAGAACTACTGCCCTAGACGGAGATTCTCAGAGACAGAAAGTGAACTTGTAGCTCTGATCTAGAATTGTCTTTCTTCACTACATTAAATTAAAATGTTCCCTGGGAGCCAACTGGGCCAAATGCTTCACATGTCCTTAAGGAGGGTATTGGAATAACAGGGCCCCACACTATGAATCCACAGTGCGGTAAAAATGTGAATGGATGTGCCTTCTGGGTTACAGCTTCAGAGTAGGGAAAACTCATGAAAACTAACATGGGCACAGTTGGGTGCCAGAATGTTCCTTGTGATTCCCAATTACTCACTGCATTCAGGAGAATGGGTGTTCTTGCTTTTAGCTAGATATGATCCTTTCACCATTACTGTAGAAAGGATAAACATTCCCAGACATATGGTAGAGTAAATGTTTTGGACAAAGAAAATTAGTGCATAGAATCAAAAAACCATTACAAAAGGTTGGCAAAAGTACATGTTCTGAATGGTGTGTGGGTGGGTGTGTGTGCAAGGCCATGAAATGGGCATGGCAGGCTCTCACGAGTTCTTAGCTTAGAGATTTTGCTTCATGTGGTCCTGTGGACGGAATTTTCTCTTGAGAACTAGGAGGAGCTCGAGGCACCAGGACCTAGGGTTGTGCAAATCCACTCTTTACAATGAACACCACCAGTTCAGTTTCTAAACATTATTTTGGAGCCTATAAAACATGCTTCTTTTCCCTAGCTTGATTTCTTTACCCCATATAAAAAATAAATAAATAAAAAGGGCAAGAGAGGAGCCAATAACTGGCAGTAGGGATGGGTGAGAGTCACTCTTTACTTAATAATCTGTGGACAGTCGCTCCAAGCCTTTGCTTTTCTTTTGGCCAAAGCCAGCCAGGCTGGTTCTGTTGACACGGGGGCAGCATCCGGGGTGGAAAACCTCTTGGTGACTTCTTTTACCAGCGGTGCTGGGGGAGCCGAGTCGGAGATCTCCACTGGATTTTGTTTTGAAGGAAAAGGAAAAAGTAAGTTCACAGCCACATTACAAATTTTCTTTTTAATTAACAGATAAACTATGTATTTATCACGACAAACTGTATTTGTCATGTACAACATTGTTTTGAAATATGTATACATTGTGAAATAGCTAAATCTAACTAATTAAAATATACAAAACCTCACAGTTATCATTTTTATGGTGAGAGCATTTAAAATCTACTCTCTTAGGTCTCTTGAACGTATTCCTCTTATCTAACTGAAATTTTGTATCCTTTGATGAACATCTCTCCAACACCGCCCACCCCAGCCATATTTTGATTTATCAGAAGTGTGAGACTGAAAAAAGAAAACCCAGTGAAACACAGAGAGGCAAATTCCTGGACTCCCTCAGTGAGGAGAATGAAGGAAAGCAAGCTATGTGTTTATAACTCTTGCACACAGAATTACAACAACCAAAGTAGTTAGTTCTAATTTCAAAGAATTTCCAGAAGCCTAATCTATATAAAGAAGCTATGCCTGCATGATAACCAGTCAATTCCATGAAGAAAAAGATCAACCCAGCCGACTGGATCTGGTGAGGTTAAAAGCTACCTTCCTGGCCAGGCGTGGTGGATCACGCCTGTAATCTCAGCACTTTGGGAGGTCAAGGAGGGAGGATCACTTGAGGTCAGGAGTTCGAGACCAGCCTGGCCAACATGGTGAAACCCCGTCTCTACTAAAAATACAAAAAGTAGCCAGGCTTGTTGGCAGGTGTCTGTAATCTCAGCAACTTGGGAGGTTGAGGCAGGAGAATCACTTGAACCCCGCAGGCAGAGGTTGCAGTGAATCGACATTGCACCACTGCACTCCAGCATGGGTGACAGAGAGAGACTCTGCTTCAAAAAAAAAAAAAGCTACCGTCCCCACAAAAGCATCCACTGGGTGCTTCTACCTCTGAGTCTCACAGATCCTGCCAGCTCCCATGTCATACTTGTCTCACAGTTCTTTGCACCGTATCACTTTATCAGAGTGTATAGGCTTCTTAATGTGAGAGGGTGCTTGTCTTATCTTTGAGTCATAAATAGTGCCTATGGCAATGGCTTACACATATGCTTCTAGAACTCAGGAAATACTGACTGAGAAGACAAATACTTCAGAACAAAGACTTGCTTTATTAAGCTAGAGCCACTCTTGAGTTGCATTAATCCTTTAGTACTTCTGAGAAATCAGGCAGAGAAAGATTTGACCTCTTTGACTTTGGGGCTTTCACTTTATTTTGAAAAAAACTCATTCTCTGTCTTTTTCTCACTCTTTCTCTTTCTGGTTCTAACAGGTAGAACCCTTAATTCCTATAAGTAAAATCAAATGACATAATGCCTGCGGTTCTTAAGAAATTACACAGCATTCTAAAGTGGTTTTCAAATATAAAGCTTTGGGCCAGGCATGGTGGCTCACGTCTTTAATCCCAGCACTTTGGGAGGCCGAGGTGGGCGGATCACTTGAGGTCAGGAGTTCGAGATTAGCCTGGCCAACATGGTGAAACCCTGTCTCTGCTAAAAATACAAAAATTAGCTGGATGTGGTGGCGTGTGCCTGTACTCCCAGCTACTTGGGAGACTGAGGCAGAAGAATTGCTTGAACCCAGGAGGCGGAGGCTGCAGTGAGCCGAGATGGCGCCATCACACTCCAGCATGGGCAACAGAGCAAGATTCTGTCTCTCCCTCAAAATGCCAAACAAAACTAAAAAACAAATATAAAGCTTCCCTCCGTCACCAGTAGTAAATATATCTTTAATAGTAAGACCTCTTAATATCTCTTGACCTCAGGTAGCCAAGGCATAGAAAAGCCTGGGTCTAGAGATTAGACGCCCTTTGGGGAATAGTGGAGCCTAGTGGGGAAAAGAGATGCCCTATTAATCACTGGTAGGGAGCCTGTTCAGAGTCATCCATCCTTCAAGTGATTGGTAATAAGGAGATAGTTGGATACATTACATCATTTTACCTTTTAACCGAATAAAGAATATTTTCTAAATGTGTACATCTCTTACATGTTATGAACATATAAAAACTGCTGTTGTTAATTAACATCAAAGACACTGTGCTGAGAAACTTTACTCTGTAAAGCCACAGACTATCAGAAACCTGCTGCGTGAAATCACATCAGTGAGAACAGACCATCTCACTTTTGCCTGGAGCTTCTGAGCCACGTGTCACCATCACAGAGATGCAGTTTCCATTTCCAACCCGGGTGCGGAGCTCCTGGTAGTGGTTTTCAGATACAACATTTTACACATTTATCTTTTCTGTTTTTGTTGTTTTTGAGACAGTCTGTCGCTCAGGCTGGAGTGCAGTGGCACGATCTCGGCTCACTGCAACCTCCACTTCCTGGGCTCAAGCAATCTTCCCACCTCAGCCTCCCAAGTAGGTGGGACTACAGGCATGCACCACCACACCTGGCTAATTTTTGTATTTTTAGTAGAGACGGGGTTTCGCCATGTTGCCCAGGCTAATATCGAACTCCTGGGCTCAAGCAATCTGCCTGCCTTGGCCTCCCAAAGTGCTGGGATTACAGGCATGAGCCACCATACCTGGCCCACATTTATCTTTCTTTTCTGTATTTTTAAAATTGATATATATATACACCATACTTGTATATATTTTGGGGGTACATGTGGCATTTTAATACATACAAATAATGTGTAATGATCAATCAGGGTAAGTTGGATATCCATGACCTCAAACATTTCAAACATTTAACTTAACTTTGTAGTTTTAAAGGAAACAGGAGCCTGAGCAAACGTTTCAGCTCAGTCTTGATATTATCTCCTTTAGGACACCATGGCTTTGATTTGACTTATTAAAATGCTACTCCATTTAAATTTTACCTAAACTTCAGCCTTTACCCCAAGTCCTGCTATAATTTTGTCTTTTCTCTTGTTTAGAAGGTTCTTCTGTAAGTTAATAAACCCAACTTTGTCAGAATATAGGCAGAGGGTGCTGGAGATGGCTCATACTGCCGTGCTAAACGTTCACAAATGTAGTGAGCCAGCTGACACCATATTGGTGTAATAGCTTTGAACAGGCCATGGTGGGAGTATTTACACTGAGAAATTGAAGATGCTCCAAACAGAGGTCTCTCTACCCCCTCAAGAGCTAACTGTTAAATATTCACCAACACACCACTGATAGTGGGTGAGCTCCTGGTGGTCTTTATCAAATGAGCTTAATCAGTGTCAACGTTTATGAATGAGGTTATCAGATAGCCTGTGCTTTGAAATGCCTGAGGTGCTCTGCTAGTCATTACACTGTAGGATATAAAGCACGCTCTACAAAGAGAAACCTGGAACTACAGTTACAAAGCAAAGGACCTGCTCTCTACCTGTCACAGACGTAGGAAGAGTGTTGGCCTTTTTCAGCTGTTCTCTGCGCTCAAGCCTGGACACTGCAGTCTCGGGCCTCTTCTCTTCTGGCAGAGCAGTGGACTTGTGCAGGGAACCTGCTCTGCTGACACTGCTGCTTCCAGGCTGCACGCTGACACTGACCTGCGTGGGCAGAGACAGTCATGGGAAGCATGTTTTCAACCTAAGACATGGAAAGACTGACCCTGCAGGCCTTCGGGGCCTCTGCCTGCCAGCCCCTGACCTCTGCTTCCAACGGTGGGCTGGATTACATGTATGAGCCATGTACGCTCAACCACAGCTTCCGGTGAGGGAGCAGCTCAGAGCCAGTGTGCCTAACAGGGAAAGTTACTTTCCCAGAAGAGCCTCATCAAACTGATTATAACATCTGGCCACAGTTTCCTTGCAAAATGTTTGTGTTTCTCATGTAACTTGTATATCACTGCTGTAAGCATATCGTGGATTATGGCAAATCAGGTTAACCTAAGAGCATAAACAAACCAAACCCAGTTTCACACTGAAAACGCTTCCCTGGTTTAATGGTGGTCAGTTTATTTACTGCTTGGCCCTCTCTAAGTACTTTCCACCAGCCCAGCTAGCCTTTTTTGTATCCTTGTGACTGAAAAGAGAACCAAGCTCAGGAAAGCAAAATCACAGCTGAAGCCCAGGATACTCACATTTTCTTTGGAGAGCTTTTCTGCCTGTTTGGCCTCTCTGGCTTGCTTTCTCTCCTCCCGCGTCGCCTGCTGCTCCCGAAACCCCTTTTGCTTTTGCAGTGCTAACGTTATCCACAGCGGCTGAGCAGTTTCCACTTTCTCTGTAAGTTTGGAGCCATCTAAGGAGTGTCTGCTCTGAAGCATCGGCTTCTCTGTGGGGAATAAGACAAAGGCCGGTTTGCAGTGAACTTAACCGCGGACTTATCTCAGTTCCTCACCCCCTAAAACTTGTGACATATTAATAACCCTATGGCATATTCAGCTGGCCCCTTCCTAGCACAAGCTCTATGCTGATGCCTGAGTGGCTCCACTGGGTGGGAAGGTAACATGTTTGATCACCAGAAAAACAAGGGCATTTGTCTTCCCTAGAAATGGAAGAAGTTACTCTGTTAGAAAAAAACTCAAATAAATCTCCAGGGTCATAACATCTCAGGCCTCCAGGGGATCCAGATAGGTATTTGGTTCGTTGTTCTTTTTTAAATTCATTCCTTTTTTTTTGTTGTTTGACAGAGTTTTGAACTGTCACCCAGGCTGGAGCAGTGGTGCAATCTCGGCACATTGCAACCTCTGCCTCCTGGGTTCAGGCAATTCTCCTGCTTCAGCCTCGTGAGTAGCTAGGACTACAGGCGCCTGCAACCACACCTGGCAAATTGTTGTATTTTTAGTAGAGACGGGTTTTCACCATGTTGGCCAGGCTGGTCTCGAACTCCTGACCTTAAGTGATCCACCTGCCTTGGCCTCCCAAGGTGCTATGATTATAGGCGTGAGCCATTGCACCTGGCCCTAATTCATTGCTTTAAATGAAATTTATTTTTAGCCATGGAACCATTTTTTCCCCTCAAAGAACATACTACGTGGAACTCCAATGTTGGAAAGATGAAAAAGGGGCACTACTCTGCCTAATGGGGAAGCTGAAGAACACTGTGGGAAGCCCATGATTTTGGTTCACTGCACTCATTTAATAGATGTGAGTACTCCAGCCACCAAGTGCCATGCCCATGGTCACTCAGCAGTTAGTACACAGGCTTCTGAAGCTAGAACATAGGCCTTCTGACTTCCATCTCTGTTTTTCTTGTGGTTGACTGTCTCACCTATGTAATTGGGGGTAAATACCTCACAGGAGGTTCGTGTGACAGGTTGAGCACTAGGCTCTGAAATTGAGCAGACCTGGATTTGATCTTTGATGATCTTACAAAAACTACTTAACTTCTCTAAGCTTTAGTTTTCTAATCTAGAAAGTGGAGATGATAATGTCTTATTGGGTTGCCATGAAAATTAAAAGATCCTGGCAACCAGAACATTTACAACAGTTCTTGGCAAATCCTGGTCACTCTACAAAAGTGAGCTGTTCTTATATGCCTATGAGACAAGAATCTCCTTTTCCCTCAAGTAAAAATTATGCATGTTCAGAGATAATCAGTTATTGAATCTCTTATTATCTCAAAGGAAAGGAGCTCACTATAGTATTGTTTTTGAAATCCAATAGAAGTTTACACTTTGGTAGTCCAGAACCTTACTTCCAGGGCTCTCAGTCAACTGGATTTTATATCGTATTCCAGGATGAAAAGAAAGAGCAGTGATGAGAAAATAAATTCAAATTAGAAATTCAAGCAAAAAGGGCAGGGGGCAGATTCTGCTTATTTTTCTATATTCTTTAGATCTACAATGCTGTACAAAGAGAATTCATATTTATAATGAGCCTGGGGCACTGCAATATCCCTAAATCATCAAATAACGATTCAGTTATGATCTAACAGAGAAAATAAGACTGACACCTCTTAGAAGTATTTTAAAACAAAACTGAATTTGAAAGAGTTTTTGTTTCATCTTTAGTTAACCAGAAAATCAAAAAGAATTCATCACCTCAAACATTCTGCTTTACACTGAAACTTAACGAGTTTCTGTTTTTTACTCCAGGTCCCTGTAACACTTCTTTAGAAAACTTCTAAAAACCAAGTTGCCAAGATCTAAATGATTTCTATAGAAAGCTGTTATACCAAAGGGAATTCTGATTCTGGCTAAACACTGAATCTGAACTTGCTTGGGAAGGTCACTAAAACAACCAGCCAGTTTCCTGCCAACAACTTAGACTATTATTTACTGGAAGGGTCAAAATGCCTTTAAGTATTAGTAATGAAATTTATAATTGACTAATTTGAAAAAAGAAATCTCTGGGTAGGAGGAGGAGGGAAGATAGTGGTTGCAGTACTGGAACAGCTGAGTGCAATGTGGACGCAGTGGCCTTGGCGGGTCTCCTTCATCTCAGCATTTTACCCCAATCCCAGGTCCACACAAGTGCTTCTCTTGACACTTCTCAAAAATGGGAGAAGAAGAATAAAACCGTTTATCCTCCACAACTGCCTGCAGAACCTCAGAGACCAGCAGAAATCTACCAATACCAAAGAAAACTAAAAGACAGCAAAGACAAGATGTTGTATTTGGCAAAATTGGTAGGAGAAATGTCCACTGACCAGGCTTAGCTCAATTGGGATTCAGTGACAAAAAGGGACCCAAATCATTAAAGATGTTCTCTTAGAAGCACAAGACGTGGCAGTGAAAGACCACAATGTGGAATTCAGATCTGGTTTATATATAAACTGAGTCCACCTCAGGGGGAGGCCAGTGCCTGACAGGCTTCTGCTACCAAAGTAGAGGTTGCTTTGGGATCATGAAGGTTACTGCCATTATTTTATGAAGCTGGTGGAAGGGCCTCCCCACCTCCATGTGAGGCACCCAAGATGGCGAAGTCACCCATACCAAAGAGTATATATTCAGAAGCTTCAACACTGGACCATCACTCACACTATGATGGGGCTGTGATAACGGAAGATCACTTAGTCTAGGAAAGAACTCCTCCATGTGCCATCATTACCACTGTAGGGAGCAGGCAAGTCACTCAACTTTTCAGATACTGCTGTCCATGTCTGTAAGATGGAGCCAAGACTACCTACCTATCCGTGTGCTGTGAGCACCGAAGGAGACGATGCAAATAACTTTGTAAATGATGAAGCACAAAGGATGACTAGTGTTGAAATCATCCAAACACAGTAAAATCTCTTATTACAGTCAAGGTTTTGAAAGATAGTCAATTGCATCACCTATTTGAGGAGTTCAAAATTCCTAATTAAAAATGTATTTTGCTCCAATATAAACCCATTCTCTCTCATTCTAAACTCAGTGGACAGGCGTATCATAGTCCACCTGAGTTGCCTCCTCAAGTTCTGAGGAGATGAGCAAGGATCACAGGGTTCTAGTCACTACTCCCAAAGGGCATTCCTTGCAGAAAGGGATACTAAGCTATTTTTCTGTTTTATCCACCATAAGTACGTTAGAATTTCAGAATGAGATGCTAGGTGTAATGAAAGGTTTTTTTTTTTTTTTTTGAGGCTGGAGTCAGTGCACAATCTCTGCTCACTGCAACCTCTGCATCCTGGGTTCAAGCAATCCTCCTGCCTCAGCCTCCGAGTAGCTGGGATTACAGGTGCCCGCCACCACACCTGGCTAATTTTTGTATTTTTAGTAGAGACAGGGTTTCACCATGTCCAAGGCCAGGCTGGTCTTGAACTCCTTGCCTCAAGTGATCTGCCCGCCTTGGCTTCCCAAACCGTGGGATTATAGGTGTGAGCCACCGTGCCTGGCCTGAAAGTGTTTATAGTACAAGCACATGGGGATTATCATTGCTGTTTTAATCTCACCAGGTAGATTCAGAGTCAACACCCTACAAGTCTACATATTTGTCCTCACTGGCCCCAGCCTTGGCAATGCAGGCCTCTTTATAAAGCACTGGTCTCCAAAAATGGTTGCGTACGTCACAGGAAATGTGAGAGGCAATTCACTGGAGTTAAGAAAGAAAGATTAGAATTTCTATTTCTCTATTTTTAAATGTAAGGATAAAAACAAAATCAAGCTTTTTTTTTTTCCTTTTTTTGAGACAGGGTCTCACTCTGTCACCCAGGTTGGAGTGCAGTGGTGAGATCGCAGCTCACTGTAGCCTCGACCTACTAGGCTCAAGCAATCCTCCCACCTCAGCCTCCCAAGTAGATGGGACCACAGGTGTGTATCATGCCCAGCTAATTTTTGAATTTTTTGTAGAGACAGGGTTTTGCCACATTGCCAGGCTGGTCCTGAACTCCTGGTAGGCTCAAGCAATCTGCCCACCTCAGCCTCCCAAAGTGCTGGGATTACAGGTGTAAGCCACCACATCTGGCCAAAATCAAGCTTTTCTAATACTTAGTACCCTGACTGGCAGTGACCCCATAGCCCATATATTCAAAGGCCATGTAATAACAAATGGTATGTTTAAAGAATCTCCAGGGAAGCTGGGAAGGCTATGTGGGGCTGCATGTGGTGGGTGCTTTTTGTTCTCAGTGGTTCTTGAATTTAGCATATGGGAGGTTCTGCAGTTTGGCGAGTTTATATCTCCTTTTAACTAAATGATCCCTTCCACAATAGACAAATGGCATATGGCATAAAGAAAGTCCTGCAGACAATATACTACTAATAATACGAGTATGAGAAAATAACAGAGCTGAGGAACTCTTTGCCTGCTACTTCCGAAGAAATCATATCCAACAAGAAGCTGGCCAAAGAGAATAAAAAATAGCACCATGATTTGCAATTGCAGATTTAGATCCACTGTTGTTAAGTGTAAGTATAGCTGGTGCTCCAGGGGTTTTAGTTAACAATGATACTACATGTATACAATCAACAAATAAATTGCAGGTCCTTGCCTAACATTTTTATCCTGATGGGGTGTTCAGTCAAACAAATTTGGCCAGTCCTGGGCTACAGCAGCAAGCTGCATAACAAAACCCCAGTGAATGGAGAGAGTGATCCTTGCTTTCAGGCTATTTCTGTATCGAATCAGGAAAAATTCAAATAGCAGAGTGTGACAGCCCAGAATCTGTCCTCACTGGCTCCACTGGGAAAGAAAACAGGGACAGTGATAGATTTGGGGAGAAAATTATAATAATCAAGGGGACAGCCCTAAGAGAAGGAAGTGAGCAGAAGCATGACTTCTTTGGAGAAGGCAAGTGACATAGCAGACGAGGCTGTGAGAGAGACTTTGCAGATACTATGAAAGCCAGTGCCACAAACACTAGTGGCAAAACCAAAAACGGGCCCCTCATCCAGCAGGACAAACAGAAATCATTAGGGAGAAATGGTCTAGAAACTGCTGATCAACATGTCTGTCCAGAAAACCAGGCCAAGCAAGTGGACCATTTAAAAAAGGACAAGCTGGGTGCGGTGGCTCACACCTGTAGTCCCACCTACGAGGAGGCTTAGGCAGGAGGGATGCATGATCCCAGGAGTTCAAGACCAGCCTGGGCAACATAGCAAGACCCTGTCTCTAGATACTAACAATAATAAACAATAAAATAAAATAAGGATATATGGGGTCTTGTCTTCTGTAAAGGCAAGTAACCAGACCAACACTCCTCAGGAAACAAATCATTCCTCTGCAAAAACTGCCCCAAATCTAAATACTTGAACAAAGGAGAAAACAATCCCTCCTAAGAAAACCTCAGGGGACAATTTCTCTGGGAAATGTGAGTAACTTTTGGCTTTGACCCATACTTTACCTCCTATACTCTGCATAAGAGAAAAGAAAAAGTATTAGATGAAGGTTCTCTGGGGGCACAAAAGCTAATCCAACTGACAGCTTTGTTGGTCCAAACATTTAATCTGAAGAAACATCAGGGTCAGCCAGAGGTAAGGCTTGCTCCAAAATTTCTTTGTAGGAGGGCTCTGCAGTGGTGAGCTGGGAGAGGGTAGGGGGTGGGTGGGGGGATGGAGGGACCCAAGCTGCATTTGCAGAGCATTTTACATAAAATGGAGACAGTCAATTATCCCATAGAGAGGATCCATAGGTCTGATGGAGACACCTAAAGTCCCCTAAACTGCCATCATGGTGCCACTACTGCCCAGAAATACAGTGAAGACACTGGTAGGGGACACTCCAGTTTTATCATCACTGCGAGGCCCCCTCAAAATGGTTAATGACATCTTCAGTCATTGGGATTATTATTTCAATTTCTATTGCCAACCGAAAAGGCATTCATCTAACTGTTGGCACCTTTTATCGCTTGTGTAAATAAGTATCATTATCAAGAGTGAACTGCAGACACACTGCAGAGTTGGTCAGCATTTCCCAAATTTGAAAGAATGAGAAGTAACAAGGCTTACTATGAATCACGAGTGAGTGTCTTTCGGGAATCCCACACCAGCCTCTAATTAATGAAGGTGTGCCCAACACCAGCTCCACTGGCTACCTCTGGCGTTGGGCACTTCTGGTTCTAGCAGTGACGTAGTCAATGAGCTGGACAGAGGCAGACAAGGAGCGCAAGGACCACCTGGTGACCATCAAACAGACCATCCAGAGGCAAAACTCCTTATCTGGGGAATTCAGAATTAAACTTCCCTAGTATCTAACATAGGCATCTGGTTCCAGGCTTTTCAACTTTTATAACTAGAATTTCTAGACATCTCTGGAATGTCATGGCAAAACTCATTTTGCAACCCTTGCTGACATTAAGGCACCAAAATGTCCACAAATGTAATCATTTATCACGACCTACATGGCTAATGTGGCCCAAATTACCCTTCCAATTACCCTTAAGCTCTCGACTTAAGGTCCATAAATGCTCCTAAGGAAAATCCACCAGGGCACTCAGTCCTCTCACTGAGGCGCCCCACGGTTTTGTTCTGCAGCGTTCTAATAAAACTTTCCTTTTTCAAATCTGTATTGTTGGTAAATTATTCTCATGAACCTGCGTGTGGATCTCTTCTTGATGCCCTGGCCCTGACACCTCGGCTGGCAGCAGTTACCCACCCTGCAGCTACCCACCTTTCCTCCCGGCCTCGGGTGTTTGAGAAGGTTTCTCTTGCTGAGTGGCAGGCAGAGGTGGGGAAGCAGGTTTCCTCTCTGTCGCCTCTTCCTCCTCGTCCCTCTTCTGTCCCTTCCTTTCCTCGGGGCCTGGGGGCGAGGGTGGCCGGCGGTCACTGCTCTCCTGGTCCTCCCTGGACGGCTCACTTGGCTCTGGGTCCGGCCTCCCCGCTCGGCGAGACAGCAGCTCTACCAAGTAGGGCCTGCTCAGTTTGGAAAGTGGGGATGCTGGTGGGGTCTGACTGGTGGGCTTGGGAGCCAGTGCTGGCTTTTGTGCCAGTGGCATTTTGTTTGCTGCCTTGTCGTGCTCCAGAGCCGGGGTCTGGCTGCTGGCCAGTGGAGGCCCAGGGTGGGCCACAGGAACAGAGCGGCTGCTGGAAGGTTCAGCGGAGTCCCTCCGGGTGGAAGGGGCTTGCCTCCGCTCTTGGGGGAGGGATGGACCATGCTTGAGGGCCACACCCTCCATCTCTTTCTCTCCACGAGCGCTCCCCGCTGCAGGCGGCCCTGCATCCGCGCTGTCTCCGGTGCTGCTGTGCCTCTTCTTCTTCTTCTGTTCTGCCTGTTGGTCGCAGTTGAAGCGCAAGGAATAGTTGGTCCTTCTCAATTTTATTCCAAACGGTGAGGTTTTTTCCTCTCCACCTGGCATCACAGGGTCTGGCTTTGCTATCCCGTTTGCAGTCTCACTGTCCGACGAGGTCGTGAACTCTGTGTGGGCCACCACTTTCTGCGGAGGGTAAGGAAGGCTTGGGACAAGGAAAGACGGGAGGTCTTTGGCAAATTTGCATCCCTCGGTGGTGTCTGCGGGCTCCCGGTGCATCTCCGACTTCTCCGGACCCTTCCCGAGCTCGCGAACACCAGCAGGAGGAGGCTCGGGGGCTGTCTCTTCGCTGGGTCCCAGCATGGGTCTTTTTCGTATGCTTTCAGCTTCCGTGTTCTGTTTGGAGGTCTCCGTGCCACCATCAGAAAATTTCTGCCAGGCAGGCATAATAGAGAACTTTGCATTGACTGGCGGAGTCTTCCGTTGGTTCCCGCGGGAATCACACCGGCCCCTGGGAGTGGACTCATCACCGGGCCTCAACTGGTCCCTCTCGCTGCGCGGGTCACTCTCTGCGTTCTTCAGGATTCTGGACCGAATGGAAGCCCATTCTGCGAGTGCGGACGCGCTGCTGGGAGACTCCTGGGGGGGCTTAGCCTTCCCGCTGCCCGCCCGCGCGTCGCCGGGGCCTCGGGGAGGGTTCTCCCCAGCTGGGGCGTCCGCGTGCTTCTTCTCCTCCAAGCCCAGGAGGGACTTGCACGCGGTGTCCTTGATCTGGCTCAGGTTGACTGCCGGGCCACAGAGCTGCGCGCCCGTGACCAGAATGGCGGTGTGGGGAACGCTCAGGGACGACGGTAGGGCGTGCTGGACTGGGCTGGCTTTGGGGGCCTTTGGTTCCTGGGGAGCAGCGGTGAGCCCCGTGTCCTTTGCGGGCGTCACGGGGCTCAGGTTGACTTTGGGAAAGAGAATCTGCTTCCCTCCGGAGGACACCTGGAACGTGTAGGGCCGGGGCATGGTCTGTCTCTCGTCCACCTCCTGCCACCGCAGCTCCTCCACCTTGCGGCCTTGTTCAAGGGCGGCGGCTTCTTTCCTCTCCACCGGAGGCTGCGCGGCTTCCACCGGCCCCTCTTGTTTCAGGAGAGGCTCCGTGTCCCCTTCTTCTCTCTTTTCCTCGGGCCCAGGACGATCGGCCCCCTGGAAATCCCCGCTCCTTCCCTGCTGCTCTCTTCGCCGCTCGGCCTCTGGGTTCTGCTCCTCGCAAATGCCTGGCTCCTCGGAGTGTTCTCTTTGTCCTTCGGGTTTCAGGCGTTCCTGGTCTTCGAGCCTCTCCTCAAAGTCGTTCAGAAGCTCACTGAGCTGCCCCCTCCAGTCCTCCAGGTGCGCCTGGCCCTCCTCCTCCTCTTCCCCCAGATCCTCCTCCTCCGCGCCCCGCCGGCCCTCCCCAGTCTCCTCCAACGCCTCGGGCGGCCCCTGCACCTCCGCCTCCTGCTGTTCCAGCTCTTCCCATCCCTCAGCCTCCTCCTCCTCCTGCCTTTTGAGCTCCTCCGCGCATCTTCCTTCCTCCTCCTCCTGCCGCCTCCGCTCCTCCAGCCTGGCGTCCTCCTCCAGCCGCCGCCTCTCCTCCGCTTGGGCCTGGGCCTGCAGACGCCTTCGCTCCTCCTCGGCCTCCAGGCGCTCGCGCTCCTCACGCTCCCTCCGCTCCGCGTCCTCCCAACCTGGCGCTTCCAGGCTCCGCTGCTGCTCTTCCCGCGGCGCCCTTTCCGCCTCTAGAGGCGGCTCCTGCCCCTCGCCCTCCTCCTCCAAGAGCTCCTGCCTTCTGTTCTCTTCCCAAAGCCTCCTCTCCAGCGCCTGCAGCCTCTGCTCCTCTAGGCGTCTCTTCTCGGCTGCTTCCGCCTTTTGCCGCTTGCACTTGGCCTCCAGTTCTCGCCAGTAGTCTTCTTGGCGTCTTCTCTCTTCCTCGGAATCCAGCGGATTGGGTTCCTCTTCGTGCCACGTTGGCTTGTCCTCGCCTGGGTGTCCGTTCTGGTCCAGGGAGGGCCGACTCTCAAGGCCGCCTTGCTCATGTTGTGGATCCTAACATTGGAAAGGAAAACACAATTAGCCTTTTGCTTTCTCCACCCACAGTCGTTCCTTTTCCTATTCACAGTGCCAGCAACCCTCTTAATTTCTCAAGAACACCTGGAAGCAGGTATTCTCAAGTTCAGGGATAGCTAAACTCAGGCATCGGTCACCCCACGCAAGACTCTGTCGTGGGAATGGAGAAAAGGACGTGTATTCTGTTTCCGCGCCCCCCTCCCCACCAGCTCCTTTATTTGTCATTCCCTAATTCCTTTGCTTAATATGAACAAACGAGGAAAACCAATATTCAAGCATTAGATAGATGAGCAAAAAGAGACTTGGACTTCATTAATGTCCCCTGGAGCTTGTGATTTGGAAGCCTATCCTAGTCAAACTGAGGGAGCATTGGCTAAACCACTTTTCCACTGCAAAGCAAACACAACGGGTCTGGAGCCCCTCAAAAGGCAACCGCTCCCTCTGAGGTCCACCAGCCTCATGCCAGAAAGGGCGAGGAAAGTAAACAGGCCTGTGTATTCCCCAACACCGCCACACACTCAAGTTCCCGATGGGGAGACACTCAGGTCTTTACATGGCTCCACCCCAATGCCAACCCACTTGTAGAATTAGTGCCCAGTAGGCAAGGGCACCTGCCTGGTCAGCCCGTGCAGGCTCTACACACCTGGGCAAGGCGCCTGTGCTTCTTTGACACCCTCTGTTTTTTTGGCTTAACAGCCAGCTTGTGCTTGGCGGCACTGTTGTCCAGGCGAGCGATGGCCAGGGGGATGGCATCTAAGTTGACACTTTCGATGGTGCCAGCAGAAGAGAAGTGCCTTTTTGGCCGAGACGGTTTAACGGGAGCAACCTGTAGGGGAGATTAAAATAGAAAGTCAGTTGGGATCAGAAGACAACCTGCAGGGAATCGCAGAACGGTAGCACTCGTTCCAGTGTGCGCCTCGCCCAGCCTGGCCCAGGGAATGCAGGTGAGCAGAGGGAACTCCTCAGAAAATGAAATGAACACCCGTTTTGGAACCAAAGGACATTGACTATTTGTTCTGCCAGCGTCCACTGGTATTAACTTGTAAAAGTCATATAACTTTGAGGAACTAATTTTCCTACTTTGACTAATATGAGGTTCAGAGTAGCTCCAAGATTAGCAAAACATAGCCAGGAGGCCAAATACTGCCCACAGCCTGTTTTGGAGAATCAGAGTTTTACCGGGCCACAGCTACACCCATTGTCTTTGGTTGCTTTTTGTGCTATGAAGGAAGAGTGGCACAAAGGAGAGTACTTGTAGCTTCATGTTACAAAGCCTAAAATAATGAGTAGTTTGCTGACCCCTGGCCTAGATCACCTCTGTGCTAAGAACTGTTAAACTCTCAGACACTGCATATATGCCTCAGCTCCTACACAGGACTTAGTCCCTTTGAGGCTGGGAGTGTGTCTTTTTTCATCTTTGTATGGGTCCCCTTTACACCCACGTAGCAAACCTCATTTGGTCAGTGCTCAATAAATATCTGTTGAAGGAATAAAGGAAAATAAAGTATAGCATCTATACCTGGAACACGAAATTCCTGATCGACAAAAATGTTTTGGTATGGCTGGGTGCGATGGCTCACACCTGTAATCCCAGCACTTTGGGAGGCTGAAGCGGGCAGATCACTTGAGGCCAGGAGTTCGAGACCAGTCTGGCCAACATGGCAAAACCCCATCTCTACTAAACACTTTAAAAATAAATTAGCCAGGTGTGGTGGTGCACACCTGTAATCCCAGCTGGGGAGGCTGATGCATGAGAATTGCTTGAACCCAGGATGCGGAGGTTGCAGTGAGCTGAGATCGCTAGGCTGCACTCTAGCCTAGCCCACAAAGCAAGACTCTGTCACACACACACAAAAGTTTTGGTACAATCGCTCCAAAGAAGTCTCAGGGTACTGACTGCACTGAGAAGATAAAAGGAAGAGGGACCTGATGAGAAAAATGAGCGGCAAAAATCTGCCACCGGGACAAGTGCGGTTCTTCAAAGGATGAATTGTGGAATGGCCTGCAGCTCTAGAATACAGATGCAATCACTAAAAAAAAACACAACCTCAGATGAAGGGTAGATTTGGAAAGATCAGAGAGATCGTGACACAGCCCGAACCCAGAGGCCACACTGAATCAGAAGGTAGGACACCACGCCTGTACCTACAGAGAATTCACAGGCTGGCAGCAAGCAAAGGGCTCCTGCTAGAGTGCGGCAGGGGGTGCGGCACTATGCCAGCAGCTCCGATGTGGCCAGGGTTTATTTGTTTGTTCCTGCTGTAGGCATGGAGTGGTGAGGTTTAGCAGATGGGCTTGCTTTTTGCAATTATCTTCTATATGCACAAAAGATGAAAGACCAAGCAGCTAGCTCTAACAGCAAAATGGATGCTTAGTATATATTAATTTATGACAAGAAGCACAGAAAAATCAAGCTTTGGCCTTCTAGCTTTCATTTATTTATGGTTATCTTTATAATGGGCATGAGATTCTAAGCTATTGCTGAATGAAACATTTGTTTCCATCCCCTAATAGATGCATGAGAAAAAGGAGTCGGAGCCAAATGTGACAGATTGAAGACATAGATAAGCACTTGATGCTGAGATTTAAGTGCTGTGCTTTGTTTCTAGCTATCCCAGCTGGCTTCCTCATTGTCTGGGCGGCAGCACTGTCTTGAGCCATCCCCTTCTTCAGGAGCAGATCCTGCTTCCTATACTGTCTGCCAGGACTTGGGAGGATGCCTGGCCCCTTGTGCAGATGAAAGGTCCTCAATGGGGCAGATTGGCTCCTACAGAAGAGGTGCCCGGGGAGAAGAGTCCACAGGGTTCTTACACTCCTGCAGGTAAAGTCCCAGGTTTAAAAAAAAGGACACAGAAAAGTTTAAAAAACAACATAAAAGTAGAGAAATGCTAAAGTGCTTTTTTGTTTTGTTTTTGTTTTGCTTCTCTAAATATAAGAGGACTCATTTCCTTACAGACTGGATATTCTGGAATGCCTTTTTCAATCAATTAACAGGATCTTGAAGTACATGATCCTTTGAGGAAAGCTACCAACTTCTAGGACCCCAAACACAGGCATGCTGGGAGTATGGCCAGTTTTCAGAGCAGAGTTCAGTTCCAGCAGTTGCCTTGCCATGGAAACAGATGCTCCAACATCTGTCACTAGTGGCATTCTGAAGGAATTTAAATATATGAAGGCAACATTTATGAATGGAAAATGAGGCAGCAGGTCGCAAAAAAAAGGGGGGGGGGCAAGATGAAAGTTAAGTAAGGAAAGAAGCTAAATAAATAAGTTCAAATCATATTACCTTCTCTTCCATCTCACTTCCAGCTCCAGGGAGATTCAGAGGACTTAGAGAACTTGGTGTATCACTGGACTGGAACAGTAAGAGAGCATTCAAGTCAAAGGCCTGAACAGGAAGTTCTGGGCAAATAACCAGACACTGTCTGTGCCTGGGTAGGGTCACCCCCTCCTCTACACAGGGGTGCAGCTGGCCTCAGAGAGCCAGCAGGTGTCCCAGTGGAGACTATGCTAATATCCAAACTCCACCAGCACTACCTGAGACACAGAGGGTGCACCAGCCACTCCCCGAGTTCAATGTGTTTCCCACCTGGGTAGTCCCCAGTCTCGGTCATTTGTGTTTTTCTCCACTGCCTGACAGAATGTGAGTAGCTCAACAGCCACTTTCCCTGGGGTGCAGGGCTGTGTCTCATACATGGCCTCCAACCTCAATGCTTTTGGCCTTGCTGGCTGCCTCTGCCCCTTCTCCAGCCACACCTCCCCCATCTAGGCAATGAGTGAGAAGAAGGCCTACCAACTCCACATGCAAAGAGCTGGGCTGAGATGGTGAAAGACCAGGGAGGGGCCAAGAAAACAGCAGAAAGGGAGAAGAAAAAGGCTAAAGATTCACACCCCCATGTCCTAGGCATGCCCAGGAGACCCCCAGAGGTCATTTGTACCTTTCATATGGCCCACTATGCCTCCTATAGTGGTATCTTCTTTTTCTTTTTTTTTTTTTGAGACAGGGTCTCACTTTGTCTCCCAGGCTGGAGTACAGCTGTACAATCACAGCTCACTGTAGCCTAGAACTCCTGGGCTCAAGCCTCAGCCACTCAGGTAGCTGGGACTAGAGGCATGTGCCACGTCTGGCTAACTTTTTACGTTATAAATATATATTTTTTTGAGACAAAGTCTTGCTCTGTCACCCAGTCTGGAGTACAGTGGCGTGATCTCAGCTCACTGCAACCTCTGCCTCCTGGCTTCAAGCTATTCTCCAGCCTCAACCTCCCGAGTAGCTGGGATTACAGGCATGCGCCACCGCATCCAGCTAATTTTTGTATTTTTAGTAGAGATGGGGTTTCACCATATTGGCCAGGCTGATCTCGAACTCCTGACCTCAGGTGATCCGCCCACCTCGGCCTCCCAAAGTGCTGGGATTACAGGCGTGAGCCACCACGCCCAGCCTATTTTATAATTTTTGTAGAGATGAGGTCTCTACAAAATGTTGCCCAGGTTGTTCTCAAACTCCTGGCATCAAGTGATCCTCCCACCTCAGCCTCACAAAGTGCTGGCATTATAGGTATGAGCCATACTGCCTGGCCCCTGCGATACCATCTATCCTGTATTGCCATTTCTTACAAAAGAGTCTTTTCTTCCCTTCCAGAGCAACCATGTCAGCTTGCCCTACCTCCGTCTGTTCTCCACACCACACTTAGAAGAATCTTCAGAAAATACAAATCAGATTATGTCACTGCTCTGCTTAAAATTACTCAGAGGCTTCCTATTATCTTCCAAATAGAATTCACCCTTTTCCCATGGTCTATACAATCCGGCTTGGCACCTCTCTCTACCCTCCCCTTGCCCCCACTAGGGTCCTGCTACACTCCTCACCCAAATAAGAGACCTCTCCACCACCAAGTTACTCACTTTTCCATTACCCTGTTTTATTTTCTGTGCAGCCAGCATTTTTCTTGATCTGAAATGATTCTATTTATATATTGGTTGACTTGTTTGTTGTTTGTTACACCCTCTCATTAGGGTGTAAACTACAGAGGTGGGGGGCCCCTTGTAGAATCTTGCTCACCTCTGTAATACCCATATCTGAGACAGAGCCTGCTGAACAAACAATGCCCCAGGCCACAGTGCCCAGCACTTATGAGCTCATCAATAACTGTGAGGACATTGGCTTCAGATCTCAGGATACCCCTGCACCAAGGCGATGGCTGTTGCTTCTGCCTAGCACTGGAGAGGTTGGGAAGAGCAATTTTAGAGCTGCCGGGAGAGATGGGCCCATCCCTGCTTGACCTACCACACAAAGGGTGTCAATGCATGGGTGCCAGGTGTCACAATGGGCAACAGGGGAGGAATGTCCTTTTTCACATCCCTTCCTCACTTGCCTCTGCAAATCACTCGTCTTTCTCACTACTCTCATGACACATCAGTTGATAATGCATGATTTCTTCTGAGACATGCCCATTTTAATAACACCCAACAAAATTCCAGGGGTCTTGATAGGCAGAGCCTAGAGAATGGGGTTTTTTTTGTTTGTTTTTTCATTTTTTTTTTTAAAGTGAAACCCCAGTGCCTCACCTAGAGAATTCCTGACTCGCTACTGGTTGGACTTTGCTCCTTTTTCCCTAAGAGGTCTAAGGGCATCTTTTCTGCTGCTTTGGAAGAACTCTCATTTCAGGATATGCTCAAAGTGTCAAGAGATCAAATTTAGACAGGATGGTGCTGGAATGTGACTTTCTTTCCAGACTAGGTACTCTTCAAGTTGGCCTGTTTGATGTCTTCTATCTCACGGAGCCCCTACGCATTTCTTTTTTCATTTCCCTTTAAATTAGTCCACTTGGACAAATAATTAGGCAGTACTGCAAAGCAGGCAGTGGCTCAGTCCTAGGGAGACAAAGATGTGTCAGACCCAGTTTGTTCTCAAGGAATCCCATGTTTAGAGATGGAGAGAAAACAGTTACATGGACATAGATAGGGAGAACAGATGTGTAAAAAATGGTAAAGACACACAGCAAAGGCACAAGAAGACAGTACAGCTTGGGGTGAGGCCAGGTACGGCTTCCCAGAAGAGGTAGGCATAAGCCTTGAAGGGTAAGTGAAAGACACTGGGAAGACCGCCTGCAAAGGGCTTGTCTCCTCTTCCTCCCCGTCCTCTTCACTGGCTACAGGTCAGGACACCTGCCAGGAAGTGCCCTCAAGCCCTGAGCTACTCATCAGAAAAGCTCCTCCCTCTAATTCCCCTGCTGCAGACCCCAGGGTTACTGGAGGCCCAATGTCCTGCCCTGGTTTATGAGCAATCAAGTCATTCCCTGGAGGAGACTTACCTTGTTCTCTGCGTCTGAGAGGATGATGTCCTGCTGAGTCACAATTTCCATGGGACTGGTCAGGAACAGATCCTCTTCTAAGCTAGCCTCTCCACTGTTTGCCTTATTCATGGGAATGGCATTGGGTGACCACTGCCCAAACTTGATATTCTTGCCCAACTGTTGCTGGAGAGAAACAGAAGAAAGACATTCTGAAGCAGTGAAGCAGTTCACAACCACCACAACCAGGTTCTCCAGCATGTCTAGTGAGCACTGAGGCATACCTTGTGCACAACTGATTTCTAGACTCAACACCATGCCAGGAAACCATGATGCCATCCTGTAATAAGTTAATTTGTTTTCCACTTTCTTTTCTTTTCTTTTTTTTTCTTTCCCACCTTCAAGCCATGAGCTTTTTCATCCAGCCACCTCTTTCATGGAGATCCCAACATTTCCCAGTGGGCATTGTGGCCACATTTTCTGAACCAAAAGTTGGGATATATGTTATGACAAAAATTTTTGATTAACCTATAAATTCATTTACATAAAAAGTCTCTTAAAAGTGCAAAAGAAATTATAGAAAACAGTTACATGAAATGTAGGAACCACTGAGGGAAATCAAGACCCTAAAGGTTGGTGCAACTGTCCAGCCCCTTTGGGACATATTCACTTTGAAGATTTATACTTCTGCAGCCTTCCTCACCAGCCCTTAGCTTCAGACCCCAAACCAGAACATTGCATTCTGCCACACTGGGTCACTGCCAAGGCAAAGAAGGCCCCAGAGCCAGCAAGTCTTTCCATGATCAATACTAAAACCCTATAAAGGATAGGAACAATCTGGACATCCTCTTTGCCTTGCTGTGGCCACCTAACCGTGACAAAGGAGACAGAGGAACCAAATGGGGAAAAGCCAGGGAGGGACTGATTACTGGTGAGTGGTGGCTAAAAGGACAGGGAAAAGGGAGGGGAAAATGGGGTAGAAATTAGGAAGATTAAATAGTATTTGCAAGTAGAGGAAGGCCAGATTAGAAAAGCAAAAATGTCTCCAGAAGTTGCCCAAAGTCCCCTGGGGGGTAAAATTGCCCCCAGCTGAGAACCACTGCTCTAGACCTAGGTCCTTGGGTTACATAGTCATTATATTCCTCAAAGAATATATTTTCTGAAATGTTCATCTTTCTCTGTTTGTTTGTTTGTTTGTTTGAGACAGGGTCTCGCTCTGTTGCCCAGGCTGGAGTGCAGTGGCCCAATTTTGGCTCATTGCAACCTTGAATTCCCAGGTTCAGACGATTCTCCCATGCTCAGGTGATCCTCCCACCTCAGCCTTCCAAGTATCTGGGACTACAGGTGTGCACCACCACAGCCAGCTAACTTTTGTATTTTTTGTAGAGATGGGGTTTCAACAAGTTGCCCAGGCTGGTCTCAAACTCCTGGTCTCAAGCAATCCGCCCACCTCGGCCTCCCAAAGTGCTGGGATTACAGGCATGAGCCACCGCACCTGGCCTGATATTTATCTCTAATCTGGCTAATATTTAATCCCACAGAGCTGCAAAAAGCCATAGCAATCACCTACTCCAAACCCCTCACTTTGCAAAAAATGTCTGAGGCCCAGTGGAGAGAGGTGACTGGCCCAAGCTTATGGAAAGAATGAGTGGCTCAAAAGGAATCTGGACTCAGGTCTTTTAAAAATAACATTCAGTGTTGTTTTCATTGTACTCCACTGGTGCTCATAAATTTGACTTTGTACTTCTTTCTTCCAGGGGCAGAAATAAAGAGGCAGAGTATTTCTAATACTTCAATGATGTTCCCTGGCGGAAGAATCCCTTGAGGGAAATGTCTTCTCTCCCTTTGAACTCAGCAGTACCAAATCCACCCACGTTTGCCCAGCTCCCCCTCAGCCTTGCACAGTGGGCAGTGAGACTGCAGAGATATAACAGAGATAAGCCCAAGGGTCCCCTCCACATGCCCCCTGGGGACCCCAGCATGCCAAGTCAGGAGCACAGCCAGGCAAGGGCTTGTATACCTGGCTCTCCCAGCCTCACAGGACAGGAGCACACATGAAAAGCCAAGTTCAGCAAGGGAAGTACAGCGTCAGCAGCCTGGAAGTGTTGTGGGGAGGAGAAGGCTGAAAAGGGTGTCTTCTAAAAACAAGTCCAACAGGAAGTGGCAGGTAGTATCTACTCTAAGCAAATCAATAAGCAGGCATGGTTAGAACAGCCAATGGATGGAGTTAGACAAGAGGACATGAAATAACAAGGTAACAGGCCCATCTCACCCTGCAGCCTTGGGAGAGGGGGTGGGGACCTGTGCAGAAGAATGGTTCCTGTGTCCGCCCAGCCCAGCCTTCTCTAGGAGTGTTGGCCAAGAACTGGAAACTGTTCTAAATCCCCTTAGATTGAGACATCTCCTGTTGGGAGGGTCTGCTTTTTACCAATGCTGAGATGAGGACATTTCTTGTGCTTACAGTGGAAAGGATAATTCCTTTTTTTTTTTTTTTTCTGAGACAGGGTCTCTTTCTGTCGCACAGGCTAGAGTGCAGTGGCATGATCATAGCTCACTGCAGCCTCGATGTCCTGGGCTCAAGTGATCCTCCTGCCTTAGCCTCCCAAGTAGCTAGGACCACATGCATCGACCACCACACCTGGCTAATTTTCAGATTTTTTTGTAGAGACGGGGTCTCACCATGATGCCCAGGCTCGTCTCAAACTCCTGGGCTCAACTGATCCTCCTGCATTAGGCTCCCAAGGTGCTGGGATTACAGGTATGAACCACTGCACCCAGCTGGAAAGGATAATTCTTTAATGAATTTCCAAGGAGGACCTGGCCTAACACTCTAATACCATTAAATTAGGATTTTTGCCATCATCACACACACAAAAATTGAATATACTTAAACTTTACTTCATTTTAAATGTTTTAAATTAAATTTTATTTTTTTAGAGTTGGGGTCTCCTTCTGTTGCCCAGGCTAAAGTGCAGTAGTGCCATCATAGCTCACTGCAGCCTCAAACTCCTGGGCTCAAGGAATTCTCCCACCTCAGCCTCCTAAATAGGTGGGACTACAGATGCACACCACCATGCCCAACTAATTTTTAAAATTTTTGTAGAGTTGGGTGGGGTCTTGCTATGTTGCTCAGGCTGGTCGGGAACTCCTAGACTCAAGCAGTCCTCCTGCCTCCGCCTCCCGAAGTGCTGGCATTACAGGCATGAGCCATCACACCTGGCCTGTTTTACTTCATTAGGGCCCTTGTTATAATACTCATGTTGGTCCATCCTGATGCTTAAGAGACAAAAAAAGAATAAGGCAAAATGTAATCACAGTCTGAATTGAAATAATGTCCAAAGATGGAATGACTATTATATCTACAAACAGAAAAGAGAACATGGAAAGGAAAAAAAAAAAAAAGGAATAAGAACAGGAAAAAGAAAGTGCCTGGTACAAAGCAGAGAAATGAAAAGAGTAATGTTAGGAAGTGAAGTTGAGAATTAAAGAGGCAATTCGAGAGGAAGGGACAGGGAACAGAGAAAATGCATCGGCAAGAAGAGGGAGCAGGGCCCAGGAAGAGCAGACCAGCTGCAGTTACAACAGCTGGGGGATGTTGGCAGGGGAGGGCAGAGGGAGAAGAGGCAGAGGGAGGGAGGGAAGCAGAATGTATCTATCATGTATGTCACAGATATGTTCATCCTGGCAAAATCAGCATCATGCTGTTGCCTTTTAGAATGAAAGTGTGCATCTTAGTAAAGAAGCTGACTTGAAATCCCCCCAGAGAAAACAAACTCAGGCTGGTGGCTGGGGAACTTAGGAAGAGAAACTGAGATGAAAGAGGAGAATGGTGGCTGTGATGAAGAGGAGGGCTACAGTTTCTATGTCCAGACGAAGCACTGTCCTCGAAGACATGCCCTACAGCCATCTGGGATGAGACAGTGGACCCAGGCCAGGGCAGGACTCAGGGTCCGAGGCATGGTGCTCAATCCTCAGGTACCCAAGGCCAAGGCCTCGCCCCTACAGGCTCTCCCTGTGGTACCTCCTCTGAATGCTTCCTTCAGCCAACTCAGAGGAGACTGGCTGTTAGGACATTTTGTGTGATTTATTGTATCAACAATTAAGTTTACTGCTCACACCTGTTTGACAATCTCAGGTGTCATGTGAATTGACTATGTGGATAAATGTGTGTTTTTTGTTACTTTAATTCTGCCCACTACTCAGGCATTGTCATGAGAGGAACTATGAAATAAACAATCACTGAAAACCAGACTGTTAAGATAAGCCAGACTTTAAGTTTTCAGAGAGATACACTACTCCTCCTCCCATCTTTAAAAAATATATATATCCCTAGGTTCCTTCTTTCTTTTTTTTTTTTTTTCCTGCAATGGAGTCTCGCTCTGTCACCCAGTCTGGAGTGCCAATGGCACGATCTCGGCTCACTGCAACCTCCGCCTCTGGGGTTCAAGCGATTCTCCTGCCTCAGCCTCCCGAGTACTGGGATTACAGGCACATGCCTGCACGTCCTGCTAATTTTTGTATTTTTAGTAGAGATGGGGTTTCACCATGCTGGCCAGGCTGGTCTTGAACTCCTGGCCTCAAGTGATCCACCCACCTCGACCTCCCAGAGTGCTGGAATTATAGGCATGAGCCACCACACCCAGCTTCCAGACTCCTTCTTTATACACACGGGAAGTATAAACAGAAGGGAGAGTGGAAATCTGTGCCTCAACTGACGCTCCATGTTGCTGGTGGCCATGAATGGAGTTACTGTTGAGACTGGAATGTGAGCTACAAGGAACTATATTTTATTCATTCAAATTGGACCATTTTGTTGTAATGTGGAATGCTGGAGAATGACATTACAGGAATGCATATCCATATTTATAAGGCTTATTCCTACAATGTGGAAATGCCGAGCACACCATATTCTGCAGCTCTCTGCCAGTGTCTAGATTTTCCTATCCTTCAGACTATGTCTAAAGAGCAAAGCAGAAAAAAATAAATAAATAAAGTTGCTGTCTTTTTGAGCAAACTACAGGTATCTCCATAGTTAAAACGAATAATAAAAAAAAAAAGAAAAAGCATACGGAATTAAAGACATCCTGCTCTAGGAAGAAGTGGCTAAGAGCGGGTGTTTATTCTTTGTGTCCTTGACAGCTGCAGTAAGGTGTCAAAATCCCCGAATGTATGACTTTGGTATTTGTAAATGAAATCCAGCTCGGTGGGAGATACAAGCCACTCAGGATGGCGGTGTTCCCTCCTACACCAGATAATCCATGGTACAAACAGACTAAGCATTTCCTGACAAAGGTGTGGTATAATCCTAACAATTACCTGCAGCCTCAGACTGTGGTACCCCTGAGTTTTATCACCAGTTGGTACATACCTCACAGCCCGGTCTGATCTTACACAAACAGGCACCCTCCCTGATCCGTGCTGGTGGGCAGCTGTAGGGAATGTCAAGGTCATTGTAGCTGAAATGCAACGAAGTGCGAAGCTTCTGAAGCCACTCCGTGCTACAGCAGGTCAATAGTGATTGTATAGAGATCGCAGATCTTAAGAGCAGGAGGGGCCCTGAGATCACCCCTTGTGTGCATGCCCCTTAGTTTTCAGGAGGAGAAAGTGCCAGAGAGGTTGAACGACTTCACCCAAAGCCATACAGCCAGGTGGGGCTGGCTTTATATTTCACTGCATTCTGTCACTCATTCAAATGGTATTCACACTATTGGCCACAGAGCGACTCTGTTATGTACAGAGTCCTCACAAAGGACACCACTGTTGGTTTTGTCCCTATAACTGCCCCATATATTAAAATTTGTTTTCACTCTGCACGTGCACTATTTTTATCTTTAGAAAAAAATGGTGATTTTTCTTTTAAATAGTGATTTTTTTCTTTTAAATCTGCCACAGAAATTGTGGCAGATGGTAGATTCACATTACTCAGGAAAGGGGAGGCTGGTTTTTGCTGTATTGAGTTCTTCTGTACTCCGTGGAGAGATCCCAACCTGCAAACTAAGACAGTTCTCGGTGAGCCCACCATGTGCAGGCACTAGAGGGCAACCTTTCCAAATGCAGGCATTACAGACAGACACCCTTCCGTGGGTCTCTAGGAACTCGAAGGGCTGGGAAGTTTCTTAAGCCACAGAGAAAAAAGGCACTCCAGTAGACATCTCATCTCAGAAGAATGTCTTAATAATGGTGGCTAATCAGCTTGCCAGGACATACACTGTCAAATAGGTGTTTTCCATTACTTCTCTCTTTTTAAAAATAAACATACACACATACACAAAGACAATTCCAGACATAAAAACATACATGCCTCAGACACAACTAAATTCTCTCATTCCATGCTGGCATCTACAAGGGGGCGGTCTCTTAGGCTGCTTACTAAGCATCAATACCAGCATCACGTTGTCATGGAAAAATGCAAAGCATTCATGCAAGTTAATAAAGTTACTATCACTTCTACGACTTACCAGGAACATACTGCTTAGTCGACTGAAAAATAAAGCACAGTCTTTTTGGGGATGATTCAGTTATATCTCAAGTCACGCCAAAAAAATCACATTTTCTATGATAATGGTCCCCATTTCCCTCCTCAAAGAACGAACAAAGCCTTTTATGTTTTCAAAAGTATAACTACAGAGCTGAAAGGAAGCTTGTGAATCCATGCAGCAGAAGCAAAACTAGGCAGACTTCGTCTGAATAGATATTGTCAAAATGAGCACACACAAATTAAACAGTTATTCTGCTTTACTCACATTTTTCTTCCTGTGTTTATGCAATTGTCACTTCGGGGAAGTTAGTCATTTTACATTTTATTAATTATGACATCAGGTTATTTAAAATCACGCCTTACTGTTAACAGAAATATTTTTATTGGGTTTCTATCTTTCCAATACTGCAGAATTATATAGTATACTTTTTTACAACACTAAATCCACTTCTTGGCGTGGCAGTGGCATGTGGTGTGATGTGACAGAGCAGGTATCATTGAAGACAAGAGATTTTTATCTGATTTTTTAAAAACTCCTAAAAAGCTCTCATAAAATACAGCTGTTTTGTGAACTGAAATCTGTAAGTCATTCCTCTTAGAAAGGGGATCCAATGAACCGGAAGTTCACAACTTCTTAGGAATAATATTGCAAGAATCAAAAGACTTGAAGAAGGAAAGGTAAGGAGGAAGGGGGTCAAGGTTTTCTTTGGCCATCACCATATTTCCCTCTTCTTCAACCTATAAGAAGTCACAGCTTGCTTTTTCTATAAAAAGTGTTAGAGCACAGCCAGCTAGAACCAAGAATGGAAGCCAGTTAGGAAATGCTAAGATTTGAAGGACATGTCTGGGGTTGGCCCTGAGGGCAGGACTATGGCTTTGGGCAGCGGTGGCAGCAGGCATCAAGATCTAGGCAAGTTGGGTGTCGTTCCAAGGTCTCTTGGCTACTTCCCTGTCTGCCACGTGCTACATTTAGCTGGGTGTTATGTGGAATATGTGACCAGACACAATTTCCACAAAATATCACAAAATACACAGCCTACGCTCCATAGAAACAAGAACACCTCAGAAATAATTTTTTTTTTTTTTTGAGAGGAAATCTCTCTCTGTCGCCAGGCTGGAGTGCAGTGGTGCAATCCTGGCTCACTGCAACCTCCACCTCCTGGGTTCAAGTGATTCTCCTGCCTCAGCCTCCTGAGTAGCTGGGACTACAGGCACCTGCCACCACGCCCAGCTAATTTTTTGTATTTTTAGTAGAGACGGGGTTTCACTGTGTTAGCCAGGATGGTCTCGATCTCCTGCTGATCTCTACTGAGTACAGTGCTTCAGCATATCAGTAGCTACTGAGGGCAGTTGTTCTCTTTTCCTTTTTTTTTTTTTTTTTGCTCATTTATTGATTCATTCATTTAATCCATTGTTGTAGACTTACAGACAGGTGGAAACCAGCAGACCAGAGCCCTCTGTTCATAACCTGGAGACCCTCCAAGCAGCTAGCTGGAGAGCCTCAGAGAAGTGCTTGCTTGGGCATTTCTCTTGGGTAAGCGAATTTTTTTTTTTTTTGGACAAGCTCTCACTCTATCACCCAGGATGGCATGCAGTGGTGCAATCTCAGTTCACTGCAACCTCTGCTTCCTGGGCTCAAGCCATCCTCCCACCTCAGCCTCCTGAGAAGCTGGGACTACAGGCATGCACAACCATGCCCGGCTAACTTTTGTATTTTTGGTAGAGATGGGGTTTCACCATGTTGCCCAGGCTAGTCTCAAACTCCTGAGCTCAAGCAGTCCACCCACCTCGGCCTCCCAAAGTGCTGGAATTATAGGAGTGAGCCACTGTGCCTGGCCAGGTGAGAGAATTCTATCTGCCAAGCAACTAGGCAGACCTCATAGTCAGGCTCTAAGTGCCTCTGCTCTTCTTGCTTTTCCTGTATTATCTGTCATTTCAATCATATTTAGTGAATAATTATTTATTATATTTTCATTGTTAGGGAGGTACCACCCGAGTAGATTTTAGGTAGGAAAACTGCCCCACTCTGCAGAGTGAACTGGAAGTGGCTTAAGAGCTTTGTGATTTTTTTCTGAGACAAGGTGGCTTAGGGTGGTGAGATTTACAAATACAACAGAAAAATAGAGTCGTATCATTCACTGTCCAATTACAGAGACTCGGAAAGTGGATATGTGTTGTGCACACGCTCAGTCAACAGTCAGCACTGATTCAGGGATTATGGGCAATGCTTAACGGTTAGGAACTCTTCCTCTCATCCAAGTCCTATAGCTTTTTGTTGTTGTTGTTGTTGTTGGGGAGAGAGTCTTGCTCTGTCACCCAGGCTGGAGTGCAGTGGCATGATCTCGGCTCACTGCAACCTCTGCCTCCCGGATTCAAGTGATTCTCCTGCCTCACCCTCCCTTGTAGCTGGGATTACAGGTGTGTGCCACCACATCCAGCTAATTTTTGCATTTTTAGTAGAGACAGTGTTTCACCATGTTGCCCAGGCTGCTTTTGAATTCCTGGCCTCAAGTGATCCACCCGACTCGGCCTCCCAAAGTGCTGGGATTACAGGCCTGAGCCACCGCGCCTGGCCCCAAGTCCTGCAGCTTCTCTTGGGTACGTGTTTTCATGTCCAGTAAAATATGAGGGAACAATTTGAAAGAAAAGGAGAGGGTGTGTCATGCAGATGGCTGCAATGGTGATAGTGTAGCTCTTGAAGGTAGGCAGGAGGTTTCCAGAGAATACAGTTGAATTCAAGAAAGCAATAATTCTTACCAGGAGTGACCTCTGGACCTCCCAATCCATTACTCAAGGCCAAGCTCGGGACCTTTTCCCACTTCCCTTCATAACTGGGCCCCTCCTATGGCTCGTACCTTCCACTCTCAAGCTGTCTTACCTGAAGAGTTTTGACTTTGCCCAGGATGTTGTCCTGTGACATTGCTTGAACTGTCTGCTCACTTTCTGCTCCCCCATCAGGGATAAAAATACTGTCATGGGAAAATGCCCGGGTTCCCATAGAATAGTTGAAGGACCTGGAATGTAAATCATGTGCTTCATTTTATTAGGATAAAATTTCTTTTGGCAATTCAGTTTTCCATTATTCCTGATTGGAGGGACTCCACCCACATTCCCAGTCTCATTCGGCAAGCACTTTCAGCATTGTGTGCCTGTCTGCTGGGGGTCAGCCAAGGAGCTGGGTAGACAAAAGGGTCCCCATCTCTTACATAGCCCTGGTTCAGAGCCATTCACCGTGAGAACACAAAGACAGTTACTTATTTGTATAGGATCCAAGACAGAAGGCACTGCAGAACTTTTAATTGGAAGAGCCTTTCTCCAGCTGAGCTGTCACTATCAGTTTTGTCCCAGTAAGTCTTGCCAACCAGAATTTATTAAGTAACATGCAAATCTAGAAGTAAGAGGCAAGGATTTCTTTCTTTCAGATGACAACCAAACTGGAAGAAAGATGTACACATCCCAAACAAAGACTTTGGAAGAGGACTAGAGAATTGTTGATAGAGACAATAAATGCTTTAGCAATTTTGGGAAAATGGGAGACATTTGTGTTAGGGCCATTCTGACAGGCTTTGCATATATGGAACACCTTAGAGGTGGCTGGTATCCAACAAAAACTTTTTAAATTTTTATTTTTATTTATTTATATTTTTTACAGACAAGGTTTTATTCTGTTGCCCAGGCTGGAGTGCAGTGGTGTGATCATGGCTCAATGTAGCCTCAAACTCCTGGGCTCAAGGGATCCTGCAGAGTAGCTAGGAATACAGACATCTGCTCCCACATCCAGCTAATTTATATTATTTTTTGTAGGGATGGGGTCTTGCTATGTTACCCAGGCTGGTTTTGAACTCCTGGCTTCCTCACAAAGCATTGGCATTACAGGCATGAGCCACTAAGCCCAGCTAAAACACTTTTTTTAGTTGAAGGGCTGGACTTGGAGGAAGTCTGGACTTCTACCAGACAATGAGGTATAAGCCGTGTGAAATGCACAAAGACAGCCAGGCACGGTGGCTCATGCCAAGCCCAGCACTTTGGGAGGCAGAGGCAGGCAGATCACCTGAGGTCTGGAGTTCGAGACCAGCCTGGGCAATATGGTGAAACCCCATCTCTACTAAAAATACCAAAAAAACAAAAACAAAAACAAAAAAATAAGCCGAGCATGATGGCTGGCGCCTATAATCCCAGCTACTTGGGAGACTCAGATGGGAGAATCGCTTGAACCCGGGAGGCGGAGATTGCAGTGAGCCAAGATTGCGCCACTGCACTCCAGCCGAGGTGAGACAGAGCGAGACTCAGTCTCAAAAAAAAAAACAACAAAAAAGAAATGCACAAAGAGGAAGCAGCAGAAGTAAGAAAGTAAGATAGCAGTAAGGAAGCAAACTGTTCCTTACTTGATCTTGGAAACTAACTTATCTCTGGGAAAGAGTACACACTGAGGCTGCCAGCTCCTCACAGGGGCAGGAAGAGCAGCAAGGCATGCACATTGCCACAATGCCAGGCAACACAGGCAGCACTTGGAGGGGAGAGAGAGCACAACCTCCTCCTTCCCCTCCCCAGAAAGGGGCCCCTACTGGGGTTTTCTCAGTGACCAAGTGCATGAAAGAATAGCCAGCGCTGGGGGCAGGTGTTCCCAGGCAGTGCCTCCGAACTGAATTACAGAATGCAGTGGGCAAGGTCCTGGGGCAGCTGTACTTGTTATCTGCCCAAGTCTAGACCCAGTTGGGAAGACTAATTACCAAATTTTATCATCTAGTTTGCTAAATTACAGGCAGCATGGTGTAAAAGTGTGCGAGGTTTACAAACGAAAGACTTGGATGTGAGCCTCCTGGCTATGTGATCTTAGGCAATAATAATAATTATTATAAACATCAACCCTTACTTTGATTTAAAAAAAAAAACTGTGTGGAGTTTTACTTTCATTATCTCATTTAATCCCCATCATCACCATCTTGTGACAGATGAAACTCAGAGAGTAAATAACTTATATAAAGACATCCAAATTGAAGGAGTAGACTGAGAAACTGAACTCAGATCTGCTGAGAATAATCTCATGCCAGCCAGCTGCCATATTTTAAAGTGGTAGAAGGTCATATAGTATTGCCACCATGAGTGACACAGGGTATGGGAGAGGAAGACGGTGCAGATGCCATGGGGCCTGGACTATGAGAGGGTTGAAGACACTAAATAGCTAGAATAAGGCATACGTCTTCAGCTAAATAACCCAGGGCACCATACAGCAGCAATTCCCTTTATGGAATATGAGGCACTCTTTTAGGAAACATGCAGGGAGATTAATATGTTATGATCTCCCTGTCCTCAAAGAACCTGGGACCTATGTCACAAACTGAGCTTCCAAGTTCACCTAAAAATGTTATGAAATAAACTTTTCATTTGAAGTTGTGGAATCGAACTTCTGAATATTCTCTGTCTAAACTTCTTTTTCAGATCCCTGGTTATGACTCAGTTGAGACAAGGGGTAAATGACTTCATTTCTACATTGTATTTTTGCAAAGGGCATATATATATGTTTACTAATTTCTCGCAGTTGTGTGTACAGAATACACCAGTGCTAGGCTAAGTTCCATTCCAGTTTCTAAGTCAACCTTGACTGCGTCATGAAGTCTATCCCCCTGATTTATTTTTCCACATAGGCTAAGAATTGGCACTCTCCTGCTCTTTGGTGTTGAACTCCAAACATTCCTGTTGCCGGCAAAGATCTGATGTCCATTCATTACTCACTTCCAGATGATCATATTGAAAAATAGAGAAAATGAAAAGTAATAATAGCAGTAGTAGTAATTATAATAGTGGTGGTCACAGTGGTAACATTTATCCTAGCTAAATTTTATTGGACACTTGTGATGTATCTTGCATATATGCTAACCTCTTTAACATAATATCAGAATCTTTTTGATATATAATATTTAAAACTTATGTGGTAGGCACTGTTAGTAAGGCTGTTTTATGGACAAGGAAACTAAGGTTTGAAGACAATGAGCAATTTGCTATAAATTAAGTAACTGTCTATATTATAATTTTTTCTGGCCTCTGTTCCACTGGTCTACTTGTCTGTTTTTTGTTGTTGTTGTTTTGTTTTTACTTTTTTTACTTACCTGTTTTTATACCAATAACACACTATCTTAATTGCTGTAGCTTTTTAAGGAGTCTTGATATCTAGTAGTTTAAGTTTTTCAGCTCTGGTTTTCTGGGTTTTTTTCTTTCTTTCTTTTCTTTTCTTTTTTTTTCTTTTTTTTTTTTTTTTTTTTTTGAGACAAGGTCTTGCTCTGCTACCCAGGCTGGAGTGCAGTGGCATGATCTCGGCTTAGTGTAAACTCCACCTTCTGGGTTCAAGCAATTCTCCTGCCTCAGCCTCCCAAGTAGCTCGGATTACAGGTGCCCACCACCACGCCTGGTTAATTTTTGTATTTTTGGTAGAGACGGGGTTTTGCCATGCTGGCCAGGCTGGTATCGAACTCCTGGCCTCAAGTGATCAGCCCACCTTGGCCTCCCAAAGTACTGGGATTACAGGCGTGAGCCGCCACACCTGGCTTCTACATAAATTTATACATATACACATACATGAATATACTATTGAGATTGCTTTTAGATGGCATTAAATCTATAAATTTTTAAACTGATGTTTTTACAATACTGAATCTTTTAATCCATGAATATGGGCTGACTCCTCATGTATTTATATCATCTTTAATTTCTCTTAACAAATGTGTTGAAGTTTTCTGTATAGAGGTCTTGTACATATTTTGATAGGTTTATTCTTATATATTTGGTGTTTCTGAATTTATTGTAAATGGTATAGACTAAAAATTCTATTTTCTAATTTTTTAATTAATGGATATAAAATGTAACTTATTTTTATATATTGATCTTATAACCAGAGACTTTGCTAAGTTTATTTATCAATTATAATGACATGACTGCTGATTCTTTTTTTTTTTTTTTTAAGACAGGGTCTCAGTCACCAAGGCTGGAGTGCAGTGGCTAAAGCATAGCTGCTGGGCAACCTTGAACTCCTGGATTTAGGGGATCCTCCTGCCTCAGTCTCCCAAGTAGCTGGGACTACAGGCTCATGCCAGCATACCTGGCTACTTTTAAAATTTTTTGTAGAGATGAGTTCTTGCCATCTTTCCTAGTCTGGTCTGGAACTCCTGCCTCAAGCAATCCTCCCACCTTAGCCTCCCAAAGTGCTGGAATTACAGGCATAAGCCACCACACCTGAAGCATAGAATTTTTGTAGATAAGCTTGTATTACTGCATCTTTGAAAAGACACATGATCTACTGATATGGTTTGGATCTGTGTCCCCGACAAATCTCATGTCAAATTGTAGTCTCCAATGGTGGGAGGTGGCTGGATCATGGAGATGGATTTCTCATGAACGGTTCAGCATAATCCCCTTGGTGCTATTTTCATGGTAGTGAGTGAGTTCTTGCACGATCCTGTTGTTTAAAAGCATGCAGCACCTCCTGCCTTGCTCTCTCTTGCTCCTGCTCCTGCCATGTGAAACACCCCACTCCCTCTTTGCCTTCTGCCATGATTGGAAGCTTCTTGAGGCCTCCTTAGAAGTGGAAGCCACTATGCTTCCTGTACAGCATGCAGGATCACGGCCAATTACACCTCTTTTCTTTATAAATTACCCAGTCTCAGGTATTTCTTCAGAGCAGTGCAAGAGCACACTAATACAGCTATCTTTCATTTATAGCTGATTTTAAAGTTAGCCTCTTTATCTTTGTTTTTTAGCAGTTTTACTCTGGTGTAGCAGGGTGTGAGCTTCTTTTAATTTATTCAGCTTGGGTTACACAGTGCTTCTTAAATCTGTAGCTTGATGTCTTTCATCAGCTTTGGAAAATTCTCAGCCTTTATCTCTTAAATACTGTTGTGCCCCATTTTTCCTCTAATCTCTCTCTGATCCTCCCATGTTAAACCCTTTTAACTACAAGCCACATAACTTTTATTCTCATTATTATAGCTACCATTCTTTTTACTCAATATGATTCAGACTGGATATTTCTATGGACCTGCTTCCAGTTCACTAATTTTCTCTTTAAGTCCAATCTGCTGTTAAAACCCATCTGTTGAGTTCTTAATTTCAGAAGTATATTTTAGATCTCAAATTTCCACTTAATTGTTTAATAAATTTAAGTTCTCTGCTGAAATTCTCCATCTTGTAAACTATATTCTTGAATATATTAATCACAATTATTTGAAAGTCTATCTGAAACTCCAACATCTAGGTCACCTTTAGGTCTATGTCTATTATCTTGTTTTTCTTGTGGTCTGTTTCTTAGATGCCTGGTAATTTTTAATTAGACTTCACACATCATGCCTCAAAAATTTTAGAGGTGGCCAGTCGCGGTGGCTCACGCCTGTAATCCCAGCACTTTGGGAGGCCGAGGCAGGTGGATCACGAGGTCAGGAGATGGAGACCATCCTGGTTAACATGGTGAAACCCTGTCTCTACTAAAAATACAAAAAATTAGCTGGGTGCGGTGGCGGGTGCCTGTAGTCCCAGCTACTCGGGAGGCTGAGGCAGGAGAATGGCGTGAACCCAGGAGGTGGAGGTTGCAGTGAGCCGAGACTGTGCCACTGCACTCCAGCCTGGGCGACAGAGCAAGACTCTGTCTCAAAAAAAAAAAAAAATTTAGAGGCTGGGTTCTCTCCTTCCAGATAGGACTCACCTGATCTTCTTGAAGGCTGCAAACAGCAAAGAAGCACATCACTTCAATCCAATCAAAGACTGAGCTAATTCATGGCTGGTTAGAAATCTTTGTAAGGCTCAGACTACTTCTGTTTTGCCTCCACTTCTAGGGTGTGGTCCTCCCAGAGCCTCAGCTGAGAGCCTGGGTTATTTCCTAAGGTCCCCCTCCTTGGCATATCTGAGTGTAAACTGTTAGAAGCAGCCAGGCCACATCTTAAATGCTTTGCTGCTTAAAAATTTCTTTCAACAGATACCCTAAGTCACCACTCTTGAGTTCAAACTACCACAGATCCCTAGGGAACGAACACAATGCAGCCAATTTATTTGCTACAGTACAACAAAGGAGACCTTGGCTCCAGTTCTCAGTAAGTTCCTTATTTCCATCTGAGAGCGCATCAGCCTGGCCTTCACTGTCCATATAACTATCAGCATTTTTAGTCACAAGTATTTAACCAGTCTCTAAGAAATTCCAAACTTTCCCTCATCTTGTCTTCTCCTGAGCCCTCCAAACTCTTCCAACCTTTGCCTGTTACCCAGTTCCAAGGCTGCTTTGACATTTTCAGGTATCTTTATAGCAATGCCCCATTCTTTGGTACCAGTTTTCTATATTAGGTCATTTTTGTGTTACTGCATAGAAATATCTGAGGCTGGGTAATTTATAAAGAAAAGAGGTTTAACTGGCTTATGGTTCTGCAGGCTATATAAGCATGGCACCAATTATCTGCTTGGCTTCTGGCGAGGGTTTCAAGAAGCTTACAATCATGGTAGAAGGCAAAATGGGGGCAGGTACGTCAGTCATGTGGTGAGAGCAGGAGAAAGAGGGCAGCATTTGTATAATATTAAATCTAATATTAAATCTTTGGTGAGCATGGTTACCAGTTCCAGCTCCAAACAACTCTACAATGTAGATTATTTCCTGTTCTCTGAAGGGGAAGCTGAGGTGGGTAAAAATATTGCCCAAAGTTCCAAAATTTGAGGCAGGGTTGGAATTGAAACTGAATAGCCTTTGCGTGGAGATCTCAGCTTGAAACCATGTTCTAATGAACACAGAGCTTGGTGGAACCATGGTCCTTAACCAGCTGGGAAGTGCAAATTACATGATTGGGAGGTGGAGAGGCAATTTACCACAAATTGTACCTTAGCAGAGTTCGTCCGGACTTCTTTATTCTTGACATTTAAAGATCTTTCACAGTTGATTGTGAAGCAGGCCAACTCCACCTCTCCCTGCTTCCTTTTAAGAGGGAACCAAGAGAGAGGGGCCTTTCAGCTTCAATGCTGCAACTTTCCCTCACTCTCTCTCTGCTCAAATGATAGAAAACGGACTTGCCAGGTGGGAACCTTCTCTTCTGCTACTGAGAACCAGAGCAGCCTCTTGCTTGTGAGAAGAGCTGTATAAAGACCTCTAAAATCCCACAGATTTTAAACCTTCAACTGGAGGATTGTCAATATAGTCATTTAACAATCATTTTAATTTAAACAAGATTTGAAGTCAAATGCAAAGCACACATGGTAAAAGCCAACTCTACAAAGAGAGGAAGAAAGGCCCACTTGGGAAGTTCAGAACAGCACTGGTATCTGAGCAACAGTTTTCATAGTTTTCATAAGCCTAGAAAAGAATCACAGCCCCGACTTACAGAGGCCAGAAAAATAGTCCCTTTGGATTGGAGGTCCCAAGAGCAGAAGTTCCTGGGGCTTTAGAAGGCAGTCAGCTCTCCTATGTACATGTACAAAGGAGCATGGCTGAGATGTTTTAACTGTCATTTCTACATTTCTGTCCTGATTTGCTGTTGTCATTGATATTATTTTTATTGACAGACAGGTTGGGCTTTGAAACATTTCATCAGGCATTTCTAATCAGCCCAAAGATACCAGCTTTTGGACTTGCCCCTCTACTTTTCACTGCCTCCTGCAGTTATCTTTCCAAAGACATTGATGGGAGAACAGCCTGAGGTTGCTCTTCTGGCTTTACCTTTAATAACTGCCTCACTCCAATACTCTCTTCTTCTCCTCATGTGTCTCCAGCTACAGTGGAGTGACTTTCCCACTGTTTCTGCATACTTAACATGAATTCATCAATTTTCCCACAGAACTCCTATCTTTTCTATTTCTTTGTTACTCTCATCCCCCGGACTCTGTGCTATATTATTTTGTAAGTGAGGTAAAGTCCAGATTAGGAGGAAGATACAATGCAAAAACCTTAACAGATAACATCGCCTGTGCTTTCACTTTCAGAAATCCTTCAAAGACAATGTAAAAATTCATGCAGAAGACTGGAAATCCTGAGCTCACAGACCTATTCTGAGCCTGCATTCCACTCTGCCTGACAATATTTCTCTGCACCTATGCCTGGAGGCCTGGAGCGCTGCTCTTCACATCTCTAGTGAGTCTCTATGAGTAAACTGGAAGCAGCAAAAGGCAGTGTACTGTATCAGCGATGACAGGGACAGCCCTCACACAGCCAACAGCCACTGCAGAAAGGGCCCCTCTGTGCTCATGGAGTCCAAGACCCAAGTCTTTATGGATGGAGAAGCTGAGGCCCAGCAAACTGAAGAGAGAGACCCAATCAAAACAGAAACCAGAACTCAGGCTCCTGGCTCCTATTGACACAGCTTAATACAGTGTTTATAGATGTTTGGATTTCTTAGAGAAAACGACATTATATGAATGGTGGCTGCCAGATCATGACAAGAAAGGAGCATTAAGAGGGTTCCAGTTCACCCACGATTGCAAATGTTATACAAAAGAGGATATACCAGTTTTACTTTGTTTTTTTTTTTTTGAGACAGAGTCTCATTCTGTTGCCCAGGCATTCTGTTGCCCAGGCATTCTGCTGCAGTGGTCTCTCTGCTCACTGCAGCTTCGAACTCTCCAGGCTCAAGGGATCCTCCCACCTCAGCCTCCCAAGTAGCTGGAAATACAGGCGTGCACCACCGTGCCTGGCTAAGTTTTTATTTTTTTCATAAAGATGGGATCTTGCCATGTTGCCCAGGCTGGTCTCAAACTCCTGGGCTCAAGTGATCCTCCTGCTTTGGCCTCCCAAAGTGCTGGGATTACAGGTGTGAACCGCCATGCCCAGCCCAGTTTTAATTCTTAAACACAAAATCTGTCATTACCAAGTGGGATCCCAGCAGCCATAAATTTTTTCATATTTGTATAATATTGATCAAGATTTTATCACGATAAAATGTATGTAACATAAAATTTAGTATTTTAACATTTTTTAAGTACACAGTTCAGTGGCATTAAATACACTCATATTACAATGAAACCATCAGCACTATCAACTTTTAGAACTTTATCATCATCCTAAACTTCATATCCATGCAACAATAACTCCCCATTCTCCCCTCTCCGCAGTCCCTGGTAACTACTATTGTACTTTCTGTCTCTATGAATTTTACTATTTCAGGTACTTCCTTTAAATGGAATAATATAATATCTGTCCTTTTGTGCCTGGCTTATTTCACTTAGCATAATGTTTTGAAAGTTCATCCACATTGTAGCATGTGTCAGAATTTCCTTCCTTTTTAAGAATGAATAATTCCATTGTATGTACATATCACGTTTATACATTCATCCATCAATGGGCATTTGGGTTGTTTCTCCTTTTTGGCTATTGTAAGTAGCACTGCAATGAACATAGGTGTGCTGATGAAGATTTTAAAAATACAGGAATGCAGCCTTATGACTCATATCTATGTGTAGACACGGCTGAAAAAGTAAATAGGTGTGCCGTAAGTCCCCATTCCACATAGAAGATCTACATCATCTTGATCTCCTCCACCCAAATTAAACAGTCAATATCTGTAAAGATCAGTAGCGATCTCATAAGACCAAAGAAGTAAAAGAAAGAGGAGAAGGAAGAGGAAGAGGAAGAGTAGGAGCACTTCAGCAGCACATACACTACAACTGGAACGATATGGAGATTATCATGGTCCCTGTGCGAGGATGACATGCAATTAAGTGAATTAATGCAGAAACAGAAAACTAAATATCGCATGTTCTCACTTATAAGTGGGAGCCAAGTCTTGGGAACACACAGACATAAAGATGGGAACAACAGACATTAGGGACTCCAACAGGAGAGAGGGAGGGAGCGGGGGGCAAGAGCTGATACATTTCCTATTGGGTACTTTCTTCACTATCTGGGTGACAGGATTAAACGAAGCATCACGTAATATACCCTTGTAACAAACCTATACATGTACTCTCTGAATCTGAAATAAAAATGGAATTTTTAAAAAAAAGAAGAGTAGGAGGAGAAAGGTAAGAAGAAGAGGACGAAATTAAGAAAAGAAGAAGAAAAAAGGAGAACAAGAGGAAAAATCCTTGACATTTGCCTAAAATCATGGGAAATTTTGAGGTCAGTTCTCGAAAACCTGATCCTGGTACCTGATGCACAGAACAATAGCCCATAGGGTTCCATCCATGCCACTCCTACCCAAGAAGGTTCAAATACCATGAACCCACTCCAGGAACCATTAGCTACAGACTAGAGGCTTTGAATATGCTTAGTCAATTCTAAGGGAAGATGCGTTTAGCACTAAGAAAAACTCACAGAGGTTTACAGGGTCCTGTTCTACCTACATCTTAAAACATTTAAGCCCTTTGATCTAACTCATTATGGGTTTAGAAAGACAGCAGGACACACACATTGGTATTTCTCCTTTACTCCACCTCCTCTTTCCTTTCCTTTACCCAGAGTCAGATGAATTAACTCCAAGATTTTACCCAGAGGCTCCAAACGATGACTTTAGGGCCAGGCACGGTGGCTAATGGCTATAATCCCAACGCTTTGAGCACGGAGAATAGTTTGAACCCAGGAGTTCAAGATCAGCCTGGGAACCATAGCAAGAGCCCATCTCTACAAAAAATAATAAAAAATTAGCCAGGTTCGCCGGGCACAGTGGCTCTTGCCTGTAATCTCAGCACTGTGGGAGGCCGAGGTGGGCAGATCGCCTGAGGTCAGGAGTTCAACACCAGCCTGGCCAACATGGTGAAACCCCCTCTACTAAAAATATAAAAATTAGCCAAGCATGGTGGTTCACGCCTGTAATCCCAGCTACTCAGGAGGCTGAGACAGAAGAATTGCTTGAACCTGGGAGACAGAGGTTGCAGTGAGCCAAAATCATGCCACTGCACTCCAGCCTGGGTGACAGAGACTCTGTATCAAAAAAAAAAAAAAAAAACAAATTAGCCAAGTATAGTGCTGCACATTTGTAGTCCCTGCTACTCAGGAGGCTGAAGCGGGCAGATTGCTTGAGCCCAGGAATTCGAGGCTGCAGTGAGTTATGATCACGTCACCATACTCCAGCCTAGGTGACAGAGGCCTTGCCTCTAAAAATAAAAGGGAATAAAAGACTGTTATAGAATAAATAACATAGTACTGTCAGGCTCACTTTGGCAGCAAATACATCAAAATACAGGGCGTTTTGAAGGGCTTGTTTCTGTGCTTAAAGTTGTCAAGAGCTTAGGAAACTCAGCGGAGGCCTGGATGAGTCATTGCAATTTGCTGGAATAGTATATGGATAGGATGATTATGCTAATAAGCATGCCAGCAGCAATGGTTAGGGCTCACACACTGTAACCTTTGCTCAGGTGAAGCTTTTATTTTTATTATTACTTTTTATGTTGAAGCCGTTGCAGACTTTGTTTTCCCGGACCTTTTGAGAGGAAGTCACTGGCATGATGCTCATCACCCTGACCACGGCAGCAGTGGGAGCCAGAGGACTTGCTCTTGAACACACAATAAGATGTTAATGGGAATCTGCAGGAATAAATGCAGGAACCCTGAGAGCAGTCAAAAAATCAATGAGTGTATAATTGTTACTGTTGCCCTGGTTTTACCTCCACTCTATTGCAATATAATTGACATCTGTAAATGATCTCCAAGTTGCATCTTTTCCAATTCAGCTTTCTCTGAAACCCTACGGTAATCTTTTTTTTTTTTTTTTTTTTGAGACAGAGTCTCGCTCTGTTGCCCAGGCTGTAGTGCAGTGGCACGATCTCGGCTCACTGCAAGCTCTGCCTCCCGGGTTCATGCCATTCTCCTGCCTCGGCCTCCCGAGTTTTCTGTGGTTTTTTTTTTTTTCTTTTTTTTTGGAGACAGAATCTCACGCTGTTGCCCAGGCTGGAATACAGTGGCACAATCTCAGCTCACTGCAACTCCCACTTCTGGGGTTCCAGAGATTCTCACGCCTCAGCCTCCCAAGCAGCTGGGATTACAGGCGCGTGCCATCACACTCGTCTAATTTTGGTATTTTTAGTAGAGATGGGGTTTTGCCATGTTGGCCAAGCTGGTCTCAAACTCTTGGCCTCAAGTGATCTGCCCACCTCAGCCTCCCAAAGTGCTGGGATTACAGTCATGAGCCACTGTACCTAGCCCCCTATATTAATCTTAAAGGAGTTAATTTGCCAGCTCAGAAACCACTGGTGTTTTCCCAAGCCAAAATCCTCCCAGATAAAGCTGCAGTGGTTGCTTGGCATTTAAGGCTCTTCATGCCAGAGCCCTAAAGTACTCTGGCTCTATGAAACAGAGGTTGTGTAGTGTAGGGATTACCTCTTACCTCTTAGGGATTAGTTCTTACCTCTGAAACCTAGTTCTACCATTTACCAGCTGTGTGGCTTTCAGCAAGTCTCTAAACCTCCAGGTGCCTCAGTTTCCTTAACTGTTAAATGGGGATAATAATAGGACCTACCTCACAGGGCTTTCATTAGAATTAAATTTATGATATGTAAAACACTAAGAATGGTGTAAGCAGTGCTGGGCACCTATAATCCTAGTGCTTTGGGAGACCAAAGCGGGAGGATGGCTTGAGGTCAGGAGTCTGAGACCAGCCTAGGCAACAACACTACAAGACCCTGTCTCTAAAAATAAAAAATAAAAAATTCATGGGGCGTGGTGGCCCGTGCCTGTTGTCCCAGCTACTCAGGAGGCTCAGGTGGGAGGATTGCTTGAATTCAGGAGTTTGAGGCTGCAGTGAGCTGTGATCCCACCACTGCACTCCGGCCTTTGTGACAGAGCAAGACATTGTCTCTTAAAAAAAAAAGTTATTATCTAATGTCACCCTACTTCAAGCACCCATGAGGCAAACCTGACCTGTCAGTTCCTCAAATACCATCACTGGATTCTATTACCGCATAGGGTCTTCTGCTGCATGGACTGCCCAGTGCCAGTCTCGAAATTCGGTTCTTACCCATTGATGAGGTTTGGATTTGTGTCCCCACCCAAATCTCACGTTGAATTGGAGGGGCGGCCTGGTGGGAGGTGATTGGATCATGGGGGTGGATTTCCTTCATGCTGTTCTTGTGATAGTGAGTGAGTTCTCACAAGATCTGATGGTTAAAAGTGTGTGGCACTTCCCCCTTTGTTCTTTGTCTCTCCTGCTCCACCATGGTAAGACATGCTTGCTTCCCTTTCACCTTCCACCATGACTGTAAGTTTCCTGAGGCCTCCCAACCATGCTTCCTGTTAAGCTTGTGGAACCGTGAGTCAATTAAACCTCTTTTCTTTATAAATTACACAGTCTCTTTATAGCAGTGTGAAAACAAACTAATACACCATCTTTTGAGATCCAGCTCAAACCTTATCAGCCCCACAAACCTTTTCTTGCTCCCTTTTGTCCCTCAGGAATCTCTTTGTATGAATCTCATGCTGTTTGACATTACGGTTACTGTAATCAAGCCTTTAATGAGAGAGAAAATAAAAGTGCTTTGCATGTTGTAAAGTACGACACAGATGTGATTCTTTTTTATTTGTTTTTTGTTTTCGAGACGGAGTCTCACTCTGTAGCCCAGGCTGGAGTGCAGTGGCACCATTTCGGCTCACTGCAACCTCCATCTTCTGGGTTCAAGCAATTCTCCTACTTCAGCCTCCCAAGTAGCTGGGATTACAGGCACCCACCACCACGCCTGGCTAATTTTTGTATTTTTAGTAGAGATGGGGTTTCACCATGTTGGCCAGGCTAGTCTTGAACTCCTAACCTCAGGTGATCCACCTGCCTCGGCCTCCCAAAGTGTTGGGATTACAGGCGTGAGCCACCGTGCCTGGCCAATGTGATTTTACTGACAATAGTGATACCATCTTATCTCCACCCCAGTACTATGTTAGGTCAGGGATCACATCTATTATCTTTGTTTTTCCCACAGTGCTTTCTATTATCAAATTTGTCAGCTTTTTTTTTTTTTTTTACTTTAGGATGGGTTCTTACTATGTTGACCAGGCTGGTCTGAAACTCCTGGGCTCAAGGAATCCTCCCACCTCAGCCTCCCAAAGTGCTGGTATTACAGGTATGAGCCGCTGTGCCCCACCAAACATTTTCAAAGGATAAGAAAATGATTACTACTGTAGGGTGAGTTGGTTTACCAGGTGGGTTTTCTGTAGAGAGATCACAATGGAAAGCGTGATGCAGATGTGTTATGGGAAAACGCAGAATATGTTCAGATCATGGCTGTTTTCCAGGAGGTCACTGCAGAAAGCTCCAAGAAGCCAACGGGTGGCAAGTCAGGAGGCTGTTCAGCCTCTCTCAAGGTTTCTTTTGAGCCTTCTTTTCAACTTAAACCAGGGAGCTGCTCCAGGCTTTGCTTCCCACTTTCTATTTCAAACCTTCTCTCTCACACCTAGTTTTCCTGGTGTCTACATGTGTCAGTTACCAGTCTGATCTGTAGGCAACAGAAACTTTGTTTCACTCTACCTAAAGAAAATGTACTAGAAGTACAGTTGAGGCTCACAGAACAAAAGAAACCAGACTGCAGGCTTGGAAAAACACTGGAGTTAGGTAGGAGAGCTCTAGAGCCTAGGCATCAGGAGCCACAGCCGCCATTAGGCCGCAGAGTGAGCCAGTAACTGCTCCTCCTAGAAGCTGTGTTCCCTACATCTTTGACTCACCTGCCAAGTCAAAGTCCTAGGGGAGAACATGTGATTGGCCAGGCTGGGTTACAGGCTTACACCAGGCTGCAGTGGGAGGGGAAGGGGAAGATCTGATCCTTTTGATTTCTGTCCTAGGAAGCAGGCACTATGTCCTACCAGAGCTACACACAGCAAGGTAAAGACAACTCCCTAAAAGGGAAGGAGCTTTCAGGGAGTCACCTTGACTTGAGAAGGGGAACTTGATGCTAATGGCTAAGTGACCAAAAAAACAGCTACCACACTATGCTTCTAGGTCTGTGTCTGGATTCTCTCTTCTAGTCTAGCCCACCTGGATGGATGACTCACTTGCACAACTCCCTGTATTGTGATTCTACTTCTCCCCAGGAGGCTGCCCTTCTTTCTTGGTGGCATGTGCTGCTGCCTGAGAGCAAAGGTTGTCACACCCCATGGTCCTGGGATGCTGAAACCCAGGCCCAGTGCTCTATGCTCATACCTATCTGGAGGAATGGGAGAGATGAGACAGAGGTGTATGCTGGGTCTGTGACCTGGAGCTCAGCACACTTGAAGGTCAGAGCAAAGAGAGAGGTTGCAAAGGAAAGCAAAACAAACTAAGTTAGCCCTGCAGCCACACTACTCCATCTCTCACACACTAGGCACTTAGTGCTAAGGAGAGCGGAGAGGCGTCAGGAAGAGCTATCTCTATTTTAAGCTCTGTCGTCTGGTGCCACTATCTGCGAAAGATAGCATCTATGCGAAAGGAACAATGAAAAGCAAGAGGCAGTTTGGTAGGCAGAGGCCTTTCTGAGAAAGTTCTCCTCATTCACAATCATACAAGACAGGGACTGCCTTCTTTCTGTCTGTGGTCTTTGTCATCCGCCTATGACACCTGGAACTGTGACAGCCATCTTGTGATGACTATGAGGGAACAAACCTGAGGACAAGAGGCCACTCCCTGAGGATGCCAGAGAAAAAGGGACTCAGATTGGATCCTGGTGATGTTGCTGGGCCATTTCGTCAACCAACCTTGGAACTTGGAAAGTCTTCCAGACTTTCTGGTCCATCAGACAATATACTTCATTCCTGTTGAAGATGCTAGTAGTTCTGATTTCTGTTAAAACTGCAATCATCCTACCTGATACAGCTTTCTAGCCACTCTTCTAAGCACCGGGCACAATCTAAGACCTGCTGACATCATCCAACTGTGGAGTGTGAGCCTACAGAGGGAAATTCTTCCCATCCAAAAAAGGAGAAGGCTTTCTGCAGCTGCACAGTGAATGCATGCCTCAGGCCAGCCCTCCTATTCCTTATCCTTTGTCTTTTTTGGACAAGAATCATGTAATTTGGGACCATAGATATTGGGTAATTACTATGGCAATGATTAGGGATTCACTTCAGGAATAAGGAAATATAATTATAGTCCCATTTCAGCTTGTTTCCATGACAACAGGGGCAATTGCAATTGATCAGCAGTTTTCTTCCTAAACAGATCCGTGAGTCTCATTCAAATGAAATGTTAAAGAGCAATTAAATATCCTCATCAAACAAACTAGAGTTGCTGGAAGAGACTGGAGTCAGATTATCTGACTTAGAGGCTCATCCTGAACTCCTGGTATTCTATCAAAATATACGGTATTTGATAGGCTATAGTGTACCAAATTATCTGTTAATTACAAAAGAAACAGGGTACATCATACAAATTCAAGGAAGAGGAGGAAAGTTTGGAATCTCAAATGGAGAATCTTAGAATTGAAGTCAGAGGGTCATCTACTCCAGTCTGTAAGCTCAGTCCTAAGACACCACCTAAGACAAACGATCTTCTAACTTGCCTCTAAAGCCCACTTCACAGGCTTCCATGCTATTTATTCCACTCCCACGTTTCCCCATGTGGAGAAAGATCTTTCCATAAACCTCTGTAGCTGTCATTTGAATCAATTTTCCTCTGGTTCATGCTCTGGAAATAGTAGTCATCAATATCCTCTTTATCTCAATACTAATATTAACCTGCTTTTTAAAGTGCTTTATTGCAGATAGCGCAATGTCATATGCATTTTTGTCCTCCTAATAATCCTGGGAGATGAAGGGGCTAGCTAGGTTAGGGTCACACAGCTCTCGAGTGAGACACCTGGCTTCCTGAGAGGTCCCTAGCTCCTGTTCTGCTGCATTTACCACATATTGTATCTCTAAGAATCGCTATACCTCAGCAGTCCCCAACCTTTTCAGCACCAGGAACCGGTTTTGTGGAAGATAATTTTTTCATGGACAGGGGGTGGGAAGATGGTTTCAGGATGAAACTGTTCCACCTCAGGTTATCAGGCATTAGATTCTCAGAAAATGCACGCCACCTAGGTCCCTCGCATGCACAGTTCACAATAGGGTTCATGCTCCCATAAGAATCTAATGCAGCTGCTGATCTGATAGGAGGGGGAGCTCAGGCAGTAATGCTCCCTTGCCTGCCACTTACCCCCTGCTGTGCGGCCTGGTTCCTAACAGGCCACAGACCGGTACTGGTTCACCACCTGGGGGTTGGGGACCCCTGCTATAACTGATTCATCAACCTTCTTTTTCTCTAGACATATTCAGCTCAGCTCTGTTGATTTTCCTGCTTAGTACCTAATTTTTATTTAATGGGTTTTGCACCTCTTCACCATTCCCTATTCAATTTCAGCACATCCCAGCTTCCTAAGGATAGAGGATAAACAATCAAGTAAAACAGGTCCTTTCTGACTTCATCCTCTGAAAAGCAGCAAGGTCAGGTGAATCAATGCAAACAACGGTAAGCAGGGTGCCTGCACTTCAGTATAACTTCATTGGTAACATGAAGTCTCATGGCACCAACTGTGGATTCTTCCTTTTCCAGCAGGTCTGAGGGACAGTGATACTCTTTACCAAGGTGGGAAACTGGAGGCCAAATTAGATGAATATTGACTTGTCCAGTGGGAAAAGTCAGTATGGGGAAGAGCAGTAATCATGCATTCATTCATTGAATAAATGCTTACTGAATACCTGCTATGTGCCAGGCCCAGCGTTAGAGGCGGGAAATACAATGAATGGCAAGTCACAAAGATTACTTTTAGGGAAAGGTCAAGGAAGTTGTGAGAACAATGTCAGGGGAAGGGGCCTGATCTAGGCTGAGGGAATCAAAGAAAGCTTGCTCTCCTAAGGAAGGCACATTTGTGCAGAAAACTCAAGGATGGAGAGGAATTAGACAAAGGAAGGAGGTGGAGATGGGGGATGGGGCTATTCAAGAAAAAAGCACTACCATGTGCAAAATGGGCAGGCTTGGATTGTAGTCACATTTCTTTTCTTTTTTTTTTCTTTTTATTATACTTTAAGTTTTAGGGTACATGTGCACAACGTGCACGTTTGTTACATGTGTATACATGTGCCATGTTGGTGTGCTGCACCCATTAACTCGTCATTTAACATTAGGTATCTCTCCTAATGCTATCCCTCCCCCCTCCCCCCACCCCACAACAGGCCCCAGTGTGTGATGTTCCCCTTCCTGTGTCCATGTGTTCTCACTGTTCAATTCCCACCCATGAGTGAGAACATGCGGTGTTTGGTTTTATGTCCTTGCGATAGTTTGCTGAGAATGATGGTTTCCAGCTTCATCCATGTCCCTACAAAGGACATGAACTCATCATTTTTTATGGCTGCATAGTATTCCATGGTGTATATGTGCCACATTTTCTTAATCCAGTCTATCATTGTTGGACATTTGGCTTGGTTCCAAGTCTTTGCTATTGGGAATAGTGCCGCAATAAACATACGTGTGCATGTGTCTTTAGAGCAGCATGATTTATAGTCCTTTGGGTATATACCCAGTAATGGGATGGCTGGGTCAAATGGTATTCTAGTTCTAGACCCCTGAGGAATCGCCACACTGACTTCCACAATGGTTAAACTAGTTTACAGTCCCACCAACAGTGTACAAGTGTTCCTATTTCTCCACATCCTCTCCAGCACCTGTTGTTTCCTGACTTTTTAATGATCGCCATTCTAACTGGTGTGAGATGGTATCTCATTGTGGTTTTGATTTGCATTTCTCTGATGGCCAGTGATGATGAGCATTTTTTCATGTGTCTTTCGGCTGCATAAATGTCTTCTTTTGAGAAGTGTCTGTTCATATCCTTCACCCACTTGTTGATGGGGTTGTTTTTTCTTGTAAATTTGTTTGAGTTCATTGTAGATTCTGGATATCAGCCCTTTGTCAGATGAGCAGATTGCAAACATTTTCTCCCATTCTGTAGGTTGCCTGTTCACTCTGATGGTAGTTTCTTTTGCTGTGAAGAAGCTCTTTAGTTTACCCAAGATGGCCGAATAGGAACAGCTCCAGTCTACAGCTCCCGGCATGAGTGACGCAGAAGATGAATGATTTCTGCATTTCCATCCGAGGTACCAGGTGCATCTCACTGGGGATTGTCGGACACTGGGTGCAGAACAGTGGGTGTAGTCACATTTCTAACACTAATAGCACTGTCACCTCTTTGAGCCTGTTTCCCCATTTATAAAGTGAAGGTATGGGATCAGAACTAAACATTACCCTAAACCACTAATATTTTATATTCGCACCAGCAATGTGTGAGGGTTCCAATCCCTATATATCTTCATCAACACTTGTTACTGTCTATCTTTTTTGCCTGTACCCTTCCTAATGGGTGTGAAATAATATCTCATTTGTGGTTTTGATTTGTACTTCCCTGATGGCTAATGATGTTGAGCAAGTATGGTTTATGTGTTAATTGATATTTTTATATCTTTTGTGGAGCGATGTCTATTAGAATACTTTGCCCATTAAAAAAAAATTTGGGGAGGGGGTCATTTTATTATTGAGTTGTGGGAGTTTTGTTTTTTATTTTTACTTATTCTGAATATGACTTACAAATATTTCCATCCATTCTGTGGATTGTTTTATAACTTTCTTGATGATATCATTTGTAACACAAAATTTAATTTTGATGTAGTCCAACTTTTCTGTTTTTCCTTTTGTCACTTGTGCTTTTGGTACCTAAGAAACCACTGCCTAATTCAAGGTCATGGAAATTTACTTTTTCTTTTAAGAGTTTTATAATTTTAATTCTTACATTTAGGTCTGTGATCCATTTTGAGTTAATTTTTGTATATGATGTAAAAAAGGTTCCAATTTCATTCTTTTGCATGTGGCTATCCAATTGTCCCGGAAATATTTGTTGAAAAATTCTTCTTTGCCCATTGAATTGTCTTAGCACTCTTATTGAAAATCAATTGACCACAAACGTTAAGAGTTTATTTCTGAACTCTCAATTCAATTCCATTATCTTTATATCTATCCTTATACCAGTACTGCACTGTTTAGATTACAGTAGCTTTGTAGTAAGTGTTTTAAATGGAAAGTGTGAGTCTTCCATCTTTGTTCTCCTTTTTCAATGATGTTTTGGCTATTCTGGGTCCCTTGCAATTCCATATGAATTTTAGGATCCACTTGCTAATTTCTGGGGGAAAAAAGACAGCTAGGATTTTGATGGGGACCACATTGAATCTGTAGCTCAATTTGGGGAGTACTGTCATATTAACAATATTATGTTTTCCAATAGATGAACACGGGATGTCTTTCCATCATTTCAATCTTCTTTAATTTCTTTCAATGATATTTTGTCATTTTTAGTGTACAAGTCTTGCACTTCTTGGTTAAACTTATTCCTAAGTCGTTTATTCTTTTTGATGCTATGTAAATGGAATTGTTTTCCTAACGTCATTTTTAGATTATAAATTGCTAGAGTACAGAAAAACAATTGAGATACAAAAACTCCAATCTTGCATCCTATAACCTTGCTCAATCTTGTTTATTAGTCTAATAGCTTTCTGTGTGTGTATTTCTTAGGACTTTCTATATATACAATCATGGCATCTGCAAATACAGTTTTACTTCTTCCTTTCTAAGATTAATGCCTCTTATTTCTTTTTCTTTTCTAAATGTCCCAGCTATTGCCAACAGTATAGTACTGTAGAATACAGTGTTGAATAGAAGGAATGAGATAAGAAACCCTTGTTTTGTTCCTGATCTTAAGGGGATCACATTCATTTTTCATCATTAAATATGATATTAGCTGTGGATTTTTCAGATGCTCTTTATCAAGTTGAAGGAGTTTCCTTCTATTTCCAGTGTTGTCTATTTTTTTTAATAAATCATGAAAGGATGTTGGATCTTGTCAAATAGTTTTTCTGCATTTATTGAGATGATCACATGGTTTTTATCCTTTATTTTATTAATATGGTATATTACATTGATTGGCTTTTTTATGTTAAACCAACCTTGCACTCCTGGGATACATCCCATTTGGTCATGTTACTTAATCCTTCTTACATGTTGTTGGAGTCAGGCTACTAGTTTTTTCTTAAGGATTTTTGTGTCTATTGTCATAAAGGATATTGGTCTGTGGAGTTTTTTTCTTGTGATATCTTTGCCTGATTTTAATATGAGGATAACACTGGCCTCACAGAGTTGGAAAGTTCCCTCCTATTCTATTTGTCATATTCCTTCTTCCATGAAAATTTCTGCTTATGCCATTATCTGACAGGTTCATGCCTTCCCTCTCAGCTACTCCATGTCCTGCCCATCATTTGGAGTCAGCTCAAGGCCTCCTCATTCCTGAACTCTTTCCCGACTGTTCCAGTCCAAGTGAGCTCATCTTCTCCAGAACCCCTTCACATCTCACTGTGCTTACATCTGGCACTTAATATAAAGTGTTGTACTTATGCATGATGTAACAAACACTGGGTGTTCAGTAGAAACTGGAAGCAGGACAAGTAGATTCCCAGTAAGTATCAGAGCCTCAATCAGGCAGCTGGAGGCAGGCAGACATCTGAGCCTAGTGACTCAGGACCAGTATGATGATTCAGGGCCATATGAGTAGCTCCCTAGTGAGGCAGCAGCCTCCTTGAGAGGCACAGTAGTGGATGCTTAAGAATGCACTCTTTATTGCTTGAATAGTGGTTCAGGGATTTATAAGCTGTATGACCTTAGGCAAATTACTTGCTAGCCTTAGTTTTCTCATCTTTGAACTGTTGATAATAATATCACTCTTAAATAGTTGTGGTAAATATTATATGAGTTCACCTATGCAAAAGTGAATACATTGTAATAACTTCAATTAGTGGTATCTTTAATACATGCCATTGGATATTCTCAGTGGAAAAAGGGCCTATGGTCAAAGGAATATTGAAATACTGCATACTACATCCTTCTTCCTAGGGATTCACAGGACACATTCGCATAGTAAAAGTTCTGTCGAGTCCCACATAAAGAATCCTATTTAATTTGTTTTTGTTCAGAATTCCCCAAACCTATTTACCAAGATGACCCTCTCCCTCTTTTAAAATTTAACAACTGTTTTAACACGCCTTTGCGAACATAATATTAGTTGTGTTTAATTAAGAAAAGAAATCACATTAGATTCTTAAAAATGGATCATGTTTTATTGCTTTGCTTTTCCCAAGGAATGTATAATTTAAAAGCAGCAGCCTAGGAGAGATAAAGGCTTCTAACCTAGAGAAAGAAAAGAATGCTTTAAAAACCCAAAGGAAATGGAAATTTTCAGGCAGAAGGAGCAGATCAATAAGGAGCTATTCTCGGTCATGGGAACATTTCTAGAATTTCAGATTCTTGGGAGTTTGACAGGATGTTAAAGTTCAGCTCCCTTCAATTCCCACCCAGTGCCGAAATCCCACCTTCACTGGCCTCAACCTTTGTGGGCACATGCCAAGCCTCCCATTTTCAGGCAGTTCTAATTAGGAAATTCTCCCTCACATCGGGCTGAAATCTACCTTCTTGTAACCTCTACCCAAAATCACGTTAATGGAGCTTTGAGTTTTGTGCTTTTGTGAGAACTGTCCATTTTGGAGATAGCAAATAAAATGTACAGAAAATTTTTTGAATCATTACACAATGTAAAGTAACAGTCTGTTAATTGAACCATGAACTAAAAATAAGAATTTCTGAAAAGAACATTTTTCATTTTCTCCATCTGTAAATAAGGCAAATAATTAGAAGCTCAGTTATACTATAATCAACATATGTAGTATTTACTTTGTAGGTGAAATTACTTTGCAATTGTCAATTCCCTAGAAAAGAGAAATACGTATTTTTTAATTACTTCTATTTTCCTGTGCTTCTAACTTTTTTTTTCTATGTTGTCCAGGCTAGAGTGCAGTAGCTATTCATAGACATGATCATAGCGCACTATAGCCCTGAACTCCTGGCTCAAATGATCTTCCCACCTCAGCCTCCCGAGCAGCCGGGATTAAAGGCACTTGCTGCCACACCTTGCTGTGTTTCTATCCTAATTTTTTTTTAACTTTTATTTTACGTTCAGGGGTACACGCGAAGGTTTGTTACGTAGGTAAACTCAAGTCACAGGGGTTTGCTGTACAGATTATTTCATCACCCAGGTATTAAGCCCAGTAAATTATCTTTTCTGCTCCTCTCCCCCCACTCACCCTCCACACTCAAGTAGATTCCAGTGTCTGTTGTTCCCATCTTTGTGCCATGAGTTCTCATCATTTAGCTCCCACTTATAAGTGAGAACATGCAGTATTTGGTTTTCTGTTCCTGCATTAGTTTGCTAAGAATAATAGCCTCCAGCTCCATCCATGTTCCTGCAAAACACATGATCTTGTTCTTTTTTGTGGCTGCAAAGTATTCCATGGTGCATATGCACTACATTTCTTTATCCAATCTGTCACTGATGGGTATTTAGGTTGACTCTATGTCTTTGCTATTGTGAACAGTGCTGCAATGAACATTTGCACGTGTGTGGCTTTATGGTAAAATGCTTTATACTCCTCTGGGTATATACCCACTAATTTTTTAAATATTTAAAGTGACATTTTAAAAATTAATAGTCCAAAGCTTATCCTTTTATATCCTTACTTATGAGATGAGTTTATTATAAAAAGAAGTGTTTAATTAAAATATAGTACACATCTCATAAATGCAGGTTTGTGGACAAGAGTCAATAATGAGGACAGGTGACATTATTAGAAATGCAGCTATTTGATCCAAAGTGGAATTTCCCAAGGCTTTGTAAAACCTGCAACCTTACAGAAAACCCCAAGAAGTTAACAGAATATAAGACTTAAATGGGAAGAGAACCTCCAGGGTCCACATTCCTGTAAGAGTCCAACATGGCTCAATATGAAATCAGACTTGGCAAAACTATGCTATACCTACTATACTACAAAAATGATGGGTTGTGTTTCCATAGAACTGTCCCTCTAAGGGAGAACTTTCTAGACTTGACCTCATTTTGTATTAAACTGCCACTTACTCTCATTTTACTATCTGTTCCTCATCCTGATACCGTGAGGCCAAAAAGTTCACGCTCTTATTTTACAATTGAAAACCTGAAGTAAAATCAAAATGGATTCAAACTGCACACTCCTTGACTATCCACTGGGACAACATTCCAACAGCTGAGTGAGTTAGCACTAGCTGTGCTCTACTTTCAGTTACATCTTTCCCTGCGTCAAATTAAATCATTTTCTTACCCTACAGAGTAAAGACAATAGAAAATAAACACAGGGCTGTCAAGGAAAAGAGTCAGTATCAGGACTAACAAATGCTGTTGCTGAATATTTGCTGTAAAAGTTAATGTGTACCACTGGTCTGAGGGTTTTGTAATTTAGACAACAGCAGTGTTCATTAGAATTTACTTACTGACACACACCACAGAGGATATTTTTGTCTCTGTCCTTGAAGCACGGTGAGAATATCACAGATGATACCATCTATTCCTTCCACTTAGCTTATGCAGTGTCAGGCATTCATGGAAAACATTTTTTTGAGCACGTAATACAAGGCTGAATGAAACCTAGTCCCTGACTTCATGAAACTGACAGTCAAGTGAAGAAGACAGAAGCAAATCAATAATTTCCACAGAAAGTGACAAGTTTTCTGCTGAAACCAGACACACGATGCTACAAGAACACAGGCAAGGGCAAATAAATCAGATGGGGTTGTCGGAAAAGGTTTCTCAGAGGAGCTGGTTTCTAAGCTGTCAGTATCAGAGTTTAACCAGCTCTGATACTGACTTCAATTCCAAGCACTCAGGTAAGAAAGTACTTCCTGACCCTACTTTTCTGAGTTCCTGACACTGTCACACCCAGATTTAGTGCCTGTGTTCTAAGAGGCGGGGAAAGAAAGAAGGAAGGAAGGAAGGGAAGAAAGGGAGAAGTGGGGGAGAGAGAGGGAAGAAAGGAGGGAGGGAAGGAGGAAACGAGGGAGGGAGGGAGGGACGTAGGGAGGGAGGAAGGAAGGAAGGAAGGAAGAAGGGAAGGAAGGCAGGCAGGCAGGCAAAAGCTGCATCATAAACAGGCTCCAGAAGTTGCTAGAGATGGCCAGGGGTATGAAGGGTGACCACCTGTGCCTGAGCAACCTGCATCCTCAACAAGGGTGTAAAGTCTAGCCTATGACAACCTTTCTATTTGTAAAGCAATGGCATAAGGAAACACAGTCTTCTTCAATCTGAGGAACCCTGGTGAGCCAAGCCAGTGAAATGTTGCCTCCTTCCACAAACAAGAGCAGCGAAATGAATGTCCAATTCCTGTGCACTCCCAGAAAATGAGGTCAGACTCATTTGATAACTCCCCAAGGTGACTTCTCCATGCAGAATACACCAAGTCTTACACGTTCCCAGAGATGGAACCCATTTGTGAACCTTTTTTTTTTTTTGAGGCAGAGTCTCACTCTGTCACCCAGGCTGGAGTGCAGTGGCATGATCTCAGCTCACTGCAACCTCCACCTCCTGGGTTCAAGCAAGTGATTCTTGTGCCTCATCCTCCTCAGTACCTGGGATTACAGGTGTACACCACCATACCTGGCTAATTTTTTTGTACTTTTTTAGTAGAAACGGGGTTTCCCCATGTTGCCTAGGCTGGCCTTGAACTCCTGACCTCAAGTCATCTGCCCGCCTCGGCCTCCCAAAGTGTTGGGATTACAGGAGTGATCCCAACGCCCTGCCCCATTTGGGATTCTGTTCTTGTCTCCTGGAACCAAAAACAGCACCTACTTCCTTTGGGATCCCATTCCCCACCCTGGGACTCCACCAAAGATCTGAAAGGAAAGTGCAAGTTATTACCTTAGATTGTCTTCCAGGGTCTCCTCATCCGAAGAGAAGGTCCCATTGCTGACACTCTGGTGAGAGTAACTCTTCTTCCCCAACGACAGCGCCCGGAACAGCGAAGGGTCTTTCTTTTTCCTTTTGCCAAACAACTTTTTAAAAGGCTGGAATTTGCCTCCCTTCTTCTTGTCTGTGGATTGTAAAATAAACACATGCTGCAGTGTGGCAGGGCTGCACTTCCAAGCCTAAGGAGCAAATTATAACCCAGCTGCCTCCGGCCAAAGGAGACAGGGCAAAGGGCGGCCATCAGCCTGAATGAGCGACCAAGCCCTGTGCCAGGAATGTCGGAGCCAGCCCCAGCGCGATCCATGCACAGGGAGACAGAGCACGAGCCAAAGGCATGGTGAATCTTCTGTCCCCCAGGCTCCCAAGAAACATCTGGGGAGAACAAGAAGAGGTTCCAAGTGGCCAGGGAATGGTGGCTCATGCCTGTAATCTCAACACTTTGGGAGGCTGAGGTGGGAGGAGCATTTGAGCCTAGGAGTTTGAGACCAGCCTGGGCAACACAGTGAGATCCCATCTCTATAAAACATAAGAAAATTAGTCGGGTTGGTGGTGCACACCTTTAGTCTTGGCTACTTAGGAAGCTGAGGCTGGAGGATTGATTGAGCCTGGGAAGTTGAGGCTGAGTGAGCTGTGATCACACCACCGCACTCCAGTCTGAGCAACAGAGTGAGACCCTGTCTCAAAAAATAAATAAATAAATAAAATAAAAAAGAAAAAGAAAAGATTTCAAGCTTCATGGTGGCCAGCACAGCACCTCTTTGCACATGCAATAAGGCAGTGCCTGCTTTCTTTAACAAAGCAGATAGCCAAATGCCCTTCTCCACTGAAGAGGCTGAGAAAAACACTTAAGTCAGATAGTTTTGTTTTGTTTTTTTTTAATATTTTTATCTCTATCTACACATATCTCCAGTTTGAGGGTCATTCTGTTTTGGCCTTTATTAGATACAGAAGATAACTGCCAACTCCTGGCATAAGCTTTGCCCCCTAATTCCCTCTATCCCCATATATTTCCAGTTTATTTCCCTTGTCTCTTTTTAAAATCTACTATGAAGAGCCCCAAAGGAGTTGCTATGAACATCTTCCCATATATTACTTCATTAGTCAGGAACTAGGCTTGCTGCCAACATTTGTTAGAGGTATTTTAGGTAATACCTTTCAGTCCTCCGCCTTTGGATACAAATTCCTTCATGTTATTCCACTCTTTCCTTGGAAAAGAAAGTGTAAGTCACCCTCTACCAGAAGCAGCATCTTCCTGGATGTTTCGTTTTTCTTTAAGAAGCTTAAAGAGCCACCTTTCTAGTGGTCTGACAACTATTTTTTAAAACTTTTTTTTTTTTTTTTTTTTTTGAGATGGAGTTTCACTCTTATCGCCCAAGCTGGAGTGCAATGGCACGATCTTGGCTCCCTGCAACCTCTGCCGCCCGGGTTCAAGTGATTCTCCTGTCTCAGCCTCCCGAGTAGCTGGGATCACAGGCGCCTGCCACCACGCCTGGCTAACTGTGTGTGTGTGTGTGTGTGTGTGTGTGTGTGTGTGTGTGTGTGTAGTAGAGACGGTGTTTCACCATGTTGGCCAGGCTGGTTTTGAACTCCTGACCTCAAATGATCCGTCCGCCTTGGCCTCCCAAAGTGCTGGGATTACAGGTGTGAACCACTGGGCCTGGCCTAAAAACATGTCTTAACCCTTACTATGTACCACGGCTCTAAGAACTTTATAAATATTAACTCAGTCAATCCTCACAACAATCCTATTACATTGACACTATTAACATGCCCATTTTACAGATGAGGAACCTGAGACACGAAGAGATAAAATAGCATGCCTACATCACAGGAAACATATCTTTGAACAGGGAGTAAGAAGTTTTGAGAGAGAAGTAAAGATAGAGGCTCGCAACGAGAACTGAAAAACACCTGCACAAAACGCACAGATACAACTCCCCCACCTTCCACCCAGCTGACTATCAGAGGCCCCAGAGCTCTGCTGGCCAGATCCATAGAGGAATCCAGGCACACAAATGAGGTCAGTGAGGAAACAAGCCAGACATCTCATTTCCTCTGTGATCTTCAATTTTGGCCTTACTGAGATGTCACAGAAAATGTGAAGTGCTGCCAGATGTGGTGGCTCACACCTGTAATCTCAGTTACTCGGGAGGCTGAGGTGGGAGGATCATTTGAGCCCAGGAGTTCAAGACCACCGTGGGCAATATGAGACCCCATCTCTTAAAAAAAAAAAAAAAAGAAAAAAGAAAAAGAAAATTTGAAGAGAAGAAGTGGTTCAAACTATTTCATCCTAAGCAGCGGCATAAGGTGCTGAGGATGCAGACAGAATAATAACCAATTACAAAAAGACAATCATCTGGGAGCATTAGTACAGGTGCAAACAGAGCCTCCAACATCAGTGGTCCCCTGAAACAACGTTGTGTCAGATCACATTTAAAGGAAAGGATATTTAAAACATATCAGATGCCTGCTATACATATGCATTGTGCTAGGTACAAAAAAGAGTTAAATTATTTTTACTGTGTATTATTTGAAAGACAGGAAAGTGTGTGATATAGTTTGGATGTTGTTCCCTCTACATCTCATGTTGAATTGTAATCCCCAATGTTGGAAGTGGGGCTTGGTGGGAGGTGACTGGATCATGGGGGTGGATCCCTCATGGCCTGGTGCTGTCCTCGTGATATTGAATGAGTTATTGTGTGATCTGGTTGCTTAAAAGTGTGGAACTTACAAAATTAGCCAGGTGTGGTGGCGTGTGCCTGTAGTCCCAGCTACTCAGGAGGCTGAGGCAGGAGAATCACTCACACCTGGGTGGCGAAGGCTGTAGTGAGCAGAGATCATGCCACTGTACTCCAGCCTGGGTGACAGAGCGAGACTCTGTCTCAAAAAAAAAAAAAAAAAAAAGTGTGGCACCTCCCACTAACCTTGCTCCTGCTTTTGCCATGTGTCATGCCTGCTCCTACTTTGCCTTTCGCCCTGTAGAGCTCCCTGAAGCCTCCCCAGAAGGCAAACAGATGCTGGCACCATGCTTCCTGTACAGTCTGTAGAACTGTGGACCAATTAAATTTTTTTTTTTTTTACTTTGCGACAGGGTCTCACTCTGTCGCCCAGGTTGGGTGCAGTGGCACGATCTTGGCTCACTGTAACCTCCACCTCCTGGGTTCAAGCAATTCTCGTGCCTCAGCCTCCTGAGTAGCTGGGATTACAGGCGTGTGCCACCACCCCTGGCTAATTTTTATATTTTTAGTAGAGACGGGGTATCACTGTGTTGGCCAGGCTGATCTCCAACTCCTGACCTCAATTAATCTGCCCACTTCAGCCTCCCAAAGTGCTGGGATTACAGGCATGAGCCACCATGCCCGGCCACCTCTTTTCTTCATAAATTACCCAGTTTCAGGAATTTCTTTATAACAATGCAAGAATGGCCTAACACATCATGTAATACAATTGAGATATCATTTAAAAATGGTTTACAAAAAATGGAGGGTTTGATTTCAGAATGTTTGTATCTTTTCATTGGTTATTTATTCAGAAGCGAATATAGGCCAGTGATTTTCATGACACCTACTTTAGGTTCTTATCAATAAAATCTCCAATGAATAATATTTAAGAACTATAATCAGTAGTTTCTGAAGATCATCCAAGAGCATTAGGCATGTGTTAAAATAATGTCCTTACAAAGGTTGATTTTTAAAAATTTAAATGTAAAAACATTCTGTAAAGCACCACAGGTATCATTATTGCACTATTCTATAACTGATCTTTGGCAATGACTGCTGTATTAATTGAAAACTTTCTCTACGACTGTCCAAGGCTGAAAATATGTAAACAATGCCTGATTTCTAGTTTGGCAGCATCACAGTAAGTGGTCAAATGGCTATTTATATTATATTCCACTTATTTCCAAAGTAAAATTATTTTTTCCTTTTATATCAGTTGCCTTTTCCCCACTAAATATCAAACCCCCAAATTTCTATCTTTTTAAAAATAATTTTTTTTACAGCTGCTTTTTTTACCCAACACTGCTCCTTGACTATAACCCCAAAATTTCTAATCAGAAACATTCCAAAATACAATAGCAACATTATAAGAATATCAATTATGACATCATTATCCCAGCCTGGGTCCACAGATTTAGCTTTTGAGATAAGCAGAGAATTGTAGATTATGTTATAATTTATTGATTAGAAAAAAAGTTCATCATTGCCATGAAGTCAGGGGAATTTGATAATGTTCAGTTGAGGTTTACTTTGAGTTAACTCTAAATAAAGATATTAAATTATAGTTTTCTAAACAGGTTACTCATCTATTTAACCAACAGGTAATCTCTGCACGTCAGCTAAGAGGGTTGATGAGGTCCTCTGTGTCACCTCACTGTTGTGAATGGTGGAATCTACTATGTAAATTGTTTGCTGCACTGGTCACATTGTTGGGGGAAACAGAAAGTGAACAGGCTCTGGAAGGAGCTGAATACACACAAGGATGAGAAAAAGGCTGGGAGAGGGTGCCATCATTTGGAAGCCTTAGTTCTGAGAACTGGGAGGGTTTTGGCAGCAGAGAATGGCCTCCTTCAGGTGGCCCATTTATAGAGCTAGCCTACTTGAGGACTGTTTATCAAAAAGGTACCCTATCATTCTGTGCCACACTTAATATGGGCAATCACTTAACACAAGTACACACGCATCACCCTGGAAAATGGAACAAAGTCCAAGTGTCAGACAGTGCACTTATAATCACATGGGAACGCTGTTTCAGCAATGCCTTAGTTATTATCAGGACGGTGAAAGAACAGTAAAACCTAACTGGATTCTCCACCCAACAACCAATTCTTCTTACCGTAAGAAAAAAAGAGGTCCTAAGTCCTACAAACACCAATTTCCCTTCAAAGGAGGACTCAGAACATAGATGCTATCATTAAAAGTCTGCTCCAAAGTCTTATTAGTGTATGGTGACATCTCATTTATGAAAACTAATTTCCCCTTCCTCATTTCCAAAATCAGTAATACACTTTCCACCAGAAATATCTTTAAATCTTAAATAAATTGGCCAGGCGCGGTGGCTCACGCCTGTAATCCCGGCACTTTGGGGGGCTGAGGCAGGCGGATCACGAGGTCAGGAGTTTGAGACCAGCCTGGCCAACATCGTGAAACACCGTCTCTACTAAAAATACAAAAAAAATTAGCTGGGCGTGGTGGCTGGTGCCTATAATTCCAGCTACTTGGGAGGCTGAGGCAGGAGAATTGCTTGAACCCGGGAGGCAGAGGTTGTAGTGAGCCGAGATCGCACCACTGCAATCCAGCCCGAGCGACAGTGCGAGACTCCGTCTCAAAAAAAAAAAAAAAACTTAAATAACTTTAAAAGTGTATTTAATGGTTATTTTATTATTGACTGTGGTACTTGATCAATTTTCTAGCATTGACTTCCTGAAAAGACTCAGAAATTACATTTTAGCCCATCCTACATTCAGGAAGCAAAACTTAAGTGACATTAGTAGGAAATAAAATTTTATAAACTAGGTAAGGAGTTATACTCTTATTTGATTCCCCAATTGATAATCTCAAATATAAGATCTCTCATGTCAAAAAAGCAAGTTCTCAAAGCTTTACAATCCTATGTTGCATGACCATTATGAAAACCTGAGCATATGTCTATTAGCAACCACTAGATAAACTATTTTATGATCAGTTTATGATGCTGGGGCAGTATTAGCAGTTTGTCTCCACAGAATCAACTGGATTAAGTACATGGTCATCAGTAGCAGCTATTTTCTTGATAAATAACAACTGCTGATGTGAATGTTTTTGTGGTACACAGATGGGGCCTAAAAGATAGAAGCAATTTTAACAATGTAGTGAAACAGAGCACGTCTGCAATGCTAATGGGAAATATTCCACAACAACTGCCATATAGAAGTATAATTTAGCAAAGTGTTCTCCAACACTGTAGTATTTAAGATGGCATTTTAGACTTTTACAACACAAAATTTACTTTTGTCGGGTGGTTGGGCAGTGGGAAGAAGGGGACAGGAGGGAAGAAATGTTACTATCAATTTATTTTTCCTCACTGCAGCTCTAGTTAAGGGTTAAATATGTGGGCCCCAGAGACAAGAGGACTTGCCTCAAATCCTGATCCCATCTTTTACTAGCTATGAAACATCTGCTTACCAGCCTCTCTAGAAATTTGCCATCTTAAGCTGTAAGATTGAATTTATAGGAAAAAAGGCAGTGTTTGCCACATTTTCTTAATATTTCAGCATTTTTCTGTTGTAATTTTCCTTATGAAAGAACTTACATATGCATCTATACTGCTTCAGGGATCATAGTAATTTTCATTTTTTAAGTACTGAATTGAATTAATTTATTTTCATCATCCAATAATTACTTCAGGTTTTTTTTTTTCATTTAAAAAAGTGCTCATTATCCATTATTTCAAGGGTATGATTACATACCATTTGATGGCTGCATCATCATAATTACTAGTTTATATAGAAGATTCTAAAAATTAAAAATCACTAGGGAAGTCAAGCAAATCTGATTCATTTTCCATTTGTCATAAGGATGCAATTCCTACATTTTTGTTTCTAAACCTACAATAATAAAAGCATCCAATTCCTCTGCATTGGATTTGTAGGATATGCTTCCGAGTGAGGAACAGAAATGTGCTATGATAGAACCTTTTAAGCATCATAAATGTCTTACTCCAGGATTTATCAGAATGTGCCCTATGGGTTGGTACCAGTACATTTTTGAGAATCCAGGCAAAATAAAGTTAAATCTGTTTGTTTACTATGGGACCTTTCAGAGTCTTTAATATGCTGTTATCGCATTTGCTCTCCAAAAGAGCAGAGGATATGCAGGGCTTCCTAAACTTGTTTGGAATTTCAGCCTCAGATGCCTTGTTTGGCCTTGGAAACTTGACTTTCTCAACAACCAGTGAGACTAGGGTTCCTGTGAACACACTTTGGGAAACAGCCTTCATTATTTCTTTAAAACATGTTTTCTTTTCTTTGGTACCATATATTTCATACACACACACACACACACACACACACACACACACCTCTCCTCTATACCCCTGAGCACACTGCTCAGTAAAGATGAGTGAGTTGACAAGCATTTTGGGCTACTTTGGTTAAATAATGTTTATTTCAACTTCTGATTTCAAACATGTATACAACAATGGCCTGAATCCCATAATTTTACTAAGTTAAGGAGAATTTTGTGATCCTTTTCTTAGCTCTGGAATATCTGAATATTTCTGAGAAGAAACTGCTAAGAAAAATGGCTAGACATACACTGGCATGCACAAGTCCTCTGTGGCTGTCAGAGTTTTGCTGGGACCCATAATCCCAGCACATTTCCATTATGACGGAGGAGCTGGCCACATGTCAGATAGGCTGTGCTCCCCAGGGCCATGCTATGACAAGGCTGAGGACTGAGACTTTACTTCCAGGAGGCATGAGGTAAGGTGAGCATGGCAGCTTGTCCAGTGACAAGAGGAAAGAAGAAACGGTTTTCTCTTTTTCTGGGGGAAGCGTGGAGGAAAGAAGATATTTGTTGCGGGAAGTCAGGGACCCCGAACAGAGGGTCCTGCTGAAGCCATGTAGAAGAACATAAATTGTGAAGATTTCACGGACATTTGTTAGTTCTCCAAATTAATACTTTTATAATTTCTTATGCCTGTCTTTACTGCAGTCTCTGAACATAAATTGTGAAGATTTCATGGACATTTATCACTTCCCCAATCAGTACTCTTATAATTTCCTATGCTTGTCTTTACTTTAATCTCTTAATCCTGTCATCTTTGTAAGCTCAGGATGTATGTTGCCTCAGGACCCTGTGATGATTGTGTTAACTGCACAAATTGTTTGTAAAGCATGTGTGTTTGTTCAGGTCCCTGAACAGATGGTGAGAGGCCCAGGGGTCAGAGGCAGAGAACATGGGGACCAGCCCCTTTCAGGGAATACCAGGTCCTGGACATTTAGGTACATAGGCTATGGCATATGTGGCATATGTGGTATATGTGGTATATGTGGTTAGGCTTCTAATGCAGGCCTAAAACTTGGATTTGCTTCCTTCTCAATGTGATGAAATTCTCTCTCTCTTTTTTTTAAGGATTATAAGGTAGACTTTATTCAGGGGGACTACTATAATGGGGTTTTGTAGTAGGGGAGTGATATGATTTAGCTCTGTCCCCATTCAAATCTCATGTTGAATTGTGATCCCGAGTGTTGGAGGCGGGGCCTGGTGGGAGATGACTGAATCATGAGGGCAGATTTCTCCCTTGCTGTTCTCATGATAGTGAGTGAGTTCTCATAAGATCTGGTTGTTTAAAAGTGTGTAGCATTTTCCCCTTCGCTCTCTCTCTCCTGCCGCCATGTGAAGATGTGCCTGCTTCCCCTTTGCCTTCCACCATGATTGTAAGTTTCATGAGGCCTCCCCAGCCATGCCTTCTGTACATCCTGCAAAACTGTGAGTCAATTAAACCTCTTTTCTCCATAAATTACCCAGTCTCAGGTATGTCTTTATAGCAGTGTGAGAACAGACTAATACAGACAGAGAGATCGAGCACAACTCAACGTGATGAAATTCTACTCATTCTTCAAGACCTATGTCCTTAAAATTTTCCCAAGCCCCCAACTCCAGTGATAATTCATCACACCTTCCTCCAGCTTCTGTGTGCTTTGCTCATGTTTCTCTTGTGCCAGCCCATGTGTGAATTGATCTTTAAAAAATATTTTTTAAATATTCCCTCCAAATTTCATATTTTAAGGTCCTAACTCCCAGCACCTCCGAATGCGAATATTTGGAGATAGAGTCTTTAAAAGGTAATTAGGTTAAATAAGCTAGGTAGGGTGGGCCACAATCCAATACGACAGGTTCTCTCATAAGAGGAGGAGATTAGGACACAGACATACACTGAGGGAAGGCAATATGAAGACATAGGATAAGATGGCCATCTACAAACCAAGGAAAGTGGCCTCAGAAGGAATCATTGCTGCCAACACCTTGATCTTGAACTTTTGCCTCCAGAACTACAAATATATAAATTTGTATTGTTTAAGCCGCCTAGTCTGTGGTACTTTGTTATGGCAGCCCTCACAAACTAATACACCATGTTATAGTTGTGTGACATTTAAGAGATCACCTTGGACCTGCTGTTTTGTGACTGTGCCTTCACACCTTTACACATTTTCTTCTACCTGGAATGACTTTCTCCTTTGCCTAGAGAACTCCTAACCACTCCCCGCAAACACAATCCAGGTGTCACATTCTCTAGAAAGCCTGCCTTGAACACTTTGGCTAGAAAGAATGACTTCTTCTTCTGCTTGTGCATAGTACAGACATCTACTACAACAGCACAAAGAGTGTGGTAGCCCCTTCTAGACTTCAAGTTCCCTGGGTCTCCCAGGGACTGTGCCTTGTGTGTCTCTGCATCTGCAACACCCATCGTGATGCCTGACACAAACCAGACGCTCAACAACATAGACCTACCATTCCCTCTTCCCTTAGGGCCAGATGTGTTTTGGAAATCAGAATTTTTACAACTCTATACAGGTATATTCAGACCCTCATGGGGTCTGTGACAGCACTTTAATAATCGAAGTGCAATATTTTAGGAAAACATCAGTATTCACATTAAGCTTTGCTAACAAATGAATTTGTGCTAAACTTACAAAGAACTTTTGGGATTTTGAAAGTACAGATAAAGGACAGTGATCTCTTAATGCTCTACAGTCAGTCCTGCAATCACCCTTGTTCTGAAAGTGCAAATTTGTTTCAACGTGATTGGTATATGTTATCTCACCCTGTGAGAAACAGTAGGTCAGGAGTGTCCAATCTTTTGGTTTCCCTGGGCCACACTGGAAGAAGAACTGCCTTGGGCCACACATAAAATACACTAACACTAATGATAGCTGATAAGCTATAAAAAAAATCACAAAAAAATCTCATAATGTTTTAAGAAAGTTTATGAATTTGTGTGGGGCTGGCTGCACTCAAAGCCATTCTGGGCTGCATGTGGCCTCTAGGCCACAGGTTGAACAAGCTTACACTAGGAGAATGTAGAACACCGCACCCAGCTGAACCGAAGTGTGTAGAAATAAGACAAAACACATACATACATAACCCCAAAGACCTTCTGGATACTTCAGATCGCTGAGGTATCCAGTGATTATGAAATATGCCTATGCCCATCAACACGCAGTGTTACAGGTTTCCGTCCAATTTCAGATGACTCTCCTTCCATCACCTCACAATATTGCACAAGCTGCAACCCCTCCGACATCCAAGTCCACAGGCAAATTTTTTCAGGACTTTTTCAAGGCAAAGTGTCATATTTATTGTATTGATGTATTTCTTAACCATCTGACGTGTACAAAACTGAGCTACATTTTTCATTAGGTTTCTATCCTTTTTAGTATGTGACTCTTTTTAGTACGGTGACTCTTTTGGGTATAATGCTATATTCCCCATTTCCCCATAATCCCTGTGGTTTTCATTTCATGATTTTGCAAAGTATGTGGATTTTTAGCAATGCATATATGGCTTTATAGCAGAGCTGACTATATGCACCTAAATAGAATCTCCTGAAATAGGTTTCTACTTAACCTAGGTCTAGGCAAGGACTTATCAATAAAAATCACAACTCTTTGGCTGTTTCTTATCCTCTCCTCCCCCATCTCTCAAAACCATATCAATTTTTAGTTTTTCTAGTTTTTTTCCACTGGTCTGTTACAACCTCCTTTTATATATGTTTCACAGTTCACAGGAGAAATAAAATAATATTGAGAAACAGTAACAGAGGGCCAGGTGTGGTGGCTCACGCCTGTAATTCTAGCACTTTGGGAGGCTGAGGTAGGCAGATCACTTGAGGTGAGGAGTTCAAGACCAGCCTGGCCAACATAGTAAAGCCCCATTTCTATAAAAACACAAAAATTAGCTGGGCGTGGTGGTGGGCACCTGTAATCCAAGCTACTGGGGAGGCTGAGGCAGGAGAGTCACTTGAACCCAGGAGGCAGAGGTTGCTGAGATTGCACCATTGCACTCCAGCCTGGGTGACAGAGAGTGACTCCGTCTCAAAAAAAAAAAAAAAAAAAGAAGAAGCAGTAACAGAGGCGGAGATATTTTTAATGTGAAGCCTCAGTGTTTGGCCACATTTCTCCCACATGCTAGAAGATGTGTGGGTTGTGTTTCCTTCCACTGCCGGTTTCCGCCACCGCTTGAGTTTCAGAGGGTGCCGTGAATCAATGACTGACTTTGGGTGGAAAATACTGGCAAGGGAGCTGCCTGCTACTTTGCCTTGCAGCATCAGTGTGGTACCTAACTACTTCAGCAAAGGATACCCCTACACAAAGGCTGAACACATTAAAATCATGTCAGTTCTACACATAGTATTGAACACCCAACACCTGTAGGATCAGTGCTGGACCCTGCTGGCTACACTGATGGACAAAACTTTCAAGGACATCTGAGGGGTTTCAGAGAAACAGAACCAGCAGGAGGCAGAGAGGGAGAGAGGGATGGATGGACGGACGGATGGATGGATGGATGGATGGATGGATGGATGGATGGATACACAGACAGACAGATAGACAGAAAGACAGACAGACAGATGATATATTGCAAGGAGTTGGCTCATACCAAGGCCAGGCTAGGCAAGTCTGACATCCATAGGGCAAAATTATCAGGAAGAATAGGCTGGATTCACAGCCATGGACTGAAGCTGCTGTCCAAAGGCGGAATGTATTCTCTCAGGAAAGCCTCTGCTCTGCTTTTAAAATCTTTCAATGTATTGAACCAGGCCCACCCAGATTATCTCAAGTAATCTCCCTTACTTAAAGTCAACTGACTGTGGACTTTCATTACACCTATAAAATACATTCACAAGAGCTCAATTAAACAACATTACAGTTTCATTAAATAACTGGGGACTATATCCTAGCCAAGTTGACACATCGAAAAGATCATCACACTCCACCCTTTGTCAACTTGGCATCTATACACATGTCCTTAAACGATACTTAATCTCCAAGTTTTTAATAAAGTCAATAAGAAAGTCTTCCTTTCACTAACAAGATACAAGTATCCCACCTACATCTGAAATCACACTAACCCGTTCCCCCAGAAGAGGATGCAAAGTCCCTGGGTGGCGTTCACACTTCTCCTCTGATATTCTGCAACTTAAATACGGAGAGAGAAAGTTAACTATCATTATCGTATCTTATGTTAGATGATAAGTGGATAACAGAGGGAAGAAAACAAAAATGTTGGGTTAATATATATGCAAACACATTCATAACAAAATAAGGAAGAAACACTCATAACTATCAGAGTCCTTGCTTCTGCAACCAGTCATGTGGTCATGGCAGATCCTTATAGCTATCTTCCTCTGCTAACCATTCTATATTCCCTATCCTTCCACAAAAACCTCAGTTGCTTGTGATTCTTTGCTTGGTGGGAAGACTGAAACCTGCATCTCTGAGGAATCTGGGCCATTAGTCATCCTCAATTGGGTTCTGATTGTTATGGTTTTCCATTGCATTTTATCACAGGACTTGGGAGTGCTAAAAGGCCCTAAGGGATCTCCTGTATTCTAGACATGCTCTACCTCACTTCCATTGTACAGCAGCAGCTTACCCTTAGTAATCAGGACCAATCACCCCAGCCAGTCCAGCAACCCCCTGCTTTGCCTGTTGACTGAGAGGCAGGAGCCACAGGGGTCGGATGACTGTCTCAGCTTCCAGTTCAATGGAATCACTGTCCCTCCCTTTGGAACTAAGTCTCTAAGGATGGAAAACAACAATTTTCGTAGTGGATCACTGGAGTGATAGTAAAGGGAGCCACTCTTATTTCTACCCCTTGATTCCTGGACCTGTAACCAAGTACTCCATTTTTCTAAGAGAAAGAGAATGAGTTATGTTTTTAAATAACTTCTTTTCTTTTTCCTCCTTTCCCCCTGTTCCCCACCTCCTACTTAGTGCTTTAGAAATGAGTTATAACCTTTACCTTCCCCTCACCAGGCACTCCCTACAGGGCAAGCTTATCTATGCGCTTACTTAGAAACTCCAGAATTGGAACTCTCCCACCAGGAGACGGCCTCAAGAGACAACAGTCAATTTACAACCTGAAGTGTGCCCTCAACAGAATTCTCTCCCACCTAGAGAGGATCTCAAGGCAACAGCCCCCTTACAACCTAGCTCTGCCCACAATGGTGCCAGCTTGACCATCCGGTAGATGAAGTGAGTCATGCAGACCTCACATCTGCTTGCTCCCTCCCCTGCATGCCATTCATGCCAAGTCCCGCTTTAAAAGCCCCTGCTTTTTGCCCCAAAAGTGAAGCAGTACCCTTAAAGGCAGGAGCTTGTGTCTCTTCCCCTAAGCTAAGCTTTGGAATAAAGTCACTTTCTTTATACCAGACTCGCTCTTGTTAATTGAACAAGAGTGTGAGCGACTGAATCTGCATTTTAATTGCAGACCCATGAATCCTGACTATGAGAGAAAGAGTGCCATATACTGGATTCAGACTTTAGAGCATATATGGTTGGGTAATATTTTGGTGAACATTATATGGGACACAAATATCTTAAAATTCTTTGCCCATTCAGAGAGATCTATCCACATACCTCTTCCCAAAGACCTTTCTGTCACAATTTTCCAATTGTATTCCTTCCAAATCTCTGACTACCCAGTCTATGAATTGGTATAGACTTGACCTCTGGTCATTTTTCCTTCCAAGCAAAATGAACAATCAGATGCACTGCTCAAAGCTCTACCCACTGGGGGGATTTCCCTTCACCACTGTCCTTCAGGGCTGTCTCAGAATGGGGCTACAGCATTATTGCTTTTGGGTGGTGCCTGCATTATTGTGCAGAACCAACTTTAAACAGGCCTGAGTTTTCTCTCCCTCAGTCAACTAGACATAGGGAACTCCCCACAAGGCCTGCAAACCAAAAAGTATCTGAGACAAGTCTCAATCAATTTAGAAGTTTATTTTGCCAAGGTTAAGAACATGCTCATGACAAAGCCTCAGGAGGTGCTGAGAACATGTGGCCAAGCTGGTTGGGTTACAGTTTGATTTTATACATTTTAGAAGTTACAAGCAGACATCAATCAATACATTAAAAGTGCACATTGGTTTGGTCTGGAAAGGCAGACAACTCAAAGTGGGGAGGTGCCTTCAGGTCATAGGTGGATTCAAAGATTTTCTGACTGGCAATTAGTTGAAAGAGTTAAGTTATTATCTAAAGTCTTGGAATCAATAGAAAGGAATGTCTGAGTTAAGATAAGGAGTTGTAGAGGCCAAGTTTCTTCTTATGCAGATGAAATCTCCTCATAGACTAGATGGTAAATGTTTCTTTTCTTTTTTCTTTTTTTTTTTTTGTTTTTTTTTCTGAGATGGAGTCTCACTCTGTCGCCAGGCTGGAGTGCAGTGGTACGATCTAGGCTCACTGCCACCTCTGCCTCCCGGGTTCAAGCGATTCTCATGCCTCAGCCTCCCAAGTAGCTGGGACTACAGGTGTGCGCCACCATGCCTGGCTAATTTTTGTATTTTAAGTAGAGACGGGGTTTCACCATGTTGGCCAGGATGGTCTCAATCTCTTGACCTTGTGATCTGCCTGCCTTGGCCTTCCAAAGTGGTGGGATTACAGGCGTGAGCCACCATGGCCGGCCAATGTTTCTTATCAGACTTAAAAAGGTACCAGACTCTTAGTTAATCTCTCCTGAATCAGAAAAAGACCTGGAAGATCTACTATGTTTCCCCCACAAGAGACAGTTTTGCAGGCCTTTACACTTTATGAATGTGGCAGCACAATCACAGCTTACTGCAGCCTTGACCTCCTGAGCTCAAGCAATTCTCTCACCTCAGCCTCTGGAGTAGCTGGGACTAGAGGTGTGTGCCACCAAGCCCAGCTAATTTTTTTTTTTTTTTTTTTTTCTGTAGAGACAAGGTCTCATTATGCTGCCCAGGCTGGTCTCAAACTCTTGGGTGCAAGCAATCCTCCTGCCTCAGCCTCACAAAGTACTGACTACAGGTGTTAGCCACTGCACCCAGCCCGCAGGGCCATTAAAAAATGCATCAAGGCCGGGCATGGTGGCTCACGCCTGTAATCCCAGCACTTTAGGAGGCCAAGGCAGGTGGATCACCTGAGGTCAGGAATTTGAGACCAGCCTGGCCAGTATGGCAAAACCTCATTTCTACTAAAAATTTAAAAATTAGCCAGGCATGGTGGTGGGCACCTGTAATCCCAGCTACTTGGGAGGCTGAAACATGAGAATTGCTTGAACCCAGGAGGTGGAGGTTGCAGTGAGCCGAGATCGCACCACTGCACTCCAGACTGGGTGACATAGTGAGACTTCATCTCAAAAAAAAAAAAAAAAAGAACATCAAAATATACTGCAGGGTAAAATACTTCCATTTCTTTCAGAGCCTGCTACCTGTTATTTTGTAATGTATCTTATTGCCTCAAAGAGTCTGTTCCATCAGTCTTAAGATCTCTGTTTTAATGTTAACGCTGGTCAGTTGTGCCTGAATTCCAAAGGGAGAAAGGTATAATGAGGTATGACTGACCCCCCGCCTTCCCATAATGGCCTGAACTAGTTTTTCAGGTTTACTTTGGAATGCCCCTGACCAAGAAGCGGTCCATTCAATCTGTTGGGGGACTTAGAATTTTATTTTTGGTTTACATTCCATAGATATGGGCTGAGAGAAAGAAGGTAATGTAGCAAGAATGAAGACCATGGGCATTTGGGCCACTTCCTATTCAGCTTAAATGTGCCCTCAGGGCCTGCTCAAGCCAGATCTCATGTATACACCACTTCCATTTGATGATGGAGTACTGCTGTACATTCCTAACTTCATGGTGTAGTGGCTCAGACAATGCCCAGTTCACAGTAGGCAGCTCAGGCTTCATGGAAACTTGGTGGCCCATGGTTAAGCATTCAGTTTCTATTAATATTCATAACTAGGCCAAAGTTGTTTCTTAAAAGGAGAGTAGTTGTATTAGTTCGTTTTCATGTTGCTGATAAAGACATACACAAGACTGGGCAATTTACAAAAGAAAGAGGTTTAATGGACTACAGTTCCATGGGGCTGGGGAGGCCTCACAATCATGGCAGAAGGTGAAAGGCAGATCTCACATGGTGGCCAACAAGAGAAGAGAGCTTGTGCAGGGAAACTCCCTTTTATAAAACCATCTGACCTCTTGAGACTTATTTACTATCACAAGAACAGCACGGGAAAGACCTGCCCCCGTGATTCAATTATCTTCCAATGGGTCCCTCCCACAACATGTCGGAATTAATGGTGCTACAATTCAAGATGAGATTTGGGTAGGGACATAGCCAAACTACATCCTCTGTAGTTCTCTACAGAGGATGGCAGAGTTTTGCTCCAAAATTCTAAGTGTGTGAGCTGTGAATCACCTATAGGGGCCAGCCAAGTACTCCAAACAGCATCCCTATCAGCCAGGACCCTTCAAGCAACATTGGATTTGCTGGGTCATATGGCCCAAATGGCAAAGCAACTTGAACAGCAGTCTGGACCTGTTGCAGAACATTCTCTTGTCCTGGGCCCTATTCAAAATGAGCAGCTTTTTGGTTACAAGGTAAATGGGCCAAAGTAACACACACAAATGAGAAATACGTTGCCTCCAAAATCCAAAGAAAAGCCACCAGACATGATGCTTTTTTTCTGGTTAAAAGGAGAGGTCAGATGCAACAACTTATCTTTCACCTTAGAAGGGACATCTCAACATGCCTCACAGCCCTAGACCCCTAGAAATTTCACTGACATGGATGGCCCGTAAAATTTAGTGGGATTTATTTCTCATCTTTTGGCCAGTACAGGTCTTACCAATATGTAATTGTTACTTTCTTCTCAGCAGGTCCAGGCATCATGTTTGCAAGTTTGTGGCCTCTGTGATGTTATTGCAGTGTCACTGATTTCTTTTAAAAACAAGCTAACTGATTTTTTTTTTTAAAGAGTCAGTGTCTCCATTTGGTACTCTTTGAACCATGAACTGTTAAAAATTTCAAGGTTTCTGTGTCTTTACATTAGTGCCTTCATTAAATTGAGAGCAGAATGGTGCTGATAAACCAGAAATGAGCCCTGAAGAAAAGAGTGTTTATTGAGGATTGTTGAGGAGAGGACATTTAGTAACTTTTGTGGCTACCACTGGTTTAACTGCAAATGGGCTAATCAGTTAGACAGCTAGAAATCATGAGAAAAATTGTAGTAATTATTGATAACACAGAGACTCAATACAGGTTAATTAAATAACTGTTTAGTTATAGATTTCAAAATGATTTCTTTGGCCAATTTTTAGTATTTTTTTTTTTTTTGAGATGGAGTCTCACTCTGTCACTTAGGCTGGAGTGCAGTGGCACAATCTTGGCTCACTGCAACTTCTGCCTCCTGGGTTCAAGTGATTTGCCTGCCTCAGTCTCCCGAGTAGCTGGGACTATAGGTGCCTGCCACTACTCCGAGTTATTATTATTATTATTATTATTTTGTATTTTTAGTAGAGATGGGGTTTCACCATGTTGGCCAGGCTGGTCTCAAAATCCTGACCTCATGATCCGCCCACCTCAGCCTCCCAAAGTGCTGGGATTACAGGCGCGAGCCACCGCGGCCAGCTGATCTTTTCTTTTTTAAAGCTAGGGGCAGGTTCAGTAATAGTTCCTGCTGGATAAAAGGTGAGTTTAAAGTCAAATTCTCAAACCATGCTGGAGTATGTAAAAGCTCTTAGAGATGTAGGGCAGAAGTCACTAGTTCTACTATGTGAGTATCAGTTCTTGACAAGTTTAGCAGGGGTTCTAGATGGTGCCAGTGGGAAGTGGGCCAGGGTCAAAGTGACACTAACCTTCCCTGGACCCATTGCAAAGTGCTTGATTGCTTATTGAATAGATGAGATCCATGAAGTACAAACCCAAGAGGTAGCAGAATGAAAACCTTAGTGTTCACATGGTTGAGGAAAATAATAAGAAGTCGCCTTGTCCTTTGTGCTGCTCTGTGAATAGTGCTACACTGATATGATACCTGAGAACAGAAAAAAAAAAAAAACCCCACAAAACTCTGCTTTAAAAGATTTTTAATGAAATTCTATAGTCTGTCTCAGGATTCCAGACTGGGTGGGACAGTCCTGTCTGGCTATTCTTCCTTGATCCTAGACTTAACTCCGTTGCACTGACACAGTTTATGTCTTTTGGCTTCTTATTCTGCTCTCATTGGAGAGCACTACATGTAGATGAAACAGCCCTGTGACAATCACTGTCCTCTGACCACATTCCTCTTTCCCAGACTAAATCTTAGACAATAGCTCAGACCTGTAATAGATTCCCGCTGGCATGGTCCTATTCTGGGGAGACAAAAGAGATACAATTGCTACATGTTCTGCAGAATCTTTCAATTAACTCATGCACCAGATACTGGTGGAACAGATGACCTTCCAATTCTGAGATTCGAAGGGTCAATGATTGAAGTTTCCACCCATATCTTGGATGTATTGCCTCTTTGAATAGTGACCACTGACTCATGTGATGTAGGAGTAAAGGAAAAAAACCCGGAGCTGTCCTCTGTCCTTTTATGGTTGGAAACTGCTTTTGTGATATAATTTGGGCTCTATGGTGACAGGTGACTTAGGAATGCACGTGTTAGCTATGCAACTCTTCACTGTCCAAAGCCCTCGAAGACAGCCACAGGAGCCCCACAGCTGGCATCAGGAAATCTCAGGAAATCTGAAGCACACACATTATGGTTCAAATTTCTATGACCTAAATGCAGCCCCTTTGGGAAACTATTGCTGTGTTTTTTGGTTTTGCTTTGTTGTTTTCTTTTTTGCTTTTAACATCGCTGAGTCCATGAACAGTGGCTCAAACGATGACATTTTTGTGTACTATTTCTTAGCAATGAGGAGAAATCCTTTTTACTTGAAGAGACTGTGAGGCGTGGGGAAACAAACCCTGGAGTCTTAAAGATCTGGGCTTGGCCACCTCTGCCATTTTCTAGCTTCTTAGGACCTCAGTTCCCACATCTGCAAAATGAGGTGACTGAACTATCGAGGGTCCCTCCTAGATATAAATTCTATGAACTGTTTCTTTAAAAAACTAAGGAAGTTTAGAACATATCTGGCTCATAAAACTTATTACGTTATCAATTACCTATTAATTATATGCATTATGTTTTCTCCATTCCTGGTTTGTTTGCCAAATTTTGCTAGTGGTGTTATTACTGTGGCTTATTTTGCAAAATAAATGACCTTCAGGGCTTGGGAGAGGCCAGAGTATGGTCTGTAAGTTGCTAAAAGAGAGCCAAGTCGTTTCGTGTCTCCTCTTTACGTCAGGATGCAGGTCTCTACTCCTAGGGAAGAACATGCTCATGGAGAATGAATAGGTCACAGTCCTATAACCCGAATCCCCAACCCCTGTCATCCCACTGCTACCCTGGGGTCAGGCCCAGTGAGGTTTTCTGAGAAGAGTGACTAACATGTGAACCTCAAAGCTGCACAAAATATGTGAACCTGCCTTCAGACACACTTCTAAGACATCAGGGAATTACACGAACCACTCAGGGTTCCTTTTAAGTCCTGAGGTTCTACTCTTAGGGGCAAAGTCATGCCTCAGACAGCCTTGGACTTATGAGCCAATGATGCAAAGAGACAGCTTCAGACACTGACCAATTCTGCCCCAGTATATCCAGACTGTGCTAACCTGTGTTTGTCTGTTTGCTTTTCTTGGTGTTGTGTGTATTGAGGAATATGCACTCTGCCTGGACTCCTGCTTCAATAATCCTGTAACTTTATATCCTGCATGCTAAACTCAGCCTATCTATGGATCACCAGTGCTATTCAACGCTACCTTCACAAGATCCCTGTTTCCACTCTATTCAGTACAGATCTGGGACTATGGCTAGCCAGAGTATTTACTGCAGTCCTACAGTCAATACTATAGCCTTGAGCTGGCACTGGCACAGCACAGAAATTCTTGAGTTCCTGATGCCAGTGAACCCACAGAAAGTTAGTAGGAGAGTATGCTGCTTTTCACCATTCACAGTTTTCCTAATTCTGGCCTCATGTAAGAAGTTGGAGCCTGTTAGGGGAAAAAAAAAATCCCTGGTAGCAGCCGATGGAGTTATGTGTACCTAGGCGTTCAAAGAGTTTGGTGGTGTTAGAGATGGTTGTGATGGTGGTATGTGTGTGTAGTGGGAGTGAACTGGAAGAGTGTGTGAAGTTTTTCCGTGAGGGTATGTAAAGCCCAGATAAGTAAAGTAGTTTTTTGGACTAAGAGGAATCTTAAGGCCGGTGTTCTTCAAATAGTGGGTGATAGCCCATTTAGTGAACCTTGCAATCAATTTAGTGGGTCATGACCAAAATTGCTTAGTAACACTAAGTATAATAGAAAAGAAGATAATAGAGTAAAATACAACATAATGTTGGTACTACTTCTTGGTAATTCTGTTTGCAGTTTATATGCGTATGTATACACAACTTTATACATACATATGTTCTGATATAAAACATATTTCTTGCTCTGGATGAAGTAAAAAATATTTGAGAAATACTGATCAAGAAAAATGGCCACATTTCCCAGTAAGTTAGGCATTTAGATGCAAGAGTCAACAACGATTTATCTACACTCCATTGCATATGTGGCAGTCACTCTGCCTAAATGAAGCAAAAGCATTGTGTGCAAAAACAAGCCGAGAGCTGCCAGAGCGATTAAATAAGCTCTCTGACATTGCCAAAGCCAGAGCTGATGTTCATACTGCTGAGATCTCAACTTTGGCTTTGATCATTTTGCTTCTCAAGTACCAAAATTCTACCAGAGTTTCACAAAATCTTCCACTTCTCAATTAAGGAAAAAAGAACGTTCATTAAACATGAGCCTTAGTGGCCACTGAACTTGGTTTTAAGCATAACCTAAATACTCATAATTTGGGGTAGAACTTTAAGAAAGTATTATGCTTTATTTTTCATATATGCTTCACTTTCAATATAAATTTCTGGCCTGGGCTAAAGGAAATAAAATCTGCACACACCAGACACATCTCTGCTGAATCGCATCACCTGATATTTTTTGAGTGCCTTTCAAATATCAATTTCAAGGAGTTGGAAGTGACAGTGAAGCCACTATTTGATTTCTATGTGAGACCAGAAAAGTTAAGCTAACTGAACAAGGTTAGATGCCAAATGAGTGAAGAAACCAGGCCTCTCGACTCTCAGCCTGATGTCTACACACTTGACCAGGCAGGCGCTGAGACCAGAAGACTCAGGCGGTCAAGGCATACTCTATTCCTCTCTATCAGTTTTTCAGGGCTTCCCTTCCTAGACCAAATATCCAAAGTATTTATATGCCATCAGGGTATTAAGTAAAAGATGGAAGAAGACTATTCTGGAACCATTAAATGGAAGCACTATATTGCGCTCCTTCATACATCACATGGGAAATTCCAGAACTTGTTACTAATTGCCAGCAGCTGTGTAGGATAAAGACATGAATGGATTCAAGGAATCTTTAGATCAAGGAAAAATTCCCAATGGTTACTGAGAACAGTTATTTCGAAATATGCTTGTAATTAAATGAAGTTGGTTGCAAGGGGAACAAATACTATTTTTTCCATAGATAGTAATATTAGTATACTGTATTAAACTTAGGCCATGTGCCAGGCTTAAAGTTTTACATGTAATACCTCACAACCACTCTGTGAGGTATTATTTTCCACGTTTTATAGATAGAAAATGGAAGCTCAGAGAGCTGAAATGATTTGCCCATTGTTACACAGTTAATCCCTGGCAGTGCTGAGATTCAAACCAAGTCTGTCTAATTCCAAGTACCATGCTCTTAACCATTTTGCTGCATTTCAAAAGTGTGTCTTGGGAACACTACTAGATTGAGAGCTCATTCTTTGCAAGGCATTTGAGCTCTGGAGGTAGACACTTGTTCTAAGTCTCAATTCTCTTACTAGCTAGGAGACTTTGGGCAAGTTCTATAATCTGTTAAGTTTCTGCTCTCTTGTTTGTAAAATAGGAGTGATAATAATACACAGCTTATTGACTTGTAAGGAATAAATTAGATATGGTATATAAAGCACCTAGTAGAATGTCCAGCAAAAACATTAGTTATTATATTGCTAGCTAGTATTAAGAAATGTTTTATTAGATACCAGTGATGGAACAAGAGAAAAAAAGAAATTTTTAAAATTAATGAATGGGTATGTTTTGACCATTATATGGCATTTCTTACTTATTATCAAAAAAGAGAAAAGAAATTAGGAACAGGAAAAGAAGGGAAAGGAGAATAGTGGGATATAGAGAATCAAAATGTGAGAAAGAAAAAAATAAAGAGGAAAAAGAATATTAGGAAGTACATAATGAGAAGGAAAGTTAAAGAGCTTTAGATATTTTACAGGGCAATTCAGATTTACTTCGAAGATGGAATAAGGTTTCTTTATCTTGTTTTACCCAAATCCCAGGACTTATTAGATCTCACTGGCAGATGGCAGTATTCTGGATAGTGAGAAAACAATGTTAACTCTCCCGCAAGTTGCCTACAATTCTGGACAAACACATAAACTAGTAATGTTGGTAATAAATCAGATACAAAGACAGTAACAGGCACACATACAATTTTAAACTACAGTTCAAAGAACCATGAGACAAGGAATTTTCCTTTTTTCTAAGATGGCCAGAAACCAAACTATTTCCTAATAATGACACAAAACTCAGCAGGTGGGTGCAAGGCTCTGGTGTAAAGAGCTAATAGATAGGCTCAGGGAGGCATCTCCCTTTCTCCAAAATACTCCAAGGGGTCTCTGTGGAGATGGAGGCTTTCATAGTCTTTGAAAGATAACTGCCAAGGCAGGTGCCTCGTATTCTGGTAAGATTTATTGCCTGTAAATAATGCATTGAAAAAGAAACTACCATCAGAGTGAACAGGCAACCTACAAAATGGGAGAAAATTTTCGCAACCTACTCATCTGACAAAGGGCTAATATCCAGAATCTACAATGAACTCAAACAAATTTACAAGAAAAAAACAAACAACCCCATCAAAAAGTGGGCAAAGGACATGAACAGACACTTCTCAAAAGAAGACATTTATGCAGGCAAAAAACACATGAAAAAATGCTCATCATCACTGGCCATCAGAGAAATGCAAATCAAAACCACAATGAGATACCATCTCACACCAGTTAGAATGGCAATCATTAAAAAGCCAGGAAACAACAGGTGCTGGAGAGGATGTAGAGAAATAGGAACACTTTTACACTGTTGGTGGGACTGTAAACTAGTTTAACCATTGTGGAAGTCAGTGTGGCGATTCCTCAGGGATCTAGAACTAGAAATACCATTTGACCCAGCCATCCCATTACTGGGTATATACCCAAAGGACTATAAATCATGCTGCTATAAAGACACATGCACACGTATGTTTATTGCGGCATTATTCACAATAGCAAAGACTTGGAACCAAACCAAATGTCCAACAATGATAGACTGGATTAAGAAAATGTGGCACATATACACCATGGAATACTATGCAGCCATAAAAAATGATGAGTTCATGTCCTTTGTAGGGACATGGATGAAATTGGAAATTATCATTCTCAGTAAACTATCACAAGAACAAAAAACCAAACACCGCATATTCTCACTCATAGGTGGGAATTGAACAATGAGATCACATGGACACAGGAAGGGGAATATCACACTCTGGGGACTGTTGTGGGGTGGGGGGAGGGGGGAGGGATAGCTCTGGGAGATATACCTAATGCTAGATGACGAGTTAGTGGGTGTAGCGCACCAGCATGGCACATGTATACATATGTAACTAACCTGCACAATGTGCACATGTACCCTAAAACTTAAAGTATAATTTAAAAAAAACACATAGGTAAGGTTAATATAGAGATAATTCACAACTATTTCATAAATAAATAAGAAAATGTGCATTCAAAAAAAAATAATGCATTGAGCCTTGATGGCATCTTAATTTTTAAAAATCTATGCCTATGACCTACCTAATTATGATGGGAGCAAAATAGGCACTTAATAAATACTTAGCTGGCTGAGTTTTAGTTCTAGCTCACCAAAAGTGAGCAGATTAATTACTAAAAGTTTAAAACACAGAGTCTTCCAGGTACGAGCGGCACCAGGTCCCTCAAATGCGCATTTTTCCATAGTAAGATGTCAGCTCTGACTCAGGACAAATTATTTTGAGAAATATTTTCTAACCACTTGAATGAAGGAAACTCTCTGAAGACAAATTGCACTGTGCTGTTCTCTGTAACACTCCTGATTCTTCAGTGGGAAACAAATAATGCTGCTAGTTTGTAAGAAGAGCCTGTATTGGAATGATAAGCTGAGTATTCTCTAGTGGGATCCCACAGTCCCACCACTGGAAAGATTCATTCCACATTCTGGTGCTGCTGTGATGTTTTATTCATTTCCTTGGGTATACCATACAGAATCTTCAGCCTCGTAGAATTCACTCTCCCATGTTATTTATCGTGATAAAATACTGTGGAGTACTGTAAGTATGACGCATCCCATGCAAAGTCCACTCCCAGGCTTCACAATAGGATTCTCTCTCTCTCTTTTTTTTTTTTTTTTTTTTCTGTAAGATGGAGTCTCACTCTGTTGCCCAGGCTAGAGTGCAGTGGTGCAATCCTGGCTCACTGCAACGTCCCCCTCCCGGGTTCATGTGATTCTCCTGCCTCAGCCTCCTGAGTAGCTGGGATTATAGGCATACATGAACACGCCTGGCTAATTTTTGTATTTTTTGTAGAGACGGGGTTTTGCCCTGCTGGCCAGGCTGGTCTTGAACTCCTGACCTCAGGTGATCCACCTGCCTCAATCTCCCAAAGTGCTGGGATTACAGGCATGAGCCACCGTGCCCAGCTCACAACAGGATTCTCTAGGTGAGTTTTCTCTCCTATTTATTAATTGGAAGGCTGCCAACTACTGGAAGAGAGGAAGGCAGAGATCCTTTATGTAACTCTGAAAGCCAAAGTGGACTTTTTTTCTTTAGATTCCTGAGTTACTATCAGCTGCCACTCAACCACTGCCAAATCACACATCTGGAAAAGTAGCTAATATATCATCAATTACTCCTAACAGAAGAAATAAAGCCACGGCAAGAAAAGACTATCATAAGAATACTGCTTCACCATGTAAGACTGATCTACTAAGACAGACTCAAGAGCTTCAAAAGATACAGTCTACACCTGGGCCCCAACTCTTAGCTTATATGGCAGAAGGAGAGGCTGTAGTGTGCAAAGGGTCTCATGCCACAGTGGGTTTTAGCCTTGCTTCTCCCACAACCCCATGACAGAGGATGATCACAGAGCTCAAAGCTTGGATTATTTGCAACTCCCTTGTCCTTGTAATACCACAACTCTTTGTCTCACATTCAACAAAGCTTATAAAAGTGCAGGAGAGAATGACTTACAGAGGGCCAACTATGAATGTACTCGAACTTTTTTCAGTATCTAAATACTAACAGCAGTAACCAAGTACTGATTCTTAGCACTAGCCATACCAGTACTAGCACTAATACCAGTGCCTAAGTACTACTAATAATAACAATGTTGGGGGATTCACTGTCTTAGAAAACTGCTGCCATGAAGGCAGGAAGCTGCAAGCTATATTCTGATGTCATTAGGGTGACAACAGATGCCTGTTTCTTCCCCCATTTCCCAATTTCAGAGGGCAAGTACAGGGCCTTTTTCTTTACATTCCATACACTTACCTTCTGGGCTGCCTGAAGCCTACAGTTTCCCGATCAAACATGAGATTCTTCCATCACGTAAATTATCCCCCCTCAGAAACACCATGCCATGGGAGTGTGCATGCCCCATGTAGAAGCTCAGTAGGGCACTTGGTATGTTATGACAAAAAGCTCCTACAGTATGAGTCAGGTGAGTGCAGGTACTGTTAGATTGGCTTTGGACATAGTTCTAATTCCAGTAAGGAGAAAACAGCCAGTGGGGGATCCAACCCAGGATTCTGCCCTGACAGTTGCTCTGAGAACCCCTGTGTGAAGGAGCTCAACTGCCCGCCCTGTGACTGTGCATGCATCCCTCCTGACCCTGCAGTTACAGACACAGCAAGTAACCTCACTTGTAATCACCTTCCACCTAAGGCCCCACGTGAAGATATATAATCTTTTCACTAGGAGATATCAATTAAAAAGGAGGGAGATGAGAGGGCAGAGATGAGAAGCTTTAGTTCCATTCGGCACTTTCTACTTTCAGAGGATAGAAAAATGGCAACTCAAGGAAGTGTCTCTTCCCTCACATCTGACAAAGATTCGCTGAGAACTGCACTGCATATCATGAGCGCTGGCTGAGAGCACAGGCCAGTAGGTTGGGGCTCAAAATCACAGCCTTAGGTACCCTTCAGGCTGTGGCCAATGCCTCCTGCCCATCCTCCTCCCCATCAGTATCTACCTAGGACAAATGCCAGACATTCCTTCTTTATAAAACAGATGAGGCACACAATACATAACATAGTCTACATTTTGCTTGAATCTTATGTAAAAGAAGAGAGAGAAAAAGCAATTCAATGTTGCAAGGAGAATAAAATCTGTTTACATGCCAGTGACCTTGAGTGCAAATTATTTGCTATCTCAACCAAACACTGGAAGTTCGATTTTTCCTTTACTTCAATGAAAGGCAATAGGGGACTGAGTGTTTGAGACAGAATATAGGTACTAAGGTACCATTAGGTATTCTGCTCTTGTATCTGACTTCAGGAAACAGTTTGTCCCAGCCAAAGCAATGATTCATCTTATGCCACCAGTGTTACAATAGGAGCTTGATTTGCTGCAGTAGAACAAACAGTGCAACACTCCTTAGAAAAGCTCTGCTCCAGCATTTCTGGAAGATTAATTAAAGTCAGTGCAGGAAATGGAAAATCACTTTTACCATTTTACATTAAAGAGAGATGACCAAAACACAACTGAACGTACCAAAGGCTTTAGTTCAGAAAACCAGTAAACATTTCTGCATTTGTTTGCTTTTGGTTATTGTTGTTTAGTTTTGTTTTTTTGGCATGTGACAAAAGATACCATAGGTATCACAGCCAGGGAGATTTTCAGGGATTCTGAGATTAGACATTCTAAAGAAGTGAGAAAATTGCTAGCAACCACAGACCAATGGTAACTGGTAGAGAGTCTTTTGATTTAGATTCATACTTGAATTCATTCAACAATTATTTATTACTTATCCACTATGAGGAAGACTTCATAGAAAATACTAAGATAATGTAATATATTCCTAATGTATTAAATAAGATAGGAAGTGATACACTCCATGAGAAGGGGGTGGTTATTTCAAGGATGGAATTAACATTTCTAGATGAAGGCAGCTTTCTTGTAGAAGGGAAAATGAATTGGCCTTGAAAGATGAATAAAACACAGAATATTTGGAAATCAGAGAAAATTTTGAGAAATGAGCACAAAGAAATGAAGGTGAGAAAATGCAGGGAGTCAGGGAGCAGTGGGTAATTAATGCTGCCTGCAGCAGAGGGCACTTAGGAGAGATATCAATTAGACTGGAAGGGCAGCTTAGGATGGGATTTGTGGAAGATTGTGAAACAGACTAAGCACATGGCTATGTGGGAAATGTGTTCCACCTTCATGATTTGTGAGCAGGAGTTATACTCAAAACGTTAACAAACAGAGCAGACAGGACAGCCACAGGGCTGGGCAGGGTCCTGGAGGCCCACTTCTGGGCCAGGTATTAACCCTTTCATCATGGACTGTAGGGTGGTATGGGGGTATCCCAAGAAGGGTTAGAACAGCTAGTGTATGGGAAATGGGACGCACTTGGGAGTCTGAAGGAAATGACCATTTATCAATGAGTCCAGAGCATTTCAGAATTTTACCAACTGATACAGCCACCTTGACATATACTAGCTGAATTTTAGCAATAAAGTAAAAAATACATCTATATCAAAAGCCAATATAAGCTTTGGATCTGTAGCCTGGATCTCTACTTGGATGTCCGTAGGTACCTCCGTATGTCTAAAACTAAACCCATCATGTTCTTTCCTAAATGTGTAATACTTTATGATTACTTCACAAAATGGTAGCATAAGTCATCCAGGTGCTCACACCAAAATTCTGGGGATCATTATCAGACCCATAACATCATTGCCAGCATATGAACCCTGGTTTTAGGGAACCTCCATTATGTAAATTTCAATGGGAGCCAGGGCTACTCCCTGTTTCACACTCTATACTTCTGCCTTCAGAATCTTCTCAAGTTCCCAGAACGTTAGACTAGAAACCAATATAAGGTGGTCCTGAATCTCAGGTAGTCTCCCATTTTCCCAGTAAGACAATCCTCCTGTCTCCCAGCAAAAGAGAAAAAGAAAAGTCTTTGGAAGACTTTTGGATCAATTTAAATATACACTATCTTTGAACTCATGGACATAGAGAGTAGAAGCATGGTTCCAGAGGCCAGGAAGGGTAGTAAGGGGCTTTGAGGGAGAGGCGGATGGTTAATTGGCATAAAAAATAGTTAGAAGGAATGAATAAGACCTACTATTTGAAAGTACAATAGGGTGACTATAGTCAATAACATTAATTGTACATTCTTCAATAACTTAAAGAGTGTAATTGGATTGTTTGTAACTCGAAGGATAAATGCTTCAGGGGATGGGTACCCCATTCTCCATGATGCTTATTTCACATTGCACACCCATGTCAAAACATCTTATGTACCCCAAAAATATATACACCTACTATGTATCCACAAAAATTAAAAAGAAAAAAAGAAAGCCATTTAAAAAAATCCAATGCTATTTTACACTGGATAATATGCTATTTTGGAGAAAATTATAATGCAGTATTTGAGCAAAAAGCCAGGTGTTTTGTTTTTTAATATAGTGTATTTGTTTATAGACTAAGTTGCTACAAAAAAGAGGCTCCAAAATACAGTGACTCAAACAAGTTAGGAGTTCATTTCTCTCTCTTCTAACATTCCTTACATTGATGAGTGGCACAGGACAAGTAGATGCTGCAACTCTTTCTATTCTTCCTATTTTGTTGTTCCACCATCCCCTAAGGCCTTGATCTTTGGTTGATCACTGTCTCCTAAGGCCTGATCTTGATCTATGTTTGAGGCTCCCTCACAGGCACCACATCCACAGCCTACTCTTGAAGAGAGCGAGAGAAAGACAAGGACAAACAGATTTCTTTTAAGAGACTGAAGCAGAAACTGCTCGCACCACTGTTAAAAATTTAGCTGGTGGACACAGCCCACTGTAGGGGAATCTGGAAGAGGCAGACTCTACCCAGTCATCCATGTTCTTTGCCAAAACTTGGGGAAGTTCTATTAGTAAAAAGGATAAAGGGAAAATAGATAGTGGGGGACATCAGGAGCTTCTCCAAATTCGGGACTCTCAAATGACAGTATTACAGGATTTTCTCTGGGGCGGCTCATGCGCTCTAGGGGTGCATCCCTCTAACCTTTACCTGGTGCGCCAGGCTGCTCGTAGTCACCGTGAAGTGTACAAACTTCCACGTACTCCCTTGTTTTCACATAGGGTCCTCGTTCCTACCCTCCCTCGCCTGCTATCTCAGAGCCTGGTGGTCCTCTGGTTTTGTTTTTCCAGGGGATAAACTTCTGGTTTTATGCAGTGGCAGAGGAGGCTTAGTTCTCTATCAATCTGGAATGGGAGTAGGAAAATGGGGTTCAAGTGCTCCATGGACAGGTTTTCTCCTAAAATCCCTGTCCTTGACCTCCCATCGCCTCTGCCTCCTGTGGCCCCCGACGTCTTTTTCTGAGCTTTTCAGGGGTTCTTGGGGTGCTCATCCTTGCAGGAACGCAGATTTGACCTTACCACTTTCTCGCCATTCCTGCACCACTGTTCAGTCTTCATAAATCCTAGTTCAGGGCTACACGCCTCCTAGTGTCACCAAAGCTTGCATGTCTATATCTTGTTCTCTTTATTATGTAGGGGATTTGGAAGAGCAGAAGGAAGTGAAAATAGCTTTACTCTATTATCGTGAAACTGGAAACATTTTTTTCATCTGTATATGATGCTATTACTGGAAATTTTATCTCAAGCCACAAATATCCATTTGCTTAAAATAAGGATGGTTTTATTTTTCCGTTCATCCTGTGGCTGTATACTCATGATCTCCACAAAGTAACCACTAATTCTATTTCATTTTCAAGTGATTTTTAGAAGGTTTATTGGCAACGATATTCAAGACTTGCGATTGTGAAGTCATCCCCCACCCCAGTACTTAACTAAATCTGTACTGAATTTCTTTGCTTCCTTTTAGGATGACCTCCATAGGCATACAAACTAGCAGTGACAGAGGTAGTTTCAGGCTTCTTACTTTGTCATTCAAAATAAAGTAAATCAGAGAGTAGCCTGTAATATAAAAAATTTTTAACAATCTATAAGGCCTCTCTATTCTGAGATATTTTTAGGGAACAAAACTTACTTTATATTTTGACATGAAAGAACCAGACTTTCTTACAGCCTCCTAGTTTTGCTCATGTGAGGCCATGTACATAGAACACGCCCTTCAGTTTCTCCCTCTGGCTCACTCCTACTCATCCTTCCAAACTCATTTCAGGTGCTGTCTCCTACAGGGCGCCTTCCTTGATCGCCTGATCACCTCCAAGAGCTCTTCCAAAGGCTGAGCAGGTACTGCACCTGTGTGTTTCCACGGCACCCAATGTTACCCTTAAACTGCATTTCCTGTACTGTTATCTCCGGTTTATTTGTCAGTCTCCCCCACTAAACCATGAACTCCTGGAGGGCAAGGTCCATGTCCTCCTTATCTTTACATTCCTAGCATCTATTAACTATGCCTGGAACATAGCAGTCTCTAGTTATGTATTCACTTATTAAATGAATAAGAGAAATGCCGGTTTCCAAAGAGAAACAGAAGTCCCTTGATGAAATTAGAGGCAGAGGAATTGGGAGGGGTAATTCACCCTAGTTGCTTTTATTCACTCATTCTCTCGGTGACTTTATTAATTGAGCAAGCATAGAAAACTTCCATAAGACTCAATGAAACAGAATTTTAGAAATTAAAGTTTATCTTGGAGAAATTAACCACTGATTGATGGTCAGATAAAAAGATGTATAAACTTGTGCTTTCAGTATTTCTTTTACTCAAAGACCCTTTGGTTGCAATAAACAGAAATCCACTCAAGTTAGAAATGAGGCCTAATGGATCCAGAAAGCACACAAGCCCTGTACTGAATAACCACACTGCAGTGAAGAGCTAAGGAAAATTTCATGAGCACTTTATAGTCTGCCCTTTTCCATATGTCAACCAGAAACACAAAAGAAAATGGCAATTACTGTAACACGGACTTTGTAGGCTGGACAGCTGATAATGCTCTGAGCTCCTTTCCTGCTTTCCCCCACTGCAGCCACTGTAATGCAGGCCCATCCATCATGCTGACAGCGTGGCAGGGCATCTGCAAACCTGGTGGGTGTGGGGATGGACTTAATCATAGCTGCACAGTGGAACTCTTGGGGGTGCAGCACAGCTCACCAGATACATAAGTTTCTGAAATACGTTTAAGGAATGGCCTGAAGTCACAGAAGACAAACCTAAGAATCTTCCTTTTAAAGATCAAGTAGGTGTGGCGGCTTATGCCTGTAATCCTAGTGCTTTGGGAGGACTGTTTGAGGTAGAGTTTGAGACCAGCCTGGGCAATACAGCAAGATGCTGTTTCTACAGAAAAAATTAGCCAAGTGTGATGGCGCATGCTTGTAGTCCCAGCTACTAGGGAGGTTGAGGCAGAAGGATCACTTGAACTGAGGAGTTTGAGGCTGCAGTGAGTTGCGATCACGCTACTGCACTGTTGCCTGCGTGACAAAGTGAGGCCTTGAATTTAAGAAAAAGAAAAGGATCAGGCATGCAAGTTGGCTAAACAGAAGAGCAACTGTGTCTGAGCTCTGCTTAAAATTGTAATGCCCTCCTAATGCCAGAAAAAAAGGCAAACAGGAAAAAATGTGCAATACAGAAAACAGTGTTGATGAGTTTTGTGTAATTTGTTCCTCCAAGGAATTTCTCTGTGGTACCCTACTCCCCCTCCCCAGTCTGTGTTAGGAATCCCCCTACCTAACCTCCACGTGCTACAGGGCAATCCTTTGGCATATCTCTATCACGGTGTTTTTTGTCCACGTCCTCCTTGATCTTCCCCATTTCCTGAGGTGGGAAATAATGCCATTTATTATAACCCATTTCATATGCCTTTTGGGACAAGGAAAAGTATACATACATATTTAATAAATGAATACTATGTCTTATAGCTCTGTATTATCAGTGTCTAGTATGTGTCTGGAGCATATGAGATGGACGAATAAAAAAAGAATAATTGAAATTAAAATATCTGGAATTTAATGGCCTTTTAAAAGTCCTGTTAAAAAAACCTGTCATAGGCTTAATCATTCCTCCTGACTTTCATCTCATTCATTTCACACACAAACATCAGCAGAACAGATGTTCATCTGTACTATCTAAAGTGTGCATATTCTAGAAGTCTGTAATTTTGAGGTAATTATAAGATAAAGCTTTTTGTGTTAGTCTGGTGTTGTTAACACATAAGAGTCTGGGGCAGGGGGTGGGAGCGGGGGTCTCAGGACACGGGGAAGCTGAATGCTCACTGACTCTGAAGATGGCTGACTTTGTTATCACAAAGGTTTATTTAACTTGACAGTATCTATCCTATTTCTAGATTTAGACAATTGTTTTTAAGGTGCAAAGACAACCTGAATTTGCTCCAGGTTCAGTCCTGCTTATTAAATGCAATGAGATGACATCTAGGTCATCTCATTTCAGCTAAACTTAGGGGAGAGGGAGGTTTTGATGGCTCTCTGTATCATTCTTGGATAAAAACATTCTTGGATGAAACATGTCAACATGTACTCTGACATTAAAGGCCAGTCATCATGCCTGCGAATGGGGCATGATGACACCCACTTCACAAGGCCATGCTAATCTCTTTCTCGTTTCCCCAAGGAAATAAAAATAACCTCTAAAATTATCTTCCCATAGACATCTCACAAAATGAAAGTTTCTAAGTTCTATAATATTATTATTAAATAATAATATTTATTATTATCATTTTTTGAGCCTGTCATGTAGGCGGGAGTGCAGTGGCACCATCTTGACTCACTGCAACCTCCGCCTCCCAGGTTCAAGCGATTCTCCTGCCTCAGCCTCCTGAGTAGCTGAGATTACAGGCACATACCACCATACCCAGCTAATTTTTGTAGTTTTAGTAGGACGCGGTTTCACCATGTTGGCCAGGCTGGTCTCGAATTCCTGACCTCAAGTGACCTGCCCGCCTCGGCCTCCCAAAGTGCTGGGATTATAGGCATGAGCCATTGCACCCCGCCTGAAGTGCTGATGTAATCTTTACATAAGTTTAGAAAACTCTGAACTTGGGGCTTTTGGTGACTCCATTTCCTAATCAGTGAAAGGAGGGATTTTGAACTAACTGATCTTTAAAACTCTAACTACAAATTTCAGGAAGGATGTAAACAGGCAGCTCACAAAAGAAATCAAAATGGCCAGTACACAGGTACAGATATTTTCAACATCAGTAGCAACCAAAAAAGTAAATTTACAAAATGAAATACCATCTTTTAAAAAAAATCTGATTGGCAAAGACAGAAAAAAAGTAATAACATCCTTCTTTAGCAGTTTCAGGAAGAATCATTTTCATCACTGTACAGTATCTGGAGTGGCTATTTGGCAATATGTATCAAAAGTCCTAAAATGACATGGCAGATTGTATTTTCCAAAAATGGCTGCACCGCTATATCCATCCTCTCCATGTTCTTACAATCAGTTGTTGATGCTGTTCCATTGACAGGTGGGAGTCTATGTGTCTTGCTCCACCTGGGTGGGCCTGTGACTGTGGTGGAAGGGATGCTGCATGGTTTCCAAGGCTAAGTTAGAAAAGGCGACAATGCTTCCACCTGCAGCTCTACTGGGACACAAGGCTTTGAAGCCCTAAGTGGCCATGTAAGAAGTCCAGCTATCCTGAAGCCAACATGTAGAGAGACCACATATAGAGAAAGATGCCAGAGGGATGCCAGCTGTCCTAGCTGTTCTAGCTCCCTGATATTCAACTCTTCCCAGCACTGGCAACACACATGTGAGTGAAAGAGCCTTCAGAAGATTCCAGCCTGCAGCCTTCAAGCCTCCCCAGCCAATGTCAATTGGAGTAGACATAAGTCGTCTTGACTGAGCCCTATCTGGACTACAGATTCATGAGTAAATTAAATGTGGTTGTTGTTTAAAGTACTCAGTTTTGGAACAGTTTGTTATGTAGCACTGGATAACTAGAAAATTATGTAGGCTGCTGGGTTAAAAGATATTTATATATCTGGATGGATAGATAAACAATTAGTTCAGAGGTAGTTTGTTATATAGCACTAGATAACTAGATTATACAATACATATAACACATATATTTTCATGTTATAAATATAATATTTATAATATATGAAAGTATATATTGCTGGGTTATATCTATACATATCTCCTATATCTATACATACTACACATGTATGCCTATATTTATATCTACTGACTGATTCATCCATCGCTCTATCTACATATGTGTATGTGTATGTGTTTGTGTGTGTGTGTGTGTGTGTGTGTGTATGTAATATCTTTTAACCTAGAAATTTCAGTTCTAGGAATTGCTGTTAGGAAAACACCTAGAAAGTTTACAAAAATATGGTTATATGGCATTCCTTCTAAAACTAAATATTGTGAAACCATTTAAAATGTTCAGCAACAGGCAAATGATTAAATATTTTATATGCACATAATCAATAATAGGTAGTCCAAAAAAGTGATAACATGAAGCTGCATTTACTGACCAGCTAGTGAGTCATGAATCAAAATTTATAATCAACCCAATTCTTTGAACCTAAGGTCCATCTTTCTTACTAATTTTTTATAGGACTTAAATGCATACAAGTGGATTTAATCTATAAAAAGCTAGATTAATCATACTCATCATGGCTCATGCCTGGGTCTCTTTAAGTTATGTATTTATTTACATGAATATATTAATGCATATTGGTTTCATTTTAATAAAAAGGAATTATAATCTATAACTCATTCTATAATTTGTTTTCTTCATTTTATTATATATATCATAGATATCCCTCCAGGCCACATATTTAAATTTAACTCATTCTTTCAACCTTTCCCCCTATTAATGGACATTTCAGCTATTCCAGGTTTTTTCTTTTATATCACTATAAGCAATGTTAAAATAAATAAAGATGTTCATACATCTTAGGCACTGATGCTTTTATTTCTACAGCATAAATTCCAAAGGATGGGATTGCTGGGTCGGTGTGAATTGAAATGTTAATATACATTGCTAAATTACATTCCAAAGGGGTTATAGCAATTCATACTCCAAAAAGTGATGCATGAGATTTCTCTGAATCTTCACCAACAACACATGCCTCTCCATCTCTGATTGGTGGAAAATGGTCTGAAGTTATGCATTTTTAACATATTTAAAATATAAACATTTGTAATACGTTGCAAATATATTTTTTTCTGTTTGCTTTTTAACTTTTCTCATGGCATACTTTGCAGCACAAAAGTTTTTTTTTTTTTTTTAGTCTTTGAAAATATTTTTATTGGTTGCATCTAAATTAATCTTTCTTTTGCTGCCCATTTTCAAGGTATTGAGCATTCTTTAGTTTCCTTCCCTCCACCCTGTTTTCTCATGTCATTGAGCCATCGTCCTATGTGACTCCTGGTTTCCATACATCATCTCTGTGCCCCACAGTGGCCCACCTGTGTGAGTAGTTCAAAGCTGACATCTCTTCTGACTGGTTAGTGCCTAGTCCTGCCAATATTCAGTGCTGAATTTTGAATATTGTCTCTGATTGAAATGAGTTTCCTTAGCCACTGTGTTTGCTCAGGCTGCCACAATAAAGTACCACGACATGGGAGGCTTAAACAAAAGATGCTGATTCTCCCACAGTTCTTAGAGGGGAAGTCTGAGATCAAGGCTGTGTTCCCTCTGAAGGCCCTAGGGGAAGATCTTTCCTTTCCTCCTCCAGCTTCAGGTGGTGGCTGACGATTTTTGGTGTTCTTTGGCTTGCAGACACATCACTCCAGTCTCTTCATGTAGCCTTCACATCCTCTTCCTTGAGCATGTTTTTCTCTCCAAAGTCCCCCTTTTAAGGACATCAGTCATGCTGGATTAGGGCCCACCCTAATGACCTTACTGTAACAGCAACACCTCTGTAAAGACCCTGTTTTTAATAAGTAAGGTCACATTCTGAGGTCCTGGGGATTAAGATTCCAACATAGCATTTTTCAAGGACACAATTCAGTTCTTAATAGCCACCAGCTACCCAGCGCAGATAACTCAGGCTGTGGTGGAGGCCCAGATTCATGCACAGATGGTGGGCAGGGCACACCCACAGTAGGTAAATATGTTCTTGTCTTAAAACTCTGGCCAGAGAAAGCATGCCCTCTTGAACTCCTCCTTCCCAACCCTTGTCTTGTATGTGCATCTACACAGATATAGATACATGTAGTTTTGTCTTTTCCTGTGTGAATGGTATCATAAAAGTTTTAAATTTTCCATAGCCAAACCAATCCATTTTTCCCTGTACGGTTGCTTAGACCTTTGTTTCAAAAGCTGAATCTACTGTCAACAATGAGGATTTGTGGATGTGGGAGCAGTTAACACACTAATCTGGACATGATCATACTTTCTACTCTGAGCATGTAGCGTATGACTTTCAATTAGTACTTTGCTGCCACTGTCCTGAGAGACTGTACACTTGTGCAACTGTGAGTTTTAGACAAATGGTTTATCTGATACCTTTGTTCAAAGAGAGCAATTCAACTACTCAAAAAACTTAGCTTTTACTGATAGAGATGTGAGCTGGTATTTAATGACTCTGTAGCACAACAGAACATGCTAATCTCTTTCTTGTTTCCCCAAGGAAATAAAAATAACCTCTAAAATTATCTTCCCGTAGACATCTCACAAAATGAAAGTTTCTAAGTTCTGTAATATTTCATTGTTCCTAAACAGAATCCTTAAATGGTTTGGATGTCTTTAGATGTCTTATCTGTTTTTGATGAAAGCTCTGACTTGACAAATACCCCCAAGATGTATTGCTTTATGGCATTTGGCCAGATAAGACTTAACAGGTGTTTTTACAATTTTTTCCCCTACTCCCACTGTATCTTTAAGGACACAATCATGTGAATATAGGGTAAGGCATTTTATTTCTTTTAAAATCCATAGTTTGTAGACACGTTAAAGTCTACTATATCGCAATATGCATACAAATGCAATGAACTGTTGAAAACATGCATGCCCTTAAACACAACAGGACTCCACCCTATGAATTAGATTGGAGGTGGAACAGAAGGTGTATCTTGCTTAAATTCCTGTTTGTGCTTAGCAGAAAATCAGTTCCCTTGGCTTTATAGCACCGCTATACTAATTTCTAAGCCTATGTTTTCAGCTTTAGTCTTCTACTTATGTTCCAGTTGTCTACTGAAACATTTTCACTTGAAGTCCCGTCATATATAATTGTCATATGAAAACGAATTAATCAATACCCCCACCGTTTCCCAATTTCTAGTACCACTAAGGCTTTAAACCTTGTGGTTACCTTTGTCCTACTCCCTACCTTTCCTTTACCCTATCAAATCCTGGCTCTTTAACCATTCTTGGTTGACTCTTTAATCATTCTTCTCTAAGCTTTGTTTCACTATTTTCTCTTTTTACAAAAATAATATTTTTATTATAACAAACAGAGTTTAAAAATTGATGGAATCACCACACAATGTTCATAGCAGTGTTATCTATCATTGTTAATAACTGGGAACAACCTAAATAAATATCCATCAACTGATAAATAAATAAACAAGATGTTATATAGATCCACACAATGGAAAATATTATTCAGTCATAAAGAGGAATTAAGTACTCATTCATGCTAGAATATGGATGAACCTTCACATTATGCTATGTGAAAGAAGCCAGAGTAATTCCATTTATTCTGATATTCTGATAAGGCAAAACCAGGGGACAGAAAACAGGTCAGTGATTGCCAGGGGCTATTGGAGGGGAGGAATGGGGAGTGATTGCTACTGAGTATCAGTTTGTTTCAAGGGTGATGAAAACTCTAAAATTGGATAGTGGGATGGTTGCACGATACTGTGAATATAGTAAAAAACACTGAGTTGTATACTTTAAAAGGGTGAATTTTTTGGTATGTGAATTATATCTCAATAAAGCTATTATTAAAAATGATGGAGTCTACTAGATCTAGTGAGTCCAGAAAGATTGCAGGATACATCAATAAATAAAAATCAACTTCTTTCTATGTAACAGAGACAAACAACTGAAAACTGAAATTATAAAAATGACACCATTTGTAAAATAGAACATACTTAGGGATAAATCTGACAAAAGATGTGAAAGATCTGTACACTGAAAACTACAAAACAATTATAAGAGAAATAAAAAATAACTTAATAATTGAAGAGATATACCATATACATGGGTTGGAAGACTCAATATTGTTATTAATGCTACCCAAATTGACTTATAGATTCAACACAATCCCAATCAAATTCTCATCAGGCAGTTTTGCTGAAGTTGACTGATTCTCAAATTCATATGAAACTGCGAAGTATCTAAAGTTGCCAAAACAGGTTTTTAAAAGATGAACAAAACTGGAGAAATAACACTATCTGACTTTAAGTGTTATAAAGGTGCAGAATCAAGTAATACAGTGTGGTATTGGCATAAAAATAACTAGATAAAAAATAAATCAGAAGACAAGAAAGATAAACAGTACAGAGTCCAGCTCATGTATATACTGACAACTGATTTTTGACCAAAGATGTAAAGGCAATTTAGTGAGGAAATGTTAGACTTTTCAACAAATGATGGTTAAAAAAAAACTGTATATTCCTATGCACAGTGATGCATGCCTACAGCCCCAGCTACTCGGGAGACTGAGGTAGGTGGATCTCTTGAGCCCAGGTGTTCAGCCTGGGCAATATAGCAAGGCCCTGTCTCTAAAACTAAAATGAAATAAAAATTTAAAAATCTGCCCTTCCAAAGATACTTTTAAGAGACTGAAATTATAAGTTATAGACTTGGAGAAGATATTGATAAATTCTATACCTAACACAGCATTTGAATCCAAAATGTATTTTAAAACTAACGCAACTTAATATAAGTAAGCAAATAATCTAATTAAAAACTGAGAAAAGAAATGAACATTTCACAAAGTAGATATACAAATGGTAAATAAGCACATAAAAAAAGTTCTGCAAAACTAGTTATTAAGAAAGATGCATGTTTTAAGCCTGTAATCCCAGCACTTAGGGATGCTGAGGCAGGTGGGTCACTTGAGGTCAGGAGTTCAAGACCAGCCTGTTCGATATGGTGAAACCCCGTCTGTACTAAAAATACAAAAAAAAATTAGCTGGGCCTGGTGGCGGCCACCTGTAATCCCAACTACTTGGGAGGCTGAGGCAGGAGAATCTCTTGAACCCAAGAGGCAGAGTTTGCAGTGAGCCGAGATCGCGCCACTGCACTCCAGCCTGGGCGACAGAGTGAGACTCCATCTCAAAAAATAAATAAATAAATAAATAAATAAAGATACATGTTTTAAACTATAGTGCTAAGCACCTATTGCATTAGCTAAAACTACAAAGACACTATATGCTAACTGTTGGCAAGGATGTGGCAAAAGGGGACGTTATATACTGCTGACCGGAATGCAACTTTGGAAAACACTTGGGTAATTGCTTAAAAAGTTAAGCATACATCTACCTTAGGATCTAGCCATTTCACTCCTAGGTATTTACCCAAGAGAAATGAAAACATGCCCAACAAAAATGAAAGACATCTAGAATATTCACAGAAGCACCACATAGGAAACAATCCAAATATCCATCAAGAGGGGATAAACAAATTGTGGTATATCCAAACAATGGAATACTACTTGGCGATAAACAGGAATTAACTTGGCAATAAAAAGGAATGTTAGAGCATTTGTACATGCTATAACATAGAGGAATCTGAGTTAATCAGAATAATTATGTTGAGTTAAAAAAGGCAGATAAAAAAGAGAATACACTGTATGATACCATTATATAAAATTCTAGAAAATGTAAACTAATCTATAGTGACAGGAAGCAGATTAGTGGTTGCCTGGCGATGAGTAGGGGAGCAGAAACACAAAGGGATAAGGAGCAGGAAGGTGGAATTACTGTACAGATGCTCCTACTGTGGGAGAGTTGAGTTGGCTTGCATTTTTCTCCATGTTTGGAACTTATTATAACTGCAATAAACACCATTACTCACTAAAATTTTTTGTACATCCTTAGATATTTCTTCATGGTGCATAGCATATACACAACACATGTTCTTTAGTGACTTAACCATTGGAAGGTCCATTTTATAGCTGCTTGTATATAAAGTCTGAATACCTAAATTGCTGGGTCAAAGAACAGCCACATTTTAACACTTGATGAGTTTTTGAAAAATGGACACAACCAAGTAAACCAGTATCCAGATCAAGAAATCCAACAGCAGCATCTAGAATTCTTCTCATGCTCCCTATCCTGACTTGGTTTTTCCTGTACTTTATGTAAATGGAATCACGTAGCATGCACTCTTTTGTATCTGGCTTGTGGACTGCTCATTACCATTGCTACTTTGCATTGCTTGTGTGAATCCGCATATTTATCTCAACTTAGGTTGATAGGCATTTGGGTAGTTTCTCGTTCTTCCTATTATTAGTATTGGTCCTATAACACTCTACAGCATGTCTCAGTGAATAAATGCATGCATTTCTGCTGAGTATTCACAGGAGTGGAGCTGCTGGGTTACACAAGCCTACAGTCAGCTTTAGAAGATAAGCAACAGAAGCTTTTAATATTAGAGAACAGTCAGAAACATATATTTTTATATTTGCATGATATTTATTTAACAAGTAATTTCATTAGTGAATATTCATTGAGCACCTACCATTGTCCAGGCATCGAGCAATGTGTTGGATACATATTGCTGGACAATAGATACTGCCTCTTCTCTTGGGACACTTAGAAAAAAATCTATATTCTAGGGTTAAACAGAAAGCCAGGATAAACCCAGTGTGTGTGTGTATTTCAAAACTATGTTAAAATATCATGATGTACAAGAACATAGCCTAGAAGGAAAATAAATCAGAAGAAGTGTAAGAGTGATTCTCTTTAGGTAAAGTGTTTGTTAACAATTTTTTCTTTTTCTTTTTGTTTTGTTTTTTACTTTTCTGTATTTTCCAGGACAACCAACCATATTAAATTCCACATACATATGGTGATCCAAGTCTATAAGCTACCTACCTGAAGACAGCTATGATGTTCAGAGGCGATGACATTCTCCAATCGACAAGGAATTTAGTCAGTACTTGCTGAACAACTGATACTGAATTCTATGTCACAATACCTTGCACAAACTTATTTATGTTGTTATATTTTGTTGTAGTTGTAGGCTCACAGAAAATGAGAATTGAAAGAAATGCTGGAACCCATTTAGTCCACTTGCTTGCAAATACTTTCAGCTCTGAAGACCTTTATTTGAAATTTTATATGGAAACCTAATATATACAAGAGAGAGACTTGCAGCACTTTGAAGACCTTAGGAGCCTAAGCTCAGCCCTCTGTGACAGGTCCTAAGTGCCAAGAATCTTTCAGAAACACTGCTCGAAAACCATTGTTCAGGTTCAATCCCTTCATTTTCTAGAAAAAGAAGCTAAAGCAAGGCTATGAGGCAAGTTAGCGCAGAACTAGACCTTCTGACTCAATTTCATCTTTTCTAACACATCACTACTTTTTGGTAGGAACAATGCCCTGTGTCTCTGTGTCCTCCACCGGGGCCACCACAGACAGATAGCAGTGCTCAGTACATGTTGTTTAATAGAACAATTGATATATACCTGCTTTTCAACTTGAAAAGGCCAAATCACCACCCAAGATTCATTATATGCAGAAAAAGCCCTGCATGCTTTTTATCAAAGGAGCTAAGGGTCACCTCAGTCACCATACCTAACCTGCTTAGCTGGCACCAAGGACGTACCCCAAAACCAATAAGAAGATTAAGATGTCAAACAGTAAAGCAGCTGGGGTATGTAATGGACTTAAAACCACAAAGAGGAAGAAGACCTATACTGAAGAAAGTTCTTCCCGCCCAGGGCAATTAATGTGGTGAACAGATGGGGAGAGATATGAACTATTTTCATGCTTTAATGGGAAGATAAAAGACACAAGGAAATAATAAGCAGAAAATCCATAGTGCAGGGGCAAACATAAAGACATGCTTTTCTTTTTCCAAGCAATATTTAATTCTAAGCAGTAATATTTGCTCAAAGTTTTACCCTGTTAGTTGTTTTTCCATCATTATAAAGGAACTGAGTACTGGAGAGCTATAATAAGACATTCAGAGATAAATCACAGAGTTGTGCAGGGGTAGCAATGGAAGCAATGAAGATGAAAATGAGCTCCTGCATTCTGCTATACACCTTATCCCTGGCTGAGTTTGCAAAAAGGCAAGCTTCCCTTTATTCAGAAGGTACCATACAGTACATTTAGAAAGGATGTTTACAATGATGATCATGAGGTGGTATTTGTATCAGCTAAGAAGCATCAGGATATATGTTCAATACAGTTTTATTGTGGATTTCTTATTGTGTTTGAGTTATTCCTCAGTTGGTAATCCATACATAGCATGGTAGAGGCCCTTTTCCATTCATTCACACGTATCTTAGTCCATTCAGGCTGCTAAAACAAAATACCTTAGATTTTGTAATTTATAAACAATAAACATTTATTTCTTATGGTCCTAGAGGCTGGGAAGTCCAAGATCAAGGTGCCAGAATATTCAGTGTCTGGCGAAAGCCCTGTTCCTCACAAATGACCCATTCTTGCTGCCTTCTCATATGGCAGAAGGGCAAAGAAGGGACAAACATGGTGTCCTCGAAGAGCGGAAGAGATGGAAGGGCAAAAGGGGCTCTAGGCAAAAAGGGCATGAATCCCATTCACAAGGGCAGAGCCACCTCCGAAAGGCCCCACCTTCTAATATCATCACCTTGGGGATTAGGTTCCAATATAATGAATTTTGGAGAAACACATACATTCAAACCACCCCACTGTGCTACTGAAACGAGCTGTCTCTGCTGTTTAACTTCCCCCATTACAATTCATTTTGTTTATGCCTGCGAGCATAATCTTCCTGCATCACCACTGTTATAATATCATTGCAATTTCTTACATTTGTGGAGAACCTTATGTATGACTTTCAAAACATTTTTCACAACTATTTTCTCACTTTATCCTCATGACATCTCTGTGATATGTACTTGTCGTTTGTCAAATACATAGGCTCAAGGATTTTATATGATGACTCCAAGGTCTCCTAGTTAATAAATGGCAGGATTGAAACAGGAACCTTTAACTTCTGGGTTTTAGCCCATCATTCTTCTATCACAATATACTTTTCACTAACCTATATAAAGTATCATCAGATGTTCTCTGCTGTCCTCTTGATAAAACTCCACAACCTCAGTGTGGCTTTTCAGGTCCTCCTCAATCTGGTGCCTTCATCTGTCTGACCTTCTCTCCGATTTCTCTGCAACCCACACTAGCTGCTTCCCTCATAATAACAGTAACACCCTCACCTGGAATTCTTTTTTTTTTTTTTTTTTGGTAGAGATGGTGTCTCGTTATGTTAACCAGGCTGGTCTTGAACTCCTGGGCTCCAGTGATCCTCCCACCTCGGCCTCCCAAAGTGCTGAGATTATGGGATTACAGGCATGAGCTACCATCCTGGCCGACTTAGGCAAATTCTGTATAACCTTCAAGGCTCAGCACATGTGTCTGGTAGATGTAACCTTCCACCTAAGCAATTAATGACTGAACTATATATTTTAACATTTAATTGTACTCAATATAATTTACAGTAAATCATAGTTGTTAAGTTTAATGTACTGAAGTCTTGTTTCTGTTAGAAGACCAAATTTTTTTCTCATAAAGAGTGTTATAATATACTTTTATCCATGCACATACACCATTGTCCAGTACAGATTAAGTACACAGTAACAAAAGTCAGGTATATTTTTGTTTCTATACACTGCCTAGCATCATATGAGGACACGGTCCCTGAAATGACTGGGGTTAGGGGGAAAGGCAGAATTTCAGTCTTGGAGTAACGGGGGTACCAGGAAGGCTCCAAGGCAGGGACAGGGTAGGGGCCTAGGACCTGAAATTGGGTATACACTGAAAGGAGAACACGCAGCATGACTGACCTGATGCTCCTTACATATATCCTGCTTTGTAAAGAATTAGCCTCAATACTGAGCCAGGTGTAAACTACAGGTAGAGGTTAAGTGCTTCCTAAGAGGCAGGGAGAGGGAAAGAAAAAAAGAAAGAGAATACGACCAGGTAGACCACTGGTGGATTGTGTCCTAGAACACAGTTACCTTCTGTAAGGCAGTTTGTATTGTGAGATATAACACACTTGTTGCTGATCATGAGAAAGAGCACTCATTTCAAAAACCCAGGTGATTCTCTAAATCAAAGTGTGGCCCATATTTGTTTTTGTAAATAAAGTTTTATTGGAATACCCATTTGTTTAAGCCCTGCCTGTGGCTATTTGTGCACTGCGAAGATGGAGTTGAACAGCTGCAGCCAGTCTATGTGGCCCGTAAAGCCTAAAATATTTACTATCTGGCCCTTTATAAAAGTTGGTCGATCTCTGCTCTAAAATCTAGTTCTGCCTTTTATAAGGGGATCATAAAGTAATTTTTGGCAAGGGAGACCCAGAAGCTGCCAGTAGATTCAGAAAGACCAGGAAGTTTCCTTGTTATTGATGATATGTTGTTGTATGACTTTATCACTTAACATTCTAACTTAGTGTATCTATCAGTGAAGTTGAGATTCTTTTACCCACCTTTGTGTCCCACACCTGAAATTTCTAGCACTTTTGTACTGTGTCTGGCTATGATTATTCCATAATGTTCATGTTCAGAAGAAATGTTACAAGCAGAAAAAGAAAATGAGTTCTTTATATAATAGTCACAGTATTTACAGCAACAACTTGCTTATCTGACTGCAGGAAGTAGCAGATTTTGAGTTAACAAAAGTACATCTCTCACATTATGTTGACCACTTTTACTGGAATCCTGTTTTAGCCCATTTGTGTTGCTATCAAGGAACATCCAAGGTTGAGTAATTTATAAAGAGAGGAGCTTTATTTGGCTCACAGATCTGCAGGCTGTGTAAGAAGTATGGTGCCAGTATCTGCTTGGCTTCTGGTGAGGTGTCGGGCTACTTCCACTTATGGTGTAAGGCAAAGGGACGCTGGTAAGTGTAGTGATCACATGGCAAAGGAGAAGAAGCCACAGGGAGGAAGGAAGGGAGAGAGAGAGAGAGAGACAGAGAGAGAGAGAGAGAAAGAGACACACACAGAGAGAGAGGTGTGAAGGAGAGGAAAAGAAAGAGGGAAGGAAGGCAGGTGCCAGGCTCTTTTTAACAACCAGCTCCTGGGAACAAATAGCGAACTCACTCACCTTTCCTTGCCCCACAGGGAGGGCATTCATCTATTCATGAGCGATTCACCCTCTACCATGACCCAAACACCTCACATTAGGCCCCACCTCCAATGCTGGGGATCAAATTTCAACATGAGGTTTGGGGGACAAACATCAAAACTATAGCACTATCTTAAATGGATTTCTCAAATTTTCTCTTAGCAACAGAGCATACACAACATAATTTTACTCTTTTTTGCTGACTCTGAATCATCATAATGAAATTTATTGCACTATAGACCTCTGGAGTCCCTAAGGAATGGAGGTTAATTGAGCCAACACAAAAGGGCCAAGAAAACTCATTTCATAGTTCTTGTATCTGCGTTTCTCCTCTCTCATTCTCAGCAGCTGATCTGCAATGCAATATACCAGGACTGAAAGGTGATCTAAATCAACCACCAATCTCACAACACAATTCCTAGATCCCAAACAATGTGCCCATCTAATGAGATGGTTTGGTCTAGTTTAGTTCACCAAATCATCAAATATTTATAACGTGCCTCCTCTGGGATAGTCAGAGTCCTACATTCAATGATGATTAAGGCATGATTCCTGCCCTTAAGGAATATGACTCCAACCTTGGTAGAAAACCCAACGTGACCCAATGGTATGTGGATAAGAAGGCCCCACTTCTTACGACTTCACTTTTGCTATTTTGCTCATTCAGGCCCAATATTTCACTTTCAGGGTTCCATTCACACATTCATTGCATTTTCTGGTGACACTGAATAATATCTAAATGGATAAGGAGAAAGTTGAAGAGCAGGATAGAAAGCAAATTTAGGATTCTGCCTTACAGCAACAGCTTGAAGATGTGACTTCCAAGAATGGGTTCTACCTAAAAATGGAGACTTCCTTGTATTATACAGTAATATCTCAAAAATTATTTCACAGCTAATGTTATGATCTTGAATTACTTCCTAAAGGTCCAGGAAGACATTAGATAGACTGGGCATGATAATCCCGCTTCACTAACTGGTCATTCCTGTCTCACTTTCACAATGATGAACAAAAGGGAAGTCCTAAATATTTCTACCTAATCAAGCATAGTAATTAAGCTGTATGATTTTTTCCCTTTATAATAAGATTTTAGGCACCCCTAAGACTCAAAATCAAATATTATACAAAGAATAAGGGGTACTTGGGGAAAGAGAAATATGGAAGAGAAATAGAAGATGAGAGAAATAAATGGAAGGCAGATAAGAAGAAACGGGTTCAGGGAGGCAGAAGAGATGGAGGAAAGAGAAAAGATAAAGATCAAGATGAGAAAGACATAGAAGAGGAATATTCAATCAAAATGTCTTTATTCAAAAAATAACCATGTTGAGGCTGGCATGGTGGCTCACGCCTGTAATCCCAGCACTTTGGGAGGCCTAGGTGGGTTGATCACCTGAGGTCAGGAGTTTGAGACTAGCCTGGCCAACACAGTGAAACCCTGTCTCTACTAAAACTACAAAAAAATTAGCCAGGCATGGTGGTACGTACTATAATCCCAGCTACTCCGGGAGGCTGAGGCAGGAGAACTGCTTGAACCCAAGAGGGAGAGGTTTTTGCAGTAAGCCAAGATCGTGCCACTGCACTCCAGCCTGGGCAAGAGAGCAAGACACCATCTCAAAATAATAAATAAATAAATAACCATGTTGAGAGAAGATCACAAATGAAGAGCTAATCTCCTTGCAAGAATAAGTGTGTGGAGACCAAAGAGTGAAGACTTCAGGTGGACACTGAAGGGCACATGGGCTAAGGCTTGTATCCTCTGACGCTCAACCCTCTCCAGATCTTTTACCAATTGAGGACAGTTGGCTCCCAACTTCAGGGTAAAGGGTTGGCTCCCAGCTTCAAGGTAAGGGAGATAGTGAGGTCACCTGCTTCCAGGAGCAGTCTTGTGCTGGAAGAGCTGGCTTTAAGCCAAAAGACACTATGTGGTAAACTAGAACTAGCAACTGAAGAAAAAACATGTTTGAAGCAGGATTAAGTATGTATATGGTTAAGCCAAAGAAACAGAAAGAAATTAGGTCAATATAAGACTATATAATATAGAGGTTGTACTGATTTACATTCCCACCAGCCATGTATAAGCATTCCCTTTTCACCACATCCATGCCAACATCTATTGTTTTTTGACTTTTTAATAATAGCCATTCTGGCTGGGGCAAGGTGGTAGGTACCTCCCTGTGGTTTTAATTTGCATTTTCCTAATTAACTAGATTAAACCATCACTATGTACAGATGATATGATGAAAAACTCAAGATAATCACCTGAAAAACTATTAAAACACAAGAAAATTAAGTAAGCCTGATCAATGTGAAGCAATGGCTTCCACCAGTAACAAACAGAAGATATAATGGATGAAAAGACCTCAAGTATAGCAGCCAACACAATAAAAGACCTAGATGTAAACTTAATAGAAATGTGAAGGTGATACATGAACAAAATTTCAAGTCATTTTTAAAGGACAGACAAGTGACCAAATGGAAAAGCATAGTGTGGCCTCAGATAGGAAAAACTGACATCATAAAGATGTCATTCTTCTTAACTTGGAAATCAAATGCAATTCCAATAAAAAAGAATAGCGAAGAAAACTCTGAAAAAAAAAGAGTAATAAAAAGAAACTAGCTCTGTCAAATATTAAGATGTTTTACAGACCTCATCAATTAAAACAGGCCAGGCATGGTGGTGCACACCTGTAATCCCAACACTGGGAAACCAAGGAGGGAGGATTGCTTGAGGCCAGGAATCCAAGACCAGCTTGGGCAATGTAGCAAGACCCTGTCTCCACAAAAAATTAAAAAATTAGCCAGGCCTGGTGGCAAGTGCCTGTAGTCCCAGCTACTTGGAAGGCTGAGGTGGTAGAATCACTTGAGCCCATAAGTTCGAGGATGCAGTGAGCTGAGACTGCGTCACTGTACTTCAGCCTGGGCACAGAGTGAGACCCTGTCTAAAAAATTTTAAAAAAATAGTAACAGTAACAATTAAAACAGTGTGAAACTGTTGTATGAATAGACAGGTAAATCAATGGAATAGAACAGAAGGCCCAGAAAACAGACCAAATACATTTGAGAATTTCATATATGATAAAAATGGCATTTTAAGTCAGTGGAGAAAGACCATTCAGTAAGTGTTGCTGGGACAGCTGGACAGCCAACTGGAAAAGAAAAAGTTGGAACCACACTCACACCAGACACCAGGATAGACTCCAAGTGGAACAAAGACTAAAATATTAAAAATGAAACCATAAAAGTACTAGAAGACCCACAAAAATGAGGCAACCTGACATGATCTGTCCCTGATGGAAGAACACACCACATATGAAATAGTTTTGAAAAGGGAAAATTAATCTAAATCTGAAAGCACCTCAATCCCTACCAATTTACATAAAATAAAGAGGACAGAGGAACATTTATAAAGTACACCACAGGGATGCAACTAGCAAAACCCAGACTGTGGGAGACTCAAGAGAACAAACTCAAGGTGTTATTAGGAAAAAAAAAAAAAAGAGAAAAGAATCAAGAAAAACGAAAAAGAGATGAACCTGTGGTTTAAAAAGAGATTAAAGCCACACTGCCTTAGTTCAGGTGCTCATTATCTCTTGCCTACTGTCAACATCTTCAAGAACTTCTACTCAGGAGATTTTACCATGGCCATTATAAGGTGAAGATCTGCTGCTTTTTTTTTTTTTAAGTTTACTGGTTTCTTAACTTTTATTTCTTTAATTTAATTAATTAATTTTTTTGTTTGTTTGTTTGAGACGGAGTCTTGTTCTGTCACCCGGGCTGGAGTGCAATGGCGTGATTTCGGCCCACTGCAACCTCAGCCTCCCAGGTTCAAGTGATTCTCCTGCCTCAGCCTCCCAAGTAGCCGGATTACAGGCGCACACCACCCACATGCCCAGCTAATTTTTGTGGTTTTTTTTTTTTTTTTTTCAGTAGAGATGGGGTTTCACCATGTTGGCTAGGTTGGTCTCGAACTCCTGAACTCAAGTGATTCACCAGCTTCGGCCTCCCAAAGTGCTGGGATTACAGGGATGACTCACCACGCCTGGCCCTTTAATTTAATTTTTAAACAGGTAAGATATTCCCAGAGGTGAAAAAATTCAAAGTTAAAAAAGGCATGAAGTGAATTCTTTTAAATTTATTTTTATTTACCTTATATGTCTACATATATTTATTTCAATTGTTGGGGTACAAGTGGTGTTTGGTTACATGGATGTATTATATAGTGGTGAATTCTGAGATTTTAGTGCACCTCTTACCCAAGTAGCGTACACTGTACCCAATACGTAGTTTTTAATCTTCACTTCCCTCCCACTCTCCCCACTTCAGAGTCTCCAAAGTGCATTATGCCACTCTGTATGTCTTTGCATACCCATAGCTTAGTTCCCACTTGTGAGAACATACAATATTTGACTTTCCATTCCTGTGTTATTTCAATTAAAATAACAGCCTCCAGCTTCATCCAAGTCATTGCAAAAGACATTATTTCATTTCTTTTTATGGCTGAGTAGTATTCTGTGATATGTATATATACACAGTTTCTTTATCCATTCATTGGTTGATGGGAACTCAGATTGGCTCCATATCTTTGCAATTGTGAATTGTGCTGCAAAAAACATATGCGTGCAGGCATCATTTTGATATAATGACTTCTTTTTCTTTGGGTAGATAGCCAGTAGTGGGATTGCTGGGTTGAATGGTATATCTACTTTTAGTTCTTTAAACAATCTCCATACTGTTTTCTATAGAGGTTGTACTAATTTACATTCCCACCAGCAGTGTAAAAGTGTTCTGTATTCACCACATCTATGCCAACATCTACTGTTTTTTGACTTTTTAATAATAGCCATTCTGGCTCGGGTAAGGTAGTAGGTGGTGAACTGTGGTTTTAATTTGCATTTTCCTAATAATTAATAATATTGGGCATTTTTTCACATGCTCCTTGGCCATTTGTACATCTTCTTTTGAGAAATGTCTGTTCATGTCATTTGCCCACTTTTTCATGGGATTATTTGGGTTTTGGAGTTTTTTTATTTTATTTTTTAATTTTTTTTGCTGATTTGTTTGAGTTCCTTGCAGATTCCGAATATGAGTCCTTTCTTAGATGTATAGTTTACAAATATTTTCTCCCATTCTGTGGGTTGTCTGTTTACTCTGATGATTATTTCTTTTGCTGTGCAGAAACTCTTCAGTTTAATTATGTCCCATTTATTTATTTTGGTTTTTGCTGCATTTGCTTTTGGGGTATTAGTAATAAATTCTCCTTCCCACCCCATTCCTCAAGCCAATTTCCCCTTCTTCAAAATACTGCTGTTTTATGTGAACCTCTCAATATATTTGTATGCATTTACAAGAAAATCTTAACTTATATTCTTTTTTCCCCTTAATAACAAATATGTACACCAAACATACTGTTGTGGCTTTTCTTCCATGAAGTATTTCAATAGCTTCCAAATTCATTTTCCTGACTGCAATTTTGTACTTTCCAATCCATTCTTCATGTGGCTGTTGGGTTGATCATTCTAAAATGCGGATCTGATCATGCTTCAAAATTTACAGTGTCTCCCTCTTAACTACAGGATCAAGTTCAACTCCCTAGCTTGGCACAATATTCAACATCTTTCATAATCTAGCCCTAACCTACCCTCTTTCCAGGGGTTTGGCTTACCACTCCTCACTACAAATCCCAAACCCCAAGGACGCTGGATTCTGAATACACCAAATGCTTTCTTTGTACATGATTCTCTCTCTACCTGGACCTTCTTTTCACTTCTCCATCTGGTGAGTTTTTACTTTCTATCTATCTTTCAAGATCCAGCTAAATGATATATCCTTTTGGAAGCCTGCCCTCACTTGTCACAAGCAGAACTACCAGGGACTGTGCTCCCCTATTAGGACTAATCAATTTTGCCATCCACTATGCCCACAGTCCTTTGTTCAAGGCTATAATACACTGCATGTCACAGTGTACCATATTATTATTTGTACTAGTCAGTAGTGAATAAATGAAAGATCATGCCTTATGGTCAACCCAACCCCTTCCCCAAAGAATTCTAACTTCAAAGAATGGAATTCCAAAAAAAAAATCAAAAGCCGGGCTTGCAAAGAATTTTACCAGTCCGCTAAAATGAATTTATTGGTTTGCCTCCATTCCAGATGGTCCTTGAAATCAACATCTTGTATTATTCACACAGCACACCAACAGCTGCAGGGAGGCTTGTACCCTTCTTCCAGCAGGCCCCAGCAGGCTATCTGACTCCTTCAAAGAACTCCAACTTATCCTTGGGCATACACCAATGAAAATCCCACTGTCTCATATCCTAGTGAGCAGAGTGAAGTTCCACAAGCTTATTTAGGGAGAGGCAACAGTTGGTTACAAGAGCAGAGACTGGAAATCACAAGTTCCCCTAATTAGATCCCTGTGCTAATCTCCCAGAAAACAAAGGACTTCAGTCTAATCTTTTTTTCTTCTGTGTTTAGGAGTATTTCAGCTTATGGTGAAAGTAAGAATTTGGCTGCAGAAAAACACTTGATCAGTAATAAGAATACAGGTATGGTTGCTGATCAAAGCTGCAGTGAAGGAGCTAGTGTAATTGGCCCTCCAGACCACTGCCCTGCCTACGTTACCAAAGGTAAGTTTCTGAGTGATTTTATTCCTTTTTTCCTCTTTCAATCAAATATAATCTTATTTCCTTTCTTGTATTTCTTTCAACCAAATACTCCCAATTCGTTTCTTCATATTATCTGCCTGCAGTATTATACTGTAAGCCTGAATGCACCAAATGGTCATTTATGTTTTCATAGATTATATTAAATATCTTACCCAACACCTTTTACAACTTCTTACTAAACACACACATTTAAGCATTGACCTAAATCATTACTGTCTAACTGTCCCTGAAATCATGGGACTTTAAGCTAGAAGGTATCTGAGAAATCACCTAGTGATCCAATGCCCACAATGAACACTTACTAAACAAAAGGTGAATATACTTCTCCAAGATCACATGAGTTGCATAACCTTGACCAGGATGTTTTCCTAATATTGATTTCAGCAGGGCATGGTACCTCACCCCTGTAATCACAGCACTTTGGGAGGCTGAAACAACAATTTGACTGTTCTCTCCAGGCCAGGAGTTCAAGACCAGCCTGGCCAACGTAGCAAAACCCCATCTCTACTAAAAGTACAAAAATTAGTTGGGTGTGGTGGCATGCACCTGTAATCTCCAGCTACTCGGGAGGCTGAGGCACGAGAATCGCTTCAATCCAGGAGGCAGAGGTTGCAGTGAGCTGAGATCACACCACTGCACTCCAGCCTGGGCAAAAGAGCAAGACTCTGTCTCAAAAACAAACAAACAAACAAACGAACAAAACCTAATATTCATTTCACTGTTATTTCTATCACATTGAGTTATCTCCATTCCGTTTCCTTAATCTTACTGTTCTCAAATTTGCTTCATAACCTACTGTGGTCTAGCCCACCAGAATCCTCAAATGAAGGAATTTCCTGTTACTAGGGGCATCTTCTTGAATTATATTCAAACTCCCTCTTGCAACAGGGAGTAAAAGTAAGGTAAGAAGAGAACTGGGGGTTGGGGAAGAGGCAAGTTATTCATCTTCAATTAGATGAGTCCATCTTCAATTCATCTACCAGTTAGAAAGTTCTGAGGTGCCCCATTATAGATTCTTTCATAACATCTCACATTCTGTAAGCTATATTCAGGGCAATGAAGGTCAAAAGGCACAACAGGCTACTCTGCAACTACCTGGCCAAATAGCAAGAAAGATGGTAAATGTATTGCTCTATGTTATAGCCCAAAATAAATGAGAAGAACAATATCATTATGAAATAAATAATTCTTGTGAGATTCTTCCTGCAATCATCTAAAAGCCTTTGGGACTGAAATTATTTGCAGTCATAGGAAGAAAATTTCTAGGCTGGGCATGGTGGCTTATGACTGTAATCCTAACACTTTGTGGGGCTGAAGCGAGAGAATTGCTTGAGGCCAGGTGTTTGAGGTTACAATGAGCTATGATCATGCCACTGCACTCCAGCCAGGGTGACAGAGAGAGAGCCTGTTGAAAGAAAAGAAAGAAAAGAGGGAAGGGAAGGGGAGGGGAGGGGAGGGGAAGGAGGGGAGAAGTGAAGAGAAGGCAAGGGAAGGGGGGAGAAGGGAAGGAAATGAGGGAGGGGAGGGGAGGGGAAGATAAGGGAGGGGAAGGAAAGGGAGGGGAAGGAAAGGCAGGGGAAGGAAAGGGAGGGGATGGAAAGGGAGGGGAAGGGAGGGAAAGAAAGCAGACCAGGTGAGGTGGTTACTCCTGTAATCCCAGCACTTGAGGAGGCCAAAGCAGGAGGACTGCTTGAGCCCAGGAGTTTGAGAGCAGCCTGGATAACATAGTGAGACCCTGTCTCTACTTGAAAAAAAAGAAAAGAAGAAAATTCCTTCATATTCAAGCAGACATTTGACAGGGATTAAATTGTGTCCCCCACCAAAAGGTATCTTGAAGTCCTCACCCCTACTATCTCAGAATGTAACATTATTTGGAGACAGTGTCTTTTTAGAAGTAATCAAGTTAAAATGGGGTCAGTAGGGTGGCCCTAATCCAATAAGGCTGATGTCCTTGTAAAAAGGGGAAATTGGGAGACAAAGACACACCTAGAGAAAGACAACGTAAAGACACAGGGACAACATCATGTACAAGCCGAGGAACACCTAAGGCTACCAGAAGCCAGGACAGAGGCAAGAAGAAGATTCTCCCTCACAGCCCTCAGAAGGAGCCAACCCTGCCAACACTTTGGTTTTGGATTTCTAGCCTCCATAGCTGTGACACAATTGTAAAACAAAAAATAAAATTCTAAGCTCCCACAACCAACTGAATGAACCCTTCCTCTTGGCCTAGGGTATTCCAAAGTTAATCTGAAAAACTAATTCAGGCCTCGAGGGGAAGTGGTGGTCAAATATGCCTCATTATTTATACCTTCCTCCCTTTGCAATTCAGGCACAGCTTACCAGCATTAACATTAAAACAGAGACTTTAATACTGACAGAATGGACTCTTTAAGTCTGATAAGAAACATTTACAATCTATTCTCTCTGAAGCCTGCTACCTGGAGGCTCCATCTGCATAAGAAGAACTTTGGTCTCCACAACCCCTTATCTTAACCCAGACACTCCCTTCTATTGATTCCAGGTCTTTAATAAACTCTTTCAACCAAATGCCAACCAGAAAATCTTTGAATCCACCTAGGACCTGGAATCCCTCCCCCTCCCACCCCACCTCCCCCTTTCTGGACTGAACCAATGTACTTTTACATGTATTGATTGATATCTTATGTCTCTCTAAAATGTATAAAACCAAGCTGAAGCCCAACCACCTTGGGCAAATGTTGTCAGGACCTTCTGAGGCTGTGTCATGAGTATGTCCTTAACCTTGGCAAAATAAACTTCTAAATTGATTGAGACTTGCCTCAGATACTTCTTGGTTTACATAATCAGTATGTCTGTTGTTGAAGCCATCTAGTTTTTGGTACTTTGTTAGGGCATCCCTAGGAAACTCGGACATCTGATGAGCAATGACCCCCAGCCAGTGCTACCAGGAATCAATTCCAGGTTTACAGAGGGACCCCTCTGAATGTTAATCAAAAATATTCAGCTTAGCTTTCTGCAAAAAGTAAACCTGAGACATTTTCTACTTCAGAATAATTTTCATATTTTTGCAAAGGCCGATTTTAAATGCCGCTTCTCTCCAAATACTACATTACCACTTTTGCCAAACCAGGATATGGAACACAGTCACACACACACACACCCCACAGAGAGTGTATCCCTCTATTTGGTCTTGAATAGATCGGAAGTTCCTACAGTTACTGGGACTATGATTCCAACCGATGCCTGTCAGTTTAGCAGATGAGATTGGAACAGCTGTATCTTCAATACACATCATTGTCTTAAATAGATGCTCAGAATGAATTACAATTAAATTACAGAGCTGTCAAAAAGGGTTATAATTATAGCATTTATTCACCATATTTACAAGGCCAGACATACACAAAAGGAACAGAAGGCTGAAGAAAAAGAACAAAAAACCCACTCCACATTACTTACCTCAGCAGGAAATCTGGTTGGGGGAGAGAGGAAGATGAGTTAGTTATCATGCAAAGAACCCATTTCCTGCAACCACACAGCTCTGTGTTTCCAGAGGGTCTTCCATTCCAGAAGTTGGAGGCACTTTAAGACATCATCTGGTGGCAACGCATTTCTCTTTTACAATTGGAAAAGGGAGGGCCAACAAGGTTGCCATGACTCACCCACAGCTACAGACAAGCAAGGGAGGAGCTGGGACCTGAACCAAGAGCAAGGGCTACTCCCGTCGGTGGGCTGAACAAGGAAAGCAAAATCAGGACAGCCAGACCTGGTCCCTTGTTTTGTTCTCATCTATAAGAGCATATTAATTTATCCAGCAGTTATTTATCATGCAGCTTAGGAGGCTTGGAAATCGTCCTTCACTTTCTGCTAAAATGACACAAGATAAAAGAGAGGAAGAAAATCCTCAACTGCCATTTATGCTAGTCAATTCTGTTACTAATCAATAATGCATTTAGAACCACCGGAAGAATGGTACAATTCTCTCAGTCACCTTCAACCTCAGCATCCAAAAGATAAATTGAGGATAGTAATACTACTCAGTGAGCAAACATCAGGCAATCAACAAATATCTATTGTGCTGTCTCTATGTGTAACATTGTGCTAGAGACTGTCAAGGGCATAAACAGGTGACAGACTTAGACTCGTTTCTCAAGAGCTCATAGTCCAGTTGAAGAGACAAGATACAAAGAAAGATAAAGTAAAACAAGGCAGTAAATATGCATTATGATAAACTGCCAATTCAATCATATGCACAAGTGCAATGGATTAAATATTTATGTTGCCCCAGCATTAATACGCTGAAATTCTAACTGCCAAGGTGATGGTATTAGGAGGTGTGGCCTCCAGGAAATGATTAGGTCATTAGGGCAGTGCTCTCATGGATGGGATTAGTGTCCTTATAAAGACATATGAGCCAGGCACAGTGATTCACGTTTGTAATCCCAATGCTTTGGAAGGCTGAGGTGAGAGGATCACTTGAGCTCAGGAGTTCAAGACCAGCCTGGGCAACATAGTGAGACCCCATCTCTACAAAAACATTTAAAAATTAAAAAAATTAGCTGAGTGTGGTGGTATGTGCTTGTGGTCCTAGCTACTTGGGAGGCTGAGGTGGGAAGAATGCTTGAGCTCAGGAGTTTGAAGTTAGAGTAAGCTATGACTGCGCCACTGCACTCCAGCTTGGGTGAAAGAGCAGTACGCTGTCTTTTTTGTTTGTTTTTTTTTTCTCTTTGAGATGGAGTCTTGCACTGTTGCCCAGGCTGGAGTGCAATGGTGCGATCTCGGCTCACTCCAACCTCCACCTCCCGGGTTCACATGATTCTCCTGCCTCAGCCAGGATTATAGGCGCACACCACCACACCCAACCAATTTTTTATGTTTTCAGTAGAGACGGAGTTTCACTATGTTGGCCAGACTTGTCTCGAACTCCTGACCTCATGATTTGCCTACCTTGGCCTCCCAAAGTGCTGGGATTATAGGCGTGAGCCACTGTGCCTGGCCAGTACACTGTCTCTTAAAAAAAAATAACTGTTTGATATATATATATATATATATAGAGAGAGAGAGAGAGAGAGAGAGTGTCTAGCTCTGTCACCAGGCTGGAGGGCAGTGGTGCGATATGTCTCCTTTTTTTTTTTTTGTCTCCTTTTTTTTTTTTTCTCCTTGAGACAGTCTCACAATGTTGACCGGGCTGGAGTGCAACGGTGCAATCTCAGCTGACTGCAACCTCCGCCTCCCGGGTTCACGTGATTCTCCTGCCTCAGCTTCCCAAGTAGCTGGGATTACAGGCAAGTGCCGCCACACCCAGCTAATTTTTGTATTTTAGTAGAGATGAGTTTTCACCATGTTGGCCAGGATGGTCTTGATCTCCTGACCTCATGATCTGCCCACCTTGGCCTCCCAAAGTGCTGGAATTACAGGCGTAAGCCATCGTACCTGGCCTATATTTTTTAAATAAAAAAATACATGTGCAGGTTTGTTATTTTTTTCTAATTACAAAAAAAATCTGAGAGAGCCCCCTCACCCCTTTCATTATGTGGAGTGACAGTGAGAAGATGGCCATCTACAAGGAAGCAGGCCCTCACCAGACACCAAATCTGACAGTGCCTTGATCTTGGATTTTCCAGCCTTTAGAACTGTGAGAAATCAATTTCTGTTGTTTATAAGCCACCCAGGATGGTATTTGGTTAAAACAGCTGAATGGACTAAGACAAGAAATTCACAGCAAGGAGAAAATTACCTGAGTCTTACCAATCTGTTTCTCACCCTTTCTACCCTGAATGAGACCATTCAGGCTTTCTTATTATCTTCAGGTTTACTGGATGTTCTCCTAAAAACGTATTTCAGTTGGTCATTCAGTTGTTAAATTAGGTTTAGCCTAAAGCTGCCTCCTTACATATTTTAAATTCAGCCAAAAGGTTTCTCCATAGTAAACTGTAACCTAACTATATGTGTAAACAGAGCATAACCTACTCTTCTGCTAATCACCAAGTATTGGCCAATCAAAGGTGACCAACTATTCAAATCGTGTTCAAATAAGGCAAATGCCAAACTGTAACCAATCCAGAAATAAGGCAAACACCAAACTGTAACCAATCCAGCTGTTTCTGCACCTCACTTCCATTTACTAATGTCACTTTCCTTTTTCTGTCCATAAATCTTCCAACATGTGGCTGTACTGGAGTCTCTCTGAATGTACTCTGGCCTGGGGATTGGGGGTGTAGGGGCTGTGGAAGTGGAGGTGACCCCAGATTCAAGACTCATTCTTTGCTCAATTAAACTATTTTATTTTATTTTATTTTATTTTTGAGGTGGAGTTTCACTCTTGTTGCCCAGGCTGGAGTGCAATGGCGTGATCTTGGCTCACTGAAACTTCTGCCTCCCGGGTTCAAGCGATTCTCCTGCCTCAGCCTCCTGAGTGGCTGGGATTACAGGCATACGCCACTGCGACCGGCTAATTTTGTATTTTTAGTAAAGATGGGATTTCTCCATGTTGGTGAGGCTGGTCTTGAACTCCCAACCTCAGGTGATCCACCTGCCTCGGCCTCCCAAAGTGCTGGGATTATAGGTGTGACCTATTGTGCCTGGCCTCAATTAAACTCTTTAATTTGTCTAAGGTTTGTCTTTTAACAGATGGCATCTGAAGTGAGATCCAAAGTAGAGCTTACAGAGACCTCCAGGAGCACTGAATGACCAAGACAGGTTACCTGCTAGGCCCATTGTGTCCACTGCTTTTGTGCAGCAACAGGGGGCCATGGTAAGTTCTCTCTTGGATTCCAAAGCTCCACAGATTTGTGTTGTGAGTTCTCTGAGTTTGCTTGAGCAAACTTCTGATGCAAACTGGGTTTGGAAGTCATGACAGAAACTGGACTAAGTCCAGGATCAGATTGGATCCAATAATTAACTGGCTTGGATCCATTTATAGGCCTTAGATACCTGACTGGGTCAGACAGAAACTGGTAGTAAATGGCAATATTGCAGGGGTGGCAAACTTAGGCTTTGGAAATTTGCAGGTATTTTTGTGTTCTCCCCCCTTTGTTTCTTTTTCTGTGTGTACTTTGGTAGGGAAAAATCATTGGCTAAGTTGATCAAGGGGATCTGAGAGCCCAAGCCAAGATTCAAGGTAAAAATGAGATCCATAATTTCAAAAGAATTAACTACTCCACTGTCCAGCTATGCCTACATTTACATGTGGAAGTGTTACTGGAAAGGGGTCCTGATACAGACCCCAAGAGAAGGTGCTTGCCTCTTGCACAAGAAAGAACTCAGGGCACGTCCACAGAGTAAAGTGAAAGTAAGTTTATTAAGAAAGTAAAGGAGTAAATGAATGGCTACTTCATAGACAGACCAGCCCCAAGGGCTGCTGGTTGGCTATTTTTACGGTTATTTCTTGATTATATGCTAACCAATGGGTACATTATTCATGTGTTTTCCAGGAAAGGGGTGGGAAATCCCTGGAGCTGCAGGTTCCTCCCTGTTTTAGACTATATAAGGTAACTTCCAGATGTTGCTATTGCATTTGTAAACTATAATGGTGCTGATGGGAATGTCTTTTGGCATACTAATGTATTATAATTAGCATATAATGAGCAGTGAGGATGACCAGAAGTGACTCTCATCGCCATCTTGGTTCTGGCAGGTTTTGGCTGGCTTCTTTACTGCATCCCATTTCATCAGCAGGGTCTTTGTGACCTGTATATTATGCCAACCTCCTAGCTCATCCTGTGACTAAAAATGAATAGCCTCCTGGGGATACAGCCCAGCAGGTCTTGATAGTGGCAGGAGGCACTCAAATACCTAGGCAGATTGGGGCAGGTCCCCAGCGAAACCCCACCTCCAGGCCAAAGACAGTTTAAAGCCTGAAAGCCAAGCTACAAGTCAAATCCACGGACCAGATTGAGAGCCTGTCTTCCCATTTGTCATGCTTTCCTCTAATTAATCCCCATCCTTCCCCTGTTTTACATATACCTATCCTTCCCTAATTAGTGTTTTATACTGTCATGCCCACATTTAGTTGTGCCTTTGTTTTAACCTTTCTTGCATACTCACAAACCAATCAGCACGCGCTCCCCAATTGTGAGCCCATAAAAGCCCCGGACTCAGCTGCACTGGGGGAGAAACCACCCGACTGTGGGTGGCTGACCCCTGCACATACCCTCTCCGCTGAGACGCTGAGAGCTGTTTCCTTGCTCAATAAAATTCTTCTCTACCTTCCTAACTCTTCAATTGTCAGCGTATACTCATTCTTCTTGGATGTGGGACAAGAACTCAGGAACTGCCAAAGCTGGGTACAGGCTATAAGAAAGGCAGGCTGGGGCACACCTGGAACAGCCATGGGCTGAGCTGGTCCACAAGCCAGGCATGGCCTGGGCAGGCGGAGTGGGCAGGCCTCCTCCTGCAGGAGGCAGTATGGCCAAGCTAGGCCCGGGCAGGGGCATTGCTGGCCAGAGGTTCCCAGCTTGCAAAGTGACTGGGAAAAATCCTTTGTCAGTCTCAGCCTCATTTTACTCAGCCCCTATTCAAGATGGAGTTGCTCTGGTCCAAATGCCTCTGACATAAGTATTATAGTAGGCCCTGGAAGCAGTAATTGCTTTAGAAATGGCAAAATCTTACTAAAGGTCATTTAAAATTACAATGGAATGTTACAAATGCACAACATTGAACTTGAAGAAATGCATTTGAAAACGAAGGCTCCCAAATTAGTCTCATCTAGGGATGCCTACTGATATGCAGAAGTGTCTAAAAAGATTTCAATATTTTTAATATTTTTTAAAGACTATTCAAGAAAAGCAAATAAAATGCTTTATTCTAGATAAAGTGTTCATAAAAGGTAGCCCTTAGGGTAAAGTGAGCTTGCTTCTTTTTCAGATCTATACATGCAGAGACCAGGCATGGAGAACTCTTCCTTTGCTCTGTTCCTTAATGGGCACCACCCTAAACTCAGTAATTACAGCTAAGTTAAAGAGACCACCTATAGAACTCAAATACACCTTTATCTCATCTAACTGGCAATCTTCAAATCGTTTTATAAAAGAAATTTACATCTATAAAGGAAATCTTCATTTGTAAGGGCATCTCTGTCTCTAAACCCAAACTACTAGGAACTTTAATTATGGGGAAGACAATGGATTAATGTTTACCTAACAAACCTTGCCTTTGTTTAAATCTAAGTTCTGTGCTTTGAGATGTAAACTTTTACCTTGTTTTGCCTGTGTCCTCTCTTTAAAGCTGCAAATTTAGAGTTGCCTCCCTAACAATTGTTTTAAGCATAAAAGAGGTAATCAAGAGATTGACAGTGGGAAGAAACTTTGAAAAGTGGCAAATGAGGAATCTTACAAATCTGTAAGATCTGCTTCTGTCTATGTGTCTGTTATGTCTATACGTGTTATGCATATGTGATTATATGTGGTAAATATAGCTAGTTTTTAAATTGTTGCTAAAACAGGAATGGATCTGTACACAAACCCCCAAGTCACGAGTTTACCTATATAACAAACCTGCACATATATCCCTGAACCTAAAATAAAGGTTAAGGTATTTTTAAAAATAGGAATGGTTTCAAAATTATCTGTTAAACATAATTTTATACTTGCTTGATTTGACTGTGATCTTGTGTTTCTAGTTTTTAGCCTCTGAATTAAGACTTCTGCATAGGTAGCCATGGTGAAGTCTGGAAACACGTTCTCAGTGCCTCAACCAGCAGCTACAAGTCAGAGTCAAGCCCATTATGGCCCTTTCTTCCTGCCTGAGCTTTGGCCCCAGATATTCTGAGAGGGGTTGGATCCTCCAGGGCATCGACCTCACAGCTCTGTCTTCTGTCCTGAGCTCTTCTCCTGGCATGTAAATTCAGGACTCAGATAAGCCCTGCCCTTCATAGCCACCTTGGATGCTGCATGACTAGTGAGTCAGGAGGACTGGAAAAGACATTAGGGAGGGTACCTGTGTCCTACTTTCAAAATGTTTTTCAGTAATTTTAAATCTTAAAGTGATGTTATGTTAAAGCATAATCATAAAATGGGAGTCATTTGTAAGTTAAAAAATATTAAAACATTAATTATCAAACCTAAGTTTAGGTTTATATAGTTTGGCATCTTATTTTTGTATGGTATAGAGAAGCTAAATATATTTACATCTGTTAATAAAATATAGGAAGAAACATCTTTCTAAAATTTATAGAATAATTTAATAATTTTTATCTGCAAATACTGATATAAAACAGTTCGAAATTACTTCCTAGGGATTTCACTAAAAACTAGGGTTAAAGAGTTCATGTAGTTAATATATGTAATTAAAACAACTAGATGTAAGAAAAACAATTCTGTATAGTACATAAAAGCAAGATATGCTTTTGATGATGGAAGTTATAAAGGCATAAAATGTATGTTTGTTAAAAAAAATTTGTCTAGGCGAAGTTACTAGAGTTGCCTAGTTTGAAGTTTGTCCAGTTTGAAGTTAGTTAAAGGTTACTTAAGTTACTTAAAGGTTGTTTCAAATTGAAGGAATAAAAGGAATGTAGATAAAATTAAAATATAAAAAGTTGAAAAAATTTTTAATTGTACGAGATTATAAAAGGGTTATGGGAATCTGGTGTGGTCAAAAGCTGACTGACATTGAATGAGTTTGTTTATAAGGTTTTATTAAAATTAGCTTTATTGATAATACACTAATGCAAAAGTAAAATTTGGTTTTCTCTTTTGAACAAAAATTTCTTATACTGTTAATAGTGATAGCAAGATATTTTTGTTTACCTTTTGAGTAAACTGCAAAAAATAAAAAAAGAGAGAGAGAGACAGATTCTGCCTCACGCTGTCTTTCTCAGGTCTTTAGATTGTTTGGAAAACTGCGTCTCCCCTATCAGAGAGTAAATGTTTTTGCTTTTTAAAATCTTTTCATTATCACTTTACCTAAATAAATGACTACTATTTTATGATGACCTGTGACCCTATTTTGATCAAGTGTTTTAAACCTTTTATATTTGACAGGCTTCCCAAAATCAAATTTCCACTTCAAAATTAAGCCTCTTTTGACCTTGAATTTTGGAATACTACAGAGAGCCCCTGAAGCCTCCATAAGAGAGCTAACGGGATTGATATGTTAAATCATATGGAAAGCACTGCCAAATAATAAATGACGTTTAAACTTCTTTAAGGTGTATTTTAGTGAATACGTTGTTAATATATGTTGCAAAACTATATAAGATTCCTAAAATTCTGATATGTGTAGAAGGCCTGTGTACCTAATAATAGATTCTCCTGTACCTTCTGCTACTAAACTCTGACATAACAAAATGCTGGAATGCTTTAATGCATATGTCAAAGTGTATTTTCACCAGGTAAAGAAAGCTTTTTATGGTCCACTGACTGAGAACAATCAAATCCCTTCACAATCTAGAACCTGGAGATTGGGTCTTCTGAGAATGTCATCAGAGAAAGACTGCCCTTGCTACTCACACTGCAGCAAAACTCAGGACCTTGAACCTTGGGTTTGTAATCTCACAGCTCAGAAGGGCCCATCCAGACTCTAGGAACTGTATGTCCATTGGAGACCTTAAGGTAAAGCTAACCAGGGAAGCTTCTCCCCAGAAGCAGATGGCATCCCAGACATGAACAGCTTTTTCCAAAGATCATGAATCAAGACTTCTCTGCAGCCAGCATGATAGATCACGTCTGTAATTCCAGCACTTTGGGAGGCCGAGGCAGGAGTATTGCTTGAGGCCAAGAGACCAGCCTGGGCAACATAGTGAGACCCTCATCTCTAAAAAAAAATAAAATTAATTAACCAGGCATGGTGTGTCTGCAGTCCCAGTGACTTGGGAGACTGAGGCAGGAGGATCACTTGAGCCCAGGAGGTCAAGGCAGCAGTGAGCCAAGACAGTGTCACTCCAGTCTGGGTGACAGAGCAAGAAGACCCTATCTCAAAAAAAATAAATAAATAAATAAATAAAATAAAATAAAATAAATGAAAAAATAAAATAAAATAAGCGTATATATATATATATATATATATATGAGAAAACAAGTTTTAAAAATGTATCAACAAAAGACTTCTCTGCTATCATGAGAACTCTTATCTCTCAATTTTTTCCTTGCTTAGCCTCTATGAATAGACCTGAAAAAGGGGTCTCGTGTGTGTACTCGTGGATTATACTTTTATTTGTGGAGGATTTTGCAGCCAGTTGTATACATGGACAACCTTATGCCTTGATAGATGGGAGATAAAGGGCCACTGTGGCCAAGAAACTTTAATGGTACCTTTGTTGCTTCATAATCAGTAAGAACACTGGTCCACTCCCCTTAACCCACATCATAGGTTAAAGAGAACATTGCCAGGAGGCCTTCACTCTCCTGGATAGGCAGCACATGTTAGGTCTCTTTCTCCATGGTTTGGAGTAAATGAAGCAATGATTAGAAATTTACCTCTCATCATAGGCTCCATAACAGATTCTACTGTAAAGGCTATAGTTTTAAATTCTTTTGCTAAAGTTGTGCTAAATAATAGAATTACTCTAGATTACTTACTGGCTAAACAGAGGTGTCTGTACAGTTGCTGATACTTATAGTTGCACATGGAGGAATATGTTGGGTGTTATAGAGATTCAGTTGTAAGGAATTGAACAGGCTGGTTTTTGTTTTTGTTTCTTAATGAGCAGACTCCTTATCTAGCTCATTCTTTGATCTCTTTTATTTTAGTTGGTTTAGTTCAAGGGGACCCTGGCTAAGAAGCATACTCCAAACTCGTGGTATTATCCTCCAGACAGTCATAATAGTAGTCCCCCTGGTGCACTGTATTCCCTTACAAGTTTTAAATGTTTGCATGTAGCCATCTCCAGAATGTTAAATGGTGTCTCTTCAACTGGAAAAAGAAAAACAAAGAAATGTGCGACCATGAGGACACTGTAACTTATGAATGATGTGCTGAGACCGTAAACCCAAAATGATGATAAATGAGAGTGGCACTAAAGCCTTCAGTTTTGGTTACACTCTCACCTAAGGGACAACGTGACCAAAAGGGGAGAATTTTTAAACAAAAGTATGGGAGGCCACTGTTTTGGACTGAGCTTGTGCACTAGGCCCCGACAGACAAAACCAAACCAAAATGGACTCACGTTAAATGCAACATAATCTAACTGGAACTTTAAGGAAGCAAATAGGTCCAAAAAAGACCAGGTTTTGTTTATCTCCTATAAAAAGTGATGTGATGAGCAGAACATATTGTCAAAGATAAGTGTAACAGAGACGGATGGCTGTCAATAATGTTAAACACCCATGATTTATAGCTGGGCACCTGGCTGTCTGCCATTACGTTTATGGCTAAGTTCCAATGACTGGGATACAGGCAATTTCCAGAATCTGTGCTTAAAGGGAAGGCATATATTGTTTTTCCTCCCTTGCTTCATCCTGCTTCTCAGGGCACGCATGCAGTGGCAAGCCATTTGGACCACATGAGTGAGGAACCTGGGTCCCAGATGTCCTTATGGAGTGAAGCCACCAGATTGTCCCTGAGCTGTTATAAGAGAGAGAAATAAATTATGTTATTTATGCTACTGTTATTTTCAGTCTCTGCTCTTCATGGTCAAGCTTACAGCCTAACAGGGAAAACAGGCACATATTAATTCATTCTAACCTAGAGAACTGGTTATTTTATCAGGAACAAAGCAATATGGAAGAGGAAAAGGATGCTTCCAAATAAAAATCAAAGAAAATATCTTTCTAGTCGACTTTAAATATTTAAATATTCTAGTCCCATATTTCTATAAATTCCAGATTGATCTAGAGAAAAGGGAAGCAAGCACACATACACACATATATCTTTTTATATCAATCTGTTCACACAGAATATCTCTAAGTCCACGGGTAGAATACTGAGCTACGGGATTGCCAAAATCTGTTTCAAAATCATAGATTCTGAATTTTTAACATTAAAAATGACAAACAAATCTGAGGACTTAAAAAAGTAAATAAAATAAAGTACTTTTTTCAGCTAGGCATGGTAGATCATGGCTGTAATCTCAGCACTTTGGGAGGCTGAAGCGAGAGGATCACTTGAGCCCAGCAGTTCAGGAACAGCCTGGGCAACATAGTGAGACCCTGTCTCTAAATAAACAAATAAATACTTTTAAAAAAATAAGCAAGTACTTTTTTCTAAAATGGCGTACTGGACTCAACTCTCAGCCTTCTCCCCAACACACACACACATATATGCATGTTTGCACTTACACACACACATACAAAAAAAACCATTTAACCGGATTGTAAAATTGCTTAGAACAGTTTATCGGGGCGCGCTTGGTATTCCATTTTGGACAACTGTGGCTCTTTTAAGGTATATCCCAGTGGTCTCTGTACCACCTCAACCCATTCTTTGGCTTTACTGCAGTCTGAATACCAGGCCAGATGGTCAAGCAGTAACTCAGCATGACTCTCCTGCTACCCTAATATAATTTCACAGTAGGAACATATACAGGGTTTCAAAGGACCCATATGAACAGCATCCTAGCTCTCATAACTCTTTCTGGGTGTATGCATTACTTATTTGGGGGGGGGGCATGGGAAAGCAAGGGAATCTGATGTCTTTTTAATTATTTATTTCTCTATTTTTGAGACAGGGTCTTACTCTGTTGCCAAGGCTAGAGTGCAGTGGTGTGATCATAGCTCATTGCAGCTTCCAATTCCCAGGCTTAAGCAATCCTCCCACCTCAGGCTCCCAAGTAGCTGGGACTACAGGCACATGCCACCACACCCGGTTAAGTTTTTATTTTTTGTAGAAATGAGGTCTTGCTATGTTGCCCAGGCTGGTCCCGAACTCAGTGCAAGTGATCCTCCCGCCTCGGCCTACCAAAGTGCTGAGATTACAGGCATGAGCCACTGTACCTGGGTGTCTTTTTAATTTTTAATGTCAGAATCCAGTTTTAAAAGCCTCTCAAGACCTGACTTTACTTCTTTTCTTCTCTTACCTCAATCCTCACCTTTCCCTGCTTACTCTCAAGTAAAGCTAGCCAGGAACTGCAAAAGATTAGAAAGATTATAATGATCCACTATGCTCTTTTTATTTCTTTAAGTTCTTTTCTTTCTTGAAAAGTATATCATCTTAGGAGTGAAACCTAAAACCCCACTGGTATGATTTGAATGTTCCTTCCAAAACTCATGTTTAAATTGCCATTGTGATGGCATTAAGAGGTGGGATCTTTAAGAGGTGATCAGGTCATAAGTGCTAAGCCCTCATGAGTGGGCTAATGCCATTATCAAGAGAGTTCCTGATCAAAAGGATGAGTTCCACCCCTTCTGTCTTGCTCATGTGCTTTCTTGCCCACCTGCCTTCTACCATGGGATGATGCAGCAGGAAGGCCCTCATCAGATGCAGGCCCCTTGACCTCGAACTTCCCAGCCTCCAGAACTGTAAGAAATAAATTTGTTTTCTTTTCGAGTTAAAGTCTGTGGGTATTCTGTTATAGCAGCACAAGATGGACCAAGACACCCACCAACTTGGAATGGAAAAACAGAAGGAGAGTCTAATGGATCTCTACTAGCTCAGCAATCTGGCCACTCCATGGCAATGGACCAACCAGGTTGTTCCTTGCTCAAGGCGATTGTGTGGGATCATGTAGACTGTTCCTTGCATGAGGATGCCTAGCCAAGAATGCTGGAGGCAGGTAGAATCCAGCTTGCCTGCCACTCACCAAGTGCCAGCTACATGCCCCAGCACAGGGCTGTGTCCACCTGAAAGAAGGGCAGTCTTTTTTGAATATGCACAAGGCTTCAAGTCATGGGCCCAGGGGGCTGCATCTGTCTACAGAGGACACATTTCTTTCATTCTCAAACAGCAGTTTTGTCCCAGGGATTAGAAGTCCAGTGGCCTTGTATGGAGGCAGGTACTAGATGAACTCAGCAAAGAAAACGAGGATTGGAGGTACTAGCTAATGTGCCTGTTCTTGGTGATAGGTTACTTCTGGTCAGGAGGTAAGGTTAAGGTGGGCAGAGCCAGCTTCATGGGCATGGAATCAATGCGGTCCCAAAGTGCTTGTTTCCACACTGTGCTTTCATTAAGTTCTTAGTTTTTGAACAAATGGCTCCACATTTTCATTTTGCACTGGACCCTGCAAATTATGTAGCCTTTCCTGGAGGTGAGGATGCCAGAGTAAAGTGCTGAGGAGTTAGAAACTACTCAATGCTGTAACCTCTGGAAGCACAGTTCAATATGCAACTCTGGACAGTGGAATGAAGGAAGGAAGGAACCTCAAGAAGCTACTGCCCAGACCTGCCTGTAATCTATGGACTGATGATGGCAGAGCACCCAGGGTCCATCATGAAAAGAGGAACACTGAAGTCATCCTGCAGCGTCAGAAGCTTTGGTTCTGGTGGTTAACTCTGTAATCCAACTGGTCCTCTTACAAGTATGAGTATATTGTGAGGAGTCACTCAAGAGAATTACTCTCCAGGTACAAAATAGCACAAGTGCTCCAGGTGGTCGGTGCTGGTCCCTTCCATACCTGGCCAGACCCTTGCTGATTATGGCTGGCTGCCAGTGCAAAAGAGCAGGAGAAAGAAACAAAGGGAAATTTCTTTACTTGCTGGCTAGATTACAGACATGTCTACTGTCTTCTTTAATAATGTGAAGTTTTAGAATCTGGTTGACATACTTGACTGCCTTCTTCTTTCCCTCTTTTTACCTTGCAGCATTTCTGTCCTAATTCTTATTGCAATATGCATTATCAAAGCTGATTTTTCTATAAGAATCATTCAGGAAATTTCATTAATATCATACATATCCCCCCAACTAATTCAGCAATTAGACAAACTGATTAGGGTGAAGCAAACTCTTGTAGTGAAAATAAAATCTTCTTAAATTTCAAATTGATACCATAAGTTAGTCTTAAGATTTAGCCTACTATTATCTCTAGGTGATAGAATCAGGTGATTTTTATTATAATCTTTATATTCCTATTTCTTTTCAAAATGTTTTATAGTGATCATAAAATACTTTTATTAGAAAAAATAAAAGTTATTTCAGAAGGTTTAATCTGAGTAAAAACTATTTCCATATACTTTAGAAACATCTTTTTCTATATAAGCTGCTGATATACTAATTAGAATTTTTTAAAACCTATTCATTAAAGTTTGTTCCTCAAAGACTTCTACTTGACAATACTTTGTTAGCCTAGCTCAAATTGCTGTAATCTTTCATCTTTGGAAAGCTTAAGAAGGTTGCTGATGCTGGGCGCGGTGGCTCACACCTGTAATCCCAGCACTTTGGGAGGCCAAGGTGGGCAGATCACCTGAGGTGAGGTGTTCGAGACCAGCCTGGCCAACATGACAAAACTCCATCTCTATTAAAAATAGAAAAATTAGCCAGGTGTGATGGCAGGCTCCTGTAGTCCCAGCTACCTGGGAGGCTGAGGCAAGAGAATCACTTGAACCCGGGAGGTGGTGGTTGCCAGTGAGCCAAGATCACGCCACTGTACTCCAGCCTGGGTGACAGAGCGAGACTCCGTCTAAAAAAAAGGATGTCACTTGAAAAACAGGAAAAAGAAAACAAGTAAAAATCACTCATAGTCAATTTTTTTAAAACATACAAAATAAAAAGTGAAATATTTTCCACCCCAGTTTCCCTACACATAAACAGCTTTAGCTACAAATGCACTTTTTGTAAATAAAAGGAAAATTGTAATTTCCACTCAATCACATAAAAATATATCATGCACATGTGCGCTAAGCAGTACACAGACAGGTACCGCATACTTTTTAAGGGCCATCTGTATCTTGATTTATTTAGCGAGTTTTCCTAATGCTGAACAATAACTTGTCTCCAACTTCTTACTATTGCAAATATGGCTTCAATAAACAACTTGTACATGTGTTTTAATATATGCTCTTACCTCTGCAAAGTTCTTAAGAGTGGTATTCCTCAATTAAGAGACTAGAGATGTTGAATCTTAATACATGCTATTAAGCTTTTTAATAGGGTCAATGAATTACACTCTCATAGTTCATGGGTATCCACTTGCCAAAATCCTTCATTGCACTCAATATTATCAATTTTCAAAATTGTTTCTATGGACTTGAAAAACAATTTTCAAAACTGTTTCCATGGACTTGAAAAACTGTTTTCATCTACATCCCCCAAGCATCTTTTCAAGTATTTTTTTGGCCATCTGTGAAACTTCCGTAAATGCATTTCATACCCACCGTCTATTTTCCCATTGACTGTCTTTCTCTTGTTGTTCCCTCTTACATGCTCACTGCTCAGTCCTCCCATCAATGCTACTGGAAATCACTCCACAATGCCCAGTGCCAAGTTTGCCCTCAGTTTAAGGGAAGAGCATCATCTAAAGACATGCCAGTTTTATCAATTAATTTAAGCTTTTACTGTTTTCATGCCCTAGAATGCAGGAACAAAAGATATCTATCAACTACTAATGACCAAAAGTCTAAAGCTTTAACAGTGCTCTGGAAAGTTCAAGTATAAAGAGAGACGGTTTATTTTAGAAAGCATCACATCACCGCATACATAGCCATTAAGTTATTTTCTTCACTTTAATATTTTCATGTGTACACACAGCAGTAAAATCACAGCACACCTCAGCACACTCTGAGTAGCCTTAAAGAGACAGAGCCAAAGACGCTCATAAGAAATTTTAAAAATAATTAATTCTCTCATTAGTCCATATAAAAATATCTGGATGTTAAGCTGAAATAAAATGCACCAAAAAAGAACAAGAGTTTGGTTTGAATGGTGAGTTTTAGAAATCAGTATTTTTTCTCCTTCTCTTTAAACTTCCTCAATGATATTTTAATTTCATTTTTTAAAAGTAAATTTTAATTCTGAAATTAGTGGTGATGATTGGACAACTGCGTGAATATACTGGAACACACGGCATCACAAAACTTTAAAAGATGAATTTTATGGTATGTGCATTATGTTTCAATAAAGTTGTTTTACTTTTGAAAGTGAATTTTAAAAAGTAAAATACTACACTGTGCGGGCAGAGGGTTTAGGCGAACTCTCTACACTTTCTACTTAATTTTGCTGTGAGCCTAAAACTGATCTAAAAAATAAAGTCTATTAAAAAATACTACAGTGTATTCTTTGTTAATTTCTCAGTAATTTTATATTAAAAATTCTGGAAGGTAGTAGAATATATAAAAGCTATAGCAGGACAAGCCTCTTTCCAATTTCTTGTTCTTGGCAATATTTGAGGAGCATACAGTTGAAAGTGGCTTCTTAAAGCATCAGTGAAATGAGTGTCGCATATTAAAAAACTTCTGAAGGGTGACTCATATCCTATGGCAACTTACAGAGCCCCTGTGTAGAGTGATCAATGCTCCCATTATGCTTATTAGAACTAACAGTGTTAATATTGAGAGAGAAAGCATAGTTAGAGATGTCCATTCCTTTTCTTTCTAATCTGACTCAGGTTCTGGGTTCCCAACTGATGATTAGTGAAGATTTCATTGTATTGAACTGTTTCATATAAAAAAATGAGGTTCTAGTTTAATTAAAAAGCCACAGAGGATAAATTAATTCCATTTATCAACAGCATAGTGTAATGGACAAGAGCTCTCTGGGGACTGGCATTTCTATTAGAACTTTCTATTTGAATGCTAAGCCACAAAGAAAGGGAGAACTTACAACAAATACTGCATCTGGGATGCTCAAAGAGAAGCCAGTGTGATCACCAACATAAAGGAGAAACTGTTTTGCTATAATGAATTTGGTAAAAAATAATAGACTTCTGAATATTTGAAGTTTCTACTTTTTGAAAAAAAAAATGAAATCCATTTTTATTCCCAAACTAAATGGCAACAAAAGAATATTTCTATGTTATCGTCTAGTCTATGGAAAGAGACACTATTCCCAGCTTGGGATCCTAAAAGTCAGAAGTTTAACTTGCAGTAATGTGAAATCTGTCCTTGGAAGCTCAAAGAAGAGAAAATGTCTTTCTAGAAGGAAACTTGACAAGTTCTTAGGGAGTGAGGCATAAAGCAGAACAATATTGGTTAGATTTCAAACTAAGGGCATAAAGAAATATTAGGTTCTCTTTTTCTTTTTCTTTTTTTTTTTTTTTGAGACGGAGTTTCGCTCTGTTGCCTAGGCTGGAGTGCAGTGGCACCATCTTGGCTCACTGCAGCCTCTGACTCTCAGGTTCAAGCGATTCTCCTGTCTCAGCCTCTCAAGTAGCTGGGATTACAGGCGCGCACCTCAACACCCCGCTAATTTTTGTATTTTTAGTAGAGATGGGGTTTCACCATGTTGGTCAGGCTGGTCTTGAATTCCTGACCTCGTGATTCACCCGCCTCAGCCTCCCAAAGTGCTGGGATTACAGGCATGAGCCACTGCGCCCAGGCAGGTTCTCTTTAAGTCTGTTACTCACACCTAAATTAACTTGCTGATAAAAGCATGAAAAAGATGCTATTAGAGTGAAAATATCTATATAACCAAACATTTGCAAATTGGAGCTAGTGGCCTGCTTTATACAATATTTGCCACAACATTTCAGCACTTCTACTTTCAGTTTGCTACTTTGATAGTATTTTTGTGGGCAACATCTCATTTAAGTGGCTATTTTTCCCCTGATCATCCTTCCACGGCAGTGTAACTCAGGAGGAACACCTGTGACACATATATATCAGGCAAGACCACTCCTAAAGAACTTGTGGGCTTGCCTACTGTATATGCACCAAGCTGTCAGGGTTGACTGCCCCCAAAATGCCACTCCATTCCAGAGGAGGTGAAAAGGAGCCCACCAAAACATAAACAAAAACCCAGAAGCTGGTAAAAAAGTCAGGAAGTAAATAATGAAAGAAAAACAGGAAATTGACTACTGAACACTACATAATCTATGGCTCCTCAGATTTTATGAAATCTGAATCACGAGTCACCAAAACGAAAACTAGTCCCCCCTATAACGTTAATACTTTGGTCTTATTTTTAAATATATTATTTTTTCTACACCATTTATTTTCCCCTTCAACTTTAAGAGCACAAATTTATATTGTCTTTTTTTTTGTTTACTTTCAGTCAGCGTGAGGAAGGGACACATTTTCTCTTTCCATCTTACAGACAATAAAGGGACATGGCCCTGACTCTTAAGAAAAATGGTACCTGTGAAATAACTCAGAGCATCATACCTGGCACACAGTAGATAATAAAACTCTCATACATAAAGAATAAGACCTCTTCTCTGGGTTTTATGCTTCTACTTCTTCACAAGTACTAAGTAGTTCAGTGCATACTTTCTAATTGTTTTGTCTCCTCCTATTAATATTTCCATACTAAACACTAGCCTCCGCCCTACTCCAGGACCAGATGGGTAGAATATCTTGTTGTATTATACAAGAGTAAGAATGAGACTACTATGGGTCTGCTTCTTCACTGATGAATGCTAGAGCCAACTTCAAAGACCTATGATACCACAAATTCCCTCAGGACAAAGTGCACCTCCTCTCTTCTTTTTGAAGTTCATGGTCAATGGGCTGCACATTTTCTTATATTTCAAAGAAATGATAGCTTAAGACGTATGGTGGATGTACCGCCATTTTATATGTACGTTTTTGATTTCCGAAAATGGAATCTGATTTGGGATTTAAATAAGAGATCAACTCCTTTATGCTCCTAAATACCAACAAGTAACTGTGGAACTGTGCAGATGAATCACACAGCAAAGTAAATTAGTGATTTCTAATGAGGAAAGATAAGAAATAATGTAGTCCAAGAAGTCACAGAATCAAGAAAAATAGAATGCATTTCTTAAATTAAAAAAAAATCACCCGGCTGGGTGCAGGGGCTCACGCCTGTAATTCCAGCATTTTGGGAGGCCGAGGCGGGCGGATCAGAAGGTCAGGAGATCGAGACCATCCTGGCTAACACGGTGAAACCCCGTATCTACTAAAAATACAAAAAATTAGCCGGGCGTGATGGCGGGCGCCTATAGTCCCAGCTACTTGGATGGCTGAGGCAGGAGAACGGCGTGAACCCGGGAGGAGGAGCTTGCAGTGAGCAGAGATCCCACCACTGCACTCCAGCCGGGGCAACAGAGTGAGACTCCGTTTCAAAAAAAAAAAAAAAAATCACCCTGCACAACAAGGAAATAGAGAGGTCTAATAGACTTTGTAACCTCCCTAGAGATGTGGTAAAAGCCTCATTGCCTGAGTCACAGAAAATTATGCTGGGCCAGGCTTTCACAAACACACTGTAAAATCATACATTGGCCAGAGGGTGTGTGTTGGTGATGTGGGGGAAAGAGGGAGGGAAGAAAGAGAAGTTTGGTGTTAGCATGTTGAGAATGTCTTCCTAGCTCTCCTGTTCCTAACTTTGATTTCTACTTTCCTAAAGAGAAAAGTGTGCAACATCTAAATAAGCTATTTTCAACCTACTATTTTTTTTAAAGGGAGAGAAACTCTGCTCTGAATTAACTAAAACAGAGCAAAAAATACCCCACAGAGGAAATTAACTGGCAAGAATGAATTAGCTACATTTTTTTTTAATCTCTGCCAAGAAAGTGTGATAAATCCAATCATCGACAGTTTCCCTGTAAGTTACTGGAAGGAATTTTGCAAGAAAAAAAATAAAATGGGAATATAAAATCAAAATGTTCTGATCGCTACTAATAAAAACATATATTTTAGGACTTATTCAATGTAATATATTATGATAATTCTTATGTATCTGGTATTATTGAAGGATGATGTTAACTAAATCCCCTATCCCTATCAGTATCAACATTTTTGAAAATTAAAGCATTTTTGATGGGAATTTTTCTATAACAGATGATATACTGAATGGAATACTGGACATTTCAGGGCCATTGCTATTAAGCTTTGATGCAATAAAATGATGTCTTGAGGAGAAACTGAAGTAAATATACAATAGTCTGTCCCTCTCGATGGCCCTCTATTTTAAAGTATTTTGGTGCCTATTTTAAAGTAAGTTTTCTGCCTCTTCCTTTCACATTTCAAGTGTCTTATTAGTTAGGTGAGTCTGATTTTCATAATTGCTTCTCCTTTCTAATTTATTGCTTCTTGTGCTTATGAGATAGAAAATTAGATAATCAAGCATGATAGAATTATAGTAAAGACAGAGTCACTAGATGTTGAGCAAGAGCCTAAAAGGAGTTTAGTGCAGAGGACGGATGGCATCTGTTTAAGCTGCTTTAGCTGTTGCTTTTGCTTATATCTAGGTGCTTTGATGTGTCCTAGACAGATGAGGTTATTATACAATTTATCTATTGGTAAATCCAGGTATTTTTCTACACTAAAAAGAATATAGAATAGAGGGCTTCTGTCCCTTTAATTTGCAACTCAGAGTCACCACTTTGTACCATACCTGAAACATCAGCACTCACAGCCTCATTATGGACATTCTTTGTAAGTTTACTTTCCTCCATGGCCATGACTTTGTTAAACGTCACTGAAATGAAAAGTACAGCATGCAAATCTATGAGCACAAAGCTTATGAAATTGGCAGGGGGAGTGTCCCACTGTTATCAATTCTGTCCTGTATCCTCCATTTCTGTGAAAGAAAGTACATTACCTTTCATCATGGTCATCACATAATATGCAAAAAAATGGAAGAGATGGAGGAAACAAACTGATACCTGTAATAAAACACTGACATTATTATTGCTTTTCACACTCTCTAAAAACTGCACATTCACTGAATTACAGTCTCCATCAAATTCCTGACCCTTATCCTGATGGAGAAATTTACCTACCTGAAAAGGAAAGGTAGGATTATTTCAGGGACGCTTTCCTTTTTAGTATTAACAGAGGCAATGTTTATACTGAATGAAACTACTTAATCCCTAAACTATGCGTAAGAAAAAGATATCTTGCCAAATTTACAACCCTCTCACATTGCATCTATTCTATTTCAAAATGATCTCTAATACCCAAAGATTTGTATTGTATTACAGTATAATTTCTCATCATATTCTTAGGATAAGAGAACAGGTTGATAAAACAAGATAATGATAATGTTTTCTATTGTTCCTGTGTTATTTTCCCAATAACGCAGAAGTTTTCACAGATACTCATTCTTACAGAGGTTGTTTATTAGAAAAATATATCCTGGATTCACGACCAAAGGCAGAAATAATTTCTGAAACATTTACATTTATATAAAGTCAATTTTTGCCCTCCTGTATTGTCAGTTATGAAACATTTCCATTTTTAAGTTTTGTTTCCTTAGAAAAATTAAATTCCATGTGCTTTTCTAGCATATGCCCATAGGTTTCTTTGAGACCCACCTTCCTGCTTGATATGAGTAATCACCTAAATTGTCCTAATACCTTCATGTCATTTTTTTTAGTCTTTCTTATACTTTTTCTAGGACTAACCCCATTTTTGAAGCATTCATTTATCTGCATTTCCATAAACTTTAAACTTCTGACTTTTGGAATTTGTGTAGCTTTTACAGCTATTTCTTACAATATTTTGCCATGAAGATTGACACATCTTTTCCCCGCATATTTATAGCCATGTTCTGACTGCCCTCCCCTCTAAGGCTGGAAACTCCCGTATTCTGGAATGCTGGTTGTTTGTATTAAGCGAGCCATGTGTCCTCCCACTTGCACATCACAGTATAAAGTATTTCCTTAAACTCAAAATATCCTTTTATTGACCTCTTCCACCCCAAAGTCTTAATCTGTTAAAGACTCACATTATCCATGAAGAATCTCAAGTAGAAAAGATCAAACTCAATACTTTCTATTAACATTACAAAAAGTATCTCACTTTTAAAAGTCCTAAATGTATTACTTCCATCCCTCTCTTAATATTACTGAACTTATTGCTGTGACAACACAGTCTCCACATAAATGTAATGTCTCCATATGGACTTGGCCAGATCTATCCCAGAGGTTCAAACTACTGGAGAGGGTCAAGCCACTTCCAGAGAACTATCTCTATGTCCCATGTGTCTCTGTCCATTTGGGCTGCTATAACAAAATGCCATAAATTGGGTAGCTTATAAACAACAGAAATTTATGTATTTCTCATTGTTCTGGAGGCTGGAAATACCAAGGCTCCAGATTTGATGTCTGGTGAGGGTCCAATTTCTGGTTCTTAGATGGTGCCTTCTTGCTGTGTCTTCATGTGGCAGAAGGTATGAGGGAACTCTCTTGGGTCTCCTTCATAAAAACATTAATCCCATCTATAAGGGCTCTGCCCTCATGACCTAATCACCCCCCAAAGGCTGTATATCCTAATACTATCACCTTAAGGGTTAGCATCTTAACATATGAATTTCAGGGGGTGATGCAAACATTCAGATCATGGTTTTACTTTTCATTTTGTTTGCCTCTGAAACATAAGCAATAACATTAGTGGTTCCTTATTCAATTTTGATTCTTTTTATGTATCTCTTAGCTGCTTCCTTGGCTTAATTGCTCCATGTTGCTCACTTAAATCCCATCACCCTAGAGAATTGGGTATTTTGAAGCTTCACCACTTTTTTCTTTACCACTGTCATATTGCTGTGAATGGCACATTATTGCTTCTGATTGAAATTTCCTGGGCCTGGCTTACAAATGCCCGCTGTTGGATTGGTCTGAAATCAGTTACACATTTTCTTTTATAGAATCTTTTGCCACTGTATACTGCAAAGTCTTGCCTGTGACTTTGTCCTTTACAATCGGCCCATCTAATAATGGAATATTAGTAAAGAGATAGGAAAATATATCAAGATAGTTCACTATGTAAACGAATGTATTCCTAATCATTTTATGCCTACCTACGCTGACTTTTACAGTGCTCTTATTGCTATATTTTTCCATTTAATCCAAGTCATCAGCTACTCACTGAGTGCCCACAAAGCCTATAATATCAAACTACACAAACAGAGGATAGAAAAAGAAGTCATAGGCTGTCCTCAGTGATTTTACAACCTCAAAAAAGCAGGATAGAGGATGCTCCAGTATTGGAATATAAAAAAAAACAGAAACTTTTTTCCCGATCTTCTAAATAAAACATAATAGCCTATAAGCATTCTTTGACTGAGTATACACCAATTTGACTATTTGTAAGTGAGTCTCTGAGATTGATTATGTGTATGATACCGGGTATACAACAAGTAGCAATTTGCAATTTTGTTGAAGAATGATTCTCATAACTTAATATCAACATCTGAATCTCAATATACTTTTGTTATTCTCTACTCATACTGCATTTTTTTTTAGGGAAAATTATATGCTGGAGTGAAAAGAACAATTTGGGAAGGAAGAAAATCTCTAGACATGTCCTCAGAAAATCTCAACAGTCTACAGTATACCATACTTTTTATTTTTCTTTTCTCACACACCCTTTCTTTTGCCAATTTCTTTTAAATAGTCTCCCCCAGATGAAGCAGTGCTATGATAACAAACTTTGATCATTTTATGTGGTGGGTGTATCCCGAGGCTGGTGACATGGTTTGGCTCTGTGTGCCCCCCCTACAAATTTCACCTTGAATTGTAATAATCCCCACGTGTCATGCCACGGACCCAGTGGGAGGTAAGTGAATCATGGGGGCAGGTTTTTCCCCTGCTGTTCTCGTGATAATGAATAAGTCTCATGAGATCTGATGGTTTTATACAGGGGAGTGACTCTGCACACCCTCTCTTGCCTGCCGCCATGTAAAACATCCCTTTGCTCTTCCTTTGTCTTCCACCATGATTGTGAGGCCTCCCCAGCCAAGTGGAACTGTGAGTCCATTATACCGCTTTTTCTTTATAAATTACCCAGTCTTGGGTATGTCTTTATTAGCAGCATGAGAATAGACTAATCAGCTGGGCACTCAAAGATGAATCAGACACTGTCCCTGCCATGGAGGAACTCATAGTCTTGTGTTAAGTGTTGTCTGTTTGGGGTGAAGAGAAGCTAATATTAATCAATCTTATCCCATTCCATTTAATTTCAGGTATCATGAATCTATGTGGAATTTCAAAGATCTTTCATGCCTGTGTTTTGCAGGGAAAAGTTCACTTTTTTTCAGATCAGGAAAAGGTCTTCTCATTCTACTTAAAATCCAGGGTCTTCCTTTGAGTACTTTGTTTTTTCTGCATGGGAAAATGTTTATGGTTTTTTTTCTTTCCCAAAGCTTATTTTTAAAACAAAATTTTCATGATACGATATATATTAGACTTTAATCCTTTCTCTATCTCTTGGTCTGAGTTCTTTTCAACTCATTTCATTTCTCTACTGTTCCTCATGATGAACCTCTTCCCACAAGTCTTCACATTAGATTTCACATTTGTATCATGCCCTATTTAGTGACTACAGGATTAGATATATGTTGCTGAAATCTATTGGGCACTGGGTATGACATGGTTAAAAGTTAAAATTCCCAGCACAGTATACTTTCTTTTTTTTTTTTTTTTGAGATGGAGTCTTGCTCTGTCGCCACTCAGGCTGGAGTGCATTGGCACGATCTTGGCTCACTGCAACTTCTGCCTCCCGGGTCCAAACAACTCTTCCACCTCAGCCTCTCTAGCAGCTGGGATTACAGGTGTGCACCATCATGCCCGGCTAATTTTTGTATTTTTAGGAGAGACGGGGTTTTGCCATGTTGGCCAGGCTGGTCTCGAACTCCTGACCGCAGGTGATCCTCCCGCCTCGGCCTCCCAAAGTGCTGGGATTACAGGTGTGAGCCAATGCGCCTGGCCAGTATACCTTCTTGAATAAAGAGTAAACTTATCACAAAATGATGAGTTTTGTTCTTACTTCAATATACAGTAGGTTCATATTTATATACAGTTTAAAAGGTCTTGATTTTGACAGAAAATAATTCTTCTGGGCAGTTCTAGCACACAATTTGTCTGATGTATTGTGAAAACAAGAGCTCTACATCTGGGACTGAGAGAAGGGAGTTTAAGCAGATTCATGTACAAGAAAGCCTTTACTGGTCTTTATTTGGTTATCACTGCCAAGGTTACTCTAAAAAGAATTCACAGTTTATCCATGGCTGTGTATCACAGATGTTAATTTGTTTTGTTTCACAACTCAGAATTCACTTTCCCTTAGAAATAACGTCGTACATGGTGGTTGGGCGTTCCACACAGGTCTCAGAATGGAGGCAAACGCCCTGACTGCAGGCAGTGCTGCCGCAGAACACATGTCCTGGGGCAGGTAGAATAATGGCTCTCCAAAGACGTCCACTTTCCAATTCCCAGAACTGTGAACAGGGGATCAGATGTGCTGAAGTTAAGCATGTTGCAGTCGGAAGATGAGCCTGGATTATCTGGATGGGCCCAGTATATTCACAAGGGTCTTTATAAGAGGGAGGCAGAAATGTCAGAATCACAGGAGAGGATGTGATGGTAGAAGCAGAGGTCACAGAGAGAGAGGGAGGGAGACAGGGAGGAACAGAGGGAGGGAGGGAGGGAGGAAGGGAGGGAGGGAGAGAGGAAGACTGGAAGATGCTATGCAGCTGGTTTTGAAGAGGGAGGAAGGGGCCACAAGCCAAGGAAGGCAGGTGGCCTCTAGAAGCTGAAAAACACAAGGAAAGGGATTCTCCCCTAGAGCCTCCAGAAGGAGCCAGGCCTGCTGACTCATTTGAGACTTCTGATCTCTAGAACTACAACTTGTGTTGTTTTAAGCCACTATGTTTATGATACTTTGTTACAGTGCCAATAGAAAATGAATACACATTCTAGGAAAATTATCAAGGTTTCTCTGGTCAAATAATTTTGGGATACATTATTCACTTTATCTCCTCAATGCCTACAATTTGAGAAGTCCCATGATACGGTTTGGCTGTGTCCCCATGAAAATCTCATCTTGAATTGTAATCCGCATAATCCTCATGTATCTAGTGAGAGATCTGGTAGGAGGTGATTGCATCATGGGGGTGGTTTCCCCCATGCTGTTCTCAGGATAGTGCATTTTTTAATTTTTTATAGCCCTCACGGAGCACCTCTGCTAGAGCAATGTGGAAGGGAAATGTGGGGTTGGATTCCCCCCACACAGAATCCCCACTGGGGCACTGCCTAGTGGAGCTGTGAGAAGAGGGCCACTGTCCTCCAGATCCCAGAATAGTAGATCCGCAGACAGCTTGCACCATGTGCCTGGAAAAGCTGCAGACGCTCAATGCCAGCCCGTGAAAGCAGCTAGGGAGGAGGCTGTACCCTTCAAAGCTACAGGGACAGAGCTGTCCAAGGCCATAGAAGCCCACCTCTTATATCAGCATGACCTAGATGTGAGAACAGACTAATACATCCTGCAAGAAAAAATCTTATTTAACTTTGTTTAATTCAGAATCGCCCAAAGTATTTAACCATAAACATTTTCAAGAAATACTTTTTATTTCTCCACATCTGGAGAAATAGGAACACTTTTACACTGTTGATGGGACTGTAAACTAGTTCAACCGTTGTGGAAGTCAGTGTGGCGATTCCTCAGGGATCTACAACTAGAAATAGCATTTGACCCAGCCATCCCATTACTGGGTATATACCCAAAGGACTATAAATCATGCGGCTATAAAGACACATGCACACGTATGTTTATTGCGGCACTATTCCCAATAGCAAAGACTTGGAACCAAGCCAAATGTCCAACAATGATAGACTGGATTAAGAAAATGTGGCACATATACACCATGGAATACTATGCAGCCATAAAAAATGATGAGTTCATGTCCTTTGTAGGGACATGGATGAAATTGGAAATCATCATTCTCAGTAAACTATTGCAAGGACAAAAAACCAAACACCGCATGTTCTCACTCATAGGTGGGAATTGAACAATGAGAACACATGGACGCAGGAAGGGGAACATCACACACCAGGGACTGTTGTGGGGTGGGGGGAGGGGGGAGGGATAGCATTAGGAGATATACCTAATGCTAAATGACGAGTTAATGGGTGCAGTGCACCAACATGGCACATGTATACATATGTAACAAACCTGCAGGTTGTGCACATGTACCCTAAAACTTAAAGTATAATAATAATAAAATTAAAAAAAAAAAGAAATACTTTTTAAATATTCCTTAGAATTACTGTTCCGTGGAACTACTTTAGGAAATAATGTTTAAGGAGTTATGCTATGGATAATGGCAGTGGGAAGAGAGGCAGACATTCTTGCATATATTTATCTAGCCTGAAATCCCAATCACTGAAGTCACTGAATCACAGCTGAGTGTCCAATATGGTTTTTGGTTTTTTTTTTTTTTGAGACAGTATCTTACTCCCATTGTCTAGGCTACAGTGTAATGGCATTATCTTAGCTCACTGCAACCTCTCCCTCCCAGATTCAAGCAATTCTCATGCCTCATCCTCCTCAGTAACTGGGACTACAGATGCATGCCACACATCTGGCTAATTTTTGTATTTTTAGTAGACATGGGGTTTCACCATGTTGGCAAGGCTGGTCTCGAACTCCTTAGGTGATGCACATTCTTAAGTGATCCACCCGCTTCGGCCTCCTGAAGTACTGGGATTACAGGCGTGAGCTACCGCACCCAGCCCATTATGGTTTAATATTGAGATAGGTATTCAGATGAGGGTGGAGGAAATGAGATATAAGGAAATGAAGGAAAATAGCACTGACTCCAAGGAGGTGGTCACTTAGTAGGGGATATGACATATTTACCAAAAATTATAAGCCAGGTGGAAAATGTTAACCCCTCTCTCTCTCTCTCTCTCTGTGTGTGTGTGTGTGTGTGTGTGTGTGAGAGAGAGAGAGAGAGAGAGAGAAATAGAGAGATAGAGAGAGAGAGAGAGAGAGAGAGAGAGAGAGAGAGAGGCTAGACAGATATAAATGAGCTGCTGTAGGAGTCTGGAGGGAAAAAATAAAACACTCATTTCCAGGAACGGGAGATATCAGAGAATAAACTGGGTTGGTGTTGAATTTATCCTTTAAGGACAGCTAAGCTATTGACCAGAAGAGATGGAGAAGAGAAGATGGGCATTTGGAATTGGCAGCATCAGGGTGAGCAATCTCATCTATCATAGGCCCTCCCCAACTCAAGCACTAAGTAGTTCCTAGATGGGCCAAGCATGTCAAGCCTTGGTAAACTATGTCCTTGTCTCCTAATTCTTAAGTTCTATATTATTAGACCAATAATAAGAATTATTAGAAATTGTGGTTCCAGTTCTATAATAGTAAAACATCAAAATTCACCACAAAGAAATGAAAATAAAATGATATCGATTTTTGAAAATACATATACATATCCAAGTCCTTAATATAAAATTTAAGTTCTGTTTTAAATGCTCCTTTTGGGGGATGTTTTTCTGCATGGAATGAACTTTCTGAGGCTTCTTAAGATATGTGCCCAGTGAAGTTTAGACTAAGGATGCTTTTTCCTTTTCCTGGTAAATCTTCCAGTCATAGGATAGCCTTCTTCATCGTTCCTTGGACCTCTGAACTGCAGTTCAGAATTAGTCATTTATTTCAAGAAGCTTAACACTTAATCTGTGTGCATGTTTGTAAACAATAGATTATGCTTTAACAGTAAACAGTAGTGGAGGACATTTTCCATGCTGACTTTAGCTTTCTGTTTGGTGTCAATTTTTGGTCTCCGCGGGAGCAGAAACTGTCTTGCTGTTTGTTCTTTGTCAGCCTAGAGTCCGGAGCAGTGCCTTATCCGTGGGAGGCATTCAGTGTGCGTCTGTTGAAATGATGAAAGGATCATGGGAACGAAACCTTGGCTTCACTTGGGCCAATTTAGAAGAAAAAAAAATTTATTGATTTTAATAAGGAAAAAGAAGATTAAAATGGACATTGTAGGGGTAATAAATTCAATAGCTTTTTTGTTGTTGTTTGTTTGGTTGGTTGGTTTGGGGTATTTTTTGGCTTTATCCCCTAGAAGTACTAAGATGATCGTTTGCTGGAAGAGAAGTCTGTACAGTCTATACGCTTGATCCAAAGCTGCTGGTAAATCAAGCATTCATTTTTCTAAAGTTACATAAATGAAAGAAAGGACAGGATTTAGAGGATCCAAGGGCCTCTCTTAAGAAACACGTTGACATAAATGTGACCTGCGGAGATTGTGTGCCCCCCTCGAGTGTCTGGCAAGCACCTTCTCATCTTTCAAGACAGCTTGAATGACACCTCTGGGAGGCCCGCAGGCTCCCTGTGGCAGTTGTTTATGCTGCCCTTTGCGTTCCCCAGCACTCTGTGCAAAACTCTCTCAAATATCACTAATCACACTTCACCCGGTTATCTGTTTACATATCTGAATTCAATTTGATAAAGTTCAATTCCCATTGCAATGCCCTAAGTATTTGCTAGGGCAATGCTAGATTCAAAGGTTCAATGGCAAATTCAAAGGCTCTGGTTGTTTTTTTTTTTCTTGGATAGGGTCTTGCTCTGTTGCCCAGGCTGGAGTGCAGTGGCATGATCATGGCTCACTGCAGGCTCAACCCTCTAAGCTCAAGCCATCCTCCCACTTCAGTCTCCCTGTGAGTAGCTGGGACCATAGGGGTGCGCCATCATGCCTGGCTAATTTTCTAAAAATTTGTGGTTAGAGATGAGGTCTCACTATGTTGCTCAGGCTAGTCTTGAACTCCTGGGCTCATGCAGTCTTCCCGCCATGGCCTACTAAAGTGCTGGGATTACAAGCATGGGCCACCGTGCCTGGCCCCCTGGCTTTTAGAAGCTACTTCCTATCATGGAGGACAGGCAAGATACAACTACTTACAGTTCTCTGTTAAGAGCAGGAGAACCTGAGGCAGCAGAGAGGTGACAGGAAGGAGGAAGTGACCATGAACTCCTGAACAGTATGCTTACTTCATATCCTCACCCCTCAGCACAATGTCTGGCATGTAAAAAGTTCCATGCATGTTAATGGAGGGAGGGAAGAGGAAAGGAATCAACAAAATGCCCCTACCCCATCCCCATCTCTCTGCTATTTCTTGTCAAACTAGTTACTCTAAAGTTGGTGTTTTCAAGCTCCTGGAAGAGATATCTTAGAGCACAGAGTTGATGATTCAGTCCTCCCTAGCATATAGTACAGTATACAATAATCACATTTGATGGAGACAAGTCATCGTTTGTCCTGTGTTTAACTGTGGTCCCATGGCACCTGTTCATAAACACTACACTCCCAGGAAGTCTACAGGAAAGAGACTTGCAGACAGGTTGCATTTGCTGAACCACTAGCACTACACCAACCTAATTCTTAAGTTCTGTATTATTAGACCAAGAGCTCTTCTACCATCACAAAAGGATTTAGCTAGAATTTTGCTTCCCTCAGAACCTCATTTGCCATCCAGTTTCCCATTTCTCTGCCAGCTTCATCTGTGCAACTCATCTTGGGTTACGTCTGGCAGATGGAGAGAGGAATCTCATTTCAAGTCGCTGCTGTCTGCATCCCAGAGCCCTCCCGGAGCAGCCTCTATTTCACCAAGGACAGAAGAAAGGAGGGATGGGTGTGATCAGCCTCCCCAAGAGATGACAGTGTAAAGTATTCCTCAAATTTTCATCTTCAACGGCTAGTATCATTTAACTCCCTTGGGAGAGACTGCTTTGTTGCCTAGGCTAGCAATATAATCTCCAGCTATCCCAATGCCAAAATATCAATTACAGGTTCATCTGGATGATGGGATAAACTGAAGTTCAGACCACTAGAACAATGACATAAGTCGGGGTGGGGAGACAGGGTGCCCAAGGGGATTGAGCCCCATGGTAGAAGTGAAATAAGGTGAAGTCAAATTCTCCATATCCTTGCAGATTAAGTAACTAAATTCTAAACTGCTATCTGTCTCATGAAGAGAAGTCCACCAGCAACTAAAGCGAAGCAGGTGTTCTGAAGGGGTTTTCTTTTTGGAGGTCCTAATTAGAAAGATAATATTCCCATAGCACCCCAGCTCTCCCAGCAAAATGACAGGAGAAGATTGAAAAAATAAATGATTGGTAATAACAATTAAGCATTTTACCAGTCACAAAACATCACAGATTGTACAATTTCATTTATATAAAGTATCTAGAAATGGTAAATTCATAGAGACAGAAAGATTGGTGGTTGCCAGTGGCTGAGGGGAGGGGGAAATGGGGAGTAACTGCTTAATGGGTACAGTGTTTTATTTTGGGGTGATGAAAATGTTTTGGAAAGAGACAGAGGTGATGGTTGCAAAACAGTCTGAATATACTAAATGCCACTGAAGGCCGGGTGCGCTGGCTCACGCCTGTAATCCCAGCACTTTGGGAGGCCGAGGTGGGCAGATCACGAGGTCAGGAGATCGAGACCATCCTGGCTAACACAGTGAAACCCTGTCTCTACTAAAAATATAAAAAAATTAGCCGGGCGTGGTGGCGGGCGCCTGTGGTCGCAGCTACTCGGGAGGCTGAGGCAGGAGAATAGCGTGAACCCAGGAGGCGGAGCTTCCAGTGAGCTGAGATTGCGCCACTGCACTCCAGCCTGGGCGACAGAGCAAGACTCCGTCTCAAAAAATAAAAATAAAATAAATAAACTAAATGCCACTGAATTGTTCACTTTAAAATGTTTAATTTCATGCTATGTGAATTTCACCTGATTATTTTTAAAAGTGTTACAATTAAAGGACTAATTATTTCTCATTGCTCAACAATCTACCACTACTGGGGAAAAAGGAGGATCTTGTTTCCATTCCATAGTGATAAGAGGGATTAAATAAGTCTTTAAATTCTAGTATCAGTCATCTTTGGGGCTTTCCTGTGAAAAGCCGAGTACTTACCTGAATGTTGGTAGCAGAGAAGTAATTCAAACCAATGACCCCAGATTTGCCTGGCCCATGTAGTCTAACTTCACAATCAACAGCTGCAGGAGTAGCAAGAGCAGCAACTATTTATCTGCAGCTACGAAGTGCCAGCTAGATAACCAAAAGGCAATCGAGGAGACCTGTGTTAACTAGACTCTAGAACCCTAGCCAGACCTGTGTGATGGAGGTATGTCCCAGGGAGTCGCATCTGGTGGCAGTAACATCAGACAAAGACTAAGTGTCGTTTTAATTCACTAGAATATGATGACCTTGCTATTTCCACACACTTCCAGGACAAAGAAAATAAATGTTGGCCAGGCGTGGTGGCTCACGCCTATAAACCCAGCACTTTGGGAGGCTGAGGTGGGTGGATCACCTGAGGCCAGGAATTTGAGACCAATCTGGCCAACATGGTGAAACCCCATCTCTACTAAAAGTACAAAAATTAACTGGGCATGGTGGCAAATGCCTGTAGTCCCAGCTACTCGGGAGGCTGAGGCATGAGAATCACTTGAACCTGGGAGGCGGGGGTTGCAGTGAGCTGAGATCGCGCCACTGCACTCCAGCCTGGGCGACAGAGCAAGACTGTCTTGGGGGAAAAAAAAGAAAGAAATGTTAACAGAGAGCAGGAGGATCTTTAGATGAGAGGCAGCTTTTTTTCCCCTTCTTTATACTAAGATGAAGATCCAAAGCAATTTGCTGTTAAGCGCAAAGAGAAGCACAAAAGCTTAGAGGGAATAAAAACACATTTAGAACAGAGGTTAAAAAAAGGACCTTGAAAGGAAACTACAAGGCTATGTAAACAAAAACATGGTTGAATGCAAACTGAGGAAAAGCAGATGCGGGCTGCCCAGGCTCACATGACACCTTCCCCTTTCACTTCCACATGGCACAGTGAGAGCCAAAGACAAACAGGCCCCTGAAGCCCTCACCAACCAACCTCCGAACCACTCACCTTGCCTCATGCTCTAGTTCGTGAATCTTCCTGGTTTGAGGTCAGGTATGGTCTTCCTACCACGGCTTTGTCTCACCTCCCAGACTTAACACAACACTTAGCTTTGAGCACTTGCTTTCCTTGACCAGGATTTAGACATTTCTCTAGCATGACCGCCAGTGGTCGCTTCTTCTACCTTCAGCCTAACTCAGGATGTCCCTCTACACCACGTGCCTGTGCAGGCATGGAAAAGTGCTCAGCTCTGTTTTGGTGTAGCCTTCCTTTTCTCGCGTGCAGTCCTCAAGACCATGCCTAAAATAAGGTTCTAGAGTTGACTGCAGTGATGCAGCTGCAGGCCAAGGAACACAAATGGCTAGACGGCTGCACGTTTAGAGGGAATCTTTAAACATAATGAAAAGCCAAAATATATTCAAGGCTTTCAAAATCCCCTAATTCTTTTTATTTTATTTTATTTTATTTTATTTTTTGAGACGGAGTTTCACTCTTGTAGCCCAGGCTGGAGTGCAACGGTGCAATCTTGGCTCACCGCAACCTCCGCTTCCCAGGTTCAAGCAATTCTCCTGCCTCAGCCTCCGGAGTAGCTGGGATTACAGGCATGCGCCACCATGCCCGGCTAATTTTTGTATTTTTAGTAGAGACGGGGTTTCTCCATGTTGATCAGGCTGGTCTCGAACTCCCAACCTCAGGTGATCCACCCTCCTTGGCCTCCCAAAGTACTGAGATTACAGGCATGAGCCACCGCACCTGGCCAAAATCCCCTAATTCTATTGCAAGAAACCAACGGAATCAGGGAGCCATACACACACACACACACACACACACACACACACTCACACATATATCTTTTTTTCTACGTTGTATGAGAAAAAATCATTTAATTCCATCACAAAATGTTCTACATATGTTTTTAAAATTACAGTATTACTTCCCTGGAAAACTTCCTAAAAGAGGAAAAAAGCATCTATTTCCTAAGTCTGTCATGCTAGAAGGAGGAATGGCTTCTGATAGGAAAGCTGAGGTAGAACATCAGTTGTGAGCTCTCTTGGAGTTAAGCAATTTGGACAGGGACTGCAACGTCGTATGTGTGCAACTCCTACCCTGGGTCAGGGCAGTGTCTTGTCAGCTCCAGCCTGATATCACGGCCCTAGTAGCACATAAGCAGCATGGTGAAATCACACTGACGATCCTCCCACCTCAGCCTCCTGAGTGGCTGGGACTGCAGATAGCTAGGACATGCCTGGCCTAGACCTGGCTGGTTTTTTTTTTTTGTTTCTTTGTTGTTGTTGTGTGTGTTGGAGTTGTTGTTCTGCTTTTTTTGTTTGTTCGTTTTTGAGACAAACTGGGTCTCACTCTGTCACCCAGGCTGGGGTGCAGTGGTAAAATCTCAGCTCACTGCAGCTTCAACCTCCCCGGCTCCAGTGATCCTCCCACCTCAGCCTTTTGGGTAGCTGGGATCACAGGCACACAGCTAATTTTCTGTGATTTTTTATAGAGACAGGATTTTGCCACGTTGCCCAGGCTGGTTTCGAACTCTTCGGCTCAAGTGATTCGCCTGCCTCAGCCTCCCAAAGTGCTGGGATTACAAGTGTGAGCCATCGTGTCAAGCCCACCTGGCTGTTTTGATTACTGACTCTGATCTTGGGCAAGTTATTTGAGTTTTCTGAGCCTGTTTCTCTACTTGTAAGATGGGAATAGTAATATCTATTACTTATTATTTAAGGTAGCTGTGATGGTTTGAATTGTATCCCCCAAAAAGTAAGCTGAAGTCCTGACCCTGCAGTACCACTGAATTTGACCTTATTTGGAAGTAGGGCTGCTGCAGATGATGTAATTAGTTTAAGATGAGGTCACATTGAAGTAGGGTGGGTCCTTAGTCCAATATATCTGGTGTCCTTATAAGAAGAGGGAAGACAGCCATGTGTAGACACAGACACACAGTGAGAATGACAGGTGATGACAGAGGCGGAGACTGGAGGGATGCAGCTGCAGCCCAGGAACGCCGAGGATTGCCAACAACCACCAGAAGCCAGGAAGAGCCAAGGAAGGTTTCCCTTTGATGTGTCTCACAGGGAGCATGGCCCTAACTTGATTTTGGACTTCTAGCCTACAGACCTGTGAAACAATACACTTCTGTTGTTTTAAGCTCTGTTTGCCTAATTTCTTATGGCAGTCCTAGCAAATTAATATGGTGCTAGAGGCCTAATGTATGTATTTTGTGTGTGTGCTGGGTGGAGGGAGTAAGTGTTCTTTAACTGCAGAAGAAAATAAGGCAACCTATCTTATGCATCTAAACCAAGAAGTGTCATCATTTCCTGTGGATCGACCCTCCCACTCACTCTGCTCCAGCACTGACTGGCTCCTGGCTGTGGCTGGAACACCCCAGCTGCATTCCCTCCTTAGGGCCTTTACACCCACTGCTTCCTCTACCTGGAACAGGCCCAGGGCCAACTCCTGACTTCCTGCCTTTCCTCGATGAGGCCCCTTCTGCAATTTGCACTCCCACCCCACTAACCAACTTCTCTTGCTCTACTTTACTTTTTCTTTTCTCCATGTTCTCAGTGGATTCTAATATCCTAGTAATGTGTTTATTATATGCATTATTTATCATCTCCATCCATGCTACAACATTAAGCTCCATGCACTGATGTGAACAAACATCAAAAATAGTACCTAGTTCACTGTAGGTGCTTAAGAAAAAATTTTCTAAAAATCCATCATTCATTTTCAAATGACCACTTTAATTATTACAGAAGCCGTATGTGTTCACTGTAAAAAATTAGAAAAAAATTAAAAGCTTCAAACTCCCACCATCTAATAAAACCTCTCAAATTACAAGAAATCAGACTGACTTTTATCTTCTTTAAGTGACTCCCTAAGGGGTGCTGACAATCCAGGAGAACTCTCATGGTAGAGGTAACATTCATCTTACAAAGCTTGGTATGTGAATTTAATGAAATAAAGTAACCAAATAGTCAATACAATGCTTATCATAGCAACTAAGACAACTAATGAGTAGTTTTTATTAACAGGTAGTTATCATAATAGGTCACTGTTGATAGGTAGTTGTTATTTTATTTCCTTTGATCTCATATTTAACTTCCATCCCTTCCCACAACTTACAAAAAGTAAGTGGCGGATATCTGCAGCCAAAATAATGATATGATGCTATTTATTTATTTATTTATTTATTTATTTATTTTGAGATGGAGTCTTGCACTGTCACCCAGGCTGGAGTGCAGCGGCGAGATCTCGGCTCACTGCAACCTCTCCCTCCCGGGTTCAGGCGATTCTCCTGCCTCAGCCTCCCAAGTAGCTGGGATTACAGGCGCCCGCCATCACGCCCAGCTGTTTTTGTATTTTTAGTAGAGATGGGGTTTCACCGTGTTGGCCAGGCTGGTCTTGAACTCCTGACCTTGTGATTCGCCCACCTCGGCCTCCCAAAGTGCTGGGATTACAGACGTGAGCCAACGTGCCCGGCTGATATGATGTTATTTTTACAGGGGAGGCAGATGAGGAAAGCCTCCCACTCCCAGCATTCAGAAGACAAAGTTCCCCAAACTCACAGGACCAAGCTCTATGGCTCAAAAGCACCATGAGACACAAGGCCACTGTTTCCATTGAATTTTCTAATAGCAAGAAAACAATGAACAATGATAACCTTTTTTTTTTTTTTTTTTGAGACAGAGTCTCGCTGTATTGCCCGGGCTGGAGTGCAGTGGCACAATCTTGGCTCACTGCAACTTCTGCCTCCTAAGTTCAAGCGATTCTCCTGCCTCAGCCTCCTGAGTAGCTGGGACTACAGGTGCCCACCACCACAACTGACTGACTTGTATTTTTAGTAGAGATGGGTTTCAGCATGTCAGCCAGCCTGGACTCGAACTCCTGACCTCAAGCGATCCGCCCGCCTCAGCTTCCTAAAGTGCTGGGATTACAGGTGCAAGCCACTGCACCCGGGTGATAACCACATTTTTGTATTACATGTCCTCTCCCATTTACAAAACCTTTTCCCATGAAACTTTCTTTTATAGATGAAATAACTGGGGTTCAGAGAATTTAAGTCACTTGTCCAAGTTGACTCAGCTGGTAAGTAGAAGAGTTGGGAATGCAATCTAGGATTAGATCACTGATGACAAGGATCACTTGTCCTGATATTCAGTGAAATACATACTAGTCCTAGAATCCCACTTACAACAAATGAAACATTCCTTAGCATTTTTTCCATAAGCTACTTCCCTCTCCATACTCTACGTAAAAGACTTACCTATCTTAATAGCCACAGGTCCTTTTCTTGTTGGATAATTCTCCACCAAAATTTTCTCCTTGCAAAAGGGAAACTTCACCTTCAGCCGTAAATGTCAGGAAATGGGGTACATTGCTGAGAAAGCCTGGGAATCACTGCTCTTGTAAGCTGTTGAGAAAAAAACAAAACATCAAGAACTTTATGTCTTCAATCCTCTCTTGGGGAGCCTTTAAAATGAATCTCTTTTCCAATCCTTGGCAGAAGTCAGCACAAAAGAGGTTTCTTCCCCCTCCATGAATCTTCCAATTAGGTTTACCAACATTCGATTTGCACTGTTTAGCCAAAATTTACTATAGAGCTTTAAAAGCATTTATTATTAACTTTCCCCCTTTTGAGAGGACTAAAAGAATCACATCCCTGAATACTGAGACTTCCATATGCTTACACATAGGATTGCACATATATTCTTCATGTAGTTTAACTAAAATTCAAGAAGCTAGAAGACACAAATCCAATTTAGCAGACGTGAAGGCAGTAATCATTAGGTTATTTCCTAGTGAAGGCACCTTTTTACTCTAATACAAATCACAGAGTTAACTAGGTTAATGAGCTTCCTGTGGGTAGAGAGTGCACAATCCCTTCTAAAGCTGCCTGAATGAAAACCAGGATGTAACGAATGTAGATTTTAGCTGGAATGGAGGTAGAAAATGTCCAAGAAACAACCTCAGATTAACACAGGCCCTTTGCAAAGCTCTGTGAAACAAGACAACATTCTGGGGCAACAATACAGGACGAAGTCACTCCAAATCTCAGGATGGACAAGGGTGTCAAGCCCTGATGGGGGTTGGCTTGTATGGGCTTAGAGAAGAATTCTCAGTTCTGGCTATGAGGGACTAGCTTCTAGCAGACCAATTTCTCATTGAATACAACTAGAACAGTTGGACAAAAGTTATTTTTATTTTTTTTTTTTTGAGACGGAGTCTCGCTCTGTCGCCCAGGCTGGAGTGCAGTGGCGCGATCTCGGCTCACTGCAAGCTCCGCCTCCCGGGTTCACGCCATTCTCCTGCCTCAGCCTCCCGAGTAGCTGGGACTACAGGCGCCCGCTACCACGCCCGGCTAATTTTTTGTATTTTTAGTAGAGACGGGGTTTCACCGTGTTAGCCAGGATGGTCTCGATCTCCTGACCTCGTGATCCGCCCGCCTCGGCCTCCCAAAGTGCTGGGATTACAGGCGTGAGCCACCGCGCCCGGCCCAAAAGTTATTTTTAAAATCTGTTTAAAGGCTTCGGAGGACTACCAAGACAGCCAGGGCATGAGAAGCCACGATCTTAAGGGAGAAGGGAAATAAAATTGAGGCAAGTCAGACATTTTGTACCACTTTTCCTTTTGAGACACCCACTGGTTTTTTAGGAGGCACAGGGCAAAACTACTGAGAAACCTAGCAGAAAGTGGCTATTTAGAGGAACATAAAGTGAATGGACCTTTTGTCCAACTTACAGGCTGAGGCGATCCCAGAGAGAAGGGAAATGCAAAGAAATGAGCTCAACATTCTGCCTCGGTTTAACTTTGTAAGGAACTGTGAAACATTTTTCAGAAGTGGTTGTATCATTTTGCACTCCCATCAGTAATATATGAGAGTTCTAGTTTACACAATCTCATCAACATTTGGCATTGGCACCTTACAGAACTAGAAAAGCAAGAAAAAACCAAACCCAAAATTAGTAGATGGAGAGAAATAATAAAGATTAGAGCATAAACAGATAACATTGAGACAATAAACCACCAAAGATTAACAAAATAAAAAGTTGGCTTTTTTAAAAGATAAAAAAATTTGACAAATCTTTACCTAAGCTAAGAAACAAGGAGAGAAGACTCAAATAAATAAAATCAGAGACAGAAAAGAAGGCATTACAACAGGTACCATGGAAATAAAAAGGCTCATTAGAGACTATTATGAACAATTGTACAACAATAAATTGGAAAACCTAGATGAAATGGTTACTCTCCTACATCCATGCAACCTACCAAGATTGAACAAATAGAGAATCTGAACAGCCAAATAAAAAGTAACAAGATTGAAGTAGCAATAAAAAGTCTCTCATTAGGGAAAGCCCAGAACCTGATGGCTTCACTGCTAAATTCTACCAAGCATTTAAAGAAAAATTAATACCAGTTCTACTCAAACTGTTCCGACAAATTGGAAAGAAGGGAATACTTCCACACTTATTTTACAAGGGCATCATTACCCTCATACCAAAACCAAAGACATAAAAAAGATGCAAAAATCCTCAACAAAATACCATCAAACCACAGTCAACATCACATTGAAATGATCATTTACCATGATCAGGTGGGATTCACCCCAGGAATGCAAAAATGGTTCAACATACACAAATCAACACATCACATTAACAGAATAAAAGACAAAAACTATATGATGATTTCAATAGATGCCTCCTAAAAAGCATTCAATGAAATTCAACATTGCTTTATGATAAAAATCCTCAAGAAACTGGGTATAAAAGGAACATACCTCAAGACAATAAAGGCCATGTATGACAAAACCAAACCAAAAGATAGCATCACACTGAACAGGGGAAATTGAAAGCCTCTCTTCTAAGCTCTAGAACAAGACAGGGATGCCCAGTTTCACCACTTTTATTCAACATAGTACTGGAAGTCCTAGATAGAGCAATTAGACAAGAAAAGGAAATAAAGGGCATCCAAATTGCAAAGAAAGAAGTCAAATTGTACTTGTTTGCAGATGACATTATCTTATATTTAGAAAAATCTAAAGGCTCTAAAAAAAACTGTTAGAACTGATAAATTCAGTAAGGTTGCAGAATACAAAATTAACATACAAAAATCAGTAGTATTTCTATATGCCAACAGTTAACAATCTGGAAAAGAAATCTAGAAAGTAATCTCATTTACAAAACCTACAAAAAGAATACCTAGGTATAAATTTAACCAAAGAATTAAAAGATCTCTACAATGAAAACTATAAAACACCAATGAAAGAAATTGCACCAGGCTCGGTGGCTCATGCCTGTAATACCAGCACTTTGGGAGGCTGAGGCGGGTGGATCACAAGGTCAGGAGATCGAGACCATCCTGGCTAACACAGTGAAACCCCATCTCTACTAAAAATACAAAAGCAAAAAAATTAGCCGGGTGTGGTAGTGGGTGCCTGTAGTCCCAGCTACTCAGGAGGCTGAGGCAGGAGAATGGTGTGAACCTGGGAGGCGGAGCTTGCAGTCAGCAGAGATTGTGCCACTGCACTCCAGTCTGGATGACAGAGCGAGTCTCCATCTCAAAAAAAAAAAAAAAAGAAATTGGAAGGATATTCCATGCTCATAGTTTGAAAGAATTAATATTGTTAAATGCCCATACTACTTAACGTGATCTATAGATTCAATGAAATCCCTATCAAAATGCCAATGACATTATTCAGAGAAATAGAAAATGCAATGCTAAAATTCACATGGAACCACAAAAGACCCTAAATAGCTAAAGAAAACTAAGCAAAAGGAACAAAGCTGGAGTCATCACACTACCTTATTTCAAAATATACTACAAAGCTATAATATCTAAAACAGCATGGTACTGGTTTAAAAATAGACACATAGACCAATGGAACAGAACAGACAACCCAGAAATGAATTCACACTTTTATAACCAAATAATTTTCAACAAAGGCACCAAGAACACACACTGGGGAGAAAACAGTCTCTTCAATAAATGATGCTGGGAAAACTGGATATCTATATACAGACTAAAACCAGACCTCTATATCTCACCATATACAAATATTAAATAAAAATGAATTAAAGATTAAATGTAAGACCTGAATCTATGAAACTACTACAAGAAAACAGTGGGGAAATGCTTCAGGACATTGGCCTGGACAAAGTTATTGAGTAAGACCTCAAAGGCACAGGCAACCAAAGCAAAAATTTGCAATTGGGATTACATTGAGCTAAAAAGCTTCTGCATAGCGAGGAAAACAACAAACGAAGAGACAACCAACAGAATGTGAGAAAACATTTGCAAACTATCCATCTGACGAGGGATTAATAACCAGAATATATAAAGAACTCTAACAACTCAACAGCTAAAAACAAATAATTTGATTTAAAAATGACAAGAGGATATCCTGTGTGTGTACCCTGATGTGATTATTATGTATTGCATGCCTGAAGCAAAATATCTCATGTAATTCATAACTACATACCCACAAAAATTTTAAAAATTTTAAAAAATTAAAAAACAGAACTTCTGCTAAAGAAACTGAATTAAAATGGCAAAAGACATCCAAGTGGCAAGTAGGTATATTAATCATTAGGGAAATGCAAATCAAAAACCACAATAAGATATTATCTCACACCAGTTAAAATTGCTATTAACAAAAAGATAGGAAGTAATATATGCTGGCAAGGATGCAGAGAAAGGAGAATGTACACTGTTGGTGGGAATGTAAATTAGTACAACCACTATGGACAACAGTATGGAGGTTCCTCAAAAAACTAAGAAGAGAACTACCATATGATCCAGCAATCTCACTGCTGCATATGTTAATATATCCAAAAGAACATCAGTGTATCAAACAGATATCTGTATGTTATGGTTTGGCTCTGTGTCCCCACCCAAATCTCATGTTAAATTGTAATCCCCACCTGTCAGGGGAGGGGCCTAGTGAGAGGTGACTGGATCATGGGGATGGATTTCCCCCATGCTGTTCTCGTGATAGTGAGTGAATTCTCACAAGATCTGATAGTTTAAAAGTGTGGCAGTTTCCCGCCTCACTCTTTCTCTCTTGCCACCATGTAAAACATGCCTTGCTTCCCCTTCACCTTCTGTCATGATTGTAAATTTTTTGAGGCCTCCCAATCATGCTTCCTGTTAAGCCTGTGGAACTGTGAGTCTACTAAACCTCTTTTCTTCATAAATTACCTAGTCTCAGGTAGTTCTTTATATCAGTGTGAAAACAGACTAATACACTGTACTCCCATGTTTATTGAAGCACTATTCACACAATAGCCAAGATACAGAATTAACCTAAGTGTCCATCAACAGATGAATGCATAAAGAATATGTGTTATATATACACACAATGGAATATTATTTAGCCATAAAAAATGAAATCCTGTCATTTGCAGCAACATGGATGGAACTAGACATTAGGTTAAGTGAAATATGCCAGAAACAGAGAGGCAAATATCACATTCTCACTTACATGTGGGATTTAAAAAATTGATCTCATGTTCCTACAGAGTAGAATGATAGTTACCAGAGGCTAAGAAGGGAAGCAGGGAGAGGGGGATGACGAGGAGTTGATTAATGGGTACAAAAATACAGTTAGATAGAATAAGTGTTCAGTAGCATAATAGGGCAATTTAGTTAACAATATTTATTGTATATATCAAAATAGCTGGAGGACAGGATTTCAAATGCTCCCGACACAAAGAACTGATAAAGGTCTGAGGTGATGGATGTGCCAGTTACCCTGATTTGATCATTACACATTATATGCTTGTATCAAAATATACCATGTACCCCATAAATATGTACAACTATTATGTATCCATTAAAAATTTAAAAATCAAAAAAAGAAGCATGCATTTAAAAAAATGGTGTTGCCAGACTTTAGTTTGAACCATTCTAGTGTGACTCCTACAACTCAGTAACAAACAACCCAATTTATTTAATGGACAAAGGATTTGCATAAATATTTCTCCAAAGATACATCAATTCCAAATTAGTGCATGACAAGTTGCTCAACGTCACTAATCATTAGGGAAATACAAATCAAAAGTACGATGAGATACCACCTCACACCTACTAGGATGGCCATTATCAAAGATACAGAAAATAACAAGTGTTGGTGAGGATGCAGAAAAATTGAAGCCCTTCTTGTACCCTGTTGGTAGGAATGTAAAACGTACAGTGGACACAAAAATCAGTATGGTGTCTCTAAAAACATTTAAAATAAAATGACCACATTATCTAGCAATTTGCATATATGCAATTCTGGGCATATATGCAAAAGAAGTGAAAGCAAATAAATGTTTACCAATTATTACAAATAAATTTTAACAAGTGGGCAAATTGACAAATATGGAATCCATAAATAATGAGCTTTGACTGTATGTCTATGTATGGTTTCAAGTCTGAAATCTGGTTTTCCTTTCTTCAGTTTCTTCTCATTTAGACAAAATAGGCCTGATGAAGCTCTAAACACATTTAATATAGCGAGGTGTCATCTAAAATGAAGTAGCTTCATGGAAACCCATTTGCTGATGAGAAAGCAATTTACAACTTGTTCTGTTTAACACTCATATTTGGAGTTCAACACCCATCTCTATTAATTTCCTTTCTCATATCCTCAGGGATAACTTTACAGAACATCTGAAATGTTAACAATTTGTAATTCAAGAATGAATGCATCTGGGCACTTTTTCAAATACAGGAACAAAATCAGCAAGAATGAGGCAATGCATGTTTTGAAGGAGAAGGAAGAGCAATGTGATCCTCAGTGAACTCAGAGCATGTATACTCAAAGGTAAACTTCTTTGACTTTTTTCCATTTGCTACGGTTGTGTACAGGATGTTTCACAGCTCCTGCGATCTGTGGGGTCACCCTAAAAAACAAGTGCTAAGAGAAAGTTGCCTGCGTTTCAAATTTTCAGTCTAACAGTCAGAAAGGCTGGGTGTTGGCCGGGCGCGGTAGCTCACGCCTGTAATCCCAACACTTTGGGAGGCCGAGGCGGGCGGATCACCTGAGGTTGAGAGTTCGAGACCAGCCTGACCAACATGGAGAAACCTCATCTCTACTAAAAATACAAAATTAGGCCGGGCACAGTGGCTCATGCCCGTAATCCAGCACTTTGGGAGGCTGAAGTGGGCAGATCATGAGGTCAGGAGATTGAGACCATCCTGGCCAACATGGTGAAAACCCGTCTCTACTAAAAATACAAAAATTAGCTGGGCATGGTGGCACGCACCTGTAGTCCCAGCTGCTCAGGAGGCTGAGGCAAGAGAATCGCTTGAACCCAGGAGGTGGAGGTTGCAGTGAGCCGAGATCACGCCACTGCACTCCAGCCTGGTGACAGAGCAAGATGCTGTCTCAAAAAAAAAAAAAAATTAGCTGGGCGTGGTGGCACATGCCTGTAATCCCAGCTACTCAGGAGGCTGAGGCAGGAGAGTTGCTTGAACCCGGGAGGCAGGGGTTGCGGTGAGCCGAGATCATGCCATTGCAAAGCAGCCTGGGCAACAAGAGCGAAACTCTGTCTCAAAAAAAGAAAGGCTGGGTGTTAGAACCACATCTCCAAGATTCATTTACTTCTGCAAGTCATGATGCCTGTGACCTGGCACTTGAGAACAGATTGTAACAGAGAAAATACAGCTGAATTACTCAGAAGATTTCTGCCCAGCAGCAGTAACTGTGCTGCTTGCTGTTTCCCGCCATGCAGAATTAGGTTCCCATCAAGATGGCTTCAGTTTTTCAGGCAAATACAATGTGGTCACTTTGAGCAGTGTCTTCTCAGCCCATTCTCAATAGCAATTGGCAAAAGAAGCGGTTTTAGTGGACAGTGGGACCTAAATAGTGATACTATCTTCCTTTTATTCCTCTGCGACTCCCCAACTAACAGAAGGGTACTGCAGGAATGATCTGAACTTTGGGACAGGAGACCCATTTCCAGCCTTGGCTAGATTTAAAGTTATACTGTAAAGTTGAAAAAAAGAAAAAAAAGAAAAACGCTCAAAGGTACCGCCATACCTCCACGCACCAGCAGGAGTACAGAAATTCTGTTCCTCCATCTCCTGCCTTCCCCAGCCTCTTCCCCAACAGAACTTCTGGGGAACATGCAGGTTCAACAGACCTCCTTAAAGCTGTGTGTTTGGAGCTATAAAGGTGGAAAATCTGAAACCATAAGCACATGGAAACATCTTCACAGGTGCCTTACCCACAGGACGGAGGCAGGCATATGGTTGAAACTCCCCACCACCACCCCTAGATCTTATAATTTTCTACTATTTGTCTGCACAGGGAACATTTCTTAGCTAAGCTACAATGTTGATAGTCTGTAAGCTTACCACTATTCATTATTATTTATCTTCCTCCTTTTGTTGTGAAACTTCAGTGGCAAATTGTCCATACTTGTTATCTCCACCATCTCAGCATTGTTCACTCCTTTACCCCCAACCTCACCTATCTGATCATTCTACTCAAATTGCACTTTTCAAAGTCACCAATAACCTGTGAATCCCAAAATAAAAACCGTTGCTCAATTTGCATTTGTCTTGACACCCACCAGTCTCTGATCTACAGCCCCCCTAATCTATGATGCTGCTAACTGGACAACACTACTTGAAACTGTTCCTTTAGTTTCTTTGATACTGTGTCTTCCTGGTTGTTTTTACATACTCTTTTGCTCCTCCACTGATAAATATTCACAGTAAGTATCTGTTCCTCGTCAGCTATAATGACCATAGTCTTTCTTTTTTTTTTTATTATACTTTAAGTTCTAGGGTAAATGTGCACAATGTGCAGGTTTGTTACATATTTATACATGTGCAGTGTTGGTGTGCTACACCCATTAACTTGTCATATAATGATCATGGTCTTTCTAAGACGATCTCTGTCATTCTGCTTTTTCATTCTTTGTCATTTTCCATGCCCGATCAGTTTTTTTAAAAATCTTATTTGTTTCTTTCTTTGAATGTCCCTTTAATCTGTTATCTCTGTCACCACCATGATGCAGAATCCCACCTACTCATGCATGACTTGCTGCAGCATCCTATTATTTAGTTTGTCTGCCTCTGTTGAACCCTAAACATTACTGCCAGATTAATTCAGCCAATTCTCCTTGTGTTAAATTACCCCCTATTTACAAAACACGTGATGACTCCCCATTATTCACGTAATAGTTTTTTAAGAGATAGGGTCTCATTCTGCTGCTCAGTCTGGAGTGCAGTGGCACAATCACAGATCACTGTAACCTCGAGCTCCTGGGCTCAAGCGATCCTCCCGCCTCAGCCTCAAGCTGGGACTACTACAGGCACACACCACCATGCCTGGCTAATTTTTAATTTTTTGTAGAGATAGGGTCTTGCTATGTTGTCAAGGCTAGTCTCAAACTCCTGGCCTCAAGCAACCCTCCTTTCTCTCCCTCCCCGAAGTGCTGAGATTACAGGTGCAAACCACTGCACCCAGTCTATTCACAGAATAAATGTCTGAGTCTGCCATTCGAGTTCCCCCAAAATCCAGCCCCTCTTTACCTAGCCAAGATTTTCTATACCCAATACCAAAAGTATATAAAATGACTATACCAAAAGTATCCAAAATGATACCCAGATCTCTAAGCCTCCCTATTTTCAATGAGCAGCACAGAGAACTCTTGGTTTTTCCCTGGACCTTCCACTTAACATTGCCACTACCACTGTGATTCGTGGTACCCACTCCCAACAGAGCACCTGAACATGTATCATCCCCTCAAAGAACCTGCGCTCTTCAGAATACCCACTCTTCAGAGCTACGTGGATTCTACCAGGATTACTCCAGTCAAACCAGAAGGCATGTGACAGGCAGGGAGTGGCAAGCCAAGAAACGAAGGGTCCTCTGTGTTTGTGATGTTGGCATTCGAATGTTATTCCATTACAGGGGATGGAGGAGGAAGAGGAGGAAGGAAAAAGGAGGGTTTTTTTGTTGTGGTTGTTGTTGTTGTTGTTGTTCTTCTACTCAGTGAAAGTACAAACAGAACCTAAGTATCATAAACTGAACTCATTCAATTCTTTTCAGCAAAGTAGCTCACCAGATAAATACCCCTGCTGGTTGTTTGAATTACAGATGAGTAAACTGATCTGCTTCTTTATTTTCAACTTCTCAAAGGCAACTGTTCACAAGCACATCTTAGGAAACAAACTCATCTCCCTGATACTTCGCTGCAGAACAAATGGCTAAAGATTAACAATACTCTTAACGGGCCAGTCGTGGTGCCTGTAATCTCAGCAATTTGGGACGCCAAAGCAGGTGAATGGCTTGAGCTCAGGAGTTCGAGACCAGCCTGAGCAACATGGCAAAACCCCATCTCTACAAAAAAATACAAAAATTAGCTGGGTGTGGTGGTGTGCACCTGTAGTCCCAGCTACTTGGGAGGCTGCGGTGGGAAGATTGCTTGAGCCTGGGAGGTAGAGGTGCCATCAGCGAAGATAGCACCACTGCACTCCAGCCTGGGTGACAGAGCCAGACCCTGTCTCAAAACAAAACCAATACTCTTAAAGGAAACTCTAAAGTTCAGGCATGAAAAGATAGGCCTGGCATGGGTTCATGAACCTGTTCTCTGGGCATGGGAGGTACATGGACCACCAAGGAGCCTTTCCTTTTGAGAGTACTATTCCCCGAGCTAATGCTAGAAACTCAAGGCTCCTGATTAGATGATAAAAATTATTTATACTTTAGATATGATGCTTGTTCCCAAAACTGTAACCATATGGCCTTCCATATGGAACTGTCTTGAATTTCCATTCTCATATTTTCATTTCCTCTAAATCAGCTCATCCCTAGTCTCCTTTGTTGGGATTTCAGAATATAGTAGAGATTCTTCCTGATTCAGCTACGAAGAAACAACTTACTGCCTATTTGTTTGTTCTCTGGCAGTGGGAACAGATTTCCACTGATCCCTCCACACCTCAGCCCCTAATGAATCTTACCCACTTCAGGAATGCCTTTGTAGTGAGCCCCATCAACACAGGTAGTCTGTAACCTTAAATAATTTGACTTGTTTAATATATTGGCTTGTGAAGTTTGTTGCTGAACTACTGATGACTTTTTTCTATGGAAGCTATGTGATAAACGGTCATTAGGTTCTCAGGCTAGCTCTCATGCCCATTCATCCACTCATCCATAGTATCACAGCAGTAGTATGATGGGGGAAAATCTTTCTGCATTCCTGAATCCCCTTGACCTAAAGGTAGGAAAGGAATGAACGGTTCCAATTTCTTTGTGTCTTTCTAGGGATCCTTTGCATATACAACTATAGTTTTATATATATAAATTTATATTATATATGTAGTTACATAGTTATATATAATTATATATATAGTTGAATATGCAGATAATATATATATCCATCAGTGGACAAAAAGATAAATAAAATGACATATATATGTGAATACTGTTAAGCCTTTATTCTTATTTTTTTCAGTGAGACTCATTTTATGAGACCAGCATAATCCTAATACCAAAAACAAATACATGGTAAGAAAGCTAGAGAGCAATATTCCTTACGGACATAAATGCAAGCATTAAGTTAAAAATTGGTAATTTGAATTCTGCAATATGGTAAAAGGATAATATATTATGTCCAAGTGGTGCTTATCCCAGGAATGCAAGGTCGGTTCACAATCAGTGTAATTTACAATATTAACAGACAAAAAGAAGAAAAAAAATCTTAAAGAGTTGCAGAAAAAACATTTAACAAAAAACAACATCCTTTTCTAATAAAAATGATTTTAAAACTGGGAATACAAGACAGTTTCCTCACCCTGATAAAGAGCATCTATGAAAAACTTACAGCTAACATCCTACTTGATAAAAGGCTGAATGATCTCCTCCCAAGATTGGCAACATGGCAAAATTGTCTATACTCTCTACTTCTCTTTAACATTGTAGTAGAGGTCATAGTCAGTGAAACAGACAAGAAAGAGAAATAAAAGAGATACAGATTGGAAAGAAAGAAGTAAAACCATCTTTATACACAGACAACATGATAATCTATGTAGAAAATCCTGAGGAATCTATCAAAGGTAACCAGAAGTAATATGTGAGTTTCCCAGGGTTTTAGGATACTAGGTCAATAAATAAAATTAACTGACTTATTTCATTTAGCATAATTTCCTCAAGGTTCATCCATGTTGTGTATTGCAGGATTTCCTTCTCTTTTAAGGCTGAATAATATTACTGTGTATACATATGTCACATTTTTTAAGTCCATTCATCTGTTGGTGAATATTTAGGTTGTTTCCACATATTGGCTTTGTGAATAGTCTATTCAGACTTTGAAAAGAGGGAAATCCTATCATTTGCGACAACTTGAATGAAATTAGAGGACATTATGTTAAATGAAATAAGCTAGGCACAGAAAGACAAATACCACGTATTATTGCTTATATGAGGAATCTAACATGATCCAAATCATAGAAGCAGAGAGCAGAATGGTGGTTACCAGAAGTTGGGGAGGGGAGCTAACAGGCAGATGCTGGTCAAAGGGTACAAAGTTACAGTTAGACAGGAAGAATAAGTGGTATTTGAGATGATGATATGTTAATTAGCTTGATTCAATCATGCCACATTGTATACATATATCATAGCACCACTTTATAGCCCATACATATATACAATTATAATTTGGCAATATCCAGTTTAATAAGTTAGATACACATTGTCCTACACATTTCTGTTTTCTCTTAAAATAACTTGGAGATCTGTTGCATATCAGTACAATGTGGATCTGTCACGTGCTTTTTAATAGTTCTACAGATATAACACAGCTTTTTTGAAAAAAATGAAATAACTTATAAATCTATTGGTAATTTCATAAATTGTATAATAAAGGTAAACTTAAAATTTCCTTTTCTCATTATAAAAGTAGTAAATAATCACAAAAGAAAAATCAAGAAGTGAAAAATATTACCCACAATCCCACTAAAACTTTGTCAGTGTAGTTTTTTCAAGACAGTGTTCTTAGAGTCTGATGGATGGACATTCACACCAGAATCACCTCAGGTGCCTGTCAGATGAGCAGATTTCAGAGCACTGTCCCATACTTATTAAGTCAGAATTTCTGAGTATGGTGCTTTATTTAGTATTGTAAGATTCACAGATGAAGTTTGAAAACTGAAAACTGTAGCTGAAGGCCCTTTTCTCTGCCTTAAAAAGTTTTCATTATATTTTACATGCAATGTTGCATTCTTCCTTTAAAAACAATTTTTACAGCTAATGTTTTGTATTTTTCCATGCTACTAAATTGTTCTTGCTGCTACTATCATTGTAATTGCCTGTGTAATACTCCATTAAATGGTTTTGTTTTTTTTTTATGGAGACAGAGTGTCTCTCTGTCTCACCCAGGCTAGAGTGCAGTGGTGTGGCTCACTGCAACCTCCGCTTCCTAGGTTTAAGTGATTCTCCTGTCTCGGCCTCCCGAGTTGCTGGGATTATAGGCAGGCACCACCACACCCAGCTAATTTTGTATTTTTAGTAGAGACGGGGTTTTACCATGTTGGGCAGGCTGGTCTTGAACTCCTGACCTCAGGTGATCCACCCACCTCAGCATCCCAAAATGCTGGAATTACAGGTTTAAGCCACCATACCCAGCCAAATGAGTATTTCTTAATTTACTTATCTGTTCATCTGTTGTTGGACACTTAGGATCTTCCCATTGTATTCATTTTTTAAAATAGCACTGCAACAAATATCTTTGCTGCACATAACTTTTTCCATATTTTGGACTACTTCCAAAAGATAAAATCATATAAGTGAAAAAATTGGGTTAAAAGAAATAAATATGGTTAAGGCTCAGAATGCAAACTGCCTTCCAAACTATATTAATTTATATTTCCAGCTGGGTACAGTGGCTCACACCTGTAATCTGGGAGGCTAAGAAGGGAGGATCGCTTGAGGCTGGGAGTTCAAGACCAGCCTGGGAAACATAGAAAAAAACCCATCTCTACAAAAAAACATTTTTTTATTAGTTAGGTGTAGTGTTGTGTGCCTATAATCCTATCTACTCTGGAGGTTGAGAAAGGACGACTGCTTAAGCCCAAGAGTTCCAGGCTACAGTAAGCTATAATTGTGCTACTACACTGCAGGCTGGGCAACAGATTGAGACCCTGTCTCTTACAAAACAAATTCAATTTCCACTAGCAATGAATTAGTTTTTGCTGTCTCCATTTGAACTCTTTGCTTGCTAATTTAATAAGCAAAATATTATTTTTTAATTTCTTTGTAAGGTAAACATTTTTCTATATGTATGTTGAGTAGCATTTCTTTTTTGGTAAATTATTAATGTTATTTGACTTTTTTCTCATGAGATAACTCTTTCTACATAAATAGGATAGCTTTATTTAACCTTAAAGTTATTCCCTAATGCATGAAGTACTGAGATTCTGGGTCTCTTAAAGGTATAACCTTTTCGCTGACTGGCACACTGCTCAGAGAGCCAATGTAGCTAAAAGCATGGACTTAGCAGTAATCTGCTGCATACTAACTGTGTGTCCTTGGGTAAGTTACTTAAATCTTAGTGCTTCAGCTTCCTCACCTTTAAATGGCAATGGTGATAATCATTATTAATAATCAATGGTTTCCTGGATTGAATGAGGCAGTACACATAGCACCTGGCACACAGTAAGCACTTAATAAATGAGAGCTGTTAGCCATCCTGTAGATGTGAGCTCCGGAGGAGCAGGGATTTCTGTCTGTTGCTGCTACGTCAGTGCCCAGCTGAGAACAGACTCTCAGTGGATGTTCTTTAAACCACTAGGCCGAGAAACATCACTGAAGGCAGTAATGTGTCTGCTAAAGTGCCTGCAGTCTGCACCTTTCATTTTCCCAGGCAGTTGGAGGTAAAGATGCGGGTAGGTCAGACTGACGATGGCAGAAAGTGACAAAATTCACCTGAACTTCCTTAACACAGTGAAACAAGAGCTGCTCTGGAATCTGCAAAGAATGGCCAGAAACTGCCATCTGGGTCAGGACATTCCAACTGCCCAAGTTGTTTCTCTTTCCTCCCACTTGATTTCAGAGATCAGTCCTGCCCAGATGTTCTCACTAGGTCTGTCTGAAAGGAAACAAATGGAGGACTCTGAACCAAATTGCCTTCAGAATTTAACCTGAAGAGCAATTTATTAGAACCTTTTAGGTTGATTCTCCATTTATCTTTGCCTGAGAAGCTCTCTAACAGTTTTGATCAGGCTTACTGAGGTATAACTTACCACCCTTCTTATGTATACAGCTCACATACATGCACAATAATGTCACCACACTGCAATCAAGGTATAAAACATTTCCACCACTCCAAAAAGTTCCCTCATACTCCTTCTGTAGTCGATCCCATCCTCCGTCCCCAACCTCTGGTACCCACTGATCTGATTTCTGTCCCTATAGTTTTGCTCTCTCCCAAATGTCATATACATGGAATCATACAGTATGGCTCCCTTTTGTGCCCAGCTTCTTGCACTCCGCCTAATGCTATGGAGATTCTTCCACGTTGTTGCACGTATCAGTAGCTCATTTTCATTTCTGAATATACAGTTTTTTGAGCAATTAAAAAATTATCTCCTGGGCCAGGTGCGGTGGCTCACGCCTGTAATCCCAGCACTTTGGGAGGCCGAGGCAGGTGGATCACGAGGTCAGGAGATTGAGACCATCCTGGCTAACACGGTGAAACCTCATCTCTACTAAAAATACAACAAATTAGCTGGGCTTGGTGGCAGGCCCCTGTAGTCCCAGCTACTGGGGAGGCTGAGGCAGGACAATGGCGTGAACCTGGGAGGTGGAGCTTGCAGTGAGCCGAAATTGCGCCACTGCACTCCAGCCTGGGCGACAGAGCAAGACTCCGTCTCAAAAAAAAAAAAAATTATCTCCTGTACCAGCAAAAGTATATGTCTGAAACTTCCTGTCTATTTTTACAGAAGCTCTACAAGTGTCAGAATGCCCATTAGATACAAAGGTCAGGCACTGGCTCACACCTGTAATCCCAGCACTTTGGGAGGCTGAGGTGGCAGATCACTTGAGGCCAGGAGCTCCAGACCAGCCTGGGCAACATGGTGAAACCCCGTCTCTACTAAAAATACAAAAAAATTATCTGGGCATGGTGGCATGGGCCTGTAATCTCAGCTACTCTGGAAGCTGAGGCATGAGAATCATTTGAACCCAGGAGGCAGAGGTTGCAGTGAGCTGAGATTGTGCCATGGCACTGCAGTTTGGGAGACAGAGTGAGACTCTGTCTCAAAAAAAAGAAAAGATACACACAAAGAACTTGCATAACTCAGAAAATCAAAATAACAGGAAGATATCATGGATTTGTAACTTGCTGAGTGCATACTGCAGTGTTCCTGAATTATACAGATATTTTTTCTCATTGTATTAAGAAATAAAATTTTAAAAGCAATTTGGTCCCATTAGAAAATGTCATAAAACAAAACTTTTTAAAGTGCTTCATAAAAATAAAATGAAGCAATCAAACTAGATAAAAATTGTTACTTTTTTTAACATAAGGGGACTCTATATGAACAAAGGATAGATTGGTTTATTTACTCATTTCCTTTGAGATTGTTAAAGGACAAGCATCAATTTCACATTACAAATGATATTCAGCTGAGTAAATCAAAATATTTTACACAAACCATCTCATCAATCTGCACATCTGTGCTGTATGAGGAAAAATATTATGTATCAATATTTTTAGCTTTTTTTTTGAAGACGGGACTCACTGTTGCCCAGGCTGAATATTTATAGCTTTAAAATTGAGTCATTGTCAGAGGTTAAATGTCTTACTCTATCTTTTTCTCTCCTTGGAACGTCTCGAAGGCAGAGACTCATTTTCCTCATCTACCTGGCACAGAGAAGATGCTCATGAGGCATCTCCTAAGGCTGAAAGAGGTCTCAGAGTAGCGTGGGGGGTGAAGAGGCCATGCCCCAGAGCAGAGGTGGCAAATTACAGCCCATTGGTCACATGTTGCCCACAGTCTGTTTTTGCAAACAAGATTTTACTGACGACAGCCATGCCCATTCATTAAAGTAATGTCTACACTGCTTTTCCTCTGCAACAGCAGAATTGAGTACTTGTATCAGAGACCACTTGGCCCAAAAGCCTAAAACGTTTACCATCTGGCCCTTTACAGAAGAAGTTTGCCAATCCCTATCTCTAAGGCAGAGCACTCTACCCCAACCAACAAATTAAACAACATTTTGGCTGATTATTTCTAAATTGTAAACTGTTACTAGAATTTAAACTCCTTGACAGGTGGGATGTTGAATGCCTCATCTCTGCTGTCCCCCAATGTGAAAAGCACAGTACGAAACCTTGGACAAGGCAGGCTTCAGTAATTATGTCCTATAATGGAAAGTGAAGTTGTACCAGGTGGGCTCCAAGTTAAGGATTTATCTGTATTAGCCTTGGCTCTTAACTACTTACTTGTTTCAAAGGATATTATGAAAAAGAAAGAATTGTGAAGGTTAAATCCAAATGATTCAATTTAAAAATTCAAGCCCAGCTAGGCATGGTGGCTCATGCTTATAATCCCAGTGCTTTGGCAGGCCAAGGTGGGAGGATCTTGAGACCAAGAGTTCAAGACCAGCCTGGACAACATAGCCAGACCCCTATTTCTTAAAACAAAAACAAAAAAAAACACAACAATTAGCAGGGGCATGGTGGTGCACATCTATAGTCCTAGCTACTTGGGAGGGTGAGGCGGGAGAATCCCTTGAGCCCAGGAGTTAAAGGTTACAGTGAGCTATGATTGTACCCCTGCACTACAGCCTGGGCAACAAAGTGAGACCCTGTTTCTAAAAAAAAAAATAGTAATAATTTTTAAAAATAAAAATTCGAGCCTAATAATAAAAATCTACCCATCTCTGATCCAAAATTGTGCTTTTCAACAAAGTGGTACTTGTAGTCTCACCTGCCCTGGTTAGGCTGTGGTTAACATTAGCTAAAAGAATGCGCAAGCGGAATGGTGCCAAAGCACAATTCACTTTGGGAGGCCGAGGCGGGCAGATCACTTGAGGTCAGGAGTTCCTGACCAGCCTGGCCAATGAGGTGAAACCCCATCTCTACTAAAAATACAAAAATTAGCTGGGTATGGTGGCACACACCTGTAATCCCAGCTAATCGGGAGGCTGAGACAGGAGAATCACTTAAACCCAGGAGGCAGAGGTTGCAGTGAGCCGAGATCATGCCACTGCACTCCAGCCTGCGCAACACAGCGAGACTCCATCTCAAAAAAAAAAAAAAAATGCCCTTTGGCTAGGTGCAGTGGCTCATGCCTGTAATCCCAGCACTTTGGGAGGCTGAGGCAGGTGGATCATCTGAGGTCAGGAGTTCGAGACCAACCTGGCCAACATGGTGAAACTCTATCTTCACTAAAAACATAAAAGTCAGCAGAGTGTGGGGTAGTTGTGGCAGGTGCCTTTAATTCCAGCTACTTGGGAGGCTGAGGCAGCAGAATCGCTTGAGCCCAGGAGGCGGAGGCTACAGTGAGCTGAAATTGTGCCACTGCACTCCAGCCTGGGTGACATAGTGAGACTCCATCTCAGGGAAAAAAAAAAATTAAGAGTTTAAAAATGAAGAGATTTCATTTGCTAGTAATGTGAATAGTCTGGTGGGCATGTGTAAAAAAAATCATTCTCAAGCTCCAAATTACATCAATCTGGGTTGCTTTTTTTTTCCTTAACCTCAAACACAAGAATGAAACAGTTCTTTCTTTCCACAGGCCCTCCTAATTTTACACATTGCCTAAACATGTAAATTTATGCAAAAGCAAAATATTATTTTAGTCCTTTCTGATAGAATCACTTTCATTAAGTGATCTTCCTATAAAAACAAACATCTCGCTGAGTTACCCCTACAAATCCATAGACCGAGAACTAGTTATTACCATTACCAAGAATAATGAACACTTTTCAGTTAATTACTTTCTTTAAAGACATTAATGAGTTTTTTTAAAACTACAAATCTTATTTAGGATGAGGAATATTTCTGTAGTTTTCTTACTATATCCAGAATGCCCAGATAAAACCTTTGTGTGGAATGCTTTATCTTCTTCTGCATCTTCCTCCTGCATTGGTGAACAGGTTCAAGATAAAAGGTACTGAGGAAACACGCACAAGGTATTCCAGCCTATTAACGAAGTGCAGGAGGTTCAAATGGCAGGAGTCCAGGGGACAAGGAGCACTGAGCAGGAAGCTGCACCAGAGGCAGAGGTGAACAGGCTCAGAGTTTATCACGTAACAGGTGCGCATACGCACGTCAAATCATTTCATTTGTTTAATACCTGGGAAAGGTAGGCATGACTGTCCTCACTTTACTGATTAAGAAACTGGGACTCCCAAGGTTTAAGCAGCTTGCCCAAAGACAACATAGCTGATGGGGCAAAAGCCCAAGTCAAACCTGCATTCAGTGCCCTTTTATTTAGTGCCTTAATGATCCATCATGCAGCATCTGTCTTCTGCAGACAGGAGGCGAGGGTCTGTTCATATTAATATAAACTTTATAAATAGCTTGATTTAAAAAGCAGGTAGTGGCCAGGCACGGTGGCTCACACCTGTAATCCCAGCATTTTGGGAGGCTGAGGTGGGCAGACTGTTTGAGCTCAGGAGTTTGAGACCAGCCTGGGCAACATGGCAAGACCCTGTCTCTACAAAAATATACAAAAATTAGCCAGATGTGGTGGCACATGCCTGTAATTCAAGCTATTCAGGAGGCTGAGGCAGGAGAATTGTTTGAACCCAGGAATTGGAGGTTGCGGTGAGTGGAGATCGCGCCACTGCACTCCAGCCTGGGCGACAGAATGAGACTTCTTCAAAAAAAAAAAATCAAAATATGGGAGTGACTTAGCTAGGATTTTTCTGGTATAATTGCTTACATTAGACAAATATGCATTAAGTTTTAGAAAAAAATTCCAATGAAAGTCATTTTTGGCCGGGTACAGTGGCTCACGGCTGTAATCCCAGCACTTTGGGAAGCCGAGGCGGGCGAATCACCTGAGGTTGGGAGTTCAAGACCAGCCTGACCAACATGGAGAAACCCCGTCTCTACTAAAAATACAAAATTAGCCGGGCGTGGTGGCGCATGCCTGTAATCCCAGCTACTCAGGAGGCTGAGGCAGGAGAATCGTTTGAACCCGGGAGGTGGAGGTTTCGGTGAGCCTAGATTGTGCCATTGCACTCCAGCCTGGGCAACAAGAGTGAAACTCCGTCTCAAAAAATAACAATAACAATAAAGTTATTTTTAATATTTTAATATTTTTTAACTCAAGGAGATGAGACTGTAGGTACTATGTAGGACCATGCCCAGCAGATTATAGGGGGGTCAGAAGAGACTATTGTTTTTTGTTTTGCTTTGTTTTGAGAAGGCGTCTCGCTCTGTCACCCAAGCTGGAGTGCAGTGGCACGATCTTGGCTCACTGCAAGCTCCATCTCCTGGGTTCATGCCATTCTCCCACCTCAGCCTCCCGAGTAGCTGGGACTACAGGCGCCCGCCACCACACCCGTCTAATTTTGTTTTGTATTTTTAGTAGAATGGGGTTTCACCGTGTTAGCCAGGATGGTCTCAATCTCCTGACCTCGTGATCCACCCGCCTCAGCCTCCCAAAGTGCTGGGATTACAGGCGTGAGCCACCGCGTCCAGCCAAGACTATTGGTTTAGCACTGATGACCTCAGCATTTGGACAGTGCAATTATGCACAGAAAGGTTGTATATAGCTGACTACAGAGACCCGCTCTATAAATGTATAAATTTTTATTTATCAATCGATAAAAGAGACCTGTTCCCAAAAAACAGTAAAAATGTACTAGAGATATAGCAGTCAGTGCTAGAATGTTTTCCCCTGTGAATACTTTTCCTTTAAGTAACTTTTCCTTCCTTTCTATAACTTTATAACAGGACTTGAGTAGTGATTCCTCCCCAGAGGGGTGAGACATCGTCACAACACTATAAAGTAATAACTGCCATCACATAACATACAACATGCAACCACTCTGGCATGGGACAGCTGGGAAATGCTCCACAGGGAAAATGATTTGAAGTTGGAGATGAAGAAAGAGTCCAATTCTTGCCACATGGGAAAGTGAAAAAGAAAAGAGCATTCAAAGGCTCAGGGGAGAAAGCGTGCAGGCTTGTATTTCTCTGGAGTTCACAGGACAATGCTGAAAATGTTGTGCTCTAAGATCTGTGCTGAAATAGTTCTCTACCTTTCATCAATATGCAAATTCAGAATTCAGCCAGGATCCTTAAAGAGCTGATTGATGGCTGCGTCAGCTCTGTGACATCACCCTGACAGATGTGGTCGTTTGCTGTCACCTTGTGACACACATTCTCCTCTCTGTGTTGACATATCATCGCCCACATGACAGCCAGCCATAAAGGTAAGGCATTATTTTGCCCTAAAACAAATATCAGGCTGGCGGTCTTATGCTGAGATTTATCACCGTCTACAAAATACTCAGAAAGTGACTGCCAATTGAGGTGCAATAATTACAACTCCTCAGAAATATGCTATTTTGAGATTAAGGGCAGAGCACAAACAAGGTCTACCTTGATGGAAGAAGGCAAGAACTTGCTGGATGATCTTTGTTCTTTCCTTTAGAGGAATTATTTTTTTAAAAAATACCATAAATTTATTTACAGCATTTTCTGTAAGGGTCAAGAGATTTTCAGGCAAAAGCGCTATTTCAGCAAACTGAACATAAACCAGCCTTTCATTTTCAGAAAGCCACCCCTGCATGATCTGAACATTGTAAAGAACATATATACATCAGAACCACAGGCACAACATAGAGATACAGAACATTTGGTATTTCTACTTGATCTGTGGAAAAGGGATTCTTCCCACTGGTGTCAGCAACCAAATCTGGAGGCCTCAGTATGAGTAGTTGTTTTAGGATTGCAAGAATGCATCCATGCATATGTATTTATTTATAATTTGCCTCATTCTTCATGGATTTGACACAGCTTTCAGCAGGTACATATGTAACCAAATAACAGCAAAACATTGGTAGAAATGAAAAAATCCAGGCAGGGAAAATATTTTAAATGAGAGTAGAAATTCAAGACTACTAAAATGAAAGACACATACATGTATGCCATCACTGAACTTCAAGTTTGACTCTGGGGCCCCAGGCACTCAAAATGAAAAGAGAGACCCAGTTAGTCCCATCCTTCTCATCAGCAAAAAGGAAGAGGCATACAGTGCCTCAGGAAGGCAAAGTTATCCTGGCCCTGAATTTTAAAAGGAAGTTCTCAAACAGAGCATTCTTCGAACAACACTGAAATGGGACTCCCCTGAAAACTTCTGTAATAAATGCAGTAACGACTCCATATGGTTTTCTTTCATAGTATCATCCTTGACTTAAAAAAAAATATCATAGTGTAAGACGTAAAAGACCAACTCCATGAAGGTGATTCTTTAGGCAACCCACTGAGATGATTTTGCTCAGCGATGGTATTTGCTAGCTAACTGACAAGAAATTCAAAAAATAGTGGATGGATGACATTTCCTCCAGTCAATCTTCCAGAGTGTAGACACTCATCCATTCATTCACTCATTTGTTCCTTCATTTCTTGATCTTCTACCAGATATTAGGAATCAAGTTAGGTGCTATGGATCCAAAATCATACGAAGACATAATCCCAATTCTTAACAATCTCATCGTTTAGTAAACTTTGATTTTCTTTTTAGTTTTAATTTTTTTGTAGAGATGGGATTTTGCTATGTTGCTCAGGCTGGTCTAGAACTCCTGGCCTCAAGTGATCCTCTCACCTTGGCCTCCCAAAGTGCTGGAATTACAGGCCCTTTGATTTTCAAAGATACTTTTTCCATCAGGAATCTTATCTCCATAAATTTTTACTGCAACCCTTCATGGCAACTTGAAAAGGATGATACAATATTTACCATACTTTAATAAAAGCATTCATTATGTAATTTCATTCTTTGTCTTTTTAATTTTTTTCTCCACAAGGTTTATCATATTTACTAGTTTATTTGACAAATATTTATTAAGTGCCCATTATTTCCAGGCACTGTTCTTGGCACTGAGTTACAGTCATGAAAAACAGCAACAAAAAATCTCTGCCCTTATACAGAACACACATTCTAGTGGTAATATGTACAGGCAGAAGGTTCTAAAATAATTACATATATTAATTCATGTAACCCTCACAATAACCCAAAGGATAAGGTGCTATTACTGTTTCAATTTTACAGATCAGAAAGCTGAGGCAAAGTAAGCTTAAATACCAAAGTAATACGACTATTAAGTGTAGAACAGAGATTTAAACTCAGGCAGTTTGGTCCTAGAGTCCATGTACCTAAGCACTGCAGTGACTGTCCCTAACTGCTCAGGAAAAACCTGGTTGAATGAATGAAGAGAGGAGGACAGAAAGGCTAGAGAAGAAGTCAGGAAAAATGTTGTAAAGATTAATCAAATCTTACATTCTGCAGAAAACCCAAATGGTCACAAAGTACTTTCAAATGAAATGTTATTGAAGCTTCATTACCACTCTCTACAGCATGTATTCTGATTCTCATTATTCAGAGAAGAAAACTGAGCCCAGAGCCTGTCCTGGTCACACGGTTGGCGGGTGGTAAAGTCAGATCTCCTGTGCTCTTTCTAACACACCTGAGAAGCAGCAGCAGCCAACTCAGCTGGAGGCGCCCAGCAAAGCCTCTCAGAGGAAGGGCCACTGAACTGCACCTTGAAGACAGTGAGTGGGACTTTTAAAGTGACAACATTCGGCCAGGTGCGGTGGCTCATGCCTGCAATCCCAGCACTTTGGGAGGCCAAGGCAAGCGGATCACTTGAAGTCAGGAGTTCAAGATCAGCCTGGCCAACATGGCAAAAACCCCATCTCTACTAAAAACACAAAAATTAGCTGGGCGTGGTAGCCTGCATGTACTCCCAGCTACTGGGAGTCTGAGGCATGAGAATCGCCTGAACCCAGGAGGCGGAGGTTGCCGTAAGCCAAGATCACACCACTGCACTCCAGCCTGGGCGACAGAGCAAAACTCTGTCTCAAAAAAAACTCAATAAATATTTGAACCAAAACACATTTCTTCCCATAGGTTCACAAATCAGAATGCTGATTCCAAAGGCAAATTTGAATGAAAAGACATTCTCAGGTCCTTAGAGATCAATGGGTAGGCCCATCTAGTTATCACAATTAGTATCTCTTTAAAATTTTAGTTATTTGAAAATATGCTATTCCTACACAAACTGTATTCTATACAGTTTATTACTCATTCATATGCAGCACTGCTCTCCTCAGAAAGCATGCACACAAATGTTTCAACCGAAAACTTGTGCTCATTCTTGCATTTCCTTGAGTGAGGGCCCAGGAGCTAGACAGCGTAGGTTTGAAATCTGGCTTGGGCCTCAGTTTCCTCATCTGTAAAATGGGAGCAATAATAATCCTACCTGATAGGATAGTTATGGGGATTCAATCGATGTAGAAGGCTTAAAACAGTACCTGGCAAATAGTTGCATTTAGTAAATGTTTGCCAATGCAATGTTTTGTATTATTTTTTCCAAATACTCAGTCTCCTTCCTGGTTCCTCATGTATCCCCAGAATATCACCTGATATACCCATGGGTTCCATGTCATTTGCAGGATCCTACAAGAGAGTTATTTATGTCCACCCATTGACAATGGGGTTGGCCATGTCACTTGCCTTGGCCAACAGCATGTAAGAAAACATGAAATACGCAATGTCAAAGCAGAAGTTTTAGGAGCCACTGTGTGTGTCCACTGACTCTCTCTTTTCCCTTAGACATGAGCATAGTATGTCCCAAATAGGGGCCCCTCCTTCAGCTTGGATCTTGAAATGAAAAGACTTGTGCCAATCTGCCACAGATGTACAATGTGGGCAAGAAACAAACCTCTGTTCTTGCAAGCCACTAAGATTTAAGGGCTATTTATTGCCACAAAATAGCTGACTAAAAGGGCTGCTATGATGATGATGATGATGATTGGACTGAATTGCAATTTTAACACAAAACATTTAGTTTTGAAAAACTTTTTAAAAATCAATAGGTAAAAAAAAATCCCAAGTTTTCACAACAGATTTCTTATGACAGATGTGAACTGGTCTAAAATATCTCTTAGATATTTGGTCAAATACCTCATAGAAAAGTGAGTAACTAGATTCCTATTCTTTATTGCTGCTTCTTTTTTCCTCTATCTAGCAACTGTATCCCCTAACAAAACCTTCTAAAAGACAATGATGAGCATCTCTGCTGACTCATTTTCCCACTCTACATTTCTGTCCTCCTTGGGAGCCATGATTTACAAGATGGAAAACAGAAGTCAGGAGACTGGCTTTCAAAGGACTCTTGTGAGCTAAATGTCCTTGTAAAAATAAGCTATTTTTTTATTTTAAAGATAAGGGAATTCATAATGCAGATTTCTTCATAGTTTATTAATAGATTCTCACAGATTCTGTTTTCCTGTCTCACCCCTTTGTATTTTTTAGAAAAAAATAGCTTATAAAAATTATTTGATTCTCTTACATCAACAATCTTATTTATTTATTTATTTATTTATTTATTTATGACAGGATTTCACTCCTGTTGCCCAGGCTGGAGCGCAATGGCGTGATCTTGGCTCACTGCAGCCTCTGCCTCCTGGGCTTAAGGTATACTCCTGCGTTAGCCTCCCGAGTAGCTGGGACTACAGGTGCATATCACTGAGCCCCGCTAATTTTTGTATTTTTGGTAGACACGGGGTTTCGCCATGTTACCCAGCCTGGTCTCAAACTCCTGGGGCTCAAGTGATCCACCTGCCTCAGCCTCCGAAAGTGCTGAGATTACAGGCATGCGCCACCATGCCCGGCCAACAATCATATTTAAATTTTCTTCTCCATACCTCAAAAAGGCTGCAGATCCTCCTTTAGGCAAATGCATCATGTTCACTTCTGGTGGTATTAAGCACTGAACCACAGTGACTCTCTTCTAATAGTCTGCTTGCACTCTGGCACAAGCTAGTCCAAGCTGCTATTCTAATAGAAAGTAAAATAAGCAAGTAAATAACCAAGTGCCTAGTTAAGTACTAGGAAGAAAAGAAACAGGATTTTGATAGTGAATAACGAGGTATAGGCTGAGATAAATGTAACTTCCATAACTGGGGAAGACCCATCTGAGTAGGGGGCAATTAAGATGAGTGTAGCTAGTAAAGGGCAAAAGGACACCTGTTCAGGTGAAGCCCTGAGGGAGAAAAGGGCTCAGAATGTCTAAGGAACCAAAAGAAGTTATGTTTCCCTTGCGGTCTACATTTCAGCAAGAGAAAGAGGAACATGAGATGTGGCTGAAGAACGAAATACAAGTCAGATCATGGGGGACTTTACATTTCATTCTGAGAGGAATTACAAGGCATTGCAGAGAATTTTAAGCAAGGACGTGACATGCTCTGATTTTCATGGATAAAAGATGCATGGACATGGACTAGATGAAGTGAGAGTGGTGAAAGCCATGAAGAGCCTAGTGGGAGAAACAGGAGGAAGGAGGGCTCAGCCAAGAGGATTTGGAGAGAAGCGTGAAGACATACACCACATCTCAGAGGTAAAATACAGAATATTTACTGACAGAGTGAGGCTGGGGTTGGTGGAGAAGACCGCAAAGAATAAGGCCTGACATCAAGGTTTCTCGCCTGAAGAGGGTGATGATGCAGTTTACTGAGATGGAGATGACTAGAGGAGGAATCTAGTTAATAAATGAAGTGAGAAATTGCTTTTTTTCCCTGAAGATGAAGTCTCACTCTGTCGCCCAGGCTGGAGTGCAGTGGTGTGATCTCAGCTCACTGCAGCCTCCGCCTCCTAGGCTCAGGCGATTCTCCTGCCTAGCCTCCCGAGTAGCTGGGATTACAGGCATGTGCCACCATGCCCAGCTAATTTTGTATTTTTAGCAGAGATGGGGATTTCACCATATTGCCAAGGCTGGTCTCGAACTCCTGACCTCAGGTGATCCGCCCACCTCAGCCTCCCAAAGTGCTGGGATTATAGGCGTGAGCCACTGCACCTGGCCAGGAATTGTATTTTGAACAAAGAAAATTTAAGATTCCTATAAGATATCCAACTGGAAGTACTCAGGTGGGCAACAGAAAAGACAGGGAAGGAATTCAGAGGAGAGATCTGAGCAAGCAATAAATCTTCCCTCCTACAGGTGAAGAGGGCATTCCCATGGGAAGATGACTTAGCACAGGATGTCAGTGCCAGAAAGTAAAGACATTATACATGAAAAAGGGTGACATATCAAAAAGACAGAGCCAGCTTGAAGTGCCTCTCACTGGCCAAAAATACTTCACTTTATTTTATCTTTTTAGAGACAGGGTCTCACTCTGTCGCCCAGGCTGGAGTTGCAGAGGTGTAATCATAGCTCACTGCACCCTTGAACTCCTGGGTGCAAGAGAGCCTCTCTTTGGACAGATACTGCATTAATGCTTTTTTTAAAAAAAGAGAGAAAGAGAGATTCTCCCACCTCAGCCTCTGCAGTAGCTGGGACTACAGGTGTGCACCACCATGCCCAGCTAATTTTTTTTTTTTTCTTTTTTTGTAGAGACAAGGCCTTGGTATGTTGTCCAGGCTAGTCTCAATCTCCTGGCCTCAAGTAATCCTCATGACTCAGCCTCCCAAAGTGCTAGGATTTCAGGAGTGAGCCACCACACATGGCCAAAAATATTTATTACAAAAAGAAAAAACTATTTGCAGCTGGGCACAGTGGCTCAGGCCTGTAATCCCAGCACTTTGGGAGGCCGAGCCGGGTGGATCACGAGGTCAGGAGATCGAGACCATCCTGGCTAACACAGTGAAACCCCGTCTCTACTAAAAAAAAAAAAATACAAAAAATTAGCTGGGCGTGGTGGCAGGCACCTGTAGTCCCAGCTACTCGGGAGGCTGAGGCAGGAGAATGGAGTGAACCTGGGAGGTGGAGCTGGCAGTGAGCCGAGACCGCACCACCGCACTCCAGCCTGGGTGACAGAGTGAAACTCCATCTCAAAAAAAAAAAAAAAAGAAAAAACTATTTGCTCAGTGCCAAAGCCCAGCAGTCACCCCCTTAATCAAGTGTTCAAAGTTAACATCATCAGTGACGGGATGACTCAAAATCAAGAGCCACCTGATAGGGTGCAATGAGAACACAGATCCTCTTCTGTGAGATTCCTGGGAAAATACCTAACTTGCATCTAATCATGAGAAAACAACAGCCAATCATAAACTGAGAGATATGCAACAAAATAAGTGGCGCATAATCTGCAAAAGTGTGAAGGTCATCACAGTCAAAGAAGGGCTGAGGAATGGTTCCAGATTAGAGACCACAGAGACATGGCAACTAAATACAACATGCAACCTGAACTGAATCTTTTCGTTATAAAGGTCATGATTCAGACAAGTAGCAAAACTTGTATGAGGTTTGTAGATTAAATGGTAGCAAACTAATAATGTTAATTCCTTGTTTTTTGTTGGCTGGATTATGAATGTATAGGAGAATATCCTCATTCATAGAAAACACAAACTATTCTAAGATATTAAAGTATCTAGTTGGCAACTTACTCTTAAACGTCTCAAGAAAAAACATTATTTGTATTGTATTTGCAACTTTTCTGTAAATTTGAGACTGTTAAAAAAAAGGCAATGCGTTATAATAATAAGCCTGTGCATCAGACTGGTAAACATTAGAGGTCTGACCAATACCAACTATTTGTGAGGATATGAAAACCCTCATACCCGCCAGGTGAGGTGGCTCACGCATGTAATCCAAGCACTTTGAGAGGCTGAGGCAGGCGGATCGCCTGAGGTCAGGAGTTCGAGACCAGCAGCCTGGCCATCATGGCAAAACCCCGTCTCTACAAAAATTACAAAAATTAGCTGGGCTTGGTGGCACGCACCTTTTGTCCCAGCTACTCGGGAGGCTGAGGCAGGAGAATTGCTGGAACCCGGGAGGCGGAAGTTGCAGTGAGCCGAGATCATGTCATTGCAGTCCAGCCTGGGCAACAGAGCGACACTTCGTCTCTAAAAATATATACACATATATAAAAAAGAAAACCCTCATACAGAGCTGTTGACAGTGAAAACTGGAAGAGCCATTTTAGACAACTGTTCGGCACTATCTAATAAAATTGAAGACACACATCCCCCATGACTCAACAATTGCACTCCTGGAGAATCTCTTGAATATCAGCACCAGGATGTTCATAGCAGCCCTGTTCGTAAGAATCAAAAACTGAAAATAACTTAAATATCCATCAATAGCAGACTAGGTCGATTGTTTATGTAGTGGACTACCATATAGTAATGCAAATAAATGAATTACAGCAACATTCACCAACAAGGATGGATGTCAAATGCTATGTTGAATGAAAGAAGCAAGATACAACCATTTAATAAAGTTCAAAACTATATTGTTTAGCTGGTAATACTTTAAGGTAATTATTATCACAAAAGTCAAGACAGTAGGTGGTGGTAAGGGAAGAAATTATGATGGGGAAGATGCATAGCGGGTAGGTGTCGTTTCCGGATGCTGGCAATGTTTCATTTCTTGCCACTAGAGTAGTGGCTCCATGAGGGCTCATTTTATCACTGTTTGTTAAAGAGTAAATACATGATCTGTGTGTTTTCTGGATATATATATTTCATAATTGTAAAGCTATTAAAAATGATTGCTTGTACTTCCCAGATGCTTACTACGTGCCAGCTACTACACTGAGCACATGTACATGTTTTATCCTATTTAAACTTCTCAAACCTATGAGGCAGTACTATTACTATTTTCTCCCTTTTACATATGTACAAAGTGAAGCTTCATGACATCTAACATCATGGCACTAACAAATGGGGACATTAATCTATTTTAGGCTGACTTCAGAGCTTCCAAATGTAACCACTAAGTGGTTTGCAAGTATTACTTTGATTGATCTCTATGTTTCAATGTGTGCTTCAGAATTTGGGCTTCTTGAGGGTTTTCTCCGTAAGTTCCCATAGCATTTAATATAGTGCTTTATAAGTGAGGCTTGATAAACATTGTTGACTACTTGAACAATCTGTCATTTCTATAACAAATGTTATAGAAATATTTTTCAGTCCTCCAATCAATATGGAGAGACTGAGTTTTCAATTATAAGGCAAAAATCTTTAAAAAGTCATCAGAACTAGGAAAACACTCATGCTGAAACCAAAGTTAAGAAATTTACATGACTTTGACATCAAGAATGCACACAAGTACATTACAGCAATCTCCAGGAGACCAATGGGCTTGAGATAGCAACACATGCACAGCTCATCTGAAAGAATTATGTGTAGCCATAAAAATTCAAACTAGCTCTGAAAATCAGGGTTTTGTACTTGACAAAGTTCTATTGAGACTATTTCACTGTACTATACTTTGAACAAAAATCATCGCTTTTAATTTATTGGCTTTGAAATTATACAATGTGCTCTCCCCCCAAATCTCTACATTTTGTTTGGCTCAAACATTATTTCATTTATTTCCCATTTTTCAGGAGTTTTATGTGCAAATTTACAGATAAGCACATGTAGAATATTTAAAAGGAACTGAATAAGGAAATGCCACAAAAGAAATCTTCTTTCCTTTCCATTTCTATTACTAATCTCAAACTAGAATCTGAGGAGTTTGAGAATTTTATCTTTCTTCATGAAAGGCTAGATCTTTGTACTGATTTGTAGTATAATACAGCAATAGGCTTCATCTCCTATTTAACTCTAATCAGTTTTACAATGGGATAGAAACAGAGTTGAGATCAATTGGCAGCACTGGCCTAGCAGGAGGATGGGGGAGGGGAGAGTGGCAGTAGTGGTGCTAGAGAAAAGAGGAAAAAGACAGGGATCTCACTGTTTCATTCTTGCCATGGACAGAATATATATGTTTACATACATTTATTAAAATCCAAGGATAGGCCGGGCATGGTGGCTCACACCTGTAATCCCAGCACTTTGGGAGGCCAAGGGAGGCAGATCACCTGAGGTCAGGAGTTCAAGACCAGCCTGGCCAATATGGTGAAACCCCATCTCTACTAAAAATACAAAAACTAGCTGGGTGTGGTGGCAGGCGCCTGTAATCCCAGCTACTTGGGAGGTTGAGGCAGGAGAATTGCTTGAACCTGGGAGGCGGCAGTTGCAGCGAGCCGAGATCACGCCACTGCACTCCAGCCTGGGCAACAAGAGCGAAACTCCTCACCCTGCCCCGGAAAAAAAAAAATCTAAGGATAAACATCACTACAGTTGAAATAGTAAATTTAACTTCAGAATCTGATCAGTTCAGCAGAAGGTAGTAAAGAAAATAAACTGAACAATAAAGAAACAATTTGAAATCCTTATAAATGAAAAACATAAATGATGCAAGGGATAGTAACAAATATAAAAAGTTGTTCAACATCATTAGTCATTGGGGAAATACATACCAAAAGCACAATGAGCTCCAGGCACAATGGCTCATGCCTGTAATCTCAGCACATTGGGAGGTCAAGGCAGGGGACTGCTTAAGGCCAGGAGTTCAAGACCAGCCTAGGCAACATAGTGAGACCCCATCTCCACAAAAATTAAAAATAAAATTAGCCAGGCATGGCGATACACACCTGTAGTCCCAGCTCCTCAGGAGGCTGAGGTGGGAGGATCCCTTGAGCCCCACAAGTTTGAGGCTGCAGTGAGCAATGATCACACCACTGCACTCCAGCCTGAGTAACACAGGGAGACCCTGTCTCTGAAAAAATAATTTTTTTTTTAAAAAAAACAACAAAAGCACAATGAGGTACCACTTCATATCCACTAGGATAGTACACTAGCTGAGGCTGCCATAACAACCTTAGTACTGGATGCTAACCTCAGACAGACTGGATGTCTTAAACAACAGGAATTTATTTTCTCACAGTTTTGGAGATGGAAGTTCATGATCAAGGTGTTGGCAGGTTTGGTTTTTCCTGAGGCCTCCCTCCTTGGCTTGCAGACAGCCACCTTCTTGCTACGTCTTCACATGGCCTTTTCCCTGTGCCTGTGCATCCCTTGTGTCTCTGACCTTTCTCATTATAAGGACACAAGTCATATTGGGTTAGGGCCCAACCGACTACCTCATTTAACTCTAATTACTTCCATTATGGACCCATCTCAAAATACAGTCATGTTAGCAATTAGGGCTTTATCATATGAATTTTGGGGCACACAAGCACATAACAGATGGCTATAATGAAAAAGACAGGCAATAACAAGAGTTGGTGAGAATGTGAAAAAATTATAACCCTCATATATTGCTGGTGGGACTGTAAAATGGTGCAACAAACTTTGGAAAACAGTCTGCCAATTTCTCAAAAGGTTAAACATAGAGCTACCACATGACTCAGCAATTCTACTCCTACACATACACTCAAAAGAAATGAAAACATATGTCCACCAAAAAACTTGCACACAAATACTCATGCTACAACACCGATAAACCTTGAAAACATTATGCTAAGTGAAAGAAGCCAGACACCAAAGGTCACATATTATATGATCCCATTTATATAAAATGTCCAGAACAGGCAAATCCATACAGACAGAATGTAGGTCAGTGGTTGCCTAGGGCTAGGTGTGGAAGGAGGTTGGAAAAAAAATGCAAGTGGACTGCTAATAGGTACAGGGTTTCTTTCCAGATGATGAAAATGTTCTAAAACTGATTGTGATGATATAACCGAGTATCCCAGTCTCAAAATGCATTTTAAAACTCTTTTTGCTCGTTTCTTGCTTTCAGCCTTGAAACATACTTTGAAACACTTTGTTTCTCTTTTTCCCACCAGGCCCTTCCATGAACAGTGCTCGCTTATCTAATTATGTGCTTGCTTAGAAATTCCAGGGGCCAATTTTGAAACAAACCAGGCAGAGAGGGCCAGCTGCAGAATCCTCTTACTCAAGGGGAGTTGGGAACAGTTAGCCCACCGCTACTGGCCAAAGTCAGGATGATGCAAATTGGACCTCCGGATGGGCAATTACTCAAGATAACCATTGGAACAAGACGTGCCCACCTTGCCACCACTCCCGCATATTTCCCACACCTTTTCTTTCTTAAACCCCTTCGCTCAGCCCAGAAGGAGCAGGTGGTTCCTTTGAGTCTCAAGCCCAGCCATTCTCCCATCTGCTAGCATTTGACCAATAAAAGCTGCTTTTCTTTTACTACACCTTGCTTCTCATGCTTTGACTTCTGAGCAGTGAGCAGCACAACTGAGCCAGTTACAATGATAGTTGCAAAAGCCTGAATAGATTAAAAATCATTGAATTACACACTTTAAATAAGGCAAATGTATAGTGTATAAATTCTATCTCAATAATGCTGTTATAAAAGAACAAATATATCATTGTCAAATATATGTAAATGAATTAAATTCCTATATTAAAAGAGCAGGGCCGTCAGGGTGAGATTTTTTTAAATCTTATATATTAATTAAAGAGATACATGGCGGTGGGGGGAGGGGGAGGGATAGCATTAGGAGATATACCTAATGCTAAATGACGAGTTAATGGGTGCAGCACACCAGCATGGCACATGTATACATATGTAACTAACCTGCACATTGTGCACATGTACCCTAAAACTTAAAGTATAATAATAATAATAAAATAAAATAAAATAAAATAAAAAAGAGATACATGGCAAAGAAAACTTGAAAACAAAATACCGGGCAAAAATACGTATCAGACAAATACAAGAAAGAAAAGTTAAAAAGACTGTCAATATTACTAATAAATTAAATAGCTGATCATGTTTATAACAAAAGAATAATAAACCGAATGCCTTTATATCTAATCAACTGTAAATGAAAATGTTAAGCAAAGTCTAATGAATTGCTGGATATTAAAAGATACTCTTTTGAATAATTCTTGGATCAAAATAGAAATCAAAACTGAAATGACAGCTTGTTCAGAAATTAACAACAAATGGTCCATAATAATAAAATGTATAGGATGAAGTCAACGGTATATGCAGAGGAATATTAATAGCTTTAAAACATTCCTTAAAACAACCTTGAAGCTGCTGATGAATAAACTATGTATTTAACCCTTGGAAACTAGAAAAAGGACAACAAAATAAACCAAAAAAAAGTAAGAAAAAATAGGCCGGGTGCAGTGACTCACGCCTAGAATCCTAGCACTTTGGGAGGCCAAGGCGGGCAGATCACTTGAGCTCAGGAGTTCAAGACCAGCCTAGGCAATATGGCAAAATTCCATCTCAAATACAAAAAAATACAAAAAAAAAGTAGCTGGGTGTGGAGTCACACACTTCTAGTCCCAGCTACTTTGGGGGGCTGAGTGAGGCAGGAGGATCGCCTGAACCTGGGAGATGGAGGTTGCAGTGAGCCGAGATCACAACACCGCACTCCAGCCTGGGTGACAAAGTAAGACCCTGTTTCAAAGAAAAAAATGAAAAGAAAAAATAATATATGAAAATAAAGCAGAAATTAATAAATTAGAAAACAAAGAGATTTATTAAATAAAACTAAGAGCTAATTCTTTGAAACCCTCAAACTGTGTTCCACTGAACACTCATTTCAGGAGATATTAACAGATGGTCTATGGGGAGAAAAAGGTTTTGAAAACTACATACTAAACCTTCTACTTAAGGACTCATAATGCATATTAGTTTATTAAAGACTCTAAAAAGTCCTAAAAGATATAACTGTTTTAAATTGTGTGATTCAGTCTCACAAACTTATTTGTGCATGAACACTTATTTATCAGCATTCTTTGGAATAGCATTCCGTGAAATACTCATTTGGGAAATGCTGACGTGAGTACATCTCTGGTGTGTAAAATCAAGAATCAATGAGAAAATATTAATATGGAGCACTTGGAATAAAAAATGGGATTTAACACAGATATGGATGAGCTTAAAAATAAGAAAATTGGATGTAAGCTCTATACTTAAAATTTTTGAAAATATACAAAAAATGGTGGCCAGGCTCAGTGGGTCACACCTGTAATCTCAGCACTTTGGGAGGCTGGGGCGGGAGGATAACTTGAAGTCAAGAGTTCAAGACCAGCCTGGCCAACATGGCAAAACCCCATCTCTACTAAAAACACAATATTAGCTGGGCATGGTGATGCACACCTGTCATCCCAGCACTTTGGGAGGCTGAGGCAGGTGGATCACTTGAGCTCAGGAGTTCGAGACCAGCCTGGCCAACATAGCAAAACACCGTCTCTACTAAAAATATAAACATTAGCCAGGCATGGTGGCCAGTGCCTGTAATCCCAGCTACTGGGGGGCTGAGACAGGAAATCACCTGAACCCGGAAGGTGGAGATTGCAGTGAGCTGAGATTGTGCCACTGCACTCCAGCCTGGGCAACAAAGCAAGACTCCATTTCAAAAAAAAAAAAAAGAAGAAGAAAGAAAATATACACAAAATGGGTAATTTTTAAGAAAAATATGCCTTACCAAAATGTTTTCAGAAAGAGGTAGAAAAATAAAAAATAACCAGGAAAAATGCAAAAATTTATGATTCAACATCCCAGTTAGAAACCCTGGCCCAAGTATAGTCAAAATCTATTATTATTTCTTGGAACATGAGAGCTTCCAGTTATCCTCGTTCTCACCGCTGTCATCCCTCTGCAAGGATTTCCACAAACTAGTCTCCTAGCTCCAGTCTTGCCTCTCTTCGTATCCAATGAGTGAGATTCCATTAACAGAGAAATCTGATCATATCATTTCTCTGTTTAAAATCCTTTCATGGCTCCTCATTAATTTTGGAAGAAAATCCAAACTCCACGACATGTTCTATAAGGTGCTGGAAGTTCTGGTCTCTGGGAAGCACTGGAGCCTCATCTCTCAACTCTCCCCCCTTCTCCACTTTTGCTCTATTTCTACTTAACATTTTTCCTTTGCTCAGCAGCACCATGTGCTCCCTCACCTGTAGGTCTTCTCACAAGTTCTTCTGTCTCCCTCCCTTTCCTTTCCACTCCTGCCTGATTCTCAAATGGATATTCCTACTTAAATGGCAGTTTAAGGTGACTTCCTCCAGAAAGCATTTTCTGGTTTCTCCAACTCTGTAACAGAGACTCCTCTTATTTTTTCCCACACGCCATATATTTCCCTCATTGTAGCATTTACAACACTGTGCTTTAATTTCCTCTTTTCTTAACTCCATCCCTCTGTAGACTACACACTCCAAGAGAGCAGAGATCTCATAATCTTGCTCACTATTTAATCCCTAATATTTAACAGCATTCCAGCACAAAATATAAATTCTATATGTTTATTAAAATAATGAATGAAGTATAACATTGACAATAAAGATGAAAAACATAGCACCCACAATAAAACTGTAGGCAAAAATATTAGAAGTCAAAACCCACAGTCTAATAAAAGAATCATGGCCAATATGGGTTTACTTGAAGACTGCAAGGATGACACAAAATTAGGAAACCTACGAAGAAAAAATATATAATTTTGATAAATGATCATGAACATTTCACGACCTCAAAATTCATCATAATCATCAAAAATGTAAAATAGATATTAATATTCAACTTTATATAAGATATTTATTGCAAGAGAACAAAAAATATCCTCCTTCATGAATCGACAGAAGGAAAACAAGGAATAAGACAGAAGACCTGTGAAAAATGCTATTATTGTTTTATATATTTTAGCTGAGATGCAGTAAGACAAAAAAGACACAGTAAAAGTATTGGGGAAAAAGACAAAAATTATCATTATTTCAGCTCACGATTATCTACCCTTAAACTAGGAGTAATAAGAATAAGTTTTCATTAAGTTTTTCAAGAAAACAACTTTCCCACTTTAACAAGTTAGAAAAGGGCAGGGGAAGACTATTCATGACAACAATAGAAATATAAAATTCCCAAGAATAAAGCTAACAAAAAAAAACAGAGATTACATGGGGAAAAATTCTCCAAATGAATCTCTGATTTAACTCAAGTCCAATCAAGCCAAACAATTTTTATGTCTAGAATTAGATATTATAGTTCTAAAATTTTTTCTAGCAAGGTAAATGATTGATAATATGTAAAAAAAAAAATTTGAAAGAGAAAAATCAATGAAAAGGAGCTTGTCTTACCGAATGGTAAAATGGAATATAACACTGAAATTTAAATAATGTGGTACCAGAACAGTAATATCCAAAATAATCATAGAGGTATGTTAGGAAATACACAAATAGATCTAAAAATTATTGAGATTTAGTGTAGGAATTTTTGGACTTTTAAATCAGCATAGAAGAAATTATATTATTTAATAATTGCTGTTGTGACAATCAACTAAACATTTGGGAAAAATTAAGATAGATCACTACTTTTAATTCATACCTAACTATATCCCATGCAGATTAAAAGAGGAAATATTTTTTAAACTCATTAGAATACTAAAAGAAAACGTTATAAATAGCTGAAAGAAGTGACTTTTATAAGCATGAAAACAGAGCCAAGAACATGAAAGAAAAGACTGGTAGGTAGAATTACATAAACATTTCAAATTTCACATAGCCTATAACACCTAGCATAAAAGTAAAAAGAAAAAAGGATAAATCTTGAAAAGATAAATCATAATTCCCAGATTTCTCCAGGATATAGGGAAACAGGTATTTTTCTGACAAGGCTGACAGTACAAAAAGGCACAAACTTTCAGAAGGGCACTCTGCCAACATTTCCACAAACAAATAAAGACAAAGAAATAAATCAACCTAAATGCCACCATTACAGAAGTGGCTAATTAAATTATGGCATAACCATGAAATACTATCTAGTCATTAGATAACATCATATAGATTTCTTGATGTGAAAGAACACCCATGGTATATTAAAAAGCAAAATGGTTTAAAAAATAATCAATGTAGGATAATCCCATTGGTGTTAAAACTTTACAAATGTATAAAAACAGAAAGTCAATAAAATATTAACAATGATTATTTCTGGGTATAAGAAACTGTGTGGTTTTTTAATTTTCTTTTTTAAAACTTCTTACATTCTATTTTTCTTCAATGAACACCTATTACTTTCACAATTTGGAGAAGGTAATAAAAGCAAATTCGGTTGGGTGCAGTGGCTCATGGCTATAATCCTAGCACTTTGGGAAGCCAAGGCAGGAGGATCACTTGAGGCCAAGAGATGGAGACCAGCCTGGGCAACACAGTGAGACTCCCATCTCTATAATTTTTTTTTAAACTAGCCAACATGGTGGCGTGTGCCTGCAGTCCCAGCTATTTGGGAGGCTAAGGAGGGAGGATCACTTGAGCCCAGGAGGTCAAGGCTGCAGTGAGCTGCGATCATGGCACTGCACCCCAGCGTGGTTGATAGAGTAAGACTCTGTTTCTAAAAAAAAAAAAAAAAAAAAATAGTACTTCCTTAGTTTAGATACTTACTTTTACTTATGAGATATTCAGCATCTCTTGTTTTGAGTTTGCTTTTTTTGTTAAGTTTTGAGACAGAGTCTCACTCTGTCCTCCAGGCTGAAATGCAATGGTACGATCACAGCTCACTGCAGGCTCGACCTCCTGGGCTCAAGTGATTCTCCTACTTCAGCTTCCCAAAGCACTGGGCTTACAAGTGTGAGCCACCACACCCAGCCAAGAAAGATAATCTTTAAGGAACCTTTATTTCAAGTTCTGGAGTATATCTTGAAAGCACTGGTGACAGGTAAATCACTCTTAGATCACAGGTAACTACACCAACATCCTTTCAACGGGGTTTCACGATCAGTCAGTCCTCTGTTTGGCATTTCAATCCTTCCCATCAGCTTGCCCCACTGCATCTTCCAGGCAGTCTCTGTTTCTTTAGTGGGAAACACAGAAGGTCTGTTTGGTGTGGATCTCTGGTATGCAGGGTTTGAGCAATTTTGGTTTTGTTGTTAAATGTCTGGGTTTGTCTCTTCATAACATGCCACTTGGTGGTAGTTACCAGAAGTAATGGCAGAACACTGAAGAGAAGCTAAGCCTCATGGCTTCTCTAGCTATTCCAATCCACAAGCCCTCCTCTTTCACTGACTCCTAGAAGTTATTCTGGGCCTCCATAATTTTTCATTTGTTCATAAACTGGAGAACAGTACGTTTCTCTGATTCTCTCATTCATTCATCCCTGGTTAGGTGACTCTTTCTAAATGAACCCAGCAGCCTGGAAACAGGCATGGAGAAAGCCAAGAGTTGGGATATACCCAGGGTTTAGTTTTTGCTGGGACTGCATTATGGAAGGACAAGAAAGCTCAGGATGTTGCCAAAAGAGTGGTTGTTAAAATAGATTATGGACTTTAACACAGGTGCAATGAAAGTGAGGATGAGAGACCTGATGGACAGGGCAAAAGCGGATGTTTCAAAGAACTGGCCCTGTGCAATGCTGACAACGCTGTTCAGGATTGTTTTTTGTTTGTCTTTCATGATCTGAGACTATGAATACACGTTTCCAGAGAATAGGTATGTCTGTGTGCACAAGTACTTATATAATATAGGAATATTTATGTCATTCTATCAGGAATAAGAAATAAAAATTCAATAGTAGAAGGAATTTCAATCACACTTTTTAAGGAAAGATGTTTTCTCTTTATTGATGTGTGTATGCATGCTTCAGAGAATGAGACAAAGAAGTTATTAAAATAGCAATACAAATGCAACCAGCAAAGGACAACTCTAATAGAAGGTGCATGGGACACGAAAAAGAGCTTGTTAATAACCAAGCAGTATGTATCAGCCAATGTGCCTTCCCCAAACTCATTCAGAATCATTTCCAGCCTCTGCTACAATCCAGAGCAAAGACTAGAGAACAGGAAGGTGCTGTTCCTGCACAGTGACCATGCCTGAGAGACGGCCAGGTCTTCAACATCTCAGATGAAGTGAACCGTGGAGAGTCACTGTGGATACAGGGATAAAGGGGAAGGGAGCTGAGGCATAAAATGTTAAAAGAAGTTAAAACATGCATTTCCAAAAAGAGAGAAGAAAATTGATTGTGTCCTCTGATGACTACACTTTTATAAATACATACAGTAAGACAAAACTAAACAAGTTTACAGTAATCCAGGAAAAAATTTGTGAAAACATACAAAATTTCTGTGAGGCTGTCTTTTGAAAAACCTAAATACCAAATTGTATCTATGTTACAATTTTAACTTCCAAATCATTGTGCAGGTAGGCAAGTATTGAAAGGGAACAGGAAAAAATGCAAAGCTCAAATATGTGGAGAATGGTTACGGATTTTTTTCCTTTTTATTTATATAAATGTAATTATATTTGTGCAAAAAAGAAAAAAATGCAAAAAAGGAATTTTTTTTCTCTTAAGTAAGAATTTTCAAATTCCTTGTACTCCCAGGGACAGAAACGCATCTTCTCCCATCATGGTAGATGTTAATCATTTCAGCATATGGAAGCATTTCTCTTCCTCTCACACTGTCATTGCTTCATTTGCAAGCACGCCTTCTGAGGCAGGCTACAGATTCAGATGCCATGACACAAATGAAACTGAGCAGACATTGCCCCAGCATTCCCTTCAGAACCTCCTCTTTCTTTCATTATCTACTCAAAAACAGAAGAACCACTCTAAGCTTGCCAGTTGCAAGGTTTAATAACCTTTTCTCCTCCATATCCTTGCCTCTGGGGATGCAGTAGAAAGGAAAGAACAAGGCTGTTTCCCAAGTAGCAATGAAAAAGACAGAAGATTGAGAAAGTAAGGTGAAGAGAGAGGGGAAAGAAAGAGAGAGAGAAAGAGAGAGGAAGGGAGAGAGAACTATTTCCAGACTCAGAAAAGAAGAGAAAGAGGTAAACCAAGGTTTTTTCTTGCTCCTAAGCTTTAGAGGTATGACAGTAATATTATGACATAGAATGATTATTAAATATTGAAGCAATCTCACAAATCAAGTAGCAGAAGAAATATTTTATTGCTTAAAGATATTTGGAATTGAGTATATGGAAGCACCTTTTGATGAAAACAAACTTAAAAATAACTTTTCTGGTTGAATTTGAACCATATATAGACACCTTTGACAACTTCATTAGCATTTTTCTTCATGTCATCAGTAGGCCTTTCATAAGAAGAATTATGATACACACTGGCCCTAATTATGAAACCTACTAAAGTTATACTTATTGGAGGCTCTAATAATCAGAGCTTTTTAAAATCTGCTGAGAAAATAGAAGATCTCTTCTGGAAAAGATGGAAACCTTGAATCATCAAATCTGTTTTCTTTGTGGATTAAAAAAGGGACAGGTTATTTTCAGTTTTCTAGGTCAAAAGGTTTGAAACTAGAAGAGGCATTTCTTCTAGTCTTAGGTAGGGTCATAAAACCTTTTCACAAATCTCATGTTTCATCCTCTCCTGATGAGGGATGATAACCTGTCCTTTTACAAACAGGAGTTCGAGTACAGTCTCATAGTACAGGATAGTTAATAGATAAAGTCTGAATTTAGAATCAGAGAACTGAAGTGTTAGCGATTTTTTTTGTAAGTTATATAAACAACTTTAATAGAAACATTCAATAGTGCATTTTTCCCATTGCTCCCAAGATTTGGTCTCTTTCTGCTGCTGTGTTACTGATTTACTTTTTATTTTATTTTATTTTTCTTTTTGAGACAGAGTCTTGCTCTGTCACCCAGGCTGGAGTTGCAGTGACACAATCTTGGCTCACTGCAACTTCCGCCTCCCAAGTTCAAGCAGTTTTCATGCTTTAGCCTCCCAAGAAGCTGAGATTGCAGGCACACACCATTACACCCAGCTAATTTTTGTATTTTTAGTAGAGACAGAGTTTCACCATGTTGGCTAGGCTGGTCTTGAACTCCTGGCCTCAAGCAATCCGTCCACCTCAGCCTCCCAAAGTGCTGGGATTACAGGTGTGAGCCAACACACCCAGCCAGATTTAATATTATTCCTTTTATTATCCCATCTATCTCCTGTTTCAATCATTTAAATCTTTGAATCACAATCTCAGAGAAAGTCACCAAGGTAGGAGAGTGGGTGGGGGGGTTGGTCAATGTCACTTTTAGACTAGCGTGTCTAAACCTCTAAAAGGTATAACCAAAGAAAGGCTTTCAGGAGCTAAGGTGTATTAATGCAAAAGCTATCCAATAAAGTGAAGATAAGGGCCTTACCCACTTCCTTATCCTTACCCTTAAATCCAGAAAATCAGAGTATCTGAAATAACAACATTCTCTTTTGTTTGTTTGTTTGTTTAGAGACAGGGTCTTCCTCTATTGCCTGAGCTGCAGTGCAGTGGTGCTGTCATAGCTCATTGCAACCTTGAACTCCTGGGCTCAGGTGATCCTCCTGCCTCAGCCTTCCGAGTAGCTGGGACTACAGGCGTGCACCACCATGCTGGTGAAATAACAACATGCTTTAAATCTACAATCTTGTTTCAACATTTTTCATTCTTTAAAAAGTTACCTGAGTTCTGGCCATAATGAAGTAAGAGAGATACCAGATTTGTCTTCTCAACTTAAACTTAAAAACTGGACAAAATATCTGAAGCAATGTTTTTAGGCACTAGACAACAGTGTGTAGGGCAGTGACCCCTGAGAGAAGAGAGATAAAGGAGGTGAGCCCTGGGAATGCCCCTTGTCCACTGTTGTCATACATTTTACTTCTAGAAGACTTTTGGTTATAAATCCTATAATTTATTGTTACTATTTTTGCTTTATACATTTATACTCATGAGCCGCATAACAATGTTTTGGTCAACAAGAGACTGCATATACGATGGTGGTCCCATAAGATAATAACGGAGCTGAAAATTTTCTTTTCTTTTTTTTTTATTTGAGGCAGGGTCTCCCTCTGTTGCCCAGACTGGAGTGCAGTAGCATGATTCCAGCTTACCGCAGCCTTGACCTTCTGGGGCTCAAGTCATCGAGATTACAGGCACGCACTACCACGCCTGATGTGAGCTGAAAAATTTCTATTGCCTGGTGACATCATAGTCATTGTGACAGGTGTTGGTGTAAAGACAGACCTACAGATGAATGAAACAGAATAGAAAATCCCCAAATAGAACCATACATGTATGCCAATTGATTTTTGACAATGGTGTGAGGGCAATTCATGGAGGATATGTATAAGAAAATAATTAAATAAACCTTGCTCAACCCATACATCACACACCGCACAAAAGTTAATATGCAGTGGATCACAGATCTAAATGAAAGAACTCAAACTATAAAACTTCTAGAAAAAATGTAGAAGAAAGTCTTTGTTATCTTGAATTAGGCAAATATATCTTAATAGGACTTAAAAAGCACAAACCTTAAAGAAACAATCAATACAGTAGACTTCAAAATTAAAAGCTTTTTCTCTTCAAAAGATACAGTTAAGAACATGAAAAGGCAAGCCAGAAGGTGGGAGAAAATATTAATATTTGTAAAATATCTTTCCAATAAATGCTTGTATCTAGATTATGTAAAGAACTCTTAAAATTCAATAATAAAAAATCAAAGCACCCAGTAAGAAAATGGGTGAAAGACTTGACACTTTATCAAAGAAGATATACAACACACAAGTACACGAAAAGATGTTTAACATCATTAGTCATTAGGCAAATGCAAATTAAAATCACAAAAGATACCATGACACACCCACTAGAAGGGCTCAAATTTAAAAGACTGACAATACCAATTATTGGTGAGGATGTGGAGCAACTGGACCTCCATATACTGCTAGTGAGAATGTGTAATGGCACAGACACTATGGAAAACAGTTCATCAGTTTTTTAAAACCTTAAACATACACCTACCACACACACAGCCATTTCACTCCTATGTATTTATCCAAGAGAAATGAAAGCTCATTTCCAGACAAAGACTTGTACATGAATGTTTATGGCAACTTTATTTTAACAGCAAAACAGGAAACATTCTAAATTTCTATCAACAGAAGAATAAACAAAATGGTATAGCCATATAATAGAATATTACTCTAATTAAAAGGAGCAAACTGTTGATATACAAAACAACAGGGATTAATCTCAGAATCACCATGGTGAAAAAAAGCTCCACCAAAAAAAAAAATGAGTACATACTGTATAACTCCACTTACATAAAATTCTATAAAATGCAAATTAATTTATAGTGACAGCATGTCAGTTGTTTTTTAGGGTGTGGGTAGAAGGCGGGATGAGTTTCAAATGAGCATGCACACACTTTGGAGAGTGAAATAGTCTTTCTATTAATTGTGGTGACGGTTTCCTTATTAGTTTCAAAAGAGCAAAGAGTACAGCTTAGGTCTATTCCTATGTCATATCTCATTAAATTGCACTTTTTAAATATGTGCAGTTCATTCTGTGTCAATTTTACCTCAAGGCAACTTCAAGTTACCTGAGCGTGGAACTGTTCACTATCCCTTCAACCACATTTCCTCATTCACAACCCACTCAACAACATCGTTTTAAAAGATGAGACGTCTGTCTTTGTAGTCTGGCATGCATCCATCAAATAAAGATACTCATTTTCTTCTAACAGAAAACACAGATGGATGTGAAGAGGTCAGGGAACAACAGAGCAGGTATTTGATAACACTAATTGGAGGATGCCGGGAGCACTGAAAATGGATATTTGACATTTCCTTGACATTTGACATTTCCTTGTTCTTTGTCATGCCACCTGGCCTAGTCCCTTACCTGGAATTGCTTTGGAAATCCCAAAGTCAACCTATCTTCATCAAATAATGCACTGTTCCAAGAAACTGCTTGAGTTGTCACATGGCTTTTAGCAAAAGCATATAACTCAGCTTGTTTTTTGGTTTATTTTTTTGAGACAGTGTCTCACTCTGTCACCCATGCTGAGTGCAGTGGCACAATCTCAGCTCACTGCAACCTCCACCTCCCAGGTTTAAGCAATTCTCTGCCTCAGCCTCCCGAGTAGCTGGGATTACAGGCGCATACCGCCAGGCCTGGTTGATTTTTGTTTGTATTTTTAGTAGAGATGGGGTTTCACCATCTTGGCCAGGCTGGTCTTGAACTCTTGACCTTGTAATCCACCCGCCTCGGGCTCCCAAAGAGCTGGGATTACAGGCGTGAGTCACCGCGCCCGGCCCAAAAGCATATAACTCAGCTTGTTTTCTATTGAGGCACTACCTGCTATTTAGGGGGAAAAAAAAAAAAGCCAGTATGAATCTGTTCTTTCCATCTGAATCATAGATACAGGTCAAGTTCTACTCTCTCCAGGCAATCAGCCTTCCTTGACCCCTCTAGAACCTGCTCATCTCCCTTCTTCCCTGACATCTGATCTATACAGAATTCTTAGTTTGTACCACACAATTTCTCATTATAATTGTTCATTTTCTTACCTACTATAGTGAGATTTCTTCTATTCTTCTCCCCAAGTTCCTGGCTTTGCCTATAATAACCTCTGCCCACAGTCTACTCTCTTAGGGAAATACTGAGGAAGAAGCTTTCATGCTAATCATTACTCATATCTCCTCCTGTCCCTTTAAGAGATATAAACAATGCTTGGGGAGAAGATTGGTGTTGGTGCATGACCCAGCCTCTGGCTAGTTCCTTCTCTCAGACAGAGCTGCTTGCCCAGAAGCAGAGCACATCCCTTCTGGAGCTCAGCATGCAGTTCTCCAGCTGTTCTGCCTCCAATGGTGTAGACACATGAAATTGCGGGGGAGGGCAGGAATGTTACAGGCCCCAGTTTGGTCTTGGGTCCAAGCCACATTCCTCAACCAGCTTGGTCAACAATACCACTGATAATACATTTTAATCTCCCATCAACAGGAAGGAATGGGGGGTATGATTAATTAGTGCCACTAACATCCAAAATGCTTTTCCTTCCTTTATTTGACTGTCCAAAATGTCTACCCTTCTGAGTCGATTTCTTTTTTTTTTTCTTTTTGAGACAGGGTCTCACTGCCACCCAGGCTAGAGTACAGTGGTGGGAATCTCGGCTCACTACAACCTTCACCTCCTGGGCTCAGGTGATCCTCCCACCTCAGGTGTGCACCACCACGTCCAGCTAATTTATGTATTTTTTGTGAAGATGGAGTTTTGCCATGTTGCCCAAGCTGGTCTCGAACTCCGGGGCTCATGCAATCACCCACCTCAGCCTCCCAAAGTTCTGGGATTACAGGTGTGAGCCACCCCGCCCCGCCAAGCTGATTTCTTATTCATGAAGTCTTTCACAATTCCTGAGGCCCTGATTAATCATTTTCTAGTCTTTGCCCCAAAGTATTTTTGTACCCCTTCCATGGTATTTATTCTACTTGTCATTCGAGTAAATATGTGTATGTATATATGTATCTTTTGACACTAAATTATTAAGTCCTTACGGGAAAGAACTATATCCTATCCTTGTTTCAACCAATTCAGCTTAATTTTTATGTACATTTAATCTGAATTGTCCTTGTAATTTCATGTTTAAGGTTTGTTTTCATGCAGATTGTAGGTTCGACAAGAAAGACATTCACTTCGTGTTAACTAGTGTATCTCTTCCACTAGCATGGGGCTTGACACAGAATAAATGCTCAGTAAATACTGTTGAACTGAGTTATACTTTCTCTTACACATTTAAATCCATGTTTATTAAATATTTGTTGGGTGACGATTGATAGCTTGATTGATTGACGGGAGACAGTGATATGCAGAAGATAACTCTAAAACCAAAGTGCCATCTTATTTATTGCAAAATAACCACAATCAAAACAACAACAGCAAATTCATGCTTCCTTTGAAGATAATGTTAAAAAGATAAAAATTATTGCCTTACCCACACTACACATTGCCCTTTGGAGTTTTCACATCTATATATTACTACTCTATTTAGTGTGTTCAGGACAAAGAATAAAATAAAACACAATTGCATCATCACTGACTGCTCTTGTTTTAAAATAATAAATTTCTAATTTTATAAACAGGTTTTTCACATTGCAGACGTAAGAAAATCTGGGTGACAGGATCCAACCAATCTAAAAGAGTTCTGAAATAGTGACTCAGAGAGGGTGCAAACTACAAGGGCAATCAGACCTCTAACAGCTTCTGCTGTGTTGTCTGCTATTGCAAAAAAATAGGTCAGATATTGGAGTGCTCTGCTGTCCAGCACAACAGCAATTGGTGCCTCTTGGCCTCACAGAGGTCCTTTGAATTACCTCCAATAGCTAAGTAGCACTATATGATATATTTTTATTTTAGATGCTCAAATTTAGGCCTATTAGCTAATTGATGAGAACGGGAGGGGAGAAAAAGAAATCTCAGGAGAGCATCTAATAAAAATAAATATGTGTCTAGCAAGTTACCACGACTACTAATCATCCTGTCTTATGCTGCGTCCTTTGGAAATGATGTGTCTGCCCTCTAGAAGCTTAGAGTATGGTCAATTTATACAGAAACCATTAGCAAGCAATATGAAGTGAAATATGAGGAAGTGTGGAGTTTGTGATATAGCCAATCAGAACAGAGAAGACAGATAACACTCTGGGAGGTCAAGGCAGGCAGATCACTTGAGCCCAAGAGTTTGAGACCAGCCTGGGCAATATGGTGAAACCCTACAAAAAATACAAAAAAATTAACCAAATGTGGTGGTGCACCCCTGTAGCCTCAGCTACTGGCAAGGCTGAGAGTTGGGAGAACTGCTAGAGTCTGGAAGGTTGAGGCTGCAGTGAGCCGTGATCACACCACTGCACTCCAGACTGGGCAATAGAGTGAGACCCTGTCTTGAAAGAAAACAAAATTATTGGCTAGGCACGGTGGCTCATGCCTGTAATCCCAGCACTTTGAGAGGCCAAGGTGGGCGGGTCGCTTGACCCCAGAAGTTCGAGACCAGCTTGGGCAACATGGTGAAACCCCATCTCTACTAAAAATACCAAAAAAAATTAGCCAGGCACATGCCTGTGGTACCAGCTACTCGAGAGGCTGAGGTGGGAGGACTGCTTGAGCCAGGAAGGTAAGGTTACAGGAGCTGTGGTTGCACCACTGCACTCTAGCCAAGGCAGAGCAAGGCCCTGTCTAAAAATAATAATAAAATATAATTGAATGTATAGCCATATTCTTCACTATTATCATGTAGAACTCCCTCAAAGTTGTTGAATGTTACAGAAGTTTTCTATGTATTTACATGGAAAAGGATCCAAAAATATAGTTACATCAGAAAAGCAAAGTATCAATATTTATAATATAACCCAAATTTTGTAAAATAAACGATGTATTTGTTATACATACTATTTTAACATATATAAATGCATTATGACATGTTCATTTAAAATCTAGAGAACTACAAACTGTATTAATAGTATTAACTTTGGGGGAAGGCTTTATAAGAATGTTTTCACTGCCCATATTATGTTTCTGCATTTATGATGAGACTGTATTACTTCTACAACATGAAAAAAATTAAATACTCTAAAAGAAAGCATTACTCAATAAAATAAGAGACCACAAAGGAAGGTTTGGAACAGTGTCTCCCCAGTTCCATTATGTTCAGAATCCCCTGGGATTGCTGTTCACAAGAGCAGGCCCTATAGAAAGCTCCATACTACACAAGCACAAACCTGAGCTCATCAAACTGCGTTTAAAGCTTTATTGTTCCACCTTCATGGGCAAAAGAAGATACCACTTGTGCCTGCCTATATACGATTTCAGCAACATCTTTAGATGACCTGACCAAAAAGCAATCTCTGGCTCTCACTGGAAAAAGGAAGGAAAGAAGGAAAAGATAATCTCTTAATCATCTGTAATGTGGCATTCTGTGGCACATTAGGTCAACCCATTCAAACTCTACAACTTTGTAAAATGGATAGTATAGCACTTAATCGAGATGAGGAAACAGAGTCTTAGAAACATTAAGTGACTTGGACCAATCTACCAGACTCCAAAGCCTAGGTTATACCACGTTGTAGCTCAACCGGGACTTAAGAACCTAAGAATTTAAATTAATAGCAGTATATTAATTTAAATTCATATTAGTGTACAGACAAAAGGCTATAATAATGCATTTAACATATGTTCTGTTTTATGATTCACAAAGCATTTTTCATCCAGGTTATGTTTTATTTTCTGCTTATAACAAGCAAGCTTATGAGCAGTCAGACAAGCATCACTGCCTCCATTTTACATATAAGGAAATGAACCACAAGAAGTGGCAAATGACTAATCTCTAACCCTTTTCTGAAAGCAGAGGAAAAAGGAGAGAGGGAGAGGGAGATGGAGAGGTGGAGAGGGGAAGTGGGAAGAGGAGAAGACAGGGAGAGAGAAGGAGACAGTGCCCAGGAAAAGGCAGCTTCATGGGGTGGAATAGAAGGAAAATGTAAATAAGGTTGGCAGAAAGCCAATTTTGTCCCATGAAAAGAAACAGGAAAAAAAAACAACTATGACATTACTAAGCATTGTGTACTAACCAACTAGTAGATGAGCAAATCAAATAAAGTGGATAAGCTGGAATGCAAAGCCTTTTTTTAAAATTTCAACTTAGCTGGAAGTCCTTAATTCTGATAAATAAGAGAAATTATAGATGATAAACGGATAAATAAAATAGAAAGATAAGGAGTGATAGGGAAGGAAGGTTACACTGAGTTTTGATCTTAAAAGATTTAGGGTAATTTTAAGAGGGTTTTAAGCCAATATTGGAATAAGAATTGTTTGATAACAACTGAGGATTAATCAGAAGATAAATATATTAAAATATTTACATTCTTCTAAATCTTGCTCCAAGTAATTTTCCTATATACATTACATTAATTGTTATCGTTAGTAATTGGAGATTTAGGATTTTTAGATTTGTTGAGATTATGGTTACAGTTTTTAGGGGTTTTTTTTGAGACAGGGTTTTGCTCTGTCACCCAGGCTGAAGTACAGTTTACGGCTTGCTATAGCCTCAACCTCCTGGGCTCAAGCAATCCTCCCACCTCAGCCTCCCAAGTAGCTGGGACTACAGGTGCGTGCCACCATATCCAGCTAATTCTTGTATTTTTTGTAGAGACGGGGTCTCGCCATGTTGCCCAAGCTGGTCGCAAACTAAGCTCAAGTGGTCTGTCCGCTTCAGCCTCCCAAAGTGCCATGACTACATGTATGAGCCATTGTGCCTGGCCTGGTTACTGCTTTATAGAAAAACATAGCTATATAGCATAAGTAAGTTATGTTCTGCTGAAATCCATTATCTTCAAGACTATTCTCACTTGAATCAAACTCACAGTCATCCCTCATGGTACAGCTCAGACAGAAGTTCCCTTCAGGACACATTCCATGGTCACATTTTTTTCTTTGTGCTTCTGTAGCACTGTACGCATAATCCTATCACATCCCTGGGTTTTGTATCTGCCTCCCACTCTCTACTGTAAGCTTTTTCTGGGCCAGGATTCTGTCTTATCCATCTTTGTATCCCTAGTGCCGGGCACAGTGCCTGATGCATGGTCAGTTCCATAAAAGCGTGCTAAACTGCTGCATCATCGAGTGCCCTCCAGTGTGGACAGGTGACCATCACCTAGGCACCAGCATCCACCTGGTGGCAGCAGCCCCACGGTGCAGCACATCAAGGAGGAAGTTAACAGTTTCCAGGGAGTTGGTCTTGAAAGCCTGAATCTGTAAAGTCATTGCAAATCTGTGTACTGAAAATCTAAATCCAGACAACAAAGAAGCCAGGTCACACGAGGCCCTAAGGCTTTTGCCTTTGTGTTCTCAGAATCAATCACTGATGAAAATTACAAGAAAAAGGTTTTGGCCGGGTGCGGGGCTCATACCCGTAATCCCAGTACTTTGGGAGGCTGAGACAAGAGGATCACTTGAGCCCAGAAATTCAGGACCAGCCTGGGCAACCTAGGGAGCCCCCATCTCTACAAATAATTTAAAAATTAGCCAGGCATGCGCCTGTAGTCCCAGTTACTCAGGAGGCTGAGGGGGGAGGATTGCTTGAGCCCAGGAGGTTGAGGCTGCAGCAGGCCATGATTATGCTATCACACTCCAGCCCGGGTGACAGAGTGAGTCCTTGTCTCAAAGACATTTTTAAAATTAAATAATATAAAAATTAAATTAAAAAACAAAAAGGTTTTATAAATAGGTAAAACATTTTCACAGTACGATTAGTTTTTTTAAAAATAGGTCCCAAAAATAACTGTTTATATATCTTCTTGACTATTAAAGAATAAATACTTGCTGAAGAAATTTTACCCAGAAATATTTTTTCTTACTGACCCAAACAATATTAGTGAATATAGCTAAGTTTATTATTGATTTTAAACTATCTTTAGGGCTTTTCCAGTTATCACAGAATATGGTCTTTGATTTTTTTTTTTAATGTAGAAAAGAACATTTTATGCGGGAGGTTCAGAAAATTCCTTTTGTTGGTTTCTGAGGTGGGGGGTCTCCCTATCTTACCCAGGTTGGCGTCAAATTCCTGGGCTCAAAGCATCCTCTCTCCTCAGCCTCCTACGTACAGAAACTTCTTAAGCAGTATTTTCATTTACATCTTATTTGAACATCATTTATCCATCAATTTCATAAAAATAAAAGTTGAGGCACCTTCCTAATTGTGTTTCCACTTTGAACAATCAAAATAATAGAAAAGGATCCAGTCACCCTTGTCAAGAAGCATTTACAACAATGGAATGAAAGCTCTGCCCAGCCACAAATTAACTATAACACAAGGCACCAGGCCAAAAATATTTCAGAATTCACAGTGACTAAGGATTACTGTTCATACAAAGAGAGAGAGACGAACTCCATTTCATCCTCATAAGCTCTCAATCGTGTTCTCAGAAGTCTTTAAGTCATGCTTTGCAGACACTTTATGCTCTATGGAAAGCACTAAATTAAAGTCATGTATTATTTAATAGACTCTCTCAATCTAGGCAGTTTGGGTTAAAATCATTCCCAGGTTCAGTTACATTTAATAGAACTACATTTTCCCAGCTTTTTAAAACTTTCAGCCCCCTCCCTAGACCACACCCCCACACACATTCATTCAAGCACACATCAGGAAATATTGATATGATGGGGACATGGTGACGACTCCCATTTTATTTCGCTCAAATTCTAGTGCCTTCCTGTACTTCAATCAATGTCTTCCACTAAAAGAAAACTCTAGAGAGAAGACAGTCATATTTTCCCCTTCCACCCATTGTGATACTAAGGACAATGTAATAGGAGTGTCCCTTTGCGCAAGCAAAGCCTACAGACAGCTTCCATATGTGCTGCCTTGGAGCTGGCTCTGGCTTTCTGGAGCAAGGCCGAGATTTAATGAGGCTTTCCACATTGAAGGTCACAATGGTGTGCTGAATAACAGGGTCTCTGCAGGAAACCACACATCAATCCTAAAGAACTGCATATGGCTCAGTGACAACTGAGAATGACCTCTGACAGCATTTCACAACACCAGCCATGCACACCCAGACATCTATCTCATGAGACCCTAGGGAAATAGGTGCTATACAACAGAGGATGCTCTTGTTCACAGGTAGAAAATTCTATAATCTATTACCTTCCCAAAACATTATCTTTGGCCTCTGCCTCCAAAAGTATCAGCCACCTTTGAAGTTAAATATTAAGGCAGAAGAAGAGAGAAGAAGGAATTCTAGGAAACATAATTTCAGTAACAAAAAAATTTATCCTTTTTAAACTGGAAAACTCAGTTACCCTGCTTCTATGAACTCTTGTTCTTAAAAAAAGAAAAAATGCACTCCTCTCTTTCCTCTACAGGCTATTCTTTCTACTAAAGTTCTTTTTCTCCCTAAATTCCAGAGCTTACGCAGAGATATAAATGAGGGTGTCTTAGTCTGTTTGTGCTGCTTTAACAGAATATCTGAGATAGAGTAATATATAAAAAACAAAAATTTATTTTCTCACAGATCTGGAGGCTGGGAAGTCCAAGATCAAGGCACTAGTATCTGACAAGGGCCCTCCTTCTGTGTCCTCCAGAGGGGAGAAACACCATGTCCTCATATGGCAGGAGGCAGAAGGGCAAGAGAGAGCTAATTCCCTCCATCAAGCCCTTTCATAAGAGCACCTAACCTACTCATGAGGGCTCCGCCTCCCAAGTTCCATAAACATCTCCCAAAAGGCCCCATCTCCCAACACTGTCCCATTGGGGATTAAGTTTTAACCTATAAATTTTGGAAGGGATACAAACATTCAAAGCATAGCAGGAGAGCAAACCAATTCTTTTTCATGAGAATAGAAAACAAACAAACAGTAACAAAAAACAAACCCAACCAGCCCTAGATGCCAGTCTTGTTTCTGCTAGTCACCCCAACTCTCACGGATCCCAAGCTTCCTTTTTTTTTTTTTTTTAATTTCTTTTTTTTTAAATTTCTTTTTTTTTTTATTTTATTATACTTTAAGTTTTAGGGTACATGTGCACATTGTGCAGGTTAGTTACATATGTATACATGTGCCATGCTGGTGCGCTGCACCCACTAACTCGTCATCTAGCATTAGGTATATCTCCCAATGCTATCCCTCCCCCCTCCCCCCTCCCCACCACAGTCCCCAGAGTGTGATATTCCCCTTCCTGTGTCCATGTGATCTCATTGTTCAATTCCCACCTATGAGTGAGAATATGCGGTGTTTGGTTTTTTGTTCTTGCGATAGTTTACTGAGAATGATGGTTTCCAGTTTCATCCATGTCCCTACAAAGGACATGAACTCATCATTTTTTATGGCTGCATAGTATTCCATGGTGTATATGTGCCACATTTTCTTAATCCAGTCTATCATTGTTGGACATTTGGGTTGGTTCCAAGTCTTTGCTATTGTGAATAATGCCGCAATAAACATACGTGTGCATGTGTCTTTATAGCAGCATGATTTATAGTCATTTGGGTATATACCCAGTAATGGGATGGCTGGGTCAAATGGTATTTCTAGTTCTAGATCCCCAAGCTTCCTTATATATAAAATAATAGGGTTAGAACACAAGTGGGATCATAATATTTTGATTTCATAGAGATAACTGGGCTTTAGAAGTCAAGAACCCAATAAAATTGTATGTAAAAATTTTTGGTGTACAAGCATTTTTCTAGGTCTACAATCTACTTTCATCAGATTTTCAAAATGGGCTAAGACTCAAAATTAGTAAAGAACTACTGGTTAAAACAATTTCAAAGTACAAAGATATAAACTGGAGAGTCTACAGTTCTAAGATTCTTTAGCTAACAACAGTGCAGGTGAAATTCTAAGTCAATTAGAAGAGGAAAAAGCCTACAAATTGTTATCCTTAGAGAATGGAGAAACTAAAAATACAGTTCATTCAACCTTCAACAAGCCTAAATGATCTGTAAGAGATTAAGGGGTTGTCTAAGCAAAGTTGAAGGGCCTGACATGTGCATTCCACTCTCAGCTGGAGACTTATGACCACATCTAAACAGCCATAGAAGTAAGCGAAGAGTACACCTAGTGCCCAGATCTTGGTTTCTAAATACTGTTCCCCATTAAAAGGTGGAAATCCTTAAAGATATGGCTGAGTTTTGGTGTGGGGCAGGAAAGATACGAGGGAGCCTGGCATATGTTATTAGGCTAAAAAGTAAGGAAGTGCTCAAAGACTAAATGAAATCATGTTAAAAGTGGACAGGAATTGGCTTGAAGGGTTTCCCACTGGCCAAATTTGGGACAATACAAGCATCAAAAAGAATAAAGAGGCTGGGTGCAGTAGCTCATGCCACTCAGCACTTTGGGAGGCCGAGGTGAGCAGATCACCTGAGTTCAGGAGTTCGAGACCAGCCTGGCCAAGATGGTAAAACCCTGTCTCTACTAAAAATACAAAAATCAGCCAGGTGTGGTGGCGCGCGCCTGTAATCCCAGCTACTCGGGAGGCTGAGGCAGGAGAATCACTTGAACCTGGGAGGCGGAGGTTGCAGTGAGCCAAGATCGTGCCATTGCACTCCAGCCTGGGCAACAACAGAGAAACTCCATCTCAAAAAAAAAAAAAAAAAAAAGAAGAAGAAGAATGACAGTAATAGATTATAAACATTAAAAATTTTAAATCCAGTCAGGCGCAGTGGCTCATACCTGTAATCCCAACACTTTGGGAGGCCAAGGCAGGAGGATCACTTGAGGCTAACAATGCAAGACGAACCTGAACAACACAGTAAGATCCCATCTCCACAAAAAAATAAAATAAGCCAGGCATAGTGGCACATGCCTGTAGTCCTAGCTACTCAGAAGGCTGAGGTGGGAGGACTGCTAGAGCCCAGGAGGTTGAGGATGCAGTGAGCCATGCACCATTTGCACCATCTGCACCATTGCAGCCTGGGTGACAGAGCAAGACCCTGTCTCTAAAAAAAAATTTTTTTTAATAAAAAAGTTTAAAATCCATGAGTATAAAATGATGAAAGAAAAAGAGGCAGGGTAATCAGAGGGCAAATAAAAGCAAGGGGAGAAAAATACGAAAGACTTTTCTTTACATGAGAATACTAGCTAATAAATGTAGAAGAAACAATACAATTAAAAAAATCACCATTTTGCAATCCTCAGGTCATAACTCATTTAGGCAAGAATCATCAGTGGATGCAAAAGTCACTGGGTGAAAGCGATTTTTACATGGGGACAAAGATAGTCACATGGTCCCAAAGTATCACACAACATCTTCTTTACTATCAAAGTATCCATTCCCCAAACCTAGCTTTTTAGAATGAACATAACGTTGGATATTTCCAATTAAATGATATTCTGGTTAAAGGAGATTAATTTTTTGAACACCTGTAAACTTATGTTTTCAAAAAATTAAAGCATATCATTAAATATACACTCAGCATCACAGAAAAAGGTCCTCACATAGTGCCCTGGGATTGTCAAGCTGGTTTTTGTCTCTCTCTGCTTCCCAGTGGCCAGCGGTTCCACTTAGGGATATTAGAGCCCACAATTGTTCTACTATCCCCTCCTAGACTTTACAGGAATGAAAAGCAACTCTTCCTCTACCAAAAGTAGGGAAAGACAACATAAGAAATTCTACAGAACAAATAACCATGTTTCTTCAACAAATGTTAAGAAAAAAAAGAGAGGCAATGTTTATGGATTAAAAGAGAATTAAGAAATATCTCAACCAAATGCAATGTAAGAAACTTATTTGGACTGTGATTTAAACAAAGCAACTGTAAAAAGACATCTATAAAATAGAAAAATTGGACTGTAAAAAGACATTTGTGAAATAGGAAAATCTGAACACTGACTAGATATTAGATATTAAGGAATTATTATTATTTTTAGGTGTGATACCAGGACTGTGATTATATTTTAAAAGAGTCCTGTTCTGATAAGACACATAATGGAGAATTTACAGATAAAATGATATAATGTCTAGAATTTGCTTTAAAATACTCCAGCAGGGGTGGGATATACATGAAACAAGATTGGTCACATGCTGATAACTGTCAAATCTGGGTGATGGATTCACAAGGGTTTATTTTACTATCTCTCTCTACCTTTGTGTATGTACAGACATTTCCATCATTAAAAAATTATTTTGGCCGGGCACAGTGGCTCACGCCTGTAATCCCAGCACTTTGGGAGGCTGAGGCGGGTGGATTACCTGAGGTCAGGAGTTCAAGACTAGCCTGGCCAACATGGTGAAACCCCATTTCTACTAAAAATTCAAAAATTAGCTGGGTGTGGTGGCAGGCACCTGTAATCCCAGCTACTTGGGAGGCTGAGGCGGGACAATGGCTTGAACCTGGGAGGCAGAGGTTGCAGTGAGCCAAGATCACGCCATTGCACTCCAGCCTGGGCAACTGAGCAAGACTCCGTATCAAAAAAAAAATGATTTTAAAGTAAGGAAGCCCTATTAGTTACAGATATGGACAAGGTGTGGTTAGTCAGGAAACATGGTTGTTCAGATTCTGGACTTATAAATAAGTGTTTTATTTCAGAAACCATTTACTGAATACAGTCTAGGTTCCAGCTTCTCTAGAACTTAGGAATATCCAAGGGTCCCTTTAAGCACCATGGACAGTGCAGGGGGGGTACTACTGTGGTCTCTGAAGATGGATGCCCAGACTGGAATCCCAGGCCTTTCACCTACTAGCTGAGTAATTTGGGGCAAATTGTTTGACCTCTCTATGCTTCTGTTTCCTCACCTATAAAATGAGATTAATAAGACTGCCTACCTTCTATGGACTAAATTGTGTCTCCTCTGAAATTGATTTGCTGAAGTCCCTAACCCTCAACGTGACTGTATTTGGAGATGGGGCTTTGGAAGGCAACTGGGATTAGATAAGATCATGGTCAAAGGGAGGGGAGCTTCATGATGGAATTGGTGGGCTTTACAAGAAGTGGAAGATAGATAATTCTCTCCCTGCCTTATAAGGATACAGAGAGAAGGCAGCCTTCTGCAAGCCAAGAAGAGATTACTCACTACAAACTAAATAGGTCAGCACCTTGATCTCAGACTTCCCAGCCTCTGGAACTATAAGAAATAAATGTCTGTTGTTTAAATCACCCAGACTATGGTACTTTGTTATAGCAGCTAAGCCAACTAATCCACTCCCTCAGCAGATGCATGTGAAGTACTTAGAACAGTGCCTCACACACAGTAAGCTCTCAGCAAATGTCAGCTCTTATTAACATTTATCCATTGATCATATTAAAGGGAAATCTGTAATTTACACTCTACTACCATTGAAAATTTCATTAAAAAGACTATCTTACTTTGATAACTATTAAACATTTTAATGCCATTCCAGATTTCCTAAAATTTAACGGATGTGGCATTTAGCTGTGACACATGTATGCTCATAACAGTTTGAGGAAACATTATGTTCCATCGTATTAATTGACAAAAAAGATACCAAGATGCAGAATAGCAAGAAGTCACCCCAGCTGCCCTTTAGTGAACCAATTTATTTGGAAATGCATTCTGTCCTCAAGCAATATTTCACTGATATTCATCCATGGATGTAAGGTCACACTACCATGAGCAGGGCTGGAAAATGCAAATCACACTTTCTACTATTGAATTTTTGAAATATAATAAAGCTAAAGCACAACAAACAAGGAGGCTCTCCTGCCTGTCTGAGAGTGAGGGTTTGGAAAAATTGCTGATGTTATTGAGGACTGGAAATGAAGACAGTGGTAGATGTTGGGGGCAGAAGGAGATAAGTGCATCCATGAAACAAGTCAGGATCCACCTAATAACAGTGCATAATGCATGTTTATCAGTGTCAGTTAAAATAAATGAAACCATGAAGCAGAAATCAAAAAACAAGACTCGAATCAGTGGTGTATCAAGCCCAGGGCAGTGGAAGTATGCTGTCCAGGTACAGGCAGTAAGGGGATATAACGTCTATACAGAATTTGGAGGTTTTAATTTTTGCAAATTTTTTGCTTCTTTTTCCCCTTCCCTGCTTTTCCTGACTTTTTTTTTCTTTTTTGAATTTAAAAATTCTTTTTTTTTTTTTGGTCTACAATTTGGAGGTTATATGCTTTATTTCTTCTCTTAGTGGCTGCACTTATATTTTAACGTGTTTAATAAATTTAGTATCGCTAATCTCCTCTTGCACAATACAAGGACATTTTTTTTTAAAGAGATGGAATCTCACTAAGTTGCCAGGCTAGAGTGCAGTGGATATTCACAGAAGTGATCATAACTCACTGCAGCCTGGAACTCCTGGGCTCAAGCAATCCTTCCACCTCAGTCTACGCAGTAGCTGGGACTACAGGTGCACACCACTGTGCCTGCCTATAGAGAATTTTAAAACATGAAAAGCTGACTAAAACCCAGTCTGCTTTTAATTATCATCATGCACTGGCAATAGAAAACAATGTCCATGATAAAATATTCCTCCCCCAAAAAACCTTTTGTTGGTCTAGGTTCTAAACAATTGCTGCAATCACTGTCAAGTACTAATCATATACATATAAGCTTCAAATGAGCATGTTTTTAATTTTATATCTCTAATAAACATTTATTCTACAGATAAGTTAGTTTGCAGAATGCCCACTGATACATCTGTGGAAGTGGATTCAGCTACATGGATTCATTTTAATCTAGTTTTAGACCTCTGTTCATGTAACCCATCATGCTACATAGTCCTGCATTTAAACAGCATATTCCTTTTTTTTTCAAGACAGAGTCTTGCTCTGTCGCCCAGGCTGGAGTGCAGTGGTGCAGTAGTGGCTCACTGCAGTCTCCACCTCCCAGGTTCAAGCAATTCCCCTGCCTAAGCCTCTAGAGTAGCTGGGATTACAGGTGCACACCATCACTCCCGGCTAATTTTTGAATTTTTAGTAGAGATGGGGTTTCACCATGTTGGCCAGGCTGGTCTCAAACTCCTGACCTTGTAAACAGCATATCCAAATAAACAATGATGGCTCAGTATTGTGATAGGAAGAAATAAAATTTCAGTTACTTCATTCCTGCCATTTATGTGACCATTTGACATTTTTATTTGCATTTAAAACAGTGAAATATTGCAAAATGTAAGGCGCAGTATTTTTGCTTGAGAAGTGCAAATTTTATTTTGCACAGGAAATATTTTACTGAATATGAGTATCTTTACAATTGAAATTTATTGTTGTTTTAATTAAACTAAAACTAAAACTAAAGCATCAAGACAATAATGATTAGTACTGATATTAAATGACTATTTGCAAAAATAGTAATGTTATATGAAGAGGGAGTGTTAAAGAATGATCCAGTCCAGGTTATATATTCTAGGTATACCACCGTCTTTGATACCCTTCTGTTCTGAGATTAATCAGCAGTAGTTTAAAAAAATCCAAGACCTTGATAAGTCTCAGAACTAGTAGCGCTGACTGATGCTGTGTTCTATATGTGAAATGCAAGAACTGACAAACCTCTGTTATTCTGTGATATCACATGCTTAAACCAATGTTTTTAAGAGGGCAGGACAACCCAAATCAAATAGATAATTATCTTTCACAAAAGAAATATGAAACAAGACCCAAACTGCTAACTGTTGGCATTAATGTGATTGAATCATCGTTTATACATGGATATTTAAAACCATTCTGCTAGTTACTATGGGATTCTATCTATCTTATTTTCACATTAGATTTAAATTTTTTCAGGTAAGAAATCATAGACCTAAGCTTTATAATCAGAGTTGAAAGGACACTTGATTATTAGGTAATGAGAAGTTGGTAAAGATATTTAAGCAGGGAAATCGTATATTCTGAGATTTAACAACTTGTGTGAATTGATGTGAAGAAGGATAAGATTTTCTGAAATTATTTGGTTGGCTGCGTCGTAATAGATAACTATTTGGTAATTTCTTAGAAAATTAAACCATGCTTTCTCAGCATATTTGCAGTTAATTTTTTTTATTTTAAAACTAAGGGAATCATTCCCTTAATCAACAAACATTAATAAATCTTTGTTCTGTGCCTGGCAGTGTGCTTGTCATTGTGGGGTGGGCTTCAAAGACATATAGGATCAGAGTCTCTGCTATTCAAAGGAATGACAAGCACAAACAAATAATTATGAAAACATGACCAGTGAGATCACAGAGATATATAAAAAAGGCTACAGGAGCAAAAAGGAGCAGTTCAAAGTAAGCTCCCAACCTCCTTGTCTTGCAGAGTTCTGGCATGCATGTCAGAATTAAATATGTAACCAGTGAACACTGATTTAGCATCCACTTTTTCTTCACATCCAAGCAGTCTGATCATTTTGACTAGTTTCACCTTCACACAACCTATTTAATTAATTTCATCACAAAATCCTGAAATCAGAATGGTTTAGATAAACGACAAGGGGTAGTGCAAATAGTAGATTAAAGTGGAGTCAGCTATGGGATGGTGGAAGAAAAAAAGGAGGGGCAACAATGCTTGTGTTTTGGAGAAGAGCACAGAGAGCAATGTCATCAACAAAGTATGGAGCAGGGAGAATGAGCAGATATGGATGAGACTCTCAGATATTTCTCCTTAGACATATTATGTATGAAATGCCTGTGGGACAACTATCTGCAAGTGTCCAATTAAAGCTAGAAAAGCAGGTGTGGAGTCATAAGAGAGGTGTGGCTTGTGGATATCTTTCCAGAAGTCATCAACTGAGAGATGAGGATTAAAATTGTAAAACTAGATGAGATATATAAGTGGAAAAAACTGAGAATAGGGCTGGGTGCGGTGGCTCACACCTGTAATCCCAGTACTTTGGGAGGCCAAGGAAGGCAGATCACTTGAGCCCAGGAATTCAAGACCAGCCTGGAAAACATGACGAGACATCATCTCTACAAAAAAAAAAATACAAAAATTAGCTGGGTGTGGTGGCATGCACCTGTAGTCCCAGCTACTTGGGAGTCTGAGGTGGGAGGATCGCTTGAGCCCAGTAGGTGGAGGCTACAGTGAGCCATGATGGCGCCACTGCACTCCAGCGTGGGCAACAGAGGAAGATTGTCTCAGAAAAAAAGAAAAAAAAAAAAAGACTGAGAATAGAACTCAATTACATATCATTTTGTAACATTCCTTGAAAATTTACCCCATTGTAAAAAGTCTAAAACTTTCTAAACTATAGATTCCTATCTTTCACTTCTTTTGTCCAGAGTAGTGGTTAAGAGCATGGTCTCTGGAGACAGTTCTAACTCTGCCGTGTTTTTTGGAGAATTATATGAGATGATGCATATAAAATGCTTAGTACAATGTCTGGCACAAGGAAAGCACTCAGGAAATGCTAGCTACTATGTTGATGACGATGAATCCTCCATAAAGTTTACTACAGTTCTGACCATATGGCAGGAACTTAATAAATACTGGCTGTATTGTTCTGTATGTTTTCATGTCTCAATGGATGGCCCATATAAGGAGTATTTTGTTGATGTAAGTAAAAAATTATCCACTGTAAAATATAGATGGAACACTTTCTCTGATTATATGTACACAGAATTGCCACTGTATAAAAGAACTTGATGGAGAACTTACTGCACAGAAGGAAAACTATACTCTTGTATTCTTCCCCCATTAAGAAAACTGCTGCCTCTGATACTTTTCCTACTTTATTTTTATTTTATTTTATATATATTTTAGACAAAGGGTCTTACTGTGTTGTCCAGGCTGAGTAAACTCCTGGGCTCAAGCAATCCCTCCACCTTAGCCTCCCTAGTAGCCGGGACTATAGGCAGAAACCACTGCACCTGGCTTCTTTTCCTACTTAAACATTCTAAACATCCATGAACAAAACCAAAGTGAAACTCTGCGCTTCCTAATCATCCACTGCAATGAAAGATGAAAATCTTTAGGCAGAATTAACAATGTGTCCTCAAAGCTCCTGTAGTTTGTGGCTCGACTGCCCCACTTACTCACTTGTATGTAGTTCGCAGTATGTCAGTCTGTTCCTTCTCATAGATTTGTAGGATTATTGAAATCAAAGAATGTGTCCTCAGGATCCAACCCAGTACTTAGCATGCAGTAAGTATAGTACCAGTAAGTGTTCCTAAGTGACCGAACAAACAAATGAAAGCGCTCAGAAGCATGTAGGTGGGGAAACGGAGCCTTTGGATTATACAAAATGAGGAGAGTGGGCCATGTGATCTCTGAGGTCCCTTCTGGTTCGTAAGTGATTAGCCTAGGGCTGATGTGTATTATCTTAATGCATTACATTCGTCTCCTCTGTCATTAGTGATAAAAGTCCATCAGTTGAGTAGAAACAAATGATACAGAGGACAGGCTTTGTTTTAGTAGTTTTAATATTCATAAAGCAGCCGGGCGCAGTGGCTCATGCCTGTAATCCCAGCACTTTAGGAGGCAGAGGCGGGTGGATCACCTGAGGTCAGGAGTTCGAGACCAGCCTGGATAACATGGTGAAACCCCGTCTCTACTAAAAATACAAAAATTAGCTGGGCATGGTGGCAGGCGCCTGTAATCCCAGGTAACTTGGAAGGCTGAGGCAGAAGAATCACTGGAATCTGGGAGGTGGAGGTTGCAGTGAGCCGAGATCACACCACTGCACTCCAGCCTGGGTAGCAGAGCGAGACTCTGTCTCGAAAACAAACAAAAAACATTCATAAAATATTTGACTTTTATGGAAAATAATTTTGCCCAATTTTTGTATTATGTTAAAATACCCTTAAAATAAAAGTTACCATCTTAACCATTTTCAAGGGTACAGTTCAGTGGTATTAAACACGTCCATGATGCTGTGTGACCATCACCATCATCCATCTCTGTAACTCTTTTCATCCTGCAAAACTGAAACTCTGTATCCATTAAACAATAACTCCCCATTTTCCTCCCCCCACCCCCTCCTCTGGCAATCACCATTTCCCAACCTCCTTCCAGCCTCTGGCAATCAGACTTTCTGTCTCTATGATTTTGACCACTCTAAGTACCTCATAAGTGGAATCACACAGTATTTGTCTTTTTGTGACTGGCTTATTTCACTTAGCATAATATCCTCAAGGTTCATTATGGAAAAGTAATTTGAAAAATAAAAAATTCGGGCCGGGCACGGAGGCTCAAGCCTGTAATCCCAGCACTTTGGGAGGCCGAGACGGGCAGATCACAAGGTCAGGAGATAAGAGACCATCCTGGCTAACACGGTGAAACCCTGTCTCTACTAAAAATACAAAAAAATTAGCCAGGCGTGGGGGCGGGCACCTGTAGTCCCAGTTACTCAGGAGGCTAAGGTGGGAGAATGGCGTGAACCCAGGAGGCGGAGCTTGCAGTGAGCAGAGATCATGCCACTGCACTCCAGCCTGGGTGACAGAGCAAGACTCCGTCTCAAAAAAAAAAAAAATTAAAAATTCGGCTAGGTGTGGTGGCTCATGTCTGTAATCCCAGCACCTTGGTAAGCAGAGGTGGGCGGATCACCTGAGATCAAGAGTTCGAGACCAGCCGGGCCAACATGGCGAAACCCTGTCTCTACCAAAAATACAAAAATTAGTCAGGCGTGGTGCCGTGCGCCTGTAATCCCAGCTACTGGGGAGGCTGAGGCAGGAGAATCGCTTGAACCCAGGAGGCGGAGGCCGCACTGAGCCGAGATCGTGCCACGCACTCCAGCCTGGGAGACAGAGTGAGACTCCGTCTAAAAAATAAATAAATAAATGAAAAAATAAAAAATTCTGTCACTTGGAAAAAAACAAAAAGAAGATGCACTATGTCACTTACATTTAAAATGCATAAGTTTACTTACAATAAGGAGGCTTTAAAAAGATAGAGCACAGATTTTGACAAACTTGATGAGGGTTGAAATTGATGCACCAGGGCCTGTGAACACCCAGTCCTTTTAAGAAATCTACTATGAAGCACAGATCCCTCTATAATGTTCTATATAATCATCATGGTGCAGTACAGAGTGAAAGGAGAAGGATCTATCATTGAAGTGCATCTCCATTACTTACTCTGACCTTGTAAAATGAACAGAATAATATCTACCCCATAGAAATGAAGACAAACATGCCTACAGTGATTGTGTAGATTGTGTAAAGGGTCTATCCTGCCATGTCTAGGCTCTAGACAAAATTCTTCCATTTATTTTTTTCCTCAGGAAAGTTCCCTTTCCCTTATGCCATTAGGAGACCAGAACATCAAGGCTACCCTTTCTGAGTCAGAGCAGGAGTCATGTCACTCACAAACCTGGATTAAATAAATAGACATATCCACATGAGAAAGAAGACTTAACAATCTCTTACAGCTTAAGCCTGGTGCAATTTATTATCACCTTCCGCACTACGCAGAGAAGATGACTAGGCTTGTTAGTTAAAGCAATTATTTAAGAGTACAGGCAGAGAAAAACAAGGAGCTGCAAACACCTAACACTAACTGGCAAGAAGACAAATGAGCTGATCTTTTTGATTCTGAAAATGGGTCACTGTATCTTCAGCAGTAACCTCAGAATTCTAATGACTGAAAAATCCAGTTTATAAACCAGATAATGCTGACCAGACTAACAGAGCAGTAGGGATGAAAACAATTAACACTGGTCGTTCTAGCTACATTTATGACAAATGATTTGCAAGGGCTGAAATAATTTTGTTTCTAGTAAGAAAGGAAGTTTCTAAAATAGCATTCTCCTGGGTCCTTACTTCCTCACTCTTCTTAAAATTACTAACTAGGGTAGTAAATAACAGCAATGGGCTGGGAAGTTGATAACCCAAGTTGGGTTTCTGGCATATGCTTCATTACTGTAACCTCTTTGAATCTCCATTTCCTCCGTATGATTAGGTGACATTGGACCACATGATCTCTGAAAAATCTTCCAATACTAAAACTCTGAGTCTAGGAGAATTTTGATTTTTAAATGAATTTCATTTTATTAGCAATGCCAATCTCACATTTCTATTAATATAATAGCTTTGCTTTTAGGAGCACCTATATGATTATATTTTTCTAATAAGACAAGGGCAGCAATTATTTCCATCTACAAAGGAGGAAACTGAAACCAAGAGGTAAAGATGATTTGTCCAAAAGCCACATTGATATTCTGGGATTTAGAAAATGCAGTCATTTTTAAAAGAGGCAAAATTAATAGGTCCATAGTGAAATAAAGGTACTCTTAAAATTGTATAGTTCTACAACAATTTGGTCGTGAGGTAACTTAGGGTTATGATATGGGTTTGAAAGCTTCAACACAACTGTGAACAATTTCCAGTCCCTTTATAGAGGTAGACAAAAAAGGAAGAATCTCTGATCCTTTGAGTCTCAGTTCAAATGTCACTGCTCACCCCATTTCCTATACCCATTGGAATTACTATAAGTCAATTCCAATGACCTCCCACAACATTTTATTGATATCTTTTATAGCATATACAGCTTTCTTCCTTATTATAAATATTTATACATTTTATCTCCTCTATTATACACTTCCTGCATATCCCCCAAATTGCTTGGAATAATAAATACTCATGAAATGAATGATTCTTCAGAACAATGGCTTTCAGATTTTTTACTATAATGCACAAGCAAGAAATATTTTATACTGTGACACAGTATACTGCATATGTAAATATACTACATATATAAATATAAATATGTAAATGCAACAAGTGTTGCACAAAATACAAGTCCTAACCAAATGAGATGCACTCTGATATACTCTAGTCTTTTCTATTTTACTTTATTTCATTCTTTTAATAATGATAGCAACTGACTATATTGATTATGCACCTCTAATGAGTCCTGCCCTACAGTTTGAAATAGTGCCCCAGGAAAGTTATTTTAAAAGAAAAAAAAATTAAGAAAAGGTCTGTTTTCTGAAATTTATTTTATAGATAATCTATCCAAAGTCACTCACAATCTACTTTGTCCATGTCTTCCTATAGATGTTGAAAAGCTAAATATTTATCTTCCCCGACTCCCTCACAGCTATACACAGCCATGACCTATTTCTGGCCAATGAAATGTAAGCAGAAGTCATTGGAGTGTCTTCTAGGAAAGTTTTTTTTAAAGGGGCCAGATTCTTCTGGCATGCCTTTCAACCCCTGTGCCTTTCTTTCCCTTTTTCTTGCATGAAAAGTGGAGGTGATGCCATTCCTCCTTGCAGGCCCGGTTCTTATGCTTGCCAATAGGTGCCTATATTACAATAGGTGTGTATATAGCACCTATTGACAAGCATAAGAACCGGGCCTACAAGGAGCAATGAAGGAATAGAAAGAGCCTAAATCCATGGCAACATAATTGAGCCACCAGATCAGCCATGGGTTACCTACCCTAGACACTTTACATGTGAGACAAATAAAGTCCTTACTTGTTCAAGTCACTGCTAAGTTTTTGGTTACTTATGATGAACATACTCCAAATTAATTCTATATATAATTAATATTTTTAAGTCAATTATCCTTCACAGGAAGTAAATTTTTTAAAAAGGAAGACTGCCTTTTCTGAGATTAACTGTGGAGGGCCTCAAATGCTTTTATGTATACAAGAAAGCTTGGAGATCTCCAGTTTAAAAAAATGCTTCTAGTGGTCAGTCCAAGGAAAATAATTCTTTTTGTGCGAATTCTAATCATGTATTCATTTAATTTCATCCCTGGGCATAGTGCTAGTCACTGAGGACACCACTAAGTATAGAACCCAACTCCTATCTCTAAGAGGTTTGACAGTCTGGTGGGAGAAGCAAAAATATATCAGATTTGTCCAATACTCTGAGATAAATGCTATGATGAAGTGCTATCAGGCCACCAAGATGACATAGAGTGTCACAGGGAACAAAAACTAGCAGATTTTGCTCAATCGTTTTAGCTCCCTCATTTCCCCTCTAAAAATACATTTAAAATATCATTTTTCAAGTGGAACAATGTGGAGAAGTATCTTCCCATGGCCTCCAATGGAATCCTTTTATAATCACTAAAAATGTCCCATAGAAAAGAAGTTCATTTTTTTCAATTAAATTTCTGAACAGCTTTTTGCAAACTAGGAAAAAGACTTACTGCCTATCATTAGACATCACATTTATTTTGCATTTGTCAGTTAAACTGGTGCAATTGTGGGTGTTAACTGACTTCTATTTTAGCACTTTGAAAAGATCCACAAACAAATATAACTGATATTTTTAGTCAGCAACACACAATAGAACAATAAACAGTAGACTACAGCAATAAGACAGTAAACTGTGTCAAATTTTTAAAAGATAAAGACAGAAACTCAAAAGAACACAAACCAGAAACAAGAATTTTTATTCACACACTGACTAAGTTAATTGAATCAAGCTATTAGAGCAAAGTCCATATTAAGATGCCACTGACCTCAATAGAGTGGTTTAACATTACAACCAGACTTTTTGAACAGATAGACAGTTAGGCCTACTGAAGTCTATCTGGGAATTTTTTTTTTTTTTAAGTCTTAAAACACCTTTAGTTACAGCGATTATATTTTCAAACCAAAAATTAATGGAGCCTAATTGTTGAAATTGAAACTAACCTAAAATCCAATAATGTGATGCAGCAGGACCCCTTAGCGGCCCATGGGGCCCTCCAAGCATAGAAATAAAGGAAAATGTTGAATTCCCTAAAGAGAAATGCCAGGCACCTAGCTAGCCTTGAAAAGTAAATGGGCAACCTGATAAGCAAAAAGGTAATGGTAACTTAAAACAATAGCCAAGGAGAGTCAGGGGATGTTTTCTACCCCATAGAAACTAAAGATAACATCTTATTATAACATATGTCCTTGAGTTAATTTTCAGAAACCCAGGTGTGCTGGCAGTGGACCTCAGATAGGGGGAGCTGAGGGATGAACTGAATGGTGTTCTTTGTTCTAAATTCCTTCCTCAGGGGCCTGGAAGAGGTCCCCCCACTAGCCAGAGCTAACATTCTTTTCTGCTGATCCCAAATCTTTAGACAAAGCCTCCTCAACCAATTGCAAATCCAAAAATCTTTGAATCCTTCTATGATCTGGGGGTTTCCACCTCTCTCCCGCCGCTTAGAGATGTCCCACCTTTCTGGGTCAGAACCACCTGATTTACGACTTTGCCTGTAACTGCTGCCTCCCCACCTTTAAAAATCCTTACCTGAAAGCCATCTGGGAGTTGGGGTCTTAAGCATGAGCTGCCCGATTCTCCTCACTTGGTGCCCTGCTATAAATGCCTCACTTTCTCTCGCTGCTATCCAGATGTCAGCATTTGGCTTTGTTGCACGAAGCAAGCAGAATTCAGCTTGATTCAACAAATACTAACCCAATACCAGCAACCACCATGCCTGACTCCTGCCTAGCAAGAAGAAATGGGTGAGAAAGAGTGAAGAACTGAATCAAAGATTTCAAGCAGTATTGTTTAGGTGCAATTTCTACTTCAGCTCATAAGTGTCTTTTATCCCAAAGAAAAAAGGTTTTTGAAAAGGTCTGATAACCAGGACAGCTGGCAAACTGTAATGTATGCATGGTCGTGCTTCCTCTACTATACATCCTTCTGTCACTTTTATACCCTTTTTCTCCCCTCTTAGGGTTACCACGTAAGAACCAAAATTAATTCACATCTTGGGGTGAATTTAATATTTCAAACTTTTCAGGCTGGGTGCTTTGGCTTACGCCTGTAATCCCAGCACTTTGGAAGGCTGAGACGGGCAGATCACTTGGAGGTCAGTTCGAGACCAGCCTGGCCAACATGGAGAAACCCTATCTCTAATAAAAATACAAAAAAAAATTAGCTGGGCTACTTGGGAGGCTGAGACAGGAGAATCACTTGAACCCAGAGGGCAGAGGCTGCAGTGAGCCAAGATTGCACCACTGCACTCCAGTCTGGGTGACAGAGTGAGACTTCGTCTCAAAAATATATACATATATTTTTTAAATTTTTCAAATGACTTACATTTGGGGGGTTCATTTTCACTTTTATTTACTTACTTTACTTTTGTATATGTATGTTTCCTTAACACCAAAGTCGTATAAACACACAGTTTAAAGAATCAAGTAGTTCTATATGGCTTATTACACAAACAGCTGTGCCCTCCTCCATCCCCATTTTTCCTACTTCCCAGAGGCAACCACGTTCACATCTTTTAGTTGTTTCTTTCAACACTGACTTTCGTATCTTCGAATGCAGTGTTGTATTGCAACTCTTGATTTTTGAGTAATAAAGATGTATTATTTTTTGACTTTTTACAATGGAAGCTACCCCCACCCCCGTCCACATCCATACCTCCTACCCTCTTGCTAGTTGTTCCATCATTTTGTACGGTTCTATATTCAGTGTTTACATCATTACTACATAAATGCTACTTACCGCTGAGCCATGTGGTATACTATTTTCCTTTTTTAATTTTTCTTTTAATCCCCTACTCTGAAAAGCATATTTTCCTTTTCTTGAACAACTCATCTTTCCACCCAAACTGCACCCTGAGTGACTAATTGTTTCAGTTTTGTTTTTTATGTATGCAACACCGATTATTTTCAAAATTCTCCACAAATTGTTTAAATCTTCTACTGAATTAGGCTGGATGCAGCGGCTCACACCTGTAATCCCAGCACTTTGGGAGGCCAAGGCAGGTGGATCACTTGAGGTCAGAAGTTTGAGACCAGCCTGGCCTACATGGTGAAACCCCGTCTCTACTAAAAACACAAAAATCAGCAAGGCGTGATGGCGGGTGCCTGTAATCCCAGCTACTCGGGAGGCTGAGGCACAAGAATCATTTGAACATGGGAAACAGAGGTACCAGTGAGCCAGGATTGCACCACTACACTCCAGCCTGGGCTACAGAATGAGACCCTGTCTCAAAAAAAAAAAAATCTTGTACTGAGTTAAACCAATAATTCTGTCAATTTCATCTTCTTGGTGATATGGCCCTTGAAGACTCCTAATATGCTCAAATATGGACTATCCCTCTCTAGTCTAAGCCTACTGCAAAGCTATCATCTTGAGATTCTCCTTCACCATCATCCTGGGGATGCCCTTCACCTCACTTTCATGGTAAATGCACTATTTCCTGGTTTCCATGTTTTCCTCTTCCTTTTGACATCTCTACTTTGATGAGGCATATCTTCCAGTAAGTTCCTAGGAAGTAAAATTTTTGAGGCCCTGAATATGTGAAAACACACTTCTTCCACCCTCACACACATTTGCCTAAAGACAGAATTTTCGGTTGAAAATACTTCCCTCAGAATTTTGAAGGCACTGCTCCATTTTCTTACTATATTTTTCTATTGCCTTCTTATATCTATGTGTTTCAACAGTGTTGGCAAGAAGTTTGATGCTTTTGATTCTTAACTTTGCGTATGTAACCTGATTTGCCCCTTTTTTCCTGAAAGCTTTAACAATCTTCTCTTTATCCCAAATATTTTGCAATGTCACACCAGGAAGCTTCAGGATGGGTAGATCCTTCTGCATCTATTATGCTGAGCGTTCAATGGACCTTTTCAATATAAAATGCATGTCCTTGCAGTTTTCTGAAATTTTCTTGAATTATTTCCTTGATAACTTACTCTCTCCCATTTGTCCCTCTCTGTGGATTTTCCATTATTTGAATGTTGGGCCTCGTGGACTGATACTCTAATTTTCTTATATTTTCCCTTTTATTTTCCCTACTTCCCTTTTTTTTTCTCTACTTGGTAAGAGGTTTCCTCACTGTATCTTCCAAACTGTTGATTACTTTTTTCATTTACTTATGGAATTTTAATGTTTTTATATTTAATTTTTAAATAATTTTAAATTTACAAAAAGTTTGCAGAAATTTTACAGAGTTCATGTATTCCTTCACTCAGCCTTTCCTAATGTTAACCTATATAACCATAATACAATTAGCAAAACCAATAAATTAACATTGTTACAATACTATTAACTATGAACTATAGACCTATTCAGATTTCACCAGTTTTTCCCCTAATAACCCTTTTCTGCTCCAGAATCCAAGCCAGTATCCCACATTGCTTTTAGCTGCTATGGCCCCTCAGTCTCCTCCAACCTGTGACAGTGTGGGCAAAGGATTACCTAGGTGCCGAGGCAAGAGAGTGAAGGCACAAACTGTTTCAGTATAATAAAGAAAATAGTTAGAATAAGAATAGTCATAATACAAATTAGATATAGAGATGATCATGGACAATTATCAACCATTAGTATAAACGTTAATAATCATTAGCTTTTAATATTACTCTTCGTTGCATTACTAATATAACCTAGGAATAACCGGCGGGTATAGGGTCAGGTGCTGAAGGGACATTGTGAGAAGTGACCTAGAAGGCAAGAGGTGAGCCTTCTGTCACGCCCGCATAAGGGCTGCTTGAGGGCTCCTTGGTCAAGCGGTAATGCCAGTGTCTGGGAAGGCACCCATTACTTAGCAGACCGCGAAAGGGAGTCTCCTTTCCTTGGAGGAGTCAGAGAACACTCTGCTCCACCAGCTTCTTGTGGGAGGCTGGATATTATCCAGGCCTGCCTGCAGTCATCCGGAGGCCTAAACCCCTCCCTGTGGTGCTGTGCTTCAATGATCATGCTCCTTGTCCACTTTCATGTTCCTCTCGTACTCCTGGTTCCTCTTTGAAGTTCGTAGTAGATAGAGGTAGAAGAAATAGTGAAAGTCTTAAAGTCTTTGATCTTTTTTATTAGTGCAGCATAGAAGAAAACGCTGACATATGCTGACTTCCCTCTCTGCTTCAGCTACCTAAAAGGGAAGGGCCCCGGGTCCCATGATCACATGACTTGCTTGATCTTATCAATCACTTGGATGACTCACCCTCCTTACCCTGCCCCCCTTGTCTTGTATGCAATAAATATCAGCGCGCCCAGCCATTTGGGGCCACTACCGGTCTCCGCGTCTTGGTGGTAGTGGTCCCTTGGGCCCAGTTGTTTTCTCTTTAACTCTTCGTCTTGTGTCTTTATTTTTTACAATCTCTCATCTCCGCACACGGGGAGAACACCCGCTAAGCCCCGTAGGGCTGGTCCCTACATGACAGGGACCTTGAAACTTTGGATGAGTACTAGTCAATCATTGTATTTTATATTCTCCCAATTTGAATTTTTCTGGTGTTTTCTCATGCACAGACTGAGGTTTGTGCATTTTGGGGAAAATACCAGAGAAGTGATGTTGTGTCCTTCACAATGTATCATATCAGGGGTATTAATGATACAGGATTATACCAGTGGTGGTGCTAATCTTAATCATTTGTTTAAAGTGGTGTCTGCCATGTTTCTCAACTGTAAAAATAGTATTTTCCGTATTTTCTCCCTTTGTAATTGAAAAGAGACAGCAGGCAGGCAGGCAACTAACTAGCCACTCTGACCAAAAGTAACTGCTCTGGATTAACTAGTTACTGGTTTTCACATATCCCATCTAAAACAACATTTCAAAAAGGGCTCTTTTCTCTCTGAAAGCTGCAAAAATGAGTAGTTCTCCAGGGCAACAGGATGCCCCACATGCTTAGATCTAACATAGTCTGGGATCTGCGTACACAGTGTTGATGTGCATGGCTCCTTTTGTTAAAGAGGAAATGAAAATGTTGTAAGCAACTAGCAATGGCCTAATGTGTGAATCCCAACTTGGACAGAAATGCAGGTACCTTTCTGTGGATTAAGGGATTGATACACAAATGTGTCAGCTCCACAACCTGTAGCATTTCCTCCATCTGAATCAGCACATTCCATCCTTGTACCCCAGCAGTAAATGCCCATCTCAGCCAGGACAACCAAGTGCACTCTCCTTCCCTAAGGTAAAATGAAGATTTGGGTTGGATGATCTGAAGAAGCAGCTCTACCTTCGAAACTTGAAAAGAAGGACAGCTCATTGCCACTCCATGGGGTAGCCCTGAAAAGACCAATGGGACTGCCAGTGGTGGCCGGCCCTGGAAAGTCCAAAGGCCAAAGAAATGACAAGACAGAAAACTTTTGAAGTAAAGAAGAGAGCAAGAGTATCAGGTTAGAAACAAGAGGAGAGAAAAAAAAGGATTAACAGTAGCTAAAATTTACTAAGCATGTATGTGGCAGATACTGTTCTAAGTGCATCATAAACTTAATATCCCTTTAAAGTAGGTACTATCACTGCCTCCATTACACAGAGGGGGAACATGAAGGCACTAAGATTGCTGATAACCTGTTCAAGGTCACACAGAAAATGGCCAATCCAGGCTGGGCGCCGGTGGCTCACACCTGTAATCCCAAATCTTTGGGAGGTGGAGGCAGGAGGATCATTTGAGGCTAGGAGTTAAAGAGCACCCCGGGTAACACTACAAGACTCCATCTCTGAAAAAAAAACCAATGTTTTTAGATTAGCTGAATGTGGTGGCACATGCCCGTAGTCCCAGCTACTCAGTAGGCTAAGGGGGGAGGATCGCTTGGGTCAAGGAGTTTGAGGCTGCAGTGAGCTATGGCCACGTCACTGCACTCCTGCATGGGTGACCGAGCAAGATCCCATCTCTTAAAAATAAATAAATAAATATTATGTTCACTGCCTCTAACAGATGCTCATGTGCACAGCTGGCAAGTTTCATCAATTATCCTTGGTGCCACCTAAGGCACTATTATCAGAAGTTGTACAGCCTTAGCATGAAAACAGAGCTTGGCTTTCAGTACGCCGTGTGCTTTTCTAGTAAACATATTTGTGCTTTTCCACCATGACAATTATCACAGCTCAATGGTGTTCATTAAATAGCCTCACGTTCTTGTACAACCCAAATGAGATCTGATTATTAAAGACCAAACTATTACAGAGGAACCAAGGAAAAAGAATAATGACTTCCCTCACAGTGTTCAGATAAGCCGGTCTGCTATTTGCTTTAGGGAACTATGTGACCTGCTCTGACTATTAAACAGCTTTCTTATGGCTGATGAGAAAATTCCACATAGCTAACACTGAAAGGGATGGCAGATTGCAGAATAAATCAATCTTGCCAGCCTTGGAACTTTCCACATATACTATTTAGATTGACAGTGACAGAAGGCCAAGAGAAATAAAAGTCTCCTTCAATAAGGATGAGTGCTTTTAAACACTAGCAGTCTCCAGAGTTTATTTTTATAACTCTTTAGCGTAGGATCGACACTGGAGACTTGAACTCTGTGTCTCCTCTTACTGTGCTCTTTCAGTTGTTTACGGTTTATAATTCAGAGTCTCCCTAGGGCCGTTTCTGCCTCATGCAGGGGAAGTCTAAAGGAGAGGATTTAGCTTGAAGAAGTGTGGCCTGGGGACAAATCAGATTATAAAGAGTTTTAAAAAGACAAGAAGTCTGGACTTGCAAGTACAGTCTGCCTCATCCGGGCCCCTGAATGGGAACCAAGGAGAAGGACACTGCCCAGCAAAATGCTTTATGCACCCTTTCACCTGCGCCTGGAAGTTCTACAACAGGAGACTAAGCTACAGCATAGTTAACTTCGATACACACCCAGCCACTTTGCAGAAAGCAGGTTTTAATGGAGACAGAGCTTGGGGATGGAAGAAGGTCACAAAAGGGATTACTTAGAGAAACTAAAAAAAAAAAAAAAATCTATTTCTCAACTTTGCCAAAGGCCAGCTCCAACCAAAAGCTCAAAAAGAAGCAATTACATTTTACAGGAATGAATTTGCAGAACAGCAAGAGCAGGAAAAAAATGTAATAAACACACAACAAACATCACAGATATTCCAGTTAGAATCATATTCCAGCTAATCTGTGAACTCAATAAATTTTGATGGAAAACAAAGCTATTAAAGGTCAGAAAGGATGCTGTCTCCACCTGAAAAAGACAACTTAGGTTTGCTACATTGAAAGGCATCAGATAATAATAATAACAACGTAAATAATAATAGCCAACGCTTAACCTTGGCTTATAATGTAGGAGAAAACAAATTCTAAACCTATAAACTCACTTATGAAACCTCATTAACCCTCATACGACCATAAGATACGTCCCTAAATTACAGATTAGTATATCTATATATATGTCTCATTCTGTTGCCCATGCTGGAGCACAGTGGCATGATCAGGGCTCACTGTAGCCTCAACCTCCTGGCCTCAAGCGATCCTTCCACCTCAACCTCCCAAGGAGCTGGGTCTACAAAGGTATGCTACCGCGCTCGGCTAATTTTTTCATTTTCTGTAGAGACGGAGTTTTGCCATGCTGCCGAGGCTGGTCCCAAACTCCTGGCCTCAAGTGATCCACCCGCCTTGGCCTCCCACAGTGCTGGGATTACAAGCGTCAGCCACTTTGCCCTGCCAGCAAACATTATTTCATTAAAAATGAGAACAGACTGAATTTATACTTTGCAGATTAAACAACTTAGCCTCCTTGAATCTGTTATTTTTACTCAGAATTGGAAGTAACTGGATGCTTTTAATTACTGTAAAGAGTCATTTGAAAGATCAATAATATTCTACAGGCAAGTATCTTCTATTTTAATTTTATAGCAGAATAGTTTTACTTACCTGGGGGCAGGTAGTTTTATTAGCTTTTTTTTTTTTTTTTTTTGAGACGGAGTCTTGCTCTGTCGCCCAGGCTGGAGTACAGTGGCGCCAACTCGGCTCACTGCAAGTTCCACCTCCCAGGTTCACGCCATTCTCCTGCCTCAGCCTCCCGAGTAGCTGGGATTACAGGCACCCGCCACCATACCCAGCTAATTTTTTGTATTTTTAGTAGAGACAGAGTTTCACATGTTAGCCAGGATGGTCTCGATCTCCTGACCTCATGATCCGCCCGCCTCAGCCTCCCAAAGTGCTGGGATTAAAGGCGTGAGCCACGGCGCCTGGCCTATTTAATTAGTTTTAAAGCTTCTGTCCAGCATCCCTGCTTTCAGGGAAAGCACAGAGCTCGTGGAGCACAACCCACTGGGAACGTGCAGTTCCCAAGGTGGTAAGCAAAGTGAAGACCTCGAAGTTCTGAACTCCCTGCCTAAGAAATAAATGTCAAAGCTAAACAGAAAATGTGACAACTCATTATCATCCCTCTTAAAAATGTGTATTTGCTCCCTGTTGCTAAGTGAACAATCCAGAGATAATTTGTCTCTTTTTGGTTTTGTTTGTTTTTTTGTGTTTGTTTTTTGAGACAGGGTCTCTCTCTCTGTCACCCAGGCTAAAGTGCAGTGGTGCAATCATGGCTCACTGAAGGCTTGACCTCCTGGGCTCAAGCAATCCTCCCACCTCCACCCACCAAACAGCTGGGACTATAGGCGCATGCCATGTCCAGTTAATTTTTTTATTTTTTGTAGATGTGAGGTCTATCTATGTTGCTCAGGCTGGTCTCAAACTCCTGGGCCCAAGCGATGCTCCCACCTCGGCCTCCCAAAGCTCCGGGATCACCGGCATGAGCTACTGCGCGAAGACAATTTATTTTTTTCGATAGTGAATTAAGAATAATAACAACGGGCTGGGCACAGTGGCTCAAGCCTATAATCTCAGCACTTTGAGAGGCCAAGGCGGGTGGATCACCTGAGGTCAGGAGTCTGAGACCATCCTGATCAACATGGTGAAACCCCGTCTCTAGTAAATACAAAAAACTAGCCAGGCTTGGTGGCACATGCCTGTAATCCCAGACACTTGGAAGGCAGGAGAATCACTTGAACCCAGGAGGCGGAGATTGCAGTGAGCTGAGATTGTGCCATTGCACTCCAGCCTGAGCAACAAGAGCAAAACTCTGTCTCAAAAAAATAAATAACATCAACGAATTGTGGCTATTTTGTGTTTTAGGAATCACAGTTATGCACACAAAAAGGTAAAGATATCTCCTCTTTTCTCTTATTCTAGGTAATGCTAGAATTACAAAAGACACAGAGAATCTCACTGTGTGAACTCTGCCAATTCCCTTATCCTTTATGGAATAATGTAACAAAATAATTAGTCATAGATAGAATGCATGTTTGTCTTGTGCAAGTAAAAGTAATCACTTGAGGGAGGGAACGAAAACTGCTTCTTATTCTTATGTTGTACCCTCATTTTGAATTATTCAAACCAGAATCTTAGCAGAAAAGACCCAGCTAAGATCTATTCAGAGGTTTTCCCCTCTAAGTTAATAACAACCTATGTTGCTCAGGCTGGTGTCAAACCACTGGGTTCAAGTCATCCTCCTGCAATGGCATCCCAAAGTGCTGAGATTACAGGCACAAGCCACTGCACCCAGCCCTCTTTTTTATTCACTCCTCTCCTACCTATCCCTTTGCCATGTCTTTGAGCAATGAATGTAAATCTTCAATACAGTCCATATGGTACTGTTCTTTTCCTGAAGAATATGTATACGTCTAGGCTGAGAAAGAAATGGGCTAGTCCCCTTGGATAGAGACCCTTTCACCTCCAAGGAATTACATAAAATGGGCTTTTTTAAAACTCTGACCATTTATTCATTCATTCATTCCACAAATATTTATTGAGTTCAGGCACACTACTAAAAGCGAGGGATAGGATGGTAAGCAAAAACAGACTCGGTTTCCGACTTTCTCAGACTCAAGGGCTAGTACAGAAGAGAGACCCTAATAAATAATGGTACACAACGTAAACTTGCAACTGTGATGAGTGCTAAGGCTTTATGAGCACAAAGTAGGGGAGTCCAGAAAGGCTTCACTGAGAAAGTGACAGCTGGAGCTGAGCACTCAAGAATGAGACAAAGAGGGAGAGCTCAGACAGAGAGAACGTCAGTGCCTGTTGAGAAAGGAGCTCTGCAATTATGAAGTCCCAAAAGCCAGTGTGGCTGGCAGAGAGGGATCAGCAGAGTGTGAAGAGCAGGAGGGGTCGAATCCAGCAGACGATGTTAAACAGCTTTCACTTACAGGCAACAGGAAACCCAGAAGGGTTTTAAACAAGGAGGTGATGATTTGGGTTTTCAGAAAGTTCAGATACAAGATCACATATGTAATTGGCACACACTCTCTAGTTAAACTCTTCTGGTCTGTCATGCTAGGCCTGGACCCTATCCTTAACAGCACCAAAAAGGTAATTCGTTCAAATGGATGATCTGACTATTTGGTATAACAGGAAGACTAGAGGATTGGGAGTCAAGGCTCCTGGGTTTTTATCTGTTTGGGAACACTGATCTAGTCATACGTTTCTCTACCCCCATTTCCTCATTTGTAAAATGAAGAAGGTGAATGCTAGGACCACTCATCCATGCTGGCTCTGATTAGAACGGAAAAAAGACAAACTTTAAAAAACCCAAGTAGTTAATAAACATGAAAAGAAATGCTGATATTCATTCATAATCAGAAAAATGTAAATGCATTAAGATTGGCAAAAAATCATTGCTGGCAAGGATACAGAACACCAGGAACTCATTCTATGAAGTGGGAGTGTAAATGGGTATAATCACTTTGCAGCAGAATAATTTGGCAGTATCTGGAAAGGCTGAAAATGTACACGCTCCAACTTAGCAATTCCACCCACAAATGCATGCCCTAAATAACATATATACACAAGGAAACATACACAAAAATATTCACAGTAGCATCATTTTTAGTAGGAGCAAGCTAGAAACAGCCTAAATATCAGCAAGAGATTAAAGAAATGTAGTATATTCATAAAATGAAAAACTATATAACAATTGAAATGAATGAAATGGTGCAATATATTTAGCAACAAGGACAAATCCCTAAACAAATCTGAGTGGAATAAAAACAGGTTGAGAAGGATACATGTAACATATGTTGTATAAAATGTTTAATATATGCACAATCGTATCATACATTGTTTAGTAACACATTCTTTTTTTTTTTTTTTTTTTTTGAGACAAGAGTCTTGCTCTGTCACCCAGGCTGAAGTGCAGTGGCGCAATCTCAGCTCACTGCAAACTCTACCTGCTGGGTTCAAGCGATTCTCCTGCCTCAGCCTTCCAAGTAGCTGGGATTACAGATGCCCACCACCACACCCAGCTAATTTTTGTATTTTTAGTAGAGATGGGGTTTCACCATGTTGGCCAGGCTGGTGTCAAACTCCTGACCTCAGGTGATCCACCTGCTTCAGCCTCCCAAAGTGCTGGGATTATAGGCGTGAGCCACTGCACCCGGCCAACACATTCATTTTTAATAAAAGTACAAAGATATACACAGACGCCAAGTGCCAAATTCAACACAGCAGTCCCCTCTAGGGGAAGGGAGAGAAATGTGACCAGGGAAAGGGCTTAATTTATAATATTTTAATAGCTTAAAGTAGGTGGGGGACACACAGATAATTATGTTTTTTTAATGTGGCTGTTTGTATCTGGAAAATATAACAGCAACAACAACAACAACAAGGACAGGAGGAAGGGGAGAAAATCAGGTTGTTTTCCTAAGTCATTTTGCCAAAGCAACAGAGCCTAATTATATATAAATATATACTTGGGAAGAAAAGGGGTTGGACCCTGCCTTTAACTAGAAAGCAAGAGGCTTCTCTATAAATAAGGAGACTGCAACAGATGATGCCTAAGATCCTTTCCAGATAGAAAATTCCACTTCCCTATTCTACTGCCTCCCCACCTCAACTGGGGGTCTGGCACTGGCAATAGAGGGACTAAGACATGGTTTTCCCCACAGAGATCACATTTAATCCAAGTTGAGGTTTTAAAACTTGCATTTACTTACTTCCCTCTAAAATCTTGTTTTCATTCTCTTGCTCACACTTGATATAGATATTCATTTGCTGGGGCTGCTATAACCAACTACCACAAACTGGGTGGCTTAAACAACAGAAATGTACTCTGTCAGAATTGTGGAGGCCAGAAGTCCAAGACCAAGGTGCCAACAGAGTTGGTTTCTTCTGAGGCCTCTCTCCTTGGCTTACAGAAGGCCATCTTCTCCTCTCTGTGTATGCTACATCCAAATTTCCTCTTCTTATGAGGATACCAATCATACTGGATTAGGGCCTACTCTTATAATCCCACTTTCACTTAATTACCTCTGTAATGACCTTATCTCCAAATATGGCCACATTCTAAGGTACTGGTGGTTAAAACTTCAACATACCAATTTTGGTGGGGACCAAGATTCAGCCCCTAACAATAGGGTGGCCCTAAAATCTTCCTATTGACAGTTTTGTGAAGGTTTGTGAAGGGAGGCAGTAAAGTTACTCTAATTCTGTAACTATTTGCTTCTTGTCACTAAAATGTCAACCTTTTTTGCAATTAACAAAGGCACAATTATTATATAGAGCTGCTCAGAATGAAGTAATTTATTAAATTTAGCTATGTATGCTATTCAAGCGAGATTAATTCTTTCTGATGTTGAAATTAAATAGTTGTCTTTCCACCCCTTCCCCCCCGTCCCCGCAAGATGGAGTCTTGCTCTGTCGCCAAGGCTGGAGTGCATTGGCATGCTCTCGGCTCACTGCAACCTCCACTTCCCGAGTTCAAACAATTCTCCTGCCTCAGCCTCCCAAGTAGCTGGGATTACAGATGCCTGACACCATGCCCGGCTAATTTTTTTGTAGTTTCAGTAGAGACAGGGTTTCACCACGGTAGCCAGGCTGGTCTCAAACTCCTGACCTCGTGATCCGCCCGTCTCGGCCTCCCAAAGTGCTGGGATTACAGGCATGAGCCACTGTGCCTGGCCAGTTGTCTTTATTTTAACAGAAATTCATTCATTTTCTAGAAATAATCCTGTTGGAAAAACAACACACAACTGGTTTCAAGGACCAACATCTGGTGCCAAAAATGACACACATATGATTTCTCCAGGATATTATTTCAATGGTGTCTGCTAACAGAGGGATGTCGCAGTTTCAGAGTTAGTTCATAGCAACACATGCAGCATTGTATGATGCACAGTTGGCCAGCCTGTCCCACTTCCAGCATGGTGCTCACTTAATTTAGCCCAGTGAGTGACAAATTGAACTCTGTTGGCTTGGCCCACGAAAGTCTCAATGTCTGCTAACCCACACAGAGCCTCCTTTCTTGAGCCTGTAAGCCACGGGAATGGGAGCCAGGTCTCATTAGGGCAAAACCATCAAAGGACACTGGGAATCATGGAAACCAGCCATTTCGGAACAGTCAGTATGCCAAAAGCCTAAAATGCCCCAGTGTGAGCGGCTGAAGGATACTGTTCCTCCAAGCCACAGACATATCTATTTTTAGCTTGGGGAAATTGTGGTTTTGGCCAAGTCATACCTTACAACAAAGGCAAGTGAGTACATCATCAAAGCATGTCCCAAAAGAACAGGTATCTATTAGGTCCAACTTCATTTGAAAAAACAAAGGAGTCAGAGGAAACAGGGAATATCAAATACTCATGACAGATCCTGACCCCCAAAATTGTATCTGAATAAGGTAGTCACTGGTAGACAAATACAAGTCCAGTGTACCAACATCTTCCATGTGACTCTAAAGGTAGCTACAATACTCTTGAAAGACAAAGTTTTCAAAATAAACTTTGATTATTCAGAGGTCCACAGTCACCCATTCTTCAAGTGAAATCTAAACTGTCACCTGTTCCTCAATGAATGGTCACTGAATCTACACAAATGCTGTTTCTAATGTAATTAACAGGAATTCAGCAGAGAGTTCATGCTGTTTACCTTGGTAAAGAATAGATCCCGGGCTGGGCACCATGGCTCACACCTGTAATCCCAAGCCAAATTTTAGGAGGCCAAGGTGGGGAGATCACCTGAGGTCAGGAGTTCAAGACCAGCCTGGCCAATATGGTGAAACCACATCTCTACTAAAAATACAAAAATTAGCCGGGCATGGTGGTGCACACCTGGAGGCTGAGGCACTAGAATTGCTTGAACCCGGGAGGCAGAGGTTGCACTGAGCCAAGATCATGCCAGTGCACTCCAGCCTGGGTGACAGAGCAAGCCTCTGTCTCAAAAAAAAGAATAGATTGCACCAAGTTTCAATGTGGAGGTCTCCTGGGAAACAAGGTGTTAACCCCTGGGAATTATCCTGTTGGCACTTTAAGTTCTTGTTATTAGTAAGTGGAAGAAGTAGAGTTTATACCAGTTTTTAAAAATGAATAATGCTTTAAATCTGTGACAACTAAAATTACTCTTACAGAGTACATCAGAAAAACCTTCAGTAATTAATTTGCTTTTTTAAAGTTATCACACTTTGTAGAATCACCCAAGACCATAATATTTATTTACATTTTCCCGAAGTAGTATAAATGTATATATAGTTAACATTAGACTTACCTATCGTATATGAAAATAAAACCTTCAAGAAATTTCAAAATTTCATATATGAAAACACAAAAAATCAAGGCAGAATTTTCAACCTGTCCATACCAGAATCTATCACTCTACTGTACCAGAAAACCTTAAGTTCTTCCTGTTTTTCCCATTATGCTTTTGGTGCCAGCTAATTTGACTTCAATTTCAAAGTAAATTTACTAAGTCCCCTCGATGTCTACAGTAACACATTTGTCAAGTCAATGTGCTTAAAGCACCAGAATTTCAAACTGGAAAGTCTAAGTTCACTGGATTTCCCAAAGAGCATTTAGAAAAATATTTTACAGAAACAGCAAAAATCAAACCTATAAGCAAAGCATTTATAGTTTTAAAAACTTTTTGGAAAACTAAAAATACATACCAATTTTTTTTTCATTCTGGGGTTCCTTTAGTAAATTTAAGTGTTGATTTACAGAATATTAACAATTTCAGGAGAGGGATACACCAAAGAGATAATTCTTTAAACCAGTTGCCAACTAAAAACCAGACCATAAATGAAAATGCTACTTCTCTGAAATTATTAACGACAGCAATCATTCCATCCTGTTCTCTATCCCTTCCTTTTTTCCCTCCCACTCTCTCCATCTAACAATTCCTTGATCCCATTGGACCTACATGCCATTGACCCTTTCACCACTGTTCACTATTTTCTTGTCCTCAAATTTCTTAGCCAGCTTAGATCCATAGTCTATCATCACAATCATGTCCTTGCACACACCTTCACCTCCCTAGCCTCTCTTCTCATTCCATCTGGCTTACCTGTCTAAACACTAAACCTAGCCAAACCCAATCCCTACCTCTTCCACAACTGTACAAGTGCTTTTGAACACGGCTAGAAAAACACACTCAACTAGACTGACAGGTCACATTCTCCCATCCAAGTACTAACCAGGCCCGACCCTGCTTAGCTTCCGAGATCAGACGAGATCGGGCACATTCATGGTGGTATGGCCGTAGAGGACAGGTCACATTCTCAACTCACAGTCACTAACTTCAAGCAGCAGAGCCCTTACTGCAGTTAAGCAATCCTAACACCCTTCCACACCATTCATCTTCCACTCTCCCAGAAAACTATTTTGTACCTCACCCTCTTGTTTCAAAGCCCCAACAGGGCCTCCTCCATCCTCACTCTCAGCTGATGATAGAGCCAAAAGCTCTCACCACTACTTATACTAATCTGCCTGTAGCTGGGCCCATGGACAGTATCCTGCCTTCCCTTCTATCACTATGGATGGCACGTCTGTTTCCTTGTCTAAGGCCAACCTCCAACTTTGTGCACCAGGCCTCATCCATTATTATCCATTCAAGGGCACAGCTCCAGAAATTCTACCCAATTCTTCTGCATCATTAATTTCCTTTCCCCACTTAAGCAACCACTAGCAAATGGGAACAAATAAACATGTTGTTTTCCATCTTTAAAAAAATAACTCTTGACCCTTGTTTCCCTTCTATGGCTTCTATTCCACTTCTCTGTTCCACATTACAGTAAAACTCAAAAAAGTTTTCTCTACTTATCTCCAATTCAACTCCTTCTATTATCACTTAAGCTAATTCCAGGCCATCTGTCACCACCACTGTTCCATCGAACTGCTCTTGTCACTGTCACCAGTGACCTTCATACCACTAAATCCAATGGTCACTTCTCAGTCCTCATCACACTCGACCTCTCAACAGCATCTGAAACAGAGGGTCATTTCTCTATTCTCTTTTTTTTTTTTTAAGACAAGGTCTCACTCTGTTGACCAGGCTGGATCTACTATAGGTGCACTCCACCAAGTGCAGCTAATTTTTGCATTTTTTGGTAGAGATGGGGTTTCACCATGTCGTCCAGGCTGGTCTTGAACTCCTGGGCTCAAGCAATCCACCTGCCTTGGCCTCCCCAAATGCTGTGAATACAGATGTGAGACACCACGCCCAACCCATATCCTCTATTCCTGAAACACTTCCATCTTTAGGCTCCAGAACTTCATCATCACTACTTCGCAGGCTTTTGCTCAGTCTAGGCTGATTCCTCTTCATATCCCAAGCCTGTAAACATTGAAGTGCTCCAGAGCTTGGTCCTTGAACATCTTTGCAATTGATTCTTGCTCTCTGGGTAACTTCATCCAGTCTCACGGCTTTAAATATCAACTATATACTGATGCTTCTCCAATGTATGTTTCCAGCCCAGATCTCTCCCTAAAATTCCAGCTTTATATATTCCTCTGCCTTTTCTACATCTCTACTTAAATACCTACTATGTCCAAAACTGAACCTCTGATCCTCCCCTGCAAACCTGCTCCTTCTACAATCCTCCTCAACTCAATATATACCAAACCAACTCCACCCTTCTAATAGCTCAGACAGAAAACTCTGGCATCATCCTTGACTCTCCTCTTTTCTCTTATCTCCCACATCCAATCCTTCATCAAATCCTGTTGGTTCTATCTTTGAAAATATGAAATATATAAAAACCATATCTCACTACTCCACAACTAACACTATCCTATCTCAGCTGGATGAGCCTCAGCTGGATAAGCAAGAGCTTCCTACCTGGTCTCCCCACCCCACATTGTCACTCTCAACAGACATCAGAGTGACCTCGATAAGTTGGATTATATCACTCATCAGAATCCTCCAGTGACTTTCCATCTCTCTGACGCAAAAGCCAGTCTTTGCATAAGGCCTTACATGAGGGACCAGGTTACCTCATCTTCTACCACTCCTCCCCCAACTTACTCCACCCTGGCCACACTGGTCTTACTGCTTCTTGACCAAGGTAGGCGCAGCCCACCTTGGAGCATTTCCACACACTGTGTCCTCAGCTTGGTTCACTCTTCCCGCTGATAGCCGCGTGCTACCACCTCGATTTCTTCAAGCCTTTGCTCAGATGTTACCTTCTGAATGAGGCCTCCCTAGCAACTCTGTTTATAATTGCCGTATTCCCTACTCCCTTTCCCCCACTTTGTCTCTACTGCCGTCGCTATTTCTCCACTGCGATAACAATAGTACTGATAAACTGCGTGCTCTTGATTCCTAGTTTATTATCTGTCTTCCCCAACTAAAATGTTAGTTCAGAAGAGCCCCAACCACCTGGGCTCAAGCGAGTCTTCCACCTCAGCCTCCCAAGTAGCTGGGACTACAGGCAGGTGCGACCATGCCCAGCTAATTTTTTTATTTTTAGTAGAGACAAGGTCTCACTATGTTGCTCCAGCTGGTCTCAAACTCCTGGACTCAGGTGATCCTCTTACCCTGGCCTCCCAAAGTGCTAGGATTACAGGCGCGAGCACCCAGCCTAAAGTATTTTTTAAATAAATGAAAAGGATATAGCATTAAAATAGTGTTTACCAGTAGGGCGGAAGGGATGTAAATGTATTGCTGAGGAATACAAAAGGGATTTTAAATACATTCTAAATAATCTATATCTTGAAATAGCTGAAGTAAATATTGCAAAAATTAGCAATTGTTAAATCTAGGTGGTAAGTGTATGGATGACAATGTATCAATAAATCTGAAAATATTTTACAGTTTTTTAAAAACTAGAATTAACAAAATCAATAACATATATTTGCTTTTATTACCAGAAATGTAGTTTATAAGATCTGTCAGATAATTCTGTTAACATATAAAAATGAATGTACATGAAATTCCAGCACTTTGGGAGGCCGAGGCAGGCAGATCACTTGAGGCCAGGAGTTCAAGCCCAGCCTGGCCAACATGGCAAAACCCAGTTTCTACTAAAAATGCAAAAATTAGCTGAGTGTGGTGGCGCATGCCTGTAGTCCCAGCTACTCGGGAGGCTAAAGTGAGAGAATTACCTGAACCCAGGAAATGGAGGTTTCAGTGAACCCAAGAGATGGAGGTTTCAGTGAGCCGAGATCCCACCACTGCACTCCAGCCTGGGTGACAAAGTGAGTGAGACTCCGTCTCAAAAAAAAAAAAAAAAAAAAAAAAGAATCTATATGAAACTATGGAATACATAAGTAAATATATAAAAATCATTTTATGAATTCTGTCTAGTTTTTCCTATGCATATGATTCCAACTGAAAGACTGCAGTAGCCAATGGAGCAGACATCATAAACATTAAAATAATGACTACTTAGGGAAGAAAGCACATAAGCTCCTTGAGACAGCAAGGATTCAAAAGAAACAAGTAATTATTGCAAGAAAATATACATATCAACCAATGTAGTTTTCATTGCATCTTGAATAGTTTCCTTTCAACTACAATTTTTAAATCCCTCAGATATTTAATAAAACAGTAAAACATTTTTTCTAACATTGGACTCAATCAATATGACTTGAATTAAAATTGATGCGAACCTTTCCATCCAATGCATCTGACTTCTAGTGACTATCTAACAAGAACCCAAATGCAGTCATCCAAGTGATACCAATTTAAATTTTCCTTATTCAAGCCAATTATCAAAACTATGTCCCAATTTGAGGCCCAGAAACTGCCAGCCCTGGTGCATACATTACTGACAGGGAAACAGAGACCACCTGAGAAGGAAAGGCCTTTGCGTTTCTGCCAAAATAAAAGGCATCAGAGTTTTCTTCCAATGAATCACTATCTAAAATTGCCCTGGGCCAGAAGGGCCTCTGGTTACCTAATCTCTTGAAGCATAAGCAAGGTCTTCAGGATTCTGATATTGTCACTTTTGTAGAACAAGAGCATTGAAAACATTTAGAAGATAAGGCATCACATTGGCACTGAAGATCTCAAATGGAACCTGGCATCAGAATTCCTATTCAGGACTTTCAGTGGCAGGACTCGCCTACCTCGTGGAAGAAGATGACAGCCTTTAAAAGAAGGGAAGGTAGCTGGGTGCAGGAAACACAAGGCCAGGTTCCATGTGCCCAGGGAACTCTACAGGGCCACTTTGGCTATAATGACATCTCTATTTGTAAAACGGAAATAATTATATTCATCATCTAATAAAGACCTCCAGAACCTTAAGAGAAAAGAAGCAAAAATGCAAATGAATACGCGTCATGAACCTGCACAATGATTTCTCAACCTGGCTCTCTGAGTTCCAGACACATCCCCAAGTACCTACAGGAGGCAGGACTTAACATCGCATCAGGAAGTGGGGAAAGGAAACTAACATTTGTGAATTACAGGCTAGCATGACTCCTCAGTGCCTAGCACACAGTAAGGCACTCAACCAAATCTGATTTAATTCTCAAAATAACCCTACTAGGTAGCATTATGGGTCTCATTTAACAGATAAGAAAGGACTAAGGAGAACCAAATAAACTGCCAAAGAAAAACAAACAAGCACAGAAACTATGAAAAAACTCCAGTAAGTAGCGGACCTAGCACTCAAATCCACTTCAGTCTGATTCCAAAGCACCCGCACTAATTCATCTATATATTTAGTGATGTCCAACAGAAACACAGTATGAGCAACATATGTAATTTTAAATTTTCTAGTAGTCACATTAAAAAAGTTAAAAAGAGGCCGAGCGTGGTGGCTCATGCCTATAACCCCAACACTTTGCTCTCCTGCTCTAAGGCAGGAGGATTACTTGAGGCAGGAGTTCGAGACGAGCCTAGGAAACATCACAAGACTCTGACTCTACATAAAATAAAATTTAAAAATTAGCCGGGTGTGGTAGTGCCATTCTGTAGTCTCAGCTACTGGGAAGACTGAAGTGGGAGGATCACTTGAGCCCAAGAGTTTAAGGCTACAACGACGTATGATCACACACTGCACTCCAGCCTGGGCGACAGAGTGAGACCTTGTCTCAAAAAAAATTAAAAAATTAAAAAATATAAAATAAATTAAGCCAGTGAAATGTATTTTGATAATATATTTTATATAACCAATGTACCCAAAATACTATCAATTCATTGTGCAATCAATATAAAAGTTTTCCATTCTTTTTCTCATACTAAATCTTTGAAATTTACACTTACAGAATGCTTCAATTTGGACTAGCCACATTTAGTGCTCAACAGGCACTTCTGGCTAACAGCCACTGGTACTGGGACAGCACAGGTCTCTACCACACCGACTCCCATAAGCAAAAGGACTATTCCTCGGGGCCCAAGATGGATAGATATCCTCTGCCTCAGAGCTGGTAGAAAAGAGAAGCACGTTCCTGGAAGCACCATGCACCTTCTTTCCTTGAGTCAAGTGCATGTCAGCTGAAAAGTTTCCTCCTCGGTGATGCCTTCCCTGGCACAAAGTCACTCATCACCCCAACCTGTCACCCTCCTCCACAGGTCCTCTTCTATTTTCTTCTTGACACTTATCACTAAACTATTTTGTTCATTTATTTGTTCACTGTTCATTGACAATCTTCTCCAACTCTGCGGCCCACTAAACTTTTTTTCTTTCTTTTTATAGAGACAAGGTCTTACTATGTTGCCTTGGCTGGTCTCAAACACCTGGCCTCAAGCGAGTCTCCCGTGTCAGCCTCTCAAAGTTTAAAATTTAAGCTCCATAACAGCAGATCCTTTTCTGTATCTTTCATTACTCTCTTTCCAACAGTGTTTGACACACAGAAGGTATTCAATAAATATTGGTTGCATTAATGAATTGCTATAGCAAAAAGGGTATAAATTTCCTCCCCCACAAACTAGGAAATGCATTTTCCATAGAACAATATCATATGGAAATTCGTTTCCCAGACTCGCCCACCAAAGTCTACTTAACCCATAATGTAACAAAACCTAGGAGGAGATAACAGAGCACATGACAATGGCAGCAAGTGGTTTAGTAAAGCAAAACCTCCTCAAACGCCCAGTGCATGATCATCCCTTTCACTTTCCCACAGCCCCTGAAACATAGCAGGCTTTCAATATGAACAAATGAGTTGATTCTAAAGAGAAATTCCAGCTACACTATGAGTTAAATGATCATTTATGGGCTATCCTGGGAATCCAACCAACAATTACAGCACTGCTGTAAAAATATTTTGCAAGTGGTGTTCCCTGATTCCTTAATTTAGGTGAGGTCCCCCTGTTACATATGCCTGCGTTTAAAAAAAAAAAAAAGAACTACTCTGGCCAGTCACAATGGCTTAGGCCTAAAATCCCAGGACACAGCACTCTGGGTGTCTGAAATGGGAGGATCACTTAAGCTCAGGACATTGAGACCAGCCTGGAAAAGATAGTGAGAGCTCATCTCTACTAAAAATAAAAAATTAGCTTGGCATGGTGACACATGCCTATAGTCCTGAGGAGGCTGAGGCACAAAGATTGCTTGAGCCCAGGAGTTCAAGGCTGCAGTGAGCCCGGATTGCACTACTGCGCCCCACCCTGGGCAACAGAGATAGACCCCATCTCAAAAAAAATAAATAAATAAAAAAGAAAGAAAAGAAAAAACTACTATTGTGTGAAGCAACAGAAATTCAACCCAAACTAGCTTAAATAAATAAGGGAAATTTATTGTAAAGATTCTGAGGAACCCAGTTGGATCTCAGAAAGAACTCTAACCAAAAACCCAAACACTGCCAGAACTTTCACTCCATCTCCAGGATCCAAACCTCTGCGTAACAGAGTCACGTCCTCCCATCCCCTAACTGTGGCTTCCTCCACTCCTTCAGGACTTATGATTGGAACTATGGCCCCTAAAAGGACCAACACTTTCACACTGCTGTTTAGACACCCAGAAATTCCTTGGTCTTCTAGCCTCTGACCCATTTCAAAAATCCCTGGCCCTGACTGGGCGCAGTGGCTTACACATATAACCCCAGCACTTCGGGAGACCAAGGCGGGCAGATCACTTGAGCTCAGGAGTTTAAGACCAGCCTGGGCAACATGGCAAAACCTCGTCTCTACAAAAAATACAAAAATTACCTGGGTGTGGTGGTACGCACCTGTAGTCCCAGCTACTCGGGAGGCTGAGGCAGAATTGCTTGAGCCTGGGAGGTCAAGGCTGCAGAGAGCCAAGATAGTGCCACTGCACTCCAGCCTGGGCGACAGAATGAGATCCTGTCTCAAAAAAATCCCTGGCCCAGCTTGGCAGGTGCTCATCCTCGGACCCAGCCTCGGGTCAAGCTGCACTAACAATAACCACAGGAACGCCTGGGTATAAGAGGAGATTCCTAGAAAAGGGGTGCCAGGCAGATGACCCCAATGCAGTCCTTTACAGCTCCCCTTAAACACTGTACTTCACGTTCATTATCTTCATCACATGTGAAACTACCTGTGTAAAGTTTACCTTTCTTAACTAGTTGATCCTGCCAGTTTTTTTTTTTTTAAAAAAAAAAGGAAAATAAAGTTTACCTTTCATATTAAGGCATCTGATTAAGGAAGGCAGAATATGTATTTCTCTTGCTCTCCACTGTTATCCCCTCATGAGGAGTAGTTTTTGGCCCCTAGATGCCCCTCAGAATATTTTGGTTAAGCAAATGAAACTATTTTAAAATGAAATTTTAAGGTGAAACTATACAGTCAATGTAATACTCCTCATTAAGAACTTTTTATACAGACTAATGATGGATTAAAACTCTTAATGGTTGATAAAACCTCCTCCCATTCACAGGTAAGCACCTGGAACAATTCAGTCGGGAACCTAGTGTCACAGACCATAAAATCCTATAGCCGGGCATGGTGGCTCATGCCTGTAATCGCAGCACTTTGGGAGAACAAGGCAGGTGGGTCACCTGAGGTTGGGAGTTCAAGACCAGCCTGACCAACCAGAGAAACCCTGCCTCTACTAAAAAATACAAAATTAGCTGTGTGTGGTGGCCCATGCCTGTAATCCCAGCTACTCAGCAGGCTGAGGCAGGAGAATCGCTTGAATCCGGGAGGCGGAGGTTGCGGTGAGCTGAGGTCGTGCCATTGCACTCCAGGCTGGGCAACAAGACCGAAACTCCGTCTCAAAAAAAAAAAAAAAAAATCCTATAATACCTTGACCAAAACTACTTTGTCTAAATAGTTCCTGCACACACACTAGCTAGGTTCCCCACAGGAAGCAATGCCGTAGGCGGCAACTTAACAGTAGACACTCTATCAAGAAAAGTGATAGGGCTCAGAAAAACAAATCCGCAAAGTGAACCCTCAAGTAACAAAAGCAGCAAAGGAGTAGGAGGGAAGAGGACAGCATCGTGTTTACAGCCTAACAAAGGGTAAGATGCCCTGGGACTGCAGCAACACAAGCTTTCACTAACAAAGTGACCCAATTTAGCTGGCACAGGAAATTCAAATTCTGGGTAAGGTAGGATCTTCACAGGGCACAAATTTGTGGTCCCAGACTTTTAGGGGACATTCTAAATGCTACACTTTACTGGTGATATTAAATATTAATTCATTTACTCAAACCCAAAGTAAAATATCTCTAACTCGTTAGTGAAAAAGTTGAGGTACAATACTACAGAAAAACTAGGCTGGGCATGGTGGCTCACGCCTATAATCTCAGCACTTTGGGAGGCCAAGGCAGGTGGTTCACCTGAGGTCAGGAGTTCAAGACCAGCCTGGCCAACATGGCGAAACCTGTCTCTACCAAAAATACAAAAATTACCCAGGCGTGGTGGTGGGTACCTGTAATCCCAGGTACTCAGGAGGCTGAGGCAGGAGAATTGCTTGAACCCGGGAGGCAGAGATTGTCGTGAGCCACGCTCATGCTGCTGCACTCCTGCACTCCAGCCTGGGCAACAGAGCAAGATTCCGTCAAAAAAAAAGTACAGTATATAATTTGTTCAATTATTCAATTATTAGTAGTAGTGTGCCCATTTTAAAGATGAGAGCCTTAGAGGCAGTAAGTAACTTGGCACAAATCAGTTTAGCTAAAAATGGCTAAAAGAATACTTCAACTGAGGTCTTTAATACTAAATCCATTATTCTTCCTACTGCCTGAGAAATGAGATAATTTTGGTATAAGTAAGTATTTCTTAAACTTATAATGCCGGGCATCATGGTGCACACCTGCAGTCCCAGCCTCCCCACTTGGGAGGCTGAGGCAGGAGAATTGCTTGAACCCGGGAGGCAGAGATTGCAGGAGCCAAGATCACGTCACTGCACTCCAGCCTGGGAGACAGAATAAGACTCTGTCTCAAAAATAAATAAATAAGCTGGGAACAATAGACACCAGGGCCTACTTGAGGGTGGCCTCAGTAAGGACTGAAAAAACTACCTATCAGGTATTACGCTATTTACTAGGGTGACAAAATTATCTGTACACCAAACCCCATGACAGGTAATTTACCCATGTGACAAACCTGCACATGTACCCCTTGAACCTAAAATAAAAGCTGAAAAGAAACAAAAAAAAAAAGAAACAATCTAGAGAGATGGAGGAGCCTGATCATAGAGTCATTAGTCACACTGGAGATTTGGGGCTTTATTCTGTAAGTGTTAGAAAATTCTTGAAAGAATTTTCAAGTGAGTGAAATGATAGTGCGTTTAAATTTTAGACATGGTGACAGAAGGAGAGATGGGTTTAAGGGGAAACAAAAGAGAAAGAGATAGTGGAGAGGGGTAATGAGGGCCTGAATTAGCGACATAGTAGCAGACAGGTGAAGGAAGGATACAGGAGGAGAAGAAAGAGTGATGACACACTCCTTAGGAAGATGTTCATGTTTATGGCTTCAGTGACTTGGGTAACTGAAATAAGTAAGTAAAAAAAGAGGAGCTTCAGGTTTTAGGGAGAAGGGACTGAGGCCGGTTTTGTATACATTGAATTTTGTGATGTCTGTGGGCATTGAACCAGTTATGTCCAGTAGGCATCTGGATAAAAGAGTGTGATGTGTAGGAGAAAATATTCGGATGGGATGGTGATGCACACTTGGCAGCAATAAGCATAGAGGTGACAGAGCCACAGGAATGAGTGAAACCAGCTAAAGAAGGCATATGGAAGAAGAGGGTTTCAGAAAGAATCAGGTAAACTGCAACATTAAAGGGGTGAACCAGCCCAGGGAGGAGACTCCGCAAGAAGGAGCAGACAGAAGCGAGAGGAAGATCCAAGAAATGTGGGGATGAAACATTTCCACATGTCAATGGCCAACAGTGTCTCTGCAACAAAGTCACTGAGTTAGGAAAGGACTGAAAATGCATCCATCCTATTTCTCAATGCCAAATCACTAGTACTCCTTTAGGGCTGGGCGCGGTGGCTCACGGCTGTAATCCCAGCACTTTGGGAGGCCCAGGTGGGCGGATCGTCTGAGGTCAGGAGTCCAAGATCAGCCTGGCCAACATGGTGAAACCCCATCTCTACTAAAAATACAAAAATTAGCCGGGCATAGTGACGGATGCCTGTAATCCCAGCTACTCCAGAGGCTGAGGCAGGGAGAGTTGCTTAAACCCGGGAGGCGGAGGTTGCAGTGAGTCCAGATCACACCACCACACTCCAGCCTGGGTGACAGAGGGAGACTCCGTTTCAAAATAAAAAAAAAAGACAAAATCACTAGTACTCCTTCAAAAAGGAAGAAGAGGGAGAGAGAGCATTTGTGTGGCATGGCAGGGCTGGTACCCAGTACCTGTGGTAGAGAAGTGAATGAAAGGTGAAAGAAGGGAGCGGTGACAGTTTCTTTCTCAGATGTGCCTGCCTGAGAATAGAGGAAATGTGTTCAAAGTGGTTCTAGGATCAAAGCCCCAAAGTCAGTCATAAGACCACGTGGCATTGATGGGGGCCAGGCTGATTCACCAACTGCACCAGCCAACAGCCTCCATGGAGAAACGATAAGAGGAAACTCACTGGGCGGTGCCGGGAAAGTGACGCACCTGGACACTTCCTGACTGCCATGGAAATCAGATAGGAGGGGTAGGGAAGAGGATCCAAATAGAATGGGGCACTGGATTTGCATGGATTAGATGAGGGAAGAGGTGAAGGGAAAGTGAAGGAGGTGTCCGGGGTACCTCAGGAACAAAAATGTCAGCATATTCCAACATGAGCTAAGGGGACACTTCAGATAGAACTTCAGACTGTTGGTTCAGTGTGAGTAATAGGATTCAACACTATCAGAAAGGGCTGGGCTCAGTGGCTCACCACCTATAATCCCAACACTTTTAGGAGCCTGAGGTAGGAGGATTGCTTGAGGCCAGGAGGTCAAGGCTGTAATGAGCCATGATTGCAACACTATACCCTAGCCTGGGTGACACAGTGAGACCCTGTCTCAACAAACAAACAAACAAACACTAACAGAAAGGAAGGACGCAGGTCTTTATTAGCATGCACTCCCCGACCCCCTGCAATTCCTGGCTCCCTCCCAAGATTCAGAGTTGCTGGGCTCTGCCTGCTTAGCACTCACAACCCTGCTTAGGTCTCCAGGGGCAATCAAATGGCTGCTTCCCTTTTTGTAAGTGAAAGGTCACGTCTCCATCTGCAAAGAAAGCCATTCCTCTCATCTGTTTGCTTCTCTAGGAATGAGTATGCAATAAGAAATCTGGGGAGTGCTACGAATGGTAAATAGTAATATGCAGGGAGAATTGAAGAATAGGAAATAGGAGTGAAATCTAATTTAAACTGAGGAAATTACAAAAGAGAAACTATACCATGAATAAATACATAATATTAAAAATCTAAGGGAAAAAGATAAATAAATAACTCTTGCTTCCAGAATCTATTCTTTAGCCTGGTGCTCCTCAGAACATTGATCAGAGTCCTATATCTAAAAATTGTCAGTTCAAGCTCCTTCTTTTACATTTCTTCCCCTCCTTTTCTTTCATACAGAACAGGGGTCAGCCAATGAAGGCAAGGGGGCAGATGCAGCCCGTGACCTGCTTTTGTGCGGCCCAGGAGCTAAGAATGGTTTTTACATTTTTAAAGGATTATAACAAATAAACAAAACCAAAGTAAAATACTCAACAGAGACTGTATGTAACCTGGGAAACCTAAATTAATTTGCTATCTGGCCCATTACAGGAAAACTTTGCCAACCTCTAAGACAGATGAAGACTCTGCTGCCCAGTAAGGCAGAGACGTTTTTGAGCCTACAGAGCTATTCAGCAGCAGAGCTCAGACAAGAATCCGTTTCTCTTGGCTCTAAGTCCAGGGTGCTTTACCCACCACCACATCAAACATAGATGTGAAATAATTTCCACTTGAAGGTAAAAAAAAAATAAAGGGAGACTTTAGGTCTTCCTTAAGACCCACATAAATAAACTGTAAAATAAAGATTCTACTAATATTGTTTTAAGGACTCCCGGGAGAGTAATATCAAACGGGAAGGAAATATTTAGTCATGCGCAGCACACACCTCTCCACTGTCCGTTCCTCCTCTCACCTTTCACTCTTAAAGTGTCTCCTGAAATGTGTTCTAGTCTCTGTCACCTGGAAAAGAATGCTTGTGGAGAAGAGATGTCAGGAAGTATGATCTGTTCATGCCAAGCGCCCATACTCCACCCTTCCCACTCACAATCACACACATAAAAGCAAACTGTGGAGTTACATGGCAACCCACAGACATCTCAATCACACCACACACAGTTAAGACTATGCCCAAAATGGTTTCACTGGTAATCCAAGTCAAAATGCCTCTATTTTAATACTTAAAGCAGCTTTATATGCAATCCGATCACCTAACCTTTGATGAAGTTATATGTCCTAATCAAAACTCACCTAGAAACTTCCAAGGAAAATCCAAATGGTAATAACCCCAGCACAGAACTTCCCACACTAACCAGACTATTCTCCATGTTAGCTCTCTACTTTGAATGGTCATTCATTAAAACAAACAAACAAACAAACAAAAAACTCCTCTTGTGGCAGATATTGAATATCAATTACTAGGAAAGGGCAGTGATAATTTATCTGTCTTTATAAATCATAACACATTCCCCATCATCTCATCAGACATATCTCAGTGCCCACGGCCTTGTTCTGTCTTGGTGCTGGCTGGCACTGACCCCAACTGTAACAATATTATTAACAACATCATTAATATCCTAAAAGGCAAGAAGTCAAAATAAAAAGATAAATACAAATTTCATATAAAATATTATTTTAGAATGTTATATTAAAATAGATTTTAGAAACTAGTTTAGTTTTTTTTCACAGAACTACTAAGACATAATCTTAAATAACAGAATCCAGGTTCAGTGTCTTTATTGAGTATTCCTTCCACATCTTCTTAAGGAAAATCCATATAAGAATTTTTTTAGAAAATGAAGAGAAGGCGGGAAGGAAGAAGAAAAGGAAAAAGGAAAGAGTGAAATAATAAGAAAAACCCTCAGCCAAACGTAGTTCATGACTTTTCAGTCCAAGGTTGTTCCATAGCTTTTAAACTATGTAGTATTATTTTTGTTATTTGTTAGAGAGTTTCACTGGTCTTTTGGGGTGATGCACAGTAGAGTTCCCAATAATGTTGCCTCTTATAGTACACCTGCCATGTTTCTTGGTATTCTAATAATGCACTAATCTAAAACCTTGCTCCTCATACCTCACTGTTGAATCAATTCATTTGTAGGTTCTTGTGGATTTCTAGTAAATACATACATATATTTTTTGAGATAAGGTCTCACTCTGTCGCCCAGGCTGGAGTGCAGTGGCACAATCACAGCTCACCACAGCCTAGACCTCCCGGCCTCAGGTGATCCTTCTGCCTCAGCCTCCAGAGTAGCTGGGACTACAGATGTGCACCACCACGCCCAGCTAATTTTTTCTGTTTTTTGTAGAGATGGGGTTTCTCAATGTTGCCCAGGCTGGTCTCAAACTCCTGGGCTCAAGTGATCTACCTGCCTCAACCCTCCCAAAGTGTTGGGATTCTAGGTATGAGCCACCATACCTAGCCTAGGAAACATATTTTTAACCAATAACCAATTTTAAGAAAATTAACAATTAGTCTAGGGTAGCTATAGATATTATTTACAAAAATCTAACAAATAAAAAAATGTGAAGTGTTTTTCTATTCTAAATAGAGCCTATTTATGACATCAAGAAATTTAGGTAAGTTTAGGGTAGGGTAGGGTAGAGTAGAGTAGGGTATTGTGTGGTATGGTATGGGATGGATGGATGGATGAATTGTGCATTTGTTTCTGCGTTTATTCCCAAAGTTCAGTCTAACCAGTTAATTGACGGTTAATTTCTCACTGTTTTCATTTAGGAGAAATAACCACTTTTGGCAGCCTTTTATCTTCACAAAAGTGAGTAATTGTGCACAGTCACTAATATATTTTTCTGGCCATTATTCAACTTGCTGCTTAGCTAATAAATTGTAAAAACCATTTTCATCCTGGAAATATTTCAGGACAGAAGATCCACTCTAATAACAAACAACAGAATAAAGACAACTTTCCTGTTTCAGATAAAGATTTGGTCCTATTTGCTTTTGGTCTGTGTCTTGTTATCACTCCATAGTTAATTATAATAAAGAAAAAAGTTTTGATCTCACAACTGCCTCTAGTGTCTCTCTGGCTCCAGGTTAGAATGGAAGAGAGTGAAGAGTCTGTGTGAGTGTGCTTGCCCCTTCTCTCTCTAATTCTGCACATCTGTCTCTTTTGTCTGCATTTCCTCTTTTTAGCTCTTTATCTGTGTATCTTTCTCTGACTTATTTATCCTGTTTCTATTTTCTGCTCCTTCGATTCCCAACCTTTCTAATGCACTTTTTCTCCTGATGGGCCCTTCTTATGGAAACAACTATACATTTATAATAATTTTTTTTTTTAATTTACTAAACAGAATTTGATGTCCTCTGTTCTTGGGGGCACTGAGTAAAAGCTTTTTGTTTTTGCCAAATCTTAAACACTTTCTCCATAAGCCACATCTAGTCCCAGCTCTATAACTGAAATTCTTGGCTCCTTTTCTCTAAATCCCATCCTTTCTTCAAAGTTCACCATCATTTACCCAGCTGCTTGAGCCAGAAACCTAGAAGTCATCTTTGAGTTCTGTTTCCTTACGTCCATTTCAAATCCACTGGCAGGCCTATAGGCTATCAACCCAAAACATACCCAAATCTATCTACTTCACTCCATCTACCCTACCATCCCCCTCATAAAAGGCACCAGAATCTCTTCTGCAGTCACCTTAGTATCACTGCTTCTACTCTTGCCTTCCTTCCACAGTGGCCAGAATGAAATTTGAAAACATAAACTTATGGCCCTCCTTTGCTTAAAGGCCTCCCGTGGCTTACCACTGCAATTAGCACCTAATCCAAACTCCTATACAATCTGGTCCTCACTCATCTTTTGGATTTCATCTTTTTGTTCCACAAACATGTCAAGCTCCTTCCTGCTTTTGGCCCTAGGCATGGTCCACCCCTCTGTCTGGAATGCCCAGATTGCTGCATGGTTGGTTCCTTATTATCATTCAGGCCTCTACTTAAATATCACCTCTTCACAGCAGCCTATGTTGACTTACAATCTAAAGTAGTCTCTAGAGGCAACTCTATCATACCACCCTATACTAAGGTTCTGCAGAGCCACTATCAAATATTTCTTATGAAATAAACTTTTTGCTTATTGCTTTGTTCTTCTTCTCCCAAAAGAATGTAAGCACCCTGAAAGCAGAAACCCAGCCTTTTTTTTTTTTGAGACGGAGTCTGGCTCTGTCACTCAGGCTAGAATACAATGGCTCAATCTCAGCTCACTCCAACTTTGCCTCCCGGGTCCAAGCAATTCTCCTGCCTCAGCCTCCCAAGTAGCTGGGATTACAGGCGTGCACCACTACATCTGGCTAATTTTTGTATTTTTAGTAGAGATGGGGTTTCGCCATGTTGGCCAGGCTGGTCTTAAACTCCTGACCTCAAGCGATCCACCCGCCTCAGCCTCCCAAAGTGCTGAGATTACAGGCATGAACCACCATGCCCAGCCAACCTGGCCTATCTTATGCACTACCCCATGCCCAATAACCAAAGAGGTTCCAGGAACTTAATAAGTTCTCAATAAACATTTTATAAATGAATGGTTGAATGAAAATCCCACAGTCTTCCCTTACCAATGTATCCTACAATGATAATTTTCCTTTACAAATGTGCAGCATTAATTTTACTTTTAATGTCTTGCAACAACTCTTATATAGCTCATAGCTGCTTTAAATATTATTTAACACTTCATGACATCACCACCAACCACAAATATTAAATACGTACCTCCTAGAGTTGAATGAATAAGGGCAGACAACACACACACAAAAATGCTTCTATCAGAAAATTAATTAGCCCATTTACCTGAGTGCGCTATCTCAGTGGGATCCTTGTATTTCTGGGTGTCATATGGTACAGCTGCCCGGATGGTTAAAAATAAAACTATTCATGATACATTCTCCACAGAACATCCAGGTGGGTCCTAGGCAAAGTAGTACTACGTGCAAATTGTTGTTGATATGAAATAATTTGAACAAAAGACAGGGCCAGGAGCAGGGGCTCATGCCTATAATCCCAACACCTTGGGTGGCCAAGGTAGGAGGACTGCTTGAGGCCAGGAGTTCAAGACCAGCCTGAGCAACATAGTGAGACCTCCATCTCTACAAAAAAAATTTAGTAATAAATAAACAAAAAACAGTTATGCAGGTATTTCATTTAATCTAAGGTACAACTGGAGTAAAAGAGAAAGTAAGTGGATAGATCTGATGTAGCTTGAGAAACCACTTAGAATTTTGTTTTTAGGGAGAAAGGCATTGCTTCTCCAAACGTATCAGTTGCCTTTGTTAATAACGGTCTGGTGCCCTGGTTGCTGGTCACTAAAGGGTAGGTGTCTTTAGAAGTAATGAATATTTTAGGTCTCGTCACCTTGCTTTGCCACTGAAACAATCTGCTGAAGGGAGAGGGGCCTTTATTTTGTAATTCTATCTTCTAGAAAGCTGACCTTCCTAATGAGTTGGCAAGCTATCACCATTTACCACAGCACATACAATACTCAAGTTCAAAGTAGGTTCCATAAAAGTGGGAGCCACTCTTCAGTTTATAATCCGAGCCTAACTGATAAACAAAACAAGAAGTCTTCATTGCCCATGCAGTAGCATGCATGTGTGCTGTAACAGCACTGCAGAAAAAGTAAAAATGATGTAGCACTTCCTGGCAGACGTGACATCTGATCTTTGGACTTGCGTCATAAAACACCCTTAAAACAAGTAAAAATCTGGTGCAATTTAATATCTGATTGTGTGTACTTGGTTGCCTATAAAGAATGTAAAATGGTTTATGGACATCAAATTTAGAATTGTTTAAATCATCTCTGGAAAAAAAATACCGTTTTATGGGCCAGAACACATGATCATCTTTCCAGAGGTAAGCAAACACTACTATTTTGAGATAACCCCATACAGTTCAGTTTTTTTACCACCATTTGTTTTTTTAAAAAGATTATTTATTTATTTTCATTTATTTACTTTTAGAGACAGGCTCTCACTATGTTACCCAGGCTGGACTTGAACTCCTGGCCTCAAGCGATCCTTCCACTTCAGTCTCCCAAGTAGTTGGGATTATGGGCATAAGCAACGACACATGCCACCACCATTTCTTTTAACATTGTTCTGAAAGGTATTCTAAAATATGAAACGCTCAGCTAATAACACTAATTGTAAGCCATTAGAAAGCAGTATTTCTATGTTGCAATCTTCCTTATCCTGTCACATATATCCCCCCTCAAGCCATTCTTCTAATGCTCATGTTCTGATCATTCAAATGATTAAACTGGCCCAATGGTAAACCTACACTTGCCTTCCGTTGTTGGAAAAAAGACAGATCTGCTACTGCACGGTTTTCATTGAAGTTTTTTACAATTTTAAAAACAAAAAAGAAGATTAAAAGAAAAAATGACTACGCGAGGCACAGTGGCTCATGCCTGCACTTTGGCACTTTGGGAGGCTGAGATTGGGTGGGTGGATCACTTGAAGTCAGAAGTTCAAGACCAGCTTGGTCAACATGGTGAAACCCCATCTCTACTAAAATACAAAAATTAGACGGGCATGATGGCACATACCTGTAGTCCCAGCTACTCGGGAAGCTGAGACACGAGAACGATTTGAACGCAGGAGGCAGAGGTTACAGTGAGCCAAGATCATGCCACTGCACTTCAGCCTGCATGACAGAACAAAACCCCATCTCAAAAAAAAAAAAAGAAAAGAAGAAAAAATTACTAGGACGATGTTAGAAATAAGTTTGGTTTTGACTCTGATAAAATAAACATTCCCTGGAGGGAAAAAAATACAGAATGATGATTCAAACATGAAGCAATTAAAATTTTCTTGAAATCTTCCTTCCAGAAATAAAATCAGAAAGGAGACATCTTTACATATATATCTTTAGAGTCAGTCATAACCTTTGGTATACACAGTGAAATGAAAAGCCTATTTGACCTCATTCTAAAGTTGTTTTGGGAAAACCTCCAAGCCTGGTGTCTGGGACAGCACGGTGCCTTTAAATGGCCTCCTCTTCCCTGGCAGGACATGCTGGACTCCACATAAAAGGCACCTTCCACCACCAGCCAAGTGTCTGCAGACTTCGTTTCCTGAACATCCCTTGCTCAGCACTTCTTGCTCCGTTCTCTGGACCTGCAGTGCCCTCTGAGAGCTCCATAGGTGAATTACTCCATTATAACTTTGGTCTGATAAATAATCCAGTCTCTCCCAGATCCCTCCCAGCCACCCTTCTGTGTAGCCTTCTTGGTTGAACACACTCCACTACTTGCCTCCAGGGCGAACTCTCTCTGCTCAACCAGGCTAAGAGACACCCTTTATCCATATATTTCAGCCAAGGGTAACCCCCACCAGGCATATCCTGATCTCCGATGAGAACTGGTCAATGGAGACTCAAGGGAAAAGTGAAACTTGGAGTCTGTTTATGAATAAAGGTGCCCGGTGCAGTGGCTTACACCTGTACTTCTAGCACTTTGGGAGACCAAGGCGGAAGGACTGCTTGGGCTCAGGAGTTCAAGACCAGCCTGGGCAACAGAGTGAGACCCCATCTCTACTAAAAATAAAAAATTTAAAAAAATTAGTCAGGCATGGTGGCGCATGCCTGTAGTGCCATCTATTCAGGAGGCTGAGGCAGGAGGATTGCTTGAGCCTAAGAGATTGAGGCTGCAGTGAGCTATGATCACACCACTGCACTCTAGCCTGGGTGACAGAGTGAGACTCTGTCTCAAAAAGAAAGGAAAAAAGGGACCAAATGGTATCCTGTTCTGTACTTTTTCCTTAAAACCTAGTAACAATTTAGTAAATCAGTCAATACTCATGTTTTAATCTATATGTTAAATTCAGTACAAACGTTAGCAATAAAAATAAATTAACTCACTTTAATTTCCTGATTCAATAGTCACAGGCGCCGGTTTCATGTTACTGAGTTATGAAACCAATAAAACAACAATATTAAAGGAAATTCTTAAAAAGAAAAAAAAGTATTTACAATTCTACAACCATAAAACACCAATGTACCACATGAATAAGTACAATTATTATCTGTCAATTAAAAATATATAATTATTTTTTAAAACATCAACTACTGATTTGGGGATATTCCTTTTCAGTCTTTTATCACGTATATATTCATTGTGAGACAAGATCTTTTCATAATTTGGTGCCTTTATGTACTCCTTTCCCATTTTTCATCAGGCAAATTCCTGCACTCCTTTCAAAACCCGGCTCAGATATGATGCCTTCCCCAAATACCTGCAGGCAAAGCAGCTGCTGAGCTCTTAAGGTCTCACAGCAGTCTGTTAATAACCCTATTGCAGCAGTAACCCTGCTGTGGTAGAATTTATCTGTGTTCATGACTATCCTCTGAAAAATTGTACACTCCATTAGAGTAAAAACCTTTCTTTATTCACCTTTATATCCCCAAGGCCTGACATATGAGCTGCTAAGTCTACGTGCAAAGAAGGAATGAAACAATTATGATCATGGTGAACATAAAATCTGGATTCAGCTTTAAGTTCATGTTATATCAAAAACATTATCTATTACCCATCTCCACGAACTGCTAGAAGGAAGAAATTTGTTTGCATAACGGTCTCCCATAAAAGGTTACTAGGAAACTACAGAAGACTTGGACTTACATGAGGCTTTTGGTAGGCAGCATTAAATCCTTTGGTAACAAGACAAGGTGTCAATTACACACAAACGTGCACGTATACATAATGATATGGTTTGGCTGTGCCCCACCCAAATCTCATCTTGAATTGTAATCCCCATAATGCCCACATGTCATGGGAGGGACCCATAGGAGGGAACTGAATCGGTTTCCCCCATGCTGTTCTTGTGATAGTGAGTTCTCATGAGATCTGATGGTTTTATAAGCATCTGGCACTTCCCCTGCTGGCATTAATTCTCTCTGCTGCCACCCTGTAAAGAGTTGCCTTCCAGCCATGATTGTAAGTTTCCTGAGGCCTCTCCAGCCATGCGGAACTGTGAGTCAATTAAACCTCTTTTCTTTATAAATTACCCAGTCTTGGGTAGCACATTTCTAGCAGCATGAGAATGGACTAATATCACACTGTTCAAATGTGAAGGGGCCTACAGCACAGTGCAGGGTGCAGATCCCACTAGCATACTCTTATACTCAGAGATAAAACCATGTCCATTAGGACAAGTAATTAGGAGGAATTAAGAAGCAGCATGTAGAGTTGAGAAATGACTGCACTTAGGTGTTTAAAAAAAAACCTATGTTCAAGTTATTAGCTATATGATATTATTTGTCCATCAACAAAACATTTTTGCACTCTGCTGGATGCTGGAAATTCAGCGATGACAGATAGGGTCCCCCTCACAAAGCTTCCAGTCTGACAGAGGAAACAGACAATAAAACAGGCAATCACAGTGCAGTATGGCTGGCACTAAGAAAGCACACTGGAGGGCCAGAAAAGCCTCCTGGAGGAAGTTAAGTCCTGAAAGAATTTAGCAAAGAAAAAAAGGTGGCATGCAGGGGTAGGGACCTGTCTTTCCAGGCAGAGGGAATGATATGCATAAAGGCCCAGTGGCAGGTATAGAATAGGAATCCTGTCTAATCACCTTACAGAGCAATTCTGAGGTTCAAATTGGATGTTGATGTGGAAGGGTAAATTCTTTTGCAAATGGTACTTATTCATAAGACTTTAACATTAAAAACCAGTTTTGCAATTCTTCAATAATTCAGAGAATCAGAAAGTAGAGCTGAAGTAAAAAAAATAAGGTAGTTACTCTACTTCAGTGCTCCTCAGCCTTTTTTCTATATCACCCCTGTATTCGTTTACAAGGGCTGCCATAACAAAGTGCCACAGAATGGGAAGCTTCAACAACAGAAATGTATTTTCTGAATTCTGGAGGCCACAGTCTGAGATCAAGGTGCCGGCAGGGTTCCTTTCTACTAGGCATGGCTCCCTTTACCTTCATGTGGTCTTTCCCTCTGTGTGTGTCTGTGTCCAAATTTCCTCTTATAAGGAAACAAGTTATATTGATTAGGGTCTGCCCATATGACCTCATTTTATTTTAATGATCTCTTTAAAGGCCCTGTCTCCAAATACAGTCACATTCTGAGGTACTTGGGGTTAGGATTTCAACATACGAATTTGAAGGGAAACATTCTTCCAGCCAAAGGAAGCTTTTTAGACTTTTTTTTTCCTAATCAGCTCCCTTCCCCATGAAGTTTAAATCTCTCTTTGGGGTTACAGTAAGTCTGATCACAGCCACAATGAACATACAGAAACTCAGCAAAATGTGAATGGATAACTACAGTGGGTATACCCATATGACAGAATATTATTCAGCCATTAAAAGGAATGAAGCACTAATAAATGCTACAATGTAGGTGACCCTTGAAAACACGCTAAGGGAAAGGAACCCATGGACACGAAAGACCTCATATTTAGATATTATACAATGCCATTTATATAAAATGTCCAGAATAGGCAAATTCCATAGAGACAGGAAGCAGATTAGTGGTTGCTAGGAGACTTGGTTGCTAGGGGTTTGGGGGAGGGAGTAACCAGGAGTGACTGCTAATGGTTTCTTTTTAGGGTGATGAAAATGTCTAGAATTCACAATAAAAAATGATGAAGGGGATATTACCACTGATCCCACAGAAATACAAACTACCATCAGAGAATACTATAAACACCTCTATGCAAATAAACTAGAAAATCTAGAAGAAATGGATAAATTCCTGGACACATACACCCTCCCAAGACTAACCCAGGAAGAAGTCAAATCCGTAAATAGACCAATAACAAGTTTTGAAATTGCATCAGTAATTAATAGCCTACCAGCCAAAAAACAGCCCAGGTCCAGACGGATTCACAGCCAAATTCTACCAGAGGTACAAAGAGGAGCTGGTAACATTCCTTCTAAAACTATTCCAAACAATAGAAAAAGAGGGACTCCTCCCTAACTCATTTTATGAGGCCAGCATCCTCCTGATACCAAAATCTGGCAGACACAACAAAAAAAGAAAATTTCAGGCCAATATCCCTGATGAACATCGATGTGAAAATCCTCAATAAAATACCGGCAAACCAAATCCAACAGCACATCAAAAAGCTTATCCACCACAATCAAGTCGGCTTCATCCCTGGGATGCAAAGCAGGTTTAACATACACAAATCAATAAATGTAATCCATTACATAAACAGAACCAATCACAAAAACCACATGATTGTCTCCATTGATGCAGAAAAGGCCTTCGATAAAATTCAATACCCCTTCATGCTAAAAACTCTCAATAAACTAGGTATTGATGGAACGTATCTCAAAATAATAAGAGCTATTCATGACAAACCCACAACCAATATCATACTGAATGGCTCAAAACTGGAACCATTCCCTTTGAAAACCGGCACAAGACAAGGATGCCCTCTCTCACCACTCCTATTCAACATAGTATTGAAGTTCCAGCCACGGCAATCAGGCAAGAGAAAGAAATAATGGGTATTCAAATAGGAAGGGAGGAAGTCAAATTGTCCCTGTTTACAGATGACATGATTGTATATTTAGAAAACACCATCGTCTCAGCCCCAAAACTCCTTAAGCTCATAAGCAACTTCAGCAAAGTATCAGGATACAAAATCAATGCGCAAAAATCACAAGCATTCCTACACACCAATAATAGATAAACAGAGAGCCAAATTATGAGTGAACTCCCATTCACAACTGCTACAAAGAGAATAAAATACCTAGGAATACAACTTACAAGGGACATGAAGGACCTCTTCAAGGAGAACTACAAATCACTGCTCAAGGAAATAAGAGAAGACACAAACAAATGGAAAAACATTCCATGCTCATGGATAGGAAGAATCAATATCGTGAAAATGGTCATACTGCCCAAAGTAATTTATAGATTCAATGCTATTGTCATCAAGCTACCATTGACTTTCTTCACAGAATTAGAAAAAAACTACTTTAAATTCCATATGGAACCAAAAAAGAGCTCGTATAGCCAAGACAATCCTAAGCAAAAAGAACAAAGCTGGAGGCATCATGCTACCTGACTTCAAACTATACTACAAGACTACAGTATATACCAAAACAGATATATAGACCAATGGAACAGAACAGAGGCCTCAGAAATAACAACACACATCTACAACCATCTGATCTTTGACAAACCTGACAAAAACAAGAAATGGGGAAAGGATTCCTATTTAATAAATGGTGCTGGGAAAACTGGCTAGCCATATGCAGAAAACTGAAACTGGACCCCTCCTTACACCTTATACAAAAATTAACTCAAGATGGATTAAAGATTTAAACGTTAAGACCTAAAACCATAAAAACCCTAGAAGGAACCTGGGCAATACCATTCGGGACATAGGCATGGGCAAAGGCTTCATGACTAAAATACCAAAAGCAATGGCAACAAAAGCCAAAATTGACAAATGGGATCTAATTCAACTAAAGAGCTTCTGTACAGTAAAAGAAACTATCATCAGAGTGAACAAGCAACCTACAGAATGGGAGAAAATTTTTGCAATCTATCCATCTGACAAAAGGCTAATACGCAGAATCTACAAGGAACTTAGAACAAATTTACAAGAAAAAAACAACCCCATCAAAAAGTGGGCAAAGGATATGAATGAGGACTCTCCGTTTCCTTATCTGCACAATGAAAATTTAGGATTAGAAAATAGCTATTAACCAATAATAATTACAGAAGTTGCTAACCCATTATATGAATAGACACTTTTCAAAAGAAGACATTTATGCAGCCAACAAACATACGACAAAAAACTCATCATCACTGGTCATTAGAGAAATGCAAATCAAAAACCACAATGAGATACTATTTCACGCCAGTTAGAATGGTGACCATTAAAAAGACAGGAAACAACAGATGCTGGAGAGGATGTGGAGAAATAGGAAAGCTTTTACACTGTTGGTGGGAGTGTAAACTAGTTCAATCATTGTGGAAGACAGTGTGGTGATTCCTCAAGGATCTAGAACCAGAAATACCATTTGACCCAGCCATCCCATTGTTGGGTATATACCCAAAGAATTATAAATCATTCTACTATAAAGACACACGCAAACGTATGTTTATTACAGCACTATTCACAATAGCAAAGACTTGGAACCAACCCAAATGCCCATCAATGATAGACTGGATAAAGAAAATGTGGCACATATACAACATGGCATACTATGCAGCCATAAAAAAGAATGCGTTCATGTCCTTTGCAGGGACATGGATGAATATGGAAACCATCATTCTCAGCAAACCAACACAAGAACAGAAAACCAAACACTGCATGTTCTCACTCATAAATGGGAATTGAACAATGAGAACATATGAGTACAGGGAGGGGAACATCATACACGGGGGCCTGTCTGGGGTGGGGAAACAAGGGGAGGAAGAGCATTAGGAGAAATACCTAATATAGATGACAGGTTGATGGGTGCAGCAAACCACTATGGCACATGTATACCTATGTAACAAACCTGGACGTTCTGCACCTGTATCCCAGAACTTAAAGAACACTTAAAAAGAAAGAAAGAAAGAAAGAAAGAAAGAAAGAAAGAAAGAAAGAAAGAAAGAAAGAAAGAAAGAAAGAAAGAAAGAAAGAAAGAAAGAAAGAGGTCTAGAATTAGATAGCAGTGATGGCTGCACAACTCTGTGAATATACTAAAAACCACTGCATTGTGCAGAGTAGAGGGTGAATTTTACGGTGTGTGAATTGTATCTCAATAAGGCTGTGTTTTTGAAAGGAGAAAAGTAGAAGATACATGATGGAATTAAAGCAAATTTTTGTCTCTATTCTTGTTCATTACCAGATATGAAGCAACTCTGACAAAGCGAATCAGTCTGCATTGCCATAAACCATCTTTCACTAGTATAGGTATCTATTCATTCACTCAGTTTTAATGAAAACCTTTATAGCACGCAAGGTAGAAAGCCTTATGTAAAAAGAATTTATGAGAGTATAAGGATAAACAGAAGCATAATTTATCTTTCTTATACTAGATTAGCTAGAGTTCACACTTTATCTGGGCCCAAATGTCCCAATTCTGAAACTCTTTTTTTTTTTTTTTTTTGAGACGGAGTCTCGCTCTGTCGCCCAGGCTGGAGTGCAGTGGCGCGATCTCGGCTCACTGCAAGCTCCGCCTCCCGGGTTCACGCCATTCTCCTGCCTCAGCCTCCCGCGTAGCTGGGACTACAGGCACCTGCCACCACGCCCGGCTAATTTTTTGTATTTTTTAGTAGAGACGGGGTTTCACTGTGTTAGCCAGGATGGTCTCGATCTCCTGACCTCATGATCCGCCCGCCTCGGCCTCCCAAAGTGCTGGGATTACAGGCGTGAGCCACCGCGCCCGGCCCCAATTCTGAAACTTTTATAAGTATAAAAGAGATTGGCCAGACGCAGTGGCTGAAGCCTGTAATCCCCGTACTTTGGGAGGCCGAGGTGGGTGAATCACCTGAGGTTGGGAATTTGAAACCAGCCTGGCCAACATGGTTAAACCCTGTCTCTACTAAAAATACCAAAAATTAGCCGGACGTGGTGGCACACATCTGTAATACCAGCTACTCAGGAGGCTGACGCAGGAGAATTGCTTGAACCTGGGAAGCAAAGGTTGCAGGGAGCTGCTGAGATCGCACCACTGCACTCCAGCCTGGGCAACAGAGTGAGATTCCATCTCCAAAAAAAAAAAAAAAGAAAAGAAAAGAAAAGAAAGAGAAAAGAAAGAAAAAAGAAAGAAAGAAAGAAAGACAGACAACCTGTGCTAACAGCAATTGTTAACATCACAACATATTAAGGCAGAGGATACACCCCAGATCTCCCATTGACAAGGTAAATACAATTTTAGACAGATAGCTCCAAGATAAAAACAAGAAGAATAATCATCCATTACTTTCACCACAGGAAATTGATGCTTTTCTGCCCATGAAGTAAAAAAGTGTCTATCTGAAAGGATACTGGTTACTGCAGGTACACTCCACTGTCACCAGTGTCTTTCTTGCAAGGACTCAATTTGCCCTCTTCCTGTGTTATCCTAAGTTTATCCTAGGGCGAAAACTTTAGGAGAATAAAAGTCTTACCAAAGTAAGTTATTTGATTCTCAGAAGTTGTCAGTACAAATAGGGCTATCATGCCATCTATTTTATTTCAGATAACATGAGGAGGATCCAACTTTTTAAAAGGCTTACAAGGTCTTTTTACGGCAAGGTAGTCAATGATGGCAAAATGTCAAAGAGGCCATGCCAGACACAACACACAACCTCTGTCATCAGGGTTTTACCAGGGCAGCTGCTAGGCAAGAAAGACAATTCTCTGCCTCTCCTGCCTGTGGGGACACACACACACACACACACAGCTCCTGGCATTCCTGCAGTATTTACCCAACAGACTCCTTCTGCAACACAGGTAGGAAAAGTCTACAGAAGCGGCAGGGGGGCTGGAAGCTACAAGTGTTTGACCCCCCATCACCACCCCGAGCAGAGCAGCTTTAGCACCCAGTGTCCTGGGAATCACACTGGAGAATTTCAAAGAGGAAGAGAGCTGTGTTGCTAGACAAGTCAGGAAAGAATTCTCAGGTGGTGCTAGAGCTGTTAAAATGGGCAAGGACTCGGGCCGGGCACGGTGGCTCACGCCTGTAATCCCAGCGCTTTGGGAGGCCGAGGCGGGCGGATCACGAGGTCAGGAGATTGAGACTACGGTGAAACCCCGCCTCTACTAAAAATACAAAAAATTAGCCGGGTGCGGTGGCGGGTGCCTGTAGTCCCAGCTAAGCGGGAGGCTGAGGCAGAAGAATGTCGTGAACCCGGGAGGCGGAGCTTGCAGTGAGCCGAGATGGCGCCACTGTACTCCAGCCGGGGCGACAGAGCGAGACTCCGTCTCAAAAAAAAAAAAAAAAAGGGCAAGGACTCAGATAGGGAGAGAGGAAGTGGAAGGAGAGTAGGCAAAGTACAACGTGGAGAAGGCGTGGAACCGGGAGGAGAGGAGAGGGACGGAGCTGGCTGCCCTGAGCAGAGATCACACCTGAGAGTGCTGGGTAAAGAGCGTGGACCAGAAATGCACCCTGAACCAAGCAAAGAAGGCCTTAAATGCCAAGCTACCGACTTTCTCGATTTTTCTTTCTTTTTGTGTAGCTGAAGGAAATCACCCGTTGGCTCCAAAATATCTGACTCTCCGTTTCCTTATCTCCACATTGAAAATTTAGGATTAGGAAATAGCTATTAACCAATAATAATTACAGAAGTTGCTCACCCATTATATGCAGAGCTGTAGGCTAAGCTTGTAGAAACATTATCACATTTAATTAAGCCCCTTCTAGTTCCGACCTGCTATGACTATTTGAAAGAGTCCATCTCTCTAATTGATTCTTATTCCTCCTTTGATCTGGTATAGTCTCTTTTTTCGAGCAGGGAAGGAGAAAGACTGAGACAGCTTCTTTGCTGCTCCAGGACTATTCTGGCAGCCTTCTTCTATTGCTCATTCTTTAACAGGACAAAGGGTCCTCCCTATCCTTTCTTCTTTCCCTGATATATAATGTTCCCTGGGGGGAAGTCATCTGAGGCTAGTTTAGAACAAAAGTAACTGAGTGCCTTAAAAGTAGGAGCTCTCTAAACCCATACCTAATTTTTCTCCTTGATACTTAGGAAGGGAGAACGATTCAGTGCTTTCCACCAGATATCTGCCAGGATGAGCTCATGAGCTGGTCTTCCTTCTCACTGGCCCAATCTCTGCAGACAGGAGAGTCCCGGGACTGGGTCCATAAACTTATTCTCTTCTCCAGACACTGTCCCTGAGGATTTCAGCCATTCTCACTACTTTAAACACCATCTCTAAACTAAAGACTCTCAACTTTGTAACCCCAACAGCAATTTTTTCCATGAAATCCAAGCTCACTTGTCATTTCAACATGGACACGCCAATGTCTAACAGGTATCTGTATTAGTGTCCTAGGGCTGCAATACCACGTGACCACAAACTGGGTGGCTTAAACAACACAAGCTTATTCTCTCACAGTTCTGGAGGCCAAAAGTCCGAAATCGAGGTGTCAGTGGGGCCACAGTTCCTCCAAAGGCTCTAAGGGAGGACCCTTCCTTGCCTCTTCCACATCCCGCGGCTCCTGGCATTCCTTGGCTTATGGCAGCATCACTCCAATCCCTGCCTCTGTCTCCACACAGCCTTCTCCCTTCTATGTCTCCGTGTCCTCTTCTCCTTTCACAGGGACACTAGTCACTGGATTTAGGGCTCACTATAAATCCAGGATGATTCCATCCCAAGATGTTTAACCAATTACATCTGCAAAGACCTTACCTCCAAATATGGCCATATTCTAAAGTTCCAAGTGGACATGAGTCTCGGGGAGGGGGCGAGGGTCACTCTTCAGCCCACCACAGCACTTAAACTGTCCAAACTCAAACTCCAGATCTTTATGCACAAAATCCATCCCCCGCTGTAGTCCTACCACCTCAGTCAGGGCAAAAACCTTGGCATCATCCTTGATTCCTCATTCTCTCACACCCCACGTCCACGCTGCAAGTAAATCCTATTGGCTCTAACTCCAAAATGTGTCCAGAATCTGACCCTTCTCTGTCACTGTTGCTCTGATCCAAGCTGCCAGTATCCTTCTAAGTAAGGATACTCCCTGCTCTTATACTCCTTCCCCTAAAGTCCATTTTCAATGCTAGACAGATCCTTAGAAAATATGTCAGATCATGTCACTCTGATGCTTAAAACCCTCCAAAGTCTGCCTGTCTCATCTGGAGTAAAAGCCAAAGTCCTTCTGATGGCCCTCCAGGCCCTATAGAGTCTGATCCTGGTTTCCTCAGACCTCCTCTCCTGCTGTCCCTACCATTCCCTCTCCTCAGGCTGCAGCGGCCATGTTGTTGCTTAGATCTGGCAGGCAGGCTTGGCCTTGGCCCGTTACACTTGCTGTTCCTTCCCTCTGAAGTGTCTTTTCCCCAGATCACCACAGGACTTCTTGCTCTTCTACTGCCTGCAGCTCTTTGTTCGAATGTCAGCTTCTCAGAGACGCTGTTCCTGACCATCCTATCCAAAGCCACCACCACCACCATCTTCCCAACCTCCTATGCCTGATCCTTCTTCCCTGCCTTTCTTTCCCCAACTCTGGACCATGACCTGAAATATGACCTCTCTTATCCATTTGCTGCCTGCAGCCTCACACACACACTGGAATGTGAGCTCCACGAGGGCAAGGACATCTCCAGGATCTAAAATGACCTCTGGCCAAATAGTAAACACTCAATAAATATTTTTGAATGAATGAGAATGCAATGCAACCATTTGGTCTGAAACATGAAGTAGACAGCCAGGTGCAGTGGCTCACACCAGTAATCCCAGCACTTTGGGAGGCCGAGGCAGGTGGATCATCTGAGGTCAGAAGCTCGGGTCTAGTCTGGCCAACATGGTGAAACCCCATCTCTACTAAAAATACAAAAATTAGCTGGACATGGTGGCGCACTCCTGTAATCCCAGCTACCCAGGAGGCTGAGGCAGGAGAATCGCTTGAACCTGGGAGGTGGAGGTTGCAGTGAGCCGAGACCATGCCACTGCACTCCAGCCTGGGTGACAGAGCAAAAATAAATAAATAAATAAATAAATAAAAAATGAAGGGGAGAGAACTTGTCATGCAAATGAAGTGCAGAACCAAGACCTGTTTTTCTGTTAGCTGATGAATGCTAATTATATACATGAATCCATGCTAATAACAGGCTATCCTGCCCAGGCAAAGAATTAGATTTTTAAGAGGAACGCTTTAGAGACAGGTATCCAGATCCAAAGAAGTGAATCAAATGATCAAAATTTGAATATTATGCGGCATGTTTTGGGGCAGGCCAGATTCTTCAGCACAAAGTCACACTAGCCGCCCACAAGAGCTCCTTATCTGTAATACTCAGCCTTTCTCACCTTCCCCACCTCTAATAAATCCTCTTCTCCTTCTTCTGGATTTTCTGTGCAGAAGAATCATCTATCTTAGTTTTGTCTTATTTTTTTTTCTCTTCTGGATTCCCATTTTCTATTCCTAATATTCTATAAGAAACAGAGGCTCCTAGAAGAAGACTTCCATTCTTTCCTGAAAATGCAAAAGGCTCTTGTATAATCCTGGGACCTAGGCAAGCCCTGTTCTATTTTGCAACTTTCCCTCTGAACCATCTTGGCTAATTCTTTAAATTAAGAATTAATTAAGAATTAATTAATTAATTTAAATGCATCTGGCTCTGATCTTTACTCTCCATTGTCTTAAGCCATTTACTTTTCCCTGCTTTCTCCTATCACCATCTTCTTTCCTCTTCTAGGCTGTTTTTCAGTCACATATAATACCCACCTACCCGGTGAACACGCATTCATTCATTCATTATTTCCTGCAGGATTCAGCAGGCTATTTATACAGCCTCTTCCATGTGCATAGAACTGAGACAGGCCTTCCCTGTACTTTGTGTACCGTCTGTGTGGTGTGGTGGGGAGAGCTAAAGGGTTCTAGGCAGACATATAGGGCCAGAGCAGAACAATCCTGTTTACTAGGGAGTGTCACCACCACTATTCTCCACCTGCCACCTGCTTCTCTTCCCCATATGACAGAATGAGGACTGCAATTACAATTTTATTTATTTATTTAATTCGTGTATTTGTTTATTTAGTTAGTTAGTTCTGAGACAGGGTCTCGCTCTGTCACCCAAGCTGGAGTGCAGTGGCACGAACATAGCTCACTGTAGCCTCAACCTCCTGGACTTAAGTGATCCTCCCACCCCAGCCTCTCAAAGTGCTTGGATTACAGCCATGAGCCACCACACCTGTGATTTTAGATAAGCTTCTGACCACAAGCTATGATGAAAAACTCCTCGTGTAGAATGCTGAGTTTTGATGTACTTAAGAATGCTCCAAAAAACCCTTAAAAAGAGAAGTAATAATACAGTTGTGAGATTTCCTATCTGTTGCTGGGGTATTCAAAACTAACCAACTGCAGTGGCTGCCTGGGGGTGTTACAGAGAGCCACAGCATCTGCCCTGCAATGTAGAGCATCCTGGGAGCATCCTCAGAACTAGCTGACTGAAGCACTGTTCACAATTGATAAAAGGCAGAAACAACCCAAATGTCCATCATCAGATGAATATGGATAAATCAAATGTGATATATCCATACAATGGAATATTATTCAGCCATGAATAAAGGAATACAGTTCTGATAGATGCTACCACGTGAATAAACCCTGAAAAGATGATGCTATATGAAACCAGTCAGATACAAAAGGACACATATTGAATGACCCCATTTACATGAGGGAATCAGGAATAGGCAAATTCATAGACACAGAAAGTAGAATAGAGATTGCCAGAGGCTGAGGGGAGGGGATGATAGGTAAACCCATTGTTTAACAGGTATAGAGTTTCAGTTTGGGATAATGAACAAGTTCAGGGATGGACAGTGATGATGGTTAGATAACACTGAACATACTTAATCCCACTGAATAGTACACTTAAAAATGGGTAAAATAGTAAAGTGTATGTCATGTATATTTCACCACAATTAAAAATAACAATAACAACAACAAAAAAAACCCAGCTGGCCATGAGCCCAGCAAGTAAACCAAGACAGTCAGTGCACACTTAGCTGAAGCTGAAGTGGTATACACTGTACCTCACCGGAGGTTGCAGATACTACCAAGGAGTCAGGGCTTACCTGCATGACAACAAGGAAAAGGCTAAGATACTTCTCCCAGAAGCCTCGCCCCACAAACAAGTAACTACAGAGGGCAGGTGGTGAATCTCGGAAAGTAACAGTCCCTGAGTGATCATAAAGACTCATGGTGCTGGGCGCAGTGGCTCACGCCTGTAATCCCAGCACTTTGGGAGGCTGAGGTGGGTGGATCACCTGAGGTGAGGATTTTGAGACCAGCCTGACCAATATGGTGAAACCCCATCTCTACTAAAAATACAAAAATTAGCTGGGCATGGTAGCATGAGCCTATAGTCCCAGCTACTCGGGAGGCTGAGACAGGAGAATTGCTTGAACCTGGGAGGTGGAGGTTGCAGTGAACTGAGATCATGTCATTGCACAACAGCCTGGGCGACAGAGCAAGACTCCATCTCAAAAAAAAAATTAAAAAATGTAAAAAAGACTCATGGCAAGAGGTTCCAGAGGCACTTCTGAGAGTTCTAATCCTGCTGCACGTGGCTTTTCTCCTCCACCCACTGCCCCGCAACCACAGCTGGTCATCTTGAACTACAAGGCCAAAACTCCCATGACTAGCCATCTTCGAGGGGGAAGAATCACTGCAGACATTTGGGACCCGTCCATATCCAGATACAGATCACTAAGAGGGCACTGTATTTTGGGGGCTGTGGGTGAAACTTCGATGAATCTGTAGAAAGCAGTTTCACTTCAAGATGAGAGAATGAATGAAACAAAGAATTAGTGGAGAATTTAAAAGTTAAGGTAGAGACTCGAAGCTACACATGTGAAAAATGTGTGAGGGAGTGAAAGAAAAAAGAGGGAGTAAGATCAAGGAGTATTTTTTTAACAATAGGTGAAGCCTAAGGATATTCATAATAAAAAGGGAAAGAAACAGTGAAGAGAAAGGAGATAATCTCAGACCACAGTTCCCCGAGAAGGTGGGAGACAAGAAGGTTATAAGAACAAGCAAAATGTCTGGCTTTGGAAAAAGGCAAATTTCTGCAGGAGTAGGGAAGAAGACTTGGCTAACCCTGAAATGAGATCAGGTATATGAAAGAGCTTTGAAAAGTGTGCTGGTCCACCCTAATGCAAGGTATCATTATAAAGCCTACTAGAACAGCTAAGTTTGTGTTTGCTGCTTGCTTTTTACATTAATCCTCTTTCACATTCATGGATAACTAAATATTATAGTTAAGAAAACATGTGAACACTATCCAGACAATGAAAAGACAACCTACAGAATGGAAGAAATTTGCAAATCATGTATCTGGCAAGTGACTGATGCCCAGAATACATAAACAATTCCCACAACTCGACGACAAATAAACAACCCCATTCAAAAATGGGTGAAGGACTTGAACAGACGTTTCTCCAAAGAAGCTACACAAATGGCCAATAAGCACACAAAAAGATGCCAACATCATTAGTCATCAGGGAACTGCAAATCAAAACCAAACTGAGACACCACTTCACATCCATTAGGATGGCTATTATCAAAAGGCAGGAAACAACAAGAATTGGTGAGGATATAGAGAAACTGAAATGCTGTGTGTGCATTGCTGTTGGGAAGGTAAAATGGTGCAGTTGCTGCAGAAAACACTTTAGCAGGTCCTCAAAATGTTAAGCATAAAATTACAATTTGATCCAGCAATTCCATTCCTTCATATATATCCAAAAGGATAGAAAGCAGAACTCAGATACCTGTACACCAATGTTCATAGCAGCATTACTCAGAGTAGCCCAAAGGCAGAAACAACCCAAATATCCATCAACAGAAAATTTCATTTTTTTTTAAAAAGTCATACAATGGAATCTGATGCTACAACACGGATGAATCTTAAAAGCATGTGACCTGAAATGAGACGCAAAAGGCCAAACATTCTATGATCCCACTTACATGAGATCCCAGTTATACAACAGGCAAATTCACAGAGACTGAAAATAGAACAGAAGTTACCAGGGGCTGCCCCTGGTAAACAATGAGGAGTTACTGTTTAATGGGTTCAGAATTTCTATTTGAGATGATGAAAAAGTTCTGAAAATGGACAGTGGTGATGCCTGCTTGACACTGTGAATGTACTTAATACCAATGAACTGTCCACTTAAAAATGTTTACGACGGTAATTTTTGTTATATATATTTTACCATAATAAAAAATTTTTTGGGCTGGGCACAGTGGTTCACACCTATGATCCCAGCTACTTGAGCGGCTGAGGCAGAAGGTCACTTGAGCCCAGGAGGTCAAGGCTGTAGTAAGCCATGATCGCACCACTGCATGCCAGCCTGGGCAACAAAGCATGACCCTGTCTCAAAAAAAAAAAATTATTATTTGAAGGGAAAAAACAAGAATACTAGAAATGCAGATCTAATAAGCAAGCCCAATATGACCTGTTAGCACAGTCTCCAAACAGAACTTCTTTTCTTCTTTCCTTCTTCCCTTCCTTCCTTTCCTTTCTTCCTTCCTTGCTTAAGTGCTATATGAAATAACTAAACATTCTGAGGAAGACAGATGCCTGAGGGAATTATGATGAGAATTTAATTTTAAAAAGATAAATCACATTACGACAGGGACTGGCAGAGTGAGGTAATCTACAGCAGGGACTGTAAACAACAGCAGGCTGAACCAAAGACCCAGGAGGTGTTTCTATCTTCAGCAAAAGGGAAAATGAAGAAAGAACAGAAATACATTTGCAAGCCCCAAATTTGTAAGGCATTCGGTTCTATAAAAACTCCTTGCAACCGTCTTCAAGGAGAAGATGAAGTAAATAATTCAGGCAGGGCTAGTTTCACTGGCTGTGAACTCCCATCCAAGGAAACAAGGCAACATAACCTGGATTCCATGTCAGCAGAAGGTCAGAGATCAGATCTTATGTTAGCTCAGAAACTACAGTCTACCACTCTAGCTTCCCAACACTGTGGACAGAATTTGCAGGAAATCAGTTTAAAATTCCACGTGAATAATCCTCAGTGAAAGGTAAATCCAGTTTGCTCAACCTGGTATCTCACATAAAGAACAAGCCGGTTTTAAGCATACCTTTCTGCTGCTGATTACTGCTGAACCATTTCGTATCACCAGGGAAAAAGGTTTAGGGCCAAGATGAATGTTCACATGCCTCAGCCTTCCACTTGATTCAACAAGAATCATCTATAAACCAAACTCTAAGACCTCAGGATAGACCTGGCTAATTAGTGATTCTTCTTAAAAAAATCATAATGACGCTGTTATGATTATAAGAGGTAGAATGGTCTCCTAAGATGCATTCCAATTGTAATTAAAACAGGGCTGTCCCAGAGCTCCCATTTAGTTTTAATTTATATTAAAATAACTTAGAAGAGCTATTTGATACATTGAACAACTGCCTTAAATCTGGTTGCTTAAACGTCAGCATCTTCCTCCTTCCACAAGCCTCAGAATTGGGGATGAATAATGTGCTGAGAAAAAAGAAGTAGGATCCAAATTACCAACACAAGTGGCATTTTTTTCATGACATCGAATAAACTGTTTTTTAAAATGAGATGATGCTGTACTTAAGCTATCTGAAAGATGGAGTGCAAAAAAGATTCTGCCCATCAACAACCACATTGGTGGAACTAATCAAAACTCTAAGAACTACATCTATTTGGAAACTGATTTTAATCAATGCTGAAGAGACTGAATTCCCATAGCTTTTCACTTAATTAGACCTACGATGCTGGATCTGGAAGACATTCCAAATATTCTTGTGGCATCTATTTTATTCAAAGCACTCTGGGCTACTCTATCTAGAAACAGAACTACTTTTTACTCCACTCACCTGGCTTTACTTGCTTTATAGCACTCATCACAATCTGATGGTATATTATATACTTATGTATACATACACAATTTGCCACTGTTTATTGTCTCTCTCTCCCACCAGAATGTCATCTCCACGGTGCAGGGATCCTGTCTGTATCTCAATACCCACGACAGTGCCTCATGCAGAGTAACATGGAAATTACTGTCATCTGTTTACTGGCCAACTAGATAACACTTGCCCCACTCTTTCACCTAATACATGAGATATTTGGGCCAGGCATAGTGGCACTCATGTCTATAATCCCAGCAGTTTGGGAGGCCAAGGCAGGTAGATCACTTGAGCCCAGGAGTTCAAGACCATCCTAGGCAACATGGCAAGACCCCATGTCTACAAAAAAAACACAAAAACTGGTGGGCATGGTGGTGAGCGCCTATAGTCCCAGCTACTTGGGAGGCTGAGGTAGGAGGATCCTTTGAGCCCCGGAGGTCGAGGCTGCCATGCGTCATGATTGCGCCACTGCACTCCAGCCTGGGTGACAGAGCAAGACCTTGCCTCAAAAAGAGAGAGAGAGAGAGATTTGATGCTCAGAAAAGTGGAGTGAGAAAAAGCCAGGCCTTAGAGCCAGGTCTCTTAACTCCTGGTCACCCTTCAAAGTCAATGTGATTATGCTGCTCCCTGCTCTGACAGCTCTCCATTACCCAAGTGTCAGCACTGGTCTTAGTTTATACGGGCTGCTGTAACAAAGTATCATTGACTGGGTGGCTTATAAATAACAGAAATCTGCTTCTCACAGTTCTGGAGGCTGGGAAGTCCAAGATCAAGGAGCTGGCAGATTTGATGTCTGGTGAAGGTCCATTTCCTGGCTTATAGATGGTGTCTTCTTGCTGTGTCCCACATGGTTGAATGGGTGAGGGAGCTCTCTCTGGTGTCACTTTTATAAGGGCACTTATCCTATTCATCAGGATTCCACCCTCACGACCATTATAATCACCTCCCAAATGCCCCACTTCCTAATACCGTCACCTTGGGGTTTAGGATTTCAACATATGAATTTTGGGGAGACAAAAACATTCAGTCCATTGTGGCACTCTTTAGTCTTTTCCATCTCTCCAAATTGTTCCTGGCCCACTTCTCTAGTCTTGTCTCCTGCCCCTCCCCTCCATGCCTGACGTTCCTGCCACCTCACACCATAGCTACCAAGCTTCCCACATTTTTGCTCACTCTGTCCCTACCTTTGGAATAACTTTCCACCCCATCTCCATCTGTTACATTTCTACTCCTTCTCCAAGACCCAGCTCAAATATCACTTCCTCTGTGAGCTTCCTCCTGATCTTCCCTTATTCTACCCTGTTATGAGTATTCACTCCCTCCCCTGTGCTCTCACAGCACTTTGTCCATTGCAGTCCACTTTAAATTCAGCCCTGTCTTTCTTCTGTACTAGACGGACTATGAGTTCTTTATTTTTACATTCTCTAGAAACTCCACAGTAACTGGCGTGAACAGCTGGAGTAGGGAGGCGAGAAGGAAACAGGGGACACGCACCACTCCTCCACGTTCAGTACGACTCCCAACATCCTAACTGACTGCACCGATGACCCAAAGGAACAAAATCTGATACTGCTAGAAAGGGAATATGCCATTAAACATGGCAGCCCATGAAATCAGCTAGGAAATTCTGAAAAAGCATACATCATAATGTATTTGTTTGGCAACTATGCAAGAATGCTGCATTTTCTTTTTTCAAGTTAGAAGTTACAGGCCAGGTGCAGTGGCTCACACCTGTAATCCCAGCACTTTGGGAGGCCGAGGCAAGTGGATCACATGAAACCAAGAGTTTGAGACCAGCCTGGCCAACATGGCAAAACCCCTTTTCTACTAAAAATACAAAAATTAGCCAGGTGTGGTGGCGCATGCCTGTAATCCCAGCTACTCGGGAACCTGAGGCATAAGAATCACTTGAACCTGGGAGGCGGAGGTTGCAGTAAGCTGAGATCATGCCACTGCACTCCAGCCTGGGCAACAGAGTGAGAACCTGTCTCAGAAAAGAAAAAAAGAAAGCACAACAAAATACTTTGGGCCGAGACCTACCATTGTCACATTCAAGCAATCTGTACTTCTCCAACTCCTGTTCTTGTCATACTATGCCCATGGTACCCAATACATGGTATATGTTCAGTACAGGTTGGTTGACATGAGAGAAAATGGTTTTATCATGACTGGCTGGGTGGAATGTGGATGGAAATGGAAATTTTCTTTTCTTTTTTTGAGACAAGGTCTCATTCTGTCACGCAGGCTGGAGTTCAGTGGCACAATCTCGGCTCACTGTAGCCTCAACCTTCCAGGCTCAAGCAATCCATCCACCTCAGCCTCCTGAGTAGACGGGACCACAGGTGCACACCACCATGCCCAGCTAATTTGTGGGAGGGAAGTCTTTGTTTTTTGTTTGTTTGTTTGTTTGTTTTGTAGAGGTGGGGTTTGGTCTTGTTGCCCAGGCCGATCTCAAACTCCTAGGCTCAAGTGATCCACCCACCACCTCAGCCTCCTGAGTAACTGGGACTACAGACAGGCGCCACCAAGCCTTGCTGGAAATCTTCATTAAACTTCGAAACAAAGGACACAGTTACTTATTTTGCCTGCTTGAAGGTAACCATTCAGAGATTGCGGTCTTGCTTTATTTGTCTGTATCTAGGATCAACCGGGGTTGTTTGTAACAGACAAAAAAAAAGAAAAATGATAATCTGTAAATATTTTTATAAACCAACATTCCTCCAACCTTCACAATGCACAGTGGCCCTTCTCAATGGACAGATTCATAAAGGTTAATTTCTAGTATGGATTATGAAATTAATTGAAGTGTCGGAGGTTCCCTGACAAAATTGTTGTTCACTAGTTGTCACTGGGCCACTGATAACAAATTAAGTGACTTGGGACACTGCGTGAGCCAAAAGGAAAGGCTAGTGCAGAAGCTGCATAAAGTAAACATCTTTAAGATGCTAATCACTACAGTCACATCTGAGCTGCCTATGTTGATTAGGAAATACAAATCTCAACTAAAAATAGCAGACAAAACATTTTGATCATGAAGTTCTCCTCCTTTTTATCTTTGCTAGTTAAAGACCATTATGCTCACAAAACTGACAGGAAGCCTACATTCTGAGGCCATGGCTTTTGCACCAGCCAACCCTGGCTATTCTTTCCAGACTGGAACGTCAGGAGCATCTGTGGTTAAGAAACAGTCACTCACGGTTCGTATGCTTTCTTCAGAACACAGGCAAAAGACCTCCCTTCATCTCAGTTCTCCTCCTTCCAAAAATGATTCAGCCTGAAAGCATTGCTGCTTTGTCCATCAAGGCTCACTCAAAACTATCTGAGGCCAGGTGCGGTGGCTCACACCTGTAATCCTAGCAGTCTGGGAGGCCGAGGCAGGGGATTGCTTGAGCCCAAGAGTTCGAGACCAGCCTGGTCAACATGGTGAAACGCTGTCTCTACTAAAAATACAAAAATTAGCCAGGCGTGGTGGCACACAACCATAATCCCAGGTACTCAGGAGGCTGAGGCAGGAGAATCGCTTGAACCTGGGAGGTGGAGGCTGCAGTGAGCCGAGATGGTGCCACTGCACCCCTGGCACGGTGGCTCATGCCTGTAATCCTAGCACTTTGGGAGGCTGAGGTGAGTGGATCACTTGATGTCAGGAGTTCAAGACCAGCCTGGCCAACATGATGAAACCCCATCTCTATTAAAAATACAAAAAATGAGCCAGGTGTGGTGGCGTACACCTGTAATCCCAGCTACTCAGGAGGCTGAGGCAGGAGAATCTCTTGAACCTGGGGACAGAGGTTGCAGTGAGCTGAGACTGTGCCACTGCACTCTAGCCTGAATGACAGAGTGAGACTCTGTCTCCCCCCAAAAAAAAAAAAAAACCCAACCTATCTGAAATCCTCTGGTAATAGGAAGTACATATGAAAGTGCTGACTTAAATGAGCACCATATCTTATTTACCCCTGTCACAACTGTTAATGTCTAATATTTTAATGCAGGACCTCTGACGTACAGAGGAAGGTAAAACTAAGCCTAAACATCTACATTATAAATAAACAAAGCCCTCCACTAGGTGTATGTGTGTACACACACAACTGGCACGGTGAATATACACATACACACACACAACTAGTAAACACCTAACAGGCAATGGCTTAGGCACAGATCTTGCAACATACAATTGCCATGCACTAAATGGTCCTCTTGTAGTTCAGAGTTTCAGTCTTCCTGAGCCCCTAACCTATTAGCAGGGAGAGACTACAGGCAATGGAAAGAATTCAGCTCAGTTACTCACCTCTGAACCTAAGCCTTCTCATCAGTAAAATGAGGGTTGGACTAGACCAGCACTGCCCAACAGAAACATAATGCAAGCCACAAATGTGAGCCAAATATGTAATTTTAAATTTCTTAGTAGATACATTTTAAAAGTAAAAAAATGGTAACATTAATTTTAACAATATTTTATTCAATCCAACATAGTCAAAACTATTACTTCAACGTGTAATCAACATTAAAAAAACTATTAATGACATATTTTGCATTCTCTTTTCACACCAAATGTTTCAAATCCAGTATGTTGGTTTTTTAAAAGAAGAAAATAGAAACAGGACTTTTACCTTGTTGCCCAGGCTGGTCTCCAATTCCTGGGCTCAAGGGATCCACCTGCCTCAGCCTCCTAAAGTGTTGGGATTATAGGCATGAGCCACCAGGCCCAGCACTAGTATGTACTTTTTTATTTTATTTTATTTTATTTTATTTTATTTTATTTTATTTTATTTTATTTTATTTTATTTTTGAGACAGGCTCACTGTAGCCTCAACCTCCCTAGCTCAAGCAATCCTCCCACCTCAGCCCCAAGTAACTGGGACCACAGACATGTGCCACCACGCCCAGCTAACTTTGGTTTTTCGGGGAGAGGGTGTTTTTTTTGTTTGTTTGTTTTTTGTTTTTTTTTTTATAGAGACAGGGTTTTGCCATGTTGCCCAGCTGGTCTGGAATTCCTGGCCTTGGCCTCCCAAAGGCTGGGATTACAGGTGTGAGCCATAGCACTGGCCCTAGTATGAATTTTAAATTGATAGCACATCTCCATTCGGACTAGCCACATGGGACCAGCAGGACCGTATAGGGCAGCACAGGCCTAGATGATCTCTGATATTTCTCTTAACACTAGAAGTTATTTTAATAAAGGGAATGACAGATTTTCAGATCAAGGTCTACTTAGAAGAAGTATAAAGCATTTTCCTAAATTTCTTAGTCTGTTTACCCTCATTCAAAATGGTGTTTTGCTTTTTTTAAACTTTTTAAATTCAGTGGAATTGGATGTGTAAACAACTAGGTGGTTTGATCTACTGCTTTTAGCATGACTGTTCTCACTGCCACAGTCACTGTCCTACAAACCTCCAGGGAGATTAAGAATACTCAGAACAAAGTATAACTACTGAATGAATGAGACATCTCAAAAATCATAACTTGAAAAGACAACTGTTCAGATGAAAGTTCAACAGAAATGGCAAAGAAAAATATTTGATAACCATGTTATCTTCTATCTATTAAGATAATGCTATAAAAATAATACAAATGTGCACAGGCTTTTGGAATTGTTTCTCTAATTACTCAACATCCATGAGAAAGATTCATGCTGCTGCTCCCACACTGTCTTGCTTATTAATGCCTTTGTGATCAATGATCTGCCTTCACCAGATGGCTGGCCTGGGTTAAGAGTACAATATGCGCTCACAGAACAAAGCAAAGCTAACTGGTCTTCCCAAGAATTGAACCTGTGACCCTGACCTCATTAACTCTAGAAGACAGTTAACCCATCACAAACTTGCATGGCCAGGTGCATCATAAATAAAGCAGGAAAGCCCACTGCCTCTGTCACAGTGACACTCTGGTGGAGAAAACGTCATTCTAAATGTATTAAAAACTTTTCAAAATGAAGAAAAATCCTGACTGCAATCATTTAGGGCAGCCTGGAATTCACCAGCAGTGTCTTAACAGCCCTGCTGGATCTGTCACAATCTTCCCTAAGAACATTAGCTGTGGCCCCCACCCGAGACCATAAATGGTATTGGCAATGGGGTTTGGAGTAATGATGTTTCCTCTTTCAAAAATGGTGATCTTGGGACTATGGCCTCTCCTTTTTATTTCTCCCAAGTGAGGAAACAGCCCATTGTTAACAAGGGGTTAACAATTACATACAAGAATTTTCACAGATTATTCCTTGAATCCGGCTTATCCTAGATTTAAATAATAATCAAGTTTTCAGACAACCTGTTTCCCCCTCCCTGTCTCCTTATCTTCCTTCTTGCCAGCCAATCCCTCCCCAGGTGAGTGGGGTGAGGCCAGTGAGCCTCCAGACAAGATCGTTCTTACCTTCCCTGGTAAAAACAAAATGCCTTTTTAGCAAGTTGTCCTTCCTTTTTCTAATTCCTCTTAGCAGCTGCTACCTGCTCTTAAACTCTATTCTAACAACCGTTTCTAGTGGGCTAAATTTACTTCTGATTTAAATATTTTTTAAAGTGTTTCAGGGATGCAGCTTCTGTGTCTTTTCCTCAATTCATATTGAATACAGTACCAGTTTCAAAAGCAAGTTTTTTGACATTTCTTCTTAATCCCCTAAGTACGCCACTTGAAAAACACTGGAAACATCTGAAAGACCTGGTGAAGACTTTAAAATCTGACTGAAATATTTATGTTTCCATTTTTGACATTTTAAATGGTATCACTTTTTCACATATAAAAGCTTTTACATATGGTTGTTCTATTTGGCTTCTTAAATATGTCTGATAACATGTGACTATAAGGCTGACAACATGTGACTATAAAAACATCTCTTCAGGGTTGTTACTCAGTTTTTTTATTTCCACAAAGTTACTTAATATGTATTTCTTTACTTTAGAGAAGAGTTTATAATCTGGTACTTCTCATATATGTGTGAAAATCATACATCTATGTAAACCTAAGATATGCATATGCATCTGCCTTAAAGCCACCAGAATAAATTAATATCTAAATTGATTTTGTTCTTATCTCTATGAATTTTCACATCAGGATAAAAAGGAGCCCCTGAGTGGCGGCTCACGCTTGTAATCCCAGCACTTTGGGAGGCTGAGGCAAGGCAGGTAGATCACTTGAGCCCAAGAGTTCATGACCAGCCTAGGAAACAGAGAGAGACCACATCTCTACAAAAAATAATTAACCAGATGTGGTGGCATGCGCCTATGGTCCCAGCTATTCAGGAGGCTGAGCTAGGAGGATCACTTGAGCCCAGGAGGTAGAGGCTGCAGTGAGCCATGGTTACATCACTGCACTCCAGCCTGGGTGACAGAGCAAGACCCTAGAAATACATAAATAAAAACATAAATGAATAAAAGAATAAACAGGACACAAAATGTAAAGGTAGCCAAGTTTTGTATCTGCCCGAACATACAAATTACAATGACCACCCAATAAGTGGGCCATGTCCTGATGCTCACAAAAACTATAACAATCCACTAAGGGTCAAGTAGTAGACAGAATTAATAAATACACATAAAACACAGGCTTGCTGCAACTTTACACAATTTCATTAGCTGCAAAGTATATTTTGAGGGCCAGCCTAAGGATGAAATCTGATGTTCAAAAATAAATGCAATTATATCTATATTTGTTTACATCAAATCTTAATTTAAAAAGACTGATGAACAGAAATATATGGCTACTCAAACCACATAAATAAACCATGAAACTACTGTTCTTTGTCTAACATATCATCATGATCTACACAAATTCAGATTTTTAAATTGTCAGCTTTGAAAACACTAACCTTAATTCAACAAATAAACTGTTTAAATATATGGTTAAAAGTTTAAAGCCTCATGCACACAGGAGTATCCAAAGCTATAATGCAAGAGCAGTGGCATATTTATACATTTTTAGGCACCTGGTAATCATGTTATTTATGAGTTACACTCCTACATATAATAGCAATAATGCAAACCAGACACCATAAGCGTTTTAATGTAGAAGATATAAATGTAAAAAAAAGTGAAATTTGCCTTTATTATATAAAAGCATCTATTTGTGTATTCTAAGTATTATTTATAAAATATATTTCCTGAAAAACGCCTTAATTCTTCCTGACAATGTGTTTCAAAGAGGGAAGTCCTAGAAATATCAAAATATTAAAATTAAAATACTGCTACAAATACACATAGGAAACGTGTAAAGAACTGAAAAACCAAAAAACAAAAAATGCTAATAGGATACTTGGTGGTGGTTTCTTAAAGTACTTTACAAAGTAAATACTTTTAGCACCTTGTGATTTTAAGACCAATCAATACACTATGAAGTACTCTTTTGTAGCTTGTAAGGCTTCATTTTGTGCCTTAACAAAAGCCGACATTCATTCGTAATGAAGTCTTTTTATAGTTACACAGCTATTTCATGTCTCTTAGGAAGATATATTAAACCTTTGGATGCTCAATAAAAATGACCAATTAATTGACTCTATCACAAAAACCTGAGAAGCTCTTACAAAATATTTACATCAAAGACCAGCTAAAGCCAGAAAGAATTACGTTATGCTTCCTTAACTTCCCTAAGTTGAAAACTGACTTGAAATGAGTCATTTCAAAGGAAACTACAAAAGATGTACCACAATGGGTAAATTCTCAATATCGACATTCAAATTTATGTTAAGGAAGAAATGAAACATCTTCAGAAATCACTATGAGGGAACATCAGAAAACCATGGGGGTTAAGAGGGCAGACAGGCTTTGGGATCAGAGAGAACTCAGTTTGAATCTTTGCTTCATCCCTCTCTAAATTTAGGACCTTGGGCAAGTTAACAAAAAGCTCTCTGAGTCTTAATTTCAATTATCAAATGTAAACACAAGGCCTACTTACAGGGCTGTTGTGAGAACTAAATTAGATAACATATATAAATAGACTACTTAGCACACAGTAACGTGACCATGAGAAATATTCAATAAATGATGGTAATTCCCAAGAAATGTTTAAGAACTTATTTTTAAATGTAATTTAGTATTCAAACTCCAATTGATGTTGTAAACCATTTGAAGAAAAGAAATAAAGATTCAACAACAGTTTTCTTAAATGCACTTAACCTGATTATCCTTAGCATTAGTGCTTTTCAAAGCGTAGTTCCTGACCCATTAATGGGATGTGAAATCATTTAGCGATCTCAACCAACATTTTTAAAATAAAATAGAATAAAAAATATAAGAATGCATTGCACATTCAAAGTCTAAGCATTACTTCATGAATTTTTTCATTACAGATATTTACAATGTATCTGTATACTGGGTGGCAAAGTAAAATGCATCTCTTACTGTGCAAAAATAAAAGTTTAGGCTGGGCGCAGTGGTTCATGCCTGTAATCCTAGTATTTTGGGAGGCCAAGGCAGGAGGATTGCTTGAGACCAGCCTGGGCAACACAGTGAGACCTCACCTCTTTAAAAAAATAAAAATAAAATAAAAAATTAAAAAGTTTAAAAGCCATTGCTTTACATTAAAATAATGAAAATAAAAATTAGCTGACACTGAGTGCTTAGTTTGTACTAAACACTGTGCTATGCCCACATTATTTTATTTGATCCTCACAAAAATGTTCTAAATAGGATTACTTCCCCCATTTTACAGATGAGGAAACTGAGGCTTAGATTAAATCACTTGCCAAGGATGCAGAGCTAGTAGCCAGTAAAGCCAATGCTCAAATTCAATCACCTGCCTCGAGAACTTGTGTATTTAACCACTCCCCTAAGTACTAGGTTGTAAAATATACCTTTTCTTTATGTAAAAGTTACCCAAAAGGTAGACTTTTTCATGGGGTCTAATTCCAGCGTGATTTTCTGGGGGTACAGTGTATCTTGGAGAAGGTTGTGTGATTCAGGGGAGAAAGCTCTGGGCGTGAGATCCAGCTTCTGTCCCTGGCATTGTTGCTTTAGTGGCAAGGAGCTGGCAAGTCATTTAATCTCGCCATGTCTGGATTTCCTCATCTACAAAACGGGAATGATAATATCTGCCCTGCCTCCCCACAGGCCATTGTGGGAAACTATATGCACATACAACAAGTGAAATGTTCTATTGTGCTACTCAGTTATAGGAGATGATTTAAAATGATGAAAAAAACCACCCAAGAGACCCCATTCTTGGAAGAAACACACATCAACTATGACTGAAAAAGGAGGTCACCAAGCTTTCATCAACTGTATGTGGAAAACCTCTACACAGTTGTTGGCACACAGTAGGCCTTCAGTAAATGTTCGTTGAATAAAAAGAAGTAAACAAATTCCATCTGTACACGTTTTATCCACTTGTATTTTTTTCACCTATTCATTCTTTCTTTCCATGACTACATACTGAACACCTACTGTGTGCCAGATCAGAAATACGGACCACAAAAAAAGACTAAAAGATTGTCCCTTTCCCTGGAGAATTTCAAATTAATGTCAATTAATTGGTCTGAAATTGGGTAAGAGAAAAACTGTAAAACACAGCTTCCTCATCTAGCGATAATAATAACTTACATTTATTATAGTGCTTTGTAGTTTATGAAGAACTATGAACTATTATGAAGAGCTAGCTTTTGTTTCTCACACCAATTGCCTATTGTCAAGTTGGTGTTAGCTTCCTCCTCCAAATTCAGTGGTCGGTAAGTACTGCTAAGTCTTTAGAGTGAAAGTTTCTCAATGTGTTAGAGATGACTGTAAAATTAAGCTTTTGAATACAATGCATTTTAAATAATCAACAGTGGAAAGGGCGATCCAGTAACATGATTTTTTTCCCTGCCCACTTCTGAGTTGAAGTGATCTGTAATGCAACCATATTACATTTTTCAAAATGTTTCTTTTTCAAAGCTGCCTTCGAAATTTTTTTTCATATAGGCAATTTTCTCTTGAATATACTGAACAAGGATTCCCTTTTCCCAAAGGATAAAGGAGACAGTAGTGAAGGAGTCTTCTCTTTGTTGACTTTTTAAAAATTACTCAAAACTGACTGTTTTATTCAGATTCCTGAGTCACAAACAATGCCAAAGAACTGTGAGCCATTTTTTATATAATTCCACAATTACTATAGGTGATTTTTAAAGGAAACATTGATTTAACTCACAACTTAATGAATCAAAAATTTGCCACAGGATATTTACTAAGAATCTTTTTCTAAAACTGCCTTATCCTTTGTATTCTAACCACTCCCTCTCCACCACCACCACTTACCACCCCCAATACACACACACACACACACACACACACACACACACACTCCCTCACCTACACCAGATCAGTTTCCCAGCCATTATTCCTAAAACCATATTAAAATTTCACAACACATGGTCGTACTTACTAGGTTTTCTTCCCCCTCCCCCTCCACTGAATCAATGTGTCTTGAAATATATATTCTCTTAAAATTCAGAATTCAGAAAATGATTATGATGTCTCTAACTCAAGAACACATATTATAAAATTCAAAGTCGGCTTCTGTTTACTGATAATCATGAAAAAAAAAAAAAGCCATACCCCACCCACCGTATCCGTAGGGTTAGGAGGTCCAATCTCGCCACTACAGAGCTCTGCAAGAAAGGACGGTTATAGTGCCAGGAAAACCATCGCAACAAGCCCCGGGCGAAGATAAAGAAAACAGATTTTACACCACGGGCAGCGCGCAGTCTCCTGGCCCCGGCCCTTGGTAAACAGGGGAAACCTTTGTCTTGCCTCAGCTATCAAACTGGTGGCTCATCAGAATTGGGGCAGCAAGAGTTTGTGCGAAACGGTCTGGCAGAGGTTAAACAAAGCAATGCAGCTCCGGGGGCGGTGGGGAGAGGGCTGAGCTCGGACGGCGTCCGCGATCCCGGACGGTGAGGTCTGGTTCTGGCCCTTGCCGCGGTGGGGACCGAGCCAGGGACCCGGGGACAGGATGGCGAGGCGCGGGAAGAGGAGAAGGTAGGCGAGGTCCCATATTCTCCGCAAGTTCCCGGGGCGCAGCCCGGCGGCAGGTTCCCCTGCGGGGATCCAAAGCGCGCAAGCCGCGCGCAGGTTCCTCGGGGAGGGTCCGCGCCTCCCACATGGGGACACCGCCCCGAAGCCCACCGCCCGCCGCGCCGAGCCGAGCCCACGCCCCCGGGGCCATGTCCCCTGGAGTCCCGGGGCGCTGCGGGGGCCCGGCCCGGAGGGGCGCGAGTGGAGGAGAGAAGCCCGCGCCTGTCCCCATTGTCTGGCTCCGGCCGCGGGCCGAGCAGGCGCTCACCTGAGGTCCCCGCCTGGCGCTCCCGCTGGCAGAGCGGCTGGCCGGCGACCGGCGGTCCCGGGCGGGCGGCGGACTCGTTGGCACTGCGCGCGGCAGCCTCCGCATCAGCAGCCGCCGCGGCAGCAGCACCAGCAGCGCACCCGCCTCTCAGTCGGCCGTGGCCTCCATTGCTCTCCCCACTGCCGCCACCGCGCGGCACTGCGCGCCCGGCCCCGCGCGGCGTGGTCACATGCTCCGCCGGCGCCTCGGGCGCTCGGACCCGCGCCGCCGCCCCGCCCGGCTTCGCCCAGGGACAGCTGAGCGTGAGGCGCCGGCTTCCTTCTCGCGCCCTCCGGGAGTGGCGCGCACCAGATGGCTCCCCTCCCCAGGGGTGCGGAGAAACCCAGAGCGGGCCTCAAGGAGGGGCGTGGGGTTGACCAGTGCCCTCCCGACTTCTGCAAAGCCTGACTCGAGGGAGTGCTGAACTCGTGAGGTCTGAGGTTACAGTGGTCGGCTCACAGCGAGGCTCATCCTGCGTGTGGCGAGAACATTGGACCATCAGTCACCACCCCACAGGTTGCAAATTCGGTCCCTGTTACCCGCAGCAGTCTCTCTAATAGGAGATACCGGGAGACCAGGAGAAGTTTCGCCCTGCAGAGTCCCAACCACAATAAATGGCACTGGGACTCCTGAGAGTTGAGTAAGTTGGAAAATGCCACCTAGAAATAGAAAGGCTAGAAATTTCATTGCTGAGTCCCTGTACATCTGAACGGAGTGACATTGACAATGTGCATTATTGTCCCCAGCCATAATGAAATTAAATATTGATTTTGATGCTTTAAGGAAAATGACTTCTCCTTTTGTGGGCTAACGAAGAAAACAAGACTTTTCCTTCATACTTTTTGCTGTGACTATGCCAATGCAACTACTGGAAATCAGTTTCTGGTGATCTTCTTAGTTTACTATGTATGCAAGGATGCTAAAAATAATTGAATATCATTATTAAACAGGAAATTTTAAAGCAAAATGACTAGACAAAAGATGCAAAATACGAAAGATAGCCCTAAACTATACCCAGTATTGAGCCAGATGTCCCAAATGCCAAAAATAGGACTAGTAATTTCTTTTTTTTTTTTTTTTTTTTTGAGACGGAGTTTCTTGTTGCCCAGGCTGGAGTGCCGTGGCGCGATCTCAGCTCACTGCAACCTCCAACTCCCGGGTTCAGGCGATTTTCTTGCCACAGTCTCCTGAGTAGCTGGGATTACAGGCGCCCGCCACCACACCCAGCTAATTTTTGTATTTATTTTTAGTAGAGACGAGGTTTCACCTTATTGGCCAAGGACTAGTAATTTCACTGCACGACTTAAAGGAGCAACCTTGAGACTGGGAGAATCTAGTGCATGTTACCTTATCCAACTGGTTTATTCTGGATAAACATTTAAGTTAAATATCAGTATAATATATGGCTTTGTATTTTTGTGAATATAGATACTTAGTTCAGTGTGCACATATCCTAAACTATGTCTGCTTTATTCCAAATTAGAATAATGCAGAGTTTTAGAAAGGGTTGAGCAAATTTCTTTTGATTTGAGTTTAGTAGCGATAGAAGTTCCCAGAAGCCGGCCGGGCGCGGTGGCTCATGCCTGTAATCCCAGCACTTTGGGAGGCCGAGGCAGGCGGATCACCTGAGATCGGGAGTTCAAGAACAGCCTGGCCGACTTGGCGAAACCCCGTCTCTACTAAAAATACAAAAATTAGCCAGGCGTAGTGGCGCATCCCTGTAATCCCAGCTACTCGGGAAGCTGAGGCAGGAGAATCGCTTGAACCCGGGACGCGGAGGTTGCAGTGAGCTGAGATTGCGCCATTGCACTCCAGCCTGGACAACAAGAGAGAAACTCCATCTCAAAAAAAAAAAAAAAAAGAAGTTCCCAGAAGCCAAAAATCAAATCTATGCAGAACATATAGCTGGGATCTTGTTCTTGATATATATTATAGTCTTGCCAACTACATGAAAACACAAACAAATGTCCATATAAAAATTCAAATGTTCATAAGTCAAACGTAGGTCTACTATCTTTTCACTTTGTAGGACAAGGCACCCCAATTCATATACACCCAAAAAATATCGCCGGAGTTCTGGAGAAATGATGCTCATATTGGACCATTCTAACAACTAGACTTAGTGTCTGTCATGGGCCTCAGAAATCGGAATCCATCAGGCACCACTTTTGACAGGTGCTGTTTTTTTCCCTCACTTTTCAAATACATTGGTTCATAGCAACTATATCCAGGGCTATAACAAGATTGCATGGCACCCTAACCCCAAGTATCAGTCTACTATTCCACGTTTTCGATAGCTAACTGCCTACCAGTGGAAACATTTTTCAGAGGCCATAATACAAAAAAAAACAAAAAACAAAAACAAGATGCAGAACATCTAGAATTTTTTTTAACACTTAACCATTTAACTGCTGTGTGAGAGGTTATAGAAAATATGTGGGAAATAAATTTCGTAGTTAGACCAGTAGTTTCAGCTGTAGGGATACTTGCACTGTAGGAGACATTTGGCAGTGTCTTGGGCACATTTTTGGTGGTCTACACTGGGGATGGCAGGTGCTACTACTGGGCATCTACTGGGTAGAAGCCAGAGATGCTGCTAAGAATCTTACAATGCTCAGAACAGCCCCCACAACCAAGAATTATCCAGCCCCAAATGACAATAGTGCTAAGGTTAAGAAACGCTGAGTTAGACCAAGGATTTCCAAAGCCTCTCCATTCTATAATCCACCATGTCTGTGTATCATCCCTTTCCATGACTTTCTGTCCCTCAGCATGAGTCCACTGGATAATTCAATTAACTTCAGATATTTCCTTAAATTTGTAGAATGGGAATAACTGTTCTAGTTCCCATATCTTTTAAATTACCATTATTATTGTGTCTGAAAATTAAGTAACGGAAAAATATAATAGGCAAATACTAACAGAAGAAAACATGGAGACAACTGCAAATCTACATGCAAAATAATCAATTTGGACCCCTATCTCACTATATAGTTAACTCAAATGGATCATAGATCTAAAGGTAAGAGCTAAAACTATAAAACTCTTAGAAGAAAACAAAGGCATAAATCATGTCCTTAGGTTAGACAATGATTTCTAAGATATGACATCAAAAACCAAGCAATGCAAGAGAAAAATAAACAATATCAAAATTTATAACTTTTATGTTACACATGATATCATCAAGTGAGTGAAACTATGATGCAAGGAATTGGACAATACATTTACAAATCATACAATGTTTCTAACAAGGGACTTGTATACAGAATACATAAAGTACTCATAACACTCAATAATAAAAAGACAAATAACCCAATTTTATGATGGGCAAAGGATTTGAATGGACATTTCTCCAATGAAAATACACAAATGACCAATGAGCAAATGAAAAGATGCTTAACATCATTAACCATTGGGGAACTGCAAATCAAAATCACACCTAGGGTGGCCATAATAAAAAAGACAGATAATCACAAGTGTTGGTGAGGACATACAGAAATTGGAAACTTCATATATTCTGATGGTAGAATAACCAATGACCCAGCAATTCTACTCCTAGAAAAATACCCAAGAGAAATGAAAACATATCCACACAAAAACGTATACATGAGTGTTTATAACAGCATTATTTAGAATGGCCAAAAGTGGAAACAACTCAAATGTCCATCAACTGATGAATGTATTAAACAAAATGTGGATATCCATACAGTGGAATATTATTTGGCAATAGAAAGGAATGAAGTACTGATAGATATATGCTACATGTATGAACCTTGCATGCAACATGGATGAACCTTGAAAACATTATTCTAAGTGAAAGAAACCAGACTCAAAAGACCGCATATGATATGATTTCATTTGTATCAATGTCCAGACCGTCAAATTTATGGAGATAGCAGTAGATTATGATTGTAGGGAGGAGGAGTTGGGGGAAAATGGAGAGTGACTGTTAATGGATATGGTGGGTATAGGGTTTCTTTTTTCTTTTTTTTTTTTGAGATGCAGTCTTGCTCTGTCATCCAGGTTGGAGTGCAGTTGTGTCATCTTGGCTCATTACAACCTCTGCCTCCTGGGCTCAAGTGATCCTCCCACCTCAGCCTCCAAGTATCTGGGACTACAGGCACATGCCACCACACCCAGCTAATTTTTTAATTTTTTTGTAGAGATGGGGTTTCTCTGTGTTGCCCAGGCTTGTCTTGAAATCCTGGTCTCAAGTGATCCACCCGCCTCGGCCTCCCAAAGTGCTGGGACTACAGGCGTGTGCCACTGCGCCCTGCCAGTGTGGGGTTTCTTTTGGTGATGATGAAAATGTTCTAAAATTGCAATAACAGCTGCACAATTCTGTAAATATACTGAGTCATCAAATCATGTAATTTAAGTGGGTGAATTTTATGGCATGTAAATTATATCTCAACAAAGTTGTTACAAAATAGATGACAGCATAAGTTGCAATATTAGTGTCTGATAAAAGAGATTTCAGGGTAAAAAGTGTAAGTGCTAAAAGGTGCAAGCCAACAAAAAATATGTAACAGTCCTGAAATGTATGTATCTAACAACAGAGCTTTTAAATTACTGACAGACTGAAGAATAAATGAATAATAATAAAATTCTTGCTTTAATTAAAATTCCTTAAATAGTAAAAAAAGTTAATAAAATTCTTGCTTTAATAAACTACAGATAGTTCCCAACTTAGGATGATTTGGCTTATGTTGTTTCAACTTTATGATGCTATGAAACCATTCTGTTTTTCACTTTCAGTATAGTATTCAATAAACTTCATGAGATAGCCAACACTTTATTATAAAATGGGTTTGTGTTAGATGATTTTGTCCAACTCATGTGAGTGTTCTGAGGATGTTTAAGGTAGGCTACACTAAGCTATAATGTTTAGTAGGCTAAAGGTATTAAATGCATTTTCAACTTAGGGATATTTTCAACTTACAATGGTTGTACCAGGACATAATCCCATCATAAGTCAAGAAACATACTATATTTAAGGCAAAAACTGAAATGAAAGGAAAAGCAAACAACTCTGCTCTCACCGTGAGAGGAATTTTAATTTTTCTTGGAATTAACTTATCAAGTAGACAAAGATAATTATCCAGAGAATTCACAAACTTGATATCTTTTAGCTCTGTAGTCCCAGCTACTCCAGAGACTGAGGGGGGAGGATCCCATGAGCCCAGGAGTTTGAGGCTGCAGTGAGCCATGATCACACTTCAGCCTGGGCAACCAAGCAGGATCCTGTCTCCAAAAAAAAAAAAAAAAAAAAAAAAAAGAAAAGATAAGAAGTGCATACCCAACAAACAAAAAATAAAAAAATATGCATTTTGCACAAAAGTTTTTGGAATGATCACAAAAGTTAAGCAAGTTTTAAGCCAAAACATAACAAATTTCAAAAAGCAAAATCCATACAGGCCACATTCCTTAATCGAAATTCAATAAATTAGAAATTTGTAACAAAATCCTATCTACTTAAAAACTTTAAAACTTCCTTTTAAATAAGTAACTTTTTTTGTTAAAAATAGGGTGAATATACTTTCCAGTTCACCTAGGAGAGCCTCAGTTAGCACTTATTTTCCTGACATAACACATATACTGTCATGCACTGCAAAATGACATTTTAGCCAATGAAGAACTGTATATAAAACAGTGGTCCCATAAGATTACAATACTGTATTTTTACTGTGTCTTTTCTATGTTTAGATACACAAATACCATTATATTATAATTGCCTACAGTATTCTGTACAGTAATATGCTGCATAGGTTTGTAACCTAGGAGCAATAGGCTATACCATATACCTACCCTAGGTGTGTAGTAGGCACCACCTAGGTTTGTGTAAGTACACTCTGTGATGGTCACACATGATGAAATCTCCTAATGGCAAATTTCTCAGAACAACACATTTCCTGTAGGTAAGTGATGCATAACTGTATTTTGCTCTCCAAAGTGTCCCAATTTGGATGATAAGTTACACGGTGACCCCAATAAAGAATTATCCAGAACTGAAGTTGGAATCTACTTAGAAAGTAATGTCAAAAACTAATGACCAAAAAAATCCTGTGGGAGTACAGTCCAAGAGGTTCTCAGAGGAAATTTTGTAGCCTTTAATGCATAAATTAGAAAACAAGATTAAAAATAAACTGAACATATAACTCAAGAATGTGAACAAATGAAAAAGAAAGCAGAAGTAAGGAAGGAATGAAAGCAGAAGTTAATGAAATAGAAAACAAATCAAACAGTAGATTTTACCAACAAAATTAAAAGTTGATTCTTAGGAAAAAACAAAACAAAAAACATAGCCAGGTGCGGTGGCTCATGCCTGTAATCCCAACACTTTGGGAGGTTGAGGAGGGAGGATTGCTTGAGCCCAGGAGTTTGAGGCCAGTCTGGGCAACATAGTGAGACCCTGTCTCTACCAAAAATTAAAAAAAAATAGCCAAGTGTGGCGGCACACACCTGTAGTCCCAGCTACTGGGGAGGCTGAGGTGGGAGGATCACTTGAGCCCCGAAGTTCAAGGCTGCAGGAACTATAATCAAGCCACTGCACTCCAGTCTGGGCAATAGCAAGACCAAAAAAGAAAGAAAGAGGGAAAGGGGGAGGAAGGGAGGGAGGGAGGAGGAGGAGGGGAAAGAAAGAGAGAGAGAGAGAGAGAAAGGGAAGGAAGGAAGGAAGGAAGGGAGGGAGGGAGGGAGGGATGGAGGAAGAAAGGAAAGAAGGAGGGAGGGAGGGAAGGAAGGAGGGAAAGGAGGGAGGGAAGGAAAGAAAGAGAGAAAGAAAAAGAAAGGAAGAAAGGAAGGAAGGAAAGAAAGAAAGAAAGAAAAGGAAGGGAAGAAAGAGTGACTTATTTCTGATCTATCAGTCAAGAGATACAAGAAATAACTCACAAGAAAAAGATAACTAAGGTATGGATGACCTTTTAAAAAGGTAGATAAGATAGAAGATTTTCCAAAAAAAAATTAATTACCAGGCTGACTTAAGGAGGGGGAGAACATCTAATTTGTAGAAGAAATTGAAAAGGTAGTCAGATAGTTTCCTCTAAAAAAGACACCTACCCAGGTGATTTTATGAGCCAGTTCCATGTAATGCAAAGAATTCCAGAACATGGGAAGAGAAGGTTTTACCATTTGTTCTTGGAAGCTAGGATACTATGACATCAAAGCCAGACCATGCTGCTTGCACTCAACGGGAAACTGTAGGTCAGTCCCACTTCTGAGCATAGATTTTAAAATCTCAGTAAAGTACTAGAAAATAAAAACCAGTAGTGCATTAAAAATAATATTATAGTTCAGGCAATGGATGGTGGTGATAGTTGTATAACATTGTGAATGTACTCAATGCCACAGAATAGTCACTTAAAAATTGTTAAAATGGTAAATTTCATGTATATTTTACCAAAATAAAAAATTTAACATTTTGGGTGGAAAATTTCTTTACTAATCCTCTTGTTTCTGCATATCTTTTGAGCAAAGGCTCTGGCAGTTTTTCCTAGACTGTCTTTTCCAGGATATTTGTACAGCAAACAGTTTTAGGAAAAAGAGATAATGTCATCCCCAAGCAGGGAGAAGGTTTGTTTGCTGTCTCCTCCCAGGGTAAAGTTGGGGCAGGTTTGCCTGCAGCCCCTTGTAGAAAGAAGGCTGAGTTTTCCTAAGTTCCAGTTCTTTAGCTTGTGATGTAAACTCACTACATGGGCAGCATTCATCTAGGCTGACTTGCATTGTCCCTGTGGGATCTGGGGACATGAGGAACTGGTGCAAAACTCATGCTACCTGCTGTGCAGTAGCAAGGAACTTTGTCTCTGACCCCGAAATCTTGTGTCTTCTGCTAGCATTCAGGAAACTGTGCATTCAGGAAACTACCTTGCTAGTTTGCAAGCAGGGTAGAATCTCAGATAGTTCTTTACCATTTGGGCAACAAGGATAGGCTGCTGACAGAGCACTTGCTACTGAGAAGAGAAAGGATAAGGTCAGGGGATGTGGGAAGATTGTGCAGGATCTGGTAGTGAGTGCTATTGCCCAAGCGTTGGGTGAGGGGGAAGAAATAGGAATCCCCGACTGTCCTACCTGTTAATGAAAATTTAGAGGTTGAGCAATGAGAGGAAGGATTGAAACAAGCTGCCTCATGGTGCTGTCCTCCTCAGGCAGGGTAAGGAGGGGATGTTATCATGACAATGGGCTGCAAGCCCTGTGGCTCCAGTCAAAAGACAATATGGCTGTGTCAAGGGGTTTCCAAAGTGGAAATAAATGGTGACAACAGTAAGGATATGAAATTTGGGGTTTGTTTGGTTGAGTCTGGACCATTAACCATTGCCAGCCACTTGAAATTAAAAGTAAACACAAGCTGGACATGGTGGCTCACACCTGTAATCCAAACACTTTGAGAGGCCGAGGTGAGTGGATCCCTTGAGCCCTGGAATTCGAGACCATCCTGGGCAACATGGCAAAACGCCATCTCTTCAAATAATAATAATAATAATAATACACAAATTAGCTGGGTGTGGTAGCATGCACCTGTAGCCCCAACTACTTGGGAGCCCGAGATGGGAGGATCGCTTGAGCCTGGGAGGTTGGGGTTGCAGTGAGCCAAGATCGCACCACTCACGGCATTCCAGCCTGGGGGACAGAGTGAGACCTTGTCTCAAAAAAAAAAGTAAACACAAAGCTTTGCTTACCAGGGAGGAGCTACCTTCTCCCACTGCGCCAGAAAATCTCTCCCTCCTTCTCATTCCTGAGTTTAGGAAAGTCCTGCTACTTTAAGGAACCAAATGATTGGGTCTATGTCTCCCTGTCCCCAAGGAGGGCATACACACCGTATGAATATACTGAGGTACTTCAAGGAGGGGAGAGACTCACATTTCTCTGGCTCTTTTGGATTCAGGCAACCAAGTTGCCATCCTACCGTGTCCAGTGGGACTCAGATTTAACTCATGGGATGTGGGTAGGGTTTGAGGTGGGGTAAGGGAGCTAATGTGACCTTATGGGGAGGACCTTTTGGATTAATTCATTGTACTGTTGTTGCTTGTACATCTGAACATATAGTAGGAATTGATGTGTTATATACTTATATTTCACATCCCATAAGTGCCAGAGAGGGTTTCCCAAGCAGGGAAGAGATAAAGCAGAGATGTGCTAGTGAGACAAACTCCCTGCCATTTGTCGCCAGCATGTGATCATGAGTGCCTCTACCCTCTGATTTAAATTTTTTTCCATATAGATGATGTCCTGTTGGTTGGCAAGTCAGAAGCCTCAGTCTCAGGCCAGGCGCAGCTCACACCTGTAATCCCAGCACTTTGGGAGCGTGAGGTGGGAGAATCACTTGAGGCCAGGAGTTTGAGACCAGCCTGGGCAACATAACGAGACCTCATCTCAATAAAAAAATGTAAAAAATTAGCCAGGCATGGTGGTATGAGCCTGTAGTCTTAGCTACTCAGGAGGCTGAAGCGGGAGGATTGCTTAAGCTCAGGAGTTCGAGGCTGCACTGAGCTATGACTGGGCTCCAACGTGTGCAACAGAGTGAGACCCTCTTTTTTTGAGACAGAGTCTTGCTTTGTTGCACACAGTGGAGTGCAATGGCAGAGTCTTGGCTCACTGCAACCTCCACTCCTAGGTTCAAGCAATTCTTGTGCCTCAGTCTCCCGAGCAGCTGGGACCACAGGCGCACACCAGCATGCCTGGCTAATTTTTGTATTTTTTAGTAGAGACAGGGTTTCACCATTTTGATCAGGCTGGTCTCGAACCCTTGATCTCGAGTGATCTGCCCTCCCTGGCCTTTCAAAGTGCTGGGATTACAGGAGTGAGCCACTGTGCCCAGCTAAGACCCTGTCTCTTAAAAAAATAAAATAAAATAAGCCTGTCTCAGTGCCCCTGGCTGGTGCAGAGGTGGCTGGTAAACCCCAACAGTATTCAGAGGGTTGCTCGCCTAGTTAAGTTTCTTGGGATAATGTAGGCAGAATCATGATGCCTCTGACACCCAGGAAACAGTATTGGGGAGACCTCTATCTCTGGGCCCCCAACACCAAAAAGGAGGCTGAGCTCCCTACTGGACCTTGTTGGAGACAGTATGTGTCTCACTTGGGCATTCTATTTGGTCCTTTATATCAGCTAACCCACAAATCAGCATTTTTTGAGCAGGGCCCAAACCAGTAGCAATGAATGCTCTCTTTGTCCTCTAGATCCTACATTGCAGTCTGGCGACAAATCATATGGTCTGCCTGAGGCAAGAAACTGCAGTGGCTGGCAATCTGACCTGCTGCCGTATCTGTCATCCCTGTCCACGTGCTATGAAAACAAACTCACGTGGGTGTGGCTGCTCTTGAACCATTTTGCTGTACCTATTGCTGTCAATGGCAGCCCCCAAACATGGACTCCACCTTGTCCACGCACAGACACACAGACTAGCACAGCGTTTTTTCAATCTGATGGATACAAATTCATATGCATCTCCTCCTCTCTGCTGAGCAGCTTTGGGTGGTGCCATGTGTGACTATCAAGGCTGCAACTACTCAGTGACATAGTCCATGTGTCTTTGTCTTTTTTTTTTTTTTGAGATGGAGTTTCACTCTTGTCACCCAGGCTGGAATGCAGTGACGCGACCTTGGCTCACTGCAACCTCTGCCTCCTGGTTCAAGCGATTCTCCTGCCTCAGCCTCCTGAGTAGCTGGAATGAGAAGTGTGCACCACCGTGCCTGGCTAATTTTTGTATTTTTAGTAGAGATGGGGTTTCACCATATTGGTCAGGTTGGTCTCGAACCCCTGATCTCAGGTGATCCAACTGCCTTGGCCTCCCAAAGTGCTGGGATTACAGGTGTGAGCCACCACACCTGGATAGTCCATGTGTCTTAACCAGCCCATGATCCACAAAACCCAAACTGGAGTGACTGGGGACCTTTTGGGTTATACATTTGTACGTGGGGAAGACGGAGCCATGGACTCTCTCCACTGCAGATGAGTGCTGCTTTCTGGCTCATCTGTTGTCTACTTGTCAATGGCATCCAAGATTCTCAGATCAGTCTATACTGCATGCGTCATGATGGGTAACAGATTGGCTTTAGGCTACGTTCTGGATGAATAAAATAACACCCTCTGCTCTCACCATGGTAGGTATTCACAGTTGGCTATGTCTAGACTCCTGGGAGGCATGAATGAGGCTAATACTGCTAGCTGGCCTCTTCCTGCTGCTTGGATTCCTATTGATATTCACCTTAATTAAATATTATATGAGACAAATTGAACAGGTTTGGTCCTAGCCTGTTGTTTGGATTAAATAGGTGTTGAAGTCTTATCCTTGATGCTGAAGGTGTAGCCAGGTGGGAGGTGATTGGCTCATGGGGGCAAAGTTGTCATGAATGGTTTAGCACCATTTACCCTTTGGTTCTGTATAGTGAGTGAATTCTCATGAGATCTGGCTGTTTAAAAGTGTGTAGCACCTCTCTGCTCTCTCTGTCCTGCTCCTGCCATGTAAGGGGCCTGTTCCCGCTTTGCCTTCCACCATGAGTAAAAGCTTCCTGAAGCTTCCTCAGAAGCAGATGCCAGTGCCATGCTTCCTGTACAGCCAGCAGAACTGTGGCCAATCAAACCTCTTTTCTTCACAGATTACCCCCTCAGGGATTTCTTTATAGCAGTGCGAGAACAGACTAATACAATGGTGGTACGATTTACTTAGCTGTTTACTGTGACTTTGGGTTAAGTGGAGATATTGAATAGGTACTGATATGATTTTGCTATGTCCCCCACTCAAATCTTCTTTCGAATTGTAATCCCCATGTATGGAGGGAGGGACCTGGTGGCGGTGATTGGATCATGAGGGCAGATTTCCCCCTTGCTGTTCTCATAATGGTGAGTTCTCACAAGCTGATGGTTTGAGTGTGTGGTACTGCCCTCTTTGTGCTTGTGCTCTCTCTCTCTCTCTCTGCTGCCACCATGTGAGATGTGCCTTGCTTCCCCTTCACCTTCCGCCATGATTGTAAGTTTCCTGAGGCCTCCCCAGCCATGTGGAACTGCGAGTCAATTAAACCTCCTTTCTTTATAAACTACCCAGTCTTAGGTAGTATCTTTATAGCAATGTGAGAAACAACTAATGCAGGTACTTAGATATATGTGCCTAGAATTCAGAAAAAAAGGGCAGAAACTGAAGAGATAAATTCTGAAGTTAACAAGAGAGTAAGTAGAGATGAACTAAGACCCTAGGATACTCCATTTAAAAGTTGAGAAGATATTTCACAATCATGTGAATAAACCTAACACTACTGCACTGTACAATTAAAAATGGGTAAAATGATAATTTGTATGGTATGTTTACCACAAAAAAAAGCCTCATCAAATGAAAAAAAAAGTCAGGAAATATTGGTAAATACAGTAAAAGAAACTGAAAAACCAGTAAGAAGAACCAGGATGGTTTGGTACTGGGGAGGCAAAATTAAGAATATGGTTTTTTTTGTTTTTGTTTTTGTTTTTGTTTTGAGACAGAGTCTTGCTCTGTCTTGCCCAGGCTGGAGTGCAGTGGCACCATCTCAGCTCACTGCAACCTCCACCTCCCGGGTTCAAGCAATTCTCCTGCCTCAGCCTCCCGAGTAGCTGGGATTACAGGCACCTGCCACCACACCTGGCTACTTTTTGTGTTCTTAGTAGAGACGGGGTTTCACAATGTTGGCTAGGCTGGTCTAGAACGCCTGACCTCAGGTGATCCGCCTGCCTTGGCCTCCCAAAGTGTTGGTATTACAGGTGTAAGCCACCACGCCTGGCTAAAGAAAATCTTTTTTAAAGAATGGAAAAATCAGTATGTCAAATGCTGCTGAGAAATGGAGTAAACAGAAGACTGATGGTGATCCATCAGATTTGACAACATGAGGACTGTTTCACTGGAGTAATGGGAATTTAAGCATGACTGCAGTAGTTCAAGAAAGGTGGGTGTTAAGGGGGAGATGACATGAGTTAGATAACTCTTTTCTGGGAATTTTTGCTATAAAGGGTACAAAAATGGAATGGTAGGGCCTGGGAAGGTTTTAAAATGGGAGATTAAAAATGCGAGGTATATATGCAAGTGAGAACAAGCCAATAGAGCAAAAATGACTCAGGAATGTGGGTTTTTTTTTTTTTTTAATTTGAGACAGGGTATCTCACTCTGTGTTCAGGCTAGAGTGCAGTAGCACAATCACAGCTCACTGCAGCCTCAACTTCCTGGGCTCAAGTGGTGCTCCCACGTCAGCCTCCCAAATAGCTGGGGCTACAGGTGAACGCCATCATGCCCAGCTAATTTTTAAAAAATTTTCTGGATGAGGTCTCCCTATGTTGCCGAGGCTGGTCTCGAACTCCTGGGCTCAAGTGATCCTCCTGCCTCAGCCTCCCAAAGTGCTGGAATTATAGGCTGAGCCACCATACCTGACAGAAGTCTTTCCAGTAGAAGAGATGGCTACTGATCACAACTAGACAGAATGGCTAAAGGGTAGAGATGGTTCATGTCCTAATAGGAAGAAAGAAAATTAGTTGGATAGAGAACACGTTGATAGATTTGGAGAGTGAGAAATTTCTTTTCTATTGTTTCCCTTGTCTCATAGAAAAAAAAGAAACAAAGTGAGAGAAGCATAGAAGGTCTGAATAAAGAGAAGAATACTTGTTGGGGAGAGGTTAAGTGTGAATTGACCAGAACAGTGTATAAGGATTGCCACACAGTGCTGCGGGCCTTTGATTTTCAGGGCCATAAATTTAAAGTAAAAAGAGTCAGTAGGTATAGATGCAAGCAGCTGGATGTTTTTCAGATCAGAAGGATAAGAATTTAGGGGATGTGCAAGGACAATGATGTCTATGCTAAAGAAAGTGAGGGTGATGGGCTGGGAGTGGTGGCTCACACCTGTAATCCCAGCACTTTGGGAGGCCAAGGCGGGTGGATCATGAGGTCAAGAGATTGAGACCATCCTGGCCAACATGGTGAAACCCCATCTCTACTAAAAATACAAAAATTAGCTGGGTGTGGTGGTGCGCATCTGTAGTCCCAGCTACTCGGGAGGCTGAGGCAGAAGAATCACTTGAACCCAGGAGATGGAGGCTGCAGTGAGCCGAGATCATGCCACTGCACTCCAGCCTGGCAACAGAGTGACACCCCGTCTCTAAATAAATAAACATTAAAAAAAAGTGAGGGCGATGAAATTATAGATAAGTGATAGATGATAGAATCAATTGTCTAAAGAACCTAGTGGAGCTTCGCAAGAACAAAAAACCAAACACCGCATATTCTCACTCATAGGTAGGAATTGAAAAATGAGATCACATGGACACAGGAAGGGGAATATCACACTCTGGGGACTGTGGTGGGGAGGGGGAAGGGGGCAGGGATAACATTGGGAGATATATCTAATGCTAGATGACGAGTTAGTGGGTGCAGCGCACCAGCATGGCACATGTATACATATGTAACTAACCTGCACAGTGTGCACATGTACCCTAAAACTTAAAGTATAATAAAAAATTAAAAAAAAAAAAAAAGAACCTAGTGGAGTCAAAGAAATGTTGGTATGTTCATAATCAAAACAGTAACCTAGAAAGAGGGGTGAGTAGGATGCTAGAAATTGGGACTGTGGAGGTGACGACAAGATCTAAAGCAGTGTTCTTCAAAACTATATGTTAAGTCCCATTAGTGGGTCATGAAATCAATTTGATGGATCAGCCTCTTAAATTAACATTATTAACCCTGCTGAACATAACAGTCTTCTAGGGGACCTTAAAAACACACAAACAAACAAAACCACCATCATGTCATTCTCAGTCACATGGAAGGAACTGGAGGACATTGTTAATTAAGTGAAATAAGTGAGAAACAGAAAGTTAAACACTGCATGTTCTCACTTGTATGTATAAGCTAAAAAAAAGATCTCACAGAAGTAAAAAGTAGAATAGAGGATACTAGAGGCTGGGAAGGATAGGGGGAAGGGAGCAATAGGGAGACATTTGCTAAAGGATACAAAATTATAGCTAGATAGGAAGAAGTTCCTAGTATTCTCTACCACTGCAGGGTGACTATAGTTAATATATGGCTTCAAATGTCTAGGAAGAGGATACTGAATGTTCTCAACACAAAATGATAAATGAGATGATGGATATGCTAATTACAATGATTAGATCACAATATATGTATTGAAACATCACTACGTACCTCATAAATATGTACATTATATGTCAATTTTAAGCTTAAAAATTTTTAAAAGACCATACTTCAATTGCAGAATTTCTGATATATTTGGTCTGGTGTAGGGGTTCAGACATCAGTTTTTCATTAAAATTCTCCAGATAACTACAATATGCAGGTATAGTCAATAACCATTGGCCCAAGAAGATACTGATATAAAAAGGCTGATAATAGAACTAATGGTAGAAAGATAGTAAGCCACTTGCTAAAGTCTTCTAAGAATTAGGGAGAGAAGTATGAGATCACTTGTATGATGAATTACAATAAGGTACGGCAACAAGTGTCATAGTCTAATGGGAGTCAATGTGCTCAACAAAGAGCATTTGCAAGTGAGAAGAGAGTATATTCATACGCACACACGTTTAACCATTTTGTGGACGGATAACAGAAATAAACTTTGGCTTCATTTATTATTATTTTGAACTAAATGGAAATAAAAGTCAGTTAAGAAAGGTGCCTGGCACCTATGTTCAGGGATTTGTCCATATCCCACCATGATAAAGTTTGATTTGAATAAACTTTACTTAATTTTAGAATTAAGAGTATCCCTAATATAAAATTATAAAAACCTTATTTGTAAGAAAGAGAAAATAAATAGGCTAGAAAGTTTATTGGCAAATCTAGGTCAAGCTCCATAATTTAAAATTATTTAAAACAAAATCAAAAACATCTATAAAAGGTCAGAACATTCAGTATTTTAAGATAAAACTGTTTTTCAAAACAATATCATGGTTATGAAAACAACATTTGGCAGGCTATACATTTTTAAATTATAGAAAACATTAAAAATAAAATATCTAACAAAGTATGTCTTGCTGTTGCTTTTGGGGAAAAGGTGGGGACAAATATTTTTTATTTTATTTACATATATTTATTAAAAGATTTCCATATGGTATTGCAAACAGTCCCATGTCTCTTGTATTTTGCTATAATATATGAATTCACACAAAGGAGATGGGATACATAAAATTACAAAGGTGGTAGAAAAGCAAACCAGCCCACATCCTAATACACACTAAAAAGGGCATAATTCAGATATATAAGCCATATTAGTTTTAGAAAAAGAGCACTGCCCACCCCTAGGTATACACACACACACACACTTCACTTTATTAAACCACAAGAGGAAACAAAATATATCATAAGTAACTGATCATTCACTTTCCTATGTTAGTTTTTATGTTTTTCAATCATAATGAAATATATTAAGAACAGATTTTCTTCACGATTGATTTTTGTATCTGATATTCTTTTTTGTACTTCTGTTGTTTCATTAACATAGGTATACACCCAAATTCTTTAAAATTACAACTTTGAAAATTAATTGTAAAAAGCTGTTTTCCATGTATATTACACAGTTCGGCGTTAAAAATGGCATTTTGGGGAACTGGTAAATTATAACACACAGGCTTAGAAGAAAAAGAGTGGTATCACTGAATGTATATTGGAATTTAACAAAACGTTTTACTGTATTTACCCCATATACTTTTCTTTTTTTTTTTCTGAGACAGAGTGTTACTCTGTCACCCAGGCTGGAGTGCAATGGCATGATCTTGGCTCACCGCAGCCTCCACCTCCCGGGTTCAAGCAATTCTCCTGCCTCAGCCTCCCAAGCAGCTGGGATTACAGGTGCCCGCCACCAAGCCCAGATAATTTTTGTATTTTTAGTAGAGATGGGGTTTCACCACATTGCTCAGGCTGGTCTCAAACTCCTGACCTTAGGAAATCCACTCGCCTCGGCCTCCCAAAGTGCTGGGATTACAGGCGTGAGCCACTGCACCCGGCCTACCCCATATACTTTTATACTTTGAAACCTTAGATTAATACACCGAGGAATTTTATTTCCTAGAAAAATGTCCCAAATTTCTGTTCTATTGTTTTATACAAAACTCTGCATATAGCTTTTAGTTTGCTTTTGATAGAATTTGTGTTACATAGAGTCCATATGATGACAGTTAACATTTTACATAATATATAAATGTATCTTTCTCATCATAGTTCTTCTAGATGGCAATAACACGTTATATATGGTAGTTATTTTACCAAGACCTCTGCTATTATAAGACTAGACCTGAATATATTCCCCTTGACAACAGACAGTAGATCTATGAATAATTTTAAGAAGAAAAAGTTAAGCATGACAGCATAGCATCAAAGTTGATAATTCTTTGTGAATACATTAAGATATGGTCTAAACATAGGCATGACAACTAAAAACAAGTACTGTAAGAATATTTACATACATATATCATGGCTTATTAATAAACAGATTATTAAAGAATAATGTGAATACATTATATTAATTCACAGTATAAACATACTTTTAGTAATTTAATTCATGAATAATAAAAATATAGATACATTAGGCACTATTAATACATATTCTTGTTCTGTCATATATATGAAAATATACATATAGATATAGTTCTTTTAAACCAAACTTTTTAACATATTCACTGATTTAAGTAAAAGTTGACAGAGGTAGAATTTGTGTCCATGTTCATGATTTTCAGCAACAAGTACTTCAAATATTTCATTACTGTTCTGTTCTTTTAAAAATCCACATAGGAACTCATTGAAAGCCATTATTCTGAAAGGGAGGAAATTGAAAGGTGGGTTAAGAGAAAAATGATAAAGTTATTCAACATATTCATAAAAAACTGAAATTCAATAATGTTATAAATGAAATTATAGAATCTAATAAAACTCTGTGCCCCACATCCAGTTATATTTAAGAAGTACTGTTCTACTTCTTAAAGTTCAAGTACTGTTTTATTCATTGTACTTTATTTTATTTATTTATTTATTTAGAGATAGGGTCTTGCCGTGTTGCCCAGGCTGGAGTGCAGTGGCGTGATCATAGCTCACTGCAGTCTTGATCTCCCGTACTCAAGTGATCCTTCTGCCTCAGCCTCCAGGCAGGTGCACATCACCATGCCTGGCTCATTTTTTTGGTATTTAGTATAGATGAGGTCTTACGATGTTGTTTAGGCTAGTCTCAGACTCCTGAGCTCAAGTGATCCTCTCACTTTGGCCTCCCAAAATGCTGGGATTACAGGTGTGAGCTACCCTGCCTGGCTTATACTTTTGTTTAAAAAAGTGATTTTTGTTTCCTTATTTATATATCTCTGTATTTTATGTTTCCTCAGTGAGTCTGTGTGATACTGCATTATAACAAGAACACAGGCTGGGTGCAGTGGCTCATGCCTGTAATCCCGGCACTTTGGGAGGCTGAGGCAGGAGGATCGCTTGAACCCAGGAGTTCAGGACCAGTCTGGACAACATAGTGAGACCCAGTATCTATAAAAAAATACAAAAATTAGCTGGGTATGGTGGCACACACCTGTAGTCCCAGCTACTCAGGAGGCCAAGGTGGGAGACTGCTTGAGCCCAGGAGTTCAAGGCTACAGTGAACTCTGATGGCACACTGCACCTCTCCAGTCTGGGCAACAGAGCGAGACCGCGAGACCTTGTCTCTAAAACAAAACAAAACAAAACAAAACACACACACAGAAATATGGTCATATGTTCCATAATGATATTTTGGTCAATGACAGACTGCATAAAAGACTGTGGTCCCATAAGATTATAACAGAACTGAAAACTTCCTATTGCTTAGTATTTACTATGCTATGCTTTTAATCATTATTTTAAAGTGTACTCTTACTCATTAAAAAATAAATGTTGACTATAAAGCAGCCTCAGGCAGGTCCTTCAGGAAGTATTCCGGAAGAAGGCACTGTTATCACAGGAGATGGCAGCTCCGTAAATGTTATTGCCCCTGAATACCTTTCAGTGGGGCACCATGTAGAGGCAGGAGACAGTGATATTGATGATCCTGACTCTATGTGGGCCTAGGATAATGTGTGTGTTTGTGTCATTGCTTTTAGAAAAACACTTTAAAAAGTAAAACAAAAGTTTATAAAGGAAAAAAGTTACAGTAAGCTAAGGTTAATTTATTATTGGAGAAAATTAAAACAATAAATTTTTTGTAGCTAAGTATACAGTGTTTATAAAGTCTATAGCAGTGAACAGGAATGTCCTAGGCCTTCACGTTCACTCACCACGCACTCACTGACTCACCCAGAGCAACTTCCAGTCCTGCAAGCTCCATTTGTGGTAAGTCTCCTATATAGGTGTACCATTTATTATCTTTTAAACCGTATTTTTACTGTATGTTTTCTCTGTTTAGATGCACAAATACCATTGTGTTACAACTGCCTACAGTATTCAGTACAGTAACATGCTGTACAGATTTATCTGTACAGATTTAGCCTAGGAGCAAGAGGCTATACCATATAGCCTGGGTATGCAGTAGGCTATATACCATCTAGGTTTGTGTAGGTACATACATTCTATGACATTTGCACAATATCATGTAAAACAAATTTCTCAGAACATATTCCCTGTTGTTAAGCAATGCATGACTGTGTATATTGGGTCTCTGCCCCTGGTTCTTGGCCAACAGCTCCTTGTAATCTCCGGAGTGATAATTTTGTCTTTTGCAAGCTAATGAGATGACTGGTGGCTAGAGGCCACTAAATAGCTTCAGGATGGGAGCTGATCACCACAAAGACCAATGCATGATTAGAGAACTGGGCCACTGGCCCCACACCTCAACCTCCAAAAAGAGGAGAGGGGCTGAAGGTTGAATTGATCATGAATGGCTAATGATTTAATCGATCATATCTACTTAGTGATACCTGCATAAAACCTCCAAAAACTGGGTTCAGGAACCTTTCAGATAGCTGAACACTTGGCGATGCTTACAGGGTGGCGCGCCTTGAGAGGGCACAGAAGCTTTGAGCTGCTTTCCTGATAATTTGCCCTATGCATCCCTTCCACTTGCCTGTTAATCTGTATCCTTTATAATAGCCTTTTCAATAAGCAGGTAAATGTAAAATGTTTCCCTGAGTTCTGTGAGCTGCTCTAGCAAATTAATAGAATGTGATGAGGGGGCTGTGGAAACCTCTTCAGTCAGAAGCACAGATCACAACCTGGGACTTGCTATTGGCATCTGAAGTCAAGGGGAAGGGATTTGTGGGATTGGGCTCTTGATCTGTGGGATCTGACACTATCTCCAGGCAGATAATGTCAGAATTGAGTCAAATGTTAAAATTGAGATCAATTGGTGTCTGCTGGAGAACACAGTGTCTGAAGTGGTATGCTGAGTGGTGTATGAGAATCGGAAAAACACTTTTGTAGGCTTTTCCTATCTCAAATAGCATGCATTAGATATGACAGTCAAAAAACAAATAATAAAAGTTGGATTGTCTATTTTAACTATCAGAGAGACACTAATCTGAGATGCCATTTTATAGTTGAGCAATTCATTTTTTTTTTCCTTGAGCAATTCATTTCTGAGTGCTTGGGGAAATCCCTTAAAATTAGTTTTGGTGACAATATTTAGAAAATACGAGGGGAAATGGATTAGTAAATAACAATCTCATTAATATACCTCAAAAATTAATTGTAAATTATTACAAAGTTATAAATTATGAGTTTGTTGATGATTATAAAAGCTTTCTAATCTGCATGTACTAGAATTATTGTAATTAAAAAATGGAAAATAACGTGTTGGTGACGATGTGGAGAACAGGAACCCTCATGCATTGCTGGTGGAAATATAAAATGGTGCAGCACGTGGAAAACAGTTTGGCAGTCCCTCAAAAAGTTTAACAGAATTACCATATGACCCACCAATTCTAGTCTTAGGTATATACTAAAAGATTTGAAAACAAGGACTAAAACAGATACTTGTACACCAATGCTCAGAGCAGCATTACTCACAATAACCATATGATAGAAACAACCCAGGTGTCTTCAACTGACAAAAGGATTTTTTAAATGTGGTATATCCTACAATATGGATGAACCTGGAAAATATTATTCTAAGTGAAATAAGCCAGATACAAAAGAACACATGTATGATTTCACTTATATGAAAATGTAAAATAGGCAAATTCATACAGACCAGAAAAGTAGATCTGAAGTTACTAGGAGCTGGGAAGGTTAAGGTCTGGGGATTGGAGAGTGATTGTTTAATGGGTACAGAATTTCTGTTTGGGGAGATAAAAAAATCTTAGAATTAGATAGTGGTGATGGGTGTGGTGGCGTGCCTGTAGTCCCAGCTACTCAGGAGGCTGAGGCGGGAGGATTGCTTGAGCTCAGGAGAGTTTGAGGTTTCAGTGAGCTATGACCATGCCACATCCTTCCAGCCTGGGTGACAGAGTGAGACCCTGGCTCTAAAAACAAAACAAAACAAAACAAAAACGCAGTGTCTAATTCATCACAGTTTCAGGGACTGCAGGAATCTATGTTCCATATCAGTAGTTCTTAAAGTGCAGTCTGGGGATCCCTGAGAATCCCCAATACTTTCAGAGACTCTACAAGGTCAAGCCTATTTTCATAAAACCAAGGAATTATTTGCCTTTCACTCTTATTTTCTTACAGGTCTACAGTTGAGTTTTCCAGAGCTACATGATGTCAAGAGACAGGCAGTAAATATTTTAGATTTGTGGGACATGGGGTCTGTCAAAACTACTCAACTCTGCCACTGTAGTAAAGCAGTCTTAGACAATCTGTTAACAAATGGGTGTGGCTGTGCTCCAATAAAGCTTAATTTACACAAATAGGCAGTGGTATGGATTTGGCTTGCAGATCCTAGTTTACCAACCAACCCCTGATCTAAACTGCAGCTGTGAATCAAACATGAGAAAATGTCTGTGTCACATTCTTACAATCCTTTGTAACAAGAAGGTGAACCACCATCTGATCACATGAAAATAACACAGCAATTCAAGAAGGACACAGTGACTACAGTGAACACTGAGAAGTGGTCCTCAAAGTGAAAGAGAAAAATAAATGCCTTAATCAAACACAAAAGCAGAAGCAGAGCAATCAGGAATCATTTAAACCAAGGCCCTACAAACTTGAGGGCATCAGTACGTCAAAGAATAGCACATAACTAATGTTCACAATGAGGATTCTGAGTCAGAGGAAATGTTTAATTATCTTCTATATATTTCTATCAAAAGAGGCAAAGAAATGTATCAATTTAAACAAGACTGGCATAACTATTTCTGTCAATGAGTATGCATTTTCCACAGTCACTACCTGTCAAAGCCTGGGTCTGACTCATGTTTCTTTCCCACTCATTCCCATCTCCAGTGAATCAGCACATCCCTTTGATCCTTCCTCAGTCAAATGCATCCTGGCACTTTACAACTACTTTGGAAAACAGTTTACCATATCTCCTAGAGCTTGAACATACACATATCCAGTGATCCATCAATTTCACTTCTAAGTATAACCATAGCACTATTTGTAATAGCCCAAACTGGAAACTGCCAAGTGCTTATGAACAGAAGGAGGAGTAATTGGATTGTAGTAAGTTTCCATAATGGCATTCCACACACAGCAACAAGAGTGAACAATCTACAAATACACACAACAATATGGATGGATCTCACAAATGTATTGTTGAGAAAAAGAAGCCAGGAACATGATTTCATTTATAAAATGTCTAAAAGTAAGCAAAAAGAAATCTACACTTTTAACAGTCAGGACAGTTACTGTTAGACCAGGGCTTATGACTGACGCCAAAGAGAAGTTAGTTTTGTTTTGTTTTTGTTTTGTTTTTTTGAGATGGGGTTTTGCTTTGTTGTCCAGACTGGATTTGAACTGGGCTCAAGTAGTCCTGCAACCTCAGTCTCCTGTGCCAGGCTTTATATTTTATTTTTTTGGATGGAGTCTCACTCTGTCACCCAAGCTGGAGTGCAGTGGCGCGATCTGGGCTCACTGCCACTTCTGCCTCCTGGGTTCAAGCAATTCTCCTGCCTCCAAATCCCAAGTAGCTAAGACTACAGGTGCGTGCCACCATGCCCAGCTAATTTTTCTGTTTTTAGTAGAGATGGGGTTTCACCATGTTGGCCAGGCTGGTCTTGAACTCCTGACCTCAAGTGATCCACCCGCCTCGGCCTCCCAAAGTGCTGGGATTACAGAGGTGTGAGCCACCGTGCCTGGCCTATTTTGTTTTTTTGATTTTCATGCAGGTTACCTGGATGTGTTCAATTTGTTCATTGAAAAAATTCATTGAACTATGTATCTATGATATGGTACCTTTCTGTATATATATCATAGTTTACTTTAAAAATTATGTCCTAGCTTTCAATGTTATTATACTAATCCTGAACTATTATACTCCTCATTTCATACCACTTACTGGTCTCTCTACCTCTAGTTCCTATCCTTTCCAATATGGTTCAAACACAGTTGTGAAATTAATCTACCAGAAACAGTTATTTCAGCTTGACCCTTCCCTTGTACCCATCCTATACACAGGAGGACTGACGTTCACGTTCCTTTTGACTTACAGAATAAAGTCTACAATCTCTAATTTAGCTTCACATTCAATATAATACTCTATATATCCCACTCTACCTTCCAAACCTCTCTCCCTCATTATTCCCCCACAGCCTGCCCTTCCTGCCAGGTTACTACTGTACCATGTGTACTACTGTTTCTATGCTTTGTCTACATTTTTACTACCTATTATTTGTAGCCTGAATTTAGCCCTTCATCAAATAATATCCTGTGATAGCTCATATTGTCATTTAACGTTATGCTGTAGATGTCTTTTCTTTTTAAATTCAGGTATAATTTATATACGATAAAATGCATGGACCAGCCTGTAGTCCCAGCTACTCAAGAGGCTGAGGTGGGAGGACTGCTTGAGCCCAGGAGTTTGAGGCCAGCCCAGGCAAGATAGTGAGAACTCTTTTTTTTTTTTTGGAGATAGCTGCTTGCTTTGTCATGCAGACTGGACTGTAATAGTGCAATCACCGTTCACTGCAGCCTCAACCTTCCGGGCTCAAGCCATCCCCCTGCCTCAGTATCCTCCCCCACCTCCCCAGCAGCTGGTACCTGGGACTACAGGTGTGTGCCACCATGCCTGGCTAATTTTTGTATTTTTTGTAGAGGTGGAGGTCTCACTGTGTTGCCCAGGCTTGTCTCAAACTCCTAGCCTTAGGTGTTCCTCCAGCCTCAGCCTCCCCAAAGTGCTGGAATAACAGGTGTGGGCCACTGTGTCTGGCCGAGACCCCATCTCTTAAAAAAAAAAAAAAGCATACACTGTAAATGGTCAGTTTTATGAATTTTTACAATTGTATATACCCACATAACTACTATCACCAAGATATAGAACTTTTCCATTACTCCAGGAAGTTCTCCTGAACGCCCTACCAGGCAATCTCCCCTTTCCTGATGCAGAAAACTACTTTCTGAATTTTTACAACCACAGATTAGTTTTGCCTGTCCTTGGTGTTACATACATACCTTTCTGATAATTACACATTTCTATGTTCAGGAGAATGTGAAGGAGACCTCAGAGTGGAACTAAGGGGTGGTGTAGCAAGACCATGTCGACGCATCTCTTGGATTGCTCGTTCTCTGTTAGTAAAGATCAAACAAGAGAGATATATTCAAGCACCAGGAAAAATCAAAAAGTGGCAAACAAATATAAGAGTTATTAGCTAATTTGTAATAAATTACTTAGTATTACTATTAAATTTAAATCCTATGTCTTTGTACAATTTTTAAGTAGTGGATAAAATATTTCAATTAAAAAATTAAATATATATATATAGTGAGGAGCATTTTGCTTCTAAGGTATTATTTTAATGACCTAATTGCTTTGAACAATCTCTTATAGTGCATATTCTTTTAATGGAAATCTTTTATCCGCTACTTAAAAATCATACAAAGACATAGGATTTAAATTTAATAGTAATACTGATATACTAATTATACTAATTATATATATACTAATATACTATATACTATACCATATAACTAATACTAATATACTAATTATATAATATATAATATATGTAACATATATTATAAAATATACAATATATAACATATAATATGTAAAATACATATTATAAATATATAACATACAATATATTATATAATATTTATAATTGCTTTGAACAATCTTATAGTACATTTTAATTAAAATCTTTTATCCACTAATAATATATATTATATATATTACATTATATATCATATATTATATAATATATAAATACTATATATTATATGAGATGTCTATGTATTATATAATGCATTATATATTATGTAATATATAAATATACTATATAAAATACAATATACTATATATAATATAGTATATACTACATATGATATACTATATATGATATAATATATATTACATATAATATATAGTATATTATATATATGTGATATATATTATATTAGTATATTATATATTATATGTATTATATATTATATATTACTATGTTATATTAATTATAATACATATTATATATAGTGAAAATAAATAGGATACCAACTGAACACACAGATAGACACACACAAAAACTAGATGACAAGATGTTAAACTCAAAAAGGCTAATGGTGACTATGGAGGGTAGAACTTACAGATAAATTTAATTTTCTTCTTTATACTTAAAAAAATTATAACAAACCTGTTTAATGTGTTCTTAAAAATTAAATGCCCACATGCTAGACCCTTCTGTGGGATTTGGTTCTAGTAACCACCCTTAGCTTGCATGACACTACATCTTCTGGTTCTCTTTCTACCTAGATGATCTCTCCTTAGCTCTGTTACTGGATCCTTTTCTCCTGCCTATACTTTGATGTTCCCCATAGCTAGGGTTACTAATTCTCTCTCTTTTTTTTTGTGACAGGGACTTGCTCTATTGCCCAGACTCAAGTGCAGTGGTACAATCATAGCTCAAACTCCTGGGCTCAAGCGATCCTCCCGCCTCATCCTCCTGAGGAGCTGGGACTACAGGTGCACACTTTCATGGCCAGCTAATTTTTAAAATGTTTTTAGAGATAGGGGTCATACTATGTTGCCCAGGCTGGTCTTGAACTCCTGGCCTCAAGCGATCCTCCTGCCTCAGCCTCCTGAGGAGCTGGGACTACAGCTGTGCACCTTCATGCCCAGCTAATTTTTAGAATGTTTTTAGAGATGGAGGTCACACTATATTGCCCAGGCTGGTCTTAAATTCCTGGCCTCAAGTGATCCTCCTGCCTCAGCCACCCAAAGTGCTGGGATTACAGGCACGAACCACCATGCCAGGCCTACCATATCGTCTTGCACATATATCTAGCCCTATTCCGTCTTCCTGTCTCAAAACTCCCAAAAGTCAGATTGGAAAGAATCCTATTTTCTCCATCATACTTTCCTTCCCTGTGTCTGGGTATGCCCCCACCAAGAATGGGGATTATGTTGCCATCTCCTTTGTGGGCTATTCATAGTCTCTGGCCTAGACTCTTAAAGAACTTGAGTTCTTCAGTACCTGAGTTTTCTAATTAGTTCAGTGCTTCTCAAGATTTCTTCAGTACTACTCTCCCAAAGGAACTTTTCTAGACTTTTTCCTCCCCAGATTATCCCTCCATCCCATGAAATTTTAATACACTGCTTATGTCCTGTGGCCCTTTGGAGGGACATAAACCATTCTACTAACTTATACAACCTAAAATTTTTTTGCTACCTCTATCCCCTACCCCCAAGAAACAATTTTTTCCCTTGGAGGATGGTGGGTAATACTGCACCGATGAGAATGTATGATGTAGGTGGATAGTAAAGAGCAAGAAAGACATGGTCATGAGGCTCAAGGTTTCGTTGAGGCAAGGAACAAGGGGAGGAACTGTGGGGAAGTCTATAAGCCTGGGCAATAGAGAGCTTGATTTAGGACTTTTGATTTGCAGAGAATTTAAGTTATCCTTAAGAAATGGAAATCATTATATATGTACAGTTTAGTACATTCAGAAACTAGATCTTCTAAATTACAAGAAATTATCAATCCTGCTTTCATGTCACTGCTGCTACCTACGGCTTACTTTTTTGTTGGTTGGTTTGTTTTTTGAGACAGGGTTTCACTGTTACTCAGGCTGGAGGGCAGTGGCACGATCACAGCTCATTGCAGCCTCAACCTCCTGAGCTCAATCAATCCTCCCACTTCGGCTTCCTGAGTAGCTGGGACTACAGGCACCCATCACCATGCCCCAGCTAATTTTCAAAAATTTTTTTGTAGAGATGGTGTTTTGCCATGTTGCTCACGCTGATTTCAAATTCGTGGGCTCAAGTAAATCCACCTGCCTTGGCCTCCCAAAGTGCTGGGATTGCAGGCATGAGCCACCAAGCCAGGCCTTTATGAAATCGTAAATATTGATTTCATAGCAAATTGTCACTATACTTCAAATAGCACATCACTATAAAGTTTTGACGTAAATAGGTAAGAATAACTCAAAAACTGATCTAACAAGCAATTTGGCCACTAATTGAGAATGAAATCTCAGGAATGCAGATGTCTATGGTATTAATATAGTAGGAAAGAGTAATGGAAGACAAGTAACTTGGCAACTGATTTTCAAGTTAGACTTCGATTTAAAGCAGGTCTCATTCCGGGTTTGTAACACCTGGGGATTAAATTTTTCAACGTAAAGCAAATGAACCAAAATATGAGTGAATATGAAAATTACCAAGCTGTAGGGAATACATTGAAGAGGTTAAGGGTACAGGTTTTAGAATTAAAATCTGTTTGGTTTCCTACCACTTACTATTTATGTGATCTCAGTTTCCTATAATGTAGGCATAATAATAGATTGTTGGTGGGATTCATCAGACACTTATATAGTGTCTGGTCCACATTTGTTAACTGCTGTTACTATCTTCAAATCATTACCTTTATTATGATTTGTATGTGGAACATCCTACTTGAACCATACATTTTGGAGCTTTATAGGGATTGTTGTTGCTTCTCTATACTCTTTGAAATACTTTTGGGCTCTAATTTTGTCCTGCGGAATGCTATAGGAAATATTTATCCAATACTTCCTATTTTACCTTATTTTTCAGATTATTAAACAATTTTATTCAATAAATATTTATATAGCATCCGCTATGTAATACTTGCTATTTTAGTTACTGTAGAGCTATTATCTTCCCCAACACTTGTTGCCTTTTTTAAAAGGAAGAATTACCAAAGAAATGTACTTTATGTATTAGCTTTTTAAAAAGTTTGTTATTTGTAAGCCATATTAAATACTTTCTGAAGTACAATAGAGAACACATAAAAACATTGTCAAATGTAAAAAAAATTTGTCTTACCGTTCGTATCTTTCAGTTGAGATCTGCCTTTTCAGAGCATCATAATCTGTTTGTAACTGTGCCACTTTAGCTCGAAGCATGGTGTTTTCCCGGCTTTGACTAGTTCTTAAAAACAAATTAAAAAATCAAGAAATAAATGTTCCGTTTTGTAGAGTCAGGTGCTGTGGGTTTTTTAAATTAATAAAGAGAAGATCAAGACCTTTCAACAAGAATTCTCTAAACTTCTAGAGCTTTTATCACATTTTCTTTTTCATTCATTTAGTTTATTTATGAAACATTTACTGAACATCTATTATGTGCTAAGCACTAAAGCAATGCTAGGGATACAAATTTGAATGAGACATAAATGGTAACACCAAGATGTAAAGTGTCTTCATTGGCTCTTTCTTGACTCTTGCCTTGGAAAGAGAAATATTAATATTTTTAATATCTTTCAAAAGCTCATTCTTCCATGTGTACTCTACTCTGGGTTTCCTTCCCTCTTCCTACAAATATGTCTAAATCCTTCTATTCTAAAAATATGACATAATCAGTCTCTCCCAAAGTAATCAATACACGTATGTGGGTAAAATCTCATAGCCTTTTTAGAGTCCTTTTTCCTAATCTACAGCATAAGACACAGCCACCTCTTCTTCTCCTGAGAACACTTTCTCCTTCACTGACTCCTCTGTCCATTCCTCAACTGTAGGCGCTTTCCTAACGTTTTCTCTTCTCATTACTCCCACGGTACAACCTCTGTAGTGAAGATATACAGGTCTGCACCTCCCAACATGATGTTTCTCCCGAGTCAGTCTCCTAAATTTCCAAAAGCAGCAGATGTATAAGCCAAATATTTTGGTTTCGGGACAGCGTCTCGCTCTGTCGCCCAGGATGGAGTGCAGTGGTGCAATCTCGGCTCACTGCAACCTCCACCTCCTGGGTTCAAGTGATTCTCACGCTTCAGCCTCCTGAGTAGCTGGGACTACAGGTGTGTGCCACCACGCCTGGCTTTTTTTTTTTTGTATTTTTAGTATAGACGGGGTTTCACCATCTTGCCCAGGCTAGTCTCAAACTCCTGAGCTCAGGCAATCTACCCGCCTTGGCCTCCCAAAGTGCTGGGATTACAGGTGTGAGCCACTGCACCTGGCCTATCTTTCATACTCTTAACCTTTCCTCCACTTCAAAAAAATTAAAAAACTATCCTTCACAAGCAATTGTCTTTGCATAAGTTGACTTAAGACACTTACAATTTGCTTTCAGAAAGGGTTAACTTCTCCTTAAGTAGCTGGATTTCTGTATCCTTCTCGTGGGAGGTTAAGTGAGAATGAAATTCTTTATCTCTGTTTGTAGCCAACAATGATTCGAGGTTTTTAACTGTATGTCTCTCATTTGACAGTTGTTTTTTCAGTAGGTCTGACTCTGACTTTACATTTTCTAATTCCACCACAACCTACGTGAAAAACAAAGTAAGATTACTTCAGTACAATTTTAAACTTACTCTGAAAAAATTATTTATCTGACAATATAGCTCTGTGGAACTATTCACCTATCACTTGTTTCATTTTGGGTATGGGTTAAAGATTATGAACTGTTTCTTTAAGTATAAGAAAGACACTTTATTTTCAAAATAATCTTTGCTATTTTTACTATGGGCTTATTTGGCTATAGGATCTACTCAAATCCTCAAATAATTTTTAGTCATGGTACCTTATCAAGAGACGGTCATTAAGATAAAACCACAAGGGCAATGAGACCCTTCTGGTTGAATATGCTTACTCTGACTACATAATCAAGCCAGTATTATAGCTTCTCAGTACTTGAAAATAAAGATACTACTAGATGAGTGAAAATTGAAAACATCCATGTTTGAAAACAAACACTAGGTTATTTAAAGTAATGCCTCCATTTGGGAAAGGTAAATTCTAGCTAAATAGACTTGTTTAATTAAGATTTAAACACCTTGAGATTTTTATCGGGAAAAATATTCTACTTCGGAAGCACTGAACTGTTCAATCCTTCATTCAAGTCTTACTTTTTTTTTTTTGAGACAAGGTCTCACTCTGTTGCCCAAGCTGGAGTGCAGTGGCACAATCTCTGCTTACTGCGACCTCGACATCCTGGGCTCAAGTGAACCTTCCCCGCCTCAGCCTCCCGAGTAGCTGGGACTATAGGCACATGCCACATGCCTGACTAATTCTTTGTATTTTTTGTAGAGACGGGGTTTTGCCATGCTATCCAGGCTGGTTTCAAACTCCTGAGCTCAAGCAATCTGCCTGACTCGACTTCCCAAAGTGTTGGGATTACGGGTGTAAGCTATCGTACCTGGCCTCAAGTCTTACTTTTAAACAGAGAAAGAATGTATTAGGATATGCTGATTTATAATCAGAAAATTCATAATCTCCTAGATAGCCATCTATTCCAAAACACCACCCACTTTCATCACTACGTTTGCCTGAGAAATCTTGCAAAGAATCAAGCAGTCAAATCTGGTTGTCAAAATCCTGTAGTCAAAAGTAACTACTGTAGGCTGGGTGCAGTAGCTCATGCCTGTAATCCCAGAACTTTGGGAGGCCAAGGCAGGCAGATCACGTGAGGTTGGGAGTTTGAGACCAGCCTGGCCAACATGGTGAAACCCCATCTCTACTAAAAATACAAAAATTAGCCAGGTGTGTTAGCAGATGCCTGCAATCCCAGTTACTCAGGATGCTGAGGCATCCTGAGATGCCTGAGGGAGAACTGGTTGAACCCAGGAGGCGGAAGTTGTGGTGAGTTGAGATCGCACCACTGAACTCCACCAGCCTAAGTGACAGAGCAAAACTCCATCACAAAAAAAAAAGTAACTACTCTAAAAGGAAACAAGTATATGCACGGTGTGGTGAATACTAAAGTAAAATAATTAGAGTAGGGCTCAATAAAACAATGTGCCAAGACAATTTATCTTTCTTACCCTCTCAAACTCAAGGTTTTTCGAATTCAATTGCTGGGTCATAATATCTTTGCCTGAATCAAGTTTAATGCAAAGTTCTCTAAGAGATGACAAGTCATTTAATACTGTTGCTTTCTCATCTTCTTGATGTCTCAGCTCTTCTTCTAATCGAGACATGGCTTTTGCCATTGATGAGATCTGAGATTCATAAGCATGATGGGCATTTATGTGCTGAAAAAAGAAAAAGAAACAAGTAAAAAGTTAAAATAACCCAATAATTTTAAGAACTTGAATTTGTACAGCCAACAATCTCACTTTAGAAAAATATGACAGCCAATTTTTGCTTATTTTAAAATACTCTCAGGAAGCTGCCTACTATTTAAAGATGACCTATTTAATGCTTAACAATAGGAATTGTGTATAATTATTAATCATGGTAACTGAGTACCTCATGTATATATTTATATATTTGGAAATGTAAAAAAGAAAGTTATTGTATCAGGGTGTTGTGAATATGAGGGATTTTTGAGGTTGCATTAAATTTTTCCTTTAAAAATTATCTTTGTTATAATAATGCCATTTCAAGAAAAAGTAATATATATACATATCACTCCTCAACTGTCTTCAGTTAAATTCTAAATTCCAAAAATGGGGTTTACTTCAAAACTATATACCTGGATAATTTAAATTTAACTTAAATAAATAGTAAACAACTTTAATATTTTAATAACTGAAATAATGAAAAAAATTTCAAATAATGATAAATTTTTTTTTCTAGAAGAATCCACAGTTGAAATTTCTCACAATTTGAATTATGAGTAATAAATACAAACTGATATAAACTCTACTTCTAGGTTTTGGGGAGAATTCTGCATTGAAAAATAAAATTATTGCAAGAGGCTATTAAAACGGCTGGGTGGCTCACGTCTGCAACCCCAACACTCTGGGAGGCTGAGGTGGGAGGATCACTTGAGCCCAGGAGTCTGAGACCAGTCCGGGAAACATAGTGAGAACCTGTCTCTACAAAAAAATACAAAAATTAGCTGTGTGGTGGCACATGCCTATAGTCCTTGCTACTTGGGAGGCTGAGGCGGGAGATCACCTGAGCCCACGAGTTCAAGGCTGCAGTGAACTGTGGTTAAGCCATTCCACTCCAGCCTGGCCGATGGTGCAAGACCCTGACTCTTAAAAAAAAACTCCACAAATCCACATTGAAAATCTAATATTGTGCTGTGAAGATTTAATCAATTTCAAAAATTGCAGAAAAGTATTTAGATTTTTTAGTGCATTAATAAAAGCTCCCCTAAACAAATATAATACTTTAGTATTGTATTGTGAAATTGGCTTATACTTTAGTAACAGCCAATTTCATATACCACATACGAACATGAACAATAATAAAGAACAAAATAATTGAAGATTAGTTGAGAACAGTTGCTGAAAAACTCTTTTGAAGGTTGAAAGGCACTCCTTTAATTAGTTATTATACTCTTCTTAACAGAAAAACTTTTAGAGATAGTGTATTAGTTCCCTAGGGCTGCCATAACCAATTACCACAAATTAGGTGTTTTAAAAAAACAAAAATTCATCCTTTCACAGTTCTGGAGGCTGGAAGTCCAAAATGTGGGTGTTAGCAGGGCTGGTTCTTCCAGAGCTTCTATGGGAGAATCTGTCCCATGCCTCTCTCCTAGCTTCTGGTGGATGCTGCCAGTGCTTGGTGTTCACTGACTTGCAGACATATCACTCCAATCTCTGCCTCCATCTTCACACAGCCTTCTCTGTACGTACTGTATCTAAATTTCCCTCATCTTTGAAGGACACCCATCATTCACTGGGTTAGGGCCTGCCTTAATCCAGCACAACCTCATCTTAACTTGTTCACATTTGCAAAAACCCTGTTTCCAAATAAGGTCATGTTGACAGATACTGGGGATTAGGATTTCAACGTATCTTTCTGGTGGACACAATTCTCCTACCCTCTGATCCCCCAAAATTCATGTCCTTCCCATATACAAAACACATTCACTCCATCCTAACATTCTAGCATCAACTCTAAACCCAAAATCTCATCTAAGCATCATCTGAATCACATATGGGTGAGACTCTGAATATGGACCACACTGGGACAAAATTCTCCTCCATCTACAGACCTATGACACTGGAAAACAAGTAAACTGCTTCCAAAATAAAATGGTGGGATAGGCATACCATAGAAGTCCCACTGTAAAAGGGAGAAAATAAAAGGAATAAAGGAGTTACTAGTCCAAAGTAAGTCTGCAACCAAGCAGGCTGAATCCATTAGATTTCAAAACCCAAAAATAATCATTTGTGCCTTTATTCTCTGGTGCTCTGTTCTCTGAGCCAGCCAGGGCGGCCCCACCCTGTGTCCCACAGGGGCAGTGGCCTTGCCCTCTGAAACCAAGCAGACAGACAGTAGCTCCATCCTCTGGACCTGTGATGTCTGGGCTTGTGGTGGTAGCCACAGCCCCACCAGCCTCTGAGTTGCCCTTGGTGGCCTTGCTGGTCTCTGAGCTACCCTTAAGAGTCATTCTGTCCTTTTCTTGAAGGTGAACTTGCAGCCAACTAGCTCTGTTGGTCTGTCTTCTGCTAGTAGGATCCCAGAAGTCCAACAACCTTCCTTCTTTTCATCCCATTTCTGTTCCTTTCAGTCAAAGCTGGAAGTGATTCTGCTGAGATGATTGATTGGATTCATGAGTCACATATCTAATCTCTTCACCAAGAGGTTTTCTAGCCATACTCTAGAGCACACTATCTGGATAGGCTAAGAATTTTCCAAAATCAAGGCCTGGTTTCTTTTTTTTTCCTTTTTTTTGAGACAAGGTCTTACTTTGTCACCCAGGCTGGAGTGCAGTGGCATGATCTTGGCTCACTGCAGCCTTGACCTCCTGGGCTCAGCCCCCCAAGTAGCTGGGACTACAGCCACGTGCCACCATGTTTGGCTAATTATTTGTATTTTTTGTAGAGATGGGGTTTTGCCATGTTGTCCAGGCTGGTCTTGAACTCCTGAGCGTAGTTTTTTGGTGGACACAGGTGGATTGCTTGAGCGATCTGCCTGCCCTGACCTTCCAAAGTACTAGGATTACAGGTGTCAGCTACCACACCTGGCTTCATGTCTTGCTTTCTTTTTTGCTTTTCAGTTCCTTGCTCCATTTCTCTCTTTCCTTTCATATTTTACTGTAAGTAACAAGGAGAAACCAGGATGTCTCTTCCGCACTTTGCTTGGAAATCTCCTCAGCTAAATATCCGAGTTCATCCCTTACAAATTCTACTTTTCTCCCAACAGTAGACCGTAACTTAGCCAAGTTCTCTGTCACTTTATAACAAGTAACATCTTTTCTCAACTCTGTCTGAGACATCACCAGAGGAAACATTCATATTTCTGGCAAAATCCATCCATGACAACATATGTATTCTGTAAATAATAGAAGTTTTCTTTACAGCTCTCACCTCTTCTGAGTCTTCATCACAATTGCCTTTCATGTCCCTATTTCTACCAATGATCTCTTCAAGGCAATCTGGGCTTTTTCTGTCAAGCACTTCAAAACTCTTTCAGTCTCTACTCATTACCCAATTCCAAAGCCACTTTCATATTTTCAGCTGTTTGTTGTAGCAGCAACCCACTTTCTGGTGCTATAATCTGTATTAGTTTCCTAGGGCAGCTGTAACAAATTGCCACAAATTGTGTGGCCTAAAAAAATAGAAATTATTCTCTCACAATTCGGTAAGCTGGAAGTCCAAAATTCAGGTGTTGGCAGGTTTGGTTCCTTCTGGAGATTCTGAAGCAGAATCTGTTCTTTGCCTCTCTCCTAGTTTCTGATGGCTACTGGCAGTCCTTGACACTCCTTGACTTCTACACATATCATTCTAATCTTTGCCTCCATCTTTACGTGGTGTTCTCTCCTGTGTTTTCTGTGTCCAAATATCCATTGTCCTATAAAGACATCAGTCCATTGGTCTTAGGGTCTAACCCTAATCCGCTATGACCTCATTTTAACTTGATTCCATCTGCAAAGACACTTTTTCCAAATAAGAGACTGGGGCTCAATATATCTTTCTGGAGGCTATAATTCTATCTGCTACAGATAGTCAATACTTTCTCCTGAAAGATAAAAATTATAAAACTATACAAACAAAACAAAACAAAAATGACAATAATGGCCAACTATTGTATATCAATCTAACCCAGGGTCCCTATATTTTAACTGAACTCAAATTTTTTATTATGAGATTTTTATCAGACTGTCTTTATGACAAAATCTTATTTAAATCCACATGCAAAAAAATGATGCTGGGCTCTTATCTTATATCATTTGTAAAAATTAACTCAAAATGAAACAAAGACCTGAATATATGAGCTAAAACTATAAAACTCTTATTAGAAAACATAGGGGAAAAGCTTTATGACATTGCAGTTAACAATAATTTCTTGGATATGACACCACAAGTATAGGCATCAAAGGAAAAAAAAAACTGGACTTCATTTAAATTGAAAACTTCTGTACATCAAAAACTGTTGAAAAGGCAACCCACACAATGGGAGAAAATATTTGCAAATCACATATACACTAAGGTATTAATCTCCAGAATATGTAAAGAACTTCTACAACAACAATTTAAAACAATCTGATTAAAAAATGAACAAAGGATTTGAATAAGCATGTCTCCAAAGAAGATACACAAATCGTCAATAAACAAATGAAAAGATGCTCAACATCACTAACCATTAAGGAAATGCAAATCAGAACCACGAGATACCGCTCTATTCCCATTATGACGGCTCTTATAAAAAATAAAAAAATTACAAGTGTTGGCAAGGATATGGAGCAACTGGAACCCTCGTGCATTGCTGGTAGAAATGTAAAATGGTGTAGCACCTATGGAAAAACCACATGGCTATTCCTCAAAAAATTAAACACAGAATTATCATATGATCCAGTAATTCCACTTCTGGGTATATACCCAAAAGAACTGAAAGCAAGCACCCAAACAGATATATTTGTATACTCATGTTCATAGCAGCATTATTCACAACAGCCAAAAGGTAGAAACAAATCAAATGTCCATTGACAGAGGAATGGCTAAACAAAAATGTGGTACATACATACAATGAAATGTTATTCAGCCTTAAAAAAGGATGAAATTCTGACACATGCTACACAATATGGATGAACCTTGAGGTAAAGTAAACCTTAAGGCTAAGTGAAATCAGTCACAAAAGGACAAACATTGTGTGATTCCACCATATGAGGTATCTAGAGTAATCGAATTCATAGAGACAGAAAGCAGAATGACAAATAATGGTGATAGTTACACAACATTGTGAATGTACTAATGCCACAGAACTATCTACTTAAAAATAGTTAAAATGGGAAATTTGATGTATGTATCTTTTACTACAAAAAAAAGTAATGGGCTTCTATGCAAATTATGAGAATGACAGAAATTCACCACTGAACTTGATTTTATCAATGTTTACGACCTCAGGTCAATAAAGTATCTTTGAGGCCGGGTGCGGTGGCTCATGCCTGTAATCCCAGCACTTTGGGAGGCTGAGGCGGGTGGATCACTCAAGGTCAGGAGTTTGAGAGCAGCCTGGCCAACACGGTGAAACCCCATCTCTACTAAAACTACAAAAAATTGGCCAGGTGTGGTGGCACATGCCTATAATCCCAGCTACTCAGGAGGCTGAGACAGAAGAATCGCTTGAACCCAGGAGGTGGGTGCAGTAAGCAAAGATCGTGCCATTGCACTCCAGCCTGGGCAACAGAGTCGGACTTCATCTCAAAATAAATAAATAAATAAATAAAGTATCTTTGAATGTTTTCTGTTTCACTAAATAACATCTTTACAAAACAAATAAATATATTACCTCTTGAATTTCTTTTTCTAATAGCTCCACTCTTTCTCGAAGATGTCTCCTCTCAGTGTCAATAGAAAGAAGTTCCAGTCGAACTGAGCTGCTTTCTCCCTCAGCTTGATGGGCTTTGACCTCCCAGTCTTCAGCACGGTTATGAAGCATCTGAAATCTATCTAACAAATCTTGATTTTCTTTTTCCTGGTTTAATCACAATAAAATTGTTTCTAAATTAGTAATTGTCACTTCCTGGAACACCTATGTCATAAACACATACATATACACAGCATTCTGTTCTAATTTAGGAAGCATTAGATATCTGTGCAGGTACCACACTAAAATCTATGGGAAAAATAGAAAAAGGCAGTAGACAAGATCTCTACTTTAAAATGTTTAATATCTAATTGTAGAGGCACATGAAAAAGTTAAAAAAAAAAAAACCTCAGTCTTAAATCCAACCTAAATAATATTTTTCACCTTGGCAGCCATTAAGCTCTCCCATCGTGACACCTCTGTTATGTATTTATGAACTCTGCTCTTCATTTCTTCTTTTTCTTGCACTGATGCTTCCAATTCCAATGAGATTTCCTACAAATCAGAAAATTAAAGACAATCTAAAATGAACACAACACCAAATAAATTTTATTTATATTCAAATAATTCCTTTGGAATTGGAGAATAAGATAGAGTAGGGCAAAAGGAAAACTGTTCCTAAGTGTTATTTTCACGTATTTTTCCTGGCTGATCTTGCCTTTTAAAATATTTCAGACAGAGTCTCATTCTGTCGCCCAGACTGAAGTGCAATGGCGTGATCACAGCTCACTGCAGCCTCGACCTTCTGGGCTCAAGCAATCCTTCCACTTCAGCCCTCCGAGTAGCTGAGACCACAGGCACATGTCACCATACCAGCTAATCTTTTTTTTTAATTTTCTGAGATGAGGTCTCACTATGATGTCCAGCCTGGTCTCAAACTCCTGGGCTCAAGCAATCCTCCCACTTTGGTCTCCGAAAGTGCTGGGATTATAGGCGTGAGCTACCACGCCTGGTCTGATACTGACTTTTTAACCAAACTTTATCACACATTTCCCATAATAGTCCGGATCATGTATCTGGCATTTACACTAAAGGCTAGCTATGGTCAGGGGTTGACATTAAAAAACATTCATATTTCATCAATATGCTTTATGCTGAATAATACGGAAAACAATTTTTTAAAATTGTAAGATGTTTAAAACAGTAAAATCACTGGTTTTCTCAGTACAATCTTTTAAGAAACCAGCATGAACAGAACTAACACCTTTCAGTACTTGCCATTCTAAAACACTCATTCATTTATCTACAGGTGTATTTTGGAGCCGACAGAAGCTTGCACAAATAATTAAAACCTATCCTGAGTCTTTAAAACACAGAAACTTTGCTCTGGGAGGGATGCTGATGTCCTCACCCAGTAGGGTGACAATGATTTCTGACATACAGAATTTCATGCTCCCACCTTTAGGTTTCCTTGCAACAAAGACCAAAATGGTGAGAAGACCAGTTGCACCCATTAGACACCCTGTGATATATAGCAGCATTCTAAGCTATGTGTTTTTTTTTTTGACAGAGTCTCACGCTGTTGCCCATTTTTTTTTTTTTTTTTTAGATGGAGTCTCACTCTGTTGCCCAGGCTAGAGTGCAGTGGCACGATCTCAGCTCACTGCAACCTCTGCCTCCAGGTTCAGGTGATTCTCCTGCCTCAGCCTTCCGAGCAGCTGGGATTACAGGCGCATGCCGCCAGGCCTGGCTAATTTTTGTATTTTTAGTAGAGATCGGGGGGTGGTTTCACAATGTTGGCCAGGCTGGTCTCGAACTCCTGACCTCAAGTGATCCACCCACCTCAGCCTCTGAAAGTGCTAAGATTACAGGTGTGAGCCACTGTGCCCGGCCTAAGCTACATTTTTTAATACCCTGATAAACACCATTGTCCTTAATGAATTATTTATGTCACTTATTTTTATATCATCAGATTTTAGAAAAAATATTTAGAGCTTTAATATTTAGCAAACAATGGAAAGTATAAAACTATCAAAATTTATGCCTTGTGTTCATACTTGATTTTCTCTTGCCATTGTAGCCAGGTCATCTTGCAGTCTTCTGTTTTCCTTAAAAGCGATTTCTCTAGATCTTCCTACTTCATCGAGTTCTTTGTGAGCTGCATCAAGCTGGCGCCGGAGGCTGTTTATCTCATGATCTCGATTAACCAATGTTTCTTTCAGCTGGCTGTTAAATGAGTGATGTGAAACTAATAAAGAAAACTTTTAAAAACTGTAGTTCATTTAAAAGAAAACTTATAGCCTAAGTATACTTAGAATACAAATATACTGTGATTATAAGAAATTATAACTGCTGCATTAAGAGACTTATTAATTAGGTAGAACAGGTATTTTAGAGCTCTACCAATAATTACATGCAAATGAAGTAAAAAAAAAAATGTTATTCCAACAGTCAAGTAAACACAGAAAACTTTCAAGTGTTAAAAGTTGAATAGCTTGGGGGCTGGGCGCGGTGGCTCACGCCTGTAATCCCAGAACTTTGGGAGGCCGAGGCGGGCAGATCATGAGGTCAGGAGATAGAGACCATCCTGGCTAACACGGTGAAACCCCGTCTCTACTAAAAATACAAAAAAAAATAGCCGGGTGTGGTGGCGGGCACCTGTAGTCCAGCTACTTGGGAGGCTGAGGCAGGAAAATGGCGTGAACCCGGGAGGCAGAGCTTGCAATGAGCCGAGATCACCCCACTGCACTCCAGCCTGGGCAACAGAGCGAGACTCCGTCTCAACAGAAAAAAAAAAAAAAAAAAAAACAGTTGAATAGCTTCAGCCCAGGAGTTCGAGACCAGCCTGGGCAATATAGGGAGACGTCGTTTCTACAAAAAAATTTTTTTAAATTAGCTGAGCGTGGTGGCACACGCCTGCAGTCTCAGCTACTCAGAAGGCTGAGGTGGGAGGATCACCTGAGCCTGGGGAGGGTGAGGTTGCCGTGAGCAGAGATCTCGCCACTATACTCCAGTCTGTGCGACAGAGTGAGACCTTGTCTCAAAAACAAACAAAAAGTAAGGCATAGATTCAACTGGCAAATATTTATTAAATGTTTATAATCCCCACTATTATATAAAATGTTAAGGGTATGTAAAATAAATATAATAAGTGACTTTTTTCTTGAAGTGGCTTACAATCTGCCTAGAGAGACTATACATAAAATGTAAAATTTTGTGACAGTGCTCAAGATAGGTTTAGATGGAGAATAAATTCGAGATTGGCTACTAAAGTAATTTTAGGTTTTAATGATTAGGCTCCAAGTGGCATAATTATAGTAAAAATAAGGAACAAATAGGTATATAGGAGAATAGTTAATAAGACATAAGTGTTTAGATGTGGATGACAGAAAAGGAGAGGTTAAAGAAGATAACATTTTCAAGCTGGAGACTGAGAAAATGATGCTACCATTGACAAAAATGGGGAAATTGAAAGGGAAATTCTTCTATTGCTGCAATGCTACTGAATAGATAAAGCTGTATTCACTGAAAATCTCCTAAAAAGCTGGATGTAATTTCATTAATGACTTACTTCACAGATGATTCACACTCTGAGATCATTAGCTTCATTTGAGCAACAGCTTTTTCCTATAGAAATTATAAAAATGTGTAAGATTTTAAACCAAAATGTCTTTAGCTAAATTTATGTAACTTGTCATATTCATATAGTTCAAATACACAGCTCAATTATATAAAGTATGCCTAAAACAAAGCTCCAAGTAAACATATCTCCATGTCCCAATCATACTTCACATACTGGCATGTTTTGACCAACCCTTGAATAGTTTTCTTGAGTTTGCTTTAATGAGATCTGATAAAATCACATTCTAGAAATAGATAAAATCACATTTTGAAGATTAACATTATTTGAAAAAAATGACATTTAAACATTAGAAAATATGGCCCTAGGTCTTAGAAACTTCTACATGGCCAATAATAACTGCATATTTGGGAAACTTCTGGGTCTAAAATGGTGGTGTAGTCACAAGCTGACTTCAATCCTCACAAAGAAAACCAAAAATAAATATACAATGCTAACATTATCATCAGCACTATCCCAGGACTCAAATATGAGGACGAGTCAGTTCCTGGGCCACAGAGACGTAAAAAACCTCTGAGCAGACGGTGACAGAATCGAATTTTCACACCTGTGATGCCCCTTCTCTCAATCTGCCTGGCACCAAGTACCTGGAAAATCTCCCCTAACTCATGGTTTCTACACCGGAAAAAGTGAGATTGAGGTGGACAATCAGCTTTTCTACTATCTTGGGTAATTTGGCAGGAGACCTGTTCCATGCCTCAACACACAGGAAACATCATGGATACCTGAAGGGAGACCTGTCCCTGAGGATACCCAGAGACAAAGTGGGGATGTAGGACTACCTCCTCATCCCTGGAAACTCTTCTCTATTACTCAGCCAAAGACACCCAATCAGAGTGGTAGTTCAGTAACAACATGCTGTAGGAGGTACATTCCACAGGTCCCCTGGGCACAAACCCTTAGCTAGCCCTTCCACCTGCTGGGACATCCCCTTTGGGACCTCCCCCATCCCAGATGGGCAGGGGTCTGAGCATTCACTAAAGCCAAGGCAAACTTGGGCTTTAGCCACCATCTAGTGACAAAAAGGAGGCAGTGACCTAGGAAAAAAAGTATAATGAAATTCAATAAAGTTTGAAGAATCTCTAAGCAAATGTAACCAATGAAAACCAAAACAAGCCAGGCTGGGTGTGGTGGTTCAGGCCTGTAATCCCAGCACTTTGGGAGGCTGAGGCAGGTGGATCACCTGAGATCAGGAGTTCGAGACCAGCCTGGCCAACATGGTGAAATGCCATCTCTACTAAAAATACAAAAATTAGCCAGGTGTGGTGTTGCGTGCCTGTAATTCCAGCTACTCGGGAGGCTGAGGCAGGAGAATAGCTTGAACTCAGGAGATGGAGGTTGCAGTGAGTTGAGATGATGCCACTGCACTCCAGTCTAGGTGACAGAGCAAGACTCTATCTCAAAAAACAAAAACAAAAACAACAACAAAAAACAAGCCAGACAGAGAAGACTGGAGTAAATAACTAATCCTTCAAAGACACAGACATACATCCGCAAGAAACAACAGCAAACAGGGGACCATGAACTCTCCAAATGGACAAAGCAAGGAACCAGTGATTGATCCTGACAAGACAGTGACACCTGAGCTCTCTGGCCAAGAATTCAAAATTGAGGTATCAAGGAAATTCAGTGATCTCCAAGATAACACAGAAAATTCAGAAATTTATCAGAAAAAAATTTTTAATATATTTTTTTGAGACAGGGTCTCATTCTGTCGCCCAGGCTGGAGTGCAGTGGTGTAATCATGGCTCACTGCAGACTCAACCACCTAGGACTCAACGGATCCTCCTGCCTCAGCCTCCCATGTAGTTGGAACCACAGGTGCACATCACCACACTTGGCTCATATCAGAGAAATTTAACAAAGAGGTTGAAATAATAAAAAATGTCAAACAAATCTTAGAATTGAGAAATACATTTCCTGAGCTGAAAAATTCATTGGAGGATCTCAACAGGAGAATGGATCAAGCAAAGGCAAGAATCAGTGAGCTTGAAGACAAGCTATTTGAAATTACGCAGTCAAAGGAGAACAACAACAACAGAAGAATAAAAAGGAACAAAAATTGCCTACAAGATATAGAAAAATACAAAACCTAAGGATTACTGGTGTTCAAGAGGGAGTTGAGCAAGATGAAGGGGTAGAAAGCTTACTCAAAGAAATAATAACAGAACACTTTCCAAAACTTGAGAAAGATAAATTTCCTGGTGTACGAAGGTCAGAGAACACCAAAGAGATTCAACCCCAAAAAGACTGCCCCAAGGCATATAATAAACTCTCCAAGGTCAAGGACAAAGATAGGATCCTAAAAGCAAGAAGACAAAAGCAAATAACATATAAAGGAACTCCAATTCATCTAGAAACAGACTTCTCAAAAGAAACCATACAGGCCAAGAGGAAGTAGACTATCATTTTCAAAGTACTGAAAGAAAAAAACTGCCATACAAGAATATGTCATCCAGCAAAAGTGCCCTTCAAATATGAAGAAGATATAAAGTCCTTCCCAGATAAACAAAAGCTAAGAGAATTCACCACGAACAGGCATATCTTAAAAGAAATGCTAAGGGAGTTTTTCAATTTGAAAGAAAAAAACTAATGTGCAAAAAGAAAACATTTGAAGGTATAAAACCCACTGGTAAAATTAAATACAGAGACAAACCCAGAATACTCTGATACTGTAGTTGCGGTATACAATCCACTTATAGTTCTAGTATGAAGCCTAAAAATCTAATCTATCAAAAACAATATAGCTACAGCAACCTGTTAGGAGATAGGCAATATACAAATCTGTAAATTAAGACAACTACAAGTCAAAATGCGAGGGAGATAAAGTGTAGAATTTGTTTTTAGTTATGTCTTTGTGGGTTTTTTGTTTTGTTTGTTTGTTGTTTGTTTTTTAGAGACTGGGTCTTGTTCTGTCACCCAGACTTGAAGTGTAATGGTATGATCATAGCTCATTACAGCCTTAAACTCCTGGGCTCAAGTGATCCTCCTGCCTCAGGCTCCTGAATATCTGGGACTACAGGTACCACCATGCCGAGCTAATTTTTTTATTTTTGTAGAGATGGGGTCTCACTACGTTAAACTTGTGGCCTCAAGCAATCCTCTCATCTTTGTCTCCCAAAGTGTTGGGATTACAGGTGTGAGCCAATATGCCTGGTCTTCTTTGTTTTTATTGTGTGTGTGTAACCTAAGGTAAGTTGTCAGTTCTTTAAAATAACTTAGAAAGATATGTTTTGTAAGCTTCATGGTAACCACAGTGTAAAAAGCTATAAAAAGCAATTAATTAAAACATACTACCAGAGAAAATCACTTAACCACGAAGGATGACAATAAAAAGGGAAGAAAGAGAAGAGTTATAAAACAACTAGAAAAGAAGCAAAAAAAAAAAAAAAAAAAAAAAGGCAGCATTAAGTCCTTACATATCAATTACAACACTGAACTAACTCCATTCTCCAATTAAAAGACTGAGTGTCTGAATGGTTAAAAATAAGACCCAACTATATACTGCCTACAGGAAACCCACTTCACCTATAAAGACACAAATAAGACTGAAAGTGAATGGATGGAAAAAGATATTCCATGCAAGCAAAAAACAGAAGGAGTAGCTTTACTTATATCAGATAAAGTAGCCTACAAGTCAAAGACTATAAAGAGACAACAAAGGTCACTATATAGAATTATAAAGGGGTCAATACAGAGAGTATAATAATTATACATATTTATGCACCCAACACCAGGTTCCCAGGTATATAAAGCAAACATTAATAGATCTAAAAAGAGAGACACACTGCAATACGATAATGGTAGGGGACTTCACCACCCCACTATCAGTAATGGACAGATCATGTTGACATAAAATCAACAAAGAAACATTGGAGTTAATCTATACACTAGACAAATATGCCCAACTGACATTTACAGAACATTTCACCCAACTGCTGCAGAATAAATTCCTTTTATCAGCACATGGAACGTTCTACAGAATAGACCATGGTTCATGCCACAAAACAAGTTTCAACACATTCAAGAAAGTAGAAAGCATATCAAGTATCTTTTCTGAATAAAACAGAATAAAACTAGAAATCAATAAGAGAAACGCTGGAAACTACACAAACACATGGAAATTAAACAACAGTTGCTCTCGAATGACCAATGGGTCAATGAAGAAATTAAAAAGGCAATTAAAAAAATTCTTGAAACAAATGAAAAGGCAAATATAATGTACCAAAATCTGTGAAATACAGCAAAAACAGTGCTAAGAGGGAAGTTTATAGCAATAAATGTCTGTATCAAAAAAGTTGAGGCTGAGCATGGTGGCTCATGCCTGTAATCCCAGCACTTGGGGAGGCTGAGCCAGAGGACTGCTTGAGACTAGGAGTTGGAGACCAGCCTGGGAAACATGGTAAGACACTGTCTCTACAAAAAAATTAAAAATTAGCTGGGCATGGTAGTACACGTCTGTAGTACCAGCTAATTGGGAGGCTGAGGTAGGAGGATTGCTTGTGTCTGAAAGGTCAAGGCTGCAATGAGCCATGATCTTGCTACTGCACTTCAGCCTGGGCAATACAGTGAGACTCTGTCTCAAAAACAAAAACAAAAAAAACAAAAAAAGATTTCAAATAAACAACCTAGTGATGATGTACCTCAACTAGAAAGACTTCGAATAAACAAACTAGTGATGATGTCCCTCAACCAGAAACTAGAAAGGAACTAGAAAAGCAAGAACAAACCAAACCCCAAGTTAGTAGAAGGCCAGAAAGAATAAAGATCAGAGCAAAAATAAATGGAATTGAGATGAAAATATAAAAGATCAGCCAGGCACAGTGGCTCACACCTCTAATCCCAGCACTTTGGAAGGCCGAGGCAGGCGGATCACTAGGTCAGGAGATCGAGACCATCCTGGCTAACATGGTGAAACCCCGTCTCTACTAAAAATACAAAAAGAAATTAGACAGGTGTGGTGGTGGGCGCCTACAGTCCCAGCTACTCGGGAGGCTGAGGCAGGAGAATGGCGTGAACCCGGGAGGCGGCGTGAACCCGGGAGGCGGAGCTTGCAGTGAGCCAAGATCGTGCCACTGCACTCCACCCTGAGCGACAAAGCGAGACTCCGTCTCAAAAAAAAAGAAAATACAAAAGATCAATGAAATGAAAAGTTGGTTTTTAAAAAAGATAAACAAAAATCAACAAACCTTTAAGGTTGACTAATAAAAAAAGAGAGAAGACCCAATAAATAAAATCAGAAAAAAAAAGGGGACATAACTGTGACCACAGAAAATACAAGGAATCATGAAAGACAATTACAATCACATGTCAACAAATTGGAAAACCTAGAAGAAATGGAGAAATTCCTGGACACTTACAAGCTACCAAGTTTGAACCATGAAGAAATAGAAAACTTCAACAAACCAATAGCATGTAATAAGATAGAAGCTGTAATAAAAAGTCTTCCACAAAAGAAAAGTCCAGGACCTAATGGCTTCACTGCTGAACTCTACTGAACATCTAAAGAACTAATACCAATTCCTGCTCAAACTCTTCAAGGAAATTGAAAAGGGTGGAATACTTTCAAATTCATTCTACAAGGCCTGCATTATCTTGATACCAAAACCAGACAAAAACACAACAAAAAAAGAAAACTACAGGCCAATATCATTGATGCAAATATATGCAAAAATCCTCAACAAAATCCTAGCAAACTAAATTCAACAATATTTTTTAAATAAATTACAAAGATCATTCACCATGATCAAGTGGGATTCATCCCAAGGATGCAAGGATGGTTCAACATGCACAATCAATAAATGTGATACATTAACAGAAGCAAGAAGAGAAACCATATAAATCATTTCAATAGATGCTGAAAAAGCATTCAATAAGTTGCAACATCCCGTTTTTGTAAAAACCCTCAACAAAGGGTACAGAAAGAAAATACCTCAAAATAACAAAGGCCTAACCCTAGGGCCAACATAATATTGAACGGGGAAAACTTGAAAGCCTCTCCTCTAAGATCTGGAACAAGCCAAGGATGCCCACTTTCACACTTTTATTTAACATAATCCTGGAAGTCCTGGCCAGAACAATTAGTCAAGAGAAAGAAAAAAAGGGCATCCAAATTGAAAAGAAGAAGTCAAATTAGCCTTATATGCAGACCACATGATCTTGTATTTAGAAAAAGCTTAAGACTCCACTAAAAAACTGTTGGAACTGATAAGCAAATTCAGTAAGTTGCACGATACAAAATCAAGATTACAAAAATCAACAGCATTTTTATACTCCACCAGCAATCTGAAAAATAAATCAACAAAACAATTCCATTTACAATAGCTGCAAAGAATAGAAAACACCCAGGAATCAATTTAACCAAATATATGAAAGATCTATACAAGGAAAACTACAAAACACTGATGAAAGAAATAGAAGAGGCCATAAAAAAATGGAAGGATATTCCATACTCATGGATTGAAGGAATTAATGTTGTTAAAATGATAATAATACCCAAAGCAATTTACAGATTCAATGTAATCCCTATTAGAACACGATCAACATTTCTCACAGATGTAGAAAAAAAAAATCCTCAAATAAATTGGAACCACTAAAGACCCCAAATAGCCAAAGCAATCCTGAGCAAAAAAACAAAGCTGGAGATCGCACTAACTGACTTCAAAATATACCATACAGCTATCCAATCAGCATGGTATTGGTGTAAAAACAAGACACACAGACCAACAGAACATAATAGGGGACCCAGATATAAATCCACACATTTAAAGCCAACTCATTTTCAACAAGATGCCAAGAACATACAATGGGGACAGGGCAGTCTTTTCAATAAATGGTGCTGGGAAAACTGGATAACCATATACAGAATAATGAAACTGGCCCACTATCTCTTACCATATACAAAACTCAAATCAAAGTGGATTAAAGACTCAAATCTATGACCTGAAACTATGGAACTACTAGAAGAAAATGTTGGGGAAATGCTCTAGGACATTGGTGTGGACAAATATTGTCTGTGTAAGACTTTAAAAGCACAGGCAACAAAAGTAGAAAGAGACAAATGGGATTACATTAAGCCAAAAAGCTTCTGCACAGCAATGGAAACTATTAACAAAGTGAAGAGACAACCTACAGAATGGGAGAAAATATCTGCAAACTATCCATCTGACAAGGGATTAATAACCAGAACATACAAGGAGCCCAAACAACTCAATAGCAAAAAAACTCCAAATAATCCAATTTTAAAATGGGCAAAGATTTTCATAGACAGTTCTCAAAAGAAAATATACAGATGGCCAAAAAGCATGTGAAAAAATGCTCAACATGACTAATTATCAGAGAAATGCAAATTAAAACCACAATGAGATATTGTCTCACCCCAGTTAGAATGCTTTTTATCAAAAAGATGGGGAATAACAGATGCTCCAAGGATATGGAGAAACAGGAACTCTTGTACACTGTTGGTGGGAATGTAAATTAGTACAGCCACTATGGAAAACAGTGTATGAAGGTTCCTCAAAAAAATAAAACTATAACTACCATATGATCCCACAATTCCACTATTGAGTAAATATCTGAAAGAGAAGAAATCAATATATCAAAGAAATATCTGCCCCCAGTATATATATACAGGAAATATTATTCAGCCATGAAAATGAATGAAATGCTGTCATTTGCAGCAACATGGATGGACCTGGAGGTCATGATGTTAAGTGAAACATGTCAAGCACAGACAGACAAATATCATTTGTTCTCACCCATACGTGGGTGCTAAAAAGTGGATCTCATGAAGACAGAGAGTAGACTGGTAGTTACCAAAGACCAGTAAAAGGATGAGGGAGGAGGCGTGAAGAGAGGTTGATTAATGGGCACAAATATACACTTAGAAGAAATAAGACCTGGTGTTGAGAGATATCAATAGGGTGACTCCAGTTAACACTAATCCAGCGCACATTTCAAAACAGCTAAAAGAGAGTAATTTACACATTCCTAGCATAAAGAAAAAAATAAAGTGATAAATATCCCAATTACCCTGACTTGATTATATGAATGTCTCAAATTACCATGTGTAACCCAAAAATATGTACATCTCATATGTACCAATAAAAGTACATAAACTTTTTATTTATTTATTTATTTAGAGGCAGGGTGTTGCTCTGTCACCCAGGCTGGAGTGCAGTGGCATGATCTCAGCTCAGTGCAATCTCCGCCCCTGGGCTCAAGTGATCCTCCCACCTCAGCTTCCTGAGCAACTGGGACCACAGGTGCACACCACCACACCTAGCTAATTTTTTGTATTTTTGGTAGAGATGGAGTCTCACCACGTGGCCCAGGCTTGTCTTGAACTCCTGAGCTGAAGCAATCCTCCCACCTCAGCCTCCCAAAGTGCTGGGATTGCAGGTGTGAGCCACCACATCTTGCCAAAAGTAAATAAGCCTTTTAAAAAAGAAATGAATAAGTGAAAATACAATAATCTTTTCTGGCTAGGAGTAGTGGCTCATGCCTGTAATTCCAATTGCTGAGGTTGGGGGATTCCTTGAGCCCAAGAGATAGGGGTTGCAGTGAGCTGTGATCATGCCACTGCACTCCAGCCTGAGTGACAGAGTGAGACCCCAACTCAAAAACAAAAACAAAAAAAACTGTTCTGTTTGGATGCTGGAAAATTACATTAAACGATCACATACTTTATTAGCTAGGTTTTCTTGCAAATTTGCAATATTTTCTGTCTTCTCATCTACAGTCTCCTGGAGAAAGTCTTTTTCTTTATCAATAACACCAATGGTCTTTTTCATTACATGAGCCTCCTCATCCTGTGAAGTCATCTTAAGGTTTAGTTCATCTACAAATGAAAAGAAATGTTTGTTAGACAAAGTACATTAGGATTAGCAGAAACAAAATTTTAAAACATTTACCTATCTTTTCCTCCAGTATTTTAATTTGTGCTTGGGCTGATTCAAGTTCACCTCTTTTTATGGAAAGTCGGTGCTGATAGTCATCAACTGACCGCTGTAGCTGCTCATTTACTATCCTAAAGAATCAATGGACAAAAACAAATGGTATTCTTTATCTCTCATAGAAATACGTTTAAAAAATGAGATTTCTTAAAAATATTTTGATGTCTTATTTTTAAAGTTTGCTATTTTTTATTTTAAAGCTCCTCCAGTATAATCTATGGCATTATATATTATTATTTCTTGCTGTCCACTATTCTTCTCCAAAATGGTTCCATCTTCCTAAAAATAATATAGTATAAAAATCAAATTAATTGTGTGCTCTTTTCCAGTAGCTTCTTGGTAGTTTTAAAGCTCTTCTTAGTTTCCTAATGTTAACCCCCTCTCCTTTAAATCTTTTTCCAATAGTGGAGGCAAAGGAAAAATCCTGTTCTTACAGTATGACCTGGCATTTCAAAGCACTATCCATAAATCCTAACCATCTCAACCAGTGAGCTCTTTTTTTTTGTTTGTTTGAAGCAGGGTCTCCCTCTGACACACAGGCTGGAGTGCAGTGGTGAGATCTCAGCTCACTGCAACCTCCGCCTCCTGGGCTCAGGTGATCCTCCCACCTCAGCATCCCTAGAGGCTGGGACTACAGACATGGACCACCACACCTGTCTAATTTTTCTATTTTTAGTAGAGACGGGGTTTTACCATGTTGCCCAGGCTGGTCTCAAACTCCTGAGCTCAAGCAATCCATCTGCCTCGGTCTCCCAAAGTGCTGGGATTACAGGTGTGAGCCACCATTCCCAGCCCTGACCTGTGAACTTTTAATATTGCTTCTTATTCTGACTTTTTGGCCGGGTAGTCAAATGGAGTGACAGAAAGCAGGGAAAGTAGGCATTTCCTGCAGATTGAAGACTTGGTTCAGGGAGCAAAAGAAAGGATGTACAGTGGCCTACATGGTTAACGACAAAGATGATTTCAGAGAAATCTGTTACTGATCAGTAGGATTATTTGTCAGAAGTAACGTTCCTGGAAGGTTTAACAGTAAAAATTTGCTTTCATGTCATGCAGAGTCTTCAGAACACTTTTAGCCCTGACCTGAGACTTCACAATCCTGCCTTGCTGAAAAGACATGGCTCTCACCTCAGAGTATTTATTAGGAATTTCCATGGATTCCTTTTAGGCTTCCTTTTGAGGAATAAGACATGGAAAAAGATACTGAGGGTAGCTTAGCTTAGAATCGCCTAAAGGGAAGGAGGTTTGAATTCCAAAACCACGAATAAGAAGGGACATCTTTATAGGAATGAAGAAGTTTTACTGGCAGTATTGAGGTATTCTGAAAGACAAAACACATGACCCTGACTGTTCTAATAGCAAGTGAATGATGATCAAGAGGTAGGGAGGAGAGTCAAGTTGGGACTGATTTATTTAGATTTGCAAAACTAAACAAAACCAAGTTAGAAAGACATTAGGTTCAAGCAATCTTACTTCCTAAAATTATGTGTGAGGTTCAGGTTCAGGTGACTGCACCGTATTCACACTATTCCTAAAAGCTAGAACTGCTGTTCCATGGGATATAACAACAGAGAGTGGTACTTTGTACATATTAGCTCATTTATTCCTAGAACAGTAACCATAATTAGGACAGTTCCATAATTAGAACTGTTATCCCAACTGAATACAAACAACAAAAAAAACTTGTCCAAGGTCACAAAGAAAGTAAGGGCAAAGAAAATATGCAAATTAAGGCTAGTCTAACATTATAACAATGTTCTTCTACTACATCATAATGCCTTCTTTGCAGAATATAGGAAGGCCAACCTCCTCTACGTGAAAGAGAAAATGCCTGCCAGGAAGCTATACGGAGTCCTTTCAAAAACAGAATGGCCCGCAGAAACCCTAATGAAGGACACTGAGCAGTTGGCAGTGCTTGAAATTCCAGGTAGAAATGTAAAGACTGCTTTATATCTAACTTCATAAAGCAGGGTGATGTCCTAATGAAAGTGGGGTTGACAAAGGCAGGATCACATCTTGATTGATATATATACATATAAAAGAAGCCCTTAGGTGGGCCCTAAAAGTAGCTTTGTCTTTTTATATTCTAGGGTAGAAAGAGAAGAAAACAGAGACTAGATACCAGACCTTCAATGTAACTTTTCCGACCAAAGTTTTGCTAAGATAAAGGTCCTCTCAACGAAACAGTTGAGGTGTAAAAGTCATAGGAAAGAATAGTTGAGTGACTGCCATTATTAGTTGTTCATAATCGTGTTTGGAAAGGAAATTTTGAGAATCAAGTTAGGAAAAATGAACCAGTTTCTTAGCTTCGAAAATGCTATAAACGTAGCAAAGGGAAGTAACAACTTCTCACCAGAGAGTGAAGCAATAAAAATGAACTTAAGTTCTGGCTCTCCACTTAGCAGATGTGACTGGGTAGAGGTCCATCTCTTTGAGATTCAAATTCCTCAGTTATATTGTATTACATGGAGCTACACAAGATCTCATTTAGGGGACAAAGGTAATTATTTCCATCATGATGCAGTAAATTTTAAACAAAGACAGCATCTTAAAGGATCCTCTGTTCATAAGAAGTGTTCAAGTTCTAAAATGGAGCTAAAGCACCATCTAAGAAAGGAAAGATGGGTTTGGAATTTTAATGGCCTATTAGAAAAAAAAAAAAAAGACAGAGACTGATGTGGTATCCCTGTTTTTATTTTAGATTTCTCCCAGGAGTCTATGGTTATAGCCTACCACTAAGAAAGATGAATAAGTATCATCTCTTGATCAGCCAGAGAGGGAAAAGAAATTAGGACTGGATTTTCTTTTAGATTTCTGGATGGGGATGATGGTTGTAACTAGTGGCCCTAGATCCCTTGACCCTTTCAATTCTAGATCCACAAACTCAGCCATCCTCACTCAGGGTTCTGGTTCCTCTTCCTGTCCTGGTAGAAAAAAAAATGTTAGGAATGCCCAGAAGACAGTTCTTAAGCATCCAGATACCTTATGAGTCTTCTTTGGCTTATCTAAAATGGTCCTCTCTTGAGCCCAGGAGCTCAAGAACAGCCTGGGCAACATTGTGAGACCCTGTCTCCACAAAAATTTTTAAAAATTAGCTGAGTGTAGTGGTGCATGCCTATAGTCCCAGCTACTCAGGAGGCTGAGGTGGGAGGACTGCTTGAGCCAGGAGGTCAAGGTTTCAGTGAACCATGATTGTGCCACTGCACTCCAGCCTGACAGAGTGAGACCCTGTCTCAAAATAAGTAAAATAAAATAAAATGGTTATCAATTACCTTAACAAATAAATACTTCTCATGGGAGACTAGTTACATTTGGTTTTCTGAATACACCTAAAGAAATCCTAGTAAAACAACTAATATATATGGGATAGACTTTATGGGTCATTTCCAGGAAAATCTCCTACAGCATCTATTTGATCCTAGATAAGAGTATACCCTCTGGTTTTGAACATACACAGATAAAGACTAAGGTGAACTGAGGACAGTCTGACAGTAGTTTCAGCTGCAGGATTCTCATTGTTTAGAGCCTCATAGCTGGCAGTTGTGAGGCTTAAGGATGTTTACTAGGGGGTTGACTGAGAAAACTGAATTGTCTAACTGGGCTGGAAACAATTTTTCCTTGAGCAGGGGTTGACAAACTACAGCCGGATGCCAATTTCTGTAAGGCCTGAGTGGTGTAAATGGTTTTTACATGTTTAAATGGTTTTTATATGTTTAAACGACTAAAAAAAATTTTCAATAGAAAATTATTATTTAGTGACATATGAAAATTATATGAAATCAAAATTTCAGTGTCCATACCACACTACTTCATTTTATATATTGCCTAGGGCTACTTTCAAGCTACAAGGGCAGTGTTAAGCAGGTGTGACATAAACTATACAGCCGGCACAGTCTAACAGGGTGTCCAAGCGAGATAATACAGTCACAGGTTCTTAGGTTCTGTTTCTGGTTGGGCCAGTAAAGTCTCTTCCTCAACCCTCTGTTTCGCTTATTACTAGAGACAGACTAAAAACCATGGCTTCAGGCTGCTGAAAGCCTAAAACAAAACAAAACAGACAACAACAAAATACGGTGGGTTGGATAAGCTTAGTCTAAAATATTGACTCTTGTCTATTTACAAGGAAAAAAAAAAGACTGTTGACCTCAGCTCTAAAGACTGGCTAGCATGCTCTGGGGGACTAACCTTCCCGGGTAGACAAAAGTTCCTTTACAGCATTCTGTAGCTTTGATCTGGGGTATAAAATGCCAGATCTCATTAAATGCTGTAATTAAAGGGAGATGACAGTAATTTAACTTTAAAACATGGTTAAAAGTGAGATTTTATATTATGTGCTCTGACAACAGACAAAGAAACTAGACAAAAGATTCTCTATTTGGACAATTAAACTATGCTTAGGTCGGGCGTGTGGCTCACACCTGTAATCCCAGCACTTTGGGAGGCCCAGGCGGATGGATCACATGAGGTCAGGTGTTTGAGACCAGCCTGGCCAACATGGTGAACCCCTTCTCTACTAAAAATACAAAAGTTATCCGGGCATGGTGGCAGGCGCCTGTAATCCCAGCTACTCGGGAGGCTGAGGCAGGAGAATTGCTTGAACCTGGGAGGTAGAGGTTGCAGTGAGCCAAGATCGTGCCACTGAGCTCCAGCCTGGGCAACAGAGCAAGACTCCGTCTCAAAAAAAAAAAAAAAAAAAAAGATTATGCTTGATATAGAAAAGCCTGTTTGTTGGTAATAAAATGTGGTGGAAAAAGCCTGAAGCAGGAAGGGAAAAAGAAGATGGGTACCTCAGGGGGATGGAAAGGAACATATGCCTTATCTATCTGAGACAGTCTCACTCTGTCACCCAGGCTGGAGTACAGTGGCATGAGCACAGCTCACTGTAGCCTTGAACTCCTAGGCTCAAGCAATCCTCCTGCCTCAGCCTCTCAGGTAGCTAGGGATATAGGCACATGCTACCATGCCTGGCTGACTTTTGTATTTTTTGCAGAGATAAGGTTTCACCACATTGCCCAGGCTGCTCTTGAATTCCTGGGCTCAAGTAATCCTCTCACCTTGGCCTCCCAAAGTGTTGAAATTATAGGCATAAGCCACCATGCCTGGCCCTGACTCTCAGCTTCTTAAATGTCTTCATGTCAAGGAAAAGAGAACATGATGTGATCAAAGGGGTAGCAAGAGCTCTATTAATCATACTGAAAGTGGCAAAAGGTTTAGATAATGTAGTTTTACTTCCCAAGAGTGCCGGGTATCATGGTTTGTATTTGGTTTCGCTTTAGACTTGGATTCAATGGTTTCAACTCATGGTTCTACCAATACTTACTGATATGGAGAATATGATTGATACACTTTCCTAAGAGACAAGATAAGTCATATTTTTCTGTTAGAGCAAAACAAAGTTATGAAATAATGCCATATCCCCAGGTTATACAAGGTAACCTGGTAGAAAGGTAGACAAAAATTCTCACAATGGCCCAGTGACTGAATTACTCCTAGGTGAGGGAAGAGGCTGATTGAGCTCATAAGAGAAAAGGATATTAGTAGTAGTACAAGAAATAAAACTCCAAAGGAGCTATAGGCTAGGTTATCCAAGAAAGGGCACTGAGAGCTCTGCCTTCTAAGACTGGAAACAGCCTCCTGTGAGGAAAAGAGGTGTTTCAGCCATAATCTCAAGGAAAAACAAAATGGATTACATGCTAGATCCAGTCAGCTGGACACAAAAGTGACAAGTGAAATTCTGGATGACAAGAATATGTCATGTTATCTGTACTTTAGAGCTGAATCCAGACATGAGCCAGAGGAGATACCAGTCCGTTCAGCTCTCCTCTTACAGAAAAAAAGCAAAGAAAAAAGCAGTATCTACTTTAGTTCTTCCTGAGGTCTAACCTATCAAAACTATCGTCAGAGAAGCAAAAGAACAAAACTGGAGATGCTCTTTATGAGTCGCTAATATAGTATTCCTTAATTAACTAGACACACCCAGTTCTTGGTCTTATTTCATTAAGTCATTAGACAATCAGAGAACCCTTATGAACTACAGTCTCAGACTTTTCTTTTCCTAATTCCTTTGATTCTCGTATTTGCTCTGTTTACTATACACTTTTGTGATTCCTAGTTTTTTGTATATTGGAACTATGTCTTTTTTCTCATCATTTACTTTTGTTCTTTGGAGTTCTGGGTGACTTTCATCAGTTTGTTTTTTCTATTTCACCAACTCAGTTTTCTGCCAATATCCAATGCCATTCACTAACTTTTCAGTTTTAATTTGTTAAATCTTTTTTTTAAAGTGTCATTACTATAATCCTTTCTGATCTCAAGTTGTCGCTGTTTCATGACTAAATGTTTCACAGATGTAATGTCTTGCTGACATTTGAAAATCTTTTCCTGATTCTGACTGCAAATGTAATTTAGAGAGAGGTGTTTCCTCAGATTCTTCAGAGTGGTCCCCTTATTCCGACCTTCAGTATCTTGTTACTTATTGCAGCTACTCTGACCAGAAAAAAAGCTTTGTTTGCCTTTTGTTTCCTTGAGTCTTCTGTATTCTAAATTAATTAATGACTAACCAACAATCCAATATGCTAAGGTAAATGTTCTACTTATCGTATTTCTCAGCCCCATATTAGTCATCTAAACCTTTTGATTTTATGTAAAAAGTGTTTCTTAAATTTGGTCTCTGTTCTCTAAGTTCATTACCACTGCTTCAGTCCAGATCCTCGGTCTCCTTTTTTTGCCATCAATCTCTAAGACTTGAAATCCATGTTCCATATTTCCACCAAAGTTAGCTTCCTAAAAGGAACACTATTCATATGTCTTACCTCCCTACTTAAAAACTTCTGTTTCTAAGTCAGAAAGGGTTAAAAATTGGAAATAAATTCTTTGACTTTACGTTTCACTGAAAGAGGCAAGAAAGAGAAAGAAAATGGCATAGGTAGTAAAAAATTCTGTAATTTTCAGTATCTTACACTATGAAATACAAATGATCTGAAGTATTTAAGAGGATTTCAAAAGGAAGAAGGTTGAAAAACTTTGCCTGCAATCATATTAATCTGTGAAATTTCTTTTAAAAAACACAGATACCCAAAACCTACCCCAGTAGATTCTCAGTGAATTAGAACCTCCCAAAATCAGCCCCTTAAATTCATACTTTTCAAAAGCTCCCAGGTGAGTCTACTGCAAAGCCAACTTCTAAAACTACTGCACAAAGGCCCAGTTCAAAATGCCATGGTTATAAACTTTACATAACCACAAACACATTCCCAGAAATGAAATTAGAAAATTTCGAATAAACTTACCTAAGTGAGTTCACCTCTGTTTTCTGATGAGATGAGTCACCAGCCACATGGCTAAATTTTTGAGCTTGGACTTTTAATTTGTTCTCTAACGACTCTATTGTTTCTTTCATTATTAACACTTTAGACTTTAATTCATATTTTTCGCTTTCAAGCTATAATTTAAATAAAAAAACAGTAGGTATATATCTTAATACGTTAATGATATTTTTCTTAGGCACTCTTTAATAATATTTCCAGAAGAAAACTAAGAAAATAAATTTATTTTTAAAAAAACTTTATAAGTCATGTGTACAGTTTAGGTTCTAAGAGTCAGAATGGGTGTAAAATTTCTTTTTCCTCACTACCATTAAAGATACAAACAAAATATAAAAAGCACGAAGAGAAAAGAATATATCTATAACAGCAATGAAACAGGAAGGAAACCACTGGCAGAGTGAAAATTTTGGGGAATTTCTAAAACACAATAAGTAAATAGGACTGAATTGAGGGGAAAAAAACACAGCACAAAACACTGTAACCCAAACACAAAGTGGGCAAGATCTATGTGAAGAAACAGTATAATTTTCCTGAAAAGCACAGAATATAACCTGACATAATGTAAAGGCACACAATGTTTCTTGATGGGAGCACAATATTGTAAATACACTAAAATTTCCTCAAATAATAGTAAATTCAATGGAATTCCAATACAATTCTAACACAAGCTTTTTAAAAATGGGGATGGCTTAGATTTGATTCTAAATTCATTTACAAAAAAAAAAAAAGAAAAAAACAGGAAAAATTTTTGGAAAAAATACAAGTATACTTGCTTTATGAGATATCAAAACAAACTATAAAGTTATTATATGGGAGGCCGTGGTGGGCATATCATGAAGTCAAGAGATGGAGACTATCCTGGCTAGCACGGTGAAACCCCATCTCTACGAAAAAATACAAAAAATTAGCTAGGCGTGGTGGCACATGCCTGTAGTCCTAGCTACTTGGGAGGCCGAGGCAGGAGAATCGCTTGAACCCTGGTGGCAGAGGTTGCAGTGAGCCGAGATCACGCCACTGTACTCCTGCCTGGGCAACAGAGTGAGACTCTGTCTCAAAAAAAAAAAAAAGTTATTATAATTAGAACAGTGAAGATTTCACATACAAATGCGCAAGCAAATTTATGAAAGTGAAAACAGTGAAAAATATCATGCACAGATGTAAATTTAGAAAAGATAGCATTTTTGGGAAGTAGGAAAAGGATAAACTTAAAAATAAGAGTAGGGGGCTGGGCGTGGTGGCTCACACCTTTAAGCCTAGCACTTTGAAGGCCAATGCAAGAGGACCACTTGAGGCCAAGAGGATTGCTTGAGGCCAGGAGCTCGAGACCAGCCTGGGAAACACAGTGAGACCCTGTCTCTACAATAAAATTTTTTTTTTAAATTAGCCGGGCATGATGGTATACCTGTAGTCCTAGCTCCTAGGGAGGCTGAAGAGGTGGGAGGATTGCTTGAGCCCAGGAGTTGGAGGCAGTGAGCTATGATCATACAACAGCACTCCGGCCTGGGCAACAGAGCAAGACTCTGTCTCTTTAAAATAAATAAATAAGTGTAGGGACAAACAGTCACTGGAAAAACAACTTAGCTGGATTTCTTCTTTATTTTACATACAAAAATAAATTCTAGATGGGAAAATGACCTACATTTAAATTTTAAAACCAATAAATATTAGTAATAAATGTAAGTCTTCCAGTTAAAACTGTGGACTGACGACACATATTTTATCTCCCCTCCCTATGAAAGCATTGCTAAAATGACAGTAAAGGAATAAGAATACACAGCTCTAGAAGCGAGGTTTTTAGAAGAAAAAACTGAAACTGATGTTTGTATATTCAAAACATATTTAAAGGCATAAGTCAGAGATATTGGAACTCTTGACAAAAATTAGCAATAGGTTCAATGAAAACCAGGTAACAAAAAGCAAAGCAAACCAAAACAAAGTCAATTACTAACAAAAGGAAAAAAATTTACAAGAAAAAAGAAGATGGATCAGTCACCACTACTCCATCACAGCACAAAAGCAGCCACAGACAATATGTAAATAAATGAGCAAAACCATGCTGCAAAAACAGACTGGAGGCTGCATTTGCCCTGGGGATCATATTTTGCTGAGCTCCATCATATCTGGTACATATCTAGAAAGGGAATTGTTGGCTCATAGGGTATGCCTTTGCTAGATAACACCAATTTTTTTGGAACAGATATGAAGTTTGCACTCCCAGGAGCTACACATATTTGCTAATATATGTTACAACTTGATAATTTCTAATGCCTTGATGTAAAATGATTTTACTGTTTTAATTTACATTTCCCCCATTATTGAGGTAGAATATCTTTTATGTTTATTAGCCATTTGTAATTTCTTCCTCCATAAAGAGTTTATTCACATCTTCTGTTGAGGCTTTTTCAGGGGAGGGGGATTAAATGTGTAGCAAATTGTTCTATCAGTGGCTTATCTTTTCAATTTATAGTTAAGTAGATAAACAAAGATTTTTTTTTGCCAATGTGGTCCTATTTATCAGTGTTTTCCTTTAAGGAATAAACTTATTTGTGTTTGTGTCTTGTTTAGGGGCACACATTCTGGCACCAGACACCTGCTAGCTGTGTGATCTTAGGCAAGTTTCCCCTCTGCCTCAGTTTCCTTATTTGTGAAATGAGGACAATATTAGCATTTACTTTATATGACTGTTATGAAAATTAAAATAATTGGGTATAAAATGTTGAGAAAAGTATCTGAAACATAGTGAATGCTATATAAATGACTGATATTATTATTTCTCCAAGGTCAAAAAGATCTTCTGCACCTCTTTTAAAAATGTAGTAATATCTTGAACATTCAAGGCTGTAAGTAACCTTTAACTGATTTTTGGGTGTGGCATATTTGAGTTAGGATCCAATTTTTTCCTTTTAAAATATGAATAGCCAATAGTCTGAGAAACAATTAGTGAATAATCATTCCTTTTCCCACTGATCTGAGTTACTTCACAGATCAAATTCTTACATTTGTGGGTTTGCTCTCTACTGGGTTTGATCAGTCTCTCCCAATCCCTGTTGTTTTATTATGTTTTTGTTTTTTTTTTGAGACGGAGTCTTGCTCTGTCTCCCAGGCTGGAGTGCAGTGGCGTGATCTCGGCTCGGCTCACTGCAAGCTCGGCATCCCGGGTTCACGCCATTCTCCTGCCTCAGCCTCCCGAGTAGCTGGGACTACATGCGCCCGCCACCACGCCCAGCTAATTTTTGTATTTTTTTTTAGTAGAGACGGGGTTTCACCGTGTTAGCCAGGATGGTCTCGATCTCCTGACCTCATGATTCGCCTGCCTCAGCCACCCAAAGTGCTGGGATTACAGGCGTGAGCCACCACGCCCAGCCTTTTTTTTTTTTCTGAGACGGAGTCTTGCTCTGTCAACCAGGCTGAAGTGCAGTGGCATGATCTCAGTTCACTGCAACCTCTACCTCCTGGGTTCAAGTGATTCTCCTGCCTCTGCCTCCCAAGTAGCTGGGACTACAGGCGCGTGCCACCTCACTTGGCAAATTTTTGTATTTTTAGTAGAGATGGAGTTTGACCATGTTGGCCAGGCTGGTCTTGAACTGCTAACCTCAAGTGATCCTCCTGCCTCTGGCTCCCAAAGAGCTAGGATTACAAGCGTAAGCCATCATGCCCAGCCTATTACGTATTACTATGACTCTAAAGGCTTCACATCTGGGAGGACAAGTCTTGCACCATGTTCTTCTTTAAAACTTCTATGTGATTCTTGGCTTTTTGCTTTCAAGTAAATTTTAAGATCTATTGTCAATTCTTCCCCCTCACCCCCTGCCCCCCACACTCTTATTGGGATTTCAGCTACAGCTACCTCAACTCTATAGATCAAGTTGGGGAAAATTTATGTTATTTTTATAACCTTTTTTATAAACCTGATATAATCCTCCACTTATTTAGGCTTTCTTTAATGACTTTCAATATGGTTGCATAATGTTTCCTATAAAGATTCTGTAAATTTATCCATAGGTAAATTGTATTATTCATGACTACTAAAATTGTATGCATTTTCTTTTTATTTATCTTGCTTGGGATTTGTCATGCTTTTGGAATTCATTTTGAATCAGGGGGTTCCTGTGTTTTCATATCTAGAAAATCATCAATGATTATCTCTTCAAATACTCTCTCTCCCACATTCTATTATGTCCTCCTTGAGTCCTAACTAAATATTAGTCTGAATATTAGATCTTCTCAGGCTATTCTCCAACATTTTAACTTTTAAAATATTTTCTTATTTCTTTGTTTCTTTCCAATGACTTCTAGTACTTTCTTCAGATACATTTTCCAGTAATTAATATTACTGCTTTTAGCTTCTGGTCAAGCTGGAGTGATAGAGACCAGATTTACTCTTCCGCCTGAAATAACTAAAAAGTTGGATTAGATATGTGAAACAATGGTTTTCAGGACAATAGGCATCAGGCAATGATGACCGGTGACCCCTGAGAGACAGGAAACAAATGTGATGAGCTTTACATTTGCTCCAACTTATTGCCTGGAGAATTTCCAAACTGTGACACAGGGAAAGGAACCGATATGGAACCCAGTGGTCTGCCCCAAGTTCAGAAGACAGGCATGACAGTCAAAGAAGGCCAAGGCAGCTAAAGTTTGCAGGACAGGTATTAGAGGAGAGGTGCAAAGAGTCAGAGCTCCACAGATCTATAAAGGGTACCCTTTAAGTTTTCGGCTGAGTAGAGCTCAGCACAGAGTAAACTACCCAAGGCCAGGGAAAGAACCACGAACAAATTAGAGGGAACAATACTCAGAGCTCATGCAGGGCCAGGAAAAGTTCCTGTGCCCATCAGTCATTTGAAAATCTCATAATTCATAGGACAACAGGTAGCGTACTCAAAAGGGTTTTATCTCAGTAATGAAAAAAAATTAGTCCAAGACTAAAGGCTACTTTGATCCCACCTAACAAAGCTTAACGGCAAGACTGAAAAGGATCAGGCTACTTCCATATAATTTAAGTGCATCCCAGAACAAACCTCAATAGTATTTCATAGTAATACAAACTATCTAGCAACCAAGAAGGTAAGATTCACAATGTCTGGCATCCAACCTAAAATTAAATTACCAGGCACACATAGATACAGGAAAATATAATCCATGATGAGGTGACACTTCAACCAACTCAGATGACAGAATTAGAAGGCAAATATATTAAAACAGTGAAGGCATAGTAATAGAAGCCAGCCAAAACAAAACACATCAAAGGTTGACAAACTATTGGGTACTATGCTCACTACCTGGGTGATGGGATCAATTGTACCCCAAATCTCAGCATCACACAGTATACCCATATAACAAACTGTACATGTACCCCTGAATCTAAAATAAAAGTTGAAATTATAAAAACAGAAACATACCAAATTGTTAAAAATCCTATCTCCAGAGAGAGTAATAAAGAATGGAAGTGAATTTCTCTTTTTACTCTACGTCTGTATAATTTTTTTTTTCTTTTTTTGGAGACAGGGTCTTGCTCTGTCACCCAGACTGGAGTGCAGTGGTGTGATCACAGCTCACTGCAGCCTTGAACTCCCAGGTTCCAGTGATCCTCTTACTTCAGCCTCCCAAGTAGCTGGCACCACAGGTGCATGCCACCATGCCTGGCCAATTTGTAAATTTTTTGTAGAGATGGGGTATCACTATCTTACCCAGGCTGGTCTCAAAATCTTGGGCTCAACTGATCCACCTGCCTCACCTTGGCCTCCCAAAGTGCTGGGATTATAGGCATGAGCCACTATGCCTGGCCTATATGATTTTTTTATAACAGCAAAACAACAATAATCATAGCTAATACCTACTAAGAGCTTACAATATGCCAGGCACGCTTCTAAGTTCTTTATATGTATTAACTCATTTAATTTTCACAAAAACCCTAAGGAGTAAGTACTAGCACTATTCTTACTTACGAATAAAGAAATCAGGGAACAGAAAGGTCAAGCAACTTGCCTGCAGGTAATAGGAGGCAAAGATGGATCTGAACCCAAGTAATCAGCCTTCAGAGTACACACTCCTAACTGCTGTTATACAGCTTTTCTAGTATACTATTTTGTGATTTTTTTTTGGAGTTGTAGTCTTGCTCTGTTGCCCAGGCTGGAGTGCAGTGGCACTCATCATGGCTCACTGCAGCCTCTAATTCTTGGGGTCCAGTGATCCTCCCACCTCAGCCTCCCAAGCAGCTGGGACTACAGGTGTGCACCACCATGCCCAGCTATTGTAATTGTAATTGTATAAAACAGTGTATTAGGCCAGGCGTGGTGGCTCATGCTGTAATCCCAGCACTTTGGGAGGCTGAGGTGGGCAGATCACGATGTCAGGTCAGGAGTTTGAGACCAGCCTGGCCAACATGGTGAAACCCCGTCTCTACTAAAAATACAAAAAAAATTAGCCGGGCATGGTGGCACGCAACTGTAGTTACAGCTACTCAGGAGGTTGAGGCAGGAGAATCGCTTGAAGCTGGAGTTGGAGGTTGCAGTGAGCTGAGATTGTGCCACTGCACTCCAACCAGGGCAACAGAGCGAGACTCCATCTCAAAAAATAAATAAAATTAAAAATAAAATTAAAATTAAAAAATAGTGTATTAAAACTGTAATTGACATAGTTATATAACACAAGATACCTCAAATCCAGTTTGATACATTACCTGATGATTAACACATGTCAAATGTTCAGTAGTTTTCTCTAATTCTGATTTTCCAAAAAGACTCACTTCTTCAATATGCTGAAAAAGAATGTTAAAGAAAATGTTCATTTGTATCAGATAACAAAACAAAATCACCACAGTAAGCAATGTAAGTCTACAGCTCTATTATATTGTATTTGTCCTTTCATAAAACACAGAAATGTTTTAGAAAGAAAATCATTAGACATTTTACAAAAATGATGTTTTTGGTTTAAAAAAGGCACAATAGGTTCTCATCTTTTACACTCTCTACCTCCATGTGAGATTGTAGTAGAAGACATAGATTAGTAAGGATTCATTTATAAAGATTTATACAGATTAATCCATAATAGCACAACTATAAAAGGACAAAACCAGCAGGTTAAATAAAAAGCTCAGGAGTATGCCCTCATAAGAGGAGATGTAAGAGAAACAAAATGCAAAGGAAGACAAGATCAGAAAGACACAGGAAACACAATACTACAAGGCCATGCAAGAGATGCGAGTTTCAATAAGGGGCTGGTCAACAGTATAAACACAGGGACTATTTTTCTGGTTACATTACTTTATCCAACTTACTGCTGCTAAGTCTAGGATAAGCAATATAACTTGGTGTTCACTGAGAGTTTTTCTAGCATGGATTCATTTCCATCCTTGTTATTCATTAAAAAAGAAACAGACACATCTGATGTTCAGATTACACATTTGGTTGAAAGGGTCACTGTATTGTATGTATTTATTTAATCGCTCAACTAGTATTGAGTACATACTCTATACCAAGCACCAAGCAAGGTATCAAGAATATAGTAGTGAGTAAAGCGGATGAAGTCTCTGACAGCATAGCTACTGTAGCTTAGTAGAAAAGACAAAACCTAAATAAGAGCTCAAAATAAAATCCATGAATATTCTGCTAGGAAAAGGAACTTTATGCCAAAATATCAAAAGGGAATCTAGATTCTAGGGTTCATTTCCCATCAAAAGACATGATGTTTGGCCTGGACTTAAAGGATAAATAGGAATCAGCTAGACAAGAAGAGTGGAAGATGTGAAGGAATCTTTCAATAGTCTATGTAGAAGGCTGGTGGCAAGAAAAAGTCCATTAAGCCTGGAGTCTTGTGAACAGGGGAGATGAGTTTAGAGGAAAGAGGCTAGACCTTGAGGTAGGCAAAGGCCAATCACTGAAGTCCTCGAAAACAGTTAATGGATTTTAAATAGGAAGTGATATGATCAGATTTATATCTCTGAAAGATAACTCTGACTTCAGTGTGAAATATCGATTTAAGAGAGGTAAGGCTAGTACAGGGGCCAATAATACAATAATGCAGGTGAGGCAGAACAATGACCAGAACAGGATGGTAGCAGGGGAACAGAAAGAAGTAAACAAATTCAAGACAAAGTAATGTGAGCTCAGAAGCCAGATTCCTTGTAACTCATAGCTGGATGACCTTGGGCAAGTTATTTAAACTCACTGTAACTCGGAGACATCATCTGTAAGCAGTACCTATTAAAAAAGGCTATTACAGGTCGGGCATGGTGGCTCATGCCTATAATTCTAGCACTTTGGGAGGCCAAGGTGGACCCCACCTGAGGTCAGGGGTTTGAGACCAGCTGGCCAATATGATGAAACCCTGTCTCTACTAAATCGCTTGAACTTGAGAGGCAGAGGTTGCAATGAGCGGGACTGCCCCTCAAAAAAAAAAAAGAGGCTATTGTGAAGATTTGAAGATTCACTGAGACAACCCATGTAAAAAGCACGTAATAGAACAGAGCCTCTCACATGGGAAGGGCTTAATACATGTTAAATATTTTTCAAGAGATAGCACTGATAGGACCTGGTGATTGAGAGATATGAGCTTTCAGGGAGATCTTAGTGATGGATGATGCTTGGATTTGACAACTGGTTAGATAGTGGAATAATGGGAAACTCTGGAAAAGGTTTTAAGGATTGAGATTAGTTACACTTTTAAGTAAAAGATCTGTTGTAAACTCACAGAATCCTGCCTCCTACAACCCAGAAGGATTCTGATAATACAAATGTTGCTTTTTCCAAGTTTTCAGTACTACTGCATTTAAAAAATCCTATTTTTACATTCTTTGGTCATTTCAAAAGATATGGAAAAGGATAAGTCAGTAGCTTGTGCTAAAAGCTGCCATACTGCACAGAAGTTTCCCATTTGGCAATTTTAACACTTATTTTTATAAGAAAACACTTTCTGGAAAGCAGTATTCCAAAAGATTCCAATTAAAAGTATTCTTAAACTGTTATATTTAGGGTGAAACTTCAACTGAACATTGTGACATAAAGACTATGCTTATAATGTTTAAATGTTTTTATTTCTAATTTTAGCTGCTACTTTCAAAGCATTAATTCAATAATACTGATTGCAAATAAACTATGGACTCCATAATATTAGGATTTAGTACTTACAATGTGCTAATCATTGTTAAGTGCTTTATATGTATTAATATACTTATATTTTTGGAGATTATAAAAGAAACTATAAAGTACTGACCCTAGATATGGCACCAAATGTACAAGCAACTAAAGAAAAAAATAGCTAAATTGGACTTTATCCAAATTAAAAAATTTTGTTTTTCAAAGATATCACTGAGAAAGTGAAAAAATGACCCACAGAATGGGGGAAAGTATTTGCAAATCACATATCTAATAAGGGGCTGTATGTAGAATATATAAAGAACTCTTACAACTTAATAATGAGACAACCCAATTTAAAAATCGGCAAGGAATCTGAACAGACGTTTCTCTAAAAAAGGATACAAAAATGGCCAATAAGAATATGAAAAGATGCTCAACCTCATTAGCCTCAAGGCAATGCAAATCAAAGCCACAATGGAGACATTTCACACCCACCAGAATGACTATAATACAAAAGGCAGATAGTACCAAGTAATGGTGAGAGTGTGGAGAAATTAGAACTTTTATTCACTACTGGTGGGAATAAAAACAGCTTGGCTTCAATGGTTAAACACAGACTTACCATATGACCAGGAATATACCCAAGAGAAATGAAAATATATATCCAGACAAAAAGTTGTATACAAGTTCCTAGCAACATTATGGATGAATCTCGAAAACATTATGCTAATGAGAGAAGTCAGACATTTAAAAATCACATATCGAGTGATTCAATTTATATGAAATATCCAGAGCAGGAAGATCTATAGAGACACAGGTGGCTGCCCGTGGCTAAGAGGGGATGGGAGAAATGGGGAGTGACGCTAATGTGCTTCAGAGTTTCTTTTTGTGGTGATGAAAATGCTCTAAAATTGACTGTGTGATGGTTGAACAAGTCTATGAATATACAGATAGTCCCTGGTTTACATTTTTGACTTTGTTACGGGTTTATCAGGAGGTAACCCCAGTATAAGTTGAGGAGCCTGTGGACTTAACAATGGCTTAAGATTTTTCAATATAAGACTTTACAATGGGTTTACTGGGGTATTAAATGCATTTTTTCCGACTTACATTTTTTTACTTATGATGGGTTTATTGGAATGTAATCCCATTGTAAGTCAAAGAGCATCTATGCTAAAACCAATGAAATGATATACTTCAAGTGGGTGAATTGTATGGTATGTGAATATCTCTGTAAAGCTGTTACAAAAACAAACAAACAAACAAAGATACTGTCTTCCCATATGAGAAACTTCTGATTAAGTTCAGGGATTGGCAAACTTTTTCTGTAAAAAAACAGTAAATATTTTAGGTTTCATAGGTCATACTACAAAAGAAGCTAAAGATAATACATAAACAAATAAGCAAGGTAATCCAATAACATTTTATCAACAATGAAATATTCTTCTTAATCCATTCTTAGCTCACAGGCCATACATAAACAAAGTGGTCTGGATTTGGCCAATAGTAACTTCACAGGAAAATGTATATACAAAGACCTCTTTTTCTCAACAAATTACCTTTCAAAAACATGTCAATCTTCTTACCTCTAATTTTTCTCTTAAAGCTTCCTTTTCTGCCATAACTCTTCTTAAGTCAGACAACGCAAGTTCTTTTTCCTTTTCCATAAGACTAACAATATTATGGGGTGCTGTGGTTTGGGTGGATTCCTTTCTTAGGGCAGATAATTCTTCCTGAGCCTTAAAGAATGAAAAGATATAAATTAAAAAGGCACTTTAGTAAAAGATATAAATAAAAAATACTTTGGATATGTTTCCAGTTAAAAAAGGCATACTGAACACATGCTACCGTCACTCTCTTCGCAAATCCCAACAAAATGAGAGAAGGATTAAAATAGTAAGAATAATAAAACAAAAAAGACAAGGGGATTGAGGGAGGCACCAGCCACAAAATGTTGGAAACTAGACAGCAGACAGACAAGCAGGAAGTAACTAGGCAGACCCCAAGAAAGCTGAAATCTAAGCTAGCAATGGGGAAAGCCCAGAAGTGGATCAATTTACACTGCAGAATTCCCCCCAAAAAACTCATTAAGTGACTCTTTCAACGTGACCTTTAACTTGCATGCCTCCTCCCCTTCTCAAAATAGCGGTAGGATTTCATGGGAGATGGGTATGTTAACAAATTTAGGTGACAGACACCATGCTTTGCTCAGACTTACCTTGCCCTCTAACAACTGAGGCTTTGTTAATGGGGCCAAGCTGAATACCAATTCCCTCTTCCTAGAGTACAGTATTTAGAGACTAAGTCCTAAATAGCCAATATATCCAAATAGTGGGTGCTACCCACTGTTTTGATAGACATTTCCCCACGTCTGAATTCCAAGCATAAATTTGGCTCAGAGTCAGGCTGAGACCTGCCTTCAGGTAGTTTTAGAAAAAGAAGACTATCTCTAACTGATCTGACACATAGGCTAGAAAAGGGAAAGAATAAATATGAAAAAATAAGAGAAATTTGTGCTTTAGAAACAGAATGATAGTAGAAACTACTACTGATAATTTTAATTATGAAGAAATATCACAGGTCCATATATTATAGTAATGTGAAAGATATATACAGGCTCCATTATAGTTAACTGGTTCTATACAATCTATTGGCTTAATTATAATACATTTCTTACTTCATTATATAAGACACTTAGTTTATCTCTTTCTGCTGTCAATAATTTAACATTGGACTGTATATCTTCCATATATTTTTCAAATCTTTCTAGCATACGCTGAAGTTCATCTCTTTCTCTTGTGATCTGATGAATTTCTGAATTGTAATCACCCTGAAACATAATTAAAAAACAAAATATAATCATCACCACATGGTTGTCACAAGGATACTGATGATGAGATTGACTGAAAGATGCTACCAGACAAAAAGAACACAAGTGCCTTTAACGTAATTAAGGAACACAGTTTTAAAAATCTATGATGAGAGCAGATGAGAGCACTGGCAGTACCAGGGCAAATTTCCTGGCCTTCAAGTTCCCAGAAGAGACTTAGCTGCCAATGATGTGACTTGATCAGATCCCATGAGATGTTTCAACTTTTATTCTCCCAAAGTTGTTCATACTCGTGGTACTTGAAGTATAATCCCCAGACCAGAAGCATTAGCAGTATCTAAAACCTTGTCAGACATGCAAATTTTGGAGTTTGAAGCCCAACCCAGACCTACTCAGTCAAGAAACTTCAGGGTAGGGCCAAGTAACTGTATTTTATCAAGCCCTCTAAGTGATTCTGATGCCTGGTAATTTTTTAGAGCCACTAGTTAGTTTATCTTCTCCAGAGAAGGGGCCAGCAGGGTACTTGTGTGCCTGCTCGCCCAGTAGAGGTAACTGTAACAGCCTAGCACATTTCTCAGTGTTTTCTATGATTGAATCTAAGATCAATACGCCAGGCATACCAACCCCCAACTGTCTCAGCTTCAGACCTACAGGAGGTCTTTTTATACAGTCAAATAAATGCAAATATTTCTACCAGGCAGTATATATTAAGAATATTCACTGAATAAGCAACTACTTCCAACATTTCTACAATTTAGTGCAATTTAAAAGATGCCTACAATTTAGTACAATTCAAAAGATTCACTGTCTTCATCACTATGGTAGAAAATAAAGATGAGAGCACTCTGATTCTCCCCATGCACATGTACATAAATTTGTATGCCTTTTTCCTATTAAAAAAAAGAAAAATAACAAATGTAGACTTGGGATCTATGGTATCTTAATGTTACAAGCACTAAATGCAGAAGTGCCAAGAAGGGATAATTTGATAATATGATACACTGAAAAGAGACCTGGCCTATACTATGTAACATCTGTTATGCCAATACCACATACAATGTAGATTTGGTAAATGATAGATATCTGTGAGGTACCTCTCACCTGCACTTGGAAATAATTAATCCCTTGGTTAAATAAGCAAAACCGAGGCATGATGGATGGGATTAGTTATCCGAACTCTTTAAAGGACAAGATGTTTTATAGTACAAAAGCAGATTAGTGTTTTGGGACTTAACCAATGTAACTATAAAAGAAGCTATGTAATCTAACCATATCTAAATTTAAAAAGTCTGGGCCAGGTGTGGTGGTTCATGTTTGTAATCCTAGCACTCTGGGAGGCCAAGGCAGGAGGACTGCTTGAGGCCAGGAATTCATGACCAGCCCGGGCAAAAGAGCAAGACCTGCCTCTGCAAAAAATTAAAAAATTAGCCAGGCATAGTGGTGCACACTTGTAGTCCTAGCTACTTGGGAGGCTGAGGGAAGAGGATTACTTCAGCCCAGGAGTTCAAGGTTACAGTGAGCTATGATCGCACTACTGCACTCCAGCCTGAGGGACAGAGTGAGACTTTCTCCCAAAGAAAAACAAAATAATCTTCCAGAAAGAGGCAGTCTGTACAGATTCTAGAAAAGGAGAGCTCAATAAACAAAGATTTGACAATCTATTTTTATTACTGTTTAGGTGTCAGCTTAAATGTCACTTTCTCCAAGGAATTCTTTCAGATTTTTCAATCTAATTTAGATCTCCTTCTATATACTCTTATAGTATTTTGAATATTTTCTGTACTTTTTTCATAAACACATTATAAATGAGGTTATAAGGTTCTGTACGACTAAAATTTAAGCTCCATGAGGGCCACAGTAGGAACCTGGTCTTTTTCATTACATCTTCAGTGTCTAGTATGGTACCCAGTAAAATATGAGTTTACCCAGTAAAACATGAGTTCCCTGAACATTTACTGACTGACTTCCCTAAGCAGAAACTCTACTCTTCTTTAAATATATCTGTTGTACATATTTGTTAGTGTTAATGTATAATTGTGAATAACGCCCTTTCACTACTCCACTGTCCCCTAAACACACACATGCACATGCACACACATGCGCAATGCTGAAGGCTGTAAGGGCAGGAACTGTCTTCATCTCTGTATTCTATGCCTCATTCAGAGCAGGCACTCAGTATTTATCTTCTGAACTGACCCTAGCTTTCTACCAGAACTGATGTGCTTTGAACCAGCAAATAATAAGGAAATAAACCATTCACCGGTAACTAGATGTTACGCTGGGTCCTTACACAAATTATTTCATGATCAAAGGGCACAGTTTCAGTTAGACTGGAGGAATGTTTTAATGAGCTATTGTGTTGCATGGTTACCAGTTAATAATAACTATTGTATACTTCAAAATTGCTAAAAGAATAGATTTTTAACATTCTCACCACAAAAAAATAAGTTGGTGAGGAAACAGACATGTTAATTGGTTTGACTGAATCTTTCTATAATGTATACATAGATCAAAACATCCAACTATACTCTATAAATATACATATTATTTGTCAATTAAAAATAAAACCGACAAATTAGCTCATTTAATCTTCACAAGAAGTTGTAGTCACTTTCCCCACTCTGCAAATGATGAAAACAGGGTTCCATGAAGTTAGGTAACTTCTCCAACATCATAAAGCCAGTTTGTGGAGTTGGAACTTGTGTTAGGCTCCAATTGCAAAGCACTTCTGCCTACACCATACTCAAAACTCACAGTGGGAACCAGGGTGAATACAAGGTGAGGAGGATAGTACCCACCCTACACAGGGAATAGAGAATTGATATTTAAAAATGTCAATTTTTTTCTGAGTTATTACAATCCCAACACTGTGCCTAACAGTCTGCCATAAAGCAGGGGTTGAAAACACAGCTAGTACCAAATCCAGCTGTAGAATGATCTTTGTGGTTTACCAACAAGTGTTCCTGAACATGTTTAAAACAGCTAATTCTAGGGCGGCCACCATGGCTCACGTCTGTAATCCCAGCACTTTGGGAGGCCAAGGCAGGCAGATCACTTGAGATCAGGTGTTTGAAACCAGCCTGGGCAACATGGAAAAACCCTATCTCTACAAAAAATACAAAAAACAACAAAAAAAAAAGCCAGGCATGGTAACACATGCCTATAGTCCCAGCTACTCAGTACGCTAAGATGTGAAAATGGCTTGAGCCCAGTAGGCAGATGTTGCTGTGAGACAAGATCATGCCACTGCACTCCAGCCTGGGTGACAGAGCCATATCCTGTCTCAATAAATAAAGTAAAATAAAATAGCTAATTTTAGGTGGGGAATGCACTTCCTAGTTCCCAGCACTCACAACTGTCTTATACCCCACCCATTTCATTCAGGTACTTACCTACTATCCTCTATCATGCCTGCACTTTATTATTGGGACTCTAAAATGCTCTGAACATCCTGGCTTTCTGAACTCCAGAAAATAAATTCTTTGTCTATGCCAGGTACCATTATAACTTCAAGAATGTAAATAAGTTGAAGGGGAGAAAAGTTTCACTTAATTTTACTAGTGCCTTACCAATATGTCTCACACATTTGTCTTTCAATTGTGAATCCAGCACAGAGCAAATGGATCAAATATTTTGGTTAAAAGCTCTGAGATATTTATCTCCTTAGTATTTGAAACTTAATTAAACTGATCAATCATTTTGTGGGAGATTCCTCTATACAATAAAAATGATCAATTCAGTCACTTATTTTTCCTGAGTCCTAAGTATATACGGAACTTAAAAAAAACTCAGCAACATAAATTATTAATAACCTGTACTGCATTTTCCCACCAATTCATTCTTTTTCTTTCTTTCTTTCTTTTTTTTTTTTTTTTTGTCACCCAGGCTGGAATGCAGTGACGAGATCATGGCTCACTGCAGCCTCGAACTCCTGGGCTCAAGCAATCCCCTTGCCTCAGCCTTCCTAGTAGGTGGTACAAGAGGTGCATGCCACTATGCTCAGCTAATTTTTTAATTTTTCTTTTGTAGAGATGGCATCTCACTGTGTTGACCAGACTGGTCTCGAACTCCTGGCCTCAAGTGATCCTCCCGCCTTGGCCTCCCAAAGTGCTGGAATTACAGGAGCCACACCACCTGGCCTTATTCTTATAATAGATAACATAGTATAGTGCTTACACTGACAACAGTAAATCAAAATTCAGCCATTAGCCTATGAGGTTAAAAAATGAAGTCTAATCAGAAGACAAAACTGTTTGACAATGGACACAAGATCTTCAGGAAAAACATGACAAAATTAGTAAATTTGGCCAAGTCTGAAATCAAATGTTTTGAGTTTTAATGAGTACTTTACACTCCCAGATTTCCCCTAATTTTACCTAGTGTGTAGATAAAGTAATGTCACATAAGCCTTCAAGACTCCTGAACTCCAAAGCTTAAAAGAAGAAAAATCTGAAGAACTCAAATGATAGTCATAAAACACTAAAAATAATTAAGACCTAAAATAGAGACACATGATTTTAATCTCTCATGAATCATGGTCAACTTTAAATAATACACACATTGGGAGATGCAATTAGAAAATAACATAGAGAGAACATCTTTGGATCATCAACTTACAAATATGGTTGTAGTGGACAAACAAAACAATCTCCCCTGCACTCACTTGCCATTTCTATCTATCTCCCATAGTACGGTTAATAGAGAAGATGCTTGGTCAGTAGAATGTGACACACCTTCCTAACTGGTCCAAGGCTGGAAATGACATGAAACCATGTTGCCTGCCATGCATACAAAGCCACTCTGCTATGAGAGAGAAAATGCAGCTGATACAGAAAGTAAATTCTAAAAAGAGAGGGAATGTCCAACAATATGAGTACTGGAAGGCCAGGTGCCACTGCACTTCTACAACTCAGTTATTCAACCTTTCCTTTAATTTCCAGTCATCTATATGTTATAGTTTGTTCTTAAGTAATTTTCCTAATTAATGTAGTGTTCCTATAGTGCAGGCCATAAAAGAAAACAAGAATCAAAATCAGGATTTTTCAAAGCAAGTACGAATAAAGTTACATTTAATATAATAATAAACCAGAAAAATTTATTCATAAAGATACTTTCTGGCCTACTCTTATAAAGGGACATTACCTTTTCTGGTGTTCTAAATATTGAACTTTTTTCACGTGCGCTATAACTTGTAGAGCAAGATCTTCGCTGTATTATATGTTGGAGTCTCTCTAGCTCTTTCTTATAATAATCTCGTTCTTCTTCTATACCTTTCAGAAATGTATCTAAACGAGAAGGTGACCTGTCTCGACGTTTTATTCCATGTTCTAGTCTCATCCTCTCAACCTCCAGAGTAAGTTGTCGTTCTGTAAATTAAAGTGGTTAACTCTTAAAATAATGTTGTATACGTAATGTTGATTAGTCAAGTAAATTATATTAATAACTTTTAGAATGAAAGCTACTAGAAATCATGAACTGTTCTACATAACACCTGTAGGTACCAAATCTATTGAAGAGGTAAATATTGAGAGGAAAGAAGGGAAAAAAAAGCAAAAATTAAAAGTTTAAATAAAGTCCAACAGGTCCAAGTCTCCCTGCTTTTGTCTTATCATAAGATGGGTACTATGCAGTACTACAAAATGAAGCAATAAATTACCACATAGTACTTTCCCGGGACCTGAAAATGCACTAAAAGAAAATGTATCTATAAACAATCATAACATGCACAAACTTAAAATTAAGTTTGAATTTAATACAGTATACACATATACAAAGAGAGCAAAATAACTCAAACATAATTATTAGCTTTTACCATAGAAATTGCCTCTTCATGAGTCAAAAGTAATCAAATACTGGCAATTTCATATAGTTGAACCTAATTTAATTTATGTTCATTACAACTCTGAGGCATGGAATGATTTTCCTGATGTATTCTGATTTATTCTCATCTCTTCTTTCATTCATTCAACAGATATGTATTAAGCATTTACTACATGCCCAGCACCAGCTAAGGATACAGTATAAAAAGCATAGCCAAGGCTGCACAACTATTCTAATTGTAGTAGGATAAAAGCTACAAAAGGACAGTGTGCAATGCAAACTAGAGGATGAACTGGCAAATTTGCCCCAAGAAGGATTGACCAGAGAGGTAAGAACAAAGTAGGAGAGTGGGAAAGAATGGGCAACTGGATTAAATGCAGTCAAATAAGCAAATGAATGAAAAGCAGCCACTGCATTTAGCATAACAGAGGTGAATGACTTTAACAAGAGCAGTTTTGTTGAAGAGATGGCAACAGAAGCCAACTGGAGTGGACTGAGGAGCTAAGGGGTAGTGGGTGATCAAGCAGAACAGCAAGTATGGCTGACCTTTCAAGACGCTGATGCTATGAAGAGAAGAAACGAGTGGCTGCATAGGAATGGGTCAAAGTTTTTGTATTGGAATGGGTGAGAGTAAGCATGTGAATGCCAATGGGAAAAAACAGTACAAAGATTAAAACTATGGAGAGGAGATCATTAATTTGTAAGGTTTTTAAAATTAGAGAAGTTAGGGCCCAGAGAATAAATGGAGCCACCGGCCCTTTATAAGAGGGGCATTCCTGCATTGAACAGGAAGGAACAAGATGCACACGTTTTTAATCTGAGGCCAGAAGACTGAGTGAATCCCTGTCATAGCTTTCCTTCTTTTAGGAAAACTGGAGGTAGGATCATCCACTCAGAATGAAGGTGGGAAATGGGACTCACGGGTTTATTGACAGTGCAAAACATTTTAAATATCCCCCGTGGAGAATGGAAGATCAAACGCTAAGAGAACAGTGTAAGATTTCCATACAGCGCTGAGCAGTCTGCTGAGGTTCAGGACCATCTAATTTACAGTGCTCTCAATGTGCCTGGTGCACACTCAAACAGCTGACCATGTATAAAAGTGTAGAAGGTAAACTGTTTGGCTCATCCATGGCTGGGTATCTGGCAGGGGGATGCACCCAAAACACAGGGAAACAAGAGAGTTTGAGACAGTTGAAAGATTACACTGAAATGATAGGCCACACATAGCTATCAAAAAGAAAAATAAACTTTTTTTTTTTTTTCAGACAGAGTTTCACTATTTTTGCCCAGGCTGGAGTACAATGGTGCGATCTCGGCTCACTGCAACCTCCGCCTCCGGGTTCAAGCGATTCTCCTGCCTCAGCCTCCTGAGTAGCTGGGATTACAGGCACCCACCACCACGCCCAGCTAGTTTTTGTTTTCTTAGTAGAGATGGGGTTTCTCCACGTGGGTCAGGCTGGTCTTGAACTCCCGACCTCAGGTGATCCGCCTGCCTCGGCCTCCCAAAGTGCTGGGATTACAGGCGTGAGCCACCGCACCCAGCCTGTTTTAAACTTTTATACATGGTTCTAAGCACTTCAACATATTAACTCATTTAATTATCACAACAACTTTTCAGGGTAGGTGTCATCATTAGCCCCATAGATAGGGAACTGAGGCACAGAGAGCTTAAGTAACATGCTCAAGTTACACGCTAATAAGTAGAGAGGAGTTCAAACAGATTATCCACATGGGCCTAGGATAGAGACTCTTCTTAATACAGTAACTGGCTTTCTTTCACTTCCTAAGACACACAGAGTTTGATGGTATCAAGCTTCTGCACGTGCCATTTCCTCTGCGTAGAAAACTAGACCCCAGATCTTCATATTGCTGGTGTATTCATTGAGCACTTCATTCAATCTCTAGCACATCCTCCCATTCTAATTTAATACCTCTTATCAACTAAAATTAACTTCTTAATTTATGTGCCATTAGTTTGTTTCCCTAGCAAGAAAAAAGGCTCTGCAAGAGCAGGGCCCTTATGTATTTTGTTTGCCACTATACACCCCAGCACTCAAAAACAGGGCCTGGCACACACCCACACAGGAGGTGATTCATAAACATCGGTCAAATTAATGAATGAATAAATTCTTTTTTTTTTTGGAGATGGAATCTCATTCTGTCACCCAGGCTGGAGTGCAGTGGCACGATTCAGGCTCACTGCAACCTCCACCTCCCAAGTTAAAACGATTCTCTTGCCTCAGCCTCCTGAGTAGCTGGGATTACAGTCGCGTGCCACCACGCCCAGTTAATTTTGTATTTTTAGTGGAGATGGGGTTTCACCATGTTAGCCAGGCTGATCTTGAACTCCCAACCTCAGATGATCCGCCTGTTTCAGCCTCCCAAAGTGCTAGGATTACAGGTGTGAGCCACCGCGCCCAGCCGAATGAATTCTTATATGTTCCTGATGCCAAGTCATTTAGAACTGGTACCTGTAGAAAGTTAGCCTATTTCAATTTGTGTGTGTGTTTATGTGTGTGTATTTTAAGATAATATAACTGCATTTCCTTGAAAAGATTCTGTACTTCAATTTTCCACTATCAAAATAGCCTTCCCTTTAGTCTTATTTAATTGTATTATTAGCCTGTCTCAAAGAAGGACACATTTCTATTGCAAAATATTCAAGCAGGGCTCCCTGTATAAACTAGCCAAAACATAAAAATTCTAAGGTCCTTGAGGGAGAGATTTCTACTGTATCTACAGTAACTACTATGGTTTCTGACTAATGGTAAGCACTCAACAAATATTTATTGAATGAATGAATGAATGAATGAATACTAAGAAAAACAATACATCAAGAGGAAATCACAATCATTTTTTAGCTATCAAAATTTGACATCTTACCTGTAACTGCAAAACTTTCAACTTTTTTGCTAAGTCTTTGCTTTTCTTGTTCAAGCTGATGAACAACAGTTTCTAGGTCTGATTTTACAAGGAGTTCATCACTCAGTCTCTCCTTTTCTTTCTGGCATAAGTTCAATTCCTGCAAATTTTAATACTATAATTAAGATTTCTAACAACTTTATAAAACATTATCGCACTTAAGATAGATTTTTATAAGCACATTTATATAACAGCAATTTACATACACGTGTGTGTACATATACTTAATTAGTCAAATATAAGGTTTCAATTAAACTTAATTATCATTTGTGGCTGAAAACACAAATATCAACAATGCTTCTTTGAGGGTGGGAGAATTATTTTCTTCTAGTTAGTTTAGCATATTGTCTTATTTTTTTCTAAATGAATATATACTTATATGATTAAAAAATTTAAAGCTTTTTCATGTTTAAGAGAGCAGTAGTAAGATAAATTCTTCTAAGATCACCACACACAGTGTATCTATAACTATACTGGTTATTCTCTCAGCCTCATATGCACAACAAGGATAATAAGACCAGGACACTAAGGATTCACTGGCGAGGATGAATCTATGGTTATGAAGTACTTTCCATGGTATCCAACATGTCCACCACGGTAAGTACTTAAAAAATGTTAGCTATCAATATTATCATTCTTATCTTAAAAATACATAGAATCTTGCATTACTAGAAAAAATAAGAAAGGTAAGAAAGTAACTACGGCAACATCTTACTGTAAGCCAACACTACTAAAACTTGGTCACAGTTCTGAGACAAGTATTATGAATCACATCCAACATTTAGTGCACATACAACTAGCAGTGAACAAACAGCAAAAATCCCTTGCTCTCATGCTTCCTTTTTAATTGACTTATGCCACCAGGACACTGCAGCTAGACTGTATAAAAAGTATACATAATGAAAGAACTTGGAAATTAGTATTTACCTTTATTTCCAATCTTAGAGAAAACTCTTCCAATTCAACAGGTTATTTTTTTAAAATCCTCAATCATTTGGGTGACTACCCGGTTTCTACCTTATAAGCAAGACACTCTTTCTGCTAGTTGCAGACTATAGGACTATATGCTTTTTCTGTAGGCTACATTTAGGCTTCTGTTGGGATGATTACTTCCTTTGTTATTTGAAGACTACCAGAACAAGAAATGTGACTAGGAAAATGGTTTGTATTACCAAACAAAGCTATTGAAAGAGGACTGGGCTGGGCACAGTGGCTCATGCCTGTAGTCCTAGCACTTTAGGAGGCCGGGGCGGGAGAATCACTTGAGTCCAGGAGTTTGAGACCATCCTGGGCAACATAGTAAGACCTCATTTCTACTAAAAAAAAAAAAAAAAAACTAGGCACGGTGGCACATGCCTGCAGTCTTAACCACACAGAAGGCTGAGGTGGGAAGATCACTTGAGCACCAGGGGTTTGAGGCTGCAGGGAGCTATGATCATGCCATCACACTCCAGTCTAGGTGACAAGGCAAGCCCCTGTCTCCAAAAAATAAATAAATAAATAAATAAATAAATAAATAAATAAATAAATAAATAAAAGAGGATGGAGTGCCTTTTGTAATACTCAACAAATATTTCAAGTTAATCAACAAATATTTCAAGTAATTAACTCCTGGTTTTAATATTAGTCAACTAACAAATCATAAAGTAGTTAAAAGAATGTAAAATTTCTAGCAGCTACCTACTATACATAAATAAACTTGCATGTCCATGCAGTGGAATATTACTCAGCCATAAGAAGGAATGAAGTACTCATAAATGCTACCACATGCATGAACCTTGTAAATATTATGCTTACTAAAAGAATCCAGACACAAAATATATGGTTCCTTTTATATGGAATGGCCAGAATAGATAAATCTACAGAAACAGAAAGTAGATTAGTGGTTGTCAGGAGCTGAGCAATAAAACAAAGCATACAAATTTTCTTTTCTTTTTTTTTTTTTTTTTAAAGATGGAGTTTCGCTCTTGTTGCCCAGGCTGGAGTGCAATGGTGTGACCTCGGCTCACTGCAACCTCTGCCTCCCAGGTTCAAGCAATTCTCCTGCCTCAGCCTCCCAAGTAGCTGGGATTACAGGCATGCGCCACCACTCCCAGCTAATTTTTGTATTTTTAGTAGAGACGGGGTTTCACCATGTTGATCAGGCTGGATGGTCTCGAACTCCTGACCTCAGGTGATCCACCCACCTCAGCCTCCCATAAAAATTTTCTTACTGAAAATGCTGGCAATTCAACATGACATCAACTTACCAGCTGAAGTTTTGCCATTGTTTCTTCAAGATCCCGCATTTCAGAGAGCTTTCTTTTAATCTCTTTCTAGGAATAAAAAGCCTATTAGGTATATACTTAAAAGTCTAAGAATACTTAAGTCATATGCAAATAGATCAAGTAATTTTGCAATTACTTCACGTTCCCTCTTACCAGTGAGATCTGAGGCTTTATCCCTATCAATTTCAACGAAGAGGCAAAATTGAGGCTTCTCTTTAATCTTTTGGTATCCCAAATGTTTACAGGAGCCTACTTGTAACATCTGAAGAAGGCCACTTGAGCACCTTGTAGGATCTTCCTCGGGCCTTAAATTTTGGGGTAATTCTATGGCACTGTCATTTCCTGATTTTCCTATCCTATTTGCTTTCTCCATACCTGCTTTTACCAACCTGGATCCTCTCTATACTGCAACTGAGAGAACAGAATGCCAAGATCAAAATATTATGACCCAATAGGAACATTTTGTTGAGCCAACTTGTCATTTCTCAGCATTTGCAATGGGACATGGGAAGCTGTGTTTAGCATGCTGTGTGCACAAGGATAGAAGATGCAAAAGGTGGTGGAAAAAGAGAGGGATGAGATATAGGAGTGTTGTAATGAAACTAAAACCACAAAAACAGAATTAAAACTGTACTCATTATATCCTTTTTCAAGATTGTGTTGGTGGTCTGGGGTCCTTGGAGATTCCATATGCATATTAGAAGTTTCTTCTATTTTTGCAAAAAAAAAAAAAAAAAAAAAAACACCACTGGGATTTTGATAGGGAATGCGCTGAATTTGAGTTGTATGGACACTTTAACAATATTGGGTCTTCCAATCCACGGACACGGAATGTCTTTCCATTTATTTGTGTCTTCTTTAACTTCTTTAGCAATGCTGTATAGTTTTTCAAGTGTACGGGTTTTTCATCTCATTGGTTAAGTTTATTTCTAAGTATTTTATTCCTTTTGATGCTATTGCAGATGGGATTACTTTCTTAATTTCCTTTTTGGATAATTTATTCTTAGTGTATAGAAAAACATCTGATTTTTGTGTGCTGATTTTGTATCCTGTAATTTTGCTGAATTAGTTTATTAGTTCTGGTTTCTGTGGAATGTTGAAGGCTTTCTACATATAAAATGCCATCTGTAAACAGAGATAATTTTATTCTTTCTTTGCAATTTGTATGCCTTTTCTTGCCTAACTGCTCTGGCTAGGACTTCCAGTACTATGTTGAGCAGCAGTGACAAGAGTGGGAATCCTTCCTTGTTCTTCATCTTAGAGGAAAAACTTCCAGTTTTTCACCACTGAGTATGATTGTTTGTTGTGGGCCTTTCACACATGGTTTTTAAAATATTGAGGTAATTTCCTTCTATTCCACTAATTAGTAGAGGTGGCACTATATAAAATCAATTCGGTGATATACAGCAGTGGTCTTCAAACTGGATTATACTTACTCCTGGGATAAATTGAACACTTTCCAAGTATTACATAAAACTATGGTATGCACATAGTTCTAAGGAATCAGCATCTGAATCCTTAATCTGCATATTCAGTGCTTCTTAAAAATGATCTACCTAATAATTTGTTTGTGGCCTGGCTATCATGTGAGTTCTGCATTCCTACCCTCCCTTTTATAAATGCCTTTCTCTCAATGTTCAAAGAATGGCATGTATCTCATTCATACCCCAATAGTGCACTGTCTCAAGATATAAAAAACTTTTAGAGTACCAGATCAAAAGATAATCTGAAATGTTGGGGCTGGCCAAAGGCTTTAAATAAGACACTATTTTCTCCCATTATAATTCATTAAGAGATGTATTTCCAATAAAATTTTACTTTTTTATTTCATAAATATCAACATTTGTGGTATATTTGTCACTTTAACCCACTGATAATTAATAATTGTAATGATGACACTATTCAGATAAAAATGTTAACACCTTGAACCTTACAGTTACAGGAAATTTTTAAAAATAAAAAATTTCTTTTTTTTCCCATCAGGCTGTCAGAATTTTTTTTAAATAAAAAAAAATTCATTCTTTTTAAATTTATTCTTTTTATTGTACAGATGTATGATAGCATGATCATGAAAAGATTTTCAAGCATAAAACTAGTTGAAACAAGATAAAATTCTATGGAAATTTCAAGGAGAAAGGATCATTTAGATTTTACTGGCTATAATTAAAAGAACAATGAAATAGTTTTATTTTAAGATATTATATTTAAAATAGACTGGAAATATCACCCTTTCCATTTAAACTTAAAAGATGAAAAATGTTATTATAATTACCAACTTAAAAATGTGCAAGGACATACACAGTTTTAAAAACACTTTTAAAGAATTCTTGGTGGCCAGGCATGGCTGCTCATGCCTGTAATCTGAGCACTTAGGGAGGCTGAGGCAGGAGGATTGCTTAACCCAGGAGTTTGAGACCAGCCTGGGCAACATGGTGAGATCCCATCTCTGTAAAAAATCAAAAAATTAGCTGGGCCTTGTGGCATGCACCTGTAGTCCCAGCTACTCAGGAGGCTGAGATGGGAGGATTGCTTGAGCCTGAGGAGGTTGAGGCTGCAGTGAGCTATGATTGTCCCACCACACTCCAGCCTGGGCAACAGAGCAAGACCATGTCTCAAAAAACACAAGCCGAGAGTGGTGGCTCACGCCTGTAATCCCAGCATTTTGGGAGGCTGAGGTGGATGGATCACCTGAGGTCAGGAGTTCGAGACCAGGCTGGCCCACATGGTGAAACCCCGTCTCTACTAAAAGTACAAAAATTAGCTGGGCATGGCGGCGGGCACCTGTAATTCCAGCTACTTGGAGGCTGAGGCAGGAGAATCACTTGAACCCGGGAGACGGGGGTTGCAGTGAGCCGAGATCACACCATTGCACTCCAGCCTGGGAGACAGAGATTCTGTCTCAAAAAAAAAGGATTCTTGAGCAAAAATGACATAGAGGGGAAACTTCAAAAGCTCTCTCACAATGCATAGATAAAGGGGCAGAGATAAAAATCGTGAAGGAAAACAGACTAGAGTTTGGAGATCCATCCTAAGAATAGGTGTGCTTCAGAGAGACACTCAAACAACTAAAACAAATACAATCATTTACAGGGTGTAAACAACACTTCAGAAAACCCTGGATTACCAAAGCAAAAAAACAAAAACAGACACACAAAATAAACCAAAAACCTGAATGCAGATATCAAAAGGGATCAAGCTTACTGTGTGCTAGGAGAATTAATGAACACTCTCACAATCTACACATATCATTCATTACCTTTGCTTCCCCAAGCTCTTTATCAGCAGTCTCAAGCACTTCTTCTTTATGTCTTTCCAACTGCTGTGCTAACTGATCTATTTCAGTTAATTCTTGGCAGAGTTTTTCATTTTTGTTACTTAAATTAACGACTTCAGATGTCACTGTTTCCTTGGTTTCCATAAGCTCTCGTATACGCTTCTCCAGGTCTTTATTAGCTTGCTGAAGAAAGTCAACCTAAATTGGAGTTGTAATTTATGAGGTATATGAATTGGAAAATTATCCTAAACACTGACTTTCCAAATAATACTTCAAAAAACTATATTTTAAAAATTATTGAAGATTAAAACTACAGCTATTTTATATTTGCAAATTTATATTGCTATTTACAAAACTGACCATGTGCAGTGTAATGAAAGTACATATCCATTGGCTTTGATTTTCAAGCATAGAAAGGAGAAGAAATTTGTGTGAACTTTTTCCCAATACAGAGTTCTATACAACAAGAATATCAAGATGATAACAGACTGTGTTGTTCAATATAGTAGCCTCTAGCAACCACATGTGGCTACTGAGCATCTGAAATGTGGCTAGTGTAAATTGAGATGTGCTATAACTGTAAAATATACACAGGATTTCAAAGATAATACAAACAAAAAAATAGGTATGTAAAAACATTACTGGTTGAAATTATAATATTTTGGACATACTGGGGTAAATATATTATTACAATTAATTTCACCTCTTTTTATTTTTTTAAATCAAGCTGCTACTAGAAAAATTTAAATTACATATATGGCTCATATCATATTTCTATGGGACAGCACTCCTCTAGAGCTACTGTTGATATTTTTTACTTACTATATTCTGTTTGTAGCCCAGGCAACTCTGTCATACCAAAATTTCTAAAGTTCATGTGTCATACTGCATGGAACTCTCCTGCTCTTTCAGCCTTAGGTCAAATGCATGGCAAAGGAATCCACTACGTAAGTAGCTAAAAGCTAGGTATTTAATTTTTATATATATTTTTAAATTTTTTCATTATAAAATAAATATATACTCATAAAAATTTTAAAAAAGAAAAAGAGAAAACCATAAAGGAGAATATCCCACCACAGAAAGATAAGCTTTGTTAGTATACTTTGGTATATTCTCTTTGTTTTCTCTTTCCAAGTCCATATATACATTTTCTTAAAAGCAAATTGGCAATCATGTGCCCAGAGTTTATTCTCTTCCTTTAAATTGTTAATGTTATGGTGCATGTTAATTACTGCTTCATTAGTCTTTGAAAACATGATTTTTCAATAACTCCACCCTATTTCTGGATACTATGGTTCTATCAAATTTTTCCCATTGCAAATAATACCTCAGTGAACAACTCCTGCCACTTTTACAAACCCATAGACCATTATAAACATATAGTGTTTATTATAAACACCATTATATACACTCAGTGAAATAATTATAAAAGCCATTACCTGAATATTTAAATGAGCAATAAGCTTTTCATTGGTTTTATTTCTAGACTCCAGAGAAAGGACATCAGGGGACCGACCACCATCCAAAGCAACTGACAGTCGTTCTATCTCTCGTTCTCTTAGCTCAATCTGAAGATATAGTCATGCTGTCATTTTAAAAAATCTGGTTTTCAACCAAATGATTAACACTGTACAAACATTTATTTGGATATATTTTCTTATGTACCAATGTATACAAGAGATTAACATTCATATTTGTGTCCATATATTATATGCATAAATGCAGAACAAAAATAAATTACATAGAAAATGTCAACAGACATGCTGTCACTATATCTTTCATATGTATTTTTACTACATAGATTCTTCCTAATTTAATTTTTGTATTTTTTTCCCTCCTTTAAGATTTAACAATGTTGATATAAAAAGAAACTTGCTAGCAGATTACATACATGCTCAAGTACTAGAACTGAATCTCAACTACTTCAGTTCCTGGTAGAATAAATGAATGAGTGTAACACACTAAGAAAAGTAAGTTGCTACTGAACCTCAATATTAAAAAGAATAGGAAACTGGGGTGAATTTAATTATCTGTTATTTATGTAAGAATTTGGAAAGGCTCACACTTTCAAGCTTTGGCTTTTTCTTTTTCTTTTTGAGACGGAGTTTCACTCTGTCACCCAGTCTGGAGTGCAGTGGCATGATCTCGGGTCACTGCAACCACTGCCTCCCGGGTTTGAGCAATTCTCCTGCCTCAGCCTCCTGGGTAGCTGGGACTACAGGCATGTGCCACCACGCCTGGCTAATTTTTGTATTTTTAGTAGAGATGGGGTTTTACCATGTTGGCCAGGCTGGTCTTGAACTCCTGACCTCAGGTGATCCGCCTGCCTCGGCCTCCCAAAGTGCTGGGATTATAGGCGTGAGCCATCACTCCTGGCCCAAGCTTTGGTTTTCTTAAATAAATAACCAAACATTCCAAACATACCAAAAAGCAACAAAAACATGGAATGTTTGAGACAGCAGAAATAGCTTGGTATGACTGGATGTAATGTGCATGGGATCTAGTAGTTGGAGATGTCTGAAGAATTAGGACAAAACTAATTACGATTATGCTGGACTAAAGGATGAAATTGACAGGAATAAAAACAGAGGCAGGGGCAGGGAGACCTAATGCAGAAATGCATAAGAAACAATTAATAACTAAAATAAAACAGTGGTAGAGGATAGAACAGAAGAAATAAGTTTAAGAAGCACTTAGCCAGGAGAAATGACAGAACTTGGTGAGTGGTATGTGAAGGCAAGAGAAAGAGATCTAGAAAGAATACAGAATGTGCACTTGGGCAAACATTGATGCTACCAACCAAAGTAGAGAATAAAGGAGTCGAAACCAGAAGAGAAAAAGTTCAGTACAAGGCATATGAGTACAAAAAGACTACACCCAAGTGGAAATGCCCAATGTAAAGGTGGGCATATGGGTCTGGAGTTTAGCAGAGAAGTTTGAGCCAGAGAGAGATGAAGGAGTCATCAATATACAGGCAGTATTTTGAACCAAGAGAGCACATGAGGACACTTGAAAAAGATACATAAGACGAGAAGGGGTCAAAGACAGAATCCAAGAAAACAGTAATATTTCAGGGAGTGGACAGTTGAAAAAAAGCAAAAAAAAAAAAAAAAAGAGGCTTAAAAAAAGGAAAACTGGAAAAAAATGAAGTCATGGAAGAGTTTCAAAGAGCAATTATCAATAATATCAAATACCACAGAGTAGGTCAAGAAAACAAAGACTGTAAGTATCCTTTTGGATCTAGCAATTAATGTTACTAATGTAATTAACTAGACCAGTTCACATAGTGAGTGCAGAAGACAGACTACAATAGGTTAAGGAGTGAGCAGGAGGTGGAGAAGCAGAGACAGAAATGGAGATATCAAGTAAGACAGTCTTTGGAGAAGTCTGCATAGAGAGGGAGAAGGAATCCTCAAGAGGGGGAGGTAGTTAAAAGAGTTTTTTGGCCGGGCATAGTGGCTCACGCCTGTAATTCCAGCACTTTGGGAGGCCGAGGTGAGAGGATCACAAGGTCAGGAGATCGATACCATCCTGGCTAACACAGTTAAACCCTGTCTCTACTAAAAAATACAAACAATTAGCTGGGTGTGGTGGTGGGTGCCTGTAGTCCCAGCTACTCAGGAGGCCAAGGCAGGAGAATGGCATGAACCCAGGAGGCAGAGCTTGCAGTGAGCCGAGATCGCGCCACTGCACTTCAGCATGGGCGACAGAGTGAGACTCCATCTCAAAAAAAAAAAATAAGAGTTTTTTAAAAAGGATGTTAGCTATGACAATAGAAGTACGTCTTCACAGGATTGTTATGAAGATTAAATTAATTAATCATTGTAAAGTGGTTATATAAGTACTTGTTAAAGAAAAAAAGAATAATTGATTAAAGTAAGGTCCTAAGGAAAAAAGAGGAAATGGGGTCGAGAGCACAGGCAACTCAGCCTTAAACAGGAAGAACAATACCCTGCCCACCAAGTCTTAAGATAGCCTGAGTACAAATATGGCTAATTTTAAAGGTAGAGATAGAAAGTTGAGACAAGGTGACATTCTCAGAAGATGGATTTTTTTTTTTTTTTTTTTAAACAGAGTTTTCGCTCTTGTTGCCCAGGCTGGAGTGCAATGGTGTGATCTTGGCTCACCGCAATCTCTGCCTCCCGGGTTCAAGCAATTCTCCTGCCTCAGCCTCCCAAGTAGCTGGGATTACAGGAATGCGCCACCACGCCCGGCTAATTTTGTATTTTTAGTAGAGATAGGGTTTCTCCATGTTGGTCAGGCTGGTCGCCAACTCCAGACCTCAGGTGATCTGCTCGCCTCAGCCTTCCCAAGTGCTGGGATTACAGGCGTGAGCCACCGTGCCGGGCCGAAGATGGGTACTATATAAATTGGGAAAACAGCTTAAAAACAGCAAAATCTGGAATATGTGCTGAGAAAGAATAAACTCCAGCAAAAAAAGACAAATAACTGATAGGCAGCAGAGTAAGCTCAACTAAGATTGCAAACCACAATAAACTGGTGGCTTTAATCAGAGTAGTCAAGCTGTTTTCTCCAAACACTTCAGCCACCTCACAGAGATGGTAAGAAGTTTATGTTCATAAAGTACCTGAAAAAAATGAAAGTGTAATTATAAAATGAAAAAATGCCAGTAATATTAAACTCATGTGCATATTGGATATTTTCAACATCTCTTCATGAAGTAAGTTTTTTGGTTGACATTATGATTTCCTTTTTTTTTTTTTTTTTTTTTTGAGACAGAGTCTCTGTCACCCAGGCTGGAGTGCAGTGGTGCAATCTCGGGTCACTGCAACCTTCCGCCTCCCAGGTTCAAGAGATTCTCCTGCCTTAGCCTGCTGAGTAGCTGGGATTACAAGCACACACCACAACCTCAGCTAATTTTTGTATTTTTAGTAGAGATGGGGTTTCACCATGTTGGCCAGGATGGTCTCAAACTTCTGATCTCAAGTGATCCACCAGCCTCAGCCTCCCAAAGTGCTGCGATTACAGGCATGAGCCACCATGCCTGGTCAATTTTCTTTAACTCCATTTTTATCCAACTAATCTTCAAAACACTTTAAAGATTTAGTTATACCAACACCTAAGTTACATCTATATTTGTGTGTGCAGATCACTCAAAAAAAATGCAGTCAATGCAGAAAATGAAAAACATGTTACCCAATTTAACCTTCAAGAAGCATATTAAGAAAACAAGCCTATAATTACCCAAATCAGAATTTAGCCAAGACATCAATAGAAATTATGAAAAGACAAAGCTTGCTATGGTTATAATATAACTCTGCATCTACTAATTCTCCTGATTCTTCAGAAAACTGTTGTATGAGGACTTCTGCTTATAGAGAAAACAAACAACAAAATTAGCAACACAAAAGAGTAACTTTCTAAGAGACTGGTGTTCAATATGACAAAATATATAATAAGAGTAGAAAAATCACAAAAATACAATTATAAAACATAGCACACTTAATAAAATGTCTCCTGAGATGAAAACGGTAATATGGTTATAAAATTATATTTGGGGAGATAGATGATTCAGCTAAAAGAAAAACCAAACAAAAAACTACTATTCACCTCAATGAATAGTGAAGAGAATCAAGTAAATAAGTGCTCTTCAATCCATTAATCCTCCCACCTCAGCCTCCCAAGTACCTGGGACCATAGGCACATGCCACCACACTTGGCTAATTTTTAAATTTTTTGAAGAGACAGGCTAAGTAAGTAAAGCCACCTAAGCCATTCCAGCTATTAACTCTATTAACAAACCTGATGAAAAAGAGGAAAGCTGTATAAAAACTCAGTATCAGTAATTTCAAATATAACCCAATTCTATTTACAATCACAGCATACCTATCTCAATCCCTACTATGCAAGTAAATAAAAATCCTACCTGCTTGCTATAGTCTCTCACCCCACTTTCCATCATTGCTAACTTTTCTTGTAGCTGGTGGACTTCCTGTTGAAGTTCTTGAATCCTGAAAAGCACTTTAAATTAATGCCAATATACTTTTGTTAAGAAATACAAAATAAGAAACGAAGCTAGATGTGTTATTTCATAAATTCTATACTTTCAGCTTCTCAAACAGGTAGGACGTACTGTGCCAAAGGGTCCCCAAATCAATATAAAATACAGTACATCATCATGGAGAGTTGGTTTGTAACAACAGATTTAAAACTGAGTAGTAAATAATTTGAAACTCAGATACACTGTGCAAGAAACACCTCACTATTGCATTTCGATCCCCAGGAAAATTCTTTGAGGTACTGCTGCCAATTCTTAGGTTTAGAAAACTGAGGTTTACTCCACAATTCACAGACTTAGTAAGTGAAATAAGAAACTAAAATGTGTTTTCTGACCCTAACCCTGTATTGTCTACTACTACTTTGAAACCCTGGAAAAAAGATCATATGTAACTATAGCAAAAAACCTATTCCTTCTGGAACTTGTTAATTCCAACAGAATCAAGATTTTGTCCAAATTACCTGAATTGTTCAGGTACATTATGACATAATTAATCCATTTTCATATTGGAAAGACAAAGCCTGAAGCCAGGTCTGCTTTTTTTTCTTTTTTGAGACAGGGCCTTCCTATGTTACCCGGGCTAGAATCCTGTGGCCCAATCACAGCTCACTGCTGCCTCAACCTCCACAGCTCCATCAATCCTCTCACCTCAGCCTCCCAAGTACCTGGGACCACAGGCACATGCCACCACACTTGGGTAATTTTTAAATTTTTTGTAGAGAGAGAGTTTTTCCACATTGTCGAAGCTGGTCTTGAACTCCTGGGCTTTAAGCAATCCTCCTGCCTCGGCCTACCAAAGTGCTGGGATTACAGGCGTGAACCACAGTGCTTCCAGCCCCAGGTTTGTTTTTAAAAGAGATTTTCCATGGGGTGGAGTAAATGAGGCTGGATACGGCTTGTACCTGATGTTAACTGGAACCAACATTTTCTACTAATCTAGGTTTAGGAGAAGAGTATGTATGCAACTGCACTCATATAAATGCATGAATGACTCTGAATACAAACAAAATGTGCATATATAAATTAAACAGGACAATTAAAAAAGACTAATGTCACTTATGCAGCCCAAATAATTCCCTAAATAATACAAACACATTGTCTGAAAAGTCCTAGATTATAAGAACAAAACACTTCCCAGTTAAGGTCAAACAACTATATAAAAATATTATGTGACAACTGAGTGAAGAGATCCTAATCAGTAGCTCAAAGGGTCTTGCTCTGTGTCCCAGGCTGAAGTGCAGTGGTTCAATCTCAGCTCATTGCAACCTCTGCCTCCCAGGTTCAAGCGATCTGCCTACCTCAGCCTCCTAAGTAGCTGGGACTACAGGTGCATGCCACCATGCTCAGCTAATTTTTAAATTTTTTGTAGAGAAAAGGTCTCACTATATTGACCAGGCTGGTCTTGAATTCATGGGTTCAAGCGATCCTCCTGCCTTGGCCTCCCAAAGTGCTGGGATTAACAGGCATGATCCACTGCACCTGGTCCCAGTGCTCTTTTTTTAGCTTTATCTATTGAGATTAATAAAACCCCCCACATTCTCTGTATAATCTACAAAATAAAAAGCTACCTGCATGAACTATTTCCATTAGTGTATTCTACAGTTTGAAATGCTTCTCCAGCTATCACCATGGAGACTAGTGCTCATCCATTCCTTTGAGCCTCTTATAATTTTCTTAATGGTGTTTTGTGAATTTCTCATCTCATCTCTAGTACTGGACTACAAGCTTCTCAAAAACAGAAACACCATCTTCTTCATCTTTATATCCTCAGAGCACTTACACAGTGCCTTGCCCAGAAGGTTTAATAACATTTCAATCAAATGGAATTTATATATGATTCAAATGTAAGGAAATATAAACACAGAGCTAGAGAAACCATTAAAAAAGGAATTTCAAATCCAGTTACACATCTCTTCATATTTAACTGACATTTGACACAAATCTGAAGCAATAAAGATTCTTGCAAAAGATACCTCTTACTTGGAGACGACACAAAATGTCAAAGCAGCTCTACTTAAACAGGTTCTTGATGGCAATAATTTTTAAGCCAGTATGAACAGAAACCTTAGATATATGATCCATTTGATCAAAGTTTCAAAACAAGTAAAAACATTTTATATCAATCTGGAAGTATTTACTGAGTGCCGGTGCAAAGTTCTGTGCTAGACACTGGAGACACAACAGTTAACAAGAAAAAAAGCCCTCCTATCAAGAAACTTACAGCTAATTGAGTGCTCGATTAACTCAAGCCAAGAAAGAATTATTTAATGCACCTGTTATCAGCCACTTGAAGGAGGTCTGCAATGTAAGGGTCATCTGGTTGAGGAACTGGATATGAACTGACTTCAGAGGGAGGAACCGGTTCATCAATTTGCATACGCTGGCGCCTGAAAGCAATACTTCTTTTCTTGCCACCTAAAAAGAATGAGTGTCTTAAAAAACTAAGAAGAAACAAAACCATGTCTTAGAATTAAATATTCCAGGTTAGCCTTTCGGTTATAAAGTGTGTCTGCAGTTCATAACACATATTGACAAAATATTTTCTCCATCAATATATAAATATCCACCCTGATCTTTAACTAAACAATGCATTCCTAAAAACCTCAACAAGACACGGTTATCAAACAAGTTTTATATGCCTGCAAGCTTGGCATATATGCCCAGGCTTAATATGTTTGCCCACTAGATGGGGATAAGACTTTGGCAAGTTTAAAAGCTGAATGTGGCCAGGTATGGCGGCTCACACCTATAATCCCAGCACTTTGGAAGGCCGAGGCGGGTGGATCACCTGAGGTTGGGAGTTCGAGACCAAGCCTGGCCAACATGGTGAAACCCCGTCTCTACTAAAAATACAAAAAAATTAGCTGGGCGTGGTAACGGGCACCTGTAATCCCAGCTACTTGGGAGGCTGAGGCAGGAGAATCTCTTGAACCCGGGAGGCCGAGGTTGTGGTGAGCCAAGATTGCGCCACTGCACTCTAACCTGGGCAACAAGAGTGAAACTCCATCTCAAAAAAAAAAAGCTGAATGTGCCTGTGGTGTTCACTATTATGAGCTCAAGAAATTATCACTAGCAGAAAACTGGCAGTGAGAACTAAAATATGTGTGGTTATTAGCTAATATCAACATAAAAGATAACTGAAATTGTAAGTAGCAAAGTTAGAATGAATGGAATGTCATCTGTAATATAAAGTCATGCTATAATCTGAATTAGGAGGGAATGTTTTCTTAATCTCTACAAGTAGTAGGACTAAATTTTCTTATGGCTAGATATATCTTGTCTTGGTCAAAAACACATGGACAATTTATCTCTTTAAGGATTTTGCCAAGATTAGAAGTGTATTTGAAAAACCAGCAGATCCTTGTGAAGAACAAACATAATCCACAATTTTGTCTCATTAGAATTCTAACAAATTTTGTATAGTCCTACAGAGGTAGGAGTATACAAAAGGAGTTTTAAGGATAAGAAAACTGGGCCAAAAGTATTTAAATGACCTGTTTGTTCACACACCTGAACAAAGCTAACCATTCCTTCTTTCTTTACCTCCTGGTTTTCCTCCTTGGTGGCTCCTCAGTTTCTTTCAGAAACTGTCTTCTTCCACCTGTCCCTTAAATACCAATTTCCCTCACATCTGACTCTGGGTCTCCTCTCTTCCCAGTCTACATAATCTCACTAGATAATTCTTACTACACCCATAGCTTCAATTACCATGAGACTCCAATGACTCTTAAATTTGCATCTCCACCAGGGCCCACACTTTTGAGAACAGATCTACATATCCCACTGTTTGCCAAAAATTTAGACATGAATGTCTTGTGGGTATAGCATACTCCACACATCCAAAAGTGGACTCCTGCTCTGCTTCCCACATTCTCTAACTTAAGAAATAGTATCATCCTCCACCTAACTCATTCACTCGAAAGAGAAGTCTGAGAATTCCTCTGTTTCCCAAATCTACATTTACTCACTATATTGATTATACATCTTGAATCTCTCCGGAGTCTATCCCATTCTTTCCTCAGGAAACCTGATTATCCTCTTTTTTGCCTTAATCTTCTAGTTATTTTCAAGGTTGACTCCCACTTTTCTCTGTCTCTTCTGCCTTTTGCTCACAGTCCCCATGTCCATCTATCTCATTTACTAAACTATCTCACACTCCACTGAGTCGTCCCCCACCTGGCTTCACAGTTCTAATCTGTCCACTCTCAGGAGTCTCCTCTCCCCTCAACTTCAGGCACACAATAAGATGACTACACTTTGGCCTTTGTCATCACTCAGAACTCTGCTGGCTTCTAGTTCTTCAACTCCAAAATTCCACTCTGACTGCAATCTTCATAGCAAACAAATTACTTTTGGTACTCATGATGCTCTTTAATCTGTCTTGACCTAGCCTCATAATCCAGCAGCCCCCTGTTACTCACTTAATTTCATAATCTTGATCCCATGGTTCAGCTATCTTAATGATTTTGTCACTAATATTGTAGATTCTACCACCAACCCATACCTGCTGAACAATCACCAACTCTGGATGTGGCCCATCATTTCCTTTTTTTTTTTGAGACAGGGTCTCACTCTATCACCCAAGCTGGAGTGCAGTGGTGCAATCTCAGCTCACTGCAACCTCCGCCTCCCAGGCTCAAGCAATCCTCCCACCTCAGCCTCCCAAGTAGCTGGAACTATAGGCTTGCGCCACCATGCCCAGCTAATTTTTGTATTTTTGGTGGAGGTGGGGTTTCACCACGTTCCCACACAGGTCTTGAAGCGGCCTCAAATGATCTGCCCACTTCAGCCTCCCAAAGTGGTGGGATTACAGGTGTGAGCCACTGCACCTGGACCCATCATTTCCTTTTCTTGCTCTATAACTACAAAGCATAATGCTAAAAATAGTAAAATAAACTAAGAAAGTACATAATTTCCAAATTCTTTAATGAGTATGGATTACTTTTACAACTAAAATAATAATGATAATAATAATAGAAAAAAGAATTTAAAATATTGATTAGAGAAAGCTCTGGGCATTAAAGTTAGACTAGTATCTAAGTAACTAATACTACATACATTTCTAAGCACATGTGTAAATTACTACCCGGATCATTAGAAATAAATCAAGAAGTTTACGGTCTATTCAATATATATTTTCAAACACTAAAGTCTAAGCATGAAAATCCAATCCAAAGTCCTATTTTAGTCAATGGTGTTAATATCGTTAAAAGATTAAATGTGTATAATTTGTCTCGAGAAGGAATCGATTTACCTGGAGTTTGTACTACAGCATGCAAATTCTTTTCTTGAAGTTGTTGAATTCTTTCATTCTTAGCTTTGCTCTCTTTCTCCAACAGTTTGAGTTTATGAGCATATTGGTTATTCAGAAATTTCAGATCAGCTGTTTCACGTGCACATTTCTTCAATGAAGTTTTCAACTCTTAAAATGAAAAAGATTCAAAGGACATTTTAAAGATCAAGAAATCCAATGAAGTTTTTCCACTTCACAAAATACAAAAAGTCATATCAATTTAAAAGTCTCCACCTGCTTCTTATGCATGCTTTAGTTGACAATTATTCCTTCTTCTACTATTATTAACAAAACTGCAAATAACTCACTAAGCACAAAAAAGAATCTTCATTTTTCAGCTACTGTATTAGCCTAACGTACATCATAGCTTTTGATCCAGTAAATTGGGTCTGAAGCTAAAGGATTATGAATTCATACCATGGATTAGATAAAGTTTTCTACTGAATATAAGAATAATTCATACAAAGATAACCATATAATTATCTTTTCCCTAGTACCTTTGAAATCATCCTATTCTATTTGACAGCTCAAAGACTGACTATAAAACAGTCAGCATGATACATGGTTTTCACCTTATTTACTACTTTTATTTTCAGTAAGGGAAAAACAAAAGTTGTTTCAAGAACATTTCTTCAAATCCAGCATTTAATATTCCCTATGGCAATTTTAATTCTAAAATTTTAATTAAAGTTTTAATTCTAAAAATTTAATCCACATATAGTGATTATCATAGCTATATAATGCACATTTATTTTCCTTCTCAGGAACTCTTCAACATACCCTATAGTATTTCAGGGGCTATTAGCAGAAGGACTACCATATTTTCTTTTCTTTTCTTTTTTTTTGAAACAAGTTCTCACTATGTTGCCTAGGCTGGTCTCAAACTCCTGGGCTCAAGCAATCCTCCCACCTTAAACTCCCGAGTAGCTGGGACTATAGGCACACACCATCCAGCTGTAGGACTACTATATTTTCTAATCAATAGTTTTAAAATTAGACGTTAGCTTTTCCTTCTAAAACAAAAAGGACAAAGACATTGCATTTTAAAAATTATCAAATTTTCACTTACCTTTAACATGTTGGTCTGAATGTTCTCTCAGTTTCATTAACTCTAGGTATAATTCATTATTTTCTCTACTCAATCTTGCATTTTCAAGTTTATAGGGTTCCAAAACAAAATCAAAATTGGCACTTTCTTTTTCAGCTTTCACAGCAGATAATTTTGATTGCCGAAGGCTCTCAGTTGTATGAACTAAGTCGCTAAAAGAACAGAAAATTTAAATACCAGGAAATATTTCATTAACTTTCTAATAACTAAAAACATATTTCTCAAGAGGCTTAAAATACAGTCATGCACCACATGATGACATTTTGGTCAACAACAGACCACATATAGGAAGGAGAGTAGTCCTGTAAGATTTATAATGGGGGCAGCTGAAAAATTCCTATTGCCTCATGAGATCCTGGCCATTGTTAACACTGTAGCACAACACAATACCTTTTCTATGTTTAGATATGTTCAGATATACAAATAGGCACCACTGTGTTAACAATTACCTACAGTATTCAGTATAGTAACATGCTATACAGGTTTGTAGCCTAGGAGCCATAGGATACAGACCATATAGCCTAGGTTTGTGGTAGGCTACACCATCTAGGTTTGTGTAAGCACACCCTATGATGTTGGTACAACGACAAAATCACCTAATGATGACATGTTTCTCAGAACGTATCCCTGTCATGAAACTATCCATGACTGTATTTGAAGACCAGTGAAGCAGACATAGAACTTAAGGGGGGGAAAAAAAAAGAACTTAAGGGAAAAGTGTCTCTCAATTATATCAGAAACCCAAAAAACTGTAATTCCATTCACAGAGAAAACCCCCAGAAATGTTGACTTTGAACAGTACAGCGTGAGTGGTGGCCTTTAGAGTTCTGCCATGCGGAAGGCCTGGATTGAGGACAGGGAAAAAACAGATAAGCTTCATGATTGAAAGACTTTCCGAAAAGCTACCCTTTTCTTTACCAAAGCATGAAGTTCAATCAGAAATGAGGTAAGTGGTTAGGGATCATATAGGTTGAAAACTGTATTTTTGTCTTTACCTGAAAAGTTTTTCTACCAAAGGTAAACACTCCACTGTCAGAGTCTGGCGGTATCCCAGCTGATCCAGTCTTTTCCTAATATTAATATACTTTCTTTCTACAGCTGTAGTCATCTCGTCTTCTAAAACAAGTTTTATTCACTTCCAAAAATTAAAGTCCTGAGAGAAAAGAATGAAACATCAATATCTTATTATAGCTATGATTGTTGTTTCACAATAAGAAGAAAAAATTATTTTAATATGAAGCAATTATTTTTTGTTTTTCTTCAGGTAGGTAGCCTTCTGGAAAATTCAGATTTAAAGCCAATGCTTATGATATTCCTGTTACTGCATTAAAATAAATACTTCCTCATACAACTAAATGTAAAAGTTAAAATACTAAAGCTTCTAGGAGAAAACAAAGATTTTTCCTAAGCCTGAAGTAGGCAGAGACTTCTCAGAGAGGCCTCTTTTAAAAGCACTAAACATAAAAGATAAATTTGATAAATTGGACTTCATCAAAATTTAAAATGTCTGCTCATCAAAATACTCAATTAAAATAGAGAAGGCAAACCAAAGAGTGGGAGAAAATATTCACAATATCTGACAAAGGATTTGTATAGGGAATATAAAAGGAATTCTTACAACTCAATAATAAGACAAACATCCCAATAAGAACATTAATTTGGGCTAAAACTGTAATTTAGTTGCGCTAAAGATTCGAACAGACACCTCGCATAGGTGTCTGAATGGGAATGATGATATGAAATGGTGCTCAACAGTAGTCAACATGGAAATACAAATTAAAACAACAAGGTATATTTTCTCCCAAACTAGAATGACTAAAATTACAAGGACCGACAATAGCAAATGTCGACAAAGATCTGGAGCAACTGGAATCTTCACACATTGCTGACAGGAATGTAAAATCACTTTGGAAAAAGTCTGGCAGTTTTTTTATAAAGTTAAACATACTTCTAGACTATAACTCTGTGATTTTATTCTCAGGTATTTATAGAAATAAAAAATATTCACAAAAAGACTCTACAAGAATGTTCACAGCTTTACTCATAGTAGCCCCAAACTGGAAACAACCTAAACCCCCATCAACAGCAGAAGGGATAAAGTATGATATATTTATACAGTGCAATACTAAGGGATAAAAGGAACTACTGATACACATCAACAGCATGGATGAATCTCAAAAACATTATTTGAGCAAAAGAAACCAGACAAATACTGTATGACTCCATTTACATGAAGTTGATGAACAAGTAAAATTAAACTATGGGGCCAGAAATTAAAACAAGAGTTGTCTGGGGAGGTGAGGCGGGCTGCAGATTGCCCGTTAAGAGTTAAGACACAACTTTTTAGGGTAATGAAAATATTACATTGATTGGGGTCGTGGTTACACAAGCGTATACATTTAGAGAATTTACTTTTCAAATAGTACACTTAAGCTCTATGCATTTCATCATGTAAATTTCACTTCAATTAAAAAAAAGACACACATAAGTACCTCTGTTCAAGTTTTTATCTTTGTCTTTTTAAATATTTATGAATATATTCCTATCAATCTGCCCTAAAATGGAGTTATCCAAAGAGCATTTCTTTTTTTTTTAATTTTAATTATTACCTTTTTTAGAGACAGGGTCTTGCTATGTGGCCCAGGCTGGTCTCCAACTCCTGAGCTCAAGGTATTCTCCCACCTCTACCTCCCAAAGTGCTAGGTTTACAGGTGTGAGCCAATACGCTCAGCCCAAAGATCATTTCTTTAGAAACTCTGCTCTTTTCTAACCTTTGCTAACTAACTGTAGTCACGGTACTCGTATTTCTAAGCCAAATAAAAATTTTGTTTTACATCTGTTGTTCTTCACAATATATAAAAAATGCATTACATGCATGAGCATACATGTAAAAGTCGATCCTCACAGCTACCCTGTGAGGGAGAAAGACCAATGATATTATCCCTACTTAAACATGAGGAAAGGCTGCCTCAAGAAAGTAACTCTTCCAAAACCACGGGGCCACAAAGTAGGTGGGCAGTCATCAGAGACCAGGTCTCCTGAGTCTCTCCTTGGTCACTCCTTTCTGTATATCTTTCTCTTTGCTCTTGTTAACTTTTTTTGAATGGCTTCCTCATAGATTTCCTAGGTTCTTTCCACAAGAGACACCTAAGTGATGCAGGGTTTTTAGGGAAATTCCTGCAGACATCAGAAATACACCTGACAAATCCAGGTGTATTACTAGCAGGGTGTAAACTTACAGGGGGTGCACCACTCAAAACATTTCCCCTCTTTGCTACCAACTCCAGTTACCCAGAGATAATACCTCCTCACATCCTGCTTTGGAGGGGAGAGAATGAGAATGAATATGAATCAATAAATCATGGCGAGGGCCTCAATACACAGGACGGATTAAAATCCTCCCAGATAGAAACATGTTAGGCCGTCCCCACCCATGAACTGTTGTCTTTCCCCATAACCCCCATCCAAATATGGTGGCTATACTCTAAGTTTCTAGCAAAGCAACATAAAAGGTTAGGTTTGGGGGTCCGCCATACATATACGTGTAGAAGTATCCATCTACTTAACTCTGGGGGTTGGCGTCTGAAAACCAGTACATTTAATGCTGTATGTATGTGTGCACAGGGCTTAAGAAAATAAACAAGAAACCCCAAACGACAACAAAGAAACCCGTTAGCTGTGGTTATCTCAGAGTCCTTTCTTATTGAACTCAAGGTAGTAAAGGCTGGAAAGCAGTGGAGAGGCTTCAAAGGAGCTGGGCAAAGGTTAATTAAAGGCTGTCGTCCTGCGCTTTGCGACATTTTTGTTACAAAGAGCATGGATGACTGTTACACTGAGAAGGCAGTTTAATGTTTAAATCTATCCATTGGTCAACAGCAAGCCTGTCTGCACGGCCCACACAGACGCTCCTTGACGAGCCGGCCCAAGCTCTCCTCCACCCAATCTCCGGTTTGCAACTTTACCGTCGGGTGTTGACGGGAAGGGGGTGTGGGAGCGGGGTGGGTGGGAAGAGTCCCCGCGCCCCTCCCCGCCCGGTCCGACCCGGCCTCGCCTCACTTCCTCCCGCGGCCGCGCGGCCTCCCGGCAGTGCCCGAGCCCGGCCCGCGGGTACCGCCCAGAAGGCGAAGGCGCCACCACCGCCGCAGCTGGCCCCCTGGCTCCCACGTCCGGACTCACTGGCAGCTCCAGGCGCCGTTGCCTCCGCCTCCAGCCGCATTGCCCTCAGGCCTCGAGTCCCCCACTAGCTCCTTCCGTCCAGGCACGGACTCCGGCGCTAGAGCAGTTTGAAAATGGCGCGGAGGGACGATCGGGGCCGACACGGAGGAGGCGCCGCGGTTGCCCCGGTAACGGGAGCGGCGGACGATTAGCGGCTCGCGGCGGGGACGCGCTTGGCGACGATGGCGGAGCCCCAGTGCCCGGAAATGCAACGGCCCGGACAGCGCGAGGCCACGGCGCCCCCTGGAGGTCGGCGCCCGCGGCCAGCAAATGCCAAACCTCAGCTGGTGCCTGAGCTGGCATCCTCTTCCTCCTGTCGGCGGGAGGTGTGGATCACCTACTGCGTGCGGGGAACAAACGCCGCCCCAGTACCGGTCCCTGCAGCGGAGTAGCCTTCACCTGCAAGGTGAACGCCTGCTCACCACGTAATCCCCAAACGCAGATATCACGTTGTCTCTGCAACTTTCCCTGACAACCACCCAATGCAATTAATTATCCCACAATAGTATCTCCCGCAGGCTCTCTGTAGAACCATAGAATTCATCCATCAAAATACAATCATTTGTTGATCCGTCTCTCTCTGCCGCCCCCAAATGTGAATTCCTTGAGTCAGAGACTATTCTACTCAGCAAAACATTTGTGAGTGGAATTAAATTGAAATAAACCGTTATAGTCCACTCACAGATGGAAAACACATAGTAAAATCCTAGAATTCCATTTCTCCCCTGAAAATTTCCCAGACAATCAGAGGGAGTTTCATTCTTTCCTGTTTACTTTTCTCCCAAATAGGCCTTCTGAGGCAGCAGAATAGGGAAGGAAGTCAGAAGACTGACCAGCTCATACCTATGGAATGCCTATCATACATACACTTAAAATTATGGCAAGCTCACGCAGGCGCACTAAGAGAGAAAAAACAAGAAAACAGATATGACAATTATAGGAAATCCCCTCCCTAGAGTTAAAGAAGTGTAGGAAGTGGGTATAAAAGAACAAAGGCTATATTAATCCAGGGCTGACACCACTTGAAGATAAGCCCGTTCCTCTCTCTGGAACATTCTTTGCTTAATAAATTTTGTGGGGTGGTTATTTGTGTGTCTCATCCAATTCTTTGTTCATAACACCAAGAACCTGGAACTCCCAACTTCCAATCTGGTAACATATTTTGGTGAGCCAGCCAGGAGGTAAGCCCAGAAGAACTGGGACTTTTTATTTTCTTTCTTTTTTGCTTCAGCTCTTTCACTTTGGTTTAAAGCTGCCTTCTGCTGGCGCGGATTGGGCAGTTAAGAATGAAAAAGGCACTGGCCGCTTGAAGACTCCCATTGTTGCGGGAAAGCAGAGGACCAGAAAGACCAGTGGGTGGAGCAGGAGGATTTTATTAAGGTGTGCACTGGCTCCGTGGATTTGCATCCAAAAAGCTGAGCCCTGAACAAAGACAGAGCTTGGCTTATATAGGCTAAATTAAAGAAGCAGAACCAAGGCAGTAAATCACACAGTGACAGGTTTCCTAATCTACAGCATAACTGCTGAAATTTGCATAACTTGTGGTTTTGCTTAGCTGGTGCCCTTGCAGCTGTGTCAAAAGAAAAACAGGAACCTACAAATCTTTCTAAACATAGGCAAAAATAATCATAATTAATGGTCTAAGGAAAGAGAAACAGTAAAGGAATTTGTTTTTCTTAACCATTGCTCAGGGGTGTTTGGAGCTCATTCCTGGCTCCTTAGACTAGGTCACCATGACCTTCCTATAGCCTTGCTTGTTACTATCTTTAGAGTGAGTAAATGCAGTACAAAACTTTCTTTAAATTCCTGCCTCAACGTGACAGGATAATCTGACTGGGGAATGGAACAAATGGGTCCCACGGGGTACAAGATCAATCCCTGCAACAGTGAGGTGCATGTTTGTGTGGCTATAATTATTACATTATTTGCTGCTTGTTTTTTTGTTTTTGTTTTGAGATGGAGTCTTGCTCTGTCACCCAGGCTGGAGTGCAGTGGCATGATCTCGGCTCACTGCAACCTTCACCTCCCAGGATCAAGCAATTCTCCTGCCTCAGCCTCCTGAGTAGCTGGGATTACAGGCACCCACCACCATGCCCGGCTAATTTTTGTATTTTTAGTAGAGACAGAGTTTCACCATGTTGGCCAGGGTGGTCTCGAACTCCTGACCTCAGGTGATCCGCCCACCTCGGCCTCCCGAAGTGCTGGTATTACAGGCATGAGCCACCATGCCCAGCCAGCCACCGTGCCCAGCCTTGCTGCTTGTTTTATTTTTTTTTCTTTTCTTCATTTGTGTTGGGATATCATGTTTTGACCAATTAGAGATCTCCCCCCAACCCAAAGGGCCAGGGCAATAGGTAACTGACTGTGGGGAGCCCAAGGATTAGCATCAGCCTGAAGATTAGGGCCAACCACCTGGATAATGAGAGTACCCTGCTTCTTCTGTGAGGGATCAGATCTAGATTGTTTTAGTTTAGTACATCTGGTGCTAAAAGAAAACTCCTGGTGGAGACTCTCGGATCATTGCATAAATTGCACAGTGGATCCATGAGGAAATTGCTGTGCCTGGTTTATCTCATATAGTCAGAGGGCACTCTACTATCTTATTGAGAGGCCAGTCTCTAATAACAAATTTAAACTAGGCAGTCTACAATTCCTTGCCCTTCAAACTAGAATTACTACAATAATTAAGGAAACCATTTGGGAAGAAACTCTTTTGGCCAGCTACAGGGATACTAGAAGCCAAAGGTTACACCCAGGAACTAAAGGGAAACTTATCATAGGTCACCAATTATGGCATGATCCTTCTTTAAATGGCACTGGTGCCCACTATGGCTAGAGACGTCTGGCACTCAGAGGACAGGTCCATTTGGGGGATGCCCAAATGGACCAAAATTACAGTCCAGATCCTTCAATAGGGGACACCCTTAAGGGAGACTCTAGATGTAAACTCATGAACCTATGAGACTCCTTTCATGCGCGTCCATGTGAAGAGACCACCAAACAGGCTTTGTGTGAGCAACAAGGCTGTTTATTTCACCTGGGTGCAGGCAGGCTGAGTCTGAAAAGAGAGTCAGCGAAAGGAGATAGGGGTGGGGCAGTTTTATAGGATTTGGGTAGGTAAAGGAAAATTACAGTCAAAGGGGTTGTTCTCTGGTGGGCAGGAGTGGGGGTCGCAAGGTGCTCAGTGGGGGAGGTTTTTGAGCCAGGATGAGCCAGGAAAAGGACTTTCACAAGGTAATGTCATCACTTAAGACAAGGACTGGCCATTTTCACTTCTTTTGTGGTGGAATGTCATCAGTTAAGGCGGGGCAGGGTATTTTCACTTCTTTTGTGATTCTTCAGTTACTTTGGGCCATCTGGGCATATATGTGCAAGTCACAGGGGATGCAATGGCTTGGCTTGGGCTCAGAGGCCTGACAACTCCCTTCTTCTTTTCCACAGATTAGTGTTGGGAAACATTCCTTCAGTCCTATCTGACTCCCCTCTTGGCTGCATCTTCAATCATTGGAATCAATTCGACCCTGAAAACCTGTGAAAGAAATGCCTAATATTTTATCGTAACACTTTTTGGCCTCAATTTCAGCTAGGGAGTCAAGAGCAATGGCCAGTCAATGGAAGTCTCAATTATGACACCATCCTCCAATTAGAACTATTTTGTAAGAGACAAGGCAAATGGTCAGAAATACCATATGTGCAAGCCTTCATGGCCCTATACCAAAAGCCTACCATTTTCAAAGCTCCCAGCACTTCTCCACAGAAAGAAACTCCTAAAACTGAGCCGAATACTGTAGATAACCCCCTCTTGCAAGGGGTATATATGTGTCAGGGTGAACAATAGCCACCTTCCTATAATCCAGGTCCAAGTGCACTTGAAGCTTCAAAAGAAGGACAAGAGTCACGGGTCCTAGCGATCCCTCCCCATACTAGCTTAGGAACACCATATTCAATGACACCACCTGTCCTGCTACCTCTCAGAGAGGTGGCAGGAACTGAGGGTCCCATCAGGGTACAGGTCTCCTTCTTAATAACTGATATCCAACAATGTAAGGAAAAACTGGGCAGTTACTCAGAAATTTGCTGTTGGGTTCCAGACTTTGACTTTGGCTTTCAACCTTTCTTGGAGAGACATGCAATTCATTTTGGCCACCTGTTGCACACCTCTGGAAAAGGAATGAATATTTGAGGCTGCTCGCCAGGACACTGATGAACGTTTTGCATGTAGCCTGCAGGGCAACAGATCAGGAGCAGATACAGTCCCTACTACTGAACCCATTTGGAAATATAATACCCCCATGAGAATGAATAATCAAACTAAATTTCTTGAGGCACCCCTGAGGGGAATGAAAAAAGGTGTAACAAAGGGAGTAAACTATGATAAGTTTAGGGAGATTACTTAGGGGAAAGAAGAGAATCCAACCATGTTTTACAGTAGACTAGAAGAAGCCTTTAAAATATATACAAACTTAGATCCTGCTTCTCCTGAAGGCAAGATATTAATGGCACAACATTTCATTAGTCACTCTACCCCAGACATTAGACATAAGCTCCAGAAGCTGCAAAGGGGGCCACAGACAAAACCAGTTCCTTGACACCATCTTTATGGTGTACAACAATCGTGAACTGGAGGAAGGAAAAGGGGAACAGAGTAAAAAAAAAAAACCCAGCAAGCCAGAATTATGGCAACCATCATTAGTGATGCCTTGAATGCCCAAAGAGCATCCAAGGGAAACACAAAGGGCTACAAAGATAAAGCTAGCAAAGACTCTTGCTTCAAGTGCAAAAAAAGATGGGCATTGGGCAAAGGACCATACTAAGCCTGCACTGGGCCCTTGCCATCAATGTGAAGGCACCAGTCATGACCGTTGGCACTGGCCAGTTGACTGCCCCTGCTCCCACGGAGGGGCTTGGTCAGTCAAAACTCTGGCAGTGTAAAAGGAGGAGTTAGATGAAGACTGAAGTGGCCTGGGGTCTTCCTCACTGTCCCTGTCCAGGAAAATCATCATTACTATTGAGGAGCCCCAGGTAACTCTAGACATCATGGGCACCCAAATTTAGTTTCTTTTTGATACAGCGGCAAATTACTCTGTCCTTATTGCTTGTGCAGGAAAACTTTCCTCCCAGTCCATGAATGTTATGGGAATGGAGGGGAAGCCAAAAATGAGATCCTTTGATCCTCCTTTAACTTGTCAATTTGAGAAGCAAATTTTCCAATAGGAGTTTCTAGTAATACCAAGCTGCCCAGTCCGCTTGTTGGGGGCAGATGTCATGGTTAAAATAGGGGAATTACTACAGTATAAACACTGCCCAGCAGGATTGATGACAGTTGGGGAAATAAACAGTGTCCCAGACCCCATTAACAAACAGGTTAACCTACTAGCTTGGTATACCGGGAAACCAGGGAAAGCCAAAATGGCAAAGCCAGTCAAAATACAGCTTTAAAAGACTCCAGCTATTTTCCAAACTGAAAGTCATATCCAATCAAGCTGGAGGCCCATAATTCAGGAATTGCTAACTCATGAAATTTTAAAGCCTTGCAATTCACCTTGCAATACTCCCATTTTATCCATCTTAAAAACTTCAGGGGATATCAGCTAGTACAGGATCTCAGAATAATCAATGAAGCTGTTATCCCCATCCATCCATTGGTGGCAGATCCATACACTGTCTTGGCTCAGGTGCCACAGGATGCAAAATGGTTCTTGGTTCTAAAACTGAAAGATGCCTTCTTTTCCATTCCTCTGGCCCCAGAGTCTCAACACCTTTTTGCCTTTGAAAGGCAAAATCCAGATACCAAAGAAAAACAATACACTTGGACAGTGCTCCCTCGGGGCTTTTGGGATAGCACCCATTTCTTTGCTCAAACCCCATAAAGGGATTTTTATAGGGTTTTCCATTATTATTGGAAAATGGAAGCATACTTCAATATGTAGATGACCTTCTTGTGTGTAGCCCAACCCAGGAAGCATCTGACTAAAATACTGTAAAAGTTTTGAATTTCCTGGAAGACAGGGGATATAAAATGTCAAAGAAAAATTTCAAATCACCCTCCAATAAGTCCAATATATGGGCTATATTCTAAACCCTTGGGCCCAGCAGATATCCCCAGAAGAGGTATAAGTCATATGCAGTCTGGACCCCCTTATACCAAACAACAGCTCTGTTCCTTTTCAGGAATGGCGGGGTTCTGCAGGATATGGATACCAAATTTTGGGCTCATAGCAAAGCCCCTTTATGAAGCAACAAGGGGGCCATAAAATGAGTTAGTAGAATGGACTCCAGAAGTGAGGAAAGCCTTTGTCAAGTTAAAACAGGCATTTGGCCAAGCCCCCATTCTTGGCATCCCAGACCTCACTAAACCCCTTTCCTTGCATGTAGCAGAAAAGAAGGGCACAGCTGTGGGGGTGCTAACCCAAAAATTGGGATCAGAACCCAGACCAACTGCTTATTTTTCCAAGAAATTGGACGTGTGAACTTGGGGTGGCCAGGCTGCCTCTAAGCAAAAACAGCTACTGCTATTTTAGTGGAATAAGACACTAAAATCACCCTAGGTCAACCAGTGGAAATTTTAACACCACATCAGGTGAAATCAGTCTTGGAAATAAAAAGGTATATTTGGATGATGAGGAAAAGGTTAACCAAGTACCAGGTTATACTTCTAGACAATCCAGAGGTAATTCTTAAAACGCATAATACCCTGAATCCAGCTCTATTGCTGCCCACAGGCCCAATAATTGGTCATTCATGTGAGCAGGTCATCACACATACATATGTAAGCTGACCTGATTTAAAAGATTGGCCACTCCCAGACTCAGAGAATGACTGGTTCACAGATGGCAGCAGCTTTGCATCAAATGGGAAATGCCAGGCTGGATATACAATAGTAAATGACAACACTATCACTGAAGTCCAACTGCTATCCCCAGGGCATGTCAGCACAAAAAGCTGAAATAATTGCTCTTATCTGAGTCCTGATATTGGGGAAAGGAAAAAAGCTTAATATCTGTACAGACTCCAAATATGTATTTCTTGTGGTTAAGGCTAATGCTGCAATTTGGAAAGAAAGAGGACTACTAACTAGGAACCACTCGCCCATAGAGCATGGGCCTGAAATTCTCTAGTTGTTGGAGGCAATACATTTGCCAAAAGCCATTGCTATAATCCATTGTAGAGGGTATCAAAAGGCCTTAGCTCCTATAGCACAAGGGAACAAAAAGACGGACAGGTAAGCAAAAGCAGTGGATTTCAAGGCGCAATCTCAAAAAATCTTAGCACTGCTTCCCTTCTATGATTCCCCAGTAGAACCTGAATACACATCACAGGAGGAACGGATTATAAGGGAGCAAGGGGGACAGAAACAAGGATCTTGGTAGTATATGGGATCAAAAGTATATATCCCTCAAGCAGCCCAATGGAAGGTTATTAGAAACCCTGCACAACTGTTTCCAGATGGGGAGAGATGCCACTCTGGCCATAGCAAACAGGGTCTTTATTGGGTCTAACTTAGCCTCAGTAGTTAAGCAGGTCTGTCAAGGCTGCTTGCTGTGTGCATTTAACAATCCTGGAAACAAGATCCCTCCACTAATGGAACCAGTCCAAAGAAGGGGAACTTACCCTGGGGAAGACTGGCATTTGGACTTTACCCATGAGCCAGCTTGCAGATGATACAAGTTTTTTGCTAATACTGATAGATACCTTTACAGGCTAAGTTGAAGCTTACCCTACTAGAGCAGAAAAGGCTAACGAAGTTGTAAAAGTCCTCTTAAAATAAATAATTCCACAGTTTGAGTTATCCCAAAGCCTCCAGAGTGATAACGGCCCATCCTTTGTCTCCCAGATAACTCAAGGGGTGGCTAAGGTGCTCAGAATTAAATACTATTTACGTTCAGCATGGAGACCTTAATCCTCCAGGAAAGTAGAAAGAGCTAATCAAACTCTAAAATGGGCACTAGCTAAACTATGCCAGGAAACATCAGAAACTTTGGTCAGTTTACTACCCGTACCCCTTTTGAGATTCTGTAACTCCTCAAGGGCAAAAGTAAATATGAGCCCATAGGAAATGCTGTGCAGGAGACCCTTCTTAACTAATGATCGAATAACTAATCCAGAAACAGCTGGGCTAATAAAATACCTAATTAATCTGAGAAAATTTCAACAAGCATTATAAAGGTTCTGGAATGAAAGGCTTTCCATACGAGGAACTAACCAGCAACCCAAGATTAGGTCAGGAGATAGAGTACTTGTTAAAACATGGAAAGAGGGGTCACCTGCTCAGCAGCTACAACCCAATGGAAGGGACCTTTTTCAGTTACAATAACCACCCTCTGCAGTTAACGTGTTAGGATTAAATAGTTGGATACATCTTTCCAGGGTCAAGCCTGCAATACCTAAAGCTCCAGACCTGGAACCTAAAGCTCCCATCAGTCGCTACCCTGTGAACCTGTGGAGGATCTGAAGTACCTGTTTAAAAGGCATCCAAAAGATAGGTAAATCCCTACTGACTTTGCTGGTGTCTTTGTTGCATAGTTACCGTGGAGTAAGTAATCCTAGTTATTTATATATATTTATCATTTAACTGCTTGCTTCCCCCACAATGGAACCACTTTTTATGTCCATAATCCTATTTTCACCAATATTGGGGGTCCAGCCTCAATACCAAGTGTTTAAACAGATTCAACAGTTAGCCACGCTAACTAACTTAACTTCTTGTTACATTTGTACCTCAGGATCACTATCAGCTGAAGTTTTACCATTACCATTAGAAGATATAGTCAAGGTCAATGCCAGAGTCACTGTTGCCACCCAGTCAGAAGTTACATATCCCAGTCCAGCTGTGGAAAGCTTATTCCTAACAGTCTTATCTCAGATCATAAGAAACAACCCAAATTTAAATTTTACAAATGCCCCAAATCCTGTAAGGGTTTTTCACAACCTAACCTCAGAGAGCCAATTCCCAATTTGTTTCACTTCCCACCAAACGAATAGGACCTTTCTGGGATCCCTAAACAATTGTTTATATGAGGTTGTCCTCAGTTGGACAAATCAAGAGAAACATTATAATTCCTCAGAAACAAAAATCAATTCATATTGCAAACTAGGAAAACAAAACCAATTCCTCCTCCTTAAGTATCCTGATCCAAGGCGACCTCAATATACAAGTAATACCAATTCTTCCAATATTTCCACTGGTTGGACCACAGTGTTAATCAACAATTCATCTTTGCCTCTAGCTCAAGCTTTGGCTTGGGGGGGTCCAAAGATCATTCTTAAAATTCCACCTCGGCTTATCTTTCCACTCTAGGCTTAATGCGTAACTTGCTGTGGCTGGAACACTTTTATGGGAACAACTCACTGGAACTTCCTCTAGTGGCTCAGACGCACCTTTGGAACTAGCATCATGGGGATATGAAGTATCTTTGGACCCTGGGCAAGAGTTGTATTTCATATGTGGAAATTCAGGGTACATGAGTCTTCTGAGCCAATGGAAAGGGACTTGCGGCATCACTGCTTTACTTCCAAGACTGTCTTATGCAAATGCTAGTACAAAATTCCCATTCCATATAAGACACAGCCATGCATTTGTAAAAAGGGCAGTTCCAGCAGTATTACATCCTTTAGCAACTGCAATAACAGGACTTTTAGGAACCACACTTGGGTCCATTTCTCTTCACTTGTCTTCACAACAAACACAGGCTTTGGCAGAAATTACAGCAACTATCCAAGAACAACGACATATAGATTCCCAGGCAGGCATTGTCTTACAAAACAGGAGGGGGCTAGGTCTCCTCGAAGCTAATTGGAGGGGATTATGCATTTTTCGAAAAGAAGAATGTTGTTTCTATATTAACTCCTCAGGCAAGGTACTGGGACATCTGACTGAGGCAACTAATATAACCAATTTATGAACTGCACAAAACACCCTAAATTCTGTTTAAACAACTGCAAAAAGTTGGACAGCCCATTTTACAGGACCCTTAACTGTAATTCTTCTGTTGTTCATTTTTGGCCCTTACACTGTGAATTTGCTAACCAGATTTATTTCTTCATGTGTAGAATCTATCAAGCTACAAATGGCTATATTGCCTGAAGCCCCAGACATCATCCTACAAGAAATAAGTCCAGACTTCTTAATTTCCCCCTGGATAGAGCAGGGTAAGAGTTCTGTGGTCCCCTGTTAGGTGAGGCCAACAGTCCCACTCAGCTGGAAGCAAGTATAGAAGAAAGAACTTCAACCCTCAGCAACCTATTATGATTTATGGGGATCACATCTCTCAGAGGGAATTGAGGCAGGAGAATAGGGAAAGAAGTCAGAAAATCAACCCGCAGCCTTTTCTCACCAAAACAAGCATAAGGCACCATCTGATAAGGAAGCTGAAGCAATGAACCAATGCTTTCTGCAGTAAACAAATCTGGTATAACCTTTTATTATAATAAGTTACTCAAAGCCCATACATATGGAATGCATATCATACATACACTTAAAATTATGGAATGGCAAGCACACGCAGGCACACTGAGAGAGAAAACCAACAAGAAAACTGATATGTCAATTATAGGCAACCTCCTCCCTAAAAGTTAAGTAAGAGTAGTAAGGTGGTATAAAAGAACAAAGGCTATGTTAACCCAGGGCTGATACCACTCGCGGATCAGCCCATTCTTCTCTCTGGAACATTCTTTGCTTAATACATCTTGTGGGGTCATTATTTGTGTGTCTCCTCCAATTCTTTGTTTGCAACACCAAGAACCTGGAACTCCAACTTCCAATCTGGTAACACTTCTACTCTAAAAATGTGCTTACTCTTTGTATAGCATGTAACTGCTCTATTGGTTGTACCCATTCATATATTAATGTTTCCACTTTTTATGCCTCCTCTGTTTTTCTCATGCCTTAATGAGCTGTTTTATGGAATTTCTAGGAGGCAATGAGTTGAGTTCTATAGATGACTTTTGTACATCTTGCACATGTACAATTTAACACTTTTTTGTGAACAACAGATATCTTTTTTTAAAGAGGTAGTCATAGATTAATATCATAGCAAAATGGCTGTGCAACGGCCATCCAGTCAAGATTACTCTTTAGCTTCCTTTTGCCCCAAGCACATACCAATTAGAAAATGTAAAAATAAAACCCAAAAAAGAAATGCAAAAAGGTGAGTAGGATGAAAGCCACTAGTGAGCTTTGTTCCAAGTGACATGGAAGACCAGAGTCAAGGTCACTGCTGAACTTCAAGGCCTGAGATCAGGGTCCCTGGATGTTTTAGGCAGTTCTCACATTGCTATAAAGAAATACCTGAGACTGGGTAATTTATAAAGAAAAGAAGTTCAATTGACTTACTAGCAAACCGAATTCAACAACACATTTAAAAGATCATTACGACCAAATGGGATTTACCCCAGGGATGCAAGGATGGTTCAACATATGCAAATCAATGTGATACATCACATTAACAGAATGAAGGACAAAAACTATATGATTATTTCAGTTGATGCTGAAAAAGCATTTGATAAAATTCAATATCCCTTCATGATAACCCTCAAAGGGCGAGGCACAGTGGCTCACACCTGTAAACCCAGCACTTTGGTAGGCTGAGGTGGGCAGATTGCTTGAGCCCAAGAGTTGGAGACCAGCCTGCACAACAAGGTAAAATCCCATCTCTACAAAAAAATGCAAAAGTTAGCCAGGTGTGATGGTACACACCTGTAGTCCCAGCTACTTGGGAAGCCGAGGTGGGAGGATTGCTTCAGGTCAGGAGGTCAAGGCTTCAGTGAAGAGATCACGCCACTGCATTCCAGCCTGGGCAACAAAGTGAGACCCTTTCTCAAAAAAGAATCTCAAAAAACTGGGTATAGAAGGAACTATACCCTACATAATAACTATAACCTCTACATAATAAAAGCCACAGCTTGTATCATACTAAAAGAGAGAAAAAACCTTTCCTGTAAGATCTAGAACATGACAAGGATGCCCTCTTTCACCACTGTTGTTCAACATAGTGCTGGAAATCTTAGCTAGAGAATGTCAGAGAAGAGAACAAAATAAAGAGCATTCAAATTGGAAATGAAGAGGTCAAATTATCCTTGTTTGCAGATGATATGATCTTATATTTGGAAAAACCTAAAGACTCCACCAAAAAAGTATTAGAACTGATAAATTCAGTAAAGTTGTGCGATACAAAATCAACTTATGAAAATCAGTAGCATTTCCACATGCCAACAGTGAACAATCTAAAAAAGAATTTTAAAAGTTATCCCACTTACAATAGCTACAAATAAAATTAGATACCTAGGAATTACCTTAATTGAAGAAGTGAAAGATTGCTACAATTCAAAACTATAAAACATGTGATGAAAGAAATTGAAGAGGACACACAAAAATGGAAGGATATTCCATGTTCATGAGTTGGAAGAATAAATATTGTTAAAATGTCCATAATACTTAAAGTAATCTAAAATTCAGCCCCTGATATTCAATGTGGGTCCTTTTCTATTTTCCCTAAGTGGTGGCCGATCTGAGAAATAAAGGGAAAGAGTACAAAAGAGAGAAATTTTAAAGCTGGGTGTCCAGGGGAGACATCACATGTCGGCAGTTTCCATGATGCCCCCCAAGCTGCAAAACCAGCAAGTTTTTATTAGTGATTTTCAAAAGGGGAGGGAGTGTACAAATAGGGTGTGGGTCACAGAGATCTCATGCTTCACAAGGTAATAAAATATTACAAGGCAAATGGAGGCAGGGTGAGATCACAGGACTGGGGTGAAATTAAAATTGCTAATGAAGTTTTGGGCATGCATTGTCATTGATAACATCTTATCAGGAGACAGGGTTTGAGAGCAGACAACCGGTCTGATCAAAATTTATTAGGTGGGAATTTCCTCATCCTAATAAGCCTGGGAGCGCTACGTGAGACCGGGGCTTATTTCATCCCTTATCTACAACTGTAAAAGACAGACATTCCCAGAGCAGCCATTTCAGAGACCTCCTCCTAGGAACGCATTCTCTTTCTCAGGGCTGTTCCTTGCTGAGAAAATGAATTCAGTGATATTTCTCCTATTTGCTTTTGAAAAAAGAGAAATATGGCTTTGTTCTGCCCAGCTTTCAGGCAGCCAGACCTAATGGTTGTCTCCCTTGTTCCCTGAACATTGCTGTTATCCTGTTCTTTTTTCAAGGTGCCCAGATTTCATATTATTTAAATAATTTGTGCAGTTAACGCAATCATCACAGGGTCCTGAGGCAACATACATCCTCAGCTTATGAAGATGACAGGATTAAGAGATTAAAGTAAAGACAGGCATAGGAAATCACAAGAGTATTGATTGGGGAGTGATAAATGTCCATGAAATCTTCACAATTTATGTTCAGAGATTGCAGTAAAGACAGGCATAAGAAATTGTAAAAGTATTAATTTGGGGAACTAATAAATGCCCATGAAATCTTCACAATTTATGTTCTTCTACCATGGCTTCAGCCAGTCCCTCCATTCGGGGTCCCTGAATTCCCACAACACAGATTCAATGCAATCTCTATCAAAATATCAATAACATTCTGCACAGAAATTTCAAAAAAATCCTGAAATTGATATGGAACCACAAAAGACCCAGAGTAGCCAAAGCTATCCTGAGCAAAAAGAACAAAACTGGAGGAATCACATTACTTGATTTCAGATAATACTACAGAGGTATAGTAACCAAAATGGCATAGTACTGGTATAAAAATAGACCAATGGAGCAGAACAGAGAATGCAGAAACAAATCCATACATCCAGAGTGAACTCATTTTTGACAAAGGTGCCAATAACATGCATTGGGGAAAGGACAGTCTCTTCAGTAAATGGTGCTGGGAAAACTGGATATCCATATGCAGAATGAAACTAGACCACTATCTCTCCTCATATACAAAAATCAAATCAAAATGGATTAAAGAAATATCTAACTCCTAGAACTATGAAACTACTACAAGAAAACATTGGGGAAACTCTCCAGGACATTGGACTAGGCAAAGATTTCTTGAGTAATACTCCAAAAACACAGGCAACCAAAGCAAAAATATAAAATAGGTTCACATCAAGTTAAAAAGCTTCTGCACAGCAAAAGAAACCATCAACAAAGAGGCAACCTGCAGAATGGGAGAAAATATTTGCAAACTACCATCTGACAAGGGATTAATAACAGAAACTATAAGGAGCTCAAACAACTCTAAAATAAAAATATAATAATCCAATTTAAAAAATGAGCAAAAGATCTGAATAGACACTTCTCAAAAGATGACATACAAATGGCAGACAGGTATATGAAATTGATCATCAGAGAAATGCAAATCAAAGCTACAATGAGATATCATCTCACTCCAGTTAAAATGGTTTCTATCCAAAAGTGAGACAATAATAAATGCTGGAGAGGATATGGAGAAAAGGGACCCTTGTACACTATTGTTGGGAATGTAAATCAGTACAACCACTGTGGAGAAAAGTTTGGAGATGCCTCCAAAAACTAAAAATAGAGCTACCATATGATCTAGCAACCCCACTGCCAGGTATATTCCTAAAAGAAAGGAAATCAGTATATCAAAGAGATATCTGCACTCCTATGCCTATTGCAGCACTATTCATAGTAGCCAAGATTTGAAAGTAACCTAAATGTTCATCAGCAGATGAATGGATAAAGAAAATGTGGTACATATACACAATGGAATACTATTCAGCCATAAAAAAGAATGAGGTTCTGTCATTTGCAACAACATGGATGGAACTGGAGGCCACTGTGTTAAGATAAGCCAGGCAGAGAAAGACAAACTTTGTATGTTCTCACTTATTTGTGGGAGCTAAAACTTAAAACCATTGAACTCATGGAGATAGAGAGTAGAAAGATGGTTCACTTCAAAACAAAACAAAACAAACAAAAGCAGTGAAGTATAAGAAGGACTTGATGAAAAAAAAAGGACATAACAAGCTGGCTTACTGGCTCAAAAATGGAAGGGGCAGTCTGAGGGGAATGCAAACATCCTAGAGGGGCTGAGAGAGAGCCTGTTCACAGCCAGCAACTGTTAACTGAACCTTAGCCCTACAGCTGTAGGAAATGAATTCCTTACACCAATCTGAATGAGCAGGCCCTACCCCAGATTCTCTTATCTCTAGATAAGAGCCCAGGCACTTTCATTTAGGGAGCAGAGCCCACCTAGAGAGTTCTGACCTGCAGAACTATGATATAATACCTGTGAGTTGTTCTAAACTGCTAAGGTTGGGGTGATTTGTTTTTGTAGCAACAGAAAAACAAATATAGCTGAGAAGTCAGGCTTGAAGAGATAACAGCTAAGAATTTTCCGGAAGTGAATCAAGGCACAAATCTTCAGATAAAAAGTTTGCACCATCTAACTAAGGAGAGCAGGTTAAACATACACAGTTATTTCAGCTCTCTCCCTCCTTCACTCCCCTAAAACTACAATAAAGGGCTTATTTATTTATTTGACAGAGTCTTGCTCTGTCGCTCAGGCTGCAGTGCAGTGGCACAATCTCTGCAACCTGCCTGCTCCTGGGCTCAAGTGATTTTCCTGCCTCAGCCTCCCGAGTAGCTGGGACCACAGGAGTGTGCCACCATGACTGGCTAATTTTTGTATTTTTTTGTAGAGATGGGGTTTCACCATGTTGCCCAAGCTAGTCTCCAACTCCTGGGCTCCAGTGATTCGCCTGCCTCAGCCTCCCAACGTGCTGGGATTACAGGCATGAGACACCACACCTGGCCAATAAAGGAATTTTTAAGGTGCTTTTTAAAAACCATCAGGACAAAGAGATTGTAGAGAAGACAATATCAATACAATTTGAGGATTGCATAACAGAAGGACAGCTGGAAACTGACTTAGCTCTGAAAATTTTGAATCTCATCCAGCAGTGGGAAAAGCTCAGGAGCAAACTAACTACTCTGTAGAAACCTCAAAAGGCACAGGTGGCACCAGGTAGCTCTGGAAGTGGAAATGAAGTGCGGCTAAAAGCAGCAGGATTGTCTCCGGTGGAGTGTTTCCCACCGTCTTCTGCTGTAGCGAATCGTGAGCTGGTTCCATGCAGTTTCACCTTAGGCATGGGTGGATGCTTTCCTTCCCCACCTTCACGACTTCTGCAGGTGCCCCCAGCAGGAAGGATCCATGGCAGGCTGAGCAAACTCTCTGGGCACAGACAGGCATTATTCATGCCGGACATCAACAAGCTCTTTTCTGGCTGCTATCAATGTGGTCTTCTCTAGGGAACAATAAGAAAGATAGATGATGACGCTCCTAGACACTGTGATAGAAATGCGTAGGCTAACTTGTCTCCCCAGACTAACCGGTCTTCCAGCAGCTCCTTGGCATTTGCTTGCTCAGGGTGTGGGGTGTGAAAGGCAGGAATTTCCTGGGCCAGAGCTGATTCCATCAGTGCATGGCCCAGCTGATTCCAACCTGACTTATGCTGATTCCATCAGTGCATGGCCCAGCTGATTCCAACCTGACTTATGCTGATTCCATCAGTGTATCTGGTCCCTTCCCTACTTTTCCTCCTTGTATTAGTTTCCTCAAGCTGCTGTTAACAATGATCACAAATGGGCTGGGCGCAGTGGTTCATGCCTGAAATCCCAGCAGTTTGGGAGGCTGAGGTGGGAGGACTGCTTAAGCCCAAGAGTTCGAGACCAGCCTGGGCAATAAAATAGGAACCTGTCTCTACAAAATAAAAAAGAATTAGCCACGTGTGGTGGCACATTCCTGTAGTCCCAGCTACTCAGGAGGCTTGGGCAGGAGGAGAGCTTGAGCCCAGGAGGTTGAGGCTTCAGTGAGCTGTGATCAAGCCACTGCACCCCACCCTGGGACTTTAAAGTTTATCTCTAAATACCTCAGAATATCACCTCATTTGGAAATAAGGTCATTGCAGCTTTAATTTGTTAAGATGAGGTCATACTGGAGTAGAGTGGGCCGCTAATCCAATGTGACTGGTATCCTCATAAAAAGAACACCACCATGTGAAGAGGTAGAGGGAAGATCATGCAAACACAGGGAGAACGTCATCTACTAGGAATGCCAAAATTGCCAGCAAACCACCAGAAGCCAGGAGAAAGGCATGGAACAGACTCTCCCTCACAGCCCTCAGAAAGAATCAACCCTGATAACACATTGATCTCAGAACGCAAGCCTCCAGAAATGTATTGTTTCACAATACATTTCTGTTGGTTAAGCCGCCCTGGCAATCTGATACATATATGCTTAAATACCCGTTAAGGCCACAGAATAAATATTTTAGGAATTCAGAAAAGAAAAAAACGCTCTGAAGACCTTCAGAGGAAGGTCTGATATGAAGACCTCAGCATAAAACTGAGCTACTTCTCAGTTTTATGGAGTAGATAAGACTTGGAGTTGGACCTTGAAATGACTAGAACTTGGATGCATAAAGAAGAGGAAGCAAGAGATGTGGGGATGGAAGAAAGGGAGGAGAGGAGATAACAGGATGGGAAAAAATGATAGGGAAGAATGTTTTCCTCAATAATAAATACAGCCATCTGATGGGGCCAGGGACAAGCCGAATGGCATAGATAATGACAAGACTGAAAATAAAAAGTGAAGTCAGATGACTAAAGGACCCACCAAATATGAGATTTCAGAGCTTGAATTTTATCCAATATGTAATGGAGAATTATTGACCTTTTAAAGCTGGAAAATGACATGATGAAATTAGTTTGGGGGAAATATATCTGGGTAGTTGAAGGATGGAATGGTGAATAGTGACTGGTGCAGAAAACAATGTTATCTAGGACAAGAGTCAGAAGATTTTTTTAATGACATGATAAAGGTCTGAAGGAAATGTGCAAAATATTACAAAAGAAGAATGGGCAGGGCTTAGTGAGGGAAGGGCCTCTGTGAGTGGCGGGGAAGGAATCCAGATAAACATCAAGGTTTAGAGTTTCAGAAACTGAAGACCCTGAGATGGCATAATCAGGAAGCTATCTTGTTGGTGTGGCAGAGGGGCTGGAAAGGGACAGGGGACCAATAGTAAGTTTGGTTTGTGATATAAGGCACTGAAGGTGATATAACAGCAATGTCTGGGATATAGTTGGGTGTGTGCACATAATATGTAACAGAAATTAACAGAGAGAAATCAAGTTCCTTTTTCTTAGGTTTCTTCTCTGTATTTTTAAGACAGTCTGTGTATTTGGATGTTGTTTACTGTAGTCACTGATGATCCTGTTTCTCCCATTAGACTGTGAGCTCTTTAAGGGACAAAACAGCTTCTTTGTACCCATAACCCAAGCAGACTATCTGGCCTTAATAGAAGATCAGGAAATGTGAATTGAATTGAATCGCGCTGCACTGAAGTAAATGAATCAAGCCTTCTGACACAAAGTCCAGTATTCTCTCCAGTATAACACAGTTGCTTCTCTGTAGTGACTAGGCCAGAGATGAATCTAAAATGTCAGTGTTACTGCCAGCTAATTCAGGGCCTTTTATTTAAGCAGCAGGGACTCAATTTCCCTATTCCATAGGTGTACGGTTTGACTGGCAACCTGATTACTTGGCAGGTAAAGAAAATGGTTACAATAGTTCCAGCCTGTCTGGAGCCTTGTAGTGGAGCCTCTGTAGTACCTTGTCTACAAAAGACACTCAAGCTGTGTAAATGATCAGATGTTATGAGAAGCTATTCTTTAGTAGCAGAGACACTGGAAAATTATATCAAGAAAGGGTCCCTTTTAAAAGCACAGCGCTGAAGTATCTTGATGATGTAGCAGTTTGTGTGTCTACAACAACAGCAGACATTTTCATTTCATAATGATAGCACAAGGAATTATACCTTTTAATCACTTTTTGGTGTCAGTAAGAAATAGAGGTAGAGGTTCACGACCTCTGTGTGAATGAAAGACTTGATGAACACTACTATATTAAAAACAACAGGCTGGGCACAGTGGCTTAGGCATTTTAGGAAGCCAAGACAGGTAGATTGCTTGAGTCCAGGAGATCGAGACAAGCCTGGGCAACATAGAGAGATTCCATCCCTACATAAAATAAAAAAATTATTAGGCTAGTGCAAAAGTAATTGCGGTTTTGCTATTTTAATGGCAAAAATCACAGTTACTTTTGCACCAACCTAAAAGCTGTGTGCAGCTGCTTGGGAGGCTGAGGTGGGAGGATCACCTGAGCCTGGGGAGGTTGAGGCTACAGTGAGCCAGGATTGTGCCACTGCACTTCAGCCTGGGCAATAGAGAGCGACCCTATGTAAAAAAATAAAATCAATAAAAATATTAGAACAACAAGCCTGCTTCACGTCAAAAGGTCTATGATCAAAAGACAAAGAATAAGCCAGGAAAATATTTGCAACTAATATCGTAAACCTAATATAGAAAGAGATCGTATAAATTGACAGTAAAATGACCAACAAATAGTAGAATAAATTAGAAAAATAATTTAACAGTAGGCACAAGTATGAAAATATAATTTGCCAAATGGCTCTTTACCATAAGAAGAGACTCAAACTCACTGGAAATAAGAGGCATATAAATGAAAACTAAGTGAGATGTGAAGGGTGAGTAGGTAGCCAAGTGAAAGAAGGATGGAGACAGACAAGAAGCTAAGAGACTAATAAACTAATCATAGCCATTGTGTATTACTGGGTTCTAGTGAGTGCTGCTTTACACAATTCATGTTTTACAAGTACCATTTCATTTAATCTCCATAATAGGCCTAAAAGTAGGAAGTATTGGTTTCACAATGTTACAGGTGGGATTAAGTAATTTACCAGAAATCACGAAGTAAATCATAGAGCCTTGACTTGAACTCAGGAAGTTAACACAATTCTGGGAATACAGCAGGCTGCCAAGAAAGGGAGCTCCGCAGGACAATGACCAAATATGGAAATATTCAGACAAAGATCAATTAAACTTTGTGGAGACATAGAGTTATCAGAGTCCTAAAAGTTCAATTAGACCAACCTCCAACATAGAACACAGACTTCCTCTGCAACCTCTCCAACAGATGGCCATCCCAGCTGCCACCTAAACAAGTCCAATGACAAAAGAGAGTGCTCTACTTGTTAAAGCAGCTCATTGCATTGCTGAACGTCTTTGTTGGAAAAAGTCTTCTTTATATGAAGCTAAAATCTGTTTCTCCATAAGTATGAGCAATTTGTTCCAAGCAATCAAAAGAAAATGAATTTTTTGTCTCATGCATGTGATAACTCTTCAGAATAAATAACCCAGATCCTTCCATTTTTGCTCACTTGACATGGTCTCCAAGCCCATCCCTTATCTGGCTAACTCCTCTGGAGTAGAAACAGTCTAGTTTCTCAGTTTTTTTATTAAAATGTATTCCCAGAAATGATTGTGTTAGATTATGGCTGAGTATTGAGATATGCTTATTTCTCTTACTATACCTGCACAGCACACTCAATGTATATCAAACAGTCTATTACTGTAATCACCCAATGGGTTCATCCTTGCTTCTTCCACTGCACAGGCAAAACCAATTCACTGAGACCAGGGTATTGCAGTAAAGAAAGAGTTTATGTAATGCAAGGCAGCTGAGTGAAGGACTAGAGTTATCACTCAAATCAGTCTCCCAGAGAACTCAGAGGCTAGGATTTTTATGGAAAATTTCAGGGGCAGGGGCCTAGGGAATTGGTGCTGCTGATGGGTTGGGGATAAAGTCATAAGGGTGTGGAAACAGTCCTCATGTGCTGATTCTGCCTCTGAGTGGGGGCCACAAGACCAGCTGAGTAATAATTCATGGGTCTGGGTGGGGTCAATTGGTTTCCAGAATGCTAAAGTCTGACAAACATCTCAAAAGACCAATCTTAGGTTCTATAATAGTGATGTTATCTACAGGAGCAAATGGGGAAGTGACAAATCTTCTGACCTCTGGCTACATGACTCCTGAACAGTAAGGGATTATAGAAACTATGTCTATATTTTAGGAGAATGTAGGCCCTTCCCAAAATCCTAATCTTGTGGCCTTTCATTAGTCTTATAAAAGGCAGTTTCAGCCCCCCAACAAGGAGGGAATCCGTTTTAGAGAAGGACTATTATCATCCTTGCTTCATAGTTAAACTGTAAACTAAATTCATCACATGGTTAGCCTGGCCTATGCCCAGGAGTGAGTGAGTACAGCCAGCCCATGAGTCTACAAGCAAGATAGAGTCAGCCATGCTAAATTTCTCTTGCTGTCATAATCTTTGTAAGGGCAGTTTCAGCATTGCATTAGCCTTTTTAGCATATGAATCACATATGCTCCAGTGAAGAACTATTACTGGAAAGGGGTCCCGATCCAAACCCCAAGAAAGGGTTCTTGGATCTCATGCAAGAAAGAATTTAGGGTGAGTCCATAGATTAAAATGAGGCCAAGTTTATTAAGAAAGTAAAGGAATAAAAGAATGGCTACTCCATAGGCAGAGCAGGCCCAAGGGCTGCTGGTTGCCCATTTTTCTGGTTATTTCTTGATTATATGCTAAACAAAAGGTGGATTATTCATGCCTCCCCTTTTTAAATAATACAGGGTAACTTCTTGATGTTGCTGTGGCATTTGTCATGACACTGGTGGGAGTGCAGCAGTGAGGACAACCAGAGGCCACTCTCGTGGTCATCTTGGTTTTGGTGGGTTTTGGCTGGCTTCTTTACTGCAACCTGTTTTATCAGCAAGGTCTTTATGACCTGTATCTTCGCTGACCTCCTATCTCATCCTGTGACATAGATGCCTTAACCATCTGGGAATGCAGCCCAGTAGGTTTCAGCCTCATTTTACCCAGTTCCTATTTAAGATGGAGTTGCTCTGGTTCACAAACCTCTGACAGAACCATGCACAGTCTTCTTTCAATGGCTGATAGGTTTTTAATACCTGTATTTATTTATGTTATTCTGAATGCAAATATAAAGTTTCTGGAGCAGAGAACAAAGTTATTATAATTCATGTCAATAACTATCAGTTCCCTTGCCCCAACCCCCTAGAGTGATATGATGAAAGCCAGATGTCCTCTTATATGTACTAGGTTCTGTACTGCAGGAGAGAAAGCCCCCCTCAAAATTATGAATCTGAGAGCTTATATACAAGAGGGTCAGCTTTCTCTTTTCCCCTTCTGAGAAAGGGAGAGAAACCTCTGCTTTCTAGTGTACACCAATTTTGCTGGGGAAGCAAAGGGAAAGGTCTGGGCTTCTTACCTTTTGGAATGCAAATAAGTGTCTGGGGGAAGATAAGAGAAGCTTCTCCTCGTTTACAGCTCTTGGGATGTTTTCTTGGTTGCAGGTTTTACCCCCTCCCACCCTGCTCCTCTGAAGTGTAAACACAGACCTCTGGGGAGACAAATCTCTCTACAGTTGTCTCATTACCTATTCAGTCATAGTCATAATTTAACTTCTAAAGCTTGTTCTTTAATCTGGACTCCAGAAAAACTTGCTCAGAAAGTCCTAACTGTGCAGAAACATGAAAATACTCACTTGTTGACTTGGGCTTGATACAGGTCTATTTCCTAGGTCCAGGCTGGCTTGCCCACTTGTTTCTTGTCTCTCTCTCTCTCAAGGGAGGAGGATCCCCAAAGAACCCACAGCAAAAAAGACAGGTTTAAACACCTGGTAGGGCCAGAGGGCAGAGGATGGGTCATAGCAGTACTGGTCAAGTGAGAGCTCTCCTGCTCTCCATCAGCAATTCAGGGAGGGGAAGAATGGAAGTGGGCATGATTAGAGTAAAGAACGTGACCGTGACCACCTCCCTTTTCTTCTCTGCTGGCAGCAGGCCCAAGCTGGAGAAGGATGAGAATATTGATCATAAGCTGTGTTTAAAGATTTGGTTATAAAATGGAACTAGATATTTTAATTACTGATTAAGGGCTTGTTTTACAACAGAGAAACCAGAAAAGTCATGGATTTTGCCTGAGTTATTATCCAGGAGCAAGGGGAAGAATTGGATGTGAGGATATAAAATTTTTTTTTTTTTGAGACGGAGTCTTGCTCTGTTGCCCAGCTGTAGTGCAGTGGCGCAATCTCGGCTCACTGCAAGCTTCGCCTCCCGGGTTCACGCCATTCTCCTGCCTCAGCCTCCCGAGTAGCTGGGACTACAGGTGCCTGCCACCATGCCCGGCTAATTTTTGTATTTTTAGCAGAGATGGGGTTTCACCTTGTTAGCCAGGATGGTCTCCATCTCCTGACCTCGTGATCCGCCTGCCTCAGCCTCCCAAAGTGCTGGGATTACAGGCGTGAGCCACCGCGCCCGGCCGAGGATATAAAATTCATGTTTTGAGCCATTCTGAGTGAAACAATACTTGGGAGAGGCGTTCGAAGCAGAGCAACCCCATCTTGAACAGGGATTGAGTAAAATAAGGCTGAGACCTACTGGGCTGCCTTCACAGGAGGCTGGGTATTCTAAGTCACATGGTGAGATTGGAGGTTGGCACAAGATACAGGTCACAAAGACCCTGCTGATAACAGCAGTTAGCAGTAAAGAAGCCGGCTGAATCCCACCAAAACCAAGATTGCAAGGAGAATGACCTCTGATCACCTTTACTGCTCATCATACGCTAATTAGAATGCATTAGCATGCTAAAAGACATTCTCACCAGCACCATGACAGTTTACAAATGCCATGGCAATGTTAGGAAGTCATCCCATATGGTCTAAAAAGGGGAGGAACCCTTGGTTCCAGGAATTACCACCCCTTTCCTGGAAAACTAATGAATAATCCACCCCTTGTTTACCATATAATCAAGAAGGAACTAACAATAAGTACAAGCAGCTGAGCAGCCCATGGCGCTGCTCTGCTATGGAGTAGCCATTCTTTATTCCTTTACTTTCTTAATAAACTTGCTTTTGCTTTACTCTATGGATTTGCCTCAAATTCTTTCTTGCACGAGATCCAAGAACCCTCTCTTGGGTCTGGATTGGGACCCCTTTCCGGTAACATACTATCTAAACCTTGCACATAAATAGAGTATATTTATTTTTCTTCTTAAGGGAAAAATGCATTGGAAGAGGAATATTCTGATACACAGACAGGGCCTGTTTCACCTCTCTAACACTCCAAAATTGGATGCTAACAAACAGAACTTTCAGAAATATTCTCTACAGATACCTGAAGCCTCCAAGAGGTAGTACAGATGTATTAAAATATTCAAGAAGAGTTGGATAAATCAATGGATGCTAAAGAGAGAATGGGAATGCTCTTAATTTTCCACTTGACAAAATGGGATCAACCATGCTCCCTTGCTCCAATCCTCAGCAAATGTGCAGGGGTTTCACTGGGAAGACCAGATCCCAGGCTGGGTGCTCCATGGGTCTGATGCCATACAGCAATTACTTTTGCTGCCTAGAAGTCCCATAGTACCCTATGCTTCTTTTCATAGCATTTAATAGTCTGTATTGTCATTGATTTTTAAATTTATTTAGCAGGATTGTGAATTTAACTCACATCGCATCTCAGAAGTATGGAGACATTATATAGTCCCTTTGTTAATGAGTCCAGCCTTCTTCCTTGAATCCCACCTGCGGGTGAGGAGTAAAAACAATTAACTTTTAAATCCTTCCTGGTTTAAACTTAATCTGATCTACTCACTTAGCAATCCCTTAAGAGAGGTTAGTCTGTGTAGGAAAAGAAAAGCTCAGCTGTCAGATTTCTCACCCTTTCAGCCCCAAGATGTTGACTAGGTGTTTTGTATCCGAGGAGGAATGGGGTTGCCTGACCCTGAGGTCTTGGGAACAGTGTCCTCCACCTTGTCGACTTTTATGCCCCTGGTAGCTCTCAGCATGGCTGGCAATGCAGCTGATGTCTGGGGCTGGAGCGATTCCTTATCAGCTCTCTCTGACTCCCTCGGTTTCCCCTGGGTCCTCCCTGCAGGACACCTCTGACTTCTGGCTGTGACTCCAGTTTAGTCCTGGCCTACCTGGTAGTCCTTCACCTGCCTCACCTGCACTATGGATCCCCGCCAGATTCTCATAGACTTCTGGGTCATAGGGCCCCCTGTGGAAACTTTAGAAGACTCTCAAGTTAAACCTCATAACCTCCCTCTACCTGGCCATGCTGGCCCCACTAGGGTTGAGATGAGGTAGCCTGCGGTAAAGTCTCTTCTCAGAGTCTCAGATGGGGAGTTGGGGAGAATGATGCCCTTTTGTCCTTGGTGTTTCCCCCAGTCACCGCATGCACAGTCAGGACACACATCTGACTGTGTTGCTTCTTCGTCTCTGTCCCTGGCTCTGTCTGTCTCTCCTTTTCCTTCCCCCAATTCTGGGACAGAAGAGGAATGACTTCCTTCCTCCTCTTCCTCTGTAACCCATCGCCCTTCTACTTAGAGGAGTTAAACCCATGGCCCTGCTCCTCTCCTTATAACAGGAGGGTGTCTTCTCTGCAGTATGAGAGAATGCTCTGAGTTAAGTCTCCAGGCTCAGTGTGATGGTTAATTTTATGTGTTGACTTGACTGGGCTGAGGATGCCTGGATAGCTGGTGAAACATTATTTCCGGGTGTGTGTCTGTGAGGGTGTTTCTGGAAGAGAGTAACATTTGAATAAGTAGACAAGATCCACCCTCACTAATGTGGGTGGCATCACCCAATCCGTTGAGGGCCTGAATAGAGTGAAAAGGTGGAGGAAGGGCAAATCCTCTCTCTCCTTGAGCTGGGACATTCATCTTCTTCTGCCCTTCACATTGAAGTGCCCAGTTCTGGGGCCTTCAGACTCAGACTGAATCACACCACCAGCTTTCCTGGTTCTCTAGCTTGCATATGGCAGATGGTGGGACTTCTGGGCCTCCAAAATTACGTGAGCCAATTCTCATATATATCTATAGTATGTAGAATATATGTGAGAAATATATTAATGTAAGTATACATATGTGAGATGTGTGTGTGTGTGTGTGTGTGTGTGTGTGTGTATGTGTATCCTATTGGTTCCATTCCTCTGGAGAAACTTGATTAATACACTTGGTTTCTAATAGATAGGGGATGAAGGTTATTAAAATAATTTGAAAAGTCCTCTTCTAATACAATAGCTTGAGGCCAGGTGCAGTGGCTCACGCCTGTAATTCCAGCAATTTGGGAGGTCAAGGTGGAGGGATCACTTGAGCCCAGAGGTTCAAGACAAACCTGGGCAACTTAGTGAGACCTCATATCTACCCCTCCTCAAAAAAATTAGCTGGGCATGGTGGCACATGCCTGTAGTTCCCGCTACTCAGGAGGCTGAGGATCCATTGAGCCCAGGAGGTTGAGGCTTCAGTGAGCCACTATTCTGTCACTTCACTCCAGCCTGGGTGACAGAGTGAGACCCTGTCTAAAAAAAAGAAAAAAGAAAAAAGATTATAATAGCCTGGTTTTTAAGGCTATTGTTTGGTTGCACAATTTTATTTTAAAGGTCAGAAATTGAGTATTAATTCTGTCTCTTTGCATTACATGTAAATTACTTAGAATAGTGACTGGGACACAGTAAGTGACAAATGTTGTTATTGTATAACAAATTACTTAATCTCCTTCTGAGGCTGGTTAGTATCTTGGGCCCACTAAGAAAAATATGTTCCAGCAAAAGCAAAAGAGAAAAATCATATTAATAATTTCTAAGATATAAACCTCATTAACATTTACATTTTACCATATTTCAAAATTATCAACTCATATATGCTTGGAGAGAAATTCAAACAATATACAACTGTCATGATTACAAAGTAAAAGCCCTTGCTTAACTTTGTGGGTTTTTTTTTTTTTTTTTTTGAGACAGAGTCTCGCTCTGTTGCCCAGGCTGAAGTGCAGTGGTGGGATTTCGGCTCACTGCAACCTCTGCCTCCTAGGCTCAAGCGATTCTCATGCCTCAGCCTCCCGAGTGGCTGGGATTACAGGCATGCACCACCATGCCCCACTAATTTTTGTATTATTAGTAGAGATGGGGTTTCACCATGTTGACCAGGCTGGTCTTGAACTCCTGACCTAAAGTGATCAGCCTGCCTCGGCCTCCCAAAGTGCTAGGATTACAGGTGTGAGCCACCATGCTCGGCCCCTCACTTAACTTTGAACATTTTCCCTGTTCTGGCCCCCATTTTACTCTTTTCCTTAAAGATGAAGACTAAATATTTTGGTTGAATTTTTTCACTCATCCGTCTCCTCCATTACACTATGAGTTTTTGAAGTAAGTAACCTACAGAGGTAGTTCCATAAGCCATCAATAAATGTTTGATAAATGAATAAATTGTTGAATAGTTACTGGACACAATTATCAAGTAATACAGAGTAAATTAAGTATCTTTTAAAAATATACTGTTATATAAACTTGCTGGGATGCCTAGTTTTTTTTTAGCTTTCTTGATAGGATTATATCTGATTATAATAGTTTAAATAGAACAGAGATTAAATTGTCAGCGTTTATTTTTAATTTTATTTATTTATTTTTGGGGATAGGGTCTTGCTCTGTCACCCAGGCTGGAGTGCAGTGGCACAATCGCAGCTCACTGTAGCCTTGACTTCTCCAGCTCAAGTGTTTCTCCCACCTCAGCTTCTTGAGTAGCTGGGACCACAGGTGCCTGCCGCCAAGCCCAGCTAATTAAACAATTTTTTTTTTTTGGTAGAAATGAGGTCTTATTGTGCTGCCCAGGCTGGTCTTGAACTCCTGGGCTCAAGCAATCCTCCCACCTCGGCCTCCTAAAGTGCTGGGATTATAGGTGTGAGCCACTGTGCCCGGCCTATGAGGTTTTATTTACAGGTTTCTTTTAATTGCTTCCTATAAAAGTGCTTCATATATAAGTGACCTTACACTGAGTAATAGAGTGAAGATATTAGATGATGACAAGGCATTTTATCATGGCTTTCCTGTTTTCATGTGACTGATACCATAGCAGTAATGTTCAAAGCTTTCATGTCTTATTTTATTTTTGATGTGTCATAAAGCATAGCCAATACAGCCTCTGCTCTCTAATGTGATAGAGTAACATGGAATGCAGTGGTGATTGATCAATTGGATTTGTCAATGTCTTAAAAAGTAGTAATATGATTCTTTTTTAAATTAAAGAAGACATAACTTTGACAGGCTGATTAAAATGGGGATGAGAAATGCCAATCCAGTGAATCAATTGTTGGCATAGACATAAGAAACAGGACCCAGTTTATGTCTAGTTTCCAGGACTGGTGAGCAGGGCTCTTTCCAAGGTCATTTTGGAGTATTCTAAACCAATTTCTTGGAAGGTCGGTTGAAAATAAAAGCCCTTCTTCTCTGCTTTGTCCCAAGTGGGCAGGTAGCAAATGTCTTTGCTTGGTGACCGTGCCAGGGAAGCACAGCTGAAGTCAGACAAGCCAGGGTTGGAATTGTGGCTGCATCACTTCTTAGCCATGTGACTTGGAAAACCGCTTACATGGGCAGCTGACTTCCCTTAGTGCGCTTGTTGTGAAAATTAAACCAGAGAGTACATTCTGACTGCAGTGCTTGGTACACGGTGCTCTGGGATAATCACATACGACTATCCATTTGGAAACAGGGCTCTGTTTCTAACCAGTATATGTTTGGGTTGCTACATATGGGAAGGAGCACGTCTTCACTTCCTGCTTCCACATCCACGGTCATCTAAACCAGCTCAAAAAATCTAAACCAGCTGTCGTCCTTTTCCCCTTTGCTATCTCAGAGGTGGAGCAGGGAGGCTATGGTGTGGCAGCTACAGTGGTAGCAGTGGTGGAAGCTGTGGATTGTAGCAGTAGTGATGTCATCTTGAAGCCAAAAGTTCAGTGATGGCCCTTTGACTTCTGGCCCTCCAGCACTTCCACTGATTTTGTAAGCACATAATTTCATGAATTATTATTATTATTATTATTATTATTATTATTATTATTGAGACAGGGTCTTTCTCTGTCAGCCAGGTTGGAGTGGAGCAGCATGATCACAGCTCACTGCAACCCTGACCTCCTGGGCTCAAGCAATCCTCCCATTTCAGCCTCCTGAGTAGCTGGTATTACAGACGGGCACCACTACGCCAGTAATTTTTTTTTTTTTTTTTTTTTTTTGTATTTTTAGTAGAGATGGAATTTTGCCATGTTGCCCAGGCTGGTCTCAAACTCCTGTGCTTAAGCAATCTGCCTGCCTCGGCCTCCCAAAGTGCTGGGATTACAGGTGTGAGCCACCTTGCCTGGCCTAAATTCTTCAAATACCTAGAATGCTTTTGATTTTCTTCACTGAACTCTGACAGATACAAGTGCTTGAGGTCATTTAAATAAAATCCTGGCTTTGACCCTGGGTATCAATCTGGGTTACTACTGTTCTTTTCCTTCTTTGTTTTTTTTTTTTTTCTTTTTGAGATGGAGTCTCACTATGTCACCAGGCTGGAGAGCAGTGATGTGATCTCAGCTCACTGCAACCTCTGACTCCCTGGTTCAAGCGATTCTCCTGCCTCAGCCTCCTGAGTAGCTGGGATTACAGGCACATGCCACTACGCCCAGCTAATTTTTGTATTTTTAGTAGCGACAGGGTTCACCATGTTGGCCAGGATGGTCTCTGTCTCCTGACCTCATGAGCCGCCCGCCTTGGCCTCCCAAAGTGCTGTGAATACTATTCTTTTCTTCATGATCGAGCTTCAGGGAAGAGTGGTTCCTTAATACCTAAAGCTTCCTATGCACCTTTGCACTTAATTCTACCACAATCAGGCTTTCTCTCTGCTACTGAAGCACTGATATGCCTTGACCAAGGTCAGCAATGACCAACCAAATGCCAATTTTAGTGGACTCTTTCCATCCTTGTCTTATTTAACCACTATTGGACACTGTGGATCACACTTTTCTTTCTGGAACGTGTTCTTCTCTTGGTCCCTGTAACACAATCTCTCCCAACTACCTCTTATATCTTTGGTCACCCTTGGCCAACCTCCATTGTGAGCTCCTTATCCTCTCTAAATTTTGGCACTCCCCAGAGTTCCAGCTTCAGAGCTCTTCTCTTCTTAGTATAATACACTGAGCAATCGAATAGACTTCTGTGATTTCTGCTACTGTACCTATGGTAACGACTCTCAAATCTCTACCCCTCTGCTGTATACAAATCCTTCATGCTCTGGGCACTGTAGACTCCCTCCTCTCTACCCTTCTGCCTCCAAATATGTTGAATTCTGAAAACGTGTTGCCAGGTGCTTTCATTCTCCCATGCCTTAACTTACATGGCTCTTTCCCCCTTGTTATTTCTCCCCCACATCCAAATTTTCCTTAGCTATAAAAACACTTGCTTGTTAGACATTGTTTTCTTAGATACAATACCAAGAGCATACGTTGACAGAAGAAAAAAATAGATGAATTGGGCTCCATCAAAACTAAAATATTTTATGCTACAAACAATAACATCAAAAAAGTGAAAACCTTTTCTGCAGAATAGGAAAAATTTTCTGCAAATTATATATCTGAAGAGGGACTTAAATTCAGGATATGCTGAAGAATGATGACAACTTGAAAATAAAGAGATAATCCTATTTTAAAATGGGCAAACGATTTAAATACACATTTCTCTAAAGAAGATATATAAATGGCCAAAAAGCACATCAAAAGATGCTCATCATCATTATTCTTCAGAAATGGATAAATCATCCATATGGATAAATCATAATGAAAAATGACTTCACACCTACTAAAATGGCTATAATCCAAAAGACAGGTAATAACAAGTGTTGGCAAGGATGTGGAGAAATCAAAACTCTCACACATGGCTGCTGGGAATGTAAAATAGTATAGCCACTTTGGAAAACAGTTTGGCGGTTCCACAAAAAGTTAAACATAGACTTACCATATGACCCACCAATTCTTCTCCCAGATATATACTCAGGAGAAATAAAAGAGTGCTTCCACACAGAAATGTACTCAAATGTTTAGAGCAGCATAATTCACAGTAGCTAAAAGGCAAAAACAATCCAAATTTCTATCAACTGATGAATAGATGAATAAAATATATGTCCATAAAATGAAATATTATTTGGCAATAAAAGGGAGTGAAGCTCTTGATACATGCCACAACATGGATGAACCTTGAAAATATAATGTTAAGTGAAAGAAGTCAATCAGAAAAAGACTACCTATTGTATGAGTCCAGTCGTTCATACAAAATATCTAAAATAGGTGAATCTATAAAGAAAGTAGGTTTGTGGTTGCTAGGGGTTGGAGGGAAATGGAGGGTGAATGCTAGTGGGTATGGGGTTTCTTTCTGGGGTAATAAAATATGTTCTGGAATTAGTGGTGATGGTTGTACAACTCTGCAAATACACTAAAAGCCATTGATTGTAAAGGTTACATTTTGCATTTAAGTTGTAATATATGTGAATTATATAGCTCAGCAAAGTTGTTTTTAAAAAATCTCAGCTGGGCACAGTGGCTCATGCCTGTAATCCCAATACTTTGGGAAGCTGAAGTGGGAAGATCACTTGAACCCAGAAGTTTGAGACCAGCCCATCTCTAGAAAAAAAAAAAAAGCCAGGCATGGTGGTGTGCATCTGTAGTCCCAGCTACCCAGGAGGCTAAGGCAGGAGGATCACTTAAGCCCAGGAGGTTGAAGCTGCAGTAAGCCAAGATCATGCCACTGTACTCAGCTTTGGCAACAGAGGGAGACCCTGTCAAAATAAAAACAAAAAACAAACAAACAACAACAACAAAAAAAACAAAAAAAACTCAGTACCTTGCCTTTTAAGGCTCAGAATAAACACCATCCCTTCTTATTCACTCAGTTCATCCCTCAACAAATATGTGCTGCACACCTACTCTGAGCCAGGCGTCATTGTTCTAGGAAACTATTGAAAGGTGTGGTAGATGGAATTTTCCAAAGATAGCTGCCGCAGTATATATCCCATCCACATGCTCTTTTTACAAAGTGACTGACACTCTCCATTGAGAGGTAGAGTCTGTGTTCCCTCAATTTGAGGTATGCAAGGGGCATATCACTTCTCTGACCAATCAAATATGGCAGAAGTGAGGTGATGTGACTTTTGCAGGTAGGTCATAATCTCTTTCTGTGTGTGTGTGTATGAGTGTGTGTGTTTCTCTCTCCTCTAACATCTTCCCTTGGAACCTAGCCACCACGCTGTAAGAAAGCACAAAGTCTTCATAGAGAAACCATCTGGAGGGGCCTCAAGCTCCCAGCCAACAGCCAGTCCTGCAAGAGAAGTGTTCAGATGAGTTCAGTCCCAACCTGAGTTGCATCAACTGAGCTTTCAGACATCATGCAGCAAAGACAAAGCCATCTCTGCTGGGCCTGAATCCTAGGCCACATAATACACAAGCAAAACAAAATGGCTGTTTTCCCCCCATTGCAGTTTGGGGTAATTTGTTACATAGCTATAATAACTGGAACAAAAGGATATAAACAAGGAAATCTGTATGATCTGTTCATATTTTAAAATGCCATTTTGGCTCCTATGAGAAGAATAGATTATATGGAGTAGCAGAAAAAGAAGTATCAAGGCTCCCTAAACTCTCCCAGCTAGAATCCATTCCTCCAACTTATTATGCATACTTCTAGAATATCACCTTTAAATTGATTATACTTATGGGCCTACATCTCTCTCAAGAATCTTAAACTTTAGAGGATAATTTTTTCTCTCTAGGAAAGCTAAAGTAGATCTTGTTTGAAAAATCCTGAAAGGCTTCCTTATGAAAAGAAATTGGCTGGGCGCGGTGGCTCATGCCTGTAATCCCAGCACTTTGGGAGGCTGAGGCGGGGCGGGATCACTTGAGGTCAGAAGTTCGAGACCAGATGACCAACATGGTGAAACCCCGTCTCTACTAAAAATACAAAAAATTAGCCGGGCTTGGTGGCGGGCGACTGTAATCCCCGCTACTCTGGAGGCTGAGACAGGAGAATTGCTTGAACCCGGGAGGCGGTGGTTGCAGTGAACCAAGGTCACGCCACTGCAGTCCAGCCTGGGCAATAAGAACAAAACTCCATCTCCAAACAAAAACAAAAACAAAAACAAAATTGTTAAAATAGTTGCCTTCTTAGTCATGTTTGGCCAAATATAAAAGGAACAGAGGCCTTATGATTTAAGAAAGGTAGCAAACTGATAAAAATCCATTTCTTAATCTTCAGGTGATACTGTGGCCTGGGTGAAGACATCGTATCCTCTGTGTGTAACAGTGATAAGAAGGCTTACCTCGCAGGGTTATTACAAGGCAAATGAAATAACTTTGGCACACTATTAAAGGCTTCGTGGATAATTAAAGCTTCACAAAAACCTTGATGAGATTCCCTCTATCCTCAGAAAATGTATGTGTGTGTGACGGTGTAGGGGTGGGTTGAGGTTGGATAGGAGGCAGCAAGAGAAATGGATTCCTTTCTCGTCCTTTTCTTGGACCAAGGATATTGTACAATTTCATCCATTCACCCTGGGTATTTGAGTTTGAGTTCCCAATCATTGCCAAGAAACACATCATTGATTCATTTATTTTCATTTTTAAAATTTAAATTATTTACTTATTTATTTTTGAGACAGGGTCTTGTTGTGTTGCTCAGGCTGGAGTGCAGTGGTACAGACATGGCTTACTGCAGCTTCAACCTCCTGGACTCAAGTGATCCTCCCACCTCAGCCTCCCAAGTAGCAGGGGCTACAGGCATGCACCACAATGCCCAGCTAATTTTTAAAATTTTTTGTAGAGACAGGGGTCTCGCTACGTTGCCTAGGCTGGTCCCAAACTCCTGGGCTCAAGTAATCCTCCTGCCTTGGCTTCCCAAAGTGCTATAATTACAGGCATGAGCCACAGTGCCTGGCTCATTTCTTTTTAAAATTGAGTACATATTAGTACTGTGCTAAGCATTTTACAAGCATTATCTGATTTAATGCTTACAGTGAACCTATCATATGAGTATTAATCCTTACGTTTTACAAATAAAGAAACAGGAGCAAAGACATTAACGGTTAACTTACCTGAATAAAATTATATAGCCAGACAGAGCCAGGATTTAAGCCCAAGTTCTCTCTGACTTGGAGCCTGAGCTATTAACTCGATGCTATACTGCTATTGATCTTTCATAGATGCTGCCCAATGGATGGGCAACAGTAACTCAAAGATACATAACCCATTTCCTTTATAAAATCTTCCTTGACTTTATCAGACCATAGATATATCTAGCTCCTCTGAGCTATCGCAACCCCTGCTATCTGTGTCATTTGTTTGGCATCTATGATGTACTGTATTGTCTTACATAGTTTATTTATTTTGTTTATATACATGTTTTATGCTTATATCAATTGGAGATCTTTGATTGCAAGCTACAGAAATTGGCTTCAGCTAACTTAAGTGCTTTCTACCACTCCTGCACCCTAGCATGGAAGAACATTGGGTAATTCACAGAATAAAGGAAAACAGAACCACCTGACCTTGAGGTGGGATAGAAACCAGGACAACTCTTGGGGGTCTTTATAGAATAAACTTATGGGCAGTCTCTTTTGGTATGACCACAGGAAGGATTTAACTCCAACTACCTTCATTCCACCCAGCATCACTCTGCTCAAGATTCCGATTCCTAGCAGAGAAGTAGAGTGTCCGCCTGGTCCAGTTAGTTTAGTCATATGCCCAGTCCTTGTTGAGAGTGGGACGGTGGTGGATATTCCCACCAGGATCCAGCATGATTCTACTGTGATATAGAATGAGAGACAGTTTGATTTATTTACAGAGTAATTTGAGAGATTTTGTACTTTCTGTTGAAAAGCAATATAATTTTTCAGACAGAAAAATAAACTATGTGTATATGTCCAAAGACAAGACTAGACAGCAAGAAATTATTTAAAAGACAAGGGATTCTGAGAAGCAGCAGAAAAATCAGAATGCTTAGAATAGTGCCCTAGGGAGAGGCACATCATTCAGGCTTCATCGATAAAAGTCAGAGCCTCCTCCTCTCTTCTACTTGGAGTCCTATTCACTGTGATACATTTCATGGTTTGATCAATCTTACAGCAGATTACTCCTCCTGAATAAATAAATATGGACATGAATTTTTATGAGCACAGGGTAGACGTAGTACATTTATAGCTATTATTAATTTAAAGAAAACTTGGATTATAAATTTCAAGGAAAGTTATCATAAGTAAATTTTAATACTGCTTTAAGATTATTTTCATTCATATTAAATTTAAGGCTTCCAAGCTTTCTTAGGAAAGCATGTGGTATTTTGGATTAAATGTATTCTTCCAGCACTTTAAAATCCTTTTAGAAAGTTCTCCTGGACTAAGGGCTATAATATTGACTGGTCAATGCTGACCTTGAAGTTGTTGAAGAGCAATAGATATTGGTTTGGTTGCCACTTGGCAAAGCCTGGGGGATAAACTAAAAAGAACTGTTGGCCCACACAAACTATCCAAAGGCTAAATATCTCTCTTAAAATATGGCAAATGCCAGATATGTTAAATTCGAATGAAACAACATACAATTTCTCCCAAATAACCCTCACATTTTTCTGCACAAATAATGATGTGTCATGTACAAGACACAAAAGTACCATGATTGTGCTTCTCAAGTCCCAAAAATGTTAAATAACTTGCCTAATGTTACCCAGTAAATGAGTGTAAAAGTTTGGGCAAGAATTTATTTATCCTATATAATCCATTACTCAATGAAACTTATATAGGACCCCCTAATGCTTAAAAGCAACGTCTAGATAACCTTTAAAGAAATTTTAGCCCACTGTTCTAAAATTTTAAATGACTGTGCCCACACTCTACTATTTATATACACGTTATTTTTACATATTTGCTGTGAATGCACACATATCATTCAGTGGTCTACATTTTTCTTTGATCCCTCAGTAGAAAACCTCCTACCTTTCCCCTCATATTGGACACAAGAAACCAAACTAATACCTCTCATTTCAAAATGCTCACCAGAGCATTTGTACATTCATCCAGTAAGGTTTTTAGTTCATCTTTTCTTCCCAAACAAGGACACAGCTTCTGTTCTCTATTAGCCCTAAAGTATGAATGGCACATCACTTTAAAACTAATGTGCTGGTTCATTCAACACAGAAACAACTCATTACTACTCTTGAGTAGTAAAATCAGGCTTATAAAACCATTAATGAAACAAAATACTGTTCTAATCTACAATAGTGTGTGATGCCACATTTCACCTTCTCATTTTAATTGCAAATGGCTAGAGCCAGGCTACTGTTGAATATTCTTTTGCTTTTCCTAGAATACTTCTAGGAAAAAAAAACAAAAAGACAAATCACTATGCAGTTATAGGTCTCGTACTTTGAGTTGTATGTGGAGATTCTAAAGTGTAATTTTTGAATAACAAGATTTTAAAGTATGATTACTATGTTTAGGAAAATCCTGAGGTAGTATGCATGTATGTATGTATGTATGTATTGATTGATTGATTGATTGAGACAGGGTCTCACTCTGTCACCCAGGCTGGAATGCAGTGGCGTGATCACAGCTCACTGCGGCCTCCACGTCCTGGGCTCAAGCGATCCTCCACCTCAGCCTCTTGAGTAGCTGGGATTATAGGTGTGCACCACCACATCCGGCTAATTCTTTTTTATTTTTTGTAGAGACAAGTTTCCAGTATGTTGCCTAGGCTGGTCTTGAACTCTTGGGCTCAAATGATCTTCCCGCCTTAGCTTCCTAAAGTGTTGGGATTACAGGGAGAGCCACTGCTGTCGGTCAGAGATTCTTATTTGGCTGAAGTGGGTTGCAGATATCAGTATTTTTTAACATTTCCCCAGTGATTTTAATATGCAGCAGATTGGCACAAAATTGGCTTTGTGCCAATTTTGATTCTTTACCTTAGTCTGGGCATGTTCCTGCCTTATAAAAAGCAGAGTTCTCCAGAAGGCAGAGGTTGCAGTGAGCCGAGATAGTGCCACTGCACTCCAGCCTGGGTGACAGAACGAGACTTAAAAAAAAGCAGTGTTCTATTAGCAAGGCAGAGTAGGCAGTCCCCACAGCCCACAGTGTCTAGCAGAGGGCCTTACAGAAGTAGATCTAGAAAATCCTCTTCCCAAAGAGAGCATGTCTAAATTCTACAGGCAATAACGTTCGCTTAGTTCCCTTCATGAACTTAATTCAATCCACAGGCATAGGTTGAATTGATACTACAGTGTGTGCAAGATCCTGTATTGAATGCTGTGTGAAGTAAGAATTAGAGGCAGAGCACAATTTTCTTTACTTTGTGGGCCAACTTCCAGATAACAACTCCTTCACTCAGACCCTAGCATGAATATGTCTTCAACATCTAGTTACTGAGCTCTTGAAGCAAGGCAGCATATTAGGCACTGGGCTCAAGCAGGGAACAAAGTGAGCAGAGCCTCCACCCAACTGGAACTGACGATGGAGAGTATGGCTGTGCTTTAGACACTGAAGGCAGTATAAAGAAATAGGAGTTGCCATTTCATCTTTCCATGAATTAATGACCTGTTCATTTTTTGTCTTTTTTTTTTTTTTTTTTTCTGAGACAGGGTCCTGCTCTGTCACCCAGGCTGGAGAGCAGTGGTGCCATTTCGGCTCGCTGCAACCTCCACCTCCCGGGCTCAAGTGATCCTCTCACCTTAGCCTCCTGAGTAGTTGTGACTACAGGTGTGAGCCATAATTTTTGTATTTTTTGTAGATATGGGGTTTTGCCATGTTGCCCGAGTTGGTCTTAAACTCCTGAGCTCAAAGCGATCCACCCGCCTCAGCCTCCCAAAGTGCTGGGCTTACAGGTGTGAGCCACGGCACCCAGCTCACTTTTAGTCTTTTTAAACTTAATATTTAGGCTAGGTGCTATAGCTTATGCCTGTCAGTAGGCTGGGTGCTGTGGCTCATGCCTGTCATCCCAGCACTTTGGGAGGCTGAGGTGGGAGGATCTCCTGTGGCCAGGATTTCAAGACTAGCCTGGGCAACATGGTGAGACCTCATCTCTACAAAAAATTGTTAAAAATTGCCATGTGTGGTGGGGGTGCATCTGTAGTCCCAGCTACTCAGGAGGCTAAGGTGGGAGGATCGCTTGAGACCAGGAGGTTGAGGCTGCAGTGAGCCATGATTGTGCTACTACACTCCAGCCTGGGAAACACAGCGAGAACTTGCCTCAAAACAAAATCCCCCAAGCCCCCAAAATGTAAGATTTATTAAGTACTTACATGTGCTAGATAGATACTAGTAAACAGAACAGTCTTGATCCAAATTATAAACCTTGCAATCTAAGTGTGGGAGGCAAGATACTGAGGAAATAAAGAGACAAATAAATATATTTCAAATTCAGGTAAATGCCAAGAAGGAAAAGAATAGGCTCTTAAGTGGGAATTATGGGGCAACATAATTTAAATTAAAGGATGACAGGAAAAGCTGTTTAAAATTAAATGGAGACAAGTATAAAATTCAGATCAGAACATATGCCTTCAATTTAACTTCTTCACTATCCTCTCTTCTAGTCAATTAGGCAAAATATGTAACTTCTAGAAAGACCCATCATCTTGTATGAGATCCAGATACGCATGCGAAGTTGACTGAGATGCTGAATGCAGAGAAGCCGTTCTCACAAGACCATTGGGCAAGCAATATGCTCATAGGCTGTGGCTGCTTTGTCTCGCTTATTGTATTCTCCATTGCCTCCTAGAACTCCCTTTTGAAACTGCCCTGTAAACTTTATAAAATTAACCAGGGAAGGACAGAGGGGAGAAAGGAAAATAAACCAAGTTTGCAGCATATTCAACACTAACCATGAGGTCAGCTTGCTCTCTGGCCTGCTTCTTCATGGTTTTGTGCCTAGTGTCCTAGAATCACCTAGACCCTGGATTACCATTTTCCTTAACCGCTCTATAGATAACAACTTTCACATTGTGAAATGTTAGTCTTCCCTTGGAAATAGTCCTTCAGGTCCTGCACACTGATCACACTACTGACTCAGCTGGTCTGAAGGCTCCCCATGAGGAGTTGACTCACCAAAGAATGTAGTTTTCACATCCTGATGGATCCATCCCCCTTGTCTGACCCCAATTTTCCAACCCCTCACTCTCCATGATCCCCTTAAAAATTCCAGCCTGGAACTTCTCTGGGAGATGGATTTGAGGGTCTCCTCACATCTTCTTGCTCAGCACCTGCAATAATTAATTAATTAACAAAAATAGAGACAGGATATTTCTTGCTCTGTCACCCAGGCTGGAATGCAATGGTGCAATCACAGTTCACTGCAGCCTCAAACTCCTGGGCTCAAGTGATCCTCCTGCCTCAGCCTCCCTAGTAGCCAGGACTATAGATGCCTACCACCATGCCCAGCTAATTTAAAAGACAACTTTGTAGACACGGAGTCTCACCATGTTGTCCAAGCTTGTCTCAAACTCCTGGGCTCAAGCAATCCTCCCACCTCGGCCTCCCAAAATGTGGAAATTACAGGCGTGAGCCACGTGCCCAGACACCTACAGTCATTAAACTGTGTGTGGCATCTCCGCTATCTCTGTGTAATTGGTCTGTTACTGCAGCAGGCACATGAGCCTGTTGGTCCTATAACGCTTTCTCCATCTATGTTAATATATTCTTCTTCCCTGTTTCATCTATCCCACTGCCTTTTGACTTTCTTCCCCCATCCTCTCTTTTTAAAAAATTTTCCATAAGTTGTTGGGGTAGAGGTGGTGTCAGATTACATGAGTAAGTTCTTTACTGGTGATTTGTGAGATTTTGGTGCACCCATCACCCAAGCAGTATACACTGCATCATATTTTTAGTCTTTTATCCCTCGCAACCCCCTCTTGCCACCAAGTCCCCAAAGCCCATTGTATCATTCTTATGCCTTTGCATCCTCATAGCTTAACTCCCACATATCAGTGAGAACATACAATGTTTTGTTTTCCATTCCTGAGTTACTTCACTCTGAATAATAGTCTCCAATCTCATCCAGGTCACTGCAAATGCTGTTAATTCATTCCTTTTTATGGCTGACTAGTATTCCTTCATATACATATATCATATATATGAAGGATATATATCATATACATTCATATATATAATGTATGAAGGATATATATCATATATATTCATATATATCATATATATTCATATATATACCATATGTATGAAGGATATATATATCATATATATTCATATATATACCATATATATGAAGGATATATATATCCTTGGTGCCTAGTGTCATTCAGAGGCACAAATGATGTAACTTTACACTTCAAAGCTTTGCAACTTGAACTGCAGGGGCTATGGAACAGCAGCATTGATGCTACTTGGGAGCTTGTAAGAAATGCAGAGTCTTGGGCCACACAAAACCTATTGAATCAGAATATGCATTTCAACAAGATTCCCAGTTGTTTAATAAATACAATGAGAAACATTGAAGTAGAGGATCCCAAAGCAGATAGCCATGAGAACTAATAATCTTTGACACCATTGATATTACACATTTAACTTTCCTGGAAAAGCTATTTTTACTTTCTTAGTACTTTCTCATCTACAAATATTCTCTAAGTTATGATTTTCAACAGTTTGTTTAAAAGTTCTGTGTTCCTCTCTTGTTATCACTTCTAGCAAATAATAGTATAGATCTTTAAGGTTTATAAAACTATAACTGATGGGAGTTATCCACCACCTTTTAAGTAAGAGCCATATCACCTCATTACAATTAACCATTGCCTGCTAATGAAGATACCAGACAGTGTTTTGTCCTTGGAGGTGCTATATGTTTATATCTGTGTCATCCCTGATATCAATAGAGAAAAGGAAGTGTTTGGCACTTTGAGAGGGAATTTGGTGTTGTGTGGAATATCAATCAGCTCTGTTAATACCTGGCTTGGACCTTGATCAAGGCACTAAAATCTCCTTTGGTCCTAGATCTTATCTATAAATGTCTAGGTTTCATTATCTATCAGTAAAGATATATGCATATCCACATATATGAATTTGATTTTAAATATTTAAATCAAGTGTTGAATTGATATAAAATAAGATTTATGACTGGGCATGATGGCTCATGCCTGTAACCCCAGCACTTTGGGAGGCTGAGGTGGGCAGATCACTTGAGGCCAGGAGTCTGAGACCAGCTTGGGCAACATAGCAAAACCCCTTCTTTAAAAAAAAAAAAAAAATTCGCAGGGCATGGTGGCATGCACCTGTAGTCACAGCTACTTGGGAGGCTGAGGTGGGAGGATTGCTTGGGCCCAGGAGGTTGAGGCTGCAGCAAGTTGTGATCGTGCCACTGTACTCCAGCTTGGGTGACAGAGCGAGACCCTGTCTCAAAAAAAAAAAAAAAAAAAACTATATATAGGACATAAAGTATCAGGATACAAAAAATCTGTGTATGCACTGTCCAGTTTAAGAATATTCTAATATCCCTTTGAAATCCTGTATGTCCCTGCCAGACACCATCCCCTTCCTTTCCTGCTCCTCCAATCACTCCAGAATTTTATCATTCTCTTTTCTTTAGTTTTACATTTGTAATCCCAAACCACATATTATTTAATCTTAAAGGTTCTTGAATTTTTATATTAATAGGATCATACTGCGTGTATTTTGTGATTTACTTTTTTCATCTGACATTATTTTCTTGTCATTAATGTACATTGTTTGTATAGCAGAAATTTACTTTCATTTTCACTACTGTATTGGTATTCTACTGAATGAATATATACCTCAATCTATCCATTCTACCATTATGGACATATGGGTTATTTGCCGTTTTTTGCAGTTATTTGCAGTTTTTCGTTATTATAAACAAAAGTAGTGATGGGAACTTCCATTAGACTTTGTATTAGTTTGGTGCAAAAGTAATTGCAGTTTTTGCCATTACTTTTAATGGCAATGACTTTTGCACCAACCTAATATTAATTCATAATACATGAGTTTCTTTGTGGCAGTGGTTCTCAATTCTTAGAGTACCAGAATTAGTGGGAAGCTTTTAAAAACCATAGATGCTTGGGCCCCACTCTGGACCAATTGAAATGTAATGTCGGGGGCCCAGCCACATGTATTTATAAGCACATAGGTTATTCTAATGCGTAAAGCAGGAAACGAAGGGGAGAGCATCTGGCAGAGACATACAGGATTTTAAGATCTATTCCTTCGGGGCACACACCTAAGACTGGAATTACTGAGTCATAGGTGACACACATCTTTACTAGATAATGTCAGATGGTTTAAGTGATTGTAGAAGCATTTGTGTTTTGATGGCTTCACATCCTTTTGAATTCACATTTCCTTGATAACAAATAAACGTGAATACTTCGTATGTTTATTAGCCATTCTGTTTCCTTCGTCTGTGAAATGCCTTTGTAAGTTTTTTGGGTTTTTCTGTTCTACGGTTTTTTTTTTTAGACTGATTTTTGGGAGCTTAAAAATAGGCTTTGGATGCTGATTGTTTTGTGACGTGTTGCAGTTATATTCTCTTAATTTGTGGATTGTTATTTCACTTTCATCAAAAGACCATTAAGTTCTTATTTTTAATATAGTCAAATCTATTATTTTTTTCCAATTTGCAATTTTGTGTCTTTTTAAACAAAATCCTTCTCTGTCCTGAGGCAAAAAAGATATTTTCTTACACTGTCTTTGAAAAGTTCTATATAGTTTTTGCCTTTCACATTTAGGTATTCAGTACACGTGGAATTCATTTTCTGTGTGGTGTGAGACAGGTGTTCCATTTTCACCTTTTCTCTTATGGACTACCAAATGTCTCAGTACCATTTATTCCAAGTCTATCGTTTCCCCACTGACTTGCCATGCCACACGGGTAATAGTCCATCTTTTATGGTTCTGTTTCTGGGCTCTCAGTTTCATTCCACTGGTCTGTTTATCTTCGTACCAATAAAATGCTGCTTTAATTATAATTCTTGATAAGGAAACTCCTTCCAGCTTCCAAGGGGAGTATTGGCTATTAGTCTTTTGATCTTTCATATAAATTTTAGAATTAGCTTGTCAAGTCCTACAGAAACAAAACCAAACAAAGACAGTTGTGATTTTGACTGGAACTGTGCTGAATCTTTAAACTTGAAAATAACTGCCAGCTGGTGCAGTGCCTCACACCTGTAATCCTAGTGCTTTGGGAGGCTGAGGCAGAAGGCTCACTTGAACCCAGGAGTTTGAGATCAGCCTGAGAAATATAGTGAGACCCCATTCCTACAAAAAATAAAATTAGCCAGATGTGGTGGTGCACATCTGTAGTCTCAGCTGCTTGGGAGGCTGAGGTGGGAGGATCACTTGAGCCCAGGAGATAGAGGCTGCCGTGAGCTATCATCACACCACTGCACTCCAGCCTGGGTAACAGAGCTGAGAGATCCTGTCTCTCTCAAAAAAAAACAACAAACAAAACAAAACAAAACAAAAAGGACTGCCATTTCTACTTTAGTATGTGTGTTCTTATCTGGAAACATTAAATACTTCTTCACTTATTTTGGTCTTCTTTAATATCTTTCAGTAGTTCTAATTTCTCCATAAATGTCTTATACATCTTGTATTAGCTTGGGCTGCCAAACTATTTTCTCAGTTTGGAGGCTGGAAGTCTGAGATCACGGTGCCAGCATGGTCAGGTTCTGGTGAGGGCTCTCTTCCTGGTTTGCAGACAGCTGCCTTCTCATTGTGCCCTCCCACAGCAGAGGGAGAGTGAGCCCTGCTGTCTCTTCCTCTTCTTACAAGGGCATTGAGTCTATTGGATCAGGGTTCCTACTCTTCTGACCTCATTTAAACTTAATCGTCTCCTTAAAGACCCTATCTCCAATACAGCCACATGGGGGGTTAGGGCATCAACATAAAATATTAGTAGGGCCACAATTCAGGATATAGCACATCTTTTGTTAGACTTAGTCCTAAATACTAAACATCTTCAATATTATTATTTTTCTTTTTTTTTTTTTCAAGTGACAATATCTTGCTATGTTGCCCAGGATGGAGTACAGTGGCACAATCACAACTCACTCAAACTCTTGGGCTGGGGCAATCCTCCTGCCTCAGCTTCTCAAGTGGCTTAGATTATAGGCATGTGCCACCACAAAAAATTGTTTTTCTATGGAGACAGGGTCTCACTGTGTTGCCCAGACTAGTCTCAAATTCCTGGCCTCAATCAGTCCTCCCTCCTTGGCCTCCTAGAGTGCTGGAATTACAGGCATGAGCCACTGCACCCGGCTTACTTTACTTATTATTAAACTTTTAAGTGTTTTGTGGTATATAAACTTGCAATTAATTTTTGTATATGGATTTTGTAAGAACTTGCTTTAATACACAAGACAGCATATAATAGACCTAAAAATATTATCAAATGTCAACTTTTTTGAAAATTTATTTCACATTTATTACTAGTCACATAATCCTCAAAAATCTAAGTTCACAAATGATCATCACATGAGCCCTCTTCTCCATATACACATTTGTTAGTGTGAAAAAACAATTTTGTACAGTATTTTAGTAGTTACATGATTAGCAAGCAACAGAGAAGTAGTGAAAGCTGAAGAACTCCAAATGCATTGCTCATAGGACAACCACTCAAACACAAGCAGCTAGGCAATAAAGGAAAATTTCCCATCCAGTCATTGAGAAATGCTAAAGGCATTTTATGATGACATGAACGCTTAAGTTAGTATGCAACCTATAGGGCAAATAAAACTGCTATATAGGTTGGTAATTTTGCATTTAAATATTTGTAGTATGGTACTACCCATTTATCTAACATTTAATAATACATAAAATTTTAAGTCTGGGTTCTCAAAACAGTTGCTTGGTATTTTGGTATAGTGTCTGGTATACTCAAATGCTTCATTCAGTTATCTTTTCTTCTTTCACAAGGTTTAGTGGGACTGTGCAATGCTGGAACAATAATCCAGAATGTCCTGAATAGTGAATTCCATTGTAACACCAGATCCAGGATAACAGCGAGCTATCAAACCTTCAAAGTGCTTATACTGGCGTATAAATTCATCTTGCATGGAGTGCCACACCACCTATTATTTTTAAAAAAAGTCATTAGGCTATGAATGGAAATAATATGTAATCTAGTATGCAGAAATAATGCCAAGGCATATTCTAATAATTTGGGTAGTATAGTAGCTAAGAACATGCATTCTGAAACCAGAATCCCAGTCACTTTTACCTACAAGATTTGTGACCTTCAGTACATGACATCACTGCTCTATGCCTCAAGTTCCTCATCTATAAACCAAGATAATAATAAGACCTTCCTCATAATGCTGTGAGAATTAAATAAGAAATGTACATAAAGTGCTTCGAACTGCGTTTGATACAAGTAAGCACTCATGACATTTTAGCTATTATATACTCCAATATGCAACACAGATGTGGATATGCACAATTATGTATAGAACTAAGACTAGTGATTACATAAAATGTAATGCTTTAATTTCATTTCCTATAACATTTAAAATTTTCTTTATCTTAAATTGTTGATGTAAAACATTGCTTGATGCCTTGGAGGACAGCAAAATGACTCAGACCCATTATCTGCAATCATGTGATTTACAATCTAACAGTGGAGGCTAATATGTAGACAACTACCAAGACACAATGTGATACACACATTGACATAATGGCTTAAATAGATTACATTAATTGAAGCTTACTCTTTATCAGCACAGTACAAAGCACTTTATGAATATATTGTAGTATTAAGTCTCATGATGACCTGGTGAGGGTGGGTATTATGATCATCTTCCCTATTTGACAGCTGAGGGAATGTATTCTTCCAAGATTTTTTCTTGTAAATCCTATATCTCATAAATCCTAAATTCCTGCCAACTTAAGACCAATCGCTATTCCCTAAGCAGTGTTATGCTTTTTACTTTTCATCGTTTAGCTCATATTATTTCTTTCTAGAATGCTACTCCCTCCATCCCCACTTTGCCTGTTCAAGTACATCTGACTTTCAGAGGTTAAAACAAACAATGCAATATCCCTCAGGAAAAGTCTTCCATGATGTTGAAATCAGAATTACTCTCACTCATCTCTGGGCCTTTCAATACGGTTTATAAAGAATAATGGCTTAATTTAGGCTTTAAATCTGGCTCCACTACCCATTAGTTAAGAGAGCTTGGTCCTATTACTCCACCTCTCTAAGCTGATTTTCTTTCTTTCTTTCTTTCTTTCTTTCTTTCTTTCTTTCTTTCTTTCTTTCTTTCTTTCTTTCTTTCTTTCCTTTCTCTTCCTTTCTTTCTTTCTTTTTTTTTTTTTTTTATTGAGACACGGCCTCACTCTGTTGCCTAGGCTGGAGTGCAGTGGTAGGATCATAGTTCACTGGAGCCTCAATCTCCTGGGTTCAAGTGATCCTCCTGCCTCAGCTTCCCGAGTAGCTGGGACTACAGGCACGTGCCACCATGCCCAGCTAATTTTTTTAATTTTTAGTAGAGACAAGGTCTTGCTATGTTGCCCAATACAGTGGCTACTGTACAAGAAAGGTATCGTTTCCACTTATCAAATAAGGAAACTAAGGCTCAGAGAGGTTAAGTAACTTCCCAAAGTCACACAGCTTAATCTGGAGCCAGATTATGAACCCATCTCTAATTCCAACCACTCAACCAACCAACCAACCAACCAAAGAAAAACAAACTTAATGCCTCACCATAATAAAGCAGAAATACGAAATAAGCAGAAATAGCCATATATGCTTATATAAACAGTATTCCTTTCTTCCTCACAATTCATTAATCTGGTCTGTACTCTAATGGAACTCTCCTCCTGCTCTAGATCTGTAGCATTTCTAGAAAATTATTTAAAGAAAAGCAATATATGGAAGGATCTTTAAGTCAGATGGTCAAAAGAACTAAGCATACCTGAAGTAAGTTCTCTTCTTCACATAAATGTTTATCAACTTTCTTGTAGAGGTTATCTAGACCTTTCTTTACTTCCTTTCCAGGGTACTCCTTAATGACTTTACGAAGTTCTTGTTTGTTAAATGCAAGTTGGTAACTTACTTCCTCCTCCCTTATGCCCTGTGCCACGCGAGCTTCAACACCTTCAAAGAAATGCTTCAAGGAAATGAAAAGAAACAATGGCTAAGACCTGCATTTATTATTATTTACATTAAAAAAAAATCTGATTATAAAGTAGTGTATAATCACCATGCAAAAATCAGTGTGTGAAAGTATAAACAATAAAACAATCACTTATTAACATACTTCTGAGATGAGCATTGTTAATATTGTAGAGTTCCTTGTAATCTTTTGATGCATGAATACATACAGGAGATTAAAATTTCATGTCCCACTTTACATTTAATATTGTTTTTTCCTAAATATAAATTTTAATGGCTGCATAATATTTCATACAATGACTGAACCACAATTATTATTCATTCCTCTAGTACTAGATATTTAACATCCCACTCCCCCTTCTTTTTTTGGACTTGGCAAATCTAGTGAGACTTTAGAAAATCTACTATAAATATATTTGACATAATTTTTTTTTGTATATAAGTATTTACCCACCTTACTGATTAAATTTCCAGGACTATAATTACTCTGTTGAAGAGCATAACTTTAAGTATTTGAAAGATTCTTCAGTATATATACAAACTGCTTCCTAGGAAAGCTCAACCAATTTATATTTCTGTCAACAGTGTATGAGGTTGCTACTTCACTATACCATCATAAGCATTATGACAATTTAAAACAATAGTTGCCAGAGTAAAAAAAGTTTGTCATTTTATTTTATAATTCTTTGGCTATAAATAAGGTTAACCTGCTTTCATATGTTTAGCAGTGATTCAGCCCCTTGCCCCATTTATAAATTGGGGTCTTAGTGCTTTTCTTATTGATTTTAGTAAGATCTTCTATATTAAATATACTGACTCTGTTATATTACTGTAACTATTATTCCCAGGTCTTCTTTTATATACATACTTTTATTGACTGGCATAACTGTATTTGAGCACGATACAAAGAATTAATGCTGACAAACCCCATTCCCTCTCTTTACTTTTTTCTAAAATTTTCTTAGTGATTATTTATTCATTAAATTATCATTCTTTGAGAAGTTATTCTTAGTGCTTTAAAAATTTTGTTTTTACATAAGCTCTTAATTGGTAGACAGGAAATACACTGTTTTTCAGTATATTTGCTTTAAATTTTGTCACTTGACCAACACCAGTAATTTCAACATATCATATACAGGTGGTGATAATCTTGTCTCTGTTTTCCATATCTCTTATTTATGTTTCAGGTCTTGTTGAACTGGCTAGCGCTTCAACAACAATGCTAAATAATAAAGGATCTAACAGTATTTCTGCTTTAAATTGATTTCAGAGGGAATGTCTCTAACGTTGCAGTTAAGTATCATGTAAGCTTTAGGCCTGAGATAGATCTTTTATCCAGTTAAAGGAATATTTGTCTGTTCTTAAGTTTTATAAGGAATTAGTTCTGCATTTGATTAAATGTCTTTCAAGTATTTCTTTGAATTGTTGACAGCAGATACATATTCTTTTTTTTTGTTTTGTTTTGAGACTGAGTCTTGCTCTGTCGCCCAGGCTGGAGCACAGTGGTGTGATCTCCACTCATTGCAACCACCGCCTCCTGGGTTCAAGTGATTCTCCTGCCTCAGCCTCCCGAGTAGCTAGGACTACAGGCGCGTGCCACCACGCCCAGTTAATTTTTTTTATATTTTTAGTAAAGACGGGGTTTCACCTTGTTAGCTAGGATGGTCTCGATCTTCTGACCTCGTTATCCGCCTGCCTTGGCCTCCCAAAGTGCTGGGATTACAGGTGTGAGTCACCGCGCTATTTTACTCTAACTTCAAGTTAAGAGCTTATAAAAGATAACTATATTGTAGACAAAGTTAGTTTAAAAGGTTCATTTAAGCTTTCACTATGTTGTAAAGTTCCCTAAAATCATCATTTCTTAACTTTAATTAACAGACTTACTCTGGGAAATGACTCAAGTAAGGAAAGAAAAAGAAGGGAAAGAAAAGTAAAAGGCAATGTAGAAAGTAATTTTTGGTTTTTCTTTTATCTTAATAATATTTTTGAAATTTCCACCTAGACATTGTAAACTTGGTCATTTATAAAGTAAGAAATGGGAAAGAGTAACGGCAAAGCCTAATCTAGGTTCATCCCCCAGCTTTGTAATTTATAAGCTATTATGATGTCGGGCAAGTTTTTTTACTTTCAGTTTCTTCATTTGTGAAATGGGGATAATATTATCTTAGCTTACACATCATTGTTTATAAGAATTAAAAGAAATAATGCATAATAGAATAATATTAGTAAAATTATCATTAAAATATAGTAGATAAATAATGTATAAAAATAATGTACAGAAAGAAGAAATAAAATATATAGCATCTAGCAGTGTCTGGCACACTGGCAGCTTCAATAACTGAGTCCCCTGTGCACCAACACATGAGAAAATTTAAGATAAATGTCTGCAGGTTATTCATATGCAAACTTATGTGTATAGGTTCAAAAGTAGGAAAAATGCTGAATGAAAATATATTTACATTTAGTTTTTCAAGAGGTTGTCCTAAAGAGTAAATGACATAAGACTGAAGGTGATCTGTGTATTTTTGTTTGGCTTCTTTTTTTTCTGCTTCTAGACATGAGATTTTCAATCGAGAAAGAGTTGCAAAAATATGGTGAAAGTTTTCCATCATAACCACATCCCTGGGGGTCTTCTGGCTTTCATTTGCTACTTTCTCCACTAAAACCAAAACAGAAAAAATAAAATAACATCTCTGAGTATGACCATATTTAGCTATAAACATTTATATTATTAATTTTTTTTCATTTGTAAGTTTAAGAATTAAGCACATTTCTGGACTTAATACAATATATTGTAATGGGAGTCTTCAGATCTACCTAATCATAATAAAAAGCCATCCTAAAACAGTCCCATGTGTATATGGAAATTCAGTATATAATAAAAGTAGCTTTTCAGATCAATGGAGAAATGATGAATTATTCAAAATGTGTTAGGACAACCGGCTGGACCATTTTAATATATGAAATTTAAGTTCCTACTTTACATCTTGCAGTCAAATTCTAAATTGCTAAATTATTTAAAATGTAAAAAGCAAACAAATAAATTAATACAATCATAAGTACTAAAGAAAATATAACTAATAGAAAAATAATAATTTTGCAATAGTGTGACCTTGCTAAGAATGGCCCAAAATTTAGAAGACTGTTAAGGGGAAAGATAAATAAATTGGAGATAAAATTTGAAAATTCATGTAAAGTAAAGACACCATACACAAAATCAATGAAATGCAAAATCAAATAGTGAGATAATTTATAGCCTATCAGGTTGACAAAGAATAAAAAGATTGGTAATACCTAGTAATACCCAGCATTGGTACAGCTGTAATGCAACTGCTCATAGCACTAAACTGACATAAGCTTTCTGTATCACAATTTGGGAAAAGACTTGAGATACATAAATCCTTTGACCCAGTAATTCCATTTCTAGTAATTTACCCTAAAGAAATTATTTGACAAGTATACAAAGATACATAAACTAAAAAAATCCTAAATGTTTATTAATAGAAGATTTGGTAAATGGATAATGACATATGGATGACTATGCAATCATTAAAAATGATTATGTTTATCTATATTAACTAACTAAGAAAGATACTAAGATTATATAGAGTCCAGCAGCTTCAAAAATAGTGTGTCAGGTATGACAACACTTTTATATTAAAGAAAGCACACACACAATATGCCCATATATAGAAGAGAGGGACAGGGAATTTAAAAGTTTGGAAGAATAAAAATTTAACATTATCTCTGTACAACAAGATTAAAAATGATCTTTACTTTCTTCTTGATTTGAAAATTCTTTTCGCTGATTTTTGGGGATAAATAGTTATTTATGCTTCAGGTCTTGTACTGGCTAGCACTTCAATAACAATGCTAAATAATAAAGGATCTAACAATATTTCTGCTTTAAATTCATTTCAGAGGGAATATCTCTACTGTTGCAGTTAAGTATCATGTAAGCTTTAGGCCTGAGATAGATTTTTTATCCAATTAAAGGAATATCTGTCTGTTCTTAAGTTTTATAAGTTTTAGTTTATAAAGATTTATAAAGAACGAATAATGAATTCATTCATTCATTTATTATTTATTTTTAAGACAGGGTCTGGCTTTGTCATCCAGGCTAGAGTGCAGTAGCATGAACAAGGCTCACTGCAGCCTTGACCTCCTGAGCTCAAATGATTCTCCTGCCTCAGCCTCCTGTGTAGCTGAAACTCAGGGACACACCACCACATCTGGCTAATTTTTTAAATTTTTTTTGTACAGACAAGGCCTCACTATGATGCCCAGGCTGGTCTTGGACTCCTGGGCTTAAGCGATCCCCCAACTGGTCCTTCCAAAGTGCTGCGATTACAGGTGTGGGCCACTGTGCCTAGCCACATTACTTTAGAATCAGATAAAGCAAAGCTACTTTGAATTTTAAAAGAAAAAATCAAGGCTGGACACGGTGGCTCATGCCTGTAATCCCAGCACTTTGGGAGGCCAAGGCGGGCAGATCACTGGAGGTCAAGAGTTTGAGACAAGTCTGGCCAACATGGTGAAACCCTGTCTCTATTAAAAATACAAAAATTAGCCAGGCGTGATGATGCCTGCCTATAATCCCAGCTACTTAGGAGGCTGAGGCAGCAGAATTGCTTGAACTCGGGAGGTGAAGGTTGCAGCGAGCCGAGATTATGCCACTGCACTCCAACCTGGGCAACAATTGGTGAGATGATTCCATTTTCTATCAATTTTTTAGCTTTTACAATTCCTGAATATATGCAATCAGATCATTTATTTCAGATGAAATGACATGTCCAGACTTTTCTGTAACTTAATTGTGGGATCTGACACAGGAAGAAAGCGAATTACAGTATTTCAGCACTAATTTCTCTTGTATTTTAGTACTAATTTCCTTGTATAGTAGATATGAAAAACTGAGGCCTAAATAAGTGAATTGATTTGCTTAAGGTTACACACACATCACAGCCCATCATCTCTAGAAGACCACTTGTTAAAATGCAAATGTAATCTGGAAGGTCATGTTTTTGTGTTTAAAAAATGATTTTCTACAAAAAATTAGCAGGGCATGGTAGGGTGCACCTGTAGTCCTAGCTACTTGGGAGGGTGAGGTAGGAGGATCGTTTGAGCCTGGGAGGTGGAGGTTGCAGTGAGCCAAGATCATGCCACCGCACTCCAGCCTGGGTGACAGAGTGAGGCCCATCTTAAAAAAAAAAAAAAAAAGATTTTCAATTTTGCATAGTCATAAGCCCACATAAACCCTAAAATGTAAGTGGTTCATAATGAATACAAATAGGTTTTATTTTTCAAATTCAAGAAATCTTTAATGTTAGAAAACCTAAAAAAGACTATAAGATATACAAAATAATGAACCTATCTGCTCCCGATTTCTTAGTTACCAGAAATAAAAACAATAGCTATAACAATTCTTTAGAACATAACAAAAGCTTACCATTAACAAATACTCCTCTGATAAGTTTGGTGTATGCTTTATCCAGGTCTCCACGACGCTCAGCATTTTTGAAGATTGATTCTGCAAGTCCAGCAAATTCTTCAAATTCAGCAACAAATGGAAGAATTCCGACTTTACTCTTCTTTGAGATCTTTACTTCTTCCATTTGCCTTATTTGGTTACTCTAAAGTTAGGCAGAGAGCAAGGGAGATAAATAACCAAGCAACTTTAAAACTACATATAATCATAACAAAATATATAGATGGAGATATAGATATATACATAGATATCATAGAGGCAGGATATTATGTGGTACTTAGAACACTTTGGATGCTTACTAATTGAAGATGAATCAAAACAAGGATAACTAAGAAAAACTAATTCTATAGATAATAAAACCATTTTACAGTAAGTTTAAGAAAATCAAAATAATACAGATTATTTAAAACCAACTATAAGCTGGGGACGGTGGCTCATGCCTGTAATCTCAGCACTTTGGGAGGCCAAGGTGGGTGGATTGCTTGAGGCCAAGAGTTCAAGACCAGCCTGGCCATTTTCGTCTCTACAAAAAATACAAAAAAAAAATTAGCTGGGTGGGGTCGTGCATGCCTGTAATCTCAGCTACTTGGGAGGCTGAGGAATGAGAATTGCTTGCACCTGGGAGGCAGAGGTTGCAGTGAGCCAAGATTGCGCCACTGCACTCCAGCCTGGGTGACAGAGCAAGACTGTCTCAAAAAATAAAATGAAACAAAACAAAATACAATCAAGGCCATGAACTTCAAGTCTCTGTACAAAGTAAAAACAGTCAACACACATTTCTACCATTTATGAAAGATGAGTACAAGGCAATTACTGATTTTAGGTTACAGGAGAGAAGATTCCAGAGCACCTATAGGATCCCTCCGGGTAACTTCTGGTTGGTGGCCACGTGGTCAAGTTTGAGAACCACAGTCATTTCCAATTTTCATCAGTCTAAAATTTCTGTCTGGATAGACAAACTCTCTATTTTCAGAGTACAGAAACAAAGAGGGAGGATAGGCATTTCCATATGGATTTGCATTATTTAATTTTCCATATATTTATTAGTCACTTAGCCTTAGTTCCACAAACTGCTTGTGCATGATATGACAAAATGCGAAAGAAATGTTTCATGCAGACAGAATCTTAGGTTCAAAACGATCCACGGATTCAATTATGGTTCCATGATTCTGAAGGGATCTAAATCTACTCAGTAGGAATGATTACACTGCCAAATACTTTTGTATTATTTCAGCTTCTACCTAACATTTCATTGTGTTGAGATTTGCGGAGTATAACTCGAAAACCACATGACACATGGATTAGAAAAATAATTATCTCTAGGCTTCTGACATTAGTATAAGAAAACCCTAAGAGTATAGTCAGTTATTTCATATTATCTGTACTAATGTTCCACTTCATCAGTATTGGTAACTGTGAGGTGAAAAACAGATGCAGTAGAAAAGGTAGTGGTAAGATTGCAGGTACTAGAACCAGACTTTCTGGGTTTGAATACAAGATCCATATTTTTTAACTGTGGACCTGGGGAAAGTAACTTCACCTCTCAAACAATCTACCTTATTGAGGGGCTGGGTTTAAGATTAGATGACATAATGTGTGCAAAGTGCCCAGACTTGTGCCTGGTACACAGTAAGCACTCATTTATAAATGCTGTCTATTGATCTTATTGACCAGTGTTCATAAATGAGAGATAAGATCTTATCAAAAATAAGACATTATTAAAATAAGATATACAGAAGGATGACAGGCAGAAGAAACCACCCTCTTCTTTAGTGGCAAACCTATGTCCTTTATATATATATATATGCAACTTATGAGAAAATGTGGATTTATATCTTTGTCTAGATTACCTTCTCTAGTGCCATGCCTTGAGAAGTGTTCATGAAGCATTTTTTAACCTGGCCTAGCCCAATTCATACATACAAGTATAAAAAATGTAATGGATAGATGGCCGGTGTCTCTTGCCTGTAATCTCAGGACTTTGGGAGGCTGAGGCGGGCAGATCACCTGAGGTTGGGAGTTTGAGATCAGCATGACCAACATGGAGAAACCCCATCTCTACTAAAAATACAAAACTAGCAGGGCGTGGTGGCGCATGCCTGCAATCCCAGCTACTCGGGAGGCTGAGGCAGGAGAATCGCTTGAACCCAGGAGGCGGAGGTTGCGGTGAGCCGAGATTGCACTGTTGCACTCCAGCCTGGGCAACAAGAACGAGACTCCATCTCAAAAAAAAAAAAAAAAAAAGTAACAGATAGTAAGAAAGTTGTCAAATTTTTTTCTATTAGGAGGAAAATGATAATTGCTCAGTTATAACAATTTATTCCTAAAATAAAATACAATTATTAAAGCTACTAAACTATTAAAATAAATTAAATAATTAAAATAATCAAATTAGTTTTCTTACTAGAATGTATTAAAAGAAGAACAATAACAATAAACCCAAATGATAGTTTCAATTGTTTCATTAAATCAATGGTGATTGACTAATAAACTGAGATGTCAGTGATTCGGCGGATTTTTTTTTTTTTTTTGACACAGTCTTCACTCTTGTCACCCAGGCTGGAGAGCACTGGTGCAATCTTGGCTCACTGCAACCTCCACCTCACAGGTTCAAGCAATTCTCCTGCCTCAGCCTCCCGAGTAGTTGGGATTATAGGCATGTGCTACCACGCCCGGCTAATTTTTCTATTTTTAGTAGAGATGGGGTTCTGCCATGTTCTCCAGGCTGGTCTCGAACTCCTGACCTCAGGTGATCTGCCCACCTCGGCCTTCCAAAGTGCTGGCATTACAGGTGTGAGTCACTGCGTCTGGCCTCCAGTGGATCTCTTAAGCAACTGGTGCCACTGTGCCACTTCCTCCAGAACTTGCCAAGATTCACAGTGTGGAATGGAAACTAGCTGGCATAGTGCCACCGAACTAACTCTGTTCATGTAGATTGTTGCCATGCCCTGCTTCGAGGGACATAAACAACAGATTCCCCAACAGAAAGCTGGAAATCCCTCGATTTTAAATACATTTACCTATATTTTGCAATGACTAGGATGCTAAGGTATTTTTTTAAAAAAGGAAACTTACAATGCATTTGTCAAAGTTCCTTTTGACAGTCACCAAAACATTTCCCAATGTAGTACTTAGGAAAGAAGCAGGGTCCACATTTTGTGCAGTCCACACATGATGACTCATTTTGACTAACATATAAAGAGAGTTAAAGCTATCAATTTTGTCTCCTAATGCAATTAGGTTGTTCAGCTCTGGCTCAATGCAGCGAAATATTTTAATCATCATTTGGCGGATCATATCTTTCCTGTTCAGAAAACAGACAAGAAGTATAAAGTTATAACAAGCTTCAGGTGAATTCACCGTTAACTTTAATCCACTGGGTATATACAAAAGGACAAAAATACCGTAATTAAATTTCAATTAAAAATGTCTAAATAGCCGGGCGTGGTGGCTCACGCCTGTAATCCCAGCACTTTGAGAGGCCAAGGTGTGCAGGTCACCTGAGGTCAGGAGTTCAAGACCAGCTTGGCCAACATGGTAAAACCCTGTCTCTACCAAAAGTACAAAAATTAGCCAGACGTGGTGGTGCATGTCTGTAATCCCAGCTACTTGGGAGGCTGAGTAAGGAGAATCGCTTGAACCCGGGAGGTGAAGTGCAGTTGCAGTGAGCTGAGATGGCGCCATTGCATTCCAGCCTGGGCAGCAGAGGGAGACTCCATCTCAGAAAACAACAACAACAAAAAACAAATAAAAATGTCTAAATATGATTATAGTAGCTTTTGATATAAAAATATTTTACTGATGTTGGGTTTTATCATTTGAATTAGTTTTAATTTGTAAAGCTGGGTCATGAAATGTGCTTTGTGATTTCTAAGAAATACACTACAATTCAAAGGCTTCCCCCTACCAGCAAACAACAGACTGACTTCATCTTCTGTAAGTCCTGGAGCAAGGAAGAGTTGAAGAGCCATAAAATAGGACCTATTTTAAATCAGTAAAACGTTTGATAAGACAATAGACACACATGCTGGTACTGTGAGTGCTGTCAGGCTACTGAGAAACATCTAGACCCCTCAATGAGCAGCACTCCATATTTTAAAGTTTATTTTTTCCAAAATAAACAATGATAGTAACAAAGACATACTCAGATGAAACAGGCAGTGGTGTGCCACAATTATGTTGCCGTGATAATGTTCCTCCATCCAGGTCCTCTGCTTCAGCCTGCAAAAATTATTCAGGCACTTTACATAATAAAAGACCAACAATTTGACTAGTATTGATATAGCAAAAGCCTGCTCAGTCTTAAAATTCCTAGGAAAGAATACATTATGAAAAATAATGATTTTTAAAGGTAGCATTATGATAAAGCTAGCTATATAATTTAGTATGCTATTTAAGAATGTTCATGAGATACTCTTCTTAGGTTTTATCCAAGAACTTTTGTGGGGTGAGAAGTTGTATTTGTGTGTGCACCTGAGGGGAAGTAGGGAGGTACAGGAAGCTGAACGCAAGGTGTGGGAGTGGGGGCAGCTTGACAACAACCACCACAAAAATAGAAAACGTCCAAACACAACTTTCAAAAGAGAATTTAAAAAATTAAGGCAATCTCATCAATTATTCTAATAAAACTTCAGCATTAAAAAAATGCTATAAAAAATTCTTACAGAGGCCAACAAATAAACAAATTTGCCACCATTACTACCATAACAATGAACACTCTAAACCATTTATCATAATCCATTTCTCATTTATTTTATGACTGCTTTTATAAGTTGATTGTCTGTGGCATACAATTTTGAGATGATAATTTAAAAAACACTTTATTTGCACTGTTTCTAAGTTCTTCAAAATACTCAAGAAACTCTCTCATCTTATTCTCTTATATGTATGCTACCAGAAAGGCATGCTGAATAGGCACTATGATATCTACTTTACAGAAGAGGAAAGCCGGGGATCGAATAACTGGCTTAAGATCTCATGGCTAGTTAGTAACAAAGCCACAAGGAAGGCAAATCTGAGGCCTCATTTTCTTTTATTTATCATTATTGTTATTTGGTATACCAAAGTGTATACACTCTAACATCATTTTAAAACATTATATTTGTCTTGATGACTACTAAAATGTTAAACTAGCCTTTTAAATAATGTTCTTTGCAAAGTAAACTCAGACATTCCTCCCCCCACTAATTTAGAGAATATTTAGGCTTGTAATATTCTGAAATATTAAATTAGATGCCCAAACTTCATCTGTCACTGTTTTTATCATCTTGTGGTATTACAAAAATTCCTTACATCCTAAATCCTTACATCATAAAAAAATCCTTACATGATAAATTCTTTCCTTTTCTCTTCTGATAATAAAATTGTGACCACATATTAATTACGCTAATTATATTACAGATCATAAATACTATCCAAAATACACTGTGAGCCATACCATAGTTCCAGGCATACTTTGATGTTGCTGTAGTTTGAAAAATTTACTTATGAAGTCCTGTTCTGCCAGACATAGGGGCTCCAGTTCACTTAGTACCTGTTCAAAGATCTGAAGAAAACCAAAGTGATCCTATAACGAAAGAACTGCACCAAATGCTTAAAATAACACTCCACATTTAATTTTCTTTTCTGCACAGACCATGGATCCATAATCTCACTAATCTATGAATTTATAATCTCAATGGAATCCCAAAAACAAACTCTTCCAAGATCTACAGGACAATGGTATTAGCAAGGTATAACAAGGCCACAAAATAAACCTAAAATAAAACTCACAGTTATTCACTTCACATCTGGAAAGAGGAGCACAAAGATCAACTTTTAAAACTTATTTATGGCCAGGCATGATGTCTCATGCCTGTAATCCCAGCACTTTGGGAGGCCAAAGCGGGCAGATCACTTGAGCTCAGGAGTTCGAAACCAGCCTGGCCAGCATGGTGAAACCCCATCTCTACTAAAAATACAAAAATTAGCTGGGTGTGGTGGCAGGCACCTGTAATCCCAGCTACTTGGGAGGGAGGCAGAAGAACTGCTTGAACCCAGAAGGTGGAGGTTGCAGTGAGCTGAGACTGTGCCACTGCATTCCAGCCTGGGTGACAGAGCAAGACTCCATTTCAAAAACAAACAAACAAAAAAACTTATTTAATTTAGTACAGAGAAAGGCCAGCATCACAAAAGCTTTTATTTCCTCTTACTTTTTAGGTGCCCAAACAACTTAGATTTGAGATATAAGCATTTTATGATTTATAACAAATTTTAATAAAGCTTTTATGCCATTTCATTGATAATTCACATTTTACTTGTCCTTTGACTAGTTTTTTTTTTTTTTTCCCCAGATTCGATTCAGTTGGAAAGTAAGACATGGTTAATGCTTAAGAGAGCCAGAAGAACCCAAATCTTTGAACACACTTAGAGCAACCACAAACTGCTGTTAGAAAACTAATGTTAATGTTTAAGAAGTACTTGTTATTTTAGTTTACCTTATCAAATTTGGTCCTGTCGGCAACATCGAGATCAGAGGCAGACATGTTTCCCATATCCAACAGGGAAGATGACTGAGATCTGCGATTCCCTGAACTCTGAACACTGAGCTTATTTAGACTAGAAGTAGATCCAGTTAATTTCCCCGAACTTCCATGAAGACCTAAGAAATAATAAAACTTTGAAAGTTGTGATCTTCACAAATAAATGATCCAAAGTATAAAGCAGGGAGAGATCTTCTATATTCTACTGGCTTGATCTTCCAGGGCTCATATTAGTTAGTGCACAAATCTTCTATAAGGGATAGGTGGTATAGTTTCCTTATCTTCCATTAACACTGGTGTCCTAATCCTGAGCATATTGAAAAAAGAAGCGAAACTACACAGATCCATAGAATGGGACTGAAAGGGACCTTAAAGAGCATATTGTCTATAACCTGCCCATTTCATAAAGTCGCCTGGTGATATCGCTAGACTAAAGTAGATGAGGGTTTCTTTTCCATTCAAAAGGACAGGAATATGGATGAAGATCAATGAGGACCACGTTAGCATATTAGCCAGCATGACTTTGTTATACTTCAGAAGAAAACTGCTGCATCTCAATGTTACCTCCACAATAAATCAATATATTACGTTGAACCACATGAAACCGCCCATACTTGATCATTTTGCCCTACCAAAAAAAGTCAATTACATATGATTCAACTTAGTATGTTCCAAACTCTGAAACTGCTTTTCCAGTAAGTGAACTGATTATAGTCCTTTAAAAACTAAATAAAATGAACAGAAAAAACACCCTGAAAACTCGTTATATTTAAAATACAACTGAAATGTAATACATACATCACTATGGGACATCTGTGTTTAGGTAAAATTTTGGTATCCGTCATAGCCATGAGGAAAAATGAGAACATATAGCTGGCAATAGCTCACATACACCAAGGAATTAAAGGATTTGATTTTTAGAAGAAAATGTGATATTTTTATTCAGAATTAAACATAAACAATAACTAATATATTTTAAAAACATCCTTCCTGAATATCTCTCAGTTAACTTGTACTATTTGCTAATGGTCAGAAAAGACAAATGAAGACAGAACAGGTACAATTAAAGATAAACTTTGGCTTCATTATGTAAAATCCGACCATATCTATATAAGATTTTTTATAGTTTCTAAACAGCCTGAAAATAGAAGTATAATGGTTAAGTCTTTTCACAAATTTCTGACACAATGTTCTACTACTCGTCAAGTAATTTTAACTATATCATATATTTCTTGGATACAGCCATATCACTACCATCATGTTGGCTTTCTTTCACCAATACCTGGCAATTCGGAGCAATCAAAATTTTTGGTGTTACCTTTTTTCAAGACAACTAATTTCTAGACATTAAACAAACATGCATTGAGAATACCTACTAATACACTAAGCATACTCACTCTCTGTTTCCTGTTTGACAGCACTTTCTTTTCGAGGCAGTGTAGCTGTGATGGATTAGGTTGCAAGCATCAAAGACAAAGACAAGTTAATAAACTGCAATTTGCACAAACCATGCACAAGAGGAAGTTAAAGCTCTAGTTTAAAAGACACATGCAAAGAACCATGAGCATCAAGTAACAAGAAGTGCAAACACATGTTTAGTTGGTCACCTACTGTTTGAGAAATTATATGAGAGAAAAAACTTTACTTTTAATGTATTGTTTTTACTCAAATATTCAGGTAGAAATATCTAAGTGTAACCCCCCTACACTTTAAAATGTTTTTTTTTTTAAGTTTATGAAGCTGGTACACTTAAATTTAAAAGACTAAATTTGCAAGTTTGGGTTTCCTGAGAAAATATAATTCAAGTAAATAAAGTGGCAATTTATTAGAATGCAGCTGCAGATTTAGATGTCAACAATCTTGTATTCCCTGAAAACTCCTGAAAGGATTCTCCACTGACTAAATAATTTTATACTATATCCAACAAAAAATTATATGAGTGGGGCTTTAAAACCACTGAAAAAACTAATTATCAAGCTGAATTACTTAATCACTGGCTTTGTGAGTGCTCAGAATGAAAGATACATATCATAACACTAACAATCAGATGTATGAATAAAAGGGTAAAGTTTAGGGAACAGATGTAATATAAGAATTTGAACTCTTTTTAGGTCATTAGGCATTTCTTTTATCTAAAACTTCTCTCTCTATAATATCTATTAGATCAATATGAGAGCTAATTTTGCAAAACAGTCTATACTCAGAAGTTGATGTGAAAGGTGAAGAAAGATCATAGGATGAAACAGAATGTTAAAGAATAAAACTAAAACCTAAAAATATCTTTAAAACAGCAAAAAGATGTGTCAACTGACATTATCCCTGCCAAGCTTCAAGGCAAAAATCTTGTCACATCAGTGACTGGTATATCTTCATCAGTGACAGGTATATCTTTCTAGCCTTGGCTACCTGAAGCTCAAGGGAATATGAAAAAACAAGGCTGGACATTAAAGTGGCAAACAGGGATCACGCTGGAGCTACTAGCTAGCCAATCTGAACAGTACTTTCTGGTGCCTTAAGGTGTCACTATGCTATGTTCAGCAGTGCCAGAGCAAAATCTAATTCTTTATATGGTTTCTTTTTTTTTTTTTTTTTTTGAGACAGGATCTCATTAGGTTGACAAGGCTGGACCTGAACTCCTGGGCTCAAGTGATCCTCCTACCTCAGCCTCCCATATAGCTGAGATTATAGATGTGGATCACCATGCCTGACTAGTTTTCTTTCTTTAGTAGTCAATAAGGAATACAGACTTAGTAGTAGTGCCTATTAATTATAATTTGAGGTTCATAAAACAGCCTATATCCCTTATCAGCAAGTGATAATACTCAGGTAAAATGTTAAATATCTTTAAATAATCCCCACTAGAATGTAAACTTCATAAAGGTAGGGTCTTTGTTTACTGCTGCATTCCCAGTACTTATAACAGTGAGTTATTAGATAATAGGTAATTTATAAATATTTATTGAGTTAATCTTCCAGCCATCCCTGAATTCAGCATTGTATTCACGACTCTTTGGAATCAACAAGGTTTCCTAGTTTAGTGGAGAAACAATAATAGAATAATCTTGGCTATTTTAAAGATTTGGAATATTAAATTGGAAGGAGGGCAATGATTATGTAAATGTATGTATTAAGGGACTAAAATCTCATACAAATGAGAGGTGATATATATATCTCAACAGCAGAAAGTAAAAATGGTGACTAAAAAAATAATTACTAAATTTCCTTTCCCTGTCATTTCATTAAATTTGTAGAATACAAAGGAAAAAAATACACTGAAATATCAATCCTGTGGGAAAAAATTCCATGCCTTTGAAAATATCAAAATAAATCTATTTAAAAAGGCAGTAACCTACACAAAGGTCTTATCACAAAGAAAAGCTACTTCCCTGGTACGTTAGCATAATTTTGAATTATTTCAGCTAAGTAGATGTTAAAGACTTGACTCAAGAGTGGCTGAAAAAGAAAGGATTCTCTATTCCCCTGATTCTCTATCACTATATTGACTATATAGTTTCTTTTTGTAAGATGCATTCATTCTGACTATTCTTACCAGCATTTATTCTTACTAGCATTTATGACCCAGAATTTTCAGAGCAAACAAGCAAGCAAAAAGCAAAATTAATTTAAATTTCATTTATAATTACTTAATTTTCATTCATTGAAAAGTCATCATTCTAAAATGAGATTTCTATTTTAATTATAATTACAGATGCTCCTTGACTTATGATGGGGTTACATTTCTTGTTTTTTTTTTTGAGACAGGGTCTTGCTCTGTTGTCCAGGCTGGAGTGTAGTGGCACAATCATGGCTCACTGCAGCCTTGACCTCTCAGGCTCAAGTGATCTATGCCCCTCAGCCTCCTGAGTAGATGGGACCACAGGTGCATGTCACCATGCCTGGCTACTTTTTGATTTTTTTGTATATATGGGGTTTTGCCATGTTACCAAGGCTTGTCTCGAACTCCAGGGCTCAAGTCATCCTCCCGGCTCAGCCTCCCAAAGTGCTGGGTTTATAGGTGTGAGCCACTGCGCCAGGCTGGAGTTACATTTTGATAAACCCATTACACGTTGAAAATATTATAAAGAGAAAATGCATTGAACACACTCAACTTACTGAACACCAGAGGCCTAGCCTACCTTAAACATGGTGAAAACACATTAGCTTAGAGTTGGGCAAAATCATTTAACACAAAGCCTGTTTTATGATAAAGTATTGAATATTTCATGTAATTTACTGAATACCATACTGAAAGTAAAAAACAGAATGGCTATGGGTACTTGAAGTATGGTTCGTACTGACTGCAGACTGCTTTCAAACTACTGTAAAATAAAAAAATCCTAAGTCGAACAATTATAAGCCAGGACAGTCTATAGTATGAAAAATTCATTTAAACACAATTTGAATCACTGAAAAGATATCTTTGAAAAAAATGTACACTATATCTTATTTAGAACTTCTCAAGTCATTTGCATTTAACTTGAAATTAATTTTTAAAATACTGGCTAAAAGTTGGATTTTCAAACATGAACCAATTTTTATTCTCCAAATTGTTTATTTAGTTTTTCTTCTCCTGTAGCTGATATCAAAATAATTGATACTGTAATTTTCATTTGTTTTATAGAACATTTCACAAATTAGTGTGTCATCCTTGCACAGGGGCAATGCTCATCTTCTCTGTACTGTTCCAATTTTAGTATATGTGCTGCTAAAGTGAGCACAATTTTCTATGCACTCGATTGTCACAAATAACTCTCCTATTCCTCGCTATTTAATAGACACATTTAATAGAAGATATGTGATCTTAACACTTATAAAACTACAAAAGTACCTTTTAACCTGCATTATGTTAGTTAAAAATGTTTTTAACAAGATAATTTAAGAATTTCTCAAGGAGGAAAAAATTTAGGTTTCAGGTTAATGCAATGATAACATTAAGATACTATTGTACTTAAGTTATATTCTTATTATTTCATTTATCTTAATGAGAATCTTAGACTCGATAAACTATTATGATACTGGGATTAATGACCTACTCAGGAGATAATTTTAGAAATATTTCTCTCTTACCTCCAGTTTTCATATACTGAAGGAGTTCTCTCAAAATAAAATGGTTCACTAACAAGTGGTGACAAATATACTTAATGAAAACATTAAACATGTAACTGCATTAATAATATGCTGTTTACTCAAAAAAAAAAAGCATAACATATCCACAGTGAAACATTAACAGGGATATAAACACACTGCTGTTTAAGAACAATTAACCTTTAGGATGAGTTAGCATTTCTGTTTCCGAAAGCCTACTGTCCCAAGATTCTTATCAGTATCTGTAAAGTGTAGCATATTTACAGACAAATTCAAACCATTTCAAATGTCTGGACTAGTATAATCAATATATTAGTGTTGCATTTTTTTAAAAACAGTGAGTTACAGAATAATTACCCATTAATGACAGTCTTCTCTGTCCTACAGAAAAGAATGGAAACATGTACTATCAGTTTTGAATCCTGTTTCTTGATTACTGAAGTTGCTTAGGGCATAGGCTCCTTTCAACAGGCAAATGCTAAACTCATTATTCTAAAGGGGAGCTATGCAGACACACTGAGGAGTACACAATGTGGCCATTTAAGGCCAGGTTTTGACTTGAATAGGCACAAAACTCCATCCAAAAGGAACTCCAGAGATGGATACATGCAAGAGCAGAATGTGGCCTCGGCAAATCACCTTCCTCATAACTTGATACTGTCACTGGCTATTCTTTCAAATAATGTTTTTGTCCATTTAAAATACTTATAAACAACAAAAATTAACATGCATCAAAGCATCTCTTTAGAAAAATAAGGTAAAATAACATGAGAATGTTTGGTGACGGTTTTATAGCCCTTTGGCAGGGGAGAAAATATTTAAACTTTCTTTTTGATTCAAAATAGCCAGTGAGAAGTAAGAAGCCAGGAACCAGTTTCATTTCTATGTGGAGAGCAATGACTTAAGAGATTAGTGACTTGCCCCCAACTGTTATAAAAAGTCTTTTAGGGAATCAGTTAAACTGAACTCCCAACATCTATCTCTCAGTCTAGTACTTTCTCTACTTGACTGCACTTCATTTTCTCACCAACTGCTATTCTTATGAATATATATATTTGATTACAGCATGAATACACAATCGCTGTCACAGTCACATACTGCAGAATTTTAATTAAAGAAAATTTACAGATATACATATTTGTTCTATGAAACAGCTATAAATCAAGCCAATGTTTTAGACCTCTTTTTTCATAAATTCTGCTGGATCTACCTCCACCTTGCTTAAGAAGTCTTAGAATTATTTGTTATAAATAAAACCATTTTTAATAGGAAGATAATGAACTGACATGCCTAAGCTTACCAAACTTCTTGCTTTCTTTAGTTGTGCCAGTCATCTTGATCTTTGCAACTTCAAAGAAATCTTTGATTTCTCTTTCATATAGTCGGGATAAATAATCCATGTAATTCTTAAAATAAAAGTAACATGTACTTCTTATTAATAAAATACATATAACAATTTCAATTTTTCAATTCCTCAAGTCCTTCATGCTTGTTTTAAATTTCATAGTCCAAAACTTTGATGTATTTCACAGGATATAAAAATAGGTTATTTTCTGTCTTAAAAAACAATTGAATAGGTATCATAACATTAACAATTTACAAAAATATGAAGTCAAACATAACCATATTTATATTTTCATTTTTCTATATTACCTTTTGCATATTTTAAATATCACTGTAATCATACTATACAGAATGTCTAAATCAGAACAAACACATTTCTCCAGTCTCACATTTTAATGACAGCACAGTATTCAGTTTTGTTGGTGTAGCACCATTAAGTAAACCAATCCCCTAACACAGGACAATGAAGTGGTTTCCATGTTTTGCTATGATAGACAATGTTACAATAAGCTTTTCATCTCTAATGAACTATTTCTTTGAAATAATTTCTTAAGGATGGAATTACAGGGTCAAAGTATATGGGAATCTTAATTGCTCTTCCTCTGTATTGTCATGTTGCTTTAAAAACAGACCAATAATAAATAGTGTCAATGGCACTTAAGAATATTTAGTTTCACTGAGCCTCTGCCAGCTTGGGGTATTACTCCAAAATAGGTTATTTTCCATAAGAACTTCATTAGTATATCTTACAGTTTTCAAAATCAAGTAATTAATTTTCTTAAAACAGATTTGATTAATTCTCGCTTAAATAAAAACATCTATCCTTTGGCATACAAAAATCATTTCTTCATCATCTCTACTTATTATCACATAAAAATATACTCTCCAGAAGAGTTCCTCAACAGTGGGAGACTGTATATTTTTCCAAGTATGAAGTTAAATGCCACAAACAGAATTTGACTAAATTTAAATAAACCAGAAAATAAAATTTAAATAAAGCAGAAAAGTTGTACCTAGCTATTCTTTTAAGTTTATCATAAAATCTAAGCTTCAACTTCCTATATTATTTCAAATTAATATGTCCATTTTTAGAACATGTTTACCTGCTTTAAAGATCAGGTATACCTTCCAAAAGGTACATGTTGTGTAAATATTTGTATATTGATTCACAGTTTACCATTGATTGTCTTAAAATATTTTATAGCTGTATTCTTATAAAATAGCATTTGGACCAAACATAATATATATAGATCCTGTCCTTTTTCAATTTGTATGCCATATACATTTTTCACATATCTCTGTAAGAACACTTAGTCAAATGGGCAATTATTTCCCATGATCTTTGTATAACTTTAAAAGCAAATATAAATTAAAATTCCTATTTCATTGGGATGTATTACTTTTTCAGTGGGACTCAAATGACTTAGATACCTTTTTTCCTGGCACTCAACAGAACTCACTGATAGGAAAGACCACAGGAAGGTTTTACTGTATCAGTGTCTCTCCAAAACTCTATGATGCCAGCCTGGGCAACATGGTGAAACCCTGTATCTACAGAAAATGCAAAATTAGCTGGGAGCGGTGGCACATGCCTGTAGACCCAGCTACTCAGGAAGCTGAGGCAGAAGGACTGCTTGAGCCCAGGAAGTTGAGGCTGCAGTGAGCTGTGATCACATCACTGCATTCCAGCCTGGGTGTCAGAGTGAGACCCTGTCTAAAAAAACAAAAACAAAAACAAAAACAAAACAAAACAGAATACAACAACAACAGCAACAACAACAAAAACCCTATGGTAAGTTTTAAATTTTAAGATGGTACTTTAGAATGCTAGTTCACCATCTTCTCTACTGGCTCTCTGATTTTTTTTTCCTTCCACTCACCTCAGCTTCTCTGGCTGATTAAATCTGCCTTTCCTCACAGCAACCCTTGCCTCTAGTGTTTGGCTTTCGAGTAGCAAGCAGTGGAACCTGGGCCCGCTGTAGGGTCTCCATGGTTTACTTTTTCTTTATACAATGTGAAAGGAAAATAAATCTTGGGGCCCCAAAATCACTAAGTTATAGGGAAAAGTCAAGCTGGGAACTGCTTGGGCAAATCTGCCTCCCTTTCTATTCAAAGTCATTCTTCTGCTCACTGAGATAAATGCGTATCTGATTGGCTCCTTTGGAAAGGCTAATCAGAAACTCAAAGGAATGCAACCATTTGTTGCTTGTCTACCTATGATCTGGAAGCCCCCTCCCCACTTTGTTGTCCCACCTTTGCTTCGAGTTGTTTGGCCTTTCCAGACCAAACCAGTGTTCGCCTTACATATACTGATTGACGTCCCATGTCTCCCTAAAATGTATAAAACCAAGCTGTGCTCGGACCACCTTGGGCACATGTCGTCAGGACCTCCTGAGGCTGTATCATGGGTGCGCATCCTTAACTTTGGCAAAATAAACTTCCTAAATTGACTGAGATCTTGTCTCAGACATTTGGGGTTCACAACAATAAGACAAATTCTACAAATGTAAAACTGAGGTGGAGAGAAGACATGTGAGTCATCTTCAAGTCAGACTGCCAATCTCAGGAGGCTATTAGGAGAGGAAAACTCCTTTCCTACCCAAGCATGGATGGACCATCTCTACTAACTGCCCTACATGTATGACCCAGAGTTGCAGACGAGGGTAGCAGTCCCGGGAGGAGGGAATCTGGGCAGTCCAAGCTACAACTATTTTCTGTATACCAAAAAATGGGGCTTTGCTTAGATTCAGCCTCAGTACAGCTAGAGGCAGTGGCTAGTGATTCTTATTCCCAAAGAATTTTGAACAAGTTTTTCCTGTTCCTGCCAAAAAGTGTGAGCTGTGTAAACCTAACCAAGTGCAAACGGCTTTCTGAATTATGATTTCTTACTAAAGAAACACTGATTGGTCTGTTTCCTTCTTTTCTCTTTCATTTCTTTCTTCTTCCTTAAAATTCCTGTTTTTGACAACTCTTCAGCAACCAAATTAGATGATGAGGTAAAAATACATAATCTGTGAAAAGCTCAAATCACAGGATGACGCAACATTCCTGGGAAAAAGTCAATTTCATTTAAAAAGCTCATTAATATTGTCAATCAAAAATATACTCTGAGCAGAGAATGATTCCATAAATCATTACTAGGTTGGCTCTAATCTTGTTTCTTCACTTTAAATTACATTCATGAATACTGCATTATATATAAAGATAGGGCAATAATACTCACTGGGAACACAATTAGGCAAAAAGCTTATTGATTACTTATTTGAATATTCACTAGGGGACAAAGCACTTGTTGGCACAAAACTCTTAAGGAAATATAATTTATGTTTAATTATTCAGAATATTAATCCTCCTAAAACTTCAAAAGGCAAAGAATTCCAGTAATGTAAATTTTTTCCTTAAGATATCTCCAAATCAGAATTCTGTTGAATGAAAACAAAACAAAAGAAAATATAACACAACAGTGGAGGTGTATAATGCTTAATATACTAATTCAGAGGAACTAAAATAATCTCACCTAAAATAGCTAGCCAGACAAGAAGTATATAAGCACCTCAGGAGATTTTTTTTTTGAAAAGCATTTTTAAAATTATAATTTAAAAATATTATTTATTTTACTAAGGTTTATATCCCTTTTCTTATTATCTCAGTTTAGAAGTGCAAGAGCCAGATTTTACTTTAAATGGGCAAAGGCACTTCAAAGAGAAAATACATGAAAACTGATACATAAAAATGTCCTACTGTCAAATATGTAAACACAAATGCATGGATAGGAATACATAATTTGCCTCCTTCTTACTATCACACTTTTCATAAATCTCTACCTAACCCTTCTGCTTTCTTCTGAAGCATGACTCTAAGATACCAGATAGAAGTTGCTTTTATATTAGCAATTCCAATATTCTCATTCCACAGAGACAAAACATATCATTATTTTCAATTCTAGAACATCTTTTAGGGCCATATTGTCCATATAATTATTATTAATTATTAACACAGCTTATGCATTAGATTTCTTATTTTTAAACTTCAAATTCACAAAAACTTACAGATAAAAGATTTTAGATGTTTCTCAGAGTATTTCAGAATTTTAATAAAATGGATCTTCAGCCAGGACTATCTAGAATACTATTAGCTATTTACGTATTTGACTAGATAGGTGGGAATTCGTTAGCTCTATTTTTTTAAAAAGGGATATGATGTCCAATTCCTAAACTAAAGATCAACAGCATAAATGCCAGAAAAGGACTGTCCCTATGGCTTCCTGCTACAATGGCTATTAAATCTAAGTCAGGCCATGTCATTCCATGGCTCAAAGTCTACCATCTCCCCTCCCTACCCTGCAATGTCATGCACAGTAAAAGACAAATCTTTGCATGGTCCACAATCCCTTCCAGATCCACCCTGCTCCCACCAGGGTCTGCCCCTAGCTCACAGTGCTCCTACCACACTGGCCTCCCTGCTCTGCAAGCACAATAGGAACGCTCTGCCTTAGGGCACTTGCACTGTGCCTGGAAAGCTCTCCTCTGGAAATCCTTATCCCACGCCCTTCTCCCAGTCCTGGCATTCCCTGCTTTATTTTCTCTAGAACACTCAGCAGCACCTTTTAACATACTATATAATTAACTTTTTTGTCTGTCTGTCTCCTCTAGAATACGTACTCTGAGAAGGCAAGTATTTGCCTGTTTCCTTCAATGCTGTATCTCTAAGTGCTTACAAGTGTTAGCACGTAATAGGTGCTCAATTCATTTACTGATTGAATATATGAATAAATGACTTTGCTCTTCCCCAAGTGCAGAATTTTAGTCAGCAGTATATACTACTGTTCTAAACTCCAAGCCCAGCAAGTTTGGCATCAACCTGTTCCTTCTGCTGTTGGAGTCTCTCTTTTGGTTTATATTCTCTATCTATTCCCAACACCATCTTCCTGGCTCAACACTTCATTTCGGCTGGATTATTACTTTAGGTTCTTAATTAAATTTCCCTCATTTAATCTTTTCCCATGCTTGAGGAATGCTGGTAGGTCCCATAGCTCATCTTTTTCAACATAATTTCTCACTGCCCTAGAATAGGAAATTTCTGCTTCGGTCACCCTTAACCTCATTGTTCTAGGACAAGCGTGTATTTTTCCCACCTTTGTCTGCACATCTCTCTCCCCATCCCTGGAATGCCCTTTCTCTTATTTCTGGTTTATTTAATTGCACTCATTATTTAAAATCAACTGAAGTCTGATATTGTCCATGAAGTTTCCCCCATGGTCTCGAGACAGAGATTTTCCTTGTCTATACTGCCACACGCTTAAAATTCATTTCCAGTTTAGTGTTTAATTTTTTGCTGATTGTTTTATGTATGATTCTTCCCAGTCAGATCGAAAGCGCATTAGAGTAGATGCTTATTAGGTAGGCCCCAGGTGCCTGGAATAGTGGAATGCTTGCTTAATAAAGAGACACTTTGTATTTCCTTAACAGAACAGATTATAAATCCACAGAGGGCAAATACCTCACTTGCAATGCTCATACTTCCTTGTTTCTATACTGTACATAAAGAAACTCAGGAAATAAGCATAGCATTTAACTAAATTGATGCTTTAGGCTACAGTATGGCTTAATATTTTTCCATACTGAAGTTTAAAATTTAGCTCTCCTTTATCCAAGTAAATAAAATGAATGTTATCACTGGTAAAGAGCACTGACTCATTTTCTGCTTTGCTAAGAATGTACTACAGTATTTTAAACTTGGGGAACTGAACACATGACCTCTTAATTCTAAAAGATAATGCTCTATTCTCAGTGAGTAAATGACGTCAAATCCATACCTTTGTTAGTCCTTCATATTTTCCATAATCTGTACTCTTTAGCCACTCCATCAGCTTGGCATATCGGAGCAAATCTCTATGAAATGGATGATGATTGGGTAAAGTCAGTTCAACAGAGTGTTGGGCAAGAGTCGAACTCTGATCATGACCCTAAAGTGAGTAAAATAAGTAAATAAATGTAATCAACAGTACAAAGAAATGTTACAATAAAAAGTCTAAACAATGACCAAAATGTGGCCAAGCCAAACCAATAAGACATAGAAAAATAATTAAGAATAGAACACAGAAAAATAAAAACCAAATACTTACACAACTTTTATATCCTGTGTATATCAAATGAACATTACCACCATAAGATAATCATAAATACGCAAGAATGGCACTCTGATAAATCAACTACCCATTCCGTCTTCTAAAGGAATGAAGATGGAACGTTTTAATGAAGCTTGTCTCTCTCATACCATATTTCACAATTTACCAAGCAAATGACCTTCTTGATATAGCTTGAATTAAGAAACACAAATAGAGAAATCATTCAAAACAGTCTACATTTATGGTATTCCCATTAGAGTTTGTAATATTTAAAACAACAGATAAAAAAAAGTAGAATATAAAGTCTTAGAGCTTGGAATTGGAACCTTGGTCATCTGAGTCTTACTTCTGTCTTGGAGCAGATTCAAATTGAAAATACAATTTCCCAACAACAAGCAAAAGGCAAACCAAGACAGATTTATTTGATGTAATTTTCACTCAATCTAATTTGCCTAGATAGCCAGAAGTTATTTGTCAGCATTTTGTGAAAACTGTATTAAAATTACACAGACTGCTAGAGTTTTGGAGCTAGTTAACTCATTTCCTGGTAAGGTTACCTAAAGCTAATTATGAATGTGTATCATACTAGTTGGTATAAATTAGCTAAATAAGCATCCTGAATTTAAAGAATTTAAATTCTTTTAAGTTAAAAGGGATTTCTTTCACCTAATTTATATACTGTACTATATACACAAAATAACCTAGTGGTTATGAATTTTAAAAAATTTTCTTTTAAATACAGACTATTCAGAAGGAAACATTTCTGGCCTAGAGGAAATGAGGAGTTCCTTGGTAACTGAGAAAGAAAGATGGGAGTATAAGACATGCCAAGTACAAAAATCCACATCATTATCCATGTCCCTTCTTCATAAATGTTTTCAAATCAGTCTGTTGGAAAATTTTCTTCATGTGAGAATATATCCCAATTTAAAATGGAAATTAAAAAGAAAAAAGGACCCATTATACAGAAATTACATATAAAATGGTACAAAACAACCAATATACTTCTCAGATTCATCTTACTGATACCTACTTAGGTTAACTTGGGAAACTGAACTAGAGATGGCAGAAAAATATCACAAAATGAAACTGACCAGTTCAAAATAACAAGAACTAGAACACAGAGGCAACAGAAGTTCACAGCTACCACAGATGTTATACACAAGGTATATTAATAGGTCCATAATCCCTTTCTGTAATTCTGACAGCCAAAAAGCTCTGAAAACTCAGACTAAGCTTGGCACCAAAACAATTTTGATGGTAAAATGTGACCTGAACTGACATGGGCCTATTTATAGTGCTTAGAGTGACTATTCATATTTTTTGTTGCAAAAACATGTGCTTGGAGTGATTATATAATATACAGTATATATACTGTATTGCTTTTCTAAAATCTGAAACATTCTAAAAACACTCCTGACCCCCAGAATTCTGGATAATGGAGCGTGGACCTATGTGGATGTTCTTTTCTGGGTGGCTACCTGAATATAAAACAATCACATCTTCCAAAAGAATCAATGAGGACTAAGAGCTAAAGTGTTGAAGAATGGAACAATTCTGTATTTTTAGAATGCCTGGGCTACCATATCTTTTCTGTAAGGGCTAACAATAAAGATGAACAAAATCAATAATATTAAGTAAAATACACAGGCATTACCATTGGACTATTATCTATTTCTATGTTGCCAAAGGTCAATATAAACATTCTATTACAGAAATGTTTTTTAACCAAGATGCCAGAAGGATAATCAGGATTCTACAGCATCACATGTATTAGATACTAGCCAGATATAGATATTATAGTTTTAGGTCTATAAATGTCTCCAAATTGTGTTTTATTTTTTAAAAATTTATTTTTATTAATAGAGATGGAGTCTTACTATGCTGCCCAGGTTGCCCCCAAACTCCTGGGCTCAAGTTATTGGCCCACCTCAGCCTCCCAAAGTGCTGGAATTACAGGTGTGAGCCATTGCGCCTGGCCTAAACTATGTGCCTTAATTGGTCACGCTGATTAAAGGGGAAGAATATTTGACAGACTTATATCATACAAATGTTTACCAAATAGTTTTTATTAGTAACAATGTATCGTTATCCAAAACAATCTTCCTCATTAATTTTTCTCAATGATTCAAGACTCAAAATTATTGTCTATGTTCTTCTACTACTGTTTACTCAGGCACAAATGTCAATTAACTTGTTCAAGGTAACCCAGCTAGGAGGTAGGAGAGTCAGAATTTTGAACCCAGGAAGTTTGGCTCTAGTGTCTGCACTCTTAAGCACTTTGCTATAGTGACTTTTTTAAAGAAATGATACATTGGGGTCAAAATTTGAATAAATTTTCAAGATTTGGAACTCTTTCTTTCTGTTATGGCATACTTACTTATTCTTTTCTTAAAAAAAAAAATCTGAGCAAAGTTCCAACAAACCTCACAAAAATAGATCTTAATCACAAGTCTTTCTAAGCTTTTAACCAGAGATCATCAATCCGTGTTTACAAAAATGTGACATATGCTTAAGGAAACAATTTTTGTAAAAGAAATTGAATGTTGGTGGTCTGCAATACAGGTTTTATTTTATTATAGCTTGTTTCTGTATATGTATGTTGAGAGAAAAATTTCTAAACTTAAGCATATGGTAAAAAGTTCCACAACTTCAGTTTTTTCCTGGTTGTACTTTTAGTTCAGTGCATTTCAGTTTATTTTCATTTTCTCTAAGTTATGTACATAATCAGTCTCATCATGTTGCTAAAGGCAAAAGTAGATAGAATCATGAGGCCTCTGTAGAACCAAAGGGGGAAACAAAAGGCAGAGAGTAGTTATCAAAATAAATCTTTCAAAAAACAACCAAAACAATTTTTTAAAGGACATATTCTTTATGCAAATATTTCCTCAATTTCATTAGCCTTAATTTGACTGTTTTCAATATCATAATCCTAATTAGTGTAAACTGACCAGATTCTCATTCTTGATCTTTCTAGATACAGAAATCCCTAGTAAATGTAAAAATTATGGGCAAGAGCCTATAATTTCAGGGGAAGTTGAGTGTGTAAGATCTGAAAGATCTAAAAGAAGCTAACTACTCTTTATGTAACATTACTCTCATATTATATTACAGTGATTATTATATTAAAATACACTTCAAGTTTCACTTAAGTATAGATAACACAGAAGTATTAATAGGAAAGTTGCATTACAGATAGCATGCTCTGGATCAGTCATTCCCAAATGCAAGATGTTTTTCCTGGCCTATAGCAATAAGAAAAAGTACAATGAAAGAAGTGAGTCCTTCATAAGGGTAAATGTATTAATTTTTAAAATCGGAAAGGAAATTCTTATTCTTTTAGTGCCAAAATGTCATTTTTAAAATGAAAAGATAATGAAAGTGGATAATAGTATTTCTTTTTAAAGGTCTTTATTTGGTAAAATAAAAAAATTGGTGATTTGGTCAGTCTCCGAATTTTATTTCTTTTAATTTTACTAATTTGTGAATTTTAAAAAGACTGAGAATCAATGCTTTGAAATTACTGTTATATTGTGAATAGATTATTTTCACTGGATTCTTCAGTACAATATTTGTAAATGTTGTAACTATACATTTGCTATAAACTGTATTGCATGGACTCGTTCAAGTCCTACCTTATCTGCAATTCCTTCCATATCTCACTCCTTAAATTCTCAATAAACTCACTTTTGATTAAACCTTTTTAGCACTTACAGTCCACAGTTCTACAATTAGCAATTTATTACATACATTGCTAATGTACATTAGTCTTAACTCCTTACAAAGAGTAAGTACATTAGTTTTAATTCCTTCTTACAAGCATCTTGAGGGTAGGAACTATTGCTTATTCTTATATATGGTAGACAGTGAGTATATAATAAGCATACAATGAAAATTCTGTGATTGCCAAAGAGGTGTACCATATTATTTTAATCAATTTTCCCAGCTTGTCTCCCTACCAGGAATAGAAATACCCATGTTTCTCAACAATTTTGCTAGGTGACCTGATGCACTGAATGCAACACTAAGAAAATCTTTCTTATGTGTGGGATATCTTCTTCCACCTTTTTTGGCACACCCCAGGTTGTCGCAGCATTCTGGTTTTTAACATGCATCACTCACATGTAATAACACATATTAGCTTTTCAGAAATGGGAAGCATTCATCTTAAACGAAGCCATTAGTTTACAAGGCAAGAAGCAAAATCATAAATAACTGCATGTTACAACAAACAGTTAAGGGTACAGAAAAGACTATTGTTTATTGGCTGGTATTTTCAATACTATCTAACAAATGTGGATAACATAATTGTCAACAGTGTCATTTTTAAAAACTAAGGAATTGTATAGAAATAGATGTTATTGAAGTAAGTACCTAAGAAAAACATGAATTAGTATTTCCTATGTGACATTTAAGTTTACTTTTTTCTCGACACTTTTCAGTCAAGTGGAATGTTAAGGGAATCTCTCTGATTCCCCCCTACCGTGCTTTTAGTTAGGTGGTCTTCCTTTACGCTCCCACAGTCTCGCTGTCATAACATTTATCCCTCTTGAGTATATTATTTGTTTGTCTCGCTTCCCTAGACTGTGAACTACTAGAGGACAGGATTGGTCTCTCATTTATCCCAAGTCAATGTCTGGTATGTACCTCAATCACCTGGCAATACTAAATAAATGAAGGATTAATATTACTACTATTACTAAATGAAGGAGCAATATTACTATTTATTACTAAATGAAGTGAGTGAAAAAATGACAGAAAGAAAAGCAAGCAGAATGAGATTAAATGCTTTTTTGGCCAAAATAGTCTCTACTATGGGACATTTAAAAACTGCTACAAATGTGGTTAACAGGTAGCTTAAATCAGTAAGTTATAATCTGTAAAGATTCGGCTGCTGTTAAGTTTAGCAAACTTTATAGAAAAAAAAAAAAAAAAGAATCAGAGAAGCTTGAGCCAAATTTGATGTACTCACAGGAACCGAAAGAAAGTAGGACCTGTTATAGAGTTGAAGGAGGGCCTGAGTAAACTAATTGGAAATAAAATATAGTAAATACAATTGTTTTAGAATATTGCAAAGTGAAAATAAAGTAAAAATCCATTGTTTTCAGGCAGTATTTCTTGATGAACAAGATATCCCCCCAATTTTTTTTCATTCAATAACTCTAATAAAATAAAAGGGACTTTTAAAAGAGATGAAAAAATAAGAAACCTAATTTATTGTATTAGATATTAAAATGGCTTTTATTCAAATCCCTCAAAGGTACTCTTAATATTATTAATGACAATATTATTACCACACTCTTAATTATAACATCCTTTTCCATATAAAAATATAGGTAAAGCATTTATATGAAGATTAGATCAACTGAAATTTGCAGTTGAGCTACAGTCATTTTCTTAACAATTATACTATGTACTAAGTACACAGAACTTACAAAACATTTAAAACACTGAATCAAGTCCTGAGTCTCACCTCAAAATACTGAAAAATAAAACAGGTCCAATAGTAAACATCTAACAAGTTTGGACTTACTTTTATAAATAAAAATATCTAAGTAGTATATGCAATTCATATGCATAGTTATTTGATTTCTAGAATCAGAGAGCATCAGCTGAAAGGAACTAGACTGTCTACCAAAAGAGGCAGCTGAGGCCCAAAGTACATCTATGAGCAAAGAGGCTCCTATTTCAAAATCTTAAAATCAAATATGTGAAGGAATTGACTGCAACCCCAATTAAACATATTAACATTTTTGTGGAAATGTAAGGTTAAGATAATACATAAATAAGCTATAAGAACATGCTCGTTTTAATAATAAAATAAAATTACCTGTTGAACAAAAACATTGTTGAGGTGACTGGCCAGTCTCCGGGCAAAAAGCTCTCGCAAATCACTGAATCGCTGCTGTTGCTGTTTGACTGCCAGAAGCAAGTCATGGCCTGACACAGAACGACATTTTGTGACCAGTTTAATGGGTAAAAAGATTTCCTTGATGTTTAATGGAACATTAAACGTATCTAACGTTTTGAAGAACCCAAAAGTTTTATGGGTGTATTCATTTACTTGATAAAAGTTAAGCAGGAGAAAAATGGGATTTCACAGTAGTTCTCAAAGTGTGGTCTTGCCTCACCATCGCCTGGGAACTGTTAGAAATGTGGATTCTAAAATCTCAGCCCAGATCTGCTGAATCTGTGACTGGGGCCAGGCAATCTGTGTTTTTAACAAGACCTCTAGGGATTCTGACGGACACTCAAGTTTTGAAATAATTGCTCTGGTCTAACCAAAGCACCTACTTTCTGCTGGGTTCTGTGGATAGTACTAAATAAAGATCATGGTGTTGACTATAGTCATTGAGGACAATTAGAAGGAGGAACTGAAGTAAAAAAGTTCCTAGTATCAATAGAAATAAGTTGGGAAATCAGTGAAACTTGAATAGCTAATAATGTAACCCTAAACCACTTGTCTCATGTATTTCTTGTCAAAACCTTTATAACAAGTTACAGGCTTAGTCTCAGATTCTTGGTCACATTTTTGTCATTTCTAATGAACATACCTGGTCGAAGAGCTACATTCATGCACTGCAGAAGGGCATCAGCAGCATTGGTGCAGGCCTCAATGCCTCTGGAAGAAGCAAGATCTCCTTCCTGAAGGGCCTTTATATGACCTTTGGCCAAGTCCATGTGGTTCTAGAATATGTGCAAACACACCATTTGCATGTGTAATTTTGGGAGATTTACAGGCAAGATGCTACTCAGTCCTATCATTAGGTCTTTGGAATTATTTTAAATCCTGTTCTCACAAGGAAATTAGAAAATGTTTACAAATGGGTTTTATATATCATCACTAGTTTTTTTTTGTTGGTAATTTATGATCATACTTACCACAAGGAACTCTATCTCAGATAGGAGTTTTACATTATTAGTGTTACTAAGATGAATTAGGTGGTTGCTTTCAGAGATCTGATCCATTTGTTCTTTTACACTTTGGAGCATTTCCTCATAACTGCTCAGTTTCAGTTCAATCTGATCTACCTCCTTTAGAGCCTCATCTAGCAATTTCATCAGGATGTTGACTTGTTTTTCAGATGCCATGATTGACTGGATGTTAGCCTACAAAGTTAAAGACCAAAACAAACAAACAAACAAACAAACAAACAAACAAATACTTCACGTTATTTAAATGTGTAAAAGAATAAAGGTGAATGTTGCTAAATTTCCTTGAAAGTAGCATAACAAAAATTGATATATACCTACACATCTACTTCAGTTTATCACTTTATGTTCTTCCATGTTTTACACAGTATTTCATGCAGGTACACTTGCCTCTAAATCAATGTTAGGGACCATGCCTTAGGATTTTATATTTCCACAGACTGCACAAGTAAGGTTCCAGAATGCACAAGTAAGGTGCCAGAAAGTATCATTAGTAATGGCACATTCTCATTTCTATACATTCAGGAGGCATTAGGCCATGTTATCTCTAACATTTCCTCTAATTCTACCAGCTAGAAATTTTCTTAACACCTATGTGAAACCCTAAATAAAAGCATAATCACCTATGTGATATCTTAGTTGAGAAAGCAGCAGTGGTATACCAGACTCTGAAGGATATATGAAACTAATTTATAACTGTAGTATGATGGGAACTAGTAACAGGATGTAGAAGAGCATATGGCCGATAGATAGCTCCTTCTATCATCTTTTTTCTTTTCTCTTTCAACTGTGTTTTTTTTTCTTCCCCAGGCAAAGCAGTAACAAACCACCATCCCCTTATCACTATTTTCTAAATGATTCTGACTATTGATTCTGAATTCCCTGAAATAAGGAAACTGCCAAATCCAAAATTAAACTGCAAAGCAATATGCTGACTTGGAACATATATACAATATTAATTAGAACAAAAAATATAAATCACTAAGCCATATTAAGAAGGCAAGTAACATGGTACGATGAAAAACCTGGACCAGAAATTTAAAGAATATCATTGTACAGCTGACGCTGTGGTTTCACACGTTATTTATATACTATCCACAGTAAATAAAATGTAAGTGCAATACGACTTTAAGAGTCAGAAGGGTTCAGAAGCCACTGACATCTCTTAAGTAACAGAGCTGGGGTTTGAATCTGCCCAGGATTTCTTCCTTAACATCTTAAAATCATTTCTAGGCTTTGCTTTCAGTGAACTCTGTAAACTTATAAGCTTGGACTATTCATATAATCTCTCTGGGCCTGAGTCAGACCCCGTAACTTCCGTACCTTTCATGTATACAACACTAAAATTTAAGTCTTTAAAATGTTCCTTATCCTCTGAGGGATTTCTTAAATGCTTACCTTTTCTTAAAACCAGAACAAACCCAAATGATTTTAGATTACTCTAGCATAAGAGATGCTGTGCGTTTGATTTTTTTGTTTTGTTCTGTTTTGTTTTGAGACAGAGTGTCACTCTGTCACCCAAGCTGGAGTGCAGTGGCACGATCTCAGTTCACGGCAACCTCTGTCTTCCAGGTTCAAGCGATTCTTGTGCCTCAGCCTCCCAAGTAGCTGGGACCACAGGAGCATGCCACCATGTCTGGCTAATTTTTTTTTTTTTTAGTAGAGATGTGGTTCTGCCGTGTTGGCCAGGCTCATCTCGAATTCCTGACCTCAGGTGATCTGCTCGCCTCAGTCTCCGAAAATGTTGAGATTACAGGTGTAAGCCACTGCCCCAGCAGGTGCTGTGCATTTGAATTACACTCAAAAACTGCACACAAAACAAAAAGGTCTATTCTAAAACATTTTAGCAGAGAAGTCACAGATCTTTTTCTCTGGCTCTCCTGTTTTCACCACACTCACTCCACTCTTCTTTGGTAAATGATTCACATATTTCAGCCACATTTCTCTCTGTATACTTCATCTCTATTTTTACTTTTTTTCAAACCACACACATACACACAAATGCTATTCTTTGGCACTGAACTATTCAGACATGTTTCAGAGGCTGAGCGAATCAACTCCCAAGATGTTCTTTGGCCTAGTTTTTACTCCCGTCACTTCATATCAAGAACCTCCCCAAATCCAGAATCTCAGCCAACTGTCTTCATTGGCTTAACAGGAATAGTTCATCTTTTGAACAAGAACAGTAAAAGACTGATGGCAGCTGGTAATGTGCTTATAGATAAAGATGGCAATAACACACTATAAAGGCTTAAGTGCTGAGGTAGTATAATATGAACATCATTAGCCTTCTCAATCCACTATACATCACTTATTCATAGAATTCAAAAAAGTCTTACCCCATCTAGCACCTGCAGCTCTCTGGACAATTTTTCTGCAAAGGCTTCCGCATTCGAGATTGCATATTCACAGCCTTCCATCATTATTTCGATATCCTGTTCTTCTCTTGCATTTAACTCTTGGTATTCATCTACTACTTCTTCATCACCTCCTGTCACACTCTGATTTTCTCCACTTGGAACAGATTCTTAAAGAGGCAAAAATTCGAAGTAAAATAGTCAAAAAAGTAGAAAAGACTATAACATAATACATATAGCTAGGTATAGTTATAAGCACAGGTCACATTTAGCAGCTGAAAAAGAGGATAGAATGATTCAAACGATATGAAAAAAATCAAACTTTATTTTTATAAATAATTTCATATGTTAATAAAATAAAGTCCTAAAAAATAAATAAAAAGCATGCAGTCTAATGCACTAACTTACAAGTGTTATAACAGGCTTTCACCACAATTTCCCAAAATACAATTAAGCTAAAATGTAAAAACAAAACACAAAAACAGGTGGAAACAAACTGAAACATTTTTTCGTACCTGATGTGGCTGTTGCTCTAACAAAACAATGACCATGAATTCAGTACACACAAAAACAATTTACTTTCCTTTTTTTCCCAGGTGAAATTTTTCTTTTGTTACTTTTGTTACTTTCATCTTCAGTATGTATATTTTTGCCAAATACTTTTTAATTAAAATGAAAAATGCATCTATAATCCATAATTTATTTTGGTCACTAGAATATTAACTGAATTTTCCATTTCTTTGCTTAAAAAAATTTCACATGCATTGATAACATTTCTAAAGATAAGTTACAGCTTTCTCAATAACTCTAATGTAAGAGCAACAACAACATGGCTGTTTGAAATTATAAAAAGTTAAACAGGCTTCATGCTTTATAACAAAAGACCAAGAGGTCAAATCTGAAATGCTTTCTAGATGTTTCAGTTCATTTTTTTTTTTTTTTTTTGAGGAAATACACTAGCATGTGAGCACTGTATATAAAGTTTGAGGTTAGGAGGTAAAATGAAAGAAATCATTTTTAACTCCTAAGATGTTGTTTTATCACTCAAATAAAGTTAGCAATTTCACAGACTTAATGGGGCATGATTTAAATCACAAACTCTGGATGCATTTAGTATTCAATATTTTATACGAAAATGAATATTTACATTCAGCATGACCTGAAATACGTTCATTTGTCCCAGAACAAAAGGAAGACTAAAACTTTTGGTACAGGCAATTACAGATTTTAGTATATAAGTTCTTTAGAGAGATATTACCAATCTCCTTGTCCTTTCAATGAGTCCATTTAATTCACTGCGAAAAAGTTCAACTGTCATGTGTGACAGCTTATTAGCCACTAGGGGGCAGGGACTGCCCAAATCATTCTGTACAGGTCCTTACACAAGTAGACTTAAACAAATATTTTACACGATTATAATTAACTGCTTCAGAAGTATTTTCTAATGATATGTCCTTTGAAAGCCAATAATAAATACTATCATTAATTTTATTACTATGTAGCTTTTTAAAATAAATTTGTCCCAGTACATCGTTTCATAAAACATACAACCAATGGTATATAACAAAGGCAACTAATAAAAACATATGGAATAGAAGAAGAAAAGGTGTTACGCACCTTCTGTAACTTTAGGCAGTTCTGGAGAGTAAAAAGTATGAAAAAAGCAGAGGAAAGTAAGCAAAGAATATTAGCTGGGTAGAAAAGTAAACAGGCTTAAATTTTTAAAATACTACCCATATCTCATTTGAACTTCACGTTAAAGTTCAAAAGACAGCCAAATCAACTACCAAGTGGAAAGATCCATAAGAAGCTAAATTTGCCATGTTCATTTTTCTTATTCACTTTCTGATAGTGACTACAAATATATTTATCTTTCTAATTTCTCTTAGTCTTTTAAGAAACAGTACTAACTAACCTTTAGAGGAGAAAACTGGGAAACTAATCATTTCCTGGGGATTATATTTAGGTCAGTTGTGACTCATGCATGTAGCCTAGTTATGTTACTCAAGGCCCAAAAGCTTTACCCAGACACTCCCTCACAGAGGATTAGTCACAAAACATGGTTAGAAAGGACAAGATTGAGGCAAGTAAAAAATCACACAAAATAACAGTTCAAGCCAGCATTTAAGGATTCAAGTCAAAGATTCTTTTTTAAAAAGCTGGTTGCAAGTAAAAGAATGAAAGAAAAGGCCAAATAAAAACTTCAATCTACTTCAACTGCTGAAAAGTCCTCTTTTACAAACCTTATTCTGCTGAGGAGCCCCATTATTTAACTTACATATTCAATTGTCAACAATAAAAACTACCAAGTTGCCACTGCTACCATTTATAATCAAAATAGTCTTACTTAATTATTGAGCTCTTAAACTGGGGTGGTAATAATTTTTTATTTGTTTTCTAACATCACTCAAAACTTAGAGACATTTTTTTTTTAATGGGAATTAAAGGCTGTGATTTCAAGGCCCATAAAACAAGTTTGTAGACATTAATGAAGCTATTCCCTGAACTCCACTAAACCAAAGCAAGAGTTACTGACGTATAGCAAGTGATTTTCAAAATGAGATCCTTAAGGATCTTCTCAGTATTCTTAAAATCGATCTCAGTTAGGGTTAATGTTTATATACATGAACATGTCTATACTCTTGTTTTATGGCCTGAAAAATTGAATGCCCTTTTTTTTTTTTTTAAGTTAGACACTTCATTTTCAAAAACAGTAATACTCTTCTCACTGATTTTGGTAGTATTTCTTAATGAGGCAGATCCAGGTAGGGTATGTATTTTTCTATATGACTGTCCTGAAATATACTGGTTTAAAATCATCTTACACAATAAATAACATCTGGAAATGCGTAATATTTGAAGACAGAACAGCAAGCTTGTGAATCACTGAATCACTGACTCATCAGAATGTTCAACCCTGAAATGGTAAAAAAATAAAAGCCATTCGAAGCAAATTAAACCACGATTCAAGGCATGAAAAGTTACCATAAATTTCTTGAAGGTCATTCCCTTAACACACTCAATTACCAAGACGTTGGGGACTAGTGTTGGTGAGATGGCAACCCTGGGGATTCCTACATAAGACCAGCACTACTGGTGGCTGACATATGTGACTTGTTTCTGCCAGTGCCAAGCATCAAGCCTAAAATCAGCAGCAGGCTCACTAATTACTAAGTGCTATCTTACAATGTTTATATCTTTAGGAAAGAAATTTTAAAAGTAGAGAAAATCTCATATTTTCACTAATTAATGGTAGAGTTTTTGTCTTGTAACACAAAATGATGCATAGTAACATTCCTGAAGATATACTGATCAAAAATATTCTAATAATCTTCATGTCTAAGGATTTTATACTGGTAACATAATAATAGCTAATATTTACTGAGCACTTACTATGTACCTGGCACTGTTCTTACTATGTTCATATATTAAGTAATTTAATCCTCATAACAACCCTATGAAGTAGATACTATTATTATCTCTAGTTCTGAGATAAGGGAAACTGAAACATAGAGAGTAAGTATCAATGCAAAGTCATATAGCTAGTTAGTGGCAAAGCCAGGATTTGAACCCAAGAAGTCTGACTTCAGAGCTATGTTCTTAACCGCTACATCTACCCTCTGTACAAAAATACTGCTACAAGGATATTTATCCCAGAGCTGTTTAAAAGAAGCAAAGATTGGAAAATTAAAAAATAAATGATTAGTTAAATAAACATGGTATATCCATATAATGGAACACTATGGTGCTACTGAAAATAATGTTGGGGTAAGTATTCAATAACATGAAAAATGTTCATGATACATTATATGAAAAAGTATGTTAGAAAACATAACGTAAATTTCTTTATCTTAAAAAGGTGTTTATGCATAGCAAAAAGACTAGACGAATATCTAACAAAGTGCTAACAGTAGTTATTGCTGAAGAATAAGTGGTTTTTATTTATTTATCATAATGTATTAATATTCTACAATAAACAAGCATAATTTCTGCAATAAGAAAAATTATTTTAAAGTTCTTTTGCGATAAGATAATTCAGTATTCTAATTAATTTGAATGATGTCAAATTATATATTCACTTAAAGATATAATTGATTTTACATATACATTTTTATTTAACTTTACCTTCCAAAAGCTGTGAGCTAACATTGACAAAATCAATTTTCTTCCGGAGATATCGCTGATTCAATTTCCAAATGCATGAAATAAATGCATTCTTTTCAGCAGTGCTGCTGGCAACCCATTTATATATTTTTTCAAAGTGTAAATCAAATTCAGGATTTTCCTAAAATAAAAATATACAAAAGATATTATTTTTGATCACATCCTTTTACATTGTTAATGTAAAATCTGCATAGGAATTTATGCTGTTTTTGGAAAATGAAGGGTATTAAAAATCAGCTAAGCAACTGGAAAGGAAGAGTTTGGAGAATTCAATTTATAGCAAAAAGTTTACCACCCCAAAGAAGCTGGATGAAAAAACAACATACTGTTGTGGTCATTTTCTTCCTATGCCCTTTAGGTCTGTGAGTAGAAGTATAGGATGCATTAATGGCTTTGTGGCTTAGCTTCCTCATCAGTAAGATGACAATGGTCTCTAGCTTTGACATGGACCTAATTTTTCTTTTTAAATTGCCTATAGAGTTTTAGTTATACATTTTCTTTAATAATGTACTACTATTTGAAACTGTAATTGGACACTAACTCCCTAATAAGGACTACATCTTCTAAGTATAAAACTTGAGAAAAATGCAATGTATATCCTGGTGTACTTTCTAAGAACAAGTGAGGTGAAAAGCAGAGATTGCCCCTAATTATTTTCTATTTTGAAAATAAGGAATGATTAAAGATATCTTGAAAGCTAAAAGTGCTGCTAGGTCTCAAAGTTCTTTATTTTTTTGAGACAGGGTCTCACTTTGTTGCCAAGGCTACAATGCAGTGGTGCAATCATGGTTCACTGCAGCCTCCACCTCCTGGGCTCAGGCAATCCTCTCAACCTCAGCCTCCTGAGTAGCTGGGGACATGGACACATACCAGCATGCCTAATTTTTAAAATGTTCTTGTAGAGACAAGATCTCCCCAGGTTATCCAGTTGATCCTCCTGCTTCGGCCTCCCAAAGTGCTGGCATTACAGGCATGAGCCCTGTTCCTGGCCTAACATTCTTTCATGTGATAAAGAAGCTCAACCAATCTGAGAGAATTACACTATAGTTTCTTCAAGTCTCTTAAGCCACGTTACAGCAATAATCCACATCAGGCTAATATTTCTCCCTTGAACGAATAGAACTACTTGACTATTATATAAAAAAACAGGCTGGGCTTGGTAGCTCACGCCTGTAATCCTAGCACTTTGGGAGGCCGAGGTGGGTAGATTGCTTGAACCCAGGAATTTGAGACTGGCCTGGGCAACATGGCAAAACACTTCTCTACAAAAAACACAAAAATTAGCCGGGTGTAGTGGCATGTACGTGTAGTCCCAGCTACTCAGGAGGCTAAGGTGGGAGGATGGCTTGAGCCCAGAAGGTGGAGGCTGCAGTGAGCCAAGATTGTGCCACCGCACTCCAGCCTGAGTGACAGAGTGAGACCCTGTCTCAAAACAAACAAGCAAACAAACAAACAAACTTATGGATGTATACTTCACATCCAAGGAATTAAAAAATAGGCTCAAATATTCTTAATGTTCTACAGGGTAAAAGAATAATAATATATTTGATTCATTTAAAGTGTTATTTGGGGGAAATGTAAATACATTAAAGTAAGGGAAGTTATATCAGACTTTCACTGTGAAGAACTGGAGTATCTCAGGAATCAGGACTTGACCTTTGGTAGAACAATCATATTACAGCAGCATGGAACTACTAATTCGTTCAATTTATAGCTTAATAAACAGAATTGAAGCGTCAAAAATTTAAAACCTGCATTTACAATGAAAAGGTAATTGCATTATTACTGACAAAAAAATACAACAAGAGTATTGGCAACTAATATGAAACTTGATGGGAAATAATCTCTTCCCTGGGAATATTTCCCATAATACCATAAAAGAAGCTGAGTGCTCCAGTGGCAACACTCACAAATCAATGTGTGATACTAAATGGCTAATGTTAAGTTATGTATAAAAATTTTATGTTTTATATCCATATATAGCATACACACACCAAGGTGCCTACATAAAATGCAAAAAAAAAAAAAAATCCATTAAGCAAGTTGGCAAGAGGCATCAGCTGTGAGAATGCATTCAAATAAGCATTCAGCAATGTTACTGAATTATGCAAGTCAACAGGGTTACGAAGTGCAAAACTACTGAAGGGAAAAATGTTTTTTAATAAAGGTGCAGTTTTAAAAACCCTTAAAGTGTTTTGTCTTAACAGAAAACAACCAGAAAAGTTTCCACTCTTGATCCCTCCCCATGGTAATAAAAATTACTTATAAAAGTTTTTTTTTTTTTTTTTTTTTTGTGGAGACAGAGTCTCACTCTGTTGCCCAGGCTGGAGTGCAGTGGCGCAATCTCGGCTCACTGCAACCTCTGCCTCTCAGGTTCAAGCAATTCTCTTGCCTCAGCCTCCCAAGTAGCTGGGACTACAGGCGCGTGCTGCCACGCCCGGCTAATTTTTTGTATTTTAGTAGAGACAGGGTTTCACCGTGTTACCCAGGCTGGTCTTGAACTCCTGAGCTCAGGCAATCCACCAGCCTCGGCCTCCCAAAGTGTTAGGATTACAGGCCTGAGCCACCACGCCTGGCCTAAATTATTTTTAAACATCCCATTATAATTTTCTTTCCAATCTCCATCTTTCTAAATTTCTGTCAAATCCTGTTTCTACATTTCACATTTTTCTAAGCATTGGGTGCTCCTTAGGGATAAAACAAAGGGCCAGTAAGTCTAGAATACTTAAAGAAAAGGCATGATTTACATTTGGAAGAAATCTGAATTATACAGATATAGAGGGCTCTCCTCAAATTGTTCTTACTTCATTTTTTTTTGCACCCAACTCAACTACCTGTCATTTTGTCCAGATTTTTGATCCTTGGAGGTTTGTACCAAAGTAAGGGTAAAATCAGAATTTTATTTTATCAGATTGCTTTACACAGGCAGTTTTTTTGTTTTTTGTTGTTTTTACTTTGTGCCTTTTTAGTAAATGTATGAGATTTGTAGAGTCAAAAAGCACCTGTAGTTTCACTAGTATAAGCCTTGCTATTATGTTCGTCCCATCGACATACAAGTAGTTGTGGTACAAAGTATTCCCTTGTGCTATGGAGGTGTGTTAGGGCTGCAGAGAAAGATGAAGGGCAGAGTGAGAGAGGGCCAGGGGCAGGAAGCACCTAATTTAATCAAAGGAGGCCAACTTGATTGCTTTGAAAAAAGGGTATTGCAGTGAAAAGCTTTGAACTGTCAGGAACATAGGTGGTCCTTTAATGTGATTATCACATTAATCACCTTTCTTGGAGTTTGAGTGTGGTTTATCTATAACGTGTAAGTTTATATCTTCATAGATCTTATTATTTACATTCCTTAAAATAAGATATGTAACCCACTATCATTTCTTTTTTTTTTTTGATCCACAAACATCAAAGCCATGGTGGCCTCAAAAGGCCAGTCTGGCTGCCCCAGCTGGTGATTCTATGTTTACTCATGAAGACTAAGGAAGGATCACTTTGGTTACATGATTTTGATTAAACAAACAAACAAACAAGCAAAAAAACTCATGACACACCACTTTAAAATTCATACTATGTATAGATTTTATACAAATTATACTTAATCTAAACACAGAAATGTATACAGTCAAGGTAATTTTGCTCTAGTTTATGTAGCTTGTGCACAAACATAATTATAGCTTAAAAAAAGCAAAAAAATAAGAAAACAAACATATATATTAATTTGTTTTTAGATCATTTTAGAATACGTAATACCATGTTATAAAATGAAAGATGCTTTCTGAACACAGGTCAAAGAACTGAGAAAAACCTACTTTGATAGCATCTTTGGCATCTACCACAGCAAGATCTCGAAGGGTCCATGCAATCTGCCTTTTGTAGAAATCTCCCTTATCGGATTTCTTGACTTTGACCACCTTAACCTGCACAGGGCGTTCAGTTGTCACTGTTGAGTAAAACACACACTTTTATTAGAAATATTACCCCTTTCACTCATTCTTCATTCACTCATTGCAAGTATAGCTTTCAGGTGCCTAGTAGCTGATACTAAAAGAGGTGTAATACTTTGCAACAAGTGCTATGACTGAGGAAAGCACAGAATCCTAATAGAAGCATCTAAGTCAGACTAGAAGATCAGAGGAGATTCCTTGAAAAATAAAGGAATGATATATTAATAATAAATTAATTCAGACCAGTTTTAAAGAAAAGTATGAGGTAAAAATCTAAAGAATGATTGACACAAGTAAAGTCTGCGAGGCTTGAAAGAGCAAAATACCATTTCAAAGAGCAACAATATATTTATATATAAAGTTCTTACTATGTTGCCCAGGCTGGTCTTAATTAAACTCCTGGGCTCCAGCGATCTGCCCACCTCAGCTTCCCTAAGTGCTGGAATTACAGGCATGAGCCACTGCTCCTGGCCTAAGAATTTCTTTATAGGAATGCAAGAATGGCCTAATACAAATACATTACGAATGAGTGAGGTCATTCTAAAAAGTCAATTTATCATTTGAAAAACCAAGTACAATTATATACTACACTAACAAGGAAGAAAATTTTATGATAATATCAATGACATGAAAAAGCCATTGATAAAATTCAACTCCCATTCATGATTTTTTTAAAAAGTGTAAGAAACCAGGAATAGAAGGGAACTTACTTAACACTGTAAAGTATAGCTATAAAAACCCTATACCAAATACCATGCTTAAAAATGAAGTCATTCTCCTTGAGATGGAGACTGTATTGATAGTCCTAACTAGGAAACTAAACCAACAAAAATAAAAGATATAAAAACTATAAAGGAAGGAAGAAAAATATCACTACTTTCAAAAAGTCTACAAATAATTAGAATTAATAAGAAAGTTTGGCAAGACTGATAGACATCCATATAAAACACCAACAATTCATTGTAGAATTCTAACAATATATGATTTTAAAATGTATTAATGTTAATAAGCGCTTTCATGACTATCAAATAAAATCTAAGAATAAACCAATACCCAGGAGTAAATCCAAGAATATACATGCCAAACCTTTAGAGAAAATGATGAAACTTATAAAGTTAAAAAACACCTAGATAAATAGAGAACTGTACCATGTTCATGGACACAAAGATTCAATACAATAAAAATGCAAGTTCTCTCCAAATTGAACTATAGGTTCAAAACAATTCCAATCAAAATCCCAACAAAGTCTGAAACTTGACAAGTTGTTTCTAAAATTTAGGTGGAATAAAGAACAAAAACAAGATAAAAATAACATATAAGACGACAACCAGAAATGCTCACACACACCATGACAGATGTCGACACAGGTGAACTAAGACTAAACTGTAAAAGGCAAAATTATAAAACTTTTAGAATTTAGGAAAATATTTTTATGACTGCACAAAAGATACAGGGAAGGATCTTTTAAGACACCAAAAGGGAAAGCCATAAAGGATTAATTAATTTCATTTAGTTTAAATTATAAATTTCATTAAAAGGCATCATAAAAAGTGAAAAGACAAGCCACTAACTGGGATGCATACAACCAACAAAAGGTTGATACCCAGATTATAGAAAGAACTTGTACAAATCAGTAAAAGGACAAGCAACACAACAGAAAAATGAGTAAAAGGCTTAAACAGGTAAATTTCATACACAACAGAATGAAATGACTAAGAAATTCATGAGAAGATGCTCAATCTGATCATTATAGGGAAATATAATTTAAAACCACAATGAGATACTATTTCACTGCCACCAGATTGGCAACAATTAACAGCCTGTCAAAGCCAAGTGTTAACTAGGAATGTGTTGACCCAACAATTTTTCCAATTACAGAGACAATGAGGATATTCAAAACAAAGAGGAAATATCTTCTAAATAATAAAAGGATACAAAACAAGTACTCTTTCTTACTAAATACCCACCTGTGGCACATAAAAAACAGTTCTTTTTCTTTTTTCCTGCTTTGCAGACATTCACAATGCTCAGCAGGCGTTCATCATTTGGTGTAAAAATGTCTCTTTGTAATGCATGCTTGATTGCTGTCATCTTTCCTCAGCTGAAAAATGTGGAGTATAGATATTAAGCTCACCCTCAACATCATTCCATCTTATACTTCTGAATTTATGATTTGAAAATAATTTTTGGTTAACAAGCCTAGGAAAAATGATTTAATATATGAATATACCTATATCACAAAAATACAAAGCTGTAAGTTTGGAAATAAAATTAGAGAACCAGTGTTATCAAACTCTAAAATGTTTGGAAATGCTCACCAAGTATACACACACACACAAGATTTAAGAAAAAAATCTTCAACCCACTGCTCAATCTTTTAATATAGTTTTCTACAAAAAGAACCCTTACAACAATAAAAGGACAAATAACCCAATTAAAAATTGAATAAAAGACCTGAACAGACATTTTTCCAAAGATATAAAAATGGCCAATAAGCATATGAAAACATGCTTAACATCACTGGCCACTAGGGAAATGCAAATCAAAACCGCAATGAGGTATCAACCACTTTACACCCATGAGGGTGGTTAAAATAAAAACGATAGAAAATAACAAGTGTTGGTGAAGATGAGAGGAAACAACTCTCATACATTGCTGGTGGGATTGTAAAATGGTGCAGCCACTTTGGAAAACAGCTTGGTGACTCCTCATAAAGTGAAACATGGGCTACCTTATAATCCAACAATTCCACTCCCAGCAGAACTGAAAACCTATGTCCACACAAAAATTTGTACATGAATGTTCATGGTAGCACTATTTGCAATAGCCAAAAAATAGAAATAACAGAAATGTCCATCAAATGATATATAAACAAAATGTGGTATATCCATACAATGGATTATTATTTGGCTGCAAAAAAAACAAAGGGCCGGGCGCAGTGGCTCACGCTTGTAATCCCAGCACTTTGGGAGGCCGAGGCGGGCGGATCACGAGGTCAGGAGATCGAGACCACGGTGAAACCCCGTCTCTACTAAAAATACAAAAAAATTAGCCGGGCATGGTGGTGGGCGCCTGTAGTCCCAGCTACTCGGAGAGGCTGAGGCAGGAGAATGGCATGAACTCGGGAGGCGGAGCTTGCAGTGAGCCGAGACTGCTCCACTGCACTACAGCCTGGGCGACAGAGGGAGACTCTGTCTCAAAAAAAAAAAAAAAAAAAAAAAAAAAGGAAATGAAGTAATGAAACATGCTAAAATATATTGATGAATCTTGAAAAGATTACGCTAAGTGAAAGGAGTCAGCCACAAAAGACCACATATTGTATGATTCCATTTATATGACATATCCAGAGTAGGAAAATCCATAGATACAGAAATATAAGTGGTTTTCGGGAGCTGGAAGGGAAGGTGGAAAGGAGGATTGACTGTTAATGGGTATGGAGTTTCTTTTTTGGGGTGATGACAATGTCTTTCAACTAGATAGTAATGATGGTTATACAACCTTGTGAATATGCCGAAAATCACTCAATTATACAATTGAAAAGGGTAAATTTTATGATACGTAATGTCAATAAAACTGTTATAAAAATAGGTTTCCACTTATCTCCTTTTTCTTATCTAACTCAGCATCTTTTCAAACATCAACTTAAAATAATTTTAAATCTCTATTTTATTTTTCATATACATATTTGTGTGGATATGTATTACAATTTTTCAATGCAAATGTGTAGTATTTCATACATGTGAGCTTGCCTAGGACACTAACTTCTAAAACACTATTTCTTTCTATGGGAAAATGAAGAAATCATGATTTTTAAATAAATGATTTACAACGTATTTTTATAGCACAATGACTATTTTGTAAACCCAGTCTTTCCAATATTTTACTCAATCTGTAAAACTTCTATCTCTGCTCCAATTCCAAAAATTGCTTTTCTCATAAAATTCACATCTTCCCACTTCCACTTCATCTCAGCCTCTAGTCTTCTGACACTGCCCTTCTTTCTGTTCTGTTAATCTGGCCTCTCCAAGTTTACTTCTTTTCCAACCTAGCCTGGAGACAGTGCTCATTTCCCTATACCTAAACTATCCCCTACAATTATTTCACCCTGTTTGTAGACCAGCTGATCTTGTTTTTATCAATCTCCATAAACTGTATTATTTTCTTCACTTCTCTTGGACTACCAGATGCCACTTTCAAAAGCCACATATCCACGCTCATTGCGTGCATTACAAATATCTACATCCAGTGAAAGTTAGACTTTCAATGCTGCTCGGCAATTAATCCCTCATTTGATGATTCCTTTTTCCGTTCCCCATGACTATTGTTGTAAATCCTTATTACTCTCCTTCAGTTTCCAGGTCTAGCGGTTAGCCTCTTCCCTCTCTGCAAATGACTTAACAATCTACCTTGCAGAGGATATAAAAGCCATGAAATACAATTTTCCCCAATTGCTTGCTTCTCCATCTCTCCACACCTTCACCCAACCTATCCTCCTTTTGGCCTATTATAGAGTGTCCATGCTGCTAATCCCTTAATATGTTGTAGGGCCCAGACACTATTTTATATTTCTTCCTAAGCCCAAGCCACAATGGCACTGGCCAGTTTACTTTTCTATCTCTGGGCTTTTGTTCATGCAATCTTCTTTTCCTAGAATTCTCTTCTCCCTAGGAAATTACAATTCATCCCTCAAGATTGTGCTAAAATGTCATCTTTTCTGTAAAGTAGCCCCCTCCCTGCCGCCGCCCCACGCAAAGAGTAATTTCTACCTCTCTAACACTTCCCCTCTACTTCATAAATACGGCATTTATGAATTGTATTTTCTAGCTAGCTGTATTTTATCCCCTATTAAAAGTAGGACCATGTCTTAATCATCTTTGTATTCCTAGAGCTTGGCAAACTAGGCATTTAACAAATGCTTAAATTCACTAACATGACAGCTATAGCTCCTCCAAGATTCCCCTTTTCTAACTTTCACATCTATAAGCAAATGTCCAGGTTCAAAATCTACCATATTTGCTTCCCTATTCCCTTATCAACATGAAATCTGCTACCACATTCTGCGATTTCCCCCATCTACATGTAATTTATTCCTCTCTTTTCGCACTGCAAATATACTGACCCAGGTTCATATCAACTTTACTTAACCCTACAAAATCTGGTTATCTCTTTGCAAGGTCCCACAACCCTGAACAGCAAGATAATTTTAAAAGACAGTTTGTATCACATCACGCTTTTACTCAACGTTTTTCTAATGTTCTCAAAAACATTCCACTCCAAGCACTCTGTTCATTTTGGACATCAAATCTTCACTTTGGTACTCTCCATGTAAGGAATATCATCTCCGCCCTATCCGAACCCTAATTACACTTCATGGTTTACATGAAGTTGATTCAATGAAGATCTTAATCCAAAGTGATCTCTCCTCGAAATTTCTACAGCACTTACTGCATTTGCTAAACAAATCAAGCATTTGCCATCTAATGGGCTCATTAAATCATAAGCTTCTCTATCTCAAGAATTCTCTTAAAGAAGGGAGGGATGTTCATCATAGTTTTGTGTTTAGTGGATACTTAAATATCTTTTAAGGTAATTAGAACTGAATAGTAAAAACTGGTCAAATGAATAATAGGGACCAACGTTTACCACATACTCCTTCTCTGGCTAAAAGCAACTGAGTGTACAGTAAGCGGCAAAACAAGACAGGATTGGGCATACCTCATAAAGGAGTTAGCCATAATGAAAAGCAGTATGTGACTCTTCATTCATTCAGCAAATACTCATGCTTATTAGGTGGCAGACACTATTCTAGGTTACAGTAGTCAACATGACAGATATGTTTATGAAGACCTGAAGCCGGGTGTTTCTATGGCATTTACATCCTAAGAGTCGAGTGATTAACTCTTCAGTCTTTACGGTACTTTTCTGAAAGTCAGTAAATAAATCCCTAGAGGTCCTCTAAAATTATTCTCCAGGTCTGAGAACCCATGTCTGACCACGTTCCAAAGGCAGCCAGCCACTGCTTACTCTGTACTGGTTGTTTCCTTCAGCTCAGTTGGACCACTACACTGTGTGACAAATAGCCGGTCAGCGTGAGTGCCCGTGTGCACTGGGCCCTGTATGCTGCTGAGATATATCAGTGCATGAAGCATTGTCATCTAGAAGATAAAACTGTGCAAGGAAATAGAGAAATACACTTAAGAGATTTGGCAGGGGGTGGGGGGGAGTTGGGGTTGGGGAGCCGGGATGTGAATTTGGACAAAGAGGAAGGCACAGTCACGCTCTCCTCTCCTGGTCCACGCCAAAGAGCTCACGATCAGGGTCATTTTGCACAAACAAAATCTGGTTCCGATGGGCGGAACCGTAATGGGGCGCGTGAGGACTGCCCTCCCAGCTCCGCATTCTCCTAGACCCGAGGACAAGGGGCTGGAGAATGCTCTGACCAAACTTCGTCTTACCGGGACAAACGGGGAAAGGAAGGTAAGAAGGAGCGGTGCCCGACCCCAGGCGTGGAGACAGCAGCCGGACTGAGGAGCCGCCTTAGACCCTGGTGCCTGTCAGCTCGTCTGTCCGCCGCCGCCGCCGGGACTACCGGGCAGCCGCGGCCGAAGGCTTACCGCAAGGCCGGACTGAGCCCGGCTGTGCCGAGGCAGGTCTTCCAAAACGGAGACCGGATGGGGGCCACTAGGATGCGCCCCTCAATAAAGCGTTGAACGGGAAGCGGCCCTTCCCCCAACACTTCCTATATCCGGGCATGTGACAAACTCCGCGCCGGAAGTTGACCCCGTAGAGAAGGAAGAAGAAGCGACCGGGGAAAAAGGGAGCGACCAATAGACGCGGAGGGGCGGGGCGCCAACCGACGGGCGTGGCCAGGCGGAACAAGGCCTCATTGGAGGGGCGTGTCAGGGAAGGGCAGGGGCGGAGCGCCAACCGACGGGCGTGGCCAGGTGGAACAAGGCCTCATTGGAGGGGCGTGTCAGGGAAGGGCAGGGGCGGGGCCTTTGTGGCACAGAAACTGACTTGGGAGTTGGGGATTAAGAGTTATTTATTCAGATATTTGCAGCAATTCATTTAAGAAGAAATTCGATTAAATGTTTTCTTTTTTCATATGTAAAGCTCTATTAACTCTAGATCTTTGCTACTTAAACCTTGGAGAGCTTAAATGAGTTAAATCAGAATCTCTGCGGGTGGGACCCAGACATCAGTACTTTTAATATCTTCCCAGATGATTCTCATATGCAGCTAAGGTCAAGAACCATTGTCCTCATGACCTTGATACTCAAAGTGTGGTCCGTGGATCAGCTGCTTGGGTATCATCTGGGGGCTTTTTAGGAAATGCAGCCTGTCTGGCTCACTTCAGATCTACTGAATCAGAATCTGCATCTTAGCAAGATGATGCTTATGCATATTTAAGTTTCGGAGGCATAAATGATGCCAATGTTGCTGGTTGCGAGGTGGGTGTTTTATTTATTCCATATTCCTGGCACCTTTTTTTTAATGCTAGGCACTTTGATTCCAGGTACAGAAGTGATTCAGGCATGAATCTTAACCTAAAGGAGTTCACAGTGTGGTAGGACTAGACAAGGTGTAGGTACAAATATGTATAAAATAGGACACAAAATAAGTGACCAAAGAGAGGTACAGATCAGATAAGTGTGCTAGAAATTTAAATGAGCAAACAGTAGTTAGAATACTTTTCACTTTCATCAAATGACTTCCCTTTTAAGAGCAGGATCTGGTTATATCTTTACAAAGACCCTTTCCTGCTTGGCACCGGAATGCTTACTGTGGACACTCTATGACAACTGCATGTGTTTTTTGGTCCTATTATCTTTCTTTTATTTACCTGTATGTTTATAGCCCTCCTCAAAGTTGGGAAATGAATTGCATTTCAGGAGCCTAGATCTCTTTCTTGAACCTCAAGATTTGTGTATATACTGCCCATCGCCTGACATTTCCACTTGGATGTCTTATAGACACCTCAAACGTGTGTGTCCAAAAATTAAATTATCCTCTCTCCTCTTGGATTCCCTGCAAAGTGACACTTATATGCAACAGTTTATTTGGAAATTTGATCCCAGGGAGCAAAATGAGGGAAGAGGAAGAAGACAAAACAAAAAAGAGGGAGATGCAGTATAAGAATGTGTTACTGAATTGGTCATCACCATATTTGAATGTATTCTCAGTCCCTTAGGACCTTCTAAGAAGCTTTATGAAATGAGTCTCAGAACTGTCCATTAAAGGATAGAATGGAGGAAGCATTTGTATGTCGGCTCCTCTCCTCTTTGATCGAAGGTTAATGCCCTTGGGCATTAACTACTTCACACTTACAAATCGCACAGTTATGAATGCCAAGCTGACTCCCACATCAGAGACATGCTGGGGCAGGAAGTGAGAGGAGAGGTGCTGGTATTTCGCACTTGTTCAAAGGTCATCAAACCTGCTCCGAGCAGGTTGCTGCAGCAGTGGTTAGAATAATAGGCTGAAGGGATTTGAAGTCATGGCCTAAGTTGCACAGAAGGACATAGAAGGTGTCCATACCTTGCAGCACTCTGATCTGCCTGTGCGCTCTGTTATGTTCAGTCCTTCACAGAGGTCTCTTCAAGGTGATGGCCAGCCACAATCTCAGCAAAGCCTTAATATAAGAGAGTTAATAGAATAAGCTTCAGTTTTTACTGCTGCATCAATGTCAGGACCATACTTGTCTTAACTCCCTCTTCCACTACCCATTCTAATTTTCCCTCACCATTGACCAGCACATCAGCTGGTCTAGGTTGTTTCTCTGGTGAAATGACCCCCACCTTCAGCCTTTATTTTCCTTTCTCTGGTTAAGCCATGATTGCTGTAATTACCTGTTCAAATTATCCCTGGGTACAGAAACACCTAGTAAGCCCCAGCGAATTATTTGGATTCCAAATTCCTCCCTAGTGCTATTGTGGAGCAACAATCCTAGATCCTTTTGCTAATCACAGTTGATTACTCCCACAAGCATAGTAACTCCTTTCTTTGCCAGCTTGTCCACTTCCGTAAGAAGCACAAGGTAACTAAGTAAAAGTTTGAAGTGCAATGAATTCCATAGTGTTTATCCTGGTGGCAGCATTCCCCACTCAACCCCTGAAGAACCAATTATTGCAATCTAGCAAATACTAATTTTTTTTTTTGAGACAGAGTCTCGCTCTGTCACCCAGGCTGGAGTACACTTACATGATCTCAGCTCACTGCAACCTCCTACCTCCTGGGTTCAAGCAATTCTCATGCCTCAGTCTGCATGGCTTACTACCATGTTGCTTCCAAGTCTTTGCTCAAATGTTACCTCACTGAGGCCTTCCAAGAGAACCTATGTAAAATAGTCCCCCAACCACCCTCCTCCCACTATTTTTTATCTTCCTTTTTTACTTTTGTTCTTCATGGTCCTTGCTACATTTTGATATATTGTATATATTGTTTGTTCATTTGCTGTTTCTCTAGAATGAAGTTTTATGAAAGCAAAGATTTTTATCTGTTTTTTTCACTGATGTATCTCTGATTCCTGGAACTCAGAATAATATCTAACAATTACATAGCACTTATTATGTGCTATGTACTATTCTAAGCATTTTACATGTATTAATTAACTTAATCATCACAACTACCCTGTGAGGAAGGAATCTTTATTATCCTCATTTTAAAACCAGAAAACTGAGGAACAAATTGTCTAGTCCTAGGACACATGGTATACCATGGTAGTCTCTCAATGAATATCTTTATGTCATCACAGTCCACTGCGTGAAGTAGACTTAAGAAGCAACATGAAGTAATGAAAAGTATATCACTACTGGAATTGACATGGGAGTGGGGCAGGGAAGTGCTGGGAAGGGAAGGACGTGGGCCCTGGCTAGGGTTCCACCACTGGGCCTGTGCCCATGGACCTAGGTGAGGACAGGCACTCCTGCCTTCCTGCCCAAATGTTGCATTTTCCAAGACCACCCTGGCCTGCCACACCCCTGCCTTGTGCCTATAAAAACCCTGAGACCCTAGTAGGCAGAGACACAAGCAGCTGGATGTTGAGAAGAACATATTGGCGGAAGAACACACAAGCGGCTGGACGTGCATAGAAGCATGCCAGGGGAACAGCACACAACAGATGCAGGCAGGCCATCAACAGGCAGGCCATCCACCGGCAGAATGATGCAGATTTTGGCCCCAGGTGGTCAGGGGAGATCTGGGCTGCTGAGCAGCCGGACTCCAGGGAAAAACCACCTTCCCACTCCATCTCCCTTCTGGCTTCTCCGTCTGCTGAGAGCTACTTCCACTCAATAAAATCTTGCACTCATTCTCCAAGCCCTCACGTGGGATCCGATTCTTCCGGTTACACCAAGGCAAGAAACCTCAGGACACAGAAAGCCCTCTTCTTGCAATTAGGCAGGAGGTCTAATTGAGCCAGCTAACACAAGCAGTCCGGATGACTAAACTAAAAGAGCACCCTGTAACAAACGCTGAGCAGGGCTTCAGGAGCTGTAAACGTTCACCCCTATACGCTGCCGTGGAGTCCGAGCCCCACAACCTGCCCTTCTGCGTGCTCCCCCTAGAGGTTTGAGCAGTGGGGCACTGAAGAAGTGAGTGACACCCCCATCGCATGCCCTGCGACGGGGATAAGGGAATTTTCCTGTTTCAGAATCACACAGACCAGGGGTTCAAATCTGGTCTTTACCCTTTACTGAGTCAGTGCCCACAGGGCAAGTTATTAACTCTTCAGAGCCTCAATTTTCTCATCTGTAAATAAAAAATAGTAATCCCATCTTGGGCATATTTGCTAAGACGTTTCTTGTAAAGCACTTGTCTCATTGCTTGGCACACAGTATAAGCATTCAATAAATGGTAGCTGTTACTACATGCAGATTGGTTTAGTAGATTAAATTGGGCAGATTTACCTACTTGAAAAACATGTAATAGTCACCCAAGGAGGTTCTACCCAAGGAGGTTCTGAGGTCCCGCTTCCTTTACATAGAAAGAAGGCTGTATATATTAACATGTGTCACATATGAGGGAATCTCATACTTACATAGCATGAAATAACTTTTCCATTGTTAGTAAGCTCCAAGGGAAAAGTCTCTTCTAAATGGTGAAGAGTAGTAAATATTGATGATTTATAGAAGTTAATTGTTTCCTCAGAGAAATCGCTCTTGTTACTGTGCATCAGTAAAGCAGAGGCCTGAAGACTGTAAAGACTTCATGTTCTTCTCAAGACCTGAATCCATTTTGCACCTTTTGAAGGGGGAGGGAGACCATCCTTTTCCTCAGCTTGAACCCCTGAAGGAGGAAGGGCAAAAGTGCCCCACTCCCTCTAGGGCTGTCTCTGATGACACACCCATCGGTGGTAGCTCCACTGGCTTTGAGGACATTGTTTAGTGAGAAAACTCATAGATTTCATGGAAGTGGACTTTCATATTTCATATTTGGATGCCTCTTTTACTGGCATCCAAACTGTCTTTTGATATCAGTCTGATTAATTTTAATTTGGGTATAAAGCTAAGGGATCTTCAAATGTTTAAAATGTTCAAATGTTTAAAATCATGTAGATTTATATAATTTCAATTTGAAATGTGACATTTGAAACATTTGACATTTATTATGACACTTACTTTCATTTTTCTCTTCTCTATTTCTTAGCATTGTTTTCTTATAATTTAATGATGAATGTTCCTGTCTAAGAAAGGAAGAACTTTTTTTCAGAGATGTAAGACTATTAGTATCAACACAAAGAACACCAAGTAACTCTTTGTGGGGGTTGGGGGTGGACAATGAGAGTTACAGTGCTGCACTTCCCAGATTCTTTATTTTCTTTTTCATTCTGTTTTTTCTGGAGACAGTCTTGCTCTGTCACCCAGGCTGGAGGGCAATGGCGTTAGCTCACTGCAACCTCTGCTTCCCAGGTTCAAGCGATTCTTCTGCCTCAGCCTCCTAAGTAGCTGGGACTACAAGCACGTGCCACCATGCCTGGCTGATCTTTTGTATTTTTAGTAGAGATGGGGTTTAGTAGAGATGGGGTTTTGCCATGTTACCCAGGCTGGTCTCGAACTCCTGGGCTTAAGTGATCTGCCTACCTCGGCCCAGATTCTTTATTTTTTAAATATCTGTAACAACTGCAGCAAGGAAGAAATGTCTCTACTGTTAAATATATAAAGCAATTGGTGTTTGTTTTAGGTTTTGTTAGAAATAGATGTAAATATCCCCACATGATACTTTCCATTTCTTTGTAGCTTTATGGGAGGAAGTCAGGGAGTCACTAAATGAGGATGGTATTTACCTGTATCAATATTAATTAAGTAAATATTATAAATAAATATTAGTTAGATAGTAGATGCACATTTGACATCATTATTGGAAAGTAATATAATGTGACATACAAATAAATATAAGGAAGGCAAAGATTGGCTTGCAGAATCACATTGTGTCTCAATGCTTTTCTTATGCAGCTGCCTTATTTAATATACATATTGTAGAGTGATATTACAATAAAGGGCAGTCATTAAAAATGCACAGTGCTGAACTCCGTATACACATTCTAGGAGATTCTCTCAGAAGTGCAGAGATCATCTCTTTTTTTTAAATTTTTTAATTTTTTTTATTTATTATTATTATTATACTTTAAGTTTTAGGGTACATGTGCACAATGTGCAGGTTAGTTACGTATGTATACATGTGCCATCCTGGTGTGCTGCACCCATTAACTCGTCATTTAACATTAGGTATATCTCCTAATGCTATCCCTCCCCCCTCCCCCCACCCCACAACAGTCCCCAGAGTGTGATGTTCCCCTTCCTGTGTCCATGTGTTCTCATTGTTCAATTCCCATCTATGAGTGAGAACATGCGGTGTTTGGTTTTTTGTCCTTGTGATAGTTTACTGAGAATGATGATTTCCAATTTCATCCATGTCCCTACAAAGGACATGAACTCATCATTTTGTATGGCTGCATAGTATTCCATGGTGTATATGTGCCACATTTTCTTAATCCAGTCTATCATTGTTGGACATTTGGGTTGGTTCCAAGTCTTTGCTATTGGGAATAGTGCCGCAATAAACATACGTGTGCCTGTGTCTTTATAGCAGCATGATTTATAGTCCTTTGGGTACATACCCAGTAATGGGATGGCTGAGTCAAATGGTATTTCTAGTTCTAGATCCCTGAGGAATCACCACACTGACTTCCACAATGGTTGAACTAGTTGACAGTCCCACCAACAGTGTAAAAGTGTTCCTATTTCTCCACATCCTCTCCAGCACCTGTTGTTTCCTGACTTTTTAATGATTGCCATTCTAACTGGTGTGAGATGGTATCTCATTGTGGTTTTGATTTGCATTTCTCTGATGGCCAGTGATGGTGAGCATTTTTTCATGTGTTTTTTGGCTGCATAAATGTCTTCTTTTGAGAAGTGTCTGTTCATGTCCTTCACCCACTTTTTGATGGGGTTGTTTGTTTTTTTCTTGTAAATTTGTTTGAGTTCATTGTAGATTCTGGATATCAGCCCTTTGTCAGATGAGTAGGTCGTGAAAATTTTCTCCCATTTTGTAGGTTGCCTGTTCACTCTGATGGTAGCTTCTTTTGCTGTGCAGAAGCTCTTTAGTTTAATTAGATCCCATTTGTCAATTTTGGCTTTTGTTGCCATTGCTTTTGGTGTTTTAGACATGAAGTCCTTGCCCATGCCTATGTCCTGAATGGTAATGCCTAGGTTTTCTTCTAGGGTTTTTATGGTTTTAGGTCTAACGTTTAAGTCTTTAATCCATCTTGAATTAATTTTTGTATATGGTGTAAGGAAGGGATCCAGTTTCAGCTTTCTACATATGGCTAGCCAGTTTTCCCAGCACCATTTATTAAATAGGGAATCCTTTCCCCATTGCTTATTTTTCTCAGGTTTGTCAAAGATCAGATAGTTGTAGATAAGCGGCGTTATTTCTGAGGGCTCCGTTCTGTTCCATTGATCTATATTTCTGTTTTGGTACCAGTACCATGCTGTTTTGGTTACTGTAGCCTTGTAGTATAGTTTGAAGTCAGGTAGTGTGATGCCTCCAGCTTTGTTCTTTTGGCTTAGGATTGACTTGGCGATGCGGGCTCTTTTTTGGTGCCGTATGAACTTTAAAGCAGTTTTTTCCAATTCTGTGAAGAAAGTCATTGGTAGCTTGATGGGGATGGCATTGAATCTATAAATTACCTTGGGCAGTATGGCCATTTTCACGATATTGATTCCTCCTACCCATGAGCATGGAATGTTCTTCCATTTGTTTTATCCTCTTTTATTTCATTGAGCAGTGGTTTGTAATTCTCCTTGAAGAGGTCCTTCACATCCCTTGTAAGTTGGATTCCTAGGTATTTTATTCTCTTTGAAGCAATTGTGAATGGGAGTTCACTCATGATTTGGCTCTCTGTCTGTTATTGGTGTATAAGAATGCTTGTCATTTTTGTACATTGATTTTGTATCCTGAGACTTTGCTGAAGTTGCTTATCAGCTTAAGGAGATTTTGGGCTGAGACAATGGGGTTTTCTAGATATACAATCATGTCATCTGCAAACAGGGACAATTTGACTTCCTCTTTTCCTAATTGAATACCCTTTATTTCCTTCTCCTGCCTAATTGCCCTGGCCAGAACTTCCAACACTATGTTAAATAGGAGTGGTGAGAGAGGGCATCCCTGTCTTGTGCCAGTTTTCAAAGGGAATGCTTCCAGTTTTTGCCCATTCAGTATGATATTGGCTGTGGGTTTGTCATAGATAGCTCTTATTATTTTGAGATACATCCCATCAATACCGAATTTATTGAGAGTTTTTAGCATGAAGGGTTGTTGAATTTTGTCAAAGGCCTTTTCTGCATCTATTGAGATAATCATGTGGTTTTTGTCTTTGGTTCTGTTTATATGCTGGATTACATTTATTGATTTGCGTATATTGAACCAGCCTTGCATCCCAGGGATGAAGCCCACTTGATCATGGTGGATAAGCTTTTTGATGTGCTGCTGGATTCGGTTTGCCAGTATTTTATTGAGGATTTTTGCATCAATATTCATCAAGGATATTGGTCTAAAATTCTCTTTTTTGGTTGTGTCTCTGCCCGGCTTTGGTATCAGGATGATGCCAGCCTCATAAAATGAGTTAGGGAGGATTCCCTCTTTTTCTATTGATTGGAATAGTTTCAGAAGGAATGGTACCAGTTCCTCCTTGTACCTCTGGTAGAATTCGGCTGTGAATCCATCTGGTCCTGGACTCTTTTTGGTTGGTAAGCTATTGATTATTGCCACAATTTCAAAGCCTGTTATTGGTCTATTCAGAGATTCAACTTCTTCCTGGTTTAGTCTTGGGAGAGTGTATGTGTCGAGGAATTTATCCATTTCTTCTAGATTTTCTAGTTTATTTGCGTAGAGGTGTTTATAGTATTCTCTGATGGTAGTTTGTATTTTTGTGGGATCGGTGGTGATATCCCCTTTATCATTTTTTATTGCATCTATTTGATTCTTCTCTCTTTTCTTCTTTATTAGTCTTGCTAGCGGTCTATCAATTTTGTTGATCCTTTCAAAAAACCAGCTCCTGGATTAATTGATTTTTTGAAGCATTTTTTGTGTCTCTATTTCCTTCAGTTCTGCTCTGATCTTAGTTATTTCTTGCCTTCTGCTAGCTTTTGAATGTGTTTGCTCTTGCTTTTCTAGTTCTTTTGATTGTGATGTTAGGGTGTCAATTTTGGATCTTTCCTGCTTTCTCTTGTGGGCATTTAGTGCTATAAATTTCCCTCTACACACTGCTTTGAATGTGTCCCAGAGATTCTGGTATGTTGTGTCTTTGTTCTCATTGGTTTCAAAGAACATCTTTATTTCTGCCTTCATTTCGTTATGTACCCAGGAGTCATTCAGGAGCAGGTTGTTCAGTTTCCATGTAGTTGAGCGGTTTTGAGTGAGATTCTTAATCCTGAGTTCTAGTTTGATTGCACTGTGGTCTGAGAGACAGTTTGTTATAATTTCTGTTCTTTTACATTTGCTGAGGAGAGCTTTACTTCCAACTATGTGGTCAATTTTGGAGTAGGTGTGGTGTGGTGCTGAAAAAAATGTATATTCTGTTGATTTGGGGTGGAGAGTTCTGTAGATGTCTATTAGGTTTGCTTGGTGCAGAGCTGAGTTCAGTTCCTGAGTATGCTTGTTAACTTTCTGACTCGTTGATCTGTCTAATGTTGGCAGTGGGTTGTTAAAGTCTCCCATTATTAATGTGTGGGAGTCTAAGTCTCTTTTTAGGTCACTCAGGACTTGCTTTATGAATCTGGGTGCTCCTGTATTGGGTGCATATATATTTAGGATAGTTAGTTCTTCTTGTTGAATTGATCCCTTTACCATTATGTAATGGCCTTCTTTGTCTCCTTTGATCTTTGTTGGTTTAAAGTCTGTTTTATCAGAGACCAGGATTGCAACCCCTGCCTTTTTTTGTTTTCCATTTGCTTGGTAGATCTTTCTCCATCCTTTTATTTTGAGCCTATGTGTGTCTCTGCACGTGAGATGGGTTTCCTGAATACAGCACACTGATGGGTCTTGACTCTTTATCCAATTTGCCAATCCGTGTCTTTTAATTGGAGCATTTAGTCCATTTACATTTAAAGTTAATATTGTTATGTGTGAATTTGATCCTGTCATTTTGATGTTAGCTGGTTATTTTGCTCGTTAGTTGATGCAGTTTCTTCCTAGCCTCGATGGTCTTTACAATTTGGCATGATTTTGCAGCGGCTGGTACTGGTTGTTCCTTTCCATGTTTAGTGCTTCCTTCAGGAGCTCTTGTAGGGCAGGCCTGGTGGTGACAAAATCTCTCAGCATTTGCTTGTCTGTAAAGGATTTTATTTCTCCTTCACTTATGAAGCTTAGTTTGGCTGGATATGAAATTCTGGGTTGAAAATTCTTTTCTTTAAGAATGTTGAATATTGGCCCCCACTCTCTTCTGGCTTGTAGAGTTTCTGCCGAGAGATCCGCTGTTAGTCTGATGGGCTTCCCTTTGTAGGTAACCTGACCTTTCTCTCAGGCTGCCCTTAACATTTTTTCCTTCATTTCAACTTTTTGAATCTGACAATTATGTGTCTTGGAGTTGCTCTTCTCGAGGAGTATCTTTATGGCATTCTCTGTATTTCCTGAATTTGAATGTTGGCCTGCCTTGCTAGATTGGGGACGTTCTCCTGGATAATATCCTGCCGAGTGTTTTCCAACTTGGTTCCATTCTCCCCGTCACTTTCAGGTACACCAATCAGACATAGATTTGGTCTTTTCATATAGTCCCATATTTCTTGGAGCCTTTGTTCGTTGCTTTTTATTCTTTTTTCTCTAAACTTCCCTTCTCACTTTATTTCATTCATTTCATCTTCCATCACTGATACCCTTTCTTCCAGTTGATCGCATCAGCTCCTGAGGCTTCTGCATTCTTCACGTAGTTCTTGAGTCTTGGCTTTCAGCTCCATCAGCTCCTTTAAGCACTTCTCTGTATTGGTTATTCTAGCTATACATTTGTCTAAATTTCTTTCAAAGTTTTTAACTTCTTTGCCTTTGGTTTGAATTTCCTCCTGTAGCTCGGAGTAGTTTGATCATCTGAAGCCTTCTTCTCTCAACTCATCGAAGTCATTCTCCGTCCAGCTTTATTCCGTTGCTGATGAGGAACTGCGTTCCCTTGGAGGAGGAGAGGCACTCTGCTTTTTAGAGTTTCTAGTTTTTCTGCTCTGTTTTTTCCCCATCTTTGTGGTTTTATCTACTTTTGGTCTTTGATGATGGTGACGTACAGATGGGTTTTTGGTGTGGATGTCCTTTCTGTTTGTTAGTTTTCCTTCTAACAGACAGGACCCTCAGCTGCAGGTCTGTTGGAGTTTGCTAGAGGTCCACTCCAGACCCTGTTTGCCTGGGTAACAGCAGCGGTGGCTGCAGAACAGCTGATTTTCATGAACTGCGAATGCTGCTGTCTGATCGTTCCTCTGGAAGTTTTGTCTCAGAGGAGTACCCGGCCGTGTGAGGTGTCAGTCTGCCCCTACTGGGGGGTGCCTCCCAGTTAGGCTGTTCAGGGGTCAGGGGTCAGGAACCCACTTGAGGAGGCAGTCTGCCCGTTCTCAGATCTCCAGCTGCGTGCTGGGAGAACCACTGCTCTCTTCAAAGCTGTCAGACAGGGACATTTAAGTCTGCAGAGGTTACTGCTGTCTTTTTGTTTGTCTGTGCCCTGCCCCCAGAGGTGGAGCAGGCAGGCCTCCTTGAGCTGTGGTGGGCTCCACCCAGTTCGAGCTTCCTGGCTGCTTTGTTTACCTAAGCAAGCCTGGGCAATGGCGGCCCCCACTCCCCCAGCCTCGCTGCCGCCTTGCAGTTTGATCTCAGACTGCTGTGCTAGCAATCAGCGAGACTCCGTGGGCATAGGACCCTCCGAGCCAGGTGCGGGATATAATCTCCTGGTTCGCCATTTTTTAAGCCCGTCGGAAAAGCACAGTATTAGGGCGGGAGTGACCCGATTTTCCAGGTGCCGTCTGTCACCCCTTTCTTTGACTAGGAAAGGGAACTCCCTGCCCCCTTGCACTTCCCGAGTGAGGCAATGCCTCACCCTGCTTTGGCTCACGCACGGTGCGCTGCACCCACTGTCCTGCGCCCACTGTCTGGCACTCCCTAGTGAGATGAACCCAGTACCTCAGATGGAAATGCAGAAATCACCCATCTTCTGCGTCACTCATGCTGGGAGCTGTAGACCGGAGCTGTTCCTATTCGGCCATCTTGGCTGCTTCCCCTTTATAAAAATTATATGTCAAAAATTAAATACGTATATCTTGAGTGCCTCCTGTATATAATCCAAAGGTGAATGAGATACTATCTTTATTCTCTTTATAAAGACATCACTCTAATATAGGAAGTGGTCACTTTTGTTAACCACAGTCTGAACTTTTCCCCTAAGAAGCAAACACATGAACTATATGGATAGGTTTTTATTCACTGGAGAGGGCAGTGAAAGACTTGGCCTAGGATATATGAGATTTTTTTTTTTAGCACATCCTTATTTTCACTCCCTGCTTTTATCAAAAGTTGTTTTTACCTCTTGTCCTCTTTGTTAATTCTCAACAATATGGACAATTCTCAACACAACTAGATACTAGATGACTTGTTTTCAGGGAATAAGATTAAACTAACTCATTTTTCCACATTTTGATGCTGTCTATAAAATGATGGCCTTTATATTTTAGCTCCTTCATAGGAAATAAACTTGAATAGATCTTTACTTTTTTATTTTGAAAAAAAAAATAAAGGCCTTACAGAACAACTGCAAAGATAGTACAGAGAACTCCTACACACACACTTGTCACCCAGCTTCCCCCACAGCTAACATCTCACATAACCATGGTACAATGATCAAAACTAAGAAATTAACCTCAGTATAATACCACTAACTAAATTATAGACCTTATCAGATTTCACCAGCTTCTTCACCCATATTTTTTTTTTCCTGCTTCAGGATCCAATCTAGCAATCTACATTGTACATCGTTTTCATGTCTCCTTAAACTTCCTTCCAATCTGTTCATCAGGGTTATGGACTGAATTGTGTTTCCTCACCTCCAATTCACACGTTGAAGTCTTATCCTCCAATGCCTCAGAATGTGACCTTAATTGCAGATAGGGTCTTTATACAGGTAATCAAGTTAAAATGAGGTCAATAGAGTGGTAATCTAATACTAATCCAATATGACTGGTATCCTCATAAAAAGGGAAATTTGTACAAAGACATAAAGGAAGATGATGTGAAGACGAGAGATGATGGCAATCTACAAGCCCAAGAGAGAGGCCAGGAACAGATCCTTCCCTCACAGTTCTCACAAGGAACGAGCCCTGCAGCCCCTTAATTTTGGGTTTCTGAACTCCAGAGCTGTGAGACAAGAAATTTCTGTCATTTAAGTCACTTGATTTGTGATAGTTGGTTATGGCAGCCCTAGCAAACAAATACACTCAGTTCTTCCTTGTCTTTCCTGACCTTGACACTTTCGAAGAGTGGTAGCTTGTAGAATGTCCCTGAATTTGGGTATGCCTGATATTGTCTCATGGCTAGACTAGGGTTATGGATTTGGGAGGAATATCAGAGGTGATGTGCCTTTCTTAGTGCCTCATATCCGGTGGCATGTAATATTGTTATGTCCCCATACTGGAATGTTATCCTTGACCCCTGGTTAAGATGATGTCTAGCAGATGTCTACTATTGCAAACTTACATTTTTTTTTATTTTTAGTCAACAAATATGTTAGGGGAGACACTTTGAGGCTATTAAAACATTCCATCTCTACCTAAACTTTTACCCACTAATTTAAACATTAATTTGTTGGTTACGTCTGCAGCAATTACTCCCATGTTTATTTATTTATTTATTTATTTATTCATTTATTTAAGAGACAGAGTCTCATTCTGTTGCCCAGGCTGGAGTGCAGTGGTGCCATCATAGCTCACTGCACCCTCCACTTCCTGGGCTCCTGCCTCAGCCTCCTGAGTAATGGGGATTACAGGAGCATGTCACTGTGCCTGGCTAATTTTTAATTTTTTTCTAGAGTCAAGGTCTTGCCACATTGCCCGGGCTGGTCTTGAATTTCCTGGGTCTCAAGCAATCTTCCCACCGCAGCTTCCCAAAGCACTGGCCAAAATTGTATATATTTATGGGGTACAACATGATATTTTGAAATATGCATACATTGTACAATGGGTAAATCAAGCTAAATCTATTCTCTTAAGCAATTTTCAAGTAAACAATATGTAATTATTAACAGTAGTTACCATAATATATAATACAATAGATCTCTTGAACTTGTTTCACCTGTCTAACTGACATTTTGTATCCTTTGAACAGTATCTCCATAATCCCTCTAACCCTCCCAACCCCCTAGCCGCTGGTAACCACTACTCTACTCACCTATGAAATCTACTTTTTTGGATTCCACATGTAAATGAGATCATATTGTATTTGTCTTTCTGGACCTGGCTTATTTCACTTCATATAATGTCTTCCAGGGTTATTCATGTTGTCACAAATGACAAGATTTTCTTCTTTTTAAAGACCACTTTTTCTCTTTTTAATAGCCTTAGATATAATTATAGATTATAGATCTAGGTTATATAATTATGTAGATACTGATATAATTCACATATCATACAAATTTACCATGTAAGGTGTACAGTTCAATGGTTTTTGGCTTATTACATTTTTTTTTAACTTGTGGTTATATATAACATTAAATTTGCTATTTTACCATTTTAAATGTACAATTCAGTGAGTGGGATTAATTACATTCACAAGATTGTATAACCATCACCATTTTCAAAAGTGTTTCATCACCCCAAACAGAAACTGATAAGTAATAACTCTGTAACAGATAAGCAATAACTCTCCATTCTTCTGTCCTCCCAGTTCCTGTAAATCTTTAATCTACTTCTGTCTCTGAATTTGCCTATTCTAGATATTTCATATAAGGAGAGTTATACAATATATATCCTGTTGTGCTGGCTTATTTTACCTAGAATAACGTTTTCAAGGTTCATTCATACTGTAGCACATATCAGAACTCCATTTCTTTTTAAGGCAGAATAATATTCCATTGTTTGGCTGTACCACTTTTTTTGTCTATTCATTCATCTTTTGATGGACACTTGAGTCGTTTCCACCTTTTGGCTGTTGTAAATAATGCCACAGTGTACACTGATGTACAGATATCTATTCAAGTCCCGTTTCCATTTTGTGTGTGTGTGTATGTATACCTAGGAGTGGAACTGCTGGGTCATATATTAATTCTCTGTTTAGCTTTTGGAGACACTGCCAAACTCTTTTCCATAGTGGCTGCACCATTTTACATTCCCACCAGCAATGTATGATGGTTCCAATTCTCCACACTCTTGCCAATACTTATTCCCTCCCACCCCTGCCATTTTGAAAACGATAGTCATTCTTAGTGGCATCTAAGTGGTATTGTCAGTGCTATGGTATCTCTTTGTGGTTTTGATTTGCATTTTTGTCTTGACTAATGATATTAAACATCTTTTCCTGTGCTTATTGGCCATTTGTCTATCTTCTTTGCAGAAATGTCTATTCAAGCTCTTGCCCATTTTTAAATTGCATTGCTTGTTTTTTTGTTATTGTCTTTTTGTTATTGAGCTGTAGAATATATTTATATAGTTTGGATATTAAAGCTTTATAAAATATATGATTTGTAAATATTCTCTCCCATTTTGTAGGTTTATTTTTCACTTTTTGATAATGTCCTTTGATGCAAAAAGATTTTAATTTTAATAAAGTCCAATTTATCTCTTTTTTTTTTGCTCATGCTTTTGATGTCACAAAAACCCATTGCCCATTTACCTCTATGTTTTGTTCTTGTTTTATGTTTTTAGTTAATTTTTGTATATGGTGTGAGGTAGGGGTCCAGCTTAATTCTTTTATATGTAGATATACAGTCATCCCAGGACAATTTGTTGAAGAGATTATTCTTTTCTTTTTGAATGGACTTGGCACCCTTGTCAAAAATCAGTTGACCATAAATGTGTGAGTTTATTTCTGAACTCTCAATTCTATTCCATTGGTTTATAGGTTTTTCCTTATATAGGTACCACACTGTTTTGATTACTATAGCTTTAATAATAAGTTTTGAAATCAAGAAGTGTGAGTTCTCCAACTTTGTACTTCTTTTTCTTTATCTACTTGGGACCCCTTGAAATTCCATATGAATTTTGAGGATCATTTCTGCAACAAAGGCTGTTGGAAATTTCATAGTAATTGCATTGAATCTGCTGATCACTTTTGGTAGTATTGACATCTGGATGATATTAAGTCTTCTTATCCATGAACACAAAGTGTTTTTCCACATACTTAGATCTTTTATGGTTTTTCTTCACACTCTTTAGGAGAATACTAATTTAGTCAAAACCACCCAGTTCCTACCAAAGTTACCAAGGATCACATTGGCAAGAAGTCTTCAATGTTGAATGATTACATTAAAATGCATTTCACTGCAATTCACAAAGCATTACTTTATTTTTATTTAAATTATAATAATCACTGATGAAGGAAAAACAAAATTATGACAATCAATATTTACTTGGGAAACCATTTTCATAGGTCACTGATGAAGGAACATGGTACACAGCTTCAGAGTGGCAAGGGACATAGGGACAAGCACACAAGATTGAAAGCGTAAAAGCATATTCTCATAAGGACCAAACAATCCTTATTGTTGGAGGACCAAATGGAATCATCATTAATGTATGTAGAATCAAAGTTCACGATCTGTAAGTCCTTTTTAAGATATGCATGATTCAGCTTATTTACAGTTCGAGCAAAGGCATATTTAGAAGCACAGCTATATGCTTCCAAACTGTACACTTTCTTGAAGTGCAGATCAAAAAATGGATTGTCCTGGAAGAGAATGAGAGACATGATTTAGTTGGTAGCCAAGAAAGTAGTTAGGTTTCCTGGATTCTCTCATATTCTCTTGGATATGTTTATTGATTGTAAAGTATCAGTATCAAACATATTTCTAAAATCTACAAATGGGCTTTCCAAAGCTACCTACTTCAAAGTAATTGCTTCTAAAAATCAACAATAAGAAAAGTTATTTTTGAAGCATCTATGTTTTTTCAATTATACAAATAAAATGTGCCTCAGACTGTGCGGTTATTAAGTCTTCTCAATGTAATGAATTGGAGAGGATGAGTAGGGAATAAATAAATAAAGCAGAGAATAAACTCACAGACTTCTGGAAAACAGAAAAGGTTTCTCTCCCTTTTTAGTAGGAGGTTGATTCCTTGTGCTATTTCAAGGTAGAAGGAAGAAATACATGATAGCTAGCCATTGGCATGCTACAGATCACCAATTTGCTGTCTTTGAAGTTTACAGCAAGGAATTACTTTTGAAGGTAATAGCAAGGACGATCGAATCATTCGATTGAAACTGACAAATTTACTAAAGACTGCCTCTAGGCTCTTACTATATCTGTAGCAGAAATGTTTCAAGAAAAAGTGGAAACCAAACCTGATCTAGGTCCTACATGTTAAAATAATAATTGTTACTGTTAATAGCAGTAACAATGATGCCTTGCATTTAAAAAGTTTACAAAATGCTTTCACATTCATTATCTGCCTAACTCCTAACTCTTCTTTAAGACAGATATTTCGCATTATTTATCATCATGTTCTTAGTACTTATGCATGATGACTACTAATTTCTCAACAAATGTGTGTTGAACTGACCTGAAGTAGTCCTAAGAAAGGAGATGTGGAGGCAAACATTGCCCTAAATAACAAATAGGCAGAGGACTCAACCAAACAGGAGTATTAATAATTCACCAGCATGTAGTAGGTAACATCATATACAGGCAACTTACATATTTGCAATTTGTTTTTTAAATAGGAAAATTCTTGCAGGAGGCAGGAAATAGAGGATGAATTTTAAAGTTAGACAACATTTTGATTGTTCCACGGGCAAAATGCTTATCTGATCTGACTCTCATTTTTCTCCTTATTTTAGATAGTGCTGCTGTGAAATTTACATGCGAATAATCATGTAAACGAGCGTGGAGCTTAATAAATGATAGTTCCTAAAGATTGTGATATTACCATTTAAAAAGTTAAAAACAAAACATAATCATGCTTTTACTTCTGCACAGCAAAAGAAATAATCAGCAGAGTAAACAGACAACCCGCAGAGTGGGAGAAAATCTTTGCAATGTATACATCCAAGAAAGGACTAATATCCAGAATCTACAAGGAACTCAAACAAATCATCAAGCAAAAAACAAACAATTTGATCAAAAAGTGGGCTAAGGACATGAATAGGCAATTCTTAAAAGAAGATATACAAATGGCCAACAAACATGAAAAAATGATCAATATCACTAATGATCAGAGAAATGCAAATAAAAACCACTATGCAATACCACCTTACTCCTGCAAGAATGATCATAATCAAAAAATCAAAAAATAGTAGATGTTGGCATGGATGTGGTGAAAAGGGAACAGTTTTACACTGCTGGTGGGAATGTAAACTAGCACAACCACTATGGAAAAGAAGGGGGAGATTCCTTAAAGAACTAAAAGTAGAACTACCATTTGATCCAACAATCCAACTCCTGGGTTTCTACCCAGATGGAAAGAAGTCGTTATATTAAAAAGATACTTATACATGCATGTTTATAGTAGCACAATTTGCAATTGCAAAAATATGGAACCAGCCCAAATGCCCATCAACCAACAAGTGGATAAAGAAATAATAATATATATAACATATATTATGATTTATATCATATATATATCATGGAATACTACTCAGCCATAAAAAGGAATGAAATAATGTCATTTACAGCAACCTGGATGGAATTGGAGACCATTATTCTAAGAGAAGTAACTCAGGAATGGAAAACCAAACATCATATATTCTCACTCATAAGTGGGAGTTAAGTTATGCGTATGCAAAAGCATAAGAATGACACAATGGACTTTGGGGACTCAAGGAAAGGGTAGGATGAGCAGTGAGGGATAAAAGACTACACATTGGGTACAGTTACACTGCTTGGGTGATAGGTGCATCAAAATCTCAGAAATCACCACTAAATAACTTACTCATGTAACCAGACACCACCTGCTTCTCAAAAACCTATTGAAATAAAAAGATATAAATAAAATAAAAATTAAAAAACCATAATCATACTTAAAAAAACAATGTATAAAGGTGGCGTGCTTTTTAAGCGCAGCACTTTTACAGTCACATTCACAATTTTTTTTTTTCTGGCGCTCATAACTACAGCTTGAAAGACAGTTCTGCCAAGAATCTCCATAAAGGGAAAGCACATCCATTGCATCACCAGATACCAATCATGCTCCTTAGGGAGTTTTCTGTTGCAAACATTTGCTCCTCATCAGGTAGAAAATACCCCTCATGCCTTTGAGATAATTGCAAAAGAGTAATATTTTCCTTTAGCGTAATAATTGGAGCCTGAGTATGCATGCACATAGGATACAAATCTGCCTGTCTCCTTCTCTCTCTCTTTTGATAGAATGCTAGAACTAAAAGGGATCTCAGGAATCATTTATTGATATGTTTTTAGCTGGGATAACACAGTAGTTTCCAGAGATATGAAGTCCAGGTCACACATTTAGTTATTGGCAGAGCCAGGACAAAACCCAAGATCTCAATCAGCACAAGCTCAATTTTTGCTACATCATCCTGTCTCCTGTTGCACCAGTCTCCAAATCCCCAGTCATTTTGATTTCTGCTTTATAAATTGACTTCAATTTCAATTCCATTCCAGTTTAAAGTTGACAACTTTTTGGCTCAAAATTGCTCTCTATAAAACTGTATCATTGGTATTGATATGTAAATGCAATACATGTAATAATGTAAATTATTACATTTATTGTAAATTAAATGCAATCATGTAAATGTAAAAAATGTAATAAATGCTGACCCCCAAGGATTTGATTTCAAAAAAGAGAAGTAGAAATTCCCAGAACAGTCAGGGTATTTTTACTTCATCTATAGAAAATAAATCTTGCAAGAACTACTTTTTAGATATTATGGTTTTTCTTCTGGCAATTGAATATTTTAGGTCTTAAAGTGATGAGAAAACCAGAAATACTCAACCTATATTTTGTATCTTGTTCACTGTGAAAGATAATAATCTTCAAATTGGAAAGGGAAAAGGGAAGAATCAACAATGTTGGGATGGAATTAAAGGCCATGAAAAGTGAGGAAAAAATAGCACAGTTAGTTGATTTGAAATGAATCTAAATTGACAGTCCTGGTGAATATAATCCTGGGCATTGAGCAAACTTGTAAATATCAATGATAACATCGGTAATATTTGAGAGCTGGAGAAAAAAGACAAGAAAAATGGGTCAAAGATTGGTGGGGATAGTTAATTTGTGGGGCTAGTTCCTGAAACTACAGATTAGTGAACTTGACCTTCACTTCTGATCAAATTAAATGCAGTATTATAGAAATTGGACAAGTACAGAAAAATATAAAACAGAAAATAATAATTAAAAAATTTGTAATCTTATCACAGAGGTAACTTATTAAAGTACTGGTTTGTTTTACATATACATGTATATACATATATACATATACTGACATATTTTTTGTAAAAACATTAAGATTCATATTTCAATAACATGACTAAATATGCAAAATTGATGTAATATTTTAGAAAAGTTTTATATTTAGCTGATTTTTAGAAAACTTGTTAAGTGGCTGAACAATTGTGTTCTGAGATATTCTTTTGGAAGCATATTTTATAATGGCCGTATAATATTCTATCATATAAATAGGTAATAATATATTTAACCATTTCCTAAGCAGCAAACATTTAGGTAGAACATATTGTCAAAAAGGTGTTACATGAATATTTAGGAAACGCAGCAATGAAATCGAGCATTCTTTTGCCAAGAAGTCATGTCAAACACACCAACTTTTTTAAAAAGGTTTTTAAGTTGAAAAGTCCAGGTAATAGCAGATAGTATATGTTGATTTTAGTAAATGACAAATTTTAGATATTCAGATTAGATGAATAATTAAGGCAGAGATAAGTGCTTTTGGCTAATTCTCTACTGTATCCTCAGAGCCTAGTGGGGCCTGGTATACAATAAATTCTCAATAAATGAATGAAGGAATGAATGAATATATGAATTTGTAGAGGCTTTCAACAACCAATCCAAAGAAGGCAAATTAATAGATTTCTGGGTAAAGTCTAGCTCTACCACTTAATAGCTATGTCACCTTGGGCAAGTCAATCTCTTTAAGTCTCATTTTCTTCATCTGTAAAATGGAATAATAGAATCTAATTCAAGAGATTTTATGGTGATTATGTAAAAATATACATGAAAGGAGCTTAGCTTGGTTTCTGGCACCTCATAAGAGTTTACTGAATATTGTTGGTAGCAAGTAACAGCACTACTAGCAGCAGTAATGGTAACCACCAATGATCTAGAGGTACATACTTGGCCCTGCCTGCCTCATCAATTTTATTACTGACTTGGATGAAGTCCTAAATGTTGTGCTCATTAAATCTGAATCATACTATAGTGATATTAAAAAATAATGATATTAGAAGATGTTAAAGGTTGGAACAACAGGCCAAATGAAGACTATGGCATTTATTAAGATTAAGAATAAATGAACTTAGAGTTCTAATTCATTCAACAATAACACTACAAAGACTTATTGAGTGCCTATCATCTATCAGGCTATGATAAAGGATGAAAACCATGGTCATAATTTTTAAGGAGCTTTCTGTCTAGAGGGAATTCAGAGTAACCCAACAATTGCAGTTTGTAGGATTATGGTTATAATACATTTCCACCCATGCCATAATGAGTGTATGAGGGCAGAGAGTCAATAGGACTTTACTCAATGGGAAATCTGGGTAACAGTTAAAGGTAATTGGGCATTTGAAGCCTCAGGAGCCAGTACTTAAGCATTGTGGAGGTAGAAAGTTCAAGGGGGAAGGGTTCTCCATCAACAGCAGAGTTCAAAAACAGACCGTGAAAATCACTTGTCAGGGGTCAAGTGGGGAGATTGTAGTATCTACTCTTTCTCCACTTTCAACTCTAAGATTATTGGATTTCCATCCTTCTAGAGGATAAAGTGGGCTTGCTGATGGTAAAATTTGAAGATGAGGGAAGAAATCCCCTAAATTTATAGAGGAAATTGTGGTGGGGAGAAAGTGATGGTAGAAGCATCATATATTTGGAAAAACGGCATTTAAATTTTCAGGATTGACTGGTAGATTGTGTTTAACCTGTTAAATGGCCCTTGGGAAAGGTGCTTCTACATTTAATAGACAAAATTCCACTTGAAACTCCTAAAAACAGAATCAAAAAACCAGTACATCATCCCAGTAGATTAAACTATGCCACTTACGAACAATATAATGTCATCTTAACACTTAGTACATGCCAAGAATATATGAAGCAGGATATTGAACATAAAGATCTCCAGCATATTGATTCCACATCTCCTTGTAAAATGTAACACTTACAGTATCTGCTTCTTTTCCATCAATCATCTGCAGATCGTTCAAAGACCACTTTTTTGTTACTTCATATTTTTCATCTAAACCTATTCTGTAGTGTTTCACCATGATTATTTTTACTTCTTCCTTTTTGGTCACTGTAGGACAGAAAAATACTTAGTTTACATAAATTCTTAGAAGCTAATAAATTATTCAAGTCATACTTTTTGGTATTTATGTATCCCCTTTTAATAAAATGACCTTGAACCCACATTATAGCTGCGCCTCAATTGTGAGTCCTGATGTATCTGAATCTTCACAGTGTGCCCCCAAATTTGCTCAACGTATTAACTTTATTTTTGCTACAGTTGTGGTTACATACTGCCACAGTAATGTCTGTTAAATAGAACATTGAGCTATGTGCTTTGAGCTCTGAGCATTGTGGTAGAAAATAGGGTTCATCTTGGGGCAGGAAATAAGAGGCTTAGCCTTAGCATACAGTCAGTGCCAAGTGTTTATCAGAACAGGTTGGAATTTCAATTTATGACAATATAAGAAAGTGAGGTCATGGAAGTAAACAGTACTGCTTTACAGCAACACGGTGTTGAAGAGTAAGTGACCAAGCAAATACTGCAGTAACTGTGGACACTTGCCTTTAAATTCACTCTGAGACTTACAATGTAGAAATGCTTGCATCACAGCTATTGCTAACCCGCTTGGTATTGCTCGAGATTGTAATCCTCTCAAGTGTGTTTCTCAAATTCTAGTATTCAAAATGTGCTATTTGCACAAAAGCTTTTAGTACTATACTTTGAAAGATATGGGAAAACTTTTGCTTATTTTGTGGGAACAAAATGAGGGAAATGCTTTTTTTGTCTTAAAATCATTTGGTCTTATATACACACATCAGAAGAATCAATATTTGAGCATAGAGCTCTTAAGTTGAAAATTATCAATGAGTTATTATAATAAAGGAGTATTTACTGAGTATTTGCTACTTGCATGATAGAACTGTAATAGATGCCGCAGGGGATACAAGTAAAAGACATGGTCCCTGCCCTCTAAAAATTTATGGTTTCACTGGGGAGACAAGGCTAACACACATGTCACATACAATAACATATTATAAAGAGGTGGCAGGTGGGGATCGAATGCCTAAGATTTCCCTTCAAGATGAGTAATGTTACTTAGAGAGTTGCAAGCTGGTTCTGTCTTCTAAGAGTGACTCTGGAATTTTTTCTCGGGGTGGGGAAGACTCTCCCTTGGTTCTGGAAAGCATCACTTTGACATGCTCTCCTAGCGCTGTAGACATAAAACAATATATCACAGTATAATCATAGTGAAAGATAAGTAATGTGGAGCAGACTACATGTTCAATAGGAGTTCTGAGAAGGGAAAGGATCGGAGTAGTTAAGGCAGGAATTACAAATGAAATAGAATTTGAGATGGGGCTTAAATTTTGAAAAGACAGGGGTCATACTGCAGACATTTCTAGGTGAAGGGCAGCATGTGGAAATGCATCAGCAATAGAAGTTAATGTCACCAGGTAGAATCAAAGAAAGTGGACTGCATGGGTTGGTTGATGTTAAGACATGTGGGCAGTAGGATTCACTAGGTACAGAAGGTTGTGAAAATGTTTTGAAAGACTCTGGATTTGAAATGCAACAGAAACCACTTTGGACCTGTGTCTGAATTCTCTTTTCTGGATGGAGTGATGTGAGGCTGACCTATTATAGTAAGGGCTCTAGAATTGGGTCTAGCAAAGGGAGCATCCATTGCCTGATGGTGCCAGTGATACTGAAATCAAGACAGCCAGTTGAGCTGAGAGTTGATGACAGAGCTCAGTCCTCAGGAGAAGGGAGTGGGAGCAGTCTGACAAATCTCAGAAGAAGGCACTGTGTCGGGTGTTCAGCAAAAGCTCTTATAGCAATACCTGTTCGTTGAGTCTCCCTCCTTTGGTAGCAAAAGACTAATAAAATGGTACTCTATTAAAGTAGAATTTTTCTGGCAGCAGTTATGTACAGGATACATGGAAGAAGAAATGAAAGAGGAACTGGAGGACCCTGGAAAATGCAATGCAGCTTAATGAGTTCTGGAACTGGACATTCTGGAGTTAAATCATGACACCACCTCTTAACAGTGTGGTCTAAGTAAATGATTGAATCTCTAGAGAGATTAAACCTCACTTTTCTTATGTTGTAAAATAGACATCAGAATGATACAAATTCATAGGGTGTAAAGACTAAAGTAGACAAAATATATAAAGAACTTAGGATAGTGCCTGGTTTACAGTAACTGTTAAAAATGTTTTGTTTTGTTTTGTTTGTTTTAAGAGGCTGTTGTAGTAACCTGGGCATGGGATGTGGGTCATGGATAAAGAAGTGGAAAATCCAAGTAAGATTTTAAATAGCACTGGATGGAAACAACACTGGATGAAAACCAAACACTGAATACAAACCCAAATAGGAAAGTAGAGAGGGTGAGTTGGTTGGGTGGAAAAATGAGTTTTGTTTTTGACACACAGTTGAAGTAGCCACAAATTATCTCAAAAGAGAATGAGATGGAAGTTTTGTAGTTTAGGAATGGAGATACTTGGGTTTTTTTGTGTGGAAAGTTTTCCAAGGCCAGTTTTTTGTTGTTGTCTTTTGTTTGTTTGTTTGTTTGTTTGTTTTTCATTTTGAAAGAGGGTCTCACTCTGTTACCCAAGCTGGAGTACAGTGGCATGATCATGGCTCACTGCAGCCTCAACCTCCTGGGCTCAAGCATACTTCCACCTCAGCCTCCTGAGTAGCTGGGACTACAGGAATGCACCACTATGCCTGGCTAATTTTTTTTATCTTTTTTGTAGAGACGGGTCTCACTGTATTACCCAGTGATAGTGATAGTGGTCTCAAACTCCTGGCCTCAAGCCATGCTCCTGCCTCGACCTCTCAAAATGTTGGGATTATAGGTGAGAGTCACCATGCCTGGCCCCCAAACCACATTTGTAGAGAAAAGAGCAGAGGAAAGAGGTGAGAGAAAGTGAGAAGAAAAATAGATGCCAGGAAAGACGTCTGAGAAGGGGTCTGAGAGACAGGCCCGGCTGTGTAATGCTATGGGAATCAAGAGGATGGTGAAGTTTAAAGGTTTGGAGACAATCCCGTGAAGTCCCTTTATTAGGTAAGGCAGAGTTCAGCCCTAGCACTGAATGTGACTTGGAAGAAGATCGTGAATTTCCTCCATGAGGGCAGTTTCTCTAGAATGCTGAGGGCAGAAGACAACTTGCAGAGGACTCCTTCATGCACTAACACTATTTGAGTGCACATTGTGTGCCAGCCTCAAGGTTAGGTAGGATTTACAAAGGTAATAGGAAGGAAGACTAAAGGCTATGATGGAGATCACATATTCCAGGAGTTTGGAAGGAGGGATTATACGTTTTGGAGGCAGAGGGAGTGACTAAGGCACATCTTCTGGAGAGGACCTCAAGCAGAAAATCTTAACTTGGGGTCAATGAGCTAGTTTAGAGTCTGTGATCCCTCTGACAGTGTACCAAAGTTGGTGGGCTTCTGCCCACCTACCCTTCTCTAGCACTAAAAAGTTTCCATCTCCACTGGTGTAGATGTTAGTCTTGGGAAGACGAAAGGATTAAAAGTGAAGCTGTTAGGCAGAGGTGGTGAAGTGGAGGCACACTTGAATCTGTCATGCTTACTAAGGACAAGATCTTGGAGACATTTTCCTCCACCAGGAGGCAGTTGTATGCCCAGAAAGAAGCTGTACCCCAGAACCAAAGGACTATGTTCTTGCTCCAGCTAGCTGTCTCACATGGTGCTTAGGGGGTGGGAGAGAATGGGGTTGGGGAGGTATGAAAAATGTAATTTTCATGGAGCAAATTCCACTGCCTCATCTACATGTTATGAAAAGCATGTTATGGTCATTTGTAGGCCACGCATTCATCTCATTAAATTGATAAATATTTGAGTGCCCTTTTTGTACCAAGCACTGTGTTAGGAATTGAAAACATTAAATCTCATAAGGCATCATTCCTGCTGTCACTGAGATTGTAGGGAGTGGGGTCTTCAGAAAGAAAACCTGTGCTCACAGTTCTGCAAATAAGAAATAGACAAAGTAATTGAGGAACGTGGAGGAAGGATGTCTTCATCCAAGCGGGGGTCTGGGAGAGCTTCCTGAGAGAGGTAACCTGAGTTGTAAATGGCAGTAGAAGTTAGCAGAATGAAGATGGGTAAAGGTAGTTCTAGAAAAGCATTCACACAAAGACATGAAATACTTGACACTTTTAAGTCATTAAAAGCATCTGGTATTGCTGGCATGAGGTGTGAGGGTGGACAGGTGGCAGGGAACAAGTTAGGCAAGACTAGTTCCTGAAGGGTCTAGAATACCAGGCTGAGAAGATCAAAGGTTATTCTGAAAGCCATGCATTTCTCTGTATAAGAGAGAGAAGTGGTCACTGAAGGATTTAAAGTGAATGGACAGACTGAGCTTTTAAGGTTCAGAAACTTATTTTGTGATCTTCCGTAAAGGATAGGTTGGAGGTGGGGAATGGAGAGAAGAGACGTGAAGAAGGTGAGTCCTACGAGTCATCACATTTTCTTACATTAATGGTCACTGTCCCATTAACACCAAACTAAGAAAGTAAAAGAGAATTCTTTAAAAGTTAACCTTTTGACAAAACAGCTTCCTTTATAGCTAAGGAGTCTCCAAGAATTGTCTTTAGCCACAAGCCAAAGAAGTCTACTTAGCCTGGAGTCAACCCAATCCCTAATTTCCACACTTGAGCTTTGCTGCCAGCTAAAATTAAATGGCCGTATCCACATTAATGCAGTGGCAAAGTGGAAACCTATCACATTGTCTTAAAACAGAAATGTGTTTATATAATCAAAATGTTAGAGAGTTGTTTTCAGTAACAGCAGAGTTTCCATTATCAAACTATGATTTAGTGAGTATATCTATAGACTCAGGGAATTTCAGAGTTAATCTGTTCCAGTTTTAATTTTAGTCAGCATTTTCAGAATTATAATTTGAACTTCATGCCAATCATTTATTTTCACTTTAAATTTTAAAATAAACTTTGTCATTAATAAATGCCTCTATTACCATGGTAAAATAGTCACTATTATTCATGAGGCTAAATGGAAGAAACATTGCCCGATTGATCCAATATAATTTGGCAGAATAGAAGAAAACAGTAGCTCACAAGTAAGTTGCACAGAATGCTTTAAAGAAACAACTCTTCTTTTACATCCTATTGTTATACAATTGTTTTCATCATTTAAGTTAAATAATGGAGAGAAATTACTATGAGATATTAAAGAAAAGCAGCATCAGTGAAATGTTACAACATATATGGTGCTGTCTTGGGTCACTGAGAAGACTACCATTACTTTCATCAAAAGAGTAATTTTCTTTTTTTCTTTTCTTTTCCTTTTTTTTTTTTTTTTTTGAGATGGAGTTTCGCTCTTGTCGCCCAGGCTGGAGTGCAACAGCACAATGTCGACTCACTGCAACCTCCGCCTCCTGGGTTCAAGCTATTCTCCTGCCTCAGCCTCCTGAGTAGCTGGGATTACAGGCGCCTACCACCACGCCCAGCTAATTTTTGTATTTTTAGTAGAGACAGAGTTTCACCATGTTGGCCAGGCTCGTCTCAAACTCCTGACCTCAGGTGATCTGGATGCTCACCTCGGCCTCCCAAAGTGCTGGGATTAGAAGTGTGAGCCACCATGCCTGGCCAGAAGAGTAATTTTCAAATAATATTTTTCTTTAGAAATATTTTTTAAAATCAAATTTTGGGCTACACTGAGTGTCTTTAAAATGAAAAATATTGGTTATAAGCAAGTAAGGACATGAGTTGCTGATGTTTTTACAGAATGGGAGATAGAATGAAAGAGAAGGAAAGTGATTTTGTGGGAATAGAAGCACCAAGAGAGAAGGGACATCCAATGAGGCATATGCAAGGTTTGGCTTTATGAGCTCCGATCTAGCATTTCTCAGTGTCCCTACTAAAAGTAATATTGCATAGTAATTTGGCACAAGTGGACCTGGATTTAAAGCCTCCATTAGTCACTTATCAGCTGATTATCTTGGGCAAGTTATTTAGCTACTGTATGCTTCAATTTCATCATGCCTAGATGTGGCAAATAAGATAAAATATGTGAAGGACTTACCATAGCGCCGGGCAAATGTGTTAAGAAAAGCATCTACTCTTACTGATTAGAAGCAATATGGTAAAGTCGAAAAAAACTTGGGTTTTAGAATTAGATTTATGACCTGTGGGCCTTGGACTAGGTACTTAACTTCTTGTGACCTATGGTTTCCTCATCTGTAAAACAGGAATTTTACCTATCACATAAGCTGGTTGTGAAGATTAAAAGGAATAAAGCATAAAAATGGTACTAAATGGACTTGTGCCTGGCACTCAGCAGGCATGCCTTACAGCTATCCCTTTTATTGCATCATCAATAATGCCATGCTAATAATGAAAAATTTTAAATACTTCCCCCCTTCAAAGCTCTGAAATCAAGCTCCTATTCATTCTACAAATGATGCAAATGGCTTGGAGTTTAGAATTGGCAGATCATCTTGATTTCCACATTTAGATCTCCAAGGTAATAGATTAGCCACTGGGAAAATCTGTCTCGTAAGTTACTGACTGATGATGGTGATGTGGGTTGTTCATTTTAGAGATAATGGTAATATCCCCACTCTAAAATCCAAGCTACCGGCCCTTTTAGAACTAAATGCTAAGTCACAATAAACGCAAGGTAACAAACGACTCAAATGGGAGCTTCATCATTTCCATATTGTAACCTTCACCTACAATTACCCTGATTTGGAGAGTCAGAATATTTTATTTAAATTCCTGCATAGGGCTGGGTGTGGTGGCTCATGCTTGTAATCCCAGCACTTTGGGAGGCTGAGGCAGAATGGCTTGATGCCAGGAGTTTGAGACCAGCCTGGGCAATATAGTGAGACCCCATCTCTACAAAAAACACTAATAAATTAGCCAGGCATAGTGGCACATGACTGTAGTCCCAGCTACTCAGGAGGCTGAGGTGGGAGAATCACCTGAGCCCCAGAGGTTGAGGCTGCAGTGAGCCAAGATCAGGCCACTGCACTCCAGCCTGGGTGTCAAAGTGAGACCTTGCCTCAAAAAATAAAATTAAATTAAATTTAAATAAATTCCTCCATAGAGACATTTAGTGATATTCCACAAATGCATTTTGTGTTTGTGTGTGTGTGTGTGTGTGTGTGTGTGTGTGTGTGTGTGTGTGTGAGAGAGAGAGAGAGAGAGAGACTTGAAACAAATATAGAGTCTTGAACAAAAATAATAAAGTGTTTTTTTCTACCTTTAGAAGACAAAGAGCAAGAATTTTAAAGTATAAAATCTACTTTAATATTCAAGGTCTGTTCCCCATTTGACAATTGTGATTGTAATTAATTGTTACAATCAGTAACAATTAGTAAGTTTTGTGAATTTTATGATATATGTATTTTATTTTTTAATAAAATGTATCTCTTGGAAATCAATCCTATATTTCTTCTTTTCATTATTTTTTAACATAGAGAATAATAAACACCATCAAATTAGAATTTCTTCAAGTGTGTTCTCTTTTTGAGCACAAGATTTCTGTGTTGTCGCGGAACCAAATCTATTCATATTTATTAAAGGAAGTATTATAGGTCATAAAAGGGAAGATATTAAATTATTACGTAGCAAAACAACCTTGACAGGAGAATCCTTGAACCCAGGAGGCGGAGATTGCAGTGAGCCGAAATCGTGACACTGCACTCCAGCCTGGGTGACAGAGCAAGACTCCGTCTCAAACAAACAAACAAACAAACAAAAAACAGCCTTGAGTAAAACTGCAACTTGAAAAATGAAAAAGAATATACACATAAACTATGTTTGGCTCTATAATCAGAACATATGCATAGCTGTTTGGATGTATTTTGGCCTGCATAATTGTTATTCTACTACTGCTAATAACATCTTTAATTATATGAAAATTTTTTAAAACATTAGTCCATGTTTAATTCTTCAAAACACTATGTATTAGGATAGTTTGTTCTCAATTCACAGCTGAAAAATTAAACTAACCTCTTCCAGACAATACTATTATCTCCTGAAATGACAACTTAAAGAAAGAAATTCTTTAGATTGTGCTCTCTGTTGTTAAGATACTGGGAATTCACAAATGTAGCAGCAGTGGTCCCAAATGAAGTCTTTAAAATTGTTTTTAGCAACCTCCTTTTCTCATTAACTCATTCTTATTTAACAATCTTATTGTTAACATTCTTATTGTAAATGATTATTAGATTCTTTGATTCACAGAGAAGTTCTGGTATGGCTTAAAAAAACAATATGTATAGAGAATTCATGCATATTATTTTTATAATTCTAGCAAATGCCATTTATTTTCAGATTAATATCTATGAATGGAAGATGTTTTTCTAGAAGTACGAGAATACTGAAAAATAATCAACATCTGAATATACATATAATTTTAAATTAACATAATATACAATATATCAATTTTTTATTTTATATTAAATATACACACATATGTTTACTATTTTGTTTTTACTATAAATATGTATTTATAGTATATACATATATACACATATATTTCAGCATATTTTTAATGATAAATTATTTTTTCTGTATATCTGAAAATTATAACCTTAATTTAATTCTATTTATTTAGAATACAGTGTATCACATTTGGTTTTATCCTAGTAAGAATTTAACAGGGGAGCACTGTGGGCAGATATAAGTGTTTTTATTTCTGTTTCAGAGATGTCACCACTGAGGCCAAAGAGCCTACTTATCTTGCCCCAGATTTCACAGCTGGTGGGTGGCAAAGCAGCACCAGGTTTCACACCAAGTTTGCCTGATTCCAAGTGTGTGAAGGTCTGTTCCACTATGCCCTGTTACTTTCCATGCAGTTTTGGCTAATGCTTTAATATGCTATGTCAAGTCCTTCAGCATTTCTTTAATTCATGTGCACTCTCACAATTGCACATGTGACTTATTCCTTTCTAGTGCCAGCACATAATAGAGCTCCTCCCTGCTTCATAAGAAGATGCTACTTTTAACTTCCAGTGATAATGTTCTAGGTAGGGGACGCTAGTTCCAGGGAGAAACGACCATGCAAACCCTAAGGTGGGAGTGGGCTGTGGTCCCAGGAAATCCCCCATGTACATCCTAGCAAACCAGAAAGGGAAATTGAGTTTTTGACATCTAATTTTGACATCAACCAGGTAAATATCAAGATTTAACAGTAAGTCATAATCCTTTGGCTGCAAGACCCCTGCAAAAGAGAGACTCTGGTCATATAAAGAGAAAGCTTAACCATATTTAAACATATTTTCATTAATTGAAAAAATACATGATGGAATTTGACTACACTGGACTCGCAAGTCTCACAAATTTAGAAGCGCTAGATTGTAGGGAATAAAGAGGAAATCATAATGTGACTCTACTCCCTGAAGGTGGCCATCGTTCAAAGTATGGAGTTTCATATCTCAACAATTACGATGTGATCTCTTTGATTCATTACCAATGGAAATTGTCTGAGTCAAGCTTGGTGAAAGCCAAGACTATTCAAGCAACACGCTGACTTATTTTAAATTACCGTTCCAGCAAAATGTATTTTTAATTGCCATAAAAAGGTGTTACATTTGGAGAAAGTGCTCTCAAATTGATGATGTGATATAGAAGAGAGTTGTGAAAAGTTAGTGAACTGACATGGCTTATAAAGTTAACTTGTATCTAGAATAGCACAATATTGTCTTCTCTTCCTCATCTCTGAGATCTTGTTTTTTCCTTGTTTCTTACATGACAGAATTATTGAATTCTTTCCAAACATTTAAATCTAGGAGACTTTTCTTTCATGTCAGGTAGAACGAGTCTAGTTAATTACATAATTTGGAGGGAGAAACTAAGATATATTTGGTAAGTTAGATATATAAATTATTGTGATTATTTAATTTTTCATGTTTTTCTTTAAAAATATGTGTATACTAATGTTACCAATGAGAAATCAGCTTTATAAAGTGGAAATTACAACAAATACAAAATTATTACATTTTAATGTTGGAATAAGCATCTTCTCTAATATATTCAGTACAAATATTTTAAGATACAGTGATTTGATGGCTAGGATACAATATAGTTTCTTACTTATATTGTTTTTAATTGACTTTTTAAAATACTTAATTTCCTTCTTTTTCCTGGGCCAATTAATTTTTTTATGTCGCTAGAATACCCTCTATACTTTGTAGTTATATAGCAAAATATGCTAAAGTGTCAGATAAATATTTCTAATGTTATTATTGGGTAAATATTACTATATTTATTAGAAATGACAGAATTCTAAAAATTCTTGGCATGTTCTTTAAAGACATTCTATTTCCCTTACAGCACTCCCTCCTGACAACTTTGAAAGGCCTTCTAAGTCAATTACCAGAAAGGGAATTATAAGAAGTTGTTTTCTGAAAATAGGTGTGTTCCTTAGATAGGCAAGTCCACAATGAACACAAAGTTTCTAAGCTCTTTTCTCCTAAACGCCTGAAAAGTATTAAAAGGCATGGACCAAGAAAAGGGAATACTGTATATTCGGTTCAATAATGGCATGAGCACTCCTGTCTAAATTCAGCACAGAAATCACAGGTTAGGCAAATCATAATTAAGTGCAAAAGCCTGTTCCTAGCTTTGGACAATTTTTGTAAATTTTGGAAACATGAGGGTAAAAATCTTTATTTTAGTTAAACAGTTTGGAGGACATCCTGTTATCCTTAAAGTTCCATTTTCATGAACTAGTTTCACCATTAAGGTATTGTTTTTGTGAGCACACTTCCTATAAGAGAAAGAAGTTTTAAAATATAATTTCTGTCTTCAAATAAACCACAAGAAGTCTAAAGCCCTCAGAAGAAAATCTAAGGCTTTGTTTTTTTCCTAGGATGAAAAGGGAGAATGCCAGTGTTCCAGACGAGTTGCAAATGGTGCTGTATAACTCAATTCTCCAATGTATTTAAAAGTATACAGAGAGCTCTCTGTTGCATTTTTAAAAATGAGTTCTTGCACAATAAAATTGCATGCCATGCAAATGAATTAAACAAACGATTGGAGACAAAATAATCAAATCAGGAGAAGGACACACCAGTTTCATTTCTCCACAATTAACCAAAGTATTCTAATACAATGTTTTTTTCTTTCATTTTTAACACTCTAAAAAATTCTGTAGAACCCAAATTCTTAAACCTGGCATAGTTAAGTTCTTATCAGAAGAAGGTACACGTGCTATATAGGAAAATAAATACAAAAAAAAAATTCCCTCTATCATCCAAGCATCTTTGGGTGACTTGCTTTTTGAAATGATAACAGAAGGAACAGATTACCTGACACACAGAGGTAATACCTGTCCTGGACGGAGAACTCTATTTCAATAAACTCGTACAGATTCTGCGAGAGTGGCTTAAACAGTTTCTTCTCCAAGTCCTCCTTTACCAGTGATGACATTTCCTCCAGTTCCACTTGGCCTGATGTCTTGGCTCAAGCTCACTCTTTCCTCTCCTTTTTCTCCCTAGATTTCTCGTTTGGGTTTGCAGCTCCTTGGTGAGTCCTGCCCACCTCTCAGCCCTCCCTCTCTTAACTTCTCATTCCTAGCCAGAGCCCAGATTCCCGAGAGCACTCAGCGCGGTCAGACCCCTCACTGCGGTATCTGCCCAGTGGCAGCAGCGGCGGCGGCAGCCAAAATACAGCAGCCTCACTAGCCCCACCGTCAGTCTTCCGCGACCAGCCTCAAGCAGGCTGCTCTCTGGAGCTCCTCTGTGGCTTGCTGGTAGGGAAACATATTTACGACCACCGACTGATACTCATAGATCTACTTGTGGAGTCCCCTGGCTATTCCAGTCTTGGTAGCCTCTTCCCCTTTCACAACACTATGCAAAGACCACGATTTCAGCTTGATGCCATTATATAAATCAGCTGTCTGGCTCTATTGATTGGGATCATCTTCCATTAAGAACTTTTCTATCATCGGCAAGAGAAAAGACATTTGTGCTTGCTCCTAACACTTCCAACAAGTCTCTTTCCCTCCCTTCCTTGGCCTCCTGATCTTTGCTTCCATGACAGTCTGCACCAATTCCTGGGTCTAAATTATTTTTAAAATGGAAATTTTTAATGGGCTCAATTTAATACTATTTATGCCTCCACTCACAAAAATGTATTAGCCACCTACTAGGGTAAAGCATAGAAATTAGGAGGGTGAATTTCTTAGCCTCAAGGAACTTCTAATCTAATGGAGATTAGTACACCAAACAGTTATCATAAATATGTAAGAGTGATAAAGGCACAAAGGAGAAGGAAACACGGAATAGAAAAGGCATTTATACCTGAAAGGTATTGGAGAAAGTGCTATGAGAGAAGATCTGGAGCTTGAAGAATGAGAGAAAAGTAGAGAGGTGGAAGAGAAGCGCATGCCAGTCCAGGGAGCCAAAAAAGCATGAGGGCTGTGCTGTGGTATGAATGGGCCCCCTCCAAAACTCAGGTGTTGTCAATGTGATAGTATTGAGAGGTGGGGCCCTTAAAAAGTGAGTAGGCCATGAGGGCTACTCCATCCTGAATAGGACTAAGGCCCTTATAAAAGAGCCTTCACGCAGGTTTGGCTGACTTGCGCTTCTGCCTTCTGGTATGTGAAGACACAACATTCTTCCCATCCGGAGGAGGCAGCCCTCACCAGATAGCTGAACCTGCCAGTGCCTTGATCTTGGACTTGCCAGCCTGGAGAACTGTAAGAAATACATTTCTGTTTCTTATAAATGACCCAGTCTGTGGTATTTTGTAATAGTGGCACAGATGGACTAAGACCGGATATTTGGAAGAACAGGAAATAGCCCAGCTTTTCTGAGTTGTAGGGTATGTGAAGGTAAAAGATTAGCCTGGAAAGATAGATTGGGGCCAGATCATGAAGGCCTTAAATACCAGCTAAGCCTTTGGACTTTATTCTACAGAAGTAGAGGGCCAATTAAGGTTATTGACATTCATTCTTTCATTCATTTATTCCTTCAACAGACATTTATTAAGAATTGACTATGTACCAGGCTCTTTTCTAAGAACTGGTGATACGGCAATGAAAAAATAGGCCAATTCCTTGCTCTATGGAGCTCAATGGGGTAGATAGAAAATGAAGAAATAAAGCAGTCATACATCCAGGGTGCACTCAGCTGCAAGTAACAGAATATATGACATAAAGATATAAATAATCTCATGTAATAGAAGGTCTGCAGGTAGGCAGTCCCAAGAGTTAGCTCAGGACTCATAGATAAAGATCCCAAATGCTTTCCATTCTTCTGATCTACCTTCCTCAGATGTTGGCTTTTTTGTCCTGAGGCTGTGTGGTTCAGATCCAAAGACAGAAAGTAGGAGAGGTGGCTCTTTTATGTTTCTTTTCATGAGGAAGAAAAATCTTTTTCAAAAACCATCAAGCAGACTTTCCTTTACATCTCAGTGGCCATAAATGGATCATATGGCATCCCTAGGAAAGCAAGTACAGTCATATGCTGCATAACAAGATTTCAGTCAACAATAGACTGCATACAGGATGGTGATCCCATCATCTCATAATGAAGCTGAAAAATTCCTATGACCCAGTGACATCATAGCCCCCACGATGTCAACCCAATACCTTTTCTATGTTTAGATATGTTTAGCTACACAAATACTTACCATGTGCTACAATTGCCCACACTATTCAGTACGGTACATGCTGCATAGGTTTGTAGCCTAGAAGCCATAGGCTCTACCATATAGCCCACCTAGGTATGTAGTAGACTATGCCATCTAGGTTTGTGTAAGTACTCTCTATTATGTGGGCACAGTGATAAAATTGCCTAATAGTGCATTTCTCAGAGGATATCCCCATCATTAAGTGATGCATAATGGTATTTGTCTTTTTTGACTGCTATCATGGGAGGTGGGACTTTCTAACAAAGAAGAAAGGGATGGGAATAGCTATGAGCAGATAACCAACAGTGTCTACCATGGCTGCTCTAAAGAAAAACTTGACATGCCTGTAGCTAGGCTGAATTGTGGAGTCCTGGGTGAGACATTTGCCTTTCTGAGCCTCAGTTTCCTCATCTGAAGAATATTCTCTAGGATCTTTTCCGACCTTTAATATCCTCCTATTTTGTTTGTGATTCTGGGAATCTATGAAAACAATTTGAGCAAGGTGATCAAAGGACTAGTGTATTAGTCCATTCTCATCTTGCTATAAAGAAATACCTGAGACTGGGTAATTTACAAAGAAAGAGGTTTAATCAACTCACAGTTACACAGGCTGTACAGGAAGCATGGTTGGGGAGGCCTCAGGAAACTTACAATCATAGCAGAAAGTGAAGAGGAAGGATCCACAGTCTTACATGGCTGGAGCAGGAGGAAGAGAGAGAAGGAGGAAGTACAACACACTTTTAAACAACAGGATCTCATGAGAACTCACTATCGTGAGAATAGCAAGGGTGAAATCCGCCCCCATGATCCAATCACTTCCCACCAGGTCCCTCCTCCTTCATTAGGGATTACAATTCAACATGAGATTTGGGTCAGAACACAAATCTAAACCATATCAAGTAGCACTATGTTTGGATATGGAAATGGAGAAAGGAGGATGAATGTAAGATACATCTGATAATAAAATCAGTAAGCAGTGGCACACAATTGAATGTGAAAGATGGAAAGTGGAGTCAATATGTCACAACGGCTTTCTACATCCACCTAGGGAATGAATAAATGGCCTCCCATGATAGGAGATACGTTTTTGAAGAGAAATTATTTTTCAGATTTTACACTTAAAAAAGTATTTCCAGCCGGGCACAGTGGCTAATGCCTATAATCCCAGCACTTTGGGAGGCTGAGACAGGTAGATCATGAGGTCAGGAGATTGAGGCCATCCTGGCTAACATGGTGAAACCCCATCTCTACTAAAAATACAAAAAATTAGCCGGGCGTGGTGGCATGTGCCTGTAGTCCTAGCTACTTGGGAGGCTGAGGCAGGAGAATCGTTTTGAACCTGGGAGGTGGAGGTTGCCGTGAGCTGAGATCACACAACTGCACTCCAGTGTGGGTGACAGAGCAAAAGAAAAAAAGTATTTCCTATGTGTTTTCATCTTCATATGGAGAAAAAAAATCATATGACTCAGGAACTCATCAACAATATTGTTACTGAAATTGTAATTAGATAATTATTTTCATGATTCTTTTTATCATGTTTTGTTACCTGCTAGACTACAAGTTTCATGAGGTGAGAAACCATGCTTTTTCTCTTACTACATATCCAAGATATGTGGGCTGTAGTGACTTACATATAATGGGCATTCTTGCATTCATTTATTCATTTATTTGTTAATGTTTACTAAAGAACAAATAAGTAAATCAAAAAGTCTTGTAATGACTTTTTGGAAATACTTTGCATAGCTGATTTGGTAGTGCTATATCCTTACAGATAGAGGGGAATTGGTCTTAATTTGTGAGAGTCTCAGATGTACTTCTGGAGAAACTACTGCAACTTTCTCTTTAGGTTCTTAAGAAAAGAATGTGTATGTATTCCAGTATTGTCTTAAGTAACATTGAAATCAGAAGTTCAGGAACTGACCTAGTGACTTTGTAGTTCCAAAATGAAATGTGTGCCATCAAGTAAGTATGTTCAGAAACTATATGCCATTGGTTTGAATATTCTTATATCGATTTGTTTGACAGTTGTATTAGTCCATTTTCACACTGCTATAAACAACTATCTGAGACAGGGTAATTTACAAAGAAAAGAGGTTTAATTGACTCAGTTCTGCGTGGCTGGGGAGGCCTCACAAAACTTACAATCACAGTGAAAGGCAAAGGGGAAGCGAGGCACATCTTACATGGTGAGAGAAAGACTGAGAGAGAGAGCACAACAAGGGGCAGGTGCTACACACTTTTAAACAATCAGGTCTTGTGAGAACTCTATCATGATACAGCACTAGGGAGATAGTGCTAAATCATTAGAAACTATCCCCATGATCCAATCACCTCCCACTAGGCCCCACCTTCAACACATGGGGATTACAACTTTACATGAGATTTGGTGGAGGCACAGACCCAAACCATAAGAGTCAAAGGGAAAAGTAAAAAAGTCATGTTAAAATGCTAATAAATGTTTTTCTTAAGGTTCTCAATAATTCTACAATCTATCAAAACATTACCTAAGTTAAATAATTCAAAGGATTCAACTTTAAAAGTAGTACAAAAGATAATTCACTAAAAGTGAAAAAAGGAAAATTTTTAGAGACCTTGATTTCTTTGTTAGTTGAGAGGAATAAAATATCAGATCTTTGAAAACTAACATCAAAACAAGAGGTTATTGAAAAGTAACAAATATATCCAAAAAAGTTCAGTAAGATGTTTAATAGAGCTATTAAAATATTTTTTCCTCACAGCTAAAGATTATTCTAGTCTGTAAATTTATTTTCTGAAATGCAATAGAATTGTCAGTCGGGATAAAGAGGGAACTGTGGCAAAATGGTATGTTTCTGGAAAGACTCATTTTAAGAACCCCAATGTCCCCCAAGTGTATTTCCTAAAAGAAAGGACTTTTTAATACCTATTGTTGCACTAGTGAGGCTCAGCTAGTTCACCATCTGATTAAGTGATGAAGCATGGCTGGGGAGGCCTCAGTTTATATGGATGTAGCCCTGATGGTATAGAGGAAGACTAGATACTTAGAAGAAAAGACCTTCTTGCATATAAGATCTATAGATTAAACTTTGAGTTAATTGAGAAACTGAAGCCTAGGTTCTAAAATATCCACAATTAAAGGGGTCAACTATCATTTCTAAGTCTAAAAATAGTCCAGACCTATTTTATCCTTATTAATTTTGTTTTCAGAGAGAAAGAATACTTTTTCTTTTAATTTTCAGTTTTGGAATCTTGCATTAATCACTTCCCAACCTAGTCTTTAAAATTTTCACACTTTTTGCAACCATAGAATTATTTATTTTCTTAAGAAATCTGGAAGTCCGCTATCTGTACATAAGTAATAGGATCATCATATGAGCAAATGATAATAGGAATCCTCTTTGCACATTCACAAATTACTCGAATAATAGGTCTGTACAGAGTTCATAGCTAAGGTAGTTAATTGCTCTTCTGGAATTACAGAGTTGGCCTTGTTGGGAGTTTGCTAAACCAAAGTTCTTCTCAGGGCTGCTCTTCAGGTGCATAAGGACGTAGTAGAAAACACTATGCAAATAAGGGCTGGGCCCCAACTTCCATGTCTTCTTTTAGGCCCACATTCCAAAGCCTTTTTGGCTTAGGCGGTTATGTATGGCCTCACATCATTAAGTCCTTGAGTGACCTCTAGGACAGGAGGAGAAATACTATTTACCAGCACTATCAATGACAGGCTCTGTGTGTTGGCCTCTAAAATATACATTGTTCCATTTAATCTTCCAACAAAGCTAAGAGGTAGATATCATTGTCCTCATTTTATCTATGAGGAAACAGAGTTTTCTTTTTAAAATTATTATTACTATTATTTTCAGTAGGTTTTTGAGGAACAGGTGGTGTTTGGTTACATGAATAAGTTCTTTGGTGATGATGTTTGAGATTTTGATGCACCCATCACCTGAGCAGTGTACGCGGTACTGTACCCAATGTGTAGTCTTTTATCCCTCACTCCCCTCCCACCATTTCCCTGAGTCCCTGAAGTCCATTGTCTCATTTTTATGCCTTTGCATCATCATAGCTTAGCTCCCACTTATGAGGGAGAACATACGATGTTTGGTTTTCCATGTCTTCGTTACTTCACTTAGAATAATTGTCTCCAATTCCATCCAGGTTGCCGTGAATGACATTATTTCATTCCTTTATATGGCTGAGCAGTATTCCATGGTATATATATACCATTATTTCTTTATCCAATCATTCATTGATGAACATTTAGGCTGGTTCCATATTTTTGCAATTGCCAATTGTGCTGCTATAAACATGCATGCCCAAGAGTCTTTTTCGTATAATGACTTCTTTCCCTCTGGGTAGAAACCCAGGAGTGGGATTGCTGGATGAAATGGTGGTTCTACTTTTAATTGTTTAAGGAATCTCCACACTGTTTTCCATAGTGGTTGTACTAGTTTACATTCACACCAGCAGTGTAAAAGTGTTCCCCTTTCACCACATCCACACCAACTTCTATTATTTTTTGATTTTTTGATTATGGTCATTCTTTCAGGAGTAAGGTGGTATTGCACTGTGGTTTTGATTTGCATTTCTCTGGTCATTAGTGATGTTGAGCATTTTTTCATATGTTTGTTGGTCATTTGTATATCTTCTTTTCAGAATCGTCTATTCATGTCCTTAGCCCAATTTTTAATGGGATTGTTTGCTTTTTTCTTGCTGATTTGTTTGAGTTTCTCGTAGATTCTGGATATTAGTCCTTTGACGGATGTATAGATTGTGAAGATTTTCTCCTACTCTGTGGGTTGTCTTGAGGAAACAGAGCTTTCTATGGCAACATGGTAGCCCTCCTTAAAGCCCAACAAGGAAAATAATACATCTCTGATCCACATTGGTTGCTTCCACCCTTGGTAATAATGTCTTAAGTAACATTGAAATCACAAGCTCAGGAATTAAAGCTAACTATTATTAAATCAACGTTTAGTAATAAAACATTGCTGTAACTAAAACTTCTTTATTAATAGAGTCCTGAACTTGATATCTTTTTATGTGTGATTACATACGAGATTGGAAAATGCCAGTTCTGTATTGTATTGCTTAAATTTATTTATAGGAATCAAGACAGTATTGTTATCCAAATATTTAATCTTCTATTACATACAAACATTCTATTATTGTATCATATGAGTTTTACTTAATCTCATACTTCTTTGGTGACTATAGTTTAGGAACGTTTTGTGAGTGTGTGTATATGCATGTGAGTGCCTGTCTGTGCACACTATGATGATTTAGGGTGGGTTTCAAGTGGGTATACTTTGTGAAGTGTTTTCTCTTGTTTCCATTTGGTTATGGATATTTGTAATCCCACAACTCGATTGTAAGAGTTAATAAAGAACCAGCCCTATCTGTGAAAGGAAAAGAAATATAGTTGCTTCTTTTTGTGACCACTCTTGCCTGACATTGTAGTATTCACTGATGAGGATTTGAGATGCCTGATACCTCAGACATCAGTTTATCACTAATATTGCAGAATGTGTCACAGTAGTAAGGCCTCAGAGGCTCATAGTCAGTGCCAGAGTCCTCATTATGGGTTTCTCTGACTCAGCCAGAGCTGGAGTACATCTCTTGCTCAGAATGTTCTGGTGTGATTTTAAAACATTGGTTTTACAGAGGAAGTTTCCTTTTAAATGAAAAAAATAAGAGAAATCCTAAAAGTACTTCATGAAAAAAAAACCCCACATTCTTCTGAAAAAATATATACACAAATAGATTTTCAGGAAGATTGTGTTTTCATACAAGTCTGTGAATATTTAAATAAAGCTTATAAAGAAAAGATTTGTATTTTCCTCCATATTCTATAGGATAATACCAATAACAAGTTTTTTGTTTTTTGGTTCTATGAAATATGATTTATGTTTATGAAGAGGCTACTTCAATATCATCAGGTAATGAAAAAAGAATAAAACTATTCCTATAGGATGTCCTGTTTTGTGGGTGCCAACATATATATATCAGTTAGATGTTTTTAAAATAAGCTTTTTCCTAATTTTGGAGAAAAGGGGATTTCAAATTAGCAAATGGAGTGAAAATTATATTACTTGATATCCAACCAATAATAACCAATTCATCATCATAATAGCTATAACAACCAATTCATAATGATCCTTACAGTCATATAGTGCTAACTACTTGCCAGATACTGTTCTAAGAGCTTTACAGATGTTATTTTATTTAATCTTTTAAACAGTCCCATGAAATAGGTATTATTGCTCAAATTTTGCATATGAGGAAACTTAGACACAAGTTACCAGTTATATCTTGTCCAATGTCACATTTTAGTAGAGCTGATTTGAATGCAGGCAGTATTATGCTACAGTTTGTGCTCTTAACTACTATATCTACTGGTTTGTTCCAATTTGACCATAAGTAGTAGTTAAAAATTTGCTAAAAAAATTTGTACACATTGGTGGGGTGCGGTGGCTCACGCCTGTAATCCCAGCACTTTGAGAGGCCGAGGTGGGTGGATCACGAGGTCAGGAGATCAAGACCATCTGGGCTAACACAGTGAAACCCTATCTCTACTAAAAATACAAAAAAAAAAAAAATTAGCCGGGCGTGGTGGTGGGCACCTGCAGTCCCAGCTACTCGAGAGGCTGAGGCAGGAGAATGGCGTGAACCTGGGAGGTGGAGCTGGCAGTGAGCCAAGATTGCACCACTGCACTCCAGCCTGGGCAACAGAGCAAGACTCCATCTCAAAAAAACTGTACACATTGGGCAAAGATTTCATGATGAAAACATCAAAAGCAGTTGCAACAAAAGCAAAAACTGACAAACTGGATCTAATTAAACTAAAGAGCTCCTGCAAGGAAAAGAAGCTATCATCAGAGACAACCTACAGAATGGGAGAAAATTTTTGTAATCTATTCATCTGACAAAGGTCAAATATCCAGAATCTACAAGGAATTTAAACAAATTTACAAGAAAAAACCAAACAACCCCATTAAAAAGTGGGCAAAGGACATGAACAGACACTTCTCAAAAGAAGACATACATGCTACCAACAGACATATGAAAAAAAGCTCAATATCACTGATGATTAGAGAAATGCAAATCAAAACCACAATGAGATACCACCTCACACCAGTCAGAATGGCTATTAGTAAAAAGTCAAAAAACAACAGATGCTGGCAAGGTTGTGGGGAAAAAGGAATGCTTTTACACTGTTGGTTGAAGTGTAAATTAGTTCAACCATTGTGGAAGACAGTGTAGTGATTCCTCAAAGACCTAGAGGGAGAAATGCCATTTGACCCAGCAATTCCATTACTGGGTATATATCCAGAGAGATATAAATCATTCTATTATAAAGATACATGCATGTGTATGTTCACTGCAGCACTATTCACAATAGTAAAGACATGGAATCAACCTAAATGCCCATTAATGATAGACTGGATAAAGAAAATATGGTACATATACACTGTGGAATACTATGCATCCATAAAAAGGAATAAGATCATGTTCTTTGCAGGGACATGGATGGAGCTGGAAGCCATTATCTTCAGCAAACTAACACAGGAACAGTAAACCAAACACTGCATGTTCTCACTTATAAGTGGGAGCTGAATGATGAGAACACATGGACACATGCAGGGAAACAACACACACTGGGGCCTTTCAGAGGTGGGGGGTTGGGCGGAGCATCAGGAAGAATAGCTAATGGGTGCTTGGCTTTTTACCTAGGTGATGGGATGATCTGTGCAGCAAACCACCATGACACATGTTTACCTATGTAACAAACGTGCACAACCTGCATATGTACCCCTGAACTTAAACATTGAAGAAAAGAAAAAAAGTTGTCAAAAAAATTGTACACATATTTCTCTGGACATCTTAATCATTAAATAAAGGTATGATTTTCTTTTCCTTTTTTTTTTCTTTTTGAGATGGAGTCTCGCTTTGTCACCCAGGCTGGAGTGCAATGGCGTGATTTTGTCTCACTGCAACCTCTGCCTCCTGAGTTCAAGCGATTCTTTTGCCTCAGCCTCCCGAGTAATTGGGACTACAGGCGCGTGCCACCACGCCCAGCTAATTTTTGTATTTTTAGTAAAGACAGAGTTTCACCATATTGGCCAGGCTGGTCTCGAACTCCTGACCTCATGATCTGCCCTCCTCCGCCTCCCAAAGTCCTGGGATTACAGGCATGAGCCACCATGCCTGGCCAAGTTACCATTTTCTTTTTTTTTTTTTTTTTTTTTTTTTTTTTTATATTTGAAGAGATTTATTCTGAGCCAAATATGAGTGACCAATGGCCCGTGACACAACTCTCAAGAGATCCTGAGAACAAGTGCCGAAGGTGAACAAGCTACAATTTGGCTTTATACATTTTTTTTTCAGACAGAATTTCACTCTTGTTGCCCAGGCTGGAGTGCAATGGCGCGATCTCGGCTCACTGCAACCTCCGCCTCCCGGGTTCAAGAGATTCTACTGCCTCAGCCTTCCAAGTAGCTGGGATTATGGGCACCCACCACAATGCTTGGCTAATTTTTTGCATTTTTAGTAGAGACAGGGTTTCACCATGTTGGCTAGGCTGATCTTGAACTCCTGACCTCAGGTGATCCACCTGCCTTGGCCTCCCAAAGTGCCGGGATGACAGGCGTGAGCCACTGCACCGGCTTGCTTTATATATAAATTTTAAGAAAACATAAGACATCAATCAATATATGTAAGATGTACATTGGTTCAGTCTAGAAAGGCAGGACAACTGGAAGCGAAGAAGCGGGCAAGAGAATTAGGGTTAGAGTTAGGGTTCCAGGTCATACGTGGATTCAAAGATTTTCCAATTGACAATTGCTTGAAAGAGTTATTATCTAAAGACCTGGAATCAATAGAAAGGAATGTCTGGGTTACAATAAGGGGTTGCAGAGACCAAGGGTTTTTTGTTTTTGTTTTTTTGTTGTTTTTTTGACAGAGTTTTGCTCTTGTTGCCCAGGCTGGAGTGCAGTGGCGCAATCTCGGCTCACCACAACCTCCACCTCCCGGGTTCAAGCGATTCTCCTGCCTCAGCCTCCCAAGTAGCCGGGACCACAGGCACCCGCCTCCACACCCGGCTAATTTTTTGTATTTTTGGTAGAGACAGGGTTTCGCCACGTTGGGCAGGCTGGTCTCAAACTCCTGACCTCAGGTGAATCCGCCTGCCTTGGCCTCCCAAAGTGTTGGGATTACAGGAGTGAGCCACCGTGCCCGGCAAGAGACCAAGGTTTTATCATGTAGATGAAGCGTCCAGGTAGCAGGCCTCAGAGAGAATTGATTGTAAATATTTTTTCTTCTTATCTTTTCTCTTTTTATTTTTTTATTTTTTTCTTTTTTATTGATCATTCTTGGGTGTTTCTCGCAGAGGGGGATTTGGCAGGGTCACAGGACAATAGTGGAGGGAAGGTCAGCAGATAAACAAGTGAACAAAGTTCTCTGGTTTTCCTAGGCAGAGGACCCTGCGGCCTTCCGCAGTGTTTGTGTCCCTGGGTACTTGAGATTAAGGAGTGGTGATGACTCTTAACGAACATGCTGCCTTCAAGCATCTGTTTAACAAAGCACATCTTGCACCGCCCTTAATCCATTCAACCCTGAGTGGATACAGCACATGTTTCAGAGAGCACAGGGTTGGGGGTAAGGTCACAGATCAACAGGATCCCAAGGCAGAAGAATTTTTCTTAGTACAGAACAAAATGAAAAGTCTCCCATGTCTACCTCTTTCTACACAGACACAGCAACCATCCGATTTCTCAATCTTTTCCCCACCTTTCCCCCCTTTCTATTCCACAAAACCGCCATTGTCTTCATGGCCCGTTCTCAATGAGCTGTTGAGTACACCTCCCAGATGGGGTGGTGGCCGGGCAGAGGAGCTCCTCGCTTCCCAGTAGGGGCGGCCGGGCAGAAGCGCCCCTCACCTCCCAGACGGGGCGGCTGGCCGGGCGGGGGGCTGACCCCCCTACCTCCCTCCCGGACGGGGCGGCTGGCCAGGCGGGGGGCTGACCCCCCACCTCCCTCCCAGACAGGGCGGCTGGCCGGGCAGAGGGGCTCCTCACTTCCCAGTAGGGGCGGCCGGGCAGAGGCGCCCCTCACTTCCCCGACGGGGTGGCTGGCCCGGCGGGGGGCTGACCCCCCCACCTCCCTCCCAGAGGGGGTGGCTGGCCGGGCAGAGGGGCTCCTCACTTCCCAGAAGGGGCGGCCGGGCAGAGGTGCCCCTCACCTCCCGGATGGGGCGGCTGGCCAGGCGGGGGGCTAACCCCCCCACCTCCCTCCCGGACGGGGCGGCTGGCCGGGCCGGGGGCTGACCCCCCCACCTCCCTCCCAGACAGAGCGGCTGGCCGGGCAGAGGGGCTCCTCACTTCCCAGTAGGGGCGGCTGGGCAGAGGCGCCCCCCCCACCTCCTGGACAGGGCGGCTGGCCGGGCAGGGGGCTGATCCCCCCACCTCCCTCCCGGACGGGGCGGCTGGCCAGGCGGGGGGCTGATCCCCCCACCTCCCTCCCGGACGGGGCGGCTGGCCGGGCGGGGGGCTGACCCCCCCACCTCCCTCCCGGATGGGGCGGCTGGCCGGGAGGGGGGCTGACCTCCCCACCTCCCTCCCGGACGGGGCGGCTGGCCGGGCAGTGGGGCTCCTCACTTCCCAGTAGGGGCGGCCGGGCAGAGGCACCCCTCGCCTCCCGGACGGGGCGGCTGGCCAGGCGGGGGGCTGACCCCCCCACCTCCCTCCCGGACGAGGCAGCTGGCCGGGCAGAGGGGCTCCTCACTTCCCGGTAGGGGCGGCCGGGCAGAGATGCCCCTCACCTCCCGGACGGGGCGGCTGGCCGGGCGGGGGGCTGACCCCCCCACCTCCCTCCCAGACGAGGAGGGAGGACGCTCCTCACTTCTCAGACGGGGTGGCTGCCGGGCGGAGGGGCTCCTCACTTCTCAGACGGGGCGGTTGCCAGGCAGAGGGTCTCCTCACTTCTCAGACAGGGCGGCCGGGCAGAGACACTCCTCACATCCCGGACGGGGCGGCAGGGCAGAGGTGCTCCCCACATCTCAGACGATGGGCGGCCGGGCAGAGACGCTCCTCACTTCCCAGATGTGATGGCGGCTGGGAAGAGGCGCTCCTCACTTCCTAGATGGGATGGCGGCCGGGCAGAGACGCTCCTCACTTTCCAGACTGGGCAGCCAGGCAGAGGGGCTCCTCACATCCCAGACGATGGGCAGTCAGGCAGAGACGCTCCTCACTTCCCAGACAGGGTGGCTGCCAGGCAGAGGCTGCAATCTCGGCACTTAGGGAGGCCAAGGCAGGCGGCTGGGAGGTGGTTGTAGCGAGCCGAGATCACGCCACTGCACTCCAGCCTGGGCGCCATTGAGCACTGAGTTAACGAGACTCCGTCTGCAATCCCGGCACCTCGGGAGGCCGAGGCTGGCGGATCACTCGTGGTTAGGAGCTGGAGACCAGCCCAGCCGACACATCGAAACCCCGTCTCCACCAAAAAAATACGAAAACCAGTCAGGCGTGGCGGCGCACGCCTGCAATCGCAGGCACTCGGCAGGCTGAGGCAGGAGAATCGGGCAGGGAGGTTGCAGTGAGCCGAGATGGCAGCAGTACCGTCCAGCTTCGGCTCGGCATCAGAGGGAGACCGTGGAAAGAGGGGAGAGGGGAGAGGGGAGAGGGGAGAGGGGGGAGGGGAGAGGGGAGAGGGGGGAGGGGAGAGGGGAGAGGGGAGAGGGGAGAGGGAGCTCTATCTACCACACAGTCCTTCTCTGAATATCACCATTTTCTTATCTTAACCTTTTATTTGACTGTCTTTTCTTTCATTTTTAGATCGTTCCTTCTCTCTTTCTTTCTCCCTTCCTTCCTGTCTCCCTCCCTCCCTCCCTACCTCTCTCTCTCTCTCTGTCTCTCTTTCTCTCTTTCTTTCTTTCACAGGGTTTCACTCTGTTGCCTGATTGTGGCTCACTGCAGCCTTGACCTTCCTGGAATCAGGTGATCCTCCCACCTCAGCCTCCAGAGTAGCTGGGAATATAGACACATGCTACCACACCTGGCTAATTTTTGTGTTTTTGTGTAGAGATGGGGTTTTGCCATGTTGCCCAGGCTGGTCTGGAACTCTTAGGCTCAAGTGATCCTCCTGCCTCGGCCTCCCAAAGTGCTAGGATTATAGGCATTAAATGCCCAGCCAGACCTTTCAATTTTGCCTACATGCACAAAGATGTCAGGAGTTCAGAACTGATAAGGATGCACTCTTCTCATAATAACCATCTTTTAAATGAAAGAATGAACACAGTTTCATTGGTCTTAAAGGAAAGCTTTAATTTTCCCTTTCTTATACTAACAACCTCAAATAGAACCAGACATTTTAAGGTCAACATATAATATACAAAGGATATCTATTGTTTTCCTCTGCCTAGCACTCTTCCTTTTTTCTGGTAGAAGAATCCATCTTTTCTATGAAGAAGCCATTCCATGTGTAGAGGTGGAGCTGTTACTCCTGCCCCTTGCTTATGCATGAATCTGGCCTGGACTTAGCTAATCAGAGTCCTCCTTCCCCTAGTCACGGTGATTGGTTCAGGGCTGTGTATATGACCCAAGCAGGACTGTGCCTAACTTACCGTCTCCCAGCTTCAAACCCATCCTTCTTTTCCTTGCTTTGGGATCTTGGAACTGAGCCCTGTAAACATTTCTCCTGTGCTTGCTAGTGGAATGTTAAACTGCACCAATCGAGAACAATGGGGTGTCCCTGCAAGGCAATAGCAGCAGAAGAATCTTCCTTTCCAGGTCCTGGTCCTACATTATTATATATATATAGAGAGAGAGAGAGAGAGAGAGAGAGAGTTGCATATTAAATATATAACATTATTGTTCTTATTAATTCGGGTGGGAGCCCAGGGGCTGCACCAGTGAGCTCTAGTTGTATCCTCAGGCCATGTACTCCCCATCTGCAACCACTTTTCAGCAGCCGTGCTCAGCCACACCCTTAGGCAGCAGTGGGCTGCTTCAACAGACAAGTTGCAGTCTGTCCACACCCTCCTTCAATTGCAAGCTGCTTCTATAGACTGGCTGTGGTCTGTGACCTATGGCAAATTGACTTACCACCAGCAGGCTTCTGGCTCCTGCATTAGCCACATCATTTTCAAAGGGGTCTCAGCCTCATCCTTCAACAGGAGAGGGCTCCTTTAGTCCTTGGTTCCTTTACTGTTAATTCATCCTGAGCCTACAATTAGTATCTGCTCTTTCGTACCTGCTATTTCTGGATTCAATAGCGTCCTTGTGTGTGTGTGGTGTTTTGGTCACTTATTTAAAAAAGTTGCAGGGGATGTTAACTTTTACTGAACCATCTTCTACTGCTCTGGTTAAAAATTGTTTTGTTAAATTTTTCCTGTTCAGATAACCAATGTGGTTTCTGTGTCTAGAATGGATCCTGACTGATATAAATGTCCTCTGAAATTTTATACAGGTTCTGTGAAAACAATGATGATCTTTATCTTCTTACTGGATTGAGAGCTGTAAGTATAAGGTAAACAGAAGCTGCTTGATGCCATTGTCCCCAGTGACAGACAGGGAGGCTATTTTCAGTTAAAAAAAGAAAAAGATGAGGTCATGCACAGAGAGAGAAATAGATGTGAGGTAAATGAGGATGGAGAGAATTCTGATGTCATCATTTGACCCCTTGGATCCAGCCATGCCTGAAGATAGCTCTCCAGTCATATAAACCAATAAATTCTTTTTCTTAAGTAAGTTTGGGTTGGATTTCTGCCTCTCAAAGTTGAAAGAATACTAATTATGATATAAAGTAGCCTTGCCACAAAGAAAATAACCACTCATTCACCTTTCATTTTCTGTTTTAAAAGTACCTTTAATTTTTAAAAGGATTGCTTTTTTAGCTTTATGCATAACCTACTGAAGGCTGTCTGTCAGCCCTCCTTCACTGAAGGGGTGTTGGGGCGGTGCATCGATGTGTCCATGACAGTGGTAACTTGCTTTGTCTAAGGAATCAGAGAGGGCCTCCCTAAGAAAGTGACCACCCAGCTGAGAACTGAAAGATGAGTTGTCAAACTCTAACAGAGTTAAAGAGTCAAAGAGGGGATTTATTAATCTGATCATCCAACCAACACTCATGTGCAAAGTATTATGGTGGATGCTAGGGATACAAAGCTGAATACGCTCCCCTATTTTAAGGAGGCTGTATTAACTATGTCTTGTATTTTCTGTAATCTGATGCTTGGACATCTGGGGCCTTGCTGACCCTGAAGCGATGTCCCCTCCCAGAGTTTGTTAATTTCTAGAGCTAGTAAATACCTCACCTGAAAGTATAACTTTCAGCTGCAAACCAACCAATCCAGATCCCATACCCCCTCTACCTTCTTTATCTCATATTGCTGGCCATCTGCCCCAATCACTCCAGAGCCAAGTGCTAGACAATTAGGCCAGTCTCTATGCTCCAGAGCCTGCTGAAATTATTCAAACTAGCCAATCCTAAACCTGGTTACCCTGTGTCATCTCTTCCTGCCTGTGGAAATCGTAATAAAAGCTCTTGCCCACAATTTCCCCCTATCTCTGCCTCCTGACCAACCCTGGTGCTTCCCTGTGTCTCCCCCGACTCCATTGTGTGACATGGTATGCCCCTTCCTCCCTTCTTCCTGGGATCTGTGAGTAAAACGAAGCCATCTTTTCACTGGCAATAGTCTCCCAATCTGTTGGCCTTATGGAACCTCAAATTTTCTATCAATACACTATATTTTAAGACAGACCATACTAAGGAAACTTCAAAACTTTTTCATAGTCTCAACTAATCAAAAGCTTCTTGAAAACAGACCACACATCTGCCTTATCCATTACTATATCCTCAACAGTAACTCATTTGTTATTATAATTGCCCTATATGGATTTTTGAGCACTGTTCATCTAGTATCACTTATATTCATTTTTTCTTTCTAATTTCCACTAACTCCACTCCACTTCAGGATTTTTTTTTTTCTAAGATGAAGTCTTGCTCTGTTGCCCAAGCTGGAATACAGTGGTACAATCTTGGCTCACCATGACCTCAAACTCGTGGGCTCAAGTGATCCTCCTGCCTCAGCCTTCTGAATAGTTAGGACTATAGAGGTGCATGCCACCATGCCCGGCTAATTAAAAAAAAAAATTATAGAGAAAGGGTCTCGCTATATTGCCCAGGCTCATCTTGAACTGCTGGCCTCAAGTGATCCTCCCACCTCAGCCTCCCAAAGCACTGGGATTACACATATGAGCCACCATGCCTGGCCTCTAGGCTTTCATGAAGCTTGTTTTTTTAGTTACTCCCTTTGCCTTTCCTTCATTAAGTTTGTGTCCATAGTCTGTTCAAATGACACCAGATCTACAAAGCCTCTCCTGACCCTCTCAACTCAGTGTACGTCCTCTGTTTCTTTAACTGATTAGTTTCATCTCCTTATTGTACACTCTGCCTCCTGTTCTAGTTATCTGCACCCTTGTCTTATTGCTGTACAGACTGTAATCTCTTTGAATAAAGGAATCATACTTTAGACATCACTGTATTCTTAGCTCCTAGCACAGTGCCTGACAGATAGTGTTTCATAACTGTTGAATGCATAAAGAAATAATGAATTGTAAACTTCTTTAGGGCAGGGACTGTGTTTTACTTTTCTTTCTTTCTTTTTCTTTTTTTTTTTTTTGCAGAGTCTTGCTCTGTTGCCCAGGCTGGAGTGCAGTGGCATCATCTTGGCTCACTGAAACCTCCGCCTCTGGGGTTCAAGCGATTCTTGTGCCTCAGCCTCCTGAGTTGCTGGGATTACAGGCACGTGCCACCATGCTCAGCTAATTTTTTATATTTTTAGTAGAGATGGGGTTTTGCCATGTTGTCTAGGCTAGTCTCGAACTCCTGGCCTCAAGTGATCTGGCCGCCTCAGCCTCCCAAAGTGCTGGGCTTATTACAGGCATGAACCACCATGCCCGACCTGTAGTTTACTTTTCTATCTAAATCCTCGGATACCTACCACACATCTTGCCTATGGATAACGAATAAATAGTGAATTGAATAAGCCTATAAAGGAGGCAGAGTAAGTAGTATTAATAACTTCATTTGAAATAAAGAAACTGAGGTTCAGAGAAGTTAGTGCTTTTCCCGAGGGCACCAAGTTAATATGAAATGGCATAGATGGGATTAGAACCCAAGTACTTTGCTACCTACTCCAGAGTATTTCCCACTCCCGATCATTACAAAAATAGCTAGCCTAGCTGAGTGATTCCTATGTGGTAGGAAGATAAAGATGTCATTGAGAAGTCTGTCACAGGGCAAGATCTTGCTCTCCATTATATATACATTTTTGAAATCCTCTCTATTTCCATAAGACTATCATGACCTTTATTGACAACAGATACTTGAATCTGTCTCCAGTATTAATTTAATAAAAGGTGAAGACAGAATATCATTGTTGTGTAAGATGAAACATTGGCAGGTGTGAGGAATTTAGCATTATTTTCTTGAGGATGTCACATTGTAAATTGATCTGAATCTGTTTGTTTTCCCAGAATTTTTACTGGCTGGGTTTATTCCACACATACCTTCCCCCAACTTTGGCAATATCTCACGAGCTATTGATAAATTGTTAAACTCTGATGCAAATTCAAGTGCCAGGATTAACCATAAGATGGTATATCTGTTTTGTTAGGGTCTAGTCAAGAAGGAGAAAACACAACAGTTATTTTGACTTAGAAAATTTCATATGAATAATTGTTGACTAGGTAAAAGACAAAAGAAGAACTCTGTATCATGGAAGTGGCAACAGCAGGAAGTGACTCTACCACCCCTAGGACTGAGGAAACAAAGAAAAGAGGTTGAAATGATGAAAACTTACAAATTTAGAGTAGGGACCCATGGAGTTGAAACTCAGGTCTCTGAGGAGGAGGTCTGTTCAGCTGAACTGGCGTTTCTGAGTTCAGAGGAGGGGGCCTGGGGACTGGGACCCTAATCTCTAAGGAGGGACCTTCGGCCAGTTAGTGCTGGACGTTTCTGATGAGAATGTGATGAAGGTGGGTTCTATAAATGCTGAAAAACTGTAAACTGAATTTAGCTGCTGCTACAGAAAGGCACAGCTTCTGCAGGGTGGAGAAGAATTGCTGCGATATTGCTTACTGGAGCAGGAAGATAGAGAGGAACAAGAAGCCCATAGGAAGCAGACAGCCCCTTCTTTCTCTTCCAGCCTTGCAAGTCTTCCATGGAGCCCCCATTGGCAAGGCTAAAGACAAGCCAGTTGACAAAGCTGAAATGTGGTTGGCAGAGCCCTAGCAACAGCATCACCAAGGCAGGTATAGGATATGTTTGAAGCCGAGAGACAATAGCTTAGCAATGACCACAGAAGGTTTTGCTCTGTCCTTTCCATGGGCTGGGGTTTCCGCAGCTTCCCTGACAGTATTACAGTGTTACAATAGCTAAGAGAGTAGATTCTGGAGTCAGTTTGACTGGATTTGAATCCTGGCTTTGCCCCTTTCAAGTTGAGTGAGCTTGGGCAAGTCACTGAACTTTCCTGTGCTACCTTGTCTTAGCTTCCTTAGTTATAAAATGTAGATAATAATATTACGTATCTTACAGTTTGTGGCAAGGACTACATAAGTTAACTCTTGTAAAGCATTTAAAGTAGTGCTTACTGTAAAAAATGCTCAGTAGATAGTAGCAGTTATAACTTGACCAGAGGTGCCCATACAAGATGCCTGATTGCCTGAGTCCTGCCCAGGTCCCCTTCATAGCTGGACACCCAGAGCCATGTGCTACTAGCTCAACTTCCAGGGCTGCCAGCTCCTTTCCAAAGTCTTTCTTCCTTCCCATCTGTGAAATCTCTTCCCTCCTCCAGAATCAGAGTGGGTAGCAACGCCTCGCTTTCAAAGGGGAGGGAGCACCTGGCCCTCAGCATTGAATTTAAGAGCAACCCAAAGATTCCACACTCTAAGTTAATTGCCTAGATATTCTAGATATCCTAGAAGAATATACACATCCATGACCTCTCCTCACTTGAGGACCTCCTCTCCTAGGTCCAAAAATATCTGCTGAGAGCTGAAGTGTTTGAAAGTGGAGGAAAGAAATGAAGATCAATGATGAGTATTACAGTTCCCTTGACCTCTTCCTTGCCAACCTCTGTGTGTCCCTTCTCCTCCTTGCCAGGACTCAGGAGATCTCAGAAAAGAATGCTCACCCACCACAATTGCCAATTGAGTTTGTGAAAGGATTTTTTTTTTGAGAGAGAGTCTCACTCTGTCACCCAGGCTGGAGTGCAGTGGTGTGATCTTGGCTCACTGTAACCTCCGCCTCCTGGATTCAAGTGATTCTCTTGCCTAAGCCACCCAAGTAGCTTGGATTACAGGTGCCCACCACCACACCCAGCTAATTTTAGTATTTTTAGTTGAGACGGGGTTTCACCATGTTGGCCAGGCTGGTCTTGAACTCCTGACCTCAAGTGATCCACCTGCCTTGGCCTCCCAAAGTGCTGGGATTATAGTCATGAGCCACTGTGGCCAGCCAGAGATATTTTAAATTTGAGTTTTATTCCTCCAAAACTCACTCATTGCTATGAAGCTTTTGTGATAGGAGTAGGGTAAAGGGTTCTTGCCATTGTTTTATTGGGGAGTGCAACCCCAGGGTAGCAAGAGTGAGGGGCCATACAGAGAGAGTTGTAGAACGTTACTGTACTGGAAAAAGCTTCAAAAGAAAATGCAGCTGATATTTTGGTTACAAGGATGTCTCCCGACAGGCTATATGAAACCATTATGCCTTGAAGCTGTCCATGGAAAAGTCATGGGAAAGAAATGAAATGAAAGAAACTTATATGTTGGTTCCTTCCTGTCTTATGTCTCTCAGTGGTCAAAGTTTGCCCAATTTTTGTCGTGTTATTTGACTGCTTGGGACAGCTGATGGGAAATCCACATCCCGTGCTGCACAGCACAGGGCCTCAGAGAGTCTGTAAGCTGGATTTGATGTGGGAGCAGTTATGGCTGCTCCCATGTGGGGCCCAAGGGAGGCTATGCAGCCTCTGGCCGCCCCCCATAGAATGAACAGATATCCTGCAGTGTTGGGCAGAGAGGCAATGGTGGCAGTGGCCAGGGCTTTCTACTGAGCAAGTGGCAGGGGGCAGATGGCAAGAGCTAATCTGAGGATGTGCATAAATTGAGTCTGATATTATAGACAGTAATAGATAAGGAGTAAATCAGAGATTGGAAGTGTGATGAAAGTAATTAGGGAAATGGAAAGTTCCAGAAGGATATATCTGGAATATGGATTTATAGAGCATGGGCAATAGAAGACTCTGTTGACACATGGAACCAGAATGTGGCAGAGGCAGCTCTGCCCCAGGAAGCAGGGGACTTGGTCCCAGTTGCCCACCTTCCCTTAGCTGTGGGATGTCTTGGATTTGTCTCTTCATCTCTCTGAGCCGGTTTCCTTATTTAAGAAATGGAAGCGAATCAATGCTAACTTTTTTCAGCTCTGAGATACATGTTTCAGAGAGACAATTTTGCAGGAGTAATTTACATGTAGTCTTTTCAAATTTTGCTATATAAAAATGAGAAATTATAGCCAAGAGCATCCCTACACAGAAACTTATTTTTAACTTAAAATATGCATCAGTGGGTCCCAAGATAAGCTTTTGCTCTGGGCAGCCAACCAATCTGAATTCTAGGCCTGCCTCTGTTAGCAGCCAGCCATATGATCACATGTAAATGAGCTAACATCTATCTCTAGACTTTAGCAAAGCACAGGCTCTGGACTCCAATCACCTTGGCTACAGTCCAAGTGTAAGCACTGACCAGCTATGTGACCTTGAGTACGTTACTTGACCTGTCTGATCTTCTTTTTAATATCTTAATATGGGGTAATAACAGTACCTATTTAGAGGGGCTGCTGTGAGTAAATGCATATGAAATATCCCACATAAATATACATTCAAATATCCATTAGCATTTCCTTTACTGTGAAAAGAGGTAGGTAGGCCCATGGATCCCTAAGCCCCATTTCAGCTGTAACTTTCCATGATTCCATACTCTGATTCATTACTTATTACAGATGCTTACAGATCACTTATTATGTGTGTAGTGCTGTACTACCTTGCCCTCAAGAAGCACACAACCTGGTTGAAACAGTCACATGTGATGAGAAACCATACGGAGTAATCTACACTATTTTGATGAGGGATGATATCTTAAAAGCATAATAGATCTTATTTAGAGTTTTCACACGGATAACTTATCAAGCACAGTATTCTGGGAAAAGGCACTTTGTCAGTGTTGGAGGATATGCTTATGACAGGTCCTCACAGTTCTTTAAAAAATATTTCATAGATGTGCATTAGTATATGTTCAACTGATAACTAATGGAGTATTGTTGGAAGTGCTGTGCAAATAAGGGCTTCATTGTAAAGTCTGAAGCATGGTAAATTATATATCATTCCTTAGTCTAAATGCCCTTTATAATGATATCATATTTCTAATGGAAAAAATTAACATTAAAATTAATATTAGACTAGTGACTTGAGTTGAATTGAACTGGCAATGCTTTTTGTTGTCATAAAGGTGACCATGCGTAGCTCTTTGGACTCAGTACAAAAATATCCCACCCAAGAAATAAAGGACTGGCCAGATGTGGTGGCTCATGCCTGCAATCCCAGCACTTTGGGAGGCCAAGATAGGCAGATCATTTTAGGTCAGGAGTTTGAGACCAGCCTGACCAACCTGGTGAAACCCCATCTCTGCTAAAAATACAAAAATTAGCCAGGCGTGGTGGTGCATGCCTGTAATCCCAGCTACTCGGGAGGCTGAGGCAGGAGAATCGCTCGAACCCGGGAGGCAGAGGTTGCAGTGAGCCAAGACCACGCCATTGCACTCCAGCCTGGGCAACAGAGCAAGAATCTGTCTCAAAAAAAAAAAAAAAAAGAAAGAAAGAAAAGAAATAAAGAACAGTATCTTATTCAGCAATAGCAAAGTCTCTCCAACTATTTAAGGAGCAACTCTAAATATAGGACCCCAAAACCTATTCAATTTTAAGTATGAAGATAGAGAAAAAAGTCAGGAAAAGTATATTATTTCAAAAGCATATTTGGATTAGAAAAAATGTCATTAGGTATTAATGAATAATGCTAGGTAAAAATGGAAAACTCTGCAGTATTATTAGGCATTTAATAAAACATTAAGAAACGTAATTTAAGAAGGTTTAAGCCAGGACACCCAGAAAAGTTTATTTTAGGGTACTAAAGAAGATGCTATCATAGACTACAATGCGTTGTGGTGGTAAGATGCTGAACTTTGATTTAGAACATATTGGTTCAAGTCTTTATTCTGCCACTTGCTGTTTTAGATTACTTGGGCCAAGGGTCCTACTCTCCCCATGAAATTGAGGGAATTAAAAATATCTCATTTATTTTATTTATTTATTTTTGAGACAGGGTCTCTCTGTGTTGCTCAGACTGGAGTGCAGTGGCACCATCACTGCTCACTGCAGCCTCAACCTCTTCAGGCTCAGGTGATCCTCTCACTTCAGCCTCCCTATTAGTTGGGAGTACAGGTGCATGCCACCACACCCGGCTGATTTTATATTTTTTGTAGAGACAGAGTTTTGCTATGTTGCCCAGGCTGGTCTCAAACTCCTGGGCTCAAGCAATCCACCCACCTCGGCCTCCCAAAGCGCTGGGATTACAGGCATGAGCCATCGCGCTCAGCCTTCAAGTTCGTTATTAGTGTTACTTGTTCATCATGCTCAGTCTTCAAGTTCATTATTAGTGTTATTTGTAAAATTGTTACCACAGTTTTACATGCACATAATTTAAAGAGATAAATAGTTTTACAAAGCTTCTTTGAAAAACATTAGCCCTTCCTCTGACAGTTTCCCATCCTTGGAAGAAACCACTTCCAACTCTGAGTTATTTCTTTTAATATTTGCCTCTATATCACTTAAGTTAATGCTTAAAGTGTCAGTTTTTTTACTGTGGTAAAATATACATAAGATTTACCATTTTAAGTGTATAACTCGATGGAATTAAGCACATTCACATTGTCATGCAACCATCACCACTATCCATCTCAATGTTTTCATCATCCCAAACTGAAACCCTGTACCCACAAAACAATATCTCCTCACTAACCCCTGCTCCCAGCCCCTAGCAGCCACTGTTATACTTTCTGTCTCTATGTATTTAACTACTCCAGGTACCTCATATAAGTGGAATCATACATTAGTCTCTTTGTGACTGGCTTATTTCACTTGGTGTAATGTCTTCGAAGTTTATCCATGTGGTAGCCTGTGTGAGGATTTCCTTTTTAAGGCTGAATAAATTCCATTATATGTATATGTCACATTTTGTTTATCCATCTCTGAGTGGAAATTTGGGTTACTTCTACATTTTGACTATTGTGAATAAAGCTACTATGAACATGAGTGTACAAATATCTATTTGAGTCTCTGCTTTCAATTCTTTGGAGAATATACCCAAAAGTGGAATTGCCAGATCATATAGTAATTATGTTTAATTTATTGAGGAACTGCCATACTATTTTCCACAGTGGTTGCACCGTTTTACATTCCTACCCACAGTGCACAAGGGTTCCAGCTTCCCCACAATCTTTCCAACACTTGTTACTTTCCGTTTTTTTTTTTTAAAGGAATGCTTTATGGATTTGTGTGTCATCCTTGGAACAGGCTATGCTAATCTTCTCTATATCATTCAAATTTAATATATATGCTGCCAAAGCAGAACTCTATGTATTTTTGGTTTCTACTTTTGGAAGACTTTCTTAACTTTATCTTCCAACTCTTCTATTGAGTTTTTATTTATACACTATTATACATGCGATTTCCAAGAACTTTTGATTTCCAGAATATTTCTTTTTTAAAGAGAACATCTTATTATTGTCTTATGAATAAAATAACTTTTCCTACTTGTCTGAATACATTAATTATAGTCGTTTAAGGACTTATTCTTCCTACAGAGGTCTCTATTTCTTTAATTTGCTTTTCCCCTTTATTCCTTTGTTTTAGTTTCTTTCATGCCATAGCTTTCCCTCAGATATCTGATCTTTGGCCACTTGCTCATATTTAAGAGCTCTAAGCTTGTTGACTGTGGGATTCCTGGAGGGTGATTTGCCAGGGCCATTTTGTGGCTATCCTTAATATATATTAATTAGGAGTACTCATGTTTCCTAGAGAAGTATTTTTACATTTCCTACTTAAAATGCACAGCGCTGGCTCTCTTCATTCTGGAGCTGAAGAAGAGAGACTGGAAGGGGAGGGGTGTCTTCTCAACATTCGGCATGTCAATGTTCTGTTAATATGACTGGGTTCAGCATAATACTCCCTCAACTGTGCCTAATAACTCCTACTCCAGAAACTCTTTTTTCTATCTAAAGTGAGTAAACCTCCAGTGTTTGGATGGGGTGTTAGAGAGGCATTTGATTTGCTACACTGAGTGACAATGAGTGATCAGAAGTTCTAATCGCTTCTTAAACTAACCAATCCAATCCTTCAATGGCCCTAGTTTTGTCCCTACTTTCAGAGGTATCTGGCGCTGCCTATTCCGGAGACGTCCTGGATTCTGTAGTGAAACTGGGTTGCTTTTTAGCTTTCTCCTGCAGGTTTAGGATTGAGGTCTAAATCAGCTGTCTGAGTAAGTTTCCTCTCATCCACTGTTTTCCAGCTTACAGTTTTGTTGTGATGTTTCCTCTCCCATACTTATCTTATGTGTTTTACAACCACCTTTTTTTACTATCATTTTTGTGGAATTTGGAGGTAGTGAAAGTACGTATGTATGTGTTCAATTTTCTCCTTTTCTCCAGAATGCTATATATTTTCTAGTTCTAATAATCTGTTAGTCTAAGATGTATATGATAAATTGTAAACAAACAAACAAACAAAAAACAACCAACCAAACAAACAAAACCCTAATCTTAATTATCTAAGGCTATGTTATACAAGATACAGATTTTCCTGATTCCTGGGGCCTGTCTTATCATACTAGCTGTTCACTTGCTTAGTTATATCACTATCATAGTAGATGGTGGCAGAAAGTGTGGTAACATTCCTAACAATTTGTTTTACAACTTATCCTTTCTGGTAAAAAGGATGCTAAAGGAAAATGTCAATGATCTTGGCTACAAGTGAGAGTTTGCTGTTTTAAGTTATTTATGGTCCCTTAGCCCTAAGATAGTTTCAAATATTTTAATGTTTTAAAATCACATTTTTTTCAACAAATAATAAGAAAGGAACATATCACTTCAAAATGCTGTATTTTGTTCAAAATACTTTCATGCTATTCTTTGATTATACTGGTGGCATGAAGTATGTTCAGATAGATAAATAGGCACGAAACAGACCAGTCAAATAACCTCTGTGAATATATACAGCTAATATGAATCTTTTTGGGGTTAGGAAAAATTATAGTCTTCTTCTTCATCTGTCTCTAGTTGGTGTGACAAGAGCTGTCCACTCCCTTGGGAGGAGCCCAGTCTGGGAGGAGCTTTAGGGCAGAAGGGTTACCACTGGTAACTACTATTTACTGAGCATTTACTAAGTGCCTGGCTACCTGCAAAATGCTTTACACACATTGTCTCATTAATTTTCATTATGATCCTCTTTCTTTACAGATAGGAAACTGAGATGCAGCCAGCCAGGTTAAGAAACTTGTTGAAGTGCACATAACTTGTAAATGCAAGACCTGGATTTAGATCCCAGGTCTCTCTGAGTTGAAAGCTCAGGCTCTTTCCAAATGCAGCTTCCTTTTGGGCACAGGTCAGCAGCTTAGTTTAGTGGTGAAATGGAGGAAAAAGTAATTACAATACTGTGTGATAAGGGCTGGTGGGGTTATAAGAACTTGCAGGTGGGGAATCTGAGAAGCTACCTACAGGAAATAATCTAATCAGAGATCTGATGGAGCAGAAGGAGCTTGTCAGGGAAGAAAGGACTGAAGGGTGTTTCAGGCTCAGTGATCAAAGGGACATTCCTGTACCTTGCAGAAATTGGAGCAATTTAACCACAAGTGCCATTGGGAAGGAGGGATGGCAGGAGGTGGAGAGAGTAAAAAGAGGCAAGAAGCAGGTGGAAGGGGTGGAGGAGATGAAGTGAACTAGAAGGAGCCTTAAAATCTAATGAGGGGGTTAGGACTATCCTCTGGTCAATGGGGAATCATTTAAGGGGTTTTAGCAAAGGAGTGACGTGTACAAATTTGTATTTTATAAAGATCATTGTGGTAGCCACAGAGAGAATGAATTTGAGAGCCACTAGAATGGGGGAGGAATAAAAAATGATTCCTGGGTCTCTGTCTTGGACAAGTGGACAAGTTGGTGCCATTCACTGAGACAGGGAACAGCCTCTGGTTGGGGGCGGGAAGTCTATTATAGTATCTAGGGGAGTGATCTAATTGATCAGAGCTGTCAATCTAAAATAATAAAAAAGATCAGAATCGAATTTAAAGAGAGTTTTTTCAAGTGCAAAGTGTAAGAATGGACCACCTGGAAACACCAACTCCAAAGGAATGGAGTAAGCATTCACAAGTAGGGAAGTTAAGGTTTCATTTCTATTGGCAGAGACAGAGGTGTTTTTAGCAGGATTGCAACATTATTCATACAACGTTGGCAAATAGTTACAGCAATATGATTAGTTATGGGAATGTTCTTTTTTGGGAAGGGTACATATAACACTTTTTTAAAACAGAGGGTCTAACAGTCCTGAGTTTTCTCTCATCTGGTCTAAGCAAAGCAGGACAACAAGAGAGAAGTTAATCTATAACAAGGGTCATGAATTAAGAAGGCAGGAGATTTTTGTCCCTGATGCTGTTTAATTCTCACTAGTCATTGTAGAGAACAAGAAAATGAGTTAATCTATAATCTGAGAACAGAAGTTGTAACCATATGTGACTCAGATCAGCCATATCTTTGTCAAGGCTTAAAGTGTTTTTGGGGGTTCCAACAGTTTTTAAATTTTATTTATTTTTACTGAGCTGATTTTGCATAAGAAAAATCAGTGTAAGTTTGGCCAGGCATGGTGGCTCACGCCTGTAATCCCAGCACTTTGGGAGGCCAAGGCAGGCGGAACACCAGGTCAGGAATTCAAGACCAGCCTAACCAACATGGTGAAACCCCGTCTCTACTAAAAATACAAAAATTAGCTGGGCGTGGTGGCACACACCTGTAATCCCAGTTACTCAGGAGGCTGAGGCAGGAGAATCGCTTGAACCCGGGAGGTGGAGGTTGCAGTGAGCCGAGATCGTGCCACTGCACTCCATCCTGGACGACAGAGCAAGACTCTGTCTCCAAAACAAAACAAAACAAAACAAAACAAAACAAAAATCAATGTATGTTTAAGACTAGATAGTTCTTAAATCAGTGTATGTTTAAGACTAGATAGTTCTTAAATTCATGATCATTATTTATATCAGACTCAGAATCAGCTTAAATCTTGAGATTTGGGCATCCTTATACCCATCCTTCTATCCTTCCCCAGTTAGAAAAAAAATCTTGATTGTGTTCATAACTTTTTAAAAAAAAATTAAGCTGAATTATAAAGGCAACAGTGGCTTTCACAGATTTACTGTTTTAGATTAGTTTCCTTATAAACCACATATTTTAGGTAAGTCTAATAAAATCATGTATATTTTCATGTATTTCTGGCATAATTCCATTCTGAGGCCTTTCTAATGGAACAAAAACGTGAAAATTATAGAAAACATTACATTTCTTAATGACCAGTTCATTACATGGCTGTTGCTCATGGCATTGTAACTACTTATAGATGACTAAAGCATATTTAGCTTCACTTCCCAGGAAATTTAAAGCAACCGGGCCTATTCTGTTGATCCACCAACACAGCAATGACTTATGAATCAACCTAACAGAAGGAACTGCTCTAGGGCCTCTTGAGCCATCGGTGCGGTTTATTCTACAGCCCAAGGAGAGACCTCTGCTTTTACCGCCCAGTTGTCTAACGTTCTGCAAATGGCTTTTTATGCACCAGGCCTCTCTGTTTTCTCCAGGAGGGCCCAGATGCAGGTTACACGGTCTCTCGGTAAAGGAGTTTAACCCGGGCGAAGGTCTGCGATCCTCCTTCGCACCTCGGCTTGTGCGGGGTCAACGTGGATCGCAGCTAGAAGGCGTGTCCTAGACCCAGACGCAGAGCGCGCCGCGGGGTCTAGCGTCAATAACTTGAATTTAGAAAGAAGCACCTGTGTACCTAATAGCCGCTTCTCAAACTTGCACCCAAGGCAACGCTACCCCTAGGGTCTCTCTTGTCCCGCTATGTTTATTTAAAAGCCATGCATTCTTTTAAGAATGAAAGAAGATGTTATATTCTACCTCCTCAGTTTATCCTTATTAATTTCATATAAAATAAAAGTTCAAATCCCCCACCTCCACATAGGCATGATCGGTTCCAGCTGGAGCGCCACCGCTAGCGCCCGTCCCTCTTCCCCATCCCCAGATCACTGCGGGCTGTGGGGTGGGGGGCTCCACTCGGATGAGCCGGTGTGGAAGAGAAAAATCCAAAGGGTCGCTCGGAGAGGCCGGGCCGGGGGTGTGTCCTCCCCGGACCCCGCCTCCCAGGACGGAGAGGGCCCGCAGCATACCCGGGGAGTGCGAGGCCGAAGCGCTTGGATGGCCATGGTCCTGGCCCCAAGCCCTGCGGGCTCCCTGAGGCCGCGCCCGCCCGGGGCGAGGGGAAGGCTGTGACCGGTCGCCGGGGTACTGGTGCACGTCTGTGGACTGACCCTGTGCGGGAAAAGGTAACATCTACCCAGGTGCCGGCCTGCAGCAGCCAGGGCTCTCCCCGTCTCCCGCGGTGGGGCTGGTTGCGATTAGTGAACCGAAGCTGAACCTGCCATCGCAGCGAGGCGACCCCGACTCCTGGAATCGCTGCCTTCCCTCTCCCGAGAGCCGTGCCCACTCGCCACTGACCCATCCCACCTTCTCTAGTCAGGTGTGGGTCAGAGATGCCAGTTTGTTTCCCCAAACTAAAAGAACTGGAGGAAGCGTCTGAAGTTTTTCATATTTGCCTCTGGAGGGTGCAAGAATTAGAGAATTGGCCGCTGGGACTTTGATTTGAAGTGTTGCTTCAAGTATAACTTTGTGCAAAATTATACTTGGGTATAACTTTGTGGGGACATTGTTGCCTGAGGGAAACTCTGGTTTCATGATTGGGGTCTGGAGGCTTAGGAAAGAGGGGGTTTTATTTTTCTTTGTTTTTCCTACCACAGACTAGAAGAAGAATCTGCCTATTGAGGGTCTCCACATAAGTAAAAAAGCAGCCAATGATGAAATAGCACCTATCCCACTCTTTAAAGAGAAACAGACAAAAGGCTACCCCTGTTTAAATATTTTTTATTTTTATTTTTTTTAAGAGATAGGGCCAAGTACAGCGGTGCAATCATAGCTCACTGCAGCCTCTAACTGCTGGGCTCAAGCAGTCCTCTCATGTTGCTGGAATTACAGGCATGAGCCGCCTGGCCTGGCTCTACACTTGTTTGATTTTGAGCTTGGAGAAATGTCAGATTAAATGGATATGTGCATATATCTATTTAGGCAGTCACCTAGATGTGGAGTCTTTAGATTACCCTTAAGTTCAATATTGAGAAAAAAATTTCACTCCTGGGTGTCCAGATGTATAAACCACCTGGATAGCACTTGAGCAACGAGACACCTGGTGCAGGCATCCCTGAGGACAGGATAACAGCAACAACAATAAAATTTATAACAGTTATTGATCATTATGTGCTATGCATAACTTTGAGTAAATTGCATATACAGTTTAATATAAAGTACTATTCTGAGTGCTTTGTTATTTTATTTAGTTTTGGCAAGCATATGAAGCAGCTGCTCTCATAAGCCCCATTTTACAGATGAGGAAACTGAAATACAGAGTTAAGTAACTTTTCTAAGATTATATGATGTCTTAGTCCATTTTATGTTGCTATAACAGAATACCTGAGACTGGGTAATTTATGAAGAAAGAGGTTTATTTTGCTCACAGTTCTGCAGGCTGGGAAGTTCAAAGGCATGGCCCTGGCTTCTGGTGAGGGCTTTCATGCTGCATCATAACATGGCAGAGAAGGTCAAAGGGGCAGTGGACAAATGCAAACAGAGACAAAACACGAGGGACGTCCTGCCTTTATAACAACCCACTCTGTCAAGAACTAATCCATTCTTGCGAGAACTAATACAGCCTTGGCAGAGTGAGCACTTCCTCACTACCACAAGAAGGGCAGCAAGCCATTCTTAGGGATCCAACTTCATGATCCAAACACCTCCTACTAGGCCTCACCTCCTAACACTGTCACACTGGGGATCAAATTTCAACATGAGTTTAGTGAGGACAAATCATATCCCCATTTTCCAGGTGCTACGAGCATAGGTTGCCAACAGCTCACAGCTGCACCCTGTCTCAAGAATTGTCCTTGCTGATGGAAGCTGCCTGCTGGGAGATGCCCAGGAGGTTACACCTCAAGACTTTCAGGTGTGGTCAATAGCTAAAGGATGACTGACCAGGGGGTACATAGAGCCAATCTTGCTGCCTTATAGGGAACACCTTTGTGGTGTGAGTCATTTTTCCCCTGCTCCCTGTGGGAACAGGCTGGGGCTGGACTGCAGCTGGCCCTGCATCTTTGCCTGGCTGCTTTCATTTCCTGTCCTGCTTGTGGCACTTCCTGAGAGTTCTCACTCAAGAGCCTCAAATCACTTGCACAAGAATTCTCCTCTCAGGCGCTGCTTCTATGAAACCTGACCTAAGACAATAACTCTACTATACTGGGTGGTGAAGGTTTTTAGAGTTTTATTCTTTATTCACTAGAGATATTTCTTTATATGGAAAGACAACCAACCAATCCAATGGTTTCAAATGTATATCAGACGACTTTCTCTTCTGATGAGCACCTTGAGATATATTATGGAAGGTATGCTGCCAAAATATTGTTTTGTGTGTGTAAAGCAGATGATAGAATAAGTTCCCGTTGAGATGCTGTTTGGCCAAGAGAGTCCCTATTCCTACCAGGGACTCAGATAGCTAGAGTGGGTTATACATAAGTATTTCATCATTCATTTCTTGTTTGATGAAATTGATTATGAGAAGGAAACATGTTAATGCTGTTTTTTAACAGCTTTATGAAAGTATAGTTGACATATGTAAAGTGTACATTTTGATACATATATATATATATATATACCCATAAACCATCACACAATCAAAATAATGAAAGTACCCATTACTCCCAAAAGTTATTGTAATAACTCCCATACTGGCCCCAAGAAACCACTGATATGCTTTTTGTTATGGTAACAATAGATTGAAAAAGACCTTAGAGATCATTAGCCTTTGTTACCAAGTAGTTCAGCATGTGGAGATTTCCATGGAATAAGACCAGGAGGGAAGTTGAAGTAACTGGGACTAGGCTGATATCTGCTCACTGGGAAAGGGGATGGATACAAAGAGGAACTTGGTGATAACAGGACACAGATTCCAAAGCATGTGGCAACTTCGAATTGGGTTCAGGTAAACTTTAAGATTGGGGTAGACTGGGGTTTTGCAGGTCCTTTAAAGGAGGTCCTTAGGGAATGATGCCATCCTTGAACTGCACAACCAAAATAAAAACATACAGAGAGAACCCCCTACCCAAACCCAGAACTTCAAGGTTGGCAGTGGAAAAGGACTTTCCTGGTAGGTGGGGCAGCTGGTTTCTGTCCTTCAAATCCTCTTGGCTCTCTTAGGATCATTCCTGGCGATGGGAGACATACCATCATTCCGTGGTGGGCAGGTCTACGCAAAATGATCCCCAGAGTCCAAGGAAGCAGAGAGGCCAAAGAAAGAGGTTGACAAATCCAGTTTCTCAGAAAGAAACATTTAACAGGGACTTATGAATAGAAGCATGTCTGTGCCTCAGGTGGCGTAAGACAAGATGGTGGATTACCCACTCTTAACCCCATTACCCCCCAGACCTTAGGGAAGGAATGTGTAGAACAATTACAGTTGACCCCTCAGAGAAAGGCAGGAATGCTATGTGAGTCTACCTAAGGGCAGGATTTATGGTCAAGATTGTTTTGATCTAAGGGGATGTAAGTACACAAGGAATGGTAAATCAAATAGAAATCTTAGAGGCATTCCCAGAACTGGGGTTAATAAGTCAACATGGTGGATTAGCATCCAAAATGGAGTTGTTTAGCTTCCACACCTTCTCATTTTAACCTTAACTCTAGCTCAAGTTTGCTACCTCGTAGTCCAACTCAGACAAGACTAGAATGTCCTGAGGCACTGCTAAAAGCTCTGGCAACAACATCAGAGAGATAACACAGTGACAGCCATAGATTTAGACAATCTGGCATGTATAACATAGGTTTCTTATCTTCAGGTTTATAGTTCTCCTCAGCTTCTACTCTGTCTCTTATGCCTGGAAGATCCCTTCACTGACTGCCAAAGTCCACACCAAGCACAATTCATGGGATTTCCCTTTCTCCTTTTTATTCTCACTTTCTTGTTCCTTTCTGCAGGATTATTAGGGCATAACATCCAACCTGATAATTAGCTTCATAATCTAGCCCTGATCTCACTGCTCTAGACCATTGCTGTCCAATACAAATATAATGCAGGTCATAAACATGAGCCACATATATAATTTTAAATTTTTTAGTAGCCACATTAAAAAAAAAGGGAAAAGAGAAACAGGTAAAGTTATTTGGAATGATATGTTTTCAACCTAATATCTCAAAAACGTGGTTGTTACAGGTAGTTAGACAGGCATGAGTGGGGCAGGAGAGGGCTCTTCTCCCCAACCCACTAGGGATGTCAGGTGATGGTTCAACAATTATCACACTGCCTCTCTGAAAATGATAATTTGGCAACTGGGCACCAGAGTGCCAAGGAGAGACAATCTCCTGATGATCCACAGCTGTTAATATTAAAGTGTTAATTGAATGCAGATGCCAGGGAGAAGGAACTTCCTGGGCATGCTCCTTAAGAGACACGATGGCGAAGTATGACCTTTTGGGGACACTCCACTGGAAAAGGGAAGAAAGGCTCAGATGGGCATGTATACAACTTCCTAAACACATTGCACATGCCCCCTTCCCAAGGGTAAGGGGGGCACCGAGCGTGCTGGCAGCCCACCCTAAGGGAGGAACGAATCACGGGAAAGAGGTGGGCCTATAAAGTCCTATGATCACGGTTAAATGGGGCCCTTGACCTTGGCACCCACTTGGGTCTCTTCCAAGCATACTTTCCTTTCTTTCCTGTTCTAAAGCCTTTTAAATAAACTTCCACTCCTGCTCTGAAACTTGCCTCGGTCTCTTTTTCTGCCTTATGCCCCTCAGTCGAATACTTTCTTCTGAGGAGGCAAGAATTGAGGTAGCTGCAGACATGTACGGATTTGGCACTGATAGCTTCCACCAGTAACAATGATACCTTCCACTAGTAACTCAGATATTGTCTACCAGTAGCAATGGTCATTTCAACAAGTTATCTATGTAAAAATTATTGATGAGATATTTTACATTCTTTTTTCATATTAAGTCTTCAAAATGCAGTGCGTATTTTTTTACATTTACAGCACATCTCAGTTTATATTAAGTGCTTTTCCATATTGGGCAGCACAACTCTTAGACATAATATGATAGCCTTGGATCTAAAATTTACTAAGTGTTCTTGGGGAAAAGAGGAAGAACATGAGTTTTGCTTTGGACACAGTGAGTTTGGGGTATTGTTTAGCATCCCTGTGGATGGAGACAACAGACCATTGGAATGCACAACAGAGCATCTTCCAACTTCCTGTGTCAGAGCAACACATCACCTCCTCGGCAGTTAATTGACAATTTCACCTTGTTTTTTGAATCCATGATTTATCTCAATGTTAGCTTGTTTTTGTGCAGATTTTCTCCATCAAGTAGGTACTTATATATATATTTTTTCTATGTGTTTATATTTTAAATTTATATCATCTTTAGGTACACTGAAAAGAGTCACACAGAAGAGTGGGCACTTTTTTACTTGAATATGAAGAATCATTCAGTGAATGGACCATTATTTAGCATGAACAATTTTTCCAAATATAACTTGGTTAGTATTTTTTATTTACATCCCAATCTAGTTTTAAGGATAGCAAAATCTCTAATATATTAAAATGTTTTTGTAATGATAAAATGCTGAATAGTAATAAGATATCACATTTGGAAAAGTTTTTAAAGGGATAACAAGGCTCAGTATTTTAAGGACATGGTAAAATGGATACACTCATTCGCTGATGGTGAGAATGTAAATTCCTACAGGGATTTGGAGGGTGATTTAAAAATATGTATTGAAGTTCAAAAAGCCCATACCATTTTTTTTTCTGCAATTCCAATTTTAGAAATTTACTTCATGAGGACAATTGGATAAGTTCACAGATTTGTATGTTTAAGGATGTTCATCTTACTGTTTATAGTTTTTAAGAAGGAAACAATTTATATTTCAACAATGATTTATAGGGTACCTACCCCTACTGGACACTGTAGTAGGTACTGGGCTATAAAAATTAACTAGAGATAGATGATCCCTGTCCTTACATACCTTACAGTTTAGGAAAGAAGAAAGTCAACTAAACATTAATTGAATGTGGTGCTGGTGGTATAGACTGTGGTTGGAGCACATAAGATGGGTGTTGAACCTTAACTTGGAGAGGCAGTGAAGGCTTCTTAGATGAACTGATATTTAAACTGGATGCTGAGCAGTGACTGGGTTAAATATATTTTGATGTATCATGTAATGGAATAAGATGCAGCTATTAGAAATAACAATATACACATGGGAAAAATCAATATACCATTGAGGAAAAAAAATCAGGCTACAAAACAGAATAGTATAATTTTATTTGTATAAAATTATGTTTCTATATTTGTACAGATGTATATATATATGTGTGTGTGTGAATATATATTCATGCTAACATACATATACATATATAAACATCTCCCTTTCTCCATCTCTCCCACTCTATAGACACACACACAGACAAAGACACAGAGAAGCAGAGAGATTTAGAATGCATCACAATCTAACAGTGATTATGGTTGGTAGAATTTCAACAAATTTTCACGTTTGAAATGTAAATGTATTATTTTTATAAATCAGAAAAAATTGTAGCTATTTTTAAAAATTTTAAGTAAAAGTAATACAGGTTTAGTGTAGGAAACTTGGATATTATAGAAAGATTATCGAGAACAAAATAAAAATGGCTAAAAAATTCTATTTCCTAAATGACAGATGATTAATTTTAACATTTTGGTATATTTTCCTCCATTTTTTTCTATGCACATGAATGTATTGGCTATTTTCATAGTTACATGTTTTTGTAGACTAGTTTGAAATTTAACACACTTAATGTTAAAATAATGCAAGCTTATATATGTGCATTCCATCACAGATTAAAACTTAATTCTGAAAATTTCAGTTGATTATGCTTAATATAGTTAAATTCCTTGATATATGTATTTGGGGAATATACTGACATCAAATAAAACAATTTACTTTACTCTGTTATTTTTATTTGGTACAGGCACATTGCTATTTATTACATCAATAATAATTTTCTGCTGCTTGCTGGCATTCATTTGAGTAGATTGGACTCATTAGGATTAGACTAGGTAAAATTTCATTTTTCATGAGCTCATGCGAATGGTATTAGATCCTATTAGAACAATTCCAGCTATGATGGGAGTGTTAATTTGCTTCACACTTTATGATGTATTGATAATTCCCTGTGTAGGCAAGCTGTATAGGATTACGTGTTGTGTCATCTTTGCTATATTTTTTTGATAGGCTATATGGTACTGCTGTCCCTCATTCCCTTTTTACAAATAGCTACAAAAAACCAGAAGGATCAAGTCAGAAAATTGCCTGTATGTCATTCATAGAAATATTAAATAACCAGGAGAGTTTTTTTTCTTATACAGGAAACCAGAAAATGGAAACTGCCTTCATGAGTTAATTAATACATATAAAGTGCTTGGACTAGTGTCTGACATACTAAATGCTCAATAAATTATTATTATTATTTTTACTATTAAGAACAAACAGTTATCAGAATAGGTCAAGGAGTATCTTAGATCTGTATTCAGATTTTTAAATTTTATTTTTATTCTTTTGAGATGGAGTCTCTATCTGTTGTACAGGCAGGGGTGCAATGGTGTAATTTCAGCTCACTGCAACCTCCATTTCCTGGGTTCAAGTGATTCTCCCACTACAGCCTCCTGAGTAGCTGAGATTACAGGTACCCACCACCATGCCCGGCTAATTTTTGTATTTTTTTAGAGGCAGGGTTTCACCATGTTGGCCAGGCTGGTCTTGAACTCCTGACCTCAGGTAATCCATCCACCTTGGCCTCCCAAAGTGCTGGGATTACAGGCGTGAGCCACCATGTCTGGCCTGTATTCTGATTTTTATCATCACATATGTGATGTGAAGAGTAGCAAGATATAGCATGGAAATAATTTTTATGTTGATACTGAAGACCTGGAATAAATAGTAAAAGATAATGCATAATTGGGATAAATAAACACAACTGAACTGAGTTGTGTTTCACCTTATGTCATAGCCCTTAGTTGGTAATACTATTTTCAAACTGAATTCCCTAGATAAAAAGAAAATGACTACTATTGACCCTTTTTTATAGGTACATGAAATCTGTTTGGTGAATGTGAACCCTATTTGACTTAGTTGATCTGAAATTAAGCTATATTCATAGGGTAAATCATAATCATAACTCAAGAAATAGCATTTCATTATGCAAACAACTCTGAATTTATTATAATGGGCCTATTGTCTTAGTTATAATTAAACTTGTCTATCTATAACATGACCAGTGAATTCCGTGCTTGGTGCTTCAATTGTTTTAAGTAAATCTGTTTCTTAAAGTCATTTCAACAAAATGTATGTGCAAAATTAAACATAACACCTCATGTTCCACAGGCGATAAATCCTTTCCAAGTTTTTAGAAGAAGTTGTGTCCATGGGACAAGTGAGATGCATTCAATGTAAATACACTTTGTTTTATAGAGCAAAGATTTTGAAAAGCTGAAGACATTGTTGTTCATTCAACCTAATCTAAGAAGCCAAGAAAATCTCAGAGAGGTTAAAAAAAAAAAAGATGCTTTTCTGATATATGATTATTCCAATACTATCCAATTATGCTTTTATTTTATTATTTTAAGCAAATACAGGCTAGCACTATGTATTAGTGCATTTTCACACTGCTAAAAAGAAATACCTGAGACCGGGTAATTTATAAAGGAAAGAGTTTAATTGACTCACAGTTCTGCATGGCTAGGGAGGCCTCAGGAACTTATAATCATGGCAGAAGGTGTAGGGGAAGCAGGCACCTTCTTTACAAGGTGGCAGGTGAGAGACGTGCAAGCAGGGGAAATGCCAAACACTTATACAACCGTCAGATCTCTTGAGAACTCACTCCTCTCATGAGAACAGCATGGGGGAAGTGCCTCCATGATCCAATCACCTCCCTCCCTTGACATGGGGGGATTACAATTCAAGATGAGATTTGGGTCAGGAAACAGAGACAAACCATATCACACTATAAAAAACATCATGTCAAATTATTTTTCTTACATTTCTACTCTCTCAATCCTTCCTTTAGTTTTAGTGTTTTAGAAAACAAAATGGCATTAAATAAAGGTGGTTGGGATATTTCTATTTTCTTTGGTCTAATGAAGCAGTTCTTTCCTTTCATGTATTTTGTACACTGATTAAAGAAATCTTGATCCTTGAGTTCCTAATATGTGTATTTTTTGTGGAATGTGTTTGAGATAGATAATTAATTTTGAATATAAATTAATGTATTTAACAACTGATCAAAAGTACTGATTAATAGGAAGATATGTCTTTAATTTTAAAAAGAGAGAGATAAATGAACTATTAATGAATGACTTTTGTTCAGGGGGCAAATGCCTTTGAAAACACAGGGTTCGTGGGGCAGCAATGATTAGGAACTAGTACACTTCACTAGCAGACTTCAGTGATCCATTACATAGATATAGATTTCTGTCCCTAAAATATTAGGTGAACCTTTTCTGCTTCTGTGAAAATTTTTATATGCTTGGGTAAATTGGATTTACAGTTGTTGTTTTTTAGCTTCTAAAGGATGTGTACTACGTTTTGTAAACCAGCTATAAAGTAAAAAGCAGTATTGATTTTTAAACATCTTAAGATATAAAGCATTTCAGAATATCCTAAGAATAAAGTGCTGTATTACAAGTATTTTCATCATCTTTTGGCACCAGACATTTCTAAAAGTCAGTGTTTTCTGTGCTTATGACATTACCTTGAATTCACTGACATCCTTTTAGCCCAGAGGGATCTAACACTAGTAAATATCAAAGCCATATAAATTCTTGTTACTATGAGCTGAAATTCGTGTGTGGGCATAGGCAGACTTCAATTTAACAGTGAATTTGCAACTTGGAAAAAGGAGTATAAATAAACATGATTTAAATTCAGTTCATCTTTCTTAGAGAATCTATTTTAAATAACAAATTGTAATCCTGAAGATGTAAAAATAGACACTATATTTACTCAAGTCTTTATGAATTATGTGCATGTTTTGAGGTTGATAGCTTTCTTGTATATGCATAAATCAATTAAGATGATATTAAATTACCAAGCACTTCTAATTTACAGGAAAAGATCACCAGAAAAGGCTTTCCAGGGTAGGAAGAAGTGCTGGGGGTGAGGATGCTGATGATGGGGTAGGAGTGGGGACTTTCACAGTCAAGAGCCAAGGGCAGGGGATCTGTCTTACACAGTAGTGCACTAGTTCCTAATCATTGCTGCCCCACGAACCCTATGTTTTCAAAGGTTTTTGCCTCCTGAACAAAAGTCATTCATTAATAGTCCATTTATCTCCCTCTTTTGAAAATTTAAGACATATCTTCCTATCAGCACTTTTGATCAGTTATTTTTTATAAATAAAAATACAATAAAAATAACCCATATTTCCATACTGAGTGGATGTGATTCCAGCTGAAGCAAATACAATTCACATATTATTCTGGGTGGTTTTATCACAGGTAAATAAATGATCTCATTAGACATTTGGAAATATTCAAAATTCAAAACCCCACTTAATCCCAATCCCCTTTTACTTCTTCAAGGAGCTCCAGAGGTGATAGGTTGGAAATCCCTGTTCTGGATGTTGTCAAAAAGATACTGGCAGGGATGGAAAGTTTGTATTTAATCAGGTAAGAGTAGTTGTCAGTTCAGGGAATAAAATTTCTGTCAGCCAGAGGGTTTCCTCTGCATTGTCCTTAAGGTAGATGCTTACATGAATGCCGCATGCATTTTCAGTAAGAAGAGGTCAGGAGATTGAGACAATCCTGGCTAATACGGTGCAATCTCATCTCTACTAAATAAAAAAAATTAGCCGGGCGTGGTGGTGGGCACCTGTAGTCCCAGCTACTCGGGAGGCTGAGGCAGGAGAATGGCATGAACCCGGGAGGTGGAGCTTGCAGTGAGCCGAGATAGCGCCACTGCACTCCAGCCTGGGCGACAGAGCGAGACTCTGTCTCAAAAAATAAAAAATAAAAAAAAAAGAAGAAAGGACAGAGCTGAACATTACTGCAGTTGACCCTTTAACAATGTAGGGGTTAGGGGTGTCAACTCCCTGTGCAGTTGAAAATCCACATACAACTTTTGACTCCCCCAAAACTACTAATAGCCTACTGTCGACCATAAACCTTACCAATAACATAGTTGATTAGCACATATTTTGTATGCTATATGTACTCTTATATGTACATGTATGTTGTATGTAATGTGTATTCTTATGCATATGTTACAGTGTATTCTTACCACAGAGTAAGCTAGAGAAAAGAAAATGTTATTGAGAAAATCATAAGGAAGAGAAAATATGTTTACCATTCATCGAGTGGAAGTGGATCATCATAAAGGTCTTCATCCTTGTTGTCATCACGTTGAGTAGGCTGAGGAGGAGGGGATGAGGAGGGGTTGGTCTTGTTGTCTCAGGAGTGGCTGAGGCAGAAGAAAATCCATGTGTAAGTGTACCCACACCATTCAAACTCGTGTTGTTTAGGGATCAACTGTACATTCTTTATGCTTTTCTCACCTTTCTACAAAGTACCAATTATCACCAATTTCCATCTGTCCATCTGTTTTGTTTCAGCTTAGCCATCCCAAACATCCAAATTACCCACCAGGGCTAAACTACATCCATGATGCAGGGATAGCAGGAGAAAGGGGTTGAACTGGAAGCTGAATCTCCCTAGTCTACTGCAGGGCCTGCAGCTGGGTGGATTGAAATAGGGCCAGCTGGCAGAGCAACAACCGAGAACACTCCCCTAGCCAATTTCCTGGTAGACTTTAGTTTGGGAAACTTGAACACAAATTACCCTGGTGAGTAGTAATAAGGAGTAAGTGGTTACTGCTGAGTTGTTTTAATTTTCAACTTCACTCACCAGGGTTTGAAACCCTTCCACTCCAAGTTGCTGAGTATGACCCTTGTATTCAGCTGAGGCTAAACAAATTTTAAACTCTTTATTTTGATAATTTTAGGCTTACAGAAGACTTGCAAAGATAGTACAGACAGTCCCCATATACCTTTTACCTGGCTTCCCATAATGTTAATATCTCACATAGCCACGGTACAATAATCAAAATTAAGAAATTAAGATGAGCTCAACAAATTGACTAAATTACAGACTATTTAGATTTCCCCAGTATTTCCACTCATGTCTTTCTCCTGTTCCAGGATTCAGGTTAGGATACTGCACGGCCTTTAGTTGTCATGCCTCCTTAATCTACTCCAATCTATGACAGTTCCTCAGTTTTTCTTTGTCATTCATGGCCTTGACACTTTAGAAGAGCAGTGGTTGGATATTTTGTAGAGCGTCTTTCAGTTTGGTTTTGTCTGATGTTTTCTCATGATTAGACTGAGGTTATGGACTTTGGGTGCTGAATGTCACTATGTGTTATTACTAGTGATGTTGGGCTTGATCACTTGGTTAAGGTACTGCCTGCCATTTCCCCTTTCCATACTTTGTCCTTTGGAAGTGAGTTACGAAGTCCAGACCCTGGAGTTAAGTCCAATCCAGGGGTATTAAGCTTCACTTCCTGGAGGGAGAGTGTTTAAGGATTTGTAGACGTGTTAAAACTACCACAGTTATTAATAAATATTTGATGGCAGATATTTTGAAGCAACGTGAATGCCCTGATCCTCTTTAAAGTTTTGCTCACTAATTTTAGCATTTGTCAGTGGGTCTTGCCTGCTGCAGTTATAACTGTGGCACCCTAACGGTGACATTCTATTTTCCACATTTCTTCTCCATGTATTAATTGGAACTATTCTGTTAGGGAAAATCCCTTCCTCCCTCCCTCCCTCCCTCCCTCCCTTCTTTGCTTCCTTCCTTCCTTCTTTCCTCTCTCTTCCCTCCCTATCTTCTTTTCTTCCTCTCCTTCCCTTCCTCTCTCCCTCCCTCCTCCTCTTGCCTTCTTTCTGTTGTATATAGACTCATGGATATTTATTGATTTATAGATAGTTATTTTACTTTTTGGGTTACGATTCATTACTGTTCTTGTTTATTGTATTGCTCAAATTATTAGGAGCTGTCTCATCTTTTTGCATGTTTCTTTTCAGCACTAACTTACCTCTGTCGTTGAAAGATGAACCTCTTCTATCTCCCATGTTCCAGCCCAAGAATCACCCGTTTCTTTAAGAAACATGGTTCATTTTATTGGAGAATGGCATTTAGAACCCAAAATCTGGTGCCTAGGATTCCCCATTGCCTCTAGATGGTCATTGCTTATAGCCCCTCTCAGCTTTTAGAGCTAGCGAATGATTGTGTGTATACCAATCCATGTGTCTATATTTATTTCTGTATATCCATCTGTATACATATTAAATAAACATTAGTTCGTAATGATATCTCTAACTCTAGTCCATTAGCACAGGGATTGTTCTAGAATCCTCCTTTAGCCTGTTTGTAATTTATTTCTCCCACAGATACAAACCTAGCTGTCATTATCTATAATTTCTTTGTTTGTTCAACTCTAGTTCTACAGGTATTGACAAATACACAGTCATGTATTCACCATAATGATTATGTACCGAACTGTTTCATTGTCCCCCAAATTCCTTTGTAGTGCTGACCTCATTTTCTGACCTGCTAGGCAACAATTTTCTGCAATGGCTACTAGATTTAAAAACACTTGAAATTTTAGGGTACTTAAAACCTTGAGTAATAGCTTCTACCTGTTATGAGCATATCTTAGGATTTTTTATTGTGGTAAAATATGTATAATGTAAATATGCCATTCCAACCATTTTAAGTTTACAGTTCAGTGGGATTAATTACACATATAACACCATTGTGCAGCAATCACCACTATCTGTTTCCAAATCTTTTCTGTCACCGCATGCAGAAATTCTGTGACCATTAAGAAATAACTCTCCATTACCCACTTCCCCCAACCCCTGATAGATTCTAATTGACTTTCTGTCTCTATGAATTTGCCTATTCTAGATATATAAGGGGAATCTTACAATAGCTTTTCTTTTGTGGCTGGCTTATTTAACTTAGCATGATGTTTTCAGGGTTCATCCATGTTGTAGCATGTATTATAACTTCATTCTTTTTAATGCCTGCATAATATTCCACAGTATGTGCATAGTAAATTTTGTTCATCCATTTATCTGTTGATGGACATTTGGATTGTTTCCACCTTTTGGCTATGGTGAATAATGCTGCAGGGAACATTGGTGTACAAATGTCTGTTTGAGTAAGTGTTTTTAGTTCTTTTGGGTATATACTTAGGAGTGGAATTGATGAGTCATATAATCAATTACTTTTTTGAGTTACTGCCAAACTGTTTTCCACAGCAGCTATACCATATTGCATTCCCACCAGCAATGCCCACAGATTCCAATTTCTCCACATTCTTGCTAACACTTGTTATTTTTCTTTTCTTTTTATTATGGCCATTGTAGTAGGTGTGAAGTGGTATCTCATTGTGATTTTGATTTGCATTTCCTAAATGACTAATGATGTTGAGCAATTGTTCTAATACCTATTGACCATTTGTATATCTTTGGAGGAATATCTATTCAAGTTCTTTGCCCATTTTTAAATTGGGTTGTTTGCCTTATTGTTATTGAATTGTAAGTGTTCCTTACATATTCTGGATATGATCAGATATATGATTTGCAAATATTTTCTCCTGTTTTGTTGTCTTTTCACCTTCTTGAGGAAGTCCTTTGATGCAAAAAGTAGTTCGATGAAGTCTAGTTTATTTTTTCTTTTAATGTTTGTGCTCTTGGTGTCATAGCTAAGAATCTGTTATAAAATCCAAGATCATAAAGACTTGTTTTCTGCTTTAATGGTTTTAACTCTTCCATTTAGATCATTGATCCACTCTGAGTTAATCTTTTGTCTATTTTTTAAAATAAAATTTATTGTGTATATTTAAGGTATACCACATGATGTTATAAGGTCCATATATAGTAAAAAGGTTACGATAGGCCAGGCTTGGCAGCTCACGCCTGTAATACCAGCACTATGGGAGGCCGAGGCAGGAAGATCGCTTGAGGCCAGGAATTAGAGACTAGCCTAGGTAACACAGTGAAGCCCCATCTGTAAAAAAAAAAGCCAAAATTAGCTGGGTGTGATGGCACACACCTGTAGTCCCAGCTACTCAGGAGGCTGAGGTGGGAGGATCACTTGAACTCAGAAGTTCAAGGCTACAGTGTGCTACGGTCACGCCACTGCACTCCAGCCTAGATGACAGAGTGAAACCCTGTCTCAAAAAAAAAAAAAAAGTTACTATAGTGAAGCAAATTAACATATTCATCATCTCTCATAGTTACCTATTCTTTTTTGTTTTAGTAGCAAGAGCAGCTAAAACCTACTCGTTTAGCATGAAACCCATACATAGTACAATTTTATTAACTATAGTTTTCATGCTGTACATTAGAGCTCTAGATTTGTTCATCCTACACACCTCCTACTTTGTGTCCTCTGACCTATGTCTCCCCATTTCCTCCCCTGGATCCCCATACCCCTAGTTACCACTGTTTTATTCTATGTCTCTGTATTTTTGATATTTTTAGGATTCTACATTTAAATGAGATCATGCAATATTTTTCTTTCTGTGTCTGGCTTATTTTGCTTAGCATAATGTCCTCCAGGCTCATCCATGTTGTGGCAAATGGCAAGATTTCATTATTTTTTAGAGCTGAATAATATTTCATTACACACACACACACATACGCACGCACACACTCACACACCACAGTTTCTTTATCCATTCGTCTGTCATGGGACATTTAAGTTGTTTCCATATCTTGGCTATTGTGGATAATGCTACAATGAACATATCATATCATATCATATCATATCACAGTTCCTTTATCTATTCATTCATCAGTGGATACTTAGATTGTTTCCATATCTTGGCTACTGTGAATAATGCTACAATGAACATGGGATTGTGGATATCTTTAGAGGGTGGTGATTTCACTTTCTTTAGGTATAGACCCAGAAGAGGGATTGCTGGGTCATATAGTAGTTCTATTTTAAATTTCTTTAGGTGCTTCCATACTGGTTTCCACAATGGCTGTACCAGTCTACATCCCCACCAACAATGTACAAGAGTTTCCTTTTCTCCACACCCTCACCAACATTTGCTATCTTTTGACTTGTTGATAATAGCCATGTGTGAGTTGGTATCTCATAGTGGTTTGATTTGTATTTCCCTGATGATTAATAATGTTGAGCACATTTTCATATACCTGTTGGCCATATTTATGTCTTCTTTGGAGAAATGAGAACTTTTGCCCATTTAAAAAATTAGGTTATTTGTATTTTCACTATTGAGTTGTATGACTTCTTTAAATTTTGGATAGTAACCCCTACCAGATATATGGTTTACACATACTTTTTCCTAATTTATAAGCTCCTGTTTCATTTTGTGGATTGTTTCCTTTGCTGTGCAGAAGCTTTTTAGTTTGATGTAATCCCATTAATTTATTTTTGCTTTTGTGGCCTGAGCTTTTGGTGTGATATCCAAAAAATAATTGCAAAGGCCAATGTCCAGGAGCCTTTCCTCTATGTTCTCTTCTAGAAGTCTTATGGTTTCTGATCTTATATCAGGTCTTTTATCCATTTTGAGTTGATTTTTGTGTATAGTATTAGAGTCCAGTTTCATTATTTTGCATGTGGAAATACAAATTTCCAAGCACTATTCGTTGACAAGACCAATCTTTTATTACTGTGTCCTCCTTGTGTGCTTGTCAAAATTTAGTTGACCATATATATGTTTGGATTTTTTTCTGGGCTCTCTATTGTATTCTACTGGTCTATGGGTCTGTTTTTATGTCAGTACCATACTGTTTTAATTACTAGAACTTTGTAATATAATTATAAAGCAGAAGTGTCATGCCTCCAACTTTGTTTTTCTTTCTCAAAATTGTTTCAGCTATTTGGGGTCTTTTATGGTTCAGTAAAAGTTGTAGGATTTTTTAAAAATTTCTGTGAAGAATGTCATTGGGATTTTGATAGGGACTGCATTAAATCTGTATATTGCTTTGGGTAATACAGACATTTAAACAATAGTAATTCTTCCAGTCCATAAGCACAAGATATCTTTCCATTTATTTGTGTTTTCGTCACTTTCTTTCATCAGTGTTTTATAGTTTTCAGTGTACAGATCTTTCACCTATTGGTTAAATTTATTCCTAAGTGTTTTAATTTTTTAACACTATCATAAATTGGATAACTTTCTTGATTTCTTTTTCATTTATGTTGTTATTTGTGTATAAAAATGCTACTGATTTTTGCATGTTGATTTTGTGTCCTGCAACTTTACTGAATTCATTTATTAGTTGTAACAATTTTTTGGTGGGCTTCTTAAACAAATAGAATCATGTCATCTGCAGATGGAGATAATTTGACTTCTTCCTTTCTGGTTTGGATGCCTTTCATTTCACTTTTTTTTCTTTTTCTTTGTCTAATTGCTCTTGCTAGTACTTCCAGCACTATGTTGAATAGAAGTGGCAAGAGTGGCCATCCTTGCCTTGTACTGGATCTTAGTGAAAAAGCTTTTAGTTCTCCCTCACTGATTTTAATGTTAGCTGTGAGTTTTTAAAAAATGGCCATTATTACATTGAGAAACTTTCCTTTTATATCTAAACTTTTGAGAGTTTTTATCAAGAAAGGATGTTGGAGTTTTTCTGAGTCATTTGAGATGATCATTGGTTATCTTTTATTCTGTTAATGTGATGTATCACATTTATTGGTTTGCATATGTTAAACCAGTCTTGCATGTCGGGGATAAATCCTACTTGATTATGACGTATAATCTTTTTGATGTTTGTTAGTTTTGGTTTACTAATATTTTATTGAGGATTTTTACATCATTGTTAATCAGAGAAATTGGCCTGTAGTTTTCTTTTCTTACGATGATGTATTTGTCTGGCTTAGGTATTGGGGTGATGCTGGTCTCATAAAATGTATTTGAAAGTATTTCCTCTAGCATTGTTCTTCAAAAAAGCTTAAGAAGTATTGGTATTAACTCTTTGAATTTTTGGAAGAATTCATCTGTGAAGCCATCTGGTCCTGGGCTTTTCTTTTGGGGGAGGTTTTAAAATTACTCCATCAATCTAATTATTTGTTATTGGTCTGTCCAGGCTTTCTATTTCAATCTTGGTAGGTTATATTTTTCTAGGATTTTTTCCATTTCCTCTAGATTGCCTAATTTGTTAGCATAAAAATGTTCATAATAGTTCCTTATAATCATTTTTACCGTAGAGGTATCTGTTGTTATTTCTTCACTTTAATTTTTGATTTAATTTATTTGAATATTCTCTTTTTTTTCCTTAGATAGACTAGCCAAGGTTTTGCCAATTTTATCTTTTCAAGAAACCAACTCTTAATCAGTTCTTTCTACAGTTTTTCTGTTCTCTATTTGATTTATTTCTGTTCTGATTGGTATTATTTCTTTCCTCACGCTAACTTTGTGTTTAGTTTATTTCTCTTCTTCTTGGTCCTTGAGGCATAATATTAAACTATTTATTGGAGAGATTTCTTCTTTTTTAATGTAGGCATTTACTAGTATAAACTTTCCTTTTAGAACTGACTTTGATGCATCCCATGGGTCTTGGTATATTGTGTTTCCATTGTCATTTGTCTCAACCTATTTTTACATTTTCCTTTTGATTCCTTCTTTGACCCATTTGTTTTTCAGGAGTATGTTGCTTAATTTCCATGTGTTTGTAACTTTTCTAAGATTCCTCCTGTTATTGACTTTTAGTTTGATACCCTTGTGGTCTGAAATGATACTAGATACGATTGCAATAATTTGTTAAGACTTGTTTTGTAGCCTAACTTATAGTCTATCCTGTGTAATGTTCCATGTGCACTATAGAAGAATGTGTATTTTGCTGCTGTTGGATGGAATATTATGTGTATGTCTATTAGGTCCATTTGGTCAAAACTGTTCATTCAAGTCCAGTATCTCCATTTTAATTTGCTGTCTGGTTGATCTATCAATTGTTGAAAGTAGAGTATTGAAGTCTCTGACTATTATTGTATTGCTATCTATTTCTCTCTTCAGGTCCATTAATATTTGATTTATGTATTTAGGTGCTCCAATGTTGAATACATATATATTTACAATGGTTGTGTCCTCTTGATGAATTGACCCCTTTATCATTAAATAATGACCTTCACTGTCTCTTGCAACAGTGTTTGACTTGAAGTCTATTTTGTCAGATATAAGTATAGCTACCACTGCTCTCTTTGGGTTACTATTTGCATAGAATATCACCCTCTATCCTTTCACTTTCACCTATGCATGTCCTTAAAGTTTAGGTGGGTCTTTTGCAGGGAGCATACAGTTGGTTCTTGCTTTTTTTTTTTTTTTTAAATCTCGTCGGGCACTCTATTTTTTGATTAGAGAATTTAATCTATTTACATTCAAGAGTATTATTTACTGGTAAGGACTTACTACTGCTATTTTGTTATTTATGTTCTGGTTTTTTGTAGCTCCTTTGTTTCTTTCTTCCTTTCTTGTTGTCCATCTTTGTGATTTGATGATTTTTCTTTAATGCTAAACTTTGGCTCCTTTATCTTTATCATTTGAATATGTACCGTAGATTTTTGTTTTGTGGTTTCCATGAAGCTTCCATAAAACCTTTTAAAGTTATAGTCTACTATTTTAAGCTGATAACAACTTAACTTCTGTCACATACAAAAAATCTAGACTTTTTGGCAGGGCGCGGTGGCTCACGCCTGTAATCCCAGCACTTTGGGAGGCCGAGGCGGCGGATCGCAAGGTCAGGAGATCGAGATCATTCTGGCTAACACGGTGAAACCCCGTCTCTACTAAAAATACAAAAAATTAGCCAGGCGTGATGGCGGGCGCCTGTAATCCCAGCTACTCGGGAGGTTGAGGCAGGAGAATGGCGTGAACCTGGGAGGCGGAGCTTGCAGTGAGCCAAGATTGCACCACCGCACTCCAGCCTGGGCGACAGAGCGAGACTCCGTCTAAAAAAAAAGAAATCTAGACTTTTTTACCCTTCCCCTTGCAATTTTGTGTTTTTGATGCCACAATTTTTATCTTTTTAAACTGTATATTTCTTAACAACTTATTATAGCTTCAGTTTTAATTTTAATTTTTATTTTTTTGGAGACAGAGTCTCGCTCTGTCACCCAGGCTGGAGTGCAGTGGCATGATCTCAGCTCACTGCAACCTCTGCCTCTCATGTTCAAATGATTCTTGTGCCTCAGTCTCCCAAGTAGCCAGGACTACAGGCATCTGCCACCATGCCCAGCTAATTTTTGTAGTTTTTAGCAGAGACGGGGTTTCACCATGTTGGCCAGGCTGGTCTCAAACTTCTGAGCTCAGGCAATCTGCCTGCCTTAGCCTACCAAAGTGCTAGGATTATAGGTGTGAGCCACCATGCCTGGCTACTTTAGTTATTATTTAATCATATTTACTTTTAACCTTCATACTAGAGATGTGTGTGATTTACATACCACCATTACAGTATTCTGGATTTGACTATGTATTAACCTCTACCAGTGAGAGTTATACTTTCATATGTATTCATGAAAGTAATTGTCATCCTTCGTTTCTGCTTAAATAACTCCTTTAAGACTGTTCCTTCTTAAAAATAGCAGGCAGATGCAACGTTAATACATTTCAAAACCTAATACTTTGGAAGAGGAAAAAAAGGCATGTTTAAATCTCACCTCTAATGTCTTCCAATGAAGGACTCCTGAACACCATCAGATTTTATTTTTCTGGTCCTCGGCTTATCCTGTTTTGCTGGGCAAGCTAGGTTCTGAAAGATTCCTTACCAATTTCTTCATGGAGGTAGGTGGCCTAGCATCACGGAAGTTCAGAGTGCTCCTTACTGGATCTGATGTCTCCTTCCCTTCCATAGGAGAAGTTTTGCTTTATTAGGATCATATCAAATTCTCGTGAATCTGTATATAGAAGGTTTTACTTCCTGGCATCTATCACATAAAAAATGATTAGACCTTGGAGAACACATACAAACTATTCTTGTTTTGGTTTCAGAAACACTGAAGGAATTTGAGATAATAGCAAAGCATTATAATAATTTTCCTTTAGCCTTTCTATAAGCTTTTTTTAAATTTTCTTTATTTTCTTTTGAAGATTCAACTATGGCTGAGGAAGAATAGGTCATTTTTCAGTTTGCCAAGTACAGTGCAACTCCAACTTTGCCAGACTGCAATCTATCAAGAGTAAGTAACACGAAAATGTTCCATTTAGGTCTTGGCAGTCCCCTAAGAAAGGCAGTGGCAGGTAGTGAATAGAGTTTAACAAAACTTCAAAGACAAAAGACACATTGCAAATAAATATTGACCAAAAAGTATGTAATAATTTGGGGTTTGTTCTTTGAACTCTGTAACATAATGGTGAGTTTTCAAACCAGCCTGAAGGAAAGTAGGATTGAAACTAGAATGATGGGCCAGGCATACTGGCTCATGCCTCTAATCCCAGCAATTTGGGATGCTGAGGCAGGAGGATTGTTTGTGTGCAGGGGTTCAAGACCAGCCTAGGCAAGATGGTGAAACTCCATCCCTACAAAAAATACAAAAATTATTCAGGTGTGGTGGTGCGTCCATGTAGTTCTAGCTGCTACGGAGGCTGGGGTGGATCACTTGAGCCTGGGAGATTGAGGCTACAGTGAGCCAAGATAGCATTACTGCACTCCAGCCTGAGTGATGGAGTGAGGCCCTATAAAAAAATTAAAAGAGGGAAAGAAAGAAGAAGGAAAGAAGGAAAGAAAGAGAGAAAGAGAAAGAAAGAAAGGAAGGAAGGAAGGAGGGAAGGAAGGAAAGAAGGAAGGAAGAAGGAAGGAAGATAGGATAATGATCAAACAATATAAGCAAAGTACCAAAACAATAAAAAAGTTATTAGACTGCTGTAACAATCCACTTATTTATCTAGAATGTGAAAAAACATGCAAAACGTGTTAGGTGAAGACCTTACATTTTATGATAAATAAAATACAGTTAACATTTGTAATTTCAGGTTGTCTCAAATATTTTTAACAGATTCTAATAATTTTATAGTTTTTGACAGTGTAAACACCATCATCTCAATGTAGAATACAAACAAAACAAAGGAGAAAACAAACTAAAAGCTACCTTTCTGAGCCTACCTTTTCTTTTTAATGTATAATGATTTAGATTCTGACAACTAGATAGCTCTTCATGATATTTTCATTTGAAATCAATATATGTGGGGAAAAAGGAAGGACATGGGGCATCAATTTTTCTGGTGCAGATATTGGCAAAAATCATGCGATTCTTTGGTCAGATGTGGTGCCCCCCGCCCCTGGCCCCCTTCCTAACTATGGTGGAGACGTGGTTCTGAGGTCTGCCCAGCATCTTCACCAGAGTTGTTGCTGGAAGTTTGGACTAGAAACCATTTTACAAATCTTTCCAAAGATTCTGTAAGTGACCTGCTACCTGCAGTAAATCCTTTTGTTCTTAAACTAATCAGAGTGAATTCTGTTGTCTGAAATTCAGAAATCTCTAACATAAAATCTGTTGAGTATGTGACTCTTTTGGAAAAAGTTTAATAGTGTGGCATTAACATGAAGTCTCATTTAAAAAATTGTGGATATCCAAAAGTTTTAGTGGAGAGTTACTTTCATTAAGCATTAGTTCTTTCAATAAAAATTAACATTGATATTCATTCAAATCTAATGTTTTAAATGGAGAATAAAAACAAAAAATAAATCAATATATCTATAAGTAGTTAGTGTTCATAGGCTTTTCTTATATTTCAGTATAAATTTACATATAGTCATGTGTTGCTTAACGATGGGGATATGTTTTCAGAAATGTGTCATTAGGTGATTTTATCATTGTGCAAACATCGTGGAGTGGACTTACACAAACCTGGATGGTATAGCCTACCACATCCCTAGGCTATATGGTGTAGCCTATTGCTTCAGGCTGTAAGACTGTATAGCATGTTACTGTACTGAATACTGTAGGCAATTATAACACAACGTTATTATTTGTGTATCTAAACATATCGAAACATAGAAAAGATACAGTAAAAATAGAGTATAAAAGATTAAAAATGGCACACCTGTATAGGGCACTTACTATGAATGAGCTTACAGAACTGGAAGTTGCTCTGGGTGAGTCTCTGAATGAGTAGTGAGTGACTGTGAAGGCCTAGGACATTACTGTACACTGCTTTAAACTTTATAAACACTTTAAACTTAGGCTACATTACATTTATTTAATTTTTTTTCTTTCTTTATATTTTTTAGAGATGGGATCTTGTGGTGTTGCCCAGGCTGAAGAGCAATGGCAGTAGCTTGCTTCAGCCTTGAACTCCTGGACCCAAGGCATCTTCCCATCTCAGCCTCTTGAGTTGCTAGGACTTCAGGCACATACCACCGCACTCAGCTAAGGTATTTGTTGTTGTTGTTGTTGTTTTCTTTCTTTCTTTTTTTGAGACAAGGTCTTGCTGTGTTGCCCAGGCTGGTCTAGAATTTCTGGCAATCCTCCCACCTCAGCCTCCTGAGTAGCTAGGATGATAGGCATGAGCCACTGTGCCAGACTCTTTCTTCAATAATAAATTACCCTTAGCTTGCTGTAACATTTTTACTTTATACACTTTTAAATTTTTAAGCTTTTAAGCTCTTTTGTAATAATGCTTAGCTTAAAATACAAATACTTGTACAACTGTACAAACTTATTTTCTTTCTGTTCCTTTGTATAAGCTTTTTTCTATTTAATTTTTTAAAAACTTTTTGAACTCTTTTGTTAAGAATGAAGACAAAAACATGCACATTAGCCTAGGCCTATACGGGGTCAGAATCATCAATATCACTGTCTTCCACCTCTGCATCTTGCCCCACTGAAGGGTCTTCAGAAGCAACAATAGGTATGGAGCTACCATCTCCATCGTTGACTGACATGTCATTATGTAGCACATGACTATATATAGCCATATGTATGTTGATGTAGACATTTTTCTTTCTGAATGTGAATATATTAAATCTTCCTTTTTCTATTCTTAAACATATTCTGATTTCTGTATTTCTTAGGTTGGAGCAGTTGTGTCTGTAGGCTTAATGAGAAAAAATTCTCAAGGCAGACAGTGATTCCATTCGCAAATGTTTCAAATCCTCTGGAAGTGTAAAATTAAGTGTTTTAAGCCCAACAAACATATTTAGTATTGGCATTTCTTCACATCATTCAAGTAGCCTGTTGGAAAATCATTCTGGGGTTACCATATAATACAAAAGGAGAGTACAGGTCCATGTGAATATTTTATGGTTTATTGTATGTCAATTTAATGCTGCAGAAGAAATGGGTAGCCCTGGAATCCTTTTGCCAATGAGATCTAGATGAGGCTGGTGATCCAATTAGTGTAATGGGTATCTGGCAGCCTAATGGTGCACTTCAAAGCCTGGCTGAGAATGACTGGCCCTCATCCATACTTTTACAATACAAGAGAGAGGAAACAGGATGTGGAGTCCTCCTGCTTTTTCTGTGATGCTTTAAACCCAACTTAGTCTTCAAAACCAGGATTTTTTCTATTGGAAAAAATATCATCCACATACAGTTCTTCCCTCTGTAACCTTTCCTTTCTACATGCCCTCTTCTCCTTCTTTTTCTATCACATCTTATTGGCCTCCTTCTCGTGATTCCACAGTGGTCCAAAGGACTATTCTTTTCTTCTTAGTTCATAGAAACCAACCATTATTTTGAGGATATTTACATGATGTGGCAGTTACTTCAGCAATTTTTAATAATTTTTTTCAAGACTATGGGCTTCAAGTAGTGGTTTTCAAAAAATTGGAATCTGTGAACATAAACAATGGAAAGTCAGTAGTCTCCACATTTTAATCTTTTGATCCTCTTTCCAAAAGCAGCGAAAATAGCATGGTAAAATTTCCTCCATCTTTTTCCTTTGGAACTAGAATCATAGTTCTTTAAGTAACTGCATAACCTTTTAAAACAATTGTATTCATTTTCATTGTTATGCCCTGTCTGCTGAGATACAGTCCACCATGGGCCTCTTGGGCTCCTACACAACTTGCTGCATTTGCCAACATCCCAGGGCTTTGACTGTTATACCTGGGTCACTTCTCGGGATTGCTCATGTACCTGGTAATTCTGAGATGATGGTGCATTGCAGTTTTTACACTGTACTTGGGCTTTTTCCGGACAAAGAATAGGCTTGCTTAAAAACACATTCCTCTCCTGTGACTCACCCCACTGTGTCTGCAAGCCCTACTGGGCCCTCCATATTGCCCTATGGGATTTGGGACTTGAGAAACTGATGCAACCATGCTGGTAAATCTCATTACTGTTCTGCTGCAGCTAAGAATGTCCTTTGTCTCTAGCTCAGGGGTCTAGTGCCTTCAGTCAGCATTAATGGAACTGTGGCAAGCTAACTTGTTATTTTGGTGGGAGTTTTCCTACTTCTAAGTTTCCTTCATATCATCAAACATAGTAAAGTAGGGCAAAATCCCGATACTTTATTTGTAAAGAATTCAAGTCATTGTTATACATTCTGTATTTTTTCTCCTAAAACATTTTTGAGAAGTATGTAGATACAGGTTTTTTCCATTTTATAAGTGAAGAGTTGGAAGTGGAGGATAAGTGATTTTTCTCAAGATCATTTTCTTTCTTGTTGAGACAGAGTGTCATTCTCTCACCCAGGCTGGAGGGCAGTGGTGTGATCTTGGCTCACTGCAGTCTCGACCTCCTAGGCTCAAGTGGTCTTCCTACCTCAGTTTCCCGAGTGGCTGGGACTACAGGTATGTGCCACCCCACACAGCTAATTTTTGTATTTGTTATAGAGACAGGGTCTCACTATGTTGCCCAGACTGGTCTCGAACTCCTGGGCTAAAGCGATCCTCCTGCCTCGGCCTCCCAAAGTGCTGGGATTACAGGTGTGAGCCACCATGCCTGACCTTCTCAGAATCATTTAGTTAATTCGTAGCAGGTCAAGTGCTACATTTTAGCCCTTCTCACTGATAACACAAGAATGGTAGTATCTTTGCTATATAATAGTGCTATCTTCTTTCTCAACTAACATTTCTCTTTGCTTAATTTGGAATATAGAAATTATAATTGCTATTCTAGGAAGAAAGGATTCTGGATAGTGTAATTACTAACTGAAAATCTGAAATTATGCAGACTTCCCAATATTTCAATATTTCAACATGATTTGTTCCAGTCTTCACACAAAAATAATACTCATATAAGAAAAATAAAATGATATCAATAATGTTCATTCTTAGCCTCAAACACAGCATTTCTCACAGTATGGTCCTCATCAAAATAATCTGGAGAGCCCTTTAGGAATACAGATTCCTGGGCTCCACCCCAGAGCTACCTAATCAGAATTTCCAAGGTGCAAAGGAATCCTGTGTTTTTTATCAAATGTCCAAGGTGACCTTTTAACGCCCATTTTAGTTTGGCATGCATTACTGCCAGGGATAGGTTATTTTTATAAACCAAGGGTGGGAAAATGACCATCCTCTGGCTAAATACCTACGAATAGGAGAATTGGCAGATATACAAACCTGTTGCTGAAGATAGTACTTAAAAAAGTCTTGATAAAAGGTGTGCAAACCAACGCCAAATTTATCCTCTAAAAACCAAAAATCTTGCCTTACATCATGAATTCAGCAGTAGCAATTAAAAAACGTGCCTATATTTTGTGAAATTGCAGGACTCATCTAAGAAATGTGTGTGGAGACCTTCTATTCTGTGGTTTTACAGCACCTCCTTTTGCCTATACATAAATGCACTCAATTTATGTAGATGGAGTCCCTGCTTTCTGGGCCAAGCACCATTCTAGGCACGGTGCTACAGTAGTGGATAAGGTGGCTGAAATCCCTGCCTTCCAGGTCTGTACCAGAGGAAGACAATACTTGCTTCTTAACAAAACGTAAATTTCTTTACAGATGAAGATGAAAGGGTTTTGTGTTTTGTCTTGTTTGTCACCAATGACTTCATCCTAACCATTTTGCATGCTAGATGTTTTTGATATTCTTTCTCTCCAGGTATGAAGCTGAAAGTCTGGTTCTAAGACAAGGACACCTACCACTTGAGTGCTATTGGATTCTTGCTGGACATTTAAAGGTCATCTCAAGCAATACAAGCACAAACAAAAATTCAAACTCTGACATTTTAAGTGAGTTTGAAGAAGGTGACTTCATAGGGGTAAATAGTCTCTCAATTTCTCAGTCTCTCATCATCATTAAATTATGTAATCTGTATGATATTGCATAAAAATAATTAACATAACATGCTATAGTATTGTCCTTAAGTATCAAATGTCTCACTAATTGAAATACTTAGAATAAAAGCACATTTTTACTTGGTAGTGTAGAACCAACATATAACCTAATATGTAGTTTGTCAACATATAGAACATACAATAAGAGTCACAAATTATTGTTATATGAAAGATCGACCAGCTAAATGAATGAGTTGTAAACCATGTAGCCTTGGAGGTAGGGTGATATTCACAAATAAAATAATTATACCCAAATAGTGATTGATTCAAGGAACTCTTTTTAATTATTTACAAAAAATTATATTCTTGTAAAAGATTTTATATAAAAAGGATAACATTTAGGCTAAGAAAGCAGCTTGTATATAAATAATAAAACATTTAATTTCTATATTGAGTCATGGTCAGATAGGATTTGCTGATCCTCAGATCCAAACACCTCTAAGTAACAAGGTCTTGAAAGATGGGAGCATTTGCTGGGGTTGATTTTGAAAGTGCCAGTTAAGGTGAGATACAGTATTAGAAAAAATGCTAAAGATTCTGGACTTAACGCTACAGGCAGTAGAGCTCATTGAGGGTTTTTACGTAGGGAGGAGATGGATCAGATTAACTTCTAAATAGATGACTGTGGTGATGTGGGGGTGCTATTAGCAAAGGGAAGACAAAAATGGAATTGGGGAGCAGTTGGGAAACTCATCAGTGGACCCTGAACCAAAGCACTAGCCATCAAGATACCAAATAGAGATGGATTCCAGATATTTTATTGGTAACAAATTCAATGTGAAGGGCAAAGGAGAAAACAAATCATGTATTTCCAGCAATCAAAAAAAAAAAAAAATCAAACCCAGCCGGGTGCAGTGGCTCATGCCTGTAATCCCAGAACTTTGGGAAGCCAAGGCAGGCAGATCACCTGAGGTCAGGAGTTCGAGACCAGCCTGGCCAACATGATGAAACCCCCATCTCCACTAAAAATACAAAAATTAGCCGGGTGTGGTGGCGTGTGTCTGTAATCCCAGCTACTCGAGACTGCTGGCCAGCCTGTGACAGGGCAGACATTATAGTGCTGGAAGCGCTCAGGAGGCCCCCTTAGGACTTTCTGATCCTCTGTGGACTCCAAGGTTCTGCCCAGGATCAGCAATTGTTAGTATGAGATGGAGCCACAGCGGTTAGCTAAACAAACCTTTTGACTTTACTCCTTCATAAATGGAGAACCAGAGCAGTTAACCAAATCGCTCCTGTTTACACAGCTGATGAGTGGCAGAAATAAGAGCCCAATACTGATTTTACTGCTCGTTCACTCCACTGTGCTGCCTCAATTGTGTGAGACCACATCAAGCCATTGGTTTTTCAACTAAAGGAAAGGAACTTGGAGATCATCTAGATTGGTGTTTGTCAACTTTAATTTTGAGGTCACAGCATGCTTCTTTCTCTAAGACACCCCTACCTTGAGACTTTATTGCCACATCTTTTTCAATTTTATTTATTTATTAATTTTTTTATTTTTAGAGACAGGGTCTTGCTGTGTTTCCCAGGCTGGAGTGCATGGTACAATCATAGCTTACGGCAGCCTTCCACTCCTGGAATCAAGCAATCTTCCCACCTCAGCTTCCCAAATAGCTGACTACAGGCATATGCCACCATGCTTGGATTTTGTTTGTTTGTTTGATTTTTGAGACAGAGTCTTGCTCTGTCACCCAGGCTGGAGTGCAGTGGTGCAATCTTGGCTCACTGCAACCTCTGCCTCCCGGGTTCAAGCAATTTTCCAGCCTCAGCCTCCCGAGTAGCGGGGATTACAGGCACGTGCCACCATACCACTAATTTTTGTATTTTTAGTAGAGACGGGGTTTTATCATGTTGGCCAAGCTGGTCTTGAACTCCTGACCTCAGGTGATCAGCCTGCCTGGACCTCCCAAAGTGCTGGGATTACAGGCGTGAGCCACCGCACCCTCTATTTTAAAAAATTGTTTTATAGAGATGGGGTTTCGGTGTGCCACCTGGGCTGGTCTCGAACTCCTGACCTAAAGTAATCCTCCTGCCTCAGCCTCCCAACAATTTTGTAATCACAAAAAGTGTTATAATTTTGTGTACGGTCACACTAACACTATCCCCCCTCACTGAGCATCATGGATCTCTGTCAGCTTCTCCCTTCAGGCTTGTCATCTTCAGAACAAAGCACCCCCTTTCCTCAGTAACAGTGCTGAATGTAGGTAGGACACAGCATTATGTATTCTTACAGATCATGCTTCTGTTTTAACACATGAGGCATTCCATAGCAAAGAATCGTTCAACCTGACATTCTGTTTTAGTGCAATAGTTTGCCGAAAGTAGTTCTGCCAAGGCTGATGAATTATTTGAAAGTAAAGTCCAAACAGTTCATATTTCTTAATTCTGTAAGCTCAAGATTTATTTTTTAAAAAGTATTTGCTTAAAATAATGCATACTTATAATTCCAGTTTCCCAGAGTTTATTATAAGAATAATGTCAGAGCTGAAATAATTCTAGAAGAGAGGCATTTGTTTTTATTTTTCAGGAAATCTGCCTTTCAATTAATGCCAATCTACCTACTTCAATTTTATGTGAAACAGATGTAAAACTTCTGGTAATAAGTAAAGAGGTAAATATCTGATCATAGTCCTAAAAACATCTACTATTTTAAGAAAACCTTTTTGGGAAACCTTGATAAATGCCAAAGCCCAAAATATTTACATTGAGAATGAATACTAACAAAAAATTTGTCTATGGCATAGTGTTAGATCTTGATGCTTTGTGCTGGTACATCAGTAACCTTAGTTTGATAACAGATTGCCACAGACCATAAGATGTTTTCAGGATAATCCATGTAAATCTGTTTGATTAGTACCTGGCAGAACAAAACTGAACAAATAGTATTATTACTATTAGTTGTTGTTGTTAATTATAATAAAGAATAACGACGCTGTTGATGGCAAACATGTTCGTCAAATTAAAAAAAATTGTCAAGTGACTATAAGTGCTGTGTTGTTTAGGAAAATGGTTGACTGGTTCATTGGTAGGTTTATAATTTAAAGTTAAAATACCTCTTCCCAGGGCCATGCTATGATGCTGCTGGAACACTTAATGAAGCAGGAGCTGTATGTGACTCTGTTGTTTGACAATCACAGTGGTGTTTGTTGCACAAGCCTGTGTCAAGTGGAAAGCAGAGTTTTTCATTTTTATTATTTTTGGGGAGTAATTACAAGTGTTTAACAATTTTTATAGCAGGCTCAGGAGTGTACTATAATTCCTTTTTATTTAAAAATATTTATCAGATAAATCTCGTGAGACATGCAGCCTTAGTTTGAGGGTAATGGTGATCTAACAGCAGCTACTCTAAGGTGTTTTTTTAATTACTCATGACAAATGGCTTTCTGAAGCTATTTAGGCCATGCATTCCTCCTCTGCCTTATAAATCTTGATGTGCCAGGTATGGGAGGGATTGCTTAGTTGATCCCTTGGGAAACTGAAGTGAAAGCATTGATTAGACTTATTTGGGCCGAGAGCCCTATTCAGCTATTTAACTGGGAGGAAAGTCTTTGTGTTTTTCATTAGGGAACCTAGGAGCAACAGAATCTTGCCTAGAGATATTTATTAGTATTAGTGTGGTCATAAGTACTGTCTACTCTCTACTCTCAGTAGGCCATTATGGAAGCCCAGAATGTGTTTGAATCTATAATGATTCGAGTTTTTCAAATGGATACTTTTGTCAATACTTATCAGATAAAGTTCATGAGTTTTTCTGTATGTAAATCATTCTGTGACATGCTCCTCAAATTCAGAGTAGAATGTACAGTAATCTGATTTGAAAGTATCATGAGAAATTTCTGGAACATTTTAGTATCTATGAATATCAACTTAATAGATGCATTCTATGTTCTTCTTCACTGAACCAGTGCTGTAAGAACTTGCTGGACTGCAACTATTATGGCCAGAGTAAGCACCATATACTCAAATGTCCTATGAAAAAAACATCAGAAATACAGTGATATATAGGATGTGGTTTTCTTTTTAAATATTATATTTGATTTATTATTTATGGACTAAAAAAGAAAGGTGAGCTCCATTAACCCAGTGACCTTTATTTTTCCCCAAGCAGGATAATTGCATTCTAATGGAAATAGAGGAACAGTAGGTATTGTAAATACAACTCCCTAAACACTGGGGCTGCTCGCTTCAGCCTCTGAAAATGTCCAGTGAGTTTTAGAATAAATTTATAAGCAACTCAAATTTTTTACCAAACAAAATAGAAAAAAAATGCTGCCAATCTCTTAGCATCAGGAAAATCTAATAATGTTCCTAGGGTTAATCTTATATTTTCGTTTTGCATTTCATATCCTTTTAAAAGTAACAGTCATAGCTTTCATTCAAGACTGAAATGATGTCCTCACACTAAGTGTCACTGTGGCGTATCTCAGCCACGGCAGGGATGTGCTCATATTTTGGGTACCGTGTACACCTTGTATGATAATCACGAACCACGGGCTCCCTCTCAGGCTGCTCTTCGCAGACCTTCTGTGTTTTCTGATCTGATCACATCATCTGGTTCTTAAGAACCTAATTTTGAGACCAACCAGAAGAATGGAGCCCTCAGTTCTGCCGTAGGCCCTTGGTGTTCTGAGGTCACAGAGGTAATCCAGGGGGAGACTGTCAGCGATTCTCAAATGCATCACTGAGTTTCTCCAATTGGTCTTCACCAAACAGGTAAAATGAGAATGATATGGACAGTGTATGTGTATATTTTTCACAAAGCTGAATTTATTCACATTTTTAAAGCAAGGTCCTTTAGTTTTTAGAGTATGCTCTTTGTGTGTGTGTGTATATGTGTGTGTATATATATGTGTATGTGTATATGTATGTGTATATATATGTGTATATATGTGTATATATGTGTGTGTATATATATGTGTGTATATATATAGTATGTATGTGTGTGTATATATATATTTCAGTGCCTAAATTTATTTATTTATTTATTTATTTATGTTCTTTGAGACAGAGTCTCCCTCTGTTGCCCAGGCTGGAGTGTAATGGCACAATCTTGGCTCACGGCAACCTCCACCTCCCGTGTTCAAGTGATTCTTCTGCCTCAGCCTCCTGAGTAGGTGGGATTATAGGCGCCCATCACCACGCCCAGCTGATTTTTTTGTACTTTCAGTAGATGCCGGGTTTCACCATGTTGGCCAGGCTGGTCTCGAACTCCTGACCTCAGGTGATCCACCCATCTCGGCCTCCCCAGGTGCTGGGATTACAGGCATGAGTCACCAAGCCTGGTCAAGGTCATTTATTTTGTGAGGAGCTATGTTGATGCTCCTGGTAGCTTTTCTTTCTTTCTTTTTTTTTTTTTCTTTTCTTTTCTTTTTTTTTTTTTTTTGTACTTTAAGTTCTGGGATACATATGCAGAACGTGCAGGTTTGTTACACAGGTATACATGTGCCATGGTGGTTTGCTGCACCCATCAACCTGTCATCTACATTAGGTATTTGTCGTAATGCTCTCCCTCTCCTAGCCCCCCACCTCCCGACAGGCCCCTGTGTATGATGTTCCCCTCCCTGTATCCATGTGTTCTTGTTGTTCAATTCCCACTTATGAATGAGACCATGCAGTGTTTGGTTTTCTGTTCAGTTTTCTGCATATGGCTAGCCAGTTTTCCCAACCCTGGTAGTTATTTTAATGCTGTTACTTGGCACGTACAAACAAAAAAGAGGTTGCCAATTGTACATAATATCCCTCTATCCCCTACCATTTAAAAAATATTTTAATTGATCTGGGAAATCTTCAAATCTGGAAACTAGTATGCTTTGTTAACTGTTTTGTCTTTTTGGGGACTCAGATCTCAGTGATAACAAATGCTTTCTCTACACTGCTTGTTTGCTATTTTCTATGCCACATTGTCTATCAGAACAGTATTGTCCAGACCTTAAAAGCATGGGTCTTGAACCCAGGCTACCAGGGTTCAAATTTCAGTGCAGCCACAGTGAACACGGGGCCACTTATTTCACCTTCTGAGCCTCAGTTTCCCATCCATAAAAACAGCAAAAACAACACCAATTGATAGAGTGTTAACAGTGACCATTAAGTGAGCTAGTATAGATGAAATGTTTACAACAGTGCCTGGCATATGAGATATATATTGACATATATGAGTTTTGCAGTTGATTATATTTTCCTTCTTTGCTTTGGTAAGAGGATATTTACATCCTGATTTGCACACATCAAGCCTAAGATTTCCTGGGACACAATTTGGTGAAATACTATAGCTAGCTTTCTATTTCCCTGTCTGTATTCTCCCCTCTCTCTGACTCTAACCTGTTTATTTTCACCATTGTATTATGTGTATTTTTAATGAATCCAACAAATACTAGGGATTGGGGTAAAATATAATTAAATTAAATTAAATTAACTTTAAAAGTTTCATCTCCTGCACCAAGCGTTCCATATATTCAGGCCAGAGTGACTTCACCATCCTCTGACATCAGAGCTACTTTGATTATACAACTCACTCAGCCATCTGTAGGCTCTTTGAACATTACGGCGAGAAATGTAAGTGAAGTGGCTATGGTCATGAGACACCATGGGACCCCAGGGAACGGCTGCTAGGGTGGAGGCCTTTAATAAAACCAAGACCAAGTAGGAAAAGATTATAGGAATGAACACAGCTGTAACTCACAGTATCCACCACTGCCATTTATGGAACACTTATTTTAAAAAAACCAAACTGCATTGTTCTAAGTATTTTACTTGTATTATCTCATTTAATTCTCTCAATAACCCTATTAGCTACTTTTCTTTTTACCTTTCATAGATGAAGGAAAGGAAGCTAAGAGATGTTAAAACAAATTGTTCAAGGTTCACAAGATTAATAAGTAGTGGAACTGGGACTCACCCAGGATACACCCAGAGTACCTGACCAAAGCTTCTACTTGTAACCACTATGATTTTCTGTCTGTTAAGTTATTCCCAGCGAGTGATGCAATGAAAGCTATAGGCCTCCCCATAAAGTTCCGAAAGATTACACCGGCAAGCTTGGAGAAATGGTTGTGAGACTTCCAGGATAATAAAATAAATAAAATAAAATAAAATAAAATAAGGTATATTTATTCATTTGTGCCAAGTGCCAAGTGGCCCATCTGACAAATATGCCACTAGAATACTGTGCAAACCTAGGATTGTAGCCTGATTCACCGTATTATTATTATTATTAATATTATTTTAATTGAGACAAGGTCTCACTCTAACACCCTGGCTGAAGTGCAGTGGCACAGTCACGGCTCACTGCAGCCTGTATCTCCACACTCAAGCGATCCTCCCACCTCAGCCTCCAGAGTAGCTGCGACTACAGGCCCATGCCACTACAATCGACTAATTTTTGTATTTTTTGTAGAGATGGGGTTTCACCATGTTGCCTAGGCTGGTCTTGAACCTCTGGGCTCAAGGGATCTGCCCACTTTGGCCTCCCAAAGTGCTGGTATTACAGGCCCGAGCCACCTGGCCCTGACTCACCGTCTTAATCAAAGACTCGTACACTCTATGCTTACTATCTGGTTCCATAGTGGGTAGAAGCGTTTACTTACTATTGTATATGCTTTAAAATTTTCCATAATAAAAGCTGGGGTTGGGTACTGAGAAGTAAGCAGTTGGCACTTCTATGCCATCTGGCACTTGGCAGCCAAGCTCCTCTCCTGAGCAGTCAGGGAAACCTCAGCGGTGGAAGTTCATCTCAGGACATTAGCAAACCTCAGATGTCAACAACTGCCTGTATTTTGGAAAGCAGCTTCATGCTGGTGCATCTAGAGCCATGGTGTGCGCTCTGCTGTAGACAGGCAGTGGGGCAGTTTCAGCAGTGTCTGCCTTTGTAGGAAAACACATACTGTGGCAGAGACTGAGTGGCCACAGGAAACTTGAAGTCCTAGTTTTGTATTTTGAACACATGCATAACAGGTCCTATCTAAAATTGAGTGAGTGGCTGTCAGCAGTACTGGTGTGGTTGCCTGAGAAAGTTACAGTGGCCGTTACAATTCACAATTTTCTCTTCCTGGTTTTGTTTTGTTTGTTGTTGTTTACTCAGAAACTTGATACATCCAAACCATTTTAGGTTTTAATGGATCTAGAGTACTAGAAAAAAGAGTTCTAAGCACTGAGAAATAAATGTCCCTCTGAGAGTGGTGATTAAGCCTGTTCGGGAGTATGTTGCTGATGTTCATCTGAGGTCCAGATTTTACAAAAGCTTGTCCCTGAGTACTTAGGAAATTGAGTGATCTTTGGATGTGTGTCATCCAGTTATTCACAGCACACTTCTGGTTTCATCTTTATTTTGAACTTGTTCAGTAGGAATAACTCATTTCATTACGAGCAACTTATTCAAGAAGCCAGAAAGCAGTGTGGTGTAGTAAACAGAGTTTTGTAGTCAGAGAGAGCTAAATTCTAGTCCTTACTCTGCTGTTCAATTGTTGTGTGACTTTGGGTAAATGATTTAGCGTCTCTGAGCCTCATTTAGTGGGTACAAAATTAATTCAAGAAAGCAACTCAAGGTAATGTAAACAAGTTATTTGAAAATGAATTTGGAGGAAAGAGACTTCATTCCAGTGCAAACTGGGGTGACACAGCCTGGTGTAACAGCCTGGTGTAAAACAAAGGTGTGTTCCAGAGAACAAAGGGAGGGTTTGGATTTTATAGCAAAAGTTCCTGCTCAGGTTCTCAATCAGATCCATTTATGCAAATTAAGGGTTAAAATGCTCTTAGTTCTAATTGGCTGATACAGCTGAGCCCTGTTTGGTTGGTTCAGGTGAGCTCTGAAAGTCCCAAAGTTGAGCAGAGGTGTGGGTTTTCAGGGAGCTCAAAGTGTGTGTGTGACCTTTAGTCAGCAAGTGGCTGCTTGGCTCTGTTTTAAATTTAGGCCCAGTTAGCTATTTGGAATCCATCTTGCAGGACTGGCTCTTTCTGGTTCACATTTGTTCACAGTAGTTCAGCCCTTACAATGCGCTGGGTGCTGTTCTAGGCCCTGTGAATATGATGGTAAACTTGAGCTTCAAAGGGGAGGCCTAAACTAACAAGTGATTTTAATAAAATAAGATGTGGGCTAAGATAGGGAGAAGCATGAGAGACATCAGGTGGTGAGGGGGAAAATAACCCAGTTTAGGCCAGTGGTTCTCTGCCTCCACTGTTGAATAAGATCCCATAGAGACGGTTTTTGTTTTTGTTTTGTTTTTTAAACAAACGAACAATGCCCTGGTCACAGACCAGTTAAATAAATTTCTGGAAGTGTAGCCAGGGGTCAGTAATTTTTCAGCTGCCCCAGGTGATTCTAACGTGGAGCCAGGTCTGAGGAACACTGATTCCGGTGGGGATCAGGATGTTTATCAAAGGAAGCTGAAGTCTTGAATTGAAGTCAGCCGGATGCACCAGAGTTGGCTAAATGAAAGGAGGAGGGAACCACATATACAAGAAAAGCCGTGTGTGTGTGTGTGTGTGTGTGTGTGTGTGTGTGTGTGTGTGTGTGTATAGAGCTGGAGGGGCAAAAGATTGTGGTACATTCTAGGGAAATGCAGCAATTGGACATAGAGCTGGAGAAAAGTGAGGCTGAAGAGTCAAGCCAGGGCAAGAACACAAGGGTGTGGAATCTCATTCCAAAGAAATGGCTTATGTAAAGGGATCTGTACTAGCGCAAAACTTGCCCTCAGTAAATGAAGGTAATGGCTATTAGTGGCAGATGCTTGAGTTCTTAGAATCATTTACTTCCAGTAAGAGAGGGACATTCTAACTATGCTTAAGGGTCATAATGGAAGGCTAATTCTCAGAGCATTTTAATATGCCAGGCGTCTGAGTGAGAAGAAGAGGTTGCTGCATCTGGGTGGCTGATTTCACCCCATTCAAATTGTGCCTTCACAATATTTTTTTACTCACTATATACATATATTTATTTATTTATTTTAAATATATAAACAAATATATTTATTTATTTATTTTAAATATATAAACAAATATATTTATTTATTTATTTTAAATATATAAACAAATATATATATTTATTTATTTTAAATATATAAACAAATATATTTATTCATTTCAAATATAAAAATAAATATATTTATTTCAAATATAAAAATAAATATATTTATTTTAAATATAAAAAAATATATTTATTTTAAATATAAAAATAAATATAAAAAAAATATTTATTTTAAATATAAAAATAAATATATTTATTTTAAATATAAAAATAAATATATTTATTTTAAATATAAAAATAAATATATTTATTTTAAATATAAAAATAAATATATTTATTTTAAATATAAAAAAAATATTTATTTTAAATATAAAAATAAATATATTTATTTTAAATATAAAAATAAATATATTTATTTTAAATATAAAAATAAATATATTTATTTTAAATATAAAAATAAATATATTTATTTTAAATATAAAAATAAATATATTTATTTTAAATATAAAAATAAATATATTTATTTTAAATATAAAAATAAATATATTTATTTTAAATATAAAAATAAATATATTTATTTTAAATATAAAAATAAATATATTTATTTTAAATATAAAAAATATATATTTATTTTAAATATAAAAATAAATATATTTATTTTAAATATAAAAATAAATATATTTATTTTAAATATAAAAAAATTTATTTTAAATATAAAAAAATATATTTATTTTAAATATAAAAAAATTTTTATTTTAAATATAAAAAATATATTTATTTTAAATATAAAAATAAATATATTTATTTTAAATATAAAAAAATATATTTATTTTAAATATAAAAATAAATATATTTATTTTAAATATAAAAATAAATATATTTATTTTAAATATAAAAATGAATATATTTATTTAAATATAAAAATAATATATTTATTTTAAATATAAAAAAAATTTATTTTAAATATAAAAAAAATATTTATTTTAAATATAAAAAAATTTTTATTTTAAATATAAAAAATATATTTATTTTAAATATAAAAATAAATATATTTATTTTAAATATAAAAAAATATTTATTTTAAATATAAAAAATATTTATTTTAAATATAAAAAATATTTATTTATTTAAATAATACATAAATAACTATATTTATATATTTTAAACAATATATAAATAACTATATTTATATATTTTAAACAATATATAAATAACTATATTTATATATTTTAAATATATAAATAACTATATTTATATATTTTAAATATATAAATAACTATATTTATATATTTTAAATATATAAATAACTATATTTATATATTTAAATATATAAATAACTATATTTATATATTTTAAATATGTAGATAACTATATTTATATATTTAAAATATGTAGATAACTATATTTATATATTTAAATATGTAGATAACTATACTTATATATTGAAAATATATAGATAACTATACTTATATATTGAAAATATATAGATAACTATACTTATATATTGAAAATATATAGATAACTATACTTATATATTGAAAATATATAGATAACTATACTTATATATTGAAAATATATAGATAACTATACTTATATATTGAAAATATATAGATAACTATACTTATATATTGAAAATATATAGATAACTATACTTATATATTTAAATATATAGCTAACTATACTTATATATTTAAATATGTAAATAACTATACTTATATATTTAAATATGTAAGTAACTATACTTATATATTTAAATATGTAAGTAACTATACTTATATATTTAAATATGTAAGTAACTATACTTATATATTTAAATATGTAAGTAACTATACTTATATATTTAAATATGTAAGTAACTATACTTATGTATTTAAATATGTAACTACACTTATATATTTAAATATGTAACTACACTTATACATTTAAATATGTAAGTAACTATACTTATACATTTAAATATGTAAGTAACTATACTTATACATTTAAATATGTAAGTAACTATACTTATACATTTAAATATGTAAGTAACTATACTTATACATTTAAATATGTAAGTAACTATACTTATATATTTAAATATGTAAGTAACTATACTTATATATTTTAAATATGTAAGTAACTATACTTATATATTTTAAATATGTAAGTAACTATACTTATATATTTTAAATATGTAAGTAACTATACTTATATATTTTAAATATGTAAGTAACTATACTTATATATTTTAAATATGTAAGTAACTATATTTATTTATTTTAAATATGTAAGTGACTATATTTATTTATTTTAAATATGTAAGTGACTATATTTATTTATTTTAAATATGTAAGTGACTATATTTATTTATTTTGAATATGTAAATAACTATATTCATTTATTTTGAATATATAAATAACTATTTATTTATTTTAAATATATAAATAACTATATTTATTTATTTTAAATATATAAGTAACTATATTTATTTTAAATATATAAGTAACTATATTTAGTTTAAATATATAAGTAACTATATTTAGTTTAAATATATAAGTAACTATATTTATTTTAAATATATAAGTAACTATATTTATTTTAAATATATAAATAACTATATTTATTTTAAATATAAGTAACTATTTATTTTAAATATATAAGTAACTATATTTATTTTAAATATATAAATAACTATATTTATTTTAAATATATAAGTAACTATATTTATTTTAAATATATAAGTAACTATATTTATTTTAAATACATAAGTAACTATATTTATTTTAAATATATAAGTAACTATATTTATTTTAAATATATAAATAACTATATTTATTTTAAATATATAAGTAACTATTTATTTTAAATATATAAGTAACTGTATTTATTTTAAATATATAAGTAACTATATTTATTTATTTTGAGATGGAGTCTCACTCTGTTGCCAAGCTGGAGTGCAGTGAAAAGATTTTGGCTCACTGTAATCTCCGCCTCCTGGGTTCAAGCAATTCTCTGCCTTGGCTTCCCGAGTAGCTGGGATTACAGGTGCCCGCTACCACACCCGGCTAATTTTTTTGTATTTTTTGTAGAGACAGGGTTTCACCATGTTGGCCAGGTGGGTCTTGAACTCCTGACCTTGTGATCCACCTGCCTTGGCCTCCCAAAGTGCTGGGATTACAGGCGTGAGCCACCGTGCCCGGACTAGATTTTTTTTTTATTGTGGTAAAATATACACAACATAAAATTGACCATTTTAACGATTTTAAGTGTACAGTTCAGTGGTATTAAGTACATTCATATTGTGCAGCCATCAACACCATCCATCTCCAGAACTTGTCATTCCAAATGACATCTGTACCTATTAACCTCCCATTTTCCCTTCCCCAAACCCCTGGTAACCTCTATTCTGCTTTCTTTCTCTATGAATTTGACTACTCTAAGTACATCATATAAGAGGAATCATACAGGGTTTATCCTTTTGTGATGGGCTTATTTCACTTAGCATGATGTCCTCACTAAATTTTAATAAGTCCGTTTTGTGGACCCTGATCTCTGACCTTATAACAGCATAGGACTAGCTTAGCTGTTAGGCAGCTCATAATACTTGCAGACTGCATAATTCAAGATGATGCAGCAGTGTCTACAGTGTGTGCAAAAGGCTTGCTGAGTCTCCATAACAAGGGTTTGAATGTCCTGACTGATCTACTATGGCTTATCTCATCTCTTCCCTCAGAGAGCATAAGGACAACATCAGCATAGCTGTTTATCACCTTTTTATGGGTTATTAGTCTCTCTTTCTTCAACATTATATTTTTTTGTTGAAACTTAGCTCTGTAGACTGTGTATACCTGAGTGATAGACAAACACAGTGGACTTTCAGGTGTCTCTTTTCTTCAGGCAGGATAGTAAATATAAACAGGAAATGATTTTAAGATAACCTTAATTTATGTTTATACTGAAGCAGGACCACATCTTCCCACCCTTGTACCATAAGGAACAGTCCAATTATATGATTGATTTATTTTCATATTTCTCTCTATCCTCCAAAAGTGTCATGAATAGCTCCTCAAAAGGAAGGAAACCACTTGATGTAAGTCATATGAAAAGTCATCATGTCTCATCAGTAGCTTAATCTTCTGGAAAGAAACTGGATTATTTTTGCTTCATCTCCTTTCCTTTCTTAAAATTTTTTTTATTTCAAAAATACTTCATGTGTTCCTAAAATATCAGACACTGCGTGATGGCCCACAATAAAAAAAGATATAGTATCTCTCCTTGCACAATCTAATGAATTTAATACTAGTTATTGATGTACATAGTTGATTTCTGTCTCATGTAATCATCTAGTACTAAATTCACAGGATATGAAGTGAAAAGTGAATCATGTATTCTTACACGTTTCTTTCTTTCTTTTTTTTTTTTCTGAGGCAGAGTATTGCTCTGTCATCCAGGTTGGAGTACAATGGCGAAATCTCAGCTCACTGCAACCTCTGCCTCCCAGGTTCAAGCAATTCTTATACCTCAGCCCCCAGAGTGGCTATGACTGCAGGTAAGCGCCACCACACCCACTTAATTTTTTGTATTTTTAGTAGAGACAGAGTATCACCATGTTGGCCAGACTGGTCTCAAACTCCTGACCTCTAGCGGTCTGCCCGCCTCCACCTCCCAAAGTGCTGGGATTACAGATGTGAGCCACTGTGCTCCACCATATGTTTCTTTTTTTTTTTTAATAACATGAAGGGGTAGAGCCACTTAAGGGGGCTAGCTAACTGGCAGCCAAGCTGACTTATGGGGTGGTGGAATTCCCATCATCTGGCTCTGATATTAAATTTGCAATTCTGGAAGTTTCTGTGTCAGTGTCTCACAGGATGCTACCTGAGACAAGAGGAGAAGACAGGTTCATATTAACTTATGAGCAAATGGTGTATAAATCTGATTGTTGATTTATTAATTTTTATGGAGAATATCTCTTTCCAGTTACTAAAATTATCATTTTTATCATCTAATGAACCCTTCCAGTATCAGGGTGACTGAGAGGTTGAATTAACAGTTGGGGGCTTGCTAAGTGAAGACAGAATTGAAGTAAAGTTATGTAAGTGGTTTTAAGGGATCTTTTATCCAGGCCAAGGGGCTACCTGGTAGAAATCTAAGCCCTGTAACTAAGAGCACTTCGAGAGTGAAGCAACTGTATTTCCAAATTCAGTGTCTCGCCAGTGCTGGGAACTGATTGCTAACTCTAAGTCCCCATGTCCTGTGTTTTGAGACTGATTGCTCTTCTGAGTGACACATTCTCTCATGACATATACCAATATCATCAAGGTGAAGTTATAGTCAGATCATACTCTTAAATTAGCCATTCCATCCGTTTGAAGTGACTTTGCTTATTTCTGATTTAATTCATAATGGGTTATGATTATTGGCTAAACTCTTGGAGTTTTGGGGGCTTTTCTTGTAACTCTGTCTAATCAAATTGTTCTCTTTGCCTCTGTTCTCTTACTGCGTTCAAAAAAGTGCTATATTTCTTTAGAACAGAAACATTATCCATATATAATCTATGATTTTTTTGCTAGTCCTTTCAATTTCTTAATTCATTTAACCCATTTCTACTATATTTGCCACAGACTAAATTTTAGACAAATACTTTGAACTGAATTCACTTAGGAATTCAGCCCCAAGTTTTCTGAGAAAGAAAAGCTGGTTCTTAATCATGACCTACACCCTAAGGAATTATTTTAAAATAAAATAATGTCAATAACCTCTATTTTTCACTCTTTTATCACTTTCTCAGGAATCCCTCTTTGCTCTTTGGCTGGGTCAGTTTCCTTCATTCTGGTTGCTCGTTTCCTTCTTTTTCTATGTGCCCATTCTGCAGTGCAGAAGTCTTGACTACGCCTACTTGAGCTATAGCCATCTTGAGTTCATGGGCCCTTTTTAGAAGTCTTTGAGATGTGATAAGGTAAGCAGCCACTTGCTTTATCTGTACTAAGTCTGGGCCTTTGCCCAGATGGCTAGTCTTTATGTTTTCAAAATGGTGCCTGACCATCACACTTTTATATTATATACTTGATAATTTTATGTTATCTTCGTAGCTGTATGAAATTGAATTTCTTCTGTTCATGGACTTCTAACAGTGAGTTCATGCCCCTGGATTTTATCATCCATTTGCTACCATTGGTTGGTAACTGCAAACTATGTAGTTTAGCATTTCACACTTCCTTCTCAGGAATCTAGTGCACTGATGTAACTTTTGTCATCACTATTGATATTGCTTATTTCAGGGAAATTAATATGCTGACTAGCGGCATTTTCACTTCTCATTTTAAAACTTTCAGATATGATGTGTTTTTAAAAATAATGGACAAGAGATGGTGTCATACAAGCACACGAAGCCTTGAAGATTAAAGTCTCAGGATTCAGAAGAGCAAATATTACAGAGTACATTTTATGTCTTGGAAAGGGAGCAGATAATATAATGAATTTTTAAGTTGGCCGTTTGTTTAGTCTCCTGAGGCCCTGGCAGTTTGCTGAGGTTACAGGGGTAAAAAGTACCTGCAGAGAGGAATTTCTCAGTCAGAAACAACATTTAAAGTAGTGGTGTGTTAATGCTTAAAAAGAAACCCTGCATGCATTTTTTATGACTTCTAGCTTTTGGAGTTGGATCTAATGAATGATGATACAGGAGGCTGAGCCAGCTTGCCATTTTCTAGGCTCCGGCTTCCATTATTTATGTTCTTTTCAGTAGAGCTTATGGCACATTCTTAAAGACTTAGTTTTGCTAAAAGTTACAGCCTAGTACTTGAATGCAGGCATGTGACAAATGTCATTAAACCTCTGTTTTTTAAAAACCCTACAATTCTTATTTCAGAATGGCCAGCCATTTCACTTAAAATCAAGTACATTTGCAAGGATTCTCAGTTCATGGGTTTGTTCTTTGAAAAAATGAGCCCTTATGTGATCAGTGTTTGACTAAATGCCCAAAGAGGACAGTTTTTAAAAATCGCACTATCAAGTGGAAATTTTTCACATAAAATTAGATCAAAACTCAAAGATAAATTGAAGACTCCATGAGTTTTTCTGATATTAGCATGGAGTAATTTGAATGTAAAAAGAGAAACCAAGTATTTTGACAGCCTTCAGGATTGGTTAAAGAAGTTCTGACCTAAATCAGAATGTAGTCCTATAAATACAGTAAACGACAGTTTTTTAAGGGGCCAGAAATATGGACATGAGGAATATGTAATGGAATCTCCCAGCAAGGAAAGAGATATGGACCCATACTCTTGGACAGGCTAACTAATTCCTGATAACCCTGTTTGATAGTGAACCCCACATAGCCTCCCTCATGCCTTCACTACAGATGCAGCTGTGTTAACATTGATGCCCAAACCATGGTAGCTGTTGTCTCCCCATTCCCTCCCTGGAATCTCCCTTCTTATTTCAGGCATCCCTAAGGTAGTGTTTGCTTGTATTTAGAAGCTTGTCCACTCAAAATTTCTGCTCGTCTCCTCGCTAAGCTCCTTTGGCTGCCAGGAGAATGCCTCCGGGAACAATGTCAGTTCTACATGGTGGTCTTTTGGTCTGTTGCGGGATAGAGTAGACTTCTCCATGCCCTTCAGTTATATGGTTAAACCTTCTCTCCATTATGATTCAGAACCAGAGCCTTGGACTGTGAAGGGCACAGACTCCATCCCATCCCATTCATCTCCTGTCATCCCTCTTCTGAGCATCCCTGCTCACCCCAGAAAAGAAATGCATCTCCTTCTTCAGTCAGACATGAGCCATCTTGATGATCAACTCACACTGATTGATTTCTACAGGGATTACTCGGTCACCACTGCTGCAAACCACAGTCTGGTTTGGACACAGGACACTCTGCTGCAAATGTAGTTTTAACTGAGAATCAGGAAATGTTAGGCACAAGGGAAGCACAAAAATCCATGCAATAGCGAGTTTTCAGAGAAGCTTAAATAACAAACAGGATTCATCCAAGGAACAATACAAACTTTTGGTTAAGCTTTGAGATTCTCTGCTGGCCATGATAAATACAAACCTTATTTATTTATCTCCTGTTTCTCTGTGCTACAACTGGACACTGTAAAAAATATAAAGACTGAAGAAACTTAAAAATAAAACACTCAATATTTTTACCATGGAGAAGTAACCCCTGAAAAAAAAGATCTCTATCTATCTATCTATCTATCTATCTATCTATCTATCTATCTATCTATCTATCATCTAATCTTTCTCTCTCTCTTTCTCTCTCTCTCTCTCCCCCTCCCCCCCCAGTGTGCACTCCCATACTGTCTCTCTCTCTCTTCACTTAGTAATACCTCATTGGTATATATAGATATACCTCATTTTTATGTTTTAAATTTTTTAAAATAGTTTAGCTTTTAGGTTCAGGGGTACATGTGCAGGTTTGATATATAGTTAAACTCATGACTCAGAGGTCTGGTGTACAGATTATTTCATCACCTGGGTACTAAGCGTAGTACCTGACAGTTTCTTTTTCTTTCTGATCCTCTCTCTCTTCCCAACCTCCTACCTCAAGAAGGTCCCAATGTTCCCCTTTTTGTGTCCGTAAGTTCTATTAGCGCCCACTTATAAGTGAGAACATGCAGTATTTGGTTTTCTGTTCCCGTGTTAGTTTGCTAAGGATAACGGCCTCCAGCTTCATCCATGTTCCTGAAGAGGACATGATCTCATTCTTTTTTTATGACTGTATAGTATTCCACGGTGTATATGTACCACATTTTCTTTATCCAGTCTACTGTTCATGAGCATTTAGGGCTTTGCTGTTGTGAACAGTGCTGCATTGAACATATGTGTGCATGTGTCTTTCTGGTAGAATGATTTATATGCCTTCGGGTATATACCCAGTAGTGGGATTACTGGGTCAAATGATACTGCTATTTTTAGTTCTTTGAGGAATCACTACATTGCTTTCCATAATGGTTGAACTAGTTTACCCTCCCACCAGCAGTGTATAAGCATTCCCTTTTCTCTGCAATCTCACCAGCATGTTATTTTTTGACTTTTAATAATAGCCATTCTGACAAGTGTGAGATGGTATCTCATTGTGTATACCTCATTTTAAACAAGTATATTATATGGTATGTTATCTAGACATATTATAATTTCATCAACTAGTCATCCATTCATGGACATTTGGATTATGAAATATTAAATTTATAAACAGGGCAATTTATTACAAGGTCTGTCATAAGTAACAACTGAATGCCCACCAATGTCATTTTGCAATTTTCAGTAGAATCAAGTCTGAATACTTTCTGTTCTAAGGACTCTAGTCAATGTTCACAGCAGGAAAGAACCCTTAAGAAGCTAGCTTATGCTTATTCCATCCAAGTAAATCATTTGTGTGTTTTAATTCTGAATTAATTCAAGTGACTAGTGTTTGAGTGTAGTTGAGGGCGTAAGTTCATTTTCAAATCATACTTGGAATTCATAGCAAGAACCAGACCAATTCAATACTTTCCAATAACTAACACCTTTAATCACTGTTCTACTTAAGCTGGTAAATGATTATTCTTTGTTGCACAGTAGAAACAGAACTGTGACTAATTAATTTTCTAATTCTTCCTCCCTGCTGTTGTGCCTTCATTGCAGGCCTCTTTGAACTACAGACAACTAAAAAAGGCCCTCACACCCAGGGTTCCTACTTAGGGCACCACACTCTGAGGTCAGCAGGGGAGGACTGTTGCCCAGTGGCCCCATACTGTTCAGCTTGGACTGGACACCAGGGGCTTATGAGAATGAATCCCATCACGCCTCACAGTCCACTGGAAGGGCTTCCATATTGTTCATACCCTCTGTTACCATTCTGTGCTTCTGCTCATCTGACCCAGTTTCTGTTCCTCCCCAACCTCTACCTTCTTCCACATGCCCTTTGGAACTTAAGGTCGGTCACAGCAAACTCTCCTGCATCCTCAAGTCTCCTCAACTGCTGTGCTGAACATCTTTCCCACCTGGACCTAATTGAAACTGGGGTGCTTCCTACAGACACCATCTCCTCCACAGCCCTCTCCCGTGGATGCAGTTTATTATTGCGATTTCTCACACTACAAGTACTGCAGCCCTGGGGGTGGGGTGAGTGTCCTCCTAGCACCCTACTGCTGCTTCCCAACCTTATCTCCTCTTTCTTCGTTTAGACACCCAGCTCCTTTGAATCTCATGGCCTCTGACTTTCCCACCCCTCCCCCTTTCCCCCTTCCAGTTACTACAACCTCCTGGTTCCTCCTCATTCGCTGCTGACCACAGACTGCTTCACTGTCTTCCTGTCACTACTCTCTGTCTTCATTCTTGGTGATTTGCACCCAGCACCCAAGTCTCTCTGATCCTGGATTGGTTCTCCCTACCTCACCCACCATTCCCATGGTCTAATGTTGATCTTTATAATAACTGGACTATTCCCAAAATCTCTACTGTAGCATTCATCTCCCAACCAGGCTCTTCTATGCCTCCAGCTTGTGTGCTCTGGTTCTCCCATTCCAACAGTGCCTCAGTTCCATTGGGACCTCTCATCCATGGACCCACCTCTCTCTCTCTGTTTCTTTACTGTCATGCTTTCTGCTCCTGTGGTTGGTTCTCTCCATATCCAACTTAGATCCCTTGGTTTTTCACTATAACCATACTTCTACAAATATCCTTATCCTCTTCCTCTCTCCCTCCTCTCTCTCTCTCTCAAACCTGTATAAACTGGGAACCTGAACAGCTGAATAATATGGAGGAAATACCTCTCAAACGTGTTAGCTAGTCTGTCTGCGTGGTGTATAGCCATGCACCATCATTGTACTTTATTTCCTTAATATGTTAGTATTCTCATTCTCTGAAGTGATGATTTCACTTCTTTTCTTCTCTCCTAAATTCTCTCCCCTTGGTTTTGATCTGATGGTCTTGCCTTATACAGTGCTTAGTAAAAACAAGTAAGAAAGCAGGAGCCCCTCTTCATTCCATCATGGCTCCATTACATAACTTCCCTCCATCTGTAACCATAGTCTCCATCCATTCCTGTCTGTGGAGGAGGTGTCCCTGAGCCTGTCAAATGCCAGCCTCTCCTCACATGCCCTGGTCCCATCCTCTGTCATTTGTTGGGGACACGGCTTCTGTAGTAGTTTGCCTTGGCAGCCAATGCAAGTGGATGAGTTTAGGAAAATTATGTAATTTCTCCATGCCTCAGTTGTCCCATCTGTAAAATCTGGAGTTAATGCTATCTCCTTCACAGAGTTGTTGTGAAGGTTAAAGGAGTAAGTTTCTGGGAAATGCTTAGAACAGGGTGTGGCCTGCTGCTGTGGTGACTCTGTCCCACGGTTAGCCTCTCCCTCTCTCCTAGATCCTTCCCTTCGGCATGCAGATATGCCCAAGAGATTTCATTTTTTTCAACAGACGCAAAGAAAACCTTCCATACTCCCCATCCCCAGCCCGTTAGCTACCACTCTGTTGCTCTGCTCCTCTTGACAACAGAGCTTCCTGAAAGGGTCATCGGTGGTCTCCGCACCCTCCTCTCTTGGTCTCTCCTCAGCTTGGTCCACCTGTACCTCTGCTCCCACCGCTCTGGTAAGGTGGCCTCTGTCAGGTCACTGCTGAGTGACCAAAAAACCCATTGTAGTTTCTAGATTCTTCTCTTATTTCTAGACATCTCAATGTCTTTGCTTCAGTTGTCTTAGTCCGTTTGGGTTGCTATAATACCATAGACTGAATGGCTTAAACAACAAAAACTTATTTCTCACAGTTTTGGAGAGTGGAAGTCCGAGAGCAAGGCACCAGCTGATTGGTTTCTGGCGAGGGCCTGCTTCCTAGCTTACAGATGGCAACTTCTCACTGTGTCCTCACAAGGTGGAGACCAGAGAGAGGAGGCAAGCTCTGATGTGTCCTTTGATACGGGCACTAATCCCATAGCGAGGGCTCCACCCTGATGACCAAATCACCTTCCAAAGGTGCCATCTCCACATACCATCACAGTTGTCTATTCTCTTCCTCAGAAAACATTTTCTTCTCTTGCTTCTGGGACACATTATGCTGTATTTCACTTCTCTCAAGGCCCGCTTCCCACTGTGATTTGCTGACTCCACTCTTGCTTGATGTGTCACTGTGGAGTGTTCTAGGGCTTGTCACTGTCTCTAAAGTTCTTATCTAGTCCCATGGTTTTAACCATCAGCAGGGTCCATCTCTATAACCATCATTTCCAAATCTATCTTTCCATTCCTGATCTTCCTTCTGGGCTCTAGATTTATATACCCAAATTGATGTGTTTCTATATGAATGTCTAGTAGGTGTAACTGGAGTTTGTTGAGTCTCACGTCATCAAGACAAACACAAAATAGTTTTATCTAATTTATTTAACTGATTTTAGTTGTGCTGGCTTGACTCCTACTCTTTTGCTGGTTAGTGGCTCCCTTAACATTATCCTGGCCCAATTCCATAATTATTCAATCATTTTCAGTTATTAAAACTTAATCTAGTCCAATCCAAAACTTCAGTCCTTAAATATAGCTTCTTACCTCTTGGCTTCTCTCTTCCTTCCAATGAAATCTGAAGCTGTGGTCCTGGCTGCTTTGAGTCCAGAGGGGTTGTGATCTCGCTTGAGACACTAGCTCACTCCTCCTTGGGGAGAGGCAGAGGTGAGGTATAGAGAAGTGAAAGGTTTCATGAAGGAAGCACCCTTCCTTGGCCTCTTCTCCTGATGTGGTCTTTCCTTTGGCAGCACTAATCTTTGCCCTGTCACTGATACCCCTCAGAGAGCTGGGTATCTCACTGAGTAGGCAACCCATGGCTCGCACCCTTCTGTTCACTTACCTGCTTCTCCACAAGGAGCTGAAAGAACCTCTGTTGTCCTCCTCCACACCCTCTGAGCACTTAGAGAACTTGAAAGGGTTGGGGGATGCCCATTTTCTCCCTCAGCACTTGATGCCACAACCCCTTTATATCCTTTGGATACAGGCTATACCAGAAGACCACCTGGCTCAAGAAAAGTCTAGACCAGAAGTGGGCACCAGTCTCTAGAAGACCAGAGACTTCAGGGGCAGATGTCAAGCTGTCCTCAGATCTCATTCACCACACTCTGCTCCACCAGTATCTCCTAATAGGCCTGCAGCAAGCACTCAGTCAGGGAACAAAAGATTGGTATCCTTCTTGCAAAGGCAGCTCAAAGTGATGCTGCTCCATTGTGAGTTTCTCTTGAAGCCTCCCATCACTTACTTGCCTTAAGCTAGGAAAAGCACCCCCTCCCCAGAAGGAGAGTCTCTCCACCATCACTGCTCTGTCCACAGGGCCAACCTCCCAGTCCCTCTAGTCATTCTCTTATGACTTCAGGTAGGAGGAAGGGAGCTGGAAGGTGGTGGATGAGTTCTGGCTTCTCTTAGTGAGCCCTGTGGGGATCATCTTTGGTCACAATGCTGGTGGTTCATTGGTGGCTATCTTTAGAATATGGGGTCCTGAGGACCTTTTCTTTTCAGTACAAGTCTTGCTGGCAATTCCAAGACAACAAGAGAATATTCCCCCCAACTGTCTGTTAGATTAGCACCTCATAGTCAACACAGCCAAAAGAGAACTCTAGTGTTCTCCCCAAACTGCTTCTCTGCTGGAACTTCTTAATTTCAGTAATTTCACCATAATCCGATGCAAGTCAAAAATCTAAAGTGTCACCATTGGTAATGGTTAGATATTGGCACAATAATACTGAGTAACAAAATGCACTGAAAACTCAGGTATAAAACAGCTCTTTTTCTCATGGGGCTGCCAGGCAGCCAGGGCAGTTCTGCCGATTGAAGTTGGTTTGTTCACATGCCTGCAGGTTGGGTGGGGACTGGCTGATGCAGGCTCTGTGGACTGGGCAGCTTGGCTTCATGTGGCAGGGTGGCGTGGGGACATTCTGCCCTTTGTCTCTCATTCACCTCTTGGGACCAGACACCAATAGGCAACGGCAGAGCACAAGAGGTGTACCTATGTATTTGAGCACACTTCTTGTGTCACATCCGCTAATATCTCATTGACCAAAGAAAATTTCATGGCAAACCCAAAGTCCAGGGGTGGGAAATATACTCTCTCTTTCATGGGTGGCACTGCAAAGTTACATGTCAAAGGACATGAGAGAGAGAGAGAGAGAGTGTGTGTGTGTGTGTGTGTGTGTGTGTGTGGCAGAGTGAGGCTAATAACTTAATGTACCACATCATTCTCTGACATCTCACACCTGTTACGTCTTCACCCACCATGCTCTAGATTGTGTGGGGCCTTCCTTCTGTTCCTTGCACACAGCAAATGCCTTCCCACCCTAGGGCTGTTTGCACAACTTTATGCCATGCAATCAATTTATTGACAGTTTTAGCATTAAAGTTTGCTTTCCAGAGGACTCCAGTGATATGACAGCTATTCCTTTTCTTTCTTCATATTTTAAGCCCTTGATTTTATTTTTGATGATCTATACCCTTAGAGCACTTATTGACTTGAGGATAGATGTGAAAGCCTTTCAGATTCACTGTCGAATCAATAAAACACTTTTATTTTCCTCTAAATACCATGAAACCTGTCAAAAGATGAAAAACAAATTAATTTGCTCTACATTTGCTCAATAGGAATTGTGGGCAGTAGGCAGAACACCATGAGGAAGAAACCAATGTAATGGGACTTAAGAATTTAGGAGTTGAGATGCCTTGGACTTTGTGAGCCTCTAAATTTAATGGATGTCATTTTCTAAGCATTTTAAAGCTAATTTTATTTTTCTTTATTCACATTACAACATAGTCTGTGATTAATGAGTGTTAATTTTTGTAGTGCATGGCAGGCATCTCGTTTAGTGTTTGGTGTCCCTGGAGGAGCAAGGTTTGCAAAGATGGAAGGACAAATAGAAAGTGCAAGTGTGGGGTAGGGGTTTCGTTCAGGAGACACTTCAGCCCCAAGTTCGGGAATGGAAGGGACTGGTGGGGAGAATTCAAGTCATTGTACTTTTTGCTTCTGAGAGAACAAAACAAGAGAGTTCTGGGGCCTTGGAGGGAAGGCATGTGGCTTCCTTGTTCTGCTGGGTTAGGGGGAGAGTGCAAGAGCCAGTTTCCTATAACGGCTTTACAGTAGGGTCCTGGAAGCCCTGGCCCAAGGCAGGAGGGGGAGGTGTATGGTCTTCTACGCAGCTGAGAAGCACATTATAATTGTCATGACAACTAACATAGTGACAGTCAGCATAATTGGGTGATTTCTGCAGGTCAGGCATCATGAGACACTAGCTTTCACTCCCCCCGGGAGGAAGCAGAGATGACAAAAGGGCTTTCGAGGTATTGGGCCCTTTGGTCTCCAACAGGGGCCCAAGGTTACGATGGCTCACCTATTGTTCCCAACCCAGCTGTCTGTTTCTGCCGCAGTGGCGGGTAAATGCTTTACCATCAGAACTCATTTAAACCTTACAATAAGCCTGGGCAGTAACTACTATTATTCTCATTTCCACTTTAAAAAGGAGTTAATGCAAGAGCAAACAGTTGTTGAAAGACAGGCAACTGGCAAGTGATGGAGTCAGGTTTGAGCTGAGGTCTGTCTGAGTAAGCACCTGTGTGCTTACTCACTGTGCTCCACTGCCTAGAGCAGACAGGTGGAGGGTCCGGGTAAGAGGCTCTGGGACCCACTCTAGTGCTGTGGACTCCTTTTACTACACCCTTAGGGAGTGCAGAACAGCACCTGGAGCTTCAGGATGGCGGCAGTCATCCAGGAAGGAACAGAGAGACTCAGCTGACAAACTACTACTGTCTGCATTTCGACTCTTCTAGGAGGGAAGGATGCTGTGACTGTGATGACTATGGCGAGGGGAATTTACCCACCACTGTGGCAGAAACAGAGAGCTGGGTTGACAGCTGGGTTGGGAACAATAGGTGAGCCATCGTAATGTTGGGCCCCTGTTGGAGATCAAAAGGCCCAGCACACTTGAACCTGGCTAAGTTTTATCAACTAAGAAGCACATGCTCTGGCTGGGCGCAGTGGCTCACGCCTGTAATCCCAGCACTTTGGGAGGCCGAGGTGGGTGGATCACTTGAGGTCAGGAGTTTGAGACCAGCCTGGCCAACATGATGAAATTCCATCACTACTAAAAATACAAAATTAGCCAGGCCTGGTGATGTGCGCCTGTAATCCCTGCTACTCAGGAGGCTGAGGCAAGAGAATCGCTTGAACCCGGGAGGTGGAGGTTTCAGTGAGCCGAGATTGCACCACTGCACTTCAGCCTGGGCAACAGAGCGAGACTCCCCCTCAAAAAAAAAAAAAAAAAAAGAAAAGAAAAAGAAGAAGAAGCACATGCTCACAATTAGCTGTTACACAGTGTTATTATTTATTCAACAAGGGTTGACTTGGAGCAGGTGCCCTGTGTTCTTATATAATATTTCTATTACTGTCCAGGGATGCAGCTGCACTGCAGCATAGCTCTATGGCCTCAGAGCAGATGACCCCTGGTGGGTCTCAATATGTCTCATTGTGGCCCTGTCCTGTCAGTCGTCTCCCCTCTGGTGCCTCCCTCTCCATTCCTGGGGATGTCAGAGAGCAGGAGGAATGGGGAGCACTCCAAAGGCAGGACCCAGGGTGGATGAAATTGGTAGACGTGAGGGCAATTTGGAAGCAGCTGTGATTTTCCTTCTACTATTGGTCTGGCTTTGTCCTATTCTTTGCTCCCTGACTGACTGGCTGATGTGGAAGACCAGGAATAGCAGAAGCAGGTAACACTGATTAGTTCTGCTTAAATATTCTGCAGTGCCTGCTGTTGCTACCGGCCCGCACCCTTCCTGCCCTTGGCATCATATGGATGTTATCAAGATCCAGTGAGATGATGTGGATGAGCCTATTTGGTAAACTATAGTCCCAGCTGTAAGGTAATCCTAAAGCTTGTGGAAGACTCTATCACTTATAAACCTTCGGTAACTCTCCCTGGGGAAGAGTTATTCATCCGCCCCCTTGTTGATGGCAGGCCTGGTAATGTGACTTGTTTTGGCCAGTGATATGTAAGCAGGGCCATTTCACAATTCTAAATGCATACATATTTCAAAAATACATACATATTTCAAAACATGTTTTGTCTATTAAAATAAATGAAAATTTAAGAACAAAACAAAAAATACAAAACCCCATATGAGTGGAAATGATGTGTGTCATTTCTGGGCAGAAGCTTGAAGAGCCCCCGCGTGGTTAGTTATGTTCTGCCTCTGGGTTTGTCAGGATGGAGCCTCTGGCTTGAATTTCCTGGTGATTCCCATGAGCAAGCAAAGCTCATTGCTGACCCATAATAGATGTGCACCTGGGGAGAAATAAGTATTGTTTTAAGCTGCTGAGACTTTTCAGGTTGTTCGATACTGCAGGGTAACCTAGCCTATCCCGACTGATACACACCTAAGCCCCGGAAGTCTTAGGATGTTTTTGGAAATTAATGTTCTGTTGTAAAATGTAAATGCTAATGTCAATAACTAGAGTTGAAACAAGGAAAACGCAAGGAAAAAAAATCCTTGATTTCTGTTTGAACAGAGGAGAAAACTGCCCTTTTAACCCATTGTTGTATCTTTTCTTTTTTTCCACATATTATGCTTTGGTCTTTCACTGGAGTTTGGTCTTTAACTGACATATGCACATCTCAGCATGCAGTTAATGCAATACAGTGCATTTATTTTATGTTGTATTTACCTTTACTGTACAAGTTTGGTTTTATATTGGTGTTAGGGGATATGGTAAAACTGACTATTGTCTTTAAAAAATCATTGTATATGTTTGTACTCCAGTATCTTTTCATGTAGTATCACTTGTTGAAAAATACACTGTAGGAAATAGAATAGCTTGTTTGAAGGGCCATTAATGTCACCACTTTATAAGAAAATTATGCAATTTAGAAATTAGGAAAAAGCCTATTTATTTTTAAAGATCTATTTTTTAATAATTGAAGCTATCTGAAACTATCATGCATTTATTTTTAAGTAAGAAGAAATTAATTTATTAAGTAATATTTATTAATCTTGTAATATTAATGTAAAATATTACCACCATTAAAATTATTTCTCAAAATAAATGATGAACAATTCTTCTAGCAAATTTTTATTCCAAGGGAGGTATATGGGATTTTTTGAAATCATGTGACTTGGCCAGGGAAGAATAGGGTGAATGACTTTACAAGGTTGCTTCATATATGTTTATGTGTGTGTGTAGTCTTGTGTGTGTGTGTATGTGTGTGTGTGTACAGAGAGAAAGAGAGAGATTCATTATTTTTACATTGTCTTCTAGGATTTTTACTGTATTCTTGCACAGAGAGTACAAGAACAATATCAAGAAACATGCAGCTTTCTAAGGTGTGCATTTACCATGGACAGTTCTTACAGTTTTAAAAGAAAGTCATTGACAGAGTCATTTGAAATTTTTGATTTGAAATTCAGGCTAATCCCTTCTAAATGTTTTCTATGGTGGAAGGCAACAGGGTGTGGTGAAAGCACATAGGCTTTGAAGACATATAGACTAGAATCTGAACCCCATGGTTACCACTTGTTGGTTATATTTATTTGGTCAAGTAAATTTACTTATGCCTGTCCATTGATAAAATGGACTTCCTAGTACCTTTCTCATTGAGCTGCCATAGATTAAACAAAATAAAAAATAGTTTTTGATTTTTTTCTTATTCAGGATACTTAGAACAGTGCCTGACATTTAGTACATATTCAATAAATAGTTGTTGAATGAATAAATGACTGAATGAATAGCACAGGTTAAAAATACTAAAACTGTTATATAAACCCTATGAGTGCATCTGTTTCTGGGTCTTCTATTCTTTCCTACTGCTTGGTCTATTCCTGGAGCATCACTGAATCAGGCAGTGCAATCACTTGTCAGAAATTAGTAGCATCTGTGACTGAGCACTGTGTGTGTGTGTGCACGTACATGCACATGTGTGTTCTTAACGCTGTTAATTTCATGACACAAACGCATTTGATGTGGTCAGTACATCTTCATGTATTTAATTTACGTATGAGTCATGTATTTACCACGGCTGATATCAGACTGGCCGTAGATTACTCTAAGAATAAGTGCATGAATTAACTAGACTATGAGACAAGTAATGGAAACATTTTGAAAATCAAGGATAATCATCACTGTATGGTAGATGCACCTGAAAGCATAACTTAAACATACCCCGTATGGCAGATACACCTGACAGCAATCACTTAAGAAATGAGGGTTGCCATGAAGAGGTTGCTAAGGGGAGAGTGCTAAGTAAAAATGCTATATAAATTGCTTGCATTTCATAAGCGGTTGTGGTTCTTTTCGTCCAGCCCACCACTACTGGGCCACCCTGTAAGTTCCTCCAAATAAGCCCTATTTTTTCTTCACTGGCTGCAGGTCTTTTATTTGGCCTCTTGAACCTGGTGCCATCCCTACTGGAGTTAATAGGGGTCCAGTGCTACAATAGCCAAGCAGCTGAGGGCCATAGAACTTAAAAGCAGCTCAATTTATGTTTTATTTCCTTTATGTTTGGTTTTGTTAGAGCAGTATTCTGAGAGCTCATTTCTGCTCATGCCTCCCTTTTACAGCCTAGACTTTTATATGAGGAATACAGGCCCAGAGAAAGGAAAGAATGAGAAATGCAGAATACTTTTGCTGGTAAGAAGTTAGACGTCTAAAAGGAGAGACACACCACAAAAATGTATTACCCAATTAGTGAATACATTTCAAAATGTGGAGCACATGTCAATTATTTCCAGTTGATTAATGGTACAGTTGAGTTTAACCTGACTCTTCTGCCTGCTGGATCTGTTCATTTCTAAAGTCTCCAGCTATAAGCGGATACAAATATTTTTCCTTGAGGTTCTATCCGTTTTCGCTTCACATTTTGACACTTTTTTAGGCATATACACATTAAGGATTGTTATGTCTTCTTTGATTATTGACCGATTTATCATCATGTAATATCCCCTTCTATTCCTGACAATTTCCCTTGCTGTGAAGTCTGCGTTGTCTGAAGTTAATATAGCTACTCCTGTTTTCTTTTGATTACCCTTAGCATGGTATGTCTTTCTTTACCCATTTACTTTTTTTTTTTTTTTTTGGTGGGCTCTAGAGTTTGTGGCTCCAGACTAAATTCCAGGTAAATGCTTCCTGGAGTGAGAAAGGGTAGACAGGTTGCACAATTTTGTGCCTCCTGGGATACAGTGTGTCAGGTTCATCACTATGCCAAATGCCCTGCTTGGGTTCAGGTTCCAGCCCATGCTGAGGTTCGAGGGGAGTAGGCAGATGGGCATGTAGCTGAAAGAACACGCAGGGGGGCCGTAAGCAGGTGAAATGTAGTTTTATTCAGCAGCTCTCTCATCAGCAGCTTACTCCCACTAGCTCTCTCACACTGAGCTTTGTCTCTGCTGTCTGCTCCAGCCCTGCGGCTCCTCTCAGCAGCTGGCTCCCACACACAGCTGTGTGGCCGGCTCTCCCCTGCCTTCAGGGTCAGCAGCTTAACTCTTTCTCTCTCTCTGGGCACGAGCCAAGCCGTGCTGTGCCCTGGCTCCCCTCTGTCTGTCTGAAAAACGGACAACTTTGACTCCCTCTCTTTCTCTGGGCACCAGTGCCTGTACAGTGTCAGCAGGGCAGTTATACCTTTTACAGACATTACTGGCTTAGAGCCAAATGATGAGCCTTCCCATGTTATGGCTACATGGCTGTGATAACAAGTGGAGTTATGCATCTGCACTCTAGACTTGCTGAGTCACTTTGGATGTTTACCTCGGCTTATGCTTGACTAAAGCACAGCCATGTTCCTTACAGGGTGGATGGGCAAAGTGAAGAGAAAAATGAAGAAATTGCAATTTGTGTCAAAATGTTATGTTCTCAACCAGATAACTCTCAGAATTAGACAAGTGGCTTTTCTACTCATTCTTCCACTCATTCAATAAGCATTCACCAAATGCTGAGTCTGTGCCAAATACTGTACCAAGAGATAAGATACAAAGATAAATGCTTCAAGGAGCTAATGGGAAACTGTTTTTTTGTTATTATTATTTCAATAATTTGGTGGAAACAGGTGGTATTTGGTTACATAGATAAGTTCTTTAGCTGTGATTTCAGAGATTTTGGTGCACCCATCACCCAAGCAGTATACACTGCACCCAATGTGTAGTTTTTTATCCCTCACCCCCCTCCCACTCTTCCCCATCCAAGTCCCCAATGTCCATTATGTCATTCTTATGCCTTTGCTTCCTCATAGCTTAGCTACCCTTATAAGTGAGAACATACAATGTTTGGTTTTCTATTCCTGAGTTACTGCACTTAGAATAATGGTCTCCAACTCCATCCAGGTTGCTGCAAATGCCATTATTTCGTTCTTTTTTGGCTGAGTAGTTTTCCATGGTGTGTGGAATATATATCAGATTTTTAAAATCCACTTATTGATTGATGGACATTTAGGCTGGCTCCATATTTTTGCAATTGTGAATTGTGCTGCTATAAACATGCATGTACAAGTATCTTTTTCATATAATGACTTCTTTTCCTCTGGGTAGACACCCAGTAGTGGGATTGCTGGGTCAAATGGTAGTTCTACTCTTAGTAGAATAGCAGTGTAAAAGTGTTCCCTTTTTACCACATCCACACCAACATCTATTTTTATTTATTTTTTGATTATGCCCATTCTTGCAGGAGTAAGGTGGTATCACCCTGTGGTTTTAATTGGTGTTTCCCTGATCATTAGTGATACTGATCATTTTTTCATGTTTGTTGGCCATTTGTATATCTTCTTTTGAGAATTGTCTATTCATGTCCTTAGCCTACTTTTTGATGGGATTATTTGTTTTTTCTTCCTGATTTGTTTGAATTCCTTGATTCTAAATATTAGTCCTTTGTCGGATGTAGAGTTTGCAAAGATCTTCTCCCACTCCTTGGGTTGTCTGTTTACTCTGCTGATTATTTCTTTTGCTGTGCAGACGCTTTTTGGTTTAATTAAGTCCCATACATTTATCTTTGTTTATGGTGCATTTACTTTTGGGTTCTTAGTCATGAACTCTTTGCCTAGGCCAATGTCTAGAAGAGTTTTTCTGATTTTGTCTTTTAGAATTTTTATGGTTTCTGGTCTTAGATTTAAGTCTTTGATCCATCTTGAGTTGATTTTTGTATAAAGTGAGAGATGAGGATATAGTTCCATTCTTCTACATGTGGCTGCCAATTATCCCAGTACCTACCCATTTACTTTTAATCTATATCTGTCTTTATATTTAAAGGGGGTCTCTTGTAGATAATATATAGTTGGGTCTTGATCTTTGATCCACTCTGACAATCTTTGTCTTTTAATTGCTATATTTAGACCATCAACATTTAGGTTGGTTATTGATAGAGTTACATTAATATCTACCATATTTGTTATAGTTTCCTATTTGTTGCCCTTGATCTTAGTTTCTATTTTTGTTCTCCAAACTTTTTCTGCCTTTTGTGGTTTTTAATTGAGTGTGTTATGATTCCATTTTCTCTCCTTTCTTAGCATGTCAATTATGTATTTTTAAACTTGTTTTTAGTAGTTACCCTAGAGTTTGTAATGTACATTTGCAGGTAATCCAAGCCCACTCTCTCAACACTATACCACTTAATGGCAAGTACTTTATAATAACAAAATATTCCTAATTCCTTCCTCTCCTTCAAATCATTTTTGCCATGAAATTTGTTACTAAAACATCACACTCTATGAGTCTTTTTCATGCCAAACAAAAAGTAGAAACAAACAAAACCCCATGTACTGTTTCGCAAAGAACTGTAAGGAAATTAATTTTTTTCTCTTTGACTGTCTTAATTCCATCAACATCTTTCCCAAATCAGTTAGCAGTAAAGTGCTTCTGTTTGCCCCACTAGGGTGTATAAATGAGTAGGTTTTATAAATGGTCAAAATTAGAATCCAAATATTTAACTTATACATTTTAAACTTAAATACAGATTAATCTGACAGTACACATCTGAAGCCTATAAACTCTATAACTGCTTTTCTTAGCTTTGCTCAGCAGCTTCTCATTGGAGCCAAAATCTGAACCTCAGATTATTTCAAGACAAACGTCATTCTCATGGATAAAAGGTCACTGCCAGGATATCTCAATTTTATATGATCCTGTGATGTGATTATGTCAAGAATGGGGGTAGATAATGTGGATTCAGAGTGTGAGAGGCGATAGAGATCCTTGGGAATAATAAAAGTCGTTTGTTCAGAGAACAGAGTGGATTTTATCCTCAGACTTATTCTTTACTCATGTTGTATCATCCAGTGAGTTGTCTATATTCCTACCACTTTATTATTTTTTAAATATATTTTTATTTCAATAACTTTTGGGGTCCAAGTGGTTTTTGGTTACATGGATGAATTATATAGTAGTGAATTCTGAGATTTTAGTGCACTTGTCACCCAAGTAGTGTACATTGTACCCATGTGTAGTTTTTCTTTATCCCTCACTCCACTCCCACCCTCCTCCTACTACATCCAAAGTTCATTACATCACTTTGTATGCCTTTGCATACTCACAGCTTATCTTCCACTTACAAGCAAGAACATACGGTATTTGGTTTTCTATTACTGAGTTACTTCACTTAGAAAAATGGATTACAGGTACGATTAATAGTTGCTGCAAAAGACATTATTTTGTTCCTTTTTATGGCTGAAGAGTATTCCTTGGGTGTATATATAGATGCCATATTTTCTTCATCCACTCATTGGTCAATGGACACTTAGGTTGCTTTTGTATCTTTGCAATTGTGAATTGTGCTGTAATAAACATATGTATGCATGTGTCTTTCATATAATGACTTCTTGTCCTTTGAGTAGATATTCAGTAGTGGGATTGCTGGATTGAATGGTAGATCTACTTTTAGTTCTTTAAGGAATCTCCACACTGTTTTCCATAGAGATTGTACTAATTTACATTCCCACAAGCCATGTATAAGCATTCCCTTTTCACCACATCCATGCCAACATCTATTGTTTTTTGACTTTTTAATAATGGCCATTCTTGCAGGATTAAGGTGGTATCTCATTGTGGTTTTAATTTGCATTTCCCTGATGATTAGTGATGTTAAGTACTTTTTCATATGTTTCTTGGCCATTTGTATACCCCCTTTTCTTTTGAGAAATATCTACTCATATCATTTGCCCGCTTTTTGATAGATTATTTTTTTCTTGCTGATTTCTTTGAGTTCCTTGTAGGTTATGGATACAAGTCCTTTGTCAGATGCATAGCTTGCAATATTTTCTCCCATTCTGTGTGTTATCTGTTTACTTTGATAACTATTTCATTTACTGTGCAGAAGCTTTTTAGTTTAATTAGATCCCATTTATTTATTTTTGTTTTTGTTGCATTTACTTTTGGGGTTTTAGCCATGAATTCTTTGCCTAGACCAATGCCCCAAACAGTTTTTCCAATGTTATCTTCTAGAATTTTTATGGTTTCAGGTTTAGATTAAGTCTTTCATCCATCTTGAGTTGATTTTTATTTAAGGTGAGAAATGGGGATCCAGTTTCATTCTTCTACACGTGGCTTGCCAATTGCCCCAGCACCATTTGTTGAATAGGGTATTCTTTCCCCAATTTATGTTTTTGTTTGCTTTGTCGAAGATCAGCTGGCTGTAAGTATTTGGCTTTATTTCTATGTTCTCTATTCTGTTCCATTGGCCTACGTGCCTATTTTTATACCACTATTATGTTGTTTTGGTAACTGTAGCCTTGGAGTATAATTTGAAGTCTGGTAATGAGATGCCTCTAGATTTGCTCTTTTTGTTTAGGATTTCTTTGGGTATGCAGGCTCTTTTTTGGTTCCATATCAATTTTAGGATTGTCTTCTCTAATTCTGTGAAAAAATAATGTTGGTAATTTGATGGGAATTGTATCAGATCTATAGATTGCTTTGGGCAGTATGGTGATTTTCACAACATTAATTATTCCAATCCATGAGCATGGGATATTTTTCCACTTGTTTGTATCATCTGTGATTTCGTTCAGCAATGTTTTGTAGTTCCCCTTGTAGAGATTGTTTACCTCCTTGACTAAGTATATTCCTAGGTATTTTACTTTTCTTGCAGCTGTTGTAAAAGGAATTGAGTTTATTGGTTTTTTTGTTTTGTTTTGTTTTGTTTTGTTTTGTTTTTGAGATGGAGTCTCACTCTGTCACCCAGGCTGGAGTGCAGTGGCGCAGTCTCGGCTCACTGAACCTCTGCCTCCTGGGTTCAAGCTATTCTCCTGCCTCAGCCTCCCGAATAACTGGGATTACAGGCACGCACCACCATGCCTGGCTAATTTTGAGTTCTTGATTTGATTCTCAGCTTGGTCATTGTTAGTGTGTAGAAGTGCTACTGATTTGTGTACACTGATTTTGTAACCTGAGACTTTACCAAATTCATTGATCAAATCTGGGAGTCTTTTTGAGCAGTCTTTAGGGTTTTGTAGGTGTATCATTGGCAAACAGTGATAGTTGGACTCCCTCTTTTCCAATTTGGATATTCTTTATTTCTTTCTCTTGCCTGATTGCTCTGGCTAGGACTTCTAGTACTGTGTTAAATAGAAGTGGTGAAAATGGGCATCTTGTCTTGTTCCAGTTCTCAGTGTGGAATGCTTTCAACTTTTCCCCATTCAGTATGATGTTGGCTGTGGGTTTGTCATGTATAGCTTTTATTATTCTGAGTTAAGTCCCTTCTATGCCTAGTTTGTTGAGAATTTTTCTCATAAAGGGCTGCTGGATTTTATTGTTTTTCCTGTGTCTATTGAGATGATAATATGGTTTTTGTTTTTAATTCTGCGTATGTGATGTACCACATTTATTGACTTGCATATGTCAAACCATCCCTGCATCCCTGGGATGAAACCCACTTGATCATGGTGTATTGCTTTTTTGATGTTTCCCACCACTTTAAATCAGAGGTTGGCCCATGCGCCATTTCTGGTCTGCAGGTATGTTTTGAAAATTTGCTAACATTTAAACACTTAAGGATCTTCATAAAAATAAAAATCAAGTTTTTGGCTTCTCTTTAAAAAACTAAAAGCAGCAGCTGGATCAGAATAATGTGTACCCCCATAGACAAGCTTTGAGGTCTCCAGGTCCTCAGTCTCCCCACTCCCTGGTGTCTTATATCTTTCCTGTTCCATTCATTCATATTACATGTGGGTCATGTGAGATCAGATACCTTTAAGAAGGTTGCAGTAAACCAGGTTGCCTCTCTGTCAAAAGCTATTGGGCAGCTTACTCAGAACAACAGGCAAAAACACTGAAAATTAGTCAATTTTAGGCATTATTTACAAATAAAATAGGAAAGAGGGGTTCTATTGGAATGAATGTTGTGTGTACAACAGACATACAAACAAACAAAAACTCCACCTTGGGGAAATACAGGCCCATCCCTAGGTAAAAAGATTCAGTCTCTGAAAGACAACTGAATTTTGCAACTCTATATTTGCCTTTCTACTTGAAATTTAGAGACCTTGTAGATCTTATTAAACCAAGCATAAGTAAGTGAGCTCCTTACCCACTCTGAGGACTCATCAATACCAGTAGATGATGTGGACAAGTTCTAAGGTATAAACAAAATAGGAGGGAGGAAATGACTAGGTAGGAAATGAAAAGAGTGAGAGAAAGAGAGAGAGAAGGGGAAAAAGAGAACTAAAGGAGAGGGAAAAGAATAGAAGAAGTGAGCCTCATAAGGGTTCCAATACTTCTTATTTCGGAGCCAGTTTTAAGATTCATTTTTGTTTTGGACTGTTATTGTTAATTAATCCACCAGGTGGTGCTCTGAAATACCAAATGAACTTCAGTCTTTAATTTTAAAAATTACATTTACTGCACCTTCCACCTATTATCGAAGGTGGAAAAGATACATGGCCAACCACCCTTCATTTGAAAATATTTATACTGTATAAAAACATACAAGATTTGTATTTGAAAGATGACATTTAGGAGGAAAACTAGAGATTGCTGTTTAAATTATTTTTTATTTTCTTGGATATAAAGTATACAATTTTAAAAATCAAGAGAATTGCAATAAATATTTGGACCAAAAAATCTATATGTTTACATATCCTCCTTGAAGTTCCTTAGGGCTGACACTGGCTCCATTGGAGCCGTCGGCCCCCACTGTGTGTCTGTGAAATGCTGTGGAATACTGTGAAAAGTTCATGGGAGGAGTCTAGTTTTCTTCATCCAACCTGGCCTCACCAAACACACTCTAGCCCTATACTCCAAGTTTTGATTGCTGCTTTTGGTTCACCTTCATCCTCAGGGGACCCTGCAGAAGCTTGTTCATCCAACCCACTGATTTCCTCTTGACTGCCTCCACACATCATTTGCAGAGAGGTCTGACCCTTATTTCCCTCCCATAGGCACTGGAAGTGAATTTAGACCCATTTTTAAAGTCTCTAATTTATGATACAATGTAATTTAAAGGGGAAAACATAAATGACACAATGGGAAATATGCACTGGGGGCTGTGTTCTCAAAGATTTGGCACTAAAAAATAATGAGGACAAATGACAATGGGAATACAGCAATGGTATCTTTGGAGTCAGCTGGTCCTAAGTTCAAATTCTGACTGCCCCCCTCCTTAAGTGTGTTATTTTGGCAAAATTCATTTCTCTTTGAACTTCACTTTTCTCTCCTATATAATAAGGCTAATTCCTACTTTGCATGGTTGTTGTGGGAATTAAATAAGATCATATGCTTAAAGCACCTAGGTTAGTAGGCTGCCTATCAATTTCAGTACCTTTTCCTTTCCCTTCCTTACCTTATTCCTGTGCTCTAACTCAAAATTGTACCCCAGTGCCAGTAACAGGGATGCTGCTGCGTTCCCCTCAACTTTACGCCTACCTTGGCAATCTGCTTCCAAATCTTCCTGATGCTGACCACTGGCTGGATCTCTACCATCTTGTTACTTTCAGTTCCCTGTTGGCCCATGCACTGCTGGGATAACCACCTGATGTGTTTTTTTGTACCTCTTTGGGGCTGGTTGCCTGCCCACCTTCTTGAATGGCTGTCCCTGACAACTGGGTATGTCCACCACTCCCCTTGACCTAACAAAATCCCCCTTCCTGCTGCTGGGTTAGCCACTCCCCAACCCCCAAATGTTACCCTGCCTCCAAATCACCGGGCCTGATGCTTCAGAAAAGAGCTGTTCAGCTGCACTGTGCATAGTATCTCTTTGCCACCTGCACAGTTCAGAAAGGCTGTGATTTTTTTCCAGCTTTTATTTTAGATTCAGAGGGTATATGTGTAGGTTTGTTGCAAAGGTGTATGGCATGATGCTGAGGTTTGGAGTATGATTGAATGTGTTACCTAGGTGGTGAGCAGAGTATCCAATAGGTAGTTTTTCAACCATTGCCCCCCTTCCTCCCTCCCTACTCTTGTTGTCCCCAGTATCTATTGTTCCTATCTTTATGTTCATATATACCCAATGTTTAGCTCCCACTTATATGTGAGAACACATGGTATTTGGTTTTCCATTTCTGTATTAGTTCATTTAGGATAATGGCCTCCAGTTGCATCTATGTTGCTGCAAATTATAAAATTTCATTCTTTTTTATGGCTGCATAATTTTCCATGGTGTATATGTGCCACATTTCCTTTAGTAAATCCACCAATGATGGGCATTAAGGTTGATTCCATGTCTTTGCTATTGTCTCTATATTTGTTGTTTTTTTGTTTTTCAAAAAGAGTATGATCTAAAAAGAGTGACTGACCGGGTCTTGCTCTGTTACCCAGGCTGGAGTTCAGTGGTGCGATCATAGCTTGCTGCACCTCAAGCTCCTGGGCGCAAGCAATACTCCTGCCTCAGCTTCTTAAGTAGCTGGGACTACATGCACATGCCACCATGCCCAGTTAATTTTATTTAAGTTATTTTTTGTAAAGAAAGGGTTTCACTATATTTCCCAGACTGTTCTTGAACTCGTGGCCTCAAGGGATCCTTCTGCCTTGACCTCTAAAAACACTGGAATTACAGGTGTGAGCCACTGTGCCTGGCCTTGCTATTGTGAATAGCGCTGCAATGAATATACAGGTGCGTGTCTTTTTGGTAGAATGATTTATTTTATTTTCCTTTGTGTATATACTTGGTAATGGGATTGCTGGGTTGAATGGTCATTCAACTCTTCTTTGAGAAATCTCTAAACTGCTTTCCACAGTGGCTAAACTAATTTACATTCCACCAATATATTCACATTGAGTATAAGTGTTCCCTTTTCTCCACAGCCCTGCCAACATCTGTCATTTTTTGACTTTTGAACAAAAGCAGAAAGGCTGTGATTTTTAAAGTGGAGCTGGGAAGTGGTCTGTCTGTCCGGATAGAGACTGCTGGTCTCTGCTAGTACAGCTTGAAGATCAGCAAGCATGCCACCTGGGGCATTGCACCACCATAAAACCTGTTTCTTCCCAGGCAGGAGTCCACCTAAGGCAGCATTGCCACAGCTGTAATAGGAAGTCTGAAAGGTGAGGTGAGGTGTTCCAGGGGAGACCGAGTAAGAAGCTCTGTATTTGTGTGCATTTGGAGCAGGTAGTCCAGGCCAAAGGCCCCAACACAGTGAGTCATATGAGGCTGTACAACTGGAAAGCTGCCAGCTGGGCACACCCATTAGGATACATGTTCCTGCAGTGGCTTAGCAGAACTTTCCTATTAATATTTGTTTAAATACCAACTCTATAGTTTCTGGACATAACTTTATATACCATCTTTCTGAAACTGTTTTTATGCCAAAACGAGTCCTTTAGAAAGTCCATTTATCTGAATTACTTTTTATTCTTCAAACTTATACAGCCACAAATGCTTCTTCTGTTAGGAAGAATTGACTGTTTTGTTAACATTTAGCTTCATGTGGGTTTTACATTAAATTCTTAAAATCCAAGGCTATAAAATTCTGAGAGAATAAACGTATCTTAATAGAAACTTTGCAAATGCGCCACTTTATTAGTGATGGAAATGGTTATGAAAATCTGCTGCTTTTCATAGATAGTGCCAGTTACAGATAGAGAAATATTGTGGTAATCAGCATTTGATCAAGTTCTGGGTTCTGTGGAACTGATTCTTAATGCAAATTTTTTCTCAAAAACTTTAGTCTGCTCTCCTAAAATAGCAATAGCCATTTTGAGCCATGGACTAAAATGCTTATGGTCCCAAGGATCCTAATGTCATAGTCTGTAGGGAAGTCAGAATATGATGCTTCAACTTGCCAAAGCTGTTTCTTCTTAATGACCTCCAAAAAAGTTAAATTATTAACTGTGCAATTCATTCCAAATTGCATGTCACCATTCTCTCTTTATTTTTAATTTCAAAAAAACTATTCTGATCACTTTATTTTCTTGAATAGAGCACATGGAAAACAAATGTTTAGATAATAAGGTGTTGGTCTTATTTTAAATTTTGCTTAATTGGAACTTTAAAAATCAATGTGAAGGCTGGATCTTAAAGGCAAGCTTAAAAAGACAGTCACAGCCGGGTGCAGTGGCACATGCCTGTAGTCCCAGCTACTCATGAGGATTGCTTAAGCCCAGGAGTTTAAGTCCAGCTGGGGCAATGTAGCAAGACCCTGTCTCTCTCTCAAAAAAAAAAGAAGCAGCAGCAGCCAGTCTCAAAGGGTTGTATACCACATGATTGATTATATAACTAACCCCAAGTGACAAAATAATAGTATGGAAAACAGATCAGAGGTTGCCTGGGACTAGCACTGGGAGAAGGGTGTGATTCTCAAGGAAGAATACTGGGGGTTTCTTTGTAGTGTCAGAAGAGTTCTGTACCCTGAGTGTGGTGTTGGTTATTCGAATCTGCATGTGTGATAAAACTTCAGAAAACTATAGACCAAGAAAAAAAAAAAAGAAGAAAAAGTGTAAGTAACACTGGAATATGAATAAGGACTGTATCTGAGGTAATAATACTGAACAACATCAATTTCCTGGTTTTCACAATGTGCTCACAATGTGGGGATATGTAATAATACTGGGGGAAGTGAAGGGTACATGATAATTCTCTGTACTATTTTTCCAATTTCTTGTGAGAAACTATTTCAAACATAAAGATCAAATTTTAACAAATCAATGGAAAGAAGTAATTAGGTATATGAATTTTTTTTTTAAAGAAGATTTTAAATGCCAGAATGTGAGTTCTTGGACTACTTGTATAAGGAAGTAACACCAAATGCTTTGGGAAAAAAGGAAGGTTGACAATAATCCATAACAATTTTCTGGTCACAGTTTCCTCAATAATATTTCCTTTCAGTGTTAGTTTCTTCTCTCCCTCCCATTGGTCCAGTTTCCATCACTCTCTTCTGCTCCTTTTTAATATATGAAAGCTCTTCGCTTCTCTCTCCCTTTTTCACTGCCTTCTCTTCCTTGTGCCTAATGTAATCTCTCTCTTTTATCCTCACAAAACCCAAATCCAGGTCAGCAAATTCCATTTATAGTCATAAATCTGGTCTCTGCTCTGTGTGCACTCATACGTATTTCTGAAGAGAGGATGGGGTGCTGGAAGAATCTGACTAGCAGAGGTAGGTGGGGAGAGCAGAGCAGAGAAGTTCTCTTTATTTATACTTTAGTACTGAGGGCAAGAGTCTCAGGATTTAAATGTCTGAATTATTCCTTTGCATGGCAAGAATGTGTCTAGATTTTTAAAACAACGAACATAACTACATATGAATAAAGGCACCTCCAGTTTGGTAGTGTTTTCAATAACACTCGCCTTGGTCAAAATGTTGACAATATAAGGGGGCACTCAAAATTGCTAATTTTCTCATTCCAATGCAAGACTTCCTGGTACTACAGGGTTAAAGTAGGTTTTCCCAAAGCTGTTTCAGGGTTGTTGCTTATTTGAATCTTTAGATCAGTATCATACCAAATCTGAAGACAATTATTCCTAAATGATTTTTATTCTATACTTGGGAAAAAATGTGAAAGCAAAAGGAGGTTTCTGTTCAAGATTTAAAAATGATTCTGCATTGGCAATTACATAAATGAACTTTGGAGACTCTTGGGAATTGCTTGCTAAATTCAATTTTCTTTATAGTTTGGGCCACTCTAAACTCTTCTCCAAAGCCTTTAGAAGTTTTAAGGTCAAGAGAAGACCAGAATAAGAACTGCAATTGCAGCTACATGGAGTGTCTGTGTGGAATAGAGAACATGACTTCTTTTATTAAATATGACACAAGAAACAAATATCAAAGTGGACCCTGGTATCTATGGGTATTTAATGCAATGTAGCAGATGAATCACAAAGTTAACATTTATGAGACATTAATCGGGCCATTTCTAATGTCATTCCTTGCATGCATGCCTTCTCTGCCTTTCATTCATTTTGAAATAAAGAAAAAAATTGCCTTGGTTTTAGTGAACCTTAGAAAAATAAGTGTAAAAAAACATCTCTGGATGTGGTTTCTTGTTGATTTAGGATTCTGATAGCTTCATCATTCCTTTCTTGGTGTGTCTCTCCAGATATCTCAAAGTTATCTTAAATGATCTTAAATATGTTAAATATCACAAATGATAATCTGGGAGCCCCTAGAATGTAGACTCCTCAAAGGCAGGGATTTTGTCTGTGATCACTGCCATCCCAGTTCTAGAACAGTGTCTGGCACAAGTGCTCAATAGCCTTTGATTGAGTTGGGTTGGTAACTGGATGTTGGGAAAATAACTTTGTCTCTGGAGTCAGACTGACCTAGGTCAGAGTCCTGGCTCTGTGACTCAGTGACCTGGGACAAAGTATATCACTTCCCAGAGCTTCAGTTTTCTGATATGCCAGGTGCTGTTGGACCTCAGCAGAGAGAGTATGCACAAAGCACTGAGCATGGAGCTTGGGAGGTACCAGATGCTTAGTCAGTGACCATTCCCTCATGAATTCACAGCCATCCTACCCTTTTTCTGCTAGAATTATCTATTTTCCTGAATGCAACTGATTCAAAGTAAAGCATTTTCAGAGAAAGCTATCATGATTTCTAAGAAGAGTATCTAGGATCAGAATTCCCAGAAACCGAATGAACTTCTCCCTGTATTTCTTAGCTTTACAAACCCTAAATCAGCTAATCTCATCTCCATAGGATCTACACCAACATAAACATGGAAAACACCATTTTTTAGATTTCTGTCAACCTGAACATTCAGTATTTTCAGGCAGAAGAGTTGAGTTGAGTTGTGTTTTTATTTGTTCTATTTTATTTTCCACTTGTCAAGTAGATTAAGATTAATATGTAGCTCTATTTCGTTTGGAAAGCGGAGCTTTATTTCTCATATAAGGTTGCATCTTACAGGGTGGCCATTCTGACAAGCTAGAAACAGGCTCTTTGAGGGAGGAGCAAAGGGAACAGGAATTTATGCTGAAAGGGGTGGCCAAACATACATATTCAATAAACTATAGCAGGAGTCATGAATATTTATGAAAGGAGAAATATGCACATGCCCCAGTAAACTTCATGCCCCTTCATGGGTACCATGTTCAAAAAATAGTGGAGTTAGCATGATCCCAGGGAGGAGTTTTCAGCCCTCTGAGGTCAAAAGTTGAAGCAGAGGACATGAAAACCCTTACTGCGCATCCTCCATGGTCTCTTATCAGGAAGGAATGCTGGCCGGTTATTTTGTAGAAACCACAGAAGGGAGAGGTAGCATCAGGTGGTTGATACTAGGGGTGGAGTGAGTCTTTCCAAAGGGCTGGTTTCTGTTTAACCCTTAGGAAAAGGTGAGGGAGGGGTTATAATGAGGTTTCTCCAACCTCCCATCCCGTCATGGCTGGGAACTCAGTTTTTGAGTTTCTCTGGGGTCCCTTGGCAAAGAAGAGGTCTGTTCTGTTGCTTGGTGGGCTTAGGATTTCATTTCTATTTCTCATTTTCTTCCTTTTGCCTGAGATTTCCCAGAGGCAGTATTGATGGCCAAATTTTTATTTTGTCCCATTTCATTGCCGGGGGGTGTGGCCCTCTTTAATGTCTAGGATGACCTAGGGGTCCAAAAATGCAGACCTTTCTTCTCTTTTTGACATTTCATGCCTGATATATTACATTCATCTAATAAGTGATTTCCAAGCATTCTAGTCTTTGAGGTTAATTATGTGTTCTCACTATCACTCAGTTGTATACCTTACATGCCTCATTTATTTTATTAACTAATGTTGTAATCAGTTACTGACTGCCTACTTTGTGTCTTTGCATTTTAGTTCTGTGGGAAATAAGGAAGGATAAGAAACAAATTGAGGGGTTGGACTCTATTCTCAAGGAGAAAAGAAATACAACGAAAATTTAAAATATTTACTGTATTATATATGTTTATAAAATGGCTTGCATAAATAAAGGTGCTAAATAAGTGGTTTTAATAAATACTAGATCTGTGGTTAAATGGAAGAGACAAATCTTGTAAACATTACACCCCTAGGAAAAATTATTAGAGGATATAGGTATATGCATAACACTATGGTAGAGACTGTATTTCTATATTGTTTTGAAGTGTTAGAATTACCATAAATAGGCTGATCATAGGCCATCCAGCAAAAAGGAAGTTACCAGCAAGGGCCAAAAGAAACTAATGAATATAAAAAGCTGGTGCCCTCCCAGGAAGGCCCAGAGATTAAAATCACCATGTCCATGGAGTGTGGAAAACTCCATTCTGATATGGGCCAGCCATACTGTCCAAGGGGACGGATCCAAGGGGCGGGAAGGTGAGGCTAGTTCCCTGCAAGATTAGTAACAGAATCTTAGGGAAGTCTTTCTGTGTATAAGGAGTATCATGGTGAGGGTGATGTTGGCTATAAGACATGCTGGGAAATGGAAGAAAGAAGGGCAGGATTGAAGTGGTTGAGGTTGAAGCAACGGGAAATTAGTTGGGACAAAAGGGTTGAGCCCTTCTAGGGCTAGAAACCCAAATCACCAGGTCTAAGAAAGTACAGCAAACTTTAATCTAGTGTTTCTCTAAATATCAAAAAGTTCTAGCGATCATCTTGGACATTTGCTAAAAATACATGGCCAGGCCCTGCCCCATGTCTCTCACAGCAGGATCTTTAGGAGAGAGCTTTGGATTCTGTATTTTTAATGAGTGCTCCTGATGAGCTTTTATGACTAGAGAAATTTGGAAAACATTGCTTTAGTCCAACCCAATCTGGCTTCAGGATTCAAACTCTCTCTCAGAGGGTAGGGCAAGACTGAGAAGCAAGGACTTTTTGGATTCAGAAGGGTGTGTAGATGGTATATCTGGAAGGCGTCCTGGAAGCAAGATACAGCCTGGAGAAACAGGGCTATCATATTCTGGATGTGGGAATTAGGGCTCCAGTGAACTGAAACTATTTTAGGCAGGACTCTAGTGCTTGTGGGAGACCAGAGAAGATCCTGGGAAATACAGCATCAGTCAAGAATTCAGCCACAGAGATGGGAGGGGTGATAACCGCCTCCAGCCCTCTCAGGGCAAACAGAATATTTAGGCTTATGTGGTGTCCCTGTCTTGATGGGCTGGGTTAGGCTGTACCCTTATGGGTAAAAACTGAGTGGTACCTCTCTATTGAGAAAGATGTTGTTACTGGATGGCAGCCATTAGAGCAAATGAAAGGTCCTCTGGACACCAGAATTCACCAAGGAGGCTAGACAGGCCATGAGGAAACTCCAGCTTCTTTCAAAGCTTCGGTCCATTTGGTTCAGATGTGAAAGGATTTGGGTGTCCTTGAAGCTTCACCCTCTTAAGTCCAGCAGGGTCATAGTGGGGGTGATCATGTGCTAGATATCCCTAAGGAGAAGGATAATCTTGGAGGGCCAGACTGTGCTAGGAAGCCCAGGAGACCGTCCCATAATGCAGCCTTAGTCTCCCGCGGTCTTGGAGGATGCCCTGGCCATGTTCATTACTCTCAGGTGAGGCTAGAGCAGGCAGGTGGAGGTGCATGTGAGATGGAAGGGAATGATTAGTGGGTTCTGTTGGACCAAGAGTACGGATTGATAGATTAGGAAGTAATGCATTTTGACTTTGATCATGAAATGAACAAGAGAAATTACAGCCACTTTTAAAGAACTAAAATGATAGGCTGGACAATAATAAATGCTGGCAAGGATGTGGAGAAATGGGAATCCTTGTACACTGTTACTGGAAAAGTAAATTAGTACAACCACTATGGAGAACAGTTTGGAGCTTCCTCAGAAAACTAAAAATAGAGCTACAATATGATCCAGCAATCCCACTGCTAGGACCCCAAAGAAAGGAAATTTGTATATTGAAGAGATATCTGCACTCCCATGTTTACTGCAGCACTATTCACAATAGCTAAGATGTGGAAGCAACCTAAATTTCCACCAACAGATGAATAGATAAAGAAAATGTGGTACATATACACAATGGAGTACTATTCAGCCATAAAAAAATGAGATCCAGTCATTTGCAACAACATGGATGGAGCTGGAGGTCATTATGTTAAATGAAATAAGTCAGACACAGAAGTACAAACTACACTTGTTCTTACTTATTTGTGGGGTCTAAAAATGCAAACAACTGAATGTATGAAGACAGAGAATAGAAGCGTGGTTACCAGAAGCTTGGAAACATGTAGGTTAAGTGGGGACATTTAATGTGCACAAAAAGTAGTTACAAAGAATGAATAAGATCTAGTATTTGCTAGCACAAGAGGGTGAGTATAGTCAAAAATAATTTAATTGTACATTTAAAAATAATTAAAGGAGCATTATTGGATTGTTTGTAACACAAAGGACAAATGCTTGAGATAATGGATACCCCATTACCCTGATGTGATTATTATGCATTGCATGCCTGTGTCAAAATATCTCATGTTAAATATATACACCTACTCTGTACTGACAAACATTCAAAAAATGTTTTAAAATTAAAAAAAGAGTCGGGAGAATGATTCTAAATTCTGATAAATTTGTTTTCCTCTCTCAACAGGAATCTCCCATTATTTTCCTCTTGGCCCAGAGAAAAGATAGCCTTTCTGGTTCACTGTTCCTTATGCCAATACTACAGGTTATATTGTTATATTTTGTACTTTTCAGTTTCTTTTTCAGAATCAATAAATATTTGAGTACAAATTTGTTTTGATGAATTGGAAGACCTGGCTGTCTTCACCTTTCAGAATCCTCTCTGCCAGTCACACTACTACCTACTGATTATAATCATGTCAAAAATCACCTCTTCCATGAAACCTCTCCTGGCTCATCCATCGATAGGTGATTTTTCCATCCTTCAAACCCCATACATTGCACCTTTGTTTGTAAGTTCTTTATGGCCCTCCCATTTTATTTTCTTCCTTTTCTCTTCAACAACATTTAATTTATAAACCTCCCTGTTCCATAAAGGAAATCTATAGAAGAAAATACAATATAAATGAGAAATGCAAATGTAAGAAAAATAAATATAGGAATATAAGATGAAGCCAAGTGTTACAAATATTTATTGAACACTAGTCATGTCCCACATGATAGACAGTGCCTGCTCTCCTGGAATACAGACCCGACCCAGGGCAAAGCTGTGGCTTTTGGACGAGGAAACATTCAGAGACCAGCTTCAAACCTTCACCAGAGTTTTAGTGTTAATAATTCAGTCCTGACTTACCCATACTGTCATGAAATCACCTACTCCTTACTATTGTGTGTCTGTAGAAATCAGGCAACAGTGTAATCTTGATGGTGCTAGTATTTTTCATCAAAGGACCTTCTTTCCCACTCCATCGATATCTTGCTAGCTCTTCTCTGAGTCTTTTTCAAGTTCTCAAGTCTTCAATGCCAAGACTGTAAAGCCATTCATATAATTATGCTGGGGAGACTGGATATCCCTCAATTTTTTTCAAGGAACTTCTATTCTAGCTTGTGTGTACTTAGTACATTATATTAAAGTCTAATAAAATGAACTACTGGCAGGCTTTTCATTAGGTTATAGCTGCTTCTGCAAAAGAAACCTCATTTATATGTTGTTTCCTCTACATTCGCTAAATGGCAGCAAATAAGATAAGGACATGATTATCATTTTTCAAATGTTGTGAGAGCACTCCATGGCACCAACATAGTCATCTACGGCTCCAGGGCAAACTATGCATGGACCATTCTGACTGTACAAATATAAGGAAACGTAGATTGTTACCATGGCAACAAGAAAAGCTACAGATTTCCTCCAAATCACTACCTAATTTGTATATTTTAAGCAAAATTATTGTAGAGGAAAGTCCCTTCTAGGCCATTTTTAAAGCCAATCATTTGCATTAGGAAAGTTAGAAAAATTATATCATCTCAGATGTAACTAGTAATTAGAATATTTTTCTCACAGGACTTATTTCTTCAAGAATGCTGAATTTTTGCTGCTGTATTTTCAAAATTCAACTAAGTTGCTCATTTAAAATCATGGGTTTAAGTACTCCTCCATGAATTAGAATTTTACTCTCAGGAAGCTCCAAGAAATGTTAATTTCCTGGAGTCTGTTTTTCCCATTATATAATAAAATCAGGTACCAGGCACCCAATACTTTAACATAGAAAGAGAATATTGGACTCTCTTTCCAAAAAGAGCCAGGTATCTGCATTTATGTATATCAGTATTCTCATCATCATGTCTGGGCTTTTGCTTGGAGCAAGGTTGCATCCGGTATAATGTGGGGCAGAGGCCGGGTGCAGTGGCTTATGCCTGTAATCCCGGCACTTTAGGAGGCCAAGGCGGGCTAATCACCTGAGGTCAGGAGTTTGAGACCAGCCTGGCCAACATGGCGAAACCCTGTCCCTACTAAAAATACAAAAATTAGCCAGGCATGGTGGCGCACACCTGTAGTCCCAGCTACTCGGGAGGCTGAGGCAGGAGAATCGTTTGAACCCGGGAGGCGGAGGTTGCAGTGAGTCGAGATCACGCCACTTCACTCCAGACTGGGTGACAGAGCAAGACTCCATCTCAAAATATAAAAAAATAATATGGGGCAGAAAGTTTTGAGACCAAGGTGTATAGGGTCAGTGTGAACAGCAGCATGCTGAGGTCAGCCTGCAATCCAAGGGGCAAGCAGGATCCAACCTGAGAGGTCACCTGGGTAATGGTTGGAGCCAACTGGGTGACACCAAAAGCCAAACTAAAGCCAGGAATCTGGGAGCAAATGCTAGGGGGACCCAAATAAATTTGCACAAGGTAAATCTCTTGCTTCAGGCAGATGTTTCATCCTTACCTGTGTTTCTCAAGCTGTTTTGACCACAACTCATAGTATGAAATATATTTTATATCATAGCCTGATGCACACTCCTGTGTCAGAGTTTCAGAAAGATACTTGCCCTTACCATGCGTCTGTCACTCTCATGTTTTCAATTCTCTTAGGTTCGATTCTATTTCATTTAGAGATGTTAGTAGGAGACTTACTAAACTGATTTCATGATCCGCTAATTGATAGAAATATATAGCTCAAAATAAACTGTCTTGGAGAGTGGGGAGATGGGATGCAGAGAGTACAAAAACAAACAAAACACAACTGGAGGACATGGTTTCCAATCTCAAGGCTTTGAAAGCTCCTTAGGAAGTTAGAATGTGACATGAAACAACAAAATAACACATTTGGAATAAAGAAATCGAAACAAGCAGGTTCACAAGCAAATTAATATTAATACTGGAAGCATTGACTCCAGATGTGAAAGGTTAAGTTAGAGTCAATGATTAGAGGTTTCCTAGAATAACACGTGTAAAGCCAGCTTTGGGGTAACTTCTCTGGATAAAGCATCCAGAGAAGTAAATAGCACAGATAGTGTAACAACATGCTTCAGCAGATAAGCCTAAATTGTGTTTCTGGGTTGGAGAGGAGAGTGTGTGTAACATAGAGGGATGAAGAAATTAACTTAGATGAGATGAGGTAGGTGGAAGCTTTCAATACTTTAGGATCAGCCTCCAAAAAACATTAGAAGAAAACTACCCTTATCTATATAATTAACACAGTGTCATTGTGTTTAAGGATTATTCTGGTGACTGCTAAGAGAGGATGCATTGCCTTGGGAGGCCGAGACAGGTGGATCATGAGGTCAGGAGATCGAGACCAGCCTGGCCAACATGGTGAAACCCCATTTCTACTAAAAACACAAAAATTAGCAGGCGTGGTGGCATACACCTGTAATCCCAGCTACTTGGGAGGCTGAGGCAGGAGAATTGCTTGAACCCGGGAGGCGGAGGTTGCAGTGAGCTGAGATTGTGCCACTGCACTCCAGCCTGGGCGACAGAGCGAGACTCCATCTCAAAAAAAAAAAAAAAAAAAAAAAAAGAGGATGCATTGCCATCAGATTTATTGGAAACAGGGAATATTGTTGTTGTAATCTAGAGAGAATGAAAAATGTGATCTATGTCACAGGAATGAAAATACAAGAAGGGAAGGATCCAGGAGACCTGAGGATGCACTTGGGACCTGTAGATAAGTTTCATGACCTATCTTCCTGGCATAAGCCTCCAAAGCTGAGTGTAACTTGAGCGGTAATTAAGGCACTGGCTGCCCACAGTTGTATCCTTGTTGCCCTGCCAAGGCACTATCTTTCCCCCAACTTGACCTGGAATTACCAGTATTCATCATTGCTGGGTTAAACCACAAAGACAAAACTCCTTCAAAAGTCTTTGGACCCGGTAGGCTGGGACAGTAACCTTTCATCAGCCCCCCTTCTATCTCTGAAAAGCTATGTATGAATTTAAGAAAAAGCTAACTCTTTGGAAAAATTGGACCTGGACCTTCCAAGCTAATGAAAGAACAGAGATTCTTCATGTGGATGGGAATGGCTGGACCTCAGAGCCCTGCCTTCTCTTTCTAGAGGTTATCTTTCCCATGGGGAGCTCACTAATTGCCCTGCTCCTCTGTTATACTGGGGTCACCCCTCACTTCTCCACTTCCCTGCCTAGGGCTTGGTTTCATTAGAGAAATGTGACAACAGGTTTAGCTACAAACGCCCATTAACATCAAGCGTCAGAATCTCAGGCGTGCACAACAGCTGGCACCAGTGAAAGCTCAGCCCTCTCTTGGCACTGTGCCTATTCCGCCCATGCTATTAACTGCTTTGATCAACGTTGTCTCTATATTGATCTTTCCCCCTTGTTAACTCATGAGACCCCTGATAGATAGAGCTAGCATCTTATTCCTTTATGCATCACCTTAGTGCTTAACACATAGTACCTTGCACTGATGTTTGCACATAAATTAACAGCATAATTAGAATATGAGGCGTGGTGGTTGTATTCCAGGTGTCTCTACAAGGCTGAAGTTAAAATTCATATCTTTTATTTAAGAGACTAACCCTAAATTATTTTCCATGGCAATTTACTAGAGATTAGTTTATCAAATTAGTTATTTGGCCTTGAATTCACTGTGAGGACATAGATGGTGAATATTAAGGGGGAGACCACAAGAAGGGGCTGAGGAGCCTCAGAGACACTCAGAGAAAGGAAATATACATATAAAAACAGAAGTGGAGCACTGCAATCAAATGTCATCTATTTCACAATCCTACCTCAAATTACTCTGCCTATACCACTGCACATTTGCTTAAATGATATCATGTAATGGTCTCCCCCAACTTTTTAAGTAGTGTGTTTCCTCAATATCTCCAGGTGGAGCACAAATAGAATATATTGTTCCTTTTCAAGGCTAGCACTATGGGCTATGACCCTCTCCACCCCAAATCTACAATGTTGGCACATAGAAGATGCTCAAGAAGTACTTGTGAGTGGATAAATACATACACTTCACAGTGAGGGACTGTCTCTGCCTTGCTCATTTTATCTTAGGCCTAGTGCGTAATAATCTCAATGAGTGTTTTGTATGAATAAATAGACATTTTTTCAATGCATCTTGAATCCCCCATTTTCTTTCAGGGCTGGAACAAACATTATCTCTGATAATTTAAACTCAGATTTCCTTGTATTAATCACATCTGTAAGTACGTAATAGAAGCATTAACTTTTTCAGTTAAAATTCTGGTAGAGAGCTACAACCAAAGATTACATATCTTCTATAATGCCTTCATATTTATGATCATCTCTAGAACTAGGAGCTAGTTGAACCTGACCATAGATTACCCATTGACATATTCGATGATTCAATAGTATAACTAATCAGGAGTAATTTCAACTCCTCTTTGGAATTTTGAATTAAATAATCTTTACATGTCAGTATAGAAGATGATGCGTTAAAGAAATCCAAGTTTCTTTGGTAGTCAGTTATTCAGTCTTTTTTTCAGGGCCATTGTCTGGTAATTACTCAGATGAATTACCAGAAAATATCTGTACATTCCTGGGTAATGACAGATTCTTCCACCCTAAAAAATTTCCACACTGGTCTTCCACCAAGAGGAACTGTTGATGTACCTGGGAGAAGTTTAGAAAGTAAGAACATTTCTGTGAAATGATGCTACACAAATATTGAAATTGATTTCTGAGTTGGAATCTACCAATAGTGGGCCTGTTATCTGTCACATATTTATTTTTATTAATTACATAAAATAATTTCAATGTACCATAAAAATCAGGAAAAAGCTTAAAATATGTATTGCCTTTTTCATTAAATATCCTCCTACGACTCCATTTTAAGAAATGCCTAGTATTTCATCTAATAAATGGATCATAATATGAATAATTTTAAAATAAAAATCTGTAACAACAAAATATGTACTCCTCTGAAAGCATCCACAGTCTCTCCCAAGACATCATTCTCAGCTTCTAGAAAAACAACGCTTAACACAAAGAAACCTCAGCTCCAGGTAAGATAAATGGAATAAATTTGGTGTCTCATTGAACATCTGGCTCTTAGGTTCTTTATTATCTAAAATATTGAGGATTGTTGCTCAAAGGAGTACAGAGTAATGAGATAGAAAGATCCTTTTGATAAAAATGATCACCAAGGGAGCACTCAAAGTTCCTGTGTTCATTTAAGTCTTGGATGGTCCCTAGATGTCTAACTGATAATTACTCTTCCAGGAAGTTTGTAGGATGCAAAAGTCACTCCTGCCTTGTAATATAAGATAGCTGAACAAACTAGACAAGATAAATGGCAAAACTTTGTAAGATCTTCCTTGATTATCTTAATAATGTTCTTGATTAAACTTAATTTATATCCACAATCATTTATTAAGCAGCTACTCTTTCCTGGGATTGGGGACATAAACATGAGTAAGACCCTGTACTGTAAGGAAGAGAGCTTTTAACCTTCATTGGCAAAGTTAATCATTATCTGTAAATACTTAACAATATACATTATTTCCAAATAAGATTTGATTTTTTAACATAATTCATTATTTCACATATCTATGGCACAAATGGCCTGGCTTGCTTCTTGTAGGGTATCATACTTCTTCCGTCTTGAGGCCCTGTCCCTGGACCTCTGGGCTTCTTCCATATTGGCATGTCCTTAGTAACAAATTGACAGAAGGAAATGTTTAATAACTACAGACAGATAGTTGTATTTGATATCCATATTGATAATTGTCAGCATGGCACCATTCCTCAATGGGTCACAAAAAAAAAACATGATCTTTTAGACAAGGGTCTCACCATTATATATCCCTCCACTGATGGATGTCCTATTAGCTGTTCTTAAGGTGGATAGTTTTCTGCTCAAAGAGAGTTTCTGTTCTCTTTTTGTTTTTTTGAGACAGATTCTCACTCTGTCACCCAGGCTGGAGTGCAGTGGCACAATCTCAGCTCACTGCAAGCTCCACCTCCCAGGTTCATGCCATTCTCCTGCCTCAGCCTCCCGAGTAGCTGGGAATACAGGCACCCGCCACCACACCTGGCTAATTTTTTGTATTTTTTTTTTTTAGTAGAGATGGGGTTTCACCGTGTTAGCCAGGATGGTCTCGATCTCCTGACCTCATGATCTGCCCACCTTGGCCTCCCAAAGTGCTGGGATTACAGGCATGAGCCACCGTACCCGGCCTTTTCTGTTCTCTTAGAAGTATCAACTACTTCTTTTTTTTTTTTCTCTTGAGACACAGTCTCGCTCTGTCGCCCAGGCTGGAGTGCAGTGGCACAATTTTGGCTCACTGCAACCTCCACCTCCTGGGTTCAAGTGATTCTCACGCCTTAGCCTCCCGAGTAGCTGAGATTACAGGCATGCACCACCATGCCTGACTGACTTTTTGTATTTTTAGTAGCAATGGGGTTTTGCCATGTTGGCCAAGCTACTCTCAAACTCCTGACCTCAGGTGATCTGCCTGCCTCAGCCTCCCAAAGTGCTGGGATTACAGGTGTGAGCCACCATGCCCGGCCAGCTACTTCTTTTTAATTCATTGCTTCATCGCATCTGTATTGAGCACCTACTCTATGGGGCTGCTGCTCTCTGCTTATGATACCACCTGTCTTGGACCCAAGGCATTTCCCTGCCTTTTTTAGAGTCACATTTTTTTTTCTTTACAGAAATAATTAAGTTATCAAAGTCACAGTTTTAATAATCATTCTATCACATGTGCTCAATGTATCAGAGATTTTCCCTGGACTAACAGTAAAGTAAGTTAGCTTAGGTTTAATTGGAATGGGGATGTCTTACTTGATTGAACTAATGAAAATTACAAGCATTTAAAATTTGAATTACTTTAATAAGGACAAAACAGTCATTTCCTAAATTAATTATAATTTATTAACTACCTTTAAACCCTTATTAATTAAATAGGATAGTAAAGTGAAATTTAAAAGATGGATGATTTCCTGAAGGAGATGAAATAGTGATTGAAAAAATCTTTCTCTATTGGTTTAATAGACAAGCAGAGCATGGTGTAATTCATCCAGGACTCGGAACAGCAGGATGATGAAAGACTCTGTATAGATAGGGCATTCGGGTGATGGGAACTAGTGAGGATTATTTTCCAGAGAATGACTGTATTCTATTTTACCCTATTTCAGTAGTTATTAACTTTTCTGTGGTTGAGAACTTGACACACATAAGTCAACTGATGTTTCCTAGGTATGCCTTATATACCAGGCATTGTGCTGAGAGCTGAGGATTTATCAGAACTTTGAGAGTTTGATGAAAGCTAGGGACTCATTCCAACAGAAAAAATTAAAATGTACACATGTACATTCATTTCCATTTCTGTGTACTAACTCTCAGGAGATATATAGACCCCTAAAATTCATCCATGAAGACCCCTGGGTCTGTGGATCTAATTTAAGGACCACTGCCCTATTTGAAGTTGTTCAAGCAAGGAATGATGTGTGTGTCTTAGGACTAGTCACTTAAGCCCCCTAGGCTTCCATTTCTTTGTTAAATGAGGACAGTCAGTGAAAGCCTTCTATTTCTAAGAATCTAGGGGGCTGTGAATAAGTGTTATAAGTATGCTTGCTTGTACATATCATCTGTCTCTCTGTTGCCTATATTTGTGTGGGGGCATAGAAGAGACTAGCACAAAACAGAGCATCACCAAATAGAATAGGAATCAGAGGATCATCCGGAATTTCAAAATCGTATCAACTCCTCTACAATAAGAGGCAGTGGCAATCCAGAAGGTAAATGATCCCATAGTGAATGAATGGCAGAGTCAGGGCTTGGCGCCATATTTCCTGACCCTCAGCTCACAGTGAGCATGAAGAGTTATCCTCCATTAATGCCCACAAAATGGGTTATGATCGATTAATAACTAGCTTTTTGAATTGACATCAAATCTCAGTTGTTTTCTTGTGGAATTAAGGGATTTGTCTTTAATTAGAGGTGTTACTAATGAAAATGTTTTATAAGCTTAGATCCTTCATATAAAAGACACTTAGGAAATTCAAGGATATCTGGGAAATCTAGAAAGCATTGCTAGTGGCAATAACTTTGGTGTTACAGGTTGAATTGTGTTTCTCCAAAATTCATATATTGCAGTCCCAGCCCCAGCACCTCAGAACACGACTATATTTAAAAACAGTGTCTTCACAGAGGGAATCAAGTTAAGATGAGAGCATTCGGCTGCATCCTACTCCAGTACAATGGGTGTCTTAATTAAAAGGAGAAATTTGCACACAAAGACCCACACAGGGAGAGAGCCATGTGAACCTGATGGCAGGGATCAGAGTGATGCTTCTGGAAGCCAAGGAACTCCAAAGATTGCTTGCCAACTTCCAGAAGCCAGGGGAGAGGCCTGCAACAGATTTTCTCTCACAGCGGTCAGAAGAGAGATTTTCTCTCACAACCCTGCTGACACCTGGATTTTGGATGTCTAGCCTCCAGAACCCCAGATAATAAATGTCTGTTGTTTAAGCCATCCAGTTTACAATACTTTATTACAATAGCTTCGGCAAACCAGTCTACCTAGGAAGGTCACATGGCCTCTCTGGACTTGGTTTCCTTGCATGTCAAGTGAGGGATGAACCAGATAAGTAGCTTTTTTTTTTTTTTTTTTTTTTTTTTTTTTTTTTTTTTTTTTTTGAGACGGAGTCTTGCTCTGTCACCCAGGCTGGAGAGTGCAGTTGCACGATCTCTGTTCACTGCAACCTTCACCTCCTGGGTTCAAGTGATTCTCCTGCCTCAGCCTCCTGAGTAGCTGGGACTACAGGCACCTGCCACCATGCCTGGCTAATTTTTGTATTTTTAGTAAAGATGGGGTTTCACCATTTTAGCCAGGCTGGTCCCGAACTCTTGACCTCAAGTGATCTGCCCACCTTGGCCTCCCAAAGTGCTGTGATTACAGCAGATAAGTAGTTTATTGATGGTGTTCTTGGAGCCTTTCAGGTGCCTCTGTGAGAGTGTTTGTGATACAGAAAACTGGAACAAATGAAATAGTATGTATATATAGTGTATATATAGTATAGTGTGTTATATAGTATATACATTATACACATATATATTATATATACTATATTGTATTAATGTGTGTGTGTGAGTGCATGCACACATGCATTCAGGGTTCCCCTCACATCCTCTTCTTCTGTACCAGCTGAGGCTGCTTCCCAGAAACAGGTCCTTTCTGTTTTCCAGATAGCAAAATCTGCCCAAGATATTATGTGAAAGAGCAGGTTTCACAGCAGTGTGCATGGTATGCTTCCTTCCTTTTGTATTAAAAAGTGAAATAATTTAAAAAGATGGACAATAACAACTGTTGGTGAGGAAGTGGAGAAATTGGAACACACATACGTTGCTGGTGGGAAGGTAGAATGATGTAGCCACTTTGGAAAAGAGTCTGGCAGTTTTGCAAAATAATTACATGTAGATTTACTGTATGACCCAGCAATCCCACTCCTAGATGCATCCCAAGACAATTGAAAATACCTGTTCATACAAAAATGTGTACATGTGTGTTTGTAGCAGTATTATTCATAATAGCCAAAAGCTTGGAAACAACAAATATCTATCAATTAATGAATAGATCAAGTGTGGTATATGTCTATACAATGGGGATAGTCAATCATAGAAAGGAATGAAGCACTGATACATGCTGCAACATGGATGAACCTTGAAAACATTGTGCTAAGTGAAAGAAGCCAGTCACAAAGGCCACCTACTGTATGATTCAATTTATATGAAATGTCCAGAATAGACAAATCTACAGAGACAGGAGTAGATTAATGATTGCTTAGGGATAGTGGGTTGGGGGAACTGGGGGCAGGGGGGTGATAGCTAAGGGGCATTTATTTTTGGAGTGATGAAAATGTTCTTTAATTAGTGATGATGGCTGTACATCTTTATGAATATAATAAAAACCACTTAATTGTACACTTTAAAAGAGTGAATTTTATGGTATATTATGTTTCAATTTTTAAAACCTGGGAAGAGAATAAAATTTGTTTAGAAAGAGGGACTAATAATTCATTATTTTCTTTATTATGCATGAAGAAACTCTGTAAGAAGACATAACACACTGATCAGTGGTTACCTGGATTGGGAGGGGCTTCTGAGACACTCATAACTGAGCAGATGGGGGACAAGTGAAAAAGAGGGACTTAAAAAGAAATGTAAAATTTAAAATTATACCTTTTAATATTTTATAATTGAAATTTGAACCATGTGGCTACATTTTAAAAAAAATAAAATAAAATTATATAAAACTATGTACATTGTATTAGAATTTTTTTATTATTTTTTTTTGTTGAGATAGGGTCTCTGTCACCCAGGCTGGAGCGCAGTGGCGTAATCTTGGCTCACTGCAACCTCCACCTCCTGGGCTCAAGCAATCCTCCCTGCCCCAGCCCCACTAGTAGTTGGGACTACAGGTACACACCACCATGCCTGGCTAATTTTTGTATTTTTTTGTAGAGACGGGGTTTTGCCATGTTGCCCAGGCTGGTCTTGAACTCCTGAGATCAAGTGATCTACCCACCTTGGCCACTCAAAGTGCTAAGATTACAGGCGTGAGCCACCATGCCCGGCCAAGAGTTTTATTATAGTTAGTTTGGTAGTATAGAAGTTTGACCCCCCAGCTATGAGAGCTTGAAGACACATATTTAATTTTTGTCTTTAGGACATTGGGTTAATCTATCATTAGGACACATATTGTTGGATTCCTTTTCTTATGATTCTTGATTACCCATGCTAGACAATCCTTTCTTTATTTTGGTACAATTCTTATTTTTTTTTCTAGAACTATTTGGTGTACTTGTTCTCTGCATATGTTCTTCTCTTATTAAATAGAAACAAGTATACATCTTATATATATAACTCCAGGGTTTATTATTTTCTACTTTTTTCATAATGTCAACTACTAAGACTTTCTATTGCACCTCCTGGGAAGTGCTATAGAAACTAACATAGGCCTTTATTTGGGAAAAAAAAAAAAAAAAGAAAGGATCTTGAAACTTAAAAGAAAATATATGAAAAAAACCCCACCAGACTACATGGTATTTAAAGTCTATACCATCTCTTAAGATGTTATGATTTTATGATTCACTGGCTCAGGATAATCTAGGGACAGATCCAGGTTTTGTGGAACATGAACCTTATATAATTTAGAGATCACTTTTTAAGAAAAGGAATTTTGGAACCCATTTTCTCTGGAATTTCCACACTGCAAGATGTGTCAGATATGCCAAGAGATGATCAGATATGTTGAGATCACAGATATCCAAGTTTGCTTACAAAAACACTGTTTGTAGTGTCACTGTAAATTTGTACCCTCCATTCATAGGAATTCTGAACATTTTTATTTTAGGATTCCTACTTTAAAAAATACAATGTGTTTACATTTGAATACATTGCAATATCAAGCATGTCTCTGACAAAATAGAACTTCCATTTTGAATAGCAGAAAATGAGATAAAATCTTCAACTTACGATTTTACCTATCTGATAATTGAAAGAATTCTTCATAGACTAGCATCTGGCTCTGTTTATTTCAAAGCTCTGTTTGTCTCCACATTCATTACACAATATAGCCCATGCCCTTAATCTTTGAATTATGATACCAGATGAGTCCCAGATTGGGCACTTGCACTATTCATCGAGGAAATTTTATCCTGGGAGGCCAGTAGTAACCTAACTACACAGACAACTGACTGATGACTGAATCAATAGATCCCACTAAATTCAGGCTGAATGTCTCCAGTTCAACTTCCCCTAAGGTGGATCTTCAAAATACCTCTGGTCACACCAAGGCCACCCAACAAAATGGAAAATGTGATAAAGGAAAAGTAGTAGTGGAAAGGGAAAGCTCTTTTTTTTTTTATTACACTTTAAGTTTTAGGGTACATGTGCACAACGTGCAGGTTTGTTACATATGTATACATGTGCCATGTTGGTGTGCTGCACCCATTAACTCGTCATTTAACATTAGGTATATCTCCTAATGCTATCCCTCCCCCCTCCCCCCACCCTACAACAGTCCCCGGTGTGTGATGTTCCCCTTCCTGTGTCCATGTGTTCTCATTGTTCAATTCCCATCTATGAGTAAGAACAGGCAGTGTTTGGATTTTTGTCCTTGCGATAGTTTGCTGAGAATGATGGTTTCCAGCTTCATCCATGTCCCTACAAAGGACATGAACTCATCATTTTGTATGGCTGCATAGTATTCCATGGTGTATATGTGCCACATTTTCTTAATCCAGTCTATCATTGTTGGACATTTGGGTTGGTTCCAAGTCTTTGCTATTGGGAATAGTGCCGCAATAAACATACGTGTGCCTGTGTCTTTATAGCAGCATGATTTATAGTCCTTTGGGTATATACCCAGTAATGGGATGGCTGGGTCAAATGGTATTTCTAGTTCTAGATCCCTGAGGAATCGCCACACTGACTTCCACAATGGTTGAACTAGTTTACAGTCCCACCAACAGTGTAAAAGTGTTCCTATTTCTCCACATCCTCTCCAGCACCTGTTGTTTCCTGACTTTTTAATGATCTCCATTCTAACTGGTGTGAGATGGTATCTCATTGTGGTTTTGATTTGCATTTCTCTGATGGCCAGTGATGATGAGCATTTTTTCATGTGTTTTTTGGCTGCATAAATGTCTTCTTTTGAGAAGTGTCTGTTCACATCCTTCGCCCACTTGTTGATGGGGCTGTTTGTTTTTCTCTTGTAAATTTGTTTGAGTTCTTTGTAGATTCTGGATATTAGCCCTGTGTCAGATGAGCATATTGCAAAAATTTTATCCCATTCTGTAGGTTGCCTGTTCACTCTGATGGCAGTTTCTTTTGCTGTGCAGAAGCTCTTTAGTTTGATTAGATCCCATTTGTCAATTTTGGCATTTGTTGCCATTGCTTTTGGTGTTTAGTCATGAAGTTCTTGCCCATGCCTATGTCCTGAATGGTATTGCCTAGGTTTTCTTCTAGGGTTTTTATGGTTTTAGGTCTAACATTTAAGTCTTTAATCCATCTTGAATTAATTTTTGTATAAGGTGTAAGGAAGGGATCCAGTTTCAGCTTTCCACATATGGCTAGCCAGTTTTCCCAGCACCATTTATTAAATAGGGAATCCTTTCCCCATTGCTTGTTTTTCTCAGGTTTGTCAAAGGTCAGATATTTGTAGATGTGTGGCATTATTTCTGAGGGCTCTGTTCTGTTCCATTGGTCTATATCTCTGTTTTGGTACCAGTACCATGCTATTTTGGTTACTGTAGCCTTGTAGTATAGTTTGAAGTCAGGTAGCGTGATGCCTCCAGCTTTGTTCTTTTGGCTTAGGATTGACTTGGCAATGTGGGCTCTTTTTTGGTTCCATATGAACTTTAAAGTAGTTTTTTCCAATTCTGTGAAGAAAGTCATTGGTAGCTTGATGGGGATGGCATTGAATCTACAAATTACCTTGGGGAGTGTGGCCTTTTCACGATATTGATTCTTCCTACCCATGAGCATGGAATGTTCTTCCATTTGTTTGTATCCTATTTTATTTCATTGAGCAGTGGTTTGTAGTTCTCCTTGAAGAGGTCCTTCACATCCCTTGTCAGTTGGATTCCTAGGTATTTTATTCTCTTTGAAGCAATTGTGAATGGGAGTTCACTCATGATTTGGCTCTCTGTTTGTCTGTTATTGGTGTATAAGAATGCTTGTGATTTTTGTACATTGATTTTGTATCCTGAGACTTTGCTGAAGTTGCCTACCAGCTTAAGGAGATTTTGGGCTGAGACAATGGGGTTTTCTAAATATACAATCGTGTCATCTGCAAACAGGGACAATTTGACTTCCTCTTTTCCTAATTGAATACCCTTTATTTCCTTCTCCTGCCTGATTGCCCTGGCCAGAATTTCCAACACTATGTTGAATAGGAGTGGTGAGAGAGGGCATCCCTGTCTTGTGCCAGTTTTCAAAGGGAATGCTTCCAGTTTTTTCCCATTCAGTATGATGGCTTTGGTTTGTCATAAATAGCTCTTATTATTTTGAGATATGTCCCATCAATACCTAATTTATTGAGAATTTTCAGCATGAAGGGCTGTTGAATTTTGTCAAAGGCCTTTTCTGCATCTATTGAGATAATCATGTGGTTTTTGTCGTTGGTTCTGTTTATATGCTGGATTATGTTTATTGATTTGTATATGTTAAACCAGCCTTGCATCCCAGGGATGAAGCCCACTTGATCATGGTGGATAAGCTTTTTGATGTGCTGCTGGATTCAGTTTGCCACTATTTTATTGAGGATTTTTGCATCGATATTCATCAGGGATATTGGTCTCAATTTTTCTTTTTTTGTTGTGTCTCTGCCCGGCTTTGGTATCAGGATGATGCTGGCCTCATAAAATGAGTTAGGGAGGATTCCCTCTTTTTCTGTTGATTGGAATAGTTTCAGAAGGAATGGTAGCAACTCCTCCTTGTACCTCTGGTAGAATTCAGCTGTGAATCCATCTGGTCCTGGACTTTTTTTGGTTGGTAAGCTATTAATTATTGCCTCAATTTCAGAGCCTGTTATTGGTCTATTCAGAGATTCAACTTTTTCCTGGTTTAGTCTTGGGAGGGTGTACGTGTCAAGGAATTTATCCATTTCTTCTAGATTTTCTAGTTCATTTGCGTAGAGGTGTTTATAGTATTCTCTGATGGTAGTTTGTATTTCTGTGGGATCGGTGGTGATATCCCCTTTATCATTTTTTATTGCGTCTATTTGATTCTTCTCTCTTTTCTTCTTTATTAGTCTTGCTAGCGGTCTATCAATTTTGTTGATCTTTTCAAAAAACCAGCTCCTGGATTCATTGATTTTTTGAAGGGTTTTTTGTGTCTCTATCTCCTTCAGTTCTGCTCTGATCTTAGTTATTTCTTGCCTTCTGCTAGCTTTTGAATGTGTTTGCTCTTGCTTCTCTAGTTCTTTTAATTGTGATGTTAGGGCGTCAGTTTTAGATCTTTCCTGTTTTCTCTTGTGCATTTAGTGCTATAAGTTTCCCTCTACACACTACTTTAAATGTATCCCAGAGATTCTGGTATGTTGTGTCTTTGTTCTTGTTGGTTTCAAAGAACATCTTGATTTCTGCCTTCATTTCGTTATGTACCCAGTAGTCATTCAGGAGCAGGTTGTTCAGTTGCCATGTAATTGAGCGGTTTTGAGTGAGTTTCTTAATCCTGAGTTCTAGTTTGATTGCACTGTGGTCTGAGAGACAGTTTGTTACAATTTCTGTTCTTTTACATTTGCTGAGGAGTGCTTTACTTCCAACTATGTGGTCAATTTTGGAATAAATGTGGTGCGGTGCTGAGAAGAATGTATGGTTCATTGATTTGTGGTGGAGAGTTCTGTAGATGTCTATTAGGTCCGCTTGGTGCAGAGCTGAGTTCAATTCCTGGATATCCTTGTTAACTTTCTGTCTCATTGATCTGTTTAATGTTGGCAGTGGGGTGTTAAAGTCTCCCATTATTAATGTGTGGGAGTCTAAGTCTCTTTTTAGGTCACTCAGGACTTGCTTTATGAATCTGGGTGCTCCTGTATTGGGTGCATATATATTTAGGATAGTTAGCTCTTCTTGTTGAATTGATCCCTTTACCATTATGTAATGGCCTTCTTTGTCTCTTTTGATCTTTGTTGGTTTAAAGTCTGTTTTATCAGAGACCAGGATTGCAACCCCTGCCTTTTTTTGTTTTCCATTTGCTTGGTAGATCTTCCTCCATCCCTTTATTTTGAGCCTATGTGTGTCTCTGCACATGAGATGGGTTTCCTGAATACAGCACACTGACGAGTCTTGACTGTTTATCCAATTTGCCAGTCTGTGTCTTTTAATTGGAGCATTTAGCCCATTTAAATTTCAGGTTAATATTGTTAGGTGTGAATTTGATCCTGTCATTATGATGTTAGCTGGTTATTTTGCTCGTTAGTTGATGCAGTTTCTTCCTAGCCTCGATGGTCTTCAAAATTTGGCATGTTTTTGCAGTGGCTGGTACCAGCTGTTCCTTTCCATGTTTAGTGCTTCCTTCAGGAGCTCTTGTAGGGCAGGCCTGGTGGTGACAAAATCTCTCAGTATTTGCTTATCTGTAAAGTATTTTATTTCTCCTTCACTTATGAAGCTTAGTTTGGCTGGATATGAAATTCTGGGTTGAAAATTCTTTTCTTTAAAAATGTTGAATATTCTTAAAGAAATACTCTCCTGGCTTGTAGAGTTTCTGCCAAGAGATCAGCTGTTAATCTGATGGGCTTCCCTTTGTGGGTAACCCGACCTTTCTCTCTGGCTGCCCGTAACATTTTTTCCTTCATTTCAACTTTGGTGAATCTGACAATTATGTGTCTTGGAGTTGCTCTTCTAGAGGAGTATCTTTGTGGCATTCTCTGTATTTCCTGAATTTGAATGTTGGCCTGCCTTGCTAGATTGGGGAAGTTCTCCTGGGTAGTATCATGCAGAGTGTTTTCCAACTTGGTTCCATTCTCCCCGTCACTTTCAGGCACACCAATCAGAAGTAGATTTGGTCTTTTCACATAGTCCCATATTTCTTGGAGGCTTTGTTAGTTTCTTTTTATTCTTTTTTCTCTAAACTTCTCTTCTCGCTTCATTTCATTCATTTGATCTTCCATCACTGATACCCTTTCTTCCAGTTGATCGAATCGGCTACTGAAGCTTGTGCATTCATCACGTAGTTCTCGTGCCGTGGTTTTCAGCTCCATCAGGTCCTTTAAGGACTTCTCTGCACTGGTTATTTTAGTTAGCCATTCATCTAATCTTTTTTCAAGGTTTTTAACTTCTTTGCGATGGGTTCAAACTTCCTCCTTTAGCTCGGACAAGTTTGATCATCTGAAGCCTTCTTCTCTCAACTCTTCAAAGTCATTCTCCACCCAGCTTTGTTCCATTGCTGATGAAGAGCTGCGTTTGTTTGGAGGAGGAGAGGCGCTCTGATTTTTAGAATTTTAAGTTTTCCTGTTCTGTTTTATCCCCATCTTTGTGGCTTTATCTACCTTTGGTCTTTGATGATGGTGATGTACAGATGGGGTTTTGGTGTAGATGTCCTTTCTGCTTGTCAGTTTTCCTTCTAACAGTCAGGACCCTCAGCTGCAGGTGTGTTGGAGTTTGCCAGAGGTCCACTCCAGACCCTGTTTGCCTGGGTATCAGCAGCGGAGGCTGCAGAACAGTGAATATTGCTGAACAGCAAATGTTGCTGTCTGATCGTTCCTCTGGAAGTTTCATCTCAGAGGGGTACCCAGCCGTGTGAGGTGTCAGTCTGCCCCTACTGAGAGGTGCACCCCAGATAGGCTACTCGGGGGTCAGGGACCCGCTTGAGGAGGCAGTCTGTCTGTTCTCAGATCTCAAGCTGCATGCTGGGAGAACCACTACTCTCTTCAAAGCTATCAGACAGGGACATTTAAGTCTGCAGAGGTTTCTGCTGCCTTTTGTTTGTCTGTGCCCTGCCCGCAGAGGTGGAGTCTAAAGAGGCAGGCAGGCCTCCTCGAGCTGCGGTGGGCTCCACCCAGTTCAAGCTTCCTGGCTGCTTTGTTTACCTACTCCAGCCTCGGCAATGGCGGGTGCCCCTCCCCCAGCCTCGCTGCCGCCTTGCAGTTTGATCTCAGACTGCTGTGCTAGCAATGAGCAAGGCTCAGTGGGCATAGGACCCTCCGAGCCAGGCACAGGATATAGTCTCCTGGTGTGCTGTTTGCTAAGACCGTTGGAAAAGCGCAGTATTAGGGTGGGAGTGATCTGATTTTCCAGGTGCCGTCTGTCACCCCTTTCCTTGGCTAGGAAAGGGAATTCCCTGACCCCTTGTGCTTCCTGGGTGAGGTGATGCCTCGCGCTGCTGTGGCTCACGTTCAGTGTGCTGCACCCACTGTCCTGCACCCACTGTCCAACAATCCCTAGTGAGATGAAACTGGTACATCAGTTGGAAATGCAGAAATCATCCATCTTCTGTGTCACTCACGCTGGGAGCTATAGACTGGAGCTGTTCCTTCCTATTCAGCCATCTTGGAACTGCCCCCCGGGAAAGCTCTTAAACAATTGTAGTTAAAATGTCTTACATTTTCAAATTTGACAAAAAATATATGTCCTTGTGACTCTGTTGCTGGAACTCCTCTTAGACCTTGCAAGGGGCCTGTGCAAATGAGGGACTCAAAAGTTTAAGATTCATTGTTTCTTGGCAAATCTGCCTCTATTTATTACTTAAATTTAGAGGTGTAAATAGAAGCATGATATACATAAAGTTAAATAATCACTCCCTGCTGAAAGCATGAGATAATATTTAAATTTTAGAGTACAGTAGATTAGGTACTGATGTATGTGCACATCCTGTATGTATTATAGAAAACATGTAATTCTTCAGTCCTTGGCACATATTAGACAAAAATGTTTTAGGAATGAATATCTGCATGAGTAAATATTTAAATAAGTATTGATTGAGACTGTTATGAAAGACTAACATATAAGTAACTTATCCCTATCACTCACTAAATCTCACCATTGGAAATGTTGAGAGTCATGTGATAATGTGATATGAAAGGTTACATTTATTGAGTGATGCTATGTGCTAGACTATCTAAGAAAATATAACTTTTTGTTTAATTTATTTAAGATATAAATGTAGCCCATGGTTTTTTTTAAAAAAACTGAAGAATAACATTCAATCCAACAAATACACATTTACATTTCAAGTTATATCACTAAATATATCACTAAATATAAGTGACCTCTTTTAAATTTATATATTTCTGAAATCTTTTTAATATTTCATTTATAATAAGGGCTATTTTTTTCCTTTATGTAGCAACACAGGCTCTCACTGATGCCAACAATATTTGAGTTAAAGCTGTGGTTCCCACATTAAATAATTCTACCACATTTCATATTGGGTATTTTTAGAAAAAAATTTCCAGTGACTATTTTAGTAGAAAAATAGTAATTTTTTTCCAGTAACTATTTGCCCTAATCTGAAAAATATTTCTGGCATCCACAGTTACATATTTGAACAGTCATGTGAATCTAATATAAACAAAGATACTCTTGAGTACTAAGAGAATATACCAAGGAAAGTGAGATAAAGTAATTGTTTTAGAGGAACTTATTGACTTAATGGCATAATTCAAATACATAAAATGAAAATCGTTTTAGGACAATTCAAATAGTTTTTGTAATCATATTTTAAGGACATGATTATCACTATAAATTATTGGAGAATATGCTTAGCAATGTTATAGTGTATTGAATATTCTAAGTTTGATATTTCATCATGATGAGGTGCATCAAGACAGAAATTTGGGATTCTGAGGAATGATTTCTTGGGTAGCTGAATTAGATTAACTGACATTTTTAAATTGATAAAAATAATTCATCTTATTTGCACATCCTAAATGTACACTAATGTTTACATGTGACTCAGATTTTATTCCACTTAATTAAATAAAAATATTTATGCAAAGCACTAAGAACATTGCCTGGCACAAAGGAAAAATGTTAGTATATAAGTGCAACCCCCTACCTCCTAATTAAATTTAATAAGGATGTTAGTTACATAATCTTGTACCCAAAGTTATGCTAGACTGTCTAATTAAGAAAGATATCTTTTTGTTTAATTTATTTAAGATATAAATGTAGTCTATGTTTTTTTTTTTAAATAACTGAAAAATAACAATCCAAGAAATACAACATTTACATTTCAGGGCCAGGTGTGGTGGCTTACGCCTGTAATCCCAGCACTTTGGGAGGCCGAGGCGGGCGGATCATGAGGTCAGGAGATCGAGACCATCCTGGCTAACATGGTGAAACCCTGTCTCTACTAAAAATACAAAAAAAAAAAAAAAAATAGCCATGTGCGGTGGTGGGCACCTGCAGTCCCAGCTACTGAGGAGGCTGAGGCAGGAGAATGGTGTGAACCCGCGAGGTAGAGCTTGCAGGGAGCCAAGATTGCACCACTGCACTCCAGCCTGGGTGACAGAGCGAGACTCCATCTCAAAAACAAACAAACAAACAAACAAAAACAAAAACAAAAATGCAACATTTACATTTCAAGTTATAACAGACAGTAATAATAAAAGATTATGACATTGTCTCTACCCTTGAGAAGTTTATGGCTTTGCTGCCACAATTTGGGAATAAACCCATATGTAAATAAGTGCTTTGTTGGCTCACATAAATGGTAGGTAGGTAGCTATTTAGAGAAAGACAGTAATATAACCCAGAGTGATCAGATAGAATGTGAACTGGATCTTAATGAATGAAAAGGGTTTGGATAGGCAATGAAGAAAGAGTTTCTTGGGAAAGTAAATTTTTTTTTTCATTCATAAGGAAAGCAAGTTTGAATTAAAGTTTAATTTGATTATTTTGCAAACTGGTCTCAGAATGACAGACTGGACAGGAAGATCATCTCCCACAGTCAGGAAACAGGATGGGTCCCCAAGATCTAATGTCAAATAATGGGTGGGACTTGGGTGGGAAAAAAGCTGGTCAGGGTATTTGAGGATCTGCACCAATCCATTGAGGCTGGGTAACACAGGGATGAATGAATCTTATGTTCAGGAACCTGTATTTTGGAAATCTATTTCTCCCTTTCTATTTACTAAATTTCTCCTTTAAAAATGTTTGCTTATCTCACACATGCCAAGGAGAAACAGGGACAGCAGTATTTCTTTGTCCGTGTATGGACCACTATACTTCAGGGACTTGGGCAGGATAGGACTGATGGGAATCAAAGTAAGAGAACCCCAAGGGGAGCCACATCCAAGAAGGCAAAATGCGACTGAGGACATAGTTACCTCTTCCATGCCTCCCAGAGCTTGGCAGGTTTCTGTTTTGTTTGAATGGGCAGCTGGCTATTCCATTCTATGTTTCCCCCAAAGAAAGTGGCAAAGGGGAGAATAAGGACCTGAGCTATAAATCAGAAAATCAGAGTTCTGACCCTTACTGCTATGCAACACTGGAATAACCCCTAAAGCCCAGCATGACTTGACATCTGCCTGCCTTGCCAACCTCAGCTCATACCCATCCCCTTCTTGCTCGTTTCACCCGCTCACGATGCTTAGGGCTGAGCTTATTCTTGCCTCCTGACTGACCTTGTCCTTGCTGTTTGCCCTGCTCAGAATGTTCCTCCCTCTTCACACAGTGGTTTACACTCTCAGGCTCCTTCTCATTGTTCCCATCTCAGAGTCACTTCTTCACTGGGGTCTTCCCATCAAAATGACCTCTTACCCAATCTGTCTCTCATGTCTTGGTCCAACTCTTCAGAGCTCTTATTACTTTCTGAAATTACCTTGTATATCTGTTTGCTTTTTTGCTTATGGTCTGTCTTCCTCCTTCTAGGTTATGAGCTTCAGAAAGCTTGGTATGTCTTGTTTGCTGCTGTTACTCACACGAGTGCCTGGTACTTGATAGGCATGAAGTAAAAATTTGTTGAATAAATTGAATGAATGATGGTGAAGTGAAAGAGAAAAATAGTTTTATGTGTATATATGAATGTGCTGCGTGTGCATGCATTTATCTACACCTTGATCTGTTTCACAAAATGGTTTGAGGTGGCTTACAAGAAGCACTTGGCCTTGAATCTAGGAATCAATTCATTTCTCATTTTATTGATACCTATGCCATTTTTATTGGGATCTATGCATTCAGCTACAGTAAAGAGCATAGATTTCACTTTCTGGTCCTCACAGACTATATAGAATAGCTGCTGTTTTTCTTCCTATCTGTCATACTGTTATCAAACTATTGCCATGATTGCTAGTTATTTAGCAAATCAGGTACACTTATGTCAGTTATTTCTTTTTGTACTGGTATATACAACATAAAAATCTAGGAGCAACTAAAAGCAAATTCTGTATTTTATCAGCAAAAACACCAGTGAGTTTTCTTCAACTCTTGAGTGTCAGTATTTCCATAACATATGAAATTCTAGTTAAAAAGTTTGCATCTGTCATTATTCATTACCAGTGAAGACATCTCAATAGAGAGGACAGATTAAAAATTTTAAATGACATAATTATAAGGAAAATTGCAAGAGCCCAAATTGCCTGCTGCCCCACTCCAAGAATCCCTTTTGCCATTCAGTAGATAGAAAATATGCATCTAATTAGTTTGTTTTTTCCTGGTGTATGGAAGGATGGATGAAGCAATCCATCATTATGGAGGAATTAAAGGTCAGGCTATCATCTGACATAGAGTACAGGGAAACTCCACAAATGTGGTTTTTAGTAAGTTGCTTACATTTTTATTTATTTATTTGGCTGCCTGTTTACTCATCTGTACATTTAGAGGATTAGACCCTCAAGCATCATCTTCCAGTTCTGAAATTCCAGGATTCATTCAACCCTGACTTTTCCCTGTCTCCTTTGGTTACATGTCAGAGCACACCAGTGGGCATGCCCACGCTAATTTAAATTCCCTAAAATGATCCACTGTGGGTTTCAGGAGAGCAGAGAAGTTTCCAACAGAAGAGGCGATGGGTGACACTCTTCCTTACTGGGAGCCTGTAGGTACATGTCATAGTCACAGCCATCTTGGACCTCAAGTCTAACTTGAGGATCATGGCCAAATCCTTGGAGATCTTGTTCAAAGGATAAATATGACATAACATGAGTTTACCTTTTGATGCTAAAGGAATCTTCCAATTAGAATTGATCATTTATCAACTGTATCTCAAAATTCAGGATACATGGCCAGACACGGTGGCTCACGCCTGTAATCCCAGCACTTTGGGAGGCTGAGGCGGGTGGATCACAAGGTCAGGAGTTTGAGACCAGCCTAGCCAACATGGTGAAACCCCATCTCTACTAAAATTACAAAAATTAGGCGAGCGTGGTGGCATGCGCCTGTAATCCCAGCTACTCGGGAGGCTGAGGTGGGAGAATTGCTTGAACCCAGGAGGCAGAGGTTGCAGTTAGCTGAAATTGTGCCACTGCACTCCAGCCTGGGCGACAGAGCAAGACAGTGTCTCAAAAAAAAAAAAAAAAATCAGGATACATGTGGGATAGATTGTTTTTACTTGACCATCTACAATATAGTTTATCTCAAAGTATGGTCTGTGAACCTGAAGCACTAAAACACCCTTGTATGTGTGCTAAAATGCAGATTCCTTGGCTTCACCTCAGACCTACTGAATTAGAATCTGGCAGAAGGAGATGATGCCGTGGGATCTGCAATTTTCACAGATTCCCCAGGTGATTCTTACACTCAGGTTTGAAAAACCACCATGCTAATGGGTTGGAAATAATTCCTTTCTAAGTATCTTGTTGAACATAGGCAAAAAAGCAAGGTAGATCTACATAACTTAGTTAATGGGCAAATCCTACTTCATTACACTGAAAAAAAAGATTAGCTTGACCTATACAACAGTTTGATTTGCCTTGTAATATATAATCCTATGAGTAATTTCATTTGCATATCTTCCTCCTAAATTTCTGTTTTTGAATTTATTAGATTTGTAGTATTTCTACTTATTTTTAGCTGCCATTAAATTAAAAGTAATAGACAAAATTATTTGATTTTTCTTTTTAAGGTTTCTATACTTAATATAAAAACTGCTTATTATTTACTATTTATTAAATTTTTTAATTGATGACTAAAAATTGTATTATTTGTGGCACACAGCATGATATTTTGATATATGTATACATTGTAGAATGGCTAAATCAAGCTATTTAACATATGCATCACCTCACATAGTTACCATTTTTTGTGTATGGTAAGAAACTTAAAATCTACCTCTTCACAATGTTCAAGTATACAGTATATTGTTATTAACTGTAGTACCATGGTATGCAGTAGATCTCTTGAACTTACTCCTCCTGTGTAACTGAAACTTTGTGTCTTTGACCAACATTTCACCAAACTCCCTACCCCTTAGCCTCTGGTAACTACTATTTTACTCTCTGTTTCTATGAATTTGAATTTTTTGGATTCCACATATAAATAAGATCATGCAATTTTTAAATCTTTTTGTGTCTGGGTAATTTCACTTAATGTTCTCCAGGTTCACCCATGTTGTCGCAAATTAGATTTCCTTCTTATTTAAGGCGGAATAGTATTCCACTTTGTATATATACTACATTTTCTTTATCCATTCATCTGCTGATAGATACTTAGGTTGTTTACATGTCTTAGCTGTTGTGAATAATGCTGCAGTGAACATGGGAGTGCACATATCTCTTTGACATACTGATTTCATCTCCTTTGGATATATATGCAGAAATGGCATGGCTGAATCACATACTAGTTCTATTTTAATTTTTTGAGGAACCTCCATACTATTTTCCATAATGGCTGTACTAACTTACATCCCCACCAAGAGTGTACAGGGTTCCCTTTTATCCACATCCTTGCCAACTTGTGTTATCTTTCATGTTTTTGATAGTAGCCATTCTAACAGGTGTGAGATGATACCCCATTGTGGTTTTAATTTGCATTCTCTCATGATTAGTGATGTTGAACATTAAAAAAATATACCTATTAACCATTTATGCCCTTTTTTTGAGTATAAAGAATTTTAATTTAAAAATTGTTCTTGAACAATAATAGTCCTTAAATTTCAGTAACAGCGTGTAACTGAAGATATTTGCTTTATCATACCCCAAAATAAATATTTACTTTTTATTTTTAAATTGACAGATAAAATTGTATGTATGTATGTATGTATTGTGTACAACATAATGTTTTGAAGTATTTATACATTGTGGAATGACTAAATCTAGCTAATTAACATATGCATTACCTCATATGGTTGTCATTTTTGTGGTGATAATATTTTTTCATAATAAAAAAATTTATAGGACATTCTTTTTTTTTTTTTTTGAGACGGAGTCTCGCTCAGTCGCCCAGGCTGGAGTGCAGTGGTGCTGATCTCGGCTCACTGCAAGCTCCGCCTCCCAGGTTCACACCATTCTCCTGCCTCAGCCTTCCGAGTAGCTGGGACTATAGGCGCCCACCACTACGCCCGGCTAATTTCTTTTTTTTGTATTTTTAGTAGAGACGGGGTTTCACCGTGTTAGCCAGGATGGTCTCGATTTCCAGACCTCGTGATCCGCCCGTCTCGGCCTCCCAAAGCGCTGGGATTACAGGCGTGAGCCACCGCGCCCGGCGGACATTCTTACAACTAAATCTTTTTTATTTTTATTTTACTTTAAGTTCTGGGATACATGTGCAGAATGTGCATGTTTGCTACATAGGTATACATGTGCCATGGTGGTTTGCTGTACCTATCAACCCATCATCTAGGTTTTAAGCCCTGCATGCATTAGGTATTTGTTGTAACGCTTTCCCTCCCCTTGCCCCCCACCCCCTTGGCAGGCCCCGGTGTGTGATGTTACCCTCTATGTGTCCATGTGTCCTCCTTGTTCTACTCCCACTTATTAGTGAGAACACGCAGTGTTTGGTTTTCTGTTCCTGTGTTAGTTTGCTGAGAATGATGGCTTCCAGCTTCATCCATGTCTCTGCAAAGGGCATGAACTCACTCCTTTTATGGCTGCATAGTATTCCATGTGCATATGTGCCACATTTTCTTTATACAGTCTATCATTGATGGGCATTTGGGTTGGTTCCAAGTCTTTGCTATTGTGAATAGTGATGCAATAAACATACGTGTGCATGTGTTTATAGTAGAATGATTTATAATTCTTTGGGTATATACCCAGTAATGGGATTGCTGGGTCAAATGGTATTTCTTGTTCTAGATCCTTGAGGAATTGCCACACCATCTTCCACAATGGTTGAACTAATTTACACTCTCACAGTGTAAAAGCATTCCTATTTCTGTGGTGAGAACATTTTATATCCACTCTCAGCATTTTTCAAGAATACAATATTTTGTTAACTGTAGTCATCATGTTATACAATATGTATGTCTTCTTTTGAGAAATGTCTATTCAGGTCCTTTGCCCATTTTTTAATTGGGCTATTTGTTTTCTTACTATTGAGTTGTTTGAGTTCATTATATGTATTTAGATATTAACCTCTTAGCAGACATACGGTTTGCAAATATATTCTCCCATTCTATAGGTTGTCTCTTTTTACTCTGATGATTGTTTCCTTTGTGGTACAGAAGCTTTTTAGATTGATATAATCTCATTTGTCTATTTTTGCTTTTGTTGCCATGCTTTTGGAGTCATATGCAAAAAGTCTTTGCCTAGACCAGTGTTATGCAGCTTTCCCTCTATGTTTTCTTCTAGGAGGTTTGAAGTTTCAAGTCCTACATTTAAGTCTTTAATTCATTTTGCATTGAGTTTTTTATATGGTGTGAGGTGATGATCTAATTCCATTCTTCTGTATATGAATATCCAGTTTTCAAAGCACCATTTATTGAAGAGTGTTCTTTTCCCATTGTGTGTTCATGACATCCTTGTTGAGAATCAATGGACTTTAAATGTGTGGATTTATTTCTGGGCTCTTTGTTCTATTCCATTGGTGCATGTGACTTTTTTTATGCCAGTACCATGCTTTTTTGGTTATTGTAATTCTGTAGTAGATTTTCAAATCAGGTAGTGTGATACCTCCCTCTGTTCTTTTTGCTCAAGACTGCTTTGGCTATTCAGAGTATTTTGTGTTTCATATGAATTTTAAGATTGTTTTTTCTATTTCTGTAAAAATGTCATTGGAATTTTGATAGAAATTGGATTGAATCTGTATATTAATTTGAGCAGTATGGACATTTTAGCAATTTTTAAAAATTGTATACATTTTTAAGTTGTTTCATTTCTATTTAATTGACAAATAATACCATCCAATTCATGGAGTACATAGTGATGTTTCAGCATAATGTATTCTATTAGGGTAATTAGCATATCTATCATCTCAAACATTTATCATTTATTTGTGTTGTGAAGATTTAATATCCTCCTTCTAGCTATTTGAAACTATATAACATATTATTGTTAACTGCAGTAATTCTACAGTGGTATAGAACACTTTTGTCTCCTATCTAGCTATAATTTTGGATCCTCTAACATATCTCTCCCAATTATCCCCTCCTTTCCCTTACCTTTTTGAGCCTCTACTATCCTGTCCTACTTTTTACTTCTATGAGATCAATGTTTTTGTTTCCACTTCCAAGTGAGAACCTGCAGTGCTTAACTTTCTGTTCTTTGCTTATTTAACTTGAGATAGTGTCCTCCAATTCCATCCATGTTGCCACAAATAAAAGGATTTCATTCTGTTTTATGGCTAAGTAGTATTCCATGGTGTATATATACTACTTTTAAAAATCCATTCATCTGTTGCTGGATACTGATGTTGATTCCATCTCTTGGCTGTTGAAAATAGTGCTGCAATAAATATAGGGTACAGATGTTCCTTCAATATAATGATTTCCTTTCCTTTGGATAAATTCCCAGTCGTGGCTTGCTGGATCATATGGTAGTTCTGTTTGTAGTTTTTTGAGAAACCTCCATACTGTTCTCCATAGTAGCTGTACTAGTTTACATTCCCATCAACGGTGTATAAAAGTTCCCTTTTCTCTGCATCCTCATCAGCATCTTTTTTTATCCTTTTGATAATAGCCATGCTAAATGGAGTGAGATTATACCTCACTGTGGTTTTGATTTGCATTTCCCTGATGATTAATGATATTGAGCATTTTTTCACATGTTTGTTAGCTGTTTGCATGTCTCCCTTTGAGAAACGTCTGTGCAAATCATCTGCCCATTTTAAAAACAGATTTTTGTTTTGCTGTTGAGATGGTTCCGTTCCTTGTATATTCTGGATATTAATCCCCTGTCAGATGAGTAATTTTTAAATGTTTTCTCCTATTCTGTAGGTTGTCTTTTCACTGTTGATATTTCCTTTGCTGTGCAGAAGTTTTTTAGTTTGATATAATCCCATTTGTTTATTTTTCCTATTGACGCCTGTGCTTTTGAGGTCTTATTCATAAAATCTTTCCCAGACCATTGCTGTGAAGCATTTTCTCTGTGTTTTCTTCTAGTCGCTTTATTGTTTTTCTTCTTCATTTAGGCCTTTGACCCATTTTGAGTTGATTTTTGTATAGGGTGAGAGGTGGGGGTCTAGTTTCATTCTTCTGCATATGGATATCCAGTTTCCCCAGCACCATTTGTTGAAGAGACTGTCCTTTCTCCAGTGAGTATTCCTGACATCTTTGTCAGAAATCTGTTGGCTGTGGATATGTGGATTAAATTCTGGGTCCCTCATTCTCTTCCATTTGACTATGTATGAGTTTTTATGTCAGTACCATGCTGTTTTGGTTACTACAGCTTTAAGCTATACTACTACTAAAGCTGTAGTAACCAAAACAGCATGGTACTGACATTTAGTTTCTAGTGGAGATACACTGTAGTTCTGATTTTGAGATCTGGTGGTATGGTACCTTTGGCTTTATTCTTTTTGCTTGTGATGGCTTTGCTATTCGGGTTTTTTATGGTCATTTTAACCATATTAATTATTCCAATCCATGAACATGGAATATCTTTTCATTTATGTTTGTCTTTTTCAATTTTGTTCATCAATGTTTTATAGTTTTCAGAGTACAGATCTTTCACTCCCTTGGTGAAATTTATTCCTAAGTATCTTATTTTTTGAGTTGCTATCATAAACAAGATCATTTTCATGATTTTTTGGGGAGTAGTTTGTTGTTAGTGTATAGAAATGCTATTGATTTTTGTTATGTTGATTTTTTTATCCTGCAACTTCACTGAATTTGTTTACTTGTTCTAATATTTTTATTTGTAGAGTCTTTAGGGTTTTCTTTTTTTATTATACTTTAAGTTATAGGGTACATGTGCACAACGTGCAGGTTTGTTACATAGGTATACATGTGCCGTGTTGGTTTGCTGCACCCATCAACTTGTCATTTACGTTAGGTATTTCTCCTAACGCTATCCCTCCCCCAACCCCCTACCCCATGACAGGCCCCGGTGTGTGATGTTCCCCACCCTGTGTCCAAATGTTCTCATTGTTCAATTCCCACCTGTGAGTAAGAACGTGCAGTGTTTGGTTTTCTGTCCTTATGATTGTTTGCTCAGAATGATGGTTTCCAGCTTCATCCATGTCCCTACAAAGGACATGAACTATCCTTTTTTATGGCTGCATAGTATTCCATGGTGTATATGTGCCACATTTTCTTAATCCTGTCTATCATTGATGGACATTGGGTTGGTTCCAAGTCTTTGCTATTGTGAATAGTGCTGTAATAAACATACGTGTGCATGTGTCTTTATAGTAGCATGATTTATAATCCTTTGGGTATATACCCAGTAATGGGATGGCTGGATCAAATGGTATTTCTAGTTCTAGATCCTTGAGGAATCACCACATTGTCTTCCACAATGGTTGAACTAGTTTACAGTCCCACCAACAGTGTAAAAGTGTTCCTATTTCTCCACATCCTCTCCAGCATCTGTTGTTTCCTGACTTTTTAATGATCCCCATTCTAACTGGTGTGAGATGGTATCTCATTGTGGTTTTGATTTGCATTTCTCTGATGGCCAGTGATGATGAGCATTTTTTCACGTGTCTGTTGGCTGCATAAATGTCTTCTTTTGAGAAATGTCTGTTCATAACTGTTGCCCACTTTTTGATGGGGTTGTTTTTTCTGTAAATTTGTTTAATTTCTTTGTAGATTCTGGATATTAGCCCTTAGTCACATGGGTAGATTGCAAAAATTTTCTCCCATTCTGTAGGTTGCCTGTTCACTCTGATGGTAGTTTCTTTTGCTGTGCAGAAGCCCTTTAGTTTGATTAGATCCCATTTGTCTATTTTGGCTTTTGTTGCTATTGCTTTTGGTGTTTTAGTCATGAAGTCCTTCCACATGACTATGTCCTGAATGGTAATGCCTAGGTTTTCTTCTGGGGTTTTTATGGTTTTAGGTCTAACATGTAAGTCTTTAATCCATCTTGAATTAATTTTTGTATAAAGTGTAAGGAAGGGATCCATTTTCACCTTTCTACATGTGGCTAGCCAGTTATCCCAGAATCATTTATTAATAGGGAATCCTTTCCCCATTTCTTGTTTTTGCAAGGTTTGTCAAACATCAAATGGCTGCAGATGTTATTTCTGAGGGCTCTGTTCTGTTCCATTGGTCTATATCTCTGTTTTGGTACCAGTACCATGCTGTTTTGGTTACTGTAGCCTTGTAGTATAGTTTGAAGTCAGGTAGTATGATGCCTCCAGCTTTGTTCTTTTTACTTAGGATTGTCTGGCAATGCGGTCTCTTTTATGGTTCCATATGAACTTTAAAGTAGTTTTTTCCAATTCTGTGAAGAAAGTCATTGGTAGCTTGATGCGGATGGCATTCAATCTATAAATTGCCTTGGGCAGTATAGCTGTTTTCACGATATTGCTTCTTTCTATCCATGAGCATGGAATGTTCTTCCATTTGTTTGTGTCCTCCTTTATTTCGTTGAGCAGTGGTTTGTAGTTCTCCTTGAAGAGGTCCTTCACATCCCTTGTAAGTTGGATTCCTAGGTATTTTATTCTCTTTATAGCAATTGTGAATGGGAGTTCACTCAAGATTTGGCTCTCTGTTCATCTGTTATTGGTGTATAGGAGTTCTTCTGATTTTTGTACATTGATTTTGTATCGTGAGACTTTGCTGAAATTGCTTATCAGCTTGAGATTTTGGGCTGAGACGATGGGGTTTTCTAAATATACAATCATGTCATCTGCAAACAGGGACAATTTGACTTCCTCATTTCCTAATTGAATACCCTTTATTTCTTTCTCTTGCCTAACTGCCCTGGCCAGAACTTCCAACACTATGTTGAATAGGAGTGGTGAGAGAGGGCATCCCTGTCTTGTGCCAGTTTTCAAAGGGAATGCTTCCAGTTTTTTGCCCATTCATTGTGATACTGGCTGGGGGTTTGTTATAAACAGCTCTTATTATTTGGAGGTACATTCCATCAATACCTAGTTTATTTGAGAGTTTTTAGCATGAAGGGCTGTTGAATTTTGTTGAAGGCCTTTTCTGCATCTATTCAGATGAACATGTGGTTTTTGTCATTGGTTCTGTTTATGTGATGGATTATGTTTACTGATTTGCATATGTTGAACCAGCTTTGCATATAAGGGATGAAGCTGACTTGATTGTGGTGAATAAGCTTTTTGATGTGCTGCTGGATTCAGTTTGCCACTATTTTATTGAGGATTTTTGCATCGATGTTCATCAGGGATATTGGTCTAAAATTTTCTTTTTTTGTTGTGTCTCTGCCCGGCTTTGGTATCAGGATGATGCTGGCCTCATAAAATGAGTTACGGAGGATTCCCTCTTTTTCTATTGATTGGAATAGTTTCAGAAGGAATGGTACCAACTCCTTCTTGTACCTCTGGTAGAATTCAGCTGTGAATCCATCTGGTCCTGGACTTTTTTTGGTTGGTAGGCTATTAATTATTGCCTCAATTTCAGAGCCTGTTATTGGTCTATTCAGAAATTCAACTTCTTTCTGGTTTAGTCTTGGGAGGGTGTATGTGTCGAGGAATTTATCCATTTCTTCTAAATTTTCTAGTTTATTTGTGTAGAGGTGTTTATAGTATTCTCTGATGGTAGTTTGTATTTCTGTGGCATCAGTGGTAATATCCCCTTTATCATTTTTTATTGCGTCTATTTGATTCTTCTCTCTTTTCTTCTTTGTTAGTCTTGATAGTGGTCTGTCAATTTTGTTGATCTTTTCTAAAAAACAGCATCTGGATTCATTGATTTTTTTGAAAGGTTTTTTATGTCTCTATCTCTTTCAGTTCTGCTCTGATCTTACTTATTTCTTGCCTTCTGCTAGTTTTGAATTTGTTTGCTCTTGCTTCTCTAGTTCTTTAAATTGTGATGTTAGGGTGTGTCGATTTTAGATCTTTCCTGCTTTCTCTTGTGGGCATTTAGTGCTATAAATTTCCCTGTACACACTGCAGTAAATGTCTCCCAGAGATTCTGGTATGTTGTATCTTTGTTCTCATTGGTTTCAAAGAACATCTTTATTTTTGCCTTCATTTCGTTATGTACCCAGTAGTCATTCAGGAGCATGTAGTTGTGCAGTTTCGAGTGAGTTTCTTAATCCTGAGTTATAATTTGATTGCACTGTGGTCTGAGAGACAGTTTGTTGTGATTTCTGTTCTTTTACATTTGCTGAGGAGTGCTTTACTTCCAACTATGTGGTCAATTTTGGCATAAGTGCGGTGTGGTGCTGAGAAGAATGTATGTTTCATTGATTTGGGGTGGAGAGTTCTGTAGATGTCTATTAGGTCCACTAGGTGCAGAGCTGAGTTCAAGTCCTGGATATCCTTGTTAACATTCTGTCTCATTGATCTGTCTAATATTGACAGTGGGGTGTTAAAGTCTCCCATTATTATTGTGTGGGAGTCTAAGTCTCTTTGTAGGTCACTCAGGACTTGCTTTATGAACCTGGGTGCTCCTGTATTGGGTGCATATATATTTAGGATAGTTAGCTCTTCTTGTTGAATTGAACCCTTTACCATTATATAATGGCCTTCTTTGTCTCTTTTGATCTTTGTTGGTTTAAAGTCTATTTTATCAGAGACTAGGATTACAACCCCTGCCTTTTTTTTTTCTTTCCATTTGCTTGTTAGATCTTCCTCCATCCCTTTATTTTGAGCCTATGTGTGTCTCTGCACATGAGATGGGTTTCCTGAATACAGCACACTGATGGGTCTTGACTCTATCCAATTTGCCAGTCTGTGTCTTTCAAGTGGGGCATTTAGCCCATTTATATTTAAGGTTAATATTGTTAGGTGTGAATTTGAGCCTGTCATTATGATGTTAGCTGTTAGTTGATTCAGTTTCTTCACAGCATCGATGGTCTTTACAATTTGGCATGTTTTTGCAGTGGCTGGTACTGGTTGTTCCTTTCCATGTTTAGTGCTTCCTTCAGGAGCTCTTGTAAGGCAAGCCTGGTGGTGACATAATCTCTCAGCATTTGCTTGTCTGTAAAGGATTTTATTTCTCCTTCACTTATGAAGCTTAGTTTGGCTGGATATGAAATTGTGGGTTGAAAATTCTTTTCTTCAAGAATGTTGAATATTGGCCTCCACTCTCTTCTGGCTTGTAGAGTTTCTGCAAAGAGATCCGTTGTTAGTCTGATGGGCTTCCCTTTGAGGGTAACCTGATTTTTCTCTCTGGCTGCCCTTAACATTTTTTCCTCCATTTCAACCTTGGTGAATATGACAATTATGTGTCTTGGAGTTGCTCTTCTTGAGGAGTATCTTTGTGATGTTCTCTGTATTTCCTGAATTTGAATGTTGGCCTGCCTTGCTAGGTTGGGAAAGTTCTCTTTGATAATATCCTGAAGAGTGTTTTCCAACTTGGTTCCATTCTCCCTGTCACTTGCAGGTACACCAATCAAACATATATTTGGTCTTTTCACATAGTCCCATATTTATTGGAGGCTTTGTTCATTTCTTTTTACTCTTTTTTTCTAAACTTCTCTTCTCACTTTATTTCATTAATTTGATCTTGTATCACTGATACCCTTTCTTCCACTTGATCAAATCAGCTGCTGAAGCTTGTGCATGCATCACGTAGTTCTCATGCCATGGTTTTCAGCTCTATCAGGTCATTTAAGGTCTCCTCTACACTGTTTATTCTACTTAGCCATTCATCTAATCTTTTTTCAAGGTTTTTAGCTTCCTTGCGATGGGTTCGAACATCCTCCTTTAGCTCAGAGAAGTTTGTTATTACCAACCTTCTGAAGCCTACTTCTGTCAACTCGTCAAAGTCATTCTCCATCCAGCTTTGTTCCATTGCTGGCAAGGAGCTGTGATCCTTTGGAAGAGAAGAGGCTCTCGGTTTTTAGAATTTTCAACTTTTCCTGCTTTGGTTTCTCCCCATCTTTGTGGTTTTATCTACCTTTGGTCTTTGATGTTGGTGACCTACAGATGGGGTTTTGGTGTGGATGTCCTTTTTGTTGATGTTGATGTTATTCCTTTCTGTTTGTTAGTTTTCCTTCAAACAGGTCCCTCAGCTGCAGGTCTGTTGGAGTTTGCTGGAGGTCCACTCCAGACCCTGTTTGCCTGGGTACCACCAGCAGAGGCTCAGTTGGAAATGCAGAAATCACCTGTTTTCTGCATCGATCACGCTGGGAGCTGCAGACCGGAGCTGTTCTTATTTGGCCATCTTGGAACAGACCCTAGGATTTTCTTTATATAAGATCATGTCATTCACAAACAGAAATAACTTCTTCCTTTCTGATTTTTTAACTTTTCACTAATGCTAGTTATTGGCTTGTCATATATAGACTTTGTTGTATTAAGATACATTCCTTCTGTACCTAATGTATTGAGAGTATTTATCATTGTAAGATGTTGAATTTTGCCAAATGCCTTTCCTGCATCTATTGAGATGATTATGTGATTCCTGACCTTCATTCTCTTAATGCAGTACATTACATATATTTAATTTACCTATGTTGAACCTTCTTTGCATCCCAGGGTTAATCCTACTTGATCTCGATGAATTATCCTTTTGATGAATTATCCTTTGATGTGCTGTTGAATTTGGCTTGCTAGTATTTTGTTGAGGACTTTTTCATTATGTTTATCAGGGATATTGGCCTGTAATTTTTATTTTCTTATAGTGTCCTTCTCTGGCTTTGATATGATAAATGAGTTTGGAAGTATGATTGGTGTTAGTTTTTGATTTCATCTTAATGTCTCAAAAGTGCATACTAGTTTAGTTTCATTTAGTTTCTAGTTGAGATATAGCGTATAATTTTTTTTTTTTACTGTAAGCCACTATCTCCCCACCAAAAGAAAAGAAAAGAAAAGAAACCCTTCATACTGTCAATGATTTAAAAACTAACTCTTGGCAAGGTGCAGTGGGTTACATCTGTAATCCTGGCACTTTGGGAGGTTAAAGCAGGAGGATCTCTGAGGCCAAGAGTTTGAGACCAGCCTGGGCAACATAGTCACCAAGAAGTGACCTCTTCTTTCTGTCCACTGTGATCAGGACAGGTTTTCTTTATGTCACCTATGATGTTTTACACTGCCTTGTTTTATATTCATGTCTGTCTGTCTTTCTATACTGGTCTCCTCCAGGGCAGAATCTGAATCTAGTTTAACTCTAAGATGTCTCAAGTGAAAGTGATTGGCACTTAGTAGATGCTCAATAAATGTATATTGAATAAATAATTGAATAAGTGGATGGATGGATGGCTGGATCAGGTAGAATCTGTAATAATATTCCTACAAGATTAAAAGTAGATTATGTGAGCCTCCCACAATCAAACACACAATAGTAATTTGGGAGCTAAAACTCAAACCCAGATCTTCTAACCTAATGCTTTTTCCTTTTCACAATGGTGCCTTCTAAATTTAAAATGCCAACAGTAAAAATACATTGCATAAAAGCACAGTAGTATACTTATTAAAATTATTAAGCTAAGTCTTTTAAAATAGGAGGATAAAACTAATCTGATTCCCTCAACACACTTAATTATTTCATTTCCTGATGCTCCCACCTTGTCTCATTTATGAAAGCTTTCATTAAAATTCACCCAAGGCTTCATATAATTTTGTTAATAAAGTATTGATATTAAAACATCCCTATTCAAGAAATTATAAAAATTATAAATTTTAAATTTTATAATTTAAAAAAATTTTTTAAATTTTATAAATTTTAAAATTTATAATTTATTTCTTCAAAGTGTATTTCACAATTATTTCTTCCCTTCCATTCTCCCTGCTACCATAAGAGTTAGTGAAAATAGTGTGGACATTGGATCCAGAGACATTGGTCTGCATTGCCTTCTTGGAAATGCCACTCCTATGGACCTTACCCAAGTCACCTAACCTGTATGACCCTCAGTTTTCTCATCTAAAAAATGAGAATAATTATATCCACTTCACAGAATTGGCAAGAGCATTAAGTGAGATAATATGTGTTCAGTGCCTGGTACATATTGAGAATGGAAAACATAATAATTTCTTCCTCACATAAATTTAGCTCATTTTTTAAAAAGTCCTTGCATTTTTCAAAAAGCAATTAGATCAATGCAAAAAGCAAATCTTATCTTCTAAAGCAGACTGAGGTTTCTTGAAGGCAAAGAACACATCTCATTCGTCTTTCCCATAGTCTCACACATTATAAATAAATATTTCCTGATTGCTAATCACTTTTATCAGGCATATATATTTATAGACTACTTTTCAGTCACTTTTATGGGTTACTATTCACTATAAACCTCAACTGAAGGAATGCCTTTTCCTGGAACTTTTCCTAGACCAAGTGGTCACCAAGGAAGTAAGAAGATTGATTATGGGCTTTGCATGTGTTACCAGGCTATGGATGGGGCTCAGGCAGAGAATCAGAAACAAAGCTCATTTAGTTTCATATTATCTGGCCTTTAGACTGACTCCATTCTTGAAGAGCTCTGGAGAAATGAGACTTGAAATTACGTTACAGTCTTCTCAGAGCCTCCTATTAGAAGTCTAATCTATGTTATATTTAATTCTTAGTTTGCATATATGTAATTAAAAAATTATTTTATTTATTTATTTATTTATTTATTTGTTTTTGAGAGGGAGTCTTGCTCTGTCACCCAGGCTGGAGTGCAGTGGCGTGATCTCGGCTCACTGCAACCTCTGCTTCCCAGACTCAAGCACTCATGCAGTTCTCCTGCCTCAGCCTCTACAGGCTGAACACTACAGGCACCTGCCACCACGCCTGGCTAATTTTTGTATTTTTAGTAGAGACAGGGTTTGCCATGTTGGCCAGGCTGGTCTCAAACTCCTTACCTCAAGTGATTCACCTGCCTCAGCCTCCCAAAGTGCTGGGATTACAGGTGTGAACCACCATGCCCAGCCTTAAAAATAATTATTTTAAAACAGATATTTGCGTATGCTCTCACAGCCTAGACAACTATTAATTTTTAGATCAAGGATGTCTAGGCTACCTCATACAAAAGGAGAGCCTCTCACTTATTGAGTAGCTAATATGGGGAAACTACGCTACGAGTTTTATATATGTTCACTCATTTGATCCTACAATGAACCTATAAGTTATTTTATCCTCACTTTACAAATTAAAATAAAAAATAAAAAACCAACTGGGCTTCCTAAAATAAAGGATTGGGTCTAATGTCCCTTACATAGCAAGTTTCAGTACTAGGCTCTGATTCCAAAATTTCTACTCTTATAATAATGTCAGCATTTTCTCATAGAGACAAAAGGCAAGAAAATGGAAAAAAGCTGGACTATATGCAAAAACTTAAGTAAGAACAAGGTCCATCATAGGCACAGGTAGTATAAAACAACAAACTCAGATATATATCTATAAATTACCAGCTGGTTGCAGTGGCTCACACCTGTAATCCCAGCACTTTGGGAGGCTGAGGCAGGTGGATCACATGAGGCCAGGAGTTTGAGACCAGCCTGGGCAACATGGTGAAAACTCATCTCTACAAAAAATATAAAAATTAAACGGATGTGGTGGTGGACACCTGTAGTACCAGCTACTAGGGAGGCTGAGGTAGGGAGATCCCTTGAGCCAGGGAGGTCGAGGCTGCAGTGAACTGAGGTCATGCCACTGCAATCCAGCCTGGGCAACAGAGTGAGATCCTGTCTCAGAAAAAAAATTATTAGAAAACTGGGATATTTTATGTTAAAAGGGGATGATTATTATAAAATTTTATTTTTGGCGGAACCTACATTTGCTCAGAAAAAAATATTCTTAAAATAAGTTTTAAGTTGTTGAAAAAGACCAAAATATTTTATTTACAGTAGCCAAACTGTTTGTTATGTAATCACATACGTGAGTACTTTGAAACATTCTATTTTTCCCTCCACAAACATTTGATTCAAAGATAATGGGGGCACCTAGCTTCTGGGTGCTGGCTCCTCAAACTGGTTTGTAAGTTTCTGCTTAATTTAGGTGTTCGCCTTCCTGTATGGAAATGAAAGCTCAATGCTGAACAGATGTTTACCAATAAACTGTCCAGTTCTGGGCTCTATAACTTAAGAAAAATGTATAAAGATTTGTCTCATGAGTTAAGAAATGAGACTCATGTGTGAGGTAGAAAATAAGACTCATGCATGTTGGTTACTAAGAAAATGGAAATTAGGCCAGGTGCGATGACTCATGCCTGTAATCCCAGCACTTTGAGGGGCTGTGAGGCGAGTGGATCACCTGAGGTCAGGAGTTCGAGACCAGCCTGACCAACATGGCGAAACGCCATCTCTACTAAAAATACAAGTTAGCCAGGTGTGAATGGCGGGCACCTGTAGTCCCAGTTACTTGGGAGGCTGTGGCAGGAGAATCACTTGAACTCAGAAGGTGAAGTTTGCAGTGAGCCGAGATCACACAACTGCACTCCAGTCTGGGCAACACAGCAGCATTCCATCTCAAAAAAAAAAAAAAAAAAAATGGAAATTAATTTAGATCATCTGCCCTCCTGAGCAAGACTTTTTCTGTCCTGCAAGTCCTAGCTCAAGTCTGGCTGTCCCCAAAAGTAACAATCATTCATTTTTGCCATTATGATAAATTTTTTAAGACACAAAACAAAAATAGATTATCTGCCTTGAATTTTTAACAGATATTTTAATTGGTAGTGTGGCTCATTCCTTCTGAATATCTGATTCTGACCTTTACATGGATTTTAGAATACATAGTTTACATTCCTATTTTATTTGACTCCTAAAAGACCATGTGTAGGTTCATTGTTACAGTAGAATTAATTAAAAATCTGCTGCTGATTTTATTTTTCTGGTCTCTTGCTTAATTAATAAAAAGTTACCTTTGACGTTTAGTGACTTGGGTTCTCTTACAATTTGAGGGCTTGGAGGAAACACTGGACAAATCATGTGATCTTCATTTGTGTCTGGTAAAAGCACATCTTTTTTCCAAAGTGGTCTCTGAATCATTCTTCCAAAAGTCACATGCTATGTTCATTTGCTCAGCACATAGGAGCTCACAGACAGGACACAACGTTCCTAGCAGCATCCTACAACGTAGAAATCCAAAGAGATTTATGGAAGTCAAAAAACTTTGGGTTCAGAAATATTGAAACATTTTTAAAATGGAATTTAAAATATTTAAATTGCCTTGGATTTGTTTGTTTGTTTGTTTGTGACAGGGTCTTGCTCTGTCACCCAGGCTGGAGTGCAGTGGCGTGATCTCGGCTCACTGCACACTCTGCCTCCTGGGTTCAAGCGATTCTCCTGGCTCAGCCTCCTGAGTAGCTAAGACTACAGGCACACACCACCATGCCCAACTAATTTTTGTATTTTTAGTAGAAATGAGGTCTCTCCACGTTGGCTAGGCCGGTCTCAAACTCCTGACCTCAAGTGATTCACCCACCTCAGCCTCTGAAAGTGCTGGGATTACAGGTGTTAACCACCACACCCGGCCTCCCTTGGAATTTTTTTTGTCTATTGGTAGGTTTTTTTTTTTTCAAGAATAAATACCAGTTTTCATCTGCCATTTTCCACGTCATGTATATTCAGGATTTATCCCATGTTAACTGAAACTTTTCAGATTTTCCTAATTTTTCTCACTTTTTGAGATTCACAAAGTTTTCAAGCAATATAAAGTTGAGTATTCAAAGAAGTTTTGAAACTTACATAGCCAGAGCCTTCCCTGTACCTATAGAACCTGTGCAGAGTTAGCCTACAGAGTCCACTATGGGGCCAATCTCTGTTCTCCAGAGCAGGCAGTTACAATGGAAGCATTGTTACTAGAACAGAGAAACAGCTCTACAAGAAAAGCCATTTAAATAATAAGAGACTGCATCCCAGGGAATATCCAACCAAGAATATGTTCTCTTCCTCTTTTAAAATCTTACAGGATTCTAATTTACTCTCACACTGGTATAGAAGGTATTTTAAAGAACCAGGATCCTAACATCTGATACACTGGCATTGGAAAATAGCAATTTAAAAAGAACACAAATTGAAAAACCAAAAAAATACATTGCTGAACCTTGGGGGAGACAGATATTTTGAGTTGAAGAGAGAATGAAGTCTAATATGACAGAGTGATCAGTTTCTCTTTCATAAATGTGTCCCTGGCTCATACAGATCCATCTACAACATAGAAATGTACAATAGAGGTCAGAGGAATAAAACCTGGCCCAATAGAAGAAGAGAAAGATCTAGACGAGGACTAGAACAGAGATGAGAACACTATGGCCTACTGACAGAGAATTAACAGTTAACATCAGACCCATATTCCAGGTTACCTGCCAATTGTTAAATAACTACCTATCTTATACTATCTTATAGTTTAACTGTGTATCATTTGTCCCCATTAGGGCTCATATTTTCTAGACTAATCCTTTTATAGTCTTTATGCAGAATGTTTTATTTGTTAGGAGGGATGTTAGGACATAATGGACCCAAATGACTTCACAGTTGCCATCCTGGTTCCCAGATTGGGTAGACTAGTCAGCCACTCCTCTTATATACATCACATCCATGTTGATTCATTAGGCACTGGGGTGGGCCTAATGAGACATATGAACTCTCAAATCCATGTTTGACCTACATTACCTTTATGCATTAAGCAACTAAAAATCTCTCAAAATAAATATCAAAATGTTTATTCTCTCTTCTAGATTAGTGAAGGAACGAAATGCATTTTCATTCCCAAGAAGTTGTTTCTAGCAGAAGCCAGCACTGGATTCAGGAGAAGGGCTTTAGAGCTGGTGTGTGCCTACCCCATAGGGGAGGCCATCAGTAAGCACCTGGTCAAGCAGCAAGTGTGGAATGAGTACCAGGCCAAGTTCTTGGCACCCCACCTGACAAAGGGAAGTAGAACCACTGGCTCAACTCATATATATTTATTTATTTAATTTAATTTATTTTTTTTAGAGACAGAGTCTTGCTCAGTCACCGAGGCTGGAGTGCAGTGGCGTGATCTCCACTCACTGCAACCTCCGCCTCCCAGGGTCTAGCAATTCTCTTGCCTCAGCCTCCCAAGTAGCTAGGATTACAGGTACATGCTGCCATGCCAGCTAATTTTTTGTATTTTAGTTGAGATGGGATTTCACCATGTTGCCCAGGCTGGTCTTGAACTCCTGAGCTCAGGCAGTCCACCCGCTTCAGCCTCCCAAAGTGCTAGGATTACAGGCGTGAGCCACCGTGCCTGGCCTCATTTTTATTTTTAACAAGAAAACTTAGATTGAAAAATATAATTGGAAAGTGATTTCAATACGCTCTTAGAAGTGCCTCTATAGAGGTCATGGCACAGGATTTATTTTGTGTCACTTAAATAAATGACATCATACCCTTCATTTGCTCAAAGCTCCATCTGGTAACTTCCTCACACTGGAAAACACAATGAAGCCTGATAAGTTAGATTGTTGTTTTTCATTGGATGATGTGTTCAGGATTTACTTATTAAAATGGTATCACTTGACATTGGACATTGTTTTCCATATATTTGTTAGTGACAAAAGCAGGCTATAAACTATGATTATGATTTCAATAAAAACGTGTGTATTTTTATAGCATATAAAATGGCAGACAATTTTAACAATGGCAATCTGTGAATTATGCATTTTGGAGTTTTTAAAACAGTTCCAGTTCTGCTTGGATTACTATTTCTATGAGATAAACTTTGAAGACTAAGAAACTAACAGTAAATAAAGAGGGAAAAGATCCTCAAGAGAGCTTCACATTGTTTAAACCCTGTATCTTGTTTTGGTAACGTTAAAGATGATACTATTTAGATGCTTTATTGTGCCCCTTTTCCACATACGTTCCTGAAATCATAGCCCACCTTTGATTTCCTTACTGAACACCAGGGGTTCAGTCTGCTCAACACAGAGAGACAATCACTGAGATGAATATTGCTAAAGAAGAAGGCTTTCATATGTAGAAAACTGAAACTTGACCCCTTTCTTACACCTTATACAAAAATTAGCTCAAGATGGATTAAGGACTTAAACGTAAGACCTAAAACCATAAAAACCCTAGAAGAAAACCTAGGCAATAGCATTCAGGACATAGGCATGGGCAAAGACTTCATGACTAAAATAACAAAAGCAATGGCAACAAAAGCCAAAATTGACAAATGGGATCTAATTAAACTAAAGAGCTTCTGCACAGCAAAAGAAACTATCATCAGAATGATAGGCAACCTACAAAATGGTAGAAAATTTTTGCAATCTATCCATCTAACAAAGGGCTAATATACAGAATCTACAAGGAACTTAAACAAGTTTACAAGAAAAAAAACCCCATCAAAAAGTGGGCAAAGGATATGAACAGACACCTCTCAAAAGAAGGCATTTATGCAGCCAAAAAAACATATGAAAAAAATCTCATCATCACTGGTCATTAGAGAAATGCAAATCAAAACCACAATGAGATACTATCTCACACCAGTTAGAATGGCGATCATTAAGTCAAGAAACAACAGATGCTGGAGAGGATGTGGAGAAATAGGAACACTTTTACACTGTTGGTGGGAGTGTAAATTAGTTCAATCATTGTGGAAGACAGTTTGGCAATTCCTTAAGGATCTAGAACCAGAAATACCATTTGACCCAGCAATCCCATTACTGGGTATATACCCAAAGGATTATAAATTATTCCACTGTAAAGACACAAGCACACGTATGTTTATTGCAGCACCATTCACAATAGCAAAGACTTGGAACCAACCCAATGTCCATCAATGATAGACAGGATTAAGAAAATGTGGCACATATACACCATGGAATACTATGCAGCCATAGAAAAGGATAAGTTCATGTCCTTTGCAGGGACATGGATGAAACTGGAAACCATCATTCTTAGCAAACTAACACAGGAACAGAAAACCAAACACCCCATGTTCTCACTCATAAGTGGGAGTTGAACAATGAGAACACATGGACACAGGGAAGGGAATATCACACACCAGGGCCTGTCGGGGGGTAGGGGGCTAGGGGAAGGATAGCATTAGGAGAAATACCTAATATAGATGATGGGTTGATGGGTGCAGCAAACCACCATGGCACATGTATACCTATGTAACAAACCTGCACATTCTGCACATGTATCCCAGAACTTAAAGTATCATTAAAAAGAAAAAAAGGCTTTAATCAGGTACTGCGGCTGAAGAGATGGGAGATCAGTCTCAAATCCATCTCCCTGACCTACTAAGATAAGGGGTTTATATAGCAGGGAAGAAATGTAACCATGTGTGGGAAAACAGGAATTAGGGAGGGTAAACAAGAGGAGTTGGTCAACAGGAAGCAGATGGTCAGTTAGGCAGTCATGACAGATGAGGGAGTCTGATCTCTCACTGTCCAAATGAAGTAATCTAGTGAGTTTCAGCTCCTCGATACTATTTGGGAGGCCTGACGGTTGGTTTCCTGAGAAAGGAACTCAGGTAAGACAAATGTTAACTTTCTCAAGTTTTAAGATTGAGAGGATCAATTTCTATGTCTGTTCAAAGAAACCATAAACATCAGCTCTGTGGGAAAATTGGGTCAGTTTCAATTTCAACAATGTTGAACAGCTCCAGCACGTTGATGGCATCTCACCTCCAGTGTTCACACCGAGGGTTCCTAACTCTCAGCAAAGGTGGGAATGGGATTTTATGGATAAATGCCTCAGCCTCCCCATCTTTGGAGGAACAGTTCTGAGATATATTCAACACGATTCCTCAGAGGGTCCTGTGTTAGCTGTTTCTGTGTAACAAATTACTTCAAACAGTGGTTTAAAATAACAAATGTTTTTTATTTCACAATTCCTATGCATCAGGAATCTGAGAGCAGCTTAGCTGGGTGACTTTGGCTCAGAGACTCTCAATGGCTCTCACTGGCTACAATCAATGAGTCCGCGAAGGCTACAGTCATTGGAGGCCTGACTAGGTCTGGAGGATCCACTTCTGTTGACAGAGTGACTGTTGACAGGAGGCTTCACCTGGCCACATAGACCTCTTCATAAGACTCCTCACCACATCGCTTCCCCCAGAGGGAGGGCCAGTGCCCAAAATGAAAGCCATGGTCTTTTTTATGACCTAATCTTGTAAGTGACCTACCATCACTTCTGCTATGTGACATTGGTCAGACACACCAACCCTGGTACAGAGTGAACAGGCACTACACAAAGGTATGACTGTACGGAGGCAGGGCTCATTGGGGCCATCCTGGAGCCTGGCTACCACAGGTCTCCAGCAGGAATGAGTCACAGGTACCTACAGTGAGAGCTCAACTGATAATGCTTCTTCCCTGTTTGACTCTTCCATTCTCTCATTTCTGCTTCCTGAGATACACCCCCCCTACCCCCAATAACTTGCCTAAACCTAAAGCTTGATTTAGGTTCTCATTTCAGCAGAACCCAAAACAAGAAAAATCCTGGCCTATTATGAAAAATGCCAGTCAGGGTCTTCCCCTGACTAGAATTTTGTTAGCTGAAACATAAATGGCCTACCACTTTAAATGTCCAACTTTTTATTCTGAAATAACTTAAAACATATAGAAGAGTTACAGTAATAGTATAAACAACTTCATATACCTTTACCCAGATTCACCATTTTTAACATTTTGCCACATATTTTTAATGTAAAATTTTCTTAGAAACATTTGAGAGTAGGTTGCATACATCATGCCCTTTGTATTGGTCAGGGTTCCCCAGAGATACAGAACCACTGGGATGCATGTACGTATTTGTTTGTTTATTATTAATTATTCTTTCATACTTCATTTTATTTATTTCAATAGGTTTTTGGGGAACAGGTGGTGTTTAGTTACAAAAATAAGTTATTTAGTGGTGATTTCTGAAGTTTGGTGCGCCCATCACCCCAGCACTGTACACTGTACCCAGTGTGTAGTCTTTTATCCCTCACCTTCCTCCCACCCTTTCCCCCAGGTTCATTGTATCATTCTTATGCCTTTGTGTCCTCATAGCTTAGCTCCCACTTATGAGTGAGAACATACAATGTTTGGTTTTCCATTCCTGAGTTATTTCACTTAGAATAATGGTCTCCAAACCCATCCAGGTTGCTGTGAAGGCCATTACTCCATGGTATACATATATATATATCACAATTTCTTTATCCACTTGTTAATTAATGGGCATTTGGGCTGGTTCCATACTTTTGCAATTGCAAATTATGCTGCTATAAACATGCATGTGCAATATCTTTTTCATATAATGACTTCTTTTCCTCTGGGTAGATACCCAATAATGAGGTTGCTGGATCAAATGGTATTTCTATTTTTAGTTCTTTAAGGAATCTCTACACTGTTTTTCATAGCAGTTATACTAGTTTACATTCCCACCAGCAGTGTAAAAGTGTTCCCTTTTCACCACATCCATGCCAACATCTATTATTTTTAAATTTTTTATCATGGCCATTCTTGTAGCAGTAAGGTAGTATTGCACTGTGGTTTTGATTTGCATTTCCTTGATCATTAGTGATGTTGATTGTTTTTTCATGGTTTTTGGCCATTTGAATTTCTTTTTTTGAGATTGTCTATTCATATCCTTAGCCCACTTTTTGATGAGATTATTTGTTTTATTCTTGTTGATTTGTTTGAGTTCCTTGTAGATTCTGGATATTTTCTCCCACTCTGTGGGTTGTCTGTTTACTCTGCTGATTATTTCTTTGCTGTACAGAACCTTTTAGTTTAATTAAGTCCCATTCTTCTTTGAATGTCTGATAGAATTCAGTTATCCTCCATCTGGTCCAGAACTTTTTTGTTGTTGGCATTTTTTTATTATTATTATTACTATTTCAATCTCGCTGCTTGTTATTGGTCTCTTCAGAGTTTCTGTTTCTTCCTGGCTTAATCTAGGAGGGTTGTATATTTCCAGGAATGTATCAATCTCCTCTAGGTTTTCTAGTTTATGCGTATAAAGGTGTTCATAGTAGCTTTGAATGATCTTTTGTATTTCTGTGGTATCGGTTGTAATATCTCCATTTTCATTTCTAATTGAGTTTATTTGGATCTTCTCTCTTCTTTTCTTAGTTAGTCTCACTAATAGTCTATCAGTTTTATTTATCTTTTCAACAAACTAGCACTTTGTTTTTGTTGCATTTGCTTTTGGGTTCTTGGTCATAAAGTCTTTGCCTAAGCCAACGTCTAAAAGGGTTTTTCTGATGTTATCTTCTAGAATTTTTATGGTTTCTGGTCTTAGATTTAAGTCTTTGATTCATCTTGAGTTGATTTTTATATAAGGTGAGAGATGAGGATCCAGTTTCATTCTTCTACACGTGGCTTGCCAATTACCCCAGCACCATTTGTTGAATAGGGTGTTCTTTCCCCAAACATAAATTTGTTTTTGTTTGCTTTGTCGAAGATCAGTTGGTGATAAGTATTTGGCTTTATTTCTGGGTTCTCTATTCTGTTCCATTTGTCTATGTGCCTATTTTTACACCAGTACCATGCAGTTTTGGTGATTACAATTCAGTCTACAAATTGAATTTTAGATTGCTTTTGGCAGTATGGTCATTTTCCCAATATTGAGTCTACCCATCCATGAGCATGGGATGTATTTCCATTTGTTTGTGGTGTCTATAATTTCTTTCAGTAATGTTTTGTAGTTTTCCTTGTAGAGGCCTTTCACCTCATTGGTTAGGTATATTCCTAAGTGTTTTATTTTATTTTTTTGCAGCTGTTGTAAAAGTGATTGAGTTCTTGATTTGATTCTCAACTTGGTCGCTGTTGGTGTATAGGAGAGCTACTGATTTGTGTATATTAATTTGTATTCTGAAACTTTGCTGAATTCATTTCTCAGTTCTAGGAGCTTTTTGGATGAGTCTTTAGGGTTTTCTAGGTATACAGTCAGATCATCAACAAACAGTGACAGTTTGACTTCCTTTTTACCAGTTTAGATGCCCTTTATTTCTTTCTCTTGTCTGATTGCTCTGGCTAGAATTTCCAGTATTATGTTAGATAGAAGTGGTGAAAGTGGACATCCTTGTCTTCTTCCAATTCTCAGGGGAATGCTTTCAATTTTTTTCTTGCTCAGTGTAATATTGGATGTGGGTTTGTCATAAATGGCTTTTATTACCTTAACATATGTTCCTTCTATGCCAATTTTGCTGAAGGTTTTAATCATAAAGCGATGCTGGATTTTGTCAAATGCTTTTTCTGCATCTATTGAGATGATCATATGATCGTAAAATCAGCTCTTTGTTTCATTTGTCTTTTATATTTTTGTTCGTTTGTTTCTATTTCATTTAGTTCTGCTCTGATCTTCATTATTTCTTTTCTTCTGCTGGGTTTGAGTTTGCTTTGTTCTTGTTTCTCTAGCTCCTTGAGGTGTGACCTTAGATTTGTGCTCTTTCAGGCCTTTTGATGTAGTCATTTAATACTATGAACTTCCCTCTTAGCACCACCTTTGCTGTATCCCAGGGGTTTTGATATTGTGTCATTACTATTGTTCAGTTCAAAGAATTTTAAATTTAAATTTCCATCTTGATTTCCTTTTGACTTGACGATCATTCAGGAACAGGTTGTTTAATTTCCATGTGTTTGCATGGTTTTCAGGGTTCCTTTCAGAGTTAATTTCCAATTTTATTCCACTGTGGTCTGAGATAGTACTTGATATAATTTTGATTTTCTTAAATTTATTAAGACTTGTTTTGTGGCCTATCATATGGTCTGTCTTGGAGAATGCTCCATGTATGATGAATAGAATGTATATTCTGCAGTTGTTGGCTAGACAGTTCTGTAAATATCTGTTAAGTACATTTTTCTAGGGTATAGTTTAAGCCCATTGTTTTTCTGTTGACTGTCTTGATGTCCTGTCTAGTGCTGTCAGAAGAGTATTGAAGTCCCCCACTATTATTGTGTTGCTATCTCATTTCTTAGGTCTAGTGGTAATTATTTGTTTTATAAATTTGGGAGCTCCAGTGTTAGGTGCATGCATATTTAGGAGTGTGGTATTTTCCTGTTGGACAAGTCCTTTTATCATTATATAATGTCCCTCTTTGTCTTTTTAAACTGCTGTTGCTTTATCGTTTGTTTTGTCTGATATAAGAATAGCTACTACTGCTCACTTTTGGTGTACATTTGCATGGAATATCTTTTTCACCCCTTTATCTTAACTTTGTGTGAGTCCTTATGTGTCAGTTGAGTCTCTTGAAGGTAGCAGACACTTGGTTGGTGAATTCTTATCCATTCTGTATCTTTTAAGTGGCACATTTAGGCCATTTACATTCAATGTTAGTATTGAGATGTGAGGTAATATTCTATTCATTGTGTTAGTTGTTGCCCGAATACCTTTTTATCATTGTGTTATTGGTTTATAGATCCTGTGAGAGTTATGCTTTAAGGAGGTTCTATTGTGTGTCTTTTGAGGATTTGTGTCAAGATTTAGAGCTCCTTTTAGCAGTTATTGTAGTGCTGGCTTGGTAGTGGCAAATTCTCTCAGCATTTTTTTGTCTGAAAAAGTTTATCTTTCCTTCATTTATGAAGTTTAGTTTTAGTTTAGATACAAAATTCTTGGCTGATAATTGTTTTATTTAAGGAGGCTAAAGATAGGACCCCAGTCTCTTCAGGCTTGTAGGGTTTCTGCTGAGAAATCTGCTGTTAATCTAATTTCCTTTATAGGTTACCTGATGCTTTTGCCTTACAGCTCTTAAGATTCTTTCCTTCATCTTGACCTTAGATAACCTGATGACTATGTGCCTAGGCAATGATCTTTTTTTTTTTTTTTTTTTTTCTGAGATGGAGTCTTGATCTGTTGCCCAGGCTGGAGAGCAATGGTGCGATCTCAGCTCACTGCAACCTCCACCCCCCAGGTTCAAGTGATTCTCCTGCCTCAACCTCCCAAGTAGCCACCACACCCAGCTATTTTTTATATTTCTAGTAGAGATGGGTTTTCACCATGTTGGCCAGGCTGGTCTCAAACTCCTGATCTCAAGTGATCCACTCACCTTGGCCTCCCAAAGTACTGGGATTACACGGTTAAGCCACTGTGCCTGGCCGATGAACTTTTTACAATGAATTTCCCAGGTGTTCTTTAAGCTTCTTGTATTTGGATATCTAGATCTCTAGCAAGGCCAGGGAAGTTTTCCTTGATTATTCTCTCAAATAAGCTTTCCAAACTTTTAAATTTCTCTTCTTCCTTGGGAACTCCAATTAGTCTTAGGTGTGGTCATTTAACATAATCCCAAACTTCTTGGAAGCTTTGTTCATTTTTTTAAAACTCTTTTTTCTTTGTCTTTGTTGGATTAGGTTAACTCAAAAGCCTTGTATTCGAGCTTTGAAGTTCTTTCTTCTATTGTTCAATTCTATTGCTGAGACTTTCCAGTGCACTTTGCATTTCTCTAAGTGTCCTTCATTTTCAGAAGTTGTGATTGTTTTTTTATTTAAGATATCTATTTCTCTGGAGATTTTTCCATTCACATCCTCTATCTTTTTTTTTTTTAAGTTGGACTTCACCTTTCTCTGGTGCCTCTTTGATTAGCTTAATAATCAACCTTCTGAATTTTTTTTCTGGCAATTCAGAGATTTTGTCTTGGTTTGGATCCATTGCTGGTGAGCTAGTTTGATCATTTGGGAGTGATAAAGAACCTTGTTTTGCCATATTACCTGAATTGTTTTTCTGGTTCCTTTGGGTAGACTATGTCAGAGGGAAGATCTGGGGCTCAAGGGCTGCTGATCAGATTCTTTTGTCCCACAGCGTGCTCTTTTGATGCGATGCTCTCCCCGCTTCCCTAGGGATGGGGATTCCTGAGAGATGAACTGCAATGATTGTTATTTCTCTTCTCGGTCTAGCCACCCAGCAGAGCTTCTGGGCTCTGGAATGGTACTGGGGTGTGTCTGCAAAGAGTCCTGTGATGTGATCCATCTTTAGGTATCTCAGCCATGGATACCAGTACCTGCTCTGGTGGAGGTAACAGGGGAGTGAAGTGGACTCTGTGAGGGTTCCTTGATTGTAGTTTTGCTTAGTGTGCTGGTTTTGTGTTAGTTGGCCTCTGGTCAGGAGGTGGTGCTTTCAAGAGAGCACCAGCTGCAGTAGTATAGGGAGGAGACAAGCTTGCCCTAAGGTTGCCTGGGTAAGTATTTGGGTTTATTAGGTGGTGGGCAGGACCATAGAGCTCCTAAGAGATTATGTCCTTTGTCTTCAGCTGCCAGGGTGGATAGAGGAAGGACCATCAGGTGGGGGCAGCATTAGGCATGTCTGAGCTCAGACTCTCCTTGTACCGGGCTTGCTGCAGCTGCTATGGGGGATGGGGTTGTGGTTCTCAGGCTGATGGAGTTATGTTCCCAGGGGGATTATGGCTGCTTCTGCTACTTCATAAAAGTTGCCAGGGAAATTGGGAAAAGCAACCAACGACAGGCCTCACCCAGTTCCTAAAGGCCAGTCTCTCTCCCACTGTGCTGCCTAACAGCACTGAGTTTATTTCCAGGCAGCTGGTGAGCATGGCTGAGAACTTGCCCCAGACTTCAAGCCTCCCTGCTGAGAAAGCAAGCAGGGCTTTCAGATTTCACACCTCCCTGCCTGCTGTGGCTTCTGTGAAGGTGTCTGCACTCCTAGTTCACCCCCTCCCCCAGATCCTATCCAGGAAACTTTGTGTTCCATTGAAATTATTACAAAGTTCAGCTGGAAGTTTCCTTTTCCCTGTGGTCTTTGCCCAGTTCCACTGGCAGCTCTCCCCAAGCACCCCTGCAAGACAAAGTCAGAGACAGCTTCCCTGGGGACTGAGAGTTCCCACAGGGCTCTTCCTGCTTCTTCTTCTATCCCTGTATTTCACTTAGCTCTCTAAATTCGTCTCACCTCCAGGTAAGGTCAAATCCTTCTCCTGTGATCTGGACTTTCAGGTTCCCCAGTGAGGATGTGTGTTCGGGGGCAGACAATCCGCTTTTCATACTTTCACACTTTGAGCACTCAGTTTTTTGGCTATCTCCTGGAGCCTGTAGCAGCAGCTCACAGATGGCCTTTTCTTTGTTCTCATCAGAGTGGTGTTTGCTGCAAGTTTTAGCCATATTTGAATCAATGCATTATTTAAAATGAGTATATATGGGTGACTGCTTTTAAGATACTGAACTAGGACTAGGTCTAAACAGCCAGAGTGGAGATCAACACTTCAATTTATTTATTTTTATACTGATTGATTGCTTGATTGATCGGCATTGGCTCATGCAATTACAGAGGCTGGAGAATCCAAAATCTGCAGTGTGGGTGATAGGCTGGAGACCTATGAGGGTTGATAGTACAAATGAAGTGTAATGGCAATCTGCTGGAGAATTTTCTCTTGCTCAAGGGAGGATGATCAGTGAAGGCTTCCATTTGGCCATTCCAGAGATAGGAGCAAGGTGGCCAAATGGAAGCCTTCACTGATCATCCTTCCTGCAGGAACACCAAACTGAACAACTATTCATACAAAAAATCACTTTTATATGAACAAAAAATCAGGTGAGCAATCACAGTACCTGGTTGAACTTCATATCACTGAAGGAGGAGATATGTGCTTAGGGGAAGGAGAGTACAGTGATTGTGGGACTTTTCATTGGAACTCAGTGCTGCCTTATTACAGCAGAAAGCAGCACTGGGCAGAACTCAGCCAGTGCCCACGGAGGGAGCATTTAGACCAGCCCTAGTCAGAGGGGAGTCACCCATCCCAGTGGTTGGAACCTGAGTTCCAGCAAGCCTTACCACTATGGGCTAAAGGGCTTTGGTGTCCTAAATAAACTTTAAAGGCAGTCTAGGCCACAAGGACTGCAGTTCCTGGGCAAGTCCTGGTGCTGTGATGAGCTCTGAGCCAGTGGACTTGAGGGGCATGTGACTCAATGAGGCACCAGCTTGGATGGCCAAGGGAGGGCTTGTACCACCCCTCCCCCACCATAGGCAGCACAGCTCACAGCTCTGGGAGAGATGCCTTCCTTTCACTCGAGGAGGGGAGAGGGAAGAGTAAAGAAAACTGTGTCTTGCAACTTGGATACCAGCTCAGCCACAGTAGGATAGGGCACCAGGCACAGTCCTGAGTCCCCCATTCTGGGCCCTAGATCCCAGACAACAATTCTAGACACATTCTGGGCCAGAAGGAAACCAGTTGCCTTGAAGGGAGGAACCCAGTCATGGTAGTATTCATCACCTGCTGACTAAAGAGCCCTTGGGCCCCAAATAGTTAGTAGTAGTACCCAGGCAGTGTTTGCCATGGGCCTTGGGTGAAGCTCAAAGATATACTGGTTTCAGGTGTGACTCAGCACATTTCCAGCTATGGTGGGTATGAGGAGGGACTCCTTCTGCTTGAAAAAAGAAGAAGGAAGAGTAAAGAGGACTTTGTCTTGCAGCTTGGATGCCAGCTCAACCACAATGGTATAAAGCAGCAAGTGGGCTTTTGGGGTCCCTGATTCCAAGCCTTGGCTCTTGGACATTTATGGACCTGTCCTGGGCCACAGGGAGGCCAATTTCCCTGAAGGGAGAGTCCCAGGTGTGGAAGCATTCACCATAAGCTGCCTGAAGAGCCCTTGAGCCATGTGTGAACATCAGCAGTAGTCCTGCAGTACTGGCCATGGGCCTGCGGTGGTGGTGGCCACAGGGAGAGACTTTACTGCTAGTGGAAAATTGAGAGAAGAGTGGGAAGAACTCTGACTTCTGGCTAGGGTACCAATTCAGCCACAGTAGAATAGAGCTCCAGGTAGATTCCTAAAGTTCTGACTCTAGGTCCTGGCTCACCAATGGCATCTCTAGATCTGCCCAGGCCCTGAGGCAGGGAGGGAACTTGCCTCTCTGAAGGGAAGGACACAAGCCTGGCTGACTTTGCTACCTGCTGATTGTAGAGCCCTAGGACCTTGAGAAAATATAGGCAATAGCCAGACAGTGGTTACTGTGGGACTTGGGCAAAACCCAGTGCTGTGTTCGCTTCAGGTCTGACCCAGCACAGTCCCAGTGGTGGTGGCCACAACTGTGCTTATGTCACTTCTTCCCCAGTTCCAGGAAGCTCAGCACACAGAGAGAGACTCCATTTGTTTGGGAAAAAGTAAGGGAAGAGAGCAAGAGTCTCTCCCTGATAATCCAGAGAATTCTTCTGGGTATTATCCAAGTCCACCTCTATTATCCAAGTACTCTATGAGTCTGCAAGAGCCACACCATTACCAGGCTTGGGGTATCTTCTAATACAGATACAGCTACAATGGCCAAAACTTAGATCACAACTCCCAAGTCCTTTAGAATACCTGGAAAGCCTTCCCAAGAAGGATGGGTACAAACAACCCTACGCTGTGAAGACTACAATAAATACCTAACTCTTCAATTCCCAGATACTGACAAACATCCATAAGCATCAAGACCATCCAGAAAAACATGACTTCACCAAAGGAACTAAATAAGGCACCAGTGACCAATCCTGCAGAGACAGAGATATGTGACCTTTCAACAGAGAATTCAAAATCATTATTTTGAGGAAACTCAAAGAAATTTAAGATAACATAGGGAATTCAGAATCATATTAGATAAATTTAACAAATAAATTGGAACAATTAAAAAGAATCAAGCAGAAATTCTAGAGTTGAAAAATGCAATTGACCTACTGAAGAATGCATCAGAACCTCTTAACAGTAGAATTGCAAGCAGAAGAAAGAACTGGTGAGCTTAAAGAGAGACCACTTGAAAATACACAAAGGAGACAAAAGAATAAAAAGCAATAAAGCAGGGCTACAAGATATAGAAAAAATAGCCTCAAAAGGGCAAATTTAGGAGCTATTGGCCTTAAAGAGGATGTGGAGAGAGACATCGGGATATAAAGTTTATTCAAAGGGATAATAACAGCGAACTTTCCAAACCTGGAAAAGATATCAACATTCAAGTACAAGAGAGTTATAAAACACCAAATAGATTTAACCCAAAGAAAACCACCTCTAGACATTCAATAATCAAATTCCCAAAGGTCAAGGATAAAGAAAGGATTCTAAAAGCAGCAAGAGAAAGGAAACAAATAACATACAATGGAGCTCCAATATGTTTGGCAGCAGACTTTTTGGTGGAAACCTTACAGGCCAGGAGGAAGTGGCATGACATATTTAAAGTGCTGAAGGAAAAAATATTTTATGCTAAAATAGTATATCCAGTGAAAATCTTCTTAAAACATGAAGGAGAAATAAAGATTTTACCAGACAAAAGCTGAAGAACTTCATCAACACCAGGTCTTTTCTACAAAAAAGTGCTAAAAAGAGTTCTTCAGTCTGAAAGAAAACGACAAAACAAGCCTTAAAACATTCAAAAAACTATACAAACACATGGAAATTAAACAACATGCTCCTGAATTACCAGTGATTCAATGAAGAAATTAACAAGGAAATTGAAGTTTCTTGAAACAAATAATAATGGAAACACAACATACCAAAACTTATGGGATACAGTGAAAGTAGTACTAAGAGGAAAGTTTATAGTTTATAGTACTAAACTATTTAATTCAGTCAGGAACCTTTAATCTTTCATTCTCAAAGACCTAAATTCTGAATTTAATTAAAATATCAATTGTCATTCATGCTTCATCTCTATTCTACATTCACGATATGATTTAACTTGATTTCATTTCAATTTAATTTATATTTCTCTTTGGGGAAGTCCCTTCCTCTCTTTACATTTGTTTCCCCATCTGAAATGTGAAGATAATATTTATTGCGTACAGTTGTGTGATATTGTGATATAATAAGAAGTATATGTTTTGGTTTTCATCCACAGTTCCTGGTTCACAGCCCCTAAAACCCTTGAAATTTCCTAAGCTATTAGAGCTATGGTAGTATCTTATTGTTGTAATATTTGACTTTTTTGCCCTTGGTTCCTGAAACAGCTCCAGAATGATAAAAGTGAAAGAAGCATCTTGTGTTATTCATAACAAGCCCCTTTTATCCATACATGAATTTATGTTAATGAGGTAATTTTTAGAAAGCCTCCAGATAACCACAGGATGAGGTCTGGTTGGCAAGATAACCAATCATGTGATTAGAGAGTTGGAATTTCCAGCCCCATTGCTCACCTTCAGGGAGGGGAGGGGAGCTCAAGGTTGAGTTGATCACCAATGGCCAACGATTTAATCAATCATGTTGTTGCAATGAAGCTTCCATAAAAACCCAAAGGAATGAAGTTCAGAGAGCTTCTGGGTGGTGAGTAAGAACGCAACCATGTGCTATGAGGGTGGCACACCTGGAAGCTCCATAGGGACAGGAGGTCCTGTGCTTGGGACTCTTCTGGACCTCTCCCTATGTATCTCTTCATCTGGCTGTTCATTTCTATCTTTCAATATATCCTTTGTGATAATCTGGTAATCTAGTTTTATATAATGCTTCTAGTTCAAAATTTGACTCCTAAACTGTTTTCCTGAGTTCTATAAGCTGCTTTAGCAAATGACTGAACCCAGCAGGAGGTCATGCAAACCTCTGATTTATAGCTGGTCAGCCAGAAATGCAGGTGACAAGCTGTGATTGATATCTGAAGTGGGGTCCCATCTTCACTTATGGGACTGAGCCCTTAACCTGTGTACTCTGAAAGCCATTTCCAGGTAGATAGTGTTAAAATTGGGTGAAACTGTAGAATGCCCAGTCAGTGTCTGCAGAGAACTAGGGAATTGCTTGGTGTGAAAAAGATCCCTACACAATTGGTGGTCAGAAGTGAAGTGTTGTGAGTGTTAAGTGAGAGTATAAGGGAAAAAAAAAACAAAAAAACAAAAAAACGTTTTTCCCTTTTCAGTTGGTGTCAGAGAGGTGGGATTTGCTAAAATAACCTTGGCTTAGGAAACATGTGGTTTGGGAACAGAAAGAATAGGGGGTTGGGGGGAGAGAGAGAGAGAGAAAATGAAGAATGTTTGATCCCTGGATGGCTACCTAGTCACCTATGGTACAAAACTGCAGCTTTGCTGCAATCAGTTAAAGGTAAAAGTTACGAATTGTATTTAGAAATGGTGGTAGAACAAACTCCTGATGAGTCAATTCTAGGAAGTAAGCATTAGTAGTAATAGTTAAAATTGTAATGCATAGACACAGATGAAAGAAAATGATATTTGGGCTGGGCACAGTAGCTCACGCCTGTAATCCCAGCACTTTGGGAGGCCAAGGCGGGCGGATCACGAGGTCAGGAGATTGAGACCATCCTGGCTAACACGGTGAAACCCCGTCTCTACTAAAAATAAAATAAATAAATAAATAAATAAAAATAAAAATTAGCCAGGCATGGTGGCAGGCGCCTGTAGTCCCAGCTACTCAGGAGGCTGAGGCAGGAGAATGGCATGAACCTGGAAGGTGGAGCTTGCAGTGAGCCGAGATCACGCCACTGCACTCCAGCCTGGGTGACAGAGCAAGACTCCGTCTCAAAAAAAAAAAAAAAAAACACCACTTTTCTACATTTATTTTTCTCTCTCTTTTTTTTTTTAGTATTCAGGTATATCCAGATGGTTACCTTGATGGAAACTGTGTTTAGATATTTAACCATTTGGATATATCTGAATTGTTAATAAATTGTTTATTTAGGTCATGCTTATTCTATTACATAGGAATTTATAAAACTACATTTATATAATATGATTCTTAAGTATACTAATCAAATTAGGTCAAAATTAATGAGATCCTGAACATTTTCAAAGCATTGAAGCCAGTGTAGTTAAATTTGTATTCTGAATGGCGCTATTTTGAGAGCTGAATGATAAATTTCTCTTGAATTATTATTTTACTAAAGTACTTTGGTGAGAAGAAACAAATACAGAAGGAGCAATAATAGAGGAGTTGCACATTTGAACAGTTGCCAAGTTAGAGAACCCTAAGCATTTTTAGCAGCCCTCTGGAACTCAGTCTTAAAATGACTTTTCAGATGAATGGGCATTTGTTTCACCCCTCCCACCTCCTCCAAAATCTCACTCCATTATCTTCTCTTCCAATGTATCTTCAGTCTCTTTCCATGTTCTTACTTTTTCTGCATCTTGTAGACTAGTCTGATCTGATATTCCTTATCTTAAGATACAACAATACTCTTCCCATGCACAAAACTCTTGCTGATGCACAAGAAGAGGACAAGGGTGTAGGTGGTAAGGCAACGTGGACGAAGACAGCAGTGACTGCAAATGTGGATACCAAACTGAATGTCCCAAGGGCAGAGGCCATGCACTGTGGCACTAATTCGCCTTCCAGCTGCTTCTCACATGGCTATCGCTAGGCAGCATGCTCCAAGGTCAGTGATGGTGGGAAGGTATTTAATAACAATGGATGAGTCTCACCAGCGACTCTGAATAGGCCAGCAAGAAAATAATAAAATAGGCTGGGCGCGGTGGTTCACACTTGTAATCCCAGCACTTAGGGAGGCTGAGGCGGGCGGATCATGAGGTCAGAAGTTTGAGGCCAGCCTGGCCAACATAGAAACCCCGTCTCTACTAAAAATACAAAAATTAGCTGGGTGTGATGGTGGACGCCTGTAATCCCAGCTACTCGAGAGGCTGAGGCAGGAGAATCGCTTGAATCCGGGAGGCCAGAGGTTGCAGTGAGCTAAGATCACACCATTGCACTCCAGTCTGGGGAACAGAGCGAGATTCTGTCTCAAAAAGAAAAGAAAATAATAAAATAACAAATTGCACAGAGAAATTAAATATCAGCAGGGGGTTCATTTTGTGCTCTTTAAGCTCAGAATCAGCTCTGGCCTTATCCTTCACAATCCTTCTGTTCCTTCATGATCTATTCTGCCTCTGCCTCTCCCGACAGAAAGAGCTGCAAGTCTGATTTCATTCTTTCATCACAAGTACACAGTTTTAGAACACGAAAATTAAAAATTTTTTTAGCAATTGCTTCCAAATGGAGCCTTTTACTGAGGACAACATTCCAGGAAAAGGGAATTAGAATTTTTCTCATCTCTGTTCTTACATATTCAAACTCTTCGGAAGCACTCAGTGGAAACAAACTCAGTTGGGCTTTATTTAATTGCGTACTTAGTGGTTACTAAAAAGTGTTGGTCTGAATCACTGGAATGGTTCTTTATTTTAGTTCTCACGGTTGTTTTCCACAAGACATTAACTTGATTCTCCTTCTCCCATCCTCTGTAAATCATAGCTATGGCTCACCATAAAAAGTAATTCCAATATTCAAGGTCAAGAATATGTAGTTAATGAAATCAGATATGACTGCAATTTGGGATGAAAACCTGGTCCAGAATGCTGTACATTCTTATTTTTTCTGTCACATGGTATTAAATGGATTTGTTCCATCTAATCACCAATTCTTAGAATTGAAATGTACCTCTACATCAGTGCAGATTGGTTCAGTACAGTATCCCCTGTACCTCGTACCTACAACACAGTATGTGCTTAGTAAATATTTGCTGAATAACTTCATCTTGTTCAATCTTGCTATCCATTGCAGAAATATTTTCAACTATGTTCCCCTAAGATGGTCCTTAATATTTTCTGCTTAAGACTTGCCAGTTCCAGGAAACCCTTTCCTTCCTCTTTCCTTGTCTCCTCCCCTCCACTCCTTCCTTCAGGAGATCCATACGCCAGACACTGTGCTAGGCTCTGGGATATTGTGAGCAAAAACACATTCCCTGTTCTCATGGAATTCATTGATTAGTAGGAGAAACAAACATTAATTAAAGAGTCAAACAAAAAAAGTAGCACCCAGAATAGTCAAATTCATAGAGACAGAAAGTGAAATAGCGATTGCCAGGGGCTGGGGGCAGGAGGGAATGGGGAGTTATTGTTTAATGGGTATAGAGTGTCAGTATGGGATGATGAATAGGTTCTGGAGATGAATAACGGTATGGTTGTACAACAATGTGAATGTCTTTAATGCCATTAAGCTATACACTTAAAAGTGGCTAAAATGGTAAATTTTATGTTATGTATATTTTACCACATTAAAAAGAAACAAAACAAAACAAAAGTAAAGGCACAACTCTGACAAATGCTTAAGAAGGGCAGCACACAAAGGCAAAATGACCTCCTCTTGTTGGTCAGGAAGGTCTCCCGGAGGATGGGTAAACTGAGAGCTGAAGAATGAATACAAGCTGGCTTGATATAGAATTGAAGGAAGACTACCCAGGCAGAAGGACTGGCACTTTCAACAGGTGGGAAGGAGGCTGCTGTGCACCAGGGATAGAAGGGAGGTCAGTATGGTTGCCATCAGTGGAAAAGGGGACCAGGTGCAGGCTGGGGCTGGACACCAAGGAGGGGCCACTCCCCAAAGAGCCTTGTAAACTCTGCTAAGGAACTTGATCTTTATCCTAAGAGTACTAAGGAACCATTCAGTAGTTTTAGACAAGGGGAAACAGGATCAAATGGAGGAAACACGATCAAATTTGCATCCTCCTCACTGCTTAGGGGTATGTGTCTGTGTGTGTGTGTGTGTATTAGAAAGTTCTTCCTTCTATTGACTTATAACTGCCTTCGTTCAGCTTTCTGCTGCTAGTGTTGGTTTCTGCCTTCTTTCTTCCGGAGCTCTGCAGAAACAAGTGTCCTTTCTCTTTTCTGTGAGGGCTTTTAAAACTCCAGCTCTGTTTCAGCTTCTTACTATCCTCATGGTATCCTTCTGTACTTTTTATTTTCAATCCTCCTAATAAAATGTGGCTTCTGGAGTTGAGTACAATCCTCATCTCAGTTTTAGGAACACAAGAAATGCTATTCTCTGTGATCTGGACCCTATACCAGAGCCGCACCCATCACAGACTGTTTCATATTAAGTTGATAGTTAATGAAACAATCCCAACCTCCAACTTTTTTCAGACACAATGCTAATAAACAGGAGGTTTCTGCCATTCTGATTTTGCCCCTTTTAAAAAAACATAAATAAATAGAACAGCACTGGGTTTCAGCCCTGGCACTGTCACCAACTTGCTACACAATCTCCTCTTTCTTCAGGAATAAACAAGTCACCAAAAGCACGTACTCCGGCCTACTCTCCCCATGCTCTAAGTTTTGCAAGCATTTTGTTCAGGTTAGGAGGTCTGCAGTAGTCCAGTAGGATTCCCTATTGCGAGGGCCACTTCCCTGCATGCTTAAACCAGTTTCTTCATTATCAGCTTTATCAGTGATAATGTAATAGTTTTGACCCCAACTGTCTTACTTCATTATCTTATTTCTCAATTGGTTCAGCACAGAGTAATATTTATTGGGCTCTCCCAAACAATGGGATGATGACCAGTGTTCCTTTTCTAAAATTCCTTGTCTCTGGGTCTATGATTTTACATTTATCTCATTAAATGTCCTTAGGTTGGTTTTAGCCCTTCTTTATTATAGCCCGTTCTTTATTAGGATCCATTAGCACTAATTGGTACTAAGGATAATGATCTGGAAGAGTTAACTTATTTCCTTAACCAATTAGCTAATTCCAAGGAAGTGATTTTGGTCCTGGAATCCAACCTAGGGAAAGAATGCAGTATGCTGGAATGCGGTCACAGCATGCATTATGTCAGTGCCATATTAACAATGATATGGAAGCCCCCATTAGTAAAATGCTATTTCTTAGGCTCAAAATCAGATCTGTTCTATATTCAATTTCACTCTCTTGTAACTAATGTCACAGCAAGGTCATATGTTACTCTATTTAGCATATCCCTTAAAAAGTTTGTCCATGGTGCCTGTTGCATAACATGTGCAGAAATAATCATACAAATTGATAAGGGTTATGAGTCAAAGTTTTAATAATAATAATTTATAATAGCCAAGTGCTTTATGAGAGTCAAAGAAATCTCAGGTACAGTATATCCCTTGGGCTTCTCAGTAGTCTTAGGCAGCAGGCTGGGTGAGAATTGTCTTCACCTTACGGATGAGGAGAGGAGTTCAATAACATGTCCCAAATCACAAAATGTTTTTAGTAGTAGAGTCAGAACCAGAACACAGGCCTGCAAAGACTGTCCAAAATTTGCCTCTAAACCTGATAACTACTCCAATTGTATATTACTTTCCACCTTGAATTGATTCTTACTAATGACCCTGATGTAGGCATGAAGATCACACTTATTTATCACTAGACTCAGTGATCTATGTAAATTACTCTTCATGTGACTCTCTGGAGTTTATATAACAAGGTGCCTATTGTTTGCATTAGAGCCCAAGTTCCTCAGGACAGTGCCTAAGACCACAGGTGTTGAAAACAGACTTTCTGGGTTTGAATCCTGGCTCTGCATATTACTGAGTGTCTTTGGGCAAGATACTTAATATACCTGCCTTGTTTTGGGTTCTCCTGAGAACTTGGGTAAAGATGGTTTACTTCAAAGGTGATCCTGGGAAGCAGAAATGAGAAAAGTGAGACTTGGAAGGAAGAGAAGCCAATAGAGAGCATACAAATTATCTAGTTACCACTGGGGGCAACTGAGACTCAATTGTGTGGGGACCTTCTAAGGAACTATACATAGATTGCATCTCAGAAGCTGTCTCAGCCGTGATTCTTGCCTTCACTGGTTGAGAGTCCCCTCTGGTCATTAGCTCCCCGACACTTCCAGATTGTCAAGTGGTTGAGAAGCTTCCGGAGACTTCAAAGCTTCCCAAGGCAGCAAAGCAGAGCAATGCTGATGTCCTTAACCAATTAGCTAACTCCATGGCAGTGACTTTGGCCCTGCAACTCATCCTATGCAAAGAATAAAGTGTGCCAGAATGTTGCCATAGTATGCATTATCTCAATACCATATAAACAATTATAGGGAAGCCCCCATTAGTAAAATGCTAATGAATTGATGTGGGACCTAGGCAACATGCGTGGAACTGTATAACCAAAATGGACTGATACCAGGTGTAGCAGAGCATGTAGCATGGTGCTCCAAAAGCGTCTGCTACAGTCCTTAAGCCATGGTTATTGCATCCGTGACAAGGGATTGCAATACACCTTCTCATAGAGTGATAATGATGATTAAATGATAATATACCGTTCCTAGGACATTTAATATGCTTGATCAATATTAGTGGTGATGAGGATGACAATGATGATGGGGATGAGTTATTCATCTTTTATTAAATCCCTAGTAATTCCAACTGAAATTAAGATCAACAGGCAGGTCATATTTTTCCTATTTCTATGTGACTGTATTATTGGTCAGATCTCTAATCTGGAGTTATTTGTCTAGAACCAGCTATTGAATATATCGTTGCATTAAACATAATTTATAGTTTGTGCTTTTAAGTTAAATAACCACTAAAAAGACAAAAATAGCAAGTGATAATCCTGTACATCTGTAACCATAAAAGTTTTAAAAATAAATTTATAAGAGTACAGAGTACAGAAAACCAGGGATTGGGAGGGCATGTGCTTAATTTTAGTCATTCATGAAAGATTTAATCCATATGGTCTTCTTCATCTTTCTAGGTTTGTTTTACATTTTGGATCCCCAAATATTAAATGTTATCTTCTTTGTTCTCATAAATACCACATCAGTACCTTTCTCTTTCTTAAAAATCTTCCATTCCTTTTTTTTTTTTTTTGAGATGGGGTCTTGCTTTGTTGCCCAGGCTGGAGTGCTGTGGCACAATTTCAGCTCACTGCAACCTTCGCCTCTGGGGCTCAAGTGATCCTCTCACCTCAACCTCCTAAGTAGCTGGGACTACAGGCGCACGTCATTATGCCTGGCTAATTTTTTGTATTTTTGGTAGAGACGGGGGTCTCATTATGTTGCCTGGACTAATCTTGAACTACTGAGTTCAAGCGATCCACCCACCTCGGCCTCCCAAAGTGTTGGGATTACAGGTGTGAACCCCCCATGCCTGGCCCAAAATCTTCCATTGTTTAGGAAGCCATGTGTTTGGTTCAAGTCTGAGTTCTACTATTGTTTACTAGTTCTGTGATGTTGGGTAAGTTACCTAGCTTTATTTTCCTCATTCTAACAACAACAAAACCCTAAAAAATGTTGGCACTCTTGTCTTGTACTTTCTTAGTAGCAAATCCCTCTTTCTTTCCATTGTGCTGGAATGTCCCTAAGAACAAAATTAAAATTGGCAGGGGATTTTAAAGCTGTAGTTCCTTCCACCTCTCCGTATATTCTTAGGGAGAATATTTCCCCTTTTTTCTCACTCCCAAACCCACAGTTTTTCTAATATGTCTAAGATTAGTCCCACTGGCTTCTTTGGCAACCACAGAAGAGAAGCCTGGGTGAAGAGCAGGACCAGGGGAGGACAGTGGTATGGCTCCTGCATGGACAGGGGACCCGGGACATGTTACATTTCTCTGGCCTTTTGTGCTTTTTAAAGGCTCAAAACTGCTATTTTTAGAAGAAATCTTTAGCTGAGCATGGTGACTCACACCTGTAATCCCAGCACTTTGGGAGGCCAAGGCAGAAGGACCACTTAAAGCCAAGAGTTAGAGAACAGCCTGGGCAACACAGTGAGACCCTGTCTCTGCCAAAAAATAAAAATGAAATAATTAGCTGGCCATAGTGGTGCACACCTGAAGTCCAGCCACTCAAGAGGCTGAGGTGGGAGGACTGCTTGAACCCAGGGGTTTGAGGCTGCAGTGAGCTATGATAGCACAGCTGCACTCCAGTTGGGGCAACAGAGCAAGACCCTATCTCAAAAAAGAGTTTAAAAAAAGAAAAAACTTTAAATTTTCTTAGTAAGTCTTCCTTTCTTTTTTAATATATGGGGCCAAGTCAAATTGTACCCAACTACCTTTTTCATCACAAATTCTGATTTAGTCTAAAAATAATGAGTAATCATAAATCATAAACAAATAGAATAAAATTCACAACGTGCAGTATCTTAGGGTGCTGTGCTTAAGAAATAAGTAGCAAACTGAGTTTGAGGACATGGGTGGACAATTGTGCACACACTCTGGCATGCTACTCTTCTGTCTATCTCCCATTATGTTGTCATAATCTCTCTGAAGAGCGAGGCCACTGGGATCTATTGAACAGTCTCTTGCATCCATCTCCTCTTCCACCCCCACTGCTTGAATCAGTCCTGAAGTTGTTTAACAGCCCTGTCTCCTGGCTCACTCTTTTTCCATTAACCTCCCACATTGCATGAGTGATCTTTCTAAAACACACATCTTACCATGACACCTACCCACTTGAAACTCTTGATGGCTTCTCACCACCCCCTCCAGATACTACCCGTATATCTTGGCACAATAAACGAAGCCCCTTTACAACCTAGCCTGGGCCCACCTCTCCAGATACGCCTTCATCTGTTCTTCCCCACCTTCCCATCACTCACTATTGTTTACCTGAACATCCTGTGCACATTCCAGCCTCATTTCTGTGCACTCATTGAAACCCACTTGAAACTCTTGATGGCGTCTCACCACCCACTCCAGATAGTACATGAACATCTTAGCACAGTAAACAAAGCCCCTTTACAACCTCACCTGAGCCCAGCTCTCCAGTTATGCCTCCATCTGTTCTCTTCACCAACCCCATCACTCACTATTGTTTACCTGAATATCCTGCACACATTCCAGCCTCAATCCTCTCCTACATTTGCCTCTGCCTGGAATTCCTCTTTTCACTTTGCTTTCCTAAGCTGCCTATTCTAAGCCAGAAATAATCAACCACCCTATACCTTTGTAATTTTATATAACACAAAACATTACAATTTATTATAACATATAACATATTATTGTGGTTATTTTTGTTTGCTTCTCTATATTCCAGCCTAAGACATCCAGCTCTGATGTGGTTTGGCTGTGTCCACACCCAAATCTCATCTTGAATTGTAGCTCCCATAATTCCCGTGTGTCACAGGAGGGACCTGGTGGGAGGTAATTGAATCATGGGGGCGGCTCTTTCCCATGCTGTTCTCATGAAAGTGAATAAGTCTCACAAGATCTGACGGTTTTATAAAGAGGAATTCCCCTACACATATTCTCTTGCCTGCCGCCATGTAAGAACATGGCTTTGCTCCTCCTTCACCTTCCACTATGATTGTGAGGCCTCTCCAGGCATGTGGAACTGTGAGTCAATTAAACCACTTTCCTTTATAAATTACCCAGTCTCAGATATGTCTTTATTAGCAGTGTTTAAGCAGACTAATACAAGTTCTCTCAAGACACAGACTACCTTATTTCCAGAACATAAATGATGCACAGAAATGTCAAGAACAAATATTGAGACATGATGGAGTTCAGTCAATTTTAATAAAGCAGGCAACCAGAAGTAGCCATTCAAAAGTACCTTACTAAAATCTTAATGAATTAAACTGCTAATAGCACACAAAAAACATCTTTCCCTAATCCTATTCCTCCCAACTAATTTAAAACAGCCTCTTGTGTCATGGCTGCCAATTTCAAAGTTTCTGTTTTACATTGCTCTCAACTTACACTGCAGTCACTTTGACAAAAAACAAGCATACAGGAGAATTTTGAATAAGAATGGTCAGAGAAAACAATGAGACAAGAACAGGAAATTGAAGAACATATTGTCTTGCTTATGAAGACCTCATAATAGAAAATAACATATTATAATATATTATATAGATGAAAAGGACAAAACCATTACCTGTATCATGCCTATTTAGCATGGCATTTCTTATGTGATAGAGCATCAATCCATTCACTCACCTGTGCGGTAAGACTGTGGCTGGCATTTGCCATGCAAAAAGACAGGAAATGCTCTTTGGGAAACTCTTACCAGGCCCTGACATGGGCAACACCCAGAGTATTGGAACTGCTCTGCAACCAAAACTATTGCGGCAAGTAAAAAGACCCTTGTCATGACACGACCCTTTACCTTTTAGGCATTTTATCTCTTTCTGAAAGGACTATCTGAATGATCCAATGGACAAGATCATGAACTCCTCCTACAGGAGTATTAGGTCTAGATCCCTGTTCTGCTGCCAAGTAGTTACTGTTTTCTAGTTTAAGTGGTAAAAGTCAAAGAAATATTTTTGAGTCTATTTGCAAAAAGTATCCTATGTAGAGGTATGAGTAATCACACTCATTAGTCTAACAAACCTCCACTGAGCACCTACTTTGCACAAGTCAGAGTGTTAGGGGACTCTAGAGGAGAATGGACCAGGTTCCTCTTCTCCAGGGGATGAGAATGTGGTTGAGAGTGTCTCAGTCAGTTCAAGCTGCTACAGCAAATCTATCATAGACTGAGTGGCTTAAATAACAGATATTTTTGCATAAATGGCTCTAAGGGAAATTTCCAAAGTAAAGTTCCTAAAAGCATTTGAACAGAAACCTCTTTGTTTGCTTGTTTTTTTAAATTCAGGGTCTTGCTCTGTTGCCTGGGCTGAAGTGCAGTGGTGCTGTCATAGCTCACTGCAGCCTTGAGCTCTTAGGCTCAAATGATTCTCCTGCCTTAGCCTGCTGAGTAGCTGGGACTACACCATGTCTGGCTCATTTTTATATTTTTTTGTAGAGATGGGGTCTTGCTATGTTACTCAGGGTGAGTAACCTTTTTTTTTTTTTGAGAGAACATATAGATTCTCAGAAGGAATTTGGAGGACAACGTTTATCTGTATGCATAGATTTTGGAATCTTAAAGGGGCAGAAGTAGAGGCACAGAGTGTCCCCGTAATGATCCTTGGAGAGTCTGGGCTCTTCATAGTGTACTAGGCCCTTTTATCTGTGTGATTTGAGGAGGTTTTCTTTTCCATATGTTCTTACATGTATACTACTAATGTGGGTACTATTGTCCAGTTTGAAGGTGTATAGGTCAACTGAGTGGGGCTTGCATGGCTAGTTTTCCAGGCCGGACCTCATGGATTGGCTTTAACACTTTCAAATCTGGTTCTTTACTTTGTGATCCAGGAACTTGACTTTTTCAGCCTACCAAAACAGTCATCTGACTTAAGGTAACAATACCTACCAAATTATCAATTTATCATCAGGGCCGTTCTTTTACAATGACAGGCATAGTCATGTCCGCTCTTCAGCAAGCTCTTCCTGGTTTCAAGATATCTTAAAGCCTGTGTGAAAACAAATCAGTAGTTTGCTCTATGAGCATGCATTCAGAGCAAAGGGAGGTTGACAGAAATGGCAGAGTATCTTCAGAAGCTAAGTGAGTCATTTCTAACTCAGAGCAGAGTATAGCCCTTACTAAGTGTATTTGTTTTCCTTAGGGTCAGAGTCAATATCAGCCGGAAGGACACTACTGACTTTGGTTGTTCTGATCCCCTTTTCTGTATTTTCACGTAGGCCACCCACTCGCGTTGCAATATTCTTTATTAAGCAATATTAATATACTCAGATCAATTCTATATTTCTATTTTTGAGCCAGAACTCTTAAAATCTACTCCTCCACCCCCGCTTTTTTTAGAATTTGGCTACCTTTTGCCAACGTGTTCATGTTTTTCAGTCAAGTCAGTTCTTTGCCCCCTGCCTCCACAGCTAAGCTATGCTGCCTGCACAGATGTAGCTTGCTATGAATGGGATAAATCAGAGAGCTCCATGCAAGAAGTTATTTATAAAACTTGCATTTTGCTCACTGAGATAGCTGTAAAAACAGTGCTGGAGAAAATTAAAGAAATAATATAGCACTATTCCCTATAAGCTTTTATCATAGACTCCAGCCATTTATATTTTGCCCCTTGTTAGTTTGTTCTCCATAAAACTCCCTTACAAAACCCCAGAAGAGATCTTCAGACAATAAGCACAGTCACATCAGATGACTATTCAGGTTCTTAATACGGTTTTTCCATTTGGGATGTGCTATTCCAGATCCTATCTGCTCACACCTTTATTAACTTGGTCTTTAAAAGTCTTTATGTTTATTTAGTTAATATTCATGATGAAATGCCATGCTCCCCATTTGCAGTGTGTACTCATTTTGTTTTGACTAAACCTTTAAAAAATCATTATTGATTTATAGTGGATATTCACCTATTCCTTGAAGTTATAACCTTATCTATAATGCAAATATAATGCCAATACCAATTTACATTAGATTTTACCCACCGTATCAGTCTTATATGACTTTCAGCTTTTTGAGCTCCAAAGATGGAATTTGTGTTGTGTTCTAGGAGATGAGACTCTTCTATCAAGTGACAATAAGTTGAAGGCGTCCACAATTCTAACTCATTTTCCTCCTCCTCAACCCTAGGGAACTTTGGAGCACTGTAGCAGCTGCTGCATTGCCTCGCCTGGATTCCTCTCCCTGCCCTTTCAGCATATTCTAGCCCACTTCCAGCTGCGGGTACCTGCACCTCTTTGCCTGAGGGCATTTTGGGACCATGTGCTTTGCCCAGATGCAAAATGGCAGTCCAGAAGGAAGAAATGGGGAAATTAATATCCCTGAGAACCCTTAACTGAGGACTAATGGGACTTGGTGTACAAATACCCCAGAGTACTTTTCAAAATGCACACTGAAATGTGTTCTTGGGAGAAAATCAGTTTGGGAATTCAGGAATACTGGCTGGGCACTGTGGCTCACGCCTGTAATCCCAGCACTTTGGGAGGCCAAGGTGGGCAGATCACTTGAGGTCAGGAGTTGGAGACCTGCCTGGCCAACATGGTGAAACCCTGTCTCTACTAAAAATACAAAAATTAGCTGGGTGCAGTGGCAGGCACCTGTAATCCCAGCTACTTGGAAGGCTCAAGAACGAGAATGGCTTGAACCCAGGAGGCAGAGGTTGCAGTGAGCCAAGATGGTGCCACTGCACTCCTGGGTTAAAAATGAGAGCCTGGTGACAAAATGAGACTCTGCTTAAAAAAAAAAAAAAAAAGTTGGGGGGTGGAATTCAGGAATGTTGATTTGCTCTAACTCTGGCAGAGGGACTTTACTAAGTATTTACTTGGGTGAAAAACTGTATAAATATCCATTTCTTTGAGAACCTTATGTTGTAGTTAGAGTGATAAGACCAATACATGTGTGCAGTAAAGGATTAACTCAGCAGGTCTGGGTTGCTCAAATCCTGTACATTCCAAAGAAGGTCTTTCTTCATAGGACTGGTCCTTGACTGACCAGTCCTGGTAGATAACGTCTGAGCCCTTGGAATATCCTGCCTGATGAAGCGTGTTTTCATATGCCAGAGGGTCCTGGACCATGCTGTATCAATTTGACATAAGTAGAGGGGTGGGGCTGTAGGCTGAGCAATTAAAGTCAGCCATGCCTACCTGACCAATTTGCAATAATAACCCTGGATACCAAGACTTATGTGAGCTTTCCTGACTGGCAATAATTCACACATGTTGTCACATACCATTGCTTGGAGGATTAAATGCATCCCCATACAACTCCACCCAGAAGCTTGTGCCTGATATCTCCTGGACATTGTCTCATACACCTTTCCCATTTGCCGGTTTTAGTATGTACTCATTTCTCTGTAATAAGCAGTAATCATGAACATACCAGCTCTTCTGAGTTCTGTGAGTCTTTCTTGCAAATCTTCAAGCCCAACTGTAGGCTTAAGAACTTCCAATGAAGCATGTAACAGGCAAGACTAATCCTGGATGGCCCCTTAAGTCAGCTTACTTAAGAGGCAATCTAGAAAACAGAAGAGAAAGAAGGGAGAAAAGGCCATGTTATCAAGTTGATCATCATTGTGAATGCCCAAGGCTTGATGCTGCTGGGATATTCTAAAGAGCCATAAAGTATCTCTCACAGCTGTCTTCCTGAAGAGGAGGTAGGAGCATTTATCCATCCATCCCCACTACCGTTGTATCAAGGATTTTTTTCAGAAAGATAATGACTCCCTTAAACTTTGAACATTTAGGTTGTATAGGCCATTGTAATGCCACTAGTGAAAGATGGGCTGAGAGGATGTGAAGTGGAGCATAAGAGATGTCCACTGCAGTTCACCCGTACCACAAGATCCACTGTGTCCTACATGAAGTCCAATCCAAAGCCTTCAAGATGGTGGCTGGCAACAATCTACAAAAGACTCAATTCAGGAAAGTTAATAGAACGGGTTATACTCCACACTGCTGCAGTGGTCCCAAAGCTATAGTTGGTATTTATAATCTATCTCCTCTTTCATTCATTCTAGATTCCTTTCACCCTTGGCCTGCAACCAAGGCCAGCAAAGAGCATGCTAGAGTAAGGGGAAGTTGCTACTATAGGAAATGAGCTTCCAGAACCTATGACGGGAGCTTTATGAAATGTGTTGGATTTTTATTAAAATTCAAGCTGATCCACACTGGTTCTGTTGGACCCTAGGCATGGGAATGATTGCTGGCTGTATAAATAATAACTATTTTGTGAATAATTCTCTCCACCATTACTGGATAGAATATGTTGCATCCATTATGTGTTTTGCAGCAGGAAAAAAATTTTGAAAACTACTGATCCAGTAAACAACTAATATTATATCTGTAATCTTGATTTGCATTTAAAATTTTCTGGAAAGTAAAGGAAACATCTTGATTAAATATTATTATCCATAATATTTTAGGCAAAGAAATACTTTTTATGCTTATATAAGAATTAACCCTTTTGTTTTCTTTGTATAAATGCTGGAATCCTATTTCATAACACAGCCCACTAAGGCCCTTAACTTTTGTTTTGTTTTGTTTTGTTTTTGAGATGGAGTTGCACTGTGTTGCCCAGGCTGGAGTACAGTGGTGTGATCTTGGCTCACTGCAATCTCTGCCCCCTGAGTTCAAGTGATTCTCCTGCCTGAGCCTCCCAAGTAGTGGGAGTACAGGCACACACCACCACGCCCAGCTAGTTTCTGTATTTTTAGTAGAGGTGGGGTTTCACCATGTTGTCCAGGCTGGTCTCAAACTCCTGACCTCAGGTGATCTGTCCACATTAGCCTCCCAGAGTGCTGGAATTACAGGTGTGAGGCAACACGCCCAGCCACTAAGGCCCTTAACTTATTACAGTGTGCTAGTTACATTTAGGCAACTAAATAAAAATCTTATGCCATCCAATATAAAAATAAAATCATTAGAGAAATTTAATTATAAGAAAAGCCCAGGAGAAGGAAAACCATACACAGACACCAGACATACACACAGACATACAATATTATTAATTTTTAAAATTAATATCCTACTTAAGATGTCAAAACTTAGTTTTGATAGAGGCAGACAAATGCCTAGGCAGATAGGGGGCAGATCCCCAGCAAAACCCCATCTCCAAGCTGAAGACAGTTTAAAGCCTGAAAGCCAAGCTACAAGTTAAATCCTCAGACTGGATTGAGAACTTGTCCTCCCATTTGGTGCACCTTCCTCTGATTAGTTCCCATCCTTCACCTATTTTACATATACCTACCCTTTCCTAATTGGTTTTCTACACTGTCATGCCCACCTTTGAGTGGTGTCATCCCTTTAACTTTTTTTGCATACTCACAAACCAATCAGCATGCACTCCCCATTCTGAGTCCATAAAAGGCCCCAGACCCAGCCACACAAGGGATCCATCCCCACCCTGCCCCTTTCCACTGAAAGCCATTTACATTGCTCAATACAATTATTCTCCACCCTCTTCACCCTCCAATGTCTTGCATATTCTCATTCTTCTTGTGCGCGGTACAAGAGCTCAGGAACAAATGTGGGTACAAGCTATAACACAGGCAAGCTGAGGCACACCAGTGTGGCTGAGGAAGGCCCTGCATGGAGCATTGCTGGCCAGGGGTCATCGGCTTGCAAAGTGAGAAGAAAAGTCCTGCATCAGTTTGATGTCAGGCCTATATTTGGCCAAGGGACTTGATAACAGTGCTAATCTGTCCAAAGACATAAGGAAGTATTCACATTTGGTGACAATGCAATAAGATATACTTGAAAGTATTTTGCAAAAATACATAAAGATGAGATCAAACTGTAGAATGCAAGTTTTACTCTCATTGTTATTGCTATTAATATTTTTGTTCTTCAGGTCTATAGTTTCTTATCTAAAACCCTTAGGCCAGGTGTTTTGAAATTCAGAATTAAAAAAAAAGTTATAAGTAATACTGTACATTTACCACGTATGACATAACAACCCCATTTAGTCTGAGGAAGAGCTCTGTAACAAACATATTAATAATTATGCAACAAAATATATGATTATTCACACTAAATTAAATAAATAAGAGCCATGAAAAATCATTACATTTCAGGCCAAGTTTTGCCAGCAAATGAATTCAAGTCAGGTCAGGTGTGAAACGAATTACAAAACCTACTTTGGGGCTTTTTAAACTTCAGAATTGCAAATATGGGTTTGTGGACTCTATCATCTTTGTCATTATATAGCTCAAGCTTTGATTATAAAATAAAAATATCACCTGTGCGCAGAGTGTTTGCTGAGTGTTGGTGCTTAAAAGGTCCCATTCGCGGAGGAAATGGAATATGCTTTCTCACTAGAGCTGGCTCCCAGACTTTGCCATTTATTAAGTGTGTTTCCTTGAGAAAGTCACCTTCTCTGAACTTTATTTTTCTCATCTATAAAATGTGTATGGTAACTCTGTGGACCCTTGACATTCCCATGGGTTATATCTTGAGATCGTATGAAACCACAAACTTGTGAATATCAACAGATAATATAATTTCTCACAAAATTTAGTAAATTGTCACTGAGCCCAGTTGTTTATCTACTAGCTAATGTGTTGCCACTCATAAGTAGTGGGCAGTCTAGATGGCGGAGTTTATAGAAAATGATTGCTCAGGCCAGGTGCGGTGGCTCATACCTGTAATCCCAGCACTTTGGGAGGCTGACACAGGCAGATCACCTGAATTTAGGAGTTCAAGATCAGACTGGCTAACATAATGAAACCCTGTCTCTACTTAAAATTAAAAAATTAGCCAGGCATGGTGGTGCATGCCTGTAATCCCAGCTACTTGGGAGTCTGAGGCAGGAGAATCGCTTGAACCTGGGAGGCAGAGGTTCCAGTGAGACAAGATCGTGCCACTGTACTCCAGCCTGGGTGACAGAGCGAGACTCCATTTAAAAATAAATAAATAATAATGATTGTTCAAAGAGCAGTTGGAATGAAAATGTTGGTTTGTTTTTGCTGTTTCAAATGCAACATATCTTGGTTATTTAAGCAGAGATACAAACTTAGTTTCTATATATGCAGCTATATTTTGTCTTGGGCAAGACACATTCATGAGAAGAGTCCAAATGTGAAAATAAAATATGTGGCTAAGCTTGGACTTTTGATAATATCAAAGTGGTTTTAAAGGTCTCTACTTGAAAAAAAAAAAAAAAAACTCTGCACAGAGAGTTTTGAAAACAGTAGTCATTTACATCTAGTAACTTTATTTGAACTTGTAATTTCTCTAAGAAGTTGAAAAGAAATAGTTATACATTTTAGATAATGGCTGCCAAATCATGAGAACTTTAAATACTTAAATGTGCAGAGAGTTCATTCATAAGCCAAACTTTTACAAGCTTTAAAATTTCACTTTTAAGTTACTTGCACTCCTCCTGTACAAAAAAAGGCATTTGGAAATAAACATTCCACTGATGTTATTTTTAATCAAATACATTGACAGGATACTTTTTTTGATGATTAAGAGTCCTTCACTTGGGGAGATAACAGGATTCAGGGACTGTCTAGAGCCATTTACGTTTACAATCCAACTGAGTTTAAGTTAAGTGCTGATCATGAATCTAGAGGGCATGATAAAGTTAAATAACTTGGAATGCCTAGAGTGTGACATTTTTTGGTGTATAAGATTCAAAAGTGGGTTAAATGAATTTTGAGATTTCACAATTAACAACCAAAAAAATAACACTTCAATTCCATCTCAGACCTAGAGAATTAAAATGACTGTCATGAAATCACACCCTCATGAAGTAGAAGATCACAGAATTAAATCATCAATCAAATCTTGGGAAGAAGGGAGATATTATCCACTTGATATCTGTATAAGTTTTAAATGAGTACTATATGTGCTTGGAAATGAAAATCTGCTGTTCCAGCCTGGACAACAAAATGAGACCTCATCTCTACAAAAAATGAAAAAGTTAGCCAGGCATGGTTTCATGGGCCTATGGTCCCAGCTACATGGGAGGCTGAGGCGGGGAGATCACTTGAACCCAAGAGGTCAAGGCTGCAGTGAGCTGTCATTGTGCCATTGCACTCCAGCCTGGCTAACAGAGTAAGACCCCATCAAAAAAAAAAAAAGAAAGTGGAGAAAGTGGAGTTTGAGACCAGACTGGCCAAAGTGGTGAAATCCCGTCTCTACTAAAAATACAAAAATTAGCTGAGTGTGGTGGCCCACGCCTATAATCCCAACTATTTGGGAGGCTGAGGCACAAGAATTGCTTGCACTCAGTAGGCAGAGGTTTCTGTGAGCTGAGATCGTGCCACGGCACTCCAGCCTGGGTGACAAAGCAAGACTCTGTATCCAAAAAAGAAAGAAAGTAAAGAATGAAAGTCTGCTGTCAAATCTACTGACAAGCAATGGAAGTCTTCTCTTCTCTGTCCCAAGAGAATGTTAGTAGTTCTTAGGGATGATGTTTAAAATGAACTGTTTTCTCTAGACTGTCCTTTGACATAATAAGAATGAGAATGGTCAGTTATCTTGTGTGACTGGGTCTAGATGGTATCCTTATTGTGGTTTTTGAAAAATGGCAATGATTATAGATGAGAATGCTAATACTTGATAGGTGTGATATCACTAATAAATATAAAAACTTATTTCTAAGACAATAAAAAATACATTAGAATTTTATTTTCCAAGATGCTGTTTTTTTAATTTATTTATCTATGATCTGGGGCAAATTATTTAATTTCCTTAAGATATTGAAAATAATGCTAATGATTTAAAAGAATTTGATGACAGTAGCTCTAATAGCTCTCTTAGACTGTTTTGTGCTGCTATAACAGAATACCACAGGCTGGGTAATTTATAATACACAGAAGTTTATTTGGCACCTGCTTCTGGAGGCTGGGAAGTCCAAGATTGTGGAGTGGGCATCTGGTGAGGGCCTTCTTGCTGCATCAGCCCATGGTGGAAGGCAGAAGGGCAAAAGAGCACTCGCAAGAAAACAAGAGATTGAATTTGCAGCCTCAAGCCCTTTTAAAGTTGGCATTAATCCATTCATGAGAGTGGAGTCCTCTTGACCTGAACATCTCCCATTAGACTCCACCCACTTTCCAACATTGTTGCAATTGGGAATTAAGTTTCCAAAACGTGCTTTTTAAGGAACACATTCAAACCATAGAAATGGTTTTAAGTAGTTTCTGATGCACCTGGGATATCAAGGCACTCAGAGGAAGAAAAAAAGTTGAGTGATTTATGAATCCTTCTATTTTGCCCCTGGTAGATTCTGACTAAGAAAGATGATACAACTGATACAATCAGTATCTCGTAAGAATTCGTATTAGAATCACCCACATTAGTCAGAGAAACTCTAAATGATAACATGTTTCTCACTAGTAAGACTTGTTTTATGGGCATAGTGGCTCACGCCTATAATCCCAGTATTTTGGGAGGCTGAGGTGGGCAGATTGTTTGAGCCCCAGGGTTTGAGACCAGCCTGGGCAACATAGCAAAACTCTGTCTCTACAAGCAATACAAAAATTAGCTGGGTGTGGTGGTGTGCACCTGTAGTCCCAGCTCCTAGGGAGGTTGAGGTGGGAGGAGCCCTTGGGCCCAGGAAATTGAGCCTGCAGTGAGCAGTGAGCATGTCACTGCACTCCAGCCTGGGGACAGAGTGAGACCCTATCTAAAAGACCTTGTAAAGAGTATGAAAAAATGAACTACAGACAGGAAGAAAATACTGGTGAATCACATATTCAACACAAAGCCTTGTATCTAGACTACAGAAAGAACACTCAAAACTCAACAGTAAAAAACTAAACAATCCAATTTAGAAAGTGGGCAAAAGACAGGAACAGACATTTCCTGTCTGAAGGAAATGTCCTGTGTCCCAATGAAGAGGACACACAGATGGCAAATGAGCACCTGAAAAGATGCCCAACATCACTAGCTTTTGGGGGGAAATGCAGATTAAAACTACAAGATATTCCTACACACCTATCAGAATGGCTAAAATAAAAAATAGCAATAACACCAAACGCTTACAAAGATATGAAGAAACGGAATCACTCACTGCTGGTGGGAATGTAAAATGGTACAGCCACTCTAGAAATTAGTTTCTCATTCTCTAAACAAGTGCTTACTATACAACCCAGCAATTGCACTCTAGGACATTTATTCCAGATAAGAGAAAATTTATGTCAACACAAAAACCTATAAAAGAACATTCATAGCATCTTTTTCTTAATAGTAAAAAACCAGAAACAACCAAACGTCCTTCAGGGGAGGAAGAGTGAAATGGAATACAATAAAAAGGAACAAGCTGTTGACACACACAACTTGGATGATCTCAAGGAAATTATGCTGAGTGAAAAAAAAATCCAAAGATAACATAGTATATGATCCTATATAACATTCATAAAATAAAATAACATTCATAAAATAAAACATATAACATTCATAAAACAAAATAATATAACATTCATAAAATAAAAAATAACAAAATTATAGGGATGAAGAACAGATTAGTGGTTGCCGGGGGCTGGGGATAAGAACATGGTGGGTGGGTATGGTTATAAAAGGATAATGTGGCTGGGCGCAGTGGGAAGCTCAGGCCTGTAACCCCAGCACTTTGGGAGGCTGAGGCAGGAGGATCACTTGAGGTCAGGAGTTTGAGATCAGCCTGACCAACATAGTAAAACCCAGTCTCTACTAAAAATAACAAAAACTAGCTGAGTGTGGTGGCGGACACCTGTAATCCCAGCAACTCCGGAGGCTGAGGCAGGAGAATCGCTTGAACCCAGGCAGCAGGGGGGCTGGGGGTGGAGGTTGCAATGAGCCAAGATCACACCACTGCACTCTAGCCTGGGCAACAGAGCGAGATACCATCTGAAAAAAAAAAAAAAGATAATGTAAGGGAGGCTTGCGGATGGAACTGTTCTGTATATTGACCGCGGTGGTGGTTACAAGAGTCTGCGTATTTGATAAAATTGCATAGAACTACACACTCATACAAATGAGTACATGTAAATGTGGTGACATCTAAATAAGTTCTATGGGTTGTACCAATGTCAATTTCCTGGTTTTAATATCGTGTTATTCAAGATGTTATCCTTGGGGAAAACTAAGCGAAGGATCCATAGGACCTCATTGTACATTTTTTGATAATTTCCTGTGAACCTGTAATTACATCAAAATTAAAAGTGTTTAAAAATTGGTGAGAGCTTGGGTTGTGTGTTTATGGAAAGGCCCGAATAGTAAGAGGCTACGTAGTAATTAGTATAGTAGCCTCCTTTCTCCCTGAAGAATTGGTGGGTCTAGGTCTTTGAAAGTTTGGTGGAAGAAAATGAATTCTGCTCTTTCTCATGTCTGTTCTTCCTATTTTAGACATTGCCACTCTCATTATGAAATACACACAAAATCGAATAAAACTTTAGAAGTTTTTAAAGCCCTCTCTGCTATGTGATGACTTCTGTTCCTCCTCCATTTATCATCACCAACACACTAAAATTTATTGGGTATGTATTTTGTTTCGGTCACTGTTGCAAATTTCCCAAACCCAACTTAAAAGAAAAACGGAAATTTTTGATTTACCTAACTCCAAACTCCAAAGGATGGACCTGGTTTCAGGCACAGCTGACTGTCAGTATGTTTATCAGTGTCAATCTCTCTTTCTCTCTCTCTCTCTCTCTCTCTCTTCATCTCTCATTGCTGGCTGGTGTCATTGTAAAATAGCCTCTCTCTATGTAAGCTATATTGTCCTTACATGTCAGATTAACAGAATGAGAACGCCTTCACCATAGCCCCTGCACAAATCCAGAGATTGATCCCTGAATTGTGTAAGATTATTATAGAAAGAGGGAAGGCACAGTTTTCCAAAACAGGGGTGCTGTGTAGGCCAAAAAACAAAAAATCATACACTCACATTTTAAAAATAACAAAAACTAAATCATTCAGAAGCTAATTATCATCCCAGTGTCTTCCACTGAGCAGGTGGTGTTGCCATGACTCAAAGTCAGATTGTCCAGCTCCACTGCTCAATCTCTCAATCATGAGGTCACACTATCTCCAAGAATCCTTGCTCTCCTGGTTAGATAATCCCAGTTCCTAATAATACTTCTATATTTTTATTTTCCACCATATGCTAATTGACTCTTTATCAATTCCAGGTTCTCGTCTCCCAAATTGACTACAACAAAATAGGAAATAGAACTCAGGAAGATTCTAAGCAATGGTTTATACAGTGAAAGATTGTTCATTATTCCAGTATAGTTTAAGGGTATATCACCATTTATGCATATGTGCTTAAAGTTTGAATAATAGTATAAATAGAAGCTTCATAAATCAGATTATTTCCCTGATTCATTTACATACATTCTATAGTGCCCACTATGTGCCAAGTTATCTTGACACCACCAAGAACTTGAGATATTAGAAGGATATAAAAGCAAATATAAAATGAGTGTTTTTAAAATGATAAAAGGGATTTAAAACCTTACTTGGAGTTCTCACTCTACTAAAAGGAGACAGATAGATAATAAGCAAATGAAGAATTATCTAGATATAGACATGTAGTATGGTATTATCAGGAGGCTATAAGTGCTCAGGGGGAAAAAAAGTTATGCAAAGGAGATAGGAAGTGCTGAGAGGAAGGAAGTTTCTGTTAACTATCAGGTGATCAAGGAAGGAAGATGTCATCAATAAGATAACATACTATCTACCTCAAATGCCTTTCCCAGTATAGAATTAACTCCGTATACCTGAAGATCTCTAAGATAGAGTAATAATGATGTGGTGGGATAGAATAGGAGTTAGAAGCAATTCTTTGATATTTTTAAATTTTAACTTTAATTTTTCTATTTTTGTAGAGACAGGGTCTCCCTATGTTGCTCAGGCTGGTCTGGAACTCCTGGGCTCAAGCAATCCTCCCACCTCGGCCTCCCAAAATGTTGGCATTACAGGGGTGAGCCACCATGTTAAAAAGGGAATAAAAGTATAGGAGGAGAGAAGGATGAAAGCAAAAAAGTTCAAGTTGGTTTTATTTGATCAACAATTGCCACCAATCAATTGTTGGCAATTGAACCAACAGACATTAAACATATATTAGGTTGGTGCAAAAGTAATTGAGGTTTTGCCATTACTTTGCACCAAACCAATAGATGTCATAATAGAGAAGACCAGAGATGACCTGCTTGCAAACCTACTCAGTTAATACAATGATTGCCTTAACTTTTTTTTTCAGTTTTCTCTAAGAAGTAAATATATTGTCTATTTTTGCTTTTTCCCTTTAAACTGTTTAAAAACTTTAAAATTATGGTTGAAACTTGGGAAGATTGAAAGTAGCTTACATCTGAATTCACACTAATGGATGAAACATAGAAAAAGGACATGTGATTAATTTTTTAGAAAAAAGGAATTTGATTACAGATGAACAAAGAGAATAAGCTGCTCAACATTGGCTAACCTTATTCTCAGAAATTTCTTAAATTTCTTAAAATAATATCAATTACTATTTAATTTAGAGCAACATGACATGCATATTTATACAATTTTCAGCATTTCATATCTGTATTAAAAATACAGATATTTTTTACTTAAAAAATTAGAGCTTAAATTATTTGCGATACTGGAGATAAAATGAGTAGTGATTACCCTTTTTATAGCATTAACTAACATGTCACTTATTTTTATACTCAGAAATTCATTCCAGGTATCTTTCAATTATTTAAACTTTTTAAAAAACATCAAATTATACCAACTATTTTTCTCTTCACTTTTTTCAATCACTTTTGCCCAAATGCAATAAAAATTTTGATCTGAACATGTCTATATAAAAACTGTATATATTTTTTCATAGATACCAGATGCCTTTAGAAAATATAATAATGTTTTGATTTATTTTTAAAGAGATTGAAAATTAGTCTAGCAAGAGAAAAGTGGCTATACTGTGTAGAAATAATAAAAATTACTTTATCATTTGTCCTTGTATTTTTATAGCTATCATTTAATTTTAGGTTCCATTTTTACAACACTTCATAGGTCTAGAAATATCTGTTTTTTTGCCAGCTTTGTCCAGATGTGATTTATAAATATGTCAAGAAAATCTAATAAATTTTCCTTAGCGGGTATTAATATTTTCATTGCAATTTAAGGAACAAGAAAAGATTCTGCCTTCAATGGACTGAATTTTTTTTAATGTCATGTTCCAAATTTGCAGTGACATTGCTGCTTTTCTTTAATGGCTTTACTCTCAGAACATCTATCACGTGAAAATCTAGCCTTGTGGGCATCAATGTAAATGTAAAAAGCCATTGACTTTGCTTTTTTAAAAATTCTCTTATTACTTTTCTCAAAAGAAATTTATTTCTCAAGGTTCTCTCTGAGATATACCCATGCTGCTTTCAGATGGCATCTTAACCTTCCATGGCCAGCACTTAGAGAATTCATCAAAACTATCCCCACCTGCAATGCTTCATGACCCCAAGAGGCTGAAGAGATGAAACCTCTTTTGCAAAAGAATGACTCTTGAACTTTCATACAAATCTTTTATTTGCCATTAGCCCATCAGTCCACACTACATTCACTGGGTGAATCTAAAAAGAACCTCAAAAGGAAGGACTTTTCATAATGTTCCTTATTATTTTTGTAAATGGTTTAAAATTAATTTTAGCAAGTGATTAGAGAAATAAGAAAAGTTTTCCTTTCCTGTAAAGGATGTTGTATTTCTTACAATTACGTGAACTGTTGTGTCATTATCAGGGCAAAGTTAATTATCCTACAACAGGAAGTCTTAAGAAACATCAATTTATTTGGTCTATAGTCTTCCATTTCTTGTATTCATTGTACTTTCATTGTCTTTTAGAAGAGCATTTCTCCTGGAATGATTTCTCAGTACAGTTCAGTTCATTCAAAAGTCCTTCTAAATCAATATTGTTAAAATGTTCATACCACCCAAAGCAATCTACAGAGTCAATTCAATCCCTATTAAAATACCAGTGATATTCTTCACAGAAGTAGAAAAAAAAAAATCCTAAAATTTATATGGAACCACAAATGAACCAGAATAGTCAATGCTATCCCGAGCAAAATAACAAAACTGGAGGAATTACATTACCTGACTTCAAATCATACTACAGAGCTATAATAACCAAAACAGCATGGTACTAGCACAAAAACAGACATACAGACCAATGGAACAGAGTAGAAAAGCCAGAAACAAATCCATATATCTAAAGTCAACTCATTTTTGACAAAGTTGCCAAGAACATACACTGGAGAAAGGACAGTCTCTTCAACAAATGGTGCTTGGAAAACTGACAATCTGTATGCAGAAGAATAAAACTAGACTTCTGTCACCATATACAAAAATCAAGTCAAAATGGATTAAAGACTTAAATCTAAGACCTCAAGCTATGAAACTACTAAAAGAAAACATTAGGGAAACTCTCCAGGACATTGGAGTAGGCAAAGATTTCTTGAGGAATACTCCACAAACACAGGCAACCAAAGCAAAAATGCACAAAGGGCTAAGAAACTTCATCAAGTTAAAAAGCTTCTGCACAGCAAATGACACGATCAACAAAGTGAAGAGACAACCCACAGAATGAGAGAAAATATCTGCAAGCTATCTATCTGACAAGAAATTAATAACCAGAATATATATGAAGCTCAAACAACTCTATAGGGAAAAAAATCTAATAATCCAATTTAAAAATGGGCAAAGGATTTGAGTAGACATTTCTCAAAAGGAGACCTATAAATAGCAAACAGGTATATGAAAAGGTGCTCAACATCATTGATCATCAGAGGAATGCAAATCAAAACTACAATGAGATATCATCTCACCTCAGTTAAAATGGCTTATATCCAAAAGACAGACAATAACTAATGCTGGCAAGGATGTAGAGAAAGAAGAACCTTTGTAACACTGTTGGTGGGAATGAAAATTAGTACAACCACTATGGAGAACAGTCTGAAGGTTCCTCAAAAAGCAAAAAATAGAGGTACAATATGATCCAGCAATCCCACTGCTAGGTATATATTCAAAAGAAAGAAAATCAGTATGCTGAAGAGATATCTGCACTCCATGTTTATTACAGCACTATTTATAATAGCCAAGATTTGGAAGCAACCTGTGTCCATCAACAGATGAATGGATTAAAAAATGTGGTACATATATACAATGGAGTACTATTCAACCATAAAAGGAATGAGATAGTGTCATTTGCAACAACATGGAATGGAACTGGAAGTCATTATCTTAAGTGAAATAAGCCAGGCACAGAAACACAAACTTCCTATATTCTCACTTATTCGTGTGAGTTAAAAATTAAAATAATTGAACTGAAAGAGGTAGAGACTAGAATGATGGTTACCAGAGGCTGGGAAGGCTAGTGGGGGAGGGGAGGAAGTGGGGATGGTTAAAGGGTACAAAAAATAGAAAGAATGAATTAGATCTAGTATTTGCTAGCATAACAGGGTGACTATAGTCAATAATAATTTAATTGTATATTTAAAAATAACATGACTATATGATTGTTTGTAACACAAAGGATAAATGCTTAAGGTGAAGGATACCGCCTTTACCCTGATATGATTATTACTTATTGCATGCCTGTATTAAAATATCTCATATATCCTATAAATATGTATACCTACTATGTGTCCACAAAAATTAAAAAAACAAAAACAAACGACAAATTCCTTCCAAATCAAGAGATTTTCCTGCAAGCAGAGAGGTTGATATCTACATAGTTTGAAGCAACCCCAATGGGAACCCCATAGTTATAGAAACACCAATAATCCTAATTATCAGTTATAGTAACCCTAATTATTGGGGTTACTATATATTATGAAATGTTATGAATTAGGATTATTGGGGTTACCATAGAGCTTATGACATATTAGTGTTGAAAGAGAACTCGGTTATAAAGAAGGAATTCTATCCAGATGCCAAAGGCTTTTGTGGAGAGGATTGAAAGGTATCCTGTCATTAAATGATAGTTATCCACCTTCGGAAGCAAACAGGCCCCCAATCACTTGGTCAGTTTCCTGTAATTGTCACAAATGACTGTCTGTTCTAGAGTCTGAGCTCTGTAGCTCCACAATTGGCTTCTATCCTGAACTCTGTTTAGAGATCACAGGCTAAATTGGGTCTTTGGAGTACTTCGCTTTCAACTTCCATAACTTCAGTGGAACTTTGACTTCTTAGTATTAGACATCCTTAAGCAAAAACTTTCCTCTGCATTTCAAATTTGAAATTAGGGTAGTATTTCTTTTTCTTTTTTCTTTTTTTTTTTTTTTTTTGAGACGGAGTCTCGCTCTGTCGCCCAGGCTGGAGTACAGTGGTGCGATCTCGGCTCACTGCAAGCTCCGCCTCCCAGGTTCACGCCATTCTCCTGCCTCAGCCTCCCCAGTAGCTGGGACTACAGGCGCCCGCCACCCCGCTCGGCTAATTTTTTGTATTTTTAGTAGAGACGGGGTTTCACCATGTTAGCCAGGATGGTCTCCATCTCCTGACCTCGTGATCCGCCTGCCTCAGCCTCCCAAAGTGCTGGGATTACAGGCCTGAGCCACCGTGCCCGGCCAATTAGGGTAGTATTTCTAAATGGCTCAGCCTGCATCAGCATAAGCAGTGAATAGTAGGACACTGGGAAGATATATTGTCTTAGTCAATTTGGGCTGCTATTTAAAAATACCATAGGCCAGGCATGGTAGCTCATGTCAGTAATCCTAGCACTTTGGGAGGCTGAGGTGAGAAGATCACTTGAGCCCAGGAGTTGGAGACCAGGCTGGGCAACATAGGGAGACCCTATCTCTACACAAAATAAAACTATCTGGGTGTGGTGGTACACACCTGTAGTCCCAGCTACTTGAGAGGCTTAGGTGGGAGGATCACTTGAGCCTGGGAGACTGAGATTGCAGTGAGCTGTGATTATGCCACTGCACCCTAGCCTGAGTAACAAAGCGAGACCTTGTTAAACACAAAAAACAAAAAACAAAAAAACCATAAACTAAGTGGCTTATAAAGAACAAATATTTATTTCTCACAGTTTGGAGGCTGGGAAGTCCAGGATGAATGCACTGGCAGATTCAATGTCTGGTGAGGGCCCACTTCCTGGTTCACAGATGGCTGTCTTTCTGCTGTTTCCTCATCTGGTAGAATGGGTAAGGGAGCTCTCTGGGGCCTTTTTTCTAAGAGCACTAATCCCATTTATGAGGGCTCCACACTCACTATCTAATCATCTCCCAAAGGCCCTACCTCCAAATATCATCACATAGGGATTAAGATTTCAACTTAAGAATTTTGGGGGAATACATTCAGTCTATAGCGTGTATGAAAGGGTGCAGGTGGTCTTAGAGATGATAAAACAGAACACAGAACTTTCAGAATTTTGAGAGTCTATATATGGCTGACACTTGAATGCTCATTAAATGGGTGAATACACATCCGTAAAGCATTTATTTGTAGCAGGTTATTATTATTTTACTGATAGTATCCACTGTCCACTTTTTAGATAATGATGCTGTTCTTAGTTGAGTCATATCAAAGTGAGTGTAAAGACCAATGCTCTCTGCTTGGCTTTTATAAAGTATTTTCTGCCCTGAAAAAATTAAAGCTAGGAATTATAGCAGAGTCATTGATGCAGACATGTCTTTGGTGAATGCCTTCGTGAAGTGGGAGAGGAGCATTTCAAGTTACTAAGAACATCTAGGACTATGTAATAAAATTTGGATATTTCATGCCAAAAATAGACAAATTTTGCTTGTGCTAAGATGCAAAGACTGCCACCATCCAATCCAACATGTTATTATAATATGTGACCTAGACTTCATTCTTTCTTCAAAGTTGAAATATTATTCACATTATAAAATTCATCCTTTTACAGTGTACAATTCAATGGTTTCTAGTCTATTCACAAGGCTGTATGACTGTTACTACTGTCTAATTCCAGAACATTTTCATCACCCCAAAAGGAAAACATTATACTTAGAAGCAGTCACTCTCACCAGTCCCTGAAAACCACTAATCTATTTTCTGTCTCCATGGAGTTGCTTATTCTAGACATTACACATAAATGGAATCATACAATATGTGCCCTTTTGTGTCTGGCTTCTTTCTCTTGGGATAAGTGTTTTCAAGTTTCACGTAGGTTGTAGCATATATCAGTACTTCGTTCCTTTTGGCCATGTCATGAGCTTCTGCAGTATCCTCTTACCTGGTCTCCCTGCTTCTATTCAGGTCCCCCAGAACCTGCTCTTCACTGAAGCTGGAGTGATCTTTTTCAAATATAATTCAGATCATCTCACTCCTCTTCTTTAAATCCTCCAAAGGCTTCCCATTTTACTTAGAGAAAAATCTGAACTCATTATTATGGCCTCTAAGACTCATCAATGATCAAGACCGTACCCTGCCTACTTCACTGACCTCAGCTCCCCACACTCCATTCAGTCACTCCGTGCCAGCTACACTGGCTTCCTGCTGCTCCTTAAACCTTTGAGACTTGTTTCTGCCTCGGGACCTTTGCACTTGATGGTCCCTCTGTCTGGGGTTCCTTTTTCACAGTTCTTCCCATAACTCATTCCTTCTCATCATTCAGGCCTCCCATAACCTCTCCTCAGGGAGGCATGCCTAGATGATCCTGGCTCAAGTATCTTTCCCCCAACTGCCAGCCACCTTCTATTATTTCATTACCCTGGTTTAATTTCTTTTATAGCATTTGCTACTAGCTGAAATTGCTAATTTTAAAATTTACTTTCTTATTATCTGACTCCCTTGAAAATCTGCCAACTCCAAGGCAGAGACATCACTGCTATATCCCAAGCTCCCAGAATGGAGCCCAGTTCGATTAATATTTGAAGGACTTCATGACTTCACCTTGCCTAGAACCCTTAAATTTGCCAGATCTTGCCTCTACTCTTAGTTCCTGAAGCTGGATCTCTTTGCTTATTACTAGACTTCCCTATTGCCAACTGACTGTATATGTGTATATATGTATGTGTGTATATATGTATGTAAGTATATATGTATTCATTCATTCATTCATCCACTCATAGAGACACAGTTTCACTCTGTTGCCCAGGCTGGAGTGTAGTGGCACAATCATAGCTCACTGCAACCTCAAATTCCTGGGCTCAAGCAATCCACCTGCCTCAGCCTCCTGAGTAGCTAGGACTACAGGTGCACGCCACTGCATCCAACTAAATTTTCTTCTTATTTTTTGTAGAGATGAGGTTTCATTATGTTGCCCAGGCTGGTCTTGGACTCCTGGCCACAAGTGATCCTCCTACCTTAGCCTCTCAAAGCTTTGGGATTACAGGCATGAAATACCACCTAGTTGCCTGACTGGTTTCTATCTATTGCTGACTCTCTCATTCTCCTGATATCCCACTCTCCTCCCCTTCTTAATCCTTTCCATGACAACTTTTCTAGACATCTCTATCACAAGCTAGTAGGTCTTGCTAATCTGCAGGCCCTTGACCAATTGAACCTTCATTGTTATAGATTGTCAGCAGAAAGCAAAGTCCAGTTGCCAATTTGTGGTGAAGAATGCAAGAGATAATAGGTGAGAGGAATCAGCATGGCATTAAGAATCAAACTTTCAATCTGATACAGAATAAATGGAAATGCTCTCAAAGCTGTTATATATGGATATACAAGCTCAACTTAAATGAATGTGAATTTAGAAGTACAGATTGGAATGTCTGTAACTAAATTATCAAGGGACCACTGCAGTGATCTGGGATTTCACTTCTTTGCAATGCTTGGACAAAGGGGTACCGGTGGAATCAGCTTCCATTTAGTCATCTGTTCCCAGAGGAATCCAGTGCCTATCTGCCCCCACTTTCCCTATTCCCCTATCTATTTTCTCGTATCATTCAAGTCACATAATGGCATGACCTTCAAGCCTGCAAGTCTTTTCCTGAACATTTCTTCAAAAATAACAACTCATATTAAAAATAATGGAAGAAAGCCATAAATAGGGAGAAAATATTTGCCACATATTTAATCAAACAAATGTTCCCAAATACATAAAGCATTGTTATAATGAATAAGAAAAAAGCTAACAACCCAATGGGGGAAAATGGGCGAAATAAATTTCCACTGAGATATTTCACAGAAGAGGAAGCAATAATGGCCAATAATTTGTGGAAAATTACTCAACCTCTTTAGTAAACTGGAATTGCAAATTAAGTCCACAATAAGAAGTCACACTCGCTGGGCTCGGCGGCTTATGTCTGTAGTCCCAACACTTTGGGAGGCTGAGGCAGGGGGATTACCTGAGGTCAAGCGTTCAAAGACCAGCCTGGCCAACATGGTGAAACTTCATCTTTACTAAAAATACAAAAATTAGCCAGGTGTGGTGGTGCACACCTGTAGTCCCAACTACTTAGGAGGCTGAGACAGGAGGATCCCTTGAACTGGGAGGCAGAGGTTGCAGTGAGCCAAGATCGTGCCACTGCACTCCTGCCTGGGTGACAGAGTGAGACTCCATCTCGGAAAAAAAAAAGAAAAGAAGTCACACTCACCAGACTGACAAAGGTTTTTGCATGAATGAATAGCCATGGAAACTTCATTCATGGTTGGTGGGAATGTAAATTGGTATAACACTTTGGAAAACAATGTAAAACAGAGTTTAGCTAGATCATCCCCTGTGACCTAATAACTCCACTCCTGGGAATATGCCTCAGAAAACTCTTGCACATGTACACTAGGGGGCATGTACAAGAACATTCCAAGCAGCCTGGTTCATGCAGGAAAAGAAAAAAAAAAAAAACCTTTAATACACAAGTTGCTTATTTTGCTGAGCTGCTGGGGATATAAAAAACATTGAGCCCACTGTTTCAGGCTTCTCTGCTCTGGCTGACATTTCACTCTCACACTGGCTGCTGCGACTGGTGATCTTTCAGAGCACCTCTGGGAGACACCAGGAAGAAGGTCACGGGGAAGCAGAGCCATGTTCACTTGCTTGCATCTGTAGGTCATTTACATCCTTTGTGCTCCTTTCTTTCTTTTTTTTTTTTACTACTTTGGTAATAAATCAAAGTACAAGAATCTTGAATCCAATATTTTCTCACCCATCCTTGAACTTGGACCAGATGCTAAAATCCAGCCTTTCTTACATGCTTCCTGTGTATAAAGAACTTAAAGAAGGTGGCCATTATTTTTTTTTACCTAATCTGTCAGGTTTTCTCCTGCCTCTCTTCGTATTTCTGACAGAGCACTATCCCAATCTGCCTTGTAATTCAGCTATTTGAGTAAGTTTAGGGTCCTTTACCAAATTGTAACTGTCACTAAATCTTGTATCCCCAAAGCTCAGGTCTTGTTTACAGTAGGTTGAACTGTATGTGCCTGATACATTAAAACTCTTGATTGAGGGAGAAGTATCTTGGTGGAGTAGAATAGCCAGTGGCTTCCTTACATGCTGACAGCCTTGAGCAGATTGTTTAATCTCTCCTGGCATCATAATGAGAATTTCAGTACTTTTACATCCCAGAGATGCCATGAATATTAAATAAAATAGCATGAGAAAATGCCTGACGCAAAAATGCCCCTTCAAAAATGTTAATGTACTTCCTGCCCTTTCCTCAGCGTTCCTCACCTTTCAAAGGGAGGTCAAATAAGACCGGTTTTCACCGGTTTTCACACACTGGGGCCTATGGCGCGGGGGCGAGGGGGCGGGGAGGGGCGGTGCGGGGGCAGGAGGAGCATCAGGAAAAATAGCTAATGCATGCTGGGCTTAATTCCTAGCTGACGGGTTGATAGGTGCAGCAAACCACCATGGAACACGTTTAGCTATGGAACAAACCTGCACATCCTGCGCATGTACCCCGTAACTTGAAATAATAACAATAATAATAATAATAATAAAGACCAGTTTCCCTTTTTCTATAGAAGGAAATTAGGATGTATTAGCTGGTGTCCTGGAAGAGGCTGCTTCCTGAACGTTTCCAATCAAGGAAATAAAGGAAAGTATAGAGATGGAAAGAGGGAGTCAGGTTACGGTAGAAATCAGGATGCAATAGCAGCAGAAATGCATAGAAAAAGGAGTTTCCTTAGGCTTGGAAATCCGTAGGATAACCAGCGCTCCAGACCAGTTAGAAGTGTTTGTGTGTGTGGTCAAGCCCCAGCAGTCCTTTCTTCTTTATCCTTTATTAACAGGCAACTGCATTTCCCTAAGGGGTCTGTGATTTTGCAGGAATTTGGGGGAGGGTCGATAGCATCAACATCAACATCACAGTTGAACCAACACTGCCCTGATATGCACCAGGCATTGCGCTTGGAACTGGGGATAAACCGGGGAACAAAACAGAGGTGCTTCCACAGAGGTGCGTACTAGTGACTGCCGGAGCTCTGGAAGAGGTGAAGGAGAAAGGGCGTCCCACGTAGACCCAGGACAGCAGAGAGCGTCGCCACTACCAAGTTTAAAAACTCAGACGGCCTGGTTTGCCATCCACACCCTGTTCCCAGTCCAGTCCTTCCAAAGGTGGGAATGGTGCATTATTTAAATTCCATTCTCTTTATCCCAGAGCGAAAATGCGTGGTACTTGGGTCAGAAACTCAGGCTAGGGGACTAGGGGGCTCGGGTCCCGCTGCAGGGTGGGGCGCGGGCAGGCAGCGGGGCGGGGTGAGGCGAGGTAGGCCGGGGGCGGCAGGCGGCGAGGTGACGCGCGGCGGGGACCGCGCAGCCCAGCCCACTTGTGCGCGAGATTTAAAAGTTGGCGGCTCGCCGGGCGCTCAGTTCTGTGTCCGGGCCCCGAGGCACAGCCAGGGCACCAGGTGGAGCACCAGCTACGCGTGGCGCAGCGCAGCGTCCCTAGCACCGAGCCTCCCGCAGCCGCCGAGATGCTGCGAACAGAGAGCTGCCGCCCCAGGTCGCCCGCCGGACAGGTGGCCGCGGCGTCCCCGCTCCTGCTGCTGCTGCTGCTGCTCGCCTGGTGCGCGGGCGCCTGCCGAGGTAAGACGGCCCCGCACCAGGCCGCTTCCACGCCATGCGCGCCTCTCTCTGGCTCCACTCACCGCTCTCTTCCACCCTCTTTCTCTCACCTTTACTTGGCTTCTGGGACTTCACTTGGCTTCTCTGGTGCCGCGGGGTTTCCCGCCTCCCAGGCACAGGTCGCCGCCCCAGGGCAACTAGCGACGTAGGAGCAAGGGGCCCGGTCAGGGCCGAAATACCCAGGCGCTGCTCGTTGATGCCCAGCGGAGACCCTGCACGGGGCCGGCTGCGATAGATGGAGACTGGTAGGGTTCCCTCATGCTCGGGATTTCCAGACCCCCCGGCCCGTGGAAACGGGTAGTAAAATAGTGAATATTAAAATGTTTTCCCTTTGATTGCAATTATTGGAGAGATTGATGGTTGAAGCAAAACAAGAGTGAGTTTGATACTTCATCCGCTGAGGCAAGGTAAACTTGGCGAGTGCTCAGCCTCTTTGGTGAGTGAGCTAGTGTTATGCTGAGATAAACCTGAGCGGTACAACGGGCCCCACGCTAACCGCTTAGAAGGGGAGGAGTGGGCTTTGTGCCTTATCGGTTTTCAGGCACTAGATCAGGAAAAGGAATAGAGAACTTCTCATCACACAAAGTCGGAGAGGCAAGTGTGCAAGCCAGGCTTTCAGGCAGTGCGACAGCTACAGCAAGTGATGGCAGATGTGATTTGATAAAAACAGGGACTTGCTGAGCTTGGCTTAGAGGGAAGAAATAGGAAACGCAAGGTCAGGGAAGGAGATCTGAAGCTTTGGAGACATAGCCGAGCAGAACGCAAACGTTCCAGTGGAGATATCATTTTCTGGGTTCTCTAAGGGTTACAGCTTACGTTTGCAGGTGCCTTATGGGGACCGTCATTCATCCCCAAGTCAGGGGTCCCTCCATTGCCAACCACTGCCTGGCTATACATTTTCTAGCTTGGCAGAAGGTTCTCTTAGCTTCCCTCTGCTCTCCTGTCAGTGAGGTAAAAGTGGCAGACTGTTGTGTCATTGTTCAGAACGTTGGGTACTTAAAATCACAACTGCAGAGCCTGTAGTCCAGCCCTCAATTAGAGATGGGGAAATAGAGACCATTATTCTTTTCCTAATCTATGTATTTTTATTATTCTCCTCTCATTGTTTTGATTTTGTCCTTTCCTGAGGCATTGGAGGGGTGTGTGTGTGTGAGAGAGAGAGAGACAGAAAGAGAGACTCCCCTACTTGAAAAGCAAGATAACTTGGCTTTGAAATCCAGGCAGTCAGAAGCTAGCAGACCCAAACCTTCTCCACATAGCCAGTAGTGATACAACATGACTTTCCCCCAAGGTAAATGTTCATCTTTTAGGATTTTAAATATATTATTGGTAACTTAGGATGGTAATCTTTATCTGCCTTCTTAAGGATGCTGATAAGCATAGTTTGAAAACTGACTTTGCTATGTAAAGAAAATGGCTTTCTATGCATTTGCATGCTATACGCTTGCAGTGAATTTTGCATGCGGTGAAATTTGCATCAGAGATAACTGCCTTGGGGTGGGTTGGAGAATTTCAGACTGCTGTTGATTGAACAGTAACTGTAGAAGGCAGCAGCTGGTTCCTAAAAGAGATGAGTCTTGGTTTTTATTTCCAAAAGAGCATATCTGCTGACATACCAATCGTCTCATAAATATCCCCAATATTTTTCAAGTAAAAGAATGAGATACTTCTTTTACTACCCAGAGGCCCCTAGATTGCCCTTTTGTGTCTTCATTACCCTTCAGACCTGCTCTGAATACTAAAAAAACTAATTTTATCTCTTTAAAAATGTGGTAGGAAGGGCAGAGGGTGAATAGCCATGTGATCTGCCCCAGTCCTGAGTCCCTAAAGATGGCACCGAGGGGGGCGTGACATACATAAACAAAACCCAGAGATTATCTACCATGATCAATCATCATGCAAGATGCAACTGGATGCCTCGAAAAACAACATAACAAATGTCGCAACGCCAGAGGAAAATAAAAGTGTCACTAAATGCAGCATCCTTGGCAAAAAACAAACAAACAAACAAAAAAACAATTAGAGCATACAATGGCCATGCGAAGATAAAGGGTCAGCCACAGATTCAGTGGGTGGGAACAATTTACTATTCAGAGAACACTAGTAAAATAAAGAAGGAAACTTCCTATAAGAGGAACACATTTTGAATATCTGCAACAAACTGTTACTTGATTTTGCCTGTGACAATAAGTTATCAAATGGTCAAGACTAAGTTAAGGAGTGTCTTTTCCTGCCCAGGCCTCTTGCTCATAGAATAATTCTTAACGTTCACTTGGCAGTAACGATTTCTCACTTCCCAATCCAACAGTGAAGTACATACTCACAATGAGAAAAGAAAATTGGTGCTACTTTTAGAATAATCAGGTCTGTCTTTCTTATACATAGTGTACTTACGGATATACAAGTTATTATTTCCAGCAGCGTATACTGTGTAAGAATGAAGATTTCACTTTAGTAGATGGTAATGAAGTATAAATATCTTGAAGTTTCTCAGTGAAACTTATCAAAAACAGTACAGTTTTTATGATACAGGCACTGTCTCTGAAAACATGGAAAGTGATCTAGTTACAGTATTGCTGTTTGACAGTATGAAGTCCATATCCAGAATGAAAATCACATTGACTCTAATTAACACATAGACAAAAAAAAGAATAACTCCTCCTTACGTTTGGGTTCAGTCATAGGATATTAGTCGCTTTCTTTTTTTTTTTTTTCTTTTTTGTTGGAGACAGAATCTCGATCTGTTGCCCAGGCCGGAGTGCAGTGGTGCCATCTGGGCTCACTGCAAGCTCCGCCTCCCGGGTTCATGCCATTCTCCTGCCTCAGCCTCCCGAATAGCTGGGACTACAGGTGCCCGCCACCATGCCCGGCTAATTTTTTTGTATTTTTAGTAGAGACGAGGTTTCACCATGTTAGCCAGGATGGTCTCAATCTCCTGACCTGGTGATACGCCCGCCTTGGCCTCCCAAAGTGCTGGGATTACAGGTGTGAGCCACTGTGCCCAGCCAGGATATTAGTCGTTTTCTATAAATTATAGAATTTTTTTTAAATTTTGTTTCCTCTCCTTTTTTTGTTTTTTGTTTTTTTTTTTTTTTTACAGTGAAACTGTGTTTACGTGTTTTTTAGAAGGGCCACAAAATACCCTTTTTCTATTTTATGGAAGTGCCTGGGGCTAAGTTAGGCATAGTGGCCTAAGTGGCCCATGCAAGCTTGGGAAATGGAAAGAAGCAAACTCTCCATGGTTCTGATGAGGCGGTGTGTCTGAACACAGTGAAGTTGAGGTGGAAACTTCCACTTTTACTGGGGGTCGGGGATGGTCAAAAGTATAAGAATAAAAATTAGCATTATTTAAACAGGAATGCTGTGTCAAACAGAATCTCATTTAGTGAGGTCACCAGGTGTTTTATATGGAAATTTGAGAAGCACAGCTTTATCCCTTCCTGAAAACAATGAGCTCAGGGTAGGATCTACCATATAACTGTGACTTTGGGATATATGTTTGTGGTAGGGTGAGAAATATATAATTGAGAAGTGTGTAAGATTGTTTACCCACTTTGAATAGTTGTCCCATGAAAGGGGATTCTGTCAGGTTCTGAAATAAACCAACTCTTTTATGGACTGCATGACCTCTATAAGTTATTTCTAATGCTTAGTACCACAGAAAATGTAGTTGATTACTGTCATTATTATTGTTGTTATTAGAACTTAAATGAAATAATAGTAAAAACTTGTATGAATTCAAGGCAAGAGTTGCCTAAAACATGGTAGAATTAGGAAAAAAAATCTATCAGGATATGCAATCAACCAGACTGATTTTCTGAGTTTTTAGGGCACCCATCATCCGAGTGGTGTACACTGTACCCAATATGTAGTCTTTTATCCCCCAACCCCCTCCTAGCCTCCACCGCCGAGTCCCCAAAGTCCATTACATCACTCTATGTTTTGTGTCCTCATAGCTTAGCTCCCACTTATAAGTGATAACATATGGTATTTAGTTTCCCATTCCTTCACTTCAAATAATGGCCTCTGGCTCCATCCAAGTTGCCGCAAAAGACATTACTTTGTTTCTTTTTATGGCTGAGAGATAGTCCATGGTGTATATATTGACCACATTTTCTTTATCCACTTGTTGGTCAATAGGCACTTAGGTTGTTTCCATATCTTTGCAGTTGCAAATTGTGCTGCTATAAACATGTGTGTGCATGTGTCTTTTTCATATAATGACTTCTTTTCCTTTGGATGGATACCCAGTAGTGGGATTGCTGGATTAAACCGTAGATCTACTTTTGGTTCTTTAAGGAATTTCCATACTGTTTTCCATAGTGGTTGTACTAGTTTACATTCCCACCAGTAGTGTAAAAGTTTTCCCTTTTTACACATCCATGCCAACATCTATTGTTTTTTGACTTTTTAATTATGGCTGATCTTGCAGGAGTAAGGTGTTATCTTGTGGTTTTAATTTGCATTTCCCTGATGATTAGTGATGCTGAGCATTTTTTTCATATGTTTGTTGGCTGTTTGTATATCTTCTTTTGAGAATGTCTATTCATGTCCTTTGCCAACTTTTTGATGGGATTGTTTTTTCTCACTGATTTGAGTTCCTCATAGATTCTGGATACTAGTCCTTTGTTGGATGCATAGTTTGCAAATATTTTCTCCTACTCTGTGGGTTGTCTGTTTACTCTGCTAATTATTTCTTTTGCTGTGCAGAAACCTTTTAGTTTAATTAGGTCCCATTTATTTATTTTTGTTTTTGTTGCATTTGCTTTTGGGGTTTTAGTCATGAATTCTTTGCCTAATCCAATGTCCAAAAGAGTTTTTCCAATGGACCTTCTAGAATTGTTATGGTCTCAAGTCTTATATTTAAGTCTTTGATAGGTCTTGAGTTGATTTTTAAGGTGAGAGATAAGGATCCACTTTCATTCTTCTGTATGTGGCTTGTCAGTTTTCCTAGCACCATTTATTGAATAGGGTGTCCTTTCTCCAATTTATGTTTTTGTATACTTGTTGAAGAATAGTTGGTTTTAAGTATTTGGCTTTCTTTCTTTGTTCTCTATTCTTTTCCGTTAGTCTAAATGCCTATTTTTATACCAGTACCATACTGTTTTGGTAACTATAGGCTTATAGTATAATTTGAAGTCCAGTAATGTGATGCCTCCAGAAGTATTCTTTTTGCTTAGTATTGCTTTGGCTGTGTGGGCTCTTTTTGGTTTTATGTGAATTTTAGGATTGTTTTTTCTAGTTCTGTAAAAAATGATGTTGGTGTTTTGATGGGAATTGCATTGAATCTGTAGATTGCTTTGGGCAGTATGGTCATTTTCATAATATTCATTCTTCCAATTCATGAGTATGAGATGTTTTTCTATTTGTCTGTAGACATAAGTAATTCGTTCTTGAGAGTAATATCTTTGTAATGTTATTAAGGTTTATTTAGTAATTATGTCTCCTTGTACTAAGTCAAATGCTGAAATATTGAAATAGGTGGGTGATGATGTACAGTGAAAAATGAAGAAAGTGTGCGAGAAAGAATTATATATGGATATTTAATTTTAGAAGAAATGCTATAAAATTAATCTGTGGCTACAACTTTATTTTTAGGTGCTCCAATATTACCTCAAGGATTACAGCCTGAACAACAGCTACAGTTGTGGAATGAGGTAAGGAACTATCATCACACAAATTTGTAGAAACTTTACCCTTCTTTGAAATTATCATGTTAAAATGTATAATTGAGCTTTGGGAGAACTATGATTTTACCAACACTCTAATAATAAAACCCAGAATTACTATTTTTATTAAATAAAAGAGAAGGAGAGAAGAAAAGAAACAAAAATTTTGTAAATAGTTAAGAGAGCAGAAATAATATTATATCCTAATAATAGGATATAATAGAGTAATACAAGAACAGAGTAGTTACAGTAAATGTGTATGTACTTAAAAGACAGAGATTCTAAGATTGGATTTTTTTAATAGATCCAGAAATATATTTTCTATCAGTATCACACTTAAAACAGAAAACAAAAAAAGACTAAGTATAAAAGGATGGAAAATGATATAGCAAGCAAATATAAACTGAAAGGGAATATATCTCATCAAATAGAATTCAAATGAACTATCATAACAGACAAATAAGGATCTTATATGTTAATAAAAGAAAACCAGAACAAGAAAATATAGACATCATTAATATAAACTAATAATGTAACCTTAAAATTTATTTAACAACTGATAGACCTTCAGGGAAAAAAATAGGTAAATCAACAGTTATAGTTGGAGAGTTTAATACACCTGTCTCAAAAACTGACAGTTAAAGCAGATAGCTCATAAGTAGCTATAACAACGACATAATCATACAATTAATAAATTAGAGCTACTGGAAATATTTTTCACTACTTGGGAGGCTGAAATGGGAGGATTACTTCCGCCCAGGAATTTTTTTTTTTTTTTTTTTTTTGAGACATGGTCTTGCTGTTACCATGCTGGAGTGCAGTGGCTCGATCTCCGCTCACTGCAACCTCCGCCTCCCGGGTTCAAGCGATTCTCCCACCTCAGCCTCCCAAGTAGCTGGGAGTACAGGCGCACACCATCATGCCCAGCTAATTTTTGTATTTTTAGTAGAGACGGGGTTTCACCATGTTGGCCAGGATGGTCTCCATCTCTTGACCTCATGATCCACCCGCCTCAGCCTCCCAAAGTGCTGGGATTACAGGCAGGAGCCACCGCACCCGACCACTTCAGCCCAGGAATTTAAGACCAGTCTGGACAACATAGTGAAACCCCATTTCAGGAAAAAAAAAAAGACAGAACTATTGTTTAAAACCTGCACTAAATAGTATACACATTCTCGTTGTGTATAATTGGAGCATCTGAAAAACAGAATGTGTTAGACAGAAAGGAAGAGTCCATAAGTTAGAAAAAATATGCCTTCCAAATGTTTTCCAGTTACAATGCAATAAAATTAGAAATTAATAACAAAGTATAACAAATATCTCTTCTGTTTGGATATATATAGTATTTTGGTAAATAACCCTGGGCTAAAAAGAAAATTACAAAATTTGTTTAACAACTGATAGACCTTCAGGGAAAAAAATAAAAACATTATAACTCAAAATGTATAAGCTATAGCTAAAACAGTAGCTAGAGAGAAATTTTAGCTTCATATATATTTATTGGGGAGAAGAAAATTTAAAAACATTAATAAGCTAAGCATTCTGCTAAAAATGAGGTGAAAAAGAACAGGGAAAATTTAAAAAAAAACAGGAATGAAGTAAATAATAAAAATAAGCCCGGGTGTGGTGGCTCACACCTGTAATCCCAGCACTTTGTGAGGCCGAGGTGGGTGGATCACAAGATCAGGAGCTCGAGACCAGCCCGGCCAACATAGTAAAACCTTGTCTACTAATAACACAAAAATTATCCGGGCATGGTGCCTGTAATCCCAGCTACTCAGGAGGCTGAGGCAAGAGAATCACTTGAGCCTGGGAAGCGGAGGTTGCAGTGAGCCGAGATGGCACCACTGCACTCCAGCCTGGGTGACAGAGTGAGACTCCATCTCAAAAAATAAATAATAATAATAATAATGGCAGAAATAAATTTTAAAAGGAGAGCGGAGCAACAGTTTTAACAAAACCATATATTTGTTCTTTCAGTAAGTTAAGCGCTGGTAGTACTGATTTCAAAAGGCAGAGGGGAAGTCAAAACAACAAGATATAGACCAAAAAAGGGTAGAACCCAAGAAAAATAGAGATATAAAAAAAGTTTTAAAATAATTTTATGGATAATTGACTGTGTGATGGATGGTTGCTCAACTCTGTAAATACACTAAAAACCATTGAGTTGTACACTTTAAATGGGTGAATTGTATGGCTTGTGGATTATATCTCAGTAAAGCTGTTAAAAAGAAAGTATGGATGGCTATCTGGTAATAATTTTGAAATTAGATGAAATGGATAAACTCCTAGATAAATATGCTGTGCCAAAAAAGGTGCAGTGGTAATATGATAAGCACTGAAGGAACAATTTCTTCTTTCCTTGTATCACTGGCCAAGGCCTGCTTACTATCTTACACAGTAAATGTATCTAAAGCTTTTCCATAAAGTATAAACTTGCTCTAGAAGTTTGATACATAACCTTTACCCAGTTAAGAAAGTTCTCTTATTTTCCTGTCTTGCTAAGAGTTTTGTTAATCCTAAATAAAATGTGAACTTAAATACTTTATTTGTGTCACTATCGAGATAAGCAATATGCTTTTTCTCTTCTAGTCTATAACTACAATGAATTGCATTAACAAACTTCTTGCTCTTGAACTATTAGAACTAGTTTGAAAGCTCAGGAGATTTTTGGATTTTGGATATAATACCAATATACATTTCTTTTCACTAGGCACAAGTAACGTAGAAGTACAGTTTAAGATATTGTAGTACACACAGTGGTGACAAAATCTGTAAGTATTTAGAAATTAACCAAAAATACACTCTAAATTTATAGAGTAGAAAATTAATTTCTAATAAAGAAAATAGATGATGATATATATATTTGGAGAGACATTCTCTCTTGGATGAAACAATTAATTTAATATAATAAAAATATCAATTTTCCTCATTAATTAATATAAATCCCATAAAATCAATGCAATCCCAAACAATTTCATTTACTTTAAAAAAAAAACTTTAAAATTTAACCTAAAATTGATTTGGAAAAATAAAGGTCTACAATTAGCTGAAAACATTTTAAATATGAACAGCTACTCGTGGGAACTTGCCTTATCAGATACTGAGACATAGTATAAAAACTGCAGTAATAAAAAAAAAAGGCATGGTAATTGCACAAGAACAGACAGAATGAACCAATGGAACAGAGACTAGAGCTTGGAGAGAATAGCAGTCACCACCAGTACCTGTCATATCCCTTTGGCATTTGCCATCCCAGGGTACTGGAAATTTATAGTTTCTGACTGCAAGCATCCATGACTCTTCCTGTGCTGCCTGTGCTTGCGCCAGCCAGAAGTGCCTGAGAATAAATGACTGCACCGCTGACAGCAGACCCCAATTGAGGACCAAAGGGAGTTGGTGGATGAATGCCTTTGCCACCTCACCCCTAAAGAAAGAAATATAAAAGGTAAATTATAGAGTTAGTAGAAAATCATATAGGACAATATCTTTGTTAGGAGCAGGGAAAAACTTCTTGATGAAACTTCAAATATAAATCATAAGAAACTTCAAATATAAATCGTAAGGCCAAAAACATTCATGAATTAAATTACATTAAAAATAAAACTTCTTTCAGCAAAGGACTACATGGAAAAAGGTAAGGGCCTTTGTTGGTTTTTTGTTTGTTTGTTTTGTTTTTGTTTTTGAGACAGGGTCTCGCTCTGTTGCCCAGGCTGGAGTACAGTGGCATGACCTCAGCTCACTGCAACCTCCCCCTCCTCGGGTTCAAGTGATTCTCGTGTCTCAGCCTCCTGAGTAGCTGGGACTACAGGCACGTGCCACCATGGCCGGCTAATTTTTTTGTATTTTAAGTGGAGACAGGGTCTTGCCATGTTGGCCAGGCTGGTCTCAAACTCTTGACCTCAAGTGATCCGCCCACCTTGGCTTCCCAAAGTGCTAGAATTACAGGTGTGAGCCACCCTGCCCAGCCTTTGAAAGAAGATATTGACAATGTCTAAAACCGGTAAGGGGTTGCTTTTCTGGAATATACAAGAAACTACACCAAATCAATTGGATAAAGATAAGACTTCAAAATAAAAATAGTCAAAGGATAAGAACAGTTTACAGAAGAGGAAGTTCAAAAGGTTAACAAACATCTAAAACATATAAAGATGTTCATTAGTAACAATGAAATGAAAATTGGGACAAGAGCAAAGTGTCACTTTCTACCTATTAGACTAGCAAAACAATTGAAATCTAGTTAATCGCAAATGTTAACAAGGATGTGGGGTCTACAAACTCTCATGCATTGCTGGGCAGACTGCCAACTGGTAGAGCCATCTGGAAAACAACCTAGATATCCCCACGATCCAGCATTCCCTCTCCTGGGTAGATAGCCCAAAGATATTCTCCCACAGATCCATAAGTGGAGGACAGATTCAAGGAGGTTGATTATAGCTTTGCTTGTCGTGGAAGGAAATGGAGGAAACCCAGCTGTCTGTCACTGGGGAGTGGATAGGCAACATGTGGTGGGCATACATCATAGAATATACTACAGCACTTGAAGCAACACACTAGATAGACACCTAGCAACATGGATAGGTCTCAATGGACAGTGTTAAGTGGGAAAAAAGTGAGGAAATATACATGCACACAAAACAACAATATGGGTTTTACAAAAACATATACAAATAGAGGATATGCCTCAAATACACTGGAAGAGTTGCCTATAGGAGGGTGGAATGGGGGTAGGAAATGGAAATATAAAAAGAATAAATAAGTAAAGCAAGGCTAATGATGATAGTGAGCTATGAACTGAGAAGAGTACCCTTTGTCACCTGCAACAAAATACATAAGGGAAAAGATAAGATAGATGCTAAGTGCCAAGTATAAAACAGTGTTCAATAGTATAGAAATTCATCAAGTGTATTACAAGGGCCTCTGCCTTGATAGAATATCTAGGTACATGCTAGAAATATAAATAAGATGAAGAGTGACTTAGATAACAGATATTAATGTATAGTACAGACACATTTATTTTAGCTTGAAATACTCTATATTTCCATGGAAAATAATTGGAAAAATACTTTAGATGATAATGCTGGAAAAAACTCAGACTTGCAAAAAAAAGTATACATTCTTTTACAGAAAAAAATGTATTTAAAGAAGTTAAGATGCAGCTGGGCAAGGTGACTCAGGCCTAATATCAGTTCTTTGACAGGCTGAGACAGGAGGATCACTTGAGCTCAGAAGTTCAAGACCAGCCTGGGTAACATAGTGAGACCTCATCTCTATAAATAGTAAAAAATAAGCCAGGCATGGTGGTGCTTGCCTGTGGTCCCAGCTACTCAGGAGGTTGAGGTTGGAGGATCACTTGAGCCCAAGAAGTCAAGGCTGCAGTGAGCTCTTATTGTACCACTGCACTACAGTCTGGGTGACAGCTAGACAAAAAAAAAAAAGAAAGAAAGAGAGAGAGAAAGAGAGAGAGAGAAAGAAAGAAAGAGAGAGAGAAGAAAGAGAGAGAAAAGAGAGAAGAAAGAAAGAGAAGAAAAGGAAGAGAAGAAAGAAAGGGAAAGAAAGAGAAGAAAGAGAGAGAAGAAAGAAAGAGAGAAGAAAGAAAGAGAGAAGAAAAAGAAAGAAGAAAGAAAGAGAAGAAAGAAAGAGAGAAGAAAGAGAGAAGAAAGAAAAAGAAAGAAAGAGAAGAAAGAGAGAAGAAAGGAAGAGAGAGAAGAAAGATGAGAAAGAGAGAAGAAAGAAAGAAGAAAGAAGAAAGAGAGGAGAGAGAAAAGAAGGAGAAGAAAGAAAGACAAGAAAGAAAGAAAGTTAAGATGCTAGGAACACATAGTTAATTTTTCTGCTTGAAGATTTAAAAATTACAGAGCTACAGCAAACCAACACAGGAACAGAAAACCAAACACATTTTCTCACTCGTAAGTGGGAGTTGAACAATGAGAACAAGTGGACACAGGGAGGGGAACATCACACACCGGAGCCTGTCGGGGGTGTTGGGGGGCAAGGGGAGGGAGAGCATTAAGACAAATACCTAATGCATGCGGGGCTTAAAACCTAGATGATGAGTTGATGGGTGCAACAAACCACCATGGCATGTGTATACCTATGTAACAAACCTGCACGTTCTGCACATGTTTCCCAGAACTTAAAGTAAAATAAAAATAAATAAATAATAATAATTACAGAGCTACCCAGGCACTAGAAACACATTCTTTCTAACCATATGTAGAGACCTAAACATTTTCAATGAGATTTACCAATGGTCTCTACAGAGTTCTCAAAAGCAGTCAGTGGCATTCAAAACCATTAGAGCCATATGCTGAGTACAGTGAACAAATGCTTACTCAAATGGAAAGTGGGCAAGCAGCGTTCCTGTGTCCTTCAAAGAAATGAGAACAAAGACTGAAAAACTTTGCAGTTATCTCCTAATTTGACTAACTGGGTTTTTAAAAGTCCGATGTTTTTATTCAAATGACATTGATGTCCTGAGATTCAAGGGTTCTCTGTTCTTGAACATGGACCACCTCACATAGATGGGCAGCCTGGTTGGTCTGTGGGTGGACAGTGTTCCCCTGGAGTGGGTAATGTCTTCAGATACCTGCACACCATAAAAGAGTAGGAACTACTTTCTCCTACCCTACTGAACCACAGAAGGTGACATTTGGAGGTGATGTAGTAAGCATTGCTCAAAAGTCAGAGCTTTAAAATGGTTATCTTTTTGACTTTCCCCTCTCAATTCACTTTTTTCCCCCCACAAGTTTAATACAACTTAATTAAAGGATTTTTGTTGAACACTTATTCTGGGCAATTTAGCGATAACACAGCCCCTACCCTCAGTGTGTGTGTGTTTGTGTGTGTGTGTGTGTGTCCATGATTTCAGGTTTGTATGGCAAGGAAGAGGGACCAGGTGGGTGGGTGCAAAGGATGAGTGGAACAAACAATTCCCCAAATATTTGGGACATAAAGGGAAGATGAGGATAAAAGGAGGATAAAAGTTCTGTGAGGATAAAAAGGAAGGAGACATAAGCTTATGCTTTTTCTATAATATCTTATACCTTTGTTATTCTCTAAGTTAGGAAATAATATATTTTAGGACATGTTCAACTTGGAAGCAATGAGGAGCTTGAGAATTTATGACAGTAGAGTATAATAATCCGCCCCCTGGTATGAGAAAAAGAATTCTGGTACTGAAATTGGCCTCTGAGATGGAATACCATAAATAGGACTCAACCTCTATCATTCCAGAGAGACAAGAATCAGTACAATTTTTTTCCAGTTCCATTTTAAAAGGCCATCAAAGAAATAAATGTCATAAACAATGCCAGACATCCAGCTTAGTGCTTAACTTCTCAGCATAGGTTTTTTATGATTAATATAAATCTCTCATTCTACCGTTTAAAGTCTCAAGTTTTCTTTTTAGGATAAGGACTGAAAATAGTTAGTTGCCAACTGTAGCTCAATAAACCCTCATTATAAAATAGAACTCTCTTCCAATACTGGTTCCATGGGAGAGATCCAGTGGATTGCCTATGTTGTATGAACAATTTTTCTGGTATGCTGTTTATCATGCTGTTATTATGTTAATTTAGGTGACATTAGGTTCATGTGTCATAAAGAACCATATGATAACCAAAGGTCTGCCTTAATTTCAAGGTCATTCTTTAGCCAGCTCTCACATTTCTCAGGCTAAATAATACGTGAAAAGTCTTTTCCTCAATATATTAATGTGAGGCATCTTCATGCCCTAGGATGGTCCCTGTCAGCAGTCACTAGAGACGTATACCCTGTGGTTAGGGGGACATCTTGAGGGAAGTCTCATTTCCAAGACTCTCTTATAAAGTTTTTGAGGCTCCTGTCTTCCAAATCCAGAGTCCTAAACTATCATGGAACTGTGGTTAATGTTCCATAGGTAATGTGACTTTGTAAAATCTACTTTCTGTTATTTTCTGTCCATTCCCAGGATGTAACTGACATTTTTGTTTTCTACAGATAGATGATACTTGTTCGTCTTTTCTGTCCATTGATTCTCAGCCTCAGGTAATTCCAATTGAAGATATTTTGTAATAATGTAGGTGTTTGTGTAGTGCTTAAACTCTCCATTGCTGCCTTTGGAACCTTTAAGTGTTCATGAAAACATGTCAACGTGTGAGATATTATTACATTTGCTGTAGATAATAATCAATACTGTGGGCTTGTGTTGTAATGTGCTAGGGCTTTCATCTCTAAATAAAATAGGTTTGCAGACAATATACACGTATTTTGTAAGGTCAAATTAAAATGTTAATTTCAAAATCAAATTATGTGTTAAGTTAGAAATACTGTATCTGTCAGGGTGCAGTGGCTCATGCCTGTAATCCCAGTGCTTTGAGAGGCCCAGGTGGGAGGATCACTTGAGGCTGGGAGTTCAAGACTAGCCTGGGCAACATAGCAAGACCCCTTCTCCACCAAATAATAAAAATTTAAGCAAACTAACACAGGAACAGAAAACCAAATACTGCATGTTCTCACTTATAAGTGGGAGTTAAGTGACGAGAACACATGGACACAAAGAGGGGAACAACAGACACAGGGCCTGCTAGAGGGTGGAGGTGGGAGGAGGGAGAGGATCAGTAACTATTGGGTACTACATTTAGTACCTGGGTGATGAAATAATCTGTATAACAGACCCCTGTGACACAAGTTTACCTACATGACAATGTTGCACATGTACTCCTGAACCTAAAATAAAAGTTTAAATAATAATAAAAATTTAAAATGCTGTATCTATTGCTGTATTTGGGGACAAATATCCTATCTCCCAATTGAGTTTGAAACCATTGAGAGATGAATTTATGAGTCAGACTTTTGGAGGTCAAAGCATCATCATTATAACTGAAAAGTCCATTTGTGACTGTGGCTTCAGATCTGATATCAAGCGTGTTTGCTATAATTGCCTCCAGAATTAAACTTGCCTGCAAGTCTCAGACAGTGACTCTGAGCTTTCCACCAGTCAGATTCTCAGCCACAGGGCAGAGACCAAGCAAGAACAGCTGACCAGAGCAAGAACACTGACTCTATAGAGGAAAGAGCTGAACTGAACATGCCCAGTTTCTTCCTCTCAGTTCACCTACCAGACAGCTCACTCCTCTTCAATAGAAAAGAATTAAGAGGAGGTTTTGGAAAGAGGCCAGGAGTGCTAATCTAGCTCCTCTGCATGGACACTTAAGGAGTGGGGAATAAGTGTGTTCTTACATTGTCTTTACTGGATGATGCTGCTTTCAGAGTCATCAGCTATGCGCCTGGGGCATACTCCCTACATAGTTTGGCCGAGGTGCCCAGGCTGTTGGTCACACAGTCTCCAGTTGTGTTTTCCTGGCCAGTGTGAATAAACAGCTTTGTATAGTGTTGTATTTCTCCTGCCTCAACCCATTCCGTAGGTATCTGCTGGAAATTTGAGGTATTAGATAGTAAAGCAAGACCAGAATCACAATAGATGATGTTTTTGAACAATATTTCAAATTATTCAAGGAGCATTGGCAGATATATATTAATAACATGAGATTATATTAATCAGCATATATGCATTTGTATTGTATTTAAAATTCAGGAACATCCTCAAAATCACTTCTAGTTCTTCAGTACTAAGAGGATGAATTTTAAAGCACTCATTTAAACTTCATCAAGATAAACTAATGTTTGACTGGATTTCAGTACTGTGCCTCTTTCAAGAGGAGCTTAGTAAATTTACTATTTGAAAGTTTTACATTTGCAATTGAAATTGTAATAAATTTAATACTTTAAAAAATTATTGTTTTATTACATGTGAAATTAAAGCTATGCATTAAAACCTAATTTTGGTTTCACTGTAGTATATTGGTGATGTTCTTATATGGGATACATTTATAGCCAGCACCTGGAATCATGCTTGAGAAGAGACTCAATAAATATCTCTTTAATTACTTAGTTAATAAGACCCAGTAGCAAACATGCTATGCAGAAATTGTTCTCTTGTAACAAATATCATTATATCATCCCTTTTTTTTGGCCCTTTCATTAGTTTAAAAACCATATAAATATGGTTTTACTGATTTGGCTCTCAAATAAAAAATATAAATTCTGGAAGAATACATACAAAATAAATGATAATGGTTATGTGGAAGGGGAGTCCTAGGTGGATAGGACAGAAACAGGAGGACTTTTTAACTGGATATCATCTTATAATTTTTTAGTTTTGAAACTTGTGAAATTATGAATTACAAAAAACTCAAAGGAAAGAAATGAAAGAAATTATATAAAAGAGATAGATTCACAAGTCCCTTCCCTAGGAATAGCTGCTAAACTAATACAGATGCATCTCTTTGGAATGGTGCTTATGTATAGTAACTGTATTTGGGTACCTTCACAAGAATAAGTAATATTAATAAATTAGGAATTGTTTTATGTATTCCTAATGTTTTGGGAATATATCATTTTATGGGCTTACTTCTGTGGCTGGGTTTCTTCATATGCTTGGTGGTCGTTGGCTGGCTATCAGCAGGGGTGGTGGAGGCAACTGGGCGAAGTGTTACTTACTTCAGCAGGGTAGTCTGAGCTTTTTCGCATGGTTGCTGGGTTCCACCAGCTGTGGGAGAGCAAGCTCCATCACCTAAGTGGGTTTCAAACCTCTGCTTGTGACATATTTACTCATGCCTCACTGGCCAAAGCAAGACAAAGAGTCAATGTGAGGGGCCACACTCAGTGTCTGCGTTAGGGGACTGACTACATAAAGGCAATGGATACAGGGGGGCGTGATTCAATGGGGATATTATTATAACTAATTACTATAATTTCTAAAAATTGTCATTATTTTCTCAAAACATTGATAATAAACTCAATTCATGAGTGGGCAATTCGGTACACAACTGAAAACTAGTGATAAAGTATAACTATTGTTGTACTCAGATTTAAGGTTTTAGCATCACTTAGTCATTTAAAATACTAAGTCATCATATCACTGCTTTGCTCCAAATCTTCCTATGGTTTCTTATTACAATTAGAATAGTATCAAAATCCCTTGATAGAGCCCACAGACCCTAAATAATTTTTTTTTAATTTTAGGTTCAGGGGTAAATATGCAGATTTGTTATGTAGTTAAAGTGTGTTGTGGAGGTTTGGTGTATAGATTATTTCATCACCCAGGTAATAAGCATAGAACTGAATAGGTATTTTTTTTATCCTAACCCTCTTTCCACCCTCCACCCTCAAGTAGGCCTCGGTATCTACTGTTTCCTTCTCTTTGCCCACGTGCATCCGTGTTTAGCTCCTACTTATAAGTGAGAACGTGTGGTATTTGGTTTTCTGTTCCTATGTTATTTCGCTTAGGGTAATACCCTCCAGCTCCATCCATGTTGCTGCAAAGGATATGATCTCATTCTTTTTTATGGCTGCGTAGTATTCGGTGGTGTATATGTACCACCAAATTTGATACAATTTTAAAACATTGTTAATTTTCACATATACTATTATCTTATTATTTATGTGATTACATGACCATTGCTTTGAAACATTTTTACCAAGTAGAAAATGTTATCTTTAAGGTCTATACATTTAAAAATAAGATATTAAAACTTTCATGTATTTAAATCCTTGAAGAATAGTTGAGAATTAGCTTCTTGTAAAGGGGAGTTGGGGAAAATGCACTTGCTTTGAAACTTTTTCAGTCAAAGTTCAATCTTACTGAAGCTCATCCAGCTTAGAAACTGTTTTCTAAGAAGAAACAACTCATGTGTGAATTTATTCTTCTTTGAGTTGAAATACATTTTTGAAACATGACATCACTAGGTATTTTCTTTCTATTGTTTTGTATTTTCTATTTTGAAATCAGCCATAAGTGTTTATTCTTCTTTGAGGTGAAATACATTTTTGACACATGACATCACTGGGTATTTTCTTCTTATTGTTTTGTATTTTCTATTTTGAAATGAGCATAAGTGGAGCATTTTGTTTTTGTTTTTAGAGATAGGGTCTCACTCTGTCGCCCAGGCTGGAATGCAGTGGTACAATTATAGCTCGCCACAGCTACGAACTCCTGGGCTCAAGCAATCCTCCCACCTCAGCCTCCTGAACAGCTGGGACTACAGGAGCATGCCACCATGCCCAGCTAATTAAAAGAAAAAAATTTTGTGTAAAGATGGGGGTCTCACTGTCTTGACCAAGCTGGTAAGGGAAGTTATAGGGATTTTATTTCAGATTTTTGTGGGGTGACCTGTATATTCAGCCCTTAAATATAACCAGTGAGAAAGGATGTATCAGTGTTCACACTCTAGTTTTTCTCGCAGCCAACTCCCAACTCCAGGCTTAGCAGGCAATACCAATGCAACACAATAATATCTACAAATCAGAGGGCCAAGGTCCCAGGCCACACTCCTCCAACTCCTAGCCATGTGTGGTATTGGGCAAGTGACAGTCTCTTAGAACCTTACTTCCTCTGTATATGAGAATAACAATTCATGTCCTGTGTAGGACAGAATACAAATTACGTATAGTCATGCATCACTTAACAATGGGGATATACACTCTGAGAAATATGTCCTTGGATGATTTGTCATTGTATAAACATCATAGAGCGTACTTACACAAATCTAGATGTACAGCCTACTACACACCTAGGCTATATGGCTACAAACCTGTACAGCACATTACTGTACTGAATATTGTGGGCAGTTGTAACACACTATGTAATTAAACATATCTAAATGTAGAAAAGGTACAGTAAATACATAATATAAAAGATAAAAAATGATACACTTGTATAGGGCACTCACCATGAATGGAGCTTGAAAGACTGGAAGTTGCTTTAGGTGAGTCAGTGAGTCAGTAATGAGTGAATGTGAAGGCCTAGGACATTACAATACACTACTGCAGATTTCATAAACACTGTAAACTTAGGCTGCATTAAATTTATTTAAAAATTTTTCTCTCTTCAATAATAAATTAACCTTAGCTTACTGTAACTTTTTTACTTTTATAAACTTTTTAATTTTTTCTTTTTCAAGACAGGGTTTCATTCTGTCATCCAGGCTGGAGTGCAGTGGCATAATCATGGCTCACTGCAGCCTCGAACTCCTGGGCTCAGATGATCCTCCCATTTCAGCCTCCTGAGTAGCTGGGACTACAGGCATGCACCACCACACCTGGCTAATTTTTTGTGTTTTTTGTAGAGACAGGATCTTGCTATGTTGTCCAGGCTGGTCTCAAACTCCTGGGCTCAAGCAGTTCTTCCACCTTGGCCTCCCAAAGTGCTGGAATTACAGGCATGAGCCACCGTTCCTGGCCAACTTTTTAATATTTTAGAACTTTTTTCTCTTTTGTAATGACACTTGGCTTATAACACAAACATGCTGAACAGGTGTACAGAAATATTTTCTTTCTTTATATCCTCATTCTATAAGCTTTTGAAATTAAAAAGAATTTTTTTGACTTTTTAAACTTTGTTGTTAAAAATGAAGACACAAGCATGCATATTAGCCTAGGCCTACACAGGTCAGGATCATCAAGATGTGACTAGATGATAGGAGTTTTTCAGCTTCATAATAATCTTATGTGACCATCATTGTATACGCATTCTATCATTGACTCATTGACTGACATGCCCTTATGTGGTGCATGACTGTATATGAAAATGTTTTATAATTTATTGAAACACTATATACATATGAGGCATTATTAATAAATATCCCAAGAATTTGCATGACAAGCAAACAAATGGAATGAAGAGAACAAAGCAGGCCTCTGATGCTAGGAAGGGTGCACAGAAAAACTGTCAACTCCACCTGTGTCTCTAACCACAACCAACCATGTCAAGCATGTACTGTTGTTCAAAGGGAGAGGAGGTGAGACTACTGGAGGCCTTGAACAATTCTTTTCATATGTCTTTCTTTTTTTTTTTTTTTTTCTGAGACAGAGTCTCACTCCATCACCCAGGCTGGAGTGCAGTGTCGAGATCTCGGCTCACTGCAACCTCTGCCTCCCAGGTTCAAGTGATTCTCCTGCCTCAGCCTCCCGAGTAGCTGGAATTACAGGCGTGTGCTACCATGCCCGGCTAAGTTTTTGTATTTTAGTAGAGACTGGGTTTCACCGTGTTGGCCAGGCTGGTCTCGAGTTCCTGACCTCAGGTGATCCATCTGCCTCAGCCTCCCAAAGTGCTGGCATTACAGGCGTGAGCCCCTGCACCCGACCTCTTTTTCATATAACTTCTAAATTAAGAATCACTTCAGCTGTAAATCAACCTGAGAACTTTACCTACATTTAATTCTTCTAAGAACTCTCTGCAGCGATGTCATCCCCGACTTAGAGCTGAAGAAACGGAAATTTAGAGAGGTTAGGTAACCAGCCTAAGGTTACACAGCTAATAAAGAGCAGAAATGGAATTTGCACTGCGATAGAGTTACAGGCTTCCCAACTCCATAGCTCATGCTTTTAACCACTAATTATATTGCCCTCCCTACTGTTCTAGTTCTTCATTACTTCCAAAATGCATACATTAAGTAATCAATTGTTTATGGTGCTACTGTGCTAAATTCTGTGCAAAGCAGGTTTCGCCCCTGCTTGTCCATTTCTTCTACTCCTTACCACACCCAGCTGGCTGCTAACCACAGAGCCCTGCCCTACTTCTGTGCTCGAATGCTTTGAAAAACCTGATCCTGGGCTGTGCAGTCAGCAATCTGGAAGGGTGGTACTCAGATTAGGTGCACCACGCATGGGTTCTTCTCCTCCACTTCCCATTGTCTTTGAGCAATTGCAGGATTTTCAAATTAGCCAATAATGAGTAATATTCAGCGAGGCTCACAGCTTTGGCATGTAGATACAGATTTTGCTACAAGCTGGGAAGAATAATTCCTCTTCTGGCACTGTCCCTTGTTACTCTCAGTCATAGAATTTCATAATATTTTAGCAAGTGCTGAGAACTATGTATCTAGATCACAGCGGAAGCCTTCATGAGTGCATATGTACCGTACTTACCTTTTTTTTTTTTCTGGTTAGAAGGAAGGCTTTACTTTTACAGCCAAGTTTTTGTTGTGAGAGAAATCAAAGGATTCCAACAGTTTTAATAATCTACAGAAGGATTCTTTTCCAGGTAGTTAGCATTTCCTCATGCCCCTAACATTTTGTAGTTACCTCTTCTATGTAAATGTCATTAAAGCAGAAGCATAACTTACATATCTTCTCATTTCTGTTAGGCATCCAATGCACTGGAGGAGCTTTGCTTTATGATTATGGGAATGCTACCAAAGCCTCAGGTAAGGTTGAAATAGTGTTTTGTTTGTAGACAAAAATTATCCAAAAATTTCTTGGAATTTCTCCTGGAAGAAAATATGCCCAATTTAGGAAGCATGCCAAGACAGGTTAGAAGAGGAAAAATTGTTTTTGGATAAGAAATACTTCAGGTTCTCTGATGTCTGAGAATTGAGCATCATATTAATGGAGCTTACAGTAATCTAATTGGGAAATCATATGGCCCCATCAAATATAAAATGAGTTCCAGTCCAGAGGAATAAATATGGGGTCATGTTGGCTCTCTTTTTTTTGCCCTGACTCATGCTACTTTGGAGAACAGATGGATCTTTCTTTTTTTTTTTTTTTGTTTGTTTTTTTTTGTTTGTTTTATTTTGTTTCTTTTTTTTAATTTATTTATTTTTATTGATCATTCTTGGGTGTTTCTCACAGATGGGGATTTGGCAGGGTCATAGGACAATAGTGGAGGGGGAGGGTCAGCAGATAAACAAGTGAACAAAGGTCTCTGGTTTTCCTATGCAGAGGACCCTGCGGCCTTCCGGCCTTCCGTAGTGTTTGTGTCCCTGGGTACTTGAGATTAGGGAGTGGTGATGACTCTTAACGAGCATGCTGCCTTCAAGCATCTGTTTAACAAAGCACATCTTGCACCGCCCTTAATCCATTTAACCCTGAGTGGACACAGCACATGTTTCAGAGAGCACAGAGTTGGGGGTAAGGTCACCGATCAACAGGATCACAAGGCAGAAGAATTTTTCCTAGTACAGAACAAAATGAAAAGTCTCCCGTGTCTACCTCCCTCTACACAGACATGGCAACCATCCGATCTCTCAATCCCTTCCCCGCCTTTCCCCCGCTTCTATTCCACAAAACCGCCATTGTCATCATGGCCCATTCCCAATGAGCTGCCGGGTACACCTCCCAGAAGGGGCGGTGGCCGGGCAGAGGGGCTCCTCACTTCCCAGTAGGGGCGGCCGGGCAGAGGCGCCCCTCATCTCCCGGACCAGGCGGCTGGCCGGGCGGGGGGCTGACCCCCCCACCTCCCTCCCAGACGGGGCGGCTGGCCAGGCAGAGGGGCTCCTCACTTCCCAGTAGGGGCGGCCGGGCAGAGGCTCCCCTCACCTCCCGGACGGGGCGGCTGGCCGGGCTGGGGGCTGACCCCCCCACCTCCCTCCCAGACAGGGCGGCTGGCCAGGCGGGGGGCTGACCCCCCCACCTCCCTCCCGGATGGGGCGGCTGGCCGGGTGGGGGGCTGACCCCCCCACCTCCTTCCCGGACCGGGCGGCTGGCCGGGCAGAGGGGCTCCTCACTTCCCAGTAGGGGCGGCCAGGCAGAGGCGCCCCTCACCTCCCGGACGGGGCGGCCGGCCCGGCGGGGGGCTGACCCCCCCACCTCCCTCCCGGACAGGGCGGCAGGCCAGGCGGGGGGCTGACCCCCCCCACCTCCCTCCCAGATGGGGCAGCTGGCCGGGCGGGGGGCTGACCCCCCCACCTCCTTCCCGGACGGGGCGGCTGGCCGGGCAGAGGAGCTCCTCACTTCCGAGTAGGGGCGGCTGGGCAGAGGCGCCCCTCACCTCCCGGACTGGGCGGCTGGCCGGGAAGGGGGCTGACCCCCCCACCTCCCTCCCGGATGGGGCGGCTGGCCGGGCAGAGGGGCTCCTCACTTCCCAGTAGGGGCGGCCGGGCAGAGGTGCCCCTCACCTCCCGGATGGGGCGGCTGGCCGGGTGGGGGGCTGACCCCCCACCTCCCTCCCGGTCAGGGCGGCTGGCCTGGCAGGGGGCTGACCCCCCCACCTCCCTCCCGGACGGGGCGACTGGCCGGGCGGGGGGCTGACTCCCCCACCTCCCTCCCAGATGGGGCGGCTGGCCTGGCAGGGGGCTGACCCCCCCCCCTCCCGGACGGGGCGACTGGCCGGGCGGGGGGCTGACTCCCCCACCTCCCTCCCAGATGGGGCGGCTGGCCAGGCGGGGGGCTGACCCCCCCACCTCCCTCCCGGACGGGGTGGCTGGCCGGGCGGGGGGCTGACCCCCCCCACCTCCTTCCCGGACGGGGCGGCTGGCTGGGCAGAGGGGCTCCTCACTTCCCAGTAGGGGCGGCCAGGCAGAGGCGCCCCTCACCTCCCAGACGGGGCGGCTGGCCGGGCAGGGGGCTGACCCCCCCCACCTCCCTCCCGGACGGGGTGGCTGGCCAGGCGGGGGGCTGACCCCCCCACCTCCCTCCCGGACGGGGCGGCTGGCCGGGCGGGGGGCTGACCCCCCCCACCTCCCTCCCGGACGGGGCGGCTGGCTGGGCGGGGGGCTGACCCCCCCACCTCCCTCCCGGACGGGGCGGCTGGCCTGGTGGGGGCTGACCCCCACCTCCCTCCTGGATGGGGTGGCTGCCGGGCAGAGACGCTCCTCACTTCCCAGATGGGGTGGCTGCCGGGTGGAGGGGCTCCTCACTTCTCATATGGGGTGGTTGCCAGGCGGAGGGTCTCCTCACTTCTCAGACGGGGCGGCTGGGCAGAGACGCTCCTCACCTCCCAGATGGGGTCGCGGCCGGGTAGAGGCGCTCCTCACTTCCCAGACGGGGCGGCGGGGCAGAGGCGCTCCCCACATCTCAGACGATGGGCGGCTGGGCAGAGAGGCTCCTCACTTCCTAGATGGGATGGTGGCCGGGAAGAGGCGCTCCTCACTTCCTAGATGGGATGGCGGCCGGGCAGAGACGCTCCTCACTTTCCAGGCTGGGTAGCCAGGCAGAGGGGCTCCTCACGTCCCAGATGATGGGCGGCCAGGCAGAGACGCTCCTCACTTCCCAGACAGGGTGGCGGCCGGGCAGAGGCTGCAATCTCGGCACTTTGGGAGGCCAAGGCAGGTGGCATGCTTCGCCGGGTGGTCAGAGCTATTCGCCCATAGTCCGTAGCCCAGAGCCGGGGCTGCTCGGCTCTCCGTCCCGGGGGGCCGGGGCCGGGCTGGAGGCGTGCGAGCCTCTCATCGCCGCCTCCCAGCGCAGCCACCCGAGCCGCCGCCGCCGCCGCCGCCTCCCTCCATGGCTCAGCAAAACTTTTACAGATGGATCTTTCTAAGCTGCTAAGCACATCTTATGGTTCAAAGGTCAGGATATTGTACTTTGTGGGAGAGTAGGGCATTAAGAATGCAAAAAAAAAGCAAACTGTATTGTCATTGTCTTGGTTTCTTATTAAAATTACCTGATTCTTCTGGGAGAACTTTTTGTCCTGGAGTGAGAGTAGATGGGAACTTCAAAAGTAGCATAAGCACCATACCTAATTTTATAATCTCTATCTTATGGATGAACTTATTTTAAAGCTACTTTATTAAAGATGAGAGCTTCAGGTTTGGAATTATATTTTTCATTTGCAATTCTAACTTAATCTGTGGTCATTGGTACACTCTGACTTCCATACCTTTCATATATAATAATTCAAAGAAAAAAACATTCATAATTTGAAAGCATAAATGTTTTATGAAACTAAATAATCTCTGCCTACAATTGTATATTTATCCATTGTTTCTAATGGTGACATTGTCCAAAAAGCATAATTGATTTTTTCCTAATTAAGATAAAAGAAATGACAACGGTGTTTATTCATGGTCTTCCATTTGTATTAAAAGCAAGTGAGAAAGAACAACAACAAAAAAGGAATTATAAGATTTAAATTTTTTTTTTTTTTTTTGAGATGGAGTCTCGCCCTGTCGCCCAGGCTGGAGTACAGTGGCGCCATCTCGGCTCACTGCAAGCTCCGCCTCCCGGGTTCACGCCATTCTTCTGCCTCAGCCTCCTGAATAGCTGGGACTACAGGCGCTCGCCCCACCAGGCCTGGCTAATTTTTTGTATTTTTTTTAGTAGAGACAGGGTTTCACCGTGTTAGCCAGGATGGTCTCAGTCTCCTGACCTCGTGATCCGCCCACCTCGGGCTCCCAAAGTGCTGGGATTACAGGCGTAAGCCACCGCGCCCGGCTAAAATTTTTTTTATGGAAGACATCAAAACCAACTCATAACCTTCATATTTAGTTATAAACAGTAAAAATATTTGCATGTGATTCTTTCAGTCTTCTCCTCTGAATATTCCATCATGTCATGATATAATAATTTCCCATTCTACCACTGTTGAATATTTAGGATGTTTCCAATTTTTTACACTTATGAATAAAGTTGCAGTAAAGAGATCTTTATGCACATCTTTATTTGTAAACAATATTCAATTAATTTCCCATTTATTTTTAGAGCAACGGATGCTTAATTACAGTCTTGTATTTTGTATGTAACATGAGTCATGTGTTTTAAATAATTATGTGTTATAACATTATAAAATTACTGTATATAAGATAGTAAAATTTTACAATATATAATGATATATACAATATCTCTTTTCAATAGGAACAAGATGAAAAAGATAATACTAAAAGGGTAAGATGATTTTCATACATCTATACCTTATAAAATAATAAGGGAACCATTAATTTTTATAGTAAAAATACTGCTTTTTTTAAACAGTTCTTATTTCATTATTCGAAGACACAGAAGTTGGGCAAGTCAAATGTTGTGGTAAGTTGTGGAACTACTTCTTAGTAATCACTAATATTTGTTTAAAAGAATGAAACTGTTTTTGCAGCATAATAGAGCTAGATCAGAATTCAAATTTTTTACTTTAAAAGTTTATATGTGAGTAAAGGAATGAAATTCAATATTTATTATACATTTGATTTATTTTATATGTCAATTACTACCTGTACATTAAATTGATTCGTTAATTCATTCATTCATTTAACAGTTATTTACAAAGTATTAGCTATATGCTATATGCCAGGCACAATCCTAGGTACTAGAAATATAGCAATAAATAAAACAAAATTTAAAAAAGAAATCCCTGGCCAGGTATGGTGGCTCATGCCTGTAATCCCAGCAGTTTGGGAGGCCGAGGCAGGAGGATCACTTGAAGTACAGAGTTCGAGACCAGCCTGGCCAACATGGTGAAACCCTGTCTCTACTAAAAATACAAAAATTAGCCAGATGTGGTGGGGCACGCCTGTGGTCCCAGCTACTCGGGAGGTTGAGGCAAGAGAATTGCTTGTACCCAGGAGGTGGAGGTTGCAGTGAGCTGAGATCACGCCACTGCACTCCAGCCTGGACGACAGAGCGATACTCTGTCTCAAAAAAAAAAAAAAAAAAGAAAAGAAAAGAAAGAAAAATCCCTGCTTTTGTGAAACACATTCTAAAGACCAAGAAAATAAAAAAAGCAAATAAATAAGTAAAACATATTGTTTCAGATGGCAATTGTTGCAAATTTAAAAATCATTTGATCCAAGGGCATTTTTTATTTTAAAGAATGATTGTCAAAAATGTAATTAAATATAATTAGAAATATCCTCTTCTATTCGTAAGATCTTCTTATTAGTAATTAGGCATTTAATGTGAGAATGTATTCTCTAAGGTTAGCCAAAAACCAATAATTTGAATTCAGTTCACTTTAAAATCATGTAGTATTAGCGGTAGTTTTTCTTTTTGTATGCATGGGTTTTAAAAATGCTAACCAACCTACTTGGTGTTTCAATCTAGAATACTTAGAAATTATTTGACTATAATATTATTTCCACACTTGTGATTCACTTCCATGAACCAATTTAGGGAATGAGGAGCATAGTGTATTTTAAACAGATATATACCTATGGAAAGGTAACTATAATCTTAAACTCAGTTTGAAATATTTATCACATGGAATATTACATATGAGGAGGCGAAAGATTATACTGGCTTTACACCAAATACAAGTTGAATTAGTTCACAGATAACTGTTATACAGGGCTCAACATAATCCATGTGATAAATGAATTTAAGATTAATGAGAAGTCTCAATGTGACCCATACCTTTTTAAAAAATGCAGCCATATCAGGTAGGTAGCTACATATCTCAAGTGTGCTTTCATTTTCTTTGTCTTGGCACCTTTACATTTTGGGAAAATGTATCTTAGTCACAGTTTTCACTATCGAGAACACATTGTCATTTTCACACATTGTTGTCTTGCTCCCAACGTTTCCGTTTTAAGTATATAATTTATAAAGGAGGTTATTAGATGTGTGTATAGTATAATCTTCCAGATTAACATGTTTATAGTGGAAAATTGCTACTGGCAGTGTGGGTTTCGCCTGGTCCGAATTATTTTGAGTAAGTCTAGTAACAGACAGACTGCCTTTTGCCTCTCAAAGAGGCAGTGAGGGGTTTTACTTGCTGACAGTTCACAAGAGAGCTGCAGCCGTCAGGAAAGTGCTTCTTCTCAATATAAGGATAAAAATCCCAGCGTAGAGCTACCAAATTTTATCCCACCTCTTGGTTTATTCTCCACAGTTCTTTGAATTGCTCCCAAAGACCTGTTTTAGGTGACATCTTTAATTTTCTGTTTTGTCTGGGACAAGTTTAGTGGGTAAAAACAAAAACAAATAGGAAACCGTCTTGATGGCCAGTGCTGAGAAGCCATGCACTCATTCACGTGTGTGTTCATGTCCTCTCAGTCGTCAGTTGTGCATCCGTTGCTGCAGCTCGTTCCTCACCTGCATGAGAGAAGAATGAAGAGATTCAGAGTGGACGTATGTAATACAAACTGCATGCTGGCTTTGCCATTCCGTGTGGGGCAGCCCTTTCTGTTAATTCCCAGCTGTGGTAGTTCATCAAATGCTGCTCTTCAGGATAAGCCCACACTAATACCCAGTTAGCCAATGTAAGAGCATCTGTTTGCAGACTAGAAGAGAATTGTTCAAGCCGCCTTTCCATGGCCCCCTGCAATATTGTGTCCCTTCTAGCTGAAGCTGTGGACATTGAGGAAAGCTGGAATTATACTGTTTTCCAAAAGCCATGACTTTTGGTGAGAAAATCTATTCTTGGTTTAAGAAAGGACACTGCTTTTGTCCAGTCCTTAGGTAGGAATAAGAGAACAAATAAAGGACAATGTACTGCCCCTCTGTATCCAGCTTGGCAAATAGCTAGGATGGCAAGCTTTCTGCTCAAGTATTTAAATGTTGTTAAGAGTGGGCCAGGCCTGGTGGCTCACACCTGTAATCCCTTCAACTTTGGAAGGCCCAGGTGGGTGGATCCCTTGAGGTCAGGAGTTCAAGACCAGCCTTGGCAACATGGCGAAACCCCGTCTCTACTAAAAATACAAAAAAAAAATTAGCCAGGCATATTGGCGCATGCCTGTAATCCCAGGTACTCGGAGACTGAGGCACAAGAATCGCTTGAACCCAGGAGGCAGAGGTTGCACTGCACTCCAGCTTGGGTGACAGAGCAAGACTCCGTCTCAAAAAAAAAAAAAAAAGTAAGAGTATGGTTCATGAAGTAAATATCGGAAACTAAATATATATACTTTGTTTTTTTCAACAAAAAATGTGACCTAAATCCAGCATCTATGTGTAAGATGAATGTAACCCCATTAACACATTCTTACTGTGTTACACTGTGGAGATTTTACAGTCATTTAAAAAGAATCCTAACTCTTGTCGCTCACACCTGTAATCCCAGCACTTTGGGAGGCTGAGGTGGGTGGATCATTTGAGGTCAGGAGTTTGAGACCAGCCTGGCCAACATGGTGAAACCCCGTCTCTACTAAAAATACAAAAATTAGCCGGGCGTGGCGGTGGGCGCCTGTGATCCCAGCTACTCGGGAGGCTGAGGCAGAAGAATCGCTTGAACCGGGGAGGCAGAGGTTGCAGTGAGCTGAAATCTCGCCACTGCACTCCAGCCTGAGTGACAGCGCGAGACTCCGTCTCGAAAAAAAAAAAAAGAAAAAAAATCCTAACCTTTGTAACACTGATAATTTCTAGGATTATATATATATATATATATATTTTTTTTTTTTTTTTGGGACGGACTCTTGCTCTGTCGCCCAGAGGTGCGATCTCGGCTCACTGCAAGCTCCGTCCCCCGGGTTCACACCATTCGCCTGCCTCAGCCTCCCGAGGAGCTGGGATCACAGGCGCCCGCCGCTACGCCCGGCTAATTTGTTGTATTTTTAGTAGAGACGGAGTTTCACCGTGTAAGCCAGGATGGTCTCGATCTCCTGACCTCGTGATCCGCCCGCCTCGGCTTCCCAAAGTGCTGGTATTACAGGCGTGAGCCACTGCGCCCGGCCTCTAGGATTATTTTTTTAAGTAATGCCTTCCCTTGCTGTAATACATTATAATTTTCAGTCTTATATTATCTCATTTTATCCTTTGAGGAACTCCGTTAGTACTTATACAAGTATTATTTCCCATTTACAAAAGGGAAAGCAAGTCAGAATAGTTGAAGGAGTTTCCCCAGATCGTATTAGTAAGAGAAAGTACAAAATAGTTTTCTGACTTCTGATCTAGGCAATTTTTTTTTCACTATGCTGTACCCTTTATAGTTTAATTTGGATACTTTTATTATGTTATTTTTAAATTATGTATTTTATTATTAAAAGTTGAATTCAGGCTGGGCGCGGTGGCTCACGCCTGAAATCCCAGCACTTTGGGAGCCCGAGGTGGGCGGATCAGCTGAGGTCAGGAGTTTGAGACCAGCCTGTCCATCATGATGAAATCCCATCTCTACTAAAAATACAAAAACAAAAACAAAAAAAAATCAGCTGGCATGGTGGCGGCACCTGTAATCCCAGCTATTTGGCAGGCTGAGGCAGGAGAATCGTTTGAACCAGGGAGGCAGAGGTTTCAGTAAGCCGAGATCGTGCCACTGCACTCCAGCCTGGGTGACAGAGCAAGACTCCATCTCAAAAAAAAAAAAAAGAAAAAAAAGAAGTTGAGTTCAGATCATCAAAGTTTTCCTTAATTTCAACACCATATTTAATTTATTCTTCTTAAAGTGCTACCCAAAGTTTTCAGATACTTTTAAAAACACATAGAGTTTAGGTGAATATATTCCTCAAAATTTATTTTTATGGCCAGTATTTCCTCCCTAGAATCTTCACATTCTTAAATGAAGTTTCCATCAAAGAAGACAATATCTGATGCCAACTGTAAAGAGAAATGTAAGATCTTAGGCAGTAGCCCCTTAAAATTTTAGAATTTGCAGAATGAAGAAAAAAGCAGTTGTCATCAAACTCTCTAGAAGTAATACATGCTTTTTTGATTTAACTTTTACTTCTTAAAAGTGTTTGCTTGAGTTATGAATTAGTAAACAATTTCAACTTAAAGATACAGTTTCTTAAAAGACACCAACAATCATTAGTGTGACTACATTATTTCAGTGCCGTGATTTACAAAACCAAAGCTAATCACTCAGTATTGTGGCCAGCTTAGTACATTGACTGAATTTTCCATCTTCAGTGATACCATCTATATTTTCAGACAAATGATAGATCTTAAGGGTATTTTGCAGCCAGTCAATTTCCTAGAAAGCTATGAAAGAAAATAATGTAAAAGATGAATAGAAATGCAATTGCAGGAGAGTGTTCGCTTTGCTGGGCCTAAGTCATCTAATTTTAAAATATATCTTTGATAGTGAAATATTTTGAATTCTTGAAGAAATGAGGTTTTAGATCTTAAAACACTTTTCTTAAATTTTGTTTGCTAGACATCTTCCAATATCATTCCCACATCTTTTATCTTTACCTCCCAAATTATTTTATATGATGCTCTATGCTAATGATAAAACTCTAAAAAGATCTGTATGTTTGGGTTTAGCATTTGGAAGTTTGTATTTGGCACATTTAAATTTACATTTTGTCTGGACTTTTAGTTTTTTCTCTTTAATATAATATGCATTTGAATTTTTTTATTTTTATTATCATTATTTTTTTGAGACAGGGTCTTTCTCTGTCACCTAGGCTGGAGTGCAGTGACGTGATCATGGCTTACTGCAGACTTGACCTCCTGGGCTCAGGCAATCCTCCCACATCAGCCTCCTGAGGAGCCTGAGGAGCTGGGTCCACAGGTGTATGCCATCGCACCTGGCTCAATTTTTTTATTATTTGTAGAGACTAGGTCTCTCTATGTTGCCCAGGCTGGTCTCAAACTCCTGGGCTCAAGTGATTCTCCAACATCAGCCTCCCAAAGTGCTCAGATTACAGGCATGCGCCACTGTGCCCAGCTGAGAACGTTGCTTATATAGGTATATAAACATATGGTTTATATGTGTACATTTTTTTAAATTTTGAAAACTTAAAAAAAATTTATTTTTTGTTTTTCATTGGTTTATTATAGTTATACATATTTTGGGGGTACACGTGATATTTTGATACATGTATACAGTGTGTACATTTTCAAATACAGATTTTTTTCAACATTAAGTAATTTGGGGAGTTATAGTAAAGATGAAAATTAAGTACAAATATTGAGGATTTAAAATACGTTTGTTGCAAACTAAGTATTTCAGAATTTAAACATACATCAAAGCCATTTCTTAGAATTTAATATGATTGTATTCGTATTATAAAATAGTTAAAAAAGGTCTTGGCTGAAAGATTTCATGGTGATAGCCATGCTGATAATGCTTTTATGATATAGGTAATTGTTAATGAAAATAGGAAGTTGAAGCTATAAGCCAATTTTATGGAAACCATAAAATGTTAATGTATTTTTTTCATGAAGCTTAAAATGAAATGTTTAAGAAAAAGATATACTTATTATGAATAATTGGGTCATTCCTGTTAATATTTGGATATTTAAAAATTAACATTCTGCACATATAATTATATTAGGAACATCTATCCTAAAGCTTCATTGAATAAATGTAGTTTACCAAATTTGTCCCTCAATTTCAAACTACATTTCTGTAGAAATATTGGATAATGTTTTTTAGCTTTGACACAATTCTGTTTTATATTTTCCCCTGTTCATGGGTTAACACATGCAATATGTATTTTAAATAAATTATTTCATTCTAACAAAATGCTGAAAGGAGATTTTAAATATAGTCAATTATGAAATGTCTGTCATTTCTCTTTCTACTTATTGATGAATTCACCTACAACTGATAAAATTCCTGAAAGGCAAATCTGTCACACTGACAAGGAAATTATTTTTAAATATAAGATTCTGATAATACTGCTAGTTGTTGAAAATTTTCAGGTATGATACAAAAATTCTCTATTCAAGTCCCTGATTCCCTCTATGTTTAGTTATGACAGTTGAAAGTAATTTTGACCCTCAATGTACTTTCAAGGAGAATTTGCACTTATTTTTAGTGTTATGTGATTTGTAATGCCCTCATTTTCTCTTCTAGGAAGAATTCCAAAGTCCCTTTGCAAGTCAAAGTCGAGGATATTTTTTATTCAGGGTAGGTACATACTGTATTTTAAAAAAATCAATCTACACCAAAATTTAAAAATATGTTCCCTGTGTATTTAACTTTTACATTTCAATTAAGTTTTAAAGTTTATAGATGTTTGGCATCAGGTGTTACAGTCTGACATTCACTTCTGTCACCACCTTATTGCTTCAATACCACAGTATCTCTGATCTCTGATCTCTTCTTTGATCTATTGCTCATGTTTAAACACCTCAAATAGCATTCACCTATTTGACACTTTAATTCCATGACATTTTATGTATAGAAAGTAACTGTCTTAAAGATACACTATTCCTTATGTTCTATGGAATTATTTACAAAATTTTTGACTCAGTAGATTGGAAGAGTTATGAATACTTTCACAAATTCTTAAAATTAAAAGAATCTGCCATAATAAAAGGTATAAGTAGACAGAATTTCAGGATTACAGTTCTGATTTTGTTTGTCCACATTGTCTATAAAATGTGAGGTTTTTTTTCTAGGCAGCTACACTTTGCAAAATATTTGCATCCTTAATACATTACCAGAAAGTTTTAATTAATTCATTCAACAACTATTTATTGAACTTCTACTGGGTGCTGAGCAATGTACCAAGGGCTGGGACTATAAAGACAGATAGGATTCCATTCCTATGCTCTAGGAATTTAGATAGGCTCCAAAACAGATAAGTAAACAAATATAAAGTACTGTGTGAAATGCACTTGTAGTCCAAAGGCTGTGATTTCCAAAAGAAAAGCATTTAATTCCAGCTGGGGAATGGAAGAGGTACAGAGAAGACTTCAAGGGCTGAATCCTGAAGCATCAATGGGAATTGGTTGATGAAATATTTAGCTAAGAAATTTCAGCTTTACACTAAAGGCTAAGGAGGGGGCAAATGTGGTAAGATTTGCCTTTTGGAAAATAATTCTAACAGCAAATTAGAGAATGGATTGAATGAAGGAATTGGACTGATAGCAGGAAGGAGTAAGCAGCTAAACAGCCCTGACTTCAGTAAGTTCCTTTTGGTTCATATCAAATTAAAATTGAGAACATTTGTTTTAAAATGTTGGTACCATCAAGGAAATAAGCAAAGTCAAATAGCATCTAGTTCACGGTGGTCTTTGCAGCATTAGCAGCACCTCAGAACTTCTTAGAAATACAAATTTCTCAGGATTCTCAGACTTACTAAATCAGAAATTCTGGCTATGGGGTCCAGCAGTCTATGTTGTAAAAAGCCCTTTAGATGATTGTGATGCACGTTAAACACTCCTCTAAATCATCGATCTGTTTCTATGACTGTTAGCTTGCATCTTTAGTTACACTGATTTATTTCTAATCTATTATTTTTCAGCCACGGAATGGAAGAAGGTCAGCAGGGTTCATTTAAAATGGTATGTGAGAAATAAATAAATAAATAAATAAAATAGTATGCATTTCACAGTTCAACACAGTTTGACATTTGCTGTTGTTTTCAAATAGTCACAAATTAAACTATGTTAAATATATTTCTATTATTTGATTGCATATGTACATGAATGTTCCATATAAATACTACAATGATAGGAGCTGTAAGGGCTTTATTGTAATGAGAAAATATCAGTTTTTTAGGGCTTCATTTGCTTTGCCTATGTCATTTATTCCTCAGACTATGTCACAATAGTAATGATCATAAGTGATTTTGTAGACATTGATCTTATCATCATTTATTGTGCAAGTAGGATATGTCAGGGAATGAATTCTTATTGCAGTAATCAGTGTCTATCATAACGGGCCAAGATTTACAGACTGAAAGTACTTCTGTCATCTAAATAACTGATACTCAAAGATTCTTTATAAAAGCTAGTGATTTACCAGTTTCTAGAGAATATTTTAAAATGTGGAAAGACATGAGAGAATGTTACCTCTTCTTTTGTGCTACCAGAATTTCTACCTCAGTGCTGGACATAGAGTAGAAATTTAGTAGCTGTTGACTGTTCCCACATGTTTAATAAATATGTTAATCCTAATATTTTATTAGACGATAAATGTTGAAATCAAACCCAAATGCAGATTCATAAATTTATACCACAGAAATAAAAGTGTATTCTATTAAGTTTTGTAATCCTAAATCCAGATTTTATGCTGAACATATTTTTTCAAATATATCATTCATTTTAGACTGGGCATAGTGGCTCATGCCTGTAATCCCATCACTTTGGGAGGCTAGGGCACGAGGATCGCCTGAGCACAGGATTTTGAGACCCCATCTCTACAAATACTTAAGAAAAAAATTAGCCAGATGTGGTGGTGCATGCCTGTAGTCCTAGCTACTTCAGAGGCTGAGATGGGAGGATGGCTTGAGCCCAGGAGTTTGAGGCTGTGAGCTATGATCTTTCCTCTGCACTCCAGCCAAGGCAATAGAACAAGAATTTATCTCACACACAAAAAAAAAAAAAAAAACCACAACCAAAACAACAACAACAAAGTAAACTTCAAGAAGGCAGAAGGAAGAAAGTTATAAAAATGAAAGAAGAAATTGATGTTAAAAATAGTAAAGTAGAAGGACAGTAAACAAAGCAAAAATCTGTCAGTAATTCTTTACAAAAAATAAAATAAATTATACTAGTGTAATCAAGAAAAAGGATAAAATCATAAATATAGAAAAGTACAAATGAAAAGAGAAATTAAACAGAGAAGAAATAAAAATCATGAAAGAGTACTTTGCACATCTCTCTACACATCAGTTTGGAAACCTGGATAAAATGGAGGATTGTCTAATAAAGTAGGTGCTACCAAAATTGACCTCAGAAGAAAGAAAAACACTAAACAGACTAATAGGTATGGGGAAAAAATTGGAATATGTTATCTAGAAACTATACCCGCGGCTGGGCACAGTGGCTCACACCTATAATCCCAGCACCTTGGGAGGCCAAGGTGGGCAGATCACCTGAGGTCGGTAGCCTGACCAGCCTGACCAACATGGAGAAATCCTGTCTCTCCTAAAAATACAAAATTAGCCTGGCGTGGTGGTGCATGCCTGTAATCCCAGCTACTCGGGAGGCTGAGGCAGGAGAATCACTTGAACCCAGGAGGCAGAGGTTGCAGTGAGCCAAGATTGCACCATTGTACTCCAGCCTGGGCAACAAGAGCAAAAAAAAAGGAAACCATGCCCACTCAAAACTATACTCTGTCTCAAAAAGAAGAAGAAGAAGAAAAAAAAAGAAACTATACCCACAATATACCCTCAAAAAGTACTAAGCCAATAATTTTGAATTTTTTCAGCTCAGAGAAAGAAGAAAAATTACCCAATATTTTTATGAAGCCAGCATAATATTAATATAAAAACTTTAAAAAAGTATAAAAAATGAAACTGTAAGTAAATTGTATTTATAAATATTAATGTAAAAATTTAAAAGGAATAATATTAAACAGTATTCATCAGTATACTTAAATAATTTTATGACCCCACTAAGATTTGTTCCAGCAACTCAAGGATGGTTCAACGTTAAGAAGTGTGTTAAAAGTTTTCACTATTAGAAGAAAAATTATGATAATCTCAACAGATGCTTTTGGTAAAATTTCACATCAATTTCTGATCTATTAGGAAGAGATTAATCCTTTCTTGACATGATTTATACAATGGTCTCAAACCAAGTTAGTACAGTAGCTGGCTTGTTAGTGAAACACTTTGGAGCTTTTCCGTTAATGTCAGGAACAAGATAAAGATACTCTCTAATTTCTTATTTAATGTAGTTCTTAATGTGTTAGCCAATTCAATTAGAAAAGAAAGAAATAAAAGATTCAAATAGTGGAAAAGTGAAGGAAAAATTTAATGTGCTCATGGGACATAATTAGAAACTTGAATTTGCAGACTGTGTTTGGTATTAACTCCTGCTTCAGAAGAGGCCTGATAAATTATGTTCACATAAGGAATATGAGAAAACATATCCTTAATTTTGTATTTTTTCAAGGAACAAAGAACAGAGAGCTAATGGAAAAGAAACTATTTTATCTTTTATAATATTATAAATGTACATTGGCATTTAAAAATTTTATTAAATAGCTTAATATTAAATGGGAAAAAATACCTGTGATTGTAACATTGAAATAAGTATTAGAGTGTTCACAATGTGAAACAGAATTTAATCCATGATTTGGTGAATTTAGTAAAAAAAAAAAAAACCTCCAAAATTGAGAATAATTGCTTTATTCAGATTATTTTCAAGATTAGGGTGTACATAAACTAATGTACTTGTGATTTCATTTTATTTTGCCAATAGAAAAACAATATAATAATCATTTTTTCTTTTTTTTTCTCATCTGATTTTCTAAGGCCTTTCTCTATCCTGATGACCTATATTTATTTAGAAAGTGGTTAAACATAAAATAGAATGATTTAGTTGCAAATATAGGAGGAAATAGATATACAAGGAGTAAATGTAAGCTTTTGAAATAGCTTATTCATAAATCTTATTGGTATTAATGAGCTTTAGGAAATCACTTTTAAATAGTTAAATACTGTAAACTGTTGGAAGACACAGACATACAGAATAAGTGTTCCATTAGAGACAGATTAAATGATATATAGTTAAAAATATACAGACAGGCTGGGTACGGTGACTCACCCCTGTAATCCCAGCACTTTGGGAGGCCAAAGGGGCAGATCACTAGAGGTCAGGAATTCGAGACCAGCCTGACCAACATGGTGAAACTCTGTCTCTACTAAAAATACAAAAATTAGCTGGGCATGGTGGTGCACTTCTGTAATACCAGCTACTCAGGAGGCTGAGGCAGGAGAATTGCTTGATCCAGGGAGGTGGAGGTTGCAGTGAGCCAAGATCACGCCACTGCACTCCAACCTGGGCAACAGAGCAAGACTCTGTCTCAAAAAAAAAAAAAAAAAAAAAAATATATATATATATATATATATATATATACACACACACACACATATATATATTTCTTCTGTCTGTGTGCGTGTGTGTGTGTGTGTGTGTGTATATATATATATATACAGATGGGAAATATGTCAGATGCTAATGTTATTCTATGACAAAATATTTATAGAAATGTCTATATACAAACATTATATACACACATTCACGTGGTCATTTACACTTTAATTCAATTTTTCTTTTTTTACAGGATGCCAGCTAATTTTCCACAGAGCAATGCTATGGAATACAAAATGTACTGACATTTTGTTTTCTTCTGAAAAAAATCCTTGCTAAATGTACTCTGTTGAAAATCCCTGTGTTGTCAATGTTCTCAGTTGTAACAATGTTGTAAATGTTCAATTTGTTGAAAATTAAAAAATCTAAAAATATTTTTGCTTAGTGTTTTAATGAGAAATACTGTGTAATAAACCTGTAAATAATGATGTTCCTTAGATCCCTGCCAGGTTTGACAGTACGGCACACATGCATTTTTTTTTTGAGACAGTTTGGCTCTGTCACCCAGGCTGGAGTGCAGTGGTGTGATCTTGGCTCACTGCAACCTCTGCCTCCTGGGTTCAAGCGATTCTCCTGCCTCAGCCTCCCGACTAGCTGGGATTACAGGCATGCGCCACCATGCTCAGCTAATTTTTTTTTTGTATTTTTTTTGTATTTTTAGTAGAGATGGGGTTTCACCATGTTGGCCAGGCTGGTCTCGAACTCCTGACCACAGGTTATCCACCTGCCTTGGCCTCCTAAAGTGCTGGGATTACAGGCATGAGTCACCGTGCCCTGCCCATATGCTTTTTTGATGTTTTCATTAAAGGCAGTCAGAGAGAGTTGAGAGTTGAGTTTTAATGAGCTGTTTTAGTTTATCATGTTTGGATTTTTGTCAGTGACAAAACCACCAGCTCTCATAAATACCAGAATGCCCAGTAGCTACCAATCTTAGAATGTGAGCACCAACTGAAACTATACTAGTTGGAGGATTGGGCCATAACCCATCCAATAGTCCAATAAGCAAGTTCTGATTTATAAACTGTATAATGGATTTCTGATTGCTACAAATATATCAGAGGACTAACTTCTTCTACCAACTCATAGTATTCAATTTATCCTAAAATAAGTTACTTCACCTCGCAATATCTGAAAGGCAACCAGTCTTGTCTATTAGCAGAAAGAAAATAATCTTATTAATAGAGGATCATGAACACACATTGGGAACTTTTAACATCAAATAAATGTTTAGTGGGCACAGAGTTAACTTCAGATGGAGATTGAATTTATCTCCTCTCAGGTTCCCCTTGATCTTTTTTCCTTCTGACCTCTGTCTTAGATTCCCACCTCCTCCATCAGGAAGGTTGCTGGCCGATTGGAAAGGAGTGGCTCTTTTGAGTAGGTAGAATTGGGTCTATACAGACATTCTTCAGAGCAGAGTATCTAACAAATCTTTGTCTTTCTAATGTTGACCAATTATTATAGCTTAAGTTACACCTTTTACTAACAAAGTTCCTGAATTTCACTTCTTGTTAACCTGAGTGAAGAACATAAGAAGAAGCAGAAGAGAAAAAAATACATTATTTTTAGAAAAATAAATTGCCTTGATAAGATAGGGACTTGAGAGCAAGGAGAGCATGCTGCCCTAAAACCACAAATGCATGGGGCAGCATTAGCTAGTTCTGTGCACAGTACTTCAACTAGCCTGGACTTTGGATTGTCAAAATAAGAAAAGAATATTAATTTAATCAGCAGTTCCCAGGGCCTCTCAGAAACCCAGAGAGACATAGGTAACATTTTTAGGGCTCCTGGGATGAATAAGAAGAAGAAAGAGAAGAAGAAGATGAGAAAAATACCAAGACATGATTACAAAAATTGTGATATGTTTTTAATTATTTATATTTAACAGATTCATGTCTCATACACAAACACAACAGAATATATGGGCTACTAGGAGTATAAGATTTGTATTAAGTATCAGCTAGGCACTAGAGATGGACTGGTCCCATGTTGAACCCAAGTTTAAAGTTATGTCATTAAAAACATTTTTTTTTCTTTCCAAGTCCTGTGAGTATATCTCTGGAACTGTGTAAAACAACTTGTATAAAACACCAAGTGTTTTCCTCAAGTTCCTGGCATCTCCCAGTAAACATCCTTTCCTTAATTTAAACACAGAGGAACCCCTACCTGTCTAGGCATCCTACCTAAAACCAGAGCTTTTTTTTTTTTTTTTTTTTTTAATTTAGACAGATCTCACTCTGTCGCCCAGGCTGGAGTGCAGTGGCGTGATCTTGACTCACTGCAAACTCTGCCTCCTGGGTTCAAGTGATTCTCCTGCCTCAGCCTCCTGAGTAGCTGGGATTACAGGCACCTGCCACGTCCTGTTAGTTTTTGTATTTTTAGTAGAGATGAGGTTTCACCATGTTGGCCAGGCTGGTCTTGAACTCCTGACCTCAAGTGATCCACCTGCCTCAGCCTCCCAAAGAGCTGGGACTGCAGGCTTGTGCCACTGTGCCTGGCCTAAAGCCAGAGCTTCTGTCACTTAAGGCAGTGGATTTTTTAAGATGGAGTTGGGGAGCCTACAGTCCCATTTAAGCATCTAATGAAAGCTCTGGCTCTTAATTTCAGAAAAAAATGTACACATACAACAAAATTACGTGTACACTTGGGGGCTGGGGGGCAAGATATTCCCTAAAATCTATCCAAATACATTGTATGGGCTAAGTGTAGTGGCTCATGCCTGTAATCCCAGCACTTTGGGAGGCTGAGGTGGGAGGATCACTTGAGCTCAGGAGTTCAAAACCAGCCTGGGCAACATGTGAGACACCTGTCTGTACAAAAAAATTTAAGAAGTTAGCTGGGTATGATGGCACATGCATCTGTGATCCCAGCTACATGGGATGCTTAGACAGGAGGACTGCTTGAGCCGTGGAGGTGGAGGCTGCTGTGAGCAGTGTTTGCACCACTTCACTCCAGCCGGTGAGACAGAGCAAGACTCTGTCTCAAAACAAAAAAATATATAGTCTATGGATTCCAGGTTAAGAACGCCTCCTCTGAAGGGTTCTCCACCACAGGAGTTTGTTATTTCTCCATGAAGACAGGACTCGGGGTTTGAAGGGTGCCAGAGTCTCTGAAACAATCGGTTGATTCAATGGTGGTGATGGAGGGAAAAGTTGACAAGAATGTCAGCACCAGCACCACAAAGGGAACAGGAAAGGCAGTGCTTGGGATAGATGCTCCAGGACCTGGCGCGTCAGTACCCACAACCATCCCCTGTGTTAGGCCTCTGCATTGCCTGGCAACCAAGCTGCCACGCCCGCCCATGCGTAACAAGTCCTTGTTCGCCTCTCCCTCTTCTGGCGGGCACTCGAAACCGCCGGGCCTGAAGCGGGCGCTCTTCCAGCCTGGAGAAGGCTGCGGGTCTCCATCCGTGGCGCCTCGCCAGCTGCAGGACGACGCGGACTCGTGAGGGGCAGAGCAGCGCATCATGCAGGTGAGGGTCGGGACCTGCCGAGCCACCATGGAACACCCAGTGGGTCTCCAGCTGGGCCCGAAGCCAAGGGACACAAATGGGGAGGGCGGACCCAGGAGGTAGGCTCTAACATTTGTTCTTGGAAAGTGCTAAATTTTGCGTGCTTCTCTGTCTAGTTTTGAGAAAAATCCTCTAGGAGAACGCCATTTTTTCAGCCTTTAAGACTTGTGTCTGTCGCTGGAGAAAACGTTAAAAGAGTTGTTACGTATTGTGTTTCACACCAAAATCATAGAAATCTTACTGGTGAATACTATTTTTGACTTAATAGAGCGGCAACGTTAGCCCAAGTGTAATTCATTTTGGTTGTCCTCCTCCACTACCTTAAAAAATAAGAACAGAAAACCTACTAGTCACATATGTCTTAATACCATATGTCCCTAGAGTTTCTTGCACCTCACCTCAAAAACTCTGTTAGACTTTTGGGAGGCGGAGGCGGGCGGATCACAGGTCAAGAGATTGAGACCATCTTGGCCAACATGGTGAAACCCCATCTCTACTAAAAATACAAAAATTACCTGGGCGTGGTGGCGTGCGCCTGTAGCCCCAGCTACCTGGGAGGCTGAAGCAGGAGAATCGCTTGAACCACAGGCAGAGGTTTCAGTGAGCCGAGATTGCGCCACTGCACTCCAGCCTGGCGGCAGAGTGAGACTGCGCCTCAGAACAAACAAACAAACAAACAAAAACTCAGACTTCCAAAATGTTTCTTAGAAGGCTCCTCCTCTGTCTAATGGTTCCTTATTAATCAGAAGCCTGTGCCGTCCTTTTTTTTTTTTTGGTACAGTAAAATTGTCTTTCTAACTTACAGAAACACCTTTTCCCCACCTGCTCCTGCAGATTAAAACCACTGGGATTTTTCTCATTTTACATATTTAATTTTGGGTGTTTGTATGTACTGTATAATTTATTAGGATATTTTGAACATCAGTTACATATAATTTTTTATTGCCAGTCCTTTCATGCTAATAATGGATTCGTAGCAAGCACATTTTATATGTGTGTAAAAACATTGCAGATTTGTCCTGATTTGCATCTGCTCTTCAGGATTGAAATGTAATTGACAGTGAAGGCAACATCACATTAACCTTTGTTGGTTTACTGATTAATTCAACAGCCAGTTATTCAGTGCTTATGTTTTAGATACGGACCTGTTCTAAGAGCTTACTAATGAGGGAACAAGAAGAAGACAGATATAACTATTAATGGCATGGTAAATGCCTTCATAGTTTGAGCAAATAGATTGTGGTGCCTGTTTCTGTTAGATAAAATTTCATGGCCTAGGGCAGTGGCTCATGCCTGTAACCCCAGCACTTTGGGAGGCTGAGGCAGGCAGATCTCTTGAGGTCAGGAGTTCAAGACCAGCCTGGCCTACATGGCAAAACCCCATTTCTACTAAAAATACAAAAAAAAAAAAAAAAAAAATTAGCTGGACATTGTGGCACATACCTGTAGTCCCAGCTACTTGGGAGGCTGAGACAGGAGAATCGCTTGAACCCAGGAGGCGGAGGATGCAGTGAGCTGAGAGTGCACCACTGCACTCCAGCCTGGGTGACAGAGCAAGATTCCATCTCGGGGGGGAAAAAATTCATAGTTCATGTCTTTTTTTTTTTTTTTTTTTTGGAGACAGGATCTTGCTCTGTCACCCAGCCTGGAGTGCAGTGACATGATCAACCTCCCAGGCTCAAGTGTTCTCCCACCTCAGCATCCCTAGTAGCTGGGACTACAGGTGCATGCCACCATACACAGTTAATTTTTTTTTTGTAGAGATGGGGTCTCGCCAAACCCAGGCTGATCTCAAACTGTTGGGCTCAAGATGGAAAAGGTACCACCTGAAATCCGCACAACAAACCTTACTCTTTTTTTTTTTTTTTTTTTGAGACAGAGCCTAGCTCTGTCATCCAGGCTGGAGTACAGTGGTGCGATCTCAGCTTACTGCAACCTCCACCTCCCGGGTTCAAGCAATTCTCCTGCCTCAGCCTCCTGAGTAGCTGGGATTACAGGAGTGCACCACCACGCCTGGCTAATTTTTGTATTTTTAGTAGAGACAGGGTTTCACCATGTTGGCCAGGCTGGTCTTGGAGTCCCGACCTCAAAAGATCTGCCTGCTTTGGCCTCTCAAAGCGCTGGGATTACAGGCATGAGTCACTGCGCCTGGCTGCCAAAGCTTACTCTTAATGTACCCTGCTTTTCCTGGTCACCTCCCCATAACTTGCCTCCCACATACCCTTCTTCTTTTGTTTCAGCGAAACATGGTATTTAAGCCTGAATTTTAAGCAACCTCTTTGACATACACTCATTTTCCCTGGTATCTCCAATGTATCCATGACGTATACATACTCATAAACTCTTTTTCTCTTGTTAATCTGTCTTTTATTACAGGAGTCTGTCCCAGCTAAGAAGTCAGAATGATAGAAAATTATTTGAGGTGGAACCAAAGGGTTTGGTCCATCAAAGGATGGGAGATGAATAGGAGGGTGAACTGGAGGTAAACACATGTCTAGGAGAATTCAGGGAAGGATATCTTGGTGCTTATTGAAACAGAGGAGAAAATGAAAAGGAGTAAACCCTGTCGAAAAACATTTCGGCCTAAGACAGCTCTCATATGGATTTGTAACCTGAGTCGTATTGTTGGGTGGTCCAGCAACCTTAAACTGTGAATTCGTTATATATTGTAGTGCCCTCAAATACCTGGAAGAAAAAAAATATAAATCCTCTGTAGAGGAAGATGTCTTTAGTTTAGGCTTTAAGGAATTCCGATCAATAAGTTTTCGAGGACAGAAAGCAGAAATCAGTCAAAGGTAACCAAGCACACAAGGAAATAAGCCACCATGAGACCATGAACCAACAGAAACAGATTTACAGAGATTTTTAGATAACAGAATGATCAGAAATAGGTTATAAAACATCCGTACTGGCTGGGCGCGGTGGCTCACGCCTGTAATACCAGCACTTTGGGAGGCCGAGGTGGGCGGATCACGAGGTCAGGAGATCGAGACCATCCTGGCTAACACGGTGAAACCCCGTCTCTACTAAAAAAATACAAAAAATTAGCCAGGTTTGGTGGCAGGCGCCTGTGGTCCCAGCTACTTGGGAGGCTGAGGCAGGAGAATGGCATGAACCCAGGAGGCAGAGCTTGCAGTAAGCCCAGATCACGCCACTGTACTCCAGCCTGGGCAACAGAGCGAGACTCTCTAAAAAAAAAAAAAGTACTTATAAATACTGAAAACTATAAAACAGACAAATAGAGTAGAATAGAAAGCCTTGAAATAAACCCACACATATTTTCAAAAAATTTTTAACAAGAGTGCCAAGACCATTAAATGGGCAACAGTTAATTTTTTTTCAATAAAGGGTGCTGGGTAAACTGGGTATCCACATGCAAAAGAATGAAGTTGGAACCTTATCTTAGACTTTGTGAATCTGAAATATCTGAAACAGGTTTCAGTTGACTTAGAAAGTTTATTTTGCCAAGGTTAAGGATGTACCCATGACACAGCCTTAAGAGGTCCTGATGACATGCGTCCAGTGTGGTTGGGGTACAGCTTGCATTTCAGGAGACATCATTCAATATGTGTAAGATGTACATTGATTTGGTCTAGTAAGGCAGGACAACTTGAAGAGGGTCTTTAAGGTCAGAAGTAGATAAGAGAGTCCTTGATCCTTTTGAGTCCTTGATTAGCCTTCCACTGAATACACAATTTAGTCTGGCTCAGTGAGTCTGCACTTTTACATAAACAGTAGAGCAGAGGAAGCAATCAGATATGCATTTGTCTCAGGTGAGTCTGAGAGGGATGACTTTCAGTTCTGTCTGTCCTTTGTCCACAAGGAATTTCCTTTTGGGCAAATTGTGAGGGAGGTGTGTAGCTTGTGTCTTTGTAGCTATTTTATTTAGGAGTAAAATGGGAGGCAGGTTTGCCTGACATAGTTCCCAACTTGACTTTTCCCTTGGCTTAGTGATTTGGGGGTCCTGAGATTTATTTTTCTTTCACAACTGTATACAAAAATTAACTCAAACTGCATCAAAGTCCTATAGCTAAAGGTAGAAATCTCTTAAAAGGAAACATAAGATAGATTCATGACATTGAGTTTGACAATAATTTCTTGGTTATGACACCAAAAGCACAGGTAACAAAAGAAAAAAATAAATTGTACTTTACCAAATTTAAAACATTTTTTTGTGTCAGAGGATATTATCAAGAGAATGAAAAGACAAGTGTTGAGACACAGTGGCTGAAACCTGTAATCCCAGCACTTTGGGAGGCTGAGGCAGGTGGATCATTTGAGGTCAGGAGTTTGAGACCAACCTGGCCAACATGGTGAAACCCAATCTCTACTAAAAATACAAAAATTAGCTGGGTGTGGTGGTGGGCATCTGTAATCTTAGCTACTCAGGAGGCTGAAGCAGGAGAATTGTTTAAACCTAGGAAGCAGAATTCTCAGTGAGCCGAGATCGCTCCACTGCACTCCATCCTGAGCAATAGACTGAGACTTCATCTCAAAAAAAAAAAATTTTAAAAAAACAGAAAAAGAAAAAAGACAACCCACAGAATAGAAAATATTGGCCGATCATATATTTGATAAGAGGATAATATCCAGAAGATATAAAGACTTCCTAAAACTCAACAACAAAAAGACAAACAACCCAATATAAAAATGGGCAAAAGATTTTGCTATAGTTTGAGTGTGTCCGCTCCAAAATTCAGTTGTTTCCAATGTGATAGTATTAGGAGGTGGGGCCTTTAAGAGGTGATTAGGCCATGAAGTCTCCTTCCTTATAAATGGGATTAGATACCCTTATAAAAGGGCTTGCTAGAGAGAGTATGTCCCTTTTTTTTTTTTTTTTTTTTTTTTACTATTCTGTCTTTTGCCACGTGAGGACACAGTGTTCCTCTCCTCTGGAAGACACAGTGTTCAAGGTACCATCTTGAAAGAAGAGATCAGACCCTCACTGGACAATGAACTTGACAGTGCCATAATCTTAGATTTCCCAGCCTCCAGAACAGTGAAAAATAAATTTCTGTTCTTTATAATTTACCCAGTCTAAGATATTTTGTTATAGAGTACAAACTGGACTAAGACAAACTTGAATAGTCGTTTCTTAAAAGAAGATCTCCAAATAGCCAATAAACACATGAAAAGATGCTTAACATCACTAATAATGAGGGGGATGCAGCTCAAAACCACAGTCTACTTCACACCCACTAGAATGTTTATGATAGAAAAGATGGGCAATAACAAAACTGTTGATAAGGATAATTTAGAACCCTTTTGCATTGCTGGTGGGAATGTAAAATTGCACAACTGCTGTGGAAAACTGGTAATTTCCTTCCAAATTAAACAGATATCATATGATTCAGTAATTCTCCTTCCAGGTATGTACCCAAAAGAATTGAAAGTAAGGACTTAAACAGATATTTGTATACCCATTTTTATAACAGCTTTATTCCTAATAATGAAAAGTGAAAACTACCCAAATGTCCATTGATGGATGAATAAACAAAATGTGGTATATAGGTACAATGGAATATTATTCAACCTTAAAAAGAATGGAATTCTGCTACATGCTACAACATAGTCGAACCTTGAAAACATGCTAAGCGAAATAAGCCAGTCACAAAAGGACAACTATTGTATGGTTCCACCTGCATGAAGTACACAGAATAGTCAAATACATGGTAGAAAGTAGAACATAGAACAATGGTTTCCTGGAGTTTGGAAGAGGAGAGAATGAGGGGCTATTATTTAATGAGTACAGTTTTTCTATTACAGAAATGAATAACAGAGGAAATCTTAGAAAATTAACAAACATGTGGAAACTAAACAACATGCTACTGAACAACCAATGGGTCAAAGAAGAAATTAGAAGAGAAATTTTAAAATATATTGAGAAAAACAAAAATGGAACTACAACAAAACCTATGGAAGGCAGCAAAAGCAGATTTAAGAGGGAAATGCATAGCAATAAATGCCTAAAACAAAAAAGAACAAACTAAGCTTATAGTTATCAGAAGGAAATAAATAACAAAGAGCAGAAATAAATGAAATAAAGACTAGAAAAACAATAGAAAAAATCAAGAAAATCTTTGGTTTTTTGAAAATATAAAATCAACAAAACCTTAGCTATACTAAGAATAAAGAAGACTCAGATAAAATCAGAAACAAAAGAGGAGGCCTTACAGCTGATACCACAGAAATACAAAGCATTATAAGACATTAATATGAACAGTTACATGCCAATGGATTGGATAACCTAGAAGAAATGGATAAATCCATAGACACATATAGCCTACCAACAGTGGATCAAGAAGAAATACAAAATCTAAACAGACCAATAACAAATAAGGAGATTGAATAAAAAATTAAAAGGCTCCCATCAAAGAAAAGTCCGGGACCTGATGCCTTCACCAGTAAATTTGACCAAACATTTCAAGGAGAACTAATAACAATCCTTCTTAAACTCTTCCAAAAATAGAAAAGGAAGGAATACTTCTAAATCTTTTTGTGTGTGTATGTGTGTCTGTGTGTGTGTGTGTGACAGTATCTCACTTTGTCTCCCAGGCTGGAGTGCAATGGCGCAATCTCGGCTCACTGCAACCTCCGCCTCCCGGGTTCAAGTGATTCTCCTGCCTCAGTCTCCCGAGTAGCTGGGATTACGGTGCCTGCCACTGTGCCCAGCTAATTTTTGTATTTTTAGTAGAGACAGGGTTTCACCATGTTGGCCAGGCTGGTCTCGAACTCCTGACTTCAGGTGATCTACCCACCTCGGCCTGCTAAAGTCCTGGGATTATAGGCATGAGCCACTGCACCCAGCCCTAAATCTTTTTAATGAGATCAGCATTACCTTGACATCAAAGCCAGACCTGGACATTACAAGAAAAGAAAATTACAAGCCATTATCTCTGAGGAACACAGATGTAAAAATCCCCAACAAAATACTAGCAAACTGAAGTCAACAGCACGTTAAAAGAATAATGTACCACAATTAAGTGGGATTTATCTTGTGGATGCAAGGATGTTTCAGCATATGCAAATCTACAAATATGACACACCACATTAACAGAATTATGGACAAAAATCATATGATCATCTTGTTAGATGCAGAAAAAGCATTCAACCAAATTTAATATCCTTTCATGATAAAAACTTGCAACAAATTAGGTATAGAGGGAATGTACCTCAGCTCAATAAAGGCATATACAACAAGCCTACAGATGATATTATATTCAATGGTAAAGTTGAAAGCTTTTTTTCATAGACAAGGATGCCCATTCTCACTACTTCTATTCAATATAGTACCAGAGGTCTTTGCCAGAGCAAGTAAGCAAGAGAAATAAATAAAAGGCATCCAAACAGGTAAGGAAATAGTGAAATTGTTGCTGTTTGCTGATGATGTAATCTTGTATATATAAAACCCTAAAGTCCCCACCAAAAAAACTGTTAGAACTAATAAATGGATACAGTAAAGTTGCAGGATTCCAAAACAATATAAAAACTAGTAGCATTTCTGGCCAGGCATGGTGGCTCATACCTGTAATCCTAGCACTTTGAGAGGCCGAGATGGGTGAATCACTTGCAGCCAGGAGTTCGAGACCAGCCTGGCCAACATGGTGAAACCTCATCTCTTTAGTACAAAATTTAGTACAAAAATTAGCCGGGCGAGGTGGTAGGCACCTGTAGTCCCAGCTACTCGGGAGGCTGAGGCAGGAGAATCGCTTGAACCCAGGAGGCAGAGGTTGCAGTGAGCTGAGTTTGCACCACTGCACTCCAGCCTGGGCGACAGAATGAGACTTCATCTCAAAAAACAAAACAAAACAAAACAACAACAACAACAAAAAACTAGTAACATTTCTGTATACTAACAATGAACTATCAGAGAAAGAAATCAAGAAAATAATCCCATTTATAATATTTACAAAAAAGTAAATACTTAGGAATAAATTTAACCAAGGACATGAAAAATTCATAGACTGAAAATGATAAAATGTTGATGAAAGAAATTGAAGAAGACACAAATAAATAGGAAGATATTCCATGTTCATGGATTGGAAAAATTATTGTTAAAGTGTTCATATTACCCAAAGCAATCTGTAGATTCCATATAGTCCTTATCAAGATTCCAATATGCCCTTTTATACAGAAGTAGAAAAAGCAATTCTAAAATCCATATGGCACTACAAAAAACTCTGAATAGCTAAGACAATCTTGAGCAAAAAGAAGAAAACCAGAGGCATCACATTACCTGACTTCAAACTATATTGTAAAGCCATTGTAATCCAAACAGCGTGGTACTGGCATAAAATAGACATTGACCAATGGAGAACTCAAAAATGAACTCATGCATTTACAGTCAATTGATTTTTGACAAAGGGGACAAGAACACACAATGGGGAAAAGGGTGTTGGGAAACAGGATATCCACATATAGAAGAATTAAATTGGACCCTTATCCCACTCCATCTATAAAAATCAACTAAAAATGGATTAAAGACTTAAATGTAAGACCTGAAATTGGGAAAATATTATACAAGAAGAAAACACAGGGGAAAAACTACACACTATTGGTCCAAGCAGTGAATTTTTGGATTTAATCCCCCAAGCTCAGGCAACAAAAGCAAAAATAGACAAGATTACATCGAACTAAAAAGCTTCTGCACAGCAAAGGAAACAGTTAACAAAGTGAAGAGACAATCTATATATTGGGAAAAACTATTTACAAGCAATACACTTGACATGGCATTACTACTTAAAATATATACAGAACTCAAATAACAGTAGTAAGAAAACAACCCAATTTTAAAATTAGCAAAGATGATCCCAGCAGTTTGGAAGGCTGAGGAGGGAGGATCACTTGAGGCCAGGAGTTCAAGACCAGCTGGAGCAACATGGGGAAACCCTGTAAAAATACAAACATTAGCTGGGCCTGGTGGAGCAAGCCTGTAGTCTCAGCTACTCAGGAGGCTGAGGCATGAGAATTACTTGAACCCAGGAGGTGGAGGTTGCAGTGAGCCAAGATTGTGCCACTGCATTCCAGCTTGGGTGATAGAGCAAGAATCTCTCTGTCTCAAAAAAAATAAAATAAAATAAAAGGGAATACTATGCAGCCATAAAAAAGGATGAGTTCATGTCCTCTGTAGGGACATGGATGAAGCTGGAAACCATCATTCTCAGCAAACTGTCACAGGGACAAAAAACCAAACACCACATGTTCTCACTCATAGGTGGGAATTGAACAATGAGAACACGTGGACACGGGAAGGGGAACATCACACACCGGGGCCTGTCATGGGGTTGGGGGAGGGGGGAGGGATAGCATTAGGAGATATACCTAATGTAAATGACGAGTTAATGGGTGCAGCACACAAACATGGCACATGTATGCATATGTAACAAACCTGCACATTGTGCACATGTACCCTAGAACTTAAAGTATAATAAAAAAAAGAAAAAAGGAAGTTCATCTGATGGTCTTGAATGCTTATATAGAAAAAGAAACCAAACTGTATTTGTGTATGATGTGAATTGGTTTTGCCCAATACAGTCTTCAGCAAATTTTCCATGACTTAGGAGATACTTCCTTAATATTCTATATATGTATTCTAAATTGATATTTTATTAAAATTTTGAGTGGAGCATATAATCCCATTAATGCTGGGAAGCAGGAAAAAGTAGGTCACTTTGCTTTATTCTTCAAAACCAATTAACTGTAGAGTTCATGAACAATTGAATACTTGGAAGTGCTACATCTTAATGAATTTTCCAAATACATATTAAAGTGTACAACCATGTTAATTTTCTTTTCTTTTCTTTTTGTGTAGGATCCCAATGAAGATACAGAATGGAATGACATTTTAAGAGATTTCGGCATTCTTCCTCCTAAAGAAGAGTCAAAAGATGAAATTGAAGAAATGGTTTTACGTTTACAGAAAGAAGCAATGGGTATGGTCGTAGATTTGGTGGGCTGGATGATGGGAATAATACAGTTAAGTTAGTACTAAGGTATTTCATGAACATAGTGGGAGAGAGGATATTAGAAATCATTTAGTATAGGCTGGGCATGGTGGCTCACACCTGTAATCCCAGCACTTTGGGAGGCTGAGGCCAGCGGATCACGAGGTCAGGAGATCGAGACCATCCTGGCTAACACGGTGAAACCCCATCTCTACTAAAAATACAAAAACAAAATTAGCCAGGTGTGGTGGTGGGTGCCTGTAGTCCCAGCTACTCAGGAGGCTGAGGCAGTAGAATGGCATGAACCTAGGAGATGGAGCTTGCAGTGAGCTGAGATTGTGCCACTGCACTCCTGCACTGCTCTGGGCAACAGAGCAAGACTCCATCTCAAAAAACAAAACAAATAAACATTTAATATAACCCCCCTCAACTACTTTCAGTATTTGGATATGACACCTAAAATGACTAATTTCACATGTTGAAAATCACATGCTAATAACAGAGCTGAAATATCCTGGTGTGTAACCAAGTGAGCTTTCTTCTCCCACCATGTCCCTCTGCCTTATTACCATCTATTTTGATCATTCTTTATAGTATGTATTATTTATCAAGATTTCTAGGTACTTGAGGGAAATCTAAATTTATGAAATCTAATTGATTTTCATACCTAGTTTTAAATGTAGCCTGTCAGTTCTATGAACTTTGAGGGAGTAATACTTTAATATTATACTTTCTATAATATTTATAGCTTTTTTTGGTGGCTGGCTGCTTTATGTTTGTTTAAAGATACTCTTTTTTGTTTGTTTTTTTGAGACCAAGTCTAACTTTGTTGCCCAGGGTGGAATGCAGTGGTGCGATCTCAGCTCACTGCAAACTCAGTCATTCGGGTTCAAGTGATTCTCCTGCCTCAGCCTCCCGAGTAGCTAGGATTACAGGTGCCTGCCACCACACCTGACTAATTTTTGTATTTTTAGTAGAGATAGGGTTTCACCATGTTGGCCAGGTTGGTCTTGAACTCCTGACCTAAAGTGATCCACCCACCTCGACCTATCAAAGTACTGGGATTCCATCGCACCCGGCTGTTTAAAGATACTGTTGATCTCCTTTGTATAAGACGGTTTTTTCTAGACATTGACTGTATAGTAAAAAAATTTTTAAACAATTTGATAATCTATAATTTATGTTGTTTTAGTGAAACCATTTGAAAAGATGACTCTTGCACAGCTAAAGGAAGCTGAAGATGAATTTGATGAAGAAGATATGCAGGCTATTGAAACATATAGGTACAGTGATTCATTTGGGTTAATTATAAATTTTTGAATGAAGTATAATAAGAATAAAACTAAAGAGATTTGTCTTGTCACATAGATTTTACAAAGAACAAAACTAATTTTTAAGTAACATTTTGAAACTCCCTTTATATAAGGTGGAATTTTATTACATCATTACATCATTTTTTCTTAATATTTTGCCTTTGATTTAATAGAAAATTATCCAATCATGTACAATATAACTTCATCAAGCTACATACAATTAAAGTGGAAAATAGCAATAAGAGGCCAATAAAAAGATGGCCATGATTTTCCTTCTAGAATGATGTCTGTCAAAGGTGACTATCATTTCATGAATAATTAATTACTATTCTTAAATTATTTTAGAAACTGGAACAGGTTCATAAATTTCCCAACTTACTTCACAACTAAAATAAGTTGGGAAATGTATGAACCTGTTCTAATTTCTAAAATACTTTTTACAAGACCAGTATTTATCCTGATACTAAAACCAGACAAAGACATCACTAAAACAGAGTACTACAAATATCCCTCATGACTGTAAACACAAAATCTTTAAGGAAATATTGGCAAATTAAGTCCAGCAATTTAAGGAAATAATAAATCTTGATCAAGTAGTATTGGTTGCAGGAATGCAAGGTCATTTTAACAATAAAAAAACAGTGGACCAGGCACAGTGGCTCATGCTTGTAATCCAAGCACTTTGGGAGGCCGAGGCAGACGGATCACCTGAGGTCGGGAGTTTGAGACCAGCCTGACCAACATGCAGAAACTCCGTCTCTACTAAAAATACAAAATTAGCCAGGCATGGTGGTGCTTGCCTGTAATCCCAGCTACTCTGGAGGCTGAGACAGGAGAATCGCTTGAACCCGGTGGGGCAGAGGTTGTGGTGAGCCAAGATTGTGCCATTGCACTCCAGCCTGGGCAACAAGAGCGAAACTCCACCTCGAAAAAAAAAACAAACAAAAAACCAGTGAATTGGGGCTGGGCACAGTGGCTCATGCCTGTAATCTCAGACTTTGGGAGGCTATGGTGGGAGGATTGCTTGAGGCTAGGAGTTACAGACCAGCCTGGTCAACATAGTAACACCCTGTCTCTACAAAACAAAAATAAAAACCAAAAGCCACCAGTGAATGGAGTTACAACAGCCATACTCCAGGAGCAATGAGCACATATAGCACTCAGATCTTTCTGAGGCAGGGTGCGGTGACCCACACCTGTAATTCCAGCACTTTGGGAGGCCAAGGCGGGTGGATCACCTGAGGTCAGGAGTTTGAAACCAGCCTGGCCAACATGATGAAACCCGTGTCTTTAAATTAGCCAGGCGTTGTAGCACATGCCTGTAATCCCAGCTACTTGAGAAGCTGAGGCAGGAGAATCGCTGAACCTGGGAGGTGGAGGTTGCGGTGAGCCGAGATCGTGCCATTGCACTCCAGCCTGGGCAACAAGAGTGAAACTCCATCTCAAACAAACAAACAAAAAACAAATAAATACTATTCTCTAATAACAGCAATTAGTGCTCCTTAGCGAACTGCTTGATCCCACGGTGTGTGTTAGGAAAGTATAATATGAATATGAAGCATCTTATGTTGCCAGTAGGTAAGGAAGTACTTAAAAAAAAAAAAAGTCCCAGGAGTCAAATGGACAGATCTTCCAAGGGCCAAAGTTAGAACAACTTGAACAACAAAATCAATAATTATATGATAGGATTGTAAAGCAAATAATGAAATAAATTTATAAAAGTCCATAGTGATATAAATAAATAACTTAATACATGAACAAATTTGGAAGAAGTAATCTCTCTCCCTTACAGAAGAGTTTTAATTAATAAGTGTAAATGAAATTAGAGAAATAGAAAAATCACCATCAGAACAGTGGTAATTTCCTATGGGTAAGATCCAGTGATGGATGCTAAAATGATTGGTTGAAAGTTTAAACACAAACAGGATATTGCATAATTTCAAAGAATTCTTCCCCAAATATTTAGTAATTATAAAGGAGGAAATAGTAAGTTTATAGGCAGATACTATCTTAGGCAAATGATCAAGGTTAATATCACCAGTAAAATATGCTGGGAGGTGATCAAGTAACCCCTGGTATGTTGTACTGAGAAGGACATATCACCTCTGTGGTATCATTTTCAGTAATGCATAACTTTAATTATAAGAAAACTTCAAATAAACCCTAATTGAAGAACTCGTTAAAAAAAAAACAAAAAAAACCCACTGATGACACATCAGGGAAAATAGCAGAATAGGAAGCTCCAAAAATACATCTCTACCTAATCAAAGATTGTACTAGCAGGAACTGTCTGAAGTGACTGTTTTAGTACTCTGGAGAATATTGAATGCTTGTAGTTTCCAAGTGAAAACTTGGCTGGTAAATGGCAGTATCAGTTGATTTCAGCCCTCAGTTCAGTAGCAGCTGTTCATGCTCAACCCCTAGCTCCATGACAGGCAGCTGACAACCTGTATTTCTGACACAGCTTGCTGGAGCCAGGGTGGACAATAAGGACCTTTTCCTCCAAATATTGGGGTTCTGTGTTCTTATTACAGATTGCTCCTTCTGAACATGGATGTACAGGGACAGAGGTTCACTGCCATTGTGTGAACTCCCACTGGCTCAGGCAGCTATCAGAGAATTTAAAAGAGCTATAACCTTTTTTAAAGATTCAAAACAAACTGTGCTTTTGGGAAAATATAGAAAGCCAGTGCATTTACTCCGGGGAAGATGCAGGCTCAAAAAATACCTGAGAAGACCTTAAAGCTTATACCTCAGAATGATCGCCAGCACAAAGACAGCCTACAGCAATTAAAACAAAAACAAAAACAAAACCCCAGCAAAGGAGGAGAACTTATTTCCAAAGTTACCACATTATAGGATTCAAATATCTAGTTTTCAACAAAATTCACAAGGCATACACAAACAAGAAAGTATAGTCCATTCAAAGGAACAAAATATACTGACAGAAAATGTACTTGAGGAAGCCCAGAAGTCAGACTTACTAGACAAAGACTTTAAGACAACTATCTTATGGATGCTTAAAGAGCTAAAAAGATAGGAATATAATGTATGATCAAAAAGAGAATAGCAATAAAGAAATAGAAGTTATAAACAGGAATAAAAGATATTCTGGAACTGTGATAATAAGAAATATATATCTGATCTTCGTCCCCAGTTCCTGACACAAACATACTTGGAATTTGCTGGGTGATAAAAGTACCTTTGGTATGCTTATGAGATGATCCTTGGTGGAGGGGATCCTAGTAGCTTTAGGATGAGGGCTGGTTGCCAGAGGAACCAACCATGTGATTAGAAGGTTAGAACTTTTAACACTATTCCCTGCTCTCTGGAGAGGGGCTAGAGATTGAGTTAATCACCAGTGGCCAATGATTTAGTCAATCATGCCTATCTAATGAAACCTCCATAAAAACCGCTAAATGATGGTGCTGTGGTCTGAATGTTTGTGTCCCCCCCAAATTCATATGTTGAAACCTAATCCCCTCCCAAGGTGATGGCATTAAGAGGTGGAGCCTTAGGGAGGTAATTAGGTCATGAGGGCTACCCCTTTATTAACGGGATTAATGCTCTTATAAAAGAGGCCTGAGAAGGCCAGGCACAGTGGCCCATGCCTGTAATCCCAGCACTTTGGGAGACCAAGGCAGGCAGATCACCTGAGTCAGGAGTTCGAACCAGCCTGGCCAACATGGTGAAACCCTGTTTCTACTAAAATACAAAAATTAGTTGGGTGTAGTGGCCTGTACCTGTAATCCCACCTACTCGGGAGGCTGAGGCAGGAGAATTGCTTGAATCTGGGAGGCGGAGGTTGCAGTGAGCCGAGATTGTGCCACTGCACTCCAGCCTGGGTGACAGAGCAAGACTCCGTCTCAAAAAAAAAAAAGGACTGAGAAATCTGGAACATGCTTTTTTTAAAATTTGTTTTGCCAGTCTTTGCCTTTAGTTGGAGATTAATCACATTAATTTAAAATTCACTTACATTTAAAGTAAGTACTGTTAAGAAAGGAGTTGCTTCTGCTACTTAGGTGTTTTCTGTATTTCTTACATAATTTTTGTTTTTTAAGTCTTCCATTACTGCTTTCTTTTCACAGTTAGCTGATTTTTCTAGTGTACCATTTTTATTTCCTTCTTCTTTCATTTTCTGTGTATCTTTTAGTTTTTTCATAGTGATTATCTTAAGGATAAAAATTAACGTCTTACAGTGGCCTACTTTGAATAATACCAACTTAGAGTCAATAACATGTAAACACATCTCCATCCTTCTCCTTATTTGTTAGTGTCACAGACTACATTGTTATATATTGTGCATCCATTAACATAGATTATTATTATTGCTTTATGTATTTACCTTTTATATCATACAGGAAAAAAAGAGAAGTTAGAAACCAACTCTAGGCCAGGCATGATGGCTTACGCCTGTAATCCCAGTGCTTTGGGAGGCAGAGTTGGGCAAATTGCCTGAGTTCAGGAGTTTGAGACCAGCCTGGCCAACAATGGTGAAACCCCATCTCTAATAAAAATACAAAAAATTTAGCTGGGCATGGTGGCACACCCCTGTAATCCCAGCTACTCAGGAGGCTAGGTGTGAGAATTGCTTGAACCTGGGAGGCAGAGGTTGCAGTAAGCTAAGATCGCGCCACGGCACTCCAGCCTAGGCAACAAAGCAAGACTGTCTCAAAAAGAAAAAAAAAAGAAACCAATTCCAATAATGGCTTTTACATTTTCCTAGGTAAAAGCCAAATGGTAATACTGGCTATTTTATTTCCCTATGTAGTTAACTTCACCATGTTCCTCGTTTCTTCATGTGGCTTTGGATACTATCTGGTGCTCTTTCGTTTCAGCCTGAAGGACTCCTTTCACATATTTTTTAGGCAGGTCTAGGTCCCTTGGTGTTTTTTTGTTTTTATTTTTATTTTTTAAATCTAGGAATGCATTAATTTGCCCTCATTCTTGAAGCATAGTTTTGCCAAATATCGAATTCTTGCTTTTGACAGTTGTTTTCTCTCAGCATTTAAAAAATATCAACTCACTGCCTTTTTGGCTTCCAAAATTTCTGCTGAGAAACTGGCTGATAGTCTTATTGAAGATCCCTTGTATGTGATGACTTGCTTCTCTCTGCTTTCAAGATTCTCATTGTCTCTTCTTGACTTTCAGTAGTTTATGATGTATCCCCATGTGGGTGTCTTTGAGTTTATCATACTTTTATCATACTTGGAGTTTGTTGGACACTTGAGTTTATAGATTCATGTATTTCATCAAATTTGGGAAGTTTTCAGCCATTATTTCTTAAAATATTCTTTATGCTTCTTTTCTGTCTCTTTTCTGTTGAGATTCACACAACATGTGTGTTGGTCTGCTTTATATCATCCCACAGACCCTTTAGGCCCTGTTTATTTTTTTTCATTCTTTTTTTTTTCTCAGATTTGATCATTGCAGTTGTCCTATTTTCAAGGTTGCTGATTCTTCTGCTTCCTCAAATCTGCTTTTGGAACTCTCCAATGTATTTTTTTAATTTTAGTTACTGTACTTTTTAGTTCCTCTGGTGTGTTTTACTCATACCACTTCTGACATGAAATGTTGGGGCAGGGTCCCCCACAACCAATTCTCCAACTTTCTGGACACCAACTGGGTGTTCTACAATTCATTTCAATTCTGACACTAACTATTGGAGTTAGGGAAGACCCCACATTGGGAGACTACTTCAAACACACTAAGGTGGTTATAATAAATAAGTTGGTGAGGATTGGAACCCTTTGAATTGCCACTGGGAATGTAAATGGTACAGCCACTTTGAAAAACAGTCTGGTGGATCCTCAAAAGGTTAAATATAAAGTTAGCATATGACCCAGCAATTCCACTTCTAGGTATATACCCAAGAAAATTCAAAACATGTATAGGAATGGCCATAGCAACATTATTCACAATAACCTCAAAATGGAAACAATCTAAATGTCATCAGTCTATACAGTGGAATACTATTCAGCCATAATTCAAATGAAATGAAGTACCAATATGTTCTACAACATGGATGAAAACATGCTAGGGGAAAGAAACCAGTACAAAAAGTCATAGAGACAGAACACAATTATTGGTTACCAGGGCCTAGGATAGGGGATAGGGAGTAACTACAAATAGATATGGGTTTATTGTGGAGTGATGAAAATGTTTTTGAATTAGGTAGTGGTGATGGTTGCACAATTCTTTGATGCTTATCCTATAGTTCTCCTGAGTAGCTCTCCTCCAGGCAATGACTATGAACCTGGGCTGTTTCATTAGGGGCTACATAATCTCAGAAACCTTTACTTCCAGTTGTGTGAATCAGAAAGTGTGAAAGGTCACGTGGGACATTTTAGGGGTGAGTCATTGAAATGTATATATCACTTTCACTCATGTGGCATGGGTTGTAATCTAGTCTCATGACCCTAATCCAACTGCAAGGCAAGCTGGCAAATGTAGTCTTTCAGGTAAATGTAGCTTCCCCAGAAGAGAAAGCTACAATGATGATCACCCTACCTGTCTCTACCACAGAGATTAAAGAGCGATACCATAAATAGAAATTCTTTTATTTGTGTATTCCACATCAAAATCACAAATTTAGTTGCCACCAAATTATGGCATTATTTTCATTTCTGTACCTGAATGTTTAAAAATATTACTTGTTCTTAAGAAATTCTGTACTTATCTTGCTAGTGCTGATTTAAAGCAAATTCCTCATTTAAATTAAAAACAAAACAGCAAGAAAATATTTTTTAAAAACTAGTGATAAATGGGAGGCTGAGGCAGGAGAATCGCTTGAACCTGGGAGGCAGAGGTTGCAGTGAGCCGAGACCATGCCACTGCACTCCAGCCTGGTGACAGAGTGAGACTCTGTCTCAAAAAAAAAAAAACAAACAAAAAACAAACAAAAACTAGTGATAAGCTAAAGTAATGCAACTTTTTTTTACTTGATAAAAATTTTAACAAACATTAAAAGTTACTATTATGAGAAAAAGAAGAATTGTTCACTATCATGTCTGTTTTTTTTTGTTGGGGGGAGGAGGACAGAGTCTTGCTCTGTTGACCCAGCTGGAGTGCAGTGGCCCAGTCTCAGGTCACTGCAGCCTCTGTCTCCTGGGCTCAAGTGATTATCCTACCTCATCTCCAGAGTAGCTGGGACTACAGGCACATGCTACCACGCCCGGCTAATTTTTGTATTTTTTGGTAGAGACAGCATTTCACCACGTTGGCCAGGCTGGTCTCGAACTCCTGACCTCAAGTGATCTGCCCGCCTTGGCCTCCCAAAGTGCTGGGATTACAGGCTTAAGCCATGACGCCAGGCCTCATCTCTGTTATTAAACACCATACAATAGGTCCTAGCCAGTGCCTTAGGACAAGATTTCTTTTAAAAAAAGATGTAATATTCAAAAAAGGAGAGACAAATGTTATTGTGTAGATAATTAGCTGTAAAATAACAAGGGAGTCAGCTCAGAAGCTCTTCTAGCTAAAAAGATGAAAAAAATTTATACACAGCAATAAACAAATCTGCAGTATATTGTTTGTGGCATATAATACTAAATTGGCCTTTTTGACATATATTCCCCTTTCTCTTGGTGTATTCCAGTACCATGGAAGCTAAAAAACTAAAAGGATATTTCTCAGACTTTATTGCAATAAAGGTAAAGAATATGATTTAGACATTTCACTGGGGATGTGAATTCAGAATTAAGTGCGGAAAGAAGTAGAAACACACGGCCGGGCGCGGTGGCTCATGCCTGTAATCCCAGCACTTTGGGAGGCCGAGGTGGGCAGATCACAAGGTCAGGAGATCGAGACCATCCTGGCTAACACGGTGAAACCCTGTCTCTACTAAAAATAGAAAAATTAGCCTGTTGTGATGGCGGGCGCCTGTGGTCCCAGCTACCTGGGAGGCTGAGGCAGGAGAATGGCGTGAACCCGGGAGGCGGAGCTTGCAGTGAGCCGAGATCACCCACTGCACTCCAGCCTGAGCGACAGAGACAGACTCCATCCCAAACAAAAAAAAAAAAGAAGAAGAAACACACAAAGCATCCATTTAGTTGGTACTAATCTAGAATTTGCATCATGGTTTTGGAGCCATTATTCTTTTTTTGTTTTATAATTTCAACTTTTATTGTAGATTCAGGGGATGCACATGCAGGCTTGTTACACTGGTATATTGCATGATGCTGAGGTTTGGGATATGATTGATCCCCTCATCCAGGTGTGGAGCATAGTATCCAATGGAGCCATTATTTTGGCAACAGTTTCTCATCCTCAGATTGTTACTAAGGAGATAGGTTTCTAGAGACAAAAGTTGTTACACTGGCTTTCTGATTCTCAGAATAGTTTGATAGTAAAGCCAACAATGGTGTGGTAGTTCCAGATTCCGTAGTTTCTGGATTGTGGTAGAGGAAGCCTTGGCATACCAGTTTTGCATGTTGTTCTGGGAGTCATTCCTGGTATCCCAGTCTAGAGCCTGCTCCTTCTTTTTATTGGGTTGATAAAGCATTTAATTCCCCCATATTAAGCTCTTTTCTGCTTAAAATAGCTAGTGGGCCTTCTGTTTATGCAACTGAATCCAAACTGATAGGCTTGTTAGGTGAAAAATGCAGGCCATTGAACACTGTTTGAACTTCTAATGGCAAAACCAGACCATGTATTTACTGTTCTCCCCTGCCCAATTCCACTGAAATAACAGAGAAAAATGAGAAGGAGGAAGAAGTGGAAGAGGGGAGGAGGAAGGGAAGTTGTTGATAGTTGCACCATTAGAGCATGGTGTCATCATTGGAACAAGAATATTTTGAAATTTCTGAATGATATTAAGCCAGTAAGATCAAATTGCGGGAAGTTAGATACTCGGTGCAAACAAAGTAGGGCTCCCATAAGAACTGTGGAGTAACTCTAGGTTCCAAATATCTGGGCCAGTGGAGGAAAAATTGAAGGACTTCAATTTGAAAACTATGAGAGGTCCCCAGCCTTGGGTTACTATCCTTGGCATTCTCCTCTAGGTTTGATTTTGCTTGGATTAGTGGTTATGTAAAGTAAGAGATTTTACTTGAAATGTTTCTAGCATGGGAAATAAGGTCAAAATGTTTTTTTGTTTTTTTTTGTTTTTTGAGATGGAGTCTCACTCTGTCGCCCAGGCTGGAGTGCAGTGGCGCGATCTCGGTGCACTGCAAGCTCTGCCTCCTGGGTTCACGCCATTCTCCTGCCTCAGCCTCCCGAGTAGCTGGGACCACAGGCGCCCGCCACCATGCCCGGCTAATTTTTTGTATTTTTAGTAGAGACGGGGTTTCACCATGCTAGCCAGGATGGTCTCGATCTCCTGCCCTCGTGATCTGCCCGCCTCGGCCTCCCAAAGTGCTGGGATTACAGGCGTGAGCCACTGCGCCCAGCTAAAAATGTTTTAAAATATACCCAGGGTTTTGTTTTTATTCAAGTGTGTCAGGATATGGTTGCTATTGAAAGGATAGTTGGTTACTCACAGTTTCCAAGGGAGGGTTGCATGCCACATCATGCCACACAGGGGCCATGCAGTGAAGCACCTGAATTGATCAGAAGTCAGAAGGAGCAAGGGGAAAGCATGGACATAAGGCTTTCATTATGGTTTCTGTGGGAAACGCATGGCAAGGCAGGGTAAGCAGAGTTAGGATTGGCTAGTTTCAATAATTTTGGTGGGCTCTGGGCTGTAGAGGCTATCTCTAGTTGTTTGGTACCTGGCCCTGGAATGATTAGGGCAGGGGATCATGGCTCAGTCTGATAAATGAAGTGATTGAGGGTATGGGCCCTAGATTGGTTTGCGTTTGAACAGTGTTTGCTATTTCATGGAGTTCACTAGCCCTGGGAGGGGCAGACTCTACAGAATCAGCAATGTGTCAGATGCCAGAGCATCAAGAATACATAAAATAAGAAAATATGGTTAATACACAGAGAAAGAAAGGGAGTAAATACTTCCAGCAAACTTAGAGGTATAGAATCATTAAATGTTAATAAACTTGCAGACAGTCAGAAACCATTTAGATTTGCTTCATGAATCCAGGCGTTCAACAGCGAAATTGTCAAATTATGTAAATGTTGAGAGAGTTGGTTTTTAAAACAGTTTCAAGGTTCTCTACGGATAGATAAATAGGTAGCAACATTTATTGAATGCTCACAGTGTGTCAGGCACCCTGCTAAGAAATTTACATGTATTATTTCATTTTTTTCCCAGTAATCCCTTGTGAGTAGCTATTAGTATTATTCCCATGTACAGTTAGGGAAACTGAAGTGTAGAGAGATTAAACAACTTGCCCAAGTTTATGCTATTAACAAGTACTGGAACTGGCATTTAAACCCAGTGTAGTCTGAGCTTAGAATCCAAGCTCATAATCACTCTCCTCTACTACCTCTCTATCTATAATAAATCTATATTTATAACAAGTAATTACAAATATCCACAAAGTCTTCGAAGTGAAGATCATCTTAGCATGATTGTTACTAACATTTAAATGGGGATAATAATAGTACTGGCTTTGTAACATTTTTACAAGGATTAAGTTCATTAATGTTATGTATTTAAAATAGTGCCTGGTAACATAGCAAGCACTTGGTAAATGTTGGATATCATTATTCTCCTTAATGAAGTATTCAACTTGTACATGAGAATTTGTTGGCACAACATCTAGATAAACTCTCTATAGCTATGATTTAAACCTAGTCTTAAATACAAACAAATTTAAAAGTCAATAGCAAACTTCTTACACTTTCCAATAACCATGATAACACAAGTTTGCATATAAAAAGAGAAATTGGTTTTATAAGATCATTCATGGTTATCCCATCATTTAAAGTGTTTGATATGGATAGGCATTATATTCATTGCCCTAAATTGTTATTACATATGAGAATGACCTTAAGAATATGACAGTATTCTTATGTAATTTAATTTCATGTTTTAATTAGAAAGAAGCGGTTACAGGAATGGAAAGCTCTTAAGAAAAAACAAAAATTTGGAGAATTAAGAGAAATTTCTGGAAATCAATATGTGAATGAAGTCACAAATGCAGAAGAAGATGTGTGGGTTATAATTCATCTATACAGATCAAGGTAATTACCATAATATTTCAAAATGTTAATATACTACTATTTTAAAAGTCATATTTTTGGTTTTAAGGTTTTACAAAGTATATAACAGTACTCAAGAAAAAGCAACTATATATTGCACACATATACATCCATAGAGTTTTTGATAGTCATTGGCTTCAGGGATTAAATTAGGTATTTTAAGATCTTTTCATTTCTAATTTCAGGAACTTGTCACACTTTTTAGAAAAATAAGCACTCTTTGGTAGTTTTGTTAAAAACTTTTTATTATAGAATATCTCAAAAACAGAGAAGTAGAAGGAATGAGAAAATGAACACTCTAAATATCGACCATACAGATTCAACAAGTAACCTTCTGCCATATTTATATAATTGTTTCTGTGTGTGTGTATATTTGCATTTGTAGAAAGTGAACTGAAAGTAAACTGAACATAGCATGATGATTTATTCCTGTGTACTTCAGCATGCACCTTCAAAACATAAAGGTGTTGGAAAGAAAAAAAAATTATATTTCCTCTACCCATTTTAGGTTTATTGGCTGGGGCCCTGCAAGTTGGACTGACAAAAGACAGGTTAACAAGAGAAAAACAAACAGAAGTCTATTAACAAGTGCATTACATATACACATAGGAGAGCTCAGTGATAAGTAACTCAAAGGGGTGGTTAGAACTTGGGCTTATATAGATTCTTAACAAAAGAACAGCAAATTTGTAGAGAATTGATAAGACAACAGAAAGGGTCTTTGAGCTTCTAGGAGTGACAAACTGTGGGATGGTAAATACATGGGTGAAACTATGTATTCAACTTGTTGAATCTATATGGTCGATATTTAGAGTGTTTAATTTAATCAAAATTAAAGGTTGTTTTAGCAAGGTTTGTTATATAGATTCCTCTGGTGCCTCACTGGAATGATAAGAATCTAGAGCTTTATCCAGTGATTAAGAGTGTCCTGCCCTTCCTGGTAGAGACAGGAGTGAGGATGTTACTGGGTGGAGAATATTTTTCTTGTGTCTGTTTCTTTTCAGTTGTCTTTAGCTCAAAATAATCCTTATGCCAGAGTGGCTTATTTTGGTGTGGTATACTATGAATCCCTTCAAGAATGTTCTTCTACATAACCACAATACCATTTTCTCACCTAACAAAATTAATAGTAATTCCTAATACCATCTAATACGTCGTCCTTACTCAGATTTTCCCGACTGACTTAAAAATATCTTTTATGAATACATATGTTTTGGACAAGGAGTCAATCAAGAATTATGCAGCACATTTAGATATATCAGCTCTCTGAAGTGTCTTCTAATAGAACAATTTCCCTGCACCCCTGCACTCCCCCATTCCTCCAAGACAGTTAATTTAAAAATACCTGGTTGTACTAAGTATAACCCACTGTCCCTAGGCCTCACCAGTCTTGCCTAGTAAATGGGGAAAGTAGACTTTTGAATGTTTCTCTCGTTCAGTCCTTCTAGCTTTAGGTCCCTACCCCTCTGCCTCAGGGCTATAAACCATTCTAGGAACAGAGGCCATGACAGCAACCTTCACTGTCCTTATCTCAATCTCTGAATAATAAATGTTTTTATCTTTAGGTCCTCAGGGAAATTATATACAGAGCAATTTATGCAAATTATAGCCCTGTATATAACCCTGTATAGCCTATATGGCTATACTTTGCAGTTCCTGAGTCAAATTTTGACAGGACAACATGCCCCATAAAAGAAAATGCCCCATAAAAGTTATTTTATTATAACTAAAACTCTTGGTAGATTAATTTTTAAGTAGTTTTAAAGTCCTTAAAAGAATGTGTTGACCTAAAAGGAAGAGGCTGAGGCACAAAATATAATTTAAAGAGTTTACTTGAGCCATAGTGAGGATAGCTGCCCAGAAGACTAAACCCAAGTACCTTTGGATATGATCTCCCTTTAGCCTTTGTTATGAGCAGGTTTGTGAAGACATAAAAGGAGGACAGGGAGTGGACTGATACAAAGTTGTTTGTCAGGAATTCTCTTTGGCTTAAGGAAATAACATTGATTAGTGACTGGCAATATATTGTTAAGCTATAAAAGTTACAGTGTCTGAAGTATTATTGGGTTGATTTATAGCTACTTGCAAGCAATAGCAAGCAGTTTCAAGAGATGAATACATAGGTCAAGGAGGGAGTAGGTTGTGATTCTCTCTTTTTATTTTTGATACAGGGTCTCACTGTGTTTCCCAAGCTGGAGTACAGTGACAATTGTAGCTCAATGCAGCGTTGAATGCTTGGGCTCAAGCAATGATCCTCCTGTCTCAGTCCTCCAAGTAGCTTGGACTACAGGTCTGCACCACCACATCTGGCCAGGTTTTAAAATTTTTTTGTAGAAATGGGGTATTGCTATGTCGCCCAGACCGGTCTTGAACTCCTGGCTTCAAGTGATCCTCCTGCCTCAGCCTCCCAGAGTATTGAGATTACAGGCGTGAACCACTGTGCCTGGCCTGCTGTCTCATTTTAATGACTCCGTGGGGGTAAACATTTAAAACGACTTGCATTCTTCAGAGAAAAGTTATTTCCTGAAATCACACTTCCATATTACCTATACTATTTATTTGGTTAACCAGTTTGTAAATGCTGCTTGTAGATCTCACAAATAAGGATGAGAAACACGGACATTTATAAAACAAGGATCTGTTTGTGGTAAATATTATATACTGAAGTGGTTTACTGAATGTTTTTTCTGATCCTGTGTGGTTAGCAGAGTAGATATGGCTTCTAAGTAAAATTATCTAGCTTAATGGTTACTTCCAGATAAATTACTAGTTTTTAGAAATAATTTTTTAAAAATTCATAAAGAGGTTGAATGTGATTTAGTCTGCTTCAAATTGTTGTATACTTTGATAGACTCAAAAAGAAGGATGTGGTTTCATAATACTTTAAGTATTTGTGACCTTCTCAGAAGGTTTTTCTGGGCCACTCTAAAGTAGTTACATGTTAGTTTTCTGGACATTAAGAAAATACATTCCTGGGGCTGGGTGTGGTGGCTCATTGCCTGTAATCCCAGCACTTTGGGAGGCCGAGGCAGGCGGATCACTTGAGGTCAGGAGTTCAAGACCAGCCTGGCCAGCATGGTGAAACCCCATCTCTACTAAAAATACAAAAAAAAAATTAGCCAGGCTTGGTGGCGCATGCCTGTAGTCCCAGCAATGTGGGAGGCTAAAGCAGGGGAATGGCTTGAACCCAGGAGGCGGAGGTTGCAGTGAGCCAAGATCATTGCACTCCAGCCTGGGTGACAGAGCAAGACTCCAAATAAAAAAAAAAAAAAAGAAAAAAAAAGAAAAAGGAAAATACATTCCTGTGTTGGTATAAAACATATATTTTGAAAATTAATCTGTAATAATCTAAATTTATAAAATATAACAGAAAATAATTGTGTTACAAATATTCTTTAGAAAACTTTAGTTTTTAACAGTGGATTTACTGGCCAGGCTCGGTGGCTCATGCCTGTAATCCCAGCATTTTGGGAGGCCAAGGCGGGTGGATCACCTGAGGTCGGAAGTTTGAGACCAGCCTGGCCAACATGGCAAAACCCTGTCTCTACTAAAAGTACAAAAAAATTAGCCGGGCATGGTGGTGTGTCCCTATAATCCCAGTTACTTGGGAGGCTGAGGCAGGAGAATCGCTTGAACCTGGGAGGCAGCTCTGCAGTGAGCTGAGATCACATCACTGTACTCTAGCCTGGGCAACAGAGCAGGACTCCATCTCAAAAAAAAAAAAAAAAAAAAAAACAGAAAAATGGATTTCCTTACAGCTTTTTAATATTGTAAAGTTGAAGGACAGCTGTTAATTTATGTTTTTGTAACCACACAATGGGTTCATTTTGCCTGCTGCCCACATAGAGTCAATTTATCAAGACAGCGGAATTGCAATAAAGAGTTTAATTCATGCAGAGCCAGTTGAACAGGAAACTAGAGTTTTATTATTACTCAAATCAGCCTCCCCCAAAATTTGGAGGCTGAGGTTTTTCAAGGACCACAGAATGGGTACTGCTGATTGGTTGGGAATGCAATCATAGGGATGTAGAAAATGATCCTTGATATGGTTTGGCTGTGTCCTCACTAACTCTCATCTCGAACTGTATTTCCCATAACCCCCATTTGTCGTGGGAGGGACATGGCGGGAGGTAATTTAATCATGGGAGCAGTTACCCTCATGCTGTTCTTGTGATAATGAGTGAGTTCTCATGAGATCTGACGGTTTTATAAGGGGCTTTTCCCCTTTTGCTCAGCACTTCTCATTGCTGCCACATGTGAAGAAGAATGTGTTTGCTTCCCCTTCTGCCATGATTGTAAGTTTCTTGAGGCCTCCCCAGCCATACTGAACTGTGAGTCAGTTAAACCTCTTTCCTTTATAATTACCCAGCCTTGGGTATGTCTTTATTAGCAGCATGAGAACGGACTAACACAGTCCTCATGTGTGCTAAGTCTGCTTCTGTATGGGGCCACAGGACTGCTTGGTGGGTCCAGGTAGAGGCATCAGTCATCAGAAATGCAAAAACCTTAAAAGATATATAAAAAAGACCAATCTTAGGTTCTACAATAGTGTTGTTACCTGCAGGAGTAATTGAGGAAGTTGCAAATCTTGTGACTTCCAGAATAATGGCTGGTAATTGTTTAAGTGTGTATCATAGCAGAGTTCAGGCTCCTCTCATCCTCCTAACCTAGTCTTCCCTTAGCTTTACAAAGGTGGTTTTAGTTTTGGGGAAAAGCTATTATCATTTAAACTGTAAACTGAAATTCTCCCAGAGTTAGCTTGGCCAAGTCCAGGAATGATTCGGGGCAGTTTGGAGGTTAAAGGGAAGATGGGAGTTGGTTAGATCAAATCTCTTTCACTGTCATAATTCTCTCACTGTTAAAATTTTTACAAAGGTGGTTTCATTTTTAGCTACTTTCTATCAATTTTATAAAAGGGTGGTGTTTGTTTTTTGATTAGGCTCCTAAATTCTATAATTTCAATGGCTCTTTGCCATTAAATTGATAGGATTAGACCCACTTTTTATCGGAATGAAGGCTTAGCCTCCTTAAGGTGCCTTAGAGGGATCTAACTCAACCTGGGCCAGTAAGCCCAATGATTTAGCTTTAAGTCAGTCTTGTTTCTGGTTTTATTTAATCTTACCCTATACCCCAATTCTATTTAATCTATGCCTGTACCCCAATTCTAATTTGGGGCTTTTATATTATTCTTATACCCAAGTGTATATTTTGAAGCTTGAATACCATAAATAGTCTCTTAACTTGTTTTGTGATGTTAGAGGTCTGCCTCATATTTTACAGCTCTTCTGGGGTTAAAATTCTGGCCCTAAGCCCCAACACCAAATTTGTTCCCCTACTACTTGCTGTCAGAACTGTCTTCGGGCAACCCTTTCTCCCTGCATCACAATCTGTTATGCAATATTCTTTTAATTCTATACTTTTCACTGCCACCACCAATACCTACCTGCCTTCTGCCATTCACACTACTGACCCACCCCACAAATATCTGTTGTACCACTGACTGAGCTTTCATTCTGACAAAATTTCTAATGAAAATTATAAAATTTCTCTGAATTAGATATTAGTGGACTCATTTCACCTTGAAGGAAATCAAAACATTTTACCCTAAGATATACTTTCTTGACATATTTTGAGATGGGTGTTCAGAGAGCGAGCAAAACTGAAGTAACCCTGTAAAGCTGTCTTTTGTGGAGGGGATTTGCAACTGTAGAGAAAATCTGCATTCATGCAGTCAGGCCTTCTCTGAGGGCCTTCCCTTGTCTGATTTAGGACCAAAGTTAACTGAGAATCTGATGCCTTGAAAGGTCTAAAAGAAACATTTACCATCTATTCTCTTTGAGGGCTGCTACCTGTAAGGTTTCATCTACATAACAACACCACTTTTGCTATCCAGGCCTCCTCTTCTCTGCCTCCCATAGCCTGTCTTGTCACTGTAACCTGATTTACCCCAATAACATGTTTTTGGCCATGCCAGAGCCTCCATTCTTTCTGTAGCCTCAAGATGGCATATAAGCTTCTGTCCCCCATTGGAGGGTTTGGGTAATCACTTTGTGTTTCCTCTCTCGTGTACATGTTAATAAACTTGTGCGCCTTTTCTCCAATTAATTTGCCTTTTGTTAGTTGATCTTTCAGTGAACCTTCCTTTGGAGGGCAAAGTTTTCCCTTGGCCCCTAAAACCTTGCATTTTTTAGTAGAGACAGGGTTTCACCGTGTTGGCCAGGCTGGTCTCGAACTCCTGACCTCAAATGATCTGTCTACCTTGGCCTCCCAAAGTGCCGGGATTATAGGCTTGAGCCACTGCACCCGGCTCAAATTGAATATGTTTATGTAAAATGGAGAAAGAGTCTTTGGAGAAGGAAAGATGAGAAAACAGGAAAAGAGGGAAGCAGAATAACCAACAAAGATCCCAAGGGAGGTGGAAGGAATGTGGAATAAAGTAGAGGTGAAGGGATTCACTTGAAAGTTGGATAAACTGGGAGAAAAGGGACTAATCGATCAAGGAGTGTGATGAGAATTAAGTGATAAAGCAGGAAGAGCTGAGGTTGTGGTCACACTTCCAATCAATATTAAATTTCTGGTAAGGAATAGTTCTGGATAATGGGCCACCAGGATGTGGCATGGAGTGGGATTCCAAAGACTGGAAGAAGTTTGTTGGAGTCAGGAAAGACAGTTCTGGATATGGTAAACTCATTACATGGAAAGAAGCTCATGATGGCAGCAAGGGTTGGGATCCTTTTGTTTCAACTCAGAACTGCAAAGGATTTCCTAGAAGTGTCCTGTTTTGTTTTTTTTTTCTACAAACTGGGTACCTGCTTGAACCAAACTGATGCTCAGTTGGATGTAGTTTCCCTAAGTTAAGCATCAGCTTGCCATGGTAGCTAGCTTCATTCCCCGGTTATAATGGTGCTTGCAATAAAAACCAGAGGACTCTACATACAGTTCTTCATTGCTAAAGGTAACAATAGAGGATGATAATAATGTGCTTTTATATTAATCTAAGATATATTTTTGCCATGGCGATATTTTACTTATTTCATTAGACTGAGATGAGTAGCCCATTTATTAAAGATTGTGTGTACTGTTTCTCTTTTTAGCATCCCAATGTGTTTGTTGGTTAACCAGCATCTTAGTCTTCTAGCAAGAAAGTTTCCAGAAACTAAATTTGTTAAAGCCATCGTGAATAGCTGTATTCAACACTACCATGACAATTGTTTACCAACAATTTTTGTTTATAAAAATGGTCAGATAGAAGCCAAATTCATTGGAATTATAGAATGTGGAGGGATAAATCTCAAGCTGGAAGGTAATGTTACAAATTTTGTTTATAAAAATGATAGGTGAAAACATCTGCAAACTAACAAGCATCCTGAAAGCTTACTTCCTTAGTACCAAGGTTTTTTCCTTGCTTCTAGTCTCTTTTTATATGCCTCCAGATTAATTTTCCTATAGTAATACTCTAATAACACCCCCTTGCTTAAAATCCTTAATAGTTCCCTGTCTCAAGTAAATTAAAAATTTAGAATCTTCTCCTTTAGAATCTCCACCCACCTCTCCAACTATATTTCTCAGTGCTTGCTAGTTTCTGTTCCTGTTAGGCTGGTCTTCAGCCACAACCCACAAATATACATTACTCATTTGTGCCATCACACTTTTTTTACACATTCTCTGCTTGTACCTAATGTATTCTACCTTTCTCTATTATCCAAATCCAAAGTTTATTCCTTCATAAGTCTGTTCAATTTTTATTTACTGCATTATGTAATATTGGACCAATTCGTAATCCTTTTCTTCTCTACTGAATTTCTGTAGCGTATATTCTCAATGCATCTTTCTTTTCACTTATTAGCATGATATCTAATTTTGTTGATGAATCAATTCCCTTTGAATTTTATCTTCCTAAAAGGTGCACGGACCATGCCTCCTATTACTTTATTTTTCTTAGCACACAACACAAGACTTTCTATTTTTATCTTCTTTAATTGTTTTTACTTCCTAAGGTCATTTCTTTGATATATTCATTTTTTGGCACTGCTTTAACTCGATTTTACAAAACTAAAAATCATTTTCTCTCACCATTGTGTTAAAGTCATCATGAGTGGCTGTTTTCGGTTTTTTTTTTTGTTATTTTTGTTTTTTTTTTTTTGAGACAGAACCTTGCTCTGTCACTCAGGCTACAGTGCAGTGGCATGACCTTGACTCACTGCAACCTCTGCCTCCCTGGTTCAAGCAATTCTCCCTGCCTCAGCCTCCCGAGTAGCTGGGATTACAGGTGGCCGCCACCACACCTGGCTAATCTTTGTAATTTTTAGTAGAGATGGGGGTTCGCCCTGTTGGCCAGGCTGGTCTTGAACTCCTGATCTCAGGAGATCCGCCTGCCTCAGCCTCCAAAAGTGATGGGATTACAGACGTGAGCCTCTGCCCCTGGCTGGTTGTTTTCAATAGGTATTCTTTGACTCTGTCAGTCCCCCAAAGTTGTTTTTGCCCTTACCGAGACCTCTGATACTTTGTTTCAGAATTTTCCCATTTTTCTTTTAATCTTCTAAGGCCTTTCCTTGTTTCACCACCTTGTTTTTTGTAGCTTGGACCTTTTCTTTTTAATTAAAAAAATTAACAACATAAGAGTACATAAAAGAATACATATAATAATATAGTAAGCATTCATGAAATCATTATTGTCTTCTCTGTTTGGGATGCTATAATAAAAATACTGTAAACTGGGGAGGCGGCGATGAGAGGCTCGCACGCCTCCAGCCTGGCCCCGGCCCCCGGGGACGGAGAGCCAAGCAGCCCCGGCTCTGGGCTATGGACTATGGGCGAATAGCTCTGACCACCCGGCGAAGCATGCCGCCTGCCTTGGCCTCCCAAAGTGCCGAGATTGCAGCCTCTGCCCGGCCGCCACCCCATCTGGGAAGTGAGGAGCGTCTCTGCCTGGCCGCCCATCATCTGGGACGTGAGGAGCCCCTCTGCCTGGCTACCCAGTCTGGAAAGTGAGGAGCGTCTCTGCCCGGCCGCCATCCCATCTAGGAAGTGAGGAGCGCCTCTTCCCGGCCACCGTCCCATCTGGGAAGTGAGGAGCGTCTCTGCCCAGGCGCCCATCGTCTGAGATGTGGGGAGCGCCTCTGCCCCGCCGCCCCGTCTGGGAAGTGAGGAGCGCCTCTACCCGGCCACGACCCCGTCTGGGAGGTGAGGAGCGTCTCTGCCCAGCCGCCCCGTCTGAGAAGTGAGGAGACCCTCCGCCTGGCAACCACCCCATATGAGAAGTGAGGAGCCCCTCCGCCCGGCAGCCACCCCGTCTGGGAAGTGAGGAGCGTCTCTGCCCGGCAGCCACCCCATCCAGGAGGGAGGTGGGGGTCAGCCCCCACCAGGCCAGCCGCCCCGTCCGGGAGGGAGGTGGGGGGGTCAGCCCCCCACCCAGCCAGCCACCCCGTCCGGGAGGGAGGTGGGGGGGGTCAGCCCCCCACCTGGCCAGCCGCCCCGTCTGGGAGGGAGGTGGGGGGGTCAGCCCCCCGCCTGGCCAGCCACCCCGTCTGGGAGGTGAGGGGCACCTCTGCCTGGCCGACCCTACTGGGAAGTGAGGAGCCCCTCTGCCCAGCCAGCCGCCCCGTCTGGGAAGGAGGTGGGGGGGGTCAGCCCCCCGCCCGGCCAGCCACCCCGTCTGGGAGGGAGGTGGGGGGGTCAGCCCCCCGCCTGGCCAGCCGCCCCATCTGGGAGGGAGGTGGGGGGGTCGGCCCCCCGCCCAGCCAGTCGCCCCATCCGGGAGGGAGGTGGGGGGGTCAGCCCCCCGCCAGGCCAGCCGCCACGACCGGGAGGGAGGTGGGGGGGTCAGCCCCCCACCCGGCCAGCCGCCCCGTCCGGGAGGTGAGGGGCGCCTCTGCCCGGCCGCCCCTACTGGGAAGTGAGGAGCCCCTCTGCCCGGCCAGCCGCCCCATCCGGGAGGGAGGCGGGGGGGTCAGCCCCCTGTCCGGCCAGCCGCCCCGTCCGGGAGGTGAGGGGCGCCTCTGCCCGGCTGCCCCTACTGGGAAGTGAGGAGCCCCTCTGCCCGGCCAGCCGCCCCGTCCGGGAAGGAGGTGGGGGGGTCAGCCCCCCGCCCGGCCAGCCGCCCCATCCGGGAGGGAGGTGGGGGTGTCAGCCCCCCGCCTGGCCCGCCGCCCAGTCTGGGAGGGAGGTGGGGGGGTCAGCCCCCCGCCCGGCCGGCCGCCCCGTCCGGGAGGTGAGGGGCGCCTCTGCCCGGCCGCCCCTACTGGGAAGTGAGGAGCCCCTCTGCCCGGCCACCGCCCCGTCTGGGAGGTGTACCCAGCAGCTCATTGGGAATGGGCCATGATGACAATGGCGGTTTTGTGGAATAGAAGTGGGGGAAATGCGGGGAAGGGATTGAGAGATCGGATGGTTGCCATGTCTGTGTAGAGGGAGGTAGACACGGGAGACTTTTCATTTTGTTCTGTACTAGGAAAAATTCTTCTGCCTTGTGATCCTGTTGATCGGTGACCTTACCCCCAACTCTGTGCTCTCTGAAACATGTGCTGTGTCCACTCAGGGTTAAATGGATTAAGGGTGGTGCAAGATGTGCTTTGTTAAACAGATGCTTGAAGGCAGCATGCTCGTTAAGAGTCATCACCGCTCCCTAATCTCAAGTACCCAGGGACACAAACACTACGGAAGGCCGCAGGGTCCTCTGCATAGGAAAACCAGAGACCTTTGTTCACTTGTTTATCTGCTGACCCTCCCTCCACTATTGTCCTATGACCCTGCCAAATCCCCCTCTGTGAGAAACACCCAAGAATGATCAATAAAAATAAATAAATTAAAAAAAAAATACTGTAAACTGGGTGGCTTATAAACAAGAAACTTTATATTAATGTCTCACAGTTCTGGAGGCTGGGAAGTCCCAGATCAAGGCGCCAGCAGATTTGGTGTTTTGTGAGGGCCTGTTCTTCATAGATGGTGACCTCTTCATTGACCTTACGTGGTGGAAGGGGCAAACAAGCTCCTTTTGGCCTCTCTGTTCACTCTTTCATTGATGAGTTCTCTGCCCTCATGGTCTAACCACTCCCAAAGTCCCCACCTCTTAATACCATCACCTTGGGCATTAGGATTTCAACATACGAATTTTGGGGAGACACAAACATTCAAGACCATAGTAATTACCAAAAGTAACAAATGTGAACATTTATTTATGCTTGCTTCAGCTATTTTTTTGAGATAGCATCTCACTCTGTCACCCAGGGTGGAGTGCAGTGGCACAGTTATGGCTCACTTGCAGCCTTGACTTCTCAGGCTCAAGTAATCCTCCCACTTTAGCCTCCTGAGTAGCTGGGACTACAGGTGCCTGCCATCACACCTAACTATTTTTTAAGAAAAATTTTATAGTAGAGATGGGGTCTCACTATATTGCCCAGGCTGGTCTCAAACTCCTAGGCTTAAGTGATCCTCCTGCATTTGACTCCCAAAGTGCTGGGATTACAAGCATGAGCCACCAAGCCTGGCCTGTTTGCTTATCTTTTAAAAACACATTGCAGATAAAGTTGAAGTTACCTGTATTTCCATACTTAGTCCTGTTCCCCTCCCTGCTTCCTTAGGGGCAAAAACTATCACGAATTTAGTGTGTATCTCGTCCCCCCCACTTTTTTTTTTGAGACAGATATCAACGAAATTTATTGGTATATTTTAAACATTGTAGTAGAATATGCATAACATAACATTTACCATCTTAACTATTTTTAAGCATACAGTTCAGTGGAATTAAGCACATTCACATTCCATCACCATCATCCATCGCCAGAAGTTTTTTCATCTTACATAACAAACTCTGTACTCGTTAAAAACTCCTCAGTCTCCATTTGCTTCAGCCCAGGCAATCACCTTTTTAGATTCTGTCTCTATGAATTTGACAGCTCTAGATGCCTCATATAAGTGGAATCATATAGTATTTGTCCTTTGTGACTGACTTATTCCACTTAGCATAATGTCCTCAAGTTTCATCCATGTGGTAGCATGTTATCAGAATTTTTTTCCTTTTTAAGTATATCTTGTGTATCCCTTCATCTGTTAATGGACACCTAGGTTGTTTTCACCTTTTGGGTACTGTGAATAATGCTGTTATGAACATGTGTGTACAAATAATATGCTCATCTCCGTTTTTAATTCTTCTGGGAATATACACAGAAATGGAATTGCTAGATGATATGGTAATTCTATTTTTAATTTTAAAAAGAACTATCTGGTCTTCTTGTTATGCTTTAACTTAAGTATATCTATAGAAATAGAAGGAATAATTAATTGCAAAATTGAAAGTATTTAATAAAGGGCATTATATTGTAGTATCATTCTGCAACTTGCTTTTTTAAAAATCTCAACCATAGTATTCAGAATCTCTTATTTCATATATGTCTGATTCAATAACTTTATCTCCTGTCTAGCATTCTATAATCAGCTATTCCTCAATTTATCATTCCCCTACTGTGTGAAATGTGAGTTGTTTCCAATTTTCCCATTATGAACAATTCTGCTGTGACCATTGTTGTGCCCACCTATAAAAATTTTCTCAAGGATATATGGAGAATTGTGGGATCATAAGGTATACACATTTTCAACTTCACTTGATAGTTGATAGATTGCTCTGTAAATGAAAGTATCAATTTATCCTTCCATCGGTGTTTGAAGATATACCCACATCTTCACCAGTTCTTGTTAATTTTAGACTATTGGTTTTTTGGTCACTCTGATGGATATGAAGTGGTATCATTTCATTGTTTAAATGTGGATTTCCCTGATTACAAGTGAGGTTATGGATTTTTTCATATGCATTGGTCATTCTGATTTCCTCTCCTGTTTATATACTTTGTCCATTTTGTCATTTGTGTTTTTTCATTGATTTATAAGAGTGCGTGTGTGTGCATATGTTGTTTCATTGATTTATAAGAGTGGGTATGTGTGCATGAATGTGTATGTAAAGTTCTGGATACTATTTTTATAGTATTACTAATATATTCTCACCAGTTATGGCTTATCATTTCAATTGTCAGATAAAAGTTATGATTTGGCATAGTGAAAATTATTAATCTTTTTCTTTACTTTGCACGTTTCGTGCTTTCTTTTGAAAAGCTTTCTGTATTCCCAAGGTGAAAAATATATTCTCCTATACTTTCTTCTAAGAGTTTTAAAGTTTTATTTTTGAGCTTAGGTCTTGAATAACATTGGGCTTTTGTGTATGATTTGATGTAAGGTATTGTATTAGTCTATTTTCACGCTGCTAATAAAGACATACCTGAGACTGGGTAATTTATAAAGGAAAGAGGTTTAATTGACTCACAGTTCAGCATGGCTGGGGAGGCTTCAGCAAACTTACAATCATGGCAGAATGGGAAGCAAACGTGTTCTTCTTCACATGGCAGCAGGAAGGAGAAGAATGAGAGCTAAGTGAAGTGGGGAAAAAGCCCCTTATAAAACCATCAGATCTTGTGAGAACTCACTCAGTATCAAGAGAACAGCATGGAGGTAACAACCCCCATAATTCAATTACCTCCCACCCACAACACATGGGGGTTATAAGAACTACAGTTCAAGGTGAGATTAGGATGAGGACACAGCCAAACCATATCAGGAATGTATCTACTTTTTTTCTGTAAGAAAATGCAATTGTTTCAACACCATTTATTAAAATTTGACTTCATTCTTTTTTTTTTTTTTTTTTGAGACGGAGTCTTGCACTGTTGCCCAACTGGAGTGCAATGGCGCGATCTCGATCTCGGCCCACTACAACCTCTGCCTCCTGGGTTCAAGCGATTCTCCTGCCTCAGCCTCCTGAGTAGCTGGGATTACAGGTGCCTGCCACCACGGCCAGCTAATTTTTTTTTTTTTTTTGTATTTTTAGTAGAGATGGAGTTTCACAATGTTGGCCAGGCTGGTCTTGAACTCCTTACCTCAGGTGATCCGCCCTCCTCAGCCTTTCGAAGTGCTGCGATTACAGGTGTGAGCCACCACGCTCGGCCAACTTGTTTAATTTTATAGGCTCACAGCTGGAGGGAAATGTGCCTCAGTATAAATTGTGTCTTGAGTCTTACCTATATCTGATTTAGATGAGACTCTGGACCTTTGAGTTGATGTTGGAACAAGTTGAGACTTTGGGGGCTACTGGGATAGAATGTATGTCTTTTGCATGTGAGAGGACATGAATTTTGGGGGCTGGGGTGGAATGGTATGATTTGAATGTGTCCCCCAAAATTAGTAATCCCCAGTAAAACAGTGTTGAGAAGTGGGACCTTAAGAGGTGATTAGGTCATGAGGTCTCTGCCCTCATGAATGGATTAATGTCATTATTGCAGAAATGGAGTTGTTGTCATGAGAATGGGTTTGTTTTAAAAGTGAGTTCAGCCCTCTCTTGCTCTCTCTCACTCACCTTCTCTAACTCACTTGAATTCTGCCATGGGATAACTTCAGCAAGAAGGCCCTCACCTGATGCAGGCCCCTCAACCATGTACTTCCCAGCCTCCAGAAGTATAAGAAATAAATCTCTGTTCTTTATAAATTACTCAAGTCACAGGTATTCTGTTATCACAAAACAGACTAAGACCCAGTTTAACCATAATTTCTCCCTTTCAGTATAACTTTGCTGTATCCAATGTGTGTTTTGATACTGTAGCACTTTTACTGTCACCCGGTTCTAAAGATATCATCAGGCTGGGCGTGGTGGCTCACGCCTGTAATCCCAGCACTTTGGGAGGCCAAGGTAGGGGGATCACTTGAGGTCAGGAGTTCGAGACCAGCCTGGCCAACATGGTGAAACCCTGACTCTACTTAAAAAAATAACAAAACTTAGCTGGGTGTGGTGGCGTGCACCTGTAATTGCAGCTACTCAGGAGGCTGAGGAATGAGAATCACTTGAACCTGGGAGGTGGAGGTTGCAGTGAGCCAAGATTGTGCCACTGCACTCTAGCCTGGGTGACAGAGGGAGACTCTGTCTCAAAAAAGAAAAAAAAACTATAAATAAATATATCATCATTTCCATGGTAATATTACTAAGAGTCAACTCTTGTTTCATATAGATGAAAAATTATTCATTTTTTCAAGATTTTTAACTGAATGATGGGTTATTTATTACAGAACTTGAATGGAAGCTAGCAGAAGTTGGAGCAATACAGACTGATTTGGAAGAAAACCCCAGAAAAGACATTGTAGATATGATGGTATCTTCAATTAGAAACACTTCTATTCATGATGACAGTGATAGCTCCAACAGTGATAATGATACCAAATAGAGAGAAATATTCAATAAATAGCTTTTAGTATATGTGTACTGAATGTTTTACTTATGACTGCTTTTATATTAGGGATCAGAAAAGTCATAAATATATTTATTTTATTTTCATTTTTATATTAGAATTATGGCATATATGTCATTTTAAAAATTTCCAGGCATTTCAGAATATTCATTGCCTCTGAAAAAAATAGTATTTGGCGGCCAGGCGTCGTGACTCACGCCTGTAATCCCAGCACTTTGGGAGGCCAAAGTGGGCAGATCACCTGAGGTCGGGAGTTCAAGACCAGCCTGACCAACATGGAGAAACCCCCGTCTCTACTAAAAATACAAAAATTAGCTGGGTGTCTTGGCACATGCCTATGATCCCAGCTACTTGGGAGACCGAGGCAGAAGAATCGCTTGAACCCGGGAGGCAGAGGTTGTGGTGAGCCGATATCACGTCATTGCACTCTAGCCTGGGCAACAAGAGCGTAACTCCATCTCAAAACAAAACAAAACAAAACAAAAAAACAGAATTTGTGTTAAGCCTTTGGTATTTTTCTGTGGTTTATCCTTTTTCTAACTCATGTTGGACAAAAACACAAATGTTACAAGACCTTTCTTGCTTACTCACTTCCAAAGAGAACTACAAATTAAAGCAATGTAAGAAATCCATGAAATTTTATTTAAGTCAACACATTTTAAAATCTAGAGACTTAAGTAAAAAGTTTTAAATTTATGGCCATAATGCTTTTTCTTTGGAATCCCTTACCTATTAAAACATTAACCACTTAATAGCATAATGCAATTAATAGATTCTGAAAAGTACATAAAAAACATCTCTATTCATTATTATTGTTCTGAGTAGTTACTATTAAGTTAGAAAATTACTAAGTATTCTCATTAATAGTTAAAGTATAGAATCATTAGAACACTACACCATGTAAGTTTCTAAATCCTGAGCAGAGGTGAGAAAAATATATTGTAGGATGACTTATATTTTAACAGTAATCACAGAAGAATTCATCATGAGAAAATATACATTAGTACACTGCGGAAGGCCTATAGGATGTTTCGTCTTGGCATAATAATGAACATCACTTTTAGAGGAAAGGTTGGTAAATCCAGCATATAATAGTTCAGTAACAGATTTTTTTCTACTTTATTTGTATTCATGATCCATAATTCTCATTATGGATGTTCACTGATATTTGTAAGAGAATCTAGACTAGGTTTAAATGCCTAGATTACAAAAATAAATTGGTGAGAATTGAGGCAGTTGAACATTGAGTCAAGAAAAGGCTCTTTCTTGCTATTGGTGGGGGTTTAGGGATCTTAGAGGCTACAGAGAATCATGAAGTGGAAGGAAAGTTAAATACACATTTGAGTAAGGTAATGAGAATTTATTTCACCAGGTGAAATCAATTGATCTAATTCTGGGAAGGATTAGGAAAATTCTTCTGAGATACATCTTGGGACTAGATGGAGGAAAGTTCAGAGAGGTCACACACAGTGGTCTTTATTACAGCATTACACACACGTCAGGTAATTATCTAGTTTTATTTATCCAATTCCTGAACCTTCCAGAAATGGATGGATAAGTTACTATTCAGGATAAAAACAGCCGTGGAAATGAAAGGAAGAGCCATCTTCTAAAGTTACAATGTAACTCTAATGCCTATAATGCATATAACATCTAATGCATATAACCATATTTATCAAAATAACATTCATACACATTATTTTCCCCTCCAATTGAAACCAAATGCAGAAATTCCCCCAAATGTAGTCTTTTAAAAAGTAAATACATATTTGTTTTCTTTTTAAAGTTAAAAGAACAAAGGAAATAATAATAGTATTTAGGAGAGCTTAAAAAAGATATCTATTTCCCTTTGTCTTAACTCAGATCCACCAGGTGGCAGTAAGTTTTTACCGACAAACAGTTCTGGAGACTTTAACATTTGTAAAAATAATAAAATTATATCATGTTAGAACTGACTGCTTGTGATTTCAGCCCCGCTCTTTAGCAAAGTGCACACACACATTCTTTTAGCAAAGACTGATTGATGCCTACCAACACAGGTCACTACTACTTCCATACAGTGCTTCATGTATACATTCTCATTTGACTAGGGTAAAAATATTTGTCAGGATATGCAGAAATTATTTAATATGTAATATTGTTCCCCATTTTACTGAATGAATATTCAATGGGGTACAAAGTTAGTTTTTTTAATTGCCAATATTCAGTCATTTTTTGATCTATAAAAATTGATATTTTATCCTAATATTTTTGTCTATTTTTGCCAAGTGTGCTCTATTGAATCTCCCTTCTCTATAGTGCCTTTTTTGTCAAAATGTGGTAAATGTGGTCCTAGAATCAGCAGCATTCCTAAGGAGCTTGTTAGAAATGCAGAATCTCTGGCCCCATCCCAGACTAACTGAATCATAATTTTCATTTTAATGAGATCTCCAGGTGACACGCACATTAAAATGCGAGAAGCACTACACAGCAAATCCTTTAAAGACAACCTGAGCAGCTTCTTTTACCCATCCCACAGTGTGGGTTATTAAGTCTGTCTAGTTGAACACTCCAGTGTCAGTTCCAAGCAAACATTCTCTGGCTGAACTTGTGACTTAAGCAACTCTGAAGATGAAAGGTGGGGTTTTTAACCAGTTTTTCCCTCTCCTTTTGAGGCAGGAGAATAAGGTCTGGAGGCAGGGAACCTAAGGCTGTTTCACTCCAACTTCCTAGAGCCAGATTTAAAGGAAAACCCTAACTTTCCATGCCTAAGTAACAAAAGGACCAGAGGCTACTTTGCAAACCCCCACCTTCTGTGCGTGGCAGATGGGAAATTGGCTGTCTGCAACCAATCACACTGATTGCTGGCTGAGAGTTCGTTTGCAACTTTGTAACTTCACCTTAGCCTCTGATTGCTTGCTTTTGGCAACCACTCAGACCAATTGCAAGCCACCACTTCATGAAATGAAGTGGCCAATGGGAAGCCTCTAGGGGGTATTTGGACCGGAGAAGATTCTGAGCCACTACTCACGCCGGCTCCCACACTGTGAAGTGTACTTTCGTTTTCAATAAATCCCTGCTTTCGTTCTTTAGTTGCTTTATTCTTTCTTTGCGGGGCGTTTTGTCCAATTCTTAGTTCAAAACGCCAAGAACTTGGACACCTTGCAGTCAAGACCCTCTATCAGTAACACTTTCAGGGCCTATCCCTCTAGTGTTGGGGACTGGGAGAGAGAATAGGGATGAAAGGGATAAATTTTCCTTAACTGTACAATGAATACTGCATCCAAATGTTCACTCTTTAATGGGGCACATTGAGTTCTCCTAGAAACTCTGAAACAGCTTCCCAACTGCACAGTCCCTCGATCAACACAGGCGATGGAGCAGTCTTAGCTCTATCTCTGCTAACTCTCTTAGTTTCCTCTCCCAGAAGTAAATCCAGCCTCTTGCTGCTAGAATTTCTTTCCCCCTTCAGGATCAAGATAGTTCAAACCTGGACAGCATTTTCTACGCAGCATCGATTGACCCATGAGAAACTTACACATCCTTGGTATCCTTGCTATACCACATGGTAGATGTTGTAGATTGCTTTATTTCAGCCCACTCCCTGGCCAGCTATTTCTCCAACTCTTTTCCTGTTTCATGTAGGTACAAGGCAATATCAGCAAGTTTGATAGTGAATGAGATGCCACTCTCCCTCCCTCATAGTCACCTAGCTGATTCTGTTGGAGTCTTGTTCACTTGGGGTAGGGTGAGGCATAAAAAGGAAAGGAAAAACCATAGTACACCCCAGGAACCTGGCTTCAGTGATTCTGTCAGGTGTTTTTCCTCTTGCCAAGTGTTGAACTTATGTGGTCTGAGGGTAGAGAGTTGGAGGTTTTGGCTATGGTAGATCCCTTTTTGTCCAACTTTTATCCTTGGGTGAAGGAGTGGGTATCTGACCCCAAATGTTGGCAGCTGTTTAGAAGGTGAGGTACTTCATGCACTTGTACCCTATTTTAGATTTCAGTCAGCATCTTCTTTACAAGTATTAGCTGTTATCTATTAGTGTTACATATTCTTGCTGGTTCTCAAGTATTCAATCACTAGAACGGTATTAGTCACATCATATTTCACTGACTGATTTTAGTTTGCTTCTCTTTTGTACTTTTGAGAGGTGAAGCCAGCTGGGCTTCTGGGTTGGGTGGGGACTTGGAGAATTTTTGTGTCTAGCTAAAGGATTGTAAATGCACTAATCAGCACTCTGTGTCTAGCTAAAGGATTGTAAACGCACCAGTCAGCACTCTGTAAAAACGCACCAATCAGCATTCTGTGTCTAGCTAAGAAGGATTGTAAACACACCAATCAGCACTCTATGTCTAAAGCACTCTGTGTCTAAAGGATTGTAAACGTACCATCAGCACTCTGTAAAATGGACCAATCAGCATTCTGTAAAATGGACCAATCAGTGCTCTGTAAAATGGACCAATCAGCAGGATGTGGGCGGGGCCAAATAAGGGAATAAAAGCTGGCACCCAAGCCAGCAGCAGCAACCTGCTCAGCCCCCCTTCTACACTGCGGAAGGTTAGTTCTTTCACTCTTAACAATAACTCTTGCTGCTGCTCACTGTTTGGGTCCACACTACCTTTATGAGCTGTAACACTCACTGTGGGGGTCTGCAGCTTCATTCCTGAAGTGAGCGAGACCATGAACCCACCAGGAGGAACAAACAACTCCGGACGCACCACCTTTAAGAGCTGTAACACTCACTGTGAAAGTCTGCGGCTTCACTCCTGAAGTCAGCAAGACCACAAACCCACTGGAAGGAAGAAATTCTGGACACATCTGAACGTCTGAAGGAACAAACTCCAGACACACCATCTTTAAGAGCTGTAACACTCACTGCAAGGGTCCATGGTTTCATTCTTGAAGTCAGTGAGACCAAGAACCCACAGGAAGGAATAAATTCCGGACACACTTTCATGCACATTACTAAGGCTACCCCTTGACAATAATCTGCCTACAGTCATAATTTGGGACAAAGATGATCCTAAAAATCATCTTTCTGGCATTTCATTCACTCATTAAATCATTCATTCACCTCAGGCATTGGTGGTTTTGTTTGAGACGGACTTGCTCTGTCACCCAGGGTGGAGTGCAGCAGCACGATCTGGGCTTACTGCAGCCTCTGCCTCCCAGGTTCAAGTGATTATCCTGCCTCGACTGACTCTTGCTCTGTCACCCAGGCTGGAGTGCAGCAGCACGAACTGGGCTCACTGCAGATTCTGCCTCCCAGGTTCAAGTGATTTTCCTGCCTGAGCCTCAGACTATAGACATGCACCACCACACCTGGTGAATTTTTTTGTATTTTTTAGTAGAGACAGGGTTTCACCATGTTGGCCAGGCTGGTCTCAAACTCCTGACCTCAAGTGATCTGCCTGCCTTGGCCTCCCAAAGTGCTGGGATTACAGACGTGAGCTACCACACCCAACCTGGTTTTTATTTTTAAATTTTAATTAATTTATTTTAGTGATGGGGTCTTGCTACATTGCCCAGGCTGTTCCTTAACTCCTGGGCTCAAGCAATCCTCCCGGCTCAGCTGGAACTACATGTACGTGTCACTCTACCCAGCTCACCTGAGGTGTTGAAATGGATGCTACATGTATAGTGGCAAAGAAAACACATGGTTCTCGCCCTTCTGGAGTTTATCTTGTGGTGGTAGGGAAAATAGTTAATAAGAAAACAAATATCATATATACATATAACTAATATATACATAATTTAAACTTAACAAGTATTATGGGGGAAACTGGACACAACAGAAGAGAATAACTTTGGATATTATTGGTGGTGGTGGGGGCAGGTGGCATGTTGGAGGGAGACCTACTTAAATAGGGTAGTTAGATCTTTGAGATGTGATGGTTGAGAAGGAGCCAGCCATGAGAAAAGGTAGGAGGGGTCCAGGCAAGGGCACAGCATGCATGAAAGCCTGAGAGCAGAGATAAATTAGCAAGGAAATGAAAGGCAGTTTCTGGGTTGGAGTGTCACAGGAAAAGGAAAAAAATGGTAAGACATGAGGTTGGAGAGGTAGGGAGGGGCCAGATCAAACAGGTTATTGTGACCATAATTAGGAATTTGTATGTAATGGGAAATGACAAAAGGGGTTTTAGAAGAAAATAACGTGACTTCACTTATATTTTCAAAATAATTTGACTGCTCTGTGGAGAATAGATTGAAAGAAGCATCCAAGATATTTGTGATACAGAAGAAGAGACATCCGGTAGATAAACAGACGTGTGTATAGAGCCCAAGGGAGAAGGGAAGGCTGGAGTTAAAAATCTGTGAGTCATTTCAACTATTCTTAGGGTTCCAACAAGAAATTGTAAAGATTTACAACCACCATCGTCACCACCTAGCCTTTATGTAGCAGTTTAATTTACCTTTGATCATCACAGTTCTCTGAAATGCCTAGTCTTGTAACTTTACAGATAAGTACCTGAAGCTCAGAGGAATTACTTGATTTGCTCACTATCTCTCAGCATGAGTCAGAATTTAAGCCAAGAGTTTTGACCACAAAGTCTATAATACTACCTCAACTATGAGGCAGGGTTTTGTAGTTCCATTTTAAAGAGATTAGAAAGAATATGAGTAACTGAATAAACTATGCAAGCTTTAAAAAAATACTTAACCTTATATTCTCTATTAAGCATATCTTAAAGCTTCCTGTTCTCCAATTCACCTTAAAGTATGGCAGTAAAACTAGGAATGTCAATGAATGGATGAGTTACTATGAAAGAACAGATATGACTTTGTGACTGATGGGACATAGGAGTTAGGGCAAGAATTAGAGCAAAAGAGACATGAAAATTACCCAAAAAGGAACATCATTGACAAGAATAGCCAACATTTCTACGGGATTTCTTATGTACCAGATAAAATTACACACACACAGACACACACTGTCTCAGTTAAGCTATGAGATAGGATTGTAATTATCCCATTTTAAAGATGACAAAATTAAAGAACAGATAAATAACTTGCTTAAAGTCATGGAGAATATTAGTGGTGAAGCTATGATTTAAATCCAGGCAGTTAAGATCCTAATTTTGTACTCTTAACCACTATGATACGTTGCCTACCAACTGGGGGAAATCAGTTGACGAGGAGTTGGAAATACTCAGTTTAAATGATAGCAAGGTTCACAAGAAAGGGTGAACAGAATATCTGAAATTATGTTTAAGGCTATGGAATATAAATTTAGGAGCTATGAAACTATGAGGCAGGATTTTTGTTTTATGGAAATCTGGGATCTGGAAGTTGGAAAAGCTATTGGAAATATCCAATACAGGCTGGGTACAGTGGCTCGCGCCTGTAATCCCAGCACTTTGGGTGGCTGAGGTGGGTGGATCACTTGAGGCCAGGAGTTCAAGACCAGCCTGGCCAACATGGTGGAACCCCATCTCTACTAAAAATACAAAAATTAGCTGGTGGGGTGGTGGGAGTCTGTAATCACAGCTACTTGGAAGGCTGAGGCACAAGAATTGCTTGAACCCGGGAGGCAGAGGTTTCAGTGAGCTGAGATCATGCCACTGTACTCCAGCTGGGCAACAGAGCAAGACTCTGTCTCAAAAAATGTCTCAAAAAAAAAAAAAAAAAAAAAGACATATCCAGTACATTTTTTCTTTTCTTGGAGAGAATGTGGGAGAAAGGAGAAGCTGTGAACTGAACCATGGGAAATGTTCAAGCAGTGAGAGAGGACTGAGCAGAAAAACGGGGGATTATCAACAGGTCTTGGTAAATAATTAAATACAGTGAAAGAAGGAGGAGTCAAAGATGGACATGGTTTGATCTTGGTGACCGAGAGGACAATGAAATCATTAAAAAGGGCAAAGGTATTTTGAAGATAATATGTTCTAGATGATGGGGAATATAAGGAGGGATCAGTGTCTCTAGAATAAAATTCAAAAATCCATCCTAGGGAAAGCATTCAAACCCTCTCGTCTGGCTGCAACCTACCTTATCAGTATTACTAACTTTGCCTCCGTCTTGCTACCTACCTCTTGTCAGTCGGGACTCTTGATTGCATGTGAAAGAAAACCTCTCACTGGTTTAAGCAATAAAACAGATGCAAGAATTTACTGACTGGTTTAACGAAATTTCCAGAGGAATCTAATCTACATTTGTTTCCAGGCCTCAAACATGTCTTTAGGCCAAACCTGTCTTCAAATCTGCTTTTTTTCCATGTTGCCTTCTTTCTCAGAATTCACGTGTGGAAAGATGGCTCCAGGTCTCCATTCTCCCAGATTTAAACCCATTGGTAAAGAGGTAACACCCTTCTTAGGAACTGTAGTTTGCAACCGAGGATTAAACTCAAATCTGCCTTCCCCTTGTGTCCTGCTCAGACCATATGGACTGAGAGTGGATAAATGATAGTTCTTCAAAAGAAATTATCAGAATAGGGAATGAATGCTGAACAGGCAAAAATGTGGACCAAAATATCTTCTGCTATATGATGGGGTAAATTAACAAATCATGTTTTCCCACTCCTGAAAGAAAAATCCTTAGGTGCAGGATCAAGGATCTGAATAAGTGCTTCAGTTTGATGTTCTTTTGCCCAGAGCATACAGCAAGAATTGAAAATGTTTACTGAGGTGACTGTTACTTTAAAGGGAGGATTTTATGGCCAGAAAAGTGCATTTTTTGAAAGAAAAAGATGGCTTTTATTTCAAATCCAAAAGATATTCATTAAAACATAGGAATTACTAGGAATTAAGACTGTAAAGATCTCTTTTCCAGTAGAAGCACTGAAATGTGCTTTCTCATGTGGACCAAATGTGCCTTAACGCATCAAGGTAAGTAATTTCCCTAAGATAAGTAGTAGTCACACGTTGTTCCAACGAGGAAATCCATGCAAATTAGGGTCCTGGTTTATTTCTGATGCTTCATTCTCCATCTTCCATTACACTGTCACTTGGTTTTTAATAAAAGGGCAAGGGAAAAATCTCCAAATGAGCAAATAAATCCCGACCTCCTTTCGCTTCCCTCCTCTGGCCGAGGGCGCATGCCCTGTCTCCCCAGGCCCACCCACCAAGAAGAAGCAACCCAAGCCGCGCTCCCTCAGGAGATGGGAGAAGATGTTACTGGCGGTCCAGGCGCCTTTGCCACTCTTCTCTCCCAGCACCAGGAGAGGAAACACGAATGATGCCACTGGGGGAAAAAGTCTCCTGCCAACACCCGAAAAATCTAAGCTGGCGTCGGCAGTGTTTTGCTTTGGAAGGGAGAGCGGGTTCCTTTTTTGGCCTCTGGATCCCTCATCCGGCAGGAAGCTCTTCTTCCTCCTCCTAGCCCCCGGCATACGGGGGGAAAGCCAAAGAGCCTCCAGGACCTAAGGCTAGCGCTCAGCCGGCCGGCCGCGCCCTCCACCCGACCAGGCCCCGCCTCCCCGGCTTTCTAGTAACCGGCGCCCTTCCCGGCCGGGGCAGGGAACGGTGCGCCTGCAGAGCCAGATTTCGGCCCAAGGGGCGCGGGAGTCTCTTCGGGCGTCCGGGATCCCCTGGCGCGGCTCCGTGCTGCCTAACGGGGCAAGTCGCATGCGCACCGAGCCGCGCTGGGGAAAGGGAGAGTGAGGGGAGGGGCGAGCGCAGAGCCTCCGCCGGCCGTCTGAGCCCGCTGGGTCGCTGACGACGCATGCGCCGGGAGGGGGCGCAATCACGGACTCGGCTTGCGGCTGCCGGTTTAAAAAAGGAAACCCCGGAGAGCGAGAGCGCGAAGGAAATCTGGCCGCCGCCGCCGCGAGCGCTCCCGGTGAGAGGCGCCCGCCCGGTGGGCCCAGGGCCTGCCGAGTGCCGGTTGGCTTCCTTGGCGGCGCATGCGCGCTCCCGGGCTGGTGGAGGAGGGGAAGGGAAGGGAGGGGGAGGAGGAGCTGGCCACAGGAGCGGCGAATTTTTGGGGGGGTGGGTGGGGGGCGCCACTCACAGCCCCAGGTGCTGCTGGAGGTGGGAGCCGCGGCGCCTCCTGAACACAGGCGGGGTAGTGGTTCCGAGTCACCGCAGCGGGAGACCTGGGTGGGGGAGGGAAGAAGCCGGAGCCGCCGCAAGCCACACGGTGAGGGCGCGGGGAAGGGGAGGGAGCGGGGGGCGGCGTGTGTGGGGCCGGGGGGCGGCGGCCAAGGGTGGGGAAGGCGGGAGCTGAAGCCCTAGTTTGGCGTCTCGTTCTAGTGTGTCTTTTCCCGGGACTTCGGGCCGAGGCCCGCCCTGCCTGAGAGGCCCTCTGGGGCAGCTGGGGTTACCTGCGGGGCAGGGGCGGGAGTGGGGTGCACGGCGGGGCCGGGCGGCTTGAGGGCGCCCGGAGCTGCGGCCGATTCCAGCAGCTGGGAGGCGGGGAAAGACGGGGACCGGGTGCCGAGAGAGCTTTCGCTGGGGACCCGCTAGGCCTTGTGACCCACTTTATTCCTGTCACCACTCGGGCACGTTTGGAGCAGCGCCTAATGGGGCGCCGGGGCGGCCAGCTCCTCTGGGGAACCCCCGCCCTCCCGGCGCCCGGCCCGCGTGCCGCAGTCCGCAGTCCGAACGGCCGCGGTTGCCGGCCGCGGGCTGGTTCCGTTAGTGGTCGTGGTTCCGGGGTTCCGTCCCTGGGCAGCGCGCGGCTCTTAGCGTCTGACTCCAGCGACCGCGCGCGGGTTCGAGGGTTGGCGGCGAGGCGCTCGGTTTCTCTTCTTCCGTCCACCCGCGCTTCCCGTTCCCCGTCACCGCCGCTGGCGTTTGTAGATTTCTTTCCGCCAGTGAAGCTGGGTTTTCTGGAGTTGGCTCTGGCGCTCTGGCCCCTGGAGTGTAATTTCCTACACGCAGCGCCGCAGAGTTTATATTCTTTGAAAGTGTTTGTAGCTTTGTGGAGGTCCTCTTGTTGATGGTAGGTGAGCCTAATTCTGCAAGATAAAAGCCTAGTCTCTGACCTGGCAGATGAAAGATCAAATCAGATTGTGGTTTCCTGCTATTAGAATGCCATGCTATTAGACTTTAAGGCTTTTTAGCCTTCTTTAAAAAATAAAAAAATTTTTACAGTGGAAGAAAAGCACAAGAAGTAAACTTTTACAGTCGTTGATTTGACTATAACGCTGATCCCTCCAAATCAAAGGTAATTTCACTTTGAAGATTGCGTTCTGATTTGTAGCTTTAAGCGATTAGAGAAAATTGTGCAATATTCCCCTCTACCTGTTTGAAAATAAACATTCTTAAAAGGATGTAATTTAGATAATGAATTGCTTTCTCTGAAACTCATCCCTTGGGACACCTCAAATCTGATTGGTTTTCAAATCTTGGGGGAAGGAAATTAATTCCTGTGTTAAGTGGTTGGCTGAACAGAATGTCTTGAAAGGTTAGCCTGTAGCATTAGGAGAAATACCTAATGTAAACGACGAGTTAATGGGTGCAGCACACCAGCGTGGCACATGTATACATATATGTGACAAACCTGCACGTTGTGCACATGTACTCTAGAACTTAAAGTATAATAATAAAAAAAGTAAAAAAAAAAAAAAAAGTTAGCCTGAAGAAAGCAGACTGAAAATGTTCTAAAGCTAGGCGTAATCAGTTATGAAAAAAGAATAAGGAAGCTTTCTACGTACTAACATGCAAAGATTGCAAAAATTTGCTACGAAGTGAAAAAAGCAAGGTGTAGCAGTACTTTGTGAATAGTGTGTTACATCTTAAGGGCGAGGTGTAATACAAGTTTATGTTTGCTCTTTATATAAAGAAATTATGGGAGGATTTAGAAAACTAACAATAGAGGAGAGAGAAATAGTCTGAGGGAATGGTGGGAAATGAGATGTATTATGTGTATGTCTTCATGTTTTCAAATTTTTGTGTGTATTATGGACTCATAAACTGGATTAAACAAAAATCCTCCTCCCCCAAATAATTTGTGTGATTTTTGTTGCCTAATTTATGGTGATTTGAGTCATTTTCAATATGATTGCTTTTCATATTTTTTAGGAAAATCAACTAAAAAGGAAGTTTGGGATACCTTTTATGACTATTTACACTTTAATTTTTAAGATTGCAGAGGTCACAGGCATTTATCTTTTAAAGATGTTTAGTTATATCTTGCCTTGCTAAAATATATAATGACTGTATACATTTGGCATTATGGCTGGATTATGCTGCTTTCAGAGTGTAGTTTGTGTTTCCTCCTCCTCTTTTTTTCAGGAGTCATAGATGGGTAAAATTTTACTTAACCCCAAAGTTTCATGACAAACAATTATGAGGAGGATGTGAACATTCCCTTAAAGTGCTAGTAAACTTGATTGTCTAGGTTAGTTTGCTTTTCAGGTTGGGAAACTTTTCTTTCTTTTGAGGAAATCAAACATGAACCCCAGTGAAATGTAAACTGGGGTGTATGTGTGTGTGTGTGTGTGTGTCTGGTTGTTTCTCATGAAAGAGTGTACAAAATGAACTTTTTTTAGGACTGTGGATTGTTGAAAACCTGTTTAATGAGGTTAAGACTGCACAGGCAGCTGTTAGATGAGATATAATTTTGGGAGGGGACCCTCAAACTCCCCCTGGTGACTAATATTGTGTAATGAAAGTAGTGAATAGTGACTAATGGATTGCAGTTGCTGTGGGCATTTTTGTAATATTACCAGTATTCCTTTTTATTTTGTAGGATAGGATACTTATATTATTTCTGTTTGATATGTAGGTTTTTCTAATAGACTTCTGCAAAGTGTCACTTATTTTTCATTTGAATTCCATGTGGGTCCATTCAATCTTTTTTAAAAATGGAATTACATTTCAATTTTTTTTTTTTTTGAGACGGAGTCTTGCTCTGTCACCAGGCCGGAGTGCAGTGGCACGATCTTGGCTCACTGCAACCTCCGGCTCCCAGGTTCAAGAGATTCTCCTGCCTCAGCCTCCCGAGTAGCTGGGACTGTTATTTTTAAAATTACAGAAGTAAATTGATGCTCATAAAAAGTTAATACAGTGTATATATAATAAGTGACAACCCCTTTACATCCACTTCTAGCTCACATTCCTCCCCAGAGGAATCTAGGGAGCACAGCTACTCGTATACCCTTGACTGAAGGGTAACACTGTTAACACCACTGTATGATCTTCTAGATCTTTTTCTGTGCATTTGCAAATATGTTCTTTTCAGCCTTGAAAACGGAATCATCTTGAGTGATCATCTGCTTTGCCATTTTGCCTCCAGTATGGGCTCTGTTATTACCTACAGGACAGGGACATGACTTGGAGCCTGTCAGAAAGCTTAACATCTGATATAGACGATAGGTCATACTCATCTTTTCACTAGTGAGGGGCCAATTGTTATGGAGGCATTTGCAGAGTTTGAAGGGAGGTCATACTGATGTGAGTTTTATCTGGTATAGATTTAATTCACTGTAAACTTCGAGCGGCCGAGGTGGGAGAATGGCTTGAGCCCAGGATTTCAGGACCAGCCTGGGCAACATAGTGAGACCTCTTTGCTACAAAATTTTTAAAAAAAAAATTAGCCAGATGGGGTGGTGCACACCGTAGTTTCAGCTAATTGGGAGGCTGAGGTGGAAGGATCACTTGAACCCAGGAGTTCAGCCTTGGTGACAGAGTGACACCCTGTTTTAAACAAAACAAACCCAAAAGGTGCTTGGATTCCATGAATTTTATAGGACTCTTTAGAGTCCAAGTTTTAGGGTTTTCTTTGGCTTTTGACTTGATCGATAGTGTATGGGTTAAACTTTGATTTTTTTTCCTTCTGTACTTGCTTGCAGACTCCTACGAAAGCCTTGTAGATTACACCAGCCTCTTGAGCTCCTCTGAAGTGAACCTAAGCAGACTGTCCTTAACTAAGGGACACTGATACTGACTTGGATAAAATTTAGCTTTTGAAGGGAAAAGGAGAGAAGAGGCTCTTTGGTTTGGCTTTTGCTGAACTGACAACAAACAACTAATATGCACTACCCTCTCCTCCATCCATCCCTCTGGTTCTCTAATAGTTCCAGAGGGTTTGTTTTAAACCAGGTTACAAAGAATTACCAAACCTTAATTCTTTTTAGCTGATGGAGTTTACAAAAAGTTCAGAGTATTGATCAAGACTATTTACTATGGGAGATACCTAGAAAGATGCAGTATAATTGACCCTGCCTTCAGTGGTTTTGAAATCTAGTATGGTTAAAACAGCATAGACATTATTATTATTATTATTATTATTATTATTATTATTATTATTATTTGAGACAGAGTCTCGCTCTGTCACCCGGGCTGGAGTGCAGTGGCGTGATCTCAGCTCACTGCAACCTCCGCCTCCTTGGTTCAAGCGATTCTCCTGCCTTAGCCTTCCAAGAGTAGCTGGGATTACAGGTATCTGCCACCACACCCGGCTAATTTTTGTATTTTTAGTAGACACGGTGTTTCTCCATGTTGGCCGGGCTGGTCTCAAACTGCTGACCTCAGGTGATCCGCCCACCTCGGCCTCCCAAAGTGCTGGGATTACAGGCATGAGCCACCATGCCCAACTGAAAAGCATAGACATTATAACACAAGGTAGAAAATGACAGATTTTATAAGAAAATTACATACAACATTTGTAAGGATGAGCCTATTTCTGGCTGTTTTTTTTTTTTTTTTTGGTGGGGGGAGAGGCATGGGATTTTGAGGGAGAATACGTATCTTAACCTTTTAATTAGTTAAGAAAGGAAACTTAGCTCAGATCTTAGCTCTTGATAACGTAAGGAGTTGTTATGTTCTTTTAGCAGGCATCTGTGAGACTGATAGCTATTTCAGTAGTTTTTTTTAAGCTTTCCCGCTGGAAAGAACCATTTGATGTTTTATTTGGTAATTATAATACAGCCTCTTTAATCATTTCAGGATTGCTAGAAAAATTAGGAAATTAAATCCTATCAGTTAACTGTTGTCTACCATCAAATATGTCAGCCAGTGTTAATATTAAAAGAAAATTGTTTCCTCTTATCTCAATCTTGAAGCATATATATTATGTCACCTCTTCCCCACATTTTTACTTCTAGTGCTGTGTCAAATGAAGCATTTGTTTACTGTGACTATTTTAATAAAACAACATTGTGGGGGAAAAGTCAAACTTCTACACTGTAGCTAAACCTTTTGATGTTTATCTGTTTCCTTATAGTTTTTTACAGATGCATAAAGTAAAATATTTTTTAAGTTCCTTGTAGGCATTACACCAATGGCTGTTGCATTTTCTCCTTTTCTGGATCAAAAATTCTAGATGGAGTTGTATGAATTATTTATAGAACACTGAAGTGTCAGAGCAATATAATTGTTACTAATTGACTATAATTACATAATGGCATTTATATTTACAGGTTGCTTTACAACCATTTATTAAAAGCCCTATTAGGTGTAACTTCTGTGAAACAGGTGGATACAGAGATTCCTGTTTTTTTCCATTTTTTTGATTATGCAAATGTTAAATTATTTAAACTTACTCTTATAGCCTCAACTCTGAGTTATTACTTTAGTTGGATATTTCACAGAGATGTAATTCTGTTAATTTTAAGTCTTAGAAGTCTACAGAAATCACTTGTGAAAAATGAAATTTTATGAATTACTTTGTCTTTTAAAGTATGCTGTTTCGGATATAATTTGCTTTTCATTTTTCAGAAACATTTTCATTTTTTACATTAATAATGACGAAGATTAAGTTTCTTTTTCAAAGAGGTCACATTCAGGTACTTAACATTTTTAATTCTCATCCCAAATAGTGGAAAATTGAATGTGAGGGCTATCTGGCTGTGACATGTTACCCCATTGATCCCCAGGGTTGATTCAGCTCATCTGGCTGGCTCGGCAGGTGTCCCCTTCCTCCCTCTCCACTCCACGTGCGTCCCTCCTGAAGCTGAAGCTGCGTGCTTGGTTGAAGAGGACAACCATCCCAAATAGAGGAGGACTGGTCTTGGGTCAAGGGTATACGAGCAGCTGCGCTCCCCTGCTAGAACCTTCGAGCAAGCTCTCAAGGTCCAAATAGTGGAAAATGAAAGTACAGGTTGATTCATGTTGGCAGGTTTTGGTATTAAAAAAAAATTAAAAAGCACACATGGGGGATATACCAATAAAGGTTAGACCATATGCCTAGCTAAGAACTTATCATTTGTATTAAAATATGGTTTAATGTAAAGAGTTGCCTTTCTCCATTCCCCCCTCCCCTCCCCTCCTCTCCCCTCCCGTCCTCTCCCCTCCTCTCTTACCCCCAATTAAAAAATAGCACATCCCTAATGTGGGAAACAGTAAGAAAGCATAGATTACATTTTAGGCAGGGCACAGTGGCTCACACCTGTAATCCCAGCACTTTCGGAGGCTGAGGTGGGTGGATCACTTGAGGTCAGGAGTTTGAGACCAGCCTGGCCAACATGGTGAAACCCTGTCTCTACTAAAAGTACAAAAATTAGCCGGGCATGGTGGCGGGTGCCTGTAATCCCAGCTACTTGGGAGGCTAAGGCAGGAGAATCGCTTGAACCCAGGAGGCAGAGGTTGCAGTGAGCAGAGATCACGCCATTGCACTCCAGCCTGTGCGACAGATCAAGACTCAGTCTCAAAAAAAAAAAAAAATTAATATCATTGGAGATCATACCACCAAAAGTGCTGTTGTTAATCTTCTTGATTATCTATCTGCTTCCTGCATTTTGTTGAGCCATTACATAAGTATATGTATACTTATATGATGTTATGGGCTCCTAATGTAGTCCACTGTAGTGCAAGCTGTTCAGTTAACAGTGAATCATCAACATATTTTCATGTCAGTATTTTTCTGCTATGTGATTATTTTTAGTAGGTATGTAACATTCTCATCTCTGTGTAATAATTTACTTATCAATCTTCTGTTGGACATTGAAGTTGTTTACAATTTTTAGGATAATAATACTGTCACTTCCCTATATCATGCATTTTGATACTGGCCTACCTAGTATCAGTGATTTTTTCTATTTTTGTTTCCCTGAAAATATCTCAATTTCACCTTTTTTTTTTTTTTTTTTGAGACAAGGTCTCACTCTGGCACCCAGGCTGGAGTGTAGTGGTGTGAACATGGCTCACTGTAGCCTCAACCTTTTGGGCTCAGGCAATCCTTCACCTCAGCCTCCTCAGTAGCTGGAACCACAGGCACATGCCACCATGCCCAGCTAATTTTTAAATTTTTTGTATAGGCGGGGTCTTGTCATGTTGCCCCGGCTGTTCTTGAACTCCTGGGCTTAAGAGATCCCCCCACCTTGGCCTCCCAAAGTGCTGGTGGGTATAGGTGTGAGCCACCATGCACGGCAGTTTCACCTTTTTTGAAGTGGTTTTTGGTGTTTTTTTGTTGTTGTTGTTGTTGTTGTTTTGAGACAGTCTCGTTCTGTTGCTTAGGCTGGAGTGCAGTGGCGTGATCTGAGCTCACTGCAGCTTCTGCCTCCTGGGTTCAAATGATTCTCATGCCACAGCCTCCTGAGTAGCTGGGATTACAGGCATGTGCTACCATACCCAGCTAAATTTTTTGTATTTTTAGTAGAGATAGGATTTTGCCATGTTGGCCACGCAGGTCTCCAAACTCATGGCCTCAAGTGATCTGCCCACCTTGGCCTCCCAAAGTGCTAGGATTACAGGCATGAGCCACTGTGGCTGGCCTGAAGTGTGTTTTCACTGGCTATTAAGTTCTAAGTTGGTAGTTATTTTCTTTCAACACATTAAGAATGTTTGGTTGCTTTCTGTCTTCCTTTCTTTTTGTTGAAGTCAGCTACCAGTCTTATTGAAGGCAATGTATTAGCTATATTCTTGCTGAGGATAATGTGTCTTTTATTTTTCTTTGGCTACTTTTAAGACTCTCTGTGTTACTTTTAAAGCACTTTGATGTGTTCAGATGTGGTTTTCTTTGTTGCTTTATGTTTATAGAGTTTTTTGAATCTAGCTGGATGCCTTTTAGTTTTGGAAAGTTCTGTTACCTTTTCATATATTCTGCCCCTTTTTTCTTTTTGGATCCTAATTACACATATATTAAACTTAATTATCATGTTCCACATGTTGAAAAAAATTTTTTTCTCTGTTTGGATATTTTCTATCGACCTGCCTTCCAGTATGCCAAAACTATCTTCTCTTTTTGTCAAAATAATCTTTTGTGTTCTTAATTTTACCTTGTGGTTTTGAGTTCTAGAGTGTTCCTTTGATGTTGTTTTATAGACTTGTAATAGACTCCAGTTCTCTTGAACATACTAATTATAGTTATTTAAATGCTTGTCTTTTCCAATATCGGCATCATCTATTGGTCTGTTTATCTTGTTTGTTTTTCTGTTGGTTATTGGTCATATGGTTGTATTGTTCCGTCTCTTCACATGCCTGATAAGTTTTCGAAGGAACTTACCCATTTCATTTAACTTGTTGCATTTATTGCAAAAAGTTGCTTATAATACTCTATTATTGTTCTTTTAATATCTGTAGAAAGTGTAATGAGTCTAATATCTGTATAACCTGTAGAGATTTAGTATCATTCCGAATACTAGTAATTTGTCTCTGCTCCCCTTTTCCCTGATTAGTCTGGCTAGAAGTTTATTAATTTTATTGAGGTTCTTAAAAAGTTAACTTTTAGTTTAATTGACTGCCTGTGGTTTTCTTATTTCCGCCCTGGTCTTTATTTCCTTTCCTCAGCTTACTTTTGGGTTTAATTTGTTTTCTTTTTCTGGTTTCTTAAGATAGAAGCTGAGGTCATTGATTTGTGACCTTTTTTCTTTTCTAATGTAAGCATGCTATAAACTTCCCTTTAATTGTTTATAATTTATTTATTTGTTTTTTGAGACAAGGTCTCACTACTGCTCAGGCAGTACAGTGTCGTGATCATGGCCCATTGTAGCCTTGACCTCTCAGGCTCAAGTGATCCTCCCACCTCAGCCTCCTGAGTAGCTGGGACTGCAGGCATGTGCCACCATGCCTGGCTAATTTTTTATTTTTATTTTTATTTTTTTGAGACTGGGTCTCACTCCGTTGCCTAGGCTTTAGTGCAGTGGCCCAATCACGGGTCACCACAGTGTCGACGTCTCAGGCTCAAGAGATCCTCGCACCAGAGTCTATTAAGTGCTGGGATTACAGGCGTGTGCCATCATGCCTGGCTAATTTTTGTATTTTTTGTAGAGATAGGGTTTCACCATGTTGCCCAGGCTGGTCGTCAACTCCTGAGCTCAGGCAATCCACTTGTTTCAGCCTCCCAAAGTGCTAGGATTACAGGTGTAAGCCACCACACCTGGCCAGAGTTTATTACAATTTTTTCTGAAGACAAGGATGTCACTGTGTTGCCCATGTTGGTCTTGAACTCAGTTCAAGCAATCCTCTTTCCTTGGCCTCCTGGAGTGCTGGGATACAGATGTGAGCCACCACTCCTGGCCATTTCCAGTTTTTGATATGTTTCCATTTTCATTCCATTCAGAGTACTTTATAATTTCTTTCCTGAAGTCTTATTGGGTCTATAGTTTATTTATAAGTGTGTTATATAGTTTTCAAATATTCGAGGATTTTCCAGAGATCATTGTTATTTTTAATTTAATTCCATTGTAATGAGATAATTTTAAATTTATTCGGATTTATTTTATGGCCTAGAATATATTCTATCATTGTAAGTGTTCTTCATGTGCAGTTGAAAAGAATGTGTGTTTTGTTGTTAGGTGGAGTGTTTTACAAATGTCAGTTAGGTCAAGTCTGTTGATTGTTTTGTTTATGTCTCATAATTTTTTATTGAATGCCAGGCATTGTGTAGTAAAAAGCTTAAGTAAGCATTACCAGGTAATGGTACATTTTGCCGGGTTGGGAGAGGGGTGGGGGAAGGGGAAGTTCATTTTCTATGCAGATAGGCTAGGGAGCTGTATTAGTCTGTTTGCATTACTATAAAAGAATACCTGAGACTGGGTAATTTATAAAGAAAAGAAGCTTAATTGGCTTACGGTTCTCCAAAGTGTATAGGAAGCATGGTGCTGGCATCTGCTTATAGTGAGGCTTAGTAAGTTTCTAGTCATGGCTGAAAGTGAAGGGAGAGCAGGTGCATCACAAGGCAAGAGTGGGAGCAAGAGAGCAAGGTGGGGCAGGTCCCAGACTTTTCAACAACCAGATCTTGTGTGAACTCACTTATTACCGAGGAGATGGTACTAAACCATTCATGAGGGATCTACCCCCATGATCCAGTTGCCTCCTACTGGGCCCAACTTCCAACATTGGGAATTACATTTACATTTCATCATGAGATTTGGAGGGGACAAGCATCCAACCCATATCAGGAGCCCATCATCTTAAATTATGTGGAGGCTGGGTTGCTATTTTAATAGTTTGCTATCCTTATTTTTCCTTGTTTTTTCAGATGTTGTCTTCTAAGGCTTTCATTTCAAAGCCTATTGGTCTTGTCCCTTTAGCAATGCCAAAGGTAGGAAATTTCACTTTGCTTTTCAAAGTTTTTTAGTTGACTTTGTAGCCTTTTACCCTGCACGGTTTTAAAATTCAGCAAATATGCTGAGGGGAGATACCACCTTTAAGCTTGAGGTCCTTGCGTGAAACTTTTTAGGAGAATTAGTCTCCTAGTGTTGTTATTCCAGCCCTGTGTGAACACCAAAAGCTGTCCTGGCTTCTGTGTTCCTCAGCAACAATATTTTACACAGGTCAGGCCTCAATTTTCAGCCTCTAACCCAAGCAATAATTAGGAAATACTCCCAGGGAAAAGACAGATATTGGTCATCTAAATACCTTTAAAATATTCTCCCCATCTCTGAGGTGGAGGTTGCAGTGAGCCAAGATTGTGCCACTGCACTCCAGCCTGGGTGACAGAGCAACAAGACTCCATCTCAAAAAAAAAAAAAAAAAAAGATTCTCCCATCACTGGAATTTTAGACCTTCTTCTTTCCCATGCTTCCACAGCTCTTCACTAACTTTTAAAATATGATTTTTATAATTTATTTAGCTTTTTAAGTTGTTCTTAGCAAGAATATTGGCCTGCTTCAAACTAGTTCATTTTACCTAAGTGCAGACAATTTCCTATTATTATTATTATTGTCATTTATTTTTGCAGAGATAGGATCTGACTTTGTTGCCCAGGCTTGTCTTGAACTCCTGGGCTCAAGTGATCCTCCTGCTTTGACCTTCCAAATTATTAGGATTACAGGCATGAGCCACTTTAGCTGGCGCCTGTCATTTTTTAAAGGTATGCAGAATACTCAATATTTATGAGCTGTTTTATGTAGTGTTCTTTAGGTATTTTGTTGTTGGGTTTCAGTTTTTGATGTATATTTTTTAAAATTGATTTTTATTGGGGTATAATGTATATATGTTAAAATCTGCCCAATTTAAGTATGCAGCTTGAGTTTTGACAAACCTAAACATCCTTGTAATCACCATAATCAAGAAGCAAAAAAATTTTTTTTTATACTGATACGAGGTCTTTCTGTATTGACCAGGTTGGAGTGTAGTGGCAATATAGCGAGGCCTTTCGCTCTCCAAAAAAATAGAAAAAAATTAGCCAGACATGGTGGCATGCGCTTGTGATCCCACCTACTCAGGAGGCTGAGATGGGAGGATTGCTTGAGCCCAGGAGGTTGAGGTTGCAGTGAGCCATTGACTGTGCTGCTGGACTCAGCTTGAATGACAGAGCAAGACTGTCTCAAAAAAAAAAAAAAAAAAAAAAATTCTCACTTTATACAGAAAAGGCTGCTGAGATTTTGTTTAGGGTTGTATTTACTCTATAGATTAATTTAAAGAAAACTGATAGCAACATTGAGTCCTTTGATCCTTGAACACAGTATACCTCTCCATTCATTTAGGCCTTTCATTTTTCTCAGTAGTGCTTTGAAGTCTTTTAGTATACCTTTAATGGTGGTCTTCATCTTGTTCATTCAGCAAGTATTTATTGAGCATTCTGCTCTGTGCCAGCTACTATTCTGTCTGCTGGGGAACAAAGCCCTGCCTTCAGGGAGCTTATGTTCTAACTGAGGAAACCAGATGAGAAACTAGTGAGTTAAATATATGCTAGATGGATATTTGTATTGTAGAGACAACCAAATCAAGGTGTAGGGGATTAGAGTCTATTAGCATGTGAGGATAGAATGTATATCTTAGTTTTGGCTGCTATAACAAAAATACCCAGGAGTATTAGATTCTGCAGTACAACAGCACATAGACTGTGTGCTGTTGAATTTGGTTTGCTAGTATTTTTTTAAGGGTAAAAAAATCAGTATTCATTAGGTTTATTGCTGTAGCTTTCTTTTTTTGTGATATCTTTGTCTGATTTTGAGATCAGGGTAATGCTGGCCTTTTAGAATGAGTTTGGAAATGTTCTCTCACATTTAGTTCTTTGAAAGAGTTTGAGGAGGATTGGCTTGGTGATAGTTGAGAGTAGAATAAGCACTCGTTTCAAGTTTGGTATTATTGCACTGATGCTCCACTTGACTCGCTGCATATTACAACTGTAATTATTAATTACTTCAGTGCTGTTAATCATAGGGTAGTACAAGCTAGATTAAATGGCAAACAAATGTACAAAACATTTTATTACTATTGGGTTCTTTATACATTAATGTTTTAAGACACAGGCAAAAAGGAAAACATCGAGAGTTTACTGAAAAGCAAAAGTTTTGTAGTGTGTCTTGAATTTAGTAAACAAGTATCCACTCTCCTGCATCTTAAACAAGCACTTTGTTTTTGTTTTATTTTTTTGAGATGGAGTCTCACTCTGTTGCCCAGGCTGGAGTGTAGTGGCGCGATCTTGGATTACTGCAACCTCTGCCTCCCAGGTTCAAGCTGTTCTCCTGCCTCAGCCTCCCGAGTAGCTGGGATTACAGGCGTGTGCCACCATGCCTGGCTAATTTTTGTGTTATTAGTAGAGACGGGATTTCACCATGTTGGCCAAGCTGGTCTCAAACTCTTGACCTCAGGTGATCCACCTGCCTTGGCCTCCCAAAGTGCTGGGATTACAGGCACGAGCCACCATGCCTGGCCTTAAGCACTTTTTCACGGATTTACAAACAATCCCAAAAATCTTTACTCAGTGAAATGGTTTGAATTACTTTCTAGGCAGAAAAATATTCTAATATGTATCTAAAATACTTAATTAAAAAGTGTTGAAAAAATATTCGGAGATCAAAACTTTTAGGTCATCATAAAATAAATTAGTAATATCATATTTTGGCTTCATTCTTTGGCATGTGGATATTCAGTTTTCCCAACACTGTTTGTTGTAGAGACTGTTTTTTTCTCCATTGGGTAGTCTTGGCACCCTTGTCACAAGTCATTTGGTGGTATGTGCAAGCGTTTATTTCTGTTCTGTTCCATTGGTCTGTAGCTCTGTATTTATGTCAGTACCACACTGTCTTGATTACTGTTGCTTTGTAGTGTGTTTTGAAATAAGAAAGTATGAGGCCTCCAAATTTTTGGTGGTTTTTCAAGACTGGTTTGGCTACTTGGGGGTCCCTTGAGATTCTGTATGAATTTTAGGATGGTTTTGTTTCTATTTCTGCAAAAAAAAAATGTCATTGAGAATTTGACAGGGATTACATTGAATCTATAGATTGCTTTAGGTAGTATGGACATTTTAACAGTATTAACTCTTTCAGTTTAAAAACACGGAATGTTTTTCCATTTATTTGTATTCTCTCTTTGATTTCTTTTAGCAATGTTTTGTAGTTTTCAGAGTACAAGTCTTTTATCTCCTTGGTTAAGTTTATTCCTAGTATTTTTATCCACACTACCCCCCCGACCCGACCCCTTTTCTTTTTTTAAAGAGATAGGGTCTCTGTCACCTAGGCTGGAGTGCAGTGGCACAATCATGGCTCACTGTGACCTTGAACTCCTGGGCTCAAATGATCCTCCTACCTCAGCCTCCCAAGAAGCTGGGACTAAAAGTATATGCTTCCACGCTCGGCTAATTTTTTGGTATTTTTATAGAGAGATAAGGTCTCAAATTCCTGGCTTCAAGCAGTCCTCCCACCTTGGCCTCCCAAAGTGCTAGGATTACAGGTTTGAGCCACCATGGTTTGCCTTTCCTCTTTTGATACTATAGTAAATTGGGATTTTTTTTTTTTAATTTTCCTTTCCAGTTGGTCATTTTTGGTGTATAGAAACGCAACTGATTTTTGTGTGTTGATTTCGGATCCTGAAACTTTGCTGAAATCATGTATTAGTACTAACAGTTTTTTTGTGGATTCTTCTTTAGGGCTTTCTGCATATAAATCATGTCATCTGTATACAGAGATAATTTTCTTTCTTATTTGAGTGCCTTCTATTTATTCTTCTTGCCTAATTGCTCTATCTAGGACTTCTGGTACTGTGTTGAATAGAAGTGATGAGAGTGGGCATCCTCGACTTGCTCCTAATCCTAGGAGAAGTGTTCAGTCTTTTACCATTGAATAGGATGTTAGCTGTGGGATATTCATATATGGTGTTTATTATGTCGAGGTAGTTTCCTTCTATTCTTCATTTATTGAGTGTTTTTATCATGGAAGGGTGTTGAATTTTGTCAAATGCATTTGTTCGTCAATTGGAATCGTGGTTTTTGTGCTTCATTTTTGGTATATTACCTTAATTGATTTTTGTATTGTGAACCATCCTTGAATTTCTGGTATAAATCCCACTTGGTCATGGTATATAATCCTTTTAATGTGCTGTTGAATTTGGTTTGCTGGGGTTTTTTTTGTTTTTTGAACATTTAAAAAATCACTATTCATTATGGTTATTACCGTGGTTTTCTTTTCTTGTGGTATCTTTGTCTGGTTTTTATATCAGGGTAATGGTGACTTTTTAGAATGAGTTTGGAAATGTTCTCTCCCATTTTAGTTCTTTGGAAGAGTTTGAGGAGGATTGGGTTAATTCCTTTTTTTTTTTTTTGAGACGAAGTCTTGCTCTGTCGCCAGGCTGGAATACAGTGGCGTGATCTCGACTCACTACAACCTCTGCCTCCTGGGTTCAAGCGATTCTCCTGCCTCAGCTTCCAGAGTAGCTGGGACTATAGGCGCATACCACCATGCCCAGCTAATTGATGTAGTTTTCGTAGAGACGGGGTTTCACCATGTTGGCCAGGATGGTCTCGATCTCTTGACCTTGTGATCCACCCTTCTCGGCCTCCCAAAATGCTGGGATTACAGATATGAGCCACCACGCCTGGCCTGGTTAATTCTTTTAAATGATCGATAGAATTCTCCAGTAAAGCCTCCTAGGCTTTTGTTGTTGTTGTTGAGATCTGCTTTTATTTCTTGATTTACTAACTTCAAATTATATCTATTGACTCACTGCTAAGAAAGATGAGGATTTAGCTCACTTACACTTTACTTAATTATAGTGCTAGGGCTATTTTTTTTTTCTATGGGTCTAAAGTCATAATGCTAGTGGAACTCAAGAAATAAAATATTTACTTATTTCTTCTTGTACTTCATCAGTTTTTCGAAATCATGCCGCTAGATTGCTTTATATTCTAGATGACTTTTTGTTCATCTTTTCCTCCCACAGTTTGTAATTGTCTTTTTTTCTTTAGAGAAATATATACCTTTATCATATTCTCAGATGTTTTTCCTGCTTGGATCATAATATCTATTAACTGTTAGGTGGAATGCCTTTTCCTGGAGATATCACTCTTAGAGCCCTCCTACTTCCTGCTTCAGTCTTGACAGGTTGGAAGCTGCTGTGTATATGTCATTCTGAGCTATTCCGTGTCTGCATTTCTGGTTAGATTTACTGTTTCTTAGATGTGACATCTTCCTCTTTTATAGCATTCTTCCTTTTTTAGCTGGAATGTATTTACTCTTTTTTTTTTTTTTTTTTTTTTTTTGCGATGGAGTCTTGCTCTTTTTCCCAGGCTGGAGTGCAGGGGCACAATCTTGGCTCACTGCAACCTCCACCTCCTGGGTTCAGCTGATTCTTCTGCTTCAACCTCCACAGTAGATGGGATTACAGGCGTTTGCCACCATGCCTTGCTAATTTTTGTATTTTTAATAGAGACAGGGTTTCACCATGTTAGCCAGGTTGGTCTTAAACACCTTATCTCAAGTGATCCACCCTCCTCGGCCTCCCAAAGTGCTGGGATTATAGGCATGAGCCACTGCATCCTGCTTTGAATGTATTTTAAATTAACTCCAGTATACAGAGTACTTACAATGTAAATATTGTGAATTCTTGCTTGTTTGAAAATAGCTTTGGCCTGGGTCATAATTGCTTGATAGTTTGGCTGGGTGTAGAAATTTAAATTCAAATTAATTCTCTCTTACAACTTAGAGGTTTTTGCTCTATTCTGCTGAGCATCAAGATGGTAAGATGTCTGATGCTATTCTGTCTTGTTATTTTCTAAATGATCCTTTCCCTCGCTCACAAAGATAAGCTTTAGTATCTTATCTTTGTCCTTCGTAGTTATGGAATTTTATAATTATGTGTTTAGATATGAATTGTTTTTGTTATTCTTTGCTGGACTCAGTAGGTCCTTTCAGTTGAAATGCAAGTGTCTCCCTTCAGTTATGGAAAATGTTCTTTTATTATTTCCTTGGTAATATTTCTTAGTCTATGTTTGCCCATTTTGGGATACTTACTAGCAGAATATTGGCTTTCTTGATTGATCCTCATTTCTTTATCTCTTTTCTCAAGTTTTCTGTCTTTTTTATTCTGTATTTTGACAGATGTTTTCAATTGTATGTTTCTGACCTGCGAATGTTTATAAATTGTTAATGAGTAGCTTTTGCTTATTTTCTGCTGGTATCATTTCAAGAGACAACACAAGATAGTAGCTAAAAGCATTGACAATGGAACCAGACTTCCTGACTGTGTGGGTTTAGATCCCAGCTCCACAACTTCAAAACCATGACAATGGGCAAATGATTAATCTCTTTGTCCTCGGTTTCTAGTCTACAAAATGAGGATAATAATACCTACCTTGTGAGTAAAGGAGTTCATATTTATTAAGCATTTGTAACAGTTCTTGGCATAGTGGACTCTTGTATTATTATTTGTTAAATATACCTATTTTTGTTTAATTGAATGCGGTATCTTCAGTAGTCCTTTGAGAATATTTTGTTCTATTTTGAGATTTCTTCTATGTCCTGAATAAACTATGATTTTTTTGAAGTCAGTTTGATCTATTTATTTGTCTTGGTCTGGGCGGGACATAGTGGCTCATGCCTTTAATAACAGTACTTTGGGAGGCTAAGGTGGGAGGATTGCTTGAAGCTAGGAGTTTGAGACTAGCCTAGGCAACATAATGAGACCCCATCTCTACAAGAAAATTAAAATATTAGTTGAGCATGGTCATGCATGTCTATAGTCCTAGCTACTTGAGAGGCTGAGGCAGGAAGATCACTTGAGCTCAGGAGTTCGAGGCTGTAGTGAGCTATGATTGTGTCACTGCACTCCTGCCTGGGCAACAAAGTAAGACTGTCTCTTTTAAAAACTAAAAAAATAGATAATATCTTTATCTTGGTCTTTTTCTAGGTGTTGTTTCTTCTTGTATGTTTGGGGTCCTTATTGTTAGTTCATGGTTCTTGCTAAAGGACCGTCTTGATTATATTAGGTACTGCTGTTGGTTTCCTGGATTGTAGTCATGGACTTGTTTTCTAATTGCCATCTTGGAATGAGAAGACTGGCAACTCTTTGTACATAGTTGGAGCATCTCTTGTTTGCTGGCAAGTTAGGTTTAGGGCAAAAGATCAGGGAACCTGTTTTTAGGCTTTGGAGCTTTCCAATTGCCATATAGAAATGGGCTCTACAGATACTGACATTGACACCAGAAGACCCAGTTTCTTTCTGTTCAGTTTGTTAACTGTCTTTAGGAAAAAAAGAGTATTTCACTTTTTGTACCTACAGGTGACACTGGCCCTTGCTTAGTCATTGAGGGGAGCCTAGAATCTCTGAAAGATTGACTTAGACCTCCACTGTAGTCCTTTCATGTGTAGATTTTGGGCTGTGCTTCGCTTAGTTCTGTTTAAACTTAACACACTTGGGTCTGCTTTCTGTTCTCCAGAAATCTATTGTAAACACTTTCTCTCTGTTCTTTTCATTGTCTTATAGATTTATTCTTTTTTGTTTGTTTTTATGTGCTCATCTGCACAGACTTTCTGCATGGAGGGGCGGCAAACATGAGTGTTTATCACCATCATCATCTCATTCACTCCCCAGGTTTCTTTAAAATAAGGCAGTGAGGGGAGGATGAAGGAAATAGTCACTTCACCCTTAAATACTTCAATATATTTAATTAATTAATTTTTTTTTTTGAGGTGGAGTTCTGCTCTTGTTTCCCAGGCTGGAGAGCAATGGCATGATCTCGGCTCACTGCAACCTCTGCCTCCTGGGTTCAAGTGATTCTCCTGCCTCAGCCTCCCAAGTAGCTGGGATTACAGGCATGCACCACCAGGCCTGGCTAATTTTGTATTTTTAGTAGAGATGGAGTTTCACTCTATTGGTCAGGCTGGTCTTGAACTCCTGACCACCCACCTCAGCCTCCCAAAGTGCTGGGATTACAGGCGTTAGCCACTGCCCTTGGCCTCAATATATTTATTTTAAAACATAGGATTTTTTTTTTTTTTTTTTTTTGAGAGACAGGGTCTTGCTGTGTTGCTCAGGCTGAAGTGCAGTAGCCCAATTATAGCTCACTGCAGCCTTGAACTCCTAGGCTCAAGTGGTCTTCCAAAAGTACTGAGATAATAGGCATGTGCCACTATGCCCAGCTAATTTTTTAAATTTTATGGTAGAGATGAGATCTCGCTATGTTGCCAAGGCTGTTCTCCATTTCCTGGCCTCAACTGATCCTCTCACTTAGGCCTCCCAAAGTGCTGGGATTACAGGTATGAGCCACCACACCCAGCTGATATTTTCTTTCATAATCTCGGTATCATTACCACACCTAACAAAATTAACGATACTTCCTTAATATCATAAAACACCTAGTTCATATTCAGCTTTTTCAAAAATGCCTTTTTGTTGCTTTATTTGTATCAGGATTTGAATCAGGTACATACCTCCCAGTTATGTTTTTTTAGTCTTTTAAAATTTTTATTTTATTTTCTCATTTTCAGTCATGCCTATATTGAATCTTTTTTAAAAAAAGGTATTATTTGGGAGAGGAGTGACATCAGTTTGTAGATCACCTTTGATAGAAAATATATGGGCAAGCTATGTGTTGTATAGTTTTGTTCTCTCTGATATCCTAAGAAAGCAAAATGTGCCCCAAACATGCTTTTGTTTTTACAGGATGTTTTAAACATATACAACAGTATATAGAATAGTAAAATGAACTCCTATGTACCCATCACCTACTTTTAGTGATTTATTTACTCAACACCTCTCGTTTCATCTATATCTTAATCTCCTTACCCTCTTCTAATACTATTTTGAAGTATATTCCACATATTATTTATCTGTTAATATTTTAAAGTATATTTCTAAATATGATTACCGCAGTAAAGACTCCCAAGTCTTTTTACCCTCCATGTTGAAGGAACTGGGTCAGTTTTTCTTTATAACGTTTCACATTCTGCATTTTCTTATTTCTTTTGATGTCATTTTACTTATTACTTTCTTGTATTCATGTAACTGGAAATTGGATGTGAAGCAGTGTTTCTAACCTTTTTTTTTTTTTATTGTTGCCTCATTACGGAGTTTTTAGAGCTTTTTTTTTTTTTTGAGACGGAGTCTCACTCTGTCACCCGGGCTGGAGTGCAGTGGTGTGATCTTGGCTCACTGCAAGCTCCGCCTCCCGGGTTCATGCCATTCTCTTGCCTCAGCCTCCCGAGTAGCTGAGACTACAGGTGCCTGCCACTTTGCCCGGCTAATTTTTGTGTTTTTAGTAGAGACAGGGTTTCACCATGTTAGCCAGGATGGTCTGGATCTCTTGACCTCGTGAACTGACCACCTCGACCTCCCAAAGTGCTGGGATTACAGGCGTGAGCCACCGTGCCCGGCCTAGAGCTTTTTTTTTCCTTATTGTCTACACTGCACCTTTTCCCCAGACCTGGGGGCAGACACAGTAGTGTGATTTGGAGGATGAGAAACTGTCTTAATTTGCTGTTTAAGATTTCTTTGCCTTCTTGAATGTGACATTGCTACTGTTGAGAATGTATGATCTAAAGGTTCATAGATTCTAGTTTGACTCTTAACAAGAATATTCTGTAAGTAGTACTATTACTACATGTTATATCATGATATGTGGTTGTCCCAGTGTTAAAGATGTTAAGATTGATCAGTGAATTCAGTTGGTGACAATATGATCCATTGTGAAATTTACCATTACTTTTTCTCCTGATGGGGTTTTTAGGATTGATGATTTTTGCCTATTTATGTCATTTCTTTTGTTCTTCTTAGTTGAAATTTTTCTTTAAAGGAGTAGCTTTCTTTCAGTACTTTGGTCCCTTTGCCTACCTTGAAATACAGTTTGACAGGCCAGTCAAGGAAAATGCTTTGTAAATTTCCTGTTACAGGTTGAATATCTCTTATCTGAAATGCTTGGGATTAGAAGCGTTTCAGATTTCGTATTTTTTCAGATTGTGGAATATTTATAGTATACTTTTCAGTTGAGTATCCCGAAAATCTGAAATCTGAAATGCTCCTTTGAGTGTCATGTCATTGCTCAAAAAGTTTCATATTTTGGAGCATTTCAGATTCTGGATTTTTGTATTAGGGATACTCAACCTATAGTTAAACATTTTTGTATTAACCCTTGGCATACCATCAGTACACACTGGAATTTTTTTTTGTTTTTGAGCAGTTCTAACTATGGAAAGACTAATAATTTCTTGACTCATTTTTTCTTAAAGGCCTTTGAAAGAAGAAAGGTAACATATACTTAAAAAAATTTTTTTATTTGGCCAGGTGTGGTGGCTCATGCTTGTAATTCCAGCACTTTGGGAGGCCGAGGCGGGTGGATCACTTTAGGCCAAGAGTTCGAGACCAGCCTGGCCAACATGGTGAAACCCCGTGTCTACTAAAAATACAAAAAATTAGCTGGGCATGGTGGTGGACACCTGTAATCAGCTACTCGAGAGGCGGAGGTTGCAGTGAGCCAAGATTGTGCCATTGCACTCCAGCCTGGGCAACAAGAGCGAAACTCTGTCTCAAAAAAAAATTTTTATTATTCATTTATTTTATTTTATTTTTTTAGAGACAAGGTCTTGCTCTGTTACCCAGGCTGGAGTGCAGTGGTGTGATCATAGCTTATCATAATTACCAATTCCTGGGCTCACGTGATCTTCTTGCCTCAGACTTCTGAGTAGCTAGAACTGTAGGCGTGTGCCACCATGTCTGGCTGCTTTTCTTTTTTAAAATTTTTTCTAAAGAACAGGGTATGTGGCCTAAGCTGGTCTCGAACTCCCAACCTCAAGTGATCCTCCCATGTTGTCCTTTCAAAGGGCTGTGATTACAGACATGAACCACTGTGCACAGCCAAAATTTTCTTTTTAAAAACTGAATAAAACTCATTCTGTCTTTCATTGGTTATATTCCTGTAGCTTTAAGGATTGTGATTTCATCATTCTAAGACTTGTTTCATTACTAAGATTTGTTTCATTTCATTCATAACAAATTACTCATCAATTATTTCTATCCCTCCTAAAAGATAATATGAAAATGGAAAAATGATGGAATCACCTAGGAGAGTGATAGAATATGGAAATAAATTGTCACTATTGTATTTTTTTTTGTTTTTAAGATTTTTGCATTTCTCAAAGTATTACATCATCTTTCTGGAAGTTATAAGTCTGGAGATATCATCATTGTAGGCCGCTTTCAGCTTTCATTAGAAACAGTTGAGAATTTAGAAATTTTCATTTCTGCCCATTATGGCAAAGAGGAAAAATTACAGAAAGATGTTTCACATCTCTTTGACAAACCAGCACATAAATGCAAAAAGAAAAATAAATGCACCTCAGGCTTTCTTCAATAGAAATTTCATGTGAATCACTGGACCATCATTGTCCAATAGAAATTTTATGTGAACCACAAATGTAAGTAGTAGGTATAATTTAAAATAAAAAAGTAAAACTAGGTCAAATGAATTAAGCAAAATCTCAGGCTGCACTTATTCATATAATAGGTGAATTTTCTCAAACTCAGAAATCAATGCATGAAGAATTATATTTCTGAGTGTAAAAATATAAATATAGTTATTCTTGTCTAGTCAGTCATTTAATAGGTATTAATATTTTCTTTTTTCTTTTTTTTTGTTTTTGTTTTTGTTTTTTTGAGACAGAGTCTCACTCTGTTGCCCAGGCTGGAGTGCAGTGGTGTGATCTCCGCTCACTGCAATCTCAGCCTCCCAGGCTCAAGCAATTCTGCCTCAGCCTCCTGAGTAGCTGGGATTACAGGCTGGTGCCACCATGCTCAGCTAATTTTTTTTGTGTGTGTATATTTTTAGTAGAGACGGGTTTTGCTGTGTTGGCCAGGCTGGTCTTCAAACTCCTGGCCTCAAGTGATCCGCCCGCCTCAGCCTCCCAAAGTACTGGGATTACAAACATCAGCTGCTGTGCCCGGCCGGGTATGAATATTTTCTGATGAGCCTTACACCATCCTGTGTTGCTAAAATGATGTGTTCTTACATCTTTTATGGTGTCTGCATGCCAAAATTTACTGGATAACAATTTGTAATGCTAAAGACATGTAACAAAGGTGACTGGAAGGAAATAGATTATTTAAAAAGAAAAAAGTTGTTGGGTTGCTCATTTTAATTGATGCTTAAAAACAAGAATGTTTTACAGTTTTGGAGCAAAAAAAGATGGTATCCACTCTTCAATAAAATTATAAGCTGTCAAAGGTTTCAAAAACTTCAATTTTTTTTATGATGAAATTGCAAGAAGAGTAGAAATATTGATAAGCTGATATGAAATTAGAGGTATGTATTAGAAATCTGGAGAAGTATTAGAAATATATTTGAAATGTATGTAGAGATGTATCTGGAGAGGTATTAGAGATGTATGTGAAACCTGGAAGCAGTACAGGATGATTATGTTCCAGATTCATGCATGGATGATCAGTCAGTTGCATTCAGAGGACATTACCCATGTCATGTAGATACACTTTCAAAGCCTCAAGAAATGGAATAAAAATTTGGTTGTGATATGTTTAATTTTTCAGTGTCAATTTTTTTATTATCCCTTTATTCTCGTATAAATAATTCATAAGATGACTTGAAAACATAAAGGGTCCATTGGACCAAGAAGGTGTGAATAGTGATGACTGTTCTGTACCCTGAGGGTTGACTTGATACTCTAGCTACTCTTTGGTCACAAGTGAGAGTTCTACATTTGTCCGTTTGTCTGGTTTTGTTTGTTTGTTTGTTTGTTTTTGACAGAGTCTGGGTCTGTCTCCCAGGCTGGAGTACAGTGGTGCGATCTCGCTCACTGCAAGCTCCGCCTCCCAGATTCATGCCATTCTCCTGCCTCAGCCTCCCAAGTAGCTGGGACTACAGGTGCCCACCACCATGCCTAGCTAATTTTTTTTTTAATTTTTAGTAGAGACGGGGTTTCACTGTGTTAGCCAGGATGGTCTCGATCTCCTGACCTTGCGATCCGCCCGCCTCTATCTCCCAAAGTGCTGGGATTACAGGCGTGAGCCACTGCGCCCAGCCTGTTCATTTGTCTTAATGCTAAACAATACACATTATATGTTACCGTGCCTCACAATTTCTTTTTATTCAACCTGGCCTGTCTCTGGCCAGTAGGAGCCCCTTCAGATTTGCTTCTAAATCTTTTTTATATGACCATATTAGGTTTTGATAGCTTCCTTGCTTTCAAGCTTAGAGTTAGTCATTTTATATGGTTCAGAAGTAAATGAGTGTGTGTGTTTGTGTGTGTACATGTGCATGTTTGTATGTTGTATATGGAGATGCATACATATATATGAGAGAGGGAAAGTGTGCGTTTACAAATACATACATATATATGGTGGAAAGTGTATAGATGTGGCAAATTGTTGACAGTTGATGAATCTAGGTGAAGAATATATGTCTGTTAATCTTACTGTTCCTTAAGGGGTAGGATACCTGTTTAAGTTACCTATTTTTCCAACTACTTATTCTGTTCATAAAGTTTAGCATGTTTTCTTATGTTTATTCGTTCTTTATGCTTCTTTTTTTTTAAAAAAACAGTTTATTACTGGTTGGCATCTTTTGTCTATCTTTTTTTCTTACTGATGTGTAGTATCTTGTTACGAACTTTGGATACTAATCTTCTGTGGTATATTTTCTCAGTCCGTGGTTTGTCTTTTCATTTGTTTATGGGATATTTTGGTAATTAGAAAAATTAAAAATTTAAATTAAATTAGATTTCAGATTTGAATTAGAATGAAGCCAAATATATTATTTTTTTTCTTTAAAGTTTGTGCTTGGCTTGTTTTCCTTTAAGGTTTATGATAGTTTAAGAAAGTTATTTTCTCCTCTATAGATATGAAGGTATTGTGTGTTTTCTTCTAAAAATTGATATGTTTTGCCTTCATATTTGGGTCTGAAGCACTTGGAATTTATGTTTACGTGTGGTAAGAAAGAAATCCGGTATAACTTTTTGCCCTATTTGGGTACCTGTTGTCTCTACCATTAATGGATAGTCCATTCTTTCCCTCTTTGTTTATAATGCTGCCTTTTTAATATACGTATGACTCTATTTGTGATCTCTCTATCTCTGTTTTGAAAGACCCATATTATAAGGCTTGATTATTTGTAGGACTGCTCTCTCCATTTTCTTCTTCAAATTATTGTAGCTATTCTTAGCCTTTTGCTCTTCCACATAAATACTAAGATCAGTTTGTCTAGTTACATACACACATATATACATACCATATGGACACAAATCAATATAAGATATTAGTAAAAATTGCATAGCATCCATAGATGTATTTAGAGAGAATTCAGAGGTGAGGAAACTGAAATTCAAGCAAAGTGAATAATTTGCTCAAGTATGTCTGAGTCTGAGGCCCATTTCTTTCCTTTGCATATTTGTGAAGGCCAATAATTCATGGGGTGTTACCACCATGGTACGGTATAACCATAGCAAGAATCAGAATTTTGAGAGTAGCAGCACACATCTAAAATGTATAAGGTGAGCTCTATAAAACATAGTAATTTGAGCCAGGTGTGTTGACGCACGCCTGCAGTCCCAGCACTTTGGGAGGCCAAGGCAGGTGGATCACCTTAGGTCAGGAGTTCAAGACCGGTGTGACTAACACGGTGAAACCCCGTCTCTGCTAAATACAAAAAATTAGCCAGGCGTGATGGCGCATGCCTGTAATCCCAGCTACTTGGGAGGCTGAGGCAGGAGAATCGCTTGAACCCGGGAGGTGTGGGTTGCAGTGAGCTGAGATCATGCCATTGCACTCCAGCCCGGGCAACAAGAGTGAAACTCCATCTCAAAAAAACAAAAAAAAAAAAAGAAATTTGAATTTATGTGACAGATTGATTAAGGGACACAAATTACTGTAGTTCCATTTAAAATTGAATTTTTTTCTAGTACATTTGAGAAAGAAACCATTTTACCAACGTTAAAATTGCACTTTTGTAAGAATATCTGTAAAAATATTGTAGACTGAAAAAACAGTGAGCATAGACTTGGAGGTGTGACAAAATTTGATGTATGTAGGGAATAGCAAGTAAATGGAAAAGGTTAAATCATGAGAGACTTGAAAGAGATAAGGCTGAACCTTGGGGACTAAATCTGGAGTTCACAAAGGAGTTGTTATAGGGAGCAATTTTTATATCTCAAGGAATTTGAGTGACATGATCAAATATGAATGTTAGAGTCTTCTGATATAAAGCAAGGGATGGATTCAAGAGGGCTGGTGCTGGAGGCAGGGGATGGGAGGAGGAATTTATGAAGATTAATTCCAGTCACAGAATTGGGAAAATTGTGAAGGAGTAAGGGAGAAAGAGTATTTAAAATACCTCTAAAATTTGTAGCTTGTATGAGTTTAACATTACCTCACTTTGTTTCCTTAGAACTGAACCTTAGTATTAAAAAGATTTGGGAGGGAGAAAAACCCTGTATGTCTACTGTGGATTTATTTATTTTAAATGTATATTGTAAAATTAATATAAATTTGAAGCTGTGGGATACCTGTGTCAACAGTCTGTTTTGCCTCAGGTGTTTTCTAGGAGTAGTTCATACTACAAAAGCAGATCCTCATAATGCCGTTTTTGGAGTTGAATTTTCACCAGTTCATCTGCATATTAGGGGAAACTATTGCTGTTAGTAAATGAGGTGTTGATGACCCTTGGATACAGTTGGCATTGTAATTCTAAAGCTTTCATCTGTAATTAATGGGAGTGAGGCTCATAGAAGTCAAGGTTTTGGGAGAAAACAGATACTTCACTTGATCGGTGTGGGGGCAGTGATAATTTTAAGGATTGTGGTATGAGGTTGTTTTTGTTGGTGGCCTTAAAAAAGTGGTTAGATTTAGCACAATTAATTGCCAATTTAAGGCATACTCTGGAACCCAGAGGGCTTCTATGACAGTTTTATAGGATAACAGAATCTTATCCTGTTGACTTCAGGGAGACTATGCTAAAATGTTGGCCTTGAATCGGATTATTAAGGTGATACAACTGCAGAGAAGACTAAATATGCAACCTTTGCAGGTGTTGTGTGTCTAAGTCAGGGCCCTAATAGGGAAAGAGTGGATCCCTGTACTTCAGAATTTTTAATCCTACAATTCATGCTGAAGCTTCCTGGCAAGGAGAAGCATCCCATTTCCCTTTGGCAGAGGAAAGACCCCCTGCCACCCCTCCTGTCATCATTGCTTGAAGACTGTGCAGTGACCCCATAAATGTTCAATGACGTTTATTTATTTTTATTTTTATTTTCTATTTTTTTGAGGCAGATTTTTGCTCTGTTACCCACGCTGAAGTGCAGTGGCCAATCTCGGCTCACTGCGGTCTCCGCTTTCCGGGTTCAATTGGTTCTCCTGCCTCAGCTTCCTGAGTAGCTGGGATTACAGAAGTGCACCACCACGCCCGGCTAATTTTTGTATTTTTGTATTTTCACCATGTTGGTCAGGCTGGTCTCGAATGCCTCAACTCAGGTGATCTGCCCACCTTGGCCTCCCAAAGTGCTGGGATTACAGGCATGAGCTACCACGCCTGGTCCAATGACATTTATTCTTAAGATCTGCCTCTACTATGACTCATTATCCTCTGGTTAATAACTATAGTCAGGGTCTTAGCACATCCCAAGAAGAGAATTACAAGCCCTGCTCTGGAAAGAACTATCCTATATACAAAAAGAATTGCAGGACTGCAGGCTCAGTGGCTTGCACCTATAATCCCAGTGCTGTGGGAAGCCAAGGCAGGAGGACCACTTGAGGCTAGGAGTTTGAGACCAGCCTGGGCAACATAGTGAGACCTTGTCTTTACAAAAAACTTTTTTTAAAAATTGGCTGGGTATAGTGGTTTGTGCCTGTAGTTCTAGCTGCTCCAGAGGCTGAGGCGGGAGGATCACTTGAGCCCAGGAATTTGAGGCGGTAGTCAATTATGATTGCTCCATTGCACTCCAGCCTGGGCAACAAAGCGAAACCCTATCAAGTAAAAGTAAAATAAAGTAAAATTGCAGGACTTGAATAATAAGCATCTGGAGAAACCAAGGAAACAGGTATGAGAATGTTTTCAAAGGTGTTGGATTGGGTGGGGGGCAGAATATAAGGTTAACTTGAGGAAAATGTATTGACATGAGGGTACTCATTGATGATCTGGGATTCAGTGTCATCCAGGGGCATTGGAACTGCCTCTTACAGCTTGTCGGTTGTCTTAGTCCATTTGGCTGCTGTAACAAAGTATCTTAGTCTGAGTAATTTATAAGCAACAGAAATTTATTGTTTACAGTTCTAGAGACTGGGAAGTCCAAAATCAAGGTGCTAGTAGATGCAGTATCTGGTGAAGGCCCATTCTGGTGCCTTCTTGCTGTGTCCTCACATGATGGAAAGGGAGGGGAACAAGCTCCCTCAGGCCTTTTATAAGGGCACTAATCTCATTGATGAGGGTGGAGCCCTCATGACCTAATCACCATCCAAAGGCCCCATGTCTTAATACTGTCACATTGGGGATTAAGTTTCAACATAAGAATTATGGAGGGGCACAAACATTTAGACCATAGCACTGATATAGTTCTTTGAAGTCTGAGCACAATGAATGTCTACAGTCAACCTTTTAAGCAAAGATGGTGTCATGAGGAAAACAATAAATATTTGGCATTTTTGTTTAGGGATTAATACCCTGTGGGAAAATCTTTGCCAGATCTCTTATGTCTCTTTAGCACTGGTCAGATAAATTCTCCCCGTCCTCTCTCCTCTGCATTTACCCCAAATAGGCCAGTTTTCTCATGGCTCTGCATAGCTTGGTAATGCCATATTTCACGTTTGCTTTGTCTCCTTATCTGCCTTATTTAACTTTCTCTTCATATCCTGACATTATACCCTCCCTTCCCTAAGTGTCAGCTTATAATTTTTGCCTCAGGTTATCCTTTTAAAGCTGAAACAATAGCTCCCAAACTTCTATGACCACAACTCATAGTAAGAAATATATTTTATGTTATGACCTAGTACACTCATACACACATATCTGAAACAACAGTTTCAGGAAATACCCTTTACCATAACTAGGTGTCCTGCGATCCGACTCCCCACCCCCCACCATGTTTCATTTTTAAAATGCTGGTTATAACCCCTATATTTCTGTACCAAAGGGTAAAAACATTTGTAATTTTGTTAAGGGTATTGACATAATGTTCTCTATAAAGTTTATATCAATTTATACTCCCACCAGCAATGTATGAGAGTAATGAAAAAGCCAACATTCTACTACTACTATCCCATAACCATTAAGCAAATTGATTTTGTAATTCTGAAACTCCCCAAAAAGAAATCTCTAGGCCCAGTTAGTTTCACTGCAGAGTCTAATCTACATAGTCTCTTCTAAAAAACAGAAGAGAACATTTCAAGTATTATCCTGATACTGCAACCAGACAAAGGCAGAACAGAAACAACAAATTAAAAACCAATATTCTTTATAGAGACACAAAAATCCTTAACAAAATATTAGCAAATAGAATTCAGCAAAATATAAAAATAATCTTCTGTGTTTTGAGACAGAGTCTGGCTCTGTTGCCCGGGCTGGAGTGCAGTGGCGTGATCTCGGCTTACTGCAACCTCTGCCTCCTGGGTTCAAGTGATTCTCCTGCCTCAGCCTCCTGAGTAGCTGGGACTACAGGCCCGTGCCACCACACCCGGCTAATTTTTTGTATTTTTAGTAGAGACGGGGTTTCACTGTATTAGCCAGGATGGTCTCGATCTCCTGACCTCATGATCCGCCCACCTCGGCCTCCCAAAGTGCTGGGATTACAGGTGTGAGCCACCGTGCCCAGCCAAAAGAATCTTACACTATAGTAATCACATGGAGTTTATTCTAGGGATACATGGCAGGTTAAATATTCAAAAATCAGTGTGATCCACCACATTAACAGGCTTAAGGAAAAATCATTATCTTTTTAACTGATGGTTTGTCCAAAATAATGTTATCAACAATGTATTCAATTATGTATGCTTATATATACACGTATGTATGTATGCGCTTATGTAAAAGTGAAATGAATGACAGGAATGATACAAAGGATAGGAGGGAGGTATTAGGATTATTACGTGGTACTTGTACTACCCATAAAGTGGTTTAGTGTTATTTGAAAGTAGACTTAGATTAGTTGTAAATGTGTATTGTGAACTCCAGGGCAACTACTAAAAAAAGTAAAACAAAAAAGCAAAAAAGTATACCAAGAAAGGAGAGGAAAATAGAATCATGTAAAACTACAATAGGCAGAAAAAGACTGGAAGACTAAAATAGGAATAAAGAACAGAAAGCAATCACAAATATGGTAGCTAGTAATCTAACTGTATCAATGATCACTTTAAATGTTAGTGATCTCAGCACACCAATTAAAAGACAGTGCCAGAGTGGATGAAAAATCAAGGCTTAACTTTATGTTGTCTACCCAAAAAACCCACTTTAAATATAGATACATAGATTAAAAGAAAATGGATGGAGAAAAATACAATATGCTAACACTAACCGAAAGAAAGCATGAATAGCTATATTAATTTCAGACAGAGCAGCTCTCAGAGCAAGGAAGTTATCCGGAATAAAGAGGGGCATTGCATAAATAATGATAAATGGGTCAGTTCTCCAAGAAGATATAGTAGTCCTAAACATCTGTGCAGCTAACAGTGGAGCATGTAAGTATGTGAGGCAAAAACAGAACTGCAAGGAGAAACAGATTAATCTGCTCTTATAATGGAGACTTTAATACCCCATTATCAGAAATGGACAGATGTAGCGGGCAGAAAACCAGTAAAAACATAGATGAATTCAACAGTGCTGTCAAACAACTTGATATAATTGACATCTATAGACTACTTCATCCAACAACAGCACAATACACATTCTTCTCAAGCCTACATGGAACACTCACCACAAGAGACAACATTTTGGGCCATAAAACACCTTAACAAATTTAAAAGAATAGAAATCAGACAGTATCTGTTCTCAGACCACAATATAATTAAAGTAGAAATCAGTAACAGCTGGAAAATCCCCAAATACTTGAAGATTAAACAACACATGGGTCAAAGATTCTCAAGAAATCTATTTAAAAAATTTTTATTTTCATCTTTTTTTGCCACACTACACTGATGTATCAAGAGAAATCTAAAAATGTTTTGAACTAAATGAAAATGAAAACAACTTAACAAAATATGTGGGATGCAACAAATGCAATGCCTAGAGGGAAATTTGTAGCGTGGAATACATAGAAAAGAGTAAAGATCTAAAACCAAAGTTTCTGCCTTAGGAAACTACAAAAAGTAGAGCAAATTAAATACAAAGTAAGCAGAAGAAAGGAAACAATAAAAATTAGAGCAGAGGCTGGGCGTGGTGGCTCGTGCCTGTAATCCCAGCACTTTGGGAGGCAGAGGTGGGTGGATCACGAGGTCAGGAGATCGAGACCATCCTGGCTAACACGGTGAAACCCCGTCTCTACTAAAAATACAAAAAATTCAAAAAATTAACCAGGCGTGGTGTCAGGCGCCTGTAGTCCCAGCTAATTGGGAGGCTGAGGCAGGAGAATCGCTTGAACCTGGGAGGCGGAGGTTGCAGTGAGCCGAGATTGTGCCACTGCACTCCAGCCTGGGTGACAGAGCAAGTCTCCATCTCAAAACAAACAAAACAGCCAGTGAAATGGAAAATAAGAAATCATAGAGAAAATCAACAAAACCAAAAGCTGGTTCTTTGAAGAGATTAATAAAATTGATGTACTTCCAGCTAGGCTAACTAAGGAAAAAGGATACGCTAATATTACTAATAGAAGACATGAAAGTAGAAATCATAACAGATTTCCATTTATATTAAAAATATAAAGGAATATTATGAACAACTCTGTGCCCACGAATTTGATAACCTAGATGAAATGGACCAATTCCTTGAAGGACACAATCTGCCAAAAGTCATACAAGAAGTAGACAATCTGAATAGGCCTATATCTATTAAATTGAGTCAACAATTATTTATAATCTTTTAAGATAGAAATCACCAGGTCCAGATGGGTTCATTGGTGAGTTCTAATTCTACCAAACATTTAAGGAAGAAATTACACCAATGTTAACATTCTCTTTTGCAAGACAGAAGCAGAGGGAATACTTTCTAACTTATTCTGTGAGGCCAGTATTACTCTAATCCTAAAACCAGACAAAGATATTGCAAGAAAAGAAAACTGTAGACCAACATCTCTTATGAACATAAATGCAAAAATCCCCAACAAAATATTAGCAAATCAAATTCAACATTTATAAAATGAACTATATGCTGTGATCAAGTGGGATTTATCCAAGGCATGTAAGAAATTAATCCATTACATTAACTGGCTAAAGAAAACCAAATCATATGATCATATCAATAGATGTTTAAAAAACATTTGACAGAACCCAACACCCATTCATGATTAAAAAAAAAACTCTGTAACTGTAAAACTTGGAATAGAGAGGAACTTCTTCAACTTGAGAAAGAACATCTATTAAAAAAATCTACAGCTCAGCAGAGTGGGGGGGGATAAAAATGTTCTAAAATTAGATTGTAGTGATAGTTGCACAACTCTGTAAATACACTAAAAAATACTGAATTGTAGATTTTAAATGGGTGAGTGTTATAGTATGTGAATTGTGCTTCAGAGTGGTAAATAATAATTTTTTCAAAAGAGGTAAGGGGACATAACAGCCTAAATGCAGTAAAGAGCGTCACTGAATTAGGTGTTGGTATTGGGATATGAATGGAAGATTAAAAGTATTTTATGAATGTGAGAATAAAACTATAGCTAACGTTTTATGTAATGGTGAGAATCTAGAACTTAAGATTCCCAGTAAGATCAGGAACAGGATAAGGATGTCCCGTTTTACCACTCCTTTTCACATCATACTGGAAGTTCTAGCTAATGCAATAAGATAAGAAAATGAAATGAAATGTATACTGATTGGGAAAGAAGAAATAAAACTCATTTTGTTTGCAAGATGATATGATTGTCTATGTAGAAGATCCAAAAGAATTGACAAACTGGAACCAATAAGCACAAGGTAGCAGGATACAAGGTTAATATGCAAAAGTAGATTATATTCCTATATACCAGCAGTGAACAAGTGGAATTCTAAAATTAAAAACACAATACCATTACATTAATATCTCCCAAAATAAATACTTAGGTATAAATCTAATAAAATATATATAAAATATGTACAAAGAAAACTTCAAAACTCTGATAAACAAGAACTAAATAACATGTTCATGGATAGGAAGACTATATTAACAAGATGTCAGTTCTTCACAATTTTATTTGTAGACTGAATATAATTCTAGTCAAAATTGCAGTTTGTTGTAGATATTAACAAACTGATTCCAATAAGTTTATATGGAGAGGCAAAAGACCCAGAATAGGCAACTTAAAATTGAAAGAAAAGAACAAAATTGGAGATCCAACATTGCCTGACTTCAAGACTTACTTTACAACTACAGTCATCAAGCAGTGTGGTATTGGTGAAAGCATAGACAAATATTTTAATAGATCAGTGGAACAGAATAGAGAGACCAGGAATAGATCCACATCAGTACAGTCATGTGTCACTTAATGACAGGGATACATTCTGAGATGAGAAATGCATTGTTGGATGATTTTGTCATTGTTCAAATAACATAGAGTATATTTACACAAACTTAGATGTATAGCCTGCTCTGCACCTAGGCTGTATGGTGTAGCCTACTGTTACTAGACTGTACAGCATGTTAACTGTAGTGAATACTATAGGTAATTTTAATATAACAATAAGAGTTTATGTATCTGAATGTAGAAAAGGAATGTAAACATACAGTTTAAAAGATGATGGTATACTTTATATAGAGTACTTACCATGGAGCTTGTTGGGCTGGAAGTTGCGTAGGGTGAGTCAGTGAGTGAGTGATGATTGAATGTGAAGGCTTAGGACATTAGGGTACACTACTATAGACTTTATATACACTGTACACTTAGACTACACTAAATGTATTTAAAAAGTAATTGCATTACAATGTTATGAATGGCTACAACAGCTATAAAGTCACTAGACAATAGGAATTTTTCAACTCCATTATAATCTTATGGGACCACTGTCATATATACGGTCTGTCCTGAAACATTGTTAATGCAATTCATGATTGCATAGTCAACTAATGCTTCACAGAGGAACAAAGACAATACAATGGAGAAAAGATAGTTTTCAACAAATGGTACCGGAACAACTGTCTATGTGCAAAAAATGAATCTCGACAGACCTTATACCCTTCATAAAAATTAACTCAAAATGGATCAGAGACCTAAATGTAAATTGTAAAAGTATAAAACTCCTAGAAGATAACGTAAGAGAATATCTAGATGACTGGGTTTGGCAGCGAGTTTTTATCCTCAACATCAAAGACGTATTCCGTGTTAGAAAAAATTAAATTTAATTAAAAATGTCTGCTCTGTGAAAGGTACTTATCAAAAGAATAAAAAGACAAACCACAGACTTGAAGATATTTGCAAAAGACATATTTGATAAAGGACTTTTATCCAAAGTACACAATGGACTCTTAAAACTTAACAGTAAGAGAACCAACAAACCAGTTAAAAAATGGGCCAGGTACGCTGACAGATACCTTACCAAAGAAGATATACAAACCTCAAGAAGCATGTGAAAAGATGCACCGTATCATCTGTCATCATGGAAATGCAAATTAAAATGAGATACTACTACATACATATTTGAATGGTGAAAATCCAAAATACTAGCTACATCCAGTGCTGGTGAGGATGTGGAACAACAGGAACTCTCATTCATTGCTGGTTAGAATGCAAAATGGTACAGCCTCATTGAAAGGCAGTTTGGCAGGTTCTTACGAAACTAAACATAGTCTTACCATATGATCTAGCAACCAAAGAATTGACAGTTTCTATCCATACAAAAATCTTTATATGGAAGTTTATAGCATCCTTTTCAATAATTGCCAAAACTTGGAAGCAACCAAAATGTCTTTCATTATGTGAGCGGATAAACTGTGGTATATTCAGACAATGGAATATATCATTCAGTGCCAAAAAGAAATTATCTATCAAGCTGTGAAAAGACATGGAGAAATCTTAAATGTGTATTTACTAAGTGAAAGGAGCCAGTCTGAAATGGCTACTACATATTGTATGATTCCAACTTCATGACATTCTGGAAAAGGCAAAATGATGGAGGTAATAAAAAAATGAATGTGGTGTAGGGGTTAGTGAGGGGAGGGATGCATATGCAGAGCACAGAGGGCTTTTAGGCCAATGAAACTATTCGGTGTGATATGATAGTGGATGCATGCCCTTATGTTTGTCCAAATTCATAAAATGTACAGCACTAAGAGTGAAGCCTAAAATTTTGGGTGATAAGGATGTGTCAGTGTAGGTTTGTCAGTTGTAGTAAGTGTACCACTCTGGTGGGGAATGTTGAATATGGGGAAGGCTGTGCATTAATGGAGTCAATGGGAAATCTCTGTACTTTACCCTCAGTTTTTTATGTGGACCTGAAACAGTGGTATTAAATTAGAAAAGCTAAAGGAACCAAATTAATGTTCTAAAGTCTTTTTTTTGTTGATATTTAAGCAGTACTTTTCTGATAGAAGAGTCACTAAAGTGCTTTCAATATTGTGTCAAGAAGTATTGTTGACATTTCTGAGAATGTTGTCAGTACAAGAAAATTAATAGCCATGATTGGACTGTGTCATTAAAATTATACTAGATAGGATAATGAAAGCACTTGCTTGATAGTGATGTTGTGAGGATTGAATAAATATATGTCAAGTGCTTAAAACAGGGCTTTACACATAGTAAAGTGCTTAGTAATTGTTAATTATTAGTTGAGAATTGTGATGAGACTTTTTTCTCATTCTGCACAATGGACGCTTGATGATCAGTTGATTCTTTTATCCATGCATGGCAAGGTCAGCTATTGGCCCAGGGCAGTCATTCCTTGGGCTCTTGCAAAGGTCCCCTGAAATTCCTCTCTAGGAACTTTTAGTTTCCTGCTTAGAATTTCAGAATGGCTAGTATATTGCAGTCAAGTGGTAAGGGTTTAAAATGGGCTCTGCCTTTAGCCCTGTGTGATTCAGGGCAAATTGCTTCACCTTTTGCTTTCTTTCTTTGCCCATCTTGTCTCAGGAAATGCCCTTTCTCATTTCCTGTTTCATTCTAAACATCTACATTGGACTTCTTTTACTTCCACACAAATGTCATATTTTCACCTACACCTAGCCATTTGAACACACTGTTCCCTTTGGACAAAAAATGTTCTTTCTCACCTCTTCCCTCTTGCTTTATTTGGCTAGATCATACACATTCTTGCATTAAATTCTCTTCCTTTAGGGAAACCTTTTTTTTTTTTTTTTTAAAGACAGAGTCTTGTTCTGTCGCCCAGGCTGGAGTGCAGTGGCGCAATCTCGGCTCACTGGAACCTCCATCTCCCGAGTTAAAGCTATTCTCCTGCCTCAGCATCCCTAGTAGCTGGGATTATAGGTGCGTGCCACCATGCCTGGCTAATTTTTGTATTTTTAGTAGGGACGAGGTTTCACCATGTTGGCCAGGCTGATCTTGAACTCCTGACTTCAAGTGATCTGCTTGCCTCGGCCTCCCAAAGTGCTGGGATCACAGGCATGAGCCACCGCGCCCGTCCCAGGAGAACTTTTCTAACCAATTTCCAGCAAACTGGTTTGTATCTCTATTATGCTTTTCCTTCACACCATCGTGATTTTTCAAACTTTTTGTCCCATTTATGGTTGAGTTCCCAGAGGGGTTGATGAGATCTGATCTATTTATTGACACATTCCCAATTCTTGGCACGTAGAGGAGGCTCGCAATAAATGTTCTATATGTCGATGAAACAAAAATACTAGTGATAATAATGTTACTTAAATTGGTTAGCATTATTTCAGTAAGTACTGTTTCTTTGCAGAATTTTTATTTGTTCCTGCAAAGCTGCTGAAGCTCAGAAGCTGATTCTATCACATTGTAAGATGCCTTTGGATAATTCTACAGTCCTCTTAAATGAATCTTTAGAACTTGGCAAGTCTCACTAGATACCTTCAATCATCATTTTGAGCTCAAAGGTATGCTATCTTTGTTTCTTTTCCCTTAATCATGGTTGGGTGGAATTTTCAGTGTACTGGTGGAAGCATAGGACAAGGAATTATAAAAATACTTGGGAAATGATCTGCTACTTTCCTTGGCAGCTTTTATTTATCTTTAGAATTTTCATTCTTATGAGGAGTAAGAAGGTTATTTATTGGGAAAAATAATTGAAATCCAGATGTAAAGTATTTTAGCAATTCCTGAAATTTCTCAAAACTAGTGCTCAAAAGTAAGAGTCATAACTTACCTTTTCCTGAGTTTAAGGAAGATGATTTGCAAATGACTGAAAGTCGAGTAAGAATTATTTCCTGCCAGGCCTTAGCTATAGAGATAAAGTGTCAGCTGACTGAGGTAAAAGAAGAGCCAGACTGCAGCTCCTCTTTACAAGCAGGCCTTCACTGGGGTCTGCACACCACCAAATTTATTCAGCCTGGTGCCTGCTTTGGTATGACTCATGAGCTAAGAGTGGTGTTTGCATTTGTAAATGGTTGGAAAAAAATCTCAAAGACTAACTTGTGACACGTGAAAGTTATATGAAATTTAATTTTTAGTGTTTATGAGTAAAGCTTTATTAGAACATTAGCCACTCTTATTTTTTAGGTTTTGTGTATGACTGCTTTTAGACTATAGCAGCAGTTAAGTACAGTCATGCATTACATGGTCAGTGATGGACCAAATATACGACAGTGGTCCCATGAGATTATAATGGAGCTGAAAAATTGCTATTGCCTGGTAACATCATGGCCATCATGTCATCATGGCACAACCCGTTACCTTTTCTATGTTAAGATATGTTTAGATACTCAAATACTTATATTGTGTTACAGTTGCCTTGAGTATTCAGTACCATTGCATGCTGTGCAGGTTTGTAGCCTAGGAGCAATAGGCTATTCCAGATCGTCTAGGTGTATAGTAGGCTATACCATCTAGGTATAGAAATAGTCTGTGATGTTGACACAATGACAAATTGCCTGTGCATTTCTCAAAATGTATCCCCACGACATACGTCTGTAGTTACAGCAGAGACCCCAGCACTTTGGGAGGCCGAGGCAGGCAGATTATGAGGTCAGGATATCGAGACCATCCTGGCTAACACGGTGAAACCCCATCTCTACTAAAAATACAAAAAATTAGCCAGGCGTGGTGGCAGGCGCCTGTAGTCCCAGCTACTCGGGAGGCTGAGGCAGAAGAATGGCGTGAACCTGGGAGTCGGCACTTGCAGTGAGCCGAGATCATGCCACTGCACTCCAGCTTGGGCAACAGAGCAAGACTCCGTCTCAAAAAAAAAAAAAAATTTACCCGTGTGGCCCTTTACAGAATAAGTTTAGCTGATCCTTGCTCTACATGGCTGAAGAAGTATTTATAGATTTGAGTGCTATGGTTTAAGAGATGAATTGGGGGGAAATTAGAGAGAGATAGGAGTCCATGCCAATTCTCAGTGACTTAACTATACTTTTTTCTTTAGTGGAAAGTATTACCCATATTCTAATTATATTGACCTGTGTCATTTTAAAATAGTAAATCAGGGGAAATGGATTCTTCTATTATTTTTATTCTAAAATGAATATATGGGAATATGTAGAAAGAAAATTAGTATGCTGCTCTGTTTTTAACCAAGTTTTAATGTTACTATAATACCTTACATACCTAACATCTTAAGTACTTAAAAGATTAGTTGATGACTGACTCAATGAAACAAAAGTAGTTCATTGGAGATGAAAGTACACTGTCCCTTTGGAGTCAATGGATAGGCCTAAAGGATATGGTTAAGTAACTCTTTTGTAGTCAGACACAGGCAGGTTAAGTACTATATTAGGAGATAGAAGACCATAATTTTTGTGTTTACCTTCTTTGTCCCTTGAGAACACTTAGTTATGTGACTCGGGGCACATTTACCACTCTGAATCTAATTGCTTCATTTCCAAATTAGGGAAAACTAATACCTTTACTGTCTGAAAACAGGAGTCTTGGTGGTTTGCTAAATTACCAGTTTCCTAAGAGTGGGTTCTGTGCCTTTTTAGCTCACCACTGGATTTCTCAACTCCACAGTTAGCATAGGCCTGGCACATATTTGGCACACAGTAAGTGTCCAGTGAAAGAACAATGTATGTGCCAGTTCCAATAACTGTTATGTCTATGCATGATCAAAATCATTCCCCTTTCTTTAAAGGTTTGCTTATTGAGACTGGGTGTTTTTATTAACTGGAGGAGAGAATTTTGATGAAAATAGTAATTTTCTGTAGATCCTTTTTTAAAAAGTTATTTTATTTATTTATTTTAGAGACAGAATCTTGCTCTGTCACCCAGGCTGGAGTGCAGTGGTGCTCTCTTGGCTTCAACCTTCACCTCCTGGGTTCAAGTGATTCTCGTGCCTCAACCTTCTGAGTAGCTGGGACTACAAGCATGCGCCACCATGCCTGGCAAATTTTTGTGTTTTTAGTAGAGATGGGGTTTTGCCATGTTGGACAGGCTGGTCTCGAACTCCTGACCTCAGGTGTTCCCCCAACCTCAGCCTTCCAAAGTGTTGGGATTACAGGTGTGAGCCACCATGCCTAGCTCCCCCCCACCTTTTTTTCTTTTTGAGACACGGTCTTGCTCTGTCACCCACGCCAGAGTGCAGTGGCATGATCTCAGCTCACTGCATCTCCCAGGCTCAAGCGATCGTCGCACCTTAGCCTCCTGAGTAGCTGAGACTATAGGTGCATACCACCATGCCCAGCTAACTTTGTTTATTTTTTGTAGAGATGAGGTTTCACTATGCTGCTTAGGCTGCTCTAGAACTCCTGGACTTAAGTGGTCCTTCTGCCTCAGCCTCCCAAAGTGCTGTGATTACAAGCATGAGCCACCGTGCCCAGCCTAGATCCATTTTCTGCAGATACCAATCAAATCATTGGCCAAATTTATTTGTATAAATTGATTATATATTGCTATTTAATAGAATATAAACCTCTAATCTAAGAATTGCTGATCTCAAAGAAACCTGGAAACCTCCTCATTATAAAGCTTTAAAATGTGTGTACTATAGACCGGGCATGGTGGCTCACGCCTGTAATCCCAGCACTTTGGAAGGCCGAGGTGGGTGGATCACCTGTGGTCAGGAGTTTGAGACCAGCCTGGCCAGCGTGGTAAAACCCCATCTCTACTAAAAATACAAAAAATTAGCCAGGTATGGTGGCGGGAGCCTGTAATCCCAGCTACTTGGGAGGCTGAGACAGAGAATTGCTGGAACCCAGAAGGCAGAGGTTGCAGTGAGCCAAGATTACACCAGCCTGGACAGAGCGAGACTCCATCTCAAAAAAAATTTTAAAAAAATAAAATATAAAATAAAATAAATACCATATGCTAAAAAGCCACTCTTGAATAGGAAGATTTATGTATTTTTTTATCTAAGTCTTTTGAACTTTTCGCAGCTCTTACACTGAACCTCTTTTTTTAATGGAGCTTCCCTATATGGTTTTTTTTAAGAATTCAACTTTTAAAATCTTATCTTGCAGGATACCATGTAAAGATAAGATTGTTTAAAAGGTATTTAGCAGAAGCCGGGTGTGTTGGTATGCACCCCTAGTCCCAGCTACCCAGGAGGCTGAGGCAGGAAGATCATTTGAACCTAGGAGTTCAAGACCAGCCTGGGCAACATAGTTAGGCCCTGTCTCAAAAAAACAAAACAAAAGATATTTACTGAAAGAAAAGTGTTTCAGCTTAAAGAAGTCTGGGTAGACATGACAGCTAAATGCAGTACATGACCCTGGATTGGATTCAGTACTGGAAGAGGGAAAAAGTCTTGGAGGGCAGTTTTTGCTCAACTAAAACAAAAAAAGAGAGAAAATAGGCATTACATTAAGATACTGTATAACTGTTAAGTTTCCTGAAGTTGGTAACTATACTGTAGATATTTAAGAGAATATCCTTGTTCTTAGGAGGTATAGTTGAAGTATTTAGAGGTAAAAAGGTATGATATGTGCATTTTACTTTCAAATGGTTCAAAAAATATGTTTATGTATGATATGGACAATAATGCAAAATGTTGACAGTTGGTCAACAGGATTGTTGTTGACAGTTGGTCAAATCAGGATAAAGGATATGTACAAGCTCTTTGAACTATTCTTACAACTTTTCTGCATGTTTGAATGATTTCCAAGTATAAAGTTTAAGAAACATGTTTAGCAGCTATGTATAAAACTGGAAATTACATCCAGTTAATTTTATTTTTTATTTTTTATTTTGAGACAAGGTCTTGTTCTGTCACCCAGCCTGGAGTGCAGTGGTGCAATCACAGCTCATTGCAGCCTGGACTTCCAGGGCTTAGTTGATCCTCCTGCCTCAGCTTCCCAAGTAGCTGAGACCATAGGCACGTGCCACAACACCCAGCTAATTTTTGTATTTTTAGTAGATAAGGGGTTTTGCCATGTTGCCCAGGCTGGTCTTGAACTCCTGAGCTCTTAACGATCTGCCTGCCTCCGCCTCCCAAAGCGCTGGGATTACAGGTGTGAGCCACCTTGCCTGGCTACTGTTACTTTCAAATTAACATTTATTTCCATTAAAAATACACTTAGAGTATTGCAATAGGACTGCTTAAAAAATATAGTCCCCTTTTTTTTTCAAACTGCTTTTACATATACTTTGTTTACATGATGGTACTGTTATTGAAAACAATTTTTTTTGTTTGGTGGCGTATCATTATGTGATCACAAGTATAAGTATTTCTTGTTCTGTGATTTTTTTTTTTTGGTGGGGGGGTAGGGGGGACAGAGTCTTGCTCTGGCACCTAGGCTGGCATTGTCTCAGCTTACTGTAACCTCTGCCTCAGCCTTCTGAGTAGCTGGGACTACAGGTGTGTGCCACCATACCCGGCTAATTTTTGTATTTTTAGTAAAGACAGGGTTTCACTATGTTGGCCAGGCTGGTCTCGAACTCCTGACCTCATGATCCGCCTTCCTTGGCTTCCCAAAGTGCTGGGATTACAGTGTGAGCCACTGCGCCTGGCCTGTTCTGCGATTCTTTGCTGGATTTAATAAGTTTATGACTTATGTTTTATAAAATAGGTTTAATTATTTTATAGTAATATGGTAATGAAATGAAATACAACTTTGCAAATGTAAAAAATACAATGCAAAGATGAGCTCTTTATATTAGCAGTATTTTTCCTGATTATCTCAGTTATTTTAATCATAGGGTCATAGTTAAATACCAATAAGTATAATTTAGAACTTAAAAAATTCTTGAGTACAATTTACTAAGTTTTTATTGATCCTGTACTTTAATATGTTCAGTTCAGATTCATTAAAAATTGATTTTGTTCTCAGCTCCATAAAAATACTTTGTTTAAAAGTGGGTCTGGTTTTACTACCATATATTTATTATATTTTGAAGGAAATTCAAGAATAAGGGTCTGTTACATGTGTTTCTTAGAACGGTATTAATACAATTTTGAGCATTTACTTTGAGGCATTATATTCTAAGCACTTTACATTTAATATTTATTTCATTCTTATGACAACCTTATTGTGATACATTGCCTTGATTTGCTGAGTGTTTTCAATTCCAGCTAAAACTAAGCTTAGATGTGAAGCCTCAAGTTGTGTTTTGTTTTTTTTTGTTTTTTGTTTTTTTTTGATGGAGTCTCGCTGTGTCGCCCAGGCTGGAGTGCAGTGGTGCAATCTTGGCTCACTGCAAGCTCCACCTCTCGGGTTCACGCGATTCTCCTGCCTCAGGGTCCCGAGTAGTTGGGACTATAGGCGCCCGACACCACACCCAGCTAATTTTTTTGTATTTTTAGTAGAGACAGGGTTTCACTGTGTTAGCCAGGATGGTCTCGATCTCCTGACCTCGTGATCCGCCCGCCTTGGCCTCCCAAAGTGCTGGGATTACAGGCGTGAGCCACTGCGCCCTCCTTTTTTTTTTTTTTAACCTCTTTTTGCCAAATAGAAACTGTGGAAACTAGTGATCTGGAACGTAATAAAGAAAAATTGATTGTTTATAATTACACTAAGAAGAAGTACCTGCAGTGTTAAAATTTTCTAGTTTGTGAATATTGGATAACTCTAGCTTCAAGCTAGACTTTCTGTTGATCTCATGTTATGGGAAGGATCCACATACCAAGACAATTCCTCAGTAATTGTGTTAAGAAAGAACGTGAACATGACTTTTAGTACCCACAAAGAGGCAGGCTGATGTAGAACTTAGCTTTACTAGACTTTTTAATTTCATAGACAAATAACCAAAAAAAATTAAATTTAAAAAATCAAGGGACTGACGTGATATCACTAACTTTTTTTGTTTACTCTTTCATCAAATTATAACACACATATTATAAAGTGCATAAATCCTGATTGTCATTTTGATGAATTTTTATGAAGTCAACACCCATTTAACTAATATCAAGAATAAGATATAGGACATTTTCGTCAACCCAGGAGCCTCCTTCATGCCCCTTAACAGTTATTACACACTCCCAAAGATAACTATTATGTGACTCATTCAGTATTGTCTATTTTTGAATTCTGTGCCTAGCCTTTTAAAATCTTGTTTATGACTCATCCATGTTGATGCATGTAGCAGTGGTTCATCTTTTCTGTTGTTGCTGTGAAATACTTCATTGTATGGATATGTCAGTATTTATTCTACTGTGATGAACATTTGGGGTGTTTCTAGTGTTGGCTGTTATGAAGAATACTTCTGTGAACATTCTTGAGCATGTCTTTTGGTCCACATGTATACACATTTCTGTTGAGTAGACACCTAAGAGTGAAATTGCTGGGTCTTAAGGTATTTGGCTGTTTAGCTTTAGGAGATTATCCTAGTTTTCCAAAGTAGTTACATTAATTTACATTCCCATTAGCAGTGTACAAAGAGTTCTCATTGTTCTACATCCTCACCAACACTTGAAATTATTAGTGTTTTTAATTTTAGCTCTTATGGAGCATATGTAGTAAAGGTCTATTGTAGTTTTAATTCATAATTCCCTGATGATTTAAAAGGCTTAGAATATTTTCAAATGCCTGTTGACCATTTGAATATCCTCTTTGGGGATATGACTGTTTATGTCTTTTGCTGATTTTTCTGTTGAGTTGGTTGTCTTGATTATCCCAGAAATAGATAATTTCAGTTGTTCAGTTGTATTGAAGATATCTTTCCTAGTCTTTGGCTTGCTTCTTCACTCTAGTAGTGTATTTTGATTAAGATAATTTCTTAATTTTAATGAAGTCCATTTTATCAAATTTTTTTATGGTTAACGCTTTTTATGTTTCATTTAAGAAATCTTTGCCTACCCTAAAGCCAAGAAGATGTTATCTATGTTTTCTTCTATAAACTTGACTGTTACAACTATTGCATTTAGGTTTATGTGTGATATATGTAAGCCTCATAGTTCATTTTATTTTCCGTGTGGAAGTCCAGTTGTTCCAGTAGTATTTATTGAGAAGATCATCCTTTCCCTACCGTAATGCAGTAGTACTTTTGTTGTAATGCAAGGGACTGTTTATTCATGGATTTATTTTTGGACTCTATTCTGTTGGTCTGTCTGTTGTGCCATTGCCATACTCTTTTAATTACTGTAGCTTTATAATAAGTCATGATATCTGATAGTTTAAATCCTCTAATTTGTTCTTTAGAATTACCTTGGCTTTCGTGATCCTTTGAATTTCAATAAAAATTCTGCACTCAGCTTATAAGCAGTCCTCCGCACTACCCGCCACAAACCTGATTGGATTTTGTCTAGCTTAGTGTAGAATTTATAAATCAATTTGGAGATATTGGATGTTTTTCAGTGTTGAGACTTCCAATCAATTGCAAGGTTGTATGCCTTCTTACATTTAGACTTTTATAATTTCTCTCAGGGCGTTTTGTTATTTTGCGTGTAAAAAAAGGTCTTATATGTCTTTTGTTGACTTCGTAAGATATGATAATGATATTGTAGTTATGTTTTATAAAAGCCCTTGTAGTTTATACCAATATACTGGACTGTTTACAGATGGAATGACACAGTACTTGGGATTTGCTTCAAATAATCCGAAAGAGTGGAGAGGAAGGGAAGGAGCAAAACAGATGAAACAAGATTGATTAGCCATGAGTTGATAATTATGGAAACTGGCTGAAGGATATATAGGATTAATTATATTATTATTCTAACTTTGTGTATATTTGTAATTTCCCATAAAAATAGGTTTAAAAATGTGTACTATGACTAGTCTAAAGGTAATGGGTTATTTCATTTGATTGTTCACAGTCCGTTACAGATTGAACTCCTTGTTCTACTCTTTCCCCCTCTTCTCACTACTGCACTTGACAAATTTAAAAAAATATGTATAAGCCAGGCATGGTGGCTCATGCATGTAGTCCCAGCTCCTTGGGAGGCTGAGGCAGGAGGGCCACTTGAGCCTAGGAGTTTGAGGTTGCAGTGAGCTGTGATTATGCCACTACACTCTAGCCTGAGTGACAGAGTGAGATCCTGTCTCTTAAAAAAAAAAGACAAATTTTAATATAAATAAATACTAAAAAGTGTAATGATTATAGTACACTGAAATACACAAAAATGTAGTAATTCAAGAATTCATAATAATTGTTTTAAAAAACCCTCATATACACCAATTTATTATTCTGAAAATAATTGGTAAGTGAAAGGAAAAAGTCAACCATTTATTAATCTTTTTCTGTACAGATTATATTCCAGGACTACCAAATAGTTAAGAGGGAAAGCATATCTTTAGAAGAATTGTAGCTATTAAGAAACATTGGAGGTCAGATGTGGTGGCCCATGCCTGTAATCTGAACACTTTGGGAGGCTGAGGTGGGAGGATTGCTTGAGCTCAGTAGTACTGCATGGGCTCAGTAACAATGGAGATGACAGAAGAGTCAGTGAGCTTAAAGATGAATCAGTAGAAATCCCATCAGATCTCGTGTCTTCTGTATCAAGAGTATATGTCTGTTCTATAATATACTTGTTATGTCCATGTTGGATTCTGTGAAACCTGGTCACAGGCCTTCTGGCTGGTGGATTCTTGTACTATCTACACGTCCTCATTTATCCTATATTTACTCCTACTTACGTGATGCAAAGACCTATGCAGTTTGAGCCCCATCTCCCCTGCCACTCCACAGATTGAGATATGGTCTTGGCCTGCCATTTTCCACACCTTGTCATTTTAGGGTAAGGATCAAACAGTCAGTGGGTTAAAATAATAATAATAATTATAATAAGGAACTAGATAGATCAATTTTTTAAATTTGAAAGCTTTGAAAGTAAATAGGGACAGAAAAGCAGAAATGGGTAACATATGTATAAATTATATATTGCAAAATCTTCTAGTTCAAAGGGATTACATTTTTTCCTAAATATAAACTTAGATATAATGATTATTTTAGTGAAGAAGACATGCTTTATGGTAGTTTTTTTCTGAATTATCTGTGGTTCAGGATGCATCTAAACTTCTTTGAAATACTTTTCAGATGATTTTGAATTTGCCGGGCCTACTTGGCTACACAAAAGCAGCTGGCAGTTTACCCAAGTTTTAATAAGTCAAAACAACTGTCTTTTCAGTGAAATGATTATTGCACAAAGGGGAATACTTGTGGCCTTGAAAATTGATGCATTTTTTGGTGGTGTTTTAAGTGGCTCTGGTGACCTCATAGATGTAGTACATAATATGTCAAACATTGTCATTATATTTATACATATTAGTTGTATGTTATTAAACAACTCATGAATTAGCTCTAAACCTAGCATTGTCAAAGTACTACTTAATAATCCGATTTCCTAAGAGGTCCCTAGAGGATTTATAGTACTAATGAAATTCTGTACTTCTTTTAGGTTGATAAAATTCTGTATCTCTTTTTTTTTTTTCTGGAGATCCATCTCAGAAATCTACATACATTTGCCCTTTTAAAAAATAGGCTTCTGCAAAGTCTGGGGTTTAATTCATCTTTTTTGGACAATCTGTTTAGTGCATATAAATTACATCATATGTGTTTATGGTGTAACAATTAGTTTTCCAAAAGGGGAAATATGTGCTAGTATTCATTTGGACATTGACAGATTTTTCCATTCAGAAGAATATCCCTAGAGCCTGTTGCTACCATATAGCAATAAAGTTAGACTTTAGTTACAGTTGAACGCATGCAGCCTGAATTGTCATACACATTATTTTCCAATTCCCTTTAAGAAATATGAAAGGTTAAGATAGTTCAGAAGTTAAGAACTACTGGCATAGTACTGTAGTCTTTTATCTATTAATAGATCAAATTATCCTTTGATGTTTCATCTTTCCCCTCAAAAAATATTTGATTTTGTCTTTGCCAAACAGAGACTTCTTGGTCCATGGTACGTGGTAGGCAGAATACTGACCCTTCAGAGAGGTTCATATCCTGATTCCTGGAACCTGCCACTATGTTAGGGTACATGGCAAGGAATAATTAAGGTTGCTAATCAGTTAACCATAAAATATGGAGGTTATCTTAGATTATCCGTGTGGGCTTAATGTAATAAGGGAAGAAAGAGGCAGAAGAAATGGCAGCCCGAGAAGGACTTGGCCTCCTGCTGGCTTGAAGATGGAGTAGAGGGAGCTATGAGCTAAAGAATATGAGTGGCTTCTAAAGCTTGAAAAGGCAAGGAAACATTCTCTGCTAGAGCTTACAGGAGGGAATTCAGCCCTGCCAACACCTTGATTTTAGCCCACCTTGATTTTAGCCCAGTGAGACCTGTATTGAGCTCTCACCAACAGAACTGTAAGGTAGTAAATTTGTGTTGTTTTAATCCATTAACTTTGTGATAATTTTTATAGAGGCCATAGGAAACACATAGTACCTCTTCAGTTTTTCACTAATAACATAAAGTTTATATCATGATTAGTTGAATCTTGATGTGAATGACAATATGATTTTCTGTGAAGGTCAATTCCAGTTTATTGTATTAAGATATTTATGTTGATAATATATTGGGTACTGGTGGACAAACCTTTGTTTTACGTAGAGGTCTTTATTTTCTACTATCTAGGAATGGTGACGTGATTCCTTAGTGTAGCTGGAGAATAAGGAGTCTGTGTACAGTAAATAGAATGGGAAATGAGGAAGGAGAAATAAGACTAAAGCTAGAAAGGAAAATTGGTGTCTTGGAATGTGATAAATAATCTTCAGAAGCCTTAGAGCCCTGAACAAGTTTTTCATTATTTGCATTATATGTGTTTGTGTTAGTAAATACTGTAAATTGGAATTTTAAAAAGTTTTTATAGTCAGCACAACTTGAACTATATTGAAGTGGTAAGCAATCATTACATTTTGCCACAGAATAGCTTATCAATATGATAAGTGTATAAAGGACTCAGTGGTCAAAAGGAAGGCTAGAGTTTAGAGAAACATGAAAAAGAATGAAGCATTTCTCATAGAAGGTAATTAACAACATAACCAATCATTGACTGTCACTATGTTTAGTCTTCCCGACCATGTCAAATAAACTTGCTTTACTCCCTTGTGCCTTTACTAGGAAGAGAAACTGAGGCTCCAACAAAGATTATGAGCTGGCACAGTTTTTTTTTTCTTTTTAAAGACCCAACATAAATAAGTTAGAGCTATATTGTCAGTTTTTTTGTTTTTGTTTTTTGGTTGTTTCTTTTTTTTTTGAGACGACCTCTCACTCTGTCACCTAGGATGGAGTGCGGTGGAGCAATCTTGGCTCAATGCAACCTCCACCTCCCGGGTTCAAGCGATTCTCCTGCCTTAGCCTCCCAAGTAGTTGGGATTACAGGCGCCTGCCACCACGCCCGGCTAATTTTTGTATTTTTAGTAGAGACGGGGTTTCACCATGTTGGCCAGGCTGGTCTTGAACTCCTGACCTCAGGTGATCCACCCACCTTGACCTCCCAAAGTACTGGGATTACAGGTGTGAGCCACTGTGCCCAGCAGTTTTTTGTTTTTTTTAAAAAATGTTTGTGTTTTTTGTCTTTTTGCATCAGGTGGATCACATGCTATCCCAGTTTGTGAGAGAGGGGTTAGGTGCTTAAAATTGAGGATACGGAGGGTCTTTTGGATATTAGTAATGGTGAATTCTGGGGTAACACTAGCAGAATGAGTGGGAGGTGGGGTGGAACACAAAATTGTTGCAGAAGAGATCAAGGAACTCACTGGCCAGTTTTGGGGGATCATTTTGTGTACATTGAAATTCAAAAGAGGTATTGGAGAGGGTCGCACCCTTCGTGGAGTGAAGGGGCTTATCCTGGGGTTTGTGAATGACTACAATAAGGAGGGGATAATAGCTGATGTAGTCTGGTGGCATGAGAGTCAAAGCTAAGGTTTTAGGGAGGGAGAGAATAATTCAGAAATGACAGTGAGTTACAAGGAGGTTCACCCCACCAACAGGGCTTGGTCATCTGAGATATGGGAGAGTAAATATATTTTATCTCACATGAGAGAGAAGCCATCGTTTGAAAGGGCTGGAGTTAGAGCAGAACTCCTAGAGGGGAGAGAGGTTACAGCTGGGAGCAAGTAAGGTGAAGAGTGTGCAACAACAATACTGAGGAAATAGGATATTTTAACGACGATGTGTACCATGAGTTCCAGAAGACACTGCGAAAGGATTTCGGGAATTGGGGGAGGAAGAGAAAAGGGGTCAGTGTAGGGACATACAGAGTATATAGGGATGAAAGTATATAGGGATGGGGGATGACTTGGGAGTCTTGGGCATTTCTTGTTGACTGATGTGAAAAGAATGGAGGGCATAATGGGATTCTCTTTGATGATCTCCTATGCAGGTTGCTGTAAATACTGAAAGGGAAGTGTTGGTGAGAGCCAGGTTTATCGAGAGAAACCGGATTCTGTATAGTTTTCTGTTGCTACCATACAAATAACCACAAACTTAATGGCTTAAAACAATACAAATTTATTGTTTTACAGTTCTGCAGCTCAGAAGGCCAACACAAATCTCACTGACCTGAACCCAAGGTGTCAGCGGGCTGCATTTCTCTCTGGAGGCTTCAGGAGAAAATCTGTTTCCTTGTTTTTTCCAGCTTGTAGAGGCTACCTGAATTCCTTGGCTTGTGGCCACCTTCTTTCACTTTCAAAGCCAGCAACTTTGCATCTTTTTAAAAGAATTATTATTTCAGTAGGTTTTTGGGGAACAGGGGGTGTTTGGTTACATGGATAAGTTCTTTAGTGGTGATTTCTGAGATTTTGGTGCGCCCATCACCTGAGCACTGTTCCCAATGTATGGTCTTTTATCCCTCATCCCCCCTCCTATCCTTCCCTTCTCCCCGAGTCCCCATGGTCCATTGTATCATTCTTATGCCTTTAACTTGCCATCTTTTTGACCGTTCTTTCTGATATATCAAACCACAGCTAGGAAAGGTCCTTTCCTCTTAAGAACTCACGTGATTATTTTGGACCCACTTGGATAATGCAGGATAATCTCCACATCTCAAGATCCTTACCCTTAATCACATCTGCAGTGTCCTTTTTTGCCATGTGACGTAACATCTTCATAAGGTCCAGGGAAGAGGGAATGGGCATTCTTCGGAGGCTGTTATTCTGCCTACCACAGGGCTCCCTCTTTCTTCCTGCTGGTGTCAGGATGAAGGCCAGGTGTAGAGTCGTATAGCTTCAGGTTTATGGTACCTGATTACATGTGAAATTCATTCTGAGGCTTGTGCTCTCCCTCCACCTTCAGGTTTTATGTGGGGCTTACCTGGGGCTGAGGACAGATGTAGGCCTCAGTCTTATCTCTGAAAAGGGGATAAGGTGCTCCTATACTCTGTGGGCAAGATCTGTCTGTTATATGAATACAAAGCTCAGACATTACTTGAAAAATATATATTAGTTGAATCGTTGGAATAGTATTGTCCCACTAAGAGAACTGTATTAATTTTTTAGTTTTTGTTTATTTAATGAGGTTTAGTGAATATCTCACATCTTGACATTCAGCAGGCTAGAGTTATAGTGTCAGTTGATGTTTGTCTTGAGCCAGAATCCTCTCTGGTTCTAAGAGGTCTGGTTCATAAAACTGGTTTGGGATGTGGTTCTTATTCTTACAGGTCAGTTTTCAAATTTAAATTGATTGTAGAGATAGCTGTAAAACCAAATATGTGTTTTATTTTGCCAATATCTTATATCGGTTGTAGAGGTGGCTAATACATTCAGTATTGAATAAATTGAGAACCACTGTTTAATTTCATTTTTTCCTCATACATTAAACAACGAATCTAAAAAGTATTAAATATTTGGGCCTTTCTTTGCAAGTTAAAATAGTTTTTCTCTTAGAAATAATTATTGTTTCAGTTATAATACAAAATCAGTCATCTGCAGAAGCAAGTTAGAATTTTTCATAAATGGTAATAAAAGTAGTTAAGGTTTGTTCCTTAGGTTTTGTATTATACCGGTCAATTAAATTTCAGCACTACTTTTAATTAATGTTAATAGATCCATCAGTTCCCGAAATACCTGTGGTATCAGAATTAACAAACCTAAATTCCAAAGTAGGTCAGTGGGTCAGTAGGTTATTAGGTTAGGGAAAAACTGTAGTTTTAATTTTTAAAATTCAAATTCCTGAGTTAGCCATTTTTAATTAATAATTTTAAAATTATTAACTAGATGAAACTTTGTTTTCTTTAAATGACTAGAAAAATAGTCTCTGTTAAGTTTTTGTTCTCTGGAATAGATAACAGGTTGTGTTTTATCTTATTTGCCTCCTCATGTATAGCTAGGCCTCTAGTATTGGACAATTAAAAGAAAAAGAAAAAAAATGCAGCACTTAAGTTTTCTGATTATAAAAGTAATGCATGTTCATGGGAGAAATTTTAGAAAGTACTAAAGAAAGAACAAAAAACACCATCCATAAACTACCTAGGAGCAATCACAGTTGATACTTTTGCTATATTCAGGTTTATGTCTGATATATTTTCATGCCACTGTTAATGCAGTTAGACATTTAAATTTGTTGTAGCTTTACTGTTTTTATTTTATTTTATTTTTTTTAGAGACAGAATCTCGCTCTGTCACCCAGGTCAGAGTGTAGTGGCGCTATCTCGGCTCACTGCAACCTCTGCTTCCTGGGTTCAAGCGATTCTCCTGCCTCACCCTCCCGAGTAACTGGGATTACAGGCGTGTGCCACCATGCCCAGCTAATTTTTATATTTGTGGTAGAGATGGGGTTTCACCATATTAGCCAGGCTGTTTTTGAACTCATGACCTCAAGTGATCTACCCACCTTAGCCTCCCAAAGTGCTAGGATTACAGGCATGAGCCACTGTGACTGGCCTAGCTTTATTATTTTTAATAATATCTCAATGAATATAAAAGTTTAGATGCATCTTTGATTATTTTCTTATTTCTCAAAGTGAAATTACTGGGTCAAAGGGCATAATTTTCAAACCAATTTATTTTTTAAGAAAGAGAAATTCCTCCTTTTCTTGGTTTATAAATTCCTTCTATTCCTAGTTTGTTGAATTTTTTTTTTTTTTATCATGAATAGGTGTTGGATTTTGTTAAATGCTTTTTCTGCATCAATTGAGATCCCTCATACGATTTTTATCCTTTGTTTTGTTGATGTGGTGTAGCACATGGATTGGTTTTATTAATATATGTTGAACCTTGCTCAAATCCCAGGGATAAATACCACCTGGTCATGTGGTATAATCCTTTTAATTTACTGTTGCGTTTGGATTGGTAGTATTTTGTTGAGAATTTTTCATCAATATGCATCAGGAATATTGGTCTATAGTTTTTTTCTTATGGTGTCTTTGGCTTTGATATCAGCATAATGCTGGCTTCATAAAGAGTTTGAAAATGTTCCCTTTTCAGTTTGTTGGAAGCATTTGAGGGGGATTGGTATTAATTCTTTCACTGTTTGGTAGAATTCTTCAGTGAAGTCATGTATATGGTCCTGGCTTTTCTTCATTGGGAAGTTTTTGATTCAATATAATTACAAGTTATATGTGTCTGCTCAGATTTTCTTTTTTTATTTTATCATTCTGACTTACTGATTACTTTGTCTATTCTTAAAAAAACTATGTACTCTCTTGTAAAGTCATCTGTGCTGTTGCATGCAGTCTTCTCTTTGTTGTATAGCATTCCATTATATGAATACCACATTTTGTTTATCCATTGTACTGTCAATGAACATCTAGGTTGTTTATAGTTTTAGACCATTATGAATAAATCTGCTGTGAACTCTGTTCACATTTTTCTATTCATGATTCAGCCTTCGTGGTAGATGGCATATTTCTAGGAATTTATCCATTTTTTCTAGGTTATCTAATCTGTTGGTGTATATTTATTGAGTTGTCTCAAAAAAATACTTTTTTATTTCTGTGACATCAGTTGTAATTTCTCCTTTTATTTCTGATTTTGAGTCTTCTCTTATTCCTAGTGTAGCTAAAGATTTGTCAATTTTGTTAGTCTTTTCAAAGAAACAACTCTTAGTTTTGTTGATTTTTTTTTTCCTATTCACTGTTTTATTTCTACTCTAATCATATTTCCTTCCTTCTGCTCTCTATGGGCTTTGTTCTTCTTTTTCTAGTTCTTTGAGGTATAAAGTTGCATTGTTTGAGATCTTTCCTTTTTTTTTTTTTTTTTTAGCACACCTGCTGACAGGAATCTTTCTTCATTTTTAATGCAGTCATTGACTGAAATAAGATTCCCTGTCAGAACACTTTTGCTGCATCCCATACATTTTGGTATGTTGTGTTTTCATTTGTCTCAAGATGTTTTCTAATTTCTCATTTGATGTCTTCCTTGACTCTTTGGTTATTCAACAGTGTGTTTGAATTTCATCTGCTTATGAATTTTCTAGTTTTCCTTCTGACATTTCACTGTGATCAGAGAAGATATTTAGTATAATTCAACCTTAAATTTGTTAAAACTTGTTCTGTGCCCTATTAGGTGATCTGTCCTAGAGAACGTTCTCTGTGTACTTGAGAATAATGTGTATTCTGCTGTTGTTGGGTGGAATGTTTTGTGCATGTCTGTTAGGTCCATTTGGTCTATACAGTTGGCCTTCTGCATCTGAAGGTTCCACATCTGTGGATTCAACCAACTGTGGATAAAAATATTCAGAGAATAAAACCATTTACAAATAATACAAATTTAAGAAACCAATATAGTATAACACCTATTTACATCACATTTACATTGTATTATGCATTATAAGTAATCTAGAGATGATTTAAAGTATAGGGGAGGAGGCACATAGGTTATATGCAAATACTACATCATTTTATATAAGGGACTTAAGCATCTGCAGATTTTGATATGAATATTTGGTGGGGGGTCCTGGAACCAGTCCATGTCAGATAACGAAGGATGACTGTACTGATACACTGTTTAAATCTATGCTTTCCTTCTTGATTTCTCTTGAATTATCTGTCCATTATTGAAAGTGGGGTATTGACATCTCCTGCTACTATTGTATCTGCTGTTTCTCCCTTCAGTTCTGTTGATGTTTGCTTAATATATTTGGGTCCTCTGATGTTGGGTGTATATATATATATATTTATAATTGCTATATTTTCCTAATGAATTGACTCTTATTACTATATAATGTCCTTCTTTGTCTCTTGTATTTGACTTTACATCTATTTTATCTAAGTATGGTCACTTAGACTCTTTAGGCTGCCATTTGCATGGGATATATTTTTCCATTCTTTCACTTTCAGCTTCTGTTCTTAAATCTGAGGTGAATCTTGGAGACAACATGCAGTTGGATCTTTCTTTTTTTTTTTTAAATCCATTCAGCCACTCCATGTATTTTGATTGAGGAGTTTAATCCATTTATGTTTAAAGTGATTACTGATAGAGAAGGGCTTGCTGTCTTTCTTGTAGTGCTGTTGTCCCTCTTTTCCTTTCCTCCTGTTTTTCTCTCTTTCTTTCTTTCTTTCTTTCTTTCTTTCTTTCTTTCTTTCTTTCTTTCTTTTTTGTAGTTGTGCTTTGACTCCCCTCTCATTTTCTTGTGTCAGTCCTCACATGTGATTACCATGGGGCTTATATATAAAAACACCTTATAGTTAAAACAGTCTGTCTTAAGCGTATAACAATCTAACTTCAATTGCATGTAAAAATGTAACTTTCTTACTCTTCCCCTTGTTATTGATGTCACAGTGTTATCCTTTTATGTTGTATACTCATTAACATTTTTATAGTTACAGTTTTTTAATACTTTTATCTTTTAACTTCTGTACCAGAATTAAGTGATTGTTTTAGTTTATTCATGTTTTAAGTTATTTTGTTTTCTTTTAGAAACAATTTATAGAATTTAAAATTGGTTATATACATTTTTGTGACAGTTCTAAATTTTATTTTTAAAAATTATTTTAAAACCCTTTTAATGATAAACTTCTATGTAAGTTGAATAAATCTAACATTTTTTCTTGTTTAAACAGAATTCTGAGACTTATAGTTGGTCATATAGAAGAGTACCTTGAACCTATAGTTTCCTGAAGAATCAGTTTAAAAGATCCAAGGAGTACAAAAGGTAAAGAAAGGTGCATCTTAGAATGCATCATAAAATGATATTTTTCCAGAAAAATAAAAGAATCCATCAACTATTTTGACACACTAATTTAAGGAAAGTTTAATTTAAAAAAATTTTTGTGTGTTAATTTACCACCAAACGTAGTACCAGCTATGTTCCGAACTTTAGATACTGGGGATTCAGTGATGAACAAGACAGAAGCTGTCCCTGCTGTCATGAGAACCGCCTTCTAGAAGAAGAATAATACACAAGTGAGAAACACAAATAATACACAAGTGAGAAATTTGTGGTTTGTACTGTGCAGAGAATTAAAATGGATAAATGGATAGTGTAAGGCTGGGCACTGTAAGGCTTGTGCCTATAATCCTAGCAGTTTGGGAGGCTGAGGTGGGAGGATTGTGTAAGCCTAGAAGTTTGATACCAGCCTGGGCAACATAGTGAGACCCCATCTCCACCAAAAATTTAGAAATTAGCTGGGCATGATGACGTATGCCTGTGATCCCAGCTACTTGGGAGGCTGAGGCAGGAGGACTTGAGCCTAGGAGGTTGACGCTACAGTGAGCTGTGATTGTGTCACTGCATTCCAGCCTGGGAGACAGAGTGAGACCTTGTCTTACGTGTACAAAAAAAAGGATAATGTGGTAGAGACCGGTGACTGCTTTCATTAGGCAGTCAGAGATAGCCTAAATGAAAAAGGGGAATTTTAATTGAGATCGGAATGGCAAAAGGAGCCAGCTGTGTGAAGATCTGAGAGACGAGCTTTATCGATAGTGAGAACAAGAAAGACAATGAAATGTTTGAGGAACATAAAGAGCATAATGTGACTGGAATACAGTAAATGATGGGGAGAATATATGGAGATCAGGTTGGGGGAAAAAACTGGGAGAGAAGCAAATTTACAGAAGAAAGTTAAGTGTTCTGTTTTAAGTATATGACATTTTGGACACCTTTAAAATCTGTAGAAATGTCTAAAAAGCAGTTGGATATCTGACTGCATTTGACAATCTATTCTAGGGGTGTGGATTTGGGAGTCATTGGCATGTAGAAGTGTGATTTATCTAGGAAGTGTATACAGATTTAGAAGGATTCAGCCCTGGCACATGCCAGTATTAATTAGAGGAGAAGGAGCAGCCAGCAAGATGAGTACAAAAGCAGGAGAATATTCTGTCACTGGAACCAAGAAAAGAAGGTATTTAATAAATGCAGAAGTGGTCGTCTACATCACATATTGCTTAACGGTCAAATAGAGAATAAAACAGCCATTAGACTTGGCAATATGGAGATTTGGGATAACTAATAAGAGTGAGCAATTTGAGTGGAGTGGTGGGGATGAAAGCCTAATTAAGAGTGATGAAAGAATATGGGAAACTGCTAGAGATGGCAAACAATACAATTAAATTTTATTTTCTCTTGAAACCTCACTGAAGCTAAAGTAAGAAGATTTTTACGAAAGACAAAACAGGACAGAGAGAATGGAGAAGAAACAGTAGCAACAAAATTTGGGACTGCAAAAGGGAGCATAGTAACTTTCTTGCAAATCCCAGGATCCTAAGCCTGCTGTGGGAAAGCTGAAACAAACTTCTTGGCACTGTAGAACCTCTATAATTTTCGTGAATTGAAAACTATTTCTGGAAATAGGAGTGATGGTGGAACTAAAACAGGATGATTTGTTGCAAATCTATTTAAGGGGTAATTATATTCCATGGATCCTTTTCTTAACTTTGGAACCAAGGCAGCCACCTTTTTCCTATCTTAGCAGAAGTCTGGAGATTTATTCCCTAGTAAGGATAAAATAAAGGAGCCACAAACATGGCTGAGAATGGGGGTGACATGTTAAAAATAGAAGGGTTAAGAACCCAGGGTACCAGGTTTTTATACTCTTCAGGCAAGAGTTGAGAAGATACATAATTATTTTCTCTGAATTATAATCATCTTAAAAGATCTAAAGATTCTGACATTGAGAATTCCCCAAAGAAATATTTCAGCCTGATAGCCCTACAGTAAAGTTAACAGTCAGCAAGCTGTATCACACAGAGCTTCAGTTTTTTTAGCGCTTACCCTTAAATGTGAGCTCATGTTCAGAGATCAGTAGACAGCTGAGGAAAAACCTCTTATGTGCAAGACAAAGGCCAAACCAAAAGGTAAAACACCAAGTTAGGGGAAATGGAGAGCAGTTAGGTGGGCGAAAATTAAACGCAAACCTTACATAAAGGTAAGAGGGATGCTATATCCATGAAATATGAACGAGAAACAGTAAGAAATGAAATTAGAAATGAAAAACTCATTGGAAAGGTTGAAAAATAAAATCTATTGAAAGTAGAGCAAAGAGCCAAAGAAATGGAAAATGGTAGAGAAAAAATAAGAAAATTACAACTGTCCAGGATCTCCAGTGTTCAAATAAGTGCTCCAGAAGGAGAGAGAGGAAATAGAGGGGAAAAACAAAGAATAGAGAACAACTCGAGAAAACTCTCCAGAATTAGAGGACATGAGTTACCAGTTAGGAAAAGCCTGTTGAGTGACCAGTACAGATATAAAAACAAGCCAAAACAGGGCACATCACTGTTCAATTTTAGAAAACAAGGGAGTTTCCAGAGTGAAATAAATAACAGGTCACATCTAAAGGATCAGTAATCAGAATGGCTTTGCACTTCTTGACACCACACTGGAAGCTAGAAGATAGTGGAGCCTTCAGCATTCAGAAGGAAAAGTGATTTTCAACCAGGTATTCAGTATCCAACTAAACTATTGATTAAGGATAGACTAATGACAGTTTTAGACTTACGAAGCCTTAAAAAATTTACCTGTCATGTCCCCTTTCTTAGGCAGTTATTGGAGGAATTACTCAACAAAAATAAAGAAGTAAACTAAAAAAGATGAAGGCATAGGATACAAGTAACAGGGAATATGACCTAACTAGAGACCCAGGGAATCACCAGGATGATGATGAATAATGATCACAAGAAGACAGCTTGTCCTCAGGTTAGTAGGTAGTTTCCAGTCCCAATAGAAACAGGTTGGAAGATTTCTAGAGATACTGCTGTGAGAAGGTGAAATTGGTAGAATGTGTAATGTGTTTGAAGAAATAGTAGATACAGACAGGGAAGAATTTGTAGTTAAGTTGGTAGTAAGTATAAACAAAACTAGGTAAACAACAAAATGGTAACTCTAGGAAAAACTGCTCAAAAGGAAAAGTAATTATAGTATACTATATGGCTTAGCTGTGAATTGGCATTTACGGAGTCATAATGATGTTAACTCCAAATATAACCACCTAACCAAAATTATGATATTGAGAAATTGGGGAAATGTGCATGTGTATGAATAAAATAGTAATGTGATACATGTTGAGCTGGGAAGTCATATCACCAGATGACTCTGATCTCAAGTTGCTTAAGTAAAGGAGCATTTGATTCCTAGCTGTAACTTGATCCTTTATAGTTGGGGAACTTTGTTTTTTGGAATTTTTAATTTTAATTTTAATTTGTGTGGGTACCTAGTATATATATTTATTTATGGGGTACATGAGATGTTTTGATAAAGGCATACAATATGTAATAATTATGCCATGTAAAATGGGATGTCATCCCCTCAAGCATTTATCCTTTGTGTTATAAACAATCCAATTATACTATTTTAGTTTTTTTAAATAAAACTGGTGAATTTTGGATTCCAGTAACTGCAACTGATCCTTTTGAAGACATTGCGTATCTTTGTGGTCTAATGTCGAACTTAAAAAATAATGAAATTTATTCTATATTAGATTATATGTTTGACATTCCACTTCAGCTTGTGTAGGGAAGTGGCATGGCATCTGTATCCTTAGACTCCACAGCATGGACAAGTGTGACTCTAGCTAGTCTCTTTCTGAATTGAAAGCGTGGGACTTGCAGTAGTCTGCAAACAAAGTATTTTGGCTGTTCCACCTTACCAGTTTGTCTTGTTAAAGTTAATTTGACACCATTTTTAAAAGTTTAGGGAAATCTTCTAACATTTGCTCTAGGGTGCATGTCCAGCCTATTTTACTTACTCCTTTCCCTTAAGTAAAATGTGTATGTCAATTGGCTGGAAAGATGAAGATCTTGTGCTAGACTGTTAAGAGTTATATCTGACCGGTCATGGTGGCTCACACCTGTAATCCCAGCACTTTGGGAGGCTGAGGCGGGCAGATCACTGGAGTTCGAGACCAGCCTGACCAATATGGTGAAACCCCATGTCTACTAAAAATAGAAAAATTAGCTGGCTTGTGGTGGTCCAGGCCTGTAATCCCAGCTACTCAGGAGGCTGAGGCAGGAGAATCGCCTGAACCTGGGAGGCGGAGGTTGCAATGAGATGAGATCGCGCCACTGCACTCCAGCCTGGGCCACAGAGGGAGACCCTGTCTCAAAAAAAGAGAGAGAGAGAGAGAGATCTTACGTTGTTCTATTAGCTGGACGACAAATAATTTTTAGAAGAATATTGTTAACAACAATAGTAAAACAGCCTAATAAAGCATCAGCCTGCATCTTCTAAACTATATTGGATTCACCCTTCTAGTAGTCAGCAAGGCTTTTCCTGTAGTATAACCCTTAATTCTTGGCGTTGCCTAGTCCCCACCACCACCCCCTGCCCTTTTTTTGGTAGTTTGTCTTATTTTCTACCTTTTGATAATTAAGCCATACTGATGGCTTACTGGGTGCCTTATAAGGCTCAGATCTGGCCTTTTGAACTTTTTACTCTTAACAATTCTTTTTGAATTCACTGAAATTTGCCCTATGACTTTTATACTGTTCTTCTTCTAGTGATAGAATCAGCCTCACTTCTTACCATGAAGATAAATATGTCTGTTGGACCAGAGAGATGTACTTAGGTGGTCTTTAAATTCTCTTCTACCTCTAAAATTCTGTAGTTCTGTGTTCCATCTGCTGATACTACCTCAGACACTTAAAATCACAACTTTTCATCCTGGTGTTAGTCCTTTTTATTTTATTATTTCTATCTTTGACTCTGTCACTCATTTTCTTTTAAGAACTCTTAGCCCTGGGTATGGTAGCGAGCACCTGTAATCCCAGCTACTCAGGAGGCTGAAGTGGCAGGATTGCTTGAGGCCAGGATTTCAAGGCAGCAGTGAGCTATGATCATGCCACAGCACTCCACCCTGGGCAACAGAGTAAGACCCCATCTCAAAAACAAAAAGAAAAAAAAACATTCTGAGCCCCTCACAGTTCTACTTCTGCAGCCGTAACCATACAGGCAATGCAGCAATGTTACCAGGGTTATTCTCCTTTCCTTTCATGAAGGTGCATTTGAAAACAGTGACTGAATGTTTAGAATCTCATGTTCTTGTAATATCTTTAATCTTCTCTGGTTTAGAAATGCTCCGTTGAGCATTTCCTTTGAATGTTGAACATTATGTTGATGCTCAAAAGCTTTCAGATTTTGGAGTATTTTGGATTTCAGGTTTTCAGATTAGGGGTACTCAACCTATAGAATATAGAGAGACAAATTTTAGGCTCGTGATCCAGCTTTAAAGCAGTAAGTTTTACTTCCTTCAATTTGGGTATGAGACTCTTTATAGTAAGACTCTCCTGTACTTGACTTGCCTTTGCCAGTTTACCACTTGTATTCTCAAACTTTATGGTCTAGTAATTAAAACTTTAAATTGTAACATCCCAGGTTTTTCATAAGGAAAATGCTAAACCTCTTAGTTTCTCAAATACGATATTCTTTTGTCTCACTAAGGCCTGTGCCTTTACAAATTGCCATTCCTGTCGCTTAAAATTCTTTCACCTATTACCTGTTTCTGTCCTCCAGCCTGTTGCTTCTCAAACTTAAGTGGTCATACATTATCACGTGGAGCCCTTGTGAAAATGTAGATTCTGGTTCATTAAGATTTTGCCTTTGAAAACAAGCTCTCAGAGGATGGTGATGCTGCCCATCCCTGCACCATATTTGCATTAAAAAAGAATTTTGACTCCCTGACAGACTTACTGTCATCAAGAATATTTCCTCGTTTCCCCTCTCTAATTCCCACGGGTAGACATAATTGTTCCTTGCCCAGTGATAGCATTACACAGTATATACCTTCATTATACCTCTTATTATAATTATTTAGATATCTATCTTCCTGCTCAATTGCAAATTTTTCCTACAGGGACTGTGTCTTTCACTGTTATGTGCCCAAAGCCTGCTGTACTGTTTAGCAGAAAATAGGCTTTCAACAAATATTTATTGCTGAATAGATGGTGTTATTACAGACTATTTGTAGATATATAGTCAAATATATACTGAATATTGAGAATGTCCATTTTATTTTGATTGATAGTAAAGAGAAAGTTAATATGAGCCTGAATTACTTTTTTTCTTGTAGGTGTTTTTTAGGAGGGGAAAAGAAGCCTCAAATGTACCTCAGCCATAGGTATTTGCTTGAAAATAATGTTCTGATCTTCAGTACAAACAAAACGTTTTGAAGTCTCTGTGATAACATATAGTATTTCTCAAGATAAGTTTGTGGAAGTAACATTTTTAGAAAACTAATGACCATTTATTTTTCTTTTCACCTAAGGAGAAGTACAAATGTCTACTACAAGACGAAAACGTAGTATGTTATGTTGTTTACCGTAAGCTGTAGTAAAATGAGCTCGATTGTTGACAGGTATGTTTTTGAAGACTTATTTTAAGTTATATATAGTTATTTTAAAATGCACTATTAGAATAATGGTCTATATGAAATTGATAGAAGGAATTTTATGCCTAAACATGATTACTATTGCATTCAGTTTCTGTATTAAACAAATATAGTATAAAAAAATAAGTAAGGTATATCAGTATTTTCCAGAGGCAAAGTCAGCAGCATATGGCTTGTGTGTTTTAAATGAGTCCTGACTTGTAATTTTTAGTGATTTGGTCATAGCTGCTCTGAAGGAAATTCTGACAGTTGCAAATGTTTCCTTGGAACCTTCTGGAGTCCTTTTTCTTCTTATCTAACTTCATCCCTTCAAGCATCTTAGCATTTGTGACTGATAAGAAGTAACTATAATTAGGATTTCATTAGTTAAAATTGTAATCTTTACATCTTACTCTTGGGAAAAGGGTAAATCTCCATATTCCTTTGATTTTAATACTTGAAATTTTTGGAAGAGGGTGGAAGGGGGCAGTGAGGGTTAAAAAACTATTGGGTACTGTGCTCACTACTTGGGTGGTGAGATCATTGGTACACCAAACCTCAGCGACACGTAGTCTACCCGCATGAAAAACCTACACAGGTACCCCTGAACCTAAAGTAAAAGTAGAAAAGAAAAGACTTTAAGTTGTCTTTGTTTTTTACATTTTAGCATCTCTTATCATAATTTAATTGGTAGCACTCTTTTTTTCTTTCTTAAGGGCACATAAAATAGTGGTGATCTTAACAGTCAATATCTTAAATTTGATATAATCCAACAACATTTTTAAAGCATCTACTCTGACAGCAAATGTACAGAATACTTTTTTACATGTTATTTAACCTCAATAATTTTGCAAGATTTTACAAATGAGAAAACTGTAGGTCAGAGAGGTTAAATAACTTGTTTAAAGTCACATAGCTAGTAAGATATGATCTGGAATTTTTACTTGTGTTGGTTTGTCTGACATTAAAGTTGTTAATGCGTTTATTGCACTGTTTGGTGTGCTCCATCCATTGGGGATTCTTTAAGAGTTTTGCAGCTAGACTTGTACACAGAAGTGACTTTTGACATCTGGGGACAGCTTTTCTCCCTTTTTATGAGCTAGATAGTAAAGATGTATACTCCACCAGAACTTAAGATGTGAGGAGCAAGAAACTTCCTTAAAGAAGCCTGCCTGCACCATGTCAATAGCTTTGAACTGTGCCATAGTTACAGGCGGAATTAATGATAGTCTTTTTCTTGGAAAAGATATTTCTTCACTGCCTTTGATGGATAAAATATGAATTTGGCATTATGCTTTTCCCATTCTAGATAGTATGACACCTAGGGATGACATTTGTATTTTCAGACATAAAGCAGTCATTATTAATATGGGTTCCTTATCTCTGAATGTCATGGAAGTTATGAACTCTGTTCTCGGAAAATTCATATACATATAACAATTTTTTATAAATTTCAGGGCCTACATGGAATCCCCAAGTTCATACATGCACCTCCACCATGATATGAGTGTTACAGGTGATCTCAATAGTGACTCCATTTTATAGCATATAGGCCTTTATAGGCCATAGAAAGGTGTGGCTAAAGGAGTGAATAGGGAATTTATATAAAACCTCATAAATCAGCAGAAACTTTAATATTGCTCCTAGGGTTGAGTTAGCCACCAGTGCTCTTGATTTTATTTTTTAGGAATGGTCTTTCCTTACATCTTCCCATAGCCAGCCCCTTCTTGTCACTTAGATCCTAGCTCACGTGTCCCCCACTAACCACTCAGACTGTAGTAACTAAAACATCACCCCTTTAAAAAAAATTAAAACTCATTTCTTTTTTTTTTTTTTTTTTTTGAGACAGAGTCTCACTCTGTCGGCCAGGCTGGAGTGCAGTGGTGCGATCTCGGCTCACTGCAAGCTCTACCTCCTGGGTTCACGCCATTCTCCTGCCTCAGCCTCCTGAGTAGCTGGGACTACAGTTGCCCATCACCACGCCCGGCTAAGTTTTTGTATCTTTAGTAGAGACTGGGTTTCACTGTGTTAGCCAGGATGGTCTCGATCTCCTGGACCTCGTGATCCGCCCGCCTCGGCCTCCCAAAATGCTGGGATTACAGGCGTGAGCCACTGCGCCTAGCCTCATCTCCCATTTTTATACTTGTTTCTATCTACTAGAAAATGAGCTGGATATGGCAGCTTACACCTGTAATCCCAACACTTTAGGAGGCTGAGATAGGAAGATCATTTGAGCCCAGGAGTTCAAGACCAGCCTGGTCAACATAGCAAGACCCCATCTCTACAAAAATATAAAAAAACTAGGCAGTCATGGTGGCATGTACCTGTGGTCCCAGCTACTCAGCAGGCTGAGGCAAGAGGACTTCTTGAACCCAGGAGGTTGAGGCTGCAGTGAGCCATGTTTGTGCAACTGCACTCCAGTCTGGGCAGCAGAGTAAGACCCTGTCTCCAGAAAAAAAGGAAAAAGAAGGAAAAACTGTAGGAAAGCAGCTAAATGTCTTGTTCATTGCTTACTAAACATGTCCAGAACAGAGCACATGAGTGCTAATACATATTTGTCAAATGAATTAGTAAATGAATGAAATGTATTAATATAAGTTAATGCATTACATTGTGATGTTTACGAGTAATTGTGGTTTTAGAAAGTAAATATCTAAGAAAAAATTTAAATTATGCTGTTATAGTTAAAAATAATTTTATATAATGGCAAACACTGACTTTCTATATGTTTTTACTGTTACTAAAAGTTTGAAACAAGATATTTAAACTGGTTAAATTCTTGTTTAGCATGATGTGTTCATAATATAGCTAAGTATAAATACTTTTACAATTGATGTAATAAGCTTAAAAATATAATTATTACTGAATTTTGATTTTTGAATGTTTACTAGGAAATAGGTTAGTAGTTTGAATGTTATAACTCATTAACTTTACAAAAATCATAGGGCATAACTGAGTTGATTTACATGTTACTTTAGTATTGCTGTTGCTTAGTGAGTCTGCTCTTACTTTCTCTATCCACTTTCTTTTAGAGATGACAGTAGTATTTTTGATGGGTTGGTGGAAGAAGATGACAAGGACAAAGCGAAAAGGTAGTTTGATTAGAGATATAAAATAGTAAATGAATGAATAATAGATAAATATAATGGTAAATAAATAGTGAATAAATGATTTCCAAAAGCTATGTGCTTTAGGAGTTTAGATATATTAGCAAGGTGGAAGAACTTAGAATATTGGTATGCAGTTTATAAATTAAATATCTTCTGACCTTTTGGAAAAGTATTATGCTTTGCTTAAACAGAAACTGAATTAGAAAATCTGACTTCAAAGCAGATAATTACAGGTATCATAAAATGATTGCTTTATAAATAATCAAGTTTTTCTCAATAGCTCTTTGTTTACTGGTTACTGCTTCACATAGAATAGCGTCTTTATTCATTTAGTACATATATTTATAATAACCATGTAAGTTAACAATCACTGGAAGTATTAGATTAAATAAAACTTGTGATTTGAATGCAGTTTTTCTTATTGGCATTTTCATAAAAACATGTTTGTCAAATGTATGACTTGTAAAATTTTCTTTAGTAATAAACTGAGCTGAAAAATTATTGCCCAAATTAACTGTATATTGTTGGTAACCTGGGAGATACTTGTTACCATCTATGTTGATAGAAGTACGTGCTGTGTCATGTCTAAATTAACATTATATTAAACTACTTGTGTAATTAAATGGATTGTTTAAAAAATGCATATTTTTCATTTCATCAGAGTATCTAGAAACAAATCTGAAAAGAAACGTAGAGATCAATTTAATGTTCTCATTAAAGAACTGGGATCCATGCTTCCTGGTAATGCTAGAAAGATGGACAAATCTACTGTTCTGCAGAAAAGCATTGATTTTTTACGAAAACATAAAGGTAAATTTTTAACTCTGTAAAATGGAACAGACTCAAAGCATTAGTTAGAATCTTGGCAGAGATGCTTAAGATTGGATGCTTCCTTGGCTTTTTTAAGAGAGAGAAATCAATTGCATTTTAAAAGGTTTCCTAATATGTTCATTCTTTCATTCAACAAACATTTATTCCGTGCCTACTACATGCTAAATCCTCATGATGCAGGGTAACAGTCCTGGATTTGAAGTTAAGTCAAGCCAGGGCAGACAAACATGTAAGCACATAATTACAAATGTGAGTAGTGCTTGTAAACTGTTTGCAGCAAAAACACAGGAAAGAGTATGTCAGGGAGACTTTTAAAATAGTTGATTTTTCAACTGAGTCTTTTAGATTAAGGAAGACAGCATGTCACACAAAGGGAATATGTGCAAAAGCAGAGAGGCAGGGAGACTTCATTGTCACTGAAGCATGTTTGTGTTGGAAAATTATGGGTGTATTTGAAAGAAAGGAAAAAGCTAGATAGTATAAAGTTCTTATGTGTCATTTTAAAAGGTTTCAATGTATATCTAGTAAATCAACACTATAAAATAAAGTATTTGTTAATAGAAGAAAATCATCTTGACAAATGAGTCATGGAAAGAAAATTTAAAGAATATTAAGTATTTTGGTAACAGATAATAGATTTAAAAAAAACCTGTAAAAGGAAATTTCCTTTTTCAAATGCAAATGAAACTGCAAAACTCAGGACAGTTAGTAATTAGTGCCTCTGTTTTACTTCTGCCTAGCTCAGTTGGTAATGCCTTACAGGACTGGTTTATGCTCCACCACTCGTTGAAAGTGTTTTTGTTAATTTCACTAATGACATTACCTTCCTATCCCTCAATAAAGCAATAGCTTTTTCTTATACCGCATCTTCTTCTGCATCTGTACAGCACTGGAAATTTTTATCCCTCCTCCCTTGACTTCCCTTATATTGTACTTTCTCCTCCCCTTTTCTAACTGAAACTAACTTCTTTCCTCTCTTTCTAACCTCTAAATGTGACATTCCTAAGTCTTATCCTTGTTCTCTTGCTTTCTGTACACTCTTTCTCTTGCTTATCTCATTCCATAGCTTCAGCTATTGTGTCTCTATTAGACTACCAGATTTCTATTTTTAGATGCAAACATTTTAGCCATGTATTTCCAGATAACTTCTAGATCTTTCTTTTGCATGTCCTCAAACTCAGTGCATCTAAAATTGAATTTATTTTCATTTTGTCAAGTTACCTCTTTCTCTTAACTTGCCTTTTTTCATTTTTATACCACCATCCTTTTAGTCACCTAAGACTTAAACCTGAAAAAATTTTAGGATTTTTTTTCAGCTTCCTTAGCACCATATCACAGTTGCCAAATTCTGTTGATTCTTTTGTAAATGTGTCAATATTTATTGCCACCACTATTATTACATTTTACCTCTACAGATAGTATCTCACTAACCTCAGTGCCTATTGTTAAATGGCACACTCATTGAAACCAGTCCAAAGATACTAGGAGTTCAATAAATGGTTGTTGAATGAAATGAAATGCATATATTTCCCCCTGACAATAGAGGATGAATTGTGGCATTAGGTAATTTTTTTTTTCAAAATCAGATACATAATTCTCACAAAAATAGTATTTCTATTAAGGTAAAAGGATTTTATATATGTATCATCCTAAAATAGGCCTATGTTTAATGAAACTTGATTGGATTTGTTTGTGGATTTAAATCCTTTTCCCAAATGTATATAATTGATGTGAATTTGAAAAACACAACTGTATTCCGCACATTTAGTAGCTCTACTTCTTAGTTACTCTTCATATTCCACTACAGGCATTTCTAATATGCTAACTTTTGATGAGGGACAGTATGCTGTATTTCTCTATCTGATGATAAAATCAGAATTTAGTTTATACTTCTTACTACAAATTAGAGTATATTTTGTAGAATATAGTCTATGACATAGATTTTTATTCTGCCTGCTTGTTTTAATATGTCTACATTAAAAAATAGAAAAACATTTGTTACTAGGTTTCATCATTTATGAATAGCTTTTTCATAACTAAATCTATTAGAAGTATGTAGTGAAATAAAATGGTAATAATTGTGACAAACATATGTCCCACAGCAGGGATCTCCAAATTTTTCACCAGCTCTCTACTGTTGTACAAGGAGGACACTAAGAAAAATCACTGTGGGAATATTACTATAGTAAAGTTTTTGCATAAAATATTAATTTAGTCTCTTTGATTAATTAAGATAGAGCACTTAAGGTTGGGAAGAAGCTTTTTGCCCAGCAGTAGGCAGGCCTAAGGCATTCTTTGTTGAAAGCAAACCTAGTGACCTCTTTGGCCTTTTTCAGCTAATTTCCCTAGTGCTGCTCTAGACATTGCTATTTGAATGGCAAGGGAAGGAAAAGGAAAAGAAGAATTTCTTCTTCAAAATTCTTGGAGCAAAAATCTTCTTTGGTCATTGTGTCAAATAGGAAGCAATCTCAGGCCCACCAGCAACATAACTATCAGAGCACCAAGAGAAAAACCGAAGAGACTGGTATTACCAAGAGACCAAATCCAAGGAGATAACTTGCCATGTTATCTCAAATATTTCATCATACCAAAACCTGGACCTCTTGATATCTACCCAATAAATGTTAATGCCTATGGTTGTCATCTTTAATTAGAATGGGAAGAGACAAGACAACTTGTAGGGCTTTTGTACTCCTCCGGTGGTTGGAGTATGCCACTAATATGTCAATCTGTTTACAGAAATCACTGCACAGTCAGATGCTAGTGAAATTCGACAGGACTGGAAACCTACATTCCTTAGTAATGAAGAGTTTACACAATTAATGTTAGAGGTATGTCCAGATTTAATTTTTGAAAGTTTTATTTTCCTCAAAAAAGAAATCACAGGGTGACTTAATATCCAGGTGTACCTTGGCGATATTGCGAGTTGAGTTCCAGACCACTGCAATAAAGCTAATATTTCAATAAAATGAGTCACATGAATTGTTTTGTTTCCCTGTAGTCTATTAGGTGTGTAATAACATTATATAAAAAATACTGATCATACCTAAATTTAAAAATACTTTATTGCTAAAAAATGCTAACAATCATCTGAGCCTTCAGCAAGTCTTAATCTTTTTGCTGGTGGAAGGTATTGCCTCAGTGTCAGTGGCTACTAACTGATTAGGGTGGTGGTTGCTGAAGGTTGGGGTGGCTACGGCAATTTCTTAAAATGAGTCAGCAATGAAGTTTGCCACATCGATTCACTCTTCCTTTCAAGATTTCTCTGTAACATGCAGTGCTGTTTGATAGCATTTTACCCAGAGTAGAACTTCTTTCAAAATTACAGTCAGTACTCTCAAACCCTGCTGCTGCTCTATCAACTAAATTTATGTAATATTCTGTATCCTTTGCTGTCATGTCAACAGTATTCACATCTTCTTCAGGAGTGGAGTCGATCTCAAGAAATCACTTTGTTTACTCATCAGTGGAGCAACTCCTCATCAGTTCGGGTTTATTAGCAGATTGCAGCAATCAGTCACATCTTCAGACTCCACTTTTAATTCTAATTCTCTTGCCGTTTCTACCACATCTGCAGTTACTTCCTTCACTGACACCTTGAACCCCTCAAAGTTATCCACAAGGGTTAGAATCAACTTCTTCTTAACTCTTGGTAATGTTGATATTTTGACCTTCTCCCATGAATCAGAAATCTTCTCATGCCATCTAGAAGGGTGAATTCTTTCCAGAAGGTTTTCAGTTGACTTTGCCCAGATCCATCACACGAGTCACTATCTATGGGAGCTGTAGCCTTATGAAGTGTATTTCTTAAATAAGACTTGAAAGTCAAAATTATTCCTTGACCCATGGGCTGCAGAATGGATATTGTGTTAGCAGGCATGAAAACAACATTAATCTCCTTGTACATCTCCATCAGCACTCTTGGGCTACCAAGTACATTGTCAGCGAGCAATAGTATTTTGAAAGAAATCTATTTTTCTGACCAGTAGGTCTCAACAGTGGGCTTTAAATATTCAGTAAGCCATGTTGTCAACAGATGTGCTGTCATCAGATGTCCTGTCATCCAGGGTTTGTTGCTCTATTTATAGGGCATACTTCTTAAGGGCTTTGGGACTTTCAGAATGGCAAATGAACATTGGCTTCAACTTAAAAGTCACCAGCTGCATTTGCCCCTGACAAGAGAGTTAGCTTGTCTTTTGAAGCTTTGAAGCCAGCTTTGGCTTCTCTTTTCTAACGATGAAAGTTCTAGATGGCATCTTCTCCCAATAGAAGGCTGTTTCATCTGCACTGAAACTCTGGTATCTAGTGTAGCGACCTTCATCAGTGATCTTACCCAGGTCTCCCGGATCACTTGCTCTAGCTTCTACATCAGCACTTGCTGCTTCACCTTGCACTTTTATGTTATGGAGATGGCCTCTTTCCTTATACCTCATGAACCTACCTCTGTTCTCTTCGAACTTTTCTTCTGTAGTTTCCTTAACTCTCTCTGCCTTCACAGAATTGAAGAGCATTAAGGCCTCTGGATTAGGCTTTGGCTTAAGGGGATGTTGTGGCTGGTTTGATCTTCTGTACAGACCACTCAAACTTTCTCCATATCAGGAATAAGGCTGTTTTCACTTTCTTATCATACATGTGTTCACTAAAACTTTTCTTTTTCATTCACAACTTTGCTACTTGTTTGGTTGCAAGAGGTCTAGCTTTTGGCCTGTCTCAGTTTTCGACATGCCTTCCTCACTAAGCTTAATCACATCTAGCTTTTGATTTAAAGTCAGAGATGAGGGACTCTTCCTTTCACTTGAATACTTAAAGGCCATTGTAGAGTTATTAATTGGCCTAATTTCAGTATTGTTGTATGTCTCAGGGAATGGGGAGCTCCAAGGAGAGGGAGAGGGATGGGGGAATGGCCAGTGAGTTGGTGGAGCAGTCAGAGCACACACAACATTTAAATTTGCCACCTTATGTGGGCGAATCACCATTACAGATATAATAATAATGGAAAAAGTTTGAAATATCGCAAGAATTACCAAAATGTGACACAAGAGACACAAAGTGAACACATACTATTAAAAAAAATGATGCTGATAGACTTGCTTGACCCAGGGTTGCTACAAACCTTCACTTTTTGAAAAAACAAAAAGCAAAACAAAACCCAGTAACTGAAGTTCAATAAAGCGAAGCACAATAAAACAAGGTATGCCTGTATAAATAGATTATGGCCACGTCTCAAGTCTGAAGCAAGGTAGAGTATTTTGCAAATTGAGTTATTTTTCTGTTTGTATTTTAGATGGGACAATTAATTGTGTGATTAATTCTTTATGTATTCAGCAGAAATGTTACCATACGAAAATTTGTTAGAGTATAAATATATTATAAACATTTAAACCTGTACTTTAAATCAGAAAAATAAGTGAATAATTTTTATATATTAACTCACTGAATCCTTACAATACTCTTATGAAGTAAACACTAGTATCTGTGTGTCATAATAGCTGGTATTATGAAGTAGACAATAGTATCTGTTTCTTGCTTTCAGATGGGGAAATTGAGGAACACTTGTCTTCTTCTTTTTTTTTTTTTTGGAGACGGAGTCTTGCTTAGTCGCCCAGGCTGGAGTGCAGTGGCACAGTCTGCCCACTGCAACCTCTGCCTCCCAGATTCAAGTGATTCTTCCGCTTTAGCCTCCCAAGTAACTGGGATTACAGGCATGTGTCACCACGCTGAGCTAATTTTTTTTATTTTTAGTAGAGACGAGCTTTCACCATGTTGGTCAGGCTGGTCTCAAACTCAGCCTCAGGTGATCCACCAACCTTGGCCTCCCAAAGTGCTGGGATTACAGGTGTGAGCCTGGCGAACAGTTGTCTACTTTTGACCCTATTATGAAATAATAATACTGGCATTATTGTACTAAAGGGTTTAAAAAAATAATTCATGAGTTTGCTCGAATGACAAGATTTCTACTTCTATATTAGCGGAGACTGGGTTTGTTTGAGCCATTCTAGAAGATAGGCATCTACTCAAAATAAGTTCTTTGTGATATCCAGATCTCTTTCCCAAAAGAAGGGGACAAGGGGGAGGGTACCATTTTCTATATATTCGTCAATTATATAGAGTTAGGAAAGGTTACTCTAACTCCCAGCTCTATAAATTATATACTGCAAGTATTTTTACTTGTGCTACACTAGTGCTGCAGATACAAGGATTAATAAGATATACATGGTTCCTATCAGAGGTCACTATCCTTTTCGAGAGCCATTTAAGTAAACAAGAAATTAGAATTTAGTGTATTGACCATTTTAATAGAAGAATCCCTTTTATAGTATATTTTGTGCTGTGTATCTTCTACTTCTTCTCCACTGGATCTTCCTTTCCCTTAGACTACAAATATACTTGCTCTTTTTTCAAATGCCTTCTCTTGATAGTTCACCCCCTTAGAACTATTTGCCTTTTTCTTCCCTTCTAAAGTTCATGAATGAGTGACTTGTAATAGCCTTCTGATTTTGTACTCATTTTTAAACTCATTGTAGTCCGACTTGCCTTCCTGTTAACATAACTTTTTGAAAATCACCAAAATTCATTTCTCATTTTCTTATTCTTTATCTCATTTTATACCAAACCATTCCTCTCCTCTTCACTTTGTCATTCTCTCTTCCATTGATTCCTTGACGACAGTGTATTCTGTCTTCTCTGTCATTTTCTTTTTTGTAATTTCAATTTTTATTACTATTTTGAGACAGGGTCTCACTCTGTTGCTCAGGCTGGAGTGCAGTGACATGATCGTGGCTCATTGCAGCCTCAACTTCCTGGGCTCAAGTGATCTCGCCTCAGCCTCCCAAGCAGCTGGGACCATAGGCATGTGCCACCACACCTGGCTAATTTTTTAATTTTTTTTCAGAGACAAGGTTTCGCCATGTTGCTCAGGCTGGTCTCAAACTCCTGGGTTCAAGTGATCTTCCCGCCTTGGCTTCCCAAATTGCTACCATCACAGGCGTAAGCCACTGCACGCAGGCTTCTCTGTCATTTTCTCTGGCCTTTTTCTCTTCCTCATCCCTTATATGTAGATAATTCTTCCAGGATTTGTCTTTTGTAGATCTCATTTCTTCAGCTGTCACTTCTGTGCCTAGGATTCTCAAATGAAAATACATTGTAGTGTATAAAATACAAAATTGCATTTTTATTAAGTCTTGTACTCCCTGCTCTGACTTCTCTTCTGAAATCGAACTTCACATTTCTCAATGCTTGCTCGAAGTACTTTTCTTTATTCCTAATACTACTGATTTCATTCAGATTCCCATTAACTTCCTTAATTAGTCCAAAAGCCACTATGATTTTCCTAACTGAATTTTCTTTTCCCTCTAAATCCATTTTACACCCTGCTTCCACACTACTCTTATTGAAGCACAGCCCCCTGCCCTAAAATCTTCTGTTGGCTTACCATTGTATACGGAATAAAATTCTTATGTCTTAACCTTATATTCAAAGCCTTTTATGATATGAACTCAGCCTAATTTTTCACCTTAATTTCCTGCTACTCCCTTTTACTTTATTCTTCATATATCTCCTTAAACTTCAGATGTACACCTCTGTGTTAACATATCCATGATAATAACAAAGTGTTCCTTCGTGTGCCTACAAAACATTGTTGATGTCTTGTATGCTTTGGAGACATTAGCATCTTCAAATAAGCCATAATACTGTATATACATGATTGGATCATGTAATATACCTAGTGATGAAGGTAGAACATTGTCTCTATCTTTTAGAGACCAGTTGTCCAATAGATGGCCAGAGAGAGACTTTTTTTCTCCAGAAGCATTTAAAAATGAACAAAGATACATACCAAGGTATTGTAAAGGGGGAAAGCTAGTATTATATTTTGACAGAACTTTGGATATTTCCATATTAAATCCTTTGTCATTTATCTCAGATTTTTATTTCTGTCCTGCAAAATACTTTTTTCTTTTCATTTAACATATCATTATGTTTAATTTCAGGCTCTTGATGGTTTTTTTTTAGCAATCATGACAGATGGAAGCATAATATATGTGTCTGAGAGTGTAACTTCATTACTTGAACATTTACCAGTAAGTATAAAGATCCTACAATCTACTTCGTATTAAAATGCCTATTTTAAATATTCTAAAGCACTGGGAAGTGGACTTTGAGAGCAGTGTACAACAGTCAGTAAAGGGGTAGGAATCAGAGCTCTAAGTATGTCTTAGTTTCAGCATGTGTTTTCTCAGCTCAGTCATAACTAATCTGTAGTAACTTAATATTCAACTATAGTTATGCATCACTAAATAACGGGAATATGTTCTGAGGCACTTTTGTCACTGTGTGAACATCATAGAGTATACTTATAAAAACCTTGATGTGTAACCTACTACGCACTTAGGCTATATGGTATATATAGCCTGTTGCTCTTAGACTACAATCTGTACAGCATGCCGCTGTACTGAATACTACTATAGGCAGTTGTAACACAGTATTTGTATGTTTAAAAATACCTAAACATAGAAAAGGTACAATAAAAAATACAGTCTCAAAGGTAAAAAATGGTATACCTGTATAGGGCACTCACCATGAATGAAACTTGCAGGACTGGAAGTTGCTTTGGGTGAGTCAGTGAGTGAGTGATAAGTGAATGTGAAGGACTAAGACAGTACTGTACACCTTTATAGACTTTATAAACACTGTACACTTAGGCTACTTTATATAAAAATGTTTTCTTCAATAATAAATTAGCCTTAGCTTATTATAACTTTTTTACTGTGTAAACTTAAAATTTTTTTTTAACTTTTTTACTCTTGTAGTAACACTTAGCTTAATACTTTGGGAAGCCAAGGCTGGCAGATTGCTTGAGCTCAGGCGTTTGAGACCAGCCTGGGCAACATGGTGAAACCCTGTCTTTAAAAAACATAAAAATTAGCCAAGTGTCGTGGTATGCACCTGTGGTCCCAGTTAATCCGGAGGCTCTAGTAGGAGGATTGCATTGAGCCTAGGAGGCCAAGGCTACAGTGGGCCGTGATGGTGCCACTGCACTCTAGCCTGGGTGACAGAGCAAGACCCTGCCTCAGAAACACAAATATATCATACAGCTGTACAAAAATATTTCCTTTCTTTATGTCTTTATTTCAAAAGCTTTTTTCTATTTAAAAAACTTTTTTTAACTTTTTAAACATTTGTAAAACTAAGACACAAACATACACACATTAGCCTAGGCCTACGCGGGGTCAGGATCATCAACATCACTGTCCTCCACCTCCACATCTTGTCCCATTGGAGGGTCTTCAGGAGAAACAATAGGCATGGAGTCATCTCCTGTAATAACAGTGCCCTTTTGAAATACCTCCTAAAGGACCAGCCTGAGGCTGTTTTAGAGTTAACTTAAAAATATATATATAAGTCTGGGTGTGGTGGCTAACGCCTGTAATCCCTGCACTTTTGGGAGGCCGAGGCATGCAGATCACCTGAGGTTGAGAGTTTGAGACCAGCCTGACCAACATGGAGAGACCCTGTCTCTACTAAAAATACAAAATTAGCCGGGCGTGGTGGCACATGCCTGTAGAATCGCTTGAACCTGGGAGGCAGAGGTTGCGGTGAGCCGAGATCGAGCCATTGCACTCCAGCCTGGGCAACAAGAGCGAAACTCCATCTCAAAAAAAAAAAAAGTAAATAGAGAATACTCTAAATCATTAAAAGTATAGTAAATACATAAACTAGTAAGATGATTGTTTATTATCATGTACATGTGTACTGTATATAATTTTATGTGCTAAACCTTTATATGATTGGTGGCACAGTAGGTTTGTTTACACAAGCATCACCACAAACACAAGTGCAAAGGATGACTAATGCATTGATCTACGACATTACAACAGATATGACATCACTAGACAGTAGGAATGTTTCAGCTCCACTGTAATCTTAGGGCCACCGGTGGTCATATATGCAGTCCAATGTTGACCAAAACATTGTTATGCAGTGCAAGGTCTTACCACTTTATCTGACCCCTCTTCTTCCTGTCTTCTTTATTCTAATGCTAACTTTTTAGCGTTTCCATTTTAATCAGCCTGTTGAAAATGTTAAATCACTGAGAATGTCTTGAGAATAACTAAATTTCTGCTGAGATACTTGTTGCAATTAGGGCAACTTGTAAATATTTTTCTCAATAGAATTACTTATAAAAAACACTCTAAAAATAGTAGATACAGAACTTTTTATGCTATGTGACTTTGAACTGATAATGTCATATTGGCCATATTTTAATTCATTATCTATATGACCAGAAGGGTAGAGAATTAGAAAAATGTATTTTGTTTCATTAGGATGGTGAATACCTGGTTTATGTGCTTACTTTTTTTCTAATGTGTATTTATTAATATCTGCTCTGTGCCAGACACCATGCTAGGTGCTGTGCCACAGCTGATAGGCTTTTGGGAGGAGTTTTCAGTTTTTAATATGTAATGATGTTATTGAAGATGGAGCTCATGGTATAAATATTCTAAAGTTACTTATAAACTACTCTTATAATGCCTCTCTCTGGGTGCAGTGGCTCACACCTTTAATGCTAATGCTTTCAGAGGCTGTGGTGGGAGGATTGCTTGAGGCCAGGAATTCAAGACCAGCCTGGGCAGCACAGTGAAGCATCCTGTCTCTACAAAAAAATTTAAAAAATAGCTTATCTCTATAACAGGGTAAAGTAATTCTGCTTGTAAGTGTCTCTTTCAAGAGATACTGAAAAGTGGTATTTCTCTCCCTCTGATTACTCTGATACTTCATACCTTATAAAGAGAATGAATGGATTTTAGCACTTAAAAGTCCAGGCTCTCAAGGGGGCATTTTTTAAAGTTGAAAGCCATGCAGTACATAATTTGCTAATTTCTTTGGTTCATACAGAAAATAACTTTGACTTTACTGCTCTTCTGGGGCTTTATTTTCTAGTAAGCTCAAATAGTAGGATAAGCCCAACATTTAAAAACATGTTTGAGAGTAAAACATGAGATTATTAGTAACGCATAAGTAAACTAGCATAGGCAGAAAAAAGGACAGACTGATTAACTGAGTTTTCTGGACAACTTAAAAAAATTTGTTTTCATAGCAAGAAAACCCAGGGAAAGAATCCCATTATAGGATTAAGATAATGTTTAAGTAATTTAAAATAAGTATAATTGTATGCTTTTAAACCATATATAACTGTATTAGGTTTTGTCATGTTTACAGAAACTATATAATCTAGTCATAGAGCATCATTTGCAATGTGTTCACACTTTCTCAAAGCCTGCTTCTTGGCACTTGCTTGAATTCCATTCAAAATTCGATGCCCTTCATCTCTGTTCTACTGTTACCTTGTATGTACTACTGTCATGATATAGAGAATTATAATTTTCTGTTTATTTGGATAGTTACGGTAGTTGTAGCTTCTTAAAGGCAGGAACTTTATCTCTGCATCCAGAGGAGCTAGCTAGTTTCTTGGAGCGTCACTCAGTGATTATTTGTTGAATGTATGAAAATGAGTGTGCTACTTGATTTGGCTGTTTTAAAAAAATCCCTTTCTAATCTTTAGTGAGTTTAATTGCCCTTTGAAATAGACAACATGTGATAGATCTCATTGGAATTGAAGTGTTTGATTAACACTTCCCTCAATAAAAACCCTGTCACCTTCCCATTTTCTTCTGGACATTTTAAAAAATATTTTTAATTTTAGAACCATTTTTAGATGTACAGAAGAATGGACAAGGTAGTACAGAGAATTCCCATGTGCCCTATACCCAGTTTCCTCTGTTATTAACATCTTCTAGATTTTAAAAAATTGTTTGTGCCATCCAATCACTAAATGGTAACGTTGACCTAATGTAGAAAAAAACAAAGGCTACTGATTTATGTCATATAAGTAAATCAGCAGAACTTATATTTCCTTTTCATGAAACAAGTAAGGGAGATACAAAGATCCAAGTAGTTACCATTTTCTTTTCTTACGTTTGATTGTGTTTGAGAACTGAGTGTATGTATGGTCACATAAAGTATGGTCAGCCTCATTTAGAGATTTTAAGTGTAGTGGTTAATGGAAAGTTTGACACCTATTAAAGTGGCAGGAGAGGCAGAATTGTTGGGGCAGGCATTGCTTGTGATCATACTACTCTTGTTACAGGCATTCATTTTCTTTTCTCTATGAATATGAAACATCCTATGAAGTTATAGATGAAAAAACAAGGATAAGATAGGTCACATCATAATTTACCAAATAGTAGTAGAAGAAATTGTTAGTAACAAATAATAGTAGAAAACTATAATCATTCTCAAAAATGAAAATTTTAGTTCCTATTAATATTTCAAGTTGGTGGCATGTTTTTCTATTAAGACGATGTATTAGTCTGTTGTCACACTGCTATAAAGGACTCCCCAAGACTGGGTAGTTTATAAAGGAAAGAGGTTTAATTGACTCACAGTTTGGCATGGCTGGGGAGGCCTCAGGAAACTTACAGTCATGGCGGAAGGGGAAGCAAACATGTCCCTCTTCACATGGCGGCAGGAAGCAGAAGTGCTGAGCCAAAAGGGGAAAAGCCCCTTACAAAACCATCAGAACTTGGGAAAACTCACTCACTATCACGAGAACATCAGCATGGAGGTAACTTCCCCCATGATTCAATCACCTCCCACTCAGCCCCTCCCATGACACATGGGGATTATGGGAACAACAAGATGAGATTTGGGTGGGGACACAGCCAAACCATATCAGATTTTTTTTGCATCAATATCATATACTCTATTTTGATTCTTTATTTTGTCAGTAGAAGGCAACTTTCTAGCATTTGTGTTATTCAGGCCTGACTATTTATTTATTGTTATTATTTTTTGAGACAGAGTCTTATTCTGTCACCCAGGCTTGAGTGTAGTGGTAGGATATCAGCTCACTGCAGCCTCTGCCTCCTGGATTCAAGCGATTCTCCTGCCTCAGCCTCCTGAGTAGCTGTGATTATAGGTGCACACCACCATGCCCAGCTAATTTTTGTGTTTTTCGTAGAGACAAGGTTTCTCCATGTTAGCCAGGCTGGTCTTGAACTGATGACCTCAGACAGTCCGCCTGCCTCAGCCTCCCAAAGTGCTGGGATTACAGGCATGACCACTGCACCCAGCCATGCCTGAATTTTTAGTTCACTCCTTTAGTTGTAGAGGCTTTTCAGACTTCCAGAAAAATCCTTTATTGAAATACAGGTATATTTTTGGTGTGGTTATCCCTTAAGCCATTATCAAATACCGCCTTAGTCTAAAATCATTTATTTTACTAATAACTGTTAAACACAAGGCACGGTGTTAATGTGCCCTGATTGGAAGTGAGAAAGATAAAGGTGTAAGAGATAGGCCCCTTTTATTCAGCTATAGGGCAACAGGACATAGACATTAAAATATAGTCATCCTTTGGTATCCATGGGGGAATTGGTTGGTTCCAGGACCTGCTGCAGATACCAAAATCCATGGATCATCAAGCCGCATAGATAAAATGGTGTTGTATTTACATGTAACTTACACACATCTTCCCATTTACATACATTAAATCATTTCTAGATTATTTATAATAACTAATACAATGTAAATATGTGTTATACTATAGTGTTTAGGGAACGATTAGAAAAATGCACGTATTCAGTACAGACACAACCATCTGTTTTTTGTTTGTTTTTCCTGAATAGTTTTGATCCATGGTTGGCTGAATTCTGCTAAATGGGAAATGAATAATACAAGTAATAAATAATAAAAGAATTTTATTTTTAATGTGGATTATGGTGTTAAGGGAATGCTTTCTTGAAAGAAGTAATTTGAACTGGTCTTTGAAAGGGGAAAGATACAGATATGTAGAGAGGGGGGAAGGTCATCTCACTTCATGGAGTGGGCTTGGAGGGCTGGAGAAAAGACAGAAGAAATGATGGGAATGTGTGGCCTATATGAAGAATAGTATTAGGTTGGTGCAAAAGTGATTGCGGTTTTTGTTATTAAAAGTATGGCACCAACCTAATACAACACCCCTTTCTCCCCTCTCGCCATTCTTACTGCCTCTATTTGTTGTTGTATATTTTTTGTTTTTAAGCAGTGGAGCTCTTCAAACAAAATCTTCACAGATGCATAAAATAAAAACAAAAAGTATAACTGCTTTAGTTTAATGCAGGGGCAGGACCCTGGGCCCTGCTTCTCAGCTCCTTTTTACTTCCCCACCCTCTAGTCCTACCTTTACAGGCCTTGAGATACTGTCTCAGCATCCCTAGGATTCCACAGAGCAGTTTGAAACGCAGGAAACCAGGTAGAATGCGTAGTGGCAAATGTAAAGTCATGGAAGTTTTGTTATCAGTGGTACTTAAGTATAGGAACTATCTTATTCATCTTTGATTCCACAGCCGTGGCACATTGTAGCCAACCTGATGTTTGTCAAATTGCTATTGATTAATCACGATTAAAGCTGTGTATTAACAAGAATTCTAATGCTTAACATATTAGTTGTCCTTTTGAGGGGGGATAACTAAACACAAGGCTTTTGTACAGTGGGATGCAGGATAAATGCCAGGAAAAGATGAAATAAAGGACACATTGGACAATTGAAATCACACCAAAACAAAATCTCCTCTTTATTTAGCTTGTGCGTAGTCCTTTATAATAGGATATACCACCATTGTTTACCATAGGTTTGAGTATATGGTAAGGCTATGACTTGTCGCCAGAGATTTTTCTTATTAACTCTCTTGGTCCCGTTGTATTTTGAAATGTTCAGAACATTTTGGTGAAACACAGCTTTGCAAATAATTTATCAGGCTTTCAAGGTCATATTGGTCATGGATTGGATGACGTTAGTATCATCTCAATCTTATTTTTTGAGATTTGGTCTATAACTTGACATTTGTTGGTTTTCACAGATAATTGAAAGTTAACTGCTGTGTTTAATAGCGATTATGTACTTTTAAAGCAATTGTCTCTTGAATCATTATTTTACTTTTAACAATTTTCTTTTCAGTCTGATCTTGTGGATCAAAGTATATTTAATTTTATCCCAGAAGGGGAACATTCAGAGGTTTATAAAATACTCTCTACTCATCTGCTGGAAAGTGATTCATTAACCCCAGAATATTTAAAATGTAAGTAGTAGCTGTTAAGCAAAAAAGTCAAATGTTATATTCAGTAGCACTATCCTTTTGCAAGTTTATGAAAAATACAGACTTCTTTAAATACAGCATTACTCCATATGCCCTATTAGGTCCTTTTTCAATATTAAAATACATATAAAATGAAATTGTGACCATATTAAAAATCTGTAATCTATTTCAGTGTATATTGAAATCCCATCTTATTTGTTATAATAAATCCTGGACTCCCATTATGCCATAAAGCTGTATTTTATGCAAAAGTGAGACCTGGCAATATATTGTTATTAATTTATAAATAAAACTTTACTGTATTTAATAAGGGAAAATTAAACATTCTAATTTTCACCATTGTTACCCAATTGGACACTCAAACTGGAAAAAATTTCTATGTTTCTTTTAAAATTATTAAATATAAAGATAAATTATCTACTTTATTAAACAATTAAACAGTCATTTGTTAGATGTATCTAATTTGCTAGGTACTTGTGCTGTATCATAAAAATATGAACAATAGTGAAAATAGTTCTCACCATCAAGATACACAACATATTATGGTAAAATCAGACATTTCTACTAGGTCCATTGACAAATTTATTTGACCGGCGTACCTCATTTTCTTCATATATTACCCTGTATAAAATCCAGAATTGTTACAGCAGTACATTTCGCCATTAGCTATTAGATACCTTGTTTAATCACCTTTTTCATTATTTTTAAATGTGTCTCATATGCTAATACATTATCTTAAAGATTCTTTGTATTTGAATCCTCAAATTCTATAGCATACTGTCTAAAAATTGAGATACACACACACACACACACACAAATTTGTGTGTATCTATAACTTTGGTAAGAGTGGATGGCCTTTCAGCGAGAGTTGAGAAAAATTAGACTTGGAGAATTCATTTCAAGCCTTGTTTTAAAACCAAGTTTATATGACATTGACCATTAGGCCACTCTAGTCTGGTACTTAGAAAGATTTAGGCTGTATATAATAGATACCTACAATTAGTATTTGAAGCCATGGATGGAATGGATTGCTTGAGGTAAATACATAGAACAAGGAGAGAAAAATTAGAAAGGTGGAAGCCAGCCAGGCCCGGTAGCTCATGCCTGTAATCCCAGCACTTTGGGAGGCTGAGGTGGGCAGACCACTTGAGGCTACGAGTTTGAGACCAGCCTGGCCAACATGGCGAAACCCCATCTCTACCAAAAATTAGCTGAGCATGGTGGTGCATGCCTGTAGTCCCAGCTACTTGGGAGACTAAGGTAGGATAATTGCTTGAACCCCGGAGGCTGAGTTTGCAATGAGTCAGGATCACACCACTGCATTCCAGCCTGGGCGATAGAGCGAGACTCTGTCTCAAAAAAAAGAAAGAAAGGTGGAACCCTTTGGAGATAGCAATAGGAAGACAAAGGAGAAGGTGTTTGCTTTGAAGACCCTACTAAGAATAAAATCGGCTGGAGAACTAAATAAAAGCCTTTGGCAGAAAGAGCTTAGGCTTCTGCTTCCAAGAACAGAAATGAAAATGGCAAGAATACTTAAGAAAAGTCTTAATTAAATGGCTTGCTGATCTCCTAGTTAAACAAGTGATATACAAAAGAGTTCTTGCCCCAGAAAAAAGAAAGTTTCATGCCAAAAGAATAAACACAAGTTAAAACACAGAGAAAATTGCTTAGAAAATTCGGTAGGTCATTTTGGCCATAATGAAGTTGAGGTTGTACAGGTGGTAAAATTTGTGTCTAGAGAAAGAATAAGGACAGAATTATAAAGGGGCTAAGGAATTTGAGTTTTATTTTTTACAGAGTAGAGAGCCAGTGAAGGAGATTTGGGTAGTTTTGTTATCTGCAAAAAAAGGAAAAACAAAATCAGGTAAATAGTGGAAAGTTCATTTGGAGAAGGCTAGGAAGAAGACTTGCAGCGGTGGGTTGCCTACCCCAGGCTTACCTGGCTTCTGCTTCATAAAGAGACCCTGAGTCTGAGAGCTGAATAAGTGCCCTGGATTTCTCATCATAGTGGCTCAACTCAGGCTGTGCTCACCTGACCTGCAGATTTCCTACTATGCAAATCAAGTGATAGCTTTATGGAGTTACTCCTCAGTTTCATTCCTAGGGTTCAGTTAAACACAACCAGAGATCTTATGGATCAGACCATTCTGATGATCAAGCTGGCCATCCTGCCTGGTACAGTAACTATGACTACTTTTCCTGTAACAGCTGTTTTGCCTCATGGAGGTCCAGGTCTTCATTGCAATGAAAGCATCTTTCACCAGCATCTCTGGCCTAGAAAGAGCAGCAGTACCTTGCTTATAAAAGTTGCTGCCACTTTCGTCATCTGGTTTGGGAGATAAAAAAAATCACTCAGAAAATTTTGAAAAGGACCAGACTGGGAGACAAAAAGGAAAACCATATAATCCTAGCAATAAAAGTAAGGATGGGCTGAGCACAGTTGTTCATGCCTATAATCTCAGCACTTTGGGAGGCCAAGGCAGGCAGATCGCTTGAGCCCAGGAGTTCAAGACCAGCATGGGCAACATGGTGAAACACCGTCTATACAATAAAGAGAAACAGAAAAATTGCCTGGGGTGTGGTGGCACATGTCTGTAGTTCCTGCTACTCAAGAGGCTGAGCTGGAGGATCACTTGAGCCCAGGAGGCAGAGGTTGCAGTGAGCTGAGATCATGTCACTGTAGTCCAGGCTGGGTGACAGAGTGAGACTTTGTTTCAAAAAAAAAGGAGAGGAAAGTATATGACTGTTAAGTGTGTAAACTCAATAGGACTTGATGTGGTAGGCTCAGGTGACCAAGTGACTAAGAATCATCAGTGGGGAAGGTTGAAGATAGATAGATTTTGAACTGATTAGGTTAGATGATAAAGCCATCTATGATGATAATAACCGAAGAATATAAGCTTGAAGTAGTGAGCAAAGAAAGGTGTTACTAGTCCTTGAGTGCGGAAATAATACCATGAAAGTAATTACAAGTCTAAGAGTAATAGGCAAGACTGAATCAGAGTGGCAGAATGTGGAGGCATAATGAATACATATTTCGGTTACCTAGATGCAAGGTAATTTGCAACTGCACTAAATTGGCAGGCTTCCTTGGTGAAATAAGTAGCAGGTCTTGATGACAGATTAGGTTTGGGACTTGTGATGGGAAGAGAAGAGACCAAATTGATACGGTTTCTAACTTGGGAAATAAGCATACATAGACGAAGGGAGCTTGAAAGAAAGATAAATTCACTTTCAAGTATTTTGAATTTAAGTTACTGATGGGACAATCAAGTTCGAATGTCCTGAAAGCAAATGATAGGTAACTTTGTCTCACGTAAAATGCTAGAGTTGGAGAGAGAGATTTAGGATCAGAAGAACCTTTGTGAAAACCCCTAGTATGAAAATGGATTAGCAGAAGAGATAGGAATAGTCAGTAAGGTAGGAAGGTAAGTTTATGCTGTGGGAATGACAAAGGATGACTTTTAAGAAGTGGAAATGAAAAATCATTGAAGTTAACAATACAAATGTTAGTAATCTTGAGAAGAATAATTGCTGTAGAGGTGTAAGTCACAGTGTGTGAAGTTAAGGGAAATGAATATATGGAAGATGGAGCCCATAATGAAAAGGAAGGAGATCTATAATACCAAATAATTAGTGAAACTCCTTTATTTCAGATGGAAGACGTGAGCAAATTTAAAAGTAGATAGTAAGGACCCTTGGCCAGGTGCAGTGGCTCTCGCCTATAATCCCACCACTTTGGGAGGTTGAGGCAGGAGGATCGCTTGAGCCTAGAAGCTTGCAACCAGCCTGGGCAACATAGTGAGACCCCATTTCTACAAAAAATTAAAAATTAGCCAGGCATGGTGGCTCACACCTGTAGTCTTGGGTACTTGGGAGGCTGAGGCAGGGGGCTCACTTGAGCCCAGGAGTTCAATGCCACAGTGAGCAGTGATCATGCCACTGCACTCCAGCCTGGGTGACAAATCAAGACCCTGTCTCAAAAAAAAGAAGAAAGTAAGGACCCAAAGGTGTAGATGCTAAAGGAATAAGGAACAGTGATGTGGCCCGGGTCCTAGAGAAAATAGGAAAGACTATATAAATGGTAGATATGGAAGGATTAGCTTTAGAATGTGAAGCAAAACTTTCCTTTGAAAGTGAGTAAAGAATGAAAAGGATGAGTAGATAAAAATAGGGAAACATTAAGTTGTTTGCACCAGAAAATCTATTTTTTCTATTAAAGACAAAGTGAGATCCTCTCCTGAAGGTACTCTACTTTTATGAACTAAATGTCATTGACGACTTCTGTTGGGGAAAATAATGGTTGTAAACTTACACAACTTTTATGATCTTACTTTATGTGGTATATCATTGTTTTATATCACAAATATGTGATTTTTAAAATCTCTTTTATTTCAGCAAAAAATCAGTTAGAATTCTGTTGTCATATGCTGCGAGGAACAATAGACCCAAAGGAGCCATCTACCTATGAATATGTAAAATTTATAGGAAATTTCAAATCTTTAAACAGTGGTGAGTTAAAATGCTTCTCTCACAATGTGTTTTAACTTGTTATTTTTCTATGCTCTTAAAGACATAGATGTTTGAATATCAGTGACAATTAGGTTTTGCTGGCATAACTGATGATACATATTTCCCTATTGTTTTAGTATCCTCTTCAGCACACAATGGTTTTGAAGGAACTATACAACGCACACATAGGCCATCTTATGAAGATAGAGTTTGTTTTGTAGCTACTGTCAGGTTAGCTACACCTCAGTTCATCAAGGTATGTTTTTAATTTTATTTCCCAAAGGGGATTTCAGTTCATATGCTGAGAACTGCCTGAAACTTCCTGCAGACATTGAGGTGGAATGGCTATGAGTCATTAAATATGCATGATAATATTTTTGAAACGACGAGTTATCAAGACACTCATTAAATTGTATAACTAATTTTTTAGTATATATCCTTTGCAGTTAACCAGTGATTATTATATATCAGTATTGCCCTACTTTTGTGGAAGATTTTAGGATCCTTTTGTGTGTTGTTCATTATCTCTATTAAAAGGGAAAGTCCAAAAATCTAGGTTTTTGGAATCTTTATTTTTAGAAGGTCACTTTTAAATTTTTATTTGAAATGTACAAGTGGCTCTTTGCCACATATAACTTACCTTTTCAAATGTAAAATTAGGTATTTTATTTTTATTTCCTGGACCCAACAAACAGATGACAAGTAGGGAAGTGGGAAAGTGAAAGAGTTCAACCACTAGAAACTGACTGGAAAGAGGCAGCCAGGCTAAGATTTAAAATTTCGGCGGGGCCAGGCGAGGTAACTCATGCCTGTAATCCCAGCACTTTGGGAGAGCAAGGCGAGAGGATTGCCTGAGCCCAGTAGTTTGAGACCAGCCTGGGCAACGTGACAAGACCCCATCTCTACAAAAAATACAAAAAATTAGCCAGGCATGGTGTTACACACCTGTGGTCTCAGTTACTCAGGAGGCTGAGGTGGGAGGATCATTTGAGCCCAGGAGGTCGAGGCTGCAGTGAACTGTGTTTGCATTTTATTTTGAGACAGAGTCTGACTCTGTCTCAAATAAATTTGGGGGGACATCATAGTATAGGACAAAGTACTGAATTAATAGAAGATCTTAAGCCAGTCTTGCTTGGTTTGTTTTGATCTTATGAAATAATAGTTGTTAACATTTGAGTGCTTACTACATGCTGTGTATTTTATATGCGTTATCTCATTAATTCTTATGACAACCCTATAAGTTAGATGCCATTACGATCCCTCATTTTACATTATAAGGAAACAGAGGCTTAGGGAAGTTAAGTTACTTGCCCAAAGTCTCAGCTATTAGTGATGAAACTGGGACTTGATTCTGTTAATTAATAATTGTTTTTTTCTCAAAGCCCAAGCTCTCAACTATTACAGAGTGCTGCAGGTCATTCAGGGACACAGAGGCAGGATGGAATACATTGTTTAGTATGACTAGAGTCTAGGGTTAGTGTGTGGAGGGGGAAGAGAGAGTGGGAGGTAAGGCTAGAAAAGTAATCAGAAACCAGAAATAAAATTTGTTTCTTTCTTGTTTATTTCTCCATGCTGAAGAGAGTTTAGCACAAGGAACCACTGAAGGTTTTTTAGCAGGGAAGTCGTATAATATTTGAGTATTGGTAAGGTAATTGTGGCCCTAGAAGAGAAGATGAGTTGAAGGACAGGGAGACTGGTGAACACTGTAGCAAATCAGTGATGGCAGGGGTCTAAACCAATGCACTCAAGATGGATGAGATAGAATTGATTTTTAAAATACTTAGATGAAATGGAAAAGATTTAGTAATGGCCACTTAGATGATGAAAGGTAAAAATGAAAGAGTATGTTTTTTTAACTATCAGATTTCTAGACACTGGCCACTACACATGTATAGAATAATACGGAAAATTGTGTGATTGGGTGTGAGGAGTAAAGCAATTAGTTTATTTTAGGACATATTGAATTTGAGATGTATGAGGACATTCAGATATTTGGAAATATGGAACTGTAATTCAGGAGAGAGGTCTGAATTTTGAATAAGCGTTTATAGGCATGTGTGAATGGAAAATGTGTAGAGTGAGAAGTACCCACCCAAAAGCTTGCATCTAAAGGTTATTTATTACCACATTCTTTAGTACTGGAAAATTAAAATATATTAACTTGTTTAGAAGGGCCTGCATTTTGGCTTATGCCTAGAATCCCAGCACTTTGGGAGGCTGTGGTGGGCAGGTTGCTTGAGCCCAGGAGTTGAAGACCAGCCTAGACAACATAGACCCCCACCTCTACAAATAAAAATACAAAAATTAGCCGAGCGTGGTGGTGCATCCCTATAGTCCCAGCTACTTGGGAAGCTGAGGCAGGAGGATCGCTTGAGCCTAGGATGTTGAGGCTGCAGTGAACTGAGATCACACCACTGTACTTCAGGCTGAGTGACAGAGTGAGACCCTGTGTCAAACAAAGAAATAGGTAAATATATACATACATAGAAACAACTAACTTGTTTAGGAAAAGTTAACTAGTAATGACTATTTATTTATGTATTTATTTAACCTCCACCTCCTGGGTTCAAGTGATTCTCCTGCCTCAGCCTGCCGAATAGCTGGGATTACAGGTGCCCGCCACCGTGCCCTGCTATTTTTTGTATTTTTAGTAGAAATCGGGTTTCACCATGTTGGCCAGGCTGGTCTCAAACTCCTGACCTAAGTGATTTGCCCACCTCAGCCTCCCAAAGTGCTGGGATTACAGGTGTGAGCCACTGCACCTGGCCATGACTTATTTTTATATGTAGCAATATTTAATATTCTTAAGGACACAAAGTATTTATAAATTTTAATTATTTATTTGTAGGAAATGTGCACTGTTGAAGAACCCAATGAAGAGTTTACATCTAGACATAGTTTAGAATGGAAGTTTCTGTTTCTAGATCACAGGTAATTCCATTTTTAAATTCCATGAAAAGGTAATAGTCATGTTATATAATTCTTGAAATTAATGGATCAAGGGCAAACTTTTTTTTAAATTAGGACTTTGAAACCTGTTCCCATTTTTTGAAAAATAAAGCCCCCCCCAAAGTTTATTTCTAGTTGAAATATTTCTTATTATGGAAAAACTTATAATAATGATTGTTTTCTGTGTAATTTAGGGCACCACCCATAATAGGGTATTTGCCATTTGAAGTTCTGGGAACATCAGGCTATGATTACTATCATGTGGATGACCTAGAAAATTTGGCAAAATGTCATGAGCACTGTAAGTAGATTTTAACATTTCTGGTGATAATAACTGTTTTTATAAGCAGAAGTCCTGTCCTGAAATGATAGTTAGTAAGACACAGATTTATAATCATTTTCATATTTTTGAAATATGCTAAAAGATTTTGCTTTATGTATATAACCAGTGTAGTAGGAATCATAGATCAAGTTTAAATTAAACTTGTTCCTATTTTTATAATAAGTAGAATTTTATAATATTGCATCTAATACACCTTGTTCTGAAGCACGTGAGCTCTATATCTGGAGTAAGAGAAGTAGATTCCTTTGAAAATTGTAATACTTCAAACTTTTGGAGTATTGTTTCCTAAATTTTGATTTTGAGGCATGTGAATCTTCAGGAGCTAGGTACATGTCTGGAAAATCTGTCTTAGAAAGCTCATAGTAAGTGCTTGGTGTTATCTGCTTATTATTGTTGTTAGAGCAGGAGCATTATCATCCTTTGTGCCAGGCACTGTTCTAAACACTTTACATCTATTATCTTCATTATTCTCCATCACAGTTCTAAAAGGTAGATACTATTATTATCTTCATGAGTAAGCTGAGAACACAGTAAGGCTAAGTAATTCACCCATAATTTCATAGCTCATTGGTGGCAGAGACAGGATTGGAGCCTAGGCCTACTCTTTTTATCACATGTATTTATTTTAGAAGTTTGTTTTAATGATGAGGTTTGCCTTAATGATATGTTTTATTTGCTTCTCTGATCCTCCTCCCAGATGCTTACCATCTTGAGTGTTCACTAAAGCTTAACTAGATATTTTAGACCTTTTCATGACGTTTTATGCTGCTGTTATAAACCTCACTGTATGAAAATGAAGCAGGTTGTATAATAGCATTAACTCTATGGAAAATTTTCAGAGTAAAGTCATTTCAGCACAAAAGATGTGGGCATTAAGCACCATGATGTTGTCTAAAGAGCTGATACCTCTATTAACTAGCTGGGTAACTTTGGACAGCAAGTTTGTTTGTAGACCTTGATTTCCTCCTTAGAGAGTGAGAGGTGGTGGCGGCGGGGTTGGGGGGTGGGGGGACAGATTGAGAGATTCTTGACTAGCATTTCCTAAGGTTTGTTCCACCCAATGTTGGTCCATAAAAAAAGACTTTATAGTCAAGGAAGATGGGGAAACACTTCATAATCCCTCAGAGAATCTGCACATGCATTAGCATACTCTAGGTTTTGAGAAAACTGAAGACACCTATTTAACAAAAAGTTTCCCAAATTAATTTAACTACAAACCCTTTTTTTTTTTTTGGTGGGGGGGGGATGGAGTCCTGCTTTGTCACCCAGGCTGGAGTGCAGTGGCGTGTCTCAGCTCACTGCAGCCTCCACCTCCCGGGTTCAAGTGATTCTCTTGCCTCAGCCTCGTGAGTAGCTGGGATTACAGGCACGTACCACCATGCCTGGCTAATTTTTGTATTTTCAGTAGAGATGGGGTTTCACTATGTCAGCCAGGGTGGTCTCAAACTCCTGACCTCAAGTGATCCTCCCACCTCTGCTTCCCAAAGTACTGAGATTACAGGCGTGAGCCACCACACCTGGCCCAAAACCCATTTTTTTGTTTAATATCTGTTAAAACGCTTCAGAACTTAAAATCCACAGCACATGTTTTGGCAGTTACTGCACTCAGTTACTTCAGACTCAGTTACTTTGATTTTGGTTAGTTAAGGTTTAAAATTAAATGCTTCAAAGATTCTGTGCCTGCCAGAGTAGTTAGGAGAAAAAACTCAGGGGTGATTATTTATTGTTATTACCCTCTGTATATCTAGGCAGGAGGAAGTCAGCAGTGTGAATTCTTAAGTATTAATTGTGTATGGAAAGATTGTAAGATCAGCAGTGACTAGCTGTGAATTGGGCACTGTAGATCTGATAATTGCTTGGGACCTTAAACTAGCTCTAAAGAATAACATTTTCATATTGACATATATGTTATCAAAAGGCCAGAAAAATAATAGTATGTGTAAACTTAAATGTAAATGATAGCTTTTGGTTAAAAAACAATCTTTATATAATATGAATTAAAGAAAAAATATTTCTCTATTTTCCTTTTAGTAATGCAATATGGGAAAGGCAAATCATGTTATTATAGGTTCCTGACTAAGGGGCAACAGTGGATTTGGCTTCAGACTCATTATTATATCACTTACCATCAGTGGAATTCAAGGCCAGAGTTTATTGTTTGTACTCACACTGTAGTAAGGTAATAATTCTTTTAGAGAATTTCTGAATTATTATAACATCCTATGATGATTTTGGCAATGTAACTTTTATGCGTAAGTTGTTAAAGAACTACAAAGTGCTCTTTTCTCAATTGCTGATAGATCCTTTCAATATATTATTAAATTTACTTATAGGCATTATATATAAATATAATATAGGAATGATATAGATATATAAGTCTTGATATAAATTTTGTGCTTTACAGCAGAAGTTGTTACTGTCATTTATGTAGTAGTGTCAGTCATGTAAAAGGAAAACTGTAGGTAGATAAGCATACACTTCCTTTATTTATTTTTCTTAATTTAAGTATTGTGTGGTTATGGATCGTTTACAGCAGTGTATGAAACTTTAAGATACCTAGAAAAATGCAAGTTAAATTAAGACATTATAGGTATATTTTAGGTTTGTGTAGCACATAGCAAATAGTCTAGATGAACAGATGAGACACGTAACAACACTGAATAGTTACAGCTGTGCAGTATTTTAAACGAATGACCAAACACTAAAATTTGATTATTTTTTCCATTTGTAGTTATGCAGAAGTTAGGGCTGAAAGACGACGAGAACTTGGCATTGAAGAGTCTCTTCCTGAGACAGCTGCTGACAAAGTATGTTTCTTATAATTAAAAAAAATTATTTTTAATTTCTCCCCAATAAAAGATGAAACTCAATAATTAATAGGAAAACTATTTTTCAAAAATACTTTATTTCCTCACTTATAACAGGGATGTGATTATACTTTACTACTTATTTTTAATTTAATATTTTAGAGTCTCACCTGCCTCTAAAAAGAAAATTGGATGAGAGACGTGTCTGATCTCAGATTAAAACTACCATTTATTCCCAGTGATGTACTAGTCTCTGGCTAGGTTATTTATATGAATTATGAAATATAATTTACACATCAGATATTTTTATCGGGTAGGTAATATCCCCACTTTGAAAATACTGAAATTGGGGTTTCAAGAGGGGAAAAAAAAATCTTCCCTAAAGACACTGGCTGGGAAATTATAGTCAGAATTGGAACTCTGGTTTCTTTTTTGTTATATCAGGTCAGAAGTGTAGTATATTAGTTATCTATAGCTGTGTAACAACTTACTCCAAAATTTAGTGATATAAAACAACACACTTATTATCTCCTAGTTTGGTGAGTCAAGAGTCCAGGCACAGTTTAGCTGGACCCTCTACTTCAGATTCTTTCATGAGGCTGTAATCAAGGTGTTGGTGGGAGCCACAGTCATCTCAAAGTTCAACTGAGGTGGCATCTGTTTCCACCTCACTTAGTGGTTGCTGGCACACTTCAGTTCCTCATGGGCAGTTGGACTGAGGGCCTTGGTTTCTTGCTGGCTGAAGGCTATCCTCAGTTCGTTTCCAGGTGACCTTTTCCATCAGAGCAAGCATGCAAGATGAGCCAGGGAGAGAAACTACCTGCAAGATGGAAGTCACAGTCTTTTGTAACCTAATCACAGGATTGATACCTCACCACTTTTGTCTATTCTATGCATTATATAAGGAAATCAGTAGATCCAGCCCACACTCAAGATGGGAGGATTATGCAAGGGCATGAATATCAGGAGGCAGGAATTGTGAGCCATGTCAGAAATTGCCTACCACAGTATTTTTGGACCTGCAGAAAATAAGTAGAATGAAAAGAGTCAAAAATCTATATAAAACTTGAGTTAAATAGGCAGCATTCCAGGGGACAATATGGTAGATGTCATTCAGTCATTCAACAAATGTTATAAAGTACCTTCTACCCGGCATGGATCTAGATGCTAAGAATACAGCACTGAATAATGCAAACAACTTCCCTGCTTTCATGGATCCCACGTGAAAGAACTTTTCCAAAGAGGTTTTGTATGTTTAGAAGAAGAGGACATAGTATGTTTTGGTAGAAGACATTATTTTCTGAGAAAAGTTCTTAAAATCTAGGGTTCCTTGATTAGGGGACCATTATGAAAACTGAAGTAATACAGAGATTAATTATCCTTCTTTTTCCCTTATGCAAAGATTCAATCCTAGTAAATCCTAAATTAGCCCTGTTTCCAAAATACACGCCAGCTATGTCTACTTTCCCACCATATTTACTGCCAGCATCATGATCCCTCTGGGGTTTAGGGACGAGGTCCTTCTGAGATATTTTTGAGAAACTTCAATGTGTGGATGGTTTCAAAATCGTGAATTTTGATGGGATCACCAAAGGGATGGGTGTGTCTTGGAGCACTCCAATATTAAGAGGTGATGGAGACAAGGAAGAATCAACAACAGGGGGGTAATAGCTAGTAAGTTAGGAATAAAACCAGGAAGTTACTTAGAAGACAAGAGTATCAGTGAGGAGTGAATGATCAGCTGTATCAGATTCAGCTGAAATAAGTTAAATTTTAGATGAGTGTTGAGAACTGAGCATTAACTTTAACATTTAATTCATTGGTGATCAATAAGAACAGATTTTGTGGAGTAGCAGTGTGGGTGAAAGCATGATTAGAGTTGGTTTAAAAGACAGTTTTCCAGGATGGGGGAATTAGGGACAGTGAATAGGGAGGGGTTTTGCTACAAAGAGAAGAGAAATGGGGCAGTGGTAGGAGGGGAAAGTGGGCTTAAAGGAATTTTTTGCCTTTTTTTTTTTTAAGTTGAGAGAAATAACAGCATGTTTGTATACTGATGAGAATGAGCTGATGGAGAAAGAAACATTGGTGACGGGAAAGATTAGTGTCGCTGTATGAAACTATGAAACTCTAGCTCCTGGGCTTAAGCAATTCTCTTCTCAGCTTCCTGGGTAGTTGGCACCACAGGCATTCACCTGGCTTTCTCCCCTATGTTTTCTTGTAAGAGTTATGTAGTTTTAGCTGTTAACGTTTAGGTCTGTGATTCATTTTGAGTTAATGTTTTTTTTTTTTGAGATGGAGTCTCGCTCTTTTGCTCAGGCTGGAATGCAGTGGCAGGATCTCGGCTCACTACATCCTCCGCCTCCTCAGTTCAGGGAATTCTCCTGCCTCAGCCGCCCGAGTAGCTGGGATCACAAGGCATCTGCCATCATGCCTGGCTAATTTTTGTATTTTTGGTAGAGACGGGGTTTCACCCGTTGGCCAGGCTGGTCTCAAACTCCTGACCTCAGGTGATCTGCCTGCTTCAGCTTCCCAAAGTGCTGGGATTACAGGTGTAAGCCACCACACCTGGTCTTGAGTTAATTTTTGTATATGGTGTAAGATATTCCAACTTCATTCTTCTTCTGTTTCTTTAAATAGAAAATGAAGCCAAAACTTTCTGGCTATAACACATAAATTTTCATTTCTTTACATGTGTATGTACATACAGGTACTTTTGCCTTGTTATAGACAAAAACTGATTTTTTTGTTGTTAACAGTATTGTGAATTTGAGATCTCTGAACTGAACCACAAGAAAACATTTATTTTACTCTGTCTCCATAGAGCCAAGATTCTGGGTCAGATAATCGTATAAACACAGTCAGTCTCAAGGAAGCATTGGAAAGGTTTGATCACAGCCCAACCCCTTCTGCCTCTTCTCGGAGTTCAAGAAAATCATCTCATACGGCCGTCTCAGACCCTTCCTGTGAGTACCCTTGCTTCAAAGCAGACTTCCTTTAAAGTAACTAACTAAACTTTTAGTTACTTATATCAGCATTTCTCATCAAACGCTTCTTTAAAATTATAAGTTTTTACATTTCTGAAATGTAGTAACCTTTCCAGTGAGTTAAAGGGACATTGCCCACTTTTAGCAAAGAATTAAGTTCTTCAAGTAGCCTATTAAAATGTGTAGGTGGTAATGGTGATGGTGATGTTTTTAATCATCCCTCAAAAAGAAAGGCAACTATTTATTGTGTTTTTTACTGTAGGGCCAGTAAGTGTTCTTAGGTTTGCTTTTTGAAAGTTTTTTATTGTCTTCTCTTTTTGAAGACTTGTATAATTGTCATTAAATTAGTGACTTTTTGTATTTAAAATTTTCCTATTTCAACTATTTTCTTTGTGCTCATAAAAAGATAGAAGTAACTACATTGAATCATCTGTCATGGACTTCACTTTCATTGAATGGTTTGGAAAAATAATTCAAAAGCCATTTTTATTAACTGAAATACATTTTGAGATTAATCTTTAAAAACTATATTTTATAAAATACTAATGCTCTTCTGATTTTGTTGACTTCAGCAACACCAACCAAGATCCCGACGGATACGAGCACTCCGCCCAGGCAGCATTTACCAGCTCATGAGAAGATGGTGCAAAGAAGGTCATCATTTAGTAGTCAGGTAAGCTCTTTAGTGTATATTCTTCTGAATAAAGATTTATTAAGAGGGGAAAAATGATCTAAATCTTCAGAAATTCATCTATTTGTTACCCCTCTTTGTAAAGATCAAAATAGTTACTGATATGTGACACTTACTTAAGACTTCCTTTTCTTGTATGAAGTGGTTGTCATATGTATTGGTCCTTCTAATTATTTTTCAAGTAAAATGTTAGTTTTTTTTTTTTAATTGTGGAAAGCTCAAAATTGATAGCTGTTTTATGTCTAAGTTCAAATACCAATTGTCTTAAGTCTGGCCAACTTTTATTGAGAGCTTGTTCAAGGTACTGTAGGAAGTTCCTTGGAAAATAAAAGATAAATAGGGAACAGGCCTTTCCAATATAGATGGGAAGACATAGCTGTATTCAGCTAACAAAAGTATGAGGCAAATGGTAAGTTTATTAATACGAATATCATATTGATATTTCTGCTGGAAGTACTCATGTATGGGAATGAGAATCACTTCAGTGTTATTTTTTATTTTGCTCTAGTCCATAAATTCCCAGTCTGTTGGTTCATCATTAACACAGCCAGTGATGTCTCAAGCTACAAATTTACCAATTCCACAAGGCATGTCCCAGGTATTTTTTGGTTTTTGTTTCAGTTGCGTATTTGAATATGATAAATTGCTTTTAAGCTAATGTAATTTTTTTAAAAATCCAGGCTTGCTGGCAAGCACCTGTAGCCACAGCTACTTGGGAGGCTGAGGTAGGAGCACACACACACACACACACACACAGACACACGCACACACACACGCACATATATAATTATAGTTACAGATGCAGTGAATCTTAACTGGGGTCATTTAGGATATCTGGGGACATTTTTGATTGTTGTAATGATTGTGGGGTATCACTGGCCCTTAGTGAGCATGGTCCAGGAATACTAAATATCTTTCAGGATGCATAAGAGTCTTGCACAACAAAGAATTGTCCTGCCTAATATGCCATAACACTCCCTCATTGAGGAACACTGTAGACGTAAAGATATTAAGGATGAAATGTAGCTTTTCATTTTGTTCCTCCTATGAATATTGGAAGAATTGAGTAACTTTATTTGTATACTCATTCTTTTGATATTTATTGAGTTCTTTGTGTGTAACAGGCATTGCAGATGCCGACAGTACAAATATATGAACTAAAAAACCATTACATCTAGAGGGAATGACAGATGCCTACAATACCATGCTATATTGCCTGTGCTGAAAGTATGTAAGTTGATATGTAAGCAGATTGTGTGAATCCTTAATGCAACCTGAGGAAGTGAAGGAAAACTTTCTAGGAGAATTGTTTCTTGGCCTAAGTCCAGAAGGAGGCCTGAATGTGGAAAGTAGCCAAAAAAAAGGGGGAGTAATTCCAAGAGTGATGCTGTTACTTTAGAGCCTAACTTCCCAACTTGTAATTTATGACTCTGTACTCATTCAGTGCCTCAAACACATGAAAAATACTATGGAGAAGTAGTATTTTTCTTCAACTTTTCTGTTTTGTTTGGCATTAAATATACCTTAACTTAGCAGGTCTTGATTTCAAGGAATGATCATTAATAGTAGGTGAAAACAATATTTTTTAAAAATAGCTCCATCTTATATGGTTATTTAATTTAAGTCATACATATATGATAGGAGATACATACTTTCTATATTATTAGTTTTTTAATCTCAGGATTCTAAAGCATTTCTTAACATGTTATGGGGATATTTTCATGAAATAAAGGATATGTACTATGTCAAAAATGTTAGTAAGCATTCATGTCTCACATTTTGTTCACCAATAAAGCCAAATGCTTTGCCTCTTAGGTCTGTGGTTTTACTTCCTGTTATCCTACCTTCTGTGTTTGTTACTATTTTCTTTTGTACTTGATAGAAATCCTTTAAGTGCTATATTGCTATCAATATAATGCTTGTCCAAAGGTACAAATAACTTTAGTTATAATAAAATAACATTTGTATGACATAAATGTAACTTTTAAATTTTTTTTTGAGACGACGCCTCACCCTGTCACCCAGGCTGGAGTGCAGTGGCGCAATCTCGGCTTACTGCAACCTCTGCTTCCTGAGCTCAGGCGATCCCGCCTCAGTCTCCCGAGTAGCTGGGACTACAGGCACATGCCACCACACCTGGCTAGTTTTTATATTTTTAGTCGAGACAGGGTTTTGCCATGTTGCCCAGGCTGGTCTCAAACTCCTGGACTCAAGCATTCTGCCCACCTCGGCCTCCCAAAGTCCTGGGATTACAGCTGTGAGCCACCATGCCCGGCCATAATTATAACATTTTGACTAATATTTAAAAAAAAAACAAAAAAAAAAGCTTGAGGGAGTTGAGGTACTAAATTTTTAATATTTTCTCAACCACTTAATATATGATATGGTCTGGTTATTGTTAATTTCCGAAATCAAAGTTGTGTGCCCTGAAATGTAATTTAGTATCCCAAATACAAACTATTGAAGATAGAGTTAAAAAGCTTTGGATGGGAAGGACATTTCTCACTTTTACATACAATTCACTGTAAGAGGCTACTTTAAGACAGATTTCCTTCCAATAAAGTGAAACTCTTTCTGCTCTTATACTGTATCATATACTGAAAATTCATGGGAATAATTAAAGAGCCTGTATAGACTTAAGAGATGAATCACCAAATGTGGGTAAATTATAAGCAGAAGAAAATAGGAGCTGCTCATGACTCAAGTAAAACAGAGAAATAAGATTGAAAATATAATTTTATTTTCATTCATGTATGCGTTTATTCATTCATACTTGCCTAGTCTTTAAAAGCCCATGTTCTATACTTATCTGAGGATAGTTTCCATTGAAGATAGAAGTGAAAATATTATTGGTTATCTGTCAGATTTTTGCAACTTTGGGTAATTCTACTCATGTACACATAGAGGGCATTCTAGGGATGACAGAAATTGATACAAATTAACTCCAGGTGCAGACTACTTTTTCCTTTGTTAAGGGGTAAAAATGAAGCTAAGAAGTTAAATAAGGCTGGGCATGGTGGCTTGTGGGAGGATTGCCTGAGCTCAGGAGTTCTACAACAGACTAGGCAACATAGTGAGACCCCATCTCTTAAAAAAAACATTAGCCGGGCATGGTGGCATATGCCTGTAGTCCCAGCCACTTGGGAGGCTGAAGTGGGAGGATTGCTTGAGCCTGGGTGGTTGAGGCTGCAATAAGCTGTGATCACACCACCGCATTCCAGCTTGGGTGACTCTGTCTCAAAAAAAAAAAAAAAGTTAAATTTTTTTCCAGTAAGTGGTAGCCACAATATGAGCTCAGGTCTTGTAAATCCAGGGTGTATGTGTAATCAGTCAAGTATCCAGTCAGAAGCCAGAAGCATACCAGAAATTTGAACAGGAATAATATAAAAAATTATTAACTGGTAACACGGATTAACTCCTAAAAGAAGTAAAGAGAACTAAAGAATATAGGAATAAAGCTGGGTGTGGTGGCTCATGCCTGTATTCTTAGCACTTTGGAAGGCCGAAGTAGGAGGACTTCTTGAGCCAATGAGTTCAAGACCAGCATGGGCAACATAGCAAGACCCTATTTCTACAAGAAAATACATTTTTATGTTAGCCAGGTGTGGTGGTGCATGCCTGTAGTCCCAGCCACTGGGGAGGCTGAGATGGGAGGAGCTCTTGAACCCAGAAAGTTAAGGCTGTAGAGAGCCATGATCGCACCACTGCTTTCCAGCCTGGGTGACAGAGTGAGATCCTGTCTCAAAAAAAAAAAAAAAAAAAAAAGAATATAGAAATAGCAGATGCAGAGAGCAACCACTATCTGTAAGGTAGATGGAGAGTACCCAAGGAAGGAACATACTTAGAAGACTCCCCACAAGCTCCTAACCTCCTCTTCCCCCATGCCAGGCTAAGATGCAGATCTTCTTGGGGCAAATGTGGCTATAGCAACTGGATAATAGAGAAGTTCACTGACATGCCACAGATTAGAGGTAGAGAGCTGGAAGCCATCAGCTGGGGTACTGGTAAAGCTTGCAGGGAAGCTGCCCACTAGGATGTCATTGAGACTTGCTGGAAAGCCACCTGCCGGGGAGCTGACAAGGCTAACTGGGAAGCTTCCCGTTGGCACCCTGACATAAGAGCAAGAAGGAAAAGCACCAGAACCAGGAGTTGAGCACTTTCTTGGCAGTGTCCCTCCAGCACCACCTACTGATGTGGATAACTTTGTGCCTGCTGGCAAAGGAGAAATATTTTGAAGGTCCAGGTCCAATATTACAAAGCAGAGCAAAGATGGGTGGATTAGAAACTAAGGGACATAAGTAGTGAAGGATGTTATCATCCTTCACTCATGTTATACTGCTTACTTTTCATGTTGTGCAATTATAAGGAGTAAGTAATTCTAAAATATATTACACTTTTTCCATACATGGTACTTCAGTTTCAGTTTTCAGCTCAATTAGGAGCCATGCAACATCTGAAAGACCAATTGGAACAACGGACACGCATGATAGAAGCAAATATTCATCGGCAACAAGAAGAACTAAGAAAAATTCAAGAACAACTTCAGATGGTCCATGGTCAGGGGCTGCAGGTAATTGTTATATTTGAATACAAACAAAGCATCCCATTCACATTTTGGATTTCTAGGAAAATTAACTTTTCTTAATTAAAAGTGAGATGCAAGAGATACGTTTTATCAATTCAGTTCAATAAATATTCACTGGTTACCTACTCAGTATGATTATACTTACAGTCTCTAAAGATAATTCATTTCTGAGGGTATTTCTGTCAACATCCTTGTTTCTCCAGTCATCTTTTTTTACCAGTCCAAATTTTAGTAAGTTTGAATCCATAATATAAAAATTGTATTTTACATAAAGTTTTAGGTACATCTTGGGTACAGAATTTATAAATCAATCATCAGTAATATTTTTATTAAGATACCAGTATGTATGATTCAAATTAGTCTTATATGACCAACCAGCAGGACCACTCTAGGAGACTATGACTTTGGTAAAGGGAAACTTGGAGTGAAAACTACTTCTGTCTGATGTTATAAATTACAAATGATAAGTGATACAGAGCTGTCAATCCACAGACTAACACTAGTTACACTTTTTCTAACAATTGGAAACATGATAAAATTAAGATAACTGAAAGATTGAATATAAAGTTTCATATTTTATTCACTACTTATTTATTGCTAATTCTTCAAAGTGACTTAGCCTTGTTACTTGCTTTTTAAACATACTTTGTGGCTTGATTTTGCCTTCTTTTTAATGCTCATTCTTCTTTTCAATCTACAAAGCTCATTTTAACATAATCTTTATTTTTAAAGATGTTTTTGCAACAATCAAATCCTGGGTTGAATTTTGGTTCCATTCAACTTTCTTCTGGAAATTCATCTAACATCCAGCAACTTGCACCTATAAATATGCAAGGCCAAGTTGTTCCTACTAACCAGATTCAAAGTGGAATGAATACTGGACACATTGGCACAACTCAGCACATGATACAACAACAGACTTTACAGAGTACATCAACTCAGGTAATGTTACTGAGCACAGCGGGCTATGGAGTGATCAGTGGTTGGAAGGCACACTATTGCTGAAGCAGAAATAAAGCTCTAATGATAAAATATCATTTCAAAATTTAATAGTATTTAGAAAGTATAGTATTGAGAGTGATTATTAAAATATTTTGTGCAAATCATGTTAGTATCAAATATTTTCAGCTTTTTTTTTTCTTTTTTTTTTTTGAGACGGAGTTTTGCTCCTGTTGCCCAGGCTGGAGTGCAATGGCGTGACCTTAGCTTACTGCAACCTCCGCCTCCTGGGTTGAAGCGATTCTCCTGCCTCAACCTCCCAAGTAGCTGGGATTATAGGCACCCACCACCATGCCAGGCTGATTTTCGTATTTTTAGTAGAGATGGGGTTTCACCATGTTGGCCTGGCTGATCTCGAACTCCTGACCTCAGGTGATCGCCCACCTCAGCCTCCCAAAGTGCTGGGATTACAGGTGTGAGCCACTGCGCCTGGCTGAGCTTTAAAATATGTCACAATCTGTTTAAAGATGTAGTCTAGTAGTTATACCAAGTTCTTGTAACTTAGACTATTTCTGTATGTTTAAAAGGTATGACTTGCTCAAGAGGCTGACCAGGAAGCCTGTTCCCATATGTGCAGAATAGACTGTTGGGGGAGGGGGCATAATGGTTTATTGAATATTCCAGAAAATGTTGGTAATTACTGTAGATCTGTGACTATAAATCCCAAGGATTTAAATGAAAAATAGAAAAATGCCCACTAATTAGTCATTCACTTTGGGCATTTAACAGAAATTCTTTGAGTATATTTTATATCATCTCTATTACAATCACACTCCTTTCTAAAGTCATAGCTTGCCTTCCAGCAAGATATTCAAGACTAATTCATTCTCAGTTACCACGAGTCATTCCTTTGTGGTTATATTTCCCCCAGAGTAATATATCCTGCCACTTCTTTCTCTGTCATATTGTCATATTGTTAGAATGATGAATTCTAGCATACTTCCCAAATAATTATTTTCAGTTAATCTGTCTATAAAATCTCTTTATTTTTAACAGAGTCAACAAAATGTACTGAGTGGGCACAGTCAGCAAACATCTCTACCCAGTCAGACACAGAGCACTCTTACAGCCCCACTGTATAACACTATGGTGATTTCTCAGCCTGCAGCCGGAAGCATGGTCCAGATTCCATCTAGTATGCCACAAAACAGCACCCAGAGTGCTGCAGTAACTACATTCACTCAGGACAGGCAGATAAGGTAGTTGTCATATTTCATTTGTTATTTTGAAAATTGTAAACCGATTGATTAGAAAACAATAATTTGATTTCTTAATCAAATTTTTTAATGTGATTTTAATGAGATGCTCACTGCAGCCAATGTTCTTAAATTTGAAATAAAAACACTGAATGTATTCATTGTTTAAAGACTTCATAATTAAAGGGTAACAACAAATTTTTTTTCTTGTCCAAAAATATGCTACAAAATATTATAGAATACAAATTCTACAGCACACTGTTAGAAAAGGTTTATGACAGGCTCTGTGTCACTGTGAAGCTTTTGTCTTTTCAATATAGATGCTAGAGAATTTCCATGTAGTAACAGTGGTTAGGGTAGCTTACCTTTTTTAAGTTTGTTAAATGCTCAAAATATATTATCTCAAATAGTCATTTATTAAAAGAAAATGTATATGAGGGCCTCCTTTTATTTCCCAGATAAGAAAAAAGTGAGTTTTCAGTAATTAGCCAAGGGATCTATAGCTAGTTAAGGTGATGAGGAAGGGAGCTCTGAACACAGACCTTGGTGTCTTCATTTCAGTGCTTGAGTGCTTAAGCATGTATTACAGGAAGGTTTTGTGGACTGCTCTGGAAAAGCAACCATCTATGACTTATTTTAGTGCACTGATCACCTGAGTAGTGCACATTCTATCCAATATGTAGTTTTTTATCCCTCACCCCCACCATCCTCCTCCAAAGTCTATTATATCACTCTGTATGCCTTTGCTGTACCCATAGCTTAGCTCCCACTTACAAGTGAGAATATATGGTGTTTGGTTTTCCATTCCTGAGTTACTTCACTTAGAATAATGGCCTCCAGCTCCATCCAAGTTGCTGCAAAATGCATTATTTTATTCTTTTTTTATGGCTGAGTAGTAGGCCATGGTGTATACATACCACATTTTCTTTCTCCACTCATTGGTTGATGGGCACTTAGGTTGATTCCATATCTTTGGAATTGTGAATTGTACTGCGATAGCCATATGTATGCAGGTGTCTTTTTGATACAGTGACTTCTTTTCCTTTGGGTAGATACCCAGTAGTGGGATTGCTGGATCAAATGGTAGATCTACTTTTAGTTCTTTGAGAAATCTCACGTTCCCACCAGCAGTGTGTAAGTGTTTTCACCACATCTGTGCCAACATTATTGTTTTTTGACTTTTTAGTAATGGCCAGTCTGGCTGGGTAAGGTGATATTTAATTGTGGTTTTGAGTTTCCCTGAACATCTAGTTTTTGAGGGGGACAGAAACCACATCTTAGCAAACATTTGAAGGCCTACCTAGATGAGTATGGCATCGTCCCTTCCCCAAGGGAAAGACCAAACTAGTAAAAGCAATAGAAAGATAAATCGGTATTGTTTGGTGTGATGAATACTTCAGAGGTCTTTAGAAAGGAGGAAGTGAGCAGTTTTTTGTTGTGTTTTGTTGTGTTTTGTTTTGTTTTTGTAAGCAGTTTCATGGGTTGAGGCAAGCAGGTGAATAAAGGTGTGGTCAGGAAAGCTTCACCAAGGCAGAGATACTTGCCCTGACTCTTCAAGACTTGAGCTTGGCTTTGGATGTGGGTGTGGCATGGAGTCTAGGGAGGCATTCTGGGCAGAGGGAGCCCAGAGTATACAAAGCTGCAGAAGTGTGAGTTACATGAAAGCAGATTAAAGAAAATATTCTTATCACATTTACCAGTGAGCCATGGGCTAATTCAGATATTAATTTAAGATTATGGAGAAATCAGCACTTAGTACTTCTGTGACTAAGTGTACTTTGTAAATATTACTTATTTCTTTGGACTTTCTTAATATGGACAATTTTAATTCTTTTTTGTTTTGCATTAAAGTATTTGGTTGTGTAGTATATAAAATAGAGTATTTTATTGTCAAGATCTGTACTAAGTGTAATATTGTTACATACTTTAAACAGTTTGTAAATACAGTTATGTCATGCCACATCTATGTTAGGGTCATATCTCACTGTAATGACCAATGTTATAAACTTCATCTCACAGAAAAGGCAAATGGAAATAATATTGTTCCACAAAGAAGCATCATTTTTTTGGGGTTATTGTTCTTTCATTTCAAAAAGCAAAAGGAAGCAGGGAAAGAGGGAAAAATTAATGAATTCTAGCACAGAGGACGCTATGCTGCGTTGATGAATTTATAAATTGAGAGGAGTTTTTATTCACTGTTAGAATGTCATTTGGTTTTGAATTAAATTTGTAAGCTACAATTTTGTGTAAATTTCTTCTATAAACCTAGAGTTTAAAAAGTACATTATAATAGCTTTGTTTATTCATGAACTGTGTGCCAGTGTAGCAGATGAATCATGTGCCACATATATCTGACACCCCTAGTACCTAGTAATTTTATAAAAAGAAAAAGGTTTTTTTTTTATAGATTTAAAAAAATTTTTATTGTGGAAAAATACAAATGACATAAAAGTTACCATGTTAACCGTTTTAAAGTATACAGTTCATTGTCATTGAGTACGATTGTTACCATCTCCCCTAACCATTTCCAGAACTTTTTTCATCTTCCCAAACAGAAACTCCATACCCATTATACAAGTCCCCATTCTTCTCTCCCCAACCACCATTCTACTTTCTGTCCTTGTAAATTGGACTAGTCTAAGTACCTCATATAAATGGAATCATACAGTATTTGTCCTTTTGTGAATGGCTTATTTTACTTAGGATAATGTTCTCAGGGTTCATCCATGTTACAGCAATTGTCAGAATTTCTTTCCTTTTTAAGGCTAAGTAATATTCTACTCTACTATGTTTTGCTTATTCATTCCGTCTGTCAATGGAGTCTTGGGTTACTTCCACTTTTTGGCTCCTGTGAATAATGCTGCTTATGATTATGGGTGTACAAATATCTCTTTGAGTCCCTGCTTTCATTTTGGGGGGTTATATAAGCAGAAGTGGAATTCCTTCATATAGTAATCCTATAGTAAATTTTTTGAGGAACTGCATACTGTTTTCCATAGTGGCTGCACCATTTTTACATTCCCACCAGCACTGCACAAGGTTTCTCTACTTGCTTGCCAACACTGGTCATTTTCTATTGTTGTTTGTTTTTTATAATAGCCATCCTGATGGGTATAAAGTAGCCTCTTGTTGTGGTTTTGATTTGTATTTCCCTAATGATTAGTGATGTGGAGCACCTTTTCATGTGCTTATTAGCCATTTATGTATCTTCTTTGGAGAAGTGTTTGTTCAAGTTTGACCTTTGCCCATTTTTTTAATTGGGTTGATTGTTGTTGAGTTGAAGGAGCTCTTAGACATTCTGGTTACTAATCCCTTATCAGAAGGATGATATGCAGATATTTTCTCCCATCTGTGGGATGGGACAGTTACCTTTTTACTCTGTTGATAGTGCCCTTTGATTCACAAGATTTTTAATTTGATACAGTCCAGTTTATCTGTTTATCTGTTCTTTTGTTGCCTGTACTTTTGGTATCATATCCAAGAAATTATTGCTAATTCCAGCTGCTAATTATTGCTAAATCCAATGTCATGAAGCTTTTCCCCTATGTTTTCTTCTAAGAGTTTTATAGCATTAGCTCTTATGTTTTGGTCTTTGGTCCATTTCAAGTTAATCTTTGTCTATGATGTGAGGTAAGGATCTAACTTTATTCTTTTGAATGTGGATATCCAAAGACATTTTGTATTTTTGTTACACATTGATCTTGCTGTATGAATTTTTTGTTTTACTGTTATACCAAAGGGAATCTTTTAAAATGAAACAAAGTAGGAATATACAGACCTTGAAAAACAAACTGGCAATGTCATTGGGTATTATCTTAGGTAAGTATTTACTCCACTGCGTTTTATGATGTATACCTTGTACTTTGGACTCCAATTTTTTTCCTTCTTTCTTCTAACAGATTTTCTCAAGGTCAACAACTTGTGACCAAATTAGTGACTGCTCCTGTAGCTTGTGGGGCAGTCATGGTACCTAGTACTATGCTTATGGGCCAGGTGGTGACTGCATATCCTACTTTTGCTACACAACAGCAACAGTCACAGACATTGTCAGTAACGCAGCAGCAGCAGCAGCAGCAGAGCTCCCAGGAGCAGCAGCTCACTTCAGTTCAGCAACCGTCTCAGGCTCAGCTGACCCAGCCACCACAACAATTTTTACAGGTAATTCTCCCCATGGGGAAGCTGCTTCAAACTCATTTACTTTCATGTAATGAAATTAAGCATTAAGTGAACAGATTTGTGAGTGATGTGAAAAATTCACAAAAGCTTATTGTACAGTTTAAATCTCTACAAAGATAGAAAGCTTGTTCTGGTTGGCGATTTTTTTTCTTCCCTTGCTCAGTCGTTGGAAGACTTTAGACGTGCCATTGGGCATACCCAGTTATCAGAACTGCTGGATAGAGTGAGTGGCCTACTTCCTGCCCACCTGTTTTCTCAGTCTCTGGCTAGAGTTTCTGGAACTTAAGCAAGCACCTCTTTCCTCCTTTTTCTAGCCAACCATAAACTCTGCTCTGTACAGAGCAGGGATTTCTTTTTACTAGTATAGGTGTTACCTTAAATTATTTTGTTGAATTCAATCTTATTATAATTTTTAAGTTGTAAATTAATATCAGAGGAGAAATACCATGGAGGTGTAGTATATCTATGAGCTAAGTATATGTATAGCTAAGAACTTGGGCTGTAAAGTCTAGCTGCCTTGGGGTTGAGTCACTGCTGCACCACGTACTGCGTGACCTTTGGCAGGTTGCTTACCCTTGGTAAACGTCACGTGTAAAGTGGAGGTCATAATAATTGATACCTCATGGATTAATAATGCTTGTAAATCACTGAATATAAGACAAGGCACATGGCTAGCTGTTATTTGTGACCGCTATATTGACAAATGTAATAGACACTTGGATTAGCCAAAATATAGACACAGATATCATGTAGTGAATCAGACAGGCTCTCCTTATCTATAGGATACAGAAGAAAGTCACTAGGCAAGATCCTCAGCAGAGAAATGTACAAAACCCTTATCTGGACCTCAGGATCCTCACTAGAAATCTACCTTTTTCCCTTCTGGCCTAGCTGGAGCAATTTTGAATGTAGGCTAGTCTGTATGTGTACTAGAGACCACTTCATCTAGGCCGGGCACTTATCATCAATTTCTGGGTTATATAACATGTGATGTGATTATTGTACTCTATATTCAGGCATAAATATAGTCTTAATTTGTCACCCTTTGTGTCCTGGTCCAAATATAATCCTTGTCTTTGTGATGTAGAAAACTAAAACAGGCTAGTTGCCTAAATATCTGAGAGTCATACAGTCTTTTAGACCTTAAGCCTATGCTGCAGACATAACTGGGGTAGCTACTATTACAAATAAAGAAATAACAACAATTTAAAACAAGTTCTAAATTATTATGTAGGGAAAATGTATCCAATGAGAATTAAGCATAAGCTAAAAAAAGGAGAGGACCTGCCTTAACATCTCAGTCTTCTAAGTATGTCAAGGAACAAAGGCCCTTAAAAGAATAAACATTCTCAAAAAAAAAAAAAAAAAGGCATCCCAAAGACATAGGACCCACAGAGAAATAAGATAGGCAATACCCCTCATAAATACACTTGTATGTAGGTAATAAATACACAATTTGGCTTTTCTAAATTATGTAATACCTAGTTTTAAAACATGCTCCTGTTGTAATCTTATAAGGCTCATAAGTATCAAGTCTTTGCCTTACACAGCTTTTCCTAATAACAAAGAGAGAAAGAAAACTCTGAAGGTCCTTGACAAAGTGTAGTAGTCTTTAAGGTTTGTCAGGGATTTGCTCTTTTGTGTATGTGTTTGTGCATGTTTCTTTCATATACATTTGCAAAAGTTGCCCACCACAGCTCCATTTTGAAATTAAGAACCCTGCATCAAGTTGTACTGTCAGTAATGGGGAAAGGACTTTCATTGTAAAAATTCACGTTCTTTCTGTTAACGTTTTTTTGTATCGGAGAGTTTTACATTAATGAACAGCATGTCAGAAGTACAAATTTGGTGAAAGGAACAGAGGCTCATCTATTTGAGTCTTGCCCAGAGTCACACAGCTTACTTATGTAAATGGCAGAGCAAAACTCAAATGCAGGGCTTCTGTCTGCAAATCCTGTGCCTTTTTTCATTTTGTTTTGTTTTGTCTGTCTTTATACCACACTGCTGCTTATCGGACCTAAGGCTGCAACTTTGCCTTCATATTTATGATGCTTTTAAATAATATTAATATTTAATCTTTATTAAGAACCCAATGTGGTAGGCACTGTTATTCCTGTTTTCTAAAGAAAGAAACTGCGGCCCAGAGAAGTAAACAGCTTGACCAAGTCACACATGTGGTAAGTAGGGCAGCCCAAGTTTGAACCATTCAGTCTACCTCAGGGCCCAGGCTCCTGGCCACTTAACTGTGCCGCTCTAACCAGCTGAGCGAACCTGTGTGCAGAAGGCATTGTCTGTCTGGCCTCAGAGTATTTGTTTTTCATATAGTCATAACTATGCTCAAATTTTATAATTTAAAATATGGGTCTTTAGGACATAAAGTGAAAGAACATGTGTGATTTGGCTCAAGATATAGATTGCTTTCTATACCATAAAATCTGTAGCTCAGATTCCTTTAAAAAATGAAACTCTCTCATACTTTCAGAAAGAGGGAAGGCCTCATAAGCATTTTCCAAATTAGAATTTTTAAACCAGAGAGTGAAAGTGATATGCATTATGTAGAATTTTAAGGATTTTGTCCCTATGGACAGGGGAGAGTGTGAGTAACTATTATGTGGGTGCCATAAAGGGAGTAAAGCAATGCTGCATAATCCATTTGTTTTTTAGACTTCTAGGTTGCTCCATGGGAATCCCTCAACTCAACTCATTCTCTCTGCTGCATTTCCTCTACAACAGAGCACCTTCCCTCAGTCACATCACCAGCAACATCAGTCTCAGCAACAGCAGCAACTCAGCCGGCACAGGACTGACAGCTTGCCCGACCCTTCCAAGGTTCAACCACAGTAGCACACGTGCTTCCTCTCTTGACATCAAGGGAGGAAGGGGATGGCCCATTAAGAGTTACTCAGATGACCTGAGGAAAGGAGGGAAAGTTCCAGCAGTTTCATGAGATGCAGTATTGAGTGTTCTAGTTCCTGGAATTAGTTGGCAGAGAAAATGCTGCCTAGTGCTACAGATGTACATTAAATACCAGCCAGCAGGAGGTGATCATAGGGGCATAGCCAGTTCTGACAGTGTTTCAGGTGCCTGGATATTTTTTGATGGAAAAAGAATATATTGCCAAATATTAAGAAGCTCAGCTATGAAATGACCTCCAGGGAATCAGAAAGGCACTAATGATGTTAGTAACTTTTAGTGGTTCTGTGCCTCTTATCAAGTGTTACAGAGGACATACCACTGCCATGTCAGGGGTTTGCTTACAGTGATGCCATGAAGACAGTCCAGTAGACTTGGTAGCGACCCCCTCCCCCAACCCCTCTCCCTTTTCAGATAATGATGGAACAGTAATTACTTTCAGAATGTTGTGTGGGTTCAAATTCTCTATGTACAGATGATGTAAAAATATGTATATGTCTAGATAAAAGGAGAGAAAGCAAAACATTTTGTATGCTGCATGAAAGCGTTATCTCTTCCTTACAGGTGTGAGCACCTTTCCTGAAATTCTGACACCATGTGCAAACTGATCCATCCTCTGTTTTTCCTTTTGTTTACAACACAGTAGTGTTCTGTTCACTTTTCCGGGGCACAAGTTTTTTTGTTCATACTTTGGCTGTGATGTCACAGTTTGTTCAGTGAGGTATGATGTGCTGCTGGGAATGGATTTTTTTTTTCAGGTTAAATTATTGATACAACAGGATTTTCAAGTTATTCAGAAATATCCCTCATTTCATTATTTTTCAATTATGTTTGAAAATAGGATTTGCACTGCTTTATTTTAGGTGGTTGGGAGTTTTGATTGCATATTTTGTTATAGTTCATAGTTGGAAATATTTGCGTAAATGGTTTTCAACAAGCCTGAAAGTAATTTCAAGAATGTTTCAGTTATAGAGGTAAAATTTGCACACAAAACATCTTAGGCACTTTTTAACATTCTCAATCATGGGAATTTTAACTTTTGGGATTTGTTGAAATCTTTTTTATTATCCTTCACAATTTCAATGCTTCTTTTAGTCAGAAATGATTCAGGGTTATTTGAGGGGAAAAAACCCCATAGTGCCTTGATTTTAATTCAGGTGATAACTCACCATCTTGAAGTCATTGTCCGGTTTCCGTAGCAGTTTTGAAACCTTAGTACCTTTTTAACAGCATGTGGGTGTCAGTGTCATTATTAGTCTCCTAATAAGTTCCTCTGAAGACTGCTATCAGTCTCTTGGACTGGAGGTACAAATAATTTAGAAATAAAAGATGACAACCTAACACTATCATAGTTATTAATGTGATCCTAAAATTGTTTCCTAAATCAGCATTTTTCTTTAGTCATTTAAGAATTTACCAGAAATATTTGCTCAATATGATCTTGATATTCCTACAAAGAAAAAAGAAGGGGTAGGGATTTGGCTATGCCTTCACTACATTAGAATATCGTAACTCACATGCCTTCTAAACGTGAACTAAGATTTCCTTTGGCAATATCATATTCTAAAAGTAATAAATTCCAATACAAGTTACATACATTTAAAAAACATTTTACAGATTTTATGGTACTAACGAAATTTACAGTGATAGAACAAAAGAGGATTAGTAGAAAATACATTATTAGAATATAAAAAATGTTATTACTGAGGAAAGGGAGGAGAGGACAAGTGTAATAAATCAAAATTGACCTCAAAAGAAAATGTGTAACAGAGTTGAGGTTGTTAAAACAGAAAAGGTTCTGAACAATGAAGATTAACCTAATGCAGAATTGCTAGGTAAAGAGGTCAGGGGAATGCTAAGCCAGTTCTTAAGACTTCTCTGTCCTCTGCTTTGCTGTTATCCTTAAGGCATATACTTTGTCTTTCTGCAGAAAATTCTACCTGGCTACAATTACTTTGAACATTAATGTTGAAAAAGAAAACAACCAAAGAAAATTGGTACTTACCCTTCTACAAAAGAAGTGCGACTAGATATCAATCAGTAATTAACATATCAAGGAGCTCTTCTAGCTAAATGACCATCCAGTAGAGATTTCCCACATTCCCATGAATATCAAGAATAGTTGTCAGAATATGTATGTACCTGAGCATATGTACACAGACAAGGGGGATGTTGTGGAATATGGCAATAGCATTGTTCTTCTCCCCTTTCAAATTGCCTTTCTTGACCTTATGCCATTCCATATATATCTGAGTTGTGCCTCATTTATTTATTGGCAATACCTAGTGATATGGATTTAGCTAACAAAAGATATAAAGAACTATTATATTGAGGCCTGTAGTCTACATACCACACTTAAAAGATGGTGAACTGTGAGTACTACTTAGGTTGACAGCAACAAAGCATAAGACAAGCCCCAGGTAAACGTCTAAACTGTTTACTCACATTGTCCTACTCCAGCCCCTTCAATTATTTCCCATCTCCACAAATAGGGGAAAAAATTAAAATTTTCCTTTATGATTCTTACTGTTCTTCGCAGCTCATCTTTTCCTGCTTAGAATTAACCATTGCTAATTTAAAGAAGCAGCTAGCTGCTTTTCTGTCAGTCTGAAGCGTAGTAGTGGAAGAGGTAGTAAGCACCAGCTGCCTCTTTGCTGCTTTGTTTTCCTCCTGATTCTCTTAAATTTGGGTTGCAAAGCTATCCCGCCCCCCACCCTGCCCCATGAAACTTGAGCATTCAAATGAAGATTCAGCAGTGTCTGTTCTTCATTTCTATAGCCAAAGCTGTTAGTTAAAATCCCAAATCTATAGCATTTAAAGATACCAAATAGAAACACCTTCCAGCTTTAAAGAAAAAAAAGTCTTCCCTGTGCTTTATTCTCACTTTCTTAAAAACACTTATTCTGGGTGGTACTTTTTAGGTAAGAAACTACTGAGTTTCAGGAAAAATGCTAGCTACTCTGCAGTTACCGTGCTTTGGACTTGCAGTTATCATAGTTTTGAGAGAGTCAGTATTGTTTAACAAATGCAAGTGAGAACTACAAGGGTTAATAAAGTTGCTCCTTAGAGTGGTGTCAAACCAGAACCCAGACACTTAAAAAGTACTTCATTTTTTGAATGGAAAATACTGGAGGAACAAGTATGGGAGATGCAGGTAGCATGTGAGTAAATACTACAGTCTAGCCTTCGAGCATCCCAAATTCCGGGGGTAACTTGACAGTGCTGTGCTCTCCTTTGTCATTTATATCTGGCTTAGGAATGGAATAGTAATAACAAGATGCCAGTGATTTGGAATAGTTTGTTATAGAATATTCAGTGCAAAATATTGAAAATGTTTGGTCTTCAGAAGTGCTGTAGTTGTTGGTCATTGCCTTAAAGCAGTCTGCTTGACGCCAGGAGCACTGAAGCAGTCCAGCTCCATCAAGAGCACTGTTGAAGGGAGAAGAACCCTTGTTCAGGAAGGCTTAGAAAGGGATCCTTAAAATAGTACTCTACGCAGACAAGTGAAAATTCTTTTAAACTGGATATTACTCAACATGTTTTCAGATGTTTCCACTACATTGAGGCAAACTTTTTAAAAGTGGAATGCAAATAGCATTTTACTTTAGTATTTCTGCTTTTTTCTTTCTGTTTCTTTGGTAATTGAAAGTTTGTTGATGAATATTTGTGTAAAACGCATTCAAGTCTATAACCTTTCCAATTACCTGTGGCCCTCAGTCCCACAGGAGTCCCTGTTGGAAGGGGGTAAACACTGGATATTAATGTTGCTGAGTGAGTCTTTCTAGCCAGGACAAGCTGATTGGAATTTTTGAATGGTAGAGAAGAAACAGCACAAAGGCACTTGCCATTTTAAGTGTTTGGAGAAAGAGAACCTTTTAAGTTTGGATTGGGTGAGCTTTCTTCTAAAAGGAGCTTCTGAAGTAATTGCAAAGGAATAGAATCGACTATTTTTATAGTATATTTAATATATTTGTATATAACTATGAGTATAATAGGAACCCTCTACATGCCTCCCACTTTTCTAATTTACTTCCCCTTTTGCCATAGCACTAGTATAGCCTCATCCGCATGGGTAATGTGCCTATTGTCAGCCTACCAAAAGATAGTGCTGCTGCTTTATGAGACAGGTGAGAAGACCCAACTCTCATGCCTGGGGATCCTTTACGGAAGGAATAGCACACACTTTTAAAACAACATACCACAGTCTAAAAGCATCATTTTGAAATGTAACAAGCACTTTATTGCAATTACTCATTTTGATAAAGTTTATTCTTAGGCGTTAACCATTTCTAAAGGATCCCCAAATCATCACTTACTTAGGTGAAATTATATAAAATGACACATTTCTGAGAAATGTTTAGGTCCAGTGAACCGTAGTTGGTTTATGGGAGTGATTTCAAGATAGCCAAATGAACTTTGATTTTTGTTTTGAATGTGGTGGAGTCAAGAGATTGTAGATGCCTAGTTTGATTTAAACACTATTGTAAACCTATCTTGCCTATTGTGTGGACACCAAAAGAGACCAATGAGCCTGTTTATTTTTCAGAGGTCTAGGAAAATTGCATCCGTGTGAGTAGATGTACAGAACTAATCTAAAAGTGATTGCTAGTAATATTTTAGAATATAATAATTTCAAGAATTATTCTGAGTGTTTTAAATGTGCCCTGAAATGTTGGCATGTCATTTCAGCATTTCCATTTGAATTGCTCTTGTAATATTTTTGCACAAAAAGGTCTGAGAAAAAGACTACTTTGGTTAAAGGAAAAAAATAGTATAATTTGGTCTTTAATTTTAATGTCTCCTGTGGAAACACTGGGGATGAATTTTGTTGGCACAGTTATTCAGGATATTTAAAACAGTGTTGAACAGTTCACAAGAAATTAAGCAAACTTGGATTTTAAAAATTAAAATACTTTCTTTCCATGTGACTGTTTTGCATAGTTTTTTCCCCCCTATGTCATAACACTACATTCCTTGTTTTTCTTAAATAAAATACTCTGCAGGTTTTGTTGTGAGTGTTTATAACAGTATTTTGTAAGCTGCCTGGGTTTCCTCAGGGAAACATTATTTAGTGGAATAGGATATAGTTTATGGAGAGACAACTAAGTGAAATTCCATCACCACCACCAGCAAACACTGAGGTGCTGCATTAAGTGACAATCAAACTAGTAAGTATTTATGAAAGAATTTAGAAAGGGGTTCAAAGAAGCAATTGCTTTTAAAGCAGTTCTCTGGGGTTCTTGAATAAAAATGGCTAAATGTATTTATTTATATTTTAAAATACCTGTGTGTTCTGTTTTCTCATCAAAGTGATTTCGGTGTCATGTATTTAATGTGTGGTTTGTTTCGTTTTGCACCATATTCTTCTTAGAGAACTGGCTCTGATTTGGGGTGCAGTCACCAACTCTCATGATAATCTTTACGGACAGTCTGAATCTACTTTACTTCAGGACGGCAGTGGAGGGGCCAACTCCAGATGCCCCTGCACTTCCCTCCTCAAGTCATCTAAGAAAGAATTTTAGAAATAACTCCTTTCAGATCTGATTCATACAGTTCCAACCTTTTTCTAGTTTCACTTGCTGCCTTCTTTGTTTTATGGGCACTTTTTGTGTGATTACTTCCCCAACACAGCCAAAGGCCAGTATGACAGAACCAATGGCACATGCCGCCTCTATTTTGCCCATTTGGGGAAATGTTAGTAAAAGAAATAGCATCTTTTAATGGCTGTCATTATCATATCCATATTAAAATCCATTTAAAGTTCTTAAATTTGGCGGAATAATGTATACAGGCTGTAAACTTCTACAAAAAATGTTTGCTGTCTTTAATATGGTGTCAAGTTACTTGGTCCTTTGAAAACAAAACAAAACTTCCATACACAGCACTGCCCAGTAAAGCAGTGTTGGAATATTGGAAACCTAGACATTCGAGGATCCTTCTTGCTCACAAGCATTGGAACAGAATCCTCCACTTTAGGACTCAGAGAAGCTATGGAGTCCCACAGGCTAGGTATAGCACACAACTTAGAGAACGGTAGTTAAAGCACGTCAACCACAATTGAATTTAATGATCTAAAAAATATTTCTTAACTCTGAGGGTTAAACTGAAGATATGTTTTCAAATAAAAGCTTTTAAATTTCTTAGGAAACAAACTGTGACATCGCTTTTAAAAATGACATTCAAATGTTTATAATGTGTGTTTTTGAGTTGGCTTGGACTAGTGCAAGTTCACTGCTGGCAATGGTTATGCCAGTAGTTAAAATAAGTTGTTACCTTCAGATTGATGTCTTGTATAACCAGACAATCATCTTCAAGCAAAAAAATTGGCCAGGAAATGTCTTAAAAAAAAAAAAAAAGGTGTGTCAGCCAGAACAGTTACCATTCAGACCATACTGGAATGATTTTGAAATCTTTACTATGGTTTAAGTTGGGGAAGGCCTCAGTATGGCATTTTCATATTCACTCTATGTAAAGATTGAAGCCCAAAGATGAGTTAAATTCAGTGCTGTATTGAAACCAGTCAGTGCAAAAAAAAAAAAAAAAAAGTTTTACCTTTGTAAATTTTTCATTGTTAACATCAGTTGGTAGTTGTTAAAACATGCACCAAATTCTTTATAATGTTCTGTGTGGTTCTCAATGTGATATTCTTGACATTGCTGTCCTTACTGCTTGGTTCTTGGTTTTAAATTAAAAAGTAGATGTAGCTCATCATTTTTACTTCCAAAACGGTGGAGCTAAAAACGGCTAATTGATCTTGAGATAAGAATACCCTTTACTAAGGCAAAGATTTAATTGAAATCCAAATTGATTTATAGAAACAAAAGTGGCATTTTCCATTTGTTGTCTTCTGCCGAAATTCTGAATTGCATACACGCATGAAGGATAATGAATGGTTTCAACGGTGCTATATTAGGTTCTCTGATTTTCATGACCTATGTATGTTTGGAAATACAATATTGTATAAAATGTGGATCGTTTTGTTACCGATTTAATATTGCCATTTTAATTTGGTGTAACAATTGGTTACACTTGTTTTTCAAAGCTATCCTTTGAGGAGAAAGTCAAAATGTGTTGTTAGCCTACCTCCACTCAGGCCTCTTGCTGTGTAATCATTATTCCAGGTTATGATGTGCATAGCTTTTAAAACTGCGTGTACTATTATTCTGCTCTTTCCCATACTCTTGTCATGTATTCAGAACCGAAACTTATAGCAAAAGAGCCAAGCAGTAGCAGTTTTTGTAAATGTAAAAATAATTAGATCCAGACTTTGTTTCCTTCAATTTTAAAAATAAAAAATACCTCAGTGCTATGTTTTTCAGTTATCACCTGCATTTCTCAAAAAATAACACCTGCTTCATGTGGCACATAACTTGTAAGAATCACATTTTGGATTTTAAAGAAAGACTATTAAATATTTTAAGATCACTATCAATGACATTTCCCTTTCTTTTATTCAACAATGGAGCCTATTGCAGTAGCGATTTTTACCTTGTAGCTTAGGTCTGACTTACCAAATTCTCAGAGGAATTATGTCCTGCTACAAGATTGTGGTGCCTCAGAATGCGATGCTGTTCTTATTCGCATATGAAGCTAGTAATGGGACCAAGCTACCTGAACTGAGGTTACACGATGATGGTGCCAGCTACTCTCTACGAGGAATTGTCTTTTCTGTTATTATTAGAAAAAACGGTTGGGTGCGGTGGCTCACGCCTGTAATCCTAGCACTTTGGGAGGCTGAGGTGGGTGGATCACCTAAGGTCATGAGTTCAAGACCAGCCTGGCCAACATGGTAAAACCCTGTCTCTACTGAAAATACAAAAAAATTAGCCAGGCGTGGTGGCGGGCGCCTATAATCCCTGCAACTTGGGAGGCTGAGGCAGGAGAACTGCTTGAACTCAGGAGGCAGAGGTTGCAGTGAGCCGAGATTGCGCCACTGCATTCCAGCCCAGGTGACAGAGTGAGATAGATTGTCTCCAAACAAACAAAACGTATTAGTAGGCCAAGCATGGTGGCTCACGCCTGTAATCCCAGCACTTTGGGAGGCTGAGGTGGGCGGATCACAAGGTCAGGAGTTCGAGACCAGCCTGGCCAGCATGGCGAAACTCCATCATCTCTACTAAAAATACAAAAAATTAGCCAGGCGTGGTAGTGCACGCCTGTAATCCCAGCTACTCGGGAGGCTGAGGCAGGAGAACTGCTTGAACCCGGGCAGTGGAGGTTGCAGTGAGCCAAGATCACACCACTGCACTCCAGCCTGGGCGACAGAGTGAGACTCTCTCAAAAAAAAAAAAAAAAAAAATACTAGTGAGAATTCCTCACTCTTTATAACAAACAATCTAAGGCAACATAGACTGTCTAACCACAGAGTTTATCTTAATCCACAGACATTGTTTTCTACCCTTTGATACTTCTTCCTATAGCAGAGAACTACAAATATGACCTTTTTTACCAACATGTGCTACTTCTAACTTGGCATTTAAAAGCTACTTTTTAGCTGAAAACCCCTCTTAAGATCTCCACAGTAGTAGCTATCATCTTCCTCACAGAGTTACCATGTAGGACAATTGCTGCATCCTACAGTGCTGGATGATTAACTGGGTTCTTTCACAATCTCTTCAAATTGCAGACTACATTGTGGACCTTTGTAGTAGCTCATAAACCTGAATTGCTCTGGGTCTCCTATTATACCTCACACAAATAACATGGATGTTTCTGTAGAATTGTCCTTCAATTTAGTGAGGCTATTAATGGGAATGTTACTGCATATGATTCTAGAATATAAAAGGCTGAGAGAAAGCAGCTGTTATGCTACTTGGGTGAAGTAGTAGTCAAATCAGAATATACTCAAACGAGGGTGACGACTGAAGTTGCCATGAAAAAATGAGGTAGTCTTAGCATAATGAATGACATTAGGCTCTGGAATTAAACCGCCTGGTGTGACTCTACCATGTAACCTTGGGTGAGTTAGTTTTTTTCTTTTTTAACCTTATATTAGTACCTACTAACTCACAGAACTATAAGGGCGACAATGCTTTCGAACAATGCCTGGCTCCTGTTTAGCTACTTTAGGCATATCTCAAATATTTAATATGTTAGTGTTTTTACATCAGCTTTAGAAATTGGCCTATCAATACTGATAATTGTATATGACACACAAGGAAAAACAAGCACTGGTCATACCACTTTTATTTATATTGTTATCTATGTTACATTGTTTATTCAGTATAGAAAAAATATGAATACATTCATAGTATTCTCTTTTAATTTGGTAATTCCACATTGTCAAATATTGACTGTTTTTATATTGGGTGTCCTACCCAATTAAAAAAAAAAGAGGAAGAATGACCTGGCAGACAGTTCCTGTTGTGCCACGTTATTGATATAACAGTAATATCATATATGTCTCTTTTTTTAAACACCTAATTTTGAAAAGACCAATGATTAAACTACTGCTTACTGGCTCAGGGAAATGTTTTAAGAAATAGAAATTAATTCATTCTTTCCCCAAGAAAAACTTTAAGGTAAACATCTTAAAACACCTAAGTGATGAAGGAGAAAATTTGTATTCCTTAAAAAGGGGTCAGTGCTGAAAGAAAATTGCATGGTAGACCCCACTGCACAACGGTTCTGCACCAAAAGAAAAATGAGGACCATATTAACATAATTATGTTGGAGAGAAGAAAAACCCACACTTAGAAGTCAGGTTTCTTTTAAAACTCCTTGTTACAAATAGAATCAATGATTATATCTCAGACATAATAATGGGTCAAACTCACAAAATCAGTGCTACAAAATACAGTATTTTTCCATCACTTTTAGTTGTAATGTACACTATGTACAGAAAGATAATACTACCTATTTTAAACTAAATATAGATGAACAAACAGCTTGTTAAAAACCAGAATCAGGGCTTATAAATAGTGCAGAAAATGCAAACGCCAAAAAAACGATGCCTCCTATGATTGTCACTGGAAGAGAGAGAAAAAAAGTCAAATACAGTAAAATTCCTATACCTTGATACCGTACAAAATGAAAAGGGAGCCGATGAGGCGGCCAATTATTCTTCCAATCTATTAAACTAACCTTGAAAACAAATTACAATCACTTCAACCCCTTTTACATAACAAGGAACAATACTTAACATGCTTGACTGTGAACACTAAGAATCAGGTTTTCTCCAGCACTGTTTTGAGAAATGACAGGATTGTATTAAATCCAGACAGTGCTGGCAAGCAACAGTAGAACTATAACTCATCTTAAAATCCAGTTATAAAAGAAAATGTTCAGGTCTTCTGACTAACGAAGAGACAATTCTTGCATCTCTAGACCTAACTGTGGCTTCACAGGACATATTCAGCAGAATCAGTACATATGGTCTCCACATGATTCCAGTCTTGTAAGACACATTTTTAAAGCCAAAAACTTCTTATACTTCCAAATGACAATTGTTTTACTAAGATAATATGTTAACAAGAAGCTACTACGAATTCGATAAAAATGACTTTGTATTTTGCTAACTTCTACACAGGTGAAAAAAGTCCGTATTTGCAATACCAGGATTAATACCTCTATAAGAGATGGTAGGTAATTACAAAAACCAAGTATACTTCAGCAGCAGAAATTTAAATAATCAAAGCTAACACCTTTTAATCTCTCAGTGATTCTAAAATGTTATCTGATTTGTAATTTTCAAGACTTACCAGTTCTGACAGAGATTTTCTGTGCTATCATTCTTCCTCCAATTACTGCCAATCCCGTGCACAGGCAGTGCCCCACAGTTCCACCCACGGCTACACCATAGGGGTCCTGGAAGCAAGCGTCACAGCATTAATTCAAAACCAAGGTGACAACTGCTGCTTGAGAACCGTAACAATTCAGAAGCACTAAAAATGGTGGCCAACAATTAAAAAGCATAATAGTTATAAAAATGCAGGTGTATAATAAATTTATGAAAGGTGTAATGGCTGCTTGAAGGAATATGTACCAGTTATACTTAAGACTAGACCTAAAAGTTGAAATAACCCAAATCAATTTGTAAAGTCAAACAAATCCTGATGAAATAAAGCTAATCGAACCTTTCAGCAGTTATTAAACTTCCTTCACAGGCAATACGTAGCACTGCTATGACAAGTGCTAGGGAGGATTTTAAGCTAGACATCTGTTCCCTCAGATACTGCTTGGTATTACGAGAAACTCAGTCAATCCTTCACAGAATAGTATGCCTCTGCTTCCTGGGAACAGAAACCCTGCCTCAGTGCCAGGAATCAAGGATTTATCCAGTGAACACATGCTACCTGAGCAAAGCAGGCACTCAGATTAGGGGGAGAGGGGTATGTAGTAAAAGTTTCCCAGAAGATAGGCCTGAAGAATGAACAGGGCATAGTGAGAATGTGATTTTGTTTTGTGGGAGAAGGAACATGCTAAATAGAAAGCAAAGGCCAGCAGTACCAGACAACCAGCTGCAGAGCCCTTCAGCATTTCACAAAAGGAGGTCATGAGGGTAGGTGGGAGCCCAGGTCAGGGAGGACCCTATCATCTTGGAGTTTAAACTGTGTCCTCAGACACTTGTTGGTTTTTAGCTGGAAAGTAACAGAACAGATTAATGCTTCAGAAGTCCGCTAGGCCAGGTGCAGTGGCTCATGCCTGTAATCCCAACACTTTGGGAGGTTGAAGCAAGAGGATTGCTTGAGCCTGGCAGTTTGAGACTAGCCTAGGCAACATAGTGAGACCTCATCTCTACAAAAAAATTAAAAATTAGCCAGGCATCCTAGCAAGCACAAGTGGTCTCAGCTGCTCGGGAGGCTGAGGTGGGAGGATCATTTGAGCCCAGGAGGTCGTGGCTGCAGTGAGCTATGATTGTTCTCCATCCTGGGCAACAGAGCAAGTCCCTATCTCAAAAATTTTTTAAAGTCTAGTGGAGAGAAAGAACCAGAGGGGAACAAGACTGAAGGAAGGGTGATCCACTGCGATGCTATGGCAACAGCCCTGGGAAGAAACTGCGTTGCCCCAGATCGGGGCAGATGACTGTAGGCAAAGAGCAGGTAAATTTGAGAGAAATTAAGAAGGCAAAATTAACATACCTCCATGATAAATGAATGATAGGCTTTATGGAAAAATATCAGAGCCAAGCATAGTGGAGCCAGCCACTCAGGAGGCTAAGGCAGAAGGATCACTTGAGGCCAGGAGTTCAAGGCTAGCCTGAGCAGTACAGCGAGATCCCGTCTCTTAAAAATAAAATAATGGTGCAGTGGTTCATGCATGTAGTTCCAGCTATTCAGGAGGCTGAGGTGAGAGGATCACTTGAGCCTGAGTTTGAAGCTACAGTGAGTTATGATCACACTACTATGCTACAAATTCCATCCTGGGTGACAAAGCAAGACTCCATCTCTTATTAAAAAAAGAAAAATAGGCTGGGTGCAGTGGCTCACGCCTGTAATGCCAGCACTTTGGGAGGCCGAGGAGGGTGGATCACGAGGTCAGGAGACTGAAACATGGTGAAATGCTGTCTCTACTAAAAATACAAAAAATTAGCCGGGTGTGGTGGCAGGCACCTGTAGTCCCAACTACTGGGCAGGCTGAGGCAGGAGAATTGGCTTGAATCCAGGAGGCTGAGGTTGCAGTGAGCTGAGATCGTGCCACTGCACTCCACCCTGGGTGACAGAGTGAGACTCCATCTCAAAAAAATAAATAAATAAATAAAGCATGACACCCAAGTTTCTCTCCCACAATTGATGAACTATGTATGGTAAGACCAATGTGATTTTTAAAGTTAAGAGTCAGTTGAATCAGGGTGGGTGGATGGTTCACACATGTAATCTCACCACTTTGCGAGGCCGAGGCAGGCAGATCACCTGAGGTTGGGAGTTTGAGACCAACCTGGACAACATGGTGAAACCCCATCTTCACTAAAAATACAAAAACTAGCCAGACTTGGTGGCACATGTCTCTAATCCTAGCTACTCGGGAGGCTGAGGCAGAAGAATCGCTTGGACCCAGGAAGCAGAGGTTGCAGCAAGCCAAGATTGTGCCACTGTACTCCAGCCTGGGTGACAGAGCAAGACTCTCAAAAAAAAGAGTCAATAAACCTGTTACAGAGAAAGCAGAAAGAGAAGAATGTTGATAGCATAATCATGAGGGACAAAGGCAGCATTCAAGGAAGGACAGAGAAAGAAGGGTCCACAGGAGAAAGCAAGTGAGGTGGCCAGCCAATCACCTCCTGTAAGGACCAGCGGAGGCATCATGCAAGGCCACCGGGAGCTCAAAGCACAACAACATTCCTGGTGAGGCCAGAAACTGGGTTCCCATGGGCTAAGTATGCAAGGAGAACAGAGCCAAGGCTTATTCCCATCACAGCCAAGTCCTCTGACACTGCAGGAGGGCAAGAGTGGGATTTGCGATGTACAATTGAGAAAAGGGGCTTTTTTTTTTCCTTTTAAAGGATGAGAAAAAACTGGTACACACGAACAATGCTCACAAAATGGCTGGGAGAAAGGCAAAATCTAAGCATATTATAAGGGTGGGATTCAGAATACAGGAGGGCAGAGGGGGTTGCCACTGTGATGGGTGGGAATGAAGAAAGGGAACTGCTACTGCTCTGAAGGAGAAGGGAAAGCCCGCTGTCGGGCAGTGTGTGTGCAGAGACAGGAAACTGGCTGAAGCATCCACTGTGAAGAATGGAAGACTGGGACTACATTTCCCAAATTCTACTTGTGTATTATAAACTGCTACCCATGAAGATGGTTCTATTTGAAAGTAATATTTAGGCCGGGCGTAATCTCAGCACTTTGGGAGGCCAAGGTGGTCAGATTGCATGAACTCAGGAGTTCGAGACCAGCCTGTGCAACATGGCAAAACCCCGTCTCTACAAAAAATACAAAATTAGCCAGGCGTGGTGGTGGGAACCTGTAGTCCCAGACTCAGAAGGCTGAGGTGGGAGGATGGCTTGAGTCCAGGAGGTGGAGGTTGAGGTGAGCTGAGATTGTGCCACTGCACTCCAGCCTGGTTGACAGAGCCAGACCCTGTCTCAAAAAAAAAAAAAAAAGAAAGAAAGAAAATATTTAAAAATTCACTAGATTAAGTAAAATAAACTAGTATTTAACTAGTTCCTTTAATATAGGACTTTCCAGTCTTTATTTGTATACTGAGTCGTCTTTTTTTTTTTTTTTTTTTTTTTTTGAGATGGAATCTAGCTCTGTCGCCCAGAGTGGAGTGCAGTGGCGCGATCTCGGCTCACCCGGGTTCAAGAGATTCTCCTGTCTCAGCCTCCCGAGTAGCTTGGACTACAGGCGTGGGCCACCATGCCTGGATAATTTTTGTATTTTTCACCATGTTGGCCAGGCTGGTCTCGAGCTCCTGACCTCAGGTGATTTGCCTGCCTCAGCCTCCCAAAGTGCTGGGATTAAACGCGTGAGCCACCACACCTGGCCCAAGTCTTAAAAAGAAAAAACAAAACAACAGGGATATATTATTTGCCAAATTTGACTCTGAATTTCTTCCTTCCCCCTCACCCTTTTTTGGCCTAGAACCAATTCAAGTCTCAAAGGACACTAGGATTATATGAAATCCAATTTGGGAACATTAAATCATGTTGGAAGCAAAGATAAAACTGCATACTAAAATGGCCTGAACTAGACAACTGCATGGTTCATAAGAAAAATTACCAACAAAAATAGGAATACTAAGGGAACAGGAAAAGACACAACATTTCTGCCATTTAAGAGCTCATTAAATATCCCCGCAGTGCAGTTAGTATGGAAGTGTGGCTAACACTGAATGTGCCATGTGGGGGACCGTGCTAGATACCCTGCGTGTGTTATTTCATCTGCAAACCGATCCACAAAGCAGGTAATCCCCATTTTTGGATGAGAAAATGCAGGGAAGTGCAGTAATGTGATTATACAGCAAGAGACTCAAAACCCAGTCAGCACGTGCCATACTGCTAGAATGGACCAGGGTGTCTCGTAGGTAGGGAGCCTCAAGCCTTTCACACGTCACTCTATGGCATAGAGTCTATGCCACAGAGTAGAGAGAAAAACGCAGTGATTCTGCTGTCATGATAACTCACCCTGGTAGAATCACTACCACCTCAACAAAATGGTTACTTACTATTGAGTCCCAACTCTGGCAATCTGAGAGCCAATAAAAGGCTAGAAATCAAGAAGAATATAGGGTACAGCCATTAAATAAATAAATAAATATATATATATATATATATATATATTTTTTTTTTTTTTTTCTTAAGATAGTGTCTCACTCTGTCACCTAGGCTGGAGAGCAGTGGCACCATCTCGGCTCACTGCAACCTCTGCCTCCCGGTTTCAAGTGATTCTCCTGCCTCAGCCTCTCTAGTAGCTAGGATTACAGGCACCCGCTACCATGCCCAGCTAATTAAAGTGATATTTTTAAAGAAAGTTTGTTTTATGAGAATCAAATGAAAACCAGAGTTCCATTTTTTTTCCCCAAAATACAGCATTTTTGAGGCTTCCCTGACAAAATAGCCTTTCCCATCTATGTTAGTCCTGGCCTTCAACTGTCTTGTATTTTAAACCACAGCCTATAATTAAAGAACTTGTTCTTTTATGATAGTTCCAAGGAATTAGAAACAATTTTACTCTTATAAAAAGAGAATCTGATATAAACACAGATAAGAAATAGTATCAGTTAAGATGAAAAAGAGGTTGAAAAGTGGCAGCAGTATTCCATTCCACAACCGTCTCCACATGAAATCTTAATAAATCTATGTGAACAATGACAGGCGCCTCATATAAAACCTTGCTATTCCCATCAAAAGAAAAATTAAAAAATAAAAAACCAATGGGCATGTTTTAAATAAGTGGCATTGAACAACTGTGAAGAAGGCCATAGCCAGCCAGCTTACTCCCTCACACAAGTCACCCGATCTCTCTGGGGGTCAGGTTCTTCATCTGAAGAGTAAAAGCTACAAGAAGATGAGCTGAGGTCTCTAGCTTCCCACTCCAGAACTTAGGATTCTTGGGCTAAGACTTTTTGAACAAAAAGTTCCTACACAGAAACAAACAAGTCACCTAGACCAGAGCAGTGACTCTCGCCTATAATCCCAGAAGGATTATTTGCGAGGCTGAGGCAGGAAGTTTCAGGCCAGGGGTTCAAAACCGGCTGGACAACATGGTGAGACCCCACCCCTACCAAAAAGTAAATAAATAAATTACCCATAATAGCAGTACGCAACGATAGATAAGCACTGAAATAAAAATAATGTTTTTATTTCCTTAAGTCTTTTTTGTTCTTTTTATATATTATTTATTTAATTTTTTGAGATAGCATCTTACTCTGCTGCCCAGGCTGGAGTGCAGTGGTGCAATCTAGGCTCACTGCAACCTCTGCCTCCCCGGTTCAAGCAATTCTCCTGCCTCAGTCTCCTGAGTAGCTAAGATTACAGGCATGAGCCACCTTGCCCGGCTAATTTTTGTATTTTTAGTAGTAGGGGTTTCTCCATGCTGGTCAAGCTGGTCTCAAACTCCTGACCTCAGATGATCCGCCCACCTTGGCCTCCTAAAGTGCTGGGATTACAGACGTGAGGGACGGCACCCGGCCTTCTTTTTATATTTTAAAAGTAAACCTCCTTTTAAAATTTTTCCATGTCACTGAAATGATGTTGAAGAGTGAATATTCTAAGAGCTACACAGAGATTTGTAAACAGCTGGACCAATTTTCTGCTGGATTACTAGGCTGTTTCTAAATTTTTACTAAGTTACAATAATTATAAGTAGTCTGTGCAACACTCAATTTCTTTAGTGTAACACATGAACGAAAAGCTATACACTTTTTTTTTTTTTTCAGACTGGGTCTCCCTGTCACCAAGGCTGGAGTGCAGTGGCGCGAACACAGCTCACTGGAGCCTCAACCTCCCAGGCTCAAGCAATCCTCCCACCTCAACCCTCCTGAGTAGCTGGGACTACAGGTGCATACCACCAAGCCCAGCTAGCTACACATTTTTAAGGCTTTAGGTATTAAACACCAAAATGGCCTTCAATAATATTATACTGATTTATATTCTCAACAACTATAAAAAAGAAAGTTCTATGATAAGAAAACCAAGCTAAGATGACAAGTACCACGGCATCATTTTGGCAAAACCAAAGGGAAAAGGATGAGTAAAAAGAGCCCAACTGAGCTTGGTTACAAGAATTTCACCTGCAGGTAGCAGGAACTGGGAGAAGGCCAATTTTAGAGAGCAGCCGAATTATCAGGTGTAAAACAGTCTTGCATATGAAGGAATGCTGTGGCCCACTTCAGTGTGTCCAGTGTTTTCTGGAACAAAGTAATAATAATTACGTTTCATTTTAAACAGTCTCCTCTCAAATATCACTCACCTCTCTAGCTGCCAATACAATTGTAGTTAGTTGAGAGCGATCACCCCATTCTGCTAAGAATGTTAATGTAAGAGCTTGAACAAAAATGGGTGAAATAAAATGCAACCACTTTTTCTGAGGTACTGTTATGCTTGTACCCGTTTCAACATCTCCCGGTCCATTTAAAAGTTTGGTTCGTTGAAACTAAAATAAATAATAAACAAATGAAAGTAAGCACAGGAAGCAAATCAAAATAGCACACAAATCACTTGACTTTTCTAAGTGTTTAAATTCTATGAAATATGCTCCAAAAAAACTACATTTATGTGACCCCCCAAACCTCCCCTCTGAACCACTGGTCTCACACAGCAACAAATGCTATAGTCTCAATCCTTCCGTTTCTCCTCAGCTGAACAAACCAAACAGTATTTACTGCTCTGCTCACTTACTATCCTAGACACCACGGGAGAAACATGTAAAATTATAAAATACAGTTCCTGCTTTTCAGGAGCTTATAATCAACCTAATTAAGGAAACTGATTACCTGTGTTCAGTATTCATCTGTCAGCTTCCTTTCTCTACTACATTCACACCAACCCCAAGTCAGATCACAGACAGGTATAAGAACAGAACAAAGCAAAAGAAGCTATTTTTGTGTAGCCCCGCATATCACACAGATGGGGCCACTGAGAAACCTCTGTAGAGTGTTTATTCCTAGTTGAGTGCCTTTTTGGTCCAGATCAACAGTGCCATGGCTTACTTCTTCATCTTTCTTCTTTAATTCAGCTTGAACTTCTTCCAGTTCCTCTTGACCCTCATCAGGGCTCATCTTTAAGCCTTCCCGAAGCATTCTAATGCCAAAAATGGCAAATAATACAGTTGAAACATAGTATGTATAGACCCTGGGGATGACTGTGGTGGCATAGCCAAACAAAACTGGAAAAAATACAACAGTATGTTTGTTAATCGAGTGTGTATCACGACCAAGGGAACAGTTAACTTCGGAAATAATAATTTATCACTGTTAAAAGAAAAATGGTTCACATTAGAAGCTAATCTAGTATGTAATAACCTCAAGTATTTCCAGATCTTTCTCTCCACCAATAATAAACCATTAGGTCTAGCCCAGGCCTAACACAGCTTACTCAGAAGCCAATGGTCCAGTTGAAGATGGCACATCTTCCTGACAGATGTTAAGTAAGATATTGAACTCCTTTCCAGGCATGTTCAGTCAGAGGCTGGCTTGCCTTATGTTTTGCAAGGCACAGTACCTGGGGTAGAAGTTAGCTCTGAGGCCCTCTCAAGAGCTGAGATTTTATAACTGGGAAGCCATGCCACTTGCATAGTGGAATTTCTTCATCACAAATCTTTAAATCACAAACTTCTAGTGAAGAATCATGACAAGAGTCTCACATAGCAAGATTTAAACTCTGCTCCCTTGTAACTATTTAAAATAAGTACGTTTTATGAAAAAAATCTAAAAATTTCTTATTATATTAAAATAATGTTACAACAGGCTCAAACATTCAGTTCCACTCTTTCCCACTGATAAGGAAAGACATCTGTGTAAGTTATATAAAAAATGATGCTTGGAACTATATCAAGAACTCAAATCCTAATGGTGAAACACAAGTACATCAGTAATACTCATTCAGTAATTAAAACTTAAAAATTCGGCTGGGCAAAGTGGCATAATCCCAGCACTCTGGGAGGCCACGGTGGAAGGACTGCTTGAGCCTAGAAGTTCAAAACCAGCCTGGGAAACATAGTGACACCCTGTCTCATAAACAAACAAAAACAACTATGTAAGGAACAGAGGACATGACCATACATATAATAAATACAATTACTCTGGCCAGGCACGGTGGCTCATGCCTGTAATCCCAGCACTTTGGGAGACCGAGTCGGGTGGATTACTTGAGCCCAGGAGCTTGAGACCACTGGTCAACATGGCGAAATCCTGTCTCTACAAAAAAAATACAAAAATTAGCCTGACGGGGTGACACACGCCTTGGTCCCAGCCTACTTGAGGGGCTGAGGTAGGAGGATCACTTGAGCCCAGGAGGTCAAAGCTGCAGTGAGCTGCGATCATGCCACTGCATCCCAGCTTGGGCAACAGAGTGAGATCCCATCTCAGAAAAAAAAAAAAGAAAGAAAGAAAAATACAATTACTCTTTAATTCACCAGCTCTTTTTATAAAACGGGTGCAACACTTACAAATCTGCCTGTAAATGCATAACCTGTATGTAAATAATTCCCTACATTACAAAACTGAAAAGATCTTAAAATCATGGTTAGAAATGCAGCAAACCTATGTTTGTGTGCACATCTGTATTTAAATTATTGTGTGTGTGTATATGTATGGATTTATATTTGTATATATGTATGTGTACACACAGGATACAAGCATATATTTTCTAGCTCTGTCCACTGAAAAAGACAAGAGGCAAAGACATCTCAGTAACAAGGAGCTCAGTAACCTTGCACCTAGATCTTGGGTTCTAATACCATTCTCCCCTAAAAAGCTCCTCGAAGCTCCGCCGAGAAATGGCCAGTTCCAGGACTGGGCAGAGCAGGTGCATGATGAACCTGTAATATCTTGTTGTACTAGAAAGTGAGGAGCAAAATCAAATGGGAGCATGCCACAAAGACACAGGACACAGTTTGGAGAGGCTCTCACTGGCCTAACATCGGATAATTTAAGCAGCAAAATAGTTAAATAATTAATTATAACCCATTGAAAAAAGGAATCCATAAGTTTGTACTGCTAGTAAAAAGACAAACAAATGGGAAAGGAAGGAGAGCTCTTGCTGGCAGTAGAATACCAAGGCTCACTGGTGAATATGCAAGAAGTATTAGAATTAAAAGCATCATTTTGCAAGCATCAATGAAAGATCTAATTATGCAAGAATCATCAATTGATGCAAAATCTTTGGAGAAATTTTGATGAGGAAGAGGGTATTTGTACTGTCTTTAAGTATATCCCTACAGATTAGATAGTAGTTGCAAGGGAAGACAAAGACAACACAGAAAAGAAATATTGACTGGGTCACCAAAATTAATGTCACCAATGAGGAATAAATGGACACCATGTGCTTCCAGATGAGACATTCTTGGAGAGACAAAGTATCACCTACGCAGTTTTCTAGTCAGGAATGCCTACCTCAATCTAACCATCAGGAAACATCAGACAAACAAAAAATGGGGAACAGTCCATTCCTGGGGTGGAGGGAGGAGGGATACACTGTAATTCTCCCAAAAAGGTTGATGTCAGAAAACATTTTAAAAAAAGGCTATGGATATATTTCAGATTAAAAGACTAAAAAGATAATAAATAACTAAATGCAATATCTGACCTAGACCGAAGGGAAAAACACTGATATAAAGGACATTATTGAGGGGTCAGGGGCAAGGGGAGAGAGAGCATTAGGACCAATACCTAGTGCATGCAGGGCTTAAAACCTAGATGACAGGTTGATGAGTGCAACAAATCACCATGGCACATGTATACCTGTGTAACAAACCTGCACATTCTGCACACGTATCCCAGAACATAAAGTATAAAAAAAAAGTGGTTAAATCTATAAAACTAAATAAAGCTATAAAAGAGAAGATGTAGAAATAAACACATATGATTTAACAGTTGAGGCAAAAGAATATAAAGACTGTTAAACCCACTTAAATTACATAAAACTGATAACACAAGTGAAATATTTAATAAATTTCATGTCCTTTTTTTTTTTTTTGAGATGGAGTCTCACTCTGTCGCCCAGGGTGGAGTGCAGTGGCACGATCTCAGCTCACTACAAGCTCTGCCTCCTGGGTTGACGCCATTCTCCTGCCTCAGTCTCCCAAGTAGCTAGGACTACAGATGCCCGCCACCAAGCCTGGCTATTTTTTTGGATTTTTTTAGTAGAGACGGGGTTTCACCGTGTTAGCCAGGATGGCCTCGATCTCCTGACCTCGTGATCCGCCTGCCTCAGCCTCCCAAAGTGCTGGGATCACAGGCGTGAGCCACCGCGCCCAGCCTATGTCCTTTCAAAAAACAAGAAAGGACATTAGGTCATCCAAAATTAAAATATGGATGACAGATTCAAGTACTGTATCAATACATAATATATATTAAATGTTGTGATTATATGTGTGCATTATATAGCTTATAAATAATGTATATACGTATATGTACACACTATAGACAGGTATTTAAACAACGTGTATATATACACATTTACAATTTTATTTAGATAAGAGTACAAATGCTAAAACAAATGGGATAAAACGTTAACAACAGGTGAATCTAGGCAAAAGGTATGTAAGTGTTCTTCATACTATTTTATTTTTGCTGCTTTGTAAACTTAAAATTATTTCTATAAAATGTTTAAAAATTGTAAAATGATGGGCCAGGGGCCAGGCGTGGTAGCTCACGCCTGTAATCGCAGCACTTTGGGAGGCCAAGGCGGGCGATCACTTGAGGTCAGGAGTTTGAGACCAGCCTGGCCAACATGGTAAAACTCTATCTCTACCAAAACATACAATAAGTAGCCAGGCGTGATGGCATGTGCCTGTAGTCTCAGCTACTTGGGAGGCTGAGGCAGGAAAATCGCCTGAGCCTGGGAGATGGAGGTTTAAGTGAGCTGGGATCATGCCACTGCACTCCGGCCTGGGTGACAGAGCAAGAGTCTGTCTCAAAATAAATAAAAAGATAAATAAATAAAAATTTAAAAAATAAATACAAGGTAAAAGGATGGGCAGGCACACATACCTATAATATCAGTACACTGGGAGGCTAAGGTGGAAAGACAGCTTGAGCCCAGGAGTTCAAGATCAGCCTGGGCAACACAACCAGACCCTGTCTCCACAAAAAAACAAAAAATTTAGCTGGGCATGGTGGCATGAGCCTATGGTCCCAGCTACTCAGGAGGCTGAGGTGGAAGGATCACTTGAGCCCAGGAGTTCCAGGTCTCAGTGAGCTATGATCATGCCACTGCACTCCAGCCTGAGTGATAGAGCAAGACTCAATCTCTAAAAATAAATAAAAAATAGCCCTATCATCTCATTAAGAGATGTATTTCCAATTTTTTAAAATGATTATTTAAATTTATAATATATTTTCTTTGAGTACTAATAACTATAACAACTCAATTCATAGAGTTAACACTTAAGAGATTTACTAGGAGAAATTTACAATATCTTTGAAAATTCAATGATATTAAATGCATATTTTTATTGCAGGTAGATATGATGGGGTGATCCATATATATATTTGTTTAGGCTCATAAAGTGAAGCAGTGGGGGTGGACAAGGAAGAAAGAAATCTGTAACTGGTTTGTCATCGATTAGTTGTATACACCATTGCACTTGGACCAGCTTTGTAATAAATTTTGAAGCAAAAATTTATAATCATTAGAGTAAAATTAAGGGAAGTAAATGAAAATATAAATTATAGGAAGAAAAAAATGTAAATTTCCAACTGTTAAAGAAGTATATTCACATTTGTTTTAAAGGAATGATGGTGATAGTGGGTATCAAATTGCTAATGGTATTTAGAGCCACTGGGTATATTTTAAAAACACCCTAACAGTCTCCCTTTTTTTTTTTTTTTTTTTTTTGAGATGGAGTCTCACTCTATCACCCAGGCTGGAGTGTAGTGGCGCGATCTCAGCTCACTGCAACCTCTGCCTCCTGGGTTCAAGCGATTCTCCTGCCTCAGCCTCCTGAGTTGCTGGGATTACAGGTGCACATTACTATGCCCAGCTAATTTTTGTATTTTCAGTAGAGATGCGGTTTCACCACGTTGGTCAGGCTGATCTCGGAACTCCTGACCTCGTGATCTGTCCACTTCGGCCTCCCAAAGTGCTGGGATTACAGGCATGAGTGACTGTGCCCAGCCCTAACTGTCTTACTTTACACAATATAACAGAAATTAGATCTTTGCAATTCCTTAAATTGAAGATGAAAAATTTCAGACAACTATGCGAGAGGGGGTACAAAATTATTTTAGAGGATACACAAGGAAAGGATACACAAGGAAAAGGTTGGAAGACCACAAATATGGTGTAAGCCAAATTCCCATAAGACTAGGTTAATGACTCAGTGACTCCATGTCACACAACACGCTTTCCCTTTAATTCAGCGAACTCATGAGAGGGAAAAGCACACTCACCTGACAAGCATGTCATTAGTCCCAAGGCAAGCATTGCACCAGCCAGCACGGTCAGGCGGTTATAGCGCATTGCCATGATGGCTGCTATAAAAAATGTCTTATCACCCAATTCAGATACAATAATAACTGATATGGCAGCGACAAATGCATGGATAAATCCCAAATTAGTTTGGGTAGCAGGATCTTCTTTATTGGTATGAACTGGAGCTGCTGGTGTAAATATTTTCTGGAAAAAAAAAATCAGTTACTTCTTAAAATCATTATTCAAAATTATTTTATTTTGCACGTAAATAAGATTTAGTTTTTTTGAAAATTTTCTTGTCATGGTCATTACACTTATTTGCTGTCTAATCACTCTGAAAGCCATCAGTAACGACGGTAACCTCTGACGATGGTTGCTACAATTTGAGTATCCCTTACCTGAAATGTATGGGACCAGAAGTAGTTGGAATTTTGGATTTTTTTAGATTTTGGAATATTTATATCATAGTTGAGTACCCCTAATCCAGAAATCCAAAATGTTCCATTGAGCATTTCATGTATGTCAGTGCTCAAGTTTCAGATTTTGGAGCACTGTGGATTTTAGATTGAGGATACTAAACATGTATAATGCAGATTTACATATAATTCTCCAAAACAATTTTAAGAACAGAGTACAGACCTGCTATATCCATGCATTAAAATTCCCCCTTTTTTTTTTTTTGAGACAAAATCTCACTCTGTCACTTAGGCTGGAGTGCAGTGGTGTGATCTTGGCTCACTGCAACCTCCACCTCCCAGGTTCAAGCGATTCTCCTGCCTCAGCCTCACAAGTAGCTGGGTTTATAGGTATGCACCACCAAGCCCAGCTAATTTTTGTATTTTTAGTCAAGACGGGGTTTCTCATCATGTTGGCCAGGCTGGTCTCAAACTCCTGACCTCAAGTGATCCACCCACCTCAGCCTCCCAAAGTGCTGAGATTACAGGCGTAAGCCACCACGCTTGGCCAAAATTACCTTATTTGTTAGGCATTTGTGATTTCAGATTTAGTTCTTAGCTACATCTCATTCAAATTTGTATTAGTAACTTGCATGAAAGACCCAGGTATGTTTAAAAAACATTTGAACGACAGGAAGCTAAGAAAAATTTCATTAACACTCTGAAGGACAGAGTAAGACCCACAAACCTCAGCAGGGTATAGAGAGTTGGTTCCAGCTAAGACAAGTTTAATACAGCTGTTAACACGGATGGTCCTAAGCTGAAGTCTAAAAATATCTTAGAAGGTAAAGTGGCATGGTGGCGGAAGCCTATAATCCCAGTTACTTGGGAGGCTGAGACGGGAGAATTGCTTCAACCTGGGAGGCAGAGGTTGCAGTGAGCTGAGACTGCGCCCATTGCACAATGGGCAATGAGTGAAACTCTGTCTCAAAAAAAAAGAAGGTAAAGTGGCCTAATGAAAAAGACAAACCAGTGTCTTGGCTGTCATTACGCTGTAAATGTGACAAAGCTTCAAAAAAGCAGTAAGCTCTTCGCATGAAGGAGTTAATGACAAGTCCAACGTTATTCTATGCTGCTCAGACCTTCCCCAAAGTTCTATATACAGTTCTAAAGCACTGCACTGCCCTCTGAAGATTAGCAGATGTCAAAGACTCTAAAACCAGGGATGGCAAGTTACTGAACCAAAACCCAGCCTATAAGAGCAAAAAAAGGTTTTTTACATTTTTAAGAAGTTACAAGAAATAAGAAGAAAGAGAAAAGGAGGGAAGGCTGGTGGGAGGCAAGGAGGAGGGAGGGAAGGAAAGGAAGATTATGCATCAGAGATTGGTAGCCTGCAAATACATGGCAACTACAAGAAGTTTGCTGACTTGGCTCTAAAACAATCCCGTGAGAGACCAGGAAGGACGGGGTATCATGTTCCAATAATTGGGAAAGTTTTTAAGTGAATCTATCCAATCCATACGGTCCTAAGAGGCAGAACTAAAAAGTTAGAGATGGCAGGTTTTAGCTTAACAGAGAGGAGAGATTTCTGTCTCCAAAGACGCACCCAAAGTTGGAACAGACTGCTAGAGGAGGTGGTAAATACCCTTCTCTTCTCAACGTCTGAGTTCCAGAGAAGGGAACCACCACTCCCAGGAAATGGGCTAGACAAGCGGTTCTCAACCAGGGCGATTTTGTCTCCCAGGGGACATCTGACAATGCTTGTGGACATTTTTAGTTACAATCAAAGGGGAACTACTGGCATCTAGTGGGTAGAGGCCAGAAACGCTGCTAAACATCCTACAATGCACAGGACAGCCCTTCCACAACCAAGAATTATATATCCAAAATGTCAACAGTTCCCAGACTGAGACGCCCTGGGCTAGATAAACCACTTCCAAAGGTCTCTTCCAATCCTAATAACTTATTTTTAATTTTTAAAGCTTATGAATCTCTAGAAACCCAAGAGATAAAGAAAAAGAAACCCAAGAACATAGTAATTTTGGACAGCGTAAAAACAGATTTATTACAAAGGCCCTAGTCACAGGTAAGAATAAAATCATAAATTCTTAGTGTGCATGTCATTCCTTAACACATAACATAAACTTGATTATAAAATTCCACAGTAAAGATCAGAAAAATTTAGGCATTACCATTAAGACTAGACCTCTGAGCTAAATACTGGAGAAATTTAACAAAATGGAAAGTATTTGTTGCCTTGACAGCTGGCTCTTAATGAATTGAGTTTAATTAATTAAGCAAGTATCATTTTAAGGGCTTCTTGCTTTCTCTCCATTATTTTGGTTCCACCTACGTTGACGGTCCTTTAAAAACGAGCTTCCTGCAGTGAGCTGTAATGGCACCATTGCACTCCAGCCTGGGTGATGGAGCAAGCCCCCTTCTCAAAACAACAACTTCCTTTCTCTTCCAATATTAAGAATCCTTATATTTAAAAAAAAAAAAAAAAAAAAAAAAAGGGCATTTCAAATTTCAACTTGGCTCTGACACGTTTTCCTCCTGAAAATGCTTTTTAAAGGTTTGTATAAAATTTCAGGATCTGAAATCCCAGAAAAATTTTAGGAATAAATATACACCATTTATGATCACTTAGCTCTAAGCTCAAACACAAAATGTTTACTTTTTAAATCAAACACAATAGTGATCAAAGCTACACAGTCTCATGGTTTTATAATTCCCAGCCATGAAACTTCAGCCACATTATTTAATCTCTGTTCCTCTGTAAAATGTAGGGATAAAATAAAATTTGCTTTAAGAGTACAGACATGCACCACATGATGACATTTTGATCAATGATGGGCTGAATATGCAGCAGTAGTCCCATAAGATTACAGTACCAAATTTTTTACTTTACCTTTTCTATTTTTTTTATATATATAATGTTACAACTGCCTACAGTATTTAATATAGTAACACGCTGTACAGATTTGTAGCCTAAAAGCCATAGGCTATACCATTTAGCCTAGGTGTATAGCAGGTTATACATCTAGGTTTGTGTTGAGTACACTCTAGGACGTCTGCACAACAATGAAATTGCCTGATAATGCGTTTCTCAGACCACATCCCCATCATTAAGCGATGCTACATATTCTTAAAACCTTCCTACACACAAAACACAAGAAAAATAAACGTAAAGCTTGTTACATACTAAGCTGGTCCTGGGTGGCCAAAATCATACAACCAATCATGGTGACAAGAACTTAAAACGAAAAGTATCAGGGTACCGTGAAGATAGAAGATTTTTTTTAATTAAAATATTAACAGGATTAAAAAGTGATCCATTACCATTCCTTCACTGCTATGTGCAAGGATCATCTTCTTTGTCTAATTCACCTTCACAGGGACACAGTGTAGTGGTTAAGTGTATAGGCTCTGGAATCAGACTGCCAGTTCATAGCCAAGGCATTATTAGTTACGGCGTGACCTTGGGCCAATAGGTACACCCCCCTGTGACTCAAGTTCATCTGTAACATAAGGGCTACCTATGTCTCAAAGGGTTGCTGTGAGGATTAAATGAATAAAGCCCTTTAGGACAGCGCTCAGTACACAGTAAGTGCTCAATTAGTTTTTGTAGTGCCACAAAATATGAACAGTTGAATCTTCCTGAAACTAATTTCATGTTACTTCACTGTTTTAAGAAACGTAATGGTCTTTTCATACCAAATACTTGATTCCGGTAACTATCCAACAGTTCTCACTGAAGCACATACCAGGTTCCCCAAATGAACCTGCTTCTCCATCCTGAAGGATGAGCCAGAGCAGAGTCTAACAAAAAATCATGCAGCCACAAAGGTAGGCCACATAATTTTACATTTTCTGGTAGCCATATATTTAAAAGTAAAACCAGGTAAAAATTTTAATAACATTTTACTTAACCCAATATATCCAAAATGCTACTATTTAAATTATAAGCAATATTTTTAAAACTACTGAGATATTTTAACATTCTTTTTTTCATACTAAATCTTCAGACCCTGGTAGGTATTTACTCACCGCACACCTCAGCTCTGGATTAGCCACATATCAAGTGCTCACAGCCACACATACTCATGGCTCATGGTTACAGTGCTGGGCAGTGCAGCTCCAAAGCACGACAGGCTTTTGCTAACCACAAGCCTTCAGCCACACAGTCCTTTTTCCCTTCCCACCTCCTTTTCGTTATCCCCCTCTTCATCCAGATTCCTCAAGGTCCAACTCAAGTAGAACCTCTTGAGAAAGGCGTATCCCAGCAACTCCAGCTCTTAATGATCCTGACCCACTACAATAAAACTGAATGCAAACTGTGGGCAATGAGTATGGGAGGCCTATTACAGAAAAAAGTTCAAGACAGAAACACTCAAGGAATTGACCTTTTCGGATTACAAATATGTATAAATGTAATGCTATCATTTGTAATAAAGAGACAAAATAACTAAATGTCGGCTGGGCTCAGTGGCTCATGCCTGTAATCCCAGCACTTTGGGAGATGGGTGGAGCCCTTGAGCCCAGGAGTTCAAGACCAGCCTGGGCAACAAAGTGAGACCCTGTCTCTACAAAAAATACAAAAGTAGCTGGGTGTGGTGGCACACACCTGTAGTTTCCAGCTATTTGGGAGGCTGTGAGGTGAGAGGATCGCTTGAGCCCAGGAGGTGCAAGTTGCAGTGAGCAGAGATGACATCACTGCACTCCAGCCTGGGCAACAGAGTGAGACCCTGTCTCAAAACAAAGAGAAAGAAAAAAACAACTAAATGTCCATTGATAGAAAACTAGTTAAATAAATGGTAGATCCACATAACGGAATATTATAGAGCTAAAATAATAATAAGAATGTTCTATACACTAATATAGAAAATCATTAAGATATTTTGAAGTTGAGAAAAAGTATATACTACGTATGTGTGCATGTGGATGGTGTAAGTATCATAAATACACACCAAGTCTCAAGAAACAAGTTAATGATGAATGTTTCCAGGAAAGGAACCAGAATGACTAGAACAGGGGTTGGCAAACTTTTTCTAGAATACAAAAAAGGAAAAGAGATGTAACTTCTCATTCTACATTCTTCTGTATCTTCTGGAATTTTTAACTTTCACACCATTATAGACACATGCTATGTACCATTTCAAAAACTTCCTGACCCAACATCTTATGCCAGCTATGGAGGATAGCAGGTCCAACCAAAAAGCACTTCAGGCAGGTCCAACCAAAAAGCACTGCTCTGTATTTACTCATTCACTACCTGGAAGTATGGGAAGTTAATAGCTGTAGGGCTACCAATATGGAAGCTGGTTCTAAGATTCATTTCATAAGCCTCCTGGGAAGTTTCAGTGGGATTTCAGTGGGATTCAGTACTAGTCACTCATGGAGTGGCTAACTTGAAAATACATCACTCCTTTTCTGCATATACCTCTTTTCTGTACTGACAATGTGAAAGAATATAGGCATGTTCTGAGAACAAGAAGTAAACCATCAGAAGAATGGTTGGGGCAAGATGAGAAAGATAAACTGGGCCTGAAATTCTTTATGTTTGTGGACAAGCTCAGAGGCAAGAGGGAAGTCATTACATATTTTTGTGTAACACATAAACACCATCAAGGCACTGTGACCAATTATCAGGGCAGAGTGGGGAGTATCAGCCACTGGATCAATCAGGAGGTCAGCTGCATGAAAGCCGTGTTAAGACAAATAAGAGAAGGAAAAAATTCTGCACACGATGGAAAGAAAAATCACTAGACCTTTAAAAAAAGGTAGGCGGGATGGGGGGAATCAAAGATGGTGGTGAGGTTTTCTGGTTGGCAGAAATATTAGTACTCTTAAAATGCTATTATGTATTTAGTACTCTTAAAAGGTATGTCGGAAAGGGGAATAAAAACAAGGGGTTTGGTTTCATATACATTCCACTTGGGGTGATAAAAAGCATTTCAAATGAAGGTTTGAAAGAGGTTATCGGAAATGGATCACCAGAGTTTAGCCTAGGACAGCCTCAAGGTATCTAGCCTCAAGGTTGCCAGCCTTCGTGTCCTCAATAGGCTCTTGGAAACTGCAACTTTAAGTGAAATGATGTAAAAGAAAACCAACTTTCTTTTCTCATCAATGTTATAATGAAACAACACTGAATTAAAATGACATCATTGATGTCATTTCACTTAAAGTGACCATTTCCAAGAATCTATTAATAACATTAAGTGAGGACGTACTCTATCTGGTTGCTGGCAGCCCAAATTTATCAGCTAAAGCTCTGCAAGTAGATGAGATTGCCAACAGATAAGGCAAAGAGATAAAGTTCAAAGAATGCGCCTTAGAGAATGTCTTTATTCAAAGAAGGTGGAGGGAGGAAAAAAATAGGGAAAAAAACTATCTTAGATATTTCGAGAGCCAGGCAGCAACTAAAGCATCACAGACCGTCAGGTTAGGGTGCGCTACTAACTAGATGCGAGATATTTTCAGACATATTGTTGCATTTCATATTCAAAAAAACTTAGGAGCTGTTTTAAGTTTTAATACAGGAAAACTGAGGTCAAACGGGCTTCATTATTCTGCCAAGTTCATACACCTGAGATGGATTCTTAAAAAGTAGAGAATTAACAGTGTCAAATGAGAACTGAAAAAGATCCCTGGATTTAGCAATTTGCTAACTTACAAGATTCTTTCAAAAAATGGAATTTGTGGTGGCTCATGCCTATAATCCCAGCACTTTGGGAGGCCGATGCAGGAGGATTGCTTGAGGCCAAGAGTTCGAGGCCAGCCTGGGCAACATAGTGAGACCTCATCTCCACAAAAAAATAAAATAAAATAAATAAAATTAGCCAGGTGTGGTGGCATGCATCTGTAGTCCCAGCTACTTGGGAGGCTGAGGTGGGCGGATCACTTGAGCCCACTAGTTCCAGGCCGCAGTAAGCTATGATTGTGCCACTGAACTCCAGCCAGGGCGACAGAGCAAGACCCTATCTTTAAAATTAAAAAAAGAATTTCAAGGAAAAGGCAAGGACTGAAGCCAGATAACAACATACTAAAGTAAAGTGAAAAAGCAGCAAATCCCCTAGTTAGAAGTTTGGTTTATAAAACTGAAGAAACTAATATGGCTGGGCACGGTGGCTCACGCCTGTCATCCCAGCACTTTGGGAGGCCAAGGTGGACAGATCTGAGGTCAGGAATTCAAGAGCTGCCTGGCAAACGTGATGAAACCCCGTCTCTACTAAAAGTACAAAAAAAAAAAAAAAAAGCCAGGCGTGGTGGCGCACACCTGTAGTCCTAGCCACTCGGAAGGCTGAGGTTGCAGTGTGCCAAGATTGTGCCACTGCACTCCAGGCTGGGCAACAGAGCAAGACACTGTCAAAAAAAAAAAAAAAAAAAAAGGAAAGAAAGAAAGAAGGAAGGAAGGAAGGAAAGAAAAGAAAACGAAACTAATAGTCAAGTTAAGATTAAATGAATGACCTTTTTCTTTCTTTTCCAAAATAAGAGAAACATATGAACATGTGTAAGCAGATATAAAGGAAGCAATGGGAAGGGAGAGAATAAAGGCACTGAGGGAGGAGAATAGGAACGTGGACACAGAGAGGAGGTACACAAAGGATGACAGTTTTGTCCAAAACATGAAAAAGGCAGACAGTACAGGCACAGAAGAATATACTTAGATGCATACAGGATTAGATGCAGTGTGCAATTTCAATTTTGGTATTCCACTATTCAGTTATACAGTGTTATATATCATGGTAAGTAATGAGATACTAGTGTTTTGGTACAAATACCACTATTTCAGTATTTTAATAATGTCTGAAACACACCTTACTTACATCTTGAGAGCAGGATTAACAACTTAAGATTTTTTTTTAAAAACTTGCTTAATAAAAACTCTTTTCTAGTTAAAATTTTAATTCCAAATGTAAAAATGGTAAAAAAAAAAAAAAAAAGAAAAGAAAAGAAAAGAAAAAGGCACCCTCATTTAGAAAGTATTCTTTTATACTTTCATGATCCTCAAGAGAAGGAAGAAAAAGAAAATCAAAGAAAAAAGTAATTCCTATTCTAGTTCTAGAGTTCAAATAAACACAAATGTGACTGTATTGAAATTGATACAGATACCTGCATCGGAATCTCCATCTATACATGATGAAACTAGAGAAGATGAAGATGCTTTCCTTGAAACAAAATCTACAGCTTGCTACCAAGAAAAAAACTGATGTCCCTGCAAAAAAACAAAAACAAAGTTGCTCAATAAGTTATCAAACAAGAGGTGAGATTATCTGAAGACAAAGGAGTCAGAAGAAAATGCTTACAATTTGCTTAGAACTGTCTCCTGGGCACTACTAAGTCAAAAAAGCTTTTTTTAGGGGCCGGGTGTGGTGGCTCATGCCTGTAATCCCAGCACTTTGGGAGGCCCAGGCGGGCGGATCACGAGGTCAGGAAATTGAGACCATCCTGGCTAACATGGTGAAACTCCATCTCTACTAAAAATACAAAAAATTAGCTGGGCGTGTGGCGGGCACCTGTAGTCCCAGCTACTTGGGAGGCTGAGGCAGGAGAATGGTGTGAACCCGGGAGGCAGAGCTTGCAGTGAGCCGAGATCACGCCACTGCACTCCAGCCTGGGCGACAGAGCGAGACTCCGTCTCAAAAAAAAAAAAAGCTTTTTTTAAAAGTTGTAAAAATGTGCGCAAAAATATATATGCACTTAGGCCGGGCATGGTGGCTCATGCCTGTAATCCTAGCAACTTGGGAGGCGTGGTAGGTGGATCACTCGAGGTTGGGAGCTTGAGACCAGCCTGGCCAACGTGGCAAAACCCCATCTCTACTAAAAATACAAAAATCAGCTGGGCGTGGTGGCATGCACCTGTAGTCTCAGCCACTCTGGAGGCTGAGGCATGAGAACTGCATGACCCCCGGAGACAGAGGTTGAAGTGAACCAAGATCTCACCACTGCACTCCAGCCTGGGTGACAGTGAGACTCTGTCTCAAAAAAAAAAAATATATATATATATATATGTATACACACACACACACGCACGCACTTAAACAATGACACCACAGATAAACCTGATTTCGAAAGATGTCATTAAAGTATTTTAATTTTCATTATGTATTTTTGTGAATGGTTTCCTATTTTTAAATACTTTATTACTTGTTAATTTATATTAGAATTTATATGTAATATTTTGTTATAAAATTATTTTGTTTTAATGAATGTTTATTTTTATGAATGTTGTTTTGTAATGTATTTATGCACTTGAAATTTATTAAATGTGTTTAGTTTCTTTTTTTTTTTTTTTTTTTGGAGACAGAGTTTTGCTCTTGTTGCCCAGGCTGGAGTGCAGTGGCATGATCTTGGTTCACTGCAACCTCCACCTCCCGGGTTCAAGCGATTCTCCTGCCTCAGCCTCCTGAGTAGCTGGGATTACAGGTGTGTGCCACCACGCCCAGCTAATTTTTTGTATTTTCAGTAGAGATGGGGTTTCATCATGTTGGCCAGGCTGGTCTAGAACTCCTGACCTCAGGTGATCCACCCACCTCGGCCTCCCAAAGTGGAGGGATTACAAGCGTGAGCCATTGCACCCGGCCTTCATTGATTTTATTTTTAATGAATTTTTTTGATGACAGCATACCACTAAATAAATTCAGTATTAATATAATTACCTTCTGAGAAGGTAATTATGAGTAGGCGTCCTTATAACTGATTGCCTCAATCTTAGCTGTATAAAGGCTAGAATTAGGAGGCTGGACTGGGTGGAGTGGGACTGCAACTTAATGAAAATAGAAAAAAGTTTAAAATGTTTTGTAGAAGGTACTCTCACAGCTGAAACATAATAAATAAATGAAATACCAAAAACATAAAGTAAAAATATGATAACAAGAACAGGCACTGAGTCAGGTAATGATTTTGTGGCTTTATTAAAAGTGCTATGCAACCAGAGTCATTCTTCTTTGGACTTCCAGAATATGCAATAAAGTCTAAATGACTTTTATTAAATCTATCTGATCTCCCTCAACTGAAAGGACTTATGTTTCTTATATTACATATTCTGTCCAGGGAAAGAGTAAGAAAAAACTATTGAGTAAGTCACTAGAAACATAAACTGCAGAAAAGACAGGATCCAAGTAATCAACAACACTTTTTATCATGGGTTTGTAAATTGGGGGTTAATCTTGATTGTAAATTCATACTACTTACCAACTTTTTTTTAGCCTAATTACAGAGAAAAGTACATACTCAATGTAGAATGCCCTGTTAGAAGTTCAGTCACCTTGCTTTTAGCATCCTATAAGATACAACTAGGTTTTTATAACATATCTTCCACTTGAATGCCTACTAACCAAGGAGAGATGCTTCCCCCCTCCATTTTCAGAAGCCCACTCTCACACAGTGGCACAAAAAGGTTAAATTTAAATATCCTACCCTCTTAAAAGATCTACTGCATGTAGCTGCAAAGCAAATCCGTTGAAACTTTCATATTCAGCAAGGCTCAACTCTTGCTAATACTGCTGTTAAACTGTACTCTGATCATTTCTTACCTCCATCAGGTGGACAAAAATAGCCAATGACACTTATATTACATAGTTTAGAAAACATGTGAAAGAAAAATCTTTCAGCATAGTGAGTACTGTAGAGGAAAAAATACTTGAGTAGTATCAAAAAGTCACATAAAAATATAATTTAGGCCAGGCGTGGTGGCTCACGCCTGTAATCCCAGCACTTTGGGAGGCCGAGGCGGGCGGATCACGAGGTCAGGAGATGGAGACCTCCTGGCTAACACGGTAAAACCTCGTCTCTACTAAAAATACAAAAAATTAGCCGGGCGTGGTGGCGGGCGCCTGTAGTCCCAGCTATGCTGGAGGCTGAGGCAGGAGAATGGCGTGAGCCTGGGAGGCAGACCTTGCAGTGAGCCAAGATCACGCCACTGCACTCCAGCCTGGGCGACAGAGTGAGACAAAAAAAAATATATATATAATATATATATATTATATATATAAAATAAAAACAAGACAAGGCCAGGCATGATGGCTCATGCCTGTAATCCCACCACTTTGGCAGGCCAAGAGGGGAAGATCCCTTGAGCCCAGGAGTTTGAGGGCAGGCTGAGCAACATAGTGAGACCCTGTCTCTTAAAAAAAAAAAAAAAAAAAGGAAGAAAAGAAGACAATTATATTCTATTATAATACAAAATTAGAATAAACAATAATAAATAAATGCCTAACTAAAATGAATCACCAAGAATATATGAAAATATTAAACGGAAAAATCATATTATATTATACCCACCCTTCCCTCCACACCCCTAGTTTTAAAGACAAGGATCCCTTCCCAGCTACTCAGAAGGCTGAGGCAGGAGGATGGCCTGAGTCCAGGAGCTGGAGGCTGCAATGAGTTATGAGCTATAAGAAGACCTTGTCTCTATAAAAAAAATTAAATAAAACTTTAAAAGACAAGAATCCTTAAGACCATTTAATATGTTTACTGGACACTGTTTCTACCACTGTGGCATTCTGCATGGCTAGATTTTTCCTAGCTTCTTAAAAAGGATATTAGTAGCTCTACACCTACCATCATTTCTATCTTAAAAATTCCAATATGACTAAAACTTCAACAAAATACCTGCAAAGTTACATATTCATAATCTCTCACTCACACAATTAACTTAATCCAAAATAGTTATTGTTTTAAAATAAATGTGATACTGGGGTAAATGACAGGGCTAAAAGATGAACACTAAGAATTAAGTTCATGAATCAGCGTTTCAGTTCAATTACTGAAGTGGACATGTCAAGCAGGGTCAGCTGAGCCCAGGAGCGACAAGCAGGGCAGTGTAAATGGGAGCCCCACTCCTAAGCATATGGCTGGGGGCAGCAGGGCAGGCAGAAGGAAAAAGATGGAGAAGCCCACTCACCACTTTGCTCTCCCCAAGTGGACTAAAGACCCTGGCTTCACATGTTAAATGATTCACACTTCTTGTACACCTCTGACATCACTGCATTATATCTCTCTGTTACCATGGGTTATTTACTTGTTGAGTTCCAGTGCTTTTGATCTTCTCTTTTTCTCTTTTTTAAAAAAAACTTTATAAGAGTCCCAGAATTAACTATATAGTCAGCTGAAAATAAACTGTCTAAACCAACACCAATCCAATAATGGTTACAAAATCACATTATATCCAGCAGATGATAAAAGCTTAGTTTTCTTAATTCCATCTGGTGGATCCCTTGCAACTTAAAAAAAAAAAAAAAAAGGTTGGATAGACACTATTAAAAATCAGGTTGTTGTTGTTTTTTTTTTTTTCCTGGTTGAGTTTATTTTACAGCCAGTTTTTCCATAAAGGTATTTAACAGCTGGTATAAACTTGACATGCAACTACTTCAACCCAGTCTTAGAAAATTACTTAATAAATGCCAAGAACAGACAAGGTCTTCTGGAATAGACAAAGATGAGTAAGCCAGAGTCATGCTCTCAAGACACCTAAAAGCTAGTAGGGGCAGATAAAACACGCACACAACTTGCAAGAACCCAAGGCAGCAAGATGTGTGTGTAAACATGCCGCAACATACACAATAAAGCTCCCCAAAAAAGGAGAAAGAGAAAGCTAGGCTCAAGATCAAAGAACTGCACCAGCATACAATCCAATAAACCATTAAAATCCATTAGTGAATTAAATAAGTCAAAAGAGTAAGACACAATGAATGCTAATAAAACTTAGTAAGGCACAGAAGTCCAGATTCTAATTCTGGTTCTGCTGAAACTAGCTTCTAGCTCTGTGATATTAAACCATTATTCCTTACAAACCTCCTCTACCTGTTTAACGTGCTGTTGTGAGGATTAAATCGGCTCACAGAATCTTCACTTCCCAGTAACTTTATCTCCCAGCTTCCCCTCCCATACCAGAATCTCCTCATAGGCAGTTAGTTATTCAACTTCTTCCTGAGTACTTCCAGTAAGGGGAACTTCATTATTTCTCAATAGCGATTACTACAACTGGGACAGCACTGATTCTTACAAATGTTCTTGCTTAGTGAAACCAAGATCAGTCTCTCAGAAAGTTCTATCCTATGGTCTTACACAGAAAAACAACAGAAAATTGGAAAAGCCTAAGAAAGTAACATGTAACGAAAACATGAAACACGAAAACTGCACCGGTGTGAGAGCTCACCAGCACTTGGGAGGCCAAGGCCGGAGAAGCGCTTGAGCCCAGGAGTTTGAGACCAGACTCGGAAACATAGTGAGACCTCCTCTCTCAAAAAAAAAAATAAACAAAAATTAGCCGGGCGTGTCAGCACACGCACGCAGTCCCAGCCACTCATGAGGCTGAGGTGGGAGGATCAATTAGAGGTTGCAGTGAGCCAAGACAGGGCCACTGCACTCCAGCCTGGGCGACAGAGCGAGACCCTGTCTCAACAAAGAAAAAGGAAAAAAGGAAAGGAAGGGAGAAAGGAAAGGAGAAACGAAAGGAGAAAGGAAAGGAAAGGAGAAATGAAAGGAATGGAAAGGAAAAAGGAGAAAGGACAGGAAAGGAAAGGAAAGGGTCAGATAAATCACCCTTAACCAAGAAATTTTAGGGAAGTCTTCACAGAGAGTGGTATCTGCTGGTTCTCCAAGGTGGGAAGAGTTGATCCGTGGCTTCAAACTCCAGGTCTTTTTTTTTTTCTTTGAAAAGGTCATGTGTTAGGGAGGAACTGGCAAGAGAGCACAAAGCCTGTCCCAAAGGGCTCTTGAAGCACATTCTTTTTTGCAGATGAGCATATCCCTTTAGCATATGAGCAAGAAAGCGGTGGCTAAAAAGCCTGGAGGTGAGCTGGAGCCAGATCAGGAGAAACCTGAACATCACTCTCCTAAAAAGGCTGGACTGAAATTAGTGGAGGCAACTCACCGACGACTTCTGACAAGATGGCAGAATTCAATGTTCGGGAAGATTAGTTACGTGGAGATGGGCTGGATGTGGCCTGGGTGGGAGTGGGGGTTTAAGTGCCACACTGGCCGGGATTCAGGGAGCAGATACTGGAAATGACGACAAAGCCCACGACTGGGAGAAGGGAGAAATGTTAAAACGCTGCCAAGTGACTAGGGACTAATTCTATTAACAGATTAAAAAGTTGATTTACAGTATCTATTCAGGGAAGGACAAAATACAGGATTCTGTTTTACTTATAAATGTAGTTTTGGCATCCCACATCGCTGCAGCACGCTGTACTGCTGGAGACTAATTCCTCTGCGTTCCTAAAGGCTACTTCCTGCTAGCCAAAGCACATTTTAAAAAAGTGAGAGTCATGGTTCATAATCCATATTTATTTGGCAAAAAGCACAGGCAGTGCCAAGTTGAATTTGGGTAAGCGGTTTGGCATAAGCTATTTCAACAATGAAATGGCCGATGTGATGATCCTCAGGGAATACAAAAAGCCTCCTAGCAGCCTTCTGTTAAAAACTTTTTGGTAGGGATGAGTCTTTCTAGCTACTCTAAGACACATCTGATCAATAAAACGCCCATCCCTGAGCAGCATCTTGGTCCTCCGGAGATCAACGTTTATAGCGGGCTCCTCTTGGACTCTCCCTCTCCCTTTCCCTAAAGGAGCGGGCAAGACCAGGCCTCACCGGAAAACAGCGCAGCCGACCGCCCTCCACCCCGGGAGCAGGGGCCGGGCTCCCCTCCCCCAGCCGAGGCGGGCGGAGTGCGGCGCTCTCAAAGGCCTGGAGCCTGGTACTCGGCGCAGCCGGCCCCGCAGCCCCGCTCGCCCCATCCCGGCCCGCTCACCTCGACCCGGGCCGGCTCGGGGCCCTGCGCAGCCACAGGCTGCGGCTGCAGCTGCTGGGCCGGCGCCGGCGGTTCTTTGTTCCGGTGGCTAAGGTCTTCATCTGGGCCGGCCCGGACCGCAGCCGGGGCCCACAGCAGCGGAACCAGAAAGAGCAGAAGCAGCCGGGGCGCCGATGCGCGGCCGTTCCCTGGAGCCGCGGCCGCCATCCCGCCTGCCGGGCCGGCCGCGCACGGGCGCCGCAAGAGGAAGTGCCGGCGACGGGAAGCCTCGACCCCGAACAGCCTCCGCGGCGCGTCCTCACGACTCGCCGCCGCCGCCGCTTAGGGAGCAGTCAGCACCATCCGGGAGGTGCAAGCAGCGGGAGTGAGGTGAGGGGCAGGCCGAAGTCCGCAGCCCCGGCTCGGCGCCCGTCCTCTCCGGCGGCGGCTAAACTGGAGTCAGCCAACTGCCTTGGCGCGGCCCAGCCCCGACTCCTCCCGGCCCCGTCCCTGCCCGCGACGGCCTCCCATTGGCCCGGCGTCCGCCTTGGCGTCGTGACGTCCTCTGCCAGGTTGAGGTGCGGCGCGGGCCCTCCTCCCATTGGACCCGGCGCTCCCGGCAGGTACCCGGCGCCGCGTGTCCTTCCTCGGCTCGCATCCTCACCGCGCCGCGCCCAGGGCTCCCTTTCTCTCTCTGTGCCCCACCGTCCCAGGACTGTGGGGTCCTTCACTTCTGCTTCCTCCAGAGCCTTCCGCCGTAATGTCCGCACCCGCTGTTCCCTGCGCTTAGTCTCTCTTAGAGGTCAAATTAGTGCGAGCGCCTCTGGTTACGTGGCGCTGACTCGCAGGCACTGCCACGCCCAGCTCTGTTCCGCTCTCCCCCGCCGAGCCTCTGTGCCATCCTCCATGTGGCCACCTACCGCCAAAAACGTTCTTAGGAGCTCAAAATGCTATTTTTTTTTTAAAGTTCTGAAATGGGATTTGGAAATAACATGACATTTTTCAAGCCTTGTTTTAAGATACTGCCTATAATTACCCCAGACCAAAAATGGCTAACGTTGTCCTCGTCCAGTATGGCCTTGACGTTTTGGGTGCATCTTGTTTTGTGCTATTCCTTAGACCCTTTAAAAATGCTGGGCTTTTGAAATGGACTGTTTAAGACTTTTGCAGGATGGAGCTTTGAGTGGGCAAGACTAGAAGACAGGAAAGGATGGTTAGTTAGGCTTGAGAATATTTTTACGTCTTCCCAAAAGAAAAAGTGAGCTACTTAATTACCATAAGTTTGAGACCTAGTCCCTAATAAAAATCGATAGTGCTAACCATGTGCCAGGCACTAATCTAATATTATACATATTTACATACAGTAAACCTGTACTCAGTAAAGAGCTAAGGAAGTTTATCACTAACTGAAACAAAAAATTAATCCACCAAAACAATCTGTGGGAAAGTGGGCAAACCTACTTTGAGTTCACCGAAGATACAGTGTTTGTCGTAGGATAATAAAATTTCCGTCTGTTTTTTTGTTTTGTTTTGTTGTTTTTTTTGTTTTTGTTTTTGAGACGGAGTTTCGCGCTTGTTGCTCAGGATGGAGTGCAATGGTGAGATCTCGGCTCACTGCAACCTCCTCCTCCCGGGTACAAGAGATTCTCCTGCCTCAGCTTCCCGAGTAGCTGGGATTACAGGCATGCTCCACCATACCCGGCTAACTTTGTAATTTTAGTAGAGATGGGGTTTCTCCATGTTGGTCAGGCTGGTCTCGAACTCCAGACCTCAGGTGATCTGCCGGCCTCGTCCTCTCAAAGTGCTGGGATTACAGGTGTGAGCCACCGCGGCCGGCCTCCGTCCATGTTATTCTGTCCGTAATTCCCCTTCTTCCATTCTCTCGTTGTAAACTCCTACTCATACTTCCAAAACCTATTCAAGCCTCCACTCTCAGAACTTTTCCCCAACACATGGCGTTACAGAATTTGTCACTTGTTCCTTCATGTTATTACTTTATGCATTCTTCTATTACTGTGTAAGTAGGATGCCTCCACTTACAGTTTGGGGTGTGTTAAAAGAAAAACCTTAGACAAATTAAACTTAACAGCGTTTAATCAAGCAAAGAACCCAAAGAATGATTTGCAAATCAAAAAGACCCCAAATCAAAGTAAGTTCAGAGAGGCTCCAGTCTTGCCGAGTGGTCGGAAAAAATAAAGTGACTTACAGAAAACATAATTGAGGGACAGAAACAGCTGGATTGGTTGTAGCTCGGGTTTGCCCTATTTGAACACGGTTTGAACAGTTGGCCACTTGTGATTGGCCAGAACTCTGTGATTGGTACAAGAATAGGTTACAGTCTGTTTACATACCCAATTAGGCTACAGTTCACCATGTATGGGGAAACCTTTAGGCCGAACTTAAAATACGTAAGGAGGCAGCTTTACACTAAATTTAACAGATGCAACTATCATCCCTGGAGTGCAAATGTTTGAGCTTTCAGAAGCCAGTAATAACATAAAACCCAGAAGCCCAAACTTCAACTACCTCCCCTTAATGCATACAGGATTTGCTGTGCTTAAAAGGGGCCTGAAAGGGAGGCTTGAGGTCCCAAGGGAGGGACCTGAAAGGAGCAGCTTAGGCTGAAGACAGAGCCAGAAGGGTGAATGTAGCAAAACTGGCTGTGTGTCCCTCATTGCTGAAAGCTGCTTTGTTTATTTTCTAGGATGGGCTGCCCACACTCCAGGGCTTTCTCACAGGAAGGACTCCTGGCCAAATTCAGTCATCTCAACATATGAGGCAGTGAGGACTTCTGGGCTACAGCTGCAGGATGCTGAAGCACCAGCTGCTGAGCATGCAGTGGTTCAGGGGCAAGGCAGCAAAGCTATTTGGCAGAAGATGTAACATAAATGGAGATAGAGCATTGGCGAACTGGCACAGTGGTGTCAGCAAAGCATCAGAATCTGGGCCAGAGTGAGACCTTTCTAGCCTGCCCCAGTGTCACCCTGATCCAAGGGCCTTCAGGTGCTGCCAGGCTAGGCTCTAGGTGTCTGATTCTCATGGGATCTGGTATTTCTGTTTCCACACACATCTACCTCCTGGGATCCGTGCTCAGGCGTGCTAAATCGAGGCTGGTTCCAGTTTTCACCACCTTGAGGGTTTAGAGCCATCATCCTTCTAGTCCTCATTGGTGACTAACTCCCTTAAAGAAAGCAATTAAAAAACTATAGGAGCTTTCCTGATACCTTTCTTGAAGGACAACTGAAGCTACTTATTTGACCCCCTACCCAATAAGGATGTGGGTGGCGCAACAATTCCAAGATGATATTTTTTTTAATCATAGCCTACACCGATATAGTCTTACTAAAATGTAACCACTGTCAGGCATCCTATGGAAAGAAACCCTACTACATGTGCATTACATTGTATTTTATTTTATTTATTTATTTATTTATTTTTGAGGTGGAGTCTCGCTCTGTTGCCCAGGCTGGAATGCAGTGGCAAGATCTCTGCTCACTGCAGCCTCCGCCTCCTGGGTTCAAGCAATTCTCCTGCCTCAGCCTCCTGAGTAGCTGGGATTACAGGCATGTGCTACACGCCCCGCTAATTTTTTGTATTTTTAGTAGAGACGGGTTCACCATGTTAGCCAGGATGGTCTTGATCTCCTGACCTCGTGATCTGTCCGCCTTGGCCTCCCAAAAGTGCTGGGATTATAGGCGTGAGCCACTGTGCCTGACCTATATTTTATTTTTTATTTATTTATGTAGAGATGGAGTCTCGCTCTGTCACCCAGGCTGGAGTGCAGTGGTGCGATCTCAGCTCACTGCAACCTCTACCTCCCAGGTTCAAGCGATTCTCCTGCCGCAGCCTCCAAAGTAGCTGGGACTATAGGCGCCCGCCACCATGCCTGGCTAATTTTTGTATTTTTAGTAGAGACAGGGTTTCACCATGTTAGCAAGGCAGGTCTCAAACTCCTGACCTCAAGTAATCCATCCACCTCAGCCTCCCAAAGTGTTGGGATTGCAGGTGTGAGCCACTGAGCCGGGCCTGCACTGTATTTTAATGTCTTTTATTCCAACATCCTTACTAAGCCTTAAGCTTCTAGATGGTAAGGTTATGCCTTTTATCTCTATATTTCTAGCACCTAGTAGATTATATAAGAAGGTAATGGGAATAGTTATCATTAAAGTAGTAGTAAAACTTTATTGAATGCTATTCTGATCCAGTCAGAGCACTAAGTGTGTTACATGGATTATTTCTATCCTCCTTTTTGCAAATGAGAAATCTGAGACTTAGATCAAGGAACTTTCCCCAAATTACACAGCTAGTAAGTAGCAGAATTATGCCTCATACCTGTTTGTTGAATTCACCTATGCTCCACTTACTGAAAATCTACTTTATGAAAATTTAAATATATAAGACCAGCCAATTAATTAATGGTGAACATTTTCATTAACTGTTAGAGAATGCTGTTTCTCCACTCTAGGGTTCTATTGAAAAGGACTATTTCCTGCTGGGTGCGGTGGCTCATGCCTGTAATCCCAGCACTTTGGGAGGCCGAGGCGGGCGGATCATGAGATCAGGAGTTTGAGACCAGCCTAGCCAATGTAGTGAAACCTCGTCTCTACTAAAAATACAAAAGTTAGCCAGGCGTAGTAGTGTGTGCCTGTAGTCCCAGCCACTTGGGAGGCTGAGGCAGAAGAATCGCTTGAATCCGGGAATTGGAAGTTGCAGTGAGCCAAGACCGCGCCACTACACTCCTGCCTGGGCGACAGAGAGATGCTCTGTCTCAAAAAAAAAAAAGAAAAAGAAAAGGACTATTTCCTGGCCTCTCTCAGTGCCTTCGTCATTCCCCTCTGATAATGTAGAGTCCATCTGAGCAGGGTAACTGAGCATATTGGGCTCAGCTTCATTGCCTTCTTCCTCTGGGGAGACAGACCCCTAAGGGAAAAACATTATCTGCTGTTCTCTCCGGGGCTTGCCCCTAGCCCAGTGCAGCCTGCAACTCAACAGCTCTTGATTCTGGAGTTCAGTATTAGCCCAGTCCACCTGGCCACCAGACCTAAAACTATTCCTTCCAACCCCGCCTCCTGTCTGTGTCACTCTCTGTTTTCATCCTCAATGTTTCAGAAATAGGGAGAAGTGCGCTATTTCCTGAGCTCTGCTGGAGAACCCTCCTTCCCCATAATCAGCAAAGGGCCGATTAAAGTTTTTTCCTTAAATAGTCCACAGAGCAAAGGTTGGTTAAAGAAGCCAGGGCAGGGAGATATGAGGAAAGAGGAGAAGCAAAAACCAGAAACTTCACGCTAAGAGTCAACTGAAGATCATTCAAATTTAAAGCACTCAGGCTGGGCACGGTAGCTCACACCTGTAATCCCAGCACTTTGGGAGGCCGAGGCAGCTGGATCACCTGAGGTCAGCAGTTCGAGACCAGCCTGACCAATGTGGTGAAACCCTATCTCTACTGAACATACAAAAATTAGCCGGGTGTGGTGCCGTGCGCCTGTGGTCCCTGCTACTTGGGAGGCTGAGGCAGGAGATGGCTTGAACCCGGGAGGTGGAGGTTGCAGTGAACTGAGATCACACCACTGCACTCCAGCCTGGGCAACAGAGCAAGACTCTGTCTCAAAAAAAAAAAAAAAAATTAAAGCACTCAGCAAATGTAAGTGAATGACGAATAGCAATTTGCAACTTGCTTGACCTTCTCAACTCTTTAAAGCTCATGAAACGAAGCACACTGCTATCCATCAGCTTGCTAAACCCCTTTAAATGATGGGGATCTGGACCCTTGTATGCGAACTCTGCTGGTGCAGGGGAAAGGGAGGGCAGCCCTTTCCCTACATTCTTGGGCTTTCCTAGGTTTCCACAAGCAGGCTGAAAATCCCAAAAAGAATGCTAAATACATGCTCCAGGTTCATTTATCCAACTCTTTCCTTGCATCACCTTCTGGATGTTTCACAGGCATTTCTAACAGAGCAACGGCAAAACGGGTCTTTTGATATCCCTCCAAAAACCTGTTCCTCCTTCAGGCTTTCCATCTTAGTAAATGGAACCAGCATCCACCATATTAGATTACTCCATTAGATTCCCCATACCCCACATCCAATCCACCAGCAAATTTTGTCTCTAATTTTAAAATCTATCTGCATCTGTTCACCTCTATCTCCACTGTTACCACCTTGTACAAACCAGGTGTCATTTCTCACCTGGACAATTAAATGGGCTCCTAATTGGTCTCCCTGCCTCTGCCAATCTAGAATCTAACCAGCAGCCAGAATGAGCTTTCAAAATTAAAATAATTTCATTCCACTGCTTAAAAGTAATGACTTCTAAATGGACAGAGAATAAAGATAAAACAATCTCTGAATGAAAGTTTAATGTGAGCTAGGCTGGGTGCGTTGGCTCACACCTGTAATCCCAGCACTTTGGGAGGCTGAGGCAGGTGGATCACCTGAGCTCAGGAGTTCGAGACCAGCCTGGCCAACATGGCAAAAACCCATCTCTACTAAAAATACAAAAATTAGCTGGGTGTGGTGACAGGCACCTGTAATCCCAGTTACTCGGGAGGCTGATGCAGGAGAATCGCTTGAACCCAGGAGGCAGAGGTTGCAGTGAGCCAAGATTACACCATTGCATTCCAGCCTGGGTGTCAAGAGTGAAACTCTGTCTCAAAACAAAAAAAAAAAAAAAAAAGAAAAGAAAGTTTAATGTGAGCTACCCCTGCCTCCCTGTGTGACCTTGTCTCTTGGCTTTCTCCACCTCATGTGCCATGCCCAACCAAGAGCTTATTTCCACCTCAGACTCTTCATACTTCTGGTTTTCTCTACTGAGAACACTCTTTTTTTTTTTTTTTTTTTTTTTTAGGTCTTATTCTGGTCATTTAGGTTAAAGTTCACTTCCTCAAGAGCAGCCTTCCCAGACCACCCATCTAAAATAGACTCTTCCATTCACCCTTGTCACTCTGTCTCATTGTTGGTTCTTTTTAAGTTTGGGGATTTTTGAAAGTTTTTTCATAGCACTTATCTCTATCTGAAATTATCTTTTTTTTTTTTTTTTTTTTTTGAGACAGAGTCTTGCTCTGTTGCCCAGGCTGGAGTGCAGTGGTACGAGCTCGACTCACTGCAACCTCTTCCTCCTGGGTTCAAGCGATTTTCCTGCCTCAGCCTCCTGAGTAGCTGGGACTACAGGCATATGCCACCACGCCTGGCTAATTTTTGTATTTTTAATAGAGACAGGGTTTTGCCATGTTGGCCAGGCCAGTCTCAAACTCTTGACCTCAAGTGATCTGCCCATCTTGGCCTCCCAAAGTGCTGGGATAAAGGTGTGAGCCACCACACCTGGCCATCTTGATTACCTAATTGTTTACTTCTTTTTTTGTTTTGTTTTGTTTTTCAAGACAGAGTCTCACTCTGTAGCCCAGGCTGATTATCTAATTGTTTACTTCTTTTTTTGTTTTGTTTTGTTTTTCAAGACAGAGTCTCACTCTGTAGCCCAGGCTGATTATCTAATTGTTTACTTCTTTTTTTGTTTTGTTTTGTTTTTCAAGACAGAGTCTCACTCTGTAGCCCAGGCTGGAGTGCAGTGTCGTGATCTCCACTCACTGCAACCTCTGCCTCCCAAGTCCCAGTTGAGCAGTTCTCCTCCCTCAGCCTCCCGAGTAGCTGGGATTACAGGCACGCACCACTGTGCCCAGCTAACTTTTGTATTTTTAGTAGAGACGGGGTTTCACCATGTTGGCCAGGCTGGTCTTGAACTCCTGGCCTCAAGTGATCCGCCCACCTCGGCCTCCCAAAGTGCTGGGATTACAGGCGTGAGCCACTGCGCCCAGCCTGTTTTTTGTTTTTTGAGACAGGGTCGCATTCTGTCACCCAGGCTGGAGTGCAATGGTGCGATCTCAGCTTACTGCGACCTCCGCCTGCTGGGTTCAAGCAATTCTCATGCCTCAGCCTCCCGAGTAGCTGGGATTACAGGCATGTGCCATCATGCCAGCTCTTTTTTTTTTTTTTTTTTTTTGTATTTTTAGTAAAGACAGGATTTCACCATACTGGCCAGGCTGGTCTTGAACTCCTGACCTCAAATGATCTGACCTCCTCAGCCTCCTAAAGTGCTGGGATTACAGGTGTGAGCCAGCATGCCCGGCCTTTGTTTACTTCTTATATTTATTATCTGTATTGGCAACTAAAGCGTAAGTGTCATCAGGGCCAGAATCTTGTCTAAAGAGTTCCTGGCTGTAGAAGACACTCATACATGAATGAATAATTAGTTTAATGAAATTCTGACAACAAAAAGACAAAGGCAAACCTAGACACAGACATAGTCTGGCTCAAAAATACAGATTTCTGATCTGTCACAGCTTCATCTTTGAAAGTCAGCCTCATTCCATACCCACCCTTTCCTCCCAAAAGGCCTGAAAGTTTTGAAGTGGCTTCTGTGCCTTCTTTGCCCTTGGCCTGCCTCTGAGAGACAGAGTTCATCTGACTTTCCACTCACTTCCTAGTGACCTTGAGTTCATTTACAGCCAAAGACAATAATGAGTGTTTAACTCACCAAGAATCCTTCAATCCAGGGCACTCCACCTCCCCCAATTATTGCCAAGTCTGGTTTAGGTCTGACAGCAACTGAGGCTATACCCTCCATCCCCTCCATCCTCCCCCAGGTTAGGCGAAATCTTCTCTCCATTGTCAAGCAAGGTGTGAATTTTGATGAAGCTACTCAGGGCAGAGAGGTGGTTGGAAATTAGGTGGGGGTGATACTCTTTCATCAGATTAAGGCTCGGGTATTACCAAGAAGTAGGGTCAAAATTACGTCAGCCAGAGAAATATAAATCCATTAGACTAGAGGAGGATCTTTAAAATGAGAAAAAGTTGCAGCCATGGAGTAGAAGACCCTCTGATTCCCTCTTTCCAAGTGTTGATAGTAGAGCTTCACCGCCATGAAAAGTCTGTGGATGCTGAGACTTGTGCTCCCCTTCTCTCTGAGGCAGGCCTACAGAATTGGGCATGAAACAGCAAAGGATGGCCTCTGCTTCCACCACCATCAGAAATGTTACATTTTCACCAGTGCACCATAATGTAGCAGTCTCTCATTGTGAGGTATCACCTGGAGTTCTTTGTCTCATGACCAAGAAAATTAAGGAGCGTGGATGCAAAGGATGAAGTTGCAGCGAAAGTTTAATAAGCAAAAGAAGAAAGCTCTCCACAGTGGAGAGGGGACCTGGAGGAGGGTTGCTGCTTTTACAGGTGACTGCAAAGGCTTTTATAAGAACCGGTGAGGGCTGGGCATCTCATTTGCATAAGGCATGAATTTCTGGTAGCTCCACCTCATCCTTCTAGTGTGCATGTGGGCCCTTAGCTTAAGTTTTATTCCAAATTACTTTTTTCCCCTTACTGCGCATGTGTCAGGGGATGGAATTTTCCACTGCAGAAGTATCTGGGCAAGTCATCTGGGTAGGCTTTCATATCTGTGTGGCTGTGGGAATGTCTTAGGCAAGGCCACCTGTGCAGATCCCCTTATCTGTGCCTGCAGCTTGATTTTTCAGGCTGTTCTTTTGTTTGAAAGAATTTAACCAAGGACCCACCCTAACTGATGCCTGAAAGGTTTCTTCCTTTCTCCTCTCTCAGTATCTTCCCTTGTGGACTACACCAATGTCGAAATGTTCTTGCTAAAAATGATGCAGGGAGAAAGACAAAGTTACAAAGTTGGCATCCACAATTTTTCCATCTTGCCCCACTTCCCAATTAAAATGAAGGAAAAAAAAATTGGTGAGGTCTCCATCCCTGTCTGAAGCAGGCATCCATTATCCTGCCCAGGTCAGTTGCTGCAGTGGGAAGCATGACCTCATGTTTTGTCAGATGCACCAAATTTTCAAGAGAAAAGCCAGAGAGCTGAATATTTGTGTGAAATTTCCTGATTTTTAAAAGTTGGCAATTGTATCAAATTAGGATTATACTCCACTAAACATAACATAAAATCGAAAAGAACATGCAGCATAAATGAGAGAAATGTTTTCCTTCATTAGAGGCAGTTCAGTGGCTCCACAGAGATCAGGGACCCAGGTTCCTTCCAGCTTTCTGCTCTATCATTCCTAGGGGGTGACCTTTATCTTCATGGCCCAGTGTGACTGCAAGAGCTCTAGCATCCAAGTTCCCAGCAGAAGGATGGAGGACTGACTGGAAAAACAAGGAGACACAGGGTATGCATCAGGTATGTTTCAAGGGAGCTGCCACAAAACACATCTGCTTACATCTTATTGGCTAGAACTTAGCTGCATGGTGACAGCTAATTCCAAGGGAAGCTGGGAAATGTAGTCTCTATTTCAGAGGCACTTACTATAGGGAATAAAGGGAGAAAGGCTCTTGGGGTCAGCAATTAATAGTCTGTGTCATAGTAACTATATCAGTCAGGGTTCTCCAGAGAAACAGAACCAGTAGGAGGCATACAACAAGTCTGAAATCTTAGAAAACACCAGCAGGCTGGAAACTCAAGCCAGATTTTTATGTTACAGTCCTGGGGCAGAAGTCCTTCTCCAGGAAATCTCCGATTTTGCTCTTAAGGCTTTTAACTAATTAGATGAGGCCTACCCACGTTATTGAAAGTAGACTCCTTTACTTAAAGTCAACTTGTAGATATTAACTATATCTGCAAAATATCTTCACAGCCACATTGTTATTAGTGTTGTAACAAAAAACTGAGCCCCGTAGCCTAACCAAGTTGACACATATAATTAACCATTACACTAATTCACAATTTTAAAAGCTGTGCATACAAAACACTAGCTGTCTATGAGCACGGTATGACCTGCAGCCTGCCAGTTTGCAATCCTTTCTTTGCATGTCGGAGCAAGGGGCTTGGCCCTTTATAGACCTACGATGTAATAATACTCTAACCACATACCCACCATACGACTGGAATCACACATACACTGCCACAAGAGGTCTGCAGTGAAGGTCCCAAAGTCCCAGACAGTATGTAGAGAAATAGTCCTGTTTTTTGTTTGTTTTGCTTTTACCACTGTGGAATGCTATCTGATAACACACTTTTCTCACTCCTTTCTGACTCATAAAATTATTTTCACTGTAAAACCCAAACCTCAGTTGCTAGGTAGTGCCCCCACAGGAGGGGGCAGTGAGGGGAGAAGGCAGGGAGCTGGGGCTAAGAAAAAGCCTAGGGCTTCATCAGCCTATAATCACCAACCATTCCACTCACCCAGTACCACTCAGACAGAGGAATGAGACTCTTCTATGCTTGCCCCAGACAGTTCTTATCTGGTGTTCCTCTTTCAAAGTTGTCATGCTGTAAAGTTGTGTTTTCACTGATTTGTAAGAGCGGTTTATATATTGTGAATATTTATTTTTTCTTTCTTACAGGTATTGCAATTGGTTTTTCTAATTTTTAAAACATTGTTTATGATGTCTTACACTGTAATTCTGTACAGGCTTACAGCTTTTCTGAGTCTATTTGAATAATATAAGTACTAGAAATGTGGCTAAAATGGGCCCATTAAAAGCACTGGGCCAGGCACAGTGGCTCATGCCTGCAATCCCGGCACTTTGGGAGGCTGAGGTGGGCAGATTGCTTGAGCTCAGGAATTTGAGACCAGCCTGGGCAACATGGTGAAATTCCATCTCCACAAAATATTAAAAAAAAAAAAATAGCTGAGTATGGTGGCATGTGCCTGTAGTCTCTGCTACTCGGGAGGCTGAGGCAGGAAGATCACCTAAGCCCAGGAGATAGAGGCTGCAGCGAGGTATAATTGCACCACTGCCCTCCAGCCTAGGTGACAGAGTGAGGAAAAAATAAAAATAAAAAGGAGGAAAAAAAAGCATCGACACACTTTTTTTTTTTTTGAGACAGGGTCTCACTGTGTCATGCAGGCTGGAGGGCAGTGGCGTGATCACAGCTCACTCCCAGGGTCAAGTGATCCTCCTGCCTCAGCCTCCCGAGTAGCTGAGACTACACACGTGCACCACCATGCCCAGCTAATTTTTAAATTCCTTGTAGAGACACAGTCTCACCCTATTGCCCAGGCTGGTGTTGAACTCCTGGGTTCAAGTGATCTTCCTGCCTTCACCTCCCAAAGTGTTAGGATTACGGGTGTGAGCCACTTTGCCCAGCCGGCACACAAATTATATCACCTAGAAATCGATAATTTCACTAAAAGCCAGGAGATAGAACTAAAATTATTTAGGGTAAATATGTGTCTTATGTTTCTTAATTCAGCAACAAATTAGTTTTATGCAACAATCATCATATAAAAATAAAAACAATTATAATTCAGTGGATCTTTTTTCACTTTATGGGAAGCAGATTTGGTTTATCTGGCTTCAGTGCTTTTCCCTGCTGTTTATTTTTCACAAGTAAGTCATCTTTATTGTCATTTTGTTTTTACTGCAAAGTTCACTGGAGTCATCATTTTTGAAGAAACCAAAAATAGATGAGGTGGGCCCATATTGTGGTGGCCATTTCTCTGATCTTTAGAAAAATAGTTCTCCATATTTGAAAACAAAGAATGCTCATAGAAGGACAATCTAACAGGCTTGCTATTTATAAGATACCTGAATTTGACTCCCATTTGAATGGATGTTTATCCCTGTCAAACTTATGCTTTGGACAGCAAAACACATAATTTTTAAATTATTATTATTATTTTTGAAACAGAGTCCCCTCTTGTTGCCCAGGCTGGAGTGCAGCAGCATGATTACAGCTCACATCAGCCTCGACCTCCCGGGCTCAAGCTATCCTCCTACCTCAGCCTCCCAAGTAGCTGGGACTATAGGTACGTGCCACCATACCCAGCTAATTTTTTTCTATTTTTTGTAGAGATGAGGGTCTCACTACATTGCCAAGGCTGGTCTTGAACTCCTGGATTCAAGCAATCCTCCTGCCTTGGCCTCCCCACATGCTGGGATTACAGCCATGAGCCACTGTGTCCAGCCGAAACTCCTAATTTTAATGAGAATGGCATCCATTGAAGGCATTGTCCCCAATTGCTTTGTGACATCAGTCCTGGATTAAATGCAAACAGATTTTTCCTTATGACAAATTCTGCACTATAGCCCACAGTATTATTTGCTCTTTTTTTCTTTCTTTCTTTTTTTTTTTTTTTTTTTGAGACGGAGTCTCTCCCTGTCGCCCAGGGTAGAGTGCAGTGGTGCAATCCTGGCTCACTGCAACCTCTGCCTCCCAGGTTCAAGTGATTCACCTGCCTCAGCTTCCCGAGTAGCTGGGACTACAGGCGTGTGCCACCACGCCCAGGTAATTTTTGTATTTTTAGTAGAGACAGGGTTTCATCATATTGGTCAGGCTGGTCTTGAACTCCTGACCTCGTGATCCTCCTGCCTTGGCCTCCCAAAGTGCTGGGATTACAGGTGTGAGCCACTGCGCCTGGCTAGATTTCTTCACTCTTAACATAGATTAAATGCCTATTACCTGATAGATTTTGTATGGCACACATTAAGAACATGCATTTTCTTGCATTTCTTGCTCTTTTTCTACTCTCCTTAAGCATTCATAGGCATGCATTGTCTACTATGATGGCTTATAACAAAAATCTGTAACACTCTTACTTGTGGTCATTGCTGGCTATGTAATTCGCTGAGCCCGGTGCCAAACGAAAATATGGGACCTCCTCTGTAAAAAACGGGAAAAAAGTACAGTTAAAGATACTAATGTAATGGGATAATAGTGATACTGGAGTAACTACGTGAACTTAAACATCGCTAAACTAATAATTGTGATGTCATAATTTTATATAATACAATAAACAATAATCATTCATTAATGTGATGTCCTATTATATTTTTCTGGCTCACTTTTCTGCAAATTCATCAAAATTTATTCTTTTCATTTCACTTTCATTTTCAATAGATATGAAATTTATGTCATACAATTTCTTTACCAATAGATAAGACTGAAAGCAACACCAGCCAGTCTTGGGAAATATAAAGTCACAAATACATTTTGATAATTTTTCATTTTGTAAAGGATCTTTCTGCTGATGCAGCTGTTAAGAGTGTTTCATAAACTGTGACAACACTGAGGTAAATTTCTGATAAATTATTTTGAAATATAAATTTTAGTACTTCTAGAGTTGTTGGTTCTTGTGGAATAATTTTTCTAAAGGGACTTAACTCCTTAGACAACTCAGTTTTATGTAAAAGTCTGAATTTAATTTTAAGTATAAATTTACACAATGATATTTTAATGTTTCGGCAGACATAAGGAAATATTTCCTGAAACTTGTGGAGGTCTTACAAGAAACTGAAAGTAGCTTCATAATTTGTATATAATTCATAAGGCCTGTTTATGTATTCTGTCACTGACTCTTCAATTAGAAGAAAAAAAACATGTTTAATTATCTTTCTGCCAAACAATTGGTTTGTACTTCCTAGGAAAATAGCATTCTTTTCTGTAGAATGTGACAATCTTTAAACTTAATTTCTGTTTCTAAGCCTGAGGTTATTTGCTTTGCCATGTTGTAGTAGTTTTCAAAACTAGACATTTAAAATCCTTTAAGAATTCTAATAACCCCCTGCTATGCTATGACAATATTCATGTATACACTTTTATTGTATACATGTTGTACTAATTTACTGAGAAGTTAGCAGAATGAGTTCCTGTCCCAGTACTCAGGATGGAGAGTTACTATTTGTGCAGATGATGCGGGGCTAAGCTCTGGGAAGGGACAGGCGAGCTGGTCTCCCACTGGTGGTCCTGGCAATGTCCATATGCAGAGCCCTTTCCTGTCTTTGGAGCCACAGCCATTGCTGTCCTGACTGTTACTCCTGCTGCCCGCCACCATCACCACTGCAACTGGGCCCAGGTACTGGCTCAGCTGCACTCTGGACTGCCCTGAATCATGCACACATGCATGCGTTCCCCGCTGGGGTGTTTCCACTGCTCATGTGCATGCTTCATTGTCTCACTGGCTTCACTTACCAAACACAAATTCGAAGATAAAATCACTAAGAATTCCAAGACAGCAACAGCAGAGGATTAAACCAAGCATGTGCCCCTTCTGAGAGTGCAACTGCACAGCATATGGTCCTATAGATAGTCTATTAGGTGTCAGGATTTGGGCTTTGTGTAGAAGAGAGGATAAGGTGGTGAGGAAATGATGGGCACTGACAGATTTCCTCCATGATCTTAACTTAAAGCAATAGGTTGTTGATAAATCTACATCATCTTCATACTGAAATGAATGCTCTTTGAGAGCAAGAATCTTGTCTTATGCAGCCCTGTATTCCCCATGGGACCTACCTCTGTGCCTTCCATATAGCAGATGTTAAGTACGTTAGGTTGAACACATAAATTGCTATTCTTCTGTTTCAGAAGGGTAACATGTAAAGGGTTGGAAACAGGTCCTTTTATATAAGGTCCTTTTATATATAAGGCATTATATATAATATAATATATTTTTTGCCTTTTATAAGGCATTAAACTGATCAAAACTGGTATAAAAAAATCTGATCTTCTTGTCTGATCCAGGAGGAGAAATATCATTAGTAAGCATTGTGTTTTCTGTATTCTTTCCACAAATGTGCCTTTTATATAAGGCATTAAACTGATCAAAACTGGTATAAAAAATCTGATCTTCTTGTCTGATCCAGGAGGAGAAATATCATTAGTAAGCATTGTGTTTTCTGTGTTCTTTCCACAAATGTGCCCTGTATAAACTTCCTGAGTTTGCTAAAGGAGAATCCTTCTGGTTTTGCTCGCACATACAGAGAATCACGTGATGGATTTCATTTTTTCCCTTTTGTTTCCATGTCTTAAAAGCAAAATCATAGAAGGAAACTCTATGGACAATTTCAGATGGAGAAGAAGAAAGGACTGGAAGTTCAATTTGGCCATGACAATTAGGTGGGAAAGGGTGATGAAACTTATTAACCTAATAAGCTTAAGTACTTAAAGTAATAAGAAGTAACTTATTAACCTAATAAGCTAAAGTCCATCCTTTTCCATCTATTACTATGGGCTACATTTTGCACTGAACATTATTTACGTTCACTGCATAAGGACAGAAAGGAGGGATAACATTATAGAGGAATGAGTTATTTCCCATTTACTGGATTACATGGTTCCTGTAGCATGAATTTTTTTTAACCTCAAAGATTTTACACAATCTACATGTCAAACATTCATGATTGGCTGGGCGTGGTGGCTCACGCCAGTAATGCCAGCACTTTGGGAGGCCGAGGCAAGCGGATCACCTGAGGTCAGGAGTTTGAGGCCAGCCTGGCCAACATGGTGAAACCCTGTCTCTACTAATATAAAAATTAGCCGGGCACGGTGGCAAGTGCCTGTTAATCTCAGTTACTTGGGAGGCTGGGGCAGAAGAATCTCTTGAACCCGGGAGACGGAGGTTGCACTGAGCCAAGAACGCACCACTGCACTCCAGTCTGGGCAACAGAGTGAAACTCTGTCTTGGGAAAAAAAAAAAAATTCATGATCACTAGTCATGCTATTAGTTAATAGCAGATCACAGGATTATAGGTCTAGATGTGAGGAAGCAAGAAATCTCCAAGTGCTGATTTTTTTTTAAGTTTATGGGAAGAACAAATATTAAAGATCTAAGTCTCTAAGTTAAAGACTAATCACTGTCCTCTTCACCAACAGGTCTTAATCTTAATATTTTGAAGAGTAAATATATTTATTCCAATTCCCACAAATGCTGCATTTCTCTAATAAAACCTGATAAAGGCTGGGTGTGGTGGCTTGTGCCTATAGTCCTAGCTACTTGGGAGGCTGAAGTGGGAGGATAGCTTGAGCCCAGGAGGTCGAGGCTGGTGTGAGCCGTAATCATGCCATTGCACTCCAGCCTGGGTGACAGAGTGAGACCCTGTCTCAAAGAAAAAACAAAACAAAAATCGAAAAACCTTACAAAAAGATGTGGATAAGATTGTAACAGTTTATGGATTCCTAAACATTTATTTTGCCTTTCATTTTACTTCCTCCTTATGAGAATTGTTACCAGATTCTTGGTAATATAAATGCACAATTAGATGCATTTCACACGTCAATATAAACTGCATTCAATCTTTGAAAGAAAGATATTATTGCAATTCTGCAACAGAGTAAAGTAAGCCAGGGGACCTACTTATGCAGATAACAGTAACACAGTCATACATTTAATAAATGTTGAGTGTCTACTATATATCAGGCACTTTACTAGTGCTGGGGATATATCTGCGAACAAAGCAATAAAAACAAACCCAAAAATTTTTGCCCTCATGTAGCTCACATTACATTGAGGAAACACAGGCAAAAAATAATGTACCTAAGTGTGTTGGAGGCCGAAAGATTGAGGGTAGTGATCAACTCAGTATACCACTGGAGGCTATATGAGTAAACAGCAAACTGTTCTCATAAACGCAGAATGTTGGCAAACTGACAAACTGCGTCTGCCACCAGAAGGAATGCTGAGGGCAGTCACGCCCCAAGCGCAGTGTTTCTTGTGATTAGGTACATCTGAAGCCTGTTAGTAATTATATGAACGTGTGATCAATTAAGCAGCTGACCAATCGTTACCTCCTCCTCCCTGCTCTTTCTACCCAATAAATAAGAAAGGCTGTGGAAACTCGGGGGCTGCCTTTGCTCACTAGAAGCGGGGAGCTCTCTTCTTCTTTCCTGATTCCCCTTCCTTTAAAATAGTTTCTTTTGTCTTAAGTTTACATTTCTGCGTCTGTCCCTTCCTTCAGTCTTGTAATGACGGTCTCAAGCAGTAGCAGTGGCAGTCAGTCACATAAGTGAAAAAGTACATTGTAGAGGTTTATTTCTACAGAACAAACCACCTCAAAACCAGGTGACTCAAAACAATAAGTATTTATTATTGCTCACCAGAGCAAAGGGAAAGGAAAATGGAAATGTGTGTATGATAGAGAGAGAACGAGGAAGAGGGAAGGAGAGGTACAAGGGGGTTGGGTTGCAATTTTAAATAAGGGGATCACCTTATTGAGAGGGCAGCTGTGGTATGCAGCCTCTTTGATGGTCCCCAATAGTCTGAATTTCCTGGACTTCCTTGAGTATCCTCTTTCTTTGAGTATAGGCTGGACCTAGTAACTCCTTTCTAACAAAGAGAATATGGCAAAAGTGACGAGACAAAATTTCCAAGATTAAGTTATAATGAGATTGTCTTCCTTTGTGGATGCCCTTGCTTGCTTGCTCTGATGGAAGCTGGGTACCACGTTGTGAGATGCTTTATGGAGAAGTCCCTCCATAGAGGCAAGGAACTGAAGGAGGCCCCAGCCAACGAGGGGCCTTTTTTTTTTTCTTCTTTTCCTTTCTTTCTTTTTTTTTTTGAGACAGGGTCTCCCTCTGTTACCCAGGCTGGAGTGCAGTGGCACAATCTTGGCTCACTGCAACCTCTACCTCCTAGGCTCAAGAGATCCTCCCACCTCAGCCTCCCAAGTAGTTGGGACTACAGGTGCAAGCAACCACACCCGACTAATTTTTGTATTTTTTGTAGAGATGGGGTTTTGCCATGTTGCCCAGGCTGGTCTTGAACTCCTGAGCTCAGGCAATCCACCTGCCTTGGTCTCCGAAAGTGCTGAAATTACAGGTGTGAGCCACTGTGCCTGGCCTGGAACTAGGGCCTTTAGTTCAAGAGCCCATGGGGAACTGAATCCTGCTAACAACCATGTGAGTGGGCTTGGAGGTGGGTCCTCCCTCAGTAGAGCTTAAAGATGAGACAACAGCCCTGGGGACATCTTGACTGCAGAGAATCCTTGAGGCAGAGGCACCCAGCTAAGTTGTATCTGGAATTCTGACCCCAGAAACAATGAGATAATAGATGTTTGTTTTTAGCTCCTAAGACTTGGAGTACTTTGTTACACAGCAGTAAATAACTAATACAGTGATGTTTGAACAAAGACTTGAAGAAGCTGAGTGAGAAGGCCATGCAGATATCTTGGAGAAGTGCATTCCAGGCAGAGGAAAAGCCAGTGCAGAGACACTGAAGCAGGGCATGACTGATGTGTATAAGGAGCATCATATACATGATCATCTACAGTCCACTGAGGAGAATAGCAGACGAAGTAATGTGTGTGACTGGGAGCCACAACATACTGGGCCTAGTGGGTTAGTAGAAGAACTTCAGCCTTACTCCAGGAGAAATTGGCAGCTGTGTTGCAGGGTTTGGGACAGTAGTGGCATGATCTCATTTATGTTTGTGAAAGATCACTCTAGCTTGTGTTGAGAATTGTCTGTAAGGTATAAGGGGGAAAGCAGGGAGCTCACTTAGTCAGTTGCAATAATCTAGGCAAGAAATGAATGAAAATCACGATGGTAGTTTGTAGAAAGATGATAACAGAGGTAGATTCTGGACATGCTCTAACTGTAGACCCACTGATTTCTGGATTGTGAAAGAAAAAGAAGAGTCAAGGAAGACTCCATGGCTTTTGGTTTGAGTAAGTGAAAAAACAGGAAGAATGTAGGTGGATCAGGTGTGGAGAAGAGGAAAATCAGAAATTTACCTTTAATCATGTCAAACTTGAGAACAGCTAGTGCTTTTCAAGTCAAGTAGAGCTGTTAAGTAGGCAACTAGATATATGAGTCTGGAGGTCAGGGTGATGTCTGGGCTGAATATATAAATTTAGAAGTTGTCAGCATATAAATAGTATTTAAAGTTATGAGACTGGATGAGATCACCAAGTATTGATAAAGAAAGGGACCCAGGACTGAGAACTGGGGCAATTCAACATTCAGACATCAGGAAACAGAAGAGATCAGCAGAGGAACCTGGGAAGGAACAGCCAGGGAGGTAGGAGGAAAATCCACAGTGTAGTGTCTCAGAACCAATTAAAGAATGCATCTCAAATGAGGTAACCAACTGCTACCATGCTGGGATGAACACTGAGAAACAACTGTCGGGTTTAGCAGCATGGTCGTTGGAGACCTTTTCAAGAGCAGTTTAGTAAAGTTCTGAGAGCTAAAAAAAATAAAATAAAAACAAAAAAAAGTGACTATAGGGGATTTAGTGGTGGGAGGGAAAGGACTGATGTTAGTAAGAATAGATTAATCTTTCCAGGAACTTTGCTGCCAAGGAACCAGTGAAATCAGGTGGTATCTGGTGAGGGAAATGGAGTTACGTTTTAAAAAGATATTTGGGGCCAGGCGCAGTGGCTCATGCCTGTAATCCCAGCACTTTGGGAGGCCAAGGCAGGTGGATTACTTGAGGTCAGGAGTTTGAGACCAACATGGTGCAAACATGGTGAAACCCCATCTCTACTAAAAATATGAAAATTAGCTGGGCGTGGTGGCACACGCCTGTAATCTCAGTTAGTGGGGAGGCTGAGGCAAGAGAATCGCTTGAACCTGGGAGTGGAGGTTGCAGTGAGCCGAGATCACACCACTGCACTCCAGCCTGGGTGACATAATGAGACTCTCTCTCAAAAAAATAAATAAGTAAAATAAATATAAAGATATTTGGGCCTGGTGTGGTGGCTCACAACTGTAATCCCAGCACTTTGGGAGGCCGAGGCGGGTGGATCACCTGAGGTCGGGAGTTCGAGACCAGCCTGACCAACATGGAGAAACCCTGTCTCTACTAAAAATACAAAATTAGCTGGGCATGGTGGCGCATGCCTGTAATCCCAGGTACTCGGGAGGCTGAGGCAGGAGAATCGCTTGAACCCAGGAGGCAGAGGTTGCAGTGAGTCAAGATCATGCCATTGCACTCCAGCCTGGGCAACAAGAGCAAAACTCCATCTCAAAAAAAACAAAAAAACAAAAAAACCATATTTGGGCCAGGCGCAGTGGCTCATGCCTGTAATCCCAGCACTTTGGGAGGCCAAGGCGGCCCAATTGCTTGAGCCCAGGAATTCAAGACCAGCCTGGGCAACATGGTGAAACCTCGTCTCTACAAAAAATACAAAAATTAGCTGGGCATGATGGTGTGCACCTGTAATTCCAGCCACTCAGGAAGGTGAAGCAGGAGGATCACCTGAACCCAGAGAGGTCAAGGCTGCAGTGAGTCGTGATCATGCCACTGCACTGTAGCCTGGGTGACAGAAGGGGACCCTGCCTCAAAAAGAGATTTGTCTTCTGATGAGAAAGCAGGAATGTTGAGAAAAGGGCAAAAAATTGATATAATAGAGGGAAGAATGGCCAATGTCCTTAGGTAGGTGAAAGGGAATCCAATCTAGTGCTCAAGAGGGCTGAGTTTTGGGTAGAAATTCAAAATTTGTTTACAGTTTCAGGAAATGGCTGAAATGAACAAGAAATATTACTGGCGTCTTATATAGTAGTCTCTTCAAGTTATTATCTGTGTCTTTCATTGTCTTTGAGGTATTTTACAACTCTGTAAATGGCAGACAACTGAAAGAAATGCAAATAATTCTTTTCCGTAGACATACAAGTGAATTTTGCCCAGTGGAGGCACAGTTGATTCCCCTCCCCCATTATAGAGGCCAGTTGTGCATCTATTAAGCAAATTCATTTTGACATGCCTCATATCTATATATGTATCTGTTTTTAGGATTATTTTTTGAACTGGTTCCAACATCTTAGTGGTTCCTTTATTAGTGAGTTAAGTAAAATCTTTGGCACACGTTCATTTTATATTTATATGAGAATTTATATGAGAAACTTTTTCTTTTTTTTTAAAGAGGCCAGGTGCAGTGCATGTAATCCCAGCACTTTGGGAGACTGAGATGGGAAGATCGCTTGAGGCCAGGAGTGCAAGACCAGCCTGGGCAACACAGCAAGACCTTGACTCTACTAAAAAAAAAAAAAGGATCCTTCAACTTCAACAATAATAACACGAGGGAAGGTAATGCACACACAGATGCTTAGGTGGGTGGAAGTGGTGGTGCCAACCGGTGCAAGTTCTTTCCAATAGCTTCACTTTTCTGAGAAAAGAAAAGATGTAAAATAGGAGAGTGGCAAATGGACCAGAGAATTTTATTATGACTGCAGCATTAAATGCCACTTGAGGCCAGGCAAAGTGGCTCATGCCTGTAATCCCAGCACTATGGGAGGCCGAGGCGGGCGGATCACCTAAGGTCAGGAGTTTGAGACCAGTCTGGCCAACATGGTGAAACCCGTCTCTACTAAAAATACAAAAATTAGCCAGGCATTGTGACGCTCGCCTGTAATCCTAGCTACTTGGGAGGCTGAGGCAGGAGAACTGCTTGAACCTTGGAGGCAGAGGCTGCAGTGAGCTGAGATCCCACCACTGCACTCCAGCCTGGGTGACAGAGGGAGACTGTCTCCAAAAAAAAAAAAAAGAAAAGCCATTTGAGGTTAGTGGTCATGAATTTAAAGTGAGCTGTTAATGGACTGAATTTCTCCAGGCACAGTTCAACTGCATAGGTGCACACACAAAGGAGGGAGGATTGAATTTAACCAGGATTTTGGCTTTGCTAAGTGAGTAGGCAAAAGCAATGTAAAGAGGCAAGAGAGTTGGAGATATATATAAAGGACTGATTATAATGATTTACTAGGAATTTAATCCAGGTAAGGAGGTAAGAGAAGACTCATGAGAAATGAATGCCAGTGAAAATGTGATGAGATCAAAAGACTGGAGATCCCAGTAGAATTGAGAGATTGTTGGAGTTGCAGTACTAAAACAATGAGCTGGAAAGGCAGGTGTTAGTAGTCAGAAAGGAAGAAAACAACACTATTTCTGTTTGGGGTCAGCATTCTAGCATCTGAACAGACATTCTATTGTTCGAGGATCACTTACCTGCTAACCACCACACTCCCCTTTCTGTGTGTAGGACAGGTGTTTTCCATGGAGTGCTTACTTCTTCCTCCTGGTCTCTCTCAATGTGATGATTCCATACAATCAAGGTTTTTTTTTTTTTTTTTTTACCCAAGAGTGAACAAAATCTGCAGACAGGCAGGCAGCATGATGAGCAGGGTCTCTGTGGAAGGTTGTGCAGTTTGTACACTGGGACACTGGGCTGAGATCCATCCCGAGCTCTGCTCACTGACTGTGGCCCCATCACCAGCTGACTTTTTTGGCCCACAAAGGCTCATGCCCTGCCACCATGGGGCTGTTCCTTGGGTCATACCTTTTCTACTTCCCAGAAAGGTGCTGTGTAGGCCAGGGAGCTCTGATAAAGACTGCATATGCACCATGGGGTTTAAGCCAGAGGGCTGAACTTGAGCAAGATGTGCCCTTTTGTTGTAAAATCCCTTGTGGACTGGTATCCTCAAATTGCTTCAAGCATTCAGTCTTTTTGAAGGAAGAGACCCGATATTATACTTTCTCAATTATATGCATAAAGTAGCTCTTGACGTATAGTTTCATTTGGATAATTAGGTTTTACTTCTCCCAAAACCAATACTTGGCTTTCTAGGAGATCACTGCTATTTGAGAAAAAGATGAGGTATCATATGCGTTATTTATGGATCACTGGCCTCTCCACTGTTTCTTATCTATTTATCAGGAAAATCTTAGATTAGACTAATGTATTTATGAAAAACCAGTTGAATGTTTTTTTTTTCCCCCCGATAAGTAATGTGAAAGAGTGGGCAGAAGTTGCTTAGACAGGTTACAGGGGTAAAGAAATTCGACTTGCTCATTTACTGTTTTAAGGTCTTCTTTAATATATCAGCTCATTTTGAGTGATCTCACTTATCAATGGTTCTTGAGTTTTTAGGCACCTTATGCAAATGTTGCAGTCTTCTTAAACTAAATATCTATTAAGCTACATACAAAAATATCTGCAACTTTTTTTTTTTTTTTTGTAGGAATTCTAGCAATAACCACTCATTGAAGTAAAAATCGAATACAGGGCACAGCTTTGTAGAGACAAAATAATCCATGGTTAAGCAAATGTTAGTGTGTAGGATGAGCTTCACAAAAACAACGGCCATTTTCAGCACACTTTTAGTCAGTAGTTAATCAAGGGAAGGCTGCTAATGAGGTAGTTCAATGTCATTGCCCCTGACTTAATGGTAGTAGAAAATGAAAGATGAAGGCTATTTAAGCCAACAGGAAAATCATGAATCTTTAAGCTATTTCTGGGTCCTTGTGAAGAATTTGCAAAGTCCCTGATGCTCTCCCTTTACGCACATGGAATATTTTCACCAACACAAAAAACAGTGCTGATTCTGACACTGCAAGCACTGCACAATTCTCAATTATTTCCCATCGGTGACGCTTTCACCAAAGGCCATGCTACGTTGTTCTGAACCCCTTTCAGGACATCACTATTTCCTCTTTTATCTTTGCCTAGAAATATGATGTTTGGGCAAAGAAGGAAAAGGGATGAGTAAGAAACAGGGATGAGTGGGAGAGAGACAGCAGGAAACAGGGGTGGGAAACTGGACACTGCAGCTTTCTCACAACCCCTGACAGGGTGCGTCATGGGATGCTCATTATTTTACTTAAGAGTACAATGAGATTCCAGAACATCAGCCAAATCTCTAGTCTAACCTGGGCATAAAATTGCATGCTAAAATAAAATACATTTTTCTCCAAATAATTTATTAAAAATTACACTTGATATTCATGTGGAAATTAAGACCAAACTGCAATGTTTTCCATTTCCAACGTACAAAGAGTTTTGTTCCTGAGAATGGCAAATTCTAAATGATAAGTAAAATAAATATGGCATTTATTTAAGGAGACTGAGCCACAGGTTAATCTTAAGTGGTGTTTGGTTGATGGGAGAGAAAATGCTCCGTCAGAATTGTTGTAAGAACTTTCCAATGTGCTTGACATGCATCCGGGAGCAGTGACTTACACCTGTAATCCCAGCACTTTGGGAGGCCGAAGCAGGTGGATCACCTGAGGTCAGGAGTTTGAGACCAGCCTGGCCAACATGGTGAAACTCCATCTCTACTAAAAATACAACAATTACCTGGGCATGGTGGCATGTGCCTGTAATCCCAGCTACTTGGGAGGCTGAGGCAGAGGAGAATCGCTGGAACCCAGAAGGCGGAGGTTGCAGTGAGCCAGGATCCCACCACTGCACTCCAGTCTGGGCGACAGAGTGAGACTCCATCTCAAAAAAACAAAAAAAACAAAGGAATCTTAGTTTAACAGTTTTGGGTTACAGCTCCAGGGATGGGGGTGGGAATGATTGACTATGCATTTGATATGTGTCTTATTAATCATAAGGTTCTTTCCCCCATAGCAAAGTACATATAAATGCAAAGCTTTAGTGCTTAGCTGACTGTAATAGGACATCTTCATAAAAGGAATAAACTTAACACCTCAGCCAATAAGCCAGAGAATCTTACACTGCACAAGTGTGCAGTTTTAATGTGTTGCTCAGGCTATAGTATTATTTTTTAAGTTTTTGGTTTTCTTTTATACCATGCATTTATTTCCCTCTGAATTAATCACAGGTATTTTCTTTAACATAAGCTATTTTAAGTATAAACTTTATTCCTGAATATCTTCAGATACTTTCTGCTAGTTCAAATAAACTCACACAGACATTAATCCAATTTGAATAACTACATATGAATGAGGCTACAGTATTATTCAATCCAGAGTGTGTCACTTCCGTTCATGAAGGCTTGCTATGCATAAATATAAAAATATTTTATCTTCTGATGCTTTCAGTTTTGAAGCACTCCCTTCAAAGGATGTAAAAAAATATTAAATAAAAGAGCTTTCAAAGTGTTCTGTTAGGCTATGATTTGAGGGGGAGATGAATGGAAATGGCTATTGACAGTTATTTAACTGGAGATCTTTGTGGTAATATGTGAAAGTATAAACTAACTCCAACAAACTCGTTTTTTCCTGAAACTTTTGGTGTAAAATTATATATTATTATTATTTTGAGACAGGGTCTTGCTCTGTTGCCCAGGCCAGGCTGGAGTGCAGTGGCATGACCTCGGCTCACTGTACCCTTGACCTCCTGGGCTGAAGCGATTCTTCCATCTCAGCCCACTCCCAAGTATCTGGGACTACAGGCATGTGCCACCACTCTTGGCTGATTTTCATATTTTTTCATGGAGATAGGGTTTCACCATGTTGCCCAGGCTGGTCTCGAACTCTTGGGCCCAAGTGATCTGCCCACCTTGGCCTCCCAAAGTGCTGGGATTAGAGGTGTGAGCCATTGCACCCAGCCTGTTATTATTTTGAAAGGTTATTCTGCTTTTACTGAAATGCAACAAACAGTTATTGAGCACCTGCTGTATTATTATATAGTCCATTCCTACTAGGCTACCGCAGCCATTGATGATCTTCCTTTGTGTGTGTGTGTGTGTGTGTGTGTGTGTGTGTGTGTGTGTGTGTGAAGCTGTTTGTATATTTTCGGTTAGTTTGCTTGTGAAGCAGCTTGGAGAAGTCTCATCTACTTTTTATCAGTTGGTTGGTTTTATAAAGCATCTCAGAAAGTGGACCCAGAAATCACAGATCTGCCATTAGTATTTATTCTTTGAAGATACTTTGGAGATTCATTTTCTTGAGTGGCACTGCCATGCTCATTCAGTGAAAACTCGTGGGGTATAGAAATGGAACGGAGAGTTTCAAACAGCTTTGCTGAAACTGTACTTTGGGCTCCAGACTTCACTGTCCTTAGGCATTGAAACCATCACCTGGTTTGCATTCTTCATGACTGAGGTTAACTTAAAACAAAAATGGTAGGAAAGCTTTCCTATGCTTCGGGTAAGAGACAAATTTGCTTTTGTAGAATTGGTGGCTGAGAAAGGCAGACAGGGCCTGATTAAAGAAGACATTTGTCACCACTAGCCACCAAGTTAAGTTGTGGAACCCAAAGGTGACAGCCATGGAAACGTAGATCATCAGCTCTGCTAAGTAGTTAGGGGAAGAAACATATTCAAACCAGTCTCCAAATGGGATCCTGTGGTTACAGTGAATGACCACTCCTGAAAGGGTAAAAGAAGATCTCATAAGCATTTAAAGGTTTGAAAAGAAAGTTTCACCACTTCACTCCCAAATCATTTACAGAATTTTTTTTTTTTTTGAGGCAAAGTCTTGCTCTGTTGTCCAGGCTGGAGTGCAGTCGTGCAGTCATGGCTCATTGTAGTCTCAACCTTCCAGGCCCAGGCAATCCTCCCATCTCAAACTCCCCAGTGGCTAGTACCACAGGTATGCATCACCATGCCTGACTCATTTTTTGAATTTTTTGTAGAGACAGGGTCTGCCTATGTTGCCCAGGTTGGTCTCAGACTGCTGGGCTCAAGTGATCCTCCCACCTCAGCCTCCCAAAGTGCTGGGATTACCAGTGTGAGCCAACCTGCCCAGCCCAGAAACTCTTATTTAGAAAAGAGTATCATACATGTGTGTAAACCACCATCCTGTCACACTTCTACTGTCAATTACATATTGAAAAGTTATATGCTTAGGTTAAATTGTCAACTGTCAATAGCACAAGAGAAAAGCCAGTTACTCCAGCAATCCTCCAAGCTAGTAATTAAGAGCTCAGACTACTCCAGAGTCAGACTGCACAAGTTTAAATCCTGGCTCTCCCACTTACTAGCTGTGTAACTTTAGATAAGTTGCTTAACCTCTTTGTGCCTTAGTTTCCTCATCTGTAAAATGAAGACCGGACTGTAGTCATCTCATGTTGGCATTGTGAAGCTATATGTAAAGCACTCAGAACAGGGCCTGGGACAAAATAAGTACTTGATAAATATTAAAACTATTCAGTTTTTTGGCTGGGCGTGGTAGCTTATGCTTGTAATCCTAGCACTTTGGGAGACTGAGGTGGGCGGATCACCTGAGGTCAGGAGTTCAAAACCAGCCTGGCCAACATGGTGAAACCCCAGCTCTACTAAAAATATAAAAATTAGCCAGATATGGTGGCACACGCCTGTAATCCCAACTACTTGGGAGGCTGAGGCATGAGAATTGCTTGAATCCAGGAGGCGGAGGTTGCAGTGAGCTGAGATGGTGCCACTGCACTCCAGCCTGGGTGACAGAGTGAGACTCTGTCTCAAAAACAAATAAATAAAATAAATAAATAATAGGCCGGGTGCAGTGGTGCACGCCTGTAATCCCAGCACTTTGGGAGGCCGAGGTGGGTGGATCACCTGAGGTCAGGATTTCGAGACCACCCTGGCTAACATGGCAAAACCTCGTCTGTACTAAAAAATACAAAAATTAGCTGGGCATAGTGGTGCGCACCTGTAGTCCCAGCTACTTGAGAGGCTGAGGCGGGAGAATCACTTGAACCCTGGAGGCGGAGGTTGCCCTGAGCCGAGATTGTGCCACTGCACTACAGCCTGGGTAACAGAGCAAGACTCCATCTCAAAAATAAAATAAATACATAAATAAATAAATAAAACTATTCAATTTTTTTTTTTGAGACAGAGTCTAGCTCTGTCACCCAAGCTGGAGCGCAGTGGCATGATCTCAGCTCACTGCAACCTCCGCCTCCCAGGTTCAAGTGATTCTAGTGCCTCAGCCTCCCAAGTAGCTGGGACTACAGGCACCTGCACCACCACACCCAGCTAAGTTTTGTATTTTTAGAAGAGACGGGGTTTCGCCATGTTGGTCAGGCTGGTCTTGAACTCCTGACCTCAAGTGATCCTCCTACCTTGGCTTCCCAAAGTGCTGGAATTACAGGCGTGAGCCACTGCGCCTGGCCTATTCAATTTTTAATATTTCAAAAAACCTAATGGAAACTATACCTGTGATAAGTCAACACAAGCTAACTTAAAGGTCAAGTTTTTATGCTGTGGCTGGTACTAACTCCATGGTAACACTAGCTCTCACATGCTGATCAGACACAAAACGTAGAATCACAGAATGTCAGGGCTACTTGGGTCTAGAGAGGTCTTTCAATGTAAGGCTCTCATTTTCACAGATGGGAAGATCAAGGCCCAGAGAAGTGTCTTGCCAAAAATCAATATTTGATACAGTCAACTAACTAGGGCAGGAAGGAAAAGCATGCAGGACCATGGAGAACTAACTTCTGAGGGTTAAAATCCATATGCAGAGGTTCTAAAAGAGGTCTCACCTGCTTTATTTTTCCTGAGATTGCCGAGAATAACATGGCACTTATACTGATGGGCAGATGACCAGATGAACATCATCATCCCAAGAATATGGAACCACCGTGCTTGCATCAATAGATTTTTCCCTGTTATGTAGGCTATAGGAATGAGAATTGTTAGCCAACACTAAACAATTTCACAGGCTCACGGAATTAAACAAATCATTTAGTCAGCAGAAACACAATTATCCACTTATTCCGTTCCTCAATATCCTAATATAATTTCCCAAGTACAAAGAGGGGAACCTGTTCCTCAATATCCCGATGTAATTTCCTGATGTAATTTCCCAATACAGAGGGAAAAGCCCTGTTTCTCTGGACAAAGGAGATATGTTCCTCAGCTACGGGCAGCTTCAGTTCCCCTGGCAAGAGAATTCCACACAGACACATTCTCTTGCTTCTTCTCTAAACGGTTCAAGCACGAAGTTCAGCTCCCCTACTGTGATCTACTTTCGAATGGTAAGATTCCTTTGTGTTTCCCTTGCTAAGTCCAGTTTTAAGTCTTCTTTCTTATGTTTTACAGTGAAGAAAAACACTTTCTAAGGAAATCTCTCTCTGAGCTACCATCCTGCTAGGGAGAGCCTGAAAGCAGAATGCTGACTTGACTAGCTCTGGTCAATGAAAGAAATCACTAGTGGAAAGGCTACCAGGGGGCTTTCTCAAAAGAGAGGGACAGTAAACTGCAAGATGAACAACTCAATGCCATCCAGGTCTGGATGAGAAAGAACAGTCGAGAGACTGAGTTTCAGGAGTGGAAACACTCAAAGCATCATCTTCCACTTTCTTCTCCGGCTGCTAGGAAGAAGGGAAAAACACAGACCTTCTGAGGACCTGCGGAGCAAACCACTGGCTTCAGAAAAGCAAACAGGGACTTCCCTCTGCGCAGCAGGAAGCAGTTAGCCTAGTCAGAGGCTTGACTGAAGAAACAAATGTATCCACTGATAATGGGCAAGAGCCTGAGGCTCTGGAGCCAAGGGGGAACCCTAAAAAGCTGATTCAAGTAAGAGAACCAAGGATCATGCAATTCCACATGGCCACCTCGAAGCAGGAATCCGTTAATGATAGTAAAGGACTGATGAAAATCCACCGGTCTACCTGTGTCAGTTTATTTTAAAAGCTTGTTTTATATAATCAATCTACTATAGTCTTTTAGTGTTTACAAGTTTAGCCATTTAACTACTAGGTTATATTTTTATAAGTTCAAAACAGGCTGGGTACAGTGGCTCACACCTGTAATCCCAGCACTTTGCGGGGGCCAAGGCAGGAGGATCACTTGAGGCCAGGGGTTTGAGACCAGCCTGCCAACATAGCGAGAACCTGTCTCTACAAAAATGAAATAAGCAAAATATTAAAAATACAGTTTTAAATCTGACAGGCTTCAAGAGCAAGTCAACAGGATGAAAAGTTACAGTGTCTGGAAGTTCAAATCACTAAGTCCCTTACGCTAAATGCAGACAGTTTACCTACAGGAAAAAGGATTTGTTAAGGGTAACGCCAGAATTATAATGCAGGAAAAGGGAGGCAGGTGGAAGGCTCACATTTCCTCAGTTCTACTCAGTATTTAATTATTTGTTTATTCATTAGTTACTTAAGGAGTGCCTCCTAAGCCTGGCCCTGCTGAAGGCACAAAGGATAAAGCAGGGAATAAGTCAGGCAAGATCCCAGTCCTTATAGAGCTTACATCCTAGTTTACAGATAGTCTTCTTTTCACTTTAAGAAGAACCCTGTGAAATCAGTATGTGTCAATAATTACTAATGAAGGCTGTGAGGCTCAGAGAAGCTCAATGAGCCAGATGCAGGCCCATCAAGACTCCGGAGCCCATGTTATTTCTATCACGCCCTTTGGTTGGCAAATGCCCCAATGTGTTTTCTCTCAATGAATTACTGAAACCAACTTTCCCCATATTGTCCTAAATGATCCCAGATGACCCTTGAAGGACAAGGAGGTGAAACAGAAAACAGCTTCAGAAAGGAGTGCTTAGAAAGCTATTTTTGTGGGCTCCTCTTCCTTGACTATCTACGCAGGAGGGAAGGCAGAAGTTGAGATGCAGCCAGTAGAGGAAACTCCGGCAGAGGCAGGTAACGCCAACAAACAAGAACATGCTAAAAGCTAGCAGTCACCAAGTGCTCTGCAAAGTTCCTTTAGGGGGAGAACCAGCACTGCCCACCAGGAATGACAGCCCCTTCCATGGTACTGGCTGGCAGAATGCCACCGCAGACATGCCTGGGAGGAATAAGTTCAGAGGAATCAGAGAGATGCTAGCTAAGTGGCTGGAGCCAATCAATAATTCATGAATTGAGAAAGATCGTCAATAAATCCTCCTTTAAAATCACTCCTCTAGTCAGAGGCCTTAGGTTGAGCTACAGCAACAGAGAGACGACTTTCACGGGGCACTCATACCAAAATCTAACCTGAGGAGGAAGCTCACTCACAGATTGTTGGAAATCGCTAGACCTCAGCCTGAGTTTACAAGGATGGACAGGGCAGCTGAAAACATGGAGCCCTGGGTTTAGAGACAATGGTCATTACAGACCTACGGGGTCTAGACTGACAGATACTAAGGCTGCAAGGTCAGGTTAACCTCAGCACTATAAACTCATTCCCATCACCCCAAGCGACTTGAATTCTTTATAATCATGCATTGTTTTTACAAAAATGGTAGTCATATGTGTTAGGTAATGTCCCCTCCTCCCCCCATAAAACAAAAAATCCATTTCATTTCCTTCTCGTAAACAAGGTCATGGTTTGGCTCCCCTCTTCCTGGCTAGTGAGAGCTTAGAGACTAAAACACAATTTTCACTACCACAGTACTCTTTGTCCTCTCCTCTCAGGCAGCGTCACTTGAAGAAAAGCTCTGTTGTGATGGGAACAATCACAGGAACTAAGCGGCAACAAAATGGCTCCCCACCCCCTCTGCAAATCCCAACTCCATGCAAGCACTCTCCCTTCCCTCATTTTCTTTTCTTTTTTTTTGAGATGGAGTCTCGCTCTGTTGCCCAGGCTGGAGTGCAGTAGCGTGATCTCGGCTCACTGCAACCTCCGCCTTCTGGTTTCAAGCAATTCTCCTGCCTCAGCCTCCCCAGTAGCTGGGACTACAGGCGTGTGCCACCACGCCCGGCTAATTTTTTTTTTTTATTTTTAGTAGAGACAGAGTTTCACCATGTTGGCCAGGCTGGTCTCGAACTCCTGGCCTCAAGTGATCCACCTGCCTCAGCCTCCCAAAGTGGTGGGATTACAGGTGTAAGCGACCACGCCCGGCCTTTTAAAATCGACTTGAGTCTCATCTCCTGAAATGCAAAATGCATTGGGCCTGTCTCTTACTTTTGCATGTCTCACAATGCTTAGCACAGCACAAGCCCCGAGAGCGCATCATACACCCTGGGGTGGGGAGCTCCTGGCAGGGCTGGATCCACTCACCATTCCTGCCATCCATTGGCACTTGGCTCAGCACAGTTAGGCCAACAAGGACATAATAGACAAGTCCAAAACAGTACTGCACGACGTGAATCATGACATTGGAGAAGACACTGACGTAGAGGCACTCGAAGAGTCTTCGTAAGCTGTGCAGCCACAGAAATACTAGCACTAAGAATGCAGACAGTGCCAGCTCCCCTCCTACAATTCAGAAGGCAACAGGGTCAGCATTTCTCTTCTGGGATTAATCCAAAGTTTTGTTTTTCCGTACTGTTAAGCAAAGTATTAAATCCCGTCTAACATCTTTCTTTTTGGTAGTAAGGAAGAAATGGGCCAAATGAAGTCAAGGAATTTGACTTCACTCAAATTACACAGTTCACTGTGTTACACATTTCACTGGGTTCACAAACACCCATCACTCAATTCTGCTTCATTGTGTGACAGCCTTCCAGGCTTCAGGGACATCACGGTCAGGAGGTCTGTGAAGAGGTCTGTGGGTTTCTGGTCCTGGCACTAACAGCCAGATGCAAACTGGAAGCATTCCCGGTAGCCTCTGAGTGGCCCCAGCTGTGGGATCCCCAGCATCTCAGGCACCACAGAGGCAGAGAGGGGGACAGGAACAGAAACAGAGTTATGCATTTCTTTCCACATTAAAAAAAAGAAATTATACTTTTAGAGGCATGCTGAGCCCAAGATCTACTTCCCCACCTGTCTTTCACGACCTGCCCACCAAAAAATCTGAAGAAAAGCTGGCTTTAGAAAAACACACACTTAGTTTCTCTTTTTTTCTTTTTTGTTTTTTATTTTTTGGTTAATTTTATGTGTCAACTTCTTTATTTTTGAGACAGGGTCTTGCTCTGTCACCCAGGCTAGAGTGCAGTGGCACAGTCAGGCCTCACTACAGCTTTGAACTCCTGAGCTCAAGTGATCCTCTGTCTCAGCTTCCTGAGTGGCTAGAACTATAGTCATGTGCCACCACACCTGACTAATTAAAAAAAATTTTTTTTTGTAGAGACAGGGTCTCCCTATGTTGCCCAGGCTGGTCTCGAACTCCGGGTCTCAAGCCATCCTCCAGCCTCAGCCTCCCAAAGTGCTGGGATTTTAGGTGTGAGATACTACGCCCAGTCACTTAAAAAAGAAATGAGTCACGGCCGGGGGCGATGGCTCACGCCTGTAATCCTACCACTTTGGGAGTTGGAGGCGGGTGGATTGCCTGAGCTCAGGAGTTCGAGACCAGCCTGGGCAACATGGTGAAACCCTGTCTCTACTAAAAATACAAAAAATTAGCCAGGCATGGTGGTGTGCACCTGTAGACCCAGCTACTTGGCAGGCTGAGGTAGTAGAACTGCTTGAACCCGGGAGGTGGAGGTTGCAGTGAGCCAAGATTGGGCCACTGCAATCAGCCTGGGAGATAGAGCAAGACTCTGTCTCCATTAAAAAAAAAAAAAAAAAAGTCTCACATACACACAAACACACACACACGCATGCACACCATAAAGATGCAACTTAATTAACTTTTACAAATTAAGCCAACCAATCCCACCCATGTAACAGCACCCAGATCCAGAAACAGAACACTTTAGGAAGCTGAGGTTGGAGGATCGCTTGAGACCAGGAGTTTGAGACCAGCCTGGGCAACACAGCAGGTCCCCCATCTCTAAAAACATTAAAAAAAAAATTAGCTGGGCATAGTGGCGTGCACCTGTAGTCCCAACTACTCAAGAGGTGGAGGAGGGAGGACTGCTCGAGCCCAGGAGTTAAAGGCTGCAGTGAGCTATGATCATGCCACGGCACTCCAGCCTGGACAACAGAGTGAGACCCTCTCTCTTAAAAAAAAAAAAAAAGAAAAAAACGAAACAAACAAAAGAAACAGGCTGGATGCGGTGGCTCATGCCTGTAATCCCAGCACTTTGAGAGGCTGAGGCAGGCGGATCACAAGGTCAGGAGTTCAAGACCAGCCTGGCCAACAGAGTGAAACCCTGTCTCTACTAAAAATACAAAAATTAGCCAGGCATGGTGGCGCATGCCTGTAGTCCCAGCTACTCAGGAGGCTGAGGCAGGAGAATCGCTTGAACCCGGGAGGGGTAGGTTGTGGTGAGCTGAGATCAGGCCACTGCACTCCAGCCTGGGCAACAGAGCAAGGCGCAAGGCTCCATCTCAAAAAAAAAAAAAAAAAAAAAGAAGAAACAGAACACGAACAGCACCCCCTAGTGTAGGCACGACCCCTCCCCCAAACTTCCCATGGGGAACAACCCCTATCAGCACAGATTAGCTTTGACTGTTTTTGTATTTTAAATGAACTAAAACTTAGTTTTAACTCCTTAGGAACAAGTTAAAGCAAACAAATAGAATTCCTCATATCCTCACAACCAACCCTCCAAATACCAAAACACCCCAGTCAGTCTCACAGTAAACAAACGAAGAGATGAAGTTTTAATGAGTGGAGTGAGATCCACTGACGTAGCCTACCCTCCCAAAGAGGATGTCCACGGGTTTGCTCTTTTTTTTTTTAGATGGAGTCTCACTCTGTCGCACGGGCTGGAGTGCAGTGGCATGATCTCAGCTTACTGCAACCTTTGCTTCCTGGGTTCAAGCCATTCTCCTGCCTCAGCCTCCTGAGTAAGTGGGATTACAGGCACGCGCCACCACGTCCAGCTAATTTTTTGTATTTTTAGTAGAGACGGGGGTTTCACCATGTTGGCCAGGCTGGTCTTGAACTCCTGACCTCAAGTGATCCACCTGCTTCAGCCTCCCAAAGTGCTGGGGTTATAGGCATGAGTCACTGCCCACTGTTCCCGGCAGGGTTTGCTCTTTTTTTTTTTTTTTTTTTTTGAGACGGAGTCTCGCTCTGTCCTCTTAGGCTAGAGTGTAACGTTACAATCTTGGCTCACTGCAACCTCCGCCTCTTGGGTTCAAGCAATTCTCTCTCCTCAGCCTACCGAGTAGCTGGGGTTACAGGCATGTGCCAGCACACCCAGCTAAGTTTTGTATTTTTAGTAAAAACGGGATTTCACCATGTTGGCCAAGGTGGTCTTGAACTCTTGACCTCAAGTGATCTGCTCACCTCAGCCTCCTGAAGTGCTGGGATAAGAGGCATGAACCACCACACCTGGCCGGGGTTTGCTCTTCTGATTGTCAACTTTTGCAACCAGTTTCTCTGGTTATACAGAAAAGGATTGTTTCTAGGTGGTTTGGCCACTGGAACAAAGGACAGAGATGAGACTAGAACAATTTGTTTCTAATTCTGCCCCTCACACTCTGCCTGACCTTAATTGAGGACATTTCATAGTTTTCACCTTCAATTCTTTATTTTAAAAACTGTTCTGGCCGGGCGCAGTGGCTCACACCTGTAATCCCAGCACTTTGGGAGGCCAATGCGGGTGGATCACCTGAGGTCAGGAATTCGAGACCAGCCTGACCAACATGGAGAAACACCATCTCTCTACCAAAAATACAAAATTAGCTGGGCGTGGTGGCACATGGCTGTAATCCCAGCTACTTGGGAGGCTGAGGCAGGAGAATCGCTTGAACCTGGGAGGCAGAGGTTGCGGTGAGCCAAGATTGCACCATTGTACTCCAGCCCGGGCAAGAAGAGCGAAACTCCATCTCAGAAAAAAAAAAACAAAAAAACAAAAACCGTTCCATATTCTTCATCCTGATGCTGAGGATGGCAAACTTAAAGGCTATTTTGTAATCGTCTGTTCAACAACTGTTTAGTCAATTTTATTATACTACCAAAGCCTCACAGCATAACTTTTTTTCCATGTTTATCAAAAAGTAATTTTTATTTATTTTATTCATTTATTTATTTATTTTTTTGAGACAAAGTCTCCCTCTGTTGACCAGGCGTGGAGTGCAGTAGCTCAATCTTAGCTCATGGCAACCTCTGCCTCCCAGGTTCAAGCGATTCTCCTGCCTCAGCCTCCCGAGTAGCTGGGATTACAAGCGCCTGCCACCACACCCAGCTATTTTTGTATTTTTAGTAGAGTCGGGGTTTCACCACATTGGCCAGGCTGGTCTTGAACTCCTGATCTCAAGTGATCTGCCTGCCTTGGCCTCCCAAAGTGCTGGGATTACAGGTATGAATTAAAAAGTAATTTTTTTTTTTTTTTTTTTTGAGACACAGTCTCGCTCTGTTGCCCAGGCTGGAGTGCAGTGGCCCGATCTCAGCTCACTGCAAGCTCCGCCTCTCGGGTTCATGCCATTCTCCTGCCTCAGCCTCCCGAGTAGCTGGGGCTACAGGTGCCCGCCACCACGCCCAGCTAATTTTTTTTTGTATTTTTAGTAGAGACAGCGTTTCACCATGTTAGCCAGGATGGTCTCGATCTCCTGACGTTGTGATCTGCCCGCCCTGGCCTCCCAAAGTGCTGGGATTACAGGCGTGAGCCACCGCACCCGACAGAAAAAGTAATTTTTAAATCACATTTCTGGAGTTCTAAGTCATGAGTTTGGTTGGAACAGTATAAATGATAAATGTTTCCAGACAAACCTGACAGATCCTAAAAGCTTTCCCCCTTTTGTGTAAAGACTTCTTTATAAATTTATCAACAGTACTAAAAATACCAGAGGGAGGGCAGCCAGTTCTGCACACAACACAGCACTTGCTGGGAAGTCAGGAGCGCTAACTCTTGGCTCTGTCTCCTTCTCAGGGAAGGGCTTAGGGACATCCTTTTGGCCATCCAGCAATGAACCGTGCAAAGCTCTTTTTTGCCCTCATCCTCCACTTCCCAGGCCCTTCTGAGGAGGTGCCGAGAGAGGAGACAAAATGCCAAAAACTGCTCCCTTGCAGACAGGAATGACAGAAACGGGATGCAGCGTTGTCATAAGCCCAGGGAGTCCTTACCCTGGAACTGTGCCGCCCCGAGAATTCTGAGCAAACCATGAAGCCAGCTTGGAAAAGGTGCTCCCAGGAACAGAGATTGAGTAAGGCACCAAAGCAGGAAGCCATTCCACAGCACTGAGATGATATAAAAGTGGGAAAAATATCTGCAAAAGGAAAACAAGCGAGGCAATAATTAGGGTAGATCCACTTCAAGCTCTTATACGGGAAGATTATTTTTAGTTTCTCTGTCTTTCCCCACCCCTCCATTCCCAAAGTATACCTTTGCTTTTTAATAGAATCTGAATCCTATAGGTGGTCAGGTTCTTAAAATTTCCTTTCAAATAACGGGACCAGTTAACTTTCAGGAAAAAGAGGCCTCTCTGAGGTTAACAAGAACACAACCAACTGTGTTAAACTTAGAATAAAGTTTAGTTAGCAATCTCTCTGATTGCTGGGTAACAGAATTGGACTCAAGTTCCCAAAACGGAGGCTGCAGGCCCTTGCAAAGAGAACCTAGACTGTGCTAAAACAAGCTAAATCTGTGAAAGATTTTGATTTCTATATCCCAAACAATATTGCAGTAATAGCCACACAACTGTTACACATGATTTGCATAATCGCAGACACTTGGGGCTAGAGGAAGTAAAAGATCTTCAGGCATGACTCAGTGTTTTTCCAAATTGGGTTGACCTAAATTACTTTTATTATAACATGACTAATACTACAATCATAAAACTAGGTATTAACTCCTTCTGGTTATAATTCTCAGACAACTACAGGGCCTATTTTGCAATCAACACATCTACAAACTAAATACAAATAGGACCACAAAACCAGTGCAATTGAAATTAGCGATGTTAACTTAATGCGAAAGATGATGTTGATTTGCTAAAACAAAAAAATCACCTAATATGGCACAAAGGCCTAGGGCCTAGCAGGTTCTTCTTCTTCTTTTTTTTTTTTTTTTTGAGACAGGGTCTTGCTGTGTTGTCCAGGCTGGAGTGCAGTGTCGTGATCACCACTCACTGCAACACTGACCTCCCAGGCTCAAGCGATCCTCGCACCGCAGCTTTCCAAGTAGCTGGGACCACAGGCTTGTAGTAGTCCACCATGCCTGGCTAATTTTTAAACTTTTTATAGAGATGTGATCTCCCTATGCTGCCCAGGCTGGTCTCAAACTCCTGGGCTCAAGAGATCCCTCCCACCTTGGCTTCCCAAAGTGCTGGGATTACAGGTGTGAGCCACCATGTCCAGCCCCTCATAGGTTCTTTTGAGGTCTGTTTATGTATACTTTTCTATTTTTTTCTATTCAATCTGAAACCTTTCTGACTCTATTGAGTGCCTGGCGGTCATCTGGCTTTCCCTGGTCTTCAATGCATCGTGCATATATTAAATCCCACTCCTTCTTTTCTTTTTCTCATTAGTCTGTGACAATAAAAGACAACCTGGAGCCAAAAGAGGATTAAACATAATCGCAGGGGCTCCTCCAGATGATCCAGAATGTGCTTGTAAGAGAATGCACAGCCCCGGAGATCATGCCTACAAACTCAGTCTGATAAACTCTGATCCAACCTGATCATTCCATGGCAACCCACTCCACTCTGCCAATTACTGTTAGCAAATTCTATCACTGGCCAGGCATGGTGATGCATGCCTGTAATCCCAGGGCTTTGGGAGGCCAAGGTGAGAGGATCCCTTGAGGCCAGGAGTTTGAGGTTATAGTGAGCTATGATTCTGCCTCTGCAACTCCAGCCTGGGCAATAGAGCAAGACCCTGTGTCTTAAAAAATAAATAAATAAATAAAATTCTATCACTGGATTTGCCATCTCTGGCCACACAGAACAAGAATTTTAATTCCACACAACATCTCTTAAACTATTTGAAGAGAGCCATCCTGTGATTCCCAATTGGGATCTTCTCCAGGCTCAAGAGCCTACTTTTCACAGAAGTTCATGCATCAAGGTCAATCGCCACCTGTGGCTACTGATCTTTGGTTATACCACAGGGTCTTCCTTAAGACACACTTCCCACAACTGACCCCAGGTATGGTCTGAGCCTCGTGGAGCACAGTGGAAGGTCAAGAACATGCTGTTCTGCAGGCTCCCAGGAAAAGGCAGGAGGGATAGCTTCTGAAGGACAATTTCTGGACCAGCCACTTTACGTACTTAATTTTTTCACAAATATTTACTGAGCACTTCGAATGTGTTGGGCAATATTCTAGAAGCTGGGGACTCAGCAGGGAGTAAACAGACTAGGTCTCCGCCTTAATGGGAGTTTACCTTAGAGTGGGGAGTCAGACGGTCAACAACTAAACCTGCAGACATCTAGCATAATGCTGGGTCAGGGGACAGAGGGTGCAGAGGGGAGGCTGTTCTGGATGGATGGTCAAGGATGGCTTCTCTGGAAGTGACATTTGGCTAGAATGAGTCATCCCTGTGGATTTCTAGGGGAAGAACTTTCTAGGCAGAAGAAATAACAACTGCAAAGGCAATGAGGTGGGTGTATATTAGGGGTGTTCAAGGAACATTAAAAGACATCTGTACATTGGCATGGCCAAGGGCGAGGGTAGAAGGTGAGGCAGGAGTGGGAAGAGGACATGAAGCCTTGTAAGGCCACTAGCTTTTATAATGGGGAGCCATTTGGGCAGATGAGTGACGTGAGGTAGTAATTTATGTTTTAAAAATCCCTCTAGGCTACCCAGGAGGCGGAGGTTGCAGTGAGCCAAGATCGCGCCATTGCACTCCAGCCTGGGCAACAGAGCGAGACTCCATCTCAAATAAATAAATAAATAAATAAATAAATAAATAAATAAATAAATAAAAAATCCCTCTAGCCTGAGCAACATAATGAGGCCCCATCTCTACTAAAAAAGAAAAGAAAAGAAAATAAATTAAAAAATTAGCTGGGTGTGATGATGCATGCCTGTAGTTCCAGCTACTCGGGAGGCTCAGGCTGAGGCTGCAGTAAGTGGTGATCATGCCGCCACAGCACTCCAGCCTGGGTGACAAAGCGAGATTCTGTCTCAAAACAAACAAACAAACAAAACCCTAAAAATCTCTCTGGCTGATGGACAAGTTCTGGAGATAGGTGGTGGTGATAGTTGGATAACAAGATGAATGTATTTAAAGCTACTTAACTATTTAAAAAACATTAAAAAGGTAAAATTTAAGTTACGTGTATTTTACCACAATAAAAACATTTTAAAAGGCAGCAAAAGAGGCCGGGTGCAGTGGCTCAGGCCTGTAATCCCAGCACTTTAGGAGGCTGAGGTGGGCGGATTACCTGAGGTCGGGAGTTCGAAACCAGCCTGGCCATCATGGTGAAACACTGTTTCTACTAAAAATACAAAAATTAGCCAGGCATGCTGGCACACGCCTGTAATCCTAGCTACTTGGGAGGCTGAGATAGGAGAATAGCTTAAACCCAGGAGGCAGAGGTTGTAGTGAGCCAAGATTGCACCACTGCACTCCAGCCTCGAAGACTGAGCAAGATTTTGCATCAAAAAAAAAAAAAAAAAAAAATGGAGGCAAAAGAAAGCATTAGTCATATATTTCATTATTATTTAAGTGAAAAAATATCCCTCTGGTAACGAGGTAGAGAATAGTCTAGTTGTGCGGGTAAGGGGTGCCAGGTAGAGCATGGCAAAAGTTAAGATTATTTAGTTCATCTTCATAACAATTTTATGAAGCTTATGTGGTTATCTTTGTGTGGCAGATGAGAAACCCAAGACTCAGAGAGGTTAAGTTACTTATTCAATGTCACACAGTAAGTGACAGCCCTGCTGACTGTGAAGTTAAAATCATACTATTGTGCTTTCATGCAACCTAGGCATGCCTGAACTTGCTTTTCCAGCCTTATGTTACACGTACCAATTTATATCAAGCCTAAAGTCAAGCATATCACTCAAGTGGGTTTTGTGTAAGTTGCTAAGCTACACCGTGCTGTGCTCTACTTGTGTCATGGTGTCTTTCATTCACAGGCATATTGTGTTGCTTTTCATTCCCACATTTTGTTTTGCTTGCCTGATTTCCCTCTATACATTTTCTATTCTTTTTTTTTTTTTTCAGACGGAGTCTCGCTCTGTTGCCCAGGCTGGAGTGCAGTGGCACGATCTTGGTTCATTGCAAACTCTTCCTCCTGGGTTCACGCCATTCTCCTGCCTCAGCCTCCCGAGTAGCTGGAACTATAGGCGCCCGCCACCACACCCAGCTAATTTTTTGTATTTTTAGTAGAGACGGGGTTTCACCGTGTTAGCCAGGATGGTCTTGATCTCCTGACCTCATGATCCACCCGCCTCGGCCTCCCAAAGTGCTGGGATTACAGGCGTGAGCCACCGCACCCGGCCTATACCGGTCTTTAGAACAAGTCATAGCTCTTGTTTGTTTTTAAAGACCCAGCTTGAGCCTCCAAAAGCCAATCTAAAATCTTCACTGCGTTGTTTTGGACACTCTCCTTTTTTCCTCCTTTGGCACTTTGCTTACTTGTAGCACTGTTGTCCAAGCCCTTGTAAGCAGGGGTAAGGTGATCCTTATAGGATAATACAAGGTGCTGAATGAGCACTCCTTGCTTAACAAACATTTGAGTGCTTACTTTAAATCACAACTGCTCCAGGCTCTGGGGATACAACAGCAAACACAACAGACAATTCCTGCCTTCATGGAGCTTACACATGCGTACGCGCGCACGCACGCGCGCACACACACACACACACAGTAAATTTTATAGCATGTCAGGTGATAACTGCTACTGAGAAAACTAATGCAGAAAAGAGGAAGGAGGAATGCTGGGATGGCAGAATTATAATATCAAACACAATAGACAGGGAGGGGCCTCACTGAGAAGGTAATATTTGAGTAGAATTACAGGAAGTGAGGGGATAAACCATGTGGCTATCTGGGGAAAGGCCTTTCCAGGCAGTGCAGGTAGGAGAGAGAACTAGCAGAGAGGCCCTCAAACCTGGAATAGAACCAGATGGGGCAAACTAGAGACAAAGTCAGTAAGGTAGTGGGAATGAGACCATGAGGTCTTGGGCTTTTACTGTGAGTTAGAAGCTACTCTATGGTTTGGGGCCTAAAACACAATCTATTTTTAATATTAATACATATTTGCTGGCCGAGCGCGGTGTGTCAGGCCTGTAATCTCGGCACTCTGAAAGGCTGAGGGCGGATCACCTGAGGTCAGGAGTTCAAGACCAGCCTGGCCAACATGGTAAAACCCCATCTCTACTAAATATACAAAAATTAGCCAGGTATGGTGGCACACCCCTGTAGTCCCAGCTCCTTGGGAGGCTGAGACACGAGAATCACTTGAACCCAGGAGATGGGAGGCTGCAGTGAGCCCACATTGCGCCACTGCACTCCAGCCTGGGCAACAGAGCAAGACTCCATCTCAAAACAAACAAACAAACAAAAACTATTTGCTGACTGCTGGAACAGACTCCAGGCCCCAGACAGAGGTGTTATGGGGTTAAGAAGGGGAATTAATGTTTACTGAGTTCTGGCTAGATCCCTGGCCCTGTGCTAAATGCTTTAATGTCACCACCAATGAGACCAGCAGGTGCTATTGTGTCCAGAATTGGTTCCTTCTGGTGGGTTCTTGGTCTTGCTGACTTCAAGAATGAAGCTGTGGACTCTCCCAGTGAGTGTTACGGTTCTTAAAAATGGTGTGTCCAGAGTTTGTTCCTTCAGATGTTCAGATGTGTCTGGAGTTTCTTCCTTCCAGTGGGTTCGTGTTGCGCTTGACTTCAGGAGTGAAGCCGCAGACCTCGGCAGTGAGCGTTACAGCTCTTAAAGGTGGCGCCTCCAGAGTTGTTTGTTCCTCCAGGTGGGCTCGTGGTCTCACTGACTTCAGGAGTGAAGCCGCAGACCTTCGCAGTGAGTGTTACAGCTCATAAAGGTAGTGCGGACCCAAAGAGTGAGCAGCAGCAAGACTTACCTTGAAGAGCAAAAGAATACAGCCTCCTCGGGGTAGAAGGGGACCCCCAGCGACTTGGCGCTGCTGGCTCGGGTGGCCATCTTTTATTCCCTTATTTGGCCCCGCCCACATCCTGCTGATTGGTCCATTTTACAGAGTGCTGATTGGTCCATTTTACAGAGTGCTGATTGGTCCGTTTTTACCAAGTGCTGATTGGTGCATTTACAAACTTTTAGCTAGACACAGAGCACTGATTGGTGCATTTTTACAGAGTACTATTGGTACGTTTACAAACCTTTAGCTAGACACAGAGCGCTGATTTGTGTGTTTTTACAGAGTGCTGATTGGTGCATTTACAAACCTTTAGCTAGACAGAAAAGTTCCCTAAGTCCCCACTCCACCCAGGAAGTCCAGCTGGCTTCACTTCTCACTATTATGCTAATACTCTAATGCACACCATCACCATCTCTTGCCTGGACCACCACAGTAGCCTCTTATCCAGTCTTTTCCACATGATGGCCAATCATCCTTTAAAACATAAATCACACAATGCAATGCCTCCCCCTCCCACACAAAGCCCTCAGTAGCTTCCACTCACTCAGAATAACATCCAAATTCTAGCATAGGCTGCAAGGCCCTGGCGAGCTACTGTTTCCCCCACCCCATCCATCCTTCTATGTTGTCACTCACGCCCACTTCAGTCTTGCTCATGATCAAATAACCCTGCTGGATTTCCTCTAAAGCACTTACAGTCATCTGAAATTATCTGGCTGGTTTTACAATATTTATTGACATGTTACTGTCTGCCTTCCTAGAAGATAAGCTCTAAGGAGCCTAGAATGATTCCTGGCACACAGTAGGTATCTATAAACACTGGTTAAATAAATGAATGAGAGAAGGTAAGCATCTCTTCCAAAGTTACTCTCAGAGTAGGCATCCAGTTAATCAACAAACAAATTAAACCTCAAACCACTTCTTCTCATTCATTCAAAACACACTGACCGAGGTCCTTATTACCAGTCAGGTGTTAAGCTAGGGATATGGTAGCAAACAAGACAAATATAAACTCATGAAACGTTTACAGTCTAGAGCAGGGGTTCTCACCATTTCTCCATCATGGACCCCTTCGGCAGTTTCGTGAAGGCTACAGCCCTTCTGAAAATATTATACAAGCACAGGAGTGTGGTGTGACCATGGGGAAGCAAAAGAAAACAAGGAAGTATGCGACCATGAAGTGAATGCTTAGTCTCAGGGATCAGAGGCTTGCAGAAAAGGATAAATTAAAACCTAAAAAGAAAGAAAAGAAGGATCCCAGCGTGTTAAAGGAAAGAGAAATTCCCCAACACCCCACCTGCTTATTTTTCCAATATAATACACAGCTGGGCCCACCTTACCACATCCTCATTGATACCAACCTTTATCAACTTTTCCATAAAAGCCAAACCAGACTTAGTGCAGTCAATGATGGACTGTCTGTATACCAAGTGTATTCCTTGTATAACTGATTGTGTAATGCCTGAAATTGAGAAATTGGAGCAGAAGTATGGAGTGGCTCTAAGGATCACCAAGGATCCAAGATTTGAAGGATTACCATGTACACACAAAGGAACCTAAGCAGATGACTCTTAGTACAGAGAGTAATTCAGCATAAGTTTTATATTGTGGCCACAGTTGACCGGGACCTTAAAAGAAGAATCCCTAAGATTCCTGGAGTTCCTATCATGTACATTTCTAACCATAGATACAACATTGAATGAATGCCAGATGATTATGGAGCCCCTTGATTCTAATTCTCATAAGACACAGTTCCTCTGCCTTTCTTCAATCAGCTTTCTCTTGTTGCCAGTTCATTACACATGCAAGAGCATGAATTATTATTCTGTTGACCTATTTGCTCTATTATGAGCTGAGGATGGTTAAATATGCTCACCCCCTTTTTTTTTTGAGATGAAGTTTCGCTGTTGTTGCCCAGGCTGGAGTGCAGTGGCACAGTCTCGGCTCACTGCAGCCTCTGCCTCACAGGTTCTGGCGATTGTCCTGCCTCAGCCTCCCGAGTGGCCAGCTAATTTTTTTTTTTTGTATTTTTTGTATTTTACGTATTTTTAGTACAGAAAAATATGCCTCAGCCTCCCACGGTGCTGGGATTGCAGGTGTGAGCCACCGTGCTTGCCCTGCTCACTTTTTGATGCTGTTTTGAAATTGATATTTTGTCTCATAAAAATGTTAGGCCAGGCCAGACACGGTGGCTCATGCCTGTGGTCCTGGCGCTTTGGGAGGCCAAGGTGGGTGGATCATCTGAGGTCAGGAGTTCAAGACCAGCCTGGCCAACATGGTGAAACTCCGTTTCTACTAAAAATGCAAAAACTGGCCAGGCATGGTGGCACGTACCTGTGTTCCCTGCTGCTGGGGGGCTTAGGCAGGAGAATCGCTTGAACCCGGGAGGTGGAGGTTGCAGTGAGCCGATATTGCGCCATTGCACTCCGGCCTGGGCAACAAGAGTGAAAACCTGTCTCAAGAAAAAAAAAAAAAAAAAATTTAGGCCAGGCACATGGTGACTCACGCCTATAATCCCAACACTTTGGGAAGCCAAGGTGGGCGGATCATCTGAGGTCAGGAGTTCCAGGCCAGCTTGTACAACATGGCGAAACCCCATCTCTACTAAAAAAACAAAAAAAATTAGCTGGGTGTGGTGTCACATGCCTGTAATCCCAGCTACTGAGGGTGCTGAGGCAGGAGAATCGCTTGAACCCAGGAGGTGGAAGTTGCAGTGAGTGGAGACTGCACCACAGCATTCCAGCCTGGGTGACAGAGTAAGACTGTCTCAAAAAAAAAAAAAAAAAAAATTTAATGATGGTCAAAAGGTACGAAATCTCAGACAGGAAGAATATGTTTTATGCTTTTTTTGATTTACGTTGTACAGTGTGTTGCATATACTTAATAATGGAGTGTTATACATTTCAAAATTGATGTTCTCATCACAGAAGTGTATTTGAAGTATTGGATATGTTAACTAGCTTGATTTAATTATTCCACATTGCATCCACAATTTATGACATCACTTTGTAACCTATAAATTTATACAATGATAAACTGTCAATTTACAAAAAAAAATTATACAAGCATAAAGTAAAATGCAGCAGGCTTACAAAGGAAACCAATTATAGTGACATACAAGTAATGCAACTACTAAAAAACAAATTTGCAATATAGTAATATGTGTATTTCTTTTTTTTTGAGAGGAGTTTCAATCTTGTCACCCAGGCTGGAGTGCAGTGGCGCGATCTTGGCTCACTTCAACCTACACCTCCCAGGTTCAAGCTATTCTCCTACCTCAGCCTCCCGAGTAGCTGGAATTACCGGTGCTCGCCACCATGCCCAGCTAATTTTTGTATTTTTAGTGGAGATGGGGTTTCACCATTTCGGCCAGGCTGGTCTCCAACTCCGGACCTCAGGTGATCCACCCGCCTCAGCCTCCCAAAGTGCTGGGATTACAGGTGTGAGCCACTGCACCCAGCCTGTAATATGTATACTTCTTAATGTGTCTACTAACAAGATCTAGTGATGAAAGACTACAGTGTTCTCATAACAAGGAAAACAGTAATATTTTGAGGTATCATCAATACTCTTAATGTAATATAAAAAAACTATCAGAGAGTTACAGATACTGCTAATTCTACCGTAGTTTGTAGATTATATTCATAATTAAGGCAATGCTAAATTTCAGCTAGAGGTTAGTGAAAATAAAGACATAACTTTCTTTCAATCCAAGTTTGCCCTGAATTCTATCCACAGATCCTCTGAACCTCCAGTTAATGCTCCCTGGACTTCGGTGGGGAAAGTCTGGGCAGCTCTTTTTGCCTCTATAGCCCAATTCAATTCCAAAGCTTCGATACCATTTGGAATCATTTTGAAATTTAAGAAGTTCTTCTACATTCACTGTGCAACCCAGAGCATCATGATACATGTTCGAGGTCGCCTGTTTATTCAGAGTTCCTGGGAAATCAAAACTCTAGGAACCAAAAGGAAAACAAAAAAAAGCAACCATCACCTTAATTAAAAAAAAAAAAAATCTACCAGACAGGAGTCATGGAAACAAACATTCCAAGAACCAATTTCAGGTTTTACTCTTGCCTCCGTAGGAAAGAAAAAAATCCCAAACAAAATTACCTACATACTGCCTTATTTGCAGAAATGGGATTTACAACTGCCTATTTCTAACTGTAGCAATTATGAACTTATTTTCATTTTTAAGAGTACTGCTAGAGGGCTGGGTGCAGTGGCTCATGCCTGTAATCCCAGCATTTTGGGAGGCCAAGGCGGGTGGATCACTTGAGGTCACGAGTTCAAGACCAGCCTAGCCAAAATGTTGAAACCCCGTCTCCACTAAAAAATACAAAAATTAGCCAGGCGTGGTGGTGTGCACCTCTAGTCCCAGCTACTCAGGAGACTGAGGGAGGAGAATTGCTTGAACCCAGGAGGCAGAGGTTGCAGTGAGCTAAGATTGAGCCACTACGTTCCAGCCTGGGTGACAGAGCAAGACTCCATCTCAAAAAAACAAAACAAAAGAGTACTACTAGATTTTGCACAGGAAAAATATTCACATATAAAGTATCAAGGTTAACGTTACCAAATGATTTTAAATTTGGATTAACCAAGATATTTACTAAATGCTACCATCTGGGATAAATCCATTCTCACTTAATCTTTCACACAAATTGAGCTTCACATGGTACAAGATATTTCCCATGAAGTATACCAGAGGATAAGAGCTTGGGATTTAAATTCCAACAGGCAGGGTTCAGGTACCACCCTTGCTAGTACTAGCATCATTGCACAACTGCTATCTTCTAAGCTTGAGTCTGCATGTGTGTAAATGGGAATAATGACAATAACATCTCCCTCACAGGTCCACTGTGAGGATTAAATAAGGAAAGGCACGTACTCCTTAGTAGTCATCACATAATCATATATGTAAACATTTAATCAATGGTGGTTACTATTTATAAACCAGTAAAATCTCTCCCACATGCTCCTTAGCCATTAGCACATTTTTTTAATGATAAAAGTGATAAGCATCTTGTGAATGAAGACATTTTGGAAAATACAGAGACGTATAAAAAAGAGGCCATAGACTCTTACCTCCACCCAACTCTAACTATCTGCCTATTTCATATAAACAGGGGTATAAAATTTAAAAAGAGAGTAATACATGTATTAATTTTTTGGAGACACTGCCAGTTTTGATGCAAGTTATCTTTTTTTTGTCACAATAAAAATGCCTTTCATTATTGGTCTGGATGTTTTGTACCTTCTCCAGTACTAAAAGAAATGTCTGTTTAAATTTAGAGAAGGAGGGGAAGGGCACTTGAACACTATGGGAGGTTCTACTGTAGAATTCTGGAAGAAGAAAAAGGTGTAAATTATTTCACAATACAGTAGAAATTACAGGAAGTCCAAACAGAACCAACGGTTACAGTAATGAATAAGAAAAAGGTACCAAGTCTCTTTCTTGGCTGTCATGTAATAACAGACTTGAGTTGCAACAGCTGGGGTGTATGCAAGTTCAGGGGATGATTTTACACGTGCCATTTAATCCAGGTACACTAGACTAGTACCTTTCTCAAAACTCAGAAAATAAATTGCTGTGAAGTATAAAAGGATTCAACCCTGATTACAAATGGGATAACAGGTAATTTTTGCTTAAAAAGAGCCTCTAGGAAACAGGAGGTTTGATCAATTTGTTTCATGAACTTCTACTTCTTCCCTTTAGGGTGCCTCAGAATGACCTAGTTCTCCCTTCTCTGTGTTAACACATGACACATCTTTCTCTGACAGTCAAAATTCGCAGATTATCCAAGTTTTAGAAGCCAAATTATACTTGTCCCTTTGTTGCCTGCGGACCTGGGGCACTGCCTATGAGTGTTTCAAGCGACAACCCAGATGTTTTTAACCTTAAAAAAAAATTTTTTTTTTAAATACAAGGTATTTCTCTGTTGCCCAGGCTAGAGTGCAGTGCCATGATTATAGCCCACTGCAGTCTCCAATGCCTGATCTCAAATGATCTTCCTGCCTTCATTCTAAGTAGCTGGCACTACAGGCACACGCCACCAAGCCCTGCCAATTTTTTGTATTTTCAGGAGAGACGGAGTCTCACTATATTTCCCAGCCTGGTCTCGAACTCCTGAACTCAAGCGATCCGCCTGCCTCAGCCTCCTAAAGTGCTGGGATTACAGGCGTGAGCCACTGCGCCCGGCCTAAGATGCATCTTAAGGGGCACTGTTCTATTTCTACCATCTCGAATAGTATTTGGCCAACTCTTTCCAGCTATGTCCTGAATTTAAAGTGGAAAAAGGAGAAGAAGAAAATTATAACAGGTCTCTATTTAAACCCTGACGATTTAATCCTTCGCTGAACTGGGTTACAGAATTTTTCGAAAGTCAAATGGAGCTTCGGGACGGGCCTGCCTATGACGTGCACCTTGGGCCACCTTCCCCAGGGGCACCTGCCAAGGTGCAGGTTAGGGCGACTCAGTCCTTTGTCCCCACTGCGAGGGTTGGGAAGAGAAACGGGGGAAGCCGAGGCCGAAGAGCCGGCCTAACTTCATTTCCACAAATGATTCCCGGTGACCTCAAGTTAGAATATGAGCCACTGGAGTGCAGGGGACGGGAAAAAGGAGAATTTGGGGCAAGGGGGACTTCAATTTGCCGCCTAAATTCGCATGACCAGGCCTAAATTCGGATGCGTTGCCATTTCCCACAGGGAAAGGCTCCGTGCGGCTACCAGTTCACATTCCTCCAGCTGAGTGCAAGCGGCTCCGCTCTCCCTCGGCGTCCGCGGACACCCGGGCACTGCTCCCCGGAGCCACGCAGCAGCCGGGGCATGGCCGGGGCCAGGCCGAGGGAGCGCCGTGCTGCGCCCGGGAACCCGCCAGGGCCTCCCAGGCCGGGTCCCGCCTCTGCTGCCCCCTGCCGGCTGCCCGCGAGCCGGGGCGCCCCGAACTCTCAGCGCCTTGACCACCGCGGCTCGGGACCGGGGCGCGGTTACCTCTTGGGGACATCAAAGGCTCGGCAGGCGGCGGGGCGCGACGGCTCCCCACACTTGGTTTTCCCATAGCGGATCAGGTCCTGGAAGATCGCGCAGCCCGGGAGCAGGCCGGGCGGCAGGAGCTGCAGCAGTAGGGTCAGCAGGAAGGCGGCGGTCAGCGTGAGCCACACCGCGCGCAGCGGGTTCAGCGCCGAGTGCTCGGCCTCCGCCCAGGGAGCCATGGCCCGCGTGCCCGCCTTCCGCGCTGCTGGCGCCCCCACCGCCCGCTAGCCCGCGGAAGAGCGGCCACTAGCGCGCCGCGCGCCGGTCTCAGCCTAGCGGGACGTCGGTGACGCGGCGCGGGGCGGGGACGCGCAGAGTCCCTCCCGGACTCGCCGCTCAGCCGCGGAGGTCCTTGGTCCTGGTCGCGCTGGCGCTGGGTGGTCGCTCGCAGTCCCTAATCTGGGCATGGGGATTCTTAGATGGAGCTCCAGAATATGATTCATCAGAAGCAAAGACGCAAAACAGACGAGACCACGTGTCTGCCACTCTTATCAACATTATCTCCAAAGCGAAAAATGGAAAACTTACATGTTGCATTTTAGTTTATTTAGCTAAATTATGATACACTGACATGTTAGAATATCATGCAGTCATTGAGAATTATTATGACGAGTGTAGAAACACGGAAAGCTGTTTAGGAAACAATATGTGAAGTGAAAAACAAAACCAACCATAAAAATACATAGCTATGATTGCAAACAACTATATTAATATGAATGTGTGTATATATGGATAAAGAAGGCAGATCACACCCAAAAATGAATAATTATGTTAGGATGCTGGAAATGTGTTGGATATGTGTATAATGTAAACATGTAGACAAGTAATTGCACATAATAATAAAAATTATAGTGGTAAAAACTGTGTTTAAAAAACAGCAGTCGCTTACCAATAGGGTTACAATCCTTAGAAGCAAAGTTTTTAAATTCCATCAGCTGTTTCCTGTAACATTTATCTCAGGTAGTGACAATGCTATTTATTGACTCACTGATTTTAAACAACACTGATTTTATTTACTATAAGTGAAAATCTAGCTCTTTTAAGTATTTAAAAGTCTTTAAAATGTTAATTCTGAAGTATTGTATGCCTACTGTATGACGGGCATCATTTTGGATACTGAGGACAGAGGGGTTTACAAGATAATTGTCACTGCTTATTTGGAGCTTACATTTTTGAGATTGGGTGGTGGGTGAGAAGTGGAAGAGGGGAGAGGTAGCTAACTCATCACCCTTACCCCAATGAGATACCCGATATGTGTGTTGAATAAACATCAGGGTGGGTAGGTTAGTGGGACTTTGGACTGTTAAATGAGCAAGCTTTTAAAGTTTTGCTTCTTTGTGCAAAAGACACCTAAGGCTTTACCCGTCCTTTGACAGCCAGGTGATTAAGGATGGTTAAATTGGCATTCTAGCTAGGACAATAAGGCCTTATTGAGTGATCCTGGATCTCTTTTGCGGGAGTCACCCTTTCACTGTTTCTTTCTTTTCTTTTCTTTTTTTTGAGATGGAGTCTCGCTCTGTCGCCCAGGCTGGAGTGCAGTGGCCTGATCTCTGCTCACTGCAAGCTCTGCCTCCCAGGTTCACACCATTCTCCTACCTCAGCCTCCCGAATAGCTGGGACTACAGGTGCCCCCCCAACCACGCCTGGCTTTTTTTTTTTTTTGTATTTTTAGTGGAGATGGGGTTTCACTGTGTTAGCCAGGATGGTCTTGATCTCCTGACCTCGTGATCCGTCCGCCTCGGCCTCCCAAAGTGCTGGGATTACAAGCATGAGCCAATGCTCCTGGCACCCCTTCACTGTTTCTTTATTTTTCTTAGGTTAACTCTCTGTAAATGCAGCTGGCCTGTCCATGATCTTTTTCTTTTCAGAGAAGCTACTTGTAAGTGCATTGCAGGGACTCAGTTTCCTGGGTAGGAGTTTCTCTTACAGTTGTCTGACCTGGGGCAAGATTGAAAACAAGATAAGTGTGTGTGTATGTGTGAGTGTGTGTGTAGTGGAAACAGGAAGGGTTGAGGAGGCTGGAGGGGAAAATCATCCCATATATTTTTTAGATTTTTTTTTTGAGACCGAGTTTCACTCTTGTTGCCCGGGCTGGAGTGCAATGGCACGATCTTGGCTCACCGTGACCTCTGCCTCCTGGGTTCAAGCTATTCTACCTCAGCCTCCCGAGTAGCTGGGATTACAGGCATGTGACACCACACCAGGCTAATTTTGTATTATTAGTAGAGACGGGGTTTCTCCATGTTGGTCAGGCTGGTCTCAAACTCCCGACCTCAGGTGATCCGCCTGCCTCGGCCTCCCAAAGTGCTGAGATTACAGGCGTGAGCCACCCTGCCTGGCTATTTTTTAGATTTTAATCAGCATGCACAGTTTATATTCAGAGAAGCCCCCTGTAGATGGCAGTGGCTGAACAGAAAGCCGTAAGTTAAACCCTCCTGGGAGTATTTGTAAATGTAAATCCTTACCGGAGTGAGTTAGTTCAAAAGTGGAATACCAGGCTAACATCTGTTAGAAAGATCATTGCTAATAAATATCAGTGAGCATTTTTGTCTTTCTTCATTTAATTAACTGCACTATATGTTCAACAAACTACTGGTATTGCCTGCAGTAAACGGCAAAGCCATTTTTCCAGTTGCTCAGGCCAAAAACCCTAAACTCAACCTTGATTCCTGTCTTTCTCTCATAGCCTAAATGCAATCTGTCAGCAAATCCTGTTGGCTCTACCTTCAAAATATGAATCTAAATTCAATTATCCTTAGAGTCAGTGCTTTAAGTCCCTAGCCATCTCAATAAATCAGAAAAAGAAATAAAACATATAAGGACTGCTAAGTAAGAAATAACGCTGTCATTATTTGACGATTATATGAAACTCCAATAATAGAAACTCCAATGGCATCCACAGATAAGGTATCAGAACTAGTAGGCAGTTTGGGGAGGTTGCTGGAGATAAAAATCTGTTCATAAATATTATTTCTATTTCCCAGCAACAAACAGGAAATTGTACATTTTTATTTCTCATCAACGAACAAAAAATTGTATGTTTCAAAGGTACAATTCACAATGGCATAAAATATATGTCTAGGAATAAATCTAATAAGGATATGTAAGATGTTAGAAATACCAAAACTGTTAGAAATAGATAATCGGTGCCATGAAGAAAAGTCAGCACAGAGACAAAAGATCTCTCAGCAAGGCCATCTTTACTTTCTGCAGAAAGGGTGCTCAATCGCAGATGGAACAATGTCGAGAGCAAACTTGAACAAAGGAAAATGAGACATATTTATCCCTTACGCATTTGAGTTGTCCTTATTGCTGTGTCCTGCATCCATTGGCTGTATTGGGACCTCACCATCTTTTTTTTTTTTTTTTTTTTTTGGGACGGAGTTTCACTCTTTTTGCCCAGGCTGGGGTGCAGTGGCACGATCTCGGCTCACCGCAACCTCCACCTCCCAGGTTCAAGCAATTCTCCTGCCTCAGCCACCCTAGTAGCTGGGATGACAGGCATGTGCCACCACGTCCAGCTAATTGTGTATTTTTAGTAGAGATGGGGTTCCTCCATGTTGGTCAGGCTGAAACCTCACAATCTTAAACTGATACCTGATTTGCTAATAACCTGAAACTTTCCTAAATAGGTAAGTGCAGGGAAGAACAAATAAATTGCTTACGAAAGGTTTAAAGAAGAAATAACATTTCCAAATAAGGAAGGGGCATAGGCTATGAGCTGGAACCTGCCTGTGAGCATGTCCAACAGTTACATAGGATAGGGCTTAACGGAGAGTTATTAGCAAAAAGCAAGGAGGCTGGAAGAAAGTCTTTAAAAAAAACTATTATGTCTAACACTTATGACTTATTCTTTAACAAGAAGGAAAACTTTGAAGAGGAAATTTTTACTTTCTACAATCCCTCCTCTTTTAGTTTTCCTCTTCAAACTTGCTTAACATGTCTTGGCTTAGTTGTTTTGATTAACTCCTGGACGTATGGTACAACATAATACCTAAGAAGAAGGAGTATACTTATTATAGTTGTTAAAGAGGTAAGAATTGAGGCTATGGATTTTTTCTTTTTCTGTTGATGAAATGCCAAGGTAAAATGGATAGCCAATTGAACTAGAGCATAAGTACCACTCTAATTATTTGGCAGAGTGTCCAGTAAAGGTCCTCCATAATACCACCATACATCCGCTCAGGGATGAATAAGGGCAGACTGATGGGTCAGCTCTTGGAAGTGCCTGACTTCACTGCATCCTGGTAAGTCTCCAAGGAATGCCAAAATTTTCCTCGTGTGATTAGAGACTAGAGGTAAAATTGGTTTTGGAAGATGGAGGCTGGATGGCACTCGGGGGCTGACCCACAGGGTGTTGAGCTTCAGGAAATAGCAGAGAAAGAGCTTGGTACAATTTGTTATTCCAGGCAGTGGAATCTTGAAAAAGAGCTACCATGCACTCTATGTCCGCTTGATTTGAGGACCATCCCAGTGGAAAGGGAACAACCTGGGCCTTTGGCCTACTGTGCGCAAAAGCCTAACAGTCGCTTTTGTTTGAAGTGAGAACGAAATATTTAATCCATTTTAACCAGGCATTTACATCTTTATACCCTGTTTCAATGGCTGTGGTTTACCTTAGGTCTCCTAGTTCTACTACTGAGACCTTGCTTTTGTCATTTGGCATGAGGCGAGGCATAGTTTGATTTCGTAGGTTTAGGAAAGGGGCAGTTGTAGGAGGTGGAGGAGGGAGAACAAAGCGCATCTTAAAGAAGCCTATGGATCCTTTCCAGTGACCTCTGCTCCTAGACCACAGAAACACTTTAAAGTGGGGTTAGAGTTGCTAGTGGTAGGAATAGTAATGGATATAGGCACTGGGTTAGGAAAGGAAAAGAGAGATAGACTAAGCTTTTCTTAGCTTTTATTTGGTAGGGCTTGATCCAGGAACAGTGGCCCATGATTCTTATGATAATGGCGCTTGCTTGACTCGGGTGTGCTGTGTCCATCCCCGTTCTGCTGTAGGAACAGCAGTCTTGGTGGGTAGCAGCACAAGGCAGGGTCCTTCCCAGGCTGGCTTGAGTTTCCCTTCTTTCTACCCTTTGATGGGAACGTGATCCCCAGGGTGGTGCTGGTGTACTGGAAACTCCAAGGGCGGCGCCTGTGCTAAAAGACCTTTTGTTTTAAGGGAAGAGAAGGTGGAAGAGAAACCAAGTATATAATTTCCAAGAAATTGATTTTTTGTTTTAAATGTGGGGACATCAGCAGTGGATTTTACAGTCCTTAGTGTCTTCTTGCTGAGAAATTTCCGTTAGCACCTATTTTTATTAGTTTTTAGGCCAAAGAAAGCCAAACACCATTTTATATTTGACAATGCTTCCTGCATGATTTTATACCAGATAAGCTGAATTTTACCTTTATATTAGTGTGTTATTAATGTTAAACTTAATTTTAATAAAACTTTGTGGACATATTTATCCAATTTTAATGTCTGACCATAAGGTAAGATTTTTATAGACTCTTTTTAACCTTTTAAATTGTTGTTAAAGAGCAGGTTAGTGCTTTAAGAAAAACCTGTTGTGCTTTTATTTTAATGTCCAGTTCACAGAAAAACTGGATGATACCCCTTTAACTTTAGCCAATGTTTACACACAGAATTCCCCTTACAATTAATGTTTCAAAACTTGCTTAAACCTTTAAAACAAATTTTTTTCTCTCTCTCTAAGATGATAACCATTCTTTTCTAAAGCAAACTTTCTTCATGTCTGTGGACTAGACTGCCTAAGGCCACAAGATTAGAAGTTAGGATAATACATGTGACACTTAACTTTTAGGAAACTTTACTTTTGTTGAAAACCTTGTAAGTTTGGGATTTCAGTTATCCTTTGCGATTAATAAGACCTCATTTAGTCCAAATTTAACTTAGAATTGGTATAGATGACTCCTTCCTGATTCTGTAAGTATTTTAAGGCTTGGCTGAGTGCAAACAACTCACCAACTATTAGGCAATTTTCCTAACTCTACTTCTACAGGAGTTTCCCTATTACTTACTGAATACCCATTGTCTTTTTCCCTCAATCAGCCGGGAGGAAACATCTATTGTCCTGTCCTGAAGGGAGTTCCTTCTAGGTCTGGTCGGACCTTTGTACGGTAATTAATTAAGATTTAGATCCCCGCTCTCCCCCGCCTTAGAAAACCTGCTGGGTTAAGGGAATTATCAGTGGTTAATGTTAAATCATCTTTTTCTAAGAGACTAGCCCCATACTTTAAGGTTCTTGAGTCAGTAAGCTCCCTTTTTGCTTTTTTTTTTTTTTTTTTTTTTTTGACTTAGGATAGTTCTGACCTGGTGAGGTGTGCTCACAATGAGGTTTCCTCTAAAAGTTATTTTTCTACTTTCTTCTGTTAGCAAAGCAGTTACCGCTACAGACTGAATGCATTTGGGCCATCCGCGGGTTACTGTGTTAAGGATTTTTGATTAGGGTATTTCTAAGGCTACGCCCTTGTTTACACTGACAACAAGGTGGAATGGCTGCTTAAGGAGGGTAAAGCTGGGACAGCAGCTGCTTTTGTGTGTTTTTGGTCCTTTCATTATCCTTCTAATATTTTAACATACACCCTAAAGGACTACCAGAAGGAATCTGATCACCTTCACCTCTCCCTGAGTCAGCTTTACTCCTTGTCCTCATTTTACTAGAAACATTTCCCATGTTGCTTACTGGTAAGGTTCAGTCTCCTGAAATTAGCGGAAAGCTCAACCCCTCAAACCAGGGATGTCTTGCCTTGCCTGTCCTGGAAGGTGCAACCCCTCAAACCAGGGGGTGCTTTGCCTGCCCCAGAAGGCTCAACCCCTCAAACCAGGGATGTATGTCTTGCCTTGCCTGCCCTGGGAGGTTGACCTGTTTCCTCCCTTTCCTTCTCTGAAGGTCCCTTGCACACTTCCCACTCTGGCCGCTTCCCCGAGGGCGAATTAGGCCCCTCTTAGTGTTGGCATGCCGGTATAAATCCCAACGCAGGATCAGCCCTAAGCCATATGAGGTAGCTAGGGGACCGCGGAGAGGACCCGCTAACTCCGTCCAGCAGCAGGACTTGTCACCATCCACACAAACAACACTGCAAACAGGGTTGTCTGTGATCATTCACACACATACACATTCAGCCCTCCGGAATTTCACCATCAAGGAAGTACTTTATCGACTCCCCCACGTGGCTTCTCCTTCGTTGGTCTGTGCACAGAGTCGTCGCCATGGTAGATGAGGATCCTTTACCCCAGGTTAGTGGCCAGTTTCTTTCTGTGTTGCTGAGAGTCCAGATTTATTCATCGCACCGGGTGGGTCTCAGCCCCTTACCCCTAAGGCCACCACAAGAGGCGGCATGGCGCCTCATGAGAGAGGACTAGAGATGCCCCGGAGGAGAATGTGTACCCGTACAATTGCTACCAAAATTGTTAGAAATACCAAAATTGTTAGAAATAGATAATTGGTGCCACAAAGAAAAGTCATCACAGTGACAAAAGATCTCTCAGCAAGGCCATCTTTACTTTCTGCAGAAAGGGTGCTCAATTGCAGATGGAACAATGGCGAGAGCATCCTTGAACAAAGGAAAAGCAGACATATTTATCCCTTAACGCATTTGAGTCATCCTTACTGCTGTATCCTGCATCCATTGACTGGAGTGGGACCTCACAATCTTAAACTGATACCCACTTTACTAATAACCTGCAACTTTCCTAAATAGTTAAGTGCAGAGAAGAACAACAAGAAGTTGCTTACGAAAGGTTTAAGGAAGCAATAACATTTCCAAATAAGGAAGGGGCATACGCTGTGAGCTGGAATGTGTCTGTGATGACGTCCAACAGTTACATAGGATAGGGCTTAACAAAGTTATTAGCACAAAGCAAGGAGGCTTGAAGAAAGTCTTTAAAAGAAACTATTATTTCTAACACTTGTGATTTATTCTTTAACAAGAAGGAAAACTTTGAAGAGGAAACTTTTTGCTTTCTACATAAGACTTCTTCAAATAAAATAATAAAATGTTACTGATATTAAAGAAAATGTATTTAACAGAAGAGGTATATTAAGCCTACAAATTAGAAGACTCCATATAGTTAAGATGACAATTCTTCCTAAACTGATTTTTGTAATAAATATAATCCCAATCAAACCCCAATATTTTGTGGAACTTAAGCTGATTTTAAACTTTATATGAAAATAAGAAGGGCTCATGGTGGCCAAGGCACTCTTGAAGGTGAAGAAAAATGTTAGAAGTCTTACTCTATGAGACATCAAGGCTAATACAGAGTGTTACTATGTGTAATTATGTCAGTGTGGTAAAGGAAGCAGGAACAGACAAATAAACAATGGAACATAATGGAGAGTCCAGAAAAAGACACCCACATGTGTCAACCCTGGATGTAAGTTTGAGGTTGCATGATGTGTCAGTGGGGAAAGGATGAAGTTTACAATAAATGAGGCTAGGACAAATCAGCAAACTCTGAGAGACAGAGATGGAGATAGAGATGATAGAGATAGAGATAGAAAGAAATGAGACCCCTTCCTTACTCCATTTATCAAAATAATTCTAGGTGGGCTAAAGACCTATGTAACAGGTAAAATGAAATCTTTTAGAAGGTAATATAGGAGACTATTTTCTGCTTTTTTTTTTTTTTTGAGACAGAGTTTTGCTCTTGTCATCCAGGCTGGAGTGCAGTGGCTCGGTCTCGGCTCACTGCAAACTCCGCCTCCTGGGTTCAAGAGATTCTCCTGCCTCAGCCTCCCCAGTAGCTGCAATTACAGGCGTCGGCCCCATGCCCAGCTAATTTTTGTATCTTTGGTAGAGACGGGGTTTCACCATGTTGGCCAGGCTGGTCTCGAACTCCTGACATCAGATGAACCACCTGCCTCAGCCTCCCAAAGTTCTGGGATTACAGGTGTGAGCCACTGCACCTGGCCTAGGAGACTATTTTCATGGCTTCATGGTAAGGAAGGTGTTCTTATTCAATATATGAAAAGCAACTAGAGGAAAATATCCAGACATTCTGCAACATTAAAATTAAAATCCTCTCTTCATCAAAAGATACCATAGAAGGCCAGGTGCAGTGGCTCATTCCTGTAATCCCAACACTTTGGAGAGGCTGAGGCTAGTGGATGGCTCGAGCCCAGGAGTTTGAGGCTGCAGTTAGCTATGATTTTTTTTTTGAAACAGAGTCTCGCTCTGTCGCCAGGCTGGAGTGCAGTGTCGTGATCTCGACTCACGACAACCACCACCTTCCAGGTTCAAGCGGTTCTCCTGCTTCGGCCTCCCGAGTAGCTGGGATTACAGGCACCCGTCACCACCCCTGGCTAATTTTTGCATTTTTAGTAGAGACAGGGTTTCACCATATTGGCCAGGCTGGTTTTGAACTCCTGATCTGGTGATTCGCCCTCCTTGGCCTCCCAAAGTGCTGGGATTACAGGCGTGAGCCTCCTCCCTTTTCTTGGCTAACCACATGTACAATAAGGAACAGACAACATGGCTCCAGCCAGGTAGAGACCCCATCTGCAAAACGAAAGATTAGGGTGGGGTGGCCAGCTTCTTCCCGTGCTATGCAAAGAGAACTCCTGCTCCAGCCAATCTTTGGGCCCTATGTAAATCATACACCGCCTCCTTAAGCACGCCTATAAAACCCAGTGCATTTCTCTACAAAACCGGAAGATACCCTTGGGCGCCTCTCTTACTCTGCGGGAGAGAGAGCTGTTCTCTTTTCTTCCTTCGCCTGTTAAACCTCTGGTCTTCAACTCACTTCTTATGTCAGTGTCCTTGATTCCCTTGGTGTGAGACAACGAACTTCAGGTATTTACCCCTGACAACGACGCTGCTTCACTATTTTCCCACATTTTTCAGTTATCACAGTGGTCATAGAATTCATTCCTATTTGTTTTCCGCCGTCACGGGCAGGGGGCAGTTATTCTGTTGGGAGAGAACAGCCCACTGACAGGAGAACTATGAAAAAGATCACATGAAGAAGTGTATGCACCAAGAGCCTGGACTTCTTTTCCCACTTTAAACACTGAATATTACCCATTTTGCTTCTCAAATGTAATGGAATAAAATGTGGTACAATGTGGTTAACTGACGTTTTCCCTGCAGCTGTTAATCTTTCCTGTTTGAGTTGGAAGATCACGCACAGGATAACCCAGTGGGCGGGGGGTGGGGAGAAGTGTCATAAAAGAGCTAGAGAATAAAGATGTCACTTCTTTTTGGCTTAACCTCAAATGTTTACATTTAGGCAAAGGTGGGCGTGGTGGCTCACACCTGTAATCCCAGCACTTTGGGGGGCGGAAGCGGGTGGATCACCTGAGGTCAGGAGTTCGAGACCAGCTTGGCCAACATGATGAAACCCCATCTCTACTAAAAATAAAAAAATTAGCCGGGCTTGGTGGCGTGTGCCTGTAATCCCAGCTACTATATCCAAGGCTGAGGCAGGAGAATTGCTTGAACCCGGGAGGTGGAGGTTACAGTGAGCTGAGATTACGCCACTGCTCTCAGCCTGGGAAACAAAAACAAACAAACAAACAAAAAAGATTTAGGCAAAGATGAGGAGGAATGCTTGTTGAACATTTCTCTTCCCCTAGCATCAGACATTAGGTAAGGCTGATGACCTGAATTGGGGAGGGAGAAAAAATTAGGGAAATGTGTGTGGGAGTTGTTGACTTAGGGACTTGGGGTTTTAGCATTCACATGAAGACTGAGAGAAGGTCGTGGGGCCTTGTGATGGAGGGGATTGGAACTGATCTTTTCTTTCTATACAAGGCTGGGACCCTCAAAAGTTCACAGGATAAATTGTAGATAAATGTGTTAAGGTGATAGACTAATAGACTCTCTGGTATTCTTTATTGCAATCTCTTGTATTTTTTTTATGGTTAGTATTTTTGAGTCATATTTAAAAATCTTCACTTATCCCAAGATCATGAAGATAGTCTCAGTGTTTTCTTCTAGAAGTTTTACTATTTTGCCTTTCACATTTAGGTCTATGTTTGATTAAAATACAAGTGTTAATGCTAAGTAGTTTATTTATTTATTTTATTTATTTTATTTTTTGAGACGGAGTCTCGCTCTGTCATCCAGGCTGGAGTGCAGTGGTGCCATCTCGGCTCATTGCAAGCTCCACCTCCCAGGTTCACGCTATTCTCCTGCCTCAGCCTCCCAAGTAGCTGGGATTACAAGCGCCCGCCACCACGCCCGGCTAATTTTTTGTATTTTTAGTAGAGACGGGGTTTCACCGTGTTAGCCAGGATGGTCTCGATCTCCTGACCTCGTGATCTGCCTGCCTTGGTCTCCCAAAGTGCTGGGATTACAGGCGTGAGCCACCGCGCCCAGCCAATGCTAAGTAGTTTTTTATTGAGGCATGACATAATAAAGTATGTCAGGTGCACTAATTGAGTTTTTCATCCACCCATACACTCATGTAACCAACACTCAGATTAAGATAGAAAACATTTATTACACCTAAAAGTTACCTGTGATCTTTCTTAGGTTATATGTGTCCCCAGCAGTAACTGCCATCCTGATTTCTATCCTCATAGAGTTGTTTCCTGAACTTCATGTAAACGGAATCATTCAGTATATATTCTTTATGCCTGGCTTCTTTCATGCGACGTAATATCTGGGAAATTCACTTATGTTATATGTAACAATAATTCATTCTTTTTATTGCAGTGAAGAATATACTGCAATTGATGCCTTCTCCTGTTTTGGGGCATTAGTATCATTTCCAGTTTAAATCTATTATGAGTAAACCTGCCAAGAACATTCTTGTATAATCATTTTGGACATAAGTACTCATTTATTTTGGGTATGCATTTTTAAGAAAAGTTTCTGGTTATAGAGTAAGCATATGTTTAGCTTTAGAAGAAACTGCAAAGCAGTTTTCCAAGGCCATTGTACCATTTTCTATGTCTATCAGTAGTTTCACTTGCTCCATATCCTGGCCAACTGGATAAATTATTAATCTTTAAAAATTGTATTCATTCTAGTGAGTTTGTAAAGGTATCTCATTGTAGTTTCATTTGCATTTCCTTGATGAATAATAGAGTTAGCACCTTTTCATATACTTATTGGTTATTTGGCTATCTTCTTATAAAGGGTCTGAATTTGCACATTTTGAAATTGTTTTGTCTCTTATTGGTCTGTAGGACCAATAATATATTCTGGATAAAAATCCTTTGTTGCCTTTTTGCTTTCCTAATGGTATCTTTTGATATCTAGGAGTTTTAAATTTGATGATGTCCAATTTAACAGTCTTTTTTTTATGGTTAGTGCTTTTGATTCATATTTAAGAAATCTTTTCTTATCCTAGGATCATGAAGATAGTCTTCTACATTCTCTTCTAAAAGTTTTTTGTTTGTTTCCCTTTTTTAGACAGAGTTTTGCTCTGTCACCAAGGCTGGAGTGCAGTGGTACTATCATAGCTCACTGCAGCCTTGAACTCCTGGGCTAAGTAATCTTTCTGCCTTACCTCCTGAGTAGATGGGACTACAGATCTAAGCCACCACGCCCGGATAATTTAAAAATTTTTTGTAGAGATGGAGTCTCACCATGTTCCTTAGGCTGGTGTTGAACTCTTGGGCTCAAATGATCTTCCCTCCTCGGCCTCCCAAAGTGGCGGGATTATAGGCTTGAACCACCATGCCTGGCCTTCTAGAAGTTTTGTTCTTTTATCTTTTACATTGAAATCTATGATCTATGAATTATCTCAATTAAATTTTGTGTGTGGTATTAGATGAGGGCCAAAAATATGCATGTTTTTTCTCTGTTGATACTCAATTGCTTCAGCACCTTCTGTTGAAAAGACTGTCTTTCTCCCTACAGAATTGCATGGATCTTCACCATAAATCAAGTAACCAATATGTGTTGGTCTATTTATGGAATCATTTTTATTCCATATATCTATGTATCCTAACACTAATGCCACATTCTCTTAATTAGTATGGTTTGATATCAAGTCTTGAAATATGATAATGTAAATCCTTCAGCATGGTTTTTTTTCAACATTATCTTGGGCTATTTTAGGCCCTTTGTTTTCCATATATACTTGAGATTCAGCTTGTCAGTTTCCAAAAAATTCTTGCTGGGATTTTCATTTCAGTTACATTGAATAATTTGATCAATATGGGAACAATGATCATCTCGACAATATTAAATCTTCCAAAACATGAACATGATCTGTCTCTTTATTCTTTATTTTTCCTAGCAATATTTTTAAAATTTCAGTGTAGAACCCTTACACATTTAAAGTTTATTTCTAGGTATTTGATGTTTATGACAAAGATATTTAATGATGTCATTTCCAACTCTTTGTAGGTTGTATGTAGAAAAACAATTGCTTTTTAAAATATTGACCTTGTGGATTGTGATCCTGCAAAATGTAGTTATTGGTTCTAAGAGGTTGTGACTACCTTATGATTTCTATATTTAGAATCATGTCATCTGTGAATAAGGGCTAAAACTGTCTTCCTTTACCATCTGAATGGCATTTATTTATTTTGATTGCCTTATGTACTAAGTGAAACTTCTAGTACAATGATGAATAGAAGTGATGAGAGCAGATATTCTTGCATTGTTCCTGATTTTAAGGGCAAAGCATTCAGTCTTTCATCATTAAGTATAATGTTAGCTGCAGGTTTTTCACAGATACCATTTATTAGGTTGAAGAAGTTTTTTTTTTTTATTTCGAGTTTGTTGATTTTTTTTTAATCATGAAAGATGCTGAATTTTATTATATACTTTGATGTGTTTATTGCGATAACCACATTGTTGCTTTCATTCTCTTAATGTGATTAATTTCATGATTTACAAAAATTATACCAACCTGCATGCTTGGGATAAACCCCACTTGGTCATTATTTAATATACTTTTAAATATATTTTTGGGTTTGACTTGTTAATATTTTGATGAGGATTATTTGTATCTTTGCTTATGAGGAATATTGGTTTGAAGATTTATTTTCTTGTAATGTCCTTGTCAGGTTTTGGTACCAGGGTCATATGAGTTCATAAAACAAGCTGGGAATTGTTCCTTCTTGTTCTTGTCTTTGAAAGAGTTTATATATGAATAGCTTAATTTTTCATTAAATGCTAGTAGAATTTACCAGTGAGGCCACCTGAGCTTGAGGATGTTTTTGTAGGAAGGTTTTAAATTACGGATTCAATTTTAAAAAACAGATATAGGACTATTCACTTTTTGTTTTTGTATCAGTTTAGGAAAGTTGTGTTTTTTTCAAGCATTTTATCCATTTCTTCTAAGTTGTTAATATCTAGTTATACAGAATAATCTTGTATCCTTTTAAATGTCAGTAGAGATCTCAAGTTATGTCCCATTTTTCTTTTCTGACATTGATAATTGGTATTTTCTTTCTTACCAGTCTTGCTAGAGTTTTATAAAATTTTATTAATCTTTTCTGAGAACAAACTGTTGGATTTGTTGATTTTTTTCCCTATTTATATTTGTCTTTGATTTCGTTGAATTTTTTTTTTTTGCTCTGATTTGTATTCCCTTCTTTCTAATTTCTTGAGTGTAATCTGCCACTTTTTTCTGGCTTCTTTTTTTTGAGACAGGAGCTCACTCTATCATACAGGTTGGAGTGCAGTGGTGTGATCATGGATCACTGTAACCTCCACCTCCCAGGCTCAAGTAATTCTCCCACCTCAGCCTCCTGAGTGGCTGGGACTACAGGTTTTTTGTGCTACCAGGCCTAGCTAATTAAAAAAAATTTTTTTTGAGAGACAGGGTCTTCCTACGTTGCCCAGGCTGGTCTTGAACTCCTGGCCTCAAGCAGTTCTCCTGCCTTGGCCTCCCAAAGTGCTAGGATTACAGGAGTGAGCTACTTTACAAGGCCTCTAGCTTCTTGAGATGGAAGCTTAGATGATTGAAATAAAATATATTTTTTTCTAATGAGCATTTTAACTATTGTTTTTCCTCTAGGCATTGATTTAACTGCATCTCACAAATTTTGATAGAAAATTTATTATTATTATTATTATTATTATTATTATTATTTTGAGATGGAGTCTCACTCTGTTGCCCAGGCTGGAGTGCAGTGGCATGATCTTGGCTCACTGCAAGCTCCACCTTCCGGGTTCACGGCATTCTCCTGCCTCAGCTTCCCTGGTAGTTGAGACTACAGGTGTCCGCCACCACGCTTGGCTAATTTTTTTTTTGTATTTTTAGTAGAGATGGGGTTTCACCATGTTAGCCAGGACAGTCTCAATCTTCTGGCCTCATGATCCGCCTGCCTTGGCCTCCCAAAGTGCTGGGATTATAGGCGTGAGCCACCGTGCCGGCCGAAAATTTTTTATTATTGTTTAGTAAAATAAAATTTACAATTTCCATTGTGACTTCCTCTCTCAATTTCCACCATTTTTGAATTCTTTAGTTATCTTTCTGTTACTGATTTCTAGTTCAATTGCATGGTCAATAAATATTTTTATATGATTTCAATGCTTTGAAATGTATTGAGACTTGCTTTATGTTCCAGAATGTGGTGTATTTTGTAAATATTTACATGTACTTGAAAAGAAAGTGTGTCCTATAATATTTGAGTATAGTATTTTGTAAATTTCAATGGAATCAAGTTGGTTAGTAGTACTCAAATATTTTATATCCTGTTAAAAGATCAACAGGTTTATATGCCTACTGCACAGTAACATACAAATACACTGAGACATCAGGGTTTGCAGCAGAGAGTTTAATGATCACAGGGTACTAAGTGAGGAGATAGGAGGAGACCCTCAAATTTATCTCCCCAAGGAGTTCTGGGCTGGAGATTTTAAGGGGACAATGAAGGGGAAGGGACTGCAAAATTGGTGTCATTGATTGGTTGGGGTAAGGGGGATGAAATCATCAGGATGTAGACACTGCATTCTTTGGAGAGTCAGCTCCTTGTGGGGTCCTTCAGACCAGCTGATGTCAGTAGTTTCACCGGTATGCAGGACCTGAAACCATATCTCAAAAGGAAAACTTAATGTTGCATAATGTTTAATAAGTTTTGTTTATAGAGCAGTTAAAGAGAACTATAATCTAGGGCCTACATGAGTCTAAGACAATAGGCAGACAACTATGAGGAACTGGGTCAGAGAGGAAGCTGATCTAATGATTAAATGCTAAATGTGTTGCAAGCTCGGTTTATTTTTGTTCCCGCCTCTCCCTTATTTCCTGATTTATTTTATAAAGTTCATAGGGACGGTTTTATCCTTACTGATATTCTTGTCTGCTTAGTCTACCATTTTCTAAGGGAGATATATTAATATATGCAATGATTATGGATTTGTCTGTCTTTCGTTCTATTTCTGTCAGTTTGCTTTGTGTATTTTGAAGCTATGTTATGAGGTGCATAAGCATTAAAGATCAATATCTTTAATATCTGTCTATTTAATTGAGTTATCTGTGTATCTGCTTCTAGTGTCTGTTTTTCCTTTGATTATAGGTCACAATTTTTTGTGCTTCACATTTCATACTTTTTCATTATATGTCAGACATTATGTATAAAAGGACCATAGAGATTGAAGTCAGTGTTTTCCCTCAGAGAGACTCCACCCTTTACTCTTACTCTTGTTGCACATAGAGCAACAGAATAGAAGTGACTGCCAATTTCCTAGGAAGGACTTCTCCCTCTCTGGAATTTAATTTCTCTAGATTTTGTTTCTGTAGTTTTTTCAGTGTCTTAAAATATGGTTTTTGTTTTTGCTTATGTTTTTCTCTTCTTCTTTTTTTTTTGAGATGGAGTCTCACCCTGTTGCCCAGGCTGGAGTGTAGTGGTGCAATCTTGGCTCACTGCAACCTCTGCCTCCCAGGTTCAAGCGATTCTTCTGCCTCAGCCTCCCGAGTAGCTGGGACTACAGGCACCCGCTACCATGCCTGGCTAATTTTTGTATTTTTAGTAGAGATGGGGTTTCACCATATTGGCCAGGCTGGTCTCGAACTCCTGACCTCGTGATCCACCCACCTTGGCCTCCCAAAGTGCTGGGATTACAGGCATGAGCCACCGTGTCTGGCATGTTTTTTTCTATTTCTTTCTTATGGCAGGAGTGTTAACCTGCTGCTATCATCTATATCTTAAACCAATAATGCGTAGTTTATAAGGTTTATCTGGAGCCTTCTGATTTAAAAAATGTATAAATATGAGTCAAAAAAAAAAAAACTCTATTCACTGGCAGAGGTAGATTTAAAAAATGGCTTGTCTGTAGAAGCTTGGACTTTGGGAAGAGGAAAAATATCAACCTGTCTGCTCTCTAGTTGTTTACCTCAGATCTAATTTCCTGGTTACCGGTTCTGTCATTAGTCATCTTTCTCAGGTGAGAAGGTAACATGAATATCAGTCTAAGCTTTTGATAGTTCTGTCTAGCACAAAGAAATACCAAACCACTTGGAAAAGATGGTCAGAGAGAGAAAAAAAAAACTCACATTAAAGATGAGTTCCTAAAAAGGCACAGAACTCATGGGGAAGTGATATGCTATGAGTGATAAAAATCAAGAATACAGAACACTAAGAAACTGAGATAACTGAATGACAGTGGGAAAGAGTATAAAATAAATATGTTCAAAATGATCAAAGGCACACTAGCAGAATTTAAATCCCTAGCAAAGAATGCACTATTAAGAAAAGACCAAGCAGATTTTATAGATCCAAATATAACTTCTTTTTTTGTTGTTTTTGAGACAGAGTCTCACTCTGCCACCCAGGCTGAAGTGCTGTGGCACGATCTTGACTCACCTTCACTTCTTGACTACAGCCTTCACCTTCCAGGTTCAAGCAATTCTCCTGCCTCAGCCTCCTGAGTAGATGGAATTATGGGTGCCCACCACCGCACCTGGCTAATTTTGTATTTTTAGTAGAGACAGGGTTTCGCCATGTTGGCCAGGCTGGTCTCAAACTCCTGACCTCAGGTGATCTTCCCGTCCTGGGCCTCCCAAAGTGCTGGGATTACAGGCGTGAGCTACTGCGCCTGGCCTCAAATAGAACTTCCAAACAAGAAATAGCTGGGCAAGGTGCTGTGGCTTATGCTTATAATCCTCACATGTTGGGAGGTCAAGATGGGAGGATCGCTTGAGGCCAGCAGTTTGAGACCAGCCTAGGCAAGATGGCGAGACCTTATCTCTACAAGAAGTTTAAAAATTAGCTGATTGCAGTGGTGCTTGCTTATAATCCTAGCTACTTGGGAGCCTGAGAAGGGAGGATTGCTTGAGCCCAGGAATTCCTGCGGTGAGTTATGATCATGCCAGTGCACTCCAGCCTGGGCGACAAAGTAAGAACACATCAGAAAAAAAAAACAACAAAATTAGAAAGTAAAACATGAGTGGTGATTGAATAGCTAATTAGGGATACCTAGAGAACTAGCGCTCTAGAAGCTAAATCTTCTGGTAGATACCCAGAAAGCAGCAGAGATTAACAGAGATGGAAAATGAAAGAAGATAAGAAACATGGAGGAGAAAAGGGAGAGAGCCAAACAGTATGATGCCAGAAGAAAAAAAGAAAATGAAGAACAGGTAAAGTTTGAAAGGGTAATGTTTGAAAATTTCCAAATTGATAAAAAATGTGAATCTCAGCCGGGTGCGGTGGCTCACGCCTGTAATCCCAGCACTTTGGGAGGCTGAGGTGGGTAGATCATGAGGTCAGGAGTTCGAGACCAGCCTGGCCAACGCAGTGAAACCCCGTCTCTACTAAAAATACAAAAATTAGCTGGGCGCAGTGGTGGGCACCTGTAATCCCAGCTACTTGGGAGGCTGAGGCAGGAGAATTGCTTGAACCCGGGAGGCAGAGGTTGCAGTGAGCTGAGATTGCGCCACTGCACTCCAGCCTAGGTGACAGAACTAGAACAAGATTCACAAAAAAAATGTGAATCTTGCCTGGACATGGTGGGTCATGCCTGTAATTCCAGCACTGGGAGGCCAAGGTGGGAGAATTGCTTGAGCTCAAGAGTTGAAGACCAGCCTGAGTAAGACAGTGAGGCCTCATCTCTACTAAAGATAAAAAACATTAGCTGGATGTGGTGGCATGTGCCTGTAGTCCCAGCTACTTAGGACGCTAAGTCAGGAGGATCTCTTGAGCCTTGGAGGATGAAGCTGCAGTTAGCTCTGATTGTGCCACTGCACTCCAGCCTGAGTGACAGAGCGAGACCCTGTCTCAAAAAAAAAAAACAACTTCATATTTAAGACACACAATGAAATGAGCAGAATATATAAATACAGGTATCTAGACGCAGAAGTAAAAACGAATATTAGAAACAAAGCACACAAAAAATCTTAAAAGCACCCAGAGAAAAAGGGCAAATTACCTAGAGGAGCAGTAATCAGACTTACAACAGCAATATTAGGAGCCAGAAATAAATAGAATAATGTTTCGAAATACTAAAGCAAAGTGTCAGTTAGAATCTATACAAAAGAAACTATCATTCAAGAATGATGACAAAGTTTTTTTAAATTGATAGAACAAACACAATTCATCACTTATAGGGTCTTGCTGGAAAAATGCTGTTGCTTGTCCTTCAGGAAGAAGGAAGTTGAAACCAAAAAAAATAGTGAGGTGTAGTGAGCAATGGTAAACAATGTAATTGGCAAATGAGTATTTAGTTAAGTTACTAAGTAAATACTGTAAAAAATGACAAAACTTTTATAATGTGAAAAATAAAGTTGGAATAAAATACTAAATAATCATTAAGATGGGATAAAGTGATAAATTCTTTTAAGAGCTCTGTGTTTGGGAGAAGAATAAGAACTATTAATATTATGTTTGACTTAAAGCCTCAAGTTTATGTTAAAAAGGTAAGGTCCATTGTAATAGAAATAGGATCCAAACCAGTCTGTGTGTGGTGAGGGAAGGAATAAAGAAAAATATGGAAATGGCCAAGAAGCACATCAAAAGATTATCAATGGGCCGAACGCAGTGGCTCATGCCTATAATCTTAGCAATTTGGGAGGCCGAGGTAGGCTTGAGCTTAGGAGTTGGAGACCAGCCTGGGCAACATGGTGAAACCCCATCTCTACTAAAAATACAAAAATTAGCCTGGTGTGGGGGCGGATGCCTGTAATCCCAGCTTCTTGGGAGGCTGAGGCATAAGAATCACCTGAACCCAGGAGGTGGAGGTTGTAGCGAGCTGAGATAGCGCCACTGCACTCCAGAGTGGGTGACAGAGTGAGGCTCTGTCTCAAAATAAATTAAATTAAATTAAAAAGATCCTCAACATTGCTATCCACCAGGGAAATGCAACAATCAGAACCTCAGTGAAAGATCTATCTACTAGCACGACTATAATAAGTGTTGGCCAGGATTTGGGGAAACTCGAAACTTCATACATTGTGGGAATGAAAAATGGTGCGTCCACCTTGGAAATCAGTCAGAAAGTTCCCCAAAAAGTTAAACACAGAGATACCATTTGATCTAGCAATTCCACTCCTAGTTTCACACCCCAAAGAATTAAAAACATATGTCTACACAAGAACTTGTTCCTGAATGTTTATAGCGGCATTATTCATCATAGCTAAAGGTGGAAACAATCTAAATGCCTATCAGCTGATGAATAAGTAAACAAAATGTGGTATTCCATACAATAGAATATTTCTTGACCATAAGAAGGAAGGAAGGGTGGATACATGCTCCAACATGCATGACCCTCAAAAACCTTATGCTAAGTGAAAGAAGCCAGCCACGAAAGACCACATAACGACACATTGAGGTCTGAGAGAGGGTAATTTATCACTCCCCTGTCCCTCTCCTGGCCCAGAAATGGCTATCTCACTTAGAACTCCAGCCTTTCCTGTAAAAGCAACAGCCCAGAATCTACTGAGCCTTATGGTTTCAATTTCCTTTCTCAAATTCATTCATTAAACAGGTGGGGAAGTAAGTGATGGGGACTGAACAAAGACCAGTCTCCCATACTTTTTCCTTTTTTGTCTCCCTCCCTCCCTTCCTTCCTTCTTTCCTTCCTTCCTTCCTTCCTTCCTTCCTTCCTTCTTTCTTTCTTTTTCTTTCTTTCTCTCTCTTTGTCTTTTCTTTCAACAGGGTCTCACTCTGTCACCTAGGCTGAAGTGCAGTGAGACAATCATGGCTCCTTGCAACCTCAACCTCCCAGGCTCAAGCAATCCTCCCATCTCAGTCTCCTGAGTAGACAGGACTACAGGTGCGCACCATCATACCCAGCTAATTTTTATTTTTTCTAGAGACAGGGTCTCCTTATGTTGCCCAGGCTGGTCTTGAACTCTTGAATGCAAGCGATCCTCCTGTCTTTGCCTCCCAAAGTGCTGTGGTTACAGGCGTGAGCCACCATGCCTGGCTTCCCATACTTTTTCTTCCTTCATCTTGGTAACCCCTTCAAGCATTGCCTGGTACACCCATTTATTCACTCATTCACTAAATATTTACTTAGTAACTACCATGGGCAAAGTGCCTAGTGAATACAACAAGGGCATGGGCTGTAGCCTCAAGGATCTGACATTTTGATTGAGGAACAGCAACACGAAGCATCTGAACAGTTAAACAATAGCCAATTCCTTGTGGTGTTGGATATTCCAAGACTCAGTTGTGAAAAACCTGCTTGGTTCCATCTACACTCCTTTGGTGATCTCATCCAGTCTCAGGATTGAAATAACACCAAGGACTCCATCCTCAACTTCTCCCTTGAATCCTGATCTTATGTATTCAATTAAAAAAAAGAATAAGTAAAAGCCATTTTAAATTTATCTCCAAAAGCAATCTCTGATCATTCTCCTCCTCCCCTCACCCAAATCTACTCATGTCTATTTTCCTGGAAACTGGTATCTCTATTCTTCAAATTGCTCAAAAAGCTTGACATTTCCTCTTGTCTTCTTATATACCACATCCAAACCATCTTCAAATCCTGCTAGTTTGACCTTCAAAATATATCTAGGATTTGATACCATCTCATTATCTTCACTACTACCATCCTGGTCCAAGTCATCATCTTCTCCTGCCTGGATTATTACAACCATCTTCTAACTCACCTCCCTCTTCTGCTGAGGCCCCTAAGATTTATTTCCAACACAGCAGTTAAGTGATTCCCTCCAAAGATGTTATTAATAGATCATGGACGTCTCTGCCAAACCCTCTAGTTAGTGGCTTTCTCTCTTACTTTAGAGGAAAATCCAAAGTCCTTACAGTGGCTGCAAGGGCCTGGCTGATCTGGGCCCTGCTACCTCTCTGGCTGTGTCCACTCCAGTCCTCCCTCTACGTTTTTCCTCAACCTGCTAGGCATGCTCTTGCCTTGGGGCCTCTGTCCTTCTGTTCTATTAGCAGCTCACCCCCATATATATGCATGGCCTCCTCCCTTGCTTCTTTCAAGTCCCTACTCAAAATTCCCCTTAAGCAAGACCAATCCAAGTAAAACAGCTCCTCTGCCTCCTTGGCATTTCCCCCTTAGTGTTCTCCGTGTCACTTACTACATACTGATATGCTGTGCATTTCATCATTTATGCACAGACTCCAGGAGGGAAAGACTATTTTATTCCCTGCTGTATTTCTAGTGACTGTGTCAGTGCCTGGCATATAAGTTCTCAATATATATTATTCAATGAATGAATTATTCAATATACATTCAAGACAGTGATAGAGGAAATGCTGTAAGGTATTGCCAAATTAATGATATATAAATTAATATTTGGGTTTGCTATTATTATTATTACCATTATTACCATTTCAATAATTATATGTGACAGTAATCTGTTCATTATTATGTATAACAAGTAGGATTGATGTCCCATTATTTTATTTAGGTTAATGACAAAACATGACATGAGTAATGGATAAAACATGAGGAAATGGGACAATTGAAAGGAAGAGAGTGGGAGTTAAACTTTCCTTCCTATATGACTTACATCATAAAAAAATCATTTCATTAAGGTGCTTCCTATTCTACTTAGTATATTCAATTTATATAACACAAAACCTCATTTCCTAAGTTAAATCTACATTTTCCATTTGGTATTCAAAAAAATGCTCTCTTATGAGAGGAACATTTGATTCATATGCACAGCACACTGGGAATTGATTAGGCTTGATTAATCTGTCTTATAACAATCTTTACAAAGATGAGTGAAAATATTTTAACCACTTTTGCTCCTTGGAGTTACCTGCCAATATTATTTTAATTGGAACCTCACCTTTCTATGCAATGGATTTTATTTTCACAACCAAAGCTAACATCTATTTGAATTTTCTCTTAACAATGTGCTTAGTTACAAAGAGATTTTGGCATAAAATCACTACTAATTTTAGCTGTGGTTCCTACTTAAGTGTTTTCCTTAGTTTCTTTACATTGTTACTAGACAATGTAAAGAAGGGGATGTTTCCTGAGGTATAGACCCAATAAACAGAAACGAATGTTTTCATTCAACAAATAGTTATTCAAAATCTTGTATGTGCTAAATATATTGTGGGGAGCTGGACATTGGAAGAATGAATAAGACTTTCCCACAAGGAACTCAGTTACAAAACTATAATTCCTTCTTACTTAGCATAAAGGAATCAGTCTTCTTTAAATTGATTTACTGACTCAGTGATTGGAATGTGCATTATTGATTCTGCACTCTGGCCTTTTTTCATGGCCAAAGTATGTTATTTGTAGTAATAGCTTAGACAGCAGAGGTTTTCTAAGTGTAGTCACTGACTTACACAAACACTGAATACCCTACAATTCTGTTACAAGGATCCCTAAGTACATCACATTTTCTTGTATATTTACAATAATGTGTTTTGTTTGCCAATGAAGCAGTAGTCTTACTTTATTTTTACTCTAAGCAATAGATGGGTCCTTAGGAGGATGTATTATAAAGTGGATATTTAGTAGTTTCAAGATCACTGGGGTTTTAGGGTCACCAGGTAGATAACCATGAATGAGCCATGCCGCCAACACGGGTCTTAGTTTGCACATTCGTAAAACAAGGGGATTGGATTACATCAGCAAGTTTCAAACTTAATATACATACTAGTTACCTGGGGATTTTGCTGAAATGCAAAACTGATTCAGAAGGCTGGGGATAAGGCCGGGGAGTCTGCATTTCTAACAAGCTCCCAGGTAATAAATAACCATGCTGCTGGTCCCTGGCCCACATTCTGAGCAGTAAGGGTGAGATTAGTATTGTCCAATAGAAAGATAATGAAGCTACAGATTTAATTTTAAATTTCTAGCCACCACATTAAAAAGATAAAAATAACTAGGTAAAATTAATAATAATTATAATAATAAATATTGTACTTAACATTATATAATCAAAAATATTATTTTTATGTCATCAATATAAAAATTAGGAATGAGATGTTTTACATTCTTTTTTCCATCTTCAAAATCTGATGTGTATTTTACACTCACAGTACATCTCAATTTGGACTATCCAAATTTCATGTGCTCAGTCGCCACCTATGTGCTACTATTTATAGCCACACAGGGCCCTAATGACCATCTCTGCTACTCCTTTTGGTGCTAATGTTCTCCTAAGATTCAGGTCTATCTTATGTTTCAAATAGACTTCTGCCTCGAGGTGGCGCTAATGTTCTTTGTTTTGTCCCTGAAAACAGGTTTTTGGATAGGTGAGAATTCTGCAATTCTTATATTATTTATTTATTTACTCATTTATTCCTTTCTTCTAATTTTTGATTCTAGAATCTACTGACGGTAAGTATATTATATTCTCTGTAAGCTTGTCTAATAACTAATGTCTAATAAAGTTATTAATTATGCCAAAGTAAATTATGGAAGGAATACTTAAGGTCATTGTTATCCATTCTTGATAGGGAGCTGTATGAGATTGATTTTTGATTATATAATATTTTTAGATATAGGATGGTGACCAGGTATTTAATAGAGCCACAGTGGAAACAGTAAAATTGCTGACTAGTGTAGGTCAGATTTAAATACATTTGTGACATGATTGTTTATGAGAAGGAGGAAAACATTTCTCCATCTTCAATTTTATCTAACGCAGGATGACTGGTGCTTTGTATTGGTGGCTTGTGCGTTGAGTTTTCTGAAAGGGAAATGATGAATATAAAAAGTAACCTCAACATCAACTGTAATTTCGCCAATACACCAGGGATACTATACCTGAGAGATTACTTTTTTCTGGAAAAATGATTTTAATACTCACACTTAGTTTTAAGAAGGTATGCCCACTGTGCATTTTTTAAAAGCCTGATATTTCTTTTGCCTGAGTGTGCCTCTAATGATAACTAAAATATGTTACGTTTTGTGAACAAGTGGGTTACATGAGTTAACTCACCTCCACAGTAAACCAGTGAGGTAGATACTTTTCTCATTCCCACATTTCGAATGAGAAAATGGGTGCTCTAGGTATTAAATAACTTGTCCTGGGCACATAACCATTAAAAGGTAGAATGTGAATTCATATTCAGTCTGTTTGATCCTAAGGTTTGTTCTCTTAACTACTACACTGCATTGAGGAAGCTCTCTTCCTCTATCTTAAGCTAAATTTAACAATCAGTCAACAAAACAGTGACCAAAACCACAATCTACAATATCCAAGTCTACATATCCATGATGGGGCGAGGGTTGTCTTTTATAATGATAACCCATAACATGCTTTAAACAAGGCCAGAGAGCCAAAAGCTCAGGTACCTTTTGTCATAGTTCTCATTTAACTAATGACTCCCTAAGCCAAGTCACCTAAACTCATTTTTTTTCGAGACGAAGTCTTGCTCTGTTACCCAGGCTGGAGTGCAGTGGCCCGATCTTGTCACACTGCAACCTCCGCCTTGCTGGTTCAAGGGATTCTCCTGCCTCAACCTCATGAGTAGCTAGGATTACCGATGCATGCCACCACACCCAGCTAATTTTTTGTATTTTTGGTAGAGATGGGGTTTCAATGTGTTAGCCAGGATGGTCTTGATCTCCTGACTAAACTCATTTTCTAAGTGTATAAAACAGAATGAATAAGAAATCTCTTTCATGAATGTATAGATCGAATTCATCACCTGATTTCATGACAACTCACTTTACAAATATAAATTCCTCCCAGTAATCATTGTAAAAGCAAACTCACTATATTTTATCACACATAGATTTCCCAGCAGTTTTTTCATGTGCTCCCTTTTTGATGAATCCAAACAAAATGGTGTGTGTGTAAGTGTGTGTATGTGTGTGTATATATGAGATAGAGGTGAATTCACATCCTTTCTTTTCCACCTACCGGCTCTGTCATCTTGGGCAGCTTACTGAATCTCTCTTGGAATACCAGTTTCCTTAACTGAAAATCATGGTTGAGATATATTTTTTTTCCTGAGGATGTTTCATGAGAATGAAATGAGATGATATATGTGAAGTCTCTAGCACATAGTTAATCTTCAATAAATGTTAATTTTACAGAGCAATAATAATACAGAAATATCAGTAAGCTACTTGTATGCCTGCTTACTTGAGCTTTTAGAGGAATTTTATATCTAGTGACAAATGAAGGTGAAAAGTGAGACTATTCCCCAGGCAAAGAAAGTCTACTGCCTCCAACGCCCCCAAATTCTCAATTCCTTGATGAATTTAGGCCAAGTGAATCTAAATTATGCAGCAAACTACTTCAGTTCTTTGCTTTGGCAGTGAAAGCCACTTTTCTTAGTAATATCGTGGAAAGGGGCTTGTAAAGACATTGTGGTATTTGGTTCCCGATCTTATCCAAGTCACCTGGATGAAAAATTTTTGTCTTTCCTTCCCATATTTCAGACAGAGGATTTACATTACTTTAATATATTATTGATGCAGGAGATACTACGAAAACATGATTCTGGGCTGACTTTTCTAGGTCTTGATTTGGAAGCATAGCTTAAGGTTCACAGGCAGGAAAAAATATGTTGTTTTAAAAATGTCAACATTTCCTGATATAAAAGTGTTTCTTTTTTTTGGTTTCTTTTCTTCTTTTTATCTCTCCTCCTCCTCTTCATTCTCTCCCTCCTCCTTTTTCTTCTTAGTCTGTGTGTGACTCCATCTGAGAACATGCAAATTCTGAAACTTTTCACCAGGTTCTTGAAAACCAGCCCAAATGATTTTTCCTGATTAAATTTCCTCTTTTATTTTTGGCCAGGAACAAAGCCACCTAGGCCAAGAAATCACAGTTCACCTCACATGTAGGAAGAAGGAAAATCGATTTCAATAGATTCACAGGGAAAGCATGATCTCAGAATATTCCCTCAGGGCTCAGAAGGAGCCCAAACAAATATAGAGTATAAAAATGCCCCTGTTTCTCATGTTCGTAAAAGGAGCAGAGAGCTGGAGATGGAGGGGCAACTTTATCAGGGAAAAAGGCAGACAAGGACCTGACATGAATGATATCTTAATGCAGCAGAGAAGGATGATTCAAGCCTAATGGTTTTGGATTATATGAAAGGTTGAGTTGAGAGAATTTTCCCATAAAGGAAGTTGGTATTTGCGGTCCTTTCTATAGAGTAACTATAAAGCAGACTGTTTCCTGTGTTAAACTGGTAGTGGGAGGGGGAATCAAGAAATGATTATGGAAGGAGAAAGAGAAGGAGGAGGAGGAGAAGGAGAAGTAGAGACAATTGCCCTTTACTCTCCTCACCTACTCTCCTGCCTGTCCCACACCCACTCCACCTGCACAGATTTGCTCATATCATTGAGGGACCAATGGTTAGGGTAAGGCACAGAGGTGCAGTGGAAGGAGTATAGGCTTTGTACTGAACGAAACTGAGTTTGAATCTCTGCTCTACTCCTAAGTGACCCTGGAAAACCCCTTAACTTTTCAGCCTTAATTTCCTCCTATGGAAATGCAAACATCATCTGCCTTGATAACCTTAAGTTGTGGTGAGAATCATATTAGGTAATGGAAAGGAAAGTGCTTTGTAAATGGTTGAGTGCTATAAATATAAAGTCTAATGATAATAATAACATACAGAATTAATTCATCTTGCATCGATGGATTTCTGCAGATCTGAGGTTTGGCTCACTGATGAAATCTTGTTTCCTTTTCTTTGTTAAATAACAGATGGGAGGACTTGGTCAGCCTCCATCAGACGGAATTAGTCATATTCCAATGTAGAAGAGCCAGCCAGCACCTTGCTCTCAGGGCCTCAGCTCTTACTCTCTACATATCTATATTGTGAAAAGTACACAGTGCAGTCCCCACCCAAGCCACACTCTAGACAACTTACCTAGGCTTTCTTATGAACTCTCTGCTTTACAGGAGAGAAAACTGAGAATCCAAAAATGAAGATACTCACTCAAGTTCACACAGCTATTAAGTAATAGGGCCAGGATTCTAAGATAAGGACCCTTTTTTCTCACGGGGAATATAGAGGTATGGTTTTCCCTGCCTTACCTTCCCCTTCTCCTTCCTCTTCCTCCTTGCCCTTTTCCCTCCTGCTCCCTCTTTTCCTCTTTCCCCCTTCTTCTCTTTCTCGTGATATGAAGCTTTCTTCACCAAAGAAGCAGGAGAAGTTTAAAAGAATTAAAACACAGGTGAGCCTGTGGAAAGCAGTTTGGCAATTTCTCAAAAAACTTAAAACAGAATTACTATTCGACCCAGCAATCCCATTATGGGGTGCATACCCAAAGGAATAGAAATCGTTCAACCGTAAAGACACATGCACATGTATGTTCATTGCAGTACTATTCACAATAGCAAAGACATGAAATCAATCTAATATCCATCAGTGGTAGGCTAGGTAAAGAAACTATGGCACATATACATCATGGAATACTATGCAGCCATAAAAAGAACAAGATCATGACCTTGGCAGCAACATGGATGGAGCTGGAGGCCATTATCCTAAGCGAACTAACACAGGAACAGAAAACCAAATACCACATGTTCTCACTTATAAGTGGAAGCTAAACATTGAGTACACATGGAGACAGAGAAGAGAACAAGAGCCACTGGAGCTTACCTGAGAGTGAAGAGTGGGAGGAAGGAGAGGGTTGAAAAACTACCTGTTGGGTACCATGCTCATGACCTGGGTGATGAAATAATCTATATGCCAAACACCCACAAGACATAATTTACCTATATAACAAACTTGTACATATACCCTTGAAACTAAAATAAAAGTTAAGAACAGACAGGTGAGCAAAAGTTGAAACTCTTTGCTAAATATGGCTTTTCAAGTATCCTGAGGAGAGCACCAAAGAAGTGAACCTGTGAATACATGGAGTTTCTTGGTGAGCATATCCCACATGGGTTTGTGACTTTCTCTGTAAGAGCTTCTTTCTTTTAAAAATGTTGTTCATATAAATTGCATAAAAATACATGAATACATTTTCATTGTAAATTTTAAAACTGAACATTACAGGTAAAGTTAACATCCCTTTTGACCTCCTTTTTCTCAGTCCCTTCCCAAGAGGTTGCTGTCATTTTAGTATGTATGTTTTTAGAACTTTAAAAATTAGTTTATACACATTTATCTAGATCTAGATAAATATATATATCAATTGTATATGTATCAATTGTACTTATCATTCTATAGTTTGTTGAAAAATATTTATTCAATAACATAATTTGGAGATATTCCCACATCTGGACACAAACATCTGCTTCATTCTTTTACTGACACATAGTGTGAAGCCATTGTAATTTAAGCATTTCCCTACTGATGAACTTTTTTTTTTTTTTTTTAAGACAGAGTCTCACTCTGTCACCAGGCTGGAGTGCAGTGGTGTGATCTTGGCTCACTGCAACCTCCGCCTCCCAGGTTTAAGTGATTCTTCTGCCTCAGCCTCCCGAGTAGCTGGTATTACAGGCATGTGCCACCACGCCCAGCTAATTTTTGTATTTTTAGTAGAGACGGCATTTCACCATGTTGGCCAAGATGTTTCAATCTCTTGACCTTGTGATCCGCCCACCTTGGCCTCCCAAAGTGCTGGGATTACAGGCATGAGCCACCGCTCCTGGCCTTACTGATGAACTTTTAAAGGCAGTTTTCATTCTATTGTAAACAGTGCTCCAATGAAAAACTTATACACATATGTGGGTGTTTCTCTAAGGTGGATGCTATAATATTGGTTGGTTGGCTCCCATCCACCACTTAACCTCTGTTCTCAAAAGGGAGTTACCATGATCTGTTGGGGTTTTCTAATTTCAGCAAATTGTCAGTTGTATACATTATAATTTTCATGATCTTTATTTTTGTGCTTTTGTGACAGTACAGATTAAAAAATATGATTTGCATTACTCTTAGAATAATCAACCCTGCACTTGACGTGGTTGAGGGGCATGTGTGTATAGTTTATAGATTAATAGTATAGTCCGAATTGCCCTCCAAAGTGGCTATACCAACATATGCTCCTGCCAACACTGTCAAGAAAACTCATTTCCTCAAGTCCTCCCCAACACCTGATATTTTTCGACATTACACATTTTGCCAATCTAATGGAATGAAGAAAAATGACATTTCATGGACGGGTGCAGTGGCTCACACCTGTAATCCCAGCACTTTGGAAGGCCAAGGCAGAGCGATCACTTGAAGTCAGGAGTTCGAGACCAGCCTGGCCAACATGGTGAAACCCTATCTCTACCAAAAATACAAAAATTAGCTGGGCATGATGGTGCACGCCTGTAATTCCAGCTACTCAGGAGGCTGTGGCAGGAGAACTGCTTGAACCTGGGAGGCAGAGGTGGCAGTGAGCCAAGATCGTGCCACTGCACTCCAGCCTGGGCTACAGAGTGAGACTCCATCTCAAAACAACAACAAGAACGACAACAACAAATTTCATTGTTGGTTTAATTTGCATCTTTATTCTGCTTTTCTTCTCAGGCAAAAATGTCCTCATTAGGGAGTTCTTATGTCCTTATCAAGCAGTGGGGAGTCCATCCCCAGATCTGTTCTATCCCAGCACCCCTGGGTGTGGGCTGGAGAAGATGCCTGGAACAGTGGGGAGGTCTGGAGCTCCACATGTGCACACCTCTCCCCCAGGGCTCAGCTCCTATTTTGCAACTTCTGATAGCTTGCCTATCCATGATCCAGCTCTAGAATATTAGGATATGTTTAGAAATGCTGTAAAATGATCACATGCCAGCTCTCCCCTTGTTTTCCTATTTATATATACTGTATGTTATGCCAAATATGCCAATTGTGTTTAAATTGAGGACCTACACTGTGGAATTTTTTTTTTTTTTTTGAGATGGAGTCTCACTCTATTGCCCAGGCTGGAGTGCAGTGGTGCGATCTCGGCTCACTGCAAGCTCCACCTCCTGGGTTCACACCATTCTCCTGCCTCAGCCTCCCGAGTAGCTGGAACTACAGGCACCTGCCACCACGCCCGGCTAATTTTTGTATTTTTAGTAGAGACGGGGTTTCACCATGTTGGCCAGGATGGTCTCAATCTCTTGACCTCATGATCCACCCTCCTCGGCCTCCCAAAGTACACTGTGGAATTTTAACAAAACAGAAAAGTTTTGTGATTATGAAAGTACTAAGTGTACATTATTTAAAACTTGAAAAGTTAAAGAAGTAGAAAGCTATCTTCCATGTACAGGCAACCATTGTCTTATCTTAACCATTGTTAAGATGAAAATAGATGTTTTGAGGAAAACACAGTATCAGGTGCAAGCATATCTACCTTTTATCTAGATTTTACAAGTGCCTGCTATAACCATTTTTTAAACATTCAGGAAGGTCATTTTCTTATTTTCCCTATTAGGTTGTTTATGAGTGTGTTTGTGCTTTGCTCATTCCAATTCTCACACAAGCTTTGAAAAGCTCAATAATCTGTGAAACTATCTTGGCTGAACTGGACTTCAGACCCAGAGGTGCCACATGTCCTAGGAGTAGACAAGCCTCTTAAACTTCCCCAGAGGGATAGGAGAACTTTACAATTGTCTTAAAGCACTCTCAGGGGATAACCCCTTATTTGCATGAGGCCCAGGAATCCCAGCTGGAAAGAATATGCGACCCTTCCTCAGCTGGTGTTGAAAAACATAGATGTGCCCTAGATGCCTGGGAAAAAGTCTAGCAACACGGACCAGATTGAATGTAGGGAAGCAGTGGCTCCAAGTTAAACACGAGCCTGTGCCTGCCCAGTGTCTCGGCTGCATTTACTAAGCTCCTAGGTTGTGCCAACTGAGGAGACAAAGACAACTTCTTGCTTCCCACTCTCTAATGCAGCCAATGGGAGAGGCAATTGGCTGTTCATTTTGCACACCAAATTCCTGGAGAAAGATTTTCTTCAATAAGTGCAAAAGAATATTGTTTATCATGGTGAAGATAAATGCACAAGGCTGCATAATTTTTCACAGTTGATTAAGAGACATGTTGAATTAAATGTTTGGAATCATTTCAGTTCTATTATGAAAATTATTTGTTGGCTACTACTTATTTCCTTTTCTAATCCACAGTTTATATAATTGACTCTGAATATTAAGCAGTGATTGAAATGGGTTGCTTCAGAACAGATGGTTTCCTGCTATTATATAGAAAGTGCTTTCTGAAATCCCCTGCCTTAGGAGCTGTGATGCCCTGCATCTGAACAGTAGCCTACACTACCTTGACGTTGGCTGCAATAAAATAACTCATGATGGGATGGTGTATTTTGCTGTCATACTGAAAGGCAATACTACCCTGGAAATAATAGATCTGTCTTTTAACAGAATAGAAAATGTAGGCACTATCTCAGTGAAACTCTTACTTCACACATGAGGAGTCTTAAAGTGTTGTCAGTAGTCAGCAAAAACATGGACGGAGAACTTGTTGCACTTTAACAATCAATGAAAACAAATTCCACATTCTCTGTATTAGTTCGTTTTCATGCTGCTGGTAAATACACAACTGAGACTGGATAATTTATAAAGGAAAAGGAGTTTAATGAATTCACAGTCCATGTGGCTAGGGAGGCCTCACAATCATGGTGGAAGGCAAAAGGCACATCTTACATGGTGGCAGGCAAGAGAGAAAATGAGATCCAAGTGAAAACGGAAACCCCTTATAAAACCATCAGATCTCATGAGACTTATTCACTGCCATGAGAACAGTTTGGGGGAAACCACCCTCATGATTTAATTATCTCCCACCGGGTCCCTCCCACAACATGTGAAAATTATGGGAGCTACAATTTATGATGAGATTTGGTTGGGGACACACCCAAACCATATCATTCTCTAATATCTACCTTTGGGGGAAAAAACACATTTGTTAGGACTATATGCATGGCATATTCAGACTTAATTCAAATGGGGCATCTAAAAACAGACAATGTGGATGTGGAGCCATTTGTGGTGACAAACGCATGTGTCTTACAGAAGTCTCCAATGGCCTTAAAAGGCATTATTACTGGACACCAACCTAGGGAGAAGCTTACGACCATTCATTTCATGTAGGTTTTGCTCTTGTTCCAGTAGGTCAACATCTATGGAAAAGAAGCTCTAAAGTAATGTTCATGCATTTGTCTTACTACTTTCACAGAGATTAATATTTTATAGGCTATTCAACTTTTCTTTTATAAATTAAAAATAAAATAAAAGTTTTTCTGTAACAAGTAACCAAAAAAAGCTCAACTTAAAATGGCCTACAAAAAAAGGGGAATTCAGTAAATGAAAAGTCCAGGGACACAGCAGGTGCACTAGCTTGCTAGGGCTGCTGTAACAAATTACCAAAACCTTGGTGGCTTACAACAATAGCAATGTGTGCTGTCACAGTTCTGGAGGCCAGATGTCTGAAGTCAAGGTACTGGCAGGGTAGTGCTCCCTCTGGAGGCTCTGAAGGAATTTGCCTGTTTAGCTTCTGCTCAACATTCTTTTGAGTTCATTGGAACCAAAATTGGAGTGTTTGTGGCTGTGTCCCAAACTCTGTCTCCATCTTCACATTGCCTTTCTGTCTGTCTGTGTGTAATCTCTGGTTTATAAGGAAGCATGGGATTGCATTTAGGGCTTGGATAATCCAGGATAAGCTCCTCCCCACAAGACCAACAACTCAATCCCATCTTTTGCCGTATAATATTCACTTTTTCTATTTAAGGTAACATTTGTAAGTTCCAGGGATTAGGATGTAGACCTATCTTTGTGGCCACCATTCAGCTCACTGCAGCTGGCTTGAGACATGCTGGATCAGACCCAAATTATGTCATCAGCACTTTGTTTCACATTATTTTTCAACTATCTTCTGGTGTGTGGCTTTGAGTTCAGTCTCCATTTATTGTACAGTGGTGGCAACGGCTCCAGATTTTATATACTCTCAGCTTCAAATCTGGTTGAAGCAAATCTTCTCTCCCAGATGCCTCAGTGAGAGTTTCATGGGGCTTCCTTACATCTCAGGAGTCACCCGTCTGTTCCCAAACTGATCCCAGTAGCCGGGGGAATCTAAGGTTGTGATTGACATGGCCTGAGTCATATGATCGTGACATCAGCTCTTCTTCATCATCTAATCACATGGACTGGGAGTGGGGGAGGTGTGTGGGTTGTTACTACAAGAAAGGGAAGTGGATGCCAGGTGACAAGATAAAGAAACAAAAACAAATTGAAACAACAAACCCACAAATGTCCACAACATCAGCCTTGTTGATAAGATGCTTTAATAAGGCTCCTGCTCATACAGAAGAAGGAAGCAACTCTATGTAATGCAGGATTGCAGTGGGAAGAGGGTATCTGGTGAGTGGGGCAGGAGGAGAGACTTACTTGAGAAGGGTTTAATTGAGATTTTGTAAAGCTGTGTTCCATGTGAGGTGACCCTTCCATGGGCTTCCGTGAATATTTAATAAAATCTAGAAAAATTACAATATGCTTAATTAAACCAATTAATTTCTCATTAAAATAATGAAGGGGTTGAATTTGCATCAAGTTTGGGGGTTGGCAAAAATAGAGTCAGCTCTTGTAGATGAAGCTGGGAGTGCAGACCTGGGTTACATGTAAAATAGAGCCAATGCTCTCTCTTCATAGGGTTGCGAGGGGTCAACTGAGATCAAGGGTATGAAAATGCTTTGTAAACCATAAAGGGATACACTCCTAGGAGTTACACTTGAGTTGTTTTCATGACTTTTCTCTTAAGTTCATATTCGTGTAGGCCTATTAGTTTCCCTCTGACCATCCCCAGACACTGTTGGCCATCAGGAATCAGTCAAGAATGTGGATAAATCTCCTGCAATCCATCTTTCCACCAAGAAATACCTCAGAGCACATCCCTGCTGATGGTAAGGCATCATAGCGAACAACGCTGCCAGCTATGATGTATTAGGTAGACAGCAGTTTCAGAGCTTTAGTCAAGCTTCAGTAAATCAGACAAAAGTTGACTTCTTATATTATTTTATGTCAGGGCCTTTTACCTGGGACACATTGATAGGTGTGATTGCATCTGTTTAATCTTCTGAAATAGTATGCAAAATGTGTGTGTGTGTGTGTGTGTGTGTGTGTGTGTGGGTGGGTGGATCCATGACATGCTTCTTGCATCATCCTGGGAAGAGGGTCCATGGTTTTCAACAAATTCTCAAGGGAATCATGACCCCACCAAAGGTTAAGTGCTACTGACCCATACTGTTTCTAGTGGGACTTTGTTGAAAGGTGAATGAAGAAATGTGAGAATTCTAATCCCACTCAGTTGTCAGCTTACTTCTACCATCTCTTTTCTGAGGCTCTGTGGTGCTGCTCTGATACATCTTAGGAAAAAGCAAAACATGTTGTGTGCGTGTGTTTGTATGTGTGTGTGTGTGTGTGCGTGGTACTTGTTCTTTTTTTTTTTAAAAAAAGACTTATTTTGTGTTTATGTTTTTAATTAGAAAGATAATCATGCTACTTTTAGAAAAATTAGAAACTAAAGAAAAATAGAACGTGGTTTCTGCAAAAATCATTCAAAAACCTCATGGAAAATGTTGGCTGGCAGCATAGCCTAGTGAGTGTCAGATACAGCTGAGTTAGTGTTCTGTGAAATTTTGGGAATGCTGCTTAATCTCTGTGAGTCTGTCTTCTCGTTAATAGCATTGAAATAATCTTTGTATTTACTTCATAGGGTTCTTGTGGATTAAATGAGAAAATGAACGTACAGTGCATGCCTGACATTCAGTAAGTGCTTAATACATGATAGTGTTTGGTCATGACTATTGTTCTCTTTCCAATTGTGTTTGCATCCTTGAGATACTGTGTTTACGATTTTGTATCCTGCTTTTTTCTCTTTTCACTGTACTAATTCCCCATGTTATGTTGTACTTTTTATTAGCATTAGTTTCAATGGCTACATTATATGAAACACAGCAGATACACTCAAATTTACTGGACCATTCTCCTGTTGTTAGATATTGAGTGTTTTCAATTTTTAACTACAGTCATGTGCTGCATACCACATTTTTGTCAATGAGGGGTTGCATATATGACAGCGGTCCAATAAAGTTATAATGGAGCTGAAAAATTCCTATCACCTAGTGACCTCATAGCCTTCTTAGTGTCATAGCATAATGCATTACTCCTATGTTTGTGGTGATGCTGGTGTAAACAAACCTACTATGCTGCCCGCCATATGAAGCATAGCATATACTATTATGTACAGTACATAATACTTGATAATGATAATAAATGACTATGTTACTGGTTCATGTATTTACTATGCTTTTTATGGTTATTTTATTTTTCTTTTCTTTTTTTTCTGAGACAGGGTCTCACTCTGTCACCCAGGCTGGAGTGCAGTGGCACAATCATAGCTCACTGCAGCGTCTACTTCCTGGGCTCAAACTATCCTCCTATCTCAGCCTCCCAAGTAGACGGGACCACAGGTGCGGGCTACCATGCCCAGCTATTTTTTTTTTTTTTTTTTTGGTAGGGATGGAGGTCTTGCTATGTTGCCCAGCTGGTCTTGAACTCTTGGGTTCAAGTGATCCTTCTGCCTCAGGCTCCCAAAGTGTTGGGATTAAAAGTGTGAGCCACTGTGCCTGGCCTTTTAAAAAGTCCTAAACACTAGACTACCAGGGATATTTTTATTTTAGAGTATATTCCTTCTAAGAAAAAAATTAACTGTAAAACAGCCTAAGGCAGCTCCTTCAGGAGATACTCAGAAAAAGGTATTGTTATAATAGAAGATGACTACAGCTCCATGTGTGTTATTTACCTCAAAGACTTCCAGTGGGATAAGATGTGGAAATGGAAGACGGTGATAGTGATGATCCCAACCGTGTGTAGGCCTGGCTAATGTGTGTGTTTGTGTCTTTGTTTTCAACAAAAAAATTTAAAAGTAAAAAAAAAAATGTAAAAATAGAAACAAGCTTATAGAATAATAATATAAAAGAAGAAACTATTTTTGTTCCATTGTATAATGAGTTTATCTTTCAAGCTAAGTGTTATTACAAAATAGTCAAAATGTTAAAAAATTTAAGTTTATAAAGTAAAAAAGTTACAATAAGTTAAGGTTAATTTATTATTATTGAAGATGGAATTTTTTTTTTTAATATTTAGTATAGCCTAAGTGCAGAGTGTTATAAAAAGTCTATGGTAATCTACAGTAGTGTCCTAGGCCTTCACATCCAGTCACCACTCACTGAGTTGCCCAAAGCAGCTTCCCCTCTTGCAAGCTCCATTCATGGTAAGTGCCCTATATAAGTGTACTCTTATAGAAAATTTATGTATTAAAAAAAACTTTTATACTGTACTTTTACCATACTTTTTCTTTTTTTCTTTTTTTTTTGAGATGAAGTCTTGCTCTTGTCGCCCAGGCTGGAGTGCAGTGGCATGATCTCGGTTCACTGCAGCCTCCGCTTCCCAGGTTCAAGTGATTCTCCTGCCTTAGCCTCCCGAGTAGCTGGGATTACAGGTGCCTGCCACATGGCTGGCTAATTTTTGTATTTTTAGTAGAGACGGGGTTTCACCATGCTGGCCAAGCTGGTCTCAAACTCCTGAATTTAGGCAATCTGCCCACCTCGGCCTCCCAAAGTGCTGGAATTACAGGCGTGAGCCATCGCGCCTGGCTACTGTATTTTTTCTATGTTTAAATATATAAATACTTGCCATTGTGTTACAGTCGCCTACAGTATTCAGTACAGTAACATGCTGTACAGGTTTGTAGCCCAGGAGCATTAGGCTATACCAAACAGGCTAGCTGTGTAGTAGGCTATACCATCTAAGTTTGTGTAAGTACCCTCTATGATGTTTGCACAATGATGAAACTGCCTAATGATGAATTTCTCAGAAAATATTCCCGTTGTTAAACGACACATGACTGTACTATAAATGAATGATGTCATACACAACTTTGGATTTGTTGGTTTGTTAGAACTCAGATTAGATAATCTCATTAATATATTTTAAGCAAATATGCTTTAGGACCCAATCTGTTTATGCAGAGCAATGGGGGATTTTTGTGGATATATGTGATTGCTTGAAGATAGTTGAAAGACTAGAAGATGGAAAACCACTGTGAATTTTACTTGTAACTACTCCTTTTGGCTACTGGAAACTCCCAATTCTGATAGTTTCAACTGAAAGCAACAGGAGGAAAAAACAAAATAAAACATAAGAGAGACCCAGAAGAGGGGCACCTTGGTTATAGAAGGATAAGCATTTGCCAGGTGAAACAGACAGCCCCAAATAATAGTGGCTTCAGTAAGTTAGTTTACTTTTTTTCTCATGTAACTGTTCCAGTGTAATAGTCCAGCACTTGTTTGGTGGCCTCAGGGACCAGGCTCTTTTCATTTTGTCCTCATCGACATAGTCCAGGATGGCTCACCCATCTGGCTGGTGGGAAGGGGAAAATGAGAAAGAAGACAGTTATAGGCCAGGCGCGGTGGCTCCTGCCTGTAATCCCAGCACTTTGGGAGGCCGAGGCAGGCAGATCACTTGAGGTCAGGAGTTCGAGACCAGCCTGGCCAACATGGCAAAACCCCATCTCTACTAAAAATACAAAAATTATCTGGGCGTGGTAGCATGCACCTGTAATCCCAGCTACTCAGGAGGTTGAGGCAGGAGAATTGCTTCAACCCCAGAGGCGGAGGTGGCAGTGAGCCAAGATGGTGCCACTGCACTCCAGCCTGGGCGACAGAACAAGACTCCATCTCAAAAAAAAAAAAAGACAATTGTCTACTCTTCAGGAAGTTGTAGGCACCTGTATTAAGCTGTTCTTGCCTTACTATAAAGAAATACCTGAGACTGGGTAATTTATAAGAAAAGAGGTTTAATTGGCTCTTGGTTCTGCAGTCTGTACAGGAAGCCTAGCGCTGGCATCTGCTTTGGGGGAGGCCTCAGGAAATTTACAATCATGGTGGAAGTTGAAGAAGGACCAGGTATCTCACACGATGGGGGCAAGAGAGAGAGAGGGTGGTGGGGGAAGGTGCCACATGCTTAAACAACCAGATCTGTGAGAACTCACTGACTATCTCGAGGACAGCACTAAGCCATGAGGGATCCACCCCCATGACCCAAACACCTCACACCAGGCTCCACTTCCAACCTTGCGGATTACAGTTCTGCATGAGACTTGGTGGGGACATATATTCAAACTACATTAGCACCACTTCAGCTCAAATTACATTGGTTACAAAATGGTCCTATGGCCACACCAAGCTGCATGGGAGACTGGGAAATGTACCTTTATCAGGGGTTCTAGTTCCACAGGAGAAGAGAACAGATACTGAAGCATGACTAGCTGTCTCTGCCACATGGGGGTTTTAATACAAAAAGTAAACCTGCAAAGATCCAAAGTGGTGGATGAAGGAGAGGTGAGAGAGAGAAAGGACGGCTTCTAGAGCAGTGCAAGTGTCTGGAGTGTGCATCGCATTTGCCTGCGTATCACCCTTCCTCCATCTTACTTTGGCTCAGTTCTGTTCCAAACTAGATACTTGCCCCCAGTTCCGCCTGTGCTTTCTTGCCTACTTGTTGGTATCATTCCTCTACCCACTACGCCCTTCTGTTTTGATGTCTTTTTCATTCAACAAGAATTTGGGGCCAGGTACAGTGGTTCACATCTGTAATTCCAGGACTTTGGAAGGCTGTTGAGGGAGCATTGCTTGAGCTCAGGAGCTCCAGACCAACCTAGGTCCTCCCTTTTCTCTCTACAGGAAAAGAGAAAAATTAGCTGGAGGCAGTGGCATGCACCTGTAGTCCCAACTATTTAGGAGGCTGAGGCAGGAGGATCCCTTGAGCCTAGGAGGTCAAGGCTACAGTGAGCCGTGATTGTGCTTTTGCACTCCAGCCTGGGTGACAGAGTGAGACCCTGTCTTCCCTGCCCCAAAAAACTAGGAAAGTGCTGGAGATGCTAAGTTACACCCTTATCGAGGAGCTTACAGTCTGGTGGCTGAGACAGACACATAGACAATGAAGTACAATTAGGATGGCTCATACTCTGATGGAAGCCTGTGCAGAGTATTGTGGGGGCTCCAGGGAAAGTGGGTCCTTTTCTAAGTAGGATGAAATTGAAGAATGATGTAGAAAGGTTTCATAGAGAGGTGGTATTAGTACTAAAACAGGATCTTGAAGAGTGAGAATGTGCTTGTCACACTGCTAGGGCATAGTGAGGAGAAGAAACAGAATGAAGCATAGAAAAGCATCCTCCCTGTGTGTGACAGTTAGAAGATAATAGAAGACCAATTTAACTTGGCTTAAGCATAAAGAGTGAATTTATTGGATCCTATAACTCAAAAATCAGAGAGGGTGGGAAATACAGATTCAGCTGGATTCAAGCATTCCATGGATGTTGTTTGGCCCGAATTTCTTGCCTTCTCTTAACACTACTTTCTACTCTGTTGACTTCATTTAGGCATGTTCTTCCCAGGAGGTAGCGGGGATGGCCACAAACACTCAATATTAAATGTAGGCTCTGAGATGCCCCAGCAGAATGATAGTTTATTTTCTTCTAATGGTTCAGGTTAAAGCTTCTAGTTATCTCTGATTGAACTGACTTGAATCCTATGCCCAGTCCTGAAAGTGAGTATGGCCAGGCAGCCCTAAGCAAACCACAGAAACTGAAGGTGCATTGGCTGCTGTTTCCTGAAGGGAAATGGGTGATATCTGCAGAAGAAGGAAAAGCAGATGTTGGGCAGGCAAGAACGACAGATGAACATGACAGTCTGCTTAGGGAGCTTCTAGTAATCCAGGATGGATAGAGCAAGAGACCAGGTGATGAGAGCTTTGGATGCTACTGGGCAGAGTGTGGACTTTATTTGGTGAGCAAGAGGGTGCCACTGGAGGGTTTAAATCAGGAATAACATGGTTCTTTGACATATTATTACTAATTGAAGTCCACACGAGGCTTCACTGTATATGTTGTACATTCTATGGGTTTTGAAAAATGGGTAACAGCATGTATCCACCCTTATACTTCACACAGAATAGTTTAACTGGCTGGGCATGGTGGACCATGCCTGTAATCCCAGCACTTTGGGAGGCCAAGGGGGGTGGGTCACATGAGGTCAGGAGTTTGAGGCCAGCCTGGCCAACATGGCAAAACCCCATCTCTACTAAAAATACAAAAATTAGCTGGGTGTGGTGGCATGTACCTGTAATCCCAGCTACTCAAGAGGCTGAGTTAGGAGAGTGGCTTGAACCCAGGAGGCGGAGATGGCAGTGAGTTGAGATCGTGCCATTGCACTCCAGCCTGGGAGACAGAGTGAGACTCCGTCTCAAAAAAAAAAAAAAAAAAAAAAAAGTTTGACTGCCCTAAAAATCCCTTGTTCTCTACCTAGTTATTCCATCCCCTCAAGCCCTCGGCAACCAATGGTCTTTTTGCTCTCTCCCAAGTTTTTGCCTTTACCAGAATGACATATAGTTGGAATAATACAGTATGTAGCCTTTACAGATTGGCTTCTTTCACTCAGTAATATGCATTTAAGTTTCCTTCGTGTCTTTTTATGGCTTGAGAGATCATTTCTTTTTATCGCTGAGAAATATTCCACTGTATGGATGTATCACAGTTTGTTTATGCATTCTTCTATTGAAGGACATCTTAGTTGTTTCCACATGTTGGCAATTACGGATAAAGCTGCTACAAATGTGCATGTGCAGGTTTTTGGGTCGAAAAAAGCTTTCAACTCCTTTGAGTAAATACCAAGGAGTAGTGCTGGGTCAAGCATGGTCCTTTGCATAACCCTCTTTTATTTGCAATATACTTTCACATTCATTAATTTACCCAATTTTCACAGGAGCTCTCTGAGTTAAGTGAAGCATGTGTTTTTATTCTTACATAACAGGTGGGAAACTGAGGATCCAAGAATTTAAGTAAGACATACAAATTCACATAATTGGTGAGTGTGTAACCACAACACTTAATCCAGCCTCTTCATACAGCCTGAAGTTTACAATAAAGCAATTAGCTGTAGCCAGAATAATTCTCATGATCTCATCCTACACCTCTCAAACAATGAGACCAGGCCAGTCTTAGAAAAATGGGGAAGTAGCAAGGTCCTTTCACTGTCTTCCTGGGTCCACACCCAGAGTCTGTCTTTCAGACGTCCTCTGGCTTTTTCTCCAGGATCAAAAGCACCCTCACTACTACCCTGGAGACTGCCCAGAAACAGGCCAGATAACTCGATGAAGTCATTCGAGTAATTGTTATTATTAATGACTCAGAGTGCTGCCCCTCCCAGATGAAATATGCATTTCATAGTAGTTTAAAGACTTATCTCAAAAGAGTGAAAAAATGTGGCAATTTTTAGCACCCTGGCAGGACTTGGAGGGTGGAGACAGATGAAGTGAGGTCTCTCAGTGCTCCTGAAATTATACCTCATATTTGGTTCAAACAATATGTCACACCAATAGGTAACGGGTATGATGGGTTAACTTCCTGACATTGCCATGGCATTTATTCTTTCATTTCATTCCAAGTTGCAGAAATTACCCCCAGAGAATTAGAAGAAGGTATCAATGGGCAAAATGACTTAAGTATAGTTACATTTCCTTTCAGTACCTAGGCCTTAATTTCCCCTTCAGTTATATATATATATATATATGCACATATTTTAAGTGAAAGCAAGTTTATTAAGAAAGCAAAGGAATAAAGAATGGCTACTCCATAGGTAGAGCAGTGACATGGGCTGCTCAACTGTGTATACTTATAGTTACTTTTTTTTTTTTTGGAAACATAAAATTTTATTAAAAACATATAACAAACAAAAGTTACTAAAGGAAAGCCATAGGACTTGTTGCTGAGACATAGTGAGAAAAATGGTTGTTAGTCAGAAAAATTATTGTTGAATGAGGTGTGAACAATCTCTTTTCTTTTTCATTATACTTTAAGTTCTAGGGTACATGTACACAACATGCAGGTTTTTTACATAGGTATACATGTGCCATGTTGGTTTGCTGCACCCATCAACTTGTCAATTACATTAGGTATTTCCTTGAATGCTATCCCTCCCCCAGCCCCTCACGCCCCAACAGGCACTGGTGTGTGATGATCCCTGCCCTGTGTCCATGTGTTCTTGTTGTTCAACTCCCACCTATGAGTGAGAACATGCGGTGTTTGGTTTTCTGTCCTTGTGATAGTTTGCTTAGAATGATGGTTTCCAGCTTCATCCATCTCCTTGCAAAGGATATGAACTCACCCTTTTTTATGGCTGCATAGTATTCCATGGTGTATATGTGCCAGGTTTTCTTAATTCAGTTTATCATTGATGGACATTTGGGTTGGTTCCAAGTCTTTACTATTTTGAATAGTGCTGTAATAAACATACGTGTGCATGTGTCTTTATCATAGAAAGATTTATAATACTTTGGGTATATACCCAGTAATGGAATCACTGGGTCAAATGGTATTTCTAGTTCTAGATCCTTGAGGAATCACCACACTGTCTTCCACAGTGGTTGAACTAATTAACACTTCCACCAACAGTGTATTTCTCCACATCCTCTCCAGCATCTGTTGTTTCCTGACTTTTTAATGATTGCCATTCTAACTGGTGTGAGATGGTATCTCATTGTGGTTTTGATTTGCATTTCTCTGATGACCAGTGATGATGAGCATTTTTTCATATGTCTGTTGGCTGCATAAATGTCTTCTTTTGAGAAGTATCTGTTCATATCCTTTGCCCACTTTTTGATGGGGTTGTTTGTTTTTTTCTTGTAAATTTATTTAAGTTCTTTGTAGATTCTGGATATTACCCCTTTGTCAGATGGGTAGATTGCAAAGATTTTCTCCCATTCTGTAGGCTGCCTCTTCACTCTGATGGTAGTTTCTTTTGCTGTGCAGAAGCTCTTTAGTTTAATTAGATCCCATTTGTCTATTTTGGCTTTTGTTGCCATTGCTCTTGGTGCTTTAGTCATGAAGTCTTTGCCCATGCCTATGTCCTGAATGGTATTGCCTAGGTTTTCTTCTAGGGTTTTTATGGTGTTAGGTCTTACATTTAAGTCTTTAATCCATCTTGAGTTAATTTTTGTATATGGTGTAAGGAAGGGATCCAGTTTCAGCTTTCTACATATGGCTAGCCAGTTTTCCCAGCACCTTTTATTAAATAGGGAATCCTTTCCCCATTGCTTGTTTTTGTCAGGTTTGTCAAAGATCAGATGGTTGTAGAGGTGTGGTGTTATTTCTGAGGGCTCTGTTCTGTTCCATTGATCTATATACCTGTTTTGGTACCAGTACCATGCTGTTTTGGTTACTGTAGCCTTGTAGTATAGCTTAAAGTTAGGTAGCATGATGCCTCCAGCTTTGTTCTTTAGGCTTAGGATTGTCTTGGCAATTGCAGGCTCTTTTTTGGTTCCATATGAACTTTAAAGTAGTTTTTTCCAGTTCTGTGAAGAAAGTCATTGGTAGCTTGATGGGGATAGCATTGAATCTATAAATTACCTTGGGCAGTGTGGCCATTTTCATGATATTGATTCTTCCTATCCATGAGGATGGAATGTTCTTCCATTTGTTTGTGTCCTCTTTTATTTCATTGAGCAGTGGTTTGTAGTTCTCCTTGAAGAGGTCCTTCACATCCCTTGTAAGTTGGATTCCTAGATATTTTATTCTCTTTGTAGTAATTGCTAATGGGAGTTCACTCATGATTTGTCTCTCTGTTTTTCTATTATTGGTGTATAGGAATGCTTGTGATTTTTGCACATTGATTTTGTATCCTGAGACTTTGCTGAAGTTGATCCTCAGCTTAAGGAGATTTTGGGCTGAGCCGATGGGGTTTTCTAAATATACAACCATGTATCTGCAAACAGGGACAATTTGACTTCCTCTTTTCCTAATTGAATACCCTTTATTTCTTTCTCTTGCTTGATTGCCCTAGCCAGAACTTCCAACACTATGTTGAATAGAAGTGGTGAGAGAGGGCATCCTTGTCTTGTGCCAGTTTTCAAAGGGAATGCTTCCAGTTTTTGTTCATTCGGTATGATATTGGCTGTGGGTTTGTCATAAATAGCTGTCATTATTTTGAGATATGTCCCATCAATACCTAGTTTATTGACAGTTCTTTGCATGAAGGGCTATTGAATTTTGTCAAAGGCCTTTTCTGCATCTATTGAGATAATCATGCGGTTTTTGTCATTGGTTCGGTTTATGTGATGGATTATGTTTATTGATTTGCATACATTGAACCAGCTTTGCATCCCTGGGACGAAGCCGAGCTGATTGTGGTGGATAAGCTTTTTGATGTGCTGCTGGATTCGGTTTGCCAGTATTTTATTGAGGATTTTTGCATCGATGTTCATCAGGGATATTGGTCTAAAATTCTCTTTTTTTGTTGTGTCTCTATCAGGCTTTGGTATCAGGATGATGTTGGCCTCATAAAATGAGTTAGGGAGGATTCCCTCTTTTTCTATTGATTGAAATAGTTTCAGAAGGAATGGTACCAGCTCCTCTTTGTACTTCTGGTAGAATTTGGTTGTGAATCCATCTCGTCCTGGACTTTTTTTGGGTGGTAGGCTATTCATTATTGACTAAATTTCAGAACCTGTTATTGATCTATTCAGAGATTCAGCTTCTTCCTGATTTAGTCTTGGGAGGGTGTATGTGTCCAGAATTTATCCATTTCTTCTAGATTTTCTAGTTTATTTGTGTAGAGGTGTTTATAGTATTCTCTGATGGGAGTTTGTATTTCTGTGGTATTGGTGGTGATATCCCCTTTATCATTTTTTATTGCATCTATTTGATTCTTCTCTCCTTTCTTCTTTATTAGTCTTGCTAGCGGTCTATCAATTTTGTTGATCTTTTCAAAAAACCAGCTCCTGGATTCACTGATTTTTTGAAGGGATTTTTGTGTCTCTATCTCCTTCAATTCTTCTCTGATCTTATTTATTTCTTGCTTTTTGCTAGCTTTTGAATGTGTTTGCTCTTGCTTCTTTAGTTCTTTTAATTGTGATGTTAGGGTGTCAATTTTAGACCTTTCCTGCTTTCTCTTGTGGGTATTTTGTGCTATAAATTTCCCTCTATACACTGCTTTAAATGTGTCCCAGAGATTCTGGTACATTGTGTCTTTGTTCTCATTGGTTTCAAAGAACATCTTTATTTCTGCCTTCATTTCGTTATTTACCCAGTAGTCAGTCATTCAGGAGTGGTCGTTCAGTTTCCATGTAGTTGTGCAGTTTTGAGTGAGTTTATTAATCCTGAGTTCTAATTTGATTGCACTGTGGTCTGAGAGAGTTTGTTGTTATTTCTGTTCTTTTCCATTTGCTGAGGAGTGTTTTACTACCAAGTATGTGGTCAGGTCTAGAATAAGTGTGATGTGGTGCTGAGAAGAGTGTATATTCTGTTGATTTGTGGTGGATAGTTCTGTAGATGTCTATTAGGTCTGCTTGGTGCAGAGCTGAGTTCAAGTCCTGGATATCCTTGTTAACCTTCTGTCTTGTTGATCTGTCTAATATTGACAGTGGGGTATTAAAGACTGCCATTATTATTGTGTGGGAGTCTAAGTCTCTTGTAGGTTTCTAAGGCCTTGCTTTATGAATCTGGGTGGTCCTGTATTGGGTACATATATATTTAGGATAGTTAGCTCTTCTTGTTGAATTGATCCCTTTACCATTATGTAGTGGCCTGGCCTTCTTTGTCTCTTCTTATCTTTGTTGGTTTAAAGTCTGTTTGATCAGAGACTAGGATTGCAATCCTTGCTTTTTTTTTGCTTTCCACTTGCTTGGTAGCTCTTCCTTCATCCCTTTATTTTGAGCCTATGTGCATCTTTGCACATGAAATGGGTCTCCTGAATACAGCACACCAATGGGTCTTGACTCTTTATCCAATTTGCCAGTCTGTGTCTTTTAACTGGAGCATTTAGCCCTTTTATGTTTAAGGATAATATTGTTATGTTTGAATTTGATCTTGTCATTTTGATGTTAGCTGGTTATTTTGCCCATTAATGGATGCAGTTTCTTCATAGTGTTGATGGTCTTTACAATTTGGCATGTTTTTGCAGTGGCTGGTACAGTTGTTCCTTTCCATGTTTAGCGCTTCCTTCAGGAGCTCTTGTAGGGCAGGCATGGTGGTGACAAAGTCTCTCAGCATTTGCTTGTCTGTAAAGGATTTTATTTGTCCTTCACTTATGAAATTTAATTTGGCTGGATATGAGATTTGGGGTTGAAAATTCTTTTCTTCAAGAATGTTCAATGTTGGCCCCCACTCTCTTCTGGCTTGTAGGGTTTCTGCCATGAGATCCGCTGTTAGTCTGATGGGCTTGCCTCTGTGGTTAACCTGACCTTCCTCTCTGGCTGCCCTTAACATTTTTTCCTGCCTTTCAACCTTAGTGAATCTGACAGTTATGTGTGTTGGGGTTGCTCTTCTCGAGGAGTGTGTCTGTGGTGTTCTCTGTAATTCCTGAATTTGAATGTTGGCCTGCCTTGCTAGGTTAGGGAAGTTTTCTTGGATAATACCCTGAAGAGTGTTTTCTAACTTGGTTCCATTCTCCCAGTCACTTTCAGGTACACCAATCAAACGTATATTTGGTCTTTTCACATAGTCCCATATTTCTTGGAGGCTTTGTTCATTTCTTTTTACTCTTTTTTCTCTAATCTTGTCTTCTCGCTTTATTTCGTTAATTTGATCTTCAATCACTGATATCCTTTCTTCCACTTGATCAAATCAGCTATTGAAGCTTGTGCATGCATCACGTAGTTCTCATGCCATGGTTTTCAGCTCCATCAGGTCATTTAAGGTCTTCTGTACATTGTTTATTCAGTTAGCCATTCGTCTAACCTTTTTTCAAGGTTTTTAGCTTCCTCGCAATGGGTTAGAACATGATCCTTCAGCTTGGAGAAGTTTGTTATTACTGAGCTTCTGAAGCCTACTTCTGTCAACTTGTCAAACTCATTCTCCATCCAGTTCTGTTCCCTTGCTGGTGAGGAGCTGTGATCCTTTGGAGGAGATCTGTTTTTTGGAATTTTCAGCTTTTCTGCTCTGGTTTCTCCCCATCTTTGTGGTTTTATCTACATTTGGTCTTTTTGATGTTGGTCACCTACAGATGGGGTTTTGGTGTGGATGTCCTTTCTGTTGATGTTGATGCTATTCCTTTCTGTTTGTTAGTTTTCCTTCTAACAGTCAAACCCCTGAGCTGCAGGTCTGTTGGGGTTTGCTGGAGGTCCACTCCAGACCCTGTTTCCCTGGGTATCACCAGCGGAGGCTGCAGAACAGCAAATATTGCTGCCTGATCCTTCCTCTGGAGGCTTTGTCCCAGAGGGGCACCCGCCTGTTTGAGGAGTCTGTTGGCCCCTACTGGGAGGTGTTTCCCAGTCAGGCTACATGGGGGTCAGGGACTTGCTTGAGGAGGCAGTCTGTCTGTTCTTGGAGCTCGAATGCCCTGCCGAGAGAACCACTGCTCTCTTCAGATGCGTCAGACACGGACATTTAAGTCTGCAGAAGCTTTTTATTCTGCTTTTTATTCTACTATGCCCTGCCCCCAGAGGTGGAATCTATAGAGGTGGTAGGCCTTGCTGAGCTGTGGTGGGCCCCACCCAGTTCACGCTTTCCGCCTCTTTGTTTACACTGTGAGTTACTCAAGCCTCAGCAGTGGTGGACGCCCCTTCTCCTGCCAATCTGCAGTGTCGTAGGTTGATCTCAGACTGCTGTGCTAGCAGTGAGCAAGGCTCCGTGGGTGTGGGACCCATCGAACCAGGCACGGGAAGGTATCTCCTGGTCTTCCGGTTGCTAAGACTGCAGGGAAAGCACAGTATTTGGTCAGAAGTGTACTGTTTCTCCAGGTACAGTCTGTCACGGCTTCCCTTGGCTAGGAAAGGGAAATCCCCTGACCCTTGCACTTCCCGGGTGAGGTGATGCCCTGCCCTGCTTCGGCTCACCCTCTGTGGGCTGCACCCACTGTCCAACTAATCCCAGTAAGATGAACCAGTTACCTCAGTTGGAAATGCAGAAATCATCCGCCTTCTGTGGATCTTACTGGGAGCTGCACACTGGAGCTGCTCCTATTTGGCCATCTTGGAAGCCAGTTATTTCTTGATTATATACTAAACAAGGTGTGGATTGTTCGTGAGTTTTCCTGGAAAGGGGTGGGCAATTCCAAGAACTGAGGGTTCCTCCACTTTTTAGACCATATAGGGTAACTTCGTGACATTGCCATGGCATTTGTAAGCTGTCATGGCACTATTGAGAGTGTCTAGTGTATAATCAGCAGTGAGGACGACCAGAGGCCATTTTTGTCATCATCTTGGTTTTGGTGGGTTTTAGGCAACTTCTTTACTGCAACCTGTTTTATCAGCAAGGTTTTAGTGACCTCCTGTCTCATCCTGTGACTTAGAATGCCTAAACTTTCTGGGAATGCAGCCCAGTAGGGCTCAGCCTTATTTTACCCAGTCCTATAGTCACTCTGGTTCAAACACCTCTGACATATTTCCCCCCTCCCTGTTACAAGGGAACCCTTAATCCTAAAGGTTCTAGAGGGACAAAGATCCATCTTCTGTAACTTCTTCAAGGCTCCCATCAGTAATCTTTATCACCCTCGTAGGTTTATTAACCTGAGTGAAATATATCACATTTCTTGTTGGGGTAGAGGTGGCATGTCACAAGCATTATAGGAGTATTTTAGTTTCCTCTCTATAATCTCCACACCACTACAAATACACATATAATCTGAATACAGGCTACTAGCATCCAAAGGCAGCTTCATGACAAATCTCTTCCAACCGGGTTGCTGCCGCTAAATCGTGTCCTTGTAGAGACTTTATGGCTAACACAGAGAAAGCATTCTAAAAACAGTTTTAGAAAATAAAATAAACATTCCGGCATGAATTTTGACACTATTCCTCAAATGTAGGAAGAGCAGTGCCCTGATTGTTACAATGAAGGGCTGGCCTCTATCCAGCATGCTGTATTTTTATTTTTTTACCACAAAATGACTCAAATTCCTTCCTTTTGCCATTAAAATTTTGGTAGTTGACTGGCCTTGGGCACCTCTGATCTTGAATAATCTTAGACATCTTACAGTGAATGAAAACATTGCTTGCCTAAATATGATTCCAATATATATATTTTTAAGATTGAGGATTTCTGGGTCACTGTTTTATTTCTTTCCTGAACTGCAGAGAGGCTGTTGGCTACCTCTGTACAGCTTTTGGGTGAGAACAGTGTAACTTAGAGCCGTACTCAAAAGGAATCATCTTTGGATGTTAATGATTTTCCAAGGGGAGATTTTAATTAAGTTCATTCTGGGTGCCAGTGTCAGGATGAGATTTTCAGAGTTCACCCAGAGCGATCATTTATAACAATACCAGTAGAGCATTTAAGTCAGTATATCTTTCTATGGCCTTCCATTGCCCTCAAAATAAAATCCAAACTTCTTAACAAGGCTTTAAGGCCCTTTACAATCTATCCCTCTAGCCAATCCAGTGGTCCTCTATCCTTGGGATCCTTGGGAACTTATCACTTCTGTCGAACTTGAGTCTGCAGTGTAACAGTTGCTTACATTCTATCTCCCCCACTAAGTTGTGAGCACTGGACTCTCATTCCTGAGCACAGGACATGGTGTTCTGTAGCAATCCATAAATATCTGATGAATGAATTAATGAATGAAAAGAATTCAGGCCAGATGCGGTGGCTCATGCCTGTAATCTCAGCACTTTGGGAGACTGAGGCGAAAGCATCACTTGAGGCCAGGAATTTGAGACCAGCCTGGCCAACATGGTGAAATCCCGTCTCTACCACAAATACAAAAATTAGCTGGGTGTGGTGGCACATGCCTGTAATCCCAGCTACTTCTGGAGGCTGAGGCACGAGAATCACTTGAGCCTGGGGGGCAGAGGTTGCAGTGAGCCGAGACTGCACCACTGAACTCCAGCCTGGGTGACAGAGTGAGACTCTGTCTCAAAAAAAAAAAAGAAAGAGAAGAAAGAAAGAGAAGAATTCATTGATGAACCCACAGTATAGAATGAGCTATGAGTACTTTACTAGACAGTCAGCTTAGGCAAATGTAGTAATATAAGCCTGTGAAGATCATTGGTCTACTATTAACTTGTTTTTCCTCACTGTGAAATCAGTAAGCCCTTCAGTGGAGAGAGGCCAGAAGGATTCATTCTGCCCTGGCTCCATCTACCCTGATAAATTTTCTTTTTTGGCCCTAGCATTGCATTGTCTCAAAGCCTCTTGTCAATGCCTCACTCCTCTGAATCCCATCCTTGTGTGCACTGGAATGGGTTCTTTCCTTTATGAGAATTTTAACAGAAATTGCTAGGACTTCTCAGTCTATCTGAATGAAGTTGTACAAAGTTCACAGTCTAAGGATGATCCTATTTCAATAAGCTGGACTCTTGGTGTTTTTAATTTGCTATTGTAAGACCTCTGTGTTGCCTGACCTTGAAGAAGCCTGACTTCCTTTATGGTGCCTTCTGCAGAAAGCAGAGTTCTGCTGCCTTTTCCTGGGGCATATTTTTCTCTGTCCCATTCTGTCTTTTAGCTTTATGCAGGAGCATTGGCAGATATGATCAAAACCACCACCACCCCTGTGCTAAGTACTCCATCCATATTTAATATTTTTATTTTCATTTAAACATTTTTTTTTTGGTAAAAAATATGTAATGCTTCATGAACTTGTGTGTCATTCTTCAGCAGGGGCCATGCTAATCATCTTCTCTTATCATTCCAATTTTAGTATATGTGCTGCCAAAGTGAGCACTCTATCCATGTTTATTCATGGAATCCTCACAACAGCCTATGGAGTAGGTGCCGTTATTATAAACTTCTCTTTGCAGATGAGGAAATTGAGGCATAGAAAGACCGATTTGCTCGAGGTCACATCTAGGGACGCTTGTGGCCTAGCTCCAGGACATTACACTCACCTGGATTTTTCTTGGGACCACTTCTCCTCTGTGTGTTACACTAGCAAATATTCTGCATCTTCCACCATCCTTGCTCTAGCAGCCAGAGCTTTTTTATGTCATACTGACCTTCATGTGGACTTTATAGGCAGAGCCATGAAAGCAAAGTGCTTTCCTTTCATGTGGTCTTCATTTCTTCAGTCTGCCTTTCCTTCTTGCTGACAGTCAGCCCTCGACCTTATGCTGAGTGATCTGTGGGTATTCAGCAGTTTTCCCAGTCATAAGAGAATCCTGCTGGAGGAAGGATGATGTGACAGTATGAAGCAGTGGGGGTTAAGTTTAGGTTGCGGCATGTTCGGGAGGCTGTGGGGAGAACTACAGTGAGAAAATGTCTGAGACCCTTTGGTAAAATACTGCAGAGTCATGTAGGCTTCATACCATCCATGTCTATCACTGTTTAGAATTTTCAAAAACAGAAACAGTTTTGTGAGCCAGGCGGGGTAGGAATTATCATTATTATTTATTTTTTGGCTGAAAACCGCAGCTCAGAAAGCAAAATGATTGGCTGTAGGTCATCCAGCTACTAAGCAGTGAAGCAGGTTTAGCACTTCTGTTTCCTTTCCCCACAGCGCCCTGTTTCTCTGTGATTATACAAGCAGACAATGAATAAAAACCAACATCCTCTATCTTCATAATTGAAATTTTTCTTTTGTTGCTTTCTCAGAAAACAAATGTGAAATGAACTTGTAGTCCCTGTTGACTGGCTATTGCTACCACCTTCCTTCTCACTTACAAATTCTAGTGTGCTAAGGTGGTGATTGTGATGAGCAACTTCAGAGGGGCCAAGGCTCTGGTTGATGGACCAGTGATCAAATCATTTTGTCTGGAAATCCGGCTGACTCGTACATGAGTCTGGATTATGGAAGCCTACTGGCTTGTATGACCGTGAGAATGTCACCTTATTGCTCTATTCTTATTTCCATCTCTCTTCCAGGCTATGGGAAATTATTATATGCTGCTTGAAGTATAGTGAAGTAGGAAAAGAAAGATTATTTTGAAACTTCCAAATGATGTAATTTACTTCCATCCTGCCATGGAACATTCCACCATGTGTTTGTGTGATATTCACTTTTACTTTCCCCTCTCCATCCTTCACCAGGTGTTATTTTTTTCAGCATGAGGATGTATTATTTTTATTTTTTTGAGACTAGAGTTTTACTCTTGTCGCCCAGGCTGTAGTGCAATGGCACGATCTTGGCTCATTGCAACCTCCGCCTCCCGGGTTCAAGCAATTCTCCTGCCTCAGCCTTCCAAGTAGCTGGGATTACAGGCACCTGCCACCATGCCTGGCTAATTTTTGTATTTTTAGTAGAGACAGTGTTTCACCATGTTGGCTAGGCTGGTCTCGAACTCCTGACCTCAGGTGATCTTCCTGCCTCGGCCTCCCAAAATGCTGGGATTACAGGTGTGAGCCACTGCGCCTGGCCTAGAATGTATTATTTTTATATAAAATGGCCGGCAACAAATTAACTCTGCTCTATTATTGTTATTATTACTATTTTTGAGAGAGGGTCTCACTGTGTTAACCAGGCTAGAGTGCAGTGGCACGATCTTGGTTCACTGCAACCTCTGCCTCCCGGGCTCAAGCGATCTTCCCACCTCAGCCTCCCTAGTAGCTGAGACCACTTTTGTATGCCACTACTTTCGGCTAATTTTTTAAGGTTTTTGTAGAGACAAGGTCACACTATATTGCCCAGGCTGGTCTTGAACTCCTGGGCTCAAGTGATCCTCCCTTCTTGGCCTCCCAAAGTGCTGGGATTACAGGAGTGAGCTATTGTGCCCTGCCAACTCTGCTCTAATTGTAACTTAAGCCTCCAAAGTGGAATGAAGAATAAATGCCAAATTTGCTTTATAATAAGGGAGAAAAAAAACACACTCAACTATAAGCAATCTTTACATTTCTTCCTCTATTCACTTGTATACATTGTCTATTTTACTTAAAGGAAAATTTCTTTATATTCATTTTAATTCACTAAAACTTTGTTTCATGCCTACTTTTGGCTTTTTCCTGGTTGATTCTCCAAACAATGAGACACAGTGTCCGTCCTCATAGAGCTGACAAATTTGTGATGAGAAATCAAAAAAAACGTTGGTTTTCTAAAGATTCTCTGGAGGCAGAAACAGGATTATGACACACACAGAATTGCGGGGCTTCTAGGCACATCTCTTCCCAGTAGTGCTTTGCCAGCCCCATAGTGTCTGCCTCTGTGCAGTGGTAGGTTGCTGGTCATCCGGATGTTCTGACCCTGGAAAATGCTGCCGTCTCCGGCTCTTTCTCTGTATGGTCCAGCTCACTGCTCATTTGAGCCATTTATTCCCACAGCTTTCCTCCACTTTCACAAGAGGAAAAAGCATCCATTATCCCTAACTCTGTTATACTCTCACACATTGATTACAAAGCAGAGGTACTTTGTGTTTTCCCTGCTTTATAGGAATGCTTCAAATTATAAACTGTAAAACTTAAAATTGTAAAAAAAAAAAAAAGTAGACAAATAAAAACAAAATTCATTCACTTTTTATATTGCAACTCCTCTTTTTTTTTTTTTGGAACTTCCACTAGACTTTAAGTTAAGCTCCCTGAGGTCAGGGACTGGGTCTCTCTTATTTCATCTGCTGCTGCCTATGTCCAGTGCAGAGCCTGGTCCATATTAGCCACTCAATAAATATTTTGCTAAATGCAAATGGATGACTCCATGACTCAGGCATGCATCCCTGTGAACGTGGCCAAGGACAAGCTGAGTGGCAGACACCATGCCGTACTAGAAATTATCCCTTCTTCTGACACTGGCTGACTTTCCTTGGAACATGTTAGTGTGACTTGGCCCTCTCTTCCCTCAGGATGAGTTCATTTCCCAAGAGGCTTCTCAGACCCTCATGTAAGTAGAACCTTGGCAGACCCACCCCGGGAGCCCTCCAGACTTGGCCAGGTCCTGCCTGGATCCTGGAGTGAAGGCAGCCTGGGCTCAAGCCAGGGTTCAGCTACATAAACAATGACAGCTGGGATGTCAAATGGAAGGACAAGAACTATGAGAGAGAAAAACAGTTACTCCTGACTGGGAAGGTCAAGGAAGACATCGGGCAGGTGATCAGAGGAATGCACCAGCTGCAGGAGCACAGTCACGGGGCACAGAGGAGCACAGTGTTCTTGGGGAGTGGTCAGAGGCCTGCTGTGGAGAATAACACTGGGAGACAAGAAAATAAAGATTGTCTGGGGACAGTCATGGACTTTATTCTAGAGGCCAAGAGAAGCAATTTGACCTGAGTTTGGGGAAGCATCACTATGAAGGATGGATTGAGGGGGAGAGTTGGAAAATTGCTTAAAAAGCTCCATCAATAATCCAAGGGATAGCATTGAAGATGACCAAAGCCAGGGCAATAGGACCGCAAAGTCCCCTCCACTTTCCAGTATTTACTTATTTTTGTATCCACAATACTTCCAAACCCAGTGTCAGGCCCAGAATAAGTGGTCGGGAAGTATAGAAGACTGGGTAAATAAAGCACAAATAAAGAAGACATTGGGAATGTAGAATCAATGAATCCATAGGTTGTGAGTGTAAGGGGGTTGGTGAGGGGAAGGAAGAAGATGAAGATAAAATGAGGTTTTGGGTATTATATCTATATGGTTGGAACATTCCTACAGGAGTACAAGGGAAAGCAGAAGCAGATGGTGTTTGAAAGGATTATGACAACCTCTAATGAAGCCTTACTTGGTGGCAGGCATACCTCTAAATACCTTCCGTGTAGTAACTTATTTCATCCATATGATAACCTTATGCGGCGGATACCATTATTCTTTGACAGATGAGGACACCAAGGCACAGGCAGGTAAGATAACCTCCTGAAGTCACACAGCTAACAAGTGGCACAGGCAGAATTTGAATTTTTGTCTCTTGGTTTGGTACCTGTTGTATTGCAGATACCTGTGAAATGCCTGTGGTTAAATTTCGCAGGCCTAGAAAGACAGCCTGCATGCAGCTTTGCAGATGCTCTTTTAGGTCCTTTGGTGTCAATGTCAGTTCTGTAATTCTAACTAGGTCTATTAGTCATGGTCCTTCAGAGAAACAGAATCAACAGGATGTATATGTATGTATATGTATATTCATCCTGTTGTAAATGCGTGTATCTATATATCTAATCTATATCTATATGTAATCTAGATCTATATCTTGAGAAAGAGAAAGAGAGAAACGCAGGGACAGAGAGACATTATTTTAAGGAATTGACTTATGTGACTGTGGAAGCCGGCAAGTCTAAAATCTGCAGGGATGGGCTGGCAGGCTGGCGATGCAGGGAAGAATTGAACTTTGGTCCGAAATCCACCTTCTCCCAGGGAGGGCAGTCTTTTCTATTAATGTCTTCAGCTGAGTGGATGAAGCCCACTGCATTATGGAGAACAGTCTGCTTTACTCAAAGTCTACTAATTTAAATGTTAACCTCATCTAAAAAATAGCTTCAGAGAAACATCTAGAATAATGTTTGACCAAATATGTAGATACTGTGGCTTGGCCAAGTTGATCCATAAAATTAATTAATCATCACACTAGGGCTCAGAAATAGGGACTTCAATGAGCCTCGTAGGTGGCAAGTGCTGAGCTCCCACTGCAGTAGCCTTTGTGGAAGCAGGCATTGAAGTGTGAATCAGTCCTTGATGAATTTGGAAAATTTTAGGCCTGGATTATCAACACTGATCATCTTTAGAACAATATATCTAGGCCGGGTGCAGTGGCTCACGCCTGTAATCCCAGTACTTTGGGAGGCTGAGGCAGGTGGATCACCTAGGTCAGGAGTTCGAGACCAGCCTGGCCAACATGGCAAAACCTGGTCTCTATCAAAAATACAAAAATTTGCCAGGCATGGTGGTGGCGCGCCTGTAATCCCAGCTACTCGGGAGGCTGAGGCAGGAGAATGGCTTAAACCCGGGAAGGGGAGGTTTCAGTGAGCCGAGATCATGCCACTGCACTCCAGCCTGGGTGACAGAGTGAGACCCTGGCTCACTGCAATAATCATGGAAGTGTGGATATCTCTTTGATACACTGATTTCCTTTCTTTTGGGTGTATACCTATGAGTAGGATTGCTGGATAATATGGTAGCTGTATTTTTAGCTTTTTTGAGGGACCTCCAAACTGTTCTTCATGGTGATTGTACTAATTTACATTCCCACCAACAGTGTATGAGGGTTCCTTTTTCTCCACATCCTTGCCAGCATTTGTTATTGCCTGTCTTTTGGATAAAAGCCATTTTAACTGGGATGAGATAATATTTTATTGTAGTTTTGATTTGCATTTCTCTGATGATCAGTGATGTTGAGTACCTTTTCATGTGTCTGTTTACCATTTGTATGCCTTCCTTTGAGAAATGTCTATTCAAATATTTTGCCCATTTTAAAATCAGATGATTTGTTTTTTTCCTGTAGAGTTGTTTGAACTCCATATATTGTGGTTACACTTGTCAGATGGGTAGTTCACAAATATTTTCTCTAGTTCTGTGGGTTGTCTTTTCACTTCGTTGTTTCCTTTGTTATGCAGAAGCTTTTTAACTTGGTGTGATCCCATTTGTCCATATTTACTTTGGTTGCTTGTGTTTGTGGGGTATTACTCAAGAAATCTTTGCCCAGACCTATTTTTATTTATCTACTTATTTTTAGAGACAGGTTCTCACTTTGTTGCCCAGGCTGGGGTATAGTGGTGCAATCATGGCTCACTGAAGCGGTAAACTCCTGGGCTCGAGTGATCTTCCCACCTCAGCCTCCCAAACAGCTGGGACCATAGGTGCACACCACTGTGGCTGGCTAATTCTTTTTTAAAAGTTTTTTTTTTAGAGATCTATCTTACTATGTTACCTAGGCTGGGTCTTGAACTCTGGGCCTCAAGCAATCCTTCTGCCTTGGCATCCCACAGTGCTAGGATTATAGGGCTGGGCCACCATGTCTGGCCTCCAATTTATTATGGTAGTAAAAAGAAGGCTGTTTTAGATATGTGGAGTGCATTTCCATCCCACTAGAAGTATATGAGTTTTGTGCCTGACCCAGACTTCTCAGGTAATAGTGAGCAGAACCAGCCATCATAGGCAGCCAGGCAAGGCCTAAGCTAAAGTCTTATCCCAGCTCGATCTTAGCATCAAGTTACTTTCTTCTTCTGAATCAAAACATTCATATTCCCACATATTTTCTCTGTGAGCATTTTTGATGAATATTTATTGGCCTGGGTTATATTGCCTTCTTCCCCAGTATATATTTACTGGGGCTAGCACTTTTAAATTTTCAGAAACTACCACAAGTATTGACATTTATTTTCTAGGCTCCAAGAAAATATTATCTATGCTGTTTGGAAAGACATTATTTGGTGTCCGGTTAGTTAAGAAATGGAGACATTGAAATCTGACCTTAATTTGGGCTCCTAAACTCCTTTTTGAGAGTATAATTTTTATTTGTGTATAAGAATATTTTAAAAAGAAAAGTATATTTAGGCTTTACATAGTACATTATAAACATGAATTTATTCTTTCTTATATTTTGAGTAGAGTCAGTACCCTTAGAAGGGTAAATTGGCCTAAATTATTCAGTGGTCAAACCAGGAATTAAACCTTCGTCTCCAGATTCCCCAACCAGGGCACTCTAGCAGGCAGTGGTGGACTGGCTGACATCCAGGGAGGTCTGATGGAAAGAGCACAGACTTTGGAGTCATGGGTTCAAATCTCTGCCCTACCCTTTACCAGCCGCATACATTTGGACAAGTTACTTGATGTCTCTGAGCCTTATTTACCTCATTGGTCAAACATACGCCCATCAAGGGTTTTTTTTGTGAGCACTCAATGAGTTAACTATATGTGTCTGGCACAGAACACACATACAATGTCTGTGCCCTTTTTCTCTTGCCTTTGGTTAATAATCCTATGCATGCTTCTCTCACAGAGGATAAATGTTTCTCGTTTTGGATCACTCAGGAAAAACCCTGCTCTGAAGATAAGGAAAAATGTCCACTGATTTTTTTGCAAGTTATCTTGGACTCTATTAATAATACATTCTCTGGTATTATTTATGAAATAACTTTGTATAACATGTATTTGAGCAGTATTTCCCACTAAAACTAATGCACTTAAAAAAAAGCACTTTCTACCTATTACAATCCCGCTTTTCTATCCTTGATAACAGAAGTTGCAATATAGATTCTTCTTTTTCTTCCTTCCTCCTCCTCTTCACCTCTGGGGCCCACAGGGGTACTCAGGAAAGAATTTACTTGGTTTTCTCTTTGGTTCATTGTTAAATTTGGGATTAGAAACACTCATAAATAGAATATTAAAAGTTTCCCCAACCATACAGGATGATGCTCAGGAGCCACACTTTTAGCCACACTAAAAAGTAGAGTAGGGTGTAAAGAAAATCTAGACAGGAGTTCCTTTCTGGTGGATCTGAATGAATCTGTATGTGCCCTGTCACTTAAGACATATCTAATCAGGAAAACTATCAAAATAAAACAGTTACAATTAAAATTTATTTAATAATAACATCTACCATTTATTAAGTATTTACTAAGTACAGAAGATGTGATAAGCATTTTATATGCTTTAACTTATTTAAAGGCAAGGCTACTATTATTCTCAAGTTACAGGTGAGGAAAATAAGATTTATTCAAGCTTGCACAGCTTGTAGTAAGTGGCAGAGCTAGGCTCTGAATCACCAAGCATATCTTCTGTCTTCCAGTAACAATAACTATCATTCTTGGAGACCTGATGATGTGTCAGGCATTATGCTAATTTCTATTCATACATTATCATAACATTCCCATGATGTAGGCATTAATATCTTCATTTTAGAGTTAAAAAAACTGAGACATTCTAATTATATTAATGACTTATTAACTTGTACTTCAATCATGTGTCTGCACATTGATAAATGACGTTCATAATTTGAGGTATTGTTAAATCTTTAAAAGTATTTAAAACAAAAATAATTAAATGAAAGTAATTGATATATGTGCTTAAAAACAAAGTAGAACAAGGAGCTTGTAATAAAAAGTCATAGTCCCTAGCTCCACTGATCTCTACTCCACATTCATTCTCCAGAAGCAATCAGTTTCAACAGTTTCCTTGTGTTCTTTTGGGATATCTATCCATAAATCTAGAAGATGTATTTACAGAATTAGTTCCTAATTTATCCAATTTAGACATTTTCTGTTGATAATTTAGCTCACTCATACTCTTACCTCATCCATCCTTGTTCTCCTCTAGATACAGTTGTATCTCTATATTCAATTTCAAAAACAAATTTAAACCTTCGTTTCTTTTTTATTCCTTCTTTGGGCTGGAGGATGTCTTCCTGTAACTTCTTAAGAAAAAGTGACTCTTTTCCTTGATATATTTTTGGATGATCAAATAAGGCTTTTATTTTTTCTTTTCTGATTGATTATTTGACTAGGTATAAAATTCTAGGTTGAAAATATTTTTTTCTCTAAAATTGGAAGGCTTTGAGGTAATACAAGTAAGATAGGAAGAGGAGTTTTCAGCCGTCATGCTCCCCATAGAAACACTTATTCTGACAATCACCTGTGGATGAGAGTACTCAGGAGTCCAGTAGAGGAGTCCAATGGAGAAATTCCTGTGCCTATTGGAACAAACAAACAAAAAATCAAGAATAGATGTATTGAAGAGGCTAAGAAAAACAGTTTTGAACACTTTACCCACATCATCTATCCAATGTGGCACACCTTGGTGCCAAGAGAAACTCCTTCAGCCTGCAATTTCTCCAACAGGGGAATGTGACAGCATAGTGAGAACTGGCTTCCCCAACCATGCAGGATGATGCTCAGGGCCACACTTCTGTCTTGTTCCACTCAGATCACTGGGAATATCAGCATAGCTGAGTAATCATGGGATAGCAAGGAGCAGAGGAAAAAGGTGGGGGCTCACAGCAAGTGGGGAGTGGAATTCAACAAAGGGCCATGGTTTCTACTAACTGCCTCAAGAACTTCACTAAGAGGACTGCCCACAAACCTCATAGAACACATCACCTGCAGCTCCCCTAACTGGCCAACATGCATCCCCAGCACTCCAAGCCCCCCACTCCTGTAGCTGGCATCTCATGCATGCCCTTACAGATGGTGCATGTGAGTCTCTGCAAATTATGCACAAACACATGCAGACAGCCAGATCAACTCTGCAGGATTGGCAGAAGGTGTAAAGGTGTTTGATCTTAAACACTTCAGGGAACTGCCCCAGGGAAAATAAATGGGAGGCTCACTGCACCTGGCTGCCTTTGTGGGACCAAAAGAAGACATACAATTCTAAGACCCACCCCCCACCCCACCAACCAAATAGGGGCAAGAGAAGTGAAGCAGGTACATCCATAAAAAAGGTCTGAGTGACCCCAGAATTCCTAGCTGGGCTGACTGGTGCAGGTCCTTCTATCCTGAAGTCAGCCAGCAAAGACTGAAGGATGTCACTGCTTCTTCACATGTAAAGAGAGCAATGTAAGACTTCAAGAAACACAAAAACAAAAAATCAAGGAAGCACGACATCACCAAACAGCACAGTAATTTTTCAGTAACCAACCCCAAATAAATGGAGATCTAGACATTACCTGATGAAGAATTCAAAATACTTGTTTTAAGGAAGCTCAGCAAACTACAAAATAAAACAGAAAACTCAGTAAATTCAGGAAAACAATACATGAACAAAGCTAGAAGATGAGCAAAGAGAAATGTAAAAAAAAAAAATTAAATTCTGGAGCTGAAAAATACAATGAGTGAAATGAAAAGAGCAATAGAGAGCTTCAACAGCAGACTTGATCAAACAGAAGAAAGAATTTGTAAACTTCAAGGTAGGTCATTTGAAATTATCCAGTCAGAAGGGGGGAAAAAAGAAATGAAAAAGAGCGAAGAAATTCTGCAAATTTATGGGACACCATCAAGTGAACCAATATATACAATTAGGAAGTCCCAGAAAAAAGAAGCAGGAAAGAGGGCAGAAGGCTTATTTAAAGAAATGAAGGCTAAAACTTTCCAAATTTTAGGAGCGATGTGAACACCCACGTTCATGAAGCTCCAGTGTCCCCAGTAGAATCAACCCAAAGAAGATTACACCAAGACATATTATAATAAAGTTGTCAAAAGTTAAAGACAAAAAGATAATCTTGAAAGCAGAAAGAGAAAAAACAACTTGTAACATATGAGTAAACCTCCCTCCATAAGGCTATAAGCAAATTTATTGGCAGAAACCTTGCAGGCCAAGTAAGAGTGGGATGATATATTCAAAGTGCTGAAAGAAAAAAATTGCCAACCAAGAACACTACACCTGGCACAGCTGTCCTTCAGAAATAAAGGAGAGCTATTTTCCCAGACAAACAGAAGCTGAGGGAATTCATCACTACTAGACCTGCCTTATGAGGAATGATAAAGGAAGTTCTTTAAGTTGAAATGAAAGAATGCTAATTAGTAATATGAAAATATATTAAAGCATAAAACTCACTGGTAAAGGTAGGCATATAGTAAACTTCAGAATACTAAAATACTATAATGGTGGTGTGTAAATAATTTTTAATTCTAGAACAAAAATTGACAAAAGTATTAAAAATAACTATAGCTAAAATAATTTGTTAATGGATGCACAATAGAAGATGTAAATTGTGACATCAATAACATAAAATGCGTGTATGTAGAAGTAACAGTGTATAGTTTTCTGTGCAATTGAAATTGTTATTAACTTAGAGTAGATCATTATAATTATATGGTGTCTTATGCAGGCCTTATGGTAACCATAAAGGAAAAACCTCTAGTAGAGACACAAAAGATAACAAGAAAGGAATCAAAGGATACTACCACAAAAATAAACAAACAAACCATAAAGCAAGACAGCAAGAGAGGAAAAAAGGAACAACAAAAGTCATAAAACAATGACCAAAATGGTAATAGTAAGTCCTTACCTATCAATAATTATTTGAAATGTAGATGAATTATTCTCTAATAAAAGAGCTGGAGTGGCTGAATGGATAAAAAACAAGATTGAACAAAATGCTGTCTACAAGAGATACATTTTAGCTTTAAGGATACAGATAGGATTAAAATGAAGGGATGGAAAAGACATTCCATGCAAATGATAACCAAAAGAAAGCATGAATGACCATACTTACATTAGACAAAATAGACTTTAAATCAAAAACTGACACAAGATGCAAAGGAGGTCATTATATAATGGCAAAGGGATAAATTCATTAAGAGGATGTAGCAATTATAAAATATATCACCCAACACTGGAGCACATAAACATATAAAGCACATGTTAACAGATTTGAAGGGAGAAATAGAGAGTAATAATAGGGAACTTCAGTACCCCCATTTCAACAGTTAATAGATAATCTAGACAGAAAATCAATGAGAAAACAGTGGACTTAAATCATACTATAGACCAAATGGCCCTAACAGACATATACTGAACATTCCATCCAACAGCAGCAAAATACTCATTCTTGTTAAGCGCACACAAAATTTTCTCCAGGACAGATCATACGTTTGACCACAAAACAAGTCTAAATACATTTGAGAAGACTGGAATTATATCAAGCATATTTTCTAATCACAATGGTATAAAACTAGACATCAATAACAAAAGGAAAATTAGAAAATTCATGAATATGTGTCCATTAAATATCACACTCCTGAACAACCAATGGATCAAGGAAGAAATCAAAAGGGAAATCAAAAAATACCTTGAGTTAAAAATGGAATATACCAAAACATATGAGATACAGCAAAAGCAGTTCTAAGAAGGAAGCTTATCATGACAAAAGTCTACATTAAAAATGAAGAAATCTTAAATAAACCACCTAACTTTACACCTCGAGGAACTAGAAAAAGAAGAACAAACTAAGTCCAAAGTTAGCAGAAAAGGCTGGCCGTGGTGGCTCATGTCTGTAATCCCAGCATTTTGGGAGGCTGGAGGCAGGCAGATCACTTGAGGCCAGTAGTTCAAGACCAGCCTGGCCAACATGGTGAAACCCCATCTCTGCTAAAAACACAAAAATTAGCCTGGTGTGGTGGCACGTGTAATCCCAGCTACTCAGGAGGCTGAGGCAGGAGAATCGCTTCAACCTGGGAGGTGGAGGTTTCAGTGAGCTGAGATCGTGCACTGCACTCCAGCCTGGGTGACAGAGCGAGACTCCGTCTTTTTAAAAAAAAAAAAAAAAAGGTTAGCAGAAAGAAGGAAATAATAATGATTAGAGAAGAAAAAAATGAAATACAGACTAGAAAAACAACAGAAAACATCAATGAAACAGAGTTGGTTTTTTGAAAAGATAAACAAAATTGACAAATCTTTATTTAGGCCAACCAAATAAAAGAGAGAGAAGATTCAAATAAATAAAACAATGAATGAAACAGGAGACATTATAATGGATAACACAGAAATAGAAAAGAGCATAAGAGACTACTATAAACAATTACATCCCAATTAATAGGATAACCTAGAAGAAATAAGTAAAATAAAAATCGTAGAAACAACGTATCAGGGAACCTGCCCTGAGAATCACGTAGGTTCTTTTCTAGTTTCCCTAAGCATCGGCTGGCTTGAGAAATAAAGGGACAGAGTACAAAAGAAAGAAATTTTAAAGCTGGGCGTCCGGGGGAGACATCACACGTTGATAGGATCCGTGATGCCCCACAAGCCACAAAAACCAGCAAGTTTTTATTTGGGATTTTCAAAAGGGGAGGGAGTGGGCAAATAGATGTGGGTGACAGACATCAAGTACTTAACAGGGTAATAGAATATCACAAGGCAAGTGGAGGCAGGGCGAGATCACAGGACCACAGGACTGAAGCAAAATTAAAATTGCTAATGAAGTTTCGGGCACCATTGTCATTGATATCATCTTATCAGGAGACAAGGATTTGAGATCAACCGGTCTGACCAAAATTTATTAGGAGGGAATTTCCTCGTCCTAATAAGCCTGGGAGTGCTATGGGAGACTGGAGTCTATCTCATCTCTGCAATCTTGACCATAAGAGACAGGTATGCCCCTGGGGGGCCAGTTCAGAGACCTACCCCTAGGTGCGCATTCTCTTTCTCAGGGATGTTCCATGCTGAGAAGAAGAATTCAGCGATATTTCTCCCATTTGCTTTTGAAAGAAGAGAAATATGGCTCTGTTCTGCCCGGCTCACCGGCGGTCAGAGTTTAAGGTTATCTTTCTTATTCCCTGAACAATTGCTGTTATCCTGTTCTTTTTTCAAGGTGCTCAGATTTCATATTGCACAAACACACATGCTGTACAATTTGTGCAGTTAATGCAATTATCACATAGTCCTGAGGTGACATACATCCTCCTCGGCTGACAGGCATAGGAAATCACAAGGGTATTGATTGGGGAAGTGATAAGTGTCCATGAAATCTTTACAATTTATGTTTAGAGATTGCAGTAAAGACAGGCATAAAAAATTACAAAAGTATAAATTTGGGAAACTAATACATGTCCATAAAATCTTCACAGTCCACGTTCTTCTGTCATGGCTTCTGTCAGGCCTCTGAGCCGAAGCCAAGCCATCACATCCCCTGTGACTTGCACATATATGCCCAGATGGCCTGAAGTAACTGACGAATCACAAAAGAAGTGAATATGCCCTGCCCCACCTTAACTGATGACATTCCACCACAAAAGAAGTGTAAATGGCCGGTCCTTGCCTGAACCGATGACATTACCTTGTGAAAGTCCTTTTCCTGGCTCATCCTGGCTCAAAAAGCACCCCCACTGAGCACCTTGCGACCCCCACTCCTGCCCGCCAGAGAAAAAACCCCCTTTGACTGTAATTTTCCTTTACCTACCCAAATCCTATAAAACGGCCCCACCCTTATCTCCCTTCACTGACTCTCTTTTAGGACTCAGCCCGCCTGCACCCAGGTGATTAGAAGCTTTACTGCTCACACAAAGCCTGTTTGGTGGTCTCTTCACACGGACTCGCATGAAAGCTTCAGCTGGTCCCTCCATTTGGGGTCCCTGACTTCCCGCAACACATATGATCTACTAAGACTGAATTATGAAGAAATGGAAAATCTGAACAGACCAATAATGAGTAAAGAGATTGAATCAGTAGTCAAAAACCTCCCAAGAAAGAAAAGCCCAAGATTAGATGATTACCCTGGTAAATTCTACCAAACATTTAAAAAGGGAATTAATACCAATCCTTCTCAAACCTTTCCAAAAAACTGAAAAGGAGAGAACACTTCCAAACTGATTTTACAAGGCCAGAATTATGCTGATACCGAAACCAGAGAAGGAAACACAAGAAAAAATTTCAGGTCAATGTCCCTGATGAACTTAGATGCAGAAGTCCTCAACGAAATACTAGCAAGCTGAATTCAACAGCACATTAAGAGGATCATACATCATGATCAAGTGGAATTTATCCCTGGGATGCAAGGATGATTCAACATACTCAAATCAATAAATGCAATACACCACATCAATGGAATAATGAAAAAAAATCACAAAATCATTTCTCTAGAAAAAATATTCGACAAGATTCAACATACTTTCATGATGAAAACGCTTAACAAATTAGGTATAGAAGGAATTTACCTCAACATAATAAAGGCCATATAAGACAAACCTGCAGCTAACGTCATACTCAACTGTGAAAAGCTGAAAGCTTTTCCTCTAAGATCAGGAACAAGACAAGGGTGCCCACTCACATCACTTCTATTTAACATAGTGCTGAAAATCCTAGTCAGAGCAATTAGGCAAGAAAATAAATAAAAGTCATCCAAATTGGAAAGGAAGAAGTGAAATTGTTTTTGTTTGCAGATAACATAATCTGTCCTAGTTTGTTTTCTATTGCTTATATCAGAATACCTGCAACTGAGTAATTTATAAAGAAAAGTAATCTATTTCTTATAGTTATGGAGGCTGAGAAGTCCAAGGCTGAGGGGCTGCATCTAGTGAGGGTCTTCTTGCTAGTGGGGAGTCTTGAGTGTTGAGGTGGCTCAGGGTATCACATGGTGAGGAGCTGAGTGGGCTAGCTCAGGTCTCTCTTCTTCTTCTTATAAACCCACCAGTCCCACTCCCATGATAATCCATTAATCCACGATAATCCATTAATCCACAAATGGATTAATCCATTCATGAGGGCAGTGCCTCAATGAATACATTTATTCCAACCTCACAGCTCCAAAGTCTTAACTCAGTGCAGCATCAAATCTGAAGTCCCAAGTCCAGAGTCTCACCTGTGAGCCTGTGAAATCAAAACAGCTTATCTACTTCTAAGACACAGTAATGGTGCAGGCATAAAACAGACATTCCCATTCTAAAAGGGAGAAATAGGCAAAAGAAAGGAGTAACAGACTCCAGGCAAGTCGGAAACCTAGCAGGGCAGACATTACATTTTAAAGCTAGAGAATAATCTCTTTTGACTCCATATGGCACCTCCTGGACACACTGTGGTGGGTTTGGGCCCCCAAGGCCTCAGGCAGCCACCTCCACCCTCTGCGTGGCTTTGCTGATCTCTTCAATAAATGGTGCTGCAAAATGCACCATTTATTGAAGAGATCAGCAGAAGAATGAATTTAGACCCTTATCTCACACGGTATGCAAAAATCAACTCAAAATGGATTAAAGACTTGAACATAAGACCTGAAATGGTAAACCTATTGGAAGAAAACAGAGAAAAAGCCCCATGACATTGCTTTGGGCGATGATTTTTTTTTTTTTTTTTGCTATGAACCTAAATGCACAGGCAATAAAAGTAAAAATAAACAAGTGGAATTGAGGCGGAATTGGTAGTCAAGGAAGTGACCAAGTTCTTGGTGACCCTGCAGTCAACACAATAAGTCAACACAATAAACCTCAGCATCAGCATTCACATTGCAATTGAGTTCATTCGGGCAAAGCTATCTTCAGTAGGGACTTTCCCCTCTAGAGAGCATGGTGCATTTTGATTTTACCTGTCCTCAAACTTACCCTTTGCTCATTATAACAGTAAAAAACACCCCCCTGGGTGGAGATTTAAGATGCTAATAAGACATGTGATGTATGAACAAGTATGTACAGCTACTGCACATGTGCACCCAGAGGACCACCCACAACATGCTTACTAGTAACCCTCTTTCCACCTCCTTATAAATAATCATGTAAGACCCCCATAAAGGGAGTCTCCTTAGAGCCAGTCTTTGCTATATCATTCTTACAAGCAGTCCACCCTGAAATTCTCTCTCTCTCAGGGTGTACTGCCTATTCTGCACCTAACTTTCAAAATATGATTTTTCCTTTGCAATACAATTACTCTGTGCTGCTTCTCCTTTGCTGTATGTCTCTTGTTTAAATATGTTTAAACTAAGAAGACGAGAATCGAGATATCACATCAGCCATCAACTTAATTGCATCAAACTAAAAAGCTTCTATATAGCGAAGAAAAGTATCAATAGAGTGAAGAGACAACCTATGGATTTGGATATTCATCTGATAAGGGGTTAGTATTCAAAGTATATAAGAAACTCAAGCAATTCAATAGCAAAATCCAAATGACCCAATTGAAAAATGGGCAAAGGACCTGAATAGACGTTTCTCAGAAGACACACAAACAGCCAACAGGTATATGAATGGGTGCTCAACATCATTAATCATCAGAGAAATGCACATCAAAACTAAATGAGATATCACTTCACACCTGTTAGAATGACTATTACAAAAAAGACAAAAGATTGGCGAGGATGTAGATAAGAGGAGAACCCTTGTATACTCTTGGTGGGAATGTAAATCGTTACAACTATTATGGAAAGCAATACGGAAGTTCCTTAAAAATTTAGAAATAAAACTACCATGTGATCTAGTAATCCCACTTCTGGATATATATCCAAAGGAAATGAAATCAGTTTCTTAATGAGATATCTGCATTCTCATGTTCGTTGCAACATTATTCAATGGAGCCAAGATATGGAAACAATGTAAGTGGCTGTTGATGGATGAATGGATAAAGAAAACATTATATATAGAATAGATTACATAATTATATATAGATTATATATTTATATATTAGATATAACATATAATTATATATTAATTAACATAATATATTTAATATATTTATAGAAATTAATTTATATAAGTATAAATTAATATAATGAATTATAAGTATATTAATATACTTATTAATTACATAATATAAATATATTATGATTATATATAATTATATAGATATATAATTATTATATATTTATTGTGTAAATATATAAATACATATAATCTACTATATATAATGTTTTCTTCGTTCATCAAGAGACGGGTTGTTTCCATATGTTGGCGATATTGACCAATGCTTCAATGAATATGATAATGCAGATATCTCATCAAGAAACTGATTTCATTTCCATAAAAATATAACATAGTATATTTAATTATATATAATTATAATATATTTATATAATTATATAAATGTATACTTATATATAATTCAATATTTATATAATTATATATAATTCAATATTTATATAATATATTTAACATATATTTATATAATTATATATTATATATAATTTTTGTATATATAAAATATTCAGTCTTAAAAAGAAGACAATCTTGCCATTTGTGACAACACGAATAAACCTGAAGGACGTTGTTAAGTGATACAAGCCAGATACAGAATGACAAATACTGCATGATCTCATATACGGAGTCTAAAAAATTTGAACTCATAAAAGCAGAGCATAGAATGATGGTTACTAGGGGCTTAGGGTGGAGAAAGTGGGAGACATTGTTTAAAGGGCACATCGTTTCAGTTATTCAGAATAAATACATTCTGGAGATCTAATGTACAGCATGGTATTATAGCTAATAATATTGTATCGTATACTTGAAATTTGCTAAGAGAATAGATCTTAGCATTTAAACAGTAAAACGTTCTCACCACAAAAAATCAAAATGGTGACTGTGTGGTGATGGATATGTTAGTCAGCTTCATTGTGGTCATTTCACAATGTATATGAATATCAAACATCATGTTATACACCTTAAATATATACAATTCTTATTTGTCAATTATACCTTAATAAAGCTGGTTAAAAGAATCCACATGTACTGACTTTTAGATAATTTACATTTGCTACCTTATCATCGCGTTGGATTTTTTTGTTACTAATATTTTTAATCATTTAACTCCTAAGGTTGACAAATCGAATGATTGTTAAACTAAATTAACCCCGAATAAGTTTAATAAGTTTCTATGTAAGAACAACAAAAAAGAAATTTGAAGGCTTTGTTGTATTGTTTTCTAGTATCCAGTGCTGCTGATGAGAAATCTGATGCTGATTTGATTCTCATTCCTTTATAGATGACCTGCTTTTTCCTTTTTAAATATTTTTTATCTTTATTGTTTTAAGATTTTATGTGCATACATCTAGTTGGCAGTCTTTTTAAATTTATCCTACTCAGAACATGCAAGTCCTTTCATTCTGAAGACTCGCATCTTCCTTGACTTACAGGTGGTTCTCTTCAATTAGTTATTTAATGATTATCTCCCATTTGTATTCTCTGTTTTTGTCCCTGAAGCTTGTATTAGTTTGTATTAGAATATATCGGCTTGATCGTCTTCATATTTCCTATTTTCGTATGAGTGTGTGTGTGTGTCCACATGCATATGTATATTTGTATACCTTTTGAGAGTTTTCTTCAACTTCACCTCCCAATTCTTCCATTAAACTTTTTATAATGACAATTATATTTTTAGCTTTGGATTCTACTGCTTCCCTGATTATATATTTTTTTTCCTTTTTTTTTTTTCATTAAACCAGCATCTTGTTTTTGTTTTAAAGACAATCTTCTCAACTCTATAATCTGTCAACATTTTAAAAAGGGTCTTTTCCTCCTCCCCTCCTCTTCCTCCTTCTGCTCCTCCCTCCTCTTTCTCTTCTTTTTTTCTCTTTCTCACTCTCTAGCTCTCTGTCTTAATATTTCACTTTCATGTTGCAGGTTTTCTCACACATGTGGACAGAAGGGTTGTTTAGGAGCTCCTTTTATATTAGTATGACTTCTTGACAGGCAGACTTTGCTTTAGTGTGAGTCCCTAGAGAGCTAAGCCAACACAGGAGAGGAGGGTAGATGCTAGATTTGGGAAGACTTTTTTCTGGAGCACTAATACTTGTCTCAGTCACTTTACTTTTCTGACATTATGTTCAATTTCCTTGAACAAGAACCTTCTGAGTTTTTCCTGGATTAAATGCCTACTCTATAGGCAGTTTTTTTGCGAAGGGGTAGGAGAAGAGCGGGATGTACTTGTTCTATATCTAGATCTTTGGTTATAGCCCACTTTCACTGACACTTCTCACTTCCATCTCCCTGACACCTGCCGTCTTTGATTTCAGAGTCTCATTGGAATTCCTCTAGATAGACGGATCCCATCCCTGGAGAAGTGTACATTGTAAGCTTTTTTCTCATTTACCCATTACCAGACTTTCATGTATTTTTCATCTTCCACGAATTTGCTGAACTCTCTTGAGTACTCATGATCCCAGAAGCGTTCTTTAGTTATTGTGAGTTTACATCATTTGAATGCTTTTCTCCCCCTATCATTTTAATAGAGCCCAGGAGGGAGAGGAAATAAATATTCTCAGCCTATCAGATTGAACTGGAAACTCCTTCACTCCCTTTGGGAATTTATTAATTCACCAATACTTATTGAAGTATTGGCAGAAAAGATACAAAATTGAATCAGACATAGATTTTCAAAATCTAGAGGGAGACATGTTTAACAAATAATTATGTTGCAATGTTAGAAGTGATGTAATAAAAGCTCGTATAAGACACTAAATATCACGGAAGAAAGAACAATTTATTCTATTGGCAGTAGAAAGGGAGTTACAAAATAACCAAGTGTCCCCAGTAACATTCAAGAAGTTTCTACATCTCCTAGGCCATATCTGTCTGAAGATAAAGCAGTGTTATATTAACAGGAGCAACCCCCGCCCCCTGCCGCCATCAGTATCTCCAGAGACAATCTAGGATACAGACAAGGGTGCAGGTAGTTTTGGGGAGACCATCCCAGGAAGCAGCGAGAGAGTAGGGAGGATGAGACAGGGAAGGGAGAAAATCCAATAAAGTTGCTTTATTGAGCTGGTTGTTGCAGTGAAAAAATGGGGCTCCGTCCCACTGGGGATATTTTGAAGAATGTTGGAAAAGGCATCTCAGAATTATTCTTCCAATGACAGAAAGCTGGGGCACTTATCTATGGACTCTTGTACTCTGTTGGTTGATGGTAGCCTCTGGGGGTATTAATTCTCTTTCTTTTCCAGGGTGTGGCTATATGCCATCTCAGTGGCTTTCCCTGGTTTTGGAGACAGTCCCTGAGCAGAAAAGCTGGAGAGTCCTTGGTAGAAGCTTGAGTTTGGGAATCTGGCACTGCACTCAGAAGCAGAACTGCCCACCATAGCAGAGCTAAAATCAGGTGGGCTGATGGGAGTGGGAAGAAGGGGATAAAAAATGATTTGCTGCACACCTCAATCTTCGCCTCAGTGATTTCTGATAATGTGCAGGGGGACCTTGTGCGTGATTGCAAACATGTGGCTGGAGCTGTGTGCAGCAATGTCAGGTGCTAAAGCCTCTGGGTCCCCCCACACCCCGCAAAGCTTTTCACCACTGTGGTCCCATTGGACTAGGGTGGCTCCTCAGTCTGATGCCCGCATCTCTGCCACTCCTACTGATGCATATCACAGCCACTTTGTGTCAATGTCAAACCTTTGATCCCACAAGCATTAAGGCATCGAGAGTCTGGGAAACTTCTGTAAAGTTCCAAATGTCACCTGGAAGAGGAACACCTTGATCCACTGTGACTTCTCACTGCATTATCTTAGATCAGTTAATATGTTTTGTGCCAGAGAGCAGAAAGTTCAGAATATGAAAGGAGACAGGTAGATTTTATTGTGGGAATCAGGGGTCTAGACTTATCTGGAATAAATTGGATGTTTTTTTTCCTTTTGAGGTCTAGGCAGGAAAGGAAAACAGTCAGGAGAAGGGAACGAGCATGCTAAGGGGCTGCTACATGTCAGGTATTTTATAACATGCATCTCAAGTAATCTTCATTACACTTACTTCACGTTACTATGAAGTCAATGTTATTATTTCCAAGGAAATCAAAGCAACAAAAATTTAGAGTGAATAAATAATTTTTCCAAGGTCACAGAATTAGTAAGAGGCAGAGGTGGGAGTTGAACTCAGATCTACCTAGTTCTGAAGTCTGATCAATCATATAGCAGCTGAATGGGAGCAATAAGGGAGAAAAATCATGAGTTAAATTAATTAAACTGGGTGAGAGCATTTGAAGCGTAGGTTGAACCACAGATTTTGATTTCATTTTGCATTCTAAACTGTCTAAACGGCCCCCCACCCCGCGCCAATTAATTCCACAGGTATAAGCAACCGTTCATGTGAAAAAAGCCAGGGGATTTAACTGGCCACAAGTTCAGTGAGCCATCAGGCAGCTGGTGCTGCTAAGAAGGGAAGGCCTCCTTAGTTTGCATTAATAGAATTATGGAGAGATCATAGGAGGTAATAGACCTGCTGTGCTTTGTCCTGTTTAGAATTTTTCTTGGGGAATGTGAAACCTTCATCCGCTGCTGGTGCGAGTGTGAGCTGGTGCAGCCATTCTGGTGAGCAATCCTGCATTTCTTAGTGAAATGGGAAATAATGCACATTCCATCTGACCCACGATCTCTTTCCTAGCCATTGGCCCCAGAGACACTCTAGAATGGGACTGTAATGTATCACATAGGAGAGCATTTTTTGGTGTATCATTTGTGGTGGCAGAGAGTTGGAAGGAACTTGTTCATCACCAAGAGGATAGATAAGTAAACGATGGTGGATATCTAGTATGGAGTTCCATATAGCAGTCACAATTCAATGAACTATTAGATTGGTGCAAAAGTAATTGCAGTTTTTGGCATTACTTTTAAGGCAAAAACAATTTAATGGCAAAAACCGCAATTACTTTTGCACCAACCTAATAAATGTGCCCACAAGTTAACACAGATTGATCTTAACATAGTGAAAACAGCAAGAAATTGAATGCAAGCAGTTATATGCAAATCACTGATGTAAAATACAAACATACAGAAAAACATTATTTATCTTTCTGTATTACATACAGTCGGGAGGACATATATTGTAAACATTAAAATGGGCAGAAAACAAAAGTGGGAATTTGAAGAATGTGAAGGGGGAGAAGAAGCATGCTACCTTGTACAGATAGTGTGCCAACTTCTATACCTCCAAGCATGACCTGTGAACTGGAAAAACTTACAAGTTCTTTTTAAATAGCAGAAAAAAAAAAATCTGTGCAGCTGGGTGTGGTGTCTCATGTCTGTGATTCCAGCACTTTGGGAGGCTAAGGTGGGTGGATTGCTCGAGTCCAGGAGTTCAAGACCAGCTTGGGCTAGATGGTGAAATCTTGTCTCTACAAAAAGTACAAAAAATTAATCAGGTATGGTGGTGTGCACCTGTAGTCCCAGCTCCTTAGGGGACTGAAGTGGGAGGATCACCTGAGCCTAGGATGTCGAGCCTGCAGTAGCAGCTTGGTGACAGAGTGAGACCCTGTCTCAAAAAAAATTGTGCATTTTAAATAAACCTAAATAAAATCATAACTTAATGTGTTGGTCTTCTTGCCAATTTATCTTTTAAAATTGTATATTCATCACACATTTTTATTAAGCACCTGCTATGTACCACTGATCTAGGGCTCTAGGCACTGGGAATACCGCTGTGAATTACATGATAAATACCTAGAAGAATTGCTGGGTCAGAGGGTAAGCACTTCAAATAATTTTAATATATATTGTCAAATTGTCCTCCAAAAAATCTGTAACTAATTGGTATTTTTTGGTTAGTTTTTTTTTGACTCTCTTTTAGAGCAGTTTTAGGCTCATAGCAGAATTAAGTGGGAGGTACAGAGATGTCCCATATGTTCCTTGCCCTTGAACATGCATAGCCTCCCTCACAATCAACATGCCCATCAGAGCATTTTTTACAATAGGTTAACCTACACTGGCACATCATAACCATCCAAAGTTCACAGTTTACATTAGGATTCACCCTTGATGCTGTGCATTCTATGAGTTTAGACAAATGTGTAATGACATGTACCTGCCCTTTTAGTATCATGCAGAGTATTTTCACTGCCCTAAAAATCCTCTGTGCTCTGCCTACTTCTCCCTTCTCTGTTCCCATGCTCTGTCAATGACTGTCTCCATAGTTTTGTCTTTTCCAGAATGTCTTGTAGTTGATATCATATGGGCTTCCTTCACTTAGGACTGTAATAAGCATTTAAAGCTCCTCCATGACTTTTTATGGCTTGATAGCTCATTTCTTTTTAACACTGAATACTATCTCATTGTCTAGATGTACCAAAGTTTATGTATTCACTCATCTACTGAAGGACATCTTGGCTGCTTCTGCGTTTTGGCAATTATGAATAAAGCTGCTGGAAATATCTGGGTTTGGGAGAATTGCTGGGTCAGAGTAAAAGCACATTTAAAATTTTAATAGATATTGTCAAATTGTCCTCCAAAATCTGTATCAATTGGTATTTTTTATTAAGTGGGATATTTTTGATGTGGTGTTAATGTGGTTAACGTGGGTTAATGTGGTGTTAATAATCACTTCCCAATGATTTGTTTTTCTGAATGTGGATAAAAGGATTGGAAGAAAGGGAGACTGGAAAAATACTAAGGAAAGATGGGGTTAGACTCATCATGCATTTTGCATGAGCCAAGGCAGCCCTGAGCTGGATGGATGGAAGCTCAGTGTAAATTCTGATTTGTGTCAGAGGCACATGCTCTCTAGGCCTGCTTATCCATCTAGCTTGCTCTGACCTGGGCATTTTTCCCCTCTGGGGGAAAATTGGGGTCACTTGGCAGTGGGCTCTGCTATCAAGCACCTGTCCACAGCAGGGAGAGAGGAAAACCCATCTCACGATGATGACTTACCCATTGTTCTTTAGCAGGGATGCAGCAGCTGTGCCTAGGGTCCAGCACCCCTGCTAGGCTTCCAGTGAGCTTCCCATCCAACTGCTACAGCCCTAGACGGCAGGCTCTGGAGCTCCACCCAGGACCCTTGGTGGAAACAGGATGTAATGTTTCCAAGCGGGTCGAGCAGTGGCTGCTTATCTACAGTGGACACTAAGGCAGACAGAAACATTCTCAGTGACCTTCCTTCCTTGGCATGTTTGAAAACCATGACCCTGCTCCCCTTTATGGCAGAGTGAACTGAGCAATTTTAACTAAGTGGGGGATAAACATGAAATGTTGGTATTTTTTCCAATTATTGATTTCTATGATGTTCAGTTGAATGCCCGTTTCCCGCCTTTTAGCACCTTTGGCAGATTCCCCAACTTTCTGCTCTCTTTCAGTTATAAACATTTCAGTCCATTTTGGTTTAAAGCATCAATCTCAGATGCAATTTAAGTCTAATCTCGTCCATCTTCCTGCAGGTTTGACTTGAGGCCTGGGAGATCTAAGGTGGGAGGCTTTTCACTCTTCCTCCAATCTAGCGCCTTGGAATCGAGAGGGTGGTGACAGGCAGGAGTTGGGTGTGGGTGGGGATGGGAGGATGGAGGAGAAATAGTCTGCCCTGAGATATACACCTCCTCCCTCTCCTGGGTCTACTAGCGGTTTTTTTTGGTGGAGTGTGGGTGTACTGTTTTCATTTTGGTTGGGTCAAAGCTTAGGGTGGAACTGATCTGCACATTTCAGAATATTTAATATTGCCCCCCTCCTCCCCCAACACAAATTCCTAAGTACCCTCAGTCTTGTTTTTTTTTTGAGATGGAGTCTTGTTCTGCCACCTAGACTGGTGTGCAATGACACAATCTCGGCTCACTGCAACCTCTGCCTTGTTTTTTATTTTTTTTTTTTGAGATGGAGTCTTGTTCTGCTGCCTAGACTGGCGTGCAGTGACACAATCTCGGCTCACTGCAACCTCTGCCTCCCAGGTTCAAGCAATTCTCCTGTCTCAGCCTCCCAAGCAGCTGGGACTATAGGTGCCCGCCACCACACCTGGCTAATTTTTGTATTTTGAGTAGAGACCCGGTTTCGCCATGTTGGCCAGGCTGGTCTCAAACTCCTGATCTTAGGTGATTTGACTGCCTTGGCCTCCCAAAGTGTTGGGATTACAGATGTGAGCCACCGTGCCCAGCCCCCTCCAGTCTTTATGACAAGCACCCTTTTCCCCGACTATCCCAAACACCTCTTAAGGGGGCTGTGCTGCCCTGATTGGGAACTACTAGAACCTTTCTGGGCTGGAGCCAGGAGAAAAGATGCAGGAGCAAGATCTCCTTAGATTTCTGGTCTGAGTCAGCTGTGGGAAGGAATCCCTGGTTGTCCTTTGGGTTGGGTCTGATGTTACCTGGATCTTTCTGCTGCTGTATGGGAGTCTCTGTACAGTTGATGTGGTGGGAATTCTAGAGATGTTGTTCACCTACCTCTGTATGTCTCTAATACTGAGGGGAGCTGTGTTTTCCTTTGTTCCCACCAGTGATCCATGCCTCCAGAACTTTCTCTGGGGAAGGGGTAGCCTCCATATAAATGGGGGGTTCACCCCCAAGGCTAGATAAGAAGCCTTGCAGTTTCTGCTTGGGTTTCATGGAATACTCACTCTCAGGGTGCTTCTTCCTCAGCACACTTCTTTTCAGAACCCAGATGCCATACTCTGAGGAGCCTAATTCACTTTGTCTGGCAGCTGTGTGAGTGCACCATCTTGGACACCCAGCCCAGTCAAACCCTGGAAAAGGTTTGGCCCAGCCATCATCTGACTTTAGCCACATGAGAGACTCCAAGAACTGCCTCACTGAGCTCACTCAACCCACAGAACCACGAGAGGGAAGAGCAAATGACAGCTTTAAGCCACAAAGTTGTGGGGTGGTTTGTTACCAACAACAGATAACAGGAAAAATTACTCTGGGACAAGAAGCCAAACTTCTAGGCTAGAGTTGACAAGTAGGGCTTTGGAATTAGAGTCTATAACTTACTAGTTTCTTGACCCTGTGAAAATTCCTCCACCTCAGTGTATCTCAGTGTCCTCATCTGTAAGACGGGGATAATAATAGTTCATTCCTCATAGGATTTTTGTGAGAATTAAATATGATGATCTGTGGGCTTAGTATGGTGCCTGGCATTTACTAAGCACTGATTAAATGTCAACTATGATAATAATTATTGAAAGTAGTGGTTTTATGGAACCAAGCAAAGTTTCTCCTAAAACACAATAATTTATTCATATTTTTCTTTATTTCTGTTTTAGTCTCCTTTCCACCAATCCTAACCTTCCAGGACAAAACTGCCTTGTTCTATTCTGCTACAGGTTTCCACTTTAGGGCAGATTTTCTAAGTAGACCTGGTTATTTTTTTTGGGCTAAGGGACTATGAACCTTCTATTCATCCATTTTTATCTCTTCTTCAAATGCCCTATCAGTTTTTCTTTTCCTTTAGTCTTCTCCAGGGAATTGCTTTTCCTTACTTGAAGGGTAGAGGGAACTGAGTGGGAAATTGATGTCTTAATAAAGATGACAAGAACAAGGGTCATTGGGATGAAAATGAAAACTGACACTTAAATTGCCCTCTTAATGTTTCTTAATGACTTGTTGTGGCTCAGAGCATTATACTGTTTCTCATAACAGGGAACCAAACATATACTGGGGTTTGCTGAAATGCCAGAATGAATGAAGCTTTTCAGAATAGCAAACATTTTTCTATGGCTTTACGACTCCTGTGATTACGTTAATGCTGGACAGAGTGAACTAGGACATAGGGTATCCCAAGACCACCCTGAATCCTATCTCCTCCCCCCATGCTCATATTTTAGATTCCAAACCTCAGTAACAAAATTGCATTAAAACCTTAGCCCTCTGATCAGTGTACTGCACATCTAACCCCTTTCTCAATATTTGCTCTCTTTCTTTTTAGCCGGGACATGTTTTAGAAGAGATGTTAAGGACGTATGTTTGGAAGTTTTATGCACACTAGGAACCAATATGTGTGGGTGAGGTGGAAAGGGAGAAATTTTGCTACATTTTATTTTGCTTTTTTTCTTTTTGGACTTGATACAAACATATCTGGTTTAGGTCTTTGATTTGTACTAGAAAGAAATTTAAACCATGGAAATCCCCTTTTTTAATTTTTAATTTTAATTTTTTGTGGGTACATGGTAGTTGTATATATTTATGGAGTACCAAGATGTTTTGACACAGGCATGCAATGTGTAATCGTCACATCATGAAGAGTGGGGCATCTATGCCCTCATGCACTTATCCTTTGTGTTACAAACAATCCAATTAAACTCTTTTAGTTATTTTAAAATGTAAAATTGAATTATTATTGACTATAATCACCCTGTTGTGCTATTGAATAGTAGGTCTTATTCATTCTTTCCATTTTTTTTTGTACCCACTACCCTTCCCAGCCTCTGGTAACCATCTTTCTAACTCTCTGTGTCAATGAGCATAATTGTTATGTTTTTAGACACATCAGAGAAATAACGAAGTAAATTTTAGTATCTGAGACATTAGGGGAAGATGATTTATTTTCTGAGTGACTTTACAGCAGAAGAATCCCACTTTCATACAGGGGACTGAGTTATTATGAATCAAACCTGAAATTCACACCACACTGGTTGCTTGTAGGGTGGGTTTTTTTGGGTTGCCTGAACCTGGAGTATGATTACACCTGCTCAGCCCAGATGAGCTTGGCATATAGTAGGCACACACAAATGCTTCATAATGGAATGAAAGAATGATATACATTTGCTAATTGCTCAAACCATTTGTGGCTTCTTCTGCCTATGAAGTGGACTTCTACTAAGAGTTTTGTTTGTCTGCATTTTTGAAAATTGTATCGACCTCTGTGGTTTTGACATCTCCTTTTCTTTCTACTTTGGGGAGACCAAGTCCACTCTTCTTATCTTGTGAGTTGCCTTTCTATCTATGAGAAAGGGCCAGGTAAACTGAATTTCAGGGATTGTGGCCTGAAATGAAAGCTGAGTCCTGACTCTTAGTTGTGAAAAATTATTTATGCTTGGTATTTATTTATTTATTTTTTCGAGATGGGATTTCTTTTTGTCGCCCAGGCTGGAGTGTAGTGGGGGGATCATAGTTCACTGCAGCCTTAAACTCCCAGGCTCAAGCAATACTCTCACCTCAGCCTCCTGATCAGCTAGGACTACAGGCACATGCCACCTTGCCTAGCTAATTAAAACAAATTTTTTTGTAGAGATGAGACCTCACTGTGTTGCCCAGATTGGACTTGAACTCCTGGGCTCAAGCGATCTTCCTGCCTCAGCCTCCAAAATTTTTGGGATTATAGGCATAAACCACCCACGCCTGGCCTCTGCTTGGTATTAATATGATTCAGTTGCGTCTTTGTCAAGGGGGATCAATGTTTTTGAATTCTTGGTGATCTGTGATGGTAGAAAATTAGATATTCGAATACAATTTTTGCAGGTATAGATTCGGAGTAGTAGATTCTTGGATTAATAACTAATTTAATAAAAGACATGTTTATGTTGCTGTAATTGAGCCTTATTGATTAGTGTAAAAAATTATTTCACTCTGAGGATGACTACTTACTGGCTCTAGAAGAAATGAGCTCGTGGTCTTAGTACACTTCTCATCAAATTGATTTTCTTAGAGAAACAAGCATCGTTTGAGTGACAATTTTACCCCAGGGCTTAAAGACTGAACATAATGAGATTTTCCTTTGCTTTTTCAAGTTTGAAAGGAAGGTTTCCCACCTCAAGTCCAGAGACTAGCCAAATTTGGTCTACCCTTGTGAAGTCTGGAACTGTTAATCCGTGAAATGTATGGAATAAAAGCTTGGCTTTTCTATGACTGCCTTTCATATTTCTATACTCAGTGGCAAGGTGAAAATCTGTAGTTTTGCCTTTGGAAGCTTCCACTGCTATCTCCTGCTCTATTTCCATCCCACTTTCAAGTTATTATGTAATATACTGGCTCCCTATTTTCTGTGTATTTCAACAGTTTTTCTTTATCTTAAACCATTTCTCCCCCACAGCCCACCAATATTCCCAATTCTTAACTCTATGAAGTTTTTTTTTCTTTTGAGACAGAGTTTCACTCTTGTTGCCCAGGCTGGAGTGCAATGGGCGATCTCGGCTAACCACAACCTCCACCTCCCGGGTTCAAGTGATTCTCTTGCCTCAGTCTCCTGAGTAGCTGGAATTACAGGCATGTGCCACCACACCTGGCTAATTTTGTATATTTAGCAGGGATGGGGTTTCTCCATGTTGGTCAGACTGGTCTTGAACTCCCGACCTCAGGTGATCTGCCCATCTCGGCCTCCCAAAGTGCTGGGATTACAGGCATGAGCCACTGTGCCCGGCCTAACTCTATCAAGTTTTAAGACATAAACAGGCAGGAGTAAAATTAGAGGATGAACCGAAGGAAAAAATAAATCCATTTCACATTTAAAATGTCGACCTGAAGCTCCAAAATGAAGAAAAATACCTAAAAGAAATGGAGACTTTCAGGTAAAAAATATATCATTGTTATTATTATTTTTAATGATGATAAAAATAATTCGTCAGTAACAAATGTCAAAATATGTACAGAAAAATCCAAGGATGTATTTCTTTCAAAGGAATAAATGTGGAAACTGATGATCAATAATATAAAGTGCTTGTGAATCTAAGTCTAGTTGTTATCGGATGGTACTGGGATGTGATCATCCTTGGTAAGTAGAGGATGCACACTTACTACAAACGAGATTTCAGGTTGGACACAATAACAATTGAAATATTATCAGTTCCTATGAGATTAAGATTGTGATATAATGTGCAATAAATGTAGTTTCCATGAATATCAACATTAAAATGAACTAGTGTTCAGAAAGCAAGGGATCCTGATTGATAGCATTTGCCAAGGACTTATTTTATGTCGGGTATGGGATGAATGCTCTGATTGCATAATTTCATCCAATTGTTTTAGTAAGTCAGTGCCATGGGGGATAAGATTACTCTGTTTTATAGATGAGAAAACTGAGGCTTATAAGAGGTTACATAACTTGTCCAGGTAGAGCAAAGTAATGTTGACAAGCTAGATGGGCAGTACCTATTAGGATTGTGATTTTCCATTTTAAAAACAAATATTTATTGAGTATTTTCTATGTGCCAGGGATTTTCTCATATGTTATTTGATGTAATCTTCAAAACAATCCTCTAGGGGTAAGGCATGGATATTCCTGCTTTACAGATAAAGAAACTGAGATTTAGTGAGGTCAGGTATCTTGCTCCAGACGATGTAGGTGGAAAGTGACAAAGCTACGATTTGAATCCAAATCTTCTGACTCTAAATCAGAAAGGAATCTCAGAATTGTTAAAGTGGTAACATACCTGGAAATCATGGTCTTCTTTGTAGATTGCAATTGGGAATACTATGCTCTTTCTGGAACATGGGGAAAGAATGGTATATTTAATTCCAACATATGACCAAGAGCAATGTTAGTAGCAAAAAATAAATCTCCATGTATGAAATTTAAAAATCAACATGTGGCAATGATGCAGATATGCTGCTCAGATCTCCCTTCAAGAGAAGACATGCATTATAGAAGGGAGTAAGTTGCCTGTTACCCACCAGGTGTTGCACGTTTGGAGTTCTGTCTTGGCATTCACACTCAGGCCTTTTCCCCAGACTGCTCGCAGTCAGTGACTGGGCATGACAAAGTGCTACAGCTGGGCCACTTCTGTCCAATGTGAAGCTTTTCAATGGGCCGTCTTTACTCTGAGGCTTCCCATTAGCCTGGCTAAGACTTCTACACAGCTCACTGCAGTCTGAGGCTCTTGCTTCTGTCTTTGTCCTTCCCTGTCTCCTTTCACAGGTGTCAGACCAGAAACGTGGGTTGAAGGCTCTCTGTGCTAGCTCCTGCTCCCTTTCTCCTTTGTCCTTCATAAGCATTTTCCCCAATCTATCATATTTCCAATTCTGCCTCAGCACCTGCTAGGTGATGCACAAGCCAAAACACAGCTCAAATTATCTATAAGAAAACAACAAACTATTGGACTAAGTATTGTTGATTCATATTTATTTGCTATTTTATGATTCATTTTGCAGCTGCCAACATTTGCTAGCAGATAGATGATAATCAATACCAACATTTTCAGAAAAGGTTATAGAAAGAAAAACACTTTAAAAATGGAGATAATCTATTCACAAACCTAACATTTTGGGTAATGAAACTTTGATTGTTTTGTGTAGGTATCACAGATCTTTGTCAAACTTGAGGGATCATGATAAAAGAACCCCAGATACAACTATATGGGATTTTTTTCAAGTTTAGAAACTTGATTTTCTTCCCATCCATGAATGAACTGACCAATGGAGATTGATTCATGTCAACTAAATTCACACTAAACTAATATATAAATCAAAATTCCAGTTAATTGATTTATAATGAGACATATATCAGGCTCAATAAATTAATAAGGAAAACACTCACATAGGCTGTTGTAAAGTGGTTTATTATCATTACCATTATAATTACTATTACTGTTACAGCTACTACATTAAAAACAAACGGGCCAGTTGCGGTGAGTCACATCTGTAATCCCAGCACTTTGGGAGGCTGAGGTGGGTGGCGTACTTGAGCTCCCAAGTTTGAGACCAGCCTGTGCAACATGAAGAAACCCCATCTGTACAAAAAATACAAAAAGTAGCCAGGTGTGGTGGTGTGTGCCTGTAGTTCTAGCTACTCAGAAGGCTGAGGTGGGAGGATGGCTTGAGCCTGGGAGGCACAGGTTGCAGTGAGCCAGGATCATGCAATCCCACTACAGCCTGGGCAATAGAGCCAGACCTTGTCTCAAATACATACATACATACATACATACATACATACATACATACATACATACAAACAGGGACCAGTTGACTAAAATCAGGACTTGTGTACCCTGAACTCTGCTGATAACACATTAACAGATCCTTCTCCAGTATTCCATTTGCTTCTTAAATTTTTATTTTTTTCTTTTTTGTAAAAGCAATACGTAACACTATAAAAAATGAGAAAATATCAAAAAGCCAGCAGCAAAACAAAATTAGACAATAAAAAAATTACTTGGAATCCTGCTACTCAGAGATTATTCCTGCTATTTTGGTGTATATTTTTCCAGTGTTATTTACTAAGCATGCATAAAAATACTTTAAGTACAGCATACTGTCCCTGCTCTTTTATATTTTGCCTTTTTCACTCAGAAATATAACTTGAACATTTTTCCATTGCATTAAATATTATTCTGGTACACAGCTTCTTAACTCTCTTTGGGTTATGACACATTGTATCAAAGTTACGGTCTCTCTCCTTAGAAAAATGAATGTGCATACATAATGTTCCATAGGAATTTTAGGAGTTTCACTGCCTGAAAATTGTCCATATATTTCCTGTCCCTGCTTGTACCATTATGGACAGCTGCACAGTATTCCATCCAATATTTAAATTAATACTATCATCTATTTACTCAGATTCCTGTAGACATTTTTTCCCTATCATGAACAATGTGATTGAGATCTTCTATGTTTATCATTATACAATTCCTTCACGTTGAAATTTCCAATAGTACAACTTCATAGGTACAACTTAGCTCTAAGGTTGAACCATAAACAGTTAGTGCTTACACATCTAGAAGAGTGTAGACAGCTTTTTGAAGATTTTACCTTTGGAAATGTTACACTAAATTCAGTGATGCTAGTGTTTGGAAAAGTTTTTGAAATAATTCCTTTGCAATGGTTTTTAGTGACACATGCTTTTAAAGATTCTCAAAGGTGGTACCTTTTCAACTTTGAAAGTGAACTTGACTTTTACAAACAGCCGCAAAGTCTTTGGAACAAAGTTACTTCAGTGACGTGATTCAATAACCAAATACTATCCTTTTGGCTTGTTTTAAAAAGTCACAATAAGTGAAGAGATTTACTTTTTTTGCGTAGTGACTAGCACTGTGGCTGATATTAAAAGAGACTTTGCAAAACGGAACAAAGAATGCATCAATGGAATAAGTATGTACCTTCCCAAGGTGAATACTTGTAATTAGAAAATTCACTTATACAGGCTAGGTGTGGTAACTTATGCCTGTAATCCCAGCACTTTGGGAGGCCTACGTGGGCAGATTGCTTGAGCCCAGGAGTTCAAAACCAGTCTGGGCAACACAGCAAGACTTCGTCTCCACAACACATAAAAAAATTAGTCAGATGTGGTGGCACTTACCTATGGTCCCAGCTGCTTGGGAGGCTGAGGCAAGAGGATTGCTTGAATGCAGGAGTTCAAGGCTGCAGTGAGCTGTGATTGAGCCACTGCACTCCAGCCGTGGGTGACGGTCAGAACCTGTTTCTAAAAAAAGAAAAAAAAATGAGAAAAAAGAAAATTCACATATACAAACACAGTTGTTTGTTTAAAAGAAAATCTTTATTATTACTGTAATAATAATCATTACTGTAATGCTTAATTTTACATGTCACCTTGTCTGGGATATGGTTTTTTTTCCCTAAAATTATGCTATATTTATGTATATCACACCATATAAATAGTCCATATATCATTCTAATAATATACATATATTTTTGCCTTCAGCAACACTCAACACTTTCCCCATCAACATACTCTCACAGGAACTCTAACAAGAATGTCTTAGGAAAGATTTGGACTATTTTTCTATGATCAAAACCAAGCCTTGGTCCTCATCATTCGCCATGGCCCTGAAGTGAGTGAGGAGGACATTTGGAAGCAACTTCCTGTCATAACTGCTAGCACCAAGTAGATATCTAGGACATATTTATTGGATGTTTGAATGATTGTCTTGTTCTTTAGAATCTGCAAATATTTTCAGAATATTTTTATGTTTCTTTTAGTCCTACTGCAGTCAATTCCTCAGTTTCTGTGTATATGCAATTTTCATGGCTGGAAAATCCCTTGGTTTTGTTGTTGCAAAACTGAATGCTTGGTCACTGTTATTTTGAAAGGTTTCTCAGGTCGGTTCCCTAGGGCAAGCTGATGTGATAGTGAAAAACCCAGGCCCAGAGAGTTTAAAGGGTAACTTCAGGTTACACACTGACTGGAAAATAGGAAAGCTAGCTGTGGAAGCTGAACATTTTAAATCTTATACCATCTCCCTGCCCGATGCACAAATGGACTTTTATTATACAAACAAAGATTTCCAGAGAAAATCATGTCAAACTCTAACGTCATGAGCTAACAATGTAACTACTAGATTAAGAGCTCCTTGAAGGCAAGGGCCACATGTGTCAATCCTGGTATTCCCAGCAAATACACACACACACGTGCAAACACACATTTGCACAAACATACATAATGAAGAAACATACATCTCAAAGAGAAATAATTTTTTGTCAGTTCTTTTAGAGTTCCAAAAAATCCATCTATTCCTCTATAATTGAATTATATACACATAGTAAATATGTCTAAATATAGCTCACTGTGAATGTCCAAGTTTACAAATATTTTATTACGTTAGAAGTCTGGCAAATCAGTAAACACAGCAAAGATGTATGAGAATACACTTTGATTTTGATTGCAAGCGGGGCTTTTGGGAAACAAATATATTTTCTAATTATTTCTGAACTAAAATGAGAAACTAACTGGATTTCTTAAAAATAATTATTGTTTGCATCTTTCTCTTTGGAGACCCTGACTTGTTTCTCTTTGTCTTTTGATATCGTCACACTGGTTTCCCTAGAGGACATTGACGTTGACAGAGAAAGGCCAAAGGAACCTTTGTGACTTCATCCAAATGTCAAAACAAAAGTAAGGCTTAGCATGCTTCTGAAGGATTGACTTTCAAGCAGGAACTGGGTTGTTTTGGAAACTTAGTTAATGACATTGTTATTATTTCTCATGAGTGATTAGGTTGATAGATCAATCCCACTTGCATTTAGCATAATCCCTGCAGGTGTGAGTGGGAAGCCCATCAGTACAGAAGCTGCATGGCTCTGAAGCTTGGCTGAAACTCTCTTCTCTGCAAGAAAAATGTCACATGATGCTGAAATTTTGATATTTGGCTATGAGCCCCCCAAATAATGTTTTCTTAACAAGAATGCCTAAAGATTTTCAACTATCTCTCATTCTGGGACTATTAATATATTTTGAAAAATTTAAAGGATAAATTTACAAAGAACAACTGACATTTGTAAAACGTTAGGCAAGACACAAATGTTACAGGTATTAGCATTACCTAACCAGTACCTTTCAACTGTGGCCTGCGCACAGTGGGAGTTCAAGAAATATTTTCTGAACGTTGAATGGGTGAAGTGCATTTGGAAATAAGCAGAGAGCTATTGGGGCACGTAAATCATGGCAGAAGTATGTTTTAACAGATATCATTGGGGCACAATCAAATCTTCTTGACCTTCTTATGCCTTTATTGATGTGTTTTGACTAATACTAAGAAGATACTAGTTTGGATGGTGATGCCTATGATTTAAAAACATGATTTTTGCCATCTCTTAACACTTTACAAAGGTTAAGAGGGTAGATAAACAACTTCCTACAGCTGCTGCTACATCTGGCACACGCCTGCAGCAGAAAGTGTGCACTGAAAAGATAAACACATCAGGTTGTATCTACTTGCACGCTTGTGCTTTTTGCATCTGAACTTGACCCGGAGCAATTAATATTAAAACCAGGCCTGACATTAATGAATAAAAATTCAAAAGAAGTTGTGCTGAATTGAAATTACCACCACTTCCAAGAGGATAGATTTCTCTGAAGGTTTTGAGGTTAACTTTGATTCTGTAATCCTGGCTCAATGTCTTATCTTTGTTGTTTCCTTCAGGGAACCATCTCATCTTGATTCCTGCACAGTTTCAAGTCCCTTGTGAGTCCCTACTTGACTAATGCTGAACATTAATTGTTCTGTCTCAGTTGATTTATGTATATATGGATGTTTTCCAAATTTTACTTCATGTGGTGACCCCTTGAGGATGCTTCCAGCTCTGAGATTCTGTGACACACTGAATACATTTAAAATTAGCACGTGATTCTTTTAAAAAGTCATCAGATAGAACTCTTTACTAGCCTTCAAGTGAAAAGATCTGTTGGTGGATTATCTTTTATACTTCTTATAAATACTACTGATGATTCAGAGCCTTTAAAAGAGGTGGATACTGGATCTCTTCACTGACAACTTGAAAAAAGTAACATGTAGGGAGGGGGTATGACTTTATCTTATTCACTCATTGTATTTGTAGTGATGCTAAGAAGGCCCGCAACAAATACTTACTGAATGAAACAATGACATCTGAAGTACCAACTGATTCTTCTACACACTAAATTACAGCAACTTGCTAAAAAGACTGTCAAACATAGTATTGGTGATTGTCTTATTTGCTAAACAAGAACCTAGATACCATTATTCACGTTGCTTGGAAACTTTTATATATTTCTATCTCAAATATTTTCCTTAGAACCAGGTTCTGTCTCTGCATATTAGCCTTAGGTCTGTGAGCTTTATAATCTTAATTGTCTCCTCTTTTTTTGTGTGTGCTACAAATAGCCATTGGTGTAAGCATATTAGCCTTATTTTTTTCTGTTTTTAATTATACTTTAAGTTCTGGGATACATGTGCAGAACGTGCAGGTTTGTTACATAGGTATACACGTGCCATGGTGGTTTGCTGCACCCATCAACTCGTCATCTACATTAGGTATTTCTCCTAATGCTATCCCTCGCCTCCCACACCCCGACAGGCCCTGGTGTGTGACGTTCCCCTCCCTGTGTCCATGTGTTCTCATTGTTCAACTCCCACTTATGAATGAGAACATGCGGTGTTTGGTTTTCTGTTTTTGTGTTAGTTTGCTGAGAATGATGGTTTCCAGCTTCATCCATGTCCCTGCAAAGGACATGAACTCATCCTTTTTTATGGTGTATTAGCCTTATTATTATTATTTTAAATACATCTGAGATTTCTAGAAAAGTGTTTGAATATTTAATTTCTCTTTGCAATGGCAGACACAGCCTCGGTGGTGGTCATTTCTGAACTGAACCTTGACCAACAAAGACAGGTACCCAGGCATGATGTTTGCACTCTGTTTTTACCAAATTGCTGGGTGAGCACTTTACAAGATCACAGAATGTCCTCTATCTCCTGATTAGCATTTAGAGAACCTTGGCAACCGAGATGGAGCCACAGGAGGGAAGCAGGCTGCTATTTAAGTGGAGGAAAGTCACTCCATGGCAGATAAGCAGGAGCAGTGATAAATCACAAACAGCCCTCAGCCTTAGGAATTCACAGTGCAGCTCTATCACGAACCCCGTCAGCATCTGATGAACTTTTACTTTTCACGGCATCATCTGAGGGCAGTGATAGAGGGGAAAGAAACGTCTGCACATGGTCTGCATTGGATACCTGTCAGTTGGTTTACAGATAATCTACAGACCACAGAGTATTTTGCTGATGTACTTAAGACCAGAAACAGAGCAGCAGGAAATGTTAAGCTCAGAAGGCTTCTAGGAATAGCAGTCACCAGCCTACAGTGTAATATTTCTGTTTTAAGAAAGGCTGAAATATTATTTCATAAACACTCTAGGTTTTAGATCTGTAGGAAGCCCTATGCATGCGTGCACGTTGTTGTTGTTTTTTAAATGTAGTAACGTCACACCTGCTAATAAGATAAAATACCAGTAAAACTCCAGGGATGAGCTGCAGAGTCCCTTCATTGGTGAGGGGAAGCATGGTTTGGGAGAAAAAGGGTTGATGAGCCAAGTCAGTTTCTAGTTATGCTCCATTGGTACCCATTTGTGTGCATGAGGACCTTCAGTTGTGATGGTGGCACAGAGCATCCCTGACAACCAGCACATCGTAGTTATTGAAGAAATATTTGTGAATAAATGAAAGGCTAGAAATATGGTTTATTGAGTCACATGCCTGGCTGGTCTGTTTTGGGTTAGCTTGCTATGATTGATCAATAAGTACCTCGAACAATTATAAAGTCATGATATAGTTGGACATATAAGGTTTATGGAACTAGGTTCTACCTCACACATTACTGGTGGCTACTCTGTGTTAAATGCTATGCTTAGGACAATGGGGAATAAGTATGACACATGCGCCCTGTCTTCAAAGAGCTTTTTTTTTTGTGTAGCTGGGGAGACAAGAGTAAAATACTTTCAACAATAGTTTATTTGCTGAAGTCTAAATGACACAGTGTTAAATTGTCTATCCTAGATGTGGGGGCTATTACTCTCATTATCTGGTTTGACTCAACTTCAAACAGTTCATAGCATTATGTAAAATCATAGGATGTTAGGGTAAAATGGGACTTCTAAGAGATTTTTGATGCCTTTCAGTCGAATTCCTTTTTTTTTTTTTTGTTTTTGTTTTTGTTCTCATGAGAACACTGGGAGGTTAAATGACTTGGCCAAGATCACAAATCACACAGTCAGTGGTAATGTTCACCATTTCCCTAGGATTTTGGTTCCAAAGTATGCTAGAGCCTCAGGCTCATGGCAGGAGTTTCCTTTATTTCTAAATGAGGACTCTTTGTTTTGTGATAATAAATCTTCCATTACATAAGTTCTAAGACAGATGCAACTTATACTGAATTCTACTCCTTAGCAACTATGTTAAAGTTCCACTGTGTGACTGTATTCTCTCTCTTTCTTTTATGTATGTATTTTTTTTAAAAACAACCCTTAGGATCATGCCCATAATCTGTATTATGTAAAAAGTATTGGAATTCATTCATGTCATCTGATATTTAACAGTTAACTTTTTTTTGAGCACAACCTCACAGACCTCTGCTCTTTGCACATACCACCTCACTCAGTCATCATAATTGTCCTGTGAGGCAGACACTCAGGCTTAGAGAGTTTAAGTAACTTGTCGAAGTTCTCAGAGATAGCATGTAGCAGAGTCATGCTGTGAACCCAAGAAGTCAGGCACCAGAGCCTGTACTCTTAACTGCAGCTCCATACCACTTGTGTATTTCAAAAGCCAGACTCCTAGAAGTTGGCATCATGGGTGTCCACCATACCTCTGAGCCACTGAAACATTACAACATTCATCCAGAGTCTTGACCGCATCCCCCAGCCAGACTCTGCATCCATGCCTTCTCTATTTAAACTTTCAAATCTTTTCAAGAAGGGAGATATCCATGCTAGCCTGTCTCAGGGCATGATTGAGCCAATTGAGAATTTTAAACATGGTGGTCATGGGCCAGGCCTGGTGGCTTGCACCTGTGATCCAGTGCATTGGGAGCAGGAGTTTGAGACCAACCTGGGCAACATAGGGAGACCCTCTCTACATTTTTATTTTTTTAAAAATTTAAAATTAGCCATGTGGTGGCATGCACCTATAGTTCCACTTACTTGGCAGGCTGAGGAGGAAGCATTGCTTGAGCCCAGGAGTTTGAGGTTATGGTGAACTATGATTGCACCACTGTACTCCAACCAGGGTGACAGAGTGAGACCCTCTCTCTAAAAACAAAAACCAGAAATGGGGGTCATAACCCTTCAGTTCTCACATTTGCCCTCACTATTTCTTTCTTCTTCTTTTTAAAGATTTAAAAAGGTGAAAAACCTGGAATGATTGGATTGATTTGAGAATGTTACAAAAATTACAGAATTTGCATACCCTATAGATAGAACTAGTGATTTGGTGAAAAGTTAATTTTAAATGTTTCTCCTTTTCCTCAGCTTATTTCATTTTATTTATTAAAGTAAACCGATAATGGAGAAAAGGGAAGCAACTTTCAGGATTTCGGTGTAGCTCACCCACTTATTCTTCAACAGCGGCCGGCCTGAAGTGAGCCTTGTGCCTTGCAGAGCACTAGAGTCTATGACATCCACCCACAGGGGGCTTCGGATTTGATTAGGCCCTTGGAATGCAGCTTAGAAAATGGCTGTTAAAAAGCTGAGGCAAAATAGGCAGTGGGCTTCTGACTCTTAGGGTGGGATGGTGGCCTCTCTGAGCAGGAAGTGTCTGATGTGCTGACAATGAGGAAACAGGCCATGTTTTTGTTTATTTTCTCATAAAGTGCTGATGAACAAATGAGGGAGTTACATTAAGGGGCGCCGAAGGCCAGCTGTGAAAAGAGATTGGGGTTTATCAGCCTTTTAGCGTGGTTTCCTTTGGAAAGAATGCTTATGACATTGCCAGGCTTGCATGCTCACCCCCTCAGCCCATCCCCCTCACTTGCTCCCCTTGATAACTTTGAATGCCTCAAACTGAGGTCAGCCCTTTTTAGCAGATGGGGAGAAGATGGAGGTCATGGGTTCCTTAATAACAGAAGCCAATGGATGGGAGATAAAACCAATTTCCACACACGAAATAATGCACTTTTTGTTTTTTGTGCTTATGCCTGGTAGTTCTAAATTTCTGGGCTCCTTTAAAGAGGTCCCTAGGAAATTGGTGGGAGTGGGTTGGAGAGGGGTTCTGTTGGGAGGAACATTCTTGTCTCCAGATCTAAGACCTTACCTGACATGAGAACAGAGGAAAGTCAGAAATACGAGAAGGGCATTGTCTGTAGCCATGAATAAATCTGCCGCATGGAAGACAAAAATTCTTAAGCAACGTATCTTTAAAAAAGTATGAGGTTTGAATCTTTTGTGGAACAGGTACAGAATAAAGACATACATGATCAAATAATTTTTTAAAAATTAAGTGGTCGAGAGCTTATTAATTAAAGAGCAGCCGTTATCACAACTCCTTAGTGGCAGTTGCAGCAGCTTCAAAGTTTATTCCATCTTCCTCTGGGAAAGAAATGAGTTCTGTTTCCCCTGAACTAGAGTCGACATCACAGAAATAAGGCAATGTCTGCTAAAATAACTCAGTAAAAATCAAGTTTGACCACTGCACTTCTGAGTCAAGGGATTTAAAATGTTTCACAGGTGATAGCAATTTTCGCCAAGGTGACCTAGAGTGATTTCAAGGAATAAAAAATAGCACGGAATGAATTTGATCCAATACTTAGGGCTTTTTCAGGGTTTTTTAAATTTTTATATTTCTTACAATGCATGAATATACAATGAAAACAGTAATGGATTTTTGGAAGAGGTTGTCTTATATACTGGAAGGAGATGAAATATTTGATGCGAAACTCAATCTGCTCAGAAATAAACACCAGCATAAACTTTGCTCTTTCTTGCTGTATATTTTAATAAGATGTGAGGATCAAGTATGTGACAGCTGAAGCAGTTACCATCAGAGATGAATGCGGTCTGGTGAAGTCTTCAGCATGGTACTTGCTAAGGGGGAAGAACAATGCAAGTCGGTAGAGCCTTTCGACAGTGTGATCATTTCTTCTTGAAGGGGGCAAGCTGATGGAATTTCACCATAAGGTAGTGAGTGTATGCAGATTATTTGCAAATGTTCAAGTTACTACACTATTCTCAGCCTCAGTTTCCCCACATCAAGGTGGTGGTGATGACTGTGGACTCTAGAGCCAGGCTTCTGGAGTTGATCCCAGCTTTGTGAGTGATCATCAGCCACTCCTTGTACCAGATTACCCCTTCTCTGTGCCTTAGTTCCTCATCTGTAAAACTGAGCTATAAATACCTAATAAATGCTTGCTACTATTTCTTTCTTTTTTGAGACAGAGTCTCGCCTGTTGCCCAGGCTGGAGTGCAGTGGTGCGATCTCAGCTCACCGTAACCTCCGCCTCCTGGGTTCAAGCAATTCTCTGCCTCAGCCTCCCAAGTAGCTGGGATTACAGGCGCCTGCCACCATGCCCAGCTAATTTTTGTATTTTTAGTAGAGATGGGGTTTCACCATCTTGGCCAGGGTGGTCTTGAACTCCTGACCTCATGATCCACCTGCCTCAGCCTCCCAAAGTGTTGGTATTACAGGCGTGAGCTACTATTTCTAATAAACATCACATTAAGCCAAAATGGATTTTTCTTTAGAATCTGCTTCGATTCTGTTTTCGTATCTATAAAATGCACAGGGTGATGAAACATTACTTAAGACTAAAAAGTTCAGCACTTCCTGGATGTAAGGTACAATGAAGCAAAAAGCTGAGTTTATTATTACATGTCATGTGTTACTTTGAAGAGCTCCCATAATATCAGTGGTCTAGACATCCTAGTGCTTTAACGTGACCGAAAAATAATAACATGCATAGCTTATAAAAATACCATACAGGAAGGCCTCAGATCAAAGATACTGTTTAAATGTGAAGCATTATTATTTTTTTATTTTTGGTATTACTCAGATTTTCCTGTGTAAGAAGAAAAAAATACATGGTTTTAGTGAAAAATGCTGCCATGTTGTTTTGCTACGAGCTAACTACAGAAATAAAGGAGTAGGATCAGTTTGATGAAAACTAAAATGACAATACTGTGTTGCAAATATTATGAAAACTACAATACTGTATTGTAAATATTGTGAATTTGGAAAACATCCACTTCAGCATCTTTAATTTTTTTTCACATTAAATTGCCTAAAAAAACTAAAAGGAAGGATACCACATATTCATACAATTTTGGAGATGAGAGTGTTGTGAGGAATCCTTTAGTCCACATCCCTTGCTTCACAGCTAGGGAAACTGAGGCCCAGAGACTGACAGTGCTTTGCCCAGTTGGGTGATAGTGGAGCCCAGACTAGAATTCAGACAGGCCACCTGATGCCCAGTTATGGCTCTGAGTGAGTATTTCACTCTGCCTTTTGGGAAGCGAACATTTGCAGCAACATTCCTGCCTCCCTAATTCCTTTCCCCAGTGCTGCTTTTATCTCCTGCTTTAAATTGGAGTTAGTCCAGAGTCCTCAGTCAGAGGCTGCTCTGAGCCTCAGCCTCCTCGTCTGTAAAACAGGATTACTGTAGTCTTATTTGCAGAGTTGCAAGGCGTAGATGAAATAACATTTGGGAAGGACCTGGCAGAGGGTGGGCTCTCAATACATTTTGTTTTGAAAAAATACTATGGTCTTTAAAATTTATTTTTTGGAAAAGAATTTATATGTTGGGATAGGCAAGAAATAGTTCAAAAATATGTTTTCTTGGATCTGGACTCACTATGAACATAGCAAGATTATCTATTATTCAGAATTGAACATTTAATGCTTTTAGCTTACAGACTGGTCCTGCTAAGTGGTGGTGGAACAAAAGCCAATGATGAATAGATTCTAAAAGCACATTTGAATAAAATCAGTCATTCCTTTTCTGGGGAGAGGAAGCCTTTCTGAGGATGGAAGAGTGATAATAATGGTAATGGTAATAATGGTAATAGCAATAATGGTAATAGCAGCTTCCCTTTACTGGGGGCTTAACTATGGGGCAGGCACTCACTAAGCTCTTTAGGGGTTTCCCTCTTACCTCTCACAGCCGCCTTATGAGGTAAGTCCTCCTTTTATCCATGAAAAGCAGAGGCTTAGAGAGATCTAGTAACTTGTACAAGGTAAATGACAGGCTTGGGACTCAGCCCAGATTTTCTGATTCCAAAACCCCAATTTTTTTTTTTTTTTTTTTTAGTGTTTACTGGTTTATGAGAAAGAATACAGATGAACAGCCAGATGAAGAGGTACATAGAGTGAGGTCTGGAAGTGTCTGGAGACAGGAACTTCTGTCCTCATGGAGCTGGGGTGTGTCAGCCTCCCAGCACATGGATGTGTACTTGTTTTGTTTAATTCAACTTTCATTTTAGATACAGGATGTACATGTGCAGGTTTGTTGCATAGGTATATCGCATCCAGGTAAGGAGCACAGTACCCAATAGGTAGTCTTTCAACCTGTGTCTCCTGCTCCTTCCCACTTCTGGTAGTCTGCAGTGTCTGTTGTTCCCATGTTTATATCCACATGTGTTCAGTGTTTAGCTCCTACTTATAAATGAGAACAGGTGGTATTTGGTTTTCTGTTCCTGCATTAATTTGCTTAGAATTATGGCCTCCAGCTCCATTCATGTTGCTGTGAAGGACATGATTTCATTGTTTTTTTTAGGGCTATGTAGTATTCCACAGTGTTGATGTATTACATTTTCTTTATCCAATCCAACATTGATGGGCAGCTTGGTGATGAACATATGAGGGTATGTGTCTTTTTGGTATAATCTATTTTCCTTTGGGCATATACCCAGTAATGAGATTGCTGCAAAGCCCCAACTTTTAACCATTGTGCAATTCAAGTTCCTTTCCCCAAATTATCAGTAGTCAAATTCATCAAACAACTGCTTCATTTCTGTTTTGCTAGAGTAGGCACCATTGATTCTCATCATCTGGCAGTTTCCTGGGCTGGTTCCCTCTCTCCTTGTGTGCCAGGTCATAGGTACTCATGGCTGTTGTATTAGTTTCCCAGGGCTGCAGTAACAAATTACTACAAACTGGGGGGCTTAAAACAACAGAAATGTGTTCTGGAGCCTGGAAGTCTGAAATCAAGGTACTGGCTGGGCCGTGCTCCCTCTGAAGGCCCTGGGCAAGAATCCTTTCTTGCCTCTTCCTAGCTTCTTTTGAGATCAGGCACGTTCAGTGTGGTCCAGCTGTAGACTCTTCCTAGCTTCTGATGGTTGCCATCAATCCTTGGAGTTCTTGGCTCACAGCTGCAGCACTCCAGTAGCCGCCTCCATCTCCACATGGCTCCTCCCTGTGTGTGCGTCTGTGTCTGAATCTCCTTCTGCTTTTCCCCATAAAGATATCAGTCCCTGGATTTAGGGCCCACCCTAATCCAGTATGACCTCATCTTAACTACTTACATCTGCAAAGACTCTATTTCCAAATCAAGTCACATTGTGAGATTCCAAATGGATGTGAATTTTAGGGGGACACTATTCAGTGGTTATCTCTGGGAAGGAATTTTACCTGGGTGAGAATACATCAGAAAGGACATATTTCAACCTTTTCTAGGGCATTGTGGCTAGACATAGGCAAAACATATTTCACTTTAAATCTCTATTATTTCTATGATCAGGCATTGTCTGTTGCAAATTACAATGATACATAGTCTGGAATCCATTTCATGAAGCTTTGGAAATTTTAATGGGTTGCAAGCAAAATCTAATTTTTCAGAAGAAATAATGCAGTGGCTCCTTATGCAGCAGCCCCAGAGAGCTCACGGCACAAACCCTCCAAGGAGTTCACTCCAGAAGTGCTTCAAGGCTCACGTCTCCTTCCTTCAGAGCCCCAGACCTTGGAAAGTGGGGCCATTTGTCAGGAAGCCATTTATCTGTCTTCATTGCTGGTGGGAGTGAAGAGTGACAAAACAATGTTATCAGAGACTGTGTTCACAGTGGTGAGAGGCGTCAGGGAGACCCCAACTGGTCCTACGTTTATTTACCAGAACTGCCAATAAGATTTGTGCCCACGCAAACATGTAGCAATATGCGTCATATTTACGTCACAGTTCTAGTTGAATCAGGAAGAAAAATTGCACATTTTTAAGCTAGCTTTCTGAAGACACTTTCATGTTTAAAGCCAATTATTTATTTGCTGATGATGGCTTTGTCTCTGGGCTCCATTCCCAATGGCCTTTTTAGCATCCCTGAAAGATGCTAAGCTCATTCCTGCCTCAGGGACTCTATATCTGTTGCTTCCTGTGCATTAAAATTTTCTTTCCCCAAATCTTCTGGAGACCAGCGACCAACTCTGCCTTCTTGTCACTCTGCCTGCATAGAGGTCTTCCCTGACCTCCCCAGAATCTGTCTACATCACCTCGTTTTATTTTCACTACACCACAATCCGAACCTGACTTGTGATCATGATTATTTTGACTAATTATATATTTGTTTTTCTCACCCTGTATTCAGACTATAAGCTCCACGAGGCCTCAGGTCTTATTTCATCCACTGCCATATCCCTAGCACCTAGAGCAGTGTCTGGAACATAGCAGGTGCTCAATTAGTATCTGTTGAATGAATGAATAAATGAACAATTGAGTGAATGAGTGAATTCTTGACCTTCCTTCAGTTCAGTCTTATTTCCTCAGGGGAGGCTTCCATGACCTCTCTGACTAAGGTAGATGCCTCCGTTAAAGGCATCATACACTTTCCTTTTATAATGTTTTCACAGTTATAATTTCACATTTATTTGTATGGTTCTTTGATTAATGTCTATTATCCCAATAGCCTGAAAGCTCCACAGTGGCAAGAACACTTACTAATGTATTCCTAATACTCAACACAGTATGTCAATAATTTGTAGGAAAAATGAATGAAGCCAGGTGTGCTGTGAACACCAAAGGTGTGTAGTTAACAGTTAGAAGCTAGCAGGTTCCAGCTGCAGAGCTGGGCTTCAGGTGTAGAATTCCTGCTCCTGGGGTGGTGAAGGGTGAGGAGTTGGCAAAAAGCAAGGTGAGATAGGGAATCAGATGCTGGGAACATGATTAATGCTGGATTCCAGGACTTGGTTACACAGAGGGGCTGCATTTTGGAAATAAGGTCAAGATCTAGTATTTGGCCCAACAGTAAGTCTGATTTGATGCTGAGGGCAGTCAAAGTCACTGCCCTTAAAAATTAGCTTCCTTTCCACCTGTGCACTTGGTCAAAGACCCTATACGCAGCTGCGTCTATGATTCTACGGCTCACGGCTCAGGGACTTCCTCCAGGTTCTGCCTCCCATTCTTTACTTTGAACCCTATTGTTTTGGTCTGGTTTCCCTGGTTCCTTCCTGTTTCCTTGAATCTGGATTTTCCCTCTTTACTTATTCCCTTTGGGTTGATAACTGGGTTGCCTGGGTTGCCTCGCTCCATCTTGGGCTTTTAATAATATGTTCTGCAGCTCGTGGCCAATCCTTCCCTGCCTTTTCCCTATTCCTTACCCAGGCCCTGGAGATTCCAGTTGGGCTTGGGGTAACCTGTGTCCAGTGGCCCAGCCTCCTGCTTGTCTGGGAGGAGAGACTGGACACTGAGTCCCCTTGGATGGACCTCCTGGATTCTCTTAAGATTATGATTAAATACTGGATGGGACTGGAAATCTAGGAGAACATGATACGAAGTTCCCCTCCTGTGCTCATGGCAGTCATCATTAACTGATCATAGCTCCTTTCCCATTGAATCCAGCTTCACAGTTCTCAACACATTGCTCCAAGTAATCAGTAGGAGCAGGCCTGTGATAAATCTGAGTCTGTGAGAGTGTGAGTGAGTGTGTGTGTGTATGTGTGTGTGCAGGATTGGGAAAAAAATATCAAAAGGCTCAGTTATGGAGCAATGTGGTTAGCAGAGGGTGGAACTAGGTTCAGAATGACAGAGATGTTCCACCATGAGTACATTTGGCAAGCTTGGTTTCTTAGTCTTAAGTGTGAGCTTTGAAATATTAAAATACTTATGAAAAATAATTAATAAGGAAGAACTTACTTAAAATAAGCCTTGGGGATAAATGGGGGACATATGTTGCTAATTAGCTAGCTATTCCTGCAGATAGCCACTGTTTAATCGTTCGCCAGAGCAAAAATGAGGTGTTTATGAGCTGATCTATTAAAGTTTTAAGTGTGCTTCATTTAAACAGTGAAATCTTCAAAGTCTGAAGAGTTTATTGTTGGCTGGAGTTATATGGGGTAGAGAGTCTTTAAGGTGCAGCAGCATCACTGGGAGTTGAGATGAGTCAGGGTTCTAGCCCTGGCCTGCTGATAAGTGGTATAAGACACTGGGTCTACCATATGTGTTGTTTGGGCCCCGTTCACATCACCTGCCAAAGGCGCAGATTTCTAACATGGATAATTCTCTTTTCGCCTGTAATATGTGTGAGACTAGAATTTATATGTCAAAACATACATGTAAATAAGCATAATTCTTACATGTAAGTAAGTATATTTTCTGCAATTAGGTTGACGTGAATCTAAAAGTAAATTTGCCTGGTGACACTCAAGTCACCTACTTATATTAAATATATTGTGAAAATGCAACTTGGTTTTTTGAATTAAGTTTTATACTTGAAGCCCGGACTCCAACTTGCTCATCTTGGTCCATGCTTCTGCTATAAGACCATAGTGGACATCTCTTATTTTGCAGTCTCAGCATCCAGTCCCTGCCTCATGATTTTCTTTGGGGAAAGTCTCTCCTCCAACCTCAGTTCATATTTAAGGTAGGCTATATGAACTCAGACTCACTGATTAGTGCATCACATTTCTCAGGTCATGGACAATGGTTCAGGGACAGGCACATGACCCCATTAGAACCATCTGAGCATTTTTTTTTAAACAATTGGGAAGAAAGTATCTGCATTTTTGCTGTCTGTTGAGGACATTGCGTGTAAGTCTGGAGCTGTTGACAGTCGTCTTGACATTATCAGGAGATCCTGAAAATGGAGCAAACACAAAGACAAGTAGGGTGAAATTTTGTGAGATGCCAAGTTCTGAAGATTCCAAATGATCTAGCCATGTGTGAAGTCAGTTACTCATGGACTTCAGTTTCATGAATTCCCAAATATTCTGTTTTCTATTTTTTTGCAGAAGCTATTTTGAATTGGATGTTGTCATTTGCAATGAAAGGAGTCCAGATACAAAGGCACGTATATTTCCCATTTTAAGTGACTGAACAAGAGAAGTAAATCTTCTGAATGGTAAGTCTCATGAGAGGAGGAATAGTGCCTGCTGTCACAGCACCTAGATCAGTGCCTGGCCCACAGTATGTGCTCAAGAAATGTTTATTACAATAATTATACTAATGAGGCCCATTGACCAGCTGTTTTAAGGATATCCATTTTTCTTATATGGTAGTAAATGTTTGCTATATAAACTTTACAAAAAAAGATAAACAAGAAAAAAATAACTATCACTTATTACCTTACCCTTCAGAGATAAGCATGGTTAACTTTAATGAATGGTATAGTTTTCAATCACATATCACATATATGTTTTAAAAATGAGATTGTATCTTATATATTCTTTTGATCCCTAATATTTTACTTAATAAGTAATAAACCAATTTTGAAATCACTACTTTATGTTTGCAGTGATTTCAAAATTGTTTCATTATACATCAGTTGTAAAATTAATACTTTTAAATGGCTACCTACTGTTTCATAGTGGAGGAACCAAAAATTTTTCAAGAAATCCCCAATTACAGACTATTTGGGTTACCTCTAATTTTCAATGATATAAACAAAATCAGTGTTTACAAATATTAGTGATTATTTCCTTAGAATAATTTTCTAGGAGTGGGATTATTGGGCCAAAGAGTATAAACAGTTTTAAGAATTTTGATACATATTGCCAGATGGCTTTGTTTTCTCACCAACTTGAATATTAAAAGTTTAAAAAATCTTCGTAAAATTAATAGGTAAAAACTTTTACATTTTCATTTGTTTTTCTTTGTTGTTCGTGAGAATGAAGATTTTAAAAAAGTAATATGAGCCATTGCTATTTCTTCTTTTATGAATTCCAGAGAAGTTTTTTTTTTTTTTTAGACAGAGTCTCCCTCTGTCACCCCAGCTGGAGTGTAGTGGAGTGATCCTGGCTCATGGCAACCTCTGCCTCTGGGTTCAAGCAATTCTCTTGCTTCAGCCTCCCAAGTAGCTGGGATTACAGGCACCCACCATCACGCCTGGCTAATTTTTGTATTTTTGGTAGAGACAGGGTTTCACTGTTGTCCAGGCTGGTCTCAAACTCCTGACCTCAAGTGATCTGTCTGCCTTGGACTCCCACAGTGCTGGGATTACAGGCATGAGCCGCTGCTCCTGGCCTCTAGAACAGTTCTTTATTTAATCATCTGTTTCTAAGTACATTTGATGTTTATATTTGAAGATGCTGCCCCAGCCCTGTGGCTTCCAGAGTAACTTTTTCTGATTGTGAGTAGGCACTTGGCTATTTCATTAATAGCTTTGTCAGTCTTTCAGAAAACCAAGCATTGCATACTTTGCCTTTTAGGTCCCTGAACTACAAAAACATTTTGTGTCTTACTATCATACCTGCTTGAGATGCTAATACTGGCAGTTCTGCTTCATTCAATCACCTTTAAAGGTTTTTTTGCTTACTCTGGGCCATCAATGTCAGTAGCAGCATCATTAGAAGTCTCTATTTCACTAGTTTAAATCATTATCTCCTTTCAGCAGATTATGGCAAAAGTTTCCCAAATGGTCTTTCTTCCTTACTCTCCTCTCTGGGCTAATCTATTTCTTGGCCTTTCACCTGGAAAATAATCAACCAATCAAAAAAATCATAGCGTGGATCACATTGCCACCTGTAAACCTTCAATGATGCCACATTGCTTACTGAATACAGTCTGAGCTTCTTGGTTACTGTGTTCCCAGCTCACTCTTTCATTCCAGTTTTGTATTACTCTCATAATTCGTGAATCTTACCCATTAATCAAACTGAACTGCCTCTACGCCTTTGTTAATATTGCTCTCTTCCTCTTTGAATGCCCTTCATCCTCATCTCTGCTTGTCAAAACCCCTGAAGACACAGTCCATATGTCTTCCCCTCGATGAAGTCGTCCCCACTCCCCCAGCCAGGAAAGTCTCTCCCTCTTAGATGCATCAAACACGCATTGCCTATAAATCTTAGAGAACTTATCTTCTCCCCATGTTGTCTCCTATGGTTATGTTTATAAATGACTTGTCTTCCTTAATGAGAAGGGGAACACTCATCTAAATATGTAACTATAATTCTGAAAGGTCTGGGGAAAACTCAGTAAAAAATACTAACATTTAAAATACCTGTTTTTCTTTTCCTCACATTGTGCATCTTGTCTCTGACATTTCCTGTGCTTATATATCAGCATCCATCTTAACTTTGTAACCATTGCTTCTATAGCCCTGATTGTCCCTGATTTTAATCCTGAAATTTACATGGGGTTTTCTAAAATGCACTTCAAGATTCCACCTTGTTTTTCTTCTGTGTTTAGGAGGAAGAAAGGCAGGGCACTGGTAAACACAGCCTGGAGAGCTTCCCCACACAGGCAGCCAGATACTTTGATCATTAGTTATGTTAAGGGTCTTCCTTTCTGCTGCCCCAGAGGATTGATTTTCCAGGCCTATTTTGAGGAAGCAGAAGTGGCCACTCCCTACATAATCAGGGAGTCCTGGGCTGTTTTATGGGTGTTTATTTATTGTGAATTTAATTATTTATACTCAAAATTCTACAGTGTAGAACAGGAATTACACTTTCCCTTTTACATTCAGCTTAGGTTAACTGGACAGAGAGGCTAAGCTTCTAATCTGTGGCACTATACAGTTTAGAATACCTTGCCATCCCAATTGTAACAAGGTCACGATTATACTTGGCATTGTCCTCTTGGAAATCTTCTCTTGTGTCATGCCAATTTAAAAATTGCTAAAATTAATGCTATTAAAAGCATTACAATATGTTGACACAATAAGGAAGATAAAGGCATTCTATTTCTCCAACCTTTCCCTAAACTTCCTTTTTTGGCTCACCAGGGTTCTTACCAGGAAGGTATGGTGTATCATTGAAAACTAGCTTCTCTTCCTTCATGGCTTTAGCTGTGTTTGGCTCTAGGGAGGGAAGGCTTAATTGAAGCTGAGCTCCAAGCTCCTCAGCTTGCCAGGACTCACCAGAGGGAATAGCAGCCTCACTTCTGTAAATATTTAAGGGGCTCAAAGTGATGCCAGCCACATGTCAGAAGAGGAAGCTCTTGACTTCCTCCATTGAATTGTGTCCGGAATTGGTGGGTTCTTGGTCTCACTGACTTCAAGAATGAAGCCGCAGACCCTCACGGTGAGTAAAGACGGCATGTCCGGAGTTTGTTCCTTCTGATGTTTGGATGTGTTCAGAGTTTCTTCCTTCTGGTGGGTTCATGGTCCACTGGCTTCAGGAGTGAAGCTGCAGACCTTCGCAGTGAGTGTTACAGCTCATGAAGGCACTGTGGGCCCAAAGAGTGAGCAGCAGCAAGATTTATTGCAAAGAGCAAAAGAACAGAGCTTCCACAGTGTGGAAGGAGACCCCAGCGGGTTGCCACTGCAGGCTCGGACAGCCTGCTGCTTTTATTCTCTTATCTGGCCCCACCCACATCCTGCTGATTGGTCCATTTTACAGAGAGCTGATTGGTCTGTTTTACAGAGAGCTGATTGGTCCGTTTTGACAGGGTGCTGATTGGTGTGTTTACAATCCCTGAGCTAGACACAAAAGTTCTCCACTCCCCACTAGATTAGCTAGATACAGAGTGCTGATTGGTGCATTTACAAACCTTGAGCTAGATACAGAGTGCCGATTGGTGTATTCACAATCCCTTAGCTAGACATAAAGGTTCTCCAAGTCCCCACCAGATTAGCTAGATACAGAGTACCGATTGGTGCATCCACAAACCCTGAGCTAGACACAGGGTGCTGATTGGTGTTTACCATCCCTTAGCTAGACATAAACTTTCTCCAAGTCCCCACTAGACTCAGGAGCCCAGCTGGCTTCATCCAGTGGATCCCACACTGGGCCGCAGGTGGAGCTGCCTGCCAGTCCTGTGCCTTGCCCCGGTACTCCTCAGCCCTTGGGTGGTGGATGGGACCAGGTGCCGTGGAGCAGGGAGCAGTGCTCGTTGGGGAGGCTCCGGTGGTGCAGGAGCCCATGGCAGGGGCAGGAGGGCAGCGGGAGTGAGGGGGAGGGTGGCTGCTAAGGCCCCATGAGAAATTGAGCACAGTGCCGGTGGGCCAGCACTGCTGAGGGACCCGGCGCACCCTCCACAGCTGCTGGCCCCGGGGGCTAAGCCCCTCACTGTCCTCTGAGCGCAGGGCCTGCGGAGCCCACGCTCACCCAGAACTTGCGCTGGGCAGCAAGTGCGGGGCACAGCCCTGGTTCCTGCCCGTGCCTCTCCCTCCACACCTCCCTGCAAGCTGAGGGAGCTGGCTCTGGTCTCTGCCATCCCAGGAAGGGGCTCCCACAGTGCAGCACGGGCTGAAGGGCTCCTCAAGTGCAGCCAGAGTGGGCGCTGAGGCTGAGGAGGCACCAAGAATGAGCAAGGGCTGCGAGGGCTGCCAGCACGCTGTCACCTCTCAGAATGAGCATCTATTCCTGAATTAATTCCCACTGAGAGAAAGTCAGAGGCCAGGTGAGAGACTTCTACCCACCAGGCAATTGAGAAAACATCCATATAGAATGAATAGGAAAAGCTGAGGCACATTTGGGCATGGACTCTGTCCCGGGTACCTTGCTAAAAAATTGAAAAATGAATTCCCAATATCCAGCTTCTCCCTGTGGAGAAAAGGGTTTGGACCTCACGTATAACATTCTAGCTCTAAGGTGCCCCATGGTTCGGCTCTTAATTCACCAGTTCTGGGAGCAGAGGGGATGAGGCATCCACAAGTCTCTCTAGACTACAGGAAAAAAGCAGCAGTTTTATATAGGTGCACAAGCACTTCCATGGGCTTTAGGCCCCTGGAGTAGAGAAAGGGCTTGAAAATACAGCTTACTGTTTCTCCCATGAAGGGTTTATGACACAGTCTTCCAGTGGCTACTTGACGGCTGGGATTCTAACTAACTTGCACCAGGGAGTTAAAGGGGTAGACAACTGTTGGTTATAATCTAGCAGCTTGAGAAGCAGATCAGTACTTGCCAAACCTCCTCCGTTACTCACCTCAGTGATAACTCCAGGTCTATTAAGCCCTCCTGGAATGAGTTTGTTCACATATTAAGCACCCCAACTTTTACAGCTTCCACCCAAAAGACTGCATCTTAAATCTTCTAGCTTCGACAGCAAAGGGGAATGAACATGTGTAACTCTTCCTAGATTACTAAACGAAGAGGTGGTTTTAAATGGGCATGCAAATACTTTCAGGGGCTATACCTTTTGGGAATGGTGTGAAGAAGGTGCTTAAAAAATGAAGCTTTCTGTGTTTCCCCAGAAGTAGTTTATGGCACACTCTTTTAATGGCTACAGACAGTCGGTTTCTAACTAACTTGCACTGGGACTTAAAAGGGGCAGTCAAGAAGTAACACTCTGGTAGCCTGGGCAGCAGCTCAGCACTTCTTGAGCCTTTTCCTGTGACTCACTTCAGCAATAACTCCAGGTCTACTAATTTCTCCTGGAAGGAGTTTGTCTATACATTGAGTATCCCAACTTTTACAGCATTCACCCATCCAGTTTGGGATTGCATCCCAAACCTCCTAACTCTTGGAGCAGAAAGGACTAAGCATATGTGAGTCTTCTTAGATTACAGAAGAAAGAGGTAGTTATAACAGGTTCACAGACATTTCTGGGGCTACATTTCATGGGAACAGTGAAGAAAAGGGACTGGAATGTTCATCTCCTATTTTCTTTCCAGAAAGACTTTGCTGCATATTCTTCTAGTGGCTACTTGATGATCTGGCCTCTAACTAACATGTGTTAGGGAGCTAATTGGGCAGAAAAACAGTAGTGTTCAGGCAGTCTGAGCAGAAACTTAACACATCCTTAGCCTTTCCTCTGGCTCAATTCAGTGATAAATCCAGGATTACCCATTCTTCCTGGAAGGAGTTTGTCCATGCACTAAATGTCACAACTTCTATATCTCTTACCCAAGGGATTGTATCCTTTATTATCTAGCTCTGGGAATCAATGAGACTTTGCATTCCTGAAACTTTCTAGGCCACAGAAAACAAAGACATATAATGGGCTGATTTCTAGTAGCTATTTCTCCAGTATCAGAGGGTGCAGACTGGAAGCAAGCACAGGCATTTGCCACAGAGACTCTCAAACTTACTGCAGAGCAAGTGGGAGAAAAACACCTATACTCAGCTTCAACACTGAGAAGAAACTGGAGCATGCATTCAAACCTCAACTTTCCCAATTACATCTAGAGGATCTGGCTTCTACTTTAATGATTATAGGGTACTTGCAGGACATGGCACATCCTAATCTCTAGGGGCCTACCAAAAACAGAGACAGTAGTATGGGCAAAGATTTGAAAGGCACCTTAAAATCTCTAACTTAATTTGTAAAATCCTTCTCCTTCACAAGACCATTCTGGAAGAGGCAATTGTTTTCTTTAATGAACAGAACCAACACAGAGACAAGTAAAATGAAGAAGCAGGAAAATATATTCCAAATAAAAGGACAAGATATAAATCTATAGAAACCAACCTGAGTGAATTAGAGATATGTGATTTACCTGACAGGGAATTCAAAATAGTGGTCATAAACATGCATACTGAGGTCAAAAGAACAATGTGAGAACAAACTGAGAACTTCAACAAAGAGATAAAAGTATAAAAGAGTACCAAACAGGAATCACAGAGCTGAATAATGCTGTAACTAAACTAAGCAAATTCAATAGAAGAGTTCAGCAGCAGACTAGATCAAGCAGAAGAAAGGATCAGAGAACTTGAAGACAGGTCACTGGAGATCATCAAATCTGAGGAGCAAAAAGAAACAAAGAATGCAAAAAGTGAAGATAACTTAAAATACTTATAAGACATCATAAAGCAGAACAACTGGCACATTGTTGGTGTTCCAGAAGGGGAAGAGAGACCAAAGATCAGAAAACATGTTTAAAGAAATAATAACAGAAAACTTCACAGGCTTAGATAAAGAAATAGAAAGTCAAATCCAGAAAACCCAAAGGACACACAATAAGATGAATCCGAAAAGACCCATACCAAGACACATCATAACAAATATCAAAAGTTAAAGACAGGAAGAATATTGAAAGCTGCAAGGGAAAAGCAAATTGTCACATAAAAGAGAACTTTCATAAGAATATCAGCAGATTTCTCAGCAGTAATGTTGCAGGCTAGAAAAGAATGGAATGACATATTCAAAGTTTGAAAAGAAAAGAAAATAGTCAACCAAGAATACTATACCTAGCAATCCCATCTTTCAAAAAAAGAAGTGATAAAGACCTGAGACAAAAGCTGAAAGAGTTTATCATCATTAGAGCTGCCTTACAAGAAATACCAAAGGGAGTCCTTCAGGCTGAAGAAAAAGGACACTAATTAATAACATATGAACATATGGAAGTATAAAACTCACTGGTAAAAGTAAGAATGTTGTTAAATCCAAAACACTGCAATACTATAATGGCAGTGAGTAAATCAATTACATCTTTAGCATAAAGGTTAAAAGGTAAAACTACTAAAAGCAACTAAAACTACAAATTATAAGAAGATGTAAAGTGTGATATCAAAAACATAAAGTATAAGATGAGAGGGAGTAAAAGTATAGAGTTTGTTTATGCAATCAAAAATAAGTTGTTATCAACTTAAAATAGCCTCTTTTAAGTATAAGATGTTTTATGAAAACCCCAGGGTAACCACAAAGCAAACACCTATAATAGACACACAAACACTAAAAAGATAAGATCCAAAGCATACCATTACAGAAAACCATGAAACCACAAAGGAAGAATGCAAGAGAGGAAGAACAGAACAAAGTATCTACAAAATAACCGGGAAAAAAAATTAACAAAATGGCACTAGCAAATCCTTACCTGTTAACAATTACTTTAAATATAATGTAATACACTTTGAACATAAATGATTTGATTATCTAATCAAAGGGCATAAAGCACCTGAATGGATTAAAAAAAAAAACTAAAAACAAGACTCAACTAAATGCCACCTACAAGAAACTCATCTTACTTTTGAGGACACTCACAGTTTGAAAGTGAAGGGTTGGAAAAAGACATTCCATGCTAAAGGAAACCAAAAAAGAGCAGTGATAGCTATACTTCTTTCAGACAAGATACACTTTTGGTCAAAAACAGCAAAAAGAGACAAAGAAAGTTATTATATTTTGATAAAGGAGCCAATTCATATCTAAGCACCTAAATATATAAAGCAAACATTAAGGGATCTGAAAGTAGACAGACTTCAACACAATAATAGGGAATTTAATACCCCACTTTCAATTATAGACAGATTATCAAGACAGAAATGATGAAATACTGGACTTGAACTACATTTTAGACTAAATGGACTTAACAGACATATATGGAATATTTTATCCAACAGCAATAGAATACACATTCTTCTCAAGTGCATCTGGAACATTCTCCAGGACAGACCGTATGTTAGGCCACAAAAAAGTCTTAACAAATTTAAGAATGTTGAAATCATATTAAATACTTCTTCTAACCACAATAATATGAAACTAGAAATCAATAATAGGAGGAATCAGAAAAATTAAAAAAAATGTGGAAATTAAACATTATACTTCTGAACAACTATTGGGTCAAAGAAGAAATGAAAAGGGAAATTTAAAAAATATACTGAGCTAGATAAAAATGGAAACAATATACCAAAACCTATGGGATACAGGCAAAAGCAGTTCTGAGAGGAAAACTCAGCACTAAATACTTCCATCAAGAAAAAAGAAAGATCTTGAATAAACACCCTAACGTTATACCTTAAGGAACTCATAAAAGAAGAACAAACTAAGCCCAAAGTTAGCAGAAGAAAGGGAATAACAAAGTGAGCAGAAACAAATGAAATAGAGACTAGAAAAATTATACAAAAGATCAATGAAACTGAGCTGGTTTTTCAAAAAGATTGGTTTTTGATAAGACTGGTATTTTGAAAAGCTGAACAAAATAGACAAACTCTTAGCTAGGCTAAAATTAAAATGAGAAAAGACTCAAATAAACAAAATCAGAAATAAAACAGGATACATTACAACTGATACCACAGAAATACAAAGGATCATAAGAGACTACTATTAACACAAATAAATTTGACAATCCAGAAGGAATGGATGAATTCCTTGAAACATATAACCTACCAAGATTGAATCACAAAGAAATCAGAAATCTGAACAGATGGATAACAATCAAGGAGATTGAATTAGGAATCATATGTCTCCCATCAAGAAAAAGGCCAGGACTAGACGGTTTCATGGCTAAACTCTACCAAGCATTTAAAGAAGAACTAATACCAATAGTTCTCAAACTGTTTCAAAAAATTGAGGCGGAAGGGATACATCCAAACTGATTTTATGAGGCTAGTATTACCTTGATATAAAAGCCAGAAAAAGACACTACCAGAAAAGAAAACTACAGGCCAATATTACTGATGAACATAGATCCAAAAATCTTCAACAAAATACTAGCAAGCCATATGCTATTGTACCTTAAAAGGATCATTCACTATGATCAAGTTGGATTTATCCTTGGGATGCAAGGATGGTTCAACACATGTAAATCAATAAATGTGATTCACCTTATTAACAGAGTGAAAGACAAAAACTGTATGATCATCTCAATAGACACAGAAAAAGCATTTGACAAAATTCAACATCCTTTCATGATAAAAATTTTCAACAAATTTGGTATAGAAGGAATGTTCCTTAAAACAGTAAAGCCATATACAACAAGCTCACAGCTGCCATCATATTTAATGATGAAAAATTGAAGAGTTTTCCTCTAATATCAGGAAGGAACAAGATATTGATGCCCACTGTCACTACTTCTGTTAAATATATGAGTGAAAGTCTTAGATAGGGGAATTAGGTAAGAAAAAGAAATAAACTGCATCCAAATAGGAAAGGAAAATGTGAAATTATCTCTCTTTGCTGATGACCTAATTTTATAAATGAAAGACCCTATAAACTTCACCAAAAAAAACTGTTAGAACAGATAACTTTAGTAAAATTGCAGGATATAAAATCAACTTATAAAAATCAGTAGCATTTTTATGTACTAATGACGTACTATCTAAAAAAGAAATTGGGGAGGTTGCAAGATGGCTGAATAGGAACAGCTCCAGGCTACAGCTCCCAGCATGAGCAACACTGAAGATGGGTGATTTCTGCATTTCCAACTGAGGTACTGGGTTCATCTCACTGGGGCTTGTCAGACAGTGGGTACAGGACAGTGGGTGCAGCCCACAGACCATGAGCTGAAGCAGGGTGAGGCATTGCCTCACCCAGGAAGCACAAGGGGTGGGGGAATTCCCTTTCCTAGTCAAGGGAAGCCGTGACAGATGGCACGTGGAAAATCAGGTAATTCCCACCCTAACACTGCGCTTTTCCAACCATCTTAGCAAATGGCACACCAGGATATTATATCCCACGTATGGCTCAGAGGGTCCCATGCCCACGGAGCCTTGTTCACTGCTAGCACAGCAGTCTGAGATCAAACTGCAAGGTGGCAACAAGGCTGGGGGAGGGGCCCCTGCCATTGCTGAGGCTTGAGTAGGTAAACAAAGCAGCCTGGAAGCTTGAACAGCGTGGAGCCCATGGCAGCTCAAGGAGGCCTGCCTGCCTCTGTAGACTCCACCTCTGGGGACAGGGCATAGCTGAACAAAAGGCAGCAGAAACTTCTGCAGACTTAAATGTCACTGTCTGACAGTTTTGAAGAGAGTAGTGGTTCTCCCAGGGTGGAGTTTGAGATCTGAGAACAGAGAGACTCCCTCCTCAAGTGGGTCCATGACCCCTGAGAAGCCTAACTGGGAGGCACCTCCCAGTAGGGGCTGACTGACACCTCATACAGCTGGCTGCACAGCTGGAACAAAGCTTCCAGAGGAAGGATCAGACAGCAACATTTGCTGTTCTCAATATTTGCAGTTCTGCAGCTTCTGCTGGTGATACCCAGGCAAACAGGGTCTGGAGTGGACGTCCAACAAACTCCAACAGGCCTGCAGCTGAGGGTCCTGACTGTTAGAAGGAAAATTAACAAACAGAAAGGACACCCACACCAATACCCCATCTGTACATCACTATCATCAAAGACTAAAGGTAGATAAAACCACAAAGATGGGGAGTAACCAGAGCAGAAAAGTTGAAAATTCTAAAAATCAGAGCACTTCTCCTGCTCCAAAGGAACACAGCTCCTTGCCAGCAATGGAACAAAGCTTTGTTCCATTTGTTCTTTTGGCTTAGGATTGACTTGGCAATGCAGAATCTTTTTTGGTTCCATATGAACTTTAAAGTAGGTTTTCCCAATTCTGTGAAGAAAGTCATTGGTAGCTTGATGGGGATAGCATTGAATCTATAAATTACCTTGGTCAGTATGGCCATTTTCACAATATTGATTCTTCCTACCCATGAGCATGGAATGTTCTTCAATTTGTTTGTATCCTCTTTTATTTCATTGAGCAGTGGTTTGTAGTTCTCCTTCAAAAGGTCCTTCACATCCCTTGTAAGTTGGATTCCTAGGTATTTTATTCTCTTTGAAGCAATTGTGAATGGGAGTTCACTCATGATTTGGCTCTGTTTGTTATTGGTGTATAAGAATGCTTGTGATTTTTGCACATTGATTTTGTATCCTGAGACTTTGCTGAAGTTGCTTATCAGCTTAAGGAGATTTTGGGCTGAGACAATGGGGTTTTCTAAATATACAATCATGTCATCTGCAAACAGGGACAATTTGACCTCCTCTTTCCCTAATTGAATACCCTTTATTTCTTTCTCCTGCATGATTGCCGTGGCCAGAACTTCCAACACTATGTTGAATAGGAGTGGTGAGAGAGGGCATCCCTGTCTTGTGCCAGTTTTCAAAGAGTGCTTCCAGTTTTTGCCCATTCAATATGATATTGGCTGTGGGTCTGTCATAGATAGCTCTTGTTATTTTGAGATACGTCCCATCAATACCTAATTTATTGAGAGTTTTTAGCATGAAGCGTTGAATTTTGCCAAAGGCTTTTCTGCATCTATTGAGATAATCATGAGGTTTTTATTACTTGTTCTGTTTATATGCTGATTTATGTTTATTGATTTGTGTATATTGAACCAGCCTTGCATCCCAGGGATGAAGCCCACTTGATCATGGTGGATAAGCTTTTTGACATGCTGCTGGATTTGGTTTGCCAGTATTTTACTGAGGAATTTTGCATTGATGTTCATCAGGGATATTGGTCTAAAATTCTCTTTTTTGTGTGTGTCTCTGCCAGGCTTTGGTATCAGGATGATGCTGGCCTCATAAAATAAGTTAGGGAGGATTCCCTCTTTTTCTATTGATTGGAATAGTTTCAGAAAGAATGATACCAACTCCTCCTTGTACCTCTGGTAGAATTCAGCTGTGAATCTGCCTGGTCCTGGACTTTTTTTGGTTGGTAAGCTATTAATTATTGCCTCCATTTCAGAGCCTGTTATTGGTCTATTCAGAGATTCAACTTTTTCCTGGTTTAGTCTTGGGAGGGTGTATGTGTTGAGGAATTCATCCATTTCTTCTAGATTTTCTAGTTTATTTGCATAGAGGTGTTTATAGTATTCTCTCATAGTAGTTTGTATTTCTGTGGGATCAGTGGTGATATCCCCTTTATCATTTTTTATTGCATCTGTTTGATTCTTCTCTCTTTTCTTCTTTATTAACCTTGCTAGCAGTCTATCAATTTTGTTGATCTTTTCAAAAAACCTGCTCCTGGATTCATTGAGTTTTTGAAGGGTTTTTTGTGTCTCTATTTCCTTCAGTTCTGCTCTGATTTTAGTTATTTCCTGCCTTCTGTTAGCTTTTGAATGTGATTGCTCTTGCTTCTCCAGTTCTTTTAATTGTGATGTTAGGGTGTCAATTTTAGATCCTTCCTGCTTTCTCTTGTGGGCATTTAGTGCTATAAATTTCCCTCTACACACTGCTTTGAATGTGTCCTGGAGATTCTGGTATGTTGTGTCTTTGTTCTTGTTGGTTTCAAAGAACATCTTTATTTCTTCCTTCATTTTGTTATGTACCCAGTAGTCATTCAGAAGCAGGTTGTTGTTCAGTTTCCATGTAGTTGAGCAGTTTTGAGTGCGTTTCTTAATCCTGAGTTCTAGTTTGATTGCACTGTGGTCTGAGAGACAGTTTGTTATAATTTCTCTTCTTTTACATTTGCTGAGGAGTGCTTTACATCCAACTATGTGCTCAATTTTGGAATAAGTGTGGTGTGGTGCTGAGAAGAATGTATATTCTGTTGATTTGGTGTGGAGAGTTCTGTAGATGTCTATTAGGTCTGCTTGGTGCAGAGCTGAGTTCAATTCCTGGATATCCTTGTTAACTTTCTGTCTCGTTGATCTGTCTAATGTTGACAGTGGGGTGTTAAAGTCTCCCATTATTATTGTGTGGAAGTCTAAGTCTCTTTGTAGGTCTCTAAGGACTTGCTTTATGAATCTGGGTGCTCCTGTATTGGGTGCATATATATTTAGGATAGTTAGCTCTTCTTGTAGAATTGATCCCTTTACCATTAGGCAGTGGCTTTCTTTGTCTCTTCAGATCTTTGTTGGTTTAAAGTCTGTTTTATCAGACAGAAGGATTGCAATCCCTGCTTTTTTTTGTTTCCCATTTGCTTGGTAGATCTTCCTCCATCCCTTTATTTTGAGCCCATGTGTGCCTCTGCACATGAGATGGGTTTCCTGAATACAGCACACTGAGGGGTCTTGGCTCTTTATCCAGTTTGCCAGTCTGTCTCTTTTAATTGGAGGATTTAGCCCATTTACACTTAAGGTTAATATTGTTATGTGTGAATTTCATCCTGTCATTGTGATGTTAGCTGGTTATTTTGCTCCTTAGTTGATGAAGTTTCTTCCTAGCCTTGATGGTCTTTACAGTTTTGCATGTTTTTGCAATGGCTGGTACTGGTTGTTCCTTTCCATGTTTAGTGCTTCCTTCAGGAGCTCTTTTAGGGCAGGTCTGGTGGTGACAAAATCTCTCAGCATTTGCTTGTCTGTAAAGGATTTTAGTTCTCCTTCACTTATGAAGCTTGCTTTGGCTGGATATGAAGTTCTGGGTTGAAAATTCTTTTCTTTAAGAACGTTGAATATTGGCCCCACTCTCTTCTGGCTTGTAGTTTCTGCTGAGAGATCAGCTGTTAGTGTGATGGACTTCCCTTTGTGGGTAACCCTACCTTTCTCTCTGGTTGCCCTTAATATTTTTTCTTTCATTTCAACTTTGGTGAATCTGACAATTATGTGTCTTGGAGTTGCACTTCTCAGGAGTATCTTTGTGGCATTCTCTGTATTTCCTCAATTTGAATGTTGGCCTGCCTTGCTAGATTGGGGAAGTTGTCCTGGAGAATATTCTGCAGAGTGTTTTCCAACTTGGTTCCATTCTCCCCCTCACTTTCAGGTACACCAATCAGAAGTAGATTTGGTCTTTTCACCTAGTCCCATATTTCTTGGAGGCTTTGTTAATTTCTTTTTATTCTTTTTTCTCTAAACTTCTCTTCTCACTTCATTTCATTCATTTGATCTTCCATCACTGATAATCTGTCTTCCAGTTGATCAAAGCGAGTACTGAAACTTGTGCATTCATCACGTAGTTCTCATGCCATGGTTTTCAGCTCCATCAGGTCCTTTAAGGACTTATCTGTATTGGTTATTCTAGTTAGCCATTCGTCTAATCTTTTTTCAAGGTTTTTAACTTATTTGCCATGGGTTCGAACTTCCTCCCTTAGCTCAGAGAAGTTTGGTCATCTGAAGCCTTCTTCTCTCAACTCGTCAAAATCATTCTCCATCCAGCTTTGTTCAGTTGCTGGTGAGGAGCTGCATTCCTTTGGAGGAGGAGAGGCACTCTGATTTTTAGAATTTTCAGTTTTTCTGCTCTGTTTTTTCCCCATCTTTGTGGTTTTATGTACGCTTGGTCTTTGATGATGGTGACGTACAGGTGGGGTTTTAGTGTGGATGTCCTTTCTGCCTGATAGTTTTCCTTCTAACAGTCAGGACCCTCAGCTGCAGGTCTGTTGGAGTTTGCCAGAAGTCCACTCCAGACCCTGTTTGCCTGGGTATCAGCAGCGGAGGCTGCAGAACAGTGAATATTGGTGAACAGCAAATGTTGCTGCCTGACCGTTCCTCTGGAAGTTTTGTCTCAGAGGAGTACCTTCCTGTGTGAGGTGTCAGTCTGCCCCTACTGGGGGGGTGCCTCCCAGTTAGGATACTCAGGGTTCAGGGACCCACTTGAGGAGGCAGTCTGTCCATTCTCAGATCTCAAGCTGCGTGCTGGGAGAACCACTACTGTCTTCAAAGCTGTCAGACAGTGACATTTAAGTCTACAGAGGTTTCTGCTACCTTTTGTTTGGCTATGCCCTGCCCCCAGAGTTGGAGTCTACAGAGGCAGGCAGGCCTCCTTGAGCTGTGGTGGGTTCCACCCAGTTTGAACTTCCCAGCTTCTTTCTTTACCTACTTAAGCCTCAGCAATGGCAGGTGCCCCTCCCACAGCCTTGCTGCCACGTTGCATTTTGATCTCAGACTGCTGTGCTAGCAATGAGTGAGGCTCCATGGGTGTAGGACCCTCCAAGTCAGGTGGAGGAGATAACCTCCTGGTGTGACATTTGCTAAGATCATTGGAATAGCACCGTATTAGGGTGGGAGTGACCTGATTTTCCAGATGCTGTCTGTCACCCCTTTCCTTGGTTAGGAAAGGTAATTCCCTAACCCTTTGTGCTTCCTGGGTGAGAAGATGCCTCATTCTGCTTCTGCCCACACTTGGTGCACTGCACCCACTGTCCTGCACCCACTGTCTGACAATCCCCAGTGAGATGAAAGTGGTACCTCAGTTGGAAATGCAGAAATCATTCATCTTCTGCATTGCTCATGCTGGGAGCTGTAGACTGGAGCTGTTCTTATTTGGCCATCTTGGATATGCCCCCCTCAACATTCTTAAAGAAAAGAACTTTCAACCCAGAATTTCATATCCAGCCAAAGCAAGCTTCATAAGTGAAGGAGAACTAGAATCCTTTACAGACAAACAAATGCTCAGAGATTTTGTCACCACCAGGTCTGCCTTACAAAAGTTCCTGAAGGTAGCACTAAACATGGAAAGGAACAACTAGTACCAGCCACTGCAAAAACATGCCAAATTGTAAAGACCATCGAGGCTAGGAAGAAACTGCATCAACTAATGAGCAAAATAACCAGCTAACATCATAATGACAGGATCAAATTCACACATAACAGTATTAACCTTAAATGTGAATGGGCTAAATGCTCCAATTAAAAGACACAGACTGGCAAATTGGATAAAGAGTAAAGACCCATCAGTGTGCTGTATTCAGGAAACACATCTCATGTGCAGAGACACACATAGGCTCAAAATAAAGGGATGGAACCAAACAAATGGAAAAAAAAAAGCAAGGGTTGCAATCCTAGTCTCAGATAAAACAGACTTTAAACCAACAAAGATCAGAAGAGACAAAGAAGGCCATTACATAATGGTAAAGGGATCAATTCAACAAGAAGAGCTAACTATCCTAAATATATATGCACCCAATACAGGAGCACCCAGATTCATAAAGCAAGTCCTTAGAGACCTACAAAGAGACTTAGACTCCCACTCAGTAATAATGGGAGACTTTAACACCCCACTCTCAACATTAGACAGATCCACTAGATAGAAAGTTAACAAGGATATCCAAGAATCGAACTCAGCTCTGCACAAGCAGACCTAATAGACATCTACAGAACTCTCCACCCCAAATCAACAGAATATACATTCTTCTCAGCACCACATCACACTTATTCCAAAATTGACCATATAGTTGGAAGTAAAGCACTCCTCAGCAAATGTAAAAGAAGAGAAATTATAACAAACTGTCTCTCAGGCCACAGTGCAATCAAATTAGAACTCAGGATTAAGAAACGCACTCAAAACTGCTCAACTACATGGAAACTGAACAACCTGCTCCTGAATGACTACTGGGTAGATAACGAAATGAAGGCATAAATAAAGATGCTCTTTGAAACCAATGAGAACAAAGACAAAACATATCAGAATCCCTGGGACACATTCAAAGCAGTGTGTAGAGGGAAATTCATAGCACTAAATGCCCACAAGAGAAAGCAGGAAGGATCTAAAATTGACACCCTAACATCACAATTAAAGGAACTAGAGAAGCAAGGGCAAACACATTCAAAAGCTAGCAGAAGGCAAGAAATAACTAAGATCAGAGGAGAACTGAAGGAAATAGAGACACAAAAAACCCTTCAAAAAATCAATGAATCCAGGAGCAAGTTTTTTGAAAAGATCAACAAAATTGATAGACTGCTAGAAGATTAATAAAGAAGAAAAGAAAGAAGAGTCAAATAGATGCAATAAAAAATGATAAAGGGGATATCACCACTGATCCCACAGAGATACAAACTACCATCAGAGAATACTATAAACACCTCTATGCAAATAAACTAGAAAATCTAGAAGAAACGGATAAATTCCTGGACACATACCCCCTCCCAAGACTAAACCAGGAAGAAGTTGAATCCCTGAATAGGCCAATAACAGGCTCTGAAATAGAGGCAATAATTAAGAGCCTACCAACCAAAAAAAGTCCAGGACCAGATGGAGTCACAGCCGAATTCTACCAGAGGTACAAAGAGGAGCTGGTACCATTCCTTCTGAAACTATTCCAATCAATAGAAAAAGAGGGAATCCTCCCTAACTCATTTTATGAGGCCAGCATCATCCTGATACCAAAGCCTGGCAGAGACACAACAAAAAAAGAGAATTTTAGACCAATATCCCTGATGAACATCGATGTGAAAATTCTTAATAAAATACTAGCAAACCAAATCCAGCAGCACATCAAAAGCCACCATGATCAAGTTGGCTTCATCCCTGGGATGCAAGGCTGGTTCAACATACAGAAATCACTAAATATAATCCATCCTATAAATAGAACCAAAGACAAAAACCACATGATTATCTCAATAGATACAGAAAAGGCCTTCTACAAAATTCAGCAGCCCTTCATGCTAAACACTGTCAATAAATTAGTTATTGATGGGATGTATCTCAAAATAATAAGAGCTATTTATGACACACCCACAGGAAATATCATATTGAATGGGCAAAAACTGGAAGCACTCCCTTTGAAAACTGGCATAAGAGAGGGATGCCCTCTCTCACCACACCTATTCAACATAGTGTTGGAAGTTCTGGCCAGGGAACTCAGGCAGGAGAAAGAAATAAAGGGTATTCAATTAGGAAAAGAGGAAGTCAAATTGTCCCTGTTTGCAGATGACATGACTTTATATTTAGAAAACCCCATCGGCTCAGCCCAAAGTCTCCTTAAGCTGATAAGCAACTTCAGCAAAGTCTCAGGATACAAAATCAATGTGCAAAAATCATAAGCATTCCTATAAACCAATAACAGACAAATAGAGAGCCAAATCATGAGTGAACTCCATTCACAATTGCTTCAAAGAGAATAAAATACCTAGGAATCCAACTTACAAGGGATGTGAAGGACCTCTTCCAGGAGAACTACAAACCACTGCTCAACGAAATAAAAGAGGATACAAACTAAAGGAAGAACATTCCACGCTCATGGGTAGGAAGAATCAATATTGTGAAAATGGCCATACTACCCAGGGTAATTTATAGATTTAATGCCATCCCCATCAAGCTACCAATGACTTTCTTCACAGAATTGGATAAACCTACTTTAAAGTTCATATGGAACCAAAAAAGAGCCCGCATTGCCAAGACAATCCTAAGCCAAAAGAACAAAGCTGCAAGCATCACGCTACCTGACTTCAAACTATACTACAAGGGTACAGTAACCAAAACAGCATGGTACTGGTACCAAAACAGAGATATAGACCAATGGAACAGAACAGAACCTGCGGAAATAATACCACATATCTACAACCATCTGATCTTTGACAAAGCTGACAAAAACAAGAAATGGGGAAAGGATTCCCTATTTAATAAATGGTGCTGGGAAAACTGGCTAGACATATGTAGAAAGCTGAAACTGGATCCCTTCCTTACACCTTATACAAAAATTAATTCAAGATGGATTAAAGACTTACATGTTAGACCTAAAACCATAAAAACCCTAGAAGAAAACCTAGGCAATACCATTCAGGACATAGGCATGGGCAAGGACTTCATGTCTAAAACACCAAAAGTAATGGCAACAAAAGCCAAAATAGACAAATGGGATCTAATTAAACTGAAGAGCTTCTGCACAGCAAAAGAAACTACCATCGGAGTGAACAGGCAACCTACAGAATGGGAGAAAACTTTCACAATCTACCCATCTGACGAAGGGCTAATATCCAGAATCTACAAAGAACTTAAACAAATTTACAAGAAAAAATCAAACAACCTTATCAAAAAGTGGGCTAAGGACGTGAACAGACACCTCTCAAAAGAAGACATTTATGCAGCCAACCGACACATGAAAAAATGCTCATAATCACTGGTCATCAGAGAAATGCAAATCAAAATCACAATGAGATACCATCTCACACCAGTTAGAATGGTGATCATTAAAAAGTGAGGAAACAACAGGTGCTGGAGAAGATGTGGAGAAATAGGAACACTTTTCACTGTTGGTGGGACTGTAAACTAGTTCAACCATTGTGGAAGACAGTGTGGCGATTCCTCAAGGATCTAGAACTGGAAATACCATTTGATCCAGCCATCCTATTACTGGGTACATACCCAAAGGATTATAAATCATGCTGCTATAAAGACACATGCATATGTATGTCTATTGCAGCACTATTCACAATAGCAAAGACTTGGAACCAAGCCAAGTGTCCATCAATGATAGACTGGATTAAGAAAATGAACTTTTAGGATTCACTAGAGGGAGAAGCGTGTGTAGTGATGACTCTAGCAGGGCCCAGAGAACTCTGATCCCATGCAGGTCTGGTGCCCTGGATGCTTGGTTTTCAGGGTCCTGAATAGGGCTGGATGAGGCTCAGCTGTGAAAGCCACAGATCATTAGCTCTGGCTGTGATTCCTCAGCTTTGCCTTTCTTACAAGGGGGACCAGACCCTTAGGGCCACCAGGCTCTTCTTCTGGCTTGGTGGGCCTGCCCCAGTGGCACCTCCACTTCACAATGCTGTCTCAGGCTCCATGTGCTGAGACTTGTCATTTGAACACCTAGGTGTCTGGAAGCCAGATGACAACATGTGATGTGATTTAGTGGTGCCTACATACTCATGTGAGGCAGATCAACCTCGTCCTCAGGAATGATTACAGGAACTGGGAAGACAGTAGAGAAACTTCACCTTTGGGATAAGAAGAAGTTGCTAGGCTCCCAGGTCTTGAGGCTCCTTTCTTATAGTTTGATGGACCAGGCTGAGCAGTCACAGGACCTTGGGCAGTGGCTGAAGTATTTCTGATTAGAGGAAAGGGTTAGGGTTGGCAAGGAAGCTGTTCTGAATGAGTACACTGTGGGATGGGACCTACTGACATTTGCACTGGGCTGTCGAACTTTCAGGCTGGGTCACCCAGAGTCAGTTGTACTCCTTTATTGGGCCCCAAGATTCTCTCCAGTAAAATGGCTTCCTTAACATGGAAATTGTTAAGGAACAATTTCCTCTCAGAGTTCTTGGAATGTTACAACAAAGGTGATGTGTTGAGGATGGGCCCAGCGTGTGCTCAGCCTGGTCATCATTCATAGTAAGGATTCCTCATGGCCTGAGATAGAGGCAGCAGGAGACCTCACCCTGTTCCTATCAGATCGGCCAGGGAGGGAAGTGCCTTCCTGGTCAATCGAGTGACTCCTGGCTAGAGTCCAGAGGATTAAACTTCCTTTACAGGGCCCAGCCAGTAGCTATCAGCTGACCAACTTTCCTCAGATCACTCCCTGGGCTTCTGTGTGGACACAACAGAAGAGAGTACCGCTCTATCACCAGGGTAGAATGCAGTGGTGCAACCATGGCCCTCTGCAGCCTCCAACTCCTGGGCTCAAGCTATTGTCCTATCTCAGCCTGTCAAGTAGCTTGGACTGCAGGAAGATGTTTTCTGGCCTTTTCGGTCTACTGGTGCTCCTGCAGGAAGGCTGCAGTTCTCAACAGCACATGGGGAGCCCTCATCTGGTGTTTGGCTTAATTCCTGGTGCCTGGATTTCTGGAGATAGGTGTGATCAATGTGGCCAAGAACATCCTTTTCCACCCATGTTGGAGAGATCGCTGTGTGGATCTGGTCCCTATAATTTAGAAGCAGCTTTTCACCTTGATGCTCAAATGACCATGCTTAACCACTACCTGCCCTGCATCCTTTTCACCAGCTGAGATTCCCAGCAAGCAGCAGGCTCCCATCCTGGACTCCAAGGAGACAACTCTTCCCTGTGCCTTCACCTGCAAAGCTTTTGCCCTCTCTCCCAGATCACGATCACAAGACTCCAAATTACTGAGTGGGGTCCAGCGAGGTGGGACTGTAAAGAACATGTCCTGTGGACATTACCTTCACTGTTCTCATGAGTGGGATGGGAAGAAAAGAGTCCTCCCCTTCCATCTGGTGGATTTTCTGGGCTTGGAGGGAGGAAAACAAAACAAAACCAACCAAACAGAAAATAACTATTACCTGAATTATTATGAAACTTCAGAGAAAACTACTTATTTGAAGAAAATAAAATATGATTTATGTTGTTGAATTTGTATTGCCAAAAAAAAAAAGAAAATGTGGCACATATACACCATGGAATACTATGCAGCCATAAAAAAGGATGAGTTCATGTCCTTTGTAGGGACATGGATGAAGCTGGAAACCATCATTCTGAGCAAACTATTAGATGGACAGAAAACCAAAGACTGTACGTGCTCACTCATAGGTGGGAATTGAACAATGAGAACACTTGGACACAAGGTGGGGAACACCAGACACTGGGGCGTGTCGTGGGGTGGGGGGAGGCAGGAGGGATAGCATTAGGACATATACCTAATGTAAATAATGAGTTAATGGGTGCAGCACACCAACATGGCACATGTATACATATGTAACAAACCTGCACGTTGTGCACATGTACCCCAGAACTTAAAGTATAATAAAAAAAGAAATTAAGATAGCAGTCCCATTTACAATAGCATAAAAGTAAAATAAAATACTTGAGTAAATTTAAACAGGAGGTGACAAATCTTTATAGTGAAAACTACAAAGCATTGATGAAAGAAATTGAAGATGACACAAATAAATGACACCATCTTCATGGCTTAAAAAATTAATATTGTTAAAATATCCATACTATCCAAAGTAATCTGCAGATTAAATACCTTCCCTCCCAAAATTCCAATGTCATTATTTATAGAAATAGAAAAAACTACCTTAAAATTTGTATGGAACCGTAGAAGACCTCAAATATCCAAAGCAACCTTGAGCAAAAAGAACAAACCTGGAGACATCACACTAATGGATTTTAAAATATGTTAGAAAGCCATAGTAATCAAAACAGCATGGTACTGGTATAAAAGCAGACACACCAACAAATGGAATGGGATAGAGTTCACAGAAATCAACCCTCACACCTATGGTCAATTGATTTATGACAAAGATGCTAAGAATGCACAATGGGGAAAGGACGGTCTCTCCAATAAATGGTATGGGGAAAATTGGATATTCACGTGCAAAAGAATAAAAAAGACCCTTGTTTCATCCCTTATACAAGAATCAACTCAAAATGGATCAAATACTTAAATGTAAGACCTGAAACTGTAAAAGTACTAGAAGAAAACGGGAGAAAAGCTCCATGACATTGGTATGGGCAGAGATTTCTTGGATATGACCCCCAAAACATAGAAAATCAAAGCAAAAAATAGACAAATGGGATTGCATCAAACTAAAAAGCCTCTGCACAGCAAAGCAAGCAATTAACATAGTGAAGAGACAACCCACAGATTTGGAGAAAATATTTACAAATTGCATGTTGTATAGGGGTTAATATTCAAAATATATAAGGAACTCAAACTAATTAATAGCAAGGAAAAAAAACCCTATTAAAAAAATGGGCAAAAGGCCAGGCAAGGTGGTTCATGTCTGTAATCCCAGCACTTTGGGAGGCTGAGGTGGGAGGATTGCTTGAGGCCAGGGGTTCGAGACCAGCTGGTCAACATAATGAGACCCTGTCACTACCAAAAAACACAAAAATTAGCCAGAAGTCGTGGCACATGCCTGTAGTCCCAGCTACTTGGGAGGCTGTGGCAGGAGGATGGCTTTAGCCTAGGAGTTTGAGGCTACGGTGAGCGATGATTACACCACTGCACTCCAGCCTGGGTGACAGAGCAAGACCCCATATCAAAAAAAAAAGAAAAAAAAAAAAAAGAAAAAAAAGAAAAACAAAAAGAAAAGAGCAAAGGACCTGAGTAGACATTTCTCAAAAGGAGGCGTACAAACACACAAATGGGCATCAAATATATGAAAAAATGCTCAATATCTCCAGTCACTGGAAAAATGCAAATTAAAACCACAATGAGATATCACCTCATACATGTTAGATTGGCTATTATAAAAAGGATGAAAGCTAACAAATGTTGGCAAGGAAGTGGAGAAAGGGAACCTTTATACACTGTTGGTGGTATTGTAAAGCAGTATTGTTATTTTGTAAAACAGTGTGGAGCTTCTTCAAGAAACTAAAAATAGAACTATCATATGACCTAGCAATTCCACTTCTGAATATATTTCCAAAGGAATTGAAATCAGTATTTTGAAGAGATGTCTGTACTCCTGTGTTCATTGCAGCATTGTTCACAGTAGCTAAGATATGAAATAACCAAAGTACCCATCAACAGATGAATAGATTTTAAAAATGTGGTTTATATACAATGTGGGATACTATCCAGCCTTTAAAATGTAGGAAATTCTGCCATTAGCAACAACACGGATGGACGTTATGCTGAGTGAAATAAGCCAGGCACAGAGAAACAAATACTGCATGATCTCACTTATATGTGGAATCCAAGAAAGTTGAACTTACAGAAGTAGAGATTAGAATGGTGGTTACCAGAGGCTGGGGGTGGGGGTGACAGGTGGCATGGACAGGGAAATGAGAGATGTTGGTCAAAGGGTACCAAGTTTCAGTTAGACAGGAGGCATAGGTTTTAGTGATCTATTACACAGCATGGTGACTATAGTTAACAATACTGTATTGTGTATTTCAAAATAGTTAAAAGAATGGATTTTAAATATTCTCACCACAAAGAAATGATAAATATTTGAGGTTGATGGCTATGTTATTTAGCCTGATTTGATCATTCCTTAATGTACGCATGTATGAAAACATCATATTTTACCCCAGAAATAGATACAATTATTATTGGTAAATTAAAAATAAAATTAAACTTTAAAAAAGAGGAAAAAATATTTGAGGGGCCCGGTCATAAGGATGAGCCATTATCTTTACCAGGAGAAGCTTTTCCCTTAAAATGTCTATTGTCACCTAAGCTCATCTATTTGCTCTCTTGGCTTTGAAGGGGCTGAGATAAGTTTTCCAATTCTTAAACTTCTAAGTGTTTCACTCCATTTAAGAAGCTGCTGATGGTTCATTGCCTACTTTATGCCATTCATTCATTCATCCATTATTTATTGATCTCCCATTCAGTGCAAGATCCTGGGCTCAATACTGTGAAGAAAACAAATATAAATAGTACATTTCTGATCCTCACTTACAAGAAGCTTCTGGGCCAGTAGCAAAAACATACATTGAAACAATCAAGCATTATAGAAATACATAGAAAATAGGTATTTATTAGCAATATATAGTACATGGGAACCCAGAAAGGGAATAATTAATTCTACCTGGAGAACCTCTGAGATGGTTTCATAATGAGGTAAAACTTAATTCGGGTCTTAGAAGATGAGTTGTATTTTGATAGTTGAAGAATGGGGAGAAGGGACATCTAGATTTCAGAAATAGAATGAACATAATACGGAGGCTTGAAAATGCATGGCATCTTCTGCTATGGTCAGGTGAGGTTGGAACATGGGGCATATACATAGATTGAAGGTGCTGAGATAGGAAAGGTAGGCTGGTGTTGGACTTTGGAAGGCATTTAATTCCAAGGGCATTGAAACATAATTCTCGACACAAGGGAGAGCCATTGAAGTTTTCTGAGGAGGGCAGTCTCCTGAATGAATTATGTTTTACAAACATCATTCTGGCTTCACTGTAAAGAATGGGTGAATTTGTGGGCAGACAAACCCAGTAAGAAGCTTGTCCAAATAAGAGATAAGGAAAAGGAGACTCAAGACTATTTTATCAAATCCTGAGCCACTTATAATTTTTTTTTTCTGCTAAATTTAGGGAGAGTCCAATTGCAGGGTAAGCCCCTCTCTACTCTTCAAAACATGTGGCCATGAAGATTCACTGTCTATATAGATAGGAGCAAGCATAAGAAACATGCATGTTATAGAAGAGAAAAAAAACCGATTCTAACAACCTAATCAACTTGATTCTTTCTTTTTTTTATTTGTATAAATTTAAGGGGCACAAGTGCAGTTTGGTTACATGGATATATTGCTTAGTGGTTCAGTCTGGGCTTTTAGTGTAACATCACCTGAATAATGCACATAATACCCATTAAATAATTTTTCATCCCTCACCCCACTCTCACCCACCTCCCCTTTCCTTTAATTTAGAAAAGGATGATTTCCAGAAATACTTAAAGAATGAGGGCAGCAATTTAATTTTTAAAAAGCAGACATAAGAAGGGCATTTCTAAACTCTGTTAGACTGTTAGTATCAACGAGGCATTTATGGCACAGCTAGAGTTTGCGAGGCCTATGTGGAAGAAAAAAGACCTCACAAGCCCCAGTTAAGTTTGAAGAACCAGACATAGTCTCATAAGAAAACAACCAAGTATACCACGCCCTACACATGATAAGGGGGTTTGATAAGAAAATGCTCCAGGAGAGTTGTTTTCCTCAATCCTTTTTTTTTTCTTTTAAATAAGAAGAATTATGTTAGCTTTATTAACCCTGATGGCTTCAAAAACTCAAGGCAGGAAGCCAAAGGCAGGAGAGGAGGTTGAACATTTTCAGAGGACTGGTTTGGAAGTTCACAGTGGCCATATCCAAGGATTTAAGTCTTTGTTGTCATATAAAATTGAATGTGAATATGAACATTCTTTAGTAATGTGTATCTTATTCAATTAAATTCAACTTTTTTTTGTGGTGTATCTATTATGTGCAAGCCACTGTTCTAGAGTAAAAAGATGAGCAAGAAATTATCTTGGCTTTTTCCTATAAATGGGAGAGCAGAGGTATTTACTTCCACATCTGTATTTGATTAGAAACCTTCTCATTGTCCTACTGCTGATGAAATAAAAATCATGGAGGGAGGATGTGAAGTGAAATAGTGGTAGTGAGTTATTTTATTTGTATTATTATTATTTTTCTATTTTGCTGTCAGAGACTTGGCTGAACTTTTGTTCTGATCACTCTGTAAAGTTTATTTTTCTCATCTGAAATATGGGGGTAATAACTACAAATGTGAATGTGCCCAGCCCAGGGCCCCTGGGACTCAATAAATTAGGTTTATTTTCTCTCTTAGTGGATCAGATTCATTAGCATCACAACTTTCTCAAATGAGTTTATTATTTCTTTTGATGTCCCATGGCACTATTCCTTTTTTTTTTTTTTTTCTTTTAAAGACAGAGTCTGGCTCTGTTGCCCAGGCTGGAGTGCAGCGGTGCAATCTCGGCTCACTACAAGCTCCGCCTCCCGGGTTCATGCCATTCTCCTGCCTCAGCCTCCCGAGTAGCTGGGACTACAGGCGTCTGCCACCACGCCCAGCTAATTTTTGTATTTTTTTTTCAGCAGAGACGGGATTTCACCTTGTTAGCCAGGATGGTCTCGATCTCCTAACCTCGTGATCCGCCCGCCTTGGCCTCCCAAAGTGCTGGGATTACTGGCGTGAGCCACTGCGCCCGGCCTTTTTCTCTGTTTCCTTTGGTCTTTTTTCTCTTCCCCGTTGATGATTTCTCTTCCCTTTTTACCTTCCACAGCTGACTTCTGGTTTATCCTTTCCTCTGCTTCCTGATACTAAATGTCTGTCTGTTTTGATTCAAATAGGGAACTGACGTTTCCATTTTAACACCGTTGTGTTTATCATATAAATTCTTAGTTTTCCAATTCTAAATGAAAGGTGAATGCAATGTTTCATATTAATTTCAGAAACGTGGTGGTATCTTTTATTTTATTTAGCCTTGTCATCTCCCATTCTTCCTGGAGAGGTGATCTAGTGAAGAAAGGTCCATCCCTGTGTCTGCTGGAGATAAAAATTGCCCTAGTCAACTTTATAAATGGATTAATCTGTGTTTGATTATTGTTACAGGATAATTGGCCAGGCTAGCTTTTGCCACGGTACCTCCCTGTCCATTTTTTCCACTGTGCTCACACCCAGTACTCACAGGTGGCCAGATTTCAGATCTGCTATTCTGAGCAAAAAAACCAAGCTCTGGAATAAATGTTGGAAGGCAATTCCAATGAAGTTGTTTCATTTCTGCCCTTCAAGAGCACATGTTCTCTGGTTTGGAGAGGTGAACTGATCTCAGTGGGATTTACAGTGGATCTCTGGGAACCTCTCATCTACTTGTTTTTCTTTACATGGAAAATAATAGCATTCATTTTTTCATTCATACCATGTATCTACTTCGAGCTTCTTTGTGCCAGAATCTGTGCTAGGTACTCTATGTTGAACACTGTGCCTGGTAGCACAACACAATTTTACAGATGAGGAAACAGGTTCAGAGAGGGTGATGATGTTCCCATGAGCAGTTTTCTCAGATTCAAGCCCAGCTTCTCATGACTTTTATTCCTTCTCCCATTTTTGAACAACTACTGTGTGCTAGCCTCTGTGCTAGGCATGTTCATGCTTAATTTACCAACAGTAGAAATAAAGATTATTAACCCATTTTACACATGAGGACCCTGGAATATGGGCTTGAGCTTAAGTACTGAAGAGAATAGTTTTGAGAAGGAGTGGAAGGTAAGATTAGGAAGGCAGAATGAAGATCAGCTTACGGAAAGACTTGAATACTAAATGAAGGAGTATAGACTGTATCTGAGAGGTCATTGTAAACCCCATAGGCTCTTGTTTTTATTTTCCAGGAGAAATCGTACTCCTCAGACAAAAGCAGCTTAGGTTATTATACAAATAAGTGAATATGTGAAAATGTTTTCAGTTTTTGACATGAGGAAAACCTCTTAAAGGCATCACTATATTTAAATAATAATAAAACAGAAAAAAACAATATTTTGGTAAGATTTATCAGTCAAATAAATGAGAAGCTGGCTATATGGATTTGTGATAATTACAGTCACAGCAAAAACTACAATGCTAGTTTTTGACTCAAATACTGACTCAATATAAAAGGAAAATATATCAGCTTCAACGAAGGGCCCCCCCTTAGGGAGGATTCACTAGAATCAAGGTCAAGAATATCTACAAAGTCATAGCTGTAAATGATGGAAAAGCCTTATATAATTGGGATTTTACTTTAATCTCAAGTCATTTTCACTGATTTGGACACTGTGAGTTTCACATTCCCAGAATTTTACTTTTGATTATCTACGAAAAAAAGACTACCAAATAATTTAATAGTCTAAAAAAGATGTTGTGAAGATATTTAAAGTGCTTGGGAGCACAAATCATAATTGAGTGCCTCCATGTGTTTCAGAAAAACACCTTATATATAATTTATATACGCTCTACAGATGACTCTTTTTTTTTTTCAAGACAGAGTCTCGCTCTGTTGCCCAGGCTGGAGTGCAGTGGCCTGATCTCGGCTCACTGCAACCCCTACCTACCAGGTTCAAGAGATTCTCGTGCCTCAGCCTCCAAGTAGTTGGGATTACAGGCGTGCACAACCATGCCCGGCTAATGTTTAGTAAAGACGGGGTCTTGCCATGTTGGTCAGGCTGGTCTCGAACTCCTGGCCTCAAGTGATCCGTCTGCCTCGGCCTCCCAAAATGCTGGGATTATAAGTGTGAGTCTCCGTGTCCGGCCTACAGATGATTTTTATGATCTGCTAAAACTTTGTCCGGCCTACAGATGATTTTTATGATCTGCTAAAACTTTCCTAAGGACATCTATGAAGCCTCATTTTATTAATTTGGTTTTAGTATACATTTTAAGGTAAATTTACATATATGAAATCTTTCAAAATATTCTCAGTAACAAAGTAGTAGATTTTTATATATGTGTTTATAAAATTCAAATATATATGTGTATTTTAGTATATTATACCAAGTAAATTAGATACATTTCAAAGATGAAAAAAGGTTATTAGAGCAAAGGACATTCATATGAATAAATTGGCAGTCATTACTTGATTTTTAGACTTGCCACCTGCTTCATTTATTTGCAATTAGTATCTGCTGATTAGAACTAGAAACTTCCTTTTGCTAATATAGTTCAGAATATTTTGAAAGATAAAACATCAGAATCTTATTTCACTAAAGTCATTGAGCACAATTATATATTACATATGACAATAGTTATATTAAATTTGACATAAAAACTAGGGGATTATGTGACCCATGCTGAAAATATCATAAAGAAAACAGCATAGAATATACAGCTGACTTCAATATTCACTTTTTTTCCTCTGTAAAACTGTATGTCTACATATTTAGGGTGGAAAGGGAATCTGAGGCTATTATCCTACATAAATCAAAGCTCTCCATTATGCATTACCTTCCATTTTCTTTGTAGTTCAGCTAGAAGTAGTTTTCTTTTTTGCCCATACTTTCTAGATATTTATGTAAATTCTCAATTCCCATGGATGCTTACAGCCTTTTCCTTTTGAAGGTGTTCTCAGACTAGCTCTGGTATTCTCAAGAGTAAAGAGGATGTGTTGTACATACTTTGTATCTCTTCAAGTGCCTGGTACAGTGTTCTGTACACAATGAAAAGTTTTTTTTTGTTGTTGTTGTTTTTTTTTTGTGGTGGAGTCTCCCTCTGTCGCCCAGGCTGGAGTGCAGTGACACGATCTCGGCTCACTGCAACCTCCGCCTCCTGGGTTCAAGTGATTCTCCTGCCTCAGCCTCCCGAGTAGCTGGGATTATAGGTGTGGGCCACCATGCCCGGCTAATTTTTGTATTTTTTTTAGTAGAGACGAGGTTTCACCAGGCTGATATCCAACTCCTGACCTCAGGTGATCCGCCCGCCTCGGCCTCCAAGAGTGCTGGGATTACAGGAGTGAGCCACCACGCCCGGCCACACTAAAAACTTAATGGAAGTTTTTAAATGATGGTGGTGTTAGGATTGATGGTGATGGTGACGGTGGTGATGAAAATGGTGACGGTGGTGATGAATGATAGTGATGGTGCTACACTGGGCCACGTAGCAGTTTCAGATCACCAAAAACATAATGGCATCCATTGCACTGTGAAGCCAGGCAGTGGACTATTTAAAAATGGTTATAGCTTAAATGTAGCTTGTATCTTTTTAAGCCAATAGGGTAAGAGTGTAGAGACTCTGGAGCTGGAGTGCCTAAGTTAAAAAGTTTTCTATTCCACTTACTAATTCTAAAACCTTGTGCAAGTACCTTAATTGCTCCATGCCTCAGTTTCCTCATCTGTAAAATGGAGACACTAATAGTATCTACTTTTAAGGGCTGTTATACAGACTAAATGGCTGGCAGTTATATAATGGACTTAGAAGACTCTCTGCTACACAGTAAATAGTTGATAAATGGAGCTATTATTCTTATTATTAAATAAAGTTTTAAAATAAAAAGATACATGCTCATTATAGAAAAATTAAAAAGTACAAAAACAGAAAAAAGAATATCACTCAGTGTTCCATCTTCCAGAGCAACCACTTGTTAATATTTTGACATATTTACTTTTATTGTTTTCACAGCTTTTAAAATAAACAATTTTAAAAATTCATTTAAATTATGTTTTAAGCTGCTTTTGCCTTTGGAGGAAAAGAAAACTGAATTAGTTCACTTCAACATCCACTGATCTCTTTTTATGACAATTGCATGATGCTGGCAGGTCGTATCTCAACTCTGTAATAACATTTATCTCGATTTTCTATTCTGCAACTTTCTTTTGAGCATGTTTTGTAGTTGAGGATTTGTGCAAAATATATATGACTGTCCTTGCCATTTCTGAAGCAGTCTTCAGAGAAGTTATATCTTTGAATATAACTTTATTATTTTTGGTCCCAAAGTGAGGATTCATGATTACTGTATCTAATGACTTGGACATTCTCTTAAATTATGAGCACATATCACAGTAAACCATGACAACATTTGCTAAGTCAAACTCTTCCACATTCCTATTAAATATTTTCAATGCATCTTCATCTATGTCCAATACAACCACAACCCTGCTCCTACCATTGTAGCTTGGATGCTAAGCACTCTACCACCATGTTCTAGATCTGCAACCACTTTAATTTCAATGTCATCCCCTGTGTAGTGGATTGTATAGAGCACACAGGCTTAAATATACACGCTGGCCAGGTACTATTCTAGAAGTCACCTGGCTGTTTGAATCCATCCACTTAATGCAGCTGACATTGTAGGCCTTTAAGCCTTAATTTCTTCACTTTTTTAAAAAGTGTGGGCTCACAGGGTTTAACAGTGCACCTTTGCTGGGGCTGAAACTGTTTTCACATTTATACTGGTTTAATAATTGTATATCTTAAGTTATGCAACTTAGTAGTGTAGTCTGAGAATTGATAAGATATGCCGTTGACAAATTTAGGTAAAAACATTTGGCAATCATAAAAATGACATATTCAGACTGGAAACGTGGAAAAATGTTTAAGATAGTGTTAAGTGAAAAAGGCAGAATGTAAAATTAACATGCGTATGCTATGTATACAATTATGTAAAATTAAATGTGCAAAATAAAGTTACTATTAGCGGGGTAGGATTGTGTATAATTTATTATAATTATCATTATTAGCCTTATTATTAATGTTGTTATTGTTACTTTAACCTTCCTATGTCAAATTTATTTTTAAAAACATGGTGCCCAGTTGAATTGTAATTGTTCCATGGCTGATGACAGTGTGAACTCAGCTATCCCCGCATACCATGGGCCTGGAAGGAAGATGTAAAGAACTGCCAAGGTGGTATGCACTTGGTACAGCCTCGTACTCACAAGCTTAGTGTTGGGTTAGTTTGAGCAAATGGAGCCATGGTGGTACATATCCTGAGGTTGTTCAGTTCAGCAACATCAGTCAGATGTGGTGTCGTGGCACCCTGGGACTAGCATTCCATTGGCAGGAAAGGGTTGAGTGTGTGTTGAGGGGAAGGAGGAAGAGGAAAAGATACAGGTAGGGTCAAAAGGAAGAGGTGGAGGATGCAAGGTCTAAGACAAGAGAAGTTCAGGAGGGCAAGTTTCCTTGAACCATAAGCTGTAGCAAACATTTAGACAGCTGTGAATTGCATATACTGTTTTAAATGATACTGTATCATCTCTACAAATATCTACATTTCGTTTGCCACCATTTCTTGATATTTACATAAAAAGGAGTATTTCAGTTGGAGATTACACGCCATCTCTACTGGCAATCCTGAGGGGTGAGAGGCATAGTGACTTGGCAGGGGAGATTGAGGAGGACATTTGTAAAACCTGTGAAAACGTCACAGGACAAATAAACATTTAAACTGCCGGAGGTTTTCCTAATGAAGCAGCCAGATTATTACGCTGTGCATCCTGCCCTGCCAATGGTAACTTGACCCTGGCCCAGATGAGTAGCAATATTTGCCAGGTTTCAATGAATTCCAATAGCAGTAATTTCACTACCTGATTTTGAGGAGGGAGACCGGAGGTACAGGCTGGCGAAAAGCCTTAAGTTGTTCAGAAACACTTATTTGTTGGACTCATTTCAGAAGCATCTCTTAAAACGGAAGGATGAGGTGCCTCTATTTCACAGAATGACTGCCTGCTGCCAGATTAGAATTTTCCCCGTAAGACCTCTCTCGTTGAGGAGGGTAGCAATAGCAAGTCATTTGGACAGATGGAGCTTTTCTCAATTAAAAGGAAACCCTTATTTAAAACCAAAAGGACATTTTAATTTAATTTTACCTCTTGGGTAAAAGAAAATAATAGCAATCTATATTTTCCTTTTCACACAGTTTTTATAAAACTTTATCTCTGGGAGTTTTATTTTACTTCCAGCCCAGGGAGGGTTATGGTTTCAGGGTTACAGAGGGCTTCTGTTGGATGTACTTGCTGAAACTGTCTGGAGCCTATGTTTTATTAAAATCGACATTAAAAGCAGAAAATAGTCCCTGCAAAAGGAGTAGAAAGTAGTTCATGCTGTGGCACTTGCAGAAATATAAGAGCAGTGAAAAATTTAATACTCAGAAGCAAAAACAGGAAGGACAAGAAATTCACTTTCAGGGAGAGCTGGAGGACTTTGGAGGACTTCCTCCGTAATCCTATCTTCTCTCCCTGTATTTGTGTAACTAATCCCCACCATCTGCGCAAACAGATCAAGGGACACGCATCTTTGGGGTGTTTCTCTGGGAGACAGTTTGTATCTCTGGGGTGAGTGGATGACTGTCACTAATTGATTCCACCTTAGAAGGCTGAATGGGATAGTTAACGAGTGCAGTTTCCTTAGCGCATTTCAAATGAATCTGCACAAAATTACAGGAAAAAAAAAGTGTGGAGCTTTGAAGGTTTTCTGGCTTATGAAATTTTCCAGCAGTTTAATGATTGACTAAATACATATTAGCAAGTTTAAAACCCAGGAACACTGGGCAGATAGACCTAATCGGGCTTTTGAACAACTCAGTGGGGACTGGGGAATGTAGGCAGCTGATGTGAATATTCCACCACACTTTGGATGACTACTGAAGTGTAGGCAGGGCTGGGGTAGGCATGTGTCATCCCTGGACTTGGTCCAGAAGAGAGGTGATAGATTTTCCTTTGAGTAAACACCACATTCCTAAGCCCCTGTCCCACCATGCTCTATGAATGCATTTACTCTTTTGCTTGTATGTAATATCAATATTTAATTGTAATTATAATCTATATACTGGGTGTGTGGGGTAAGACAACATAGGGACCTGTGTTTCAGGAGCCCAAGTGTGGTTGTGGAATGGGCACATACAAAAATGCACAATAAAATAGCATAACTGACTGCGTGCGGTGGTTCATGCCTGTAATTCCAGCACTTTGGGAGGCCAAGGTGGGAGAATTGCTTGACACCAGGAGTTCAAGACCAGCCTGGGAATCATAGTGAGAACTCCATGTTTCCCCCCCCAAAAAACAGCCAGGCATGGCTGCACGTGCCTGTAGTCCCAGCTAATCAGAAAGCTGAGGCAGGAGGATTGCTTGAGCCCAGTAGTTTGCAGCTGCAGTGAGCTATGATGGTGCCACTGTACTCCAGCCTGGGCGAAAGAATGAGATATCATATAAAAAAAAAAAGAAAAGCATAACTATTAAAATAATTCGGATATTTAGAAAGTGGTAAAACCACTTTGGAAAAACGTTTAGCAGTACATGCTAACATAAAACATACATCTATCCTGCGACCCAGCAGCTCCTCTTCTGGACATATCCCCAACAGAACTGAGTGCACATGTTCACAAAAAAGATATTTACAAGAATGTGCATAGCAGCTTTATTCATAATAATCTTCAAATGGGAACAACCCAAATGTCTATTCACAGGAGAATAGAGAAATAAATTGTGGCATATTCATAAAATGGAATACTACACAAAAGAGCACATACTGTACAATTCCGTCTATATAAAGCTTAAAAACAGGCAAATTAATCTATCATGATGGAAGCTATAATAGTGGTTACCTTTAGGTGCCCAAGTATTGATTACAAGTCTGGTGAGATGCTGGGAGTGTTTGATATCTTGATTTGGGTGGTGGTTACAGGTGTGCACATGTGAAAATTAAGCTGTACACTTAAAATTTGTACCTTTTGCAATATGTAAGCCATATTTTCATAAAATAATTGTATACAATGATTACATTAAAAATGAAATAAACTAGCTCAGTGCCGTGGGTGTCTATAATCCCAGCTACTTGGGAGGCTGAGGTGGGAGGATGGCTTGAGTCGAGGAGTTGTGGGATCCAGTGCACTATGCTGATTGGGTGTCCACACTAAGTTTGGCATTGATATGGTGACCTCTGGGGAGTGGGGGATCACCTAGTTGCCTAAGGAGAGGTGAACCGGCCCAGGTCAGAAATGGAGCAGGTCAAAACTCTTGTGCTCATCAGTAGTGGGATTGAGCCTGTGAATAGCCACTGTACTACAGACTGGGCAATATAGCAAGACCCCATCTCTAAAAAAAAATAAGTAAAATAAAATAAGATAAAATAAAATAGCGATATGGTAACTCTGGTGAGGTAACCATAGATTTTTTCTGGGAGAATGAGATACATACACGAGGGACATCTGACCTAGTGTGCTGAAGGGGTTTGAGCCATCTGGTCAAGATTTGGAGGATTTGGACATGAGTCAAGAGGCAGTGTTTGTAGTCTAAAGAGTTGTTTGGGGCCAAAAGTAGGGCAGTGGGAATGGAGAGAGACAGAAGTAAGGGCTTTTCAGAGGTAGAATGAGTAAGAGTCTCAAGTGATTGAAAATGTGTGTGTGTGGAGGGTGGGGTAGAGGGAAACGCTGAGGATAAAGACAATGGCTCTATGTGTTCTTTGTGTGACTGGGTTGCTGATGTTGCTAATAGAGAAGGTTGAAGGAAGAACACATTTGGAGGCTTCTTAAATCACATGATCAGTTGGCTTGACCTGGCAGCAGTCAGAACTAGCATTTACATTAACTAACAGCACTTCATACATGACTTCAATTCTGGTTCATTTTTTTCTACAAATACGGTCTTATAGCATAAAGCCCTTATACTATGTCTGTTTGATGTAGATCCTATGTAGATCCTTTTCAGTGCCCTGAAGAGAAGTTTCAAAATGTTTCATTGTGATGATATTTATACATTTATATATTTTGGCACATTCTGCACTTGAATCTTCTTTAACAAACTCAGATTTATTCTGGAGTATTGTTAATTTTGTGAAGAAATGCTAACGTGAATTTCTGAGCTGTGATTGCAGTCTTCTATCAAATTCAGGAGGCTAGGTACAATGGTATGTAGAGGGGCATAGGTTAGCTCTTATCATCTGCTTAAATTTGCTGGGGGTTGCTCTAATTCATCTGACTGTTTTTGCCCATTTTGAGTTATTGTAGCTGAGTGCTATGGTAACTTAGGGTGATGTTCACCCAGAGGAGTTTTGGGCCCAATAAAAGCCTCTTAGAGGTGGAAGGTAGCTTGTCCTCTGCTTGTTTACTGCTTCCTGACAAAACTGTTATCTCCCTTTTGTTTAAAACTTAATTAATGTGTTTTGGGTATACATTCCTTTTCATTTCCTCAGTGTTCAGTGTTAAGCTGACTGGATGTTATCTGGTTGTCAGGGAGAGTTACGGTGGGTTGTGGATGCCGTCTGTGCCCTCCCCATCAGCCCAGGTCTACAGGCTGAATAAGCCATCTTATTTCCTAGGCTGGGTCAAAGTAACTGATATGGCTCATCCTCATGCCTTTCCTGCCCTGGGGGCAGGGTAAGAATGGCTGACAGAGAGCTTCCTGTTTCCTGTTTGCCTCTAGGAGAGCACAATTCTAAATGACCCCACTTTTCTGCCTTGGAAAGGCAATTGTCCTCTGCTCTAAATCAACACTCATGGGAAGTCACCTGCAATTCTTTTCTTCATAATGCCTCGCCTTCTAGAGATAACACTTAGTTAAGAATTCCTTGCTGTGCTGCTTGTTAGAGGAAAAAATGAAAATAGTAAAATTGCTGATGAATTACAGCTATTGCTGTAGCTATTTTGAGGAAGACTTTTAGAAATTAAAATATTAATGAATATTTTGAGTATGTAAAAGATCATGTCTTTAATCTGGAAATTCTTATAATAAATTTTTGATTTACAGTTTTAAAAGCAAGAGAAATTATTTTTCTAGGTCAATCTGTTAAATTTGTGAATTTGAACAGATTAATTTTATGCCTCATAAAATCAGTGAGGATTTTCAGTTAAGCATTGATTTTGTGAAATGTGTAAGAAGATTACCAAATTCACATTTGGAGCCAGACATTTAACTCTTACGTGGCACTTAACCTGAGATTCCAGACTCTCTATGCTCTGACTCTGTGTGTTTTCTGTGTTCTGTGTTCTGATGCTCTTTGAAACTCTCTGTTCCTGTGAAATCCATAGACTCACAGACCTCTGACCTTGCTCTGCCGTTTTTCCAAACTGTGGGGCAGCGATTCTCAAACTTTAGTGTGTATCAGAATCACCTGGAGGGCTTGTTACACTGCAGATTGCTGGGCCTCACCATAGCTTCTGATTCAGTAGATCTGGGATGAGGTCTGAGAATTTCCATTTCTAAGGAATGACCAAGGGATGCAGATTCAGCTGGTCCAGGGACCATACTTTAAGGATCACTGCATGAGGCCTTTGCTTGAAACATTTGTGGTAAGCAGAATAATGGCCCTCCCGATTTGCCCACATCTCAATCCCCAGAACATGTGTATATGTTATCTAACATGGGAAAAGGGACTTTGCAGATGTGATTAAGTGAAGGATCTTGAGATGGGGAGATTACTCTGGATTATATGGATAGGCCCAGTATAATCACAAGAGTCCTTATAAGAGGGAAATCGGTGGCTCAAAGGCAGGAAAAGGAGATGTGATGACAGTAGCAGAGGTTGGAGCGATGCACTTTGAAGATGAAGGAAGGGTTCATAAACCAAGAAATTCAGGCAGTCTTGAGAAGATGGAAAAGACAAAGAAATGAATTCTCCCTGGGAGCCTCCAAAAAGAGCACAGTTCTACCAACACATTGATTTTAGCACCATGAGATTGATTTCAGTTTCTTACCTCCAGAGCTATAAGATAATAAATTTCTGTTTTTTTTAAGCTGATAAATGTGTGGTAGATTGTTAGAGCAACCACAGGAAACTAATACAGTGTCCACCCCATACTATAGTCTATCTGAACCTTATCCACTTTAGCTCAAATTTTAATAAAAGTCTACTTCAACCTGCATCTTCATGTTTACACAGTGATCTCAGTCCCAAACTGCCTATCCTCTGGGAATTCCTAATGCATTTATTATCTTGACCAGTTATGTAGATTCAAAGAATCTCATTCATTTAATGGTTTGTTAATATTGAAAACCCCAAGCTGAGACTAATGATGAAAAGCTATAATTTTTGCTCATGAAGAGCTCCTAATTCATCAGGGGAGGCAGATATACAGGACAAACTTAATAATATATATCATATACATGAATATGTCAAAAAACTACATGTGATTTGTGTGTATCATATATCATATACCTAATATATACTACCTTAGAGTATGATCATTCATTTATGTTTTTCTACAAAGAGATTGTAAACTTCTGGTTAGGAGGGATAATTTCTAATACTACTAGTTTCTTGAAAATAGTAATGTGTCTTCTTTTGAGTTATGTTAATTATTTTTAAAAGGCTGGTAGAAAAAATATACTTTTCCTGTGTTAGGATCACATAAACTATTATTTCACAAGTACATTTTATTTAATAAAGTTGTTCAAAACTTTGGGTCCGTAGTGGAAGACAGCAGAGAGAAAAGATAAGGATCTCCTTTTTTTTAAGTTGTTTTTTAAAGTTTTTTTATTTTTATTTTTTTATTATACTTTAAGTTCTAGGGTACATGTGCACAACATTCAGGTTTGTTACATTTGTATACATGTGTCATGTTGGTGTGCTGCACCCATTAACTCGTCATTTACATTAAGTATATCTCCTAATGCTATCCCTCCTCTCTCCCCGCACCCTATGACAGGCCCCTGTGTGTGATGTTCCCCACCCGGTGTCCAAGTGTTCTCATTGTTCATTTCCCACCTATGAGTGAGAACATGTGGTGTTTGGTTTTCTGTCCTTGGGATATTTTGCTGAGAATGATGGTTTCCAGCTTCATCCATGTCCCGACAAAGGACATGAACTCATCCCTTTTTATGGCTGCATGGTATTCCATGGTGTATATATGCCACATTTTCTTAATCCAGTCTATCATTCATGGACATTTGGGTTGGTTCCAAGTCTTTGCTATTGTGAATAGTGCCACAATAAACATACATGTGCATGTATCTTTATAGTAGCATGATTTATAATCCTTTGGGTATATACCCAGTAATGGGATGGCTGGGTCAAATGGTATTTCTAGTTCTAGATCCTTGAGGAATTGCCACACTGTCTGCCACAATGGTTGAACTGGTTTACAGTCCCACCAACAGTGTAAAAGTGTTCCTATTTCTCCAAATCCTCTCTGGCACCTGTTGTTTCCTGACTTTTTAATGATTGCCATTCTAACTGGTGTGAGATGGTATCTCATTGTGGTTTTGATTTGCATTTCTCTGATGACCAGTGATGATGAGCACTTTTTCATATGTCTGTTGGCTGCATAAATGTCTTCTTTTGAGAAGTATCTGTTCATATCCTTTGCCCACTTGTTGATGGGGTTGTTTGTCTTGTAAATTTGTTTAAGTTCTTTGTAGATTCTGGATATTAGCCCTTTGTCAGATGGGTAGATTGTGAAACTTTTCTCCCATTCTGTAGGTTGCCTGTTCACTCTGATGGTAGTTTCTTTTGCTGTGCCGAAGCTCTTTAGTTTAATTAGATCCCATTTGTCTATTTTGGCTTTTGTTGCCATAGTTTTTGGTGTTTTAGTCATGAAGTTCTTGCCCATGCCTATGTCCTGAATGGTATTGCCTAGGTTTTCTTCTAGGGTTTTTCTGGATTTAAGTCTGACATTTAAGTCTTTAATCTATCTTGAATTAATTTTTCTATAAGGTGTAAGGAAGGGATCCTGTTTCAGCTTTCTACATATGGCTAGCCAGTTTTTCCAGTACCATTTATTAAACAGGGAATCCTTTCCCCATTTCTTGTTTTTATCAGGTTTGTCAAAGATCAGATGGTTGTAGATGTGTGGTATTATTTCTGAGGGCTCTGTTCTGTTCCATTGATCTATATCTCTGTTTTGGTACCAGTACCATGCTGTTTTGGTTACTGTAGCCTTGTAGTATAGTTTGAAGTCAGGTAGCGTGATGCCTCCAGCTTTGTTCTTTTGGCTTAGGATTGTCTTGGCAATTGCAGGCTCTTTTTTGGTTCCATATGAAATTTAAAGTAGGGTTTTCCAATTCTGTGAAGAAAGTCATTGGTAGCTTGATGGGGATGGCATTGAATCTATAAATTACCTTGGGCAGTATGGCCATTTTCATGATATTGATTCTTCCTATCCATGAACATGGAATGTTCTTCCATTAGTTTGTGTCCTCTTTTATTTCGTTGAGCAGTGGTTTGTAGTTCTCCTTGAAGAGGTCCTTCACATCCCTTGTAAGTTGGATTCCTAGGTATTTTATTCTCTTTGAAGCAATTGTGAATGGGAGTTCACTCATGATTTGGCTATTTGTCTGTTATTGGTTTATAGGAATGCTTATGATTTTTGCACATTGATTTTGTATCCTGAGACTTTGCTGAAGTTGCTTATCAGCTTAAGGAGATTTTGGGCTGAGACAATGGTGTTTTCTAAATATACAATCATGTCATCTGCAAACAGGGACAATTTGACTTCCTCTTTTCCTAATTGAATACCCTTTATTTCTTTCTTTTGCCTGATTGCCCTAGCCAGAACTTCCAACACTATGTTGAAAAGGAGTGGTGAGAGAGGGCATCCTTGTCTTGTGCCAGTTTTCAAAGAGAATGCTTCCAGATTTTGCCCATTCAATATGATATTGGCTGTGGGTTTGTCTTAAATAGCTCTTATTATTTTGAGATATCTCCCTTCAATACCTAGTTTATTGAGAGTTTTTAGCAGGAAGGGCTGTTGAATTTTGTCAGAGGTCTTTTCTACATCTATTGAGATAATCAGGTGGTTTTTGTCTTTGGTTCTGTTTATAGGATGGATTACATTTATTGATTTGCATATATTGAACCAACCTTGCATCCCAGGGATGAAGCCAACCTGATCATGGTGGATAAGCTTTTTGATGTGCTGCTGGATTCGGTTTGCCCTATTTTGAGGATTTTCACATCGATGTTCATCAGGGATATTGGTTTAAAATTCTCTTTTTTTGTTGTGTCTCTGCCAGGCTTTGCTATCAGGATGATCCTGGCCTCATAAAATGAGTTGAGGAGGAGTCTCTCTTTTTCTATTGATTGGAATAGTTTCGGAAGGAATGGTACCAGCTCCTCCTTGTACCTCTGGTAGAATTCGGCTGTGACTCCATCTAGTCCTGGACTTTCTATGGTTGGTAGACTCTTAATTATTGCCTCCATTTCAGAGCCTGTTATTGGTCTATTCAGAGATTCAACTTCTTCCTGGTTTAGTCTTGGGAGGGTGTATGTGTCAAGGAATTTATCCATTTCTTCTAGATTTTCTAGTTTATTTGCATAGAGGTGTTTATAATATTCTCTGATGGTAGTTTGTATTTCTCTGGGATCAGTGGTGATATCCCCTTTATCATTTTTTATTGCGTCTATTTGATACTTCTCTCTTTTCTTCTTTATTAATCTTGCTAGCGGTCTATCAATTTTGTTGCTCTTTTCAAAAAACCTGCTCCTGGATTCATTAATTTTTTGAAGGGTTTTTTGTGTCTCTATCTCCTTCAGCTCTGCTCTGATCTTAGTTATTTCTTGCCTTCTGCTAGCTTTTGAATGTGTTTGCCCTTGCTTCTCTAGCTCCTTTAATTGTGATGTTAGGGTGTCAATTTTAGATCTTTCCTGCTTTCTCTTGTGGGCATTTAGTGCCCTGGATATAGTGTCCTAGATATCCTTGTTAACCTTCTGTCTTATTGATCTGTTTAATATAGACAGTGGGGTGTTAAAGTCTCCCGTTATTATTGAGTGGGAGTCTACATCTGTTTTTAGGTCTCTAAGGACTTGCTTTATGAATCTGGGTGCTCCTATATTGGGTGCATATGTATTTAGAATAGTTAGCTTTTCTTGTTGAATTGATCCCTTTACCATTATGTAATGGCCTTTTTTGTCTCTTCTGATCTTTGTTGGTTTACAGTCTGTTTTATCAGAGACTAGGATTGCAACCCCTGCATTTTGTTGTTTTCCATTTGCTTGGTAGATCTTCCTCCATCCCTTTATTTTGAGCCTATGTGTGTCTCTGCACATGAGATGGGTCTCCTGAACACAGCACACTGATGGGTCTTGACTCTTTATCCAATTTGCCAGTCTGTGTCTTTTTTTTTTTTTTTTTTTGAGACAGAGTCTTGCTCTGTTGCCCAGGCTGGAGTGCAGAGGCATGATCTCGGCTCACTGCAAGCTCCACCTCCCGGGGTCATGCCATTCTCCTGCCTCAGCCTCCCAAGTAGCTGGGACTATAGACACCCACCACCATGCCCGGATATTTTTTTGTATTTTTTAGTAGAGATGGGGTTTCACCATGTTAGCCAGGATGGTCTCAATCTCCTGACCTCGTGATCCACCCGTCTCGGCCTCTCAGAGTGCTGGGATTACAGGCATGAGCCACCGCGCCTGGCCCAGTCTGTGTCTTTTAATTGGAGCATTTAGTCCATTTACATTTAAGGTTAATTTGTTGTGTATGAATTTGATCCTGTCTTTATGATGTTAGCTCGTTATTTTGCTCAGTAGTTGATGCAGTTTCTTCCTAGCATCAAGGTCTTTACAATTTGGCATGTTTTTGCAGTAGCTGGTACCAGTTGTTCCTTTCCATGTTTAGTGCTTCCTTCAGGAGCTCTTGTAAGGCAGGCCTGGTGGTGACAAAATCTCTCAGCATTTGCTTGTCTGTAAAGGATTTTATTTCTCCTTCACTTATAAAGCTTAGTTTGGCTCAATATGAAATACTGGATTGAAAGTTCTTTCCTTTAAGAATGTTGAATATTGGCCCCACTTTCTTCTGACTTGTAGAGTTTCTGCCAAGAGATCCACTGTTAGTCTGATGGGCTTCCCTTTGTGGGTAACCTGATTTTTCTTTCTGGCAAATCTGACAATCATGTGTCTTGGAGTTGCTTTTTTGAGGAGTATCTTTGTGGCATTCTCTGTATTTCCTGAATTTGAATGTTGGCCTGCCTTGCTAGGTTGGGGAAGTTCTCCTGGATAATATCCTGAAGAGTCTTTTCTAACTTGGTTCCATTCTCCCTGTCACTTTCAGGTACACCAATCTGACATAGATGTGGTCTTTTCACATAGTCCCACATTTCTTGGAGACTTTGTTCATTTCTTTTTACTCTTTTTTCTCTAAACTTCTTTTCTAGTTTCATTTCATTCATTTTATCTTCAGTCACTGATACCCTTTCTTCCAGTTGATTGAATCGGCTACTGAAGCTTGTGCATGCGTCACGTAGTTCTTGTGCCATGGTTTTCAGCTCCATCAGGTGATTTAAGTTCTTCTCTATGCTGTTTATTCTAGTTAGCCATTCATCTAGTCTTTTTTCAAGGTTTTTAGCTTCTTTGTGATGGGTTCAAACATTCTCCTTTAGCTTGGAGAAGTTTGTTATTACTGATCATCTGAAGCCTACTTTTGTCAGCTCATCAAAGTCATTCTCCATCCAGCTTTGTTCCATTGCTGGCAAGGAGCTGTGTTCCTTTGGAGGAGAAGAGGCACTCTGATTTTTAGAATTTTCAGCTTTTCTGCTCTGGTTTCTCCCCATCTTTGTGGTTTTATCTACTTTTAGTCTTTGATGATGGTGACCTACAGATGGGGTTTTGGTATGGATGTCCTTTCTGTTTGTTAGTTTTCCTTCTAACAGTCAGGACCCTCAGCCGCATGTCTTTTGGCGTTTGCTGGAGGTCCACTCCGGACCCTGTTTGCCTGGGTATCACCAGCAGAGGCTGCAGAACCGCAAATATTGCAGAACAGCAAATGTTGCTGCCTGATCCTTCCTCTGGAAGCTTCATCTCAGAGGGGCACCCGGTTGTATGAGGTGTCAGTAGGCCCCTACTGGGAGATGTCTCCCAGCTAGACTACTCGGGGGTCAGGGACCCACTTGAAGAGGCAGTCTGTCCATTCTCAGATCTGAAACTCTGTGCTGAGAGAACCACTACATTCTTCAAAGCTGTCAGACAAGGACATTTAAGTCTGCAGAAGTTTCTGCTGCCTTTTGTTCAGCTATGCCCTGCCCCCAGAGGTGGAGTCTACAGAGGCAGGAAGGCCTCCCTGAGGTGTGGTGGGCTCTACCCAGTTCGAGCTTTCAGGCTGCTTTGTTTACCTACTCAAGCCTCAGCAATGGCAGACACCCCTCCCCCAGCCTCGCTGCCACCTTGCAGTTCGATCTCAGATTGCTGTGCTAGCAGTGAGCAAGGCTCCGTGGGCTTACGACCCTCTGAGCCATGCACAGGATATAATCTCCTGGTGTGCCATTTGCTAAGATCATTGTAAAAGTGCAGTATTAGGGTGGCATTGTCCAAATTTTCCAGGTACTGTCTTTCATGGCTTCCCTTGGCTAGGAAAGGGAATTCCCCGATCCCTTGTACTTCCTGGGTGACGCGATGCCCCGCCCTGCTTCCACTCACACTCTGTGGGCTGCACCCACTGTATAACAAGCCCCAGTGAGATGAACCTGGTACCTCAGTTGGAAATGCAGAAATCACCCGTCTTCTGCATTGCTCATGCTGGGAGCTGTAGACTGTAGCTGTTCCTATTTGGCCATCTTGGAACTGCCCATCAAGAGTCTTTTTCTTGGAACCAACACTTCATCATGAAAAGAGCATTGAATAGGAGTTAAGAAGCCAAAATTCTTGTTTTGGAGCAAATAATTCTTCTGTAAAATGAGTGAATCTAGTTTGATTGTCTCTAAGATTCTTTCAGATCTGGAAGTCTATGTTTATATAATCTTTGTATCTCTTACAACCCGAAGCACATATGCCTTGCACAAGAGAGGAACTCTTAAATAAATAAAGCAATCCAAGTGTTATTTTGGAAGTATCAAGCTGTTTTATATTCCATACATTGCTAACATGTAAGTATTTCTGTTTCTGGAGCAAAATGGAGTTCTTAGACACAAAGCAAAATAAAATTTCAAAATCAAGATAAAATTATTTACTTGCAAGTGAATTTAGGTGGGTTAATGTACTGTAACAACAGTGTATAGGTAGCATCTTTTGTTCTGTATTAACTTAAAAAAAGTCTGAATGTCCTAAGCACCTTACAACATCAGGGACAGGTATTCAAGTAACACACAATGAAGTGAAGATCCAGCAATCAGTAGGCCAATTTGACAAGTGAGGGTTATGAGAGATTATAATTCAGTCTAGGACAATTCTTCAAAAATCATCAATCAAGATATTTCTGGTTATGCTGAGTCATGTGTTAATTCTTCAACTGACAACAACAAGAAATGATGGCTAAACTTAAAAAATATGTCTTTGAATGCATCTGTGAGTTATCAAAGCAGAGAGTGGTTGAGGGGCTGAAATCCTGGAGAAATGAGAAGCACAAAAATGAACCCAATTTTTGTTGCCATTTTCTCTCTAGAGGCATTGGGTGATTGACAAATGGAGAATAAAATGTAAAAAAGCTGAATAGAAAAGGGTGTCTGAGAGGCTTAAAATCCTAAGTTTAGTTTTTACTAATATTATGTAGCTGAAGGAACATATTGGAATTTAGGGTCTACCAAGAAGGAGGGACTCTGGAAAACATCTTGGGCTTTCATTTGGGATCTGCAAAATACTGCATTTTAGGAGCAAAGATGAAACACATGTAGACAGCCCTTACCAAAAAAAAAGTCTTTTTTTTAATGCCAGCTCCATCTTTGATTGGATTAAGGTGATCTGTTTACTCAATACTTGCCAGAAGCAAAAGTCAATCATCTCAGAAAGACTATAGCACTATGCAGAGCCTCAAGTTATTTCCATAGCTTTTTATCTTCAATTTATGGCATGTGATAAAAATGTACCAGACATGCCAGCAAACAAAACCAGTGATCAAAAATCAAGAAAAAACAAATAGATACAGACTAACAAAATATTCTGATATTTGAGGTAGCAGACACAGGCTTTAAAACAATATGTTCAAGAGATTAGATGGCAAGGTGGAGAATTTAAGCAGAGAACTGAACACTATGAAAGAAAGCTAAATAGTAGTTTTACAACCAAATATTACATTATTGAAATGAAGAACTCCATAGATGATTTAAGAGCACATTAGACAGAGCCAAAAATAAGATTAAGAAACTGGAATATAGATCAAAAGAAAATATCCAAACTGAAGCATTGAGAGGAAATTATGGAAAATATAAAAGAGAATATAAGAGACACAGGGACATAATGAAAAGATCTAATGTGTGTGATTAGATAAGGAGAGGAAAGAAAGAATAAGGCAATGCAACATTTAAATAATGACCAGGAATTCTGAAACTGATGAAAATATATCAAGCCACATATACAAAAAGTGCTATGGACCCCAAGCAGGATAAATATAAAGATTTTCTTTGGGGCTTGGTTTATCAGGATTAGTTACTTTGGCAGACAGTTAGTTTATCTAACTAAATATTACAATTTTCAGGCTATTTGACAATAAGAGGTGTCCACTGAGATGTAAGCAGAAGTTGTCAATTAGGATTTTCAGGAAAATTCTTCAGGAGAGAAATAGACACTGTCGTACACCCTTTATCTTTGCCCACTACCTTTTTCTTGCTTCTTGAAATAGGCATGATGGCTGAGTTTCAGCAGCTATATTGGTGTATTAGGCCATTGTGATAGTCAATTCTATGCGTCAACTTGGCTAAGTCACATTACCCAGATATTTGGTTAAACACTAGTATAGATGTTACTGTGAAGGTATTTTTAAAATCTGAGATTAACATTTTAATCAGTAGAATTTGAGTAAAGCAGATTACCCTCTACAGTCTGCTTCGGTTGTGATTTGGCCTCATCTAATCAGTTGAAAGTCTTGTGAGAAAAAAAGACTCATGTCCCTTGAGGAAGAGAGAATTCTGCCAGCAGTCTGCCTTTGCACTTGAGCTGCAATGTCAGCTCTTCCCTAGGTCTCCAGCCCACTGGCCTACCCGCAGATTTTGGACTTACCATCTTTTGGAATCATGTGATCCAATTTCTCAAAATAAATCAGGCTGTCCTCTCCCCCACCCTCCTTGCCCACTGTGTGTGATACACATCTTATTGGTTCAGTTTCTCTGGAGATCTCTGATTAATACAGCCATGAAAGTCATGTGCAAAGGACAGCGGAGCAGAAAGTTGTAAGAAACCAGGATCTCTGATATCTGTCGTACTTCCACACCAGCTTTAAACTGCTTACCTTTGTACTTTGTTTATGTGGGAGACAAGAAGATTTGTACTTTTTAATAAGCTTTTCACTAGATTTTTTGTTACATACAGTCCCAAATAACACTAACTGAGAAAATAACATTTAAAAAATTACCTGAATCATGGCTGACTTTTTTTTTCATACAATAGCCATGCACTGCAGAAGACCAAGTGGATTCCATTTTCTTCACATGTTCATTAGTCTCTATTTATTTTAAAATGTGTGAAGGGACATGGAACTCTGGGTTCTCTAGTATCTGTTAATAATAATCAATGACCATGAATCAGGCCAACAGAATCTTTCAGGTTTATCTGGTACTACCACATGAAGAGAAATTTCTCCTCATTGATATTAAATGCTTTATTCATGTAAGAAATCTAACCTGATTCACATATATGACAAATGAAGTAAGGTATTAAAAACACATAAAATATCATAGATTGCATTTATAGAACAATTATTTTAAGACTAAGACTTAGGTATTTATTTTTAAATTCATTTGAAATAGAAAAATTGAAGTAGTTGAACATCATAAAATGAAATAGAAATACAATTCTGATGAAGCTTAAAGCAAACAAAGATTGATTAAAATTATTTGCTTTATTCAGAGATTACATTAAGGTTAGAAATTAAACTGTTGTATGCTAGGCTGTCTCATCTCTATAAACTGAAAATAACATCACTGAATATTCCTTTTCTTTTTCCATTTATCTTGTCTTCCTACTATGGTTGAGTTCTTAATTGTACTATTTATGACAGGGAACATTTTTATTACTTTTAAGGAAAATATTTGCTTTTCTTTTATTAATAATTTTTCATGAAGTTTGTTGGAAGCAATTTGTAGATGCTGTTGTTAACAGCTTTTGTTTGGATTCCCAGAGAAAATCCCACTACATGAATTGTGATGTGAATGAATACTGGACCAATGGCCTAAGAGAAAACATGTTAAACTACCAAAACTCACAAATGAATAAATTAGTCACCTTGCTTTGTGATGAATGATTAATAAGCTGTTTAAGCTAAACTTTTTCAGATGTATCACATTTGAAATGGGATTACTGGGAAAGAGTTGGTGATGTTTTTATAAAACAGACTGTATTAGGGTTCTCTAGAGGGACAGAACTAATAGAATAGATCTATATATAAAGGGGAGTTTATTAAGTATTAACGCACACGATCACAAGGTCCCACAATAGGCCATCTGCAAGCTGAGGAGCAAGGAGAGCCAGTCCCAGTCCCAAAACTGAAGAACTTGGAGTCCGATGTTCAAAGGCAGGAAGCATCCAGCACGACAGAAAGATGTAGGCTGGGAGGTAGGCCAGTCTAGTCTTTTCACATTTTTCTGTCTGCTTTATATTCTAGCTGCACTGGCAGCTGACTAGATGGTGCCCATCCAGATTAAAGGTGGGTCCGCCTTTCCCAGCCCACTGACTCAAATGTTGATCTCCTTTGGCAACACCCTCACAGACGCATCCAGGATCAGTACTTTGCATACTTCATTCCAATCAAGTTGACACACAGTATCACAGCATCACATAGACCAACAGTATTTTTTTCTCCCAGGCTGACTGTAAAAATTTTTAAATATTTATTTGAAAGCAACAAGTTTTCTGAAGTTGGAGCCAGTTACTTTTGTCTGCCATAATCTTGAGAATTAATAGGATGTTCAAATCACAAAATCATAATCCTCAGCAAAGTGTAAAGGCCAAGAATAGAAAAGACTTTGAAAATCAATTGCCAATCTGAAATTTGGTTTCTCGTTCTATCTCCATTTTAATCTCTTAATTGAAAATGCCAATCTGAAATTTGGCTTCTCTGTTCTATCTCCATTTTAATCTCTTAATTGAAAATATTTGTTTTCTGTTCTTTTGTCTGTGATAACTATCCCTCACAGGCCTTGTAGGCTCACTGGCCAAATGTAACCGGCTAAGTGAGATGTCCCCGCTTCCACTGACTTCGTGGAATATTTTTTCTCACCTTTGTCTATATCCTATCCTACTATAACTTTCAACCTTCTTCATGTTACAATTAACCAATTAGTCTGAAACTCTCTTCAAAAATCTTCCTTTTACTGTGCTTTGTAGTGTTATCCTGAAGAAAAAAGTTTAAGTAGTTTGAAAATAGAGTAGGAACCATATAGTATAGTTAGCAGGAACTACATTTAATCTGTGATAGCTTCTTTTGTTTTTCTTCAATTCTCTTTATTTTATTTATTTACTTAAAAACATTTTTAACTGAACTTCTTATTTCAAGATCTTGAAATTGTGATCTCGTAGATTCACATACAGTTGTAAGAAATAATATAGAATGATTCTGGGCCAGGCGTGGTGGCTCATGCCTGTAATCCCAGCACTTTGGGAGGCCCAGGCAGGCAGATCACAAGGTCAGGAGTTCGAGACCAGCCTGGCCAATATGGTGAAACCCCGTCTCTACTAAAAATACAAAAATTAGCCCAGTGTGGTGGCGGGTGCCTGTAGTCCCAGCTACTCGGGAGGCTGAGGCAGGAGAATTGTTTGAACCTGGGAGGCAGAGGTTGCATTGAGCCAAGATCATGCGACTGCACTCCGGCGTGGGTGACAGAGTGAGACTCTGTCTCAAAATGATAATAATAATAATAGTAACAATAATACTAATGATTCTGTGTATGCTTTACCCAGTTTCTCCCAATGGTAATATCTTGCAAAACCATAGCTCAATATTATTATCAGGATATTGACATAATAGTGGAGATATAGAAGATTTCCATCACCACAAGGATTCCTCATGTTGCCTTTGTAGAGCTACAACTGATTCCCGCCTGCCTCCATTTCCTTGTTAACTCTTGGCAGTCACTAATCTGGTCTACATTTCTAAAATTTTGTCATTTCAAGAATGTTATATAAATGGAACTATATAGTATGTAACATTTTGGAATTGGCTTTTTCCACTCAGCATAATTTTCTATGGTAAACATCTTTTCATGTATTTAGTGCCATCTATGTATATTTTTCAGCGAAGTGTCTCTTGAATAGTGGATTAAAAATTTTTTTGTTTACTGTTGAGTTTAGAGGGTTCTTTATATAGTCTAGATTCCAGTTTTTTTTTTTTTTAATGAATTTGTGGTTTGCAAACATTTTTTCCTGGTCTGTAGCTACTGTTTTCATCCTCTTAACAGGATCTTTTCATAGAGCAAAAGTTTTTAATTTTTATAAAGTCTGATTTATCACTTTTTTCTTTCATGGCTCATGCTTTTTGTGTTAAGTCTAAGAACTCTTTGAGAGATGCCGATTGTAATCCCAAAAAACTCAGTCTTGAATGCCATAATCCTGAAAGTTGAAATCTTTAAAGATCAAAATTCCAAAAGTTGAAACCTCTAACGTCTAAAATCCCTAAAATTTTAAATTGTGAAAATCGCAGTTAGTGCATTTTAGATTGTCTGCAGGATAGTTGTATCATTTTAGTTGCATTATGTTATGCAGAACGATTACTTTGTTATTGTCTTTATTTGGAAGTTATGGTTTAAGGAGATGCAGTTAGTGCCAAACTGACAAGGGGTGAATTTATGGCCTTAATTTTAGTTGCCAACTTAACTGGACTAAGAGTCACCTATACACTTGGTAAAGCAAATTTTGGGTGTGTTTCCAGAAGAGATTAGTGTGAATCTCAGTGGACTAGGTGAGGAAGATCTGCCCTCCATCTCGGCAAGCACTACTCAATCAGCAAGGGGGCTGAAGATAACAAATACAGAAGGTGAACTGATCTCTCTCTGAGAGCTGGGAGAGACCTTTCTTCTGTTTTTTTGTCTGTCACAGTATTTCACATGACCACAGTTATATAAGTGATTCCTTTATGAATATGGTCTATCTGCTCATAACTGTTATACATGTGCAACTGTCTTTTTAGTATTCTGAGTGTATACGTTTGCAAAAATGCATGTTATTATTGCCTTTTTTCTTGTGTAAAGTGGCCTATGAAGTGTTCTGTTGTGTTTTTAAATATTTCTCAAACAAATCCCCCTTTAAAAGTGTAAATAAATATCTTTTAAAGAATTTTAAAAAATTATTTTTTCCAGAATTATATTTTTAAAATTTTGATCTTTCAGAATTGTGATTTTGGGGATTTCAGACTTTATAAATTTTAAGCTTCAGAGATTTCAACATTCAGGATCATGGCATTCTGGATTGAGTCTTTAGGTATTATGGCCCAAGCCCGTCTTGGAGTAACTGTAGATCCCAAAGATTCCCCCTAACTTTTTTTTTTTAAGTTTTATAGTGTTATATTTTATGTGTAAGTCTGTGATCCATTTTGAGTTAATTTTTATGTAACCTATTAGACTTCAGTGAAGGATTTTCTTCTTTTTTTTTTTTTGTCTCTGTATATCCAATTTATCAAACATTATTTCTTGAAAAGGCTATCTATCCTTCATCGAATTGTTTTGCACTTTTGTCAAAAACAAATTGGACATATTTGTGGGTCTGTTTCTGGGTTTGCTGTTCTGTTCCCTTGATTTATGTGTCTATCCCTATCCAATACCTCTCAATCTTTATTATTGTAGCTATATAATGCCTTGAAATTGGGTAGACTGAGCCTTCTACTTTATTCTTCTTTTGAAAAATTATTTTGGTTATTCTAACTCTCTCTCTCTCTTTTTTTTTTTTTTTTTTGAAACAGAGTCTCGCTCTGTCGCCCAGGCTGGAGTGCAGTGGCGCGATCTCGGCTCACTGCAAGCTCTGCCTCCCGGGTTCATGCCGTTCTCCTGCCTCAGTCTCCCGAGTAGCTGGGACTACAGGCACCTGCCACCACGCCCGGCTAATTTTTTGTAGTTTTTAGTAGAGACGGGGTTTCACCGTGTTAGCCAGGATGGTCTCGATCTCCTGACCTCGTGATCCGCCCGCCTCGGCCTCCCAAAGTGCTGGGATTACAGGCGTGAGCCACTGCGCCCCGCCTGGTTATTCTAATTCTTTTTGTCTCTCGATATAAATTTTAAAATAGTGTTGTATCTACAAAACAATCTTGTTGGGGTTTTGCTAGGAATTTCTTTAAGCCATTATGTCAATTTGGGAAAATTGGCATCTTTACCATATTCAGTCTTCTGATCCATGAGCATGTTATTTCTATCCTTTTGTTTACATTTTCTTTGATTTCTTTCATCAGTATTGTGTAGTTTTCATCACATAAGTTTTGTGCATAAGTTTTGTTATCAAGCTGAGAAAGTCTCTCTGTATGCTTATTTTTTTCGGAAAGTGTTTAACACAAATGTGTTGAATTTTGTCAAATGTTTTTTCTCTGTTGATTGATATGATCATGTAACCTTTTTTCCTTAGCTTGTAATATGGTAGATTACACTGATGAATTTTCAAATATTGAACCAGATTATATCATTGGAATAAACCTCACTTGGTCATGATGTACAAATTTTAAAATATATTTCTGAATTCTATTTGCTAATATTTTGTTGAGAATTTTTACATTTATCCATGAAAGCTAGTGGCCTATGGTTTTCTTTTAATGTACTGTCTTTTTCTCATTTTGATGTCAGGTATCAGAGCTTTATAAAATGAATTAGAAAATATTCCCTTCTTTTATTTTGTTGGAAGAGATTGTGTGGAATTGCTCTTAATTCTTTAAATGTCTTGTAGAATTCTCCAGTGAAACCATCTGTGCCCGGAGAGGTGGGAGTGTTGGGATATCTAGGATTTGTGAACTCAATATTCTTAAATAATTATATGGCTATTCAAATTATCTCTTTCATATTGTGTGAATTGTGATAGTTTGTGTTTTACAAGAAATTGATACATTTTGTTTAAGTTATTAAACATATGTGTAGCGTTTTTAGTAGTATTCTTTTATTATTTCTTTAACATCTGCAGGGTCTGTAGTGATAGTATTCCTTTATCATTTCTAATACTTATATTGGCAATTTGTGTCCTCCATCTTTTTTGTTTGTCAGTCTTGCTAGAAGTTTGTTAGTTTTATTGATCTTTTCAAAGCACCAGCTCTTTGTTTTGTTGATTTTCTTTATAATTTTTCTATATTCAATTTCCTTTATTTCTAATCTTATCTTTATTATATTTTTCCTTCTTGCTTTGGATTTATTTTTGCTCTACTATTTCTAGTTTTTTAAAGGTAGAAGCTTAGTATATTGATGTGAGACATTTTCTTTATTCTAATATGTGTGTTTAGTGCTATATATTTCCCTCTTAGCACTGCTTTAGTTTTTGTCTCACAAATTTTGATATGCTGTGTTTTCATTTCCATTCAGTTCAGTTTTGATTTCCTCTGAGACTACCTCTTTGACCCATGGATTGTTTAGATGTATGGTGCTAAGTTTCCAAGTGTTTGGAGGTTTTCCTGTTATCTTTATGTTATTGGCTTCCAGTTTGATTCTATTGTGGTAAGATAACATACACTATATGATTGCATTTCTTTTAATTTGTTGCATTTTTAAAAAAATGGTCAAATATATGGTCTATCTTAGTGATGTTTTGCGGACATTTGTAAAGAATATGCATCCTGCTACTGTTAGAGTGTTCTATAAATGTTGAGTACATCTTGTTGGCTGATGGTGTTGATTTCTTCTATATTCTTGATGATTTGCTGTGCAGTTGTTGTATTAGTTGTTGAGAGAGAGTGTTGAATTCTCAAACTGTAATTGTGAATTTGTCAGTTGCTGTTTTCATTTCTATTAGGTTTTGCTTCATATATTTTGCAGCTTTATTGCTTTGTTCAAACACATTTACAATTGCTATATCTTCTTGGTGAATTGACTCTTTTATCATTATATAATGTCCTTGTCTGCTTATGTTCTGAAATCTATTTTATCTGATATTAATATAGACACTCCTGATTTCCTTTAGTCACCATTCATAATATAACTTTTTCCATCTTTCTACTTTTAACCTGCCTATATCATTATATTTGAAGTGAATTTCTGGTCAACAACATATAGTTGAAACATGTTTATTAATCCATTCTGCTATCACTTTTAATTGGTGTATTCAGATCATTTACATTTAATGTAACTATTGATCTGACACGACTCAGTCTTCCATTTTAGTTTTTGTTTCTGTGTTTTTAAAAATATTTTTTGTTCCTCTGTATTTTTTTTCTCATGTTCTTAAGGGTTACTTAAAGGTTTTTGAGTTCCATTTTCATTTATCTATGATGTTTTAGAGTATGTCTGTTCCTATAGCTTTGTTTGTTTGTTTTACTTTAAGTTCTGGAATACATGTGCAGAACATGCAGGTTTGTTACATAGGTATACATGTGCCATGGTGCTTTGCTGCACCTGTCAACCCATCATCTAGGTTTTAAGCCCCGCAGGCATTAGGTATTTGTCCTAATGCTCTCCCTCCCCTTCCCCCCACTCCCTGACAGGCCTCAGTATATGGTGTTCCCCTCCCTGAGTCCATGTGTTCTTATTGTTAAATTCACACTGATGGGTGAGAACATGCAGTGTTTGATTTTCTGTTCCTGTGTTAGTTTGCTGAGAATGATGGCTTCCAGCTTCATCCATGTCCCTGCAAAGGACATGAACTCATTCCTTTTATGGCTGCATACTATCCCATTTTGTGCCACATTTTCTTTATCTTGTCTATCATTGATGGGCGTTTGGGTTGGTTCCAAGTGTTTGCTATTGTGAATAGTGCCACAATAAACATATGTGTGCATGCGTCTTTATAGTAGAATGATTCATAATCCTTTGGGTATATACCCAGTGATGAGATTGCTGAGTCAAATGGTATTTCCAGTTCTAGATCCTTGAGAAATTGCCACACTCTTTTCCACATTGAACCATTGTGGAAGACAGTGCGGTGATTCCTCAAGGATCTAGAACCAGTAATACCATTTGACCCAGCCATCTCATTACTGGGTATATACCGAAAGGATTATAAATCATACTACTATAAAGACACATGCACACGTATGTTTATTGTGGCACTATTCACAATAGCAAAGACTTGGAACCAACCTAAATGTCCATCAATGATAGACTGGATTAAGAAAATGTGGCACATATACACCATGGAATACTATGCAGCCATAAAAAAGGATGAGTTCATGTCCTTTGCAGGGACATGGATGAAGCTGGAAACCATCATTCTCAGCAAAATATCACAAGGACAGAAAACCAAACATTGCATGTTCTCACTCACAGGTGGGAGTTGAACAACGAGAAACACGTGGACACATGGCAGGGAACATCACACACTGGGGCCTGTCGGGGGGTGGGGGCCTGGGGGAGGGATAGCATTAGGAGAAATACCTAATGTAAATGACAAGTTGATGGGTGCAGAAAACCAACATGGCACATGTATACCTATGTAACAAACCTGCACGTTGTGCACATGTACCGTACAACTGAAAGTATGATAATAACATAAAAAAATCACCATTCTAACTGGCGTGAGATGGTATCTCATTGTGGTTTTGATTTGCATTTCTCTAATGACCAGTGATGATGAGCTTTTTTTCATGTTTGTTGGCCACATAAATGTCTTCTTTGAGAAGTGTTTGTTCATATCCTTTGCCCACTTTTTGATGGGGTTGTTTGCTTTTTCTTGTAAATTCGTTTAAGTTCTTTGTGGATTCTGGATATTTGACCTTTGTCAGATGGGTAGATTGCAAAAATTTTCTCCCATTCTGTAGGTTGCCTTTTCACTCTGATGATAGTTTCTTTTACTATGCAGAAGCTCTTTAGTTTCATTAGATCCCATTTGTCAATTTTGGCTTTTGTTGCCATTGCTTTTGGTGTTTTAGTCATGAAATCTTTGCCCATGCCTATGTTCTGAATGGTGTTGCCTAGGTTTTCTTCTAGAGTTTTTATGGTTTTGGGTTTTACATTTAAGTCTTTAATCCATCTTGAGTTAATTTTTGTATAAGGTGTAAGGAAGTGGTCCAGTTTCTGTTTTCCACATATGGCTAGCTAGTTTTCGCAGCACCATTTATTGAATAGGGAATCCTTTCCCCATTGCTTGTTTTTGTCAGGTTTGTCAAAAATCAGATGGTTGTAGATGTGTAGTGTTATTTTTGTGGTCTATGTTCTGTTCCATTGGTCTGTATATCTGTTTTGGTGCCAGTACCATGCTGTTTTGGTTACTGTAGCCTTGCAGTATAGTTTGAAGTCAGGTAGCATGATGCCTCCACCTTTGTTCTTTTTGTCTAGGATTGTCTTGGTTATACAGGGTCTTTTTTGTTCCATATGAAATTCAAAGTAGTTTTTTTTCTAATTCTGTGAAGTCAATGGTAGCTTGATGGGAATAGCATTGAATCTATAAATTACTTTGGGCAATATGTCCATTTTCATGATATTGATTCTTCCTATCCAGGAGCGTGGAATGTTTTTTCATTTGTTTTTGTCCTCTCTTATTTCCTCGAGCAGTGGTTTGTAGTTCTCCTTGAAGAGGTCCTTCACGTCCCTCGTAAGTTGTATTCCTAGGTATTCTATTCTCTTTTTAGCAATTGTGAATGGGAGTTCACTCATGATTTGGCTCTCTGCTTGTCTATTATTTGTGTATAGAAATGCTTTTGATTTTTGCACATTGATTTTGTGCAAAATCTTGAGACTTTGCTGAAGTTGCTTACCAGCTTAAGGAGTTTTGGGGCTGAGATGATGGGGCTTTCTAAATATACATTCATGTCATCTGCAAACAGAGACAATTTGACTTCCTCTATTCCTATTTGAATACCCTTTGTTTCTTTCCCTTGCCTGATTGCCCTGGCCAGAACTTCCAGTACTATGTTGAATAGGAGTGGTGAGAGAGGGTATCCTTGTCTTGCACTGGTTTTCAAAGGGAATACTTCCAGCTTTTGCCCATTCAGTGTGATATTGACTATGGGTTTGTCATGGATAGCTCTTAGTATTTTGAGATATCTTCCGTCAATACCTAGTTTATTGAGAGTTTTTAGCATGAAAGGGTGTTAGAATTTATCAAAGGCCTTTTCTGCATCTATTGAGATAATCATGTGGTTTTTGTCACTGGTTCAGTTTATGTGGTGGATTACGTTTATTGATTTGCGTATGTTGAACCAACCTTGCATCCCAGGGATGAAGCCAACTTGATCGTGGTGGATAAGCTTTTTGATGTGCTGCTTGCCAGTATTTTATTGAGGATTTTCACGTTAATGTTCATCAGGGATATTGGCCCGAAATTTTTTTTGTGTGTGTGTCTCTGCCAGGTTTTTGTATCAGGATGATGCTGGCCTCATAAAATGAGTTAGGGAGGAGTCTCTCTTTTTCTATTGTTTGGAATAGTTTCAGAAGGAATGGTACCAGCTCCTCTTTGTACCTCTGGTAAGAATTCGGCTGTGAATCCGTCTGGTCCTGGACTTTTTTTGATTGGTATGCTATTAATTACTGCCTCAATGTCAGAACTTGTTATTGGTCTATTCAGGGATTCCACTTATTCCTGGCTTAGTCTTGGGAGGGTGCATGTGTCCAGGAATTTATCCATTTCTTCTAGATTTTTTAGTTTATTTGCATAGAGATGTTTATACTATTCTCTGATGGTAGTTTGTATTTCTGTGGGATTGGTGGTAATATCCCCTTCATCATTTTTTATTATGTCTACTTGATTCTTCTCTCTTGTCTTCTTTATTAGTCTGGCTAGCAGTCTATCTATTTTGTTAATCTTTTCAAAAAACCAGCTCCTGGATTCATTGATTTTTTTGAAAGGTTTTTTGTGTCTCTATCCCCTTTAGTTCTGCTCTGATCTTAGTTATTTCTTGTTTTCTGCCAGCTTTTGAATTTATTTGCTCTTGCTTATCTAGTTCTTTTAATTGTGAGGTTAGGGTATAAATTTGAGATCTTTCCAGATGTCTGTTGTGGGCATTTAGTGCTATAAATTTCCCTCACGCCCCGCTTTAGCTGTGTCCCCGAGATTCTGGTATGTTGTCTGTTTGTTTTCATTGCTTTCAAAGAACTTCTTTATTTCTGTCTTAATTTTGTTATTTACCCAGTAGTCATTCAGGAGCAGGTTGTTCAATTTCCATGTAGTTGTGTGCATTTGAATGAGTTTCTTAATCCTGAGTTCTAATTTGATTGCACTGTGGTCTGAGAGACTGTTATTATTTCCATTCTTTTGCATTTGCTGAGGAGTGTTTTACTTCTAATTATGTGGCTGATTTTAGAATACGTGCTATTTGGTGCTGAGAAGAATGTGATTCTGTTGATTTGGGGTGGAGAGTTTTGTAGATGTTTATTAGGTCCACTTGGTCCAGAGCTGAGTTCAAGTCCTGAATATCCTTGTTAATTTTCTGTCTCATTGATCTGTCTAATATTGTCAGTGGGGTGTTAAGGTCTCCCACTATTATTGTATGGGAGTCTAAGTCTCTTTGTAGGTCTCTAAGAACTTGTTTTATGAATCTGAGTGCTCCTTATTGGTTGCATATATATTTAGGATAGGTAGCTCTTCTTATTGCATTGATCCCTTTACCATTATGTAATGCCCTTCTTTGTCTTTTTTGATCTTTGTTGGTTTAAAGTCTGTTTTATCACAGATGTGGATTGCAACCCCTGCTTTTTTTTGCTTTCCATTTGCTTGGTAAATATTCTTCCATTCCTTTATTTTGAGCCTATGTGTGTCTTTGCACGTGAGCTGGGTCTCCTGAATACAACACACCAATGGGTCTTGACTCTTTATCCAATTTGCCAGTCTGTGTCTTTTAATTGGGGCATGTATCCCTTTTACATTTAAGGTTAATATTGGTATGTGTGAATTTGATCCTGACGTCTTGACGCTAGCTGGTTATTTTGCACATTAGTTGTTGCAGTTTCTTCATAGTGTCATTGGTCTTTATATTTTGGTGTGTTTTTGCAGTGGCTGGTACCAGTTTTTCCTTTCCATATTTAGTGCTTCCTTCAGGAGCTCTTGTAAGGCAGGCCTAGTGGTGAAAAATCCCTTAGCATTTGCTTGTCTGGAAAGGATTTTATTTTTCCTTTGCTTGTGAAGCTTGGTTTGGGTGGATATGAAATTCTGGGTTGAAAATTATTTTCTTTAAGAATGCGGAATACTGGCCCCCACTCTCTTCTGGCTTGTAGGGTTTCTGCAGAGATATCTACTGTTAGTCTGATGGGCTTCCCTTTTAGGTAACCTGACCTTTCTCTCTGGCTGCCCTTAACATTGTTTCCTTCGTTTCAACCTTGGAGAACCTGACAATTATGTGTCTTGGGGTTGCTCTTCTTGAGGAGTATCTTAGTGGTGTTCTCTGTATTTCCTGAATTTGAATGTTGGCATGTCTTGCTCAGTTGGGGAAGTTCTCCTGGATAATATCCTGAAGTGTGTTTTCCAACTTGGTTCCATTCTCCCTGTCACTTTCAGGTACACCAATTAGTCGTAGCTTTGGTCTTTTCATGTAGTCCCATATTTCTTGGAGGCTTTGTTTGTTCCTTTTCATTCTTTTTTCTTTAAGTGGTTTCTCTAGGTATTACATTATTTATACAAGACTTACCAAGGTTTACTGGTATTATCATTTTACCAATTCTAGTACAGAAATCTCATCTGCTTTTATCCTCCCCTATTTATAATATTATTGTCTTAAATATTTTCTCTATATACATTTCGAACAATATCAGGTAGTTTTATAATTTTTTGCCTCAACAAACATAATTTATTTATTAAAAATTTTTTTATTGACAATAGAACCAGCTGATTTATTCCTTAAATTGCTTTTTAACTTTTATTTTAAGTTCAGGGGTACATGTGCAGATTTGTTATACAGGTATACTTGTGTCATGGGGGGTTGTTGTACAGATTATTTCGTCACCCAGGTATTAAGTCTAGTACTCATTAGTTATTTTTCCTGATCTTCTCCTTCCTTCCACTTTCCACCCTCTGGTAGGCCCCAGTGTCTGTTATTCTCCTCTATGTGTCCATGTGTTCTCATTATTTAGCCCCCACTTATAAGTGAAAACATGAGGTATTTGGTTTTCTGTTTCTGTGTTAGTTTGCTAAGAATAATGGCCTCCAGCTCCATCCATGTTCCTGCAAAGGACATGATCTCATTATTTTTTATGGCTGCATAGTGTTCCATGGTGCATATATACTACATTTTCTTTATTCAGTCTACCATTGATGGGCATTAAAGTTGATTCCATGTCTTTGTTATTGTGAACAGTGCTGCAATGAACATACACATGGATTTGTCTTTATGATAGAATGACTTATATTCTGTTGGGTATATACCCAGTAGTGGGATTGCTGAGTAGAATGGTAGTGCTGTTTTTAGGTCTTTGAGGAATTGCCACACTGTTTTCCACAATGGTTGAACTAATTTATACACCCACCAATAGTGTGTAAGTGCTCTTTTTCTCTGTAAGCTCACCAGCATCTGTTATTTTTTGACTTTTTAGTAAAAGCCATTCTGACTGGTATGAGATGGTATCTCATTGTGGTTTTGATTTGAATTTTTCTAATGATCAATGATGTTGAGTTTTTTTCCATATGCTTGTTGGCTGCATTTATGTCCTCTTTTGAAAAGTGTTTGTTCATGTCCCTTGCCCACTTTAATAGGGTTGTTTGTTTTCTGCTTGTAAATTTGTTTAAGTTCCTTATAGATATGGAATATTAGACATTTGTTAGATGCATAGTTTGCAGATATTTTCTCCCATTATGTAGGTTGTCTGTTTAGCTTTTGATAATTTGTTTGTTTGTTTTTTGCTCTGCAGAAGCTCTTTAGTGTAATTAGATCCCATTTGTCAATTTTTGTTTTTGTCGAAATTGCTTTTGGCTTCTTCATCATGAAATCTTTGCCCATGCCTATGTCCATGAAATTTCTGCCCATGCCTATGACAACTTAGGTATTGCCTAAGTTGTCCTCCAGGGTTTTTATGGTTTGGGGTTTTACTTTTAAGTGTTTAATCCATCTTGAGTTAATTTAACAAGCATAATTTAGAGAACTCAAGAGAGGAAGAAAGACCCACTGTATTTACCCATGTTTTCCCTTATCATGTTCTTTATTCCTGTCTGATGCTCCAAAGTTTCTTTTTTCATTGTTTCCTTTCTATTTAGAAGAACTTCCTTTAGCTAATCTTTTAGAATGGGCCTGCTGGTGACAAATTCTCTTGGTTTCTTTCATTTGAGACTCTGAGAATGTCTTTATTTCTTTTTCATTCCCTAAGATATTTTTTCTGAGTATACAATTCTGAGTCGACTGTTCTTTTCTTTCAGCACATGAAAAATATTGTGCCAATTATTTTTGGCCTCTATAGTTTCTGATGAGGAATTTACTGTCAATCTAATTTTTTTTTCACTATGGGTATGGTTTTTCTCTGACTGCTTTCATGTTTTTTCTTTGTCTTTAGTTTTTAGAAGTTTAATTATAATGTGCATTGGCATGGGTTACTTAGATATTTTTATATTGTGTTATGAGACTCTGGATCTTATTTAAGTTTTCTGCTTTACCTGGATTTTTCTGGTACAAGTCCAGCAGGGGAAGGAGAGGAGCTGCTTTGTTATTGCCAGGTGGAGGTACAAATCTAAGTTTCCCACTTGGCCTCTTTTGACACCTGAGGTGGAGACTCCTCATTACTGCTGAGTAGTAGGGGTAGAAATTTTGCCTTTGTACATGGTCTCCACTGACAATGCAGTGCAACTGGCTTATTGCTGTTTGGTGATGGTTGAAGTCTTGACCCCTTTTTCGGCATTCTCTGATACCACACAGCAAAGAGGAAGAGGGTTTTCTCATTAGTGTTGGATTGAGGTGGAAATCCAAGCTCCCACATGGCCTCCACTGACCCTGTTGGGGCAGAGGCTTGCTGTCAGTCAGCAGGGATAGAAATCTGGCTTCCTGATTGGCTTTCTGTGATACTACCCTGGTGGGTATTGGGCCAATGTCTTAGTCCACTTGTGCAGCTATAACAAAATAACACAAACAGGCTAATTTGTAGAGAACAGAAATTTCTTTTTCACCGTTCTGGAGGCTGAAAGTCCAAGATCAAGGTGCTGGCAGGTTTGATGTCTCACGAGAGAGAGGTCCATCTGTGCTTCCAAGATGGCATCTTATTGCTGCATCTATGGAAGGGACAAATGCTGTGTCCTCACATGGCAGAAAGATGGAAGAGCAAAAAGGGCCTACCTACCTCTCTGGCCCTTTTATAAGGGATAAAAAAAGTAGAGCCCTTAGGGCTTAATTACCTTTCAAAAGTCCCATCTCTTAATACTTTGCCATGGGGATTGTTTCAATATGAATTTTGGAGGGGACACAAATATTCAAACCATAGCAGCCACTGTGTTATGGCCTCTTGAGGGTGAAGTCTAGGCTCCCCTCTCAGCCTTTGCTGGTATGTGTGGGAGTAAGGTTTTGTTTGTGGTGTTTGGTTGAAGTAGAATGGTTATTGTCTAAAGGTTTTCTGTTTTGCTCGGTCGTCCCTTTCCTGGTCTTTTGGTTAGTGAGAACAGGCTTTTGTTGAGGCATTTAAAAAAGTCAGAACTCATTTGCATTTCTGGATTGCTGAACTCTTTAGCTTCTTGTCTGGGATCCATAAGGAAACTTACCACCATGTCTTTCCTTGGGTCCTAAGATTCCCCAGCCAGTCTGCCTTCTTCTCTCCACCTTTCAGTCTTTTTATATTTGCTTTATGCATAATGTCTAGGGTTTTTAGTTGTAGCTAGTGGGAGGAATAGGGAAAAGTATGTCTACTTCATTTTCCCAGATAGTTCATTTTATTTTTGTGCGTAGGTAATGTCCTTGGCTTTTATACTTGGAGCATAGGCCAAGTTTAACCTTATCATTTGCTGTGTTAAAGGACAATGTTTGGAAGTATGGATGTGAAAAGAGAAGATACTTGAACTTTTTCTTTTGGAAAATAGCCTTTTGTGATGGCTTTTCATTCTTGTCAAGATGGGTGTTCAGAAAGAAGTAATTATTGGGAGTGGACAACTCATAGAATGTAAAGCAGGGGTGCCTAATATAGTGGAAAGTAAGCAGATCTAAGGCTTTCCCTGCACTTCTGCTAGGTGGCTGCTGCCGTGGGGACTGCCCCAATCAGCAGACTTCTTAATTAGATGGAGAGGGAGCAGTGGGGTAAGAAACCTTGCTGTCAGCTTCCCTTCTCCCTATCCCTTCCCCTCATTCCTTGTCAGGAAAAAGGAAAAGTATAATTTTTTCATTAGAGATAACAGGAATCATGTTTGGTGATAGTATTTATAAATATGCTTCAATAAACAATTCAATTGTGCTCATTTACAGTTTTACATAAGCTGTGGGTCAGTTTCATACTGCAACAGTTCATTCTCATCTTTAGGTTGTCCTTTATCATTCTGATGTGAAAATCATGTTGAAGGGGAAATTATTCGTGCATTATAATGAGTATAACTTGCATCCTAGGGGACTTGAAATGCAGTTTGCTAAACTAAATACAAAAGACTACAGTCTAAACATAGAATTCGCCATAGTCAAGCTCTTCCTGTGAAGGCTTAAAGAAAAAAAAACAACCTAGGGAATTGTCACACTTCCCATTGTTATTCACACGCTTGTTTGGGATCTGATAGTGGCAGCTGCCAGAGCCCTGACATTTCAGCAGAGAGGGGAAGCAGGGCAAAAGTTAGAAGACTCTGGATCTGAGGAGAACTCTCAAATTCACTGTAAGCCTCAGGCTGTCTTGAAACTGTGATAATGGTTGTAGAATTTGGATAGATGATTTCTCTAGAAAAACAAATTTTATTAGATAACAGCATGCATGAACACTACAAAACACAGAATTAAAATACCACTGAATCCTACAAAGTACTTTAAATTCTCCTTCTTAACTGGCTTGCCATTCAAGTCAATAAATATTTACCAAAAAATGACCACATTTCTGGTCTACTGGGGGCAGTTGGGGTACGAAGATGAACAAGTCCTGATCCTTGTCTTTAAGGAGCTAATAATGCAGAGGGAAAACAGAAGTGTATACAAATAACTGCTATAAAATGTGCCTAAATGAGGCTTTATGAAGGAATTGCCATTTGAACTGAACCTTGAAGGATTATTCAGTGGCTGCAAGAAGCAGATATGAACTCTGGCTAATTGAAGAGAAAAAAATTAAAAAACCACCACCACCACCAGGGGGAATCTGTTGGGGATTGTGGAGATAGCTCCTGAATTGAAGTAAAAAGCTGTACCTTTAAGGAAACATGTTATAGATTGATGTACTAGGGATTGATGGCAATTTTTTTTTCAGAGTATGGCCTATAAGGATGAGTCAACTCCAGTGCTTTTGGGTTGGGTCACTTCTCTTAAGGTACAAATTTCAAGGGAAGAGGGACTGAGAGGTCTTACCTGGGTCATATACCCATCTCTTGGCCAATGCAATGCCAGGGGAGTCATTCCTTAAAGGAAGAGCATAAGCTCTAATTAAAAGCCCAATAGCTCTGACGTTGGGCAGCACAAACCATGGACAGGTGGAAGGAATATCTGAGCAGAGATGCAGAGGCAGAGAAATAAGAATGTTTGGGAACAGCAAAGCATCTGGTCCAGTTGTGCATAAGGTGAAGGAAGGGCGAAGTTGGGAGAGATGAGGAAGAAGAGGCAGGTTGCAAGTGGGTGATGGAAGGCCTTAGCTGCTATGTTTGGAATTGAAGATAGAGTCATTGGCAAGGCTGGGGGGAGCAGATCTGGTAAGATCTATGCTTTGAGAACAGTTCTCTGGAAACAGACTTGGGTTATAAAAGGAATTATGGGGCAAGAAGGCAAAGGATGTTGCCTAGGTGAAAAGGGGTAATGAAGGCTTTTAATGATATTATACTTAACTCTGAAATGACCACAGTGAACACTTTATACATTTTATTTTTACCCAGTAGAGAAGACAAGGCATGCATTTTCCCCCCTTTTAACAGATACAATACCAGAGGCTCCAGATGCTTAAGTGTCATGCTCTAGATATCATGATGAGTAAGGAGGAGCCAGGGCTTGCCCTTGGCCGTCTTCCTAGGGGCTCTTTCTAACATGTGAGACCTTGCAGCTGGATCCAGCTGACTTTGCTTTGCTGCACCACAGGCTGTGACCCATTTCTTCACCACCAGGATGATATTCTTTTGAGGTTGCGCCCTTGAGCAAATAGCTCCAGTACATCTGAATCTTGGCTTGTGCCTGATGTGCTTATGTGGCCTGAATGCAGGTTTTCTTTTTCCCTCATGAGAGAGGATTTTCCAAAAGGAGTTTCAAAAATAATCTGTGGTGGATACTGAACATGTGCTCAGCAGCTAAGTGAAAGGACAATGATAGTGTAGCAGGAAATGGCAGTGGAGTGTTAGGAATGTTGAGCTTTGGAGTCAGGTTGCCTGAGCTAAAATCTCTGCTCTGCCTCTTACTAGCGGTGTGACCTTGGCCAAGATACTTGACTTTCTAAATCTGTTTGTCTGCAAAATGGCGATAATAATGAATTCACCCCATAGAGTTGTGAGGATTCAATGTGATAATGCAAATAGAGACCTTGGAAGAGTACCTAGCTTATCATAAGTATTTAATAATGTTGCTGTTCTGGTTATTGTTGCTATTGTCTTACCTAAAACATGGCGGGACGTGTTTCGTATAGTTCTGTGACATTTGAGCTTCAGTGCCATCTAGTGGCCAGGACATTTCAGAGGGTGCTATTAGCCCAGGTGTTGCACCCACAGGTGATGCGAGGGCTCTTATTCTGTAGCTTAATGATTCGCTGCTAACTGATTTCAAAGGTGAGTGCTGGGTATGCAGGCCAGGACTAGGAATATTGTGTGATCTGACCTCATTACTGGTTAAGTTGCATGAAGAGAGTAACTTTGCTTTTACAGACAGAAAAGGAAATCATCATGGCCACGGGATCTCGGATGCCTTCTCTTCCTTGGCCTGGCCACACAAGGGAACTCTGTGTTTCCAAAAGGTGTAGCTCCCCCTTGGAGCATGACAGGATACAGGCCGACTTGCCAGTGTAGTGGTTAGGAATGTGATTATCTGGTCCCGTGGTTTGTGAGTCACCAGCTGAATGACTGTAGCAAGTTACTTAACTTCTGTGAAGAGTAAAAATCTGTACCTCACAGGATTTTAATGAGAATGCACATATATGCTTAGCACAGGGCCTGATGCATAGTAGGTGCTCAGTAAACATTAGTTGTACTGATTTTTCACTTTTGCAATAGATTTTTGTGTTAAAGAGGGGCCATTCATTCATTCATTTTTTTCTTCACACATTCATTCCATCATTCAATTGCTATCTGGAGAACATACTGTGTACCAGGAACTGAGTTAGATGAAGCCTTGCGTAAAACAAACACAGCTCCTCATGGTTGTGGTGAAGGGCATTACACAAGCGATGCCAGGGGAGCTGGGTGTCCCTGAGCAAGTTGTAGACTGAACAGAGGACTTTCTACAGAGTATGATTCGCATCATAAATATTATAGATTTGTGCAAATTTACATGCAAGTTTTAAAGCAGATGGGAGTTTCTTGTTCTTAAAAAATATCAGTATATTACAATGATTTCCAGAAGATGAAAGTAAAGTGCCTTGAGGAAGGGGTGCCCTTTGCTAATTTGTCTAAAAGCACTGTGAGGTGGACATGGCGATTACATTAAAGTGTATTGGATTCATTCATTGTAGCTCTGGTGGCTCAAGTGACCACTTTTATGTATTGAGGGACTAAAGAGCGTGATGTTTATTTATGTTTAAAATAAATCTATCTATCTATCTAATTAATCTCATTAGCCCTTCCTCCAACTTTTCTCTACATTAGCCTTATGTTCCTATTTTACTTCTTTTCACAGGAATTCAGCAAGCTCACAAAGTCCTGCTTCCTTTAGAAAATCACCCTGCAATGTACATCACAAATGAGATAATTCTCCTAGACTAAGTCCTAAAGTAGTGATTTTTATAAAGGGCGTGGTAAAGGATTTTGGGGAGAGGAGAAAGTTGTGTATGCTTGGGAAATAATGTACTCAATACAATAATATATTAAGCAATGAAATATAAAGCAACATAATATTATATACATAAAATATTCTGTATTATACTGAATAATAAAAATATATATTTATTTTACAATAGTAAAGATCAACAAATTCTTCCTGCTGGTGCACCTACACAGAAGATAGACTGCTCAGAGATATGTAGAGACATTCCCACACAGAAAAACCTACTGAAATCTAGCTGAGACAGTGGAGTAAGATTTTTCCATGTATCAAAATGGAACAAAGGTTAAAGAAAAAAGGGGTCAAAAAACTCAAAGGCTGGAAAATATCTGCGTAAGGCTTCAAACATCTCTTGAATGGACATTGCTTGGGGATTCCCTGATAATAGCAATAATGGTGATGGTGATGGCCTTGCTTTTGTGCCAGGCCTCAAATCCTCCTCACCACATGGAGGAGGAGGTAGGTACAAATGTTTGGTAGTGAGGCTGCCACGACTCCTTCTTTAGCAAAGCTCAATGACTTTTCTGGAATCAGTTAAATCTTTTCTTTCTGGGCCCTGCATCCCTGCTTGGGTGCTGTTTCTTGAGCTTCCTGAATAGCAAGCCCCTTCCTTGATCTTCCTTGGCAGCCTGTTTCATGAATTAGTTTTCCTTCATTTAGCTGTGTTCTTCAGACCCCAGAGGATAGTTGAAAGGTTAATTTTATAACACTTAATACTAGTACAAATCCTCAGGGTCAGGATCTTTTTACCAAAATACCACTTCTTTTATATTTCCTTTCCAGCCTTCATTGTTCAGTAGTTCTGCAGAAGTGATTTCTCCTTGAACACTGCTGGTAGGGAAAAGCACAGAATATTTCCTACATAGTTGTTTTTTGCTTTAATAACATTTGGCTTAAGAATGTGTTTTTGCCTCTTAAAAGTAGGATATTTTTCATTTTGTTCTATGGATTTGGTTTATGGCTACTGGTCAAATTTTGTCTAAAAGTTACTATTACTGAATGTATTTCCAAAGGATCCTAGGCTAAGGTGACATAAATTTTATAATTTTTTTAGTCAGTTAAGTTAGGGAAAAAATCTTGATAGAATTGGAATAAAATTATTTAAGTGTTGGCCCTTAGCTTGCAGTCTCCAAAGCATGACAATTGACTAAAATCTCACTCTCATTTACACCCTAAATAGGCAACTTCATTGTGTCAGATGCCATGATAGATCTATCTTGAATCTGTGACTCCTGTTTCTTGATTCTGTGATATATCATCTCTTTATTCTATGAAGGCTGGAGTTTTAAAGGACTTTACCTTAAATCTCCTTTTTTTGTAGTGTGTGTGTGTGAATGGTCCTTCTTCTGATGGCTTGCACAGGAAGCCTAAGGCGTAATCAGACTATAAAACCCCTGACCAGAAAGGAGATGGTAAGTTCAGCTACACACTAAGCAGATAACAGGCAGCTATTTACTAGCCAGAAAGATAAGGGAATGAGTTTGATTCCTCATTAAAAGCTTCATGGTTTAAGTCTTAAAAAAAAAAAGCCTTGGGTCTTTGCTTATTAAGTTACATAAACAAGGTGAAGTGTCATGGGGGGTTGTTGGGGGAGGAATGGAAACTCTTGGTGTGACCTATAATTAGAAAATTTCCAAACAGAGAATAAAAACAGAGACTGTATGCCACTTCCTGACCCCACTCACCCATACAGGCTAAGCCATTGGTGGGAGACAGATAAGAAAACACCAAGGAAGGAAACTTGAGCCAGGCTGCTTGTTCGCTCTGATGACGACTCAGCCCGGGATGGGAGGATTGAATATGCCCTTACAGTTGAAACGATCCTGAAGGCATCTTAAGAAGGAATAGCATTACTTCCATAAACCACAATCAACCAATAACATGAGGGTATTCCATGCTGTCCCTCTATAAGGACCTTCCATACTGTGTTGCTAATGAAATAGCTGGAGATAGTTAATTAATTACAATAGAAAAAAAGTTCTGGCTTGGTATACTGGCTCTTGTCCACGACTTCTGGAATTTTGGGCAGGTTGCCTCACCCTCCAGCCTCGCTGGCTGGTCTGTAGGGGAAAATGATGGCTGCACATCTGTTAGGGTAGTAAAGATTCAACGCGATGAGGCATGTGAAAACACTTAGAAATCTGCAAAGATCCTTTACAAATGCTGGCTGTTGTTATGTTAAACATGTCTTTGTACAGTGTGTAATGGTCTTCCCTACTTACAATAACATCAGGAATCTAAAGTAGACTATGGTTTTTCTCACTAGTAGACAATCCCTCTGTGAGGGGTGTAGTCATTGGTAGCAAGAGTTTGTAGAGGTCACCACCCCCTCTGCTGTGACTCACAGACCCCATGCACCGATCAAGGTGCAATCCTGAGGCTCCACCAGGTTTCCCAATGCCAAACTCGATGCTAGCACGGAGCAGACTGTGGTGTGATTTCTAGTGTAAGGCAGGGAGTCAGAATTCTGCTCTCCCACTTACTTGTTTTGTGACTTTCAGCAAATAAGTTCATTTTTCTGAGTCTCCATTTCTTCTTATGCATGTGCCTTCCTCCTATCCATTCACATATATCCCAAAATGAAATGTGAATATTGACCCTGCTGGTTTATTGATAGGTTACATGAGTGAAGAAATTGGTGAACTGTTTGAGGACAGGGATTTCCTCCCAAGCATATTACACAGTGGCTTGCATATAGTAAGTGCTCAATTAATACTGATTTAATAAAAATATGTTTAAAAACCCTAGCATTGTGACAGGCACATCATAGGTGCTGGTTTGAATTTTGGTTCTATATCTTCAATACATTTTTTCCCCTCTTAAATAAAGATGTCACTAATCAATGGAATTACCTTAAACCATGACCCTTTACCTCTCTGGGTCTTGTTCTTTACCATAAAGGAAGCTAGAGCAGTTGGTCTCTCATGTTTCCTCTATGTGATAAAGATTGACTGTTTTCAAAAACCAAATCTACCTTCAAATTAGGCCATTTTTGCCTCTATTGAGTATGTTGCTAAACTAACCTGAGAGCTTAGTTTAAAAGCAGTTGATGTAAAAAAGAAACTCCTTCAAGTTTTAACTGACTTCAACTTTTGCATGAAAAATGGCTATTTCACCCTGGAAGGTCCTGGGTTCTCCATGTCCCATCCAACTTGTATACCTCCCACTCTCAAAAGTGTTGAAGTTTAGAAAAGAAATGATTTGGTCACCCAACTGCAAATGATGAGGGAACCCAGCTGCCTGGCAAATGAGCAGTCCCTTAGGTCTTCCGGCAGAAACTGAGGCATGGCCTCTCTCATTCTGCAATGGCCAAAGCTGCTGCCTTGGAACCTGCTGTTGGGGTCTGGGGACCCAGAAAAAGTGCAGCATATATGGAGGAATCTAGAACCACATCATATGAGAAATGATGTTAGAACGCAGGATGTTTGGCCTGGAGAAAGTTCAGTGACGACATGATAGCTGACTTTAAATGTTTTAAAAACTAAGACTCTTCCAAGTGACACTAAAAGGCCAAACTGGGGCCAGTTGGAGACCTACCTATGGGGAATGTGTTAGATGAATTGTAGCCTGTCCGTTCAGAGCTATCAATCTAGGATATGGAACTATGTTTACAATGCAATACTAAAGGAAACAAGCCCTGTTGTCAGAAGTATATAAAGTATCTGGCTGGGCGCGGTGGCTCATGTCTGTAATCTCAGCACGTTGAGAGGCCGAAGTGGGTGGATCACTGAGGTCAGGAGCTCGAGACCAGCCTGGCCAACATGGTGAAACTCCATCTCTACTAAAAATACAAAAATTAGCCAGACATGCTCACTTGAACCCAGGAGGTGGAGGTTGCAGTGAGCCGAGATTACGCCACTGCACTCCAGCCTGGGCGAAAGAGCGAGACTCTGTCCCAAAAAAACAAAAAACAAAAAACAGAAAAACAAAAAATGAATTGTATAAAGAATCTGATCACCTCTGGGGAATAGAATCTGGTGGGACGTAGTGGGGGAACCTTAATTTTTACTTTATAAACCTTTGTAATGCTTTACAAACTGCTGTGTTTGATTAGTCATGAACAACTTTTTAAAAAATGAATAAATGGGAAAAAGTTATAATGAGAGAAAGTAATACGTAATGTAAGGAAGAAAATTAGAACCATCAGAACTCAGAAGAAAAAAAATCACCTGTGGGAGTGGTGAGCTTCTCTTCTGTGGAGATATTCAAGCAGAGTTTGGAGAAGAGCTTGTTACTGCTGTCAGGACATATGAATGTTTCATGGGGAGTTGGGGAAGTGGTCTCTAAGGCTTCTGTCATCCCTGTGATTCTACTGCATTTAGAGATTCTATGAAATAAAACCACTTAATGGTACTACTTATGTCCATTTTAAACCATAATCCTGGGCCTAGAAACAAAAACTAGGCTATTACTATTACTGTTATCCTCTGATTTAAGACTTCTTCTGTTTATGTTGTCATTGTTATTGGTAAGTAGTAGTATAGTAATATTATTATCATGGGTTATTTCCTGAGTCACTAAGGGCTGAGTATCCCTTATCTGAAAGTGTTCGGACCAAAAGTGTTTTGGAATTTGGATTTTTTTGGTCACAAGGCCAGTAGTGTGGTGGAGATTTTGGATGCCAACTCCTTAACATCCATTTGATCTCACGCTAATTATATTAAAACATGTGACCTTGGGAAATACCTCCTCTCTAAAGATAGTTTCTGATTAGCCTGAGCCAACAACTGTCATAAAAAATGTAAAAATGAAAATTGTGTCTTCCTTATTGTGATGGGTGTGACGATTTGAAACTTGCTCATGTGCTGTTTCTGGGTAATCTTTTTGAGGAAATGATTTGTGCCTTCGTGGGACCAGGGCTTCCCTCTGCCTGCATGGGTGGGGTGGGAAAACACAAGTGGAGGATGTGGAGATTAGAAATCTTACATATAGAATGCAAAGACAAAGGTGCAAGTAATAATCTCCACCTCCACTGAAAATAAAACCACATTCTGTGGGAAGACAATGGCCTTACAAGCCAGCCATTGTTTTGAGGAGGAATTTTAAAAATTCCTTGATTTCCCTCTAAAATACACAAAGGAAAAGGCCTTGCTTTTTCAACTAGGGATGAGAAAGCCTGGTTACAAGTCTTGTTGCTCTGCCGTTATGACACTGAATAGTCAATGAATATCCCATCCTGTTTCATCCCTGAGGAGCTACGGGAAGAAGAAAAGTAGTTAAGAGAAAAGGAGAGGGAGAGAGGTGAGAAGCGGGCACCTGGGCCTGTCCCCCACTGCGTTGAAACTTCTGGAAGAGGAGATGCGCACCACCAGCCAGAGAAGTCTCAGGGGGTCTGAGGGCTGGGGTCTTGCCGCTACTTCTTGGGCACAGCCTGGGAAAATTGTAGTCTCTTTAGAGTCCCTCAATGCGTCAGACTCGGGAAAAATGTGGTAGTATGCAGATGTAATCAGACGTGGTTGTGGTAGGCTTCTGGGGGAATAGAGTTCCCAGTGTCTGGAGATGCTGAGGCTGGGGTGACAGGAAGTCCAGAGAAGCCCACAGGCCCAGACTATTGTGTAGGTCCCAGAAGGTGGTCAGGTGAGCAAGCCTGGCTCACTTCCTTCTGCAAGCCCCAGGCCTTCTTAAGGAGACTAGGGAGCTATGTCAATGGGACACATACAGACTGGGCCTCGTAAGACCCCTGAAGCCAGGAAGTTGAGACAGGGATATTTGTATGGTAGCAAAGACCACGGAAGGGCTCCAAGGTCGAGGCATCCGGCCTCAGTAAAGACTAGCACCAGACCACAGGGTTCCTGCCTGCCAAAGCCAGAAGGAAGGGAGGAAGGGGAGCTACACTCATTCTCCACACATCCAGACCTTACCCAGACCTAGTCAGCCAAGGGTGATGGTGGAGAAATCTGAGATCCAGCACTGTTTGGAGCAGCTGTATCCAATAGGGCATTCTGGGATGATAAAAACATTCTGAATATATAATATGTAGCCATGAGTAGTGTGTAGCTATGAAACGCTAGACCTGTACCCAGTGATAGGAATTATTATTTTTTTTTATTTTAAACATTTTTAATTGTAAAAATAATATAATAACATTAAAAGAGAATTTAAAATAGAAAAACAGTACCCCTCCTAATCCTTACATGCTAACAGTTATTTGTATATTCTCTGAGTCACAATTCCCTTGTATATCTATTTTTACATTTTAAAAATCATAGAACACATATAAGTTAAAAATCAACTTCTAATTATTCGACTTCTAAGGACATCTAGGAAGAGAGCTAAACTATTTCTGAGTAAAGAGCAGTGAAAATAAACCTCATTTTTTTGATAATTATTTTAAGAAGTAAAAGGGAAGTCAAATAGGATAAGTGTGTGGGGAATTAAATTTTAAGTGTTCACATTTAAAATTAAAGAGGCATTAGTGGCTGTGAAACTGGACAGTGCATATTCTAGATGGACTATTTTGTGTACTGGATTGAGCTATATTTTAAAGTAGACAGGATGAAAACTTAATGTTTCTCCTCTGACAACTGGGGATTGTAAAGAAGAATGGGATAGTTACAGTTCAAATAAGGAAACTCCCTCTTTTCTGTATGTCCAATGGTTGTGAGAGAAATCTGTGACCCCCTCCACATTATTGCTAATGAATATGAGCTCACTGGTGAAAACTCTGGAAAATACAGGTAAGCTAAAAGGAAAATCAGCAAACATCTCTAGTCCCATCACCTCCCTTTTTGTTTTCATAAATATCTGTCCAGTCATGTGACTGTAGGTGTTATATGTGTGTGTGTGTTTATTTCTACGAGTGAAATTACAGTGTCCTATTGTTTTAAAATTTGCTTTTAACCCTGAATTACATCACAAATACCCTCCAAATGAAAACATCGAGGCAGTCTTCAGTGTGATCAGGTCATGAACAATGCCTTGATGAGTGTCCTGATCGCTGATATTTCTACACAGCCACAGCTCTTGCCTTGACTACTGCCCCACTCCATCCTATGTCCTGCCAGCATCTGTGAAATCCCACGGATGTATCCCATGTCCCTTCCCCTCAACCCACCCATCCACCCTGCTCTTTCTCCCTCCTGATAACCCACCTTGCCACTCGGGGAAGAATTAGAGGAAGAGAATTTAACCTCACTTCAGTCCTGTTGAGCATTTCCACATTCCGCTGATTGGGAAATGGTAGGTCCTCTCTCTTGGTTGGGAGTGGGGTTCTCCGCTTGTCTCCCTCAAGATTTAAGAGGTGAAAAGGCCACCTGGTGGTTTCCTGTTTATGGAAACCTCCTCTTTCCTCACCTCTCCTTCCTGTCCTCTTCTTCCTGTCTTTGCCTTCACGTGCCCCCTGCAGTTTCCGGCTGTGTCCTGACATGGAGGCTTCTCTGAGCTCATGGTAGGGATGTGTGAGAGGATCCCCACCAGCTAGGATCCTTTCGTATTTCATTTTCTCAGCTATAAATTAGTTACAAAACCCTGTTTCTAATTTGATGAATTTCCAGTTTGGGAATGTGTCCCCAACCTGACTCCATTCTCTCAGTGGCAAACTGTTGCTTGTCCCTGAGATGGATTCCTTAAATTACTAAGCAATGACAAGACTCCAGGGAGTAAGAAAGAGTCATTGGTTGCTGATAATTGTCCTCACATTGTATGAATCATCCGTCCCTATTTGTATGGCAGAGTGAATAAGAAGTTACTGTAAAGAATTGCTGTAAAACCGTTTTATTCATTTTATTCAGAAAAGACAATGCACAAGGCATGAAATTTGAAAAGCTCAAAAAGGCATAGAATGAAGAGCAGTTCTTCCTCTTACCCAGGTACCCAGAGAGGTTCTCTCCAGAGGTGACTGCTGTTACCATTTTCTTGTGGAGACGACTATGCCTTTAACGTCCAATAAGGTAGCTGTGGCCATGTGTGCTGACTTGTGTGTAGCCATACAACACTTGAAATGTGGCTAATCTGAATTGAGATGTGCTACAAGTGTAAAACGCATACCGTATTAAAGTCTTATGAAAGAAAGAATGTAAAACATCTCATAAATAATTCTTATATTGATTGTATGTTGACATGTTGATAATAGTTTGGATATCATTAAATGCATTTTATCTGTTTAATTTCTTTGTGGCTACTAGGGCATTTAAAATTACACATGTGGCTTACATTTGTTGCTTGCATTATATTTCTATCACACAGTCCTGGTCTATACATAAATAAGAATACACATACACAGGGGAGTGTGTGTGTGCGTGCGCACGCAGGCATGTGCCATAGCATAATAGAAACGGTGTTCTGCACCTTTCTTTTTCCACTTAGCAATGTGTCTTGGCAATTGTGTTACATTACTACGTAAAGAGATTTTTAAAAGTAGTGATTTATGGTATTTTGTTGTAAAAAACTTCATTTATAGAAGTAGCTCTTGTTGCTGGACCTTCAGATTGTTTCCAACTTTTCCGTCCAAATTTTTACACGATACTATAATAAATAAACTTGTCTTTTTCACACTTAAGCAGTTGGAAAAACTGGGTCAAAGAATATTTATGGCTGGGTGTGGTGGCTTATGCCTATAATCCCAGCACTTTGGGAGGCCAAGGTGGGTGGATCATGAGGTCAGGAGCTGGAGACCATCCTGGCCAACATGGTGAAACCCCGGCTCTACTAAAAATGCAAAAATCAGCTGGCCGTGGTGGCTCGTGCCTGTAATCCCAGCTACTCAGGAGGCTGAGGTAGGAGAATCGCTTGGACCAGGGAATTGGAGGTTGCAGTGAGCCGATATTGCACCACTGCACTCCAGCCTGGCCACAGAGCGAGATTCCATTTAAAAAAAAAAATTATTTACATGGTTAACCTTGAGAAATGTAATCCAGTTTCTCTCCTTAGAGGATGTGACAATTTACACACCCATAAGCAATGTATGAGTGTTCTCATTTCCCTTCCATTTTCTAACACAGTATATTCTCAAACATTTTTATCTTTGCCCATCTGACAACTGGTAAATTATGATATATAGTTAATCTAGACTACCTGGTCATATATCTTTGTTTAACACATATCTGAGGCTGGGTGTGGTGGCTCACGCCTGTAATTCCAGCACTTTGGGAGGCTGAGGTGGGCGGATCACTTGAGGTCGAGAGATTGAGTCCAGTCTGGCCAACATGGTGAAATCCTGTCTCTACTAAAAATACAAAAATTAGATGGGCGGGTGGCAGGTGCCTGTAATCACAGCTACTTGGGAGGCTAAGGCAGGAGAATCACTTGAACCCAGGAGGGGAGGTTGCAGTGAGCTGAGATTGCGCCACTGCACCCCAGTGTGGGCAACAGAGTAAGACTCCATCACACACACACACACACACACACACACACACACACACACACACAAAATAACCACACACACAAAAAAGAAAAACCATATCTGAGAATAACAATGATTAATTATGGTTTCCAAAGTGTTTTCATGTTTCCTCTTTTAATTTTTACAATAACCCAGTCATAATAAGCATTTTACCAAAAGCCAACCAAAACTGAGGTAAAGAAGAGAAATATATCTTTGTGTGTGGTAAATATACACATAAATTCATTTAATTCTCAACACAATATGGAAGCAGATTTTGTAGGCTTTGTTACTGCCGTTTTATAGATGAGGACACTGAACTTCAGAACAGTTAAGTGACTCATCAGAAATCACACAGCTAGCAAATAGAGGGGTGAGTTATACAACTTTGCTGTTAGATAAAGCATGAGTTAACTGTGGCTCAGCTGTTGTACTAGCTGTGTGAACTTGGATGAGTTCATTCATATGTAATACTGACATGTAATATGTGGAGAATAAAGGTACCTACCCCATGGGAAGGTGTCAAAATTAATCAATATAGTGTATATAAATACTTAGCACAGTGCCTGGCACAAAGGAAGCTCTGAAATATGTATGTGTGTGTGGTGTGTATGTATGTATGTGCATGTGTATGTATGTGTGTGCATGTATGTACACACCTGTATGTGTATTGTACATGTGTGTGCCAGTCAAAACCCAGGTTTTTTATTTCCTGAGCTCCCTCCCTGTCATTTTCTCCCTTCTAGCGACTCAGTCTCTTCTGGGCAGCAAAACTCATTTTGATCAGTTCTTTTCTTTGTGTGAGTTGAGGAAGGGCTGGAGCAGAGAGGAGACATTTCCATGTCTTCATTGCCTGCCACTTCCTCCCCAGCTTAGGAAGATGCTCGCCCTCTCTGTCCCTGATCTTTTTCTTCATCAGATGGGTCATTGGTGTAAAGTCAATAATGTGGGTACTATTAGAAATTTCTTTGAGGTCTTGGAGAAAAACAAGTTTAAGCTACATGCACGTGTGATTGAAAACAAGGCAGTGTTCATACTGGGGCTCATGTGGAAACTACCTGTGACTCAGGGACACTGCTGATCAGGTCAGGCAGGTCATGGTGTATTTAAATGGCCCCCAAATCAAGTAAATGATGACAATATAATAAACTACAACTGTGAAGTAGAGAAGAACCTTTGTGTGATTTTAGAACAGTTTTGATTCTCTTTTGAAAAAAATGACAGGAAGTAAGCGATCAGGAAATGCAGGAACAATAGCCTTTTCCTGGAAGAGTGGCTCTGAAGAGATGACTAAATGTTCAGACATGCTGGGCTGAATAGGCAGGGGCCAAGACCAGGGGCCGCAGCAGGGAGAAGGAGCCAGGATTACTTATGAGAGTGGACAAAGCCAATAGGTTAGGTTACATGTATTATTTATTACTCTCTATCTGGTGAAAATAAAAGAGAGATTATGGCAAGGTTACATTAGACCTGGAGATTATCAAGTTGTTAATTGGCAAAAACTGCTACCTGACTTGAAGCCTTTAAAAAGTTTGCAGTATCAGGCAGGAACAGCCAAGAGGAGCTGCCTTCATTTCCTTTGATAAAGGGAACATCCTAGGGGTTTTTGAAAGCTTAAAAATGGCAGCACTACCACCAGACAGTGACCACTTGTTGACCTGTTGGTCCCCGTTTTATTAATCCACTGAATTCTGTGTTTGTGTTTTGAAAGGCTTTGTATGCCAAAGCACAATTATTAAGCCAAGAGTTGTTTTCTTTCTTTAAAAATTATTAATCATAATTTGTAGAAAAATAAAACTACTCTTCTGAATGTCTTATCAGCCTGAGGTACTCAAGGTTACCACACTGAATTGATGTAATTCTAGCCACAAGTGGAACACAAGTTGTCTTAGCTCTTCTAAGCAGCCTTATTACCAGCAAACCCATCATTTCTCCTAGACTTTGTGGAATGTTGAAAAGTCCTTCTGCAGCACCAGTAATGTCTCTCCAGACTCTTCAGGGGACTTGGAGCCTCAACATCTGTTTTGTAGGGGGCCCTAGGAAAGAAGGAAGTCCCTTTCCAATACAGCGTCAGATTCAAGTAAAATTAATGTTTTAATTTATTTGAAAATCACTTAAAGATGAGAAGAAAAAGATTCATTACTCTAGCCACTTAGACAAATATGAGAAGAGTGCCTCTGTTGGTCCCTCTCATGCCACGCTGCAGAGGTAACTGCTATTAAAAAAAAAAAAAGGTGTGTATTCTTCTCATTTCTTTTCTTTTCTTTTTTTTTTTGAGATGGAGTCTCGCTTTGTCACCCAGCCTGGAAGGCAATGGCATGATCTCGGCTCACTGCAACCTCCGCCTCCCAGGTTCAAGCGATTCTCCTGCCTCAGCCTCCTGAGTATCTGGGATTACAGGTGCGCACCTTCACGCCTGTCTAATTTTTGTATTTCTAGTAGAGACGGGGTTTCACCATGTTGGTCAGGCTGGTCTCGAACTCCTGACCTCGTGATCCACCCGCCTTGGCCTCCCAAAGTGCTGGGATTATAGGCGTGAGCCACTGTGCCCGACCCCCATTTCTTTCCTTAGCTGTGCAATTATATTTACATCTACTTTATTCAAATGGGATGAAATTTGCTTTTTTTTTTTTTTCTTGAGACAGGGTCTCACTCCATCACCCATGCTGGAGTATAGTGGCGTGATCTCTGCTCACTGCAACCTTCACCTCCTGGGCTCAAGTGATCCTCCCACTTCAGCCTCCCGAATAGCTGGGACCACAGGCTGGGTGCCACCATGTCCAGCTAATTCTTTTGTATTTTTTATAGAGACAGGGTTTCACCATGTTTCCCATGCTGGTCTTAAATTCCTGAGCTCAATCGATACATCCTCCTTGGCCTTCCAAAGTGCTAGGATTACAGGTATAAGCCACTGCACCTGGCCCCCAGTTTTTCCTTTTTATTTTTATTTATTTATTTATTTTTTGAGACAGAGTCTCGCTCAGTTGCCCAGGCTGGAGTGCAGTGGTGTGATCTCAGCTCACTGCACTGAGGTCACTGCACCTCGGCTCACTGCACCGCCTCCCAGGTTCATGCCATTCTCCTGCCTCAGCCTCCTGAGTAGCTGGGACTACAGGCACCTGCCACCACGCCCGGCTAATTTTTTTTTTTTTTGTATTTTTAGTAGAGACAGGGTTTCACTGTGTTAGCCAGGATGATCTCGATCTCCTGACCTTGTGATCCACCTGCCTCAGCCTCCCAAAGTGCTGGGATTACAGGCATGAGCCAGTGCGCCCGGCCAGTTTTTCCTTTTTAAAAATAGTTATAATGAGATATACGCAAATGTGAAATGGTACAGCCACTTTGGAAAACATTAGCAGTTTACTATAAAATTAAACAGACACTTAACGTATGACCCACCAATCCCACTTCTAGCTGTTTATCTCAAAGAAATGAAAACATGCCCACACGAAAGCCATGTACGTGAATATTCAGAGCAAAAAAATGAAAACAACTCGAATGTTTATGAACTCATGAATGGAAAAACAAATTGTGGTATATTCATGTGATGTCGTACTACTCAGCAATTAAAAGGAACAAAGCATAAATACACATAATGACATCGATGACTCAAAAGCTGTGTGCAGTGGCTGGGTGTGGTGGCACTCACCTATATTCCCAGCTACTCAGGAGGCTGAGGCACGAGAATCATTTGAACCCAGGAGGAAGAAGTTGCAGTGAGCCAAGATCGTGCCATTGTACTCCAGCTTGAGCAACACAGTGAGACTCTATCTTAAAAAAAAAAAAAAAACTATGTGCAATGGAACTCAAACACAAAAGTCTATGTATGTATGATTCCATCTATACCTAGAAAAGCCAAAACTCAGGGTCACTTCCAAGGTGGCCAAATAGGAACAGCTCTGGTCTGTAGCTCCCAGCGAGATTGACACAGAAGATGGGTGATTTCCGCATTTCCAGCTGAGGTACCGACTCACTGGGACTGGTTGGACAGTGGGTGCAGCCCACGGAAGGTGAGCTGAAGCAGGGTGGGGCGTCACCTCACCCGGGAAGCACAAGGGGTTGGGGGATTTCCCTTTCCTAGTCAAGGGAAACCATGACAGACTGTACCTGGAGAAACGGTACACTCCTGACCAAATACTGCACTTTATCTGCAGTCTTAGCAACGAGAAGATACCCTCCCATGCCTGGCTCGGCAGTACCATGACCACGGAGCCTTCCTCACTGCTAGCGCTGCAGTCTGAGATCAACCTGTGACACTGCAGCTTGATGGGGGGAAGGGCATATGACATTGCTGAATCTTGAGTAGCTCACAGTGTAAACAAAGAGGCTGGGAAGCATGAACTGGGCGGAGCCCACCACAGCTCAGCAAGGCCTACCGCCTCTATAGATTCCACCTGTGGGGCAGGGCATAGTAGAACAAAAGGGAGCAGACAGCTTCTGCAGACTTAAAAGTCCCTGTCTGACAGCTCTGAAGAGAGCAGTGGATCTCTCAGCATGGCGTCCGAGCTCTGAGAACAGACACACTGCCTCCTTAAGCAGGTCCCTGACCCCCATGTAGTCTGACTGGGAAACACCTACCAGTAGGGGCCGACAGACATCTCAAACAGGTGGGTTCCCTTCTGGGAAGAACCTTCCAGAGGAAGGTTCAGGCAGCAATATTTGCTGTTCTGCAGCCTCCACTGGTGATAACAGGCAAATAGGGTCTGGAATGGACCTCCAGCAAACTCCAGCAGAGCTGCAGCTCAGAGGTCTGACTGTTAGAAGGAAAACTAACAAACAGAAAGGAACAGCATCAACATCAACAAAAAGGGCATCCACACCAAAACCCCATCTGTAGGTCACCAACATCAAAGACCAAAGGTAGATAAAATCGCAAAGATGGGGAGAAACTAGAGCAGAAAAGCTGAAAATTCCAAAAAACAGAGCACCTCTTCTCCTCCAAAAGATCACAGCTCCTCGCCAGCAAGGGAACAAAACTGGACAGAGAATGAGTTTGACGAGTTGACAGAAGTAAGCTTCAGAACGTCGGTAATAACAAACTTCTCTGAGCTAAAGGAGCATATCTAACCCATTGCAAGGAAGCTAAAAACCTTGAAAAAAGGTTACATGAATGACGAACTAGAATAAACAGTGTAGAGAAGGCCTTAATGACCCTATGGAGCTGAAAACCACGGCATGAGAACTTTGTGACGCATGCACAAGCTTCAACAGTTGATTCAATCAAGTGGAAGAAAGAATATCAGTGATTGAAGATCAAATTAATGAAATAAAGTGAGAAGACAAGATCAGAGAAAAAAGAGTAAAAAGAAATAAACAAAGCCTCCAAGAAATATGGGACTATGTGAAAAGACCAAATCTACATCTAATTGGTGTACTAGAAAGTGATGGGGAGAATGGAAACAAGTTAGAAAACACTCTTCAGGACATTATCCAGGAGAACATCCCTAAGCTAGCAAGGCAGGCCAACATTCAAATTCAGGAAATACAGAGAACACCACAAAGATACTCCTTGAGAAGAGCAACCCCAACGCACATAATTGTCAGATTCACCAAGGTTGAAAGGCAGGAAAAAATGTTAAGGGTGGCCAGAGAGAAAGGTCGGGTTATCCGCAAAGGGAAGCCCATCAGACTTACAGCAGATCTCTTGGCAGAAACCCTACAAGCCAGAAAAGAGTGGGGACCAATATTCAACATTCTTAAAGAAAAGAATTTTCAACTCTGAATCACATATCCAGCTAAACTAAGCTTCATAAGTGAAGGACAAATAAAATCCTTTACAGAAAAGCAAATGCTGAGAGATTTTGTCACCACCAGGCCTGCCCTACAAGAGCTGCTGAAGGAAGCACTAAACATGGAAGGGAACAACTGGTACCAGCCACTGCAAAAACATGCCAAATGGTAAACAGCATTGATGCTGTGAAGAAATGCCTCAATTAATGGGCAAAATAACCAGCTAAAATCATAATGACAGGATCAAATTCAAACATAAGTATATTAACCTTAAATGTAAATGGGCTAAATGCCCCAATTAAAAGACACAGACTGGCAAATTGGATAGAGTCAAGACCCATCAGTATGCTGTATTCAGGAGACCCATCTCACATGCAAAGATGCACATAGGCTCAAAATAAAGGGATGGAGGAATATCTACCAAGCAAATGGATGGCAAAAAAAAAAAAAAAAAAAAAAAGCAGGGGTTGCAATCCCAGGTTCTGATAAAACACACTTTAAACCAACAAAGATCAAAAGAGACAAAGAGGGCCACTACATAATGGTAAAGGGATCAATTCACCAGGAAGAGCTAACTATCCTAAATATATATGCACCCAATACAGGAGCACCCAGAGTCATAAAGCAAGTCCTTAGAGACCTACAAAGAGACTTAGACTCCCACACAATAATAATGGGAGACCTTAACACCCCATTGTCAATATTAGACAGATCAATGAGGCAGAAGGTTAACAAAGATATCCAGGACTTGAGCTCAGCTCTGAACCAAATGGACCTAATAGACATCTATCTACAGAACTCTCCACCCCAAATCAACAGAATATACATTCTTCTCAGCACCACATTGCACTTATTCTAAAACTGACCACATAATTGGTAGTAAAATACTCCTCAGCAAATGGAAAAGAACAAAAATCACAATAAACTGTCTCTCAGACCATGGTGCAATCAAATTAGAACTCAGGATTAATAAACTCACTCAAAACCGCTCAACTACATGGAAACTGAACAACCTGCTACTGGGTACATAACGAAATCAAGGCAGAAATAAAGATATTCTTTGAAACCAATGAGAACAGAGACACAACGAATCTGAATCTTTGGGAAACACTTAAAGCAGTGTGTAGAGGGAAATTTATAGCACTAAATGCCCACAAGAGAAAGCAGGAAAGATCTAAAATTGGCACCCTAACATCACAACTAAAATAACTAGAGAACCAAAAGCAATAAATTCAAAGGTAGCAGAAGGCAAGAAATAACTAAGATCAGAGCAGAACTGAAGGGGATAGAGACACAATCCCCTTTTGTCAGAGACACAATGCCCTTTTGTCAGAGACAAAAATCAATGAATTCAGGAGCTGGTTTTTTGAAAAGATCAACAAAATAAACCACTAGCAAGACTAATAAAGAAGAAATGAGAGAAGAATCAAATAGATGCAATAAAAAAATGATAAAGGGGATATCACCACCGATCCCACAGAAATACAAACTACCATCAGAGAATACTATAAACACTTCTATGCAAATAAACTAGAAAATCTAGAAGAAATGGATAAATTCCTGGACACATGCACCCTCCCAAGACTAAACTAGGAAAAAGTGGAATCCCTGAATAGACCAAAAACAAGTTCTGAAATTGAGGCAATAATTAATAGCATACCAACCAAAAAAAAAAAAAAAGCCCAGGACCAGAAAGATTCACAGCCAAATTCTACCAGAGGTACAAAGAGGAGCTGGTACCATTCCTTCTGAAACTATCTCAATCAATAGAAAAAAAGGGAATCCTCCCTAACTCATTTTATGAGGCTAGCCTCATCCTGATACCAAAGCATGGTAGAGACACAACAAAAAAAGAGAATTTTAGGCCAATATCTCTGATGAACATTGATGCAAAAATCCTCAATAAAGTGCTGACAAACCAAATCCAGCAACGTATTCCAAAATAATAAGAGCTATTTAGGAGAAATCCACAGCAATATCACACTGAATGGGCAAAAACTGGAAGTGTTCCCTTAGAAAACCGGCACAAGACAAGGATGCCCTTTCTCACCCCTCCTATTCAACATAGTGTTAGAAATTCTGGCTAGGGCAATCAGGTAAGAGAAAGAAAGAAAGGGTATTCAATTAGGAAAAGAGGATGTCAAATTGTCTCTGTTTGCAGATGACATGATTGTATATTTAGAAAATCCCATTGTCTCAGCCCAACATCTCCTTAAGCTGAGAATCAACTTCAGCAAAGTCTCAGGATACAAAATCAATGTGCAAAAATCAGGTATGAAGTCATTTTTATCTTCACAACGACCGGTGTGGTAATCACTTTTATCATTTGCATTTTACAGAGGTAAGAGACTGACGCCTTGAGCGGTTAAGTAATTAGCCCAGAATCATACAACATTAATGCAGCCTGGATCCCAACTGAGGTCATTTGGCTCTGTGGCTCACACGGTTTAGCTCCACTGCCCACACAATTGGTTGCCATTACCCACACTGTCAGCCACTGCCATGTGTGGACCACTGTTTAGTCAGCCTTTCTAATTTTTCCTTCTTTGCTATTTCAATGCTTAATGAACATCTTTGTACGTGTACATTTATTTACTTGTGGTTTCCTTTCTGAGTAGTTATTTCCTAGAAGTGGGATTGCGGGGTCAAAGAATAGGTGTATTTAAAATTTCAATTAAATTTCCTTTTTGAGTATTTCCTAGGTGTCAGACCTATATTCCTATTTACCATCATATTTAACTTTCATGGCTCCTCAAATATTATCCTAGAAATTAGTTTAACTAAAATTCCTACACGTTTATATAAAGGAGATAATCCCGTGAGCATATGTATTGTGATCATCCTCATAACCTGTAGAGGTTAAGGACCTGTCTTGAATCCCACAGCTAATCAGTACATAAAATCCCAACTCAGCCTGACTCCACGTCCTGTGTGAATTCTACCGCATGCTAGCTATTAGTTCTGTAATCACAACGGGTTTTCTTTTGTGTATTTTGTTCTTGGGAGCCAGAATTAAGACTAAACCACCAAGAAAGTCACCGCCATAGGGCTCTGTCTCATCAAAAGAGGGATTTATGCTCCTAGGGAAAACAAAACAAAACAAAACAAAACAAAACCCGAGTATTCCTTGGAACTCAGTGTTACTAGAATGTGTTGATCCTGAAAAATGATTTCCATAATTCTAATTATTTCTCATGTTTTAGCATGCTTTACATCTAAGAATACAATCTATATCTTCTCATTAAGCATTTGCTTGGTGAATATTCTAAAAAAGGAATCATAGCCTTACTTAAATATAAACACAGTCTGGTCATGCAATAATAGAATAGACAAATGTGTAGATTTCCTAGGTATCTTCTTTCTTTCCTCCATTTTTTTGACATGCTATTGCTCTGCTACTTACTAATGGTTAACCTTGGGCAAGATACTTTATCATTCTAAGCCAAATTTCCTCATCTGGAAAATTGGGATAATAAAAGTGTCCTATTCTGTGGAATTATTTTTAAAATTAAACCAAATAGTTCATGCATGGCATTTGATACTATATCTGGCACACAGGAGGCCTGGATATACATTAGCAGGTAGTGTTGGCAGTGGCACAAGCCACCTTCAAGACTGGACATGTAGCTAGTGATCAAGCTGGACCCAAGGTGTGGTCCATATGAACATTTCCAAAAGAGAGCATGGAGCAAGCTTCTAGTGAGTAAAAGAAAGTTATTCAGCAGTTGGAGTGGATGGAGTGAGAAGAGTTTAAGATTAAATAAAACTGACCCCTAAGCAGGACACCACTGGCCATCCCCTTCTAAGTTGGCCTCCATTGTAAAAACCCCTCCATGTCTCCCATGGCTTCTCTGATCACTCCTTGTTTTCCTAGGCTGATTCCTTTACCCCTCCTGCCTTCAAGGTTCTATCTTCAACTTTTTCCATTTCTCATCTACTGTTTATCCCTGAAGATTTATGCTTAAGTAGTTACAGAAACTCGTAGAATAATTAAGAATATATGAGAAAGAAGAAATTTTATGTTTTGGTGGGGAAGATGGTTGAGGGTCTTGGCTACCTTTTAGATGGGGGTAGGGCAGGAAGGAATTAAGTCGAAAATATCAACTTTGGATTCGATTTTCACCACTGGCTTTTTGAGTTCTTGGTTAATTGAATCTTTTTGCCAAAATGATAAAAATGCTCCCCTTTTGCATTTGGTATGAGTTGATATGATTTCATCAGACTCTGTGAAGTGGGTTGAGGAGTGTATGACCCACATATCTATCTAGGTATGTGTGGGAGCCGTTTTGCCAGATGTGAAAGTCAAATTAGTCAGTGTTGTTGCTTGCTGCAGCTGGGGTAAAGGTTTATCTGGAAGAGTCTGAATCGCTTTGCTAAAACGAGACCTTAGGCTTGATCCATAATTTCCATATTCTGCGTCTGCCAATAATTAAGAGTTGGCTCTATACCAATAATATGGGAGCCTCAGAATTAATATGTAGGAGTTTGGGTGAATAACATTTTGATGCTTAATATTACCTGGAGATAACTGTTGGGTCACTAAGGATAGCTAGGATATTTCATGAAAAGAGTTCCTTTGCTGATATATTGGTTCCTGTTTGATTGTATTTTGTGCAGTGATCCAATGAAAATAATAATTTTTACTCTGCTGGTTTATTTGTGGGTTGGACCCAGAAGCTAAGGAACTCAATACTGAGTCCTTTTTCAAAAGGACTAGGAAAAAATCATTTAATGAAAGCTCATCCTCCCCTCCTGCCTCAAGGTCAGAGTGAAGAATGTTAGTGACCATCTGCGGTTTGGCCTGCCCATTGCCCTTCTGCACACAGAATCCCCCCGCCCTCTCTCTCTCTTTTTCCGTCTTGAAAATCACACCTCTTTGACATTGATATTATGGTTTGGATGGAGATGGCCCTACCCCTTGCCTTTGGTGGGGACTCAGCACCAATCAATGAGAACACCACATCACCACATACCTCTGGCCACAGTAACGAATTCTGGGGTGAGCCCATGACCAATGCCAGATCAAACAGAGACAGTCCTGGGGATTTTGCTCAAATTCTTCTGAGAGATCATTTCTTTCTGTTGGCATTGATAACCTGGCAGAATGTATATCTAGGGCTGCTGAAGACCACCTTGCCACCACAAGATAGCCTGCCAGAGAACAAAGCCAATGTATAGGAAAAAAGAGCCAGGAGATGGATACTAACCCCTGGCGACTCCATATGAATATCCGGTTGCAGCCACACCTGAAGCTAAATTGGATGTCTCTTATATGAATAAATAAACTCATTTTTTTTTTGTTCAAGCCAGTTTGAGCTTTTTAATCTCCAGTAATCTAAAATCTAAGTATTCTATACCCAGATGTGTCAGTCCATTATTGCACTGCTTTAAAGAAATATCTGAGTTTGGGTCACTTATAAAGAAAAGAGGTTTAATTAGCTCATGGTTCTGCAGGGCGCAGAGGAAGTGTGGTGCCAGTGTCTGCTTCCAGTGAGGCTCAGGAAGCTTAGAATCATGGTGGAAGGCAAAGGGGAAGTCAGTGCATTGCATGGCAAGAGACAGAGCAAGAGAGAGAGAGAAGGGGGAGGTCCTAGACCCTTTTAAACAACCAGATCTTGCGTGAGCTAACCAAGTGAGAACTCACTTATCACCAAAGAGACGGAGCTAAACCATTCATGAGGAATCCACCCTCATGATCCAATCACCTCCCACCAGGCCCCACCTCTACCACTGGGAATCCCATTTCAACATGAGATTTGGAGGGGACAAAATTCAAACCATATCACCAGGAAAGAAGAATCTATCAATACACAAATTTATAGCCCAGATAAATAAAATGTTATAATATTTCATTAATTTTCATGGTGTTGAAGAAAGAAAAATATCTCAGTGATGAGACTGTTTCCTTACTGGCTGGTTTCCAAGATATGTTAGGAAGAGAAATCATATTATTCCTTCTCTTCCTTCCCAAATGTATTTATGACAACCACATAGTGTTTAGATAGCCAATGTTTCTGTGCAAATCCTCTACCTGTCCAACCTTATTATGTTCAGCTGTATCTCTGTTTTGTGAAGACTAGGTGTCCCTTCTGCCTCTTTTGTCTTCACACTACACATCCCGTTTCTTATCTGCAGCTCTATGGATGCCAAATTTCTCTTTTCAGAAACTAAAACATGAATCACACTGACTTTGCAGACCGTCTTTACCCTCCAGGGACCCTCTAGGTCCTGAGGGAAAGAGAAAACTTGAAAGGCTTAGATATGCAGTGGTAATCAACACAGAGAGAAATGAGATTGCTGAGACTGTGAATGGCAAACAGAGGTTGACTTTAGCCCTGTGTCAGACAGATTATTTTCCCCAGTGAGCAGAGCTAGTGCCACACATCTGTCACCGGGAGCCATATCATAGACCTTGATGTGGGATTGTAAAATCTACAGTTGGTCTAAAGCCAGAAGGGCATTGAAATTGGAATTCCCCAACTCCAGATGTCTAGCTTTACACTGTAGGAAACCCCTGCTCAACTGGCATAAATTGATTTCAAAATCTGTACCAGTTTGCAATGGTCAGAGGAGATGCAGCACTGGTCTGAACATTTCTAGGATAGGGAGCAAAAACTCAAATGCCTGTGGGGGCCACTGGCACAGTTGGGTGAAGTGGACTGGTTGGGACCTGAGTGCCTGCATGCCAGAAATGAGCTGGCACTGTCCAGCCCCAGCTGAGGCAATTGTGCCTGCTGGTGCAGCATGGGCCCTGTGCTGCCAGATCTTCAGCGCTTTGCAGAAAGGCTGGAAGCCCAGGAATAGGAGTCATCAGTTTGCAACCTCTGATTTGATATAGCATCATGATTGTGCCAGGTGACTAAATATGGGGTTGTATTTAGACCTAATTTAGTTCACTTTGAACAGAACCCAGAGTGTTTTGGTTTAGAGCACAGACTTTGGTGTCAGGTTTACCTGGATTTGTAGCCTGGCTTTGCCACTTACTAATGTCATGACTTTGGCCAAGAAACTTAATGTCTCTGAGTTGCAGTGTTCACATCTGTAAAATGGAGCTGCAATTTCCATGTCTGCCTCTTGGGTGGGCTGGGGAGGGATAGAATTTGAGATAAAATGACGTAATGCTCTCAAAGCTGTTACACAGTCGCTGTACAAAAGGTAATGCTTTAAAAAATGCTGGTAATTCTATGATTGAAATCACAGAAATTTATGTAAGGTATTATTTTCATATTCTCCAGAAACAAAGTCAGAGAGACAATATTATGCGGTGGTTAAGAGCACTCATTCTGGAGTCAAATCCTGCTTGAGATAACCTGTATAACTCAGTTAACATTCTTACAACATTTAGAACAGAGCCTGGCACACAGTAAGGACTATGGGGGTGGGTGGAAGGTTATGATACTATTATTGCAATATGTTTTAATAGCTCTTATGACTTTGTCACTTGAGTAAGACTGTATCTAGTAGGGCATGGTGGCTCAAGCTGGTAATCTCAACACTTTGGGAGGCTGAGGTGGGAGGATCACTTGAGGCCAGGAATTCAAGAATAGCTTGGGCAACATAGTGAGCAAGACCCTATCTCTACAAAAAATTAAAACAACAACAATAACTGTATCCACACCCCGGAACTTGTGGTTTACGTTATCTTAACGTTAATAATATCTGATGCAATTAATTTTTACCTTATAAAGTTGGAAACACTTACCTACTATTTTAAGGGCTGCTTTAAATCCACAGTGAAAGGTCTAAAAAAATGTATGATTAAAAAAAGAGAGAGATTGCAATTATGTCACATTCTTTAAAAACAGGCTATACAAAACTGACCTAAAAGAGAATTGGGTTTACTAGAAAAAAAACAACAATTTCTTGAGAGCCTCTTTTGTGCAATGCACATTCCTAGACCAAGAAACAAAGCTAAAATAATAAATGGCAAAAGTAAGCCCTCTAACTAAGCCAACGTCCATATTCACACATGCTGCCATGTGGTTGGCCTGCAGACACTTTGAGGTTTTTTTTTTTTTTTTTTCCTACTCTCAGAGGTTACCCCGTAGTGCTGGGGTGTGCGGGAAATGGAGATCGGCATTGGGTTCAAAAGTGATGCAGGTAAGACATGGAGCCCCAGGGCGGGCCCCAGATATGACACAGATGCCTACCTGGGTCAAGGACGCAGTGGGGGCAGGAAAGGCGGTGGGAGGCGGGCGCACTAGCTGGTACTTCTCCCTAAACGAGGGAGTAGTGAATCTTCAGAAGAATGCAGTCTCAACTTCGTGGGCGTCTGAGAGAAAGCGAGACTGATATCTTCTGTCCCAGTTGGAAGGTGGTGTATACGCGTAACTTCAGGCGCGAGCGCGGACCACAGAGCAGATGGAGGCGGAGTGAAAGGGTGGCCCCGCCGGCGTGAGGTGGGGAGCCGGGACCCATGCCGAGCCGGGATGCAGGAGCGGAGGATCCCAGGCTGCAGGCTCGCTGGGCGTGCAGGAGCCGGGCGGGAGAGGCGCGGGTCCGGGACTGCCGTGGGACGCTCCGCTGAGGCAAGAGGAGCCCGGGTACGCTGCGCCTGGGACCCCTCTGTCGAGGCCTCCGGAGTGTCACAGCCGCCTGCAGCCCTGACGGCCCAGGGAAGGAGACCGCCACCTGGCCGCGCTCCCCAACTCCAAACCCAGGGCCATCCCAGACTGCCTGCTCTAGGAAGGAAGGGAGCTAACTGAAATTAGATTTTATTAACCAAAAAGTAATGGGAAGTTACAGAATCAGGCTGAGAAGTGATTAAGTGGAGGCTCTTTCCGGCTGGAAAGGTGGAGGGAGGCTGTCTACAAAGCAATTGGTAGCAGTTATTTGAGGAACAAACGTTTCATGCATACGCACTGCGGATCCACTGAGATCCTTCACTCAACCATTACCCATGCACAACGTGTGAAATCTAAGGGTTGCTTTTGCAACTCACTTAGCCAGAGTTCTTGGTAGTGTCACGACAGCCGGACTCAGTTGTTGGGTTAGCTCAGATGAGTAGAGTCGTTTAATCTCTTTGAGACAGTTTCTTCCTCTTTAAAGTGAAGATGCTTATAGGAGAGTACACAGAAAAAAAAAAATAGAAGAAGAAAAGAAAAAAAAAAATAAAGTAAGGATGACAGTAACCCCTTAGCTACCTCCCAGAGTCTTAGAGGCAAATGAGGCAATTTCTTTTTTTTTTTTTTTTTTTTGAGACAGAGTCTCGCTCTGTCACCCAGGCTGGAGTGCAATGGTGTGATCTTGGCTCACTGCAATCTCTGCCTCCCAGGTTCAAGCGATTCTCCTGCCTCAACCTCCCAAATAGCTGGGATTACAGGCCTGTGCCATCATGCCCGGCTAATTTTTGTATTTTTAGTAGAGACCAAGTTTCTCCATATTGGCCAGGGTGGTCTCGAACTCCTGACCTCAGGTGATCCGCCCGCCTCAGCCTCCCAAAGTGTTAGGATTACAGGTGTGAGCCACCTCACCCGGCCAAATGAGGCAATTTCTATGAGTGAGAGTTCTTTACGTATGATCAAATATGGTATAAACATTAGCAATTATTAAATGAATTTCAAATTTATTCCTCCACCTGCTCATAATTTATAGTATATCCAAAATGGAGAGTTGAATAATTATTTAGCACAATTTCATTAATAATGTATTGAATGATTCCTATTGCAAGGAGTTGTCTGATTTAATCAGTGTAGACAACTGATCTGAATAACATGAATCTCCTATCTAATTTTATCAATAGCTTTGAGAGGTTTGGGGATATATTACTGACACATCTTCAGTGGTTCACTTCATTTTCTTTGTGATTGCCTGTCAACCTTCCGTTTTTTATGATGAAAAACCCATCTGTGTTATGATGAATTGGCTTTGTTTCCATGTTATGTCCTACACCTAATAAATTATTATTAAACATTATTAAACAGTTTAATAGGGTGTTTCATAGTTCAAGGTAAGACTAACTTTATTCAGCAGGGAAAATCTGATTTTATTATTTACTGTATTTGAGGTCAGATTATTTTCAAATAGTTAAATAAAGTTAAATATATTCAATATGTACATAAACTTGAGAACTCTAAAGAGAAAATTCCTCCCCAAACAACTACATCATAGAGCTAGGAGGAGGAAAAAGCCCCAAGTTGTATTTCCAAAAAAACAAAAAAAGAAATATTTAATTAGAGTAATTTATAGATTTAAAGAACTGACCCCATAGCTTGAGTTCTACATTATAGTTCATCACAATGAAATTCAAAGAACATTTTCTCTTTTACTGGAAATCTAATTGCATGCATGGTCTCTGCATAGTTGTAAAAGTGTAATCATATATTGCCTCATATTACTTGAATTTATTGCCTGTGTATTATTGTAACTAGAAAGACAGTCATAGAGGGGTGAGGTTGTGGGTCTTGTTCTTGTACTTCTCCACCCAGTGCCTTTCACAGAACCGAGCCCAAAGTTGTTCATGATATATACTTTTGACTTGATGACTTGATTAATTGTTCCGTTGCTTTTATTGTAATGTAATTTGCTGCATTTGGGTCGGATACTGTTATCCCTAAGTTAGCTAAATACTCCACTGTGGAGTTGTACTTTTTGTGAATTTAAACTTCTTATACATTACCTTGGGCTGCCAGGCTTCTGTAACAATTTCCAGGGGGTTATCACTTGCCTTCTTTAATCTATGTGACAGTCAAACTATAAAGTCTCTTCGAGATCATTCGGTGTGGCATTCATTGTGAGTGACTTTGAAGAAATAAAGCTGGACAAATGCCTTGCAATTATGTCTAGCCAATGTAACCACTGTTGTTTGTTTTGGGTTTTGGCTTGAGGCTTCTAGGAAGCTGTATCCTCCAAGGGAGCCATCTTTTGATGATATTTAGCCTCTGATTTCAATCTATGGAAAGGGAGAAAAGTAAGACTGATGCTTCTTTCATCAAGGATCACTTTGGTAACATCAAAAGATTAAAGGAAGTATTTTTTTTTTTTTTTTCTGGGCCTCTCACCTTCTTTTGTCCCTTCTTCTTCACTCTCCATAAAGCTTATCTTGGAAGCCAGCCACCATCTGCCATGTCATGGTAAGGTATATGTAATGCGTGCTCTGATAGGTTTGTGTTTATAACACATATATATGGAGTTGTCACTGAGGCAGGAATTGCTTGCTATCAGGAGTACCATCCTGAATAGGATTACCAAAACTGGCCTGTGGTCAGATTGTCTTCCTGACATAACATTTCTCTCCCCCTTAATATCTATACCTTCATTTATGAGAGCCCCACTTTTTTTTTGGTTGCTGTTGTTGTTTGTTTTCTTTTCTAATGTCAGTCTTTGTGTGCATAAACTTGTATTTCATTCAGAGAAAAAAATCTCTTCTAATTTCAAGGGGATAGAGGTGAAAACAAAATGAAACGGAAAGCTGTTCAGATAACCCAGGAGGATTTTAAGACCCCTTTGTTATAACAATCCTTTTATGTTTGAAATATTTATTGGGCTTCTTCCTGGTCACGATTGGAAGGGAAACCTGAATTGGTGCCCTCTAAGCTGCTTGGGCGGGCAGAAGAGTACATGTTTACAAGTCAAGATGGTGCTTGATCTTGGAACGACAGGAAATGATTTTGCAAATCCAGATAAACTATTTTATCCTAGAAAGCATATGTGCCAAACACAGTTTAAAGTAAACACACAAGGATCCTTGTGTTGTACCCCATGGGTAGAGTGTAGGGAGAAGCTAACACTTTTCCAGATTAAGAGCAATCTGGTGAAATAGTTGCCTCTAAGTGGCTCGTTTTGCCTGTGTGCCCTCTCACAGTGTAAACTTTTAGATTTCTGTAATGGAAGAGTGTACTAAGTTTGGCACTTGCTCCCTTTGGACAAGGTGGAGCTGATAATTTATTTCTCTTCCTCCATCCAAAATTATTTTTAAGTTATTTAAAGTTTATATAGATGAATATTATGGGGTAAGATTATTTTAAAGCTTATATAGATGAGAAATTGCCAAGAAAGTTTTGAAAAAGGATTAGGGAGAGGGATTTTTCCCCTTAGATTTTAAAGTGTGCTATAAAGCTAATAATAAAACAGTGTGGTATTCATATATACATCAATGGAACACAATAGAGTCTGGAACAGATCTAGGTATATTATGCTAACTTTATGTTGCTAAAAGGGGCATTACTGATAGAAAAAATTGTTTAATAAATGGTATCAGGATTGGGTCAGCTAATAGCTAGCATTTAATTAGCACTCACTATATGCCAGGTACTATTCTAAGGGCTTTTCATGTATTAATTCAATCTTCATAGCAGCCCTTTGAGATAGATACTATTATTATTCCTATTCACAAATGAAAACACTAAAACACAGGGAGATTTAGTAACTGGTCCAAAGTCACACAGCTATTAAATAGTAGAGTTAGGATTTGAATCAGGCAATAAAATTAGGTCTTTACCTAGTTTATATGACATATAAACAAACTCTAGATGAATTAAAAATCTGCATGTATAAAATGATGTTTTTATAACATCATTACAATATTGGAAGATAATCCAGAGGAACATTTATATAACTTTGAAATCAAAGAAAATTCCTTAAGCAAGACAAGAACCCCAGAAAAAATGAAGGAAAATTATTGATCTGACAACATAAATATTCAAAACTTCTCTTGAGAAGATACCATAACAAAAATCAAAACTTCAGTGACCAAAAGGAAATATATTTGGAACTCATTTGTCAGAAGAAGGGTTTGTATATGTAATGTACAAAAACATTTCATAAAATGACATAAAAATCAGTCCAATTTAAAAGTGGGCAAAACATATGAACTGGCAATTCATAGGGGATAAAATGCAAATGATTAAGAAATATGTAACAGTGGCAATATGTGCAGTGTTAATAGAGTGTAGAGGAACTTCCAATTTTCCTATTCAAGACTTACATCTAAGACCTCAAACTATGAGACTAATAAAAGAAAACACTGGGTAAAACTCTCCAGGACATTGGAATGGGCAAAGATTTCTTGAGCAACGCCCCATGGACACAGACAACCAAAGCAAAAATGAACAAATGGGATCACATCAAGTTAAAAAGCTTCTGCACAGCAAAGGAAACAACAAAGTGATGAGACAACCCACAGAATGGGAGGAAGTATTTGTAAACTACCCATCTGACAAGGAATTAATAACCAGAATATATAAGGAGCTCAAACAACTGTATAGGAAAAAATCTAATAATCCAATTTAAAAATGGGCAAAATATCTGAGTAGACATTTCTCAAAAGAAGACATACAAATGGCAGACAGGTATAGGAAAAAGTGCTCAGCATCACTGATTATCAGAGAAATGCGAAAGAAAACTACAATGGGATATCATCTCACCCCAATTAAAATGGCTTTTATCCAAAAGACAGGCAATAATAAATGGTGGCAAGGATGTAGAGAAAAGGGAACGCTTGTACACTGTTGGTGGGAATGTAAATTAGTACAACCTCTGTGGAGAAAAGTTTGGAGGTTCCTCAAAAAAATAAAAAATAGACCTACCATATGATCCACCAATCCTACTCCTACCCAAAAGAAAGGAAATAAGTATATCAAAGAAGTACCTGCACTTCCATGATTATTGCAGCAGTATTCACAATAGCCAAACTTTGGAAGCAACCTAAGTGTCCATCAGCAGACAAATGAATAAAGGAAATGTGGTACATATACACAATAGAATACTAGTCAGCCATAAAAAAGAATGAGATCCTGCCATTTGCAACAACATGGGTTGATCTACAGATCATTATGTTAAGTGAAATAAGCCAGGCACAGAAAGACAAACATTGCATGTTTCACTTATCTATGGGAGCTAAAAATTAAAACAATTGAAGTCATGGAGATAGAGATTAGAATGATGATTACCAGAAGCTGGGAAGTGTAGTGTGGTGGGATGGGAGGGAAGGGGGGAATGGTTAATGGGTATGAAAAAAATTTAGAAAGAATAAATAATGCCCAGTATTTGCTAGCACAACAGGGAAAATATAGTAAAAAATAATTTAATTGTTCACTTAAAAATAACTAAAGGAATATAATTGGATTGTTTGTAACACAAAAGATAAGTGCTTGAAGTGATGGATACTCTATCTACCCTGATATGACTATTATGCTTTGCATACCTGTACCAAAGTATTTCATGTAACCCATAAATATATATACCTACTGTGTACCTACAAAAATTAAAAAGAAAAAAGAAATAAGATAGACACAGAAAAATAAGTAAATAAATGCCAATGAACATTCTTCACAGAAATAGAGTAAAAAATTCTAAAAATTATATGGAACCACACACACACACACACACACACACACACACACACACACACACACACAACGAAACCAGAATAGCCAATGCCAAAACAAAGCAGATCAACACAAAACTGGAAGAATTACATTACCTGACTTCAAATTATACTATAGAGCTATAGTAACCAAAACAGCAATATACTGACAAATAAAGCAGATAAATAGACCAATGGAAGAGAATAAAGAACCCAGAAATAATTTCAAACATCTATTGTGAACTGATTTTTGACAAATGTGCCAAGAATATACAGAGGGGAAAGGATAGTCTCTTCAATAAGTGGTGCTGGGAAAATTGGACATCCATAGGTAGAAGAATGAAGCTAAACACCTATCTCCTACCGTATACAAAAATGAAATCAAAATGGATTGAGGACTTCAGTCTGAGACCAGAAACTACGAAACTACTAAAAACAAACAAACAAACAAAAAAACCAAAAAAAAAAACACTGGGCAAACTCTCCAGGATATCAGCCTGGGCAAAGATTTCTTGAGGAATACCCCCCAAGCATAGGCAACCAAAGCAAAAATGGACAAATGGGATCACATCAAGTTAAAAAGCTCTTGCACAGGAAATGAAACAACAAAGTGAAGAGACAACCCACAGAATGGGAAAAAATATTTGCAAACTACCCTTCTGACAAAGGATTAATAACCAGAAAACACAAGGAGCTCAAACAACTTTATAGGGAAAAAACCTAATAATCTGATTTAAAAATGAGCAAAAGATCTGAATAGACATTTCACAAAAGAACCTGTGCAAAGGGCCAACGGTATGTAAAAAAGTGCTTAGCATCCTTGATCAGAGAACTGCACATCAAAACTGCAATGAAATATCATCTCACCCCAGTTAAAATTGTTTATATCAAAAAGACAGACAATAAATGCTGGCAAGGATGTAGAGAAAGGGGAACCCTCATACATTGTTGGTGGGAATGTAAATTAGTGTAACCACCATGGAGAACAGTTTGGAGGTTCCTCAAAATCTAAAAACAGAGCTACCTTATAATCCAGCAATCCTGCTGCTAGGTATATATCCAAAAGAAAAGAAGTAAGTATATAGAAGATGTATCTGCACTTCCATGTTTATTGCAACAGTATTCCCAATAGCCAAGATTTGGAAGCAACCTAAGTGTCCATCAGCAGATGAATGGATATAAAGAATATTTTAACTCTATAGTCCCTTTTATTTTGTAAAACACAATATGAAGAGCTTTCTGCTAAATATATTTATATTATGTAAGTGGAAAAAAGTATGCAAAGATATATACAACACTATTATTATAACATAAGGCAAGCATTGTAAGCTTCAATGACTGTGGAAACCAGGTAGATATAAATGAAGCAGAGTGGGCATTAATAACATCTGTGGGAGTAAGAAAGGATTATTGTTAGTGTTAGGAATCTAAGAAATGGCAGAGAATGGGGCCCAAAGCACAGAAGAGGGGATTATTTCTAGGTCAGAAGAAACAAAAGTAGGACAGGAACAGATGTAGACAGTTTACATGATAGCCCACTGATGGCTTTTCTTTTTTTCCATTGCATTGGGGTACAAGGATAGAAGGAAGTGAAGAAGGCTTGGAGAGGGTTTCCCGGAGAATGGGCAAGTGAGACATGGTGTGATTTCTAGGGTCCATTTCAGATTGGTGAGCATAAGTTTATAGTGAAGGCATTATATACTTTTTACATTGGCATGTGCACCAGAAACTATGTCAAAAATGAGTAAAAATTCCTGATAAAGTTGAAGTTAGGATTTTTGCCTTTTGAAGAAGAAAAATTATTAAGTCAACAATTAGGAAAAGCAATCTCAAGAAATAGAAGGAGTTAGTTGCTCTTTCACATTAGAAAAATTGTTTTCATCCACAGAAGTTTTAAATAGCTTTATGGAGATATAAGTCACATATTGTTCAGTTCAGCCACCTAAAATGTACAGTTCAGTGGTTTTTAGTATTCACAGATATGTGCAACCATCACCACAATCAATTTTAGAACATTTTCATCTCCCTCAAGAGAAATTCTGCACCTCTTAGCCACCACCTCCTCCCCTAACCTCCTCATCCCTGCTCTCGCCTGCCCCAGCCATAGGCAAGGAACAATCTACTTACTGTATATACAGATTTGCCTAAGTTTGGACATTTCACATATATGGCATCATCCAATTCGTCGTCCTTTGTGACTGGCTTCTTTTGCTTAGTAAAATGTTTTCAAGATTTCCTGTAGCATGGATCGGTACCTAGATTTTGATCTGGTTTAATTTTATCACATTTACTTTTTATTTCTTTAACTTTTTTGTGTTAAGCATTTAAAATTTACTGACACATATACTTACATATATATGTTAGTGTCCATTAAATATGATTAGAGGCCGGGCACGGTGGGCTCATGCCTGTAACCCCAGCACTTTGGGAGGCAGAGGCAGGCGGATCACCTGAGGTCCGGGGTTCGAGACCAGCCTGACCAACATGGAGAAACCCCGTCTCTACTAAAAATACAAAATTAGCTGGGTGAGGTGGTGCATGCCTGTAGTCCCAGCTACTTGGGGGGCTGAGGCAGGAGAATCACTTGAACCCGGGGGGTGGAGGTTGCGGTGAGCAGAGATTGTGCCACTGCACTCCAGCCTAGGCAACAAGAGCAATACTCCATCTCAAAAAAAAAAATACATATATATATATGATTACAAATATGCTATTTTCAGTAAATAAACTTTTGGATTTTTCCCTTCCCTTTTTTTTGTGCTTATCTTCTTCCTGCCATATTACTTTTATCCCCTCCACAGGTGGCTAACAACCTAATATTCTCTCATATTTTCTGTATAATAAAATCATACACACAAGCATGCACACACACAAAACACCCTCCAAATCAAGCAGTAAACCTTTACTTCATTACCTTAAATCCCTGCATAATACTCAATGATGTGGATATTTGATGATTTCCTGGGCCTCCTGATGAGTATTCACTCATTGTTTTTGTTTTTTAATTTACTCTGTTAATGAACAATATACCACAGTTAACATCCTAGCCAGTCAGGTGTGGTCCATGTACCAGCAGCATTAGCATCACCTGGGAGCTTTTTCAATAAGCAGAATCTTAAGTTCTATCCCAGCCTACTGAACTGAATCCCCAGGAAATTCAAACTGACATTGAAGACTGAGTAGTGACCTAGTATATATGCCATTTCATATTAATGCTATCATTTCTATAGTTAGATTTCAAGGAGTAAAATTCTGGGGCAAAGGGTATATATACTTTTAATTTTAACAGATACCTTAACAGGTTGCTTCCCTTACAGACTGCAGCACAATGGATTTCTACCAGGCGGGTATGAGAATATCCCTTTCTTCATGTTCCCATTAGCACTGAGTGTTGATGTTGAGATCGTTAAGGAAATTTGCCATGGTAAGAGCATTTGGGTTTTGATTTTCCCCATGTAATTAAGCAAACTGTTCATAAGATAGTATTAGAATAGTCCCAATTTCAAATGTTGGATTTCCAAGTCAAACTATTGAAAGAACACAAAAGAAATAAATAAAGAGAATAAGGATGTAACTTCTCTAATGGAAAACTTCTCTCTTTTTTTCCAACCTTCTTGGCTGTAACACAAGGAAGGAGATACCCAGAATAGTGATTATCCTATCAGCTGGGCATTGTGCAGTGCCTTGTTCACACTTTTTGGCAACATTTTCAGATAAATGTTCGGATTGGGGGAAGGAAAACACAGTAAATGTCTACAAAAAGCCTGGGTCAATTTCAATGAACAAATAAATAAATAATTAGAGAATTATAAATTAAAATAAAGTAGCACATTTTGCTCATAAAATTTACAGATTTAAAAATATTAACAGTATTCCATAAGAGTAAAAGGGTGGAAAAACAGACTCGTAAATTGTCAATGGGAGTATATAAATTCATAATATCCTTTTAGAGGATAATAGGGCAGGATACATATAAGATATTTGAGTGCACATATATTATAACTCGGCAAGATAGGAATCAATCTTATAGAAATAGTTACATAGGAGAAAAAAGACATATTAAAGGCTATCCATTGAAAAATTTGAAACCGCTTAACTGTTCATCAATAGAGGCATGATTTAGTATATTTTGGTGTATGAATAATGTCTATACGTGCCATACAAAGCTCTATAAGGCATATTGCTAAGCAAAAGGAAACAATCATCTCAGAACAATATATGATATATAACCCACTTTTGGGAACAGTAACACAAAAATTGTAAGGAGTGTGTGTTTGTGAGTGCATGAGCATGTGTATATATCTATGTATGTAAGAGAAAACATGCACCAAACCACTAGCAGTGGTTACCTCTGGGTGTGTGTGTGGGGTCAGGGGGATTGGTGGTTGGAATGATGGTGAAAGGGAAACATACATACTATTTCCTAAATAATAATTATAATAATAATTAATATTTATGGAGCACTTACTATACATCCAGCAGTATGCTGAAAGCTTTACATAAATAATCCTACTTAATCTTGACAACCACCTTATGAGGTAAATATTGCTTTCTGAATTTTACCATTTCCATTAAGTTAACTGAGTCACAAATAGGTGACATAATTTGGGGTGATTCAGTCAGAAAGTTGTAGTACTGTGATTTGAACCAAGGTAGTCTGGCTCTAGAGACCATGCTTAGAAACTTGATTCCATCTATCTATGTATTCACGTATCCATCCGTCTATTCATCCATCCATCCATCCATCCATCCATCCATCCATCCATCCATCCATCCGTCTATTCATCCACCTACCTACCTGTCATTTATGTATTGTCCATCATCTATCTATCACCCTTCCTTCCTCCCTCCCTTCCTTCCTCCCTCCCTTCCTTCCTTGCTTCCTTCCTTCCTTGTTTTTTTTTCTCTTCTGCCACACTAAAGTTCTCAGGCTACCATGGGGAAAATTAACCGTACAATATAATTTCTGAAAACACGCTAAGTTTCTCAGAGAGTAGCAAACATGACAAATGATGTAACTGGTTCTGATTATTTACCAGAATGAGGGAGTTTGCCTCATTCCAGGACACTTGTGATAGGTGACAAACTGAATGTAGATCTCCAGATGGAGCAGAAAATGCAACTGAGTATGATTCCTGCCTCCGACTTGCTGCTGATCCGTGGAAGCAAAGCATTTCATAACAAGAAGACAACAATCTTCTCCTTTATTTTGCTAATGAAGAAACAGGGTCCAGAGTATTTAGTGGCCGAATTGATATAAAAATCAGGTTTTCTAACCCTCAGCTCAGTGCTTTCTCCACTATATCATAATTGGGAGTTCCATCATTTATAATATACATTTACTTCCTATAGGATGTAACCAGAAAAATGGACACACAGAGTTGATCCATTTCTGTCACTAGAGCTCCAAAATTTGTATATATTTTTCTAAAAGGAAAGAAAAAAAGGACAGTTAGTGTTGAGCAGGTGTTTTATCATCAGCCTAAAAGGTTTGGCCATTATACCCTCCTTAACAGGAATCAGAAAAAAAAAGAAAGAAAGAAAAAAAAAAAGGCGGTTCAATTTATTTCTTGAGAGTTGTGTTTTTGTAAATTAGCTAGTTGGTTTTTACGGGGACTCCCTCCAACTTGCCCATTTCAAAGGTCTCCAATCCTGTTAAATAAGAAAACCATCTTGGCTGAATGGTTAGGTCAGACAATGGCTAGACGTGAAGCGAGTTGTCTGCAGAAGACATGGGCAGCCCAGTGAACCACAAGGATGGGTACAGGACATTGAGATGGGCAGGATGTCATTGTCAGCTAAGCTCATGTGCAGGTGACTGCCCCTGAACAGAAAAAAAGGTTAAGGGTCAGGAAACATGTGGACCCTGAGGAGGGCAGAGAAAGTACTGAGTCTAAGCCACTTTTCCTGATTTTATTCAAGCCAAGCGGAAGGCAAAGGGCTGCGTCAACTAACTTTCCCTGAACTGGTGCATCAGCAGGATGCTCTGAGCCTCTCCCACTTATCTCCAGATCCCAAACACAGAGTTCATGGTCATCTGGCTGCCTTGCTCAGAGCTCTTCAGGCAAAGGAGAAGAAAGGCCACTTCAACATCTAGCATTCTTCAATCTTGCTTGAGGCTGGCAGCTGTCACAGAATGCCATCAGCAAACAGATCATCTTAGCAATGTCTTTCCCACTTCTTAAACCATCAGCCTCTCACAATTTTTGAGTAGTTCCATGAGCCCTGTTCAGTTTTGAAATTCAAGCTACTGAGGCTTTGAACTACTTATTAGTACCAAAAGCCCAAAATATTTATCATCTATTGCTTGAAGAAAATTTGGTTTTCTGTGAGGCCATGACCAATACCATTAAATTTAAAAAAACCTGTGCCTAGTGGCCATTCCTCTGCTTAATGGTTGACTTTTCTGAACCTTTTGTTGAGTCTGCTTCACTTTGAGTCTCCAGGTCATTTGTTGGTTAAACAGAAGATCTGAAAATCAAAAATTTAAATATTACATATATATACATGTATATTAAACTATTTTTAAACATTATAAATGTAGTATACATTTTAAAATCTTGATCAGCAAAGAAGAAATAAAGTAAAAAAAATGAAATGCCAAATGCCAGTCCCACAGATATTAGCATTATTAACAATTTCTCATATTGCCTCCCAGAATTGGTTTATGCATGAGGTACATGCACGGGGTACAGGTATTCTTTTTGATTGTTGTTTTAATGAAATGGAATCATACTAGACATTGCTGCTTGGCAGCTTGCTTTTTTTCCATGACCAATATATGCAACTCCTCCCTACTGGTAGGTATTAAGGTTGTTTCCATTTTTTAACATTTTCATCATCTAATTTTGCAATGAATATCCTCATTACAGGCAACTTGTAGACTTGTGCGTGTATATATTCAAGTAATTACATTTGGATGCATGTTACTCGACTCTAGTAAAAATTTTGAGAACTTTCATTTGAGAAATGAAACCTGAAGGCAAAAATAGAGGGTAGGGTATATCCTTAGATTTATCCTTGCCAGTCTCTATCCTCAACTGCAGATAAATTGAAGTTGACTATAGGAAAATAAGAGAAGCAGAAAATAAACACATTTAGGAAACACGGGCACAGATTTTCTTGGGTGTCATGGGATTCGGGTCTTAGGAGAGTTATGACTTGGTCATTTTCATCCTGGTAATCTTTTAAAATAAAATGATTTCATTTGTCATGACAATGAAATCAGTTACTTTTTTCAAGTTTCATCACCACTGAGGTTCTCCTATCACCCCAGTTCTTGGTTATCACTCCTTCCAAGGAATGCCCATGATACTTATTGCTTGCCCTGTAAATTGGATACACTATCTAGCTTTACATACTTATTTTCTAATGTACCAATTCTGAGTTCCTAATCTTATAAACCTCTTCAGGGTAAGTTTTATGCCTTTCTATATTCCTTGTACCATCTGTGCAGCAATATGCAATGCCTTAGAAGTGATAGCGAATGATTAATCTCTCTATGAATTGGTTTCCCTAGACTCCAAGTTCTAGAGCCCTACCTTATTTCCTAATGAACACGAACAGTTGAATAAGGAAAATATTTTTTTCCCATAGCCCCTTCTTACAGTAGACCAGTGCTTGGCATTCCAACCGAGTTTCCCAATCTGGGTGGACCAAAACATGACATTTTGATAGACAATAGCCATGAACCTTTGTTTTGTTTCCCTTCACAGGTCAGGTGGCCCTATCTGGCACATAAGTAGAAACAGATGTTGAGAAGAGCAAGGAGGTATGTGGTGCCAATGTCTCAGTTCTGGGAAAAGGAAACACTTCACAGAAAATAGGTGCCACCTGTAGGGGGTTGCAGTCTGCCAAGTGAAACCAGTTTGGCTAAAGATAGCTAAAAATATTCCCCTAGGGTATAAGGTAATGTTTGTTTATGCATGAGACTGAATGAGGGTGTGTGTGTGTCTACGTGTGTGTGAATGCATGTGTACCTTCTGCATCATCCACTCCAATGAAGCCTTTTGACCTGTTCATGAATCCAATTGCTGAAAGAACAATTTTTATTTAATATTTGACCTGTTAAGAAAAATAGAACTGTTAAATAAATTTTTAACGGGTGCAGAAGAAAGAATCTTAAATTTCCTTATGTTTCAACTACCTCAATAAGATTTGCTAAGCTATCTAAAAGAGATTTGGTGCTTTGAAGAACTATGCAAAACTCTACACAATGATTCAATATTACTTACACCTCCCTCCTAGCAGAATTTGGTTACATTTGGGGGATTAAGTGTACCTAAGACTATTAAATGAAATTGAATTGAAAAGCCATGTCTCTTTGGGCAAATTACTAAACTTCTTGTGCTTCAGTTTCCTCATCTGTAAAATGGATATAATAATTGTACATACTTCAAAGAGTTATTGAGAAGAGTGGATATTCTAAGAAAGTCACACTATGTAACACATGGAAAGTTATTTATGACTACTATACTACTACTATTATGACTTCTACCACCACCACCCAATCCCTTCATCTTTTCCCCCACCTTTTCTTCTTTAATTCACAAAGATCTTCAATAATTTAATTTAAATGTGAAATTCTACGGAAATTTGTAATATTTTCTAGATGTGGGGATCCATAATTTTCTTTGATGTTGGAATTTAAGTCATGAGGCCTGATGTCACAGAAAGAGCACAGCATTAGTGGTCCTACAACTTGAATTTAGTTCCAGCCCTCTTACTTAGCAGCTCAGTGACCTGGAAAAGTTGCCTTTTCTGAGCCTCTCTTTCCTTAACTGTAAAATGGGAATAAGTGAATGAATGGGATGATTTCTCAGGTCCCTTCTGGGGGACACTTGGGAAGACCTGAATTATATTATGGAGCAAGATGTAGAAAAAAATCATAATGCTTTATACTATAAGCTGAACTCAATGGTTAATTTGTTTTAAAGAAGCAAAGTTAAAAATAATCCATTAGAAGTGAAAGAGATTAGAACTGAACATAAATATTTTCTAAAATTACTAAACAAGACTGAAGATTAGAACATCAGACTATAAAATCTTTAATGGCAGGGACAGTACATTAATATGTGTCCTTGTATCTATAGAGGTTAACAAGAGCCTTGGTACATAGTTGATGTCCAAGCAAAGTTTGCTAAAATGAATCTAACAGAATTCAGAGTCAATGTAGCTTGTGAATGAAATACTATTCTATTTGGATTGAAGCCAGAGTTTAAATTGTGAGAAGGCTTAAATTTCTGAGATCAGAAGCGTTATACTAGAATAGAAGTTCTTGGTGGCTGATGGACCAACATCATAACTATTACCTGGAAACTCATTAGAAAGGCAGAATTGTAGGCTCCACCTCAAGCCTACTGAATCAGAAACTCTAAAGATGGAGTCCAACAATGTGTTTTTTGTTTTTGTTCTGCTCTTTTAAATAGACTTTATATTTTAGAGCTGTTTTAGGTTCACAGCAAAATTGAGTGAAAAGTACAGAGTTGGCATACACTCCTTGTTCCACACATGCATGGCTTCCCCACTGTCAATATCCTGCACCAAAATGGTACATTTGTTACAGTTGATAAACCTACACTGACACATCATTATTATCCAAATTCCAAAATTTACACGAGGGTTCACTCTTGGTGTTGTATATGCTATAGGTTTTGATAAGTGTATAACATGAATCCATTATTGTAATGTCATACAAAAGAGTTTTACTGTCCTAAGCAAGGTGTGTTTTATTTTATTTTATTTTATGAGAAAGAGTCTTGCTCTGTCGCCCAGGCTGGAGTGCAGTGGCGCTATCTCAGCTCACTGCAACCTCTGTCTCCTGGATTCAAGCGATTCTTCTGCCTCAGCCTCCTAAGTAGCTGGGATTGCAGGTGCCCACCACCACGCCCAGGTAATTGTTGTATTTTTAATAGAGACAGGGTTTCACCATGTTGACCAGGCTGGTCTTGAACTTCTGACCTCAGGTGATCTGCCCGCCTCGGCCTCCCAATGTGCTGAGATTACAGACGTGAGCTACCGCACCCAGCCAGCAAACTGTGTTTTAAAAAGCTCTCTCATGCACATTAAAGTTTGACAACCATTGCATTACAGGATAGTTTTTCAAAGCTAAGTTGAAGAACTAGCCAAGAAATTAAGATGGTCTTAAGTCCTACCTTTGAATTGAAGCTGTACTCAGTGTATCCTACCCTCCTCTTAATACACATTTGGACGCTAATGACCAGTACAGTCATTAAAAGAATTATGAACTCTGTCTAAATCTCTACTTCTCCCTTTGCTGAACTTTTGAGATGCTCTCCTCTACTCGCATACTAATTGGAAACTAGGATAGAGCTGTGGAAAAGACACTGGTTTATTTTTAAAGAAAATATTTGGCCCGCCACGGTGGCTCACGCCTGTACTCCAAATACTTTGGGAGGCTGAGGAGGGTGAATCACTTGAGGTCAGGAGTTTGAGATGAGCCTGGACAACATGGTGAAAACCCATCTTTACTAAAACATAAAAATTAGCTGAGATCATGCCCACTGCACTTCAGCCTGAGCAACCAGGCAATATTCTGTTTCAAAAAAAGAAAAAAAAGAAAGAAAACGTTTTATTATCAAAAATGTCATGCATATACAGAGGCACAGAGAAAAGTGTCATATATCCTTATGTAATCATTGCTAATCTTCAATAATTATAAACTCCTGGACTATCCTGTATCATGTATATTCACATCCATCCCTCTATCCATCCAAAATAATTTGAATCAAGTCCAAGATAATATCATTTTACCTGCAAATATGTATGGTTCAGCAAATAGAAGAGAATACTCTTAACTAATTTTATGAGGCTATCATTGTCAAGATAACAAAACAGAAACAGAAAAAAAAAACTGAAGACTAATATCCCTCATTAATATAGGTTCAAAAATTTTTAACAAAACATTGGCAAATTGAATCTAGCCATATATTAAAAAATAAAAGAAAGCACATTATATCTAAGTGATTATTTTGCCAGGAATGCAAGTTTGGCTCAACATTCAAAAATCAATCAATGCAATTTGACATAGCAGCAGACTAAAAAAGAACAACCATATTATTATTTCAATAGAGTCAGAAAAAACATTTGACTAAATTCAACATCTATTCATCATAAATTCCAATAAGTTAGAAATAGAAGGGAACTTCCTCAGCCTGATAAAAAGTATCTATGGAAAACCTAAAACATCATACTTAATGATGAAAAACTACATACTTTCTTCTCAAGCTTAGATATGGGACAAGGATGCACATTCTCATTACCTCTATTCAACATTATATTAGAGATCCTAGTCTATGCAACAAGCCAACAAATAAATAAAAGGCATACAGATTGGAAAGGAAGAACTAAAACTGTCTTTATTAATGGTAACATTATCATCTACATAGAAAATCTCCAAATCTATCAAAACCTACTAGAACTAATATGTGAGATTAGCAAGGGCACAGGTTACAAGGACAATATAAAAATTGATTATATTTCTATATAATAGCAAAAAACAATTGGAGATTAAAACTTAAAAATGGTACCATTTACAATGACATCAAAGAATATGAAATACTTTGGGATACATCTATAAAAATATGGTCAGGATTTGGATGTTGAAAACTATAAAACACTAATGACGGAAATTGTAATAAACTCCAAGAGGGCCCCCAGTAACCCCTGCCCCTGGTATGAAAGTCCTGGAATTACTGTTCTCCCACACGGAAGAGGGCTGAACTGTGGACTAATAGGATACTGTGGACCTGACAGTGTATGACTTCTGGGTCTGGGTCATAGAAGACGTGTGGCTTCCACCTTGCTACCTTGGGTCACTTGCTCTGCGGAAGGCAGCTTCCATGACATAAGGACACTCAAGTAGCCCTATAGAGATTCCCAATATTTAGTGAAGACCTGAGTTCTCTTGCCAATAGTCATGTGAGTGAGTCACACCAGAAATGTATTCCTCAGCCCCAGTCAAGCCTTCATATGACCACATCCCTTGCTGACATCTTGACCGCAAGCTCATGAAAGACCCAGAATCAGATCAACCCAGTTAGACTGCCCTCACTGACCTGCAAAAACTGAGATAATAAATTCTTGTTATTTGAAGCCACTAGGTTTTGGAGTCATTTGTTATGCAGTAATGGAAAATGACACAGGTTTTGGTACCTGGAAGTGAGATGTTGCCATAACAAATATTAAAAATGTGAGAGCATTTCTGTTCACGTTCTCTTACCCACCTGGGCAGATGAGATATTAATAAAGACACTTCCCAACTGGAAAGAATGAGTATGGTCTTTAATGGCTCTTTTAAAATTCAAATTTTAATCATATGTTTATTATTATTTAAACTATCGTTTTCAATTATAAATTATTAATAAAAACATTCAATAATATGGAAGAATATAGAGTAATAAATGAGACCCCTTCCATCATTACCACCCCATTCTGGTCCTCAGGAGTAATTAAGTTTCATGTGAGCCCTTCAAGACTTTTCTGCTATGCATATACATATAAAAAGTATTATGTGATTGTTGAAGAAAATTTGAGTCATTCATATTTTTCTCACTGAGGAATAACCGCTGTTAGATTCTGATGGGTATGGTTTTAGTGTGTATTCTGTACACAAGCACACACATACAGATGTTTTAAAACTTTTTGAAACACAAGCTTATAAAGATTTTTTTTTTTTTTTTTTTTTTTTTGAGTCGAGTCTCCGTCTCCCAGGCTGGAGTGCAGTGGCGTGATCTTGGGTCACTGCAACCTCTGCTTCCTGGGTTCAAGCAATTCTCTGCCTCAGCTTCCCGAGTGGCTGGGATTACAGGCGCCCGCCATCATGCCCGGCTAATTTTTTTGTATTTTTGGTAGAGACGGGGTTTCACCATCTTGACCAGGCTGGTCTTGAACTCCTGACTCGTGATCCACCCACCTCGGCCTCCCAAAATGCTGGGATTACAGACACGAGCCACCACTCCCGGCCAAGAATTTTAAAGGTGGCTGTACTCTGGGGTCCTCATTCTAGACCCTAAAGAATTCTTTTAACTGGATATGAGTTAGCTCTACATATTACTCTAGTTTATTAGAATTTGACTTTTGATTTTAGGAGTTAGGAAGGGCAAAAGACGACACCACATACTCCATTATGTTCAGCAATGTTTCTAGATCAGATTAACTGATTTAGATGATGTATATTTCTTGAAACTCAATTTTGGTGTCTTCCTCCCACTCAATCCCCCTCACGCAGTTCTTCTTTCATTCATAGTAGCGTTTCACAAAAAGCATGACTCAGAAAAAAAGGAGAGAGCTGCCTCAACAAACATAAAAAGCTTATCTTCTGTTTGAAGCTAAGACTTGGAACGCTGTAATTCTTCCTATCAAAGTGAATTATTAGTACCAGACTGTTGACTTCAGACTTTTTTACTTCTTCTACTTTTTTTCCCAGTGGTAGGTAGAAACATTTCATCAGTCAAATGTTAAATAGCAATTTGAAATACTCAAGAATGCTTTAAGAACTTGTTATAAATGCCCTTACATGTAGAAGACTCACCCTGAATCATGCCAAACACCTTAACAGTCATTCACATGAAACAGATTTTGGGGGGTGAAATGTATTTAAAAGTATTCTTCATAATTTTGAGTTTGTTAGGAATAAATTATTTTGCTCTTATGTGTTACGGTTTTCAAATTTCTCATGTATTTTTGGTGCTCTTTGGAAAGCTCACTGTGGCTCTTGTACCCAATGGACGGAATCATCCTGAAGCTATAAAGTTTTTATTTCTAAATTTTGGAAAGATATTTCTGTTCTCATGAACAAGAGTTTAACATGATGTCTCTCTACTTTGGCTGCACAACAGAATCACAGTAGAAAACAAATAAACAACAACAACAAAAATCTATTGATCAAATCTTTCCTCCCAAAGATTTTGATTTATGATGTAGGAAGGTGCCAGCTACCAGGTTTTCAAAGCTCCCCAGACCCTGCAGATTCTAATGTGTAGCCGGGGTTGAGAACCACTGATTCAACACTAATAAATCTCAAATAAATAAATACATAAGAAAGTTAAAACTTAAAAATAAAATGATACATATCCATAAATTCCCTAAGAAAAGGAACAATATATCTAGTGCATGGGTAATACTTTTAAAACATCTAAAATGCTGGTGTTTGCATAGATAAATCATAATTACCTTGCTATTAGAAAGCAAAGTAATGAATTAGTAGAGATTGCTTGGCAATCTGTGATCTGTGCTCAAGGAGCAGGCCTCTGGCACTGCAGCAGGCTACTGGGTACATAACGCGGGGTGAAACCTCATGGCATGCCGCTGTCACAGTTACATGCTCGGGGGAGAAGTTCTGTATTTCCAAGTGTGGTTGTGGAGAATCTTTTCAATGCCTCTTCAAGATGCTAATAATCAAGATTAATCTTTAATGGTTAATGGATTCCTGATGGAAGAGAAGGCACTGGATTGTATAATCTCTGAAGGGCTCTCACAGTTATATGAGTTCCATCTCAGAGGTGGGACAACATCAAAGAATCAATTACCATGCTGTCCCATAAGACTTGTTGTCACAAGCCACTCTAGATATTTAACTTCTGATGGTCTTATTCTCTTCTGATTATGAGCTGAAAGATGTTCCACCTTTAATATGGGGGATCAGGTCAGGAAGAAAAGTATTGAGGCTAAGTGTATAGTTTGGGATGGAAATATGAGATGGATTGATTCTTAAATATATTAGTCTAGAATTCTAGCCAAGAGATGGTCGGAATTTGAATGGTCAATTTAATGTAAGAACAAACCATAAAGGACAGATACATTAAAAAAGAATTGGCAAGACTGAGTGGTAGTCTGAGTGGGTGGGCTGAAAGATAAGTAGCTTTTTACTGTTTTGCCAACAGGTACATTTTATTGAGATTAGTAAATACAACCAGCATAAGAGTCGGCTTTGGAGTGTAGACTTTGGAAACACATTGCTTTGGCTCAAGTCCTGGCTCCTCCATACACAAGCTGCTTAGGATTGGGTAAGTTACTTAACCCCCCTCAGCCTTAATTTCTGCATCTGTGAAATGTGTAGCCTGATGGTGAGAATTAAGGGAGTCAACACACGTAAAATGCTTACAACAGGGCCTGACACATGATAACTCAATACATGTTAGTCATTATTATGATGATACTGTTGGATGCAGAAAAAACTATTTCAGAAGAAGAATGAAAATCTTGTCATCAATTATTTGGAAGTTTAGAGTAAATGATTATGTAAGCCACACTAAACTTGTCCTTCATCTTACAATATAATGAGAGAGACAGACACACATACTCAAATAAACCTGTTATAAGGCATGATATCCTTTATGTCACAACAGATATTCTTGGACCGTGGGGAATATAATTGTCATTGATTAGCTGTCTCTTTAACATCCATTTCCCCCTGCTTCCTAGAAAAATATTTAGAAATTTTTGAGGAATAGTCCCTTTTCTATTTTAATTATGTAGTTTGGTGTTATTGAGCCTATTCTTAATTGCAAAGGTGGACTCTGACATAGGCTATCAGATCCTTCCTGCCTCTGGTAATTGGTTTAGGGATAAGGCAATGCGATTTAAGATGTGCTTAGGTCAAAGGATCAAAGGATCTTCCCTTTTATTTCTTAAGAGACACTGTCTTTCTGTGGACAGTGTGGAGTGAGAATGTGTAGTCATGTTTTTTTTTCTATTATGAGGACAGCCTGAAGGCAGAATTGAGAAAATCACAGAGAAAAACAGCAGGATGCCACAATGAGACTCTGGATAAAACTGTCTGAAGCCAGCCCATAACTTACAACAACATGATCCTATACATTCAGGCCAAATTGAGTTGGTTTTCCTGTTTCTTACAACTTAAGGAATCCTTACTCTTGCAGGCATGGAGAGAGTAAGTCAGATGGGGAGATGGTAATGAGTAGGGATTGCAGAGACTTCCTGGGGCCTCTTTTTAAAGAGGGGCCAACTACGTATGGGCAGATATTGGAATAAAGCACATTCAAGGCATACAGTAAGCAAGAGACAAAAAAGTGTAATGCATTTTCTGGAGGTGGCCAGTGAAATCTAGAAAGTTGGACTAAGAGTATGTCCACGGTATACTGGGAGGTAAGTTGTATAAATAGGAAGCAGCAAAGAACAAAACCCTTAAATACAAGGCTTGGGATTTGGAGCTTTATGCTATGTACAGAGGTCAACTGTCCAAGGTGAAGGACAGATGAACTTTGTGTTTTAGGAAGATAACTTTGGCAGCAGAGTGATGAGTGGACTGGAATATTCCAGGAAAAAGGCAAACTGGTCACGAGTCAGGGCAGTCTGATGAATGAAAATAGGAGATGGATATGAGGGAAGTAAAGAATGTAGACAAAATTGGATTTGAGAGGAAAAGAAAAGGCAGGGGGATAGCATGGAATGTAGTATAAGCATCTAGAGGGACTTCGAGCTTAAGAAGGCTGAAGGAGGCAGGGTGGGTATAAACAGACAAAGAATTCGGTTTTTGGCACTTTGAATTTAAGAAATTGGTGGAACGTACACAGAGATGTCCAGGAAGAATTAGAGATTAGAGGCTGGAGCTAGGGTAGAAAATCAGAGTTGGAGAGCACAATTTTTCAAGTTTTCTCCATAAGGAAGATAGTCAAAGGCAAAAGAGGAAATACAATTCCTGAGAAAGTCATGGAAGAGTACAAGGGATGGTGACCAAGAATGGATTTGGCGATCCCTACGTTTAGGGTTGAGCAAAGGAATGTCAGCCAGTGAAGGGCATTGGCTGGTAGGTAGGAGTGTACCCATGAGTGTTTCAAGCTTCAACAAAGACGGAAGTTCAAGAAGAGGGTGGACAATGGGATGGCTGTTGTGGAGATGCTGGGCAGAGTCAAGAGTAAGAAGTTATTGCACATGAGGAGAGAAGGTGAGGGATGTCCTTTTATCTTTCAAGAACTCGTTTGAAGGAAAGGTCAAAGTACTACACTACTAAGTAGCTTTAGGGAGCAGCAAGGTCAAGTTTTCTTAGGATAAGGAAATAGAAGCATTTTTCTATATATCCAAAGACCATTTTAATGTGGAATATTTTTGATGTGGTGCTTTGTTACTAGAATCATTTTCTCCACAGCTGGATCTTTTATTTATATTATGTGATCAGATGCATGAAATGACTCCCTTACAGCCTTTCATCTGCCTATGACCAGCCTGACCAATTATTGGATGATTATCAATTAGATCTAAAGTTGTATTTTTCATTTTATTTTGAAATTTCTCTCTTTGTGAGGCGTTCCTTGCTGAGATTTTTTTTTTAATTAAGTGAAGCAAGGCAGTGATATATTAGAAATGAACGTTCAGAAACACTGCTCAAAGAAAAAAATTTTATTTATGCCTCCAGGGACTATTCACCAATGTTTTGGAAACTCTGGAGACTAAATTTATATACAAAGAACATAAAACTTTTCTGCTGTCATTGACTTGCTCTCAACACTGGTGAAGTGGCATTACCAGGAAACATTATTTTTAGTCTCTAAAAATGTGAACAGTATTGCAAACTAATTCAACTAACCTGGAAGTGTATACATTCTTCTTATATGGGAATGGTAATCTGTAGCACTTCTCTGGGAACCAAAAGTATATTTTTGCACTATTCAGTTCTTTGAAAACTTGATAGGCTTAAAGGGGGAGGATGGTATTAATTCACTGGAAAATGGTTACAAGTCTGCAAATGACACAGATGCAACATTTCAATCACACGTTTCTTGTATAGTACATGCAAATCTTGTAAATGCTTTATTTCTTTTTCTTCATTGTACTCAAAATCAAAAACAAAAATCTTCAATCCCCACTGCTTAATAAATTAAGAACTAACTCTTTCAGTCCGTTGTGTCTATGTTGACATTGTATGGTTCCATTTATTCCCACAAGTTGCTCTCTGTAAAGACATTTGCAATGAATAGTCAAAAGGCATGTGATTCTGGAAAAATAAAAAGCAAAGGAGGAACAAAGAGCAGCAGAAATGGAAATAACAAAAATAACTTGGACATCATTAATGTGTTTAGAGGTGAGTATGCACAGGGACTGTGTTAGGCACAGAGAATACAAAATCAGTGTGACCTAATCCCTGATTTGAGGGAGAAATATTTGAATAAATATGTGATTATGCTATCAGATGTTGCATAAGTGCTATGTGTGTACAGGAAAAGGAAAATAATTTCCTAGTTCTGTGAATAACAAAATAGTCCACATTAATTTGTCAATGATCAAGTATAAATTCAGTGTAACTGGATATATTTATTAAGTGGATGACTATTATCTAAATTTGAATTTAAGAATAATCATATAAAGTACATTTTATATAGCTAGCACATATAACATTAACCCAAGTATCTTTACAATAGCTTTATTTAATTAGACATGACACAATAAGTCTATAGTATACAAAATAAATTTTATTAATAGGCACCATCATCATGTCCTTAACCGTTTTTATTAGACCTTACCAACTATCCTTCCAAACTTAACTACTTGCTCAGGTAAGATTTATCTTTGCCTATTTCTCCTAGAAGAGTCTGAATTGAAGCAGACAGCTGAATAAAAAAACAAAACATATCACTTGAGACAGATATTTGCACTGGGTATGGAAGGTATGTCCAGGAGGACAAATGGCAAAAATTCATGGTAGAAAAGAAATGCCCCAAATGCACAAGTGATTATTTGTATAGAAGCAACTGCTCCTTTTTTTTTGTTTTTTGTTTTTTTTTGGAAGAGAAGATCTGTGGTTTGGGGGTTGGGTGGAAGGTAAATATTCAATGCGGCTGGGATTCTGCAGGTGGGGAGGGCAAGATCTAATTACCTGCTTTGCATTCTTCCTTGGTCAGCCATCTCAGAGTGCCTCTTCTAAGTCACTTAGCTTTTCATGCATCTAGGAAAATGGAAGCTATTGTTATGGAGAGGCAGAGGAAGTCAGTGGCATCAATTCACTTAGCCTCATGCCTTGAATGAGATTAGTCCTCAAAAAAACAAAAAACCAAAAACAAAAAGCTATTTGTATGTGCTAGGAGGGGTCTGTTTTGGGTGCTTAATACTGCTCTGCTTTTAAGTCCTGATTCCACCACTTACAGTTATGGGACATTGGAAAAGTTACTTAAACTTTCTAAACCTCATTTTCCCATCTCCCTTAAATGGGAATAATTATAGTATCTTTTCTATTGAGTTATTATGTGCATTAAATAAGATAATCCAAGGAAAATACCTGACACATAGTAACTGCTCCAAAAATCTACCCCTTCTTTTTATTGTTATTGAAAAAAGCAAAGAATGCCGTTTTTTTTTTTTTTTACCATATTCCTAATTATTGATGAAAAAACTTCATTGATTATTTACAAAGAGATATAACAACTTTTTTTTTTGGCAAGACTTTTAGGAAGGCAAAGGGACATTTACTTAAATTAAGAATAAATATTTTTTTCTCTTTACTTCTTTTCTTTCTAAGGAATACTAATAGTGCTTGCCACCTCATGGGATGTTATGAGGATGAAATGAGAAATAAAGTACTCAGAACAGAGCCTGCTCAAACGATGTGCTCAAAAAGTGTTAGCTCTTAATATTTTTTAGCACCCTTCTCTGGTGCTGTGTGGACTTTCAGTTGGTTATTTAAATTCTTTGCATATTTTACACATTTAAAAATTATTGTATCTATTCTCATGTGAGATATTCCAAGAAATTATACGGGAGAGTTTGGGACTGGAACATAGTTATACATATTTATAGTAACTGAGATTTTTTTCCTTTGCAGGGAGCAAGTAATCAAGTTCTCTTTAATCTCTTTCACTAAAAGGATGGAGAGTTTGCTTTATATTTACTAGAATATAAGGCTTTGTGAATAAAATTAAACACTGTTGGACACATTCAAGGCAGGCCTGGCTTTGTGGTGACATAGCCTTCTTTTTCTTGAACATACAAATATAGCTTAAGTTAAATGTATAAATCTCACAGGGAGTAAAATAAACTTAGATGTTTAAAGAAGGTAGATAATGAGAAACAAAGGGTATGCTCATGATCTCCCAAGGCGCAATAGTTGTAAGTATGGATGGGCTATGAAACTGAGCCAACATCTGGTGAGGTAGTCATAGGCTCTGGTAAGTTGAAAATAAATGAACATGGAAAGAAAAATACAGTAAACATGACAAAGTTGTCAATGCAAACATGTAATCAATAAATGGTCATATTTAAAAATATAACAGCCCCTAGAAAAGAGAGTTGATGTCTTTTATAATATTTTTTATTTGTAAAAGTAATACTTTCTTGGTTTGAAAAAAATTATAGAAATATATGAAGCAAAAAGTACATGTTCTCATCCCTCTGCCTCTGTGCCTCAACCATTTCCCCAAGGTAGGTATTTTTTTGGTGTGTACCCTTCTAGATATTTTCTGCAAAATTTTCTATTATGCATGTATGTCTCCATGTATCTCTTCTCTATATCTATATCTATATCTCAAAGAAATATAGAAAATACTATCTTTTTTTTTAGTCAGTGTGTCACTCTGTCACCCAGGGTGGAATGCTGTGGTGCAATCATAGCTCACTGCAGCCTCAGCCTCCTGGCATCAAGCAATCCTCCTGCCTCAGCCTCCTAAACTGCTGGGATTACAGGCATGAGCCACCATACCTGGCCAGGAAATATTTTTGAACAGCTGATGTTCTTAGGCGATGAAGGTATGTGTGGAAGACACCTGATGAAAGGCCTTGGTAACAAGTACTTTAAGGAAGAAAATTAAACATCTATTGAATCCTTATTACCACCATCACCATTTTACACTTTATAGAGCACTTCAATGAGATGATCTCATTTGAGTCTCGTAACAGTCCTTAAGGTAGGTAAGAATTATTATTTTCATTGACAAATGATGAAGCTGCTGCCTGAAATGATTAAAAGATAATGCTCAAGGACATTCCAAATCCTTATTTTCACCAAATCAAGGAAAAGACAATGGAAAAGTTAGTGTTATATTGGCCTGGGCATCCCTTTGATTACAGTCATTTAAAACAGATTTTTTTTTTTTTTTTTAATCATGGAAACTTTCAAACACGTAAAAGTAGAGGGAATAGTCAAATGAATCTTTAAGTACCACTGTTCAACTTCCACAGTTATTTTTTTAAATTTTTTAAAAATTATACTTTAAGTTCTAGGTTTAATGTGCAGGTTTGTTACATATGTATATATGTGCCATGTTGGTGTGCTGTACCCATTAACTCGTCATTTACATTAGGTATATCTCCTAATGCTATCCCTCCCCCCTCCCCCCACCCCACAACAGGCCCCGGAGTGTGATGTTCCCCTTCCTGTGTCCATGTGTTCTCATTGTTCAGTTCCCACCTATGAGTGAGAACATGTGGTGTTTGGTTTTTTGTCCTTGCGATAGTTTGCTGAGAATGATGGTTTCCAGCTTCATCCGTGTCCCTACAAAAGACATGAACTCATCCTTTTTTATGGCTGCATAGTATTCCATGGTGTATATGTGCCACATTTTCTTAATCCAGTCTATCATTGATGGATATTTGGGTTGGTTCCAAGTCTTTGCTATTGTGAATAGTGCCACAATAAACATACATGTGCATGTGTCTTTATAGCAGCATGATTTATAATCCTTTGGGTATATACCCAGTAATGGGATGGCTGGGTCAAATGGTATTTCTAGTTTAGATCCTTGAGGAATTGCCACACTGTCTTCCACAATGGTTGAACTAGTTTACAGTCCCACCAACAGTGTGAAAGTGTTCCTATTTCTCCACATGCTCTCTAGCACCTGTTGTTTCCTGACTTTTTAATGATTGCCATTCTAACTGCTGTTAGATGGTATCTCATTGTGGTTTTGATTTGCATTTCTCTGATGACCAGTGATGATGAGCATTTTCTCATGTGTCTGTTGGCTGCATAAATGTCTTCTTTTGAGAAGTGTCTGTTCATGTCCTTTGCCCACTTTTTGATGCGGTTGTTTGTTTTTTTCTCGTAAATTTGTTTGAGTTCTTTGCAGATTCTGGATATTAGCCCTTTGTCAGATGAGTAGATTGCAAAAATTTTCTCCCATTCTGTAGGTTGTCTATTCACTCTGATGGTAGTTTCTTTTGCTGTGCAGAAGCTCTTTAGTTTAATGAGATCCCATTTGTCAATTTTGGCTTTTGTTGCCATTGCTTTTGGTGTTTTAGTCATGAAGTCCTTGCCCATGCCTATGTCCTGAATGGTATTGCCTAGGTTTTCTTCTAGGGTTTTTATGGTTTTAGGTCTGACATTTAAGTCTTTAATCCATGTTGAATTAATTTTTGTATAAGGTGTAAGGAAGGGATCCAGTTTCAGCTTTCTACATATGGCTAGCCAGTTTTCCCAGCACCATTTATTAAATAGGGAATCCTTTCCCCATTGCTTGTTTCTGTCAGGTTTGTTGAAGATCAGATGGTTGTAGATGTGTGGTATTATTTCTGAGGGTTCTGTTCTGTTCCATTGGTCTATATCTCTGTTTTGGTACCAGTACCATGCTGTTTTGGTTACTGTAGCCTTGTAGTATAGTTTGAAGTCAGGTAGCATGATGCCTCCAGCTTTGTTCTTTTGGCTTAGATTTGTCTTGGCAATTCAGGCTCTTTTTTGGTTCCATATGAACTTTAAAAGTAGTTTTTTCCAATTCTGTGAAGAAAGTCATTGGTAGCTTGGTGGGGATGGTATTGAATCTACAAATTACCTTGGGCAGTATGGCCATTTTCACGATATTGATTCTTCCTATCCATGAACATGGAAAGTTCTTCCATTTGTTTGTGTCCTCTTTTATTTCACTGAGCAATGGTTTGTAGTTCTTCTTGAAGAGGTCCTTCACATCCCCTGTAAGTTGGATTCCTGGGTATTTTATTCTCTTTGAAGCAATTGAACTTCCACAGTTATTAACCTTTGACAAATCTTCATATAACTTGTTAAGACATGGAGTCCAAAATACTGTTGGTAATGTAACCAAATTTGGAGATCATGGAGAGTAATTTATGCAGTGTGCTTTGAGTATGAACAATGTATATTCTGTATGTACAAGCCCAGAAAAGTAGCTGGAGACAAGAAGTGCTTAAAGATTAAATTAAATTTGTCTTGGGTGAGGCTATTACAATGATTCCTCATTTAAGCTCATCTTGACATTATTTTCACCATCGTAACCCCAGTTCCTGGTTCAATGCCTAGCATATAGTAGGTGCTCAAAAACTGTTGAATGAATGAGCCTGCTTAGCAGTTTAGATCTCAGCAGCATGAAGAAGCCCATGCATTGTAGTATAACCAACCTTTGCAGAATGTTTCTTAATGTGTATCTGGTACTCACTATGTCCAAGATCTTTACTAGCTGTGTTGGGGCCTACTCCAAGTGCCTTACATAACTCCTTTAATTCTTGTAAGAACCCTATGAAGAAGGTACTATTATAATTTTTTTTGTGTTTCGTAGATAAGTTACTTGTAAGTTGGTAAAGATCACACAGATCGTAAGCGGTAGATCTGGGAATAAAATCCAGAGTCTGTGCACTTAGCTACTACTCTGCTGTGGCATCTGAATAGCATCTATGGAACACTCAACACATTTGGGGCACTTTGCTAGGTGCCTTACTGTTGGGTTAACTCACAAAAGTCACTCCTTTGCAATGCCAGATAACGACAGGGTGCTGCACATGGAACAGCCTTTCTTTTCTATCTTTTTTTTTTTTTTTTTAACAGACTTTGCCATTTTTTTTGTGAACCTAAGGCACTTCTAAGTGCTGTGTGGGAGGGAATGTGGTAGACTGATTTCATTGAGACTCTGCCAAATTCTGGTCTTGCGGCCATCAAAGACGCATCATTTCCTCCAAGACTTCTAAAGGGGGCTATTACCACGGGCCTGCAGGTTCTGGTTTGCATTCAGAGGAGACACTATCTTCTTAAATGAGACATGGAAGAGGAAGTGTCATGAATTGTAAATAAGGCTGATAGGGAATTGTCTGGTGATGGGGATGGAGAAAAACTGCCCTCTCCAAACCAGGTTCCATCTCCCACTCCTTTATCCAACTTTGCCAGAGTCCATCCTATTTTATTTGCTGAGTTTACTAGCAGGAAGAGAAGAGTTTCTTTAAAGATTCTCTCCCCTCCCCAAATAAATACCTCCCAGATAAATATGAGTACATCTATACAGTAGAGCACTATGCCAACATTGAAAAGATGGAAAGATGGAGCTTTGTTCGCAGCCAGCTTGGGCAACATAGTGAGACCCTGCCTCTATATAAAAATAAATAAATAAATAAATAAATAAATAAATAAATAAATAAATAAAAGATGGAGCTTTAAAGGTTGATGTAGAACGAATCTCCAACGTATATTATAAAGTGAAGGCTGGGCAGGGTGGCTCGTGCTTGTAATCCCAGCGCTTTGGGAGACTGAGGCAGGAGGATGGACTGAGTCCAGGCATTGGAGACCAGCCTGGGCAACATAGTGAGACCTTGTCTCAAATAAATAAATCAAATTTAAAGGGAAAAAAGCCAAGGCTCAAATAGCATTTATACCAAGCAATTGTGGGAAGAGAAGGGTGACATATCTACATACTTGTATTTAAGAATCTGCTTGGAAAAAAAAGGAAACATAAAAATGTCTCTGCCAAAAGAAAGTCTTTTCACTCTAAACCTTTTTGTGTTTTTCCAAAATTTTTTTTTGCCATATACATTCATTATATTTCAGCATTAAAATATTTCACCTGTCAACTTGGAAAAGTAAAAGCGTGAATACAGTAAATATTTAAAAACAGATGAAGACAAGTAACAGGTTACATTAATTGTATACAATCAATCTAGTTTGAATTAGGTGTAGATATAATAATTCTGTGTGTTTATCTTGGTGAAGAATGGTCCTTTAGGTTGTCATTAAAAAGCACCTCTGGGAGGTAAAAGACATAGGCATCTGGAAGATTCATATTTAATGAAGTTAGGGGACATTTGATGTCACTCCCCAGGTGTGGGGAGATATGGACAGAAAACCAGAAGGAACGAATGTGGTCAGGAAGGAATTGGAGTTCCCCTCCAAACAGCTGCCACAAGAAGTCCACACACATGGAGACAGTTGTGTAATTTGGTCACAGAGTGTCCTAGGTGCTTTTGCTTCATTGCTCCTCCACTGAAGCCGGCTGGCAGCTGGCCTCCTTCCCCTGGGCCTAAGGATATCTTGGCTGGAAGCTCTGCTCTGAAAAGGGGCATGGCCAAACTTTCACTAGGGCTCTTCGTTGGGGAGCACGATGGACAAAAGCCTTCTTGGGGCTAGGCAGGTCACTTCAAACTTGGAGCCGCCAAATATTTTAGGAAATAGCGGGAATGTTGGCGAACTGGGCAAGTGCGTTTTCTGATTAAGAGCAACCAGATTCAGCTTTTTAAACTACAATTATACTGGCCAGACAAAATACCCTTATACAAAAACCAAAACTACTGGCAGGAGTCGCTGCCAGCTTGCGACCCGGCATACTTGGCTGAGTATCCGCTTCTCCCTTGTGGCTCCAAACTGCTGCAGATTCTCGGCCACTTCAGACGCGCGCGATGGCGAAGAGGGTCCTGCACTTTGACGCGCCTGGTGAGGGCGCGGTGCTCTTCGCTGCGCTCCTGGTGATGCTCCCCAAATTTCGGGGACCGGCAAGCGATTAAATCTTGGAGTTGCTCAGCGCCCGTTACCGAGTACTTTTTATTTACACCGGAAACAAAGTTGTTGCTCTGGGTTGTTCTCTCCTGGGCGACTTGGGGCCCAGCGCAGTCCAGTTGTGTGGGGAAATGGGGAGATGTAAATGGGCTTGGGGAGCTGGAGATCCCCGCCGGGTACCCGGGTGAGGGGCGGGGCTGGCCGCACGGGAGAGCCCCTCCTCCGCCCCGGCCCCGCCCCGCATGGCCCCGCCTCCGCGCTCTAGAGTTTCGGCTCCAGCTCCCACCCTGCACTGAGTCCCGGGACCCCGGGAGAGCGGTCAATGTGTGGTCGCTGCGTTTCCTCTGCCTGCGCCGGGCATCACTTGCGCGCCGCAGAAAGCCCGTCTGGCAGCCTGGATATCCTCTCCTACCGGCACCCGCAGACGCCCCTGCAGCCGCGGTCGGCGCCCGGGCTCCCTAGCCCTGTGCGCTCAACTGTCCTGCGCTGAGGGGTGCCGCGAGTTCCACCTCCGCGCCTCCTTCTCTAGACAGGCGCTGGGAGAAAGAACCGGCTCCCGAGTTCTGGGCATTTCGCCCGGCTCGAGGTGCAGGATGCAGAGCAAGGTGCTGCTGGCCGTCGCCCTGTGGCTCTGCGTGGAGACCCGGGCCGCCTCTGTGGGTAAGGAGCCCACTCTGGAGGAGGAAGGCAGACAGGTCGGGTGAGGGCGGAGAGGACCTGAAAGCCAGATCTAACTCGGAATCGTAGAGCTGGAGAGTTGGACAGGACTTGACATTTTGCGATCTTTCATTTACCAGTGGGGAAACTGAGGCTCAGAGACTGGCCCAAGATTACCCAGCGAGTCTGTGGTCGCCTGTGCTCTAGCCCAGTTCCTTTTCCAGGACTCTGGTTTGCGACAGGGACCTCGGCTGGAGCGTGTCCTGAGATGCCGACACACCCTCAGGCTCTTGGGAGGCTGGGGTGGGAAGGCGCCTGGGGTTGGCAGGCAGGAGGTGCCTCCGCAGGCGAGAACAGGCGGTGAAAAGTTGTCTGGCTGCGCGCAACATCCTAGTCCGGGCCCGGGGAAGAAAACCTTGCAGGAATCTCAGGCCAGGTCTCCCGGATCGGACGGTACACTCGGTTCTGCCTCTTTGCGGGACCCGGCCCGTTGTTGTCTTCATGCTCGAACACGCTTGCACACCCACTGTGTGAAGTGGGGTCTGGAGCGGAGAGAAACTTTTTTTCCTTCCTTGGTGCAGGACGCCGCTCTCCTTGCAGAGCGAAGAAGCGGGGGAATAGGGACTTGTCCTGGGGGCTTTGACAGCTTCCCCAAGGGTCTCCAAGTAACAGCCAACTGTCCTGCGTAAAACATTGCACATCTTTCAAAGCGCTGTGGTCCTTGGTGTAAGCGCATAGTCAGAAGTTCAAGCTCCGAAAACCTTTCCTGTGGGCCTTGGTACCTAGCTTTAGTGCCATTCCTTCCTCTCCCTGCCGCCTAAAATTTCCGTCTCCTTCAATTAGGAACACACACGTTCTTCATGCAATAGCTGTCTGTCTTTTCTTCCTCACTTTCCTTTCTCTCTCCACCCCTTAGATAATATTTCTTTCCTGCAGCCAGTTTGCTGATATCCAGATTTCCACCCTTTGCAGGGTGAGAAAGGGGAAAGGGTCAGAGAAAGAAAAAAAAAAGTCGAATAATTCAGGGAAAAAAATTTCTTACTTCCTAAGACAAGAATCACATGTCTTAGAAGACACTCACACCCACATAGAGTACCAGGATCATCTGTCCATGGTTACTGAATTTTCTTTATAATGACTTGGTTCAACGGGTCCAGTCCACCATGGACACTCATTTGTCCCTGACAAGCCCTCTCTCTCCCCCTTTCTGGGCAGAGAATGAAGGTCTGGAACATGTGGTTGCTCTGTATTCCACAAAGAAGTGAGTTGCTTTTAAGCCTGGGGTGTTTCCTAGCGCAGTAGTAACGGCAGGCCGGTCGCCCTGAATATAATGGTGAACTTGCCCTTTTGGAGTGCATTACTTGCTTAATTGGATTGGGCTGTAATTGGTGCCATCAAATTCTAGAGACAGAGGCACTGTTGTTTTTCCTTCCCGTCTTTGAGCTGGAAGGGTAACAGTGCACAAATTAATTAATATTGGTTATGGGATTTGAACATAGAAGGGCTTTTTATTGAGTAGTAGCATATGTACCTCTTACAGTTATTTCTTTAGAACTTTCTGAAGAGTCCAGCTCAAGCTTGCCAATGAAAACGAATGACATTTAATGGAGCAAAAACAAAAAAACAAAAAACTATGTTGGTCTACAAATATGAATTTGAAGTTATTGAGAGCCTTGTTGAATAGATTTTTGTTGTAAACGTGTCTCTAGAATAGTATGGCATTGTCTCAGCTTCCTATGAATGAAGGACATACCTTTTCTTTTTAAAAATATTTGTTACACAGGAAAGTGTGTCTAGAATGTGATCTGTGGCAATAAATTATGAAGGACCTTCAAGAGTTTCTGATTTTGGTAGCCGAGTGGGCACAGTTTATTGAGAGTCATTTTTACTGCCATTTGTTTTCTCACAAGAATGTGCCCAAATAATGGTTTTTTTCTCATTTGGATTGCAGTGTGAATTGTACATCATGTTTTCAGCATCTTTCTCAACCTAGTGTTCCCCAGTCAAGTTTGAAATCTGTGTTATCCAAATGAATTGTTTTCATTTTCCTTTTCTTAGACAAAGTGGGACTCCAGGTTTCATTTTGCTTTTAAACATTTTGGTTTTTTGTTTGCCTGTTTTGGGGGCAGTTATTTCTTTCATATTAAAAAGTACTGTGCAGGCTGGGTGCAGTGGCTTATTCCTGTAATCCCAGCACTTAGGGAAGCAGAGGCAGGAGGATCGCTTGAGTCCAGGAGTTCAAGAAGTGCCTGGGCAACATAGCGAGACCCCATTCTCTATTTAAAACATAAATGTAACCCCCGTTCCACGCACAAAGTACTGTGCAAATTAATTAAACATGACCACCCAGACCAGCAACTGTCCAAGAGTGGCCCATAGACCATCTGTGGTAGGATAATTTGAAATGCTTGTTAAAATGCAGATTTGTAGACCCAGGGATATTCTGACACAGTCTAAAGTCTTAAGAACAAAACTGTTCTAAACATAAGTCAGTACCAATGCCAGTTAATTTCTGAGATATATTGATATAACTTAGTTTCCAGTTTTTTAAAAACCATATTATTGACTTAAAAACCATGATATTGACCAGTTATGTCAGTAACTTATTTTGCACATCTGTGTGGTGTGTGAGAACATGTGCAGTCACTTATTCATTTTGCCTGCATTTGTTCATATTGGGATCCTCAGATTCAATGCACTGGATGTTTGCACTGGGTATTTACTTATACTCTCTCTATTTATTCCGTCTCATACTTCGTCCTATTTGTTCATACTCTCTTATTTGCCCAGCAAGGTCAATGCCAGTTTAGGCCTAGGGAGTCATTTTTTCTTAGTTGATATGACTTAGAAAGCTTGGGTGCCTGCCCAACATCAATTACTTTTTTAAAGCTGGTATTTTCTAGGTCTTGATATTTATTAAGACCCTAGCATAGTGGACAATTTTTCTTTCTCTCATGCTTTTTCAACACCTCATAGCTCTTCACATTTAGTTGACAGAGAATTCAGTTATCTTGCTGTAGAGTGACCCATGGTGAGGAATCTATGCCGTGGTACTTTTCTGGTTCTTATCCCTTATAGGTAAAGACAAGTTTCTTATGTCTGAAGCTTGATGTCAGGATGAGTTCAGGGCTTTGATGAATAAGTTCAGATCTCCCAATTGTAATTCATCAGCATTACACTTAAAAAAATTTATATACGTTTTTAAAAAAGGGTAATGCTAATGAATTACAATAGAGAGAAAAGTACATTAGTTTGCATGTATGTGTGAAACTGGGAAAATTTTTCACGAAAATATTCATATACTTTTTAAAAAAAGGGTAATGCTAATGAATTACAGTAGACAGAAAAGTATATTAATTTGCACATATGTGTAAAATTGGGAAAATTCCACACATACATAAAAGTATATTAATATGCATGTATGTGTGGAATTGGGGAATGTTTTCTCTTCCTCAGTTTCTCTCCCTTGCTTTTAATGTACAGTCTTTATGAGCCATTATTTCAGCTGTGGCAGTTTGGTTACCAGGGGAAGCGCACTAGAAAATTGATAAAGGAAAATAAGACAAGGTCATAGATTCTCTCACTCCCTTCAGGGTACGTAGATGAACTATATAAAAATCCGTCTAAGTGGGATTCGTTAATCAGCAATTTAGTCAAATGTGTACATCCTATGTTTTATAAGAAATGTCAGTGGGTCCTTTCCCAAGGGAGTGAGATCATCAGATGAAGGTTCATTTGGTTTCAATGTCCCGTATCCTTTTGTAAGACCTTGAAGTTGGCAATGCAGGAAAACAGGAACTCCACCCTAGCTCCATGAATTGCAGAACTGTTGTGTTGGTTTATGACCATCTGCCCATTCTTCCTGTTATGACACAGCTTGTGAACTTTTACTGAGAATGGTGAAAAGTAAATTCCCAGTTTTATACAATGAATTGCTGAAGAGGCCTTTTAAAGTATAGAGTATGCATTGTTTATGGAAGGTGTTTCCTATTAGGTCTAACTCAGTGGCAACTACATTCATTTATTTAATTTGTTTCTAGGTTTGCCTAGTGTTTCTCTTGATCTGCCCAGGCTCAGCATACAAAAAGACATACTTACAATTAAGGCTAATACAACTCTTCAAATTACTTGCAGGTAAGGATTCATTCTAGATCTAGATTTCTTGTGTTAAGTAACTGATTGTTTATTGAGTGGAAATAATTTCCAGTAGAGCAGAATTATAATAGAGCTTGTAGTAATTGTTCATAAGTGGTGAGGTTTCTAAGAACTGATGTAATAATGGAAAATGAGAAGAATTTTCTCTCAAAAATTCTGTACAATTTTGCTGGTGTTTTTATACTATTCTCTGCCAACATGCATACACACACACACACACACACATGCACACAAATACACACACACACCCACATTCCAATAACCAGTACAGCCACCTGGCGTATAGTAGACATACACTCAATAAATATGAATGAATAAATGAAGTTGAGGGCATACATTTAAGGAATAGAGTTGAAAAAATTTGGGACTATATTTATTATGCTTGGTATGATTCTTGAACACTTATTACCCCTTTCCAAAAACTTTGCTTTATAAGAAATTTATTACTATAATTACTTAGGCAGTAATATTTAATAGCAATTTAATATTTAGTGGGTAATATTACTGAGCGCATGATCTACATAAATAATGGACTTCGGGCTCTGCCTTGATATTCTGGAATGCATCTTTCCCCACTTGCTAGCAAGAAGTCATGCTATTGATTTTTGATAACTGGAGAAGTAGACTTCTTTGTCAAGAAGAAGAGGCCTTTAAATTTTGCCTTTCAACCCTTACCCCAGGACGAAAGATAGAAGACCCTTGGGTTTAACATAGTGATCACACACGAAAGGCATGGAGCCTTCTTAGGACCTGTGTGTTTTTGGTAGAGACTGTGACAAGTGGAGGTGATGTTACCCTCCTGGAAGAGTGCTGGGGGTCCACAAAGGACCTTGGGTAGGTTATTGCCATTGCTTCATACTTGTTGAATACTAAGCATTAAACCGAATGACATACGTCTATTTTAGACTGCAGTATAAAGAATACCCTAGCCCCTTACCAATACCCAGCCCTTGGGAAAAAACACAGTAGCAGGTGCTGTTTCTCTAGCTTTACTTGTTTAAGACACATTTCCCATTAGATTTTCCTTTTACCGACCCTCGATAACAAGGTTATTTGAAATCCCCAAGGATCCCATGCTCCCTTTTTAAAACTCTGCATAAACATTTCTTATGTTCTGAAAAAAACCATGGAGTGTGTTAAAAGTAACTTCATTGATTTAGCTGCAACTTCCTGGAAATTTTAAGTTCTTAGAATGAAGGGCCAATAATGTTACATTCTTCTTGATGTTGACTATCTTCTTATCTTCCTTGGGGCCTTGTAGAGAAATGCTGCAGTACAAGCCATCTATGTTTTAATGCGAGGTCCTTACAAGGTCCCGAGGGACTCTTACTTGCACCTCCTTCCTTCCTAACCTCACTTCTTACTCCCCTTTGCTCACTCTTACCTGGCTGCTCTGGTTTCCTGGCTGTTCCCTTAATACTCCAGATATGCACCTGCTCCAGGGCCTTTCCATGTGCTGTTTTTGCTCCTGTGATACTGCTCTTCATGATGTTCCTATGGCTAGCTTTATCAAGACCACCTCCTGCAAAATTCTTTACTCTTTTCTTTGCATCTTCTATATTTTTCTCCATAGTACTAAACACTATCTTTTATACAATAAACTTTCCTTACTTTTTAATTGCCTGTTTTCTCCAGTTAGACTGAGGTTCTATAAAGGCATTGATTTTTGTCTGATTTGTTCACTGCTCTTTCTCTAGTCCTTAACAAGTTTGGCACATAGTAGATGCTTAATAGATATTTGTTGAAAGAAAGAATGCATTAATTAATGGAAAACTGAGGAATCTTTATAAGTGACTTCTGAAGCTGAGTTTATAACTTTTCATCATATGTCAATCTGACTTGTTGGTAGAAGACTTTGTTTTTTTTTTTTTTTTTTTTTTTGAGGCAGGGTTGCCCTCTTGCCCAGGCTGAAGTGCAGTGGTGTGATTTTGGCTCACTGCAACCTCCACCTCCCGGGTTCAAGCAATTCTCATGCCTCAGCCTCCTGAGTAGCTGGGATTACAGGCATGCGCCACCACACCTGGCTCATTTTTGTATTTTTAGTAGAGACAGGGTTTTACCATGTTGCCCAGCCTGGTCTCGAACTCCTGGCCTCAGGTGATCCACCCGCCTCGGCCTCCCAAAGTGCTGGGATTATAGGCATGAGCCACCATGCCTGGCCGGTAGAAGACTGACTGTGTGTGTTGAAGAGTTTATTTAAGTTTCAAAACCAAATTTTCTCTTTTCTTAGAAATAGCCTCACAGTCTGGCACTTCATATTAATACCTCCCTGAAATTAATTTTTCAGGGGACAGAGGGACTTGGACTGGCTTTGGCCCAATAATCAGAGTGGCAGTGAGCAAAGGGTGGAGGTGACTGAGTGCAGCGATGGCCTCTTCTGTAAGACACTCACAATTCCAAAAGTGATCGGAAATGACACTGGAGCCTACAAGTGCTTCTACCGGGAAACTGACTTGGCCTCGGTCATTTATGTCTATGTTCAAGGTAAGTGGTGAAATAAAATTCATTTCCCACGTCTCTTTACCAGTTATAAAAGACAATAGGCTCAAAGAAGAATTGAGTACAACAAAGGGCTTGCTCTAAAGGCTGTTTGCCAAGAGGAATACACACAATTCTTCTCTCCTGAGGCTTTCTCTGAGAAATAAGACTCATTGATTCTGGAGCTTGGGCCGTGTTACCTCTTTTTTGCCCAGTTAGTTTGGGTCTGATCTTTGTTTCCAAGGTAAATCTGTGTTCACTGTTGGCCACTGAGACTTATAAAAAGTCTTCCTATGTTTGAGAAGAAAACCTAAAATTCTTGAAATCAAGGAAGATTTGGGGGTGAATTATGGAGAAATTTCTGTGGAGAGATAAGTTATCTACAGCAGAGTAGGAGATTTTCCCAAGAATGCATAGGAAAGCATTTTTTGCCAAGGGCTCTGGAGTTTTTTGCACATAGGAACCTTTTTTTCTTACTAGTACTTCATAAAAAACAATTCCCATACTCATGTGCAAATAAAGACATTGCTTCAGACTCTTTTCAGGACAATGTTTCTTTCCTTTGCTTGTTTGGTCTGAGATCTTGGATGATATGCTGTATCTTTCTAGGATGTGCAGTTTGGGATTGATATTATGAAGGCTGACTTAACATCCATATAGTATAAAATAAATGTCACACATATTCTGCATTTATAATGAGTTATGCATTCTTTTGTGTTTCAAAAATCTTACACTATCTTATCTTTTCTGTGAAAACCTAACTTAACTAATGAGATCCCTATGATATAAATTTAAGGAATGTAAGGGCTGCATCATAGTTTGGTTGGATGTACCAAATATTTTTCTTTTCAGTGAAGATAAACAGACATTTTATGTATTTACGTATATGCCTTTTTACATCCCAGAGTATTTGAGACAGGTGAAGATGACTTAGACTTTTTTCCCAGAAGCAGCTTTTACAGGGCAAGAATTTCATCAGCTTTGGGAAACACACTTGCATATCTCTGCTTACATTTCAGTAGTGTAATATGGTCAGTGCAATGAAAAAGTGGAGACCACATCAAAATAACCTATGCCACTGGATTCACAATGTTTGTGAAATATCTTTGCCCAGAGTAAGCACTGTCAAAGATAGAATTCGGTGTCCTCCTCCTTCCCTCCACAAGATGTGAAAGAGACAAGGCTCACATCTTGGGGAATTTCTGGCTCCTTTTGACCTGGCAGTCTTGAGAGATGCAGCTCGGTCAGAAGATTGCAAGGATTTCCTGCTTTCAGCCTGTCTAGAAATACTACAAGATGAACCTCCCCCATATCTCATTATTTACTTCTTCCTAAGTCAGGAAACTTGGAGACATGTGAAAATTCATTTCATGAGTTTCAGTAAATATTTTATTTTGAGAGGCTGGGTGGTGGTTTGGGTTTCTTTTGTTTATTTCCTTTTTTTGAGATACCGAAATAGAATTGATTTACTAAATAGGTTTAGTCTTACGTCAAAGGGTTAATTTAGCTTCCAAAGGCTTGCTCTGTAAGCAAGTTATGTAATATTTCATAACATGTGGATGAAAGGTAGGCAATATTAAGAAGTGGCAATCCCTAGCACTGTTTATTGGTACACTGCCTGTCTTTGGGTATACCATTAAATTCTGCTTCCTGTCTAAGCTTAAAGTTCTAGGAGTTGGGCTGTCCAAGATTTTGGCCATGAAGTTAAACAATGGGAAAGGAAACACTGAAGTATTCTCTATGGATAGGTGTTTAATGTCCCCTCTGGTCCCCACCTTACTTCCCTAGTCTTCTGACCCCATTCTCTTCAGCAATGGATGGAGCCAGGAAGTGAGCCCTGGCCTCATAAGATAATGGCTATGGCATGTGGTGGGCTAGATTGGCTGCTTTTCTGTGCTTTCCAGCTGGGAAGGAAATCAAACTTCTGCTGTTGCAGGGAATTAGCTGCCTTTGTCCCCTGTGGTTTAATTAACTCTTTCTTCACTTTGACTGACTATTATGAAGCACTCTGAAAATGCTTGATGAGATGTGTTGGGCATAGCAATGTGAAATGTTATCCCTCTGAGATTTCAAGCATGACTCCACACCACATCATCTCTATCTCTGGGGAATGGACTAGGTTTCCAGCAGCATGTTAACATTGTATGAGTAATGTTTGAATGGCCTTGAAATCTTTTTTTTTTTTTTTTTTTTTTTGAGACAGAGTTTTGCTCTTGTTGCCCAGGCTAAAGTGCAGTGGTGCTATCTCAGCTCACTGCAACTTCTGCCCCCTGGTTCAAATGATTCTCCTGCCTCAGCCTCTGAAATAGCTGGGACTACAGGCGCGTGCCATCATGCCTGGCTAATTTTTTGTATTTTTCGTAGAGATGGGGTTTTGCCACGTTGGCCAGGCTGGTCTCAAACTCCTGACCTCAAGTGATCCACCTGCCTCAGCCTCCCAAAGTGCTGGGATTACAGGCGTGAGCCACAGAACCCAGTCAGAATCTCTTCAGTTTTCTTCTCAGTCTTTGGAGTGGTGACTTTTCAAATGTTTGTCATTGAAGATATCAATGACTGCTAAATGTTAAACTAAATGCAAAAACAATTAAACATGGTTTTAGAAAGAATCATATCCCTAGTCTTCAGAATCTTAAAATGCTCACGTGAATGGTCCTCTTGAATAACCAAATTCAAAAATGTTAGCTGTTTCCTGTTAATCTAAAGATCCTTTGGGATCCATTCATTTATTTTCATGGAATTTACATTATTTACCTAAAGAGAGAGCACATGAGTATTTTAAACATTAGTAAAACTTGTCGGTAAAGTGTATAGATTTAACTTTAAATTTTAAAGTAAATATTACCCTTCATTTTGAAAAAATTATAATGATTAATCTTTTAAAATGTGAAATCTATAAAAATATATTCTACTTGTCAATAAACCTTGTGAAAGGAGTCAATCTCAATTGGGAGTTTTTTTTCAAAATTTTTATACACACAGATATATACACATGCATGTGCATGCACAAACACACACACACACATACACACCCACCCTCCTGTAGCACAGATATCTATCAGCAGAATAATCTGTGGATGCCTTTGGTTGTGTGAGGTGTCACTTCCAGTCATTCACTTGTCTGGTTAGAGTTTAGGAACCTGAAAAATGACCCACTTTTCTAGTAAATACTATTAACTCATTAATAAAACTAAATTTTCTTCTAGATTACAGATCTCCATTTATTGCTTCTGTTAGTGACCAACATGGAGTCGTGTACATTACTGAGAACAAAAACAAAACTGTGGTGATTCCATGTCTCGGGTCCATTTCAAATCTCAACGTGTCACTTTGTGCAGTAAGTTGCATCTCCTCCAATCGTCTCTTAAGTTTTTATAATTTTAAGCTAATATTAAGATGGGTAACCTGTTTATAATATTCACAATGAGTTTTAAGGATCCTTTAGGAAGGGTCAAATGCAATGAATAAAACTAATTAGTATTCTTAAAAATAAGATGAATTCTTCAGTGATCATTGTACATGGCTCTCATTTTTGGTACTGGATTAAATATTTGATATGTCTTTTTATTACCCAGAGATACCCAGAAAAGAGATTTGTTCCTGATGGTAACAGAATTTCCTGGGACAGCAAGAAGGGCTTTACTATTCCCAGCTACATGATCAGCTATGCTGGCATGGTCTTCTGTGAAGCAAAAATTAATGATGAAAGTTACCAGTCTATTATGTACATAGTTGTTGTTGTAGGTAAGAGGAAATTTCCTTTCCATATCATTAATAACATATCCTTGTATTAAGATCTTGGAGATAACAACATAGAGTGAAGAAGGATATTGAAAAGTATAGGAACTCAGGATATGGTGTTGGGCAATTCATCTGCTCTTCTCTACCAAATAAACCCATGTGCAATTGAGGTTGTCTCTTTTCTTGCCAAGATTAAGGAAGAAAAAGAAAACTTTTTTAAAAAAGGATGAAAGCGAATGGTATTACTCGAGCACATTTAATGAAGAATTCAATGTTCAGAGCATTGCTTGCTATCAATTATTTCAATTATGACTATTTTATGGAAACTTCAGCAATTTGCTAAAGCTGGCCCTACTGGCCTAGGGCTACTGACCACTGAAAGTTTACTACTTTTCTATCCACTGGGTTACAACATCTTTGAGATCTGTGAAGGTAGTGCTTTGTAAACCTCTGTTGGCCATTTTCCTGGGAGCTACCAAGTATTGGTGAGGCCTGCAGGGAAAAACAATGTGGCATGTTTTAAAGTTGCATTACTTTAAAAAATAAATCTGTGCAAAGTTATAGGCTTATTTGCTCTCTCATGTTCTGTTTTTTCAATTTACTTGCTCTAGGGTATAGGATTTATGATGTGGTTCTGAGTCCGTCTCATGGAATTGAACTATCTGTTGGAGAAAAGCTTGTCTTAAATTGTACAGCAAGAACTGAACTAAATGTGGGGATTGACTTCAACTGGGAATACCCTTCTTCGAAGGTAACGCTAATGATTCAAAGCCAGACCTCCAAATACTTAGATAATAAGCCCCAATGAAGTTTGCTTGAGAGATAGGGGCCTCTTTGGCCAGATAAAATGTAAGAGCCTTAAACACACACACATACACACCCACTCACACACACATACACACACACACAATTTAAGGGAATTGCAGAACAGATAGCACCCACCAAAAGGTGAAATACCAGGAATTTTGTCCTATTCTGCAATAGCCAGGCTATGAATATTAGTTTTCTCTAGGTGATTACATCTTTCCACATTATGTCATTTCTCTGTTCTCCAAAGTTTTTGATCTACATTCCTTTTAAGGGAATTTCTCTTTAAGAGGTGGCATGAGATACACTGCTCCTTAAACAGTGGTCACATTTACTTGTGTTTCTGCAGTTTATATCCATCTCACTTTCACCACGTGAGGTTTTAAAAATCCTAATTCAGTTGGTTCCATTTATTTCTCCTGAAACAAAATATATTTGTTGTCTGCATGAGGTTAAAAGTTCTGGTGTCCCTGTTTTTAGCATTAAATAATGTTTACCAAAGGCCAGATTTAATTCTGTGTGTTACTAGAAGTTATTGGGTAATGTTATATGCTGTGCTTTGGAAATTCAGTCAACACTTTTTTCAGCATCAGCATAAGAAACTTGTAAACCGAGACCTAAAAACCCAGTCTGGGAGTGAGATGAAGAAATTTTTGAGCACCTTAACTATAGATGGTGTAACCCGGAGTGACCAAGGATTGTACACCTGTGCAGCGTCCAGTGGGCTGATGACCAAGAAGAACAGCACATTTGTCAGGGTCCACGGTAAGCTATGGTCTTGGAAATTATTCTGTGCCTTGACAAGTGAGATAATTTAAATAAATTTAGGTCACTTAGTGATTCCTATTTTGTTCATTCAGAAGATAGTTTCTAGTTTTTCTTGTTAGGGAGGCCACATGACCTAGAGGTCAAGAGCATAGCTTTGTAGTCAGGAACTTGGGTTTAAACCTCAACTTTAAAGATGAGATGTGCTGATATACAGTAAGAGTTCATTTAGTATTACTTATTATAGTTATTGCTGCTATTAGGATTGTTACTATGTTAAATAGTATTAGCTAAGGTAGTTTTTAAATTTTCATTTTATTGCAAGGCTGAGAGGCCTACTTGAATAAGCATGAGCTTTGCAAACTGGGGAAACATTTAGCAATATACAGTTGACCTGTGAACAACTCAGGGATTGGGGGAACTCAGGGGAGTTCCCCTAACTTTCCCTCCTCTGCAGTCAAAAATCCATGTATAGGCCGGGCACGGTGGCTCACGCCTGTAATCCCAACACTTTGGGAGTCTGAGGTGGGTGGATCACCTGAGATCAGGAGTTCGAAACCAGCCTGGTCAACATGGTAGAACCCCATCTCTACTAAAAATCCAAAAAATTAGCCTGGTGTGGTGGTGGGAGCTTGTAATCCCAGCTACTTAGGAGGCTGAGGCAAGAGAATTGCTTGAACCCAGGAGGTGGAGGTTGCAGTGAGCCGAGATCGTGCCATTGTACCCCAGCCTGGGCAACAAGAGTGAAACTCCTTCTCAAAAAAAAAAAAAAAAATCAAGGTATAACTTTTGACTTCCACAAAACGTAACTAATGGCCTACTGTTGACTGGAAGCCCTACTGATAACATAAACAGTCAATTAACACATATTTTATATGTTATATGTATTATATACTGTATTCTTCCAATAAAGCTAGAGAAAAGAAAATGTTATTAAGAAAATTGTAAGGAAGAGAAAATATATTTACTATTCATTAAGTGTAAGTGGATCATCATAAAGGTCTTCATCCTTGTCTTCACGTTGAGTAGGCTGAGGAAAAGGGGGAAGAGGAGGGGGTGGTTTTGCTGTCTCAGGGGTGGCAGAGGTGGAAGAAAATCTGCTTATAAGTGGACTCATGTAGTTCAAATTTGTGTTATTTAAGGGTCAACTGTAATTGAACTGTAATTAAATTGAACTGGCCTTGAGAAAATCACCTTAATTTTTTGTTTATTCTCTTTCATTTACATAAATGTCTGAGTTTACATGGTAATTTGTGTGGCATCCTACTTATAAGCCTTGGAAAGGATTTTGGAGTTTATATTATGAGAATGCATCAATACAGTGAAATTTTTAAAATACCTTAGATAATGCTATTTATTAGAGTTGTAATCATAAAAGTGGCAACAACTATAACAAGTATGATTTAGTGAGCACTTACTTTATTAGCTCATCTCATCTTTGAAGCTGAGATTGGAACTCAAGTTCCTAACTACAAAGCTACGCTCTTGACCTCTAGGTCACGTGGCATCCCTAGCAAGAACTTGAAAATTTCTTCTGAATGAACAAAATAGAAATCACTAAGTGTCCTAAATTTATTTAAATTATTTCACATGCCAAGATGCACTTGTCAAAATACACAGAGAGAGATGTGCTCTGGCTTACGTTTTTATAGAATTACTTTTGTTCTCCAGAATACTTCAGGGAAATAGGGGCAGAAATAAGGAGGTCAGTTGGGAGGCTAATTGCAGTTATCCAAGTGAGAGTTAAGGGGTGGCTTAGACAAGGGTAGTTGAGGTGGAGGTAGTGAGAAGTGATCTGCTTCTGGATATATTTTGAAGGTAGAGTCAACAGGGTCCGCTGATCAATTCATTGGTTGTGGAGTATAAGAGAAAAAGAGTGGAAGATGACTCGAGCGTTAGCATGAGCAACTGAGTAAATGATGGTGTTATTTACTGAGATGGCAAAGATCGAGAAGGCAGTGAGATTTAGGGAAACAGTGTTAGATATGTTTATCTGGAGATGCCTGTTAAACATCCAAGTGGAGATATTTAATATATCAACCCGGAACCCAGAGGAGTCAGGGCAGAAGATAACACATTTAGGAGGTACGTGAATGATACTTTAAACCTGAGGCTAGAGGAAGGTGTAAATAAAGAGGAGGTCTGAGGACTGAGTCCTGGGGCCTCATGGTGGAAGAGGTGTGTGGAGGCTGTCATGGGAGCAGAGGAGAAGGAGCACCCAAGCATCCCTGGGGGACTTAGAGAAAGCTGCACAGTGGAGCAAGTGTTTGAGTTGAGACTTGAGCAATCACTAGGCTTGTGGGAGTGCACTAGCGGGGAGAGAAAAGCAAATGCAAACACAGGAGGTGTGGGAGAAACACGGGAGGTGTGGGAGAAGCTGAAAAGTGACCCACTGAAAGGTAGTACAGGAAATCTTGGAACTGCAGCTACTCAGACCCTCAAGGTCTTTGACGTTTCACTTGAAATGAAAAACTAAATCAAATGACCATTTACAGTAAGTTGACCTTTTTTTTTTAAATTTTCTTCCAGAAAAACCTTTTGTTGCTTTTGGAAGTGGCATGGAATCTCTGGTGGAAGCCACGGTGGGGGAGCGTGTCAGAATCCCAGTGAAGTACCTTGGTTACCCACCCCCAGAAATAAAATGGTAACTACTGGAAATAAATGCAAAGCATCATTTCATGTGAGAGCAAATCCTTTGACTATACTAATTCCTGAGAATTCTTTTTCATAGGTATAAAAATGGAATACCCCTTGAGTCCAATCACACAATTAAAGCAGGGCATGTACTGACGATTATGGAAGTGAGTGAAAGAGACACAGGAAATTATACTGTCATCCTTACCAATCCCATTTCAAAGGAGAAGCAGAGCCATGTGGTCTCTCTGGTTGTGTATGGTGAGTCCATTCAATTTTCCTCTCTGCCCAAGATTTATTATGATACATTGTCTTCCAAATCAGCCAAACCACCATTCCTCTGCCTCCTGCTGCTTCACTCATATCATGGCTGGGCCTGTGTACAAAAGTCATCTGGCGTGGTGAAGCTGAAGTGAAACGTAGGACCGTGTGCTCTGGCCATGTTTGTTTAAGAGGCCGTGTAAATGAGCTTTGTGGTGGTCAAATGCAAGATTAAAGTAGTGATACCCTCGATAGCTAAATGTTGTGAAATAAGAATGCCCACAGGGACAGTTGTCAAGCTAAGTTATACTACCATGTTCCCCTCTCATGGAATTGCCCACCTGGTACACAGATGTGTAAGACCCTTCTCCTTAGATTTTGTGCAGTGCTTCTAGTTTGATATTGTAGTTGATGTATCAGAGATGTGCAGGCACATTCCAACTCTGAAGGCTTTTGAAGTTGACACTGTTGGCTTGGTTGGGAGCTTTTCTTTTTTCCTTTTTGACAGGAGTTCAGGATCTGATTTTGAGTCTGTAAAGGAAAGATAGTAAGTTTTTGATGTAAAGATAATTTGAACTTTGTTTTCTGAAACTGAAAGGTACAAATAAGTGTTTGGAATGGAGTGGGGAGAAGGGTGCCGTGGTCAAGTGAGTGTGAGAGGTGCTAAGGTGATGTGTAGATGTGTAACAGGTTTCTTTATTGCAGGACTTCGCAGAACCTTTTATATGCTAATGTATATTGGTATTCTCCAGGAGGAGAGACATAGAGTATTCAAGGTTTAACAAACCTATTTGACCAGAGCACCTTTTTTCCCCTGAGCAAATTCATTAATCTCTCACTCCAAACAGTTTGAGAAATGCTTCTCTGTTGTAATTCTTTGTTCCCCCTTCTGGTACGGCATATTAAAACTTCAGGATATTTTCCCATGACATTAAGGTGCTTCCCTACGTGTCCTGATACTCTTCTGTAGGCCGCTGAACTTGGCTTTATTATTTTTTTTCAGGGAATATTTTAAAGATAGGCTGGGTGCCGTGGTTTGCATCTGTAATCCCAGCACTTTGGGAGGCCGAGGCGGATGGATCACCTGAGGTCAGGAGTTCGAGACCAGCCTGGCCAACATGATGAAAACCCGTCTCTACTAAAAATATAAAAATTAGCCAGGCATGGTGGTGGGCACCTGTAATCCCAGCTACTTGGGAGGCTGAGGCAGGAGAATCACTTGAACCCAGGAGGTGGAGGTTGCAGTGAGCCGAGATCGCACCATTGTACTCCAGCCTGGTGACAAGAGCAAAACTCCGTCTCAAAAAAAAAAGTTAACAGGTTCCAAAAAGGTTGTTTAGAAGCAGCATAGGTGTAGGGGACTGGGGAGAGGAGAAACTGGAAAGTGTATAAGTAGGATGGGAGGAGGAAATGAACAGGAAATAAAAACAAAACACGGATAGCAAATAGCCCATTTCATCAGTTCATGAAGCCACTAAATATTTTATTCACTTTAGCAAATTCTCTGCTATATGAAATAAACATTAAAAAAGAAGTCACGTCTTCAAAGCATAATCTGAGGCTTTAGGTTGACAGTGATAAGGAAATAGTTTTGACTTTGGAGTCAAAAAAGAAAGAAAGGAAAAAGGGAGAGAAGAAAGAAGGAAGTGAGAGAAGGGAGAAGGAAGAAAGGGGAAGAGGGAAAGGGAGTGGAGAGGGAGGGAGGGAGGAAGAGGGAGAGAGAATGAAAAACTCAGATGATGGTGGCAGGAATGCATTCTCTAAAGATTTACACCTCCCTTTAACATGAGGTGGTTTACGTGTTTGGGTTCAGAAGTCAGAGTGTCTAGGTTTGTTCCAGGTTTTGCCGTTCATTAACTGAGTGACCTTGGGCGAGTCATTTTTTTCTATGTTTCATTTTTTCTCATGTATAAAGCTGTGGACAGTAATAGTGTTTGTGAGGATTAAGTGAATGAATTCGTGCAAAGCACTTCTAACAATGCTTGGCACATAATAAATGTATTTACTGTGCTATTTCAGCTATTTTCTATAGCCTTCCCCTGATCTCCTGAACTTGAGAGGACAGAGAGAACTATCTCTGTAATACAGATGAGAGGCACAGGATTTCAACACTTCCATAAAGTCATTCAGTTTGTTAATTTATTATTATTATTAGCTTATTGTCATTTTTATTTTATTTTGTTATTTTATTCCTTTTTTTTTTTGGTAGAGATGGGGTCTCACCATGTGGCCCAGGCTGGTCTTGATCTCCTGGGCTTAAGCGATCCACCTACCTTGGCCTCCCAAAATACTGAGATTACAGGCATAAGCCCCCATGCCTGGCTAGTTGTTATTTTTATGAGTATCACTAGAACTCAGGTCTCTTGTTTCCACATCTAGGTGTTCTTCGAAAAAGAAAGTGGAAGCAAAATCATATGCTTAAAGAAAGTCAGCTTTAGTTGCTAAAATCCTCTATTTCCCATTCTTCAAAGCTGACTGACAATTCAAAAGTTGTTTTTCCTATCTTCAGTCCCACCCCAGATTGGTGAGAAATCTCTAATCTCTCCTGTGGATTCCTACCAGTACGGCACCACTCAAACACTGACATGTACGGTCTATGCCATTCCTCCCCCGCATCACATCCACTGGTATTGGCAGTTGGAGGAAGAGTGCCCCAACGAGCCCAGGTGAGTAAGGCCACACGCTCTTTGCTTTCCTGCCATCTTGCATTTCTTACAGCTGAGCTATGATATGACTCCATCCTAAATGGAGAAGCCTAAACCAAAAAAAGTTTTCTCTCAAGAGGTAGCCTGAATCTCCATCCATCTTTCTCTGTGTCTTACATTTTAGGGGATGTCTTTGCTTGGAGTATCCTCCTTTGGGATTAGCTAAGCTCAGCCTTGTTAGGTTAGCCGTGAGGTACACCTCTCCAAACACAGGCTATTTGCTCACTTTGCTAATTGACAGTCTTTGGTTTTTCTCCCGATACCAATCAGCTGGTGAATACCACATCCCTCCTTCTTGTCTGTGTGAAGATCCATCTGTCAGAAGAAATGCTGATAGATGAGAGGCAGTGATAGACCCAGCCCCAGTCCTCAGGGTCTCAGGCCCAGCTTATCATGCTCTGACATAAGTCCAGACATCCTTAGGGAAAAACACAACAACAGCAGCCAACCCACCACCACCCTAAGCAGTCCACTTCCTGTTGTTGTTTTTGAAATGGCCACTATGAGCTTCTTCCTCAGCTGCTGATCATTTCCTTCACAGAGACCATGGTCCCAGAGAAATTACTTTAAGGAGCCCAGTGGCTTATAAGTTTCCTTGCCTTCCTTTGAACTAAATTAACTTGAATTGTCTTGTCGATCCAATTTATGAATGAAGGTTTGTTCCCAGAATAGCTGCTTCCCTCCTGTATCCTGAATGAATCTACCTAGAACCTTTTCCTTCATTGTCAATGCCTATTTTTAATTGGCGCCAAGTCTTGTACCATGGTAGGCTGCGTTGGAAGTTATTTCTAAGAACAGAATAACCAAAGTCTGAATCTTTTCCTTACTCTTGACTCTAATTAAAGAAAAATTAAATCATAATATGCGCTGTTATCTCTTTCTTATAGCCAAGCTGTCTCAGTGACAAATCCATACCCTTGTGAAGAATGGAGAAGTGTGGAGGACTTCCAGGGAGGAAATAAAATTGAAGTTAATAAAAATCAATTTGCTCTAATTGAAGGAAAAAACAAAGTGAGTTTGAAGTTTTAAAATTTGAAAATCTCTCTCTCTTTAATGGAAGGATGGTACAATAATATGTGAGGCATATTGGAGATTAATAATCAAATAGTCTGGATGATTAAATAGTAGCATATTAAGTCACTTTGAAAATACCATTGACTTTTAGCAGTACCATTAACTTATTAATAGCTTATCAGAGAAAAATAAAAACATCTATGACATTAAATCTATGCATCTGTGTAGGGTGATTCTGATTTTATAAACATGAGAATGAAAAAATGTGTATCATATCATATTAAAACACATCATTAGTTTCATGGCTTCCAAAGCCCTTTTTATATAATGTGTGAGCTCCACAGCAGCATAATTATACAAATTGAGTAAATATCCCAAACCTAAAAACCCCAAATCCAAAATGCTCCAGATTCTGAACCTTTTTGAGTGCCGACATGATGCTCAAAGGAAACGCTCGTCGGAGCATTTTGGATTTTCAGATTAGGGATGCTCAACTGGTAAGTATACAATGCAAATATTCCAAAATCCAAAAAAAAATTCAAAATCCAAACCACTTTTGGTCCCAAGCGTTTTGAGTAAGGGATACTCAACCTGCAATTGCATAAATTTGAGAGTGTCCAACCACTGCAGAAGTGGGAATGGCATAGGCAGGTTGGAGTGATTGTGGAGACTGCTGGACTGAGTGCTTGTGCACAAACAGCCTCGTTGTTTATGGCCTGGGATTTGTTTTTTCCCTGCACAGACTGTAAGTACCCTTGTTATCCAAGCGGCAAATGTGTCAGCTTTGTACAAATGTGAAGCGGTCAACAAAGTCGGGAGAGGAGAGAGGGTGATCTCCTTCCACGTGACCAGTAAGTACTCTTCTCTGGAGGTTTGGATTGGATCACTCACACAGTAGGTTCTAAGCTGTGTAATTCCCTGTTGTTTTTGCCATTCATGTGCGTGGCATGGCATTTAGGAAAGAGGACTTGGATTGATCATTGATGCTTTCATTCATAAATTAAAACTTCTCAGGTATCTCCTGGGCTTATGTGAAGTCAGTGCGTCTAACTACACTGGAGAGAGAATGGTTTCACAGATGCTTTAAACCACAAGCTCTGTGTGGTATTTACATCTCAGTCTTCAGAATCTGGCACAGTGCCTGGCTTATTGAGCTTCAGTACATATTGGTGGGCTTGCTGTGGAACAGTTGATGAGGGTGGGCTTTATGGAGGCAATCAGAAGGACATAGGAGCAGTGCCCTCCCAATGCTGCTGATTTTGCCTGTGCATCTTAGTTTTATGGATAAGCTTTAGCTGATTGTGCTGAATGGAATATTATAGCCAGGGCTAATTCATTGGCATAAATGTAGCTTTCATATCATTGAGTGTTAGTGTTAATGAAGACCTAATTTTAAAATTCTGTTAGGATTAGAGATTTTGCTTCGGATTTTTAATATATTAAACATTGCGTAGAGCTCATAGTGGAGATGTGGTAAATATCTGAGGAATTCGTTTACATTCTCAAGTAATGTGTTTGGCCAAATAAGATATTTTGGGACCTGAATTGTCTAGTTTGTTTGTCAAGTTGTAGTACATCACCTGGAACGGATAGAGCTTCATTTCTTTTGGTACTTTGTAGTAGTCTGAAAGCAGCAAGATGATAGTGAGCTGTACCAAGTTAAATCACCATTCAATAACTATGGCCTCTTCATTTTAGGGGGTCCTGAAATTACTTTGCAACCTGACATGCAGCCCACTGAGCAGGAGAGCGTGTCTTTGTGGTGCACTGCAGACAGATCTACGTTTGAGAACCTCACATGGTACAAGCTTGGCCCACAGCCTCTGCCAATCCATGTGGGAGAGTTGCCCACACCTGTTTGCAAGAACTTGGATACTCTTTGGAAATTGAATGCCACCATGTTCTCTAATAGCACAAATGACATTTTGATCATGGAGCTTAAGAATGCATCCTTGCAGGACCAAGGAGACTATGTCTGCCTTGCTCAAGACAGGAAGACCAAGAAAAGACATTGCGTGGTCAGGCAGCTCACAGTCCTAGGTAGGGAGACAATTCTGGATCATTGTGCAGAGGCAGTTGGAATGCCTTAAATGTAGTGCAATTCAGGTGCTATGCAAAGATTACTGTCCTCTAGGAGATTATGTTGTAAACTGGTGCACACTTCTTCACCGAAAGTCCTTGAGGAAGAAAGAAGCTAATAATAATGAAATGATATATCGAAAAGAGAAAATAACAAAACCCGATGATGGAGTAATTCACTAGTATATGCAAGGGATATTAGCTTGAACTAGGGAAACTTCTGCCTTATCTTGGGCATCCATTTATTTAAATAGACAAATATTTGTGGAATGCCTGCTATGAGCTAGGAGAGTGTGAGAAATTCACAGTGGTAAACATGAAGGAAAGGAGGAGAACATAGGCAACCACTGGGAAGTCACAGCACAGTGAGGTCTCTGTGTCCATGAGAATAGGAATTGTTCTCTGTTTTGCTCCCTGCTGTAGCTCTAGTCATAGAGCATAGCAGCATATACTAACTGCTCAATAAGGCACCTGCTGCATGAAGAGTGGGATGATGGGCTGAGTTTAAGACCTAGAAGACTCCATGGGAAGGAAGCTACATTCACTGTCTGTACCTCTGGGTCATCCCACATGATCCAGCATAGCCCAAGGTCAATGGGACGATCACTTCAGTGAGCAGATAGCTCTGTAAATTCCTCCATAGAGGCACTGTCTACCCCTTGTCTAACCGCATGCCTTGTGCAAAAGCTGGGCAGCCATGGCTTTGTCTGTGGGAAAATCAGGCAAATTTGGGGAGCGTCTCTTTGTGCCACTTCTCTCCATTTTCTCCTCTTGTGGTGTCCCTTTCCAATTCCTAGGATATATGTGCCCTCTGTTTTTTTTTTACTGTTAGGAAGGAAATTGCCCAAGTAAATTCATCTATCCCACAGTTTTAGAGGGTAACGTCTTCATCAGAGGCCTTGGCGTATTTGAAGAGGCACCTTCTGACAGACACTAGCATAAAGTTCGCTAGTTTTAAGACTCAGGTGTCATAATAAGAGATAGTTTGGGGTCAAGTCATCCCCAGCATCCTTCAAGTCACACCACATAGATCACATGGATTTTCTATTGGCTTGTCTGGCTTCAAGGTTATGGCAGAATTGAGAAAGAGATGTGAAGTAGGCTCCTGGCCTAGCTGTGCCCAGAAAATATGTGCTCGCAGTTAGCTGCTTTGCTTCCCTAAGGACTCCTAACTTGTTTTCCTAAAACCTATTCTTAGAAATAGGCTAGAATCCAGTACATTTGCTTAGACTTCAATGTAGTATGCTGTTGAGGTAATCTCATTTTGCTAAGTGTTGACATGGATTTTTTCAGCATGATTCCTTTTGATGTTCAGTTGGTTGGGACAAGATATTTCCACAGCACTTTGATGATCTGAAGAAAGAATAAATCTAAAGTGTTCTTGTACACTTAAACAAATACTCATGGGCTTCATTTTCTTTAAATCCAAGACTTCCCTTAGGGTATTGTTGTTTTGTTTGTGTTTTAGTGGAAATAGCACTGAACTGGTCTTTTAGCCTCACCAGATTCTGTAAACAGTTCAACTGTTTACTTAGTTGCAGGGACATGGACAAGTGGTTTAATGTCACTGAACATCATTTATTTCATCTGTAAGATAACGCTAACAGTCCTATTCTGCTCATTACATAAGATCACTAGTGAGGAACACAAATTGTGTAAACAAGTTTTATAAGAATTGCCAAATAAATGTAAGGCATTATTGGTTGAATGATACTAAAATTTGGCACTTCCAAGAGAAATTTGAAGGGATTCTAGGGTATTATTGACTAGAATCTTCATGGGAGGGAAGTTTTCACCTGGGGAGGCTGTGTCTAATTAGAGGAAAAATCCATAAAGGTGACCCTGAACCTTTCTTTTGTGATGGGATTACCAGCTAGTATCACTAATATGAATGCTAAAAGCCATTAATCTGTTTGTAGTGTCCTGACTGACTTGTTTCATTTAACTTTACCCAGTGACCAGTGTATTTTCCCAGAAGTTAATAAATCAACAAGTTCCTTTTTACTAAATTTAAACTGTTTAAAAGTTTGCTGATACCAGAACCATTTCAAAAGTTACAATTCCATGTTCTGTGATTTTCTTTTTGTGTGTCTAGAGCGTGTGGCACCCACGATCACAGGAAACCTGGAGAATCAGACGACAAGTATTGGGGAAAGCATCGAAGTCTCATGCACGGCATCTGGGAATCCCCCTCCACAGATCATGTGGTTTAAAGATAATGAGACCCTTGTAGAAGACTCAGGTAAATAGAATTTGGCTATCACTCTTGGGTTGCAGAACTTTCCCAGGGATGTTATCTAAAAAGCCATATTATTTCTTGATGTAATGTAGAAAAAAAGCAGTATTGGTGTCCATGACCTGGCTCATTTCACAGACTTAGAATTGGAGTATGGGGCCCTGTTGAATTTTCATGAAAGCCATATAGATTAGTCAGCAGTAGATCCCATGTGACTCTACAGAGTTAGATAATAGAACAAGATGAAGGGCAGCATTTATATTTTCTAAATTTCCCTGAAAAACTTCACAGACTACATCATCATAAATGAGAATGATCGTTTTCTTCCTCTGTTAGGCATTGTATTGAAGGATGGGAACCGGAACCTCACTATCCGCAGAGTGAGGAAGGAGGACGAAGGCCTCTACACCTGCCAGGCATGCAGTGTTCTTGGCTGTGCAAAAGTGGAGGCATTTTTCATAATAGAAGGTCAGTGGGATAAAAAAAAATGTGGTACATATACACCATGGAATGCTATGCAGCCGTAAAAAGGAATCTGATCATGTCCTTTGCAGCTGCATGGATGGAGCTGGAAGCCATTATCCTCAGCAAACTAACACAGGAACAGAAAACCAAACACCACACATTCTCACTTATAAGTGGGAGCTGAACAATGTGAACACATAGACACAGGGAAGAGAACAACACACACTGGGGCCTACTGTGGGGTGGGGAGAAGGAGAGCATCAGGAAAAATAGCTAATGCATGCTGGGCTTAATACCTAGGAGATGGATTAATAGGTGCAGCAAATCACCATGGCACATGTTTACCTGTGTAACAAACCTGAGCATTCTGCACATGTACCCCGGAACTTAAAAGAAAAGAAGGTCAGTGGGAAGTCATAGATACATCCTGTGGTTTTTGAAGATTAGTTTGTATCTTATAGACACACATTCACTTTGAGTAGGGCAACGACAGATGATTTTTAATATTCTTTGTACTTTGTAAATTTTCTCAGTGAGTATGTATTCTTTTAACCAGCAAACATAATTAATGTTGTTATAATTCTGCTTGCATCACATTTCCTATTCCTGCAGTTCTTATTGTGGAAAAATTCTTAATCAGGCAGGATGAATAGCCTCTTCTCCCTGATTCCGTCTTTGTTTGAATGGCTTGATTAACTTATAGAAATGATGCCTTTATATTTATTTGGAAAAACATTAGAATTGCTGCCTAATCATGGCAGTCAATGCTATCCAGATAGTCACAAGGATTCCGAGTTTTAATTGGACTAGAGATAATTAAGATTCACTTGTGAACAATAGACCATTGCTCTTCTGACATGGAAAATTTTTGGTTTTTATCTCAATACGTGTGTATGCAGAAGTGATGTGAAATCTGTCATTTTCTTAGCTAGGAAAAGTAATTTGTGGCAGAATATTTTATCTTAAGAAGTATATTCCTATGGCTTTTTTTTTTATAGCCCACCAGGGAAAGAATAAAACTGTGTTGTGGGGTAAAAGAATGGTATGCAAGGGTAAGAAAGAAGTATGGTGATAGAAGGGATCGATGGATTTCTATGAACTCATCCTAACTTGTCTCTCAAAGTCTAGATTTTGGTCCCTTTACTCTGCCAAATCTATGATGCCAAGTATTGCATCGAGATATGTTGACATATTTTCAAATGTATAAGCTTATTAGCATTTCATAAACTACACTTGCAAATAAAGATTTCAAAGACCATGGCAGTTTTGTCATTTCCAAAGTGATTCATGTTTTAGGGCAAATCCGCAGAATGACTTCTAGATTGTCTCTGATGCTCTGCATTACCTCTTGTTGGTGGCCTGCAGCTGATTACAGATGCCTAACTAGGTAACACTGGCACAGAGATTATAGTTACTTCTTACCTGGAGTGAATGCTAAGAAAGGCAGAGCTAGATATTTAATATTCCTGCTGGGTTCCCAAATGTTATGTGAGAATATTAATATACAAACACATAGAAAACAGACTCTTTGAACTTTTTATCTTCTATGTACAACTGGACTTTTAAATCTGTGTGTATAAATAGAGAATTACTTCCCTAGGATCACCAGAGAAACAAAATTTACTCCAAGCATAATTGTGCTTGTCTCTCAATGGTTAAGTTAACTTTTATTTTGCAAACCAATTTATTACTTATTTTGCAAACCAGTTTCTTACTTGTCTTCTGCTCTCATGAGGCCGTAGTGGGCCATCCACACAGCTTGTGGCCCGGTTTGATTCTCCTTGAACTCTTCTGATGGGAGGCCCCAAGTGATGACTGCTTCCTTATCATCTCTTTGCTAATCACTCTTAGTGGAAAGCCTGTTTCTGTATTTTGTTTCTTCCACTCAGAGCTGTCCTCTGAAGCCCTGAGCATCTGCAGCTTTGCTTGCTGACTTCTAGTTTCCTCTTCTCTTTCCTTTCATGAGTGATTTGAAACTCCCATTACCAGGCCATGCGTGATGTGCTCATCTTGGCTCTTCCTCTTCTCCTCACTCAGACTCCTGCCACAAGGGATGGGGTAGTGTATGTAATGGTTAGTTCATGTTGGACAGGCCTCTTTATCTCTTGACTGAACCACTGACTAGCTGTGTGCCCTCAGTCAAGTAGCTTAAGCTCTCTGGTCTTCTGTTTCTTCATCTGAAAACTGAGAGTTGTTGAGGAGATTAAGTGGAATGGCATATTTAAAGTGATGAGTGCATAGTAGATACATGGTCATTAGTAACTCTCAGGTCAAAAAATTTTGTTTATTTCCCTACTTGGTTTCTTATGTGATCCTTTTGCAAACTCTGCACAGATCAAAATATTGACTATCAGTTTAAAAGAAGACTTTTGTTTTCCTCAAATAGAAATATTTTTTTTTCTCTGTAGAGAATGATCTGTTTTCTTTCCATCAAAGACTGCTCTTCCTCTAAACACTTTCTATGTTTGGCTTTTAAGACATTACTACTCCTATGCTTAATTACTTTAGAATTTTATTGTTGTAAGTTTACATGAGCAATGTTTTGCAAGCTTTAAATTTTCCATTAACAATTCTGTAGGCCAGGTGTGGTGGCTTATGCCTGTAATCCCTGCACTTTGGGAGGCCAAGGCGGTGGGGATGGCTAGAGGCCAGGAGTTTGAGACTAGCCTGGGCAATGTAGTGAGACCCTGTCTCTAGAGAAAATAAAAGAAAAATTAGCTGGGCTTGGTGGTATGCATCTGTAGTCCCAGCTACTTGGGAGGCTGAGGTGGGAGAATCGCTTGAGCCTAGGAATTGGAGGCTGCAATAAGCTATGATTGTGTCATGGTACTCCAGCCTGGAACATAGAAAGAAACCCTGTCTCTAAAAATAAATAAATAAATAAATAAGTAAATAAAAATTAAATTAAAAAAAAGAATTCTGTAGACTCCATTCAAGTTAGGGGTGTGTAACTGTTGTCCTCTAGGATTTTTCCAAGTTGGTAAGCTTGGGATTTTGCTTTAGTGCTAAAGTTTGTCATCTTACAAACAAAAAGTATAAGTTTCCAACTGTTGATACTCATTCAATTGTGTCTTTCCAGGTGCCCAGGAAAAGACGAACTTGGAAATCATTATTCTAGTAGGCACGGCGGTGATTGCCATGTTCTTCTGGCTACTTCTTGTCATCATCCTACGGACCGTTAAGCGGGTAACAAAATAATTTCCCTTCTGCCCATGCACATTGGTTTTCATGATTAATGAAAACTGACTGGGGTTCTTTGAGTTGTTTCTTCCCATTGTTATTGGCTCAATGGGCACATTTTTATTTCAATACAATAACGTTCTTGCCCACTTTCTTTTGGCTGGATCTCAGGGATTTAATTGATAGAAGCCACTAGAGAGGAAAAGGGCTTGGACTGTCTAGTGTAATTAAGCTTTAAAACCTTAATTCTGAGCTCCTTTGGGGGACAAGGGAAACTAGAAGCAGGGTTATAATAGGACCACTCTCAAACTCCATGAGTTTTATTGGAAAATGAGACAGGAATGAGTCTCCAATAAACAGCAATAACAAGCACACAAAACAACAGCCAAACAACAGTGTGTTTATGACTGGAAGGATTGATGTTTTCCAGGCCAATGGAGGGGAACTGAAGACAGGCTACTTGTCCATCGTCATGGATCCAGATGAACTCCCATTGGATGAACATTGTGAACGACTGCCTTATGATGCCAGCAAATGGGAATTCCCCAGAGACCGGCTGAAGCTAGGTGCATTTTCAATTGCTATTAATTTGATATTGCATTTACCAGGCCATCTCTTCCTCCATTAGAATGATGACAAATGTGGTGTATTCAGATGTTGGATTCTGGTTTAGAAATATTAATTCCATTTCTTGAATTTGGATAATCATTCATATAGCCACTTAGAGGTCGGGTCCCTATGTAATCATCCAAAGCAGGACATTTGGAGAGTGAAGGGGGAGTTATTAAATAATTAAGCCAGGACAAAGGAGTAAACTGGACTATCCATGTTAAATTGGGATGTATGGTCACCCTATCTAGTTGATGTCTCTGCGTATCACTTTGGTTGTATAGTAATCCAAGTCTGTTTTCTTGTTGCTGTTGTTGTTGACTCTAGGTAAGCCTCTTGGCCGTGGTGCCTTTGGCCAAGTGATTGAAGCAGATGCCTTTGGAATTGACAAGACAGCAACTTGCAGGACAGTAGCAGTCAAAATGTTGAAAGGTAAAAGCAAAATTATGTGGTGATCTATCTTTCTGTTTTATCTAGTCTTTAAATATGTTGCAAGGCTTGTATCAGTAGCTTTGTGCTTATGTGGGCCTACTAGCCACACATGCAGTCAGCCTAAATAATGCCCTTGTGCAAATTGGAAAAAGGATCCTCCTTTGTAGCTTTATGCCAGGATGCATGGTCTGGCAAGCAAAGTTGGGGATGGGTTTCACCTTCTTGCCTGGTTACCCTTGTGCAGGGCTCAGCCAACACAGTTGTACTTAGTGGTTCTGGGTACAGGAAAAAAGGACTGTGGTTATATTAAAATTGTTTCTTAATATATTGTGGAATCAGATAATTATACACCATCTAGAGACATGGAAAGGAAGAAAGTGGAATACAAAAATAGCATGTTCTCCAGAATTGGAATATGTAAAAGATGTTCATATGTAAAAGATAATTTGCAAAACAAGAATGGTTGTGTTAGAAAAAAATATAATGGGTTATATTTTTTAAATTAAAAGCTTTATAAATAATTGTTAATTCTAATAGTAACGGAATTGTGGTCTGGCCATTTTCATTTCAGGAGGTTAGACAGTAAAGCTTCTTTCTTCAATTGTGATGTACTTTCATTGATGAAGGCAGTGCCAGTGACCCTTTGCCAATAGGTTTTGTGCATTTCAAAGCTATCTTTCTCCATTTGCCTTTTTTCTCTTGTGGCCAAGGGAGTGTATAATTTTGAGGTGGCTCATCAGAGCCTTAGATGTGGACCATGCCTGTGAATTAGTGGGAAGTGTAGCAGTCCATACAGGATCAAACACATAGTCTTAGTGCCATCAGCCTCATGTGCCAACTGGTCTTTCCAGCTGGCCTTAATTCACCTGCACAGATCGGCACAGATTGGCTGGAACATTCGGTATAGCCCCTAACACGTGAAGATATTTAATACATGGTGTTGCTTCCTTATGAGGAAGCACTGAAATGATCACACCCTCAGAATCGTAGTGAACCTGAAATGCAAAAATCCAGTTTTGTTAAAGAAGAGAATCTGGGCATGATTCCACTGCAGATGTATTCTCCTCTTTGCAAAAGATTTCACAATGGGTTCCTTTAAATATCAAACTTTCTGGCTCACTTAAAATATGAGTTTTATTTCAAATTAGAAAATAGAATTTACACTTGACTTTTGAGGAAATGCATGTGGTCCGTAAACTAGGTCACAGCTGTGTTACCCCTGGAGGGTAAGTTGTATAGTGGCATGCAGGGAGGGAGGGACCCCAATTATCTGAAGGAAATGTCCATACCTATGATTTCCCTCTTTGTACTGTATTTGTAGAAGGAGCAACACACAGTGAGCATCGAGCTCTCATGTCTGAACTCAAGATCCTCATTCATATTGGTCACCATCTCAATGTGGTCAACCTTCTAGGTGCCTGTACCAAGCCAGGAGGTGAGTAACTGGATGGTTTTGGTCACCCAATTTTAACATGCCTCTCTGATAGTGTTTGAGGGAAAGCAGTCAACTCCTCTGGCCTTGATTTTCTTAGCTTAGAATACTTTGTGGATTCCTAGGAATAAATATATTTCATGGAGGTTTAATTGGCACTAGAATTAAATTATTGTAAAACTTTCTCTGAATTAAGAAATGTCATGCCACTATGATACAGTTTGTTACTTGTGTAACAGATGTCCAGAGGAGAAGAGTAAACTTCCCTAAAACTTGAAAGCTTAAGGGTAGTTACCCCCAAAATGGAATCATATCAAGAGATTGCACTGAAAAGCAAGTAGATGGGTGGGTTTTCTTCTGAAATTTTGGTTAATCTTGTGAAAATGTGTTCTGGAAAAAAGAAAAGCTACAATATAAGGGGATTGGGACCAGCTGATTTCTACACTCCTGTCCCAATGAAAGGTTGTAGCCTTCTTCTAAGGTGTTTTTGGGTTCATCCCTATATTAAACACTTAGTGAGGAATATGAGTGAAAACCCATTTTCCTTCCTGGACATGCTGCCTGCAGGGCCACTCATGGTGATTGTGGAATTCTGCAAATTTGGAAACCTATCCACTTACCTGAGGAGCAAGAGAAATGAATTTGTCCCCTACAAGGTATGTCATCTCCTAATCCTGCTCTGGCCATGTTATAAAATGAAGGGAAACTCAAAATGGTACAGGTTAGTTTTTTAGTTGAAATTTTGTGAAGAACTTGTGAAGAATCTTCTCATATTACCTCTTGGCTGTTGTAACTTCCTCTTTTACCTTCTGGGGGCCATATGTTTCATTTTATGTTTGTGATTTTAATCTACTGACCCATTACAGAGTGTGGACATGGGGGAGAAGGCAGGTATGAGCGAGGAAAGGGGAGGGCAGAGGGTAGGACATCTCTGGGTTATTCTGTCTCTCCCCTAGCCATATTTGGCCCCGTGGAGTGTAAATCCCTCTGTGAAGAGCATCCTAATGCTGAAAGTGTGTCTGAATGCAACTCAAAATGTGGCATTTGTCACTTTAAGCTAAAGAAGGAGCTAGGCTTTGTGGAAGAAACCCTATTATGCACAAAACTTGCCCCAAGTTTCAGCTCAGAGATTGCATAATCCTGAAATTGATGTCCTCCTTGTCTGCTTTTTAGTAGTTTCAATTATCTCCATGGTTTACTACATTTTAAAGGTTGTAAACTTTTAAAGACTCATTTTGTATTCAAGGAGTTTGTTTGTTCCTTTGCTTTTTTATAGACCAAAGGGGCACGATTCCGTCAAGGGAAAGACTACGTTGGAGCAATCCCTGTGGATCTGAAACGGCGCTTGGACAGCATCACCAGTAGCCAGAGCTCAGCCAGCTCTGGATTTGTGGAGGAGAAGTCCCTCAGTGATGTAGAAGAAGAGGAAGGTACTGGCTAGTGCTTCCTGCATGCTATGGCATGCTCTTGTCAGAGCAGACAGGGTGATAGGGTGTTACAAGGAATTCGATCATGGGAAAAGTCCAATACTACCTCATAATTTGAAAGAGACCTGTATTTCTATAATAGACTGCCTCCATTCTGTCTACCCAAAAGTAAAGTGTGGAAGCCCTAGACTGGGAAGCGAAGCAGGGCTAGCCTGAGAAATCTGGGTAGTCCAAGTGGGCTAAGCAGTCGGCTACAACCACAGCAGTGTTCTTAAAATACTGGTTCAGCATTTATTAGTGAGAGAGGCCACAAGTTTTCTGGTAGTTGACTAGCCTCTCCATTGCCTTGGAGAGCCCCAGAGTGGTTCGCCCCACGTTGCATGCTTTACCTGTGCAAAAGTCTTTTCATTATACCTAACCTTCTCAAAGGCAGTTTAGGAGCCATCTGTTGTTTCTACCCTACCCCAAGCGGCTTATCAAGTCTTCCTTCCAACCATACTTCCTCAGGGGAGTCTTGATAAATATCCTGGCCTTTATTAAGTTATGTTTCCAGTGATATTTTATTTATTTGTTTTTATGTTTATTTTTATTTTTTTGAGGTGGAGTCTCATGCTGTTGCCCAGGCTGGAGTGCAATGGTGCGATCTCAGCTCACTGAAACCTTCGCCTTTTGCGTTCAAGTGATTCTTGTGCCTCAGCCTTCCGAGTAGCTGGGATTACAGGTGCCCGCCACCATGCCCAGCTAATTTTTTTTTTTTTGTATTTTTAGTAAAGATGGGGTTTCACCATGTTGGCCAGGCTGGTCTCGAACTCCTGACCTCAGGTGATCCACCTGCCTCAGCCTCCCGAAGTGCTGGGATTATAGGCGTAAGCCTCCGTGCCTGGCCTGAGTGATATTTTAGTGCTCTTTTTGGGTGGAGCTGTGGTCCCAGCCTAACTTCCAGGACTTCAGCCGGCTCCAGGACACACTGTATTTCTGCCTCCTTCAGAAGGAGCAGAGATAGCGTTGTGGATGTAGAGATGGGTGACAGGCTGGCTCCCCTTGAGGCATAAGTCTAGAAGAATAGTGGAAGAAACCCACTCTGTTTCCCTTGACATGAGGCTACAGAGAGAATTTGCATTTAACTCCTTTTCCTTAGAACCTGAGAAGGTAGTGTGAGGCTGGGACTTGGTCTAGAAGCACATGGGGAGGTGGTCTAGGCTTCATTTAGCTGGGCCCACACTGAGTGGTGCTGCCTCTACCCTGCTCTTTGTCTTTCAAAAAACAGTGGCCAGTGAGCCAGAAACCTAAGAGATTGAGTTGTTGAGAAAAAGGCTCACAGCCTTTTAAATACTTACGAATTTATTACTACAACTAAGTTTTTGTTTACTCTGGTATTTGTCTCCAGGAAAGAAGCCATAAGTCTTATCTGACCGAAGAGATGATTTTGAAACACCCATTTAATATCTTAGTGTTTATTTGTACCAGTTGCACTGAAGTAAATACCACCAATTTACTTAAATTTATCTTTCCATGTTTCTGTTATCTCTCAGGAAAAAACACCCTCCCAGGCCAGATTTAATGTATTTACAGCATTTTTAAAGTTTCAAAATGAATTAAATATATTTCTAGTATTTTTAGTTATCTATTGCAGATTATAGTTTGACTTTTGGCCTTTGTCCCAGGACAAAACCTGGAGAGAAGAGATTCAATGACCCTGAATATTGTTGTTTTATTTTTAGAGTTCTTGATATGAAACTATTGTTTATCCCTCTGGGTACATGACAAAAAACAGTGTAAGTGGCAAATTTGGAAATGTCCTCTTTATTTCCCATATTATCTAGGTCAGTATTACCTTATTCTACCTCCTGGATTTACTGGTTCAATTTGGCTAAAATGGAAAAACCAGTATTGTTCCTAAGGGGTATGATGAAGGCTAATGATACTGGGATTCAGGAGATTTACAGAAGATAGAAGGATTGACTCTCTGCTTCTATTTCCTAAAAACTTAACTCCCAAGTCTTAAAAAGATTATTACTCTAGCAAACTTAGAAACATCACACTAACTCATGGAAATACTGATCTCCATCCTCCTGCCTCTTTGGACAGCTCCTGAAGATCTGTATAAGGACTTCCTGACCTTGGAGCATCTCATCTGTTACAGCTTCCAAGTGGCTAAGGGCATGGAGTTCTTGGCATCGCGAAAGGTAAGAAAGGTTGAGGGGAAATCAGCTATCTTTTCAGATCACAGGTTTGGAAATAAGATGTCCAGTGTCAGCCATTGGTGCTTGTTTGGGATTGTAATTCATTCACCACTTCTACGTCTTTTAGAAGAGCTCTACTGGGGAGGCTCTGTTTCTGCTGAGTAAGAGTGGTTAAGGAGTTCATGAAATTAAGCTGTATAATAAAGGCTTGTCAAGCATCTACTAAGTGTGAGGCAATCTTCTGAGCACTGAGGATACTGTGGTGAACAATCAGGCAAAGCTCTTCACTTTCATGGAGTTTACAGTTCTAGTGGGTAGAGCAAACAATAAGCAATATAAACAAGTAAAACGTGTTGTAGGTTAGATGAGAGTAAATGCTATGGGGAAATAAAGTAAGAAAGGGTTATAGAATACACAGGAGCAATGCACTTGTGTATGTTTATGCTTCTCTGTGTATGTACATCCACTTTAAACAAGGTAGACGAGGAAGGCTTTACTAAGAACTTGACATTTGAGCAATGACCTGGAAAGGGGAGGGGCTGAGCCTTACAGATATCTTGGCATGAGAATCATTTTTAATTTATTTTACATTCATCAACATCCATCAAAAAGTATTTGTTAGGAGTATAATTAGAAACGAGGAAGGACAGGCTTCAGATGAGAGCGATTAAAAGAGCTAAAATTAGAAAAGTAGGCCAAACAAAGGCTGAGATGGGGACGTGACAAGTTACAACTATTCCAAAGGTTGTAAACACCAAGCGGGGAGCAAAGCTGGTGGCAGTGACTCCCCTGGAAAGGATAAAATGTGTAATTTTATATTAGGTAACAATACTTCAAATTAAGGATCAGGAAGAACTATCAGTTGACAGAATGTATTCATGCAGCTTAATGAAGAAAGAAAGACTTAAGTTATATATATTTTTTGTTTTTCCTAAATTAGAATGAAATCTTCAACCCATGTTTTCCCCTTCTCATAGCATTAAAGGCCTCAGGCTCTTTGATGTTTCTGCTAGGTAGCTCGTGTGTTCTTTCTCCCAAGGGGAAGGAGGAGAACTGGGACCTTACAGGTTTTCCCAAAGAGAAAGGCCCTTTACACTTCTCGGAGATTATGACTTATTATTACCATTTTTTTATGGCCAGAATTCGCCACTTAGTCAGGGTTCCTTTTGGGGAACTAGGAAGAGAATGGAAATGAATGTGGGAATCCTTTAACTTTCCTTACATCTACCAGACGATTTCTTGAATCCACTTGGTTGTCGGGTTAAAAAAGGAAACTTTTTGTTTGGGGGGAAAAGTCAAAAATACTGTCTGTTTTTTGGAATTGCCAGTGTTGCTCAATTGTGCTAGATAATGTGCTTCTGAATATGCCTTGTTCAGAGGAGAGTGCCATACAGATTTGAGGTGTGGGAAGGTCAGCAATGCCTGGCTTACATGATCACTTCTCCAATGAGTTAAGAATTCTCCTTTTGGCCGGGTGTGTTGGCTCATGCCTGTAATTCCAGCACTTTGGGAGGCCAAGGTGGGTGGATCACCTGAGGTCAGGAGTTTGAGACCAGCCTGGCCACCATGGTGAAACCCCGTCTCTACTAAAAATATAATAATTAGCTGGGCGTGGTGGCACACCTGTGGTCCCAACTACTTGGGAGGCGGAGGCAGGAGAATCACTTGAACCTGGGAGGTGGAGGTTGCAGTGAACTGAGATTGCACCACTGCACTCCAGCCTGGGCGAGAGTGAGATTCCTTCTCAAAAAAAAAAAAAAAGAAGTTTTCTTCTAAGCCATTGATTCATTTCTTGTGCTCCCCAAGACTCATTTTCTTACAAAATATCATGTGGAGCTAAAGCTGCCGAGTAGTAGGAAGTTAGCTGAAGTTTGGAGGATACAGAGAAAGGAGAAACTGAAAAGCTAAAAGGAAGAGAAAGAAGTCAAGATGAATCTCATTGTATTATTAATGCACTAGAAAATCAACCTGACTTGTGATAGGCTGAAATTGCCTTAATAGACCTTTATAATAACCCAGCACTTTGAAATCAGGGGAAGCCACATTGGGAATTGTTTATCAGAGCCAGTCTGGCTTCAGCTTCATACGGAAGGGGGAAACCAACAAAGAGCACTAAACCAATGAGAGCCCCTTGTTTCTGATTTCCGTGCATTCATTCAAAAAACAAATCCCGTTCTCGGACCTCCTTAGAATAACACGTTTTAAACCAAATATGGGGCCAGGTAAAAGGAATGTGTGGATGTGACCAGAAACACACTTTTTTGTGTCCTAGAGGAGCCTATTTATGACCCCATCATCATATTATAACTTAATTATTTAACTCCAAAGGCTGGGGCTGTTTATGGAATAAGCAGATGTGTGTCTCAGCAAAGCTCACAGACTTTTTTCCTGAAGTGTTGATAAAAGATACTAACCCAGTCCTTGTTAATCAGTTGGCTTTCTGATGTGGGATTTTTTTTTGATGCATGAGGTCACAACAGATGTGAAAGAGATCAGCTGTGCCGAGACCTAATGCACACATGATTCTCTTTGCAGTGTATCCACAGGGACCTGGCGGCACGAAATATCCTCTTATCGGAGAAGAACGTGGTTAAAATCTGTGACTTTGGCTTGGCCCGGGATATTTATAAAGATCCAGATTATGTCAGAAAAGGAGATGTAAGTTTCAAATATGAACCCAGTGCTTGGTTAAGTAACAGAATTAAAACTCCTCGTAGAGAGCTTCAGGACCTGTGTTCAGGAACAAAGGAAGTTTTTTTCTTCAGATATTTGCTAATTTGGGTTCTGAATCCTTGTCTTCTACCCCTGTAGGCTCGCCTCCCTTTGAAATGGATGGCCCCAGAAACAATTTTTGACAGAGTGTACACAATCCAGAGTGACGTCTGGTCTTTTGGTGTTTTGCTGTGGGAAATATTTTCCTTAGGTGAGTCATTTCTTTTTGTCCTTCCATCCAGACTCCAAAGAGGAAGACAAAAGTTGTCCTTTCCTCTCCTGTACTTCATGTCTATCAGGCAAAACTTCTCGGAAGCTTTGAAAAAAAAATAGATACATAGGTGATGAGGATGTGCAAGATTCAGGCTCAGGGTTTTCTATAAGAGAAAATCAAATCAAAGAATGTCTCCTCCCTGTTTTATTCTAGGTGCTTCTCCATATCCTGGGGTAAAGATTGATGAAGAATTTTGTAGGCGATTGAAAGAAGGAACTAGAATGAGGGCCCCTGATTATACTACACCAGAAATGTAAGACTTTAAGAAGTATTCCTGTGTTCTCTTTCTTTGCTTGCAAATTCTCCTTGCCTGGAAGATTTTCCATTATATAGACCTTCTTCATTGCCCAGTTAGTGTCCTGCTTTTACTTTGGGGCCTTTCTTGATAATTTCAAGCATGGAGTCATCACTTCTTGAAAAGACAGTACTTTATTATTCAAAGCAACCAGTTAGTTTTTATTAGATGTTGCTTTAAATGTTTTGTTTTCTATACACATTGAGCCTCTGGAGTATGGGACTCTGTGTCTTACACAGTTTTGTATCCTTATTTAGCATCTCACCTCGTTGGCTCTTTACAAATGTGTACTCATTTAAGTGCTTATTTTCAGCATTCAGGAAGAAAGAGGCATTTAATGAAATCAGTGTTTTGCTTCTCTAGGTACCAGACCATGCTGGACTGCTGGCACGGGGAGCCCAGTCAGAGACCCACGTTTTCAGAGTTGGTGGAACATTTGGGAAATCTCTTGCAAGCTAATGCTCAGCAGGTTTGTCACCTCCATCCAAGAAGCACCTACAAAGAGTACTTAGATGTCAAGGACTTTCCTACTGCCTGAACTGTCTCATGGCTACCATGCCATCCTCTCAGCCATTGAATAATCTACTGTATTCTTCTACATCTGAGTAATAATGCTTTTCTAAAAGCTGTAATTACCCTTTTAGACAGATAGGATTCTAATTTGTAACCCGGGAGCAGACCACTCTGATTTCTACCTACTTATCTTTTTGTTATATTTTCAAATCCTCTTCTAAAGTTAAAACAAAGAAAAAATCTGGTTGATCCACAGAAGATCAACAATGGAAGAAATTTCCAGAAATTTTTAATAAATTCTGCAGGCAAAAATACATCTAAGCTATGCAAAAGAGATGGTTTCTGTCTTGGTATCATCCCAGGTTCTTATAACTTCCACTGGAAGATTTTAGAGTGGTAGTCTTTACTATTAGAATGTTATTTAATCTCTAGTCAATGCCTCTTACTACAATGGAAGTGAATTTCCTCTTTCTTTTCTTTTGAACAGCTGGGGGATGATAGGTCAGCTCTATTTTTATCAATAAACCTTCCAAACATTTACAGATATCAAATAACCCTTTATTTCTTTTTCTTGATGCAATAATATTAAGTTGTGCAACCTTTTCTCAAAAGACCCATTTTCCTACCCATTTGTTGCTTTTCTTTAGACTGTCATCAGTTTTTCCATTGCCTTGAAATGTGGTGGCTAAAACTGGATGCCATGCCCTTTGAAGGGCTTGGCTCGTGTGGTTAGGGCTTTGTGAATGAGTGATTTTTTGTTCTATGTAGCTCCATGTGTTCTGTTGTTACCTCTCGGACCACAGCCTGCTTTCTCTTCATTGTAACTGCACTTCCCTGTGGGCTGCTTACCCATCTTGTTTTTAGTTCTCTCCTTTAATATACCTTCCGTTTCAACAGCTTTTTGTTTCTGACACATGATTTGTATTGTTGTCTTAAAGTTCTGTGTTCAGATATGAAAGCCACACACCCTATGTAGCCAAGAAGTCCCTGTGCCCTTTGTTTTTAATGAAAAGGCACTTGAAGAACTGAAGCCATAACAACAGTCTTCTGTGTTTATTGTTTCAGGATGGCAAAGACTACATTGTTCTTCCGATATCAGAGACTTTGAGCATGGAAGAGGATTCTGGACTCTCTCTGCCTACCTCACCTGTTTCCTGTATGGAGGAGGAGGAAGTATGTGACCCCAAATTCCATTATGACAACACAGCAGGAATCAGGTACTGTATATGGCCTAACATCCCCTGGGGGAGGGTGACTTCAAGGCCATCTCGGGAGGGGGATTGGAAGTGGAAGGAAGACCTTGTCTAAGGCTGCTGCATCCCACTTCCACATAACCTTAGCCCTGAGGTTAACATAATGGGGAATGCTCCTGGAAGAGGGCCTGGGTAGGTGTGCTTCCTCCCATCTGTAGCCCACGCTGCTGCCACAGCATTGCCTTTAAGAATTCCAAGCCCTGCAGCTGCAATAGCTGGAATGCCACCGTTTGCTAATTTCCAGAATAAAGAGACGAGTTTTACAAAGACATCTGCATTTAAATTATCCCCGTGTGTGCTTTTATTAATGTGAATTAAATGGCTTAGGAGAGATTCAGAAAGGAAGAGTTCTGTGCTTGCATGAGAACATGCTTATGGCTCTCTGGCAAGGATACAGAAAGCCATGGGTCTGTGTCCGGAATTAGACTGGACATTGCATCTCAGAAGCCCCTCCCACGTCTGATTTTCAGCATTTTATTTGCATAATGGGATGTCTGGGCTTATTTAAAACACATGCACTGCAGTCCTTTCCTGATTTGCAGAGGGGTTCTAAAGGCAGCTTTCTTTTTTCTCTCTCCCAGCACCTGTGCATAAGGAAAGAGTTGGTGTGGTTTTCTACAATATGATATTAAAATTGCCCTTTACTAAGGCTGGGACTACTTCATTTTGCTTTGTTTCTTTCCTAACCCGTTTGGGTGTTTTCCTGCTTTAATGGAACCCCTGACAGCATGGGTCGAGCCTGCCAGCCCGAGTGTGCCTGGGCTGCAGGGAGGGGCAGGGAGCTCTCTCATGTCCAGAACTTGGCCAGGTTGCCACATGGCAGGGGATGCTAAGGAGAAACTCGTGGACAGTTTGCCCTCTAGAGTCGTGTGGGGCAGCAGAAACACCGATGGGAAGGAAGAAAGCTTAGAAGCCAGCAAGACAGCTGACCGTTCCATTGAAGTCAAAAGCATTAGGCATATTTTTAAAGAACTTTGCCATATATTATCAGATGTTGCCCACATCATGACACTCAGAGTCAGGCAAGGTAGAAACAATGATCTTTTTTTTTGATGTATTATTGAACACGAGGCTCAGTTCTATTACCTGAGGGCAGTACAAACTTGTAGTTAAAGATCAGGTATTAGAGTCAGATAGAAATGAGTAGGACCCCCAAGTCTGTCTTGTAGCAGCTGTGCAACTTGGGGCAAATCATCTACCCTCTGCCTCAGTTTCTTTATCTGTGAAATGAGACAAGGTCAGTGGTGCTGTTTGAAAATGGCTGTTTTGAGAGTTATAAGATATAATCTATTTCTAAGCAGCTGGCCCTTGAAAGCACTCAGTAAAAGATATCTATTAAGTGAGCTGCTTAAAATCACATCCTTGAGATGAATCCAGTTCCTCTGACCCCTAAGTCCATGTTGTTTCCTCCCATGCCAAGGAGGGCCCTCAGAGAGAAACAGTAATGAGATGAGACTACAGTTCCACTCCTGTGTTTACACATTTCCAGTTCAAGTTGAGCCGGCCTTTTAGTGTGACAGTTGTTCCCACACACCATTATTGCCCCCCCCTTTATCAGAAAGCCATTTGATCATGAACTATATTCCATGTGTTTTCTGTGACCAAGTAGAGTGATGATCCGAGTCGGCAGCCTCCTGGCTCACCGGGTGCTTTGCATATGGTGCTGAGCAGGAGAAGAAATCATGTTTGTGTAATGGAAGCACCAAATACGATGTTGGATATATAAAACGGCTGCTAACGTTTATCCCCAGAAGCGTGGACAAATGTGACACCACACTCCCAGCAGAGGCCTGGCTCCTATTTTCTGTCTGTGATTTTTGAATTGGTTTTTCCAGCCCAGTTTCTCTTTTATCCAGCCATAATTTGAAAAATAAAATGGAAATTGGAATCTTTTGTCTGCATCTCCTCTCCACCTCCTCCACCTTTTTTCCTTTCTATAAAATAAAACTCACGGTCACATTTTAATCATCTGGTTTTGAAGAAAAGCAGATAGAGGCATTTGCACACGGCATGCTTCATTCTGTTGCTCTCCTGGGGTTCTGTTTCTCTGGGGAGAATGAGTTGAGGCTGGGGTACTTCTCAGGGAGCTTGTTCTATCCTCTTACGCATTTCTGGCCAAGTACAAAAGCTGAGCAGTCTTTCTCCTTCTAATTTTCAATTCTATTGCATTATAAATAGAGTTGGACAGAGATATCACTGTGGGAGCTAGCCTCATGATTTGTTGCCCCTTTAAACCATTTGAAAAATATTTACTTAGCATTTATTTAGAGAAAAGGCTGAGAAGTGTGTGGGGGAGGGACCACTCATGTCTAGACTTAGCTTTGCCTCTAATTTCCCCTGTGGACCAGCTCTGGCCTCAAGTTTGCATGCTTCCTGCAAGAAAACACATACTTGCTGGGCTCATCTTTCTTTGAGGGCAGTTTGGGGACCATCGGCAATTGCTCTGTCATTTTCCCTGGGAGTTTCACCTCACACATCAAGCAGCTTATCAAAAATTTCTTTGCAGTTCTCTCTTAGAGAAAGGTTTTGGTACATACAAAAGGTTCATTTTGTAATTGTTAGGTATGATTAAATGGCCCTTGTAGATTGATGCTTGGGGCAGCCTGCTAGCTAGGTATTCCTGAGTTTGGCTCTACCATTAGACTGTTTGCAGTGGGACTGTCCTTTCTGCACTTTTTGTCTGTTTCATACCCCGTACTTACACCCCTGACCCTGCTACTGCATGATCAGTGCATGCATGACAAGAGAACAGTACTGTGCACATACTGGGTGCTTAATAATGGCTTGAACAATTGTGTCTGCTGTTTTCTTCTTTCTTTTCCCTCCTGATACTCTTCCAAGGGAGTCTGTATGGAGTAGAGTAAAACAAAACAAAAACTTCACATGGGCTTTAGTGTCTGAAGGCCTAAGTTTGAGTCCCAGTTCTACCCTTTATTAGCCATTTTCTCCCTAATCCTTGACTCCCTCATCTCCAAAGGGGAAATAGTTAAAAGACCTGTTTCTCCGTCTTAGGAGAAACAGATGCACCATTGTCTGTGAAAATGCTTTGTCAATCATGAGAGGATCATGCCATTTAAAAAATTACTGGATTAAGAATTTAAGGAGCTGTCCTTTCTAAGGCAGCTGAATTATTGTCCAAACTCGCCAACCCTAGTTGATTCTATCCCCTAGATATCTCTAGAATGAGCCCATGTCTCCAAACCTCATGGGCATTCCCTTTTTCTAGCCAAGCTGCCTTTCTTTCTCCTAAAGAAGTGCAGTATTTGTCTCTTGGGTCTTATGCCTCTAGTCTTATTCTTTTCAATCCAGAGTCAATTCTCTAAAGGGCATATCTGATCTTGTCAATCCCATGCCTAAAATCCTTCAGTGGCTCTTCATTGCCCTCAAAATAATAATCCAAACATTCCAGTTATGTGATTTTGGATAAGTTCCTCAAACTTTCTATGCCTTGGTTTCCTCATCTGAAAAGTTGGGATAGTAATACTCACCCCTAGAGAGGTACCGTGGTGAACACGTCATGAGATGCTGCTTAGACAGCATCTGGCACAGTGTCAGGCATGCAGCAGATTATCAGCGAGGGCTTCCTGAACAAGTGAATGCAGGAATGATTGACTATGGTACCAGTAGTTTTTGACAACTGTTACTTTTAGGGGTTGGACTTAGAAAGTAGGCTTTGCTTGCACCCTGTGTATCATATCCTCTTAACTTGTGGAGTTTCCTGAGTGAGGATGTCACCAGAAAATCTCATTCTCTCCTCTCTGTATAGGGAGGAACCAGCCTCTTGGGGTAGGGGAGAGAGAATTAATTTCCATTCTTCTGCTTTGGCCCAAGGTCTATGCAGCATGTTCCAGAAGGCTGCTTGTAGTGGGAAGTAGGCTGGTATAGGAATGAAGAATGTATTTTCTGTCTCGGTGGGCCCTTCCAGTGAATAGGACTTCCCTTCCCTCCACTTGGGCTGTAAGTGATTTTGATAGCATCAACTAGACTCACCCAAAGCCACACAGCCGGGAAGGAGCATTCCCAAGAAGGAGAGGATCTGTTGTTCAACAAGTCTTATTCTTTGGACTCCTGAAGGAAGCTTTGGAAGTCAAAGGAGAAAAATGAGCTTTGTTTGAGAGGGCATTATTCTTCCTAAGAGCAATAAGCCCAACATTCTCTATGTCATTCATCTTCCCAACATCCCTGTGAGCTGGGGAGGGAGTGCTACTGCCAACACATCTTATAGATGGGACAAGAGGGTCACAGAAATATTCATGACTTTCTTAAGTTTCTGCAGTCAGTGGTAGACTCTGAAATAGGCAAAATATCTTGTTACTCTCAAACCACTGCTCTTTCCTGAGACAGAAACTCTGGGGGCGAAAACGAGGGGACAGTGAGACTCAGCCCACCTTCTCTTTGCACACCAAGCCTCTGTTACATGGAGGAGGAAGAGGTTGTCTTCAAATCACTGCTGGGTTCAGTATCCTTTAAGGAGACCTTCAGATGTTTCCTCTGCCTATCTTTCATTGAATGGTTGCTCTGTGAGCATTATCCAGAAAAACTTTCCCAGGAGATGGCCAGACAGATGTGAAACACTCAGTAATATATCCAGAGCTCGATGGAGGAATCCCATGCAATCAGGAAGCCAAGTAGAAGGCAGTTGATCACTCCATCTGCTGTTGTTGTCTTTAGTCCAGAACTGGACCTCAGAAGTAGGATTCAAAAGAACAGGCTCATCGAGACTCCTCAGTTATATTATACTTTTAAATGTACTTTCTCAGGAAATTAAGCCTTCCATGTGTGCTAGCAGAGAAAGATTTTTATTTTGTTTTGTTTTTCTAAAGGATGTTTTGAAGGTTGCTATTAAGTTTGTGGTTGAAAGATAATGAACTTAGGTATCACTTGTGGTATCTGCAGTCAAATATACCACCACTAAAATATAAATATTTGTTCTTTTGCAGTCAGTATCTGCAGAACAGTAAGCGAAAGAGCCGGCCTGTGAGTGTAAAAACATTTGAAGATATCCCATTAGAAGAACCAGAAGTAAAAGTAATCCCAGATGTAAGTACGTCTTTTAAAAATAGTCTTAGAAATAATACAAAGGATGAAACACTAGCTAGATAAATATTAGCCTAAGCATTAAAGTTTTGGAGCCTCATTAGAAGGCTGCCCTCGAGTGTGTGTATCATGGGGTCATTATGGAGATGGAACTTTGTTTTTTTCATAAGTAAAGCCCTTGGTCCAAGGTTCAAGACAGTGTAGCTTTCTGACCAATTTCACTAAAGTGCAAGTAGTGTCATAGTGAAGACAGCGATGGTAACAGGCATTCTCAGCTGCTGATTTGTAAATTTTCTCTTCTCCCTGGCCTGTGTCTACTCATAGGAAGCAGTTGCTTCCTTTTGTAGCTTGGACAATTTGTGGCTATGATACCTTTATGTTCTTCCACAGGACCTTATTTGATAGACATGATAGATGGGTTGAGAAATCAGCTTAATTAAATAGTTGGTCATTTTATATGCTCAATTAACTGTGCCATCTCATTGTCTCTTAAAAAGGACAACCAGACGGACAGTGGTATGGTTCTTGCCTCAGAAGAGCTGAAAACTTTGGAAGACAGAACCAAATTATCTCCATCTTTTGGGTAAGACTCAGCCACATTAAAAAGACAAATTTCAATAGGAATTTTTGGAAGGAACTTAGGACTTTCAATGTAAGTGCAGAATTTTCCCTATGGGGTCTTTGTTGGTTGGAGAAATTAGCATCAATTTAACAAATAAAGAATGGAAACTAACCACACAATAAAATTAAGTGATAAATCTAAAAATAATCTGAAATAAATTAGAGAATTTGGTCAATTTTTATGAGAATTCATGAATACTAGGGAATTTCTGTGTATATTTACTGTGGTCAGTAATGGCTAAATGAAAAAGGTGGTTGGATGTGATCTGTAAAGCTGTCAATATGATTACAATATTTGTGGACTCTGAAGAATTTTTAAGTCTGTATACAAATGGGTGCATCTGTGCTTAAGAAGTATGATATATAAATAAGCCAATATCTATTTGTTTGAGACATTTAAATATTATTGTCTGAATTCGAAGTATTTCATTGTGAGAAAAGTATTAAAATTAGTTTTAAATATAATCTCCCTTCTATGGTTCAGTAGGAATTTGTAGGTGTCTTGAATACGTGTACGTTCTCTTAACATAACAAATCAATGAAAATCTATATTTATAAGAATAATAGAATAAGTGTAGTTATGTATTTGCTGGAGTTTATTTGCTAGAGTATTCTTACCTAAAGGTAAGAACAGAGGAGGTTTTGATCTGCTTATAATCTTTTATATAAAATGGGAATACTCATGGGTTTTTGAATAATGCTCATACCAAAAAGAAAACAAACAAAAAAACCCCCAACATATTAAAAGGTGCCATTGTGCTATTTTATTTTTTTCTTTAAGGCCCAAGGTAAGAAATTGTGAAAGTCAATGATATGTTTCATTCATTGATTCAAAAAATGTTTATTCGGCAAGTATCATGTGCAGAGCACCATGCCATTGCTTGAGACACCTACATTAGTTTTGTTGGGGTTGAATTGAAAGAAAAAATTGTATTTCTCATTATTTGAAGTAACTTTTAAACTATGTATAAACACGAGTTACTAAAATTCCCTTTTGCAGTTTTAACATGAAGAAGTTGGGGAAAACACCTATTACCGGGAAAAAACACCTTAGAATGGCTTGTGAAAGTGTAAATCCTGAAGTTTTAGATCAACACAGCCTGCATTTCTAGGCTTTGACATGATTACCGTCTGTCAGGATTCCATGCCATTGAAAACATTTTCTAGTTGCTGCTGAGTGACTGGGGTTCTCAGTCCTTCCAAGGAATGTGGTTTTGATGAGTAAAAAGCAGCGTTTGATATGTCTGGCTTGACTGCACACATGCTTTAAGTTATTAAAGTTTAAAGTTGCTCAAGAGCTTTATTACAACCATACACATGCCCCGTAATTCCCAAATTGCCACAATAGGAAAAGCACAAGTGAAATTTAAGAACATCCCAATTTCCTTGAATATCATGCAAGTGGCCCTTTGGCGCCTGTCACTGTATACAAATTTGTCAATCTGCGAGGCCATAAACATGTTCCATCAGTTGGGGCCTTTGCATAACTCGAGAGAACTGCCTTTCATCTCATTTGAGGCTTGAAAGACTTGGACCTGAGTAAGAGGACTTATCTGCAACTACTAATTCATGCGAGTACCTGAAAATAGACCTTGTCCCTGTAAACCTGCTATGCTGATTAACAACTGGGAGAGATACGGGGCTGCGGTCTCCAGGGAGATGGCAGCCATATGGAGTTGGGAATGGGGTGAGGGTAAAAAGCAAAAGAATTGTCTTCTCTCTGCCAACTCATTTGTTTGCCATTTCTTCTGCAGTGGAATGGTGCCCAGCAAAAGCAGGGAGTCTGTGGCATCTGAAGGCTCAAACCAGACAAGCGGCTACCAGTCCGGATATCACTCCGATGACACAGACACCACTGTGTACTCCAGTGAGGAAGCAGAACTTTTAAAGCTGATAGAGATTGGAGTGCAAACCGGTAGCACAGCCCAGATTCTCCAGCCTGACTCGGGGACCACACTGAGCTCTCCTCCTGTTTAAAAGGAAGCATCCACACCCCCAACTCCCGGACATCACATGAGAGGTGCTGCTCAGATTTTCAAGTGTTGTTCTTTCCACCAGCAGGAAGTAGCCGCATTTGATTTTCATTTCGACAACAAAAAAAGGACCTCAGACTGCAGGGAGCTAGTCTTCTAGGCATATCCTGGAAGAGGCTTGTGACCCAAGAATGTGTCTGTGTCTTCTCCCAGTGTTGACCTGATCCTCTTTTTCATTCATTTAAAAAGCATTTATCATGCCCCTTGCTGCGGGTCTCACCATGGGTTAGAACAAAGACATTCAAGAAATGGCCCCATCCTCAAAGAAGTAGCAGTACCTGGGGAGTTGACACTTCTGTAAAACTAGAAGATAAACCAGGCAATGTAAGTGTTCGAGGTGTTGAAGATGGGAAGGATTTGCAGGGCTGAGTCTATCCAAGAGGCTTTGTTTAGGACGTGGGTCCCAAGCCAAGCCTTAAGTGTGGAATTCGGATTGATAGAAAGGAAGACTAACGTTACCTTGCTTTGGAGAGTACTGGAGCCTGCAAATGCATTGTGTTTGCTCCGGTGGAGGTGGGCATGGGGTCTGTTCTGAAATGTAAAGGGTTCAGACGGGGTTTCTGGTTTTAGAAGGTTGCGTGTTCTTCGAGTTGGGCTAAAGTAGAGTTCGTTGTGCTGTTTCTGACTCCTAATGAGAGTTCCTTCCAGACCGTTACGTGTCTCCTGGCCAAGCCCCAGGAAGGAAATGATGCAGCTCTGGCTCCTTGTCTCCCAGGCTGATCCTTTATTCAGAATACCACAAAGAAAGGACATTCAGCTCAAGGCTCCCTGCCGTGTTGAAGAGTTCTGACTGCACATACCAGCTTCTGGTTTCTTCTGGATGAATACCCTCATATCTGTCCTGATGTGATATGTCTGAGACTGAATGCGGGAGGTTCAATGTGAAGCTGTGTGTGGTGTCAAAGTTTCAGGAAGGATTTTACCCTTTTGTTCTTCTCCCTGTCCCCAACCCACTCTCACCCCGCAACCCATCAGTATTTTAGTTATTTGGCCTCTACACTCCAGTAAACCTGATTGGGTTTGTTCACTCTCTGAATGATTATTAGCCAGACTTCAAAATTATTTTATAGCCCAAATTATAACATCTATTGTATTATTTAGACTTTTAACATATAGAGCTATTTCTACTGATTTTTGCCCTTGTTCTGTCCTTTTTTTCGAAAAAGAAAATGTGTTTTTTGTTTGGTACCATAGTGTGAAATGCTGGGAACAATGACTATAAGACATGCTATGGCACATATATTTATAGTCTGTTTATGTAGAAACAAATGTAATATATTAAAGCCTTATATTATATATAATGAACTTTGTACTATTCACATTTTGTATCAGTATTATGTAGCATAACAAAGGTCATAATGCTTTCAGCAATTGATGTCATTTTATTAAAGAACATTGAAAAACTTGAAGAAATCCCTTTGCAAGGTTGCATTACTGTACCCATCATTTCTAAAATGGAAGAGGGGGTGGCTGGGTACAGTGGCCGACACCTAAAAACCCAGCACTTTGGGGGGCCAAGGTGGGAGGATCGCTTGAGCCCAGGAGTTCAAGACCAGTCTGGCCAACATGGTCAGATTCCATCTCAAAGAAAAAAGGTAAAAATAAAATAAAATGGAGAGGAAGGAATCAGACATAATTTCCATGTGGTTGTTTTACATTTTTACTGGTTTTCTTACTCTTCTTATAAGGGATATTTTCATAAAGTGGTTATATATTTTACAAACCAATAAATGTATTTGTAGTACAAAGTATGAGGGTATAATATCACCACAACTATTTTGAGATAAGTATGTCTGGTTTAAAGTTTAACTGCTTCTTCCGTCGTCTTCATTACAAAGAATTCACACACACACACACACACACACACCCCACGCATACACCCAACACCTACACCTCCTCCCAGCCCCCCCACACCCACACATCCAACCCCCCATACACTCACACCCCCTCACAGTCACACCCACCCCCACACACCTACACACCCACCAGCACACACATACCCACACACAGATCCACCCACACACCCACACCCACCCACATACACACACCCCCCTACATGCACACCCCCACACACACCCACCCCCCACACACCCATCCACACACCCACACATCCAACACCCCCACACTCACACCCACACCCCACACACACCCACACACAACCCACCCCCCACAGTCACAACCCCCCTCACATTCCCCCATACACGTCCTACACACCCACCACACACCACCCCCACACATCCACACTCCCACACACATCCCTCCACACACACCCCCCAACACTTTTTCATATTATATTCTAAGCACTTTAGAGATTGTTAAAACAGAGATATGTGATTCCTTGGCCCTCCAGTGAACTCCATATCTGTTAGAATAGCCAATCATGAAACTCAGGGGGTGAAAGACCCTGAGACGTGATCAGACCCATGGCAGTGCAGGGAGGCATGGACCAGATTTACAGTCTCTAATAATATTCTACTCTATACTTACAGAGTCAGAACATAAGATCCATTATTGCCATTTTGAATGATTACCATCACCCAAATTCAGTAGGTGGAGTTATTTAATAAATTATTGGCCCAAATAAGTGACCTTATTTTTTGTGATTTTTTAATACAAGATTTTGAAATGTTTATGTAGTCAAATATGCCTCTCCCTATTTTTAAAAAATGGCTCCTAGGTTTTAAAAAATTTTATTAGGGAAGGTCTTCCCAATTCTAAACCCCCAATTCTAAATTTTCTTCTTTTATTGCATTTAAATCCATTTGGGATTATTTGCATATATGGAGCAAAGTGAAATAGGAGTCTAACTTTATTCTTTTTTTCAAGCAGATTATCAATCATGGCAGCACTGTTTATTAAATATCCCTGTTTTCCCTGTGGTTGGCAACAACCCTATTGTATTATTGTTCAAAACTAGCACGTCACTGAGACGTTCTGCACAGCTTTGTGATGAAGGGTGGGGCTGTTGCTGTTGTGTGTTCTTGGGGATGGCACTTCCAGACTGGGGATGAGAACATTAGGGTCTCCTGAAGGACACTGGTAAACTGTGGGTCAGGCTGGCCTTGTAGAGAGTTCCTCATCTGTTCCTGTTGTTACAGTCTCTTTCAGTAAATGAATGGAAGAGTCTAGGTTATTTGGGATGGAGAAGACCTTGCACGAAAACACAGGATTTTCTTCACTTTAAGAAAAAGAGAAGATTTTCTTTTTCATAAGTGGCTCTGGCATTGGAAGCAATGCCAGAAATTTGGATTCAGCTGAAACTTCACACTTTATTAAGAAATGCTTTCAGCACCTCAGGCAGAATGATTAGGAGGTGAGGTTTGGCCTTCTTCCTCTCTTTTCTGTCTTCCATGCCTCTTGTTCTTAGCATTTTTTTTTTCTCCTCATTTGCCCCTGTATTGAAGAAAAATCTGTGGTTTCTAAAAGTGCTTCCTGCAGGGTCTTATTTTCAAAGCTTTCCTTGGAGGCTTTTGGTGTGTTTTAGGTGGGGCTACTGTTTCTCCCTCTGGCTTCTGCCCTCCCTCCTTCTCTCCCTTGATCCACTTCTGTCCTTCTCCCTCCCTTTAAACCCTTGTCTCCTCATCTTCCACTTCTCTCTCCACTCACCTTCTTCTCTGCACCCCCGACCCCAGCAGGAGAGGTGAGAGCTGTGGGCGGGGGGGGGGGGGGGTTTCAGTTCACTACCCCGGATTAGGTTTTCCTATCAATGCACATTCCTTTGTCCTCTTCAACAAAAGGACGAAAAGCAAAAAACCACAACCCACAGCTTTCTAGTTGCTGACTTAACCCAATTTTCCTGTACCCCCAGCATGTCTTTCTTTCTACCTTTGACTCAGATATTTATCAGCAGATGATAAAGTGCAGGCAAACCCAGAAAGCTAAAGTCTTTGAAAAAAATAGCTGTTCTTACACATCTTTCCTCATTTGCATGGGCCTTTCCCTTAGGGGCACTGGGCAAGTCCATGTATTCTTGGGTATGCAGTGAGCACAGCTCAAAGGGGGTTCTAACACATTTTTATAAGATTGCGTTTCCTAAATGAATCTCTTCCATTTAAGGGTTTAGGCATAATTAAAAATCTGTAGCGTTTTTGTGAAAGCAAATTTAAGTTTAACTCTTGGAAAAGTTACAGACTGCTCTTAGGTGCTAAAGAAATTAAAATGGTAAAATACGGTTTACCCTGTTTTTGATTGAAATGGAGAAAAGTGGCAGAATCTGGGAGGAGCAACCCGGAGAGAAATTAACAGCCAAGTTGACCTGAAGTTCTGGTAGTAGAACATACTGGCCCCAGGAGAGGTCTAACTCAGAGATAAGGGGGGAGTTATCTGAGTTAGGAAAAAGTATTCTAATGAAGACTACTGATAAGACAAGGTTTACAGTAAACTGTGGTTGATATCAAGTGAATGTTATTGAGAAGACATCAAATTGCACCATAGATTTTATTTGCTTTGTAACGCAACATATGACTTTCCTGTAATTACTTAACGCCTCCTAGATGTTAAATTCAGCACTTTTGTGAATTTTTTTTGTTTAAAAATAAAAAAATGAAAAGAAAATATGTGGTTTAATTTTGTATTTTATACTCACCTGTTGTTTATGCCAAGCATTTTAGAACATAGAATCAGCGTACTTACCAAAAGCTGGTGACAGTGGACCCTCATTCCTTAATTGTTTGAAGCTCTCAACTTTTAGATATTGCAATAGAAAAACAGAATAAGAAAATGGTTTTTACTCTAACTTTATTTCATTTTTTGCTCTGTTTATCTTTTCCTTTCTTCGGGAAATAATATTTTGGGGGAATAAATTCAGGAAAGACACCGATTCAAAAAAATTTTCATTACATATTTACTGTTTGGTGCAAACGTATACAAGAGCTTTGATTATCTCTAAAGAAAATAAATGGGCAAGGACATGAATAGCTAGACACTTGCAGCCACATTTAGCTATATCTCTGGAAATCAACTCATTATTTTCCTTTAGCACAATAAGAACAAAGAAACACATGCCATCAAGCCTCACTAACTCATAAAATTATCCTTTCTTAATCACATCATGCAGGACCAACACTTTCAATAATGCCAAACTAGCTTGTTTCCTATATTTTTCATGATTTCAGATTTTAGTTAGAAAACACATGTATTTGTAGAAAGGTCCTTTTGTGGGTTGAGTTCTTCCAGTTAAAGGTACTCTCACAATGTCTGACTCTGGGTCTATGCGCAGCTCACAGGATCCAGACATGGAATGACTCACCAGGAGCCCTCCGAACAAACCTTACCAGGACAGGTTTAACGAGATTCTGGTGCTTTGCACGGGAGATCTCTTTAAGCTGAAATAACTTATCCTGACAAAGGGGATTGAAAACATTCCATTCATTGCCACAGAGAGAACATAACTGGAATGAAAACCCAGATACGAGGCAGAGAACTCAAGCTAGACAGAAAGTGAACATCAATATCTCATAGTCACTCCCCAGGTTAACAAGAAAACTGGCAGACATCCCAAAACACATAGTGGGGAAAAGCAAGGCCTTCCGTAGAAACCAAGTGTCACGTTCAGATTCAGCCCTTAATACTAAACATTAAGTGAGTAATATTTAATTTATATATATTTATTTGCTCATATTTAATTGCATCTATAACGTGCTTAAATGCGCCAGACATTATTTTACAGAGTTGGTTAATATGAACTCATTTAAGTAATTGGGACCCTAAGCAAGATGTAGGTATCACAGTGTAGACCACGTGGGTAGGCCAGAGTAGGATGCACAAAAAGAGTGTCATTAATGATTTCCACAGGTGTTTGTTAAGGATTTACTATATGCCAGACAACCTATTAGGCAGTGGTCAAAATTATTTCCTTAGGTTCATGGGTTAAGGGTTATCAGCAGAACCACAGAGAGGAGGAAGGCCACTCTTATTCCAGAACAGTCTACATATCTTTATGGTCTTACCTTGATGAATTGAGCATAGTTCTCACTATTGGCTCAGTTATTCTTTATTCAGTCATTCTTATGTAAAGAGCTGAGTTCAGGAACCTCTTTAAGTATCGTAATGCATAGATTTACCATGGAGGCACCTAAGCTGACTTTAGAGTCAGGGAGCTCATGGGAAAAACCCAGGTAAGAACCCTGTTACAGAAGGCTGAGGAAATTAGGCTTATTTCATCTGGTTCACCGCATGTTGCAAAATTTGCATTTCACTTGTAAAGCAAGATGAGATTGTGTTGGTGCTCTGGAAGAACTCCGTGTTAGCAGGGACTGAATGGCAACATGGAAGGAATCTTTGGTGTAATCGTTAAGTGATGCTATATTGTCCTTTTTAATACTGTTCTGTATTTTACTTTACTCTTTTTTTTTTTTTTTTTGAGACAGGGTCTCACTCTGTCACCTGGGCTGGAGTACAGCAGTGTGATCTCAGCTCACTGCAACCTCCGTCCCCCCAGGTTCAAGCAATTCTCCTGCCTCAGCCTCCTGAGTAGCTGGGATTATAGGTGTGTGCCACTATACCCAGCTAATTTTTGTATTTTTAGTAGAACAGGGTTTCGCCAATTTGGCCAGGCTGGTCTTGAACTCCTGACCTCTAGTGATCCATCCGCCTCGCCCTCCCAAAGTGCTGGGATTACAGGCTTGAGCCACAGTGCCCATGCTGCATTTTACTTTTCTAATGGATGAACATACAGAGTACAGAAAGAATACGTTCTATCATCTCATTAGTTTTACTAGGAATTATTCAGTAAGGATTGTTTCATATAATGATTTTTTCCTTGGGGATTTCAAAAACATTATCAAGCAACACACACAACACTTCACAAATACACCTGTTTCACCAAGCAAAGTGTGCTTCTGTATAAATCACCTTGAGAATCTTTTCAGCAGCCTGTACTTGAGTCAACAGAAATGAATTTTCCCTCAATTCAATCATTGTGGATAGATCATGATGTATTGCTGTGCTGTTCCCCTGCTCCTCTGTCTAATATGGTTGGCAAATTACCTTGAAGATCTGTCATGAAGAGAGAAAAAAGCATCCTCATTCTTCTCTTATCATCTTATTCATCAGTGAATTTCAGAGTTTGGTCCAGCTTTTTTTCCTGTGACCCTTTGTACTGGAGGAAGGCTTATTGCTTCTTTGACAGAGGAGCAAAATGTTATGCCAGAATCCATTCGTAAGTTGGCTCTTACAAAATTAGTTAATAATGCTCACTTAAAAAAAAATACCAGTGAGCATTAATTTTGGACAACAGATATGCTGGAGCAAGTTTAATCACAGCATAATAGAATTTAAAAATAAATATATATAATGTACTTAATTTGCATTATTTCTCTCTATTTCATGGTGATAGGCATCTAAGTAGCTCTGCAGTCACTCAGACATGAGCAGCTAGAAGGGTGGAGAACTGCTATTGATCATCTGCCACATGCCAGGCATCGAGCCTCATATATTATCTCATTAAATCCTTGCAAAGGCCCTTGCATTAGGTGCTGTTATCACCATGTTACAAGTGAAGATGGGCAGTTAAGGCTTGAAGCCTCAGTATGAAAGGTCACATATACCAGGATTGAATCCAGTCTACTGAAGACAAGGGGGACATGTTCTTACTTGAGATAAAAGCCAGGATGAGATCTCTCTTGATGGCAGGCAGTGAGCTGACTCATCCTATAATAAATCAATCAGCCAAATGACAGGTACATATTAAGGTGACCTGGACCTTTAAGTGTCTTAGTCAGTATGTCTTGACTTCAACATTCCCTTCTTTAAGGTAGCTTTACCTATGAGATAATTCCACTAAGCAATGACTAAACACAAAAGCTCAGCGTTGTAATAAACATCTAACTTCCAGAGGAAAGAGTGTGTTACTCACTAGTTATGTGGTCTTGAGCAAGTTACTTAACCTATCTGTGTCTTATGTTCCTCATCTGGATGAAGATTAAATGAGATGTGTGTAAAGCAGGTAGCACACTACTTCAAATGTGGCAAGCATTCAAGAAAGCTTAGCTATTTTTATATTCTTGTGATGATGCTAGCGGTAGCGTAGTGTGGTAGACATACCTTGTTGAAAGACAGTTCTCAAAGATTGTCAGTTAACCTGCCCTCAACAAACTGCATGGAGGCCTTCAAAGAAATGTACTGCTCTTCTTGGTTCCTTTGGTTTAAAGATCTGCACAAAGACTTTCATATCATGAAGAATAAATTGCTGGGTGACAGGTGCCTGGGGAGGCTGAAGTATAATAGTCAAGACTCAGAAAGAGCTCACTGGTCAGGATTCAAAGCCTGCATCAAATAAATTTATTTGATATTTCTGCACCAATTTTGGAGTGGGACACCAGGCTTAGCAACAGGTTTAAGTTGGTTAGTTTGCTAATTAGTTATGTCAGTTTGCCAAAAATCAATTAGCCAGTGATCAATTTACTAAAGGTCAGGTTGTCAAATGAACAATTTGCCTAATGACTAACTCATCAAATTAAATTGATCGATAAACCAAAATTCTTCAGAATTATTTATAAAGTTTATAGCAACTTGAGGATTTCTATGAAGTTTTTATGGATTGATTTTCACTCTGCCTTCATAGCAGGATCTATGGAAGTTTCAATTTTCCAAAAGTTGAGGAATGCAGGCTTAAACCTTTCATAAATATATTTTATCATTTTTAATGACTTGAAAATGAATGGTAAAGAATGGTACAAATGTCCAAATATTGAAAAAATTTAAAATGATATTCCAAAGGAATCAGAAAAACTCAAAAGTGGCCAGAGAAATTCTAGAAAGTTTTTGTCTATTGTGTTGACTGCTTTATGCCCAGCACCTAGAACAGTGCCTGACAATAGTAGGCCCTCAATAAATAGCTGTGGAATGCAATGATAAAATTGGCCATTTGGTGAATAGAATTTTAGCTAGTTGACTCTCAGCAAATTGATTTTTAGTGCCTTTAAGCTGCCCTCCTTGACACCAGCAAGAACAAAAGTACTTAGGGACTTTTGTTGAATGTGTTTTCAGAATATGATTGGGTTTCCAAAGAAGCAAAGGAAATTTTCAACTGTATAACTAGATAAACAAGTAGAGACAAGAAAGTGAATTATCCTGTTGTCTACAAACTGGTCAGACCCCCTTGGATTCTGACCCTCAATGCTCATGCTCACATTTAAGGGTTAACTTGACAAGCTGCAGCATACCTGGTAGAGGCTGATCGGGGTGGTCTTACAGAAAGAATGGTTGGGAAGCTGGAAGTAGACAGGGGAAGATTTGAGGGCAAGGGCTCTCTTTCAATATATGAAGAGGTTTTCAAGGAAAGCGTTCTGGCTTTTTTTGTCTTCCCAAAGGGCAAAGTTAGACAATGGATAGAAACCATGAGAATAGTAGACCCTGGGTCATCTGATTCCCAATCACATGCCCTTTCCTTTATGTCTTTCAGGTTCTTCCCATCCTGGAGTAAGAGGATGTTGCTCTGTAAGGCTGTTGGGAAGGAGTCAAGAAGTTGCCAGGAGTTAAGGAGTCAGGGATGCATTTGGACCAGGGGACCTCCAAGTTCAAGTTCCCTTTTACATCAGCATATCGGACACCAAGCAGCTGGGCTCTCAAGTGAGACAGACCTGTGTTTGAATCCACCATTTAGTGGCTGTGTGATCATGTGCAACTTACTCAACCTCTCAGAGCCTCACTTTCCTCATTAATAAAGTGGAGATAATAATAGAACACACCTTATAAGGTTGTTGTGAGGATTCAATAAAATACTGTATGTAAAGCACTTAGGACAGTGGCTGGCACATAATAAGCAATAAATGCCTTACCTTTTTTTTTTTTTTTTGTAGAGATGGGATCTTGCTATGTTGCCCAGGCCTCAAGTGATCCTCCTTGGCCTCTCAAAGTGCTGGGATTATAGGCGTGAGCCACAGTGCCCAGGCAAAATCACTGTGGTGAAGATGTCAATTCTGCTATAATTCTATGAGGAAAATGTGCTTTCTCCACTTCGCTGATGAGAAGACTAGGGCACAAAAGTGGGGAATCAAACCCAGGGCCATTTGGCTCTAGAGCAGACCAATTATCCACCAGGCCAACTCAAGGGGCCACCTTACCTATTATTACAGATCAATGAAAATGAATGCACTCTGTCTGCCTCTCTTTTTCCAATGAGTGATAACCAAGTTTTCTGTCTCAAACAGTTAAATGAGACACTTCTAGGAGCTCACCAAGTTCTTCTGAGGGCAGGAAAGTTATTTTTTGTTTTCAAAATAGCTGCTTCCACAGATGACGCCCAAATATATACACAACACTTCAGTCTTTGCCGTGGACTCCAGACTTCTGCTTTGTTCAGGGGTCTGGGCGGAATGGAGACAGGAAGAGGAGCTGAGACACAGTGGCCAAGGAGCTGAGTCCGGGATGGGGGAAGCAGGGAAGTGACTCTGTGAGTCACAGGCTGGAAAGCTACAGCCTGCCCCTCTGCTACGGGCTCTTCACACAGGGAGACATTTCCTGCTCTTTGCACTCTGCATCACCTCCTTGCATGAGTTTCTTAAGACAAGGTCTTTAGCTGAATTGTTATAAGCCAAGGGAGGGAGTGTTTTTAGTGTCTGCCAAGCCTGGGAATCTCCCAAGCCTTGAGAAAATAGTATGTGAGGCAAATTGGCTTCCCTGCGGAGACCTCCCTTGCCATGGTGGCAAAAGGAAGCCAGCAGCATTGACTTGTTTCCTTGGGGGTTAGAAGGGTTTAGCTAGCTTGTGTTAAAAAGCCAAAGACTTTTATCCTTTAAACACAAGTGTTACTATTATAATAGTCCTCCCACAGCATCCTTGGGAAGGACAAAGACTTCACTTTGACTTTGGCTAAAGATGTCCCATGATCCTCTGGGACTTGAGCACCCAAGCTCCACATTGCATGAAGGTTGACATCGGACATGCTGGTCACCTTGTGAGTAGAACTGACATGTGGTCATCTGGGTCTGGACCCTTGACCTTTGACTGGTTTATGGAGGATAGAAGGCAGGGAGGAATCTTCCCCCTTGGCTTTGGCCTGCTGGTTTCTAGTTCAGGATGGGACCCTGTTCAGGCCTGTCCTTCGGCCTGTAGACTAATTAGACCCTAGAAACGTTCGTGGAGTCATTTGGAAACTGCATGGGTGCTCAAACATATGGCACTGATAAGGATCACAGCCTTAGAGATAAGGAGCTATTTAAGGGAATCTGAGGAAGCCCAGGGTTTGTTTTCATAAAGCTGGACAATGTAAAGTGTAATCCCTACACAGATGTAATTAGCTGTTAAGCGTATTAAGTCCGCAAGGAGAGGACCCTCTGGCTGGTTCATAAATTACTGTGAGTCCACCCCAGGGAAACCGAATCAATGGCAGGTATCTTTTCCTGATAGATCATTAGAATGACAACTAGTGATGGATCAGGAGGGTGATCTTACGGGGTCCTAAGGAAACAGGACATGGAGGAACCACAGCCATGAATGACCAAGGGCCCTGGGGCCTTTTGTTTCCATAAAAAAGGCAGCTTTGAAGAAGTCATAGCTGCCTTAGCTCAGTATGGCAGCCACTCAGCGTTTTCTGCTAATTCCAGGGTTTGGCACTTTGATGTTAGGTTGCATGGAAATGCTAGAGGATCCTGGTGAAGGTTGCTTCCCCTGCAGAACAGCAAATGGATGCTGGGCAAGCCTATTAAAGCTGTAGCTTTGCATGGGGTTAATAGTCTGGAGGCTCTAAGTCCCATTTCTAGCCAAGCAGTTGCTAAATGGCTTTCACTTCATGTGCCAATGTCATTTCCACTCATTTAATATTAACTATAATAACAAAAATGATAATAACTGAAGATTATTAAGAGCTAATTCCACTAGGCAGAGTAATACACAGTTACATATCTGTTATCTAATGTATTGCTCACAACAACCCTATGAGCTAGCTACTAATATTATCACCAATTTACAGATGAAGAAACTGAGGTTTAGACATGTTAACTTAATGTGTCCAAAGCTATATAGTTAGTAAGTAGTAGATCTGGGTTTTCACTCCAGAAGCTGATTTCAGAATTTATGATTGTAACAAATAATTTGGGGCTTATTAGTAACATTTCTCAATGCCTTGTGGAAAAATCTGCCATTCTTCAAATTCCAATTGATATCAAGACCAACCAAAAATAAGTGACAAAGATGTATCGACAGAGCTTATAATAATATGTTCTTTTATATATCATTTCTTGCCTGGTCTAGCCTGATCTTTGGAAATTCACTGGGGCTTTTATGTCATAATTAACTTTACGTTGTCTGGGAACTTTTTGAGATGGTGAAAGCACAGAGCAGTCGTGAAAAGCACTTGCTATCATATCTTTGGATTTCTTCAATATTTTATAGAAATGAGACTTCTCAAGCAAATAACCAACAGTTGGGATGGGATGCTGGGGAGATTATCACAAGTTAAAATTTAGGATTTTAAAGTAAAATCTGGCTGGGCACGATGGCTCACACCTGTAATCCCAGCACTTTGGAAGGCTGAGGCAGGCAGATCATGTGAGGTCAGTAGTTTGAGACCAGCCTGGCCAACATCATGAAACCCCATCTCTACTAATACAAATATTAGCCAGTTATGGTAGTGGGTGCCTGTAATACCAGTTGCTCAGGAGGTTGAAGCAGGAGAATCACTTGAAGCTGGGAGGCAGAAGTTGCAGTGAGCCAAGATCATGATATTGCACTCCAGCCTGGGCGACAAGAGTGAAACTCCATCTCAAAAAAAAAAAAAAAAAAGAAAAAGAAAAAGAAAAGAAAGAAAGAAAAAGAAAAAAGAAGTAAAATCTTGAGAAAGATTCTTTCCTTTGAATTGGCCAGTTAGCCCTCCAGTAGAAGGCTCTCTGGAGAGTGTGGGAGCCTGGGCAGCAGCAGTTGCTTCTGGGGAGATGGTTGTTATACAGATACTACATTTTTGCAAGTTGACATTCTCTTTCTCTTCTGGTCTTCTCCATGCATCTTTCATTCAGAAATATTTGACTACTGAAAATATATGCTTTGCAAATACAATTTACATTCACTAGAGGCAAACTGTGATGTCACTGCTTTCTTTAAGATGCTATCTGAATCTTCAATCCACTGACATGTGATGAAAAAAAAAAAAACCTAGGGACAGAATCACTTTAAGTGGAAGCTTAAATGATTTCTCTTAAACAACAAGAGATTCTCCCACCAGACACTCAATTAAAAGTTAGTCCCAGGCTACTCCTGACCTCTGCAACCTGCTGGGTTCTTAGTCTGCAAGAATTAAGCTCTGTATTGTAATACACTGAGTCCATACGTGGAGACAGTATGACTGTCCTGAACGTTTAACATACCAGGTGAGCAATAGACATAGAATGGCAAGACAGTAAGTGGCCTTTGCGGCTAAGCAAGGACCAGGTATGTCTGGAACAGGGAGTGCCCAGGTCAGCCAGGCTATGCTGGGAGGAAAACATAGCTTACTCTATATCTTATCAATTGCCATTTTCTGTGATTTAAGACAGCACCGTATTCATTTTTTTAAAAGTGTGTTGGGGGTGGGGTGGGGCAGGCATGGATGGAAATCTTCTAAATGCCATGGTGCTCATTTCCAGAGCCTTCGTGAGATAACGTCCCACCAGGAGCTGTGTGGGGGCACTTAAGGGTAGCTTTGCCCTAAGGCAAAATAATAATCACAAAGCGACCTTTACTTTTTCTGATAAAGCTCTCCCTCTTGCCTACTGGCAGAAGCTGGTGAACGTTATATTTGAGTTAAGCACTAAAAGCAGCAGGGAGCATTGAGATAAATTGCTGCAATTATTAACTTACTTGCTGTTTAATGGCACAAAAACCATCAGTAGTATGGTGGGCTTGACCGGGTTCCCACAGTGGTCATGAGATTTTTGGGTCTGGCTTATTATGTTTTATTGGTAGCCCACAGCTTGTGCTGATGGTACAGCCACGACTGGGAAGGGTTAGTGCCTGAAAGGTGCATGGTTGTCTCCTCAGGCAAGTGTACTCCCAGCGCCAGGGCATAGAGAGTGGTGGGCCAGTTTGGAGTTGTCATTCTCATTTGGGATTCTGTGATTTTTTTTTTTTTTTTACTATTTATCTCAAGAGACAGCTTTGTTATGCCGTTGCACCCACCAACTGTTCAGATATGGTACTTTCAATGATGTGTATTACGAACTGATGCCGCAGTAGATATCCGAGAGCTTGTTGAACTCTCTTTTAAAAAGGTACTATTTATAACAGCCCTCTGCTAAACATGATTTTAAGAATGTACTTGCATAAAAAAAACTTTTTGAAGTTTGTTGGGAATTTATAGAAACTCAAGGTACGAAGATTGTAAAGGCCTGTACTTTCCACAATGTACCAACCAAAACCATGAGATATTTAAATACTGTATTCATTTGACAGTCCTACCCAAACTCAATATTTGCTAAAAATACAGTAAAAAGGTAACTCTTTACAAAGTATTTCTGGAAAACATAAAATATATACTTTTATTAAATGACTAAGCAGGTTCTTTCACGTCTTTAATCCTTAATGTGTTACAAATACCCAAAGTCACCTGGAATTGGCTTTGGATGGGTTTCGCTATAAACGCCCAGGAAACAGAAGAAATCAATAATGCTGCACTTTAGAAGCCAAGATCTCAGTTCCAGGAGGAACCTAGGTGTGAAAATCTCAAAGCAAATCTCTGCTTTGAAGGTTTTAAAAAAACCCAAAACAACAATAACAACAACAACAAAAACGGTGGCGATATCCTCAAAGGTGTCTATATCAGTCAAGATGCTTTCTGATGTCACTAACAGAAAACCCTGACTCAGAGTGCTTGGCCTCTGAATACCCTGACTTTACATTAGGAAAACTTGGGGATCAGTGTTATTTAAATCCCCCTAGGGATTCTGAATCATAGCAAAAGTTGGGAACTACTGGTTTTAACAATAAGAAAACTTATCACCTCACAAAGCAGGAAGTCTGGAGGTAGAATGGGCTTCAGCCTTATTGAAATCAGCAGCTCAGTGAAACCTTCAAGGACCCAGGCTTTCCAAGCTCTTGCTTTTCTGCCTTCAGTGGCAGTTTCAGCATCACACAGGGAGCAAAATGGCTGCATTTGGTCAAAACACATAAATTTGGAGGAAGAAGAGATACCATCTCATCCTGAGCTCTCTCTCAGAAGCAAGCAAATGATCCCCAGAAGCTCTCACCCCTACCTCAGATCTCACCTCACAGTTCATTGGTCAGAGGTGGCCCATTGCTAACTCTGCTACTAGCAAGGAGAATGGGATTATCCTTAGACCAATCAGGGTTTCTCTTGGAACTTGGGGTGGGATGGTCAAAGCTTAAAGCTTCATCATGAAGCTCTTGACTGTGTGCCTAAACGAATTGGGGTTCCTTACGAAGGAAAAGGAAGTACAAATGAGAGTAGGCAACCCAATGCCCACCAGAGTATCGTTTCTATGAGGATGAGTTGAACTAGAGTGAAATGTTTGGCCTCATTTTTCTTTTCACTGCTTTTTTTTGGGCCAGAAAAGTACTATATGTTCTTTGTGAAAAAAGCAAAAAAAATTCGAGATATTAAAATAACTTATTACTTTTTTCCTGGGATAACATTATTAATATTTGGCATTTAACCATATATATCATTATACTATACATATGGCTATTTAATATTTATATGTTTATGTGTGATTATATATATCTCTATATAAATACACACACAGATATACATATATACACATAAATAAATGTATGATACATATGTATAACTATCATGAGATTATAATATACATGGTGTTTTATAAATCTACTTTCTCATTAAAGATACAATGTGAACATTTCTTCATATTATTAAATACTCTTCTAAATTCTGATTTTTTTAGAAAAGAGATGGGGGTCTTGCTATGCTGCCCAGGCTGGAGTGCAGTGGCTATTCACAGGTGTGATCCTACTACTGATCAGCATGAGAATTTTGACCTGCTTGGTTTTTGACCTGGGTTGATTCACGCCTTCTTAGGCAACCTGGTGGTCCTTGCTCCATATTAATGTTGAACTTGGTGCAGATAGATGATTATATAATGTATTACAGCCCAGAGCTCCTGAGCTCAGGTAACCCTCCCAGCTCAACTTTGCCTCACCAGTAGCTGGGACTACAGGCACGTGCCACTGTGCAATGGTCACACAGTATTCCATTGTGAAATGTGCTGTAATAACCTGTCTTTTGTTGTTTGAGATTTATTTCTTGTCCATGTTTTCTTTATTATAGTTATTTGATAAACATTCACTGTGTCAATTTATTTTCTTTTGGAGATCTATTCCTGGAGGCAGAATTAAGGTTAAGAACATTTCTAAATCCTTCAACAACTATTGCTAATTTATCAACAAGTGGTACAATACCTTGGGAAAGCCACTTAGGTAGAGCATGGATTTGTCGAGCTGTATTGAAAACCTTAAAAATATTTATATGTACTAATTCCTATTCTTAGGAATTTATACTGAGGAATTAAACTGAATCAAACAAAAGTAGAGAGAAGGCTATCTGTATGAAAATTTTATTAGTAGCATTATTTAAAATAGTAAACTTTTCGAAACAATCTAAATGTTTTTTTTTCTTTTTTTCTTTTTTCTTTTTTTTTTTTTGAGGCAGGGTACTGCTCTGTCACCCAGGCTGGAGTGCAGTGGCACAATCATAGCTCACTGTAGCCTCAAACTCCTGGGCTCAAGCAATCCTCCTGCCTCAGGCTTCCAAGTAACTGGGACCACAGGTGCATGCCACCTGGCTTGGCTAATTTTTAAATTACATTTTTGTAGACATGGGGTCTTGCTATGTTGCCCAGGCTGGCCTTGAACTCCTGGCCTCAAGCAATTCTCCCTCCTTGGCCTCCCAAAGTACTGGGGTTACAGACATGAGGCACTGGGCCTGGCCCCAGAATAAGTTAACTTTAAACTATCTCCTTATCCATTTTCCATGTACATTAGTCCATTCTCACACTGCCAATAAAGACATATCCAAGACTGAGTAATTTATAAAGAAAAGAGGTTTAATTGACTCACAGTTCAGCATGGCTGAGGAGGTCTCAGGAAACTTACAATCATAGCGGAAGGGGAAGCAAACCTGTCTTTCTTCACATGGTGGCAGGAAGGAGAAGTGCCAAGCAAAAGGGGGAAAAGCCCTTTATAAAACCATCAGATGTCATGAGAACTTACTCACTATCACGAGAACAGCACGAGGGTAACCAACCCCATGATTCAATTACTCCCCACCAGGTCCTTCCCATGACATGTGAGAATTATGGGAACTACAATTCAAGATAAGATTTGGATGGAAACACAGCCAAACCTATCCCCTTCTTAACTAGAATTTAAATTATCTAGGCTGGGCATGGTGGCTCACGCTTGTAATCCCAGCACTTTGGGAGGCAAAGACGGGTGGATCACTTGGGGTCAGGAGTTTGAGACCAGCCTGGCCAACATCCTGAAACCCCAGCTCTACTAAAAATACAAAAATTAGCTGTGTGTGGTGGCATGTGCCTGCAGTCCCAGCTACTCAGAAGGTTGAGGCAGGAGAATTGCTTGAACCTGAAAGGCAGAGGTTGCAGTGAGCCGAGATCAAGCCAGTGCACTCCAGGCTGGGTAATAGAGTGAGACTCAGTCTCAAAAAAAAAAAAAAAATCTAAAATTAGTTTTCTTTTTGAAAAATTAATTCTTTTTTAAACTTAATAACATTTACCATTTTTTCTTTGTTCCCCATTACTTATACATTCCATTTCTTCTGGTTTCAATTTCTTTTCGGATACATTCTTTTCTTTTCTTTTTTTTTAAATTATACTTTAAGTTTTAGGGTACACGTGCACATTGTGCAGGTTACTTACATATGTATACATGTGCCATGCTGGTGCGCTGCACCCACTAACTCGTCATCTAGCATTAGGTATATCTCCCGATGCCATCCCTCCCCCCTCCCCCCACCCCACAACAGTCCCCAGAGTGTGATATTCCCCTTCCTGTGTCCATGTGATCTCATTGTTCAATTCCCACCTATGAGTGAGAATATGCGGTGTTTGGTTTTTTGTTCTTGCAATAGTTTACTGAGAATGATGATTTCCAATTTCATCCATGTCCCTACAAAGGACACGAACTCATCATTTTTTATGGCTGCATAGTATTCCATGGTGTATATGTGCCACATTTTCTTAATCCAGTCTATCATTGTTGGACATTTGGGTTGGTTCCTAGTCTTTGCTATTGTGAATAATGCCGCAATAAACATATATGTGCATGTGTCTTTATAGCAGCATGATTTATAGTCCTTTGGGTGTATACCCAGTAATGGGATGGCTGGGTCAAATGGTATTTCCAGTTCTAGATCCCTGAGGAATCACCACACTGACCTCCACAATGGTTGAACTAGTTTACAGTCCCACCAACAGTGTGAAAGTGTTCCTATTTCTCCACATGCTCTCTAGCACCTGTTGTTTCCTGACTTTTTAATGATTGCCATTCTAACTGGTGTGAGATGGTATCTCATTGTGGTTTTGATTTGCATTTCTCTGATGACCAGTGATGATGAACATTTTTTCATGTGTTTTTTGGCTGCATAAATGTCTTCTTTTGAGAAGTGTCTGTTCATATCCTTCGCCCACTTTTTGATGGGGTTGTTTGTTTTTTTCTTGTAAATTTGTTTGAGTTCATTGTAGATTCTGGATATTAGCCCTTTGTCAGATGAGTAGGTTGCGAAAATTTTCTCACATTTTTAGGTTGCCTGTTCACTCTGATGGTAGTTTCTTTTGCTGTGCAGAAGCTCTTTAGTTTAATTAGATCCCATTTGTCAATTTTGGCTTTTGTTGCCATTGCTTTTGGTGTTTTAGACATGAAGTCCTTGCCCATGCCTATGTCCTGAATGGTAATGCCTAGGTTTTCTTCTAGGGTTTTTATGGTATTAGGTCTAACGTTTAACTCTTTAATCCATCTTGAATTAATTTTTGTATAAGGTGTAAGGAAGGGATCCAGTTTCAGCTTTCTACATATGGCTAGCCAGTTTTCCCAGCACCTTTTATTAAATAGGGAATCCTTTCCCCATTGCTTGTTTTTGTCAGGTTTGTCAAAGATCAGATAGTTGTAGATATGCAGCGTTATTTCTGAGGGCTCTGTTCTGTTCCATTGATCTATATCTCTGTTTTGGTACCAGTACCATGCTGTTTTGGTTACTGTAGCCTTGTAGTATAGTTTGAAGTCAGGTAGTGTGATGCCTCCAGCTTTGTTCTTTTGGCTTAGGATTGACTTGGCGATGCGGGCTCTTTTTTGGTTCCATATGAACTTTAAAGTAGTTTTTTCCAATTCTGTGAAGAAAGTCATTGGTAGCTTGATGGGGATGGCATTGAATCTATAAATTACCTTGGGCAGTATGGCCATTTTCACGATATTGATTCTTCCTACCCATGAGCATGGAATGTTCCTCCATTTGTTTGTATCCTCTTTTATTTCCTTAAGCAGTGGTTTGTAGTTCTCCTTGAAGACGTCCTTCACATCCCTTGTAAGTTGGATTCCTAGGTATTTTATTCTCTTTGAAGCAATTGTGAATGGGAGTTCACTCATGATTTGGCTCTCTGTTTGTCTGTTGTTGGTGTATAAGAATGCTTGTGATTTTTGTACATTGATTTTGTATCCTGAGACTTTGCTGAAGTTGCTTATCAGCTTAAGGAGATTTTGGGCTGAGACAATGGGGTTTTCTAAATATACAATCATGTCATCTGCAAACAGGGACAATTTGACTTCCTCTTTTCCTAATTGAATACCCTTTATTTCCTTCTCCTGCCTAATTGCCCTGGCCAGAACTTCCAACACTATGTTGAATGGGAGTGGTGAGAGAGGGCATCCCTGTCTTGTGCCAGTTTTCAAAGGGAATGCTTCCAGTTTTTGCCCATTCAGTATGATATCGGCTGTGGGTTTATCATAGATAGCTCTTATTATTTTGAAATACGTCCCATCAATACCTAATTTATTGAGATCAAATTCACACATAACAATATTAACTTTAAATGTAAATGCACTAAATGCTCCAATTAAAAGACACAGACTGGAAAATTGGATAAAGAGTCAAGACCCATCAGTGTGCTGTATTCCGGAAACCCATCTCACGTGCAGAGACACACATAGGCTCAAAATAAAAGGATGGAGGAAGATCTACCAAGCCAATGGAAAACGAAAAAAGGCAGGGGTTGCAATCCTAGTCTCTGATAAAACAGACTTTAAACCAACAAAGATCAAAAGAGACAAAGAAGGCCATTACATAATGGTAAAGGGATCAATTCAACAAGAAGAGCTAACTATCCTAAATATATATGCACCCAATACAGGAGCACCAAGATTCATAAAGCAAGTCCTGAGTGACCTACAAAGAGACTTAGACTCCCACACATTAATAATGGGAGACTTTAACACCCCACTGTCAACATTAGACAGATCAACGAGACAGAAAGTCAACAAGGATACCCAGGAATTGAACTCAGCTCTGCACCAAGCGGACCTAATAGACATCTACAGAACTCTCCACCCCAAATCAACAGAATATACATTTTTTTCAACACCACACCACACCTATTGCAAAATTGACCACATACTGGGAAGTAAAGCTCTCCTCAGCAAATGTAAAAGAACAGAAATTATAACAAACTATCTCTCAGACCACAGTGCAATCAAATTAGAACTCAGGATTAAGAATCTCACTCAAAACCGCTCAACTACATGAAAACTGAACAACCTGCTCTTGAATGACTACTGGGTACATAACGAAATGAAGGCAGAAATAAAGATGTTCTTTGAAACCAACGAGAACAAAGACACAACATACCAGAATCTCTGGGACGCATTCAAAGCAGTGTGTAGAGGGAAATTTATAGCACTAAATGCCCACAAGAGAAAGTAGGAAAGATCCAAAATTGACACCCTAACATCACAATTAAAAGAACTAGAAAAGGAAGAGCAAACACATTCAAAAGCTAGCAGAAGGCAAGAAATAACTAAGATCAGAGCAGAACTGAAGGAAATAGAGACACAAAAAACCCTTCAAAAAATTAATGAATCCAGGAGCTGGTTTTTTGAAAGGATCAACAAAATTGATAGACCGCTAGCAAGACTAATAAAGAAAAAAAGAGAGAAGAATCAAATAGATGCAATAAAAAATGATAAAGGGGATATCACCACCTATCCCACAGAAATACAAATTACCATCAGGGAATACTACAAACACCTCTACGCAAATAAACTAGAAAATCTAGAAGAAATGGATAAATTCCTGGACACATACACTCTCCCAAGACTAAACCAGGAAGAAGTTGAATCTCTGAATAGACCAATAACAGGAGCTGAAATTGTGGCAATAATCAATAGCTTACCAACCAAAAAGAGTCCAGGACCAGATGGATTCACAGCCGAATTCTACCAGAGGTACAAGGAGGAACTGGTACCATTCCTTCTGAAACTATTCCAATCAATAGAAAAAGAGGGAATCCTCCCTAACTCATTTTATGAGGCCAGCATCATTCTGATACCAAAGCCAGGCAGAGACACAACAAAAGAGAATTTTAGACCAATATCCTTGATGAACATTGATGCAAAAATCCTCAATAAAATACTGGCAAAACGAATCCAGCAGCACATCAAAAAGCTTATCCACCATGATCAAGTGGGCTTCATCCCTGGGATGCAAGGCTGGTTCAATATACGCAAATCAATAAATGTAATCCAGCATATAAACAGAGCCAAAGACAAAAACCACATGATTATCTCAATAGATGCAGAAAAAGCCTTTGACAAAATTCAACCACCCTTCATGATAAAAACTCTCAATAAATTAGGATACATTCTTTTCTATGAGGATTTATACATAAAAAAATTCCTTAACCTTTGTTAGTCTAACAATGTCTTTATTTCACCTTTACTCTTAAGTGATAGTTTAGTCAGTTACACAATTCTTTGTTAAAAATTTCCTTTCCTAATGTAAACATATCATTCCATTGTCTTCTGGTACCTATTATTGCTAATGAAACGTTTGCTGCCTATCAAATTGCTATATCTTTGGAGATAGTTGGTTTTCCTTTAACTGTTAACTGCAGCTTTAAGCTTTTTCTTTTTGAGTTTAATATTTATAATTCTACTGCAATGAACCTAGTTGTAAATTTGTTTTTATTTATGTTATTTAGGACATAGTGTGCTACTTCAACCTGAGGTCTTATTTCTTTATTTTCAGAAAAAATTTTGCCTATAATCTCTTTGAATATTGCCTCTCTTCTATTCTCTCTGGAATTTCTATTAGATGTATAGGATGCTGGAGATTTTCATTCTGTTTTTGAGGTTTTCTTGATTTAATTTCCTCACCTGTGACTTGTAGATCAAATAGTTCTCACATACCAAGGGTTTATGGAAAAGTTAAATGAGTTGTGGTAGGCAGCCTATAAGAAGGCCCCCTGTAACCTACCTCTTGGTGTTCATACCCTTGTGCAATCCCCTTCCCTTGAGTGTGGTCTGGACCTAATGACTTGCTTCTAATAAATAGAATATGATAGGAGGGATGGGATGTCACTTCTGAAATTAGGTTACAAATTGACTGTGATTTCCATCTTGCATGCTGTCCTTAACTCTCTTGCTTACTTGCTCTGAGGGAGGCCTGCTGTTATATTGTGAGCTGCCCTATGGATAGGCCCAAAATGTGTTAAGGAACTGAGAAAATCCTCTGGCCAATATCTAACAAGATACTGAGGCTCTCAGTCCAATAGCCCACAAGGGACTGAATCTGCCAATAACCATGAATGAGCCTGGAAAAGTATTCTTCCTCAGTTGAGCCTTTAGATGAGACTGCAGCCCCAGACAACACCTTAATGGTAGACTTGTGAGAGACTTGAAGCAGAGGCACCCAGTTAAGCCACACTGAATTTCTGACTCAAAGAAACTGTGAGATAATAATAGTTGTTGCTTTAAGTATTTAAGTTATGAGGTGATTTTTAATGCAGCAATAGGTAACTAATACATGAATTGTTGTACAGAAATCACTTAGAATAGTGACTGAATCTTCCAAAAAAGTTAGTCATTAATATTCTTACTAGTAGTCATTCTAATACTATTACATTCCACTTTGATGAATTCTGTCTTCTGTTGATTGCTGCCTAACCCAATCCATTAAGCTTTTCACTATGTTTCTAGAATTTCTATCTCATTCCTATTCAAATCCCTGTTATTTTTCCTTAGCAGTCTCCTTATACTTATCTTGTTGTATAATATAGATAAGTAGATATCAATAGATTTATGTATTTATTTTGGAAGGGGTCTCTGTCTTTGTTTGGGCTGCTATAACTACTATAGACTGTGTGACTTACAAATAACAAAACTTTATTTCTTATAGTTACAGAGGCTGGGAAGTTCAAGACTGAGACGAGCAGATTCAGTGCCTGGTGAGGGCTCTCTTCTTGATTCAGAGATGGCACTTTCTTATTGTATCCTCAAATGGTGGAAGAGACAAGGGGCCTCTCTTGGGCCTCTTTTATAAGGGCACTAAAACTATTCATGAGGTCTGCACTCCATGACCTAATTACCTTCCAAAGGCCCCACCTCCTAATATCATCACCTTAGGGGTTAGGATTTCAACATATGAATTTTGTGGGATCACGTCAGACTCTGGCAGTCTTATTCAGATTATTCTTCAGATTATTCCATTATTTTTTCCATTTTTTAGGTGTGATTTCTCCCATTTGCTCCATTTGCAGAATCATTCTTGTATAAGTAATTTTATTTTCTGTGAACCTATCTTCACCAGTGGTTTGTTTGTCTTGTGGTTTTCGTTCAAGTCTAAGATTGCTGTAGAAGAGTCTTATATGATGGTTTCACATGTGCCTCTGACAGCTTTTTATAGATATTCTAGACCGGGACCATATTTTATCAGCTTCTTAGCTTGAAATTCCTGTAGTACTCATACCAGATTTAGGTTCTAATTTCTCGCAAGTGATTTCTTTCTTTTCATTCCTTTTCACTCATAACCAGATGACCAGCTTACTCTACTGGTGTTCCCAAGCACCAAGATAACCTTTCCTGTCTCCTGACTTCATGAGGGAGCCCAGGTCTTCCTACCTGACATGTGAGTACTTTATCTCCTATCCTTGTTAGACATTCACATTCCAGGCTCTAAAGACCTTCAGGTCAGAAATACCTATGATCTATTTAGCTTTAGTTACTTGTCAGGGTACTGGCACCTAAAGATTTTCTTGCTTTCTTTTAAATATCTCCTGTGGATCCCATATTTTGTAACTCATCATTTCCATGTGTTTGAGAGGTGGAGGAGGCTATCTATATCTGCGTGGCATATTATATTGACCTACAATTGTGTCTTACTGCAGAAAAATATTTCCGTCTTTGAGGGAAACTTGAATGTTAAATAGAAAGGATTGTTTTAAGATTACATATTTTTCACTATGGAAAAGACTGAAACTAAAAATACCTGTGGCAGGTTTCAGGTGAGGTGTATCCAGTCAATCCCCAAACCTCTTGGTGTCTGCCTGAGAGTGGAAATGAAATAACTATTGATCAACTCTGTTGGCATTAAATTAATGCAGTCAACAGAGATGAGAATGCATGGCCTTGTCTGTGAGATGTACAACTTTGACTATTTCTATGCATAATCACAACAGTGAATTCAAATGCCTCGTACTAAGAGAAGATTTAAGTAAAGGTATTATTTCTCTTTTACCAGTGGTAAAGCATCAAAGGAAGAAGTTATCATCCTGAGCAAAATGTATTAAGGAATTGACATATGTGGTTTGATAAGTTCAGGGAGGCAGGCTTAGGCATTGTATAGTCTGCTTGGGCCACCATAACAGAAATTTATTATTTTCACTGCTCTGGAGGATAGACATCCAAGATTAAGATTCTGGACAGTTCAGTTGCTGGTGAGGACTCTCTTCTTGGCTTGTAGATGGCTGTCTTCTTGTTGTATCTTCACACAGAATTTCCTCATTGCATTCATGAGCAAATATGGAGAGAGAGAGACAGAGACAGAGGGAGAGAGAGAGACAGAGACAGAGAAAGAGACAGAGAGAGAGAGAGGTAGTTTTCTGATGTCTCTTCTTATAAGGACACTAGTCCTATTGAATCAGAATCCCACTCTTATGACCTCATTTAACCTCAATTACTTCCTTACTCCAAATACAGCCACACTGGAGGTTAAGGCTTTAATGTATAATTTTTTTTTTTTTTATGAGATAGAGTCTCACTCTGTCACTCAGGCTGGAGGGCAGTGGCACATTCTTGGCTCGCTGCAACTTCTGCCTCCTGGGTTCAAGTGATTCTCCTGCCTCAGCCTCCCAAGTAGCTAGGGCTACAGGCATGTGCCACTATGCCCAGCTAATTTTTTATTTTTAGTAGAGACAGTGTTTCACCATATTGAGTAGGCTGTTCTCAAACTCCTGACCTCAAGTGATCTGCCCGCCTTGGCCTCCCAAAGAGCTTGGATTACAGGCATAAGCCACCATGCCTAGCCTTTTAATATATACATTTTGAAGGGACACAAATATTCAGTCTCCAACAGGCATCCTATCAGAACATGCAGGAAAACTGAATGTAACATAAGAATAATGTCAAACACTTTTCTGGAAAAGGCATCTTAAATTTATTCATGTACTCATGCATTCAATATTTTTTTGTGAGTCTCTGTAAAAAATAAAGATGAAGGCTACTGCTTTCAAGAGATCTTTATGGAGAAAGGGAAAAAGAAGGTGTCTAAGAAGAAGAAGGAGGAAAAGGAGAAGATAGAGAGAATGTAATTACTATTCTCAACATTTTCTTTCTAAAGACATTCCTACAAGTCACATCAAGATAACCTGTTGCAATGAAGAATAGTGATGCTTATCATTTGGCTATTTATCCAGAAGGAAGATGAGGTCTTCAGTCCATCTATTCTTCCTTATAAAGAAAAGTTCACATGGGTGAGCAGTTATGAAATATTTCAAAATTAATGTTGTAAAGCATTACTTGAGCAACAACAGAGATGCATTCTACAGATGTAATGTTGAGACATAGGTGTAAGTGACAAAAGAATACCTATGGTTAGAATTCGTACAGTCAAAGTCTATTTATATCAAGTTCAAAAATAGACAAAACCAAATTATATTGTTTTAGGACATATACATATATATTGAAAATGTAAAGAGCAACTAGGATTATTTTTTAATCACTAGAGATTGGATAATGATTATCTCTGATGAGAAAGTAGGGGGATGTGGTTGGGGAGGGTCATGTGGAGAGGCTTCTGGGACATTGCTTATGATCTATTTCTTGAATTAGGTAATTGATATGGTTTGGCTCTGTGTCCCCACCCAAATCTCATGATGAATTGTAATTCCCAATGTTTGGGGAGGGATCTGGGAGGAGGTGATTGAATCATGGGGATGGATGTCCCCCATGTTATTCTCGTGATAGTGAGTGAATTCTCACGAGATCCAATGGTTTAAAAGTGTGTGGCACTTACCCTTCCCCACTCTCTCTTGTCTGCTGCCATGTGAAGAAGGTACTTGCTTCCCCCTTGCCTTTGCCATGAATGTAAGTTTCCTGAGGCCTCCCAGCCATGCTTCCTGTGTAGCCTGCAGAAATTTTAAGTCAATTAAACCTCTTTTCTTCATAAATTAGCCAGTCTCAGGTAATTCTTTATAGCAATGTGAGAATGGGCTAATACAGTAATTGTCCTCAAGACGATTTTGGGATTTGGTTATTAATATACATATTAATATTGTAATTATTATTTTAGCTGTATGTATGTCATACACTATTCTAGATTATGATATATTTCATATTAAAAAGAAAATATATAGAGAGAAATTTTCTTTTTCTGTTTTGGTTGATGTTCACATCTATTGAAATGAAGTGTGTTTTCAGCAATGGAATCCTGGTTTATGATACTGAACCTATATGACATGAGAGTCTACTTGTAGACTGGATGCAATGGCTCATGCCTACAATACCAGCACTTTGGGAGGCTGAGGCTGGAGAATCACTTGAGCCCAGGAGTTTCAGACCAGCTCTGACAACCTAGCAAGACCTGTTTTTACAGAAAAGAAAACAACAACAACAAAAAACCAGGCTTGATTGTGCATGCCTGTAGTCCTAGCTCCTCAAGAGGCTGAGGTGGGAGGATCGCTTGAGCCTGAGAGGTCAAGGCTGCAAGTAACCATGATCATACCACTGCACTCCAGCCTGGGTGATGGACTGAGACTCTGCCTCAAATAAATAAATAAATTAAATAAATAAATAAATAAAATAAAGAAAATAAAAGAAAAAAACCAAGAGTTTCTACTTGTAACAGCTTGGCATTTTGACAGTGGCCTCGTAATGCTTGTCCTAAGTCAGGCCCATGTATTAATAGACTCTAGCTGGATAGGAAGGTTTTCAACATGGAGAAGAGGGACACTAATGAAAGAGTGGTAGATTGCACTGAAGACATATTTTAACTACTTCTCAATTCTGTGCAGGATGAGCTTCTTCCCCACGTCTATGGTCTATTGTCCCCACATGGGTGCTATTCTTGTGCTCTTTTTTAGGGATGGTCATGATCAGGACAGGAGCATTCATACACATTCAGTGCTTAGATAGAGTTTCTGTGAGAAGGGGAACTGTGTTCCACAGTGTCCATTAAGGGCATGGAGAAACAACAAACCCCAGGAGGAGTCCTCTCCTGAGAACAAGCATCCAAAAAATACACAACTGTGCTGGGTGGAGAATAATAACTCTGGAGCCACTAATTCTACTAGAGGCAGAAAGAGCTTTCTGGTTTAGATGAGCTTATGTTGACCAGGGAGTGAGGAAGAGAGGGGCTAAAGGCCAGGGAGGATGTGCTTCCTTCCTCCTTCTAATTGTTTAGGCAGTTACTACACACACACGCACCATGGTCTAGAGTAGGTGTTTGCCAAGAGTAAACTGTCCACATATGCACATGGGACAAGCAATCTAGATATAGTAGCCTTTCTACATTTATTTATGTATTACATTGTATAGAACACGCATAACATATGCTGTGCTAGATGGTTGTAGCAAATAAGATTTTGAGTTAGGCAGCTTATATTTGAATGCTTTGAATCTTACTAGCAGTATATCCTTCGGTGAATTAATATCTTGGGTAAGCACTGCTTTTCTCATCTCATTTGTACCTTTCAGGATTACTGTAAGAACTGGCAACAAGGTAAGCTGCTTAACACAGTTACTAGTTTTAGAGTACTTGCTCAATAAATGGTAATAGCAGTAAGAACTGTTGTTTTGGTTGTTCTCTCATTGGGAAGACATACTAACCATTTAGACAAAAATATAAAATTCTATATTTGATCAAGACCCTACTGGCTGGGAAGTTGTCTCTACTGGTTCAGAGTAGAGAGGACAGTTGAAATGTGATCACTTATTTTAAAAGTTCCCACACGATTTCCAATAGGAGGGATCATTATTCATTTATTTTTTCAGCAAATATTTAACAGGACTTTTCTTTGTGTTAGACGCTGTATTAAGTATGGGGATAAAATGGTGAGCAAGGTAGTATGTTTCTGCCTTCATGGAGTTTATATTACAGGAGACTTTCCCCGCCCCCTATCTTGTATCCTTTTTAGGGCTATATAGGAAACATTCTTTGGATTATATTGGAACAACAAGATCCTTTGAGATGTCCATTTATAGACCTTATACTCTCAATAGGTCTCTTGATCTGAGTGTTTTTGGAAGCAAATGCTTGTTGCATTTGGGAATTCTAGTTAATCCCAAACAGACCACAGTCCATGAACACACCATGGCAAATTCAGGCAAGGAAATCTCCTACAACTTCAGGAACCTGGGCATTTCCGACATATTCTGGAAGGATTTGAAAACCACTTAATATAGATATCCTGTAAAATTCCACTCTACTGGGTTCTTTGTTTACTCAGTTTTTATAGAAGCATTTTCTTCTATCTATAAAGCAAGAGTCACAGCAAAGAAAAAGGAGGAACTCCCTAGCTACTCACCCCTGTCTGTCCTCTACTTCTTTCCTAAATAACTTTTTGGCTTTATTTTTTAAATTTTTACCATTTTACTATGAAAAAGCTAAAGCTACAGCATGGGTGAAAGAATTGTAAACACCTGTATACCCTCCCCCTCAAGTCTACTAATATTGAACTATATTTGCTTTATCATTAATCTATGCATCTATTTATCCCTCTATTAATTCATCTTTTCTTTATTGTATTGCAAAGTAAATTGCAGACATCAGTATGCTTTCCTTTACATATTTCAGCATGCATAACATTAAGTAGAGTTTTGTATTTATTGTAGCTTCTTTTTTAATGTAAAATTTAGTAACAAGAAAATGCATAAATCTTAAGTGTATATTTGCTGATTTTGACAACTCATGCAGCTATATAACCCAACCCACTTTTAGAATATAAGAGTGCCATCAAGACCAGCAAGTTATTTTATGCCCTTCACAATCAATCACTGCCAGCTCCCTCCCTCACCAAAGGCAACCACAGTTCTGATTTTTTTCTACCTTATATTAGTTTTCCCAGTTCTTGAATTGTGTATAAATGAAATCATATAGCATATACTGTTTCTTTATGAGGCTTTAAAACACTCAGCATAATGTTTTTAAGATTCATCTGTACTGTATATGTCAATAATTTATTTGTTTTTATTACTGAGTAGTATTCCATCTTACAAATATGTCACAGTTTGTTTCTCCATTTTCTTATTGGTTGATAATGTTAGTCAAATATCCTATATCTTTACTTTTATTGACTTGGTCTATCAAGTACTGAGGAATAACTTAAAATTTCCACCTGTAATTGTGATTTTATTTCTTCCTTTAATTTTATCAATTTTTGCTATATAATTATAGAACTGTTACTAGACACATAGGCATTTAAGAATTCTCTTGTCTTCTTGATGGAGAGACCATTTTATTGTTATGAAGTATCTTTCTTTACATCTAATAATACTCCTTATCTTGAAGTGTACTTTGCCTCATATTAATATAGTCACACTATCTTTATGATTAATGTTTATACATTTCTCTTTTTCATTAACCTATCAATATTATTTTATTCAAAGAGTTTCTCTTGTAAACAGTATATAGTTGGGCCTAATTTAAATCCATCTGATAGTCTCTGCCTTTATTTGAAGGGTTTAGTTTATTTACATTTAATATAATTATTGATATGGTTAGTGTTCTGGTTATCTATTTCTTCATAAAAAATTATTCCAAGGTTAATGGTGTATCAGGAATAGACCAGGAATTCAGAAAGGGCACAGTAGCAATGGATGCTCTTTGCTCCATGGTTGCTTCCAAGTTTTGGCATTATACAAAAAAAATTCTATAAATATCTGTTTACAGACTTCTGTGTGGATAGAAAATTTCAATACATTTGGGTAAATACAAAGAAATGCAATTGCTGGATCATATGGTTAGAGTATACTTACCTTTGTAAGAAAGTGCCAAACTGTCTTCCAAAGTGGCTGTACCATTTTACATTCCCACTAGCATAAATGAGTGTTCCTGTTGCTCTATATTCTCACTAGTATTTGGTGGTGTTAGTAGGTTTTGGTCATTCTCATAGGTATGTAATAATATCTCATTGGTGTTTAAATTTGCAATTCCCTAGTGACATATGATGCCGAACATCTTTTTATTTGCCTTCTTGCCATCTGTATATCTTCTTTGGTGAGGTGTTTGTTCAGGCCTTTTGCCCATTTTAAAATAGGTTTCTTTTTCTTTTTGTTAAATTTTAAGAGTTCTTCGTGTGTTTTGGATAACAATCCTTTATCACGTGTGTCTTTTGCAAAGACTTTCTTCCATTCTATGGCTTGTCTGTTCATTTTCTTAACAGTATCTTTTGTAGAACAAAAGCTTTACATTTTATAGAAGTCCAACTTATCAATTATTTCTTTCATAGGTAATGTCTTTGGTGTTGAATTTAAAAAGTCATCACTGTACCCAAGGTCATATAGATTTTCTCTTGTGTTATCTTCTAGGAGTTTTATAGTTTTGCATTTTATATTTAAGTCTGTGATCCATTTTGAATTTTTTATGAAAAAGGTTATCTTTACTCCATTTGCCTTTGCTCCTTTGTCAAAGATCAGTTGACTATATTTATGTGGGTCTCTTTATGAGCTTTCTATTCTGTTCCATTGTTCTACTTGTTTATTCTTTCACTGATACCACACTGCCTTGATTATTGTAGCTTTATAGTAAATCTTGATGTCCGGTAGTGTCAGTCCTCCAACATAGTTTTCTCCTGCAATATTGAGTTGGTTTTTCTGGGTCTTTTGCTCCTCCACATACACTTTACAATCAGTTTGTCAATATCTACAAAATAACTTGCTGGGATTTTGATTGTGACTATATTCAATCTACAGATCAAGTTGGAAAGAACTGACATCTTGGTAATATTTAGTATTCCTATTCATTTGCATGGAATATCTCTCCATTTATTTAGTTTTTTGATATATTTCATCAGAATTTTCCTCATATAAATGTTGAACACATTTTATAATATTTATACCTAAGTATATTATTTCTTAATGATAATGTAAATGGTGATGTGTTCTTAATTTCAAATTCCACATGTTTATTGCTGATATATAACAAATTTTTGTATATTAGCTTTGTATCCTACAACTTCTTCTAATTGCCCACTAATTCTAAGAATTTGCTGGTTCTTCTGGATTTTCTATATACACAATCATGTCATTTGTGAATAAAGACAATTTTATTTCTTCCTTCCGAAGCTATATACCTTTTACCTTCTTTTCCTGTTTTATTGCATTAGCTAGGACTTCCAGTACAATGTTGAAAAGCAGAGATAGGGGGAGAGGACATCCTTGGCTTGTTCCTGATCTTAGCAGGGAAGCTACAAGTTTCTTATCATTAAGTATAATGTTAACTATAGGATTTTTTAGATGTTCTTTATCAAGTTAAGAAAAGAAAGTTTTGCTCCATTATTGGTTTGCTGAGAATGCTTTATCATAAATGGGAATTGGATTTTACAAATGCTTTTTTCTGTATCTATTTATATGATCATGTGACTTTTCTTCTTTGGCTGGTTGATGTGATGGATTACATTAATTAATTTTCAAATGTTGAGCCAACCTTGCATTCCTGGGACAAATCCCACTTGATCATGGTGTATACTTCTTTTTTTTTTTATACTTTAAGTTTTAGGGTACATGTGCACAACATGCATGTTTGTTACCTATGTATACATGTGCCATGTTGGTATGCTGCACCCATTAACTCGTCGTTTAACATTAGGTATATCTCCTAATGCTATCCCTCCCCTCTCCCCCCACTCCAAAACAGGCCTCGGTGTGTGCTGTTCCCCTTCCTGTGTCCATGTGTTCTCATTTTCAATTCCCAACTATGAGTGAGAACATGCAGTGTTTGGTTTTTTGTCCTTGCGATACTTTGCTGAGAATGAAGGTTTCCAGCTTCATCCATGTCCCTACAAAGGACATGAACTCATCCTTTTTTATGGCTGCCTAGTATTCCATGGTGTATATGTGCCACATTTTCTTAATCCAGTCTCTCATTGTTGGACATTTGGGTTGGTTCCAAGTCTTTGCTATTGTGAATAGTGCCACAAGAAACATACTTCTGCATGTGTCTTTATAGCAGCATGTTTTATAATCCTTTGGGTATATACCCAGTAATGGGATGGCTGGGTAAAATGGTATTTCTAATTCTAGATCCCTGAGTAATTGCCACACTGACTTCCACTTTGGTTGAACTAGTTTACACTCCCACCAACAGTGTAAAATTGTTCCTACTTCTCCACATCCTCTCCAGCACCTGTTGTTTCCTGACTTTTTAATGATTGCCATTCTAACTGGTGTGAGATGGTATCTCATTGTGGTTTTGATTTGCATTTCTCTGATGATCAGTGATGATGAGCATTTTTTCATGTGTCTTCTGGCTGCATAAATGTCTTCTTTTGAGAAGTGTCTGTTCATATCCTTTGCCCACTTTTTGATGGGGTTGTTTGTTTTTTTCTTGTACATTTGTTTGAGTTCATTGTAGATTCTGGGTATTAGCCCTTTGTCAGATGAGTAGATTGCAAAAATTTTCTCCCATTCTGTAGGTTGTCTGTTCACTCTGATGGTAGTTTCTTTTGCTGTGCAGAAGCTCTTTAGTTTAATTAGATCCCATTTGTCAATTTTGGCTTTTGTTGCCATTGCTTTTGGTGTTTTAGACATGAAGTCCTTGGCCATGCCAATGGCCTGAATGGTATTGCCTAGGTTTTCTTCTAGGGTTTTTATGGTTTTAGGTCTGACATGCAAGTCTTTAATCTATCTTGAATTAATTTTTGTATAAGGTGTAAGGAAGGGATCCAGTTTCAGCTTTCTACATATGGCTAGCCAGTTTTCCCAGCACCATTTATTAAATAGGGAATCCTTTCCCCATTGCTTGTTTTTGTCAGGTTTGTCAAAGATCAGATAGTTGTAGATATGTGGCATTATTTCTGAGGGCTCTGTTCTGTTCCATTGATCTATATCTCTGTTTTGGTACCAGTACCATGCTGTTTTGGTTACTGTAGCCTTGTAGTATAGTTTGAAGTCAGGTAGTGTGATGCCTCCAGCTTTGTTCTTTTGGCTTAGGATTGCCTTGGCAATGCGGGCTCTTTTTTGGTTCCATATGAAATTTAAAGTTGTTTTTTCCAATTCTGTGAAGAAAGTCATTGGTAGCTTGATGGGGATGGCATTGAATCTATAAATTACCTTGGGCAGTATGGCCATTTTCACGATATTGATTCTTCCTACCCATGAGCATGGAATGTTCTTCCATTTGTTTGTATCCTCTTTTATTTCATTGAGCAGCGGTTTATAGTTCTCCTTGAAGAGGTCCTTCACATCCCTTGTAAGTTGGATTCCTAGGTATTTTATTCTCTTTGAAGCAATTGTGAATGGGACTTCACTCATGATTTGGCTCTCTGTTTGTCTGTTATTGGTGTATCAGAATGCTTGTGATTTTTGCACATTGATTTTGTGCAAATCACTTTGCTGAAGTTGCCTATCAGCTTAAGGAGATTTTGGACTGAGACGATGGGGTTTTCTAGATATACAATCATGTCATCTGCAAACAGGGACAATTTGACTTCCTCTTTTCCTAAATCAATACCTTTTATTTCCTTCTCCTGCCTGATTGCCCTGGCCAGAACTTCCAACACTATGTTGAACAGGAGTGGTGAGAGAGGGCATCCCTGTCTTGTGCCAGATTTCAAAGGGAATGCTTCCAGTTTTTGCCCATTCAATATGATATTGGCTGTGGGTTTGTCATAGATAGCTCTTATTATTTTGAGATACGTCCCATCAATACCTAATTTATTGAGAGTTTTTAGCATGAAGGTTGTTGAATTTTGTCAAAGGCCTTTTCTGCATCTATTGAGATAATCATGTGGTTTTTGTCTTTGGTTTGGTTTATATGCTGGATTACATTTATTGATTTGGGTATGTTGAACCAGCCTTGCATCCCAGGGATGAAGCCCACTTGATCATGGTGGATTAGCTTTTTGATGTACTGCTGGATTCGGTTTGCCAGTATTTTATTGAGCATTTTTGCATCAATGTTCATCAGGGATATTGTTCTAAAATTCTTTTTCTGTTGTGTCTCTGCCAGACTTTGGTATCAGGATGATGCTGGCCTCATAAAATGAGTTAGGGAGGATTCCCTCTTTTTCTATTGATTGGAATGGTTTCAGAAGGAATGGTACCAGCTCCTCCTTGTACCTCTGGTAGAATTCGGCTGTGAATCCATCTGGTCCTGGACTTTTTTTGGTTGGTAAGTTATTAATTTTTGCCTCAATTTCAGAGCCTGTTATTGGTCTATTCAGAATTCGACTTCTTCCTTGTTTAGTCTTGGGAGGTTGTATGTGTTGAGGAATTTATTCATTTCTTCTAGATTTTCTAGTTTATTTGCGTAGAGGTGTTTATAGTATTCTCTGATGGTAGTTTGTATTTCTGTGGGATCAGTGGTGATACTCCCTTTATCATTTTTTATTGCATCTATTTGATTCTTCTCTCTCTTATTCTTTATTAGTCTTGCTAGCAGTCTATTAATTTTGTTGATCTTTTCAAAAAACAAACTCTTGGATTCATTGATTTTTTGAAGGGTTTTTTGTGTCTCTATTTCCTTCAGTTCTGCTCTGATCTTAGTTATTTCTTGCCTTCTGCTAGCTTTTGAATGTGTTTGCTCTTGCTTCTCCAGTTCTTTTAATTGTGATGTTAGGGTGTCAATTTTAGATCTTTCCTGCTTTCTCCTGTGGGCATTTAGTGCTATAAATTTCCCTCTACACACTGCTTTGAATGTGTCCCAGAGATTCTGGTATGTTGTGTCTTTGTTCTCGTTGGTTTCAAAGAACATCTTTATTTCTGCCTTCATTTCGTTATGTACCCAGTAGTCATTCAAGAGCAGGTTGTTCAGTTTTCATGTAGTTGAGCGGTTTTGAGTGCGTTTCTTAATCCTGAGTTTTAATTTGATTGCACTGTGGTCTGAGAGACAGTTTGTTATAATTTCTCTTCTTTTACATTTGCTGAGGAGTGCTTTACTTCCAACTATGTGGTCAATTTTGGAATAGGTATGGTGTGGTGCTGAAAAGAATGTATATTCTGTTGATTTGGGGTGGAGAGTTCTGTAGATGTCTATTAGGTCCGCTTGGTGCAGAGCTGAGTTCAATTCCTGGATATCCTTGTTAACTTTTAGTCTCTTTGATCTGTCTAATGTTGACAGTGGGGTGTTAAAATCTCCCATTATTATTGTGTGGGAGTCTAAGTCTCTTTGTAGGTCTCTAAGGATTTGCTTTATGAATCTGGGTGCTCCTGTATTGGGTGCATATATATTTAGGATTGTTAGCTCTTCTTGTTGAATTGATCTCTTTACCATTATATAATGGCCTTCTTTGTCTCTTTTGATCTTTGTTGGTTTAAAGTCTTTTTTATCTGAGACTACGATTACAACCCCTGCCTTTTTTTGTTTTCCATTTGCTTGGTAGATCTTCCTCCATGCCTTTATTTGAGCCTATGTGTGTCTCTGCACATGAGATGGGTTTCCTGAATACAGCACACTGATGGGTCTTGACTCTTTATCCAATTTTCCAGTCTGTGTCTTTTAATTGGAGCATTTAGCTCATTTACATTTAAGGTTAATATTGTTATGTGTGAATTTGATCCTGTCATTATGATGTTAGCTGGTTATTTTGCTCATTAGTTGATGCAGTTTCTTCCTAGCCTCGATGGTCTTTACAATTTGGAATGTTTTTGCAGTGGCTGGTACTGGTTGTTCCTTTCCATGTTTAGTGCTTCCTTCAGGAGCTCTTTTAGGGCAGGCCAGGTGGTGACAGAATCTCTCAGCATTCGCTTGTCTGTAAAGTATTTTATTTCTCCCTCACTTATGAAGCTTAGTTTGGCTGGATATGAGATTCTGGTTTGAAAATTCTTTTCTTTAAGAATGTTGAATATTGGCCCCCACTCTCTTCTGGCTTGTAGAGTTTCTGCTGAGAGATCAACTGTTAGTCTGACGGGCTTCCCTTTGTGGGTAACCCGACCTTTCTCTCTGGCTGCCCTTAACATTTTTTCCTTCATTTCAACTTTGGTGAATCTGACAATTATGTGTCTTGGAGTTGCTCTTCTCGAGGAATATCTTTGTGGCATTCTCTGTACTTCCTGAATTTGAATGTTGGCCTGCCTTGCTAGACTGGGGAAGTTGTCCTGGAGAATATCCTGCAGAGTGTTTTCCAACTTGGTTCCATTCTTCCCGTCATTTTCAGGTACACCAATCAGACGTAGATTTGGTCTTTTCACCTAGTCCCATATTTCTTGGAGGCTTTGTTCATTTCTTTTTATTCTTTTTTCTCTAAACTTCTCTTCTCTCTTCATTTCATTCATTTGATCTTCCATCACTGATACCCTTTCTTCCAGTTGATTGCATTGGCTAGTGAGGCTTATGAGGCACATAGTTCTCGTGCCTTGGTTTTCAGCTCCATCAGGTCCTTTAAGGACTTCTCTGCATTGGTTATTCTAGTTAGCCATTCGTCTAATTTTTTCAAGGTTTTTAACTTCTTTGCCATGGGTTCGAACTTCCTCCTTTAGCTTGGAGTAGTTTGATCGTCTGAAGCCTTCTTCTCTCAACTCATCAAAGTCATTCTCCATCCAGCTTTGTTCCATTGCTGGTGAGGAGCTGTGTTCCTTTGGAGGAGGAGAAGCACTCTGATTTTTAGAGTTTCCAGTTTTCTGCTCTGTTTTTTCCCCATCTTTGTGGTTTTTATCTACCTTTGGTGTTTGATGATGGTGACGTACAGATGAGGTTTTGGTGTGGATGTCCTTTCTGTTTGTTAGTTTTCCTTTTAACAGTCAGGACCCTCAGCTGCAGGTTTGTTGGAGTTTGCTGGAGGTCCACTCCAGACCCTGTTTTGCCTGGGTATCAGTAGCGGAGGCTGCAGAACAGCAGATACTGGTGAACAGCAAATGTTGCTGCCTGATCATTCCTCTGGAAGTTTTGTCTCAGAGGAGTACCTGGCTGTGTGAGGTGTCAGTCTGCCCCTACTGGGGGGTGCCTCCCAGTTAGGCTACTCGGGGGTCAGGGACCCACTTGAGGAGGCACTCTGTCCATTCTCAGATCTCCAGCTGCATGCTGGGAGAACCTCTACTCTCTTCAAAGCTGTCAGACAGGGACATTTAAGTCTGCAGAGGTTTCTGCTGCCTTTTGTTTGGCTATGCCCTGCCCCCAGTGGTGAAGTCTATGGAGGCAGGCAGGCCTCCTTGAGCTGCAGTGGGCTCCACCCAGTTCGAGCTTCCAGGCCACATTTTTTACCTACTCAAGCCTCAGCAATGGTGGGCACCCCTCCCCCAGCCTCACTGCTGCCTTGCAATTTGATCTCAGACTGCTGTGCTAGCAATGAGTGAGGCTCCGTGGGCATAGGACCCTCTGAGACAGGTATGGGTTATAATCTCCTGGTGTGCCATTTGCTAAGACTGTTGGAAAAGTGCAGTATTAGGGTGGGAGTGACCCAATTTTCCAGGTGCCATCTGTCACCCCTTTCTTTGATTAGGAAAGGGAATTCTCTGACCCCTTGTGCTTCCCGGGTGAGGCGATGCCTCGCCCTGCTTTGGCTCACGCTCAGTGCACTGCACCCACTGTCCGACACTCCCCAGTGAGCTGAACCTGGTACCTTAGTTGGAAATGCAGAAATCACCTGTCTTCTGCGTCGCTCACGCTGGGAGCTGTAGACTGGATCTCTTCCTATTTGGCCATCTTGGCTCTACTTCTTTTTATACGTGATTGGATTTGACTGGCTAATATCTTGTTGAGGATTTTTGCATTTATGTTCATGAGCAATATTGGTCTGCAGGGTTTTCTTTTCTTGTAATGTCTTTGTCTGGTTTTGGTCTTACGGTAATGATAAACCCCAGCAAGTTAGTATCTGGTAAAATAATTTCTCCTGAGGGCAAGACTTGTTATGAAAAATAGAATGTTCTGACATATTACAAAATAATTCCTTTTCCCCTTTCTGCTGCCAGAGTATGGGGGATTTTTTCCCTCAATATTCATTATTTTTCCCCAATATTCAATATTCACTTGTATGAGTTTGACCTCCAGGAGATCTACTCAGGAGGAGTAGATCCCCTCCCTACTCAGGTAGATCTCCTGGAGGTCAAACTCATAAAAGTGTGGGAGCCTTCCTGTGACTGGGTTCCCCAGAATTTTTAACTCTCAGAGTTTTTTTGCACTGAATTTCCAGCAATTAATCAATTACAGTTTAGGTTTTTCTACTTCAGTACTTGTTCCCAAGGTGGTTTCTGCTCCTGAGTTTTTGCTTTAGTAAGCTGTGGTTCTCTGTATTCGCCTGTCTCTTCAATTTTGAGGGCATTGGTTTGCCTTGTGACCTCATTTCTCTGATGAATCTAAGAAAGGTTGCTTAATTATCAGTTTGTCCAACTTTTTACCTGTTAGGACAGAATGGTGACTTCTAAGTTCTTCACATAATTGACAGGAAACTGGAAGTTCATTAATCATTTTTCTCTTTTTTTTTTCCTTTCTGCATGCCCAAGTTTCTATCTGGTATTATTTATCTTTAAACATTTTTCTTAACATTTGTTGCAGTGTAGGTCTATTGGTGGTAAATTCTCTCAGCCTTTCATTTGAAAATGTTTTTATTTTACCTCAATTTTTGAAGAATTTTTCTTAGGTGGATATAGAATTTTATGGCAACAGTTTTATTTCCTTTAAATACTATTCCATTGTCTTCTGATATGTTTTCTGTCATGCATAGATTCTAATAAGAAATTAGCCATCATTCGGCCTGGCATGGTGGCTCACGCCTATAATCTCAGCACTTTGGGAAGCCTAGGCGGGTCGGTCATTTGAAGTCAGGAGCTCCAGACAGCCTGACCAACATGGTGAAACCCCATCTCTACTAAAAATACAAAAAATTAACGGTGTGTGGTGGTGCAGGACTGTAATCTCAGCTACTCAGGAGGCTTAGCAAGAGAATCGCTTGAACTAGCGATTGCGCCATTGCACTCCAGCCTGGGTGACAGAGTGGGACCCCATCTCAAAAAAAAAAAAAAAAGAGGCCGGCACAGTGGCTCACGCCTGTAATCCCAGCACTTTGGGAGGCCGAGGCAGGCGGATCACGAGGTCAGGAGATTGAGACCATCCTGGCTAACATGGTGAAATCCCGTCTCTACTAAAAATACAAAAAATTAGCTGGGCGTGGTGGCGGGCGCCTGTAGTCCCAGCTACTCCAGAGGCTGAGGCAGGAGAATGGCGTGAACCCGGGAGGCGGAGCTTGCAGTGAGCAGAGATCGCGCCACTGCACTCCAGCCTGGGCGAAAGAGCGAGATTCCGTCTCAAAAAAAAAAAAAAAAAAAAAAAAAAGAAAAGAAAAAAGAAAAAGAAAAAGAAATTAGCCATCATTCATATCATTGTTCCTGGTATATATGTTTTTATTTTTTTGGCTGCTTTTAAGATGTTCTCTTTTTGTTTATGTTTAATCAATTTGACGGTCATTTGTCTAGGAGTGGCTTTCTCTGTATTTATCTTGCATGAGACTTGTTGAACTTCTTAGATCCATGTGTTCATGTTTCCATCCAATTTGTAAAGTTCCAGTCATTATTTCTTCAAGCATTTTTTTTTTGCCTGATTCTCTCTCTCTCTTTCCCCTCTAGGACTGTAATTACATGTATGTTACAAATTAGGTATTAAAAGAAAGAAGAAAACTATATTGTAGTAAGGTTGGTTTCTTTCAGCTGGATCCAATCTGCTTTGCAAAATTCTTCCAAGCAAGAACAACATCTTGCTCACACTTACCTATAGGACACCTCAAGGTATACTCCTTGTGAAAGAAAATTGCTTTCTGGAGGTGTCCTCTATACTGATGGAGGGTACAGCCTGGGAAACATGGAAAAAGCAAAGAAGTTGACAATGTCAAGGACATAACAATGCCTCAGACGTTTTCTCAGGTCAGTAGCAGCCACTTTCCACATTCAGCCTAAAAGAGAGGCTATATGAGGAAGGTGAATTTGAAATATAAAAGCAAAGAAGTTATATATATACATAAGACTTTTTTTCCAGTGGTTCATATGAAAATTCGAGAACAACATTGTTCTTCTGAAAGCGATTTCAGGATTCCATGCATCTTATTGGCATTTGGATACACAGTTAAGCAGTAGTGTGCTGGTAAGAGGGTCCTTTAGGGGAAAATTTGTGGCACCTGCTGACTTTCATGATGCAAATAGTGCCACCATGGCCAATTACAAGCTCCACCATGACATCGCTGAGCATGGCTGGAAAGAGCCATGAAGAATCAGCTCTCTTGAGCCAGTGCAAGCTGGCTCCAGCACACACTGAGCTGCAGGATTGTGTTTAGGGCTAATAGCTACTGGCAAATTCAACACTTGTTGAAAATAGACATCACTGAGTTCTAGAATCAAATGCCTGTTGCTCTATGGCCTGCATTTTGGTCATTTTTTCTCCAGCTTTTTGAAGCGGCTCAGTAAATCTCACGACTGTGGACCCCAGACCCTTTGACTTAATGAAGATTGATGTCTTCATTAGATTTTGAAAAGGAATGCTTGAACATTTTATTACCTGGTTGCTGGTGCCTAGTACTCTCTGTTCCATTGCCCATCTCCCCCACCTCCTGTGACACATTCCTGAAAGTGCTCCAGGAAAAAAATGTTACAGACTTGGCAGATCAGCGTTTTCTGATTGTGCAATGTCCTTCCTGAGAAACCCCATTCTCCAAAGGCAGTCATTCTGAAACAAGAGCTAGAAATGGGGGTCCAGGCCACCCCCGGGATGGCAGAATAAGAGGTCAGGTGGTAGTGGACTGGGACATACTGAATCTATAGGAAATGGCATCCATGTGTGTCTCACCAGTTTTATGGATGTAGAAAAACTGTCAAAGAGTTCATTGGAAGGAAGAAAGGGACAAAATACTTCACTTTCATTTAGATTATATTTTGCCCCTTACAAAGTAACTTCATAAACATTATATCATTTGCTCGTCACAAGAGACTGATGAGACATACTAATATTGTGAATATGATAAATATAATAATGTAACATATGATTATTGTGTATTATATATTATATAATTAGATAATATATGTAATTATATGTTGATATATAATTATAATATAATAAATATTTAATATATTATATAAAATATTATATATTAGTATGTGATTATATATGTGACCACATGTATGTAAATATATGTAATATATTGTATATATAAGAACACAATAAATGTTAATAATATAATAAATATGAATATTTATTTTCTGTCTACAGGTGAAGACACTGAGACTCAGGGAAAATAAATGATTTGGTTAGGGTCACACAGATGTTAATGACAGGGGAGGAACTTGAAGTCTGTCTGATTCTAGTCTAAAGCTCTTTCCATATCAGACTGATGCATGTGTGGGTGTATGTGATGATTCAAGACGGTTTCTATCAGCCCTGATTATTTAATCACACTAGGTGGATTACAAACTACCAGAACTTTTAAACAAGGTGGAAATTATGCTACTCTTAAGAAACTTCAGTGGGATCCTGGGTGTCAGAAGTTCTCAAAGATATAGATCAGTAATGCCTCACTTATCCAGGCTGGCAGAGAAGGAGATATACGGCAACAATAAAATGTCTATGTGATTGTTTGCATACCTAAAACTTCCAAAGTTTTTATTTATTTATTTTTATTTCTTGTGGAGACAGAGTCTCATTAGGTTGTTCAAGCTGGTCTTGAACTCCTGTCCTCAAGCAAACCTCCAGCCTTGGCCTCCCACAGTGCTGGAATTACAAGCATGAACCACCGAGCCTGGCCAAAGCTTCCGACTTTTAAAGGACATCATTTAAAATTGTGTTGCACATCACCTTGTATTCTTAAGCATAGAATGCCAAATACAGCTTATTTAACATTTTCTTCTTGACTTAGTGCATCATTGTAAATCTCAATTTGTTTTAGTCTTTTCTTTAATTCACAACCCTCTGGGGCTCTACACTACAAGGTTCCAGTCTGCTGTGCTTTTTGGAGTTCCTGTTTCTTATCTGCTTCTATTGGTGCACTTACCTTTAAGGATTTCTGCTCCCTCTTCTATCTTGTTGGTTTGAATCTGTTAAAAAGTGAGGAACCAGCTCAGATAACCCAGTTTGATTAGACTTGTTGATCAAGCAGGAGCAGATAGGTTTTAAATAAAGGCTGGATGACCCTTCTGGAGTAAACACTTTCTATCACCTTCCTTAGTTTTAGGGGTTGATAGGGGCTGTTGCAGTGCTGCTCGTATCTGTTTACCAGATGAGCTCTCTTGTCACTCAGCTCTGTAGGTGTTGGTGATCAATGGCTTGCAGCTGCACCTTTCACTGAAGCCTTGCCCTTAGCCTACAGGAGCTGATCCACCCAGAAATACCTGAGAGGTTTTTCCCTAACCTCTGGGTGTGGCTTGCAGCCAACCACTAATACAGGGGTATAAAAGCCCAGCCCCCTTGCCTCAAGTTGGGACAATTCTGTAAGGCCATCCTTGTTCCAGTGCTATCTGTGGGACCGGACAGAGACTGAACTGCAGCTGACCGCATATCCTCACTTTGCTTCTTCCCAGCCCTGTCTTGCTTCCCTCACTGCCTTACAAGGTTTCACTTGCATGTGCTTGCAGAAGACTCCTGACTCTGCCATTGCAACCTCTGATGTTAGGGATCTTAACCTAAGACAGGGGACTTCCTGCCCCTGCCCTATGTTTTATATTCTCACCTATATTCTGGAGAGGTAAGATAACAAAAATTCCCTATACTCCTCCCTCTCCTCCAACTCAGCATTAAGAGAGAAGAGAAGCCTAGTCATGAAAGAATGTAGAATAAGAAAAAAATCATTTTGCAAAAGATATCTTAGAATTTCATTCATTTGTCAAATTTTGCTTTAAAGCCTATTATATGAGTCACTGTACTAGGTTCTGAGGATACAAAAATAACAGACACAATCTCCCCTCCCTTCACCCTTTTGAGAACCTCACAGTCTGATGAGGAAACCAACAAGAAATAGGACAATTCCCATACCTCTCAATAAATGCTATTATTGAAGTTAGAACTTATTCATTTAAGAAGTATCTCTAAGCATCCACTATGTGCTAAACATCTGAGGTATAAACTGCAGAATCCAAAGGCTGGAAAAGATATGAAAACTTTTACTTTGGAAATGATACTGGAGGAGGTTCTAGTAGAGCAGGAGGAGTTTATCAGGTGAAGAATATTAGAGATAGTGTTCAGATTGAAGGACAATGTTTTGAAAAGATACAGTGTTCGGCGGGGGGACTGGAACTGAGGAGGAGTTTATCACTGCAGGAGATGAGGAGAGGAAGGCAGGGATGGATGTGAAAAGCTTTATCTGCCAGGCTAGAAAATTGGGGTTTTATCCTGTAGGTAACTTGGAGCCAAGATAGCCTTATGAAACTAAAAATGTGGTCAAGACCATTTCAGTAGGACCATGACTGTCATCCATAGAACAAATTGGGAAGGAAGCAGGGTGGATGCCCATAGCCCCATCAGTGCACAGCTTGACAAGCAGATGCCTACATCAGGCCTTTGTGTGCAGTGCACCAACTGTGCAACAGTATGTAACAGCCCTAATGACCTGTGATATCATGGCTTACTTATGGCATTTGTGTTTCTTTTATTAGGAAAATGAAGAATTCCTTAAGTTCTCTCTTGAAAATTTGATTTGTAAGGGAACTGGAAGTTTTCCTGCTGAGTGCTCCATGTGTAAGAGGTGAGCAGCTACCCATATATGACTTGATAGATCAAGACACAACCAAGGTAATCTCTGCCCCTGACCCCATATGCTATCAACATTGCCTGAGAGGCCACCATGGCAGTCCCATTTCCCCTGACTCACCAGGCTCTCAATCCAGCCTGGGAGATGAGATTTTAAATTTGGGTGGAAGGGTGAGAAGGGAGTGGGGAGGGGAGGGTTGAGAAGAGACAATGTGAGGTCACTGAGGCACGATGCGGAAACAGAAGTAGTGGGAATGGGGAAGAGTGTGGAAAGAAGGCAAAAGGCGAGAAATCAGAGCTGGAAGGAGGTCATTAATATACATCTTCTTTCCTTCACAATATTGCAGTGGGCAGGCTCTTTCTGCTCAAATTCCATGTTATGTACCATGCAACAGTTCCTAAGAGCCCTAATGACCCGTGTCATCATGGCTTATAGCATCTCATCTAGCCTGGGAGATGGGATTTTAAATAATAGTACCAAGTATTTTGATTATTTTATTATTGTAGGGAAAATAGATTTTCCCATGCACAGACTAAGTAATTCCTGCCTTTGTTCATGTTTTCCCTAATAATAATATAAACAACAACAATATTCAACATTGTTTGAACAGTTACTCCATGCTTGGCATTGTGCTAAGAGCTTTGCCTGTATTTATGTCACACAATTCTTCCCCTGAGCCTATGATAGAGTTATTGTTGTTAATTATTTATTATGAAAGAGGAAAGTGAAGCTTGGAGAGGTGACACACCTTGCTCAGAATCACACAGTTGGTGAGTGGCACACTCAGGCCAATCTGTCTTATCTCACAATCAACACTTAAACTACTGTGCTCCATGGCTTCTGCAGCTGTTGGCTCCTTCCTCCACCATTTCAAATGCTTTTCATTCACTTCAGGTTTCCTTCATTGACTTAACTAATATTATTGAGAACCTTCTACATGTATTGGTGCTTTTGTATGGAACTTTCCTACACTGATTTCTACCTTCTTTAAACACTTTCAAGCCTTCAAGGTAGACAGTAAATTTTATTACAGGTTTGTTTAGTTCTCTAAATGTTTTCAGTGGCTTTATTTTGTTTTCTTTCCCAAAAGATTTTTCAGTCATTGCCGGGTCAGGGTCAAGGCTTCAAGGTCCTGATCTCCTCACCAGCACCCAACACTGTGTTGGGCTGAAAGCAGGAAACCCCTGGCCCTTAGCCCCTGACATCAGTGAGGTGAGCCCTGTCCAGTGACTGCATTTTAAGGAAGAAGAAATGCATGTGTGGATCAGATAAGGTCTGCGTGATATCTGGAGAAGAAGATGCCCTATGAGTGAGGATCAGCTATGTTTACCATTTAAATCCACAGAAGCAAGCCAAGATAACAGTCAGAGTCTGTGGACAGAAGTTCATGAAGATCATTGCTTGACAGGTCAGGGTAAAGGTCTCTTTCTTTCAAAATATGTGAAGGGGCAGGAAACGTGTGCACCAGGTGTTTCATCTTCATGGCTGCCTGGGAAAGATAATTCTGTCTACTCGATAAGAACATTGTGCTCCACACATCAGGTTGTTTTCCCAACAGCTATTTTCTGCCTATAAAAATGAGCATTGCTGGCTCCCAGCTTCTTTTTGGAAATCCCTTGGGCCACACACAATAACAAAAGGTATCTTATATTTATACAAAGCTGTCCTCAGAAAAGCTCAAGGACCTGAACAAAGCTTGTTTTCATGTATAAGGGTTCTTATATAATCCCCGAGGGGAAAGGAGCGGAGGGTGACAATTGAGTTAGGAATGTTTTCGTTCCCAGCTAACAAAACGGAAAAGTGAGGCCTCAAGGTGTGACACACTGATGGTCACGAACTGGACAGGGAGTCCTTCTTCCTTACTTCCTGTCCAGGGCGCTGCACCCCGGGGAACGCTGCCTTGTCAGAAACCCCGGAGGATTTGAAAACCTAGGGGAGACGACTGGAGGGGAGAGACTGGGAGAGAAAGCCCAGCCACGTGGGAAGGGACACTGTAGTCTCACTGCCTTCAGTGACTGGTCCTCACTGGTCAAGATTTTGCAACTGTGAAATGAGAGTTCCTTTTGTCCTCTGTGGAACTGATCCTGGGGAGAATTAAAAAAAAAAAAAAAGCTACCCGAGGTAGTACTTCAATAGGGAGAATTGAATCACCCTCTTTAGGAGTTACAGCTAAATCACAGGAAAGTTGAAAAGCCTGAATGGCTTGGAAAAGAAGAGCCATTCGAGCAAAGGGCATACTGTAAATATTTATTCCACACTTGGATACAACAGTGAGTAAGGTATAAGCCCTGCATCATGTAGCAGGAGAGATAAGCACCAGATAAAGGGACCTGTGAATGCTGGAGGGATACAAGGAAAGGGCAGTTACTTTTGACTGTCGTTTTAAGTCAGGACTCCCTGGGGTCCAGAGGGCAGCCTTGCAGCTGAAGCTTGAAAGGTTGGTGAGAACAGTTTTATGAGGTGTCTTCTGCACTGCACTGAGATGGTAGCTCTGCTTTAAAATTGGCTGGGGATCCTTAGAAAACACTCCACCTCTAAATAATCCAATTAAATTGATGAGTGTAGCCCAGGCATTGGTATTGTTGATGAGTTCCTAGGTGGTTTTACAGAGCAACCAGGGTAGACAACCACAAAAAGAGTGTGGGCTTTGGAATTAGACAGTCCTGTTGTAGTATCCTGTGCCCTCGGGCAAGGTCCATGGTGGGCAGTGTGAGTCTTCCACAACTTCACTGTTTCTTCCCACTTCTGCCCACCCCTGTGAAGAAACTCTTCCATGAGAGAATCCCTCCTCTTTGACAAACTTTCCTTGACTGAGAAACCCTAAATTGGGAATCGGCAAACCTGGATTCCATCCCAGCTCTGCCGGTGAGGTACTACACAGGCTTGCTGCATCACACAGGGAGACAAGGCAAAGACACTCAGGATTGTTATTTGCTAGGCACTGCGCCAGGTATCCAACATATCCTGGAGCCTCCATTTTCCATCCGTTGATGTTTAGAGATCAGTATTTGCAAGTTGTAAAGTCCACTTAATAGGCTATGGCCAGATTTTTTTTTTTAAATAGAAAATGTAATAGAAAAATGTAGTGTACTACATGGAAGAAGTGCAAGGATTACAAAGTAGAATTTCGTTTCAGTTATAGATGGATGTGTGTATGGAGTCATGATGTAAAATGTGTTTCACGTTGTGAGTTGCAAGTTAAAAAATTTGGGAGTGCTCATTTTGGCAGCGTATATCCTAAAACTGCAACAATACAGAGAAGATTCCATGGCCCCTGTGCAAAGATGCACAGCTATCTTGCTGTATCTTCACAAACTTTTGAAGCATCCCATCTTTTGTTTTATGTTATGTTTTTCTTAACCACAATAAGAAAAAAAAGTTTGAGAACCATGGGATTATACGCTTTCTAGGACCCATTTCCTTCTACTCTATAGCCCAGGGCTATGCAGCCTACATGTAACCTTTCTGTGACCAGCCTTTCTGTGACCTCCTTTTAGTTAATGCCATGTAATTCTGACCAATCATTTATGTTTTCAAGAGGGAGGCAGGATGTTGTACTGGTTAAAAGTACCATTTTGAGTTAGCTAAGTCAATGCTTGATTGAATTTCTTCACTTATTAACTGAATGACCCAGAAAATGTACATAACCTCCATCAGCTTTAGGTTTCTTGCATGAGATGATAACACCCAGGACACACAATGGCTATAAGGTTAAATGAAATGCTGTAGGAAAAACTCTTAGCACAAACCACCTTGCTCATAGAAGTGCTCAGTGTGTGGTAGCAATTATTACCTGACTTCCCACCACACCCAGATTTTAAGGTACAGTCTGTAATTTAGTGCCTGGCATATATGAAGTCATAAATTGTAAAAAAGGATTCCAGCCTGAAGCAGACTCTCATGTGGAAGAACAGCTGTTCTCTGTTGGCAGGCTCTGTTGACATACAGGTCTTGGGAGGAGAGTCAGAGCACTCTGCAAGTGTCCTCTACCTACACATCCCCTCCAGGCTTTTCCTCTGGCATGGCCAGTGAGCACTGAGAAGGCAAAGGCAAAAGGAGGTGGGTCCTGGCTACAGTTTGCTCCAAGAATCAAAATGACCCTATTTCGGCGCTATCAAAATCAACAGACAGATAGATACTGGGGATCAGCTGTGTCATAAACTGGGCATCTGGCTGAAAAGATTTCAGAAAGAAGCACAAACAAAGAAATGAGAAAGAGCTGGTGGCCAGAACATTAAGAAACTGGGTGTGAGATTCAGACTTTAGACCAGAAATAAATGGATGTCATCAAAGTGTAAACAAATAAGCAACTCAGTAGGTCCTAATTGCCTCAGAAATAGGCTGGGAACCAAGGCATCACCTTATAAATGATTCATTTCAGGAAATACCCACTAATCAATTACTAGGGCTTCTGTGTAATAGTTTCCCCAGACTTATAGGTGGTGAACGTGTGAATTGGATCATTGATTCTAGAATGAGATAAGCAGCAATACTGGTAACCTAATCTACTTAATCCAACTAGCTACAGAGACATTAGCTGCCCTTAGTGGAAGCCAGCCAATTACTGAAGAGTGAAAAGAAATCCATTAATCATGGCAGAGCCTCACCAGCCCAATCTCCCTAGGGCATTCAGTTATGCTGAGAAGATGTTGATGGAGAAGAGGATAATGACCCATATACAGATATATGGGAAAGCGGGGAGGGGGTGATGGGGGAGGGGGAAGAAGCCTCCTGAAATTGCACAGGAAAAAAATGGGCCTTAAAATGGTAAAAACGATTAAAAGAAACATACAAATAGTATTACACAGAGGATTGTTGAAAGTAGCATTAGCTGCAAGTGTATATGCATATTTCTAAAAAGAAAACTTGGTTTGAGATTATATAGTAAAAAACAAAATGTATGTGAATAGTGTTGCCCCACCTAGAACTATGTTGCTAACACAATGGTTTTTCAGGAAAGAAAAGGCAAGGATGCCTGGAAATAGCTGCATCTACTCAGCCCCCATCCCAAGCAATCAAATGAAGTCCAGGAAATTCCATATATAACTAGAAGAATAGACATCCTGGAGCATTTTTGCCACAGTTAAGATTAGCGGAAACAGACCCCCATCAAAGCTAGTAACAAAGAAGAACTAGAGGTGAACAAACTGTGGTGGGTCCCCCTGCCTCTCTCCTGAAAAGGTGATAGCCACGCAAGCCGGATGGATGCAACTAGGGCATGGGCAGTTGCCTTGGCTGTGCTAACAGTCTTTTGTTGTGAGCCCACCCCCATTCAACAGCAACACAGGGGAACCTACTTCTCCAAGGAAATAATGAAAACAAAGGTGGCCAGAGCTCAGCGTATCCTCCTGATTCATCCTTACAATCCCTAGAAGTGGTTGTTAAATAGCAACGGTTTATGATTAGCACTTTCGGGATCTTGTTTGAGAAATCCTTCCCTCTCCAGAGGTCATAAAGATATTCCCCTATATTTTTTCTAAAGTAAAATTTTTCCTTCTCTGTGGAATTAAGAGACACAAAAAGCACAAAGCAAAAGGAAGAGATTAATACATTTCACTTCATTAAAATAAAGAACTTCTGTTTACCAAAAATACCACAAGGAGAGTAAAATGGTCAGCCTCAAAGTGGAAGAAAACCTTTACACTACATCTAACTGACAAAGAAGGGACTAGGACCTGGAATATATAAAGAATGACTATAACTCATTGAAAGATGCGCCCAAAACATGATTAGGTAATTCACAAAAGAAATATAAATGACTATTCAGCATATTTAAAGTCCCTCAACTTCATTAGTAATCAGAGAAGTGCAGATTTGCAAATTAGAATTATAATATCATTTTATACCCACTAGATGTACAAAAAATTATGAAGTCTGACAATATTAAGTATTAATGAGGATGTGGAAAAACAGAATCTTATGTACTGCTGTTGAGACTGTAAATTAGTACATTTTCTTTGGAAAACAATTCGGCATTATCAATCACAGGTAAAGATGACATTCCTATGACCCAGCAATTTCACTCCTAGGTATGTACCCTAGAGAAACTCTTGCACATGTGCACCAGGAGATATGTATAAGACTGTTAATGGCAGTGTATTGGCTACAAAAATTAGCTGGGCGTCATGGTCATGGTGCGCGCCTGTACTCCCAGCTACTCAGGAGGCTGAGGCAAGAGAATCGCTTGAACCTGGGAGGTGGAGGTTGCAGTGAGCCAAGATCGCACCACTGCACTTGAGCCTGGGTGACAGAGCAAGACTCCATCTCCAAAAAAAAAAAAAAAAAAAAGGAAAAAGAAAAAAAGTGTATTAACAAACACACAAGCAAAGCTAAACAAACACTGTCAGGGAATACTTACATTGTAGTCAACTAATTTTTAAAAGCAAGGGTATGATAAACACAAAATTCACGGTGACAGTTATGTCTGAGGGGAGGAGGATGGGAGTTAGGTTAGCTTCAATTGTGTGGTTAATTTGGGGATTCTTTAGTCGGCTGGCGGGTCAGAGTGAGTTCATACTTTTGCACATATTCTGTTGTAGGCACAGACTGTTTCATAATAAATTATTCTCGAACTCCTGGCCTCAAGCAATCCTCCTGCCTCAGCCTTCCAAAGTACTGGGAATACAGGCGTGAGCAACTAAGCCCAGCAAACACTTTGAATTTTAAATTGTTATTAAGAGACCCAGTGCTTGGAGTCTTGGCATCTTTAGACTTTATAATCCTAGCACCACTCATATAGCTACAACCCCTTTTAAAATGGCTATTTCTCTGTAGTTCCAGCTACTCAGGAGGCTGAGGCAGGAGAAAGGCGTGAGCCCGGGAGGCGGAGCTTGCAGTGAGCAGAGTGAGTCGAGATCGCGCCACTGCCCTCCAGCCTGGGCGAAAGAATGAGACTCCGTCTCAAAAAAAAAAAAAAAAAAAAAAAAGGCTATTTCTATCTTTTGTATCTTTGGGTTTTACCCATCTTCCCAAAAGGATTATATAGTTAACCAGATGGCAGGACTTTGAAGGCAGGAACTCTTGTTTTATTCATCTCTGTATGTCTAAGACTTGGAAAAAGATATGCTTTATAAGTTTTAAAAAATCTTTTAATTTTGAAATAATTATAAATTCACAGAAAGTTATAAAAATAATACAGAGAGTTTCCATTTACGTTTCACTCAATTTCTCTCAATGATTATAGCTTATACAACTATAAAGCAATATTAAAACCAGGGATCTACCATTGGTACAATGCCTGTGCATAGTTCATACTGTTTCATCATGTATGTAGATTCACATAACCATCACTGAAGTCAAGACACAGAGCTGTTCCATCACCACAAATATCTCCCTTAGGCTACCCCTTTGTAATCATACCCAGCCCCCTCCCGCATCATCCCTAGCCCCTGGCAGCCACTACTCTGCTTTCCACTTTCGTAATTTTGTCATTTTGACAATGTAATGCAAATGGAATTACATGGTATATGACTTTTTAATTTTTTTTGATACAGGGTCACATTCTGTCACCCAGGCATGCACCCAGTGCATGATCATGGCTCACTGCAGCCTTGACCTCCTGGGCTTAAGTGATCCTCTCACCTCAGCCTCTAGCTGGGACTATACATGCACATGCCACCACACCCAGCTATTTTTTTTTTTTAAATTTATAGAGATGGGAATCTCACTATGTTGCTCAGGCTGTTCTTGAACTCCTGGCCTGAAGTAATCTTCCTACATCAGCCTCTCAAAGCATTGGGATTACAGGTATGAGTCACTGCACCTGGCTGGTATATAACTTTTTGAGGTTGGCTTTTTTCACTGACAAAAATGCCCTTGAGCATTGAGTTGGGTCATTAAAAAAAAAAAAAAAAACCATTCTGCCAACCTCTGCCTTTTAATTGGTGCATTGAGATCATTTATGATGATGTAATTAATATGTTAGGGCTTAAGTATGTCATTTTATGTTTTCAGTTTATTTTCTTTTTGTTCTTTAGATTGGGTGATTTCTATTGTTCTACTTTCATGTTCATTGATTCTTCCCTCTCTCCTCTCTATTGTGTTGTTGAGCCCATCCAATGAATATTTTATTTCAGTTATTGTGGTTTTTAGTTCAGATTTCAATTTGGTTCTTTGTTATATCTTTTATTTCTTTGCTGAGACTTTCTGTTTTTTCATTTATTTTAAGTATGTTTGTAATTATGCATTAAAATATTTTCTTGATAGCTGCTTTAAAATCTTTGCCAGATAAATTCAACATTTATGTCATTTCTATGTTTTTAAATATTTTTAATGTTTTTATTGCAGGTAGTTTTTTTATGATTTCAAAAATTTGCTGTAACATATAGCCTTATAGATCATAGCAATGATTTTATTTTTCCTTTTTCTAATTACATTTTTTTAAAGTTCAGGGGGTACATGTGCAGGATGTGCAGGTTTGTTACATAGGTAAATCTGTGCCGTGATGGTTTACTCCACAGATCATCCCATCACCCCGATATTAAGCCTAGCATCCATTAGCTATTTTTCCTGATGCTCTCCCTCCTGATGCTCCTCCCCCGCCACCCTCCTACAGGCCCCAGTGTGTGCTGTATCCCATCATGTGTCCATGTGTTCTCATCATTCAGTTCCCATTTGTAAGTGAGATCATGCGATATTTGGGCTTCTGTTCCTGCATTAGTTTGCTGAGGATAACAGCCTTCCGCTCCATCCATGCCCCGCAAAGGACATGATCTCATGCTGTTTACGGCTGCATAGTATTCCATGGTGTATATGTACCACGTTTCTTTATCCAGTCTATCACTGATGGGAATTTAGGTTGATTCCATGCCTTTGTTATTGTGAATAGTGCTGCAATGAGCATACTTTTCTCCAACGAGAGATTAAAATAGCTACATCTTACTTGTTTTGTTTGTTTCTTTAAACCATCTTACTACAAGGAAAGGATCAACAGAAGCTGGGTCTCTGTGAGGAATCCCATGTCATTATAATTCCTGATCCTGTATATTAAAATGATATACTTCACAAAAAGCCCGGGATATACCATTAAGCATAACTTGGTGTTTTGATGTTTACAATAATGCAATGTGGTGGGGTCTTCATTTATCATAATGAATACTCAGTGGGCTTTTTTCAATCTGGAAACTTGTTTCTGTGGTTCTGGGAAATTTCCTTGTTTTATTTCTTTCATAATATCTTCCCCACCATTCTTGGTGTTTGCTGTTTTGGAACTTCTATCTGTAGGATATAGTGGACTGTTTCTTTCAATTCTCTAGTAATAACTTTTATATTCTCTTTGGTTCTCTGTTTGAAATGCTTGTTCCCTGGTGTCATGACGAAATAGCACTTGAACATAAATTTAATTTATTCAGCAAGACCATTTTTATTTCCTGCAGAAAGGGTACACTCGCCAGCAGTTTTGCCTCGAGAGTATACCACTGAACAAAGGAGAGAGGGTCATTTATAACCTGACACGTTCACCCTACTGCTGTGTCCATTTTCCATTGGCTGGAACGGAACCTCACATTCTGTATTTGTCTCGATTGGCTAGCAACTTAGAACTTTTTAAAAGAGGCAAAGGTAGAGGAGAACAAAGGAAGGAGGAAGCAACTTGTGGAATGCTGAGAAAGGCAGAAACACCTTTAAATAAGGAAGAGGAACAGGCTGTGACCTAATGCTTGCTTGGACCAGTATAAGCGTGCCAGGGCAAATATTTAGGCTAAATTGTGGAAGCTAAGAACATAAAATACTTTGATTTCTTTATTACAGCTAGCAGATATTTAGGAAAGTTAGCACAGGTCTTTGAACACATTTTGCTTCTAAGAGAAGTTATTATTTATTTCTAATTAAATGGGGAGGAAAGTCTTTGAAGAAGAATCTCTACTTTACTTTTTACATTCACTTATCTTTTCTTACGTTATCTTCCATATTTTATACCTTTATGTTTTTAGAAAATTTTTAATTTTATTTTTCAGACATTTTATTAAATTTTCATTTCTGCTTTCCTACTTTTAATATTCAAGATTTATTTCCTGACTGTTTTTGGTTTGAAGGTTATGCTAGCCTCATGAAACCTCATGAAATGAGGTGGGTGGGTTTTTTCTTTTCCTTTTTTCTGTTCCTGAAAGAGTTGTGTAAGATTAGAATCACAAGTTTAGCATCCCTAATATGATGCTGGATAGTGAGGGATTGCCCTAGTATCCAAAATCCAAAATCTGAGAATCTCCAAATCCAAACTTTTTGAGCGTTGACATGATGTTCAAAGGGAATGCTCATTGGAGCATTTCAGATTAAGGATTTTCAGATTTGGGATGCTCAACTGGTATAATGCAAATATGCTGAAACTCCCCCCACCCCCACCTCAAAAAAATCAAAATTTGAATCATTTCTGGTCCCAAACATTGTATTTTTTAAAAATTTTTATTTATTTATTTATTTATTTTGAGACAGAGTCTCACTCTGTTGCCCAGACTGGAGTGCAGTGGTGTGATCTTGGCTCACTGCAATCTCTGCCTCCTGGGTTCAAGTGATTCTCCTGCCTCAGCTTCCTGAGTAGCTGGGATTACAAGCATGCGCCACCACACCTGGCTAATATATATATATATTTTTAGTAGAGATGGAGTTTCACCATGTTGGCCAGGCTGATCTCGAACTTCTGACCTCAGGTGATCTGACCACCTCTGCCTCCCAAAGTGCTGGGATTACAGGTGTGAGTCACTGCACCCGGCCACCAAACATTTTAAATAAGGGATACTCAACTGGTATCTGTTCTCTGAGTGTTTGGTACAACTCACTGGTAAAATGTTCAAGAATTAGTTTCACTTTGCAAAAATATTAAAAATTATTGATTTTATTTCTTTAATAAATGTAGGATTATTCAGATTTTCTGTCTTCCTGAATTAGTTTTCTCATTTTTTCCCTGAGATGTGTTTATATATCTTAGTTTTCTAATTTACTTGTTACTAATGTTCACTTGTTATCCTGTCACTCTTCTGCATTGGTAATTATGTTTGATTAATTATTTCAAATAGTGTTTATTTTTTCCTTTTCATTTCTTCATAATATCTTCAGAGGTTTGTTAATTTATTAGTTTTTTCAAAGAACTCACATTTGCTTTAATGATATTCTCTAGTTAATCTGTTTACCATTTCATTAGCTTTAGCTTTTATATTTACTACTTTTTCTACTTTAGCTTTTATATTTATCATTTTTCTACTTTATACATATTTTGTTACTAACTTCTTAAGTTATATATTTGGCTTGCTAACTTGTTAGTCTTTATTTTTTAGAAAAGCATTTTCCCCCAGATTTTGCCCTAAGCTTTGGTTTTGCTGTATCACATATATTTTTATTCTCTTTTCATGCTAAAAATTAAAAATGATTGTTAAATGATTTATTCTTTGACTGGAGTTATTCAGAAGCATGTGCTTAATTTTTTTAAAAAAGAGTTTGGTTGTTTCATTATTGATTTCTGATATAATTGCATTTTAGTCAGATAACTTTTGTGTAAATTCTGATTTCTTGAAATTCTTTGAGATTTATTTAATGGCCTTACACATATTCAATTTTCATATGTGTTCGTGTAAGTTTGAAAAAAATGCCAATTTACTAAATTTTAGATACATTCTTTCATATATCATCATTATATCAAACCTGTTAATTAATTATATTAGTCAAGTTCATATTCTTACTGGTTACTTTGCCTACCTGATCACTCAGTTACCAATGGAGATATATTAAAATCTCTTACTATAATGAAGGATGTATCAATTTTATATTTGTTACACCTTATTAGCAACTTTAACTTTTAAAAAACTATGTAGTGATTTATTGCCTTAAACAATGTTTTGCTCCTTTAAGTTGATTTTGTCTGATGTCAATTTAGATTTTATTTAGTATTTGCATGATAATATTCATCCTTTTAGTCTCAGTCTATTTATGTCCCTAGTTTTTAATTGGCAGTCTTGTAAGTAACATACTGGTGAATGTTTTTTGAAATCTAGTCTGACAGTCTTTGGCTTTTAACTGGCGCATTTATGCATTTACATTTATTGTGATTACAGCTATATTTAGATTTATTTTACTTTTTATGTTGTGTTTTCTATTTATCTTTATTTCTATTTATATTTCATATGTCTTTTCTTCTTCTTAAATACTTTCTTTTGCATTGCGTTTGTTTTCCCATTTCATTTTTCTCCTCAATTAATTGCAAATTATATCTTTATTTTTATTGTTTAAATGATTCCCTATAAATTTAGAATGTATTTTAATTTAGCAAAGGCTAAAGTTGATTCATTCACTTATTGTTTTCCCAAATAATATAAACAATTTAAGACACCCTTAATTCTGTTCACTCCATCCCAACTTATGAGTAACTGCTATTATTATCCAGTATTTTAGTTCTTGTAGTCTTTAAGCCCTCAAATTACAGAGTTGCTTTAGATTAATCCACTCATTTAACATTTTGTTTGCTCACTATTTCTTCTTACATCTCAGGCTTCCCTGGGGGCTCATTTTCCTTCTTTCTGGAGTAAATCTTTTAGACATTCCTTTAAAAAGAATCTCTCAATTTTTATTTTCTAAAAATATTTTTATTTTGCTATTGTTCTTCAAAGATCATTTCTGTAGTAATATCATTCTAGGTTGATGGGTTTTTCCTCTCTGCTTAAAAAAAATCCATTATTTTCTGATTTTTTGTGACTATTGAGAGTAGGCCCTACTTTCTCTATTGAGCAATTAGATGTCAATCAAATTTGTACCTATATCGGTAATCTGACTTGTTCTCTGGCTGCTTTTATGATTTTCTTTCTTTTTTTCATTAAAAAAAATTATATTCGCTTCTCTTTTCCTTCCTTCTTCTTTCCCTCCCTCTTTCTTTCCTTGTTTTGATATTCTGCAGTATCTTACAATGTATCTAGTATCTAGCCTCGAATCTCTTTTTATTTATTTTGCTTTACTTGGTAACATTTGGGAAAATTCTTATTCACCATCTCTTTGAATATTGCCTTCTTCTACATTTTCTCTACTACCTCTTTCTTATACTCTGATAAGCTAGATGGTACATATCTTAATTATAGTCTCCATGTCTTTTTTCCCCCAAATATACATGTTCATTTTTATTTTATTTTATTAAAAAAAATTCAGCACCTGGAAATCAACATTTTGTTTTTTTAGAAAAGGACTGATAGCTTAAAACTTGCAGGGTTCTGTTAGTTTTATAAATGTGTGTGTTCAAAATATTTTGATTAAGAACATTTTAATCACAAGGCCAGCATATGTTACCATGAATCCAGTTGAAATCCAGACCAGTAAAGATTTGGTTATACAGCTTGTGATCTTTTCTGGGATTGAAACATCACACAGGAAAAAGTCTTGTCTGGTAAAGTTGCTTATAATTGCACTTTCCTCTCCATTGCTCAAGTCCTTATTTCAGGAGCTCTAATCCAATTTTCTCAGACCCCATCTCCCTACTGGCCAACAAAGGTTTCATGCTGGGTCTTGCAAAATTAAGCTATAAGCTTTTCTTCCACCAAAGGTTTGAATCTGAGCACAGATGTCAGAGTTAATCCAGTCACCCCAGGCCCTCTTAAACCCATAGAAAAGTAGATTTGTCTTACTGCCTTTTTAATGGTGTGGAATTTTCCTCTGCTCGGCAGCCCTCCTCACTTTGTTGGTTATACCTAATTGGGTTTATCTTTTTCTGAACCAACATCATGGGAAGACCTTTCGGCAAGTGGACTGTATTTCTTTCTAGGGCTTAAAATGTGGGTCATAGACATCTGTAGAGACTAAATATCCACTAGGAATCCTTATCCCACTCTACTTGTTTGTTCTGAAAACAAAACTGTCATCAGTCACCCTGGAAAACAGAACCTGGGGTCTTAAGGATGTTGTAGCAGTTACATGATATTACAGCTAAACTGAGTATGCCCAGTGGTGTTAATTGGGGTCAACTTCCAACATGCTTTTGAGGTCTATGATGCTACCACTACAACCCAAGTCTCTGAAAGGGTGCAAAGTTATCAACAGTTCAACTAGATCCATGGTCTTTTAGATAAGTCACTTACTATCATAAGTGAACATCTAATTTGAGGTCAGGTTTCCTAACTAAGCATTTGGCTTTCAGAGCAATCTCTAGTAAATTTCTTATATACCTGGTTCTTGGCAGTAGAGTTTAAATAATATAGAAATACTTATTTCAAATCCTGACTGTAACACTTTTAATTGTGTGACATTGGGCAAGTTATTCAAACTCCATTAATTTTTCATCTGCAAAATTGAGACAGTGTTGTTCACCTCAAAGGTTTGTTGTGAGGACTAAGGAAACTGATGTATGTAAAACACCTACTATATACATGCTCAATAGATAGTAGTTCTGATTGCCTTATTGACAAGATCACATCCTTAGTTCTGCCAAGAATAGCTTGCTGACTTATTGCCAAGAAATATGGGCTACAGATTTAGGTTCAAAATTGAATGGAGAGCAAGAACCACCAGCCAAGTTGGAGACTGGCAGACTGATTTCCTATACTCATCTTGGCCCAGTATTTGGTAGACATGTTGCAATATTGCAGAAAATGTGAAACCAAGGGGAGAACTGGAAGAACATGAGACAGGTTGGAGTTATGCAATTGTTTTGCAGCCCTGGTCCTCTCTGTTGCCACAGCTCGAGTCCACAATTCCTCATTGTGTACCAGGTCTCTGCTGCCTGCAGCTTCTCTTTCTTCTCACTCTATGATTTATGAGGTCATTTTGTCTTGTGGGTCAGAAGATGGGGCCTAAGGCACCAAAAAGAGCTATGTTGAGTGCCATGGTGGTGACAGAGGCGTGATAAAAAATGACCATAAGAGACCAGCTAGATTATATGCTAGATGCTGCACTAGGAGCCTAAGCAACAATGGCCCATGAGACATGGTCTCTGTCCTCAAGGAGTTCACCACAATCGAATGGATGGGAGAGACAAATGTACTGACAGTGTCACTGTAGAGCAGTGGGTGACTCTTCTGGGAGGTCAGAGAAAGGGACATGAGTGCTGAGAAGTAAAGGTGTATATAAGGAGGTAGCCAGAAAGAGCAGACATGTGTGTGCATGCATGTACTGTGTTTAGGTAGGAGCAGGAGAGTGGGGAAGAGACAAGATAAGATGCATTTGAAAACTGTACCTGCTGTGAGGATACACCTGGTGTGGGCTGGGAGGTGAGAAGGAGCAAGGGATATTTGAGAAGCTGTTTGCTCAACTGCGATTGGTGCCACTGGTGTCATATAAGAGGCTCTGTTATCTACAGAGGATTCCCTAGTGACCTGCACAGGAACGAGGAAGAGTTTTCTGCCATGAAGACCCTACTGTTAGAGCAAAATCCTTTTTTCACTACTTCTCTTTGGTGTTCCTTTCTTCTTGTCTCTTCCTCTTCCACCACCTCCCAAATGTTTGTTTGTTTTCGCATCCCCTGTGCTTTGTTGAGAGATTTTGCTGCGATGTGGGAAATCCCAGGGAACAAACCCACAGTGGTCAGGTCTAGGGTGAGGTCCTAGACCTTCCTTTCAAGGGGTACCTATTAACCGGGCACAAACACTTGCTTAGCTCCATGTGGCATTGAGCCCCTCCTTTCGCATTCAACCCTGATCTCTGAGGGCCTCTTTACCAGCTTCCCTCTAGGAGAAGGTTTTTCTTTTAGCCCCTACTCAGAAAAAGAACCATAGTGCCTCTTCCAGCATCTCAGTTCTCCCTCTCAACTCCTGACTGAAGCTGTTTCACAGTCACCTGATCTAGACTGGGAAAAGCAGCTCTGTCTCTGAAACAATAGTCAGTTTCTCTCTCCTCTCCACCTGCTTTCTTTCTCTGTCTCCTTTGTCTTTCCCTTCCATCTCCCCTTACCCTAATCCCACACAAACAAGTCTCTTGGCTGTCCCTGTCTTCAATTTTTACAACTTTTATCATGACCACCCCCACTCCCAGATTCCTGGTCTCTCAGCCTTTTCTGTGCAATCCCAAATTCATATGCTTTTCTAAAAGTGTAATTAACTGATATTTATTGAGAACCTAATATGTACTAGAGGCTTTATATATATTAACTCATGTAATCATTGAAAAAAAATCATGTGGAGTACGTGTTATTATCTGTATTTTTTAAATGAGAAAATGGAAGTTCAAAGCTATATGATAATTTGCCCAAGATCACAAACTGGTGATTTCAGCAGAGCTAAAATTCAAATCAGGTCTGACTCAAAAGCTCCTGAGTTTCACTTTGCATTGTATGCATTTTTTTCTGATTATGACATGTTTTCATAGAAAATGTGAATAACTCAGAAAAACAAAGATGCACCCTCCTATATTTCTACATCCTGATTATTACTATTTATGATTTCTGTTCTGTCCTTATGCAGTTTAAAATACATAGTTATGAAATTGGCACATATATATGAGTATATATTAATATATTATGCATATATATACATAATATTCTGTACTATTTTTACCTAGCATTATTTTTCATATCACTAGATAGTTCTCAAAAATGAAATTTTAAAAGAAAAAACAAAATGAGATTTTAAAAGAAAAAATAAAAAATAGAAACGTGGTTGAATATAATATGCTGTATTATATTCAACCATGTTGCTATTATTAGTGTTTTATTTTTTCATTTAAAAACTTTATAAGTAATGCTGGGATAATAATACTTATAAAAAAGTTTTGGAGCTCCTATTTGATTATTTTTAAATATTGGAAGTAAACATTTTAGGTGTATAATACTTTCAAGATTCTTGACCTATGTCCACAAATTAAATTCAAGAAAAACTATACTTATTCACATTGTTATCAGAAATATATAAAGTCATCTCCCAGAAACCTTCTAACAATAAACTCTTAAAAATATTTGTCAGTTGTTTGCTGACAACAATTACATCACTGTTTAGATTTGTAAATTCTTGGATTCCTATTAAATAGAATATTTTTCAAATGTTTACTGATCATTTACATTTCTTCTCAGTTTCCTTTTTTTAGAGCAGGGGCTGGCAAACTACAGCCCATGGGCCAAATCTATTTTTGTAAATAAAGTTTCACAGGGTCTCAGCCATACCCTTTCATTTATGGAAATGCTCCCTTGCAGTTCTGCAGAGATGGGTAGTCATGATAGAAACTGTAGGGTTCCATAAATCCTAAAATATTTCCCAGATGGACCTTTATGGGAATGTTTACCCACCCCTGTTCTAGAGAACACACTCCTGTTTTGGCAATCTCTTATTCCCTTTGTCTTGGGTTTTCAGTACTTTCCCTGTATGTCTCAGGCTGATTTTTTTTTTTTTAAACTCTCTTACTGTCAGTAAGAGAGACATGTCTGGACTAGATGCTTGCCAATAGGTAGGATGCAGGAATTTCCCTCGGTCGCCCTTGTTGACCACCAGCCTGCTTGTTGAATCCCTTCTCAGGTCTACAGAAAAGTGATTGTGTATTTTGTTGTCTAATTTCCAGCGTCCAGCTGGTGCTCATGTAACATAGCTCTGGGTTCCAAGGGAGGACTTTCTGTCTTTGTCCACAGATTGTTTCTCTAATATAAATCATTAATGAAGTCATTGGTAATTCTATTGCTTTTGAAAGACAATACAATTTTTAAAAGCATGGATCCTAGAACCAGATTGTTTGGTTGAAAGTTCAGGTCTGCCACTTACCAGCAGTGTGAATCTGGATACATTATTTTTTCCTTGTGCCACTTTCTCATCATTTGTAAAAATCATAGGGCTTATGCTATTACATTCCTCACAAGGGACATGGAGGAGACAGTGCTTATTGAGATATTCATGAGCTTCCCAACATTTCCCAGCCTCCCTTGCTGTGACTGGGGCCATTTGACTAGTTCTAACTGGTGGACTGGGGGTAGAAGTATCATGTGTCATTGCAAGGCTGAGGCAGTTAAGAGCTGCTTTGCCTTCTACCACAGAGCACTTGGGTGGTATCACAAGATGGAGAGAGCCTGAATCCTTGAGTTACCAGTAGAAGAGAGTCTCTGCTTGCCTAAATCAAACTTGGCATGAGCAAGAAATAAACTTGTGTTGTGCTAACTTAATTACTGAGATTTTGGAGTTTTAAATTTCTTTTTCCTACAGCATAGTTTATGCTAGTCTAATATAGGATTGTCCTCAGAACTAATTAATACATAAAATGCACATTAAGTTCTGTAAAAATGTTTTCTTTTCTTACTCCTCTTCTTCTTATTATTAAAAGGACCACAATTATTAGAATTGACTCTTTTGTTTTCCACTCACATCTTTATTATTTTATTTATTACTTATGAGGAGCCAGCCTTATATAATGCATTTGCTACACACACACACACACACACACACACATACACCCACCATGTTGTTTTAGGGAGGTTGTTGTCTCCAAATAAATCTAGAAATTTGGGTTGGGGTGGGGGAAGAAAGAGTTCTATGTCCATCTCAAAAGACAGCACTCACATATTCAATTCTTCTTAGACAGACTCTGTATCTCTGAGCAAGACAAATTAATCTATGTTTCTTTCTACCTTCTCTCAGGCTGCTGGAGTTGCTCTGCTTCATGAGAAAAGCATAGGACAACCACCATTTTGTTTTCTCAATACACGTCCTTGCAGATGAACACCTCAAACCACATGCTTTACAGTTAGTAGACATTTCTCCCACATTCTGCAGCGGGTGTTTTATCTTTCAGTGTTAGCATTTTCATCTTTTTTCTTGGTCTCCGTTGGTTCTTTATTAAACCATCAGTCTTGTTTCTTAGGGTCACACATCTCAGGCCTTGATGAACATTCATTTAGCCATGCCTCTTATGTGGAGTACATTCAATCCATACATTCTCAATAAAGTTTTTTGCCTTCTAAACTTGCTTGTTTTGAATGTTCTTTCATTTGTTGGAACACAGGACACAATGTTCTTTCATTTGTTGGAACACAGAACACAGATATAATTTAGAGAGTTGCTGGTGTTCAGTATTCTCTGTCCCTCATATTGTTGTTCATTCCAAATAGTAAACCATCCTATGTTTCTTTCTTAAGATATCCAAGCTATGATCTAACTTCATTATTCTTGGATAACGTAACTCGATTATTCACTGTCTACATCTTGAGCCCCAGTGTGTATCATCTCTTCATGCTATTTTGGAGTCAGTAAATTTAAGAAAGTATAAATGTGCCAATCATTCAACTTTGGTGGAAAAATGAGTAGGGGGCAAATCCTAAAGGGCCATAAATGCCAAATCCAAGGTCATTAGAATTTTGTACCATAGGGAACCTGGTAATTTGGTGCAATATGCATTATGGAAAGGTGATCCTGCTAAGAAATATGGAAGTCAGTAAAGAGGAGAAAGATGGTAAGGCCTTGGACAAAGGGAGTGGGAATGCGGATAGAACCCCAGAGCATTTGGTTTACCCATTCAACCTTCAGGAAATAGAGAGGAGAGAGATCATAGTTGAGAGGAATGTAGAATTGATAGGACTTGGTGTCGGGTTGAAGAAGCCAGAGATATGTGACTCCAGGTTTTTGATTTGAGTCACTGTGAGTACTGGTGTCGTTTATTTATCAAAACTCAGCTCACGTGAAGAGAAGATTTTTAGAGAAGATAATGTATTTATTTATTGGTTGTGTTGTATTTGAGATATCTTTGGGACATTCTGTTGAGAAGTGTGAAAGACATTTGTACATATAGGCCCAGAACTCAGAGAAGGGAACCGAAGTAGAGAGGAACAGAAAATCAGCTCAGGTAATCAATCCTCAGCTTTGAACAAATAGCTGGGGTGTGGCAGCGCTACAGGGAGAGCCCTGAGAGGTGTGAAGGAGCAGCTGGGCCAACCTGCCGGATGGCTGCAGTGTCACCAAAGGATGACATTAATCTGCTTTGCAGTGTGAAACTTAGGGACTCCCTGACATTCTAAAGGAAAGAGAATATTGAATGGGGAGGGAGTAGGTTTCCTGCAGTTTAGTTGCTGAGCTTTGGAGCCAGCAAAAGCTGACATATTAATGTGATCTCATTAGCACCCACATGCAGAAAAGCTTCCCCATTTAATCTTCAGCCATTATCTTACTATTCAGGACAGGAAGGCCTCCTACTTACCTCTTCAGAGCATTCCCTTGGTCTTTCTCTCCTTTCATCCACACAGAGACCTTTGCCCCAAATGGTGGCAGCATATTGTGGAAATAGCTGGGGCTATGGATACTTTTAATTCTGAACTGAAATGCTGGGTAGAAACTTACTAGCTATGGAGAGCTCCTTAAACTACCTTGCTTCTTTGAGCCTCCGTTTCCTTTTTTGTAACCTCACATGTTGAGAAGATGAAATGATACAAATATTTGGTGCAGATCGATTTCTTTCTTTTAATTGATTAGTACTTTTTTGCTTTAAAGTAAAAGCAAAGTAGTGAGTTAACATCTCACCCAGAGACATTTGTTTCCTTTTCCACAAAAGAGTACTTTCAGAAATACAAATCAAAACTATAATGAGATATCATCTTACCTCAGTTAAAATGCTTATTAATATGTACTATTAATATGTACCCACAAAAATTAAAAGTTAATATGTACCCACAAAAATTAAAAATAAAAAAAATTTAAAATAAAAGTAATGTGATTTTTTTTTTTTTTTTTAAAAAGAGTGTTTTCATACACCTTCTGGCAAAGGTTGTAGTAAACTTTCATTGAGGTACAAGAACCTCACCCTCATTTTAACGAGTGTTGGTTTCAGCTTCCAGTCGATATGTATCTGATAGAGTCTGATGAATTAACTGGATTACCCTTTCAATTTGACGAAGTTTCAGAAAACCATTGTTCAACAGAACAGATGGGTCCTCTCCTCCTTTTTATGTAAGCTTGCAAACTGCAGTCAAATCCTCTGATAATTCAATCTTGTCTGACACAACTTTGTATTTCTGAACACCATGGCGGAAGATCACTGTTGCTTCTGCTGCTTTTTCTGCCCAGGAGGGCCTCAGCTACCTCATTCATCTCCTTAAGGTTTGTAATCTCAAATTTCTGTTTTATTTACTTGCTGTGATTGTTGACTGAATTGCATATCCTATCAGTAGAACTTGGTCTGGGAAACCATGTGAATTCCTTCATCTTTTGTAAGTGGTATAGAAATTTTATTGGGATGTTCACATGCCTGATAAAGGGTAGGGCTCTGTCCACCAAAACTCTTGTGGTCATAGCGTGGTTACAGCTGCAATGGGAAGTTTCCAAACTACCCAAGATGAATTTTAGTGCTTCCTGTAGTCTTCCATCCAGCTTCTTCAGGCCAGATTCTTAAACAATGTGGGGTCTTATCTTCATCGTTGTTAGCCTAGGTCCAATGACACTGAGGGTATTTGGGAGAGCTCATTCATAATTCCTGATCTTGCATTCCAAAGATACCTGGAAGGTGAAACTTACGTCTTGAGGGTATTTCCAAAGTGAAAGCCATTCTCTCTTGGCCAGCTTTGTGGGCTTGCTAGGAAAACGAACCATTGCCATAACCTTTAGCATCCATGTTATCATCTGACATTTCTTTGTCCCTTTTAAGAGTTAAATACTCACAGTTTTATATTTCAAAGTGGCCTATATCATACTACGAAGAACACTTTGTTTCATCTTAATCACCTTCAGAAAAATGACCCAAGGTACTACCCTTAGATATTTGTAGGCACTTTCCTCATAAGTCCTCTTATTCTAAATACTTAAAATTATGAACTAGTAAAATATTATTTTACAACTTATGCGAATAGTATCTTAGTTTACTGAAAGGCTTTTTTATGTAACCATGGATTCTTTTTTTTTTGTCTTTAGAGTTGACCTTCTGTTTTCTGAAGTTACTTTAAGGATCATGTTTCAGAAGGAAAAGAAGCCTGGCATAGAAACCACTTCAGCACCTGTTTATCCAGCACGCAGGGTGAGGACACTATTAGGCGTGAAAAAACAATTTCATGGGTATTAGGCTATAGTTCCAGGACTCACCTTCAAGGACTGAGGGTCTTAGGCTGCTGCTATGAGGATGTCAATGCCAGGGTCCCTGAGGAAGAGGCCAGATTGAATATTGCTGAATTTGTTTTCTGAATAAATATTTAGAAACAGCCACCCTTCACTTTTCATCTTTTTGCCTGCACACCTGATTAAACATTTATAAAAATAACTGCAAAGTGAAATTATCACCACAATGAGGACCAGATGCAATTGTACCTCCTGGAGAAGAGAGTGAAGTGGATGTGGAAGAAAAGCATGTAGGGATGATCAGGAACGGAGACACGTGGGGGCGATGAGAGATGGGTCTCAGCAGAAGACTGGGGAGGTCATTCTGGAAACATTCCTGTCTCTCGACCAGGCCTGGCAGGCTCAGGCTGAGCCAAGAACTCATAAATACCTCTAGTAAGTGAGTTAATCATTTAATAAATACGGAAACTATGCATGGGCCTCAAGGTTAAAGGTGAATGGGCAGGGTTTCAAAAACAATTTCATTAAGTAGACAATAATAGACTACAACTGATGGCTTGTGTTCCCACATTAAAACAAAAAACTCTTTCAAATGAACTAATGCACCCTGAGTTCAAAATAATAAAAAGATATTAGAAGACTGAGAAAAACTGAAATATTAAGATATAAGTAAAAGAACCATATGATATGTACCATATAGCAGATATTGGAAAGCTACTTGTGTATATATTAATCTTGCTGAATAGAGATAGTGGTTCTATGAGGTCAGGGCCTTGTCTTCATCTTTCTGTTCCTCACAGCATGTGTGATTAAGTTGAATTCAATACACGGGAATTCAATTCAATTCCATGTAACACTTGCATTGTGGTTATGCATTGTGTAATTCAGAAAAAAATCAATAAAATTGTCTATAGTATCAATAATTCCTTACATTGGATTTAATTTACCTGCACCTCCAAATTGAAAAAAAGGAAATGATACACTCATTATTTAATAAGATTAAAGTGTATGTATTAAGCAACTGGAAGAAATCCAGCTGTGATGTTTCACCCAACAAAGTCAAGTGGACTGAAAATGAAGAACTGCTAACAGCAGTAACAACATCAAAACACTCAGAGGAGAGATGCTGTTCTAAGTGTTTTACATGTTAATACACTTAATCATCATAAAATCCTATATGGTAGGAACTGCTATTAACCTCATTTTACAGAGAAAGAAACAGAAGCACAGAGAGGCCACATTACTTGTGCAAAGTCATTCAACTTAGGCTCCAGAATCTCTGCTGTGGACTCCTGCATGACTGTACTGTGAAATGGGATGGAATAAAGGTAGAAGCAAAATACCATGAAATTACAAGATGATAGGGAGTGTTTCATCTGATAAATTCAAGGAAGCCTTTATAAAAGGGTGCCATGTAAGTTGAAAGAGTAGGTTAAATTTCAGCAGATGGAGAAGAAAGCATGTCTTTAAAACAATTGTGGACTTGGATGGAGGAATAGAGGAAATAAAGGAGGATATTTCAGAAGAAAGAAAGAAATGAGAAAGAATATGGAGAAAGAGAAGCTCAAGGCTATTTGGGGAAACAGTGGATAAGGCAGTTTGGCTGGAGAAGACATTTGTATTGCTGATGCAGGAGATCACCTGAGAAAGGTATGGATGAGGGAGGTATTAACTTCGCTCCTTAAGGCAGTGGAGGCAACGGGAAGCTATTGAAAACTGTTCAGCTAGGAAGTGACATGAGTAGAAAATTTTCATGGCTGCCTCTCTACCAAAAATTAGCCTCAAAACTTGGAAATCCATCCTGCCTGATCACTGAGTTTAGTTGGAAGTCAAGGCCAAATAGTGTGGATTTCAAAAGACTCAGATCTTAGCTGTACAATTAGGCTATACTGTTTGCTTTCTTTTATATGTGAAAGCACTATTGTAGTTTCTAACACTTTGACATTTGCTTTTGATGATCAAAACATATGAAAATATTCCTGTCCTTATGGAGCATATAATCTAGTTGGATAAGATGCAATATACAAGCTAAAGTAGGTATAGCAAGGCATGGTGGTGTGCACCTACTCCCAGCTACTTAGGAGGCTGAGGTGGGAGGGTTGCTTGAGTCTGGGAGGTTGAGGCTGCAGTGAGCCATGATCACACCACTGCACTCCAGACTGAGTGGCAGAGCAAGATCCTGTCTCAAAAAGAAAAAAAGATAAAATAGGTAAAAAGAATATAATTAAATATCAATTAAATAAATTACACATTAAATATTAAACAAATATTCCTTAAAGAATATTAATATTCTATAATATTATATTCAATAATAATATTAAAAGAATATACAAATTATAGTGATAAAAGGAAAGGAAAAAAATAAGAAGGGAAGAGGGACACAAAGGGTGGGCATGTTGAAATTTAGATGTAGTTTCAGGAAAATCTTCTCTAAGAAAGTGACCTTCAAGTAAAGACTTAAAGGAGTTGAGAGGGAATTGTGTGAATATTTAGGGGAAGAGCATGCCAGCAAGAGGAAAGAGCAAGTGCAAAGGCCCTGGGGTGGAGGCATGCCGGGAATATCTGACCAAGGAGGCCAAGAGACTGGAGTAGAGAGAATAAGGGTGTTAGTAAGTGGGATACAGTGAGTGAGAGGCAGATCACATAGGCCACACAGGGCACAAGGGCACAGCTTTTACAGCTACTGTGGTTATGGAGCAGAGGATTAACATGATCTGACTGATGTTTTAATTGGATCAGTTGGCTAACATGTTAAGAATGGGCTGTGAGGATAAGGGTGGGGTAGGAAGCAAAGTCAGGAAGGAGGGATACTTGTTAAAAGTAGGGTGGTAGCAATGGAGGTGGTATTAAATTCTGAATATCTTTTGAAGATAGAGCCTATAGAATTTTCTGACAGATAAGATGTAGAGTGTAAGAGGAAGAGAGAAGTCAAGAATAGCACTATGGATTTTTGCCTGCGTGACTGGATTATGGGAGGATTATGGGAGGAGTTTTTTTTTTGGTGGTAGTGGAGGGAGAGTTATCAAGGGCTCAGTTTTGGATGAGATTGGTTGGAGATGTCTATTGGACATCCCAGTAGACATTTCGGACAGGAAGGTTGATGTAAGATCTGGAGTTCAGGAAAGGGGTTTAGGCTAGAGACACACATGTTGGAGTTGTAGCACACGGATGGTATGAAATCTATAACCTGGATGAGATCACCCAGGGAGTGAGTGTCCATAGGAATGAGGAGGCCCAAGTACTGATCCATGGGCACTGAACAATCAAGGATTGGAAGGATGAGGACAACCAGCAGAAGAAGCTGAAAAGGAATGACCAGGGAGGTAGGAGGAAAACCAAGTGAGTGTGACGTCCTAAAAGCCAAGAGAAGAAAAGGTTTCAAGGAGAAGAAAGTTATCAACTGGGTCAAATGTTGCTGATGGGGTAAGTCAGATGGGACCAAACTTAGCAACACGGAGGCCTTCATGACATGGAAAAGAGTAGCCAAGGTCAAAAGGAGAGAGGGTGGCTGTGTTGAGAGGCTGACCTTTTAGCAATATCATTCTCTTGGCTCAACATCTTCTTAGGTGAGTGCCTGGGGGAGAAAAAGCCCCTTTTAAAAGAGTACTTCCAGGGAGCTCTGCCCTTGCATGGCTTTCACGATGTGTTCGTTTGTGGATTTAAGTGTTTTCTTGCCAGTAAATTCATTGATTGAACCCTGCTTTGGGCCAAAGCATGGTGCTAGATGTTGTGCTGATAAGGGTAGAGGAAATTCAGAGAAATAGAAGACGTCATGCCAGTGGTCGCTATAGTGCCCATCACACTTCCCCTTCCCTCACTTCTGGAAACGTGTCTGTGCAGTTTCGATGTGGCTAAAGCTACCTTACCCCCAACCAAGAGCAGGCAAGTGACCTAGGTCTGGCTAAACAGAATGGCGCCTGCAACAGTGAATGGTTCAAGGACCATGCAGCCACCATCTCACCAAAAAGCTCCACCCTCTTGCCCAATAGTGTGCCTGGCTTGGGGAGTTGGGGGGTGAGTGGGTTGAATGGGCTGGAATGGGGAGAGGTCTTCAGCTCCCCCTAGAGGCCAAAAACTGTCAATGCCCATAACCCAGGAGGCTGGGTGGCTTCCGGAGGGCAAATGGCAGGCTCCATTCCATCAAGGAGTGGGCAGTTGTTACTGCGGGGAGGTCCCTGGCAGTAGGGCAAGTCATATGGGGAACCTCCCTTTCCGACTGGCTCCCGACAGCTGACTCAGTAAGTATTTCAATGGAGCGACCTCAAGAGTGGCCTGGCTGTTCTGCATTATCAGCATCCACTACAAAGCCACATGATAAATGACGGCCTGTTTCCTCGCTTCTGTTTGTAAGGGCATCACGAAAGGACATCATACTCAACAGACGTGCTGGGCCAGCTCTCCCCCTGCCCACAGCCTCCACCCCGCCACGAGGCGCTCCCCAGTGTGTGATTGATCACGGGGATGGCACAACTCCAGCCCTCGCTGGGGAGAGAGGAAGGCTGGGCAGTGGGGATTAAAGGGGATGGAAAAGTTAAAAGTGAGAATTTTTATTTTTGCAATGTGCCCCTCTGCTAACCATTAGTTCGAAGCTTCCTGAATGGAAACAAATCAGGAAATAGCAGTGGGACTAATAAACTCTTACTGGGGAACAGCTGGGGATAGCGTTGGGGATCATGAATAATACCACTATTGTGTTGGACCTTGGGCCATACGTAAACTTGGCTAATATTCATGTTTCTCCCAATATCCGCATAGTAGTCCCACAGTTTATTTTTCTGGACAATGAAAGTGAAATTCCGGCTGAGCACAGTGGCTCATGCCTATAATCCCAGCTTTTGGGAGGCCAAGGTGGGAGGATAGCTTGAGCCCAGGAGTTCAAGACCAGCCTGGGCATCACAGGGAGACCCCTATCTTTATTTTTTTAAAAAGGAAGTGCAATTCCAAAGGTTAAGTGATTTGTCCAAAGTCATACACAATGAATCAAGACAGAACAAAAACTTGAAATTGTGTTCTTGCAATATAGTTTCTTCACCCCTCCAAGCAGGGTGTTCACTATGTGCTTGATTTTCCTGACTGTGTCCTCCTGTTACCCCTTCTGCCAGGGGAAATCCAGCTCATTGCAGTCTCAGCTCACATGGCTGACAATATTACTTCTTGACACTAAGCCACAAGATGAATACCCTGGAATCCCATTGCTTTCTCAGGTGATTGACCTGATCGACCTGATACTGCCTTAAGCAAAAGCACATCAGACCTTAAAGATTGTACCATTGTCTTTTATTCTCTTCTCCTTCTCTTTGTGGTAGGGACTTTTGTTATCTTGATCTTCCAATTAAAAACTTTGTTTCTCACATTGATTTTAGCTTCTCTTTCTGTTCCCTCACTCATGCATTTGTATATCAAATGAATTTATGAAGCATCAATGTTTACTGAGCACTTACTATGTGCCAGGTGCCATGCTAAGTTCTGGAAGTGCAGTGGCCCAATTTAGTCTGAGGGATTAAAAAATCTTTCCCTGAGGAGGACTGACTAAGCTGGGACTTGAAGAGTGCATAGGATTTAGCCAGGTGAAGAGAGGGCCAGAAGAGTATTGCAAGGCAGCAGGTGTATACATTTGGAAGCAGTAAAAAGGAGGGCCCCTTAGGGAAATGTCAATGCCTTCAGTAAGCAAACAGGGGACTCAGAAAGATACAGCTCTAGAGGAAGAAAGGCTGCTGGGGAGTGTTGATTGTCTACCAAGAACACTGGTGGATTAGTCCATTCTCACACTGCTATAAAGAACTGCCCAAGACTGGGTAATTTATAAAGGAAAGAGGCTGAGTTGACTCACAGTTCAGCATGGCTGGGGAGGCCACAGGAAACTTACAATCATGGCACAAGGTGAAGGGGAAGTAAGGCACCTTCTTCACAAGGTGGTGGGAAGGAGCAGTGCTGAACTATGGGGGAGAAGCCCCTTATAAAACCATCAGGTCTTGTGAGAACTCACTCACTGTCACAGAACAGCATGATTCAACTACCTCCCATTGGGTCCCTCCCACAACACGTGGGGATTATGGGAACTACAATTCAAGGTGAGATTTGGGGGGAACACAGCCAAACCGTATCAACTGGGAAGCTATGGGGGTTGTAAATACACAAGCTTCTAGCTCACCCTCTCTTATTCTAGAACCCTAATGGCTACGAGAGAGAAAGCCAAATGCATTTTGAAAAATCACCTGAACACCAGGTGCATTTTTTCAAAAACGCATCTACCCCAAGAGGAAGGGGTAGATGTGACTCTGCCTCTTCCTCTTTAACAATGGGGTTTGAATTCACAGATGATTACAGTAAATTCATCAGCCCCAATGGAGGGAGGGGGAGGGTCAGTTCTGTGAGGTGTTGGTCATCACTTAGGTAGATCTAATTTCCAGAGAGGCCCTGAACAGAAAATAGTTAAGAGAACTCCAAGGACCAAGGTGATCAAGAGAAGGGCATTAGGCAACAAGCAAAGCCAAGAGGGAGCAATTCAGTCTGAAAGTTCTGTGAGCCAAGGCCAGAATCCAGGAGAGCTTCAGAACGCGCTGAGCCATACTCGTAACTGCAAGGGGATTCAAAACACGGGGATGGGGCCCCTTGTCTCCAGCTGATTTGTCTTGGGTGTGCCCTTTGGATTCCAGGTCTCATTCTCCACCCGGAGAGTGGAATCTTGGAAGCTGTTCCCTTTTGTTGAGCCTTTAACCTTTCCTTTCACTCCGGCTCACCCCAATTCCAAAAGCTGCCCATTTTTTCATCAACGAAACCATTTCATGATTGCTCCTTCTTCAAAGCCACTCTCTCTGCTACCCACAGAGAATAACTAACTGCTGCCTTGTCTCAGACCTCCCTGACAGTGAAAGAGAGAGATACCAGATCTTGCTGTCAACTAATTATCATGGTCCTGCCTCAGGGCCTTTGCTCAGGCTGCTGTGCCAGGCTGGAAACTTTATCAACATATCTGCCTAGCTACTCCCTTCACAGTAAACCTGTGCTCAAATTTTACCTTTTTCCTAAGGCCCTCTCTATTGTATTTAATACCTTACTTGCCCAATCCCCCTACTCCACTTTACTTTTTCTTTTTTTATATACCTATCTTATAGCATATTATCTAACTTATTTACTATGTTTATTGTTTATTTCACCCAACTAGAATATAAAGTTGCTGAGGGCATGGGTGTGACCCCAGAGCATAGAGTAGTGCCTGGCTGCTGATTAAGTATCCATTGAGGGATGAATGCTCTTTCAGCCAGATAATGCATTACCTTCCCCATGATTACCTTTATGCTTATTGGCAGTGGATGCTAATATCATCAAGGTGCACTGTGTTATGTGGAAGTACCATCTCTGCTCCAAGATCCTCTGAAGTATTCTTGATATTCAGTACGTTCCTCCTGGACACATAGGAATAAAACAAAGGATAAACAATTAATCTCCGATAAGCATCAAGGATTAAAGAGAAAAGGGTTGATGCCAATAGGCAGATTTGTAAACAAATGCTTTTTAACTAGGGGTTGATTTCTGAGCCCTGAGAACTGTCCCTTGGTATGAACTCTCATGAAGTCAGAAGGTAGCAAGCCAGCAAACATGGACCATGCTGCAATCAACAAGGTCAGCAAAGAATTTACATGCAGGAAATCTTCTATTTTTAATATTGCAATTGCTTTCCTGTTTTCCTTTATTCCAAATGTTACCACAGGAGCCCAATTCCAAGAGTTTTGTTTGAATGCTTTCCTCTCCTATTTTTCTTTTTTAAATTTGGATGCAACCTTGTATTTCCAGAGAGCAAATGTTCTCTTGTTATTTTAAGAAAACCAGGAGGCTGGGTCATCTGTCAGGCTGAACAATGCTGGATGGATCTAAAGTGTTGGGGTCCCAAGGGTGGTGATTCTAAGTGGGAAGGCTGAGAGTGAGCTCCCTCTGGGGAAATGTAAAAGGATATGCAACAAGCAGAGGGTTGAATTTGTGCTGGGTGAGCCAGCCCAGAGAAACAGGAGATGTGTTGCCAAGCTGGCAGAACTTGCAGTGAGTATCCAATAGTCCAGCCCCCACCCCACTCCTACCTCACCACATCCCGGTGGAGTTGAAGAAAGACATTCCTTTCATGCCCAAAGCAGTCCGAGCCCCTCCTAGATTTTTCTGGCTAATTATCTGTTCTTCAGCTGAGGTTTTGTAGACCTTGTATTTTCCAAGCACTAAGATTGCAAAGTTTTGGCAACTGTTTGATTATCACTCAGCAATGAAACCTATTTGCTTTATCTTTTGATGATTAGCTCTTTGTAGTGCCATGGTTGGCAAAGGCTGGGAGGGAACAGAAACAAACGTGGTCAAGAGATTTCCTGAACATAAATTCTTTCTTGTAATGCAATTAACACGGAGCCACTTCTTGGCCTGGCTAATGCAGAGTTCACTGTGTCCCAAAGCCCAAGGCTTGTCCTCACCTCGGTGTGGCTGAAGGAGTGGAGTTGAGTTGATGGATTCTTGATCCTTCTTGGAGTCTAATCCCTCATCTTCAATCAGCCTCCTTGGCCCCAGGTTATGCACCGTTTCAGCTCTGTGGCAGCAGTCCCAAGAAAGGCACTTCCCTCTCTGGGAAGCAGCCCCTGGACTTCCTGACTTAACCTTGCAGATGTTTCCGTAATTTCTCCTGGAAGTCTTGATGGTCTGGTGCCCCTGCAAGCCCTTGATTCTTGCCTGCAACCTCTTTCTATGTCTCGTGTTTGGTTTCTCTGAGTCATATTCAGATGCCCAGGTTGGGTCCCTCTTTGCCAATGGCTGGATCTACCTATTTTTCTAGTGACTCTGACAGGCTCCTGAGAGGAATGGTTTCATAGAAGGACTTTAAGCACACTCCTCTCTCACAAAGGCAAGGATTAGCATAGTAACTCAGACAGGAATGACTGCTGCGTACCTGACCCAGAACTTTTCATATTCAAAATGATTTCACACATTAACTGATTAATCCAAGTGGAGTTGAACAGTAAGCAACACTACCCTATACTAGAAGAGAGAACCTGCTGAGGGTAAATAATTCATCACTGGTCAGGGCAGAAGCCCAGGGAAGTGCTCTCACCACCAGTAGCATCTCCAGAGCAGGAGTTACATTTTAGAAAAACAAAGCCTCCTACCTTATAAGAACCAAGCATATAACCCCTTGTTCTAGTCACTCAGCACTGTTATCTCAGGTATCCATGTACTTTCAAACTGTTATTAGTTGAGCCATAACTGGCCTATTAATATAACATATCTTGTTCTACAAAGAATATATAGAAAATACATATAATAAAATACAAATTTAAAATTAAGTAGCAGCACCAGATAAATGAAATTAGAACAAGTGCGGAAGGGAGATGAGCAAACCCAAAAGATCTTACACACTTGCAATGACTGAGCAGTAAATTTGCCTCAGAGCTTCCTCATGGTGAAAGCAGCGAAGGAAACATGGTCATTTATTATGCACAAATGGAAAAATACCTTTTCCTCAACAAGTGAAGTATTTTGCTTTTAGCTCTGAAGGAGTTGTCTCATGAAGGGCTTTAGCAAATGAAGTAATGGTTTTTATAAAGTTATCTCCTTCATAATATATCTATTAAGTGAAACCTTGGGTAGGTCATGGAACCTCTCTGAACAGTGTTTTGCCATTGTGTCCATCCGCTTTAGGGAATCCATCACCCATGCCTCGGCAGAGCTGAAGCTGATTCAGTTTGATGTATGTATCCAATGACTTCATGTGTGAAGCACGTGTGCTAGGTCTTCTGGGAATATGAGATTAAAATATATATATATGGCTTTTGTTCCCTGGGTCCATAGCTCAGTGATGCGGAAAGAAATACACAAATAATTGTGTATACATTATACAAAGAAGCTTATTGTCTTAGTTGGTAAAGTTTGCTATAATAGAATACCATAGATTGAGTGGCTTAAACAACAGAAATTGATTTCCAATAGTTGTGGAGGCTGGGAAGTCCAAGATCAAGGTACTAGCTTATTTGGTTCCTGGTGATAGCCTTCTTCCTGATTTGTAGGTGGCTGTCTTCTTATTGTGTCTCACATGGTGGAGAACAGAGAGAGGAAGCAAGTTCTCGGGTCTCTTCTCATAAGGGCACTAATCCCATTCATGAGGGCTCCTCCTTCATGTCCTAATCACCTTCCACCCAAAGGCCCCACCTCCTATTACCATCAGCTTGGGGGTTAGGATTTCAACATATGAATTTGAGGAGAGCACAAAAATTTGTCCCTAACACTTGTGTTTAAAGTCACTATGTGTTTAATGATCAAAGGGCTGCTAGGTATCCTTGTGATGTAACTGTGTTATGAGGTTGGGCCCACATGTCTCTGAAATTACTCAGGAATGATGACAGCTACAGATCCCAGGATTCTTTCTGACTAACTTGGTGAGATTTATGCCAATCCCTAACCTGTCCTCTCTAGCCAGGTACTCAGAGTTCCCTGTAGGCAGACCTGGGCCACATGCCCACCCTGGGGGTCTGGGTATGCTTCATTAAACCACAGAAACTGTGACAAGGAAGGTGCAATTGTCACAGGGAAGATGTGGGTTCTATTACCAAAATAAGGGCTTCTGGGAAGCACAAAGCCACAAATGTCTACTACCTGTCTTTTTCCTTTTCAAACACAGTTTATATTTGCTAATCTGGATAATTTAGTTTCTTCCGAGATCCATGTGACCCAGAATTAGTTATTATTTTTAGCTGAGTTTGGGCAAGACACAGAGGACATATATCATTCACTTTTCTTATTATTGGGAGAGAAACAGTTAACTATAATGAAGTGGCCGTTCTACTTCCTTTTCTGGCAAAAGCGGCTTAATTTATAAAATGTTCCCTATCACCTGGCCGCTGTTACCAAGGAAGCTTGGTGGAAACATTCCAGCACTTGTGTAATTCCTTCAATCCTGCACTATATTAGCCACCAGACCCTTCTTGGGTCACTTGACCCCCAAAGAGCAAGACTGAAAAAAAAACAACCCATATACACTAAAAGGCTTACTGTGAAAAATTAATCAGCTCTTGATATGAATTATGGCATAGGACCAAGGAACACTTTCACATGTATACTGGGTAGGGGGGAGCCCCCTTATGAATATACAGTGAACCCAAGGGAACCTGGAGACTGCATCTTTGACATAAATTATTTTCTTCTCCCAACGTGGATTGGATGTTCACTCTTACTCAGTTTCATACTGCAAGTGTGAGAGGACAGGTGGCTTGACGAAACTCCTCAGAGATCTGTCTCTCTATTTAGATCATATGGTAATGTGTTGAATATTTGTACAAGTCAGAGGAATGTACGAGTAGTGGCACAAGCAATGTGAAATGAAGAACCATCTTCAAATATCACTTTTTTCCCAAAGCCAGTTTTCTCCACTGCATATGTAATATGTCATTATGGAAACATATACTTGAGATGTGTTAGCCACTGTACATATATGCAGAACAGACTTACCTACCCAATTTTATAGTAGTCTAGAAATCCCTTTTTCCTCAAAGATCCACTTGAAAAATGTCCCCTAAGATATCTCTTTTGAATCTCAAATTCAACACGTCTAAAAGATCTCAGAATCATCTCTTCTCTCCTCACTCCCTTTTCTCTAACTGTATATCAATCTTCTTGTTTATCAATCTGTCTTCCCTTCAATAAGTATCTACTGAGCTCCTTCAGTGCAGCCATTACTAGGCAAGCCACCAGGTATATGATGGGGAGAAATAGCAGGCACTGTCCCTGCTTATGAAGCTTCCTATCTGATAGAGGAGACAGTTGTTACTCAAACAATCATAGACACAAATGAGGAAGTATAAACATAACAAGATCTAGAAGGAGGAGTAAGCGCAGTTGAGCTTTCCCTCATAATTACCCCTGAGTCTATTCCTTCTTCCCCTTCACCATGGCCAAAAGCCTTGGTCATTTCACACCTAAATCACACCGAAGACCCTCTGCTCTACTCAGCACAATGTGAGTACTCATCCTTGCCAATAAACCTTGTACATTTTTGCTTGGGTATCTTGTTCTTTGAATTGTTTTTCCTATTTGACCCACTCAGCATCATAATCTATCAAATTCTACCACTTTGTAAGACTCAGTAGAAGTGTGATCCCTTCTTTGAATTTGTCCTGTTATCTCCAGTGAGAATGGATCCTCTACCTCCTGCCAAGAAGGATTTTTTTTTGTCCTCATCTTTGGTGGCATTTCTTACATACTGTGGTCATTAGTGTGCGTCTTCTGCCCTGTTCATTTATAAGTGCCTGAAGGGCAAGGACTCAATGTAGCAGTTACCTGTGATTCTTTTGGATGTGCCAGCACCTGAAGTTCCTTCCTACATTTAAAAAATTGAGTCTCTGTTGGAGATCCAAATCACCTCTTTCTGTAGAAGCTTCTAGATCCTCATATTCCCAGTCTTCCTTGTAGTTAGGGTGTGGATGTGTGACTTATAGTTTTCCAAAAGATGCCCCAAGTTAGGTTTTGAATGGAGAACTAATGTTGCAAAGCAGCAAGGACATCCAAGAGGCTTTCTATTGGCAGTGGCAGTGCAGCAGGAACAAGTCCCAGGGGGACTAGTGGTGGCAGTGCTGATAGCATCTTCCAGCACCCCTGACAGTGGAGTCAGTGGTGACAAGTTCCTCACCAGATTGGGTCTCTGATGTGACTCTAGGCTTTTTTCTGTGGGCGTCTCTTCTTCTCTCTGGGATTCTGTGAGCTACTCAATATCCTTTTATAAATCCCTTTTCTGCTTACCTCAGTTTCTTAGTCTATATATATTGCGGTAACAAAATACGTTATTTTAGACTGGGTAACTTATAGATAATAGAAATGTATTTCTCACAGTTCTGGAGGCTGGCAAGTCCAAGATCAAGGCACCAGCAGGTTCAGTGTCTGGTGAGGTCCCCGTCTCTTCTTCCAAGGTGGCACCTTGGACACTTCTTCCTCCACAGGGGAGGAATGCTGTGCCTGTGCCCACTCAAGCCCTCTTATAAGGCACCAATTCATTCAAGGGGGTGAATTTCTCATGGCCGAATAACCTTCTAAATGCCCTATTTCTTAATACTGTTGCATTAGGGATTATGTTTCAACATGAATTTTGGAACGACTCAAGCATTCAAACCATAGCACTCAGCCAGTCTATTTTAGTTTCCAAAGATACTAGCACAGAAGCTCAATTATTTAAGGAACTTTATAAATATTTGTAGAGTGAATACATAAGAGAATTTATTATTGATAGCTATAAGAGCATCTCTAAGATTGGGTTTCCTCATCCTTAAATAAGTTAATAATTCCTACTCCAAAAGAATGCTACAAGGATTGAATGAAACAATGTATGCACAGCAACTAGCACATAGTAAATAACCAGTAAAGGGTAGTAATTATTGGTAGAAATAGGGATCTGATGATGGTGATAAGGAAAATCAATGAATTAATAAATCAATCAATGCCCCATGCTTGCAACAGAAGAAGAGAGTCCTTCCCTGAGTGACAGATAGAAGAGTCTCTCTCTCAGGGACATATCACCTAGTCTTCTAAACTTGCTTCATGTAACTGATAATCAGACATTGGTTGCCTTTGTGTTTCCATGAAATCTGTAGGTTGTATGTATCGGCTTGTCACCTAGATGGACCAGTAAATGGAACTCTGTGTGAACAGCTCACTTGAGAGTGCACACTTTTTGCAACATTACTTGAACTTGAGATCTTGAGGAAGAGCCAGCATTTGATGCAGGAGTCCAACATCAGAAAAAACAAGGCTAAAATACTCTTGGCACCAAATCCTGAGCTAAAAGGAGAGTTTTTCCAAAGAACTGGAGCACCCCTTGCAGGACAATAAAGGAACTTGAAGAGTAAGAGTTGAAAATTGTCAGAAAGGCAACTATGTACTCCAAGGAAGAGAAAGCAAGAATTTAAGCAAATAGCAAGGAGAAAAAAGCTCTCAGCTGGCTGGATAGTGAGGAGGCAGACACTGATGGATGCTCTGAAGCCAGCTGCTGAGAAGTAAAGGACAGGATTAAAACCGTATGACGTGGCAAGAAAGACCACTGGTCAAATGTTTGTCTGTTATACCTCTATCAAACCTACTGTTATATCTCTCATATTCTCATATCCAGAGCCTGAATTTTTGGTATTTTGTTCATCATGGATTTTTTCCATTGATTTAGATTTCTGCAACATATTTTATTAAAATATTTATCCTGATGGTAGTTTTTTGGTGTCCTCTTAAATGTTGCTTCTCATTCATCTCACCCTGATTCTGGTCTTGCCTATGCCATTGATCGTTGAGAAATACTCCCATATATGGTCACACTCACCCCTCATAGCAACCCAATAGGTAGGTATCACTAGCTCCATTTTGTGGTGTAACAAACCGAGCAAACTGAGACAGATTAAGTGCCTGCCAAACTTTATGCAGCCAATTGAAAAGTTTAACCTGTTCAAGTTGATCTTGAACACAGGCTACATTCTTGCCACCAAAGCATTGCTGCAGTCCAAGGCAATAATACAAAGACACTATAGGGAATCAAGTAAGAATGGAATGAAATACATGAATAAAATTCATCTGAAGAAGTATTATAATTGAAATGGAGATCATGAGATGCTTAATGCAAGGCGACTGTAGTGGTCTGAGCAGTATTGCTTTCCATGGAGTATTTGATAGGTAACTCTCAAAAAGTTTGTTGAATCAAATATTTTCACTTTTCTTATTCAGTATTCTTTGCACCAAAGAAACATCTTTCTCAACAACTTATTTAAGCCATTGACTAGATTTAGCATGCAAACCAGTTCAATGTGTCAAAATCCTACTTGTGGCTGGGTGCGGTGGCTCATGCCTGTAATCCCAGCACTTTGGGAGGCCGAGGCGGGTGGATTACCTAAGGCCAGGAGTTCGAGACCAGCCTGGCCAACATAGTGAAACCCTGTCTCTACTAAAAATACAAAAAACATTAGCTGGGCATGGTGGCGGGCGCCTCTAATCTCAGCTACTTGGAAGGCTGAGGCAAGAGAATCGCTTGAACCCAGGAGGTGGAGGTTGCAGTGAGTCGAGACTGTGCCATTGCACTCCAGCCTGGGCAACAAAAGCAAAACTCCATCTCAAAAAAACAAAAACAAAAACAAAAACAAAACAAAACAAAACTCTACTTGTGCACTCCTGGTCCATCATAGCAACCTGCTTTAAGTATTCATTTATTCCTTAGTTAAAACCAGGAATTAGTTTCCCTTGGATACACACCATCAAAGCCATTTTTAATTAAATTCTTGGCAGAATGCAGGGAGAAACATTTGATTAGCCAATCTTCATGAGGATGATATTCATAAGTTGTGTGGAAAAATTGTTTTCATTATTTAATAATTATAGTTCATTCTCTCTCATATGCTTATCTGCATATAAACATATATGCAGCATATAAACAATCTGAAGCATATAAACAATAATCTGAAAAAAAAACCCAAAACCTCAAGACATTTGGATTTTGGCCACAGGTAGAAATGCCCCCAGATAGCCTTTGCAATGCAATCTTTTGCACTAAGCATATTTAGGAAAGCAGGAGGCTCTTCCTTTGAAGTGCTTAGTTTGGAATTTAAAAAGTGCAGCCTTTCATTCAGGAGACTGGTGGATAAATATATGCCATAGAAGACCCATGAAAGGGAAAGCCTCACCAGCTTCTTCACACACGTGCTTTTCGTCTGGGTTTCAGCGATGCTAAGAGAATTCAGATTTATATGTGAATTCTATTTGTCTTGTTCAACTTTCAGTGCAGAGAGAACAGCCATTTATATGAAATGAATGCATGGAAAAAGTTGTTTCAAGAAAAATGATTGTGATAGAGATATTCTCTGTAGATACCTCTGGGGAATTGGCTGTTATTAAATATTATTGAATAACATAGTTAAATGTTCCCAAAGGGAAAGTTTCATATAAATTTAATGTCCCCAATGAACTATTCATTATTTATTTATTCAATACATATTGATGGTTTAGGAATGTTCTAGGAGCTGGGGATACAGCAGTGACTAAGGCAGGCCACATCCTTGTCCTCTTGAAGCTTACATTCTAAGGGACAGACAGGCTGGTGTGGTTTGGATTTGTGTCCCCACCCAAATCTCATTTGAATTATAACCCCCTATATTGGAGGTAGGGCCTGGTGGGAGAGGATTGGATCATGGAGGTGGATTTCCCCCTTGCTGTTCTCATGATAGTGAGTGAGTTCTCAGGAGATCTGGTTGTTTAAAAGTGTGTGGCATCTCCCCCTATCTCTCTTCCCTCCTACTCCAGCCATGTAAGATGTGCCTGGTTCTCCTTCACCTTCCGCCATGATTGAAAGTTTCCTAAGGCCTCCCAACCTGTACAGCCTGCAGAACTGTGAGTCAATTAAACCTCTTTTCTTTGTAAATTACCCAGTCTCGCATATTTCTTTATAGTAGTACAAGAACAAACTATTAATAGTACACGGGCTATAAGAAAACAATTAATGGAATAATATAATTTCAGGTGAAACATGAAAAGCATAAATCAGGGTTAGTGATAGAGATTGATGGGATGGTTAGTCAGGCTATTGCAGCAGGATATCCTGGGAATATCTTTCTAAAAATGGACATTTGACCAGATATTTGGATAATATGAATGCTTAAGCTGTGTGAGAATCTGGAGGATGTCTTCCAAATGGAAGAAGCTTTTAGAATGTGAACTCCATGAAATGAGAAACTTTGTTGTGTTCACTGTTGCATCCTCACATACTCCACATTTGATACATCCTTGTTGAATTTTTGCTCATGAAAGACCTTGTTGTGGGAACGATTAAACAGAGCAGCAAGTTGGAGCTGAGGGAGTAGGGGAGGAATCAAGTTGTAAAGTTGTCATTGTTCCCGGTGTCTTTACTAATAGAGCCTCTTTCAGTCTCAACACTGCCTGGTTTGGATGGATAAATTATATGTCCACTTTCCTAACAGGCTATGGTAAGGAGTTTGGATGTAATCGTGATGGGAAGTCAGCAGAAGACTTTGAGTATGGGAGCAGTGTTATTTTCTCTGTTAAAAATAGATCTTTGTGGAGATAAATATATTATGGAGGTGGCGGTTGGGGGGTGTTAGGCAATAGTGGAAATGAGGGGACAGTGAGGACAGTTAGTAGGTAATTACAATGATCCAAGTGAGAGATGATAGTGATATGGACGAGGGTGATAGCTGTGGAGGTGACAAAAGTGGGCAGATTGGGAATATAATTTAACATAAAGATGGTAGTCTTGTTGAAGATTTTAATGTGAAGTAGTAGACAAAGAGAAACCAAAGAAAACCCCTAGGATTTTGGAGATACTGTAGGAGACACAATTATACAACCTTGAAGTAAATGAACCTTCTACTTTGGGCAGGTTAAATTTGAGGTCCCCCGTGAACATTAAAGCAGAGATACTGAGGAAGAAGTTGTATACACAGGTTTGGAGGCCTGGTAAGGATGTGGAATTCATCAGTATATAATTAATATTTAAAGCCATTGGACTGAATAGGATTTCCTAGGAACTGAGTAAGGATGGAGAAGAATGAGGACTGGGTCTTGGAGCACTGCAGCATTTAAAAGTAAGGAATGAAAGAAGCTAATGATGTCTCAGAGGATATTGAGATATACGAGTAATTGGGAAATTAATAGAAATAAACACAAAATGGGCCTTAGGTTAAAGTCAAACATCATAAATCTAAAAAATTTATATTTTAAAAAAAGAATGTGTACTTTTTAAAGAAAGGAGAAAAGGTGAGAAAAGAGAAAAGCAGCACACATCATAAAAAATACAATAAATTGAAAACATAAAATAAGGCAGAAATGTTATGGTATTAAAATTATTCTAATGAATACAAATGGTTTAATTTTATCAATATAAAGAGAGAATTTCAGAATAAAAAGATTATAACAATTTGCAGTCTGTAAGAAACACACTGAAATCAATAGGATATCAAAAATTTGAAAATAAAAGGATGTAATAAGCTATATTAGATAAAACATGAATCAAATTAGATGGAGTGGTATAATATCTGAAAAAGCAGAATTCAAGGTAAAATATGTCATAAGACACAAAGAGGATGTATCTTGGATAAAAGAATATGGAGTAATAACATGTAAACATTAATAAACCACATAAATACCCATGAAGTAAACTATATAACCTCAAGAAATACTATGCAACAACTTGAAAAAGTTTAGGGAGAATTACTAAGTCAACTATTATAATTGGAAGTGTTAACATTTCCCTCGCAAAAATGATAGATCAAACACACACACAATAATCAGAGCTTTAGAACATGTGAATAATACAATTAATGATCTTTAGACATTGTGTGTCCAGAATTGGTGGGTTCTTGGCCTCACCAACTTCGAGAATGAAGCCGCGGACCCTAGCGGTGAGTGTCACAGTTCTTAAAAGCAGCGTGTCCAGAGTTTGTTCCTTCTGATGCTCGGATGTGTTCAGAGTTTCTTCCTTCTGGTGGGTTCGTGGTCTCACTGGCTTCAGGAGTGAAGCTGCAGACCTTCGTGGTGAGTGTTACAGCTCATAAAGGCAGTGCGGACCCAAAGAGTGAGCAACACCAAAATTTATTGCAAAGAGCAAAAGAACTAAGCTTCCACAGTGTGGAAGGGGACCTGAGCAGATTGTCCCTGCTGACTGGGGCAGCCTGCTTTTATTCTCTTATCTGGCCCCACCCACATCCTGCTGATTGGTCCATTTTACAGAGAGCTGATTGGTCCATTTTACAGAGAGCTGATTGGTCCGTTTTGACAGGGTGCTGATTGGTGCGTTTACAATCCCTGAGCTAGACACAAAAGTTCTCCATGTCCCCACTAGATTAGCTAGATACAGAGTATCAACACAAAGGTTCTCCAAGTCCCCACCACAGTAGCTAGATATAGAGTGTGGATTGGTGCATTCACAAACCCTGAGCTAGACACAGGGGGCTGATTGGTGTGTTTACAAACCTTGAGCTAGATACAGAGTGCCGATTGGTGTATTTACAATCCCTTAGCTAGACATAAAGGTTCTCCAAGTCCCCACCAGACTCAGGAGCCCAGCTGGCTTCACCCAGTGGATCCTGCACCGGGGCCACAGGTGGAGGTGCCTGCCAGTCCCACGCCGTGGGCCTGCACTTCTCAGCCCTTGGGTGGTCGATGGGACTGGGCACTGTGAAGCAGGGTCGGCACTAGTCGGGGAGGCTCGGGGCGTGCAGGAGCCCATGGCATGCCGGGGGAGGCATGCCGGGGGAGGTTCAGGCATGGCAGGCTGCAGGTCCTGAGCCCTGCCCTGTGGGGAGGCAGCTAAGACCTGGTGAGAAGTGGAGCACAGCAGCTGCTGGCCCAGGTGCTAAGCCCCTCACTGCCTGGGGCAGTGAGCCAGCTGGCCACTCCGAGTGCAGGGCCTGCCTAGCCCATGCCCACCTGGAACTTGCGCTGGCCTGCAAGCGTGGCCCGCAGCCCCGGTTCCTGCCACGCTTCTCCCTCCACACCTCCCCGCAAGCTGAGGGAGCCAGCTCCGGCCTTGGCCAGCCCAGAAAGGGGCTCCCACAGTGCAGTGGCGGGCTGAAGGGCTCCTCAAGTGTGGGCAGAGTGGGTGCCAAGGCCAAGGAGGCGCCAAGAGTGAGCGAGGGCTATGAGGGCTGCCAGCACGCTGTCACCTCTCAATTGCATATGCATACGCATAGACACACATTCTTTTTCTCCATTTAGTTAATACTCAACAAAAGGAAAATACAGCTATTTTTAAGCACACATGGAACCTTTACAAAATTTTTAATTATTTTTTAATTTATAAAAATGTATGGGGTACATGTAAAAGTTGTTACATGTATATAATGTGTAGTGATCAAGTCAGGATATTCAGGGTATCTGTCACCCAAATACAATGCATTTTTGTTAACTATAATCACTCTACTCTGCTACCAAACATTGAATTTATTTTTTCTATGTAACTGTGTGTTTATACCTTTTAACTCACTTCTCTTCATTCTCCCCACTACATCCCACTCACCTTTCCCAGTCTCTGTCTTCTATCTTTTTACTCTTTACTGCCATGTGATACAATTTTTTAGTTCCCACATATAAGTGAGAACATGTGATGTTTGTTTCTTTGTGCCTGAATTATTTCACTTAATATAATGACCTCTAGTTCCATCCATATTACTTCAAATGACATGATTTCATTCTTTTTATGGCTTAATAGTATTCCATTGTGTACATATGCACCTCATTTTTTAATCCAACCATCTGTTGATGAACACTTAGGTTAATTTCATACCTTTGCTATTTTGAATGTTTTGTAAATAAACAAGACAGTGCAGTTATCCCTTTCATATACTGATTTATTTTCCTTTGGGTAGATACTTAGTTGTGGGATTGCCGGATTCAATGGTAATTCTATGTTTAGTTTCCTGAGAAATCTCCATATTGTTTTCCAGAGTGGCTGTATTCCCACCAGCAGTGTATGAGTGTTCGCTTTCCTCTGCATCCTCACCAACGTCTGTTATTTTTTGTCTTTTAAATAGTAGTCATTCTGATTGGGGTAAGATGAATATCTCATTGTGGTTTTGGTTTGCATTTCTCTGATGATTAGTGATGTTGAGCATTTTTTCAAATGTTGGCCATTTGAAAGTCTTCCTTTGAGAATTGTCTATTCATGTCCTTTTCCCTTTTTTAAATGGGATTATTATTTTTTTGTTGAGCTCCTTGTACATTCTGGATACGAGTCCCCTAATATTGGAAAATATTTGAAATGATTTTTTTCCCACTCAACAGGTTGTTTCTTCTATCTGTTGATTATTTCTTTTGCTGTGCAGAAGCATTTTAGCTTAATTACATCCCATTTGTCTGTTTTTGTTGCCTGGGCTTTTAAGGTCTTAGTCATAAATTTTTTGCCTCAACTAATGTTCAGAAGAGTTTTGCCTAGGTTTTCTTTTTGTATTTTTATAGTTTCAGGCCTGATGTTTAAGTCTTTAATCTATTTTGATTTGATTTCTGTATATGTCAGAAATAGGGATACAGTCTCATTCTTCTGCAGGTGGCTATCTCATTTTCCCAGCACCATTTATTGAAGAGGGTGTCCTTTCCCCAATGTAAGTCTTTGTTGCTTTTGTCCAAGATCAACTGGTTATAAATATGTAGCTTTATTTCTGGGTTCTCTATTCTGTTCCGTTGATCCATGTGTCTATTTTTATACCAATATCATACTGTTTTGGTTACTATAGCCTTCTAATATATTTTGAAGTCAGATAATGTGATGCCTCAAGCTTTGATCTTTTTTGATTAGTATTGCTATGGATATTAGGGCTATGTTTTGGTTTCATATGCATTTTAGAATTGTCTTTTTCTAATTCTGTGAGGGGTGGTATTAGCATTTTGGTAGGGTTTGCATTGAATCCGTAGATTGCTTTGGGCAATATGGTCATTTTAAAGATATTAATTCTTCTGATCCACAAGCATGAATATTTTTCCATTTGTTTGTGTCATCTTTAATTTCTTTCATCAGTGTTTTTGTAGTTTTTCTTGTAGAGATCTTTCACCTCCTTGGTTAAATATATTGCTAGGTGTTTTAATTTTTTGTAGCTATTGTAAACAGCACTGCCTTCTTGATTTCTTTCTCAGCTTGATCATTATTGATGTATCAAAACATTACTAATTCTTGTACATTGATTTTGTATCCTGCCACTTTGGTGAACTCATTTATCAAATCTAAGAGTATTTTTGGTAAAGTCTTTAGGTTTTTCTAGATATAAGATCACATTATCAGCAAAGAAGAACAATTAAACTTCGACTTTTTTACTTTGGATGCCTTTTATTTCTTTCACTTGCCTGATTGCTAAGGCTTGGACTTCTAGAACTATGTTGAATTGGAGTGCTGGAAGTGGACATCCTTGTTTTGTTCTTACAGGAAAGGCTTTCAACTTTTCCTCATTCAGTATAATGTTAGCCATGAGTTTATCCTATATGGTCTTTATTATGTTGACAGACGTTCCTTCTATGCCTAGTTTGTTGAGAGCTTTTACCATGAAGTGATGTTGAATTCTATCAAATGCTTTTTCTTCGTCTACTGAAATGATCACATGTTTTTTGTTTTTCATTCTGTAGATGTGATGTATCACATTTATTGAGTCATATATGTTGACCCATTCTTGCATTCCTGGTATAAATCCTTCTTGATCATGATGTATTATCTTTTTGATGTGCTATTGGATTCAGTTTGCTAGTATTTTGTTCAGAATTTTTGCATCTATGTTCATCAGGAATATTGGCTTGTAGTTTTCTTTTTTTGTTGTGTCCTTGTCTGGTTTTCATATGAGGATGATGCTGGCTTTGTAGAATTAGTTAGGAAGAATTTCTTTTGAATTTTTTTGGAATAATTTCAGGAGGATTGGGATTAGTTCTTTCTACATTTGGTAGAATTCAGCTGAGAATTCATCCAGTCCTAGGTTTTTCTATATTGGAATACTTCTTATTACTGATTCAATCTCACTACTCATTATTGGTTCCTTCAGGTTTTTAATTTCTTCTTGATTCAGTATTGGTAGCTTGTATGTTTCCAGGAATTTGTTCATTTTCTTTAGGTTTTTAGTGTATAGTTGTTCACAATAGTCTCTGACAATCTTTTATATTTCTGTGGTATCAATTGTAATGTCTTCTTTTCATTTCTGATTTTGTTTATTTGGATCTTCTGTCTTCTTGGTTAGTCTAGCTACCAGTTTATTTTGTTTACCTTTTCAAAGAAACAGCTTTTAGTTTTATTGATGCTTTGTATTATTTTTTAGTCTTTATTTCATTTAATTCTGCTCTGATCTTTATTATTTCTTTTATTCTGCTAATTCTGGGTTTGGCTTGTTTCTTTAAGTACATTGTTAAATTGTTAATTTGTAATCTGTCTGCTTTCTTGATATAAAAATTTATTGGTATAAATTTCCCTCTTAGCACTGCTTTTACTGTATCCTACAGGTTTTGGTATGTTATGTTTCCCTTTTCATTTGTTTCAAAAAGTGTTTTGATACTCATCTTAATTTCTTTGTTGACACAATGGTTGTTCATGAGTACACTGTGTAATTTTTATGTATTTACATAGTTTCCATAGTTTCTCTTTCCATTGATTTCTAGTTCTATTCCATGTGGTCTGAAAGATATTTGTTATAATTTTGATTTTTTAAAAAAATTGTTGAGAATTGTTTTGTGGCCTAACATATGGTCTATCCTGAAGAGTGTTTTATGTGCTAATTAAAAAAAAAGTATATTCTGCAGTTGTTGAATAGGATGTTCTGTAAATGTCTATCACATTCATTTGTTCTAAAGACTAGCTTAGATCCAATATTTGTTTTTTGATTTTCTGTTTAGATGATCTGTCTAATTCTGAGAATGAGGTGTTGAAGTCCCCCACTATTATTGTATTGCAGTCTATCTCTCTCTTTAGATCTAGTAATGTCTGCCTTATGTATCCGGATGCTCCAGTGTTGAGTGCATTTTTGTATCTACTAGCTGGATTGATCCCTTTATCATTACATAATGACCTCCTTTGTCTTTTTTTAAAACTATTTTTGACTTAAAGTCTATTTTATCTGATTTATGTTAAGCTACTCCTGCTTGCTTTTGGTTTTCATTTGCATAGAATATCTTTTTCCATTCCTTTACTTTTGTATATGTGTCTTTACTAGCAAGGTGGATTTCTTGTAAGCAACAAATAATTAGATCACTTAAAAAAATACATATAGCCATTCTATAATTTTAAGTGGAGTATTTAGTCCATTTATATTCAAGGTTGTTATTCATATGTGAGGCTTTGTTCCTATCATATTGTTTAATATTTTCTGGTTGTTTTATATATTTTTTGCTACTTAATTTTTCCCTTATTGTTTGTTGTTGTGGTTTGGTAGATTTCTGTAGTGGTGGTATCATTTCAGTCTTCTTTCTTCTTGTGATTGCTTTACCAGTGAGTTTTATAGTTTCATGTGATTTCATGATGGTGAAAGTCATCTTTTCACTTCCAGGTTTAAGACTCTCATAAACATTTCTCATAAGTCTGGCTTAGTGGTTATAAATTTTCCCAGCATTTGCATATTTGGGAAAGACTTTCTTTCTCCATTTATGATGAATAATTTTGCTGACTATAGTATTCTTGGCTGACAGTATTTGTCTTTCAACACTGAATATATTTTCCCATTCTCTTCTGACTTGTGAGGTTTCTGCTGAAAAATTTACTGTTACTCTGATGAGGTTTCCTTTATAGTTGACTAGATACCTTTCTCTTGCTGTTTTTAGGATTCAGTCTTTATCTATGACTTTAGACAGTCTGACTATGATGTACTATGGGGAAGATCTTATTGCATCCTATCTCCTTGGGGATTGTCAAGCTTCTGTATCTGGATGTCTAAATATCTTGCTAGACTTGGGAGTCATCTATTATTTCATGAAACAGTTTTTCTAATCCTTTTTTTCTCTCTTCCCTATTGAGGAATCCAATAATTCTTAAATATAATTGCTTTATGCTGCCTCAAATGTTATGAAAACTTTGTTCATTTTTTAAAAATAGTTTTTTTTTTTTTTTGGTCTGGATTATTTCAAAAGACCTGTCTTCAAGTTCTGAGATTCTTTCTTCCTACCTATTTTGTTATTGCCACTTTCAAATATATTTTTTATTTCCTTCAATGAATTCTTTGGTTCCAGAATTTTTTTTTAAATATCTACCTCTTTGGTACATTTCTCATCCATATCCTGAATTGTTTTTCTAATTTTCCTGCATTATTTTTCAGACTTATCTTGTATCTATCTCATCTAGCTTCTTTAAAATCAATAGTTTGAATTTTTAATCTTGGCTTTCAAGAATTTCTTTTCTCTTTCTTTCTCTCTTTCTTTCTTCTTTCTTTCTTTCTTTTTCTTTGCCACAGTCTCACTCTGTCACTCAGGCTGGAGCACAGTGGCATTATCTCAGCTCACTGAAGCCTATGCTTCCCGGGTTCAAGTGATTCCTGTGCCTCAGCCTCCCAAGTAGCTGGGATTACAGGTGTGCACCACCATGCCTAGCTAATTTTTGTACTTTTAGTAGGGACAATGTTTTACCATGTTGGCCAGGCTGGTCTCAGACTCCTGACCTCAAGTGATCCACCTGCCTCAGCCTCCCAAAGTGCTGGGATTACAGGCATGAGCCACCACACCTGGCCAAGAATTTCTTTTTGATTAGTATCTACTGCTGGAAAATTATTGTGTTCTTTTGGAGGTGTAATATTTCCCTGGTTTGCAATATTTCCCTGGTTTTCAATGTTCCCTGGTTTTCAATGTGTCCTTATCTTGTTCTGTGCATCTGGTGACTGTAACAGTTACTTCTATTTTTAAATTTACTTTCATAGGGAAAAATCTTTTTCCAGAAGATGTTGTTGGTTGAGTAGGGCACCTTAGCTTTGATTCTGTGGTGTGTAGTAGTGTAGTCTCCATATGATTTCTTTGGTTGTAAACAACATTAGTGGTGTCTGTGATTTCCTTATTATGTTAGGGTGCAGTTATTAGTGGAGGCTGTGGCAGAGTTGTGTTTGGGACTGGAATGTCAGGTGGGCCAGTCTTCAGGCCCTAGTCATAGCAGTGATGGGGTGAGTACGTGTATCCTTGTACCCTAGGGTGGTGCATGCTGGCATCTGTGTTGGTTTGTTTGTTATCTACAGGCCAATTCTTGGGCCTAAAGGTGGCTTTCTGGGATGCTAGTAGTAGCAGCAGTGGAGTGGGTGGATGAGTTGGTTCTTAGGCCTTGAGGTAGCCAGTGTGGCAAAGGCAATGGCAATAACTGTGATAGGATGATTCCCTGGTTCCCAAGCAGTGTGTATATGTTTTGGCGGTGGCTGCAGTGTGCTGGAATGGCCAGTCTCTAGACCTGCATGTGGTGCTGACAGGTAGGTGTCAGCTGATGTTGTAGTGATTGGGTATTTAGGTCAAACCTCAGGCCCCTGGGAGGAGTGTTAAGGCAATCCATATGGTGGATTGGGTTGAGAAATCCCCAGGACCCCAAGCTATGTGCTTTAGCACTGGGGATAAAGCCGGGTTGGGCAGGCTTATGCTCAGGCCTCCAAATGAGGAGAGCGGGTGCCAGCCATGGTGAGCAGAGGCATCCTCAGATCCCAGGTGGACCACTTGGGTGAGGGATCGTAGCAGCTGCATTGAGTCCCTGCCATTGTGAAGCCAGCCTCAGTGGCCACAGCCTAAACCGGTGGGTAATATGCATCCCTCTCATGCCCAATTCTGATGAGGCATGACCACCAGTCGTGGTGGTAGCCTGCACCTAGCTCACACCTCAGCCTGGCTGCAGGAGCTCCCACCCAACTTGCAATGAATCCCAGAAGCAACGTGGGCCCAGCTCACATCCCAGTGTCAGTCCTGATGGCGCTCACTTCCCAGCACTGGCAGCTACAGCCCATATACTGCTTCCTTGTCAGCCCCAGGTGTGGGAGCCCATTCCTAGCTTGTGTTGCAGTCCCAACAGCAACAGCCCAAGTTTCCCTAACACCGCAGTCCCAGTGCTGCTGGGCCCTAGGAAAGCCCGCAGTTTGTGAAAGGCTACACTTAAAAATGACACCTTGCAATACCTGCATAGGTCTCAGAAAGTGTATGGGACACAGCATGAGCTCCCTCCCTGGAGCAGTTCTGTGTCACAGTCTCCCAGCAGCTCCCTTTGTTATTCCCAGGGGTTGGGAGGATCCAGTGTGGTCAGATTTGCATAATTCCATGGTGGGGATGTGAGCTGCTGAAAGTCTCTCACTTAACCCTTTCCCCATGTTGGGAAGTCACTCCTGGCTCCCAGCTGATCCCAGTCAAGCAGGCTGCCTCTCTTTCTTCTACGTCTTTGTTTTCAGTGTTTCCTGTCACTTTTCTTTTGAATTCTGGTGTTCTTTCTTGGATAATGTATTTGAAGTGTGATTGTCTACACACTGTATTGGTTCTTCTAAGGGGAGGAAGAGCACATGAAATGCTTCTAGTCAGCCATCTTGAAGCCCCTCCACACTTTACAAACATCAATCATGCAAAGAAAACCTCAATAAATTCCAAATGATCAATATCATACACATTATTATCTGACTCTCTTCAATCAGATTAGAAACCAATACCTAAAGAAACTCTATAAAAATCTCACATGTCTATAAACTAGTAATCTCATATGTTAAAATTTCCATATGACTAGACATTTGGGCTAAAATTAGCACCACTTTCAAAAATCTTAAGGTAAACACGAAATAATTAGACATGAATTAGCCTTGAAAATAGTCGATGCCAAAATTTGTGAAAACAACTAAAGTAATACTTAGAAAAAATGTTATAGCTTTAAATACATTTAACAGGAAACAAGAGAAGTCAAAAGCAAATAAATTAAGCATAAACTTAAGGAATTAGAAAGTTAAGAGGCTGAAAGCAAATTATTAAACTTAAGAAGTTTGAAAAGACAAAGAACAAAGGATACATATAATAAGGCTCAAGGCAGAAATCAATATAATAAAGAACAATGAAACATTTAAATGAATCAAATTGATGTCAGTTCTTTGAAAATATCAATGATAGATCTTTGGAAAGATTAATCACAAAGAAGAGAAAAAATACAAATAACCAATTACAGAAAAGAAAAAGGGAAATTACTTTCAACACAAGAAATATTTACAGAATAAATGTTTTGAAAAACTATGTACTAATTTGAAGTTTTCAAAATAAGCACCGTTATTTGAAAACAGATGAAATGCACAATTTTTAGAAAAATATAAAATGTTAAAATTAGCACAAAAGGAAATGTAAACTTGAATTAACTGATAAGAACTAAAGAAATTGTAGGCTGGGCATGGTGGCTCTCGCCTGTAATCCTAGCACTTTGGGAGGCCTAGGCGGGCGGATTGCTGAGCTCAGGAATTTGAGGCCAGCCTGGCCAACATGGTGAAACCCTGTCTCTACTAAAGTACAAAAAAAATAAAAAATAAAAAATAGCTGGGTGTGGCGGCATGCGCTGCCCAGGAGGCAGAGCTTCCAGTGAACAGAGATCAGAGATCATGCCACTGCATTCCAGCCTGGGTGACAGAATCAGGCTCCAGCTCCAAAAAAAAAAAAAAAAAAAAAAAAGAAATCGTAATGAAAAATCAAAGTTCTCCCTTTTTCTAAAGCCTCAGGCCAAGATGGTATTATGGATGAATTCTACAAAATTTCAAATGCAAAAAAAGCTCTTAACATTTTTTGAGGGTTGTATAGTCTTGGTTCCAAAACAAATAGAAAGAGTACAAGAAAAGAAAATTATAGGCACAGTTCACTTTTAAACACAGAAATGAAAATAAAATATTAGCAAGGCCAAATTAATAGTATGTCATAATAATAAATTTTCATTTTTAATTTTCATGAATCTATAGTAGGTATATGTATTTATAGGGTACATGAGATGCTTTCATACATGCATGCAATGCGTAATAATCACATCACATAAAATTAGATATCCTTCCCCTCAAGCATTTATCTTTTGTGTTACGAACAACCCAATTATATTCTTTTAGTTATTAAAAATATGTAATTACATTATTATTGAGTACAATCTCCTGTTGTGCTATCAAATACTAGGTTTTAGTCATTCATTATATATTTTTTGTACTCATTAACCTTTCCCAACATCTCCCTACACTCCCACTGCCCTTCTCAGCCTCTGGTAACCATCCTTCTATGTCTCCATGAGTTCAATTGTTTTGATTTTTAGATCCCACAAATAAGTGAGAATATGTGATGTTTGTCTTTTTGTGCCTGGCCTATTTCATTTGAGCTAATGACCTCCAGTTCCATCCATGTTGTTGCAAATGACAGAATCTCATTCTTTTTTATGGCTGAGTAGTACTTTGTTATGTGTAAGTTCCACATTTTTCAAAATTCATTCATCTGTTGATGGGCACTTAGGTTGATTCCAAATCTTGGCTATTGTGAAGTGCTGCAACAAACATGGGAGTGCAGACATCTCTTTGATATGCTGATTTTATTTCTTTTGAGTATATACCTAGCAGTAGGATTGCTGGATCACATGGTAGCTCTATTTTTAGTTTTTTGAGGAACCTTCAAACTGTTCATCATAGTGGTTGTACTAATTTACATTTCCACCAACACTGTATAAGGGTTCTCTTTTCTCTACATCCTCACCAGCATTTGTTACTACCCGAAGAGGTAGTTTTGACTTGTATTTCTCTGACAATCAATGATTATCAGAGAAATACAAATTTTGTGTGTGTTTTTCAATTTTTTTCATTAGTATTTTACAGTTTTCATTGCAGAGCTCTTTCACCTCTTTGTTAATTTTCATATACTTGTTTTCTATTTGTATATCTTATTTTGAGAAATGTCTATTCAGATCTTTGTCCCATTTTTAATGGGATAATTTGAGCTCCTTATATATTATACTTATTAATCCCTTGTCAGACAGGTAGTTTGCAAATATTTTCCCCCATTCTATGGGTTGTCTCTTCACTTTGTTGATTGTTTCCTTTGTGCAGAAGCTTTTTAACTTGATGTGATACCATTTATCTATTTTTGCTTTGGTTGCATGTGCTTGTGGGATATTGCTTAAGAAGTGTTTGCTCAGACCAATGTCTTGTACAGTTTAGTTTCTTCAGTGTTTTTGTGGAGTCGTTTCATAGTTTGAGGTCTTACATGTAAGTCTTTAGTCCATTTTGATTTGATTTTTTTGTATAAGGAGATAGTGACCAGGTTTCATTCATCTGCATGTGGATATACAGTTTTTCCAGTACCATTTATTGAACAAATTGTCTTTTTTCCTAGTGTCTGTTCTTGGCAACTTTGTTGAAAATGAGTTTTACTGTAGGTGTGTACATTTGTTTCTGGGTTCTCTCTTCTGTTCCACTGGTCTATGTGTCTGTTTTTATGCTAGTACCATACTATTTTGGTTACTGTAGCTCTGTGGTGTAATTTGAAGTCAGGTAATGTGATTCTTCCAGTTTTGTTCTTTTTGCTCAGGATAGCTTTGGCTATTCTGGGTATTTTATGATTCCATATAAATTTTAAGATTGTTTTTTCTATTTTTGTGAAGAATGTCTTTGGTATTTTGATAGGGATTGCATTAAATCTGCAGATTGCTTTGGGTAGTATGGACATTTTAACATTATTGATTCTTCCAATCCATAAACATGGAATATCTTTCCATTTTTTGGGTGTCTTCTTCAATTTCTTTCATTAGTGTTTTAGAGTTTTCTTTTCTTTTCTTTTTTTTCTGAGATAGGGTCTCACTCTGTCACCCAGGCTGGAGTGCAGTGGCACAGTCTTGGCTCACTGCAACCTCCATCTCCCAGGCTCAAGCAATCCTCCCACCTCAGCCTCCTAAGTAGCTGAGATTACAGGCATGCACCACCATGCCTGGCTAATGATTTTTTTTCTTATATTTTTAGTAAGGACAGGGTTTCTCCATGCTGGCCAGGCTGGTCTCGAATTCCTGGCCTCAAGTGATCCACCCGCCTTGGCCTCCCAAAGAGCTGGGATTATAGGCATGAGCCACCACACCCTGCTTAGAGTTTTCATTGTAGAGATCTTTTACCTTTTCGGTTAATTTTGTTTGTGGTTATTATAAATGGGATTACTTTTTTGATGTAGTTTTTCAGATTGTTCACTATTGGCATGTAGAAATGTTACTGATTTTGTATGTTTATTCTGTATTCTGCAAATTTAACTGAATTTTGTTTATCAGTTCTAATAGTTTTTGGTGGAGTCTTTAGTTTTTTCTGGATATAAGTTCATATCTTCTGGAAAGAAGGATAATTTGAGTTATTCCTTTCAGCTTGGATGCTCTATTTCTTTCTCTTATCTGATTGCTCTAATTAAGACTTCCAGTATAACACTGGTAAAAGTGGGCATCCTTCTCATGTTCCAGATCTAAGAGGAAAAGCTTTCAGTTATTCCCCATTTATTATGATACCAACTGTGGGTCTATCATACGTGGCTTTTATTATGTTAAGGTATGTTTCTTCTATACCCAGGTTTTTGAGGTTTTTTTTTTTATCATGAAGGGTGGGGAACTTTATCCAATGCTTTTGCAGCATCAAGTGAAATGATTATATGATTTTTGTCCGACAATGTGATATGATGTATCACATTGATTGATTTGCATATGTTGAACCATCCTTTTATCCTTGGGATGAATCTCACTTGGTTATGATGAATGATCTTTTTAATGTATTGTTGAATTTTGTTTGCTGGATATTTTGTTGAGAATTTTTGCATCAATATTCATAAGAGATATTGGCCTATAGTTTTCTTTCTTTGATGTGTCCTTGTCTGGTTTTGGTATCAGGGTTGTAGAATACTACAATACTAGCCTTGTAGAATGAGTTTGGAAGTATTCCCTCTTACTCTATTTATTGGAACAGTTTGAGTAGGATTGGTATCACTTCTTTAAATGTTTAATAGAGTTCAGCAGTGAAGCCATTGGGTCCTGGGGTTTTCTTTACTGGGAGATTTTTTATTGCAGCTTTGATCTCATTATTTTTTATTGGTGAGTTCAGGTTTTGAATTTCTTCATGGTTCAATCTTAGTAGGTTGTTGTGTCTAGGAATTTGTACATTTCTTCTAGATTTTCCAATTTATTGGCATATAGTTGCTCATAGTAGCCACTAATGATCCTTTGACTTTCACAGTGTCAGTTGTAATGTCTCCTTTTACATCTCTGATTTTATTTATTTGAGTCATCTCTCTTTTTTTCCTGGTCTAAGCTAAAGACTTGTCAATTTTGTTTCTCTTTTCAAAAAACCAGCTTTTTGTTTCACTGATCCTTTTTATTTTGAGACACAGTCTCACTATGTTGTCTGGGCTGGAGTGCAGTAGCATGATCATAGCTCACTGCAGCCTTGACCTCCTGGGCTCAGGTGATCCTCCCTCCTCAACCTCCTGAGTAGCTGGTCAGATGTGTATGTATGCCATCACACCTGACTAATTGTTTGTACTTTTTGTAGAGGTGGGTTTTTGCCATGTTTCCTAGGCTGGTCTTAAACTCCTGAGCTCAAGCCATTCCCCTGCCTTGGCCTCCCAAAGTGCTACAATAAAATTCGAGGCATGAGCCACTGTGCCTGGCTGATATTTTGTATGATTTTCTTCATTTCAATTTCATTTATTTCTGCTCTGATCTTTATTATCTCGTTTCTCCTACTAACTTTTGCATTTGGTTTGCTCTCACTTTTCTAGTTCTTTAAGATGTATCATTAGGTTATTTATTTAAAGTTTTTCTTCTTTTTTGATATAGGCACTTAAAGTTATAAATTTCCCTGTTAGTACTGCTTTTGATGTATCCTATAGGTTCTGTTTCTATTATCATTTGTTTCAAAAAAAATTTCAATTTCCTTCTTAATTTCTTCATTAACTCACTGGTCATTCAGGGGCATATTGTTTAATTTCTATGTGGTTGTACAGTTTCCAAAATTCCTCGTTATTAATTTGTGGTTTAATTCCATTGTGGTCAGAGAAAATGCTTGATATTATTGTAATTTTTTAAATATTTTAAGACTTATTTTGTGACCTAGCATATGGTCTATCCTTAAGAATGATCCACATGCTGAGAAGAAAAATGTGTATTCTGCTGCCATTGGATGAAACATTCTGTAAATATCTATCAGGTCTATTTGTTCTATAGTGCACATTAAGTCTAATTTTTTTATTGTTGATTTTCTCTCTGGGAGATCTGTCCAATGAGGAAAGTGAGGTGTTGAAGTCTCCAGCTATTATTTTGTTGGGGGTCTATCTCTTTTTTTATCTCTAATAATAATTGCTTTATACATGTAGCTTGCTCCAGTGTTGGATGTATATATACTTACATTTATTATATGCTCTTGCTGAATGGACCCCTTTATCATTATATAATTACTTTCTTGGCTCTTCTTACAGTTTTTGTCTTGAAATCTGTTTCCTATAATATAAATGTAATTACTCCTGCTCTTTCTTGGGCTCCATTTGCATGGAATATCTCTTTCCTTCCCTTTATTTTCCAGTCTATGTGTATCTTTGTAGGTAGAGTGTGTTTCTAGTATGCAACAGATCACTGGGTCCTGTTCTTTCATCCATTTAGCCACTCTGTTTCTTTAGATTGAAGAGTTTAGTCCATTTACATTCACTATTACTGTTGATAACATTGGACTTAGTCCTGCCAGTTTGTTATTTATTGTCTCATTGTTTTGCAGTCTTCTTTTCCTTTTTTCCTTCCTGTCATTCTTAAAGTGGAGATGATTTTCTCTGGTGGTATGATATAATTTCTTGCTTTTTTATTTTTTGTTTATCATTGTATGTTTTCCAATTTGAAGTTACCATGAAGGTTGCAAATACTATCTTACAGCCCATTATTTTAAGCTGGTGATAACTTAAAACTGATTGCATAAACAAGCAAACAAACACACAAAAAGAAAACTAAAGAAGGGCTACACTTTAATTTTGTCCCCCCACTTTTTAACTTTTTGTTGTTTCTCTTTATGTCTTACTGTTCTGTCCATGTCTTGAAAAATTGATGCAGTTATTATTTTTTATTAGTTCATCATTTAATCCTTCTACTTAAGTTGATAGAAGTTTACACACCACAACTACAGTGTTATACTATTCTGTGTTTTTCTGTGTCCTTAATATTACCAGTGAGTTTTGTACCTTCAGATGATTTCTTCTTGCTCATTAATATCCTTTCATTTCAGATTGAAGACCACCCTTTAGCATTTCTTGTAGGACAGGTCTGATGTTGATGAAATCCCTCAGTTTTGTTGGTCTGGGAAGGTCTTTATTTATTCTCCTGCATGCTTAAAGGACATTTTTGCCAAATATACTATTCTAGGATGAAAGATTTTTCTTTCAGCACTTCAAATATGTCATACCAGTTTCTCCTGGCATGTAAGTTTTCCACTGCAGTTTGCTGTTAGATGTATTGGAGTTCTATTGTATGTTATTTATTTCTTTTCTCTTGCTGTTTTTAAAATTTGTTCTTTATCCCTTGGGAGTTTAATTATTAAATGCCTTGAGGTAGTGTTCTTTGGGTTAAATCTGCTTGATGTTCCATAACCTTCTTGTACCTGAATGTTGATATCTTTCTCTAGGCTTGGGAAGTTGTCTGATGTTATCCCTTTGAATAAACTTTCTATTCCTATTTCTTTCTCTACCTCCTCTTTAAGGCCAATAACTCTTAGATTTGCTTTTTTGAGACTATTTTCTAGATCTTATAGGTCTGCTCATTGCTTTTTATTCTTTTTATTCTTTTTTCTCTCTGCATATTTTCAAATAGCCTGTCTTCAAGCTCACTAATTCTTTTTTTCTGCTTGATCCATTCTACTATTAAGATATTCTGATGCATTCTTCAATGTGTCAATTGCACTTTTCAACTCTGGAATTTCTGCTTGATTCTTTTTAATTATTTCAATCTCTTTGTTAAATTTATCTAACAGAATTCTGAATTCCTTCTCTGTGTTATCTTGAATTTTAGTTTCCTCAGAAGAGCTATTTTGAATTATCTCTCTGAAAGACCATATATCTGTTTCTCCAGGCTTGGTCCCTGGTGACTTATCTAGTTCATTTAGTGGTGTCATGTTTTCCTGGATGTTATTGATGCTTGTAGATGTTTGTTGGTGTCTGGGCATTGAAGAATTAGGCATTTATTGTAGTCTTCACAGTCTAGGTTTGTGTCTTTCCTTCTTGGAAAGGCTTTCCAGATATTCAAAGGGACTTGTGCCTAGTCCCAATAATACTGTAGTTTTTGTAGACTCACAGAAGTACCACCTTGGTCGTCTTTAATATAATCTGGAAGAATTCTCCGGATTACCATACAAAGACTCTTGTTCATTTTCCTTACTTTCTCCCAAACACACAGAGTCTTACTCTCTGTTCTGAGCCACCTGGAACTGGGAGTGTGGTGATGCAAGCACTCCTGTGGCCGCCACTACTGGGACTGCACTGGATCAGACTTGAAGCCAGCACAGCACTGAGTCTTGTTCAAGGCCCTTCCCTTCAGGGTAATGAGTTCCCCAAGGCCCTAGGCATGTCCAGAGATGCTGTCTGGGAGTCAGGGTTTGAAGTAAAAAACCTTAGCAAATTACCTGATACTCTATTTTATGGCAGCTAAGCTGGCACTCAAATCACAATATAAAGTCCCTCCCGCTCCTCTCTTCCCTTTTCACAGGCAGAGGGACCTCTCTCTGTGGCCACCACCACCACCAACCCATGGGGGATTCTGCCAGGCCACTGCTGATGTCATTTAAAGCCCAAGTGCTCTTCAGTCAGCTTGTGATGGATGCTGCCAGGCCTGGGACTCACCCTGCAGGGCAGTGGGCTCTCCTTTTGTCCAGGGCATTTCCAGAAATGTCATCCAAGAACCTAGGCCTGGACTCAGGGACTCCAAGAGCCTGCTCTACCCCACCTTGGCAGAGCTAGTACCTACGGTGCAAGACAAAGTCCCATTTACTTTTCCCTCTGCTTTTCTCAAACAGAAGGAGTCTCCCACCATAGTTGCCACAGCTGGGAATGTGTGGCGTTTCCCCTGAAGCCAGCATGTCTCAGAGCCCAAGGCCCATTGTGTACTCCCTGGGTATCACTGCCGGTTATTCAGGGCCCAAGGGCTCTTTCGTTAGCAGATGATAAAACCTGCTTGGACTTATCTTTCCCTTTAAGAAAGAGGGTACCCTTTTGGCCCAAGGTGTGTCTTGAAATGTGGTTTGGGAGCTAGGGTCTGGAATAGGGGCTTCACGACTCTACCTGGTACACTATCCTACTGTGACTGAGCTGGTATCCAAAATGCAAGACAAAGTCCTCTTTATTCTTCACTCTGCCCTCCTCAAGCAGAAGGAAGGAGTCACTTTCATTGCTTCGAGCTGCACTGCCTGGAGTTGTGGGGAGGAGTAGCACAAGCACTTCCTTAGCTGCGCCCACTGGTGTCTCCCTAGGTCACCTAGTTCTCACTAGGTACCACCCTAATTCGCTGACTCTCAGCCCAGCCTTGCACTAGGAGTTGCCTAGGAATTGCAGTCCTTGTGTCCTAGACTGCCTTTCAAGTTTACCTAGGCCCTCAGAGCACTTCAGCCTGCAGTAGCGAGGCTTGCTGAAAAACTCCAGTTCTTACCGCTGGGATGAGCGATTCCCTCTGGCTAGGGCTATTCCAAATGCTCCCTCTGGTGTGCAGGTGCTGGTTGAGACCAGCAAGGCTTTATTCTCCACTGTGACGGGGCAGCACCCAGTTCAATGTAAAATCCCCAAGTTGCTGCATTTTCCCTCCCCAAAGTGCACAGATTCTCCCTCTCTCTGCACCTCTCTCTGCTGACAGCAGATGGAGGAGGTGTGTTATCCATGATTCAAGACTGTCTCTCCTGCACTCCTCAATGCCTCTTTCAGTGATATGAAGTTAAAAGCAGGTATTATGATTCCTCACCTAATTTTTGGTTCTTGGGATGGTGCTTTTCCATGGGCAGGTAGTTATTAATATTTGGTGTTCCAGTAAAAGGGATGAAAGGTGTAGGATTCTATTCCACCATCTTGCTCTGCCCCTAACAATAATTTTTGTTATAAAGTAAGATATTATTATCTTAGAGATAACACAAAATTAAGACAGTTTTATCTCCATAAAAGCAAGGATGAGTCTGCGCCGGGTGCACCTTATTGCCATGCCTCAGAAAATTGAGGAAATCAAGGGTTTTCTGCTTACAGCCTGGTGAAAGGATGCCAAATCTGTCAAGATCAAGAAAAATAAGGACAATATGAAGTTTAAAGTTCCATGCAGCAGATTCCTTTATACCCTGATCATCACTGACAAAGAGAAGGCAGAGAAACTGAACTAGTCCCTGCCCCCTGGTTTGGCAGTGAAGGAGCTGAAATGAACCAGACACACTGATCTAAACTGTATTAAAATATTAAAAATCCTTTAAAACAAGAAAGCAAGGATGATTCAACATCAGAAAATGAGCCAATGTAACTCACCACATGAATACACTAAAGGAGAAAAACTATAGGATGATCGTAATAGAACCAGAAAAAGCACTGGATAAAATTCAATAACTTCATGATTAAAAATTAAAACTCTTAGAAAATCAGGTCTGAAAGAGAGTGTTCTAATTTATAAAGGTCACGTGACAAATACCTACAATAAACATTATATTTGCTGGAAAGATTGTAGAATTCCATCTAAGATAGAAAACCCCCAAAGCACTAACCTGAGGCTAAAATTGATGGATTTAATTACATCAAAATAAGCTTTTCTGTTTTCATGAAAATAGTCATGGATAAAAGTAACAGAGAACTGATGAGGAGTTTGGGAATTCCAGTAGAAATCTAGTAAAAGGAAAAAAATGTGATTCATAAGAAAAAGAAACTAAAATGATAATTTTTAAATGATATCTAACTTATGACAAGATGCTCAGACTCATTTGGGGTTTGTAAGAGATGAAAGTGTAAACAATAGTAACTTCAAATCTATCAGATTAGCACAACTTACAAAGCTGGAACTCCAGCCAAGTGTTGCAGGGAGATGGGGGATGGGGGATGTAAAGATCCTCATGCAGTGCTGTTGGGGATGTGGACTGTTGGAGCCACACTGGAGAGCCTCTGGTCCTATTTGGTCAAATTAAGAATATGCATATCCTCTGACCCAGCAATCCAGATGGGGAATCCAGAAGATTGTTGTGGGTGGGATGTCTGGGTTCTCATCCCAGAGAAAGTCTCACACAGGTCTATAGTGGGGCATATATGAAGATGTTCATTGTTTTACGGGGAGGTGTCAGCAATCTGTGGTTTCTTACTGGGTGACTGGAGAAGTGCTTGTACTGGACGTGCACTAGGGAGTATTATTAAGCAGTTAAACAACAGACTTGATATATGTGCAGCAACATGAAGAGACTCCTGAGTGAAAAAGTGAGGAACAGAATGAAGTGAATGATGCCACACAATTTGTGTACATTGAAAGTACTTTCATACAAGACATCAATCTTTGTTATATAAGAAATCTATAACTACATGCATACTGAGCCTTGCATGGATCAGTGAGAATAGTGAATGATGAGCTGAGGATTTTGATTTGAAATCTAACATTGAATTTACAAAGGAAGGGAGGGAAGAAGAAGGCAGGAAGAAATCCCATGGGGCCAGTTGGTGTCTGGTGAGGCTATCTTAAGGGCGGTCTCCAAAGAGGGTGGTCCATCATCTTGCTCTACAAGGATGGCCTCTAGGAATTGCTTTTTGAAGGAGTAATTGAAAGAGGGGAATTCAAGGTGGATCCATCCATGGAAAATTCCAACCAGAAGGGAAGTGTTAAGATCAGGTGGCCAGAGATAGATGGGCTAAATCTGGGAATCCTATTTAACTAGCCAGGTATTAGAAAGAGAGAGACCCCTGCAGATTTGGAAATAGAGACCTGTAAAGCTGATCCATGGGGTTCTGTCAGAGGACGGTGAGGGATACAGGAAAGACATCTCTGAATCAAGTGTGCAGATGTTGTGAGGCAGAGAGGACATTCCCTATTCACAGTGCTGGCAGCCCACACTGACTCAAAGGGGCCAAATGTGCCTCAGTGTATTGGGGGTGGAGGGTTTATTGTAGAAACAGTAACTTAAAGTGAATATAAATGTAAAGTAAGGCACAGAGGTGTATAGTTATGAGAACTCAAGTTCTGATAAAAGAAATGATAAGATTGTACATGTTCTGAAACACTTCCCTAAAGGACCTGAAGACCTCAGCAAGTAAGGCTCCAGGTAATGCACTGAAACAATTCTCTGATATAAAAATACTTATAGCCAATCTCTGTTTGTTTTTATTTTTCTATAAACAAAATCATGCTTGGATATTTCTTTCTAACGTCCCTTCCTGTGTATGTATCTATAGCTATCAATTATGTTCCAGAAGAATAGGCTTTAAAATTTTTTCTTATCTTGGATCCCTATATTCTAGGCTAGAGGGCCCTGAAATAATTTATTTTAACTATTCATATTGCTGGTCTTTAAGGACCAGTAGGTGCTCAGCATGTCACCATGGAAACCAGTGCAAGTGCTGCCAGATTTTATCAATCTTTTCTATCTAAAACTGTCCTGCTGATGTGACTGTTAAAGATGGGAGACCCAGACAGTGGCCAGGATGAATTCCAAATATAACCCAATGATCCCAAGAGTCCAGAAACGTCACATTGAAAAACAACATAACCAGCTGGCTGGCTGTCCCTCAGGGATGCCTCTACAGGGATGCTGTGGAAAAAAGAGCCTCCATAGATCCCTTAAGCTGACTCTTCCTTCTCCTTGGCAGGGTGAGAAATAACTTCCCTTGTCCGCACCTAGACCTTACTGCTGTACCTTTTCAGAATAGGTAAGGGATATTCATTCTGAAACCTTTGGGGTTCCATCTTTACAGAGATGCCTTTTATGGCACATTGTATGTAGACAGCCAGCCCAGGGCCTTGAACCAAGAGTCTTGGCAACTATCATAGTGAGATGTGGATATATATTTTTAAAGTAACTTGATAGAAACAGACATTCACTTACTCAGTTTTTACAGGAAAGAAACACACTGTTCATCCAAGGTGGATTAAAAAAGATATAGTGCAAAATTCTACATACGTTGTAAAAAATTATCCCATGTGCAATTACAAGCTTAATATACCATCATCCTTAACATCACAATGGGCCTCAACCTGCTCACCACCCCAGACATTCCTGCCAGATGGCATGTTCTGTGAGGAGGACAAATGCCAGCCTTGCTAATGCTCATCACCCCTGGCCCAATGCAGCCCAGGACCAACAAAGGATTCAATGAATATTTAGACATCATCCCTCTTGCTACTCTGGACTGTAATTGGCTCTTGAATAAATGAGTGAATAACACCTTGCTGACTAGTTAGTTCTCTCTTAAATTAGTTGTTGATGCAGTAGTTCTCAGACTTTTGGATTTCTCAGACCAGTAACATTTGAAAACTATACATAATGATGGTAAATTAGAGTTTGCAAAATAAGGACTAATAACAAAACAGAATGAAATAACACATAAACACCTCTGTGATGACCACTTCCTAGGAGAAGCTTTTTCTTTCTTTTTTTAACTTTAGAAAACATCTTGTACCATAAAAAGGCAGAAAAAGATCTAATTTTAGAATAAAAATAAGTTCTTTAAATCTATCAAATTTAGATTTCTAGGCTGGGCGCGGTGTCTCACATCTGTGATCCTAGCACCTTGGGAGGCCGAGGTGGGGGGATCACCTGAGGTCAGGAGTTCGAGACCAGCCTGGCCAACATGGTGAAACTCCATCTCTACTAAAAATACAAAAAAAAAAAAAAAATTAGCTGGGCATGGTCGTGGGCGCCTGTAATCCCAGCTACTCGGGAGGCTGAGGCAGGAGAATCACTTGAACCCAGGAGGCGGAGGTTGCAGTGAGCCGAGATTGCATCATTGTACTCCAGCCTGAGCAACAAGAGTGAAACTCCGTCTTAAAAAAAAAAAAAAAAAATTTAGCTTTCTGAAAGACTTTTTATGATGTCCTTATTTTCTGCTTTTCATCACAGACCAGTGAAAACTTTGTCATGGATCAGGACTGGTTCTTTGACCAGTGTTCGGAAACCAAATATCAATGAACTATTTGCCTAAAATATTTTCAGGACTAAATCATTTTCTACTTTTGTATTCTCTGCCTAGTGTTGTATTAGTTGGTTTCTAGTTTCAACATTAAAAAAACTATTCATTCCTTTTAGATAAAAGAGATCTATATTCTTCCCCTCTGTAGGTTGATTATTGGCCTAAAATATTTTCTGTTGTTATTATTTCCTTCTTTTTTTTCTTCTCTGCCTTGTGCTATCTGATTTTTTCCTATTTTATGGAGAATGGTTTTACAAGGTAAGGTACCCCTCTTCCGTTTGTCGTCTTTGAAACTTATTGCTACCATCTGATATCCTCCTAATTCCTTTTACTCAAGGAGCTTAACGTGCTTTGCATAGTATCCCTTAATCTTCTAATCTAACATTTTCTACCTGGTGGAGGAGGAGACAGGCATGTAACAAGGCCCAGCTTTGGTGATTTGGGTGTAAAACATTTTCTATCACCTTCTTCTAAATTGCGAACTTCTCCAAGGAGACTATGAAGTTGAGTAATGGGTTCAGGTTGCTTGGGGGACACTTGAATACGGTTCTCTAACTCCTGGCTTCGGTATCCAGAGGCTATTGCTGCCTTTACAAAACTGCTTGGCTGACTAGGTCCTGGGAGGGTTTGTCCCTCTACTGGTTCCTTCTCATTTTTGCAAGGAATAATGTGCCTATCTACCAGAAAATATTTACTGTTAAAAAAAGATAAATGTATTGCTCATGGTAAGAAAAGAATACCATTAAAGGTGTTATTTCTTCTTATAAAATCAATTTTGTGATAGGGGTATTCAGCATTTTGCTTTCTTCTTCCTGGAAAGGAGTGAACTCTCACTGTTTCTGAGAAGACGTCAAAGATAGCAAACCGTGCTAAGAACACCACCTAGCGTTTAACTTTGAAGTGACTGCTTGCTGTACCAGGTGACACGATTAATTTTAAGCTTTCCTCATCTGCTAATAAGAAGAAATGGTCCACTGTGTTGATTGTTCATTTTGATTTTTCTTTGAAATTGAATTTACCTGTGATCTTAGCTTTTGAGTACTAATATTACGTATGTTTTTATTTTCCAGATAAGCGCATGAGCACATGATTTGGTTTTGTTAGTTTAAAAGAGGATTGACTTTGAAGTTCAGGCTCGATGCTCCTGAAAATTGATGAATTAGGTCTCTGATTTCACCATGTCCAACAAGCCTTCCCTGACCTTTCTTCCAAACTGATTTTCTGCTGTATGGCAGTAGCCCCATCTTTCCATTTTTTAAGACTATGCATAGACATCATCGCCCTTGCTACTCTGAACTATAATTGGCTCCTCACTATTTCTCATGCAATTGGGAACACATTCCTCGTGGGTATGTACCAGGTTTCAAGACCTGTGGTGTATCCTGAACCTAGCACATGGAGCTGCTTGATCAATACAGTTGAATGAAACGAAGGAATGAATATAAGAAAAAGTTTTTCTAAATAAGATGATAGGGCAGGATTCATTTTTGTCTTTGTAGTTCTCAGCTTTCTCCTATGTTCAGTCAAGCATTCCATCTTGAAATAGCTGAATTTAATTAAACTAACAACTCCATGTAAGATCTTAGCAGGATAACAAAAATCATGGTTTGAGGGCAAAACCTTAAATTCAAAGGTGAATGAAGCTTTGATGATGGTTAGGATACATCTGCCTTTAAAAATTGGATTACCTGCTCTGTCTGGTAAATTTGAGGCAGGCATAACTGTTCTTCTTCTGTACCAACATCCCCAAACACCCTAACCTGTTAAAAAACAAAAAAAAAGTGAAGTTTCTCATTTGCAGCAGGGACTAGAGCACAGGAATACAAGAGGAATAGAAATGGGAAGTCTGGAAAAGGCAAAATATCCTTTGAAGAATGTCCAGGTCTCCTCCCCAGACCCACTGCTGACCTGGGATAAGTTCCCAATCATTCCCTGAAATTAAAAAATGTAGTCTTCTTGTTCCTTAAAGAGAGATGCTCCTTCTCCAACCCTGAAGATGTGACACAGGACGAAAGTTATTCTCCTACCTGACGTAGAAGCCTGAGGCCTGGCAGAGCCTGCTTCTGTGCCTCTGAGAGCCCAGTTCCTCTGAATCTGACTCAGAAAGCTGCCTTATTTTAACTAGCCAGGCAGCCTATCCTCTCACTTTCTCCCTACCTAATAGAACCCTGTCTGGGGAAGGAGTAGCCATATATCTATCTGATGTGTGAAAATAATGAAACAAAGAAAAATCCTCTAAATTTCCCAACCTCCTTTGCAGATAGAAGTAGCCAAGTTTTGGCTGGTGAAATTGAAGTGGAAGTTGTTGAGAGGAACTTCCTAGAGAAGCTCCTTAAAAAGGGGTTGACCCCCATGGCATACTGTTTTGTCCGCTGCTCTTCTCATTCTTCTTGTCTGGAGCTTGAGCAGGATGGCTAGAACTCTGGCAGCCATCTTGAGGCCACTCGACAACCTTTAAAGATGACTGAACAGAAATGTAAAAGGAGTCTAAGTCCCTGGTGAATTGTGAGCTACCATTCCCACCCTGGACTTCTCATGTCCACATTCTTCATTACCTGAGAAAAATAAGTTTCCTAATTTGTTTAAACCTATGTTTTGGGGGACCTCTTTTACTTGGAGCTTAACACAATTCTTAACTGATACAAAGGGCTTTAGTAAAAAAACATACTTATATTTAAAATCTGCTTAGCTCTCATATTCAATCTGTTCCTATAGTCATTAGAAAAAAAGTGTTGTGCAAAAGCCAAAATTGACAAATGGGATCTAATTAAACTAAAGAGCTTCTGCACAGCAAAAGAAACTACCATCAGAGTGAACAGGCAGCCTACAGAATGGGAGAAAATTTTTGCAATCTACTCATCTGACAAAGGGCTAATATCCAGAATCTACAATGAACTCCAACAAATTTACAAGAAAAAACAAACAACCCCATCAAAAAGTGGGTGAAGGATATGAACAGACACTTCTCAAAAGAAGACATTTATGCAGCCAAAAGACACATGAAAAAATGCTCATCATCACTGGCCATCAGAGAAATGCAAATCAAAACCACAATGAGATACCATCTCACACCAGTTAGAATGGCGATCATTAAAAAGTCAGGAAACAACAGGTGCTGGAGAGGATGTGGAGAAATAGGAACACTTTTATACTGTTGGTGGGACTGTAAACTAGTTCAACCATTGTAGAAGTCAATGTGGCGATTCCTCAGAGATCTAGAACTAGAAATACCATTTGACCCAGCCATCCCATTACTGGGTATATACCCAAAGGACTATAAATCATGCTGCTACAAAGACACATGCACATGTATGTTTATTGCGGCACTATTCACAATAGGAAAGACTTGGAAACAACCCAAATGTCCAACAACGATAGACTGGATTAAGAAAATTTGGCACATATACACCGTGGAATACTATGCAGCCATAAAAAATGGTGAGTTCATGTCCTTTGTAGGGACATGGATGAAATTGGAAATCATCATTCTCAGTAAACTATCGCAAGGACAAAAAACCAAACACCGCATGTTCTCACTCATAGGTGGGAATTGAACAATGAGAACACATGGACACAGGAAGGGGAACATCACACTCTGGGGACTGTTGTGGGGTGGGGGGAAGGGGGAGGGATAGCATTTGGAGATATACCCAATGTTAAATGACGAGTTACTGTGTGCAGCACACCAACATGGCACATGTATACATATGTAACAAACCTGCACATTGTGCACATGTACCCTAAAAGTTAAAGTATATAAAAAAAAAGAAAACAGACAATAAAGAAAATTAATTTAAAAAAAAGAAAAAAAGTGTTGTGGAGTTTGGAATAATTTTCTAGAGAACCGATGGGCCCATGATTTGGGGAAGATGAAGGGCTGATCTTTTTGAAAAAGGAGCCATCCACATGTAATGCCTATCCTGAGGAATGAATAATTCTTAGAGGGGCTAGTAGAGCAAATGGTTTAGCTGGGATTGGGTCAACCATTTGGAACAGCATTGAATCAGTTGTAGAGGGTGGAAGTTCTTTTCATCTCAGGATAATTAATCCCATGTGCCATGTTGGACAAAATTACCTGATCCTAATTAGCAAGAGTCATGTGGCCTTCAAAATATGATTTATGCTATAAAATTGAAAGAAATTACATACACAGTCCTCAATGGAAGATCATGTCTCACAATTTCTCTTGCAGGGAAAAGGTGGTTAGGAATATGAGATTTGGAAGAATATGAGATTAGGGTCATATTCGCCTTGGTTCGAACCTGGCTCAGTTCATTATTTTGACACAATTATTTACATTGCTAAACCTGTATTCTCATCTATAGATTGGGGTATATACACATAGTCCCAACTTAAAAGGTACTTGTAAAGATTAAGTGAGGTTTACTCATACTTACTGAACCTCCTGGTATATGAGCAGGTGCTTAATACAAATATGAACACCAATAAAAGTTCAATGTGGGCAATTTTGCTCCCAGAACCTCCAGTGTTTAGCCAGTTCTCCTATGGCCTGGACACAGGTGGTAAGGTTATTCTTCAGGATCTATTGATATGGTTACCAGGGAAATCACTCCCAAAGGCTTACACCCTTGGCTCTAGCTCAGTCAGACAGTACAGTCCTTCTGCTGAGAATGCCAGAGCCCTTAGTTCTCCAGACTTTGTTTAATTGGTTTAGTTGCCTGGAGCAAAGCTTCTCTTCACCACACCCCCTTGACTTCTCACCCTTCCAGACCCTAGCTCATACATTACTTCCTATCTTAGCTTTACCTTGGTACCCATGAATAAAAAGCGAGTCCCTCCTAGAAAACATCAGGCATACTTTCTCTGAGCCTTTACAATTATTTGTATCCCCTGCCAGGCTGTGTGCTCCTGAAAGGCAGGGATGATGAGTTATTCATCTTCATCTCCCAACACTTACTTTATACCTGGCATGTAGTAGGCCATCAGCAAATGTTTATAGGAACAAAATGTTCAATGTTTTGAACATTTTTGCTCCTGGATGGAATGAGAGAGAGCTTTTCCATCTCTCAGCCTTCAATGTTATTGTTTTATTTCAGCTAAATCCCCAGAAAGAGCATTACAAAGAGAGAGAAGCAACACTGGGGTAATGACCTTTCCACAGGTCTAAGCACACGAGAGAGAAGCAGGGAGGTGTCAGTTGTTAAATAATCAATGCGAGAGGCCCTTGAATGAGGCAGAAGGAAAGTTCTCTAGGGACACTCCAGACGGCCAATATGAAGCTGTGGTTTTGGATGAGTTTGGCTAATTACTTTGTCCTTTGATAAAGATAGCGCCCCCTCAAGAGTATTCATGGGGAGACAACGTCCCCCAACCTCCAGATTTTATATGGATGGAACTTCCAAGCAACCACTGCTAATTTTTGCCTTCCCAATCCCCTGCCATGATTGTTTTAAAGAATAAATAATACACAAAGTTCAAACACGTGTGAAGGTGGCACAGATCTACAACATCACATTACATCTCAAATAATAGGTCCTTGGAGACACAGACGTCAATCTTATTGAGGGAGCAGCTGTTTCATTTAAGAATGTATCTATGCATGTGTGCATGGCACTCTGGTGGGAGGTCCTTACTGAGATCTTTTTCTGCACTGGAGGTTACACAGAGTAGAGATAGTGTCCTGGTGGAAGAAGCCTCTTCATTTTTATAGGGCCAAGTTCAAATAAGAAGTAATTCTTGATGTTAGACTCTCTAGTTCCAGAAGTGAGAGATGGGGGCTGAGGTTGGGTCCTACCCAACAAGAGATATAAGGGGGAGGTCAAGGCCAAACTTCTTTTGTGGGGGGCACCCTAAAGAGAGGTCAGTCCTTCATTTCTATTTCCCTCTGGGGATAGGAGGGTGAACACAAATTGTTTCTCTTCCTAAAGTCCAGAGAAGGCGACTTCCCAAATTACCAGCTGTGAGTGACATTTCTTTTTCTGGCTAACCAGCCACCAGGTTTCCTGACCTACCCTGTGTTATTTGAGAAGGGCACAACCAGGCAGAGAAGAATGGGCAAAACCACTCACTCAGGATTCTGGTTTCTGATAAGCCCAGAAGATGTGATGAGCCTGTGCCCCAGATTGGGGCAGCAGATGATGTGTGGGTTTGGCGACCCCAGGTGTATTAATCCCTTCTCACACTGCTATAAAGAACTATCTGAGACTGGGTAATTTATGAAGAAAACAAATTTAATTGACTCGCAATTCTGCAGGCTTAACAGGAGCATGACTGAGAGGCCAAGAAACTTACATTCATGGTGGAAGGTGAAGGGGAAGCAAGCACCTTCTTCACATAATGGCAGGAGAGAGAGAGAGAGAGCAAAGGCAGAAGTGCCACATACTTTTAAATGATCAGATCTCGTGAGAACTCACTCACTATCATGAGAACAGCATAGGGAAATCCACCCCCATGATCCAATCACCTCCCACCAGGTCCCTGCCCCAACACTTTGGGAATTACAATTCAACATGAGATTTGGGTGGGGACACAGAGCCAAACCATATCACCAAGCTTGCTGGGGATTGCCAGGGGGATAACGAAAGAGGCATGTTCTATCAGGAAAATGTGGCTGTGAGGACAGTGCTTGTGGATTAAAAGTAGATAGAGTCAAGTATCCCATTCTTAGAGATTGTTACAATTTCCATCAGTAACCATGGAGGAGACTACAGTCTAGAAGATAGATTAGTGGCCACAAGTTTACAGAAAGGGAGTCCCTTAGTTCGGGCTACTATAATACATTGTCATAGACCCAGTGGCTTATAAACAACAGAAATTTATATCTCAGAGTTATGGGGGCTGGAAGTCTGAGATCAGGGTGCCAACATGGGTGGGTTCTGGTGAAGATCTTCCGGGTTGCAGACTAGAATCTTTTTGTCGTGTCTTCACATGGAAGACAGAGGGCGAGGGAGTTCTCTAGTGTCTTTAAAAAACAAAATGGGCATTAATCCCTCCACCCTCATGACCTAACCACCTCCTAAAGGCCCCACCTTCAAAGAATATCACATTGGGGGTTAGGATTTTAACATATGAATTTTTGGGGAAGGAGGCAAACATTCAGTCCATAACAGTGGGCAAATAACTTCATCACAACCAGCCTCAAAGGGAAACTTTCCCCTGCTCGCCCCCCTTCCCAGTGCCAGAGAAGTATTAACAACTGTTGGAAAGATGTCAGAGGGAAAAAAAATGAGCCACACACCCCCCTATTCAGGGAAGGGGAGCAGCTTTGAATCAAATGCAACACTGAAAATTTAAAATACATAGGTCTTCATAACCAGATGAGACTGTTTCAATTACCGAAAATGAATAAAAACTTATAGAATTGGATTAAGATGTTTTAAGGGTAGCCACCACCCAGTGGAAAAATGGGGACTTTAATAGAAAACAGTGAGAGCAGTTAACTGGAAAATAAAATAAAATAATTCACACTTATATGCCAATGAATCAAATTCCTTCCTAAACTGGTTACAGTTGTACATATGTAAACCTTTATACTCTGCTTTTTCTAAAAGTCATTTAAGGCCATTTTTAAAGATGAGGGTCAATTTAAATTTGTTTATTTATAGACGAGCCCCAAATATCTGTGCCCAGTTACCGTGACTAGTTTTGATTTAAGAACTTCTTTAGAGCATGAACTTTGTCTGCTAAACCTGAGTAGCACCCAGCTCAGAACCTTAGCACAAGGGGCCATGACAAAAAGCCTTTTGATGAGAATAACGATAATGCCTGCACTAACCACGTAAGAGTTAATAATTTTCATTGTAAGTAGGCTGGTGTTAATTCATTTGTATTTTCTATGAGTAGTGAAACGTCTGCAGAAATCTGTCCCACATGTGATCTTCCCGACAGTTGCCTGGATGTGTTCACCGACTGTTACAGGGATTTGGGGAGGGGATCGACTTCTCCCTGACGGTGATGCCTCAGTAAGTTAGCAATTACACCACACCATCCCTGGAACTGCTTGCTAAAGGCAATGGAAGAAACCTTTCTGGAGGAGGGAGTTTAATTTTTCAAAATTTTGAAATAAATGCAGATTTACAGGAGGGAAAATAGTACAGAGAGTTCCCATATAATCTTCACCCAGCTTTGTCTAATGTTAATGTCTTACATATTGATAATACATTTGTCAAAACTAAGAAATTAGCAAGGGTAAAATCCTGTGAGCTAAATAAAGACTTTACCTAGTTTATTAATCTGTCTTCACGCTGCTGATAAAGACATACCTGAGACTGGGTAATTTATAAAGAAAAAGAGGTTTAATGGACTCACAGTTCCATGTGGCTAGGAAGGCCTCATAATCGTGGTGGAAGGAGAAAGACACCTCTTACATGGCAGCAGACAAGAGAGAATGAGGATCAAGTGAAAGGGGAACTCCTTATAAAACCATCAGATCTCGTGAGTCTTATTCACTACCACGAGAACAGTATGGGGAAAACTGACCCATGATTCAATTATCTCCTACCGGGTCCCTCCCACAACACATGGGAATCATGGGAGCTATCATTCAAGATGACGTTTGGGTGAGGACACAGAGACAAACCATATCACCTAGTTTCTCAGCTAATGCCCCCTTTTTTCTCCAAGACAATCCAAGAAAATTCTCAATCTGGGACACCCCATTGCATTTCATTGTCGGATTTCCGTAGTTTCAGATGAGATAACTTGTAAACTGAGGAGTCTCTTCTTGAGGTCTTGTTCTCTGGTCTTCGGCCCTGGTCCCAGGACTAAAGGGCTGAGGCTGTGAGCATGGCAGGGGAGGCCTCTTCACTTCCCTGCTAGAATGGTCTTAAGTTGAACGGAAGAATCCCAGAATACACCTGCTGGGGATGCTTGTGTCCTTCTCTACTTTATGAAGTCACCAAAGATAGGTTAATTGTGGTTCCCACAGTTTTCCTTTGGAATTACCTGGCCAGGGTAGGCAAGTGTCAGGATTCCAGCTCCGCTGGATTACAGAGACTTTGAAGGACCAGAGACAAAATGGCAGCAGCTGGATTTTATGTCGTGGTCATGCCACCTCCCATTCTTCCCTTCCTCTCCTCACAGCTAGTCCTTCTCTGCATAAGCATTTGCCTCTTTGCTTTCATATCTATCCCTCTCTTCCTTCCTGTTCTGCTCTATATTCAAGAGGACAGTCCTTGCACACTACATGTACCAGGCTCCTTTGCCAATCGAGGTATGATTAATTCAGCCAACACAGGCACTGTTGGGAGATGGAGGAGCAGAAGGGAGAGAGATTCCCCCTCTTTCCTTTGAGCTTTGGGTGTTCAAGTGGCTAGGCAGCCCCACATGGCTGCTTCTCTTGCTGGTGGCCCTGGCTCTGGTCTCTGGCAGTGCCACCTCTGCCCTCTATCTTTCCAGCAGCCGAGGCTGTGGCCACTCCCAGGTCTTGCTGACTTCTTGTGGCTTCAGTGTCCCCTACAATACTTTTCATTTTTTTTCCTGCACCATATGGAACTACCTGGAATGGATTCTGTTCCCCTGACCTGCCTAGTTGGTATATAGACCCATCACTTCTCCTTTCCCATACACTCCTCCCACCTTCTTCCTTTCTGAGGCTAGCATAAGGAGAGCTGAAGGACTAAGTCTCACTAAAACTGCTCAAGGGATTTGTTATCGCAGGCAGGAACAGGAAACACTCCATCAGGTAAGGGTTCCAGGGCTCAGTGACCTGCATGTGGCAGAAAGCTCTGTTTTCTTCCTTGGTCTTATGCCCTTGCCAATAACCCTTCATGTGACCTGTTGACAAGCATTATTCTGTATTAGGTTAAACAAAGGAATGGCTATCTTCAAGTATTTTTGATCTATAAAAATGGCAGTTTCATACGACTTGACCTAATAAAAAAAAGAAGTAGATAGGGAAAAGATAACAAATACATTGTTAACAATAATTGATAGCCAATAATAAAGCTAACATTGTGTGTTCACCATGCGCAAGGCATCATGAGGTGCTTCAAACAGTGTCAATGATTGCAGACCCAGCCAGACACCTGCCCAAGTGCTTAATGTCTATCAAATCACTTAATCTTCAAAACAACCCCGCCGGGACAGTACTATTATATTCCATTTTATGAATACAGTACAGAAATGTTAAATAACTTGCTTAACGTCACACAGTAAGGGGCAGGCTTGGGATTTGAAGCCAGGCAGCTGGTCTCAACCACTACACTCTATGTTGTCTTGAACTAGACGGGGTTATTTCTATTTTACAGATGAGGAAGCTGAGAAACAGAGAGGTTAAATAATCTGTCCTATGTCACACAGCTAGAAATGAGCTAAGATGGCATTAGAACTCAGTGGCACCCAACTCCCAAGCCTAATTGCCTCCCCGCTTCCATGCCTCTCTTGCACCAGTTTGTCCTTTGAGGTCTCTAACACTCCATTTCACTGGATTCTCTTATCTTTGCCTACAAAAGGTAATAATGTGTGGATTTCAACACATACCCCTTGCACGCCAATCTTTTGGTGAATTTATTGAGTTTCCCTTCTGTGATACCCTGGGGTCTTACCTGTGTATGAAACTAATTCAGAAGGAAATTACTGTGGCTTGTATTAAGACCTCTGCCAGGCAAGGGATCAAAGTATCTCTTTCAAATGATATTCTAGGCAGAGTCAGACCTATCCTATTCCCTTTATTTCCTTCTTATAAAATTGGGCATTTAATGACCTTGTTTACACAGTGTATAAGTGTTTGTATGTCATATATGCACAGTGCCAAGAAGCACAGACATTATTTCTCTGGGCAACACACTCCATGTCAGTTTAGTGGTGATGTAGGGTAGGATCCCTGAGGTAGCTCTGTCCAAAGATCCAGTGATCTAGGTCAGATGTTAACACAATCAGTGTGGAACTGCAAGGGTGCTGTAGCATTTAAATTGGCCATAAGAGGGCTCCATTTCTTTTCCCTAAATGTCCATAGTGATAATAGCTTTTGGGGCCACAGATGTGAAATGCTATTCTGGACACAGTAATTAAACCACATTTAGTGTAATTTACCAAAAATAAGTGAAATGGTTTGTTTGGTGGAACAATAAAGTCTATCATTTCTTTAACCTCCAAATACAAAGAGGGAAACCTTTTAATAAAATGAATTTGTTTCTCAACAGGCATTCACAGGGATTTCTCTCTTTTCTGTATGGATGATGGCATTTGAAAAACAGTAATTCCATATTACATTTTCTTAATATTCCTCTCCTTTTTTTTGCAGTCGAGCATCATAATAAATATTTCTGAAAAAGTGATAGTAATTGAGATGTCAAATGATCTTGAGCTTCCTTTTTAAGGCTATATTAATCAGTATGTAGTCAGGAAACCAAAAACCACATCTGATATTTTAACGGAGGGAATTTAATATGGAGAATTGATCACATAGGTATGGGAGGGATGAAGGAACAAAAGTAACCACTAAAGGAACCAGTAATTGCTGGAAGTAGCAACTACCCATAGGGCTGAGGAAACAAAGCTCAGGGGAATGGGCATTGCCTGGCCGTGCAGATACGGCCAGGAGAGTGCAATGAGGGTGGTTCTGTCAATGCTGAAATAGATGGACACTATCAATGCCAGGGTGAGGGGTCCCTGCTCGGGCAATAGTTGGGAGGAACAGCAGCTTCCTACCCCAGGCCTTCTGATATCCCACTAGTGTTCCCTACTATAGAACATAACAGAGAGCCAGCTCCCCAAAGGAGAGATCTATAGATAGCCCCAGCATCACTGAACAGAATACAGAAAGGTAGCTTTGGAGCTATGAGGTAATAGCTTAATAATTCACACAGTCTACCCCTTTGGCTATTCACATACCGTGTTTGAAGTTCTATACAAAAATAATAACTTTTTGCTTTGACTATAGATGCTGTCATTTTCCATTAGCTTTTATATTGGAGATGGGTATACTAAGAAATACTCTGGGGAAACTCTTGTGTTCTAAATAGAGTTTTATAAAAGAAATCTGATTTCTCTTAGTAACCAGGATCAACCAGTGCAGTAACCCCCTACCTGCTAGGTAGGTCAGTGGGGATAGGAGCCCCAGGTGATTCACTGACACTCTCAACTTCTGAATCAGTGGAACAATTTGTGTGTCACCTGGTAACAAACATTTCTCTATTATGAATATAGACCTCTGGGCCAGGTGTGGTGGTTGACTCTTGTAATCCCAATGCCTTGGGAGGCTGAGGGAGGAGGATCACTTGAGCCCAGGAGTACAAGACAAGCCTGAACAACATAGGGACACCCTGCCTCTACAAAAAAATAAACAATTATCTGGGCATGGTGGCGCACACCTGTGGTCCCAGCTACTCTTGAGGCTGAGGTGGGAGGATTGCTTGAGCTTGGGAGGTTGAGACTCCAGTGAGCAGTGATCTTGCCACTGCATTCCAGCTTCCAACCAGAAGAGCCCAGAGTTTCAGGAACAGAAAGCAAGCATTCTGGGAGTGGCTATTAAGGATAGTAGTGAGATAAGCCACTCCCACTTTCATCCTTGCTTCCTGGACCCATATGTTCTGGCTAAGGAAGAAATTGGACCATGTATTTGTCACTGATTCAAAGCACATGAGGCATCTCGAAAGACAGAACCTTGACCTTCAGAGTATTCTCCCAAATTGTGCTGTAATTGAGGCTTCCATAGGCCGTTCCACTTTTTATAAGGCCAGCTGCTTCAGGGTGATGGGCATGTGATGAAATCAGTGAATTCCATGGACATGAGCCCCTTGTCACAATTTTTTTGTGTGTGTATGTGGAATGAATTCTTTGGTCAGAAGCAATACTTTGTGGAATTCTATGCATGTGAATAAGGCATTATGCAAATTTAAAAATGAAAGCTTTGTTAAGCATGGGTTTTTGTGATGGCCAATACATATCTCAGCAGAGAATAATGTATTTGATAACAATGTGCTAAAAATAAAGCTACATCTGCCCTCTGTCCTGCCCATCCTCCCTTACAGACTTTCTTTGTTTCAAGGTAGGGCTTCTGTTTATTTGAGGACAGATATTTATGGGCCAAGGGCCTTATGGAAGGCAAGTCAGCTTTTCATAATGCCTACATTTCAACATATGCCTGTTAAGAAGAAAAGGTAAAATAAGAATGAGGATGAGGTCATATATGCATTTTGAGGCAAATGTTTTTCTGAAGTTGAGTTGGCCTCAACATCAGTATTTATTTTCCTGAGCATCATGATTTCATGAAAAATGATTATCTCACACCACATACATTCAATTATAATTTATATTTATGCTTACTTTAGGGGAGAAGTATGTAACTGCATTGCTTTCATTCCAAAGGACCAAGAGCCTAAGCAGTTTCCCCTCTATTTGCTGGACATTGTGGTAGCAGTACTGTTCAAGTTTAATGTCAGAGTTCAAGGTGGAACCACCTTTGATGTGTGGTGCCAGTACTAAATCTAATCATGAGTCTGCCTAGTATTTTTATAAGCATTTAAAAACTGAAAACTCACCTCAACACTGAACATTTTAGGACTAAAATTATCAGAGCCAATTCATAAAGGAGGGTATATTTAGAAGACATACCCCCAAAGCAGTATTCCAACTCTAAATGCTTGGTTTCCTACCTTCCTCCCTCCACTTTGGTTTGCTTGAATTTTTCATATTTCAATAGCTTGCTTTGTGGTCAAATTCCCATCATCCTTATAACTATGGAAAGAAGAAAGTTGAACTGTTCTTTAAATATACATATTCATGATTTTTTTTCAATAAACAGTTAACAATCATCTACTTTATATCAAAAATTGGGCTAGGCGCTGAGCATACCCGCTGTTACAGGTGCTTCTTTAGTTCAGGCCATCTTAGTGGCCTGGTAGAATCACAGTAACCGGAAAAAGAAGTAACTCTGCTCATGAGAGTCCCAGTCTTATCCTGATTCCTCTTCCTGGTTTGGGGTGTTTGGTGGAGTATGTCACTGGGCCTGTGAACAGTAGTCTTCCTCTGCCTCTCCTCACTATGGTTACATACCTTGCATGGCTAAGAATTCATCCTTTGTGACCTTGGTCCTGGGGAATATCTAAGCTATGTACTGGTAAGTAAGCGCTGACAGAGTCGAAACAAGGCATCTTGAGTCTGTTGTCAGATTCAAAGGGCAAGGGCGATGCCAGAAATAGGAAACCACACTAATGAGGTCAGGAGCTGTGTGAAGTAAAGAGCAAGAGTCTAAGAATTTGAAGAGGGCTTGGAGGCAGGGCTGCCACTCACGATTCCTCAGACTGTGCACTTCCAGCTCCAGGGTGCTCTGTTCACATAATCAGAGTGTGATCAGCACTGCTTAGAGGTGTGTGCTATGGACTGAATGTGTACCTCCCAAATTCGTGTGTTGGAATCCTAACCACCAATGTGAAGGTAATGGGAGGTGGGGCCCTTGGGAGGTGATTAGGTCAAGGAGGGGATTCTTTATGAATGGGATTAGTGCCCTTATCAAAGAGACCCCAGAGAGCTGCTTTGGCTCTTCTGCAATGTGAGGATACAACAAGAAGATTGTAGTCTGCAACCTGGAAGAGGGCCTTCACCAGAATCTGATCTTGCTGTCACCCTTATCTCAGATTTTCAGCCCCCAGAACTGTAAGAAATAAATTTCTGTTATTTATCAGCCACCCAGTCTATGGTACTTTGTTATAGCAGCCTGACTGGTTGCTATACTAGATAATGCATAAAACAAGGAGTACTTCTTGTGGTACTTTATTATAGCAGCCTAACTGAGACATTGTGCAGTCCCCAACCTGCACAACTATACAAGTCTTGCTCTGAGGCCTCTTGCTTTTGCCCTTACACACTGGTGCCATGGTACATAGAGGGTGTGACTGGTAGGCCAGAATGAGGCAGGCACACCACCTTTTTCCTCATCTCTCCATTGTCTTCTCCATCAGAATCTGTCATGTCTTCCCACGCTGATCATGTTATCTCCTCTCAGAACTACCTCTGTGCTGGAACTACAAGAAGTACTCCTTGTTCCCTTTGTTTTATACATAATCTAGTATAACCACATTGCAGTTGCCTCAGACTTTTAAAACAGTTGTTTCTTCCAGAAAGAAGGCAGTCTGATGGTTTCTTTCATTGCGGAGTGTCAATTGTACTCAGTGACCGCCCAGCCCATACCTCACTCCAGCTTGGGCCTGAAGAATTTTTCTTCCCTCCATGAGTGTTCCTTTTATCTGCTACACCACTGGAAATATTCAGATTAACTTCTGTTCTTAGGGTCTTCAGAATTTTCCCTGCAGTATCAGTACTCAACTTCTAGTTAGGTATCTTTCCCACGAGGTTACTTGACTCTTCATGCATGACCTTTTTTTCGGATTCTATAGTAGTCATGTGGTCTGCCTACAATTATTTCATCCTTCCAGGCATGTGGTAGGATTGGTCTTCACACTATTTTAGAGTTCCATGTGGCATGTCACTTGTTTTGTCAATGAAATGTGAACAGATATAACACTTCTGGGCAGAGCCTTTGGAAGCTGGTGTACGATTTGTCATGCCCTTTCCCCTAAGGAGATGACCGAGAAGGCAAATGTCATGAAAGATCCTATGTTATCTGGGTCCAGGAATGACAACGATGAGTACAGCCTGTCTGCCAAGCCATGTTGAACATGTAACATGAGCAATAAATACAAGCGGGTTGTGTTAAGAAACTATAATTCTGTTTTGTTGTTGTTGTTGTTGCAGCATATCCTTACCTGTCCTGCTGAGGCAAGATCCCCAAATGTCTGGAACTGCAAGCCTACACACAACTCAGGCCTTTCTGGTCCAGTCTCTACTAAATCAAGAAAGTAGTCCAGAAAACAGTTGAAGTTAAGGTGGCGGTAGTTATCATCTCCTAAAATCAATGCTGAAATTCACCATCCTGATTTCCACCAACCTGAAAGACACCAACAGTCAGACTTTAGATTCCATGATTCCCACAGGGATGTAACTGCATCAAGGGAGAAAATAAGGTGAGTAGGATATGGAATTGCAAAGCTGACTTTTTAAAAAACAAGCCTGGTACAGTGGCTCAGGCCTGTAATCCTAGCACTTTGGGAGGCAAAGGTGGATGGATCACCTGAGGTCAGGACTTAGAGACCAGCCTGGTCAACATGGTGAAACCCCGTCTCTACAAAAAAATACAAAAATTAGCTGTGCATGGTGGCACGTACCTGTAGTCCCAGCTACTCGGGAGGCTGAGACAGGAGAATGACTTGAACCCAGGTGGCAGTGGTTGCAGTTAGCTGAGATCACACCTGGGCAACAGAGCAAGACTCCATCTCAAAAAACGAAAGAAAACAAAACACCAGCTCACCCCATACCAAAGGGCTTTAGCAGAGCTAAAGTCAGAGCAGTGGGAATCTGGTTTACTCTATGGAATGACAGGAGCAAATACCTTTCTGGAGTACAGGGATTTAACAAAAGTGCCAAAACCAGAAAGAGCAACCACGCTCAGGGTTCCTTGCTTGTCACTAATTTCCATTGCTCTTAGCCTTTACTTTACACTGGTCTGACACGGAGAATTCAGGAATCTCAGCCAGTTACAGGATTCTGAGACTTATGACTATAACCAATGGGATCTGTTTGGTTAAAAGTGGTAAGTTGGTAAATTTGATTTTAGAGCCCTGTCTCCTCAGTTCTTAACCATTGGAGACTCCCACTGTATCCACCTATCTCGAGTCTACTTCTGGACACATTGGTTATCTTGAACTGTTGTTGGCTAAGTACTTTAACAAAACTATTTCAGCAACTCTTCATTGTGTAGCTCACATGAAAGGCACTAGGGATAAAGAGGTGGTAAGAAAAGTCACTGATTTATAGTCTAGTGCTAGGTTGGCAAATTATGGCCCATGGGCCAAATCCAGCCTGCTGCCAGGTTTTGTAAATAAAGTTTATTGGAGCACAGCCGTGCCCATTCATTTACATACTAGTTTTGACTGCTCTTGCACCAAAGGTAGAGGTAAGTAGCTGCAACAGAGATTGTACATTCCACATACCTAAAATATCTACCATCTCGCCCTTTACAGAAAAACTTTGCTGACCCCTACCTAGTGGACTATTAACCTTTCCAGGAGAGTTTGCATTTTAGTAGCATTCTCTCTAAGACTAATGCTGTAACACTCAAGGGAATCCCACTAATGGAGGAAATTTAGTCAATAGGGAGATATCTTGAGGGAAGATATCCTGTCTGGCTGCTGTCAAATCATACCCTATAGGCAGCTGCCTTATCTGCCAGTTCATGAAAGTGGACTGCCTTTTCCAAATCTGTATCCAAAAAGGAAAGCATAGTGAAGGAGAGGCAGCTCTCATCACTGTGGCTGGTTCCCTGGAAGAAAAGTTGCAGAGGCGGCTGACCTTCCGGCAGCTCATACCTTCTGGGTGGCTCTAGGGGGCAGGGGGTCATGGTTTGCCTTCAGGGTTGCCAACCTGGCACTCTGCCCAGGAGCCACTTTGACTTCTTTATTCCTCTGGCTCTTCTGATGACAACAGAGTGATTTTTTTTTTTTTTTTTTGCAAACCCTAAAGAAATGCTTTACTGCTCCATCTTTCCAAAGGAACAGAGAAAGGGGACTGAGTGGGGAGTTTTGTAAGTTTCCATCAGTTATTTTTGCTAAGGGAAAATGTGAAAAGTCAAGAGTCAGAGACAGGGCAGGAAGCTATCATGTGTCAGGGAGCCTTTTTGCTGAGCTATGTCCACTCCCTGTGTGAAACAATGGCTGTCCTCCCACTGAAATGCCCGGCTAGTCTCAGTGGGAAGAACCCCTCCCTCAGTAATGGGGACAAGCAAGGTTTTTTGTTTTTGTTTTTGTTCTGTTTTTTTTTTTTTCCATAAGGACTATGATTCTCTTCCAATAAACTCAAGGACTTTACCCTTAATCCTCAGATGGAGGCTGACCTGAAATCTCCATCCCTGGAATGTGGATCACTCAAACCACACTGCACAGACAGCCAGCTAGCTCAGCGCCAAGGTGATGCCTTCCTTTCAAGACCATGAGTGGCACCTTGGGCCTGAGGCTCGCCTGTTGACCTACCTGCTGAGAGCTCTCAGGGGGAAGCTTCCACAGCCTGTGATGCTAGCCTCAGTGGAGAGGAGAGGAAAATCATACGGGGCCTCAGAGCCCCTCTTCCTCCTCTGGTGTTGTCATGGAAACACATTCAATTCATCTCTGCAAATATGGGTGCGGTGTCTGGGGAGCAAGGTGGTATCTTGATAGGATCTAGGAGAGGCACAAAGATGTCTATGTCATGGTTGCCATTGCCTTCAGAACCATACAGGACAGAGAGTTAAAAAAAAAAACAAAAACTAAAACCAAAAAAAAAAAAAAACCAACAACCAAAAAAAAAAAAAAAACCAATTCCAAAGCAAGATGCATAGAATAAAGTCTATAAAAGGAATTAAATCCTGGACTTTGGAGAAAGACAAACATAGGTTGAAATCTGAACTCTACCACTTACCAGCTATATGACTTTGGTTATATTATTAATTCATCCAATGAATGCCTGCTATGTACCAGATAGTTCTCTAAATGCCAAAGATTCAGAATGACCTGACTTAGAGAAAAAGACCTTTATTGACCTAATTGTACTTACACATTCTAACAGAGGAAGACAGACAATAAGCATGCAAACAAATAAATAAAAAGTGTAATTTCAGAGAGCGATAGTGCTCTCTGAAGAAAATAGAGTAATGGGAAAAGTGAGTTGACATGGTGGCAGTTTAAGAATGGATGGTCAAGGAAGGCTTCTTGGAAGAGGTGACAACTAAGCTTAGACCTAAGGAAGGAGGCAGCCAGGCAACAATCGGAAGAGGATTCCTGAAAGAGGGAAGTATTGGCGCAAAGATCTGCTTACATAAGTCTCTAAACTTCAGCTTCTTTGCCTATAAAATGTGAATAATTTATTTAATAGGAGTATTGTAAAGGTTCAATGATACAATGTACATCAAGATCAAGTATTTATCTCAAAGCATAGCATAAAGCAAGTGCTGTTTAATATGACTAAGTAAAATATATTAAACACAGAGGAGCAGTTTGTTCTGATGAGTGTGAGAGGATTGCTGAGTGGTGAAGGGCTAGTTTGTGACCTAAGCCTTGCGGAACGGGTAGGTTTGGGTAAGCAGATAATAGGTTTGATTTCTCTGCTCTTTGTTCCTATATCACTCAGGAGTTTCTCTTTCCGAAGCCTGACCGTACTTCATTAGAATAACGTAAGTATTTTTCTCTTCTCTAATCTGTTACATAAATTATATAAAGGGAGAAGTTGCCTTTTTTTTCTTCATTCTGCTCCAGTACTTAAATAAGATAATGCAGCAAAGCATTTAGAATTGTAATTTGTGCAAGAATGAATGGTAGGAGGGCATTTGAGGTAGTAAGTACAGCATGAAGTTGAGTCTGTTTAGCTGGCAATGGACCAGCAACGCAAGAAGTTAGGACCCATGGAGGGAAAAGCAGGAAATAAAATGGACTAGTCAATTGGAGCGAAGTCATAAAAGATCTTGAAACTTTATTATCTCAGTGAACACTGACATAATGATGTATGGGATGACCATTTCTGCTGTTCTTCAAATGCGCATGTTGGGAGCTGCAAGGAAACTACGATCTCTTGTCTACATTGTGGGAGTGAGCCCACGTTGTCCTGTGGACACCATCCACCATTGTCCCAGAGCCCGAAGAGAGTTACTTCACTGCAGATGGCCTTAGGGAATATTTTGCTAATATCCGTTTGTACACAGGCACACCTCATTTTGTTTCACTTTGCTTTGTGGCACATCTCAGATACTGTGTTTTTTACAAAATGAAGATTTATGGAAACCCTGTGTTAAGCGAGTCTATTGGCATCGCCTTTTTTCCAACAAAATACACTTACTTTGTGACTCTGTATCACATTTTGGTAATTCTCCAAATATTTCAAACTTTTTCATTATTATTATATCTGTGATGGAGTACTATTGAAATCATTTTGGGGTGCCACAAACCACACCTATGGAAGATGCCAAACTTAATCAATTAATGTTGTGTATATTCTGACTGCATCCCTGTTAGGCCTGTCTCCTGGGGCTTCCTCATTCCTTTTCTACAGCAATATTGAAATTAGGCCAATTAATAACCCTACAATGGCCTTCAAGTAAAAGGAAGAATCTCACGTCTCTCACTTTAAATCAAAAGCTAGAAATTTTACTGAGAAAAGCATGATGAAACCTGAGATAGGCCAAAAGCGAAGTCTCTTGCACCAAACAGTTAATCGAGCTGTGAATACAAAGGAAAAGTTCTTGAAGGAAATTCAAAGTGCTCCTCCAGTGAACGCATGAATCATAAGCAAGGGAAACAGCCTTATTGCTGATATGGGAAAAGTTTTAGTGATCCATATAAAAGATCAAACCAGCCACAATAGTCCCATAAGCCAAAGCCCAATCCAGAGAAAGGCCCTAAGTCTCTTCAATTCTTTGAAGGCTGAGAGATGTGAGAAAGCTGGAGAAGAAAAGTTTGAAGCTGGAAGAGGTTGGTTCATGAGGTTTAAGGAAAGAAGCTGTCTCTATAACATAAAAGTGCAAGATGAAGCAGCAAGTGTGGCTGTAGAAGCTGCATCAAGTTATCCAGAAGATTTAGCCAAGATCACTGATGAAGGTGGCTACACTAAACAACAGATTTTCAATGTAGATAAAACAGCCTTTTTTGGAAGAAGATTTCATCTAAGACTTTTATAGCTACAGAGGAGAAGTCAATGCCTGGCTTCAAAGCTTCAAAGGTCAGGCTGACTCTCTTGTAAGGAGCTAATGCAACTGGTGTCTTTAAGTTAAAGGCAATGCTCATTTACCATTCTGAAAATTCTAAATCCCTTAAGGAGTTATACTAAATCTACTCTTCCCATGTTCTGTAGATGGAATAACAAACCTGAATGACAGCACACCTGTTTAGAGCATAGTTTACTGAATATTTTAAGCCCACTGCTGAGACCTACTGCTAGAAAAAAAAGATTTCTTTGAAAATATTACTGCTCATGGACAATGTCTCTAGTCGCCCAAGTGCTCTGATGGAGATGTATAAGAGAAATGTTTCATCCCTGCTAACATAACACCCATTCTGCAGCCCATGGATCAAGGAGAAATTTTGACTTCAAGTCTCATTATTTAATAAATATATGTTGTAAGTCTATAGCTGCCATACATAATAATTCCTCTGATGAATCTGGGCAAAGTAAGTTGAAACCTTCTGGAAAGAATTTACCATTCTAGATGCCATTATGAACACTCATGATTCATGGGAGGAGGTCAAAATATCCACAGTAACAGGAATTTGGAAGAAATTGATTCCAACCCTCGTGGATGACTTTCAGAGGCTCAAGACTTCAGTGGAGGAAGTAACTGCAGATGTGGTGGAAATAGCAAGAGAACTAGAATTAGAGGTGGAGCCTGAAGATGGGACTGAATAGCTGTAATCTCCTGATAAAACTTTAATGGATGAGGTGTTGCTTCTTATGAATGAGCAAATAAAATGGTTTGAGAGATGGAATTTACTCCTAGTGAAGATGCTGCAAATATTGTGGAAATGAAAACAACACATTTAGAATATTACATAGTTGATAAAGTAGCAGTAGTGCATGAGAGGATTCAGTCCAATTATGAAAGAAGTTCTACTGTGGGTAAAATGCTATCATACAGCATCACATGCTACAGAGAAATCTTTCATGAAAGGAAGAGTCAACTGATGTGGTAAGTTTTATTGCTGTCTTATTTTAATGAATTGCCACAGCCACCCTAATCTTCAGCTACCGCCACCCTGATCAGTCAGCAACCATCAACATTAAGGTAAGACCCTTCACCAGCAGAATTGCAACTTGCTGAAGGCTCAGATGAATGTTAGCATTTTTTAGCAATAAAGTATTTTTAAATTAAGGTATGTGCATTGTTTTTTTAGACATAGCGCTATTGCACACTTAATAGACTACAGTATAGTATAACCATAACTTTAATGTGTACTGTGAAACCAAAAAATGTGTGTGACTTGCTTTATTGCATTATTAACTTTATTACAGTGGTCTGGAACTGAACCTGCAATATCTCTGAGGTATGCCTGTATTAATATTCATAATAGCTAACATGTATTGGGTACCTATTACATGTTTTTGCTGAGTATTTGGCAAACATAATTTCACTTTATCTCTGTAATGTCCCTACAACTAAGAATTATTATTACTCATATTAAAAAGTGAAAACTCTGGGCTTAGAGAGGATAAGTGAATGACCTGCCTGAGGTTACATGGCTACCAATTTGCTGAGCCTGGACTTGAATTTAGGTCTCTCTGATGTCAAAGCTTAGGGTCTGTCTGTATACACTATTGCTATGGACTAAATGCTTGTATCCTCTATGTCCTGTCCCAAATTCATATGTTAAAATCCTAACCCACAAAGTGACAGTAGTAGGAGGCAAGGCTTTTGGGAGGTGATTAGATAATAAGGGTAGGACCCTCTGAATGAAATTAGTGTCCTTATAAAAGAGATCCCAGAAAGCTAGCTTGCTCTTTCTACCATGTGAAAACCCAGCTACAAGGCACCCACTCTATGGTCTTTCATTATAGCAGTCTAAATTGACTAAGACAACTAGGATCTGTAACATTATTGTTTAATTATTATTTAAGTCTTCATCTTCTTGAAAACAGAGCCTGAGGCAAGGTGTATATTAGTCCATTTTCACAGTGCTATGAAGAAATACCTGAGATTGGGTAATTTATAAAGTAAAAGAGGTTTAATGGACTCCTAGTTCCACATGGCTGAGGGGGCCTCACAATCATGGTGGAAGGCAAAGGAGGAGCAAAGTCACGTCTTATGTGGCAGCAGGCAAGAAAGAGTGTGCAGGGGAATTGCCTTTTATAAAACCATCAGCTCTTGTGAAGCTTATTCACTATCACAAGAACAGCACGGGAAAAAACCACCCCCATGATTCAATTACCTCCCACTGGGTCCCTCCCATGACATGTGGGGATTATGGGAGCTACGATTCAAGATGAGATTTGGGTGGGGACACAGCTAAACCTTATCACAAGTATTGAGTACTGATGCTTCATTTAAGAGGTGCATTCTCCAGACAGTAAGAACAAGAACAAAAGAAATGACAGGGGAGCAATGCAAGGTGGACACGTTTCTATTCCAGCCACTGCTTCATGATGAGCTGTGAAGAGACACAGCCTTGTTCATTGTTCAGTGAGGGTGTCTGTGGTGGGCTGAATGGTGGCCTCTCAAAAGATATGTCCACATTCTAATTCCTGGAACCTATGAACGTGACCTCATTTGGAAAAGGGGGTTTTGCAGATGTAATTAAGGATCTTGAGATGAAGAGAACATCCTGCATTATCTAGATGGGCCCTGAATCTAATGTCGAGTGTCCTCACAAGAGACATGAGAGATTTGACAGACAGCAGAGGAGGAGGAGGAGGCAATGTGACCATGGAGCCAATGATTGGAGTGGTGTGACCACAAACCAAGGAGTGCTTGAAGCTGCCAGAACCTGGAAGAAGCAAAGAACTGAATCTCCCCTAGAGCCTTTGGAGGAAATGAGGCCTTGTCAATACCTTGATTTTGAACTTCTGGCCTCCAGAACTGTGAGAGAATAAATTCCAGTTTAAAACCACCCAGTCTGTGGTAATTTGTTATAGCAGCCACAAAAAAGTTAATCCAGTGTCTACTCAGTTGTGTGGACATCTCCAGTGAGGATGTACAGAGAAACCATATCTTGCAGAAGTCCACAGAGGAAAGAAAGAGGGAATTTACTGGACTTTCTCTCATTCCCTATTTGCTCTTGGTCAAATTTTACTCCATGGGGGAATTGACTCTTCTCACATCTCCCAGCAATACCTGGCTTTGCTGGGAGCTGCTTGGGAAGCCAGAACCTTAAGGTGAAATGTTTCATTCAAAACCAGGAGTGGCAAAACAACAACAAAAACCTAGAAACAGAAGGCCACATGGCTAATGAGCCTTGGGATACAGCAGTCCCTACAGGGAGAGTCTGACCCTCTTGGCAAGCAACCCCAAATGCTGAAACTGCTCAGGCCCAAATGGATCTGGTGGGTCTCTATAGAGTGAGAAAAAGCCAGTGGCCGAGGGGCCCAGAAATGATGGTACCAAGGGAATCTGAGGAGGGACAGAAAACATGCCTGATGAGAATCACAAACACTCAACCTCACCATTTCAGTCACAATGACTTTATCTAGTGTCCACTGTGTGCAAAACATTCCTGGCATGATATTCTTTCTGTTAACCAAGTTGTGACATGTATTGTAGGAAGGCTCATTCAACATACAATCCCAACTCCCTCTCCCTTGCCTTCTTTCACTGTAAAGTCTGGGAAGGTTCATACTTTATTTTTTAGCTTCTCTTACAAATCATAGTGGCCATGCAGTTTTGGCCAATAGACGTAGGCAGCTGTGTATTGGAGAGGTTATTTCTTCCTGAAGCCTCACAGAGATAAATTCCTATCTCCTACTGCTTCTTCCTGCCTGGGGTGCCGTAGCCATCATGTGACCATGGGGCTAATACATAAAAAGAGGCCAAAAAGAATCCTAAAGACATGTGTCCGGATGCCACTGAACTGTGGAACCAGCACCAGCAGCTGTCTATCCTTTGACTTCTTGCTGTGTGTGTATATTAGTTAGTTAGGACTGTCATAACAAAATACCACAGACTGGATGCCTTAAGCAACAGAAATTTGCTTTCCCATGGTTCTGGAGGCTAGAACTCCAAGATCAAGCTGTTGGTATTGGCAGATTTGATTTCTTCTGAGGCCTTTCTCTGTGGCTTGCAGATGGCTATTTTTAATGGGTACATCCCCAGTGCCTCTTTGTATGTCCAAATTTCCTCTTATGAGGGCACCAGTCAGATTGGATTGGGCCATGGTGGTCAATATTACATGTCAACTTGACTGCGCTGCTGGGTTCCCAGATAGTTGGTCAAACATTATTCTGGGTGTGTCTGTGAGGGTGGTTCTGAATGAAATTAACATTTAAATGGGTAAACTGAATAAAATGATTGCTGTTCCTGATGTAAATGGGCTTCATTCAATCAGTTGCAGGCCTGAAGAGAACAAAGAGGCTGGCCCTTCTATAAGTACAGGAGAATTCTTCCTGCCTGATGACCTTTGAACTGAAACATCAGCTGTCTTCCAGCCTTTGGACTCTAACTGAAACATTAGTTCTTTCTGGGCCTTTAGATTGGAATTTATTTACACCATCAGCTTTCCTAGTTCTTAGGCATTGGAACTCAGACTGGAATTCACACATGGGCTCTCCTGGGTCTCCAGTTTTCCTGCTCATCCTGTAGATTTTGGACCTTAGAACCTACCAGCCTCCAAAATTGTGTGAACCAATTCCTTACAGTGTGTGTGTGTGTGTGCATCTGTGTATGTGTGCACATACCCTAATGGTTCTGCTTCTGTGGAGAATTCTGAATAATAAAGGGCCCAGCCAAGGGCCATGATTCATTTTAACTCAATCACCTCTCTGAAGGCCCTGTCTCCAAATACAGCCACGTTCTGAGGTTGTGGGGATTAGGGATCCAACATATGAATTTGGGCAGGACTCAGTTCAGTTCCATAACAGTAAGTAAACAGTCCTTTATTTGTTTAAGCTACTGTTACTTGCAGCTGAGAACATACTTTACTGCTTGCACAAGGTGTAGATTCACATACTAAATTTGATACTTCACAAGAAAGTATTTGGTTATGTTTCCTATTAGCATGTACCAGTTTCTTCCATCTTTGAAGAGTCATTTAGTGGTTAGAACCTGCGCTTGGGAAAAAGTAGGTCTTAAAGGGGATCTGTTTGATGACCAGCTTTCGGGGCATCTCCCAACCATGCCTCTGTTTGTCCCTTGCCAGCTAATATTAAAATAACGCTACATGCCCTTGATGTGAAAGTCATTCCCATATGGAGTCATCATCTGGGCTTGGGGGTGGAGCTGGGGAGTTCGGCATCCATGGAGAGGCAGCTCTTTTTAGCCAAACGTATTGAAATGTCCTGATGTGTGCTTCCCAGCCGATGTCAGCTGCTAATCCGTATGAATTAATGCTGTAATAATTGGGCCGTATTCAGCAAGCACTAATTTCTTTCACTACATCAAATCAAGCCTCATGATTGTTTCGAAATAAACATGCCATACCCAGAATGTTGAATCTCCACTCCAGCAGCTGGGTTCCGAACAGATCTGGAAAGGTCTGGCAAGGAGGCTGGGTTGACCAATGGTAGGACTCATTCCTGAGAGTGGACTTCCAGACACTATCATTTTAGACCTGATTGGACCCAATTACATTTTAAAGATGAAAGGAAGCCAGGCTTTTTTTCTGCACAGTGTTCAAATTCACTCAGGAAACATCCTTCAATGCTTCCGTCTTCTTCCAGAGCCTACACCTAGACAGCATAAAAGAAAACAGCCTAGCCGCTAATATCTCCAAATGAGCTGTCATTACCAATGCCTTGCTCATGGTGTCACTGGAGTGAGACCATGAGAGAGAATATTTCAAAGATTCACAGGTCAGACTGCAAATAAACCTCAGAGGAAGTGTCTAACAGACACTTACAGGCAAGAAAACAGGAAAACTGAAGCAGGAGAGGGTGAGAGGGCAAGTGAGCGCGGGATGCTGGCCTTTACACTGCCTGCAGGAGGGGGAAAAGAACTAAATCTAGGATGATGAGAAAGGCCGTAGACAAGACTGATGAGTTATGCTACAAAGAGTGTGGGGTGACTCTCCAAATAACATATTTAGCAGATCAGTGGGAACGTAAGATGTCTCACTGTAGTCAACTGGCGATGCTTTTAGTAGAATCATGGATGTCAATATTGCAATCTCCCTTCTCTTTCACTCATACACTCTCATGTTAATGAGCACCTTCTCCAAGCCGGGCCCTGTGCTTGATCCTGGGGAACAAAGCAGATACAGGTCCTGCCTTCCCTCCCCTCCTCTCCTATCCTTTCCCATCCTGTACCCTTCTCTTTCTCTCCCTCCCTCCCTCCTCCTCTCCCAGATCCTTCCTTCTTCCTCTCCCCTCTATGCCTAGGGTCTAAATAAATTTGGGGGAAGATTAATATTCTGTTCAGTGGCACCATTGTTTGCTAACCACTTACTAATTAATTTTCCAAATAAGCAATGCAGGACTGAATTGCACATCTTTTCTCACAGCAGTTGTTATGTGTAGACATAAGGATCTCCCCCCTCCCCACCCTGGGGTGCCTCCCTCAATCTCTCCCCCCATGTTTGCTGCTTCACACTCCACTCCCCATGAGCTGCTTATCTATCCACAAGCTTATAATGTCAGTGCCTTCTAAAGCTTCTTTAGAGTTCCCTCCTCTTCCCTTCTGTCCTCATCCTGTCAGTCAGGATGAAGAAAATTAAGTTGTGTAAGTCTGTACATTTCTCTGTGATCCCAGTTTCCAGGCCCTAGAGCTGTCTGGGAGCTGCTAGGTCACCTGGGTCTGGATTCAGATGGGAGACGTAAAAAGCCGCAGGAGCTCTGGGAAATAGGTGCCAGTGTGTCCCCAAAGCTCCAATTTTCTAGTCCATAACTTGGAAAGCAGAAAGAAAGCTGTGAATCAAAGCTCCAAGGAAATTGTTTATAGCAATGGTGTCAATGAACAAGAACCGAAAGCAGGATGAGGCTCCCAGGCCACCTTCCACTCTTAGGAGCTGCGCTGCAACATATGGTGTGTAGGTCGTGCACTGCACAATAGGCTCAGTGGAGAGGGCAGCTCCCTTTCAGCTCTCCCAGCCCAGCCAGGGGCTCTTTGCAGAGCTGCATTTACCACATGGAAGGGGGATCTTGTTATGCACTTGCCTAGCTGTTGGCCCTAGGGTTCATCTGCTTAGAGAGGCACCTTTTTTTCAGATTCACACAGAGGGACCATGTATGCCTGCTCTGATTACGAGAAGAACAAAATTACAAACCGATTGATTTTTTAAGTGGTTTTTAAAAAAATTAAATTGCTTTTAAGGTGTGTTTTAGAATTATTATACATTCAGTGCAATCTCTAATACCTTTCCTATTTGATACTATAGTGATAATAGCTCCCATTTATGTGAACACTGTAGATGCCTGGTGTTGCACTGGGGGCCTGAATCTATTATTTATGATTCTTCCTCTCCTGCCTGCTTTTGCTGTGGTTCACTACAGGGAGAATATTCCTCCTACTTCATTGAATTTGGCCTTGGCCCTGGCCCTGTGATGTTTTGGCCCATGGAATGTGGGCAGAAGTAACAATGTTCTGGTCTTATAGACCAGCTGAGTCTATAAGAGGCATGGTGAGTTGCTGCCAGTCCTCTTGAGGTTCTATCTTCTGCCATGAGAGAAAAGCATGCCACCAGGCAATTGTCACCCTTTGACCTGAAATCAAGACGTGTAAAGCAGACCTGAACCAGACCCAAGCCTAGAGGCCAGAAAAGCTCAGGCAAGAGCAGCTGGGTACATCTAAACTACCATGAATGGAAACATGAATACAACATGAATATTCATTATTTCAAGTCATGGAGAATGGGGGAATTATTTGTTATGCAGCATCACAGTAATAGTGGACACCTATGATGTGTTTTTTTTAAAAAAAAGACATTGTCACAACCACTCTTTAAAGTATGTACAGTATTTCCATTTTACATAAAGGAAAACCAAGGGTCTGAGAGGTTAGAAAACTAGTTTAAATTAATAACTGGTATATCCAGTATTAACATCTAGGTCTGCCTGATTCCAAAGCCTGTTCTCTTTCTACCTCCCTCATGTCATATCCAGAATATTGACACTATGCCACCTATAGAGATCCTTAACTAGCAAAAATTATGCTATTATAGCCAATAACTTTGCATTCTACTTACTAGAGCTAGGCAAGGAATCATTTTGCAAGATGGCATCCAAAATGTCTCTCGGCTCAACTGTCAGTTCCATAAAACATTCTATTAAGCATAATTCATCCTTCCCTTTCTCCTCTATGCACTCCATACTTCCTGTTATTCAAAGTTGTAAGGTTTTAAAGAGGATTCATATTTCTCCAGGCCGAGATTACCTATGGCTGCAATAGAGTTTGACTTGTATTTTGTTTGTTGTCAACACAATAAGCCAGAAACAGATGCAGATCATTGAACTGAAGAATGACTTTTCTCTCTTGATGGCACTTTGAGCAGAAAAAACATCTTTGTCTGATGTATTGTTAAGTGAAAAAAAAAAAAGCAAAGTGCAGAAAAATGTGTATTGTACATTATTATTTGTATATTTTAAAAGCATATATATGTGTATGTATGAATGTTTATATCTACATAGGATGTCTCTGGAAGAATACTCTAGAAATATAATGGCAGTTGCCTCTGGTTTGGGAACATGGTGGCTGATGGGGAGTGAGGGTGGGAGAGAGAATGATTTTTCACTGAATAGTCCTTTAAAGTTTTTTAAATTGGTGTGCAGGTTTATATTATTCCCCAAAATAATGAATACATTTTTTAAAGACAGAAACTACATCTTCTACGGCCTACCCCTCTTCACTTTATTTAAGCTGTGTCTATTGTGTCTCAGACACACTGACTTTTTGAAGGGACTTGAGAGGAGGAGCCAGCCCAAGAGGAAGAGGCCCTTTCTGGCATGTTCTCTTCCTCTTGATAGTTGAGGTGCGTATAAACATCTTCAAAGTCTCCACGGACAACAGAGACAACACGAACTGGAGCCCACTGGCTCCCACAAGTGAAAGTGATTTTCTTCATTCATGACTCAAAGGCTGTGGAGTAAAAAACAAGAACTGATCAGCTGTTTTTTTGTTTTGTTTTGTTTTTAAAGACCAAACACGGCATCTTATCTTGCTCTGAGTGAGACAGCTACATGATGAACATCCTAAAAGTTGAAGACCTTGGATTTCCACCTGCAAGCCAAGGATGTTTTTCTGTTAAATTCTAATCATATTATTAGAGTTTATTAATTGTTTCAACAAACAGACATCTATGTCCATTCATTTTTTTTCAAAGACAGGGTAAATAAATCACCTTTCAAATCATGTCCTTCTGCAAACACCAGCTGCACAGGAAAAGGAAGGCCGCCTGTTAGCAGCCTCTCACTGAAGGGCTAGGCTGAGGCTGTCGGTGTGCATGCCCAGAGCAGAGCTGTCTGTTAATGAGTCCTACAGCCCACAGGAAAGAACCTCAGCGGAAAGCAAGAAGGCAGAACAATTGTGTGAACTTAGCTCCCTTTCTTATTCTCCAAACATCTGGCCACTGTATATGTCATTTCTTTGATTCAAACTTGTTCTGGCGTTATCGATAGGGAAAATCTCCACCTGGGGGCTGGAAGGGACTGCTTCTTCATCAAAGAATAGTTAGCACAGACTCACTTTTAATAGCAAAATAATAGAGCAAGTCACTTATAAACCATGTTTCTGAAATTGCCCAGCCATGCTCTGCCAACTCTTTATGGGGAGAATAAGACAAAATCTGGAAGCAAAGAGAGAGTAAGGAAAGCCCTTACGATTAGGGGTGAAGAAAAAACAAAGCATGCAAGACGCCATCTTGGTGTTGGCTAACGATGGGGAAAATCTCTGCTGTTTAATATAATGCATTTATAAACACAGATGTCAGGGACGGCAAGTTTATTTTTGTAGTTCCGCATCTTACATTTCCTCAATTGATTCTCTTTCTTTTCTTCTTCTACGTCAGAACAGCCAAACAGGATTCAAGTGATGCATTTGGATGGCTTGCTTCCCTGAATTGTATCTATATCCATTAACAGGGCAGACACTTAGTTCCACCTGTAGACATGACAGTTTTGTCATCTTCACAACTGTTCCCATTGTCCTGATCCTTATTTCATTTTACTGGGCTACCTTGAATAACAACCCCCTGGGCTTATTTTACTGGCAGTTAAAATCAGTTTTGGTAGTAATTTTGCCTGGAAATCAGCTACTAAGTTTATGTGCTTGTCAAATTTTAACTATATGCCTAATTTAAAAGTACTTAGAGCCACTTAAATTTGGTTGAGTGCCAATGTTAAGACGCAGTCAAATCTCAATGACTGCACACTGCATGCTTAGTTTGCAGCAGACTTCTTTCCCTTCTGTTTCCAACTCTCTTGTTAGCACCTGCACCAGGAAATGGGTGGGTGGGTAGGTGGGTGGGGTGCAGAGAGTGAAGGAAAATGAAAGTGATGCTGAGCCAGCACCACCAAAGGGAGACTCAAAGTCTTACCTTTGGGCTCTAAAAATGAAATCGATGGCACAACTTGAGATTGGGAGAGACTAAATTGGCAGCCACATACTTGAAAGACATGCGAGAGTTTGGTTAACTGCAAGCTTAATATCTTAAAAAAACACAAAATTCATGTTAGACTTATACTAACATGCACTGTTCTAAATGTTTCATAAATATTAACTTTTTTCATTCTCACAGCAACTTTATGAGGTAAATACTATCATTATACCCAATTATCAGATGGAAAATTGAGGTATGAAGAGAATAACTTGCATATAGTTACATTGCTAGAAAGTTCCAGGGTCAGAATTCAAATTCAGCCATTCTGGCTCCAGAATCCACGCTCTGAAGGCTGCACCTTCCTCTGAGCCAGCAGCGGGGTACAGCCACTACAAAACAAATACAGAGTATGTTCCTGTTTGATGTTATCGCTGGCTGAAGCTCTTTGCAATAAATGTCATAAAGCTCAAAGTCTCTATGAAAAGAAAAATAGACGTCCAAAGCCAGTTCAATTCTTTCAAATAATAGCAACAAAATAAAATTAGAGAATCTTAAAAATAATTAATATTATCCTTAATATCAACTAGAAATATAAGGGTAAAATTTCAAGCCAAATTAACTTTTCCGGGTCTTCAACTTCTCATCTGCCCAGTGCTTGGTAAGAGCTAGATAATTTCCTAATTCTTTCACATTTTAAGATTCTTGTATTCTCCCACATGATCTTTCAGGTCAGCGATGTCTACATTTATTCAGTCATACATAGAATTGGCGTTTTTCCAGCATTAGTTTTTTTGTTTTTTTTTTTCGAGATGGAGTCTCACTGTGTCGTCCAGGCTGGAGTGCAGTGGTGTGATCTCGGCTCACTGCAACCTCCACCTCTCGGGTTCAAGCAATTCTCCTGCCTGTACCTCTTTAGTAGCTGGGATTACAGGCACCCGCCACCATGCCTGGCTAATTTTTGTATTTTTAGGAGAGACGAGGTTTCACCATGTTGGTCAGGCTGGTCTCGAACTCCTGACCTCAGGTGATCCACCCACCTGGCCTCCCAAAGTGCTGGGATTGGCGTTAGTTTTTTAAAAGGCACCTTGCTCGCTTTGTGGGGAACAGTCTGATAAGAAGATGAGACACAGGCATAGGGATACAGACAGCTGTATGCAAGGGATACATAAAATGTATGCGTACAGCTGTAATGAAAGCTTGTGCAGTGCCAGAGCTGTGGGAATTCTTAGGCAGTATCAGTTAGTGTTCTCATTTGCAGATAACGTTATCACTCTACCTGCTTTATGTAAGAAGTGTTGTTAAGGGAATATTAAACACTCCTAGAATCTTCAGAAGAGCTAGAGGAATAATCTCTGGGCTAATGCTCTAGGAACAATGCTTAACACTACCGTAGAGAACTGACCTGTTAAGGGTGATGCCTCACACTGACTCTGGGACCAACCAGATGGCTGCCACCACCTGCACCAGCGCAATGCATGTTCCATGCTCCCCTCATTTCCTTAACTCATTTCCAAATGAAAGTCTCTCATGGATGCAACAGGATTGAAAGAAACTGAAGGGCAGTGTGGGAAGGGGTGGGAAAAATAAAGTGTTTTTTGTATCCTATTTAGGGGTAGCCAGGATTCATGAGACACTCTTGAAAAGTAATGGAAACTATCAAAATGTAGAAAGAGTATTCAAGAGGTTTTAGGCAGCAACAAATAACAAATGTCTGCTGCAGATAATACATTTTTTTTACTCAGCACTGGGCAGGCTCTTCTTTAAGAGAAGTGTTGAGTTAATGTTTGTTTGGGGTATCCACAACTGAAATTTAATCTCTGTTGACCTTTCATTAAGTATTTATTATGTTTTAGCTATGGTGATAGGGGTGTCTTAAATGTTGTCGTGGACATATTGTTTTATGATATCATAAAACATCTTAAAAAACACAAAATTCATGTTAGACTTATACTAACATGCACTGTTCTAAATGTTTCATAAATATTAACTCTTTTCATTCTCATAGCAACTTTATGAGGTAAATACTATCATTATACCCAATTATCAGATGAAAAATTGAGGCATGAAGAGAATAACTTGCATATAGTTACATTGCTATTTTTTTCTCCTTTTTTTTCTGGTAAAACGGTACCCCAGTTTTACTCTGGGTAACTTTCCCATTCCCAATCTTAGAACTTGTTTGAGTGGAATTGACACCTGCTTATCTCCAAGGATGACTTCATGGCTTACCCCATTCAGCATGTTCCACTCCTTGGCCACAGTATTAAGGTCAGAGATGGGCATCTTCAGACCAATGAATGTCAGACCCAGAAGTTCCATTTGAATGTTGGGCTAGAACATGGTAGGATGCGGTCTGGGCTTCTTGGCTGACATCTTGATATCACCTGGAGCCTCAAGCAAAGCCAAAAAAGGAGGTGGAGAATGCTGAAGTCCTTGTAACAGTATTTGAGCCTCTGGATCAAACTTGTCCTGTAATTGGAATACCCCTGGATTTTTGAGTCATGTAAATGAACAAATTCTCATTTATCCTTAAACCACATTTTTGAGTCATGCTTGCTATGACTTATTTCCAAAGTTGTCTTAATTTCCTACACATACATTAACTCTTTTAATCCTCAGAAATAGCTCATGATGTTAATAGTATTATCACATTTCACAGATGAGGACACTAATACTCGAAAAGATTAGAAAGTCGCTTGTCACATCACTTATCCATATGATTTTAAAGCACGGGTCTTTAACTTTTATGTTATATAGGGACACTGGAGAGCATCAAAAGGGTAACAGTGCTGTGATTTGAGGTTTGAAAAGCAGGCCCTACAGATGGAGGGTAAGTAGCTTCTGGAAGGCAGGAAAATACGTTGCATTCTTGTTTATTCCTTACAGCGTCCAGCCTCATTCTATGCACAGGCTGACTTTCAATATGCACTCCTCGCTTACTGAGTGAAGTGGCCAAGGAGGGAACTGAATGCCTCCAGTCTGTGCAGAAAGGAAAACTAGTTTAGCAATGTCCCCTGAAAGACAAGAATGGTGAGTCTCATGTACCTTGGCTGGAGAACAAGGGTTTGTGTGGGGTTGTCTATATCTCAGGCAGATAAACAAAGATCAAACATCAAACATCAAACACAACCTTCTACTCTCAAGGGGTGTGAGACAATGCTGTGCAACATTGCAGACTCATTTTCTGGAAATATTAAAGAAAGAAAAATATGATGATTTTCCTAGCATATTTGAGGATTTCTTGGTCTCAGAAGCCATCTGATTCTTTTATTGCCTGTGTCATTCTCTCTGCCTGAAATGCCCCTCCCACTCCTTGTTTGTCTGGGAAACTCATCCATCCTTCAACAGTTAACTCGAATGCCACCTCCTCTGGGAAGCCCTCACTGAACTTTTGACCCTGGTTTGATTCCTGCTCTCTCTATCTTTCCACAGCACCTTATGTACATCTACACTCGCTCTTAACACACGTTGTTTTGGCAATCTGCCCAAGTTTTCTGTATAGAAGTCAAGGAGCACGTCTTATTCCTCTTTGTATTTCCTGCCCCTAGCCTAATGCCTGGAACTCAGCAGGCAATCTTGCAAATCCTGCCAAGAAAGCCCTTCCTCAGTCTCTAGAACCAACCTCTCATTCTATTATTCCTTTTTGTCCTTTAGGATTCAGCTCAGAAATCACCATTTTGGGAAGTGACCCCTCAAAGCTAGGTTATGATACCTCTCCTATGTAGTCTCCAAATCATCCTATGCATATATGCATATAGGATGATTAAGAGAGTACACACCAATGTCTAACTCCCTGGGCTTGAATCCCAGCCTGCCACTTCCCAGCAGGATTTTTTTTTTTTTTTTGAGACTAAAGTCTCAAAAAAACCCTGCACGTCCAGGCTGGAGTGCAATGGCGCGATCTCGGCTCACTGCAACCTCTGCCCCCCAGGTTGAAGTGATTTTCCTGCCTCAGTTTCCTGAGTAGCTGGGATTACAGGTGCCTGCCACCATTCCTGGCTAATTTTTGTATTTTTAGTAGAGATGGGGTTTCGCCATTTTGGTCAGGCTGGTCTTGAACTCCTGACCATAGGTGATCTGCCCTTCTCTGCCTCCCAAAGTGCTAGGATTACAGGCGTGAGCCACCGCACACAGCCCCCAGCAGGTTTTTTTTTTTTTCCCCAGGCTTTATCCTGTTTTATTGTTCTCCATAGTTTAAATTTCACATTCTAAACACTTGTGGATCTCATTCGTTTTACTATTCAACAAATATTTACTGAAAATTTGTGCCAGATGTTATTCTTTCATCCCTGGTTTTCAGTAATTTGACCATGATGTGCCTGAATATGGTTTTCTTCAGGTTCCTTCTGCTGTGGAGTTCATTGGGGCTTCTTGAATCTGTGGGTTTATCATTTTCATCAAGTTTGGAAAAGCTTTAGCCATCATTTCTTCAAATATCTTTCCCATCTCCATCCTCTTCTTCTGGACCTCCAATTACACATATGTTAGACCTCTTACGTTGTCTCAGAGGTCACTGAGGCTCTGATTTTTTTTCCCCTCTGCATTTCACTTTAGATAGTTTCTATTGCTATGACTTTGAGGTCACTAATATTTTCTTCTACAATGTCTAACTTGCTGTTAATTCCATCCATTGTATTTTTCATTTTGGATGGTGGTTACATTTTTCAACATTAGAAGTTTTTGAGTCTTTTTAGTATTTTTATTTCTCACATCATGTCCATGCTTTCCTCTATCTTCTTGAACATGAAGAGTGTATTAGTGGTAGTTGTTCTAAATGTCTGCTAACTCTACCATCTGTGACATTTCTGGGTCTATTTCTATTGATTTGTTTTTTTTTTCCTGGTTATGGGTCATATTTCCCCCTTTCTTTGCTTGACTGGTAATTTTTATTGGATGCTGAACATTTTTAAAATAAAAATATGTTTTTTGAGACAGGGTCTTGCTTTGTCACCCAGGCTGGAGTGCAGTGGTACAAACATAGCTCAGTGCAGCCTCCATTTATCTGGCTCAAGCGATCCTATCCCCTCAGCCCCTCAAGCAGTTGGGACTGCAGGTGCACACCACCACACCTGGTTAATTTTCTTTTTTTAATTGATCATTCTTGGGTGTTTCTCGCAGAGGGGGACCTGGCAGGGTCATAGGACAATAGTGGAGGGAAGGTCAGCAGACAAACAAGTGAACAAAGGTCTCTAGTTTTCCCAGGCAGAGGACCCTGCGGCCTTCTGCAGTGCTTGTGTCCCTGGGTACCTGAGATTAGGGAGTGGTGATGACTCTCAATGAGCATGCTGCCTTCAAGCATCTGTCTAACAAAGCACACCTTGCACTGCCCCTAATCCACCCAACCCTGAGTGGACACAGCACATGTTTCAGAGAGCACAGGGTTGGGGGCAAGGTCATAGATCAACAGGATCCCAAGGCAGAAGAATTTTTCTTAGTACAGAACAAAATGAAAAGTCTCCCATGTCTACTTCTTTCTACACAGACACAGCAACCATCTGATTTCTCAATCTTTTCCCCACCTTTCCCCCTTGTCTATTCCACAAAACCGCCATTGTCCTCATGGCCCATTCTCAATGAGCTGTTGGGTACACCTCCCAGACGGGGTGGTGGCCGGGCAGAGGGGCTCCTCACTTCCCAGAAGGGGCGGCCAGGCAGAGGAGCCCCCCACCTCCCGGACGGGGCGGCTGGCCGGGCGGGGGCTGACCCCCACCTCCCTCCCGGACGGGGTGGCTGCCGGGCGGAGATGCTCCTCAATTCCCAGACAGGGTGGCTGCTGGGTGGAGGGGCTCCTCACTTCTCAGACGGGGCAGCCAGGCAGAGATGCTCCTCACCTCCCAGACGGGGTCGCAGCCGGGCAGAGGCGCTCCTCACATCCCAGACGGGGTGGCGGGGCAGAGGCGCTCCCCACATCTCAGAGGATGGGCAGCTGGGCAGAGACGCTCCTCACTTCCTAGATGGGATGGCGGCCAGGAAGAGGCGCTCCTCACTTCCCAGACTGGGCAGCCAGGCAGAGGGGCTCCTCACATCCCAGACGATGGGTGGCCAGGCAGAGACACTCCTCACTTCCCAGATGGGGTGGCAGCCGGGCAGAGGCTGCAATCTCGGCACTTTGGGAGGCCAAGGCAGGCTGCTGGGAGGTGGAGGTTGTAGCGAGCTGAGATCACGCCACTGCACTCCAGCCTGGGCACCATTGAGCACTGAGTGAACGAGACTCCATCTGCAATCCCAGCACCTCGGGAGGCTGAGGCTGGTGGATCACTCGCAGTCAGGAGCTGGAGACCAGCCCGGCCAACACAGCGAAACCCCGTCTCCACCAAAAAAATATGAAAACCAGTCAGGCGTGGTGGCGCGCGCCTGCAATCACAGGCACTGGGCAGGCTGAGGCAGGAGAATCAGGCAGGGAGGTTGCAGTGAGCCGAGATGGCAGCAGTACAGTCCAGCTTTGGCTTGGCATCAGAGGGAGACCGTGGAAAGAGAGGGAGAGGGAGACCCTGGAAAGAGAGGGAGAGGGAGACTGTGGGGAGAGGGAGAGGAGGGAGAGGGAGAGGGAGAGCCCGAGCCCCAGCAGGTTTTTAATGTGTCTCAGTTTATTTGTCTGTAAAACAGGGATACTAATAATAACAATAATATTACCTCATTGGCTTGTTGAAAGTTTTAAAGAAGGTAATTCATATAAAGTGCTAAGAATAGTGCCTAGTAAAATTCATAATACATTTAACTATTATACATATTAACTATTATTATTATTATTCAATTTTCTAAACTTCTGTTAAAGCACTCATATGTCAGGCAGTGTTCTAGGAAATGGATATACAACATAAAGAGACTAACATATATAGTCACATAGCTATAAGCTGTATATAGCTATGTAACTATATGCCCATTTTCATAATCAAAATATTAAATGAATTAATGAATCAATGAAATGCAATCAGTATACATTATTTGAGTAACTGCATTTTTTAATTTTTATTTTTTTGAGACAGAATCTTGCTCTGTCGCCCAGGCAGGAGTGCTGTGGTGCAGTCTCAGCTCACTGCAACCTTCGACTCTCGGTTCAGGGAATTCTCCTGCCTCAGCCTCCTGAGTGGCTGGTATTACAGGCATGTGCCACCTGGTTAATTTTTGTATTTTTAGTAGAGACTGCACTTTTCAATGGTCATAAAATGCCTTGCCCTCAGTTTCCCTGCACATTGGTCAGTGGCATTCTTTGCTTCACAAAGACGTGGCAGATGCAGTCTAAGAAAAGTGGCTAAGCTCGCCTCTGAGCTTCAAATGAGAGGTTTTTTTTTTAAGACAAGGTCTGATAAAGTTTGAAAGCCAGATTTTTTTTGAGACAGAGAAGGAATCTCTAAATTCTAAAAAGCACTTGAAAGCAGACATCCCAGCCCCTAGTTGATTTGCCCCTGCTGATGCCATGTGGTGCAGAGGAAAGCTGTCCCCACTGAGCCCTGCTCAAATTTCAGACTCATGAACAAAATAAATAAATAATTGTTGTTTCAAGCCTCGGAGTTTTGGGGTGGTTTTTACACAGCAATATGTAGCCGAAGCACTGTGCTCTCTCTGGTCTTGCTCATTTATTTTACTAGCTGAAGTGTTTACTCTTTTTGCCAGCAAAAATGAGGCATGGAGGTCTGAGCATAAAGTTTCAAAATAAATACGAATGTGGAATGAACACAGGATATGATACAAAAGAGGTTCCTGACACCAGGAAGGAGAAAGTCCTTCCAGGGTGGGGAATAACTTGTAAAGGGTCTTCCTTTGTTTGAGACTGGAGTAAAGATGCTGCTTTAATCCAGTAGGAAGGTAGAAAGGGAAGGAGGAGAGAAGACACAGATCCTGGAGAGAAGATAGATTGGAAGGGAAGGTGAAAGCTGAGGACAAAAAATAAAACAAAACTACAACAACAACAAAAACACTCTTTACAGGGTCCCCTGCACATGACTGCAGTAGAATCACGAATATTAATTGAAGAACATGTGGGAGAGACACTATTCTAGACTACAGGGAAGCCACGGGGAATGAAACAGAAAAGGATTCCTGCCATCATGGAGTCTACCTTCTAGTGAGCCCAACATGCAATGAACAATCCAAATGAATAAATCAGGCAGTATGTTAGACAGTGATGATTACCCTGGCAAAAAAATAAATAAACAAATAAAGTAAAAGAGGGGGAAACATTGTGGTAGCATATGTGGTTTGCCAGTTTAGGAGGGAAGGTCTTACTGAAAAGATAATAAGTGGTTAATGGTCTAAGGGAGGTGAGTGGGACAGCTGCATGTGTATATATCAGAAGTAGAAGGGAACCGCAAGTGCAAAGGCCCAGAGACAAAAGCATTTGCAGGTGTTCAGGGAACAGCCAAGAGGGCACAGTGGCCAGTGGGGAGTGAGCGAGGGAACTGCAGTGAGGGAATTCTCTATGGCTGCCTAATATAAGCCACTGCAAAACTTAATGGCTTGGAACAATAATCACTTCTTTGTTAATAATTTCTGCAATTTGAGCAGGGGTTGATGGGGATGGCTTCTCTCTGTTCCATGTGACATCAGCTGGGGTGAATCAGTGAGGGGCTGGGGCATGCACTTCTAAGATGGATCACTCATGTGGCTGGCAAGGAGGTGCTGCCTGTCAGCTGAGGGCTCTGCAGGGCTACTAGCCGGGGGCCTCAGTTCCTCTCCACATGGGCTGCTTTCCAGGCAGCTAGACTGCCTCACCCATGGTGGCTGGGTTCAAAGAGCAACTGTCCCAAAAGGCGGAAAGTGGAAACTGCTGTAACCTATTGATCAGGTAATTACAGAGAGCAGATTCAAAGGTAGGAGACAAAGACCACTGGCCACTCAATGGGAAGACTGTCAAGGAATTTGAGGACCATGTTTTACAACTGCCACATGAAAAAATAGAGAAAGATTTGGTATTCAAGAGGACAGCCTGGTCATTCAGGGCTTTAGAGATCATTGTAATGGATTTGGCTTACTCTCCAGGAGAAATGAGGAGTGATTGGAGGATTTTAGTAAGAGTATGACCCGAGTTGACTAGCATTTAGCAGGATCACTCTGGCTGCTAAATAAAGAACAGACTGTTAGATGGAGAAGGCAAACCTGTGTCCAAATATCCAGACAAGAAATAATGGTAGCCTGTCCCAGGGTAATAGCAACAAAAGAATAGGAAGTGGTCAGGGTCTGTATATATTTTGAAGGAAGAGCCAACAGGATTTCTTGATGGGTTATCTCATATCTAATATAAGAGAAAAAGAGAAATTGAGGAAGATGCCAAGCATTTTGTACAGAGCACTTAGAAGAAGAGAGTTGCCATTATTTGATGTGGAAAATGCCGAGGAGAAGCAAATTTGGTGCTTAAGAGCAGGAACTTGCTTTTTGACATGTCAAGTTAGACATCCAACTACAGATGTTGAATAGTAGGTGGATCTATGATCCTGGAGTTCAGGGGAGAAGCCACGGATGAAGATATAAATGTGGGCAGTATAAGGATAGACATGGTATTTAAAACCATGGGATTGGATGAGAAGACCAGGAAAGGGAGTGTGGATAGAAAAGAGAACAGGTTCAAGGACTAAGCCATAGCATCCTCCAATGTTAAGAGGTCTTGGTTAGGAAGAAGAGAAGGACCAGCAAAGGAAGCTAAGACAGAGCAGCAAATGAGGTAGGAGAAAATCTAGGAAAAAATAGTGTTCTTCCAGCTGGATGAAGGGAGTGGTTCAAGAAGAAAGCAGTCACCTTGCTCAATATTGCTGATATGGCAACTATGATGAGAGCTGAGAATTGACAACTGAACGTGGCAAAGGAAAGTTCATTGAAGACCTTCACTGGAGTAGTTTCAGAGTTGCAAAGCTTCATTGAGTGCGTTCTAGAGAATTTGGAGGGGTGAGTGGATTGGAGACAGTGAATACAGACAAGTTTTTGTCCTCCTCCTTGAGGAGTTTTGTGATAAAAGGAATAATAGTGTGAGGTTGTGGCTGGAGGGAGAAGTGGAATCAAGGGAGACTTTGGGTAGGAGAAATAACAATATTCATAAGCTGATGGATAAAGCCAGTAGAGAGAAAAAATAATAATGCAGGAGAGAAGAGAGAACTACTGTAGCAATGACCTGGAGTTAGTGAGAGGAAATGGGATCTAGTGCATAACTGGAGGGGTTGGCCTTGGCTGGGAGCATGGACTGTTCATTCATAGCAATTGGAGAGCAGAAGGTACATGCACACCGATGCTAGAAGGCTGGTAGGTGTAGTGGTGCAAGTTCCCTTCTAGTTGCTTCTGTTTTCTCAGTGAAATAGGAGTTAAGGTCATCAGATGAGAGTGAATGTAGAGAAGTAGGTTTAAGGAAAGAGTGGATCATAAAACTGCAATCATGAATTTAAATGAAACCATCCAAAATAATTTTGGCTTTCTCCAGCTACATTCAGCTGCAAAGGTGCAGGCACAGAATAGGCAGAGGATTGGATCTAACCAGGGTTGGAGTTTTGTTAAGTTAGCAAAATGAAATAAGAGAAAGAAGCAAGAACTTGAGTGCCTATGCAAGGAAGTGATTGTAATAATTGATCATGGAATTTAAGCTGGGTTAAGAGGGAAGTAAGAATATGAGAGAGGTTAAAGATAGCGCAAATGTGATAGAATCAAAGCATTTTAGATCCTGGTGAGTTGAAGGGTTTGGAGGGAGGAGTACTAGAGAGAAAGAGCTAGAAAGACAGGAGGTGACAGTAGACTTAAATTGAGATGATGGAGGATTTCAGTTATTGGGAACAAGGTTTAGGATGTGATCATGAGAGTGAACAGATAAAGCAGTTGGAGCACCATATCACAAGAGGAGAAGGGATCAAGAAACTAAGAATCCAAGGCTGAGGAAAGTTTATCTCCCTGAATATTGAACCCAGACATTCTTATACCAGGAATAGTAATGGAGAGAGTGACTGTGAATCATGCTGCAAAATCTTCAAGGAATGAAGGGTGCAACCTGAGCTTTGGTGCATGAACTTGACAAGAAGGGGTAGTGAGTGATGTTATTTAATGACATAAACTTTAAAACTGGGTGGGCATGAGAGTTGGTGATCAGGAAAACGGGAGAATGGTCTAGAAGCAGCACCAAGGGGCAACATGGACACTGTGGTTAGTCAGGAGAAAAGTCAAGGATGGTACCCCAGTTTCTCCCACCTTGCGGGAGATGTGAAGAAAATCCAGGTTCATCTCTAGGCCCCAGTTGAAGAAGGGAGAAGGTTTGAGACTGGCAGGGAGAGCAGAGGCTGGGGTCAGCATGAGGAGGCTAGAGAGCGCAGGAACTTCTCAAGTGGAATCGGTGAAAAGGCATGGCACCGTGAAAGACCAGGTGGGTACCTGTGCACAGCATCCAGTGACAGGGTGGGGCCAAGGACACCTCAGCAGAGGTCAGTTAGAATTGAGACAACCGCCCATGAAACAAAGGCTCCACCTGCAACCATAAGGATGTGAAATTGCACTTGGGTGCTGTCTCATCAGGAGGAGAGGGAGGAGGGAGTAGCCATAAAAGGTCCCTGGAGGGATGCCTGGAGCTTTGAAACTTCTCAGAGCAGTTGGTTTGAGCTGCCTCTTCTCCAGCCCAGACCTAGGACCCTATTTTCTGGCTTCATTTGTTGGTAAAACTATATCAATAGTAGTAATTTTAAATGATGGTTTTGATCTCTGCTGATCCTCCTTCTCCACACTCCCCACCCCCACTCCAAATAATAGGGAAATTGGTGGGATTTAAGTGCCAATGTTTGCAGGAACATACTTTAAAAATACTCATTTAGAAAATAATTAAAATAATACATTTGCTGTGGCACATTTAGAAATTAAAAATAAATATAAAGAAAAAAATGAAATTCAAACATTATCCCTCTATCTAGAGATAACTATTCTCAATATTTAGGTGTGTATCCTTCTATACATGCATTACACAAAAATGGGATCATATCAGATATACAGTTTTAGAACTTTTTTGATTGAATAATATAGTGCTTCCCTGCTAATCTTCTTATATATCAACCTAATGGCTGACAGGTTTCAGTTCATATATGTACTAACTATTCATCCAGTTCTGTTACAGAAAATTTAAATTGTTTCCATTTTTCACTATTAGAAACAACAGCAGGATGAACTCCATTTTAGCTTTAACTTTGTACAAAGCCTTAATTGCTTATTTCCTATTAATAAAGTGCTAGACTTTATTGGGTCAATTACACTCTAGATGTACATATTGCCAAGCTGTCCTCTGGAAGTATTCCATCAATTTACATTCCTCTCAGTGGGGTATGATAAGGCCCATTTCTCCACATCATCTTTCTTATTATTATAATTGCAAAGTCCTTGCCTTGGAAGACTTCTTGAGATTTCTTCTGACCCTTGATTTGTGTTTCTACGGTGAGAATGTAACTGCTTCCATTTGGCACTTAAATGGACTGATTAATATCCCTCAAGAAGGTTTGGGCCATCATTTGCAAGCACCAGAAGGCCTGGACCCATAACAGACCCATAGGGAGGCAAAATAATTTTAAGTCAAAAGTCCTGGATGAGGAGTTATTTTTCTTGTCTTTGGAGTTACTCATATCCCTGGACTCAAGGCACCTGATCTTTCTTACTTCCGGTTCTTAGTTTCCATGATCCTTTACCTTCTTATTTCAGGGAACATTCTTGTCAGCTCCTCCCCAATACCTGAGGACAGGAAAGTCAATCCAAAGTCAAGTGCATTTGAGTAGAATTCTTTTGCTTCATTATCCTTTTTTTGCAAATGCATATCCTTAATAGAATTTGAGTTCTGTCTTTGCCTTTGTTCAGGCTGATAGAGATCTTTCAATTCAACTCGGATAATATTTATTGAGCTACTCCATGGTTCATGGTAACACACTTGGCATAATAGTAGCCTATGTCTATTATTCCTTCCTGGTAAGGTCTTTTTGTTTTCCCTCACAAACGTTTGTTCACCAACCAGCATTTCCTCCTTGATCTCCTCTCTGGAGGATTCAAAATGTCGACCCTGTCGTCATCTTCCTGCCACCATGGCAGCATGATTCACTGGCTGGTTTTAAGGCTGATTATTTGACTGTGAGCTCACCATAAATAAGAACGCTTGATAACATGGGTGAGAGGTTTCTTTTTTGATAGCCACAGTTATGTAAGATGCATTGTTTTGACCATGAGCTCACCCTTAAAACAATGGCTTGTGGCTAAAAAAAAAAAAACACTACGAAGAATGGGGTAACACCTGCATAAACGAGGCAATGTTTGGGAACATTCTGGTTTACATAGCATTTTCAGGGGCTCTAAAAGTTGAGTCATGTTTTCTCTTTTGCTCAGGACTCATTTGAGACTCTTGTTAATGGAATTACAATGAGTTTAAACAGAAAGGAAAACGTTCTGGCTTTCTGGCAGATTTTTAGTTCTTTCATGGGATCAGGAAACAAATGTCTGAGTCCTAATAATGGAAAACTAAGTGTGCTGCTTAATGCAACATTAGGACACAGTTTGTGGGAAAATAACCTGTATTTTTATGTGCTGTTTATCCACATACACATGCATATGTGAACATGCTGACAAATGCACAGATACATGCTCAAATAATGCCACAGTATTTTTAAGAGAAACATATGGATATATATTCCTTCTCTTTTTTTTTGAAATGTGAATTGTATCTGCAAAAGTTGCATAATCTTGTCCTAGAAAGAAGTGCGTGCATGGAGCACAGATTTTGAAGTAACTCTCTCTCCTCTCCTTGTTCAAAGCACAAGCTAGTGATTGTCATTAGCACTGAGCAGAGGCGTCTGTGCCAAAGGGTGACAGAATAGAAAAGTAATCCCCCATGTCAGCTGCTGGGTGTGATACCGCAGAGATGTACATCCTCTGTGTCTGCCAGGCCTGTCTCTCTCTGCTCTGGAAAGTGTAAGCCAATGATAAATGTCAATACACTTGTGTTGCCACATGGAAGTGAGCTGTAGCTGTCTGGATCACACACAGAAGTGGCAGATCTCAAGATGTGGGTGCCAGATGGCACTTAGGGGCTGGGCACGTGGAGCGGCTGCTAGGGGAATTTTATTAGCTGAGACAAGTGGCCTGGCACTGCTGGGTGCCACCTCACCCTCTTTGGGGGCTCCCTCTGGAGTGCATTATCCGATTTTGCTTTTAGAGACCCATTAGGCACACAGCCTTTCCCCTTCCCCTTTTAATGGACTTATTGGGATGCGCTTGAAGAGGTCTTGGCTCAGGGGTGCCACCAAAATCTGTAAAAGAAAAGAGGGTGAGATGGAAGCAAACTTTATTTGCAGAGAAGCCACTGTAAAGCAAAAAATATTTTTTTAAATGAGTGATGACATTTTTTTTCAAAGTGTAACCAGGCTTGAATAAAAAGTGGATGTTACCTGAGTTAACTTCCCACTTCACTGAAAGAAAATCTTCGGGAAAGTGTTTGTCAGTCCCACAACAGTCAGCACAAAAAATAATCTCACTTTCCATTTTCCATCAATGGGGGACAAAGAAATATCTTTACACTGTTAAACCTATACGTGCGTTTTTAGCTTTACAGTTTATAAAGCCTTTCATATACCTCTATCCTCCCAACCACACTGCTGTCATCGCTTATTTCACTGATACAGAAACAGAGACTTAGAGAGGTAGTGACCCTGCTTCCAGTCACATAGTTAGCCAGAAGCCACACTCTTAGCACCTGAAGAAGTCTAGCCCAGATCTGACCCTTCATTAAGTACCACTTAGAGGCCTACTGTGCACCATATGCTTTACACTTATTTTGACCATTTCAGCACGTCGGTAGACTAGGCATTCACAGATGACAAAACCAAGGCCTAGAGGGGTCAAATCCCCTGATCAATCTTGCATAGCTGTTACGTGGCTAAGATTCGAACCCATGTCTGTCTTGACCCTAAAACCTAACTCTAAGAATTATAATAGCTAACAACTGATGAAATAGCTTACTATTTTCCACCTGTATTCTAGGTGCTTTATCTATATTAACTCATTTAATTTTTATAACAAGACTATGAGGTAGATATGGTTAACATCCCCATTTTACAGATGGAGAAATTGAGGCATAAAGAAATTAAATGACTTGCCAAAGACAACACTGCTGGGGATGGGTGGAATCAGGGTTTGAATCTGCTGAATTTACCCCCAGAAGTCACATTTCTTGATCACCACTATGTACTTCTCTAGCTATGCCAGCTTGCATACCTCAGGCCATAGGTACAGCTTAAGAAGGCTTTTAGGGGCCAGGCTTGGTGGCTTATGGCTGTAATTCCAACATTTTGAGAGATCAAAGCAGGAGGATCACTTGAGCCCAGGAGTTTGAGACCAGCCTGGCCAACATGATTAAACCCTGTCTCTACCAAAAAGTACAAAAATTTAGCCAGGTGTGGTGGCGTGCGCCTGTAGTCCCAGCTACTCCCAGCTACTTGGGAGGCTGGGGCATGAGAATCACTTGAACCTGGGAGGTGGAGGTTGAAGTGAGCCAAGATCACGCCACTGCACTCCAGCCTGGGTGACAGAGTGAGACCCCGTCTCAAAATAAATAAATAAATAAGCTGGGTGTGGTGGTTGCATACCTATAGTCCTAGCCACTCAGGAGGCTGAGGTGGGAGGATTGCTTGAGTCCAGGAGTTCCAGGCTGCAGTGAGCCTGATTGCACCATTGCACTCCAGCCTGAGCAACAGAGCAAGATCCTATCTCAAAAAAGCAAAAAACAAACAAACAAAAAAAGCAACAACAAAAGAAGGCTTGTAGAAAAACCCATTTCTTTGTGAGTTTTGGAGCCATCCTACACTCTTTCTAGAGTCAGTACCAACTCCTGTATTAGTTTTAAAACTACCCAAACCTCCAGGGCCTCTTTTGGATAAGAAATTAGTAGAGTCTTGCTACTGAAAATGTAATTGCTGACTAGTAGCCTCAGTGTCTGCCTGGGAGCTTCTTAGAAATGCAGAATCTCAGCACCAAAGCTGCTGAAGCAGAGCCTGCACCATTAGCAAGATCCCCAGGTGGCTCATATGCTTGTGAAACTTTTAGAAACATTGGTCTGAAGTGTGACCTAGAGCCTTTAGGGGTGGAGTTCTGAATCTCAACCACACATTGGAATCTCCAGGAAACTTTAAAAAGCACTGATGCCTGGATCCCACACCAAGAGATTCTGATTTACTTGCAGCCTGGACATCAGAAATTTTAAGGGCTCCCCAGATTATAGAAAAGAGCAGTCAAAGTTGAGAACCATTGAACTGGGGATACTCTGCAGCCCTCGGCAATTTCTCAGGGTTCACCCACGTCACCATACCCAGACATGTGAATCTGCCTCTGGGTTTAGGTGAGTAGGGAATCCTCAAAATGCTGTTCAAAAATGCTGGAACTAGCATTGTGCAGACTGGACCAGCCTGGGAAGCTCTCCTTGATTTCACTCTAATGATTTCTCTTTCTTTGCTTAAGTCATACATGAAATAAGCCCTTGCTCCCCCTGAATGAAGGAGAGGAGGCTTTGGATGTGATGCTAATCACCCTGACCCTGTGTGTTTGGAAGCCCCACCATCCAACTGTAAGGCCAAGTGTTATCCCACTGCTCAGAGAGGCAGGGCCTTACAGTTGTGTGGCAAAGTATTTGACAGTGAAGGAGGGATGAAGTTTGAAGTAGATGCCCATCGTGTCCTTGATCAACTATGTTCCACCTGCTGGGCAAGATCTTCTTACTGCCCATGAACCTCACCTTGCAGTAGAGCCATAGTTTGTAATAAAAAGGTAGCAAATAGTCATCTAGGGCAGGAAATTTGCAAGTTCATGACCTTATTTTTACAGAAGAAACTAAGTTCCAAGATGGCAGAGACTTTGTTACACTCTCCATGGAATCCCCTGTGCCTGAAACTGTACACAACACATAATAGGTGCTTTGTAAGCATTTGCTGAAAGAATAATGGGAGGGAGCTGTCGCATGTGATGACAATCATTGATGTCGTTTATTGAGTGCTCTCTGTGTGCCTGGCCCTTTATAAACATTATTTTGTTTAATCTTTATGACAACCTTAAGAGGTAGATTTTCGTTTGCTTATTTGCTTTTAATTGTTCAGTGGAGTTAAATGATTCATCCAATGATGGTAACTTTCCAGTTAGTTCCACAGTCTGAATTCATTCATTCAACATGTACTTATTGAGTGCTGGACACTATTCTAGGTGTTTGGAATATATCAGTGAAAAAATAGAAAAGATTCCTTATTTTCATAAATTCAAGGAAGAATGATACAGTAATTAACATAATACATAAGTAAATTATAGGATATATTAGAAGATATTAAGTGCTGTGGCAAAAAGTAAATAAAGGTCAAGGTAGGGGAATAGGAGTGCCAGGGAGGGGTGGGGTGTTTGTCAGCAGTTGTAACGGTTAGTGTTGTGTCCATTTGGATATACTACAGCATCAGTTATTTAACCAAACACGAATTTAGGTATTCCTGTGAAGGCATTTTGTGGTTAAAATCTACTATGGTTGACTTTAAGTAAAGATTACCCTTGATAATGTAGGTGGACCTCACCCAATGAGTTCAAAGTCTTAAAAGCCTTCAAAACCAAGGTTTCCAGAAAAGAAGAAATTATGCCTCAAGAACACAGACTTAATTCCTGCCTGAGTTTCTAGCCTTTGGGCTTGCTCTACAAATTTTGTACTTAAGACAAGACAGTAACATTAACTTCTGCATGAGCTTCCAGCTTACTAGCCTGCTCTATGGATTTTGGATATGCAAGCTTCCCAATTCCTTAAAACAAATCTCTAGGGAACCTTGACCAATACAGATTTTGGTACCAAGAGTTGGGTGCTGCTATAATAAATGCCTAAAAATGTGAAAGTGGCTTTGAAATTGGGTAATGATAGAGGTTGGAAGAATTTTGAGGTGCATGATGGAAAAAGCCTAGATTACCTTGAAGATATTGTTGGCAGACATACGAATGAAGGTAATTCTGGTGAGGACTCACAAAGAAGTAAGGAGAATTGTAGAGAAAACTTCTATTATCTTACAGAAATTATATATATATTCTAATGAACAGAATGCTGCCACAGATATTAAAGTTAAAAATGCTTCAATTAAGTCCAGATGGAAATGAGAACATGTTATTGTACACTGAAGGAAAAGTGTTCCTTATTATAAAGTGGCAGAAAACTTGACTCATTTGTGGTCAGCTTTTGAATAGAAAGTAAAACTTGTAAGTGATGAACTTGGATATTTAGCTGAGGACATTCCCAAGCAAAGTATGGAAGGTACAGCCTGGCTTCTCTTTGTTACTTATAGTAAGTTGTGAGAAGAAAAATATAAGTTGAGGAATAAACTGTTAGGCAAAAAAGAACCAGCACTTGATTATTTGAGAAATTCTACATCTATCTGGAAACAGGGCTAAGGGTGTGGTTGAACAACTGTTTGCTAAGGAGATTAGGTGTGTGACTCACAGATCCAATCAACCATCTCAGCAGAAACCAACAATAGAGATTGAGTTACCTAGGAAGGATCTGTAAAAAACCCTTTTGTCTAATGGCATAGATCCCCTTGACATCCAGGGAAGACTGATTTGAGTTTTGAGAGTAGAAGAAACACTGCTCGTCTTGAATGAAATAGAGATGAGATGAAATGAGGAAAGAATGACTTCGAGGGCAGAGTCAGGTGCCCAAGGGCAAGACTGCCACAAAGAACCCAAAGGGTGGGGCTGCCCCAGCAGGCCTAGGGGCAGAGCGATGAGCCAAAGAGAATTAGTCTCAGGCCTGGAAACCTGGTGGAATTTGCCCTGTTTGGTTGCAAATATGCCTTAAATCACTAACCCCTTTATTTCTTCTATTTTGTCCCTTTTAGAAATGGGAATGTCTATCCTATCTATGCCTCGCTATTATGTTTTGTAAGCAAGTAACTTGTTTTTTAGGTTTCACAGGCTCACAAATGGAGAGAACTTTTTTCCCAGGACAAACCATACATGGGGTCTCGCCCATACATCATTTAAATGATTTAGTAGATGAGATTTGGAACTTTTTGAATTGACTGTATCTAGATGAGATTTGAGGCTTAGAGCCGATGCTACAATGGGTTAAGAATTTGGGAGACATTGGATTTGGTGAATGCATTTTTCACATGAGATAGAGATGAATTTTTGGAAGCCAGAGGGAAGGCTTCATGTTCATCCCCAAATTCATGTTAACCCAGAACCTCAAAATTTGACCTTATTTGTAAATAAAGTCTGCAGATATAATGATTTAATTTAAAGTCATAATGGAATGGGACTCTAGCCCAATGAGTGGTGTGCTTCTAGGAAGAGAAAATAGACAATCAGGGAGAATGGCACATGAAGACAGAGACAGAGATTGGAGTGATGTATCTACAAGCCAAGGAATGTCAAGGATTGACAGCAACCACCCAAATCTAGGAAGAGTCAAGTAAGGAGGGTCCCTTGGAGCCTTCAGAGAGAGCATGGTCCTGATTACATCTTGGTTTTAAACTTCTAGCCCTTAGAAGTGTAATAGAGTAAATTTCTGTTGTTTTAATCCACCAAGTTTGTGATACTTTGTTTCAGCAGCTCTAGGAAACTAATTCAGCTGTTTAGATTGAGCAGGAGAGATTTGTTTTTTTTTTTATTATACTTTAAGTTTTAGGGTACATGTGCACATAGTGCAGGTTAGTTACATATGTATACATGTGCCATGCTGGTGTGCTGCACCCACTAACTCGTCATCTAGCATTAGGTATATCTCCTGATGCTATCCCTCCCCCCTCCCCCCACCCCACAACAGTCCCCAGAGTGTGATATTCCCCTTCCTGTGTCCATGTGATCTCATTGTTCAATTCCCACCTATGAGTGAGAATATGCGGTGTTTGGTTTTTTGTTCTTGCGATAGTTTACTGACAATGATGATTTCCAATTTCATCCATGTCCCTACAAAGGACATGAACCCACCATTTTTTATGGCTGCATAGTATTCCATGGTGTATACGTGCCACATTTTCTTAATCCAGTCTATCATTGTTGGACATTTGGGTTGGTTCCTAGTCTTTGCAATTGTGAATAATGCCGCAATAAACATACCTGTGCGTGTGTCTTTATAGCAGCATGATTTATAATCCTTTGGGTATATACCCAGTAATGGGATGCCTGGGTCAAATGGTATTTCTAGTTCTAGATCCCTGAGGAATCGCCACACTGACTTCCACAATGGTTGAACTAGTTTACAGTCCCACCAACAGTGTAAAAGTGTTCCTATTTCTCCACATCCTCTCCAGCACCTGTTGTTTCCTGACTTTTTAATGATTGCCATTCTAAGTGGTGTGAGATGGTATCTCATTGTGGTTTTGATTTGCATTTCTCTGATGGCCAGTGATGGTGAGCATTTTTTCATGTGTCTTTTGGCTGCATAAATGTCTTCTTTTGAGAAGTGTCTGATCATGTCCTTCACCCACTTTTTGATGGGGTTGTTTGTTTTTTTCTTGTAAATTTGTTTGAGTTCATTGTAGATTCTGGATATTAGCCTTTTGTCAGATGAGTAGGTTGCAAAAATTTTCTCCCATTTTATAGGTTGCCTGTTCACTCTGATGGTAGTTTCTTTTGCTGTGCAGAAGATCTTTAGTTTAATTAGATCCCATTTGTCAATTTTGTCTTTTGTTGCCATTGCTTTTGGTGTTTTAGACATGAGGTCCTTGCCCATGCCTATGTCCTGAATGGTAATGCCTAGGTTTTCTTCTAGGGTTTTTATGGTTTTAGGTCTAACATTTAAGTCTTTAATCCATCTTGAATTGATTTTTGTATAAGGTGTAAGGAAGGGATCCAGTTTCAGCTTTCTACATATGGCTAGCCAATTTTCCCAGCACCATTTATTAAATAGGGAATCCTTTCCCCATTGCTTGTTTTTCTCAGGTTTGTCAAAGATCAGATAGTTGTAGATATGCAGCATTATTTCTGAGGGCTCTGTTCTGTTCCATTGATCTATATCTCTGTTTTGGTACCGGTACCATGCTGTTTTGGTTACTGTACCCTTGTAGTATAGTTTGAAGTCAGGTAGTGTGATGCCTCCAGCTTTGTTCTTTTGGCTTAGGATTGACTTGGCGATGCGGGCTCTTTTTTGGTTCCATATGAACTTTAAAGTAGTTTTTTCCAATTCTGTGAAGAAAGTCATTGGTAGCTTGATGGGGATGGCATTGAATCTGTAAATTACCTTGGGCAGTATGGCCATTTTCATGATATTGATTCTTCCTACCCATGAGCATGGAATGTTCTTCCATTTGTTTGTATCCTCTTTTATTTCCTTGAGCAGTGGTTTGTAGTTCTCCTTGAAGACGTACTTCACATCCCTTGTAAGTTGGATTCCTAGGTATTTTATTCTCTTTGAATCAATTGTGAATGGGAGTTCACTCATGATTTGGCTCTCTATTTGTCTCTTGTTGGTGTATAAGAATGCTTGTGATTTTTGTACATTGATTTTGTATCCTGAGACTTTGCTGAAGTTGCTTATCAGCTTAAGGAGATTTTGGGCTGAGACAATGGGGTTTTCTAGATATACAATCATGTCATCGAGCAGGAGAGATTTGAATAAAGACTTCAAAGAGGTGGGGAAGTTGGCCAAGCAGGTATCAGTGGGGGAGGATTCTAGGCAGAGAAAACAGCTAAAGCAAGGCCTTTTCAATGGGATTCATTGTCTGCCACCAGAATCTGTGCCTTTAAACAGTTCTTCATAAGTGGAAAGAGCTGGGATTTACTGATCTGTGACTACACGATGTTTTAGTCCATTCTTGCACTGCTATAAAGAAATATCTGAGACTGGATAATTTATAAAGAAAAGATATTTAATTGGCTCACATTTCTGCAGGCTGTATAGGAAGCCTGGTGACTTCTGCTTCTGGAGAGGCCTCAAGAAATTTACAATCATGGTGGAAGGTGAAGGGGAAGCAGGCATGTCTTACATGGCTGGAGCAGGAGCAAGAGAGAGGGAGGAGGTTCCACACACTTTTAAAAAACCAGATCTCACAAGAATTCCCTATCATGATGATAGCACCAAGGGGGATGGTGTTAAACCATGAGAAACCATCCCCATGATCCAATCACCTTCCATCAGGCCCCACCTCCAGCATTGGGAATTACAATTTGATATGAGATTTGGGCAGGGACACAGATCCAAATCATATCACTTGGGAAGCACTAGGCTAAATAAAAATTGGTGATCTATGCGTGCGTGTGTGTGTGTGTGTGTGTGTGTGTATGTTTAAGAGAGAGAAAAGAAAGAAAGAAAAAGAAAGAAAGAAAGAAAGAGATGGAAAAAGAGATAGAGAGAGAAACATAGTACCTGTCTTCCTCTGTCCATTCCCTTTTAGCCCTCAAATCATATGGGTCCAGTCCAGACCTTTCCTTTAAGCAGGAGCACCCAAGAGCTCCTTAAGCCTCAAAGAAATGTGATGTGATGACGAGGTCCTCGAGTATCCTCGAAACACCCAAAACTCTGCCTCAGGAACTGGGTCTTTATGTAACGCAACACTTGAGAGTCAACCGTGAATCTAATTCTCAAGGCTGTGTTTAAGAGTGTGCCAGGCAGTAAGTCTCATTTTCTGAGCACTCACCAGGCATGCAGACCACAGCTGGGGAATGTGAACTAAGAGAAGAGAAGGTGGCTTCAGGCACTGGATTTCACTGTCAGTAATGCACCAGTAACAGACACAGTGATGTTTGAATATATCGAAAAGCCCTACAGATTTCTCAATTAAAATTCCAGACGCCCCTAGGGATACTGGGCCAGAATGTTGTTTTCATGTGAAGTAGAATTGCCTGCAAGCCCAAGCCTATGAGTTCTGTATAACTGATGCGTTTGTTGCTATCATTAATAATTCATGAACAAAGAGGAGAGGGGAGGCAGAGTGAGATAGTGGTTAAGTACTGTGATGCTGAATTTTATGTATTAACTTGATTGGGCCACAGGTGGCCCTGATATTTGGTAATACATTATTGTGGGTGTTTCTGTGAGGCAGTTTTTGGATAAGATTAACATTTAAATCACTGGATAGAACAAAGCAGATTGCTCTCCCTCATGAGGGTGTGTCGCATTTGATCAGCTGAAGGCCTGAAGAGAACAAAAAGGCTGACCCTCTTTCAAGTAAGAGAGAATTCTTCCTGCTTGACTACCTTCAAACTGGGATAGCAACTTTTTTCCTACTTTCAGACTCAAATTGAAACATTAGCTCTTGGGCCTTGAGCCTGCTGGCCTTCAAACTGGAACTAACTCATTGGCTCTCCTGGGTCCCCAGCTTGCTGACTTATGCTCTACCTTAAGACTTGCTCTCCTCCATAATCACTAGAGCAAATTCCTTATAATAAATCTCTCAGCCAGGCACAGAGACTCATGCCTGTAGTCCCAGCACTTTGGGAGGCTGAGGTGGGTGGATCACTTGAGGTCAGGAGTTTGAAACCAGCCTGGCCAACACAGTGAAACCCCATCTCTACTAAAAATACAAAAATTAGCCGGGCGTGGTGGTGGGGGCACGTAGTCCCAGCTACTCGGGAGGCTGAGGCACAAGAATCACTTGAACCCAGGAGGCAGAGATTGCAGTGAGCTGAGATCACGCCACTGCATTCCAACCTGGGCCACAGAACAAGATTCTGTTTCAAAATAAATAAATAAATAAATAAACAAACTCTCAGATAGATAGATAGATAGATAGACAGATAAATATATATCCTATTGGTTCTGTTTCTCTGGAGACCCCTAATACAAGCACGTTTTCTTTAATTGTGGTTAAACTTGGGTTCCAATTTCATCTTCACCACTCAGTCATGGAAACTTGTGAAAGATATTAACCTCTCTAAACCTCAGGTTTCTCAACTGTAAAATGAGGGCATTGACAGCATCAACTTCACAGGAATGGGGGTGACTACAAGACAATCCCTGTAAAACACTGTACCTGGCTCAAATCAAGTGTTCAATAAAAGTTTAAAAGTTTCTTAGGATTAATATGGTCTGTCCTTTGTTCACTTGTTTATCTGCTGACCTTCCCTCCACGATTGTCCTGTGACCCTGCCAAATCCCCCTCTGTGAGAAACACCCAAGAATGATCAATAAATAGTAAAAAAAAAAAAAAAAAAAAAAAGAAAACAAAAGGATTAATATGGTCTGTTGGAAACAATTTGGGAGATATAAGTCTCAATTCTGGCTCTCCTGTGAACCAGCTTTGTCACCTCAGGTATATTATTTGTCTAGGCTTCGGTTTCCTCTGTTGATTGCCTGCAAAATGGCAATAACTTAGAGCAGCACTACTCAGTGTGATCCACAGTCTGCTGTCCATCTGTGACCTGATATTTGTCAATGACAAGGAATCTAGAGAAATAGACTGCATGCATTAAAAGATTTCTACAGCAATTTGATAGCATAATTATGTGTTGTCTGAATCTACTAATAAAAAGTCTGACTTTGTATTTTGTAGATCTCTTTTTTCATTATTCTAGTAATTCATTTTTATTATATTTTCTAAGGTATCAGTGCACAACAGACTGGGGGAGGGGCAACCAAAAAAACAAACAAAACAAAACAAAAAAAACAACAACAACTGCTTCTTCATCCCGGATAGTTTGAGAACTGTTTTAGACCAGTGCTTCTCCAGTGTCAATGGGCAAAGGAATCACCTGGTAATCCTGTTAGATTAATATGCAGACTGTGACAAGCAGGTCTGGGAGCACCTCAGAGTCTGCATTTCTGACAAGCTCCTGGGTATGCTGATGTTGCTGGTTTGTAGGCCACTTCGAGTGGCAAGGCCTTAGATAACTTCCATGACCACATGTTGATTAATTTATACCCTACTTTTTTCCAAAGTGGAATTACTGGAGCATGAGGAAATTAAGGTGACCTTTGAGGACTTCTAAACCTATCATTTCTTTGGGACTTTTATATACTTTGTTCAATTTGATTTTTAAAGCTTTAGCATGGTCATCTAGGGATGGTCACTATGTTGTTTTCCACTTTAATAAGGCTAGATAACTTTACTGGGATTACTAAGTCTTCTGCGTCATGATTTTATGAATGCATGTTTATATAGTTAGATTCAGGCCAAAGGCTTTTTAGAAACACGAATTCTCTAGACCACATGAGCCATCACTCCAGTCAGGCATCTGTCCTTTGGGAGGCAGGGGTCTTGTTTAGCCATCAGAGAGGCTTCATGCTAGACTCTCAACATAGCTAGACGACTTGAACTTAAAGAGGAGGATATAAGGATCCAGAGGGAAGTATAGGTGAAAAGTGACCAACAAAATGCCTTAAAGTGTATGAATGTTGTGGGTAGGAGTGGAAGGGGTTGGCCCTCCTTCTCTCAGGTTCCAGTTATGGAATTTGCAATACAAAAGACCATGACCTAGCTTGAAGAAACAAGAGACAGGAATAGCGCCACTGGAGCTTGAATAGTGGAAGAGAGGTTGCCTGACAGAAGCTCAATCCACAGCATCTGGCCACTGCTAGGGTCAGAGCAGGGCGGGGGTTGGGTGTGGGAGAGCATAAATACCCTGGTTCCTCTCTGATCTTCCAGTCTTCATACTGGTGCCTCCCATTGGCTGAACCCACTGGCAGCCAGAAGGTAAGGAAATCTGGTTTTACCATCTATGGAAGTCAGCCTCCTAGGGCACAGAACAAGGCAGGGAATGATGGAGAACAGATTTAGAGAGAAACCCAGAGGGTAACTAGCCCAGAACCCATATTCTCCCACCTCACCCCCTCCTGCACCTCAATCTCAGGCTTCCCAAAACGTTTTATACACACATTCACATTTGAAACCACCACCAGGCATTTACATAGCACATTGTGTTGGGACCAAATAATACAGGACGTACTGTACAACAGAGGAGTTTGTTAGGGCTGAGTTGCTTTAATCTAAGATGGCTTTCTGCAGAGTGGCTTTGAGGTGGGCTCATAAGGAGTTGAGAGACAGGGATTAGGGGAAAAGAGAAAGTCCCTTGAGATAGAGAGTGGTAAGAGTAACTTAGTAGGTGAGAAAAGGGATGGTAGGAGCTGAATGCAAACAAGGATCAGGTCTGAGTTGAACAAAATAGAGGGAACAATGGCTCTTGAATATGGGGATGACATGATGGAGACACAGAAGGTTAATAATGATAATAATAGCTCTGCATTGGGTAAATTAGGGATAAAGCCATAATGAATTACTTCTTCCATAGTAATTTTTTTATACACCATGTCTTTTGCCCAGTGTGGGAGACTGTGTTATTGTGCACAAATGTTTTCTGTCACTCCCCGTGGAACTTCTTTTTATCACCTCCTCTCTACCAGACAACTTTCTGATTATCCTTGTTCATTTGACATCAGGCTTGGCTATATGACTTGCCTTGGTCAATAAAATGTGAGTAAAATCATGTTTGCCACATTTCCAAGCAGAAGCTCTAAGATTCATTGCATGATTCCTCCGTTGATCTTTTCCTTCTAGATGGAGGCTATCCTTTCTGCCTGGATCTTAGAGTGAGAAGGACCTGAACAGATCAGTAGCCAATAATTCATAATGGACACACAATGAGAGCAAGAAATAAGCCTCTGATATCACGAGCTGTTAGTATGTGGGGTCATTTGTTAATGCAACATAATCTATTTATCTCAACTGGTAAACCAAAGATACTCATTTCTTCCCCATTGTTGAATTTAGAATATTCTTTTTAGTTTTTATTGTATTTGACTTTCCTTTCATATTTAATACTGGATCAGTCCTTTCTTCATGAGATATTTTCCTTTGTAGCTCCTCCTGGTTTTCCTTCTGCTCTGTGCCTCTTGCTTCTTGCATCTTCTATGGGTGCCGAAACCACTGTTCCTTTCTTCAGTGTTGGTGTTCACAAAGCTCTGTCCTTGGACCATTTTACCTAACACATGTGCTCTGGGCGATTACATTCACGCCACTGGCTTCATCAGTTAATGAAGTGAGTCCTATAGAAATTGTAGTGGGATGTGGGAGCATGTCTTTCTTATAGCTCTAATACCAGAGCCAGAGGGGAATATCAGATCACTTGTAAAGGAAACAGTGAGAACAAGCTCAAGGGCATTTGAATGGGTTATCAGAAGAAAGAAGCTTATGGTGAACCGAGCTGAGCTGTGGAACCAGGTTAGGTTGAAAGATTGAAAAAGCTGAGATTGAGAGTGAGCCTGCCCTTGATACGTCTCCTTAGCATGTCAGATGCAATGCTGGACCACAGCTCTTCTTAGCCCTGGACAACTTCTGGAATGTTGGTATTGTCAGAATGTGGAGAAGGAAGTAGTAAGAAGGAAAATTGTAATTGCTTAAAAAATATGTTTTGATGGGAGAAGGTGAATTCTGTGGTGGCTGGGCAGGTGGGCCAATTTTGTGGTCTGTAGGTGAGGGCAGTACCAGTGTCCCTTGAGTAGGAAGTTGACATCTCCACTTGCCTATGTCCTGCTGGTAATAAGCAGGGAAAGGTGATGGTACATACTGGATGCTCCACAGATATGGAAGGCTTTGATTAGAATTGCAAATTCAACACTCCCTAAACTGGTTTAATTTCTCCTCCCCAAACCCAATCCATTCTTCCTTCTGTATTCTGGCTCTCAGGAGGTATTTGGAAATGTGTGTGTTGGGGATGTGGGGGTGTGGGGGTATGGGAGGGGACTTTTTTGATGTTGCAACGACCAGGCAATACTATTGGCATTTAAGTGGATTGTAGCCAAGGATGTCAAACATTAAAAAATGCACAAGAGAGTCCCATACACCAAGAATTGTCCTGTCAAAAATGCTACTGGCACTTCTGTTAAGAAACACTGTATGGATGTCATCATTGGATACCCAATTGCCCAAATTAGACACCTGGATGTCATCCAAGATCTCTGCTTGTCCCTTCTCCCCTCACCCAGCTAAGCTGTCACTGAGTCTTATTAATTCTGCCTTCGAAATATTTCTCAAATCAATATTCTTCTATTCATTCACACTGCCTTATATTGGCCTCCAAGTCTTCCTCTTGTCTCTAAACTTGACTGCACGCTCTGGTTGGCAGAAACTGTGCCTGCCAAATGTGTGCCAGGCACACAGAAGATGTCACTAAATATTTGTTAAATGAATGCATTTTAACTCCCTTTACTGCTTTCTGTTCCTTAGAGTGAGCATTCTAAAATGCATATCTGATCAGGCTACTTCTGTTTTTAAATCTTTCATTTGCTCCCCATGATCTATGGGGTAAAAATCAAATGCTCTGTTGTAGAACACAGGCTGCTTACCTCGCATTCCAACATCGTCTCCCACCATTCTTCCATATGAACTCTTTGCGCCAGATCTTTCAAACTGACACTGAGCCCCCTGACATTTCTTGACTTTGCATATTTTGTGCTGTGTGCCAGATAATTCCTTTCTCCTCTTCTCCAAATGGCTAAATCATAACTCTAGACCTAGCTGTTGTGACATTCCCTCTGGAAAGCCTTCCCTGACTGCTGCCGCTTCCACCAACAGCTGGACTCAGACCCTTCACTGTGCATCCATGACGTCTCTATCACATGCCTCCACCACACTATACAGCAATTGTTGTTTCTATGCTTTCTCCACTAGGCTGTGGGATCTTTGCAGCTTGTGGGAAGGCACTTTGTCTTTCATTTCTCCATCTCCTGTGTCTTGCATAGTCCTTGACCTGTAACCACTCAATTAGTACTTGCTCACATGTGTAAGGAAGCTGGCCCAAGACCACATAATCAAGAAGTGGCAAAGATGATCTTGATCAGACCTTCAGGCTCCAGCGCACCCCACTGTCTCTCATGAAGCTTAGCAATAAGAAAAACAGTTGATGGATTGAGGCACTAATTCTAGAATGGGGGAATATCAGTGAAACTGGAAAAGGATGGATAGAGTTTGTTCAACTTTCAAATATATCTATTGAGCATATACTATGTCCAGGAACAGAGATAAATGTTTTGGTGGAAAGTGCAACAGGTCTAAAGGATGGATTTTGTTTGGCTATGGCAGATAAAGGGGCATGACCAGGGGAATCCTGGAGTAACATAGTTACCATCCTAAGACTGGGTGCTCAGGGAGGAGGTGGCCTGGCCTCAGCAACTTTGTAAGTTGGGTAACATTAGAGTAATGTTGGCCACTATCAGAAATAGCCCCAGGGACTCCTGCACAGCCAATTTCTGTCACTCTGTGGGGGTTGGAGATGAGCTACCAAAGGAAAAATGTCTCGAAGCCACAGCCAAGTTTCCTCCCATGTCGATCAGCAGCCAGAATAAATGGGGTCTGAATTCCCAGGAGGAAATCTGGTATTAGAACTTGTTGTTTATCAACAGCACCACCTGGCACATCTTTAACCACTGGTTTCTTTTAAAAGTGGGAAAGGGAGCTATAAATAAACAGCAGCTTGTCATTTCAAACACAAGGCTAGCAGGGGTGGAGGTGGGGAGTCGGCAAGTGAGGGACCCAGAGGTCATCAAAAATCCAAGAACTGGAGTCTTCACAGTGTGTGAGTTGTGGAAACGGCATCCTCCTGTTCCATGGTCCCACCAGGATGCCTTCAAGGGCAGGCAGGCAGGCAGGAAGCAGGAGTATAGAAGCCAAGGTGCAGAGGATACTCTAATCTGAAAGCATTATGGGGCCTTCCTGCCTTCCTGGATCACCACAAGTGACCTTTGTGCTTTACAAGCCCATCACAGGGTTTTGACAGGTGCTGGGAAATGGCAGTATGATGACAAACCGGTGTGAGTGTGAAGCTGCGTCCTGGCTATAAACAGGTTTTAGAAAAAGGGATGAATGGTTTTGCAGGCAGTGGCCCCTGTGGAAATGTGCAAATCAAGAGTTAATAAGAGCCAGCTAGATCACAAAATGTCATATCCCTATTTTAACATTCATGTTGATTTCCTCACTAAAATTTTACTAGGACAATGGGACACACAAGAAAATGAATTTCAGTGGTGGAAATAAACTTCGTTCATTACTAAATATGTCGCTTTTGGAAAGTTTGTGTTTATATGATCTTTTTTTTCCTAAAAGTTTAATGATCTTAGCTCAGCTTGGTTTCTCAAATATGGACATATAAACAGTATTTCAATTTTTTTGGGCAAGACAAGCTTAGAAAAAGCAGCTAAATTTCCTAAGCTTTTAAAGTCATGAAAAATATTGTAAAATTAATTTATGGCCTCTCATTTGTCCTGGATGTTTAAAAACATTTTTTCCCCTATGGGATTAGTTGGAACTTACACTGATGCCTAGGTTTGGCTTAGCATGACCATTGGACTTTGACTTCCACAGACTTTATGTCTGTGCATTCCTCTGAGAAAGGGCTAAACTCCTCTGGGAGTCAAAACTAAGTCCTAAGCAAATCATTGTAAAGACCTTTTCTAGGGTCTAAAAAAAATTCTTAATAGAAAAGTACAAGAGGAAGGAGTGGTTACTAAAGTTAGCCTTGAGTTGGATCTTCAAAAATCAGAAAAAAAAGAGGATCCCGCACCATTTTATGGTGAAGTTTCATGGTGTTGTCTGTAGTAAACAAAGAGAGTCTTAAGTATCCTTAAGTGGAAGCTCAATTAAAAAGACAAACCTTAGAAAAGGCTTTGTGGAAGGCCAAGAGATTTTGATTCTGCAGTTTCCAGTCCAGGAAGGAAGAGGATTCCAAAGATAAAGAGCATCCATAGAAAACATCTTGTTTGCAACTCCTAGGAGTGGGCCGCCAGGAAATGAACAGGAATTGCTGCTTCACTTCTGTGAATCAAAAAGAGAGAGAGAATCTCAAAGGTAGCCCAACCCCCTAGCTTGTTCGTTATGCCCATTCCTTAACATCCAAGTGTTTTGGTTACCAACACCTCCAGAGAAACTCCCTGTTCTCCAAATGGTAAATATATTAAATGGCTGAGCAGCTAATATTGTATTTCCATTGCACGTTGTTTTGCAATTCTCTCTCCCCAATTTCAATTTAAGGCTAAACTTAACTGCATTATTTGTTTCAGACTCTGCCATAGATAACTATTCCTGCTGTATATGCCAGAAAATTTCTTGCTTTCAAGAAATGCAAATTCTTAGGTTAAGGGTTATGCGATACGAAGCTGTCTGTTTCTTGGCCCAACAATTATATTTGAGCAGGTTTGATGAGGTGCTCAGAGGAGTGCCTGGCAGTTAGCATGACTAAGTCCTGGCTATTGCAGGACTAACCTTCACCCTGAGGGGAGACAAACAGACTCCTGTGTCTGGATTTGCCTTGAGGGCAACTGTGTGTGGTACCTGGGAGGTGGGAAGTTGGGTTGCTCGAATGATTGAAACGGTTTATTCAAGAGCCACATAACAATGCAGTAGCAGCATTGGTGATGATGGTGGTGGTAGAAAGCCTTCACTGGAGAGCCAGAAACAGGGGAATTATGTCTGCAACAAACCATAGCAGGAACAGAAGTGGAAGTCTCTCCTATACAGCCTGTTGGGTACAGGTGCCTGCTCTGCACTCTGAGAGACTGGATATATTAATTGTGTGGTAATGGGCAAGTTACTTAGCCTTTTTAGTCTTGGTTCTTGTTAACTCTAAAATGGAAAGAATTAACAGTGCCTACCTTGTTGGGCTAACTAAAAATTACTAAGTTCATCTGCAGATAGCCATGAACACCTAATATTACACCTTCACCATGCTATATTATCACTCCTGCTCCTCATGGTATTGTTGTGCCACTTTCTAGTTGCGTGATCTCAGGCAAGTTGTTTGCCTTTTCTGTGCCTAGTTTTGTTCTTCTGTAAAATGTTATAAGTTTGTTGTGAGGATGAAATGAGTTAGTATTTGTGAAATGCTTAGAAAAAAGTAGCTGGTACCTAGAAGGCACTGTATGAGTGCTTGTTAAATGAACAAATCTCTGTCTGGAACATCTGAGAGTTTAATACACATTAGTTCTGATTATAAGTGTGTCTACCTTCAAGGAGAACTTAGCTCTGTTCTGAGCTCTGGACTAGAATGAGAACTTATGAAGCTGGCTGGGGAACAGTGGTAAGAGAAAGTGCCTGTGTGGGTATGGTGCGGAAGGGGTGGGGGAATGCTAAAACATTGCTTTGAAGATTATCCATTACTATGCATAATAATCCCCTTCTCAGTATGGTAGAAGAATTAAATGTAGGCCCAAGGCAAATTAATTAATATTACTTATAGCCATGTCTTCATCATGATTAAACCATTACTTTTTCTAGAACTATTGTAAAGAATTGAGGACTCACAATGTAGAACTACTGGACCTTTGAATATCATGGTGGCATTTCTGTAATGTTTCATCTTCTTTGCTCCTTAAAATGTGTTTCTTTTTATTTGGTTTTAATGGAGTTCCTGCTGCTGATCAGGAAGTATTTAATATAAAGTTTGCCTTGGACAAAATTGAGTCACTGAAGCATGTCTTTTGAAACACGAAGTTTTTTTTTAAGTGATGAAGAAACCATTGGCCTATATACCAAAGGTAGAATGGCAGTAGAAATGGCTTTCTTTTCTTTGACTTCACTCCAAGATCTGGAAGGCTGTGAGTCAGGGAAATGAATTTAGAAGGAGAAGAGGGGCCAGCACTAGGATTTTTCCCCCATCAGTTGGTAGCCTGAGACTTTAATTCCTGGTTTCCATTACTGGGTTTTAGTGCTTCCAATTTAGTGTTCTAAAAGTGTCCCAGGATTCGGTTTTCCTGCTCTGGTGTGGCCAAACATGTCTGTCTCATGGAGTCCGAAGTAGCTCTCACCAACCACAGCACAGTCTCCAAGAGGGTTATGAAGCCTTGTCCAGACTCTACGGGGCAGAATGCTGTGATCAATTAGCAATGCCTTTCACCAGCAGAGGTGATGATGTGAGAGCTGTGGTCTTCACATTTTATTTTGACATCCCTGGCCTAATTTCTCTGTTTAACTGAGAAAGAGGCTTGCAGAGAGCTCCCAGCTGTGAGAGTTTAAGTTATATTACTCAAACTCTCAAAGTCTCAATCCTCATTTTTAAAATGGAGAAACAACAATAACAACAGTAATTAATCCTTGCCAAGCCTGTTTCTAAGGGCTTTACATATATTAACTCATTTAATCCTCACAACAACTTTTGAGGTAATGCTATTGTTATCCCTTTCCCCAAAGGAAACTGAGGCTCAGAATAATTAATTGTCCCAGCTAGGAAGCAGCTCAATTCTTCTCCTTTCGGAATGTAACCTCTTCCATGTGCATGTGGAAACCACTCAGTATATGTTCGCAATTTACTTTTATTTCCAGATTACAAGAGCTTCTGGGAAGAACAGGAATCTGTAGGAGCAAACAGGAAATGGGTTAGTAGATTCTGTTACAGTCTTCAGCTGTCATGTGGTGCTGAATTCTCATGTCACTCTGAAAAAAGGATATTAACACTTAGATGGAGTCTATAGGCAAATCTCTTCAAGCCACATTTCCTGTCTACATAGCCCCAGACAGTTTGCAAAGCACTTACGTGCTGTTATCACTGTCCATCCTCACAACTGTGTGATATTGGCAGGGACCTTAGTTTTTATTAGGGATCTCTGTTTTGTTAGAAACCTTTGGTTTTTTTTTTTTTTTTTAGAAGATGGCACAGCCGGCATGAAAACCCATGTCTTCAGCTTCTCATTGAAGACTCTTTCTACCATCCTATACATCTCAAGCCCAGTGGTTCTCAAAGAATGGTCCCTGGATCCCAGCATCAGCAGTGCGTGGGAACTTGTCTGATATGAAAATTCTCCAGTCCTACCACAGATCTCCTGAATCAGAAACTCTGAGGATGAGGTCCTGGAATCCATGTTGTAACAAGCCCTCTGGATGATTCAGACGCATGCTTGAATTTAAGGACCATTGCACTATTTTAACCTTGTATAAGAGGAAAAGTGGAAGGAAATTGAGATAATTGACTGAGAAATATGTGATGTCTGTCATGAAAGGTTTGAAAGATGTGTATGTAGAAGATGGAACAGTTTTGTTCTGTGCTGTTTCAGAAGCTTTTTAATAAACTTAAGAAAGAACATTCTAAGAAACAGCCATCGTAATTTGAACATTTTAGGAGGCATTTCCAGTCACTAGAGAGAGTCAAACAGAGACCTAGGGCCCATCCATGCCCACAGAGTGGGGCGGGAGAAATTCTTATACTGGGCAATTACAGTTGGAATTTCAGGGAGCCACAAAATAGATTTCTTTCTTTCCTGAGTTTGTAACCAATTGAGAAATAAGAAAGGGGATTAAAAAGGAGGTCCATCTTCATTACTAGTAAAGCCTAGGGTGTAGAGCATGTATGTTCCAGATGTTTTTCTTTTTTTCCTTCTTCTTGCCGTGTAATAAGCCACCCAAAACAGTGACATGAAGTAATCATTTATTTCCTTCTGCTGTGAAAGTTGGCCAGGCTTATCAGGGTAAGTTTCACTCAGGTCTCTCTTGTGTTTGTACTTAAAAGTGTCTGGAAATGGGAGTATGCATGCACACATCTAGCAACTGAGCTGGAAAGACTCCATCAGCTGGGACTGGAATGACATCACTCCCCTACGCCTATCCATATGGTGACCTCAGGGCACCTGGACTTCTTTCACAGAGACTGAAGGGTCCCAAAGTGAGAGTCCCAAGAGAAACCAACAGAAGCTGTGTGGCTTTCTAACAGCCCCAGGAATCTAGCTGAACCACGACCACAGCATTCTGTTTATTAAGACAGTCACAAAGTCCCACCCAGTTTCAAAGGGAGGGATCATAGACTACACATCTTGATGGGAAGAATGTCAAGGAATTTGCAGACATGTTTTAAAACCACCACATCAGTCTTTAAAACCTTCTCCCCTCGAACTGAACTTAGCCTCAAGCAGTAAACTTACCTCTTCTAGGCCAAAGATTGATATAAGAAGCTTACTAACTGCCCTCTCTGCAGGCAGGCAGGGCTCCAGGACAGAAAATGCTTAGTTTCTTTTTCAAATTCACCAATCAGATAAGTTGTTCCTGAGCTGGGGAGAGGGGACTACCGGAGAGGGGACTACGACAGGCCAGGAGGGTTACACTGGAAGTAGTCCTCACATGGAAACTTGAGCCCCAGAGAATGTGGATTACCTCATCACATGCAGTTAGATTGGCTGGAACTCCTTTTATTTTTAAGCTTTCAAGAAATTATGAATTTTAATTCCTAAATATTATTTGTCTATTTAGTTCCAGAATAACTTAATATCTCTGGCAATTCTTGTCCTCAAAGAGAATATGGGCATTTTGTCATAAATATGTGTCAATTGTATTTATTTGTTTATTCATTTATTTCCATTTCTATCAAACTGCCTTAATTTTTTTTTAAACATCTTTTTCTGAGATATAAATCATATAGCACACATTTCATGCATTTAAAGTATCCAATTCAATGGTTTGGGGTATATTCACAGTTATAAGCAACTATCACAACACCCAATTTTAGAGCATTTTTGTCACTTTTTGAAAAAACTCTGTGCCCTTTAGCTATCATCTCCCTGTCCTTGCATTCCCCCCCAGCCCTAAGCAACAACTACTTTATTTTTTTGTCTTTATAGACTTGGACATTTAATCTAGATAGAATCATGTATATGTGGTCTTTTGTGTTAGGCTTCTTTCACTTAGCATGCTGTTTTCAAGGTTAATTCATGTTGTAGCATGTATCAATACCTCATCCATTTTCATGGTCAAATAATATTCCACTGTTTAGATATACCACATTTTGTTTATGCACTTATCAAGAGATGGACATTTGGGTTGTTCCCACCTTTTGGTTATAAACATCTGTGTACAAGTTTACGCGTGGACATGCTTTCATTTCTCTTGTGTATATACCTAGGAGTGCAATTGCTGGGTCATAGGGACGATTTGAAGAATGTCAAAATATTTTCCAAAGTGGCTACACCTTTATATCGCCACTAGCCATGGATGAAGGTTCTTGTTTTTCCAGATCTTCAACACTTGTTATCATCTGACTTTTTAATTCTAGCCATCCTAGCGGATGTGAAGTAATATTTCATTGTAGATTTGATTTGCAATTCCCTGATGACTAATGAAGTTGAGCATCTTATATGCTTATTGGCCATTTGTATATTGTCTTTGGAAGAATGTTAATTCAGATAATTTTCTAATTTTTAAATTGTGTTGTCTTTTAATTATTGAGTTGTATGTGTTCTTTATGTATTCTAGATACATCTGTTATCAGATATTTGATTTGCAAATATATTCTGTGTCTTTCTGTGTCTTTTCACTTTCTTGGTAGTGATCCTTGAATCGCAAAAGTTTTTAATTTTAATGAAGTGCAATTTATCTATTTTTTCTTTTGTTGCTCATGCTTTTGATATCATATCTGAGAACTTATTGACAAATCTGAAGTCATTATGCTTTACACCAATATTCTAAGAGTTTTAAAATTTAGCTCTTGTATTTAGGTCTTTTAGGTCTTTGACACATTTTGAATTAATTTCTGTTAATGATGTGAAATAAGGGTCCAACTTCATTTTGTAATGTGGATATCCAGTTGTCCCAGCACCATTTATTGAAAATATTATTCTTTCTCCATTTGATGGTCTTGGGACAATTATCAAAACTCAGTTGGCCATAGACACATGGTTTATTTTTGGGCTTACAATTCTATACCATTGATCTACATGCCAGTACCACACTGTCTTGATTACCATTGCATTGTAGTAAGTTTTGAAATCAGCAAGTTTGAGACCCCTGTCTTTGTTTTTTTTCATAACTGTTTTGGTTATTTTGGTATCTTGCAATTCCATATGAATTTTAAAATCAGCTTGTTGATTTCCACAAAGAAATCAGCTGGGATTCAGATAGGGATTGCATTGCATATGTAGGTAAGTTTGGAAATATTACCATTTTAACAATCTTACATTTTTGAATCCATGAACATGGGTTGTTTTTGCATTTATTTAGATCTTTAACTTCTTTCAACAACATTTTGCAGTTTTTAGAGTGTAAGTTTTACACTTATTTTGTTAAACCAACCTTGCCTGCCTGTAATATATCTCACTTGATTATGTTGTATAATTCTTTCTATATATTTCTGGATTCAGTTTGCTAGTATTTTATTGAGGATATCTGCTTCCACATTTAAAAGCGACATGGGTCTATAGTTTCTTTTCTTCTGATGGTTTTGTCTGGTTTTGATTTCAGAGTCATATTGATCTTATAGTGGTGTAGTTTGTCTCTTTTCTATTTCTTGGCAGAGTTTGTGAAAAAGTTGGTACTAATTATTCTTTAAATGTTTGGTAGAATTCAGCAGTGAAGACATCTGGACCTATAATTTTCTTTGTGGGCAGATTACTAATTCAATTTCTTTGCTTGTTACAGGTTTGTTCATATTGTCTACTTTTTTTGGAGTCAGCTTCAGTAGTTTGGATCCTTCTAATAATTTGTCCATTTCATTTATCTAATTTACTGTCAGGCAATTGTCCATATTATTAATTTATGATCCTTTATATCCTGTAAGATTGATAGTAATGTCTCCTTTTTTGTTTCTGACTCTAGTGATTTGAGTCTTCTCTCTTTTTTTCTTAGTCAATCTAGCTAATGGTTTGCCAGTTTTCTTTACCTTTGGAAAGAATCAGCTTTTGGTTATACTGATTTTTCTCTATTGTTTTTCTATTGTCTAGTTCATTAATTTTCATTGTAATATTTATTACTTCCTTCCTTCTGCTTGATTTGAAAGTAGTTTACTCTTCTTTATCCAGTATCAGAAAGTGAAATGGTAGGTTATTAGTTTAAGATCTTTCTTCATTTTTAAGAGAGGTATTTATATCTATAAATTTCATTTTGAGCACTGCTTTAGTTATATTGCATAAGTTTGGCATGCTTTGCCTTCATTTTCATTTGTCTCAAAGTATTTTCTAATTTCATTTTTGATCCACATGTTATTTAGAACTGTCTGCATATTTGTATATTTCCCGAATTTCTTTCAATGTTGTTTCTAATTTCATTTCTTCACAGTAGGAGAACATACTTCATATTATTTTCATTCATTAAAATGTATTGAGTTTTATTGAATTCTATGGCCTAGCTTGTAGTCTATCCTAGAGAATATTCCATGTGCATTTGAGAAAAGCATGTTCTGCTGTTGTTGGGTGGAATGTTCTAAAGGTGCCTGTAAGGCCTAGTTGGTTTGTCAATTTTACTTTACAGTTAATTTTCCTGACATCCCAGTGAGATTTATAATTATTATTTCCACTTAAAAAAATAAGACAGTGTTATGGTGAGTCTAGTGGACATCCATTGTTTACGTGGCCTGGGCTCTGTTCCCCCATTCTCCTAGTAACACTGCCCTAGTCAATCACCCTTACTTTCAGGCATGTGCTTCAGATGAAGTTGACTCCATTCTTTGCTTCAGGAGTAGACATATGACCAGTCCTGCCCCATTAGAGCATGGCATTCCCCAGGACAGTCATTGGATCAGGAAAGGGCACGTGACACAAGTCTAGCCGATCAGGTCCAATCTAGTTAATTTTGCCCTGTTTTGTCAATGACAGAGAAAGGAGTGTTTTCTCTTCCTAAAGGATTGGCACTGTGAGGACATAAGCCTGATGTTCTCAGCAGCCATCAGGAAAATGGAATCCAGCCAAAGGGAAATTGAACCTAGAGATAAAAAAGATTGGGGCCTAATGACATTCTTTGAAACCCTGAACCAAGCTGGATCTGAAAACAACATTATTTCTAGACCTTTAAATGATGTAAGCCAGGAAATCCTATTTTTTGCTTATGCTTATGCTACTGAGTTAGTTTTCTATCCCTTGTAACCAGAGCTCTAAGTAACGAAGCATGATTATGTTGAAAGAATAGGTGAGTGGTCAAATATGAAAGTAAATTAGGATTGAGAGGAGAGTTTTAAATATGTATTTTAAAATAATTAAGTAACTCTTTTTCTGGCTCTAATTGCCATCTCTCCAAAGGAACACTGGTAATCCACATTCATACTGAAGTCACAAGAAAATAATTTTTATCATAATATTATCTTTCCTCCACTCCTGTTTACCCTCCTATACTATTCATTTTGTTATGGCATCACAATTACTCAAGCTAGAAACTCAAGCCTTTTTAAATTCTTTTCTCTCCTTATGCCTCACATTCAATTGATCATTAAATCCTACCAAGCTACTTCAGAATTTTCTCTCAAACCCATATGCTCTTTTCTGCTTCCACCATTTCCCCACTACCAGGCATTTCCCACACTGCTACCTGATAATGTATGTCTCAGTCCTACTCCTAACATTTGTGGGCCCCAAAGAAGAGTTAAAATGGAGGTTCCTAGTCCATTGCCCAACTCCTTCTTTTCCCACCCAATCACTGTCCCACTGCAAGGGGCCTCACAGAGGTGGACAGTTCAGCCTACATAACCAAGCTGTTTCCCAAATCCCACCAAAAAACAGCCACCTCTTGGCATAAAGGATGGACCTGTGGAGGAATGCACAATTTACAAACCCTAAAAGCAGGCTTATGATTTTCTCACCAGAAAATGTCAGTTCTCAAGAAAGCAGACTGTGATCTAGAGTATAGGCTCTGGATAGGCATATACTGTTGGCCCTATGGACTCCTCACCTTGTGGAAATTGGTGTGGTATAAGAGAGTCAGAGCTGGGTCTCCTAAAGGCTATGTTCCAGTGAAGATCGCTCTTGTCTCAGTCTAAAGACAATACTATGCCACTATGCCACTCAGTCTGTGTAAAGTTCTGAAGTCTCACTCTGTAGCCCACTGAATGGTATCTAAACTTCTCACCTCTGTACCCAAGGACTAGCTCAACTCAATTTCAGCATATTTCCCATCTTTTCTCATTTTCCCATAAACTTTACAACTCAAAAATTACCTCCTCTTTATAGTTTTACTTAAACTCTTAGGCTGAATTAATTTCTTTCTCATATTTTTATAACCCTCAGCCTAACTCTTGAATGTACTTCCATTGAAGCATGTATAACATTGCATTATTATTACTTTTTTGCATATCTGTTTTCCCTATAAAAGAGTAAGTTACTTGAGGTAGATTTGTGGTCTTTTCTCTGCCCAGCAGCCATTCTTTATTCAGGGAGTAGCACCCCACCTCTTCTTTTTAGGAAAGTTCCTCCTTCTCTCACTCCTTGCCAAAACTCTTTGTTCCAATATGAGATTTGAACAATAGCTGTCTCTGCCTCTTCAGCCATAGTGATTGTTAGCAGGTGACCCATGTTGGGGTAATCAAGTTCTTCCCCACTAGTTTTTAGCCTGCAAATATGCAGAGGAGACTTTCCTGTTGGGTGGTGAATCTGGAAAGGTGCAACCTGGAGTTCCTGGTGTCAACTGGGTGGTTATGATGTCACCTTCAAGGGGAGAATTGCCAGAACAGAGGGCAAGCTGAGATAACAGATGGGAAGAAAACATCTGGAAAATGCTCGAGGCTCTAGTACATGTCACCACTTCTGCAGTTGAACATGTTAGCCAATACATTTTTTTTCGCGTCAGCTAATTTAAGTTTTGTTTCTATAATTTGCAACTTAAGAATCCTGTAAGGTTCTCTTCCAGTGAAGAGGTCAGGAATTTTTCATTTTTGTATCACAAAGACTACTATAGATCTTCACACAGAGTAGGGACTCAAGGTATTTATTGCTTTGAAGAAAAATATAAATTAGTAGAATTAAATTTATTGAGGACTGTGCTTGAAATTAAAAATGAAAAAAAATCCAGTGTTACTTAGATGTATTGAGAGAACAAGAACTTGATGGTTTGTACAATTCAATGTGAGACAAAATAGTGAAAAGCAAAACAGTTCTGGAAAAAGAAGGAATTTGTTGCCAACTTGGCAAAGTGAACTATAGAAAGCTAGAAATATTCATTTTCTTTCCTTCTTATCCAATTGCCACTACCTACCTTTAACAAAATGATATAATTGTGATTTTGATTAGTAAGTATGAAAACTGGGGAGTTTAACTCCCTTCCCTGAGCCTTGTTGTAGTTCACCATCCTGGTTTGGGCTTTGGAAGGCAGGGGAAGAAGATAAAATGAGGTGGAGAATGTAATGGTCTGCACCAACTCACAAGCAGGATGACTCATTCCTAAACAAGAGGGAAAGCTTTGTACCAATGCTCAGGCATTCCGTAAAATGAGGGCTGGTTATAATAATATTTGAAAAATGCAACCACATCTTCACCAAACTGGTCTGGCTGGTTTAGAGCTGCGTGTTTTGCCAACTGTAGTGATTGTAAATAATAAGATCATGAAGAGTCCATCAGTTGTGAAAACCAAGTGTCATTTAGTCCCAGAACTGGATGGAACCTTAGAGGTAGCCTGCTTCAACTACTACCTGCTGCCCTTAAATTAATTTGCAGGTCCTTCCTGAACCCATCCATGAAGAGAGGTCTAGGTCTCCAGACACCCCATTCCCCCTAGGGACAGTTAGACAAAATTTTTTATACTAGGGTGAAAGCTGTTTTATGAAACTTTCTGCCAGTGATTCAAATGCCGTCACTTAAATTCTTGTAAAATAGATTTAATCCTTCTTCCAAGTAAATCTAATCCCTCTTCCAAGTCCTTCAGATACTTGAGGCAGCTATGGCATATTTCCAGGCAAAGCACCTCAAGGTTCTTCAGCAGTCCTTCATGGGACATTAGGGTTTAATCCCCCTTAGGGCAAACACTGGGTCAGGTAGCTACTTAGTGCAAAGGACATGCAGCCAGATAGAGCCAAGCCACAGTCCCTGCTCCTCAGTGCACCCGAAGGCAGCCGTGCTTCATTTACATCACCTAACCATTCTCAATTTCAGGCTTATCATGGCTAAAAGAAAAATATAATTTCTCTGAACTTCAGTTATTTTATTTGGAAAATGGAGACAAGAATAGCCATATTAAAGGTTGTCTTGAAGATAAAGTAAGGTAACCCATTTAAAATGGCTATCACAATGCCTGGAACACACAAAGTAGATTATTATTATAGTGATATTATATCTTAATATTATGTATAATATCTTAGTCAGTTTGGGCTGCTATAACAAAATAGCATAGATTGAGTGGCTTAAACAACAGAATATATTTCTTATAGTTCTGGAGGCTAAAAGTTCAAAATCAAGGTGCCAGCAATGTAGGTTTCATTTTCAGGACTCCTGCCTTGGTTTGTGGGCAGCCACCATCTCACTGTGTGCTCAAGGATCTGTGTATGTGTGATGAAAGAGAGAGGTAGGGTGGGGAGAGAGACAGTGTGTGTGCTGGTTGGTCTCTCTGGTATCTTTTTAATAAGGATGCTAATCCTGTTGAATCAGGGCCCCACCCTTATGACCACTCCTAAAGTCCCTGTCTCCAAATATAGCCACACTGGGGGGTTAGGGTTTAACATACACTTTTTTGGAGAAAGACACAATTTAATTCACAGCATGTACTATCTCCAGAATTTAAAAGAAGAACACACATCCAGCAAAGAAGTGAGCATCTACCATGGCTCCCAGGTGAGCACTAAATAGACCCCAGTGTGGTGAAGGCAGACAGCACAGGGGATGGATTACCCTTGAGAAATGAGCAGGATAGGACTGCAATGGGACAGGCAGTTCATATTAAGGAGTCTGCATTTTTCTCTCAGAAGGGCAATGGGAAGACTTCGAAGAGTTGGAAGTAGCAGAAGGACCTGATATGACTTGTGTGTTACTAGACTCATTCTATCTGCAGTGCAGAGAATGGGTCGGAGGGGATTTAATTGTATGAGAAACCTATCATGCAAATATTAAAAGGCTGTCCTAAGAGTAACGGGAAGAGGATAAAGGTGTTCAGAATCCAGCACAAACCCCAAAGGATGGAATTTGAACTCAAACCTTAATGGTTATTATTGAGACTTTCTAATAACTAGTAGCACCCCACCACCTCCCTCTTCCCACAGCCTTTCTATAATCTCCGATTTTCTCTGATTATTGTGGAAGAGTGAATTTTGGGTGCTGTTACTAATTAGCATAGTGTAAGATAAGCAGCAATTTGGTTGGAACATTTTAATAATAGTTATTTTCTCTTTTGCCTGTATTTAAAAGTTCTAATTTAATGAATAAATTATCTTTAGAGATCTTAGTTATTTCTAGTTTTGTTGTTCCATCTGATATGTTAATTTCGTCAACAGATTTATTTCAATAATGGAAAAAGAAAGTTTAGAAAAAACTCTTTCCACCTTGAAGTCTAAACCAACTTGTATGTTAATACCTTAAGGAAGTCTGGTGAATTAAAGAAGTGTTTGCACAGAAGGGCGTGGATGATGAACTTTCACAGAACTTTTTTCATACCTAAAGATGGGGCATTCCTGAATCAGAGTCACCTGAACTTATTTTAAACAATTTTAAAAAACTACTCAAAATAAGATTAATTTTCATTTAAATGAACAGCAAGAAGGTGTAGCAGAAATAGCAGTTGTCTAGAAACTACAGGACCATGCCCTCACTTTGGCTCCATTCTTAACTGGCTATGTGTGTTGCATCACGAACCAATAGCTTCTCTGGATCTCAATTATTCTCGGAAAACAAGGGAGCAGGAATAGATAATTCCTAAGGCCTTCCAAGCACGTGCTTATTATGTTCAGGCTGTGCTCTAGGGGTGTGGGAATGAATAAAACTCATTGATCATTCACTCTTTTGAGGGAACATGATTTATAAAACTGCCATTGACAAACAAACAAATAGGATACATTCAGACGGGGTAAGAGTATAAAGAAAAAGAAATGGAAGAAAGGCATATAAAGAGATGTGAGTTTGTTGGGAGTAAACATTTATATTTGCAAATAAAATATTTATATACAGTGGTAGTCAGGAAAACTCTGATGAGATTCCTTCTTTCCTGAGATTGAGTGATGAGAAATAGTTATCCATACAAAATTTAGGCTAGGAGTGTTTACCTAGAGCAAGGTCCCAAATACTGAAGAAGTTTGGCATATTCCAGGAATAAGAAGCTCAGCATGGCTGAAGCGTAGTGAGTGAGAGAGAAAGTGACATGAGGTGAGGGCTAACAGGCGTGCAGTGGCTGGATCCTGTGAGTCTGGTTGGCTATGGAGAGGGGTTTGGATTTTATTCTCATATTCATGAGCAATTTTGGACCATTGGACAGTTTTAGGCAAGTAGGGATGGGGTCTCTTTTTGTCTTATTTTATTTTTTAAAGTTACTTGTGGAGATGGACTGTTGTAGTAGGGGTGAGAATGAAGCAGGCACTAGATAAGAGCCTGCTGCAGTAATCCAGGTGAGAGATGATGGTAGCCATGGAGGTGGTGGGAAAAAGAGTTGGGATATGTTACAGAGCTGTAGTTGTGAGTACTTGGTGAGGAGTGGAAGTTTATGAGACTGAGCTATTGGCCTCTAAGATTCCATTGTTCTATGCTCCTATCTGAATTTGCCTCTCTCCCTTCCCACATCTAAGCAGTGGCTGATTGGGGTGAGAAAGGTGGTTTGTGGTTAATAAGACTAATGCAAGTTAGCCTACAGGGAGATCACAGAGAGACCTTGCATCTGTTAGCTTGTTGCCTCATCTCAATGAGCCAATGGAATGTTCAATGTGAGAGATAATCTCTGGAGAGAAAATAAAAGTGGGGAGTAGTGGTGACATTTAGGCAAACCTGAACCCTCTGACAAAGCAAATTTCTGCTTCCTTTCCCTTTCAAATTTGTTCCCAAGAACTTGGTACATTCAGTTTGGCTGTAGTGGAGACAGCTGTTTCAAACAGAATTGAATCCAATTTCCATGACATTTTGCACACATGCAGATCTTGGCATTCAAATGATTCGTGAGTGCAATTAATAAATGGCAGAATTATTTTGGAACACTTAGTGCATTATGTTTTCAGGAAATGCAGTCTACCTAACCTTTAACAATTTATACTCTGCTTTCATTTTTATTTAGTCATTTCACTGTAGTTTTTGGACACTTGTTCCTAAAACATAATTATCTTCCTATTGAGATAAACAGTAGAATATAATTTTCTTCTTGCCATGACTCAAATTATGTGGTGTGTCCATTTTAAAGGACTAACATGATCAAACTGACATTCTAAAAATGCCATGTTCATTCTAAACCTACGAAGAATATTCTTTGTGTCTTTGGGATCTTGGCTTTATCTGGTTTTGTGAATAATTTTGTTGCATAAACAACTCTGCCTAGGACAGCTGGGAGGTCTAGATCCTGGATGTACTCATTCAGCAGATATTTGAGCCTCTTACTCCATTGCAAGGCTCTGTGCTGGACATTTGGGAGAATCTCAAAACACAAGACTACCTCTGCCTTCCATCTAGATAACTACCTACTTGGAAAGGTTGCACAGAAAAGGCTAAACAATGCAAGAATTTTAGAAATGTATAATAATATCAGAGATCTTACAACAGAAGGATGTGATTAGGTGATGAGTAGTGGTTTATAACTATGCTTCTCGAACTGTCAAATACACATGAATCTCTTAGGCAGCTTGTTAAACTGCACATTCTGATTCAGCAAGTCTATGGGAGTGGAAATAAGGTGAGAATCAGTTCCCCATTGATGCCAATATTGTTGGCCCATGAGTAGCAAGGGATTAGATTTGAGATCCCTAAATTGTATGCTGAGGTATCCCAGGTGCTGTACTAAATTCACAAGGGCACCACAAGATATTTTAAAATTTAAAATAAAACAAAACAGAGTGATGCTCATCCTCTGCCATGTAAACTACTAGTTTGAGGTAATGTATAGTTTTAACATTAGATCAAACTACATTCCTTTCAATCTTATCACATCCTTGCAATGTTGGATTCTTGGCAGTTGCTGTGATAAAAATGCAAGTAATGTGCAAAAATCAATATGGAACAGGCAGTGAAGGTTGTGGTGTCCAATCTGAGCTCAAAGTCTGAGAAGTTGTGCTGTGGTCTGACAGGCACACACATCCCATTAGTAAGCAAATGTGGTTATATAAGAATAACATTTTTTCTTTATTTTTATAAATTTTAGGAGCACAAGTGCAGTTTTTTACATGGATATATTGCGTAGCGGTGAAGTCTAAGATTTTAGTGTAACCATCACTCAAATAGTGTACATTGTACCCATTAAGTTATTTTTTCATCCCTCACCTCACTCTCACCCTCCCACCCTTTGGAGACACCAGTATCTATTATTTCACACTCTATGTCCATGTGTACCAATTATTGGGCTCCCATTTATGAGTAAGAACATGCAGTATTTGATTTTCTATATCTGAGTTGTTTCAGTTAAGATAATGTCCTCTAGTTCCACCCACATTGCTGCAAAATACATAATTTCATTCTTTTTAATGGATGAATAGTATTTCATTGTGTATATATACACAAACGTGCACACACACACACACATATATATACAGCTATATAACATTTTCTTTATCCAATCATCCATTGATGGACACTTACATTGATTCCATATCTTTGCTCTTATGCATAGTGCTGTGCTAAACATATGAGGGTAAGTATCTTTTTAATATAATGATTTTTTTTTCCATTTGGGTAGATACCCAATAGTGGGGTTGCTGGATGCAGTAGAAGTTTCTATTTTTAGTTCTTTGAAAAATCTCCATACTGTTTTCCATAGAGATGATATTAATTTACATTCCCACCAACAGTGTACAAGCATTCTCCTTTCTCTACATCCTTGCCAACATCCGTAATTTATTTGAGTTTTTAAATAGTTGCCATTTTGACTGGTGTGAGATGATATCTCATTGTGGTTTTAATTTGCATTTCTCTGATGATTACTGTCATTGAGCATTCTTTCATATTTTTGTTGGCCATTTATAAGTCTTCTTTTGAAAAATGTCTATTAATGTCCTTTGCCCACTTTTAAATGGGGTTATTTGTACTTTTTGTTGTTGAGTTGTTAGAGTTTCTTGTAAATTCTGGATATTTGTCCCCCACTGGAAGCATACTTGTTAAATATTTTCTCCCATTCTGTAGGCTGTTCACTCTGTTGATGTATACCTTTTGCTGTGCAGAAGTTTTTAGTTTAATTAAGTCCTGTTTGTCTATTTTTGGTTTTGTTGCTTGTTCTTTTGAGGTCTTAGTCAGGAATTATTTGCCTAGACCAATATCCAGAAGAGTTTTCCCTTGGTTTTCTTTTAGTATTTTTATAGTTTCAGGTCCTACATTTAAGTCTTTAATCAATTTTGAGTGATTTTTGTATACGGTATAAGAAAGGGTCCCAATTTCATTATTCTGCATATGGCAATCTGATTTTCCCAGCACCATTTATTGAAAAGAGCTTCTTTCCCCAGTGCGTATTTTTGTTGACTTTGTCAAAGATCAGTTGGCTGTAGACATGTGACTTTATTTCTGGGTTCTCTATTCTGTTCCATTGATTTATGTGTCTATTTTTATACTAGTACCATGCTGCTTTGGTTACTATACCCTTGCAGTATTATTTGAAGTAAGCTAATGTAATGCCTCCAGCTTTGTCTTTTTGCTTAGAATTTCTTTGGCTGTTTGGGCTCTTTTTTGGTCCCATGTGAATTTTAGAATTGTAATCCCAGCACTTTGGGAGGCCAAGGTGGATGGATCACCTGAGGTCAGGAGTTTGAGATCAGCCTGGCCAACATGGCAAAACCCCATCTCTACTAAAAAATACAAAAATTAGCTGGATGTGGTGGCAGGTGCCTGTAATCCCAGCTACTTAGGAGGCTGAGGCAGAAGAATCCCTTGAACCCGGGAGGCGGAGGTTGCAGTGAGCTGAGATTGCACCATTGCACTTCAGCCTGGGAGACAGAGCAAGACTCTGGCTCAAAAAAAAAAAAAAGGTTTCATCTAATTCTGTGAAAAAATGTTTGTATCTTTATAGGGATTGCACCACTGACTCTGTAGATTGCTTTGGGCAGTAGAATCATTTTAATGATATTGATTTTTCTGATCTATGAGCATGGGATGTTTTTCCATTTATTTGTGTTATCTTTAACTTCTTTAAACAGTGTTTTATAGTTTTTCTTGTAGACATCTTTCATCTCCTTAGTTAATATAATATATTCTTAGATATTTTATTCTTTTGGTAGGTATTGTAAATGGGAATGCCTTCTTGATCTGGTTCTCAGCTTGATCATTAGTGGTATATAGAAATGCTCCTGATTTTTGTATGCTGATTTTGTATGCTGAAACTTACTGAATTCATTTATCAAATCTAAGAGTTTTTTTGATGGAGTCTTCAGGGTTTTTCAGCTATAAGATCATATACTTTCTTTCAATTTACATGCACTATTTTTTTAAACAGCTGCTAAGTTTTTAGAACACGATTACTTATTAAGTGGTTTGGGCGTAACTACTTAGTAATGAAACTATTAGGTGTTCTTTTTGGTCTACAGACCCCATGGAAGAAAGGGAGAAACACTTAGGACCCTGTGAATAAAGGAAGTTTGGGAAACCTCTGGGTTATGTAATAAGTACTATGAATTCAGAGAGGCCTGGAGAGGTCAGTTAAGGTCATGTGAAGGACGTGGAACCTGAGACAGGTCCGCGGGGAAACGATGTGGCTGCACATCCAAGATTTTCTAAAATGCATGAAGAATATATGTTTAGATTGACATGTCTATTCAAAACTTCCACTTCTCTGTTCTCTTTGGTTGTTCTTTGAATTCGCACAGACTTCTGCTGAGGACTGCTTTTGTGCCAGGCAGGACCCACGTTGTGGAGCCAGCAGCCACAGAGCAGAGTAGCCTCCAGAATCTCAAAACATATGCTCTAATCTGGAGAGTGGTTTGGTGCACTGGTCTATGCCTTTGGTGCCAGTGTTGTCCTTCGTTGGTGAATAGTACCAATGCCAGCTGGCATTCATCATGGCAAACCACAATATGCTTCTGTCATTTAAATTTCTCCAAAACCCTAAATTCCGTTTTCATCGTCTGAGTGACATTAGTTGTTGTTAAGCAAACCGATTTTTAAATTGTCTCAGCCGGGCACGGTGGCTCACGCCTGTAATCCTAGCACTTTGGGAGGCCGAGACGCGTGGATCACGAGGTCAGGAGATCGAGACCATCCTGGCTAACACGGTGAAACACCGTCTCTACTAAAAATATAAAAAAAGGTAGCCGGGCGGGGTGGAGGGCGCCTGTAGTCCCAGCTACTGGGGAGGCTGAGGCGGGAGAATGGTGTGAATCCAGGAAGCGGAGCTTGCAGTGAGCTGGGATCATGCCACTGCACTCCAGCCTGGGCGACAGAGCGAGACGCCGTCTGAAAAAAAAAAATCGTCCTTCTCTCATACTTTTTTGGGGAACAAGTCTATATCTTCTCCACAGAACACACATCAATTTCTAGTGGGTGCTTGAACATGAACATGTTAATAAAGTTTCTGGTCAATTTTGTTAATCATTTTCCTCCCCAACCCAATTGGTAATAGTGTTGAGTTTGGAGGAATGGGCAATGGAAAAGGAACTGGGGTTCAAGCGGCAGGCAATGGGGAACTTCTTGGTACAGAGCAGTGGTGAGGTAGGAAAGCAAGTGGCATTTTAGGAAGATTATTTTTATAGTGTTATTCAGGATGGATTGGAGGGAGAAATGGCCAGGGAAGCTATTAGAAGAAGCTCTAGTGTGTGGTGACAGTGGCAGTGGAAACGAGAATGAAAGGAAAGAGATGCAGCAAAAGATACACGGGACTCTAGCCAAGAAGAGATGCCGCAAAAGATACAAGGGATGCCAGCCACTGGTTGCTTATGATGTGAGGCAGTTGGAGGAGGCGGAAAACATGCTGAGGATCCCAGAGGGCTGGGATGCTGGGGGAATGATAGGGAAACAGAGGAAAGCCAAGAGGGAAGACCCCATTTTGCAAGTCTTCAAGAGGTAAGTTTGGTTTTTGATGTATTGAATTTCACTCATGGTGGAAATATGCCATTACAGTGAGAACTAAAGATAAAAAGACCAGGGGCAGAGGTTTGGTCAGTGCTGAGGTAAGAGGTGAAGGACTGGTGATGAGGACATACTCTGAGGGAAAGCGTGGGTGTGAAAGTCCAGCTACATGGTGAACCGTGGGGAGCACCTAATCTGGTGGGGCAGCAGGATAAGACAAAGCCAATGAATTAAACAAAGAAGGAACAGTCAGAAAGCTTGGAAGAGGACAGTATATTATAAGGTGGACTGAAGGAGGCTGGAGAATTTCACTGATCTAGTGCCTCATAGGTGTAGAGTATGATCTTAGGTATTTTTTACATGTCAGTACATGGATTATCCACAACACACTTTGAGCAAGATAGCTTCTTCCTCATTTTACAGGTGAGGAAATTGATGGTGAGAGATACTAAGTAACTTGGCCAAGGTCATTCAGATATCAAGTGGAAGAATTTGAACCCAGGTGCTAAGTTTTAATCCAAAGTGTTTGCTCTTCCCCTAAACCTTTCAAGAGTGGAAATGAAGATGGTTAAAAGATTCTTGTGACCATTTAGAGCAAAGGGTCTTAACCTTTGGTTCTTAAGGGCTCTCTGGATAAACTTCAGGAAGTCTTTTAATCCCTACAATTATGTGCAAAATTTTGTATGCAAAAAAAGTTTACGTCCTCCTGCCCACCCACAGTGAGATGATCTATAACATCCACCAGATTCCCAAAGGGATTTTGAATCCTCCCCAGAATTTAAGAACAGCTATTCTAGATGGCTGTTTTAGTGGAGCAGTGGTTAGGGAGTTATGGATTAAATAGGTAGTGAGGAAAACAAAAGTAGTCTGTGACATAATCAAGAAATTCAGCTCTGAAAGAAGAAAAGAATAGTATGGTAGCTTGAGGAGGTAGACAAGTGAAGCTTTTATTTGTTTTTTTTAAGACAAGGAGATGTGGTCAGGCACAGTGACTTATGCCTGTAATCCCAGCTCTTTGAAAGGCCTGGTTTGAGCCCAGGAGTTCAAGAGCAGCCTGGGCAAGATAGTGAGACCCCATATCTACACAAAGTACAAAAATTAGCTGTGCATGGTGGCCTGCTCCTGTAGTCCGAGCTACTTAGGAGGCTGAGGCAGGAGGATCACCTGAGCCTAGGAGGCAGAGGTTGCAGTGAGTCAAGATCACATTACTGTACTCCAGCCTGAGTGACAGAGTGAAACCCTGTCTCAAAAGAAAAAAAAACCAAAGATAGACAGATATGAGATATGAGCCTGCTTGGCAGCAGAAAGAGATACTGATGACCTAAGGGTAGGATGGAGAGTGGGTGCCGTCTAAGGAAGTTCACCAGAGACAGGAAAAAGGTTGGCAATCTCTCCTGGGGATGTCAGTCTCCACTAATCATTGCTGGTGTTCTGTTAGCTGGTTCAGTGAGATTCTAGGGAATTTCTCTCTCAGAAATACAGTCCAAAATATATATAAAAAAGATAGGAAGGAAGAGAGAGAGGGAGGGAGGGAGGAAAGGAGAGAGGAAGAAAGAAAGGAAGGAAGGGAGGGAGGGAGGGAGAGAGGGAGGGAGGGATGGAAAACAAGCCCCATAATGTTTCTCTTAGAGAGAGGCAAGGAGAATGAAGGTGAGAGAAACCAAACCTCCTAAGTGGTCAAAGCCAATTCTGTGACAACATCTTTCTTCTTAGGGGTCAAAGCTAATTCTGTGACAACATCTACTTTGTGCATTAAGAGGAGGTAGAGGCTTTCAGAGTCAAAATCCACACTCAGAGCCTTCAGGGATATGCTAAAAGAAAAGCTCCTTCTGTCTTCCAAGTACCATCATTTTTAAAGTTAGAGGGAGAGGGAGGGGATCTGGCTAGGCTGTTTTTATTACAAAACTCTTCATCTGTTTTTATCTCCTGAGTTTCAGATGCATTTAATTATTCTTTCTAAATGCCATCTTCTGCTTTTAATGAATTTTTTTAAAGAAAACCTCTTCTTCATGCAGATGCAAATTAAATTTGGTGTTTTGTTTACATGAAGGAAAATATAAGGGTTACCTTGTTTGCTTCTCCATGGACTGTGGGCACTGTGTATTTTGGAGCTTGTTTTTAAACAAAATAGAATTTTATTGTTATTATTAATAGATGCCCATGGAATATCAAAAAAGAAATTCAGTTCAAGTGTATAACCTCTGGGCATTATTAGCTCACAATTCACTAAGGTATGCATAGGTACAGAAGTTTTTAATTAAAAAAATACATATATACATACACACATGTATTTTACCTAAATTAAAATTTTGATTAGCATGAAATGTATGTTCAGATTCTACTTTGTGCTGGGCATTGTGTTGTCCTTAATTTCAAGGAGCTCAGAATCAAATCAGCAAACAGAAAGATAAGTAAATTAAGAATTTTAATAAAAATAATAACTGACATTTATTGAGCACTAAGTCTGTGCCAGGCACTGTTCTAAGTGCTTTACAAGTATTAATTCATTGAATCCTCATGATAAAGCTATGTCACAGGTACTGGTATTATCTTCATTTTTTTATTTTATTTTATTTTATTTTATTTTATTTTATTTTATTTTATTTATTTATTTTTTTGAGACAGAGTCTTGCTCTGTGGCCCAGGCTGGAGTGCAGTGGAGCAATCTCTGCTCACTCCAAGCTCCGCCTCCCGGGTTCACACCATTCTCCCGCATCAGCCTCGCGAGTAGCTGGGAATACAGGCCCCCGCCACCAAGCCTGGGTAATTTTTTGTATTTTTAGTAGAGACGGGGTTTCACCGTGTTAGCCGGGATGGTCTCGATCTCCTGACCTCGTGATCCGCCCGCCTCGGCCTCCCAAAGTGCTGGAACTATAGGCGGGAGCCACCGCGCCCGGTATTATCCTCATTTTGTAAGCAAGGAATTGAAGGATAGAATAGTTAAGTAACTTGCCCAAGGTCACACAGCCAGTAAGTGGTGGCTCTAAACATCCCGCATTCTGACCCATAAGTGCAGTTATGGAAACAGAAAACCCAGGACAGCAGGGGCTAGGAGAAAGGATTGATGGAGGTAGAGGATGCTTCCCCATGCAGGTGACCTTGGAGTTGAGTTCCTAAGGATGAAGTGGGTGGTAAATTATAGGAAGAGAAGTCTGAAACAGCAGGGTGAGTTCTGGAACTCTAGCAGTTTGGTGTTGCTGGAGTGTGTTGTAGAAGGACTAAGTATTGGGTGGGAAATGAGATTGGAGAGATACCCATGAGGCAGATCATAAAGGCCTTGAATGCTGTACCCAGCAGCTTAGACTTTGTCCTAAGGCTTGTGAAAGAGTTAAATAAAGGAGAGATACAGCCACATCTCAGAATGAAACACCGAACGTGATTATATAAGTGTCTTATTCTCTGAACTTTTCTAGATTCTTAGTTTTTTAAAAATATGTATACTAAAAAAAAAAAGAAAAAAAATAACCCAAGAAACTACAAAGGTTTATTAAAATGATGTAAGTTATGGAAAATTTTAACTTACTGCTGACTTAGTTCCTTGATTAGTAAACACGTCTCCTTTGTATCTGATTAATAAGAGATTAATAAGATAAATTAATTAATTGTAATTCATACTATTAATAATTAATAATAATAAATAAAATGAAGATGTAGTAAAAACCTGATTGTCCTCCATGCTTTGGGAAAGACCACATTTCTTGAGTGTTAATAGAATAATTTGCTTTATGCCTGCAGTTTAGATTCTGTCCCCAGACTCAATTCTAAGCTTTATTCTGGGGCTAAACTGCAGTCCTGTATGCACTGTGTAATCCATGTATGTCCTGCCCATATGTTCCAGACTCTCCACCTTTCTAGAGACAGGCTTTTTTTTTTCACATACACATTAAATAGTATGAGGCCCCCTCTCCTGTGTTATGAAAAGGCCACACCTTCCCAAGATGGCCAATACTTCTCAGGGGTGACACATTATCAGGGTCACCTCCTGCTTTGAATTCCAGCTCCCATTAAAATTTTCTTCTCTTTCATAATCATACCTGCTTAGTCTCCCTCCCTCCTTGAACAAAACAACTGCTTTCTTCATAATAATTTTTGCCTTTCTTCCGAGTCAACTAGTGTAAACTGCAAATGGCTTTTAAAGTAACAATGTTTTCTTTGCTATTACAATAATACCTTACATTACTACATGTATTATAATTGCCCAGTACATTACAGCTTTCAAAACATTTTCACAATAGAGCAGGTATTATTGTTCTCATTTGAGAGGGGAATGGAGGGGAAACTAACATTTGTAGACTGCATTTTATGAGCCAGCCATGGTGCTCCCTTCTTCATATATTTGAGTTTATTAGCATATGGAATCTAATTAAACCCAGTTTCCCTATCATTCTTCACAAAACTTTTGCAAAAGCATATGTATTAGTTATCTATTGCCATATAAAAAATTACACAAATTTAGCAGCTTAAAACAACAAATATTCATTACCTCACAATTTTTGTGGGTCAGGGATCTGGTTGTGGCTTAGCTGGGTACCTCTGGGTCAAGGTCTCTCAGAAGGTTGCAGTCCTGCTGTTGGTCTGGTGTGGTCTCATCTAAAGGCTTGACTGGGGGAAAATTATCTTCTAAGCTCATAACACAGCTGTGAGAAGACCTCAGATCTTAACCTAGCTGAGGTCTCCCTCAGTGTATTCCCACGTGGGTTCCTCCGTAAGGCAGCTCACAGTATGGTGGCTGGCTTCCCTCATAGTGAGTGAGCAAGAAAGTGAAGCGAGCTCTTAAGTTGGGAGGCACGGTCTCTTTGTACTCTAATCTTAGAAGTGGTATCTTATTACTTTCACCATATTGTATTTGGTAGAAGTGAATCACTGGATCCAACCCACACTCCAGGGAGTGGATTATACATGAATATCAGAAAGCAGGACTTTTGGGGGCCACTTTAGGACTTGCCTACCATAGCATTATCATCCCCACTTTATAGTGGAAGACAAAGGGAGGTTAAAGAGAGTAAGCAAATTGATCAAGACCTCAAAAACTAGCAAATTAAAAAACTGGCAGTAAACTCTGATTTGATGTTCTAAGGAGAAAATGCTCCAAAAAGATCTTTTTTTTAATCAATAAAAAGAGCTAAATCAAGGATATCAGCAATTTTTATTAAAAACAAAGCAAAACAGAAGGCCCTTCCAGTGACTTCCTTGGGTTCAGTACAGATTCAGCCACATCCCTTATCCAGTGGTTCCCAAATGCTGGTCAATGCCTAGGAAATAGTTTTGGCCAGTCTGCAGCAAACTAAGACATATAAGAACTATGTGGAAGTTTTTCATAATGATAACATTCAATGAAAAGGTCTTTTCTTTATTCTTACTTTTATTCTTTTCATTTTGAGTTGTTAAAACAGTCTTTTATAATGTGTTAGCAATAATAGAATGGTAGTCTTTCTAAAAAAGTATTAGTCTTATTTGACACAATGAATAATATGAAACACTCTGATAGATTCCTAGTTTTTTTCTGAACTTTCACTGGTTTTTGAAATTCGAGAGTTTAGAGGCCTCTGCTTCGTATCACAGTTACACAATCCTGTAAAGTGTCCCTTAATAGAATGATGTCTCTGAGCTTTAGATAAGATCCTCAAATGTTAAAGAAAGTCTCAAGAATGTTTAAAACATTTAGTAAGGCAGGAGAGTGGGGTTTTATTTATAGGAAGTAAATAAAATCATTTTTCCTCAAACTTTTTAAAAATAAGCATTTATATTTTATAATAGTTTTAGATTTACAGAATGCAAAGATAGAGGGTTCTTGTATTCCCTCATCTAGTTTCCTCTACTGTTAACAATCTTACTTTACTATGAGACATTTGTCACAGCTAAGGAACCAATATTGACACATTATTATTAACTATGCTCTACAATGTATTCAGATTTCACTAGTTTTCCCCTGATGTCCTTTTCCTGTTCCAAGATCTTACTCAAAATACCACATTACTTTAGCAGTTGTGTCTTCTCAGCCTCATCGAGTCTCTAATAGTTTTCTCTGCCTTTTCTTGTTTTTGATGACCTTGATAGTTTTGAGGGGTATTTGTCAGGCATTTTGTTGAATGTCTCTCAATTTAGATTTTTCTGATGTTTTTCTATAAAGATTCAGAACTCTAAGAAGACAAAATAATTTACTTTGAAACCAAACACAATTTATGAAAGATATAAGAAACCTGAGTTCTAGGCCAGGCATGGTGGGTCATGCCTGTAATCCCAGCACTTTGGGAGGCTGAGGTGGGCGGATCACAAAGTCAGGAGTTTGAGACCAGCCTGGCCAGTATGGTGAAACCCCGTCTCTACTAAAAATAGAAAAATTAGCCAGGCGTGGTGGCGGGCACCTGTAGTCCCAGCTACTTGGGAGGCTGAGGCAGGAGAATCGCTTGAACCTGGGAGGCGGAGGTTGCAGTGAGCCGAGATCACACCACTGCACTCCAGCCTGGGTGACAGAGTGAGACTCTGTCTCAAATAATAATAATAAAAAAAAAGAAATCTGAGTTCTAGATCCTTGGGATATAGCTCTACAAATTCCAGAGTTCTGCAACAGTGATCTTTCTAAAGCACAAAACTTGTTGTGCCTTCATTCTCACAACCTAATATTTCAGTAGCTCCCAAAGATTGTAAGATTAACACCATTTATTCAACGATTACCTGCCAAGATCCAGGTACTATGCTATTGCTGGTGAGTCAAAAAGATATACAACATTGTGTTGAATATCAAGAGGTTTTCAGATCCCACTTTCATCCTCCCTTTGACCTCTGAATATATTATTTTCCTCTATAGTGGTTAATTCCATTGCTAATGTAAATCAATTTAGCACCTACCTTAGATTTTGTCTATTTTTCAGCTCTACCTGTTATCCTGATCTGCATATGAAGGATCACAACACAAACACAGATACCTTTCGAGGTGGCTGGAATGGGATAAGGAGCAGGAGAAAGAGGAAGAGGAAAGCTTTTGTTGCTGACACTTGAATGTTTTTTGATGCTTGAATATTTTGACAGGGACAAAGAGAGTTATAGGATATAGGCAACAGAAAGTTGAACAGAGGATCAGAAAAAGCATAAAAAAGGAGTGAACAATTCTACCTGGGAGGACAGAATCAGGTGCATCGTCTCTAAGGTACCATTACACTGAAGTTTAAAAGCTATCCAGATGGATGGTGGTTTGAGTTACATTAGGCCTCCTCAAAATATATATTCCTCTTAACCCCCCTGTGAATGTGACCTTAGTCAGAAATAAAGAGTCTTCAGATTAAATCAAGTTAAGATGAAGTCGTACTGGATTAGGGTAGGCCCCAACCCAATGACTGGTATCTTTATAAAAGAAGAGAGAAATTTGGACACAGAGACACATGGGGAGAACACCACATGGTGGCAGAGGCAGAGATTGGGGTGATGCATCTACAAATCAAAAAAATGCCAAGGATTGTCAGCAACCACTAGAAACTAGGAGTGAGGCACGCAACATATTCTTCCTCTAGACCCCAGAAAGAATCAAACCTGCTGGCACCTTGACATTGGATTTTTAACCTCTGGAACTGCGAGATAATACATTTCTGCTGTTTTAAACCATCAACGTTTGTGGCAATTTGTTATGGCAGCTCTAGGAAACTAATATAGATGGCACATGGAAGTAAATAGTAGGCAGAAGACTCAGCACAGTGAAGGCCTGGGCTGTGAAGTAGCCTAGGCATCTGCTTATGGAAGATCCTCAGGAACAATTTGTAGGTGTGGTTTTAGAACCCTGACCCTACTATTAATAGGCTATTACCACTGTATGTTAGTCTCAGGCAAATGACAGCTTAGACTTTCTAAAATATTACCTGCATATCTACAATAAGGGAGAACATTTAAAATCTGTAAACACACTATTACACATACTTGTTTGTTTTATGCATTTCTTTAAAATTTAAAAAGAATCTGTTATTTTCTGTTCCAAATAGGGTAAAAGAAAGTTGTAATTGCATATCTGTTCTGTGAAACATAAGAAAAGAAACCCTTTTCCCTGATCCCCTTGCTGGAACATTATGCTTACTTGGCTGTAGGCTGGTGGTAAATTCCTCTGTATCTCTCCCTTGCCAAGGAACTCTCATAGCCCTGAGACAGAGGGTAATTGAGTTGAGTGAGAGGGGTTTACAATCTTCTTCCCAGGGAGAAGTTCAAGTAATGCTGGAGGATGATAAGCTACCTTCTGAGAAGAGTGGGCTGATCAGTGGCTGAGTATTTGCTTTGATGAGTGAGATGTATACAGGAGGGAAGCACCCAGCTAATTCACAGCCCATGCAGGGCTCAACACTCTTCAAAATGAATATTGAACATTTAAAGACTATTGGTTTTGAAGTGGCATCAGGTTGTTCAGCTTTACTGGGGAAAAGTTGGGGGCAGGCAGGCACTTATGTGTCTCCTTTGGTCCTCTGTGGAGCCCTATCTGGTATAATTATAATAGCTGACATAAAATGAACTCTATGTGCCAGGCACTGGGCTAGTTTATAAACAAGATCAGCATTGATCATCAAACCAATCCTATAAGGAAGGTAGCGTTATGACTCCATATTACAGATAGAGAAGCTGAGGCTTCAAGGGGCTGAGAAATGTGCCCAAAGTCACATGACTAGGTAAGTGATGCAGCTGAAATTGATAGCCATGTCTAACTTCAAAGCACCAGTAGCATTTGAGAGGTCTCTTAGTCAGGGGAATGAGGGTGAAGGACAATGCAAGAATGAAGGCTGATATCAGATCTTAGACATCCTTGGCTGCCCCACTAAAGACTTTGGACTTTGTAAATATGCAACAAGGACCACTGAACAATTTTAAGCAAGGAAGTCAGAGCACCCCGTTTTCGCTAGGTCTTCAGGCAATATCTGTTGAATGGACATCAACAACCTGTGGTTCATAAGCTACAGAAAATGTATTGGAGGAGGGCGGGACCAGAGGAAAGGAGACCAGTTAGGAAGTTGGAGAATAGACCAGGAAAAAGAGTTGAAATGTCTTAGCATGCCACACAGGGTCCTGCTACACTCTCTCTGTGTTCTCCTACTTAAGAACATTGGGCAAATTTAATCAAAGGTATCCATGAAATAACCCTACCCCTCTTGAATTTCACCCAACTCATCCTACAACACTTAAAATCCATCTTTCCAGCATCAGTGACATGAAATCTGAAGGGAACCAATTAATTATGCAAAATTTAGAGTCCACCTAGGAGCCAATCAGAGACTTGAGATCAGAATAGTCTTTGCCTGATCTGATGTGATTCCTTCTTTTCACCCTATATGCAGCCCTTTCTGTTGGGAAACTGGCTGAACTCACACCTGAGTATTATGCCTTGTCTTTGCCAGGCATATTGAGCCCTGCATGGGCTATGAGATATCTGAATGCTACCCTCCTGTGTGCAACTCACTCATCAAATAGAGTAGTAAGCTCACTTTACTTCAAACTGGTATTTGGTATTCTTTATTTCCTTCCAACTCTTTCAAGCTTGAACTCAACTGTCTGCATTGGTAAACCCTTTATTCTAGCCCTGGCATTTCCTGGAATGTGATAGGCTTGCCCCAGATTCATCTCTTTCCTTATGCTTTTTCTTCTGCCTGGAAGGCCATTTCTTCTCTTGTTTATCTCATGCATTTCCCACTAATTCTTAAATATTTCATTCAAATGTTACTCTCTCTGAAGACTTCTTTTGTCCTGCTCCCTCATCTTCCAAAACTTTGTGCTCGTATCAGCATCTCCTTAGTTACACTGGTGCGTATACAGCCTTTCTATTATGTCAAATTATTTCACTAGGTTTTGTACATGTCTGTTCATGAATTCAATAAGTGTTGATTGAAAACCTGCTATGTGTTAGGCACTGGGTGCCTAGTAATGCAGGAATTTCATGCTGGTTTATGAGAGCTCTCACCCCTACAAATCCACACTGTTTCTATGTGTGTTTGTTTTACTGTTGTAAATGTTTTCACAAATACTAACAACCTCCTTACATATCCTGTTTTGGGTTTGTAGACAGTGGTGCCAAAGAAACATCAGGATCCCAGAAGTAAAATATTCATTCAGTGTAACTTTGGGTTAAAATGGCTCTGTCATTTAGCCATTTAGCCAAGTAGCTAGTATACTATCTTTTGTATTATAGCTAAATACAAATTTTCCTTACAGCAATTTTATTTTTCAATAATATTTGTAACTTATAAAATTACCAGTTATCTATAAATGCATATTTATAGATAATATGTATATTATAACTTCTTATAATAATATTCTGATTGGGAATAGCTGAGAAAATACAAAGAAATATAAAGAATAAAACTAAAGTCACCAGTAATCAAACCATTTAAGAAAAGTCTCATTAATATTTTGGTGAGTTTTCATTCACATTTATATAAAATATATATTCATATATGCATAAGCATATATTTAACGGAGTTGAGAATAATATTGCAAAAGAAGTTGCATTCTACTTTTCTCCTTCAACCTTCTATTATAAATATTTTGCATCCCTCAAAAAATTCTTAGTAAACAATTTTAAATGATTTCATACTTTCGTATTATTATATTAAGATTGGCTTAACCAATCCCTTATTGTTGGATATTTAAGTCATTTCTGGGTGTTAAATGATATTGTAATGCACATTTTTACAAGAATGTTTATAATGGCTTTATTAACAATAGTCAAAAACTAAAAATAGCCCAAATGTTTATCCACAGAAGAATGAACAAATTGTTGTATATTAATACATGGAAGACTACTCAGCAATATGAAGAAAAAAAGTGCTGATACACAAAACAACAGAAATGCATCTCAAAAACGTGCCGTGTGAAAGATATTAGACACAAAAGAGTCCATACTGTGTGATTTCTCTTACACATACTTCTAGGATGAGGTAAACAGAAAGAATAGTAAAGATTAGAACAGTGGTTGCCTCTAGGGGAGGCAACTGACTGGAATGGGCAAGGCAGAACTTTCTGGAGAGATGAGACAGGCTGTGTTTTTATTGGAATGGTAGTTGCATAGGTATATACGTTTGTCAAAGCGCATAGAACTATACATTGGAAATTCATGAACTTTATCATATGTAAATTGTTCCTTAATTTGTTGAAGTGTTAAAAATGGTAATAAAAAAAGGAACGGTAAATAAAGAAAATTAAAAGACATATCAAGTTAAACAAAAAAATGGACATGGCTATAATGTTTAGGGATGAGGAATTGAATGATGAAATTATAGAGAAATGTGAGGAAGCAATTATAACATTTACTTTAGTGGTATGAGAGAGGACTGTGTTGGGTACAGGGCCAGTGAAAAGGATTCTGGGAGGCTGTCAGTGGTCTGTTTCTTCAGCTGGTTTGTGGTTGCGATGGTGTTCACTACATAGTGATTCATTAAGTAATATTTTTTATGCAGGTTTGTGTTATTTGTGTTTTATTTGACAACGACAAGTAAGAACTTTTTTTTAAATTAAAAAACAAACCCAGTGAATCGCTATAGACAATTAATGTTCAAAGAAGGTCTCTCTGAGAATGTGACTTTGTGATGAAACTTGAAGGAAAAGACTATGAAAAGAATCTGGCTATGTGAGGAGAAGGGGGAAGACCCAAGAAGGGAATGCTATTGACAAATGTACCTGGGAAAACCAGAAGACCAGAGAGCTTGAGGGAGGACAGCACTGGGGACGTGTGAGATTTAGTGGGAGAGGAAAGCACGTGCTGAAAACATACACGAGTGTGTGAAGAACAATTACAGAGCTTGGATTTTACTCTATGCAAAAGGAGAAAACATTGAAGGGTACTACACGGGAAAGAAACAGACTCCAATTTATGTTTTTAAATAATTATTGTGGCTACTCTGTGAAGGATGGATGCAAGGGAAATAAAATGGAAACAGGACGTTAGCAAAGTAGTTGGGTTAGAGAGATGCAGTATGTGGGGTTTGGGTGGTGACAATGAAGATGGATAAACGCGAATCTTTCTGATTTGACTATAGAGTGATGAGAAGTGAAGAATTTAGGAGTCTGCTTTCCTTCATAAATAACAGAATAGACAATGATGTCATTACTAAAAAAATATGCGATGGGAGGAAAATTTTGAGAAGGAAAACTAAGAGTTAACTTTAAGAAGTGGGAAATCAACAATCCAACCAGAAATGTGGAAGTTCATTTCCACTTCATACTAACTCTGGCATCCCATATAAGTGTTCATCCAGCTTACCTCTGAGCCTCCGCTTCCGGCAACTAACTCTTGTTCCGGCCATAGTGTCCTTGTTTGCTTCATCTCCCTCGCTCCTAGCCCTTATCCATGTCTGTGCCCTTTAAATATATTTTTCTGTCAACAAATACCCTTTCCTATTATATTTCTGTCACTAATTTACCGTCTGTTCACCAAGACTCACTTTACATCCTATTGCCTTTGGTCCCTATCCAGCCCATCTCCTATTTTTGTGTGACCCATGAGCTAAGAATAGTTTTTACATTTGTAAGTGGTTATACAGTTTAAGTGCTTATGTAATAGTCTAGGTTTTGCCTCTTGGACTGAAAGCCTACAAAAAATGTACTATCTGGCCCATTTAAATTTGCTGACCCTTGTTCTAGATGCTTAGGAAAGAAGTTAATTCATTATATTCAATGGATTCCTTGGGGTGTTAGGCCTTAATACTCTCTTGGAACTCTGCTGAGGAGGCTAAGAGAGAAAGTACTTACCCCAAGCCAGGTGGTTTTTGATGTCTCAGCTGAATGCCCAGGTTGTTAGAGAGGTGTTAACAAAACAAGATCTCTTCTCTGCAGCTGAGCTACTATTCCCATCCTCCAGTACTGCTTGATCTCTACGATCTCTTTTCCTCTATCAATCCTTTAGTAACCACTTTCTGGGAAGTCTTCTCCCTGCCTGTATATACTAGACCTCAGTCAAAAACTCATGGATGAAATCCACAGAACCACAGAACTCCTGGGCTCTTCCTCTGCACAGGTCCTTCTTCTCTGCTGTGCTCTTGTTATGGGCTGAATGTTTGTGTCCCTCTAAAATTAATAGGTTCAATTCCTAACCCCCATTGTGGTGTTATTTGGAGTTGAGGCCTTTGGGAAGTAATTAGATTTACATGAGGTCATGAGGGTGGGGGGCCTCATAATGCGATTAGGGTCCTTAGAAGAAGAGGAAGAAAGATTAGCATTCTCCATCTCTCTATGCCATATGAGGACACAGCAAGAAGGTGACCATTTGCAAACCAGGAAGAGAGCCCTCACTGGGGAACAGATTCAGTGGGCACCTTGATCTTGGACTTCCCAGCATCCAGAACTGTGAGAGATAAATTTCTGTTGTTTGAGCCACCCAGTCGATAGTATTTTGTTATAATAGCCCATGCTAAGATACCTCTTCTGCAGATTCTACCCATTTAAATTGCCCCAAATTCTGATCTCTGCCTCCTCAGCTCTGAAGGACCACTGTACTCTGCTTGGCTGCTTAGGCAGGGCTCTAAATTCCCTAAGTGTCTCTTCTCTAGGCAGGGCTCTAAATTCCCTAAGCGTCTCTTCTCTGTCCTGGCTCTAGCCTTTCCAGCTCCTGGCTAAAGTACAACTCCCATCTGAATCCTAGAATCCTAAAACCACCACTTAAATTTATCTCACCTCCTGAAGTAATGAGATAATCTAGGAAGATGTTCTCAAATGGACAAGTTAGGTAACACTTAAGCTCAAATAAAAAGAAAAACAGTCACTTGTGGCACCGTTAATACTTGAGAGCCATATTCAAGCAAGACCTTACTCTAAATCTTGTTGTATATCATAATCACCTAAGGAGCATTAAAAAAATAGATTCCTGGTGATTTTTGCCTCATTATATACTTTTAAAGGTACTTTAGGGGAATCCTCATACAACTAGCCTGACCCTTAATCTCAAACATATACATTTAGGAATTCCAATGGTTATTTGTCATTTATCTCCACCCACTAGATTCATTCTCTATCCTTTACTGCTGGCCCTGCACCCTGGGGGCTGACTCATGCAGAAAGCATACTCTCATGGATGCAGTGTTCTCTCAGCTCCTTGGTTAGAGATTAGAGGGCCTGGTATCTCTTTCCCAGGATCCTTCTCAGAATTCTGGTTTGGATAGTGGTTATTCCCTCTATGGCCACAGCCAGTGGTTTGCTGTTGCTGTGGCTTGTTAAATTTCCAGTAATTTTGTGGGCCAGTTGCTAAACATAGTCAGTATTAAAAAATAAAGCACATATATATGTACAATTAAATATATTAAAAACAACAAATATTCAAAACCCATGACTTCCTAATTATTTTACTGCATTTTACTATTATCTATGCTTTTGAAGTTCCTTACCTCTACCTGTGTGATCAAAATACATAATGATGTGCTACTCTGCATCTCTTCCAAACTCCACGTTCACTGACCACATTGGTAGCTTGAAATTGTCCATAGTGGGAGGATTTACTGCATAAAAGTCAGTATTACAAATAGGTTTTTTTTTCTCCTGAAGAGCAGGCTGTTAAACATTTCCCAGGAGGCACAGCACTGGCTCCAGCTACCATGAACGGCTCCTCTTCCACTATCTCAGCTCTCTTCAGGCCCTAGGAATGCTATACCCTGCCTTTGGGTCTTCAGGTCTATGGATGATAACAGTTTCTCCTCACTGTTAACACCTGGATTCTTGTTGGTTCTCTTACCTCTAGCCATACCTTCAGAATAGTCCCTTCGTTAGACTCACATCAGTCAAACCCTTTTGAGTTGACATCTGTTTCCTACTGGATCCCTGACTGATACAGGCACCATCTCCAGAGATTGACTTTCAGAAGTGCAATTGGTAGAAAACAAATACTGTAAAATGTAGATAATTTTCACATTGAAGAAGGTTCATTGGTCAAACGTTTAAGAAAAATTAAATCTAACAAAAATAGGGATGTTTCTTTACTGTGGGACATCTCAAAACCTTTTATATAGGTAACATATTTTGTGATATACCTTAAACTTTCATGGCCTTTTTTTTTTCTATAAAACTTCTATTGCAACCAATTTTCCAAGAAACACTACTATGGAGTTATTTTAGAAATACAATATTAGGGTCCAGGCACAGTGGCTCATGCCTGTAATCCCAGCACTTTGGGAGACTAAGGGGGAATGATTGCTTGAGGTCAGGAGTTTGAAACCAGCCTGACCAACATGGCAAAAACCCCATCCCTACTAAAAACACAAAAATTAACTGGGCATGGTGGTGCATGCCTATAATCCCAGCTGCACGGGAGGCTGAGACAGGAGAATTGCTTGAACCCAGGAGGCGGAGGTTGCAGTGAGCCAAGATCACACCACTGCACTCCAGCATGGGCGACAGAATGAGACTCCATCTCAAAAAAAAAAAAGAAAGAAAGAAAGAAAGAAAAAAATAAATGCAGTATCAGTGTTAGGCACTATATTGGAAATTGACCTAAAACAGAAATGCTTTAGTAATTCTCACAATGTGTTTATATTTTTAAAACGAATGAAACTGATAGATGCTGCCATACTTATAAATATATACAAACATCTTTTTTATCCATTGACATTGAAGAATAAGTGTTGTACACATAAGTAAACATTTTAAATTTCTGAATATTACCCCCAGGAACAGTGAAAATCAATTTAAATCATTTTGAATGGAGAGCATTTTTAAATGTATGATGACTTTATGATATATGTATGATGACTACTTGAAACATTCCTCAGTATGCTTTGGCGGTCAGTAGCTGTTGATTTATCCCTACATGTAATGACTCCAAACTTTAGGTTTTATGTTTTCATGGATGTGCTTATTTCCCTCTGTGTCAGGTTGTCAGCTAACATTGCTTACAGTTGTCAATGCATCTAATTCTAGCTTCCCTCTTGCTTCTAATCTTCTCTAATATGGGAAACCAGATATCCAAGCTGGTTAGAATTGTGTATACAGTGATGGGGGATGTTTATCCCCTAAATTCTAGGTTGATATGGCTATCAGATAAATGGCCTCCAGAGAAGAGACATAATGTATCAAACTCAGCCCAAATTTAAGCCAAACCAGAACTAAATTGAGTCTGTTTAATTGTCATAAATATGTAAAATGTAAAATAACAAACGCCAGTACATAGAATATATTTTGTGGAAATTAATCTTTCAGCCTAAAGTTATCATTTTCACAGGATACCTTTCAAAATACAGACAACTTTTCAGTTTTTGGTGAAGCTAAGCCTATTTTCTTGACAGCCATTTTGTGAGGTTTATGTCAGACAAATTAATTCCAAAGGGAAAAATAAATATTCACTTTCTTTTTTTTTTTTCTTTCTTGACCGGCTCTTCAATCCAGGATTGAAATTATCTCTGTGGGATGACATCTCAGAGAACCCAAACATCTGAAGGAGGGAGAACACAAAAATAACAAGAGAAACCCCAAGGAGATCTGCAAAGGCGCCCGCCTGAGGCAACCCACACTCACATAAGCTTCCATTATGCATGAAGTTGCTGAGAATCTTTGCAATGGCTCATGGGAGATCTATTTACATGGATTTTGTTACAGAAGCTAACCACATTTTGAGTCAGACAGAGTGGTGTCTGATGTTAAATAAATAAATAAAAATTTCCCTTGTGAAAAATCATCTCTTCTAGTCAGGGGCAGTCACTGGTGTGGCTCATGACCTTGAAGCTGCATTTGGACTTGATGGAAGATGGTCATTAGTCCACCTAAAGACCTGATCATGGTTTTTGACTTCTAGAGCACAGTTATTTTTTTGTTAATGCTGGGAATTTGCAGTGAGACATTCACACACACACACACACACACACACACATTTTTCTTTTCTTTTGTCTTCTTTTATACACTATGTTTGGAAGGAATTTCAAGAGGGCTTCAATTTGTTGAAAGAGGTTGCCTCTTTATGGGGTAGGAAGTGGGACTCAACTCAAGAGGCAGGGCTCGGCTCTGGACCACATTGAAGACTGGCTCTATAAGACAGGCCTTCCAATATCATGACGGTTTACTCATTTTCTGGAAACAACCCTACCTGGAAGTTACCACTCCTTTTTCTAGAAATTTCCAAATAGCCTGCCCCCTAATTTGCACATAATTAAAAGTGAATATAAATGTGGTTGTAGAACTGCCCTGAGCTGCTAATCTTGACACATTGCCTATGGGGCAGCCCTGCTCTGCAGCAGCAGTCATGAAGCTCTAATACTACTCCCTCAATAAAGCTGTTTCCTTCCACCACTGGCTCGCCCGTGAATTCCTTCTTAGGCAAAACCAAGAACCTTCTGGAGGGGAGTCCCAAAATTGGGGTTGCAACACTTAAAGGTTGATGTTCAACTTCTGGGTGAAAGGAATCTAACTTAGGCTAGACACAAAGAAAACTGAGGTAATAATGATTGCAATGACCACTACCATTTATCAGCTTGCTATTATGAGCAGTGTACTTGCTTCATTGATATTCATAACCCTTATCGCAACTCTATGTTAGCTCCACTTTACAAAGAAGAAAACTAATGCTTGGAAATGTTAGTTTCCCCTAGTTTTTTTTTTTTTTTTTTTTTTTTTTTTTGAGACAGAGTCTCGCTCTGTCCCCCAGGCTGGAGTGCAGTAGCGCAATCTTGGCTCACTGCAAGCTCCGCCTCCTGGGTTCACGCCATTCTCCTGCCTCAGTCTCCCGAGTAGCTGGGACTACAGGCGCCTGCCACCGCGCCGGCTAATTTTTGGTATTTTTAGTAAAGATGGGGTTTCACCTTGGTCTTAATCTCCTGACCTCCTGATCCACCCGCCTCAGCCTCCCAAAGAGCTGGGGTTACAGGCGTGAGCCACCGCACCCAGCCAGTTTCCCCTGGTTTTACAAAGAAGTAAAGTGGTAGAGCTGGGATTGAAACATCAGATCCGTTTGACTCATTTGCTCCTTTGAAGTGCATACTCAGCACCTTTCTCTGTCACAGTTGTAGGTACATGAATCCAAGCACTTAACACCTCAGGTCTGGATTGTAGCCAGTCTCTCACCTGGCTTTCCATAGCTGGCTCTTGCCACCTAAGATCTGATGGCCATATTGTGGCTATTTTTATCTTCCTAAAGCTCACTTCTCCTTCATTAAAACCCCACCCTCTGCAGGATGGAGCCTGACTCTTTAGCCTAACCGTAAGAGACTTCCAGGACTGGATTTTGTTTTCATTTCCCATCACTCCCTGCCATCTTCCTGTGCTTCAGCCACCCTAAAGCATTTGACCTTATACTCTCCCCATTCACCTTATACTCACCCTATGGGTACCATTTTCTCTACCTGCAAAGTCTTTTACCATGTCCACATATATAAATTTCACCTGTCCTTCATGGCCCACCTGCTGTGTCACCTCTTCCATGAAACCTCTCCTGATGCCCCAGCCAAAACTGATCATGCCCTCCCTTGAACCCCTGCAACAGTTTGCACTTCCATTTATTATAGGCTTTATCACTTACTTCCTAGGGCAATAATTTTTAGTGACCAATACTCATCTTGACACACTATAGGGGACCATGCTGGTCTTGGTCACCACAGAAACCTCGTCCTCATATTAAGCATATAGAAAGCACTTAATAAATAATTGTTACATGGATATTGATTTTTTACTGCTAATATGTCTTTCTATTGAAATATACAGAAAAGAGAGAATAGCGTACAGCACAATGAATTATCACAAAATGAATATTCTCATTAAACCATAACTCAGATCAAGAAATTGAACATTAAGGCCAGGAGCAGTGGCTCATGCCTATAATCCCAGCACTTTGGGAGGCCAAGGCAGTTGGATCGCTTGAAGTCAGGAGTTCGAGACCAGCCTGGCCAACATGGAGAAACCCTGTCTCTACTAAAAATACAAAAATTAGCCAGGTGTGGTGGTGCACACATGTAATGCCAGCTACTTCGGAGGCTGAGGCAACAGAATCACTTGAACCTGGGAGGCGGAGGTGGCAGTGAGCCAAGTAAATGCCACTGCACTCCAGCCTGGGTGGCAGAGTGAGACTCTATCTAAAAAAAAAAAAAAAAAAAAAAAAAAAAAAAATTGAACATTAAACGTACCCCTAGAATCTCTCCTTCATTTATTTTCCTAATCGCTACCTCATTCTTCTTTCCCCAAAGTAGCTACTATGATTACTTTTAATACCATAGATTAATTTGACTCTTAACATTTTATAAAATGTAATCATACATGTGTTTTCTTTGGTATCTGGTTCTTTAGGTAAGTATTATATTTGTGAGACTTATCTAAGTTGTTGCATGTGGCTGTACTTTGCTATTTTCTTTTTTTGTTTTGTTTTGTTTTTTGTTTTTTTTGAGATGGAGTTTCCCTCTCACTGCTCAGGCTGGAGTGCAATGGTGCAGTCTCGGCTCACAGCAACCTCTGTCTCCTGGGTTCAAGCAATTCGCCTGCTTCAGCCTCCCGAGTAGCTGGGATTACAGGCATGCACCACCATGCCCAGCTAATTTTGTATTTTTAGTAGAGACAGGGTTTCTGCATGTTGGTCAGGCTGGTCTCAAGCTCCTGACCTCAGGTGATCCACCCCCCTTGGCCTCCCAAAGTGCTGGGATTACAGGTGTGAGCCACCGCGACTGGCCCTGCTTATTTTCATCACTGAATAGTATTCCACTCTATACATATTTCTTGGTTTATTTATTCATTCTACTCTTGATGAACATTTTGCTTGAGACATTGGTTCCTCATGGACATTCCAGTTTGGGACTCTTACAAATAATGCTGCTATAAACATCCTTCTATGGTATTTGCATTTTAGTACTGATTATGGTATTGAGTTTAACATAGTCCAAATTGATTTCAGGATAAATTATGATACATATGAGCAGTTAAAATGTTTCCAACTTTGTGTTAGACAGTGAACACTATTAGTATAAGTGAAAGAATTACTGAGATGAAAATGCAATGTCCAGTCAAAAGGTTTTAAATACCAAGGCATCTGGGAGTTAGCATAAGCCCATGCCTCAATGTTGGAGGTAATGATGGTAATAAAGGGAATCTCAAAGCTTTCTGAAATCCATGTTCTGTGTGGCAAACTTACACCTGTATGCCATTTAGTACACTCACCAAACTAAAAACCCACTCAAAGCCAAATCACATGTTTTAATGGCTTCCTATTAACTTCATTGGGATTCCTGCTCTGTGGTTGAACACAAAACATCCAGCACTGGACAGATGAAATATACAGGAGTGTATTATACTCCATGTCCATAAACTCAAACCCTGGGAGAGGAGGGCAGCGCACACCCTGAAGAGCCACACGGGGGTTGCACTCAAGAGCATAATGAGCCATCAGGGGCTGTGAGGCAAGCTTTGTAGTATCAAAAGGATGGATGACCCCTGGTTTTCATGGGAGGAGTGATTGGCTTGTTTGAATAATTCTCTAGGCTGGAAGGGAAACAAAACCTACTACTCAGGGATGAGCAGGAATTGTACCTGGTCCCTTTGACGAGGTGGGCTGTTTGGCTAAGGGACCTTATTCACAGAAGCAGACTGGGGAGGGGAACTTGCAGTTAGGCCATTCAAAGCCCTTCGGATGTCACCTGAAGGCAGCACATAATATTGGGCCTTAATATTAGAACTTATACCACACATATAAATGAAGAACAGGGGTTCCAGCAGAATTGAGAGTAAGATCCAAGATATGACCAAATTTAGCAGTAATGGACAATAGGAAATACTTACTATGGATATTCCAGAAAACATGTTTTCGGGGATAATTTCAATTAAAAAATTTCCAGTGCTTTACATTCCTGCCTTTCAAGATCTACCTTCAAAATTTATTACTTCTCCTCTGCCCCCTGTGTAAAGGTAAATGCTGTAAGCATTTACCCAGAATATAACTAACTTTAAGATCTAAGAATAGTGAGTATGAGAGAGAGAGAAAAGAAAGAGAAAGAGAGAATTTCATTCACAGGTACTTTTTAAGTTGGTTACCATGGATTTGGCAATAGGTCCTATGCCCTTGTTATGGGGCCTTTTCACGTTATAATCATAGTGCTATTTTATGTCCCTGGCTTTGAGCTTAGATATGGTCTGGAAACTCATTGAGGGTAGGAATCAAATATTCATCTTTGTACCTTCCCCAGGACCTAGGAGACTGTTTCTGGTTTGAAAATAAATATCAATTAAACATCTAGGTCAGAGCCTAGTGCAGGTAGATGTTCAGCAAATGCTATGTCTCATGATGACAATGATAGGACCTCACTACTCCAAGTCTGGCCCAGGGACCATCAGCATTGGCATCACCTGGGTGCTTGTTAGAAATGCAGATCATCCTGTGCCAACCCAGACCCACTGACTCAGAAGATGCTCGGGTGATTCACATTCTCATTAAAGTTTGAGAAGCACTGCTCTAGAAGACCATCTTCTCAGCATATGAAATTCCCTGTGGCCAAGACTGCCTCCAGCATGACTCAGGAAGTTTACTGAAAACAAGAAAGAGCTGAGGGAGTTGATATGTCTCCCCTTCACCGCATCCTCCCTACTCCAGTGTAACTGAAAACGAATTGACCAGGACCCAAAGATTTCATCAGAGTATGCATTTAATTTCTCCCTTTAAACAAATAAGAAAGGGAAAATATATTGGGAAAGGGAAACAGGAAAAAAAGGAGACATGAAGAAACACTCTTGGTCCTGCCTTACGATGTTCCCATGTGTGGGATTTGATCCTCATAAAGTGAGGAAATCTCCACGGACTTGCTGCTCATTTCTGTTTGCTTCCTTCTTCACGCCTCACTTTTATTGTTCTGTTTTGATATGCATAGTGCCTGATGCCAAGATGTTTGGTGAAAGTTTCTAACCAGAAACTTGCTTAGAACATAATAAGATGAGGGGAGAAGTAAGAAAACAAGAGCTTGGAGCCTTTCCTTTTGGGTTAGGGAGGAGGCTGGCTTTTTTTTTTTTTTTTTTGCCTCAAACTTGGTCATCCATAGCAGAAGTATATCTGGGACTTATTTTGCTCCTGATAAGTTTATTCCTTATAAAATAGCACCAGATCCTAGCATGAAGGTCCTAGAAAAATCCTCGGAGATCCCCCAACTTTAGCCATTTGAGAAATAAAGTTTTATGTATAACTTATTACGTATGTAATATTTTATATATATTATATATAACTTTATTTCTCAGATGGACCAGGGCCATCAGAAGCTGTGGTCTGCCTACCCATGGTCTACCCAAGGACCTACTATTATTAAATCTGTCTGCCTTCACTAAAAGAGAACAAACATATTAATTTTTGCTGATGTTAACAATCTAATTTGGGGGATTTCTATATTGCCACAGAGGCACTTATTAACTCATGGTTCCTCTTTAACTTAGATCACAGTCCAAGTTTGCTTTCTGCCCTCTTAGACGTATAACCCCTGGCCTAGACCATGCAAGATTAGAAATGAAGAGACCAATTGGGAGTTTATTGCAATAGTCTAGATGAGAAATGCTGAGATACTGAACTAGGGTAGAGGTAGGATAGCAAGGAGAGGTGGAGCTCAAATAAGGTGTAAACTTGGCAGGACTTGATGAGTATTTGGACCTGAAGGGTGAGAGACAACTTACATTTTTCTAGCGTGAGTGCTAACAGTGGTGGTACCGCTCCAAGAAACAGAAAATACAGGAAGAAAATAAAATCTTAGGGGAAGATATAGTGTTGAATTTTGAACATGCTCTTTGAGGTCTGTGTGCATGCATGTGGAGATTCTAGTAGGCAATTAGATATTCTGATTCTCAATACTCAGAATCTCAATAGGCAATTATGAGTTGGTATCTAATCAGAGGTCATGACTTTACATAAAATGATGGAATCTGGTAGTTCATAGGAAGTAGTTAAAATTATGAGATTACCTATGGGTAATAGGCAAAGTGAAAATAGCCAGAGAATGAGGGGTGAGCCCTAGTGAACCAAAATGCTTATGGAGAACACAAAGGGTGAAGCACTTGTAAGACTGAAGAATGATCAGGAAATGAGAAAGAGGCCCAGGATAATTTGTATAAAAATCAGATAGTGTATAACAATATTCCTTTTAACTCACAAAATTGATATTCATAAAATGGAACAGTGGTTTGTAATCTGTAAAAAATTCTAAAGATGTAGAATAATATGAATTTGTAATTGGCTTTTATGCATGCACTGTTTTATATGTGTGTATTTGCCTATACATTTATGTGACATAATGATTTGAAGGCACTGGAGATTGAAAAAAAGTGGGCAGAATTTCTAAGGGATTCAACTCTTGGAAGAAGGGAACAACCGTGGGTGAGGTCTGCCTTTATCTGACTGTTCCTCTCAGGGCATTCTGCATTCTACAAAGTATAGAGTGGCTGGAATTCAAGCAGAAAAAGCTACCATCTTATTGACTTGAGGTATCTGAAGATGCAATGTGGGCCCGCAAGAGTGGCTGGAAATTAAGGAGGGAAATCCTGAAAAGGAGGCACTTGTAAAAGAAGAAACCTGCAGATCTGATGACAAACTCTCTTCAAATCCATGGATGAACTAGAGGCAAGAGGAAGATTCCAATTTGCTGAGCAGAACTCAATAGCTAGAAGTCTGAAAAAGCTGGGCAGAATTTTAGCTGTTATTCAATACAGAGGAAACAGACTTTGAAGTTGGAAGGGCTTGGCAAAAATCTCAGGCTTTTCTTTGTTTCTTCTAAGCCTTTTATTTAGAATTAATAAATAGTAAAGTCACAGGAAGTTACAAAGATAGCTCTCATGTACCCGTCACTCAGTTTCTCCCATGGTTATCTTACATAACTAGAATACAATAACAAAACCAGTCTATAAACTTAGCACAATACATGTGTACAGTTCTATGCCATTTCATCCTATGAGTAAATTCATGTAACCTCTACCGCAATCAAAATACAAAACTATGCCAGGTAGGGTAGCTCACTCCTGTAATCCTAGCTCTTAGGGAGGCCAAGGCAGAAAGATATCTAACCTTTTTTACAAATTACCCTGGGCCTCCTACTCATTTTCTGTTTCATTCTTCAGTCTTTTACAAGTGCTTCACCCTCTGTGTTCTCCATAAACATAAGGCCATAAGGTCAGGAGGTTGACATCAGCCTGGGCTACACAGTGAGACCCCATCTCTACCAAAAAAAAAAAAAAATTAAAAATTAGCCAGGCATGGTGGGGTGCACTTGTAGTCCCAGCTACTCAAGAGGCTGAAGTGGGAGTATCACTTGAGCCTAGGAGTTTGAGGCTGCAATGAGCAGTGATTGTGCCACTGCACTCCAGCCTGGGTGAAAGGGGAGATTAGGTCCCTAAAAAGAAAGAAAAAAAAAAGATACAAAACAACTCCATCACCACGAAAAAGCCCCTCATGTGAATCCTTTATAGTCATGCCCAACCTCTTCTCCACAACCCTCTCTAACCCCTGGCAGTGACCTAAAATGTCCTCAATCTCTGTAATTTTGTCATTTAGTAAATGTTACATATATGCAGTCATACAGTATGTGACATTTTGAGGTTGGCTTTTTTGTCTTTTAACTCAGCGTAGTGCTCTTGAGATCCACTCAAATTGTTGCATATATCAATAGTTTCACTTTGTTGCTGAGCAGCATTTCATGGTATGGCTATAATGCAATGTGGTTAGCCATTCACCTAATGAGGGATATCTTGGTTGTTTCCAGTTTTTAGTTATCACAAGTAAAGTTTCTATAGTCATTAGCGTATGGGTTTTTCTGCAACATAAATTTTTATTTCTCTGAACTAAATGTCCAGGAGAGCAATTGCTGGGTAAGGCTTTCCTTTTGAAATTCCATGAAGACCATGATTTTGTAGTAAAATCTATGTCTCTCAAAGCTGAGTAAAAGCTTTAAAATAGGGAAAAACTGAAGCAGGTTACTAATAAAGCTTAAACCCAAGCGATTACATATTCATGGGGAATGATTAGCAATTACACTGTTGAAAGAAAAAAAATCCATTTCAGGGAAGACAACGGAATCTGGAGTTTCTACAGTATATTATCCACAATGTCCAGTATACAGTTAGAACTTACTAGACATGAAAAGAAACAGGAAAACAAGTCAACACAAACAGCTCCTGAAATTTCTCATACATTTGAATTTGCTGAAAAAGACTTTAAAGCAGCTATTACAAACATTCTCAAAGATTTAAGTAAAAACATGGTCATAAAAAGTGACTAGATGTGGAAACTCAGTAGAAAAATCAAAAAGAAGACATTCTAGAATTAATATGTGTAACAAATGAAATGAAAAATGGAGTAATTAGGCTTAAGAACAGACTGCAGACAGCAGAAATGCTGGTAAACTTGAAGACAAATCAATATAATCAAAGTAACAGAGAAGAAAGTTTCAAAAAAATAGACAGGGACTCAGTGACCTGTGAGACAATACCAAAAAGCCTAACACACATTTAATTGATTTCCCAGGTGGAGAAGAGAGAGAGAGAAAAAATATTTGAAAAAATAATGGCAAAAATATTTCTAAATTTGATGAAAATAACAACACACAGAGCCAAGAAGCTCAATAAAGCACAAGCAGAATTAATACAAAGAAAATCACAAATAGATTCATCATCATCAAGCAGATGAATATCAGATGAAGAGAAAAAATTTGAAAGCACCCAGAGTGAAAAAAGACACACTACACATAGGAAAATAACAATACGTATGATGGTGGACCTCTCCTTAGAAAAAATGAGCCCAGAAAAAATTGGAATGATGTCTTTAAAGTGCTAGAAGAAAAAAAAATTGTTAATCATGAGTTTTGTACTCAGCAAAAATATAACTTTTGAAACTGAAGCTGGGGAGTGTGTGTGTGCACATGCATGTGTAACCTCATTAAAAATACAGAAGATTTGAGCAACACTGTTAGCCACCTTGATTTCTTTGACCTATTTGAACACAACATCTCAAAATAGCAGAATACATCTTCTTTTCAAGTGTACATCAAATGCTCACTAAGATAGACCACATGCAGGGCTACAAAATGTCTCAATAAATTTCAAAAGATTAAAATTTTACATAACATATTTTCTTATTTCAAGAGAATTAACTTGGAAGTCAGTAAAAAATCTAAAAGAAAAAAGCCAAAATATTAAGAAATTAAACAATATACCTTTAAATAACCCAAGTGTTAAAGAAGGAATGGCAAGTGAAATTATAAAATATTTGAACCACATATCAAAATTTGCAAGATGTATCTAAAGCAGTGCAAGACTTCTGGACTAAAAATAGCAAACTTCTTGACAGAATTTTTAAAATACCTAAATATATGAAGAGATATACTATTCTCCTGAACTGGAAGACTTAATATTGGTAAGATGCCAATTCTTCCCAAACTGACCTATAGACTCAACACAATCTCTATCAAAATGTCAATAGACATTTATTTAAAAGAAATTGCCATGTTAATTAATAGTAAAATGTATATTTAAACAAAGGATGTAGAATGTCAAAATAACTTTGGGCCGAGCATGGTGGCTCATTCCTGTAATCCCAGCACTTTAGGAGGCTGAGGCAGGTGGATCGCTTGAGCTCAGGACTTTGAGACCAACCTGGGCAATATGGTAAAATCCCATCTCCCCGCAAAATACAAGAATTAGCCAGTTATGGTGGTGTGCACTACTTGGGAGGCTAAGGTGGGAGGATTGCTTGAGCCTGGGAGGTTGAGGCTGCAGTGAGCAGAGATCACACTACTATACTCCAGCCTGGGCAACAGAGCCAGACCCTGTCTCGAAAAAATAAACTAACAATCAAAACGGGAAAAAAAAGAACAAAGGAGGCCCACATTATCTGATTTTAAGAGTTACTATGAAGCTACAGAAATCTAGACACTATTTGTCCCCATAAAAATAGACAAATAGATCAATGGAACAGAATAGAGAATCTAATAATAAATACATTAAATATGTGGCTAACTGATTTTCAACAAGATCACCAAAGCAATTCAGTAGAGAAAGGAAAATATTTTCAACAAATACTATGGGACTATCTGATTAAATGTAGGTTAAATGCATGTTAGGTGCAATTATAGGTGATTTTAAGTTGCTTCTTTATACCTCTTTGTATTTTTCATATTTCTTACAAAAGAATTACTTTTTATATCAAAAAATAAAATATTTTAAAAATTCTTTTCATTAATCAACAATTTGGTCTTGTGGGCTTCAAATATTCAGCATACTTTGTCCTCCCCATCTAGTAGGATAGCTAAACAAGAATCAGAAGGTCAACCTTAGTTGGTCAGCCTTTGCACACCCTGATGGGCCCTTTCAGTTTATCCAGGCTTGCACCAGGATCCCCCACCTACCACATAAACAACCTCAGCCTACATAAAAGAATGTATGTCAATTTAAAAAGTAGATGAAGTTGGGGATTCATGCTTCTGCTCTTTATTCAATCAGTGATGGTTAAAGAAATGGCTGGTTAATGGAGAAATAGGGGAAGGCAGGAAGAGATTGAAGTGGAAAAACAGCTGGAGACATTACTTTGAAAAGATAATTGTGAGGGTCATAAAATATAGTGGTTAGAGTGTGGGCTGTCTTGAATTTTATTCCATTTCTAGTGCTTCTTACTTTTTGTGACTTAGGGCAAGTTACTCAAATTCCCTATGTTTTCTCTGTTAGGCAAGGATCTGTAAAATAGTGATGATATTAGTACTAACTTCTGGGTTGTTATGAAGATTAAATGAAATAAACATGTATCTAAAGTGCTGGGAAACTGCCTGGTACTAGTAATCACTTAGTAAACTAGTTGGCTATTAGTATGTATTACTTGGCAGGTATTAGAGGCTTCAGAACCCCTCTCTTTGATTCATCTTTATGATAAATAAAGAAGAATGTCAGAGAACTCAGCTGAGTTGACTACTTAGTGACTATGAAGAGAGGAGGCTCAGAAATATATATCCATCTGTCTTAGTCTGTTTTCTGTTGCTACACCAGAATATCTTAGACTAGGTAATTTATAAAGGAAAGAAATTTATTTCTTACAGTTCTGGAGGCTGTAAAGTCCAAGATTGAGGAACTATATCTGATGAAAGCCTTCTTGCTTGTGGGAACTCTGTAGAGTCCCAAAGGGGGCTCAGGAGAGAGATAGCAAAGCTGAGTTTTATTAAAAAAAAAAAAAACCCACTGTCATAACACTTATCCCACTCCCTCAATAACCAATTAATCCATGAATGAATTAATTCAATCCTCTGGATGATTCAGTCACCTACTAAAAGCCCTACCTTTCAACATTGCTGCATTGGGGACTACGTTTCCAACACACGAGCTTTTAGAGGACACATTCACACCATATCATCCTTTGATACGCTTTTCATAATTTTAACTTATCATCAGAGACCAGGCTCTAATGTAAAGTATTCATAATTCTATTTCATTAAGATTTGCTGTTAGACACCCATGCTAGGTGCTAGCCTGTTTGAGTGTGTGGAAGATAAGTGGGGTATAATACACACAGCTATGCCTCCTATATCATCAGGAAGCATCAGTTGTGCCTTGGTGAAAAATGAACCCCCAAAACCTAGTAGCTTAACACAACAAAGGTTTATTTTTGCTCACAGTATTTGTCCATCATGGATGAGTGAGGAGCTCCGCTCAGCGGAGTCATTCAGGTTCCCCAGGTTGGTAGATGCTACTCCATTTATAGCTGTACTATCCAAAATATGCAGACAACTCCCTGGTCATTGCGGCAAGGAAATGAAAGCCTGGAGAATCATGTCTGGGCCTCTCACTACCTAGGCCCGGAAGTGACTTATTTTACTTCTGCTCCTAGTCAAATGGCTGCAAGAACTAGTCAAATGGCTCCACTTGACTGTAAGAGAGTTGAGACGTACTTTAAGGCTCCCAGAAAGAGAGGAGAACTGGATGTGAGTGGACTTCAGTAAATACCTACTATATCTCATGGCTTTCCCCTTTCTCGCAGGTGACTCTCTCTCAGTATCATTTGAAAAGTAAGATTCACAGAGGCACACAGGACAGCACAGTCATCTCATAACCGAAGAGGCATCCCATGTTCTTGATGGCACACTTCAGAGGGGAACTTTGACTCAACTTTTTTTTTTTTTTTTTGAGATGGAGTCTCGCTCCGTCGTTGCCCAGGCTGGAGTGCAGTGGCGCGATCTCTTCTCACTGCAACCTCCGCCTCTCGGGTTCAAGCGATTCTCCTGCCTCAGCCTCCCGAGTCGCTGGGATTACAGGCACGTGCCACCACGCCTGGCTAATTTTTTTTGTATTTTTAGTACAGACGGAGTTTCACCATGTTAGCCAGGATGGTCTCGATCTCCTGACCTCCTGATCCACCCGCCTTGGCCTCCCAAAGTGCTGGGATTACAGGCATGAGCCACTGAGCCCAGCCTGACTCAACATTTTTAAAACATCTTCCAAGTTCCCCATTTCTCCCCTTCTTTAAGTCATTAAGCACAAATCCCAATCTAATGCCAACAGTCAATGACAGTGTAATATGCAAATCCTCAAGTTCACAGGGCTCTGCTTATGTGGACTGCTGTTGTTTAGGAATTCAGGGCTTGGGAGGCACTTAGGATATTATATCTCACATTCAATTCAATTCTATTAAACTCTTCTCTCACTTCCCAGGTTGTTTTAATGGCCCTTCCCTGTGTGTCAAGATACCGAAAGAATCTATACCATGTCTCCTTTACCAATAAGCACAGTAGTCCCAGAACTCAAGATTCTGGCTTCTTTCTAGTTGCACTAAGCAAATAGAAACTGCAGAAGCTCAAAGAAACTCAAAGAAAGTGCAGATCTGTGGTCTGGAGCAGGCCATCTGGCTACTCAAATAGTGGCAAAATCCCACAAAATAACATTTGTCTGATTCTGTGCTGGCCAAAGTATGTTCCATTGAGCATTTGTTCCCCAAGATGCCACTAGAGAAGATAGTTGCAGAGTTTAATTTGTGTAAGAAACTCTGCACTCTCTATCGTCTTCTTAGAGGCTGATGGTGTAACAGCCTATTAAATGTTCCAAAAAACATGTAGCATAAAGAAGAATCACATTTCTTAATTTAATGATTTGAGAATTTACTTTACCAGAGAACTGTACACTTTTGGCATAAAAACCTATTAACGCACTGTGGAAAAATATTCTTTGGGATTCATTTTGGAAAAGGTAAACCTAGGAAAATTCACTATGATAATCCAGAGTCTTTCTTGCCAGCACAGCTGGAGTAGATTGGTCTTTTGGGGCAGACACTCTCTAACAAAGACGTCTATAAGCCCCAGATTAAATTATTTATGTTTGGGATTTTGGTGGATAAGTGGTGGGTGGGGGTGGGGGTTGGGGCATAAATAAAGCAAGAGTCACTATTATTAGTTGATGACTTGACTTAGTTGGGTAATGGGTACATGGGAGCTTCTTTATACTATTCTCTGCTTTTCTGCTTCCTTGAGGTTTTCCCTCAAAAACTTTTTTTTTTTTCAAAAGGAAAAATTTAAACCAGAATTCCAACTGATTTATCTATAATAGTAGTAATAAGGGTAAATTTATCATGTTCCAAGATATGTTCTAGGAACTTGACAAGCATTGTCACTTAATCATAACAGCTCAATGAGGAAGGCATTCATTAGTATTCTCATTTTACAGATTGAAAAAACAGGCTCAGAAATGTGACCACATGCTTGAGGTCACACATCTAGTAAAAAAACAGGCAGAATGTGGACCCAGGTCTCTCTGATAACTAAGCCTGTGCTCTTAACAAGTGTGTTACGTATACTAGCTGCAAAGAGGACCAGGCCCTCATGTTCTCTGGCTTCCCTAAAGGCAAGCTGTATGATCAAGGTTGCTCACAATGGGTGGAGAAAGAAAATAAATAGAACCAAAGACTCTCAGAATTAGCGTGGCATTAGCATCTACCCAGTGCAACCTCTGTCTCTTCTTTAGTATTCTGCACATGGGGATATCAACAAAGTTTCCTTCCTATTTTTCATTACAGTAAGTGCCTTTCCTGGAGTTGGAAAGCAAACTTAGGACAGCAATACTATTCCAAACCTGTTAACTAATTTTCAAATCTTCTGATCCTAAGTTTTGCAGAAGGGCTAACATAACATTGGCTTAATCTGTACAGAAGCTCTTCTACTTATGAAGTTTTGTTAATTACATGAATAGGAACAAAGCTTTGCTTTAAGGGGAAAAAAAGTGTCTATTCTGCTTGCCACCAAAAAAGGCAAAAGCAACCATGTCCAGTCATTTTCACCTATGACCACTTTGCTGATTTCTGCTTAATTTCTGAGGCATTTTTCCAAAGGTTATTAACCTCATCATGTCCAGTAAGTATAAAAGCCATAAATGTGAAAGGAGTGTTGAACATAGGTATACTATTACAATTTTAAGTTGAAAGTGGAGAGAAAATGACAAATGCCCAGTGTCATTAGGGATTTACTAATAAATGGACCCACAAACAGTTTCCATAACCCAAGCTGTGTGTAAGGGGGTTGATTCTATATTCCAAAGAAATGGGATGTTTTCAGGGTTGTTTTATCGTCAGTAGCAAAAGTCTTTTTTGAGAAAACGAAACAAACACCGAACAGTGTATATGCAAGTTTTGCTAAGTCAAATTGTGTGTATTTAGATGGGAGGGTGAAAGAGTTTATTTGTGTATTGAAATGGTTCATGTCAGTTTTGTCTTTTAAGTCCTTGTGGAGCTCCCAGGAGCCCTTACCTGAGCCAAGTTTTCCATTTATAAGCAAAATCTATTTGTTTATGCACATCCATTTTAAATTTCAATTTTCTTTGGGAACAAAAGAGAGAGCTAATTACTGTATTAACTGAATTTTTTATTGCAACAGGGCACAGAGAGCTGCAGTCAAAGAGAAATGAGAATATTCAAATGCCAGCAACAGCTACATGCTCACTCTTGAACCAATCACTTAGCAAAAGATTTTAGAATACTGTGATTGGCCAGGACTGGGTCAAAAGCCCTTTCCTAGGGGAAGAGGAAGGGAAGGGAAATTTCACCTAAACCATACAGGCTGAGCAAAATTGCTATGGACTAGGGAGGGGTAATTCTCCAAAGGAAAGCATGCTGAACAGACAAATCATACTTCCATATGGGAACCAAACAACAAAAGAAAAAAGTCCTCGATGTGTATAGTAGATGTTCAGTGCAGAGTGTAACTAAAATTTCAGAACTTAAACCCACAAACAAGCCATATTCCCACTGCTGCTTTGATAGAATAGATTCTTCATTCAAAATGCTATCGTTGGTTAAAAGTGCTTTAGAAAATGTTTTGATGAAAGTAAGAAGAATGAGAAACAGCACAAGGATGCTTGGAATGGGGAAGAAAAGAGGGCTCTTTCGAGGGCTGGGCAAGAGAAGAAGAGATTGTCTAGAAAATACTGCTTATTTCTGTGAAATGACAAGACTGAGTTCTTCAAAAAAGACTTGGCCACTTGATGTGTTTAAGCGATTACATGGTGATCTGTTTGCTCACTTCTGGGTGTCACAGCCAGCCTTGGTCATCAAAAGGCCTGTTTGCCACAGGGCAAAACAAAGTCCAGGTAAGCAGTTAGAGTATGTTCAGCAGTTGGGAATACATGACTCCTAGCCCTTTCAAGTTTGAGGCTAAAATGGATTTTGTTTGTTTTCAAAATCCACTCCCATACCCTAAGCAGATTTCTGGAAAAGAACTCTAGTTCCCCTACCTCCCACCAATAGTGCAGCCAAGCATTCCTGAAAGTGTTGCTTGCAATTTAAAGCATAGCCATATTTAATTTTTTCCCATGCTTTTCTATTTGACCTTGTTTCCTTCTTTCCCTAGAGAAAAATTTGAGATTCCAGAGGAATCATCATGTCTTTGGCATAGTATTTCTCAGCCCTTTCATTCTTGCCTTTAACCCTGCAATTTAGCTCCTTACCTTTGCAAATAAAATATGCTTCTGAGAGCTTTGCTTCTTAAAAGGTCCTCCCTAGAAAGCCTTTGAGAATTTTCTTTGTGTGTACTATGTGTGTTTGTGTAAATATGTTCTTTTAAGTAAGACCATATTGATGTAAAAGAAAGGCAACTCCTTTTCAGCTGGGCCAAGATCCAAGTCATCTTCCTTACCTAAAACACTGAATATGCAAGCCCCACTATACATACTTAAATTCCTGCCTTGCTGCAAGCTAATGGTTGATGGTACAGGCAACACACTTGGAAATTCAGGTCACAGCCTGACATCCTAACCATGGAAAATGACATATTCAGGAGGGTACGAATAAAATGCAGCTGTCAATGCAGTGATATCTGCTGGGCTCCAGGTCCTGCTCTTTGGACATTGTCTTATATGTAGATATCATTAACTCCTGCTATTATCTACACCTTTTCCTGGTGCTTTTACTAACCCTTGGCTTCATCGGCTGCCACCCAGAGACTGACTGGGTGGCTTCCTCAGTGGAAAGGGCTTCCTATGCAAGTCTAAAGGAGAGTGGCTGTTCTTAATTACACCTGACAGTTATTAAAGTTTGCCATTGTGCCTGCCTTTATTGAGAAGAAAACTATAAGACTATGAGAGATGGGAAGATATTCTCATCTGTTCCCACCAATGAGTCTACAGCTTAGATTTATAAAGGTGGCAAGGAAAACTCAGAATCCCAGGCTACTGGAAGAAACCACGGTTTCTTAGTCTAAGAGCTTCTGATTACAGTTAAGATGATCATGTGGTCTACGTACATAAAACAGTTCAGTGACTTCTCATTGGCTTATGAAAAAAACAAAAACCAAAACAAAACACCCAACAATTCCTTTACATGGTCTATCCCCATATCATTCTGACCCCCCAAAAATGTCCCCAGCTTCATCTCATACTGCTCTCCCCCTCACTATCTGAGTTCCATTTCCTCTTGCCTGTCAAACTCCAGCTTCCACAGGGCTTCTGTGTAAGCTGCTCCCTCTGCCCAGAATTCTCTTCCTTCCTCATTAACTCCTGCTCACCTCAGAGAAGCCTCTCCTGATAGTGGATGGGTCAAATACCCTTCAATATTCATGGCTTCAAAGGTAGGGATGTAGGAAATGGAAATGGCCTTCCCCAGTCTCTAGCAGGAAAATCCTATTTAAACTTCAAAGTTCAGCTCCAGATGTCTTCTATGCTATGGGGTCATTCCTAAGTCCTCTGGGCACAGTCTGTGGTTCATGACTTATTATTCTTATCTTTTCTATAGCACTTAAACAAATTTGGTTATTTATCTGCTCACAATTCTGTTTTTCCACCCAATTTTTCCTTTTGAATGGCATGAACTTTGTCTTATTCATCTTTGTGTCCCTAGTGCCTATATGCTTAATAAATCTTTGTGGAATGAATGAATGATTGAGTGAATAAGGAGAAAAACATGAAGGGCAAGTGTAGGAGAAAACAGATATGATGGCAGTCTTTATTTATAGATAGGGTGCTGTTCATGCCCCTAAGTAGTAATTTCTTTTTTGTTTAAACCAGACACCTTCTGGACTATATGTTCAGACACTTCATTTGTAGTGGGTTTCCTACTTTCTAAAACTGTGCATCTACTTTATAAAACCATCACTTATAGTTAAAGACACCCTCTCACTTTCTGCCTCCTTATGATGACATGTCCTTGATACTCCTCCATCCGACTCTTCAGTTTGAATCCACGAACACTTACTTCTTCTGTGTTCTAATCAAGGTGATGACTAGTTGATATGATCATATGAGCTCAGCTAATCTGCTACTCGGTAAAGGGCTACAGAGAAAGTTAGTCAGATCTTCAGGCTCCTTACTCTTCTCCCAGGCAATTTTTTCTTGGTGGCCCTCTGAAAGTAATGCTGTTGTTTAATCTGATAGCGACTGAGATTAGGTGATATCAGTCAAGAGTGGACTCAGCTGCAAGTAGCAAGGAACTCGAGAAGATTGGCATAAGGAAGGAAGAGGGTTACTTTTCTCCTATTCAGAAAAGCAGAGGTACTTAAGTCCAGGGCTGATACATCTAATCATAGTGTCTTCAACTATGCAGAGTCCTTCCACCTTCTGAGCTACCATTCTTTGTGGCTTTTATCTTCATGATTGCAAGGTGACTGCTGTACCATGAGGCTTTGCATCTATATTCCAGACAGGAAGAACGGGAGAGAGGGAAGGGCAAATCAGTGAAGAAATGTGCCAGCCAAATTAAAGTTATTTTAGTAAGGAAGGAATAAGAGAAAACAGCTTTAGGGTTGGGATCTAGCAGTGTCTGCCACAGAGCACTTACATCCTAACGAGCCAAGGAAGAGACATGTTTGAATCCCTTTCCTTTGGGCATTTTCTCAAATCGTGAGAAAAGGCTTACTCCTCCCCGGAACCTGGAAATAGCTACTATAGAACTATGTCACTCAGGATTCTCTGGAGAAACAGAACCAGTAGGATACCATTATCTATCTATCTCTATCTATCTATCTATCTATCTATCTATCTATCTATCTATCATCTATCGATATTTTTATTTTAAATCAGCTGACATAATTGTGGGGACTGGCAAGTCTGAAATCCGTAGGGTGAGCTGGTAGTCCAGAAATTCAGGTAAGAGTCGATGTTGCAGTCTTGAGTCCAAAATCTGCAGGGCAGGGCAGCAGTCAAAAAACTCAGGCAGCGTTTCTATTTTGAAGTTGGGAGGCAGAATTGCCTTTTCTTCAGCAACTCAGTTCTCTCTCTCTCTCTCTCTCTCTCTCTCTCTGTGTGTGTGTGTGTGTGTGTGTGTGTGCATGCACGTACTTGCTCGCTCTTAAGGCTTTCAGCTGATTGGATGATGCCTACTCAATAATGGAGTGTAATCTGCTTTACTCAAAGCCTACTGATTATAAATGTTAATCACATCTAAAATTAATCTTCATGGAAACATCCAGATTTATGTTTGACCAAACAACTGGGCATCATAGCCTAGCCAAGTTGACACATAAAATTCTCTGTCAAACCCTCAAGATCTAGTCCAAAACCATAGCCCAGGGAATGCAAAGCCCTTTCCAAAGTAGCTGCACTTCCCAGGAGCTTATGTTTTCAGGGCCACCTCAGGTGCTACAACACATTCTGCTTTGCAGCTTCCATTCTATACCCCAGTTCAAGTCTGCCCTAAAATTCAAACCTGTCCTCAATATCCTATGACAGAAACATGACTTGCACACAGCATTTATGAATTTTAAAGACTTCCCTGACTGTTGAGTTGGGAGACATCCCTCCACCATATTCCATATCCCTTTCCCCTCCCTTCTTAGCAACTCCCTTTTCCACTGAAATCCCCACCAAAACCCCAAATTCTTTCTCTCCAACTATGCAAAATGATTTCCCTTCTTCTGAGGTTTAAAACCTTGAATTCTCAGGTATTTGGAATCTACCTTGAGTTCTTATCAACATATTATTTTTCACACAAAGACATGTCTTTTCCTAATTGGAACTCTAGACTGATTGCTAAGATGACAGTATTTTTTTACCTCTTTATACCTAGGAGTGTGAGACCAATAAAACATGGCCCTTGAGAGAGTTCAGGCTTTTCAATCAAGAGAGGGTGATGAAGACATACAGAGGCAGAGATTTCAGAAAGGCATTATAACCCCAAACAGTGGCCCCATTTTTCTGCCAACAAGCTGAAGCTCCTAAGCACAGCACACATGGTTCTTGACTATTTCTCTACCTTCCCAGGCCACCTACCCTCCAACCTTATATTCCAGTCATGGTAGACTACTGGCAGTGCCATGCCTTTGCCCATGCTGCTGTTGCTTCTCTCTCTCTCTCTCTCCCCCAGTCATTCTTGTGAGCTCATCCTTCTGAGAAGCTTTTTCTGCCTCCTCCAGGGATAATGCTCCCATAGATCCTTGTACAATAATTCTCCCCCGAGAGGACCAGGATCCTTAGCACTCTCTATTCCCTTGTGCCTGCCGTAGCATCAAGACCACAGTTCCATAAATACTTGTTGGATTGAATTCAGTTCAAATGAATTGGCACAAGACATAGTTCATCTTTGGAGATTTTCCACCCAAAGTCATTACAAAGCCAAATAGAATTTCACTTCTGGGTCTTGTATCTAAACTATTGTCACATTGCAAGGAAAACATTGTTTTCCACTTTTAAGAGAGGAAAGAAAAAGACCATTCACATAGATCACTGAGAATGTACAGAAAGATCTGCTATTCTCTTGAAGACCACAGCTAGAGAGACACTGACTTAAAAAAAAAAATCAAATTTTATTTGATGGAAGAAGACTTCCAAATGGGAATTGCTACTCCAAAAGAAAACTCTTGTCTTTATAACTGGTAAAACTTCTGTTTTACGATTATCATTAAGACAAAACCCCAAATGAAGAATGTCTAGGGTTTCTAAAAATTACTCAGACTCCAGTTTCGGAAACATTGAGATCATAGACTCAGGATGGAGGCTTCATGACAAGATGAAGGTGAGACCCTGAGGCAGAGGACCAGGTCCTTGTACGAAGATACCTTTGATCTTCATTTCACAGATTTACATTCAGTAAGGCCAAGGGCAAATATACACAAGAGAGTAAGCAAGCTGGCATGCACACGTCCTAGACACAAAAGTTGCCATGACTACCTGTGGTTGTGTCTGTGTGCAGGGCCCTACTCGCACGGGAGGCCGGTACACAATACCCTTGGCACAGGACTCCCAGCTATCTCCCTGTCCCCCAAAGAACCTTTTTACTGTTCCCTTTGGTCTTGCCATCGTGCCTGAGAAGAGAATGTAGAGGCCTGGAAGATTACAGCAGGCTGGCCCCTGGCCCCACAAGCTCAGCCCAACTCAGCAAACTGCTATCTCCTGGAGATTTACAAAAACATTTGAAAATTGAAAAGTATGCTTCCTATGTCAACAGGATGCCACGTGTCCGTCCTCTGAAACCTGCCGTCTACCAAAATGTGGCTTGTGGCACCACCTGCAGTGGAATCACTTTGGGAGCTGTTAAGAATGCAGATTCTTGCTCCCCCCAAAACTTTCTTGCTTCTGCATGTCTCAAGGAGTTTCATTAGCAAGGAGATGCTCTGCGGTTCTTCTGTCCCTCCTAAGTCCTTTCTTTTTATCTGGGTTCACTCCATTAGCTCATGGTGTCCTATTAGCTTTCTCAGGCAGCCTGCAGGCCCTGACCTCAACCCGGGTCTGGCCACGGGATTGTCCCCCAGGGCCAAGGCAATAGATTATTTCTGTGTGTGCACACCATTCACCCTGGACATTCAGAGATGGGTTTTGGCTGATGAGCTCTGTGATCCTAATCTTACTGGAAGACAGCCTGCTGAGCAAAGACTGGCTGCAATCCCCACGGCTGCCAGTGCTCTTTTACTCTCCAATAATTTTTGGACTCCAAGGGGCCCTTGGGTTTACACTAAACACAGAAAGTAAAGTCCAAACATTTTCTCCTTCACCAGTTCCTTCTCCACCCACAGCTGCACCCGGGAGCCTCATAAGAGGGGCTGGGCTCTGTGAATCAATGCTGGAGTAATTTCTCCACATTCGGCTCTCAGAATCCTCGCTACCATCGTCTGGCAGATTGCAGGTGCTTCTCTTGGGATTGGGAGCCTGCCAGCCCCCCGTGTATGTGGTGCTTTGGATTGTAGCTTTCCTCCAAGTCTCTCTTTTCACCAAATAATGCCTTTGACTTCCTGTTTCCCATGCCTATTAGCTGCAGACCAACCCCATCTCCCTTTTTCTCTTTCCTAGCCTTGAGAGGGGAGCTTAGGACAACCACCTTGGGGTTTTGGCTGGAAACCGCTTAAATAAGGACTGAGACACAAAGGAGGGACTCTTTCTTTCTTTCTCTGTTCTTCTTTTCTTCTTTTTTTTTTTTGGAGACAGGAGTCTCGCTCTGTCACCCAGGCTGGAGTGCAGTGGTGCGATCTCAGCTCACTGCAAATTCTGTATCTCAGGTTCAAGTGATTCACGTACCTCAGCCTCTTGAGTAGCTAGGATTACAAGCATGCACCACCATGCCAGGTTAATTTTTGTATTTTCAGTAGAGACAGGGTTTCGCCATGCTGCCCAAGCTGGTCTTAAACTCCCAGCCTAAAGTGGTCTGCCTGCCTTGACCTCCCAAAGTGCTGGGTTTACAGGTGGGAGCTATTGCACCCGGCCAAAGGTGGAATTTCTATTCTGGTTTTTGCTCATTGTATACCATTAAGAAAAAAGAACTGCCATCATGCAAATGAATAATGGTGATAGACCTCTAAGGAGAGAGTCAAAAGTAAGAGTCACAAACTAACTGATGTGAACTTATTACAAAGACATATGGGGACTCAGAGTAACACAAGAAGTCATGTCCTTGGCCTTACTGGCTATGAAGTCACACTAGTGACCCCTTATGGGGCAGGGTTCAAAGCAAGGTTCAGAGCAGGGGGGCTCCCTTGGGTCTAGGTCACAAATAGTGGCCTTCAGGACATAAAACTTTCCTTGGCCCCATATACGGTGAGGCAGTGATGGGTGCAGGAGGCTTGGTTTATTTGACATAGCTTGTGTGATAAACTACCCACAAATGAAAGTGGCCAGACAGTTGGGTTTATCTTTTGTGCTAACATGACAGAAAATCATGGGCTGGAATATTGCTATAATCCTGACCTTCACCTGCCCTTCACTCCACTTACAACTTTGGGCAGATTACTCTGACCCACCTGAAATAAGTGATGCCAGCCATTTAGTTATTGCAATGGGTGCTGGAGGGTTTGTGTGTATAATCCCCTCTATTCCAGCTCCCTAATTGTTGATTTAGTACTTCTGTTGATGCCCCTTGACCAAATGTTACCTGCACTGACCTCCCAGCAGGCAGTGGTTCTATTTATACGAAGCTTTAGTCTGGTATTCTCAAGATGCTACTTATCCTCCTGCCTTATCCCACTCTCAATGGGATAATTCTCTCAGAAGACAAATATCAGCTTCAAAAGCAACCACTGAAATGTTTACATATTGCTATTAGTTGTCCAGAAATTTCACCAAAAAGGTCTGAGAAGCCTAGAAAAAAGACCTTCACAAAGCACCCTATGCAGCTAACCTGCCCAGCAAAACTGTCCTTCAAATATAAGGGAGTGATAAAGATTTTCTGAGATAAGCAAAAGCTGAGGGACTTCATCATTACTAGACGAACCTTATAAAAATTGCTAAGGGAAGCTCTTCAAGTTAAACAAAAGGATGCTAAGCAATATGAAAGCATGCGAAAGCATAAAAGCCACTGATAAAATAAATATATAGGCAAATACAGAATACTGTAGTATGATAATGGTGCTATGTAAATCAGTTTTAATTCAGGGAGCAGAGATTTCCAACAGTACAAGGTCTTCTTTATATCTTTATAATGTCATAAAACAAAACAAAACAAAATCTGGCAGACCACCACCACTCCTCACTCCCCTCCCAAATTATGCTAAAAATTGCTTTGAGGAGCTGCAGATTGAGAAAATGTGCAATGATAAAATGAACTCAGTACCTTTTTAAAATCGAATGTATATTTTACGGATCACAATTGCTGCATGCATTCTAAAAATAGCAATACACATCTGGGAAGGTGTATTCTTTAGCAGTTTACAGATACTGCAGCTATCACAGACCTCTTGCAGGAATTCTGGATTGGAACCAATGTCAGAAAATAGTTCCCTACAGCCCCTGCTCCGGGGATCTGTTTTTCTCCTACCAAGAAGGCAGGAGCATCTGGGCCAGGAAGAGTCCAAAGGATTCAATATGTTTTCAAATTTTCCCCAATCTGGGGGACTCCACAAAGATAAGCAAGGGATCAATTATTGTAGGACTAAGCTAGGGATTCTGACCTCTTCAGGAGTAAGAATGGGGTATCTGACCAAAGCTAGAGTTCTAGGCTGTGGAAAGCAACCCATTCTCAAGGGCCTCTCCCCATCCTCAGAGGCCCCTAGATCAACTCTATAGCCAGGCTGGGCCAAAGGCCTGTGGGCCCCTGCTTTTGTGTTAGTCATAGACCGTGCAAAGTTAGGACTCCAACTTTGCTGCTTAGAGATGTGACCTAGGATGGCTGTGGTAGTCATTAATGGTAGATGGCAGTACACGCCATGGCCCTCTTGTGGTTGCTGGGGCCATGTGACTAATTCTGGCCAATGAATCTTGAGCAGATGAGATGACATCACTTCCAGGCCAGATCATTTAGTTGCTACTTTGAGACCCTACAGGGCTTTCTTTCCCTCTGGAAAAGGAAAGCATGGTATTGGAGATGGTGGCTGTTCCATCAGCCTGGATCTATGAGGGCCATGATGAGTGAAGCCTCTCTACTGAATAGTGATGAACAACGAGTATTTCGGGAAATCTGCCTTTGTCGGGTTCAGCCACCACAAATCTAGAGTTGCTTATTACTGTGTCATAACTTAACCTATGCTGACCAGATAGGCTAGGTTACTCTTCGCAGTGGTTCTATATTTTAGATTCTCCAATATAATTTAGTCAAAATGGCTGTTTTTATTTTTTATACTAACCAGTTGCCCCCTCCAGCACTCTCCTCCTATTTCTATCAGTCCCCTCTGATTTGACTGGAATCAAGCTGGTTTACAGGATTGCCAGGGTACTTGGCTAGTGTCATCTATCTGGCCAGGCTTCTTTCAAAACAAAGCCTTTCTCACTGTTCCCTCACAGGCAATGAGCCATGCAGGCAAGGCAGAGGAGGGCGGGCCCTCCCAGAAGCTCAGAAAACACAAAACTCATGCCTTTATGCTTTATGGATGTCAATCCAGTTTTCTCCACAGGCACAACCTTTTTTTGTGCATGACTGTATATGACATTTTGAATGTTGGCCCATTTGAATTGTTTTAGTCCTGTACCCTGATCCTCTCTGGGGATCTTGAATACACTTGGGCTTGTGTTTAGACAGTTGCGATGATGTATTCTCAAACCCAGTGTTTAGCTGCACACTTTAATGACAGGCAAGGAGTAATTGGGCAGTTTGGCACGTGTCAGGTCCTAAATGTAGAGATGAAGGTTCTAATGGTAACAGAGGGAGAAATAGATTTGTCCTGAACTTGGCAGGAATGTCACTCTGCCAAGCTCTGCCAGCCTGATGCTTAGACACTTCCAGATCCAGGACCCTTCTGAAAAATGCAAAAGCACCCTGAAATCACCAGTGAAGCAGGAAAGAAAAAAACAATCTCTGCTTTGCAACACCTTTAGCACACATAAGTGACTTCGGTGTGACTCTTTGGGGTGAAGGTTTTTTTAAAAGCATGACATTTAAACTCGGCCCAACATCATTGTTTCCCCATTGCCATTTCCCTTCCTGTGACAGACATCTCATTATTAAGCATCACATTATTAGCACAAATGCTTTTTGTAGAAGCATAAAGGCAAGGATGCTTATTAATCAGAAACCAAATTTTCTATTCAGGCACATAATCAGGGATCTTGGAAAATGTGAATAGCTTATTTGGTTGGAGGGACTGAGAGCAGCTTCCTCCCATGGTACTTGATCTGCCAGGATAATGATGTCCTAGGCAAGTGTACTGTGAGACCCAGTAGAAACTACTTGAAGCTCAGCAGTCCTGTGGATGTCACCAAGGAGAGTCTTACAGGAATGGATGAGCCCCTGCAAAGTGTGAAATAAAGAGTGCTAGGAGTGCTACTCTGCTTAAAAAAAAAATCTCCCCATCAATTTGCCTGCATTTTCAATGTCAGAGATACCTTCTTTCTTCTCTTAAAGATTTCAGATGTTAGGAGAGGTAATATAGTTAGTGGCTAAGTTCATACGCTTTGTGGTCATGCTCCCTGCATTTGAATACTAGCTTTGCCACTGACTAGCAGTATGACTTGGGGTAAGTTACCCAACTTCTCGGGGCCTCAGCTTCCTCACCTATAGAATTGGATAATAATCATTCTGCCTCATATATTTATTATTGTTTTGCCTCATATATTTATTATTTATTATTAGGGTTATTGTGAAGATTAAATTGAGGTGATATATGAAACACACAGAACTGATCTGGTACCAAATTTCTAACTTGGGGTTGAAGTTCCACTAACAGCCAATGGTGGTGGTTAGGTAGTCAGGTAGAGAAGGAGCTATTTCCAGGCTTGGAAAGTTCTCCTTGGGAAGCATTTGTTCTGGAGTTTCCTGTTGCTGTATAGCCTTTTTAAGGTCTTGATCAGTCCTAAATTCCCCAAAGACAACTCCAGAGAGTCACAGCTATGGTGGAATGTGGACATGAGAGAATGAAATGAAAACAGAGCTGTTCCTTTCTCCTGGGGGTCCTGGGCTGCTACGGAAATGCTGGGCCCAATCTGAATGAAAACTGGTTTCAAAAGGTAACCCCTTAACTCAGTTTGTTAAGCTCATTTTCTGACTTCAAATGGTAGACAGAGTTTCTTTCTTCAAAAGTAGAAAACACTCTGTTTAAAGTGAAAGACCATTGAAAAGTAAACATGATTAGTTTGCCTTAATCAAGAATGTTCAAAAAACTTTTCAGAAATTGCAGGATCTAATCCCACAGGGGGCAGCTGGTTCCCAAGCCCTTTTCTTTTCTTTTCTTTTTCTTTTTTTTTGAGACAGAGTCTCAGAGTCTCGCTCCGTCGCCCAGGCTGGAGTGCAGTGGCGCTGTCCCGGCTCACTGCAGCCTCCGCCTCCTGGATTCAAGCAATTCTCCTGCCTCAACCTCCTGAGTAACTGGGACTATAGGCGCGTGGCACCACTCCTGGCCCAGACCCTTTTCTACGCACAGTACTGGAGGACAAAGGCACAGAAAGCTGCTGACCTATCTGGTCACATCCTGGGCAGTGCCAAGAAGAGGCTGCTTCTATCTTCCTCCGACTTTTTGAGGTTCTAGTCACAAAATTGTTTTTCTTGCTCACAAACGGCTCTGTCCTATGCAAAGTGCTGAACAAATAAAATGGAAGTTTTAAAGTTCACACTGACCTTTTTTGGTGCTTGGGACAATGCAATCTTTTCAGTTCGTAATGGAAAATAGATTAAGCTACCTGCCTGGTTTGCTTTTTAGGAAGTTGCAGCCTTCCCATTTTTAATGCCCTGAGATCTTTGCTCAAACTGTCTTTTTTGGTACAACCCATGGGCATTGTGCATAGTCAAGGAGGGCTTATTTGTAACCTGGTTTGGGTTTTACTTCTCTCCCAAAGCAAGTCACCAGCTTTTGTTTTAACGTAATCTCCCATTTTCTCCAGTTCCTTTATTCACATCATAAAAGTTCACTTTCTTTAGCTACTGACAATTGAAATCAGAACAAAGGGCCCAGAGAAGTATATATATTATAAACGTTTTTAAAAGATATTTTCTGGGCCTGGAGTCTTTCAATGCCAATTTATCCAGAGTTTTATTTTGTTTTGTGTGTGTGTGTTTTGCTATTACTCCAGGTTAATGGACTCTCTGAATACCAGCCCATCTAATTCTTTCTCTAAAATGGCATTTTGTATTTTCTTCCTGAAAACTCTTGACTCTGTGTCAGGACAGGGTATACTGGATCTTCTCAAGGAACTGCCTGCCCAGCAGACATTATTTTGGCTAGGAAAACAAATAGGAAAATATTAAATAAACATAAGAGTTTGCATTACTGGATTTTCTAAAAGCAAAAAGAAACATATATTTATTTAATGGGCCAACCCCACTGGAAAAGCCTCCAGAGAACCAAGGAAATGTTTGTGTCAGCAACCTGAAGTAAGGAAAACCTCCTCTAATTTTCATTTTCTATCTTCTTCTTCTTCTTCTTCCAAATCTTCAAATAAACTCACCAGTAACTTTATACTTTTGCTTAACTAAAATGAGATATTCTGGCATGCACTGCCAGAGCGCATGCCTATTTATCCAAAGGAGAGCAGGTGCTGGGAACCTGCCTTGGTGATCACATTCCTTCAGTCCCTTCAAGGGTTATCACTGGATTTGAGTTTCTTGGCTACACAAGTACGATGTACTTATAAATTTGACTACTAATAACAGCTCATTTTATGTTGAATTTAGAAAATTGGAGATTTGCAATAATTGACTCTGCAATAATATCAAGTTTCATTGAGATATACACTGGATAAGGAACAAAGTAGTTTGCATGCATTAATTAGTTCATTTAATTCTCAGGACAACAACCCCATGAGGTAGATAGTGTTATTACCCCTATTTTACAGGTGAAAAAACTGAAGCACAGAGAAATTAAGTAACATGTTCAAAGTCACATAGCTGGTAAGTGACAGAGGCAGGATCCGAACCCCTATTTTGATTCCAAAGTCCAAGCTCTGAATCACAGTTGATTCTACTTCATGAACTGGTGTCTAGCAGCTGACTCTTGTGTAGTGGATTTGAAACGATAATTGTTGAATAAATTAAAAAGCGAACAAATAAATTAATCCTTATATTAGTCCTATCAGGAAAATCAATACCTATAGTATTCAAGGTAAACACAACTAGCTTCTGTAAAAAAGCAACCACTACATCTCAGTGGCTTAACCACAGTCAAAGTGACTTTCTCCCATATGTGACAAAGTGATATGGTCAGTAAAGGTGGAGAGTATGCACTCTGCAGACATTCAGGATCCAGGCTCCTTCCAAACAGTGCTTCTGCCATTTTCAGTACTTGTCTCTGGAGGTTGCCCGGAGCATTCTTGTCTCCAAGCTTGCATATTATCCAGGTGGAAGATGGTAGCTGAGAGAGGACAGGATGACTCTGGGAGCTTTAGGTCTAGACCTGAGAGTGTTATGCGTTAAGTTGGCTGGAACTCATAACAAGGCCCCAGTGACTGCACAGGAAGACTGGGAAGAGTGGCTTTGCTATGTACCCAGGAAGAGCGTGAAATGGGTTTAGTGAGCACACAGCTTTGTCTCTGCCACCGATCCATACCCTGTTTTTAATAGATGGAAATGTACAGATTTATACAGTATTTTCTTAACAAAATCCTTCCCTCAGGCTTGAATGGAAATGTCCATCATTTGAGTGACTCCTTTGAGTTTGAAGGCAAAGATGGGAGTTTTACACACCTAAAGCCAGGCGCAAAATGTACAAACTCTTCCTAGGACTACCATGACTAGTTTTCTTTTGTTGACAGTATTAGAAAGCTCCAGGGCTGGTTGGGAAATTTTAATAAAGGTGGACTCCATGAAAAACTCTGGGTGTTGAGGATGGAAGAAGCAATCTGATGGTATGGCTTGGTGAAGGATGCCTGGTTTAGAGATAAAACATGTGTGTGGCTTTAAAACTTCACAGGTTTACTTATAAAGTGGTTAATTATTTTATTCAAGATGACAAAGAAGCAGTTGGTAAACCAGAGCAGGAAAGTATTCATCTCTTTATCTTGAACTTGACCCCAATGGGTGACCTCATTTCTAGGGAGTTTCTTTTCATTGAGAAGTGTGCTTGAAGCTTACGTAAGTGACAATTGGCAATGTCTTCCTCATTTTAAAATTATAACCCATTAAGGCAAGCTTCTGTTTACTCTCCCATGTAGCAAGGCTCTGAAGTTTCTAATTTCTAATGATAGACTGAATTATTCATAAAATACATCTATCTTTCTTACTCCAATTATTAATCTCTTGATGCTATTGGGGGTCTTGAGGCTCTGCTGTAAAAGCTTAATGCATTTTGCATCACTGTGTCACACTCACTGGCAATGTTTCTGGCCTGGCTTAAAGGGGTTAAAAAATAGGACTTGAAGTGGTGCCAGACAATTAGGTAATTACAAAACACTTTTGTACATTAAAGTAATCTTGTAAGCATTATGCCTGAATCATGGCTGCCAACTTAGTGCTTTCTTGATTGTACACTAGGGTTTTCAAAGTCATCATCAAATTCTAAGATTTTTTTAAAAAGATCACTACCTATTTTAAGAGAGTACTGTGATTTTTTTCCCCCGGTAACTTCTTACTCATATGAAAATGCTTCCAAATTAATAATGATCATAGTAGCCAACATTCATTGAGCACTCACTCTATACTTGGTTCTGTGCTAAGGACTTCGGAAGTGCTATCTTATTTAGTCCCTTCAACCACCCTATGAAACAGGTAATGATAAACAGCTAAGGATCAGGGAGTGCATTCCAGCTGCAGACACTCATTTAATATAATTACAATCTTCTGAAGTATATACTTTAAATTTCACTGAAAGTAAGAAGCCATCAATTGTAAGGCCACTGTTATGGCCAGAATTGTGTTCCCTTAAAATTCATATGTGAAGTCCCAATTCCTAGTTTAAAACAAGACAATATTTGGAGATAGGGTCTTTAAAGGGGTCATGAAGTGAAAATGAGGACAGGGGGGTGGGCCTTAGTCCAATATGACAAGTGTCCTTATAAGAAGAGGAGATTAGGGCAGGGTGCAGTGGCTTATGCCTGTAATACCAACACTTTGGGAGACTGAGGCAGGTGGATGACTTGAGCCCAGGAGTTTGAGACCAGCCTGGACAACATGGCAAAACCCTGTTTCTACAAAATATACAAAAATTGACTGGGCGTGGTGGCACCTGTCCGTAGTCTTAGCTATTCGGGAGGATGAGGTGGGAGGATCCTTTCCAGCCTGGGTGACAGACTGAGAACCTATACCAAAAAAAAAAAAAAACGATTAGGACACAGACACACAAAAAGGGAAGACAACGTGAGGACACAGAAAGAAAATGGCCATCTACAAACTATGACCTCAGAAGAAACCCTACCAATACCTTCATTTCAGACTTCCAGCCTCTACAACTGAGAGAAAATACATCTGTGGTGTTTAAGCCACCCAATCTGTGATACTTTCTTACGGCATCCCTGGCAAACTAATAAAGACACCACTATTTTATGTATCATGAAGTAAGAATAAACATAGTAAATTAAATAAGAACCATGGCTATGACTTTTTACTTTAGCTTTTGTGCATACACAAAAAGGAAATCATAAGCGAAATACATGAGTGAAGGCATTCCTAAAACTTCTTCACCTAGAGTATAACTTTTCTAAAATGCTTTGTTAAAATCTGTGATTTTTCACACAGTTATCTTCTTTACCATCAACAGTGTTGGTGATGCAGCAGTTTTTCAAACAAGGCACCACTGTTGTCTCTGGAATGTTCTTCAGTCCACAGATATTAATCCTGAAAGTTTTGATGCTGACATTGTTTTGACCCTGCTGCTCTGTTTCATTGCTTTTTGTATACAAAATAAATATTATGTTGATGCAGATTCATGTGGTAAAAATTTTGCACTCAATAATGAGTTATGTAAAAAATTTAAAAAGAGGAATTTGAAGTGGGGGCATGTCTTGAAATAGAAGGAAGAACCCCCCACCCAATATAAATAGTCTACCTCACAACTTTTCCACCATCGGTCTTGACATCCATCCATCTTCTGGTTGGCATAGAAATCTGACATTCTTTCCCATTAGGGGACAAAGTTATATTCTATGTGTTACCGAGGTAACTGGGGGCACTTGGGGCTGAACCAATCTGAGTTATCCTAATGGTATCCAAAGACGACATCATAAAGAGAGGGTTCTGGGGGACATTTGACCCTGGTCTCATATGCGCCAAGAACCTCAAATTTAAAATTGGGATGTTTTTTTACTTAAAAAAAAATTCTGACTACCCTCAAATATACAAATGATTCCAGTCTTCCCTGATTTCTAAAAGGTCCTGATACCAAACATGAACCTGCGTTTTCATCCATCTTTGCAACCAGTATTGATAGAGTGGCTACTGTGACTTGCACTAAGCTGGGTGGGCATGCTTTAGGCACCCAGGGAAGCAAGGCATGGTCTCTCACCTCAAGGAGCCCACCCACTTCCAGGAGAAACAGGTCTGTCCACTTGAAACTGCCCTGGTGTGATGCATGGCTTGCTGGAGGCATGGAGAAGTGGGAAAATTCTAACGTGATTCGAGTTGGGACCTACTCAGAGAATGGTTCATATAAGGAAGAATAAGTACCCCGATATGGGTGGATAATTTCTCACAAGAGACATAACTTGAGCAAAGATACACAAACATAAAAAGTAGGTAAGTGCAAACATAAGACTCGGATATGAGGTGTAGCTAGTGGAGAAGCAGGGATGAAATGGGAAAGGGAGGTGGAGAACCTGTAGACCAGTGGTCCTCGACACTAGCTCCCATTAGACTCGCTAAGGGCACTCCTAAAAACTACAGATGCCTGCACCCTGGCACAGATCAGTTAACTCTGAATCTCTGGAGGTAGATTCTAATGAGCAGCCAGGGTTAGGGATCACTGTTGTTTCCTTAGAAAATTATGTCAATATTTCTAAGGGGCATGCACTGCTATAGTAGCATCACAATTTTGGGAAGAGTTGTCCTGAACAATTAATTTGAAAAAGCCCCCCTTGCCCAAGATGATTTTAATTTGACTAAGTTTATGTGATAGAGGACATCTAGTCAGTCGTCTGGAGTTTTACAACACCTGGATATGAAGTGATGGACTGGTCATGTCTAGGGGACCAGATGAAAATTTCACCTTCCCTCTAAATCATCTGGCACTATTTGGGGGTGGAGGCACTGACCTGTCTTGTGAAGAGCAGGGTTATGGTTCGGCCATGACCTTGGCAGTCGCCATCACAACTTTGGTTTTGCTTCAGTCAGTTGCCACCTCTTGGGACTGTAAATATTGACACTCCCCTTTAGAGAAATCAATATCTGCATATTAGCCTCCAATTTCATATATCGATGTGCAGATCTGAGGGCCTCGGGTGAATATGAGATGACTTCAGCATTTGCTGCCTCTGAGCTGAAAAGCCAGCGGATTTGCATTTCCCCCAGTGATTCTTGGCTGCATGACTTGTATCACTATTATCTCTTCACAGTGTGTTTGTATGCAAAACTTTTGGCAGAACCATTTTAGAAGCAAGCAGACAATAAATGAAGGCTCTGCTTTCTCAGAGTTCAAAATTAACTTTCTCAAATTCTATAGAATAAGATTTCTGAAATAACTTCTAAATTAAAAAAAAAATTAACCCTTTGGTCAAAAATGTGCTTTGAATGGAGCTCTTGTTGATCTTTTCTTACATCAAGGAATCAGAGTATTTTGGGTGAGCTTTTCCATCCCCAGTCTCAATTCAGGTACCAAGTCAATCAGATTAAAAGGGAATGTTCAAATATTATCATCATCCAAATACACTTGCCACAAACAATCAGTATGGCTAGTTTATCTTCCTACAGAACGGACTGATGTTTTAACTAGAACTGTGTGTACGTAGATCCAAAAACAACCATGCTGTTCAGTCAATTCTGCAAGGCTCTGTGTAGATGAGATCCCTAGGACTGATGGAAGGGAGTGACCTGGTGGGTTTAGTCAAAGGGACACAGATTTTGACACAGATCTGCCCTCTGTTTCAAAAAATTGATTGAGGCACTCTAAAAAAACAAAAACCCATAGGAAAACCACCTTACTCCAGCATACTCACCTATGAGACTGCTTAGAAAAAGTAGGAAGAGTCAAAGGGTGCATCTAAAAATAACTGACAAGCCCCACAGCCTTCATTCTAGAAGTCCTGTGATTGTTATTCCCTTAGGCAAAGTTGGCACGGGTGTGGTGGGGGCAGGCAGGAGAAAGCACTTCACTAACATCACTCCTTGGTTTGAAATCCTGCAAGAAGATCAGCACTGTCACAGCAGGAAGGCTGAGCCTGGCAGCTGCAATAGGCAGGCCTCCAACAGGACACAGAGCTGAGGTGCAAAGACGGCTGATGGCAGTTTGCTGGAGTGGCAACTTGGCTCTGACTTTCTCCCAGGGGTGCTCCGATCTGACAGTCAGAATTTGCCTACTCCTTCAACTAAGTTCCCCTTGTCTTCCAGCTCCCCTCATGTACACCTAAGTTAGGATTTTTTATTTGCAAAATTTTAAAAATTAAAGGAACTGTTCATGTTTTCCTACATTATAGGCATTATTCAGTCCTCATTATAGAAACTTTGGAAAAAATAAAACCAAAGGGAAAAAAAAGTGCCTAGAGTTACCAGACAAAGGCAACCCTTGTTTATCTTTTGGCCTGTTTGCTTTCAGGCCAAAATATAAACAATGCATATATTCTAAATGTAAAAGGACAAAATTAAACAAAGTTTGCACTCAAGCTAATCCCATGATGGATGACGTTCAAAGACACATATACGCAGTTAAGAGCAGGGACTACCAGGGCCTTGCCTGAGCCACGTGACACTGTTAAGGAGGCCGTTATATTTCTAATTTATAGTTTCGCTACACCAGGCAACTCAGTGATAAGCACAACTTGTTTATTTGTCTTTGATGGATGCCAGGTGGATTGTAGTCAGACAATCTGACTTCAGCAGCCTCGGTATCTGAATCCACGGATTCAACCTGACACCCTCTCCTGGGGCAAAATGCAGGTCACACAATGGACACAAAATGCAGGTCACCAAATGGGTACCCACAACCTAAAGGGGTCACAATGGCAGCAGCCCCAAGAATGAAGACAAATAAGTACTTAGGCCACAACAAAAGAGGAAGAGAGCTAGCCAGCACCCAGGAGATGCAGATAACAAGGTGGCAGGTCAGGTCCACCAGCTTTTCTGTTTGTGTTTCAGGTTTGCTCCAAGAAACCAAGCTTTTGTCAACCTTTTAATTAGACAACCTGTATTGCTTCCAGCAATGAGCTCAGGCAATTTGCTGAGTTTTGACATTTTTCCCCTCTTTGAGAGCTGTCAGCTTGTGAGGCAGTATCCTCTAGTAGGAGATTTGGTGCCGGCTGCAAAATGAAAAGCAAGAAATAACCACAAATAAGAGAGCACTCATAACCAAATATTTCCTGATCTGGTGTGGGCTGTGAAAGACCACGTGTGTCTGTCTATGTCCTCCTTACAGCTGTAGGTCAGAAGAGGCATCCGGGATGATGGCATCTAGAGGCCTCAAGAGGCAGGGTAGGTGGCATGAATAAAGGTGGTGGATGTCGGGGGAACAATCTTCTAAAAGGTGTCAGAAGCCCTGTGGAAGCCAGGGAAGCATCCTGAGTTTCCTCAGGCCATCCAGGCTTGGTCATTTATTTTTTTGTTTTTTATATATTTTTTGTCCTCAGTTTTTGCTTGCTTGTGGACTAGAATATGACATATTCTTTCTTTTTTTTTTTAATGGGGTCATAATTTTAAAAAGCAAATGGTTTCCTTCCCTTAAAGAATCAGGTCTTCAGATCCAACTAGAGGAAATGGTGCCACAGGGCTGGTGGTCAGCCTTGCTCTTCAAAATGTCCTGTAGAAGACCCTCTGGGTCCTGAGAAGACGCTACCCACTGCTCTAGAGAACTCTGCTCCAGCAAGGGTAGAACACATTCCAGAAAATGCCCCAGGGACAAATATTAGGCTCACATATCAGGTCAGTTCAGACCAGAGCATGGCAGAGATCCAGGCAGAGCTCAGTGAGCTGGCCTAGGGCAAGGGTTCCAAACTTCCTAGAGAATAAAAATCTCTTTTGCAAACACCAAAATCATGCAGACACCTACAGCACACTGTCAGTACCCGCTGATTGAGAAAATGAAAGGTGATTCAACAATAATTAACAATATTTAAAGGCATATTACTTGGTAATCAAGTTATATCATCACATGTAGTCAAATCTGGTGCTGTAAAGGAACTATCACAATAATTCTTACAAAAATCAGGCAAATCTACACTCCTCTTGTTCATTCACCCCAGGCTGTGGCACATCTGTCCATGTCTGAAATGGCTGCCAGGATGCAGCCCTTCATTTCTCCAGGACTGGGAGATTCTTGCCTCACCCCACAAGATGGCAATGGTGTGATAGTCTGGGGACCTGGGTGGCCACTATTCCAGAGTCAAGTAAATATTTAAGCAGTAAGCCCTACCCAGCGCCCTGAAATATATTCATGATGGTATTTCTAGACTGCACAATGGAAGTGAGCGGGACCCTTATTCTGCTGGAAAATTTGGTTTCCAGAGATTTCCTGAAGCTGTGGGAAAAATCCTTCAGTATATCCTGATTTATGACTCCTGACACTATGTTCTTCCCACACACATGTGTGCACGTGTGTGTGTGTGTGCACCCACACACACACAGGCCCAAAGCCCCGTGTGTGATACAGCACAAAAAGCATTAACTACTGGGGAATCCCTTACATTTCAGTGACAGGTTGTTATTTGGGGCCTCATATATGGATGCTATGGAAATTAACTTTTCTAGTGAAATGAAATGACCTCACTAAATTAGAAACAAGGACGATTAGAAACATCATCCACCTGAGTTTAGAAACAACAACTGAAGTTTTATCATTTTACTTTATCTGCTTCTATCACGACCTGCAGAGGGTGCAAGAAGGTTTCATTTTCTACAATTTATAGAGAATGTTCTAGACCGTGGCCTGAGGAACACAGAGATCTCTGCCAGCCCTCTTTATTGATTTCTTGGGGGCTAGGCTCAATGTGAAACAAAAATGATCCACAGATTTCTCAAGACACATGAACTGTAAGAGTGGTTCTGAGTTGGTGCTTATTATATGTTACTAGTCATTGAGTAACATATTTTTCAATGTTTAATTCTTTTTGAATTACCCTGTATGTATTGGCTAAAAACTATAAGTATTCAGTAATGCTTTTGAATTAATTTGCATTTTCCTAATCATCAAAACATCTAAACATGCCATAAAACAGACACACATGTATTTCATGCCACAATAATGGGTCACTTTATAAGATGGCATGCCTTTTTATATTTACCTCAATTTGGACCTCAGAACAACCCTGTAAGATAGATATCTCATCTCATTTTATAGATGAGGAAACTGAGGCTCAGAAAGATCAAGTCACTTGACCAAGGCCTTGCAAAGAGCAGCTTGTAGAACTGGGATTCCATCTCAGGCCTGGCTAAATCCGTAGCCTTGGCTGTCAGTCCTAAATCATGTTGCCTTCTCTAATAAGGAAAAAGCTCTACTAAAAATATATATATAGTGCTTTTATGTTCTTTTTTGGCATGTATAAATAAACATTTTAAATCTTGAATTTTGTTTGTTGTCGTAGATTGACGTGTGTAAAATTGCTGATATTTGACCTTTTTGAAACTTTTATTTTAGGTTCAGGGATACATGTGCAAGTTTGTTGTATAGATAAACTGCATATCACAGGGGTTTGGGGTACAGATAATTTCATCACCTGGAAAATAGGCATAGTACCCAACAGATATTTTTTCTGATTTTCTCCCTCCTTCCACTCTCCACCCTCAAGCAGATCCCAGTGTTTGTTGTTCCCCTCCTAGTATCCATGTGTTCTCATTGTTTAGCTCCCACTTATAAGTGAGAACGTATGATATTTGGTTTTTCTGTTCCTGTGTTAGTTTGCTTAGGATCATGGTCTTCAGTTCTATCCATGTTGCTGCAAAACACGTGATCTCATTTTTTTATGGCTATATAGAATTCCATGGTATATAAGCACCACATTTCTTTATCCTGTCTACTGTTGATGGGCATTTAGGTTGATTCCATGTCTTTGCTATTGTAAATTGTGCTACAATGAACCTATGTGCACATATGTCTTTATGGTAGAATTATTTATATTCCTTTAGATATATAGCCAATAATGGGATTTCTGGGTCAAATGGTAATTCTGTTTTAAGTTCTTTGAGTAATTGTCACACTGCTTTCCACAATGGATGAACTAATTTACACTCCCACCAACAGTGTATGAGTGTTCCCTTTTCTCCACAACCTCACCAGCATCTGTTGTTTCTTGACTTTTTAATAATAGTGAATGACTATCATTTTGACTGGTGTGAGATGGTATCTCATTGTGGTTTTGACTTGCATTTCTTTAATGATTAGTAATTTTCAGCACTTTTCATTTGCTTATTGGCCACATGTATGTCTTCTTTTGAAAAGCATCTGTTCATATACTTTGCCCACTTTTTAATGGGGTTGTTTGATTTTTGCTTGTAAATTTGTTTAAGTTCCTTATGGATTCTGGATGTTAGACCTTTGTCAGAGGCATAGTTTGCAAATATTTTCTCCCAATCTGTAGGTTGTCTGCTTACCCTGTTGATAGTTTATTTTGCTGTGCAGAAGCTCTTTAGTTTAATTAGATCCCATTTGTCAATTTTTGTTTTCGTTGCAATTGCTTTTGGCAGATATATCACCATTTTAAATATATGATTCAGCCTAGTAGGTTCCTTTTTCACAAGAAAGAAAAAAAGAGGAAACGAAATGCAGAAAATAGAGACAAAAAGATAAAAAAGCAGGAAGAAAAAAAGAAATAAGGGAAAAAGAAAAGTATAAGAAGATTTTAAAAATCATAAGCAATGCTCTGTCACCATTTGCTAAATCCTGCTGACCTACAGCTTCTAACCCCACAATCTTGGCTTTTATTGTCCATTGCCTTTGATCAGGATTTTCACAGTCACCAGACTCCTTAAGTAATCAACAGAGACCAACTGTATCATATTGTCTTTCATTCTTTATTTTTTTTTTAAACAAGGATTGCGCAGATTTCTAGCCACCCCCCTGAGGGAGTGAGGAAAAAGAAAAGATCAGCAGAACAAAGTCTTGCATTTATTAGAAGCATATAAATACAACTTTCTTTTTCCAGGGGGAAAAAACACTGGACCAAAACAAAATGTCCTCAATGTATGAATTTATAGAAACATTGAAGTTTCAGATGAGAAACCTGACCTCAGTGTTGAAAGAAGAGAGATGAGAAAGCGAAAAATGAAAGAAGCCTTTTCTTATTAAATAATTAGCTCAGGGATAACATGAAGTGTTTTCTAAATGAATGCATTTGTAGGAAGAAATAAAAACATTGGAATAACTTGATTAGCACATATGAATAACAAATGATAAAGCCAGTGAACAATCAAAGTCTTGAAATTGAAGTCTTTAAAGGACAAATGTTTCTCACCCCCTAATGCTATCTCCAGCATCTAAATATGTTCAGCAAGAGCTGATGGGAGAGAATTGTTTTCTAAAATGATTATTATGATATTGCTATTACTCAACACCATCAGCACGTCGAATCACATTTGGCTCCAGCCCAATGTAATGTGAAAGAAAGAGGACTTTCTTTTCTTATAAATGTTTACAATTAAACTGGATAGGAATGGCAAATCTAGGAGACAGAGCCCCCTGTTTTCTTTAGAAACTTCTTCCCAGATGGCACTCCCTTGGACAGCATTGCATCTTTGGCTCTTTGTGGCTGCCCATAGAGGAGAACAATGGTGAGACCTGCCCCAGGGCACAATACTGGTTACCTCTGTGCCAAGACCCATTATTAAAAGTGTCTTTGTAAGGATAGAGTTGCCAGAAGACATCTTTCCATAGCACATGGTCACTTTTGTGATCTTTAGAATTATCCAAGGCAAATGGCCTGAAAATATCAAATAAGTTATTGCTTCTATCACAATTAATTACTCTTCCTTAAGGCTCTATTTGCTTGTGAGAGCTGTCATAACAAAGTACCATAGAGGGGGTGGCTTGAAAGACAGAAATTTGTTAGAAGTTCGAGATCAAGGTGTCAGCAGGGTTTGTTTCTCCTGAGGTCTTTTTCTTTGGTTTGTAAAGGCCACTGTCTCCCTGTGTCTTTGCATGGTCTTCTCTCTCTACCTGTCTGTGTCCTAATCTCCTCTTCTTATAAGGACACCAGTTGTGTTAGATGAAGGCCCACCCAAATGACCTCATTTTAACTTAACTACCTATTTAAACAATCCTATCTCCAAATGCAGTCTCATTTAAAGCTACTAGGGGTTAGGACTTCAGCATGAATTTTGGGGAGATATAATTCATTTAGTCCATGACAAAGACCTCTGAGGCTGTTTTTGAATTGAAATTGAACTATTTTGTTCTTAATTGAAATTTGTCTTAGTTTCAGAATGCTCTAGCTATATCTACGCAGTTGAAGAACATGGAATTAGAAACTTCTATCAGTTTTCCTTTGTTCTTGTGGGCCTGTTTGTTTTCCTTCCTTATGCTGTCAATTTCTCCAGTGCCTTTATGCTTTAGATGTGTCTCCTAGGAATAGCATATAGCTGGAGTTTTTAAAATCTCTAATCTGAAAATCTTGTCTTTTCAAGGTAGCGTCTATGCACTTTATTGTGATTACTGATAAATTTAGTCGCATGAGTCATATGTAGTCTATTAGTCCTTTCAGGCTGAATTATATTGTGGTAAAATACAAATTTAGAATCTCATTCTGTTTTCGCACATTCTTCACTTAAATCGTAAGTTCATTAGGTACCTTATTTGCCTTTCAAGTTCGCAAAGGTAATCATTTTACTCAATGGTTTACCACTGCATAGTGTAAACTGCCATCTTTCCAGGCTGCTGTAAGTTGCCTTGCTACCCACTTCACAGTCTGAAAGCCAATACCTATATTTTAAATATGAAGTTGTTTGTTTGTTTGCTTGCTTTGTTTGTTGTAGTTGTTGTTATGATAGAAGCATTGTATTTGTAAATGTTAATTTCTGTATCAGGCTAAGTTATGCTGCAATACTAAACAATTCCAAAATCTAAATGGCATTACATAACCCAAGTTCATTTCTCTTTTATATTACATGTTCCTTGCAGCTTTGCCACTTCATTCTTGGGCCCACGCTGAAGAACCAGTCTTTTTCTGAAACATTGCTAAGAATGTGGCAGAAGGAAGAGATATGGCAGAACTTCATCATGGCCCTGACAAACTCTGCTCTGAAAACCTTCATGATGGTGCTAAAAACTGACTCCCCCTGAGAGTTCCTTGGCTAAATGAGTCACTTGGCCAAGCCTGACATCCTCAGAGTGGGAAAACAATCTTCCCAAAATAAGGGCACCATAAATTACATAGCCAAACCTCATGTCAGTAGAATGGCAGGTAAAATCCTCCCACAAGGAGCAGCATATATTTGGAAATAAAAAATGCAGTCCACTACATCTCAATCATTACAGCCTCAGAAGCTGAAAATTTGTCACAGGGTGATATGGTTTGTCTGTATCCCCATGCAAATCTCGTCCTGAGTTGTAGTTTCCATAATATCTGTGTGTCATGGGAGGGACCTGGTGGGAGGTAATTGAATCAGGGGACAGGTCTTTCTCATGCTCTTCTAGTGATAGTGAATAAGTCTTATGAGATCTGATAGTTTTATAAAGGGGGGTTCTTCCACACACGCTCTCTCGCCTGCTGCCATGTAAGACGTGACTTTGCTCCTCATTTGCCTTCCGTCATGATTTTGAGGCCTCCCCAGCCATGTGGAACTGTGAGTTAATTAAAACTCTTCCTTTATAAATTACCCAGTCTCGGGTGTGTCTTTATTAGCAGCATGAGAACAGATTAACAAATGTGTTTAGCTAAAAATTGAGGCTTCATCATTATATAAGAAAGAGGATAGATATAGGGGACGTTAAGCAGTCTTCTTTAGTGGCTACTCTAGTATTTTAATTTACTTAACACCTTTATTGTCCTCTCAGACAATAAGAAACCTTATGACACTTTAACCCTTATCATCTTCCCCACAACTTAAATGCTTTCATATCGAATATTTCTGTTATATCTTTTATTTAGTCACGCAAGTTAGATATTAATTTATTGTTTTGTCCAGTCAAATTATTTTTAGATTTATCTAATATTAACTAATATCCAAAACTTTTTTTTCTGAAAGTGTATCTTTCAGAATTTTCTTGATTCTTTCCTAGAATTTCCATCTTTCTGCTGACATTATCTGTCTGTTCTTGCATGTTATCTACTTTTTCGATTAAAGACCTTAACATATTAACTGTAGTTTGTTTAAAAATTCCTGCTTTAATAATTTCAACATTCCTGCCATATCTCACTCTGATTCAAATGCTTCTTCAGTTTCTTTAAACTATGTGTCTTCCCTTTGAGTATGCCTTGTAATTTTTTGTTGAAAAGTGACCATAATATACTGGTTTCAAGGAACTGCTATAAGCAAGCTTTTAGTAATGTGGTTGTAAGGTATGGGAAGGAATGAAAGCCTTCTATCACCCTATGATTAGGTCTCAGTCTTTTGGTGAGCCTAAGTCACTGGGCTGTGAATGTCACCAGTGCTTCTTTCTCAGTTTTAAAAATCTCCTTAGATGCATCAAGATGGATGGAGTGGGCTAGAGTTTGGTATTTCCTTTCTCACACACAGAAAGCTAGAGAGGACTAGAGTTGAGTATTTCCCTTTCCCTACATGGAAGTCTAAGCTGAAGTTGGATATTTCCTTTTCCCTAGGTAGGTTAGGCTCTGATAAAACCCTAGCAAATTAGATTCTGGTAAAATAGTTTCTCCTGACATCAGGCCTTGTTAAGAACAGAATGCCCTGGTGCATTTTTAAATGGTTCCATTTTTCTTCTCCTTGCCAAAAGCTCCTGGAGGTAAAACTCATAAAAGTGTGGAGTCCCCCTAGGATTAGGGCCCCCTGTGACTAGGTCCTCCTGGAGCTTTTAACTCTCAGACTTGTGCACACTGAACCTCTGGCAATTCATCAATTACAGTTCTGGTTTTCCTACACTGGCACTGGTTCCCACGAAGGTTTCTGCTGCTGAGTAAGTTGCTATTCTCTCGACCCATCTCTCTGTCTCTCCAATTTGGGGGACTGCAGTTTGCCCTATGACCTCACTTCTTTGTTGGATCTAAGAAGGGTGACTGATTTTCAGTTTGTTCAGCTTTTTGCTTGTTTTTAAGATGATGGGGTGGCAACTTCTAAGCTCTGTACATGTCAGACCCAAAACCAGATGTCCAACTAGAATTGTCTTCAGAGAGGATCTGTTGGTGGTAAAACTCTCGATTTTTTGTTGGCTTGTCTTTACAAAAAGTATTTTTCCTTCATTATTGAAAGATATTTTTGCTTTCTTTGAAAGTCTAGGCTAATAGCATTTTTTCTCTCAGCACATTGAGTATTTTATTCCTGTTGTTTGTATTTTATTATTACTGTTGGGAAGTTAGCCATCTGTCTAATTGTCATTGCTTTGGAAGTCAATTTTTTTCTGGCTTCTTCTAGGATCTCCTCTTTGCCTTAGGCTTTCTACAGCTTTTCTAGACTATGTCTAGGTGTGAATTTCCTTTATCTTGGAACTTTTTGGGTTTCCTGGTTCTGAGGGTTGGAATCTTTGAACAAATTGTTCTGAAAAATTCTGTTATTTTCCCTTCAAATATGCTTCTTTCCATTTTAATTTTTAATCTGTTTTTGAAATTCTAGACCATATCATTCTGCCCTCTGTGTATTTTAACATATCCTGCATATCTGTGTCTATCTATGACATCCTGAGTAGTTTAATGGCATCTATTTTTCATTTCACTAATTCACTACTCAGCTGTGCCAAATCTTCGGTTGAACATACCCAATGAGTATTTTATAGAGGTGAAATTAAATTCACATAAGATAAAATCAACCATTTTAAAGTGCATGATTCAGTTGCTTTTAGGACATACACATAACTGCAATGATCACTTCTGTCTTGTTCATTGAAAAAAGTTTCATCAAACCAAAAGAAAACCCTGTGCTCATTAGGCACGCACTCCCTATTACTCCTTTCCCCTAGCTCCTGACAACCACCAATCTGCTTTCTATCTCTATGGGTCTGCGTACTCTAGATATTCCATGTAAGTAGAATTATACAATATGTGACCCTTTGTATGTAGCTTCTTTTACTTAGCATAATGTTTTCAAGGTTCATCTATGTTGTAGCATGTATGAGAATTTCACTCTTTTTTATAGCCAAATAATACTCCACTGTATGGATATACCACATTTTGTTATCCTTTCATCTGTTGATTGACATTTGGGTTGTTTCTAGCTTTTGGGTATTGTAAGTAGTGCTCGTATAAAAATTTATGTACGAGTATTTGTCTAAGGGCCTGCTTTCAAGTTCTTTGGAGTATAGGCCTAGAAATGTAATTGCTGGGTCATATAGCAATTCTATGTTTAACTTTTGAGTAACTGCCAGCTGCAATTACTTTGAAAAATTCAATTATCATAACTTTAATTTCTGGGCATGTTCTTTGATTCTTTTTCAGAGCTACTTGCTCATTCTTATGGTCTTTTGTAACTGCTTATATTTGCAAACCTCTTTTTAATTTCCTGAAACTTACTATTAAATAATTGTATATAAAATAACAACTCTATGATCATTCCACTACCAATAGTTTTATGGATCTGATTTTGCTATTGTTTATGCTGATTACCACTCATTTTATTTAGTTCGTATATGTGCTGTAATTTTTTATTGAGAAATCATGTTCTTTGGATCATATTCACTCTATTTATTGGAGTTCTTACTGGCTGGGATTGCCTTTGCTTGTTGCCAGTTTCCTGGGCAACTTATCAACCTAGAATTATATTAAAATAATCATCTATCTATCTAAAGTGTCTGTACCATACAGGTGGCGTGAATTTTGGATGTATATCATGTGATGAGAAGTTTACAGTAGTTTTCAAAAGAGAGTTATTTGGTTTACAGTAGTTTTCAGATGAGAGGTTTTTTTTTCCTTGCCACCATCGTTTGAAGTCAAGACAGGTAAAGTCCAAAAAAAGAGCAAGTTTTATGGTTTTACTCTTTTGTGTTCTGGGTTTATCTCTGTTGAGTGAATAGGCCCCAAGCCAAAAATTATTACCAGAGACAAACAATATAATTAAAAACATCTTAGTTTACTTAATATCATAGCTTCCAAATACATAAAACAGATAATTGACAGAACTTTAAGGAAATAAACAAATCAAATCCCTCCTAACAACTTGAATTTTTAATCTGCCTCTGTTGGTAACTGATAGATCAAGCTAACTAAAATGTGATTAAAACCAAGGAAATCTAAATAGCATAGTCAACAAGCTTGACAGAGTGTATACATTGAACATTGCGTCCACCAATAGAAAAACAAACATTCTTTTTAAGCAGACATGGAATATTGATGGAAACTGACCATATGCTAGGCCTAAATTCATACTTATTGTGATAGCTTTGTAATGTGTCAGTTTGGCTAGGCTGAACTACCCATCTCAGACTTCCCTTCTTCTGTGTTTCTAGTTAGCATGAGCCACGTGTCATGCTATTCTGGAAGGCAGGAAGAAAGCAAAAGCCATTTTGTAGCTCACACACTTTGTTGCTGATCTGCAAACTCACCTTGGAATAAAGCAGAGCTGGGCCTCAATTATTCCCCTTTTCTCCTGGATCTTCCTTCAGTGTCACTGACTCCTGGACCAGGTATGTTTGTTTAGCTCTGTAACAAGGGGCCAGCTTCAGCAGGATACCTGCATCTCCAAGATTAGAAACTATAAGAATGGATATGGTTTTAGTCTATTCTTACGGCGCGGCAGCTCATGCTTGTGGGTTCTGGCCTGATAGTGATGAATTTCCCTTCCTGAATTCCTGCCCTGCAGACTTTGTGCTTCAGCAGCAGATAGGAAGCAAACACCTTTACAGAGGCTTCTTAACCAGCTCCCATTTGGATTGTGGAAGACCAATTCTTTGTAAACTGGTTAAATTTACAATCATAAAATGTTATGAGGAATTGAGGGAATTAGCTGGATGGTTCAAGTTGCCTGATATTTAATTCTTTAATTATGTAGGTATTTCTGCACAAAATTGTGGACATTGGCTAATATAACTGGAAAATTACCCAAATTTGCATCTCTTCTCTGCATTTGTAGATATAGCCATTATCAGTGTCCCTTAAAAAAAACTGATGATATAATAAAAACAAGATATCTAGGCTTCTTTTAAAAATTCCACCTTAAGCAATTATTTGTTACCAATCATTATATGTGTATGTCTTCTTGGTGTCTTTTTTTTTTTTTTTTTTTTTTTTTTGAGATGGAGTCTTGCTCTGTCACCAGGCTGGAGTGCAGTAGCATGATCTTGGCTCACTGCAACCTCTGCCTCCCCGGGCTCAAGCAATTCTCCTACCTCAGCCTCCCGAGTAGCTGGGACTACAGGCAAGTGCCACCACGCCCAGATAATTTTTGTACTTTTAGTAGAGACGGGGTTTCACCATGTTGGCCAGAATTGTCTCGATCTCTTGACCTCGTGATCTGCCCGCCTTGGCCTCCCAAAGTGCTGGGATTACAGGCGTGAGCCACCGTGCCCAGCCTGGTGTCTTTTTTTTATATATACTTTAAGTTCTGGGATACACGTGCAGAACATGCAGTTTTGTTACATGGGTATACACGTGGCATGGTGGTTTGCTGCACCCATCAACGAGTCATTTACATTAGATATTTCTCCTGATGCTATCCCTCCCCTAGCCCCCACCCCCAAACAGGCCCCAGTGTATGATGTTCCCCTACCTATGTCCATGTGTTCTCATTGTTCAACTCCCACCTATGAGTGAGAACATGCCATGTTTGGTTTTCTTTTCTTGTGTTAGTTTGCTGAGAATGATGGTTTCCAGCTTCATCCATGTCTCTGCAAAGGACATAAACCCATCCTTTTTTATGGCTGTATAGTATTCCATGGTATATATGTGCCACATTTTCTTTATCCAGTCTATCACTGATGGGCATTTCAGTTGGTTCCAAGTCTTCATTATTGTGAATAGTGCTGCAATAAACATATGTGTGCATGTGTCTTTATAGCAGAATAATTTATAATCCTTTGGGATTGCCAAGTCAAATGGTATTTCTGGTTCTAGATCCTTGAGGAATTGCCACACTGTCTTCCACCATGGTTGAACTAATTTACACTCCTACCAACAGTGTAAAAGCATTCCTATTTCTCCACATCCTCTCCAGGATCTGTTTCCTGACTTTTTAATGATTGCCATTCTAACTGGTGTGAGATGGTATTTCATTGTGGTTTTGATTTGCATTTCTCTAATGACCGGTGATGATGAGCTATTTTTCATATGTTTGTTGTCCACATAAATGACTTCTTTTGAGAAGTGTCTGCTCATATCCTTTGCCCACTTTTTGATTGGGTTGTTTGTTTTTTTCTTGTAAATTTGTGTAAGTTCCTTGTAGATTCTGGATATTAACCCTTTGTCAGATGGATAGATTGCAAAAATTTTCTTCCATTATGTAGGTTACCTGTTCACTCTGATGTTAGTTTCTTTTGCTGTGCAGAAGTTCTTTAGTTTAATTAGATCCCATTTGTCAATTTTGGCTTTTGTTGCCATTGCTTTTGGTGTTTTAGACATGAAGTCTTTGCCCATGCCTATGTCCTGAATTGTACTGCTTAGGTTTTCTTCTAGGGTTTTTATGGTTTTAGGTCTTACGTTTAAGTCTTTAATCCATCTTGAGTTAATTTTTGTATAAGGTGTAAGGAAGGGGTCCAATTTCAGTTTTCTGCATATGGCTAGCCAGTTTTCCCAACATCATTTATTAAATGATGGGGAATCATTTCCCCATTGCTTGTTTTTGTCATGTTTGTCAAAGATCTGATGGTTGTAGATGTGTGGCATTATTTCTGAGGCCTCTGTTCTGTTCCATTGGTTATATATCTGTTTTGGTACCAGTGCCATGCTGTTTTGGTTACTGTAGCCTTGTAGTATAGTTTGAAGTCAGGTAGCATGACACCTCCAGCTTTGCTCTTTTTGCTTAGGATTGTCTTGGTTATGTCGGCTCTTTTTTGGTTCCATATGAACTTTAAAGTAGTTTTTTCTAATTCTGTGAAGAAAGTCAATGGTAGTTCGATGGGAATAGCATTGAATCTATAAATTACTTTGGGCAGTATGGCCATTTTCACAATGTTGATTCTTGCTATCCATGAGCATGGAATGTTTTTCCATTTGTTTGTGTCCTCTCTTATTTCCTTGAGCAGTGGTTTGTAGTTCTCCTTGAAGAGGTCCTTCACATCCCTTGTGAGTTGTATTCCTAGGTATTTCATTCTCTTTGAAGCAATTGTAAATGGGAGTTTACTCATGATTTGGCTCTCTGTTTATCTATTATTGGTGTATAAGAATGCTTGTGATTTTTGCACATTGATTTCATATCCTGAGACTTTGCTGAAGTTGCTTATCAGCTTAAGGAGATTTTGGGCTGAGACAATGGGGTTTTCTAGATATACAATCATGTCATCTGCAAACAGAGATAATTTGACTTCCTCTCTTCCTACTTGAATATGATTTATTTCTTTCTCTTGTCTGATTGCCTTGGCCGAAACTTCCAATATTATGTTGAATAGGCGTGGTGAGAGAGGGCATCCTTGTCTTGTGTCAGTTTTCAAAGGAAATGCTTCCAGTTTTTGCCCATTCAGTATGATATTGGCTGTGGGTTTGTCATAAATAGCTCTTATTATTTTGAGATATGTTCCATCTATACCTAGTTTATTGAGAGGTTTTAGCATGAAGGGGTGTTGAATTTTATCCAAGGACTTTTCTCCATCTATTGAGATAATCATGTGGCTTTTGTCTTTGGTTCTGTTTATGTGATGAATAATGTTTATTGGTATGTGTTTGTTGACCCAGCCTTGCATCCCAGGGATGAAGCCGACTTGATCTTGGTGGATAAGCTTTTTGATGTGCTGCTGGATTTGGTTTGCTAGTATTTTATTGAGGATTTTTGCATCAATGCTCATCAGGGATATTGGCCTGAAATTTACTTTTTCTGTTGTGTCCCTGCCAGGTTTTGGTATCAGGATGATGCTGGCCTCATAAAATGAGTTAGGTAGCAGTCTCTCTTTATCTATTGTTTGGAATATTTTCAGAAGGAATCGTACCAGCTGCTCTTTGTAGTTCTGGTAGAATTCGGCTGTGAATCCGTCTCATCCCGGGCTTTTTTTTTCATTGGTAGGCTATTAATTACTGCCTCAATTTCAGAGCTTGTTATGGGATTCAACATTTTCCTGGTTTAGTCTTGGGAAGGTGTATGTGTCCAGGAATTTATCCATTTTTTTCTAGATTTCCTAGTTTATTTGCGAAGAGGTGTTTATAGTACTATCTGATGGTAGTTTGTATTTCTGTGGGATCAGTGTTGATATCCCCTTTATCATTTTTTATTGTGTCTATTTGATTCTTCTTTCTTTTCTTCTTTATTAGAATGGATAGTGGTCTATCAATTTTGTTGATCTTTTCAAAAACCCAGCTCCTAGATTCATTGATTTTTTGAAGGGCTTTTCGTGTCTCCATCTCCTTCAGTTCTGCTCTGATCTTAGTTATTTCTTGTGTTCAGCTAGCTTTTGAATTTCTTTGCTCTTGCTTCTCTAGCTCTTTTAATTGTAATGTTAGGGTGTGTCAATTTTAGATCTTTCCCACTTTCTCCTATGAACATTTAGCACTAGAAATTTCCCTTTAAACGCTGTGTCCCAGAGATTCTGGTATGTTGTGTCTTTGTTCTCATTGGTTTCAAATAACTTATTTATTTCTGCCTTAATTTCGTTATTTACCCAGCAGTCATTCAGGAGCAGGTTGTTCAGTTTCCATGTAGTTGTGTGGTTTTGAGAGAGTTTCTTAATCCTGAGTTCTAATTTGATTGTACTGTGGTCTGAGAGGCTGTTATGATTTCTGTTCTTTTGAATTTGCTAAGGGGTGTTTTACTTCCAATTATGTGGTCAATTTTAGAATAAGTGTGATGTGGTGCTGAGAAGAACGTATATTCTGTTGATTTGGGGTGGAGAGTTCTGTAGATGTCTATTAGGTCCACTTGGTCCAGAGCTGAGTTCAAGTCCTGAATATCCTTGTTAATTTTCTGTCTCATTGATCTGTCTAATATTGACAGTGGGGTGTTAAAGTCTCCCATTATTATTGTGTGGGAATCTAAGTCTCTTTGTAGGTCTGTAAGAACTTACTTTATGAATCTGGATGTGCCTATATTGGGTGCATATATATTTAGGATAGTTAGCTCTTCTTGTTGCATTGATTCCTTTACCATTATGTAATGGCCTTCTTTGTCTTTTTTATCTTTGTTGGTTTAAAGTCTGTTTTATCAGAGACTAGGATTGCAACCCCTGCTTTTTTTGCTTTCCATTTGCTTGGTAAATATTCCTCCATCCATTCATTTTGAGCCTATGTGTGTCTTTGCATGTGAGATGGGTCTCCTGAATACAGCACACTGATGGATCTTGACTCTTTATCCAATTTGCCAGTCTGTGCCTTTTAATTGTGCCATTTAACCTGTTTACCTTTAAGGTTAATATTGTTATGTGTGAATTTGATCCTGTCATTATGATGCTAGCCAACTATGATGCTTTGCCCATTACTTAATGTAATTTCTTCATCATGTCAATGATCTTTACAATTTTGTATATTTTTGCAGTGGCTGGTACTGGTGTTTCCTTTCCATATTTGGTGCTTCCTTCAGGAGCTCTTGTAAGGCAGGCCTGGTGGTGATGAAGTCTCTCAGCATTTGCTTGTCTGTAAAGGATTTTATTTCTCCTTCACTTATAAAGCTTAGTTTGGCTCAACATGAAATACTGGGTTGAAAATTCTTTTCTTTAACAATGTTGAATATTGGCCCCCACTTGCTTGTGAAGCTTAGTTTGGCTGAATATGAAACACTGGGTTGAAAATTCTTTTCTTTAAGAATGTTGAATATTGGTCTTCACTCTCTTCTGGGTTATAGAGGTTCTGCAGAGAGTTCTGCTGTTAGTCTAATGAGCTCCCTTTGTGGGTAACCTGACCTTTCTCTCTGGCTGCCCTTAACTTTTTTTCCTTTGTTTCAACCTTGGAGAATCTGACAATTATGTGTCTTGGGGTTGCTCTTCTCGAGGAGTATCTTTGTGATGTTCTCTGTATTTCCTGAATTTGAATGCTGGCCTGTCTTACTAGGTTGGGGAAGTTCTCCTGGGTAATGTCCTGAAGAGTGTTTTCCAACTTGGTTCAATTCTCCCCATCACTTTCAGGTACACCAATCAAATGTATGTTTGGTCTTTTCACATAGTACCATATTTCTTGAGGCTTTGTTCATTCCTTTTCATTCTTTTTTCTCCAATCTTGTCTTCAAGCTTTATTTCATTAAGTTGATCTTCAACCTCTGATATCCTTTCTTCTGCTTGATCAATTTGGCTATTGATACTTGTGTATGCTTCATGAAAATGTCTTGCTGTGTTTTTCAGCTCCATCAGGTGATTTGTGTTCTCCTCTAAACTGGTTATTCTAGTTAGCAATTCCTCTAACCTTTTTTCAGGGTTCTTAGCTTCCTTGCATTGGGTTAGAACATGCTCCTTTAACTTGGAGGAGTTTGTTATTACCCACCTTCTGAAGCCTACTTCTGTCAATTCATCAAACTCATTCTCTGTCCAGTTTTGTTCCCTTGCTGGCAAGCAGTTGTGATCCCTTTGAGGAGAAAAGGCATTCTGGTTTTTGGAATTCTCTGCCTTTTTACACTGGTTTTTCCTCATCTTCTTGGATTTATCTACCTTTGGTCTTTGATGTTGGTGACCTTTGGATGGGGTTTTTGTGTGGACGTCCTTTTTGTAGATGTTGATGCTATTCCTTTCTGTTTGTTAGTTTTCCTTCTAACAGTCAGGCCTCTCTGCTGCAGGTCTCCTGAAGTTTGCTGGAGGTCCACTCTAGACCGTGTTTGCCTGGGTATCTCCAGCGGAGGCTTCAGAACAGCAAAGATTGCTGCCTGTTCCTTCCTCTGGAAGCTTCATCCCAGAGGGGCACCCACCATATGCCAGCCAGAGCTCTCCTGCATGAGGTGTCTGTCGATCCCTGCTGGGAGTTGTCTCTCAGTCAAGAAGCACAGAGGTCAGGGACTTACTTGAGGAGGCAGTGTGTCCCTTAGCAGATCTCAAACGCTGTGCTGGGAGATCCACTGCTCTCTTCAGAGCTGGCAAGTAGGAATGTTTAAGTCTGCTGAAGCTGTGCCCACAGCTCTCCCTTCCTCTTGGTGCTCTATCCAAGGGAGATGGTAGTTTTATCTATAAGTCCCTGACTGGGGCTTCTGCCTTTCTTTCACAGATGCCTTGCCCAGAGAGGAAGAATCTAGAGAGGGAATCTGGCTATAGTGGCTTTCCCAAGCTGCAGTGGGCTCTGCCCAGTTCAAACTTCCTGGCGTCTTTGTTTACACTGTGAGGGGAAAACCGCCTACTCAAGCTTTGGTAATTGTGGACGCCCCTCCCCCAACCAAGCTAGAGCATCCCAGGTCAACTTAGACTGCTGTACTGGCAGTGAGAATTTCAAGCCAGTGGATCTTAGCTTGCTGAGCTCTATGGAGGTGGGATCTGCTGAGCTAGACCACTTGGCCCCCTGGCTTCAGTACCCCCTTTCCAGGGGAGTGAACAGTTCTGTCTCACTGGCATTCCATGTGCCACTGGGGTATGAAAGAAAAACTCCTGCAGCTAGCTCGGTGTCTGCCCAAATGGCTTCACAGTTTTGTGCTTGAAACCCAGGGCCCTGGTGGTGTAGGCACCCAAGGGAATCTCCTGGTCTGCAGGTTTTGAAGACCATGGGAAAAGCATAGTATCTGGGCTGGAATGCACTGTTCCTCACAGCACAGTCCCTCATGGCTTCCCTTGGCTAGCGGAGGGAGTTCCCCAAGCCCTTGCACTTCCAGGTTGAGGCAACTCCCCACCCTGCTTCTGCTCACCTTCCGTGGGCTTCACTCACTGTCTAGCCAGTTCCAATGAGATGAGCTTGGTATCTCAGTTAGAAATGCAGAAATCACCTGCCTTCTGTGTTGATCTCACTGGGAGCTGCAAACTGGAGCTGTTCATATTTGGCCATCCTGCCAGCCACTCTTAGTGTCTTTTTAAAGAAAGGTCTTGCTGTTGGCTTGTATTAAAGCTCATAGAATGTTGATCTTAGTGAGAAATCGAGTGCTGTTGATCTAAGAACTAACATTTGTGAAGCATTTAATGTCAACTCTATATGAAAAACTTCAAATGCATTATCTCATTAATCTTCATGAGAACCCTATGAAATTGAGTATTTTACAGATGAAGAAATTAAGGTGTAGACAGATTAAGCCATTTCTCAATACACACAACTTTTACATGGTAGGACTTGGAATAGAGCCCAATTCTTTTGTCTCCAGAGCCTGTGCTCTTATTCAGCACTGTTCGTTATTTTGGGCATAATATAAAGTGGTAAGTGGGTCTTGTGGGTAATACTCTTTAGGCTTCAAACCCTCAGAGAATCTCAGTACATCATTTCTTACATTAGGGTCCAGTTTTTTGTTTTATCAAGATCTTTGCTGCAAAGTCATAACTGTGGGGACTTGATGGCCAAACTGAGAATATGTAAAAGTGTGGACCAGATACCATGCACTTACGTCAGTGGTTCTCAAAGCATGGCACAAGAACTCCTCGTAGTTCTGCAGATCCTTCCCAGCTGTTCATGGAGCTACATATCTTTTTTCCAGCTACATATTTATGTACAGCCAAATTTTCTTTATGTGCTGGAAACAAAACAACATACAGCAACTGATTGAATGCATAAGCAGATCTGAGAATCTGGAAGTCTTGAGCTGGACATTAAAAAGATTTCCAAAAAATGTCACACAATGCCATTCTTCTCATTAATTTTTTTGTTTTTAAAATATAGACATTTTCTCATACAATGTTATTTATAGCAACATGTAATGGGTTTTTTATTATTAATAAATTAATACATATAATTTTTCTAATTTTTAATTTCTTATATGGTAAATATAAAGGGATTTATTTCTCATAAACAACAGCTCTTTGGGGTCCTAAGTAATTTTTAAGAGTGTAAAAGGATCTTGAGACCAAAATATTTGGAATCCACTGTCCTATGCAACTTAAACACCATTGCTGGGCACTAACTTTCTACCAATGTGGCTTCTAGCTCTAGCCTTATCAAACTTGAGCAAGATATAGAAATGAAGTCTATAAATTCACCTCTGTATTTGAAATTATCAGATTCTTTCCTTATTTCTCATAATAATCCCATGAGGCAAGTATTATTTTTTGCAATAAAGACACTACTAAGCCAAACCAAAAATCAATAAAATGAAGTAAGAAAATTAAGAGTCATGCTCCACATCACATGTCATCAGGAAATTACAAACTAAAACAATGAGATACCACTACACACCCATTAGAATTACCAAAAATCCAAAACACTGACAATACCAAATGCTTTCAAAGATAGGGAGCAACAGAAACTCTCATTAATTGCCGATGAGAATGCAAAAGAGTGCAGCCACTTTGGAAGACAGTTGATGGGAGTTTCTTACAAAACTAAACATTTTTTATCATGCAATCCAGTAATTGAGCTTCTTGGTGTTTACCCAAATTAATCTGAAACTTATCTCTACACAAAAACGTGCACGCAGATGGCTATTGCAGCTTTATTTATATTTGCCAAAAATTGAAAGCAACCAAGATGTCCTTCAGTGGGTATATGGATAAAAAACTGTAGTGTATCCATACAATGGAATATTATTCAGCACTAAAAAGAAATGAGGTATTGAGCCCTGAAAAGACATGGGAGAATCCCAAATGCATGTTATTAAATAAAATACATCAATCTTAAAAGGTTACATACTGGGCTGGGCGCAGTGGCTCATGCCTGTAATCCCAGCACTTTGGGAGGCCGAGGCAGGCAGATCATGAGGTCAGGAGATCGAACCATCCTGGCTAACACGGTGAAACCCCATCTCTACTAAAAATACAAAAAATTAGCCGGGTGTGGTGGCGGGCGCCTGTAGTCCCAGCTACTCAGGAGGCTGAGGCAGGATAATGGCGTGAACCCGGGAGGCAGAGCTTGCAGTGAGCCGAGATCGCACCACTGCACTCCAGCCTGGGTGACAGAGTGAGACTCCACCTCAAAAAAAAAAAAAAAAAAAAAAAAGATTGTATACTATACTATCCTAACTATAGAACATTCTGGAAAAGGCAAAACTAGGAAGACATTTTAAAAATCTGATTGCCAGGAGTTAGAGGGGAAGAAGAAATGAATAGGTGGAACACCAAGGATTTTTAGTGCACCGAAACTATTTTCTGTATGATACTATAATGGTAGACACATGCCATCCATAGACTGTGCAACACCAAAGGTGAACCCTGATATAAACGATAGAACTATGGGCTTTGGGTGATAATGGTGTGTCAATGTAGTTCATCGATTGTAACAAAGGTGCCACTCTGATACAGGGATATTATCAGTGGTACAGGCTCTGTACTGGGGGCATATGAGAACTCTCTGTATTTTCTGCTCAATTTTGCTGTGAACCTAAAACTGCTCTAAAAAATAAAGCCTATTTTTTAAAATTAAAGGAGTAAATTTCCTCAGAAGGCAGCTATGTGAGGGAACAGAGGTTACTGTGGAGGACACTAAAGAGGGAGAGTCTTCTGCACCAACTCTCCTGGATACTTCTAGGAATTGGAGATTGATGTCCCAGGTGAATGGCCAAAAGAATAACATGCATTAGTGAATAAAGGTGGGAGGGAATTATCCTCAGATTGTAGACAAAGAAGTAAGACCTGGAGAGGTGAAGAAATGTGTCCATGATCATGCTTAGCAAGAAGCAGCCCAGAAGCTTGTACCCCCAATCTGCTTCACCCTGCATCCCACACTCAGCCAGTGCTCTGCAGCCCACCCAGAGGAAATCCATGGGAAAGCAGAAAGGCGCACCTAACAAAACCTTGTCCAAGAGTTTCCAGAAAACTAATGTAATTGATGAACTATTGGCAAATAGTCAAGAAAGATGAATGCAATTGAAAAAGAGAAATTATCTGTGAAAACCATGACAGTTGATACTATTTTGGGTTCATGTGATTGACATTTTGAAAATTCAAAATATATCCTACACAAATTATCATATGAGCATAATAATATAGGAACAAGGATATCAATTTTCTAATTTTCCTCCCCCCCGAACAGGTAGAAAATTCCCATCAATAAGGGGATGGCTAAATAATGGTGTGTGTGTGTGTGTGTGTGTACACATATTTTGGAATTATAAGCAGCTATATAAACAGACGAAAAAGCTCTCTATATGCTTATGTAAATGTTCCTCCATGAAATGAAATATAGTTGAGTGAAAAAAGTAACATATAACATAAACCTCATGGAAGGAGGTCCATTAAATAATTTACAGGTCTGATATTCAGATTGTTTTCAAATAAAATCAAGGGGCTACTGCTACATGACACTTACCTAGAAGGCTTAATAATGTAAGCACTATGTAGCATTTATGTTTGATCTAGATAGCATACTCACATAGGCAAGCCTGTCTGAAAAAATCTCTAACAGGTTAGTGCAGTCTACAAAGTCAGCTCTTCCTCTGGGCTCTTTTTTAAACAAAACTATATAAATACGTTTTTAAAACAAAACTATATAAATTTGTATTTGTCAGCTTATCTTCTTTCCCCCTCAGCCAGAATATTAGGTCTCTAACATCTAGAACAGTCTCTGCCACACAGTAGATGCTCAACAAACATTTGTTACTTGACTGAATATATATTTCAGTTCAAAACAGTAGAAAATTAATATGAAAGATTAATCAATGGAGAGAAGAAAGTAATAGTTTAAGGTACCTAATCTATTTCAAGCACTTAATTAGATACTTTATACTCGTTATTCTTTTTAATATTCACAAAATTCCTAAAAATAAAAAGAGAAAATTAAGGCTTAGAAAGATTAAATAATTTACCAAAGATTACACATTTAGTCCAGGATTCAAAAGTAGGCCTTCTTGATTTCACAGCGCTTAAGCACATGGTCAAGTGGAATCAGTCATAGAATTCCAGAATCTTCTTGGTGATGTCTTGCATGGTAGCTTGATATCTTGTTTATATTATATTCCCAATAAAAAATAAAATGGAAGTGCAAATCTTGGTGTTCATAGCTCCCTAGAGCAAATAGGTCTAAGAAATATAGCTGTAGATGTAAGAGATCTTGTGGATGCTGTAAATTCATAGAGTGAAAGAAGTTTTTATCGATATCTAAGCTTGTATTATGCAGCATAATTGGTGTTTCCACATTAATCCTCCAAAGCACTCTGAAGGGCAGATCTTATGCTCCCCATTTTGAGACATGAGGAAACTGAGGGTCTGAAAGGTTAAGCAACTTCTCCAAAGTCACATAGATGATGAATGTTCAAGTTTTGAGTTTCCCTAGGTTTGTCTGCCTCCAGAATTCCTGCTCTTCCCAGATTCTTCATGACCTTCTTTATTTAGTGATCAAGACATGGCCTTTCCAGGACATGGCCCTCTTAAATACCAGGCCTCATTCCCTCAAAGGCTCAGATCCAGCCAACCCACAACTGAAAGCCAGGAGAAGCAAGGAGAGGGCTGGGCTGGCCTCCCTGAGCTTTGGCTGAGTACTTTCTGGTAATAACCCTTAAAGACAAAATGTATCAGAAACGAGACCCTACTGCAGATTAAGCCTCACGTTCTCTGTCCTCGTACAATAGAATTTGTCATTAAGTAGCTGTCAGTTTCTTCCAGATCACTGTATTATGTATGGGTTGCAGGTCTACCAATTAGTTTGAGCAAGTGCTAAAAATAAATAAATGATGAGGAGCCTTCTATTTTCATCCAGGATAATTAGGGCCTGCATTTGGGGTGATGAGGTGGAGTGGGGGTGGGGGAAGTCCAAGGAAACATTAAAGACAATGTGCAGCTTTTGAACATCATTCGACAAAGCCAACGGTCCACTCTGCAGTTTCTGTTTACAAATCGACCAACTGCCCCTACTGGGCCCTCTTCCTTGGGTCTAAGGCTGAAGACTGGAGAGAGGCAATTATGGGGTGCTCATGATTTTATTCTTTCTTAAGATCCTCTTATATAACCGATTTGTTGTGCAATCGAGCAGTTGGCAGTTCAAGGAAGCTGGCTCGTACCTTAGATAAGAAGTTGAATTATTCCAGAGGACATTTGGAGGCAGGCAGGCTGGGACACGCCGAGAAGTGATCTGGGCCTCCTACACAGGACATGGTATTTTAGCTGTGAAGTTCCCTATATGTAAGCCACATGAGTCCCCCATTTCCTGAGCATCTGTATTTGGTGAGCACTGGAAACCTCTTGCTTTCCCACTGAAGGCCCCTTGTTTCCTCTTGCTAGAGTCAAAAACATGACCCAGTTACAACAGAGGCACAGAAGAGCAGCTTGGTAGGAAGAGGAGAAGAGGGGAGGGAGGGGAGGGACCAGGCAGTCTCCATATTTGAAAAGAAAAATGATCCCAGAGAATCATAAGCATGTTAATGTACAAGTTCAAGGTTACATACATGCCGAGACACGCACACTCACACACACAGTAACAAACACAACCAGGGCAATAGCCAGTGGTGGCAGACTCAAGTAAGAAGAGGAAAGGGGAGAAAAGAGAATCAAACACATCATGTGGAGAAGCTAAATGATCTGTAAATTGTCAGAGATGGCTTTCTTTTCATGAAAAAATTGGAGCAAATCCTAGAAATCTACATTAGAATGTTTATTTCCTGGCAGATTTGCTGCTCAGTCATAATAGGATGTCAGCGGCCTTCAGTGCCTACATCTTCCCGCATCCCATGAACTCACGTGGGAAATACCTGGAGCCCAGATCTTCCTGAGAGAGCTGCGGAAAAACCTGACACCTGCTCAGGGCTTTTTCATAATCAAAGGTAATGACAGAGAAAATGAACATGCCACTTTCTCCCACTGTCAGCTTATTTTTATTGTGCTCCATTTTCAAATCCTGGGGGTGCATGTGGCAGGTAAATGTCTTTTGTGTGTGTATGTTTTGATAAAAGAAAGATAAGGCCATGCCGTAAGATCCTATACCCAAGGGATTCTAGTGACATGATGGACACTTTAATCTCCATATTTGTGGTCCCTACCGACCGTAATAAAGGTGTTAGAATATCCTGATTTAAAGCTTCTCTCCATTCATAACTGGGTGTGCCTATTCATAGAACCCTGGTCTATTTGGGGAGCAAATAAAAACTTTCCATGACCAAGACAAGGCGGTGAGAGTCATGGACAGGAAGCTGCCTCCTGCCTCCAGCTTTGATGAGGAGAGAAGCATCATCAGACCCTCCAGCTGAGAGGGAGTCTACTTCTTCTGTGCTGCCCTTGGTTGAAGACGTGGTGCACCCCCGCCTCAGTCACTAGCCGCAGGCCTTCTGGAAACAAAAAGGATGGAGGTTGATGATTAGGACAAAGAGAGATGACAGAAACAGAAGGCTGCAGTGTGGAGGTGAGAGAAGTAGAGAATGGAGAGAAGTAGCAGAGTAGGGCTGGAGGTGATGTAAAGGAAGTGAAAAACTGCCCTGGTGCATAGGAATGAAGCCACATAAAGCTGCAATAAATCCACAAATCACCCTCCCCAGAGGGAGATCCTAAGAAGTATGCTGTCTCCCTGGGATGTGCCATGCAATCCCTGCTTACCACTAGGACTTTGGGTTTGCTGGTGGCAAGGGAGGGTGTACAAGCTCAGGAGGGAACCTAAGTGTTGCAAACAAGGGTCTTCATATGGGGATTTTCCCAAGTCTTTTTTCAGGGGAGAAAGCTGAAAAGAAGGAAAACAACCAGGAAGAGACAAGAGGAGAAAGACTGAGATGTTAAAGGAGATGTTTAGGAAGTTCTTTTCCCAGGGAAATCTGCACTGCTCCCCAGTGCTTTGGAGTTGAATGAGCATGTGAGGGGTTGGGAAGAGAGGCTGAATTAGGACTCAGTATGAGGCCTGGTGCAGGGTAGAAACCTTCCACAGCAGGCTCACTGTTTACATCCAGGTTTTTCTCTGAAGATGGTTAGATAAGTTTTCAGTGCAAAATCATAATTCTTATAGCATTTCCCCTTGGTATCTTAACTTCTACAAATACTTAATTTGTCCTGAGACCTGATTTTCGTGTACTTATCAGATAATCTGTCAATAAATTACTGTTTTAAAGAGCTCACTACACACCTAGAACTGAACAAGGCAATTCGAAGGCTATAAAACAAGCAGATAAGATAGTTAATGGCCTCAAGGTGGTTCTAGTCTCCTTGTCTCCAAGGAGGCAGGTAATCTAGGAGACGAAATGTGGCAGTGAAAATATGTATCATAATTATTCTAAGCACAACAGGAGTTCAGAGAATGGAAACAGCCAGAATCATATCCACCATTTACTGGTAATGGCAAGGTCATATGCATCATCATTCTCAACGTTTTATAAACATATTAATATTTTTAATCTTCCCAACAACCTAGTAATATTGTTGTACCCATTTTACAGATAAGAAAGTGAGGCTTAAAGAGGATAGGTAAGTTTTCCATGGTTTCCACACAAAAAGGATCTGAGGTAGGGTTTAAAACTTAAGCTTGTCTGATTTAAACTATGGCGTTTTAACCACAGACATTGCATCTACATTCCACGGTGGGGGGCAGAGAAGGAAAGGAGAAAGACAAAGGCACGCACCAGCTGGGTTTTCCCTTTTATCGGGAAAACCATAGCTCTCCCAGAATTCTTGTGTAGTAGAGTTGCTCATCGGCAGAACTAAGTCATCCACCCCTAGATGCAGGGATAACAGGAAAGATATTTTTACTTGGGTGTGTTGCTATTGACTCCCTCCCCCACGTTACTGGAGCTATTGTAATAAAAAAGGAGGGGAGACTAGATAATAGGCAACCACAGGCATCTGCCTCACTGAGCATCTTTCATACATCATGGCATGATGCTGTTGCAGGGTGCTATGTAGTCTGGACAAGGATATTCAAAGTAGAAATTAGAAGAAAATAAAAAGATCCAAAGAATACTTTAAAGATAAAAATAACTTACTTGAAGATAGATTGAATTGAGGTCCTAAAAAAGAGGGATGAATAAATGATGATTCCTAGGAGAATGGGAATGTGGTGAGCAGTAAAAAGGTAGATTGTATTGGTCAGAAGATAGTGTGGTTTTGTCCATGTTGAGTTTGAAATGATAGTAGGACATCCAAGTAGATATGACCTCTGAGTTGGTAGAAATTACAAATCCTGGGAGCAAAATATTTGCCAGGGATGGAGATGATGGCCTCAAAATGATACTGTAGTGATGGGTAAGTTTATTAAAGCAAAGAGGGTAACAGGACAAAAACAGAGGTCAAAGGATCTTGAAGGAGCAGGCTCACTTACATAAGAGGAAGAAAATGAGCTGAGAAAGTGAAAAAAATTTTCTAGGAGTTCAAAGAAGAATTGGGAAAGTGGACTTTCATAGAATACTGGATTAGAGTGAAATTCAAGATGGAGGTTAATTGTTAAATGTAGCCAAGGAGTTAAAGAGAAAGAGAACTAAGAAAGACTTCTTATTTGGCAAAAAGGAGATAATTACTACCTAGGGCAGCAGAATGGAGAAGAATGGAGGGGAACAGAAGTCAAAAGATTGTTGTTGTTCTCCACAGAGGCCCAGAGCAGCTTTAAGAAGTATGTTTCGAATTAAATAATGGTTTAATTATGTCTTCTATTTATATATTATTTTAATGATGATGTGGTTCTTTAAAATTGTGTTATTCTTACATAGCAGGTATGGCAACTCTTTAAAACCTGAATATTCATGAATCACTTCATTGCCATTCCCTGATCATAGCAGAAAACATGTATTTTGTAGAAGATTATATGGATTAGATAATGGGCAAACAGATAAAGAATACTTTTACACTCTGTGTGTGTGTGTTTTTTTTTTAATCCTCAGTCCTCTTATGTTAAAAATCATCCACCTGTCTTAGCCCTGAAAAGCATTCCCACATGCTCTGTGCCCAACTTCAAAGGCCTGGCACTTCCCAAAGTCCAGCTTCCTTTAAAGTCTTTGAAGTATCTGTGGGAGAAACTGGAGGATTTGAGACAAGCAGTGCCTTTTTGGTCATCTGAGTGCCAAGTCTCCATCACCACTTCTTGAGACTAAAGGCTATTTTGAAAGTGCAATGGTTTCCCCCTTTCTGTGAAAGAATTGCCATCATGAGCTATGGATGCTACAAGAGCAGGGACCCAGTGGGACAGCAAATCTATAGGCCATGATTTGTAAGGATGTGGAACATTCACAGGTTTAAAAACATTCCATTTAAATAATTTCTCAATAAGATGAAAGCAATGAGTCATTTGAAAAATGCATCAATACTTTACAGTTGTTCCCCAATTCAAGTCCGCAGAAGACACTTTAGGAGTATTTCTCAAAGTGTTATTATATAAGATGACTTTAGGTAATATAGAATGAGCACTTGATTAGTCAGCATAGGTTAAGTTAGGCTGCAGTAACGAATGACCTATAAGAAAATCTCAGTGGCTTACAATGAAAAACATTTATCTCCCACTCCCAAACCTGTAGGTTGCCAGTGGGTTTCAGCTTTGTTTCATATTTTCTTCTTTTCAGTACTAGGCTAAAGTAGAGTCTTGAGGCTGGGAAAGAATTGTGACCAGTCCAGGAAATGCCACTTAAATCTTCTGCTTAGGAGCAGCAAACATCACTGGACAAAGCCAGTCAAGTGACTGAGCCTGACATCAACAGAGATGGAAATGAGACCATCCCAGTACAGTGGTAGGGCTCAGTGGGGTAGAGTAGCAAACATTCTGAACAAATTACTTTAATTATAATATATTTGTTTTAATGTATATTATGGAAATGTAATCAAACCTATGATTTCACATATAGTATTTTCTAAAATGCTGAAGTAAAAACATGAACCAATGTGAAGAGTGATTCTATGTAAACAGTGGTACATTTGGCATGATGAGATGACAAAAATCATGATGGTGATGTACAGATGACTAGAGTTTGGAAAACAACATGCTAAAGTGTCAAGTGGTGTCTCTTTTCCTCTTAGTAAATAAAGGACATTAAATACAACTAGCTTCTTATTTGTTGACTGAGAAACCAACAAAGACTCTGGATCCTTATCAAGCACATCAGAGGCTGTCTATTTGTACTTTAGATAGATACAGATAGAGAACAAAGAGGGTGTTATGGACTTAACTGTGTGCCCCTAAAATTCATATGTTGAAGCTCTAACCCCCAATGTAACTGTATTTAGAAACAGGCTTTTTTTTTTTTTTTTTTTTTTAACTGGAGACGGAGTCTCGCTCTGTCGCCCAGGATGGAGTGCAGTGGTGCAATCTCGGCTCACTGCAACCTCTGCCTCCTGGGTTCACTCCATTCTCCTGCCTCAGCCTCCCGAGAAGCTGGGACTACAGGCACCCGCCACCATGTCCGGCTAATTTTTTTTATTTTTAGTAGAGATGGGGTTTAGAGACAGGGCTTTTACAAAGGTAATCGAGTTTAAATGAGGTCATAAGGGTGGGGCCCTAATGTACCAGGTCGGGTGACCTCATAAGAAGAGGAGACAAAACCAGAGTGCGTGCTGTCTGTCTGTGCACATGGAAAAGAGGTCATGAGAAGAGGCAAAGAGGTCATGAGGACATCCTGAGAAGGCAGTCTTCTTACAAATCAGGAAGTGAGACCTCACCATAAACCAAATTTTCTGGCACCTTGATCTTGGACTTCCAGACTCCAGAACTGTGAGAACTTAATTTCTGTTGTATAAATCACCCAGGTTTTGGTATTTTGTAACACAAGCTGACTAATACAGAGGGTAATATTAAACAAACATTTATAGAGCACTAATTACATGCCAAAATGTTATATTAGTACCTGTAGAGGATACAGAGATAAATCATGTGTGCATTGTCCTCAAGGGAAATGGAAACATGTACAGAAATGATTTTTACTTGCATAAAAAGACAAGTCGCAGATATACGTCATTTTATTGGGCTTTGCTTTATTGCGCTTCACAGATATTGCATTTTTACAAATTGAGATTTGTGGCAACCCTGTGTCAATCAAGTCTATCCGTGCCATTTTTCCGAGAACATGTGCTCACTTCATGTTTCTGTGTTAGTACTTTTTAGCAATATGATATTTTTAAATTAAGGCATGTACATTTTTTAGACATAATGCAATTGCACATTTAATAGACTACAATAGAGTGTAAACATAACTTTTTTTATTATGCTTTAAGTTCTAGGGTACATGTGCACAATATGCAGATTTGTTACATAGGTATACATGTGCCATGTTGGTTTGCTGCACCCATTAACTTGTCATTTACATTACATTAGGTATTTCTCCTAATGCTATTCCTCCCCCTGGCCCCCACCCCATGACAGGCCCCCATGTGTGATGTTCCCTGCCCTGTGTCCAAGTGTTCTCACTGTTCAATTCCCACCTAAGTTTGGTTTTCTGTCTGCAATAGTTTGCTCAGAATGATGGTTTCCAGCTTCATCCATGTCTCTGCAAAGGACATGAACTCATCCTTTTTTATGGCTGTATAGTATTCCATGGTATATATGGACCACATTTTCTTAATCCAGTCTATCATTGATGGACACTTGGGTTGGATCCAAGTTTTTGCTATTGTGAATAGTGCCACAATAAACATACGTGTGCATGTGTCTTTATAATAGCATGATTTATAATCCTTTGGGTATATACCCAGTAATGAGATCGCTGGGTCAAATGGTATTTCTAGCTCTAGATCCTTGAGGAATCACCACACTGTCTTCCACAATGGTTGAACTAGTTTACACTCCCACCAACAGTGTAAAAGTGTTCCTATTTCTCCACATCTTCTCCAGCATCTGTTGTTTCCTGACTTTTTAATGATTCTAACTGGTGTGAGATGGTATTCTAACTGGTATAAGATGGTATCTCATTGTGGTTTTGATTTGCATTTTTCTGATGACCAGTGATGATGAGCATTTTTTCATGTGTCCGTTGGTTGCATAAATGTCTTCTTTTGAGAAGTGTCTCTTCATATCCTTTGCCCACTTTTTGATGAGGTTGTTTTTTTCTTATAAATTTGTTAAAGTCCTTTGTCGATTCTGTATATTAGCCCTTCATCAGATGGGTAGATTGCAAAAATCTTCTCCCATTCTGTAGGTTGCCTGTTCACTCTTTTTGCTGTGTAGAAGCTCTTTAGTTTAATTAGACCCCATTTGTCTATTTGGGTTTTTGTTGCCATTGCTTTTGGTGTTTTAGTCATTAAGTCCTTGCCTAGGTATTCTTCTAGGGTTTTTAGGACTAACATTTAAGTCTTTAATCCATCTTGAATTAATTTTTGTATAAGGTGTAAGGAAGGGATCCAGTTTCAGCTTTCTACATATGGCTAGCCAGTTTTCCCAGGACCATTTATTAAATAGGGAATCCTTTCCCCATTGCTTGTTTTTGTCAGGTTTGTCAAAGATCAGATGGTTGTAGATATGTGGCATTATTTCTGAGGCCTCTGTTCTGTTCCATTGGTCAATATATCTGTTTTGGTACCAGTGCCATGCTGTTTTGGTTACTGTAGCCTTGTAGTATAGTTTGAAATCAGGTAGCACGATGCCTCCAGCTTTGTTCTTTTTGCTTAGGATTGTTTTGGCAATGTGGGCTCTTTTTTGGTTGCATATGAACTTTAAAGTAGTTTTTCCAGTTCTGTGAAGAAAGTCAATGGTAGCTTGATGGGGATGGCATTGAATCTATAAATTGCCTTGGGCAGTATGGCCATTTTCACGATATTGATTCTTCCTATCCATGAGCATGGAATGTTCTTCCATTTGTTTGTGTCCTCTTTTATTTCACTGAGCAGTGGTTTGTAGTTATCCTTGAAGAGGTCCTTCACATCCCTTGTAAGTTGGATTCCTAGGTATTTTATTCTCTTTGTAGCAATTGTGAATGGGAGTTCACTCATGATTTCACTCTCTGTTTGTCTGCTATTAGTGTATAGGAATGCTTGTGATTTTTGCACATTGATTTTGTATCCTGAGACTTTGCTGAAGTTGCTTATCAGCTTAAGGAGATTTTGGGCTGAGACAATAGGGTTTTCTGAATATACAATCATGTCATCTGCAAACAGGGATAATTTGACTTCCTCTTTTCCTAATTGAATGCCATTTATTTCTTTCTCTTGCCTAACTGCCATGGCCAGACCTTCCAATACTATGTTGAATAGGAGAGGTGAGAGAGGGCATCCCTGTCTTGTGGCAGTTTTCAAAGGGAATGCTTCCAGTTTTTGCCCATTCAGTATGATATTGGCTGTGGGTTTGTCTTAAATAGCTCTTATTATTTTGAGATACATTCCATCAAGACCTAGTTTATTGAGAGTTTTTAGCATGAAGGGCTGTTGAATTTTGTCAAAGGCCTTTTCTGTATCTATTGAGATAATCATGTGGTTTTTGTCTTTGGTTCTGTTTATATGATGGATTACGTTTATTGATTTGTGTATGTTGAACCACCCTTGCATCCCAAGGATGAAGCTGACTTGATCTTGGTGGATAAACTTTTTGATGTGCTGCTGGATTTGGTTTGCTAGTATTTTATTGAGGATTTTTGCATCGATGTTCATCAGGGATATTGGTCTAAAATTCTCTTTTTTTGTTGTGTCTCTGCCAGGCTTTGGTATCAGGATGATGCTGGCCTCATAAAATGAGTTAGGGAGGATTCCCTCTTTTTCTATTAATTGAAATAGTTTCAGAAGGAGTCGTACCAGCTCCTCCTTGTACCTCTGGTAGAATTCAGCTATGAATCTGTCTGGTCCTGGACTATTTTCATTGGTAGGCTATTAATTATTGCCTCAATTTCAGAGCCTGTTATTGGTCTATTCAGGGATTCAACTTCTTCCTGGATTAGTCTTGGGAGGGTGTATGTGTCCAGAATTTATCCATTTCTTCTAGATTTTCTAGTTTATTTGCATAGAGGTGTTTATAGTATTCTCTGATGGTAGTTTGTATTTCTGTGGTATTGGCAATGATATCCCCTTTATCATTTTTTATTGCATCTATTTCTTTCTTCTCTCTTTTCTTCTCTATTAGTCTTGCTAGTGGTCTATCAATTTTGTTAATCCTTTCAAAAAACCAGCTCCTGGATTCATTGATTTTTTGAAGGTTTTTTTAATGTCTCTATCTCCTTCAGTTCTTCTCTGATCTTAGTTGTTTCTTGCCTTCTGCTTGCTTTTGAATTTGTTTGCTCTTGTTTCTCTAGTTCTTTTAACTGTGATGTTAGGATGTCGATTTTAGATCTTTCCTGCTTTCTCCTGTGGGCATTTAGTGCTATAAATTTCCTTCTACACACTGCTTTAAATGTGTCCCAGAGATTCTCGTATGTTGTGTCTTTGTTCTCATTGGTTTCAAAGAACATCTTTATTTTTGCCTTCATTTCGTTATTTACCCAGTAATCATTCAGGAGCAGGTTGTTCAGTTTCCATGTAGTTGTGTGGTTTTCAGTGAATTTCTTAGTCCTGAATTCTAATTTGATTGCACTGTGGTCTGAGAGACAGTTTGTTGTGATTTCTGTTATTTTATATTTGCTGAGGAGTGCTTTACTTCCAACTATGTGGTCAATTTTGGAATAAGTGTGATGTGGTGCTGAGAAGAATGTATATTCTGTTGATTTGGGATGGAGAGTTTTGTAGATGTCTATTAGGTCTGCTTGGTGCAGAGCTGAGTTCAAGTCCTGGATATCCTTATTAACCTTCTGTCTCGTTGGTCTGTCTAATATTGACAGTGGGGTGTTAAAGGCTCCCATTATTATTGTGTTGGAGTCTAAGTCTTTTTGTAGGTCCTAAGGACTTCCTTTATGAATCTGGGTGCTTCTGTATTGGGTGCATATATATTTAGGATAGTTAGCTCTTCTTGTTGCATTGATCCCTTTACCATTATGTAATGGCCTTCTTTGTCTTTTTGATCTTTGTTGGTTTAAAGTCTGTTTTATCAGAGACTAGGATTGCAACCCCTGAATTTTTTGCTTTCCATTTGCTTGGTAGATCTTCCTCCATCCTTTTATTTTGAGCCTGTGTGTGTCTCTGCACGTGAGATGGGTCTCCTGAATATAGCACACTGATGGATCTTGTCTCTTTATCAAATTTGCCAGTCTGTGTCTTTTAATTGGGGCATTTAGCCCATTTACATTTAAGGTTAATACTGATATGTGTGAATGTGATCCTGTCATTATGATGTTAGTTGGTTATTTTGCCCATTAGTTGATGCAGTTTCTTCTTAGCATCGATGGTCTTTATAATTTGGCATGTTTTTGCAGTGGCTGGTACTGGTTGTTCCTTTCCATGTTTACTTCTTCCTTAGGGAGTTCTTGTAAGGCAGGCCTGGTGGTGACAAAATGTCTCAGCCTTTGCTTGTCTGTAAAGGATTTTATTTCTCCTTCACTTATGAAGCTTTGTTTGGCTGGATATGAAATTCTGGGTTGAAAATTCTTTTCTTTAAGAATGTTGAATGTTGGCCCCCACTCTCATCTGGCTTGTAGAGTTGCTGCCAAGAGATCTGCTGTTAGTCTGATGGGCTTTCCTTTCTGGGTAACCCGACCTTTCTCTCTGGCTGCCCTTAACATTTTCCCCTGCATTTCAACCTTGGTGAATCTGACAATTATGTGTCTTGGGGTTGCCCTTCATAGATACACACAAAGGAGTATCTTTGTGGTGTTCTCTGTACTTCCTGAATTTGAATGTTGGCCTGCCTTGCTAGGTTGGGGAAGTTCTCCTGGATAATATCCTGAAGAGTGTTTTCCAACTTGGTTCCATTCTCCCTGTCACTTTCAGGTACACCAATCAAACGTATATTTGGTCTTTTCACATAGTCCCATATTTCTTGGAGGCTTTGTTTGTTTCTTTTTACTCTTTTTTCTCTAAACTTCTCTTCTCACTTTATTTCATTAATTTGATCTTCAATCACTGGTGCCCTTTCTTCCACTTGTTTGAATTAGCTATTGAAGCTTGTGCATGCATCACGTAGTTCTCATGTCATGTTTTTCAGCTCCCTCAGGTCATTTAAGGTCTTCTCTACACTGTTTATTCTAGTTAGCCATTTGTCCTATCTTTTTTCAAGGTTTTTAGCTTCCTTGCGATGGGTTCGAACATCCTCCTTTAGCTAGGAGCAGTTTGTTATTACTGACCCTCTGAAGCCTACTTCTGTCAACTCATCAAAGTCATTCTCTGTCCAGCTTTGTTTCATTGCTGGCGAGGAGCTGCAATCCTTTGGAGGAGAAGAAGTGCTCGGTTTTTATAATTTTCAGCTTTTGTGCTCTGGTTTCTCCCCATCTTTGTGGTTTTATCTACCTTTGGTCTTTGATGCTGATGACCTAAGGCTGGGGTTTTGGTATGGATGTCCTTTTTGTTGATGTTGATGCTATTCCTTTCTGTTTGTTAGTTTTCCTTCTAAGAGTGAGGTCCCTCAACTGCAGGTCTGTTGGAGTTTGCTGGAGGTCCACTCCAGACCCTGTTTGCCTGGGTATCACCAGCAGAGGCTGCAGGACAGCAAATATTGCAGAACAGCAAATATTGCTGCCTGCTCCTTCCTCTGGAAGCTTCGTCCCAGAGGGGCACCCGCCTGTATGAGGTGTAAGTCAGCCCCTACTGGGAGATGTCTCCCAGTTAGGCTACATAGGGGTCAGAAATCCACTTGAGGAGGCAGTCTGTCCATTCTCAGAGCTCAAACACCATGCTCGGAGAACCACTGCTCTCTTCAGAGCTGTCAGACAGGGACATTTAAGTCTGCAGAGGTTTCTGCTGCCTTTTTGTTCAGCTATGCCTTGCCCCCACAGGTGGGGTCTACAGAGGCAGCAGGCCTTGCAGAGCTGTGTGGGCTCCATCCAGTTCGAGCTTCCCTGGCCACTTTGTTTACCTACTCAAGCCTCAGCAATGGTAGATGCCCCTCCCCCTGCCAGGCTGTTGCCTTGCAGGTTGATCTCAGACTGCTGCGCTAGCAGTGAGAAAGGCTCCATGGGTGTGGGACCCACTGAGCCAGGTGCAGGATATAATCTCCTGGTGTGCCATTTGCTAAGACCATTGGAAAAGCTCAGTATTTGGACAGGAGTGTCCCAGTTTTCCAGGTACAGTCTGTCATGGCTTTTCTTGGCTAGGAAGGGGAAATCCCCCAACCCCTTGTACTTCCTGGGTGAGGCGATTCCCCACCCTGCTTCAACTCACCCTCCGTCCAACCAGGCCCAATGAGATGAACCAGTTACCTCAGTTGGAAATGCAGAAATCACCATCTTCTGCGTTGATCATGCTGGGAGCTGTGGACCAGAGCTGTTCCTATTTGGCCATCTTGGAATGGAATCTCCATAACTTTTATATATATTGAGAAACAAAAAAAAAGTGTGTCTCATTTTATTGCAATATTCACTTTATTGTGGTGGTCTGGAACCAAACCCACAGTATATTTGGAGTATTCCAGCACAGGCAAAATTCTTGGGAGTTCAGGGTGGGAACTGGTGGAATTATGGCAGGGTCAATAGTAGAGATGCTAATTAATGTTTAGAGTATAATAAGAGAAGGAAAGGAAAGATCATTTCAGGTGGAGGGCATAGAAGATGTCAAGGTGCAGAGGTGGGGATGTAGAGTGGTAGAAAGCTAGCTGGGACCAGAGTGTAAAAGGACTTAAGTTACCTGACAATAGGCATAATTGCTTTCCTGTAGGCACTTTGAGGACACATTTTAAGTTGGAGCATGGCTTTGATCAGATCTGGGTTTAAAAGAGTATCTTGTAGCCATGAAATGAATTAGATGGGGGAGAGATGTTTGGTAAAGGAAGGAGCAAAGAAAGGAAGGCAGAAAGCAGGGAGAGTAATCTAGATCAGAGACTTCTGCAACTTTTTTTCTTTCTCTTTCTTTCTTCTTTCTTTCTTTCTCTTCCCTTTCCTTCCTTTCTTCCTTCCTTTTTCCCCTCCCTCCCTCTCTCCTTCTCCCTTCCTTCCTTCCTTCCTTTCTTTCTCTTTCTTTTTTCTTTCTTTCTTTCCTTCTTCTTTCTTTCTTTCCTTCCCTTTCCCTTCCTTCCCTTTTCCCTCCCTCCCTCCCCCTTTCTTTCTTTCCCTCTTTCTTTCTGTCTTTCTTCTTTCTTTCTTTCCTTCTTTCCTTCCTTCCTTCTTTCTTTTTCTCTTTCTTTCTTTTTTAATGTTCTTTTTGTCCAATCGTAGGTTTTGGGGGAACAGGTGGTATTTGGTTACATGAGTTAGTTCTTTAGTGGTGCTTTCTGAGATTTCAGTGCACCCATCACCTGAGCAGTATACACTGAACCAAATTTGTAGCCTTTTATCACTCACCCCTTTCCCAGCCATTCCCCCTGAGTCCCCAAAGTCCATTGTATCATTCTTATGCCTTTACATCCTCATAGCTTAGCTCCCATCTATAAATGAGAACATACAATGCTTGGTTTTCCATTCGTGAGTTACTTCACTTAGCATAATAGTCTCCAATCCCATCCAGGTTGTTGTGAATGCCATTAATTCATTCCTTTTTATGGCTGAATAGTATTCCATCATACATATATATATACTACAGTTTCTTTACCCACTTATTGATTGATGGGAATTTGGGCTGGTTCCATATTTTTGCAATTGCAAATTGTGCTGCTATAAATATATGTCCAAGTACCTTTTTCATATAACGACATCTTTCCCTCTGGGTAGATACCCAGTGGTGGGATTGTTGAATCAAATGTTAGTTTTACTTTTAGTTAAGGAATCTCCACACTGTTTTTCATAGTGGTTTTACTAGTTTACATTCCCACCAGCAATGTAGGAGTGTTCAGTGTTCACTGCATCCACACCAACATCTATTATTATTCTATCTTTTGATTCTGGCCATTTTTGTGGGAGTAAGGTGGTATCACATCACGGTTTTGATTTGCATTTCCCTGATCATTAGTGATGTTGAGCATTTTTTCATACATTTGTTGGCCACTTGTATATCTTCTTTTGAGAATTGTCTATTCATGTCCTTAGCCCACTTTTTGATGGGATTGTTTTTTTCTTGCTAATTTGTTTAAGTTCCTTAAAGACTCTGGATATTAGTACTTTGTCAGATGTATAGATTATGAAGATTTTCTTCCACTCTGTGGGTTGTCTGTTGACTCTGCTGAGTTCCTTTTGCTGTGCAAAGCTCTTTAGTTTAATTTAGTTCCACCTATTTGTCTTTGTTTTTGTTGCATTTGCTTTTGGGAGCTTGGCCATGAAATCTTTGCCTAAGCCAATGTCTAGAAGGGTTTTTCTGATGTTACCTTCTAGTATTTTTATAGTTTCAGGCTTAGATTGAACTATTTGATCCATCTTGATTTGATTTTGGCATAAAGTGAGAGATGAGGATCCAGTTTCATTCTCCTACATGTGGCTTGCCAATTATCCCAGCACCATTTGTTGAATAGGTTGTCCTTTTCCCACTTTATGTTTTTGTTTGCTTTGTTGAAGATCAGTTGGCTGTATGTATTTGGGTTTATTTCTGGATTCTCTATTCTGTTCCATTGGGGTATCTGCCATTTTTATGCCAGTATCATGTTGTTTTGGTGACTATGGCCTTATAGTATACTTTGAAATCAGGTAATGTGATGCCTCCAGATTTGTTCTTTTTGCTTAGTCTTGGTTTAGCTATGTGGGCTCTTTTTTTGGTTCCTTGTAAATTTTGGAGTTTTTTCTCTCATTCTGTGAAGAAAGATGGTGGTATTTTGATGGGAATTGAATAGAATTTGTAGACTGCTTTTGGCAGTATTGTCATTTTCACAATATTGATTCTACTCATCCATAAGCATGGGATGTGTTTTCATTTGTTTGTGTCGAGAGACATCTTCAATTTCAGAGTGAAAGGTGGAAAGGGCCTGGCCTAGGGAAGTGGGTTTGGGGGGTGAATGGAGACAAGACACAAATTAGATTGATGTGAGAGGCAAAGAAGATGGAAGGATAAGAAGTAATGCTGGAGTATAGAAACCACACAGCAAAATACACTTTCAAATAGTGATTCTTAAACTGTATTGAATTAGGACCCCTTTGGAAAAAATCCTGACCCTTTTCACAGAAAAATACATGTGCACATGCATGTGCACACACACACACACACACACACACACACACACATCATTTTGCCTTCAATTTCCAGGGTTCATAATATCCCTATAATCTATCCATGGATCCTAGGTTAAGAAACCCCAGGAATCTGTTGACTGCTTGGTTTTGTTGTCAATGAAATCTTTGACCCTCAAATTATTTTCCTATGATTACTGCTCCCTCCTAAAAATTGAATAGAGCTAATATTTTTCTGAAAATTGAAGCTTCTGATTAATCAAGATTTCACTATCTCTATCTTGTTATGTATACATTTCTTTATAGCTATATAGCCAGTAGTTTCTCAGGAAGACAACTTAAAAGACTGTAAGCATTAGCCAACAATCTGCAATCCTCCAGTCATTGCCCATGGGAGTGAGGAGAACTTGAGTAAAGGAAGAAGCAGGACCTGTTGGGAGGGGACAGGGAGGCCATGAAGGGAGTTCAGTTCATGTACCTGGCATATGCTGGAAAATGGAAAATGAAGAGAGTGTTGGGGTTCAGAAAACATCCTGGGGTTCTGAGGCCAAAATGAAGGCCTCAGAAGCAAAAATTTTTCTCTGACCTTCTCCAGCCCTTTTGTCTGTTAGTGTCATTCTCCCCCAAGGCTAGCCAAAGAAACTAGAATCCCTCGTCCCTAGAGCAGGTCATAGAAACTAGAACTCCTTGTCCCCAAAGCCAGCCATTAAACATAAAAATCTTACTCTAACTTTCCTTCTGCCTTTCTGTATAAAAACTGGCCATAGAGAAATGACGTGACCCATCTTGTTTGACTCTAGGTCATGGGACCCCAATTCCAGGGAAGGCCCTGTTTCATACCCCTTCATACCCAGGAGGAAGGAATGACACACAGAAGCCAAGAGGAATCTAGACTGACAGGCCTCACTGGGCTTCCCCAATCAGTCCTCTAGCATCAGATCATAACCTTTTTGTCCAAATATAGGTCTACATAGCTGTCCATACTTTGTTGAACCTAAGCATAAAAATGAACAGTTTCTCCTTTACCATTGGATCTTCATTCTGTATTCATTCATTCTAAATTTGTATGCCCTTTCTCCAATTAACCTGCCTTTTGCGAGTTGATTGTTCAGCAAACCTTCCATAGTCAAGGAAGAAGCTTTCCCTTGGACCCTACAAGGGTGAGGAGGAATGAAATGACAACATAAAACAATTCAGAGTCTTCCAGCCAATTGGCCATTAGAAAGCTAAGTTTTCATGCCCGCCTCACCACCACAATACCTTTCCACATCAAGCAGAGAGGCAACTCATAAGCTCCCAAAGCCTCCAACTTATATGGCATCTTCAGGTATGGTTCACCATGGTGCAAGAGCCCAACACAGACTCTTGGTACCCATTGTCTACTCCAGCTATAATTCAGAATTATGTAGGGGTATTGGAAAACAAAAGTGTTGGTGCTACGGCTTCATCCTGGACTAACTGAGACAAAACTTCTGCAGGTGGGAACCAGACATCTGTATTTTTTTCTGTCATCCCAGGTGATGCTGATGCACAGTTGAGGGGTGTGAAAAATCAAGCAAAACTCTCCATGAATGCTGAATGACAATCACAAGCTCTGTTTGTTGAGGATCTGGAATGAGTTCTGCCAGCTGCCTTTGGCCCAGATCTCCATGGAGTGACTCATCATACCTCTGCATTTCTGGGAATTTGGAATGTTCTTTTATGATTTTTTAATTAAGGAAAAAAGTGTTTTGCTTAGAATATATATATCTACATATTTGAAAGAAAATACACCAAAATGTCGAGTGTTCATTTTGAGGTAGGAGGATCATAGGTAGTTTTTACTTTTTGGGTTGCATGTTACATTTTCTATAAGGGACCATGTATTTCTAACAAAGGTTAGTTAAATAATTACTTAATATTATTTAGGGAAAAGACCCTAGAATAACTTTTGATTTGAATATGTGGAGAGCCTTGGAATCTTAAACTATATCCTAAGGAGAGCATCCTGCTGGAGAGAAATTCTTGAGTCAAAAGAAGGTGGGGTTTGAGTGAAATTGGGGAAAACAAAGAAGGAAACAATGAAGAAAAAGGGAGAAAACTTAAGAAAGGAGATAAAAACAGAAGCCCAAGCCATCCAGAACAGGAAGCGAGGATGAGAAAGAAGGAAGATGGAGCTTAAAATACACACTTCTGAAAATTGAGGAGTTCCCAAAAACAAGAATTTTTCCTAAATGTGTTGATGGTTCTGAGCCAGAGGTCAGTGGAGAGTTTGATTAACCACAACAAGATATCTTTGGAATCCTAAACTGAACATTGAACACAGAAAGTGAATTAATCTAGATTCTTAAAGAGCATAGCCCATTTATCTCAATGCCTCTCCTCCATCAAAACCAAGTTGATGGTAAGATAAAGTTGAGCCCTCATGAAAGGATTTGTTAAAGCCAAACTGGAGTGAACGTTTGAAATTAGAGGAAGCATTTAGATGGTAAATAGAACATGAATGATGGACAGAGAAGAGAGAATTGAAAAAAAAAATCTAATAGCCATTGTTTTTCTCTTTAAATTATCCCATAGATAGCTGACATACGTCTGGTTTGAGTAAAAATTTTCCAATCTGAAATACAGAAGCAACAAGAAAAGCTAACACTGACAGCTTTATCCTTTGAAGATTAAATCTAAGCCATCAGCAATCCACAATCATCTCCCTGTCTAGTGGTTGAGTCCTTTTTCTAAGCCATGTCCTTTTGACACAAGTGACACAAACATGACTTTTAACCCAGTTAGAGCAGCTCTCTAGATGGCATTTTCTGTCCTTGTGCAGAGGGAACGTTTGCTGAAAGCTGACACTTCACTTCCTGGAAGGCAGAATGAGGTTTGTGGTTCTTGGGCACCCTTGTCCCTTGAGACTCTCTTCCCTGTCACAGAGGTGTTAGTGAACTGTCCCCAGCTAACATTTAAACTGCCAGTCTCCCTGGATCAGCAGAAGGCAGCATAAATTGGAGCTAAGAGGCTCTCCTCAGCTCTTCTGGCTACCTAGGAAGAAAAAATTCTTAGTGTCCAATTAGAAATTCCTCCATAGAGGACCTGTCCTGCCCTGACCTGTCCTCCCCAAAGTCCACCCGCATCACCCAGAGCTGGGGCTTGCTCAGTCCTAACAGGACCCTCTGTATGAGTGGACAGATGGAATAAAGGTCAGGTTTAGTGGGTCAATACTTTGTAGAAAGCACTTTGATTACTGTAGCCTTGTAGTATAGTTTGAAGTCAGGTAGCACGATGCCTCCAGGTTTGTTCCTTTTGCTTAAGATTGTCTTGGCAATGCGGGCTCTTTTTTGGTTCCATATGGACTTTAAAGTAGTTTTTTTCCAATTCTGTGAAGAAAGTCAATGGTAGCTTGATGGGGATGGTATTGAATCTATAAATTACCTTGGGCAGTATGGCCATTTCCATGATATTGATTCTTCCTATCCATGAGCATGGAATGTTCTTCCATTTGTTTGTGTCTTCTTTTATTTTGTTGAGCAGTGGTTTGTAGTTCTCCTTGAAGAGGTCCTTCACATCCCTTGTAAGTTGGATTCCTAGGTATTTTATTCTCTTTGTAGCAATTGTGAATGGGAGTTCACTCATGATTTGACTCTCTGTTTGTCTGTTATTGGTGTATAGGAATGCTTGTGATTTTTGCACATTGATTTTGTATCCTGAGATTTTGCTGAAGTTGCTTATCAGCTTAAGGAGATTTTGGGCTGAGACAATGGGGTTTTCTAAAGATGCAATCATGTCATCTGCGAACAGGGATAATTTGACTTCCTCTCTTCCTAATTGAATACCATTTATTTCTTTCTCTTGCCTAACTGCCCTGGCCAGAACTTCCAACACTATGTTGAATAGGAGAGGTGAGAGAGGGCATCCCTGTCTTGTGCCAGTTTTCAAAGGGAATGCTTCCAGTTTTTGCCCATTCAGTATGATATTGGCTGTGGGTTTGTCTTAAATAGCTCTTATTATTTTAAGACACGTTCCATCAAGACCTAGTTTATTGAGAGTTTTTAGCATGAAGCGCTGTTGAATTTTGTCAAAGGCCTTTTCTGTATCTATTGAGATAATCATGTGGTTTTTGTCTTTGGTTCTGTTTATGTGATGGATTACATTTATTGATTTGTATATGTTGAACCAGCCTTGCATCCCAAGGATGAAGCTGACTTGATCCTGGTGGATAAACTTTTTGATGTGCTGCTGGATTCGGTTTGCCAGTATTTTATTGAGGATTTTTGCATCAATGTTCATCAGGGATATTGGTCTAAAATTCTTTTTTGCTGTGTCTCTGCCAGGCTTTGGTATCAGGATGATACCTCATAAAATGAGTTAGGGAAGATTCTCTTTTTTCTATTGATTGGAATAGTTTCAGAAGGAATGGTACCAGCTCCTCTTTGTACCTCTGGTAGAATTCGGCTGTGAATCCATCTGATACTGGACTTTTTTTCATTGGTAGGCTATTAATTATTGCCTCAATTTCAGAGCCTGTTATTGGTCTATTCAGGGATTCAACTTCTTCCTGGATTAGTCTTGGGAGGGTGTATGTGTCCAGAATTTATCCATTTCTTCTAGATTTTCTAGTTTATTTGCATAGAGGTGTTTATAGTATTCTCTGAGGGTAGTTTGTATTTCTGGGGGATCGGTGGTGATATTCCCTTTATCATGTTTTATTGCATCTATTTCATTCTTCTCTCTTTTCTTCTTTATTAGTCTTGCTAGTGGTCTATCAATTTTGTTAATCTTTTCAAAAATCCAGCTCCTGGATTCAATGATTTTTTGAAGGTTTTTTTTGTCTCTATCTCCTTCAGTTCTGCTCTTAGTTGTTTCTTGCCTTCTGCTTGCTTTTGAATTTGTTTGCTCTTGTTTCTCTAGTTCTTTTAATTGTGATGTTAGGATGTCGATTTTAGATCTTTCCTACTTTCTCTGTGAGCATTTAGTGCTATAAATTTCCCTCTACACACTGCTTTAAATGTGTCTCATAAATTCTGGTACATTGTGCCTTTGTTCTCATTGGTTTCAAAGAATATCTTTATTTCTGCCTTCATTTTGTTATTTACCCTGTAGTCATTTAGGAGCAGGTTGTTCAGTTGCCATGTAGTTGTGAGGTTTTGAATGAGTTTCTTAGTCCTGAGTTCTAATTTGATTGCACTGTGGTCTGAGAGACAGTTTGTTGTGATTTCTGTTCTTTTACATTTGCTGAGGAATGGTAGTGGTACCAAAACAGAGATATGGACTGATGGAAGAGAACAGAGGCCTCAGAAGTAATATCACACATCTATAAACATCTGATCTTTGACAAACCTGACAAAAACAAGCAATGGGGAAAGGATTCCCTATTTAATAAATTGTGCTGGGATAACTGGCTAGCCATATATAGAAAGCTGAAACTGGGTCCCTTCCTTACACCTTATACAAAAATTAATTCAAGATGGATTAAAGACTTAAATGCTAGACCTAAAACCATGAAAGCCCTAGAAGGAAACCTGGGCATTACCATTCAGGACATAGGCATGGGCAAGGACTTCACGACTAAAACACCAAAAGCAATGGCAACAAAAGCCCAAATAGACAAATGGGATCTAATTATACTAAAGAGCTTCTGAACAGCAAAAGAAACTACCATCAGAGTGAATAGGCAACCTATAGAATGGGAGAAGATTTTTGCAATCTACCCATCTGACAAAGGGCTAATATTCAGAATCTACAAAGAACTCAAACACATTTACAAGAAAAAAATCAAACAACCCCATCAAAAAGTGGGCAAAGGATGTGAAGAGACACTTCTCAAAAGAGGACATTTATGTAGCCAACAGACACATGAAAAAATGCTCATCATCACTGGTCATCAGAGAAATGCAAATCAAAACCACAATGAGATACCATCTCACACCAGTTACAATGGCGATCATTAAAATGTCAGAAAACAACAGATGCTGGAGAGGATGTGGAGAAATAGGAACACTTTTACACTGTTGGTGGGAGTGTAAACTAGTTCAGCCATTGTGGAAGACAGTGTGGTGATTCCTCAAAGATCTAGAACAGAAATACCATTTGACCCAGTGATCCCAATACTGGGTATATACCCAAAGGATTATAAATCATGCTACTATAAGGACACATGCACACGTATGCTTATTGCAGCACTATTCACAACAGCAAAGACTTGGAACCAACTCAAATATCCATCAATGATAGACTGGATTAAGAAAATGTGGCACATATACAACATGGAATACTATGCAGCCATAAAAAAGGATGAGTTCATGTCCTTTTCAGGGACATGGATGAAGCTGTAAACCATTATTCTAAGCAAACTATCGCAAGGACAGAAAACCAAACACCACATGTTCTGACTCATAGGTGGGAATTGAACAATGAGAAGACCTGGACACAGGGCAGGGAACATCACACATGAGGGCCTGTCATGGGGTGGGGGGATTGGGGAGGGATAGCATTAGGAAAGATATCTAATGTAAATGACGAGTTAATGGGTGCAGCAAACCAACATGGCACATGTATACCTATGTAACAAACCTGCATATTGTGCACATGTACCCTAGAACTTAAAGTATAATAATAATGAAAAAAGAAATCACTTTGAGGGAAAGCAGATTATTCTTAGTATTTTATTCTCTTTATAACCCAGTGGCTTAGCCTATTGGGACTGCCATAACAAAATACCATAAAGAAGGTGGCTTATAAACAATAAAAATTTATTTCTCACCATTCTAGAGGGAGGAAAGTCCAAGATCAGGGTACAGACAGATTTGGTGTCTGGTTGTTGTCTGGTGGGGACCCTCTTTCTGGTTCACAGATGACATCTAGCTGTGTTTTCACATGGTGAAAGGAGTGAGGCTTCTCTCTGTGGCTTCTTTTATAAGGTCACTTGTCCCACTGGTAAGGGCAAAGCCCCTCAAAGGCCCTATCTATTAATTCTATCACACTGATGATTAGGTTTCAACATATGACTTTGGAGGGACACAAACATTCAGGCCCTAACAACCAGTTTAACATGGGATCACCTCATTGCCACATAAATTGTAGGAATCAAATGGAATTACATTCTGTTTATGGTCTTCTTGAATACAACAGAAATTCCAGGCTGCAGAGCTGGAAAAGACACTAATCATCAGTGAGTTTGACCTCCCTTAGGTACTTTTGAACATTTCCCCAGCCATCTGATAATCCAGATCATATTTAAACATCTTCATTAATGCAAGCTTATTAGATTCCACTACAACCCAGTTCTGGAAAGCTATAGGTGTTGGAAAATTCCTCCTTCCCTGTGCCTCCAAACTGGGACTAGGTGCCCTTCTTTATGTCCTTACGCTACCTGTATGAACCCACCATGACACTGACCACTCATTGCCTTGTAATTGTTCATTAGCATCCTGTGCTTCACCCTCACCCTCTCCATGCTGTAAACTCCTTGAGGACAAGCACTACGTCCTTCTTCAACACTGAATACACAGCATATAACACAGAACACTTACATACTAGGCAATCAGAAACTATTTGTTAAAAATATGAAAGTACCTGCTAAGTCTCTGCTGCTGCTGGTGACTCAGCCTTTTTATCTATAACAAGAGAGGATTGGACTCCACTGTTTCCCACCACAGTAGCACCAGCCTTCCCTAGGAGATGTATGGAAATGTATGGGGGCCTTATTTGTTGCCCCAAGGCTTCTTGCTTGGAGGTTACTGGCAAGGACCAAGGATTCAAAATGTTCTACAATGTCTAGAACAGTCTAATACAATGGAGAACTGCTCACAGCCACCAGCCACTCCACCAAATATCAATAGCATTTCCACTATGAACCACTGTAGACAAAAATACAGGCTGTGAATCAGGGGACTAGGATTCTAGTCCTAACTGTCACCAACTAGCTGTGTGACCTTGAGCATACTGATTCACCTCTCTGTGCATCAACTTCTTTATCTGTCACATGATGATTTAAAAAATTGCCTGATGTTTTTACCTTCCTGTGTAAAATCAAATAATCATGAAGAAATCCTGCAAAAAGAATGTATGAGTACTAAATGGATATGAGCCCTCACTGGTGTTACATGAGGTGACTAGCAATTGGGCCAGAATTGCTAGAAGTAGGGGGGATTATCCACAGATTACTGTCCAAAAGTGGCATCTCTTAGGTCCCTGGTTGTGTACACAGACCATGCCCTCATGCATGCTGTGACAGGAAGGAGAGACATGAGAGGCGGCAGGAAGACAACCCTGACCAGAGGAAGTACGCATGTGGAAGGGGCACACTCTACCTCTGCCTGGAATTGCCTTCTTCTGGACTTGCGCTGCCAACCTCCTGCTGCAAACATCTTTTAAAGCCTAAAATCAGATCATGCCCCTATCCCACTTTAAACCCTCCAGTGGCTTCCCATGCACAGGGGACTCTGTCTACCATGGATCATAAGGCAAAGAGACTTTCCTTTTCGCCCTCACCTCAAGCCATTCTCTCCCTCTCTCATTGCTCTCTGGCTACACTGGTTTCTAGCTGGTGTTTTAAACTTTGTTTTGTTTGTGAATAGACCAAAGTAGTTCTTACCATGGGGCTTTTACCATTGCCTCTGCCTAGAAGGCTCTGACACTAGATCTTTTCATGGCTATCTCCATCCCATCATTCAGGTCTTGACTCAATGTTATCTGCTCAGAGAGTCTTACTTAAAATAGCCTCCTCCAGTTCCATGTCCCACATCCTCCATTACTTCTCACTCCTCACTTTCTTCTTAGCATTTGTATTGCTGTCTAAAGCTGTTTATATATTTATTTGCTTTTTTGTTTTCTGTCACCCCTAAGTAGGATGTAATTTCCACAAGAGGAGAGACTGTCTTGTTCACCACTCTCACTTCAATGCTTAAAACAATGTTTGACATGTAGTTAGCACTTGAAATATATTTGCTGAATAAAGAAATGGAAGGATGGAGGCATGCATGCATGGCTTCTTCCAGATTGAACCCAGGCATCACCTCCTCCAGAAAGCTGTTTCTGACTTCTCCAAGCCCATATGCTCCATGCTCATATGCCAATCACAGAGTTGACCAGCTCACACAAAATTCTCAGTGTGTCCATCTGTCTTCCCACCAGCCCTCGAACCCCTCAAAGCTAAGAATCATATCTCTTTCATGTTTGTATCTTTCACCTCAGGCATTGTCTTGCCCATAGATCATTGAACTAAACTGAACTGAACTAAGCAATGACAATGGGCAATTTACATTTTCTCCTTGGCGATACGGAGTAAGGGGGTGGTCTGCTCACCTCATAGTTAGTAAACCCCACAGCCCCTGAAGTCTTTAGTAGGGAGTATCAAACATGGCCAACTAACACCAAGTCGTTAGGCAGGCAACTGCCTGGAAATTGAGAATAGGATTTCACATATTCCTGGCATCTGTTACAGACTTTCAGGATTTCCCTTTTTACTTTGATGAACAGATATGTTCTTAGAGAAATGCATGTAAATTAAGCTTTTGCCCTTTTAGATGAAAAATTATTTAAAATGCAAATTCAGAATTGACTCTGAAAGATTTAGTCTTTCAGATTAAAAGACTGAAAAATATTTTCAATAGCTATTTTGTGCCAGACACCATACTAGGTACGTCAAAATTTGTTACCCCATAACAGTTTAAAACATAAATATTAAATGTGCCCAGAGGTTATGACTGAGGTTTAAAGTGGCTAAGTAGCTTGTCCAAGGCCTCACAGCTGATATGAAGCAGAATCTGGGTTAGAATCCACAATGAAATGCCAGTTCTGTGTATTTTTACATCACCACTGGAACCCAGCAGGAAGTCACCCCCAATTCACTTACTTTGCTGGTTAGAATTCTTGTGTATTGGGCTTTCTCAAAGAGAGCCCCCCCAGAATTCTTTAACCACACTGTGACTTCTACAAGTCACCTCTTTTAACTGCTAGCAGGGGTTTAGCACCACTAATCAAACCGACCACATCTGACATATGGGTGTTCCTGCTCAAATGACAGATCGTTTGTACTGTAAGTCCCTTAATAGTAAAAATGAGGTACTTGGGAAGATCAAAAGCAATTTGGGTCTAAATCATTGTTGGCTTTGTAAGCTAGGAAAAATTAGCAAATAGATGAACATCTGCCTCTCTTAAAAATTGTCCAAAAAATGTCATCACTGGGCAATAACAAAACCTCTACAAAATGGAATATTTTGGCTACAAATCTCCATAACAATGATGACATTGTCTGCAAGTTCTAGCCGTATATTACTAGTACATTTTCAGAGAAAAGGTTTTAGTAAGTGCAGATTTTATGGAATTGACTTCCAACCCAAATACTTTATAGAGATGTTTCAGGTTGAGTTTCCTCATTGGATGTGTTTTAGCAAGCGAGAGGTGAAGAGGTAGGTGAGACTCCAGAGATAAGCTCAAGTTTATTTTGGAATTCACATATTTCTGGAATCCTTATATTAATACCATAATACAAACTTTAAATCTAATATAAATGCCAGTTTCTCTTTAAGTTAACTCTGGACCTTCCTGTTATTCTTCTTTGACAGCTCCTGTTCAGAATTCCTGAAGCATTCAGAGTTGTAAGGCAGTGTGACGTGGTGAGCTGGGTCCCTAGTCCATCACCTAGGCACCCTTCACTGAATAGAAAGGGTTGTGTCCAAATCTTGGCTTCACTCCTGATTAGTTGTGTGACCTAGTGCAAGTCGCTTAACCCCTCTGAGCTTCAGTTTTCTTACCTGTAAGATGGAGATAATAGTACCTACTTCAGAATGCTATTGTAAGGATAAATGAGATAATAGGCATGAAAGTACCCGGCATGGTTCTGGGACCTTGAGAGCATCCCCTGCTTTGAAAATTGTTGGATATAAAGTAATGGTACATGGGCAATAAGCTTTGTATATAGCTCTTTTGATGAATTAGGTGCATGGGTTCCTGTTAGACTCATCCAACAAGGCCAGTCCTTGGCGTGTGTGTATATGTATTTGTGGGTCTGCATCTGCACCCTCCCTGGGGAAAAAGAGAGTTCGATTTGTGATCAGTGGAGACCAGTGTGTAATGGTTGAGAGCTGAGTTCTGAAGATAGACTTCATAGATTTAAGTCCTTGCTTGGCCATGTACCTGCTGTGTGGCCTCAGACATACTTCTTACCCTCTCTGTATCTCAGTTTCGTCCTCTGTAGAAGTGGAAAGTAACTTAGTGTTGTTGTGAAGATTCGTGGAGTTAATATATGTAAAGCACTTAGGATCCACTATTCTCCATTTCTAGGACAAACAGGAAGTGGCAGAGGAGAAAGCTGTGGTGATGAAAGTGACAGGGATGCCAAAGAGACTTGTGCTCCAGGAAGTGCCAGGGCAATGATCCCCATGATGGACACAGGCCGTGGAGCACTAGAAGCCAAGTGTCTGGTAGGGAACAATACAAGATCAGGAAAGGGAGCAATGGCATTGGGCAGCACCCAGGGTCCATGGTGCTGGGGACACAGGGACACTCTGCCTCCCATCAGTGATCCTGGAGTTGAAAAAGAGATTCGAGTCTTGGGGTTTGGGAACACTGCAAGCTTCCAGGGTTACCCCATATGACGGTGCAGGTCAGACAGTGTAGAGGAATCCTGTAGCGTCTGTTTGACATCTGCAGACATGGTTAGGCCTCTTCCTGTAACATTGTATAAAGGATGCCAGAAGAGACAAGGTGGAGTGTTCAAGTGCTTGCATTTCCCTTGGAGCTGGAGGAACAAAGCAACCAGGACCCTTGTGGTGACATAGGGCAAAGGTCTCCAGTACAAAGAGCAGGTGACAAGTAGGAATTAAGACAAAAGATAAGGGTAATTACATAAAGATACCCCTCCAAGCTTCGAAATTCACATATTTCTGGAATCCTTATATTAATACCATAATATAAACTTTAAATCTAATATAAGTGCCAGTTTCTCTTTAAGTTAACTCTGGACCTTCCGGTTACTCTTCTTTGACAGCTCCTGTTCAGAATTCCTGCAGCACTCAGAGTCATAAGGCAGTGTGGTGTGGTAAGCTGGGTCCCTAGTCCATCACCTAGGCACACTTCACTGAATAGAAAGGGTCTATAAGCTCAAATCTATGCTTATAGACTAACATAACTTAGACCATTAAGCGTACAAACAGTTCTGGGAATCCAGGCTTACTGTCAAGCTAAATATCATACAGATGATAACAAGGAATGGAAGGCAGTCTACTGCAGCATTTGATTGCATGGGCTCAGGGGCCAGACTTCCTGGGTTTGAAGCCCATCTCTACCACCTCCTAACTGTGGTTTGGGCAAAGTTATTGAATTATTTAATTTTTCTTTGATTCAGTTTCTTCATTGTTCCGGGGTGAATTGTGTTTCTTCAAAATTCATATGTGGAAGTCCTAACCCAGTACCTCAGACGGTGACTGTATTTGGACATAGGGACTTGAAAGAGGTGATTCTGTGAAAATGAGGCTGTGAAGTCCTCGCCAACAATAAATGGTGACAACCTCAAAAACAGAAACAAAACAAGACCATGAGGGTGGGCCTTAATCCAATGTGACTGGTGTCCTTATAAGGAAGAGGGATTTGGACACAAAACGAGACACTAGGAATATGCAGGCATAGAATAAAGACCACACAAGGAAGCAGTAAGAGGTGGCCATCTGCAAACCAAAGAGAGAGGACTCAGAAGAAACCGAACTTGTCGATACCTTGATCTTGAACTTTGAGCCTCCAGAAAGATGGGAAAATAAATGTCTGTTGTTCAAGCCACCCAAGCTTTAATATTTTGATATGGCAGCCCTAACAAACTAATAGATTCATCTGTAAATTAAGGATTAAAAAACAGTACTTACCTCATAGAGTTGAGGTAAAGTTTAAATGAGATATTCCACATAAAGCATTTGTTACTTTGCTTGGGACATAATTAATACTCAGTATATGTTAGAGTTATAGAAGATGCATCTGAAAGTTCTGCCATATTGTGGGAGGGTTGAAACGTGGTGGGAGAAGTGGTTCTCCAAAATGTGTAGGTGATGGCTTAAGTGACAACTATCATGTATTAAGTACTTATTGAGTGTGGATCCTGTCTAGGTTATATTTGGCTGCAGGCAACAGAAATAAACATAATACTTAAATAAGATAAAAGGTCTTTCTCTCTTTCCAGCCAACAGCTGGAGGCAACCTAGGGCAGTTATGGTACTCTATGATGTTAGGGACTTGAGCTCTTTCTATTTGTTAAATTGTCATTTGTGGATTTCATCCTCAGTTGTCCAAAATGGCTGCAGGAGCTCCCAACATTGTGTCCCAATTCTATCCAGGATGAAGGACAAAAGAATAGAGAAGTGCAAGCCTTTATTTTAAAGAAACTTCCAGGAAATTCCATATACCTATTCCACTTGCATTTCTTTGACCAGAACTTAGCTCCATGGTCACACTTAGGTGCCAGGGAGACTGGGAAACAATCTTTATTCCAGGATAATAAGAATGCAGCTAAGTATCCAAGACTCTATTATAGAGCACAGAAGACAAAGGAGACATTTGGTAACAGTAATTGGTCTCTATACCATGTGCAATATGTGCGCAGAGATCATTGAAACAGGGATCCTTATTGTGTTCTGTTTTGTTTGTTTGTTTTTCTGGTGGGGAAACTGAGCTTTTGTTTCTTCTTCAAGGGATATACAGCTCAGATTGACCTAACCCCCAGTTTCTCATGGATCCTAAAATCTCTCTACTTAACAAATAAGAGTGACTGATCTTTACACAGTCCAGGAACCTCAAGGTGATGGTGACAAACTCCCCCAAATGTCCACTGCTATCTGATGAAAGACATCAACTTTGGTTGCAATTTCTTAAGCCAGATATGAAGAAGAATGTTTTAAGTCTCACCACAGTGATGCATGGAAATGAATCCTGAAGTACAGTATAATGTCACCTTGCCATCCCTAGGAGATGCTTAGGGATAAGCAAGAGACAGCAGTCTGGGGTGTATTTGGAGGGCCGTTCCGCCTGAAAGTTAGGCCTCTGTTGAATTTGTGATGAGAAAGAAAGGGGCTTATCTACATGAAAAAACAAAAATAATGATCGTCATATCTTTAAAGGCTTCCAGGGAAAAAGAAGTCTGTCAGAAAAGTTGAAGGAATAAATGTTAGACTAGAGTAGAAAAAAAAAAAAGCTTTCACCAAAATGTCAGGGGAAAAAGAAGTGCGGGAAGAGAGGCATTAATAAGTGAACAGGGGATAAAGTTGGTGGCAATTCTCAGAGGGGAAGCTGCTGGGCTACTTTTTAAAAAATGTTCATTTCTCTCTCTTTTTATTCAGCTCATTTGTAGGTGTCCATTATAGAATAGCTAATCTTTTACAGGCAAAGGATCTAAATAGAAAACATTAAAGAAGTCTCACTCCGATGAATGAGGCCGAGCCTGCAGCTCAAGGAAACCCTGGAGACTGCATAGGGTGTTGGAAGAAAGAATCTCAGAAGAAAGAAATCTTCCCATGAAGAGAGAACATCAATTTCCAAGCCAGCAAGGGATGAGCTGGGGCCTCAGGAAGGAGGGGTGGGGTGGAGAGTGAACAGATCCACACACTGGTAAGGTAGATGAATAAGAGAGAAACACCTAAAGCTTGCCCGAAAGCAAAGTCCTTGACCAGATTTTTGTTCTGGGGAGGTCCCTTAAAACAACCCTGACTGGAGTTTTCTTTAACTGGCCCTGAGGGGAGAAAAATGCCAGGACTCACCAATGGATGTTTCTCAAATGCAAAGAATCCTTCCAGTGGTCGTCTATGTGGAGTGACGTGGGCAGCCCTGATATGATCTGAGGGGTGCAGCGCAGTGGTTCCTCCCACACAGATTCTGGCTCTGGCCCCATCCTGGTTTTTGAACACCTATCTGCATAACCTGCTATGGAGTAAAGGTATTGTTTGCCCAACACGCCTGTTGAAAGGCAAGTGTCCCTGGTAGGGTAATCCATTAGCATGGCAGGTCCTTCAGCATAGATGTGTGTCTCAGATTAGAGGACTAGAAAGGCCTGGAAGTTGGGGAGAGTTAGTCTGATATGGAACATTAGAGAGGAATAGAGAAGGAGGGGAAGGAGAGAGGAGGGCAAAAGGGAGAGCATTTTGACCAGCATTTGGCCTTGAGACAGAAGGGGCTGAGTGAGGATGAGAGCAGAAATTTAAATGGGAAGGTGTGGGGGCCCCTAAGGGGTTACTGTTTCTTCCACAAGCTACCAGGGCCAGACTCATTCTTTCCTAAGGGCTCTCATTCTTCCTCAAGCCCACTGGTGAATTAACCTTTGAGTATAGGCCAAAAGAGGAGACAACTCACTTCCTTTTAATTATTGAAACAAAAATGTAATAGCACCATCATTAAGCACTGGTTCTTAACTTGGGAGGGAGGTGATCATCGAACTCCTCTGAGAATCTGATGAAAGCTGTGCTCGTACTTCTCAAAAAAATAAACATATGCACAGCCACACAAAATATGGTATGTTTTCACTTGTTTTATGGACACTGTGGGGGCCCATCTCTGGGTCCCATGAGAGGCCATTGTCTCCTAGCTAAAATGCTTTGATTTATTCTTTAATAATCCTAACACAGAGGTTTCATTTTTGTGCATTTATTCTAAGCCCTCTTCCTTATGCATGCATAATTGTTACAGTGCAATCATAATCTACATACAATTTATGTGTTCTACTTTATAAAATCTAACATTATCTGGTAAACATTTTTCTATGTTGTTATATATTCTTCACAATTATAAATTTGAATGAATATATAAAATTGTATTGAATTGTTGCAGTATAATTTTCTTAACTGTTCCTTAATGACTAGGTGTTTAAATGGCTTCTAATTTTGTAGTATAGATAATGCTACACTGAATATCCTTATCCATTTATCTTGCTTCTGTTGAATGTTTCCTTGAGAAAAATTCCTACCCTTTACAAAATCAAAGTGTAAGAATATTTTTATGGGTCTTAAAAGATGATGTGATATTGCTTTCCAAAGAAGTTATAATTTTGGGTACCGCCAATAGTATACAAGTGTCCCAATTTCCCCAAATCTTTACCTATAATGGGTACTATTATTGAATTTTTTTCTAATTTAATAGTTTTCAAAGCATCAAGAAGATAGTCTGATGTTTGGTTGCCAAGGGGTGAAGTGGAGAATGAGAAGAGTGTACTGGGAGGATGGGGAAGTCTGGTCTATAATGGGAATGGATAAAGCTTCTATGCTTTTCAGTAACAACTGGAACCAAGCAGGCTATATGAGTTAAGGAGCAGCACTCACGGACTTAGTAAACAGTACATTCCCACTTTCTGTCCAATCCCTTTTCAAGCTTCCACTTCTAAATTTTATCAGTCAAAATGGAAACTGGGAGCTAGGGTTTGATCAGGACCAACAGGGTTACTCTGGGTCACTTTGTAAGGATACTGTGATATGGTAATAGTATGGTTTATCCTCAGGATGTCATTGTCTCTTAAAAATTGCCTGGTGCTCCACAGCAGCACTATCCAATAGAAACATAATGCAAGCCACATATACATAGTTTTCAGTTTTCCAGTAGCCACACTAAAGAAAAAAAGTAAAAAGAAACAAATGATCTTCCTGACCTCAAAATATATTACAAAGCTACAGTTGTTAAAACATGGTACTAGCATAAAGACAGACATACACACCAATGGAACAGAATAGAAAGCTCAGAAATAAACTCACAGGTATACATTCAACTGAGCTTTGACAAGGGTGTCAAGAATATATAAGAGGGAATGGACAGTATCTTCAACAAATGTTGTTGGGAAAACAGGATATCCACATACAAAATAATGAAATTAAATCTTTATCTTACTGTATGCATAAAAATTAATTCAAAATTGATTAAAGACTCAAACGTAAGACCTGAAACCATAAAACTCCTAGAGAGAGGAAAAGCTTTAGCACACTGGGCTTGCTAATAATTTCTTAGATATGATACCAAAGTACAAACAACAAAAGCAAAATTGTACAATGTGACTACATGAAACTAAAAAGCTTCTGTACAACAAAGGAAACAATTAACAGAATGAAAAGGCAGCCTACAGAATGGGAGAAAGTATTTTCTATATATATATAGATAAGGGATTAACATCCAAAATAAATAAGTTCCTACGACTTAGTAGCAAAAAACCAAATAATCTGATTTAAAAACAGGCAAACAGGCAAAGGACTTGAATAGAAATTTCTCCAAAGAAGACTTACAAATGGCCAACAGGTGTATGAAAAGATGCTCAACATCACTAATCATCAGGGAAATGTGAATCAAAGCCACAGTGAGATATCACCTCACACCCATTGATATGGTTATTGTCAAAAACAAAACAAGGCTGGGAGTAGTGGCTCACATGTGTAATGCCAGTACTGTGAGAGGCCAAGGCAGGAGGATCACTTGAGGCCAGAAGCTCAAGACCAGCCTGAGCGAAACAGTAAGACCCCGTCTCTTCAAAAAATTAAAAAATTAGCTGGGCATGGTGGTGTGCCCGTAAAATCTCAGCTACTTGGAAGGCTGAGGTGGGAGGATCGCTTGAGTCCAGGAGTTCGAGGCTGCAGTGAACTATGATCACACCACTACACACCAGCCTGGGTGACAGAGCAAGACCTTGTCTCAAAAATAAATAAATAAATAAGACAAAAAAGATTAAAATGTTGGTGAGACTGTGGAGAAATTGGAATTTTTATATACTGTTAGTGGGAATGTAAAACAGTGCAGCCAATATAGAAAACAGTATAAAGTTTCCTCAAAAAATAAAAAATAGAACTACCATATGTTCCAGCAATTCCACTACTGGGTATATCCCAAAAGAATTGAAATTAGAATCTTGCAGGGATATCTGTACTCCCATGTCCATTGCAGCAGTATTAGCAATAGCCAAGACATGGAAGCAACCAAAATGTTCACTGGCAGATGAATGGATAAAAAAATATGGTATATACATACAATGGAATATTATTCAGCCTTTAAAAAGAAGAAAATCCTGTCACTTGCGACAACATGGATGAACCCGGAGGACATTATGCTAAGTGAAATGAGCCAGTCACAGAAGACAAATACTGCATGATTCCACTTCTATGAGGTACCTAAAATAGTCAGACTCACACAAGCAGAAAATAGAAGTGACTACCAGGAGCTGAGCTGGGGGGAGTAGGTTGGGACTTGTTCAGTTGATATAAAGTTTTGGTTATGCAAGAGAAATAAGTTCTAGAGATCTGCTGTACAGCATAGCACCCATAGTGAATGGTACTGTATTATGCCCTTAAACATTTGTTATGAGGTTAGATCTCATGTTAAGCACTCTTGCCAAAAACAAACAACACAAAACAAAGAAAGAAGAAAAAACAGTGGAGGGAGGACACAGGGAAACTTTTAAAGGTGATGGAGATGTCTATTACCTTGATTGTGGTGATAGTTTTATAGGTGTATGCATATGTCCCAACTCTTCAAATTATATGCATTAAACGTACACAGTTTTAATATATCAATTATATCTCAATAAAACTATTAAAAAACAAATCAAATTAACTTCAGTACTATATATTATTTAACCTGTCATATATTTAAAAATATCATTTCAGCATGTAATCAACATAAAAATTATTAAGTATTTTCACAGTCCTTTTTTCATACTAAACCTTTGGAAACTGTTGCATATTTTATACTAACAACACATCCCAGTTCGAGACACCTATATTTCTAGTACTCAGTTGCCACATGTGGTCATGGCCACTGTAGTAGACAGTGCAGCTCTGTGGCCTCAGCCCACAGAGATGAGCCTAGGATGCTTTGCATTGCAGAACTGTCTTTCTCTTAACGCTTGAGCTATTGGGAAATCAGAGCCATGTTATTTATCATGAAAGAGCATTTGATTAAAAGTATAAAATATCCTAGGTCAGATGGCACTGTAGTTGCAGGGGAGACAGTGAATTGCTGACCATGCACTGTGATACATCAAAATATAGGGACATTCAGGCCCCTCCTCAGCCTACTGAATCAGGATCTTTGGGGTGAGTCTCGAAAACAGATTTTTAAGTACAGGTTTTAATATGATAATAAGTGGCGCCTGTTATTAATGGGAGGACATTGAATCCCAGAGAGAATGAGTGACTCACTCATGTTCTTCTCATAGTTAGGGGTCAGCTAGACCTAGAACCTCACTTGGACCCACTAGACACCTTTCCACGCCCTCACCACAATCACTGCCAACTGCTATTCCAGCACAATTCTTGCCAAGAAAATACCTGCTGTCATGTGACAGGTATCAGCACACTTTAGGAGCAGTCAAGACAACTTCCTAAGAAGGTAAACTATATTTTCCCAACTTACCAAATTAGAGTAAGAAGAATAGATTTCTTCCTTTAATCTGGCTTTGTCTCAGACTGGAAGTGCTCTCTTGTCCAGTTAGAAACTAATCGTGATAAAATTAGTAGGCCAGAAGGACACTCATGGCCCATCTTTAACAGGATTTATAGCCCTGGTTCCTTTTCTTGTTGCCTCTGTGGAAATGTGCAAGCATACACATAGTTAGGAAGGTTTGAAGGAAATGCCTTAGAGAAGTCTCAGTGACCAAGAAAAGCTAGTCAAATTGCCAGCTTCGGCCACAGCCATGTGTTAAAATGCTCTGCAGACCCAAGTGTGATCATGAAACAAGTACAGCAAGAACAGCAGGTCTGTAAACATCCTGATGACAATGGGGAACAAACAGCTGGGCCAAGACCAGATCGGTTCGGGCAAATGTGCTCGTGCTTTTGATCCAAGTGCAAGATGAGCGGATGCAGGGGAGGCGGCAGCTGCAGCACAGCTGGACTCAGGAGGCATGTGATAGCGTGACTTGCAAATCATGCTGGAAAAATTCATTCTACTAAGCTTGGACGTGAACACAGTCACGTGGGGCCCATCAGCTCACACACTGCAGCCAAGAGCGAGACAGAAATGCAACCGGGCTAATAAGAGGCGTCAGGCCCACTTCTAGTTGGACACGGCTGTCTTTCAGGGAAGGAATGGGACAGGAAATGCACTATATTTGGAAATGACTCTAAATTTAGAATGAAAGACTGACTTGAGAATACTGAAAACTTGATTGAGAGATACTTAAATGTATTTTATAAGCATGGAAGGCATTTATTGGGGTCTCTACCATAGTGTTTTTTGCTTGTTTGTTTGTTTGTTCGTTGAAGACAAGGTCTCACTGTGTCACCCAGACTGGAGTGCAGTGGCACAATCACAGCTCACTGCAGCCTCAACCTCCTGGGCTCAAGTGATCCTCATGCGTCAGCCTCCAGAGTAGCTGAGGCTACTTGACCACAGGCAAGCACCACATGCCTGGCTAATTAAAAAAAATTTTTTTTGTAGAGATGGTATCTCCCTGTGTTGCCCTGGCTGGTCTCAAACTCTTGGGCTAAAGTGATCCTTCCACTTCAGCCTCCTAAAGTGCTGGGATTGCAGTTGGGAGCCACAGCTCCTGGCTTCATAGTGTTTAATATGAAAGGCTATTCCGATCTTTCCTACTGGTCTAGCACTTTGGGGTTTGCAAAGAGCCTTACATTCACTTTCACTTCACCAATGAGTAAATAAGCCTCAGAAAAACTGAGTAAATACTGAATGTATGTGTGTGTAGACATACAATATTACATGATGTGCTATTAATATACCATGTGTATATATACTGTTTTACACATATTTATATATATTATCATACTATATATGCATATATGCATACTATTATAATCATTCATTTAACAAATATTTATTGAGCAATTACTTAGGTACTGGGCACAGTGCAGTATATCAACAAGGGTAAGGGATGAAGACATTGCAACTCTCATGGAACTCAGAGCCTAGTTAGGAAGAAAACCATTGCATAAACAATCACAACATAAATATATGATTAGAGTCTGGAGTAAGTGCTACAAAAGAAAAGTCTAAGAGGTCACAAGAGTATAAGAAGAGGGTCTGCCTTGTCTGGAGCATCAGATGCTCCCCTGAGGAAGGAGCCTGTGAGCTGAGCGGTCCGGATGAGCAGGTGTTTTCTACAGTCTGTGCATTGTGTCTGCTGAGAATCTGGAAATTAAAAATGCTGCTGTTGGGGGTTTCACCATGTACGGACGAGGCAGGAGTTCCTCCAAAAAATACAAATTCCATGAGGTTAAATCAGACCTCTCAGCCCCAGTCAAAAGGTAAGGACTTCGTGGAAGCTAAGGTCAAAGTCCAATCGATTTAATAGACCCTGAGAATGTAACATCCTATGGAAGCTGAAATCTAAGTGCAGGTTAGTTCTCCCAATTGCTTTCTGCCCTTTAAGGTTAGAGAAAGATGACAGCAAGAAGCATAAAACTCAGTTGTGGCTCTCAGAGCAGTCCTTGTTTTGATGTTTTCTTTTTTCTGTCTTCTCCTTTCCCCCCTGTCTCCTCTCTGTCTTTGTCCTCCTTCCTCTACCTTCTTTATTTTTCACTGTTATAGATTAGTACCATCTATTCTATTAATATTGACTATAAATGCATGTTTTCTTCGTGTTAAATGCCTATCAATTGTCTTCTAGCTTCCAAAAGTTAAAAATGTATATATGATATGGCAAAACTTGTGCTAGATCACAAAAGCAAGCTTTCATTTTGATTTACACAGGTATGTGTGTACACACAAACACACTAAATACAACGGGTTGCTGCTATAGGCTAGCATAAATAGCTTCCTGATGCTTAACACATCAGGTAATATAAATTCTAGTAAGCTCAGCCTGCCTCTATATGTTCATATCAATTAGCCTTAAGGGTCTTTTTCTGAAGCACACGATAAAATCAACACAGCATTAGGAGCTATTTTCTCAAAAACAAAGAGTTTGAATTCTTGCTGTAGTAGTTCTGAAGTAAAAGAGAGGCTCCTTGCCCCTCGTTGTTCAAAGTCATCCATTTCCAACAGGCAAGGGCATCAACAATTTGGCAGAGGCAGGTAAAAAAGAGCCAGGGGAACCCAAGTGAAATTTCAACACAGCGGTTGCCTTGGAACCCATTTGGAGGTTAACTTGCTCTTGTTTCTCCAGCATTTCCTTGCTGAAGGAAATTTGTACTCCAATTCCAGCCGCGTTCCAACTCCAATAAAACAGTGATAAGATGCCCTGGAGGGTTGCAGCCAAGCCTGTGGGTGCAAACAGGGTCAAATCACATCATGGGAATGAGATGGGATTCTACATAGTTTGAGTGTTGACTGTTTTCCTCTTGCCAACAGTGGGACGTTTGTTCTCATTGTTAAATAATTAAATAGGCAGTTTGTATTTATTTAACATACAGACTGTAGCCAATTCCTGCTGACAGCTACCAAAATAACCCCATATTTCCTAGCTCTGAATGGCTCAGAAGACTGTTTCCTGACTGCGGGGGCATCACCGCAGAGCAAAACTCTCCTCCAAGTCTCCGAACACCTTTTTCATCACTTTAAACAATAAATCAATTCACAGCATGTGATCCAAAAACAACAGCCCAGTTTTATTGGATGAGGTTCATTCCCATTCTCTCAGGCACTCCTTCACTACCAGCACTGAGCTGTCTTGAAGCTGTACTTGGCTGTGGATGGAAAAAAAAAAAATCTACCAGTTTTCCTCATTTACACTTGCCCATTAAAAAAAGTGAATTTTGACCTAATAACTTAAAAAAGAAAAAAAAAAAGAAGAATTATAACTTGGAGGAGAAAGTAGAAAGTTTGGGAGAAGCAGGCCAATCAGGAAGTCAGGGGAAACAAGTATTTAAATGTGGAGGTGGGTAGTCTTTGGAGCTTGGGAATGATTCAAGATAAGGCAGAGACTCTCACTGGTCTCCTAAGGTGGTCAACATGGCAGAGGGAAGAAACTGAGCAGTCAAAGATAGCATCCTCTGTGGAGGGTGGTGCTAAGAGAGATTCTAGAACCATTTACACATGATCAATGCTTTGATCCTGTCATGTGTATCAGAAGAGATGTAGACCAGGCCGGGCATGGTGGCTCATGCCTGTAATCCCAGCACGTTGGGAGGCCAAGGTGGGCAGATCACTTGAGGCCAGGAGTTTGAGACCAGCCTGGCCAACGTGGTGAAACCCTGTCTCGACTAAAAATACAACAACAATTAGCTGGGCGTGGTGGCACTTACCTGTAATCCCAGCTACTCGGGAGGCAAAGGTTGCAGTGACCGAGATTGGACTACTGCACTCCAGTCTGGGTGACAGAGAGAGACTCTGTCTCAAAAAAAAAAAAAAAAAAAAAAAGGAGATATAGACCAGACTCCTCTTGAAATTGCCTGGTATTTGTAGTGTCTGAGGCATTCAGACAGTAGGTGCTAAAGACTTATCCCTAGGAGTCCGGAGTCCCACTTAAGTGAAAGAAGGAAGCGATTTTCCCTTTCCTAAGTGGATAGCTACCAGCCAGCAGCCAGGCGATGTGTGGGTACTGACATACCACAGCATCTTCCTCTCGATGCTCCCACTAATGTGGTCACCAAAGGTCCACCCTAGAGGAAACAGCAATGAAAGGAAACAGGACAAAAGACCCCGTGGCAAGAAAAAAGATGGCCTAATTTTTTCTTTCTCACCATTCCTCTTGTCCTCTTAACCCATCTCTTTACTGTGCAATTTGCACTTTGAGTGGCTCTACAGATGGTGGATACCGTGAAGACCTCTGTTATCAATATTAAAACTGAGCATCAGTGAGTCAACAAGGCTCCACTTTGTCCTGTTCAACTTTAGCAGCACCACAGAGATCGGAACTAAGTAAAGCCATTTACACAATTAAGGAGGAGGCTGCCTTTTAGAGTGGCACAAGCATTTCCTCTGGAGTAGTGTGTCTGAACCAGGAAGTCCCTCTCTGCCTTGTCTGTGGATTTTAGACAGTCTGAATTCAGTTTCTTCTTCTGTGAAATAGATCAGCCCCACTTGTACTGTCATAGTATTGCTCTGAGTATGGAAAAGGACAATGGAAAATGAGGTGCTCTGTATTCTGTTATTTGTCATTAGTTGTGTTCTACTAACCAAACTTTAGGCATGGTGGAGTTCATTTCTGCCTCTTCTGGAGATAGGAAACTATAGAACTAACTTCAGATGTAGATTTTTTTAAAGTTGTCACTCTGTCCCTTTTCTTGTTTGTAAAAGGAGGAAGTGCTTCTGTGTGCTCTCCAAGGCTTCTTCCAACCTTCCAAAAAAAGAAAAAAAAAGGCAGACAGTCCATTCAAGGATGGCAATCATGAAATCTTGACCTACTTTGGAATGAGAGGCAACATCTAAGAAAACCTCAGCTTAATCTCTATTAGCTCACCACAGAAGCATATATTCTGGGTTAGGATCTCTCAAAAGCTGGGCCATGGCCATGGCATGTGCTTAAAGCATAATAAAATGGATGTGGAAAACAGAGGAGTGTATCCCACCTGCTCATTATCTGGGGCCATATTCCTAGCAGGCTAGTTCAACTATTCACAGCCAAGAAACATTTCTGATCAGAGTCCAAATCTCCATCCAGAAACAGGCTCCTGGCATACCACTCATGCCCCTGTAATCAATTCCCTGGACCATGAATCAAGTGACTACTGCCAGAGCAATGGAGTTGGATTGTTGACTTTTTGACAGGTCTCTCGCCTCTTTCTGCATCTTATGTCTTCCCCGCTCTCCTTCTTGCCCCACCTACTGAAGCCCTCTACCTTCATCCCTTTTCTCCCTTACCAATCTCTCCTCCCTCCATTTTTTCCTTTCTCTGCACCTCAGCTGATGGCAGATACTATTTTTCATATTTCTAAGCTTGCATCAGTATCAACACAGCCAGATTCACTCACATTTCCCTTCCCCTCCTCCCTCCTTGTCCCACTCCAATTCTTTCCAAGGAGAACTTGGGGATTGTGTCCAAACTGGGAGTGAATACAACCAACGAGGAACCCGATGATCCAAGTCCCACCCCCACAGCACACTATAATCCAGCACTGTATAGAGCAGTTCACAGAACCAAATATAAAGCCCTTATTAAGAATAAACATGTTGGCTGGGTGTAGTGGCTCATGCCTATAATCCCAACACTTTGGGAGGCTGAGTTGAGTGGATAACTTGAGTCCAGGAGTTCAAGACCTGCCTGGGCAACATGGTGAAGCCCTGTCTTTACAAAAAATCCAAAAAAAAAAAAAATTAGCTGGGCATGGGGCATGCACCTGTAGGCCTAGCTACTTGGGAGGCTGAGGTGGGAGGATAGCTTGAATCCAGGAGGTTGAGCTGCAGTTAGCCATGATTGCATCACTGCATTCCAGCCTGGGCAACAGAGCAAGATCCAGTCTAAAACAAAAAAACAAAAAAAGAAGAATGAACATTATTCCATATGGAGACTGAGCCTCTGTCAGTTAGACCCCTTGACATCCGTAACACAGAACTGGAAACCGGACAATGGGCAAAGAAAGAAAAATCACAGGTTCAGGTTATAGAAAAGAAGGCAGGGAGAAAGGGCAAGTTAATCTAAATACTGGGTAAGAGACAAAAAGCTAAATGAGATGGAGGAGCACTCCGTGGTGGGAGTGGGAGGTGTTAGTAAACAGGGGCTGTGGAGCAACATGGGTCCAGGAGAGTTGGGGAGACAGAAAAGGACATATGAAAAGTGTTGCCAGCTGGTAAGTTACATCCTCATAACTTCTTCTTAAGACATAGAAATTAGAGGCTAAATTCCTTTTTCATTACTTTTGACTGATCTGTAAGTTTGTGAATATAAATCTCTGGAAACTGAGGCACATGGTCAAGGAGGCACACAGGCTACACGCTGGAGTTTAGTTTAGGTAACTCTCAGATCTTCTGAGCCATCTTCAGATTAATCTCAGATCAAAGAGGTTTAGAAAGGGAGATGATCTTCAGGAATCTCCCTTACAATACACTCTCATCAGATGCATTTTTCAAAGGACATATGCTTTAGCAGAATTGGAGAGAGATAAATCGCAGCCCTGTGCATTCGATACTTGATACATCCTTCCTCCACTGAGAAGCTAATGCTCTAGTTCTGGGTTTACCTGAAGCCATTAGGAGAGCTAAAACTCCATGTAGTGTGCTCTGCTAAAAGTAAGTGGATTTCGGAGCTAGAAGAAGAATTCTCTCTCTCTATAGTTCAAATGGCATTCAGAAATCCAATTAACGTTGGTTTTTCTAAAGCAGAATCTGTAATTGTGTCCAATACTGCCAACTGTTCAGTTCGATAATAAAACAGGCTATTCTTAAGATGGCCTGTAGTCATTAGGGAAAGTCTAGCTCTGTAGGATACAATTTCTCTTTGGAATAATATATGTAATGTTTTTATAATTTCTTTCATCCAAGCATTTCAAAGCATTTTAAAATAATTTGGAGACACAGGATATATATTTTTCATAAATTAAGCTACATATGTCAATACTTTGCCTAGGGACAGAAATTAATTATTCCACAGAAGTGATGCTGGTATCTAATCTTATTACATTTATACTGTAAAAGTATCATTATTAATAATTATGACAGCTATTATTTATTGAAAGCAGAATGCTTATCCTGTTAGGCATTGTGTTAAGTGCTTTGCGTGTATTATCTCATTTAATCTTCCCATGAATCCAATTCTAAATTTAATCCCATTTCAGTATGATTCTATGAGTAAAGTACTACTTCTATCCTTTTTTCACAAATGGTGTCAATTAGGTTCAAAAAAGTTTAAGTAGCATGCCCATTGTCACATCGCTAGTAAGAATGGTGGAGCATCTCTTATTGGGGAGGACCAGTTATTAAGAGTTCCGATGGTCAATTTCCTTTTCAAATGTCACTTGTGTGGCATATTGTGCAGCCTGTTTGATCATGAAGAGATGGCCTTCTTAATTCTAGAAACGTGTGGCTAAAATCTTTGCTAATTCTTGAATGTACCAAGGGCTCTACTGTCTCTCAACACCTTGTAAGTAAAGAAAACTTAAGGGTGATTTTTAAAGTATGGCAAAGAACAACCTTTCTCAACTGTCAGACAGTTCTCTAGATCACAACTATAGCACATACCATACCAAAAATTACAAAATTTGGAAACATAAAGTTGTCATCTTCCTCCTGGGTTATTGCAGTGTCCTAATTGTTCTCCTTGCTTCTCATTTTGCCCCCTTGGAATAAAACCCATGGCTAAATGTTTTAGCCTAGCTTACCAGTAATCTGATCTCATCTTATGCCACGCTCTTCCTAACCCACTCTATTCCAGCCACACTCACTCAGCCTTTTCCAGCTCTTCAAACACGCCAAGTTCTTCTTGCCTTTATACATACTATCATCTCCTGTTGAAACTTCATACTCCTGCTCTTCTCCCATATTCCTTCCTCCTATTTCTCGGCTCTTAAATGTTATAAATGGTGTTCAATCACATACACACACACATTCACAAACACACACCCCACATCTAAATTACACCCTGTTTTTCCTTCATAGCTCTTATCCATATTTACAGTTTTCTGTTGTTTTGAGTACTTTGTCTAATGAGTGTCTCTTCAATTGGACTATAAGATCCATGAGGGAAAATTTCATCTCTTCATTTACCATTGTATTCCCAGTGCCTGATACACTGCCTATATTAGAAGCCAGTGAAATATTTGGTAAGTTGAGTGACTCTAAGTTTGATTCCTTATCAACCACCTAATTGCTGTGTGACCTTTGGAAATGCATATTCAACTTCTTCTCTGAGTGTCAGTCTTTTCATCTGTTAAATGGGGCTCACAATACCTATATTACAGGATCTACATGGAGAAGATGTATGCTAATATATATAAAATGCTTCATAAATTGTTAAACCTTGTAGAATCTTGAACTTTAAATTCAGTATCACCCCAATGAAGCTAAGGGTGTTTCCTCCAATTTAGTAGGCTAAACTTGCAGAAGGAGCAGACTTTGGACAGCATGTGGGCAATTTTCACAAGGCGTTTAACTGGGCTTCAAGCCCAGGGCACTCAGAGGCTCAGCAAGGAGTGAAATAGGGCCAGCTCATCCCCCGAGGGGTGCATCGGTCCCTTGACTAAGCTGGTATGCTTATGTTGTGTATTTGTGCATCATAAACACAGCCATCTATCTGGTTTTTTGTCCTCTTTTCTGACTGACTTCTCACTCAAAGCACAAAGAAAAAGAAAGGAAATGCAAAGTCATGTGCATCAACAGAGCCTATATCCTTGAGTATCTTAGTGACTTGGGATTATTTTAAGGGAAAAAATATGGGAAAGTTCTGCAGGGACCTAACACACATGGCTGGCTATCATCTATACTCCAAGTAGACATCACTTTCTTAACTGTTGTAGTTGTTTGGAAGGAAGGGTGTGTCTGATGCAGCCTAGAACTTTTCCCAGGGATTTTGGGGAAAGCTCTCTTCCTTCTTATTGATCTGGATTTGAAAAAGCAATAATATCTAAAACTATGTTAGGGGAAAGGTCAGAAAAGAGAGGTCACCTGATAGAGAAAGGGTCAAGGTGGACAGAGGTCACCAGTGGAGACCAAGGTCTAGACATATGGTTTCCTTTGACTTTCTTCTCCTCACCAGTGGGTAAAGTGGTGAACTGGATATCAGCATTCTTGGAAACTCCTGGAAGTTTTCTAATTCTCTCCAGAACCATGAAGTGCACAGGGCACTTCAAAGAAGACTTGATCCATAGCCCTTGCTTTTTCATAGGTTAGTCTCTGAAACAAACGAGAAAGTAATTCACATTATAAGTGGTATTCCAAAAACAACAGCCATTTGGGATTCTTATCTGGTATTGAGGGGTAGACAGGATTTTTCCAAGCTTGAATAAAAGTCCCAGGGTCTGCCAGACACGGGGAATTTACCCTCTCTTCTTCACTCATGTGAAATCTCACTCCACGACCATTCCCTGACCTAGGCCCCATCATCTCCTGCTTGGGCCACTTCAAGAGACTCCTAAGCGACTTTCTGCTTCTGGTCTGGTGCCTGCTCCACTTCACCCCCAATCCATTCACACTTTACCCAGAGTGATCTTTCTGAAACAAATCTAATCATACAAACCCTGCTTGAATCTCTTCCATCATTCTCCATGGTTGTGGAGGTAAAGTCCACACTGTAACATGGCCCGTGAGGCCTTCCTACCTCACCAGCATCATCTCGTATAATTCTTCCCATATCTCACCATCCACCTCGGCCCACCTCTTATTCTTCAGGCATGCTGTTCTTGCAGCAGGTCCTGAACAGGCTGTGCTCTCTTGGGACTCTAGGTCTTTACATATCTGTGAATTATAAAGTTCACCTTCTCACTACTATTATTCAAAACATTTTCTTGGAGCTCTTTCATTGCGCCTAACATTGTACTTGGCAGTAGAACAGACAGACAGGTAAACAAGTAGTTACAGTTCAGATATTACAGAGGACAAAATGTATAAATGTGATAGAAGCCAGAGAAAGGGGCAACTAATTTGGCCAGGGCGGAGCAAAGGAAAGCTTCACAAGAAGAGAAGACCAATCACATTAGCTCATGTTTAGTGAACTTTTACTTAGCTCTGAGCTAAAGTGTTTTACAAATGTTATCTTATCAAATTATCAAAATAACTCTAGGAAATGGATACTGTCAGGAGAGAGGAGAGCATAACAGTTAAGCACATGAGTTAGGCCTCAGCTTAAACCCTGTCTCTACCACTTAGAAGATTTCTAGCCTTCAGCAAGTTATTTAACTCCCAAGCCATTTTTGTCACCTTCAAAATGGAGATAGATAATAGTTTTTTTTAAAAAAATTAGTTCTTATTTTTTTAAAAGAGAGAGATGTATGAAAATACATAGCATGGTACCTGGCACCTAGCAAGTGTCCACTAAAAGGTGGCAACTACTACTATTCTTCTTGGTTTACAGAAAGGGTTAAGCAACCTTCCTAAGGTCACATAGCTAGTAAATTCCAGAGCCTGAATTCAAACCCAGAATGATCAGGCTCCAGAGCCCAGCCTCTCAAGCAGGATCAGGCTCCAGAGCCCAGCCTCTAAACCTTTTGAGTCTGAAAGACGAACAGAACTTGATAATGAGTATTTGAAACTACTTCTCAAAGTAGGAGTCATAAAGAAAAGAAGAGAAAAGAGGTAGCGTTGATGCAGCACCAGCCTGGGAACAGATACTTGGAACTGAAATCTGAAAAACATGTGACTTACCCAGAGAAGAAAGTGCTGAGGCTCACACAGCTCAGGTTGGTGGTCCACACATGGTGAGAAAGCAGCAGCAATTTACACTATGCCCAAGGCTGGCTGGCGGGGGCAGCTGGGACAGCCTCCGGGATTATAGAACCAACTCTCTCTCCTGCCCTCCCTGCCACCCAGGTTGCTGCTTCTGGGATCTACCTTGAATGCAAAACAGCTGCCTCCTAAATACCAGGTTGAGCCTCTCCCAGCTCTTCTCACTAGCTCTATTAGGAGCTGGAGGGATGCAACAAAGAAATAGCAGAGCTGGGGATCCATTCCGCAAACTTTAACTGCTCCAAAGGAGCAATTATGGAGCATCTACACAGCAGACCCTAATTATCTGTTAACCCAATAAAAAGAGTTCAAAGGGCCACAAAGACCTATTTACCAAATGCGTATTCTGTAATTACAAATCATCCATTGCGCAATCAATAGATGTTTTAAACCATTACTTGAAAGTTTATGTGCTTCTCTGACAGATGGTTTTCCTGAGTCCTTTTATGTTTGTTTTAAGTTGATCATGGGAATAAGTTACCCACTATTATGGAACTCACAGCAGGGTGAAATAACTGAATTTGGATGAGTTTACTGATACAGATTATGATGTTGAGAGTAGTCCCCAAATTGCACTAAAGGCAATGGACTTGGGTCCTCAAAACTTGAAATGGATTTGGGCCTTGAAATGGTCTACATTAATGAAATACTTGTCTAGTCAAAAACTGACAGCTTTCAGTGTGTCTTATCCATGAAACCAGATTATGCAGTCCAGGCAAACAGATTCTGACTCTTGAGATGAATGGGACCCCTATAAGGTGGTTTCATCCACATATTCATTCACTTAGCCAACAAATAGTTGAATTGCACTGCAACTCTATGCCACTTTGCTAAGCAAGGAGGATCAGATTGACAAGGTCCTGCTCTTGCGGAGCTTATATTTGGAAGTTGGAATGAGGGCAGCAAGACATAAGTAAACATAATTTCAGAGAATGGTAGTTGCTATTGAGAAACTCAAATGAGGTAATGGGAGAGTGACTATCCAGCCAGAGGGCTGGGGATAGGTGGTCAGAGAAGCTTCTCTGAGAATATGGTTTTTTGGCAGAAGACCAGTTGATGAGCAGGATCTGATACCATAAAGATCAGCAGTGAGCTTGCCATGTTTGAGAAACAAACAGAAGGCCAGCATGTCTGGAGCACATTGAGTGCGGAGGTACAAGAGGCTATCAGAAAGGCAGGCAGAGACCGCTCATCCAAGGATCTTCAGTGATTCTAAGGAGTTTGGACTTCATTTTAAGTGTAGTGAGAAACTACAGGAGTATTTTAAATAGAGAGGTGACATGAAAATCTACATTATAAAAAGCACATTCTGGCTTCTGAGTGGATAATGGATTATAAAAGAACAAGAGTAGATACAGGGAGACAGCTAGGCTACTGCAGTAATACAGATGAGAAGAGATGTAGGCTGAGATTACAGTGACAATAGTGCAGATGGTGGAAATGGTTGAATTTGTGATCTATTTTGGCATCAGAGCCAACAAGATTCACTTCATATGGAAAATGAGGGACAGTGATAAAGGGAGGATGATTCCTGAGATTTTGACTGGAGCAATGGAAGAATGGAGACATTCACTAAAATGAGGGAAGGTAGATGAGGAGGAGGCTTCAGGGCATGGAGCTGCAGGAATCAGAAATTCTGTTGTGAAAATGAGTTGAATATGCCTGTTGGTATCAAAATGAATACATCAAATTGGCATTGGATGACTTAGAGCTCAGAGGAAAAGTCAGGGCTTGAGTTTTAGCATATTTGTATTCGTTCGTTTTCACACTGCTATAAAGAACCTGACACTGGATGATTTATAAAGGAAAGAGGTTTAGTTGACTCACAGGTCTGCATGGCTGGGGAGGCCTCAGGAAACTTACAATCATGGCAGAAGGCAAAGGGGAAGCAAGGCACATCTTACATGGCAGCAGGAGTGGGATGGAGGGAGGACCTGCCAAACACTTTTAAACTATCAGATCTCATGAAAACTCACTCACTATCACGAGAACAGCATGGGGGAAAATCTGCCTCCATGATCCAATCACCTCCCACCAGCTCCCTCCCCGAGCACATGGGGATTTCAATTCAAGATGAGATTTGGATGGGGACGCAAAGCTAAACCATATCGATATTGAAAATTATCTCCCTTGTAAGAAAACTGAGGCTTAGAAAGGTTACCTAAAGTCATACGGCTTATTAGTGTGACCTCCAAAAGCCCTTAAGATGTGGGGTCTCATTCGGTCTTCTCAGCCTCCTCCAGACTTACTGGCCTGTGTTGGCTAACCTCTAGCCACACTGGCTTCCACTCCACTTCCCAAAGATGTAGCTCCTTCCTGCTTCAGTGCCTTATACACAACCTACCTTCTGCCTGAACATCCTTCTAGAATTCAATCTACTGAGAAGCACCATGGCACTTCTCGGAAAAGCTTTTCCTGAACCCCTGAGATAGATCACAGATCTCTAAAACATGTATTCATGATTGCTTTTATGTGTTACATGTCATGATCCAATTTGAGTATGAGTGACTATTTGATTAATTTCTGCTCATTCTCTAGAATATAAGCTTCAGGAATGGTCTCTTACTACCGTATACTTAGTACCTGGGGAATCACGAAATATACGTTGAAAGTGGTAATTGGTAAATAGTAGTAATCAATGAATACACAGTAGTTCCTCCTTATGAAATAACATTCCAAAACCCCCCAGTGGATGCCTGAATCTACAGATAGTACTCAACCCTCTATCTACTATGCTTTTTCCTGTACATACATACCTATGGTAAAGTTAATTTATAAGTTAGGCACCGTAAGATATTAATAACAACAATAGTAAACAGAACAATGTAACAATATACCGTAATAAAAGTTATGTGTATGCGGTCTCTCTCCTTTCTCTCTCTGTCTCAAAATATCTGATTGTACCATACTCACCTATTTTTGAACCACAGTTGACCGTGAGTCACTGAAACTGCAGAAAGTGAAACTGCAGGGGGGGTCCTGAAGTGTATTGGAAAAATGGATAATTTTCTTAAATGAATTGATGACTAGACAGATGAATGATTTTACTACCCCAATCACATTAGGGAAGTTATTTAGCTTTTCTTCTTCTACCAGACTTACAGAATTAAGATGAAAATACCTTCTCTCTCCTATTAGGGATGTTAAAAAGCTAATGATAAACTGCTTTGCCAGTTAGAAAATAAGACCTATATAAGTACAGGGTATTTTTAAAGCAGAGAAAATACCAAAGCATCATTTAGTTAATAGTTATAATTTATCCACTTCGCCAAACCTTTTCTTAGGGTTGCAAACAAATTCATTTAAACAGATTCCCATTTCTCTTCTCTTTTCAACCTTGTTCACTCACTTTTGGGAAGGTGGAAATACTTTTAGAAAATGTCTCAAATATCAGCAACTGAGAGGAGCCACGAATGTCCCAAGTAATCTTTAAATATCTATAGAATTATTCTCAAAGCAGAAGCTGGAAAAGCTGACTGCATTTTTCTTTCCAGTGTGCCTGTTGCTTCTTTCATTGGTGGCCAAGAGAAGTGGGATCTAAAAAAGCCTTCATAGGGAATCTGTGGGCCATGGCAAATAAAGTGCCATTTGCACGTGAGCCAGATGAAAGAAGTCAGCTACCCTGCTGGGAAGACCATGTGGAGAGGGAATCGCTCTGGGACTAGATGGAGAGTGGGAGAATGGCCCAGCTATTCCAGCATCCCAGCTGAGCCCAATCTTCCTGCCATTCTCACCAAGGTACCAAAAATGTGAATGAGCCAGTTTTGGAGATTCCAGTCCATCAAACCCCCAACGTGACTAGAGACACAGCTGAACTCCATGAAAAAAAGCAGGAAAAAAAATGCCATTCAACCACAGAAACATGAGAAATAATACATTGTTATTGTTTGAAGTGTCTGATTAGTGGAGTGGTTTGTTATGCAGCAACAGAAATCAAAATAAAAGTTGCTACAGCCAGCAAGATGCTTCCATAACAAAAAGCTAAAATATGTGGCAGTGGGGCCAAATGACAGGTAGAAGCTAAGAAGGCCTTGAGAATACTTTCAGTAAACACTGGACAGACATGAAGAAAATGTTATTGGAGCCTGGAGAAGAGGCAACACTTGTTATGTAATTACAGAAAGTTTGCCAAAACTGTCTCCCACAGCTACTGAGAAAACAGAAAAGATATTTAATTAATTACTAGTTATGGCTAAGGAAATTTCCAGAAAGAATGTTAAAAGTATCAGTCTGTTTTATCTAGCTGCCTATAACATATAAGAAGAGAGAGATTAACTAAAGAAAGAACTGTCTAATTCTCACGCAGGATTTAAAGAAATATAGAAAGCTCAGAACAGTCTTTATAGTCTGAAAAGAGGTTCTTAAATTAAGAGATGTTCTTAAGCAAAGACCAAATCTAGGACACTACCAGTTAAAATGGCCTCAGGGTAAATTCAGATCAAGTATGTGGCTAGGAAAGTCATTAAGACCCCTGGTAAAATATAAGGTAGCACCTCATATATCCTCCCATCTGACTAGAAAAAGACTTCCATTCTACTTCTATTCTTCAGGTACTAGAAAACAAAGGCAAGTTTTTGAGTTTATATGTGATGAAGTAAAAAAGTGGCTTCTGAGAAATTAGTCTGGCAGTAGACTGTAGGATGGATTCAAGTGGTAAACCTTGAGAAATTAGGAGACAAAATAGGAAGTACCTTAGTGGTGGTGATTCCTTCTCAGAGACAGTTGTTTTCTCTTCATAACCCTTAAAATAACACAGATGATTCAGCACCTATTATAGTACCTAGTATATAGTAGATATGCAAGAAGTATTGTTCATGTATGAACAATCTTATGTTTTGGAATATTAAGCAGGGAGGATGAATAGGAACAGACCAGCTCTTACAAAGATCCAGCTTCAAGTCAGCTCATTGGGTCAGGATGATCCAATCCCCGTAACTGCCTGCAGAAGTAAAAGCAAATTCTCAAAATACATAAAGCGAAATCTGACCCACCTAAAAGAGGAAACAGGAAAATTCATGAACAAAGTGGGAGATTTTAACACATTCCTCTGATTGATAAAATAAGCAGACAAAATGTTAATACAGACATAAGAGGCTCGAACAACACTACTAATAACATTTACCTAATTTATAAATATAAATAGATATAAATAAATGTATAAATAGATACGTTGACCTACACACACACACACACACACACACACACACACACACAACTGTCGAATACATGTACTTTTCAAATGCATATGGAGCATTTCTTTAGAGTCCAAATGCTGGGCAAAACTCAAAATTTTCAGAGGATTGAAATCATATGGAGTACATTCTCTGACCACTGAAGAACTAGGCTAGAGATCAATAATAAAAATAACTTCAAATGTTTAGAAATTGAGTAAAAAGGTTAATTAGAAAAAGAAGAGCAAATTAAAACTAAAGAAAGTAGAAGGAAGAAAACAATAAAGATAAGAGTATAAATTAATGAAAGAAAAGCCATTTACAATACAAAGGATTCAAAGCTGATTCTTTGAAAGGACTAAAAAATGTTATAAACTTCTTGATAACCTAATTAAGAAAAAAGAAGTAATAGTAAAATAACCGATATCAAGAATAAAAAGGTGAATGTCATTCTATATCTAACAGACTTTGAAAATATAATAAAAGAATATCATGAACAATTTTTGCCAATAAAGTAAAAAAATAAGAAAAAAGCAAATAGAAAAATCAAAACCTACCAAAATGTATCCTTGAATAAAAAGAAAATCTAAACAGCCATGTATCTGTTATAGTAATTGAACCTATAGTAAAATCCTTCCTGCAAAGAAAACTCAAACCCAGATGGCTTCATCAGTGAATTCTTCCAAATATTTAAGCTATTTAAGGAGAAAAAACATCAATCTTGTACAAGCTCTTCCTGAGAAAAGAAAAAAATGAAACATTTCCCAACCGATTTTATTAGACCAACAATACTTTGACACTAAATCCTAAGAACCACATTACAATGCAGGCCAGAGTCTCTCACAGAGATGCAAAATTCCAAAAATTCCAAAAAGAGTGTTAGCACATTGAATATAAGAAAGAAAATATATCAGGACTAAGCTGGGTTTATTCCAAGAATGCAAAGTTGATTTAACATTTGAGAATCAGTAGCTGTGATTTACCACTTTTCTAGAACAAAGGGGAAAGAAATCATATAATCATCTTAATAGAAACAGAAAAAACATTTTACAAAATTTAACAGCCACACAGGATAAAAATTTGTAGCAAGCTAGAAATAGAAATGTGCTCCCTTAATCTGGTGAAGACTATCTGCAAAAATTCTACTGAACACGGAGATCAAGAACAAGATAATGATGCCCCTATCATGACTTCTGATGAACATTATACTAGAGGTCCTAGCCAATATAATGTAAAAAATGCAATAATGTAGTAAAAAAGAATGAAAGGTAAAAGGATTAAGAGTCAAGAAATAAAGCTGTTCTTATTTACAGATGGCATGATTTGTATCTACAGCTAAGAAATCTACATATACATTTTTATAAATAATAAGTTAATTTGTAAGATTTCTGAGTATAAGAGCAACAAGAGATAATTTATATTTTAATACACCAGCCACAACAAACAAATAAAACCTTTAAAATATAATTTACCATAGCATCAAAACAGTCAAATACCTAAGACTAAATCTAATAAAAGCTGTTCAAGATCTATATGCTGAAAAGTATAAAATGTTCCTGAAAAAAATTTTAAAATCCTAAATCAATTGAAGGCTAGGCCAGTTTTCATGAATCAGATTAATATTATAAAGATGTCAATTCTCATCAAATTGATCTACAGATTTAATGTGATGCCAATCAAAATCCCAGCAGGCAATTTTGTTAAAAATTAATGAGGCAAATTTTAATTTTATATGAAATACAAAGGGTCAAGAATAGCCCCCCAAAAAATTTTGAAGAAGTTCAAATATAGAGAACTTACCTTACCATACATCCAGACTTATTAAAAAACTCTACTAATAAGGACAGTTGAGCTGATAAGTTGATGAGTGTGATCACTTTGTGATAACTAACAGAGCTGTCAATTTATTATTTGTGCACTTTTCTATGTATATACTATGCTTCAATTAAAATGTTTATTAAAAAATTGCTTTGCCAATGTGGGACAGATGGCCATCCTATGCCTTCAGAAGTGTGTCTTGAGAAGATCACTTTGGTTATGTAACAGTCCAGTCTAAAAGCAAAATCTGAATTTAACCATGGGAAACATCACTCAAACCAAAAATGAGGAAAAAAATCTAAAGAAGGGAAAGACAATCATATTCTTTAAAAATGTCTATGCCATGCAAGGCTGTGGAAACATTCCGGATCAAAGGTGACTAAAGAGACATAGCAGCTAAATATCATGCTTGATCCTGCACATAGGAATAAAATTATAAAAGGTATTATTGGATGGATTTACCTAAATGGACAACAGAGTAGTATTTTTATGACATGTACACTAAAATATTTAGGCATAAAGAACCAGGAGGAATGCAACTTACTCTCAAAAGCTTTAGAAAAATATATTATATAATACATGTATATATGTGTATGTGTGGGTATATATATATATGTACATGTGTATTTGTGGGTATATATATATAGAGAGAGAGAGAAAGCACAAATAGAAAGCAAACAAGGCAAATATTAAAAACAGGTGAATCTGGGTAAAGGCTCTTAGTTGTGTTTTATGTACTATTCCTATTCTTGCAAATTTTCTCTAAGTTAAAAGTTATTTTCAAATAAATTACTTTAAAAAACTGCATTGGTTTATTGGACAACTTCACTGCACTGAGACTAGTTGACATGGTTTTTGAGTTTGCAAGTGTTACAGATAAGTTGAATAAATGAATGAAAAGCCTGCACAGACCATTCTACCTAGTTACTGAGAAGTACTCCAATCCCAGCCATATAGATAGATTTAATGAGAAGGATGTCCCCAGCAACCCTGTCAGACTCCTGTCATATGGAATTAGCATAGATTTGCAAGTCATTTGTAATATTCCTTAAGTTCGAGGAGAGATAAAGCCAGTGACGCTTGCATAGTTTTTCTTATGATTTGTCAGTTCAATCACTGAACACCTACTATGTGCCAGGCCCTGTTTTAGGCAGTGAAGGTAGTGAAAATATATGCTACCTGAACTCCTAAAGGGAACATAAAAAGGCAAATAAAAACACTATAATTCAAACAATGTTTATTTTATGAATGCTTATTGGCTGAATTCTAATACAATTCAATAGACTCCAAATGACCACTGTATACAAAGACAATAAAGCTCTGAGAGTTCTGTCTTCCTAACTCTTAATGATCCAGAATTACCATGCTAAGGAAGCATGTATTTTATTTGTTGTTGTTGTTGCCCTCTACTAATATATTCAGCACAATCTTATCATAACAGCTTCCTGTGGAATCCATACCAAAAAGGACAAAAAGAGTAAGTGCACGAGGGGATCATGGCAGTCGGGAGGCAGGACTAGATTGCAGCTCCCACTCCGACAGACAGAGCAGTGTGTGGAGGCTTGCATTATGAATTTTTGCTCCGGAAGGACTGCAGGAATAAATCGGGAAACCTGAGAGGACCCACAGACCACCTGAAGGAAGTGGATTGCTCCTGCAGGACCCTGGAGACACCCCAAATACTCAGCTGCGACAAGACCTGCCCAAGGAGAGTCTGAGCTCAGACACGCCTAGCCCTGCCCCCACCCAATAGTCCCTCCCTACCCACCCTGGTAACTGAAGACAAAGGGCATATACTCTTGGGATTTCTAGGCCCTGCCCCCCTACCTGTTCCTGCCCATACTACCACAGCTGATGTTCTCTGGAAAGTGCCACCACCTGGCAGGAGGCCAACCAGCACAGAAATAATGCATTAAACCACCAAAGCTAAGAACCCTAACAGAGTCCATTTCAAGCCCCCTGCCACCTCCACCAGAACAGTTACTGGTATCCATGGCTGAGATACCCACAGATGGTTCACATCACAGGATTCTGTGCAGACAACCCCCAGTACCAGCCCAGAGCCTGGTAGACTTGCTGGGTGGGTAGATCCAGAAGAGAGATAACAATCACTACAGCTCAGCTCTTGGGAAGCCACATCCGTAGGAAAAGGGGGAGAATACTACATCAAGGGAATACCCTGTAAGACAAAAAAATCTGAACAACAGCCTTCAGTCCAAGATCTTCCCTCTGACAGAGCCTACCCAAATGAGAAGGAACCAGAAAACCAACTCTGGTAAGATGACAAAACAAGGTTCTTTAACACCACCAAAAAAACCACACTAGCTCAACAACAATGGATTCAAATCAAGAAGAAATCCCTGATTTACTTGAAAAAGAATTCAGGAGGTTAGGCCAGGTGCAGTGGTTCATGCCTGTAATCCCAGCACTTTGGGAGGCTGAGGTGGGTGGATCACCTTAGGTCAAGGGTTCAAGACCAGCCTAGCTAACACGGTGAAACCCTGTTTCTACCACAAATACCAAAAATTAGCCGAGCGTGGTGGCACGCGCCTGTAATTCCAGCTACTCGGGAGGCTGAGGCAAGAGAATCACTTGAACCCAGGAGGTGGAGGTTTCAGCAAGCTGAGATCACAGAATTGCACTCCAGGTTGGGCAAGAAGAGTGAAACTCCATCTGAAAAAACAAAAAGAATTCAGGAGGTTAGTAATTAAGCTAATCAATCAGGGAGGCACCAGAGAAGTGTGAAGCCCAATGTAAGGAAATTTAAAAAATGATACAAGAAGTAAAGGGAGAAATATTCAAGGAAATAGATACCATAAATAAAAAAACAACCAAAACTTCAGGAAACAATGGACACACTTATAGAAATGCAAAATGCTCTGGAAGATCTCAGCAATAGAATTGAATAGGGAGAAGAAAGAAATGCAGAGCTCGAAGGTAAAGTCTTCAAATTAACCCAATCTAACAAAGACAAAGAAAAAAAGAATAAGAAGATATGAACAAAGCCTCCAAGAAGTCTGGGATTATGTTAAATGGCCAAACCTAAGAATAATTGGTGTTCCTGAGGAAGAAGAGAAATCTAAAAGTTTAGAAAACATATCTGGGGGAATAATTGAAGAAAACTTCTCCAGCCTTGCTAGAGACCTTGACATTCAAATACAAGAAGCACAAAGAAAATTTGGGAAATTCATTGCCAAAAGATCATCCCCTAGGCACATTGTCATTGGGTTATCTAAAGTTAAGACGAAAGAAAGAATCTTCAGAGCTGTGAGACAACAGCACCAGGTAACCTATATAAAGGAAAACCTATCAGGTTAACAGCAGATTTCTCAGCAGAAACGCTACAAGCTAGAAGGGATTGGGGCCCTATCTTCAGCCTCCTCAAATCAAACAATTATCAGCCAAGAATTTTGCATCCAGCAAAACTAAGCTTCATATGTAAAGGAAAGATACAGTCTTTTTCAGACAAACACATGCTGAAAGAAGCCACTACCAAGTAACCACTATAAGAACTGCTAGAAGGAGCTCTAAATCTTGAAACAAATCCTGGAAACACATCAAAACATAACCTCGTTAAAGCATAAATCTCACAAAACCTATAAAACAAAAATACAATTTAAAAAACAATAACAAAAAACAGAAAACCAAGGTATACAGGCAATAAATATAATGATGAATGGAATGGTACCTCACATCTCTAACATTGAATGTGAATTGCCTAAATGCTCCACTTAAAAGATACAGAATTGCAGAATGGATAAGAACGCACCAACCAACCATCTGCTGTCTTCAATAGACTCACCTAACACATAAGGACTCCCACAAACTTAAGGTAAAGGGGTGGAAAAAGGCATTTCATGCAAATGGAAACCAAAAGCGATCAGGAGTGGCTATTCTTATATCAGACAAAACATACTTTAAAGCAACAGCAGTTAAAAAATACAAAGAGGGACATTATATAATGATAAAAGGCCTTGTGCAACAGGAAAATATCGCAATCCTAAACATAAATGCACCTAACACTGGAGCTCCTAAGTTTATAAAGCAATTACTAACAGACCTAAGAAATGGACTTTAATACTCCACTGACAGCACTCAACAGGTCATCAAGACAGAAAGTCAACAAAGAAACAATGGATTTAAACTATACCCTGGAACAAATGGACTTAACAGATATATATGGAACATTCCATCCAACAACTGCAGGATATACATTCTATTCAATAGCACATGGAAGATTCTCCAAGATAGACCATATGATAGACCACAAAATGAGCCTCAATAAATTTAAGAAAATTGAAATTATAACAAGTACTCTTTCAGACCACAGTGGAATAAAACTGGAAATCAACTCCAAAAGGAACCTCCAAAGCTATGCAAATACATGGAAATTAAATAACCTGCTCCTGAATGATCATTGGGTCAACAATGAAATCAAGATAGAAATTCTAAAATTCAACAATAGTGACACAATATATCAAAACCTCTGGGACACAGAAAAGGCATGTTAACAGAAAAGCCCATAGCCCTAAATGCCTACATCAAAAAGTCTGAAAGAGCACAAACAGACAATCTAAGGTCACACCTGAAGGAACTAGAGAAACAAGAACAAATCAAATGCAAACACAGCAGAAAAAAGGAAGTAACTAAGGTCAGAGCAGAACTAAATGAAATTGAAACAAACAAACAAAAAAATACAAAACATAAGTGAAACAAAAAGCTGATTCCTTGAAAAGATAAATAAAACTGACAGACCATTAGCAAGATTAACCAAGAAAAGAAGAGAGAAAATCCTAATAAGCTCCATAAGAAACAAAACAGGAAATATTACAACTGACACCACTGAAATACAAAAGAGCACTCAAGGCTACTATGAACACCTTTACCCACATAAGCTAGAAAACCTAGAAGAGATGGATAAATTCCTGGAAAGATACAACACTCCTAGCTTAAATCAGGAAGAATTAGATACCCTGAACAGATCAATAACAAGCAGTGAGATTGAAATGGTAATTTAAGAATTACCAACAAAAAAAAAGTCCAGGACCAGATGAATTCACAGCCGAATTCTACCAGACAGTCAAAGAAGAAATGGCACCAATCCCATTGACACTATTCCACAAGATAGAGAAACAGGGAACTCTCCCTAAATCATTCTATGAAGCCAGTATCACCCTAATATCCAAATCAGAAAAGGGTATAACCAAAAAAGAAAACTACAGACCAATATCCCTGATGAAAAGAGATGCTAAAATTCTTAACAAAATACTAGCTAACTGAATCCAACAACATATCAAAAAGATAATTCACCATGATGAAGAAGGTGGCACACCAGGGATGCAGGGATGATTTGACATATGCAAGTCAATAAATGTGATACACCACATAAACAGAATTTAAAACAAAAATCACATGATCATCTCAATAGGTGCAGAAAAGCATTTGACAAAAATCCTGCATCACTTTATGATGATTAAAACTATCACCAAAATTGGCATACAAGGGACATATCTCAATATAATAAAAACCATCTAGGACAATCCCAGAGCCAACATAATACTGAATGGGGAAAAGTTAAAAGCATTCTCTCTGAGAACAGGAACAAGACAAGGATGCCCACTCTCACCACTCCTCTTCAACGTGGTACTGGAAGTCCTAGCCAAAGCAATCAGACAAGAGAAAGAAATAAAGGGCATCCAAATCAGTAAAGAGGAAGTCAGACTGTTGTTGTTTGCTGATGATATGATCATTTACCTAGAAAACCCTAAAGACTCCTCCAGAAAGCTCCTAGAGCCCATGATAAAAGAATTCAGCAAAATTTCTGGATACTAAATTAATGTACACAAATCAGTAGCTCTTCTATACACTAACAGCAACGAAGTGGAGAATCAAATCAAGAACTCAACCCCTTTTACAGTAGCTACAAAAAAAAAAAACAAAAAACAAAAAAACATAAAGTACTTAGGAATATACCTAACCAAGGAGGTGAAAGACCTCTACAAGGAAAACTACAAAACACTGCTGAAAGAAATCATAGATGACACAAACAAATGGAATACATACCATGCTTATGGATGAGTAGAATCAATACTGCGAAAATGACCATACTGCCTAAAGCAGTCTATAAATTCAACACAATTCCCATCAAAATACCACCATCATTCTTCATGCATTGGGAAAAACAGTTCTAAAATTCATATGGAACCAAAAAAGAGCCCTTACAGCCAAAGCAACACTAAGAAAAAAGAGCAAATCTGGAGGCATCACATTACCTGACTTCAAACTATACTATAAGGCCATAGTCACCAAAACAGCATGTTACTGGTATAAAAATAGGCACATAGACCAATGGAAGAGAATAGAGAACCCAGAAATAAGCCCAAATACTTACAGCCAACTAATCTTCAACAAAGCAAACAAAAACATAAAGTGGGGAAAGAACACCCTAGTCAACAAATGGTGCTGGGATAATCGGTTAGCCACATGTAGGAGAATGAAACTGGATCCTCATCTCTCGCCTTATACAAAAATCAACTCGAAATGGATTAAGGCCTTAAATCTAAGACCTGAAACTATAAAAATTCTAAAAGATAACATTGGAAAAATCCTTCTAGACATTGGCTTAGGCAAGGATTCATGACCAAGAACCCAAAAGCAAATGAAATAAAAACAAAGATAAATTGCTGGAACTTAATTAAACTTAACAGCTTTTCCATGGCAAAAGGAACAATCAGCAGAGTAAACAGACAACCCACAGAGTGGGAGAAAATCTTCACAATCTATACATCTGACAAAGGACTAATATCCAGAGTCTACATGAAATAAAAAAAAATCCACAAGAAAAAAAACTAACAATCCCATCAAAAAGTGGGCTAAGGGCATGAATAGACAATTCTCAAAAGAATATATACAAATGGCCAACAAACATATGAAAAAATGCTCAACGTCACTAATGATCAGGCAAATGCAAATCAAAACCACAAAGCAATACCACCTTACTCCTGCAAGAATGGCCATAATCAAAAAATAGTAGATGTTTGCGTGGATGTGGTGAAGAGGGAATACTTCTACACTGCTGGTGGGAATGTAAACTAGTACAACTGCTATGGAAAATAGTGTAGAGATTACTTAAAGAACTAAAAGTAGAACTATCATTTGATCCAGCAATTCCACTACTGGTATCTACCCAGAGGGAAAGAAGTCATTATACGAAAGCAGCAAAATTTATAATTGCGAAAACATGGAACCAACCCAAATGCCCACAGTTATATACATATGATTATATATATATATAAAAAAAAAATATATATATATATATGATGGAATACCACTCAGCCATTAAAAGGAATAAATTAATGGCATTTTCAGCGACCTGGATGAGATTGGAGACTATTATTCTAAGTGAAGCAACTGAGAAAAGGAAAACCAAACATTGTATGTTCTCAGTCATAAGTGGGAGCTAAGCTATGAGGATGCAAAGGCATAAGAATGGCCTTTGGGGACTCAGAAGAAAAGGGTGGGAAGGGGGTGAGAGATAAAAGACTACAAATAGGGTGCAGTGCATACTGCTCTGGTGATGTCTGCTCTAAATCTCACAAATCACCACGAAGGAACTTACTCATGTAACCAAATACTACCTGTTCCTCAATAACCTATGGAAACAAAAAAAACATTTTTAAGAATAAACGCACGCATTTATTGAGCAATTAACTCGGTAGCAGGCACTTAAAATAGATATCCCTTCTTGTGGGTTGAATTGTGTCCCACCAAAGATATGTTGAAGTCCTGAACGTGACCTTATTTGGAAAATAGGATCTTTGCAGATGTAATGAAGTTAAGGTGAGGTAGGTCATACTGAATTGGGGTTGCCCCTAACCCAGTGACTAGTATATTTATAAAAGAAAGGAGACTGAACACAGACACACAAAAACAAACAGAAAGGGGAGAAGAGAATGTCCTTTGATGTCAGAGTCAGAGACTGGAGCATCAGGCCAAGAAATACCAATGATTGCCAGGAAGGAGTTTTTCTCTAGAATCTTCAGAGGGTGGCTGGCCTTGCTGACAACTTGATTTTGGACTTCTGGCCCCCGGATCTGTGAGACTATACATTTCTTTTGTTTTAAGCTACCTAATTTGTGGTACTTTGTTACAGTAGCCTGATAAAACTAATATGCTCCTGTTTTACAGTTGAGGACACTGTAACTCAAAGACATTATGCAACTTGCTCCAGTTTATGCAGCTAGTAATTTGCAGAAGCAAAAGTCAAAGCAAAGCTGTCTGGCTCTAAAGCCCATCCTGCCATTTTCTATCTCTGACCTTGACTTCTCTCCCGAGTCAAGCCTATGACATCTATATATGTACTTTATATCACTACTTCGATAACTAATAGGAACCTCATCCATGTCGAAATTAACATGTCAATAGTGAACTCTTGATTTTTCCCTTCCTCTTTCACCCCATCTTCCTCTTTCTCCCCATCCCATCCCAGTAGCTTGCATCACCATCCAGCAAATCTTTTAAGTGGAAAACTAGAGTCACCCTTGATTAGCCCCATTCCCTAATCCCTTATATTTAAATCATCAGGAAGTCTTGTTCACTTTACCTCCAATAAACCTGAATCTAACCATTTCTTACCCCCTTCACTGCAGACATGCTGGTCAAGTCAACATCATCTCTCAACATTATCTCTTGCAGGACAGTCCTGACTTCACTCTTGCCCCCTTATAATTTACTCTCTACCTTGTAACCAGGGTGACCTTTTAAAAATATGTTTGATTATATCACTTCCTGTTTAAAGTCCTCCAATGAATTCCCATTGCACTTAAATAAAAAGATAACTCTTGCTAAGTTAAAGTGGACATTTGTCATTTCCTTGGTTATCCAGAATCCTAATCCACTTTCTACCCTTGGGAAATTCCCCACCTTTTGAGTTTTGCGTGGTGGACTTTGCTTTTCACTCAAGAATACTTTATATACTCACTTTCCCAGGCTTTCACATTCTGAAGGAATAGGCTCATGACCACTCAGCCAATTAGCTGCATTTGCTCATTGTGATGGTTAATTTCACACGTCAACTTGACTGAGCCATGGGTGCCCAGATATTTGGTTAATCATTTATCCTGGGTTTGTCTGCAAAGGTGTTTTTGAATGAGATTAACATTCGAATGTTAATCTTCCCACCACTCCATCCAGGTGTTGGGAAGAGGCAACAAGGCTGCTGTCTAGTGATGACAAGGGTGGAAGTACAACACTGGTGTTGCAAGTGCCCAGCTACTGCCTGTGATCTGATCTCTTTTCCATATCTTTCCCTGGCAATCCTGTGGGACACCTAAGCTCCTTTCAACAAATTACTTTTCTAATATAATCAGCCAATCAGTCTCTGTCACTTACAAAATGGACTTACACACATGACTTAGAAGGGCTTGTATATCCTGGTCACTGCCTCCTTCCTCAGCTTCATCACATACCACCCTTCCCACTCAGTCCCTACTCTCCACCTGTTGGGGTCTTTTTCCTCTAAATTCTTCCCATCTCCAGTCTTTGGCACTTGCCCTTCTGGCTGCTGGAATTCCCTTCCCCAGGTCTTTCTGTGGCTTCTTACTATTATTGAAGAACCAGCTCAAACAGCTCCTCTTCGGGGAGGACTTCACTATGTGATTTGAAGCAAATTCTTTCCCCATAAAAATCCCTGTGTTAATAACTGTCTTAATTTCTTTATAGCACCAGTAATTTCAAAGTAACTATAGCGCTATTATGTAAATGTAACTTATTCATGTTTTGACTTGTTATGGTCTACCTGCCTGCTTAGAAGTCATCCCAGGAGGGCAAGGACCTTGTCTGTCTTGTCAACGTTGCATCCCCTTGAATGCAGTCGATGTGCAGGAATCATTTGTAGAATGAAAAAAAAAAAGAATGAAAGCCCCTCTCAGGAGATGCCCAGGCCAGACTTCTCAAAGGCCTTCTGCCCCAGCTCCAGGCTTACTCTTCATGCCTGAGCATTAATTTCTGAGTGTAGAAAACTCATGAATTTTTCCTTCTGAAGATTCCGGCTTTATCCCCTTCAGGGTGTCAGCAGGGGTGGTTCTGTTCATATCAATGACTGCCATTTAAACCCTGAAAACTGTTAGAATGTTTGACAGTGAGAAGTTAGAAGACCAAAAGCCACGATCACCCCAAGCTACACATGTCATAAAGAGAGCCCTGGCTGTGTTGGAACAAAGGGGCAACCACTGGTATCATTCTCGGAGAAGCAACAATAACAAAAAAGATTTACTTATCTGTTCTGGTCTGTCCTAAGCCTATTACTATGCTTCTTGCCAGGGGCAGTGGGGCAGAGAGAAGAAGAAGGTCTGGTTTTTCAGGCCTTGGAGAAGTATCTGTAGAGCCAGCTTGGTTGAGTAGGCAGGGGGAGGAAGAACAGGGATACAGGGAAATTAAAAAGGGGAGGAGGCCGGGCGCGGTGACTCACGCCTGTAATCCCAGCACTGTGTGAGGCCGAGGCGGGCGGATCACGAGGTCAGGAGATCGAGACCATTTTGGCTAACACAGTGAAACCCCGTCTCTACTAAAAATACAAAAAAATTAGCCGGGCATGGTGGCGGGCGCCTGTAGTCCCAGCTACTCCGCAGGAGACTAGCGTGAACCCGGGAAGTGGAGCTTGAAGTTAGCCGAGATCGCGCCACTGCGCTCCAGCCTGGGCGACAGAGCAAGACTCCGTCTCGGAAAAAAAAAAAAAAAGAGGAAACAGAGGATGCAAAGAGCAGGTCTCAGGAGGCTGAAGAGAGATAGAGGAAAGGGGAGGAGGAAGCAGAGAGTAGAAGAAAGACGGAGGAAGGAAAAGGGAATTGGGGTCAAAAAAAGGAGAAGGAAAGAAAGGAGAACAAAACGTTACAAAAAAATCAGAGATAGAGAAGGAAGATGACAGGAGGCCAGAGGCAGAGAAGAAGGGAGGACAAGTACAGGGAGCTGGGGCTCCCGCATTGCCCCCCAAGCCCCACCCCTTTTCTTTAATTCCACTCAGAGCAAGTTTCCTCACTGAGTTATTGAAAAATTCTGTTTTTAATCTGGATCCCAGGCACTATCTGTCCTTCTTTTCTGTACCCTGCAAACTCCAGTTCAATGCCCACAGTAAGCCGCAAGCCTATGCAGTGCATTTACCATATGCCAGACACTGTTTTAGTACCTTATCTACATTAACTCTTAATCCTCACAACTGTTGACCCCAGTACAATTTACCCCATTTTTTTCAGATAGGAAAACTGAGACACAGAAAACTTAAATATCTTGCCCAAAGTTACACAGCTGATAAAGTGATGAAGCTGGGACCCAATTCCACGCAGTCTAACTTCAAAGTCTATCACCTCAAACATCTTCTCATTGATAAATATTTATTGAGTAGCTACTATATGACAGGCACCATAAAGTCTCTTCCGACCCCCCAGACAAAAGTAATTGTTCCCTTCTCTAGGCTTTTAAGGCATTGTGTATACCTACCCCTGATCCCATTGCAATAAATTATATATTTATGACCTCTATCTCCCAGGAGCCCATATATTTCTTAAGGACGCTGTCTGTCTATGCCTTCTTTATCAATGTATGTCTGCCACCTACTCTTGTGCCTCACACAGAGCAGGTATGCAGAAAATGTTTTTTTGGATGGAAGACTGTGGTGGTTAAATAATTTATGTTATCTGCTGTGACTTTGGAGCTAGTGGCTTAGATTCTAGAATTGTGGGCTTCATTTGACTAGTATGGAAAATGACAGATCAGCCATGAAGGCAGCCAAAAGAGAAGTGTAAGATTGTCTGCCTGTGTCCTGATTCATTTACCTCAAACATGTGCACCCCAAGGCAAGATTACGGGAAAAAAAAATTCAAAAAGAAAACAAGGGTGAGGGATTGGCAAAGCCAGGGTAGGAGGCATTGCACCATCAACTCCTATTTCCCAAGGAGCTATGCACATCCCAGGAGGGTTAGTCCTGTTACATTTTTGGGTTCTGAGCCCATGGCTGGGGCTGCAGCCATCATTTTCTGGCATCTAATAGAGAACCTCGATGGGACAGCATGCACCACCTGTTCTCAGAAGATTCACCTGCATTCACAGAAGCATAGACCCTAGAGATCAATCTGTCTAGTGGTTTTCAAAACCTTTTCTTGCTTTGAGTGCAAGATTGGGTTCTTCTAACCTAATCTATAAACCAGATAAATGTCAAGCAGCTCTAGTTAAAATAAGGTTAGAGACCTATCCACTCCCATCCTCATGCCCACTGAATATGTTGAAAACCATTGCTATATCACGGCCATCTCATTTCAAAGATGACAAATCCAGCTCCCACAAACCTTAAATGACCTGTGCAAAGCCCCCCAGCTGCTTGGCAGCATATTGGTGGGATTAGACAGAACTGAAGAAGGTTTTCTTTCATTTTGACCCTCTGCTTCCTTTCTTTCTAATCTTCTAAAAGTAACAATTAAAATAATGCTGCATATTTTCTAATCTGTACAATTTTCAGGGCATTCTCTGAATCTTGCAGCCAAAATGCTGCTACTTGTTAGGACCAGCCTCATAGTAGATTAGACAAACAGCAAAGCCTTGAGTTATGTTCTATGCATTTATATAACACTTGACACGTCTGAGAACTCTTTCAGATGTGGCAGTATAATTTGTTGAGAGATTAATTTGTGTGGCAGGCAGAAGTTGCCAGAAGACAACACCCGTTCCTTTTTGTGGCCTTCATTTTTAAAAACCTGGTCTTATAAAATGCATTATGCTAGGTTTTCTCAGAGAGGGTAAGGGATATTTGGGGAAATTTCCTGAGACTCGCAAGGAAATAGGAGTTTTGCAATGCAGCAAGTAAGTGGGGATCATGCATTGCAACACCACAATACTCTGGTAGGAATACTCCGAAAAGCAAAGAAGAGCCAGGTCCCAGGTTTATTGAGTAGCTACTATATGACAGGCACCATAAAGTCTCTTCCGACTCCCCAGACAAAACTAATCGTTCTCTTCTCTATGTTTTTAAGGCATTCTGTATACCTACCCCTGATCCCATTGTAATAAATTATATATTTATGATCTCTATCTCCCAGGAGCCCATCTGCTTCTTAAGGATGCTGTCTATGCCTTATTTATCAATGTATATCTGGCACCAAAGACCTGGCTCCCCAGCTGGTACAGGAGCAACAGAAATGCCTGGTTTCAAGGGCCCATGCATGACTTTTAAATGAGGATCTTACATTGACTACTACCGACCAAAGGCAAAGAACCATCTCTCCTCTCTTACTGTGTAAGTCCCAGTGCATTTCCACACATCTCTGGGGAAGAAAGGAAGCCCAATTCTGACTTAGATTAAATCTCTTGCCAGCTTGGTAGGACAAGGGGTGTACAGCAGACAAAATGTGATTTAGAAACATAAATGTCACATGTCTCTTAAAGGCAAAAATAAAGAGATCCTTATCCCTACAATATAATGTGAGGTAGTTAGGGAAGGTGTTACTGTTATTCTCATTGTATTAGTGAGATAACTGGGTCTCAGTCTTGTTTCATGTCCCAAGGCCAGTAGAATCAGTGCTCAGCTCTAGTTTATTAATTTCCAGTCTCCTCTTTCCTCCAAGTGTTACTGTTAATATTTGTGTGAGGGGAAAAAACAGGTATGTTAGATATAACATAACGAGAGGATATGCTACTTTTATTTTTTAAAAGGTGAAGGGATTGGGGGCATTTTGCTAATTATATCCCTGCCCACCCTACCTTAGACCGGAAAGGATTTATGGCGACTCACAAAAATACTTACAGTTGGATTGGCTCTTAGCGTTCATTGCAGCCTTCTTCTAGTTTGGTTGCAGTGCTGCAGAGTACTTGGTGAGAAGTATTTCCTGGACTCTCTTGAAGCTAGGATTCTTGCTGTGAATTCGATTCCACCCGTCAGCAGTACTTATCTGAGGTGTAGCAGGAGGAAGTGAAGTGGAGACGATCGTTTCTCTCCTGCTTCAGCTGCTGCTGTTGGGAAAGACGGGCATAGGAAATGGTGTTTTTCTGTATTACATTGTCCAGCTCCTAGTTTTATGGGCATGAGAAGGCAGAGGCAGCAATCTTAGCAACAGTAGTTTCCTCACCTTTGGGATACAGCTACGAAGTGAGCTTTTGAGATCAATGATTCCAGTGGTGGCCTCCCAATTTCCATATCCTGGCTATGCCAGAGGCAGCAGCAGCCCATATGGTCAGTTTAGCTGTGTTTTTCAAGAAGATATTCTTGGAGAACCAGCCTAGAGCCCACCATTCCAGCCCCTGATTAAGCACCTAATTCTACACTAAATCCCTCTCTGCTTGAGATAGAAAGGTCGCAGGTTTGGTATCTGTATCTTGAATGATACATACAGTTACATAAAATAACATAAATCTTTAAAACAAATAAAGGGAAATGAAATGAGGGAGGAAACAAGGAGCCAGGCACAAGATTAATACAAAATGAGTATCATCAAATGGTCTCCATTTGCAAGGGGTAAATCACTCATTTGGCTCCAAGCTTTCTAGGAGTAACTACAAAGAGAAAAAAACATTATTTGATTCACAAAATCCATTAAGCCAAAACATTCTGTTTCATGAGATTTCCTTCATGAGTCTTAAAAGTGCTGTTAGTGAAAATAATACAATAGAAATTATATGGGTCTAGTAATTCACTGGCCGATTGAAAACAAAAACAAAAGCCAAAAAAAAAAAAAAAACCACTCAGTAATACCTTAAACCTTTTATGTAAATTAATTCTATGAACATACATTCGTTCCCCAATCTTTCAATGCCCTTTCTTTGATTAAAAGTCCTCTGATTTGAATTATGGTGCCATTTTTCTCATATAAATCACATCCACAATACATCATCTATGATTTTGAATTTCAGTTTATTTAAATTGGAGTGTGAAATTACACAATTTTTGAAGCATTTTGATTATATATTTCTTCTAGACTTTTAAATAGTATTTTCCTCATTAAAATTTTTTTATTTGTATATATGCATGGAGTACAGGTGCAATTTGCTACATTGATGTGTTGCATTGCAGTGAAGTTAGGACCTTCAGTGCATCCAACACTGGAGCAATGCATCCAACACTGGAGCAATGCATATTGTACCCACCAGAGCAACCTCCTACTATCCACTCCCTCACACCCCAACCCCTCCAAGTCTTCATTGTCTATCATTTCACAATCTGCTTCCATGTGTATGCATTATTATCTCCCACTTATAGGTGAGAACATGGTAGTATTCATCTTTCTGTGTCTGAGCTGTTTCACTTAAGATAATGGCCTCCAGTTCCATCCACGTTGCTACGAAACATGTGATTTTATTTTTTTTTAATGGCAGAATAGTATTCCATTGTGTATATATACCACGTTTTCTTTATCCAGTCTTCTACTGATGGACACTTAGATTGATTACTTATCTTTGCTATTGTGAATAGTGATGAGATAATCATATGAGTACAGGTATCTTTTGATGTAATCTCTTTTTCTTTTTTTGAAACAGAGTCTCATTCAGCCCAGGTTGAGGTGCAGTGGCATGATCTCAGCTCACTGCAAACTCCGTCTCCCGGGCTCAAGTGATCGTCCCACCTCAGCCTCCCAAGTAGTTGGGACCACAGGTGAGAGCCACCATGCGGCTAATTTTTGAATGTTTTGTAGAGACGGGGGTCTCACCATGTTGCCCAGGCTGGTCTTGAACTCCTGAACTCAAGAAATTCACATGCCTCAGCATCCCAAAATGCTGGAATTATGGGCATTAGCCACCATGCCTGGCCTGATTTCTTTTTCTTTGATTGGATACCCAGTAGTGGGATTGCTGGATAGAATGAAAGTTCTATTTTTAGTTCTTTGAGAAATCTCCATACTGTTTTCCATAGAGGTTGTACTAATTTACATTTCCACCAACAGTGTATGAGTTCCCTTTTCTCCACATCCTCACTGACATCTGTTATTTTTTGTCATTTTTATAATAGTCATTCTGATTAGTATAAGATGATGTCTCATTGTGGTTTTAATTTACATTTCTCTGATAACTAGTGATATTGAACATTTTTTCATATTCTTGTCCATTTAACTTGTTTTGTTTTGAAAAATGTCCTTTGCCCATTTGTGAATGGGATTATTTGTTGTTGTTGCTGCTCCTTTTAAATTCTGTATATTAGAGAATTATATGACTCCCTTAAAGTCTTATGGCTAATAGATGGCAGAGGTGGAATGAAAACTCAACTCTTCTGGACTCCAAACAATAAACATTAATCATAATAATGTTCTTTTTTTAACAATTTCTTTAATTTGCGGTGGAAGCTGATGGATTAAACCCAAAGCATAATTTGGCAAAAGCATTTCTGGGGTTATGGTACAATATAACCCAATCCATACACACAGATTTCTTAAGTTCATGAATAGAACTTGAATTTCAAAACAGAGGGCAGATGAACTGATTATTCTTTAGACAATTGTGCATAAGTATTGTTTCTATCAACCAGGCTTTTGATGGATTCTGAATGCCAGGGAGTTGGAGCTTATACTGCCTGACAAGTACCTGGAGTGCAGCTATTTTCATGTGGTTAAGAGCAGGCTAATACTTTACCAATCAGCCCAAACTGGAGTAAGGATTGATTGACATTCTTGGGAGGAGGGGGGTTGCATTCATTGGAGAGCAGTTCAAAATGAAAGTGATAACCTATTGTTATCTGAAGGGTGAATGTCTAAAGCAACCCTGGTGTGGTTTGGCTCTATTTTAATCATAGGCAGCCAATCTGTAGAAGTATGTGTATGATGGGAAAATAACTCCTTTTCTTCCAATTTCCTTTAGACATCTACAAAAAGCTAATAATCTTACTTTTAAAATACATTCAATAAAAATCTGTCCAGGCACACTAATATTCCTTTTACTTTCTCAGTTCATTCTTACTTACCAAAGCATATTATATTTTGAGATTTAACTAACCTTTAATGAGTACATGTGCCTCAACTGGCACTGCACTAGGCCCTCTTATATAAATTATCTTTATTTGCTAAACTGACCAAAATAGTATATCACATACTTTCCCCTGACTTAGCTTTTAGTCCAAACAAACAAATGTATGCCATCCTCTACATTTGGCAGAAGTGGACCAAAAATGATAAGATCTTAGACTGCCAATAGCCAACGTGACAAGTTCTTACCTGAAAATATCAGGTTTGTGGTAGACCCATACGGTGGAAAATTGTAAATTTAATCTATATGTGATGATATGGAGTGATAATCATAATACATTGTAAGTTAAAAATGCTAGTTGCAGAATATATACATGCAATGCATATATATATATATGCAATGCAATGTTAGTTGCATATATATGTGTGTGTATATATATAACATATATATATATATATATAACATTGACATAAAAGGAAAGGAAGAAACTGAGGCAAAATTAATATAAGCAGAGAGTTTATTTGGGCCAAGGTTGAGGACTGCAACTTGGATAGATTCAAGTTGCCATGAACGTATACTTCAATTAGTGGCAGTTACAAATGGATTTTTAATGGAAAAAAAAAAGGGACAGGGAGATGATAGGACATTCATTGTTTGTCAGGAATTCTCATTGGTTTACAGAAATAACATTGATTAGTGATTGGCTATACATTGTTAAACTCTAGAGTGTGGGTTATAGTGTTTGATGTGGCATTATTAGATTAATTTATAGGCAATAGCAAGCAGGTTCAATGGATGAATGCATAGCTCACAAAGCAGGGAAGTAGGATGTGATTGTTTTCTCATTTTAATGGCTTTTTAGGCCTAGAAGTTAGAAAGGGCTCACATTCCTCAGATAAAAATTCTTTGCCTTCCTTAATAGAATAATCCCATTTCTTTAAATAATAGATATAAATATATGCACAAGAATAGAAAGGTATGAAAGTTATTATATGAAAGTTAACATTGATTACCTCAAGGAAAATAAGAGCTGAGCAGATCTTTTGAAAATAATAGTATATTACATAAAAATTAAAAAGAAATTTAAAAACAAGAGCCTTAGTGCTGGAGAAATCTCAGAAACTTGTAGACAGGGAAGGTGTGCTTCCTTCCATATCTTCCTGTTTGAGTCAATAGAAGAGTCTGCATTTAAGAGACTGGGGAATGCCCCCAAGGTGCCCCAGGGACTGGAAGTCTTTCAGGAAGAGGAGACCTAAGCCACAGTCAACCACATCATGACAGGGTGGGATTTTAAGCTGCTGAACTGCAGGGAACTTTCAGTGATTTCCCAAATGTGGTCTGTGAAGGACTAGAGAGTCTGAGGGGTAGCTGTGGAGGAAGAGCTGGGCAGGCAAGTGGACTTCAGGGACCCCTGTCGCTATTGTCTATTTTGCTTATTGGGACTTTTAACTTAATTTGGAGTTCAGCAGCAACAACAGTGGAAATTTTCTGTGGAATCCATTGAGAAGGAATTTGGAGTTAAACAAAATTTACTTAAACTCCTTGAGTCTTAGTTTCCTCATCTTTGCAATACAGATAACTCCCTATCTCCTAGGGCTGTTGTGAGGATAGGATGAAATAATGCAAGTTAAGTGTTTAAGGCTTAATAAATGGTTGCTTAAGAAAGGAGGTAAGGTAAGTGGTAAATAGTAGCACAACTAAGGCAACAGGATGGGCTTGGGACTCCTTACAACCTGGGTCCTCAACAGGGACCGGTACTGGTCCATGGCCTGTTAGAAACTAGGCCGCATTGCAAGGGCAAGGGAGCATTACTGCCTGAGCTCAGCTTCCTGTCAGATCAGAGGCGGCTTTAGATTCTCATAGGAGCATGAATCCTATTGTTAACCAGTACATGTGAGGGATCTACGTTGCCCACTTCTTATGAGAATCTAATGCCTGATGATCTGAGGTGGAACAGTTTCATCCCAAAACCATTCTCCCCACCCCTGTCCATGAAAATAGTGTCTTCCACAAAATTGGTCCCTGGTGCTAAAATGGTTGGGGACTGCTGCCTTACACTGTACCATTGTCTTCAACTTTCCCTGTCATCCTTAGATATCATGCATGTCAAAGACAGTTCAATTGTCACTAACATGTGCTCTGGGTGCCTGTTTATCCTTGGGGCTTCATCACTGTCTTCCTGAAAAAGCCGTCTCATTTTGCAAGGTCAGGAATCTAAATCCTTGTCAGCCTAGGAGAAAAGAAGGACATTCAAGTCCCATGAAACTCATGTGTAGGAGGCATCCATGTGGAGAAGATCCCCTCTTGCATCCTAGGCCAGGGAAAAATATGAGGCCTGTATGGAACCTGGCTGACCTAGGTAGTCTGTCTTGATTAGAACAGGAAAATAAGTACATAGAGAGGCAGTTTGGCATAGTGGTTCAGAACCCAAACTCTGACCCAGGCTCCTTGGATTCCAGTCCTGCCTTGGCCACTCACTAGCTTTGTAACATTGGGCAGGCTGTTTGACCTCTCTGTGCCTTATTTTCCTCATCTGTAAAATAATAACTATTACGTATGGTTTTTGAGAGGATTAGACTAATGAATGTAAGTAAAGCACTGAGAACATACGAGCTATATATTGGTGCTATGTAAGAGTTAGCAAACAAAATACAATTCCTCATGCCTATGTCCAAGCAGACAGAACTTAACCACAGCATACTTTCTCACTGAACCTATTGGAAACCTCTGTATCCTTCTCAAAAAAGTCACTTCATGTCTTTGCTAATGAACCAGATCACTCAATAAAACCTATTGTCACATCATGCTATCGTGTCAACTGGAGTATCTGAATGTAGCAGTAGAGAAATTCAGTTCACACATACCCGCTTTCTGTACCAAACACTCCATAGGAGTAAAATGCACCCTGATTAGAAGCAAATTATGCCATATAAGAGGGTTTGGCACTCAGGCCACCCAGGTGGCCTGTTGTGTGGACACAAGTGTTTTCAGTTTCCCTAGGATGCCTGTGCATATCCTGAGACAAGCAGCCATGAAGAAAGTCCTTTTGCCTGTCCTCATTCTTCATTTGCTATAGAACGAGAGTGGCTGCTAAGCCACAGACCACAAAGAAAAAGGTCAGCCTCATAAAATACACCACAGCCCTGCTGATGTGCTCAAAGAGGCACGCACACTTCAAAGTCAGCCATGGATGGAGACACACAGCTGAGCCACTCGAGAACTTTTATTTCAACTAGGAGCGTTTACCCTGAGGACTTAGCCCTTGTGAAGTTAAATCCTTCATAGAAGAACCCACATCATAGAAGCTGCATTCAACCAATGAACATGGAATCAACAGTGGAGGAGACATAAGGGTAACAGCTTGTTAATGTATAACCAACAATAACAACTGTTGGATCAAGAGAAAGGCAGTATTTTCACCCACACTCTCATTTATCTGAAATTCCTGATTGGCTCTATCTAATGCTCCTCTCCACACTTCAGACCCCACACCCCTCTGTAAATCCACCATTTTGTTTTTCTCACTAGGCTCAAATGAACCAGATTATTCTTTGAAACAGAGGGGGATAAATGTCCCTGAAGGACATGGGGAAGTTCTCATGGCACACCAGGAAGTGGGCAGATCACAAACCTGTGACATCAACAGATAATTCTGGAGCCTATATTAGCTCCATTAGCATTTACTTCAACCACATTCTCACCAACATTTTAGAGGAATTAGTAATAAGTAGCAAAGTGGCTGATTTGATTTCCTTACCTTCTTGTATTTTTATTTATCTTATTTTATTTTTTATAGAGATGGGGTCTCACTGTGTTACCCAGGCTCATCTCAAACTCCTGGGCTGAAGCAATCCTCCCCCTTGGCCTCCCAAAGTGTTGGGATTATAGGCATGAACCACCATGCTCAGCCTTCTCTTGTATTTTTAAAAGTGAAATGAAATGGCTCAAAGATCATCCAACACTGAGAAACAGACAAGAAAGGACTTGCTCATCTTGATGAAGTTGCTGCTTAAAATCCTATGATTCAAGGGTCAAACTAGAGCTTACCTCTCAATTCCATTGCCCATAGCCATGAAGTTTAGGGCAAGATAGCAAGCCTCTCAGAGGCCAAGTTTTCTCACCTTTAAATGGAGACAAATAATACCTACCTTCCAGGATTGTTGTGAAGCTTAAATAAGGTAATACGTATAACACACCCAATAAAGATCCAGGGACATAATAGGCATTACATAAATGGTAGCTCTCATTATCATCAGTATTATCACCACTGATAATTCTCCAACCAAGGCAACCTGTTGATTATTACTGTTATTTATGTGACCAAAACATCTGGAAAGAACCCAGAGACTCAATGAGTGAGTAATCTAAGAGAAAGTGAAATATGTGGTATTATCTCACAGGGCAAAAATAACTGAAAATTAATCCATTAAAATTATTTGAATACCTTTTAACTGCAAACAGGCATAAGGGAAATTTTGCGGATAACAGCAATGTTCTAAAGCTGAATTGTGGGAATAGTTGCACAATTCTGTAATTTAATAAAATCATTGAATTATATACTTACAATGGCCAGTGGGGTCTATGGTATGTTAATTATGCCTCAGTAAAGGTACTAAAATGGTTCTCCATGGACAGGAGCTGAAGGGGGATTCAGTTAACAGGAATAACAGACATTACCTTGCATGTAGCATAGAAAGACAAAAAGAAGGAAAATATGAAAGCCAGATTAAGAGACATGAAGGATACAGTGAGACTTTAAGATGCATTGAATTGGAGTCCCAGAAGGAGAAGAGAAATAAGATGGAGAAGAAAGATTTTTAAAAGACTGAACAATTTTAAAAGGACTGAGATTTTTCCAGTATTGATGAAAGACACCAATCTATAGATTCAAGAAGTCCAAAGAATTTCAAATAAGATAAGTAAGGAGAAATTCAATCTTAGGCATATCATAGTGAAACTGTAAAGACCAAAGACAAAGAGAAAATGTTAGAGGCAATAATGAAAACAAAAAAATAATATCTTCAGGAGAATGACAACCTGAAAAGACTTCTCAATAGCAAAAAATGGAAACTCGAAGAGGGTGGAAATGAATGTGCTAAAAAATATAACTGCCAGCCTTGAGTTCTGTATCTAGTGCAAATATATTTTTAAGAATGAAGGTGAAATGACAATTTAGACATCAAAAAGTAAAGGGTTTGCCACCTGCAGACCTTCAATAAAATAAAGTTCCTCTTCTATATTTTAGTATCTTTGAAACTGCATTTCTTTCATGTGCTGGACCTAGAATATCCAATAATTAATTAAGTGTCATCCTTAACTTCAAGAGTCTCACAATCTAGACAAGGGTTACCAGATTTAGTAAACAAAATACTGGTCATCAAGTTGACTTTGAACTTCAAGTGCACAATAGTTTTTTAGGATCCATATGTTCTAAATACTTAAGGGTACATACTTACATTAAATGTTGAAATTCAAATTTAACTGGATGTCCTCTATTTTATCTGACAATTCTAGCCTATACAAAGGGAGAGATGTCAGAGTTGGAAATTGTAGGTTGGTAGATGACAGCCACATCTCAGGGATTAGATGAGATTGACCAGAGATTGGAGAACATATCAGCTGAAATAAGACAAGAAAGGACCAAACGCTGGAACTCCCACTTTTAAAGGGGTGCTGGAGGAAGACAAAGAGGAGGACCGGCGAATGCAGGCAAGAAGGCAAGTTTCAAGGAGGAGTCCTTCAATGCATAAAGCTTCATTTATTTGACAATTGAGTGGTTGCTACTGACCAGGCTCTGTTCTAAACACTGCTCTAGGCAATGGAATGATTGAACAGAGTGCTCTGAAACTGGAACTTTGGAGATCACTCAAGAGTTTTTAGAGAGCCCATTTAGTACTCTAGGGAGAACCAGGTCACCTGCAATCAAGAGGGTTTTGAGATTTTTCTGTTCTGGGTTGAATTGTGTCTCTCCCAAATTCCTATGTTGAAGTCATATCCATAACTCCCAGTTCTTGAGAATATGGCCTTACTGGAAATAAGGTCTTGGGAGATGTAATTAGTTAAGATGAAGTTGTACTGGAGTAGGTTGAACCCCGAATCTGTCTTCATCAAAAGGGGGAACTTGGACACAGACACACACACAGGGAGAGCACCATGTGAAGTTGAAGACAGAGATGTACAAAGAATGCCAAAGACTGCCAGCAAACCACCAGAAGCTGGGAGAGGCATGGGACAGATTCTCACAGTGCTCCGAAAGAACCGACCCTGCCGACATCCTGATCTCAGACTTCTAGCCTGCAGGACTGTGAGACAATCAATTTCCATATGGAAGCCAGCCAGTTTCAAGTGCTTTGTTATGGCAGCCCTAGCAAACCAATACACTTTTCTTCATAAAGGTTCACTCAAAGGCTGCCCAGGTGGTGCTTCCTGAAGCCTTGCTCATCCCGAGACCTCTCCCATGGGGCATTTTCTCATGCAGACGCTGGTGCTGCTGACCTTCTCCAAGACCAAGTGTGGGGTGGTGCGGTCTTCCTGTCTTCAGCTTCTGCGCCTTAAGCCCTGAAACTGCTTGTCAGCTGCAGCTCCTCTCCCTACTTCTGAATAAGGAAGAGCACTCCTGCCACTTTCCCTTCCTCTCCACCCTTCCCCAACTACCAACGCCCTCCTTTTCTTCTCTTCTCCTTGTTCCCACAAAGCCTCTGTATAGGCCTCAGTAAGGCTGTCCGAAGGAATGTTTCTAGTTCCCCTTTCTCTTCTCCCCAAAGCGCCACCCCCTCATGTGAAATTAAGCTAACTTCACTAGCTTCTGTCTTCTTCTATTTCCTCTCTTTCTTGGGCCCATTTCCTCCCTAATGGCTCTCTCTCACTCCAAACACTGATGGGATGTTTAATTATTTGTTCAAAAAGAACCACTCTTGAAGTACTCTGCTAGCAGCTTTGGGGTGTCTGAGATGAAGAACATCTGTCCCTCAGGAAGATGGAAACTTGGTCATCATTTAAGGGGGACAGGTAAGTCTCCCTGCAGGCTAACACCAGTTGACTCCTATCAGCTTGTTGGAAAAGACTGTGACTTCTAAGGCACCTGGGCTCAGTTGGAGGGTGTGGTGGCAGATGAGTGATGTCTGCATGGCCAGGGTGGTGGGAGACACCAGCATGGGAAGACCAGGTGTTTGCCATCACTGAGGTACAGATCTGGATTCCAAGTCTGGCTTCATGTACTGCTCCATGAACTTGGGCAAAATGTAACTCTTGCAACCTCTTGGGCAATTTAACCCCTGAGCGTCCGGACAATTCAATATTTAACAAGTAAATGATACCACTGACACCAGTAACCCCTGGCACATACGGGAATTTTATGTTAACCGATTTTAAGTCTGGATATAGTATGGGTGGGGACAAGACGAGCCAAAATAATAAAAAAATCAATTGTAAGAGCCATAAAAAGTAAAGAGTGTTGTGGGAGTTCAGCGACAGCTTCCCATTGAGATGATTTTGCTGGTCTTGAAAGATGGGGTCTTGCTGGAGAGAAGAGACAGTATGCAGTCTGAGAATGGAAGCAGAGAAGAGCATGGGGCATACTCATGGGCCTTCGATAATAGGAGAGAAGTAGGAAGGAAGGCTGGAGCAAGAATAGAGAGCTTTGAATTCCTGGTCAAACACTGGGATTAAAAAAGAAAAAAAACCACCACCACCACCCAGAAATCTTTATAGCAATGTCAAGTTGTACAACACACTTGTACAATACTGTTTGCACCTAAGAGAAAGAAAATTAGAATCAAGCTTTTGACTGTATAATTCTACATGGGTTATGTCAGTACAGGAACACCGCCCTCCCTGCTTAATAAGGTGAATTGGCCGTGGCAAAACTTATTAGGCATATGAACGAGCTGGTCTTGACAGCCTCACATTAATACATCAAGGTAGACACTACTCCCATGAGCTGAGATTTCAAGAGCTAATCTGCCTAATGTCACACAGTGGTTAAGTGGTAGACACAGGGGTGGCACTGAGATTCGAACCAAGTTTGAGCCTGGGCACCAAGACCTGGTATTCCTTTCCAATGAAAAGCTAGGCTGGTGAGGAAAATTAGCTAGACTCTTAACACAGGGGACTGTCAACTGCTTCTAACGCAAATTTCTCACACATGACAAAGGCTAAATGACAGTGAAAACATTTGGAAAGAAAAGACTTCTTTGTTTTGTGGTCAATTAGCATTCATTCCTGTCTGCAATAAAATAATGGGAATTGCCTGACTGAAATGTGGGTCTGTTTTTCACTGATTATTGACGCATTCCTTGCCACACAATTCCCTCTTGATTTTAAAAGGATTCCTTTTCATTACAGGTCACTTTTCACCCCTTCCCTTTCCTTTCAGGAGACATTTCTGCAGGTGTAGATGTCATGTCAATAAAGACAGTCATGACTGAGGGTGTGTGGGTGCCTCATTCTTAATAGGATTATGTGATTCAGGGTGCTTCCTTTTGTTTCAAGCTGAAGAACTCTCAGCCTCTGTTTGGGTTCCAGTGGTCTGGACGGTACCAATGGGGCATGCATAATGTTTCACCCACATGACAGCACCCAGCTCATACATACTAAGCACCTTCTCTGTATCTATTTTTCAATTTAAATAGAGACCTCAGGTTGTAAGACTAAAATGAGAAAATATCACATGTATGAAAATTCTTAATATCTGTTGCATCTTGAAGCATGTAAATCCTAGTGTGATCTGATAGCCCTGCACATATTTTATGAAAACTGCGTACAAAACTTTGTCAGGATGATTGCACTTTAATGCTTTAAAGTTTAATCTCACGAATCTCAACAATCAAATGACTCCACTTGATTTATATATGTACATTTTATTAGAATTCTTCAGAACTGTCAACAATTGGACAACATACAGGAATAAAACACGTGGAACACCAACATCCTTTAAACTTACGCCGCTTATGTATTTACACATAAAGTTACTGTATATATAAAAAATATTTTCAAGGACTCGTGGGCTTGGGAATATTCAAAAGACATTATTGCTACATTTCAATATTTACAAAAAAAGCCACAAAATAATTTCAAACATTAAGCCACTGCAAAGAAACATCTGATGTAAGAAAAAATTATAAAAATATAAACTTTCAAGAATATCCAAGACAAAACTCTCAATGAAGTGCCCCTGAAGTACCTAGACATCTATAACTAACAACCACTTTTCTTACTATCATTGAAGTCAATAGAAACACAAAGGAATTTTTCAGACAAAGTATGGCAAACAACAATCTCTTGGGTGACAACACAACCCCAAAATCTGTTAACTTTGGAAAGGTGTGAGAGCATAGAACTCCAGTGCAAATGGTTACTTCCAGATAACGGCCACAGTTCTCTAAATGTAGTCTAAGAAATGTAGAAGGGGGAAACCATAAAGGCAACATACCTGAATCTTTCAAGACAACACACAAACTCTGCCATGTACACATTTGCCTTTTATATTGGGCAGTGAGGAAGGGGAGTTTTTTGTTTTGTTTTGTTTTGTTTTTAAAGAGGTAAACTACAAGAATATCCAGGCTACAGTCTAAAGGGTAAAATTTAAATGTTTCAGTGAGACAGTAGCATTATGGAAGGTCTAAGGAACAGGTACAGTAAGATGAGTCTAAATAACAGAATGCCTTAAGTGCAGGTGAACTGCAAATACATAGGGACTGATGCCTTCCACTTCCTCTGCACCACTATGGAAGCTTCTGGTAAGCTACTCTAGACAGCTATGTGAAAAGAAACAAGAACAGTACTAATAATGAAAGCCAAGTTACTTTTCAGGTACTAAAGGACCCTCTTGGACTCAGGGCAAAAATACCCCTCCAAATACTTGTCTACACACATACAAACGTACATACACATATATAGATACTGGCCCGGTGTCCAGGACATGCCTGCGAAGGAGGCTAAACCTATACTTTATTTCCTGCTACATAAGAATCCAAACTAAGATAGCAGTGTTTTCCCACTCCTGTGGGAGCCATGCAGTGAATCAGTAACTTTGTCAAACAGCATCAAATCCATTGAGTACAATGCCATTCTGAAGCTGATAGGCTTGTTCCACAGAATCTACAGAATAAGTTCATCAGCTAAAAGAGGAGATTTTGTTCAAACTGTGCTTTGTGGTTATATTGTTTCCTTAAAAAATGGTATTAACTGTTTCCTTCAAACTTATATGGCTCTTAATCTACTTCTATACACAGTGGACATAATGCCAGGGTTGTATACAGAAACGAAACCTTATGGTGTTTTCCCCTCAAATGTATGAACACGGACAATTTATAGATGCGTATATACAAGTGCTGGCTAGGGAGGCCTTCTCTCCAATTCAATGCTCTAATAGCAAACTCTATTTAAAAACCAGGTCGGTAGTATAAAAGCTCATGCAGTGGTCCACAGAAGAGCATCTTTTGTTCACACTTGGGGATCATTTTTTTCATGGCCTATGTCTCATTCCCAGCATGAAATACTAGATTTCTTAAGCCCAGGTGTTCATACTCTGTCCTTTGTTCTAATGATGTTCTGTTTTCCACATAAAGGACTTAGGTTTTCCGCTTCTAATCTTGTATCATCATACTACTATGGATGGTTCTGAAGGCCAACTGTGATTACTACCATTTATTCAGGTAAACTATCAACCATATTTTTGGGCAGAATTGGAGAAGCCTTGGAAAGGACTCTGGCCCCCAGTCCCATACCTCCCTCTCTTTTTCCAAATCAGAATGTTTTCTGTTCATGGTAGAAGCTACGTTGCTATTGGGAATATATACAGTTGGAACCTTTGCAATAGGATGGTGGCTGATGACAAAAATCATCGGCCACTGAAGTGTGCTCAGAAAGACAGGATTGCAGTGGGGTGCCCACTATCCTGGAGTCGGATGCAAGTTGAAAGAAAAGAAAATAACCATCATGGAAGCCAAAAGAAGAGATCATTCCTGGAGGGGTGACCCAAACACTGATTCTGCTCAGACATCGTCGTGCACAAGCAGAGGCTGGGAGGAGGAAGCGGTGCTGCCGACAGAATTGATCCGCACAGAATGGTCCACCACGGGCTTCTGTCGGTTGGGGCTGCAGTTTGCTAAGTTGGAGTAAATCTGGAGAAAACAAGCCCATAGTCAATACAGTAGTCCCTACAACGAACATAGCAACAAAAGGCATACTTACAGTGTCAAGATCACAACTAACTGATGGAAACTCTTAAGAGAGAAGTGGTTTACAAGAACTTTGTGGCCAAAACCCAAGTCATACTGACAAAACAAATATAAGCTTTGTTTTCCCCTTCATTTTTCCAAGGAAATAACTTTATACAAGAAGTGGGGACAAAACATGCACAAGCTTCGCTCTTCTAAAAGGGCACACCAGGCACCAAGCACTATCTTACCTATTTAAAAGGCTTGTAAATCTCTACAGCAACTACAACCCAATAACCAATGTAATTTGCTGGGAAACCCACGGCCCTTCCAGGGGTCTCTTGTCAAGAATCAAAGCAACTGGGTGGAAAATGCTGTTCAATTTGAAACATGCTTTGACACCCAGAAGAACAAGCTTTAACCCAAAAATTATCAGTGGTGTGCTATTAGGAAAGAAAAGATAGCTCCAAGCACACAGCCCAGGAAAGAAAGCAGCTTAAAAAAATCTGAGTCAAAGTATCACTAATTCTTGCTTAAAAAGAGAGGAAATAATGGATTTGAGTTTTCATTCCCCCACACTTCCCAAATCACTGGGAGGGATCTCCCAACTTCAAACAGCTCTTCATTCTATATGGCTTGTGGGCATGACAGCTATCTGCCATTTTCTGGCTATGCTTGTTTGATCAGAAGGCTTATTTCACTGCAGTAACAAGCTGTCTTTTCTATGCTTTTATTCTAGTTCACATCACCCCAACCCTCCAAAGGATGCATGGCCCTGACATGTGAGAGGGAGAAAATACTGACCCCATGACCAGCATTTGAGATGAGGGAGGAAACATGGCAAATCCTTATGGAAACTTCTACTTCCAGTGAGTACAAAACTCTCCACCCTTCCCCCTCAATCTCACATCCTTCTTTGGCTCAGAACAGGAGGGCTGGGCAGAAAGAACTAGTTTCCATTGCTTTACTTCCCCTACCTGAAGCCCAATTTGCAATCTAAGATGAGGAGAGAAGGGGTTGGGAGGTTAGTCCTCACCCTGAAAGCCTGAGGAGGAGGACACACCTGGAACTGGGAGAAGGGGGATTCTATGCCTGGCCAGGGTATACTCACATGATTGGTGCTCTCTGAAATCTGCTTCTCAATTAGCTGAACAATTTGCTTGAATGTTGGTCTTTTTAGGGGATCTGCATCCCAGCAAGTCTTCATTATGTCATACCTGCAAGACAAGGGCCATTTACTATCCCTCCTCAATGCCCTCAGCTTGTTTTCAAATGTATGGGCATCCAGCAACTTCAGTAATAATTCCAGGGCTATGCAACTGGACATATGGACTGACATATAGATAACATAAAACACTGCATGTATGAAATATTGCTGAAACTTTCTGTATTTTTGGTGACAAGAGATTATGAAAATAAACTACAGAAATGACATTTGACCAGTGTGTCATAAAGAATCCAAGTGACATTTCAAACTGTGTTATGAAAACCCTCAACATCTGGGTTTCTGTCTTTAAAAAGAAAAATAAAAGGGAAAACGTGACCTAAAGGAAAAATTTTTTGGCTCTTACATTTCAGCAGGTGCGTGTTCAGGGCTGAGCATCCGGAAGCCTTCCTTGATCATCTTGTAGAACTTAGAATCGACCGGCATTCCAGGATAGGGGCTGCTTCCTGAGACACAGTTTGCAAAGCAGTGTTAATCACAAGGAAGCAGGACACCAATGAAACTTCAAGAAGATGCTCTGAGTCTAATGAAGTTGTCTTTGGCAAGGATCATTTTACCTAAAGAGAACAGCTCCCAAAGAAAAATCCCATAGGACCAGACGTCACTTTCAAACGTGTATACACAGTTGAAAATGCTTTCAGGTGCCATCCACTTCACAGGTAGTCGAGCCTGTAATAGAAGCACAACAGAGTCAATAATGTTAATTCAGAAGCTCAACAAAATTGAACACAAGATATTCTTATAGATGCTGCTGTTGCTGAAATGTGGAGTGATAACTTGAGTACCATCTCACAAAAACCTTTTACCTATATGAACTCAGATGATCCCAATCACCTCTGAAATACATGGCTCACAAGTGCATTATCCCCATTTTAAGATGTGAGCACTATGTCAGTACGGCATGGAGATTAAGAGCACAAACGTCAGAGACAGCCAGACATTTTAGCCCTGGCTCCACCATGGGCCTTAGGTAATGCAGAGATTTGTTAGTTTCCACTGAATATGTCCCTCTCCTTCCTTAAAAACAGAAACACGGCCTCTCACAATTAGGACTACATTTCCCAGCCTCCTTTGCAGCTAGCTAGCTGTAGTTAGGTGACTCGGTTTTGGCCACTAAGTTGTAAGTGCTGTATAGCAGCTTCAGGAAAACCTCCTTACAATATAGCTGGCACGTGCCCTCTGCCCTCTCTTCTCTAGTGCAAGGGCCCCCTGCCTTCTGGATATGATGGCTGGCTATCCACCTGGTGGTCATCTTGGACCATGGACATGGGGGTTACACTCAGGAATGGCTAAGCATGGAAAGGAAAGACTTGCCCGGGTACTCCATGGAGCCTTTATACCAATCCTGGCCTGCTACTCCTAGACTTCTTTTATTTTGGGTTTTCTGTCAAAACCCAAAACTTTCTCTAATACACTGGGAAAGTCACTAAAATATTTGTAATTAAGCCTCAGTATCTTCTTCTGTAAAACAAAATGAATACTTTTAATTTTATGAATTGTCTTGTGGGTTAAATAAGATAATGTGGGTGAAAATGCTTAGCACCGCCTGACTCAGTGCTATCTGAAAAATTGCCTAGAAGAAAGGCAAGTACTTGATAAACAGTAGTGGCTTGTGATCATGACTCTTTGGAGAACTCTCTCCATTAAAGTTGAGCTAAACTTTCTGTAACTAGTCCTTTTAGATGCATTCTGGATTCCCAATCTTAATCTGCCATAAAAAGCTAAATCAATCCTTCTCTTAATCCATTTAGGATTGAAAACTGGGAAAGCTTTTTTTTTTTTTTTTTTGGTGTTAAAGTTATTTTAGTCAGCTTACAAAAACAAAACAAAAAACTTCCAATATCCCTTCCCTTCCTAGATGTTGTGCTAAAGTTCCTATAAGGGCTCTTAACCTGAGATCTATGGGTGTCAAATTCAGGGGCCTGTGAACTTGGAAAGGAAAAATGACATCCTTATTTTCGCTAATTTCTAGATGAAATTTAGCATTTCTTTAAATTACTAACAAAGGTGATAAAACACAGTAGTATCAGCTGTACCTGTGACTTTGTCATGAACAGTAATCATAAATATCTTCATATCCTATTAAGTCTTTACAGGTATCTCAAAATCATATTTACATTAATCACCACTCTAAAATTACAGTGGTTTTTAGAAAAAATAGCAAAACCCAATTACTTTTACACCAACCTAACAGAGCCTGTTACTCTCTATAGTAAACACATGTACTGACATATCACAAATTTACTTAGTGTCTTCATAGCTATTTCGATTTAACTGTTTTCCTTGGTATTCCTATGTATTTCATCATAGGCGTTGAAAACAGTGTTCTGATAAGGGTCCCATAGGCTTTACCAGGCTCTAAAAGGGGCCATGACATGAAAAACAATGAAGAACTCATGTGAAAGGAAAGAACTTCAGAGAACCTGACACAACAAGGAGATCTCAAATGATGATGACAAAAATGTGGGGCGGTAACATATGTGAGTTTCCTTCTTCTTATCTTGTTCCAGAAATTCTCCCTACCCACTAGCTTGGTGAAAGCGAGATCTGTGATTGGTTAGTTCAACTGACTTGAACTGGAGTCTACAATCTGGAAGCCTGATAGAGCCAACCCCTCTTTGTCAATTCAAACTAAGGTCACTAACCAATAACAAGACAGTATGTAACCACCGTCACGATTATTTAGATTGTAAATAAGACATCTATAAAGAATAGTAACAATATGTCTGGCACTGTCATAAGCACTTTACATATATTAACTCATAACTTTCTGAGTCAGGAATCACTATTATTCCCAAGGGGAGAAAAACAAAGATTCAGAGGTATTGGACAACTCTTGACAAAATGACACAGGCATGAAATAATGGAGACAGATTGCAGAATTCATCAAGACTGGGCCTGGAGGCTGCCACCTTCTTCCTCCTCCCTTTGGTCAATATTCAGAGGACTGGATAATTAACGACTTATCATTCTTCCTTCCAAAATTGCACCAGGATGAAGAGAAGTTGTTTTTATTATCACTCCTCATGATAATATCTAGCTTCAGGGCAGCCTTTTCAGAAATTCATGCTTTGGCCAGGAGATAAACACAGAAACACTCTTACAAAACCAAATCAAGTACAGGCTACCAATAGAGATGCCACGGTGATGGGGGGAAAACATTACATTATCCTAAGGGGCACAAAAATCCACCTCCAGGAATAAATCTGGACTGCAGAAATGGGCCCAGGAAGACAGGCAGAGAATATTATAAAGGGCAATATGGTTTTCCATGGCGATGGGATGCCACTCTGGAAATCACAGGCTCTAGTTTCAGCCTCTATTGTCCTGTGTCACCTCAGATAAAAAGCACTAAAATATGCCATGCCTTAGTTTCTCCAACTTTTAAAATAGGAAGGTGCTGCAATTATAGGACAAGGGTTTGTTCTGAGGATTCAATAAAAATTGGCAAGGAAATACAGCACTTTGAAAAACATTTGCTATGTTCTACAAACCCATTATTACTTATGAACCTATTTAATAGCTCTCCGTGTATTCTAGGATCCAACATTCTATATGGCTAACTCTGCATATGATCTTAGATTTTAATATTTTTCACACGGCATGTCAATCCCCCCAAAATTTCTCCTGCTGTGACCTTCAATGACCTACATTTGTTACACTTGAGCAAAATCAAGTTCATTGCTATTCTCAGGCTATAATGAAAATTAAGGCTATTTCTGTTTCCTTCACATGCCCCATAATTACACAATTAGAATTAGGACTTCTATTATTGAATGTTAGTTGTAGTAATGTTCAGCATACCATGCAAATTTTGCTGAAGTACACTTAATTTGACTGCTAAAATGTGTGATATTCCTAGACAGGATTTACATTATGAAAATCACAGGAAACAATTTTTATCGAAAGTTGAAACTAAAAATCCTTTGCAGGACTGTCAAGCAGAGAATGGGTACTCACGTTTCCTTTAACCACATAATTAGAATCATTCTTGATGTCTCTGGCTAGGCCAAAATCACAAATCTTTGTGATCCGACCATGAGTAAGGAGGATATTTCTGGCTGCCAAGTCTCTGTGAATACACTATTAGGTTGGAGGAGAAAAGAAAACCATTTAAATTCATTTTAACTTGTAAAGAGTGAAAACTAACTTTTTAATATTATAGTGTTGCTTATATTATAAAAAATCCAATACTTTTGTTTTAAAGTATTCAGTACACCAAAAATAAAAATCAAAAGTACGCCTTGAATGATGTTCACATAATCAAGAGTCTAATTATTATAATCTCTTTTAAAAGCAATTCTAATAAATGCTGTTTTCTTCTCAGGACTGCTTTCATTCATAGGGAAATACATAAGAAATAGTCATATCATATTGTTTAAACTGAAAATTCATTTTGCACGCATCTCTTTGAATGTCCTTTCACAGAGTTCCTAATATGCCTTTGCAACTTCAATCTGACATCTCCCAAGGACACACGGAAGAAGGTCTTTATTTCAGCCATCTTATATCCTTTCTTAGTTTGGTAATTGTTGGGAAATGTCACCCATGACATTTAAGGGTAGGACTGGTAACTCATTCTGTTCGGTTAATCTTACTTCCTAAGGAACTCCTTTCACCCTTCCACAGACCATGCTCCTTGTTTTGGTTCCATCATTCTTTCCATTCCTATCCTTCTCCCAAGTGTTTATTACTCTCTCTGACCCCTTATTTCCTGACACTTCATAAGCCACACATATAATATTTGGATCTAACTTCAATAAAACTCAAGTCTATGCTTCACCCCAAGCCTTGTAACTATGAGGTGCCCTCTGCTTTTACTGATAAAATGATTCTGTTCTCTAGGAACATATCCTATATCCTAAAAGCCAAAAGTTTTAAAAGAATTTCACTGCATATAAAAGAATATTCATAGAAAAACTCATTTAGACAGGCTTGTACTTTACAGCTTATAAATTAGAACAGGAATTCCAAAGAGACAGCAGTTGGAACATGAAGAAACTAAATTTCCTCTGCTTTTGGTTACCACACTTCAAAATGACATTCTGCATTTTAACTATGGCTCTAAAATGCTCTGTTCTCAAAAAAAAAAAAAAAAAAAAATCAAAAAAACAAAACACAAAACTCTTTTGAGAATCACTCCCACTTACATTCTTGGAGGCGAGGAAAGCCATGCCCTTTGCCACCTGGTAAGAAAAGCTCAGCAAGTCTTCTAAGTCTAGGGCCAACTCGTCATCCTCCATGATGGCGGGAGTCACATCTCTTTCTATGTATGAGCCTGTGAGGAAGAGAGGATTTTTCTTAGCAATTAAAACCATAAAGGTCAGGAAAGGAAAAGACAGTGGCAATGACATACCAAAGGCTGGTAATGAATGAACTAATGTGAACTTGCAGGCAGATCACTTCCCTGGTGTCCAGGAAAGGTAGATGCTGAATCACAAAGTTAATATTTAACAATCCTAGGCTGGGTTACAAAATCCATAGAGGAGAGGGATGGCGAATTAAAGCAAAGATCCCATATCTATAGAAAGATACTCAGGCACAAAAACATATGCTCTGACCCCAAACACCCACTTGCAACCCTAACTGCCATTGACCATTGGCACTGCTACCATAAAGCAGAACTGGTCTGCATCACTGCTACTGGGAATGATGTTATATTCCATATTAGCATGATATACATACTCTCTGTAAAGTTACTCTTGTTGCTTGATAGGTAGGTACTCACCTATTCTCGCAGATCTCCTTTTGTCGGCCTTGGTTGGGACAACATAAGAAACTCCAGGTTTCATGTCCATGTACTCATTAGTACTATCGCTGCTGGGAGAGATGAAACAAGTCATGACTGAATCAAGTGGGACGTGTAGAAGGGCACTCATGGGTCAGGCTCTACCTCCTCATCCCCTTTGCTACATAATAGACTGGACCAATTTGAGGAAAGTCATGTAAAGTTTGAATAAAGAGTTTGAAAATCCTGTTCTGTAAGAAATGAGTTTTTAATAATCGATATTGAGGTCCATGCCCAGAAACTAGGTGTCCTTTTTGTGTATAATCATATAGAGGACTCAGGTTAGACATTTCCCATCTCTTGACACAACGAATTTAATGGGAGACAGAGAGCCAAATATGGTATCCCGTATTACCTCAAACTCTCTAAATGAGCCCCAGGAGACAAGATGAAAGAAAGACAAAGAAGAGCTTCCAAGACGTGTTACGCAGGAGGCAGAGATCGTTAACATATAGTGACTGATGGAAGAAGGCTTAAAAAAAAATCAAGTTGGTTCAGATAAACACCAATAATTTGGATGATTTTCTGAACCATCTGGACCTCTTCAATCTGCAACATTTGGCTGGAGACTCTTCAAGATTTCTAGTACTTCCTGCTTCTGATTAGCATAGAAACACCATGACAACAATCTCCTTCAGAGTGTGCTGGTGGTTCCAATCCCATATGGGATCCCAAAGCACAAAGAACATCACACAGGATTGAACAATTTAGGCCATTATATCAGAAAGTTAAAGGATATATATAGGGCCAAGGTTTCGGAAAGAAGTAAAATGGCTCATTTCTTCATATAATGAGCACATGCCCAGGAGAAACTAACAAAAAGTGGTTTTGTACAGTTTCTACTACCACTTTAAACTACTCAAGTTTATAGGATTTAAAAAAAATAAAAAGTTTCACCTGGGGTTTTAAACTTTAGCCAGAGGTACAGAAAATGGCTTTAAGAGGTAATTGCCCATCAATAATATTTACTGAGGTCTCCTTGAGGGCCTGGTGTTAAGAGTTCAGGAGGCAATGTCTTGCCATTGCAAGATGCAGTGGATATAAAGTGCATGAAAAGGATAGGAGAAATCTACCACACAACTGCAGCAATATACAGTATAGGGGATTGGGCAAAATAACCATGACTTCTGTTGGACTGGGTACATCTAGGAAGTCTTCTCAAATGGTGGCCCTTAAGAGCATTTCCAAAGAAAGAATAGGCAAGATATGAGAAGAATTCTTTTCTGGTTGTAAGTCAAACTCAAAGCTCTTTATACATGATTCAAATTCAGAATGGCATCAATGATGAAAGAGATGAGAATAATGTCCAGAATTTTAAAAAAATGTGCTGGAGTAGTTATGTCTTTTAATAGCATGATGAAATAAAAAGGGCAAGAGGCAAGGTATATAGGAATAATCCAGAGGTCGATGGCAAAAAGCCTACATGTGGAGATATGTTCAGAGCTCTTTGTCATTCTGCTAAAGGTTTTAAAGGGACTTTACTGTGGCAACTTGAGAGGCTTTAGCATTTTCCCTATAAACAGTATCTCACTGGAAACATGCATATAGTACCAAGCTCAATAGTATAAATGGAAATACATGCAGGACAGAACCGTAAGAGAAACAGATATAGAATTCATTCAGTTGCATGGAACTAAAGTGTAGAAGAAAACTGAAAATACATTTTTAAAAAATCAGCAAAAATCTAGGTTTGAATCTTTAAAAACACAATTTAACTTTCTAAACTGTTAATCACATTTAAATGATTTAATAATTTTGATTTCATACCTCAGAGTACCTCAGTTCATTTTTTAAAGAATCAGCCTTGATTGCAAACCCTTATGACCCCATGAACTGCCTGTCAACAGCTAACTATTTATGTAAATCAGTCTTACCAGGAAGACTCCTTTGAATGCAGAAGATTCTTATAAAGTGCAGCTTCTGCATGATCTTCCTGCTTTGAACAAATAAATGAATCACGTTTTCTTCTCAAAAAATTCAAAAGATCACCATAGCAACAATATTCTGTAATGACCAGGGTGGGCCCTAAAAGCACATAAGAAAAGGTTAGAAAGAAGGTGAGATATATAGATTAATTCTGCCTCCCATAAAAATACCCAAGGGTGGTCATGGCCATTAATATTCAGCTTCAGTGGATAAGACTACTTAGTCCTAATACAATCCTATATATTAACACTGCTTATCAAAAAAGCAGCATTATGTGGAGTAACATAAAACAAGCAAGCCTCTTTTAACCTGAATTTCTAAGTGACATTAGTATTTGGGGCCAAGCATGACTGCTGGTTTTACAGAGAGAAGTTACTGCTTTCAAAGATTCTACTATTATCAAGCTTCCTATGTGAATCCTTTGGTTCACTTCTGTTTACAGCAGGGCTTCACACACTCTCTGTAACGTTATTATGGAAATAATGAAGGCACAAACTGTGGCATAGTGGGAAAATCAGCCACAAGGAGCAGCCAGCTGGGACAAGACTGGAAAGTGAGTGAAAACCTAAAATGACCTGTGTTCTGAGCGCTACTAGTTGAGAAATTTTTTGGTGCTCTGAATGTTTAAACTGTAGTTTAGAAGTAACAGGCAACTAATTAACTTGGGTAAGAAATTTTCTCATGAACAATTCATGATGTGGTGAAGCAACATTTATGGGGATTATTTGAAGACATTATATAAGGCTGTCAACTTTATCGTGGATCTCCAGAAACAGCTCATTTTACACATCTTTGTTTCTTTCAACTGAAATACTTTCTGCAAACATCACAGACATCCTTGATGGGAACTTCAACTAAGGCTTCAAATTGGAAACTTATTTTTAGAGAAGTGAAATGTTTGCCTCATTTGGTGTATATTTGAGAACCAGTAGGCTTAGGCGCCTATTTTAAATTGTAGTATGCAAATTAATATTAACCCTTTCAGTGGCTACATATGATCAAGAAATGTATAAAGCTTACAAGATAACAGAAGCCTTCTGGTCGGGATGAGATATTCAAGAGGCTGATGTCGTTGATGTTACAAACACGACAATAACTAGGGTATGTCCTGGGCTGTTCTACCCCATAATGATAAAATTAAAATCTGCATTCTTAAGAACAATAAGGAAAACAAAATCTAGCAAGAGAGAACAATAGTCTGGGTAAAAAAATCTTCCAAGCAGTTTATAATCTAGCATTGTCAAAATCATATTAAAATGTCATGTTTTGATAACCTGACAGACAATAAAAGGCTGTTTGGACATGGCTTTACCTCCAATGGTGCAGGCTCCAAGTAGATTCACAATATTCATGTGATTACCAAGGTAACTCAGGACTTTGAGTTCAGACATGAGGGCTTCCCGTTCTGTTAAATGGGCACTTGCTAAAATTGGAAACATGCATTTTAGCAAAAAGCACAATTGGCAAACTGATGTCAAGTGCATGCAGTACCATACAGGAACTTACGTTTGAGCATCTTCACAGCGACAGTCATGGCCGCATCTGACTTAATTAAGCCATAAGCAGTTGCCTCAACAACCTTCCCGAAAGCTCCAGCACCCAGGGTTTTCCCTGTAGGAAGGAAGACAACAAGGTAAGTGGTGGTGGTGCTGGTGGTGGAATTGAAGGACCATTTGTGCAGTTTCAAAATCAATAAAGGAATTAAAAACAATTTTGTCTAGAGACATTTTCCTACAATGTTCTCTATGCCAAACCTATCAAAAGGGGTGCAATTTCACAGAAAACTCATTGTTTCAGGTGGAACAAAACAAAGGAAGCCACTGGAGTTCCTTAAAGTCATTGTTATGTGTACCCAAAAAGGTGACATGGAAAGCCCCTGTTTCATACTGACCAAAACTCAGCCTGTTTCTGGGAAACTCCCATTTGTGATCATAAGGAAGTTGTGTTGGGTCTATGTAAACGTAATTGTTTCCATTTATCTCCTCAACAACCTTCCACTGTACTTCATACATGGGTTTCTGTGGGGAGAAAGGGAAAAACAGATCACCTTTTAATAATTATTGTCTCAGTCATTAGAGCACTCTGGAGAGAGAACAAATAAATGGTTACCTGTAAATATTTGTAGGTCAGAATCATCACAATAATGCACATCATGCCAGCTACGATTACGAAACCAATCAGCAAAGGAGTGAACAGGGTGTGGGGATGGATTTGCTCTACAATGGAAGAGAAATGTGGAATCACAAACTTTGGCAGGATGGGATCTCTACCACAGCCACTCAGTCCCAAACTGACCCACCTCCCAACTCACAGCCCATGGCAGGATGCAAAGCTATGTGAGTCTCAGAGCTTCACCTTGGTTACATTGTACTCTTGTTATTCAAATGAATCTTTAAAAATATAACTTGAAACCACAATACTGCAGAATAGAAGTTGAGATTTCTGTAGAAAAGGAATAATTTATGCTGTTTTTCAATGAAAAGCAACATCTGAATGCACTTTATACTTCAATCAAATTCCTGCCTTGTACAACTTTAAAAAAAAGAAGCTTTCTTTATGGATGGTTTATATTTTCTTCTTTAAGCTTTCCAGTATTTTCCAAATTTTCTACACTGAGCATGAATGTCTTTCACAACCAAAAACAAAAAACAAAAAAAAAAAAACCAACATTTTTAAGGTATTCTTTTAGTTGCCCTGTCTGAAAAACATGGAAGATTCTTCCCCTCACTACTCAAAACCTGAGAAAACACGCCACTTTTTGGCACTAGTCTTTGCCGACTCAAAAAACGAAAACAACAAAGAAACAAACAAAACCCCAAGAAGGCCTAAAAAGTAAGTGCCCAGTTTCTTTGTCTTCCCACTTTGTACCAATTCATCAGTTTGCCCAAAAGATCTTTTAACTTGTTAAGAGAGTTAGTCACACATGAATCAAATTTTAAATATTTTAAAGAAATAACTTGCTAACATGACTTCATAAAGGCAGTGTTAACTTTTGGATACAGTGTCTGGCAAAGTGTTAAAATAATTCATTTTAAATAACTGAAATTTTTAATTGAATTTAAATTTTAGATTGTTCTAATTCTGTTTGGGTGTAAGGTAAATATATTCCCCCATTTGCTTTCTCTAGCCCTTTTTAATGGAGACAATTGTAAATATACAACTAATAGAGACACACATACATATAAAATATATAAAGTAGCATGGTTAAAATTGCTCTGGTAAAAGCATATACTTAACAAGCTAGTACAAAATGAAACTTAGTGAGTTTGATGACAGGATGGTGTGATGCATGTATTACCAGAAATGACATGGTCAACGTTGGAATGAACTTAAAATCATGACTGATATGGTAGACAGAGCCTAAACATCCCCTTAAATTGGATTAAAAAGAAATATACCTTTGTTGTTACCTTTAAATGCAAAGTTAAAATAGGCAGAAGTCTTGCCAACATCGTTGTAAGCCTTACATTCAACCGTGCCATTGTGCTTGAATGCACTAGAATCTATAGAACTCTGAACCACTAGCTTTCCAAACGGTGGCCCAGATGAGTTTAGTGTCTGCACATCCACTGGCAGTACAGAAGCAGAGCATCTAAAGGGAAGAAAACAAAAGCCCCGGCTTACTCTAGGAAAATAAATAAACACATAAAACACTTGGGATGTGGCATACTTTTAAAACAAAGTTAGAGGTTCATAATCAACAGAAAATGTCCTTTTACAAGTGTCTAAGAATAAGCACTTTGGTGACCTAGTGAGTGAAAAAAGCACTGGGGAAGAGAAGGCAGAGGAGGCTTCGGAGTCAGATGCAGGTTTGAATCCTGATGAGTTTTTAACCCCCACCAAGACTGAGTTTCTACGACTGTAAAACAGGGATAGTAATACCCATTGCAGAGGGTTACTGAAAGGATTGGAAAGGAATTCAATAAAATGGCAGGCATATATGCTGGTACACAGTAGATCCCTAAAATAAACAAGCTTCAAAAGGGTACACGAATGGTTGAAAAGAAATAGCATAGAGGAGGAAAGCATAAAAAATCTTCAAGGGGCCAGGCGCAGTAGCTCACACCTGTAATCTCAGCACTTTAGGAGGCCGAGGTGGGCAGATCACCTGAGGTCAGGAGTTCAAGACCAGACTGGCCAACATGGTGAAACCTTGTCTCTACTAAAAATACAACAATTAGCTGGGCATGGTGGCAGGCGCCTGTAATCCCAGCTACTCGGGAGGCTGAGGCAGGAGAATCACTTGAACCCTGGAGGCAGAGGTTGCAGTGAGCCAAGATCACTCCATTGCACTCCAGCCTGGGCAACAGAGTGAGACTCGGTCTCAACAACAACAACAACAACAACAAAATCAAGGATGTGGACCAGAAAATAGTCAAAGTGAGGACTGAAGTTTGAGTTCTAAGCAGGAAGGCCTAGTTATACTGCAGGTGGCTGAGACCACCACTGCAAGGGATCCTTTTCATGAGCCAGACCCCGACTTCCCTATTCTAAACACCTAGCTATTCCCTGTTTCCTTTCTTAACACCTACATACATTCATTGTTTATTCCATCTATTATGTGTTTCTACCCACTAGAACAAGCTTATCCAACCTGCAGCCCCCATGTGGCCCAGGACGGCTTTGAATGCGACCCAACACAAATTCATGAAGCTTAAAACATTATGAGATTTTTTTGCAATTTTTTTTTTTTAGCTCATCAGCTATCGTTAGTGTTACTGTATTTTATGTGTGGCCTAAGACAGTCGTCTTCCTCCAATGTGGCCCAGGGAAGCTAAAAGATTGAACACCCCTGCACTAGAACATAAACTCATAAAGGCAAAAAGACTTGGGTGTGTTCTGTCCATTAGAGTAGTGTCTGGTACACACTTGCCACTCCCTGTGTATCTACTGAATGAATGCCTGTAACTACGGGGCTTGCTTCTGCTGTGGCCATTCCTCCCAGGGGCCTTGAACCCTACTTAGTATTCCCCAAAAGAAAACACTCTCCTAAAACCCAGCTGAAAACAGCAATCCGATGTAACCCCTTCCAACTTGTTGTGATAAAGAGGCTTATTCCATGAAAAATAAAATTTCTGCGACCATACTAACTATTCAATTGTGATGTTAACCTGGGCTTTTAAAGCCTGAGCATAAAATAGCAATTGATGGATAAAAACAGCTGCGGTGACCCCATTTTCGTCTTCAGGTAATGCAAAAGGGCAATTTAAGGCTTAAGTGTGGATGGTGAGGGGCAAGCAGCACAGTGCCAGATGTTCTCTGTTCAGGGGCTGGGCACATAATCAAGAAGAAACCCTTTTTAAAAGCGGTCGCTTGCAAACGCCATATGTATGTTGTAATTGTGCGATCATTACTTTTTGGTAACTTGGCAATTAACTACTGAGGTAATTTTTTCATGATAACTACAGTCACATTTCCCACACACATTACCTCCTGTGTATAGAATGGAAATCTAATTACTCTGTCCTGCAAAATTGCTTTATCTACCTGCAGGCTAGAAATTGCATGATAAATCCAGAAAGATAACACCAAAATAGAGAAGTCATTCAGTAATGATTTTTCAGCAAACAAAATTAATGTCTACCAAGAAAAATATAGCAATTATCCCTTCTAAAAAGCCACATGGCTAGAAAAAAAACAATAATCAAAACAAAGCTTTTTTAAAAAAATCAGAAAACATATTTGAAATTCAAGTGAATTGCAGTCCTTCCCCTCTGCATTATAAGCAGTGCCAAAAATAATCATCTCACCTCTGCTCAGTTCCTGGACAAAAATACCAATCTATTGTGGGCTCTGGGAATCCTGCTGCCACACATTGGAGCATGCCATTCACGAGCCTGTCGTAAGTCAGGATTTCTGGTTTTGCTGCAGGAAAACAGAAATGGCCATATGTCAGAGTGCTGGAAAACCTCAGCAACATTCACTTCACTCCCTCTCTAATCCCTACAACCTTCCTGAGGCTGCTGAGTAGCCTGAGGGAGCAAGTTCAAAGGGCAGAATCTGAACCAAGGAGTGGAAGGTACAAGGAGGCGGCTGTCAGGGTCCAACCCAGAAAGGCTTTCCCAGCCACAGTGGCCCAGCCCCAGAGGAGATGGCTGAGGCAGAGGTGGCAGGGCCAACTGCAGGGTTTCTGCTTTCAGGGAGTAGGGATCTGAAGACTGTTTCTAATCAAACTCTAGGACTCCAAAGTGTTCCACAGGTAAAAATCCACTTTAAAGGATTCCTGCCAATGGGATTTCAAGCAACTGTACCTGCCCTAGGAATTTCAAGTTATTGTGGGAACTGGAATGGATGAAATTAGGAGTTGTTAGAGGAAAATATAAGCCCCACTCTTTTGCTCTTACATGAATTTTCTCCTTTTTGGGGGTGGAAGGGTGGTGCCGATTAAAAGCCGAATCACTCTATTTACAGGGAAGCTAGAACATAAAGAGTAAAATACAATATGGGCTTTACTTCAAATCTTTGTTTCAAATGCAAAATATGAACAGAAAACTAGAAGAGAAAACCAGCCTAAGATTTATATATTTATGTATATTATGAACGTGAATATATATATATAAATACATATATATAAATATATATATATAAATCTGAATATATTCACTGTAACAGCAGAAATGCTCTAATTTGGTATTTCTATGTAACTACAATAACCAGCTAACACTCAAGAATTTCTAATTTTTGAAGTTATTTACAAAGTGAAAGGAAGATGCACTTATACTCGGTGGTTCTGATGGCAATACATCTGAAGGATTCCAACCCTCTAAGAATAAATAAGCTCAACAGAAGCAACAGGATGGCAGGGATGCTGATATGCTCACCCTGTACTCGGAAGAATAGCATTGATTGTGCCAAGTCTAAGCACAGAATTACGGGAGCCCCATGCATAGTGGACACATCTGAATACCAGCTCTTACATTTCTCAGTTCTTTGAACTTGAGTAAGTTTCTACATCTCTCTAAATTTTTGTTCCCTCATGTGTAAAATGGGAATAATAACTGTGCCCATCTCATAGGGATATTGAGACAATTAAATGAGATGGCACATACAGAGAGCTAAGAATGACTTATAGAAATGAAACAATTATTTATTATTATTATTGCTGGGCACGGTGGCTCAAGCCTATAATCCCAGCACTTTGGGAGGCTGAGGCTGAGGCAGTGGATCGCCTGAGGTCAGGAGTTTGAGACTAGCCTGAGCAACACAGTGAAACCGCATCTCTACTAAAAACACAAAAATTAGCTGGGCACAGTGACATGCGCCTGTAGTCCCAGCTACTCGGTAGGCTGAGGCAGGAGGATGGCTTGAACCCAGGAGGCAGAGGTTGCAGTGAGCACCACTGCACTCCAGCCTGGGTGACAGAGTGGGACTCCATCTCAATAAAATTTATTATTACTATTAATACTGAGTTATTATTTTATAATCAGAATATCTACCTTTCTTGGATAACCAATTTCACTACAAATGAAGTGAACTGTATTTGCCACTCTAAATATTCTCCTTAATAATCTAAAAATTCCTTCTTTAGAATAGTCTGATAAGGTGTATATTTTAACCCAATGCGCAGGGAATTCAACATCAATTATATTGCAACTGATAGGGAAAATATATGCAGTGAGAAGGAAAGACTGACAGATCAGAAACTTAGGAAGTTTATTTCCCCAAAGGAAGGTAACACTGATAAATGACATCTTTGTAGAATAACCTCTCAGCACCTCACCTCCCTGGAGGCACCTCCCTGGAGTTGGCGGAGATCAGAGTATCCACATGCATGACACACCCACCTGTCACTCAACCTGGCCCTGCTGATGAGCAGGCCATTTGGCTAATATACACAAAAGAGAAACTCTCCAAAACAATCTCAAGGTAGGGGCATCCTTGAGAGTTTGGATCCAATGCCAGCTTTCACAAATAGAGCAAGAAGACAAGCCATCGTCTTGCGAAAGCATCCATCTGGCAAGTTTCATTTAATTATCATGGGCAACTGTGTGATCAGGCTGAAAAGTAGGACACGACACAAGAAATCAGCAGACCCTTAGGAGAGTGCTATTTGCTAGGGACTCTAGGTGCCATACTGTGGGTCTCTCTGGACTCAGTTTAAGTGTCACCTCCTTTTCTAAGCAAGCCTAAACTCTCTGATGCCAAGCTGGTCTCTCTCCTTTCCTTATTCCCAAAGCATTTAAGAACACCTGACGCTGGTATGCAAGATCTTGGTCTGCCTCCTCCATCAGACTCGATGTTCTCGAGGGCAGAAACGACATCTTACTGATTGAGTATACTTGTGACTCCTAGCTCAGTGCGACCCACAGCAGGCACACAGTAAGCACTGTTGAATGATGAAGATCCCACCCAAAGGAACAAGTATCTAAGATTCCAAAGGCATTCAATTATAGATTCACAAGAAGAGACCTGTGAGAACAGCCTAATGGTGACTTTCGTAAATACGGCACTATTTCTATTATTTTTGCAATGGAGGGCCATGAGATAAGAAATCCAAGTGCCTGACAACATGAATTTTTTATAACACTGAGATGAATGATGAGTGGGACCAGTCTACACAAAGATGGTAGAGATAACTGAATAGGACTCAAATAGGAGCTAAGTTCACAACATAGATGTACTCATACCTATATTCCCTTAATACTCATACTTCCTAATGCTCATAACACTACATGGTAAATTCTTAGTGGAATTAAATATTAACTTAATAGGCGGAGGAAAGGCTGAAAGAACACTTTAAGATGATGTTAACAATGGTTATCTCTGGGTAGTATGGCGATGAAAAGTTTCTATTTTATTCTTTTATTTCTAATTTTATTTTGCAATGAATGGGTAGCTGAAAGTGAACCTATAAAACATTGTTTAATTAAAAAATTGGAACAGCTCAAAATTACATAATCAATTCCATTTAGCTTTGGTTACAAGTATGCTCTAACATCCAAGCCTTCTAGCGTGACACCTGGTAGCAGTTATACAACAGCCATGGCTGGCAACGGTGTGGTCTGGCTGGCCTACTTGTTCCCATGTGCCGGTTAATTAAGCAGTTTTGTTAAGTTTCTATCCCAGGTGGGTCATAACCTGAGGCTAATTGAGCAGCTTTTGTCCTGCTGGCCTTAGGTTGGCCAACCAAGCTGACAGGGTCCTAAATCTTCAATATGCCTTAGACTCTCTAAGGGAAGAGAATAAATGCACATTCCTGGGCCGCACCTCCAGAGATCTAGTAAGCTGAGGGTATGACCCAGCAATGTACCTTTTTAAAGGGCCTTTAAGGAACCCTTATCAAAGCCAGGACAAGAGTAAGGCAAGAGAAGCACCCAGGGCATAAAAATAAGAAGGCACTAACCCTAAAGGGCCTATGAGTGGGTATCTGTGAGAGCACCTCCTTACATTTCACACTCTAGGTGCCTTTCTTGCCTCACCTCGGTCCAGCCCTTTCCCTAACATTGGTGCTAAGAGACCTCCTTCTGCAAAGGATGAGACACACTAGTACAGCATGAGCTGTACCTGGCAAGTTGCATTATGAAAATGTTTAATGCATAAAGAATGAGCCAGGTGGAAATCTAATTCCTAAAAATGAAAATCTGGGCTCATCTGCATTTTATAAGTGCCTCAATGCACCGTGTTTGGCATTAAATATACATCTTGCTTTTAAAGATACATAACTCTGCAGTTCTCCAGGTTAAATCTGAGCTGTGGCTTCTTAGATATTCTGCAATAAGCAGTATAGCAAATGACACATTCTCTAATTCCTCCCAAGTTGGAGGTTTAGATAAGCCTAAGAGGTGTATAAGTTATGCATTTCCTGTGGAGATAAAAAAAAAATAGCCTTTTTGCCTTTAAAAACATCATGGACCTGAGTCATTCTGATATCGCCAACAACACCGATCAGCTTGTAGGCAGATTTCAGATGCTTGTAACTCTGCTGAGAATTTATTGCTCATGCAATTAAAAATCCTACACATCCAGTGATTTACCCCACAGATTTGTGATCTTGGAAAATATTCCTTTTCATCACCATCCAGTCCATGTGGAAAGCAAGAACAAAATGAATTTTAAGAACATAGTACAGATAACAAAGCTGAGGGCTGGTGGCTGAAAGGCAATACACAAGCCAATGGTAGAAGGGGTCTTCCTTTCTTCATCTAAATGCAGGGAGGCATTTTTTGATTAGAGTTCTCTCACCCAGCCACTTTAACCAACTTCCGCTATAAATGCACATTTGCCCATATTTTATAATCGGCAGGACAAAAAACACAAACACTTAAGTCTCCAAATAATAAAAGACTAAATGAAGAGGGATCATAAGAATGAATTTCTGTTTTTAAAATTCGAGGTTTGCTGGTGTTTAAAGGCAATGAAGCAATGCTTTTCTGGAATTTTTCACTATCCCGGTTTTGGTCTGTGTAAAACCTACACTTGTGCCATAATACCATTATAATAAAGAAATTTAAGTCAGCTAAAATTGGAGTAGAAAAATAACCTTACTTATAAAAGGAATATTATACTTTTTAAAAAATTCCCAGAATAGATATTTTGGACATATACTGTGTCTTATACATTCTTAAAGATATCCAGAAATTGGCATATGGACACTAACAGAAGTTTATTTAACAAACAAAATAAAACTTCAACTATAATCTCCTGTACCTATTTATTTTAACAGTGACTGTCATTTTAAAAAGAAAAAAAATCATTCTCTTAATGAAGTGATTTTCTCAACTAGGGCTCAGCAAACTTTTACTATAAAGGGCGAGATACATATTTCAGGTAAATATTTTATATTTGTGGGCCATAAGGTCTTTCCTGCAACTCAACTCTGCAGCTGTAGTACAAATGTGCCCATAGACATTATATAATCAAAGAGGCATGGCTGTTTTCAATAAAACTTTCCTTGTGGACACTAACATTTGAGTTGTATTCTCATGTCTCATTAAATCTCCTGATTTTTTAAAACTAATCAGAAATAAATTAAATAACGTTCTTAGTTTGTGAGCCATTCAAAAACAGGTTATAGGCCGGGTGCAGCGGCTCACGCTTGTAATCCCAGCACTTTGGGAGGCCAAGGCAGGAGAAAGACCAGCCTGGCCAACATGGTGAAATCCCATCTCTACTAAAAATACAAAAATAAGCCAGGCATGGTGGCAGGTGCCTGTAATACCAGCTACTCGGGAGGCTGAGGCAGGAGAACTGCTTGAACCTGGGAAGTGGAGGTTGCAGTGAGCCAAGATTGTGCCACTGCACTACAGCTTAGGCGACAGAACAAGACTCTGTCTCAAAAGCAAAAAACAAAACAAAACAAAAACAGGCTACAGGCCAATTCTGGCCAGCAGGCTATAGTTCTACCAACCCCTGTTCTAAACAGCAATCAAAAAGATATCCCAATCACGAGATTACGTTGAAAAATGATGAAACTACTTGGAGAGAGACTTCTTCAGCCAGAATCACTGCTCAACTTACAGGAGCACCATTGCTGTATCACCCAGCCGTGGGGAGGAAGACCTGTACACACATCACAATGCCACTCTGCTTGCTGCCAAGGAGTGCAGGCATGGGACAAAAGCCTCTTTTTTCCTACTCTGGAAAAGTAGCTAATTCATTTTGCAACATAATTCAGAAGTGGAGGAGAAGGGTATTGACAGAATGCCCATGGAAACATTATGTCCCTATTCTTGGATTAATTTAAATTTCACTACATTACAGGTGACCTTGCATACATCTGTAAATGAAGGAAGCTAATTTGATGTAAAAACAAGTGGCTCAACTGAAAAGAAAATCTCCACAGAGTGGAAGTTCCACAATATAAAAGGGACCACTCACTGCTTTTAGCAAAGTCTATGTACCCAAGTTTAGAGTCAATTCCAGCAGAAATTTACATGGCTACATACCTAAACCTGTTTCTCCTGCTTTTCCACCATCAACATAAAAAAATGGCCAAACCACACAAACGGGGGCAACCAAGGGCTATGGATCCAGAGAGTTTACCTGGTTCTCTTACAGGTTCAGTGTTTACATCAAGGCCCCTAAATTAGCAACACACCCACCAGATCAACTTTCTTATGAGATAGGGAGGAAGAGTAATGACGCCAGCCTTTGAGGAGGGAAAGATGTTTAGCTTAGTTCAGAGCTACATCTGCTAAATTTTTTCAGAACAGAAGAGAATCAAGTTCTACTTTAAAAGTAGGTTGCCATTATATCTTTTTTTTTTCCAATTTAAACATCTATAACAATTCTTGCCTCCACAGACATTCTCTTTATAAGGAGAAAGAGATATTAGAGTGTCACATCAAAAACAACATTCATGATTCCCAAGCAATTTGAGAACAAAAACTCATTTCAAGTTCAGGAACAGAAAATACAAACAGAGTTCAAACACTGTCAGATATCTCAAATGAACACATATTATCTATAAAAAGATTAATGTGAAAAGACAAGCAATGATTTTTACATAGATTAGCTACCACACTAAGAAGATCTGAAAATTATTCCTTAATTTAGAACTGTCCTGAAAGCCAGCACAGTATATCTGCCATATCGTATGTTGAAGACACAGAGCATGAAAGATAACAACAGATGATAACCTTATTAACTTCCAGCCACTTAAGCAAGGTCACTCATTAGACATTAAACAAGATAATTATAAACTTTAAATAATCATCTGACAGGTTTCTTTTAAAATTCAGTCACATCATTTCAGAGTCCCGCCTCACTTGTGGATGTCTCAAAATTGCATCAGGCATGGGCTAGAGAAATTATAAAAGATCCATACACTGAGATGCCAAAATGATGTTATAGAAAGATATTCACAATGCTTTTGTTGTGCAGCACCAAAAATCCAGGTTATAAAGCAATATGACCTCATTTTTATTTAAAAAAAAATTAATGGTCTGGAGGAATGTATAATAAAGAATATTAGTAACGGTAACCTATAAAAAGTAAATAAACATAAAAAGTAAAAATAAAACTTGATTTTTATTTTTGCTTATTTACATTTTCTAATTGTTCTACCCTTCACATAATGCTTTTGTAATAAGAAAAAATTGTTTTAATTTAAAAACATATGCAGCATCAAATGTTCACACAAACGAAGCTATGTTCCAGTTACTGTTGCAGCCTTAGAGCAAACTCTCAAAAGCAAGTAAATAAATCAGAAAGGAGTTCTATTCAGCACTTTATTTAACGTTTAAAATTTACAATTATTTACTATAAGAGGAAGTCACGCTAATAGTATCCACCTAATGGGGAAAACACTGAAAAGCAAAGACTTTCAAGCAAAAATTAACAGCAAGTCTTCAAATTTGTGGCCTCTAACACAAGTATGGTTTGGACGCGCATGTGTTTGAAAGGTCCTACTATTTTTTTAAAAAATGGAAAGAAAAGGCTAATAGGTTAAGTGGTGGGAAGACATTGCCATCTTCCAAAAAAGTTGAAGTTCTAGTAACTTTGCTCTGTTTTGTGAGGATCTTCCTGAAGGGCACAGTGGCCTTAAGGACCAAATCTGAGCAGTCCTTGCAGGCAAGACTGCCATTATTATTTTACTCTGGATAAAGGTAGTTGGAGATTCCAGCCAGGTGGGTGACCCAGAGAGCTGGCAAACAGGTGAAGCCATCTATATGGCTGGCTTCACGGGTCTATGATACAGTTTGAATATTTGTCCCCTTCAAATCTCATGTTTAAAAACTGATCCTGAATACTGGAGGTGGGGCCTGATGGGAGGTGTCTGGGTCATGGGGACAGATCTTTCATGATTAGCCTGGTGCTGTACTAGAGGTAATGAGTGACTCCTCACACTATTAGCTCTCTCGAGATCCGATTTTTAAAAACAACCTGGCACCCTTCTTCTCCTCTCTCTCTTTCCTCCTCTCTTGCCATGTGATGCCTGTTCCCCTTCCGCTTCCACCATGAGTGGAAGCTTCCTGAAGCCCTCACCAGAAGCAGATGTTTCTTACAGCCTGCAGAACTGTGAGCCAAATAAACTTCTTTTCTTTATAAATCACCCAGCCCCGGGCATTTTTTTTTTTTTAACAGCAACACAAATGCACTGATAGTCTGCCTGTGATCATTTCTGGTTGGCTGGCCAAAAGCTAGATGGCTATGTGCTTTATCTGCAGGAGCTTCGCCCAGAATTGGTTCCACCATCCATAACTGGATTTAACTGTGACCAAAACTACTAAAAGGTAGCCCAGACTTTGCATACATGGTCAAAGGGGATCTTTCTCATTGAGAAGCCTTATTCTGGGTGATTTATTGCTTTGGCTGATTTTGGTATACTGTATGACCTATAAATAATTGCTAACGACAGGTAGGATGTTAATTATATGATGCAGTGATTTGGAAATAATACATTATTTAACATTTCCTTAAATTGTTTCTCAACCCCCTGTTAATACCCTTCCATAAATGGAGTGAAATTGGTGACTTCTGAGTTAATTTGGTGCACTTCAGCAGTCACTTGGGCTTCCAATCTAGCTCAACATTAAAGGCATCCTATGTAAGGCTAATGATCAAAGGGAGCCCTTCAGTTCTCAATGTCTGCCTCCCCGTCACCACCACGTGAGGATCACAGTACTCCCACCGCACTGGCTGAAGCTCGTCATTAAAGGATAAGCTTTCAAAATGGGAGAGGGATCTATTTATGATCCGTAAATACCATTTGCCACATATTTTAAATGCATAATACCGCCCTAGAAATGCTACCAGATCATGTTTTGAACTATCCACTTTAAGGTTACAGGATCTTCTTAAAATTATTCCAAAGGTTTGAAAAACAACTGGTTTATCGTATCAACCATAATTTATTTCTACAATTATGTAAATTATTTCAGGAGTCACATGGGTATTTAAAATTGAAGCCAAAATAAACCTACAAAATATTTACTTTACTGATTATCCTTTAAGTCCACTATAAAGTTTGTTATTTATTCAAGAAATACTAGATGGAGTGGGGAAAAAAGCCAAATGGATATATTGGGATTAAAGTGCATATTTGGCCTTTTATTTGTCCTGGATCTGGCAAAAAAAACCTCATTGTGTGACATTTAATATAACCAAAGAGGCCATCAGTTCCTAAATAAGTAGCATAAGCTACCCATAGCATCTTGGCAATGTCATTTTTTTCTAATATTTCCAAGAGTTTTGGAAAGGGTAATGCCTATTAAGAAAGCACTTTGAGGTAAGGTTTCAAAACTCTACTTTTTTCCTGATTTTCATTTCCAAGAAAAACAAATCACCATTTTCGCTGAAGGATATCAAACATTTCAGATCTAAGAATTTGATGTCTATACACATCTTGGATAAGCAATTCCAAAAGTAATTAGAGTAATGCAAATTCAATGCAGATATAATCACTAATTTTTGGTTTTGCTTTGTTTTTTAATGAAAATTCCTATCAGTTTCCACTAGAAGTTCTACTCAAAGATGGCAACCATGTTATAATGGCTCTTGGCCATTATAAACCACCTTAAATGTCACTGAGTCAGTTTAATAGGCCCATGTAAATCATGGCTTGATTAGAGAGGTTAGAAACAGTATTAGAACATTTTCAAGCTTAACATGTTATATACGTGTTTTCTTAACACAAATTGTCAGAGCACAATATTTTTTAAAAGTCTACCATATAAGCAATTAAAACATGCCCCTTCCCCACATTCACTATACTGAAATTTACATGTGGAATTTTCAAAACAAATAGATTTTTCAACCGCCAAATATTTAACCATGCCAAATCAAGGATTTTCAATAGCATTTCTTGCAGATGAATCTATTAAGCAATTACGCATTAGTGTCACAGAGTAAAAGTAGGCTGAATTTCTGCACTAACAAACACTATGCATTCATTATTCTGATTTTTATCAATTCTGATTTTTGCAGAACACAATCCCTTTTGTCCTTGAGGCTCAGCTTATTTACAAAATAAGCCATACAGTACACCTACATATGTAACTGGCTCAGCTAAAATGATGTCAAAAAGGCCACAACTATTCTAAGTTTAAAATTGTAGAATTATTTTAGCTTTTGATTTTAAAATTTAACATGAAAAAAATCCTACCTCATGAGCTAAGCAATGAGGATGCAAAATCATGAGAATGACAGAATGAACTTTGGGGACCTAGGAAGAAGGGTGGGAGGGGGGTGAGGGATAAAGACTATACACGGGTATAGTGTACACTGCTTGGGTGACAGGTGCACCAAAATCTCAGAAATCACCATAAAAGAACTTATCTATGTAACTAAAACCCATCTGTTCCCCAAAAACTATTGAAATAAAATTTTTAAAAATACTACCACATAATAATATTAACTAGATTTTTTTTCAATTAAAAAAATCAACAAATCAGCTAACTATATCTGTAAAGAGCAACTGGGATGTACCTCATAGACAGTTTAAAGCTCAAACATAAATGCTACTACCTCTGTCCAAACGTTTGCAAATCAAGAAATCCAACGTATTAGGTAAGTGAAATAAATGCCTTTGTCAGTTTGTTATTTGTAACAAACTAACTTCAAGGAAAAGACTTTCTGAAGAGCTTGAGGTCAGGACCAACATGATCCTCATCTGTATATCCAGTGAAATACAGCGGGACCTCAGGAAGTGCTGGGTGGGTATTAGAGACCCACACCCTAGAATGCAGAAAAGACCTCCTACTTACAGGCAATCCAAGAAGATATCCTTTTGGAAGGTTAACAACATATCCTATCTAGTTTCAAATAAGCATGGGTTCACCAGCAGCACTAATTAAAACTGAGCCTGCTGGAATGGCAAATTAGCCTAGTAGCAATTTCGCCCCCACCAGAGAAAAGTCAGAAACATCTTCCTGAGGTCAATATCTCATGACCAACTGGCAGACCACACACTGGCAAATGGAAGCATGAAAAAAGAAGAAAAGAGACACATTTAAACACCCCTTTGGACTTAAAGCCAGGGAAACAGTGGTAACACAAAGTACCTCACTTCATAAAATTCCCAACCACTGAGCTCTCAAAGTGAGGTCTGTGGAGTGGGCCCCACCCACGATCTGCTGTTGCTGGTGCACAGGAGATAAATACAGAAACTGAGAAGAAGCACTGAGGAGGAGCAACTTGACAAAGAGTAATTGTTATATCTATTGAATCTAAAAAATAAAAAAACCTGAGCTTGTATTTTGTATATTGTTCTTTTTCATTTCACTTTTCCAGTAATTGGTTTTTACTATATTTTACAAGAAGTATTGATCCACAATGTATTGGGAATCTTAGAAAAGAAAGTCTTTTAACATAGAAAGGTTGAGAAGCATCACACAAGAGCAGCCACAATAAAATTCTGTATGAACAATATGCATATTATGCTTGCAAGGATACCGATTTACCTATGGTCATCTCTTAAATGAGATGAACATTAAGACTTTTCAGAAGCAGGTAATTTTGTCCATGGGTAATATACTAAGCTCTATATACTATTATCTTTTTTTTTTTTTTTTTTTTTTGAGACGGACTCTCGTTCTGTCGCCCAGGCTGGAGTGCAACGGTGAGATCTCAGCTCACTGCAACCTCTGTCTCCCAGGTTGAGGTTCAAGTGCTTCTCCTGCCTCAGCCTCCCTAGTAGCTGGGATTACACGCACTCATCATCGCAACCAGCTGAATTTTTCTATTTTTAGTAGAGAAGGGGTTTCACCATGTTGGCCAGGCTGGTCTCGAACTCCCAACCTCAGGTTATCCACCTGCTTCAGCCTCCCAAAGTGCTGGGATTACAGGCGTGAGCCACCGCGTCCAGCCTCTATATACTATTACTTTCTGATTCACATTGAAATTAATCTAGAGATACTTGAATTGAGAACCAGAGAAATGCTATGTAATCAAAACTGTTTGCTGGAACTCAGATAATAATTAATGTTTCCCTTGAAAAGGGAGAACTGTGTGATCAAACGAGTTTGGGATATATACATCCTATCCCATGGCCCCCTCTGGCAAAGTCACATTAGCATACTAGGATTCTGGGAAGGCCAGTAATAAAGATATGTGTTTAATTACACGAATGTGACCTTCTTCATCTAAACTCATATGAATGTCTTATTCAGAAAACACAATTTTTGAAATGTTCATAGTCAAAAGACTCTGGATTAGCAATAAAAAATCTGTCCAGCTATTTCTTTTCATTGGCTTACACCACCCACCCTACCATCTTTCCTGAGCTGTAGCATCAAATAAGACAATTATGTAAAATCACTTCACACAGGTTGAGCGTTGTGGCTCACTCCTGTAATCCCAGTGCTTTGGGAGGACAAGGCAGAAGGATCGCTTTAGTCCAGGAATTCAAGACCAGTCTAGGCAACAAAGCAAGACCCCCATCTCTAAAAAACATTTAAAAATTAGCTGTGCGTGGTGATGCATGCCTGTACTCCCAGCTACTTGGTAAGCTGAAGCGGAAGGATCTCTTGAGCCTAGGAGTGCAAGGATATAGTGAGCTATGATCACTCCAGCCTGGGTGACAGAGACAGATGCTGGCTCAACATGTTTGTCAACATGTTTGAAAACAAAAACATGTTTGTCTCAAAATCAAACAAACAAAACATCTAGCTGGGCGCGGTGGCTCATGCCTATAATCCCAGCACTTTGGGAGGCTGAAGCGGGTGATCACTTGTGGTCGAGAGTTCAAGACCATCCTGGCCAACATGGTGAAACCCCATCTCTACTAAAAATACAGAAATCAGCTGGGTGTGGTGGCATGCCTAGAGTCCCAGATACTCAAGAGGCTGTGGCAGGAGAATCACTTGAACCTGGGAGGTGGAGGTTGCAGTGAATCGAGATCATGTCACTGCACTCCAGCCAGGGAGAGACAGCGAGAGACTCTGTCTCAAAAACAAAAAAAAACAAAACCACAACATCTCGTACAGAAAGTAAGCTCCTTCAAGACAAGGAATTGGCCCCAGTCCTTTGTTCCCACAACACCCTATAACCCAACACACATAAAGTGCCCAGCATAACGCCTAAGCTCTTTTCTATGAAATATTCCAGGTGTCTTCTCATCCTCCACACACCCAGGAAAGCCAATTCCAATAGTCATTTATTGGGCCACTCCCTTGGAACTCCTAGTCTTTGGGGGCCTCCCTTGCACTAGCAGGTATGGTGTGGGAGGCACCTTCCTTGGAAATGCACACGGGGCCCAGAGTGGAGCCAGGAAGAAGCCCTGCACTTGGCAAAAGGTCCAGCTCATGATCGGGCTCCCTTGGCCTTAACTTCAGAGCAGACATTTCTCTAAGACATGGTGGGCTGCAGGAGTGGGGTCGGTAGGACCCCAGCAGTGCAGGACTCGGGTGCTCAGGTGCCCATGGCCATCTCCCATCCTAAACCATCTGCTACCTTCTCCCACATACCACATGGTACTCAGTAGTGAGCCATGGGCCTGTCAGTATTGCATTTGTCTCAGTGGAAGAACAATCTAAACACAAATAACATCACAGCCTCAAAAGAGACAGCACTGAACAAAGAAATCACGTCAGGGCTCGATAGCATCTCTTCCCTACCTAACGCAGTAATTCAGCTCCTATTCAACCACTAGCCCCCCATTCCAACAATCAATAATAATACATTTTCCCTCAAACGACTGTATGTTCAACTTGTTTGGCTCCTCTGTTTACTTCAAAGGCAGCAGGCAGAATTTGAGCAACTTCTACAAGGTCATGTGATCAGTGAAATGTAGGACAAGGAACTGGTTTTTTGACACACTCTAACCACCAAACCACGAAGTCTCTGTGAAGGTCAAGATTATCATGAAACGTTATTTACATAGTACACAAGTTGAGTCCTTGCAGCTGTTACAAACACGAGCCACAACTTTAAAAGAATAAAAAAATTAAAAGGAGCCCTTCATGTTACTTACTATTCACATAAACATTAAATGCTATGGAAGCATTGACGTCAGAATTGGACACTAGGAATGTGTAAGTGCCTCCTTCGGTGCCTTTTAATCTCGTTAGATGAAGTTCACTTACGTATCTACAAAGAAAAGACAACTAGTCAATCACCTGTGGATAGCATGCCTTGGAAGGCATGTCTTTTTCAGTTTCTACCTGGAAATCTATGCCTGTTTGAGGAAAAATATAACTCATTTAATTCAGTAAGTATTAGCAAAATCCACATTAACAAATACATAAACACGCACACACATATTCCATCTGGGACCAACGCCTGTTGTGAGAGACCACAGAGTGGGGAAAGGTTAAGCACAAAGGCAACCTGACAGAGGCTGCAGCCTCTCCACTGGCCCACCGCCTCCCGCCTCCCCCCTCCCCCCACCACCCTGGGCTGTCCCCATACCACTTCCTCCCCTGCCCATGGTGCTGCAGGAGCCTGATCTCCACAGTGTCCTGAACTCGCCTGCCCTGCATGCACATGCTCACTGCCCTCACACAGACACTCTGGGCCCTCAGCAAGGTCCACACTGCTCACCTTCCTTCTTGCAACACCCCCATCTCCTGGTTTTCCTCCACCCCGGACACTTCTCAGTGCTCCTGGCAGTATTTGCCACTCAAGCTTTTGACTTCTTGCAGGACCACCATATAGGGCTGTGTACACTGAGCACCCTACAACCCTGTCGGGGTTACTGGCAGGGGCTCCGATGTACATGTGTCACCCTGGGCAGCCCACGACCCACACGATCCACATGGGCCACAACACCAACTTGCCATAGGCGGTGTGCCAACTCTCACACTATGCAAGCTCCCTGGGCAGCCCACTCTCTCACACTGAGCTGCTGGCTGCTGGCTCACAACCTTCACGTCTTTACTTCCAGCGCAGGGTTCTCTGTACCATGTCTCCTCTACAGAGCTACTTCATGCCCCCAAACACTTGCCTGCAGCCTTCTCCCAAGGACTGCCCTTGCGCAATCCTTGGAAGACGCTGACCGTGCAGCCAGGTCTGCAGCCAGTAAGTGACTGATAGCTGGAGAGGTGCAAAAGCCCCGCTCAGCTCCTGGATAAGACCGAGGCTTGGGGTCATCTGAGCCACATCCTTACTTGCCTCCTTTCCCTCCCATGCCTCTTCCCCTACTCCCTGGTCAGTCTCTCCCTGCATAAGTCACTTGCCTCAGAATCCCTGTCTCAGGCTCTGCTTCTAGGGCGTTTGACAAAAGATACTTCCTACCTGAACAATCCCACTCAAGATCCCACTACCAATCTCAAATCCAACAAACCCCAAAACAAAGTCACTGTCTTTCCTCAGAAACTTGTCCCTCCTCCTCCTCCTGCTCTCCCTGAATGGTATGGTCTCTCACCACCCAACCTAAAGGCATCTTCAACTCCTCCCTCCCTCTCCTGCCCTCTCAATCACCTGGAGACCTCCCAAATTTATCCTCTTCCCTCCAACCTTTAGTCCTTGGCCCAGGACGCTATCATCTCTCACCCGTATTTTTCCAACAGTCAACAGTCCTGACTGGAAAAATAGAGCAAAACCTTATCCAGGCACTTAGCCCTTATTAGCCGTTCGGTCTTGGTCAAATTACTTCACCCCTCTGTACCTCTGTCTCCTCTTCTATAAAAATGGTGGGAAATAAGAATGTCTACTCACAAAGTCTGTGAGGCTTCAGGTCAGTGGGTGAATACACGTAAAGTACTTAGAACCATGCTTCAGAATAAAAGCACTTATGTCTTACCTGAAGTATTACTATTGCTACTATTTTTACTATAATGTTTTGAGGATCAAATGAGAGGTCTAGTGTAAAAGAACATGGGTTCACTGCCTGAAGCGAAGCTATTTGGCTCTTAGTTTTCTTACAGCTTTAAGAAACAATTATAGGTACTAACTTCCCTTTTTCTCTGAAGAGACTTGCTGTATCCCGAGTACATGCCAGTTACTGCTTTGAGCTAAGCTCAGATCTCTAGAAAACTGTCCTCCATTTTACAAGTGAGAAAACTGAGGCACACAGGTGTGTGTGTGCATGCGTGTGCAAGAGTGTGCATGCTCTAAACACACAACAAAATGGAATACTAGGATGAGGACATAGGAGGCAGCCCCAGACTTTCTTCTTTACCAAGTATCTTCTCGTGGATTTACGGGTTACAGAAATAAGATCTGATAAGCCCACTGGAAAAGGGGGTAATGTGTAATCCCCCAGGGCAAGGTCCGTTTCTTACCTGATATTACTTTCATTCTCAGACTTGGGATAATCTTCCCATTTATCAGTGAAGGTTCTGTTCATATAGATCCACTGCTGGTGTTCAGGTTTGGGGAATGCTTCATATTCAACAATCAAATCTACATTTTCTCCATCATTTACAAATACTGTAGTGTTTATCATGGGGAAGATATTAATGAATCCTTTATCTAATTAGAATGAAATAAGACAGAAAGAAACCATTATCTACAACTACTGGACAAAAAAACAGAACCTCATCTTGGAATTACAAAGACAATTGGTTGATTTCCAGTATTAATTGGCAATAAGAGAATTTTAACTAGCCGTTTTTCATTTTATTTTGCTCTTGTAGAATCACTGTCACAAGTGAGAAAGGACACACATTTGAAATACTGATTCTCCCATCTCTGCCTCTTAAGCAATTCTCTTAAAGATCTATCACCATCTTAAAAGTCTTCTAAATCTACTAGTCTTGATGTTTATTAGGTTAAAAGTATTTGGAATAAATAGTGAGTTCATACACAGAACCAATATATAATTATATATGTGATAAGGTGTCATAAATTAAGGGAAAACAAGAGAGCCCTAATGTTTAATAAAAATGTTCAAAGAATGTTCTTTAGTATTTGAAGAAAAATAACCTTAGGTCTTCTTATATATCACAGATAAATCAAAGAGCATTTTAACAATAAAATGTTATTTTTAACTAAATAACAATTGACTCCTATGAAATTTCTACAGAGGGGAAGTTTCTAGGCTTTTTAGAAGCAACAGAAGAAAAACATCATAGAAGACAAATTTAAATCCATAAATATTTTTAAATGTCTATATAGTAAAATAATTAATGTAACAGGAAAAAGAGGAGAATAAAATGTAGAAAAAATGTTTAGCTAAACTAGTAATTAAAATAAGACATCACTTTTCACTTATTAAAAATAGCAAAACTAATTTTAACTAAACTCAATAATTTTGCAAGTGTGGTAAAAGTAGCATGCTGAATTACACACTGTAAATTGGCATAATTCTTTTAGGAAGCATTTAGCAATATAGATTTTTTTAAAATTATCTATTCCTTGATTAAATCTTGTAATTTCCATTTGAGAACTCTTCTTAAAATGAGATAGATAGCTACAGGCCAAAAACAAAAGTGCTATTTACACTATTATAAGCTATTATAATATAAAATGGCAAAATAGAAAACCGGTTAAATAAATAATGGAGTCCTTAGAAAAGGTGATATAATAATATAAAAAAGATCTTGAAAAAGAGAGCAATAAAGTAATTGCTAACATTATTTTTATGGCCACCATTTATGTGCTTACTATGTGCTAAGAACTGCTTTAAGTACTTTAGCATACCTTTTACTTAATAATTGTGACACTTAATCTTTTGTTTTGTTTTGTTTGAAACAGGGTATCCCTCTGTTGCCCAGGCTGGAGCACAGTGGCACGATCACAGCTCACTAAAGCCTCGACTTCCTGGGCTCAAGCAATCCTCCTGCCTCAGCCTCCCAAGTAGCTGCAACTCAAGCATGTGGTACCATGCCCGGCTCATTTTTGTATTTTTTGTAGAAATGGGGTTTCGCCATGTTGCTCAGGCTGGTTTCAAACTCCTGGACTTAAGAGATCTGCCCGCCTCAGCCTCCCAAAGTGCTGGGATTACAGGCAGAGCCTCCAATTCAAAACCAGGTAAAATGTTAATAGCTCTTATCACAAAACCAAAAACAAAGAAAGGGTAACTTTGTGAGATGATGAATACATTAATTTGCTTCACTATAGTAATCTTCTTACTATCTATATGTACCCCATAACCTCATGTTGTATATCTTAAAAATATACAATAAAAAAGTTATTTCTTAAAAAAAGAGTGATACCAAAGCCCTGTTCTCTTCATCACTCCATCATGGATCCAAACCCTCCTCCCAGCCACTAAAAAATTACTTTTCTGTTTGTCTCCTCCTGTTCCTGTTCCACCTCAACCCATTCTCAAAACAATACAAAACCAGATTCAGGTTTCACAGCCACAGGTCCTTCCAGTCATACAGTGATAATTCTTGGAAATTGATGAATGGATTTTAAAAATCCGATTACATACAACAATGTTCTCAAAACATCCTTACTAATTGCTTTCTGGAGCTGAAGCTGATATATCAACATGCTCCCTAATCAACTTAGCAAATTAGTGCTTATGGAGTTTAATATTTTAAAAGCATAGCCTTCTATTCAAATTAATAAATGGTTCACAATCATGTTTAGGAACAAAGTAGTACACTTTCTGTGTGCTGACTATAATTGCAAGTAAAGTATATTTTCCATGTTCAGTCTGGGGAGAAACTTTCCATTATGACATGGGCAGAAACGCCAACATTTTACGAGATTATTGTGGGATAATCACAAAGCTTTAATACTGCTACATAAATTATTGAAGAAATTTGGTGAGGCGGGGAAAGAGATGAAAACAAATACCGCATCACTTTATTATTGTTCTTGATCAAGAATTTTGCCACCCTAGAAGTATTTAATGAAAGTCTAACACTAGGAATATGGTTGTACTAAAAAGACAGAAAAATGGATTAAATTCAAACAATACTCAAACGACAAAAAAACTGTAAACAAAGTAATTTTAAAATTATTATTATTCTCAGTAAATCAAAAGCATGAAGAAACTCACTATGCTCTGCTCTCTTTAAATAAAGATGCTTGGAAAATAAATATTTAGTGAAATTTCTAGAGTAGAGAAGATAAGGCTGAACCAATTGTGCATACCAGATATGATGGGGTCCGGGGACAGATTACCATGTTGTAGTTTATGCTCCGTAGAACCAATGACCTGTGTCCCAGTGGCACTCCTTCCTGAAGGTTTATGCTATAATCTTTATGCTTAGAGAACAGGTGAGATAAGGAGGTAGGGAATACTAGGGAGGAAAAGTCCAGTTCAGTCCTTACTAGAAGGAACTAGATCTGATGAGTGGCAAAACAATAAACCAAGGGGCACACCCCCTACCAAAAGTTTCAGAGAAATACTTCAGGCTCTAAGCATTTGTGCTCCTTGATAAATTCTACATCCATTTCCAAACTCAAGTCATTCAGTGAGCACTAGCATTTTTGAAAAATCTCAACTTTTGTTTTGTTTGGTGGGGAAAGGAGGGTGAGGTGCACAAAGAATAATAGGTTTGAACAATTTTAGTAACAGCTTTCCACTTTCCTCCACTAAACTGGTAGAATTTGGTTTTGTGCTTTCATTGCAAGAGGCTACAATGATAATTTTCATTCATTCATTCAGTGATAACAAAATTCTAAGAATCTGTTCAACATTCCATTTACATAAAAAAGAAACTATTTAATAATTTCTTCTTTCACTACTGCCAGTAATTTAAACATTCCCATAGAGGTATTTACCTACTACTTCCAAGGTTGTTGTGACATTTGCTGATCCAAAAGTATTATTGGCATAACACATGAACACTCCAGAATCATTAACTCTCGCTGAACTGATAGTCAACGTTGCCTGACGTTCATAATTGAAGTCACCGTGATGCCAGCTATTATATTTCTCCTGTAGTTTAGTCTGCTGGTTTCAGAAAAGGAGAAAAAAAAATGAAGATTACCATATAATTTATATTCAGAATCTTTCCTAGATAAATTAAAAATAGCAGCAATTAACTTCTCCATATTAACTTTCATTATACACTACTTAAGTAAGAATAATAAAGCATCATGACAAGTCTGTCATTGGAACACTTCATATTACAGGATTATGTTGAAAGACAGTCATTATTAACGATTGGGAAAAAAATGAAAATTCATTTCTTAACACTAGTATGTATAATTCCAAATTCTATGCAACGCTAAATTTTAAAAGTTGCTATCTCTGAAATATTATGGGATACTGATATTTTGTAATATGAGTCAGCATATTTTTGTCATGTCTTTTTCTATTCTATGTCCCAATGACTGAGAGCGAACACATTGCTAATAACAATAATGTTCTATTTTATTAAAATTTATTATTTGCAAGAATGAAAACAGAATCACAATGTCAACAACTAGCTTGGAAACTCATCCTGCAGTTCTCACCCAGCAGAATCTTGTGAACTACTGAAGGGAGTTCCAAGGTATGAGAGACATCTAAGAACAAGGCCCAAATTATTTAAGCATGAGCTGAAAAGAAAAGGTTGTGAATTTACCCTTGTGATATCACCATCTCACTCATTTTTTGTCTGCAGGCAAGACATGGAGAGATTTCTTGTATTTAAAAAGTCATGGGGAAACCATAACATAAGCTACAGCAGCTTTCTGAAAAGATTAAAGAAAGTCTAATATAGCTTTCTGCATCTTCCAAATTTTCTGTAATGTACACACACTCCTATTACAATGGGGAAAAAAACAACCAATTAAAGTAAAAGGAGCTAATATTGACATGGAATGAGATCAAGGGTGATTCCTTGGCGAGGCTTTGGTAAACCTAATAGAGTTAAAGCATCTGACAGTATTATAAATCAGAAAAATCCTTCTGGAAAGGAGCTTACCAGGATGTTCATACCCTCTGATCAACTGCAGCAAATTTAACTCAAGGAAATTGCTCAACAGAAAATAAAAGCTTCAATATGTTGGTTGTGGTAAAAACTCAGAAACGACCTAAATGTATATCAAGTATAGCATTATGACTATAAGAGAGGTGTTTACCTACTTAAAAAGCACAAATTGAATGTACCTTAAAATTGCAATTATGTGATAATACATATGCATAGGGGAAAAGAGAAAAAATATGAAAAAATGCAGACTATATAGCATTTATAAGGACTAGACACTTGGGACTACTAAGCATTTGAAATCTGGTAGTCCAAAGTAAGTTGTGTTGTAAATATAAAATATGTCCTGGATTTTGAAGACTTACATTTAAAAAAATGTAAAACACCTAATTAGTAATTTTTATGTTAATTACATTATGAAATAATATTTTAGATACACTGAGTCAAATAAAATATATTATTAAAATCAATTTTACTTTTTTATTTTTTGTAATGTACCTACTAGAAAATTTAAAATTACATATAAGGTTCATGTATTTCTATTACACAGCATTGCTATCTATGACGGTGGAATTATACCTATTTTTTAATGTTATTAAGGTTTTACAAACATTTTTACATTAAAGTAACCACACACAAAAGTTGACTGCTGAAGCTGAATGTTTCAAACTAAAAAGAACAGAAACCTGCTTTGCTGTTAACTAATCGTGAGATCTTAGGTAAGTCAAGAGCATCACTAGTCTTAACTTTTAGTTTCTAAAAGGGTATGTTGGGAACAAAACTATCTTTAAAGGCTTTTCTAGTTTGTAACACTATGTAGATTTCCTACTACCCCCTTCTAAGAGAGTCTTCTAATAATTGGCAGAAATCTACCATTTCACAGTATAAGATCAATTGTCAAGAAGACGTAAGAGCAAGGTGAAGCAACATTTTCAAACTGGCTTTTCCCAGTTCATAGTTTCACAGACTTCTCCACAAAGGCAGAGTGACAATGGACAGATAACATATCAAAGTCTCAATTTAAGGTATCTTCCTTCTAGTTCTTTCAAGAGCCCAAGAGTCCACAACAGAACTCAAACAGGAACTCTGAACTTGTCAGCGCTGAAAGGAATAGTGCAGTCATAAGAGATGCAGCATGAACATCCAAACCCAAAGCCCATAAGTTAGGATACTGTCAAAGATTCTGATTACAAGCAAGTAAAAATGTGAGGGTTTAGAGGCATTAAGAAAGCTAACCAACCAAGATTAACAGTATTGAACAAACTCCAAGACTCCCTTGCGCTTAAACAATGGCAACAATGCTAAAAAGTCATTTTACCCTAAATTACATTGTGAGTTAAACTTATTCCAAAGGGTCAGAATAAAATATTATGGATTTTTTAATAATTTGATAGTGCTAATAGTATTCTAAATTAAGCCAAAAGATATCAATAAAAGATTCATGGATGAACCTTGGCAGACAGCCATGAGCCCCATCTGCAAGTCACACATTACATATTGTTTGCACGTGATTTGGTTTTCCTTAACCCTTGGAGGTACACACTGGGATTTCCCCAAAGAGCTCCTAACACTGAAGGCTTATCTACCAGCACCAGTGGATTAATTGGGACTGGCATGCAGGGCTCCTGGGAAAAATGGTTCAGAACAAAACTGCCTGGGGCAATTTAATTTCTCATCTCAAAAAAGGATAACGTTCAAGTTATACAGAGGCTCAAATGCACACCCAGTCTAAATTGTTCTCTCATCTGAAATCAAGGATTATAGAAAGCCAATTAATATGAGATTGTATTCTGTAAGGTTAGCCAAAAATCCATACATAAGCTATTTTTGTATTACATTATATGATACAAAAACTAAAATGTTTCTCTGAGTCATTGGTTTGAAAGAATAAGTCTATGGTACAATCCATTCTACCAGTCAATGGCAGGCTTCATTTAGCAATATATCATCCATCACAGGTCTACATGAATATCATCACACTGTCTTTGCATTATGGCAATCACCATGGTTATTTGTTTAGCAAAGAGTTTTTTAAACAGGCATAAAATTGCCAATGTTGAACATGGGGCAGGAGGAGGAAAAGGATGAGAAAGAAAATATAGTATTTCTTTTTTCCAATATAATGCTTGCATGGGTAATGAATAAAAACCACTGTGATAGCTAATTAACTAGATGGCCAAGACTATTCAAACAAAAATTACTGAAAACTTGGTCAATGGGAAGTTTAAAGCAAAGTATTTGGAAATTAAGACAATGTAAAAACTCTGCTCTTTTAGTAGGGAGAAAATTTCAATAACTAGCTAAAATTTATTTAAGATATGCCTAACCCAGTATCTGAGGTATAATGGCATTGAATATGCATTTGTTAAATGAATGGGAACGTAAGCATGCCCAGATGTTTCAGATTAAGGATAACAATTTTATTAATAGTGACTAAAACAAATAGAAAACCATTAGCAACTTAATCTCAGGTAACCAGCCTCAAAGGAGGAAATCAGATCCTTACAAAAAGAAACCCATCTTCAAATGGATAGGCCAATTTGTGGGTGAGGGAAGGCTTTTCTGGTGAATAATTGAGACTGTCTATTCTTTTTAAGTATGGAAGTGGCAACTCTTTTCAATATTTTAAATAGTCTGGCCTAAACAGTATCAACAATAGCTTTAAATCAAAGTATTCATGCAGTTAACCATGTTTTTTAAGTCCCTAACAGAGTTTTTCAAAGAAACAGCATGAAGTAATAACATGAATCTGAAGTTCTCTCAAGTTTCTCAAAATAAATGTATAAAATGAAATTTATTTGTTACTAATAATAAATGTATATATCTCCATGTGGAGGTATGAAAGGGGGAAATATGCAATCCCAACACTCTCCCAGACAATCTACCTCTGACAGATACACTAGCCGAGGCAGTTTCAGGACAGACTCTTCTGAAAGAGAAAACTTATCATCTCCCACAGAGTCAGAACAATATGTTGAGAAGAATGAAGCGATTCACTCACCTGACTGTTTTCTCTTTTCCACGTTGAGTACACAGAACTAGACACATCTTTTATTGTGCACGTCACTGTGAATTCTTCCCCTTCCCTAAGAAGATAGCTTGCTTTGGACACAGACACAACAGGCACAGCTTTGAAGGCTAGAATGAAAAGAAATGTGGCCCCTCAAATAATTTGTATTATAGCATGAAATTTTGATTTACCATTTCTCCTCAAATGTGTACAGCTTACTTTGTCATCTTTTAAATAAAATACAAAGCATGGTGCTAACCTATCTGTACTACTTGCATATCTGAAGGTACCAGCAATTAAATCATGCATCCTTCAAGTAAATTGAGTGAAAAAGACAGAAATGCCCACTGTGAGATTACAATGCTTCTGGAAAACGCTTTTTCCAAACCAAGTAGAAGCCCTAGCATAGAGAAGCTGCTTTAATCTTTACTTCAGACAACCTTGATGGTGTCAGTAGGATGTGACCAACAACTACTTATATTCTTTTAAGCAAACAGGCGTCTTTCTCATGCAAATCCTACCCTGCTCACCTCTGGAAATCCCAGGTTTTAAATAATCAAATTTTCCCTAATTTCAATAAGTATACTTTTTCAAAAGCCTTAATAAAAACTGTACTCAATAGCTGAATGCCAACTGGTGTTGAATTAGATGATCTCTGAGATTTAAAACCTAGATTATCTTCCAGCTAACGAAATATTCTACATAATGGCACAACCATAACAAGTTCCACAGTCAACTGGAATTTTCCTCCTCAGATCTCAAACAGTTTGAGGATGCACTGCAATTGATCAGCTGAAGGCAAAGCCAATTCATATGTCAATAGTAAATCAAAGAATGAATCATCTGCATGCTAATCTTTTCAACCAACATAATTCAAGCTACCCAATGGGTTTCCCTTGGAAGGAGTACTTGATGCAATTATGAAACTTTGGGCTGACTTAAGTCAGTCCAGTCTAAATGCCAATCTATGGCAGATACATTCACCTCTATGAGAGGCAGTTATGGAACTGCCACACGGGGTCAGGACTATGAAATAAACAAATTCAAAAGCAGATGACATTTTTTGAAGCTGGGGGAACTATGAACAGCCAGGTCCCTGATTGACTACACTAAGGTGGATCAACGAGAAGAGAAGTCTTCTTTAGATAAGTGAGTTCTCAACTCCCAGAGGCAGATAAGAAAGAGCCAGTACCTGGCCTCACTTTCAGGATGAATTTTTCCGACAGCACTGACTTGCCCTCCTGGTCCACAGAACAATGCAGACAGAGCCGATGGTAGGCGCGTTTCACACTTTTGATCATGATGCCCGCCTTGGGGTCAGGAACAAACCTCAAGTCCTTGGGAAGAGGCTTCCCCTGGCACCCTTTGAGGGAATAATTGGTCACTTCTGGGTCTGTGAGAGGACAGCGGACCAGCGTGTCGTTGTCTTCTTTCCCATACAAGGAGCGGTCAACAAGGAAAAGCTTGGCAGGATCTATAGAAGCATATCCAAAATCAGTAGTTGGAATGGCTGGTCACAGACACTGAAAACACTTTTTAAAAGATCTAATATGTTGCCTTTCATGACTAGTGGCCCAAATGGCTGCTTTTTTCTGTATAAACAAAAGCAAAATTTATCCATCTAGTACTATTGAGAATTAACATTTATTAAACGCTTTCCATGTATCACGCACTAAGCTTGGACCATTACACTTAATCTCATTTAATCTTCAAATTGCCCCTCCCATGATCAGTACTATCATTATTGCCATTTCATAGATGAAACTGCGGTGTCATAAAAGCAACCCTCCTCAAGTGACATGACCTGGAAATGGCTGATTGGAACTCAAACCCAGGTCCAACAGAGAGCAATATTTGAGCTCTTAAAACTTTGGGAAAACTTTATTACAACTCCAGGGATCATCTGCCAATAAGCCAGTGTGATGATTCCTAGTGAGAGCAGGAAAGGCTTCCTCCTTCTAACCACTTGGTGCAGGACCCTTTCCAGGGTCCAGAGTCTTTCGGCTTCTAAAGAGAATCCAGAAAACTCTCACCAGACCACCCAGTACCCATGATAGGTGAGTCTCACTTGATTCATATTCCTCTGAAGAAACATGTAAATGTAGCTTCTGGAAATCAAATAATTTCAAATGCACAAGGGGAACTTGTGAGTTTCAGGAATTCTGTGGCAAATACCGTAGCCCACCAGGACACTTGTGAGTGAAAGTGAACACTATTAGTGTTTATGACAGGACACCAGGCACAGACTCGGAGTGGCTCAGGCTGACTGGGGCCTCATAGAAGCCAGACAAACTTAATTTCGTATACACAATATGCTGCCACTCTCTACAGTGTAATAATACAGACACATGTTTAGGCCCACAGATTACATTTAAAATCTGTTTTTAAACTGTCCTTTCCATCTGAAACTCAGGTGCTTCACAAACACGAACTTGACATCATTGAAATAGGTTTGTGTTTTATCCTTGACCAATTTTGAAAAAAAGTTTTCCAAGATAAATTATGCATCTCCCAACCTTACTAATTTATTCTGCAAATAAATGACCTCATGATGGTTGCACTATGGATGGTCCCAGGCCATAGCTAGTTACTGTTTTATCTACTCTTTGTAGGTCACTTGAGTCTAGCTCCTACAATGATGCCCCACCTTCCTTCATTGCTGTAACAGAGATTACTTAAGTATTCAAACATCTTACATTTGTTATAATTAAGGATAGTTCCAAGATACAGAAGATGACTTTCCCTATGAAGAATGTTTGTGAGCCCTGTTAGAGTGATTTAACCAATTCAACAGTTTTCCTCATTTATTCAATTGTCATGATACTCCATTGCCACCTGGAAATTGCAGAATACCTTCCTGAATGTAAAGAACAGCACATGGATTAGCTCAGCAATTACAGAAGCATGCCCTGAGGCGAAGTGGTGACTTACCAGGGTATATCTCTTTGCAGCTACCTACTTCGGAAAGGACAACTGATAAAGCGGAGAGGCACAGTCAAACTTTAGAGTCAGCTTTATTCGCTCCTGATGGAGCATGTTAGAATTTGTACCATCCTGGCTCCCTAACAATTACGTAAGGAAGACAGAACAGATCATCTTATCCAAATACTGTAGTGAGGAACTGAACTCAGGAGGTACCTAAGATCTCCAATCTAGAATAAAAGTATCCATTATTCATTCACAATACCATGGATAAGGCCTCTCAGGGCTGTTTCAAAGACAGCCCCAGTCCAGGGACACCCAGAACTAGAAAATAGAACTCTATTTCTCCTCCCGTCACTTGGATATGTCCCTTAAGCTGCCAGTGGATCAGTTTTTACATCAACTACAAGATACACCCCTGCCCAGCATGCTTACTCTTGAAAAGGCTATTAAAATCACAGACAAATCACTGAACTTGTCATAGGAAATAAAGCAAAGAACTCCAACTACCATATTTATTTTTCTTTTGTTTATAAGAGGTCACATTTTTTTCTATGGACAACTCTACGAAGAACCCATGACAGACATGGGATGTTTAGCTGACCAAATTATTTTTCTGAAATTTACTCCTTAAGAGTGGGCCACATCTTTCGAAGGGTCGGTCTGGTTAGGCCTTGAGAGGCCTTCGGTTCCCTGAAGTGTTTTTACTAAGTGGGAGTATCTAGTATCTCAAGGCATTAAAATGCAGCTTTCCCAAAGGGCCTAATTGATTCTTAGGGTTTACTCAAAGCACCAGCACAAATGGGCTAAACCTACTGTAATCTCATTAGGAAGAGTATCACAGTCCTGCAGTCCTCCAGCTGGGGCCATACCCAAAGCCACTATGTATCATATCAAAAGATGGGAGAGAACAGTGAAGAAACATGTGTTTTAGGCCTTCTAGACCCAGCCAGAAATATTTTATCTATGGCTCAGTCATCCATATGTCATCCAAAATTAAGAGCAGGATATTAAATTCTTGAAAGCACGGCACTGCAGAAAGCCAAGCATTTACCTCTAACAAACACATAAATGGAATTGCTTAAGCCGTGTTTGTTGGTGCACGTGTATTTGCCGGTGTTGGTGGCTTCTGCCTTCTCCGTGATCCATTCATTCTGCTTATTCTCATTCGTTTCATCCAGGATCTCAAAAGTCCATTTGACAAAGCCCGGATCAGTGCATAACAGCCTAATCTCGTCGCCCACGCGGACTATTAAGTCTGATTTTCCTGGATGGATGGATGGTGGAGACGGTTCCCCTGGACTCACAGATGGTTGAGAAGAGCCTGCCAAGAAAAACAGAATCGTGTTGAGTATGATCTTCTTCCTTGGCGAAATAAAGCACTTCTTCCAATACTGAGTTCCATCTTCTGTGTACTCTACAATAAAAATAGGACAAAGCTGCCCTGCTATTTATGGCTGAAAAGAGAGTTCTGTCTAAAATGTCTTAAGTTCATCTAGAAAATTATTTTCTCCAACCCTCAATTAATCCTGAGGGTCACATTTGGTCCCCAAGCCAGGATGTGCTGAATGCCCCAGCCTTCTCTGGGCTAAACATACAATTGGGTCAAGTTTTCATTCTGAATATGGGCCATCTTCGCAGTGTGGACATGCAGACACCCAGCTTAGAAACAACAGAAACAAAATCTCACACTATGGGGAAAAAGAAAAAAGAAACTACTGGCCTGTCACTCTCTTTGGCAGAATATACATGACCATGACATAGAATAGCTTTTCCTTAAAACTTTGTGAATTCAGTTATTTCTATATAACTCTCTTTACATGGCAATGTTCATCAAAAGGAGAACTATTCACAAATCTCTAAACACTAAGGCAGAAAATGATACACCTGTTTTAACACCCTAATGCCTAAATAGGTTTCCTAGATAGGAAACTATTTCGTTTATAAAGATGCAAACTTTAGGCTCTGAATATGAAACCTGAACCCTAGAAATTTTACAACAGCCAATTCATTCAGCCATGCATGCCTCCATGTATTCAAATACCTATTCATTAATTATCATCTACAAAAGCACCATGCTAGATGCTGGGGAAAAGTCCATGCTAGTGTGACACATGGTCCTCACATACATTTCAGGGTTTAAAGAACAAACTGCTGGCCAGGTGCCGTGGCTCACGCCTGTAATCCCAGCACTTTGGGAGGCTGTGGGAAGATTGCTTGAGCCTAGGAGTTCGAGACCAGCCTGGGCAACGTAGTGAGGCCCCCCCCGACCCCCGCGCCCAACACATCTACAAAAACTAGAAAAAACATTAGCTGGGCATGGTAGTGGGAACCTGTATTCCCAGCTACATGGGAGGCTGAGGTGGGAGATCACTTAAGCCCAGGAGGTTGAGGCTGCAGCAAACTGTGATTGCAACACTGCACTCCAGCCTGAGTGACAGAGTAAGACTCTGTCTCTCTAAAAACAATAGAACAAAGTACTGAAGTAAAACATAGCTATGAGGTTTACTGTCAATCTGAAGAAAAAGCAAGAGGTGGGCTGGAGTGTAACCATATCACAAGGGCAAAGGAGGAGGAGGAGGAGGAGAAGATGACAGCATGAAGAAAGAGCTGGCAGTGAAGTGAGCACAGAGCCTCTAGAGTTATTCAGAAACCAGCCTGGCTAAAAAACAGGGTACCTTGCGGAGCACATGACAGGTGAAACTACGTGGAGTGAAACCAGATCCATCAAGGGTCCTGAACTTCTGGGTGTAAATTCTGGGAATGTACCTCAGGGACCCTGTAGATTCAATCCAGGTTTTTCAGCAGAGAAGTGACATGCAAAGTGAGATCCCAGAGAATCAACTAGATTCAAGGAAATGAGTGAAACATGCTGGTCGCAGGCAGAAGTAATAAGAACCTACAGTAAGGAATTCAGAATAAAGAGGAAAAGACACCATAGATTGTCAGAGGAAGGCCCTATCAGCGAGATGAAAAAGCAAAAGGTTGACTCAGGGAAGACCTCAGTGAGGAGGCAGAAGGCAAGGTCCCCAGGTGAGGTGGGCTGGGGCAGTGTGATAACAAGATTCCCTGGGGCCCTCAGTCACCTCTTGCAGAATGGTGAAGGGAATGGTTCATGCACATCAGATTTATGTCCCCTGCCACCACATGCAAGGTTGCAGATGAGGACTGATCTGAGTGAGCCACACAAGTTCGGGATGGGTGAGGATAGGGGATGGGGGCATATTCTGAGGGGAGGGGACGTGAGAGGTGTAATTTGCTCACAGGTACAACCTGGCCAGTAATGGGACTTCTCAGCAGTGGGTTGCTTATGACCCGGAATTCAGATGACGGTGGTCCAGTGACACCTTGTGAAGTTAAAAAACAAGATCAGATCATTAAAGAAAAGGGTTTGAGGAACCAACCAAGCACTGATCTTAAAGGGCTCTTCCAGCCAAGAGGGTGTAGGAAAGGGTCATGAGAGATTTAAGAAAAAGAACCACCAGGAAGACAAGGGAGAGAGGCTAAGTGGCAAAGAAGGCAATGCAGTACAAAGTTTCAAAGACAGGGTGGTGGCTCTAAGGGCAGATGCCACAGTAAGATGGCAGGGAATGAACAAAAGACCCCTAATCTGGTTACAAAGAGACTGCTGGAAATTCTAAAGTACAATTTCAATTGAGTGGGAAGTGTTGTTTGCTCCAAGGCTACAGGCTGCAAATGCAGACCTCTCCCTTGGGTAGTTCTGGCAGTACAAGACAGAAATAGAGATCTGTAGCCAAACCAGACTTAAAGGTAAAGAAAACAGGAGACTCCCTCACATGTGAGACAGAAAGAAGAGCACTTTTGGGTAGGGACAGACTGAATGAAGGTGCTTTATAGGAGGGTGGAAATTGTTTCCCGCAGGTGTGTGTACAGATGACCAGTCTCAATTCCTGTTTATTAGCCAAATATTGCCTGTGGTGGCATCAACTGTAGCCCCATTATGTCAAGCAAAGTACACCCCAGATCAAAAGACAATAAGTCCAATTATAAGCATTAAATATTATTAGGCAGCAACAACGTCATAAAGGCTATAGAGTGTGATGTTGAGTCCGCTAGGTGCAGCATCTAAATGTGGCAGCAAGAATATGGGCACGCAGTGGCCAGGATTATTTTCAGAGTTGTACAGAGCACTAAATAATAAAAACAGAGGCAGCAATAAATAGAGATGCTATTATTTATATTATTTATTCCTTTTAAAAAAGAACAGTTCCCAATGAACGTGCATGATATTGATAGCAAATTTGACCCACTAATTCTTAAAGAATTTATACTGCAATCTATTTCAATCAATTCCATTTTCTCATGGGTTGATCTGATGGATATAGATAATTACAATCCAGTCAAATAAACATCCTTGACTTCCTGAGACACACCAGGCCAATGCAGCTAAGTCTAGCTGTGTGACACAGGCATATCACCCTAACTCTGTGTCCAAGTTTCCACACCTGGAAAATGAGGATAAAAATACCCTCATCTCATAGAGTTTTTCTGAGAATCAAGTGAAGTAACACATGCAAGGAGATTAAAACAGGACTGGATAGTTTTTAATACATGCTATCATAGAAAAGCAGGAAAGCCTTTTAGCATACCAAGTGAGAGCTTGGCTTTTGAGTTAGGACTGTCTAGACTTGCATCTCGGCTCTGCCACTAAGTGCGTAACCCTGAGGCAAGTTCCTACTCAACTCTGCCCTCAGTTTCTCATCTGTAAAGTGGGGATAGTAACAGTACTTATTTTATAAGGCTGTTATGTAAAGCTCTTAGAACTATGTTTTGGTACATGGAAAACACATAATAAATGTTAGGCACACTTATTCCAGAAATGGAACTTCTTATTGGCCTTCCAAATCAGTCCGGACTCACCCACTTCCTATGTATGGGAAGAGTTTCCATCATCTGCCAAACATGTTCCTACCTGACTTCCCCCTCTCGGGCAGCACATCCTAGCATTCTTTCCTTCAGAGCCCCCTCCACACACCCTGTATCCCTTCCATTCCTGCTGTCCCACCTGAGACCAGCCAACTACTTCACAGAAGTAATATCCTCTCCTAAAAGACTCCCCGCCAGCCGCCACCCACCCCACCCCAACTCATCCTCCCTCAAAACTCTGAGGTCCATCAGCCTAAAACAATATCCTTTTAACAATTCCATCCCCAGCCTCAAAACCACAACAGAGGCAGCAGCAGCTAACAGTAGCAGCTCTTACAACTTTAAAGGAACTGCCATGGGGTTAACTTCTAGCTGTTTTCCCCGGACCCAACCTGCCTCTCCTTAGGCTGACTGGCTAAGGATCCTGAAAACATTCTTTATCCGTTGTCATGCCCATCATCCCTTCTGCCTGTGTCCCTGGGACACATCTTGTCTTGTGTAAAGCCCCGCTGAAGACAGCCTCTTCATGGATGTTGTTCCCTAGCCACTCCATGTTGCAATAACCTGTCCTCACTAAATCCCACCAACAGAGGCAGCCCATCACTCATTTGCCTTGTACTGATGTTCAAAACTGTGTCCGTATCTCCTACATCCACTCCAAGGTCTTAGATCCTGCAGGTAAGGATCCTAAATCGTACTTTTCCCTCTAGCACAGTAATAAAAACATTTTCTTCAATCCTGAACATATGAAAGAATAAAGACAGGACAGGCTCCTAAATACCCAGTCCCTATAACAGATGTCAACAGTCTACAGATCTATCCCCAAAAGATGACCCATGTCAATTCTGCTGCTCCACCAAGAAAAGCTTGGCTTCATCAAGTCAAACAGCCATGCATCCCTCCAAATAAGGGCTCTCTAAATTCAAGATCATGAGTTCATGCTTCACTTCTAGAGTTTTAAAAAATAATTAAAATAATTGCCACCAGAAGTATTCAGGGTTTTATTTTCAAAATAAATGATTTATAAACTCACATTATAAAATGAAAATAGGGCTTTTATTAGGGTGGGACTGTAATGTTTATTCTCTTTTTTAAATTGTCTTTAATATTGTTATAGTAGTCTCACAATTTTTAAAAAACAAAGTTTTTTTAAAAGAGTAGAGGTTCGTATTAAGAGAACGCCTTTCAAAAAGGTATTCCAACTTAGCTTTGAAATTGCTCTGAAATTCCAAATTTTGAAATGTGCGTGGTAGACAGCAAGTTCTTAACAAATGTTTGTTGAATTGTGTTTTATTTACACCAGGACTTTTTGCATTAGCAAATGTACTTCCCAAATTATGTTTGGCTAAGGCTAATATTAAGAGTTATTTTCTGTTCCCTGAACACATGTTAATTAATTAACCCAAAAAAAGGATAGGTGGCAAAACCCAACACTCTGGAGACCAACTAACACTATAAGGAATGATGGCTTTAAGCTAGGAACTCCAGGAACTATTTATTCAGTAAATACTTATCCCAGCTACTTGATAAGTGCTGAACCTAGAAAATGGCCTTCGCTCTCAAAGAGCATAGAGGAGGAAGCGGACACTTATGAAGAGTCAACAATGCAAGATTTCAGTGATAGCTCAAAATAAAAGAAATGCCTCTGGCTTATAACCTCTTCAGGTACTTGCTATGTCTCCCTCATCAATAGTAGTATAAAATTCAACCTACATAATTGAAAGCAGAAACTCAAACCCATACTTGTACACCAATGTTCCCAGCAGTATTATTCACCATAGCCAAAAGGTGGAAACAACCCAAATGTGGTCCAATAACTTATAAAACCCAATGTGGTCCAATAACTTGGATAAAATGTGGTATATACATACAATGGAACATTACTCAGCACCCCCCCAAAAAAAAGTAACATTCTATACATGCCACACATGAATGAACCTTGCAAACAGTATGCTAGGTCAAATGTGCCAGACACAAAGGCGTATTGTATGATACCAGTTATATGACGTACCTAGGATAGGCTAATTCACAGAGACAGAAAGTAGAACAGGTTATCAAGGTGTGGGGAGGGAGTACAGAGGGGGGATGGACAGTTATTATTTAATAAGTAGAGTTTCTGTTTGGGATATGAAGAAGTTCTGGAAATGGTTAGTAGTGATGGTTACACAACATTGTGAAGATACTTGGTGCCACACAGAATTGGGACACTTAAAAATAGTACATCCTAAGTTACATGTATTTTACTGCAATTAATGTTTTAAAAACTCAACAATTCTTTAAGGCCCGGCTAAACCTAAAACCTGCCTCAGCTATCTTGACGCTTTTTTATCTGATCACACTGGCCTCTATTATTAGCCTCTGTGAGCCCCTCAATGTTGTTTTAATTCATGTCATTAAAAAATTAATTGCTTCACTATTTTTATTTAGTTTTTCTATACAGTTGAGCTTATACTAAATAAGCATTGGCAGGAAAAGGTCTTTTAACTCTCTGAGCGGAAAGACCTGCAAGCTCTTATTTTAAACCACACTGACCCTGCCCAAGGCATTTTTAATGTCCAATACCATTAAGTTCTTCTCTAGTGTATCTTTGCTCTTCTGCTCACACCATGAGTCATCTGGTTTTATCCCCAAACCTGCTTATGGGAGTTGTATTCGATATTTTATTATGTATAAATTACATGTATAAAGTGCACATTATGGAAATTGGTGAAAAATGAGTGTGTGCTTATGGGGAGAAAGCTGCTAATTCTTCCGTAACTAAGAAAGGCTTTATATGGGTCGCTCAACTAAAGAAAGTCTACTATTGAATTAAATGTGGGCAAACATTAGCAGATCGGAGGAGGGCCTCCAATTTACAAAAACTTGGCGTGGGTTCTGCATTTGGATTGTTTCACAAGTACTCCATTTAAGGACACAGAAATAAGGAATCACAGACTCTGCATTGTGGGTGTGGTGTATGGAAAGAATGGCAGCTCAGAACTTTCCTGAGAAAGCCCATCACTCAACCAAAACTCAAAGAAGAGGCTTTGGCCCTCCATCAAAAGACAGGCAGCTGTCCATCTCCTAGCTGTCCATTAGGCCTATTCTAGTTTTGGGGAAGTAGAGCAGGAAGAACTGCGACTGGGGCAGAGCCTGTGCATTGTAGTTCAACTACTCTTCGGTTCACATAGTGTTTAACCACAATTCGTAAAAATAAAATATTCAAAGCATACCTGTAGTATTTTTTTAACATGTCAATTCACAGACTAGTTGAGACTGCGATTCTAGGCGCAGTGATCTGTGGAAGTAGGAGTGACCTGTTGATGGAGCCCAAGGGTGCTCCCCGGCAACTTCGGCAGTGGCTGGCCCACGTCAACCATGACTGCAAGGTCTTTCTATCCTTCACAAAAGGCTAAAGCTCCAACAACTGGATTGATAGCTGCGGTTAAAAGTAAGGAAGTCCTTTCTAAACCTGTCCTCTTTTGGACACAAATATAAGGAACTAGACAAAATAATGGCAGGGAAGAAAACCCACCACATTAGGCCTATTCTAGTTTTGGGGAAGTAGAGCAGGAAGAACTGTGACTGGGGCAGAGCCTGTGCATTGTAGTTCAACTACTCTTCGGTTCACATAGTGTTTAACCACAATTCGTAATAAAAAAGCTAATGATTTGTATATTATACTGTTTCTGACACACTTTTATATCCCCATAGGAATAAACTGGATGAAAACCATGATGGAAGGATCCCAGTAATCGCCCACAACACCCATGAGGCTTTACAAACAAAGAGATGATACTGGAAATAGCGTGCAGATGGGGGAGGGGGAGTATGAGCTCAGTGAAAACCACACAAGTCCTCAAAACACTCTTGCCCAGCAGTGGGGAGACTAAATCAACTCTGAATCACCCACATGAACCAAAGGAAGCCATGCAACAGAGAATCCCTAAAATGTCCCTGTTCTACTATGGGGAGCTCAATGCACCGTCGTCATTAAAGTCTGACCTTTCAACACGCATGTACTGTGTAACCAGAACTAGATGCTCATGGGGGAGCTCACAGCCTTGTGCAGACAAAGACATAATGCTAATGAAATAAAACATCAAGAGGTGACACACGTGCTACAGGCCTGTGCTGCCCAGAAGGACCATGAAAGGGCATAGGGGAGAGCTGAGCCAGTAAGACTTTGTATATGTGTTTGCACGTGTATGTGTTTCTATGTGTATTCAAGGAAAAGGAAGGCGAAAACAAAGTTCTCAAAGCATGAAGGGGTGTGGTGCTTCAGGAAAAGCTAGTCCTATGGGGACCCCAACCCAACCAAACTGTGAGCTCTCACAATCCAAAGTAAGGTCTCTGTCCAGTGCCAGGAATATACCACCTGCTAAGTGCAGGGGGAAGGAATGTCTACAGTACAGAAGATGCAAAGGGGCAGAAAGGAAAGAATGGTTAAATAATTTGTGGCATCACCCTAAAGAGCAATGCTTTTTCATTGAGGATGTTTGATTGTAAGTCTTTTTTTTATTTTTTTTTTGGAGATGGGGTCTTGCTCTGTCGTCGCCCAGGCTGGAGGGCAGTGGCGCGATCTCGGCTCACTACAGCCTCTGCCTCCTGGGTTCAAGCAATTCTCCCACCTCAGCCTCTCAAGTAGCTGGGATTACAGGGGCACATAACCATACCCAGCTAATTTTTGCATTTTTAGTAGCAATGCAGTTTCACTATGTTGGCCAGTCTGGTCTCGAACTTTTGACCTCAGGTAATCCACCCGCCTCGGCCTCCCAAAGTTGATTATGAGTCTTCTTGAAGGTTGATTTCACTCAGTGGTAAATAATTTTAAACAGTCTTTCATATTGTTTTACATATTGTAATATAGAAGGTAAAATCAAATGTATTTTTTTCAGGAGGAAATAAATGAGCTTTCGAAGAAACTGAATTACTTTACAACCACATATTCCCAAATGTCCCACTTAAACCCGTGGTACCTCCAATCTTTAAAAGTAGTTCCATGGAAAAGTTTGAGAATATGCCTGGACAGATCACACTTTCTCTTAAGTTCAGATCTATCTTTAATCCAGTAATACAGAGATTAAAGCAATTATTTAGGCAGAACTCATGATTAAAATCTGCTCAGGGCCAGGAGTGGTGGCTGACACCTGTAATCTTAGCACTTTGGGAGGCCGAGGCAGGCAGATCACTTGAGTCCAGGAGTTATAGACCAGCCTAGGCAGTATGGTGAGACCACATTTCTACAAAAAAATACAAAAATTAGCCGGGTGTGGTGGCACACTCCTGTAGTCCCAGGTACTCAGGAGGCTGACTTGAGAGGATCACCTAAGCCCAAGAGGTCGAGGCTGCAGTGAGCTGAGATTGTGCCACTGCACTCCAGCCTGAGGAGCAGAGTAAGGCCCCATTTCAAGAAAAACAAAAAACCTACTCAGGTTTAGTCACGAGGTGAATGATAGGTAACTGTTTGACATCATCTCCTCCTTACCTTTCATTGTAATATTCCCATGCCAGGCCTGAGAAACCAGTTCCTTTGGACAATGCAAATTTCTGTTTAGCTTTTAAAAATTAAAGATATGTTCTATCTGCATGCCAGGTCTCAGTACTGTATTATGTACATGATATTTAGTGATTTTACAGAATTTGGACAGTTTAAGGTTTCAAGCAATAGCACTATACCATTTAAAAATGATTAGCCATTTAAAATTCACAAAATAACAGACTTCATTACAGCATATTTAGTTTTTTTTTTTAAAGAAGTAGCTCCTTAAGTATATTTCAAGGTTGGTCTAAAGATGATGAATGAATTGACACAGGGGAATCACAGAACAGAGAAATAAAGCTAAAGCTAGAGTGTCAGTAATTAATGGCAAACAAGGCTGGATCAGTAACAAAGCAAGCACTTGTGTAACGTGTCCTCATTGATGAAATGGGAATTGAGCTCCTATCATTTGGCCTGGGAGTACAAAGAAGGGGCTCACAGCCCGGTGGGGAAGACAGACTCACCTAATTACCATACAATGAAGCAAGTACAGGCTAAAACAGGGCAGAGTATTATGTAGAACTGAGCTGGGAAACTAAGGCAGTGGGCAAGTGGAGAAGGCTCAGAAAAAGATTCCTAGGGCTCAAAGCAAGTGATGTGTGCGGCCAGGCTGAGGGGTAGAAGAGGAGAAAGGTCTATCACTTGGGTCAGGGGAGAAGGGAGAGACATTCAAGACCAAATATCACAGAACTAGTGGAGTCAGTGCCTAGGAGTCACAAAATCATTCAGAATTGCTGCCGGTGTGAGGCTAGAGAGGGACAGAGGGCAGAACCCCCGGAGGCCTCCTCCGTCATGGTAAGGGGGTGAGCTGCAGATGTATGTTTTAGGAGGACTCCTCTGGGAGCAGTGAAGGACAGTGCAAGGGGAACAGAATTGGAGAAAGGTCAGCCAGGAGACAACCAGTCAGCGACCCAGAAAAGAGCTGATGAGGGCATCAACCAGAGGTGGTGGGATGAAGGGGAGGGGTGGCTTTATGCCAGGTGAGCCTGGGACCTTGGGTGGGCTGGCCCTGGACAGTGAAGAAGCAAGGAGAAAAATATCCCTGGTTTTGTCTTACATGATGGGGAGATGGGGTGCCAATAGATTGGAGGGGTAAAACAGATTTTGAGGCATTTGGCCCAGCAGGCAGCAGCAAAAAGGTTCTGGAAACTGGAGGCAGGAGGTGGGGTATATCCACAGATACACTCTGGAGTCTTACTGGCACACAGAGGGTGGTAGTGGTGTCCATGAAATCCCCCAGGGAGGGAGTGGAGACTACAAAGAACAGAGGGGCCAGGGAGAAATGACAAGGCCCAGGGTGGCTGAAGTAGGATAGAGATGACAATGACTCCACTGCTAAAGGAGAACCAGGAAATTCCAGATCAGACAGTGCACAGGGCCTTCTATAGAAGGTTGGTGCAAAAGTAATTGTGGTTTTTGCCATTACTTTGAATGGCAAAATAGATGGACACTAGAACCTCAGGACAAGGTAGTAGGCTGGGGAGGAGAGAAGGATGGGGAACCCACCCCCAAGTCTCCAGGGCACAGGACTGGCCACTGACAGCAGTGAGGAGAAACAATCATAGAACTCATACACTCATTAGCAATCCCAGCTGCATGTCGGAACCACCAGAGCTTTGCCCACAGTAGTCAAACCACGATCTCTAGATGCAGGGCCTGGCAACTGGTACAGCAAAAGCAGGCCTGGCCATTGGTATGGCAGAAGTGGGACATGGAAGAAGGGAGCTTTGTCGTGCTGCTGGGGGAGCAGCAACTGTGGGGACTGGCTGGTGTCAGGGAGGAGTTTGGGGGACGAGGTGGAGGGATGACCCTCAGAGTGAGTGAGTGTGGGGGACAGTGCCTGATGGCAGCATGAAGACACAGGGTGCTTCCAGAGGGCTCAGAATGAAGAGTTGGGGAGATGAACATCCACAGAGGAAGATGGCAATAAAGTAAGAAGGAACTCAGGGGAGGGATAGCCAGAGGGATGACTAGAAGGGCTCCTAAGTTGACCTGCCCAGGAGCTGATGCATGTGTCCATAAGGTGCAGAAGCCTATTTTGGGCTCAAGCCCCCCCTTTTTTGGACCTACTCTTTTCAGGAAACTCTCAGTGGTACAAAGGAGCCCATGGTACATGTGGGTCCCACATTTCCAAGGACATGTGAGACGAAGTGGTTCCCAGGCTCGCCAAGGCTAGAGAGGGATGTCACACTGCACACAAAGGCACATCCTTTGCAGCGGAGGCAGTCAGGCTGCACCACCCCACCCCACCCACCTTCCACCCGCGCACCTCTGTGTGGGCGTTCAACCTGGGTGGATTCACCTGTGGTTTGAGCCCTTCCTGCCTCTGCTACTGAGTAGTTTCCTCCTCAGGGCCAAGTCAGCCCTTCAATTTTCTGCCTTAAACCACACGGACATAGGCCAAGGTATCATTTGTGCCGATCCCACCTTTCCTGTAGCATTTTCATGTTCTGCTTTTCTGTCTTTTATTTTTGTGATCTCTGGGCAAATCAGACAGACTTCATTCTCTGCAATGAAGCATTTCCCCACTCACATTCCTCAACATTGCCCAGCTGGGAGATTCATTTTAGTGCAACCCTCACCTTGACTCATTCCTTCCACCAGTTCCCAATTCACAAGCGTGCCACCTGGTGGCAAAAGAAGATGCCCTTGGGCTGCTTCTGCTTTTTGAACAGCACTCCCAAGATAGAGAACATGTTAAATGTTCTGTGTGCTTCTAAGGAAACTTACTAAGAGGACCCAGCAGCAACGACTCAAGCTTCCAGTGAGTGTGTTTTAGAGACAGGACATCTGTCAAAGCTTTTCTCAGGCTGGAGAAGACAAGCAAAATTATTAAATGTTCGGTGTCTGTTAAATATTTAATATTTGTATATATTAGATGAAATGTATAAATGCATACTTTTGCAGGTAGTTACACTTGGGTTTTGGGGGTTTTGTCTTCCCCACCCCCCCCCGCATTTTGGTGGAGAACGAGGTCTCACTATGTTGCCCAGGCAGATCTCGAACTCCTGGGCTCACGCTATTCTCCTGCCTCTGCCTTCCTAAGGGCTGGAATTACAGGTGTGAGCCACCGCGCCCGGCCATAACTGCATACTTTTGCTCTTAAGCAATTAGTGAAGGATGTGAAGGGGAAAATATATACTGGTAGAGACATAGCAGTTCTGGATTCTAAATCATTAGGCAAGTTACTTAGGTTCTCTAGGCCTTGTTTTTCTCATTTGACAAAGTAAAGAGTTAGTCTAAAGCCACTAACAATTCTAAGATCTGTAATTAAATGCTTAGAAGAAATAAATGCTGAGGCGATGGGATAACCCCAATTATCCTGATTTAATCATCCTACATTGTATGTTTGGAATTAAACACGTAGGCCATTGGAAGGTTAAGATAGGCCGGGCACAGTAGCTCACACCTGTAATCCCAGCACTGTGGGAAGCAGAGGCGGGAGGATCACTTGAGACCAGGAGTTTGAGACCAGCATGGCCAATATGGCGAAACCCCGTCTCTACTAAAAATACAAAATTTAGCCAGGTTTGGTGTAGCATGCCTGTAATCCCAGCTACTCAGGAGGCTGAGGCACAAGAATCGTTTGAACCAGGGAGGCAGAGGTTGCAGTGAGCCGAGATTGCGCCACTGCACTCCAGCTCGGGTGACAGGGCGAGACTCTGTCTTTAAAAAAAAAAAAAAAAAAAAAAAAACGGTCAAGACAAAGAAATATCGGCCGGACGCAGTGGCTCACATCTGTAATCCCAGCACTTTGGGAGGCCGAGGCAGATGGATCACTTGAGGTTAGGAGTTCAAGACCAGTCTTGGCCAATTTGCTGAAACCCTGTCTCTACTAAAAATACCAAAAAAATTAGCCGGATATGGTGACATGTGCCTGTAATCTCAGCTTAGGAGGCTGAGGGAGGAGGATCACTTGAACCTGGGATGTGGAGGTTACAGTGAGCCAAGACTGTGCCACTTCACTCTAGCCTGGGAAATAGAGCAAGACTCCATCTCAAAAAAAAAAAAAAAAAGAAAAAAAAGACAAAGAAATCTCTTACATTAATAAAAATTCAGTGCTTGGGCCAGGCACGGTGGCCCATGCCTTTAATCCCAGAAATTTGGGAGGTCAAGGCGGGAGGATTGCTTACCCGGGAGCTCGAGACCAGCTTGTGCAATGTGGCTAAACATCATCTCTGCAAAAAATACAAAAATTAGTCGGGCATGGTGGCATGTGCCTGTACTCCCAGCTCCTTGGGAGGCTGAGGTGGGAGGATCGCTTGAGCCCAGGAAGTTGAGGCTGCAGTGAGCTGTGATCGTGCCACTACACTCCAGCCTGGGAGACAAAGAGAGATCCAGTCTCAAAAAAAAAAAAAGAAAAGAAAATTCAGTTCTTGTACGTAGAAAGCACTCAAATGTTTGTGGCAAGAATGAATAGCAGTGATTCTCTTATAATATAAATATATAACTAAACATCTACTTTGTTTTTGTTTGTTTTTGAGATGGAGTCTCGCTTTCCCAGGCTGGAATGAAGTGGCACGATCTCGGCTCACTGCAACCTCCGCCACCATGCCCAGCTAATTTTTGTATTTTTAGTAGAGTCGGGTTTTCGCCACGTTGGCCAGGCTGATCTCAAACTCCTGGCCTCAGGTGATCCACTCAACTTGGCCTCTCAAAGTGCTAGGATTACAGGTGTGAGCCACCATGCCAGGCCTACGTTGTTTTTATACTACTCTTTGGACACAGAATTAGAATAAGGACCTAAACATGAAATTTGACTTACGGCTCTGACATCTTATAATTAACTATGAAGATGCAAGTATCATTCAACACTCAAAGACGGACCTTTCTTAGCTAATTATGTGGTCAGACTTCTCCTAGATACACACACCTTACCAGCAGCAAAGACCTTCATAGGACTACTTAATATATTCTCTTCTCACTCACTCATCCTAACAAAAATACAACCTAATGCTTGAGGAAAGACCTCCCCTTTTGATCTCAGAGACAGACTAAGAGGAAACCTTTCTCTGCCATTACGAAGTCAGTCTTTGGGGAGTTGGATAAGGTCTGGATGTGACAAGCAAAATATACTGGGATCCATCCCTGAGCAGAAAGGAGGAACTTTCTCATTTCCAGTGGGTTCTTCCCAACAGCCCAGCACAGTCTCCCGTTTCCCCGCACCCCCCACCCCATCCCCGCTGCCGTAAATATGTAGATTTCTGTGTTTTGATTTCTGGAAAGCACATATTGAAACGTGAACCAGAAAAGCACTAAGGATTGGAATCCAATAAACACCAGAACAAGGCCCTCACCATCTGTGAAGTTTGGGGTCAGGGTAGCGAGCTCGTCCCTTCTTTGAACATTTGCTTCCTTCACTTAAAGAACAATTCAGAACAAAGTAAAAAGAAACAGGTCAAAAGAGCATGGCAAAGGTCAGCCACACTAGTCAAAGACTTCACCCCCCAAGACCTAGGACATACAAAAGGGAGCCCTGGTGCAGTCTCACCTCCGAGCAGATCCTCCTGGCTGCACACTCCACAAACAGATGGGCATCGCCAGATTCTTGCAACAAGATCCTGCAGGAGGACCTGTCAAGTGCAAACTGCCTTCATGTTAGCACTGTCCTGGACAGGTGCGGGTGTGGGCGAGTGTGAGCTAGGCGCTCCAATATTCACTAATCACCAAATTTCCTCCTATCAGGAAACTCAAACTTCTGCAAAATGTCAATTCCCTGCAGGCTCAGAAGGGGAAATGGGGTTTTGAGGAAGACAAATAAGGCCGGCACGGTGGCTCATACCTGTAATCCCAGCACTTTGGGAGGCCGGGGCATGTGGATCACCTGAGGTCAAGAGTTCAAGACCAGCCTGCCCAACACCGTGAAACCTCATCTCTACCTAAAATATAAAAAATTAGCCGGGCGTGGTGGTGGGCGCCTGTAGTCCCAGCTACTCGGCAGGCTGAGGCAGGAGAATCGCTTGAACTGGGGAGGCGGAGGTTGCAGTGAGCCGAGATCATGCCACTGCATTCTAGCCTGGGCAACAAGAGCAAAACTCCTTCTCATAAAAAAAAAAAAAAAAAAGACGAATGAAAACTTCAAGACATAAAAAAGTGTGACAACCCTAAACTCTAGTTCTAACTTATGGCATCTAATTTGAATGATATCAAATGAAACATAGATAAGTGAGAGGCTGATTAACATTTATACATACACATATGCCTATCTGTGTGCATGTGTATATATACACATATATCTGGCAACTGGGGCATTTAAGAAATGTTTTACTATGGTAAAATATACATGACATAAGATTTACCATTTTAACCTTGCAAGTATACAGTTCAGTGGCATTAAGTACATTCACATTGTTGTATGGCCATCACCATTATCCATTTCCAGAACTTTTTCATCATCCCAAACAGAAATATTGCATAATGACTCACCATTCTCTGCTCCCTCCAACCCCTGATCAACATGATTCTACTTTCTGTCTGGATGAATTTCATTATTCTAGGTACCTCATATAAGTGGAATCATACACTATTTGTCCTTTTGTCTCTTGCTTGTTTAACTCAATATAATGTCTGCAAGGTTCATCTATGTTGTATCATTTGTAAAAGTTGACTTCCCTTTTAAGGCTGAATAATAGTCCACTGTGTATATGCTATATTTTTGTTTATCCATTCGTCTTGACATTTTATTAATATTATTTCCCTAAGGCATTTTTAAAACCTGTCTTCAATTATGATCTACATTTTATAAAGGCCTGATTTTCTAGCTCTTAAAAATGCTATAAATTATACTTGACTCAGATACTTAAGCTAATTTTCATTATAATGGGTAAATCAGTACATTTTGCTAGTGAACATACTCTGAAATCCTGCTTTAATGGGCCTGTCAAATAGGGAAAATTGCACCTTCCCCTCCATCCCACACTGAACAGACAGGACATTTTTCCTTCTATTTCCACTTTCAAAAATGTCACTTTATAGCCATAGGGATGGTTTATACCAAAGGAAGTAAAAACAAATTATTAATAAGAAAAACAAGTTTTATCTGAGGCCATTGCTAGAAAAAAGGTTACTGCCCTTGATAATTGTTCTGCAGATAGACTTCAATTATCAGCAGCAGAACAGTTCACCTACAGCTCCGGATAACAAGCAGAGGCAAATCTCCTTTCTCCCCTCTCTGGAGTTGGTAGAAACATTCAGGGAGCCCCTTTTCACTTGCCTTTGTGTTACCCTGCCATAGAGGAGGATCTGTTTTTTAAGTGCTAGAGAGAGCCAATTTCCAGGAAGGCAGTGCATGTGTTTTAGAATATGAGTTTAATTTAAAGGGCTCACAAGTGAGCAGCTCACAGTGTCACTCCTTGGAGCAGGGCCCTCAGCTCTAGAGGGACAAGGTAAAGGGTGCACTTGGGTGGAGGCAGAGGAACTCACCCTGGGTGGCCTCGGTGTTTCTCATAGAATAATACAAGGCTGTCTCCTTCAGTGAGTCTTCAAGGGGGCACAGCAAAGGTGGGGGAGGGGGTCATGTTAGCAACTTACTCTCAAATGGTTCAGAAAAAAATATGTATATAAAACAAAATACATGTGGCAAAATGTTAACAACTGGTGTACTGGAGTTCTCTGTACTAATCTTGCAATTTTCCTGTAAGTTTGAAATTATTTCCAAAAAAGGAGCTTTAAAACAAAAAGTGGGTCCAGCTTTGTAACTTTACTCAGCAATATTGGAAAGTCTAGAAGGAGGATCAGACACTGGAAATTAAGGTGCTTCTCTGAGCTTGGGTGAGCAGATGAAAACAAGAGGAATATTATGAAAACAGGTGTGGGTTTTGGAGTCAGACATGCATGGATTGCAATGTGAGACTTTGGGAAAACTCATTTGACCTCTACAAACTTCAGTTTTGACATCTATAGGGGTAAAATAGGTCAGAATCTCCACCTTCAAATCCTTTAAATGCTTTATACTCAAATAAAATGGTCCTGTGGTTACTACTACTATAATTACTGCACTTGACAGCAAGAAGAGAAGAGAAGGGGGTAAGGCAACGTGAAGGAGCAGGGAGACAGCCTCACAGGGATTGGGGGAGGGAGAGAAGGAAGGAAGGAAGGAAGGAAGGAAGGAAGGAAGGAAGGAAGGAAGGAAGGAAGGAAGGAAGGAGCGAGCGAGCCAGCCATGGAATGCATTGAAGCTATGAAGAAAAATGGCAGCTGATGAAGATAAAGGAAACAGACAACATAGGTTATCAAAGCACAAAATTATAGTTCTTCCTGCTATCAACACTCCTGGCAGATGGTAGCTACAGTATTCTGACAGTGAGTGAGGAATTGTGTTTATAATTTTTCCCAAATTAACTGTTTTATTACATTCACTTAATCTAGTAGACGTTTACAATAGGTATAAGAGAATATGTTGAGCCTCAAATGTAAAAAACAAAAACCACACAACAATCAATCAACGTGCAAATAAAATAGTGAACAGATTACCAGTTCCTCTATCAAAAGCAAGATTCCCATTAAGCACGTCAGCCTCTTTACCCTCTAGGTCTTGAAACCCCAATCTTTCACAAAACATGAGCCCTCATTCTCAATATATGTATTTTTATAAGCTATTGTCAAGCTTTCTATTAAATCAGCAAGGCTGAGTTTCTTATTTTAGACAAATGTCCCAATGTTGCGCAGCTGTTGCTTCTGAAGGGCAACTTCCATGCCTTTACCTTCTAGAATAGGAATAAAAAACACTGGCTTCAACCAGGCCAAAGTAAATTGACTAAAAGGCAAAGGAGTGCATATCTTCTAACAAATAGATTTGGAAGTGGGTGGGAAGAAACACAACCCAACAACCCACAACCCCCAGCCTGCCATCAACTTCTGTGACAGAAGGAGGCAGTGTTTCTTGGAAGCCCCGAGGAAAGAGGAGGCAAGAGTCATTTTCCCTGAAAACCTTCCGGGGCCACCTTTACTCCAGGCTGCTGACTTCTGACCCATGTATTATGAATGTCTGCAAAAGCAAAGGAGTTCTTCCTTCCCCATATCCCTGAAATACTGATACTCAAGAATTTCTCTCTGGTGTCCCACAGGGCAGACCCCAAGTTAGAACCAAGTTATGAAATTTCGCTGCCACAGTGCCAGGGACCTGCCTTTCCCATAGTAGAATGAGATGGTGGTGGCAAATGTTCCTGGGACGAGGGTGGGGATGAGAGTGGGGATGGGGGTGGGAGGGATGGAGGGGTCTAAAGCTCAGGTGACACCTCAATCAAAATGTAATATATTAACCAGCCCGTATGTCCTAACAACAAAGATGAGGACTGCTCCACCATTCATTCATCCAATAATAAAGCTTGCTGTGTGCTGGGCCCTTGGGACAGTCAAGAGGGCAAGAATTCCCCACCCCTCACCCATAGAGTTTATATTTAACTCCACATCAGCAATAAACCAATAATTATACAATTAGGTAATTACAATGTGATAAGTTCGAACAAGCACGCTGTACAATGAGGGCTGATCTGACCTACCCTGGGAGGTCAGAGAAGATTGCAAAGGACGGGTGGGAGCTGGGCTGTGAAGTGCACTAGGAGGCCAGGGAGAAGCATGAGGCCCCTGGCAGTGGACAGAAGGGCAGCTCCTGCAGAGGCCACAGATGGGTGGATAGGAGCTGGACACCTTTGGGGGTGCAGCGTGCACTCACAGCCAACAATGAGGCAAGTGCTGTGTGCAAAATGGAGATCAAAACGAGATACTGGAGGCTTGAAAGGGATCTACGGAGACAGACTTTATTCCAAGAGCACTGGGCAGTCTCTGAAAGGTTTTAATCAGGGTAGGACACAATCGTATTTGTCCTCTGAAAATACCACTCTTCCCCTGCTCCCTCCACCCACGCAGGTTTCTCGAAGCCTCTACTGCAGCACTGTCCCATGGTACTCCAATTGTCTGTTTTCCTGTCTGGACTAACCGAAACTCATATCTATCTTTCTTAGTCTGACACAAGGAGAACTCAGAATTGCACCCTGGTCTGACGTTCTGACATTAAGAGAATTGAAGAATCCACGAGGGCTTTAACCTTTTAACTAGCACAGCCTGACAGCTGTGACAAAGCCCAGTAATTTTTACACTCAAGGCCAGTGGTTCTCAAACTTTCGCCTGCAGCAGAATCACCTGGAGAGCTTGTTAAAACAGATGGCTGGGCCCTGCTCTCAAGAGTTTCCAACTCAGCGGGTTCCCGGGTGGGGGCGGAGAGTTTGCATTTCTAACAAGTCCCAGGTGATCCTGATGCTGCTGGTCCAGACCACACTCGGGAACCCAGCTACCAGAAGAAACTCAGGGCATTAGCGCAGCAAACAATTTTACCAGGATCTGTATCTTGGAACTCAAAGCAAACCTGCAAAAACAGATTTTCTTGAGTGAGCAAATCTGCCTGGCTTTTACACCTAGAAATCGGCCTAGCACTGGGTCCCCCTGACAAGCTTTGGCAGCCAGTCGGGCACAGATTTCTCGAATCACCAAGCTTTAGAAGTGGGAAATGTTGCAGAATTCTCCAGTCACAGCTACGGGACTCCAGAATAGTGACACCGGGTGGCAAATACAACTTCTGCAGCACATCAGACCTCAATCTGGTGCACTACATCCGAGAGCCCGGAGCCCACATCCACAGCCCATACTAATCCAGTGAGATCCTCTGAGCTGCCATTTGTAGTGAGTGAAAAACAGCAAATATCCTCCTTGGACAGTCTGTGTTCTTCCACACAGCCCTATGAAATACCAGATATTTCTTGGTGAGTAGTCAGATACCATTCACCAATTTTCTAAATTGCTAATCAGATAATTGCTGCAATAGTTAATTCTGCAGCCATTCTACATTTGAATAAGCAAAACAGAAAATAATTAGGCCAAAACAATCACATTGGTTTAAAAGCACACTAATGGACAAAATTGGTTTATTCAAATTTGTTTCAACATTCATCAGAACGCTTGCTGGTCAATTTGCTTAATGAGTATTCACTTTTCCCTTAATTTTTCTTGGGTGACATTCACTTAGAGCAATACATTAAGCCTGTTTCCCTTTGCAAAGAATTCTTAACAACCAGCCCTGTGTTTGAAATGACTTCTTCTCAATCTTTTTGTGGAAAACAAGAGGAAATGTCTAAAAACAATCTTGCTCTATCTTCCAGAATTTAAATAACAAAAGTTTCCAGTATGTCTATTGAGAAATCTGTCCTTATTCTTTATATGGCTTTAGGATAATGGCCATTCCCAAAAGCAGAGGGGTAAGAGGTCAATTCTAAAATTGTAACCTTTTAGTAGGTAATTTAAATCAATGGCCAATTGGAGGAAAACTCAGGTTGGAGGAAGGAAATTTAGTATTTCTGGAAATCTAAATTAATATCATGTCAATCCCTAGCAGCATTTTTTCCAGAAATGATTATAATTAGAGATATGCAAATTTTTCAGTGGGGGAAAAAAATCAGAGAAAAATACACCTAATTAAGAAATGCTGTTATCTTTATTAGATGATATTAAGTATAAATGTGATTTAATACTTTTAGAACTGTAAAATAGCACTCTCTCCTTCAGAACTCAAGGAATCTCACACCAAACAAATAATGACAAAAGCATGTCAGTTCTTATAAATTTTTCTCAGAAATAACAGCTCAGCAGTGAGTTTCCTGGCACTCGGATGATTTCAGCCACTATATTTTCTCATAAACAATAAGCTTAGAAAGCTAATGTTAGGTAGGCCATACAGTGTTCATTTCCATAGTAATCAGTTTTCAGATAGTTACAAATTTTTAATAACTTATTTTGGAAGCAAAGCATTTTGAAAAACAGCTACACCTCTGAGTTGAGATTTCAAGACAGGACTTTAGTCCAGATTTCGTTGACCCAAAGGTTGCCAAATTTTATGTTAAAATGTCAATATAGATTCTGGGAAGATGGTGGTGGCAGCATAATTATTGACTCTCCCCAACCATAAAAACTGACAGAGAGCAGACTCAAAAACCATGGACAACATCCACAACAACTCTAGATGACAAACTACCATCAGCTACAGGAACCACTATCAGGCACTCACTGGAAAGCTCAGAGGGTCATCCTGAGAGTAGACAGAGAAAAAAGTTCCAGTTTAATTAGTGAGTGCGGAGAGGGCTGTGCCACCTGTATGTCCAATGTGCCAGAATGTTCTGGAGTGGGAGGGGTCTGATTCCTATGAATTAGCAAGCCAAGGCAAAGCCCCACACTGGGGAGAAGCTGCTGGGGATGAGATCTAAGATGAGGAAATAGGGGCAAAGGTAAGGGAAAGTCTGGGCAGGTGAGCAGTGTGGGTAGGGACAAAAAAAAAAGTCTTAGGATATAGGAAAGTAGAGTTCATATTTTTATTACCACTTTATGAAAACAACTATGAGGCCGGGCACGGTGGCTCATGCCTGTAATCCTAGCACTTTGGGAGGCCAAGGCGGCTGAATTGCCTGAGCTCAGGAGTTCAAGACCAGACTGGCCAACATGGTGAAACCCCGTCTCTACTAAAAATACAAAAAATTAGCTGGGCGTGGTGGCACATGCCTATAATCCCAGCTACTCGGGAGGCTGAGGCACGAGAATCACTTGAACCAGGGAGGCAGAGCAAGACTCTGTCTCAAAAATAAAATAAAATAAAATGAAAACAACTAAGAGAGTCTCCTAAATCTCTGATGCTAGGAAATCTACACTGGCCCTCCTAAAAGTATAGGAAAACTCAGTTAACAACAGAAAAGAATCCAGTTGAATTCCATATAGTTATTTTTAAAGAAAAACTAAGGAGCAGAATGACATCCATCGTGTAAACAATAAAATCATGCCAGAAGGGCACAAAGGAAAGCTATGACCTAATATTTCAGAAGGAGCCAAGAGAAATTAACTAAATGAAAAAAGCTATGAAGAACAGCATAAATCAGAATTTTTAAAACTCAGAAATGAGTTGATTGAAGAAAATTAGAAAATTAAAATTTAAAAATGGAGGCAAAAGAACTAAGAATTAAAAATAAAGAAAATAATCATTTCAGAAATGACAGGTAAAGACAACACGAGAGCAAATAAAAATGAACAGTGTCTTAAATGAACCAGAAGATGGAAAGGAGGAAAATTTTTCAATTCAAATGAATTATGACGTGGTTAAAAGGATTTGAGAGAAAGTGGCAGATACAGAATACAGGCTAAGAAGGTCTAACATGAATAATGGGAGTTCCTAAAGCCAACAAAGATCAGAACAAATGGTAAATGAAATCTTTATTGGAGAGGAAATAAAAAAGAACTCTTAAAATTACACATTAAAGCAGCAAGCACATTGTGTGTATGGAAAAAAAAAATCAACCTACAGCAGCCAATACTATAAAACTAACTAGTGGACTTTAAAGAATAAAGGTGGAGAAACATTCCTTTGGGTATCTAGGCAAACATACCAAGTTAAATTTGAGGGATAGAAAATAAGATTATCATCAGATTTTGACGCCACTTTATGGCAAAATGCAATACAGTAAAATAATAAAGGTATCCAAGCAAAGATAAGATGGGCCAGCAATTTTATACTAGCCAATCTGACCTTTAAATATACAGACTACACACTCGCCGTTGTGGACATATAATTCAGGAACTACTTCCCATAAGGCATCTATTAGAGGGTGCGTTTCAGAAAACCAAAATGCCAGGAAAGCCATGATATAAAGACTGGCCGCCAGCATTAAACAGATATTTACCTGTACAGCTAAGACTAAATGATGGTAACAAGGGAGATAGCAGAGTATATAATTGCTGTATGCTCTGAAAAATGAGTATAGCCATCAGAAAAATGGGGAATAGGTGAAGTTCCGAAAAGTAGAATATGCTTGCTGATTGCCTTTTAGATATTAACTGGAAGTAAAAGAATATTACTTCCAATCCCCAGCTCAGGAGAGTAAAGAGAGAGCAAAGAACAAACGCTGGCTAATTTAAATATTATGGTAGCAACAATGGAAAATAGTCCCCCAAAAAACAGCAGACAAGGGTATTATAGAAAGGTATCAGTCTGAAGGCAACCATTAAAACCAAAAATACAAATCTAACAAAAAATATGAATCTTCACAAATACCCAAAGGTACACCAAAAAGAGAAAGCAGAACAAGAGAACACACCACTTACACAGTACCCTCATTAAAAAAAAAACCAAACTGAATATGATCAAACGTCTAAGTCACCAATTTACAGGAAATATTCAAAATGGTACAGGTGAAGAGACCAAGTAATGCAATCAGAATGAAAAGCTGCACAGGACAACTGCAGTTTCCTTAACAAAAACGGGGCTAACACCTACAGAGAAGAAATGACTTAAAGGACATATCAACCAATTACAATGTGTAGATCTTGTTTGCTTTCTTTTAAATGTACATACATTTGTTTATATTTTTATTTATCTTCAATAGGAAAATGTGAATACTATTCAATGACATTATGTAATTATATTTATTTGGAAGTGTTTGACATTGGCATCATCATTATGTTCAGAAAAGAAGGTCTTTGTAGTTTAGGACTACATACTGAAAATATTTATAGATGAAATTCTATGATGCTTGAGACATGCTTCCCAATAATGGGAAGATAAAGTGGGTAGAGGCCGTATTGGTAAGTGTTGAAGCTAGATGGTTATATGAGGGTTCATTACACTATCCTATTTGAAATGTTGCCATAAATAAAAATATACTTTTTTTTAAAGTTCAGTTCTTTCATATTGAAAAATGGCTGCTAACACATTTTCAAACAAGCCAGGGAATCCTCTAGAAGTCATAGACTCCTTACTGCTTTTTTAACCCTTCCCTAGTCAACTAATAAATTTAAATAGGGTTTACTTAAATGTAGACCCTGAAATTCTCACCCAAAACAATAGCTGCTAACCAGTGATAATTACTGTAAATAAAAGGAATTGTGAAACCTGGAGCAAATATATTTAAGCAGCTGAGTTCATAATTAGTTAAGCAGCCACCTATAGACCTAATGCTGCTAATTTCATTGAAATTGTCAACTGACACCCAGACAAGCACCTCAAGATTCCTCCTTAATACCTTCAACCAAGGCTATGGTCACTAGGGATGCCTTCCTGCCCATATTCCAAGAGGGTACCACTTTTTATCCCCAGACAGCCTTTATCTTGGATTCCTTCTCGAGAACCAGAACAATACCATCTGCAGCAAGAGTCCTACTCCAGTGCCCAAGAATTGATGGAGAAGGAACTTTCCCATCCTGAGGAATGCAATGGTGTCAGTTCTCAATTTGAGGCGTCCTTCATTTGAAACTGGAGAGCTTATCATTTCATGGAACTGTGAAAGGCCACTCTAAAGTGAAAACACAAAAAGCCGGATGAAGTCACCCTGTCACCTCTCTGCTGGCACCTCACCCAGGCCAGCTACAGTAACAAGAGCATTGAAACTTGACATGCAGTAGGGCTGATGGTGGCTAAATGGTACCGTGTCAAACAGACCGACAGTTATTACAACAGTTATTATTAAAACTGAAGTCTGTCATATTTTTTTCCCCAGGGAAAACCTTTGTTTTTATATTTAGGTTTGATGAATGAACAGCCATGCAGAAATGTGATTGGACACAAAGGATCTGGCCTAACAGTGATGGACGGAGTGGGGAAACTCAGCAAGGCCGCTCTGTACAATTCCCCTTCCCCTGGGGATGGGGCAGGACCCCTCAGGAATGAGGGTCTTCCAGGAAGAAGGGAGAGTGAACTTGCTAGGTTTTATGACTGGCTTTGGGAGAGAGGAGTTCTAGTTTCTATGACCTGCCTTGGGGAAAAAGAATTCTGGTTTCTGTGACTCACTTTGCGGGAGAAAAGGGAGCAGGAACCAGGAGGAAAGAACAGAGACCTGGCTTCTGAGGCTTTCCAGTCTCCTCTCGGTCAGAGTAGTTCGCACGCCAAGGTGCCATACTTTGGGGTTTAATGAGCCCTGACAGCAGGTCCTTGCAGTTTTCACAGGCAACTTGTGATCCAAGTAATTAGCTTTCAGTCCCCCAATTTCACAGGACTTTATAGCAAAGCCTGGCTGAAATGGCCAAGTGTTAGAAGAACCTCTTTAAAGCTGAAATTCATCAAGTTCTTCAGCTGAGGGCCTAAGAATCCCAGGTGTAAGGTTAGCAAGAGTTAGGAGTTCGGTCATATTTTAAGAAAAACATGAATGAATTTTAAAAAGAGGGGCAGAATCTCCAGTCCTTGGAGAGATACCAAAGAGCATCTAGCCTGGACCCTGAAACATCTCTCTCAGCTGTGAAAGAGCACTGCCGCACATTCCAGAACAAACAGTTCCAAACCTGCAGACTAAAGCACATTAAAGGCTCCAAAGGTCCTGAAAGTGAAGACACCTATCACTAGTCAATCCTCTTGGGTAAATCCTCCATCAAAAACACCTGTTGAATCAAGAGGCCTGCTGCTCTGAAGTTACAGAAACTGGGGCAGGGACATGACGGGATGGAGCTGGTGCTCAGCCCTCTGGAGGGCAGCACTGGTGGCAGGTAGTGAAAAGCACCTCACAAAGCTTCCCTGACTCCACTCCTGCCCATCTCCCCCAGCCCCTGAATCTCCTTTTCCTGTTGTTCTAGTTGCTTTCTTTGGCTTTCCTTTTTTGAACTGGTACCCTCTGACCCTCTGCATCACCTTTCTTTTCTCTTTCTTCCTTAACTAACCATAATATGGAACTAAAATAAGTCTAAATTAAACTGCTTTCTATGACAGCCCCTCAAATTACATCTTTTTTTTTTTTTTTTTTCCTTCTGGACTCCTGGACTTTTCTCTCTCCTGGAGAGAAAAATAATTCACTAAAACATAAGCCCCAAGAGAGGACAAAGACTTTTGCCTGGTATGTTCACTGCCACACCTCCGATGCTTCAATAATTATTTGTGAATAAATCTATGGATTTCTGGTATAAGGGCAAATTAAAGACACAGAAGGGATCAAAAGAATGAAGAATAAAGCTGTAATGTTAAGTACCCCTGCTGTACCGCCAGAGCTGGTGTTCCCAGTGGCCAGTATGGCGCAAAGCCACTAGACCCCGTGGGGGACCCACCTCACTCGCAGGCACACACAGTGCTCTGGGCCAGACTCTTTGAAAGGCAGTGGTTCTGAAACCAAGATGATCGTGTTAAATAATATCCCTTGAAAATGCTGGAATGTAAATTGGGCAACACATTCAGATCTACTAAAAAAACTCACAAACCCTTCTACATATGCTGGTTTATTTTAAAAAAGCAAGGGGGGGGTCCTCTTTTATCAAAGTGATGCTTTTTGGTGCGGCTAAAAATGTATATACTATTTCCCAGCAGCACATATACAGACTATACTAAAATAAGTAGAGAAACATTGAAACATTCCAATTAAGTATTTTCATTAGCTATCCTAACATATTTTAGGTTAAGAATCCTGGCTTGATTTAACAATGACAAAAAAATCTAAAAACCAGTCCTTGTGGTGTTTTATCAGCCAAATAAATATCAACCATTTCTTAAATGGAAAATCTTTCTAAGGTACCTTCTTTCAACATCAGCCATTAAAAAGAAAGTCTGCATTGTGAAAGTTGGGATGGAATTGCATTTAAAATACTTTATAAGCCAAAATTTATATCCTTTGAAAAGTACCTGTACTATCTTTACTTCAGTCTTTCCAAGTAGAATTCTCAAGATCTTTTTAACATAGTCTTGTTTTATTTTTAAGTATGCACTAGCCAAGTAGAATAACAGACAGCCAACGTCTCCTGCCACCTTTCACACTTCTAAAATCTCCAGTAAATAGTTTCCCCAGAAGCCAATTGAATCCTGTTCTAGAAATACTTCTTTTCCAATAAAAAGAGATACATTAACTTCCAGAGCTCTTTGTGATAATGCTCTCCTTTGTTCTAACTCTGTCAACTAATTCCTCTGCTTAAGAACCTGCATAGGCCATTATATTTAAATTACCGGGAGTCCTGGCCATTGTTTGGAATTTTCTAACACCCTCTGAAATGTTCTAACACCCTCTGAAATGAGTTACCTGGGGTAAACCCAAATGAAGGTGGATATTTTGCCTCACTAAGCAATTTAAAATACAAGGTAAAGGAGAACCGTTTCACCTTTTTCATTTTCCCTCTTATCTTTTTTCTACTTGGTCAAGAATGAGGCATTCACTACTGGCAAGTGCTATCAGACACGCCTCTTCCTTAAGTGACAGAGTTCTGCCCACCACAAACAGCCACCTCCTCCTCCCTCCGAAGACTCCCTGGGTTGGGGAGGGCAGCCACCAGTGTGCCCCTAATAGCTTTCTAAAACAGGACTGGGGGGGATCCAGGGAAGAATCTCAAGATGTTCCAAACCACACAGGCCCCTTATCAAGGTTTGCAGGCTTGTTTGTTGCTATCTTTGCTTCAATGAACAAACTGACATAAACAAGGTATATTATTTTGCTAAATATTTAAAATATGTTAATAAGCAAATGAAAGGTCATCTACTGCCACAATCAGAAGTTGAGCCCACAAAATCTCTAATCTTGGCTAGGAGTGGGGAAGGTCGGTAGGGAGAAGGGAGCAGAATTAGCCTTGGACTTAAAAACAACTCAAAATACATATCCATACTGGATGTGCATTGAACATACAACACAGGTAATACATGCAAAAGTGATATCCATACTTTTCCATTTTTAAAAGTTATTTCTCTGAATAGGCAACTACTTAGCCAGATTACATTTACAAAAATCTCATCACATATAGCACTGCAGGAAAGACTTCAATTATTGAAGAATAAAAATCCAGGTGCCCTAAAAATTATCCCATCTCATCTTCCGCTACTCTCTACAGACGTTCTGTCGGCGGGAGCAGAGCCTTCCGGCTAACTCTAACCTTTGCTTTTCCTCTTCACATCTTGACCAAATTCCACCCCACTCTTTTAAGATTTAATTCAGGCCCCTATCTTCCTTTCAATTGGCCATTCAAGAAGTGATGCCTACGTCCTCCAAACCAATGGTAATGAATAGGACTGGAATTGTTAACTTAAATCTTATTACAAATCCTGTAACATTGGCGCCTACCCAGGACCATCTTCCTATAGGTCCTAGGCTCCTTAAAGGCAAGGATCTCATCTTAGACTCATCAATTTCAAAGTGACAGGTATTAATAAAATGTTATCAACCAGTAGCTGCTGAATTGCAATGTCATTTCTACCACCTTCCCCACTGGACCATGGGCTGATCTCAAACGTGCCACTGAGCCATGACCACAAAATGACCAGAGGGAAAGGACAGATGGAAAGGGTAGTCAGAGTGGTGGGTAACCAATCCATCCCTGAGTAATCAAGAGAAAAGGACTTTGGGAGCCGTCCTTCATCCTTACAGACTTTCTGCCTACATGCTGCGTTATAGCACAGCGATTCTTAGGGTAGGGCTAAATGATTGATTATGGATTTCTCTAGACCTTGAGCTTCCTTTATTTGTCTTACTTTGACACTCAGTTTAAGCTACCACACCGTACAATTTCTTCTGTGTTTAGATCCCGCCACACCTAACAGATCAATAACCCATTTTTAGGCTGTGGGTTCTTTACTTGCTGTTATCAATATAGCCAAAATTGTGACTATAGTAGTGGATTATGTTAGAGTCTATTCAGCATTTATGAGAAACTCTGCCCCACAGCCAAGGCAGTGAGGAAAGAAAAACAGTTGGTTATTTTCCCATTTCTGAATTATTCCCAAACGATTTCAGGCAGGCCCTTAAAGGGCCATCAAACCAACTGAGTTGGGGAGGACCTAAGAACCATTTCAAAATGACAATTACTTGGTTTTCTTCACAGCTCCAGCAAAGGCCCTATAACTGAATAAAGTCTCTGCCAACCCTTCTAATGAAAGAATTTTCCCTTAAAAAAAAAAAATTGCTGGGTGCAAGGGCTCACGCCTGTAATCCCAGCACTTTGGGAGGCCGAGGTGGGTGGATCACGAGGTCAAGAGATCAAGACCATCCTGGCCAACATGGTGAAACCCCGTCTCTACTAAAAATACAAAAATTAGCTGGGCATGGTGGCGTGCGCCTGTAGTCCCAGCTACTCAGGAGGCTGAGGCAGGAGAATCTCTTGAACCCGGGAGGTGGAGGCTGCAGTGAGCGGAGATCACACCACTGCACTCCAGCCTGGCGACAGAGCGAGACTCTGTCTCAAAACAAAACAAAACAAAAAACCAAAAAAAAACAAAAAAATTTTCAATTTCCTTCTGGGGCAATTTAAATGACTCTCATTTTGTTCTACTTTTCACTCACACACTAAAAATATTTGAAGACTGTCATTCACTAAACCTTCCCTCACCTTATCTTCTCCAGGCTTAATAAATCTAATTTCTTTAAGTTGCTTTCAAAGGACCTATTTCCCAAAGCTTTCATCAATTCTATGTCCTCCTCTATACCCAATATGGCCATTTTATTCTGAGAAAAACAAAAAACATACCTTAAACATGGCCTAATGCAGAGAAGAATACAGGATTCTCTTCCTAGTATACACTCCTTTTCATGAAAACTTACTTTTCACCATAAGACTGGTTCACAGTTAACACACCATTCTTTATAATCCCCAATGCTACCATAATATTATAGAGCCATGTTTTGTGACTTTGGAGTTCAGTTTTATTTCTTACAGGGACCTGACCCTAAGATTTCATTGACGTCTTCCCTCCATGTCTGTGAAATTGAGTTTCAAGAAAATGCAGCTCACAAATAATCAATGAATAAACACAGCAGAGTCCAACATCATATTCTCTCCCTCAAATAGGCCACCCCTCCTCTTGGCTTTATTTCCACTAATTCCATAGTATCAACAATACTCCCAGTTACCTACACCCATGATAATTCCAGTTCTCCTTCCCCTCAATCTCATCAGTGCCTGACACACAGAAGGTGCCCATAAATACGACGAATGAGAGAAGACCTGCACCTTTATCCTCCTCGTGTCTCTTAAGGGTGCTTTCTTTCCAAAGCATGTACCCTAATACCCAGGTCCACTACCCCTTCACTCAGAGATAATCTAAAGAGCCCATCTCCTGCCCAGCTCCCCACCACGTAGCTCGCAGCCATGAGTTTAACCCTCCTAAATAGTCTCCACAAAAAATCTCCCTTAGATACTTATATGCAAATGTTCATTACAGCATTGTTTGCAACCCAAATGTCCATCAAAGGAGGAACAGGTAAACAGAATGTGGTCTATACATACAATGGAATATTTTTCAGTCTTAAAAAGGAAGAAAATTCTGACTTATACTACAACAGGGGTGAACCTTGAGGATGTTATGGTATGTGAAATAAACCAGTCAAAAAACAGACAAATTCAGTATGGTTCTGCATTTGCGAGGTACCTGGAATAGTCAAATTCAGAGACAGAAAGTAGAATGGTGGTTGCCAGAAGCTGGGGGAAGGAGAGGGGAGCTGCTCTTCAATGGGTATAGAATTTCAGTTTTGCAAGATGAAAGTGTTCAACAGTATGAATGTACTTAACACTATTGAAATATACATTTAAAGATGATTAAGATAGTAAATTTCATTTTATGTATGTTTTACTATTAAAAAAAAAACAGGCCAGGTGTGGTGGCTTACACCTGTAACCCCTGCATTTTGGGAGGCTGAGGCTGGGGGATCGCTTGAGCTCATAAGTTCGAGACTATTCTCTACGAAATAAAAAATAAAAAAATTAGCCGGTGTGGTGGCACACACCTGGGGTCCCAGCTACTCAGGAGGCTGAGATGAGAGGATCACTTGAGTTCAGGAGGTGGAGGCTGCGGTGAACTATGATCGTGCCACTGCACTCCAGCCTGGCAACAGAGCAAGACCCTGTCTCATAAATAAATAAATAAATAAATAAATAAATAAATAAATAAATAATAAAAACAGACTCTCCCTTAGTGTTGGTTGCCCACAGCAAGGGAGTGTCCAAGTTTTAAGGCAGGGCTTGGCCTCTCGCTTCGTCAGACTATTGGAACAGGCTGGGGAGTATGTCTAATTGGACAGAATGGTGGAACAGGCAGCCCTGGACTAGTACGCAAAGCCTGGGGGGCCACTCCTGGGTCAAGTCCACCTTAGCCTTGACTTCAAAGCATTCTTCATAACCGAGACCAAACTCAGCACTAAATACACATTCCCTCCATGCTCCTTGAGGCTAGTAGGAGGAGTCTTACCTTCCCAGCCAATTCCCTACCCCCAGCCATCATACCAATAGAAAGGTTTGATAATCCTGAAGTAAGATCCTAATGCCTTGTTCCATGTACTGTAGTTTTTTTCAGCTGAAGCCACAACTACACTGCCCTCTTCCTTTAAGGTTCAGAAATTAATCTCAAATATTATCTCCTATGTGGATGCTTTTACTGATTCCTGATCTCTATTACCTGCCCATCAAGATTTAAGCTCATCTCCTTGAAAATCCTGCCCAGAGCACTTTACACTTAAGACAACCAAATTCTACTTCGAATCAGGGGCTGTGCTCTTGCCCTGGCCCTCCTCCGCCCCCAGCCTGTAACGTAGGACCAAGGCATGCGGATTGATAAGCCTTTGTTAAACTGAATCCAAAATGTTTACTGACCATTTATTATGTTCAAAGCTTAGTCTAAAGTGCTGGAGAATAGAAAAGATGTTAAACTAATACTTACTGAACACTAACCGCTGTGTCTAGCCTGGGGCAATGGACAAGTTCAGCTTGGTCCTTGAACTCCTAGTGAAAGCAGTCATGGAAAAGCTCCTTGACTGCTTTCATGGACCCTAGGTGAACTACATGTACTTATTCACCTATAGAAAATGGCCATTTGCAGACATTCCCCCAACCTAAACTCTTATCAAGAAATTTGTATCGCTTTTGGTGGAAAGTAACCCAAGAATACGGCTAAACAAAGAGCCAAGCAGATAAACATGCATTACCACTAATTGTGGTATATTAATTAAATGTAACAACTTCATCTTAAAACGAAAAAAAACCCACTCTAAATATCTGTTTACACATTTTCAATTTTTTTCTAAGAGGCAAAGCTGAAAGGGGAACATAAGAAAATCAGCCTGATAGTGGAGTCCACACACTTCCTCTATGCGGGGCACTATGCTAAGCATATTACATGCAGAATCTCATTTAATCCTCACAGGGGCCCTATGTCATCATCTCCATTTTACAGATGAGGAAATGAAGCTTAAGGAGAGGTTAAGTGTCTTGTCCCAGAGCACACAGCAGGGAAGAGGCAGAACTGGAATAAAAATCCAGGGTGTCAATTTCAGAGCCCAAGCTCGTAATTAACTGATGCCACATGTCCTGAATAATAATTTGGCTTAAACCTTAAATTTTGCAAAAATGTTGAAAACCTGTCAGAAAGGTATGCATGGGAAGATGTCTAACAAAAGTGTGTCATAACCAAAATGTAAGCATGAAAGCTAAAACATAAGATGAATGGGAAAAGTACCAGACACAAATGTTTATGTTGGAGAATCTTACAAGATGTGTAGTTTTTTTTTCCCCCAGAGAAAAAAAAAGTTGAAGATCTATTCAATCTCTAGGACTAGTGATTTCCTAACTCTTATCAAAAGCTAAATAAAACAAGACCAAAAAAATTAAAGTTTATTTTAAAAACTGTAGGCCAGGCATGGTGGCTCATGCCTGTAATCCTAGCACTTTGGGAGGCCGAGGCAGGTGGATCACCTGAGGTCAGGGGTTCGAGACCAGCCTGGCCAACATGGTGAAACCCCATCTCTACTAAAAGTACAAAAATTAGCCGAGCATGGTGGCGGGTGCCTGTAATCCCAGCTACTCAGGAGGCTGAGGCAGGAGAATCGCTTGAACCCAGGAGTTGGAGGTTGCAGTGAGACGAGATTGCGCTATTGCACTCCAGCCTGGGCAACAGGGCAAGATACTGTCTTTAAAACAAACAAAAAAAATGCCTTTCTAATCTTTAGGGCAATCATCTTAAAAGAGTAGGCATTATTCCCATTTTAGGGACAATAATAATTCCTGTTTTACAGATGATAATTATGGCTAACACATATTGAGCCTGTACTATGAGGCACCATTCTAAAAGTTTTACATGTAGCAACACATTTACTGGCACAGAGAGGTTAAGTAATCTGCCCAAAGTCACAGAGCTAATAAGTGGCAAAACTAGGATGGACAATGAAAGCTCAAAAAGGTTAAACAATTTGCTCTAAGGCCATCGAGCTGTCAGTCATGAAGCCATCAGACCAACACAAGGTAGGCGGCCTGTCTCCTCCCAATTGTCATCTGCCTGGTCCCAGGGGCATATTTGGATCCTGCACTCACCAGGGCCCAGTAGGGAATGCCTAAGGGATGGCAGGATAAAGCCCTAGAGCCTAATGCAACCTGAAGAGCACAGGCCTCATCTACAGGGGCCATGACCTTCAATTCTTAAAGAGGAGACAGAAATAGAGATCTTGATTTAAAAAAAATCTCTAGATTGTTTAATATCGCCTCAATGTTTTCTAAAAAGCATCATGTAGGCCAAAGAAAACATGTCTCCGCGGGCTATCAGATTACAACTGCTCTTTACTTATTAAGAGTCTTAGGTCAAAAGATGAGCTGTATGATCACGTCCAAAAAATGTCAGAAATCAGAGCTGCTGGGCCAAGCCGACTCAACTCAATTCCTCTCTATGACTCAACTCAATTCCTCTTTAAGTACAACAAAGATTTACACTGGATTTGCCTTCCAGGCAAACTTTTACCTCCTCTAACTCTTCCCCAGGCCTTCTTCAATCCGGACTTATAGCTGTGGCAATATCTATTCAAGTTACCAAAACTGCACATGAAATTTGCATATTTGGATTCCTGCAAATGTCATTCAATCTCAACTTTTAAAAGTTACCGCACATTAATACAGCAAAAGAAAGCACTTCCCACATCCTAGCCTGCCAACTCTTAAACTACATTCATTCTGAAGAAAAAGCTGCCACAGCCTTGACCACTACCTTGAAGGGGTCCCCACACTGCAGGCCAGCTCTGAGAATTCCGCTAGAGACACCGAGGTTCATTTCCTCGTGTCCTTCTTTAATCAGCTGGAAGAGACTTGAGGAAATGAGTCAAAACCCTAAGGGTAACTTCGAAGGGCTGTCAACAACAGCAGCAGAATTCATCAGCACCACAACACCTGTACATAAATGTGTTCCAAGGGAAGCCCGCAGAATACTTGGCACATTTCTGACGAGAATTTCTTTTGGGAGAAAAAACGGCTTTGGATGGTAGATTGTCGTTATTTCTCACCGTGCTATCCAGGGTAAATAGCCAATGGCATCAGCCATTATTGGGGGTGTTCTCTTTCACACCTATGCACAAGACCATTTTTGTGTTTTGGAGTGGGAGATGGATTTTTAACTGGCTTGCATCATCATTTTAGAAACAGCTTACCTTCATTTCTGAGGGACGCTAACTGGAATGAGACAGCTAACAACTAAGCCAGCATACCACAGGGTCAAATGCCTACAGCCCTTCCTCCAAGCTAAAATTTAATTAGTCCTTCCTCCACAAATACTCCGCTTTCATAAGACAAGCAATTCTAAATATTTTTCACCAAAATTGGGAAGGTAGTGACATTGGCCATCCTGTATTCCCAGAACTTCCAACAATCCCTGGCACATAGTAAAAACTCATTAAATATTTTTGAATGAGTCTTACAACAGATTCTGGTGAATCATGTGAATGGATATAGAGCTGGGCACATGCAGCCAATCTCATCAGGCTTCACCACTGATGATTTAGGGCTTATTCTTAGCCAGTTTCTCAAGCTGTAAAATGTTAGGGGTAATAATAGTACTACTTCCTAGGCTCATTGAGACTACTAGAAATAGGTAAAGCCCCAAGCAAAAGGCCTGGCACACAGTTTCCAACTGAAGAGCAACAACTATGTACACCACACATGTCATACGAAACTTAAGGCCCATAAGAAAGCATGCTATAAATGCACAGCATTACATGATTTACAGAGTCATCAGAAAAAAAATGGGAACGAGTGGGTGAAAAAACAGAATAGGGATAAATGAATTATCTGGGATCTCTTATTTCCAGCAGGATAATAATTTAGAGTGCCTTGTGTCCAGCTGCTGAGAATGACTCCAGCCTCACACCTGCAGGAACGAAACGGGGAAGGTATGATTCACTATTCCTTGCAGGTTCATCCTGTTAGGCACAGGAGCTGTAATACTGGGGGGGGCGGGGGCCCTCAAAGGGCAATGCAGAGGAATATATGGGAATTGAAGGGCAGTAAGCATAAGCCACAGCTCCTTGCTTCAGTCAGGGGCAGACCGGTCAGATGCACCCATACTCTATGACTTCCCCGTGAGCAGGAGAGGCAGAGGAATTTCAAAGAGGCAGACAGGGGCCAGGGGAATAGTTAAAAAGAGTGCTGAGTCTACACTCAGAACATTGGAGAATTCTGGACCCAAAGGATCCTTCATGATGCAGATGCCTCCTTGTACTCTGGAGGACACTGGGTTTCCCAGAATTTAAGCAACCTGCCCTAAGCAACCTGGCCAAGGGCACGCAGCCAAGAAATGGCAGAGAAACCGAGAACCCAGGGGACAGAGCAAGGCTTTGTCGTTACACCACACTGCCCCCCCAGGAGACAGACCTTAAAATTCCCTTTGCCAAAAATCTATTGGGGAGAAGAAAACCATTGATTCTTTTAATTTTTTAAAAGGGAGATATTCGATGTGGTCTTTCTAGTCTCCTACTAGGGTCTAGTTCACATAGCTTAACTGATATTAAAAAGGTCAAGGCACAAAAACATAAAGACCAGATGTGTTGTTTCAAGCTAGGTGATCAAATCCTCCAGGGAATCCGAACACTCCCTCGTGACCCCTGCTGACCCCTCCTGCTGCACAGGGGTCCAGATGCAAGGCCTCTCTGCCCCCCACAGGAAAGCCCTCACAATAGTTACAAGTCCAGGACGCTGCACACTGCGCCTGGAGACTTTATAGAGAAACTGACCGGTAGTCGACAGTCTCACAACCGTTCATTGTGCCGCTTCCTTTCAAGCGCTTGATTCCAGCTAAGACTCACTTTCTATCCTTACATCATCAGGGTAACCTTAAAGGTTTGTTTTAAAAAATGACCTGGGAGATAGCAGGGCTTCAGGGGTGAGCTGGGCGACCTGCACTCGCCCGCACCAGCGACACCTGGAAAAAAGGGAACGGGAGGCAGGAATCTGACCAAGGGGCTCCAGCAACCTGCAAATCCTTCACCTAAGACCCAGTTCCCGCGCGGATATACCTGGATTTCTGTTATAGCTTTAAGAACTGAGTAGGATTTGCAGAAAGTTCCACGCCATCTCCCACCCCACCCCCAGGCAGCCCTGAAGTATAGAAGTCCCGGGGGCGGGGAGGCGGGCGGTCACGAATCTCAAAAATTTCCGAAGAAAACAGGACCTGCGAATACAGGTCGCAGACACCGGGAACTAGGGGCTTTCAGAACCCGCCAGGCAGGCCGGGCACTCTGGCCGGCGTGCTAGGCGGTCGGAGTCAGGGAACGCAGAGTCCCAGCACGCTGTCCCTTGCCTTCCCGGAGCAGGCGGCAAACACAGCCTCCAGCCGCCCCGGGGCGCGCGGCAGGAATGAAACGGCGCCGCGGCAGAAAGGGGCGAGCACGGGATGTACGAAAGCAAAAAGTCTGCAACCTAGCGGCTGCTTTCCACACGCCCTGCCCAAGTTGTCCCTGTCGCCACCACCTCCAGGCTCGCGGGAGTCCGGCCCCACAACAGCCCCACGCCGCGCACTCCCAGCGCAAAAGCCTAACCCGGAGGCGGGGAAACGCCGCAGCCTTCGATTCGTCTCCACGGGTGGCGCCGCGAGCAGAGGCGGCAGCGGGTCGGTCCCCAGCTCTGGGCACAAAGAGCGCCTGCGGTTGGAAGGCAGCAGCCGCAGAGCAGAGAAAGGGCTAACTTTGCCCTCCGCGCGGCGGAGAACCTGCAGGCAGGTCCTCCCGGGCGCCGGTCACACACACGCAACTTTTAACAAAAGGAAGCTGCGGCCGCGCCTCGCACGGCAAGAGAAGGCGGTCGGTGCAAACCCCTGAGCCCCCCGCCTCCGCCCCCGGCGCAACGTCGGCACAAAAGCCACCCCAAACTCGCACGCAGCCTGCAGCCTCGCTCACGCCTAACCCCCTCTTGCTGTCCCCATTCCCGAAGAACCCCGGATTCGCGTCCCCCACCACCAGCAGCTGGGGTCTCCTCGCGCAGGTGAGCGAGGCAGGGCGCCGGAGAGTCCGAGGGCCACCTGGAGTCTCCCCGGAGGCTGGAACGCACGGGCACTGAGGGCCCGCAGTCCTCTCTCCGGATGCACCCTGGCGGGTATCACCCTCCCGGACACAGGCTTCGCCGAGTAGTCGCACGGTCGGGGTGCCAGCCGCGGTGTCCCACCTGTCTGGACGCGAAGCAGTAGGAGCAGAACGCAGAGAAAATCCCAGGCGCCGCGAGCGCCTCTCATCGCGGTAGCTGCGATGGGATCCGAGCTCTGGTCCACGTTCCAGCTCTCGCCCAAGTGCAGCGAGCGCGGCAAAGCCGAGCCCCGAGAGCCGCGAGCGCCGAGCAGCAGCCCCTCCTCCCAGCGCCCTCCTTCTGCGCGCCGGCCACGCCCCTCCTCGCCTCCCCTCCCTCGCGCCCGCCCGGGTCTCGCTTCTTCCCGGCGGCGTCTGGCCCCTGCTCTTTCGACGTGTTAATGCCGGGGGGCTGTGCCCGCCGGGAGGAGGAGGGCGCGCGCGCCCTCGCTCCCCGCTCTTGACTCCGGAGCCCCTTTCTCTCTCCACCTTTCCACCCCTGGGATGTGGACGGCCAGGCTGAGGCCGTTCCCGGACCAAGGAGGTGCTGCCCGCTCGCTTTGTGAAGCTGGGCACCACGCACACGTTAGGGCACGGGCCCGCCACCTGCCAGGTGCTCCCCAGACAATAAAGGTCGGCTGCCCGCCCCTCGAGCACGTTCGGGCGGGAGGAGGCTGGACGCCGCTGCTCGTGGAGGTGGCATGGGGATGGGGAGGGGAGCGTTAGGAAATTGAGCCCCGACATTCCCCTCCAGGCCTGTTAGGAGCTCCTGGCACCGCGGTAAAGGCTGAGCCCGGTTTCGCTAATTGTTTCTGCTCAATTTCTCCACCTGCTTCGTAACCTGTAGGAACACAGTGGGTTCCTATTGGTCGGCGTGGCCTCCGCCCAAGAAGCCCCTGCCGGGACTTGTGCGGAGACTGGGGCGATGGAGGGCGCGTGGCTAAGTTTGCTCTGGGAGCCCAGGTTTTCATACACGTTTTCCCCCCTCCCCCCAACGCTGCCAACCCCAGTCATGATTTCTCTGCCTCTGTAACAGACGACAGTTTTAGGGCTAGGGATCCCTGTGTTGCTCTTAACTGCCCTCGCCGGTCCCAGGAGCAAAATAAAAGTACAATGATTCTCTTAAGCCCGATTTCACTGCCCAGAAAGTGCCTTACCCACAGTCTCATGGTGGATCCTTGAACGGAAAGCAACAACAGTATCTGTATAGGGGTTAATAGTTCTTCCCCACAGCGACTCGTCTTTTCATGCTCACGATAACAGCTTTGTGAGGAGGGTAGAGCAGGTATGTTTATTATTGTAGTGAGGGAAGACCCAGGGCTTGAACACTTATTGGAAGACCTCCTCCAAGAAAGATGAGCTTTCCCTATGCATTCTGATAAACTAATAAGACATCCCTCCTGAGAGCTTAAGAATGGAAAAATAAATGGCAGATGCCCATCAGAAAAAGGGATAGAACAGATACATCTAGACTCTTCTCTGAAGTAGCATCCAAAATTTATAGTTGCCCAGCTGCCCCACTTCGTTTAATATTGAAAGCTCTCCTGTTGTTTAATAGTGTGAGGACCCAGGTTGATGTAAGAAAAATGATTTTTAAAGCTAATCACTTAAAAATTATCAGTGCTAGAGGGTGATCAAATGATCAATGTGTATAATTGCGTCTCTTTAAATGTAAGTATTTATTCACTCAGCAAGCATTTGTTTAGTGTCTGCTGTGAAGCAAGGAGGAGCTAGGTACCAGGAGTACTATTATTAATAGACAGATATGCAGATGTGGCCCCTGCCCTCACAGTCCTTATAATCAAGTACGGGGACCTACATCCCAATCTCCCAGCAAAAGTTTCGAGTCATGCGGCTGTAGGAGAACTGAAATACAGAAGGTCTCTGTGCTCTGGGCCATCAGATCTCATGTTTTTCTTAGGATGACAGATAAAAGATACCACTCAAAGCAATCATAAGTTTCTGGGATCTTGATTTATTTCTAAAATTCATTTTGTATTGAGAAAAAATCACTATGAGTTAAAATATCAACATTATGCCTGAGAGAGAAAATTTACAGTTTTCTTCTTCAATCAGCTGATATTGGAGAGGATAACATCTTCAAAAGAGTGGGTGAAAAGAGACCATATTGCAATTTAATTCTAGGCAAGGAACTTCTATCAGGAAAAAAAAAAACTGAATAGGGAGTTATACCATGTTGGACTGTCATTCCTGTTTTTCATTCAGCAAATATCTTTTGAGCACCTAGGTAGGCATAAGACCTACAAAAATGAGTAAGACAAACTCTCTGTCTAGGGGAATTCACAGTCCAGCAGGGAAAATAGGTACTCAAGTAAGAAACTATAATATTTGCTAACAGAGCTTATGTTCAGCCAGTACACACCAATTTGGCCTTATTGGTTGACACAATATTGAAATCCTTCTGTACTGATTACAAAAAAAACCATACCCTAAAATATCTCCCAGTCCAACCTTGAGACACACTAAATCTCCTTAGATCCAGGAATTAAAATTTTAATGCTGGCCACAACAGAGAGCCTCCAGTACTTGTACCTTTAGGGTTGTTAGCTGTTTTTAATAATACCCACTGCCTGTTACATAAAGAAAGGAAGCATATATATAAGGCACTATGAGTGGACATATATGCTGTAATATATAAGGAACTATATTATAGATCAGCAGTGTCCAATGGAACATTGGCAATGATGGAAATGTTTTATATCTCAGATAGGATGTATGGATTAATTCTATACTGTATTTTGTGATAGTCCTGGGCATGTTCAGGGATTGTGCTTTACGTATTTCATTGTTTTCATAATTCTTTTAGCAAGGACTCTCGATTGCAACTTATAGAAGCAGCTTAAATTAAGCAAGCAAACAAAGAAGCCTAAATGTATTGGCTCTTATAACCAGAAATCCAGGGATGATAGTGTTTCAGACTTTCCTAGATCCAAGGACTCAAAGTTATCAGGACTTGAAGGGCGAGTGTGTGTGGATGCATGTGTGCACAAGTGCACGTACACTTTCCTCCACCTTTATCCTCAATACTTTCCTGTGTTGTTTTGCCAACCTTGTATACACTCAGGGCAGCTCTAGGCTTACAGCTCACTAGTACCAACGGAAGTAGAGTTTTCCTGCCCCCATAAACATCTCCTATAAAAGTTTATGGGAGAAACCGAGTCTCACTGACCTGGCTTAAATCATGTGCCCATTGGGAAGGAGCCAGAGGGATGGAGTACGCTGATTGGCCATGTCTGAGTCATGTGCCCACCCCTGAAGCCGGGGTCAGGGATCCACTTCACACCAGAGGCCTGAGATGGGGAAGGGTGCATCCCCAAAGAAAAATTGATGCACCATCAACAGAAGAAAGAGTAATAATGCCACACAAATACAACTAACACAGCTAAAATCTCGAACTTGAAAATATTTTATTATATTTCTGACTGTAAAAGATGCTTATTGAAGAAAATTTGGAAAATACCAAAAACTATAAAAAACAAAAAAGGCACTCAAGATACAATCACTGAAGAGTTTGTTTTAATATGTTCCTTTCTTTTTTCTCTATTTATATGTGAGGTTTTTTTCCCTTTACATAATTTAAGATCTTGGTATATTTTCAGTTTTCTATCCAGTTTTTTCACAAATAACATGAGCATTATTACAGATCACTAAAAATCCTTTGGAAACATACTGTTTAATGGCAGTATAATGTTCAATTTTATGGATGTACCATAATTCTGGGTGTTTAATCATCTCTCTCTTTTTTTTCCAATTTTTTTACTATCATAAATTACTTGATGATTAATGTCTTGGTGAATAAAACTTGCCTGCTTCTGATTAGTTATTAAGTATGCATTCCTAACCAGGGGTGGAATTACTACAGCAAGAGTATAATCCTTTTCAAGTTTGCTTTTTAATAGCTTTTCTTGGTTTTCAGCAATCATCTGAAAGTCTTTTGTCCATAAAGTTGAAGAAATGAATAGATTAATACAATCCCCCGGTTAGATTCTATACTAACAATAACCACTTCACAGTTTGTGAATCTGAAAGGAGATAATGTATGGTCTTCGTTCCAGCTTTCATTCAGTATTAATTGAACATCTCTGTGTCAGATGTAGTATATTAGGTGTCAGGGATACCAAGTTAGACAAGACACAGATGCTGCCCTCACAGGATTTCCAGCAAATGAGGGGAGAGATGAATAAAGGGGCAAAAATTACATGGCATGAAGTACTCTAACAGAGCCATGCACAGTGATGTTTGCACACAGAGGAGCACCTGTCCAGTGAGCTCATGTGGCCTCCCAGAGAGGTGGGTATTAGACTCTGAAGGATCAGGAGGGGGGAAAGGGAAAGGAGAGAGGAATGTTCCAGCAGTGGGAAGTACAAATGCATGGGGCTAGAGGCAGGAAACAGCATAAGGAATAGGAAGAACAAGGAGTGCTGCCCAGTCAAGGAAATGGGGCTTGGAGGAGAGTGGGGAGAGTCGAGGCTACAGAGATAGACAAGAACTGTAAATACTCCGAAATGAGAACCTCATCCTCTGAGCTACGAGGAGTCACTAAAGGACTTTAAGCTGCAGCCTGTTGTGATAAGATTTATATTTTTGGAAAGACAGTGAAGAAACTCAGTGAAGGGTGACTTGAAAGGGGGCAAAAGTTAAGGCAGGAAGAAAATGGTAAGGAGCCTAATGCAGTGATCCACAGGAGAAACAGGGAACTGAATTAAGTCCACAGAGGTGAGAATAGTGAGAGGGGATGAATAAGGAAGTTAAGATTCAATAGGCCTGTGTGACCAAAAGTATTGTGGAGCTACATGTGCTCCCATCCAGCAAGACATGGAGGAACTTGTTAGTGGACAGTGAAGGATTTGGAGTTGAGCCTGTTTGTTTCGAGATGCTTGTGGACTTTTTTTTTTTTTTTTTTTGAGACGGAGTCTCGCTCTGTCGCCAAGGCTGGAGTGCAGTGGTGCAATCTCAGCTCACTGCAAGCTCCGCCTCCCGGGTTCACGCCATTCCCCTGCCTCAGCTTCCCGAGTAGCTGGGACTACAGGCGCCCGCCACCATGCCTGGCTAATTTTGTTTTTGTATTTTTAGTAGAGATGGGGTTTCACCATGTTAGCCAGGATGGTCTCAGTCTCCTGACTTCAGCCTCCCAAAGTGCTGGGATTACAGGCATGAGCCACTGTGCCCGGCCGACTTTTTTTTTTTTTTAATTATTTTTTTCAGAGACAAGGTCTCCTTCTGTTGTCCAGGCTGGAGTGCAGTGGTGCCCTCATAGCTCCCTGCAGCCTCGAACTCCTGGGATCAAGCCATCCTCCTGCCTCAGCCTCTTGAGTAGCTGGGAGTACAGATACATGCCATCACACTCCGCTAATTTTTTTAAAGAGATGAGGTCTCACTGTGTTGCCCAGGCTGATCTCAAACTCCTGAGCTAAAGCGATCCTCCCACCTCAGCCTCCCAAAGTGCTGGGATTACAGACATGAGCCACTGCACCAGGCCAGACTTCTTAACACTAGATATGGAAGCCTGGGGCTCAGCACAGGACCAGGCTGCAGAGAGGGGACTGCAGCCTCAGATTTGCATGAGGTCACTCCGGATAAAATGTACATTACAAAGAAAACAGAGGAAAGATGTCCTCTCCTTGGGGAATACCCGTAAGGGACAGGCAGAGAGTACCCCATAAAGGGGCCGGGCATGGTGCCTCACACCTGTAATCCCAGCATTTTGGGAGGCCAAGGCAGCAGATCATTTGAGATCAGGACTTTGAGACCAGGCTGACCAACATGGCAGAAACCTGTCTCTACTAAAAATACAAAAATTAGCTGGGTGTGGTGGCAGGCCTCTGTAGTCCCAGCTACTCGGGAGGCTGAAGCAGGAGAATCACTGGAGTCTGGGAGGCGGAAGTTGCAGTGAACCAAGATCGTGCCACTGCACTCCAGCATGGGTGACAAAGCAATACTTTGTCTCAAAAAAGAAAAAAAAAAAATACCCCTTAAAGGATCCCAATAAGCAGAGGTCAGAAAGGCAAAAAAGGGCTGTGGCAAAAGGAGATTTTCAGGAAAGCTGGAGTGTTCAACTGTATCATATCTCTTAGGGAGGTCAAATAAGATAAGGGCAGAAAAGCATCAGCGGGAGTTTGTAATCATAATAAGAACTGACAACATCTACCAAAGTTCTAAATTCTTTATATACACTAACTCATTTAATGTTCCCAAGAACTCTACCAGGTAGATACTCTTGTTCTCCCCATTTTGCAAATGAGGAAACTGAGGCACAAGGAAGGCACAAAATTTGAATCCTATGCAGGGATTGGAACCCTTGACATAGCCCCTGTGCTTAATTACTGTAATATCTCACTTCCCTAAACCTACAAGTCTTTGGTAAATTTAAACACATATTGTCACACCTACACACCCACTACACACATACACAGTGTGTGGGGCCAGAATTCAGAATGTAGTGGGTTGAACAATACGTTAGAAGTGAAGAGGTAGGCCCAGGGATTTATTCCTTGGAAAGTTTTCAGGTTTGGTGTTATGAGGAAAGAGGGGGAAGAGGCAAGAGATTAAGGGAAGATTGGGGAGCCCTGTGTGTTTGTAGGCTCCACTGAAAGCACCAGAGAAAACAGATCTTGGGCTGGCACAGTGGCTCTTTCCTATAACCTCAGCACTTTGAGAGGCTGAGGTGGGAGGATGGCTTGAGCCTGGAAGTTGAGACCAGCCTAGGTAACATGGCAAAATCCCGTCTCTACAAAAAATACAAAAATTGGCTGAGTTTGGTGGCGTGTGCTGATATTCTCAGCTACTCAGGAGGCTGAGGTGGGAGAATCGCTTGAGCCGGGGCAACAGAGTGACACCCTGTCTCAAAAGAGAAAAAAAGAAAAAGAAAAAAAAAAAACAGATCTGGAAGATCCAGGTGAGGGGGGAGGGTGATTTGAAAAGGGAAGTGGAAACACAATCTGAAGCCAAGATGGAAGAATGAACATTAGAAACCAGAAGGAACAAGTCCAGTGAGAAATGGAAGTGTGTAGGGTGAATTTAAAAACCCTAGAGTCCCAATGTATATATGAGTATTTAAAATATGATACTAATAGATAACTTTTTCATAATTATCAACAATCATTCCTGAGAACTTCCTACAACACAGGCACTGCACAGAAATACACGTGTACATACATACATAAAGTAATAGGGCATCTTATCTAAATCTGTGTTGCTTCCCAGATTTAGGAGTATTTCTAAACTTTAGAGTTCCGTAAATCTCCTTAGCACATGGTTCAGACATCTTTTAAGTCATACATCTTTTCCTGGCTTATATAACAATTATTTGTAACCTTGTCACAGCCTCTTTACTAAATAATAAATTATTTGAGGAAATTGTACTGTAAGTCAACTGTGAGTCTCAAACAAAGGGCTTGCCCAAATCAAAGCCAGGCAAGCCAGGCACCCAATAGGCACTGTGTTTACAAAACCATAATTGCTGACAAATTATGCATCTGGAGGCTTTTCCCTATGTTTTTTACTTCATCAGGATTTGTTTTGGCCCCAGGAAATCCAATATATTATTATTATGTCATAAATTTGTGTAATCCAAATCTATGTTAATCTCATAGTGAACATCATGACTTTTTTTACTTTTATTATTTTCCTTCTGATCTGATAAAGAAGTTACATTGCTGCAGGAGAAAAACCTGGTTTTCTTCTTCTTTTTATTTTTATTTTATTTTATTTTATTTTGAGATGGAGTTTGGCTCTTGTTGCCCAGGCTGGAGTGCAATGGCATAATCTTGGCTCACTGCAACCTCCACCTCCCAGGTTCAAGTGATTCTCCTGCCTCAGTCTCCAGCCTCTCGAGTAGCTGGGATTACAGGCATGTGCCACCACACCCGGCTAATTTTTTGTATTTTTAGTAGAGACAGGGTTTCTGCATGTCGGTCAGGCTGGTCTCAAACTCCCAACCTCAGGTGATCTGCCGGACTCAGCCTCCCAAAGTGCTGGGATAACAGGCGTGAGCACCTCGCCCGGCCCTTCTTTTTATTCTTAAGAATAAAAGTCTTAAATGGTTGAGTAAATACAAGGAGTAAATATGTGTTTAACACAAGAAAGAGTAAAGATAAATCAAGTTTCCTGATTGGTGGGGGACTGGGGAGACAGAACTGTTTATAATCTGTATGCAATTCTTAACATTTGCAACTAAATGATCTCAGATTAGGGACTGCCCCTCATTCTTTTTTTTTCTTTTTTTGAGATGGAATCTTGCTCCGTCACCCAGGCTACAGTGCAGTGGTATGATCTCAGCTCACTGCAACCTCCACCTCCTGGGTTTAAGCAATTCTCCTGCCTCAGCCTCCTGAGTAGCTGGGACTACAGGCGCCCACCACAATACCCAGCTAATTTCTATATTTTTAGTAGAGATGGAGTTTCACCATGTTGGACAGGCTAGTCTCGAACTCCTGACCTTATGATCCGCCTGCCTCAACCTCCCAAAGTGCTGGGATTACAGGCATGAGCCATCTATCCCTCATTGTTGATTGACAGAAACTATTAACACAATGGAAAAATAGCAACATGAACATGGCCTTTATTATACAGGTGCTGTAGCATAAACCATTCCGAGCGACAGGAGTCTCTGATCATCACTAGACCACAGGCCTCCAGTGGTTAAAGTGACTCTGGAGTTGGGGATATTTACTTGGCAGGGCCCCGAGGCAAGAGGAAAGAGATAAATGAGGAAAGGTTGACTCTACAAGGTGTGTTTTTTAAAACACACCTGATATTTTGAGTTGCGTATAAGTAGGGTGATCATATAATTTATCATCCATACTAGGACACTTCTAGTAGTGAAAAAGAACAAAAGGCATAAACTAGGCACTCCAGGATGAATGGTTATCCTGAGGATAGGGGTTGTGGAAACTTCTCTGCTGCCACTCTTTTCAGTTAGGAATCAGGTCTCTTCTATCCCTAAGGCCCTTTAGGACAGAAATGCCCTGGAAATGTGGCTGCAAGTACTGAATGCTTTTGACCTCAGCTTCGGAGGAAGGTGTGAAGATTGTGGGGTGTCAGGGAGAGAGAGAAAGAGCTTAAGCCAGTTGAAAAACACCAATAGGGGGCCGGGCACAGTGGCTCACGCCTGTAATCCCAGCACTTTGGGAGGCAGAGGCAGGCGGATCATGAGGTCAGGAGTTCGAGACCAGCCTGGCCAATATGGTGAAACCCCGTCTCTACTAAAAATACAAAAATTAGCCGGGTGTGGTGGCACGTGCTCTCAGCTACTTGGGAGGCCGAAGCAGGAGAATCGCTTGAACCCGGGAGGCGGAGGTTGCGGTGAGCCGAGATCACGCTACTGCACTCCAGCCTGGGCGACAGAGCAAGACTCTCTCCAGAAAGAGAGAGAGAGAGGGAAAGGAAAGAAAGAAAAACACCAATAGTATTCACTTGCATATTAAAAAAAAAATTTCTGGCCAAAATAATCATCATTCTCATTATCATTATAATAATACATAATTGTATATTCATGGCATAATGATCGGAATACCCATCTTTTTACTACACAAGTGACTTTAAGACTTATTTATGGGCCATAACCATATCAAGATATAATACTAGCTAATGTTTATTAATTAATCCTGATGGTTCATGTGCTGATGGAAGTGTTTGCTTGTATTATCGCATTTCTCCTTCAAACAACCCTTTGAGGTAGGTCTATCATTAGCCCCATTTTACAGATAAGGAAAGGAAGGCACTGAAAGGTCAGGTGACTTACTTGAGATCACCTGGTGAGGAAGTGGTGGAGGTAGGCTTGGAACCCAGGTAGCCAGCCGGGACCCATGCTTGTAGTCTCAGCTACTCAGAAGGCTGAGGCAGGAGAATCACTTGAGCCCAGGAGTTCTAGATCAGCCTGGACAACATAGCAAGATTCTATCTCAAAAATAAAACAAAATAAAATAAAATAAAATAAAACAGGCCGGGTGTGGTGGCTCACAGCTGTAATCCCAGTACTTTGGGAGGCCAAGGCCAGTGGATCACTTGAGGTCAGGAGTTCGAGACCAGCCTAGCCAACATGGTGAAACTCCATCTCTACTAAAAATACAAGAATTAGCTGGGTATTGTGGTAGGCGCCTGTAATCCCAGCTACTCGGGAGGCTGAGGCAGGAGAATTGTTTGAACCCGGGAGATGGAGGTTGCAGTGAGCAGAGATCACACCACTGCACTCCAGCCTGGGCAACAAAGCGAGACTTCGTCTCAAAAAAAAAAAAGAAAAATAGAATAGAATAGAATAGAATAGAATAGAATAGAATAGAATAGAATAGAATAGAATAGAATAGAATAGAATAGAATAAAATAAAATAAAAAGAACCCAGGCAAACCTCCACACTGCTGCCTCCCTCTGCACCACGGGACTATAGTGCACTATTGTTCCATTTTAATAGTAGGTTTTCAACTTCACACTTTACTGTTTAGAACCAAAGGGATTTTTTTTTTAGCCATCTCTGTGTCCTCTACAGTGTCTTATACTGAATAAAAGTTCAAAACTTGCTTCCTGCAGACCAACTATAAAAATAAATATGTGTGGCAAATGGGATAATTTGAACACCGACAGGATATTTGATGATTTTAAGCAAGATAATTTTTAAGGTGTGATAATAGCATTGTACTAACATTAAAAATAGAGTCTTTATAGTTTAGTGATATATTCAGTACTTATGATGAAATCCTATGATGCCTGGGAGTCACTTCAAAATTTTCCAGTGGAGCAGGGGTGAGGGGCGGTAGGACGTGGGTGGGAAGATAGATGAAGCAGGATTGGCCAAATGGTTGCTGAAGTCTGGGAGGCAGGCTGCAGAGGTTCGTTATACTTTTGTAGATGTTTAACTTTTTCCACAATAAACAGTGGTTTTAAATTGTTGATGGTATTTAACCAAATGGAGAAAACCAAGGGAATGACAGGACCATAGTCAGCAAAATCTTTGCCCTGCACTCTTATCAGCAAGTTTGAGCCTTGTCCAAATCCCTTCAATGCTCTGGACCTACTGTTGTCCCTCTCAAAATGAGAGGTTTGCCCCAGATGATCTCTTATCTCTAAGGTACCATCCAGCTCTAAAATTTTAATTATCTGATATGAGGGCAATAGTTAAAGGAAAAGGCAGGGTACGGTGGCTCACGCCTGGAATCCCAGCACTTTGGGAGGCCAAGGCAGGCGAATCACCTGAGGTCAGGAGTTCAAGAACAGTATGGCCAACATGGTGAAACCTCATCTCTACTAAAGATACAAAAATTAGCCAGGCATGGTGGCATGTTCCTGTAGTCCCAGCTACTCAGGAGGCTGAGGCATGAAAATGGCTTGAGGCTGAGGCAGGAAAATGGCTTGAACACGGGAATCAGAGGTTGCAGTGAGCTGAGCTCACCCATTGCACTCCAGCCTGGGCAACAAAGTGAGAATCTGTCTCAAAAAACAAAAAGAAAAGAAAAGAAAAGAAAAGAAAAAAAAAGTGAAAGGAAAAAAGAATGTTCCCTAACTCTTTGTCCTGGCTAGCTCTGGTGGCCAAGTGGAGCTACTGAAACCACTCCAACTTCTCTCTTCATTCCTCTTCAAACACTGCACCTTTTGCTTTCACTCCCTAGCTATGTGACCTTGGGCAAGTTATTTAACCTTCCTGCACCTCAATTTTTTCATCTGTAAAATAGGGTGAGAATAGGGTCATAACCACCTCCTAGGGCTATGATGACTATTACATGAGTTAATATATGTAAAGTGCTAAAAGCAGTGCCTGGCATATAGGAAGCACCCAATAAATGACAGATACACATTTTTTTACTATTCCAGTTGTATAGCTATTAAAACTAATTGTGGCTTAGTGAGGATATGCGATTTAGCCAGTCTATCCATTTTAATAAACAGTGGAGAGAGTGGACGTTTAAACGCAATGTTTAAACCATAAATCCAATGTTGCTTCTACTCAAATTGCCCTCTTAGGGCATTATTATGAAAAAAAGCAAATTATGAAAAATTATACTAGACAACAATCTAGGAGGATCAGGTAGTATCCCAAGACTCCAGCAGTCATCAGAAAATAAGTTAACATTTGTTGTTAACCACAAAAACTTCATCTGAGTCTCAGACTGTGGCCTCTGGGTCTTGGAGCCAGCCAGCCTCTCTTCCAGACAGCTTGGAGCCTGGCACAGTGCAGTTGGAGAGCGCTGGGTGGCTGGAAGGTAAATTACACCAGCCAGCAAAAGCCAGCCCAGCAGGGAGAAGGGGACAGGGGCATTCTTTTGTTTGCATACTGAAAAGCTTCTTAACCATGTACACTGGGCCTTTTGGAAAGAACTGGGCCTCTGGGCTGACCTCAGGTGACCAGGAATTATTTTTGAAATTGTCCCTTATTATTAGTAATTTTTCCAGCAACTCTTCCATCATTGGCATCTCTGCTGTAGCATTAATCTATCTTCTCAAGAGTATTTTTTAATAATGCTTTTAGAGATGTCATGCGCCAAAGAAATAAGATTAATCTCTGTTTGTTCACACAAAGTTTAAAGATGTGTTGTTAAAGAAAAAGAGAAAGTCGGCCAGGCGAGGTGGCTCACACCTGTAATCCCAGCACTTTGGGAGGCTGAGGCCGGCGGATCACCTGAGGTCAGGAGTTTGACACCGGCCTGACCAACATGGTGAAACCCCGTCTCTACTAAAAATACAAAAATTAGCCAGGTGTGGTGGCACACACCTGTAATCCCAGCTACTTGGGAGGCAGCAGCAGGAGAATTGCTTGAACCTGGGAGGCGGAGGTTGCAGTAAGCCGAGATTGCGCCATTGCACTCCAGCCTGGGCAACAAAAACAAAACTCCGTCTCAAAAAGAAAGAAAAGAGAAAGTCACAGAATAATATGTGTAGGATAATTTGAATTAGGTTAAATATTAGCTTAAATCATACCAAGATGCTGATAATGTGACTTTATATAAATATATCTCTGAAAAGACATGAACCAAACTGTTAATTGCTCATCTTTGGCTAGGAGGGTAAAATTAAGGAATGAGGGGGAGGGGGCTAGGTAGAGGAGTTCACTTCTTCCTCTGTTTGTTTCTGTAATGTTTGAACTTTTATTCAAACATGTTCATGTATTACTTTTACATTTTAAGAAATAAAAAAATAAGTTGCTATTTGCCCAATTTAGCTATGGCAAATATTTTCTGGAATGAACTTAGGAATTAATAAATATTTATGTCAAATTAAACATCCCTATTCTGAAATGCTCTTGCATTTTCCATATATGAGGACTACACACTTCAGATGTCACAGACTTTCAGGTTCCCGCCTGATTGAATCCCGTATTTTTCTCAGTGTGACTATTTATTTATTTAGGAGGGGAAGGAGGATACTTCTATTTTCATTTGTTTTTAAATGGGGAAAACATTTCTAACCCCTAAGACTGGTTAGGGGCCCTTGGATGGATTTCACTTGTCCCCTGTGTGCCTACAGACACACACCTTCTATGTCTTTGTACTTCTCACACTGTGTTGTAATCTCCCTCTTACGTGCTCCTGTCTCCCAGCCTCCCACCTCCCCTACTACAAGCAACTGGAAAATAAACACCATGTCTGTTCATTGTGACCTCTCCAGCCTAGAATGTCTAGCATAATAGGAACTCATCAACATTCATTAAATGAATGAAAGCTTGCATGCATGGAGAAAGGAGGAAATTCTTTTTCATAAATTGTTCATTTTTATCTTAAAGAAAATATGCATACCACGGTTATAGCAATGACAGAGCAGGACTTTAAAGAATTACTCATGTAATGGTTCAAGGGCAATGAGCTAAAAGCAAATCAGAAACTTCTTCATGTTTTGTTCAAAGCCCACTAACACTTCAACATGTATTAAATGTTAATAAGCAGCTATCTGGGTCAGTGGGTTAAGTAATAGCAATGGTAGAAGGTGAGAGGTGAAGAAATACACGGAAATTACATTCGGGGATGGTTTGGCTCACCAGAGCGCAACTTGTATTAATAGCATGCAAGTGATTTAACCATGTTATCTTTTTCTCTTTTCCTCATACAGCAGGCTTGGTATGGTGACAACATTCCCTTGACTCAGGCATCTGCAGGGCATGGTAAAATTTGGAACACATCAGAAAGTATCCAAGGGTTAGGTATGGGGTCACCTTCTTCTCCTTAGAGAACGAGAAAAAAAGATAATCACTACATTTAACAAAACTGTTCAGAAGCTGGTTCTACAGTTTGTGGCTCATCTTTTCCCTATGCCTTGCATTTTACCAGTTTTCTACACATTTTCATGAAGGCCAAGAAAAGAAACAAATATTTTGTAAATACAAAATTACTGCTCCTTAATAGGAATACAAACTAATAATAATAGTGAGAGCTAATTTTTTGTGTGTGTTTACTGTGTGCCAGGTAGATTCCTAAAATCACTGGTTACAGTGGAGGAGTGGTTTTGCACACCAGAGGACATCTGGCAGTGCCTGGAGACATTTTCAGTTGCCACAACTAGGGGAGGAGGAGAGTGGGGAGGTGAAACTGGCATTTAGTGGATGGAGGCCAGGGTGCTGCTAAACATCTTGCAATGCACAGGACAACCTCCCACAACAAAGGATTATCCAGCCCACATCGCAATAGTGCTGAAGTTGATAAATCCTGCTTTCAATAAATTATCTCATTTAAAACCCAAAACGACCCTAGAATAGTGTCATTTCCATTTTACAGATGAGAAAATTGAATTACAGAAAGGCTAGGTAGGTCTGTTGCTTCAGACCACACAGTTAGTAAGCAGCACAACAGCTTTCCAGAGCAATCCTGTCTGATTCTGGAGGTCTTAACCTTGACCGCCGTGTACTGGCAGGAAAGCAGCAAATAATCTTGTGTTACACTGTGGCTTTTATGATTACATGATAGAGAATTGCTGCCATAAATTCCTAGAGTCCATCACTGTCACCGTATAGGAACTTGGAGGCAGGTGTCTTCAACTCCATCTGTTCTCTTAGCTCAAAGTGTGATTTCTATGAGTGTATTAATTGCTCTTTGCCATCTTTCCAACCAAAACATTCTGAAATTGTATTATTTTTACTAAGATAATATGAATCTATAATTAGTAACAGTCCTACTTAATAAAGGCACGTATAAAGTTTATAATTCTCCAAAATAATAAAAAGCATTAGCAAAGTAATAAAATATCAAATTCAGTCTTTTCTCATTCCATGGGATTCTTCTTCCCATGCATATTGGTGGGCAGAATGTATCTGAAGTTATGTGAAATTCATGAAACAGCCTTATGTTCTTTACCAGCCATCATTTCCCACAGTTTATAGGAATAGAACCTTTAAGTATGTCTCTACCAGAGCAATACAATAATGCCAGACCCAGCAATAAGCCATTTTGCATGGCTATAATTGCATTTTATACATAAGGGCTCCCTTTCCCTCCAGTGTCCCCAAAGGCCTGCCATTGGTAGATTTTGCTGAAAATCATCCATTTTCTATGAGGCTGAAACAGGTCCCATATATAATGGACCAATGTAAAACATGCTAGAAATAGTAATATGTATGTTTCGTCCCCTTCTCAATGGGTTATGCATCTTTTTCATTGTTACTTCTTGTCATAATAAGATTTCTTGCTTATTGGTTTATTACATTTGACTTAATAATTTCCATTCTATATGTCTTACAACACTTTCAGCTTTGACAGCAAATGAAAGCAGGGATATCCAGAATCATTCAGTTCCCCAGCCTGAACCTCAAACTCCCATTACTGATTCAGTGGCCAAACTTCCTTGTATTGCTCATAAAGTACCAAAAAATTGCTTAGACTACAGTGAAAGACATAAAGGGGAAATTCATAAAGGAGGTGAGAGGAATCCTTAAATAATTAAGCTGTGATTATTTTTTATGTATGCTTTTAATGAAAGAGTATATTAGAATAAAATAATATATATTATTTATTTTAACAGAATAATTCAATTTACTGGAAGGACTGTTATTCAAATCTAACCTTAAATTAACAGTTAACAAATGTTAATGAACGAAATATGAATGGATAATTTTTTTGTTTTCTTTTTTAATTTTTTTAGATTTAAGGCAGAAGATAATGACAAACCCAAGTTAGAAACCTCAATCGAACTTTGCTTCTTCCGCGCCCCACCCATCCTCCATCATTCCCGCCTCTCCAATCCATGCTGCACACTGCAGGGAGAGTTATTTTTCTAAAACAAAAATACGATATTTCTGCCTGGGCATGGTGACTCACACCTGTAATCCCAGCAATTTGTGGGGACAAGGTGAGAAGATTGCTTGAGCCCAGGAATTCAAGACCAGCCTGGGGAACATAGCGAGGCTTTGTGTCTACAGAAGAAAATTTAAAAATTAGCCAGGTGTGGTGGCACAGCCTGGAAGGTTAAGACTGCAGTTAGCCATGATCGCAACACTGCACTCCAGCCCGGGCAACAGACTGAAACCCCACCTCAAAAAAAAAAAAAAAAAAAAGGTATTTCTGACGCCTGTCTCAAAAACATTCAATGACACCCACTATTACCTAAAAATAATGTTCCAATGCCATAGCATGGCATTCAAGACTGTACTCAATTTGGCTATAACTTAGCTTTCTAGCCTTTTTTCTTGCCAATTCTCATTCCTTTTTATTTCTCTCATCATCCAAGAAGCTTCAACTCCAGTCACAGCAGATCACTCGGGGTCCCCAAAACACATGTTGCTATTGACAGATTCTTTGCCTAAATGCTCCTTGTCATTTCACCATCCAACTCAACTCATCCTTCCAGGCCCAATCTAAATGATATCCTTCTCTCATTTACATAGCACATTGTTTATTTCTCAAAAATGGGCTCCTTTAAAACATTCAACAGTTGGCCGGGCATGGTGGCTCACACCTGTAATCCCAGCACTGTGGGAGGCCAAGGCAGGCGGATCACGAGATCAGGATATTGAGACCATCCTGGCCAACACGGTGAAACCCCACCTCTACTAAAAAAAATACAAAAAATTAGCCAGGCGTGGTGACAGGCGCCTGTAATCCCAGCTACTCACGAGGCTGAGGCAGGAGAATGCTTTGAAACCGGGAGGTGGAGCTTGCAGTGAGCCAAGATCGCGCCACTGCACTCCAGCCTGGGCCACAGAGTGAGACTCTGTCTCAAAAAAAAAAAAAAAAAAAAAAATTGTCACATGCATAGACATCTGTAACATACACTAGCTCTGGGCTCAAATTGTGTCCATCTTTTGTAACGTAGAATCATGCCCATTACTGGGGACCAGGGATGCTTGATTTGAATTGAGGTAAGAGATCACAGGAAGTGTACTTTTGAGACCACTTTGCCTTAGGGAAGCTAAGAATATCTGCTCTACCCACTCTGCATTAGGCATATTTTGAGTTTAAGTGGAAGTGGTGTGAAGGGCACATCCTGATAAGTCAGTCCCTTTGATAACTGTCAGATCTGATTAATTCACAAGCAGGTCTATATCAGTTCCACAGCATCTCAAACACATACCTCTCAACCCTAACTGCCCCACCTTTAGGCTTAAGATGCTTCTGAAAAAGCTAAAAAAAATTTCCCACTGTTTGTTTTCCTAGAAAAGCCACTTCCTTTCAGTAATTCTAGTCATCCAGCAATTATTATATTGGTACAAAGATTTTAGACTCAGTGCCGTGCAATTGTCATTAAAATCCTGGCAATTAAGTAATCTCTTTGCTCTTGCTAGAACTTCACATAACCCATGGTACAAACATTTGGCCTAAATAAGATCCACTTGGGTATATTGTACTTAGGAATTTGTAAACATAGAAGTTTTCTAGTTTCTTTGGATCATTTCTGAAAAAGCAGCAACCACATTCCTTCAGTCCTCTACTGTCTTGCCCACCACTCCCACCTTTTTTTTTTTTTTTTTGAGACGGAGTCTCGCTCTGTCACCAGGCTGGAGTGCCGTGGCACGATCTCGGCTCACTGCAACCTCCGCCTCCAGGGTTCAAGCAATTCTCCTGCCTCAGCCTCCTGAGTAGCTGGGACTACAGGCGCGCGGCACCACACCCAGCTAATTTTTGTATTTTCAGTAGAGACAGGGCTCCACCATGTAGGCCAGGATGGTCTCAATATCTCTTGACCTCATGATCCGCCCACCCCGGCCTCCCAGAGTGCTGGGATTACAGGTGTGAGCAAGCACGCAGGGCCACCTCTTCTTTAAAGACTCACTGTATCCTGAAAAAGAAACAGCAAAAATTGCTTTTCAGACTCAAAAATTAAGGAGGGTGCCATTCAGGCCAGGCCTGGTTAAAGGACCCAGCTCTTAGATGTAAACTGGAGAATCCAGAAACCTTAACCCTGAAAATGACCTAGGGGCGAGTCAACAGCTCCAGCGGCTCCAGGCGCTGAGCAGGAAACATAAATGGATGAGCAGGCTGCTGGGGAAGAGCGGAAGCTACTGTTGGAATATAAGAACACATGGCCTATTTCAAAGGAACAAATACTACTCTACCCAGCAGAGTTACAAGATAAGAACAGGAGACCCAGTATTGCCCAGAATTTTCAATTTTCCAAGAGAATCTGAAAATCCAGATTTTTAGAGGGTGAGATATCCCTATTTGGAACGTAACTGAAATTCATTTTCAAAGACCATGTAGGCCCAAGTAGAATTAGTCTGCAGGTTGGATATGCCCTGGGACCACTGCTTTGTAATCCTTTTCATAGGGACCATTTATCCCACCTTCTTTATTTTACAGATTGAAACTGCCCTCGCAGGGTTAATGAGAATTACAATCCAGGCTTTAGGCAGATTTAGTGAGGCATTGATCAGGCTGTGCTGGTGCACTTCGACCCACTTTCTTGCAGCTGCTAACTAATCAACAGTCAGGTAGCTCGCTGACCACCTGGTCCTTCATTGCTCCTATAGATGGAATCTCGGACTGGACCTTTTTCCCCAAAATTACTTTTCAGATTATGAATTCCAGCAAACGCCAACCCATCTGAAGACCCTGCCAAGGGACTCAGCATAAGAATGCAGATTCTTTATCTCTCTGTTCCACAGTTTCACCTCTTACTTTGTGACCAATCAGCAATCCTCACACTTTGGCCCATTACACATCCAGATCCCTTAAAAACTTCATACCCCAATCTCTCAGGGAGGTGGATTTGAGGTTTCCTCCCATCTCCTCATTTTGCTGCCCTATGAGATGATTAAACTCTTTCTCTGCTGCAACCCCTGGTTCCTTGGTATGTTGAACCACTGCGCCGTTGGGCAACAAAACTGTAACAGTTACAAGATGGTAATGCCAAAAAAAGATTGACTACATATCGCCAGTTAGAAGCAAAAAGATGCCTAGAACCAAGTCTTCTGATTGCCAATCCCCTGAAATCATTCAACTCAGATTAAGCATTTGAATCTGAGATTAATGGAATATAAGGACCAAATCAGACTGGGGGGCTCTTGTCTGGTTCAGATCATGGGTTCCAGGCTCACTTGAGTTTGAAGAACAAGATGACAAATCCATTTCAGGTCCCTCTAGTGTCTCTAAATCCTCTGGAACTAGCCTAGCACTTGCCTAATATGGGTGACCCTCAGATACACCTGACAAAAATACAGATTTTCAGGTTTCAGCCTAGAATGAAGGAATTAGAAGCTCCAGGGACATGTATGATTTTAATTAACTCCATCAGTGATTCTGAAGCTCAGCTGCTCTATCCTAAGGGCCCAGGTGGACCAGAAATTGCAGATTAATCACAATCCAAGGTGGCGGTCCGTTAATATGGAGCAGTGCTACTATTCCAGTGAGTGACTACATGTTAATTTTTTCCACATTTAAAAATAATTCTTTTCTAATTTCCTAAATTCTTGTTTTCTTACATTTTTAAGGAAAAAAAAAAAGAGCAAATCTTGTTGTAGAAAAAATTCTGATTTTCAATAGTACTGCTGGAGCAAGATATTTTTACCCAGGAATGAATATGAACAGCTGCAAAAAACTGCTTAATTAAATCATGAATGATAAATTCCTCAAAGTTATACTTAAACATTTTATAATTTTGATAGTTCTTATTTTTTACTATAATCTGTAAACATTTAAGTGGAAGCAATAAATTAGATTTCAAAATAGATGAGTAATTTTAGACTGTGACATTCCAGTTTATTTTAAGGGACAATTAGTAGCACTTATAAAAATGTATCTAATTGCTAGGCCAAATCAAATTCAGCAATACTGGATGTTTTTACCCTCATCAGGCCTATTTTTTTTCCATGATGACCAAAACCAGTAAATGGAAGCAAAAAATCAAATTCTAAAAGCAAAATTATCATAAACTTAATTATCATTTTGATGTCAGTCTAAATTTACTTGAGCCAATAACTCATCGCCAGTTCTCATAGATCATTTCTTATTTTGACCCTATTGTCCACATGGCCAAAGTATTTTCTGATCAAATGTTAACTTCACCCCCTTTATAGCAACTTGTTTCCAAAGGTCCATATTAAAACTCAGATTTCCAAAATGATGATAATGATGGTGATGGTGATGAAGGCGATGCTGTGCTCCTGCTAACTCATCCTCAATTGATGGAATGTGCACTTTGACTCGTCAAGGCACTAGTTGTTTGCCAACTTTCAAAGCATGTGACCCAGGAGTAGATTTGAATATTGCCTTTATATTGTTTCCTCCTTTCTTTGGAAGTTAGGGGTGTGGTATCCTTGAATAACTATGAGCCAAGTTAGTTTGGTCCTGAGAGGAAGAAAATGATTTAACTTCTTACTCCATGCCCAGAATTTAACAAGAGAGAAGACCTCAAGGGTAAATAATTTCTATTCCAGCCACTACCTACTGCAACGCTTGCAGAGAGCTTTGAACAAATCTCTGAAGAACTGATCAGGCCTGACGCCATCTCAGTCTTGCACAAATATTCCCTGAGTTAGTTCTTCATTTCTGATGAATTTTCTGTTGGAATTCTATATTTACCTAGTTTTAAAATCCCCCACTATTATTTTCAGGATGATTGTAATGGGGTATGATTCTTTCATCAACACAAATGAATAGAAAATGCAAATGGAGAGGAGATGCACCCCCAAAAGGGGCAGCTTGAGCCCATTATGGCACGTGGCAAAGAGGGCCCCATATGGCCAGATTTGTGGCTTTTTAAGAAAAGTTACATCAGGATTTTTATATGAAATCTCCCAATTCTAATATATTGGCAACTGATTGAATACAAGTTAAAATATTAACCAGGTCAAATAATAACAATTTTCTGGGACACTGCTAGCCGATAGGCTACCAGTTTGCAAACTTTCTCAGAATCACTGCTCTGTGAGTTTGTGGTCCTAGTGCTAAATCAATTCAGAAATTTCATCCTGGATAGCTTTTGTGTAGCATCAGTACATATATAATACCTACTATATGCCAAGCACTGTTATAGATACTGGAGATATGGCAGATAAAATGAAGCTTACATTCATATTCATAGAATTCACAATAGACAAGACCACAAAACATAAGGAATTGGATGGGAAAAATCTCAAAAAATGTTATAACTAGACTATTTTGACCCTTCAGAATGTCATATAGAGTTTAATAAAATTAAAGCTTTAAAGGCAGGCAAGGCTTGATGGTTCATACCCGTAATCCCATCACTTAGGGAGGTCAAGGCAGGAGGATTTTTTGAGGTGAGAAGTTCAAGACCAGCTAGGGTAACACAGCAAGACCCTGTCTGTACAAAATAATTTTTAAAAATAGGTGGGCATGGTGGCACGCACCTGCAGTCCTAGCTTCTTGGGAGGCTGAAGCAGGAGGATTGCTTGAGCCCAGGAGTTTGAGGCTGCAATGAGCTGTGATTGCACCATTGCACTCCAGCCTGGGCAACAGAGCACGACCTTACCTCCAAAAACAACAACAACAAAAAAAACCAAGAATAAAAATTAAATAAATAAATAAAAAGAAGGCTACTTCTTGGAAAATGCAGCCGTTTTCTCTATCAGAATAAAGTGTTTCTTTATTCAACAATTATTTGGTGAGTCCCTAAATTTGTGCCAAGTGGCCTCCTACACAAAAAGGATACAAATGAAAAAGACAAAATCATGATCTTGGCTCTCTACATTCAACCACAGGAATCAGAAAAAAAGAAAAATAAAAATGATGACAATCATGATAAATGCTCTGAAAAAGTCTAAAATAGACTAATGACAAGAATGAGAAGTCTAGTTGAAATAGGATAGTCAGGGAAGTTCTCCCTGGGAAAATGTTATTTAAGCTGAAGTCTCAAGAATAAGGACAAAATCACTTGGAAGAAAGGGATGGGGTGGAGAGAAAGTTTCTAAATAGAGCAGCATGCGTGAAGGTCCTGAGGCCTGAAAGAGCTACTCAAGAACTTGAAATCCAGTGGGGCTATAAAATAGTGGACTGAGCCTGGAGAGACAAGCAGGAGCCAGACCACATACAGACATATGTCCACAGTAAGAACTTCAGGTTTACCCTAAGCACAAGGGAAGTTCCTATAGAATTTTAGTTGGGGAATGACTTGATCTAATTCACACTTTTTGAAAAATCCTCCTGGCTGTTTTGTGTGCAGAAGGCACACAGGAATCAGGCTCACTGACAGAGAGAGCAATGAGGAGGCCATCGTAAGTAGTGACCTCAGGAAGAGGTATGGCTGACTGCCCTAGGATGGCGACATTGCAGATAGTGAGAAGGGCATAGATGTCAGATGTAGTTTGTTTAGGGGCTTTTTCCGCAAGTCCCATGACTCTTTGTTAGGCTGTTCTTGACTTTTTCTAGGAAATAAAAATCACAAGATTTAAAGTTAACTATGTCTTCTGATATGAAAAGTCAGTGCAGGAAAGGAACTGTCCACCGCAGCCTCATAAAAACATCTCTGTGAACTTTCACTGATTTTAAGTCCACAAAGATGAAAGTCAGGGGTGTGATCCTGTCTGCTAAATAGCTCCCTTAATGCCCAAATCATGCATCACAAGGAGTTAGATTATAAAAGATAGAAACAGCATAGTTTCCCCTTTTATGAAAATACTTAGTGCATGCACTTTACTGCTTACTTGCTAAAAAAAATAAAATAAAAAATAATCTGATACCATAGTTGCAGAAGAAACTTTACAGCAACATTTAACCAAATAAAACTAATGAAAAGTTAATCTTGAACAGAGTTTAAATGAGTCCCAAAAAACTGACTTGCTATGTGACTTGGGATTCCTGTGACTTGTATTTTTTCACTCTGTGGAGTAGCACGTCCACAAAGCCAGCCTGGGCCTAGTGGAGCAGTATCCCAAAGAAGCTGGGCTTGAAAATCAAGAGCATGTGAAAAGTAAAATCAGAGTAAACATCTGATTTTTTTTTTTTCAACCTGTTGCAGAACGAGGGGCAAGATGAGGAGAGAGGCTAGGGCAAGTGCTCTCAGCTTGGAGCCTGGACCATCTGTGAGGAGTGTTCTCTTAAATCCATGTTGTGTGTCTCTCAATTCCAGTAGTATAGGTCCAGCTTTTTTCTGATAATTCAAATCTTCTGCAGCCCTATCCAGCATGGGTATGCCAGGCAAGGATGGATTGAGGAAAAAGGAATTGGAGACAGCGAAAATGGGGGCAAATGGCAGAATTGCAAGGGTGTTTGAAGTTCCTCAAGTTTTAATTTTTATTTTTTTTATTTTTTGAGGTGGAGTCTCGCTCTGTTGCCCAGGCTGGAGTGCAGTGGCACAATCTCAGCTCACTTCAACCTCTGCCTCCTGGGTTCAAGCAATTCTCCCACCTCAGCCTCCCAAGTAGCTGGGACTACAGGCGTGCGCCACCACACCTAGCTAATTTTTGTATTTTTAGTAGAGACGGGGTTTCTCCATGTTAGCCAGGCTGGTCTCAAACTCCTGACCTCAGGTGATCCACCTGCCTTGGCCTCCCAAAGTGCTGGGATTACAGGCGTTAAGCCAGTGCACCCAGCCTACAAGTTTTAATTTTTCATGTAGGAAAAAACAATTATGAAAAGATCATATAATGCATGGAGACTTCAGCCTACCTTACCACACTCTTTTACCTTTTTTTACCTTTGTTTTACCTTTAAGGGGGTGGGGGCAGGCAGGATTCTCAAGGAATACATATTCCTTTAGCTGATCCCTAGAATCATTTTTCCTGAACCTCTTTTCTCCACTTAATGCCCCCTGAAACTATAGAAAACATCATCCTCTTTGACCATTCTGTTGTAACTGTGAATGATTAAATACATAATCCAAAGAATTGGTGCTAGCGAAGGATTAACCTGGTAACAGATGAAACAGAGGGTCTGTAGCCAACTTTAGGAATCCGTTTTGTGTATCTACAGTGTTTTAAACTTCTTGGAGAATCTTTGAGGTTGGAATCTTCCCTCAATGTTGCCTTTGTGGATTATATTGTAGTTCAAGAATACTATTATAACACATATGGCACCTAGTATGTGTCGGGCAGTGTCTTACGAGATTTACTTGCTTTCTCTTATTTAGTTCTCACAATGACCTTCAAGGTCATCCAGCTAGTAGTTAGTGGCACATCTGGGAATCTCACCTAGACAGCTTGGCTCCAGATTGTGTGCTCTTAATGCGTCCGGAATTGGTGGGTTCTTGGTCTCACTGACTTCAACAATGAAGCCGTGGACCCTGGCGGTGAGTGTTACAGTTCTTAAAGGACACGTGACTGGAGTTTGTTCCTTCTGATGTTCGGATGTGTTCGGAGTTTCTTCCTTCTGGTGGGTTCGTGGTCTTGCTGGCTCAGGAGTGAAGCTGCAGACCTTCGCGGTGAGTGTTACAGCTCTTAAGGCGGTGCGTCTGGAGTTGTTCGTTCCTCCTGGTGGGTTCGTGGTCTCACTAGCTTCAGAAGTGAAACTGCAGACCTTCGAGGTGAGTGTTACAGCTCACAAAGGCAGTGTGGACCCAAAGAGTGAGCAGCAGCAACATTTATTGCAAAGAGTGAAAGAACAAAGCATCCGCAGCGTGGAAGACGACCGAGCAGATTGCCACTTCTACCTGAGGCACCCTGCTTTTATTCTCTTATCTGGCCTCACCCTCATCCTGCTGATTGGTCCATTTTACAGAGAGCCGATTGGTCCATTTTACAGAGAGCTGATTGGTCCGTTTTGACAGGGTGCTGATTGGTCCGTTTTGACAGGGTGCTGATTGGTGCGTGTACAATCCCTGAGCTAGACCCAAAAGTTCTCCACGTCCCCACCAGACTCAGGAGCCCAGCTGGCTTCACCCAGTGGATCCCGCACTGGGGCTGCAGGTGGAGCTGTCTGCCAGTTCCGCGCTGTGCGCCTGCACTCCTCAGCCCTTGGGTGGTCAATGGGACTGGGAGCCGTGGAGCAGGGGGCAGCGCTCGTCGGGGAGGCTTGGGCCACACAGGAGCCCAAGGGGCAGAGGGAGGCTCGGGCATGGCAGGCTGCGGGTCCGGAGCCCTGCCCCGTGGGGAGGCAGCTAAGGCCCCGTGAGAAATCGAGTGCAGCGCCAGTGGGCCGGCACTGCTGGGGGACCCAGCACACCCTCCACAGCCGCTGGCCCGGGTGCTAAGCCCCTCATTACCCGGGGCCGGCAGGGCCGGCCGGTCGCTCGAGTGCGGGGCCCGCCAAGCCCACACCCACCCGGAACTCCAGCTGGCCCACAAGTGCTGCCGGCAGCCCTGGTTCCCGCTCTCGCCTCTCCCTCCACGCCTCACTGCAAGCTGGGGGAGCCGGCTCCAACCTTGGCCAGCCCAGAAAGGAGCTCCCACAGTGCAGCAGTGGGCTGAAGGGCTCCTCAAGTGCCGCCAAAGTGGGAGCCCAGGCAGAGGAGGTGCCGAGAGTGAGGGAGGGCTGCGAGGGCTGCCAGCACGCTGTCACCTCTCATTAACACCCCCTCTTCCCACCCTCCAACCCCCGATCCCTGTCTTTACTGAAACATGTCTTAAATCATGATGAGTGTTCTTGTAGGAGTCTTCTTTTTTCTTTCCAGCCCCTATTTTAAACATCTAGATTTGAGCCAAAAAGGACAAGTATGCAAGGGGTTCTGAGAATGCTATTAACCACAAAATCTAACATGTTTGGGACCAACTGTCCATGGTTGCAGAGACATTGACTATCCTTTTAATCCTTACAATAATTATGAGATAAATCCTCTAAATTAGAGATGAGGAAGCTGAGACACAAAGATGTTAAAGGGCATGCCCCAAATCATACAATGGGAAGAAGGGATTTGAATTCAGGCTTACCTGCTTGGGAGCAAAACCCCTGAACCTCTGAGGTATATAGCCTTGCTAGGACACTTACCTTCTGTTTTCTCTCTGGTCTTCACTTAATGAGCCAAGAGGGTTAGCTGCTGTAGTGGATGCTATGGGACATTCTCCAGGTCTTTGCTGCATGACTGGGGCATGCATTCCCCCAGCTGCTGGAAGTGTAGGTCACGGATGAGTCCCTCCCCCCCAGGATTGTCTCCATGGGAGAGAGCCACCTTGGCCAATGTCATGGCCCTCTCTGGGCAACTCACATATAATGACTAGTTCATGGAGGGATGTAAAAGCCTGGCCCCTTGTCCTAATTTGAGTCAACTCTGAGTTCCCCATGGGCCTCTGTTGCCTTTTCATGGCAGCCCAGCTTCTCCCTCTGCCAAGTCCCGCTTCTTTCACACCCCGTACAGGTGTCCACCTTAAGACCATGCCTTAATATACTTTCCGCATGCATATCTCCATTGCAAAGTCAATTTTCTCAGGAATTCAGCCTGCGACAGCTGGCAAGAGTCCCAGTGCCCTTTCCCAACCATCATCTCCACAATATTAACTCATGTGGTAGAGAAGGGAGAGGGGAACTAGCACTTACACCATGCAAGGCTCAGTGGTAGACATTTTATATGGATTACCCCATAAACCCTCAAAGTAAAGAAATCAAGTAAAATACTGCTACTGATATAGATGGCAAGGTTAGAGAGAAGTGACTTGTTTGAGGTCACAAATTAATAGGGAGATGAACCAAATTTTTGGATACCAAAATTTAGGTAGCGTGGTAGCCTGAATAATGGTACCCTGAAGATGTCTGCGTCCTAATCCCCAGAATCTGTGAACATGTTAACTTCACATGGCAAAAGCGAGTTTGCAGATGTGATTTAATTCAGTATCTTGAGATAGGGAGACATCTTGGATTACCCAGATGGACCCAAGGGAATCACAAGGGTTCTTGCAAGAGAGAAACAGAAGAGTCAGAGTCAGAGATGTGAAGAGGAAGTAGAGGTAGGAATGGTTTAAAACCATAGTCAAGGAACACAGGCAGCCTCTAATAGCTGGAAAAGGCAAAGAAACGAGTTACCCGCTAGAGCCTCTAGAAGGAGTGGTGCCCTGCTAACCCATTTTAGCTTTCTGACCTCAAGAGCCGTGAGATAATAAATTTGTGTTGTCTCAAGCCACTGTCTGTGGTAATTTGTTGTAGCAACCATAGGAAGCTAATGTAGGTCGGCTTTTTCCACTCTCTCCCTCTTGTCCTCGTGCATCTATGTATGTGACACTCTCATCTCCCCACTTTTGCCCTGAAGTGACATGAAGCCTGATGTTTCTTCCATTTGGGGGACCCTGAGAAGCTGTATAAGCAAATATCATTCTCTGAACAGCCCTTTGAAGTGGGTCAGCCATCGGCCAGCATCTGCCTAGCTGACTCTACCTGGGATGGCGGTGAGGAAACAGGACTGAGGAAGGGAAACCCCTGTTCCGATGTTGTTAGAACCCTCCCGTACTTACCATAGGGAGCAAGTTCATCTCTTTTAATTTTGGGTTGCTTGTTTTGCTGCCTATCACTGTATTCCCATCCCTGCCTCTCTGAGATCAGGGCTAAGCTCTCTGAGAAATCTACAGCAACTTGAGAGGAACAACAGGAGTAAACATGACATCTTCATTCCTCTTCAAGGTCAAAGATTTTCCTCACTGCTAGGAGTTAGTTGGGTTTTGATTTTCTTAGGTTTATGGTGGGGTTGGGTAGAAGCCGTCCTGGCCCGTTGGGATGGAAAATAGCATTTACTGAGTCCCTCTTCAGTGTCTGTATGATCCTTATTTTACCAAGGAGAATATTAAGGCACTTTCTCAGGATCCCAAGCTAAAAAGTGGTGGAGGAGGGAACAAACCATGTCTCTCCCACCGCAAAGCCCTTAGGGGTGCTCTTTATATGCTGCCTTGACCATAAAACTTGAATTTTAGGCCGGGCTTGGTAGCTCATGCCTGTAATCCCAGCACTTTGGGAGGCCAAGGCAGGTGGATCACCTGAGGTCAGGAGTTCGAGACCAGTCTGGCCAAAATAGTGAAACCTGTCTCTACTAAAAATACAAAAATTAGCCAGGTGTGGTGGTGTGCACCTGTAATCCCAGCTACTCGGGAGGCTGAGGCAGGAGAATTGCTTGAACCTGGAGTGGGATTAGGGTTAGCACCACTGCATGCCAGCCTGGGCAACAGAGCAAGACTTTGTCTCAAAAATAAAATAAAATAAAACAAAATAAAGTAAAATAAAATAAAAATAAATAAAACCTTGAATTTTAAGAATAATGGATTTGTGACTACTCTTTCCCCAATATCAGGACCCAGTTCATAAAACACAATGCCAGTGTTGTCTACTACACTGTACTTTTCCCCCCTTCCTCTCCATTGGCACCTCTGCTCCAGATGAATCCTGTGGGGCCCCTCTGTTCATATCTCCATAAGCCACATCAGCTGTCTCTCCTGCTGGAATCAAGATGCTGTTCTCTTGCCAAGTGGCTTCATCTCCTTGAAGTCTCCCTAGCACTACTGGATTCCGGCATCCCAGGGCTCCTGAATGAAACTCCAAACCTGTGTATCCTTCCTGCCTCTTTTCAAATTCCTAAAACTGATCTTTTCTACCCATTTGTTTCTGAAACTGCAATGGTTGTCTCCGGACTCTTATTACTAAATGCAGACATGGCTGGGTGTGGTGGCTCACGCCTGTAATCCCAACACTTTGGGAGACCAAGGAGGATGGATTGCTTGAGTTCAGGAATTCAGGACTAGCCTGGGCAACTTGGCAAAACCCCATCTCTACAAAAAATAGAAAAATTAGCTGGATATGTTATGCACACTCCTAATCCCAGCTACTCAGGAGGCTGAGGTGGGAGGATCGCTTGACCCTGGGAGGCAGAGGTTGCAGTGAGCCAAAATTGTGCCACTGCAGTCCAGCCTGGGCAATTAGAGTCAGACCCTGAAGAAAAAAAAAAAAAAAAAAGAAAGAAAGAAGAAAAGATAAAGAAATTCACACATGTTAAATTACAGAATTATAAAGCTGGCAGGGTCAGGGAGAACATCTATTTTTCAGATGAAGAAACTCAAGCCTAAGGTCACACAGTTAGTTTAGTGGCCAAGTCTACTCCTTGAGTCCATAACAGCATTCTACATGCTGCCCTACACTTTCAGTCATTTATTGGGCATATTTCTTGATAAAGAGCATGAACTCAGAACCCAGACAGCCCAGGGTTCAAAGCTGGCCTCTGCCACTTGCTAGCTGTGGGAACTTGGACAAGTTTCTTAACATCTCTGTGCCTCATCTTTAAAGTGGGAATAATATCGATGCCAACTTCATAGGGTTAATGTCAAAATTAAATGGTTTAATATGTGCAGTTGTAGATAGTAATTGTTCAATAAGTGTTAGTTATTCATTATTTCATCCATGGGACTGAATGTTTTAAAGAAAGAATTGTCAAAACTTTCCTGCAATGGTTTGAGAGACTTACAGACGTATGTGAGCATTATGGCAGAATGAGTAAAAGCATCAACTTTAAAAATGAACTATGACAGTCTAAATCCTCGTTCTGGCTCCTTTTGGCTGCAAGACTTTTGGAAGTTATTTAACTTCTTTGTGCCTCAGTGTCCTCGTCTCTAAAATGGGAAAAACAAAAGTATTGACAACTTAGGGCTGTTGGGAAAAATTAAACGAGATCATCTAAGCTAAGCACCTGGTATATAATAAACATTTAATATTTGTTAGCTTTCATTATATAGCGAAAAAAACAATGTGAACTTCACTCCATTGCTTTTAGTTCAGTCATTTAGTAAGTCATGCAGAATTACTTAGTGAAAGCTCTGCATATACAAAATGATTTGTAATCACTGCATTATTTAACCAATTAATTAATATGTATTGTTCAAAATAGCCCTAGGAAGTTATCTGAGGTTCTCTATATTCATGATAAGTCTTAAAAACTCAAGGTCACACAGGGAGTTGATGGTAGAGTTAAGAAAGGAATTTGCAGTCACCTGTTTCTGTTGCTTAACTCCCTAAGATGTGCTGCTTTTCTTTTCTTTATTATTTATCTGCATCAAAAACAGTGCTTGTCTAGTTAGGTATCAATGGGTGACCTGACTGCTCATGGTCTTTGGAGGGCTCAGTCCAAAAGATCCCCAACCTGCTTGCATTCTTGCTAAGAGGAAATGTGATTCAAATAGAAATTGAGGGCACAAGGCGGGTGGAACATTCTGATCTGGAACTGGTGAGTAGGATGGATGGGATATTATGATTATATTAATAAATATCATTTTTTGTCCATGGTTGCTAGCTCCTAACTCTCATAGCCATTGTTACAGTCTTTTGTTACAATGTTGGGGGCACTTCAGGGCTCAGGAAACAAAATATCTCTCTCTGACCTTCTCCTATCCTCCTTTCACCTGCCCAAGGCAGGACTCTAACCTAATTGTGGGTCCTATGACCCTCATTCTAAAGAGGGTCCTGCCCCGTAATCTGGAGGAAGAAATTCTGCACAGAGAGGCTAAGAAGAATCTGAACAGACAGGTCTTGCTGGGTTTAGATCACACTCTTTTTGCCCAATCTCATTTCCTCACATTTGTCCATGCTTCCATCACAGACAACTGATGAAGTCTCCATAAAAGGCCCAAAGGACAGGCTTTGGGGAGCTTCTGGAGAGCTGAATACATGGAGGCTGACAGGAAGGCATAGCAGAACTCATGCACCCAGGAGGGTGGAACACCCCAAATTCATGAGGACAGGAGCTCCTGTGCCTGGCACCCTTCCAGTCCTCCCCGATGTATCTCTTTGTCTGCCTGTTTATTTGTACTTTTAAAAATATCCTTCTAGGGCTGGGTGCAGTGGCTCATGCTTGTAATCCCAGCACTGTGGGAGGCTGAGATGGAGGGGATCGCTTGAGGCCAGGAGTTCAAGACCAGCCTGGGCAACATCGTGAGACCTCCATCTCTTAAAAAAATAAAATAAAATATTCTTCTTATGAAACTGGTAAACATAAGTAAGTGTTTCCCTGAGTTCTGTGAGCCGCTCTAGCAAATTAATCAAACCTGAAGAGGGGGTTGTGGGAACCCCAACCTGAAGCCACTGAGTCAGAAGTGCTGGAGGCTTGGACTTGAGACTGGGGATTGGGGGAACAGGTCTTGTGGGACTGAGCGCTCAACCTGTGGGATCTGACATTATCTCTGGGTAGATAGTGTCGGAACTGAATTGGAGGCCACCAAGCCATCTCTGTTGCTTGGTGCGTGGGGAAAAACCCCCACATCTTTGGTCACAGAAGTCTTCTGTTGTGGTTTGAGAGCAGAGGAAACACGCAGTTTGAGAGTGTTCTTCCCTGAAACAATGGGGAACAGTGTAAAACTTGTAAAGTTAGGATAAAGAACACAGGATTTTGAAAATACTTTAAAGAGAGAAAAAGACAGTCACTCCTAGTAGAAAGAGGTCAAAAGGAAAGAATGATTCTGAAGAAAGGCTGGGCATATCGGGAGAAACACAGTGTTAGTTAAAAATTACAAACCATGTGTCCTACCTGGGCTGTCCCTGTGTTTACAGCCCATTCCTTCCCAAGGACGAGTCACTTGGCAGGGGAACTGGCCACATGCAAGGTTCCGAAGGCTTGAGCCAACTTCCCAGAGGAAAACAAAAGACTCCAGTTTAACCCAGGAGCTGTGTGGGGAACCCATCCAATGCTCACCTCACCCACCTCACCCGCAGGTCCCTGAGCGGCTCCAGGGAGATCTCCCAACAATCTGGCCACCGGCAATAACTCTACCTCATTACAGCTGAATGGGTCATTTCACGGGCAAACGTATCTGATAGGAATCAGGTCCCAGTCAGTTCTATATCCTGAAATCCCCGCTCACCCTTCCAGGCAGATGAGCCCATTTCCCCTACTAATGTCCCACAGGCAAATCAATGGCTATAGCTTCCTTTTACACAATACCTTTGAACCAGAGGAAAAAAAAACAAACAAAAAGCCGGGTATAAATCAAATTGTGTGAGAGAGTGTGTGTATGTAAACCCGTATGTGCAAACAGAACACTCAAGTACAACAGGGGAACTTGCTTTTTCAGATTTCCTCCTTGAGTTAAAAGAGTTAGTCTCTGAGGGTTTTTAAAAAAAAATTTCTAAAGAACAAACTTTTGCCTCTTGTTTTCTTGAAGGAAACATATCTTTAACCTGCAAGTGCTCAGCTTTTTAAAATGATGCTAACAAAAACAGTGAATAAATGTTGCAAAATATTATTGTTAATTGTCCTCCTTGCTTGACCTCTGACCTATCCTGGAAAAGGCTCCCATGGCACTTTTCTTATAAAACTGGTTTGTTTACGTAACACAGTGAGAAGAGTTTCAGGAAACTCATTCCAAGGACACCTTTTCATTCCAACCAAAGCAAGAAGTCTGGAAGAATGTGCAAGGAGCCAGGGACTCTGTAGAGAAATTGCAAATTCCTGACAACAAACAGCCCTCCTATATGACTTGGGAGCTTTGTTTCCAATTTGGCCTAATTTCTTTCCCCACATTTTAAAATTGGTCCATTTGTCCGGGAGTGGTGACTTGTGCCTGTAATACCAGCACTTTGGGAGGCCGAGGTGGGTGGATCATTTAAGGTCAGGAATTCGAGACCAGCCTGACCAACATGGTGAAACCCCATCTTTACTAAAAATACAAAAAAATTAGCCAGACGTGGTGGCGCATGCCTGTAATCCCAGCTACTCGGGAGGCTAAGGGAGGAGAATTGCTTGAACCCGGGAGGCGGAGGTTTCAGTGAGCCGAGATCACGTCGCCATGCTCCAGCCTGGGCAACAGAGTGAGACTCCGTCTCAAAAAAAAAAAAAAGAAAAAATAAATAAAATAAAATAAGATAGTTCTATACCAGCTGAATAGAATACAAGTTCCAGTGCTGGTGCGGTAGCTCACGCCTGTAATCCCAGCACTTCGGGAGGCTAAGGTGGGTGGATCACTTGAAGCCAGGAGTTGGAGATCAGCCTGGGCAACATGGCGAAACCCCGTCTCTACTAAAAATACAAAAAAATTAGCCAAGTATCGTGGGAGGCACCTGTAGTCCCAGCTAGTAGGGAGGCTGAGGCACGAGAATTGCTTGAACCTGGGAGGTGGAGCTTGCAGTGAGTGGAGATTGCATCACTGCACTCCAGCCTGGGTGACAGAGTTAGACTCCATCTCAAAAAAAAAAAAAGAAAAAGAAAAAGAAAAAAAAGAATTCAATTTTCATATAAAATATTACTCCTCTTTTATCATGCTACCATAAATTACTTCCAAGGATGTGGGTTCCTCCTGCTTTGATGACTTAGGAAAATGTGCTCATTGTCTGTGAACTCAACCCACCAAACCAAACACCAGCCCCAAGGAAGGATGGCTGGCCTGTGCTGGACCCTGAATGTCAACAACCAGGCATTTCTCTCAGGCTGAGAAAGAAGGGTCAGGTATTTTAAATGTCAAGGCCTCTATATTGAATACCCAGTGTTCCCATTTTAAATTTGAGAGGCATCAGCAAAGAGCATCCTGGCATGTCTTAACAGTTGCCAAGGGATGAAGGGTGATTAGGTAGATGCTGGTATCCAGCTGTTCCCCAGCTCCACTGAGGTCAGAACCAGAAACAATGCTTTAGATCACTAGGAGGGGGAGAATTGAGTGGTAATTTAGACACAAGAATAGAAAGTGTTTAGGAACTAGAAACTTCACAGAGAAGGTACTTAATACATATGTGATCAATAACTGTTGAATGGATGAATGAATGGATGAATGAGGTTTTGGAATCATCTTTCTTTGATGTATTACATTCACTCCTAAACATATTTTAGGGATGGGCAACATGTGACTCTAATGAGCAGTTATGTCCATTAATTCTTCAGCTCTCTAAGGTGGCACAGTCCCGCAAACATTTTATTGAGGGTAGCCTCTGAGGCAGGCACTGAGAATTCCTCTCAAAGCTTCATTCTAGTGGAGAGAAAGATACTTAAACACGGAGTCCTACTGACTAAGGATGCATTTATAAGGAGAAGCTACATGGAATTTAATGCAGAATATGAAACTCTGCTTCTAAATTCAACTTGTAGATTGAATACATGCATTTATTGACACTTCCTATTAATTCATTTACTCATCAAATATTTGTTGAGTGCTTACTGTATTCCAGGCACATTCTAGACACTAGAGATATGATAGCACACACAACAGACAACATCCCTGCCTTCCACAGGAAGAAAGCAGACAATAAATAAATAAGTAATGTGTCAGGGGGTGATAGATATCATGGGGAGAAATAAAGCAGGATAAGAGGCATAGAGAGAGTCATAGTAGGGTGTTGATTTATACAAGCTGATCAGGGACAACCACTCCAATGAAGTGACATTTGAGCCAGTAGGACTTTTGAGAAGAAAGGGAGCAAGTCATGCTGCTATTTGGGAGCAAAGCATTCCAGGAGGCAGGAATGGCAAGGGGAAAGGCCCTGAGCTTGGAATGAACTTAGAAACTTCCAAGTATGTCGAGGAAGCCAGTGCTGCTGGAACAGAGTGAGGAGGGGGAGAGTGGAAGGAGATGAGGTCAAAGATAGCAGAGCCAGATCTTACACCACCTTTTATCTGAGTGACATAGGAAATCACTGGGGAGATTTGGCTATAGGGGTGATGTGAAAATGACTGATGTCTAAAACTGCAGGGGGCCAGGAAGGCAGGAGGGAGACCCATCAGGAGATTATTGCAGTAACAACCGTGAGGGATGATGCTGCTGTTCTGGCTTTGGGAAGGTACTAGTAGAGATGGTGAGAAGTGGTTGGATTTTGGATATATTTTGATAATAGAGTTAACAGAATTTTCTGTGGATTGGATATAGGGTACGAAAGGAAAAACAAGAAAGGGATCTTTTCAAGGCTTGGGGATGAACCAACTGGAAAAATAGCAGTGCCATTTACTGAGATGGTGAAGGTTGTGGCTCACCAGGAGGGGAAATGGGTCTGTTTTGGACAATTTAAGTACGTGGTGCCTGTTAGACATCCAAGAGCAAATGTCAAGTCAGCTTTGGACAAAACCACTCAAGACCGGAATTCAGGCCTGGCGCAGTGACTCACACCTGTAACCCCAGCACTTTGGGAAGCCAAGGCGGGCAGATCACCTGAGGTCACGAGTTTGAGACCAGCCTGGCCAACATGGTGAAACACACTCTCTACTAAAAATACAAAAATTAGCCGGGCGTGGTGGCGGGCGCCTGTAATCCAGGCTACTTGGGAGGCTGAGGCAGGTGAATCGCTTCAACCCGGGAGGCGGAGGTTGCAGTGAGCCAAGGCCTCGCCATTGCACTCCAGCCTGGGAAACAAGAGAGAAACTCTATTTCAAAGAAGGAAAGAAAGAAGGAAAGAAAGAAAGAAAGAAAGAAAGAAAGAAAGAAAGAAAGAAAGAAAGAAAGAAAGAAAAGAAAGAAAGAGAAAAAGAAATGAAAGAAAGAGAGAGACTGGAATTCAGGTGAAGACCAGGCTGGCAGTATGAATTTAGGAGTCATAAGCACATGATTACTGTTTAAGCCATGAGGATGGCTATGGAGGGAGTGTAGACAGAGGAAAGCAGCAGCCAAAGTCCTGGGCCCTGTGGCATTTCCCCATGAGAGATCAGGAAGAGAGGTGATTCTCCCAGTTCAGAAAAGCAAAAGTAACAGGGATATAATTCTTGGCTCAGCAGTGACTATTCTTTGGCATGGTCACAGTAATCTAACTGCTAAATAGTAATTCAACTGAAAATTGTCCAGGTAACTCTATTAAGAGAAAGGAAGAAGAAAGAATAAGTATGTGAAGAGGTATAAAAATGATGCATGATCATCTCTCAAAGTAAGAATATAATAAATACATATATAAATTATAAATAAATAGGAGTATAAAGATGATATATAGAAACGCAGGTAAATATCAGGAAAAGTAACCAAAAGACTAGAAAGTGGCTTCCTTTGGGGAGTAGGAAAAGTAGGAAAGAATGGAGCAAGCGACTACTCTTTTTTTTTTTTTTTTGAGACGGAGTTTTTGCTCTTGTCATCCAGGCTGGAGTGCAGTGGCGCAATCTTGGCTCACTGTAACCTCCCCCTCCCAGGTTCAAGCGATCCTCCTGCCTCAGCCTCCGGAATAGCTGGGATTACAGGCACCTGCCTCCATGTCTGGCTAATTTTTTTTTTTTTTTGTATTTTTAGTAGAGACAGGGTTTCGCCATGTTGGCCAGGCTGGTCTTGAACTCTTGACCTCAGGTGATCCACCTGCCTCGGCCTCCCAAAGTCCTGAGATTATAGACGTGAGCCACTGCACCTGACCGACTACTCTTATTTCATTAAAACTTTATGGACTGCAGGCCAGGTGCGGTGGCTCATGCCTATAATCCTAGCACCTTGGGAGTCTGAAGTGGGGTAGGGGTGGGGGAGATAACTTGAGCCCAGGGGTTTGAGACCAACCTGGGCAACTTAGCAGGATTCTGTCTCTACAAAAAATTTTTTCAAAATTAGCTAAGCCCAGTGGTGTGTGACTTTAGTCCCGGCTACTCTGAAGGCTGAAGCAGGAGAATGGCCTGACCTGGGGAGTGGAGGCTACAGTGAACCATGATTGCACTACTGCTCGCCAACCAGGGTAACAGAATGAGACCTTGTCTCAAAAAACAAACAAACAAAACCCACAAAATCACAAAACACAAAACTTCATATACTTCAGTGGATGAATGGATAAACAAAATGTGGCATATCTATACAATGGAATATTAACCATAAAAAGGAATGATGTATTGATACCTGTTAGAACAAGAATGAATCTTGAAAACATTGTGCTAAGTGAAAGAAGCCAGACACAAAAGATCTCATATCGTATGATTCCATTTGTACAAAATATTCAGAATAAACAAATCCACAGAGACAGAAAATAGATTAGTAATTGACAGGGGCTTGGGAGAGGGGAAATGGGGTGTGACTGCCAATAAGGTACACGGTTTCTTTTTTGGGATGATGAAAATATTTGTAATTAGAATGGTGGTGATGGTTGCATCACTTTGTGAGTATACTAAAAACTACTAAATTTTATACTTTGAAAAGCTGAATTTTAGGGTTTGTGAATTATATCTAAATTTTAAAAATCATATGCTATTTGAAATGTGAAATTATACAAAAGTATTACCTGAATAAAAATTAAAATTAATTTAAAAATGATATCATTCTGAAAACCCTGAATTAGCTTTGGGATAAGTAAAAGAACCCCAAAACTAATTTAAACATTACTTTGGGATTCACATTGTTTTCATCTTGTGATGAAAGTGTCTTAAATCATGAAACATGGCTGGCCTCAGGCAGTGGCAATGACCTTGATGCAGGTAGTGGGCAGGAAGGAAGGTTGTGTCCACACTATTGTTGCCTTCCAGATCTCACACATGGGAAGCAAACTTGTGAACAGGGTTTGTTTGCTACATAATATGTGGGGCACCTTGCTCACAAAGGAGGAAAAAAGTGCCACTAAACGTGCTAAAATAGAAAGCTTTTTCCTTCTTTCTGTGGTATTTCTCTTGTCATGGTGTTTTTTTAGTTGGTATTAATGTTTTTCTAAGGAGGGAAAAATTAAACATTAAAATTATTAGTATGAATTTTAACCTTCATTTTTACATTGTACAATACCAGTTACAGAAGCAAATATAATCGCATTTCACTTACATGTAGAATCACCAAAAGCACACGATTTGTACCTGGTAGCTTGTAGACATACTTAGATATTCTGTTCTTACCAGAACAGCAAAAACACTGCATAAAACAAACTCAGCTGTTTGTATTTTATTTCTTGATATGCTGATATTCCATTAATGTTCTCTACCTTTGGCTTTGCTTATGAATAAGGAAAGACAGAAAGGAAAAGGAATTATGTGTTGTCCCATCTTTTCCTTTCCTTCTATGTCTTTATTTTCAGCATAAGTGGTTGCCTAATACAGAGAGGTAAGAAATACACAAGTAGGAAAACATGTGATAAGGGTACCTCGGTGGTTCATGTTTCTTAGAATACCTTCACCTTTTTGTGTTCCAAGTAAATACTGTCTCAAATGGAGAGCGTGGCCTTTTACGGCCCTCAGCAGCCTGCGGACTCAGTTGTTTCTCTGATACACTTACTCTGTGCTGGTTTTGAGCCTGGCTGAACTCTCATGCGTCTTAGGTCCACCAGATTCTGTGCTCGGGGGCACTCCTGAAGCTGTGTGGGAACGGGGCAGCAAGGGACCACAGTGGACACCCATCTTGCATATATCTCCTCTGCTCATGCTCCATTGTTCCATTGGACTTCACTTACAAAACATGAATTCAAAGCTAAAATTATTCGGGATTTCAAGAATGCAGCAGCAGAGCATTAAAACAAACCTGGGGCCCTTCTGAGCAAGGGATCCTTTGCAACACAGGTTACATGCCTGGAAGCTGGCCTGGCTGGTGGAACCTAATTAACATCCACAATCTCTACTTCAAGGGGGCTGAGAAATGTCTTTTTTTGCTATCTAGCTTCTGCAGTACATACATACACCAGGGGCAAGGGAAATAGATTCTGAATGCCAATCGATTGCATATGCAACAGACCCTCAACTCCTTTCCCCTTGTAGGTTTTCTTTTCTTCTTTTGGCCTTTTTTCCTTGCTTTCACCTTCTTCTTTTCCAAAAGAAATGTTCATTTCAAAACAACCCGACTATTTTTTAAATAAACTATATTCATTTCTGCCTTCCTACTATTTTGCTTATGCTTTTACTCTCTCTAGTCCATTCAGAATGCTATAACAAAATACCATAGACTGGGTGGCTTATAAACTACAGAAATTTATTTCTCAAAGTTCTAGAGACTGGGAAGTTCAATATCAAGGAGCCAGAGGATTCAGTGTCTGGTGAGAGCCCATTCCTCATAAACAGGTATTTTCTCCTTGTAATCTCATGTGTGGCAGGAGGAATGAAGGATCTGTCTGGGGTCTCTTTTTATTTTTTTTTATTTCATGAGACAGAGTCTTGCTCTGTCACCCAGGCTGGAGTGTAGTAGCACGATCTCGGCTCACTGCAACCTCCACCTCCTGGGTTCTAGCGATTCTCCTGCCTCAGCCTCCTGGGTACCTGGGATTACAGGTGTGTACCACCACGCCTGGCTGATTTTTGTATTTTTAGTAGAGACAGCGTTTCACCATGTTGGCCAGGCTGGTCTCGAACTCCTGACCTCAGGTGATCTGCCCACCTCGGCCTCCCAAAGTACTGGGATTAAAGGTGTGAGCCACTGTGCCTGGCCTGGGGTCTCTTTTATAAGGCCACTAATCTCCCATAATCTAATCACCTCCCAAAGGCCCCACCTCCTAATATCAGTGCCTGGGGTTAGGATTTCAACATATGAATCACAGTGGGGACAGATATTCAGACCATAGCTTCCTCTTTGAAAAGACTTACCGTGCCACCACCCCCACGTTGCCGCACCCATCGCAAAAAAACTTGTCACTTGTGACATCAAGTTCTGCCTTCTTTGCAAAACCTTAACAGGCAGGCTTCACACTGTAATGGACTCTGAATTTTTAAAGTACTTTTCCAACCAGAGTACCAGGCACGTTGTCATTTTGGTTTTGCTTTATTGTGTTTTGTTTTTACTCTGTTGGTTTTATCTCTTCAGCTAGATTATGATCCTTAACTCCAAAAATTATTTTCTATTTCTTTGGTATTCTTTATAGCTCCTTTTACTGCTTTGTCCATTGTATCCACTGAATGAATAATAAGTGAGTGAATGACGTGGGTGTAAATGAATAAACAAAACGGAAGCTGCAGGACGGAAGTCAGAAAATCTGAGCCTACAGTATGGCTTTTCTGTGCATGATATTTGACAAGCTGGGCATGTACCTCTTCTGGCCTCAGTTTTCCCATTTATTAAATTGAGACACTTTGGGCATCACTTCACCTTGTCCAGGACAAGTTGCATTATTGGCATAACTCTTAGAACTTCTTGGGAGAAAAGAATTATACAATAGTAGTACAATTAACTTTATCCTGCCTTTTTTTTTTTCAATTCCCACTAGGAAGGTTGAGGACATGGGAATATTTAAATATTTATCTATATTCCCATTTAGCACTATATGCTTAATGCAAAAAATAATCACTGATTCAAGTACATATGAAATCATCCTTAATTTTGCTACATCTATGAGAATAAAAAATACCTCTAGTTCATGATATATCACCAGCTTCACTGATTTTTCTGTGAATAATCCAGTTCTCCAAGTCTATGCCATGCACTGAACCTTAGTTTAAAAACTTACTCAAACATAAAAGGAGTATCAATTTAGATAGGCTATCAGTGGCTTGGAAATGACACAAAAAAGTACTAAGTTTATGGAAAAAATGGTCCTTCTATTAACTTTAAAGGAAAGGGAGATGGCTCAATGAAATGGCCCTATTCCAGTGTGAAGCTTTGATGGGCTGTTGAGTTAGGTTCCTTCCCCTCACTCCCATCCCCAAAACAGAGCCCTATTCAACCTATTTCAACAATGCCAATTCATTCCTGAGATGAATCCTCCAAGAAAGATAATAACTTGTCTATGGGAAATGATGAAGGAGACACTAATGCTTTCTGGGACCAGATGTCTTGGTGGAACTGATACGTGCCTTTTAAATTTATAATTAAAAAACATGGTGGCTCAGACAGGTTAATTGGCTTGCCCTAAGTCATACAGCTAGTAAGTGGGGGAGTCTGAACCCAAACCTTCTGTCTGTTAGACCAGTAGGCCTTCTAATATCCAGTACTTATCTCTCATTCATAGAATGGGGTGGGTGGGAGCTGCGTTACTGGTACCTAGAGGATTTAGAGAAGACCACTAAATTTGCTATTGGCATTTATCAATTCTGATCCTAAATACAAACTAGTCTATCAGAAGCATTAAGAAGTGAAAAGGACCAGGACTCCAAGATGGCATCAGTCAGCTCTGGTAGGACTATTTTGTTCAGATCCCAAAATGGGTATAAGTAGCCAGTGCCTATGCATGTAGTATGGGGGACAACAGGAGGGAAATCAAAGCTGTGTCAGAAGATCTGGAGTGCATGCTTTTCCTGGTCCTGAACCCCCATGGAAGCTAGGCCCCCCCTTTCCTAGTTTCCTCTACCCCCGGCACCTCACCTTCCATTTTCATCAGCAAAATTTTGTCCCTTCCATTTGGATTAGGTCAAATTCACAGTCCCTCAATTTTCTTCCTTCCACATCAAAATCTCCCAGGGTTTTCCATCCATTCTTCTCTTCTTTCCTCTGTTTCAGGGAACAATTGTCCTCACCCCTTTCCAGGGCTGAATTTCTCATCTGGGCTCTGGATGCCCTCCCTCCATGGCCCAGGGGTTGGTCTTCACTCACCTGAAACCCCTTACCATTGGCACCATCAGGCTTTCCTCTTCCATTTGCAGCCACTGTCTTAGCTTGAGCTGCTATAACAAAATACCATAGAATGAGTGGCTTAAACAACAGACATTTATTTCTCACAGTTCTGGAGGCTGGGAAGTTCAATGTCAAGGTGCGAACAGATTTGGTGTCTGGTGAGGGCCCACATCCCAGCTTGCAGATAATTGCCTTCTCATTATATCCTCACATGGCAGAGAGAGAGAGAGAGCTCTCCTGAGTCTGTTTTTATTAGGGCACTAATTCAATCCCGAAGGCTCCATCCTCATCACCTCCCAAAAGCCCTGCCTTCTAATACCATCACATTGGGGATGAGGGCTTCAAGCTATGAATTTGTTGATTGGGGGAGGGAAGGGAGACACAATTCAGTCCATAGCAGTCATGGTAAATAAGCTTTCTTAAAAACAAACTTCAAACCTGAAATTTTCCAAAGGGAAGTCTATACCGGTTACCTCTTTCTACCTCCCGGTCACTTCTCCATTGCTATTTGTCCCTATACTTCCTCCCAGTAGAGCCTTCTGAATACTGGATCCAGTTACTATTATTAATAACAACTATTAATCTTGTTGATTGGTCAAGTCAGTGTTAAGTTCTTACAGGCACTATCTCATTTAATCTTCACAACCCTCAAAAGACAGGCTGGTGTTAATAATGGAAATTGGAGCTCAGAGGTCACACAAAGACTTCTGAGGATCGAATTGTTTACTGTTATTATCATTATTATATTTAACTGGTTTAAATCCCAGTTCTCTAACTTATTATTAGAGCTCTGACATTAGGTAAGTCATGTTACCAATGTGTGCCTTAATTTCCTCATTTGCAAAACAGGAATGAAAAGAAGCATCTATCTCATAAGAATGATGTGAGCAGTAAAAGCGGTTATCATACATGAGTCACCCATACAGGGTCAGGCACATGATGGTGCTCCAAAAATATTGATTCTTCAATGCTACTTCATTTATATTATTCCTTCCACATCTACAATAATGCAATTTTGTCAGCCCACCATTTAAAAAACATGAGTTTTTAACCACAGTGAGACAGAATCTTGGAGCATGAATTGCATGGAATCAAGCTGTGGCTAAACAGGTTTGTGTTTTTCAACCTGGCCTCCTGAAAGCATTGCTCAGTTTCTTACAGTCCTGAAGCAGGTGGGCTAGTTATTTTTATAACCCAGTATTTTGATTAGGTGATTTATTCTCACCTTTTTCTTACCTCATTTCCTTCTTCTGGTATAACCCAGATGCAATTTCTCTTTAGCTTTATGTATTACTAGGAAGGGAGTCTTTTTGTTTGTTTTGTTTTGCTTTTTTCCCTGAGTGGCTCATGGTATACCAGTCTCCACCACAGTCATATATATCCCAGGATGACATGTGTCCCTGTACCTTGACCGTACAATTTTCCTGAAGAAGCTAACCTTTTTCCATGATTTCAAATAGTCTTAGCCTTCATCGCTTGTAGGCATTTTGAGTGTTATGACCTGTCTTTCTTTCACAGATTATCTGAGGGCCCCTGCATGCTTTCCCCAGGCTAGGCCCTTGGGTTCCGCCACTGTGAAGTGTCTCTGTTTACTTGGTCTTTTGCATAAATCTCCCTGGAGGTCCAAATCTGGCCCACTGAGGTATTTTGTTTGGAATGCATGCTGTTCTCAATTAGATTTAGCTGCTATTATTTCAAATGTGCAAGTTTCACATTAAATTACAGATCTTGCAATGCTGAGTCCCTATGCATTAAAATCCACAATTGGACTGCTCTCTCCACAGTCCCTTTTATTCCCTCTTCTCTTCCCAACACTGAGAAGAAGCAAGGTCTCACACAACTATGCCACTGTCCTTAGTAAGCTTGGGAATCTGCAACCCCTGTTCTGTCACCTGCCAGGTTAGGGATTCTTAAACCATGCTGCCATTCTGGAACAGGGGACATTTGTAACCCTAGAACAGGAGGATCCCATGTTCAGGTCCTCGTGCTCCTCTCTGCTCTAACACCATCTTCCCTGGCTCCTCTCCCTCTCTCACAAGTCCCAGTGCGTCCTCATCTTCCTCTTCACCCTCATGCCCTGCCAGAGTCATGCAGTTTTCTATGTTCCTAACCACCTCTGATGTCCAGAAATATTGCCTGACTTCATTGCTGGGTGCCTCAAGTTCTCACCATTAGTCAGTCAGACCAGGGGGTTTTGATGACGCGTTGCCTCTAGAAACACTAATGAAGGGGATTATCCAAAGCATTTGAATCAGGGTTTTAATTCAATTGGTATTTATTCAACTCTATGATGCAGTGGCAACTGGTACCAATGAAAACCAGGGTTGAAGAGCTCCAGCAGAAAAGCTCAGGCCCCCTGAAGTCACAGAAAGGCTCTTGCGTAATAAATTCTGCACCTGCTCTTTGCTAAACTTGATGCTGTATTGTAAGGCCAGGCAGTGTGGTAGGGGGGGATAAAACGAAATTGAGAATGCTAAAATGTTGGAAGGGACTTTAAACTTCACATAATTCAACTCCCCCAATTTACCCATGAAAAAAGTTCTCCTGACCCTGTCAGGTGTGTTTTCCCTCTAAATGAACCATGGGGCCATGCCCTTGTGAGCTTATAGATCAGTCAGGGAGAATGAGTACTTTAGAAAATTTGCAGTACCGTGGCCAGGCTTCCGTAGATGTGCGCATGTCCAGATGCACTGGGTGCATGTGTGTGCATACATGTTTTATGCCTGGGTGGGTGGATGTGAAGGTGGAGTATGGAGGGTGCATCAATAAGTGTGCAGGTATTTAAGGGCTGTAAAACAGCTTAAGTGGAAAGACTTTATCTCCTATAACACAATAAAAGAAATGTCTGAATAAATTCAGTCATTTATTTATTCATTTATTTATTTGCGACAGAGTCTCACTCCGTTGCCCAGGCTGGAGTGCAGTGTGATCTCAGCTCACTGCAACCTCCTCCTCCCAGGTTCAAGCAATTCTCCTGCCTCAGCCTATCGAGTAGCTGGGACTACAGGTGTGTGCCACCACACCTGGCCAATTTTTGTATTTTTGGTAGAGACAGGGTTTTGCCATGTTGGCCAGGCTGTTCTTGAACTTCTGACCTCAGGTGATCCACCCACCTCAGCCTCTCAAAGTGCTGGGATTACAGGCGTGAGCCACTGCACCCGGCCAGTCATATATTTAGGAATCTATTAAAAGTAGCCTCCTGTAGCTTTAGAGAAATCTCTTACCACAAATGCTGATTCGTCTGATAGACTGCCACCATCCAGAGAAAACAAAAACAGGGAGAAGGCTTGATTTTCACTGCATCGGGAGTGTGTGTTTTCAGGTTCAGAAGTTTTATGCAAATAGAATTCATGAGCCTACCATAAATGATATTCTTCCTGTTGGGCTACATGCTGGAGTCCTGAGTCTTGATCTCATTACACTGTGGATACTTGAAACCATCTATTTGAAAACTTCTATTGTGTGGTCTTAAAAATTGCTTGCAGGCAATACTGCCACTGGAATAGCAATTTGCATGTTCTTATTCCACCTTCCTGACCTAGGCTTTGAAGAGGCAACTGCTGGGGACTGTTATTGGCTTCTGGTAGAGAGCACAGAGGGCTCCTCAGGCAGTGATATTACCCTCTGAACCACCTTATTTTGGGCTCAGGTTGGCCAGCCCAGTAGTCATTAGTAGCATTTCTCTCAAAGGACTCTTTAGGGCAGATCTTGGAATGTCTTTTTCTGTTTCGGAATGTCCTTTTATCTCCCTTGAAGATTCTTCTCCAATCTGTCTTCTGGGAATCCTTCTCTGACCCCACCTCTCTACACCCACCACGACTGGGTGTTCCCATTTTTGTTTTCCCAAACATTCATTAGAAATGGTGCTCAATAACTGTTCCTGCTTTAGGACAGTGTGTTAGGATCTGGGGGCCTTCTGTTAGCCAGACTTGGCCCCTGCCTTCTCTGATGCCTGGTCTTCAGGAGACAGACTTGTAAAGACACTGTTATCAATGGCAGGAAAAATACAATCATAGAGGACCCTCAAAGAACCCAAGTGGTTCACAAGAGGGAGTGGGTTGGGAGAGATGAGCATGAGGCAGGATTAGGGAAATTTGACAGAGGCAATGTAGAAGCTGAGTCTTCTTTTACTGAGCACCTACTAGGCAGCAAGCCCCCTTCTAGGCCTGCTGTCATTGGAGCTTACGTTCTAATAGAGAAAGACAAATAATCCTTGCCTCTTCCTAGATTTGGGTGGTTGTTGCCAATCCTTGGTATTCCTTGGCTTATAGATGCATCACTCCTATCTCTAACTTTGTCCTCTCCTTGGGTCTGGAGACTCAAATCTCCCTCTCCTTCCTCTTAGAAGAACACTGTTCACTGTATTTAGGGCCCAGCCTAAACCCAAGATAATCTAATTTTAAGTTGTCTAACTTAATAATACCTGCATTTGGGAGGTCAAGGTGGGAGGATCACTTGAGCCCAGGAGTTCAAGACCAGCCTGGGCAACATTGTGAAGCCTTGTCTCTAAAAAAAATTAAAAATTAGCTGAGTGACATGATGCATGCCTGTAGTCCCAGCATCTTGTGAGGCTGAGGTTGGAGGATCACTTCAGCCTGGGAGGTTGAGGCTGCAGGGGGCTGTGACTGCACCACTGAACTCCAGCGTGGGCAGGAGAGCAAGACTGACTCAAAAAAAAAAAAAAAGACAGGAAAGGAAAGGATATAGAATAAAATAAAACAATCTACAAAGAGCCTTATTCCAAAGAAGATCATCTTCTGAGGTTCTGGGTGGATGTATTTTTCAGGAGCCACAATTCAACCCACTACAGGCACATAACAACTTTATGAGATAAGAAGAGCCCCAGTTTTTTCTAGTTTGCAAGTGAGAAACTGAGGCACAGAAAAGATGAATAATATGACCAAGATCCCTATGGAGGTAATAGAACCAGGATTCAAACCCATGCAGTCAGTCTCCAGGGACTTTCTAAACACTGTGCTCTTCTACCTCTCCACACCAATCTGAATTTTCTACTTGATTTAGCTAGAGCTTCTCTATCTCCTTTCCCCACTGGTGAAAGTGTGTTTAAAGGGTGATCTTCAAAAGATGATGTCCTTCTTTTGTAGTCAAAAAGAACTCAGAGAGTGTGTCCTCCTCAAATAGAAGGGGAGGGGAAGAGAACAGACCCTGGAAGGAAGGAAGTGTGAAAGGGCAGGGGGAGCTTGTGGCTGTGCTTCAAATGTAGCAGGTAGACAGCCATCAATTTGGTCCACAAATCTGGGCAGCACTGTCTAGAACACTAGCAGCCACAGGCAATCTGTGCTCAGTCTGCAGGTGCTGAGGCCAATTTTCCAATAGATGAACCTGACTCTTCACAAATAACAAATAGGGGACTGGTCCTCTCTCACATGCAAGGAAATCATTGTATCTCATAAATGACTCCTCTTGCAGCTCCCAAAATCTTTCTCCTGTGACACTACTGAGCACACATTATGTGAAGACCTCACATGTATTTGTTGTTGTTGTTGTTTTGTTATGTTTTGTTTTGTTTGAGATGGAGTCTCACTAACTCTGTTGCCCAGGCTGGAGTGCAGTGGTGCAATCTTGGCTCACTGCAACCTCTGCCTCCCGGGTTCGAGCGATTCTCCCACCTCAGCCCCCAGAGTAGCTGGGATTATGGGTGCATACCACCCCGCCCGGCTAATTTTTGTATTTTTGGAGGAGACGGGGTTCTACCATGTTGGCCAGGCTGGTCTCGAACTCCTGACCTCAAGTAATCCACCCGCCTCAGCCTCCCAAAGTGCTGGGATTACAGGTGTGAGCCACTGCGCCAGGCTAACAGCTTCCATGTGGAGTCTCACACAGCCCCCTAAGCAGGACACAAACACTCTGACTCCTGTCCTGGGCCCTGTTACAGGAGGCCTGAGCTGCCCACGTGCACTGCACTTTGCACACCGGTACTATATCGTTGAACTAAGTGAGCAGCCCTCACTGCTGTCATCTCACCAGCCATTTCCCATCCTCAGTAGCTGGGAGCGGAGAGCAATTCCTGTCACCACTGGGGACCCGTCATTACATTCAATCTCTAAAGGCCCTGGGTCTGAGCTCAGCAACAATTTTTGAAAGCTATTTGGGATGGAGTAGGTAATGTCAGGGGTATGATGTGGAGAGAAAACATGACATTTCGTATCTCAGTTAAGCTGGTTTATTAACGAATTCTGTCTCTTGCTGGTGGATTGTTTTCCTCAATTCTGGAGTCTTGGGTTTAAGGCCATTCTGAGGATGACAGATGTGATTATTTAGATACATGACTGCAGTTCGAGAGTAAATGCTGATGTGGGAAACCTTTAAAAAACAGTGTATGGGGCCGGGCGCAACGGCTCACTCCTGTAACCCCAGCACTTTGGGAGGCTGAGGTGGGTAGATCACAAGGTCAGGAGTTCAAGACCAGCCTGGCGAATATGGTAAAACCCCATCTCTACTAAAAATACAAAAAATTAGCCGGGAGTGGTGGTGGGTGCCTGTAGACCCAGCTACTCGGGAGGCTGAGGCAGAAGAATAGCTTGAACCTGGGAGGTGGAGGTTGCAGGCAGCCGAGATTGTGCCACCCCACTCCAGCCTGGGCGACACAGCAAGACTCTATCTCAAAACAAAACAAAATAAAAACCCAAAAAAAAACCCAAAAAACAGTGTATGGAAATAGTGTTTGTAAAATGTTATCTTTTGTGTAAGAAAGGTAGATATTACTATATGTATGTATTTTTCAAAAAAGAAACAGTGGTAGAATAAACAAAAAAACTAAGGCAAATGACATCTCCAGGGGAGAGAGGGAATAAGGTGGAGAAGATAGAGATAGACCCTAGACTTCTCTGAATGTGACTTATGTGACTTAGGTGTCTTATCACATGGTTTTGGCTTTGAAACGGTGTAAATGTTTTAGATATTTTTTATGTTAAAAATTCCTAAAACATCAAAAACAACCTGAAACAAATGAACCTGACTCTATGTCAAATTGGTGGCTAAATCAAAGAGTAGAGAATTACTTCAAGGAGGGTGATCAACCCTCCTGGTTTGCCTCGAACTATCCAGGTTTACAGTTGGCCACCCCAACAGGTGATTATAAAACCTACATTTTGGCTGTACATCCTGAGTAAGACATATTCTAGGGACAAATAAAAACCACAAAGAAATATTTAACTACGTTCAGTGTTTTATTGCTGTATTGTATTGTAAGACCATTATAGTATACCTATATATAAGTACAGTAAAGTATAAGATAAATATATAATTAAGGTGGTTAGGAACCAAGGTTTCCATATATAGGAAAAAGGATAAAATTAAAGAAATTATGTAAATCTTGTAAATGCCAGCATGAACTCAGGATTTGATGCAAATGTCCTACCTTTGCCCACTGAAAAGCCTGAAATTAATGATGACTCTGTAGCAAGGAACACCTCTAGCTCTTAGATTGCAGTCTGTAATTACCAACCTCCCTTTAAAAAGAGTCAAAGATCACTAAAGAAATGACTGATTTCAGATCTGGGGCCAGAAATGTACAAGATGAAACTAAGCTATCTAATTGTGCCCAAAGCAAGGAAGCAATCAAAGATTGATAAAGTCATGACAAAAGAGCACTGGATTCATCTTGAAGGGGCTTACATTGGCCTGAAATGAGACATTTGAGCATCAAAAGGAATAATGACTGCCATGGATTGAAAACTTTAACTATATAAAAATTATAAGCTCATCCGAAGCAATCAAAAACAAATGTCTTTGGTAACTCCCTAGGGCAACAAATCATTACTTGAAAATAAAGGGACAGAATCAATTTCTTTTTTTCCTGCTTTTCCTGTATAAATTTTATTTCAGGGTAACCAGATAGTTGACAAGAAGAAATTCTTTTTTATAGAAGTATTACAGTTAATAAAATTGAAATAAGTAATTGAATTAGAAAATCAACATTTTGGAATCTCTAATGAAAAACAGATTTGGGCAATCATTGTCAACAATTGCCAAAACCACAAAATAAAAAGTTAATAGGAAACTGTGTAGTGGATGGATCAGGCTAATATCACCTGAGCCCACTGATCAATCTTTAAAAAAAAGTAAAACAATCTTAAATATACAGAAAAGTTGCAAGTACAATACAATGCCTTTTTTGGTCCTTAAGAGAAATTTGTCCACATGATACCCCACCAATCCTAAACACTTTAGTGTTTATTTCCCACAAACAAGGACCTAATCCCAGTAAACCACAGCACAACCATCAAAATCAGAAAATTAATATTACTATATTAGTGTCAAGAACTGAGAAGGGTCTGAGTTTGTCTTCTACTTTCAAACTGATGTTAGTCTATTGTAGTTGCATGGATGCTGGCAGAAGTCATGAGATTCCTGGGTCAGAGACAAAGCACTTTATTACTCATTACACAGCAAGTGGCATGAACAGCCTATCTGTGTCAGGTCTCCTTGCCTCCAAATTCCATCCAGGCAATATGAAAAGCTCCAGATCTTTGTACTTACACATAGAGAACTGCCTTACAGGAGAAAAACCCTGAGCTTAGGGAACCCATCGTTTATTTATTTATTATTTTTAAACTTTTATTTTAGGTTTAGGCATACACGTGCAGGTTGGTTATATAGGTAAACTTGCGTCACAGGAGTTCATTGTACAGATTATTTTGTCACCTGGGTACTAAGCCTAGTACTCAATAGTTATTTTTTTTCTGATCCTCTCCCTCCTCCTACCCTCAACTGTCAAGTAGGCCCCAGTGTCTGTTGTTCTCCTCTTTGTGTCCATGAGTTCTCATCACTTAGCTCCCACTTACAGGTGAGAACATGCAGCTTTTGGTTTTCTGTTCCTGCATTAGTTTGCTAAGGATAATGGCCTCCAGCTCCATCCAAGGGAACCTATCTTTTATAATGGGCAGTAAGCATACCTGCCCTTTGATCTGGAGAGAGGGAGACATTGTTTCTATCTTGTAAGACTGAAAGCCAACTTGCCCTTTGCTCCAGAGAGAGACCCTATCTCTGTCTTCTAAGGCTGTTTGCTATCCAAACATTCTTGCAAAGCTAATCTGGAACAAAGAGAAGAGAGTACCTCTGTGAGATGTGCACAAATGTGAGAGAACCACAGGTAACTGTCTCCTAATACTGCAGTACTGGTAGCAGTTTTCTTAATTTTAGGCTTCCTAGAGGAAGTTGTATCTAATGGGAGTCATTTTTAAAAAAGGGTTAGCTAACAGATATTCGGGGATAGGAGATACAGGAAGCGAGTATTTTAGACAGAGGAAACAGCATGGAAAAGAAAAGCCCAGGAGGCTTTGGAGGCTGGGGAGGAGGAGGAGGCTTCAGCTGAGGTCAAAGAAGCAGGTTTATTTTGAAGGGTCTTGTAAGCCTAGAGCTGCTGTTGGTACTTGATCCTGAGTCCTTGAAATGGTTTAAGCTGGGGAGTGGCATGATCAAATGTGTGCTTTAAAAAGGCCACTTGGGCTGCAGCTGCAAGTGGACTGGATTCAGCCCAAGGTTAATTTTTTCTGCTTGGTTTCCTGTAATCAGGTTCAGGGAGATGGGGATGCATGTATTGAAATTCTGCCACATGGTAGATGGGGCTGTCTTTGAATATGAACATATTTGAGGTCAATCTCACTGCCCCTCCTCCAATCTCACCCTCCAGCGTTTTGATCCAAGTGCCCACAGTTCTGATGAATGTCAAAGGCAAGCTTGAGGAGGGAAGAGGAAATGATTAGTCCTTTACACTCCAGGTCAATTTACTAAGGATGAATTCTCCAAATGATCAGCCGGATTTTCAAGTAAGTTCTCCTTGTTTGTCAATTTACCTATTTCTTTTTAACTGTTCATAATGTTTATATTAATTTGTTTTGGATGGAATTATTTTTAGCAGATATTAAAGATTTTCATGCAATATTAATTGATAAATTTGAAGATTTACTTTGGTTTAGTTTTCATTTGAACTTAGTTCTAGTTTATTCTAGCTGTTTTTCTGCGACCAAATTTCAATATATTCCAGATTTTTCTATATTTTGGGTCAATGACTTTGGGGAGTGAAAGTTTCATTGTTATTTCAAATGCATGCATTTTGGAAGACAAGGATTTAGAAATGGTAGAGCAGGTTTCTCTCTTCCAATACTTTTCATTCCAGTTCATTGCCTTTTGTGTATCACTTAATTCACAGATTTGTTAATCAGCTAGTTCAAATAAATATTTTGCCTGTATTTCAAGCACTTGAGAAGGGATTAGTGTCTGAAATGTGATCACTCACAAAATTGAAATTCAGTTGAGTTGGATTGACAAATCTGTTACAAAGCAGCTGGGGTGAACCAGCTGCAGCACAACTAAAACTAAAACTAAACTCTAACTTCAGCAGCAAGCAGAAAACCTGTAAAGGCATTAGAAACCATTTCACATAACTAATTTGCTATTAATTTTTTTTTTTTTTGAGATGGAGTCTTGCTCTGTTGCCCAGGCTGGAGTGCAGTGGCACAATCTTGGCTCACTGCAACTTCTGCCTCCCAGGTTCATTCCATTCTCCTGTCTCAGCCTCCCAAGTAGCTGGGACTACAGGCGCCCGCCACCACACCCGGCTACTTTTTTGTGTTCTTAGTAGAGATGGGGTTTCACCATGTTAGCCAGGATGGTCTTGATCTCCTGACCTCGTGATCCGCCCACCTCGCCCTCCCAAAGTGCTGGGATTACTGGCGTGAGCCACCGCGCCCATCCCCTGCTATTAATTTTTTTAAAAATTATATATGTTTTACTTTACTCACAATCTAGAGAATTGAATTAATCATTCTTACTTCATAAAACACCATAATCATTGACCCATACACGGTCCCTGTCATGTTTGATTTTATTTTGTATATTTCCCCTTCATCTCCAATCTCCACTCCCATTCCCCACCTCCACAGGACTCAATTTAACGTATTCATGATATGTTCTTAAAATGCATGTACCTTTTCTGTAGTGCTATGTATATATTTGATTTCAATTTACACACATAGAATGGTGCTACAAATCTTCTGTTTCTTACCCTGTTTGAAGGGTCTACACATGTTGATGTTTGTACATTTAGTTCATTACCCTTGTTAAAGCAAACTAAATATGGCCTGAGAAGTACTCTATACTTCTATATTTGAGTCCTTGCGGATGACTACAGACAAAATTGAAAATGTTACTTAATAGTATGCACCTCTAACAATGGCTGAGTGTTGGCCAATCCCAGTAGCCATACTTCAACCACTCATAGACTGCTGAATGTTCAAACTGCGTTTAAATAAGGCAAATGCCCAGCTCTAACCAATCTCACTGTTTCTATACCTCACTTCTGATTTCTGTACGTCACTTTCCCCTTTTTATCTATTAATTTGTTCTGACCACAAGGCACCCCTGGAGTCTCTGTAAATCTGCTGTGATTCTGGGGGCTGCCCGATTCACGAATCATTCATTGCTCCATTAAACTCTTTTAAATTTAATTCGGCTTAAGTTTTTCTTTTATCAGATGGTGTCAGAAGCGGTATCCGAAGTGGAGCTTCTAGCGACCACTAGGAGGGCTGAGTGAACACGCAAGCTACCTGCAGGACCCACTTGTCTCAGATTTTGGAGCTCCGTGGATTTGTGTTTTGAGCTCTCCGAGTTTCTTTGAACAAATTTCTGATCCAAACTGGGTTTGGAGTCGCAACAGAAACTGGACTGGGTCCACGAATGGATTTGATCCAGAAATTAACTGGCTTGGATCAAGTTAGAGGCCTCTTACGTCTGACTGGGTGAGAAAGGAACAGGTGATAAGCAGTAATATTACAGGGGTTATAAAATTTGGCTTTTGAACATTCACAGGGATTTTTGCATTATATCCCTTTGTTTCATTTTTCTTGCACGCTTAGGTAGGAGAAAAAAAATCATTGGCTAAGTTAATCAAGAGAACCTGAGCATAAAGCCAATATTTGAGGTAAAAATGGGATCCTTAATTTCTGGAAAACCGAGTTCCTTCTGGCTTATACTTTAGGCCTGGGAGGCAGTGAAGTCTTACAGAAACAGCAAAATCTTACTAAAGATACCTTACAGTGGAACATTCCCAAAAAACAACAATGCATTGAAGTACATTTAAAAAATGAGGGCTCTTGGTAAAGTCCCTTTTAGCTGAGAAAGGGTTTGGAACTCCAGCATGTCAATTGCTATTCTCTTTGGCATAATCTGCCTTGCACTCTTTGCTGATGGCTGTGGGTGACAGGATTAGGCATGTACAGGATCATGGGACATGGGGAGCTTTTTCCTCCCTAAAAGGGGAAACTTTAGAGATGATGGGGCTGTTGGAAAAGATCCATTTGGTACCAAGAAGCAGCAGCCTGAAATTTTCAGTGTCGCGGCAATAGGTGGGTCTTTCTGTGGCCTCCCTGATCATTTCACCTTCCCCACCTTGCCACAGGCAATGCTTTTCTCTCTCTCCTTTCCCTTTCTTATGTTTTCTATTACTCAGGGAGACCACCTTGCCCAGAGACCACAGGTTGAAACTCCTGGTTGGAGGTTGGATTAACAATGATGGGGCCCAAACAGGGGCAATTTTGAGCCTTGCTGGTTTGACATTGGGTGCCAATCACAGTGGCTAATGTCTATGTTTTTGTCACACATATTTTACTCTGGCCAGGACAAAAAAAGATAATTTTCCTTTATGATGTGGCTTTGCCCCAGTGTGATGGTGTGGCAAGCTGAGTCACTAGGGGCGCTCAGGGAAAGCGTACCCAGAAGCCTGGCATCCCGGCAAAAAGGTAAGAATTTCTTACCAGTTAGATTTCGGGCTTCTCTCTCTCTCTGTGCAAATGGTTGAATGAACGGTAAAAATTGCGTTTATCTCCATTTTGTTTTACGTCCTTGGGAGCTTGACCTTGTAACCATCTGGTGGTACTTTCTCTTGGTTTCCGCCTTCCAGGGAACAGGAATTTTAGGGCTTATGTCATAGTTAGCTCTAAAAATTATCTCGAGTAGCTAAAAGCCTTTGCAAGCTCAAAATTAACTACTCTAGATTCCTCCTGGGAGAAGTCATAAAGATTGCCCCATGTTGTAGCTCAGTAGCTAAGGCTTTGCTCTTTCATATTGGTGGTCTGGGTTCAATTCCCTGCCTATGAAGTAAGTTGCGTTTAGTTTAATATTTGTATGACCTTGTCTAGTTTCTTCTCCATGTACTATCTAATTTTCCTTTCTCTGAGCACCTGGGAGGTTACCTTTGGTAGAGTTCAAAAGCCAGAAATACCAGCCGTTTGGCCTGGCTAAAATTGGGTAATAAAAAATTTTAAAAGGACTTTATTAAAGAGTGCTATGGTTAAAAGTCAGCTTAATTAAAAGTGGATATTGAAGCTCTAACTGCCTGGACTTCTTGGGAAAAACAGAAGGCACCAGAAATCCCTTTCTGGCCCTCTTCTTCCAAGGGCTCCACCCAAAAGCCAATAACCAGTTAAGAAACATAAAAACTGGCAAAATAAAAAATCTTACAACTACTGTGGTAATCTTCTTCTGTCTGTCTGTAAAATTATATATGTGTTGTGTGTAATGTTTATATAAAAGAGCTCTGATTAATTGGCTTAAACAAAAATAAGCTCAAATTAAATATTTAGAAAGCAAAATAAAAACCACTTTAAAGATTATTGATAAAATAAAGACATTTTTGTCTAAATTATGCAGGTCAGATATTAGATTTGCTAAATGCTTTAAGGTCATAAACTGCTTTGACTTTTGAAAATTGTTCAATTTATTTTGGAGACATTACATTCTACATAAGGCCTGGGGATATATGGAATTAGCCATGCCCCTTAGCTATGCAAAGAAGGCTATAAAGAAAATAGATTTTATATAAGAAAGGATGTTGTATGGTAAATTCTTGTCCTAAAGTAAAATGACTGGTTGTTTAAAAAGAAGGACGTTTAGGGCAAGTCACTCAGAAAGTCTAAACATGTCTTACATAGTCTGTGTAAGTCATGAAAGAATTTATGAAAATAAATTTATGCCAGAAATGTATAATTTAAAGGTGATTAGGGCTGGGGGCAGTGGCTCACTCCTGTAATCCCAACACTTTGGGAGGCTGAGGTGGGTGGATCACGAGGTCAGGAGTTTGAAACCAGCCTGACCAACATGATGAAACCCATCTCTACTGAAAATATAAAAATTAGCCAGGCATGGGGGCGCACACCTGTAATCCCAGATACTCAGGAGGCTGAGGCAGGAGAATCACTTGAACCCAGGAGGTGGAGGTTGCCGTGAGCCGAGATGGCACCACCGCACTCCAGCCTGGGCAAAGGAGCGAGACTTTATCTCAAAAAAAATAAAAAATAAATAAAAATAAATAAATAAAGGTGAATAGGCCTCCTAAATGATTTATAACATGCCACTATGACTGTACAGCTTGCCTATTTTACAGCTAGGTAAGGCCTGGGACATGTGGAGTTAGATGATGGAAAGAGTCAGACCTTATGTGCATTTCTGTCTGGGTCCTAGGCTCCCCACCTAGTACATAATTAAAATCCCTTACTTACCAAGATTTTCACCAAAAGTAAAAGTCTCTAAGAGTTAACATTGTAATATGCAATTGAGACTACTGAAAAAATGAGTTTACATACAAGGCGTGTAAGGAGAATAAAATGTATTTTTGTAAGAGATTATAAGAAGGTATGGGAATGTAAATTTTTGCCTCGGTTAGAGGGTTAAAGCATTGTTTTAAATGAAATAAAGCTAAATGTTTGAACAAGTTGTGGAAGGTTTATAAAAAATTAATTGTAAAAAATTCTATGTGTGGACATATTGGCTAAAGTTAAAATGGCATTTTTCAGTTTTTTTCCATAAATTGAACATTGGAATAAAAGCACAACAGAGTTTTCTTAGAACATTGTTCTGGTCTGAAAAAAAAATGTAAAAGGTTATAAAATGTTTATAAAAATCTTACCTTATGGTCAAACTAATTAAACTTAATAGACTTATAAAATGTTATTAAAAAACTAGCTTTATCATTAAAAATACACCAATGGAAACATAAAATTTGGTTTTCTCTTTTAAAAATAATTTTTATGTAATATTAAAAGATAATGAAAGGTTTTTGTTTACCTTTTAAGTAAACTACAAAAGAAAAAGGGGGGAAGGGAAAGAAAGACAGAGTCAGTTGGCTTCATGCTATCTCCACTGGGTCTTATTTAGAAAGCTGTGTCTCCTCTCCATCAGAATAGTATTTTTTCCTTTAAAAAATTTTTGAGTTATCATTTTGGCTAAATGAACGACTTACGGTAACCTAAAATTCTATTTTGTAATATCCAAAGTTTTAAACCTTTGCTATTTAACAGACCTTTCAAAATCAAGCTTTAGATTATCATGCTAAATCAGCCAATACTAACATTGTTTAAATATACAATTTGAATGAACTCCATGGTCTAAGTCAAATTACCTCTGATAACTTATTAGTTATCAGTGCTATGCACCTAAATTGGAGAAACAACTGGTATTCAAGAGGACATAAGTCCAATGTTAAGCATGGACTCGTGAAGAACCAAGACAGCCGCCTTGTCCTTCCTGAGTGCTTAAAGCTTTTGTTATTAAAGGTTCTGCATTCCATGACTCGTCATGAAAAAGATAAAATAATCCAAATTGAGTACATTGATGTGGTGACTTATAAATTGCAGTAATAGTTTAAAACCAATGTTTGGTTACATATTCCTGGGAAGACAATCAAAGGTTCAGGTACGTTTGGCTACTTGATGGTCCATTTAAACATTTATAAAGGGATTTCATTCAATTGTCATTTTCAATGCATGTTTTCTGGGGGTATAAAAGCTTTCCCATGCAAGAGGGCTGATGTTATAACAGTAAATTATTATGCTACAGTATATTTCACCAGGTAAAGAGAGTTTTTATGGTTCACTGAGGATAATCCCTTCACAATCTAGAGCCCGAAGATTGGATCTTCTGAGAACATGAGAGAAAGTTTGTCCTTGCCATTCACACTACAGCAAAACTTTGGAGCCTTGAACCTTGGGTTCATAATCTCACAACTGACAAGGGCCCCTCCACACTCCTGGAACTGTACACCCATTGGAACCCTTAAGGTAAAAGTAACCAGGAAAGTTTCTCCCCAGAAGAAGATGGCATCTTTTATGTGAACAGCTTTTTCCAAGATCACTGATCAAGACTTCTACTATCACAGACTCTTATCTTTGAATATTTTTCCTTGTTATGCCTCTATGAACAATAGAAATGAAAAAGGGGTCTATTATGTGCACTTACAGGGTATACTTTATTTGTGAAGGATTTTGCAGCCATGAATAACCATATGCTTTAATAGGTAAAAGATGAAGGCCCAGTGTAGGTGAGAAACTTTGATGGTACATATGTTGCCTCATAATCAGTCAAAACTCCTCATGAATTAAAGAGAACATTGCCAAGAGGCCTTCAGTCCTGTAGAAGCATATCATTTGTTAGATCCTTTTTCCATGGTTTAGAATAAAATAGGCAATAATTAGAAACGTCACCCTCACAATAGGCTCTACAGCAAATTCTACTTTAAAGGCTATCCTTACACAACAGACTTTAAATTCTCTTGTGAAAGTTATGCTAAATAATAGAATTGGCTAAGCAGAAAAGTACCTGTGCAGCTACTGACACTTCTGGCCTATGGAGAAATACATCAAATGTAGATTACAAAAATTCAGTTGTAGGGGATTAATGAAAAGACCACTTGGTCAAGCGAGTAGACTCTTCATCTAGCTCATTCTTTAATCTATTTTATTTGATGTGGTTTGGTTTATGGGGACCCTGGGTAAGGAGCATACTCCAAACCGTTGGTATTATCCTCCCAATAGTCATAATCATAGTCTTTCTGGTGCTCTGTATTCTTTCAAAGATTTTCACTGTTCACATGCAACCATCTCTACAATGTCAAATGGTCTCTTTTCAACTGGAATGACAAAAGCTGAAAGAAATGTGTGACCATGAGGACACTGTAACCTATAAATGATGTACTGAGACCGGAAACCCAAAATATGGTAAATGAGAGTGGCACTAAAGCCCTAAGTTTGGGTCACACTCTCGCCTAGTGAGAACCTGGCCAAAAAGGGGGAATTTTTAAAAAACAAAATTATGGGAAGCCATTATTTTGGACTTGAGCTCATGCACTAGGCTCCAAAAAACCAAACCAGGATAAAATGGAGTCACTTGTGCTAAATGTGACATAATCAAATTAAGGCTTTGAGAAAGCACATAGATCCTAGAACAGACCAGGTTTTGTTTTTCTCCTGTAAACAGGATGTTCCAGCATACGGAAGCACCCTCTATTCAGTCCTTATTCCTTCCTTGCAAAACCCACTGTTCTAATGTTTCCCAGTGGGTTTCAAAACCATATAAGTACATTTATGATAGCGATAGTAGCATCAATAACTAAGATTTTGATCAATCTCTTAAAATTGAGAAAATGACCAAAAGAGGGAACTTGTTAAGGCTAACTAAATATGGCCTAAGAAGGACTCTGCTTCTGTGTTTGAGTCCTTGTGGATGAACTGTGACCTAGCTTAATAGTAAGTCAAAATTGAAAACCTAACTTAATAGTATGCACCTGTAACAATGACTGAGTGTTGGCCAATCCCTGCGGTCATACTTCAACCACTCGTAGACTGCTGAACCTTCAAACTGCATTCAAATAAGGCAAACACCAAGCTGTAACCAATCACACTGTTTCTGTACTTCACTTCCAATTCCTGTACATCACTTTCCCCTTTCTGTCTATAAATTTGTTGTGACCACAAGGCATCCCTGGAGTCTTGGTGAATCTGCTGTGGTTCTGGGGGCTGCCCAATTCATGAATTGTTCATTGCTCAATTAAACTCTTTTAAATTTGGCTGAAGCTTTTCTTTTATCACCCTGGACTACTGCTTAGTATTCCATTGAATGCATCCAGCCCATTTTACTATTCATCTCCTAGAAATGGCTTCCTAAGTTGTCTACAGTTCTCCTTCTCTCTTCTACCATAACAATTTTTATCATTTATTTATTAATTTATTATTATTATTATTATTATTTTTGAGATGGAGTCTTACTTTGTCACCCAGGCTGGAGTGCAGTGGCGTGATCTCGACTCACTGCAACCTCTGCCTTCCAGGCTCAAGGAATTCTCCTGCCTCAGCCTCCCTAGTAGCTGGGATTACAGGCACCTGCCACCCTTTTTGGCCAGGTTCTCACTAGGTGAGAGTGTGACCAAAACTTAGGGCCTTAGTGCCACTCTCAGTTACCATATTTTGAGTTTCCGGTCTCAGCATATCATTGATAGGTTACAGTGTCCTCATGGTCGCACATTTCTTTCAGCTTTTGTCATTCCAGTTGAAAAGAGACCATTTGACATTCTAGAGGTAGTTGTAATTTACTTAGTAGAGACACGGTTTCACCATCTTGGCCAGGCTGGCTTGAACTCCTGTGCTCGTGATCCACCTGCCTTGGCCTCCCAAAGTGTTGAGATTCAGGTGTGAGCCACTGCACCCAGCCATTATTTTTTCTGAGACAGAATTTTGCTCTTGTTGCCCAAGCTGCAGTGCAATGGTGCAATCTTGGCTCACTGCAACCTCCGCCTCCCAGGTTCAAGTGATTCTCCCACCTCAGCCCCCCAAGTAGCTGGGATTACAGGCATGCGCCACCATGCCAGGCTAATTTTGTATTTTTAGTAGAGACAGGGTTTCACCATGTTGGTCAGGCTGGTCTCAAACTCCTGACCTCAAGTGATCCACCCACCTCGGCCTCCCAAAATGCTGAGATTACAGGCATGAGTCACCGCCCCCGGTCCCATAACAATTTTTAGATGCACATCCACATCCCCTTACAGACAGATGAGATGGTTTCTCTACACACCCAGGAGGTGGATTGCTACATCATAAGGCATATTCACATGCAATGTCACTAAATACTGCTGGCTTGCTTTCCTGAATGTCTAGCTAGCTCACATACCTACCAGGAGCAGGGCTGCGATTAGCATGAGAGGAGGGAGGCAAAATTTAAGGGAGAGCCAAAAGACTTAGTGATCAAGGTAAATAATACTTTAGTGCAATATTTTTAAAATTAAAATTCATGCAAAAACATTTTGATGTGAACAATAAAATCAAAATTTTAAATGAAGAGAAAAAACAACAAAGGGACACAGGAAAATGTTGGAGATGATGGATGTGTTCATTACTTTGATTATGATGATGGTAACACAAGTTTATACATATGTCCAAACTCATCAAATTGTACACATTAACTATGTGCAGTGTTTTTGTATACCAATTACACCTAAATACAACCAGAAAACAAAATTTTAAAATAAAGACAACATCCAACCCTACACTCACATGACTCTCAGATCCACCTTCAAAAATGGACTTGGTGCCCCAGTGCTGGAATAGTCATCAATGGCAGCCCTTTTGGGAATGTTCTCAGCTGGAGAAAATCACCTCGCTCAGAGTCATGCCTTCCATCATGCGCTGCCCGTACTAATCAGTAGCTGACCATCTGATTGAAAGGGTATAAATAACCAGTTCATCTCATGATGGGTCAACTTTGAGGGGCCACCCAGCTTCAGTCCTGGTGAGGCTAGATGGAGCTTTCTTTTTCTTTTTTTCCCCAGCTTTATTGAGGTATGATTGACAATTAAAAATTAAATAAATTTAAGGTGTATACATATTGTTTTGATAAATATGTACATTGTGAAATAATTACAATCAAGCTAATAAACATATCCATCACCTTACATAGTTACCTTTTGTGTGTGTGTGTGTGTGGTGAGAACACTTAAGAGCTACTCTCAACAAATTTCAAGTATACACTATTATTAACTATAGTCAACATGCTGTACATTAGGTTTCTACAACTTACTCATTATGCATAACTAAAGTTTTGTACCTTTTAATCAACTTCTCATTTCTCCTGCCCCTCAGCCCCTGGTAACCACCATTCTACTCTCTGCTCCTAGAAGTTGACTTTCTAAGATTCCACATGTAAGTGAGACCCTGCAGTATTTGTCTTTCTGTGCCTGGCTTATCTCCCTTAGCATAATGTCCTCCAGGTTCATCCATTTGTTGTAAATGCCAGGATTTCCTTTTTTTTTTTTAAAGACTTAATAACATTCCATTGTATATTCTTATCCATTCATCTGTCGACAGTCACTTAGGTTGTTTCCATATCTTGGCTATTGTGAATAATGCTGCAGTGAACATGGGTATGCAGATATCTCTTGGACATGCTGATTTCAATTCCTTTGGATATATACCCAGAAGTGAGATTGCTGGAACATATGGTAGTTCTATTTTTAATTTTTTTGAAGAACTTCCATACTGTTTTCCATAATGCTTGTACCAATTTACATTCCCACCAAGAGTGTACAAGGATTTTTTTCCACATTCTTGCCAACACTTGTTATGTTTTTGATAATAGTCATTCTTTCAGGAGTGAAGAGACAATATTTGCAAACCATACATCTAGTAAGAGGTTAATATCCAAAATAGACAAGGGGTTCAACTCAATAGCAAGAAACAAAAAAAACCAACAAAAAAATGGGCAAAGGATCTGAACAGACATTTCTCCAAAGAAGACATACAAATGGCTAATAGTTATATTTGAACAGGTGCTCAACGTCACTAATCATCAGGAACTGCAAATCAAAGCCACGAAGAGATATGATCTGATGCCTGTTAGGATGGCTGGGCTTTCTTTGGGACAGCACTGAAGCTCCTGTACTATTTCCTCCTACACCCTTCCTTAGATGTTTCTCCCACTGGTGCTTACTAATAAATGCTTTTCATGCTAAGCTTATGCTGAGAGTCTGTTGCCCAGGGATTGCAACTAGTGTTACTTGCCAATATTTAGTATTATCTTTCGGTATAGTATTTGCCATCCTGATGTATTTAAAATCAAATTTCAGTGTTTTTTCAATTGCGTTGCTTTCATTACTTGTGAGTTTGAACATCTCTTTATATGCTTTTTGGCTATCAGGGCTTTCCTGTCTGTGAATTCCCTGTCCATATCCTTTGTCCCTTTACCATTTTAACTATAAACTTTATGATACAGAGTTGCTAATGAATGGATAATTTGGGGATCTGGCCATTCAGTGATTTGGTTTTTAGCAATTAAGCTTTCAGCAAATTAGCTTTCTGTGAATTCCACCAAAACAACTTTTGGCTAATGAAAAGTTTGATGACTTAAGTGAATTGATAATTTGGCAAAGTGAATTTTGGTGAATTGACTTTGAGTGAATTCATTTTTGTTAAGTTGGCTTGCTTCTACTAAGGATTTCTGCACTGTTCTCTCTCCTGAACTATCTTCTTCGAAAACTTTCCATGAGGTCTGTAGAACCCATGATGGGGGGAATGTACAAGGACAACCCCTGCCTCTTTTATTGTTTTTTAAAGTAAAGTCAGGTTCTCAATATGTTGCCCAGGCTGGTCTTGAACTTTTGGGCCCAGTGGATCCTTCCGCCTTGGCCTACCAAAGTGCTGGGATTATAGGCGTAAGCTACCATGCCCGGCCTGACCCCTGCCTCTTAATCAAAGCCCTCTACTGTTCTTTCTCTTCTTCCTGTTTCTTCTTGTATCTGATTACCGTGCCCCTCTGCTCAATACCTTTCAGGTGAGGTCACAAGGTCAAAGTTTCCTTGTGATGTTGTCCATCTACTGTCACCCTTACCTCTACCAGCAATAACACACTCAATATTATCTACATTCATCCATCCCTGCTGCTCCTCAGGCTCAACATGGTCCTCTGCCATCACAGAAAAACTGCTTGAATGGGCTGACTAGAGCTTTTGTCTCCACTTATTGCCTCGTGTTCTCGTCTTAACCGATTCCTAATGGAATTCCATTCCCCGTGCCCAGGTGAGATGGCTTGTGCTACATGTCCAATGGCTCCCAATCAGTTGAAGTCAGTAATTACTGGTCTTACTCACCCAACTCACCCAACCCTTCAGAAACACACTTTTTTTTTTTTTTTTTTTTTTTGAGACAGCATCTCCCTCTGTCACCCATGCTGGAGTGCAGTGGCATAATATCGGCTCACTGCAACCTCTGCCTCCTGGGTTCAAGCGATTCTCCAGCCTCAGCCTCCTGAGTAGCTGGGATTACAGGCACGTGCCACCACAGCCGGACTAATTTTTGTATTTCTTTTTTTTTTTTTTTTTAGTAAAAATGGGGTTTCACCGTATTGGTCAGTCTGGCCTCGAACTCCCAACCTCAGATGATCCGCCTACCTCGGCCTCCCAAAGTGCTGGGATTACAGGTGTGAGCCACTGCTCCCAGCCCTTCAGCAATACACTTTCAACAGAACTACTTGTTCCTCTTGAAATAGCGTCAGCTCCTGGCTTCTGTGAGAGCCCACAGTGGATTCCCTAATTCCTCTTTCCTTTTGTGGATATCTTCTTCTCCACTCAACCTCTAAATATGGGGGCCCTCTAGGGCTTGAAACTGGGTGCCTTCTCCTTCATTTATGAAGGAGGAGCCCTAGAGGGCTCCTATATTCATCTTCCCTCTCTAGTAGATTTCATTGAATGTCGTGGTTTTAACATATTTATGCATTATTCTCTTTCTTGTCAAGCCAAGCTCATTCCCACATTTGAGCTTGTGTATTAGTTGTTTCCCCAGCCTAGAACAACTCCTCCCCACCCACTGCCAACAAACCTCATCATTGCATGTCTGACTCCTTCATGTCATTCAGACTCCTTCATGTCATTCAGATGTCATTTTAAATGTCATCCCCTCAGAGAGGCCTTCTCTGACTCTTCAACTTAAAGAAGCTGTCCAGCCAGTCTTTAACACATCACACCATTTTACTCCCTGCACCACGCTGATGATTTTATGACTTTTTGTTATTCAGTACTTTCTTTCTCTCTACCCCAGAGAGAACATAAATCCCCATGACAGTACAGATTTTATCTGTCTTATTAGGCAATTAATAAGTAAACAAATGAATTTACTTTAAAACACTTTGACATATACAGTTTGATGTTATGGGCATGCTACTTCGGTTAATCTACATGCAACCATACCTAAGGCTAATGGCATTTTCACCGGGAATGCAAGGTCAAGAAAATACTGGCAAGCAATCTAATTTGAAATTCCATGATCTGGAGCCTAGAACAGCTCTGCCGAATAGAAATAAAATATAAGCTACATATTTTATATTAAATTCGCTAGCAGCCACAATATGAAAGGTAAAATAAAACAGGTGAAATGGATTCTTATATACATTTTATTTAATCCAATATATACAAAATATTATTTCAACATGTAACCAATATAAAATGATTAATGAGATATTTTACATTTTTTGTTGCTTTGTACTATTGAAATTTCTGGTATATATCTTACACTTACAGAACATCTCAGTTGGACTTGTTGAATTGAGAACAATTCAATAGCCACACTCAATAGCTGAAGCACTCAATAGCCACATATAGCTAGTGGCTACCGTACAGGACAGTGCAGCTCTAGAGAGTCTGCAAGTGCTTCTGTTAGCTAGATTCTTTTTTTTTAACTTTTATTTTAAGTTCAAGGGTACATGTTCAGGTTTGTTACATAGGTAAACTTGTGTCATGGGGGTTTGTTGTACAAGATTATTTCATCACCCAGGTATCAAGCCTAGTACCCATTCATTATTTTTTCTGATCCTCTTTCTCCTCCCACCGTCCACCCTCCAATAGGCCCCAGTGTGTGTTGTTCCTTTCTATGTGTCCACGTGTTATCATTTAGCTCCCACTAATAAGTGAGAATGTACAGTATTTGGTTTTCTGTTCCTGCATTAGTTTGTATTAGCTAGATCTTGATCAACATTCAAGGTTGTTCAAATCAACATAGTGAATGTCTGACATGTTTTTTCATTGGTGTAATGATGGCTTCTTATATAGCAAGAGAGATTCTTGCAGTGGGCTTTCATGGTTGAAATTAAAGATATTAAAATGTGGAATGGCTAAAATATTGCAGAGACTTTTTTTACTCTTGTATGCACAGAGTCTAAGAATTAGGAGATTTGCACTCTTAGGGATGGCACTTGAAGCTGAGTCCCTAAACAGTTCCACGTCCAGCCTTTGGATTAGAAGGATTTATGGTTGCCTGATGCCAGCTCCAAGGTTGACAGAATCCTGCCTCTGGAATGTGATTCTGTCTACTGGACAGCACAGGGGTGATCTGAGCACACAAAGCACACAAAAGGACAGAGAACTGCCAGTTCACCTAACCGACAGAAGGAACTGTTTTGTGCTTCCTTGTTAATGACTGACTGTTTCTTTAATAAATATCTTATATTTGGCAGATTTTTTTTCTTCTGAACCTTGCTTTCATTGTGGTGGTAAGAATGGAGGAGTAGCTAACTCTCACCTGCCTGAAACTTCTTCAGTGAGAGCAGTGATTGTTTAGCAAATTGCACTGGAGTTCTATATGACCTGGTAGGCTTCAGGGAGTCCACAGCACAACTAATTCTCACAGCTAACCACTTTTTCTCAGCCCCTAACTCTCAGCTGTAGCCCGACCTTCTCCACAGGAGGCTTCAGCCTCCTTCCCTTCATCTCTCACCTCCTGTTACACCTTTTTCAAAGGTCCTCAGCATTGTAATTATTATTAGGTATGTATGCATATTATATTGTAATTATTTTTATACACTGGACTGTTAATTCCTCCAAGGGCAGGGTTCATATCTTTTTATCTTTGTATGACTAGCAAACTCAAATCAATGCTTTGCTCTCAATATGCATTTAGTAGTCATTTGCTGGATGAATGAACTAATGAACCGCAGAATATACTCCGTTTAATGCCAAGGAAATGCTCAACATGGAATGAGGCCATGAGATGTGCCCTGCCTCAGTGCCTTGTAATCGAAGTAAGACAATCAACAGACAAGAAGGAGAGCAGAGATGGCCTGAGGTGACAGAAAGTCACAGGAGTTGGTTGCAGTTTTCTTAATTTCTCCATTAATGAAAGTGGTGGGTTTTTTAATTTTAATTTTTTTTAAATTCATCATCTGACTTCATTTAGCTAATTCAGTCTTTTCCATCTTTGAGTTGACTAACTGGATCCTGGCTATGACTGCCTTTATTAGTTTGCTAATAACTTTGTTGAATTTAGGAGTCATTAATTGCTTGTTAATGTTTGCAAGTTTGACAAACAAATGTAAAATATTTCCCTTCATTCAAAATTTGATCTAAAAATTAATTATATTACCTTTCTTTGCTTCCGGGCTTGCATGTTTTCACATCAAAGGTATGCTTTATTTTAAATTAAGTGATTTTTACAAGCTTCCTCTGAAAATTTAAGAAGGGCATTTGCTCTTTTAATCTTAGTAATTACATCCGTGGTTTTGAATTAGCTTTTCTTTTTGGATGCTGGGTTGCCTTTAGCGTTTTGCTGTTTCTGTGTCTTCTGTATCTAGACATACTCTGTCATGATGTCCATGCCTTTTAGTTTTTAATCCCCTCCAGAGACCCAGCTATAAAGCTAGACTCTTTAAAGATTTTGTTACCTGCTCTGCCTTTGGGAGAGTGCCCGCTCTGTGGCTTTTTGAAGCTATCCCCACTCTCTTTTTTTTTTCGTTTTACACTGATGTCTACACTCCCCTGAAGGAAGTTATTTCTATTGGCTTCACTCATTCCTGTTACCCTAGTGACCTACTCCGATTCAAGAAGGGAAGAATTACGACTTCCAGTTCCAGAAAAAGAATGAAGAGAAGACAAGTCAGCCCATCAGGAGGCTACTGAAAGTGTTGGCCTCAAACCTGGAAGTTTCTGATCTGCAGCTAGAAGCCTTGTGGCAAAGCATGTTCTTCCCATCGTGAGACTGTGGCCAGTCTTGTGAGGCGGAAGCATATGACTCCTTTAAAAGTAGAGATCAGGAAACTTTATGAAACTTTATGACATTTCTTTAGTGTTTAAAGCCAGACACACACAAAGCCTTAAAAGAAGAGAGAAAACTGACTAACGAATGGCAAATAATCATGTTTATTCAATGAGAAAAAAAATGTGAGTGACAACCGTAATGAATCATCTTTCTCATCATGTTCTCTACGTTGATTGGAATTTAAAATAAAGAGTAGCTGGATTTTGTTCATTGGTTAGGAGACTGGGCTTTTGCAGGTCTTAGATTTTTGCTTTTAGCAATAATTGAATCATAGGATTGTAATATTGAGATGAGCGCTGGATGCCAGCCAGTCATTTAGGCCAGTGGTTATCAAACTGGGACCTCATGGCGGGAAATGCTTCAGGTACTCCACAAATGTTTGATTCATATTTCATTTTTCAAATATTTGTAAACCTTAGACTTAAAAAACCTGAGACTTAAAAAAATTACACATACATCCAAATGTGCACTATGGCAAATTTAACACATTTAGAGACCGTCGACACAATACACGCTGTAGGTTAGTTCCATTTGTATAGACCTCAGAATGAAACATCTGTCAGCCGGGTGCAGTGGCTCAGGCCTGTAATCCCAGCACTTTGGGAGGCCGAGGCCAGTGGATCACCTGAGGTCAGGAGCTCGAGACCAGTCTGGCCAACATGATGAAACTGTCTCTACTAAAAATACAAAAGTTAGCCAGGCGTGGTGGCACGTGCCTATAATCCCAGCTACTCAGTAGGCTGAGGCAGGAGAATCTCTTGAACCCGGGAGGTGGAGGTTGCAGTGAGCCGAGAATGCACCACTGCACTCCAGCCTGGGTGACAGAAAAAAACTCTTGTCTCAAAAAAACAAAAAAAAGAAACATCTGTCATCTCTGTGAATGTATTTGCATTTAATAGATATATGTCATTGATTAAAAAGGTCTGAACAGGCCTTTATAAAATTCAGGCTCACCCACATTCACCCAAATTTTAAAGGGAAGCATTTGACATCAGCTTAGCATGTGTCATGTTCATTTAAGTGTCAGACAAGGCCCAGCTGCTGGTAACAGTTTGTTATCGTGACACAATCTTCAGATCTGCAAAATAAGAATAGTTACCATTTATTGCATGTTTATCATGCACTGGGAAGAATGCTAACTAAATAGTGACTGTTTATTTGCTCATTTACTCATAATTCATTTAATAATATTGTCTCCCTCATGGTGTTTTTATAATGATTAAATCAGAATATGCACATGATTACCTGAGTATAGTACTTGGCACTAGGAAACATTAAAAAAATTAGCTATTATTAATTCTCACAACATTCTTGTGAGAATTTTTCCCCTGTTATATTATTTGTAATTCACTTACAAGTACTTCAGTGTAGTATGTCCTAACTTTAATCTCTTTATCCTAAAGGCTAGTAGTTAACACTTGCAGTTTCTTAAATAAAAATATACGATCTATAGAGTTAGTTTACATTTCAAAGACTCTAATCCATAACTCATATCCATAATTCAAATTCATAACTGTCTTTATTTCTGATCAACACCAGAAGTTTTTCTAATTAGCATTATGGATATAGAAATGACTCTTCATTGAAGAAATGAATAGTGTTCAGGCAGGAGTGAAATGACTGGAAATATTGAATAGGCACTCCTGACCTGGAATATACAGGAAATAAGAACCTACCTAACACAATAGCCTACACCCTTCAAATAGTAATCTGTGCTTAGGATTCCAATTACTTCTGGGTGTAAGACATTTAATGGAGGATTATGTCACCTGACCAACTAGAAGTTTAGCTGAACCTGCTGCCAGACTAGTGCTGCACCAGCCTGAAGTAAAACGTTCATGCAAGGTACTGTCAAAGTGCCTAAAAGGGCAGAGAGTTGGCAATTCACTGAGCTCACATAAAATAAGATGGAATGATTATTTAGTAAGTGCTTGTGTATCTGGCAGAACCCGGTCATTTTGACATACTTCCTATGTTCAGCATGCCATGGGAGAGACCTACTTCTACCTATTAGAGGTTACCTCTATCTACCCAAAATAATTCAGTAATTATTCATGACAATTTCCACTTTACCAATGAAAAAATAAGTCTGGAAGAGGTTCAGAATTTTGCCCAGGGTCAATCTGCTGGTTAATGGTAGAGCTGAGCCGCTTCATGTCAAAGCTTGTGCTTGTAACCAACGTGTTCCACTGCCTCTCAGAAAGAATATTTGCTGAGTGAGTAACTGCCATGTGATGATAATATCATATCATAGATTGTTCTGGCAGTTTCTGTAAGCTTTGCGTACTTCTAGTCTGACTTCTGGATTATGATAAGACAGGCATGTGCTTGTTAGATACTGTTAATGATTAAGACTTCAAACAAAATGTCCTGCCGATCTTCTCTCCAGCTTCTGAATCAGTTCAGCTGAAGAGTGTCCAGAGATATCAATGATGTTCTGGCATTTCTGTAAGCTTTGGTACTTCTAGTCTGACTTCTGGGTTATAAGACAGGCATGTGGTTGTTATTGTTAATAATTCAGACTTCAAACAAAATGTCCTACTGATCTTCTCTCCAGCTTCTGAATCAGTTCAACTGAAGACTGTCCAGAGATATGAACGAGGACAGTGAAAACACTGTACCATTTGCAATACTGTGGGCCAAAATAAAATAAAAATATAATTTGAATATTAAGATTGATATTAAATAATATCTGTCATTTATAATTTCAGATATCAATTACTTATCTTCAGTAATTATTCTCATGAATGACTTTATATCAAGTAAATATCATATATTTGAAATTGTAAAATAAGTATATATTAATACAACATAACTCTAACAGTTTATAAACTGGTGTGTAGTATAAGAGATCTGTTTCCAAAAAAGAAAGAAAGTTTTAAAATCATTTTGGGTGGTGATATAATAGCATAGGCTCTGGTTCAAAACTTCAACATTGATCATTCCAGTTGTGTGAGATTTGGTAAATTACTTAACCTCTCTGAGCTTTTGTTTAGTGATGTGTGAAAAACATAATACTATAGAATTGGAGAGATTCCTGTGAGGATTAAATGAACTAAAATATGCGTAGACACATGGCTTCAATAAATAGAAACCATGTTTCATTAACATTCCCATTATTCTCAACTCCATGTTCCCCCTAAGGCAAGAATGTCCTCTCCGCCCATCTTGGCCTGTAATCACTGGTTTCCTCGAATGCTTCCAGTAACAGAGAAGTCACTACTTCCTATTCCACTGAGTCCATATCCATCCCTGGAAAAATCCTTACCAGCTGGTTCTGGTTCTGCCTCCTGAACTGCCTCCTGAACTGGAAGCCTACTTCTTACATCCACAGAGCAGCACTATTTAAAGTGACATCTTCACATGAGATGGAAGGGCCAGCCAAAGAGAATAACTTGACTTCAGCTTCCCCTGTCTGATTACCTAAAGCAAGTTACATAGAACTTGCCTAGGGCATAAACCAACTTCCTACCCACCTACATGGAGTGATTATACATCAATAAACTGGGCTCTCAAAATATGCACACTAAAGCCAGGCTGGGAGTGGCTTTCTATGCAGGGCAATTTGCAAAGTCAGGGAAATCCTTGCCTTTGTGACTCTTCTGGCTGTTTGTCCTCAGGAGGCTTGAATAAATACAAATTTCCCTGGAATAATAAACATCCTAATAATTACTGTGATTATATTATGATCTTATTACAATAGATAGTAAGGCAAATATGCACAGGGTAGGAGAGGTGCCCTGATCCCAGGAATGTCAGATAACCATCACGTGATGGTCAGGTGGCTGTCAAAACTATCTCTCTAAAATAACAATTGGTCACAGCCAGTGCCAGGGAAATGCAGTCTCCCAGTAAATAGAAAACACCTAAAGTTAGTGATCAGAAGCTTCCTGATAGGATCTCAGGAGTTGGGCGAGTGGGCTTGAGCATGTACACTAAGAGGCAAAATGGTGGAGTTTAACTGGTATATGACCTTCCTCTAGAAACACTTGACTGATAAAGGAAGAATGCCTCAAGTGAGCATGTACACAATTTCAGTAAACACACTGCACATGTGGCTCCTCCCAAGTACTGGCAGGCCACTGCACATGGAGACAGCCCACCCCAAGGGAAGAATCAAGGGAGAACGGATGCAACACCCCAGAAGCATGCCAACGTATGAAACCCCTGCTCTAATACTTTTTAACGAACTTTCACTCCTGCTCTAAGACTTGCCTTTGGCTATGCTTTAGTTAGTCTACATTTTATATACTTGGACTGTGTGAGCTTTCTGTAGCTCATGTGGTCCTGGTGACTCATGGTTTTATAGACTCAATTACATTGCAAAGAGCTGGAGGTCACAGCACTAGCTCCCATCGCTTCTCAAGTGGCAAGCAAACAGCAAGGCAGAGAGCAGGAAAGGACAGCATTCAGACCCTTCTCAATAGGAACTGGAACTGCAATGTGACCAAGGAAAGGCAAACACCAGAGACCACCTTGTTGAATCTATGAAGCCCATGTTGATCAGCTTTGTTGTCTCCAGCACTGGAACCAATGCAACCAAGTATCAGGATTGACACGCTTCTGATGAATAGCCTCTTGCAGTGCTATCATCAAGCCTAAATGAAAACTCTATCAAGGTTATTTGCTGGGTCAACTGAGGCTAATTAATCAGCTCCTGGGCTTTGGCTATGCTGTAGCTAGCCTACATTTTATATACCTGTACTTATAATTTAAGAAGGTCAGAAATCAACCACACAACCTCTCAACAAAACTTGAGGCAAGAATCCAGGTTGCTGCAGACCTGTAAGAATCCTCTACTGCTAACAGTCTGTTAGGAACTACACACACATCATTCTCATTTCATGAATGATGAATCGAGGCTTAGAGAGGTGCAGTAGTTTGCATGAAGAGCCACATGTAGTGGTGGAGCTGAATTTCCAACTCTGTCTTGATGACTCCAAAGCCCACATTCTTATCTCCTCAACAGTAATGAGTCACTGGAGTCCTAGTGATGTTTCTTGGTAGCTAATTTCAGCATGAGAGAGTAGAAAGTTGTCTCTGAGTTAGTTGTTACTTTCCAAATATAACAAATATTCCCATTTTAGTCACTACATTTAGCCAACCTGAAGTTTTGATATTTTTTGATTTTGAAAGGTGGTAAAGGAATTCTAAGAATATTATTTCTTCCCCTGAGGCTCAAAAATCAAATTCTATCTGGAATGAAAAAGATAATGTGACCTTTAGAAATTTTGATTGTTCCTGAATGGCACCCACGCATAAATTCGCCCGAACTGTTGCTGAGCGCCTTCAACTTCTGTGGGGACTGTCAGTGAACACATTTGCCTCCAGGAACATTAGATCCTTGCTTTTGAAGAATAAAAGAGATAAAGACATGTTGGGGACGTGGAATACCTAATATTCCAATAATTCTTATTTTCAGAAGAAACGTAGCAGAATAGGGTGGTTTGGAGTGTGGGCTCTGAAACTCAACAACAGGTTACAATCGTGGTCCTGACCACTTATCAGCAGTGTGACCTTGGATGTGTTCCTTCACTTCCCTGGGCTTTCCCTTTTTTGTCTGTAAAATCAGGGCAATAATGGTGTGGAGTTGATGTAAAGGTTAAATTAGAATACAACTCCTTAAACAAGGCTGAGCATGTCATAAATGCTTTCTAGGCATTTTCTCTTCTTATTTTTACTCCAGAAAGGTTGTGACAATTGAATGGTTCTATGTGGTAATCTACAGTACCTTCAAATGAACCTATGTGTATGTGTAAGTTAACTTTTCCTGCAGTGAGGGGAGGGAGTGAGAGAAGGGAGTTGGTTATTGGTTATTTGGTATTTAAAGAACCTAATCAGGAATCTACCCCCAGAGGTGGCTGTTTGAGCATTTCAAATATCCATTAACAGAATACACACCAGAAGGTTTGTTAGCCGGTGTAAGGGATATAACACATTTTTTTTTTCCATTGGTGACATTAATGTTGCTCAAGATATGTCATTGACTAGAAAGTTTCAGTAGGCCATACTGCCGTTGCTGGAAGGGGTAAGAATCTGGCACCTTCAGAGCTGCATATCCATCCTGGACTGTTTGGTCTTGTGTTCATCTCGTAGTTCAGAGAGGGCTCTGTTTCTCTGACATATTGGGAGCATTGGCTGATCCACCATTCAGAATGTCGGGGAAAGACTCCGAGTGAGCTTCTCATTAAAGGTGTGGTCAGAAGTCCTGAGACAAGTAGCGAGCTTTTCCAAGCTTACAAGAACAGCCTGTGTGACCGTTTTTGTGGCCATCTGCTAATAAATGTTTGTACTTTAAAAATAATTTGGCTGGGTGTGGGGTCATGTGCCTGTAATTCCAGCTACTCAGGAGGCCGAGGCAGGAGAATCACTTGAACCCAGGAGGCAGAGGTTGCTGTGAGCTGAGATAGAGCCATTGCACTCCAGCCTGGGCAACAAGAGAGAAACTCCATCTCAAAAAACAAAAAACAAAAAACAAAAAACAAAACAAATAACTTGGTCCAGGATATGTTTTCATTGTAACATATCACCTTACTAGATGGTACACGGTATGTTGCGGGGAGGTTAGAGGAGAAGGAATTTATGGCTTTTTATCCATCTTAATGGCCAGAGGAGACTAATACCAGAATAACCAGTAACTGTCACATGACCAAACTAGCTGAGGTGAATTCTCAACAATGGATATCTCATGTAAGGAGCCTAGTACTGTGCTTGACACTCTCCACCTCCCTCTCCCTGAAATCCTGCCATTCCTTTCAGAGAGCAAGCTGTCAGGCTTGCGACCAATTTATTCATTTGTTCATAATCCAAATATTTATCAGGTGCCCACTGTGTGCCAAGCACTGTGCCAGGAGCTGGAAATATATGTATTAGTGCAAAACAAACAGCAATCCCTGCCCACATGGAGCTCACATCCCAATAGGAGAGAGAAACAACAAACAAGGAAAACAGCTAGTGGCTCCCTCTTCTATCCGCCTCTTCTACCCCCCTGAATCCTGCATCAGTACTAGAGAGCAAGACGGAGGTGAGGCCAGCTTTGCCAGTGGACACAGGAGCTGTTTGGAGGAAGCTGCTTCCTTATGAACAGATACAAGCAGGGGGCCAGGAAATGGTTTGTCCTCATGCTTCAGATCAATTCTTCAATGCACACATGCAGCAAACAAGAAAGCAAGAAACAAGCAAAAAATACCCTGCTTTTAAAACAACAACAAAAACAAAAATAAAAACCCACAAAGTCATTAAAGAACCAACTTGGACATAGTGGACATTAGGATGTTGTATTTGTTCTGGGTGCAGACAACAGCAGATATAGCTCTCTCTACCTCCAGGGGACCACTGTCCCCTACAACTGGTTTTCTAGGCAAAGATGTGTCCTATTTGAGGAAAAAAAAAAAAAAACCCTCAAATTCAAGATTCCCGTTCAACATTCAGAAACGGACGATCAGCCCTCATCTAGCCTGATTCTCAAACAGCTCCTCACCACTTTCTTCGTATTTCAATGTTGATGCAAGAGCTTGTTCAGTTTCTGTTCTCTGAGTCCCCTCTCCAGCCCACTTGCCTTCCTGTACTTCCTAGGTAAGTGACCTCTTTTCTCCCAGAGACAGTCTTTCTTTTCCCCTCATTGTTATATAAAGCTCCTGGGCCTCCACTTTTTTAATATTCTAAGATTATTCCTTTGTCTTTTATAATCCTGTCTCCTGTCCCCTTTAATAATTACATTCACTGACATCCATTAATAAAAATAAAAAGAGAGACTAAGTTAGGATTTGAGTGTGTGACCCAGAAAAAAAGTCATTTTGGTGTTAATCCAGGCACAGCTGAGGCTTGCTTTAGGAAATGTATGACCTAGACTTTTGAATTTAGAAAACAGATTAATTATACTATGGTTATTCATATCAAAAAAATTATACTGTTACCGATGGGAGTATAATATCAATTTTTAAGGAAAAAACAGTGAGATACACTGTTTTAAATAATGAGCCCCTGGAGCACTGAAAACAGGATTTGATTTGTGCATATTATACTTACAAATTTTGAGGACAATGTATTTTATAAGCAAGTCACGTTAGTATAATATTCAAATAGAAAAGCAAAAATTTTTAAAAATCTGGATTGGCTGGAACTTGTTTGGAGTCACCATTGTCTCACATGATCATTAGTAATTATTTTACATATTGAGATAAACAGAACCTTCGCATTTATTAGTTACTTACTTTAATGATCAAATATTTATTCAGCAGCCAGTTATTTGTGGGGGATGGGTTCCAAAAAAATATATAAGACCAGGTGCCTCTTCTCAAGATCACTTACAGTGTAGCTGTGAAGTTAAACCATATGCACAGAGAAAGTGAATCAAGATCTCCAGGAGGGCTGGAGAGTGGTGCCTGATGTGAGAGAATCTTCTTAGTCTGAAAAAAGAACAAAGAGGCTATGGTAAGTGCTAACTGACAAGTGTGGATGAACAGGTGGTGCATCTGTCCTAAAGAGGGCTGATCGGCAGGCCAGGTGGACAACGCTCACTCCACGTTAATGTCAGGACCACCTTAATTGCTGCAAATAGCTTTTGCTTCTTCTTAACCTCCTGTTTGCTCTGTATCTTTACTCTTTTTAATTTAATGAATTTATTTAAATAGGTAGCATATATGCACATGGGAACATATTTTAATAGTTCTAAAATATACAATGAAATGAGTCCTTGTCAAACATACCCTGGCCCAGCAGCAGCAATAAAGGTCAGCTGTGCACCACAGAAAATGAATAATCACCTGATACTTCCTAAGTGGTGATGGCAGTTTCTATTGGTTGCTTTCATTCATCACCAAGGTTGGTTTTGAGATCAAAGAAACCTCTTTCTCCAGAGTGAAGACGATTTGCCACCCCAGAACAAGAAAGGCTAATATTTTTTTGTTTTGTTTTTTGAGACGGGGTCTTGCTGTGTCACCCAGGATGGAGTGCAGTGGCACCATCTCGGCTTACTGCAACCTCCACCTCCCAGGTTCAGGCAATTCTTCTGCCTTAGCTTCCCAGGTAGCTGGGATTACAGGCACCCACCACCATGCCTGGCTAATTTTTGTATTTTTAGTAGAGAGAGGGTTTCACCATGTCGGCCAGGCTGGTCTCGAACTCCTGACCTCAGGTGATCCACCTTCCTCAGCCTCCCAAACTGCTGGGATTACAGGCATGAGCCACCGTGCCTGGCCATGAAAGGCTAACTTTTGTCAAATAAACATGCTTGGGGCGGTGGGCGGCGGGGGGAAGTACTAGGTCCTTTTTTATAAGCCTTATGTTTTTAAGCCTTGTGTTTACCCAAACACACATTGGACATTTATGTCATCCAGTTGCTTTAGTCACTGGCATACTAAGGACTTAGATGTCTCAAAGTATTAGACCAGAATTAGAAGGAGGGATGCCTAGGAGGCCAGGGAGTTTTAGCTAGAATGATATTTATACCACCTGGCAGATGGTGAAAAGAACTTCCTTCAGCTCCAGACGTAGTACAGTTTGAACATACCTAACTGAAAATCTGAAATCCGAAGTGCTCCAAAATCTGAAACATTTTGAGTGCTACCACAAGTGGGAAATTCTACACCTGACCTCAAGTGACGGGTCGCAGTCAAAAAGCAGGTGCACAACACAATGTATCCAGCATCCCCAAGGAAAAAAAGACCCTCCCAACCACTTAAAAAAGCCACCCAGCAGAATCCTTCCTCACCTCTGGACAACTTCCTGTTCTCTCAATTGCTTCTGACATTTCTTCCACCTAAAGACATAAACTAAAATGTACAGTAAACTTTTAATTGAAACACAAACCAGTATCATAGGTGGAGACCGAACGTCTATCATTTCTTCTTGCTGTTTCATAGCTGATGCAGGTATTCTGGTGAGGTTACCGTGCTTCTTAGTTACCCCAAACATGTTATTTTTCCACTCTATTAATGGTATGTCATATTTTTACTAAGCACTTATGTGTGAGTAAATGTAAGAAAATGACTAATCAGAAGCATATAAATTCAGAGTCAGGAATGATTGTTGGTGATCCCAAACAACCACAGATTGTCCACATAAGTGGCTGAGATGGAGACACCTTTGCTCTCTGATGGTTCAATGTACACAAACTTTGTTTCACACACAAAGTGATTAAAAATATTGTATAAAATTACCTTCAGGCTATGTGGATAAAGTACGCATAAAACAGAAATGAATTTTGTATTTAGACTTGCGTCTCATCCCCAAGATATCTCATTATGTATATGCAAATATTTCAAAATCTGAAAAAATGCAAAATCCAAAACACTTCTGGTCCCAAGCATTTTGGATAAAGAATACTCAACTTGTAATCAAATTTGCCATGGCAGGCCTGACATGGACCCAACCCCACACACGATTCCAGTAGATCTGTCCTGCACCTGGCTGTCATCCTCCAAGGATTATTATAACATCCAACAATGGTCTGTACCAGTTAACTTATGCACATGTAACTATACCCCAACATGTATAGCCCAACGTTATGTACCCCAACATATTAAATTAATGTTCATTTTTCTTATTCTGTTTTTGAGATGGAGTCCTGCTCTGTTGCCCAGGCTGGAGTGGCACCATCTCAGCTCACTGCAACCTTCGTCTCCCAGGTTCAAGCGATTCTCTTGCCTCAGCCTCCCAAGTAGCTGGGATTAGAGGCACCTACCATGCCCAGCTAATTTCTATATTTTTAGTAGAGTCAGGGTTTCACAGTGTTGGCTAGGCTGGTCTCGAACTCCTGACCGCAGGTGATCCACCCTCCTCAGCCTCCCAAAGTGCTGGGATTACAGGCATGAGCCACCACGCCCAGCACATTTTTCTTTCAAAACATTACAGTGAAAACATTCAGTCTCCCTCCACCCTTTCACTCCATATACCCCACTTGCATCCTACTGATTCTGTCCCCAGAGATAACCACTGATACCAGTGCCTGTGTATCATCCAGACTATTTCTGTAGGTGTACAAACATACATGTCTTAGTGTATTCTTCTCCTCTTTTTTAAAACACAAATGACAGCAATTCTACATACTATTTCATATCTTACTTTTTAACTTAAAGACTTGTGTTAGAGATTATCCTATTTCAGTACAGACAGATCTGCCTCATTCTTTTTTCAAAGCTGCATAGTATTTCAGCAATGGATGTGCCACAATTTGTGTCATCTCTTGAGGAGTGTGCAAATATATTATTTTTAATATTCTTATTGACGTGTAATTAACATAAGTTAAAATGTATAGATCTTAAGCATTCAGTTTGATGACTTCTGACAATTGCATACACCCATATAACAAACACCCAGAATAAAGCACAGAATATTCCCATCTCTCCAGAAGTTTCTTTGTCCTTTCGAAGTTAGTCCCTCCCACCACAACTCTTCTGATTACTATCATCATACATTAATTTTGTCTGTTCTTGGACTTAAGATTGGATCCATACAGTATGGAGTCTCTTCTGTTGGGTTTCTTTCACTCAGCATATATTTGAGATTTGTTCATATTGTGACTCATGTGTTTATTCTTAATTTATATAACTAATCTAAATAAATAAGATTTCATCTGTGTTGTGGGTAATTTAGAGAGTTACCCATGCTGATAAGAGGTAATTAATCTCATCAAGAAGACTGGACCTTCAAAATGGTGAAACAAAGACTTGAGAGGAGTCGTGAATTTATCAAAACTTTTATTTTAAAAGACCAGGATTTTAGGTGACTCTAAGCTTGGTATGTGTCAACTCTTCAAGACATAACAAAGAAATTGATGCGATTTTCCAGGATTCCATGATTTTAACGCATTTATCTTTTAAGTGTATTATTTCCCTATTTTTTAAGTATGTGATTTGAGATCTTTGTATGATGGCAATAATGGTCATAATATAATTAGATTTAATGTTACTGGAGATGTATGCACAGAGATTTAGAAAATTGGAGTGAAGTTGGAGTCAAGACTGACTGTGGTAGACGCCCTCTTTCTTGCCTACATAAAAGTCATCTCTCCCCTTGCTTTTCATCTTAGCTAGCAGATCCTTCATTTGTTCAATTTTCCTTGTTCTTGAGAGTTCTCCTAATTTGGCCCCAGGGCTGAATCAAGCATATTAAGGAAGGCAGAACTGAAAGAGAAAGAGCCTGAGTTATGCCATTATCGAGCAAGTTAAACAAAATCCTAATTGATACACAATTTTCTTGGTAGTGATATTTTAAAACCTATCTTTTAAGTCAGATTTATTAATTTAGAATTTACCTACAGTAAAATTCACCCCGTTGGTGGTGAATCTCTTAAAATTAAATTGTGTAAAACTAGTATACTCTTGTGTATCATGATTTGCCATAGCAAAAATACAGAACTGTTTCTGTCAGTTTAACTTCTGAATAATACAAAACTAGTTATAACACCTAGAAGCTTAAAAAGAAATTGTGCCTTGTAGAGCTTGTACCAGTTAAGATGCTTTAGGCTGTGAGTAACTGGCAGTATTGATGCAGAGTAAAACAATAAGGAAAGGTAATATCTCGCATAGCTGGGAGACCGTTGTTGGACAGGCCTCGGAGGCGGTATGTTCTGAGACTCCATGGTAACTCACAGATCCAGACTCTGTGCATGTTTTCACTCTGCTGTCTTCTGCTTTAGCTTTAGCCTATGCCAAGTTCACTCTGGGTTGCAGTTTGGTTGCTAATGGCAGGTCTGGGTTACTTGTTCCCTTGTTTGAGTAAACTTGAGTGAGATAAACTTTTTCCCAGCCATGGAATAAAATCCTCCCATCTGTCAGATTGTGCCGCCATAGGTCTCACCTACCCTGGACCAATAATCATAGTCAACAGGAGACTGGCTTAGAGTAAGTAGGATTAGGTATACATCAGATCAAAAATTATGGTCCTTTTAGGAAGGAGAAAGAGAGGAATGGATTAGGGTAAGAAAAAACAGCATTTACTGCAGGGCTGTTCAGAATCTTAGGCTGCTAAGGTCTTATTTAGTAGATTAGTTTCTGCTTCATCAATACTTGAAATATTCGGCTGGGCGCGGTGGCTCTTGCCTATAATCCCAGCACTTTGGAAGGCTGAGGTGGGTGGATCACCTGAGGTCAGGAGTTCGAGACCAGCCTGGCCAACATGGTGAAACCCCATCAGTACTAAAAATACAAAAAATTAGCCTGGTGTGGTGGTGGGTGCCTGTAATCCCAGCTTCTTGGGAGGCTGAGGCAGGAGAATTGCTTGAACCCGGGAAGTGGAGGTTGCAGTGAGCTGAGGCCACGCCATTGCATTCCAGCCTGGACAACAAAGCGAGACTCTGTCTCAACAAACAAACAAACAAACAAACAAAAAACTTGCAATATTCAAGTGGCCTGAGAGGACAAACACAACTCCACCAAATGCCTTACTCTCTGGAGAATTAACTTATACACTGGAAAAAATCTTCCCTCAAACTTTTTATTATCTCTCATGAGAAAGATGTCCTTTCCAGGACCCTTTCTGAATTACTTTTGTTTTGCAGAACCATAAGCAGTTGTTAAGAGAGTCTCAAAAGAATCTCACAAAATTTAATTTAAAAATGTATATGAAAAATTTATTTTAATGCTAAAAAGCAATGTTAGAAAACTGGAAGCAAGGAAAAAGGGAAAAAATGCCACTTCAAGAAATTTAAAAATGCTTGTACTATACTAATCTGAAAACATGAAAATCACTTTAAATGGCTTTGAACCAGGCAGAATTGAACGCTTCAATTTGAGTCTATATTCATACTATAATCAAATTCTTTAAAAACCTCACATTACTTTGAGATGAGACCTATCTATAAAAAATTATTCTATGTCTAAAAAAAAGGCTAAAAAGAACCACACTTGACTGTTGATATTATCTCTGAACAGGAGGGTTAAGAATGATTATTGTGTTTTTTGCCTTTTCTGTATTTTTCACATTTTCTAAAATGAACATTATATGTTACTTTTTTCCAATCAGAATGGAATGGAATATTATATTCTCAAATACACGATGTTTTGTCCAGCTACACAATGTAAAGACTAGATTTATAACAGTATAGAATACTTCATCTTTATTCCATTACTAAGAACTTATGGGTTCATAAGCCAGCATCAATCTCCATGACCTAATATTCCATCAAAATGCAATATCCAGTTGGCTGGTTATTTTAGAAACAATTGCTCCAGGTGGCTTATGACAATTAAAGCAATCCCATTATATCACTCTTCCTGATGAATCTTATCTTTCTCACAAGTTATAGACTATGATGGGAGTCCTTTGTGACAATAATAACTATACTTTGTGAAAAGATGGAACTTACCGAATAGCTAAATAGACTTTGCAAACTGTTATGCAGAGGGCTAAAATTTGATGAATAGATCTATTTTGTTTGGTTTGCCCAGAGTAATTTAAATATGAATTAGTCAATAGTCTTAAACAAATTAGAAGGCTTTATATAAAATCTAGATTTTTGGATTCTTTGAAAAATCAGAAGACTGAAGTTGCTTTTAGGCAACCATCAATGGTAGCTAAGGAGTTTATTGCCTCCTCATCCCCACCCCACTCTTAGTAGTTTGTGTTCCCGAATTTGCTGCAATACCTGCCATTGCCTATTGTGCTTTAGTCAGCCAGCTTTACTCATCTGCATTCTCCTGGAAACAATAGCTTAAGAGCATTGGCTCAGAAGTCACACTACCTGGCTTGGAAGGATGACTCCACTTCTTCAGAGTGTGTGTCTTTGGTTATTGCTTAACTTCCATAAGCCTCAGTTCCCTCACTGGTAAGGTCAGATAATAGGAGTGCCTACCTCATAGGGTTGTAGTGAGAATTAAGTGAGCTGATATATTTAAAAGACTTATGACAGGGCTTCACAGTTAAAAAGAGCTTAATAAATGTTAGCCACTATAAATATTACCAGAAAGTCAGCTGCAGGAAGCATTTGAGTTTGGTCCTCTGGTATTTGGGAATTACATCTTGCAAAAGGTAGATGAGGCTGGGGAGCTGGGCACAGTGAGAAGGCTTTGAGATGAATTTGCACATACCTAGCTTCTCCTGGGATAGTGAGACAATGGGAGGGACATAAATAAAAAGGCTAAGTGGAGAGAGAGTGACGTGAATCACTTGGGCTCTGAAGTCAGATGGGCATGATTCTCTGCTTTGTCTTTTGCCAGCTATGTGCCCAAGAGGTTTCCTAAAGTCTCTGGACCTCTGTTTCCTCATCTTTAAAATGGGATGTAAAACGGGGATAATAGCAGTGCCTACACTTAGGCATGTCTTAACCTGGATTTCCACCATAACATAAAGACTGAGATATGGGCTTTCATTCAGAGAGTTTATTTTGAAAAATGACCCCAGGAAACAAGAGTGGAGACTGGAAAGAGTGTCACAGTGAAAGAGGGGAGGCAACACAAAGATTACTGTTCAGTGTAAGTGAGCTGAACACTGCCTTGAGCAGCTGGACCTGAGTTTCACTGAGACCCTCTGAAGAGCCATACAGAAGATAACTCAGATCTGTTCACTCAAGGCATAGAAAAGGAAGTCTTGATCCATCAGTTCTGCTTCCTGGCCTTTGGTGAATTGTTGCCCTTTGGGGTATTAGTTCTCTTGTACTTCCAGGCTTGTGCATCTACACTACGAAGTGGATACCTATAGGTCTTCTTTACACTGGATGTCCCAGGGCAGAAAACAGGCATACCCAGGACAGCCAAGGCAAAGTGTTGTCAGGTTACATCTGTGGACAGGAGCTTGCTACAGCAATGGCTGGAGTGCACCAAGAGGACTGTGATGGGGGCCCAAGAAGTGTCCACTTGGAAGATTCTAGATCTTACGCATTTCCCCTTGTCAAGGGACTCTGTATTTGCTCTAATATCTTTTGTTTAGTTTCATGTATTCTAGATATGAGAATGTTCTTGAGGACAACTTAACTTGCATTTGCTCAAGATTCATTACAAAAAAGATAAGCATGTATGACACCTACAAAGAATAATGTTTGACCTAGATACCAGGGTTGATACACTACATGGCTGGAGCAGGGGGAAGAGAGAGCAAAGGGGGAAGTGCTACACAGTTTTAAACAACCAGATCTCATGAAAACTCAATCATGAGACAGCACTAGGGGGATGGTGCTAAACTATTAGAACCCGGCCCCATGATCAAATCACCTCCCACTAGGCCCCACCTCTAAAACTGGCAAAATTGGGAACTACAATTCAATATGAGATTTGGGTGGGGACACAGAGCCAAACCATATCAGATGGTGATTGCAAAACAATGCGAATGTATTAAATGTTACTGAAGTGTACACTTTCAGATGGTTACTTTTATGTTATGTAAATTTCACCTTAGTTTTTTAGAAGATCCTTGATAGCTCTGAAATTCTATGAATGTGACCAATAAAGCCACAAATAGGTTGTGAGTTGAAGATGGGAAATGCACAGAATGGTGTTTATTATGTAGAATGAGCAATAGCATAACTCCGAAAAGCCAGGAACTCTTGGACCAGATCATGAACTTTCAGCAGTGGGAACCTCTGCTTGAGTCGAGGTCCTCACATGTAGGTTCACATCAGAACGGTTTGGCTGATGTCTTCAGACAATGGGTGAAGGCAAAGAGTAGAGCCTTTACATCTATAATAGTCTATCAGCAGTCTAAGTCATATGCATCAGATAAACTTAAAAATAATCCACCATCTTTTATGGCTGCCTATCTAGCTAGGCATGGAAAACACTATGCTGTGTTCAAGACATCAAAGAAATATCAGAAATGTGTTTAGACCTTAGGTTTATTAGTTTTGTCAAGGCTATTCACAGTATCAGTAGTGTAAGCGTTTATTGTTTATGACAATCCCTCAGGGCAGATGTTATGGTCCTGGCACTTTGGCATGCTTACTGCTTTCTTGTGTTCTAAATTTCAAGGTGACGGAAATGGAGGTTTGTAAGTTAATAATAGCGTCATCTCATTGGCAGGATCCAGAAGGAAGCATGCCCAGGGAAAACCCATAACACTGGGGGTCTTAAGGCTTCCTCAACGGAAGTAGGGAGAGAAATGGGACAGGAAGGACCACAGCAATCAATACCAGAAAGCAGGGACAATGAAAGCACACAAGCCTGAATCCAGCCAGAAGAAGAAAAAGAAAGAGAGAGAAAAACATAGAAGAGCTAAAGAAAAGGGTATTAAAACCAGAGCATGTTTGTCATCAGAGAGAACGGGTTGTCAGCAATTTGCAGGGAGGTTTAGCAACATTCATATCATTTAACTTAATAGCTTCCCTTCCAAGAATGTATCTTAGATTCCTATTGAGTTAGATTGATCCTATTGAGAATATGTCCTTTCATTTGAGACAGCCTAACTTCAGCAATGTGGGAAGGAATAATTAAATGAAGTATCAACCACACCCTCGACCAAAAGGCCATTAGAAATGGTGTGGTCAGGGATAGGCACGGTAGCTCACGCCTGTAATCCTAGCACTTTAGGAGGCCAAGTCAGGAGGATTGCTTGAGCCCAGGAGTTCAAGATTAGCCTGGCAATGTAGTGAGACCCCATCTCTACAAAGAAAAAAAGAAAAGTATTAGTTAGGCAAGGTGGCACATGCCTGTAGTCCCAGCTGCTCTGGAGGCTGAGGCTGGAGTATGGCTGGAGCACAGGTGGTTGAGGCTGCAGTGAGCTGTGATTGCACCACTGTGCTACAGCCTGGGCAACAAAGTAAGACCCTGTCTCAAAACAAAACTAAAGAAACGGTGTGGTCAGAGTTCATAATAATAAGAGAAATTTTTATGTTGTAATTGTGCAACAATGTATTTTTGCTTTTTACAAAAGTAAAACTTATTAATTGTGAAGAATACCAATGATAACAACATCAAAAATAAAATAATTTGTAATCCCACACCTACAGATAACCATAGTTGTATTTTGGGTGGATTCCTCCCAGTCTTTTTAATGTAAGTATGCATATGTGTGCATATTTATTAAAAAAAAAAGGGTTTCATACTACACGTACAACTTTGATTAGTTTAACTTGACTAAAAAAGGTGAAAAAAGTTGCAAAATCATATACATGTCATCAGTTTAAGTATTTACAACAAAGTAGAAACATAGAAAAAAATATATACTATGAGGAAATACACCAGTATGAATGCCTTTGAATGGTGGACTGAGGAAGGTTGGCTCCCTCAAGTAGATTTGATGTTTGTCTGCTTCATTAATAGACTTGATTCCAGGTTCTCTAAGGTTGGAAATGGTAGGAGTACTGGGAAAGAGACATGGGAAGGGATCCTTGGCTGACTCCCATCTTCAGCTTGTCCATTTGCTGCCCACTTAGCAGGATGAAGCCTTGACTCTATTATAGGAGCTGGCAGGCTTCTCTCTTCCCAGTGGATACAGTGGGATCCAGGCAGGAGGCATCTCTGCAGGGGCTCAGGCTGAAGATTAGGAAGCTATGCTGTGTGTAAACCTGGATTGTGTTGTAAATCAAGTTTTCAGATAATCCTAAAACCTTAGTAAAGTCTCATTATAATGTCTTAACCACCCCTCACTCTCTCCTCTTCCCCTCTTCCTCCCTCCTCCCCCATACACCCATGTAGAATTCTCCCTTCATTGACAACTCTGGAAGATCTGGATTTGCTTTTATTTAGAAAGCAACTGGTTTCCTGATAGAGTGTGCATTACTTTTACAATGGGAAAAATAATAAACTTTTGTTTAATAGATAAATAAACCTGGTGGGGGATATTTCTTAGACTCACACGAAGGCTTTCACTAATCCCACTGAGAGTTTACACTGTCTAGAAAGAATTGCATCTCCTGCCAGGCTTCCTGCCTACCCTGGGTCTCTATGGCTCCTGCAAAGGGGCCATGATGAAGATCTAGGACAATCAGGCAGACTGCGACTGCCTGAGCTGTCAGCTCCTTCATTTTGCTGAACTCTGTCTTATTTGCTAACAAGTCCGTATAGCAAGTGTACCTGGGCCTCAACTGACTATTTTATCAGTGAGGAATTAGCTGTATTCCCTGACGCTAGAAGGAGTGTATTTGAAGATTATTGTTACTCTGCTCCTTGACCTTCTGTCCTTCAGTCTAAATAATCCCAGTTCTTTTAACCTTTTTTCTCCCACAAGCTTTATTGTTTCCAACCTTTTAATATCCTCACAATTCTTCTCGGAACCTCTCCCAGGCCTCCTCTTTCCTCTTTAATTACAGGGCTCAAACACAATATTCTAGGAAGCGCTTGAGCAGTGCTCAGTAAAATGGAAAGCTTATCTCAAGATTCCTACAGGCTTGGGTTTATGCAGCCGCCTCAGGGTTGTGGTCACACAATGCTGTCTTTTTAAGCAACTGCTTAAAAATACCTCATGACCAGTCTATTATCTGCTGGGAGCAGAGGCCTGCGGAGGCTATTCCAGTGGCACTGCACAGCTGTCCTGCTGGCGGCCAGCACCTTTGTGCACAGATGAGGATGCACCTGCCACAGTGTGGCTCTGGGGACCTGGGTCTCCTTTTTGAGAATGTTTCCCTCTTCAGAAACACCCTCTTCCACCAAATGGGCTGTCTTATAACCTTCTACCTCGTTTCCCTTCCAAAATGAGAAAGAATCCACTATTATCAATGTATACTTTGCCCCAATCTCTATCTTGTCAATGTGTGTTTCTCTCAGGAATTTGCATGTTAATCTTTTTTACTTCTAATGGCAAAATGAAAGGCTTTGCTCACTGTTCAAAGAATCTCAAATAATAGCAAGTAAATGGGCTATCACCTCTATCTATCTACAACTATCTATCTATCTATCTATCTATCTATCTATCTATCTATCTATCTCTCTATCTATCTATCTGCCTACCTACCTATCATCCTTTCTTTTCTTCTCAACTCTGAGCTCATTAGTCTAACTGTTCCTGAGGGTAACTCTCTTTTTCTCAGAAGACCTGGGGACCCTGAGACAGAGTGCTACAGAGAAAAGTCTTTGATCCGGCTTCCTTCCTCCCTCCCTATTTCCCTTCCTTCCTTGTATCCAATTCAACAAAAATCTGTAGAGTGCATACCTCTTGTGCTTCCTCCAGGTTCTCAACCAGATTTGGGGACAAAAATAATGAAAAAACAGAGCCTCTACCCCAAATGCCCCGTAATTTGGTAAGAGGAGCCAGACACATGAAAAAGAAGCATAACAAAATATTAAGATATTGTTCTGAATATCGTGTGACAAAAATAAAAGAGCGGAGAGGAACCTGGACAGGCTTCTTAGGGGAGTGGAACCCTCTTTTCTTCTGCTGTTAATCCACACTCCTTCCTTACCATCCTTCTGTCCTGAATCTCCCAAAGTGCAAGGGAGGGGGCCAAAACATTTTCTTCCTTCCTTAGTCATCTTCTAGTGGTGTCTCTGCTTTTCTGTCCCCTCTAGGGGCAGCTAGGTCTCACCTCTGCAGCCCAAAGGTTTTTTACCTTCTTCCAGGCAGAGACTGCGGAAGCCCTGCAGAGTGTAAAAGATGTCTGAGTAAATGTACATGTGTGCATTGTGTGGGTGTTGTGTATGTAATAAAGTACTAGAAATCCTGGACCTTGTGACATGGTGGGAGAGTTGGGAATCCCGACCACTGTAAACTAGGATCTCCACTGTTCTCCATGTAGTACAATCACGAATACAAATCAAACATTTTTTGTCTATTCATCTTATGCTTTTTTTTTTTTTGACACGGGGTTTTGCTCTTGTTGCCCAGGGTAGAGTGCAATGGTGCCATTTCAGCTCACTGCAACCTCTGCCTCCCCAGTTCAAGTGATTGTCCTGCCTCAGCCTCCCAAGTAGTTGGGATTACAGGCATGTGCCACCACGTCCAGATTATTTTTTTGTATTTAGTAGAGATGGGGTTTCACCATGTTAGTCAGGCTGGTCTCAAACTCCTGACATCAGGTGATCTGCCTGCCTCGGCCTCCCAAAGTGCTGGGATTGCAGGCATTCCCGGCCTATCTTACGCTTTTTGTCACTTTCTATTTCTTATAGTAATTTATTGTCTTAATGTTATTTTTATATTTGGAACTTACCTTGAATGTTAGAACATAAGGCCTTTGAGAGGAAGGACCAAGTCTTATACATCTTGACATAACTCCTAGCTCTTAGCATATATCCAATAAATATTTGTTAAATAAATGAATAACTTCCTTGCTCAACATAAGTATTTTTTAAATGTTTGTTGAGTGAATTAATGAATATATGCAGATAGAGTTCTTGTAAGTTTTATTTGGTTACAACAGTAAACCCTACACTATTGTTTTGCTACAAGGGTAATTCCAGCTCCGGGAAGCATTCAGGTGAGGGGTGTCTTTCGTATTTAATGATAGAGGAAGCACTACTATCGATGAGTAGAACATCACACAAATCACACTCAGACACGCGAGGAGGTGAAAAATCTTTTTCTACTTATGAATCCAGAGAGTAACTGAGTACCTTGGTTGTACTTGTAAACACAGAGCACTTTTTGCATCATTTTACTATATGTTAATTGCTCTGAGAAGGTAACATCCATGGAAAGCAAGGGATGATTGTGCTTTGATCATGTGGCAATCTTAACAAGAGTTGTTCATTATTTTGGAAAATTAGGTCAGCGATGGCTATGCTCCTCATGGTATTTGAGCTGCCAATGCGACTCAGCTGCGCTCGTCTGCATTTGTGCATGTGTGTTCCCATAGATTCTGCATAAAGACTTAAGCATGTGGGTCTTTCATGGAGTCTCTGTGTGGTCGTGCCTAAGTGTCTGTGGACAGAAACACATATTACTTTATTATAAACTCCTTTTCTTTTATTTATTTCTATTATATTAGGTTGGTGTAAAAGTAATGGCAAGAACTGCAATTACTTTTGTACCAACCTGATATTACAGTTAGGCTACTACATTGATTTTCTGAAAATTATATTTGAGGGTGGTTATATTAGCCATGTATTTCATTTCAAGACAGTAAAGGAGTTATGTAATATTTGTATTAAAAACAAACTTTGGGTCTGAGAGGGTTGAGAATTGTTATTACTCTACTGTACTTTGCTGTTTTTACAATCTTTCTTTTGGTGCGGCAGCAGTCAGGGGTGCTTGGCTCACAACCACAAAGTCTCTTAGGAAGACTCGATTGGCAGGCCCTACAACTTTGTTCCGTTTACATCTGCCAGGCAGTAGTCTTTCCCACCTGGTTTGGAGGCCTTTCTTTCTTCCTTCCCGTGGGTTCTGCTGCCTCAGGTATCTGCCGAGGGTCACTCCTGATGAAGTCTCCTTTTTCAGGGCTTAGCCATTCTTCTGTGTTTGGGACATTGCTCTTCTGCCGATGAATCATGAAACCCAAGCTCGGTAATGAAGCTGGAATTCACTGTCTTGGTGAAGGAGGTCAAATGAGGCCAGAGAAGTTGTCAGGAAACATGATTTATTTTCTCAACTCTCTAGAGCAGCTTTAGGTCATATCCTGATCTTCTAGTCAAAGGTATGCCTGTGCCCAGCCAAGTGGCTGACACACACAGAGTGTTTGTATGGATTAGAAAACGTTGCCCCTTCCAAGGCAGACAACTACAGAAAGGCTTCCCCTCCCTGAGATGCAGCTGCACCTTGGTCCGGGCCAGGAAGGCTCCACTCTGCAGCACCACTCACCCCTGCTGCCAAGACAGCCATGATTTGGACCATCGGTTTACTTCTGGTGAATGATGACCATTTGAGGTTGGGCTAAGGGACACTGGGGGCTACCTGAAGTCTGGGCCTCACAGCATTCATGGCCATGAACCCTTTCCAGTCAAGCTCCAGAAATCCTTGGAACCTGTGTGTACTTTCACTTCAGGGAATTAACCGGGGGGAGATCTGGAGCTTGAATTCATTGACTGGCCGGACGTCAGGAGAATAGAGACATACCCTTCCTATACTGTGACGTTTAAGGGGCACCAAGCAGCTTCTGCCTTCAAATGTGTCTCACAGGCCTGTATGCCAGTGAAGACTTTCAATTCTGGAGTCAGATTGCCTGATCTTTCACCTAGTAGCTCTGTTACAAACCTCACTCTCCTGATCTGTAAAAATGGATTGATCACAATAGTTCATCAAAGAATTATCATGAGAATAAAATGACATAACCTGTGTAAATTTCTTAGCACAAAACGTGGCATAGAGTAAGTGCTCAGTAGACGATAGTTGCCGTTCTTGCTGCTGTTATTATCAACTGGCATGACATTTCCACTTTTGAAATCCCTTTTCTGGGTCAAACAGCAAAGTATTCTCTGTGGCATAGAAGACTGATCAAGATTATGGACTTGAGAGTGGAACTGTCCAGCTTCAAATCCTGGTTCCTTGATTTACTAGTTGGGTGAACTTGGACAAGTTATTATACCTTAGCTTTTAATACCTCTGTTTCCACATTTGTAAAATAGGGATATGGCAATACCTAGCTAGGGTTTTCATAAGGATTAAATGACTAAATATTTGTTCAGGGTTTGAAACAGTACCTGACACTCTTATAGTGCTATTTAATAAGCACTATATAAGTTTTTAACTCTATATATCAATTAGTATATAAATAAGCTGCAAATAAATGTCTTTCTTGCTATGCTTCCTACATTATATAAAACTCTGTAAGCATCCCCTCTACTAGCCTGTAATCTCTGAAGAGTCAAGGGCCATTTCTCATCTACACTGAATCTCCCATGTAGTAGCAGACTAGCTGGCTTTTCCAGGCTCAAGGAATGGTTTTGACTGAATGAATGAATGGATGGATTCCCAGAGCAAAGCAGTGCCCTCAGATGCTGCCTTCCCAGTAGGAGCTTGTCTCAATATGTCAAGCCTTGGAGTAGAGGAATTAGCAGGAGCAATGAAGCCCCCTGTTCTTCCTGGTCACACCTGAGGCTACCAGCAGGCAGAGAGACTGTCTGGCTAGAAACTGATGCTGTTAAATGAACAAAGAAGTCTGTGGTTTTTGGGGCTGCCCGTCTGGCACCTTGCAGGAAAGTGAAACCAAGTGTGAAACACACCTGTCCTCTCTGGCCTTTTAACTGGCAGGGATTTAATTGCCGAGGGGTTAAAGAGGCAGGAGGTCCAGGCTTTGAGAAAGTCAGGGGATTAACTGTGTGTTAATGGTTAGACGTGCAGGGGTGAGAGGGGACAGTTGCTTATTCTGGCCTCTTGGCCTCTTGATTTCTCATACTGTATGCCTTGGAAGCCAGATGGCCCAGGCTGAAATGAAAATAAACTGATTTAGGAAAGAGAAACCTGTGAGCATGTTTCTAGTGATAGGTGACCCAGGGAGGCATTTTCAGATCGTGCAGCTGTTCTTTGTTCCTCATATTTCAGAAAGTAATAGTCCAACCTTCAGCCGAGGCATTCAAGGCCTTTCAGTGTTGGAGGGTTTCAGCTCCCATTCCCTCTTCCCAAGCAAATTGCTCTTCGTCCTCTGAACCTCCGTGTGCATTTCAGCCTCTGCACTGTTGCTCTTATCGCTGTGCAAAATGTCCTCTTCCTCTCCAATTGCTTTGGTCAAAGATTTACTCATTTTTTTAGGGCCCAGCTCAAATGCCATTTCCTTCAATCTGTCCCTAAGATCCCTTTAATCTGGGACATTTTAAGATGCTCATAGTCTCATGTACTTTTTCACCTTCCTTCACATCAGAGATATTAAGATGCACGTTAAGTATGACATTTCTGCTGTAAAAACTTTAAATATAACTTTGCTCATCAAATTATATATTATTAGCAAACTAAAATTTAGTTTACAGCTGGCTATAATTTTTGGCGAATTATTTTGTTTATCCTTGGGAATTTGGGTAAGAAAATCTATTCTTTTTTTTTTTTTTTTTTTTTTAGACGGAGTCTCACTCTGTTGCCTAGGCTGGAGTGCAGTGGCACGATCCCGGCTCACTGCACTCTCCACCTCCTTGGTTCAAGCGATTCTCCTGCCTCAGCTTCTCCAGTAGCTGGGATTACAGGCATGAGCCACCATGCCCAGCTAATTTTTTATATTTAGTAGAGATGGGGTTTCACCATGTTAGCCAGGCTGATCTCGAGCTCCTGACCGCAGGTGATCCGCCTGCCTCTGTTTTCCAAAGTGCTGGTATTACAGGTGTGAGCCACCACACCCTGCCAGAAAATCTATTCTATATGATAGATTATTTTCAAATATAGTAAAATTTGATAAATGTTAAATTTAGCTATTATTGAAGACAGTTAATATATTTTTATTAATTTTGGTTTTACAGTTTTTCCTTATGTATTGGGGGGCCAATACTTTTTTTCTTTACAGGTTCCTCCTTGCCATGGGCCCTTGGAAAGCTGAATGGGCTCTGGCCTATAACATTTAAAGGTGACAGAGTCCTGCTGCCAGCAGAAATGCTCTCTTCCTTCTGTGAACACAAGGCCCTCTGAATCTCTTGTAAAGCGCTAACTCTTATCAAATTCTGCCCTTGACTCCACATCTAGCTAACTATTGGATACACAGATGACCTGGACATGGTTGTAACCAACCAAAAAGATGCTACAATTGTGAACTTGTAGGCACCAAACAATATGTGTGGAAACACCAACATTAAAACAAGTCAAATTATAAGGAGAAATTTACAAATTCATAATAATAGTTGTAGATTTTTATGCACTAGTAGATTACACTGGTACACAAATTGGAAAAGATACAGAAGACTTGAACAACATAATTACAAGTGTGATGATATAAATATTTATAAAACTGTGCAGTTGCCAAATGAGACTATACATTATTTATCAGCACACTCAGAGCAGAGTACCCAGAAGAAGTCATCCTCTGGTGGGGACGTTCTCCGAGGGAGCAGCGCAAGGTGCTACAGGCCCATAGACCAGGGATCCACCCTGCTTGATGTGGTGAGAAAGGCTGAGGGGGGCTGTTGCCATGGTGTCTGGAAAGGCTTTGCAGAGTGGACTTGCAGAAATTTATTTGTCAAGGAGGTGAGAAAAGAAAGAGCATTCCAATTAGTGAAACCAGCTTTTATAGAGACAAAAAAAGCCCCAAAAGAGGAAACAGCAAGTATTCCTATGTGACTAGAGTACAGGAAATGCTGAAGAAAGACACTAAAAACTTAAGCAGATGCCACAGCAAAGAACGCCTCATGAGACAAGACCAAGAGTATGTTTCACCCCATCGAACTGCAGTTTTCAAACTGCAGGTATTCAGACATTGCATTATTTATTTGCCAACTGAATTTTTTAAACTTATGTTCTTATTTATGTCAACCAACTCTAAATCTCAAATACATTTATTTTTTAACTACATATTACCATTGTAAATGAGCAACCAGTATCCTTTGTCATTAATAGAAGTTCATTGTAAAAATAAATACAATGAAGCAAAATAAGGTTACTACATTCTGGTTATGTATTATGGACTGTGATAAGCACCTTCCTCCAATAAAACCATACACTCCTAATATGCTATCACTCTTGAGTTATTATTCATATTTTAAAAGAAAGATTAGTACAAAGAAATTAATCTCTAATGGTAGAATTGCAAGACCTTCAGAGTAGCTCATTCCTTTAGATTATATGTTATTATATATGTATATTTAGATTATATATTATAGGTAACCCTTCTCTTTACCAGACGGTTTTGCGTGTGTTAGGCAAATTATGTCTCTTTTTCAGTCCACAGAAAAAGGTAATAATAAATGTCCTCTTAATTGACAGAATTGTGATCAGGATTTAATGATTCTGTATAGTGAGAGTTCTTTGTATCATAATCTGGTATTTCTTGAGTGCTTAATATTTGACATGCATTATTTTATTTAATCCTCTTAGCAGCCTTATGAGGTAAATACTATTATAGTGATCATTTTACAGATGACCAAGCAAAGGCTCAGCAGTGTTCAATAGTTTGCCCAGCATGGCCTGGCCAATAAGCCACAGCCAGAACTATAACTCAAAGCTTCCTGGTTCTAAAGTTCTCAGTAGTTCTAATAACACCTGCTATTTGAATCAGTTTTTCTGCCCCTTTTCCCACAGGCTTTTCCTATTTGCCAGATTCTATTTAAATGTCAGGATTAGGGCTGGGCGCCACTTTGGGAGGTAAGGCAGGAAGATCGCTTGAACACAGGTGTTTGAGACCAGTATGGGGAACATAATGTGGCCGTATCTCTACAGCCAATAAGAAAAAATAAATGAAAAATTAGCCAGGCGTGGTAGTGCGCACCCATAGTCTCAGCTGCTTTGGAGGCTGAGGCAGGAGGATCACTTGAGCTTAGGAGTTCGAGGCTGCAGTGAACTGTGTGCCACTGCACTCCAGCCTGAGCAACAGGAAGAGATTCTGTCTCAAATGAATAAATAAACAAATAAATAAAGTTACAATATTACCAGGGAGAAAGAAGGGGAAAAACCGTATAACCAAATTGGATGATCATTAGTCGGCTAGATGTTTATTTTCATATGTTACTAAGTTTACTAAGTTGTTAAAGTCACCTCTGTGTAGTCAGGAACAAAGGACTTCCAATCAATTCAGGAAGAAAAGTCAAATTAAACAGCTGAACCTATTTGCCTCCTTGCCTTGAGGCTTGCCTGTATGACACCAAGGAGTGACCAATGGTCTGATTTTATCTAATGAACCTCAGGAAATATTTGCCTTATCATGTTATTTTCCTTGTGATGGATGCTAGAAAGATCAAGGTGAAATATATGGCTTTCCATCTACAAATGGTTTGTATACTGACTTTACTCCAAATTTTTTCTTATTTTCTAACAGTATTAATCCCTAGGCCTGATGGCCTATTTATTTATTTGAGATATATTATTTTAATTGAAAATTAAGGGTTAAAGTATTTGGGGGTATTTTTCTTTTCTTTCTTTCTTTCTTTTTTTCTTTTTCTTTTTTTTACCAGAATATACTATTAAGACTTCAACAGAAATCTAGACAGTCACATGTGTACATATGTTCATGTACTGGAAATTAGCTCTCCTTTCCATTTTAACCAGAGTTTCCTGATTCAAGTTCATAGTTCCACAGAGATGTTAGTAATTGTTGTTGGAGCTAAATGTCTTCCTCCATTGGAAACTCCCAAGTTATCCTTTGTTCTTTATTTTCAGTAAATCTGAGGGTTCAGGTTGACTTCCTCAGTTTTAATTATTTTGTTGTGTATTTTTACAATCTAACAAATTCTTTTGAGAACATGGAATATAAATACAGCAACAAATTACTTCACTAACAAAAATGACCTGCCCTGAATCCATCTCCCAGCTCCCTCTGATTATTTCCTGGATTGGCTAATCCATAAGCGAAGATGCACAATGCATAAAAAACACCTTCATTTTGTTTTTCTGGATCATTAAAGTGATTCGTTTGTTACCATTAAGTGAAATGAAAATCCCAGGTTGTTGATCCCTCTTATTGTCTCTTGAGGGGTATTCTGAGATTTCGATTAGACACTTGTTTTATTTTTCTAACAGAGGCTTACTTTGGAAAGGCCACGGGCAAGACCCACTGGCAAAGGACCAAAGAAGCTTAGGAGCCTCTGACCCACTAAGCTAGAAGCAGAGGCCCCTAGCTAGACTGGGATCACGTCTCTGTGTGCAAAGGACAGAGCCACCTAGCCAGCACCAGACTCGGGCCTGGGAAATTCATTGTGAGCTCAACCTGTCCCTGTAGCATTAGGCACATGGTTTCCACATGACCCAGGAAGTCAACTTGTTGCATGTCTCCACAGGTGGCAGAGCTCCCCTGCAAACAGGCAAGGCACACCAGAGCTCTTATTTCTTTAACATCAAGTGGGTCTGATTTCCAATGATGGCCAATGCCGTTAGGTTACTGGTCAGTTTTCTGGAGCCTGAAATTTGTCTCTCCCAGGGAAGGCATCCCCCAGGGCCTGGAGGAGACAGACTCCCCCTCAGTTTCTGCACTCAGCAGGGCATCTTTCCCCATGCATGAAAGGACATGGCCAGGCAGAAGGAGACCATTAGGCAGCCTTCTGATGCAGCGTCGTCTCCCACTCCACAGCAACTACAGTAAACCAGGCTTTCCCTAAGACCATCTTCTGTGGTCCAACGCCCAATCTTTTACTTGCATGAAGGTGATGGGACCTGGGCTTGTATCATAGCTTCAGATATAAACCCTTTTCCCCATAGCTGCTGCTTCCCTTTTAAAGAATTTAGGTGTATTCCACGTTGTTTCTAACACTGGAAGAAAATGTTGTCACACTTTTCAAACCCTGTGATATAGCGGTTCTCAAAGTTTATGGTCTCAGGATCCTTCACACTCTGAAAAATAACGAGACACAAGACAGCTTGTGTTGATGTGTGTGTGTCTATGAGCATTTGCTACTTTAGAAATTCAAAGTGAAAAAACGTATTTATTATTTAGGAATAACAACAATAAACATAGTGTTTGTTTATATTAATACAAATTTCATAAAAATTGCTATTTTCAAAAACTAAAATAATGGAACTAGAAGAGTCACATTGCTTTACATTTTTTGCAAATCTCTTTCATGCATGGCTTGATAGAAGCTGGTCAGGATTCTCATATTTTCTTCTTCATTCAGTCTGTTCAACACTGTATGTTGTATAGTCTCTGGAAAACTCCACTTTATGCTCATAAGACAATGAGACTGAAAAAGGCAAACCTTAGGATTATTATATAAATAGCTCTGCCTCTGCAGATCCCCAGAAATTGTTTGCTAACTCTCCCCACCACCACCCATGTCCCAGGGCCACAATTTGGGAACCACTGCTCTGCGGTGTACCATCCTTTCTCTTACACACACGAGTTAAACAGAAAACAAGCCCTTTGGAAAATTTGATTTTATTGATCCACCCATTTTTAGATAGCCCCAAGGATCCAATTTATCCCATTCTCAGCATTCAATTCAGTTCTTTTCATCTTAGAACTCATTTCTACTAAGGTCCACCTCTCTTCTGCCTTCCTAATTTAAAAGTTTGGTTTATGCCCTCAAACACTCTGGCCTTGCAGCAGGCACACGACTCACTCTCCTAGTTCTACTTGTAAACTCCTGGACAAAAACTCTGATTGGTTCACCTTGGATCATTCCACTATGGTTGAAGTTTAGGGTCAGGATTTAGAAATATGATTGGCTTTGTTTGGGTCAGGTGACCCCCTCTGGAACAAACAACAGTGGCCATGGCTTTAGGATAACACTGGATCATGGTTAAATATGAAATATGTGAAAGTTGATTTAGATTTTAGTCATGAGGCAGGTGTGTTTGTGTGTGCTTTAAAGTATGTGTGTCCATATGAAGTATGTGTGTCCGTATGAAGTATGTGTGTTTGTGTGTGCTTTGCAGAAGAGAATAATAAAGAGAAGGCATAATTATAAAGTGAATCTAGGATCTCTTGGTAAAGTCTTTATTAAACTTGCCTCATCATTCTTTCTTATTTTTGCCACTGTTATTCCATTATTCCAGACTCAACAAGGACCCTTGTATTCCCCCCCTCCACCCTTCATTTAAACTCTGGTTTCTCTTCCTGCTGCATATCCTCTGGACAGCCAATCACCCCCTTGACCTATTCAGATCCTAATTGAAAGTTTTTTCCTCTGTGGCTTCAAATAGAATTCACCAACTAATATCCTGTTGATGGAAGCTATAGACTTCAAGGAAAGGAGTTCCTGGAATTCATAAATGGAAAGAACAAAACAAAGCAGGGGGCCCTGTCTTTAGCACCTCCCCCACCAAGGGGGGTTCAAGAGCACCCTGAGGACTTTGCTGTTGTCAGTCAATCTTCCCCGCCATCTGTGCCTTTTGTTTATAATGTAGTTGATAAAAATCTGCTTTATTTATCCTAGCTGTTTCAAGTTCAATAATAAGGGGAAATTAGCTCCAGGACTTCCATGATAGAGTCAATGGCCAGAACCCAAGCAGAATCCTTGGATGCTGTAGTCCCCACCGCTGCCTGCTCTGTGTTCCTGCTTGAAGTTTGTGGACAGTGGCTCTACCTGCTGCAGGGGCTCTGGGAACTGAGGCTGAGCTCAAAGATCACATGCAAATACTGCACAACCTGGAGGACTAAATTAAGCCAGTTATACCCTGCAACAAGTCAGTGAAAGTAAAAAATCAAAACAATGCCTTAATGTTAGTAAAGTGCATATGTATTGATGCCCAGAGAGCATTGAATCCCTTCCCAAACCACCTAAGTGGTGAGGAATAGTTATTGCTCACCTTTACTGTCCTTCCTCTCAGCCAGGCATATAGGTACAGGGAAGTAGGTGCTGTTGTTATTATCACCGCTTGAGGAAATGGAGACTTGGAGAGGTCAAGTTGCTTGCCCAAATGTAAATTAACTAGTAAGTCATAGCTTAGGAACTTACTTCCAACCTGTCTGACTCCACTGCTTGACAAGTTAATCATTATACTATTCTGCGAAGTAGCTGGGGCCAATGAACTCCAATCAAGCTATGACGTTTCATGGTCATATAAATTACCAACTAGGGAAGGTATTGTTGTGTGTCTGCCCTTTCACTCTCACTAGAAGATAAACTCCAAGAAGGCAAGGTCTTTGACTATCTTTTTCACTGCAGAATCTCCAGTGATGAGACACATAGACATGTTCAATAAATGGCTACTACAAATGAATGAATGAATGAATGAATGAATGGATGATGGATGGAATTGCTATATGGTGTAGTAATTTCTGATTTATTTATGGATGTTTGTCTGGGGGATCTGAGAGCAGCCACACTTTCTCATTTCCCTCACTCCTCCCAGCAGAGAACAGGATGTCCATTGTTGGGGAAAACTCCAGCTTGGCATTGATGCCAATTTTTTTCCCCATACAAATACCTTTGATTTATTTCACAAACAGTTACTGAGTTCCTGCTAGGTGCTAGGTTCTATGTCAGGTGAAGAGGATATAAAGGTGAACTAGGTCTAGTACAGATTCTCACAGAACTTACAGTCTACTTGGGGCAGTATAGAAGCAAACAGGCAATTACAATTCAATGTGACGAGTGTCATGGTGGACAAGTCTGGGTGCTCTTGGAGGATCGCAGAGGAGGATACCTAATCCTTCTCTGGCTGTCAGGCAGGGAAGGTAGACGGGAGGCAATCTGAGAAAGCTTCTTGGAAGATGTGGTCTGAGGACATATAGGGGTTGAGCAGGTGAATTATCCAATCGTGAATTAAATAGGAAGTATTTGATTTTTTGAAACCACAACTTTCTCTGTGAAAAATTATATAATATCTGTTCTATGTTTTGAGTGCTACTTCTAAATAACCTCCTAGTCATGACATGGCATCTCCATCTCATGTCAGAATGGAATCAGGAAGGAGGACATCTGATAGTTGTGTGTTTTATACCCTCCAGCTCTTGAGCAGAACTTCAATGCCTTTCTGTGAACCAAGGTGAGGGTTTGGGGCACCCAAAAAATGGCCCAATTGTCACAATGGCTCCTGGATGTGAACATGAAAAGCACATGCAGGGATGGCTGAACCCTGGCCTGGGGGTGGGGCAGAGCTACAAAGTGGGAGAGAGATGTCCCAGCAGCTGGCAGACAAGAGGAGGAGAAGAGGAAAGGGGTCCAGAGAGGTGGACAAAGTATGTCTGACCAGCCTAGCAGTGGGCAATGGATAAAGAGCTGGAGGTCTGCAGGGCCCAGCTTATGGGGATTGAAGTGAATGGGGGACCTGGCTAAGCAGGTGGGACATGGAAACAGGTGGGATTTGAAGACACTGGGCTTGGGTGTCAAGAGCACATCTCTAATCTCTGGAAGGGCTCAGAGAGGGGCCTGCTACATGCCATAACATAGACTCTGTCCTATCCAAAGACACCTAGGTTGGAGGATGCACGGGGGCTGAAATCCAGCCCACTATCTACTCTCCAAGCTGGGGGCCTGTGAGGCTGCGTGCACTCTGAGGGGGCACTTTCGTTTGCACATACACACCATTTAGGCTAGCAGAGCCCTGCAGATGCACCATGTCAATACTTAAAGGTCAAAAAGGGACTCTATTTCTAGAAAGAAATGAAGTGCAGAGAAGGATGGGGTAAGAAGGAAGAAGGCAAGAGCTTAAACCCTGGAACCCAAGCACAAAATCATTGTTGACTATTTGGCTCACTATTTAATCCCCAGCACCTAGAACAGGGCCTGGCAAAGAGTTCAATAAATATTTGTTGAATGAATGAATGAATATCCAGAGAAGTATTAAGCCTCAGGGACTAGGAATAAGGCCACTCACAGATGGTGGTGAAGCGGTCCCATCTGTCATGGGCAGAAAGCCAAGCAAGCATTACCCCTCCCCAGGTCCTGTTTTTAGCCTGGGGAGCCAGGACGCAGAATGGGGCTGGTGACAGTGGCTCTGCCCATCAGCTACCAGCCTGAGGGTGTACCTCATTGTCCTGGAGATTTTCACTGCCTGGGGCATTACAGGAGAGTGTCATGTTTTACAGGCTTTGGAGTCCCAAAAAAGCCAAACCTAGCTCTCTACATGGAACCCTAGGCAAGTCCCTCTCTGAGTTTCTGTTTCCTTATCCATAAAATGTGAAGAATAATAGGGAAAGGGTCTCACTCTGTCACCCAGGCTGGAGTACAGTGGTGCAATCATGGCTCACTGCAGTCTGGACCTCTCCAGGCTCAGGTGATCCTCCCACCTCAGCCTCCTGAGTAGCTGGGACCACAGGTGTGCACCACCAGGCTTGGCTAATTTTTGTATTTTTTGTAGAGACAGGGTTTTTGCCTGGGCTCAAGCGATCTGCCTTCCTTAGCCTCCCAAAGTGCTAGAATTACAGGTGGGAGCCACCATGCCCAGCCAGGGTCTACATTTGAATTGCCTGTGTTTGAACCTCAACTCTACCACTTTCTAGCTAGTGAATTCTCTCTGCCCCTCAGTCTCCTCATTTGTAATAACAGAATAATAAAAGTAGTTCTATCACAGGGTCATCATGAGCATTAAGTAAGTAAATGCAAAGCACTGAGAACAGTGCCTGGCACAGCCAACATCACCATCATCAATGTTATCACTACTGCCTCAAAGGGCAGACAATAAACAGTCACCACTGTGCCTGCCACTGGGCAGCTCCCTCACACCTGCCGCATTCCTATGGTAACTATCCAATGTCCCGCCTCTGTGAATTCACCACAGGTCACAAATGTGCCCTTCATTTGTCCAGCCCCATTGATAAGAGGGCATGAGAAGCTGAAGGTACAGAATGCTGCTGACAGACTCTGCTCCTGACCGGAAAGTGGGTCTGAATTCAGATTTTGATCCATTTGTCTGTCTCCTAGGGAATGAAGCTGAGATTTTTTATTTTTTTTGATACCTACAGTCAAGCTGTAGCCTTGGTAGCAAATTCTTTCCCTCTCATGAAGCATGGGCAGCATAAGTATTATTAGTTTCCATTTTCTTTTTTAAAAAATTCTTTTAATTTTTGGAAAAAAATTTATTTTATTTTTTATAAAACAGAGACAGGGGCTCACTATGTTGGCCAGGCTGGCCTTGAACTCCTGGCCTCAAGTAATCCTCTTTCTTCTAGCTTCCCAAAGTGCTGGGATTATAAACACGAGCCACTGAGCCCAGCCTTATTTCCTATTTTCTGGGGGGCACTTGTGGTTAAGAGAAGTGAGGTCACTCCACCAGGGCAGGGACACACCTATTTCATGGGCCACTGTATCTCAGTGCCTTCTGCTATGCCTGGCAAGTGATAGCTACTCAGAAAGGTGAGAGGAACAGAAAAGTGAATGCAACCTGTCCAAGGCCCGGTGCTGTAAGAACCACACTTGAAACCTGAATCCAGCTCTTCTGGATCCCACCCTTTCTTTTCCTACACTGTACTCTACCTTAGATTTAAAGGATCTAAGTTTAGGGTTGCTTTGGTTTTTCGGTTTTTGGCAATTTTTATTGTGGTAAAAAACACACAACATAAAATTTACCATCTTAACCATTTTTATGTGTACAGTTCAATAGTATAAAGTACATTCACATTGTAAAGCACAGTGGTCTGAGTTTTTGAAATTTAATATATAACAAAATTTACATCTATTGCTCAGTAACTCATGAAAATGTTGAGTAGTTGACATTTTAAATCCCTTGTCAGGGTGGGGTTGGTTTTCCTTCTACTAAAATTTTTCAGGTAAAAATGCTAAATAATCAGGTCTAGCTCATGTTTAAAAACATCAAGGAAAAAAGCAGAAAGATTTCATTCTACATTTGGGTTTTGCAGACACAGGACCATACGTTTACAAAATAGAGTATCTGATCCAAATTTCACTCTGTAGTAGGAACTAAATAGAAAGTCTGGTGGAATTTCTCCAAATTCTTCACATCAAGGAAAACACTCCTAGTGTTCTCTTTTAATGAAAGAAAAACACTCTGAGCATATTTTAATAGTTTTATTTTCTATTTTTAATACTTTCTAGGTGACAATGAGTTTCCTTTTTTCTGGTTTTTAGAAAGTTTTAATCCGATTACCAAAAAAAATGCACATTGGAAATTAACAAATGTGTGACTAAGAAAAGTATATTTAATCCAACTATTGAGATAATCATTGTTACACATTCTTCTAGAACTTTCCTTGAAAATAAAAATAAATAAATGTATATTTCAGTATAATTTGGTACCCATTCTTCTAGGCCTTTTCTTTGAAAATACTTACACACAAAGACATATATATTTCATATATAATTTGGTATACACTCTTTTAGATTTTCCCCTTCATATTATACATTTACTTAATAGTAATGAGTGACTATATTATATATACTCTTGCACACTTGCATTTTTTATCTAAATGCCTTAGAATGTCTTTCTCCACAGAACATGGATCTGTTTGGACACCTGAATGGCATTTCATTGTTAGTACCATCAGGCATCTATCAGATCGCATCATGACAGACATGGGGGATATTTCCAGGTTTCTGCTTGTCCGCTGGACACTGCAGTGATTGTGGAGGCCACAGCATTGTGACACTTCTCTTGAGCCTCCCATTTCCTTGCCATTGCCCCAGCTCCCTGGAGCACCTGCTGAGTGGCTCTGGCGTGTGTTCCCTGGCCTTCTGGGCCTCCATACTCTCACCTCTCCAAGGAGGGTGGGAATTCTTGCCAACTTCTTCCCTCAGGGCTGTCGTGAGCACTAATGAGATCATATTTGCTGAGCACTTTGTGTTCCCTCAATAACTGGTGATACATAAATATGAATGTTTTCAGTTCCAACAGAGTCTTTGGATTCCTTTCAGGAAGAAGTGAGGGCCTATTTAAAATGTGTGTGTTGGTATAAATACTACAGCGAGTCCTTTGTATTCTACAAGATGCTGCCGAGAGTGGAAAGCTCGTCCCATTGCCAACATCAGGGGGTCAGGTGCAGGTTACTTCCTGCGTCCTGGTGGCCAAGTGGCCAGGGAAACAAGAGGTTGTGAGGTGAGGGCTGCACATAAGGATGATATCAATCACCCGTGATTTTAGGCAGAAACATTCCTTTTCTGGCTTTCTAAGCTGTTTTCATGCTTATCTACTCAATAGCCAATCACCGAGTGTCTACGATGTGCCAGGGAAGAAGCCGAGTCAATCCAGCCAGGAGCACACCGTTTCTACCTTCAGAGGCTTGCCATTTAATGTACAACCCAGACAGCATCTGTGGCCTCATGCCCTTTGAGAGAGAGGTAAGAGCAGGGTTCCAATTCCCAAATCCATGCCCCCAAAAGTCTGCAGGCCTCCAGATGTTGTGCAAGCCCATCATTGAGAATTTGTGTGGTTGGACCAGTGGTTAATGTTAGCCCCTACCTTTAGCTCCACAAGCCCCCATCGCCCCAATGTATTTGCGAGTTTGAACAGCTTAACTAAACATTGTGGAGGGGGGTGGTGGGAACAAAATTTACATCACAGAACAGCAAAAATCTTCAGATGATGACAACTAGCACTTAAATGGTGCTTACTTGCCCTATGACAAGCTCTGATGGAAGCCCTTGGCGTTGTTCACTTACACAACTCTCCCGATAATTCTACAAAGCAGATACTATCATTATCCCATTTTGAGAAAATATGGGACCATGTAAAACTAAATTTTCTCATCTTTAAAATAGCAATACTGAGGGCTCCTCTCCGTATCCCTTCAGCCCTCACCACTTCAGCACACGCCGGCCCAACTTCCCGCTGCCACCATAGCTTTGCCTGAGAGCTTTCTCTGCACTGGTGTGGCAGGCAGGACCTGCTGGGGAATTACTGTCCCCTGGAAGTGAACCTCAACCAATGACAGATGGGAGTTGGCATACAATGGCCCCAGCTCCCTCACCCCTTGAGTGTGATAATTCAGAGGCATGATTCTACATGTGTCCCCAGTTTCCCTGGAGGGCTTACACTCCAGCTTCCACAGTGGTAACTTGCTTAGAAACATACGCTTCTTGGCCACTTCCCTTTCCATCTGACTTTTCCATTCCCTATGCATATTTCCTGAAATCACCTCAGAAAGATCTACCTGCCCTCAAATGGTTATTTCGGGTCTGCTTCTGGCGAAAGATACCCTATGCTGATGCATGTGGCAAGGTCACACAGCTCTCTGGATTCAAACCCAGGGAGTCTTACTTTGCAGTCTACAATATTTCCCATTACATCACATGGTCTCTCAACTCCAAACTGAATGTGAAGCATGCCTGCCTTAAATGTATTCCTCACCACAGAGGAATGTACAAGGCCCTCAATCCCTCTCTTCCAATAAATATTATAACAGCTACCATTTATCTAGTGACAGTTATTTGCCAGCCACATGCTAAGTGTGTTACTTGAACAGCCTCATTCTAATATCACAACAAACCTGTAAGAGAGAAACTTTCTTATTCATCTCTGCTTTCTGGATGATATAACTGAGACCCAGAGAATTGAAGTGGTTTGCCCAAGGTCACATGGAAACAGAGCCAGGATTTGCACACATATCTTTCTGGATCCACCCATATCCTCACCTAGTATACTACACACCATAGTGGAAAATGTAGTGCCAGGCACTTTATGGCCAATATGTTAGTTCCCTATTGCCGTTACAGCAAATTACCACAAACCTAGTGCCTTAAACACTGCAAATATTTTATAGTTATCGGAAATCAGATTTCCGTATGTCAGAAATCCAACACAGGTCTCTCTGGGCTAAAACCAAGATGTTGGCGTGGTTGTGTTTCTTTCTGGAGGCTTTAGGGGATAATCTGTTTTCTCTGCCTTTTTCCACTTCCAGAGGCTGCCCATATTCCACCTTCAAAGCCAGCAAAGTCACATCTCTCTGATCTCCTTCTATAGCCACATCTCTCTCTGATCACAGTACAGAAGGGTTCTCCACTTTTAAGAACTCATGTGAAGTGAGTGCGCCCACCCAGAAAACCCAACATAATCTCCCCATCTCAGAGTCATTAACCTCAATTACATCTGCACAGTCTCTTTTACCACATAAGGTAACATCTTCACAGGTTCTAGGGATCAGGATATGGACATCTTTAGAGGTCCTGTTATTTGGCCTGCCACAGCTAAGTCCTAATGAAGGAGGCAGGCTACCATGAGGAGGTGAGCTGAGTTTTGCAAAGATGAAGGTAATGTAGAAGAATAAACAAACTGTCTCTTGTAGAATAATGAAGACTCTTCCCTGATTTGTAGCCATGCTAGACTGAGCTAATTGTGGACAAAGGGAGCCGTAAGGAGAAGATCTTGAGAACCAGATGGAAAGTAATTCTAGACAAGTCATCGGTTTGGGACAGAGACATTTGTGTGGGAATGCTTAGTCTCTCACCAAGGGGAGCCTCTTGTATGTGTGCAGTGCTTTTGCCTGCAGGCAACAGAATAGTTGATGTACAGTAGGCCACATTATCAAGATACTACATTATCTCACATTTGGAGAAGTCTAGAGGCAGATGTCCCATGGTCCCAGATGATTTTTTTGGTTTGTTTTTTTGAGACCAGGTCTCCCTCTGCCACCCAGTCTGGAGTGCAGTGGTATGGTCATGGCTTACTGCAATCTTGGCCTCCTGGGCTCAAGTGATCCTCCCACTTCAGCCTCCCGAGTAGCTGGGACCACAGGTACATACCACCACATCCAGCAAATTTTTTTTTTTTTTTGGTAGAGATGGGGCTTCACCATGTTGCCTAGGCCACTCTCAAACTTCTGGGCACAAGCAATCCACCTGCTTCAGCCTCCCAAAGTACTGGGATTACAGGCATGAGCCACTGTGCCCAACTCCATTTGGTTTTTTAACAAATTCAGCAAGGATCCTGGCTTTCTGTGTTTAGTTCTGCCATCTTCAGTGTAAAGCTACATTTCTCCTCATGGTCACAAGACGGTTGTCTAAGTATAAAGTATCACAGTTCATATTATTATATATCAGCCTAAGCAGGAAGAAAGGAGGGTTGGTTACGGGAAAGGACCCTCTCTTTATGGACCTCTTTCTTAACAGGGAGAAGGGCTTTCCCAGAAGCACCCATGGATCTTTTTTTTCATCTCACGCCAGATCAGATGCCCACAAGTAAATCAATCACTGGCAAAGGGGAAGGAGATGACCGTGATCGGCTTAGATCAACTATGGCTCTTTGCCTGGGGCTAGACACGTTGCCACTTGGACAAAACTGGAGTTCTATTAGCAAGAAAGAAGTGGCTATGACTCTTCTTCCATAGCCTAGGAAGCAATATTTGAGGTCTATTCTAGGTAGGTGTGCAGGACCACATTACCTCTTAGGGCATTTTCCTCACTCTCCACCAAGAACTCCACTCAGAACAAACTTGCCAACATATTCCTGCAATCTACTTGTCACCTCCTTTTCTTCCTTTCTTTCATTGGGGGCTTATTGTTTATAAGCTGTGCTACCTTTCACAAGTTACTTAACCTCTCTGAACCTGAACCTTGATATTTTCATTGGAATATCTTGCCTCTAGAGTTGTTTTAGGGCTAAAGTCATATGACAAATGTGAAAGCACCTAGCCGGGTACCTGACACATATAAAATGTGAAATAAATGTTGGCTAAATACTAACAATACCGGGGTTTTATTTATGCACATGATCAGGCTCTAAATTCTTACAAGGAAGAACACATGGAAATATTTTGGAGTCTACACTGTGAGCAGACAATCTGTTGTAAATTCTTATTGTGTGGGTCCCCTTTGTCCATCATGCCGATGAAAAATCACTGGGCCGTTGAGAAGAATCTGCTTGTGCCTGCTATTCCAAGCAGTTTGGTAAGGGAGAGAGAATCCTGCTTGCCCAACAGGCTGTCAGGGCCGGAAAGTGGCAGCAGGACAGAGGATTCAGGGCTGATAAAAGCTGGTATGGGTCAAACTTGACGTCTGAGGGTGTGTCCCTGAGGGGGCTCACAGGTGCTCTTCACCTTACCCAGGTGATCCCTGTCCATGGGGCCAGCTGTGTGCCTGGGGCCAGACAGCCCTTATCCTCCTTCCTATTTCAACCTCAGGACCTACTTCTGAGAGGAAATTGGGCGACTAAATTGAACTACAGGGAGGAGAAAAAGAAAAAGGCAGGAGAATCTCTACTAGGCCATATTTATTATTGATAAAGGTGATTGCATTTCTATACATACTCCATGTTCTGTCCCCCTCCAAAACAAACAATCTCAGGACAACAGACACACACATGTAAACTAAACTCACCACCTCGTCTGAGTAACATATCAAGACCAGTGACTCCTCTGTCCCCCTCCAAAAACAACAATCTCAGGACAACATACACACACATGTAAACTAAACTCACCACCTTGTCTGAGTAACATATCAAGACTGGTGACTCCTCTTCTTAGCGCCTTCTCCTGCGAGGTAGACAGAGCCTTGCTTCATGAAATAAGGTCCTGGGCCAGCAGCATAGCAGCATCGGCCACCCCAGGGAGCTTGTTAGAAATGCAAAATCTCAGGGCCTCCTGCACCCCCTACATCTAAGCCTACAATTTAACCAGATCCCCAGGATGAATATGCAACTTTAAGTTTGAGAAGCTCTGATCTATAGCTCCCTGCTGCCAACTTACCTTACCACTGAGGGTGGTACGTCGTTGTAGAACTTGGCAGTTTAGAACACTTCCCACTGGGCACTCACTCTTGTTCTCTGGGTCTCTTCTTTATTCCACAGTTATGATCATAATCCTATTGCCCATAAAGAGCCACTGTTTGGGTGTTTGCTAATTATATACATGTATACACATGGTTTCATACATAGAATCATTTTATAATCTGTGCATGGTATTCTATTTGTATAGAAGTGATCTCACTTATTTAGCCAGTTCTCAACCAAGCCTTGAATGACAGAGTAGGCAGAGTAGACTCTTTGCACCTGAAAGAGGACAAACAATTTTATTCATATCCATACTTATTTCTTTAGATGGATTCCTGAAAGTAAGATGACTTCACTTCATTCTCAAGTTATGAGAAGATGGAAAAACAACAAGGTTACCCAGTAGTTAGATAAGACCCTTGCCTTTTGCGGAAGGCCCTCACTTCCTACTTCTGAGCCGGGTGGTGGGAGTTATTTTCCTTTTCCCCCAGAGCAGTGACATCCTGGAGTGAATTTCAGCCTCCCCTTCCTAGGCAGGGCAAGAGATAAAGAGGCAGCTGCTGAGATGCGGTTGCTGATCAGCTTGAGGAGAATCAGATCACGCATGTGCACGTTATCTCAGGACAACATTAGATTAGCCTTGCACGCAAGGATCACAGGATCTTGAACTCTTGGAGTTGAACGGATTTTTGAGTTTGACCTCCCACCTGTCACAGGAGCCCCTCAACAACCTACCGCCCCAATAGGTAAAGTGTTCACTGTGTGCATAGCAGGCTCCCCCTTCCCTCGGCTGTCCCAATCCTCCTCCAGTGCTTTCTTGCACACCTTGGAATCCAGACCCCTCACTACCCCAATGCATACTTTCTGGGGTAAGTCAGCCCCTCTCTTACCTGTAACTCAGACTGGTCACTGGGGAGACAGCCTATCTGGCATCTTACTGTCCTGAGAAAAGCATACCTAATTGAAAACAGTAGGACTGAATCTCATAGCTGCTGTTGGGAAAGGGTACCCACCTGAGCCCATTGGCATGGCAACTTCTCTATCTACACTGTCCCAGGGCAAGGAAGAGCAAATCACTGCTCTGGCCAAATGCACCCACGAGCCAACAGCTAAGGGTGGTTTTACATTCCAAATGATGGAGAATGAAAGGAAAAGAAGGGAAGAGAAGGAAGAAAGGGAGAAAGAACATGCAACAGAGGCTGGATGTGGCCCTCAAAGCTTAAAATATTTACTATCTCACCCTTTCCAGAAAAAAAGTTTGCTGATTGCTTCCCTAGATCCTTCACGGACCAGCAGCAGCATTGACATTATTTGGGAGCTGCTTAGAATTGCAGGATTTCTGGCACAGCCCTGGAGCTCCTGAATGAGAACATGCATTTTGACGAAAGCCCCAGGTGATCTGAATGCGCCCTGAAGTTTGGGAAGACTAGCCTGGATGTTTCTCGGTATGACTGGGTTTGGTTGTTTCCAGGGGCAGGCTCTGAGTCTGAACTTCCCTCACTCCACCACTGCCTTGCTGAGTGGCTGAAGTCATTTAATCTTTATCAAGCCCTGTTTGCTCATCTCTGAAATGGGGATAATCATAGTTTCCACCCGATGAGGTTTTTGTGAGGCTTGAATTGGATAACTGAACCCAGAGAAAGGGCTTCACAAATGTTAGATTTCATTTCTACTCTATTGTTTCTATCAAACCCTTGAGTCTCTGCCTCAGAACAGGGGACATATGCTTTGCATAAATACCCAAACTCTTGCACCGATGGATTTGGGTGTTTCCTCAGAATTCCAGCTATGCAAATCCTCTGAGTCAGCAGGTAAGAAGGACAAGGGCAAGCCCATACCCTGCCCTGCCTGTATCTGGTGGTTTTTTTTCAACACCAGGAGACGGAAATGATTGCTTTCTGATTGGGGAAAATTGGTTTGTGTGGGCCACAGTTACAGGTGCTTGTTTCCCTGAGACACAGTGCTTGGATCAAACTGAAACAAGGTTAAAATAAAATAGCAAAACCCTGCCCTCAGCAGGAAGCTGCCACCAGCAGGCTGCCTTCTACGTGACCTTGCCTCCTGTTGGCCTTTCCTGGGCCATAAAAAATGGTTGCATTGCTGTCTGATTTGCATTTGGTATCTGCTTTTCCTGCCCAGGGTTCAAGTTGACACTGCCTGGCTGAGTCCCAGCTGAGGGCAGGTGGAAGCAGAAGGCAGAAGTAAAGGTGGACAACTATTTAAACAACCAGGGGCTTGGAGAAGCTGTGTGCTTTCAAGATAGAACTCGGTTTCAGTTTAGATTTGCCAACTGTTGCTTCGGAAGAAGAGCTAAGACAAAGGGAGGACTCGGTCCACTCGGGAGGTCCTGGGGGGACAGTGTTTATTTTATACTACAGCCTGGGGTTTGCTTCCTGTTTGACTTTTGAGAGCTGCTAGACAGGATTAATGAAGTTCATCCAAATATTTTCAAGGATATAGGCTCTAGAAAAGGTGTTTGTCCCTAAGCACTGTTTACTTTAATCATACGTGTACAATTCACATCAAGTTATCTCAACACAACGCTATTCCCCTATTGTTGCTTTATGGACTTTGACTTCTCAAGGGTGAACTGGGTAATTTTAAAATCATGACTATTTTTCCCAGTATGAAAATTTTACATAAATTTTATAAAGAATACATCATTTAAAAATTATATGCATACACACACACACACACACATGCACAGAGAGCGAAAGAGAGAGAGTGCGCACTAGCACAAGAGTGGACATTTCACCACTTAGTTTTAAGACCATTAGGCAAGCTGGAAGGAGACTTGGCATGGTGGCAAGATCACAGTGGAGTCTGCATATCTGAGTTCTAGCTTGGGCTCTTCCACTAACTAGTAATGTGGCCATACATAGTCCCTTAACCTCTCCGCGGACCTCAGTTCCCTCATGTGTAAGATTAAAGTAGCCGGTATCACCAGGGATGCTTTGAGCTCCAAGACCTCCATTGGCTGGCAGGGAGGGCTGCCACAGCAAGTCAGGGTAGGGTAGAGGGGAGGTTCAGCCTTCTCTGCCCCCTTTAGCCTGGACAACTCTCCCTTTTTTTGTTTTACACATTAGAGATCAGGAGTAAGTATCTCTTTCAAGAAGTGGTCTTCAAGGCTAAACAAAAACTTGAAAAAAAAAAACTAGCCTAGACGATCCCTAAAGTAGGGTGAGCATATATAATTTATTATCCACACTGGGATGTTTTGAGATTAAATATATGTTCTTAATAATTATACTGGGATAACAGACTTAAGTGATGCCATATTAGACAGAGATGTACGAGTACCCTACCACAAACTCCTCTTCCAGCTCAGAGTTTCTGCTTTTCCATTCTGTCATTTCATGACCTGACGGCTTACTCCTCAGCATCAGGCAGAGTTCTGGGAGCAACCCCAGGGACAGAAGTAATCAGGGACAGCCTCAGGGAATGAAGTCATTAGGTGATTGCCTTGGGGACAGCAGTCATCAGGGCAGCTCCAAGGACAGAAGCCATCAGGTTTGTCCCATGCTCAATTACCAGAGCATGCAGCTGCAAGAAATGAGCCAAAAAGGCCACCTGCAAATGATACATGGCCCAAGTTCAGCTTGGCTCTTGTTCAGAGTCATGTGAGAATCACAAGTTTCAGGGTGAAAACATCCATGAATCAACCACCAATTACCAAGTAAGCAAGGGCCCACAGGAACCCCAGACCAGGACATGAGTATTGGTGGGGAAAGAATAAGCAAACATCCCTTTTCACAGATCCACAGAACGGAGGAAGTAGTCAATGGAGGAGAAGGTCACAAGGTAGAAATGAAAGTTACATTGCTAGGCAGGTTGTCAGATGAAGTATGGTCCCAAAGTAGAAAAATCCTAGCAGGATTTCTGCAGAGGAAAAAACACTCAGGCAGGACAGGACCTGTAAGGACCCGTAATCTTGTCAGGCATAGCTTGGGCCTGGTTGAGTCAGATCATCCACTTTCCCACCCTTTGCTCACCCATCAGATTGCACTGCTGTGATGTCCTACCTAGTTTTTCTGCTCTGGGAATGTTCCTTGCAACAAAATCACCTTTCCTTCCCTCCTGCTTGCTAATAGGGAAGTTTATAGCAGAGTGAACCAGTGATGAGAAGGCTGATGATGTAATGAGTTATACCAAAGTATATAAAAGGTAAAGCTGAAAGGCCTAGAGGCAGCTCTGCTTGCCTCTGGGTGCTTATTTACCTTCAGTTATCTTTTATTGGATCCGTTTTAGCTGGCCAATATGGCTAGGAACTCTTTGGCTAGGAAGGGAACGTAGTTTTGCATTCTATTCTGGGCTTCCCTACTTACCAGGCCCTACGTGACATTGGGCAACTATTGTAACGTATCTGAGTCTCAGTTTTCTCATCTATACAATGGGGTTTTACCAACACTTGCTCTGCCTACCTCACAAGACTATAACAAGTATCCCCCAGGTGTCATCATTAGCCCACTCTCTCACATCCACCCTCCTCAATCCCATGCCCAGAAGCCTTCTGCAATTCCTTTGGGGTTCCATTCTCATGGAAACCCTGGCTCCACTCATACTCTATCCTCCTTACATCCCACTCCTGGGGCTGTCCTCCTCCTCTGCTTCTGGTTGTGAATCTCTTCTCTTTTCCCTTCATTTTCGCACAAAACAACTCACTGCACATAAGTCAGATTTCACTGACTGGGAAACAGAAGGGCTTCCCATTGCCACACTGTAAACAACAAAAAGTTAAATATTGGACTTTCATTTCTGAACCACCTTGCCCATTTCTGTCAGCGCAGGCATCTGCCTCCTACTATAAGTCATGCCTCATGCCTCCTCCCTCTTCTCAGCTCTCACTAGCGTAGAAACATTTTTCAGAGAATCATTTTGCAACCCACTTCAGCTGCTCCAACCCCTATTCTCAAACTCAACTCTGGCTTCTCTTGACATCTCCAAAGGTTCATTAATGTGCTTGGCTAAACGATGCGGCACACTCTACTGCGTGGTTTAAATAAGAAAAGATTTCTCTTCTTTTAGGATGGAAAAGCGTCCAACATAGGAACTGAGTTGGGATCCAAGGGCTGGGAGGGCCCCATGTGCTAAGCCCAGGGAGAGTCTGTTGACCAAGGGCAAAAGCATCCCTCCGAGCTACTGGCAAACTGATGGAGATCCAGTGTGGGAAGAGAAAGAAGGGTGCTGATCCGTGCCCTCCATGAGGGTGGGTGGCCGGCTACTCCAAGGTATCAATTTAAATCTCCAACTACCTTGAAGGCAGAGGACACCTGAGTGGAGGTGCCCAAGGTTAGGAAAGTGCATTTCTAGAGGCTCCAAGGCTCTTGCCTCTATTCTTCAATAAACTCTCTCCTTAATACTATAAGAGCTGCGTGGTGGGGGTTCCCTTCCTCCTCCTTCTAGCATCACAGCCAAAACCCAAACCCTTCTAGAGTCCTGCTCTCAAGAGAAAAAAGAGGAATTCTTTGTGTGATAGGGGTGGGGACACACGGAGCTTTTTGCCGGGCCCCCATTGACTCATTATGTCACTGCAAACAAGAAAATGTGTTTGAAAGCTCTTTGAAAACTGGAACATGGAATAGAAGGATGGAAGCATTTAATTAGTAATCATCGCTCAGGTGGGATTGATCCTGGCTTGATGCTACACCAGACGAAGGGCCCAGGGAGCTCCTGGTATTCTATCAGGTGTGAAGGGAAGAAATGAAGCCAGTTATTACAGCTCCACTGTAACTAATCAAAATGAGAAAACGCAGGGCAGGGAGGTACAGTAGATTGGTGCTGCAGCCAGAGGTCTTATATAAATGCTAACAAGGCAAGAATGGGATTTGGGCTGGCAGAGGCCGCAGAGAGCAGAAGCTGCTGCTCTCATTTCCTCGGACAGCAGCACAGTCTCACTTTAATTTGCAGATGTTTTAAGCTCTAGGTGCAGGCACCTGGAGGGCAGAAGGGAAGCAGCTGTCACCTAATGGATGTAATTGATTAAAACTGAAATTCACATGGACTTCTCCAGTTTCAGATATACCACTCTCTGTTTTGTGCACTCCTATCTGTTTCATTCACTCCTTATTCCTGAAGTTTTTGCTAGGAGAGACTCTATGTCAGAAATGACAAAGGACTTCTCAGCCAAATATGGTACATTCAGAGGTCAGTGCCTGTAAGAATGGACTTCAGAGCAGAACAGATCAGGTTTAAGTCCTAGCTGTGTTATCGTGAGCACATATAGCTTCTTTAAGCCTCAGTTTTCTCATCTGTAAAATGGGGCTAATGATAATAGCCAGGGTTTCTATAGGGATTAAAACACATATATAAAGTTTCAGTTCAGGGCTTGGCATATAGAAGATGCTCAGTACATGCTAGCTATTATTATCATTATCATCGTCATCATCATCATTTCTTGGTTACTTCTTTATGTGGTCATGCTAAACAGTGAACTTCAACCAAGAGTGGCTTAGCAGGGAATGTAGGTTACATAGTTGGCTGCACTGTCATAGGCTTTACTTTCTTCTCTTAGAAAACAAAGCATCCTTTGAAGAAGGAATTGCTTTAGTTTCCCATGGGAAGTAATTTCTACAACCCACAAGTAAATGCAGTCTAATGACTAGAATGTGACAGTAGCTATAAAGAATGAAATGTTCCACAAACAGTACTGCCTCCTAAAATTACTCGATCTCAGCACTGCGTTTAGGTCCTCTCTTCCCCACCCATTTTTTTGCATCTACCTCTCATCCTCCCACCCACCCCCACTTCTCCCCTATCCCATCCTTTTGCGATCATAAGACCCACCCACCCATCCCCAAATCCCTGAAGAATATGGGAGTGTCTTGAGGTTCAGGGTAAAACTGAAAGGCCTAGAGGCAGCTCTGCTTTTTCAGAATGGCCTGGGGGAGGGGGTGGGGTCTTGATGGCAGCAAGAGGCGGTTTGCCAATAGGCAAACCGGTAGACCATGCCTCATGCATTTTCAGGAAAACATCATGTAATCTCAGAACATCTGCAACAGTCTGCAACATATTTTCTCCAGGGTTTGACTCTAAGCTGACAAAAGATACCGGACACCCCCACAGATTCTGTGACATATCTTGGTATTATTGAACAAACATCAGTTAGGTTCCTGTCTCAGAGCAGCGTCAGTCTGAATAGGAAATACGCCAGTGCTCTTATCGTTGCTGACAGACTCTGTAACTCACCTGCTGATAGTGTCAGTAACACAGCTTCCAGTTGGGGGAGGCTCTTCTCCCACTTCTTTGAAAGCATTGTTCTCAGGTAGGCAAAATAATTAAGGTGCTTTTTGAGTTTATGCTTACTTTTTCACAGTAAGCAAGAATTCCATGATCAATGCAATGTACCTTGCAGACACATAATAAATGTCAATGAATTCAATACATTTTGAAACACACCTAGGGCTCATTTTTCCACTGCTTACACTTTCTTTCTGCCCCCTCAATCATCACATCTCCAACTCTAAAAAAGTGTCAGATTTAATGCCTTCATTTTATGGATAAAGAGATGAAGGCCATGACATTATAAATTATTTCATTGTAAACATACAGACAAATAGTAGTCAAGCAGAGCCTAAAGCCCTGGATTTAAGATGCATGAATCAGAGCTTTTCCTATCATATCTCACTTAAATGCCATTCATTTCTTTACTTGTTTTGAAAATGAATCTTATCCCTGTATTTGTTCTGTCTTCTAAATTAGAAACCACATACATCACGAGACATCTTTTGTTTGACCCTTGAAGTTTGAAAATATTTTCTGAATTAGTTAACATTTTTAAAAAAACGAGGTTTTTCTGAAACATTTGCATTTCTGGCTTCTCTTAAAATGTGGACTATCTGGCAACATTGGGCTTGCATTCTTGCAAGGCAACACTCCGCGGGAGCTGGGAGGCAATTGTCTCCTTCCGATAGGACTTGCACCCTACAGCTTGCTGCAGCGCCTACCACTCCCTGCTGTCTCACATCCAGCCTGCTTTACTCCTTTATCTCCCTTGCTGCTGTAAGCATTTGAACAGGACCAGGACCCTGAGTTGAAAATATGACCAACAATTTCACAGATATTATTGCTCCAATGTAGATAGCATCTGGGGCCTCCCTATTCCTTGGGAGCTGCCTGAAATTCCCTTGAATCCTTAATTCCGTGGCCTGAAAAATATCCAAAGACTTCTCCAGTAGTTGTGTGAATAGTCATGGATTTATATTCTCATGGTTTTCTTTGCCTCTAGCTCCTACGGTTTTGACCCATGACATTTTTAAAGGATCCAGATTCTTCCTTGATCTCCTCCTTTTACCCCAGGCAGTTCGAGATTATGAGTGGATCTGGGGGGTGGGGGGTGTTATGGAGTAAATATTTTAATAGCACTGCTCATAGCAGATATAACTTACAAATTCATCCTCCATGGAGATTTTTCTCCAGCCTTTTGTCCATGCAGGATCCTGCCATTCTTACTCCTTTCCTACTCCAGTGCCCCCAACACCTCTACTTCAAACTTCCCCCTTTAAATAAAGCAGACAAATACAGCCTCCTCTCAAATGTGCCGTTGCAAACCCATCAAGGTGCTTGAAGAGCAAAGGCCTCTTCCCTGTTAACATAGTCCATGTCTCTTTCTGAAAAGTCAGGATTCTGGACAGCAAATGTTGTACAGTGACACTTCTAAGCATCCCCCACTGGGCGCTGGTCTTTAAGGAGGTAAGTTCCCAGGCTCTTATTCCTGGTATGAATCATATGAATCATATGAATCAGCCAGGTTCCCTAATTTTAGACATGTGTAAATTGTGCAGTCTTAGATATCAGAAATCCTAATGGTTTATCTGTTTACATGTCCACCTCCCCCATTGTACCATAAGCCTCTTTATGTCCTATTTATCTTTAGGTTTTCCTTACCTACACAGTGGGGAGGTGTGGAGGGGAGGGTCAGGGAACAGGAAACACAGAGGAAGTATTCAATAAGCAATTGATGAAAAGGAAGGAAGGAGGAAAGGAAGATCAGTCACCTGGTATGGTTGTAGCTGTTGCTCACTGCACAAGGGCACCATCTGAGGGGGCAAACTAGTGCTGAAAGCTAGGCCACGCTCTGCTTACCAAGCCAGGAGCCCTATGACTATTTGTGTCCTCCCACTTGCCTGTCCTTTCCCCATTTGCTGCCTGGTCCCAAAACGGACACTTTTGCTAATTTTCACAAGGTGCTGTATGGATTGGGGATGGGGTAGGGGCTAAATGGAAAACATTTTGTCTAGGAAATGTGTATTTGTATTTATTCATTTAGTCACCAGTATTACCTCAATTTGTTTCCACCTTAAGAAATTAGCCATAACTTTGTCAGGGTGTGTGGCAGTGGACTCTGAGGATGCGGGTGGGATCCTTTCCCTCCTCAAAGGAGTAGGAGCTACCTACGGCAAATAAACTCCCCGCATGTGAAGACATTGGAACATTTAGGCCAGAAAAAGAGATGAAATTCCTGATCCCCCTGGGTGCATATCTGAACCCCCATCCTGCAGCTGTGCACCTCAAAAAGCGCAGGAACGCAGCTCCAGCCTTCAGCCTTCAGCGTCCAGCCTTTGGAGAGAGGAGCTCTTAGCTGTCAGCCGCTCAGCCACGCCCCCAAGTCCCCGCGCTCAGCCTGTCACCTTCTATTACCCAGCTCTGTTTGGGGAAGAGCATCTGGCCAGAGTGTCTGCAGGCCCAGGGGGTGAATTTAGGTTGGATTTCAAAGCTGAGCTAAGCAATCTCTCAGCTGAGCTCAGCGCAGCGACCCTGTGCAATGAGCATGCAGCTGAGCCTGGGGACGTGGGCGTTTCCATGCCAGGGCTCAGCGCTGCGCCCTTGATGACCGCTCAGTGGCCGCCCTGCCGGCCAGGGACTTGCAGCCAGGAATCCTCTGGATGGCTCAGCGTGGATCCCTTCCTTTAGCTGGAAGATGCTGCCCGAAGCACCAGGGAAGCAGCTAAGCACAAGCGGCTGATCCACTATTAGCTATTCCGCGAACCGTCATCATCTCCCTGTCTAGAGACGACACAAAGACTCCAGTGGCTTTCTCTTCTTAGCAAGCTGGGGCCCAGCCGAGGTCCCTCCAAGAAGACATAATCACAGAAGAGACTGCTTCAAAGCTCTGCTCTCTCTCCTGTGAAGTGGTGAAGAACCCAGGACCAGGACTCTGATGGACTTGTGTTGCAGTGCTGACTTTACCACATGCTAGCTGGTCACTAAGGATCCCTGGTCTCACTTCTTCCTTCTGTAAATGGGGCATGGCTATAATAGCTATTTTGAGGGCTCTTTAAAAATCAAGTGAGAAAAATTGTTCAAAGCATTTAGCACAGCAAGGTGTTAGTGGTCAGGTGGTGATGATGATATATAATTTTGACTCTTAAGTCAGTGACACATATCTGTATTCTCCTTCTCTAAGGCCTCAGCTAATCAAAGTGTAGTCCCTGGACCTGCAGCATAGGAATCATCCATTATCTGGGAGCTTGTTAGAAATGTAGAATCTTGGCCAGGCACGGTGGCTTATGCCTGTAATCTCAGCACTATGGGAGGCAGGAGGATCACTTGAGGCCAGGAGTTCGAGACCAGTCTGGCCAACATGGTGAAACCCCGTCTCTATTAAAAATACAAAAATTAGCCAGGCATGTTGGCCAGTGCCTTTAATCCCGGCTACTGAGGAGGCTGAGGCACAAGAATCAGTTGAACCTGGGAGGTGGAGGTTGCAGTGAGCTGAGATCCCGTCACTGCACTCCAGCCTGGGTGACAGAGTGAGAAAATATCTCAAAATAAAAACAAACAAACAAAAAAACTAAACTTTGCTTTGCTGCAGACCTTCTAAATCAGAATATGCATTTTTAAAAGACACACAGATGGTTTGTATTCACACTTAAGTTTCAGAAGCCCTGGCCTAGAACATTCCAAGGACTTCAACCCATTTTAACCAATAATTAGCTGGTGTCTTAGGAGTCGATAGGAGCCAACTCTCCTTTAATAGCTGTAATATTTTCTCCAGGGCTACCCTCCAGTGGCACAGCATCTGTCTAGAGCTTTATCTCCTTCTTCTTCCCATGGATGCCCTTAGAAGAAAGTGCTGAGGAGCAGAGAAATGACCAGATGGGGCAGATGGAAGGAAGGGGAAGAGGAGGAGCTGGAAGCCTGGATGATCGCAGGCTGGCTTATCAGCCTCTTGCAACCTCCAGGTCTTCCCTCCTTCCATGCCTGTGAGAATAATGTGAGAAATCAAAAGGGTGAGGCCTAGAGAGTCTGAGGTCCAGACTCACCTGGATTTGTTTCTGCAATGCATGGAGACTCTGCTTTAGGGATCCTATTCCCTGATCCACTCTCACAGGCTCCTCAGGCTTCTGTGAGCCTGGTCCAAGGATAGTGCCATTCATTTGTTCATCAAACAAATACTTGCTGAATGTATGCTATGTGCTAGGTAAGGCCCAGTTTTCTACTCCCCAGGTTGGGCTCTTGCTATGCCATTAAACTATCACTCTCTGGGTGAAGTTGGGGATGTGATGGTAGTGGGATCCTTGGTGAAGAACAGTCCAGATCCCCGCTTCAAGCTGGGACTCTCATTGCCCCAGTTGCTGTATGTGTTGGTGGCTGAAGTGCATCCAGCTTAGTCCTCTCTGGGAGGTCCTTGGTCACTGTCACACCCACACCCTGGGGCAGCCCCAGCTAAGTAAGAGCTGCTGGATGGGGATGGGGCAGTTGCCTCAAGGCAGAGCAATTCTGAAGGTCAGAGTGGTCAATCCGATCCACTGAGGCCTCCATTGTGACTATGTGACAGTTCAGTCTCTCTCGGTGTCCAGGCTGGCTTCTGTCACCACTCATGAGTATTGCTCCTAACTGCCCAGCAGACATGTGCCAACAATTCAGAGTCAGATTCTGTTTCCAGGGTATAGACTGAAGATAATGATATATTCTAAGTCCTTTCTGTGACTAAGTGCCTCTGGCTATGACAACAAAATACAGGCAACTATTTTGCTAAAATTTATATATTTGCATTTTTGGAAAAAAAAATCTCAAAGCCTATTAAAGAGCTGCTAGAGGAGATAGGTTTCCAGATGTGTTTACTTACTTTTTACAAATGTAAAAGCAATTTAAATTATGTGAATACAACTTCATTTTAAAAGAGGTAAACAATGCAGAAGAATACACAGGGAAACTTGAAAGTCCCCTTCATCTGAGTCTTCCTCCAATCAACACCTTGCTCCCAGATAACCACTGTTGGACTGTATCATTCTACATAAACCTTTTGCTATTCATTTGCACACATGCAAATATATATAAACATATTTTTAATATAAGGGAGATCAAGTTGCTTAAGATATTTGCTTATTGAAGTCTTAGATCTTTTTTAAAAAATCACTAAATATAGATCTACCTAATGCTTTTAAATAGCTGTATAGTATTCCATAGCATGGATATATGATTTAGCCTTTTCCTGGGTGTGAGACTTCTGGTGCTCACCTATATCTAGTTCTTCTTTCCCTTGGACACATGAGAGAATTCTACTGTTTGTTTTATTGAAGCTATTTGGAGCCACATGACTAGCTCTAGCCGGTGGGTTGAGAGAAGTGACTTGTATCACTTTTGCGTTCCAGTATTTCACTGCAGGTAAAAGACCTTCTAGCCCTCTGTTCCCTGCCATGGTAAAGAAGGCCTCCTATTGAGATGATAAAGCCACAAGATCAAGAGAACCTGGATTGCTGAATCTTGACATGAATAGAGGTTGCCCCAGGAGTTGTCTAGATTCAGAGAAGACCTTGTAGAAAGTCTTTGTTAAGCCACTGATTTTTTATTTTTTAACTATAGCATAATCTAGTATATTCTGATGAAGGCACTCCCCTATTGGACATTTAAATTGTTCCTAGTTTTTCACTATTAAGTAGAATGCTGTAATGAACATCCTTTATACACATCTCTGGGTACAAAGTGGGTGTTTTTATAGAATAGATAGCCAGAAGAGGAACTAAATGGTATTCACATTTACTTTTGAGCGAAACATCAAATTGTCCTGCATGGTCTTTATCAAATTACATATCTATCAATAGCATCTCCTCCCTTATTGATTTTTTTCCCTAATTAAATAAAAAAATTTTGTTACTGTTTTAATTTGTGGTTTCCTGATTGCTAGAGATTAAACAACTTTTTCATATTCTCCTTGGCCATTTGTATTCCATATCTTTCAATTTACTAAGTTAAATCAAATTTTAAAAGATCTGTGAATATCTTGAGGAAAAGCTTTGGATTCTTTGTAATCAAAGGTATCTTTATTCCTTGATTTCCCAAAGATGTCCGTGTATTCATTTACTCTTTCGCAAATATTCATTCAGTTTTTTCTTTACAAGTATTTATTGAATAGCTGCTATGTGCTAAGCAAATTTATCATGGGAATGTGACATTGAACAAGACTATTTTGGGGGCAGTGGGGGGTTCCTGGCCTTATTAATGGGCAGTAAAGCAGCAGAGGGACCCTGTGATCTTTATGGAATGAAAGCACTAGAAGGGTAGTGTATGAACTAGGCATCTCTCCTTCCCTTGAGGTTTAGCAGCAGCAACATTTTCTGTACTCCAGAGTAAGTTCCTGGAGTTATGCACTAATAGTTAACCCCCCATTATACAGCTAAAGAAATTGAGGTCCACAGAAGCAAAAGTGTTTTGCCTAAGGTCTCCTGACTTTTTTTTTTTTTTTTTTTGAGACAGAAGCTTGCTCTGTCACCCAAGCTGGAGTGCGGTGGCATGATCTCCGCTCACTGTAACATCCACCTCCCGGGTTCAAACTAGTCTCATGCCTCAGCCTCCCGAGCAGCTGGGATTACAGGTGTGCACCACCACACCCAGCTAATTTTTGCATTTTTAGTAGAGACAGGGTTTCACCATGTTGGCCAGGCTGGTCTTGAACTCCTGGCCTCGAGCAATCTATCTGCCTTGGCCTCCCAAAATGCTGGGATTACAGGCATGAGCCACCATGCCTGGCCACCTGACTCTTAATCTAATGGTCTGCCCACTCTCTCAAATTGCCTACGTGGCAGGCCTTTGCAACTGTACCAAGTGCTCATAAACCCTTCCAGGTGCAGAGCAAGGGAAAGGTAAGTACCTGTCCTGGGAGATATCCAAGATACATTTGCTAACCTCAACAGACTTACAGTCTTGCTACTGCAAATTTCTTTTTAAAATACTATTTGTGTCATTTGGTTTAAAACTTATTTTCCAAGAACTAAAGGAAAATCAACTTATATTAGACCTCCATAGAACTTATCTAAATGTTTGAATTTTTCATTAGGGCGATCATTTTCTGGTTGAAGTTTCTCTAATAGGAAAACTGTCACTACATTTTTTAAAGCGAGGTATGCTTCCCAGTATTGACTACTAATCATTTCACTTGCTTTCTCGGGAATCAAAAATTCCAGTGACGGGGGGAGGAGCCAAGATGGCCGAATAGGAACAGCTCCGGTCTACAGCTCCCAGCGTGAGCGACGCAGAAGACGGGTGATTTCTGCCTTTCCATCTGAGGTAATGGGTTCATTTCACTAGGGAGTGCCAGACAGTGGGCGCAGGACAGTGGGTGCAGCGCACTGTGCACCAGCCGAAGCAGGGCGAGGCATTGCCTCACTAGGGAAGTGCAAGGGATCAGGGAGTTCCCTTTCCTGGTCAAGGAAAGGGGTGACAGACCGCACCTGGAAAATCGGGCCATTCCCACCCAAATACTGCGCTTTTCTGATGGGCTTAGGAAATGGCGCACCAGGAGATTATATCCTGCACGTGGCTCAGAGGGTCCTATGCCTAGGGAGTCTCGCTGATTGCTAGCACAGCAGTCTGAGATCAAACTGCAAGGCAGCAGCAAGGCTGGGGGAGGGGCGCCTGCCATTGCCCAGGCTCGCTTAGGTAAACAAAGCAGCCGGGAAGCTCCAACTGGGTGGAGCCCACCACGCTCAAGGAGGCCTGCCTGCCTCTGTAGGCTCCACCTCTGGGGGCAGGGCACAGACAAACAAAAAGACAGCAGTAACCTCTGCAGACTTAAATGTCCCTGTCTGACAGCTTTGAGGAGAGCAGTGGTTCTCCCAGCACGCAGCTGGAGATCTGAGAACGGGCAGACTGCCTCCTCAAGTGGGTCCCTGACCCCTGACCCCAGAGCAGCCTAACTGGGAGGCAACCCCCAGTAGGGGCAGACTGGTACCTCACACAGCTGGGTACTCCTCTGAGACAAAACTTCCAGAGGAACGATCAGACAGCAGCATTCACGGATCACGAAAATCCATGGTTCTGCAGCCACTGCTGCTGATATCCAGGCAAACAGGGTCTGGAGTGGACCTCTAGCAAACTCCAACAGACCTGCAGCTGAGGGTCCTGTCTGTTAGAAGGAAAACTAACAAACAGAAAGGACATCCACACCAAAAACCCATCTGTAACATCACCATCATCAAAGACCAAAAGTAGATAAAACCACAAAGATGGGGAAAAAACAGAGCAGAAAAACTGGAAACTCTAAAAAGCAGAGCGCCTCTCCTCCTCCAAAGGAACACAGTTCTTCACCAGCAACGGAACGAAGCTGGACGGAGAATGACTTTGACGAGTTGAGAGAAGAAGGCTTCAGATGATCAAACTACTCCGAGCTACAGGAGGAAATTCAAACCAAAGGCAAAGAAGTTGAAAACTTTGAAAAAACTTTAGACAAATGTATAACTAGAATAACCAATACAGAGAAGTGCTTAAAGGAGCTGATGGAGCTGAAAGCCAAAGCTCGAGAACTAAGTGAAGAATGCAGAAGCCTCAGGAGCTGATGCGATCAACTGGAAGAAAGGGTATCAGTGATGGAAGATGAAATGAATGAAATGAAGTGAGAAGGGAAGTTTAAAGAAAAAAGAATAAAAAGAAATGAACAAAGCCTCCAAGAAATATGGGACTATGTGAAAAGACCAAATCTGTGTCTGACTGGTATACCTGAAAGTGACGGGGAGAATGGAACCAAGTTGGAAAACAGTCTGCAGGATATTATCCAGAACCTCCCCATTGTAGCAAGGCAGGCCAACATTCAGATTCAGGAAATACAGAGAACGCCACAAAGATACTCCTCGAGAAGAGCAACTCCAAGACACATAATTGTCAGACTCACCAAAGCTGAAATGAAGGAAAAAATGTTAAGGGCAGCCAGAGAGAAAAGTCAGGTTACCCACAAAGGGAAGCCCATCAGACTAATAGCGGATCTCTTGACAGAAACTCTACAAGCCAGAAGAGAGTGGGGGCCAATATTCAACATTCTTAAAGAAAAGAATTTTCAACCCAGAATTTCATATCCAGCCAAACTAAGCTTCATAAGTGAAGGAGAAAGAAAATACTTTACAGACAAGCAAATGCTGAGACATTTTGTCACCACCAGGCCTGCCCTAAAAGAGCTCCTGAAGGAAGCACTAAACATGGAAAGGCACAATAAGTACCAGCCACTGCAAAATCATGCCAAAATGTAAAGACCATCGAGATGAAGAAGAAACTGCATCAACTAACGAGCAAAATAACCAGCTAACATCATAATGACAGGATCAAATTCACACATAACAATATTAACTTTAAATGTAAATGGACTAAATGCTCCAATTAAAAGACACAGACTGGAAAATTGGATAAAGAGTCAAGACCCATCAGTGTGCTGTATTCAGGAAACCCATCTCATGTGCAGAGACACACATAGGCTCAAAATAAAAGGATGGAGGAAGATCTACCAAGCAAATGGAAAACAAAAAAAGGCAGGGGTTGCAATCCTAGTCTCTGATAAAACAGACTTTAAACCAACAAAGATCAAAAGAGACAAAGAAGGCCATTACATAATGGTAAAGGGATCAATTCAACAAGAAGAGCTAACTATCCTAAATATATATGCAGCCAATACAGGAGCACCCAGATTCATAAAGCAAGTCCTGAGTGACCTACAAAGAGACTTAGACTCCCACACAACAATAATGGGAGACTTTAACACCCCACTGTCAACATTAGACAGATCAACGAGACAGAAAGTTAACAAGGATACCCAGGAATTGAACTCAGCTCTGCACCAAGCGGACCTAATAGACATCTACAGAACTCTCCACCCCAAATCAACAGAATATACATTTTTTTCAGCACCACACCACACCTATTCCAAAATTGACTACATAGTTGGAAGTAAAGCTCTCCTCAGCAAATATAAAAAGACAGAAATTATAACAAACTATATCTCAGACCACAGTGCAATCAAACTAGAACTCATGATTAAGAAACTCACTCAAAACCGCTCAACTACATGGAAACTGAACAACCTGCTCCTGAATGACTACTGGGTACATAACGAAATGAAGACAGAAATAAAGATGTTCTTTGAAACCATTGAGAACAAAGACACAAGAAACCAGAATCTCTGGGACACATTCAAAGCAGTGTGTAGAGGGAAATTTATAGCACTAAATGCCCACAAGAGAAAGCAGGAAAGATCCAAAATGACACCCTAACATCACAATTAAAAGAACTAGAAAAGCAAGAGCAAACACATTCAAAAGCTAGCAGAAGGCAAGAAATAACTAAGATCAGAGCAGAACTGAAGGAAATAGAGACAAAAAAACCCTTCAAAAAATTAATGAATCCAGGAGCTGGTTTTTTGAAAGGATCAACAAAATTGATAGACAGCTAGCAAGACTAATAAAGAAAAAAAGAGAGAAGAATCAAATCGATGCAATAAAAAATGATAAAGGGGATATCACCACCGATCCCACAGAAATACAAACTACCATCAGAGAATACTACAAACACCTCTACACAAATAAACTAGAAAATCTAGAAGAAATGGATAAATTCCTTGACACATGCACTCTCCCAAGACTAAACCAGAAAGAAGTTGAATCCCTGAATAGACCAATAACAGGATCTGAAATTGTGGCAATAATCAATAGCTTACCAACAAAAAAGAGTCCAGGACCAGATGGATTCACAGCCAAATTCTACCAGAGTTACAAGGAAGAACTAGTACCATTCCTTCTGAAACTATTCCAATCAATAGAAAAAGAGGGAATCCTCCCTAACTCATTTTATGAGGCCAGCATCATCCTGATACCAAAGCCAGGCAGAGACACAATGAAAAAAGAGAATTTTAGACCAATATCCTTGATGAATATTGATGCAAAAATCCTCAATAAAATACTGGCAAACCGAATCCAGCAGCACATCAAAAAGCTTATCCACCATGATCAAGTGGGCTTCATCCCTGGGATGCAAGGCTGGCTCAATATACACAAATCAATAAATGTAATCCAGCATATAAACAGAAGCAAAGACAAAAACCACATGATTATTTCAATAGATGCAGAAAAGGCCTTTGACAAAATTCAACAGCCTTCATGCTAAAAACTCTGAATAAATTAGGTATTGATGGGACGTATCTCAAAATAATAAGAGCTATCTATGACAAACCCACAGACAATATCATACTGAATGGGCAAAAACTGGAAGCATTCCCTTTGAAAACTGGCACAAGACAGGGATGCCCTCTCTCACCTCTCCTATTCAACATAGTGTTGGAAGTTCTGGCCAGGGCAATTAGGCAGAAGAAGGAAATAAAGGGTATTCAATTAGGAAAAGAGGATGTCAAATTGTCCCTGTTTGCAGATGACATGATTGTATATGTAGAAAACCCCATTGTCTCAGCCCAAAATCTCCTTAAGCTGATAAGCAACTTCAGCAAAGTCTCAGGATACAAAATCAATGTACAAAAATCACAAGCATTCTTATACACCAATAACAGACAAATAGCCAAATCATGAGTGAACTCCCATTCAAAATTGCTTCAAAGAGAATAAAATACTTAGGAATCCAACTTACAAGGGACGTGACGGACCTCTTCAAGGAGAACTACAAACCACTGCTCAAGGAAATAAAAGAGAATACAAACAAATGGAAGAACATTCCATGCTCATAGGTAGGAGGAATCAATATCGTGAAAATGGCCATACTGCCCAAGGTAATTTATAGATTCAATGCCATCCCCATCAAGCTACCAATGACTTTCTTCACAGAATTGGAAAAAACTACTTTAAAGTTCACATGGAACCAAAAAAGAGCCCGCATCGCCAAGTCAATCCTAAGCCAAAAGAACAAAGCTGGAGGCATCACGCTACCTGACTTCAAACTATACTACAAGGCTACAGTAACCAAAACAGCATGGTACTGGTACCAAAACAGGTATATAGATCAATAGAACAGAACAGAGCCCTCAGAAATAATGCCACGTATCTACAACTATCTGATCTTTGACAAACCTGAGGAAAAAAAAGCAAGGAAAGGATTCCCTATTTAATAAATGGTGCTGGGAAAACTGGCTAGCCATATGTAGAAAGCTGAAACTGGATCCCTTCCTTACACCTTATACAAAAATTAATTCAAGATGGATTAAAGACTTAAACTTTAGACCTAAAACCATAAAAACCCTAGAAGAAAACCTAGGCAATACCATTCAGGACATAGGCATGGGCAAGGACTTCATGTCTAAAACACCAAAAGCAATGGCAACAAAAGCCAAAATTGACAAATGGGATCTAATTAAACTAAAGATCTTCTGCACAGCAAAAGAAACTACCATCAGAGTGAACAGGCAACCTACAAAATGGGAGAAAATTTTCGCAACCAACTCATCTGACAAAGGGCTAATATCCAGAATCTACAATGAACTCCAACAAATTTAGAAGAAAAAAACAAACAACCCCATCAAAAAGTGGGCTAGGGACATGAACAGACACTTCTCAAAAGAAGACATTTAAGCAGGCAAAAGACACATGAAAAAATGCTCATCATCACTGGCCATCAGAGAAATGCAAATCAAAACCACAATGAGATAGCATCTCACACCAGTTAGAATGGCAATCATTAAAAAGTCAGGAAACAACAGGTGCTGGAGAGGATGTGGAGAAATAGGAACACTTTTACACTGTTTACACTGTTGGTGGGACTGTAAACTAGTTCAACCATTGTGGAAGTCAGTGTGGCGATTCCTCAGGGATCTAGAACTAGAAATACAATTTGACCCAGCCATCCCATTACTGGGTATATACCCAAAGGACTATAAATCATGCTGCTATAAAGACACATGCACACGTATGTTTATTGCGGCACTATTCACAATAGCAAAAACTTAGAACCAAGCCAAATGTCCAACAATGATAGACTGGATTAAGAAAACGTGGCACTTATACACTATGGAATACTATGCAGCCATAAAAAATGATGAGTTCATCTCCTTTGTAGGGACATGGATGAAATTCGAAATCATCATTCTCAGTAAACTATTGCAAGGACAAAAAACCAAACACTGCATGTTCTCACTCATAGATGGGAATTGAACAATGAGAACACATGGACACAGGAAGGGGAACATCACACTCTGGGGACTGTTGTGGGGTGGGGGGAGGGGGGAGGGATAGCTTTAGGAGATAAACCTAATGCTAAATGACAAGTTAATTGGTGCAGCACACCAGCATGGCACATGTATACATATGTAACTAACCTGCACATTGTGCACATGTACCCTAAAACTTAAAGTATAATAATAAAAAAAAATTCCAATGACTGTTAGGAAACTTTCTGCTCTACCAATTTTCAGTCTTTCCTTGCAGAAACATTTAAATGACTCTGGGAATATTAGAGAAAAGTCAGGCTAAGTATATTAGGCTCATCAGCCATAATCTTTAAGCCTCAGTTTTCTCTAACATAAAATGAGATAACAGTCCAACCTCATAAGGTTGTTGGGAGGATCAAATATGATAAAACATGTGAATAGTTATGCTTGTGATCAATAAATGTTAGCTGTTATCACTGTCATTGTTCTATTCAATGCCGTGTTCTATTCCTTGTTTATCAACAACCTGGACACCTGAGCAGCCACAGCTGAGAGTGCAGAACCATAAACCATGGCCATCTGCCTGTGTTTTGAATATTCTCAAAACCAACGAACCCTGAAGACTAAACAAGGCATCAGTCCTTGTGTCTGAATCGTGGAACATTATGCACAGTGTTCCATGCCTGATATAAAGCACACACCTATGCCTTCAGATGTTACCATCAACTGAGACCCCATTCTGAGCTTTGGGGGCCTCCCATCCCCCCTTTTCTGCCCTCTCTCAATCTTCTCTTTGCTTCTTATTTATTTTAAACCCTGAATTCTCTATTTGGGCTGGCTCACCTTGTCCTACTCGGAGAAGCACAGATTCACAAAGCTAACCTTTTTTAAAAGTCCTTGTGTAGAAACATAAACATCCGCACTTGTGTGCAGGCTGACAGGAAGGGAGGAACGGGAGGTTTGCGGGATGGGGGTCAGGAGACCCAGGTTTTATTACTCGCTTGCTCATAGTCTCATTTTGACTTTAATTTCTTGGGGCCTCACTTCTCTCCTCTAGAAATGGGGCAGGCAGGGTTAGCAAAGAATACCTGTCCCTGGTCGGCCTCATAAGGCAGTTGGAAGAATGAATGAGATTATGTCAAGAAGGCCATTCGAGTTCCTCAGAGAAGGGCACACTCTAAATGCAGGGCATGATTATGTGTCACTCCCAGGAAGAGGGAGAGCCAGGTTGTCTCTCAGGCACTCTCCACCTGTCACTGTAATTGCAGAGACACTTTCATAATGGAGGCAGAGCACTCGCTGGTCGTAAGGTGCAGGTCGCAGGTGCGGGATTCTGTTTGAGGACCTTTGCAAGCTTTCCTAACAGGCTGGGGGCAGGGAGCGAAGCTGAATGCAGAAATCCTTTCCTTAGCTTTAAGGACTCCCTCCTCCCACCCCCTATCCCCCCTAGAGGTGGAGCCCCTGAGCAGACAGGCACTCCATGAATGCTTGTTTGTGGAATTGGATGGAAGTGAGTATCGACAGAATTCTCTTCATTTACAGACGCAGATTCCCTTAGAAGTGCAGTGGCCATGTTTTTGCCTGTTAAAATGTTTACTGACACCAGCGGCAATTATGGCTTAAGGGGTGTTCCCTAATGTATCAGGAAGCGTGAGGAGTGGTGGGTGGCGGGGGCGTGGAGTCCTCTTCATCTATGCTTTTTTGCTGTCACAGTGACAGTCTATGCCGAGCATCACTCTAGGGTGATACAAGGAGAGGGGACTATCAGGTGGGCCCAGTGGATGGACATTGCTGGAAGACAGACTTGTGAAGAGTTGAAGGGGGTGGGGAGTGGACATCATTAGAATAATATGTTTCACACAAGGAACAGCAGCCAAAACAAGGGTCAGATAAGCCAGCAGGGTCCCAAAGGAGTTGCTTGGAAGAGGGTCCTAAGGCCAATCATCAGAGAAGGAATCCCTGGGGTGGAGATTCCAGGAAGATACACACATCACCTGGTCCACAGCCTCTCCAGCCTTACTTTCCAACACTGGAGTTATTTGACCTGCAGCCTGAGGGCCTCCCACATCAAAACCCTCATATCTTTGACACTAAATAGAATTGGATTTAGTTCTGTACTCTGCTTCTTGGCTAAATATCCACATTCTCAAAGCCTCAGTATCTTCATCTACGGAATGGGGCTGATAATATTTGCCCTACAGAGTTGCCGGGAAGGGGCTGGCTCTCTGTGGTAAGTGAGATCTCCATAAATGAGGATTAACAGAAGTGGTAGGAGGATTGGAAGAGTAATTTTTGAGGACTAGTCTTATATATAAGATCACTGCATTATCTGAGGTGTCTGAGGGCTGCAGAAAGGCGTGGTTCTATCTCTGATCCCTCCCCCCAGCTGATGTTGACAATGTGGACCACATGCCTGCCGACCTGCAGGCATTCTGTTTCTACATTTACTGAGCTTCACCTGGCTGCCATTCATTCACTCCATGCAGACTGTAGCTTAAATTCCACTGGGAGGAGACAGCAAATAAACAAAATTAACACGTGTAATGCATGGCATTTGGATGTTTACAAGCTCTCTAAGGTGCAGGTGAGGAGGGAAATAAAGCAGAGAGTTGTCAGGGTATGGTTGTAGTTCTAAAGAAAAATGTAGTTTTAAAGAAAATGGCCTGGTGAGGCCTTACTGTGAAGGGGGCATTTTGATAGACGAGTTCATCTTTGCCAAATAGAGTATGGTATGTGTGTCCTCATTTGTATAGAGTTTATATGCTGAAGTTCCCTTGCTGCACTTAAGGAGAGTTAAGCAGTTGATGCTATAATGATGGTATTTAGGCTTAGAGAGGGATATCATAGCTCCACAACCTTCAGAGAACAAAGTTCCTTCTGTAGTTGCTCTGTGGTTGTCAACACTTGGATTCTGTCCTGTGGCCAAGATGGCTATCTCAGCGTTCACTGCTATTTCCACATTCCAGCCAAGCAAATGGTAGAACTAGGCAAGAGGAAGGCATCTTCCACCCCTTTTAACATCAGGACATTGGCTCACATCCCATAGGTGGTGACCTAGTCGCACAACAATGCAAGAGATGGTAGGAAATGGAATCCTTGGCTGGGTGACTGGATTTTCAACTTCTGTTACTCCTTATCATAGAAAAAAGGGAGAGTGGATTGTGTGATAATGACCAGCCTTCTCTGTATGCACCGAGGAAAAGAATCATTGGGACAAGCCAGAGGCTCAGGTCCAGCCAATGCTGGACCAAGACTGAAATACAGGCACTCAGGTAATTGGGGTGAAGATCTGTCAACCAGATGATAGCTCCTGGGTCCATTCTTGGAGTCTAAAAAGCTCTCATCCAAGGCACACTGAGGCAATGCTCACTGGTAAAGTTAGACCAGGTTATGGCTAGCATCTCTTCTGCATGATCCATGCCCATGCCATTCCAGTGGTTACATATTTTCAACATCACCTCTGTTCTCATCTCCTGAGGTACAAGGAGGCTGAAATAGGATTTTCTCTTCCTCTTACTAACTTTTCTGAGTGACTGAAGAGAGGAAGTAGGTGAAAAAATATAATCCCTAGTATGTTTCAGGGTACTTTTTTCTCCTTCCCATACAGAATTTTTCTTTAATATTTTTTCTTTCTTACTTTCTTTTTTTTTTTTTAAATGTTGTAGAGACAGGGTGTCAATATATTTGCCTAGGCTGGTCTTGAACTCCTGGCCTCAAGTGATTCTCCCCCCTCAGCCTCCCAAAGTGCTGGGATTTACAGGCATGAGCCACTGTGCCTATCCTACCTTAATTTATGTGTCTAAGGATACAAATTGTCAGTCTATTTCCCCCACTTTCTCTTCCAGGCCCTGATCTCTGCTCATTTACTTTTAGAGAATTGTCATTGCTGAAGAAGGGGGCAGTGTATAGATTGGGGAAGAAAATATTAGTCTGGCTGCCTTAAAAAGCAGCATCCAAGATTAAGGGAGATAACTACTGCATTTTCTGCAGAGGATATGGCTTCTGTTTCTGAATTGGGGATAGAGGGGAATTAAAGGTAGAGTGGGAATTAGTATTATTATAGCCATCCTCATAGGCATAAAGTGGTATCTCATTACAGTGGAACTGGAGTTTTTATTAGGCTATTGTCAAAGTCTTAGGACCAGTGTAACTGTTTCTAACAGACTGGGTAAATGCTCATAGCTCCAGGATCCTGGCAAACCAGCACTCAGGAAATAGAATGTCTACAAGCAAGTTTTAAAGTGCCTGATGATGGATGAGTGGTACATGGATGGGGGATGCTGGAGTTGTGGTATCCTCTGGGCTAGCTAAACTTGAATACATTTTATGAGCCACATGCAGTACCAGCCTAAGAACCTTACAGCTACGTGATGAAATGGGGCAGCCCCTAACAAACTGGCTGAAAGTGGCTCCCAGCTTCATTTCTCTTCCAATTGCTCAGTTTCACAAATGTATGCAACCACCCCAGCATGAAAAAGAGAGAGTTCCTTCTCTGGTGTCTCCATGTATGCATCAAGAAAGAATTGTACATATTGTTAGTGATTACGGAGCCTAAGATGCTAAGATAAGAATGAAAAGGCATGTAATTACCCAAGTGTACTCACTGGGATACATATTTGGCTGCTCTAAAAAAAAAAAAAAATGCCAAAATAACAGACACCAGGTATTGGCCTAGAAATCATTTACATAAATGCCATTGAGCTGTAGCTCTGAAACGGAGGTTCAGAATCCAGACGGACAGAGAATGTCGCCAGTGACCATCTTCCCATCCCATTCTATCAGAAAGCACAGGTCTGGATAGGTGTCCCCTTACTTGACAATGAAACCTTAGAGGGGAAAAGAAAGTCACATAAAGCCTAGGCAAAGGATATTGTCAAAGAAGAAAGATGCAATATTATCCTAAAGACTCAGAGGATCTTTGAAAATGTTTTTACTACCAGAATCAGAGGAACACTGGAACATTGTAGAGACCCATTGAGCATCCTCAACAGGATGCAATGGAACTCAATGAAACAAGAGCAGAAAAGCACATGGGAAAAAATGGGCTAAGATTATAAGTGACAACTGAATAGTAAATAGGCACAACTCATGGAAAATAATGATAGAGCAACTTTATTTCAGTCTCTCACTGTCAGTTTTCCTCACTTTATTTTTTTAACATGAAAAATTTTCAACACATATAAAAATAGAATAGTATAATAAGCTCCCATATCCCCATCACCTGGCTTTAACAGTTTTCAACTTACTAGCAATCTGGTTTCCTCTAAACCCTCACCCACTCCCCGACTCCCATCCCCAATGGCAGCTACTTTGTCCCCTCCCTCTTTCACATCCTCCTATCTAGAAAACATGTCAGGAATCTACCCACTTCTCTGCAAACCCTCTACCACCACCCTAATCCAAGTCACACAACTCTGTGGCCTGGATAATCTTTGCTTCCAACTAATGGTTGTTTCCATTCTTGTTTTCAGCCCTTTCATTGTAAAATAAAACACAGACACAGAAAAACACGCAAAGGAATGTACAGATTAGGAATTATTATAAGGCAAACACCCTTGTAACCACCACCTACAACAAGAAACCAAACATTGTTAGCCACCCCAATATGCCCTATATGTGTCCCATCCAATCAGAACTCCCATCTCCCTCTGAGTTAATTTGCTAGGGCTGCTGTAACAAAATACCACGGACTGGGAGGCTTAAACAACAGAAATGTCTTTCTCACAGTTCTGGAGGCCACAAGTCCCTGATAAGAAATCAGCAGGTTTGGTTTCTCCTGAAGCCTTTCTCCTTGATTTGTAGATGACTCTCTTCTGGCTGTGTCCTGACGTGGTCATCCCACATCCCATGAGGTGGTCAGTACTACTTCATTTAACCTTAATGACCTCTTTAAAAACCCTATCTCCAAATACATCCTGAGCTACTGGGGGTGAGAACTTCATCACATGAATTTGGGGAGAAAAGCTTCAGCAGCCTATAATGCACTCTAAACATAATCACTAGCCTGATTTTTGTAGTAATTACTTCCTCGTGTTTCTTTACAATTTCATTAACCAAGACAACAAAATTTAGTCTTCCTAGTTTTTTTTAAACCTGAAATGTCACTAAGTCTTTTTTAATCTCCAGGCTTCCTTTCCATTACTTTCTTTTCCTTACAATGTATCTGTGAAAGAACCTGGGCTGTCTGGCATATTTCCCAGAGTTTCCCATAGTCTGGCATTGCTGATTGCATGCCCATGGTGCAGCTCAGCCTGTTCTTCTCTCCCCTGTATTTCCTAACACTTGACAGTTGGTTCCAGAGATTTGAGCAGACTTGAATTTGAACCCTCTGCCAAAACTATAAAGAATGGGGGTGTGTTCTTTCATCAGGAGACAGAAAATGTCTCATTTTTGCTGTTTATTTTGATGTTAGCTGCTGTTGATGCCAAATACCTCAATCCAATGAATTTTTTGAGTAGATGAATGGTGATATTCTAGTCCTATCATTTTGTTTTCATTTATTAGCTGGAACAATTTTGTAAAGAGACTTTTCTCATCTGCTTTTTGGTTGCCAAATGAGTTCATATCAGAAAGGCAAGAAAAATGCTTATTTTTTCTTTTTATTTACCATTTTTCAATGCAATAAATCAGATCCCTGTCATCTTCAGGTGAACATTTTTTTTTTAATTTAAACATCATTATAAACATGCATTTAAATATATCTGTGTGCTTTTAATCCAATGTAATTCTTATCATTTTGAGGCCCACTTCTCCCTTCCTAGGCCAGTGGGAGCCTCTTTAAATTGGTTTCTGAATAGAGTTGACATGACCCCAGAAGTCTTTGATAGCTTATTCACTGTCAGGTGTGACAAGATGCTCCAGGTTTATCTCATACCTTTCCCACCCCAGGCCTAGTACCAACATTTCTCCAAGAAATCCTGGCTTCTATTCATGGGAAATGGAATTTCAGGATGAGAGATTTGGTGTTGGGGTGTTCTTCAAAACTGGGTTGTTGTTTCCATAGCATTTTAGTTGACAAATAAAGTACTTTATCTGTTCATACTGATATATCTATCAATTTAGGACTTGAGGTTTTACTTAACCTCTTCTCTATTGCATCTATATCTTCTGTACTGATAATCTTGTGTCGGTTTTCGAGGAAACAGGGGAAGTTAGGGTAAGAATAATCCACAGTTACTCACTGGTTTGACCCCACCTTACACACCAAACCATTTTAGAATAGCAATAGGAACTTTACCACTACTAAATATGAATACTGAAAGCAGTTAAATATTTTTGCCTCTGCTATCCCCATTTTCCCCCCATTTATTATGACTTCTCAGAGCAGCCTGTCGGATCAGCTTTACTAAAGTGTAATATACATAAAATAAATTTCACCTTTTTCAAGTGTACCATTCAATGAATTTTGGCAAATATATACAGTATATAACATCACATGTGTATATAAGCACCATAGTATATGTGGTGTCATCACAAACATATATACATGTACAGCACCACGACCCAGTTATAGACTAGCTCTAGCATTCAAAATATTCTCCTCATATCTCTTTTCAGTCAACAATCCCCTTCCCCTCATTTTTGGTCCCTAACAACCACTGACCTGCTTTATGTCACTATGGTTTTCGTCTTGTAGAATTTCATATACACGTCATCACAGGTGTAGCCTTTTGTGTCTGGCTTCTTTCACTTAGCATAATGCTTTTGACATTCACCCATGTTCTATGTATCAGTAGTTTTATTCATTTTTATTGCTGAGTAGTATTTGTTGTATGGCTATATTACAATTTATTTTTTATTCATCCAATGATTGACACTTAGGTTATTTTCAGTTTGAACTATTAGGAATAAAGTGCCACAATCATTTGCATAAAAATCTCTCTGTGACACGTGTTTTCATTTCTCTTGGGTAAATACCTAGGAGAGGAACTTCTGGGTCATTTGGTAAACATATGTTTTACTCTACAAGAAAATGACAATTTACTTCATAAAGTGGCTGTACTATTTTGCATTCTGAACAGCAGTATGAAAGTTCTTATCGCTTGCCATCCTTGCTAGCATTCATTATTTTTCGTCTTTTAAGTTTTAGTCATTCTGGCCAGGCGTGGTGGCACACGCCTGTAATCCCAGCACTATGGGAGGCTGAGGAGGTGGGAGGATCACTTTAGGTCAGGAGTTTAAGACCAGCCTGGCCAACATGGTGAAACTCCATCTCTACTAAAAATATGAAAAAAAAAAAAAAAAGGTAGGAGAATTGCTTGAGCCCGGGAAGCAGAGGTTACAGTGAGCCAAGATCAGGCCACTGCATTCCAGCCTGGGTGACAGAGTGAGAGTCCATCTCAAAAAAACAAAAACAAACAAACAAAAAACAAAAATAAATTTTAGTCATTCTCATGGATGTGTAAAGGTATCTTGTTGTGATTTTAAATTTCATTTCCCTAATGAGTAATGATGGTGAGCATTTTTATGTATTTATTTGCTATGGATATATGATATATATCTTCTTTAGTGAAGCATCTGTTCAAATCTTTGCCCATTTTAAATTGTCTTATTATTGTGTTGTAAGAGCTCTTTATATATTTTAAATACTAGTCCTTTATCAAACATATGTTTTACAAATAATTTCTTTCAGTCTACAGTCTATGGCTTGCATTTCTACCTTTTTTTTTTTTTTAAATGCCACATACAAACTTTAACAAAGTTTGTTTGGGTAGTGTGGTGTGCCAGTACTCATAGTGCTCCTCAAAGTACTTGTCTGAGTAGTCCACCTGCATGCAGGCCATCCTGCCTGCGGATCAGGGAACAAGAAAGACCACAGAGAGCGAGTGGGAGCAGTGGGCGGAACTTCCATGACCAGCTAAGGCAGCTACTCCATGGGGACCAATCTTCTCTACTTTTATAAAAAAGAACTTTCCTGGCAGGGCACAGTGGCTCAAGCCTATAATCCCAGCACTTTGGGAGGCCGAGGCAGGCAGATCACTTGAGGTCAGGAGTTCAATACCAGCCTGGCCAACATAGTGAAACTCTGTCTCTACTAAAAATACAAAAATTAGCTGGGCGTGGTGGCACATGCCTGTAGTCCTAGCTACTCAGGAGGCTGAGGCAGGAGAGTCACTTGAACCTGGGGGGCAGAGGTTGCAGTGAGCCAAGGTCACACCATTGCACTCCAGCGTGGGTAACAGAGCAAAACTTCGACTCAAAAAAAAAAAAAAAAAAAAAGAACTTTCCTTCATCAGCTATTTCTCTTAAAATACAGTTTATATAGGAAAGGCAATGTAAATGCTTGATTCTTTCCCTTTATGGATTTTCAGAACATTAATTCTGCTTCCAGATCAGTATATTTTGTGTGATCACAACCTTGTATAAGAAGCAAAAGGGAAAAAAGCCGTGAGGAATAACAACAAAATGCTAAAGTTTGTTTTATTTGATATTGGGATTGTTAAGTCATATTTTTTTCCTATCCTTCTCCTCCCACTCTCCACAAAGGACACATGCCCAACTGTGAACTATGGTCGTATGTGGCTGGTGGAACTGTGCATTATTTGCTTTGCTTCCTCCTATTTTTTCTGTTTTCTAAATTTTCTATAATAAATTATTTTATTAACAAAATGGGAAAATGTATTTCTATCTCTATATAGTACATATCTAACCATCTGTCAGTCTACCCATCAGTCAAGTCTTTGCTACTCCATGTCATCATATTACTGTTTTTTTTCTTTTTCTTTTTTTTTTTTTTTTGAGGCAGAGTCTTGCTCTGTCACCCAGGCTGGAATGCAATGGCACAATCTTGGCTGACTGCAACCTCCACCTCCCAGGTTCAAGTGATTCTCCTGCCTCAGCCTCCAGAGTAGCTGGGATTACAGGTGCGTGCCACAATGCCCAGCTAATTTTTATATTTTTAGTAGAGGCGGGGTTTCACCATGTTGGCCAGGCTGGTCTCGAACTCCTGACCTCAGGTGATCTGCCCACCTCGGACTCCCAAAGTGCTGGGATTACAGGCATGAGCCACCGTGCCCAGGCCCAAATTACTGTTTTTATAACTAGAAAACATATATGGCTGGAATGAAGTTTTTCCTCTGACTGGTTTCAGTCTCACAAAATTCATATTGGTAAATTGTGGAGTTTTGCCATATTAAGGCAAAACTGCAAAGTCCAATGTGCACACAGAGTAGAAGTACCAGGAAAAGTGGCAAGTGCCTCACTTGTTCAGGATCATCCAGGATTTCTTTTCTTGGGGGCTACTCTTGAATTGGAGCTCCATTGTCACTAGATGGACAGACTAAATGCAGAAGTCAGTAACTGCTGTTATTTGTTTGCTAGGGCTACCATCACAAATACAGACTGGGTGGCCTAAAAAACAGGTATGTGTTTTCTCACAGTTCTGGAGACTGAGAAGTCCAAGAGCAGGGTGCCAGCCATGTTGGTTTTTCCTCAGGCCTTTTCCCTTGACTTTCAGATAGCCATAGTTGATCTGTGCCTTCACATGGTCTTCCTTCTGTGTGTTAATGTCCTAATCTCCTCTTCTAATAAGAACGCTGGATACTGGATTGGAGTGTGTCCTAATGACCTCATTTTAATCACGTGACCTCTATAAAGACCCTATGTCCAGATGCAGTTTCATTCTGAGGTCCTGAGGGTTAGGGCTTCAACGTATGAATTTTGGGGGTCACAATTCAGCCCCTAACACTGCTTATTGCCTATTGTCATGTTTTTCTCTTGCAGAGATGATGGTGTTTCTAGTAATGAAATCGGGCTCAAAATCACCAACCTAAAATGTCCAGAACACAGCTGGCTTCTCTGCTGTGGAGTTGATGATAACATCTACATCCTTGCCATTGTGGTTGGTTGCTGCTAGCCAGCCTGGTGGTTTTGCTGTAATCTCCCATCATTTCCCTCCAGCCCATTACCCTGTAGCCAGCCCTGCCTCCTCAGTGGGTCCTGAGATTATGGCTTCTTTTTCATTTTCTTGCAGCTGAACTTTCATCTCAAGATCTCACCCACATCCCAATTCACCTGGCCTCAGAATAATATTAATGCTGCCTTGCAAATCATTCTTTTTTCCTCCCTTCTTTCTCTCTGTGGCAAGGAAGGCAGGGAAGCTAAACAGGTAGATTTTCAGTGAACAATGTGTTGCTGTCATGTTTACTTTTGAATTCTACTTTTGAATGATGGAGAGGTTCCTCTGCCACCCCAGCTGAGTGTTATCAACTTTTATTTGCATATAAGAAAACCTACAGCAGTTGTGCAAGCAAATAGGCAAATGAGAACAGGTTTGTTTACAACAAGTGCCTGACATGTCTCACATTTACCTTTCCACAAAGGGCCAGAATGAAGTTTTTGCTCCTGTTGGTAGGTGGTAATCTATGCATGGCTCCTTGCATTGTAAGCAGAATGAAGGTTATATATTTGCCAGAATTTTCTTTAAGAAAGATAATGCAAATATGTATTGCTTTGTAAACTATGGTTCCTCTTAGAAAAAAGAAAAAGAAAAAAATATTGCATTTCTCAAACTTTACAAAAACATGTGAGCTTATGGATGAATTGCTAGCCTGCTCCCCAGCTTCATTCCATATGCACATCCCCTAGGGGCCTTGAAAGGCAAGTGAGAGACCTCACAGCTTATGTTTCATTAACTTCATAGTAAATATGCTTCCAATTATAATGAACTACTTGTTTTTGTTTGTTTCCCACAGTGAGCTGAAATCACAGTACTACATTCATCATGTGTATCCCATGTTCCTAGTACAGTGCTTGTCTATAGTAGGCAGTCAATAAGGATTTATAAAATGAAATGAATTGCTGGAAGTCAGGAAGAATGAATGAATATGGTGACTCATTTCCCATAAGCATCCAAGTACAATTAAGCTCATACAACACAGAGAAGGTTGAGTAGGTTAGGTTCGAGGTAGTTAACAAATATCCTTGGGTACTGTGATCCAAGAGAAGGCAGATCATTTTGCCCATGAGATTGGCTTCTCCCCAGTCTCTCCCATGGCTTCCCACAACAGCTGGGGCCCACTCCTTTAACGAGGGCATTGCAGATGGCCTGCCAGTGCTCTGGAAGTCCTTGGCCGAAGGCCTACAGCTATGGGGACATTAGCCAGGTCCAGAGTTGAACGACCTTTGAAAAGAACTTCAAGGCTTATTCTTTCCTACATACTTGCCGACAAAAGACATGATAACCAGTGACCTTTTCCTAAGAACACTCTTAAAGCTGTCACTGTGAAAATGCCTAAAGTATTGTGGAGAAAAACCTACTTTCCCTCTGGACTTAAAATGCCCACAGAATGCTACTAGGCAGGAGCGATCTGCAACAGCAGTAACTCAACAGCAGTGATCTCTGGATAAATTCACAGTGAGAACACAACATCCCTTTTCAAAAAAGTGACATCAGCAGACCCCATCTAGAGAACAGGGGGATATCTTTGTATGCACTGCACAGCATTTGACTCTTTGTGGGGGCTCCAAACATATTGCTGAAATGCTAGTATAACATTTCCATTTTTTTTTTGTCCTTCTGCCTTGGGCAGCTTTGCTTTGATGCTTTCAGGATTTGGGCATGTAAGCTAGGGTTAGGACCTTAATCATGACTTGATATTAGACATATTTAGAAAAGCCAGAGTTGTAACAGGAAGAAATGTAATAACAGGGATTTAGAGATTAAAGTAATTTAGGAGAGAGAATGTAAACAAAAGTAATAGAAATGAAATTTAACACAGATCTTGATGAAATAGTGCAGTGCAAAAATGTAAGAGTACAAGAAAGGGCTCCTTCGCTGTTCTGATAGGGCCAGGTTGGAATAACCCAGAGGTTAGGGCATGATTTTTACAGTCTGAATCCCTGTTTGAACTCCACCTCTGGCTCTTACAGTTGTGACAATCCTTGGGCAATTTTCTTACTTACCTGAGGCTTACTATTCCTACCTGCAAAGGAGGGACTAGTAAGAGGACTGCTATGCTTTGAATGCCCCTTCCAAAACTCATGTCGCAATCTAATTGACAATGCAATAGTATTGGGAGATGGGACCTTTAAGAGTTTATTAGGTCACGAGGGTTCTGCTCTCATGAATGGATGAATGCCGTTATTGTGAGAGTGTGTTAGTTATCATGGGACTGGGATCCTGATAAAAGCATGAGTGTGGCCGGGCGCGGTGGCTCACACCTGTAATCCCAGCACTTTGGGAGGCCAACGGGCAGATCACAAGTTCAGGAAATGGAGACCATCCTGGCCAACATGGTGAAACCCTATCTCTACTAAAAATACAAAAATTAGCTGGGGGTGGTGGTGCATGCCTGTAATCCCAGGTACTCGGGAGGCTGAGGCAGAAGAATTGCTTGAACCAGGGAGTTGGAGGTTGCAGTGAGCCGAGATCACAACACTGCACTCCGGCCTGGGCAACAGAGTAAGACTCCATCTCAAAAAAACAAACAAACAAACAAAAAGCATGAGTGTGCCTGATTTCCTCTTGCTTTTGCTTGAACTCCCTCTCACCTTCCATGATGGAATGACCCTCGCCAGCTGTCAGCCTCATGCTCTTGGACTTTCCAGCCTCCAGAACTGTGAGCCAAATAAACTTCTATTCTTTACAAATTACCCCTCTGAGGTGAAGTTTCAATGAGATAAAGGTGAACATTGCTTAACTCTTCCAGGCCCTTTACTAATCTTCACCTGGAAACCACAGCACATTGAGCAGTGTTGGGCAAGTCTATCCATTAAAGAGCAATGCACTTTCTATAGACAGGTTCTGCATATTCTGACTGCAATGCATGCTTTAGGCATGCAGGTGAAATGTGGAGAAAGTTTGAAATGCACTTTTCAGCTGCAGAGAAAAAAGCACTAGGTAACTGGTGACTTCAGGGACAGCAAAGAAACCACTTGTGAAATAGTAAGAATAAAGAATGAAGGAAAGAAGGAAGGAGGGAGGGAAGGAATGAAGGAAGGAAGGAAGAGACAGGATGGTGAGGGAGGAATACACTTGGGAAATATTTGTTTATAGCAGCAGGATTAGGCGAGGGATACCCACTGACAAGGTTGGTGATGTTGGTGAAAAGGAAGGTTCTAGGGGAAAGAAGGTATGTCTCAAGGAAGGGCCTATACAAAGGGCCAACTCTTTGGTTCTGGGGACACTGATTGTCTGCCTTACAAGCTGAACAGCACTAGCCTAAGTCCTACTGAGGCACAGAAGAATGATGTTAATGAATCCAGCTTGGGGATAGCTGCTGCAGAGCCTGTGTGAAATGAATTGTGCCTCCGGTCAATTTAGCAACTAAAAAACACATGACGCCTAGTTAAATTTGAATTTCAGATAAATAATAAATATGTTTTTAACATAAGTATATCTTATGCAATATTTGGGACATACTTATATTTTAAAAGTATTCACTGTTTATTTGAAATTCAAGTTTAACTGGATGTCCTGTATTTGATCTGTCAATCAATCTCAGGAGGTCTGTTAATGTCTCCAGCAGTGTGATGCAAAATAAAATCTACGTTTTGGAAATGGTAAGAATTCTCTCTTCCTAAGTGAACAGTAAGTGATGTCTACTGAGCTCCTTCTCTGTGTCAGGTACCTCACATTGCCCCATCTTATTTAATCATCACAACAACCCTGGGGGACAGGTGCCGTCATCATCCCAGTAACAGCTGAGGAAACCAAGGCTCAAAAAGTACTTTACAGTAAAAGTCTAACAGCTCATTAAAGGCAGTGCAAGCATGTCCATCAAAGGAGGCTGACCCAGAGCTCATGCTCTTAACAACATTTGGGTTTGCCATGTCAGGCACACTCAAGTTTCTGAGTACCTTTCAGTCTCCTTTCTGCTACACTGAATGCTGAATGGCAGCCTCACCACAGAAAACCAGAGCCCTAGCCAGAGCTGCTAGAGCAGCAGGGAGCAAGGGCCCCTGTAAGGTATAGACCCTCCTTCCCGTCTCTTCCCATAGAGTCAAGGAACTTACTGCTTCCCTAGGGGCTCTTCTCCTAATGTGTAGTTCTCTTCACTGGCTGGGGGTCAGGCAGAGGGCTGTGTCCATAAACCCCACCTCAAGCTCCAGCTCACTTAGTGCTCCAAAAAGTGAGTTCCTTCCCCCATGCACCTCCATCTTATCCAGATAGAAGGCTCACTGGCTCTGATGGGGTTTAAGCAGTCCTGCTATTGGGTGACCTTGCCCACATAGTCTTTTTTTGAGATTTTTTTGAGACCGTCTTCACTTCCTCGTCGTTGTCCTTTGGGACAGTCCACCCCTTCTCACATAAGCAAGTCATCCTGGCCCTCTGACCCTTCTTGCATCTGTCAAATTCTGATGCCTCTAACTTCAGCCAGATATGAATGGAGATTTCCTGCTGCCCAAGTTGCTGCTGGCTCCTACGGGGAATAGTGGATTCCAGCTCAGTGACTCAGGGGAAGACATGTGTGATCCAGTTCCACTCTAGCCTGCACCAGCAAAGGCTGTGGCTCGAATCCTCCTCAGTTCCTTAAGGGCTAACTCACCATGCCTCGGCACATACTAACTGTTATAAATACATCACAGTTGGATCTCACACAAAGCAAGAATGTTCTTTTTACTAACATGATTTTGGCTCTACTTCTTGAGAGAGAAAAAAAATGACATTATTTTGCTAAAGGAACATCTGTCTCCTTTCCATGTCTGCTTGCTTTACAGCGAGCATACACTATATATGGCTAGACCCCTCTTACACTCAATCTCAGTCCACCTGTCAATACTGTGGCTAATCTTTCCCTGGCCATCCAATCTAAAGTAATCCCCACTCCCTTCTTAGTACATTGATTTGTTTGATTTCATGCATAGTGATAATCGTGATAACATCTGAAATCCTCTTGTTTCCTTTCTCTGTTTATCTGTTTTAGAGTATCCCCTAGGAAACTATAATCTTCACGACAGCATGGACTATGACTACTTGGTTCACTATTGTATTCCCATGGCTGGAGCAAGGCCTGGCACATAGTAGACAACAATTACTTGATAGGCGAATGAATGAGCTAGTTACAGTTAGCCACTTGAGTGAACTGTCCAGGCCAGAAGGCCACTTGAGTGAACCATTTAGGCCAGAAGGCACTGTTACCTAATGTATCCTTTTGATATCCAATTTTCTTCTGTCTTACAAATAGAGTAGGATTTTGCAACCTGCCATGTGAATTTCATTGAGCAAAATATAGGCAGACTGTGGAAGGTAATGGGTTCTGAATGATCAGTTAAAATAAGGAAGCCATAACCAGGCCGGGAAATACTTTCAGGAGCAGGAACTTGTAGGTTGGTGCTTTGGGGAGAAGCAGCCAGTGATGAATTAAAGCACCAAGGTATGGGGCAGCACAGGAAGTCTCTCTCTCTCAATCTCTCTCTCTCTGTGTGTGTGTGTGTGTGTATGTGTGTGTGTGTGTATCTGTAAGGTGAGAAAATTGGTCGATCTTAAGTAGATAGATTCCTCACAGAGTATCGGTCCTCAGGATGAATGCCAACAGGCAGGGCAAGCCTCTCCCCAGATTATAAACAAGGGGAATGTCTGTGCATGGTGTTAAATGTTCTTCCTTTATGCACCCTCTGTTACTCAGCATTTCACCTGGTCCAGACCCTTTTTTCCTCCTGAACACCAATTTCATTATTCAGGAGTTGCTAAGCAGGGTCATTAACACTTGACCTTTGCACTTACAATAGTGAGGTTCACTTTCTGAACCTGTGTGCAACCTGGAATGAGCCAAGAATCGTACACGCAAACATCATATGGCCCTTTTCTTTTGGAATGAAGTGTATAAATACATGAATGCATGTAGGGATTCAAGTCTTTTTCAGCAATTTTGCTGGAAGCAAAGTCTTATTAGTGGGAACCACCTGTTCAGAGAGTAACTGAGAGAGAAGATGGGACATAGTGAATGCCCCAAACTTCACCCCTCCACAGCTGCCACCGCTTAGTCACAAGGCCAGGAACCTGGTGCCAAGCACCTTACCATGCAGCCAGAGATTTCACAAAAGGCAGACAACATGTGCTGCAGGAGCAAGGCCATTTAATTCAGCCAGAAGATAACTATTTCCAAGAGACTATTTTTGTTTTGATTTTTAGTCAAAATTATTTTCAGCCTTTATGTATATTTTTCAAATATCATAAGAACAGGAAGTTGCCTTCCAGGAGTCTTCTGAAACACCAAACTTTCTCATTAAGAGCTGCTTTTCTGACAACAGTTGTTAACCTTAGCCGTATATGTCATATTTCCCAAAAAGGACCCAAAGGGAAGAAATGTGTACACTTGGATTAGATATATTATGAGAGTCAAGATGACCTAGATTTAAATTCAAGATCTGCAATTACTTTGCATTTAAATAAGAGCAAAGGTATTTTTCCCATGAAGTGTGATTATTTTAATAATATTAGGAAAAGTCAAATATTTAGTTATATACTGGTTCCTTTTCTTTCAATTTTGGTGAAGTGTGTCAGTCTGTGGACCTCAAAGTGAGATCACCAGGAATTGGATCTAAAATGATCCCAGCAAAGGTCAATGTAAAAACATATGTGGGGCTAAAGATAATAATACAGACTAATGTGATATAGTATTGTTGTTTTCTATGTGGTCTTACCCAAACCCTCTCTCATCCAAATGAAAACAAGGTTCAATTCACTTAAGATTAGACTGATGGAAAATAGTATAGCCATATTGATTTACTCAAGATTAAACACACTGGAAAGAAATTACTATAATCTGAAAATTGTAACAGTGGAAAGAAACATGGGATGGGAGTTAGGGTGTGACTTGAAAGGAAAATGCAGTAATCACACAAACAGAAGGCCTGAATGGAATATTGAGGAAGAAAACACAGAGTGATTTTTGAAGTGATGTCTGGCTGCACTCCCCCAGTGCTGACCAGGTGAAACACCATCTCATCTTTCCTGCCTGAGCAATCTGATTTACAAAAGAAGTGAAGGCAAGGAAGAGCAGTTGGGCAGCTCACAATCTGCTTTAGGCTGGAGAAACTGTGACTACTTTGGCCATCTGATTTGCCTTACCTTGCAAGGAACACTAAGACCAGGAAGGAAATGGTGATGGACGCACATGCATTAGTTTGTGAAACAGGACTCTTCCTAAGTATAAAATTTATTCTTCTCTCCTTGCTACACAATATGTGAATGATGTGAAGAAGTTTACTGGAGCAGGACTGCTTCAATTGTAGAGAGGACTTATTAACATTTTTGTTTAGGGTGTAGACTTGACCTAGGATGGATTATGAGTATAATGGGGCTTCAGGAAAACTAGCCTTTACTGAACACCAGGAATCTGGAATGTATGACCTCATTTGCTCCTGACAGCAATCCCTTGATGAAATATGCTTATTATCCCCCTTTTACAAAAAGGACAGTGAGACTCAGATTGTGATGGTTACTTTTATGTGTCAACTTGGCTGGGCCACAGCGTGCCTAGGTACTTGGTCAAACATTATTCTTGGTATTTCTGTGAGGGTGTTTTTGGATGAGATTAACAACTCGGTAGGTCGTAAAGCAGGATTGCCTTCCCTAATGTGGCAGGGCTTCATCTAACCTTTTGAAGGTCTGAATGGAACAAAAAGGCTGATCCACCCTTTGGTAAGAGAAAATTCTTCCTGCCTGACTGCCTTTGAATATCAGCTTTTCCCTTCCTTCAAACTCAGACTGAAATATTGGCTCTTCTTGGTCTCAAATCTCCAAGCCTCTAGACTAGAGTACTAAATATTGGTTATCCTAGTTCTCAGGCCTTCAGACTTGGACTGGAACTAAATCATCAGCTCTCCTGGGTCTCCTACTTTTCACCTCACCATGCGGATTTTAGGACTTGTGAGCATTCATAATTTCATGAGCCAGTTTCTTCTGATGATCTATATTTATATCTATATAATCGATATTTATATCTGTGTCTGTCTGTACCTGTATTTATACCTGTACCTATATATATATATATGTATATATATATATATTTTTTTTTGATACGGAGTCTCGCTCTGTCGCCCAGGCTCGAGTGCAGTGGCATGATCTCAGCTCACTGCAAGCTCCGCCTCCCAGGTTCACGCCATTCTCCTGCCTCAGCCTCCTGCATAGCTGGGACTACAGGCGCCCGCCACCACGCCCAACTAATTTTTTTGTATTGTTAGTAGAGTCGGGGTTTCACCATGTTAGCCAGGATGGTCTCAATCTCCTGACCTCGTGATCCACCCGCCTCGGCCTTCCAAAGTGCTGGGATTACAGGTGTAAGCCACCACCATGCCTGGCCTACCCGTACCTATATTTGTATCTATACCTGTATCTGAACCTGTATCCATACCTGTATCTGTATCAGTAACTATATCTGTGCCTGTGTCTGTATCTTATCTATGTCTATCTCCACACATCCTAGTGATTCTTCTTCTCTGGAGAACTCTAATGAATACAAAGGGGAAGCACATGTCCAGGGTAAGTTAGCTGGTGAGTGGCAGAGCCGGAATTCCAACCCAGGCCTGTCTGGCGCACTGTTAATTTGTGTTGAAATGTCAGTAGGTGATAACAGATATCCAACTGAGAGCAATTCTAAGCGTGTATAATTTGTGGCAGGGCAAAGGTGTAAATATTAGAACGCTGTGACTCTAACAATGAACAAACAAGGATACAAAAGAAGGCTAAAGGGCGCAACGGCTTGCCAAATTTCTCCTGGGCTCACCTTTTCTTATACATGATCTTGAATAATACTATTAACCACCATTTCTTAAGCCCTCCTATTGTCAAACACTTCATACACATCCAGTCTTTAGGATAACCTTGCAAGGTAGGTATTGTTGTTCTAATCTTGCATATAAATTCATACCTCATGACAGGATTCAAACTCAGGTCCCTCTGGCCCCATAGCCTATTCTTCCTCTGTGAGTCTGACCTGCACTTTTGTGGCCTGATCCTGGAGCAAAGTCCTCCAGACATTGTCTAACCACCTCTGACATTTAGTTAGTCCTGAAACCCTTGTTAGGATGGTGAGTTGCTGGACATATAGAGAACACAACATGAATATTATAATTTCCTAAGTCATATCCTAGATTAAATTCAGATTTACTATCTGAGCAATCAGTAGGTGAGAAATCCGTCTAGAGAAAGAAAAAAAAACAAGAAAGGGAAGAAAATACATCAAATCTGAGACATTCATAGCAACTTGTGCTAAACAGGTGCTTGCAAATAATAACTTTGTTCATGTGACTTATAAAGGTATAAGTTCTGAAACTATAAGAAAACTTATCATTTGAAGTACTGAACCTTAATATGGAGCCCGTGAGTCAATAGTACGAAGTCTGTCTTTTGTACTGGGTTTGCTCTTAAGCTTCATAAGGAAATTGGGGAAAAGAGGCAGGGAGTGGTCCCTGATGAGGAAGAGAATAAAAATAAAAATAATAAAACTGTTTTATGTATACCTTATTTCATGGAATCTAAGATGGTATCAACTGTAAGAATCAATATTATTTTATAAATCACAAAGAGAGAAAAAACGCTGAGAAGTGTAGTTAGGAGATGCCATCCATTATAAGGCATTCTGATTTTAGATGTGTTAAAATGAGAAAAGAGTGTTTCTTAAAATCAAGTAAATATCATACATACAAGAGAGAGGGAGAACACTCATTAATGTTCTCCTTCAAGGCCAAGAGTCAGAACAAATATTTAGACAAAAGTGTCTGAATTCAAACTTAGTTGCTAATTTTTACACATCAACATCAGATTCATTTTGACACAATTCTTATGTTCTAGGAAAATATGGACCATATTTTCCCCATGAAAATGTTTTCAACTATGGCGAAAAACAAAGATGTTTCAAACACAAATCTGCTCAAAGTTTGTATTTGTTAGTTCCTATAAGATTTTGTAAAGAAAATTAAAACCAATTTGTATGTTCCTTTTCTCTCTTTTCTCTTTTTTTTCCTTCATGATCAACATGTAATTTAAAAGAAAATGTCTCCATCCATTAAAAAAATGTTTTCACCACTTCAGAAAATGTCTTTCTATAGGTCATTCTTGTTCACCACCATCATTCTAATCTTTCATCACAGAACTGAGAGTCTGAAAATGTCAACATTATATGTCAAGAACTTCAAAGGCACAGATTTCTACAATTTGACACTGCAGTTTGGAGACAGTGAAATGTGCTTTATAAAGATATATATATATATATATAATAACCTTTGTGCAATGGATATCCGTAACTCAGAAGGCTTGAATTGCCTTCTGGGAATCTAACACACTGTGCTTTGCTCCAAACTCCCCTGTGAAACCTGGGAAACGCCCTCCTTGTAAATAATCTGCCCTCCTTTATAAGCATTCTGATGAGAAAACGTTAGAAAGAAGTTTAGTTAAGTTTAGCTAAGGGAAAGTAAAGGGCCATTCTGTTTTCAGCAGAAGACATGGCCACTGAAAGTTCTCCAACATGGCAGTTGCTCAAAACCTTGTAAGATGTATTCCGAAAAGAAAGCCCTTTCCTTGAGGGCTCCTCACGGGTCCACAGCACCACACCCCCTTAGTGTGATCTGTTTGTCTTCCTAACTGGCTGGTGTGAAGTGGTGTTTTTTCCACCATTCTGGATGCCTCAGGCCAATGATTCTCAGCATAATTTTTGCTCAGTATATGGCAGTCGTTGGATGATGCTCCTGTGAAAATCGTACTCTGTTCATTCCCAGATTACTCATACAGCAAGTCACATATTGAGCACCTACTACTTGCTAGGCACTCTTCTGGGAACTGGAATTATGCAGTGTTGGAAAAAGCAAAATCTTCACCCTCATGGAGCTTATTCTAGTAAGAGGAGACAGAAAACAAGCATACAAGTAAAGATGCAATGTAACAGAAGGTTATAAGTGTTATGGGGAAAAAAAGGAAAGTAGAGTGAAAGGACTAGGAGCATGGTTTACTATTTATCGTGAGAGGTGGGGAGTGGGTAGAGGATGGACAGGCCAGAGAAGACTTCATTAATATGAGTTTTTCAGCAGAGACTGAAAACGGAAAGTTTCTTCAGGGAAATGTTGATATGTAGAAGAGGAAAATTTCAGAGAATACAGCAAGTATAAAGCCCCCCACATAATGTATGAATTGGACAGAAGGTAAAGGAAAAAAAAATCAGGGTAATGTGTGGCATGGATGCAGTAAATATGAAAGCTTTTAAAAATCAAATATATCAAAAATGTCTTTTTACCAGGGAAAGTGAATTTATATGGATGTCCTGTTTTAAAGTTGAACTTCATTTAATAAGTCTTGATTTTTAAATCCCATTAGTCCAAAAGTAATATTAATATGGCAAGAAAATATGCACTATTAAAGAATAAGTAAAAATAAAATGTATTTGTGCTGATTATTGTACACACAGACGTCTAACATGTAGATATGACTCTATTAGAGATTTCACCTGCATCATCACCTCTTCGACATAGCCACAATAATTGTTGTATTTTTACTAACATATGTTTATACCAGAGGTTGTCAAGCTACAGCCTGTGGGCCAAATCTGGTTCGCCATCTGTTTTTGTATGGCCTGCTAGCTAAGAATGGTTTTTACATTTTTAAATGGTTAGAGGGGAAAATATAGAAGAAAATGAATATTTCATGACATGTGAAAATTATATAAAATTTAAATTTCAGTGTTCTTAAAGTTTTGTTGGAACACAGCCACTCCCATTCATTTACTGGTCTATAGCTGCGTGAGCGTAACAAAGGCATACTTGAGAAGCTGTGTCAGAGACTGAATGGCCCAAAAACCTAGAATATTTACTATCTGCTGACGCCTGGTTCATGGCATCCTTCTAATGTTCGTAAGATACAGGTGTAGATACCCTACATGTGCTACTATCCTTGCCTTTTGGAAGCAGCTTTATTAAAATAGAGTTTATATACAATGAAACACATCTATTTAAGATGTACAATTCAGTTAGCTTTAACAAATATGACAGTCCTCTTACCACCACCAAAGTAAAAGCATAGAACATTTTCATTCCTCCAAGAGTTGCGCTGTGGCTCTTTACAATCAATCTCCTTCCCAACTCCTGGTCCTTGGCAACCACCATCTGCTTCATATTACTAGAATCTTGCCTTTTCTAGATATAATAGACAGAATATAGACTATGATAGAATTATATAAACTAGAATTGCATGCAGTATATGGTCTTTGTGTCTCATTTCTTTAACTTAGCATAATGTAATATTTGATTATGTATCATGAATTCCATTCCTTTTTATTGCTGAATACTATTCCATTGTATGGATGTACCACAATTTGTTTATCCATTCATGTGCTGACAAGCATTTGGAATACTTTCAGTTTGGGGATCTTATTAATAATACTGAAATGAAAACCATTTGCTTGTAAGTCTTGTGTGGATGTATGTTTTCATTTCTCCTGGGCAGCTATCTAGGAATGGAATTGCTGAATCATATAGTATGTTTCAGTTTTCGAGAATTTGCTGGCCTCTTTTTCAAGTTTGCTGTACTATTTTGAACTCCTAGCAACAATGTATAAAAGTTAAAGTTGCTCTATACCCTTGTCCACACTTGATATGGTCAATCTTTTTAATTTTAGTCTATTCTGGTGAGTACAGTCATTGTGGTTTTGCATCACATTTCCTTAATGACTTAATGATTTCTAATACCTTTTTCATGTGTTTGTCTGACATCTGTATATCTTCCCTGATGAAGTGTCTATTGAAATCTTTTGCCAATTTTTTAATAATTTGGTTGCTTCTCTTCTGTTTGTTGAGTTGAAAGAGTTCTTTATATATTCTGAATATAAGTCCTTTGGCAGATATGTTTTTGCAAATATTTTCTCCCCACTTGTAGCTTCTCTTTTCATTTTCTTAATGGTGTCTTTTGAAGAGTAAATATCTTCAATTTAATGAGGTTTAATTTAGCATTTTTTCCTTTATACTTCTTGCTTTTTTAGTCCTATTTTGAAACTTTTTGCCTAATCTCAGATCACTAAGCTTGTCTTCTGTTGTTTTCTAGAATTTTAGTGTTATATTTTACATATTAATATATGATCTATTCTGAATTAAGTTTTGTATACAACGTTAGACAAATAAGATTCATTTTTGAGGCATATGGATATCCAATTGCTCTAGCACCATTTGTTGAAAAGATTATTCTTTCCTCTCAAATTGCCTCGACACCTTTGTCAAAAACCAATTTGTGATATCACTTTGGGTACATTTCTGGCTTCTTTGTTCTGTACCTTTGATCTATATATCTATCTTTATGCTAATACCACACTGTCTTCATTACTGTAGCATTATAATAGATCTTGAATCAGGTGGTATAAGTCTTCCAACTTTGTCCTTTTTTTGTAAAATTGCTTTGACTATTATATTATAGACCTTTTATATTTCTAAATAAATGTCAGAATTGGCTCATCAATTTCTATTAAAAAAAATCCTGGCCAGGTGCACTGGCTCACGCCTGTAATCCCAGCACTTTGGGAGGCCTGGGTGAGTGGATCATCTGAGGTCAGGAGTTTGAGATCAGCCTGGTCAACATGATGAAACCCCGTCTCTACTGAAAATACAAAAATTAGCTGGGCATGGTGGCAGGGCACCTGTAGTCCCAGCTACTCAGGAGTCTAAAGCAGGAGAATCGCTTGAACCCGGGAGGTGGAGGTTGCAGTGAGCCAAGATCATGCCACTGCACTCCAGATGGGCTGGGCAGCAGAGTGAGACTCCATCTCAAAAAAAAAAAAAAAAAAAAAAAAAAAAAAAATTCTGTTTGGCCTTTCATTAGGATTGTATTGAATCTATAGACCAACCTTGAGAGGTTTGATATCTTAACAATCTTGAATCTTCTAACCATGAATCTGGTCTATCTCTCCTCTCATTAAGGTCTTATGATTTTCAGAATATAGGTTTTAAATAATTTGTCAAATTTATCCCAAAGGATTTTATATTTTTGATGCTGTTTTAAATGATACTGTTTTAAAATTGAAATTTATAATTGTTCATTGCTAATATATCAAAGTATAATTGAAAGACACATATTGATTTTTATTCTCCAAAATTGCTAAGCTTGCTTATTAGTTTTATTAGGTTTTTTTTTGTAGATCCCTTAGAATTTTCTACATAGAAGATTATATTTTCTGTAAATAAAGGCAATTTTATTTTTCTTCTTTCCATATCTTTATGCCTTTTACTTGCAGTTTTTGTATTTGGAACTGGATCTGGATAAGACCTACATAACACAATATTGAATAGAACTGGTGAGAGTGAACACCCTCGCTTAGTTGGGACTGGCTTAATGCATAGGAGAACAAAATATGTAGGAGCTTCAAGAATGTTATTGGGTCTTCGTGTCTTCTCTTGGCCCTACCTTTCTATGTGTTGGCATCACTATCAGGCAAGATTTCTTCACATGAGATCCCCTAGCAGTTCCAGGCACACATCACATAGTTGTCAGTCTATTCCGTAGTTTTCGACCAAGAGTGACTGTCCTTTCCCACATCAATCCACTCCTGAGGACTTTTGGCGGTGTCAGGAGATCCTTTTGGTTGTCACAACTGGGAAGGGGAGTAGTTACTAATCAGATATAGTCCAGGAATGCTGCTCAACAACCTACAATGCACGGGACAGCCCCCCACAACAAAGTTATCTGGACTTAAGTGTCAATAGTGTCATCACTGAGAAATGGTATTGTGGAAAGAGCTTCTCCTATTCAATACTTTTAACTCAAATCTCAGAACTGATTCTCGCTGGACCGACTTGTGTCACTTGCTTATCTCTGAACCAATCACTGTGGCCACAGGATTAAATATATACACTGATTGGCTAGGTTTGGGCCATGTGTTAACTTCTAGAGCTAGGACTGAGATGATGTCACACTGACCCAAGCCCCATGAACTATGAACATGATAGTGGATAGTTTGCCAAAATTTAAGTTAATGTCTGACATTAGAGGAAGGAGGGAAACATGCTGGGCAGACAAGAAGAGCAGATGTTCATGAGATCCCTGTTGGAAAAAGGGACTGCCAAAAGCCACAGTCAGGTGGATAGAGGTTAAAGTCTGAACAGGAACTTAGAGCACCAGACAGGGAGATGGAGGCAAGCTGGGCCTCTGGCCTATACCACAAAGGGAGGCCTGGGGTGCTCTGATACTCATAATATATTTTGGGGTACACCAGCCTTGGGCAGCCTTACTGCCATAAGATACAACAATAAGGGAATAAGGGTGAATGACTCTATGGGAATTCGCTCAGAAACAAGGAGAGGTTAGGGTGGCCCATGGAGGGCTTCAGTGAGTCCAGATGTAAAGATACAGAGAGAAGGAAACATACAGCAGGAATCTCAGACCCACACCACCGTCACTGGAGTATTTCCCATTCATATTCTGATGAAAGGAGTATTTTCACTAATGAATCAGGTTAATAACAGTTATCTTTCAGATACCTTCAAAAACTGGTGATACTACGATAGGTAGTGATTCTGTTTCAAACTTCTTTTCTTTTTCTCCTGTAGAAAGAAAAGAGGCTGCACAGCATTCCCCAATGGGCTCAATGTAAGTGTAATACTTAAGTGATTGCTCCATAGTAAGCCTGTTTTCTTTCATTCAGTGTTTTCCCACAAAAGGCATCCTCTGGCAGAAAAGCTCTGATCAAAGACCCATAAGGTAATAATATCACCTCCATTCAACATTTCTGTATATAAAAAGTTAATAAACCTTCAGAAACACCATAAAGAAGTGTTACTGCACACACACACACACACACACAAAGTAACTAGAGTAATAAATAAAATACTCAGGTGCAGAAGGAGAAAATGATTTTGTGTGTATGTGTGTGTGTGTCATTAAGGGTTAGACAACTCTACAACTTTGGGGTCCATCTAGATTAAAAAGTATTACAGAAATGTGAGATTAGCACCAGTACATAATGTATATTTCTTACTTAAAAGGCACCGAAGGACTAACAAATTTGTGTAATGAAGGTTTTGATCTTGATACTAGTAAAATAGGCTCCTACCACTATTCATTTTCTTTCTGGTTTCCAAGGGGATTGGGTTTTTGAATAAGGGAGCAGCTTGGAATCAATTTACAAGGCGCACGTGAGGACACAGCAAGGTGGGCTCTGCCCAAGATTATTATTGTACAAAAGAAACCTCAAAAGCAATTTTCCACTAACCTCTCTCTGCAATAGAAAATCAGAGGCTGTAGGAACATTTGAAGAGTTAAAATAGGGTAAGTGGATTAGTATAATTTCCTGATGGTCTTTAAAGTTTTATATAGAAAAGTTTTAGAAAAGTATTCATCAGCAAACCTCAGAAATTTAAAAGCATCACAGTCTGAGGCAACTTAAGGTTCTATTCAGCATTATTTGACCACATTTTTATTTCTGCAATTTTTAAAAGGTTCATCCTTCATTTTCAACCCCTGCCTACTCTTTCCACCAACAAGATTTTGAAAAAAGGGTCAGGAATGCATTGTCAACAGAAGGGACTTTAGGAGAAAAAATCAGATCGTTGTTGTTTTTTAGTTCTTTTTTTGTCTTTTCTTGATGTATGTATGTATTCCCTTTTCTTTTACCTCTTTGCCCCCACCCCCACTAGACGTATTTTGTTTTTCTCTTTCTTTAAAATATTGAAATTCACTGTGAAAAAATACAACTCTATTTCCTTGGTAAAACACCAGGCATGAACCTATGTTCACAAGTCCTTGGTCATGGCAGACGGTGGCTAAACTGTCAAAGTAGAAGCAGGTTTGTTGTTCCTGTCCATTGCCTGCACGTCACAGTGGGTTCCCATGAGCATGCCCGGAAGAGAGAAGGAGGGATCCTGTTGGCTTAGTTACTCTATTAGCATCTGTGAAAAAGAAGATTCTGTTCGGGTGTTGTGGCTCATGCCTGTAATCCCAGCACTTTGGAGGCCGAGGCAGGTGGATCACTTGAGGTCAGGAGTTCAAGACTAGCCTGGCCAACATGGTGAAACCCTGTCTCAACTAAAAATACAAAAATTAGCCTGGTGTGGTGGTGTGCATCTGTAATCCCAGCTACTCTGGAGGCTGAGGTGGGAGAATTGTTTGAACCTGGGAGGCAGAGGTTGCAGTGAGCCAACATCATGCCATTGCACTCCAGCCTGGGCAACACAGCAAGACTCTGTCTCAAGAAAAAAAGGGAGAAGATTCTTACTTCAAAGGATGAAACCTAGGTTTAGCATGGGAGAATTTACTGGTGCTGCTGTGCCCATCAAGGACAAAAGTATTCAAAAAGTTTAACCCTGCAGATGCCCTCTCTGTCTCTGTCTCAGCTGTTTTTCCTATAAGCGGCTCTTTTTCTCAAACCTGATTTCTCCACAAGACTGGAGCGCTGGTTGCTCAAAGTTCCAGGGCCCCACATCTTCTTTGGCACTGGAGACAAAGTCCTCACTTCTCTTCCTCCAGTGTTTAAAATCCCAGGGCAGTCTACCTGTCCATTTTGGGTTTCATGCTCATTCCGTGGGCAGAGGAGCAGAGTACAGTGATGGGTGACTTTCAGTGGGACCACAAGATCGGAGGGGAGAAATGAATACTCCTCCAAATTTGTTTCTTAAAGAAGAGAAAGAGTTCTGCATCCATGCAGACAAATAACAAAGTACTATATTTGGAGGACCCTACGACTCCTTTTTTCCTCCACATTTTAACATCTCTTAAATCATGATCAATGTCATGTCACAGTTTAATTGGCAACATTTCTTCCTTTTTGGCAGTATATAAGATAGTGGTTCATCGTCTTATCTATGGTATCTTAGATTCAATGAAATATGGCGTGTCTGAAGGCATGTGGAGGTGAAAAGGAGAGTCAAATAATCATAGCAGACCAAAACGAACAGTAGTTATGGCTGCCTGGATCAAGGAAGAAAATACCAAGGATCAAAACCTCAATACTAAGGGAGGGACCTAGAGGTTAATGCGGTGCAGCCCTGTCACTTTGTTTCTGCAGACAGAGAACCTGAGCTTCTGTCACTGGCTCAGACAAATTGCCTGGGGAAAATTGTTCAACTCCTGGAGCCTTTGTTTCCTGCTTTAAGAACTGACAGTTCAGTAGCTTGCCTACCTCTCTGGAATGATGTTAGAGTTAAAGGGCTGACAACCCACTGGGTGTAGTCCTCTCTACCTACGTTTCTAGTGTTCAGAGAAGTTACTGGGGCGATAGGAATTTTTTTGAACACCCATTGGTGCCTAAGGAACCCTTTGTCAGAAGCTAAGTATTCCATGCACCCAGCCTCTATAATGTTCATGAGTCACTTTAATAACACTTTATTTTCCTGCTTAAGTTTTAATTGCTCAGAAAATAGCAAAGAGGCACCGTGAAAGCCACAACCCAAATGACTTTGCAGGGCCTCCTGCTGTGCCCTCCAAGTCTGTTTTCAAGATTTATCTCCACTCAGAATTAACTAGAAGGAGGAGGAGGGGGAGGAAATGCTAAATAGCTGCATCATGTTAAAACAAATTAAGTTCAGTTTCCACAATGGCAAAATACACTGGGAGCATACTAACCAGGCAGTTTATTGCAGTGACTTTTCAGGGGTTGTTTTTGTTTTTGTCTGTAAAAGTATTTCCAGATCTAACATCCTCGCAGTCTTTTGTCAAGAAATCCACGTTTGGCTGAGACACATTGACTGGGCATATTCTACTTACTAATTCAGAAAGGCCAGCTATTCCTATGTGCCATGGAAAAGCCAAAGGGTGGTAATGAGAGTAGGAGATAATTTGGGCAGGGGGTTGAAGTACATGTTCTCCCCAGAATACACTCTGGGGCACTGGGTTAGCATGCTGATGAGAGATAACATGAGACCCGATTAACAGCAATTGAGTAGACATTCTGGAATGCTACCACTCAGGCTCCTGTCAGACCAGGACCATACATTCATTCCAAGTGAATGGGTGCCACCATGCTGGCTTTGCATTTCACAGTGGGAATCTGGGGAGGAAAAGCAGCAGCCCATGAAGCATATCTATCTTGTAGACACAAGCCTGTAAGAAAAAAGGGACCCATCACCCTTTATTCCCAGGGGACTTGTATGCAACTGCACTGTAAAAGCCCTGCCCTTGCTGGAGACTGGCATTCCAGAGCTCTGTTTCATGCTGTGATTGACATGTGGTGAATGCCAACGTTTTAGAAGTCATGTGTCATTCATTCAATGATACACAACTCATCTACAGGACCAGAGCTTCTGCTCCCTACTCTAGTCTGTACCTGCAGTGTACCCAATCTCCCATTCGTGCTATCCTGGACATCATATTCTGGAGGGACATTTTTTTTTTTTGCGGTCCATCCATCATTCATTCAAGAAATGTTTCTTGAATGTGCCTGTCAGGTGTTCAGCCCTGTTCTGAGCCCTAGGGACACAGTGGTAAATAAATTTTAAACAAATTTTTTTTAAAACGAAACAAACAAACAAAAACCTTACCTGTCTTTGTGGTGTACATTCCAGTGGATATCTGTGGCTTTTGCCCCTCCAGCATCCCTTCCTATGGTGCCAGCACTTCACTGTTTTTTGGGGGAGCCATGCTCAAACCCTGTGATGCAAGGGAGGCTGATGGAATTCTTGGTGGTGGGGGCAGGGATGAACTCAAGGCCTGTACAATCAAGGTGCTGCAACCCCTTGCTCACAAGATTGGTTAATTGCTACAACTGTTGGGGAAAAGTTCCACTGTGTCAGCTGGGGGAGGGGGTCCTAGGCTGGTGAGACGTTAAGTCTAGACTGTTGCTGGCCACTTGTGTCACCACGTGGGGAGAGGCTGCCTGAGAATGAAGCAGACATAGAGGAAAGCCGAGCTGAGAGATAGAGAAAGAGAGAGATGGGGAGAACTCCTGGCATGCTTTTCAGGCCCACAAACCAATAGACCCCATTTCCTATGCGACCAGTTTGAGTTGGGTTTCTAGTATTTGCAGCTGGAAAGATTTCTTGACAAATACAGGTGCTAGGTGAAGTTATAAAACAGGAGCTGGTTTCTGTGTCTTTCTCTCTTCCTCAGTACTGCATACCCTCTCCCAAGGAAACCCTGCATATCCATGTCAAGGCAAGCCCGGGACAGTCCACCAACCTCTTGCCTTCCTTTAACCTTTTGACTGGGAAGGTGCAAACAAATTTTCCTCTTTTTTCATGAAAAGATGACACAGCTCAGGGGAAGCTGTCAGGCTTTGGAGACAATGGAGCCAGCTTTGACCTTATCTCTGTAGCACACCAGCTGTGGCCTTGGGCAAGTCATATCACCCCAAGCTTCAGTTTCAGCATCCGTCAAATGGGAATAGGGGCCCTGTTCTCACAGTGTCACATGTAGAAGGAGCAACACAAAACATGAGTCTCCTTTTTCTTCTGTCATTTCTCCCTGATTAAAATAGTTACCATGTTGGACAATGTTGTGACAAATTGATCGGGCCACTGAGAATCCATGAGAGGGAAAAACTGGAGTTGGGGGTCCCTAAGCAAAAGTAGATGCTTAGCTAAAAATCTTTACGGGGGATTGACATTTGGTTCAGGCCCCTTCCAATGCTCGGCCTAGAAGTGTGTACCAGCTTATACTCCCCACCACCCTGAAAGTTAGTGCATGAAAGGTTCATGACAGGACGGGCACAGTGTCTCACGCCTATAATCCTAGCACTTTGGGAGGCCAAGACAGGCAGATCACTTGAGGCCAGGAGTTCGAGACCAGCCTGGCCAACATGGCAAAACTCCATCTCTACTAAAAATACAAAAAAAGTAGTCAGCCATAGTGGTACACGCCTGCAATCCCAGCTGCTTGGGAGGCTGAGGCAGGAGAATGGCTTGAACCCAGGAGACAGAGGTTGCAGTGAGCTGAGATCATGTCACTGTACTCCTTCTGGGGCGACAGAGTGAGACTCCATCACAAACAAACAAACAAACAAACAAACAAACAAACAAACAAATGACCTATGAAAGGTTCATGACAAAGTAAAGTGTGGTTCTTTCCAAGGATTTTACATTTCAAACTGGAACAGACTTTTACCATAAACAGATGGCTGTTGATTAAAGGCATTAAGTTGGGATTCATGGCAGATAGTTTGTAGGCATTAAAGAATGGGTCTACCCTATCAGCACAGCCCTGTTCTCTCAGTGAGTGAAGCCAGCCCTAGTGGATGAACCCCTGGCGCTTCCTGCTCTGAATTCACCTCTTTCCTTCCTGAAAGAAATACGTGTGGTTTTGGCGGCAGTGTCTGAACCACCTTCCCCACTGTACTCATCTTGTGAGAAGCAAAGCCCCTTCCTGTTGGCTTCTCTTGCTGCTGGGGTGTGGTAATGACCTAGATTCTGTCCATCAGACCCCAAGGCTGGGACTCTGACACAACAGTCAAGAACAGAGTGGGAGTCTTCTTGTGGGTAGAGAAGTGGTAGTAACAACTTGTCCCCAGGGCAGTGCCAGAGGTACTAGTGGAGGGCCTAACATCCCACATCCACTGGATTGGCAAGCCAAGTGATGTCACCTGGGACTCAGCCATGGTGGCACAGCTCTCTTTGCTGGCTTGTTCTGGGGAGTTCACTTGGCTGGGGTTCTGGCTGCAAAACTTCTTTGCCTGGTGCTCCAGATTCCCCAGTGACTCCAAATTCCCCTGTGAATTAGAAACTGTCCTTGCAGTAAATTTATTTCTATCTAAATCAGCTGGTGGGAGTTTCTATTGCTTGCAAATAAGAATCCTAACTGATACTCATTTGTCCATGGACTTCCAAATCTACATCATTCATCTGACTTCTCATATTTCTTGAACCTCATTTCTTGTTTCTAGTCAGGAATCACCGCTTACATCCGCCACCTCCAACTTTACCCAAGATAATGAATTTCTTTCCTGAATGTCAAGTCTTCTTCAATTTCATATAAACATCAATGGTGCCTCTGGTGTTCTGGTCCCTCAGTAGCCATCAGTGTCCTTCGATTCTAATCCCTGACTTTTTTTCTTTTACATTTTACATCCATTATGTTTCTCAATAAGTCCAGCTATGCAATAAACATTTACGGTATGCCTAGGAAGCGCCAGGCACTGGGAGTGCTGTGGTGAGCCCCACAGCACTTGGATACTGCCCTGGCCTTCAAAAGGACTGGTTCTGGAGAGGGGATTCTTCTTCTTCTTCTTCTTCTTCTTTTTTTTTGAGACAGAGTTTTGCTCTTGTTGCCCAGGCTTGAGGGCTATGGCATGATCTTGGCTCACCACAACCTCTGCCTCCCAGGTTCAAACGATTCTCCTGCCTCAGTCTCGTGAGTACCTGGGATTACAGGCAGGCACCACCACACCTGGCTAATTTTGTATTTTTAGTAGAGACAGGGTTTCTCCATGTTGGTCAGGTGGTCTCGAGCTCTCGACCTCAGGTGATCCACCCGCCTTGGCCTCCCAGAGTGCTGGGATTACAGGCGTGAGCCACTGCGCCTGGCTGGATTCTTCTTTTTAATAGTTTCCCAAGCCATGACACATTCCTTCTCTGCAGAAGCATGTCCATCTCATCCCTGAACTATTTGCAACAAACTGCTTGCCTTGGGCTGTTGTCTTTACCAGCCTTTTGGTGTGTCTTTCTGTCACATCGCATCTCTTGTCAGACACCCACAGTGGCTCACTGTAGTGTTGCAAATCCAATTAGGGCCTTGGATAATGTGGCCTCCTGGTCCCCTGGCCAGGGCCACTCTCACTCCTCTGTTGTCTTTTACTAAGCACCTCACTTGACTTACACTTTCCCTTAGCCCAGGCAACCTGTGCGCTCAGCTCCCACAAAACCTAACAGGCCATTCCGCCTCCTGAAACACCTCTCTTGCTGTTTCCCAGTTGAACGGCAGAATGCTCCTGCAAGGTCTTCTCACACCAACACCCTCTGGCTCCACTCATTCTAGAGATTCCAACATCCCCTGGGCGCATTTCTCTCTACAGTTTCAGCTAGCTGTGCGCTTTACACAGTTGGGCATTTTTAGTTCATGTTTTTGTGGGGTTTTGCCCATCTAATCTTCTGAATTATAAATTTCTCAAAGGCGTGGGCTGTGTCTCTTATTTTTAACTCTTTTTTCATGAAGTTAGAAAACTAATAATAATGGTATTAATATTTTGCTTTTGCTTTATTGTTTACAAAGTGCTGTCACAAATATAAGCACTTCACAGCAACATGTTGAGGTGAGAATAGAAGCATGAAAGTTAAAGAGTTTAGGCTCTGGATTAGGTACACCTAATTAAAATCCTGACTGTAACTTAGTCCTGGCTGTGTCTCAGTTTATTCATGTGTCAGCAGGGGATAGCAACAGTTCTGCCTTCATGGGGTTGTTGTGAGAATTAAACTGAGTCCACATATGAAAAGTGCTTAGCACAGTGCCTGGCACATAAAATGAGCCTAATTAAAACTATTGTTGTTTTATTATTGTTTGTTGTCGTAATCATCTTCATTTTAAAAACGAGGAAAATGAGGCTTGGAGATGTTAAATAATTTGCTTAAGCTCTTGAGACTACCAAGAGGCAGAACAGGGTACAGAACAGGCTCTAAGATGCCAAAAGCATATGGCACATGGTATATGGTAAATACCAATACACATGGGCCCCTGACAATTGAAGCATCATATTCTACTCCTTGGAAGAATGTGATGGACATTGCTGAAGCTTGTGCATGACCCCAAAACAACAGAGGACTGGCGACTTAAAGAGTAGCTACCTAAAGTAGCCCAGGTGGATTACTCTGGGAAGAAACTATAAATTCTCCTCATTCACTCATACCTTTACAAAGTTAAAGCATCCCCTCTGGAGAGGTCAGACATGCTGAGTAATCCTCAGAGGCTGGCTGCCAGCCACTGCCATCAGAACTAAAGGGAAGCCACAGAGGCACAGCTAGAAAGACTCCTCTCTTGGGAACTAGATTAGAGATGACTTTTATTTTTCCTTCTTGGTGAGGAGAAGGAAGGCTAAGTCTCCAGAGCAATATTTTTTAGGGAAGTCCTCTTCTTGGTCAATCCATCTGTTACTTTTCTGTCGTCACAACATGGAGTAAAGAATGTCACATCCTGGCCAAGCACAGTGGCTCACACCTGTAATCTCAGTACTTTGGGAGGCCGAGGAGGGCAGATCACTTGAGGCCAGGATTTCATGGCCTAAATCCTGAAACCCTAAAAATATGAAAATTTAGCTGGTCAAGATGGTGCACACCTGTAATCAGAGCTACTTGGGAGGCTAAGGCATGAAATCACTTGAACCTGTGAGGTGGAGTTTGCAGTGAGCCACGATCGCGCCACTGCACTCCAGCCTGGGCGACAGAGCGAGACTCCATCTCAAAAAAAAAAAAAAAAAAAAAAAGAATGACACATCATACTAGCAAAGAAAAAAGAATTGTCCACAAGGAAATTCTAATTGAGAGGGTGATACAGAGGGAGTGTGAAGGGAGTACGGGGCTTGCCACATCATGAGCTGCATGCCCCTGGACCACCTGCCCAGCCTTGGCGGCTCTGGTTCCCTGACTGCCCCATGAGGATAACAGTTCACCATCCCAGGATTATCTGGGGAATTAAATGAGTTGATGCACATAAAGCACCCAGCATTGTAGCTGGCACATAATAACGTTCAAGATGAATTTTTAAAACTCTAGGCTCAGCCAGTCATGGTGGCTCACGCCTGTAATCCCAGCACTTGGGGAGGCAGAGGCAGGTTGGTTGCTTGAGCTCAGGAGATTGAGACTAGCCTGGACAATACAGGAAGACCACATCTTTACAAAAAATAAAACATAAACAGTAGCCAGCCATGGTAGCACACACCTGTAGTCCCAACTACTCTGGAGGCGGAGGTGCAAGGATTGCTTGAGCCCAAGAGGTTGAGGCTACAGTGAGCCATGATCATGCCACTGCACTCCAGTCTAGGTGTCAGGGCTAGGCTCTGTCCCAAGGGAAAAAACAACGACAACAATGACACAATTCTTGGCTCCTTCAGGAGAGCCTGGCGCAATCCACCCAGGGATTTCCATGGAGCTCAGCAACCCTGGTTAGGCACTGTACCAAGCAGCAGATAGAGTGTGTCTGCCCAGCTGCTGACAGTTCCACGCGCCCTTAGAACCTTCCTAGTCTGAGCATCATACCAGCTTCTGAAACCGTGAAGAACATAGCTTATATAGCTTATTGTATTTTTACTTTCCTTTTAAAATTTGACATATAATTTTCACACTATAAAGTGTACAGCTCCATGAATCTTTACATATGTGTACACACGTGTATCACTACCCAGATCAAGTTGTGGAACATTTCCACCACCCTAGAGCTTTCTCTCCTGCTCATCGCAGACAATACCCACAGAGATAACCGCTTTTCTGGTTTCTATTAGCTCAGATTTGGTTTGCTTCTTCTCTAAGAACTCACTTTGTTTTGAAAAGAAAATAAGGAATAGCATTTTATACTTTTAAATCACCTTCAGACCATCACCAAGCATGATTTCATTTTAGCCTAAGGTGCTTCTGAGATTAGAGAAAGAAGTGGGAAGGAAAAAAATCCGACGGGTGAGGAAGGTGAGGGTAGAGAGGGGTGGGAGAGCTGAGAAAGAGTCCTGTCACCAGAGAGATAACGATTCACATAACAGATGAGGGTTCACAGACTGGAGGCTTATACAGGCCTTCAAGAATGTTTAGGCGCTCTGTTCATTAACTGCATAGAGATGCTCAAAGACTGTCTCAACCTACCTAGAAGACAGGTAGATGAGTTAAAGAAAGTCCTCTGGGTAGAAAGTCAGTTTCACCAACTGCCTTCAGAGATGAACCTTTTCTGTCATCAGGCCCACACACGCCTCAAGGATGGAGGGGGCTGCCCATTTCAGGGTGTGGGTGAGATGTCCAAAGCCCACAGAGAAAGAAGGGAAAGAGGGGGGAGAGAGGAGAAGACTCCAGAGGGTATTACTGTAGCCGTTCATTTCTAAAGAGCCCCAGGCAATCCTTGAGCTTGCAGATAAACTTTCTCTTCGTGTGTTAAGCTTTGGGGGGGTCACATTAATTATTCATGATTCCTCTGTTGACACTTTTGGATTATCTGTGCTAACAGAAGTGAAGGACAGGGCAGCCTCTCAGCCTAGGTGACAGAGGGACAGTGTCGCTGGGGACCACACTGAGCTGCGCTGCTGGCACAGTGGAGGATTAGGGTTACCCCAACCAGTTCAGAGAGCTATTTTGAGAGTCCTTAGGAAACAGACCTCCCCCCACTCATTTTTCTTCTCAAGCCTGGCCCCCTCTGACATGATGACAGGTAGAGGGGCACAGTCTATCTATGGGATTGTTCTGGGCCAAACTTCAGGGCCTCTGGCAGCAGGGGATGAACCTAAGGTTTTGGCTTCTTATCTGGTGGCTAAATACAATTAGATTCCTTTTATAAAATATAATTAACCTTAATATATGTGAAGATATAAAGCCTGTGGGTTGACTGATGCTCTTCAGTGCCTTGATTTCCTTTTCACTGACTGCAGGTCTAGAAACTGCTGGGAGCATTGCAGCAGGCTCCAAAATTTCTTTGGCTGTATATCTTTAATGAAACAAATGTTGAGCATACCCCAATATGTGCATATCTGTTTACAAATTACATACATGGACTACTGTGCCAATGTATTCTGTAAAGTAAAAGCAACAACAAAAAAGAAAATTTGAAAAATGAGGTAAAAAATAATATTCTTAAACTGATTTTTAATTTTATTTTCGAACAGTGTAAAGATATTTTGCTTTCATCAAAAAGAATTAACATGTTTTAGCAAGAGCAATGGTTCAGTAAATCTTTGTTAAACCCATTATGATAAAAACAATTTGAGGAGCTGGTTCTAAACTTAGGCAGAATAACTTAAATCTTGGTTTTCAGGACTGTCTGAAATAAAAAATTTCCTTTGCCAAGGGACACAAAGACAAAAGATAAAATGCATCACTGGCTGGAATTAATAAATCATGTAGTTTATTTTCCAATCTTATTTGCAAATTATGCAAATTCATTGAATTTGGCTTGGAAATTTTTATCTTTATCTTCCTTGATGTCTATCAGTTGTTCTTACAAAGTAAACTTGCACTGTTCTACTGTTATTGTTTTTAACAAATGGGTTCAAAAGCCATTGAAATTCTTTGTTTAGAAAATCTTTAAACAGCTTAGAAAATTACATTTTCAACTTTTTAAAGAGTGCTGACACTTGTCACATTTATACTGTTTGTACCAACAGATGAATAACTCAAACCATTTCCAAAATGCTCTTTTCATATACAAGTTTCTTTAGAAAGACTTTCTTACTTGTTAAAATGTCACCTTTACCTTGAAGGGACAGATGAAGTGTGCTTATGTTTTCAAAAATATCTGCTTGGTAGCATTTGTTATCATAGTAAAAGTCTGAAAATACAAAACATCTTTCTTATAAAAGAAAAATGTGGAATTCATTTTTAAGTTTGACAGACCTATTCAGAACTTTTCCATAAGACAACCTGTGAAATTCTGGGTTAATCGGAATATTTTCATGCTCACTCCCCGTCTCAGTAGAAGGTATTGATGATTCTGCTGTCTTTAGACTATGTGTGAATAGTAGCACCTCTTGATATATGAAGAGCATGGAAGATGAAGGCCCCATTGTCAACCCTCTGACTTGGAGGACTGTACTCTGCCTACAGGGTGTCTCCCATGCTGTGTGTGACAAGTGATCATTTGATATTCAGACTTAGGGTGCCAGTAATAATTCACATAGTATATTTTTAGTCTTGGTTTTGGATGAAAAATAAATACATAGAGAAGCTTGAAATGTCCTAATGGCTCACACTCCATTTTGAAAACTTGTGTTGCTCTTGAGTGAGCTTGACCTTGAATTTATACTTCATCACTAGTTTGTGTAAGATCTATAACCTTGCTGTGCATAGGTTTCTTCTTCAAACTTGGAATAATGGCAGTACTGACTGAACAGGATTGTTATGAGGATTATATGAGATACTGCATGAAACCATTTAGCATGGTGCCTGGTATGATGAAAGTTGGTTATGATCATGCTTGCACTTCAAGTTCTATTAATCAAGAATCTCACTTGAACCAAATTTAGCAAACTCAAGTCTGCCTAGAATAATTCATCATTGCTCCTCACCCCATTCCCACCTCTATCCCAGGTCTGATTTTGGGCACGGCAAATACATTTCATTGCACATGTTGGATCCAATCCATTGAGAGTAGCTGCTCAGAGCACTGGGTTGAAATGGACTGTGATGTTGAATCTGTGTTCAACAGAAGAAGAGTGCTGTGATTGATTATCATTGTCTGCCATGAGCCTTGGAGGTAGAAATTGTAGCAAGCTTTGCAGATACTACTAATCCTTATCTAATTTCTAATATCTTATTTCTTTTTCAGGAATGCCAGGATTATCCTTACATAATCAGTCCCTAGCATAGTTTCCATTTTGTATCTGAGAGTCCAACAAGGTCTGTTGAGTAAAATGAACACATCTTTCTCAGTATTATTACCTCCATTAGCTTGAAGGAAATTATTGTTTTCTAGAAAAAGTTTGATCAGAGAGAGCTGCCCAGAGGGCTTCAGAGTTGAAACAGCAGATCTGACTGGGTACTTCAAGTTGAACAAAGAGATGCTGAAGGCAGTTAGAGCTGTAAAGAAAGGTGAACCTGGATTAAAAACAGGAAAAAGTCATGAGGAGAGGGGAACACAGGTGAAGTCGATGGGAAAACTTGTAGGACATGAACTGAAGTCTGGAAAACTGTAAGTCACATTATAACCAAAATGACTGTAGTTAATTCTCTGAATTAGATAAAGGAGTATATTGTATGCTCTTAAACCAGTATTTTAAAAAAACTTTTGTTGGGTAAGCACAAATACAATCATATTTCTGTGACTTTAAAGGGCTTAAGAGTTTATAAGTGAATCTGGTTAGTTCAGTTTTGCTACCTAGGGTGGTGTAATCCTAGACTGGTTTGTAAGATGAACTTACCCTGCATGGTTTGCCCAGAGACAAATATGAAGCCTAAGGATTTATGAAAATGTGGATGGAAAGGAATCTTGAAGATCTGATGAAGTATTCAAACCTTCCAATTACAGAGTAGAAAATGTTTCTCTTTGATTTTTAGACATAACCTCCATTTTTATAGTCCACCTCACCATCATACCACCAACGTGCAGTGTACAGTATCTTGTCCTTTTCCTTTTTTTTTTTGTTTTTTTTTTTTTTTTTGAGGCAGGGTCTCACTCTGTCACTGAGGCTAGAGAGCAGTGACATGATTATGGCTCACTGTAGTCTCAACCTCCTTGGCTCAGGTAATTCTTCTGCCTCAGCCTCTAGAGTAGCTGGGACTACGGGTGCACATCACCATGCTCTGCTAGTTTTTTGTATTTTTTATAGAGATGGAGTTTCTCCATGTCATCCAGGCTGGTCTCAAACTCCTGGGCTCAGGCAATCCACCTGCCTTGGCCTCCCAAAGTGCTGGAATTACAGGTGTCAGCCACCACGCCCAGCTGTCCTTTTCAAATTAAAGTGAATTGACATTGATTGAATTGTAGAAAATTAAAACATTAGTGAAGCCCTCTGGAACTAACCAAAGGTTCGTTGAGTATTACAAAACTTGAACTAAGAATGACTGTAATCTGTGTGTTCACATATAAAACAAATACGGATTTATACATGTTTGATACAATGAATGTATAATTATAATTTAATGTCTGCCATTAACTATTGAGTAATGTTCATCATTTAGTATAAACAGGAAACAGAAAACATCCACTCAAGTTGTTAAACATGCCTTTGATTTCTGGACTCTAACTTCTACACTTGGTTCAGTAAATTAAATTGCTTAGTGTTCTCTTGTCATTTGTTTTATTGTGAAAATTAGGCAACCCTTGACTAATGTTGGATATAAAGTTACATGGTAGCCATGTGTTAAACATTGTCTGCTGTGTGTACAGAATCTGGAAGTACAAAATACATTTCTTTTGGCATTTAAGAGAGCCTGACAAATGGCACTCCTCATTCATGATCAAGTTCTGAGCCAAATGGCAAATCAGACAAAAGAGTAAGACAGTCAGAAAGCTAAATCACCTTTTTTTCACTGATAAAGTGAAAAAGGAGAATGATTATGGAGAATATGGCTTATATATGTAGGCAGCTGGGTTTCTTGAAGCTAAACTCCAGAATCAGGCAAACCAGCCCACTTAGTCATAGACAGGACTGGATGACCACAGATGCAGCTGCTCTGAAACCCACAGCATGGAAAAGCACTGAAGAATGTGTGGATCTGCAGGAGAGACAAGGAGTGTCTTAGTTCATTCAGGCTGCGATGACAACATTCCAAAAACTAGGTAGCTTATACACAATATGAATTTATTTCTCACAGTTCTGGAAGATGGGAAGTCCAAGATCAAGACAGATTCTGTGTCTATTAAGGGCCCACTTTCTGGCTCATAGATGGTACCTCCTCACTGTGACCTTACATGGTGGAAGGGGAGAGAAGCGTCTCTCTGGCCTTTTATAAGGCCACTAATCCCATTCATGAGGCACTACCCTCATGACCTAGTCACCTCCTTAAGACTCACTTCCTAGTTTCATCACCTTGAGGGTAAGGATTTCAACATATGAATTTGGAGGGAAGTGGGGTACAAACATTCAGAGCATAGAAGAGAGCTGGACCCCAGTCCCTGGCACCACCTTCCAGCCTCACCAATCAAATGAAGCCACTCCTCAGTCTTCTTCCCAGTGTAGCCCTGGTGGGTGTGAAGTTGTGACAAGGCAGCAGTGCCCAGGTCCAGGTTCAGGAAAATGATAGCAGAAAGTCATCAAAATACTGCATAAGCTCAAAACATCAAGAAAATATATCATTTGGTTGAATACACACGTTCCATGAGGGCAAGAATTTTTTCCATTTGTCCACTGCTATATTCCCAGTGCTAGGAAAATTGTCCCAGCACATATAAGGTGTTCAACAAATATTAATGGAATGAAAAAATAAGGAGAATGAGGTAACCAGGCAGAGAGGGCAGCTAGGAGCTGCATGCATGTGGGGCTCCTACTGCATGGAAAGAAACATTGTCCTCCCCCACAGTTCTGCGACAGGTTGAAAATAATAATCATCGTGATTCTAGGGGAAATTGTTTTTGATTTGACAACTTCGCCATTACATGATATCATAGAATTATTTGTGGGTAAGGGAAAAATTGGTGTTAATTACTAATATTTATTGAACTTATAAATTAGTAACCAGACACTGTTCTACGCTTTTCATAAGTATTGACTCCTCTAAACTTCACTGCAATCATTTGATGTAGGTACCATTATTGAGCCATTTTATGGATGTACAGTGCCAGTTGTAAGAAGTTCAAATCCAGGCTTTTTAGTTCCTGAGCACATATCTAACCACTCTGTTATGTGCTACTGTTGAATTCTACCCTTCTCTTCCTCCATCACCCAATTCTGTGTGTGTGTGTGTGTGTGTGTGTGTGTGTCTTTCTGTCTCTCTGTCTCTTGACCAAGTGTTCTTTATCTCTGTATGGTTTAGTTTCTTTATCAATGAAATGATAATAATATTTAACTGATGCAGTGAGGCTAAATTAGATAATGAGTGTTAAGCACATAGCACAATGCCTGGTACATCAGTTGCTATTGTCTAATAAACAGTAGTTATTATCCACATCTTTTGTATTGACATTGTCCCTGTTGGGCAAAGTCTTTGTGCCAGGCCCCATATACATCTACAGATTGGCTAGTCTTGGGCCAGGCACCCTCCTAGATTCAATCAGCTGCTGTATGGCGAATGGGCTCCCATGTCCATCTCTGTTGGATGGAACTATGGACTTGCTAGATTCTGAGAACTGCTTCTTCCTAAATATAGTAATCTGGACTTCCATTTGATAGTTATCTCTGACTATTGATTTGCCTCACTTTCCATTTTAGAAGGGAGGCCAACTCTAGCCCAGCCTTTATACTCAGGGAGGTGTTAAGGGTACACACAGTGTTTTCTGTGATGGAGAAAAAGATACTACAAGCCTGCAGGAGGTGCAGAATGAAGTAGCACAAAATAAACTTTTCTTGGAGTCTGGGGAGCCAGCACTCCTCTGTCCTTACCAAGTTTTGAACCAAGTGAGATATAAGACAAAAAAGCGATGCAGCCTGGAAACCAAAATTTCACCTTTATTTATTGAAAATGCTGATATCAGAGAATGAGGCTTACATTTGCAGGCTTCTTGATATGCAGTTCCAAAACTAGGCAAACCAACCCACCTAGTCAAAGACAGGGTTGGAACAGAGAGTCCCTGCAAGGATCAACATTATTCAAGTTAAAAGAGATGATGATTGTGAGGGCACAGATTTGTGCTTTGACCAATGTGAGCTACCACTGTCATGTTTAAGGAATTTGATTTGCCAAATTAAAATGAGGGAGCTTGATGTTAAGAGGAACACAACCTGTATGGCCTGCCATTATTTTCTAGGCTGAAGCATAGTTTTCCCACCTCTGATGTGAAAGGCCTTGAATCTCTTGAACCTCGATTTTCATTAAGCCTCGAGGAAGTGGAAGAAAAGTAGAGGTTATTATGGTGAAAAAAGCTCAGGCACCTTCCCTAATGCACTAATGCACCCAAATGCTTTCGTATTGAATGCCATTGAGTACATGTGATTCCAAAAAACCCACTCTTCATTGATGGTCATTTGGGTGAAATGAGTGCTGAGAAGGTACGAGTGATGTTTTATAGCAAGTCTTCACGGTAGCACTTTTGTTCCTTCCTTTCTTCCATCCTCCCTTCTTCCTTTCTTCATTTCCTTCCTTTCTTTTCTCACTGAGGAGCTGTGAGCTGCATGAATGGCTTGGTGCCAGAATAGCGCCAAGGTGAATTAACACTGATTCCCCTAAGGGAAAATGTAAAACTGCTAATAACTTGTTTGCAACGGTAGGAGGGGTGGAAAGTGTAAACCTAATGCCTCCTGCAAGCTGCAGCTTGCTTTCATGAGAGTCGTGCTCTTTTAGAGTTCTAAATACCTTGTGCACCTGCTGGCTGTCCGTTGGCGGAGTTCACCAGTTCCTACTCTCAACTGCAACGCCTTTGGAAAGATGCCCGCATGACTGGGTCTCATCTGCATGGGGTGGTTGGGACTTGTTAGTTGCTGAGTGTTTTCTCTTGTGGTGAAGACCACAAGGCCCTACAAGAGAGAACCTGCTTGCAGGAGACCTCATGGCTGTAAGTAGTAGGATCACAAACACAAAACATTAGGATTCCTGACTAGTCCATTGGAAGAGTTACCTTCCACCCACGGTCATTTATGTACACAACTGACTTCATAGCTCTTAGGTCTGTCAAAGGTGATCTTGTTTACCTATTCATTTATTCATTATCTGTCTTGCCACAAGAATATGTGTTCCCATGAGGACAGGGGCCTCATCTGTCCTGTTCACCTTTGCAACATCTATGTCAAGGGCCATGCCTGGCTCATTTTAATTAGGAAATAAATATTTGCTGAATGAGTGATTGAAGATATGAATCCTGTCCTATGTGCTCATTTTACAGAAGAGGACACAAAGCAATACCAAGATGTGCCTCTAGTCACACAGATGGAGGATGAACCCAGACTATAATCCAGTTCTTCACCTCCCTCAGGTCTTTAATCAAAAGTCACCTTTTCAGTGAGGCCTCCCCTGGCCAACTCTGAAAAATTCCATAACCTCTGCTGTGAGCAATATTTCACATTCCCTTCCCAGATTTGCTCTACACTTCCCTCAACCTGTGAGCATTTACCGTGACCAATATCCTCTCTATATTTTATCTTGTTCGTCATCTGTTCCTCTCTGTAGAATGTGGACTGTGTGAGGGCAGGAGGTTTTGTCTGTTGCACTCATTGCTGTACCCCAAGCACCTAGCACAGTGACTGACACATAGTAGATAATATTTTCTGCTGAGGAATGAATGAGTGGGACTGTGGCCCTCAGCCTTTAGGGACACAAAGGAACACAGTTTCCACAAAAACTCAAGAGAGTGGGAAATAGAGACTGAACTTTAAAACTAAACTGGTGTTCTCATACCTTTGACCCTGCCACTTATCTGTGTGGCTTTAAACAAGCTTGGCTGAGTCTCAGTTATCCCATCTGTATAACGGGAAAGGACTAAGTGACATCATTTCCATAGCACCCTCAGAGTAGGTGCCCAATAAATATGTCTCCCTTGCTCTTGATCTGTCCTGTGAGGATCCACAATAGGGTTCCTGCATCTAAGAAGCCAAGGAAAACTTGGGAAGCCCCTTGCAGTGAGTGCTGAGAGGGTAGGAGTGATGAGAAATGGGGAGCAGATTGCGGACCTGCGAGAAAACACCTGGCTGCTCCCCTTCACTCTGTCTGAGCTTGGACATCAATCAGCACGGTGCACACTTGACTCTGTGGCTGGAAGACAATCTGCTAATCATGGCGAGGGGAAAAGCGCTGACATGCTGGGCTCTTCCCACTCTGCTCTAGGAGGGTTTGCAAATGGGGTGTAGGTCAGGAGGTGGATCTTCTGAGAAAGGGGGTGGGGGGAGACTCTCTACAATTAGTCTGAGTTAAGAATAGGCTGCCTCTTTGTCTTCCTACTCAGAGACTGATGATGTTGGGTGACCAGGTGAAATGCCAGCCGAAATGGCATGTCGGGAGCTTTGTGGTGGCCTTGGTCACCAGCTCTGATTTGCAGCCTCATTTGGCTCCTCTGTGAGTAGAGCTGAGTCATAGGAAAAGAGCAGCTGCCTGGGGAAGGAGGACAGGAGGCTATTAGCTCTGCTGGCCCAGACATCTCAGCCAACTCCCACCACAAAGGCTCTTGCTGGGAGGCAGTTCAGGGCTTAGTGGTCAAAGACAGGACCTGGGTGTCAGACAGATCTGGCTTCTTGTCCCACCTCTGTCACTTCCTGATAAGTACAAGTTACTTAACTTCTCTAAGGTCAGTCTTCCCATCTATAAAATGGGCATAATAACAACATCTACTTCCTGGAACTGCTAGGGATTTTAAATGAGATATTCCATGTCACGTGCCTGGCACACAGCAAGTGCTCAATAAACATTAGCCATGGCCATTGGTGTTGTTGTTGCTGGTGGTACAGCAGCGAACACACAGACAAAAACCCCTGCCCTCCTGCAGCCCACATTCTACAGGAAGGAACAAATGATGAACAAGGTACAAATAGTGTGTTTCCATCATGAGAAGTGCTCAGAAAGAAAAAAGAACAGAAGGGAATGTGAAATGTGAAATGTTGGCTGGTGTAGGAGTGTGGAGTTTTTTATAGTTGGCCAGGGAAGTCCTCAATTAGGTGACTTTTGATTAAAGACCTGAGAGAGGTGAAGAACTGGATTCTAGTCCAGGTTCAACCTCCACCTGTGTGACCAGAGGCAAGTCATGGTGTTGCTTTGTGTCCTCTTCTGTAAAATGGGCACATAGGACAAGATTCATTACTTCAATCAGTCATTCAGCAAATATCTATTTTCTAGTTAAAATGAGCCCGGCATTGCCCTTGACATAGATGTTGCTATGGCAAACAGGACAGATGAGGCCCCTGTTCTCATGGGAGCACATTATTCTTGTGGGAAGACAGATTATTAATAAATGAATAGGTAAACAAGATCACCTATGACACACCTAAGAGCTTTGAAGTGAGTTGGGCACATAAATGACCGTGGGTGGAAGTTATCTCTTCCAATGGGTAGTACTGCATTTCCTGCCCTACTGCTCACCTGCCTGTGACACCTTCCTGTGGACCATGGCCAGGCAGGAACTCACCAAGCAAAGCCCAGCCAGTCTCAAACTAGGAAGTCACCAGCACTGAGGAGGTGTGGGAACCATGGAAGGCATAAGAGGGAGCAGGGCCTGCTCTCCTTCCTGGGTCTTGGGGGAGACCTGGCTCTTTCAAATCTTAATGACATTTATGGTCTGCAAGGAAGAGTGATTGTTATGGAATATCCTGCCACACTGCCATTGTCAATTGCCTTCTTTCAGCCTCACATTTTTAGATTCTTTCCAGGTATGTGTCTCCTTTCAAGTCTCTGTTCTCTGCCACCAGAAAGCTATACTTTTTCTTTTTTTTTTTTTTTTTTTTTGAGACAGGGTCTCACTCTCTCACCCATACTGGAGTGCAGTAGTGCAATCACGGCTGACTGCAGCTTTGAACTCCCAGGCTCAAGCCATCCTTCCATTTCAGCCCTCGACCTCATCCCAAGTAGCTGGGACTACAAGCATGCAACACCATGCCTGACCTTTTGCTTGTCTGTTTTTCACTTTTTGTAGAGATGGGGGTCTCACTATGTTGCCCAGGCTGGTCTTGAACTCCTGGGTTGAAGCAATCCTCCCACCTTGGCCTCCCAAAGTGTTAGGATTACAGGCATGAGCCACCACACCCGCCTGAATATTCTTCTCTTGACAGTAACAATATTACAATATTCCTTCCCTGCTGAATCTCATCCTTTTGAGTTTTCAACCCAGAGTCCTAACCTTGTTATATTAGCTTGGTGGTATTCCACTCTTTCCAGCTATGGCTCTCACTGCAGGCCTGACTCCACTTAATTAGCAATCTGTTTTCACCACTCCCAGGTCATTAATAAAGATAGTAAATGAGCGAAGATTGAGCCCCAGCCCCTCTCACCCCTGCAGATGCCTTCCTGGTGGATAATTGCTATCTGTTGTGATGCTCTGCTTATCTTCTCATAGCCAATTGTGACTCTGTTCTTCTCTAAACTGATTTTAACAGATTTTTCTAGGGGATTTCTCATGAAGCAGAGGCATAATAATGCCAAAGTCTAGGAAAACTTACTTCGTTGGTGGAATCTGTGTCCAGGATAGGCCTTCGGAAAATTTATGTCTCAGGACAAGTTTAAATTCTCCCGGATATTTCTTGGTGCATAGACACCACTGCTCTGAGCCTACCTTTTGGGGCTTCCCATCTCATGCTAACTTGAGCCATCATAGGAATGTGCTGTTTCTATTCTCAAGTCTTCTTGACTATCATTTTTTTGTTCCTAAAGTGTCAACCACTTATTATTTAAAAATCAGTAGAAACTAATGAGAACAAGCCTTTCTTTTTCCTTCCTTTTAGTGTATTTATTCATTTTAGCAATGTTCTTCTATTTAATTCTGTTCAACACACAATGATTCCTGAGGGCCTACACAATGTGTCAGACATTATTTGGACACAGTAGTTCAAGGATACTGAAATGCTTCTGCTTCTGGTAGGATATGTAATCCCCTAGCAGACCAGTCCTCTCTCAGAGTTGTATCAACTCTGGATAAAATTTAAATACAAAATGAAAAGACACCAACAGTTTGGAGAAACTGGAGTGCTATTGTCTGAATGTTTGTGTTTCCCCCACTGCCAGTTCATTTGTTGAAATCTAATCACCAGAGTGATGTTATTAGGGGATGGGGCCTTTGGAGGCTCTGCCCTTGAATGGGACTGGAGTCCTTGTAAACGAGGTCCCAGAAAGCTGCCTTGTCTCTTCCACCATGTGAGGGCAGCAAGAAGGTGCCATCTGTGAACCAGGAAGTGGGCCCATACCTGATGTGAAACTGCTGATGCCTTGATCTTTTTGGACTTTTGGGACTCTAGAACTGTGAGGAATAAACTTCCGTTGCTTATAAGCTACCCAGTTTATGATATTTTGTTATAGCAGCTGGATAGGCTAAGACAGAGAGCGAATAAGAGCAGGAAGATTCTAGAGAGAAATTTACCTTGGAAGAAGGAAAAGACACTGGGCTTTTTTTCCCCCTGTATTTTTATGGCTTTTAGACTTAGGTATCATGAGGGTACAGTGGGTAAAGTCCTATAAAAAATTCACTGGTGAGTGAGAGGGAGATTATAGAAAGAAGAGAATCAAAAAAAAAAGAGAGAGAGAGAGAGAGAACCCAAATTCTGTGTATAAACTCTGGCTGAATCTGTCTAACCCTTGAACAATGCATGTGTCAGGCAGATTGCAGTCAGACAAGGTACAAATGAATGAACTGAACTGAGATTTGAGTTGCTGCCCCCAGAACACAGAGATTGTACTTTGAATCCCGCTAAATAAATTGCTTGCTAAATCAAATCAAACAAACACTCTTTGGAGGAATATAACATAATCCAGAGCTACCCCAACATAACATTCATAATGTCCAGGATATGGTCCAACAGAATTACTCAACATATAAAGAAACAGAAAAGTGTGACCTATGCTCAAAAGGGAAGGACAATCAATGGAAACTGACCCCAAAGACACTAAAAGATAATGAAGTGTGTTAAGTAAATTATTAGAATGCAATACAAACTGTGCTTTAAGTGGAGTCCTAAAGTTATATCCACAGCACAGAAGTGACATACAGGACAGAACAATCTGCTTCTCTACCTAGGACAGGAAAGGCTCCTCAGAGGAGTGAACATCAGAGCTAGAGTCTTAGGACTTGAAGAATGAATAAGGCTCAGTAAAAAAAAAGGAGAGGAAAGGAGTGAGAGTGAGAAGAGAGAGAGAGTGTGTACAGTGGGGAAGTATATCTAGGAAGTAAGGGAGGGTATTTCAGAAGAGGAAATAGGAGAGGGTACCTTGGGAAAAATCACAAGAGCAGTTGAAATACTCCTAAGTTAATTGGTTCATCAAAAATATTGGTTAAAGTGAAAAAATTACAGAAAATTATCTATATATGCCTTAAACATTTGACTTTAAAACATATTAATGGATATTTTTTACTGGTCTTTTAATTTATGATCCAGATCTTTTCTTTGAGCATGGTCTTCTAATTAGTGTTCCATGTTGAATTTCTGAGATAGCAAATATTGCATTGTACATCATTTCCAGTTTTGACTTTTTAAGTGAAGTGAGAAGTTTAAAACCATTATAAAGCAACCTGAAACAAAAAGATGCTCAGTCCTTATATTTTCCTTGTTCACATCTAATCCTACAGCATTTTGGGGATAATTTATTGAGTCTTTCAAAAGCATTCATCCTAGTTTTCAAAGAAATATTCTTTTCTCTCTGATATAGCATATTATTATAAAATATTTATATATAAATCAAATTACATGACAATGACAAGTACAGGGACAATGAACTCCTGGTAAATATACAATTTTGGCTTGTGGGAGCAGAAGTGGTAGACCCATGAGAGAGCTACCAAGCATCTCACATGCTCAGTGTGTGGTGAGCATTAGTTAATATGTTTACAGAGTGAATGGAGAGCCTTAATCAATAGAGCTAAGAGCAAATGTCCTAATTTTGTATGGCTGCTGCATAGCCCAAAATATATCTGCAATATTGTCTAATCCAGAACAATTATCCTAACATTATAAATTAATTTCCAGGTAGAAAATATGGACGTATAAAAAGAAAAGACATATTAGAGTAGTTGTTCTACCAGAACACTGTCAACATGCCATACATGTTGATCCTTGTCTAATTCTATCAAGAATTGGTCATTTTAGGTTATCTCTGTGCTCACCATCTTCCTCTTTCAGTGACATCTTATCAACCGTACTTCTGCTATAGGTGCTGATTTCCTACTCTCCGAAAAGATCAAGACCATCCTGGCCAACATGGTGAAACCTCGTCTCTACTAAAAATACAAAAATTAGTTGGGTGTGGTGGCACATGCCTGTAGTTCCAGCTACTTGGGAGGCTGAGGCAGGAGAATTGCTTGAACCCAGGAGGCGGACGTTGCAGTGAGCCAAAATCGTACCACTGCACTCCAGCCTGGCAACAGAGCAAGACTCCGTAAAAAAAAAAAAAAAAAAAAAAAGATAGATGGAAAAGAAAAGAACACTAGCTAACCTAGGCAACATAGTGAAACTCCCATCTCTACAAAATAATAGCTGAGCTTGATGGTGCACACCTGTGGTCCCAGCTTCTTGGGAGGCTGAACTGGAAGAATCGCTTGAGCCCTTGAAGTTGAGGCCACAGTGAGTTGTGATCACTCCACTGTACTCCAGCCTGAGTGACAGAGTGAGACCCTGTCTCAAAAAAAAAAAAAAAAAAAGAGAGAGAGAGAGAAAAGGAAAATAGCAACTGGGTTGCTATTGTAAGTATAGGATGAGCTCAGGAAATTCAGTAAACGTCAGATGGCCTGAGTTAAGCATTTCCTAAAATCTAATTTGAAGAAGTCATTTAAATTTAGTTGAAACGTTTTATTTAAAAATTGGGTTGGAAGTCACATGTCACCAGCCTTCTACAGCTACCTAGATTAAGCAGATTGGTTAAATCCTTGGGTAGATATTTTCTTGGAGGCCTAATCTAGACGTCAGAGGCCTCTATTGCTTAGGATGGGAAGTACAAAAAGAAAAAAAATATATCATTTTCAGACTCATAGTCCAAAGAAATGGGAATAAGATAAATAAGACAACATTTATAGCAAAAATACATTTCAAAAGATGATTAAGTATAATAATTATTTATTTACATGCAGATATTTGGTTGACTAGCTTGAACTGATTTGGGTAATCAAGTGAAAAATGAATAAGACTAATGAAGAATTAGTGGACTCTTTCTAAAAGGACAAAGCTTTTAAATTACTCACATAGATTTGGTCTTTTCTTTTGATGTAATATTGTGCTCTTCTGAGCTTTGCTACTGTAGTAATTTGCATTGTAGATTCAAATAATTAATGAGCACTCTCACTTTTCTAACTTCTGAGTTTGTGTCATCAACAAATATTTATTGAGCACCTACTAAGTGCCACATGCTGAATAAAGTACTGATTATATGTTAATGTTTATGAAGATTATTGTTTGTGACATAATACCTTTGTAATCATTAGATCATTTAAAGAAAAATCAAGAGTTTTACAATAGTCTCGGAGTGCCTCAGACTTCCAGAGTAAATATGCTTTTTGATCACATATGAGGACTAATTCTTACCTGCATATAAACAGGACTTCCAGTTATAATAGAATTGCCTTGTCTGAATCCATTTCCCAGCTGCCGTTTCATGCAGAGGACATAACAAACATCTTGACTTTGGCTGTTTATTTGAGAAAAGGTGGGACCAAGGTATGTGCATCTTCTCATAACTTTGAAAATACCATTTTAAAATATAGGTCAGTATTTTTACAGTATTACATTATGCAATATTTGGACTGTTGTTTTTGCATTAATATCTGTTTAAAGTCCTCAGTTTGTTAATGACCATTGGTCTACATCTTACTTATCAACATTCAACACACATGGCATAACCATTCCTTCCTTCCTGAAAGATTCTCTTTTTTTTTTTTTTTTTTTTTTTGAGACAGAGTCTTGCTCTGTTACCCAGGCTGGAGTGCAGAGGTGTGATCTCGGCACTCTGCAACCTCCACCTCCTGTGTTCAAGTGATTCTCCCGAGTAGCTGGGACTACAGGCGTGTGCCACCATGCCCGGCTAATTTTCGTGTTTTCAGTAGAGAGGGGTTTCACCATGTTGGCCAGGCTGGTGTCAAACCCCTGACATCAGGTGATCCGCCTGCCTCGGCCTCCCAAAGTGCTGGGATTAAGGGTTCTCATTTTTTATTTTTGGTCATTGTACATTCTCTTGGGTTTCAATGTTTAACAGTATTTTTGAAGTACATTTTACCTCAATATCATACAATGCACATATTTTGAGTGTCCAATTCAATGCTTTTTAGTAACTTTTCCAAGTGGTGTAACCATCACCATAAATCACTTTTAGAACAGTTTCATCCTTTTAATAAGATCCCTCAGGCCCATTTGCACTTAACTCCCAGCCCCATCTCTCTTGGTTTTCCTCCTACCTCCCTGGCCACTCTTTCTGTCCTTTGCAGGCTCATTCTCCTCTATTGAGTCATTAGCTATTTAACATTCTCAGGGTACTGCTTGGGCCCCCTCCTCTTCTCTCTCTGTACTTTCCCCTTGGCAGACCTCATCATGACATCAGCCTCAATTACCACCTAGATGCAGGCAGCTCTTCATGCTATTCCAGATCTGTATATCCAAAATGTCTACTAGACACCTCCATTGTAAATATTGAAACATCCCAAATCCAAATTCATGGCTTCCATTCCAGTGCTGGTTCTCAATCTTAGTAAATAGAACAATGATCGATTCGATCTCTAGAGCCAAAAATCTTGGAGTCATCCTGATAAGACCCCCTCCCCTGCCATTCGCTTATTTAATCCATCACCAGGTGTCTTCAATGTTTTATATCCTAAATGTCTCTTCCATGTATCTCCTTATCCACATCACCACTGCCATTAACCTGGTCAGAGTCCCATTATCTCTCACCTAGAATATACAGGAATAAACTCTAACTTGTGTCCTCATCTTCCTCTTCCCCTCTAATCAGTTATCCATATTGTAACCAAAGTGAAATTAAAAACAGAAAGCAAATCTGATCTATCAGCTTTCCATTCTTCCTAGATTAACATAAATTTATTAACACAATTCATCCCACACCACTATCCCTGCCCTCTGTTCTACAGCCCCTTTTTAATTTTCTTTAAAGTACACACATTTCTTCTCACTACAGGGCCATTGCACATTTGCTGTCACTGCTTAAACCTCTTCCATTACTTACTTCCATTCTCCTGGTGAAACTGCTACCAATCCTTCTGATCTCAGCTCAGTCCTTACTTCCTCATGGAAACCTCCCCATCCACCCTCAGCATAGCCAAGTCATCCGATATTTCTTTAGCAGTCTATCCTTTTCCTTTGTAAAAAATATTTTTTTAATTCATTTATTGTTTAGAGATGGAGTCTCACTCTGCCACCCAGGCTGGAGTACAGTGGTGCAATCTCAGCTCACTGTAGCCTCAACCTCCCGGGCTCAAGTTATCCTCCCATCTCAATCCCCCAAGTAGCTAGGACTACAGGTGCTCACCAGCATGCCTAGCTAATTTTTGTATTTTCTGTAGAGATGGAGTTTTGCCGTGTTGCCCAAGCTGGTCTTGAACTCCTGAGCTAGGCAATCCACCCTCCTTAGCCTCCCAAAGTGCTGGGATTACAGGTGGGGGAGCCACCACTCCAGGCCTCCTTTTCCTTTATACAACTTACTACATTCTGTAACTATACACTTATTTCTGGATGTTTGATTATTATCTGTATTTCCTACTAAACCATAAGTTTCATGAAGACAACAACCTTGTCTTTGTTCATCCAAGAAGAGCTAACACAGCCTACAGGAGGTACTCAAAAAGTGTCAAATGAACAGATAAATAAATAAAATGAATCAAACCAGTAAAACCAAGCAGAATACAAAGGCTAAGTCCTGGAAATTGCTTACATTGTATAGTTTTATTCTCTCAGTTCTCTAAAGTGGCTTTATTTCACAAATAATGTAGTTTTACCCAGAAAGAAAAGCTCAGTTTAAATTCAGGGGCTCTTTCTTGACTCAGGTATATCATATAGTCAAGCTCTTACAACTTTTCTGAGAATATATCTTCAACCCTGCTATGTCTTTATTTCTGACGTCTCCCACTCCTTGGAAATGAATTTAAGAGGTAGTCTTAACTCTTAATTTCAGTGGTGCACTGGTTAACATTCATTCTACAACTGGCTCTCAAGGATTGGTAGCATTTGCCGATTTCTGTGGTGTGAATGCTCTGACTGTAGTCAATTGCAAGCTACCAACTTGCTATCTCTCAAAACAATGCTGGGAAGAGATATGAGCTGCTATTAAGGGCCATGCCATTCAGCTCCACCACACCACTAGATCTGAGGGATATTCACCTAGAAGTTTTTATTTTCCTTTCTTACCTAAAATTTGGGTTGCCCTTGCTTCTATCTATGTTTCTGCAACCTCATGGTTCTTTTCCTATTTTTAAATACTTTCAACTAGTTGAGATTGCTATTGGAATACAGAGACTTTGGGAGAAGTTTCATTTCCATTCCCCAGACTAAATTACCATTTCTGTCATGAACTCTAATCTGCCACAAGAATCAGGCAGAGGGCTTAAACCTGTGTTTGAGGCTTCACTAAGATTTGCATCACATAATAAATTCCATCTCAAAAAGAAACGTAGGTTCAGGAATCTGATCATGATTAAATGTTATTCACAATGACTGTTTACCAATAGTTTCACATGCCTTTGTGAATACTTCATAAACAGTTTTCAAGGCAGTGTTTATGCAAAGGATTAGTGAAAGGGCAAAAGTCTCAAGGGAGAGAACTCACCAAAGTACATGTCTCTTCAAGCATTAAGTTATCAACAAAATTAAACCTTGGCTCCACCCTGGAGCCCAGCTTCCCAGTCAACATTAGACACTCACATGTGTTGGCAAAGATAAAGTCAACAACCAAAGCACACATGTCACATCTCCTGCAGAATGCTTGACCACGGCTACTTGGGCGTGGCAACCCAAGCCTGCGGGAAATCCTCACAGCAAACACACTAGGGAGCCCATCTCCTGTTCTGTGGCTGATGGCAGGGCACCGAATGTTGCTCCTGAAAGCAATGATAGCAAAGCTAGCGAGGGCCCCAACTGTTTGTTAAACGCCTAATGATTAACAGAAGCCTCCGCCTAGGCCTTTGGGCTGCCACTCAGGGAAGTCTGTTTAGTAAACAGTCAACCACCAATATCTCGAACAGGTTGAACAGATGGCTCTAGAGTTCAAGCCAACTGTGTTTCCCTCAATTTCACACAGCTTTGGGTAATGAAGGCCATAAAATTCAAGAAAAGTATAAACACAAACACCCCCATTCTCACCTCTCCCATGTACAAGGGCTCCAATCTCTAGATGATGAAATCTGAGAAAGATGTGAGATTAAAGGGAGAGGAGAACCTCCATGGAATGGATTTGAATTCATTAGAAATCGCCTGTGTGTTATTGAAGGTCAAGGAGAAGGAAATAAAATCTCCATAAACTTTTCTGCGTAGAGCACCTGAAAGAATGAATACAGTGAAAGAGTGGCATGAATCTCAAACAATGGCTTGGAAATCTCTAAGCAGAAACCTCTGATTCTAAAGTAGAAAAACCTTATGATAAAGTTGTAAATAGAACGTTTGGCCTATCTACCATAGAGCTTCTCCATCACACCCTGATTCCAAATGTCATAAGCAAGAAAAAACGTTAAAGCCTGAGCTATGAATACATGTTCAATATAATTATGCATATTACCTACTTAGGTTGGGCACCTAATCCTAGCATTTTGGGAGTCCAAGTGACCTGGGAGGCCAAGGCAGGAGGATCACCTGAAGACAGAAATTTGAGACCAAACTGGGCAACATAGCAAGACCTCGTCTCTACAAAAAAATTAAAAATTAGCCAGGCCTGTCGCTGATTACCTGTTACCCTCTCTTTGCATTTGTAAAATGGGTACATAAAGCCTAACTTCATATATTTCACAGAGATATTGCTAAAATAAATGAAACATGTCTTCCAGGCAAGAGGGCATTGTAAATTCTTGTTTTAAGGCCCTAATCTACTCCAAATAAATGCTATATCAAGCTTTAAATGAGAAAAAATAAAACAGACACAGCCTTCATTCCCCGAGATAAATGTCTGCATAAATCAGAAGCACAAAGCAGGAGGTATGAAAAATTTATCTGAAAAATACATATAGCCCTAATAATCACCTGTAAAATGTATCTGAAAAATATGCATAGAGCTAAAACAAAGCTCGGCACCTAGGGAAGACGGAAAGGGCAGGAGTGGCAGAATAGACACTATCCACATCACTAAAAGACAGGCACCCTGGGTTTCCACCAGACAGTAGAGTTCTGGAGTAAGAATCCAACTAGCCTAATTTAGATATCCGTGGAGCACAGGAGGGAATGATACCAGAGAGAAAAACAAAACTAAACAAAATTCTTTTGCTCACTATACATCAAAATTCTAAAACCCAGGAGGAAAATTAAATCTGAAGAAGTTAGCCAATAACATAAATATTAGGAGATCAATTCACTCATGAAAATAACTTACCTATTTAAATTAATATGAAATATTTATTATTATTAGTATTATTTCACTGGCACCTATTACTCAAATGGACCAACTTAAAAGTGACTATATAAGTATGTTTAAGGACCTCTAACAAATGAAGTTTGTTAGACTAACATCCATAAAAAAGAATAGGAGGTCATGAGACACAAAGGAAGAAGTAATAAGAAGAAGAAATAGAATAGGCTGGGCATGGTGGCTCATGCCTGTAATCCCAGCAATTTGGGAGGCTGGGACGGGCAGATCATTTGAGGTCAGGAGTTTGAGACCAGCCTGGCCAACATGGGGAAACCCTGTCTTTACTAAAAAATACAAAAATTAGCCGGGCGTGGTGGTGGGCACCTGTAATCCCAGCTACTCAGGAGGGCAAAGTGGGAGAATCACTTGAAGCCAGGAGGTGGAGGTTGCAGTGAGCTGAGATCACGCCACTGCACTCCAGCCTGGGTGACAGAGTTAGACCCTGTCTCAACAAACAAACAAACAAATAAAAAGAAATAGAATAGATGAATTAAAAGAAATCACTTAGAAATCCCAGAAGTGACTTCCAGTTTCAGCTCTGACATATAACAAGCTTGGAAGTCATCACTTCTGTTCCTACAACCAGCAACAGCTAAACAAACTGAAAATTAGCAACTTTTCCTGAATCCATCAGAGAACTAAAGAGACAGGTGAATTCAGGGTTCAGATTATCTGGAGTGGGATATGTAGGATTTATAAACTGGTAAAAACACTTTTATGGTAATTTTGTTGAATTGCTGAAGACTGAGTATGGACTAGCAAGAGAGTGAGAGAGTCTAGGGGCCCAGTCTTAGGAGGTCCCCACAATTTCATAAATTTTATCTCCAGGAACCCCACCAGATTCTCAAGGTCATGATCTGAGAAAGATTCCTTTGTGGTTCTGACAAGGAAGGGGGAGAGTAATTCTTTGGAAATACTTCTGGACCTTTTCCACACAAAGGCCTCCTTTCCAGGGGAAAGACTTTAGCAGAGCCATACCCTGGCTCAGAAGGGAAGGGACAGGATGGGACAGGGTGAAGAAGAGGACATTTCTCCCATTCCAGCCTCCTCTATCCCTCTTGTTTCATCTAAGAGGGGAAGAAGTGGGAGGGTGCTAAGAAATACCTTTGAAGATCTCAGCCCAGGGAGAGAGGTCCACTAAAAGATTGAGATTTATTTATTTATTTTTGAGACAAGGTCTCACTCTGTCACCCTGGCTGGAGTGCAGTGGTATGATTTCAGCTCACTGCAACCTCCACCTCCTGGGCTAAAGTGATCCTCTTGCCTCAGCCTCCTAAGTAGCTGGGACTACAGGTGCATGCCACCACACCCAGCTAAAGGACTGAGATTTTATCATAAGATTATAAAACTCTTCCCCTCTCCTTCACCCTCCCACCACTTCCACAGGGCTCCAATGTAACAACAATGGCTTACAGCTAAAAGAGCTGCAAAACGCACACTCTCTCTGAGGAAAAGTACTTAGGAAAGTCATAAGTAAAGAGGGAAGATAAAAACAAGAATACTGAAATAATTTGAAACCTCTGGCTTCTATAGTTATAGAAAACATTAAACAGAGCCCAATTCTTAGCCAGATTAATGCTGAAGAGACAAAAGCAAGCCTCAGAGCCAGACTTGAATATGAGACAGATATTGGAATAATCAGACAGAGAATTTAAAATAACCATGATTAACATGTTAAAGGCTCTAATGGAAAAAGTTGAAAACATGCAAGGGCATATGAGTGATATATGTAGAGAAGTATAAATGGTAAGAAGGAATCAATAGGAAATGATATAAATCAAAAGCATTGTGACAGAAATGAAGAGTGCCTTTATTGAGCTCATCAGTAGATTGGACAAGGCCTAGGAAAGAATTGGTAAACTTGAAGATATGTTAAAAGAAACCTCCCGGCTGTGCGCAGTTGCTCATGCCTGTAATCCCAGCACTTTGGGAGGCCGAGGCAGGTAGATCACAAGGTCGGGAGATCGAGACAATCCTGGCTAACATGGTGAAACCCTGTCTCTACTAAATATACAGAAAATTAGCTGGGCGAGGTGGCAGGTGCCTGTAGTCCCAGCTACTTGGGAGGCTGAGACAGGAGAATGGCAAGAACCCAGGAGGTGGAGCTTTCAGTGAGCCGAGATCGCGCCACTGCACTCCAGCCTGGGTGACAGAGTGAGACTCCATCTCAAAAAAAAAAAAAAGAAAAAGAAAAAAAAAAAGAAACCTCCCTAACTGAAATTCAAGGAGAAAAAGGAATGGGAGTGGAACAGAATATCCACATACTGCAGGACAATGTAAAAGGGTATAACATACGCAGAATTGGAATACCAGAAAGAAAAGAAGAGAAAGGAGAAGAAGAAAGATTTGAGTAATGAAGAACTTTCCAAAATTAACGACAGACACCAAAGCACAGATCTAAGAAGCTTAGAGAAAACTCAGCATGAGAACTTTCAAAACATTAACACCTAGGTATAGCATATTCAACCTACAAGAAACCAAAGACAAACATAAATCTTGAAAGATGCCAGAGGGGAAGAATCATGTTGCATGTATAGGAACAAAGATAGGAATTACCAAAGATCTATTTCCAGAAGTTGTTATAAACTGAATTGCATGCAATTCGGGTGCAATTGAGGTTGGGTTGAAGCCCAACCCCAATGGGACTGTGTTTGGAGATTGGGCCTTTAAAGAGATGTTTAAAGTTAAGTGAGGTGATACAGGTGGAGTCCTAATGCCACAGGACTGGTGTCCTTATGGGAAGAAGAGGAGACACCAAGGACTCATGCACAGGAGGAAGCCCCATGAGTTCACAGTGAGAAGTTAGCCATCTTGAAGCCAAGGAGAGAGGCCTCAGAGAGGTAAACCCTGCCAACAGCTCGATTTGGACTTTCCAGACTCCAGGACTGCAAATAAATAAATAAATACATTGCCATTGTTTAAAGCACCAGTCTGGCCTTTTTTTTTAATGGCAGCCCTAGCAGACTAATACAGAAGCCATGCAAGCAAGAAGAGAATGGAGTGAAACATTGAAAGTATGGAAATAAAAACCCCACCAACATAGAATTCTATATCCACAGAAATTATCCTTCAAAAATGAAGAAATAAAGACTTTCTCAGACAAAAAGTGAAGAGATTTGTTGTCAGCAGATCTGCCTTGCAAGAAATGTTAAATGAAGTTCTTCAAGAAGGAGTAAAATTATACAGGCCAGAAATTTATATCTACATAAAGAAAGGAAGAATGGCAGAGAAGGAATTAATGAAGAGAAATAAAACCTCTTATCTTGAATATATTTAAATGGTCTAAAATAATTATTTGTTGAAAGTAATAATAGTAACCATGTACAGATATTCCTTGATTTATAATAAGGTTACATCCTATTAAACCCATCATAAGGAAAATATTATGTTGAAATGCATTTAATACACCTAACCTACCAAACATCAACGCTTAGCCTAGCCAACCCTAAATGTGCTCAGAACATTTACATTAGCCTACAGTTGGGCAAAATCATCTCATAAAGCTTATTTTATAATAAAGCATTAAATATCTAATGTAATTTATGGAATATTGTACTGAAAGTGAAAAACAGAATAGTTGTAACAGTGTTCAAAGTATGGTTTCTACTGAATAAATATCTTTCATGCTATCGTAAAGTAGAAAAATTGTTAAGTTGAACCATTATACATTGATGACTATGTGTATGGGGTGATTATAGCATATGGATAAGTGAAATAAATAACAGCCATATCATAAAAGATGGGAGGGAGGAATTTGGAATACCCAATTATGATGTTTCTGCACTACACCTGAGGCAGTATACTGTTATTGGAAGGTAGACTTAGACTAGTTAAAACATCATATTGCAAACTCTAGGGCAACCACTAAAAAAATACTTTTTTAAAAAAGTAGAAACAATATGGTAAAAGAGGAGATATAATGGAATTATAAACTGCTTGATTAAAACTGGAGAAGGCAGATATCGGGGGAAACTGCCCCCAGTATTTCAACATAGGTTCTTTCTATTTTCCGTAAGTGTCAGCCAGCTGAGAAATAAAGAGAAAGAGTACAAAGAGAGGAATTTTACAGCTGGGCCACCGGGGGTAACATCACATATTTATTGGTAGGACCGTGATACCCACCTGAGCCTCAAAATCAGCAAGTTTTTATTAAGGATTTCAAAAGGGGAGGGGGTGTATGAACAGGGAGTAGGTCACATGCTTCAAGGGGCAAAAAGCAGAACAAAGATCACATGCTTCTGAGGAAACAGGACAAGGGCAAAATCAGAACTCCTGATAAGGGTCTATATTCAGCGGTGCACGTATTGTCTTGATAAACATCTTAAACAACAGAAAACAGGGTTCGAGAGCAGAGAAACAGTCTGACCAAAAATTTACCAGGATGGACTTTCCCAATCCTAGTAAGCCTGAGGGTACTGCAGGAGACCATGGCGTATTTCAGTCCTTATCTCAACCGCATGGGACAGACATTCCCAGAGCAGCCCTTTATAGACCCTCCCCCAGGAATGAATTTCTTTCCCAGAGTATTAATATCAATATTCCTTGGTAGGAAAAGAATGTAGCTATGTCTTCCCTTCTTGCATGTCTGTTTATAGGCTCTCTGCAAGATGAAAAATATGGCTCTTTTTGCCCAACCCCGTAGGCAGTCAGACCTTATGGTTGTCTTCCCTTGTTCCCTAAAAATCACTGTTATTCTGTTCTTTTTCAAGGGGCACTGATTTCATATTGTTCAAACACACATGTTTTACAATCAATTTGTACAGTTCAAACAATTGTCATAGTGGTCCTGAGGTGACATACATCCTTAGCTTACGAAGATAACAGGATTAAGAGATTAAAGTAAGACAGGCCTAAGAGATTATAAAAGTATTATTTTGGGAACTGATAAATGTCCATGAAATCTTCACAATTTATATTCCTCTGCTGCAGCTCCAGCTGGTCCGTCCATTAGGGGTCACTGACTTCCCACAACAGGCAGATAAAAGGAAAATAAAAGAAACAGAACAAATGCAACAAATAGAAAATAGCTACAAACATGGTAGACATTAACCTAATTATATCAGTAATCTCTTTAAATATGAATGATTTAAATAAACCAATTAAAATATAGAGATTTTCAGTGTGGAATAAAAACAAAACAAAAACAAGACTCAACTGTATGTTGTCTATAAGAAATACAAGTAGCAGAGAGGTTTTTGAATGTTCTCAACACAAAGAAATAATATATACATGAGGTAATGGTACTAGCTACCCTGATGCTATCATTATACAATATATACATGTACCAGTATGTCAAATAGTACCACATAAATATGTACAATTACAATCTCTCAATGAAAGTATTTTTTTAAATTTTACTATTATTATACTTTAAGTTCCAGGATATATGTGCACAACGTGCAGGTTTGTTACATAGGTATACATGTGCCACGTTCGTTTGCTACACCCTTCAACTCATCATTTACATTAGGTATTTCTCCCAATGCTATTGCTCCCCCAGCCACCCAGCACCCCACCCCCAGCAAGCCCTGGTGTGGGATGTTCCCCTTCCTGTGTCCATGTGTTTTCATTGTTCAACTCCCACTTATGAGTGAGAACATGTGGTATTTGGTTTTCTGTCCTTGTGATAGTTTGCTGAGAATGACGGTTTCCAGCTTCATCCATGTCCCTACAAAGGACATGAACTCATCCTGTTAAATGGCTGCATAGTATTCCATGGTGTATATGTGCCACATTTTCTTAATCCAGTCTATTATTGATGGGCATTTGGGTTTGTTTCAAGTCTTTGCTATTGTGAATAGTGCCTCAATAAACATACGTGTGCATATGTCTTCATAGCAGCATGTTTTATAATCCTTTGGGTATATACCCAGTAATGGGATCGCTGGGTCAAATAATATTTCTAGTTCTAGATCCTTGAGGAATCACCACATTGTATTCCATAATGATTAAATTAATTTACACTCCCACCAACAGTGTAAAAGTGTTCCTATTTCTCCACATCCTCTCCAGCATGTTGTTTCCTGACTTTTTAATGATCGCCATTCTAACTGGTGTGAGATGGTATCTTATTGTGGTTTTGATTTGCTTTTCTCTTATGACCAGTGATGATGAGCATTTTTTCATGTGTCTGTTGGCTGCATAAATGTTTTCTTTTGAGAAGTGTTTGTTCATATTCTTTGCCCACTTTTTGATGGAGTTGTTTTTTTCTTGTAAATTTGTTTAAGTTCTTTGTATATTCTGGATATTAGTCCTTTGTCAGATGGATAGATTGCAAAAATTTTCTCCCATTCTGTAGGTTGCCTCTTCACTCTGATGACAGTTTCTTTTGCTGTGCAGAAGCTCTTTAGTTTAAGTAGATTCCATTTGTCTATTTTGGCTTTTGTTGCCATTGCTTTTGGTGTTTTAGTCATGAAGTCTTTGCCCATGCCTATGTCCTTCAGGTATTGCCTGAGGCTTTCTTCTAGGGTTTTTGTGGTTTTAGGTCTCATGCTTAAGTCTTTCATTCATCTTGAGTTAATTTTTGTGTAAGGTGTAAGGAAGGGATCCAGTTTCAGCTTTCTACATATGGCTAGCCAGTTGTCCTAGCACCATTTATTAAATAGGGAATCCTTTCCCCACTGCTTGTTTTTTGTCAGGTTTGTCAAAGATCAGATGGTTGTAGATGTGTGGTGTGTGGTGTTATTTCTGAGGCCTCTGTTCTGTTCCATTGGTCTATATATCTGTTTTGGTACCAGTACCATGCTGTTTTGGTTACTGTAGCCTTGTAGTATAATTTGAAGTTAGGTAGCATGATGCCTCCAGCTTTGTTCTTTTTGCTTAAGATTGTCTTGGCTATGCAGGCTCTTTTTTGGTTCCATATGAAATTTAAAGTAGTTTTTATCCAATTCTGTGAAGCTTGGTGGGAATAGCATTGAATCTATAAATCACTTTGGGCAATATGGCCATTTTTGTAATATTGATTCTTCCCATCTATGAGCACAGAATGTTCTTCCATTTGTTTGTGTCATCTTTTATTTCACTGAGCAGTGGTTTGTAGTTCTCCTTGAAGAGGTCCTTCCCATCCCTTATAATTTGGATTCTTAGGTATTTTATTCTCATTGCAGCAATTGTGAATGGGAGTTCACTCATGATTTGGCTCTCTGTTTGTCTGTTCTTGGTGTATAGGAATGCTTGGATTTTTGCATTTTGAGTTTTGTATCCTGAGACTTTGCTGAAGCTGTTTATCAGCTTAAGGAGATTTTGGGCTGAGATGATGGGGTTTTCTAATTATACAATCATGTCATCTGCAAACAGAGAAAATATGACTTCCTCTTTTCCTAATTGAATACGCTTTATTTCTTTTTCTTCCTCATTGAATACCCTTTATTTCTTTCTCTTGCCTGGTTGCCCTGGCCAGAACTTCCAATGTTATGTTAAATAGGAGTGGTGAGAGAGGGCATCCCTGTCCTGTGCCAGTTTTCAAAGGGAATGCTTCCAGTTTTTGCCCATTCAGTATGATATTGGCTGTGGGTTTGTCATAAATAGCCTTTATTATTTTGAGATACATTTCATCAATACCTAGTTTATTGAGAATTTTTAGCATGAAAGGCTATTGAATTTTGTAGAGGCCGTTTCTGCATCTATTGAGATAATCATGTGGTTTTTGTCATTGGTTCTGTTTATGTGATGGATTGTGTTTACTGATTTCGTATATTGAACCAGCCTTGCATCCCAGGGATGAAGTCAACTTGATTGTGGTGGATAAGCTTTTTGATGTGCTGCTGGATTTGGTTTGCAAGTAGTTTAACTGAGGATTTTCACATCAATATTCATCAGGGATATTGGCCTAAAATTCTCTTTTTTTGTTGTGTCTCTGCCAGGCTTTGGTATCAGGATGATGCTGGCTGCAGAAAATAAGTTAGGGAGGGTTCCCTCTTTTTCTATTGATTGAAATAGTTTCAGAAGGAATGGTACCAGCTCCTCTTTGTACCTCTGGTAGAATTCGGCTGTGAATCCATCTGGATTTTTTCGTTGGTAGGCTATTAATTATTGCCTCAATTTCAGAACCTGTTATTGGTCTATTCAGAGATTTAACTTCCTAGTTTAGTCTTGGGAGGGTGTATGTGTCCAAGAATTTATCCATTTCTTCTAGATTTTCTAGTTTATTTGCATAGAGGTGTTTATAGTATTCTCTGATGGTAATTTGTATTTTTGTGGAATCGGTGGTGATATCCCCTTTATCATTTTTTATTATGTCTATTTGATTCTTCTCTCTTTTCTTCTTTATTAATCTTGCTAGCAACCTATCAATTTGTTAATCTTTTCAAAAAACATCTCCTGGATTCATTGATTTTTTTGAAGGGCTTTTTGTGTCTCTATCTCCTTCAGTTTTGCTCTGATCTTAGTTATTTCTTGTCTTCTGTTAGTTTTTGAATTTGTTTGCTCTTGCTTCTCTAGTTCTTTTAGCTGTGATGTTAGGGTGTTGATTTTAGGTCTTTTCTGCTTTCTCTTGTGGGCATTTATTGCTATAAATTTCCCTTTACACACTACTTTCAATGTGTCCCAGAGATTCTGGTATGTTGTGTCTTTGTTCTCATTGGTTTCAAAGAATACCTTTGTTTCCACCTTCATTTTGTTATTTACCCAGTAGTCATTCAGGAGCAGGTTGTTCAGTTTCCATGTAGCTGTGTGGTTTTGAGTGAGTTTCTTAATCCTGAGTTCTAATTTGATTGCACTGTTGTCTGAGAGACAGTTTGTTCTGATTTCTGTTCTTTTACATTTGCTGAGGAGTGTTTTACTTCCAATTATGTGGTCAACTTTAGAATAAGTGCAATGTGGTGCTGAGAAGAATGTATATTCTATTGATTTGGGATGGAGAGATCTGTAGATGTCTATTAGGTTCGCTTGCTCCAGAGCTGAGTTCAAGTCCTGGATATCCTTGTTAATTTTCTGTCTCATTGATCTGTCTACTATTGACAGTGGGGTGTTAAAGTCTCCCACTATTATTGTGTGGGAGTCTAAGTCTCTTCGTAGGTCTCTAGTAACTTGCTTTATGAATCTGGGTGCTCCTGTATTGGGTGCATATATATTTAGGATAGTTAGCTCTTCTTGTTGAATTGATCCCTTTACCATTATGTAATGGTCTTCTTTGTCACTTTTGATCTTTGTTGGTTTAAAGTCTGTTTTATCAGAGACTAGTATTGCAACCCCTGCTTTTTTTTTTTTGCTTTCCATTTGCTTGGTAGATCTTCCTCCATCCCTTTATTTTGAGCCTATGTGTATCTTTGCATGTGAGATGGGTCTCCTGAATACAGCACTCTGATGGGTCTTGACTCTTTATCCAATTTGCCAGTCTGTGTCTTTTAATTGAGGCGTTTAGCTCTTCTAAATTTAAGGTTAATATTGTTAGGTATGAATTTGATCCTGTCATTATGATGCTAGCTGGTTATTTTGCCCGTTCATTGATGCAGTTTCTTCATAGCATCGATGGTCTTTACTATTTGGCATGTTTTTGCAGTGGCTGGTACCAGTTGTTCCTTTCCATGTTTAGTGCTTCCTTCAGGAGCTCTTGTAAGGCAGGCCTGGTGGTGACAAAATCTCTCAGCATTTGCTTGTCTGTAAAGGATTTTATTTCTCCTTCACTTATGAAGGTTAATTTGGCTGGATATGAAATTCTAGGTTGAAAATTCTTTTTTTTTTTCTTATGAGACAGAGTCTTGCTCTGTCATCAGGCTGGAGGGCAGTGGCACGATCTCAGCTCACTGCAACCTCTGCCTCCTGGGTTCGAGTGATTCTCCTGCTTCAACCTCCTGAGTAGCTGGGACTACAGGCTTGCACCACCTCACCCAGCTAATTTTTGTGTTTTTTTTAGTAGAGACAGGGTTTTACCATGTTGGCCAAGCTGATCTCGAACTCCCTACCTCAAGTGATCCACCCACCTTGGCCTCCCAAAGTGTTGGGATTATGGCTGTGAGCCACCACGCCCAGCCAAAATTTCTTTTCTTTAAGAATGTTGTATATTGGTCCCCACTCTCTCCTGGTCTGTAGGGTTTCTGTTGAGAGATTCCCTGTTAGTCTGATGGGCTTCCCTTTATGCATAACCCAACCTTTCTCTCTCACTGCCCTTAACATTTTTTCCTTCATTTCAACTTTGGTGAATCTGATAATTATGTGTCTTGAGGGTGCTCTTCTTGAAGAGTATCTTTGTGGTGTTCTCTGTATTTCCTGAATTTGAATGTTGGCCTGCCTTGCTAGGTTAGGGAAGTTCTCCTGGATAATATCCTGAAGAGTGTTTTCTAACTTGGTTCCATTCTCTCCGTCACTTTCAGGTACACCAATCAAATGTAGATTTGGTCTTTTCACATAGTTTCATATTTATTGGAGGCTTTGTTCATTTCTTTTCACTCCTTTTTCTCTATTCTTGTATTCTCACTTTATTTCATTAATTTGATCTTCAATTGTTGATATCCTTTCTTCTGCTTGATTGAATCAGTTATTTAAGCTTGTATATGCTTCACGAAGTTCTCATACTGTGGTTTTCAGCCCCTTCAGGTCATTTAAGCTCTTCTGTACACTGGTTATTCTAGTTAGCCATTCATCTAACCTTTTTTCAAGGTTTTTAGCTTCCTTGCAATGGGTTAGAACATGCTCCTTTAGCTCAGAGAAGTTTGTTATTACTGACCTTCTGAAGCCTACTTCTGTCAATTTGTCAAACTCATTCTCCATCCAGTTTTGTTCCCTTGCTGGCAAGGAGTTGTGTTCCTTTGGAGGAGAAGAGGTGTTCTGGTTTTTGGAATTTTCAGCCTTTCTGCTCTGGTTTCTTCCCATCTTAGTGGTTTTATCTACCTTTGGTCTTTGATGTTGGTGACCTACGGATGGGGTTATTGGGGCAACCCACCCCCAATATTTCAATGTGGGTTCTTTCTATTTCCCGTAAGTGTCGGCTGGCTGAGAAATAAAGAGAAAAAGTACAAAGAGAGGAATTTTATAGCTGGGCCGCCGGGGGTGACATCACATATCGGTAGGACCACGATGCCCACCTGGGCCTCAAAACCAGCAAGTTTTTATTAAGGATTTCAAAAGGGGAGGGGGTGTATGAACAGGGAGTAGGTAAAAAGATCACATGCTTCAAAGGGCAAAAAGCAGAACTACTGATAAGGGTCCAACAAAGATCACAAGGCAAAGGGCAAAAACGGAACTCCTAAGGGTCTATGTTCAGTGGTGCATGTATTGTCTTCATAAACATCTTAAACAACAGAAAACAGGGTTCAAGAGCAGAGAACTGGTCTGACCACAAATTTACCAGGGCGGAGTTTCCCGACCCTAGTAAGCCTGAGGGTACTGCAGGAGACCAGGGTGTATCTCGGTCCTTTTCTCAACCACATAGGATAGACATTCCCAGAGTGGCTGTTTATAGACCTCACCCCAGGAATGCATTCCTTTCCCAGGGTCTTAATATTTATATTCCTTGCTAGGAAAAGAATTTAGCGATATCTCTCCTATTTGCATGTCCATTTATAGGCTCTCTGCAAGAAGAAAAATAGAGGTTTTTTGCCTGACCCTGCAGGCAGTCAGACCTTATGGTTGTCTTCCCTTGGTTCCTAAAAGTTTCTGTTATTCTGTTCTTTTTCAAGGTGTGCTGATTTCATATTGTTCGAACACACATGTTTTACAATCAATTTGTACAGTTAACACAATTATCACGGTGGTCCTGAGGTGACGTACATACTCAGCTTACGAAAATAACAGGATTAAGAAATTAAAGTAAAGACAGGCATAAGAAATTATAAAAGTATTATTTGGGAACTGATAAATGTCCATGAAATTTTCACCATTCATGTTCCTCTGCCATGGCTCCAGCCAGTCCCTCCATTTGGAATCCCTGACTTCCTGCAACATGGGGTTTTGGTGTGGGTGTCCTTTCTGTTACATTGATGCTATTCTTTTCTGTTTGTTAGTTTTCCTTCTAACAGGCCCCTCAGCTGCAGGTCTGTTCGAGTTTGCTGGAGGTCCACTCCAGACACTGTTTGCCTGGGTATCACCAGCAGAGGCTGCAGAACAGCAAATATTGCTGCCTGATCCTTCCTCTGGAAGCTTTGTTCCAGAGGGTCTCCCACCTGTATGAGGTGTCTGTCAGCCCCTACTGGGAGGTGTCTCTCATTCAGGCTACATGGGGATCAGGGACCCACTTGAGGAGGCAGTCTGTCCATTAATGGATCTTGAACGCCACACTGGGAGAACCACTGCTCTCTTCAGAGCTGTCAGGCAGGGTTGTTTAAGTCTGTAGAAGCTGTCTGCTGCCTTTTTTTTAGATATGCCCTAGACAGTATAGAGAGGCAGTAGGCCTTGTTGAGTTGCAGTGGGCTCTGCCCAGTTCGAGCTACCCTGCTGCTTTGTTTACACTGTGGGCATAAAACTGCCTATTCAAGCCTCAGCAATGGCAGACGCCCCTCCCCCTGCCATACTCCAGCATCCCAGATTGATCTCAGACTGCTGCGCTAGCAGTGAGCAAGGATCTGTGGGCATGGGACCCACTGAGCCAGGCATGGGAGGGAATCTCCTGGTCTGCTGGTTGCAAAGACTGTGGTAAAAATGCAGTATTTGGACAGGAGTGTACTGCTCCTCCAAGTACAGTCACTCATGGCTTCCCTTGGCTAGGAAAGGGAAATCCCCTGACCCCTTGCACTTCCCAGGTGAGGCAACATCCTTCCCTGCTTCAGCTTGCCCCTCCATGTTCTGCACCCAGTGTCCAACCAGTCCCAGTGAGATGAGCCAGGTACCTTAGTTGGAAATGCAGAAATCACCCATCTTCTGTGTCAATCTCCCTGGGAGTTGTAGACCGGAGCTGTTCCTATTCGGCTGTCTTGGAAGTGCCTCTTAAATTTTTAATTAAAAAAAGAAATAGGCTGGGCATGGTGGCTCATGCCTGTAATCCCAGCACTTTGGGAGGCCAAGGCAAGCGGATTGCTTGAGGTCAGGAGTTTGAGACCAATCTGGCCAACATGGTGAAACATGGTCTCTACTAAAAATTTAAAAATTAGCCAGAAGTAGTGGCATGCACTTGTAATCCCAGCTACTCGGGAGGCTGAGGCTGGAGAATTGCTTGAACCCGGGAGGTGGAGGTGGAAGTAAGCCAAGATTTCGCCACTGCATTCCAGCCTGAGTGACAGAGTGAGCCTCTGTCTCAAAGAAAGAAAGAAAGAAAGAAAGAAAGAAAGAAAGAAAGAAAGAAAGAAAGAAAAAGAAAGAAAGAAAGAAAAAGAAAGAAAGAACAGAAATAAAGAAAATGCAAAGAAAAAACTCAGTAGATAGAATAAACTCTAGGTGGTTGAGTGAAGAGGGTATTAGGAATTTAGAAGATAAAACTAAAGAACAGCATGCAATGTTAAGATTTTTAAATAGGTTAAAAGTGCAGTTAAGGTACATGAAGATTTGATTGTGAGCCTATAACATATTTCCAGTAAGAATTTCAGAAGAGGAGGATAGAGGAAATTTGAAGCTACAAAATCCAAAAAGTAATGGCAAAGAATTTAAAGGATATGAGACCTAAGAAACATCAAGGGCATAGCAAGATAAATGAAAATAAATCCACCCACTGAAGAGAAAATGCACCATATAAAGTGGTAATCTTAAAAGCTATCAGACAGATCACCCTTCTCATTAGTCATGATAGATAACAGGAAGCAAGGGAATTGCAGCTTCAAACGCGAAGTATTATGTCTGTAAATTAGAATTCAGTTCAGCTACAAGTTACAGAAAAACCCCAAATAGCAGTGACTTAAACAACCAGAGACTTAAACAATTTTATTTTTCTTTCGTATCAGAATCTAGAAGATTATCAACTGTTACGTTAGCTTTTTTCTATGTTCCTTAAGGATCTAGGTCCCTTCCATCTTTCAGATTTGTGGTCTCCAGGATGTGTCCCATGTCACACAGCCCAAGAAAGCACTTCGGCCATCACATCCATGCTCCCAACCACAGGATGGAGGAACAGGTAAAGAAGCAGCGAAGGACACACTTCAACTGTCTATTGAGGAGGGTTCTGTTGCAGCATCACTATTCCTACCTACATTCATTGGCTAAAATAGTGACATGGCCATGCCTAGAGTGGATGGAAAGTGTAGTCTTCATTTTGGACAGCCACATGCCCAGTTAAAAATTCTATTTCTATGGAAGAAACAGACAATGGGCAGTGAGGGGAAAGTAGCAATTTCTGTTACACTGTGTATGGAAGAGATCTGAGGTTTTTTGGTTTTTGTTTTTTTAAAAAAGACATTTTAATTCCAAGAATCATAACTACAGTATTATTTACAACAGCAAAAACTAAGCCAAAAAAGTAACTGAGATCTGGTAAGATTTGGGCAACTATGAATAACTTAAGTTTCTATAATAGTGTTGCTCCCTCTTTTGTAGAGCAGGGGTTTTTAACTTTGGGATCATAGATGGCTTTTAGGAGTTCTGTCAACATTTACAATTATATGCAGACCCTTGCAGTTTCCACGCAGTTTCCTGACAGATGGTCCAGAGCTTTTGATAAGTTGTCAGAGGGAACTATGACATCCAGAGGAATTAAAATTAACTTTAAAAAATGAGTTTAGGTTAAATCTTAAGAATTCTATGTAAATGTTTACAGGCTTTTGAATATTGAGAACAAACTTGCCCAACCAAGTCCTGCTCAGAATTAAATGGTGTTGCTGGTGTTGATAATGAGAAGATTTTCTCCATAGACTTCTGGTTTGCACCACTCATGCTTTGCAGAAACTCCTCTATTATTAGTTATTTTTTAATATCTTGCCTTACAAGCAAATTGCTTTCCCTTTTAAGACGGAATTTTGTTTCTTAGACATCTTTGTATGATGCCATGCACAACTTCCAGCCCATAGTAGGCATCCTACTGATAGCTGGATGTCCATTTCATTATTCCCTAGCAGCTACCTGTCTAGCTTGGTGCTATTCATTTCATGCTGCCTAGAGGAGAGTCCATTTGATGATAAAAAGCTGTTGTTGTTCTTTTAATGTTTAACTTTGTTTGCTGCTTTCTAATCTCTCCCTGAAATTAGGCTGCATAGATATGGTATCTTCCTCTTCATAGAAATGATAATGCTCTTGAGCTTGGATGTATTAATTACTCAATTTTGGATAAGGAGCTCACAGGATAGGTTGATAGAAGCCAAATTTCTTAATTCCTTCTCCTGGTATTATCCACTTAACCACACAACTTTTGCAGAGGATGAAGGACAGCACATCACTCCTGCTGTTTAGATACCACACCCAGTGTCTACATCCAACATCCAATTTTCCCCAAGTGCTCTTCTGCCATTATCTTAGTCTGAGGAACAAGAGGAAGAGGCTTTGATCAACAATATGCAACAACAGAGTACCTTAAAACCTTCAAGGCCTCAACCAGCATCCTTACAGCAATCACCTAGAGTACACATCAACTTTTTTTTTGAAATAATAATTGTTGCTAATGTTTATTAAACTGATTTTACTATTGTTGCTTTAAAAGTGTACCTAATATGTGTCATGAATATAATCCTTCATGTGAACCAAACAGTTGTTGCTGTTATTTTTTCCCCATTTTACAGATGAGGAAACTAAAGTACAGAAATGTAAAATAACTTGTTCACTGTCACACAATTAGTTAGTGAAGGAAACAGATTTCAAATATAGGCAGTCTGACTTCAGAGACTGAGTTCTCAACCACTGACTCTCAACGTGCCCAGTGCAGATACCAACAAGCCAAGTGCCCTGACTACCTGTGTAAGACTTTCAGTATGGTGCGGTGGTTAAAAGCCCATGCTCTGGAGACAGGTAAAGCCACATTTTAATTTCAGGTCCACTAGTACTGACGTAGATAAGTTATTTAAACTTGATTCAATGAATCATTTAAACCCTCTGAGCCACCTCTCATCTGCAAAGTATCCATCCTTGTACCTCTTTTGCAGGATTGCTGTATGGATTAAGTGTAAATTGCTTAATGTAACACCTGGCACAAAGCATATACTCAGTACACACACACACACACACACACACACACACACACACACTAGACAAACACAGTGATATAAATGGAAGAGCTGAAACTCCATCTAGATTATCTGACTCCTCTCCAATCACATTTTGCTATTAAAGAAAATATGGCTAGAGATATAGTTTGCTGAATCAGACCTAACTAGGGCTGGGTGCAGGGACACATGCCCGTAATCCCTACTCTGGAGGCTGAGGCAGGAGGATTTCTTGAGCCTAGGAGTTTGAGACCAGCCTGGGCAACATACTGAAATTCTATCTCATCAAATATTTTTTTAAAAAAGAAAAAGAAAGAAAGAAAGAAAAAAGACCTAACTAGTGATAGGAGAAAGACAGGGAGCAGGAAAAAGTTCGATTCTAGATGAAACTTTGACACAGGGGACTTTCTTATAATACTCTCATGCAGTGCATGAGAATGAGCTGAGCTATAAATTGTCTTTTAAATACAGCCATTGGAATGTGCAGGTCTAATTCTGAAATGGCTCAAAATGTTTCATGAAGGAGCCTGAGAGCAGGGGGATGAAAATGACCCATAAAGGTGACTTCCTGCTTCACACAAAGGACAGAAAGAGGGAAAGCTTAAACTATGTAGCCTAACAAACTGGAAAGGAGAGGAGATCTGTCAGCAATAATGACTGTTGTCTAGTTCATTAGGAAGACAAAGCTCAACCCCAGACAAAGAATGTTTAGGAACCGAAAATTAAATGACGCTTTGCACATTAGATCTCATTAATGACTCTTAAGACAAAGTCAAGAAGACTCAGGCATCACAGGTAATATTGCCTAGTAATAAACATATTGATTACCAAATGCATAGTAATTGAAGGAAAAGAAGAGCATCCCTGATAAGACCCTGGGGCTTCAAATGTATTTTTGAAAGAGGGTGTTAAAATTTGCAAGAAGTAACAGAGTACAATAAATACAAGATCATTTCAGAGGTCTTTGTTCATCATTTCAGGAGAAGAAAACAAGCCTGGTAGCGGAAAATTATGTCGGGTGCTTTTAAATTACCATTTTCAATCCTTTCTTAGAGCCTAGAAAGGTTCATGCACTCATTCACTAGGTTTGAATTGCTAAAGGATCACTGCAAAACAGTGTGGAGTAATTAACATGGCAGAAACTCATCAAGTTGTCTCCAGAAGGTCAAATGCATGATGCACAGAATACAATTAGGAGGTCAAACTGTCCTGTCAACTTTTCCATCATTAGCTGTTTATAGGGGTCAATACCTTTCAAGGATATGAGCCTAAAAGTAAAATTTCTAAGCAGCTGGCAGAATTGTTGAACCCTTTTGCATTTTCTTTAATCATCTAAGGCAACCACATTTTAAGAGCCCTTAAACATATTAAGAATATATAATAACATGTTTAAACCAATAGTCATGAATAGACTAAGGTTCATTTTTCAGTCAGTAATAAGTAGAACAAACAATATAATAGCTCAATTGAAATCTTTAGTTCAATTCTGGCCAAATTAAAGTGCAACAAACAAAATTAAGCACAAATTTCTGACCTCTGTCATCCCAAATCATGTGAGAACTTTGGAAAAAAATGTCACTTTCACAACAAAGCAATTTGTGAGATGAGATGAGAGGATGGAAGAGAAATGAACCATCTGAGACTTTGTTATGATAATCTAAGTTCAGAATATTTTAAAGTTAAATGAAGCATATATTAATTGTTCAAGCAGAATTTTTTAAAGTAAAAAAAGACTCAAATTATGTGGTCAATTTTAGAATAAGTGTGATGTGGTGCTGAGAAGAATGTATATTCTGTTGATTTGGGGTGGAGAGTTCTATAGATGTCTATTCAGTCCACTTGGTCCAGAGCTGAGTTCAAGTCCTGGATATCCTTGTTAATTTTCTGTCTTGTTGATCTGTCTAATATTGACAGTGGGGTGTTAAAGTCTCCCACTATTATTGTGTGGGAGTCTAAGTCTCTTTGTAGGTCTCTAAGAACTTGCTTTATGCATCTGGGTACTCCTGTATTGGGTGCATATATATTTAGGATAGTTAGTTCTTCTTGTTGCATCGATCCCTTTACCATTATGTAATGCCCTTCTTTGTCTTTTTTTATCTTTGTTGGTTTAAAGTCTGTTTTATCAGAGACTAGGATTGCAACCCTTGCTTTTTTTATTTTTTATTTTTTTGTTTTCCATTTGCTTGGTAAATATTCCTCTATCCCTTTATTTTGAGCCTATGTGTGTCTTTGCACATGAGATGGGTCTCCTGAATACAGCACACTGATGGGTCTTGACTCTTTATACAATTTGCCAGTCTGTGTCTTTTAATTGAGGCATTTAGCCTGTTTACATTTAAGGTTAGTATTTTTATGTGTGAATTTTATCCTGTTATTATGATGCTAGCTGGTTATTTTGCCCATTAGTTGACGCAGTTTCTCCACAGTGTTGATGGTCTTTACAAATTGGTATGTTTTTGCAGTGGCTGGTACTGGTTTTTCCTTTCCATATTTAGTGTTTTATTCAGGAGCTCCTGTAAGGCAGGCCTGGTAGTGACAAAATCTCTGAGCATTTGCTTGTCTGTAAAGGATTTTATTTCTCCTTCACTTATGAAGCTTAGTTTGGCTGGATATGCAATTCTGGGTTGAAAATTCTTTTCTTTAAGAATGTTGAATATTGGCTGCCACTCTTTTCTGGCTTGTAGGGTTTCTGCCGAGAGATCTGCTGTTAGTCTGATAGGCTTCCCTTTGTGGGTAACCCGACTTTTCTCTCTGGCTGCCCTTAACATTTTTTCCTGTCTTTCAACTTTGGCGAATCTGACAATTATGTGTCTTGGGGTTGCTCTTCTCGAGGAGTATCTTTGTGGTGTTCTCTGTATATCCTGAATTTGAATCTTGGCCTGTCTTGCTAGGTTGGGGAAGTTCTTCTGGATAATACCCTGAAGAGTGTTTTCCAACTTGGTTCCATTCTTCCCATCACTTTCAGGTATACCAATCAAATGTAAGTTTGGTCTTTTCACATAGTACCATATTTCTTGGAGGCTTTGTTCATTCCTTTTAATTCTTTTTCTCTAATCTTGTCTTCATGCTTTATTTTGCTAAGTTGGTCTTCAATCTCTGATATCCTTTCTTCCGCCTGATTGATTTGGCTATTGATACTTGTGTACGCTTCATGAAGTTCTCATGCTGCATTTTTCAGCTCCTTCAGGTGATTTATGTTCTTCTCTAAACTGGTTATTCTAGTTAGCAATTCCTCTAACCTTTTTTCGAAGTTCTTAGCTTCCTTGCATTGGGTTAGAACATGCTCCTTTAGCTCAGAGGACTTTGCTATTACCCACCTACTTCTGTCAATTCATCAAACTCATTCTCCGTCCAGTTCTGTTCCCTTGCTGGCAAGGAGTTGTGTTCCTTTGGAGGAGAAGAGGTGTTTTGGTTTTTGGAATTGTCAGGCTTTTTGTGCTGGTTGCTCCTCATCTTTGTGGATTTATCTATCTTTGGTCTTTGACATTGGTGACCTTCAGATGGGGTTTTTTGTGGACTTCCTTTTTTGTTGATGTTGATGCTATTCCTTTCTGTTTGTTAGTTTTCCTTCTAACCATCAGCCCTTCTGCTGCAGGTCTATTGGAGTTTGCTGGAGGTCCACTTCAGACCCTGTTTGCCTGCGTATCACTAGAGGAGGCTGCAGAACAGTAAAGATTGCTGCCTTCTCCTTCCTCTGGAAGCTGCATCCTAGAGGGGCACCTGCCAGAGCCAGAACTCTCCTGTATGACATGTCTGTCGACCCCTGCAGGGAAGTGTCTCCCAGTCAGGAGGCATGGGGATCAGGGACCCACTTGAGGAGGTAGTCTGTCCCTTAGCAGAACTCCAGCACTGTGCTGGGAGATCCACTGCTCTCTGCAGATCCATCAGGTAGGGATGTTTAAGTCTGCTGAAGCTGCACCCACAGCTGCCCCTTCCCCCAAGTGCTCTGTCCCAGGGAGATGGGAGTTTTTATCTATAAGCCCCTAACTGGGGCTGCTGCCTTCCTTTCAGAGATGCCCTGCCTAAAGAGGAGGACTAGAGAAGCAGGCTACAGAGGCTTTTCTGAGCTGCGGTGGGCTCCACCCAGTTCGAGCTTGCTGGTGGCTTTGTTTATACTGTGAGGGAAAACCACCTACTCAAGCCTCAGTAATGGTGGACGCCGCTTCTGCCTCCACCAAGCTGGAGCATCCCAGGTCCACTTAAGACTGCTGTACTAGCAGCAAGAATTTCAAGCCAGTGGATCTTAGCTTGCTGGACTCCATGGGGGTGGGATCCGCTGAGCTAGACCACTTGGCTCCCTGGCTTCAGCCCCCTTTCCAGACGAGTGAACAGTTCTGTCTCACTGGCATTCCAGGTGCCACTGGGGTACGAAAAAAATCTTCTGCAGCTAGCTCAGTGTCTGCCCAAACTGCCCCCTAGTTTTGTGCTTGAAACCCAGGGCCCTGGTGGTGTAGACACCCTAGGGAATCTCCTGTCCTGTGGGTTGTGAAGAACATGGGAAAAGAATAGTATCTGGGCTGGAATGCACTGTTCCTCATGGCACAGTCCCTCATGGCTTTCCCTGGCTAGAGGAGGGAGTTCCCTGACCCCTTGCACTTCCCAGGTGAGGGGACACCCCACCCTGCTTCGGCTCACCCTCTGTGGGCTGCACCCAATGTCTAACCAGTCCCAATGAGATGAACCAGGTACCTCAGTTGGAAACACAGAAATCACCCACCTTCTGTGCTGATCTCGCTAGGTGCTGCAGACCAGAGCTGTTAGTGTTCACCCATCTTGCCAGCCACCCCACCATGGTAAGGATTTTAAACACATGATTTTATTTAATTCACAAAACAACCAGAGGAGAGGTAGGTATTTTCCCCATTTCACTGAGCAAGAAACTGAGGCTTATAGAGATTATCTAAATTGAGCAAGAAACTGAGGCTTATAGAGATTATCTAAATTGAGCAAAAAACTGAGGCTTATAGAGATTATCTAACTTGCTCAAGGTGACCCAGCTAATAGGTAGTATATTTGGTATTGGGGGAACCCACCCCCAATAATTCAATGTGAGTCCTTTTCTATTTTCCCTAAGTGTTGGTCAGTCTGAGAAATAAAGGGAAAGTGTACAAAAGAGGGAAATTTTAAAGCTGGGTGTCCGGGGGAGACATCACATGTTGGCAGGTTTCACGATGCCCCACAAGCTGCAAAACCAGCAAGTCTTTATTAGTGATTTTAAAAAGGGGAGGGAGTGTACAAATAGGGTGTGGGTCACAGAGATCACATCCTTCACAAGAGAATAAAATATTACAAGGCAAATGGAGGCAGGGTGAGATCACAGGACCGGAGCAAAATTAAAATTGCTAATGAAGTTTTGGGCACGCATTGTCATTGATAGCATAGTCATTGATAACATCTTATCAGGAGACAGGGTTTGAGAGGAGACAACCGGTCTGATCAAAATTTATTAGGCAGCAATTTCCTCATCCTAACAAGCCTGGGAGTGCTATTGGAGACTGGGGCTTATTTCATCCCTTATCTACAACTGCAAAAGACAGACATTCCCAGAGCAGCCATTTCAGAGACCTACCCCTAGGAAAGCATTCTCTTTCTCAGGGCTGGTCCTTGCTGAGAAAAAGAATTCAGCGATATTTCTCCTATTTACTTTTGAAAGAAGAGAAATATGGCTCTGTTCCGCCCAGCTCTCAGGCAGCCAAACCTAATGGTTATCTCCCTTGTTCCCTGAACATTGCTGTTATCCTTTTCTTTTTTCAAGGTGCCCAGATTTCATATTGTTTAAACAATTTGTGCAGTTAACACAATCATAACAGGGTCCTGAGGCAACATACATCCTCAGCTTACAAAGATGACGGGATTAAGAGATTAAAGTAAAGACAGGCGTAGGAAATCACAAGAATATTGATTGGGGAAGTGATAAGTGTCCATGAAATCTTCACAATTTATGTTCAGAGATAGCAGTGAAGACAGGTGTAAGAAATTATAAAACTATTAATTTTGGGAACTAATTTGGGAACTAATAAATGTCCGTGAAATCTTCACAATTTGTGTTCTTCTGCCATGGCTTCCCTAGTCCCATGGTCCCTCCGTTCGGGGTACCTGACTTCCCGCAACAATCTGGGACTCCAAATCTTTGCTTCTAACACCACACCATTCTCTTATCCAAACACCAAATGTCTTTGCTTTTATTACATGGCTGGGAACTGGGTTCACTACAATCTCTTTATATCCTAGTTTACTCTGGGCATCACTGCCATCTCTAAATTGTCCAAAGGATACATCTTCAAATTTCCCCACCTCTCCTTCCTCTGGTTGACCTTTTGCCTAAACCACTAAAGGAAACTAAACAAAGCCATGTAGGACAAAACAAAACCAGGTTTCATTTATTCCATTAAAACATGGGCCTTTCAATGCAATGGGTGCCTCCATAGATTTTAGGCCAAAAATTGCAAGCCCCTGTGATCTTTTCTTAAATCTATGTTTCTGTTTAATTTTGATTGTGCTCATGGTCTTGGTAGGAACTGATTTCCACTGGCTCTCCTTGCCCTGTTATCAGATGGCCTATTTTGAGGCCCAGGGTTTTCCTGAGACCCTTTGTGTATATCCAGTTCTGACTCATAAAACACAATGAGGAATTTACAACTCTGATTTCTGCTATAGGCATAGGCATAAAATTAGCCACCTAATTCCACATCGTTGTTGTTTTTCCTAATTACTTCTTTATTAAACTACTCATGTCACAGCAGGAGGGGATGTTGAAGTTATTTTACCTCAAAATTTAGTGTGAGGGTGTGTTGGGTGTCTTTCCTCTGCCCCATCCCCTGCACCAGGCCCTAGGAGATGGTCCCCCTTGGACCACTTCAATAGGTACCTTGTCCTCTGGTTGAATTAGGTCAATGGGCAGGAGGAGGGTTGAGGCTACAGTATCCATTCCCTTGGCTTCCTTCCTGCTGGGTTACTGTGGGTGTCTGTGTCTTTCTGGGAAGCCATGGCTCCTATCATGTGCAGCTCTCTCTCCAATCCCTATAACTTTTCTCTTTAAGTCTACAGTTGATGACTCCCTGCTCGGGCTAGCCTTGGGATACTCCACTATCTCTTGTGTGTTTTCCTCCACCCGCTTCTATCTTTATAAATAGTCCCTTTATTAAATACCCTAAATTTAATACCTATTTTGCATATACCATCTCCGATCTTGTGCACTCTGACTAATACAGATGAGATAAGCATTCACGTGACTTGAAATTTTCCTTGCAGGCATGGCAGCGAAGATGATTGCCTGCTTAATCAAGTGACATTGTGAAAGATTAAATCCTACCTGTGCTCTGCATTGCCTGTGGTTTCGTCACAACCAGTTTCCTCCTCATTTAAGAAGAAAACACTATCAAATAAGCGCATCAGGTGGTTATGCAGAAGAAACGACGCCTAACTGGCTTCAGAATGAGGTTAATCTGGAGGTCAGATTGCCCCCAGAACCACCTGAGCCCACACTTGGTATAACCCTGTTAAAAAACAAAGTGGAATAAACAAAAATGTTACCTTGACACTGAAGAAAAAAATAAGTATGATTCTTGATCTCTTGCACAGATACACCCTACAGTTGGGGACACTTCCTAGTACTTGTTAATCTGCCCAAGTGTGAGATTAAACTATTTTAAAACCATAATTTGAGGATGAAGCCAATAAAACTGCTCATTTGCCTTCAAGAAGCAAAGCCAGTGCTGCATTGGATAGAACGTGGGCCCAGAGTGGGGTTTGCTGTTCTTAGCATACAGGCCAATGAAACTTCTGCTCTTTCTTGTGACCCATGAGGATGAATCACAGAAAAAAATAAAGCAACAGTTTAGATTTTGTGTTTTTTTTTTTTTTTTTATGTGAAGAGGGAAAATGAGGAGATGATACAATGCTCTAAAGTAGAAAGCGTTGGCTAAACATCAGGCAGTCTGAGCTCCCAACCATCTCATTTTTGGTTTTTTGTTTTTTCATCAAGACAAGGTCTCAGTTGCCCAGGCTAGAGTGCAATGTTGTGATCATAGCTCACTGCAGTCTCAAACCTCCTGCTTCACCCTCTCAAGTAGCCAGGACTACTAGCTTGGCTAAGTTTTTTAAAGAATGTTTTGTAGAGATAGGGTTTCACTATGTTGCCCAGGCTGGTCTCAAACTCCTGGGCTCAAGCAGTCCTCCTGCCTTTGGGCCTCAAAGCACTGGGATTACAGGTATGAGTCACCATGCCCAGCCCTGTAACCATCATGCATTTGAATTTTTGAAAGCCACTTAGCATCTTTTTGCCTTTGTTTTCTCTTCTGTAAAATGAGATGACTGAACTACCTGACCATGTACTAGTGCAAATTAGACTGTGAGAACAGAGCACCGAACATTGTATATACCATGCTGGGCCACAGAGTACAGCAGCTGAGGGGCTTGACTGGGCGGCCAGGCTGCCTGAGTTCTGCTCCTTGCCTCAGCCTTTGAGAAGTCTGCCCTTGGCAAATCCTCCAACTATTTTGTATATCAGTCTCCTAATATAAAAATTAGGATAATGCAGCACCTTCCTCAGAAAGTTGTGAGTATTAAATGAACCAATATGTGTAAAAATGTTTAGAACAATGCCTGATATGTGGAAAGTGCTAAGTAGTAACTAGTATTACTAATGCCAAGCAGGGAAGGGGTTAGTGGGTGGGAACCCTCCTCGTTACTTCTACCAAGTGTTATTGTACCCATCTAGGGTATAAGAACTGTGGAAACCCAGGTTTACACTGTAGAGTTACTCTAATTATAGCATATCATGGAGTTGATTGTGGACCCCATTTAACAACAGCTTTGTCACAGGGCAGTTTTGCAAGAGTGAGACTGAACTCTATTGTTTTCATCCTCATTATCTTAAATGAACAGTTTGCAATATGTGATAATACCACTGGCATCTGTTTCTGAATGTTTCCACTCACAAGACCCAAAACAATTCCACAAATAAAAGACTTCTTTTGGTTGTTCTGGAGTCTTTCTAAAACAGCTTCTACTGGGAGATTAATTATAGAAGCCACAGAATTTCCTGAAAATGGTAAAACATTTTAAAGAAATACTAAGACACTACATGATAAATGACTTGACTCTTTATTGCCTAACAATCCAAAAGAAAAATGCATGTGTGAAACAGAACAGGATGTAATGGAAATCTAAGTAGATGGACTATAAAATGGATTTTATTAACTATTTACAGTGGCTGTGTAAATTGTTTTTGTCTGTGCTTGAGAAAGTTCTGTCATTGTTTCTAGGTCTTTCTTGTTGCTTATCTTTCAGATTTGCAGTATAAAGGTGAGTGGCCCCAAATGTCGGTGGTTGTCAGCTAGATCTTCAGGTAAGCCTCCCCAGGTACTGCCAACCTTGCTTACGGCCAGACTGTGGCCTTCAGAGAAAACATCTCTTAAAGAAAGGGAGGAACTGAGAAAAAAAAAGAGTACCTTTGCATCCTGGTGAATGTCTCATGCCACCACCGTTCTCAGCATTTTATCTTTATTATAAGAACAGAGCTGGGGTAAGCAGCTGAGCAGTGAGCTAGTCCTTTAAGACATAACATAAAATTGTCTCCACAATGTGCTCATCTAAATATAACTGCTCCTATGTCCCATTTGTGCATTTTTAAAAGTCTATTCCAGAGAAAAATATTCCATATGTTTGGAAAGAATTTCAAATTCTCCAGCTTCTCTGGGTATTGCTACAGTTTGATTTATTGTGAAAACTCCAAGATTTCCTGAAAATGGTCTAGAACTGAGCCAGTTATTTTTTACTTTTTACTTTTTTATAAGGTGATTTGATCTTGCCTCAAAATATTCAATTACTTTTTTATTCTTTGTGGAATTTACCAAATAGTTTATGAATGATCAAGACCCCTGGCTTCTCTGCTATTGTTCTAGCTTCTGATCCATTCAGGGAACATGAGGAGAGCCCTTGGGGTAAAGTTGTGGGGCCAGGGCTAGATTACTATGTAAGTATACTAGTTACCTACAAAATGAGGACACCTCAAAAAATATCACTTTGAAAAAAATAATTTAAAAATTGATATTTCAAAAGAAGTAATAAGACTTATCACAGTAGGAAAAATATTGGAGCATTGTTCTGCTTCTTTACACTTAATTATGACTTAATACTGTTTTTATTTTTAATTATATATGGAGGTGGCAGCACTGTAATTTTTTTAGTGCTTAGGTCTTCTAAAATCTTAAGCCAATCCTGATGTGACTCTTACATGTTCATGAAGTGGCCCACATATGCCAGATGCTTCTACATTCTGAGCTTCATGAGTACAGGAACCCTATGCCCTACTGCCTTTCTAGCCTCAGTACCCAGAACAATATGGGGCACACAGCAAGTACACAATAGAGACTGTTATTAAGTCTCTATGACAGCAAGTCGCTATTTCTGTTATTAACAATTCCAGTGAATGTTGCTATTAAGGCAGCTCAGTTTAACTGATGAAGCCACTAAATGCCTTAGGTGCTATAGCTCTTGCCCTTTATCCAGTAGGGGAGAGAAATAAATGTGTTTGAAACAATTAGTGCAGGCCAGGAACGGTGTTGGGTGCTTTACATACATCAATTCTCTCTTTAATCTTCTTATCAAACCCTGAAGTCTGCATCAGCTCCATTTTACATAGAAAGAACCTGAAGCTTAGATAGGTTAAGCAATCTGACAAAAGTCATTCAACAGTAAATGAAATAGTGGAGCATCAGACCAAGGTCAGCCTGACCCCTAAACTACTGCTCTTCATTACACATGTTGCCAGACCACTTAAAGTTCAATAGGCTGATCACTGGTGTCCAAAAACTAAGATAGATATGTGTTGAAAATAGCCCAGCAAGTTACTATCAAGTCATGCTCAGCATTAAAAAAAAAAAAATTTAAGGAACCTGTAGTCAAGATTGCAGATGGGAGTGAAGTAGGGGGAATTTCCTGACAGTTTTAGGTCACTAGCCAGCAATTCCTGGGTCTACAAGTCTTAGAAATCTCCTGGCCCTTAGGACTCTAAGCCCTTCATTATAGTTTTGAGAAGATCTGGATTTGGGATAGAGCTAAGGGCATAAGCCTAAGGGCAGTTTCATAGGACTTGGATTTTGCCCCACATTTTCTGAGCTGTGAAGGTGGGGTGGGGTGAGGAAGTAGTGAGCCCCTAAGAAGTGGTACAACAATGCTGACAAAGGAAAGCGAAAAGGGAGGAAACATTCCTCATTCTCTTTTCTTGTACTTCAAACACTGGCTCAGTTGTAGACCATTTTCAGGAAATCCTGGAGTTTTCACAATAAATCAAACTGTAGCAATACCCAGAGAAGCTGGAGAGCAAAGTCTACGGGTTGTAGGTGAGGAAGGAAGCTGAGAAGTGAGGTAGTCTCTCCTTTCTACCTGTTAGACATCTATATTTCTAGGTGGCATTAAACTAACAAACTCTTCTTCCTAACAATAGAAAGAAAAGAGTTTGAACTAGAAGAGGAGAAGGTATTTGCTGTATACATGAAGAACTGTCTTAAATGGAAGGCAGAGGCATGGATCCTGTGAAGTCTTTTGAAATAGAAGCCATAATTACCTGTCCCATTGGTATGGGGTAGAGCTAAAGTGCAGGGAGGTGAACAGAGAGCCTTTCAAATTTCTTCTAGCCAGAAATTTCTATAATTGTATGGTTCCTTTGGTGAATTCTCCACTCCATCTTACTCTTTTTCAGTCTACCTTTTCATTGGCTCCATTTGTAATAGAAAAGCGAAAGTTATTCCCCAGTTGTATAAGGCCGAGTCCAGGTCGTACAGAATAATGAAATGGGAAAGCTCAGAGACCCTAACGTTAGACAATGAAACAAGAAACTCACAGACCTCTGGACATGCCATGAAATGGGAAAATGTGCATTTTACCTCCTCCACAGCACATGGAATTTTGAAGACCAAGGAGAGATAGGAGAATGGGTCATCATAGGTAATACTTGTTATCTGGTTTACCTGTCTAACTTGCTCTTTGTTTTCTCTGGTATCTGAATACAAACTGAATTGTAAAAGAGAACATCAAAGCTAACAGTATGAATTGAGTGTGAAATAAGTCATGACAAGGAGGTGGTTTATGAGTGTGCTGAAAAGAAAGGGGAAAACTCAGGCATAAAGTAATAATGAGTTGCGTCTACTAAGAGACATAGGGAAGAAAGGAGAATAAGATTTGAAAAGTAGATAGCCTATGTGGCAGAGAGCTAATTATCCTGACATCTAATCTTCCAGGAGGCTAACAGTTAGTTCACCTGCTAAAAGTCATCTAGGAGTGAGGTGCAGAGATATTTTTAAATGTGCCATTTTCATAATCTAGCATGCCTACATCCGATAGTCAAACCCTTAAGGACTAGCTGTTAGAGCAAAATATGAAATACTCTGTTCAGCTCTGTGCTTTAGACACTGGGAAGTTATTAGCAATAATAAGCCTCTTAACACCATTGAAATGAGTTCCTGAAACTTGCTGCTAGACTTGGAAGGCCTGCAGCACCTCTGAGTGAATCAACCAATACTTTATTTTGCATTGCTGTTTTTATCTGATAGATTTAATGGTTTGGAAAAGTGGTCTGGGCAGAGGGTTTGAAAGATATGGAGGGAAAAAAAAAAAAATAGCAAGACGTAGGTAGGGTTTTAGTTCCAGAACACTTTCTAATTGGCTTTGCTATCTTGGTCATTTAGGTAAATTTACAGAATTATACCATTCCAGGCACTTTACAGGAATTAGCTCATAAAGCTCTGGAACAACCCTATGAAATAGGTACTGTCATTATTAATTCTGTTTTATAGGCAAGGAAACTGAGGCTTAGAGAGGCTAAGTAGCTTGCCCAAAGTCACACGGGAAGTAAACCAGAGAGGTCCAATTTGTGTCCAGCCTTTCCTCCCTGAGGAGTCCATGCCCTTATGTACTTTGCTATATGGCAGTTTTGAGCTTGTCTGCAATTACCATGTGTAGACAAGGTACTAGACACTACTAGACACTGCTGGACCCAGGGCCACATCTGAAGATACAGTGCAGCCCAAATAGACATGGCCCCTGAATACATAGTTCTTACAGTCCAAGCAAAAGCAGACATTAAACAAATACTTTGAAATTCTTAAATGATCTCAAGTGTGCAAAGAGTTCTGAAGAAGGAAGGGACATTAGGTTTTTTTCCTCAATAAAACAAGAAAACTAAATTAATACAATCTCCCTTCCAACTCTATCATTCTCTCCTTTTCAAAAATTTGCAACCCCAAATACAGTGTAAGCCAACAATACAAATCATTTGACCTACAAAACTTCTGTTCAGCTCACAGAGCTTGTGCTGACCTATGAAAGCCCCATGTTCTTCAATTTCAACAGCTCTCTTTTTAATTTTAGGCCTTCTAGGAGGGGCCTACTAGGTTTGTCTAACTCATTACATTGATAGAGTGCCTTAAAGTTGACCAACATTCTCCCATGTCTTAGAGTCTTCCTGACCATCTTGTGAGGTGGGCGCTTGTCCCTTCACTTGTGAGTCATAGTCGTATTCACTGAGCACTCTGTTATGTGCCAGACCCTGAGCTACACACTTCACATACTTTATCAGTCAGTCTTCATAACAATCTTCCTGTATGAAGGAAGTAAATATCATGATAGATGAAGAAGTCAAGGCTTAGAGAAATAATTTGTCTAAAGTCTAACAGCTGGGAGGTGGAGAAACAGGGATTGTCTGCTCCATAGCCTGAACTCATGGCACCCTATTAGGAGATTTGGCTTCCCAAGGACATGCAGCCAATGAAGGGCAATGTTAGTATTTGAACTTCAGTCCTTTGTTCTTTCCTCCATAACCCAGATACCTCTATATACCTATGTCTGCTTTTGTGGTTTGAGCACATAGGCTAGTGGAAAGATATTTTGAAATATCTTAAGTGTAGATAAATTGAGGAATATGTTCTACTTCATTTGGCTATTGTCAAGTTTTTTTGTGTGTGTGGGAACAAAGAAGGTTTGCATTTATAAGGCAGAATTATTAGCAAAGGCATTTCCCATGTATGACTGGAGCTGAGCCCTGCTCTTGCCTTACTCGTTTTTGACATGTTTATTAACAGTTGAGAAATGCAGAAGCGTGGATGGCAGACACACTGCACTTAAGCTCTGATATAGTTGGCTAAAAGAAACTGACCTCCAAGCCAATACAATCCTCAAATATAGATGTTGCCCAAGAAAGTAGACTTCGAAATCTTCAATGTCCTTAGATGTTCCATTGGATTTTTCTGTGACTCGGTCTTCCTCCTCTAAAACTCATATCAAGAAAGATCCTTTGGGGTCTTTTGATAAAATAAAATTGATAAGTGAATAATATTGTTTACATCAAACATAGTTTAGTACATGAGTGCTCTGTAATGCTATTCAAGGAACATGACTGTCCACGTTTTAAAATTAATATTTTAAAATAAAACCAATGGGGAAATCTGGCTAATTTTAAGCAATGTTGTATTTTTATAAGTTATCAAGAAAAAATGTGCTTGGTATAGAAAGTTATTTAGTTTTAGAAATAAAAATATAGGCAAAAAAACCCCAGAAAGAAACAAAAACATAAGGGTTTGGGCACAAATAGAAGAATCTTAAAAATCAGATTAAAGATAAGAAAAAATTATAGACCCGGTTTCTGACCAGCAATTTACTTCCCTGACACTAGATGGGGCTCACCGGTTGAGGTTATTTCCTTTCCCGATTTGCATTTTGTGTCAGACAACGTAGAGAATTCAACTGGGATTTGGGTTTAGCATTTTAAAAGATAAGTTATTGGAAGGTATTCAATGGGAATCCTAATAAGATTGACTTTTTTGTTGACAACAATAGTCTTATTGAGCAAAGCTAGCTTTATCCCAATTTAACATGAAATAGGTCACTATTAGAAAAGACAGCTTTATTGTGTTTGTATTTGGGATTAACGGATAAAATAAATAGTTCTTTTCTTCCCACAGGGGTTGATGGGCCAGCTTTATTCTAAATGACTGAAGACTTCTGTTCTTTTCAACAAACACAGTCCTCCAATTAGGAGCTGCAAATAAGATTATATGCCCTGAATAAGTCTGAAAAGGTCCTTTTATAATTAGAAAGTTTGTGTGTGGGAAGTGGAAGCAGCATGAAGTGCTCACTGTGGCTTTATTAAAAGAGTGACATGAAGATTTTCCCAAATCCTCATCCGAGTGCTCGAAAATGATAAAATAAAAATTATGAAAAACTGTATGCATATTCCATTTCTTCTTTTTCTTTCTGAAAGCTTTCACATTTATGCTATAGAAACAAGTCAATGGTTTTTTAAAATTTTATCAGGCATATTCGAAACAGACTGTCATTTGATAGTGTACAGATTGTTAAAATACAAGTGAAATGATTTCAATGAAGGGATGAAGTTTAATAGCTTATTAATACAGTGCATACTTTATATTTTCATTTTAACACTTTTATGATTGTCACTCCATCACTACAGTGACATAATATTTTGTTAATATGGTTGGACTTAACTTATATTAAGCTTCCTGGTCTGTGGACACACAGGACTGATTGTGCTCAGCTACTCTTCTAGACCAATCAGACTTTAGTATGTAAATGGATATTTCCTGGATGAACCAATGACAGTCCCCCCCGCCCTCTGCCCCCCCCCCCCCGCCCCTGCCACACATACACATTGCCCTCGGGACCCAGTTGCATACAGCCCTTACAGCTTCACAGAAGGAAGATGCCTGCTGGACACAGCTTCCTATGAGCTAAGACGGGAAGTCAAGGCTGGCAGGAAAGAGGAAGAGCTGAGAGGCTAGATAATAATAGGAAAATAACAGTTCCAGGCACTGTGGACAGAACCACAGCCAATCTGCGGCTCAGCCACTTCCACAAATATATTTTGAGTGCTTACAATGTGCCAGACACTGTCCGGGGGCTGGCTGAAGATACAGCAGTGGACAGAGACAGATATCCCTGTCCTCAGAGAGCTGACATTCTAGACTTTCTGAACTGTGTGACTCCAGTGGATTGTTATTTTTTGTAGTTTAAGTTATGAAAAAATTATTATTCGGAGATAAAATTATTTAACAATATTGAATGTGCTCTTTCCAGCTGCATTCTCACTACCCCATCCCTATCCCATCCAGAAATTTAGACACACTCCTCCCTGTAGGGATCACCATGCCACATAGACTATAAATGTGTTCAGCTGCTGGGCTGTTCTACTGAGAGAACTTTTATGTCTAGATGGAACCATAGGCTTTACATCATAGCAAGGTGTAATTTTGACAAATGGTTCTAAGTCCTGGTTGTACAATAGAGTCATCTGGGGAAGCTTTATAAAAACACCTAATGCCTATGATCCCTTGAATATCACACCAACAGCACAGGAAACAGAAGCAAAAGTAGACAAATGGGGCTCCCTGCATTGAACTAAAAAGTTTCTGCACAGCAAAGGAAACAATCAGCAGAGTGAAAAGGCAACCTGTGGAATGGGAGCGAATATTTGCAAACTATATATCTGATAAAGGGTTAGTATGGAAAATATGTAAGAAACTCATACAATTTAATAGCAAAAAATCAATAGCCTAATTAAAAAATGGGCAAATGACTTGAATAGACATTTCTCCAAAGAAAATATACAAATAGTCAACAGGTGTATGAAAAGATGCTCAACATCAGTAATCATCAAAGAAATGTAAATCAAAACCACAATAAAATACCATCTGACACCAGTGTGGACAGCCACTATTAAAAGAAAAAAAAGGAAAAGAAGAAACAGAAGGAAAGAAAAGAATAAATGTTGGTTAGGAAATGGAGAAACTGGAACCCTTATACACTGTTGGTGGGGAAAAAAGATAGAGCAGCTGCTATGAAAAACGGTATGGAGATTCCTCAAAAAATTAAAAATAGAGCTACCATATGATCAAGCATTCCCATGTCTGGGTATTTATGCAAAAGAACTGAAATCGGGATCTTGAAGAGATATTTGTCCTCCATGTTTCTTGAAACACTACTCACAATAGCTAAGAGGTAGAAACAACCTAAAGGCCCACCAACTGATGAATGGATAAAGAAAATGTGGTGGGTGCATCCAGTGGAATATTATTCAGCTTTAAAACAGAAGGAAATCCTGACACATGCTACAACACAGAAGAACTTGAAGACATTATGATATGTGAAATAGGCCAGTCACAGAAAGACAAATACTGTACGATTCCACGTGTATGAGGTATCTACTAAAGCAGTCAAACTCATGGAAGGAGAAATGTGAATGGTGATACCAAGGGCTAGTGAGGGAGAGAAATGGGGAGCTGCTGTTCAATGATTATAGACTTTCAGTCATGCAAGATGAAAAATTTCTAGAGATTTGCACAGCAGATATGTATAACAATGGGCATGTAGTTAACAATACTGCACTGTACACTTAAAAATTTGTTGAGAGGGTATATTTCATGTATGTTGTTGGGTTTTTTTTACCATAATAAAAACAAAAATGCAAACAAAAAACACCTAATGCCTGGCTCTGCTCTAACCAATTAAATCAGAATTTCTGGGGGTTGGGTGTTGGGCATCCCTTTGTTGTTTTTGATGATGTTGTTTTTCCTCTTTTAGCTGTGCACATTAGAGAGCTTTATGCTAAAAAGTCTCCATAAAACATTATCTTCTTCTTTTTTTTTTTTTTTTTTTCTTGAGACAGGGTCTCACTCTGTCTCCAGGCTGGACTGCAAGGACCCATTTTGGCTCACTGCAGCCTCAACCTCCTGGACTCAAGCAATCCTCCCACCTCAGCCTCCCGAGCAGCTGGGACCACAGGTGTGCGCCACAATGCCTGGCTAAAATAGTTTTGTTTTTTTGTTTGTAGATATGGGGTTTCTCCATGTTTCCCAGGCTGGTCTCGAACTCCTGAGCTCAAGCAATCTGCCGACGTCAGCCTCCCAAAGTTCTGTATTACAGGCATGAGCCACTACTTCTTTTTTAAAAATATCCATCCCTCATCTCATATTTGCTCTCTAACAATAATCGTAATGCTTAATAATATCTGTTTTAATCAATGGCACCATTGTCCTTCAAGTTACCTGCCTGGAAATGTGAATGTCATACTAAATTCACTCCGACTGCCAGTCATCAATAGTGTTAATTCTACATCTTAAAGATCTATCCATCCCCACCACCCCAACCACATCTTTAGGATGGGTTTTTCTCACTTCTAAAATTGATATCTAGTTATGTTGCTCCACCTTTGAAAATTTTCACCAAATAGCAACTTTCAGAATGAACTTTAAACCAAAGCTAATATGCCTCTTTTGCCTACTCTATCCACTGAAATAGAAGGAAGGAGGGTCAACTGAAAAGAGGTAAGCTTTACATAGTATATTTTATATGCCTATCATTCATATTTCTTTCTGAGTACTAATAAAATTAGGGTTTGGGTTTTGATTGGACCTTGCTATTCTAAATGTTGCAATTGATTTCTATATGGCTATGCATGTTCTGCCCAAGTCTACAAGATCTTACCCTTGCCAACTGCTCAGCCTCATCTTCACATGCAAGCAATGCTCCATCATTTCCAATCTCCTCTCAACTCCTCAGAAGAGCCATCTCTCTGCCATTTGAACATTGGCACAGGTTGTTCAAACTCTCTACACCTTCCTTTTTCCTGCCCTCTGCCAGCTCACTAATCCTTCTCCAGACTTCAAGATCAGCTTATATATTACATTGGCTTAGGGCTGGGAACAGGGATGGTCACAGCAACAGATGATATAACAAAGATGGCTGGCAGTGCCCAAGGACTTTTGAGCCTATGCACCTTCATTTTCAAAGCTGCCTTCTTGAAGCCATCCTGGCCAGCTTCATGGAGTTTACAGGACCCACTCATCCCTTTGTCTTTTACAGGTTACCCAAAAAGAGATGCTCTAGAGGAAATGGCACAAAGTCATAGAATTTTAATTGTAGTTTGTAATTACAAATGTGAGTAAGTCAAAGTTTGCAAAATCTGTAAAACTGAGAAATTACTATGAATTTTGCAACAATGACAAGAATAGTTGTGAGTAGGTCCACACAAACAGACGAGTTATATAAATACAGGAAGCAACTTTTCTCACCCATCCCCAACCACTACAACCAAAGCCAAAATATACCTGTTGGCTACCACCCACTAAAATGTGAGCGGGAGAGGTCAAATGAGAAGAGGTGAGATTTATATAGCATATTTTGTATCCCTATAATTAATATTTCTTTCTGAGTACTAACAAAATTGGAATTTGAGTTTTAAGTGGGCCTTGCTGTTCTAAATGGTGCAATTGATTTGGATATTGCTATTGATTTGCTTTTTAGGCTATTATCTACTTGACAACCAGGAAGAATGATCTTCTTTGGATCTGACCTGCCAGATTTGATTCCCAAGGAATGATGAACATCCATTAGAGGGTCCATATATATTAATGAGCAAGAGGGTGTTGAACTGCATACTCTGTAATTATATCCACAATTGCTTCCACATTTAAAACAAGTTTTGATATTATTTGCATGCATCATTGAAAACCAATTATTTATACATGTTGCAATTTTGACTCATAAAAAATGAACATTTGTTTTATACTTTTTGAGTAGAGAAAAATGCAATGAATAGAATATAATCGGTTCCCTAAAATTATCAGTTACCAAAAATATTCCTTTTTGATCCAAGAAAGTCTGTGAAATATGAATGTTTGCATTATTTAGTTTGTTTACTTGCTTGTAGTTATTCTTGTTAAAATTTAAAAGTCCAATTATTTGACTATGACATAGGAATTAGGTCCAAATAATTAGAGAAGCATTTGCCCATTGGTAATTAAAGTTTCTGGGTGAAAGGAATTTAAAAGGTTATATAAGAGATAATAAGTAATATTATCTTCTAGTGAGTAACTATTCCCTTAGTTCTTTGGAGAGGGAATATTAACTCTTCCAGTCTGTATTTTTGTTCATTTTATTCACATGTGACTTGGAAGGAAGGGTTAGTTGTAGTTAATAGATACCAGCTACATGCCAGACACCGCCATGAAAACTCGGAACACAAAGACAAATAAGAAAAACCTCCTTCCTCAAGAAACTTACATTTCAGTGGGCTGCAGTGCCTAGAAGTTTAAAATATTCACATATCAGAAGTTATCTTCTATCCAATATGCTCTCCACCAACACTGAGGAAAGCCAAGCCCTCGCATTAAGTGTAGGAACAATCATAAATATTTCAGGGGTTACAAAAATGTCTGCAGGCTCATAAAATTTTAGAACTTATGGGGAAAAATTAAATTTACTGATGGGAACACACAGACGAAGCCAAGCTTGCTCATTTCTTCTGCAGCCCCTTCACATATGGGAGACAGGGTAGTAGGGAGGTTTGGAGAAGTTGAGTGCACTGGTCCTGGAGTTAGGCTAGAAGGAGTCTTTGCTGTCTTTTAGGTTATGACTTTAAGCATCTTATGTAGCAACCCCTTGCCTCAGTTTATACTGCTGCAAAATGGAAGTAATAATTGTGCTCACCCCATAGGACTGTTACAAAGATTAACTGATGACAGGGTCAAAAGGGGCTTAATCAACACAAGCTACTACTGTAATGATCACATTCACTTCTCTCTCAACCCAAATTCTTCAGTATCATTGGAATTCAGTTCTAAATCCATCTCCATTAGGTCCCTTTAAGATGAACTCTAGACATTTCCTGAGGCTGGCTTGAAAAGGAGAGGGAGTAGGGGATGAATTCTTTCTCACTCTCTGCCATCAGATTTGAAACGACTTCATTAGTGGCTCATTTTTTTTTCATACTGTAAGCTTTAGGGGCTTTGAAGAAATCCACCTAAAAATGCAGATTCCCCTGGGAATGGCCTATTCCAGTTTTAAGGAGAACAGAGATGTCAGGTGTAAGACTCTGTGTTGAGGGGAAGCGAGGGCTTTGCAGCTGCCTTTGTAAACACTATATTTGGAAGGAAAAAAAAATCCTGGCTCAATGCCACCTTTTCCCCCCCGTGCCCTGAGAACTGTTGCAGGTCCTTCCCCAAAGCCACATCTGTGAAAGACAGAACTGGTAGGAACAATCCTCAATACACAAGTGCCTAGGAAGCCAGGCAGATGACGAGCTCAGGGGAGCTGGGAGAAGAGTGGCCAATCCATCCTTCTATTGGCAGAAACTTCAAGGAAGCAGAGGTTTGTACAGGTCAGAGTATTTTTTTCACTATGTCTTAGATTGCTGAGGTGGCACAGTGAAGCCAACACAGAATCAAGTGGCCCTTCTCTTCCATCACTGATGTTCTGAATCACATTGCTGTGGTGGGTAATATTGCTATCTGCAGGAGAAGAAATGAAATAGAGATGGTGATGTTTTGTCTGATTAAACCAGCGCTGCCCAGTAGAAAGAGTGAGAGGCACAAACATGAAGGTGTCATTTTAAACTTTCTAGTAACCCATATCTAAAAAGAGGGGAAAGAAAGAGAAATTTATTTTAACAAAGTGTTTTCTTTAACCCAACATATCCAGGACACCATCATTTCATCAAGTAACCAATTAAAAAATTACTAATAAGAGCTTTTACATTCCTTTTTCTAAGGCTTCAAAATCTGGTGTGGATTTTATACCTATAGCACATTGCAATTTGGACCAGGCACATTTCAGGGCTCAACAGCTTCATGTGCCTAGTGGCTATCATTGTGGACAGAAAAGGACTAAACTCTTCTTTAAAAATTGAGATAAAGCAGAAACTTCCTGATCGTTAGACCAATTTAGTGCTCTCCATTTGAGTGCATTGGAATGATCTGAGATTCATCGTATAAATTACAGGCTTTTCAGCCCCAAGCTCTGAACTGTCACTTGATCTCTCTTCTGCCAGCAGGAGGCAGTGGTCACTCGAATCCCAAACCCCTGGTCCTCAGCCTCACCTAAGAAGTATCTTTTTGGTCAATTTCTTTCCATTTCTTAGAGTTTCCAAGAAGTTCAGTGTTACAGCTTTCTGGGGTACTCACACCTACTTTTAAGAGTTTCCAGGTCTTTCTGACAAAAGGCCATGCAGGTAAGGGTCAAGAGCTGGAGAACTGGCAGATGTACTTTGTAAACAATGCAGCAAACACAGAGACTGGGTTGCTTAAGCAAGTCCTTGCAAAGGGGCAGGAATGGGCAGATGAGGCCTTCACTCACCACCCCACCAAGGCTTTGCTTTCCTTCCTTTCCAAATGATCCCACCCCGTCCTCAGGAATCCATAATCCATGATGAATACCTTTCTCCTGATCACTCTCTCAGTCTCAGAATGGTCCCTTTGAGGCCATCTGCTCTGGACTCTGGCTTACTCTACAGCTCACAAAGAGGTTCCTCACTTTCCTGTACCTCCAGAGATCCTACTGGTCTCAGTCCAAAGGTCTCCACCTTAGAGAAATCTTCTATTGACCCACAACTAGAATAGGTGTAAGTGAGATAAGTGTGCATTCTTCTTAGCTCACAGTGGTGTTCTCTTAATTGTGGCACCTCCCACATTTTATAATTATGGTCAACCTGGGTGATTGTCTAATTGTACTATAATCTATTCCCCCATATGCTTCATGTAAACAGAAAATGGATCTGTTTTGCCCACGTTTAATAGAGATAATATGAAATGCTAGCCCCTCTTCCCCACCCTGTCGAGCCCTATTGTGAGTTTGTTTATTTATTCAAGATAGGGTCTTGCTCTGTCACCCAGGCTAGAGTGCAATGGCACCATCACGGTTCCCTGCAGCCTCAACCTCCTTCGCTCAAGCAATTCTCCCACCTCAGCCTCCCAAGTAGCTGAGACTACAGGTGTGTGCCACCAAGCCTGGCTACTTTTTTAATTTTTTGTAGAGACGGGGCCTTGGTATGTTGCCCACGCTGGTCTCAAATTCCTGGGCTCAAGTGATTCTGCCACCTCAGCCTCCCAAAGTGCTGGAATTACAGGCATGAGCTACCTGGCTGGGCCCTTAATGTGAGTTTAATACGGTCCTAAACTCAGAGAAACTCAGTCCCCACACCCAACTAAATATTCATTCAACTGTTTTTGTTCTCCTTGTTTCATTTTTGTATTTAAATGTACACAGTTCTCCTCTGGTTCCTATTTACAACCCTTCATGAAGTTGCCTCACCAGGTGGGCATAGCCTCCTTTGCACTGTATTCCTTTCCCCTCCTCCAGAACCAAGGTTTTCCCCTGCTCCACCAAACCCTGTTGAACATCTGCCTCCCATCTCCCAGCTCCTCTGATATTTCAGAGATCCCTAGAATTTTGCCTCTGTCCTATGAATAGACCAAGAACTTTCTGTGTTTCCATTGCTATGCTATATTCTTGAAGGGAAGGAAGACATACCCTGAAATCTCTACCTTTTATTGTGAACTACAACTGCAAAATCACATCAAATGGCTTAAGGGAAAATATTGGCAAATTGAAAAGGCAGACTAGGAGCAGCTTGATGTCCAGGCAACTACAAGTTCCTGTATTTCATAAGTCAACCTGGGCTTCATTTTTTACTATTTCTGCCTGTAGCTATGACTTGTTTCAAAATCCTACCTAATACGCTAAGAATTTAGAAAGCCTCATGCAGGCTTCCTATTTTCCACAGATGACAATAAACTAAAAGTCCTCCAGAGACATTTTGATCATAGAATATGATTGCAAGATAGTGATTTAGCCTACTGCCAGCAAAGAGCTCTTGTCTGGAAAGAACTAGTGCTAGAGACAGTGGCTTTGGATGATGGTCCTTCTGGTTTCAATGAGCATCATGAGTCACTGAAAATAAATGTCCGGGCAGCTTAAGGGGTCTCTGATTGCATGTAGATCCATGCCTGTGAATGGTAGTACTAGAAAGGATGAAATGTGTGTGAGCTACATAACAAAAGGAGGTTGGGCTGGATGACTAGGATGTGTTCTTGGAGAGAAGAGCTGAAGGTTTTCTTCTGTGGTTTTCAGAGAAAACAACAACAAAATGAAACTCAGAGTGACCTGCACAGAACTATTGATAACAGCCAGTTCTCATAGAGCATTTTCACATCAATCTTCTGAGACAGACAGGGTAAGAGCATTATAGCCATTGCAGAGATGGGGAAACTGAGTCTAAGACCTGTTGAGGGACTAAGAGTAGCAAACAAATATGTATTCAAAACTTGAATACATATTTTCCTACTTCATTCACTATTCAATATTATCTTATCTCTCAGTTTTACTTTTACATTTAAAGCCAAAATTTATTAACCTAGAATGACTATATGTAGAGGACTGCTTACACAAACAAAAGGTGGTGTCTTTGAATTGCATGGTGCAAGTGACTTGAAAATTACCTTAACCTACTAATATGATTAGAAAGTCTGCTGAAGGGTGTGGTAATCATGTGCATTTCTACAGATTATGACACTGTTTTTACACGCGTACAATGATGTAGAACAGGAAACCATAATTACTTGTAACCAGATTTAGAAAGTTTTTTTTGTTGTCTTGATAGTTTTTCAGCACGTTGTCCTAGAAAGCAGGCAAAGGAGGAAAAAGAGAATGTGTACAAAGAAAATACCCTTTTTCATGCAGAAAAAAAGGGCAGCATTATAAGGAAGAACCATGTACACACACACACACACACACACAAATACACACACATATATCTGTTCTTCTTTTCCTCCAGGTCTTAATAAAAACACAAAAGCAGCTTCTGCAAACAGTAGACAATTCCAGGGGAAAAGCCAGTGCCCAGAGCACTCCCAACCCAATCAATCAAACCCTAGACCTAGAGCACAATTGAGCCATTTTCTTTTTATTACAACAATTCAAAAATTTGGAAGAGAAAAACCCATCTGTAATCTTACCAGCCCAACATGACTATTTCCAGTTTTGCAAATTTCCTTCTAGTTTTTCTTAATATGCATATTTTTTCTAAAGTCCCTAACATGTAGTCATTTTTTTTGAATTGCATAAAATACTTCAGAAGAAAATAAATTTAAATGCCATCACACTCTTGAATTTGTGGTGGCCATGTTATATTTACTTTGGAAGTTATCTCAGAACTTTTTTTTTGAGACAGAGTCTCACTCTTTCACCCAGGCTGGAGTGCAGTGACACGATCTCGGCTCACTGCAACCACCGCCTTCTGGGTTCAAGCGATTATCATGCCTCAGTGTCCTGAGTAGCTGGGATTACAGGCATGCACCACCACACCCAGTTAGCTTTTTGTATTTTTAGTACAGACAGGGTTTCACCATGTCGGCCAGGCTAGTCTCGAACTCCTGGCCTTAAATGCCCACCTCTGCCTCCCAAAGTGCTAGAATTACAGGTGTAAGCCACCATGCCCAGCCTATTTTAGAACTTTATCTCTTAGGCAAAAGTTTCTGCTTCACCAGTTGTACTCAAGTTAAAGAGAATTTATTAATATTGCCCTCAGATCACACATGGAGCCCAGCGTTTGGTCAAAATGCAAATTTATGTGACAACATATATTTCATAATAATTTCCTTCTCTCACTTTTAAATTACTTTAATACATAAGGCCCATCATTTGTATTAACAGATTGAAATTTATTATCATTAATTCAGAGTAAAGTGTCATCCAGGTAACATTAATAGATGCTGTGTGTACATGATTGACAGTTTGTACCATTGGATCATACTGTTTTGTGTCTAAATAATGCCAGGGTTCAAGTGATTAATTTCCACTAAAGACTTGGTCATTTTAAACAAAGTGACTTAATTTACAGCATCTGGTTTGCATAATCACTCAGCCCCTCTCATGTAGTATTCTTGAGAGCAAGATTAGGATACTAAAAATTGCATCCCCAGGTATGACATTTCAGAGTTGAATTTGACACTTTGATCTCACAAGTGGATTCTCAAAAAACATGTCAATTGTTTCTTGTTTGTTTGTTTTTTGTTTTTGTTTTACCATCTCAAAATATTTACATTCTAGCAGAGTTTCCCATCAGGGTAACTGTCATGGACAAGAAGAAAAAAGATATTTGAATTTGTCCTTGAGAAAGGAAGAAAGTATAACAACTCTACTTGAAAAATGCAACCAAAATCCAATTTAGCTCTTGCTGGCAAACTAAATTCTCTGTTATCAATGTGCAGGTCACATCTGGGATTTTCTTGAAAAATCAAGAGGGAATTACTTTTCTAATGACCCTGAGCATAATTCTTCCCAATAAGTAGCAAAAGAAGCAGATGGACAACTTATATATTCTAAACATGTTTGGAAGGTAGACTAACTTTTACAACTGAAAACTTTAAAAAGAAAGAAGCAATAGATGGCTTTAGTTCCTCTCACTTAAAAAAGAAAGTATTGGAAACTTTTAATGATTTGCGATGGTCCTTGCTTTTCTAAGAAATCGGCATACATTATCTCTCTGCTGCTGCTTTAATCTTTTATAATTATCTTTGATGTCTGTCATGCTCCTTTGACCTTCCTAAATTTTGAAACCGTTGTTTCGTATGTCAAGTTTTAAATTTCCTTTTAGCCACTCACTCAGGCATCATTAATCCATAGCGCTTTAGAAGCTATGAATGTGATGTAAAGTAAGACACAGACCCTGGCCTCAAGAAACTTAGAATCAATAATTAAATGGAAAGTATATGCCAGGAATGACATATTGCTGAAGAGGCAAATTCTCCCAGGATAAGTTCCTGGCTATGTGTAAACTGAAAGGTACGTAATTTTAAGTACATTTAGAAATAAAATAGGGGAAGAAAAGAGGACTAGGTTATGGAGAGTGGAGAACTGAAAAAACTACCTGATATGACAAATACATAGTGTACCATTTATTTATCATTTTGGAAGAGTTGTTGAAATAGAAATTATTAACTATCTTATTAAATAATGAATTAATAATTATTAAATCTTGGTTCTGGTTGGCCTGAGATTAAATTCATTAGGTGTGTTTTGTTGTTGTTTTCTTGGTTTTTGTTTTTTGAGACAAGGTCTTGCTCTATCTCCCGGGCTGAAGTGCAGTGGTGCAATCACCACTGCACTGCAGCCTCCACCTCCCAGGCTCAAGTAATTCTCTCACCTCAGCCTCCTGAGAACCCAGGACTATAAACCTGTGCCACCACACCTGGCTAACTTTTGTATTTTTTGTAGAGGCAGGGCTTTGTTATGTTGCCCAAGCTGGTCTCAAACTCCTGAGCTCAAGCCATCCTCCAATCATGGCCTCCCAAAGTGCTGGGATTATAGGCATGAACCACCTCGCCTAGCTTTCATTAGGTTTTGCAGGTTTGTTAGCTCTACTGGGGATTTCCAAAGCCTGGAGAATTTAGGGAAGATGAAGGGAGTGGTGGTAGGTGAGAGTAAAATTTATCATTTATGATCCATGTGTGAAATATTTACATTTGGAAATGGTATCTTTTACCATTAGCAGGCGCCTAATTGAACTTCCAGTGACCATCTCCGTCAAAATACTTCTGTGCAGGTAAACGACAAACAAATAAACAGTTGGTCTGTACTTACCCTGAACCTAATGCAGGAGACCCAAGGAAGTCAGGCTTGTGAAGAAATTAAGAGCATCCTGGGGCACAGAAGGACTCTTGAGGCTTTTCTTTGACTTTTGGAGTTTTCATCTGTTTGTTTGTTTTTAGTTTAGTTTTTTTTTTTTTTAAATGAGAATAGGTATTTGGAAGAAAAACCTATGTGTAAGCATTGTAAACAGATTTTTCTATTCTTGGTTTCATGCTGTGAAGTGGTAATAAGAGTTTCAGGACAGCCAGGGAAATGTGAGTGGTTCCTTGAAATTCTGATGACTATGTAGATTTTGTTTTCAAAATAACTTTTGAAATTATTTTGCAAAGCTGGAGCAGAGGACTTTGGTGGTGCTTTCCCTAAAGTTCCATGGGGGTAGAATCTGACTTCCATGGTACGTTTCACCACGAAGCTCCCTAATCAGTCCTTTCACGAGCTGGTCACATGCCAGCTTAGAATGGGAAAGTTATGGCCAGGCGCAGTGGCTCATGCCTGTAATCCCAGCACTTTGGGAGGCCGAGGTGGGTGGATCACATGGGGTCAGTAGTTCGAGACCAGCCTGACCAACATGGAGAAACCCTGTCTCTACTAAAAATATAAAATTAGCCGGGCGTGGTGGCACATGCCTGTAATCCCAGCTACTCGGGAGGCTGAGGCAGGAGAATCTCTTGAATCTGGGAGGCAGAGGTTGTGGTGAGCCAAGATCACACCATGGCAATCCAGCCTGGGCAACAAGAGCGAAACTCCATCTCAAAAAAAAAAGGAAAAAAATGGAAAAGTTGGATGTTGTCTTCACCCACCTCTAATGTGCTCTCTTTTCTCCCTCTGCTTTCTTTCCTGTCTGTTGCTGCTGCTGTCATATTTCAGTGCAGGGAACACTCCTTGTCAGTAAGTTCAATATATTCATAGTTGTAAACTGACAGCATTGATAAAGTTTTCTGCAACACGAAACCTCAAATTTCATCTGTGCTCAGATTGGATTGTATCATACCACAAACATGCTGTAAAAAAAAGTTAGAAGGGAAATTGGGAAAGGAAAACTACTTTTCACTACAAACCCTTTTTTTCCATTTGAAAACTTTACTATGAACACGTATTACCTATTTTTTAAACTCGATATGACAAACAAACAAATAAATAGATGCCACCTATGAGCTATTTTTCAGTAGTGTTAGTTGAGATATCTCTACAAAGGGGCTTCTGAGGCCCACTGTTGTTCTCATGCAGATTTAGAGCAGTCCAGGGGAAAGACAGAAAAGCTGAAATAATCAAGAGAAGCAAGATTTTGTTTACATTATTTAAATTTATTCTTAACTAACAAAGACGAAAACAAGTACAGTGCTGAGATTTGCTGAAACAATTGCAGAGGCAGAATAGAGCAGCATTTGGATGTCTCTCAGTCCGCTGTCAACAAACCAGACAACAAAGCTAATGACAATTACAGTTAACAGGTGGCAGAGACATAGTTCTCATTAGTTCAGTCTGTTTGTACAGCATTTGGTGGACTATAACTTTTCAGAGTTTGCTACTTACGAACCACGAGGCTATGATTTAAGACAGCTTCAATATATTCAGCCTTTCCTCTGTGGAAGAGAAGCCATCACTTCAGCAGGACCAGTTGGACAGAAAAATGGGGCTGAGTCTGTCCCAGAAACATAAATGGAGCTACCCAAAGACCAGGGAGAGGAGGCTCGGAAATCAGTTTTAACACAGCCCCAGGGTGAAACTGCTAAGTAAGAGAGTATGCTGTGCGACACTGTCTAATGCATTGTATGTGCAGGAATGAGTGTGTGAATTTCTTTTTATTGTTGTTGTTGTTTTTATTTTTTGAGACAAGGTCTTGCTGTGTTGCCCAAGCTGAGTGCAGTGGCATGATCACAGCTCACTGCAGCCTCAAGCACCTGGGCTCAAGCAATCCTCCCACCTTAACCACCCAAGTAACTGAAACCACAGACGTGCAACACCACGTCTGGTAATTTTTGTATTTTTTGTAGAGGCAGAATTTTGCCATTTTGCCCCGGCTTATTTCGAACTCCTGGGCTCAAGCAATTCTCCCACCTCAGCCTCCCAAAGTGCTGAGATTACAGGAATGAGCCACCACCCCCAGCGAAGGTGTATGAATTTTCAGTGAGTTCTTCATGCCCAGCCTCATGACTTCCCTGAGTTCCTTTTCCAAAAACTCTGAGCTAACAAAGCAATATTTGAGTCTTATTTTCTTGAGTCTTATTTTCTTTAACTTTTGGTTCCTCTCTGGCACTTGTCACTGTTAATTGTATTCTTAAAACTCTCCTCTCATCACTGAGACTTCTTAGAGGGCAAGACTGTGTCCAGTAATAGTAATAATATTAATAATTACTACTAATTATGAAACATCTTCCATGCACCTGGCACATTGCATCGACCTCTTCCTTGATCCTTACAACTACCCTTTAATTATCTCATAGCTATGATCATCCCCAGGAAAATGCAGTTTTGAGAGGTGAAGGATGTCGTTTACATTTCTGGCATCGCATTTGTATCATGCATGTTACTTCCTAACAATGCGACATTACAGTAAGTGACCCAAGAGTTAGTACCATGCGGGAGAAGGTGCACCAGTTATAAGGAAGTAGGGTGTGTTAGAAAGAGTGTGAGTTTTAGAAACAGACAGATCACTAATTCTGAGACCTGAAAGATGCTCAGTAATGGGCAGTTAGTACCCCCACCAGCATGATCTACAGCAGCACCACTGTCTTATCGTCCTCAGAGTCAAACTTTCTTCTCCAGGAACTCTTTGCTCGTTCCAGTATGCTACACTTCCTTGCAACTGCCAAGGTGTCAATAGCCTGCTAGATACCCTTTAAAATGTTCCTAAAATACTTGTTGGTGGATTAACTGGTTGTAATTTGTCTTTCCAACTATGGTAACACTGAGAGAAGGACAGATCAGTAAGGTAACAAATTGATATTCAATTCTATTAATTAAGCTGTGAGCAGTTTTGCTATAGGCTGTTTTCCCAAAGTTTTTACACCCTAGGACCTGCAGGGATGTGGGAGAAAGGGAGAGCCCCCTGCCAGGTCCCTGCAGGTCCTGGGGTATAAAAACAACCAACCACCATCTCCAGCTACAAATCCAGGTAACAAGGTGTCACTAGACAGCGTAACCCAAAGAAGTCAGAACAATCTTTTAGAAGCAAGAAAACCCCAAGGCAATAAATGTAATCCCAGCTAAATGCTTTGTCAGACTGAAAGGAACATGACCTTGTATGTTTTCATCTTTTGACTTGACTTTGTTAACGGAAGGCATGAAATAAAATTGTGTTTACCTGAATTTTACTACAGCAGAGCTAATGGAAATCAGCTAACATCGGAAGTTAGGGTAAATGTCTTAAAAACTTTATCTTCTGAAGCCAATTGTAACATTGTAACTCAAACGAAAATGAAAAAATAAGTGTTTCCAAACGCTAAAAGAGATTTCTATCTTCTCATCATTTTAAGAACAACCACTATAAAATATGTTCTAAAACAAACACAGAGCACTAAAAATTTCACTGTTTAAGCTAAAAGTCAAACATCTGTCTCACTGTCTTCTAGTTTCACCTTGGTTTCTGAGGGTCTCAACTAAAAGCTGCATAAATTTGGAACTTTTCCCCCTCACATTCATTTTAAAGAGTTAGTTCTGAGATTTTAAAGATGTTTTTATTAGTTAATCATGCATGTCTTTCTTTTCAGCCTAAACAGACATGGAAAGAAGGACCATCTATGGAGCGGAATCAGTCTCCTGACTCCAAAGGATATGAGAGAGGGTGTAGAATGGTAGGGAAAGGCTGGAAAGACCCGGGTTGGAACCCTGCCTCTGTATCTTACTTTCCAAGTGTCCTTGACCTTGGTATGTTACATAAACTTAGCAAGTCCAATTTTCCTGTTTATGACAAATTACATCAATAATATTTAGTTCATAGGGTTGTTGTGAAGAACTCAAAAAGATTGTTTATTAAATTCTTGCCTGACATCTAATAAAGGTTCAGGGCCGGATACAGTGTATGTTTCGGGAGGCTGAGGCAAGAGGATCCCTTGAGGCCAGGAGTTCAAGACCAGCCTGGGCAATATAGTGAAATCCTGTCTCTACAAAAAATTAAAAGATTAGCTAACCATGGTGGTGTGCGCCTATAGTCCTAGCTACTCAAGAGGCTAAAGTAGGAGGATCATTTGAGCCCAGAAGTTCAAGGTTACAGCGAGCTATAATTGCATCACTGCACTCCAGCCTGAGCAACACAGCAAGACCCTGTCTCCCAAATGATAATAATAATAATAATGGCTTAATAATGGAAGCCCATGTACTATTATTGTCCTTCTTCAAATGGATGGGGGAAAATTAAAAAAGACTACCACTCACTGAGCATCGACTATATACCTTGTATATACCTGCCTCTAATTCTTAAAACCATGCTGACAGAGCAGTATCATTATTCCCATTTTACAGACAAGCCACACAATCACCATGCAGTAGAGTTAAGGTTCAATTCAGGTTTGTTTCCCTTGAAAGCCTAGGTCCTTTCTACTATCCTGCACTGCCTCCTCACCTAAAAACCCAATTCAACTAGTCATATGAATGCTGGCAATTTTCAATATGGAATTTCTCTTGAAGAAGCTTGTTCTGACTGCCAGCCTCCTGAAAGACAATTTTCACAATGTTATCATAATTGATCGTGAACCGGGGACACTATCTCGGCATCTCACTAATGACATTCATAAACCTTAGTCTTGTCCGGTTTATTCCACACACCCGGTTTTGAGTGGCACACAGGTGTGAAACCCTCTGATTCAGAAACTAATATCACCTAACGGTTCTAGCAAAAAGTTTGATCTCTACGTCAATATTTGCCAGTGTACAGCCAGCATGCTATCTCCAGTGGAGTTGTTTGCTATCCTTTCTGGTGCTCTCCTTTCTCTTAGTTTAGTCTCTGGTGTGAGCTCTTGGCAGCATGAGTATTACATGAGTAATGAAGAACACATCATAGTTACACATCAGCCAAACTACCCATTCCTAGCTCCCATATGTAGCCTGACATTTTGCCCTTGTACTGTACTCTGGGAAGTTCAAAAGTGCTTGGTAAAAGACTCAGCAGAGGAAATTATGTATAAGTTACTCCAACTGCCATCTCCAGGATGAACATTTCTGAAATTGTCTTAGTATATGAGGTTAGAATGGTCAAGAAATCACTTAACCTTTATGAGTCAAGTCATCTCCTGTGTTAAATGAAGGACTTGGATTATGTTGGGTTCTTTCCAGCTCTACTATATTTTAGTTACATTTTTCTACATGATCACACAACCCTCTGGTCTCCTCAAAAGTAGAAGATAATATTGGAATACATGATAATAAATTATACCTATTATATTAGGGCTCTCTAGAAGGACAGAACTAATTGGAGATATATATATATGTGTGTATGTGTATATACATGTACATATATATAAAGGGGAGTTTATTAAGTATTAACTCACATGATCACAAGGTCCCACAATAGGCCAACTGCAAGCTGAGGAGCAAGGAGAATGAGTCTGAGTCCCAAAATTGAAGAACGTGGAGTCTGATGTTTGAGGGCAGGAAGCATCCAGCATGGGAGAAAGATGTAGGCTGGGAGGCTAGGCCAGTCTAGTCTTTTTATGTTTTTCTGCTTGATTTATATTCTGGCTGTTCTGGCAGCTGATTAGATGGAGCCCACCCAGATTAAGGGTGGTTCTGCCTTTCCCAGCCCACTGACTCAAATATTAGCACCCTCACAGACACACCCAGGATCAATACTTTGCATCCTTCAATCCAATCAAGTTGACACTCAGTATTAACCATCACACCTATATTCAGGAAATATTTATATTGATTATTTTTAAATCCTGTATGAATTTTATGAGGTTGAATAGATTACAGGCACTTAGAGTAAAAATAATCTAACCCTAAACAAAAATGTGTATGATACATATGTGTACCACTCAGTGATTATAATTATTGGTGATAATGTGATAATGGATCACTAAATAGTGACCTCATGATGAGTGCCACTTTATTTCATAAAAATAATAAATGTATAACAACACAAAGAAATATGAAAACTAGCATATTTTAAAAATACTTAAGTGCACCATGACGGCAAAAATGTTTTTTTAATTTCATTTTCCTATAACTTACATGATTTCAAGGTTGATTTAAAAAACACCCTTAATAAAACAAATCTTATTTTAAATTCATTCAGAAATGTTTTGCTTTTCTAACTAAAACTGATTGTCTTAAACTTTCCTACTGATCATTTCTCAAGAAAAGACTTATGTGAAACATTCGTTAAAATAGATTTGCAGTCGCATTTTGTGAGGCAGGGGATTGAAGTAAGCATACTTAATCTACTATTTTGATGGAATCCAAAGGATTTTGTTAAACGCTGAAGTACTTTGAACCCAAGTATTTAAGCTTCGAATCAAGCTTTAAGCACTAGGGGAAATGTAAGTCAAATTTTGATTCAAGTCAACCTTAGATCCTTAGCTGAAAAAGTACTTATGTTCTTAAAAATATATATCAGATCTGATTCTTGAACATATTTTTGTGTGCACACAAACACATGTACTGTCTTCTGCGAATTCTGTCAAACCAACTGATCGCTCATTTTGAGACATTAAAAAAATCATTGTTTCTATCTTTATTTAATGAATACTTTTCATTCAATATTTACTTGTGCCAAATGCAAACCCCAGAACAGCTCAAAGTAAAAGCACCAGAAGACATAAACAACAACCAAGCTGTCAAGGAATCAGATAAATTTTAAGGGGAGGAAGAAGCCCCATTGGGCTATTGAAATGAAGTCATCATAGAGCCAAAACACTGACCTCTTCTCTGGTGTCACAGAGACAAACACATCAACCAATTGCAGACTAGGTCCTCTTAGTTTAGGATTGAGTCTTATTTGTTTGTATCTCTCCAGCACCCAAAATACTGACCAATACATAGCAGGTGTCCCCCCAAATGTCCTTTCTTTCGGGATCACAAACGTGACATTGAAATATACCTGAGACATACATGAAGTTATTGCTTACTAGCCCCATTATCAATAAGACTCAGGGTATTTGGGGCTATTTCTGATTCATAAATTATCAGGTCTGTCTGATGGAGGTTGCTGGCACCAAGGGGGGGCTTTCAAGGATTTTGCCCTATGTTCCATTTCTCTCCTATCGACATACACAAATACACACACACACACACACACATACACACAGACACAATTCTTTAATATGGACAATGGATGTTTTCTTAACCTGCTGATATAAATTCCATAAAAGCAACCTCAAAGCTCCCCACTCCCACTTCCACTACCACTTTGCCATTCTCCATGCCTTCATCATTGGCTAAGGTGAATATTCATTCTTAGGGGCAGGAATAACTGGTAGCACCTGAAAACTGAATTTCCAGTGAGCAAATGGCACCAGGATCTTGCTGTGATAACCAATAGGTCAAACTCGACTATTCAAGAGAATCACAGGTTTCCTATTACAAAGAATAACTCATTTTTAATGATCAAATGAAAATGCAAATTTAGGGAAAACAAATCAGGTTATTTGGAGGACAGAATGCTCTCAGAGGATATTAATGTCATTGTGGTTTCCTGAGGAAAGAGCCTCTATTTTGCTTGTAAGCAAAATATCAATTCTAATTATTCAAACTGACATCCCACAGGAACTTTTATGAAAATTTAGGTAGATCCAGAAGAATGGGTAGGAATCAGGCTTTTCATTTTCGAAGATGGGAGAGGTCAGCAACTTGCAGACTGTTCTGATAAAGAGAATTCTTGGGAGACTGAATCCAGGTAACAGAACCTTGTTGAGTAAGCTTGCACAAATCTACTTCCTCTGCCACCTTGTCTTCTATTAAATTAACTAAATAAACCCTTTCCTTAGTAAAGGCCTTATATGCAGCACCCAGTAAAATGTGAAATATAAAGATGAAAAGTTATTTTCAAGATTACCAAGTGAGATGGTCTTTGGAAAATTGATACATATTTTATTACAATGATTATTATTATTATGAATTTTATTAATGGCTAAAGCTCCTATTTGGTATATAAATTATCTATTGCCACAATAATGCTCCATAACAAACAACTACAAAACCCCCATTGCATATAAAAAGAAGATTTATTTAATTCATGATTAGCAGGCTGGGCAATTTGGACTGGGCTCGGCTGAGCGATTCTTCTGATCTTTTCTAGGGTGCTTGGCTATCTTCACCAGGTCTAGGATAATCGTGGCTGGGAGATGAGGGCCATTTCTCTCTGCACCATGTGATTCTTATCCTCCAGCAGGCTAGCCTGGACATGTTTTCACATTGATGGCAAAAGACTAGAGTTAACAGCAAGCCTAATTTCACAAGTGCTTTTCAAGCCTCTAGTCACATCACATTTGCTAATCTCTCATTGGCCAAATCAAGTCACAAAACTGAGTGCATGGTCAGAATGGGAATGTACTACAAGTTTTGTGGCATAGGATGTACATACAGAGTAGTAAATAATTAGGGCCAATAGAGCAATCAATCTATTAAATGGGGCATGCTATTTTTGTTTATCTGAGAATATTCATTTATGTTACTTTATTTTTATATAATTGAGACAATTTTTATGTTATCTGAACTCTTTTTAATCTTTTCTTTGTATTATTAATTATTATTATTATTATTATTATTTTAAAGACTTGCTCTGTCACCCAGACTGAAGTGCAGTAGTGTGATCATAGCTCCTCCTGAGTAGGACTACAACACATGCCACCATACATGGCTATCTGGTTTTCTTTTTGGTAGAGATGGGGTCTTGCTATGTTGCCCAGGCTGGTCTTGAAGTCTTGGCCTCAAGGGATCCTCCCACCTTGGCCTCCCAAAGCACTGGGAATACAGGTGCGAGCCACAACACCTGACCTATCAAAACTCTTGAACGTAGTGTCTCTCAGATTTTTTTGATGGCAATCCACAGTAAGTGTCAACCTAAATAATAAAGAGAGACTCTCTAAAAGAAAGAAAGCAATGTTTCTTTGTGAATAGAGTATTGCAATGGGACTATGTGAACCAAAGTGTGTTCAGGGAGGTAAAGGAAGACAAAGATCATTAAAGGAAAAAATGAGGAGAATTATCACATAATTGTTTTCAAATAATTATCCTTGGCTCCAAAGGTCAATAACAAGAGTGGTGCCAGTCCAAGGCTGGACAGGCAGCTGATGAGTAGATAACCTTGCAGAAGTGTTTTTTGTGTAAGGTTGCAACGACCTTTGTGCAAAGTTGTAGTTTTTGCAGTCTTTTGTGACAGTTTTTCTTACCAGTCATGAGAACCCTCTCTTCATTGCCTTCCCTGGCTCTATTTGTCAGGCTCTATTTGTTTTAACATTAGCGACTCCGTTTGGATTCTAACAACTTTCACAAAAGAAATACATTGCATACCCAATGTGACTCATTTCATACAAAAGTTTCACAAAACATTATTTCTGCTAACTATGAATATTTCTTTTTATTATACTACATAATTTTTCAAAGTGTTGGTTATTCACTAATTTCCAGATTCACCGAGTCAAAACAGTTTGAAAAATACTAATTAATAGTGTCAGAGGTGTGTGAGCCAGCTCAACTCCATCTTGAATAAGAGCTGGGTAAAATAAGGCTGAGACCTACTGGGCTGCATTCCCAGATTAGACGCCAGGTTAAGGCGTCTAAGTCACAGGATGAGACAGGAGGTCAGCACAAGATACAGGTCATGAAGACCTTACTGCTAAAACAGTTTGCAATAAAGAAGCCAGCTAAAACCCACCAAAACCAGGATCGTGACAAGAGTGACCTCTGGTTGTCCTCACTGCTACACTCCCACCAGTGCCATGACAGCTTACAAATGCCATGGCAATGGCAGGAAGATACCCTATATGGTCTAAAAAAGGGAGGCCTAAATAATCCACCCCTTGGTTAGCATATCATCAAGAAGTAACCATAAAAATGGGCAACCAGCAGCCCTTGGGGCTGCTCTGTCTATGGAGTAGCCATTCTTTATTCCTTTACTTTCTTAATAAACTTGCTTTCACTTTACCAACTCATTCTGAATTCTTTCTTGTGTGAGATCCAAGAACCCTCTCTTGGGGTCTGGACCAGGACTCCTTTCCTATAACAATAGGGCTTGAGCCTTCCTTGATCCCTTTCTAGCTTTAGGGAATAGCCTACAAATGCTTGAAGGAGCCAAAGAAAGCAAGTAGCACATCTGAACTGGGGATGTCCCAGTATAACTACAAATAATCTCTAGAACTCAGAAACATGGGCAGGAATGGTCTGGGCTGCATCTTCTTCTGGTCATCCCTGGAGCCAGGGTGGCCTCTGGTATGTTGAGGCTGAGAGGTGGTAGAAGCAAAAAGAGAAGAGTGTTAATATTCATTGAGACACTTTGCTGAATTCTTTAATATATTAACATTTTTACAAGGAAACTGAAGCTTAGAAAAAATAAGTTACCCAAGGTCACACAATATTTGGCAGAGCAGGGATTTAAAGATCTCAAGTGCCACATATTGCAGTGAAACCTCAACCCCACCCTGCATCAAAGCCCTAATTTCCATAGCATAGTAGGAAGAGAGAGGAATCATGCTCACTAAGAATCATTCACACTAATGTGTGACATCAACCTACATTTAACAAGTATCCACTAAGAGTAAGACACCGTGCTTTATGATAGCTTAAGAAAGATATGTAAGGGGTGTAGTAGATGAACATTCTTATTAGAAAATATACAAACGCAGCAGCTGGAAAATTGCCATTCAAAGAGTTGCAGCTTTTGGTTTGTAAGTGTGTGTCTGAGAGATGGAGGTCCCAGGTGGAGATTTGAGTTGACTTTTGAGGCTGATTATTGTTTCCATTTGTTTTTCTGGAACACCTACCACTCTGGAGACTCTTAGTTATGCAAATCTAAGGCATATTACCACACATTGTTGGTAAAAACCTAAATGCAGTGAAGTAACCTGAATATTTAGTGTTCTGTGTAGTCAGGTAAATTGGGTAGATGTTTTAAAGACAGCTGCATCACTGAGGATTATTTGTCCCTTAGAGGGCAGTTATTCTTCTAAATACAGCTTTAGACTGCTTCGTGCCTCTTTGGTATTATGTGTTTCTTGGGCAGGCTCGTGTATGTTTATTATCTAAGTTGTTATCTATAGCATGTCAGAAAAAGAAATGGACTAGGCTCAGTGAAGTCTAAACTGAGATGAATTGATAAAGTCTTACACACGACACTCAAAGACCTAGACCTTGAAAAATGCACTAGTGTCAGACTAGTTTAACGTCTTAGATAGGGGTGCATAGGTTAGAGCCATATCTCTCTGGACTTTTCTGGGAAAACACACACACACACACATACAAAACATCCTCCTGCAATGACTATGAGTGGCAGTCATTCCTGGCAGAGAATAGGGACTGGGAAGGTGGGGATTGGCCTGGGCAAAGGAGCATGAAAATTCCCCTCTTTAGGACTTCGAATTTTAGTCTAGACTCCAAAGCCCATCAGTGAGTAGAGGAACTTGGGTGTTGAAAAGTAAACTACCCACTGGCCCATGGCAATAAGGTAGGAGAGATACAGAGAGGCAGGTCAACCAGAAGTCCTGAGTCCGATTCTGGCCCTGGGAAGTATTTGTAAGCTCATCTCTGTGTTATAATGCTCTGTCTCATACCTTCTGTTCTTTAGAGAATCGAAGACAAGGGCCTATCCCATATTTGGCATGAAGTAAAAGTAAAGAACAACGTCTGTTGCCAAAACTACTAGTGGCACTGGTGGTCACCAACAAAGGACAGCTTTGTCAAGCAGAATGATAAACTAATGAGAGTTATCAGCAGCAGAGGCATGAGGGTCAGACGAGACAGACAGAACAGAGGAGAGAGGATCCAAACCAAAGAACCAATCTGCTATGGTCTGGATGCCTGTGTCCTCTGGGAAGTTCATATGTTGAAACTAATGACCAATGTGATGATATTAGGAGTGCAGCCTCTGGGAAGTGGCTAGACCCCTCATGAATGAGATTAGTGCTTTTATAAAGGAGACCTCCAATGGCTGCCTTCCCTCTTCCACCATGTGAGGAAATAGCCAGAAGTCACCATCTATGAACAAGAGAGCGGACCCTCATTGAGGCAGGAAAATAGGATCTGGAGGCAGGAAACATAAGGCCAATTCACACTTCAGCTATAACAGGAAATACCCTCTCCATAGGGTGAATGCCATAGATGACTTTGTAACTTTACTACATCCTCTTCTTTTACATAGGGCGTACCCCAAGTAGAGGGTATTTAAACTCACAAAAGCTCTGTAACAGGGCCCTTGAGCCCCTATGCTTAGGCCTGCTCCCACACTGTGGAGTGTACTTTCATTTTCAATAAAACCCTTCATTCCTTCCTTGCTTTGTTTGTGCATTTTGTCCAATTCTTTGTTCGAAACCCCAAGAACCTGTATACCCTTCACCGTTAACACCCCCAAACACAGAGTCTGCTGTCATCTCAATCTTAAACTTCCCAGCCCCAGAACTATGAGAAATAAATTTCTGTTGTTTATAAGCTACCTAGTTTATGGTATTTTGTTAGAACACCCAAATAAACTAAGACAACATCAGATAGCCGCCTGAATGAGAAGCTCTCAGGAACAGCTGGGAGACACTGTGATGAAGGCTAATTTCTGGCAGTAAATCAGGTGGGACTTAAGGCATAATAATTTGGATTCCTTCCTCTTTGTAGGAATGTGGCAGCACAGCAGATATTCTGAGGAATCCTACTACAGAACATCTTAAAATGCTGAATGAAATATTTATAATACCATTTTAAATCCTTAGCTGAGTAGAACACAGTGAAAGAAACCCTCATAGGATAAAAGTAGTAAAAAGGCATGAATCCAAGCAATAACTGAGCATTGAAACTAAATCTTGTCTTCAGGAAATCTGCCAATACATGATCATTAAGAGTTTTAAAACAGAGTATAGGCTTGTGCAGAGGGACAAGACACAGTGTCTGGGGTTTATGCAAATTGAGACCCTTGCATAGAGACAGTTCTACAAAAGGCAACAGCCTTAGTGAAGGCAAGTTGGAAAAATAAAATTAATATCACTGCAATAGACCATAAACAGTCTTGAATCTCTCAGCTTTGACTGTGGGTAAGGAAGGAAAATAAAGGCTCTTCTAAGTATTACCAATAATAGGTGACAGTCACATAAACTTGGTGTGAAATTTACACTATAGCCTGAAAAACACAACCTGAGAATTGAATTCTCATGATTACAGGTTAGTGTGGGCCCAAGGTGCCTAGTACCTGGAAGAACCAATCACAAATCTCTGGGGAAATGAACATTAACCAAAATCTCAAAGAATTCCTGCAGAGTTCCAATGACCATAAGCTCCCCACCAAAAAAAAAAAAAAAAAAAAAATCACAAATACATGAGGGAACAAACTACCATGAGCAAAAGCCAGCAGAAAAAAACAAATAAAAATACCAGGCCCACAAGGACTAAATATATTGTAAAAAAAATAAAATAAAATGTAAATTTAGTATGCTTAATGTGTTTGAAGAAATAAAGGAGGATATTAAAAGTATGATTGACAAACCATAAAATATTTTTAAAAGGCTATTTGATGTTAATTACAAATAGTATTACAGTGGACTTTTAGGGGGAATGAAAATGGTAGTATTGTTTATTTAAAGGGGAATCCTTATCTACTAGACATACATATTGAACTATTACAGATAAAATAATATGATGTCTGGGATTGCTTCAGAATTATCTGGAGTGGGAAAGGAAGTAGGTGAGGATGCAGAGAAAACAAGATTAGCTATGAATTGTTCATTGTTGAAGCTGGATAATGGGTACACAGGGCTTTACTACACTATTCTTTTTACTTTGATATGCTTGAAGTTTTTTTTATCTTAAATAGATATCTTTTTAATGTGCAGGGAAGTTTGAAGAAAAGTGAAGTTGAAAAATAAAAAAAGTATACTAAATAAAATTAGAGATGTAGTCGACATATTATATGTCATATCAGATACAATTAACAGCAGAATTAGTGAACTGGAAGATAGATCTGAAATAATCACCAAGAAAGCAGCACAGAGAAACAAAGAAATGAGCTATATCAGAGTTTGAGATACCTGGAAGACAGACTCAGAAGGCTAAACTGCATCTAATAAGAGGACCACTGCTTGATGTTATTGTGTCATTTATTGTGCCTTTATAAAGGAGGCCTCTGACGGCTGCCTTCCCTCTTCCACCATGTGAGGAAATAGCCACAAGGCACCACCTATGAACAAGAGAGTGGACCCTTACCAGACACTGAATCTGGTGAAATGACCTTTTTAAAAAGTACCAGAGGGAAATAATAGAGAAAATGGACAAGATATAATATTAAAGAGATATTGGCCAAGAATTCTCCAGAACTGATGAAATACAACAATCTGAGTTAATGGCTCAGATTCAGGAAGCTGAACAAGCTATGAGGAAAGAAATCTAAACGTGGATACATCATGGGAAAACTACAGATCAACAATAACAAAGAAAGGATCCTTTGAGAGAAAGGATGTATGACATGAAAAGTAACATTGCAATTGACTAATCAACAGCAGCATTGAAAGCCAGAGGACAGCAGAGAAATATTTTCAAATTGCTGAGAGAAATAACTGTCAATATATAAGGATGTACTAAATAAAATGATTTTTTCCAAAAGTAGAGTAAGAGAAGTCATTTCATACAATCAAAATGAGAAAGTTTTCTACCAACAGTTAACTGAAGGAACTTTTTGAAGGGTATACTTCAGATAATGATACTAGAAATATGGTTTGACATGCAAGAAGGAACAGTGAGCAAAGACACCATGTGGGTAAATATATAGAGACATTAACTATACAAAATAATAATGTTGAAGAGGGAGTTAATGGACTTTTCCCTGTTCCTCCTGCTAAGTACAATTAAAAACCCTGGATATTATATAGAAAATAAACCTAAGAAGACTCTGAATGGTGGAGAGAAGAAGGCAGATCAGCCAGTGACCTCGGGACCTGAGGGACAGCACCGTGATGATAGCCCTAGGTTTTCTTCTTGCCTCATGTATCCCAAACTGGATGGTGGAAAAACTGGCAATCTGAAATTGTCAAAAATGTAGATTAACAAAAAAGCAAAGTTGAAGATACAAAAGTAGCAATTGCTTAATCTGAACAACAAAGAGAAAATAGACTGAAAGAATAAAAAAGAACAAAGCCCCAGGACATGTGGGATTATAGCAAAAGATCTAGGGTTTGTGTCATAGAAATCCCAGGGGAGGAGAAAGAGGGTGGGGCTAAAAAGTAGTCAGATAAATAATAGTTTAAAATTTCCCAAATGTGGCAAAAAGCACAAACCTGCATATTTAATATCCAAAAAGGATAAACTCAAAGAAATCACAAGAAGACACATCATAGTCAAACTTCTGAAAACTAAAGACAATGAAAAAAAATCATAAAGCAGCAAGAGATAAATGACACCTTACTATAAGGGAAAAATAATAAATTACAGCACATTTCTAATCCGAACTATGGAGGCCAAATGGAACTGGCACATTTTTCAAGGCCTGAAAGAAAAGAATGCTCAACCAAGAATTACCTGTGAAAATATGAAGGCGAAATCAAGATATTCTCAAATGAAGTAAAACAAAGAGATAGTGTCACCATGTCACCAGCAGACCTACTATAAAATAATGGTTTAAAGGAAGTCCTCTAAATAGAAAGAAAATAATAATAAAAGAAAATCTTGGAACATTAGGAAAGGAAAAAGGAACAGAATAAAATTGTATAAAAGGATATATTCACCTGCCTAAGAAGCCTCAGTAATGATACGTGAGAAACTAACATCGGTGGCCTCCAAGTAAGAAAATTGGGTAGCTGGAATGGGGAGACTATTCACAGTACCTTTCAACAGTTTTAAAATTTTGAATCATCTAAATGTATTCCTAAATTAAAAGTAAAATGTAAATTTGATTAATTCTACAGAAAAAAGTGGAATTAAAATACTGATCACAAATACCATTTGTGATTGCTTAGTTTTAGTTGTCAACTTGACTGGTTTAAGGGATGCCCAGATAGCTGGTAAAGCATTATTTATAGGTGTGTAGGTGAGGATGTTTCTGGAAGAGACTGGCATTTGAATCAGTGGATTGAATGAGGAAGATCTGCCCTCACCCACTGTGGGGAGACACCATCCAATGGATTGAGGATAAAAGTGCAGAGGGAAAGGTGAATTTGCTCTCTCTCCTGAAGCTGGGATAACCATCTTCTCTTGCCCTTGGACATCAGAATTCCATGTCCTCAGGCCTTCAGACTCCAGGACTTGTGATGGCAGGCCCCCAGTTTCTCAGACCTTCAGCTTTGGACTGAGAATTTCACCACTGGCTCATCTGTTTCTCAAGACTTTGGGCTTAGACTGAGCCACACTATCAGCATTCTTGGTTCTCCAGTTTGCAGATGGCATATTATGGTACTTCTCAACCTCAAAAATTGCCACAGTCAGTTCCTATAATAAATCCTGTCTCATCTATTTATCTATATATCTAGATCTAAATCTAGATCTAAATAGTCTACTAGCTCTGCTTCTCTGGAGAGCTCTGGCTAATACACAATATATGTCAGAAGGACAAATTGGCTTAAAGCATTCTAAGGTCTTTTCTTTTTTTGGAGGAGATAAAGATATTAAGTTATTTTCAATATTGTTAAGTTGAGAACAACAAACTTTGGAATAATCCTAAAATAAAACATATATTTCCAACTAGAATAGGGGAAAATTGAAAAAAAAATGCAACTCAATTAATTCAAAAGAGGACAAGTGGGAAGAAAAAAGAAAAAGAAAAAGCAGAACTTATAGAAAGTACACAATATAGTGGTAGTAATACATTTCAAAATAAAAGTAATTATATTAAATATTAATAAATTATACATTCTAGTTAAAAGGCAAAGATGATCAGATTAACTTTAAAAATAAGCTGTATCTTAGGGTGTTCATAGAGACATATCCAGAACATAACAAAAGAGAAATGCTAAAGGTAAAAAGATAAAAAAATAGTCTAGTTAAATACTAACTTTTAAAAATCTGGATTAGGCCAGGCACGGTGGCTCACGCCTGTAATCCCAGCACTTTGGGAGGCCGAAGCGGGCAGATCATGAGGTCAGGAGATCGAGATCATCCTGGCTAACACGGTGAAACCCCGTCTCTATTAAAAAAAATACAAAAAATTAGCCGGATGTGGCAGCAGATGCCTGTAGTCCCAGCTACTCGGAAGGCTGAGGTGGGAGAATGGTGGGAACCCGGGAGGCGGAGCTTGCAGTGAGCTGAGATCACGCAACTGCACTCCAGCCTGGGCGAGAGAGCAAGACTACGTCTCAAAAAAAAAAAAAAAAATCTGGTTTAGTGTCTGGGCATGGTGTCTCACACCTGTAATCCCAGCACTGTGGGTGGCTGAGGCAGGTGGATCATAAGGTCAGGAGTTAGAGACCAGCCTGACCATCATAGTGAAACACCATCTCTACTAAAAATACAAAAATTAGCCAGGCATGGTGGTGCATCCCTGTAATCCCAGCTACTCAGGAGGCTGAGGCAGGAGAATTGCTTGAACCTGGGAGGCAGAGGTTGCAGTGAGCCGAGATCACACCACTGCACTCCAGCCTGACCAACAGAACAAGACTCTGTCTCAAAAAAAAAAAAATCTGGTTTAGTTACATTAATGTCCATAAAGTAGCCTTTAAAGCAAAATTTATTACTGGAGAAAAAAATGAGCCATTACATGATAATAAAATATAATTTAATTAAGAAAAGACAATGGTTCTAAACTTATATGCACCTAATAATAGAGCTTCAAAATGTGAAAAACAGAAATTGATAGAACTGCAAGAAGAAAATGATAAAAGAACCATATTGGAAAAGTTTTACATACCTATTTCAATGGTTGATAGATCAGGCAGACAAGAAAGTTCAGAAAGTCTATATAACATTTGAGTAACATAATTAACAAGCATGATCTAATGGACTTATATACAGCACTGCATTCAACATTTCAATAATTCAAATTCTTTTCAATCTCTCAGGGAATATACATGAATATTACCTCCATAAAAGACCATTAAGAACATACCAACAATTTCAAAAAATAAGTATCATATAGGCCATCTTTTCTAATTACTAAGTAACTAAATGTGGAACTGATAATAAGATCATTTTTAAAAGCCATAAACGTGAACATTTTAAAACATCTTATCATAACATATAAAATAAATGTTTATACCTCTGAGTTTCAAAAAGTCACAGTGTAGGAAGACCCCTTGAAACTGTTGCTATGGAATAAAAGATGAAATGCTCCTGATTATCGTAAATACAAAATTGCATGAGGATTGTGTAGACAATGCCAGGCTGGACTGCCAGAATGAGCCAACAGCATGTGATGTGCTTCCCCCTGCAGAGAGCCTATGAATGGATGTGCGATCAGGGAGGTTTCACATCACCAAGATTCCTGTCCCAAAAAAGCAGATGTTCATAGCTCTGGGAATGGAATGCGACCCTTGTGGAGAGCCTATAAATGGATGCATGGGGGGCGGGGCGCCTGTCCATATGGATAAGATAGGGCTATAAACGCCCTCATCTTGCCACGGCTCTTCTAGGCCTCTTTCTGGTCTAACTGGTTGTCTACCTTCACACCCTGTTTCCATGGATTATTTGTAACCAGCTTTTGTTGCAATTGTTACTGCTGATTAACATCTTGCTAATCATAGGTTATGGAAAGATTGTGTTTCTGTTTTAAGGCTCTGTTAGAAATTACTGATGCACACACTATATTGTAAATTCTTATATCTGTATACTGTACTTTTACATACAAATGTACTGTACTTCTACATACAAATGTTATGTTAAAGAATTACTTCATCCCCATGTGACCATCTCACCTCATAATCAAATGACCCTAAATCCCTCACTAACCTACCCCCGCCCTCACTAAACTTAATAATAAATACTGGTATATCCAGTGTATTGTTGGCACTGTGGGACCAGAAGGCAGTGACTCCCCTGGAACCAGCTTTCACTATCTTGTGTGTGTCTATTATTTCTCAACCTGCCGATCCGCCTGGGAACAAAGAGAGAGCCCCTTTGCATTGTGGGCTGCTGGCCAGATCCCGCAATATCACAGAAATAGTTATTCAGTCTAATTCCATTTATATAAATTCAAAAACAAGCAAAACTGAAAATATATTGTTCAGAGATATATTTTTGTGTGGTAATAACTGTACAGAAAACAGGAACAAATAACTATAAAATTTAGAAAAGTGACTACCACCGGTGAAAGGATGAGGGATGTGATTAAGGAGGAATACAGAGGATTCAAATATATTGAAGTATTCTCTCACTTAAATTGTGTGATGAGTGCAGAGGTGTTTCATTTATAACATTTGTTCAATGCTTTCATGAGAGAGAGATCTAGCACCCAATATACCCAATATGATCTAACATGCAATGTGTATGTAGAACATATATGTGTTTATACAGAACATATACTTAGAGAATATACACACACCTTATTTACTGTATCTTGTGGTAGACTTATTACAAAACAGGCCTAATTTTTGCTATTCCTGTATATTCTCCTTTTGCAATGTAAATCTGCAGCTCCTCCCAATAAGTCAATTTTCTTACTTCTTGAAACTCTTACTCTCAAGCAATATATCTTCCCATTTGTTTTTCATAATAAGCAGCCATTTTCCATTGGCCTTAATTAGCATTCCCTTTTCTTGAATTTACGCAATTTTCCCTGTACCCTCATGACCTCCTTAAAAATTAGGCATCCTGGCCTCCATTTTTTCACATGTAAATTGTCTGGCTTATAGCTCTTATTTTAATTATTTTATTAATAACTCTTGAAGCTACCTAAAGGTATCTGCCATCTTAAATAAAGAATACTTGAAAATCCTAATAGAATTCACCCACCAAGGGAAAAAAAAAGAAAAAAAAAAGCATGTGGGCTGGAGAAGAATTTGGGAAAGGTAGATCTCAGAGTTGAAACCCAAAAGCAATTCATTTCTATCAGTGGCTCCTTAAAAATAGACCTGACCCAGTGTTCAAGTTTATTATTTTTTAGAGGAGGAAATGAGAGGGAAACTGTCCTTCTTTAAATAGGCTATGTAAAAAGATTTTCTTAAAATAAGGAAATGCCACACAGACGTTTCTCTGCACAGGACTGCTGACTTCCAAGACTTGTCCCTTGGCTTATGTTCATGTAAATTATTTTTGTTAAGACACGTACCGTTATAAAAACAGAGGTGTTTTTCGTGCTTCCCCTTTGCAGTTAATGGCCAAAAATCTTAAAATAACAGGATTGAGCTCCAAGCTGAAACCTAAACATGGCAAAACATGTAAATCCTCAGGCTATATCTGATACAGAGCTAATTAAACAACTCAGGGATTTCCTTCACGAGAAACGACAAGCTTTATCTACCTGCCTCACTCATCAGTAACGGGAAAGGGAAGGGGGGGTACTGAATTGGGATGAAAGTTCTACTAAACATGACATACCTCCAGAAGCAATCTTTCCCCCAACCCCCCGTGTAGGGCACTAATAAATTTGAGGACTCACATTTCAACAACAACATTTAAAAATTTTTTTTTTATTTTAGAACATCATTAGATATACAGTAAAATTGTGAAGATGTTGTAGAGAGTTCCCACATACTGCCCCCCACCCTACAGCTTCCCTATTATTAGCACTGTATGTTAGTGTGGTACATGGCTTATAGTTAGTGAACCAAAATCAATATGTCATTAACAAAAGTCCTCACTTTTTCAAATGTTCTCATTCTTCCCTTAATATCCTTTTTCTGTTCAAGGATCCCATCCAGCATCTCATGTTACATTTAAAGCTCACGTCTCTTTAGGCTGCTCTAGATTGTGACAGTTTCTTAGACTTTCCCTGTTTTTCATGACCTTGATAGTTTTAAAGACTACTGGTATTTTGTAGAACATCCCTCAGCTGGAATTTGTCTAATATTTTTCTCACAATTACACTCAAGTTATGTGTTTGGGGGACGAATATCACAGAGGAAAATGCCAATCTCATAAAGTGTCATTTTTTAAACCCCATTTTTCTTTTTTCTAAAGTAGATATGAGCATGTAGGAGTGAACATGTACAGAAAAAAATGACTTACAGAAGAATAAATCAAAATGTCACCCATATCACAGGGAGGTGGCCCTCTCTTAGCAGAGTCAGAATATGCCTCCATCCCATATTACAGCTGCTACTTGGTCAATCATCAAACCTGAAAGAAAGCCAGGGAGGAAGTCTGCAAGGGAAGAAGGATGAAAGATTTGTTACAAGAATCATTTCTACTTCAAAGAAAAACCTTCAAGCATAATGGGACCACCAGAGTGTTCCTCTCTTCTTTCTTTCTCTGTCTGCCTGTCTTATGTCTCTCTCTTTCCCCTTGTTTCATTCATTCATTCATTGTTTTATCCTCTCAACTAGTATTATTGAGTGCACTGAAAAATTGAATAGACACCAAAACATCACCCCTATCCTCAAGGTACTTACTTTCTAATGGGATAGAGGTAACTGGTAACAAATAAATGTCAAGAAGAAAAATAAAACAGGAGAAAGAAGAATAGATCTGGTTGGAGAAAAGGGGATTTTTCTGTCTTAAGGAAGGGAAAACTTTCCCTCTACCTTTTAACGGTTTGGTAATTGAGTCTGAAATAAATTGACAGTAGGCAGATTAGCAGGAAAAAAGAATAAAGATGTACCATGTGCATGGGGACAACACAGGGAAAAAAATGAATATCCACCAACCCACTGAGATGTAGATGCTTACGTACGCTCTTCACAGGGGCGAGAGGTTGGGGATGTAGGCAACTTAGGGGAGCGGAAATAATTTCTGGAAAAGATAAATAGGCCCGCCGAAGAACAGGTGGTATCCTGTGATGAAGTCTATCTGGGTGTGGGGTCAATCCTCAGTCTCCTCTCCTGGGAGGCAAGTTGAATCTTCCCTAGTTGATGAGATTCCTGTGGAGGGGACTCATGACAATTGAGATCTTTTTGAAGGATCTGTCTTGAGGCAGATAAAGTTCAGAGAAAAGCCCCTCAAGGCATTTGCTGTTCCCCAAGTGCCCTGAGTTTGAATTCCAAAGTGGCATATTTGGGGGTGGCATTTCCTGAACGCCTTCACTATTTTAGAGAGTGGTCAGGGAAGTCTTCTCTGATGAGAAGACACCTAAGAAGGGATTAAGGTTCCAGACAGAGGAAATGGCAAGGGCAAAGGCCCTGAGGTAGGATTTGAGGTCTTAAGAGGTGTTTTGGAGAGATGGGGCAGTGACAGATCATGTAGCATCTTGGAGATGGAGATGGTTTAGATGGAAAACCACTGGTGGCTTTTTAGATGAAACAGTGTTATAATCCGAACTAGGTATTTAAAAGATTACTTTGGCTTTGGTGTGGTGATTTGTTTAGGAATAGGAGAGCTGGTGGTGTGTCTTGGTAGGAAAACTTCTTATGAGATAATTACATTAGGCAAGGCAGCAGAAGACCACCAATTGAACCAAGGTGATAGCAATGGAGGTGGAAAGGCGTAGGTAGATTTTATATATAATTTGAAGGAAGAAAAAAGGGATGCGCTAATTAATTGCATACAAAATGTAAAAGAGTTTCCAGGTTTCACACACGTGAAACTATTCACTACTAAAAAAAAAAAAAAAAAAAAACTACATTACTTCACCCAAATTTTCAGCCTTTACATATGTCGAGATCTGACAAATTCTCACATGTACACTCTGAGGAAATAATGGAAAGGAAGACTTTTTTCATTTATTTCTCTTTTCAGTTCTCTCCTTTCTCCCCCAAAAGTCATCTACTCTAATATATTTTTAAACATGCTCGTATCCTTGTTAAATCCATTGTGTTATTTTATGTATATTGTATTTCTAATTTACCAAGACATTGACTTCAATATCTTTTTTTTTTTAACCTAACACTGTGGTTTTAGGATCTGTTCATATTGATGTTTGTACATCTAGTTCAAAGATTTTCCTTACTGTGCAGTATTTTACAGTATCTATAACCTTACTGATGAATATCTAGGTTGTGCACAAATTCGTGCTATTACATCACTTTTAGAAATATCCATGTACAGATTGCGTTATGGGCCTCTTTGTGGGTATCTCTGTGATAAGGAATCGATAATTCTCTATTCCTATTCACATCTTTTACTTTTTTTATTTTTGGAGTTACTCATATTCTAGATACTAATCCCAATCAATTAATCATGTATTACATTTATTTCCAGTCTGTCACCCATCTGTTAACTTTATCTATAATTTGTTCTATTTGTACTGAAATATTTAATTTCAATGTGGTCAAATAATGTTATTTTTTAAAAAAAATCCTTAAAGTTTACAGAGTTCAGAAGAATCTCAAGAAAGGACTTAGACTCCTGGTGGGAATGTGACACAGTAAAAAGAGCATGTTTTAAACTGGCAAGTTGAATTTCCATTGACTGGAGTATGATGTGAAAAACATCAGTATTGTAAATTTCATCCACTTATGGAGTTAGTTATGTTCCACCCTATTCATCTTCTTCCATCTCCACACTTTCTCCCTTGAGGGGTCATATACTTACTCTCTTATTCATTCCGCAGACTCTAGCCAAGACCTCTTTTAAAATTCTAGACTCACATTTTCAACTGCCTGATCGAGGGTGAAGTAGAAATATATGTTTCCCTTGCCTGTAATTTCTTCTCCTTTCTTCTGACCAACAGAATATAATTACAGCAGTAAACACTTATATACCACTAATTACATGACAGATTTTGTTTCTGTGCTTTACAAATATAAATTATTACATTAACCTTGTTTTAACAACCCTGTGACGCCACTCTTATTATTCCCATTTTATTGATGAGAAAACTGAGGCTCAGAGAAATTGTGACCTGTCCAAGATGATACAATTAGTATGTGGTGGAGCCAGAATATGTCTTTTTTTTCCTGTGGGGAACCAATTCCATATTTCAGGAGTGGAGTTGACACCATCACACCCCAGGGATATCACCCAGGTCCCCCAGTACGTGATTGGTTCAAGGATAGTCACGTGACCACACTGAACCAATCAAAGTCCCTTTATGGATGCATTTTTGTCTGAGCCCTGGGGAAATTCTCTATTTCGGTTAATGAAATTGTATTGGTGTGTGAGGCTGCCAAGGGGCTATTATGCTATCCACACAAAAGAACCTGAGGACAGAAAGAGACTGATATCTGATGACATCATTTGAGTTCCTGGATCCAGTTACGACAGGGGCCAGTATGAACCTGGACATTTTGGTTTTGTGAGCCCATTAATTCCCTCTTTTCCTTAACCTACTTTGTATTGGGTTTCCTTTACATGTATTCAAAACAAGTTCTCTCTACTATCAATAATCTACAAGCACTTTTGTCAGGTCCTTGTTGTCACTTATCTTTTTTTTTTTTTTTTTGAGACGCAGTCTCTCTCCGTCGTCCAGGCTGGAGTGCAGTGGCTCGATCTCGACTCACTGCAATCTCTGCCTCCCGGGTTCAAGCGATTATCCTGCCTCAGCCTCCTGAGTAGCTGGGATTACAGGCGCCTGCCACCACGTCCAGCTAACTGTTTTTTTTTATTTTTAGTAGAGGCGGGGTTTCACCATTTTCTTCAGGCTAGTCTCGAACTCCTGACCTCGTGATCCACCCGCCTCGGCCTCCCGAAGTGCTGGGATTACAGGCGTGAGCCACCGCGCCTGGCCACTTATCATTTAAATAGGCTTCTCTAATGAGGGAAATTCCCACATTATGAATTCAGCCTCATCAATGCAGAATTTAGAACCCAAATTCCAGCTGCTTCGGCAGCTAGGAGGCAGGCATGTGACCCAGGCTCTGGCAACCATCTGACTGTCTGCACACTGGGTCCCACATGTGCGTGCAGCCTCCATCTTTGCGGATGCAGGTAGCAGCTGATGAGTTCAGCTTTCAGGAGCGGCAGGGGTTACAAATACAAGTCCTTGGCTCAGAAGTAGCACTGGTGCTGGAGCAGTAGGAGCTACACTAGTCAATTCCTTTCATTTCCTACTTGGCAGCGGCAATAGCAGTGAAGGTGGCTACCTCATCAGCTCAGTTCTGCGACGTGATTTGGGGCGTTGCTCTTGAAAGCTTAGCCTTGAATCTATTTCTCCAGCTCTCCCAACAATTCTGGGGAATAATTCCGGAGAGAACCATCCTTTAATACATCACATTCTACTTAAATTAGGCAGCATGGTTTCTGTTGTTTGCAACTAAGAATGCCGGCTGATATATCCAGTCATAAAACACAAGCTCTAGGAGAACAGAACATGATAAAGTGTTTGACACATAATAGATGATTAATAAATTATAGATAGAATACAACTATGATCATATACGTATTCTGCTCACAGTCTATGAAGGAAGAAAAATAGAAAAATTATGCACCATCCCATCACCAGAGATGATTATTAACCCTTTGGTGACTCTACTTCTAGGTTTTCTTTCTCTGTAAGTACAAACATAGATAGACATATATATAAAGAAATGGAATATTTTAAAGCAAAATGTGATTATAAGATACATATTGTTTATAATCTGCTCTTTTTTCCCCTCATTTCTTACTTTTTAAAACCTCAGTATGTCATGGCATTATTTCACGTAAACAAAAATTTTCTCTTTTTGAGACAGGGTCTCACTTTGTCACCCAATGGCTTAATCACAGCTCACTGCAGGCTCAGGTGATCCTCCCACCTCAGCCTCCCAAGTAGCTGGTACTACAGGCACATGCCACCACACCCGGCTAATTTTTTGTAGAGACAGAGTTTTGCCATGTTGCCCAGGCTGGTCTTGAATTCCTGGGCTCAAGCGATTCTCTGCTCCAGTCTCCCAAAGTGCTGGATTACAAATGTGAGTCACTGCACCCCCACTTCATGTAAACAAATTTTACCTCCATCATCATTCTTACCAGCTATAGCTGCAGGTATTCCATTGCTTGTATAAACTATATCTTGCATTTTGAAATGTTTAAATTAGTCCCAGTACCTATGTATTACATATGCAATACCTTTTACATATGTATTAAATTATTACATATGCAGTTATGCATATTTATTATATATAATTATGTAATAATCAATTCTTTTAGAGAACTATTCTTGACAATATATCTGTGCTCACTTGATTGGAACCTTCTCTCACTTTCTATTTCTCTGCAGGAATTTCCCCCATTTCTATACCTTTTACTCTAAATCCTTAGAATCAAGGCAACAAAAATGTGGAGTATGTCAAATTATCCACGCTAAGTATTAAATGTTTGGGAAGATTATTTGTTTATTTCCCTGCTTATGAGACCTCCTTATCCACCCCGTCTCATCCCTAAGGCTTTTGTTTGATTGCTTGTTTGTTTGTGAGACATGGTCTCACTCTGTAGCCCAGGCTAGAGTGCAGTGGTGCAATCATTGCTCAGTGCAAGATCTAATTCCTGGGCTCAATTGATCCTCCCTCCTCAGCCTCCCTAGTAATTGGGACTACAGGTATGTACCACCATGCTCATTTATTCATTTATTTTGCTAGATTTGTAAAAAACCAAAATTCATTACATTTTAAGCCTAGCTTTTCCATTATGTCTTCTGGGTCAAACAAGACGTTTTCTCAGGTGAGTTTTTAAAAAGCCATCTTACTTTTGCATGTAGTGGCATATTTTAGGTGATTAAGTATAATAAACCATGCACTATGAGAAAATCCTGAATCGAAAAGAAAAAGATCTGGTAAAGAAGAAGAAATGTTGGCCTACTCCTGAGAACTGAGTTTGATAAGTGAGACTTTCCCATTTCCCTGTTCTGTGGCTAGCAGAACATCTTCTTGGATATTGAAGATTTCCCTCAGGGCTAGGTGGAAAGAGACTGTGCCCCTGGTGATTAGGAAACATGTATTTCCAATTTGGGGCATCTTGTGGTTAATTGTCTCTTTTGTCCAAGGGGTAACTGACTCCTCCCCATATATATATCATCCTCTCAAAGACGCCTCAGTATAAATAATAGAATAATTGTAAAAATGAACAAATGTACTCCTCTGCATTCAAGTGGTTACCATGGCAATGAGTGAATCACCAGTGTAAATTTCCTCTGAGCCAGCCATTCTCTGAAGGACCCAGTGCTGCCTCTCTTAACCAGAGGCTGCCTCTGCAGCTGAGCTTCTCAGGCCCTCTCTTCGTGGAGTTAGAGGACACTCAAACCTATCAGAGAAGAGCTGCCCACCTTCTAAATCACCGATCTCTCAACATCTCTCTCTGTAATCTCACTCAAATTGCACACCCAATAGGTTTCCTAATGGAGTCAGCAGAGAAATGATTCATTTCAGCCCTAAGTGTTCATCAGAAATATTGGTACTAAACGAAGAGAGATAATTTATCTGAAACGTGCACTTAAAATTACTCTTTTTTTTTCTATTTCCAGTTTAGTGAACAATTTTCCCTTTATGACACCTTAGGAGCCTTCCATTCAATTGCCTTAATCCTTTATATTAATATATTTCGGAGCCAGTTTCATATTCTACTGTCTTTATTCTCTTAAATCTTTCTCTTTCTTCTCCTCTTCTTCCAGCTCCTCTTCTTCTTACTCTATAGTGTTGATTACTAAGTGTTTGCCTCACTGTCAGCCATTAATGGCCAGAATATATTAAAGAAATCATTGTTGTCAGAATTCATAACTGAAATAGCTGTTAGAGGCAAAGTCCTGGAGGAAGGCCAATGCCAAACACACTGCAGGCTTGAGTTGTGTTTGATAACCACAGAGGTTCTCTGTGTATAACTAGGCCCCAGAGTCTTCAAGTGAAATTGGACTTTGATCTTTGGCCAACTCAGAGCCCTCCTTATCCCATCCCATCTCATCCCTAAGGCTTTTGTTTGTTTGCTTGTTTGTTTGTGAGACATGGTCTCACTCTGCAGCCCAGGCTGTAGTGAAGTGGTGCAATCATCGCTTACTGAAAGGTCAAATTCCTGGGCTCAAATGATCCTCCCTCCTCAGCCTCCCTAGTAATTGGGACTACAGGCATGCACCACCATGCCCAGTTAATTTTTTTTATTTTTTGTAGAGACCGGGTCTGGCTGTGTTGTCCAGGATGGTCTCAAACTCCTGGCCTGAAGCAATCCTCCCAACTCGGCCTCCCAGAGTGCTTGGATTACAGTTGTGAGCCACCACACCCGGCCTCTAAAACTCCTAATGCACATTTCCTCATGTCTGCAAGACCTTGACTGGTTCGAAAAAAGTGCTGAGTCCTTGCACTTTTCATCTGCCAGCACCAAGGGAAAGGAAAGAACTCCTTCCCTGAACTCTTGAGGATTGAACCCCTTTGAATCTGATGCAGGCTGCAGACCGGGCAAACACACACACCATACACGCACACATATTTTCTCATACACACAAACACACACTAAATTTTTGGTGAGTTCACGGATCGCCAATGAAGGTTGGGGTGATAATTGCTGAGCAAAATGCATTATTCAGGATGAGAGTGTGCAACACTAGATCCTAGCATCTAGTTTTTTGTCCTAACATAATTCATCCATGAGTGCTGATTAAACACTTCTTTTATGCCTGGATACTCTATCTCTGGCTAGGTACTTTGAAATGAAAAACAAAAGAAAAAGATATAATCCTTGTTTTGTAGTATTCTATAAGTCAGCAAGAGAAATGAGGGGAGACAAATACATGAACGAGCAAATAGAAAACATAAGAGGATAAAGGAAAAAGATAAATCTCTCTCTCTCTCTCTCTCTCTCTCTCACACATACACACACACACACACACACACACACTGCAGGAAGGAAGACAAGGAAGGAAGAGAAGAGAACTTGTGGACAAAATTAGTCACAGACGCCTTCACAGAAAGAATTCTTGGATGAAAATCCAGATTACAGGTCACACTCCAACCACAAATGGGAAGGAAATTGGAAACTGTCAAAGTAGGCTCTCTGAGGTTAATAGTGTGGTCATATACCTTCTTCCTTATTAACTCCAGTGTTAATTTTTCCCACATACAGAACTGGGAAGGAGACAGGATGTACAGTTTAAAGAAAATAAGGACCTCTCTATTCACCTAAAAGTGGTGTGGTTCTGCATATTTTCTGAATGTTTTAGTTGTGGAAAACCAGCGGTGCCAAGAGGCTATTTCCTTGTCTGTCTTCAGGGTTACTGAAGTCAGAGAACTGCTCTGTTACGGGAAGAGTTCATGAAAGTATTTCTTAGGCAGAGAGAAAAATAACAAAAGGGGTTTTTTCAGCCTAAAATATTTATATGAACAGGAATACTGTGCTGTATCACTCAAATGTTATGCTAAACTGAGAATCCAAGCAACCTTCCTCAGGACTGTGCCTCGGCAAAGCAGCTGAGCTATGCAAGATCAAGTTTATATAAAAATGCGTAACCAACACTTGATGATCCATATGTAACGGTCCCAAGAATGAGGGTCTTGCATATGAAGTATGTGCCACTGGCTTTCCAAAACAACAGGAGAGGATGTATACTTTAGATAGCACGTTCTGGTTTCTGTCATTTTTTTTTAAAGATTTTAATACAACTGTCAGAGCTGACCAATGATTTAAACAAATCTATCATGGCTGTAAAAAGAAATCATTGCATTTTAGAGTCTCACATTAAGTTTGCATATCTAAAGTTCAAAAAATGACATTTAAGAAACATGAAATTTTCATAGAAATAGAGGGAAGTGCACACCCAATCTAAAGTCCTCCAAGGCGATATTCTGCTTCCAAATTGTGTGGATTAGAGCACTATTAATAGCTACAGGAATAACCTAAAATATCACATGGAAGCAAAGCGGAAAAGGGAACGATATCATTAGAACCTGAACATTTCTGTTTTTTAACCTGATGTTTAAATTGGTGACATTATTGTAAACATGACAAATTGAGGAAAAAGTCACTCCTCAGTATTGCATAAATGTGCCTATTTGATTTTGCATTTAATTAGAATTATATGTGGTTATTTGCTAATTATTTGGATAAGAAAGTGGAAAATAGTCAGAAAGCCATTCTGATGGAAGGCGATGGGGGCTGCAAGAAAGTTTTCATCCCTACTGTTCTCCAGGCTGTCTCGTGACGCTCGCTGACACATTAAGTAGGCCTTTGTGATGCTCTGTCTACTCAAGCCCTCTGCAGCAGCTAGTACTATTACTGCTTTCTTGAAGTTACCTTGCAGAGCCTGTCTGCTACAGTCTTTTTTTTTTTTTTTTTTCTCACTCTGTTACCCAGGCTGGACTGCAGTGGTACGATCTCGGCTCACTGGAACCTCCTTCTCCCAGGTTCAAGTGATTCTCCTGCCTCAGCCTCCTGGGTAGCTTGGATTACAGGTGCCCGCCACCACACCTGGCTAATTTTTGCATTTTTAGTAGAGACAGGGTTTCACCATGTTGGCCAGGCTGGTCTCAAACTCCTGACCTCAGGTGATCCACCTGCCTCGGCCTCCCAAAAGTGCTCAGATTATAGGCATGTGCCACCGCCCCCTGCCGTGCTACTGTATTAACTGCTCTTTATCTTCTCTCCATCTCTTGGCTCATCTTCTTAAATCCCACCACAAATGTGGATTTTCACCTGTCTCTATTTTCTACCCTTTCCCCTCTTGTTCCACAATTTCACAGGTTGATCTGAACCATCTCATGATTTCAGCCATCTTATAGACCAATATGTTCACAACTCTACTCCAGCCCAAAGTTCTCTCCTGAGTATCAGGCCCAAATTTCCATGTTCTACATGAGACATTTTCACTTGAATATCCCCTAGGCTGCTTACATTCAGCATATCTAGAATAAAAGTATTATCTTCATCCCCAGATTTGCTGTTCTGTATTATTTCCTTCCTAGTGTAATGTCACCACCATCAATTCATTCAGCAAATACTTATGGGGCTCTTACTATGTGCCAGGCACTGTTCTAGGTGCTGGAGCTACATCAACATACAAAAAAGTCCCCTGCCCTAGAGCTGACATTCTAGTGGAACCACCCAAGTAACACAAGCCAGAGGCCTTGGAATCTGCCCCCCTCTCCACTCCAAGGCCCCAGTGAAGGTTATTTCTATCTCTCTACCTCACGTCTTTCAATAGGCCCGGACTGTTTCCTGGCTCCCATCTCTTCCTACTTCGATCCATCCTCCACCAGAGTGATCTTTCTCGATTGCCAAGTGGCTTCTCATTGCCCATAGGATAAATTCGTAGTTAAGCCTTGTGCAGCCTGGCTTCCTTCTTCCCCTTGTGTACACCCTAGTCACTCAGCAATCTGTGTACCCGTCCCCAAACACATCAAGTCCTTCCCTACCTCTCTGTCTCCTTCAGAACAAGGACAATGTCCCCACCATCATTTTCTTTCTTAGCACAGAAATGAATAATCACAGTAATACTTACTGTGTATTAAGTGCTCACTGAATTGCCAGAGACTATGTTAAGCACTTCAACATATATTATTTAAACCCATAACACAAGTCTGTGAGGTAGGTTCTACAATTATTAACTCGGTTTTACAGAAGAGGAATTGATGCTCAAAGATTAACTAACTTTCTCAAGTTACACAGCTAAAAGGTGTTCCAAAGCCCCTGCTCTCTGCATAAGGCTGAACTCCATGCAACCCAGTACTTTGTACATATTAGACTCACACTTAATTCTAATTAAATGATTTAATTTTCTTATATCTGCATCTTTTGTTGGAAGCTGCTAATTAACATCTTAGGAAATGGATACATAAATAAATAAATTCCAATCAAAGTAAGTTTAATTACTAGGGATATCTTAGCACTCTCTCTTCAGATCCCAGAATGACAGTTCTTTTATGGATGTAGTTTTTTCTTTACTTATCTCCTTCCCTTGTTTCCTTGTTTTCTTAACTTTAGAGTGTGCTTGCATAGGTTGTGAAGGCCAGAAGCCAGAGATAATGGAGATAGAGATGCAGAAAGCACCCCAGAGACAGAAGAGGAAGAAGGCCCCATCCTATGCCTCAGGAATGATAAACTCCTGCCTCTTGGCCCACACTAATTTTCTCTCTTTGTCTTGCCTTCTCTCCTCATTCCAGTCTGTCTGTCTGTCTGGGTGACAATAACTCTGGGGGAAAAATGACAAGGACAAAATATGAGTTTCTCCCCACCCAGTTTTAGAAGCCCAGGTCCCACTGATGACACCCAGAAAGACCCTCTGGGAAAGTTGTCAGACAAGATCTGTCAGCTCCAGGACATAGATTTTCTTCAGTAACATCAAATCCCAATATTTTGTTCTGTTTTCACTCACTCTAACCCAAGCATGATGGAGTTGCTTATGGCCCTGCAGGCAAGTCAGAAGGCAGAAACTTGCTGTTTGTCATTTCCCCAACAGAGGTTGGGTGGCAGCACTTGACAGATATACTTGGAGGATAAAGACCATTTGGGGGATTCAAAACTAATAAAATTAAAAACTAAAAAAAGACATACTTGGAGGGGAGGGTCTCCCAGTGCATGACCAAGAAGATATGGCCTGAGACAGCTGAGACAAGGGTGAGGCATGCCAAGGCCAATGTTGGGCACTGTGGGTAGTGGTTTCCCATGCCAAGGTAAGGATAGGGATGAATGGACCCATCTGTTTCTCCCTCTGGATCTGAGTTATCACCACAAACTAAGATGGACCTTAAGAGAGGGGTGTCCCACCTTGTCCCCTGGGACTTAGGGTATGTGAAGGTTTCTCATTACTGAAAGTCCTCCCTGTTTCTGCAGGCTGGAGATGAGGCTGTAACCAGTGTGGAGGCACCAGCCCTCAGGGAGTGTCCCTGCTACTGGTCAGGAAGGAGGGGGAGGCAGCCCTGGCCTTGCAAACCAGAGGTCAAGGGTCAGCCAGGAAGTGGTGGCAATTGTGCGAGCTTTGATCTGTGGCACATATGAGCCACTCCAGAAACCCCACCCCGTTTATAGAAACCAAAGTTTCTATAAATGACCTTACCCATGGCTCTGAGGCACAGGCCTCCTCTTCGAAGGAGTCAGCCCCCAACATTGATGGAATAAAACTCTCATCCTCCCTCCACTGCTCTCAGCCTCCCCTGACTCAGAACCTCATTCTTACCCTTGCCAGGCCACTTCCCCTGCTTGAGGAAGAAAGATGGAGGGCTTCTGGTTTTAAAGGAGAGTGTGCAACAAAGATGGGTGGTGGGGAGGGGAACGCTGAGGAGGCCTTCTCCTCCAGGTGAGCACTGAGAAGGCGTCCAGGCACGGCCATGCCTCCTTCCCCCCCTGAATGCCATCCTCTTTGTGCAGGTAGCCCAGAACTCCCATGATTATAGAGAGACCCTGGCAGGGGCCAGTGGGTTCAGTCTAGTATCATTGGCTGAGTCTCAACCCAAACTCTGCCACATGAACACCTTCCTCACTGCAGCTTCTTGGAGGAGAAGTGAGAGGAGGTGCAGGAGAGGTGGTGAGCAGCACTGAAGGACTCCGGAGAGAAGGGGATGGGACTGGGATAGAAATGTGTCTTCACCACTGTTCAGAGAGGCAGGCAGGGCTAGGCAATGGTTGAACATGAAAAGAAGTCCATAGCTTTCCAGGTAATCTCATTTCATCCTTATTTTATTGCCCCCCTTGTATAGACTACGGAATGAAGACTTTAAGAAGTTGAGCTTTGATATTTCACAGATCATTGTAAGTCTTTAGGCCCCAATGTCTTCACCTGCCATGAAATAGCACGTTCTGGCCCATGTGCCACAAGGAATATTCCATAAGGCTGAGGCTTTTGCTCAGGCCCCATGGTGTTATCATTTCTACCATGCTTGTTTGCATGACCCTGGAAACCATATCCCATGATGCCATGCCCTGTCCCCCTGCCAGTAACAGACAGGCTGCACCACAGCTTTCCCAACAGCTCTTCTTAAGTTAAGCGTGTTGAGGCCAAGAAGGTAGCTTCTATGTCTTCCATGTTCAGTGTCAATTTACCAGGGTACAAGACCTCTCTCAGGTCTGGGGAAAGAAATTCAAACTCTTTGGCTTTAAGGAAGGGAACAAACAGAGAAAGCAAGAGGGAAAATCAGCTGATTGTGGCAATAAGAAATGTCCAAGACAGCTAATGTCTTATTTTGAAAAAATAATTCAAGACTGTGTGGATAAAATAAATATTTAGGCTGGTAAGAATTTAATCCTGTAAGACCTGTTTGATGTTGGGGTGGACCAAAATTAAGACAGTATTAACAGAACAGTAAAACTTTCACCTATGTGTTTTGATCATTCTTCAGCTTCCAAAGAGTTAAACATATATACAACTATATGGTTTCAGTTACTCCTTGGCTTTATGAAATAACTAATTGATGGATTCCCTTACTTATGCTGACATTCATGGAAGCTCTGCCTTGAAGACAGGGTTGCCTTAGGCCCTGGGAGAATCAACATTGCATTTTTTTTTGCTTCAATCTTTTATGGATATCATCATGCTGATTTTTAATATAGATCTTTTTATGATGAGTTTGAGGATAGCAGAATGACTTTTATGAGGACAAACCTGGTTACTCTGTATGTAATTCATCGGGGCTTTTAAGATGTAAAAATTTGATTGCCTGCCTAGTGTGGGGGCTTCTTTTTATTGCCCATTCAAGTTTGTTTATGAAATTCTCTGGCATCAGATAATATTGCTGTATGATAAGAACAAGGAGTGTTTGTGTGACCTTGTGGTGATGATGGTGGTTGTGGTTTGAGGGTCTCTTCTCTCAAATTCTCACTTTGCATAGAACATTCAGTCACTCCCTGTGAAGATAGTGTAATTTGATGATACACAGAAGAGGTTTTAACAGCTCCATAATCACAGTGGACTGAAATGAAGGGTACTGGTGTCTTCCTCTTTCTGGAAGCCCGAAAATCCCATGCCCGTTACACCATGAGGCAGACCAGGCTACTCTCCCGACCATGGATGTGCAGGTGCCGAAAGTCAAGTGCACTGTTCAAATGGGCAAGCCCAAGATCAATCGGACAATTGTATGATGGAAGTTGTAGGCAGCATTTCCAGGGCTCACCAGGCAACACCTGCCAAGCCAAGGAAGATAACCGTGGAAAAGGCACATTCCTGGGCTCTGCCCTCTCTCTCCAATAAAATGTCTACTCCCACTAATCTAGCACTCTTCCTGTTTCCCAAACTTTATGTTCAATACTGTGCATGCGTTGCCTCAAGTAATCCTTACACAGATCCCTAAGGAAGGGGAAATTGAGGTTTATGGCAGTTAGGTAGTTTGCCTAAGGTTGCACAGTGCCTGTGCTGCTAACTATTAACACTTCACTAATCTGCTTTCCTACTGCCAAATAACAACCTGGCTATCTGTCTTCTTCAAACTAACTGTGTCCATAATCAAAGGCACCGTCTTTCCTCCCAATTTGGCAATTTCTTATGACTCCCCTATTGTTCGTGGTCATACTCATTTCCTGCATCATCATCTCAATTCAAGTCCTTACCAAAACCTGGACTTTCACAATCACCTCCTTGTCAAACTCCCCATCAGCAGTCTCTCTTCTCTATGCCACAGTTTGCTTGATCTTCTTAATGTGTTGTATAACTATGTCGTGTTCCAACCCACAGCCTTTGTGGACAGTCAGTGTGGTGTGACAGAAGAGGCACAGCTTTAACACCAGATAGTCCTGGGTCTGAATTTCAGCTCTTTCCCTTATTACCAGATGACCTGTGAGCCTCAATTTCCTCTTCTATAAATAGGGTTATTTCTGCTAACCTCTGAGAGTTGGGAAGAAGCTAAAATATGCTAATATATGTAAGGTGTCTAACATTGGCCCTTAAATGGTTAGTGCTTCATAAATGTTAAATGGTTAGTGCTTCATAAATGTTAAATTGTTAGTGCTTCATAAATGTTTGCATCCTTTCAAAGGCTCTCATTGCCCCTTGGATAAATTCTGCACTGGGAACTACATTTTTCTGCAATGTGTTTCTCACCAATCTTTGTTTCTTTCTTTTTTTCTTTTTTTTTTGAGACGGAGTCTCTTACTGTTGCCAGGGCTGGAGTGCAGTGGCATGATCTCAGCTCACTGCAACCTCCACCTCCCGAGTTCAAGCAATTCTCCTGCCTCAGCCTCCTGAGTAGCTGGGATTACAGGTACCCGCCATCATGCCCAGCTAAGTTTTTGTGTTTTTAGTAGAGATGAGTTTCACCATGTTGGCCAGGTTGGTCTCTAGCTCCTAACCTCATGATTCACCTGCCTTGGCCTCCCAAAGTGCTGGGATTACAGGCATGAGCCACTGCTCCCGGCCCCACCAACCTTTCTTTCTAACTACCACTCACCTATACAAAGCCCTGTTCTAGTTAAACTCTACTTGGGCTTTTCATTTTCCTTTCTAAACACCTTTGCACACGTCATTTCCCATGATGTCCCTTTTCTCCATCAACCAAAAACTTACCCATCTTTTAGGGCTAAAGAGTTTACCTCTTCCTTTTTCACTCCTGGACTTCTCTTACCAGGGGAGCTTGCTTTTCCTCTGTAGCTGCTGTAGGACGTGTCCAAATCACTCACTTAGGCACTCATCATTACTATGTTTTGATGGTGATATTTTCCCTGCATCTCTGTCTTATCTCTCTTAATATGTTATAAGCACCTCGAGGGTGGGCCAGCCCTTTGTTTTGCTGTATTTCCCATGTTGACTTCACTGTTTTCTTGCACTGAACGAGTGCCCAATAAGCATCTGTGGTTGAAAGGCCGGATCATGCTGAAAACGAATCCTCTCAAGTGTGAGTGTGTCCCAGGCATGTCTTATCCCCTCCCTGCTGTGCATGTACCTCCCTGGTTCCCAGGCTCTCCCAGGGAAGAATTCCATCTGCTCCTCACTGGGCCCCTCACACAGACAGATAGATGTTTAAATAAATTATGGGGCCAGTGATGACAGCCTTCACTAGAACTTTAAAAATGATGAGCTATTACTACCCTGGTTCTCGTCTCCCAAATAACATCTTTACAGTCCCTGCCAGACCCCTGGTAATGAATTTTTTCAGTGTTCACAGCAGGGCCATGGGAATTCATCACTCCATTCATCCTCTAGACTCTAAGGAATCCTGCTGGAAGCCCAGAAATCACATCTGCTGTGTTCTACCATCTGCTGTCCTTATCTCTCCAGCCAGATAGTAAGTAACCTGAGGACCAAGGTGGAAGGGTATGTATCATCGTGTCTTCTACTGTGCCTGGCACAGTGCTTTGCATTGTGGTTGCCATGGTAGTTCAAATATGCCCATTTCTCCCCCTTCCTGGAATTGCACTGCCAGATTCCTTGGGCCTGGGTGGGGCAGGTGACAAGTGTGGTCAGTAAGTGGTGGGCAGAGTGGTGAATGCCCTCTCCAGGCTGAAGTGCTTACCTCATTGCTGGATTGAAACCATCCACAGCTCTTTTCCGTCTGGCCAGGGGCAACAACAACATTTCAGATGATGGCCACCCATTCCCTAGGGCCACTGAGGGACTTCAATGGGCAGAATCCCCTTGCCAACCCCAGGCACATATCATGAACAGAAATAAACCTTTGATGTTTTGCGCTGCTGAGATTTGGAGAGTGTTTGTTATTGCAGAATAACCTGGATCATATCCCTACTCTCCTTGAAAGTGTTTATTGAAGGGAGGAAGAAAGGAATTGGGGTTAGAATGCAGTTGATTTGTTTGTTTTGAAGTCTTTTAGAGAAGTTAAAGGGGCTATTAATATTAAGGAGGATATTTGTTGCACTGCTTTCTCCTGCTCAAGTTGCCAATGAATACCATCCCATGGAGTCAAGCAATTAGACAAGGCCACAACTGGACTCTGTAAAAAATAGAAGTTAAATAATAATAATTGTTATAATTTATGGAGTGTTTACTATCTTCCAGCCACTGTACTAAAGGTTTTGCATAACTCTGCCATTGAATTCTCACTATGACTTAATGAGGCAGTTCTGTGTGCAACTAAATCCCATTCTGCAGATGATAAAACCAAGAGATGGAGAAACTAAATAACTTGCTCAAGGAAAAACAAGTAGTAAATGACAAGACCTTGTGCTGAGTTGTCGAGAGAAGATTTTCATTCTGATTGAAACTACTCAGAATTTCCCTCTGGCTAGATCTAGAGAACATGAAGGTGACCAATAAGGTTAATGCATGATGAAGAACTCACCTGAATAATTCAGCTCTAAATATGGTGTCAATTTATCTAGATGGCCAATCTGCAGTAAACCCCACCTTTAAGTCATTCCAATTTCTATATCCTTGGGTTTCCCAAACAGAATGATTCTAGGCTGAGATATTAAGGACAAGTAAGTGTCAATCAAGGCACGGGTGAGACAGGCAGGGAGGAGAAGGAGTGAATGGAGGGTGGAGTTCCAGGTGGAACAAACGCACAAGGAAAGAGGCGCCTGCAGACAGGGTTTACAAGCTCATTACTTCTGGGGACAACCTGAGTGAGAGATAAGAACAACAGCTAAATGTGAAGTCTGTATCTCTGTTTTCTCAGCTGTAAAATAAACTATTAGATAATAATAGCCAAGATTTGTTCAGTGTGTGCTATGTGCCAGCCATTATTCTAAGTGTTTAACGTATTTATTGTTCAAATAGCCCTATGAAGTAGGGACTATTTTTAATCTCCATTTTACAAATGAGGAAACTGAAGCACAGGAAGGGTAAGTAATTTTCCCAAGGTCACACAGTTAGTAAGTGATGAATTGAACTCAGAGCCCACTGTAACCACTACACTCTGCCTTCTAAAATATAAGTTCCATGACAGCAGGAATTTTTATCTATTCAGTTTGCTGCTGAATCCCTGGTGTCTAGAACAATGCCTAGCACATATTAGGCCTTAAATAAGCAACTGTTAAATTAATAAACAACACAAGTAAGTAGTCAAGTAAAACAGTGTAGGTTTTATACCCTAAGAATTCTACAGTTTCTTCTTCAGAGTTACTTATAACTATATTATACGGTTTGGCTCTGTGTCCCCACACAAATCTCATCTCGAATTGTAATAATCCCCATGTGTTGTGGGAGGGACCTGGTGAGAGGTAATTGAATCACGGGGGTGGGTTTTTCCTGTGCTATTCTCATGATAGTGAATAACTCTCACAAGATCTGATGGCTTCACAAAGGGGAATTCCCCTGCAAATGCTCTCTTGCCTGCCACCATGTAAGACATGACTTTGCTCCTTATTTGCCTTCTGCCATGATTGTGAGGCCTCCCCAGCCATGTGGAACTGTGAGTCAGTTAAACCCCTTTCCTTTATAAATTACCCAATCTCAGTAAGCAAAAAGAACAAATCTGGAGGCATCACACTACCTGATTTCAAACTATACTATAAGACCATAGTCACCAAAACAGCATGGTACTGGTACAAAAATAGGCACATAGAACAATGGAACAGAATAGAGAACCTAGAAATAAATCCAATTACTTATAGCCAACTGATCTTCGACAAAGTAAACAAAAATATAAAGTGGGGAAAGGACACCCTTTTCAACAAATGGTGCTGGGATAATTGTCAAGCCACGTGTAGAAGAATGAAACTGAATCCTCATCCCTCACCTTATATAAAAATCAACTCAAGATGGATTAAGGACTTAAATCTAAGACCTGAAACTATAAAAATTCTAGAAGCTAACACTGGAAAACCCCTTCTAGACTTTGGCTTAGGCAAGGATTTCATGACCAAGAACCCAAAAGCAAATGCAATAAAAACAAAGATAAATAGCTGGGACTTAATTAAACTAAAGAGCTTTTGCACAGCAAAAGTAACAGCAGAGTAAACAGACAACCCGCACACAGACTGGGAGAAAATCTTCACAATCTATACATCTGACAAAGGACTAATATCCAGAATCTACAAGCAACTCAAACAAATCAGCAAGATAAAAACAACCCCATCAAAAAGTGGGCTAAGAACATGAATAGAGAATTCTCAAAAGGAGATATACAAATGGCCAACAAACATGAAAAAATGCTCAGCATCACTAATGATAAGGGAAATGCAAATCAAAACCACAATTCAATACTACCTTATTCCTGCAAGAATGGCCATAATCAAAAAATGAAAAAATAGTAGATGCTGGCATGGATGTGGTGAACAGGGAACACTTCTACACTGCTGGTGGGAATGTAAACTAGTACAATCACTATGGAAAACAGTGTGGAGATTCCTTAAATAACTAAAAGTAGAACAACTATTTGATCCAGCAATCCCACTACTGGGTATCTACCCGGAGGAAAAGAAGTCATTATACAAAAAAGATACTTGCACACACATGTTTATAGCAGCACAATTTGCAATTGCAAAAACATGGAGTCAAACCAAATGCCCATCAATCAACAAGTGGATGAAGAAACTGTTATATATATATATATACACACACACACACACACATATATACACACACACACACATATATATCACAGTATATATATATATATATCATCATATATATATTTCATCACATATGTATTTCATCATATATATATATGATGGAATACTACTCAACCATAAAAATAAATGAATTCATGGCATTCACAGTGACCTGGGTGAGACTGGAGACTACCATTCTAAGTGAAGTAACTCAGGAATGGAAAATCAAACATCATATATTCTCACTCATAAGTGGGAGCTAAGCTACAGGATCCAAAGACGTAAGAATGACACAATGGACTTTGGGGATTTGGGGAAAGGGTGGGAAGGGGGTGAGGGATAAAACAGTATAAATAGGGTGCAATGTATACTGCTTGGGTGATCGGTGCACCAAAATCTCACAAATCACCACTAAAGAACTAACTCATTTAACCAAATACCACCTATTCCCCAATAACCTATGGAAATAAAATAAATAAATAAATAAATATATAACGCACTCTCAGGTATGTCTTTATTAGCAATGTGAAAACAGACTAATACACTATATAGGCCTATTCTAAATCTTGTCAGAACATACCATTGGGTCTTATCCATCACTTATGGATTTGATGTTATGTCTCTTCTTTAACATTCCATTCCATTCAGTCCAGCAAATGCTCACTGAGCCCCTGCTATGTGCCAGGGCTTTGATGAATATAGTCAGATATCAAGACTGGAACTCAGAGTCCAGCAAAGGAGAGAAGTGTGGGCAAACAGTAACAATGTTGTCTAACAATGTTATAATAGAGGAATTGATCAAGACTTTTGTAACATGCATAGGCAAGCATGAGTTCTCCTGCAGTGGTTTCTCCTAGAGGGGTCTCAATGTGAAGAATGGGTCAGAGGAGGCCAGGCACAGAATGCATGGAACAGCATTCCAGCAGAGGAACAGCATAAGCGAAGACATGTGGTATTAAAATACATGACAGTCCCAAGTGGTCAAATATAATTCACACACAAGTGAGCAGCTGACAAGGAGCCCAGGAAAGTATGATGAGATGTTAGGTAAAGGACTTGCATGCTAAAAAATTTGTGTTTTTTTTTTCTGTGAACACTGAGAACCATCAGAGGTTTTTAAGCAATGAGGTGGCAGAATGAGATCTGACATGTTCAGAGGAGATATATTTGGAAATAAAGATATTTGCAATGACTATTTCTATTCGACTTCTTTTTTAAAAATCTCCTTGGGAGACCAGAAGGCACTGATAAGCACTGTCAGCAGATCTGCATGGGATAGGCCCAGGCAGATTACAGGACTTCTGGTCATTTCTGATAGTTTCTTAATCTTACAGAAAATCACAACAGCCTTTGTCTTTGTCATTCACCGTACTTTCTATTCCCTGCTTTGGTGCCTGATTCTCTGCCTCCCTTTAATCTTTTGAAAGATTTATGGCACCAGCACTTTTGCATGTGATGTGCTCATCTGATGTCAGTTACCATAGACGGAGGCTGGCAGAGAGATAGTCGGTTACAGTTGAGGACGTGTGACTCTATGTGAGGGAAACATTTCTCTGAGGAAATAACTTGGCATTTCAGCTTCATACGAGGGCCCATTGGGGAGAAGAGAGGATGAGATGCCAATTTGCTAATGGGAATCTACAACCTTGAGCCCCCCTCTCCACAGAGAGCTCAAACACTCGTTGGCGGGGATCGTTTGCATTTACTTACATCTCAGAGGCTCTGGTGGAAATACAATCTCTAAATATTGAAGGCAGAGCTGGAGACACAAAAATCGCTTTGCTTTTATTTGCCCCAAACCACATACACTCAAACAGATGAAATATGTATGAAGTGAGAACCATCTGTGGCACGTACAGAGTGTGTCCCATGGATGCATCCGGGGGCCTCATTGTGAGATTCGGTTACCTGTCTGACAGAGACAGAGAGCCAGTGGCAACTGCATCTTTGATTTGGGCTTTTTTTTTTTTGTCTTTCATACAATTTCTCTCCATGCAGTCTTGACAATGCCCTTTAAAAATGTATTTTAATCTTGGATCTCTCTGTCTACAGGATGATCCTCTGAGAGAGTCTCTTTTGGACAGAGGACTTGCAAAGTAAGACTAACACAGCTGGGGAGCACTGGGGATAGGTAAAAGTGGTGATGCAGGTTGTTTGCAGCAGGTGGCTACAGAATGGCTCAAGGCAGGGGTATCTGTCTGGTTTGCACGGGCACCTGATAGCCTAGCAGTGGGGCTGGGGTTTTTCACTCCAGTTGGGTTCCTTATGGTGGGGAGCCTCCTATTACTGTTTCTGCCAGTCTGGCATCAGAAGGTGAAGGGAGGAGCTGGCTATGGGATCACGCCTGGTGTATTGGAGGGTTGGGGGTGTGTATGGCACAGAGATAGGGAGGTAACATTACACATCCAATGTATGTGATGAGTCTTCAGGGTACTGCCATCCTTCAGAACAGCCTCCTGGCCTCCTGCCATCCTCTTTGCCCAACACACAAAAGCCCATCTTCTGTGTTGCTCTTTGCTGGAGATGTGTGGAGCTCATAAACTTCTCATGATCCCCAAACATTCTCAGGGCATCTTCAGATTCCATTCTTCAGCATCCTCCACCGGCTCCAGGGAGACAGGGATCCCAGCTCCTCCTCCAGGCTATGCTCTACACAATCTCCCTTCACCTTGCCTCAGACCCACCTCAGAGTTTGTACAGTTTCCTACCCAGCAAACCCTAAATTGGTACATGCCACTCAGAGAGGAGCTCCACGGTTTCAGGAAAATGAGCAGCGGGGATTCTGGGTGTGTGGGAGAATGACAGAATTAAAAAGGAAAGAGAAGATGGCCTGCCCCTCTACAGCTCTGCCTGAGGACAGGGTAGTGGGGAGGGTTGGAAAACTCACCCAGGTGCATCTCCATGCCTGGCAGTGACCCCAGACCTCTAAGGCCAGACACCTCCCTGCGAAGTTACATGATAGATAAAGAGAACTACGTTGGAAGGAAATGGAGGAAGCATGTCTAAGATCTGAAGACCCACTTACCACTCTGATTCTGCCACCTGCTGGCAAATCTACGATGCCATTGCCCACACAGCCGAGTCTGGACTTCCAAGCGCAGTATACAGGCCCTGCATGATCCCACCCCTGTTTATCTCTCCATCCTCACCTCCTTTGTGCTCCACTTCCCTCTACTCCAGCCATCCTCTCGCCCCTCCTCACTACCCCACCCTGCTCCCATGCCCCACACATACACAAACAATATCAGACAGTTTGGAATCTTTCAAACATCTCACACTGCTTCTGGCCCCAGGACCTTTCTACATACTGCTTCATCTGACCTCTGTGCTCCTCTATTCATACACTCCACAAAGCACCACGGAGGTACCAGGCACAGAGAAAAAGAAGACCTGGTTCCTGCTCTCATAAACTCACAAGAGAACTTTCTCTCTCCTCACCCACTCGGTGAACTCCTATCCATACCTCAGAACGCAGCTTTAACATCCCTTCCCCTGAGACTCTTTGCTTCTGCCTGGGGAAGAGCCTCCTCCCATCTCTGAAGCCCCTGTAATGTTGCTCTTCTCATAGAACAAAGAAGTTCTCTGACTCTCAGAAGCCTGTAGACCCTTCAGCACACAGCACAGTGCAAAAATCCTGTTTCGGTCTCTGTGGATAAAACTTGGCTCAGATTTTATTTGGGGCCGGTGTTTATGTCTCTCCAAGCATTACATGCACATAAATGTACATTTAGACATGCTCCCATACTTCAAATGCTTCTTGTGAGGATCTGTTGATGTTTTTGGTAGGCGTTAGATGGTAGCATTTTTTTTCATCACAAAAGGAACATGAAATGTAATAAAATTGAACAAGATGCAGCGTACATTTCTCCTTTTCTGTGGCATCTTTTCAGAAAAACTGTGGCCATGGAATTTAACCACCCATCTTAGTCTGTTGGGCTGCTTTTTAAAAATGCCTTAGACTGTGTAGCTTAAACAACAGACATTTATTTCTCACAGTTCTGGAGGCTGGGAAGTTCAAGATCAAGGTGCTAGCTAATTGGGTTTCTACTGAGGGCCTGCTTTTGGGTTCATGGATGGTGCCTCCTCATGCAACCTCCCATGGTGGGGAGAAAGAGAAAGAGCTCTCTGGTGTCTCTTATAAGGACACTAAACCTATCACATCACGGCTCCACCTTTATGACTTTATTTATCTTTAATTACTTACTTACTCCAAATATAGCCATACTGGGAGTTAGGGCATCCCTACATGAATTTGGGGAAGACATAATTTGGTCTATAGCACACCAGTGTTTTTTATTCTTTTGAAGCCCCTGCCTCACAGTAACCTGATCCCATACTGTTCAATTCCCAAATAAAAAGGGCATGCATGGCTGGTGCCTCTGACACTCAGTTATATTTTTAGGGAGTTCTTAAAAAAATTACTTCCAGAAAACTTGAAAAATATAAAATGTACCAAAAAAGAAAATCAAAAGTCACCAACAAATCCCTTAACCAGGAGACAACATTTTGATATGCATCCTTCCAGCTAATCTACATGACTATCTGGTTGTCTATCAATATTTTTAATAAATATTGTATCATCCTTTACAATCTTGTGGCTACAGATGGCCTATATACTAATTAGAATTCAGCTCTGGTTCTCTGTGGATGCATTGTGAACCAAATAACATACCCAAGGATCTGATAAACCAAAAACTGTCTTTAACATTAACCTCTCAAAGAATTATACAGATTCGCTTTTTTCTTTCTTCTTTTTTTTTTGAGACAGAGTCTCACTCTGTTGCCCAGGCTGGAGTGCAGTGGCGTGATCTCTGCTCACTGCAGCCTCGACATCCTGGGCTCAAGCAATCCTCCCACCTCAGCTTCCTGAGTACCTGGAACAACAGGCGCATGCCACCACTTCCAGCTAATTGTATTATTTGCAGAGACGGGGTTTCATCATGTTGCCCAGGCTGGTCTGAAACTCCTCGGCTCAAGTGATCTGCTTGCCTCAGCCTCTCAACGTGTTGGGATTACAAGCATGAGCCACAGTGCCTGGCTGAGACTCACTTTTTATCATGACATCTGTCACCAGGGACTTGATGTGGATGAACAATCGCACCCCTGCCCTCCCACACACACACACACACACATAAAACATGCTCCCCAGTCACTGCTTTGGAATAAAGACCAAATATTTACCACGGTCTGGAAAGCTCTGCATGGGCACATGCTGGCCCTATCTACCTTCCAGCCCATCACACACCAGTCTGCACCCCATCTTTCAGTCTTTAAGACGACAGCATGCAGGGTCCTTCCTTAGAGAAGTCTTCCCTGAATCCCTAACTAGCTCAAATTCCCCTTGTATGCACTCCTAACCTCTGTTTCTTAGCATTTATCTAGGTTGTAATTTCACATTTTTGCTTGTCTTCCCAGCTGAGCTATAAACTCAAATATAGTAGGCACTCAATATTTGATAAAGGAACACCTGAAGAGAACAATGCATACTTGATTTTTTACATTAGTGTTTTCTGATGAGATAAAGCAAAACTGAAGCCCTTTGTTTATTTCCTCTCTGAGATCACACAGCCAATTAGACATGTAAGGGGTTTGAGACCAGGGCCTAGGGCACCTCCAGCTGTTTATTTCTTGCAGAATGAAGCTTCCTCCCATAAACCAGTGACTGGGGATGAACTCAGGAGCTGCTTTCCCAAACTGAACTTTTTAAGCAAGGTCAGGAAATTGGGGGTTATTTTCCCAGGGAAATGTGGAAACTGCAAAATTATTGTGAACAGGGTAAAAAGTTATGGCTTATGTTTGAAGGAAATTGCTTTTCACTATAGAAAATTACTGCATGTTCTCTATCTCTGAACACAATTCCTTCTATGATTATGAAATCATATTCTTTTCTATGTATTTTTTCCCTTTGCTTCTGTCTGCAGTATACATCAAATAAAAGATTTTTTTTTAAAAAAGGGAAAGAAGAAGAGAAATAAAAAGAAGATACAATGACCAGGCAAGTTATTTATGAGAGTTCACCATCTGTTTCTTTCACAAATGCAATAGGCTTTTTAAATATAACATTTATTAATATCGATACTGGTAGTATTGAACAAAAAGAACTTTAGAGGGGAGAAAAATCAAGCAGTCAGTGATAAACATGTGCTAGGAAACAACTGCTGGCATGATCAGCATTTGGCTTGTTGAGGGTGGGAGCAAAAAGAGAGGTACAGACACTAATGACAGGCCTAGTGGTGGGGGCACTGGTCAGAGGTGCAGTGGCAGAAATCTTGGTGCACATGCTTAAGTATACAAGAAACATATCTTCTTAATTATCTCTCAGAACTTTCAACAGTAAACCTCACTTCTTTGTGAGGTAAGCATGCCCTATGTGCCATGTTAGTGCCACTGTCCTAAATCTCCAGGGTGTCAGGGCATCTGGGGGTTGGGGTTGTAGTGCACAGAGAAAGCATCACAGTCCATAGGTTGGCCCTCAGTAACCTGTTGATATGGCTGCTCAGATCCTGCACAGCCTGTGGTCTTTCAAACTGGGTGCCACATCATCGAGACCTTTCTTTCTTGAGTCTCACTGCCATCTTTCCAAAATACCAGGAAGCCAGTCAGTCCAGGAAGGAGGAGTCCACTGTTATGAGTTGAATTGTGACCTCCAAAAAAGATACGTGGAAGTCCTAACCCCCAGTACCACAGATGCAGTGGCTCACACCTATGATCTCAGCACTTTGGGAGAGGTAGAAGGATAGCTTGAGGCCAAGAGTTCAAGATCAACCTGTTCAACATAGCCAGATCCCATCTCTACCAAAAAAAAAAAAAAAAGCCAGGTGCAGTAGTGTGTGCCTATGGTCCCAGCTACCCAGGAGGCTAAGGCAGAAGGATCACTTAAGCCCAAGAGTTTGTGACCAGCCTGGGCAACATGAGATCCTATTATGCGTGCACATGGGCACACATAGGTGCGAGAGAGAGAGAGAGAAAGAGGGAACAGAAAGAGAGAGGGAGGGAAGGAAAGAGGGAGGGAAGGAGAGAGGGGAGGGAAGGAAAGGAAGGAAGAAAAGAGGAGCTAGGGCCTGCCACAGTGATTCACGCCTATAATCCCAGCACTTTGGGAGGTCGAGCAGGTGGATTGCCTGAGCTCAGGAGTTCAAGACCACCCTGGGCAACATGGTGAAACCCCATCTCTATTAAAATACAAAAACTTAGCTGGGCGTGGTGGCGCACACCTGTAGTCCCAGCTACTTGGGAGGCTGAGGCATGAGAATCACTTGAGCCCCAGAGGTGGAGGTAGCAGAGAGCCGAGATCACGCCACTGCACTCCAGCTTGGGCTACAGAGTGATATCCTGTCTCAAAAAAAAAAAAAAAAGAAAAGAAAAAGAAAAGAAAGGAAGGAAGAGCCAGGAAGTCTTTACAGAGCTAATCAAGTCAAAATTAAGTCATTAAGGTGGGCCGTTATGCAATATGATGGGTGTTCTTATGTAAATAGGAAACTGGACACAGAGACACACATGTAAAAGGGAGTATGATATCAAGACACACAGGAAGAAGACAGCCATGTAATTTAAGTGATGCATCATCAAATCGCTTGGAGAAATCAGGAATTTATCACTGGGCTAGTGAGCTGTCTCATGGACTCCAAGAACAGGAATGTGCTTAGGCTTCAGAAGCTCTTAGATCGGGGTCATATTAGTTTGGTAGGGCTGCCATCGCAAATACCACAGACCGGGTGACTTAAACAACACAAACTTATTTTCTCACTGTTCTAGAGGCAAGGCTCAAAGTCCAAGATAAAGGTGTTGGCAGCGCTGGTTTCTTCTGAGGCCTCTCTCCTTTGTTTGTAAGTGGCCGTCTTCTCTGTTTCTTCATGTGGTCTCCGTGTTTGTGTCCTAATCTCCTCTTCTTATATGACACCAGTCAGGTTGGATGAAGGTCCACGCTGATGACCTCATTTCACTTTGATTAACCCTTTGGAGACCCTGTCTCCAAATATAGTCACATTCTGAAGTCCTGGGTGTTAGGACTTAAACATAAATTTTTTAGGTGGGGTGGGAGGCAGGGGCGAGGCATAATTCAGGCCATTCTGAACCTCCATCTCTAACCCCTTCTTCTCCATTCAATCCATCTGTCTGAAGTCTTGCAGACATGGCTGCCAACAGCCCAAACTTTTTCATCTTATGGTTTCTGTCACTAGAAAGACTCTCCCATCTTTCTCATCCCAAACCCAGAAACTCCTGGGGAAGATACCCACTGGCCCAGGTGAGATCAGAGCTGTAGGGCACTATTTCCAAACTCTGAGTTTCTAGGGAAACGTGGTGGAAGAGATCCCCTGCCCACCCTCAATTTTGTGCAAAATACATGTAGAAAAACTCCAATTCCTCATTTTCTAATTGTCTCACCAAATCCAGCTTTTTATGCCAATCTCAATTCTTCCTTTCAGCAAAATTGATTAAGAAAACATTCATTTCTTGTGTAGGCTGTCTTGCCGAATGCTTGTTCCCTCAGGCTAGGTTATTTTAATTTTGACTAAGCTGAGAAGATGGAATCTGGGAGGCAGGAAGATATGCCTCCAGATGCCCACTCCAAATAATTGTTCTCCACTTGTAAAACTAGTAGAAAGTATATTCTCGCCCCTACCACAGATACATGCTGCCCACTCCACCCTCAACTCACATCTTAGAGCCCATGGGACTTTCCAGTAAGGTCCTGTGAGGTGTCCCTTGTCACACGTGCCACTCCCTACACTGTTTCTGTCCTGCTCTGAGACACAGTGACTGCTCTGAAGAGGACAAGCTTTTCTGGACCCAGAGCATACAGAAGACTGACCATCCCTGGGTTGTTACTACAGACTGAATTTTGTCTCTCTAAAACTGAAACCCCAACCCCCAAAGCAATGACATTTGGAAATGAGGCCTTTGGGAGATAACTAGGTTTAAATAAGTAATGAGGGTGGGGTCCTCATGATGGGATTAGTGCCTTTAGGAGGAGAGATATCAGAGCTTTCTCTCTCTCTTGCTCTCTTTCTCTCTCTGCCATGTAAGGACACAGAAGGCGGCCATCTATAAGCCAGAAAGTGAGCCCTCATCAGAAACCAGCCATGCCTGCACCCTGATCTCAGATTTCAGCCTCCAGAACAGTGAGAAAATACATTTCTATTGTTTGAGTCATTCAGTCTGTGGTATTTTGTTATGGGAGCCAGGGCAGGCTAATACAGTTGTTTTTTCCAATTCCTTCTTTTTACTTTGAAGGATTAAAGAGTTCTTTAGGGATAGAAGAAAATAAATGTAATATTAAATTGATTTCAAGTTTGTGTGTGAGAATGTTTTAACTGGTTTAGTTCCAGATTGTAAAAAAAGAAGAAGAAATGAGAAAGAACTCAGGTCTCAGAGGAAAGGTAACACCCTTCCACAGGGCTCAATATAACTTCTTTCTTTGTTTTCTTTTCTTTTCTTTTCTTTGCTTTTCTTTTTGAGACAGAGTCTCTCTTTGTCACCCAGGCTGGAATCCAATGGCGCAATCTTGGCTCACTGCAACCTCCACCTCCCGGTGATCAAGTGATTCTCCCACCTCAGCCTCCCAAGTAGCTGGGACTACCGGCACCTGCCATCATGTCTGGCTAATTTTTGTATTTTTAGTTGAGATGGGGTTTCACCACGTTGGCCAGGCTGATCTCAAACTCCTGACCTCAGGTGATCCGCCCAAGGCCTCAGCCTCCTGAAGTGCTGGAATTACAGGCATGAGCCACCATGCTTGGCCTTTTGTTTTCTTTAAAGCAGGGGTCAACCCTTGGGTGGGTGAGTCATCCGTGGTCAGAGCATTATAGTTGAAAGGCAGAAAAGCACAGTATTGGGCTCTGGATCCAGACTACTTGGGTTCAAATCCTAGCCTGGTGAGAAACTGTCACTCCGTGCCTCAGTTTCCTCATCTGCATAGGAGATAACATTAGTGATATTTTAGAAAGTGGCAGCTCCTGTAGGCACCCCATGAATGACACAGGGAACATGGTGAGTCTTGGGAGAAGGAAGGGGTGCTTGATTGGCCATCCTTGGTCATTCCCTATAAAGGCTGAGAGCACCTAAAGCCTATTTCAGGAAGGCTTCTGGCATTCAGAAGGGAGTCCTGATGATCAGAACATAAAGCCCCACAGGGCAGTTATCCAAGGAAACAGGAAAATTGTATATATGCATCCTATTAGTTTACACATGCTTCAACTATTGCTACCCAAAGTGTGATCTAAGGACCAGCAGCATCAGCATCTCTTGAAAGCTTGTTAGAAGTGCAGAATCTCAGAATCTCAGACTTACTGGAATCAGAACCTGCCTTTGACAAATCCCCAAGTCATTCATTTGCATGTTAAAGCATGAGAAGCATTGGTTGCAATGTTTCCCACTATGTTGATAACAACCATTTGCACCACCATTCCTAGAGGAAAGTGGAAGGAGTTTCTCTACTCTTTGCAGCTGATGAGGTTCCTCACACCTGCAGTCACTGGCCACTATGTGTCTGCGGAAAGAAAACCAAAGGACACCAGGGGAGCTGCTTCAAAAACATCTCTTTCCTGTAGGCTTTTGTTATATTCTCAGCAAATCCAATAGCAAGATATTGGGTTCTGAATATTGCAGTATGTATAAAATCATGACATACGTGAAATGTGTAAATCGAATATGCAGTGAAACTTGATCGTTTGCATGTAATACAACCCACTGGACCAGGTAGGGTGCACTGTCTTCCCTAAGCTTAATGCCCTCCCCCTTAGCCTCTATACACAAATTACAACCCCTTTATACCTCCATTCTTTCACTCATTGTACTGTTCTCTAATCCTGTTTTACTTACTCTTTGCCCTCAAGAGAGTGAGATCTTTGACAACTGGGCTTGTGACTTTCATTTCACTGTCTCCCACACCTAACACAATGCCAGAAACACTGAGATGTATGGAGTAAGCAGTCACCTAAATTTTTGTTGAAATGAAAACTGTCAACATAGAGTATAAGAAGACTAGACCACACCTTGTAAAAGATGTCATAGGAACCCTAGAATTTGTATTTTTGTGTAGGAAATTAATCTAGACATTGTCTATGTTTAAATAATCGATTTATTAGGAATCTAAGGATACTGAAATAAAATGCATCATGGGGGGAGAACAAGAATATACAATGTGGCAGGGTCAACCAAAGAAGAATTTCTGGATGGAAAGTTTGGGGAAGGGAATGCAATGGAAAACAGAAGGGATGGGTGTGGTCTCTCTCCAGCCTTGGTAAGTGCCATGAAGCAGAGTGGAGTATACCTGTGCTGGGATCGTCCAAATTATCCCAGAGTCTACAGCTTCTTGCCCACGTAGGCAGGGAGCAAAAGACTACCATGGAAGCACTTCAGCAATTCACATCCTTCCTATGATGCATGTCCTGAGCTTACAGGTTCTGGATGAGAGTTGAGGATTTCCTGTAGTCATTGGGATTGTCTCTACTGCTGCAAGGACTGTGCTTAGAATGACTCTGGTTACAACCTTGGAAATGTCTCCTTCATCTGTGAGTAACAGCCAAACCCAAAAGGATCATTCAAGCAATGTACACACTATGATTTTTCTATAGAAAAGAGAACAAAAGATAGACACGTGAGTCAGACAGATGGGGATCCCTGATCCAAAGCTATGCTACAGGATGTGGCCCCAATGTCTGACCAAGTGGGCCAGCTAGTGGACTCTGCTTCCTTGAATTCAACCAATCCACCAGCCATGGGTAGTGATGGGGCACACAGTATCCTCTGCATGGACCGGACTTGCTTTGCCACACTTACCTGTGGCTGTGCATGCATAGTAGAGTGTACCTTCTCAGCAGGCAGGTGGAGCCCAAGAGAGAAGAGCCTGTTCCCAAACTCATCACTCACATAGGGCAGAGAGGAGCTAGGGCTGCTATTTGAGGAAAACAGTATCCTTGAGTCAGTGTTGTTTCCACTTCCATGAAGCAGTACCCCAGTAACTACCCACCACTGCTCCTTTGGGGACCCTCCTGGGTCTACAGGTGAAAGTGCAGATTTACCCACCGCAAGGTTCACAAGTAGATCTAACCAGCACATGAATCAAAATCTCAAATAGGGCATTAATCTAAGGTTGAAAATTCACTCTCTCTTGTGTTTTCCATACCAAAATACATCATCCAATACGGCTCATCAGAGGTTCTGAAATTAGATTTACTGACAACATGAACATATTCCAATAATAAAAATGATTCTTTATTATTAAATTCTTGGGGAGAAATTTAAATCCAAGGACTAAATCCTCTTGTAAATGAAAGTCGAAAGAAAACAAATTTTTAAAACAAATGATGTTGCCCTTATGAGTCCCAAGCCCAAAATTCTTAAGTCGAAATTAGAGAGTTCTTGATTCAAAAAACAAAAACTCAGGTGAGGGTCAGGGAGGGGATTCAGGTTCTTTCTGCAGCGATGCTCACCTTCCTCTCATTGGGATGGATATGGTTTCTTCAAGCCTCAAAGTGTCGCATAATGCCATCTTTTTAGAGAATCCAAAGATGTAATATGACATATAGTTATTATAGCACTAGCTTCCTACCCACAAAATTTGGGAAACAAAAGCTCTCTCAGCGATTCCTGGAAAAAATTAGGTTCCTGGAATTAGTGTGTCATGTTGGCAAAGATGATAGCAGAGACTTGGGGGGATATCTGAGGAGGGAAAAAAAATTGCAGAGTTAGTCTTCCCAGGATCTTCACTAAAGGCCTACAGCTGGGATTTAAGCTGAGTTGAGATATTCTTCCATGCAGGGCATAATGGTGACGCAGTCTTAGGGAGGAAACATCTCCACGCTGAGCAAGGCCTTGTTGGAAATGTGCAGTGGTGGTAGTCTTAGGCACTGGGTCTTATTTGAGAAATTTATTTTCCTTCCAGCATATCTTGAATTTTCATTTCCCTTTGAGTGCTGTGTTTCTGACATCTCAGACGTGAATGGAGTGTAGGCTTTTAGGGACACTGAGCCCCAGATCCTTTCAGAACGGTGAGTAGGGAGTTAGTACTGGGCCACCATGGTGCTTTGCTTGTCTCTCACTACAGAATTGCTGAGGCCAGAAAACCTGCTTCCTGGGAGATCCCATTCACCTTCATGTTTGCCAGAGTTGGGACTTGGACTAGGGGATTCGTGCCCCTAACAGCTCAGGGATGTGTCACCTCTGTAGACCTAGGGTTTAACCAGATGACCTCTGAGATATCCTCAAGAACCAATGATTCTGTGGCTGCCGAGGTAACAAGTCCCTTCTGTTTTGTTCTCCAGACCTGAGCTATTTCTGAGTCTCAACTTTTGCCAGGTAATTCCTGAAGCTCCAAAGGCCCCTGTCCAACCAGCTTCCATCCAGAAAGCTTCACACCTTCCACCTCTAACTCCTGTTGCTGGCCATCCCATCCTAACTCAGCCTCACTTGCTTTTCACTGACTCCTTCCTGCCTTTCCTCTCCTTTCACAGATGTCTCTGGCCTCTGGAGCCTGGTCTCCTTTTAAATTGAAATCCTGGCAATCTCAGATCCTACTGCTCCACTCCAGGAGCCCCTGTTGCTTCCCCATCCCTTCCTCGGGTCACATAAACATCACAGAGCATCTCCAGGCCTCAGGACAGAAAAGGGATTAACCAAAATCTATTACACATGCCACTCATAGAAAGACATTTCTTTTTAATCCATGAGCCTGCCTAACACTGCTTTGTCCCCTCTCTGATGGCTTGCCCTGGGGATAAAACTGCCAGCTTCTCCAGTGAGGGCAGTTAAACTTTAAAGACCCTCTCATCTGCGGTGGCGTTGTGACCCCAGGGAAGATATTATTATTTAACACGAATCAGGGGCCTTCAGCTCCCTCATGCTCCCCACTGATCTCACTCTCACTAGTTACAGGCTTTGTACATCCCCTGCTGGCATTTCTGTATGATATCGCTGCCATACGGATGCTGATAAATGCTATATAAAAGTCTATTAAATTAATCTAATGGCTGCCATGCTGGTCCCCTAATGACACAGCAGACAGGAGGGTCTTTAAAGTATAAGTGCTTCTAGGAAGGCTCAAAATTGTTTCCTCCACTGGACAGTGGTTTAAATAAGCAACCTATAGCTATTAAGGGGATTTTCTCAAAACCTCAATTTTCTGTGCCCAAACTAGAGGCTCCATATAGGGAATCACTTTGCCAGGTTCCTGAAAACAAACTTGAAAAATATTCAGATTTATTAGTTAAATTTTCCCTTTTAGGGTTTTTCATCCCCCCTTCCTGTGTCCTTCTCACTTCTGTCATTTTCTCCTTCTATTCTGCCTTTTTATTAATCTACTTTCTGCCTCTATAGATTTGCCTATTCTGGACATTTCATATACATGGAATCATACAATATGTGGTCTTTTGTGCCTGGCTTCTTCCACTTCATGTATTTTCAAGGTCAATCCATGTTGTAGCATGTATCAATACTTTATTCCTTTTTATTGCTTATAATATCTCACTGTATAGCTATATCATATTTTATCGTCCATTTTTCAGTTGATGGACATTTAGATTGTTACCATTTTTGGCTATTATGAATAATGTAGCTATGAACATTTGTGTACAACTGCTTGTGTAGACATCTGTTTGTGTACAGCTGCTTGTGTAGATATCTATTTTCATTTCTCTTGAGTGTATACCTAGGAGCAGAATTGCTGAGTCATATGGTAACTCAATGTTGAACATTTTGAGGCACTGCCAGATGGCTTTCCAAAGTGGCTCCATCATTATACATTCTCACCAGCAGTGTTTGAGGGTTCCAATTTTTCCATGTCCTCACCAACACTCATTATAATCTGTCGTTTCAGTTCTACCCATCCAGTGGTTATGAAGTGATAGCTCACTGTGGTTTTGAATTGCATTTCCCTGATGGTTAATGATGTTGAGCATCTTTCCTTGTGCTCATTGGCCATTTGCATAGTTTCTTTGAAGAAATGTCTACTCAGATCCTTTGACCATTTTGCAATTGTCTTTTTTTTTTTTGGATACAGAGTCTTGCTCCGTCACCCAGGTTGGAGTGTAGTGGCATGGTCTCAGCTCACTGCAACCTCCCCCTCCCAGATTCAAGCAATTCTCCTGCCTCAGCCTCTGGAGTAGCTGGGACTACAGGTGCGTGCCACCATGCCTGGCTAATTTTTGTATTTTTAGTAGAGATGGGATTTCACCATGTTAGTCAGGCTGGTCTCGAACTCCTGACCTCAGGTGATCCACCCACCTCAGCCTCCCAAAATGCTGGGATTACAGGCGTGAACCACTGTGCCTAGTCTGCAGTTGTCTTTTTAGCTAACCTCTTGAGTCCGTCCATCTCTTTTCATCTTCCTAGTCAAAGATGCCATCATGTTTTTGCTGGACCACTACATAAGCAACCCAAATGATCTTCCTGTGCCCACTCCTGCTCCCTTCCAACCTACTCTTCATACAGCAGCCAGAATGTTATTTTTAAACTACAAATCTGATCTCATCACTTTTTATTTAACACCTTTTGGTCATTTCCCATTGCCCTAAATAGAGCCCCAAATCCTTCATGTGGCTCACAAGGCCCAGGGTAACTTTTCCATCCTATTTTGAACCTCTCAACCCCCCACTCTGTGCTCACCAACAATGACCTCCTTTTAGACTCTCAAATGCTCCAAATTCCTTCTGAGCTTCCACACATGTACATTCAATAGGTTCTAACTGAGACCTCACATGTGCCAGGCACTAGGATGGACACTGAACATGTTGCAGTAACCAAGTCCAATACATCCCCTGACCTCTTGGAGTGGGTAGTCTGGATGGGGAGACAGAGAATCAACCAGTAATTAAATAAATGGCTACATAATGCCAGGTGCAAAAGGTGCCAGGAAGGAAGAGTACAGTGTATTGTTCCCTCTGCCTAAAATGCTCTTCTTTCCCACCCTGTCCTGCATAACTCTTCAGCTAATGCATCACATCTTCAGAAAATGCCACCCTGATTTCCAAGTTATGTCAGTTTCCTGTATAATGCACCTTGTAACTCTTCTTCACAGCATATATCAGAAACATAAATCAATTATTGTACTTTTTATAATTATTTAACATCCTTCTGCCCCACCGCATCATAAGTCTTCTTCCCTACTGTGTCCACAGTACCTAGCACAGTCTCTGGAATGAATATTAAAGGTCTTGAACAGATATAAATGAATAAATGAATGCAGTAATAGAATAAGCGAATGACAGCTAGAACCCTAAGTGCCTAGCAACCCTCCAACAGGACATCTGTTGTCTTAGACTCCCCGCTTCTTTCACTGCCACTGCTCAAGTTCTGGAAGTGCCTTCTTTAACTTAGTCACTGGAATTCAGATTGTTCCTTTTTATTCCCTCATTCCTAATATGTGCCCAAGGCAGAACAATTCATCTGCCCTCTTCGTAGATGACTCATTAGTAATGTCACACTCAGACATACATTGGAGTGTAGGATCAAGGACAGCACTGCAAGACTGAGACAGACACTATATATAGCATTAATCACAGTTGGAGAGCCCAGTACATTCCAGAGACAATCATGAACATGACCTGGGCTTCCATCAGCCTGGCTGGCCAACATGTCGTTAGCCTCTTAATCTCTTATTTCCCCTTTATTCTGGGTCCAACCCAGAACCCTCTGTTGGCAACTATGTAAATAAAAAAGCTGAGATCCTCCCTGCCTAGGTTTCCAGGCATAATTCTTAGGCCAAGACAAACTGGGACCTAGGTACTTATGCCCTTCTCTAGGTCCTCCCATCCTCATGCCCTGAATCCTTCCTGTAGCAGCTCCTCCCTGGCCTTCACCATCCTAACCCATTTAAGGCCACCAAGTAATGCACCTAGCTGGAGCCTCCCCATCCACTTATCCCCGACTAACCCCCAGTTCCTCTTGTTCCCATTTCTCTGTTTCCTCATGACTTCTCTCACTCCACATTTTTAGGATCTCAAAGTCATCAATCTTTCATTAAATTTTTTTGATAAACCTTACTGGGCCACTTTTGATGAATATTTTGGTGAGTTTTAGCATACAAGAAAAATAGGATTGGGCAAAAATAGATACCCGAGATATGAATATATTTTTTCACTGGGCACTGACTGCATACCTGTTCTTCCTACAACTTGTCACTGTCTTCCCAACTTTTGCTGGTTCCTAGAGTTGGTTTTGGTTTTTCTTTGCTGATTCCTAAAGAGGCTGTATTTAGTCTCTGCTCCCCAGTGCCAAACACAGTGCCTGCAGGTGGTAGGTACTTAGTGCAGGTTTAAGGGAGGATAGACAGAGGATGGGAGAGATGAAGGGGAGAGGAAAGGGGAAGGGACAGTCTTAAGCTTATACAGAATTCTATTTCTTAAGTACACTGTCTTGAAACAGTGTAGCTAGTATGACTATCCAATACGTTGGCCAGTAGCCACATGTGGCTATTAACATTAAAATTAATTGAAATAAAAAATTCCATTTATCATCAGTCATATTTCAAATGCTCAATAGCCACAAGTGGCAAGAGCTACTGTATTAGACAAAGCAGATGTAGAACATTTCCATCATTGCAGAAGGTTCTATTGGACAGACCCTAGAAACCTCCTAAATGCCCATAAAAGTTTTGTTTTGGGGAAATAGGGAGGTGCTTGGTGGTGGTTTTGTTAAGGATGTGGTGAGAAAATGAAGACCCCAGATCTTAGACCCTGAATATAATGTAGGCAATTCTCTTTATATTTCTTTGAGAAGATAAGATTTTTGAAAAGAAAAACAAACAGAGAAATAGTTGGCTTATCTGAATTTAAGAAGGTAAAATAAACTTATGATTTCATGGACCTAAGGCACAAACTTGAAAAAAAGGTAAGCAAAAAAAAAAAACCCTTATAATTAATTACTCCTATTACTCTTAATTTTAACCTATGTTTGAAATACCATCGCCGTGCCACAGAGACCATATCTGTTAGGCAAATTAGCAAGCCCTGTAACAGCAAGGGAGCATCAGGCATAAAACCTCATTGATCTTAATCCACTAACACAGACTTTGTGAAATTGCAATTTTTTTAATGTACCAATTTAGTTAATTATATAGAAACTCTAAAGGAAATTCTCTTTTTAGGCAATCTTTAAAAAGCACTTAATGTGCACATATTATATATTTTTACACTTATTAAAGTATATTCCAGCAGAACTTCTGCTTAAAGAATTTTTATTAGCTTAGTTTTTGTTGTATTTACTCAAAAGAAATAAAGTAAAAACAAAATTCTTTAGCGCAGATTTTTTATTAATTAAGGGCCTCTGTCTGTACCTCCTGACCCCTCTCTCCTGCAAGCTCCATTCTGAAATAGTGAGATTTTTGGCTGGGCACTGTCCTCACGCCTGTAAACCCACCACTTTGGGAGGCTAAGGCAGGAGAATCGCTTGAGCCCAGGAGTTCAAGGCGGCAGTGAGCTGTGATCACACCACTGCACTCCAGCCTGGGTGACAGATCCTGTCAGAGAGAGAGAGAGAGAGAGAGAGAGAGAGAGAGGAAGAGAGAGAGAAGAGAAGAGAAGAGGATTTTATTGTTTTCTCAGACACTGAAAAAATCTGCTCATTCAATTGGAAAGCAGTGCGCCATTTTCTTTTTAGTCAGTATCTTCAACATAGTGAAGTAAGAAGAGCCTCCGCTGAAATTTTAGGAAGAAAGGAGCAGCGGAAACCACACACCAAATAGACAGCAACATATTCTCTGCAGAATAGCAAGAGGATCTGTGACGAGGAAACCAAGAGAACAGTCTTAACAACATATTCCAAACTTCCTGCAGTTGTTTATATCTTCAGACAGATGAGAAGTTTCTATATATAGCTGTGCTTTAGCAAAATACTTTTCAGCTCAGGCTCTATCCAAAGGATGTTAGGTAAAGCACAATGGACTTTTTGCAAATGAAGAAAATGGTTTTTTTTTTTCAGTTTGATAAATCAGATATGCAAGTCATTCAAGTGTCAGTTTCTTCTCCAAACTATGCCTTCCTCTTCCGTGTGGTGAAATCAAACATTGAATAATTAAGGCAAATATGAAATCATAAATAATTCAATACAGACCCAAGGCTGTGGACATCAGAGACTTGGCTCTGGCCCATTGCTTTGATTCTAAAGGTCCAGAGACATCCTGTTGACCTCTCTGATAGGAAGAATCTACAGTGCAGGGTGACCACTGACCCTTATTGAGATAAGACGTACCTAACCCTAAGTCTCAAACCTGAGAAGACATGACTGCCTAGAATATATCTGTGGCCCCAAGGTCCTCAGAAGTCTTGGCAATGCTTCCTTTCCCTGTAGTCATTAGAATACCATTTATATCTCCATGAACTTAGCCATTAGCTCCTTCCTGTCTTTTCTGAAATTACATAAGCAATGTGATACATATACTGAACTCCAGTCCAGAACTCTCATATGAACTCCAGGCTGCTCTGCCCTCAAACCCTGTTCCACCAATGGTCTTCCCCATCTCCGTAAATGGAAACTCAATCCTTCCCCTCACTCAGGCCAAAAACCTTGAAGTCATCCTTGATTCCTCTCTCATCCCTCATGCATAAACTCAACAAATCCTGAATCTGATCACTTCTTACATCTTCACTGCTATCACCCTAGTCCAGTTGGTCTCAATCCCATTTGGCAATTTTGCATCTCAGTGGACATTTGGCAATATCTGGAGGCATTTTGGATTGTCACATGGAGAGGGTTCTACTGGCATCTGGTAGAGGTGCTACTGGCATCTAGTGCATAGAGGTCAAGGATACTGCCAAACATTGTGCAATGCACAGGACAGCCCCCCACAACAAGGAATTGTCCAACATAAACTATTAATAGTGGTGGAGAACCTGCCCTGGTCCAAGCCACTATCTCTTCCCTGGATTATCTCTGTAGCCTTCTAACAGTTTTCTTTGCTTCCATTCTTGCCTCCTTCTCCATAATTATTCTCTACATAGCAATAAGAGTTATCCTGTTAAATAAGTCAGGTTTAGGGGAGTGGTAGGAATCCCCATAAATGAGGGAGCGCTGAGGTGCCTGGGGGTTCAGTACTATGTACTATCAGGCTTCTTAGAGTCTCTCTCATGCAATCCCACCCAATCATGCACCTAGAGCTCTAGTCCCCAAACCCAATCCTAGACTCGGGTCCCTTGGCTATTGGAGCCAAACATCTTAGCCCCCCCTCAATCCCAACTATGTGCTCAGGGGAGAAGAAAGAGTCAAGAGTCACATAGAGAGACTAAAGGGATTGAAGAAGTGGCTCTCCTTTAATACTGCTTCATCTTGGATCACTAGGGACCAGGTGAGGCTGGAATGTCCTGAGAACAGACCACTAGAAGGGCCAGGGGCACCAAGTCTTCCCCCTCACCCACTACTCCTAGCACAGACTTTCTAGAGACACTCTAAACAATGTGTTGGCTGCCAGCAAGGCTCTTTAGCTGTCTCTGTGAATAATGTAAAATGGAACATTTCCATTTCCATGATATCTATCTCTCCACAATTTGCACCCCCTCTTAGGATATTAAATTTCCTTGAATTCCTTCAAAATAAAAATGAAAGTCATAGTGTGCATTTGGGGAGTCACTGGAAAATTAGAGAGACCCCTGTAAATGCTGCCACCCTCAGGCAAGTTATAAGAAACACCCAGTAATAACTTATAATAACAAATGCTTGATAAATCTCCCAACTGTTGCATTTTAAAATAGCTTGGAAGAAAAGTAAAAGGATCCCTTATAAGCTGCTAATGAGTTATTGGCATCTTTCTCAGAGATATTCCCCGGGCAAGTTAACACCCAAATTAAACAGTGAGCTGAGGTAGATGCATAGTAGCCAATCCATCAATATTTTAATTATAAATAATGAGAACAGATGAACCTTCCCATCAACAGGACTTTGAACGAACAAATGAAGAAATCTGCATTCATGGCCCTCCTCTCTGCCTCAGCAAGACCTGAACTTAATATGGTTTGGAGGCTCTGGGCTGCTTTCTCCTCTTCTCCATTTTCCCTCCAGGAGCAAGAAATGGAAAAAGAGAAAAAGATACTACCTTCCTCCCCACTCCTGGCCTTTGAGGTGACAATGGGTGTGGCACTCCTGCCACACAATGGTAGAATGATCCTTTTCAGGATTTGCTGCTGGAAGGAGCTGACCAACTGCTCACAGCAGCCCACAGCTGGAGGCAAGGTCCTGAGCCTTCCTTCAGGGAGGCAGTCTGTGCCTCTCCTTAGGTCTTGGAGTGACTGATCCCATAGGGCCCACTTTTTTCTCCCAGTTCTCATTTTGCTGTATGCTATTCCATCCACTTCTCCTTCCCTTGTCCCAAATGTTATTTGCCAATGCTTGAAGTACATACTTTATATTGTTCATTTTTTTCTCAACATGTAGGTGTAATGAGGGGCTGAGTTACTGTTATTATTACTACTAATAAAAAATAGCTAACTCTTTTGAACTTTCATTAAGTGCGAAGCCCTGTTCTAAAGACTCATTTAATCCTTATACCGACGCTATGAAGTTGGAATGACACGGTGAGTTTTGAGGAAGTCCAATGATTAACCTCCCTGTTCCCACTGGAGCTGAGAACTAATTGATAGATAGACATGAGTATCTGGAAAATGAGATCAAAATATCCTTTATTACAATGTAGCCAATAAGGAGAGCATGGCTTAAGGCTTAGGCTTTCTAATGCTGCAGCCCAGTATTGGACTCCTCACCGAAGCCCCAGCAACAGGGGGTTATCACAGAATTGCTTCCAGATGCCTGGCCCCATAAAACTTAGAGCAGAGCTGAATGTGTCTTTCCTGTGAGCAACCAGGTTAGGAGCAGGCAGGGGGATGAGTGAATAGTGGGCAGAAAGAGGACAGAATTACCTGCTTCATGGAAACTCGAGGCCTGAGCAAAAAACATCCCAACACTATTGCTATTTCCAGGGCCATGTAGCTGATACACTACATGCAATGCACTTTTCCTGGCCAAACGCCATCCTTCCTGAGCCACAAGAGGAATCCGCACTCTGAGTTGCATGGGAGATGAACGAGGATGATGCCTCCCCACTCTCACCCATCTGGTTGTCAGAAGCCCTGGGACTTCCGGGCCTGCTCCTGTGTCTATGCAAGTCCATAAGCGTTAAATAGCTCCTGTCATTCTGGAACTGTGTTGCTCGATATTTCAGTCATACTTTTATGAATGAATAAATCTCATGGAACTCATCATTTCTGTTCCTTCAGTTTTTTTCATTTATTTCAGCACCCTCTGTGCCAAATCTTGTTATGACCCAGACTCTGTCTTGGTCGAAGAGCACACTGGGAATACCAGGACTTGCTTCAAATGGAAATGAGAGAAAAGCAACTGAGGCAGCAGCAGAAGGCAAACCCTTCCAGCAGCCCAGATTCAAGGCCAAGGGGTGCAATGAACTCAATTCTGATGTAGTGCAGGACTCAGGTCTGAGCCAAGGGTGTGGGGGCATGGAGAGGGCTTCTGGCAAAAATGTGGGTGCTTCATATTTAGCACTGTAAGTCAGGGAAGGATCGGAAAGCTGGGTCCAGCCCTAGAGGAAAGGGGCTGGAAGAAGATGAGAAGGTCAAGGCGCCAGCTGACCAGGGGTCTGAGATACCTGGGAGTCCCAGAGGAATTTGGAATGGAACCTGGGACAGGAGGATGGACTGAAAGCTAAACAAGTGACGGGCCAAGCACTCTGCTAGTGTAGGGAGGGAGGCAGGATGCAGCGAATTTAATGGGAAAGGGGTGCCCTTCCCTGGCCCTCTGGGTGTCCCGCTCTCCTGTATAAATAGGGATGAAGCCAGCTCCTGACCCTGAAGTCTTGGATCTCATTGGCTTAGAAGATTCTGAGCTCAGGAAGTGATCCCAGTAAGCAGAAGTGAGGGAGTAGAGGAAGTGATTTGGGAAGAGAAAAGTCCATGAAGGGCACATTAATGAGTGAGCTGCTGCTGTGGGCCAGTGGGCTCCGTCCGCCAAGGGTTCCGTGGGGAAGCTTGTGCAGCCTTCACAGAGTCACCTAGTGGCTCCGAAGATTCTTGTTCTTTTTTTTTTTCTTGAGACAGAGTCTAGCTCTGTTGACCAGGCAAGAGTGCATGGCGCGATCTCAGCTCACTGTAACCTCTGCCTCTTGAGTTCAGGCAATTCTCCTGCTTCAGCCTCCCAAGTAGCTGGAATTACAGGTGCGTGCCACCATGCCCAACTAATTTTTGAATTTTTAGTAGAGACAGGGTTTCACCATGTTGGCCAGGCTGGTCTTGGACTCCTGACCTAAAGTTATACACCTGCCTCGGCCTCCCAAAGTGTTGGGATTACAGGTATGAGCCACTGCGCCTAGCCAGCTTCGAAGATTCTTGGCTCAGAACAGAGGTGGACACAGAACACACGTGCAACAAGCTCTTAGTGATGGGAGTGGGAATGGGTGGGTGTGGTCACAGTTACTGTCTAATGGTATTGTGACAATTTATTTTCCAAAGCAGAACTCTTTGGAGAATGGAGGTGTCATTAATAATTACTAAAACTAATGACTAAAAATACTGATCTTTCTTGTGTCTTCCAAAAATAAATTGTCAAGCCTGCCTCAAAGAGACTGACTCCAGGAGCAGATGTTTTTCAATGAAAAACAATGATTTTGTGCTTCCTTCCCCTCCTGATCCCAGAGGCTTGGGTAGCAGAGCCCCTTGCTGCCCACCCCCGCCACATCTCAAGTTGCCTGTGTCCACCTGCATCTACCTGCATTCACCTGCGGCGGAGGTGGACAACTAGCTTCAGCCTGCTGACAGCTTCCCATCCCTGGCCTGTCACACTCTCTGCTCCTCTGCCTGAGGGCTTCTCACATCCCAGAGCTTGCTCTGATGTCAGGAACAACCCAGAAGTGTGGCAAATTAAGTCCCCAGGGAGGCAACCTTGTTTTTTTGTATTTATTTATTTATTTATTTTTGCAACATATAACCAATGGGACTGGAGTTGGCGAATTTGCCTCAGCCTCCCTGTGTTCTGGTGGGTGACTCTATGGAGGCTGCATAAGCTTCCCAGGGACCCCTTGACGGACTAAGCCCACTGGCCCACAGCAGTAACTCATGCAATAACGTGACTTTCGTGGACTTTTCTCTCTTCCCAATATCACTTCCTCTACTTCTGCTTCCTGGGATCACATCCTGAACAAACGACCTGCACCCAAGTCTTGTCCTAGGGTCTGTTTTGAGGAGAATCCAAGCTAAGACACTGGATAGCAATGGAAACCCCATTCAAACCTACATTGATTGAGGTCCTGCTTGTGCTAGACTCTGGGGATACAAAGTCCCTGCTCTCTAGAGAAAAAGGAGGCAGCCAAAGCAAATACATGTGCCAGGACCCAGTCACCAGAGCTGGGTCTCCCAGATGGCCTACAGATGGTCCTGCTCTCGTTTTCTTATCAAAGTGTAGTTATAGTTACAGATGACACTCTTGCTGCTAAGACCCAGCTGCTGTGGGCATCCTTCAGTCCACTTCCTCGGGGAATGCTGGGCAGGTCGTCCATCCATAGGATATTCATCACACTCCCACCATGCGCAACACTGCTGGCATACAGAGAAAAACAAAACGCAGTCCTGCCTGCAGAGCTCCAGCAGTTAAACACACGAAACAGGTGGAACCAGTTTGAGCCCAGGCCTCAAGCCTGTCTGATGCATCTATGTGCATGAGCCGATTTGCACGGCAGCAGGGGTCTGCTTGGAGGCGATTAGGGATTGGAGAAGACAGCAAGGGGCCCATTTCCCAACCCAGACTCGCAAACTATCAAAATCAATGAAAGACTAGGTCTTTTAACAAAATAGGACTTGCAATTGTATTACCCTAGTCACAGCAGTGATTTCCCATCACCTTTGCCATATTCTATTGGTTAAAAGCAAATCCCAGGCCAGGTGTGTTGGCTTAGGCCTGTAATCCCAGCACTTTGGGAGGCCGAGGCAGGTGGATCACTTGATCTCAGGAGTTCGAGACCAGCCTGGGCAACGTGGCAAAACTCTATCTCTACAAAAAAACACAAAAATTAGCCAGGTGTGGTTGTGTGCACCTGTAGTCCCAGCTACTAGCGGGGCTGAGGTGAGAGGATCACTTGAACCTGGGAGGTCAAGGCTGCAGTAAGCTGAGATCGCGCCACTGCACTTCAGCCTGGATAACAAAGTGAGATCCTGCCTCAGGAAAAAAAAAAAAAGCCAATCCCACATCCCCACATCCTGCCCACACTCAAGGAGAGGGATTACACAAGAAGGTGAGCACCAGGAACCATTGGGGTCATTTTACAATCCACCTGCCATGAGGGGTAGGGAGGTAGTGCCTGGGATTTTTACTTATAAAGGGTGCCATTTGTCAAAAGAGTGAATTAGGCTGAGTGCAGTGGCTCACACCTATAATCCCAGCACTTTGGGAGGCTGAGGCAGGAGGATTGCTTGAGGCCAGAAGGTCAAGACTAAAATGAGCTATGATTATGCCATTTCACTCCAGCCTCAGTGACAGGGCAAGACCCTGTCTCTGAATAAATTGATGAATTAATTTATTATTTCTTTAAAAAAAAAAAAGAGGGTCCGATTTGAGGGGCAAAGAGTAGGGTGGTGAATCTTAGAGTCAATGGAGATCAAAATAGGATCTGCAGAAAAATTTGGAATTTACCTCAGTTTAACTGTGGAAAAAGAGACTAGGCTGTGGAAAATGAAACTTGGGTTTCTGGGACAGAGGACAAGAGGAGGCCTCAGGGACTCTGAAGATAGTTCTGCTGCTTCTGTTCATTTGTTAGAAAAACCAAGTGATAAAATAGACCTGTGATCAAATCTCTGTAGCAAGGATGAAGGGGAGGAAAACACAGTTGTATTTTCGAGAGCAGGAACTGTGTGTTTTAATGGGTGCATTTCCATATTTGTTGAAAGCAAGAAGCAGGCCAATTGTCTCAAGTTCTGAATTTATTCCCTGAAGAAAAGACTTCAGCTTCTTCTGAGAGAAAATGGATAATCACAGGAGGCTTCAGAGGGCATACAAGTGAGGGCTTTGGGTTCAGAGACAAGGCAGCTGGAGGGCTGAGCAGGGTGTGGGGCGAGAGATGCACTGAGATAGGAGAACAGGGAACCACTGTCCAGCCCCAACCATGTGGTGTCTTAGCTCTGTGACACCCAGCCTGTGACAAGGCCTCCTCCAGCCTCCATCTCTGGGCCTATTCCATGGAAATGTCATGGAATGCTTATATTTCTGAGCTGTCCTAAGGACCAAACAAGAGCATTCATCCCATAGGATTTTAGAAGCACCTGCAAAGAGAAATATGACTCAGTCCCATCCTCCTTCAACTCACAGGCCTGTTGATTTGTGTGAACCTGCTTTATCAACCAGAGTGTGGCCAAAACACGTGAGACGTTCCCAAAAGACTACCTGTTCCATAGCACTGATACTATTCCCTATCTTGATACCCAAAGCAGGAGTGGGTGGAAAGTTAACTGAAGTGTTCACAGGAGTTCTGTTTAGTAGGACAAAGTCTAAAGTGTTCTAACATGACTGCTTTTTTTTTTTTTTTTAACCAGTACTACCCATTCGTTTCACAAGTATGTCCTAATGTAATTTTTTAAATCGATCTCGCCAGGTGCAGTGGTTCATGCCTGTAATCCAAGCACTTTGGGGGACCAAGATGGGTGGATCATCTGAAGTCGGGAGTGCCAGACCAGCCTGACCATGGAGAAACCTTGTCTCTACTAAAAATACAAAATTAGCCGGGCATGGTGGCACGTGCCTGTAATCCCAGCTACTCGGGAGGCTGAGGCAGGAGAATTGCTTGAACCCGGGGGACGGAGGTTGCAGTGAGCCAAGATCGCGCCATTGCACTCCAGCCTGGGCAACAAGAGCGAAACTCCGTCTCAAAAAAAAAAAAAAAAAAGATCTCAATATCATGGAAGTAGAGGCAGCAGAGAACCACCTATCACTGATATGTCCTTGAATCATACCCATAATCTCCTTGCATCTCAGTTTTTCATCTGTAAAATGAAAATAATAACAATAATACAATAATTATCCACTTCAAATGAGAGGCTCAAAGGAGAGAATGGGTATACAGTTGTTCCCTGAACTGAAATGAGAATACAAGCAGAAGCAAAGTGTGCTCTCTGCTGTGTCTGTTTCAACTCAGTCTGAGGATTCTGAAGATCCTAGCACCATGAAGCTGTAGTTGACATTTGTAGAGAACTTCATGATTGTTAAAAGTTATTCTTTCCCCCAAATACTGTGGCATCCTGCTCCTTCTGGCCTTAATGGAAATGGAATTGGAAGCATGAATGCTGAGATAATTGAAGTTAGAGTTTATCAATGTAAGAGCTGGAATTAGAAAACCTAAGACCTGGCACCCTGGTCCAGAGGCTTTTCCTGTGACCGTGCAGCTTTCTGTGCAACCACAGACACCATCGAAGGAGCACATGATCTGCAACGGCTTTCAGTTTCTGCACTGATCCTAAAGATGGCCAATGGTCACGAGGCCCTCCTGAGCTACAGCATCTTGGTTCTGAATTTCAGACAAACTTCAGCTGAGTTCTAAAGCAACCTGGATCCAAGTATGCAATTACTATATGGATCCAAATGTATGAAACAATTAAAAATACAATACGGGCATGATACTGTTTGTCCTTGGTTTTGCTGGATGACATCATTTTTTTTAATGGTAGGGGAAAAAGGTATGTACTCACTGTTTACTCAAAACCTACCACCTGCAGGCTCAAAGGAAGCTCTGGGCATCTGTCAGCAGTTGCTTTTCTCTAGTGGCCATTGGCTTGCCCCAAGCCAGTCAGTCATACCCTCATCTGGTTCCATTCAGACCAAGAGTGTTAAGAAGTCTACTGCCCCCACTCCCCTCCCCCAATATCCTTGGTCCTCATCTTCCTTTTAGTGATAGACCTCCAGTTACTAAGTTTTCACAGAGCCTACGGCCACTCAGGTAAAGATAAAATTTTGCAAGCACCCTTGGAGCCAGGCATAGCCACATGACTAAGTTTGTGCCAAAAGATTAGGAGCAGAAGCAGTTAATGCAACTTCTTTGAAAGGAAAGGATAAGCTTTTGACTTCCTCTCTCTCCCCTCAGACTAAAGTGTGGATATAGTGGTGTTGCTCTCCTTTAGATAGTGTGGACAAAAGTGTCACCCTAGGGAATAGTGGAGCAACAAGAGAGAAGGAACCTGGGCCTCTGGATATCCTTCTAGATCAGAGCCACAAATTCAGCCCAGCCATTATTCCTAGATTATTATGTAAGAAGACATAAGCTCCTATCACTGAGCTACTGTGTTTGGGAGTATTTTTGTTACAGCAGCTGAGCCTTTGACTAACACACCTGTGCATTGGTAAAGATATGGGCTGAATTATAGTGTGACTCCAATACAAGAAAAATATTAATTGATGAGCTCTTATGGATATTAGATCTGTGACCAGGACATTGAACATAAAAGAACATAATAAATGAGAATGAACTCAGAGATCATAGACTTTATTTTCATAGTCCTCACAATTTCCAGGCAAGTATTAATCTTGTAGACCACTAAGTACATGAAAACTACCTTTCATAATGGCAGATGTGGAGGAGGGCTGAGGAAGAAGAAAAATGTTGAACGTTCATTGAGCATTTACTATGTACTGAAGACTCTACTCCACATGTTATATCCTGTCAGTGGTGAAGGTAGATATTATCCCCTCATTCCCACTGCCCCATTCCCATCTTAAATGAGGACATGGGCTCAGCAAGGCTTGATTTGCCCAAAGTCAGCAAGTATGAGAGCCAGAATTTGAACCCAAATCCACTGGTGTCAAAGTTGCTTCTCAAGAATAAAGAATCAATAATAATAAAAGTGGGTTGCCATCTCATGACAACTGTGACCCTTCAAATAATAAGCACTTTACACTCATTTTAAAGCTCTGATAATACCAAAGAAGCACAATTTTGAGCACGTGAAAGGACCCTGTATTTTTTTCTGCAAAGTGTTGGTGAACGCTACCTTTCTTGTCTCTGTCACCTCTGCTTCAGGATGGGGACCAGGGCTAAGGGCTTTGTCTTCCTAGCACTCCGTCCATACGCCATTCTGTGTGGTCACACATCTCATCCAACTTCCTAGGACTCTCCATTCCCACCATGGTCAGAGTCTGGCACTCCAGTGAGACAGAGGGCTGACTTGGAGAAACCAAATCTAGAACCAGATGCACTCACTGAAACAAGTACCAGGAGGGCCAAACTGCCTGCAGGTGTTGGGATCCTAGATAAAGCCCTCACTCTCCTCAAGCTGGCGTTCAGTGGGGAGAGAGAGACAATAAACAAAACCAAATATGCAGCAAAGAAATTACACGGGTAAGGGGACAGAGACTGGGCTAGAAGGTGGCTACTTTACATCAGAAGGTCAGGGAGTGCCTCTCTGAGGACACCAAGGATGTTTCACCTGAGCAAAATGAGGAAGTAATTTGTGCAAAGTCAACAAGTTCAGTTACCTGAGGTAAAGGTGTGTGGATTGGGAGACATCAGGAAGACCGCCTTAGCACCAGGGCTGAAGGAAGAGCTCCTGGATTCCCTGTTGCAGTCTCTCCTCTTCATGGTCCTGTAGTCCCCGCAAGGTATGAACTGGGAGCACTCTCCAGCCCAGACCAGGATTCCATGACACGTCCCCATTCCCAGGTAGCAGCTGGGAGAGACCAGGCTACAGAGCTGGTTACCAAGACAGGGAATGAGGCTGGGACACTGACACCAGTCATGAGTGCTGGATGGGGAGTGGGGCTCAGGAACCAATAGGTAGGCCAATTAGTAGAACTGGGACTTCAGTGCCAACAAACAGCAGAGCAAACAAACAGCAGTGTCTGGATGTAGAATTTCCAAGGAAATGCATGATTATTCAGCACAGTTCACACCGCCCTCACTCCCACACAAAATGTGCATTCCCTCTGTCTTTGCCTCTTGCTTCTCTCCCTTTTGTTTACTCTATTCCAGGCACACCTGCCACCTGGCCTGGCTCATGTCTGCCTCCAATGCTTGAACTTGCTATTCCCTCTTTCTGGAATTCCCTTCCTTCAGATGCCCTCAGGGCTCATGCTGTCACCTACTTCAGGCTTTGCACAAATGTCACCCTCCCAATCAGGCCCATGCTGGCCACCCTCTTCCAAATTGCAAACACTAGACGGAGGAAGAAGCTCCCTGGCGAAAGGAGAGGACTTCTGTGAGGGAACCTGGCTCAGCCAAGGACAGAAACTATATGTCACTTAGGTGCAAGTCAGGCAGTTGAGGAACCCATCCTGGCACCCAGCATTCCCTTCAAAGTGCCTTGGGAGAGTTAAGGAACCAAACTAGAACTCCACCATTGATATACCACTAACACTGGGGTCTGGGCACATGAGTTTTGGGTTTTCTTTGTGTGTGTGTGTTTTTAGGGGAATATAGACAATACATTCCCAAAAAGGTCCAAAATTTAAAACATACCAAGGGACATTCAGCGAAAACCCCTCCTGTTCCTCTTGCCTTTTAACTACCTGCTCCCTCCACCGGAAGCCATAAATCTTATCAGCATCTGGTGTATCTTTCCAGAAATATTTTATAGATAACAAACCAAAGATGTTTCTATTCCCCCTGCCCTTTATCCAAATGGTGGCATCCTATACATAGCCTCTTTGCTTTTTTCACTGAAATGTCTTAAAGATTTCTCCCTCTCAGCTTCTTCACTCCTGTCACAGCAGCTTAGTAATCTCTTTAGGTGTGCTATCATGTTTTATTTAAGCAGTTCCCTTTTGATGAACATGTGGGCTATTTCTAATCCTTTGTTGTCAAAAACAGTACTGCAGAGAATAACCTTGAACACAGATCATTTCACCTTGGGTAATTCTGTTGGGATTGCTGTACCCAGGGTGTGAGCATTTTCAGTTTTGATCAACAGCACCAATCTGTCCTTCCTAAGGAAGACCCCCTATATAAGCAGGCAACTGAAATATGAGTATTTCAGCACAAAACCCACACTTCAGTGCTCAGGGCTTGGCACCTAGTTGGAGCTTAATAAATGTTTGTTAGGCGAGTATATGGGAGGATGAGAGGATGACTAGATGTGAGGCTGGGTAGATGGATATACAAACTAATGATGAAATTCAAGACAGCGCAAGTACTACCTCCTTCCAGAAAGTCTCTCTGAAAACATGCCTACACTTACTCCTCTCTTTTTTGTTTTCAGGGCCACAGAGTTTAAGACTTAATTGTTCTCTGCTTCATATGTGTCCCTTTTGTGTCCTTAAATTAAGGGTAAATTCCCGGAGGGTCAGGACTACAGAGACTGGCAGGAAAGAGCAGAGCAGATGGAATCCCAGCTCTACCGTGTACTAGCTATAGGACTCCGGGCAAGTTGCTAAATCGCCCTGGCACCAGCTGCCTTGGATGTCAAATGGGGGTGATTACACTTGTACCTACCTACCCCATAGGTGGTGCTGAGAGAATTAAACATGCTAACGCGAGTAATGAGCTTAGAACATGCTGGGCCAACAGCAAGCCCTCGGCAAATGTTTGCTGCTGATCGTGATCGTGTTTCTGTTGTATCTCTTCCATTGCTTACAGTAGTGGTGGGCACACAAAGAGATATTCTGCCAGTATTTCACCACTGATTCTATACACTATCGTGAACAATCAGTTTTAGTTGAACCATGCCATTCTTCCAGCATGCACATTGCTTTTGAATGCTGTTGAATATCTCAGCGCTTATCTGCCTAGCTTGAGTCAACACAAGTATACATTAACTTATTCCATGAATATTTAATATTCTCAACCAGGAGCCAAGATTGGAGCCGTGAACAAGACAGCAAAATTTTTGCCTTCATGGGGGCTTCATTTTAGTGAAGGAGACACAGCCGAAGGAGCTAAGTGAAAGAGGCAGCCACTCTGGGGAATTCACTGCATGAAATGACTGTGTTTTGAAAGTTTCAGAGGCAAAATTATCCAGATTGTCTGTCAGCATCTCCCAAATGTACCTGGCTGTTTGCTTTGCTCATGAGTTCATTCATTTTAGCTATGAAGCTTTTACCCAAGTGCTTGGAATTTCCTTTCTTGAACATCCCTTTAATCAGATCCATTCCCCTCCTCACCTCCTTGATCATTCTTCTCCAGCATAGTTGCTAATGATGTGTGCATGTGCCAGACTTGCACAAACGTTGGGCTGCCAACCACTCTGTGCCTGTTAATTCCATCCTCAGCTCAAGCCGGGATCCTTGAGTTACAACAGATGCTTCTTCCCTGGGGCTTCAGCCCCCATCGATCAGCTTTGTTGATGAGGAAGAAAAGTTTCCTCCTTGACTGCCATTTGAATATAATTTATTGTGTTCTGAAAGAAAAGTGGAAAGACGAAAAGGTATGGATGGGCAATAATACAAATGAATTGTGATGGATGATACTAAGATTTCAGTTTCAAAGGAATATGCTTTTAAGTCGATAAATGATTGCAATGGTGAGACGAAGTCTCCACAGCTGTGCCAAATGGGCTCCTTCAAAATGGCCAGAGTGCCTATTGGAGTCCATGAGGGAGTGAGATGAACAATTACGATAAAGAAAATAATAAAATGAGCACATGGTGTTTAAGAGAAACAACACCATAAACAGACTGTGGATTTTAATCCAGGCTCCAATCTTGAGCAAGTTACTTAATGGCTCTGTGCCTCATTTTGTCAGGTGTAAAATGGGAATTCTAGTACCCGCTTCTAGCAGAATTGTTGGGAGGATTAAATGAGTTAAAATACAGGAAGTCATTAGAACAGTGTCTGGCATGTAGTAAGCACTAGACTGATGTTTGCTCTGTTTGTTGTGATTAGTGGTGAATTTTGCACTCTACCAGGTCCTGAGCTAAGCCTGTCTGTCCACGACTTCACTTCACTATCACCACCACTCTCCCTGTGACTGTCATTGTGCTCACCCTTTACAGGGGGAAATGGGTGGAGAGCTATGCACTTGTCTTCCAAATACAGAAGAATTTCTGACTTTGCTCTTATCCTCGCTTAGGCTTTTGTTTTTGTTTTGTTTTGTTTTGTTTTGTTTTTGGAGATGAAGTTTCGCTCTTGTCGCTCAGGCTGGAATGCAATGCTGTGATCATGGCTCACTGCAACTCCCACCTCCTAGGTTCAAGCGATTCTACTGCCTCAGCCTCCCAAGTAGCTGGGATTACAGGCGCACACCACCACGCTAGCTAATTTTTGTATTCTTTAGTAGAGACGGGGTTTCACCATGTTTCCCAGGCTGGTCTCGAACTTCTGACCTCAGGTGATCTGCCCTCCTCAGCCTCCCAAAGTTCTGGGATTACAGGTGAGAGCCACCATGCCCAACCTCTCACTTAGGTTTTATATGAGTGTCTTCTGTTTATGTATTTGCAGTTCCAATTAGGTACAGGAAAAAATTTTAAACACTGGAAATAAATATTCCAAGCTGTTCATAGTGGTTGTTTCGAGGTGATAGGATTATGAGAGGCTAGTTTTCTTCCTTCTACTTTCTGTATTTTGATAATTTCTAAAACTAGTTGTGTGTGTATATGTATATGTGTTTATTTACAATAAAATGTAGAAAATGAATGTTTAAATGTAAGAGAAGGGCAGATTTAGTTCACCTCTTTCTTTTCCTGAAATAACTCAATCAACTTCCTCATCAGAGCACGTTAATAAGAAATCAGGAACTTAGTGTCACATACAAGACCAAGACTAGCTCATGCTGGGCCTGGTCGTTGAAGAATTATTGCTATTTCTGGGGAATTTCTTGGTCTATGAGATACCTAAGCCCATACAACAACATAATTTTATATGATGAATTATGTAGTTATATACAGGCTGTACTAAGAAATGCTACATCTGAGATAAAGGTGAGTATAATATCATAAATAATTTAAAATTAGAATGAAAATAAATAACAATAAAAGCAACAGCATATTTCCTATGTAAAGAGGAATTGCTTACATTTCAGGTGGTTTGTGAGTTTCTTTTGAATTGAGCACTTCTATTATCTGAGTCCTGGCCTGAATCTGAGGTTAATTATATGTTACCTTACAGCCGTAGAGACCATTTGTCCTTTAACAATACCACTCAACTTTTCATTTATCTTTCCTGGTTTCCTGCTCACTTGAAAATCTGTTGAAAAGACATTATAGGTTTCATAGCTTGGATTAAAAGGAGAAAAAAATAAAATAAAGGTAGTCCTACTTCACACTAACCTTATTTAAGAAAGCAGCAAGAAAGCTCTAAGGTCGGCTGTCTGAGCTCAAGAATTCAGGGGCAGGGGCAGTTAGAGGTCCTCCTCGTTCAATCTACAGCCTCAAAAAATCTTAGGCCTCTCATGGAATATAAGTAGTGGTAATGGGAGGAAGGCATATTCTCTCTCTCTATGGCCCCCCACCTCAATTTCGCAACAATAGGAACCTAAGAGGAAAAAAATAATTGTCCAAAATGTGATAGAACCTTTTATTAATATGTATTTCCAAAATACTGCTGTACAGTAAATCACCCAACTACGTAGTCACTTAACAAAAAACAACTGTTGACAAGGATGCAGAGAAAAGAGAACACTTTACACTGTTGGTGAGAATGTAAATTAGTACAGCCTCTATGGAAAACAGTATGGAGGTTTCTCAAAGAACTAAAAATAACTACCATAAAATCCAGCAATTCCACTACTTAAAATCTACCCCAAAAAATTATTATATTAAAAAAAGACACCTGAATACACATGTTTATAGCAACACTATCTACAACAGCAAAGTCATGGAATCAACCTAAGTGTCCATCGGTGGATGATTGGATAAAGAAAATGTAGTGTGTCTACAGAGTGGAACACTATTCAGCCATAAAAAAATGAGATCATGGGTTTTTTTTTTTTTTGCAGCAACATGAATGAAACTGGAGGCCATGATCTTCAGAGAAACAACTCAGACACAGAAAGACAAATACTGTATGTTCTCATTTGTAAGTGGAGCTAAATAATGTGTACACATGAACTTAGAGTGTGGAATGATAGACAATGGAGACTCAGAAGGGTGGGAGGGTGGCAGGGGATGGGTGATGAGAAATTAATGGGTATAATATACATTGTTTGATAGATACCCTAAAAGCCCTGACTTTACCACTACGCAATATATCCGTGTAACCAAAATTACAATTGTACCCCATAAATTTGTACAAATAAAATAAATAAATGCACATAACTTATTTAACCACTTTAGACTGTTTCTAGTATTTTACTATCATAAACAGTGCACCAAAGTCATTGTACTTTGTCATGTCACATATGTAAATGTATACATATTTGTAAATTCTAGATATGGCATTGCTGGGTCAAAGGGCATAGGCATTAAATGTGTTTCATTAACAAAAAATGGAAAATGAATAAATAATTTTTAAAAACAACGTAGGCTGGGTGCAGTGGCTCACACCTGTAATAGCAGCACTTTGAGAGGCTGAGGTAGGCGGATCACTTGAGCCCAGGAGTTCGAGACCAGCCTGGGCAACATGGCAAAACCTTGCCTCTACAAAAAACACAAAAATTAGCGGGGCATGGTGGTGCACACCTGTAGTCCCAGCTACTTGGGAGGCTGAGGCAAGAGGATGGTTTGAGCCTGGGAGGCAGAGGTTTCAGTGAGCTGAGACTGTACTATTGCACTCCAGCATGGGTGACAGAGTGAGACTCTGTCTTAAAAAACAACAACAACAACAACAACAACAAAAAACACCTACTTGCTTAAATAGCAATTAGGTATGATTTCTCAGCTAGACAGTTCTGCTTACCTGTACTGGGCTTAGCTAAATTTGACTGGGCTCCCCCGGGCATGTGTGGTCAGCAGGTTTGGGGTCTGGGCCTCAGTTCGGTTGACTCGTTCCTAATCCACATGATTCTCCAGCAGGCTAACTCAGTCTAGTGGACATGGCAGTTAGATAGTGTTCCACCAGGGAGAGAGGATGTGGGCACAATCTCCTAAATTCTAAACTCAGAACTAATCCTCCATCACTTCTAATGCATTCCATTGGCCACCCCAGATTCCAGATGGGGAATAGTCGTAAAGTCATGCTGCAAAGGGTATGGATACAAGAAGGGGGGAAAATTGGGGCCACGTTTGCAATCAACCTACCACAAACTGGAAACATAACGGTACAGGAAATAAGCAACAATTATGAAATATGCTTCATTGTTGTAATTATCCTGAGACAGTGTAGATCATAGGATTTTCACCAAGATGAAAACCAAAAAGTACTCAAAATTTTAATTAAGGACCATCTGAGAAGACACGGGAGACACTCATCAGATCTTGTCCCTGACCCACCCCCTAAGAGGCATTTCCCGCTCTGGAAGAAGAGTCCTTTGATTCCTGATGATTCTATGGAAGATTACTCCAAGTCTGGGGCCCCTTCAGAATGAAATCATAGCAGCCCTGTGAGGTACCCAAGGTGATCAATTATTTCTGCAGTCCTGAAGGAGCACAGAGCAGTGAGATCATTGAAGTTGTTTCAGATGTCTTAACAAGGTCTCCTGATCTCAGGCTTTGTTTGACATAGTCAAGTTTTGACAAAAGGTAGAAACATGAAATTATGCTGTAGCCTGAAAAAATTCTCTTTTAAATGAAACCCTAAATTTATATTCAAAACTGTACGCATACTGAGATTGAAACCATGTAAAGCTATGTACATAAAAAGACAAAGGTAAACCAGGAACACACAAAAGGGAAAATAATTATATTCAGATGATGCAGTGGTCGTGTTTTTTTCATTTTTCAAAATGTTCTTTAATGCTGGGGTTATACTTTCTTACCATAAAAGGGTGGGGGGCTGTAAATAAATTGAAAGCAAAGATTAACAAGCATTTATCTTCAATAGTATACACATTGTAGAACAGTGAAAGCTCGGTATTGTCTTTTTATTTTATAATCTTTAGGCTGACAATGAAATATTCAAATGCCAAGAAACACAAAAGCAGTTCAGAATTATACTTGAGGAAGAGCTATGTGACTCCACTATCATTACTTAATTCGTACAAAGTGCCTTAAATAAATGGTTTTATCTTTATCTTGTGATTTTTTATTTAGTAGATTCTATGAATCTGTCTAATGATGACAGGCCAGCAGGGCCCATGTGCTGAAGCATATCTAACAATGCAATCACAGTAATTTGAAAAAATAACAAAAGAATAATCATGGCTATATATTCTCTGGCTGGTTTTGAATTCAAATGCAAAAATGTGGGTAAATGTTCAAAATTAATGTATCTAAAGCTAAAAAGAAAAACCTGGCTCACTAGGAAACATTTTAACTTAGAGTGTCAAATAATAAAGTTAACTCAACATAAAAGCAAAGGAAACATATTTTGTGTTTTGTTTTCCGGGGCTGAACACAAAGCTTTTAATATTAGTCAAAAGTTTGATAAAAGGATGCAGCACTATCTGAATCAGAAAAGTAGTTTTTGCTCTTACCACTATTGAATAGTTTGTAAGGAATGAGTTGATGATTCCAGCCTATTCTTAGATCCCTCCCCTGCCTCCTACTTCCCTACAGAGACCAGAAATAACCACAATAGGAACATTTTCTATCCATGCCATACTGGTTCCTTTCAAGTTATTTTTATATACATTTTCTCATTTAAGATTCTTCCAGACCAGTGGACTAAATAGCACAGACATTATCATCTCCATTTACAAATAAGAAACCAAGACCCCCCCAAAATAAGTAACTTTGAGATTACAAATATTTTAAGAACCCTGATCTGATCACTATACATTATATGTATTGGAGCATCACTATGTACTCCATGAGTATGTACAACTATTTGCCAATTTAAAAAATAAAAATTTTAAATTTTGAAAAGTTAAAAAAAAATGTAAGTAACTAGTTCAAAGACATACAACTGGTAAGTGGCAGGTTAGGTTCATCCTTATAAGCAGCAGAAAAGGAGGGCACTTAAAGATGCTGCCTGTCATTAAGAAAAGATGTAACATATTAGAGAGAAATTTAAAATATTAAAGCAAAAAAAATGCCTGTAATTCCACTTACTAGAGAGAGCCACTTTTAACACCTTGACATAGCTCCTTCCAGCTATAATGGTCTAGCTTTGTATTTCACCGAGCAAACTGAATCAGTAAAAAGAGAACTTCCACATTCTCCCCAACCAGTGTACCAACCCCACATCTGTGTCTATATACCCTGCCTTCCCTCCTGGTACAAGGGATGAACTGACCATGTTCCTACTGTTTATTCTGCGCTTGATTTTATTTTCTTTTACCTACTCAGAGATTCATTATGCAATTAGCTCCTAATCAGTGGTTCCCCCATGCCAAATGATTTCTATCAGTAAGCAAACATAGTGTAATCTCTCCCATCCAGAACAAAGAAACAAACAATGAACAAATATCTTTGTGGCCCCCACATCCTTCTTTCACGGAAGCCCTGTTTCTCTGCTCTCCTTTTTAGCACACAATCTTCAAAGTTGTCTAGACTCCCTGGCTCCTGTTGTGCCTTGAACACACTCCACACAGGCTTGCATTCCTGCCACTCCACTAAAACTGCTTTTGTCCAGGCCAGTGACCTCACCATGTCCAAATCCAATGGTCAGCCCTCAGTGCTCTTCTTAATCCTGCAGGAACACTTGACATCTATCCCACTTTCTTTGAAACACGTTCTTCTTTTGGTTCCCAGCACACCAACTTTCTTGGTTTTACTCCTATCTCCATGGCCACTTCTCACTTTTGCAAGTTCTTCCTCTCCCCAACCCTAAGATTGGCCCAGTGCTCAACCTTTTCACTTGCTTATCTCTATACCAACTTTCTTGGTGATCTCTTCAGTCCCAGGACCTAAAATTACCACCTATATGTTGATAATCCCCATATTGTATCTCCAGCCCTGATATAAATTTCTCCCCTGAACTCCAGAATTACATATCTCCACTTGGACATCTAATAGGCATCCCTGGTAGGCTCCAATATGGCCTTACTGTTTGTTTATAAGTGGTATCAGCTCTGATTCATTGAAAATCCCTTCTGATTAACCAGCCTGTTGGACACCAGTTGATACTTTTAAATATAGTCCTTTTGATGAAGCCATCTCAACTTTAAAATGGCCACACTGAAATCTTGATTCCAGCCCGCTAGTACTCCATTTTCTCACAGTCTTTCCCATTTCTGTAAACATCCTTGGACTTACCGTTCCCTCTGCCTGGAAATCTCTTCCCCCAGATACCTGCTTGGCTTGCTCCTTCACTTCGTTCAAGTCTCTATTTAAACAGCAGCCATGAAATCCTCCCTCAGCACCTACTTAAAAGAGGGGCTCCCCATTCTCCCCCATTGTGCTTCATCCTTGGCCTTTTCTGTTTTGCTGTGTTGCTCTTTTCATTAAAGCACATATGAGATGATAAAATATGGAGGGAGGTTATATATGATACGGCAGATTTGCTCATTCGGTTGTTTGTTTACAGTCTTCCCCCACTAAAAATTAAGCCTCAGGCAGACAGGGGCATATTTTAGATTTTCGTTCGGTGTTTGATACTCAGGACCTAGAAATATGTTTTATGAACAATAGGCTTTTGTTTTCTCGGGGGAGACAGAAATTGAACAAATGACTAGGCAAATGTATCATATTATATGTTATATAATTGAATGATTTCAGCTAAGAAGAAAAAAGAAGCAGGGAAGGGACTAGAGAATGAGAGAGACATGGGGGTCTATGTACATGCACACATACAACACATGATTTAGAAAAATAGTACCAAAAAGGCCATTTGGTTACCTGCTTTTTAAAAAATAGTATATATATATATTTTTGGCCAGGTGTGGTGGCTCACACCTGTAATGCCAGCAATTTGGGAGCCGCCTGAGGCAGGCAGATCACTTGAGGTCAGGAGTTGGAGACCAGCCTGGACAACATGGTAAAACCCTGTCTCTACAAAGAATACAAAAATTAGCCAGGCATGGTGGCACACGCCTGTAATCCCAACTACTCGGAAGCATCGCTTGAACCTGGGAGGTGGAGGTTGCAGTGATCCAAGATTGTGCCACTGCACTCTAGCCTGGGCAACAAACAGAGTGAGACACTCTCAAACGAACAAAAAAACAGTATTTTTAATGACTACATAAGGTTCCATTGTATAGATTATTGTTTATTTAACCAATCCAGCATTGTCAAATATTTAAATAGGCTCCTTTTTTCACCTCTATAAATATTAGTTAGGTTTTTTTAAATTTATGTTAATTTTATTTTATAATTTTTTTTATTTTTCCATAAGTTATTGGGGTGCAGGTCATATTTGGTTACATGAGTAAGTTCTTTAGTGGTGATTTTTGAAATTTTGGTGCAACCATCACCCGAGCAGTATACACTGCATCATATTTATATTCTTTTATCCGTCGCTCCCCTCCCACTGTTCCCCCCAAGTCACCAAAGTTCATTGTATCATTCTTATGCCTTTGCATCCTCATAGCTTAGATCCCACATATCAGTGAGAACATACGATATTTGGTTTTCCATTCCTGAGTTACTTCACTTAGAATAATAGTCTCCAATCTTACCCAGGTCACTGCAAATGCTGTTAATTCATTCATTTTTATGGCTGCATAGTATTCCATTGTGTATATATACCACAGTTTATCCACTCGTTGATTGATGGGCATTTGGTTTGGTTCCACATTTTTGCAATTGTGAATTCTGCTACTATACACATGTGTATGCAAGTATCTTTTTCGTATGAAGACTTCTTTTCCTCTGGGTAGATACCCATTAGTGGGATTGCTAGATCAAATGGTAGTTCTACTTTTAGTTCTTTAAGGAATCTCCACCCCATTTTCCATAGTGGTTATAGTAGTTTACATGCCCACCAGCAGTGTAGAAGTGTTCCATGTTCACCATATCCATGGCAACATCGACTATTTTTTTATTTTTTATTATGGCCATTCTTTCAGGAGTAAGGTGGTATTGCCTTGTGGTTTTGATTTGCATTTCCCTGATCATTAGTGATGTTGAGTATTTTTTCATATGTTTGTTGGTCATTTGTATATTTTGTTTTGAGAATTGTCTATGCATGTTCTTAGCCCACTTTTTGATGGGATTTTTTGTTTTTATCTTGCGAATTTGTTTGAGTTTGTTGTACCTTCTGGATATTAGTCCTTTACTAGATGTATAGATTGTGAAGATTTTCTCCCACTCTGTGGGTTGTATGTTTACTCTGCTGACTGTTCCTTTTGTCATGCAAAAGCTCTTTAGTTTAATTAGGTCCCAGCTATTTATCTTTGCTTTATTGCATTTGCTTTTGGGTTCTTAGTCATGAAATCCTTGCCCAAGCTAATGTCTAGAAGGAATTTTCCAATGTTATCTTCTAGAATTTTTATAGTTTCAGGTCTTCAGTTTAAGTCCTTAATCCATCTTGAGTTGATTTTTATGTAAGGTGAGAGATGAGGATCCAGTTTTATTCTCTTACATGTGGCTAGCCAATTATCCCAGCACCATTTGTTGAAAAGGGTGTCATTTTCCCACTTTATGTTTTTGTTTGCTTTGTCAAAGATCAGTTGGCTGTAAGTATTTGGGTTTATTTTTGGGTTCTCTATACTGTTCCATTGGTCTATGTGCCTATTTTTGTACCAGTAGCACACTGTTTTGGTGACTATGGCTTTATAGTAAAGTTTGAAATCAGGTAGTGTGATGCTCCAGATTTGTTCTTTTTGTTTAGTCTTGCTTTGGCTATGCAGGCTCTTTTTCGGTTCCATATGAGCTTTAGAATTGTTTTTTTCTAATTCTGTGAAGAATGATTGGAGGTATCCTGATGAGGATTGCATTGAATTTGTAGACTGCTTTTGGCACTATGGTCATTTTCACAATATTGATTCAGCTCATCATGAGCATGGGATGTGTTTCCATTTGTTTCTGTCTTCTATGATTTCTTTCACATTGTTTTGTAGTTTTCCTTATAGAGGTCTTTCACCTCCTTGGTTAGGTGTATTCCTAAGTATTTCATTTTTTTCAGCTATTGTAAAAGGAGTTGAGTTCTTGATTTGATTCTCCACTTGGTAGCTGTTGATGTACAGAAGAGCTACTGATTTGCATACATTAATCTTGTATCTGGAAAATTTGCTGAATTCTTTTATCAGTTCTAAGAGCTTTCTGGAGGAGTCATTAGGGTTTCAAGATAGACGATCATATCATCAGCAAACAGTGACAATTTGACTTCCTCTTTATCGATTTGGATGACCTTTATTTCTTTCTCTTGTCTGATTGCTCTGGCTAGAACTTCCAGTACTATGGTGAAGAGGAGTGGTGAGAGTGGGCATTCTTGTCTTGTTCCAGTTCTCAAAGGGAATGCTTTCAACTTTTCCTCATTCAGTATTATGTTGGATGTGGGTTTGTCATAGATGGCTTTTATTACATTAAGTCATGTCTGTTGTATGCCAATTTTGCTGAGAGTTTTAATCATAAAGCAATACTGGATTTTGTCAAATGTTTTTTCTGCATCTATTGAGAGGATCATGTGATTTTTGTTTTTAATTCTGTTTATGTGATGTATCACATTTATTGACTTGCATATGTTAAACTATCCTGCATCCCTGGTATGAAACCCACTTGATCATAGTGGATTATCTTTTTGATATGTTGTTGGATTGAGGTAGCTAGTATTTTGTTAAGGATTTTAGCATCTATGTTCATCAAGGATTTCAGTCTGTAGCTTTCTTTCTTGGACATGTCCTTTTCTAGGTTTTGGTATTAGGGTGATGTTGGCTTCACAGAATGAATTAGGAAGGGTTCCTTCTTTCTCTATCTTGTGGAATAGTGTCAAAAGGATTGGTACCAATTCTTCTCTGAATGTCTGTTAGTATTCTGCTGTGAATCCATCTGGTCCCGGACATTTTTTTGGTTTATAATTTCTTAATTACCATTCCAATCTTGCTGCTTGTTATTGGTCTGCTCAGGATATCCAGTGCTTCCTGATTTAGGCTAGGAGGGTTGTATTTTTACAAGAATCTATCTATCTCTTCTAGGTTTTCTTGTTTATATGTGTAAAGGTGTTCATTGTAGCCTTGAATTATCTTTTATATTTCAGTAGTGTCACTTGTAATATCTCCTGTTTAATTTCTTAGTGAGGTTTTTCGGATTTTCTCTCTTCTTTTCTTGGTTAATCTTGCTAATGGTCTATCTATTTATCTTTTCAAAGAAACAGTTTTTGTCTCATTTATTATTTGTGTGTTTTTGTTTGTTTCAATTTCATTTAGTTCTGCTCTGACCTTGGTTATTTCCTTTCTTCTGCTGGGTTTGGGTTTGGTTTGTTTTTGTTTCTCTAATTCCTTGAAGTGTGACCTTAGATTGTCAGTCTGTGCTCTTTCAGACTTTTTGATGTAGGCATTTAGTGCTTTGAACTTTCCTCTTAGCACTGCCTTTGCTGTATCCCAGAGGTTTTGATAGGTTATGTCATTATTATCATTCAGTTCAAAGAATTTTTTAATTTCTACCTTGATTTTGTTTTTGACCCAATGCTCATTCAGCAGCAGGTTATTTAATTTCCATGTATTTGCATGGTTTTGAAGGTTTCTTTTGGAATTGATTTCCAGTTTTATTTCACTGTGGTCCGAGAGAGTGCTTGATATATTTTCAATTCTCTTAAATTTATCGAGGCTCATTTTATGGCCTAACATATGGTCTATCTTGGAGAAAGTTCCATGCACTGTTGAATGTGTACTCTGTGGTTGTTGGATAAAATGTTCTGTATATATTTGTTAGGTCCATTTGCTCCAAGAAACAATCCAATGTTTCTTTGTTAACTTTCTGTCTTGATGACCTGTCTAGTGCTGTCAGCGGAGTATTGAAGTCCCCCGCTATTATATTGCTCTATATCTCATTTCTTAGGTCTGTTAGTAATTGTTTTATAAATTTGGGATCTCCAGTGTTAGGTGCATATATGTTTAGGATTGTGACATTTTCCTATTGGACAAGGCGTCTTATCATTACATAATGTCCCTCTTTGTCTCTTTTTGCCATTGTTGCTTTAAAGTTTGTTATGTGTGTACTTTTGTTTTTTTGTTTTTGGCTTTTGCTTTACAACTTGTATTTTTGTTTTATAGGTCCTGTGTGATTTATGCTTTAAAGAGGTTCTGTTTTCATGTGTTTCCAGGATTTGTTTCAAGATTTAGGGCTCCTTTTTGCAGTTCTTGTAGTGGTGGTAATGGCAAATTCTCTCATCATTTGTTTGTCTGAAAAGACCTGTATCTTTCCTTCATATGTGATGCTTAGTTTCACTGGATACAAGATTCTTGGCTGATAATTGTTTTGTTTGAGGAGGCTGAAGATAGGCCCCGAATCCCTTCTAGCTTGTAGGGTTTCTGCTGAGAACTCTGCTGTTAATTTGATAGATGTACCTTTATAGGTTACCTGGTGCTTCTGTCTCACAGCTCTTAAGATTCTTTCCTTCATCTTAACTTTGGATAACCTTATGACAATGTACCTAGGTGAAGATCTTTTTGCAGTCAATTTCCCAGGTGTTCTTTGTGCTTCTTTTATTGGTTGTCTAGGTCTCTCACAAGGCCAGGGAAGTTTTCCTCAGTTAGTCCCCCAAATATATTTTGTAGGCTTTTAGAATTCTCTTCTTTTTCAGGAACATTGATTATTCTTAGGTTTGGTTGTTTAACATAATCCCAGACTTCTTGGAGCCTTTGTTCATATTTTCTTATTATTTTTTCTTTGTCTTTGTTGGACTGGGTTAATTCAAAGACTTTGTCTTTGAGCTCTGAATTTCTTTCTTCTACTTGTTCAAATCTATTGCTGAGACTTTCCACAGCATTTCGCATTTCTAAAAGTATGTCCAAAGTTTCCTGAATTTGTGATTGTTTTTTCTTTAAGCTATCTATTTCCTTGAATATATCTCCCGTCACTTCTTCTATTATTCTTGGATTTCCTTGCATCATGCTTTGTCTTTCTCTGATCCCTCCCTGATCACCCTAATAACTAACCTCCTGAATTCTTTTTCAGGTAAATCAGAGATTTCTTCTTGGTTTGGATCCATTGCTGGTGAACTAGTGTGATTATTTGGGGGTGTTGTAGAGCCTTGTTTTGTCATATTACCAGGGTTGGTTTTCTGATTCGTTCTCATTTGGGTAGGCTCTGTCAGAGGGAAGGTCTAAGGCTGAAGGCTGTTGTTCAGATTCTTTTGTCCCACGGGGTGTTCCTTTGATGTAGTACTCTCCCCTTTTCCTATGGATGCGGCTTCCTGTGAGCCGAACTCCAGTGACTGTTGTCTCTCTTCTGAATCTAGCCACCCAGCGAGTCTACCTGGCTCTGGACTGGTACCAAGGGTTGTCTGCACAGAATCCAGTGATGTGAACCGTCTATGGGTCTCTCAGTCATGGATACCAGCACCTGTTCCAGTGGAGGTGGTGGAGGGTGCAATGAACTCTGAGAGGGTCCTTAGCTTTGGTGGTTTAATGCTCTATTTTTGTGCTGGTTGGCCTCCTGCCAGGAGGTGGTGCTTTCCAGAAAGCATTAACTGCAGTAGTGTGGAGAGGAACCGGCAGTGAGCTGGGCCCTAGATTCCCAAGATTACATGCCCTTTGTCTTACACTACTAGGGTGTATAGGGAAGCACCATCAGGTTGGGGCAGGGCTAGGTGTGTCTGAGCTCAGACTCTCCTTGGGTGGATCTTGTTGCACCTGCTGTCAGGGATGGAGGTGAGATTCTCAGGTCACTGGAGTTGTGTACCTAGGAGGATTATGGCTGCCTCTGCTGAGTCTTGCAGGTTGTCAGGGAAGCAGGGTAAAGCCAGCAGTCACAGGCCTCACCCAGCTCCCACGCAAACTGAACGGCCAGTATTACTTCCACCGTGACCCCCAACCAGTATCCCTGAGTATGTTTCCAGGTAGAGGGCGAGAAGGGCTTGAAAACTTGCCTGAGGCTATCTGTCTCCAAGCTGTGGGGAAAAAAAAGGGCTTAAGTTCTTCCCCTGCCTGTGAAGTCTGTACTCCAGATTTGCACCCTCCCCCGAGTTCTGGCCAGGAGGCTTCCCGCCCATTCCAATTGTTACAAAGTTCAGCTAGAGAATTATTTCTCCCTGTAGAGTTTTACCACCTGCCCCTCTGGCCACCCTCCCTATGGATCCCCGTGGTGCCAGTCAGGAATTGGCTGCTTGGGGACCCAGCGAGCTCCCAGGGCCTTTCTGCTGCTTCCTCTACCCCTGTATTTTGCTCAGCTGTCTAACTTGACTCAGTTCCAGGTAAAGTCGGAAACTTCTCCCGCAAAGAAACTTTCAGCTTCTCCAATGGGGGTGTGCTTTCGGGAGAAGAGGGTCTACCTTTCCCACTTCTGCAGTTGGGGCACTCACAGTATTTGGAGTGTCTCCCCGGTCCTGCAGGAGTAGTCCACCTCTTTCAGAGGGTCTGTGGGTCCTCTCGGGATTGCTGGTTTGTTCTTGCAGTCAATCTGGAGCTAAAATTCACAATGCAAGCCTCCACACGCTGCTCTCTCCAGAGGTGCAATCTAGTCCTGCCTCCCATCCGCCATGATCCTCTAGTTTCAATTTCTATTTAGGTTTATTTTAGAGTCCAGACCTGGTATTCAACATGTAGCCACAGCCCCACAAGGTTACCAAGCACTTGAAATGTGGCCAGTCCAAATTAAGATACGTTATAAATGTAAGATGCACTCCAGATTTCCAAGACTTGATGCCAAAAAAGGAATATAAAATATCTCCTTAATAATTCATTATGTTATATGATAAAGTGATATTTTTGATATGTTGGGTTAAATAACATGTTATTAATTACATATAATACAAAATTTGTTTCACCTGTTTCTTTTTACTTTTTAAATGTGCCTACTAAAAAAATTTATATTATATAGGTGCTTTTATTGTATTTCTATTGGACTAGTGCTGGTCTAGACTCTTAAGGGAGGACACAGAATTTCCATTAATTATTTGCTACTTTGAGCTAACAAGCCATTCTTTTAGAAATCAACACAATTCAAAGCTCTAGCCTTTCAGATTATAGTCTTGATTTGTTTGATTTGATGCTTCCTTCCAGTTACCTGGGGGAAATAAGATTTTTATATTGGTATATACTAAAGGTAGTTTTTGTATTTCATGTGCCCATTCTGATGCTGTTTCATCTCTTGACACCTCCAATCTACAGTCCTGTGGTCCTCTCCAGACAAGCTGGGTGTTCCCTGTATTGATAATTCAGGAAGAGGTAGGTGGGCGGACAGGAGGCTGAAACTTGGAATATGGGCCTTTTGGGCAGCTGAGGAAACTTGGTTATTTCTCACTCCCAAAGATACTCTCCTATCAGAGGCTTAACCATGCCCCTTGCCCATCACCAGGGTCAGAGAAAGAGGCATCTCCTTATGGAGTCACAGCTGAATATGAATAACCTGCGATTCACAGGCCAGCCTGTCTAGTTCTTATTACTCTCTCTGTTTGTATTTTTCATTTTCCCTAAACCTATAATATGGTCCAGTCAAATGCTAGAGCTGTATCTTAGCTCTACTGTGGGGTAGCAAGGGAAGGATAAAGTAGCCAAGCTTGAATAAGAGTATATGCTTGTTCTTTGCACTTTAAAAATATATCTTCAGCATTTCCTTGTTATTATATTATTTATTTTTTCCAAAGAGTGATTTGTAAAGGCTGCACAACATTCCATTATATAAAAATACCACAGTTTTTTAAATCCCTTACTGGATTTCCTGCCTTCCTTTTTTCTTTTTTATTTTGTAGGTATAACTACAATGGCCATCCTTATCTGGAATTCAACAACCTTGAACTGGGCTCAAGCAATACACATTCACTTTAGCCTTCCGAGTAGCTGGGACTATGGACACATGCCACCGCACCAGGCTAATTTTTATTTTTTGTAGAGATGGGGTTTACTACGTTTCCCAGGCTGGTCTCAAACGCCTGGCCTCAAGCAATCCCCCCACCTAGGCCTCCCAAAGTGCTGGGATTACATGAATGAGCCACTGCACCTGGCTTCGTGCATGATCTTGATTATATATTTTCCTTGAAGAATTGTGGAATTCTAGGATAAAAAGATTTTTCAGTCTCTTACTACATTTTGGAAAATTGACATTCTGAAATATACCAATTTATTCTGCCACTGATATCCCTATTTTCTTATAATTTTAGGATTTGGAAGAACTGGGCCCATATCAAACCCATATCAGCAAATGGAGGAAGTACATGTGGTCCCTATTAGGCCACTGTTTGCTCAGTTCTTGGTGTACCCGAGAGCCCCCAAAAACAGCTTGTTGACATCTCTTAAATTGAACCTGCATTTCTGGTGCAGTAGGAATTATGTGGGCTGGGGAACCACTGAGAACTGAAGAAGGAATCCTAACACATCCATTTGTGAACTGTGTCACTGTGGGCGCAGTATTGAACCACTTGCACCCTTGATCTTCTCATCTTTCACATGGGGATGGCCCTACCTACCTCACAGGACTATGGTAAGGTTGAGATGAAATCACACATGTAAAGCACCTGGGAGGAAGCTTGTCCTTAACCAGTATTAATATTCCACCCAGAACCCCACCCGAACCCCCTTCTCCATTCCACCAGTTCCTCCGTCTCATCCCTGCCCCCACCTCATAAACGACAGCAGTGGCTTCTCTAACATCTTAGGATTCTGAGTTTGAATAAATTACTAATATTTTTATTTGATTTGATGTTCAAAGTCTCTGACCAAAAGTGAACAATTTAATTATTTTATTTTATTCTATTTTATTTGAGACAATGTCTCCCTCTGTTGCCTGGGCTGAAGCTTAGTGATGCAATTATGGCTCACTGCAGCCTCGAGCAATCCTCAGGCTCAAGCACTCCTCCCACCTCAACCTCCCAATTAGCGGAGACTATAGGCATGCACCACCATGCTTGGCTAATTTTTTAAAAAAATTTTTAGAGATGGGGTCTCACTATGTTGCATTATGTTGTCTCACTAGGCTGGTTTTGAACTCCTAGACTCTAACGATTCTCCTACCTCAGCCTTCCAAAGTGCAGAAATTATAGACCTGAGCCACCACACTCAGCCTGAAGGTGAACAGTTTACAAGTCAAGAAGAGAAATTGTCCTTTCTGTGATATTGCCAGACTCCCCCTGGCTGAAGATTACTATATCAGCCCTGTGAGTGATAATCAGGCTGTTTGGGCCAACAGCCTCTCAAATGAAACTTCTCTCTGGTTTGAAAAGAGCTTTTTTTGGGAGGAATGCCCACATGAATATATGGTTTTCTGTACTGAACATCTATCAACAACAGTGAAATTAAGTCAAGAAATTTTTAGCTATTTACAAAGTCATAACTGAAATTTGTGTTACCATTCCTTTCTATTTGCGGTCATTTAATGCATGAGTTCGTGATGAAGTTATGACCAAATACGACTTGAATTCATGATTTGTTTGGAGGGGAGGGGGCAGATTTTGCTCAACATTTATTACAGTATTCGTTCAGTGAGATTTTATTTAGCACTTGCTGCATGCCAGGTGATGAAACAAGTACTGCAGATTAGGGCCAAATAAGGAAGACATGGTTTTAGATTCAGAAGCTTCCAGTCTACAGTAAAGACAGACAAGAAACAAAAGACAATAAACAAAAATGTTACATAAATTACTGTATATTGTGAAATTATGATAAGAGCCACAAAGGAGGAGAGGAATGCCTTGATTGTATTTGTGTCTGGGGTACCTAACCTAGAGAAATGGGTGAAGTTTAAACTAGACTCTTAGAAATGACTAGTTAAAAAAAGAGTGGCAGATTGTATTTTCCAAAACTAGTCACAACCATAGTCTGCCCCACATGCCCTTCTGGAACCTGCCCCTCCTCCATCAAGTGCCAGAGTACATGTCCCTTCCTTCTGTCCCTGGACAGATCTTTGTGACTGCTTTAACCAAGAAAGCATATTTGAAATGATGTCGTATAACTTTGGAGGTAGGTCATAAAAGGTGATGCAGCTTCCAATCAGCCTCCTCTCCTAGAAGCTCACCCTCGGAACCCAGCCACATGGAGAGGCCCCTGTGGAATGAACTGAGACCCCAGGCCTAAGCCGTGGCTGAGTTGACAGCAGCAGATTTTTAGCCACATGAGGGAACTGCCTTGAGGGGATGCTGTGACCCTTAGTCAATTCACCCTAGGTGATGCTGCATGGAGCAGACGAGCCTTCCCTCCAATCCCTGCAAATTGCAGCTGCGTGAACAAAATAAATGATTACAGTTGTTTTCCAACACTGAGTTTGGGGTGGTCATTTATATAGCAATAGATAACCAGAAGACAGAGTACACGATGAGAGTGACAGACTGGAGGCAGGAAGAGCTTCACCTGTCCAAGGACATGAAAAGAAGCCAGTGTGACTGGAGCACAATGAGCAAGGGAGGGTGTGCAGTAAAAGAAGACAGAAGGGGCTGGAGGAGGCAGGCCAAGGCATCCTTGGAGGCAGGGCTACCAGTCAGCTAATATACAATGGGCTGGATGTACAGACTGCAAAAATATCAGTTCCTGTCACTCCCACAGCACAGGGCAGCTCCTCCAGACTTGTGCCGCTTTTGCCACACCCGTCACCAGCCCCACCATGTCCCACCTGAGGTGCCAGGACCAGTAGGCAGGAGTCCCTCCTCTGAGTTGCTACTTTCTGGCCCCACCTCTTCCCTTTTAATTGCTTCAGTCCTAGGAATGGTAGCTGCTTCCTGAAGTTATTCATATCCAGGCATCTGTGTAACAAATTTCCTGATTACCCGTGTTTGAAATACCTAGGGTGATTTTTGTTTTCTAAACTGAATGCTGACAACAAACAGGATGACACTTCCCGACTCCCTGCTGCTGTGGCCCTTCTCAGAAGCCCCTTGGACTCCCTGGGATTAAAGAGATGACACCAGCACCACAGGCACCCATCTCCAAATCTTGCTCCAGCACTGAAATTAACATCAGTTCTAATTGGTTTGTGCTTCTGCTGTATAGGGGAGTAAATATTTTGAATATCATCCCCCTGCAGAATATGGAAATAATTTTAAACTTGATTCTAAATCTAATGAGAGGCTACTAGAAGATTGTAGACAGTGGCCTGACATAATCAAATGTACATTTTAAAGGATTACTTTGACTACTGTATGCTGAATATACTGGAAAGAGGGCAAAAATGAATGTTAAGAGGCTAGTTAGGAAGTTATTATACCTCCTAACTAAAGTGAGAAATAATAGTGGCCTAGACTAGGCTGATGAATGTGGGCATAAGAATACAGGTTCTGGCTGGGCACGGTGGCTAACGCCTGTAATCCACCACTTTGGGAGGCCGAGGTGGGTGGATCACGAGGTCAGGAGATCGAGACCTTCCTGGCTAACACGGTGAGACCCCATCTCTGCTAAAAATACAAAAAATTAGCCAGGCGAGTTGGCGGGCACCTATAGTCCCAGCTACTCGGGAGGCTGAAGCAGGAGAATGGCATGAACCCGGGAGGCGGAGCTTGCAGTGAGCTGAGATCGTGCCACTGCACTCCAGCCTGGGTGACAGAGCGAGACTCTGTCTCAGAGAAAAAAAAAAAGAATACAGGTTCTGCTAATCCAGTTTAGGTCATCAATAACCTTGCTTTTTTCTCTCTGTCTCTCTCCCCTACATGAAATATAAAGATTGATCTATAAAGGCTATAAACTGGCAAAGCGTAAGAAAAAAATATTTTAAGAGACAGATTGGGTGACTATCACTGCCAAGGGTCAAGACCAATTAAAATGGAAACAAGTCTCACAGGCTCCCTAATTTTTATCGACTATTAGCTGGCTTCGCACACCAGAAAGCATTCCAAGGAAGGTGTAAGTACTTCCTTCCCCACTCTTCCCCCTAGGAAACTTGTCCAGCATGTCAGTCGCCAGGTCTTGCTCTACAAGGTGACAACCATCGCTGCCCAGGCCAATGTTAGTAATTCTCCATATTTGCAATATCCTCAGAGCCCGATTCTTTTCTTCTTTCAAGAATAACTACTGTCAGAATTGCCTAGATGATTCTCCAGGCTCCGTTGTTCACCCATCTCCTGTCCCCCCCCACCGCTTTTAGAGTTCCTGCACAGCTCTGGCATCTACTTCTAATCCAGAAGCTTCCAGAAATGTCTTTCTGAACTACTAGGACCTTCTTGAGAACTTGGGACCTGAGTTCTTTATGCAGGGCCTTCAAGGGTAGATATCGAAATGTGCTGAAAAGAACAAGAGGCTTGAATGAATAGCTATGTGATGCTGGGAGAGTAACAGACCTCTCTTAGCCTCTGTTTTCTCACCTGAAAATAGAGAAAACCATCCCTACCTGCCTGGGCTTTTAGGCAGTTCAAATACCTTTACCAAAGCTGTACCTAGCTCACATTAGTTGCCCAATAAATAAATCATCTCATTAAAATAAAAAGAATACAGGTTCTGGACAGATTTATGAGGTAAAGCAAACAGTATCTGGGGACTCATTGAATGTGGGGATGAGAAGGAGGCCGCCATCAAGAAACACCCTAAGGTTTCCGGTGTGAGAAACTTGGGGCATGGAGTTCATTTGCTGATAGAAAACTCAAAGAAGCAGGCGGAGGAGTGGGTCATAAATTCCATCTGGCCCATATTTGGGTAAATGACTATGAGTCATCCAAAGGCAAATGTTGAATATATGCTTTTACACATAGATTTGAAGTATGGAAGACAGAAATCTTTGCAAGAAATAAAAATTTCCAAGTTATCAGACTGTAGAGATGGTATGTAGAGCCTTGGAAATGGGTAAAATAATCTAGGAAGTGACTGTGGAGAGAGGAGAGTCCAGGTCCAGGATTATGCCATGAAGAAGACCCAGGAAAAATGAAGGAAGGAAGGAAGGAAAGAAGGAATGAAGGAAGGAAGGAAGGGAGGGAAGGAGGGAGGGAGGGAGGAAGGAAGGAAGGAAGGAAGGAAGGAAGGAAGGAAGGAAGAAGGAAAAAAGGAAGGAAGGAAGGAAGTGTGGTGTGGAAGAAAGGTAGGATTTGTTTTTTGCCTTTTCTTTTTTCTTTTTTGTAGAGACAGGGTCTTGCTATGTTGCCCAGGCTGGTAGTGAACTCCTGACCCCAACTGATCCTTCTGCCTCTGTCTCCCACACTGTCAAGACAACAGGCATGAGCCACAGTGCCTGGAGAGTAGGATTTTCAATTGGAAATTTCAGGCAGGCATTGGGATTGCTGCACTATCCTTGGCCCATATTTTCAGTCTCATTCCTGCCTTAGTCCTTAGTATTCTAAAGGTTGAAATGGCAGGGAAGATGGTGACATGGAGAGAACTCTTTGGTTCAGACAGCCCTGAGCCAGTTCCCAAACAAGGCTCAGCTGCTCTCCCACCGTGTGACCAAAGTAAGCCTTCTTTTTTCCCACTTTCTGCCTCTATTTCCTTTTTTCTCTCTCTTTAAAAAAAAAAAATTGTTGTAGAGATGGGAGTCTCACCATTTTGCCCAGGCTGGTCTCAAACTCCTGGCTTTAGGTAATCCTCCTTCCTGGACCTCCCAAAGTGTTGCGGTTACAGACATGAGCCACTGTGCCCAGCCCATTTTCTTTTCTCTTTATCAGCATTAAAAGAGTGTTGTAAAAATAAAATAACTTGATGTGTATAGATATATTGATATACATTCAGATATATATCTGAAATATATATAGCTATATATCTAATATATATAAAACATATATAAATTGCTATCTATCTCTAGATATACCTACATCCACAAATATCTATATACATCTATATATATATCTATACATATCTATAGATAGATGGCAATTATATACAAGATTTGCATAAAGTTCTCAGCACATGGCAGATACTATACAAATGTTGGCCTGTCACACACACACATATGCAAACACACTCCTGACCACCCTCCTTCTTTCACACTTAAGAAAATAAGAACCAGCTGATTTAAAAGATAATCCTCCACCAGCGCTCATGCCTGAAGAATTGGTACTTTCAGAGCCTGAGAAGCCTTCTCAGCCAGCCGGAAGACAGAACCCATACTGTGCGGCTCCCCAGCTCATGTCTTTCATCATGCAGATGCCCACAAACCCTTCATTCAGACATTGCTGAGGCTGGGACTGGGCAGCCACACAGGCAGCAAAGAGCCAGGTCTTGCATGTACTGAGACCCTAGAGAGAATTTCTGTAGGTTTTGTTGTTGTTTTGTCCTCTGGGAAGGCTGCTCTTGACTTTCTGGCAATAAATAGAGAAATATAGATAGATGGTAGATAGATAGATAGATAGATAGATAGATAGATAGATAGATAAATAGATAGATAGGCAGATATCAATTTAGAACATATATGGTCCCCAGGTTTCCCCACTGGATATCCAAATTGGCCTCACTGCATCTGTAATTTAGAAATGATGTTACTCCTAAGGCATTGGGCACAGCAGCTAGAAGGCCAGATACCTCCACTCCAAATACTCTGTCCTGGCAGCCCCCCATTTCAAATGTCCTGTAAGGCTGTGTATCAGGCTCTGTGTCCTGGTTTGGGGCTTTGAAAATATGGTCACCATTTAGAGACACAGGCAAAAGTAAGACATTCTCTTTTTTCCTCCAACTTAAAAGGAAATTATTTGTTACCAAAAAAAAAAAAAAAATTATAACAAGCAACATGACCTGACATTTTATGGAAAGAAAAATTTACCCCTGAACCCTGACATACCAAGAAATCAAAACGTTTTCTTTTTTTGTCATGCCCTTCACCATTCCTAATTTGTGAAATATTTATTATTGTAGCATTAAACAAAAACAAAACGAAAAAAAAAACAGGCAGTGCCAAAGCTGTGTGAGCTCCCAGACCTGCACTCTCCCACCGTCTTTTCCAACTCCTCTACCCAGATACATAGAAGCAAACCACGGGAGGCCTTCTTCTGCTACCCAGCCCACCTGCAGATGGCCCAAATGAAGCCCCCCAAACCCTCAATCAATCAAATTTTCCAAACATTACCTACTGCGTGTTCAGCTCTCTTCTAGACACAGAGCAGGGTGAGGAGGAGGGATGTAAGAAAGAAATAGAAGACCTGGTCCTTACTCTCTGGGGCGTTGCCATGGCAACGGGAAGGGGGGGCTACAGAGGGGGTGGAAAAAGGGCACAATTACCAAGAGATGCCAGGGCCTAACTGGAGTTCTTGCCCCGTTTCATGTGTGCAGGATGCAGCTGCCTTCTTTGTCCTTTGTGAATGAAGCCACTGATTGTAGCTTCTGAGGCAGTTTCCCAAAAGTGTCATGAGAAAGAGGCAAGATGTTAATGTGCTAAGCAGAAAAAAACAATTCCATGGCCAGATGAGTTGGGGATGTGAGGGTTAAAGAAAAACAAACAGGTTTCTTTCTCTAGATCTCAAAGCATCTACTCTACTCACAGGCAGTGTGAATCTCCACGAGGGCGCGGAAGCCTGCTGCATTTCCCAAGCTTGCGCGGACACAGGGAGGAACACCTTGAGGATCCAGCATCTAAGAAACACACTTTGGAAAATGCAGCTCCAGAATATTCTCTTTTGTGTCTGCTCAAGGACCGTATAGCATATTCTCCCAGATATTTCTAGGCCAAAGGAAGTCATTCCCTCCCCTTCCTTCTCATGCCTGGAAACTGGTAGAATTGAAGAGAAATCCATGGTTGGGCTGGAGGGCTCCCTGTACACAGAGGCTAGGGTCGGGGTGGGGGGCTTGGTGCAGAGAAGGGAGAGAAGGCAACGGACCCAATAAGAGACACCAATTATGGAGGACTTTTGCTGCTTCCAGCACTGGGCTTGCGAGGGAATTATTGAGTAACAGCTGCTGTTGCAACCAAGACGGAGGTCAGCTCCTAAACAGAAGGCTCCACGACTCAGTTTCATGGTCACTTTCCTGACATGCAGTAGAAATCCCAGGCTTTTCCTGTTTCCTTTTCTTTGTGAATCCCTTCTCCAGTGTCTATGGGAGTGAGGCGGATGAAGTCACAAAGGCTCTGAGGTTCAGCCTTCTAGGATTACTTAGGCTGTTCAGGTCCCTCCACTTCCTCCCCAAGCTTCCTCCTCTAATTTCCTTAGGCCACTCCATTCTTCCATCCTCTAGTGCAATGGTTCCCAACCTTGGCTGCACATTAGAATCATCTGGAGGTTTTCTGTATGTGGTTGTTTTAATCTCAATGGCCAAACCTCATCTCAAATGGATGAAATCAGAAAGTCTAGGACTGAGACTCAGGCACCAGCATTTTTATGGCTTCCCAGGTTATTCCAATTTGCAACTTTAAAAACCGTCCAAGGATAGAATTCTCTCATTTAGCAACATTGGTCTCCCAGGAAGCAGGTTCCTTTTCATCGGAAACCCAACTCATTCTTTTTTTAAGCCAAAACTCTTCCCTCTAGAGTACCCAAATTCTAATTTACTGGTCTCTCATTTATGACCAGATAATTTTCTGGAACCATCATGTTCTGTGCTCTAGGAGATCCAGCTTCACTTCAATTTCTCTGAGCATCTCCACAGTCCATTACTGAGTGTAGTTCAAAGGCAGAACACAGTGCCTACTTCCAACAGGCTAACTGCTAATGAGCATTGGCTCTCAATCATTCTTGCCAATTCTCATGTTCTTTTACTACCCCCAATTTCACTATCTTTGTGCCATTAACCCACATTTCTGCTAGGCTAGAAGTAACTCTCCCCGCCCACTCCAGACACTCATCTCCTACCATTTCTCTTCTCAGAGAAGCCTAAGTCCGTAATATAACTCCCCTGCAAGGTTTCAGTCAGTGCTTAGAAGGCTGCAGTGGGCTTCTCTCTGGAATCTCGGGAGATGAACAAAAAATGTCACCTCAGCTAAAATTGAAACTAACGGAATCAATATAAAACAGATGAGGTAGCCCTTCTGCCCTCTTCTAAATAACCTCCCTTAAAAGATGGGCTTCTAAGGCTGGTACAAATGAAAGTAAACCCAACCAAAAGATCAGATGGTTAAAACAGAACTGTAGAGCTGAGATGGATTTAATGCAAGAACAGCAACAACAACAAAATCCAAAACAGAGATCGTTAAATGGGGGGAACAAGACTATTTATTTACTTATTTATTTATTTATAGAAATATCCATCTTTAGTTGACTTTGGAAAAAAATAAATATTTATAGAAATAAACTTTCATTGAACATATAAATTAATATACAAATAAATTTTAGTGCATGTATATAATTTATAAATAAATATATATGGGATTAGCACTCCCCAAAATGTTTTTGGAAATTACTGTTCTAAATAATTGTGTTCTGAAATTTCAGCATACATAAAAGGCTAGTGCTCAACTTGGAATGAGAAGAAGGAGATGGTGAAAATGGCAAGAGGTGGTTAGTGTTTATCCAGTACTATTGAGAAGCAGTGTCATGACCAGAAGAAAGCTTATCAGGCATATATGGAAGCATGTCCAACTGTTATGGCTTAAATGTCAATTCTTTAAAGTTATCCGGTCCCTTATGCCTGCACTGCAAGGCAATTATCTGATAGTAACCTGACATCTCCTGTACTCTTCCCTACAGGAAGGTCATATGTAAATCAGCCAACTCTGGCCTCCAGGTCTGTTTGGAAATATTATAAAATTATAAATTAGCTTCCTGGTTTCTAAGGTGGTTTGGGTTTAGGTTGGGGTTTCAGTTGAGTTTGATGGGAGTCAGGCCTCCTGAGCCTGATCACCTCTGAGGGAATGTCAGACCCTGAACCTCTCAGGTTCTGCCTGGATCACCATCATTACAAACCACTGCAAGGTACTCTCTAAGCCTCTGTCTTTGGCATTACCTCAAGTGTCACTCAACACATATATAATGTGATTTGTCTGAATTCCAGAGGGAACAGGGTTTCTTAGTCCACCTATGTTTTCAGAAAAGGGAAGTAGGTCTCATTGTTAGGAGCTTAGTAGTAAAACCTCAGATGCTAGGGGACACACAAAATGTAGTATAGGAGGAAACAATCCAAATGTTCATATCTGATAAATGGATAAACAAGATGTGCCATATTTATACAATGGAATATTATTTGTCCATAAAAAGGAATAAAGTTCTGATGGATGCTACAACATTGAAATATTATGCTAAGTGAAAGAATCCAGTCACAAAGGCTGCATATTGTATGATTCCTAAGTATAAAATGTCCAGAACAGAAAAATCTATACAGATAGAAAGTAGGCCAGGCATAATGTCTCATACCTATAATCCCAGTGCTTTGAGATGCCAACGTGAAAGGATTGCTTGAGCCAAGGAGCCTGAGGCTAGCCTGGGCAATATAGCAAGACCCCATCTCTATAATATTTTTTAAAATTAGCTGGGCATGGTGGCATGGGCCTGGAGTCCTAGCTGCTCAGGAGGCTGAGGCAAAAGGATCACTTGAACCCAGGAGTTTGAAGCTACAGGGAGCTGTGATTGCACCACTGCACTCCAGCCTGGGCAACAGAGGAAGACCCTGTTTCTAAAAAAATAAAATAAATAAAATAATTAAATAAATAAATTTAATTCAATTTAAACAAATAAAGTAGATTATTAGTTGCCTAGGGTTGGGGGAGGTGGGTCAAGGAGAGGAAAAATATTATAGCTAAAGCATTACGGGGCTCCCTCTGGGTGTTATGAAAATGTTCTAAAGTTGTGATAACTGCACATCTATGAATATACTAAAAACCATTGAATTGTACCCTTTGGTTGAATTGTATTGTATGTGGATTATATTGCAATAAAACCCATTTTAAAAATGAAGTATAAGATGAGGCAATTACCAGCAGTTCATATGGGTCTCCCCTTTGGGATTGTCTTCCACTGGTCACTGGTTTTTCTTCCTAATTACTTTATAAGCACGAAGAAGGAAACCCAACAGCTCATGCTGTCAGAGTTCTCACAGAATTTCACAGAGGTCATCTGTGAAAGCTGATGACCCACCCTCAGCCCACAGTAGAAAAAGGGGCTGTGAGCAGAGGAATACTGATCACTACCTCACACCTCTCTGCAGTGCTCGTAACCCCAATGTGACAAACATTTCACAATCAGAAGAAACTCAAAAAAATTTTCAGTAAAGCCAGTATTCTAGATTTCCAAAATATGCATCCAATCTGCATAGGAAGATTTATCATCACAGAATTCAGGGCTGAAAGATCACACAAGATTTTAAATGTTAACTTAATTATCTTATTGCATAGGCCCAGGGTGTTTGATGAACTCCATCCCCACAGAGTTTCAGTCAGGGTATGGCATAGACATTTCCTCTCTCCTCTCACCCTCAAACCTGCCCAGGGAGTGTCCAATGCTCACCTTCTCCCAGGGTCATTTGCCTTTTCTTGCTCTCTCCTCTCCTCTCCCTCCAAGCTCTTCTTCCCACTTCAGAAAGTTTAAAATTGCCTTCCTGTGTGGCAGGAAATTGAATTTGTCATATCCTACATTCTTCTAGCTTTTTGGTTTATAGTAAAAAATTTATGCTTGGTCCTCCAAGCTCTGTTACTAAATATTTAAAGAAAAGCTTTGGGAATTTGAAAAATATGCTATTTTTTCTCTCAAGTGTCTGGCTCTTGCAATTCAATGTGTGGCTTTCCCAACTACTATTCCTGAAATGGGCATTGAGAGTGAATTCTGGTTGTCAAAATCTTAACATTGACTTCTTAATTCTCTTCATATCCCAACTATAAAAATCCCAGTCCTCCTTGAGGGACTGTACCTCTAGTTGAATATGTGAAAATAATGTACAAATAAAAACATAGTACCATTTACACATCTAAAAACTGACTAACTAAAGCTTTCTAGTTCAAATGTGCTATGATTCTATGACTTTAATCCAACCAGCCTTGGGTCTTTGTGCTCCTACCATGGGAGGAGACCCCTAACACCACCAATTTTTGGATTCTTCTCATAAACCCTGATACCTCTTCCTCCTTTCTCTCTCCCCTATCCATTTTCTACATGGGATTAGGTAATGGTCTTCTAATCCCCCAATGGATTGCCAATGATAGAAGGGAGTGGTCACATGGCCCCTGAGTTCTGTGGCACAGGCTAAATCAAGCCTATAAATTCTCTGAAAACACTTGTTTTGTCTCGAAATTTCATGCATGGTCCCATTCACCTCCACAACCGATCACTGTTCCTTTTAAATGTTACAAATAAGCTTTAAATGACAAATTGAGCCAGGAGTGGTGACTCACACCTGTAATCCCAGCACTTTGGGAGGCAGAGGTGGAGAATCGCTTGAGCCCAGGAGTTCAAGACCAGCCTGAGCAACACGGTGAGACCGTGTTTCTACAAAAAAAAAATTCAAAAAAAAAAAAAATTAGCCAGGTGTGGTGGTGTGCCTGTGATCCTAGCTATTCAAGAGGCTGATGTGAGATGGTTGCTTGAGCCTGGGAGGTTGAGGCTGCATTGAGCCGTGATCATGCCACTGTACTGTAGCCTGGGCAACAGAGCAAGATCCCATCTCAAAAAAATAATAAAATAAATTACAAATCAAAAGTACTTAGCTTTTTCTAACAATCTTCAAATAAAATTGACCCTCCAGTTCAAAGTGTTGCTTTGATTCTGTGGCCTCTAACTGGCCTTAACACATAGCCTAGTGGCCCCTGGTAATGGACACACATTTCACAAATATAAGTAGATGATTTGCCAATACTAAGTCTATGTTGACAACCAGTAACAGAAAGTTGAGACAATATTTGTGAAATAAATTAATTTGGAATAGACAATATTAGTGAAATAAATAAATTTGGATTAGTAGGTTTGAGCATCTACTCAGAAAATGTCAAGGAGTAAAACTTGTTTTGCTCCTTGTTCAGACCACCACTTGCAGCATTTGCTGTAATCATATATAACATTTGCATCTTCATAACGTGTAAGGGGGATAGTATTTGGGGAATGGCAAACCACCGTATTAATCCTCAGTTATCTTCAATTCCAAATCATGCTAGGGTATTCAGAGCACAGTCATTTTACACTTGGAGGTCTCAAATCATGTACATCTTTGGAATTGTTGAGAAAAGACTCCTTCCCACATGGCAGTAAGGCCACAGGTCTGGCTGTACTAAGGAAGGAAAAGTCTGCCTGTCCAATTGGAAGGATTGTAGGGAAGGAGAAGGGAGAAAGGAGTTGGGGAGAAAGGAATATGTAAAGGTGGTTCCTCTTCCCATCTACGCAAAGAAGGGGCAATGAATTTGTTTTCTATACCATGTAGAAAATTATCATAAACTTAGTGGCTTAACACGACACACATTTATTATCTCACAGTTTCCATGGGTCAGGAGACTGCATGTTTTAGGTGGGCCCTCAGCCGAGGGAAGAAGGCAGAAGAAGGTGTCAAGAGGCTGTGTTTCTATCTGGTGGACCAACTAGAGAAAGGTTCACTTTCAAGTATGTTCCAGCTGTTAGCAGAATTCCGGAATTCCTTTCCTGGCAGTTGTGGGACTGATGTCTTGCTAGTTTTTGTACAAGGATGGCTCTCGAATGCTAGAGGATGCCCTCAGCTCCTTGCCATGTGGCCTCTCCTTCTGGCTGTTTCACACTTCCAATCTCTCTGACTTATCTGTCCCTGACCTCTGAACATGTATTTAAAGGGCTCATGTGAGTGGGTCTGTACCACCTGGGTAATCTCCCTCTTTTAAGATCGACTGATTTGGGATTTTAATCACATCTGCAAAAGTCCTTCACCACACACAGCACCTAGGTGAGTGTTTGAATACTGGGAGAAGGTGTGTGCACCAAGGGCCTGGAATCCTGGTGGTCATCTTCAAGTTCTGCCCAGCACAAGCCGTCACTGGTACCCAGTGATGTGTGAGGAAGGCTGGAGACATGTTGCTAGTGCTCGTGTTCCCAGGCATTCTGGGGAGGCCGCAAGCCTTTGGGAAAAGCCCTTGTCTGCCACAGCAGCTTGTAATGGGACAAGAGCAGTGATAGGCATTGTTGTGGAGATGGATGATCAAATGAGCCAAAGGCAGCACTTCCAGCTGCCCAAGTCCTCCCCATGGTGAGCAGATGACTGGGAAGTGCACAGGCAGAGGGAGTGGCCCTGGTTGGCATGAGGACTGCTGGCCTGGCCAGAGAGCAGAGTTAAGGGGATAGAGTCAGTGGAGACTGAGATAAAGAGCAAAAGCTGCAGACTCTAGCAGTGGGCCCCAGCATGGGAGCCCACCAAGTCTGCAAAGCCAGTCCTGCCACCCTCAAGAGAGGCAGAAAGGGTTCAGAGTTTTGCACAGAGACCCAAAGGTCTGGGCTCTTCTTTCCTGCTGAGAGTCTGGGAGCCACGGCCTTCCACAATTATACCCAGAGCCTTTTTGGAGAATAAATAAAGATGGGGAGGGGATCAGAGAGCCTGAGGAGACTTGAGTTGAGTCTTGGTTTTCCTCGGACTGATGGAGGTTCCAGGGCCCAGGACTTTGGGGTATCAAAACTGGAAAAGTCCTGACAAACAGGAAGGTTGGCACCCTAGCTTTAAAAGGCTATTTCAATTATTAAGTTGACCTAAAATTTAAACTAAATTATGCCAGGCTGAATCTCTCTCACACACACACACGCACCCCCACCTCAGGAAGGTCATGACCATCTACAGTAATGATCAGCTGCGCTGCATTTTTTTTGCTTGCCTGAGTTGTAGGTCTTGTACATTTGCAATACCTCATCACCAGTTTCATATTCTGTTGCTTCATCCTCACAGCAGCACTGTAATAAAGACAGAAAGGGGAATGACAGACGAGGCCAAAAGATGGCCTGAAAAGCCCACGACCAGTGACTGCATTGCAGGGCCCATGGTGGAACCAGATTGTTCAATTCCCAGTTTTCAGCATATGATGAATCTTCAGATCTAAGAATTTTGCCACCTACACTTATCTTTTCCAGGGCTCTGCTTAATTTCATTAATAAATTAAATCCTGAATATTCATCACATGTCGATTACTATTCATCGAGTGTTCATTGGCTTCATGGCCATATTCAAGACATCAGGTGGGCATGGTCTCAGCTGAACCACAGCCTCCGGCAGTGGGCCCTCCTCACCTGCCTTCCTGGCCCAGATAACAATAGGAAAGTCAGAGCAAAGTGCAGGTCGGCCAGAGCACTATCTTTGTGTGATGCTTCCCCCTTGTGGCCAACTTGCCACTTTGGACAGGAGGTAAAGAATTCTCCAAAAGGTCTTCCTGTTCAGGGATTACCACCTAGGCAGGTAAGATGCCTGGGCTGAGGCCTGAGCCTGGGTGGGCTCGCCCATGCCCCAGGCTCAGAGATTTCACGTGAAGAATCCGGCTTCTTCATCCACTCTCTACTCCTTCGTGGACAAGGCAGGTGGAGGACAGATTGGCCCACAAGAAATCTGGGTGTTTGAAGATTAGGGACCCCAAAATAGTCTCTGACCTCCAAATTCCAGCCAGGAAACTCATCATTGTTTACCACCTGATGCTCTAAGACACATCAGTGCTTGACTGTCAACATATGTTCAGTGCATCTTGAGGGTGTTAATAGGCTGAAAGCAATGGCCAATTGTCCAGGATGACTGGGGAAGAGAAGAGTTGGTGGTTAACCATCCCATAATCTTCATCAAAGCTGCCCTCAGGCCTTCCTTGGTGTTTCTATTCTTTCCTTATGTATGTATAAATACAATTTATAAATTTCATATATATATTTCAGTATATATATATGTGTATATATATATATACTGGAACATATAAATATGTACTTCAGTATATATATACTGGAACACATAAATATATATATAATATATATACTGAATAGAAATATATTTTTACATTCTAAAACTATATTGACCCAATTTGGGAGCCTAAGCGATGATGAAGCGGGGCAGATTTAGCTTGGCACATGGAGTCCTGTTCTACACAGGCTCCAAGACGAGCAGAGCCAGCCTATGATGGAGAGAGTGTCTGAGAGTAGAAAAATAATCAGAAAAATGGTGGCGGGCAAGGTAGAAGAATTAGTGGCAGAACGTTCCTGGATTATTTTTCTGAAGTCAGAAGCTCCAAGGAGACAGCACTAATGGCAATTAATTGGTTAAAAGAATATTTCAACTAAACTTGTCTCACACTGGGTTTATGTAACTTGGTCTAGTGTAAGGTTCAGGGTGAAAATGGAGATAAGAATTAGAGTCAAGATGGCAGAAAATCTTCTCATTCATGTTCTTGATAGAAAATCCATCTTCCGTTCTCCTCGCACCTCCTATGTCTTGTTTACATCGTTCATAATGCCTTCTCTTTCTGCTTGCAGGCCTGATTTTAACTCTAACAAATAAACTATTTGGGCAATTATTTCACTAAGTCTTTCTCCACTACCAAACCAGAAATGGGGACAGAAATGACAACAAATGTCTTTGAGTGAATGAGTGAATGAATGAAGGGCTGGATCACTGAATGAATAGGTGTTCAGTGCTGTGTTGGGTACAAGGGGTCCAGAGAGGAACAGAGAGAGGAGGCCTGGCCTCAAGGATCTTACAGTGGAGCAAGTAATTAGAAGGCTGAGGAATGCTTCAAAGCACAAGGGCAGTGAGCTATGAGAGTCTCCAGCAACCTGGCATGGTTTGGGGGTATATGGATTTAATGCCTCAAAAAATGCTTTGTTTAATGCACTAAACAAAGAGGTGGGAATCTGAGGAAAATGAGTGCCAGGCAGACAGAACTGTGTATGCCAAGGCCCGAGGCAGGGAAGGGATTAGCTCATTAGCAAGAGGGAAAGAAAATCACTGTGGCTGGGCCAGAGCGAAGGGGAGAAGGGCATGGAGTGAGGGGGCAGGGGCCAGATCACACAGGGCCTTCAGTCCTTACTGGGCTGGGCTTTTCTCTAAGGGTAGTAAGAAGCCATTGATGAGTAGTAAGCCATGCAGTGACATAATCAGGTTTGTTTTTTTTTAAAAAAATGAATTTCTCTGGCTGCTGTGTGGAGAATGGATTGGCGAGAGGGAAGAATAAAGAAGGCAAGACCCGTCAAGAGGCTGCAGCGGCAGTCCAGGTGAGAGGTGATGCAGGCTTGATCTTGGTGGCAGTCCTGGAAATGAGGAGGATGGGGAGGATCCGGGAGTAATTCAGGAAGAACTTGTAAAGTGTATGAGTCAGAAGAAGGAGTCAGGGATAACACCCAGGTGTGCGGTTTGGGCAGCTGATGCACAGGTACTAAGAGGAGCAGTTCCTGGCTCATTTGGGAGCATCTTGAATTTAGTGTCCTGTGAGGAGCCATATGGTCAGTAATTGCTATGCGAGTCTGGAGCCTGAGAGAGGGCAGTGCTGGAAATAGAGAGAGTGTGAATGGTAAATGAACGGGGCGGGTCCAGGTAAGAGGAGCCTGAGGGAGTCCACCGACCGGCCAGTGGCTAGGCTGCCATGACTGTCTAGGGCAACGCAGCAACTCTGTGTGGTAACTCTTCCTGCATTTTGTTTTCTAGTCTGCATTTTCATGGGCATCAGATAATTAAATTCTCATATGTGGTAGAGGCTATGGTTGCTTACCCCATACCTATTCTGTCCTCTGCCTTGACAACAGACTCCTCTATTGTCAAAGGTCTCAATGTGCCCAGCTAGAAAACTATGCCTCCCGGCATCCTTTGCAGATAGGAATGGCTAGCGGGGTAAAAATGGAAATTGTTTAATGAGACTTTTAAAAAGTGCCCTAAGGGGGGCTGACTCAGCAAGGAGGCATATAACCTTTGGCTCTTCTATTTTTCTTTATTTCCTCCCTGGGACTTGGGCCTAATGGCTGGGGCTTCATTGGCCCTCTTGGACCATGAAGTAAACTTGAGGATGGAAGCTACACACTAAGGGTGGGGAAATGAGCAGAAAGATAGTTTCTGGGTCTCTGATGACTGTGAAGTTACCCTACCAGTCTGGGTGACTTCCAGGTTTCTTTGACATGAAATAAAAAATAAGCTTCTGCATGGTATAAGCCACTGATATTTGGATTTTGTGATTTATGCAGTCAAACTTAATCTGATAGATCATTCATACAATAATCAAACATGACAGTGAATTCAAGAGACTATATAGGAATACACAAGAAAGGATAATGCAGGTCGGGTTGCTGCATGAAAGAAGAAAATGTTCTGTCTTATATCATCAGGGAAATTTTCCACATTTCTTTCAATGTCTTGAACTGGGAGTGCAACAACCAAAGCAGAACGTCCCAAGTCTCTCCCCTTGGGAGTCTATTAGCAACTGCATCTTTGAAATCACAAGGGCATGTCAATTCCATATACTGAAAGCAAATAAAAAAACTGTGCTCAATGTGATTAAGACCTAACAACTATAATTGAATAATTGCAAAGTTTATTTCAGACAATTTAGAAAGTGCAGGTATCTCAACTGCTTGGAATTCACATTCTGTACAAAGTTTGCTTGCAAAATTTCCAGAAAATTTTATTTATATATATATTTTTTTTATATTTTATATATATTTTTTATATTTTATATATATTTTATATTATATATATATTATATATATATATAAATGTGATTCTCAGTTCCTGTTAGTCCACTAATTCTTCTAGAAGTTGGTCTCCAGGTTGCCTGACAAAGGAGGTATGTGAAGGCCAAAATCCAACCTGGTCTTTCTGCCCAAAGGCTACCTGGGGGTAGGGCCAGTTCAGCCTGGAGGCAGCAGCACTTTTTACAATTTGTCCCCCTTAAGAGGCATCCTTTGGCAATTGACACTGAGATGCTAATGCATTAGCAAGTCCCCTGGTAGATACATGCACTCACCTTGCTCCTCTAAATGGCATTCAAGAAGCTGAGGCATGGGAAGGCGTATCAGGAGTCCCTCCAAACAGCCGAGTAGGCAGATGAGCACTTTGAGGGATTGGTACACAGAAATTTATTACAGGTAGACAGGTATGGATAACCTGTGACAGAGCTGTAGCCACTAATATAAACTCCAAAAAGAGGAAAGCATTTTACTTCCTACCAAGACTAAGGAAATGAGGATGTGACAAAAAGGGGAAATTTTAAAGAAATTTCTTTGGCGCTTCTGTTGCTCTCTAGCAGCCCCTTGTGGTACTTGAAACAATCTGCAGCCCGGTGCCTCTTCCAGGGCCTGCTCTTAGCTGCAAGAGGTTTGAACTCTAAGAAACTGATAACCTCAAATGCATTAGAATCCCTCTTCTAGGCACAAGAATCTCATATACCTTTCAAAAAAAAAGTTCACAGTAGCCAAAAAGAAACTAGCAATGCATCAATTTTCTGAACACCAGTGAAGCTCATTCTGTAAGAGAACCAATTGGGTTAAGAATCTCTCTCTGTCTCCCCCGTTCTCCAAACATTTCATAAAATCTGTGCTCAGGTAAATCAATGGACACAATACCACAGTTCTGTAGGATAGACAGCCAGGAAGTAGGCAAAGGTCGGCTCATGAAGGGCCCTTTGTGTTCTGCTGGGAAATTTTAAGGCAATAGGGAGGTAGGTAGGATGTAAGTAAGGAGGTGACACGATCAAACCTATTATTTACAAAAGATCGTCCTGGAAACAGGGTGCAGCTTGGTTGGGCTGGGGGGAGAATATGGATTAGGAGACTGTGACGTCAAGACTGACTTGGGTCAGGAGAGGCTGACCCAAGGCAAGCGTGGAGGCATAAAGACAGAAAAGGAGAGCTTGAAGAGACATGTGTGATGAGAACTGGAAGAGACATGTGTGATGAGAACTGAAGGGCTTAGCAAATGGCCAGATTTCCAACTAAAACAACTCAGTGGCTGGGATCGTCAAGAACTGATACTGCAAACAGGATGTGTGGAGTACGGTAAGGGGTGGAGAGATTAGAAGAGGAGAACTGGATGAGTTTAGATGGTTTCATGGAAAGAGCTTTGCCTCTGGCTCCTGCCCTGATGCCACTTTGTTCTGTTTTCTATTTGGCATCCATTTCTATGTGGCATCCATTAATCAGAGGGCCAAACTAATGGCCAAAGTTGTTAACATCTCCCCAGAAATCCAGCTTCCACAGGTGCATGAAAATCATTTACAGACCTTCCAACCAGTCCTCAGTCCATACCCCAAATCACCTCCCCTATCAAACTCACACACCCAAGGGCTAGGCACCAGGTGACTAGAGACCGTCCCAATACCCCAAAGCCTGCTAGAAGGATGTAGACTAGCCAGTCCTACACTGTTTACCCTGTCCCGCCTTGCCTTTCCTGCAGAAATCCCAGTCCAGGCTGTGGCCTATGCTTTCCCCTTCTGCCTCTTGACCTCTTATGCTTCCCCATGTGACCCTGTGTCACATGACATGCCTTCTCCTCTTGGGAAATGTAGTAAAAATCTTTCAATGGCATTAACTTCTGTGTGATACCACTCAATTCCTTTTATTTATCTTGTTTTTATAGACAAGGTCTCAATCTGTCACCTATGCTGAAATGCAGTCGTGCTATCACAGCTCACTGCAGCCTCAACCTCCTGGGCTCAAACGCTCCTCTTGCCTCCACCTTCTAAGTAGCTGGAAGTATAGGTGTGCACCACCAACACCAAGACTAGCTAATTTTTTTTTTTTTTTTTTTTGTAGACACGGGGGTCTCACCAACTCAGGCTGGTCTGGAACTCCTGACCTCAAGTGATCCTCCTGCCTCAGCCTCCCAAAGCATTGGGATTACAGTCTTGACCCACCATGCCCAGCCTCAATTTGCTTTAAAAATTAAGACATGAGCACAAATCACACCTCTTCCTTTGTAATTCTAGCTATGTTACTACCTTTGAATTTTCTTTTGCTCACCTAAAATATATGAGTAATAAAAAAAATTTATGTGATTGTCATGAGGCTTATTTAAAATATATGATAACAAGACGGGTGTGGTGGCTCATGCCTGTAATCTCAGCACTTTGGAAGGCCAAAATGAAAGGATCACTTAAGACCAGGAGTTTGAGACCAGCCTGGTCAACATGAAGAGACCCCCATCTCTTTTTTTTTTTTTTTTTGAGACAGAGTCTCACTCTGTCACCCAGGCTGGAGTGCAGTAGTATGATCTTGGCTCACTGCAACCTCCGTCTCCCAAATTCAAGCAATTCTTCTGCCTCAGCCTCCTGAGTAGCTGGGACTACAGGCGTGCACCACCATGCCCGACTAACTTTGGTATTTTTAGTAGAGATGGAGTTTCACCATAGTGGCCAGGCTGGCCTCAAACTCCTGTCCTAGTGATCCACCTGCCTTGGCCTCCCAAAGTGCTGGGATTACAGGTGTGAGCCACCGCACCCGGCCCCCATCTCTTAAAAAAAAAGAAAAGTGATAAAAGTCTTTGCACATTATAATCATGTTCATTATTATCACTAACTCTCAAGAATGTGACCTGCTAGTGCCTTTTTCCCAGCAAACTCAGCTTCTTACAGGCACAATATTGTCAATGAATTCATGTTCATGAAGCATCACCCCTGTCCAGATGCAGGGCATCCTATAACCCAGGTAAATTCACTGTGATCTGACCAAGCAACAGATATAGAGCTATGAGAAACAGGATTGGTTGGTCTTACCTAATGCATACAAAACTCTTCACTTAAAAGAGAAAAATTAGTAAAAAGGACTCCCCTAGTGTATTTTTTAAATGTTATATTTATGATCATTCTAGCTAGAACTTTTCAGGAGTCCAACTATTCAGAACTTGACTATTAAGCCTTTGTTTAAACCCAATTGTTAGTTTATAAAAACTTCCCGCTAGACTCTCAATTATTGTTGTTCTAAACACAATGATTTGAGAACAAAAATGAAACAAAAGATGTTTTAGAAAGAAAAGAAAGGCAATACATGAAAAAAAGCAAACAGAAGGAAAATGGCCTTTTCCAGCAGCAAAATGCTGTTCTTGTTATTCCAAAACGTAACAGTAATTCTACAGAGAGCCTCCCACAGTTTCAAGTTGCTAACAAAGAAAGGCTTGTCCAAGACCAGTCAGAGAGTATCAGAACCAAGATGGTGACTCTCTTTAAAGGAACTCAGCATGAGAAAATTTCTAGATTTCCCATAGCATTTAATGCTAACTCCATGTGGTTCAGAGTGAGAACAGATTGCAGCAGGATCACAACCAGAATGAGGCATGTGAGATGCCCGAGGTGCAAAATTTAAGGAGGCACATGGACTCCCAACTCTGTTGAGTGTCCCTGGTCCCCACCCTATGGTACAGCTACAAGGATAAAGAATTTCCATTCTAACACCATTAACATAGAGGAGCTCTATCAAGTGGCTAGCCCTCAGCTGTAGCATAGTCTAAATACACACTATTGTATGCTGTACTCCACGCTGAAGCAGGCCTCTATGGATGGACTGGGTCCTTTGCCAAGTAGCTTTCATAGAAATCTAATGACAGTCCTGAATTTGAAGAGGAACTGAAACTAAACATTTGCTTATTCAGACCAGAAGTAGAACAAACTCTCAGCCTCAGTGAGGTACAAGTCAGTGTTTCTGAGAAATTCACAAGTTCTACAAAAACACATTTTATGAAAGTAGCCACCACCCAAGATCACCCACGTACTTAATTCCAGTAGTGCTTGGGGTAAAAAATTTCCCTATATCTAGTTCTTCCTTTAGCCTCACTCACTCCAGGCTTGGACAGGTTGCCAGTAAAACTCTGGGTTTTTTTTTAAATCTGGGATACAATTATTCCCATAAGTTGGATGGCAAATGAGTGCATTCTATGGAGTGTTTGGTTTTTCCAGATTCAAGAAAAGCTCTATTTAACTGCAAAGGGTGCTTTTCAGCTGTGTCCCTACTAAAAGCTTCCCATACAGTCACTCTCAAGACTGTTGTTCTTTTTTCACTAGAGACGGCCACAGTCATTATGTTGTAAGCATTCTGAGTTGATGCACATGGGAAGGAACTTCAGGGTCAACATTCAATTTGGCTTCAGGAGTTGCCAGATTTGAGTGTTGGTTTCTCAATTAGTCTGCTGCCCTGAAGCTCCCCCATAAATCCTTCTGTGAATGGGTAATTTATTCAGTCCTGCAACAAATATTTACTGAGCACTTACTCTGAACCAGCACTGTTCCAGGCACCAGGGATGTATCAGTGAACAAAACATGCAAATTCTGTCATCACATAGCTTACATTCTAGAAGGGGAGGCAGAAAATAACCAAGAGCACGTCAATAAACTATACAGTAAGTTAGAAGATTATACGTTATAGGGGAAGAAAGAGAAAGTTGAGCAGGGTAGGTGGGATGGGATGTGCTGGGGATGGGGGCAGCATAGAGGTGGACATGGTGGGATGGTGCCGATGGCAAGGTTAAATAGGACTGTCCAAGTCGGCCTCTTGGAAAAGATGAAATTAAGGAGATACTTTAAGGAAGTGAGAGGATTATCCAAAGATAACTAGGGAAAGAGCATTCCATACAAAGGGAACAGCCAGTTCAAAGGCCATGACAGGGGTGTGTTCTTGTTGTGCTCTAGAAACTGCAATGAGGCCCATGAGGTTGGAAGGAAGTGAGCAAAGAGAACGGAAGAGAACTTTGAAGAGGTGATGAAGGCCAGATCGTGACAGGCCTTGATAAGTGTAAGACGAAAAGACATTGCACGGTTTTGAGCAGAAGAGTGATCATGACTTCATTTTAAAAGGATTCCTCTAGCTGCTGCTTTGAAAATAGTCTGTTGTGGGAGGGAAAACAGCAAAGTGGGGAGACTTTTGAGGAGCCTACTGCAGTCATACAGGTGAAAGGTCATGATGGCATGGCCCAGGATGGCAGCACTACAGAGAGTGAGAGCGGTCAGATTCTGAATAGATTTCAGGTATGCTTAAGGGAGAACCAGAATCTTGGCAGATTAGACACAGAACGTGAGAAAGAGGATTGCCAAGGATGACTCCAAGATTTGGGGCATGAGCAACTGGAAAATTAGAGTTGCCATCAACTGAGATGATGGACACTGATGGTGGATCAAGCTTGAGAGAAGGAAGAAGTTAAGTTTTTTGTTTTTTTGGTTTTTTTGTTTGTTTATTTTTTGAGATGGGGTCTCGCTCTGTCACCCAGGCTGGAGTGCAATGGCACAATCTCGGCTCACTGCAACTTCCGCCTCCTGGATTCAAGAGATTCTCCTGCCTCAGCCTCCTGAGTAGCTGGGATTACAGGTGCGCACCATCATGCCCAGTTAATATTTGTATTTAGTAGAGATGAGGTTTCACCATGTTAGTCAGGCTGGTCTCAAACTCTTAACCTCGTGGTCAGCCTGCCTCAGCCTCCCAAAGTGCTGGGATTACAGGTGTGAGTCATCACATCTGGCTTGGAAGTTAAGTTTTTTGTTTTGTTTTGTTTTGAGACAGGGTCTCACTCTAGTCGCCCAGGCTGGAGTGCAGTGGCATGATCACAGCTCACTGCAGCCTCGACTTCCTGGGCTCAGGTGACTCTCCCACCTCAGTCCCCTGAGTAGCTGGGACTGCAGGCATGGGCCACTATGCCTGGCTAATTTTTTGCATTTTTAGTAGAGACAGGGTTCTGCCACATTGCCCAGGCTGGTCTCAAACTCCTGGGCTCAAGTGATGGAAATTATTTTGAAGGTAAGAGATCAGCTACTTTATATCCTGGCATGCCTGCAGTCCCAGCTACTGGGAAACTGAAGTAGGATGATCTCTTGAGCACAGGATCTCTTTGAGTCCAGCCTGGGCAATGTAGTGAGACCCCATCTCTGAAACAGATATATAGCTGATAGATAGATAGATAACAGATAGATAATAGATAGATAGATAGATAGATAGATAGATAGATGATAGATAGATAGATAGATAGATAGATAGATAGATAGATAGATAGATGATAGATCAACTATTTGACATTCAAATGAAGATGTTGAGTAGGCAGTTGGACACACAACGAGATAGCGAGAGAGAGAGAGAGAGAGGCCTGGGTTACAAATATACATTTAGGATCTGCCAGCATATAGATAGTATTTGAAGCCCTGAAGTTAGATGAGACCAAAAAAACAAACAAACAAGACTCTTAGAGAGTCTGCAGCACCTAACCTAGAGACCTGGGGCACTCTAACATGAATAGAGGCCAGGAAAAAAAGGATCAGCAAAGCAACTGAGAAAAAAACAACCTGTAATGCAGGAGAAATACCAAGAGAGTTTGATATCTTGGAAGCCCAATGAAGAAAGCATACATTAAAGATTAAAATGACAGATATCCCCATACAACTTTTTAGTTTGTTGCAAATAGGTTGTATCGCTTATGCTTACAAATGTTATTTGTTACAAAGAATGGATAACTGAAAATAGTTGCCTAAAGATGTATTTTTCTCATGCAAAAAAGAATCTAGAGGTAGATAGGTCAGGGCTAATGCACCTATGCAAGAATGTCATTTAAAAGCCTGTCTTCTGTCTCCTGGACTGCCACTTTCAGTGTGTAATTTTTAACTTCATGGTCAAAAGATGATTGCTGCAACTCTAGGCAGTAATTCTAAGTTCCAGGCAGAAAGAAATGGGAAGAGCAAAACGAGAAAGACAGAACCTTTTCCTCAAGCTTTTACTTTTTCAGTGCACTAAGGAAGTCCTCCCAAGAAATTGCACCTACATCTTACTGGCCAGAATAAAATTCCATCTGCAAGGGAATTTGAGTACGTTGATTTCCAACACTTGCATTAGAAAAAAGTAATAATGGCAATGTTTAGAAAAGATGTTCAGTGAGCCAATCTACTCAGTCATATATACAGCATCTGCAGCAGAGGGTAAGAAATGATACAATAAGGATCTTATGGCTGTAGAAATAAATAGAAAGCTGGAGTGTCCAAGGTAATATCTCTCTGATAAATATATGTATCTAAATGACTTTGTACCTATACCTGAGAGTTATAACCAGACCACTACCCTATTGCTTCCATTTGAACCTCATTTTGTTTTTATTCTGATCAATATCCAAGAATTTCACATGTGAGAATTTTTGTTTTAACTCTATATTGGACCAATACCATTCTCATTTAAAATGAGATCAGCTCAAGAGGATGACTTCAAGAGCCAAACAACCTTGCAGCTCCATCATCACTTTTGGTTTATGGGAATGACTGGCTCCATCCCTGCCTTTCAAAGAGATGTTCTATCTGTAGATTATAGTTATTAAATATTCATGAACCCATCTTATAAGAGAAATATCAATTAATGAATTATGGCTTATTGTTCTTTTGGCTTAGAATACTCTTACCTTCTTCTCTGACTAGAAAAAAATATCCTTCAAAACTCAACTCAAATGCTTCTCTTCAACTTCTCCTAGCCTGACTAAAAGCTCTTTCCTTTGTAGTCTGATAATGCTTTGAATTATCTACCATACTGCATTTAATCAAAATTTGTAGAAGGCAACTAAAATAATGCTTAGACGGAAACATAGCATTAAATCCTTGTATTAGAAAGAATTGGCCAGGTGCAGTGGCTCACACCTCTAATCCCAGCACTTTTGGGGGCTGAGGCAGGTGGATCACATGAAGTCAAGAGTTTGAGAACAGCCTGGCTAACATGGTGAAACCCTGTCTCTACTAAAAATACAAAATTTAGCCAGACATGGTAGCACACATCTGTAATCCCAGCTACTTGAGAGGCTGAGGCAGGATAACCGCTTGAACTTGACTGGAGGTTGCAGTGAGCCAAGATCGTTCACTGCCCTCCAACCTGGGTGACAGAGTGAGACTGTCTCAAAAAAAAAACAAAACAGAAAAATCATGATTTCAAATAAATTATATAAGCTTCTACCATAGGAAAGTAAGGGAAAAATAACAAATTAAGCCTAAGTAGGCAGAAGGAAAGAGGTAATAATGAGTAGAAACCAATGATATAAAATGGGACAAATAATAGGGAATAGATAAACAATGAAACCAAAAGCTGATTGGTTGAAATTATCGCTAAAATTAATAAGCCTCTAGGCAAAATCATCAAAAGAAAAAGAGAGACCACACAAATTGTCAGTATCATGAATGAATGAAGGGACACTGCAGATCCTACAATAGTAATGAGTAATAAAATAATGTCATCAACAACTTCATGATAATAAATTCAATAACATATGAAATCAACAAATTCCTTGAAAAACACTATCCCATCTTACTCATGAATAAGTAAATATCCTGGCTGGACATGATGGCTCATGCCTGTAATCCCAGCACTTTGGGAGGCCAAGTTGGGGGAATTGCTTGAGGCCAGGAGTTTGAGACCAGCCCTGGCAACATAGCGAGACCCTGTCTCTCCAAAAAATTAAAAATTAGCTGACCATGGTGGCACATGCCTGTAGTCCCAGCTACTGAGGAGAGGCTGAGGCAGGAGGATTGCTTGAACCCAGGAGATGGAGGCTGCAGAACTATGACTGTGCCACTGCACTCCAGCCTGGATGAGAGAGGGAGAGCTCATCACTAAAAAGTAATTAATTAACCAATTAATTATCCTGAATAGCCTTATGTCTATTAACGAAATTGGACTAGTAATTTATAAACTTTCAACAAAAAATTACCAGGTCGAGGTGGATCCAATGGTAAATTATATCAAACATTTAAGGAAGAAATATCAATTCTACACAAACTGTTCCAGAAAATAGAAAAGGAGGAAACTTCCCAACACATTCTGTGATGCCATTATTACTCTGTTACCAAATGAAGGCAAAAATATGACAAGAATAGAAAACTACAGGTCCATATCAGTCATAAACATAGAGTTAAAACTCCTTAACAAAACATTAGCAAGTTGAATCTAGCAATATATAAACGTATTATATCATAACTAAGATGGTGTGAACTGGAGAATGCAAAATTGCTTTAGCATTTGGAAACCAGTCAGTGTAATTTACCATATAGTCATCCCTCAGTATCTGTAAAGGATTGGATCCAGGACCCCTCTGCAGATATCAAAATCTGAGGATGTTCAAGTCCCTTATGTAAAATGATGTGGCGTTGTATAAAACCTATGCACATCCTCCTGTATACTTTAAAAATCTCTACATTATTTATACTACCTAATACAATGTAAATGCCATGCAAATAATTGTTATACTAGATTGTTTTATTTGTATGATTTGTATTGCTGTATTATTATTTTTTATTTGTTTTTTAAAAATATTTTTCACCCACAGTTTGTTGAATCCAGAGATGTGAAACCTGCAGATTCAAAGGCTGATTGTATTAAGAAATGAAAAAATGAAAATTATGTGATAATCTTAAGAGATGCAGAAAACACTTTCCACAGATCCCAACATCCATTCCAGATAAAAATCTCTCACCAAACTAGGAACAGAAAGAAACGTGTTTAAACTGATGAACAATGTCCATGAAAAGTCTATAGCTAACATCATATTGAATGGTGAAAGACTGAATACTTTCCCCCTTAATATCAGGAATCAAGCAAGGATGTGGCTTTTGCCATTTCCATTCCACTTTGTACTGGAGTTCCTAGCCAGTGCAATACAGTAAGCAGAAGAAATAAAATACATCCACATTGGGAAGGAAGAAGCAAAATTGTCTTTACTTGCAGTTAACATCATTGTCTACATCTAAAATTCTAAGGAATATACAAGGTTGCAGAAGATAAGGTCAATTGAATTTCCATAAACTGGATAGAAATAGAAATTTTAAAAATACCATTTACAATAGCATCAGCTAAAAACATGAAATACTTATAAATAAGTTAACAATATATATAAGTGCACTAAAAACTACAACATTGAGGAAACCCCAATCTTTTATAATGAGCTGCAAGCAAACCTGACAAACGTTTGTCCCAGAAGGAGACATCATCTTTATTATATTGCACATCAAGCAAATCTGCCCTCTGCTCTAGAGAGAGACTCTCTTTCTTCCATGATAGAGAGAGGACTCTTGTCTGTTGTTATTAATTACCAAACCTCAGGACCTACTTCAAGCAAATCTGCCCTCTGCTCCAGAGAGGGACTCTCTCTTTCTTCCATGATAGAGAGGAATCTTGTCTGTTGTATTAATTACCAAACCTCAGGACCTAAAACAGTGCCGAGCTCAATAACATTGAAGAATAGTTAGGGAGGATGGATGTGAAGGTGGCCATGAAAGTATCTGGAATTAAAGCAAAGACAGGGACTGCAGGAGTAAAGCTACCAGGTATGGTTACCCCGGCCTTACTTAGTTCCCTGTTCTCAAATTCTGCAACCATACTTTGTGTTCTCTGGTTGCAGGAATGCTTCAGTTTTATCAGAAGGCTCCAGTAAGCTTTATTCTTTATCCTACTCCATCGGCTTTCTACTTTTTCACTCTAAGGAAGGACTGTGGCCTCCACCTACCACAGTTTTCTTCTCTATGATGTAGTGTTTCCCTCAGGTAATTAGCTGGTTGAAATCAACTGTACCAGCTGTCTCATTTACGCATTTCAGAGATCAGCTAAACAAAGAGGAGGCTGTTCTCTAATAAATATTTGTTGAAGGAATTAATAAAAAGTGACTTTCTGTGACTGGATTATTACAGCATGTTCTCATGCATTTTCTCCTTTTAGGAAACCAAATCGTAGTCTTTCTAGAAAGAAAGAAAGGATGTCTAATAATCTCAGGGTAATGAAAGATGAATCTACTCTGGAATTGCCTTCATATACACCTGATATTATATGCAACCCTGTGGGATAGCAAGCTGAACAAAATGAGAAGTCTGATGGAATACTCAGGAAAGAGACCAAAAAGGTTTTCTTTATTTCAAAGAGTTACTTAATTCTTAATCAAGTCTAAAACTTTGACCAGCCACACAATCTGCACCTCAAACACCACACAGAAAATACTGGATCCGATTCTGTTCAGAGCAGTCAGCATGAAATGTAATGAAATTCAAAATAGACAGGATACACATGCTCCAGAGGGAAGTCATTAATACCCATGAATAATGATAAAGCAAAATACCATCTGCCAGCATAATGTGGCAAATCTTTTTAAAATTCCAATTAGCCTATAAACCAGAAACAGGGAGCAAATATGCTCCCTCTGCCATGTGAGACCATGTGTCCTTGATGTCTCCATCACTTTATATGTAAACGAAAGTGTGAGTGATGGAAACATTACCCATAGATGAATGGATTTTGGAGAATATATTCATTATTCTTTAAGACACAGGTGCTATGTATCTAACTGCGTGGAACAGAATGTTATAATCTGCTAATTAAAGCCACATATGTATTTTCACATATATCTTAATGGGAGGGGGTGAAAAACTGTGTCTGTTATAAACACAGTATATTAATTTTGCTATAACAATGTAGTTGGATTTAATCCTTACATGTATTTAGAATGAGAGATAATGAAACATTTCTATCACTGTTATCCCAGGGAAAATTGCCTAGTTTATGATGGATTCAGATATTCTTAGCCATTTTCCTGAACTGCATTTTGTGAAGCACATAGCTATTAAAATCATAATACCCATTATTAGAACTGGTGTATTATACCCTGAAAAGAAATTGTTCTGATTATAAACGTGTAGAATAGTTCCACAGGCTGACTAGTTCATCACTTGTCTTTTGAAATATCTCAAGAAGCAAGCAACCTACTTCTGAGTGCAGATATTTTTCTGTACCTCTTCCTTTTCCCATGGTTTGTTGTAGTATAAATGACACTGGCATTGGTATTTTTGCAGTTTCTAATCCTAGTGCTGGCAGTATTCAGTTACACAATTTTTTAAAAGTCATTTGTCTTGTGCTATCTTGGTTTCCTCATCTATAAAATGTCTTCCCTTCCTTTGTAAGAATCAAAAGAAGTAAATGTGAAAGAATCTTTGAACAACTTTTAAGTATTCGAAGAGTAAAAGTCATTTTCATTTTATTATGACTAGGTAAAGTAGATGGAGTTGTCTGCATTGTATTAAGAAGTAGAATTGTACATTTTAAAAGGACAAAATTACCCAGGCAAGTTTGGAGTACCCTGTGTTGCTGCCGTATTAGGCAGCTATTGTTTAATCAGCAGGGTTCTTGTTCCCAATGATCTGTCTTCTTCCTGGAGCTGGAACTGAGATACAGCCAATATCCCACCTACAGCTAGTTCCTTGGAGGTTTTTATTTTATTTTTTTATTTTTCCATAAGTTATTGAAGTACTGGTGGTATTGGCTACATGATTAGGTTCTTTAGTAGTGATTTGTGAGATTTTGGTTCACCCATTTCCCAAGAAGTATACACTGCACCATATTTATAATCTTTTATCCCTCGCCCCCTCCCACGCCTCCTCCCAAGTCCCATAGTCCATTGTATCATTCTTATGCCTTTGCGTCCTCATAGCTTAGCTCCCACAGATCAGTGAGAACACACGATGTTTGGTTTTCCATTCTTGAGTTACATCACTTAGAATAATAGTCTCCAGTCTCATCCAGGTCACTGCCAATGCTGCTAATTCATTCCTTTTCATGGCTGTGTAGTATTCCATCATACATGTATATCTCATATATGCATATGTATGTGTATATATATATATATATATATATATATATCAGTTTCTTTTTCCACTCATTGATTGATGGGCATTTGGGTTGGTTCCACAATTTTCCAATTGTGAATTTTGCTGCTATAAACATGTGTATGCAAGTATCTTTTTTGAATAATTACTTCTTTTCCCCTGAGTAGATACCCAGTAGTGATATTGCAGGATCAGATGGTAGTTCTACTTTTAGTTCTTTAAGGAATCTCAGCTGGGCACAGTGGATCACACCTGTAATGACAGCACTTTGGGAGCCCGAGGTGGGTGTATCACCTGAGGTCAGAAAGTTCGAGACCAGCCTGGTCAACATGATGAAACTCCTCTCTACTAAAAATACAAAAATTACTCGGGAGTGGTGGCAGGTGCCTGTGATCCCAGCTACTCAAGAGGCTGAGGCAGGAGAATCACTTGAACCCAGGAGGCAGAGGTTGCAGTGAGCCATGATTGCACCAGTATACTCCAGCCTGGGTGACAGAGTGAGACTCTGTCTCAAAAAAAAAAAAAAAAAAAAGAGTCTCCACACTGTTTTCCATGGTGGCTGTCGGCTGTCATAGTTTACATTCCTGCCAGCAGTGTTGAAGTGTTCCCTGTTCATGGCATTCACACCAACATCTACTATTTTCTGATTTTTTCATTATGGCCATTCTTGCAGGAGTAAGGTGGTATCGCATTGTGGTTTTGATGTGCATTTCCCTGATCGTTAGTGATGTTGAGCATTTTTTCACATGTTTATTGGCCATTTGTGTATCTTCTTTTGAGAATTGTCTCTTCATGCCCATAGCCCACTTTTTGATGGGATTATTTGTTTTTTTCTTACTGATTTGTTTGAGTTGGTTGTAGATTCTGGATATTAGTCCTTTGTCAGATGTATAGATTGTGAAGATTTTCTCCCAGTCTGTGGGTTGTCTGTTTACTCTGCTGACTATTCCTTTTGCTGTGCAAAAGCTCTTTAGTTTAATTAGGTCCCAGCTATTTATCTTTGTGTTTATTGCATTTGCTTTTGGGTTCTTGGTCATGAATTCCTTGCCTAAGCCAATGTCTAGGAGGGATTATCCAGTGTTATCTTCTAGAATTTTTATAGTTTCAGGTCTTAGGTTTAAGTCCTTAATCTGTCTTGAGTTGATTTTTGTATAAGGTGAGAGATGAGGATCCAGTTTTATTCTTCTACATGTGGCTAGCCAATTACCCCAGCACCATTTGTTGAAAAAGGTGTCCTTTCCCCACTTTATATTTTTGTTTACTTTGTCAAAGGTCAGTAGGCTTTAAGTTTTTGGGTTTATTTCTGGGTTGTGTATTCTGTTCCATTGGTCTATGTGCCTATTTTTATAACAGTACCATGCTGTTTTGGTGACTATGGCCTTACAGGGTAGTTTGAAATCAGGTAGTGTGATGCCTCCAGATTTGTTTAGTCTTGCTTTGGCTATGCAGTCTCTTTTTTGGTTCTATATGAAATTTAGAATTGTTTTTTCTAATTCTGTGAAGAATGATGGTGATATTCTGATGGGGGTTGCATTGAATTTGTAGGTTGCTTTTGGTGGTATGGTCATTTTCACAATATTGATTCTGCCCGTCCATGGGCATGGGATGTGTTTCTATTTGTTTGTGTCATCTATGATTTCTTTCAGCAGTGTTTTGTAGTTTTCCCTGTAGAAGTTTTTTGACTTCTTTGTTAGGTATATTCCTAAGTATTTTTTTTCAGCTATTATAAAAGGGATTGAGTTCTGGATGTGATTCTCCACTTGGTCGCTATTGGTGTGTAGAAGAGCTACTGATTTGTGTACATTAATCTTGTATCCAGAAACTTTGCTGAATTCTTTTTTCAGTTCTAGGAGCTTTTTGGAGGAGTCGTTACTTAGGGTTTTCAAGGTAAATGATCATATCCTCAGCAAACAGTGACAGTTTGACTTCCTCTTTACCTGTTTGGATGCCCTTTTTTTTTTCTCTTGTCTTATTGCTCTGGATAGGACTTCTAGTACTATGTTGAAAAGGAGTGGTGAGAGTGGGCACCCTTGTCTTTTTCCAGTACTCAGAGGGAATGCTTTCAACTTTTCCTCATTCAGTATTATGTTGGATGTGGGTTTGTCATAGGTGGCTTTTATTACATTAAGGTATGTCCCTTGTATGCCAATTTTGCTGAGAGTTTTAATCATAAAGCAATACTGGATCTTGTCAAATGCTTTTTCTGCATCTATTGATAGGGTCATGTGATTTTTGTTTTTAATTCTGTTTATGTGGTGTATCACATTTATTGACTTGCATATGTTAAACCATCCCTGCATCCCTGGTATGAAACCCACTTAATCATGGTGGATTATCTTGTGTTATTGGATTCAGTTAGCTAGTATTTTGTTAAGGATTTTAGCATCTATGTTCATCAAGGATATCGGTCTGTAGTGTTTTTTCTGTTTGTTTGTTTGTTTGTTTTTGTTTTTTTGTTGTTGTTTTGGTTGTGTCCTCCCTGGTTTTGGTATTAGGGTGATGTTGGCTTCATAAAATGAATTAAGGAGGGTTCCTTCTTCTCTATCTTGTGGAATAGTGTCAAAAGGATTGATACCAATTCTTCTTTGAATGTCTGGGAGAATTCTGCTGTGAATCCATCTGGTCCTGGACTTTTTTGGTTTATAATTTTTTAATTACTATTTCAATCTCGCTACTTGTTATTGGTCTGTTCCCCGTATCTAATTCTTCCTGATTTAGGCCATGAGGTTTGTATTTTTCCAGGAATTTATCCATCTCTTCTAGGTTTTCTAGTTTATGTGCATAAAGGTGTTCATAGTAGCCTTAAATGATCTTTTGTATTTAAGTGGTGTCAGTTGTAATATCTCCTGTTTTGTTTTTTAAGTGAGGTTATTTGGCTTTTCTCTCTTCTTTTCTTGGTTAATCTTGCTAATGGTCTATTTTATTTATGTTCTCAAAGGATCAGCTTTTTGTTTCATTTATCTTTTTTTTGGTTATAATTTTATTTAGTTCTGCTCTGATCTTGGTTATTTTCTTCTTGTACTGGGTTTAGGTTTGGTTTGTTCTTGTTTCTCTAGTTCCTTGAGATGTGACTTTAGGTTGTCTGTGCTTTTTCAAACTTTTTGATGTAGGCATTTATGGCTACGAACTTTACTCTTAGCACTGCCTTTGTTGTATCCCAGAGGTTTTGATTGGTTGTGTCATTATTGGCATTCAGTTCAAAGAAATTTTAAATTTCCATCTTGATTTTGTTTTTGACCCAATGCTCATTCAGGAGCGGGTTATTTAATTTCTATGTATTTGAATGGTTTTGAAGATTCCTTTTAGAGTTGATTTCCAGTTTTATTCCACTGTGGTCTGAGAGAGTACTTGATATAATTTCAATTTTCTTAAATTTATTGAGGCTTATTTTATGGCCTATCATATGGTCTATCTTGGAGAAAGTTCCATACGCTGTTGAATAAAATGTGTATTCTGAGGTTGTTGGATGAAATGTTTTGTATATATCTGTTAGGTCCATTTGTTCCAAAGTATAGTTTAAATCCATTGCTTCTTTGTTGACTTTCTGTCTTGATGACCTGTCTAGTGCTGTCAGTGGAGTATTGAAGTCCCCCGCTATTATTGCGTTGTTGTCTATCTCATTTCTTTGGTCTATTAGTAATTGTTTTATAAGTTTGGGATCTCCAGGTTAGGTGCGTGTATGTTTAAGATTGTGATATTTTCCTGTTGGACAAGGCCTTTTACCATTATATAATGTCCCTCTTTGTCTCTTTTAACTGCTGTTGCTTTAAAGTGTTTGTTTGTTTGTTTGTTTGTTTCTGATATAAGAATAGTTAGCCCGATTGTGCTCAATTGTGGTGTCCATTTGCACAAAATGCCCCTTTCCATTCTTTTACTTCAATTCTGTGTAAGTCCTTATGTGTTAGGTGAGTCTCTTGAAGGCAGTAGATAGTTAGTTGGTGAATTCTTATCCACTCTGTGGTTCTGTATCTTTTAAGTAGAGCATTTAGGCCACTTACGTTCAATGTTAGTATTGAAATGTGATGTACTGTTGCTTTCATCATGCTCTTTGTTGCCTCTGTGGTTTGGTTTTTTTTGTTGTTTTTGCTTTTTAAATTGTATTTTTGTTTTACAGGCCCTATGTGATTTATTCTTTAAAGACATTCTGTTTCAATGTGTTTCCAGGATTTGTTTCAAAATTTAGGGCTCCTTTTAGCAGTTCTTATAGTGGTAGTTTGATAATGGTGAATTCACTCAGCATTTATTTGTCTGAAAACAACTGTATCTTTCCTTCATATATGATGCTTAGTTTTGCTGGATACAAAATTCTTGGCCTATAAAATGTTTTGTTTGAGGAGGCTGAAGATAGGGCCCCAATCCCTTCTAGCTTGTAGGGTTTCTGCTGAGAAATCTGCTGTTAATCTGATAGGTTTTCCTTTGTGCTTCTGTCTCACAGCTATTAAGATTCTTTCCTTGGTCTTAACTTTGGATAATCTGATGACAGTGTGCCTAGGTGAAGATCTTTTTGCAGTGAATTTCCCAGGTGTTCTTTATGCTTCTTGTATATGGCTGTCTAGTATCTCACAAGGCCAGGGATGTTTTCCTCCATTAATCCCCCAAGTATGTTTTCTAAGCTTTTAGAATTGTCTTCTTCCTCAGGAACAACAATTATTCTTCGATTTGGTTGTTTAACACAATTCCAGATTTCTTGGAGGCTTTGTTCATATTTTCTTATTCTTTTTTCTTGTTTTTTATTATTATGCTTTAAGTTCTAGGGTACATGTGCACAACGTGCGGGTTTGTTACACAGGTACACATGTACCATGTTGGTTTGCTGCACCCATCAACTCGTCATTTACATTAGGTGTTTCTCCTAATGCTATCTCTCCCCCGGCCCCCCACCCCCTGACAGGCCCCGATGTGTGATGTTCCCCACCCTGTGTCCATGTGTTCTTGTTGTTCAGCTCCCACCTATGAGTGAGAACATGCGGTGTTTGGTTTTCTGTCCTTGTAATAGTTTGCTTAGAATGATGGTTTCCAGCTTCATCCATGTCTCTGCAAAGGACATGAACTCATCCTTTTTATGGCTGCATCTTATTCTTTTTTCTTTGTCTTTGTTGGATTGGGTTAATCTGAGGACCTTGTCTTTGAGCTCTAAAGTTCTTTCTTCTGCTTGTTCAATTCTATTGCTGAGACTTTCCAGAGCATTTCACATTTCTAAAAGTGTGTCCAAAGTTTCCTGAATTTTTTATTGTTTTTTCCTTAAGCTATCTATTTCCATGAGTATTTCTCTCTTCACTTCTTATATCATTTTTTAGATTTCCTTGCATTGAGCTTCACTTTCTTCTGGTCCCTCCCTGATAAGCTTAATAACTAACTTCTTGAATTCTTTTTCAAGTAAATCAGGATTTCTTCTTGGTTTGGATCCATTGCTGGTGAACTAGTGTGATTTTGGGAGGTGTTGAAGAGCCTTGTTTTGTCCTATTACCAGGGTTGGTTTTCTGGTTTCTTCTCATTTGGGTAGGCTCTGTCAGAGGGAAGGTATAGGGCTGAAGGCTGTTGTTCAGATTCTTTTGTCCCACGGGGTGTTCCTTTGATGTAGTACTCTCCCCCTTTTCCTATGGATGTGGCTTCCTATGAGCTAAACTGCAGTGGTTGTTTTCTCTCTTCTGGGTCTAGCCACCCAATTAGTCTACCCAGCTCCGGGCTGTTACTGGGGGTTGTCTGCACAGAGTCCTGTGATGTGAACCATCTATGGGTCTCTCAGCCATGGATACCAGTGCTTGTTCTGGTGGAGGTGGTGGACGGTGCAATGGACTCCATGAGGGTCCTTAGTTTTGGTGGTTTAATGTTTTATCTTTGTGCTGGTTGGCCTCCTGCCAGAAGGTGGTACTTCCCAGGAAGTATCAGCTATAGTAGTGTGGAGAGGAACCAGTGGAGGGTGGAGCCCTAGAATTCCCAAGATTATGTACTTTGTCTTATGCTACCAGCGTGGATAGGAAAGGACCATCAGGTGGGGGTGAGGCTAGGCATGTCTGAGCTCAGACTCTCCTTGGGCAGGTCTTGCTGAGGCTGCTGGGGGGAAATGGGGGTGAGATTCCCAGGTCACTGGAGTTGTGCACCTAGGAGGATTATGGCTTTCTCTGCTGAGTCATGCAGGTTGTCAGGCAGGTGGGGGAAAGCCAGCAGTCACAAGCCTCACCCAGCTCCCCCACAAACCGAAGGGCTTGTCTCACTCCCACCCTGCCCACCTCAACAGCCCTGAGTCTGTTTCCAGGCAGAGGGCAAGATGGGCTTGAAAACTTGCCCAAGGCTATCCTCCTCCCAGCTGGGAGAGAAAAGGGCTTTAGTTCTTCCTCTGCCTGTGAAGTCTGTACGCCCGATTTGCACCCTCCCCCGAGTTCCGGCCAGGAAGCTTCTTGCCCCTTTCAAATTGTTACAAAGTTCAGCTAGAGATTTCCTTCTCCCTGTGGAGTTTTACCCCCTGCTCCTCTGGCCACCCTCCCTATGGATCCCTGTGGTGCCAGGCAGGAATGGGCTGCTTGGGGACTCAGCAAGCTCCCAGGGCCTTTCTGCTGCTTCCTCTACCCCTGTATTTTGCTCAGCTCTCTAACTTGACTCAGCTTGAGGTAAAGTTGGAAACTTCTCCCGCAAGCAAAGCTTCAGCTTCTCCAGTGGGACTGTGCATTCGGTAGAAGAGGGTCTCCCTGTACCACTTCCGCAGTTGGGGCACTCACAATATTTGGGGTGTCTCCCCAGTCCTGCAGGAGAAGTCCACTTCCATCAGAGGGTCTGTGGGTCCTCTCAGGATTGCTGGTTTGTCCTTGCAATCAATCTAGAGCTAAAATTCACAATGCAAGCTGCTGCATGCTGCTCTGTCCTGAGCTGCAATCTAGTCTTGCCTCTCATATGCCGTGATCTTCTGAATCCCTCCTTGGAGGTTTAACTCCAAAGAAGTATGCTTCCAGCTGCAGGCTACTTGAATTTGGATAAGGAGTTATATTGGAATAGGGTGCTATATTCTGATTATTAACAACATAATCAATTTTCATTATCCATGAGCTCAAAATAAGGTGAGTTGTACCATTTTTTTAAATTCCTAAAGTCACTTGCTTCAGTATGCTTCAGAACACAAAACCCACATTCTCTCACACTTACCACATTGTATTTCTTCCAATCCTATTTTGAAGACCATGATTCCTGGGCAATGTGGAGCAGAGACTAGAAAACTGCATGTAATGTGCAAAGCCAGTGATTCACGTGCAGATGATCAAGAACTTATGTATCAATCCTATCTGAAGACTTCAGCTCAACATCAATTTATTTCTGCACACCCTTTGGCCTAGCAATTTCATTTGTAGAAATCCATTCTACAAAACACATTTTTGTATGCAAATACGTATGTTGCAAAGATGTTCATGAAATCATTTTAATAGCAAAGAACTGGAAACTATAAATCCATTTTACAAGACCATGATTGAATAAATTATGGTACATTTACATAATGGGATCCAATGGAGCTAATAAAAATGAGGGCAGTCTGCCTCTGTATACTTTTCACAGAGATCGCTAAAACAGCATTAAAAAAAAACAGAACTGTGGACTGTGTTATGGGTAATGATTTGGCAATGTAGGTTCATCAGCTGTAGCAAAGGTGGAGAATGTTAGTGATGGAGATGCTATGTTGGTGTGGGGGCAGGGCACACAGGGGAAATCTCTGTACCTTCTACTCAATTTTACTGCAAATCTAAAACTGCTTTAATAAATAGTTTTAAAAAGGAAAGGAAAAAAGAACATTACAAAGGATTACATAAAGTGAGATCCCATTTAGGTAGATATGAAGCAAACGTAGAGATGTGTGTATGGGAATATATATACACAGATGCATACAAAGGGAACTGGAAGTTTAAAAGACACACCAAGTGGTGCAGCTCTGTCTCTTGGAAACAGGACAGGGACAGGGAAGAAGACACGGTGAAAAAAATAATTTAACGTTTTACTTCCTACACTTTTACGACAGTTGAATGTTGTACAGAGTAACTGCAGTCCTGTATTCCTTATGCAGGGGAAGAAAACACCACAGGATAAAGATGAACAATCAAAAAAATGATGAGACCAAAGATGAGCCAAGTGCCAATCATCTTTAAGTCAAATACTGTGTCGTGGAACAATCTAGCTCATATAATGTCTTAAACCTTAGATATTCTATTGGTTCATCAAAAGCCTAATATAGGCCAGGCGTGGTGGTTCACACCTGTAATCCCAGCACTTTGGGAGGCCGAGGCAGGCAGATCATCTAAGGTCAGGAGTTCGAGACCAGCCCGGCCAACATGATGAAACCCCATCTCTACTAAAAATACAAAAATTAGCCAGGCATGGTGGCAGGCGCCTATAATCCCAGCTACTTGGGAGGCTGAGGCAGGAGAATTGCTTGAACTCGGGAGGCAGAAGTTGCAGTGAACTGAGATCACGCCACTGCACTCCAGCCTGGATGACAAGAGCAAAACTCCGTCTCAGGAAAAAAAAAAAAAAAGGCCTAATATAGAGTCCTACAAATGTTGCTAAGAAAGTAAATAGAACAGGATTGCTTTAATTCTTATGATTAAACTAAAAACAAAAATGCTGAAACCTTAGTATAACTTTAAATTATATATCATTTATTGAAATATAAAGATCTTCATTTACACGTTTTAAAACAAAAACATGAACAGGGGCATTCGTAATACATTTTGTATTGGTAGACCCTATCGAGTTAGTTTTTCTCACACATTCACCACACCATTGTTTTGGGAACATGTAAGTATCTTTCTCTTTATTATTTCTAAAATATAAATTTTGGACATTCAAAAGTGCAACAGTTAATGTGCCTGTGGGGATTATCACAGTTAAAAAAATATAAACGAAGGCAGTGATACAGCTTGTCATAAATGTTTTGGCAGTATTCTCCAAGTCTATATAGAAATACATATATACATATTGATGTATAACATCATTTTATCTTATGTCCCTCTTCACAAAAATAGGACCATTTTGTACAGATTGGCAGACCACATTTTAAGGACATCACTAATCGTTTAAAAAGTCACAAATAGTGTTTCTCAGGCCGGCTTTGATTGTCATCATAAAAATAGAAAGTAGGAAAGATTGGCAAATTTTCTTCTGGAGACTTTGCAGGAGGCCAAAAGGAAACAAATCTGGAATTTGCTGAAAACACACACACACACAAATGCAGTCATATACAAATTCAGGTGGGAGCATTTGTTAGGACTGGAAACTGCTGGACTGAGAAGTTTCATCCGGCCTCATGATGTCATGCAAGGCTCACAGCAATATCAAAATGCAAAGCACCAACAAAATAAGGCTGTACAAGGGAGAGTGAGCGATAAACAGAATGCTTGAGTTGTGATTCTAGAAACACAAACGTATTTCAAGTCTAATTGGCTCTACAGAACCTAGTCAGGTTTTCGTTTTTAATTGGCCAATCTGGCTCAGTCTTCGCACTTACTACGAAAAAGTTGGATAAGAAAGTTGGGGCTTGCATTGAGATTACACCAGTAGGTAGTCAAGTACTTTATTATTGCTTCTGCATCTTCCAAAGCATCACCTGCCGATAGCACAGTGATTGCAGTAATCACAGCCCATGTTTCATTCATATGGTATCAGCAATTAAGCAGTATTGCAAAGAATGCCAATGAACCCACACCAACCTGTTTGACAGTGTGGATAGATGTGACAATTCATCCTCCCATCTAACCTCAAATTATCAGTAAAACTTAAAATGTTTTTTCCACCAAAACACTGAGCTGGTTACACAGAGACTTGGAACACTGAATTGCATAATTTTTGTACATGCCTTTCCTTGGCGGGGTATGGAGTGGGAGGCAGAAGACGGGAGACGGGGAAAGTTCAATCTCCCCCATACAGTGGGAAGTAGCATCTTTACTTTTGGAAAACCTGTCAAAACCAAACTTTAGCTTTCTCAGCCTCAGCTAAGACTGGAAAGTTAAATTAAGGTCGCAATTGCTAGCTAGATGGCATTAAATGTCACTAACCTGAAGCCAAGGATTTAAATAGTAGGCTTCCTGCGTGGTTGAATTCCAACCCTGTTCCAAAGTTCAAATTATTTGTTTCCCATGGCAACTTCCTGAAACCTAAGTCAGTGTTTCTGAAAACTGGCCGATCAGAACAGCCAGGGAGTTTAGAAAAATACAGACTCTGGTTTCCCTCAGACTTCATACTTCAGAATCTCAAGGATGGAAACCCAGGATCTAGTCATCCTGGCTACCACACACATTTGAGAACTGAGGATCCAGGCTAATGCACATCCAGCCTCCACTAAAGAATATCTTTATGGTCTCGAGTTTCAAACTCTTTCTCTTTGGGGTAAGGGGTGAAAGAAGGAGGCTGATGTCTGGGCATCCTTCTGACCCTTTTCAGGTTCACAGATTCAAAAAATACATATATTGGGGTCGCCAAAGCTTTCATCAGGCATGAAGAAGAAAAAAAAAAAACTTCTGCAAATCCAGTCTTTTTGCTGATCATTATATTTTCCATTGGGTAATATACATGAGAAGTTATGTTCAGCACAGGTTTATGCCTCTACATTGAGAACTTTTAGGACTTAAGAGTTTTGTTTGTTTCTAATTCCATTATTTCAGAGGGCAGTTAATTGTTTTTTAATACGATGGATTGGGGAACCTATTCAGTACAGTTAAAAATTCTGACTTCCTGGACAACACTACTTTTACTTTGTTCTCTATGCTCAACTAAATTTAATTCACTAAAGCTATTACCATACTTTATAGAGAAACATGTTATTTAATATAAATGTCAAAAACTGTCAAACTCATCACCTACTTAGTAAGGATTGTTTTAAATTGTGCTTTCTCTGGAGGGAAATCATGTTACATTATTACACATTTAGCATTACTGGTAACAGTAGTAGTATTATAAACATAGATTACAATATGAAAATGAGTTGTCAGGCTTCTAAATGACCCAAATCTATTAAACAAGGTTGGTTAATTATTATTCTTTACCTCTTTAACACTAAAAAAGATAGCAAAATGCTATAGTACCAGTACCTTTTAAGGTTCAAAAATGGTTTTTCATGCACTTCTTTAAAAAGTTCAACAGCAGCTGACATCAGGTTTCAAGAGGGAAGTACATGGATGGATTGAGTGGTCTCTTTAGAAGTCCAAAGAAGATAGTTAATACAATCTAAACACAGCCTTGGTTAGAGTTATTTACATAATTACAATGCTGAAGTTCTGTCGCAGTATAAATTGTGTCTGTTGGACTCTCACCAATGTCCTTGAAGCACAAAGTTCACCTTCTGTGGCCTATTATTCCCTTATCCATCTATCTCCAAACTTCACACACCACTGAGATGCTACTGAGGCATTGCAAGAGGCAACACTGACAAAGTTCATTTCAAAATATCCCATTCATTCATATTTAGAACGCTCCCTGAGGCCCTTGGCTGGGAACTTCTCTTTAAACATCAACCAAGTCCTCCTCTCAACCTCCGCATTGCAATAAAGTGGTTTTCTGAACGGGATCCAGAGGTGGCCCCAGAAGTGGAAGGAACCCCTCGAATCCGCCAGTTACAGGAAGCTGTCTTCCACCAGGTCTGAAGAGTCTATGCCGATGTCGTCCATCATGTCGATGTCTTCAATGGTCTCGTCCTCTCTCTTGATGAAGGTGGAACTGCTGGAACCCGTCTCAATGGCACTCTCTTCAGAGGTCTGCGAGCTGGAGGAGGGAGAGAAGAGCAAATATTACAACTCCTGCACAGAACTAGACCTAGACTGTGGCCCCCCAGAGACAAACAAAAGCCTTTGGCATTCAAATTTGGGCTGCACAGTATGGCAAGATTCTGCCCCCAGGCCTGACATGCTGTGGTAGGCCACGTGGAAAACCAAGGTCCACCCATCACTTTTACACTTCAGCTTTCCTGCTTTTCTGCTGGGTCTTTCATCAAAGTTACTGACAAGCTGCAAGAATTTCTACTTTCCCTACTCAATCCTAGTGGAAGAGAACATAAGCAATGCCGGATCCAAAGGCCTGGGAAAGCAGAGCAGGGGGTGAAGTCAGGCCCATCAGGGTGCAAGCTGCAGCCAGGCCCATCAGGTGCTCTCCCGGAAGCCTCCTGAGCATCCAAACTGTGTTCTCAGGATCTCCTGCCACTTGCCTGGAATGCCCTCTTCCCCTCTCTCTTGACATCAAATGCCCCCCCACCGGCCCCCAACTTGAAGGCCCAGGTGACGGCTCCTTACATACTAGAGAAGTGGCTGAAAGGGGAGTTCTGGAGTCAGAAAGCCTTAGGTCTGGAATGGTCCCCCCACTTACTAGCTGTGTGATGCCACACAAGTTACTTAACTTGAACGTGAACTTCAACTGAGAAAGTTCAATTCCTGGTGCATCAAATTCTGCAGCTCAGCCTGTTGTAGCCCTAGAAAACTTCTGGGCACCTTTCTCATGTTATTTATTCCAATGTGACTTTCTAACTTTATATAAAAGCAGAACCCTCTTACAACTCAAATATTATTCAGAGCCCACAAATACAAAGTAACCAAATTGAGAAAGGATCTGAGACAGAGAGCCCTAGATTCACTGCCCAGCCTTCCCCGACCCCCGTGAAGTTCCATTGCAGACCCCCAAAACTTGGAGGAACACCATATGCTCAAGAGATATAAACACGTTATAAAAACTGGCCTGAGCAAAGCATAATAAAAAACCGAAGACTGATGGGCCACTGTGTCCCATCTTCAAATCACATAACACATTCTAAAACAAAATAGAAAAGCCATACTTTCAAAATTACCCAGTCCATACAAATAAACAAGGGCTGTCTACATATTATACCTAAATTGGTTAACAAAGGTCACAGTCATAAGCCTCCAAAATAATGTTCTGATGGGAAAGAAGAGGAAAAAAAAAAAAACACACACACACAAGCAACTTGGACCTTGAACTAGGGGCCACTATCATCACCTTCTCCTACCTCTGTCCAAGGGCCATGCAAAGACAGCGGAGAACTGGGGCATGGTCTCCTCCATCTGACCACATGAACCAGTGATTCTCAGTCCTGCCTGGGCATTAGCTCCACCTTGGTGCTGAGTTAAAGAATCTAGGCCAGGTGAGATGGTTCATGCCTATAATCCCAGCACCTTGGGAGGCCGAGACTGGCAGATCACTTGAGGTCAGGAGTTCAAAACCAGCCTGTCCCACATGCTGAAACCCCATTTCTACTAAAAATACAAAAATTAGCTGGGCATGGTGGCATGTGCCTGTAATCCCAGCTACTCAGGAGGCGGAGGTATGAGAATGGCTTGAACCCAGGAGGCAGAGGTTACAGTAAGCTGAGATCACACCACTGCACTCCAGCCTGGGTGACAGAGCGAGACTCCATCTCAAAAAAAAAAAAAGAAATTCTAGGTAATGATCACCCAATGACTGATAATGTTACAAAAGGCAGACAACTGGGCAGTGCATACCTCCTGACAGAAGCACACAGAACCATCTATGAAGCATGTTTGCCAAAGATCTAACCTGAGTCAGGTTAAGTTCCTAGACTAACTACCAGTTTACAACACATAGAGAAGACAGAAGCACCTGAGAAGGACACTTCAAGGATGTAATCAGCAAAATTCTGATTGTGGGAACTCCACAGGCAAACACTATGGTTTCTTCACAAATAATATGCAAGAGGGCAAAAAAAAGAGGCATAGTGAACTTACAGAGACATAGCAACCAAGTGCAATGTGTGACTCTTATCTGGATCTCAAACAGAACAAAACAAGTGTATGATAATTTTTTTTTAACTTTTATTTTATGTTCAAGGGCACGTGTGCAGGTTACATGGATAAATCACGTCATGGCGGTTTGATGTACAGATTATTTCATCACCCAAGTAATAAGCACAGTATCCGATAGGTATTTTTTCTGATCCTCTTCCTTCTCCCACCCTGCACCCTCAACTATGCCCTGGTGTGTGTTGTTCCCCTCTTTGTGTCCATGTGTTCTCGTTGTTTTAGCTCCCACTTATAAGTGAGAACATGCGGTATCTGGTCTTCTGTTCTCGTATTAGTTTGCTAAGGATAATGACCTCCGGCTCCATCCACGTTGCTGCAAAGGACATGATCTTGTTCTTTTTTTAATTTCATTTTTGTATTTTCCACTTTTTAAGTTCAGGGGTACATATGCAGGATGTGCAGGTTTGTTACATGGGTAAACATGCGTCATGGTGGTTTGCTGCGCAGATCATCCCATCACCCAGGTATTATGCCCAGTATCCATTAACTATTCTTCCTGATGCTCCACCCAATCCCCAACCCCTGAAAGGCTCCAGTGTGTGTTGTTTCCCTCCATGTGTCCATGTGTCCTCATCGTTCAGCTCCCACTTATAAGAGAGAACATGTGGTGTTTGGTTTTCTGTTCCTGTGTTAGTTTGCTGACGGTAACGGCTTCCAGCTCCATCCATGTCCCTGCAAAGGACATGATCTCATTCCTTTTTATGGCTGCATCGTATTCCATGGTGTATATGTATCACATTTTCTTTATCCAGTCTATCATTGATGGGCATTTAGGTTGATTCCATGATTTTGCTATTGTGAACAGTGCAGCAGTGAACATACACATTCATGTGCCTTTATAATAGAATGATTTATATCACTCTGGGTATATACTCAGTAATGGGATTGATGGGTCAAACAGTATTTCTGCCTCTAGGTCTTTGGGGAATCGCCACACTGTCTTCCACAATGGTTGAACTAATTTACACTCCAACCAACATTGTAAAAGTGTTTCTTTTTCTCCACAACCTCGCCACAATCTGTTGCTTTTTGACTTTTAAATAATAGCCATTCTGACTGGTGGGAGATGGTATCTCAGATCTTGTTCTTTTTTATCAACGCATAGTATTCCATGGTGTATATGTGCCAGATGTTCTTTATCCAGTCTACTGTCAATGGGCATTTAGGATGATTCCATGTCTTTGCTATCGTGAATAGTGCTGCAGTGAACATACGTATGCATGTCTTTATGGTAGAATGATTTATATTCCTTTGGTTATATACCCAGTAATGGGATTGCTGGATCGAATGGTAATTCTGTTAAAAGTTCTTTGAGAAATCACCACACTGCTTTCCACAATAGCTGAACTAATTTGCACTTCAACAAGCAGTGTATACGCTTCCCCTTTTCTCCACAACCTCACCAGCATCTGTTATTTTTTGACTTTTTAATAATAACCATTCTGTGTGGTGTGAGATGGTATCTCATCACGGTTCTGATTTGCATTTCTCTAGTGATCAGCGATGTTGAGCATTTTTTCATATGCTTGTTGGCTGCAGGTATGTCTTCTTTTGAAAAGTGTCTGCTTATGTCCTCTGCCCACTTTTTAATGGAGTATGATAATATTTGTGAGATAATTTGAACTTTAACTGGCTGCCTGATGCCTTAATGATTTATTGTCCCTGTTTTGGGTGAGATAACAGCATTGTAGTTATTTTTAATAACTGTTGTTCTTCTTTAAAATAGAGCCCTTATCTTTAAGAGACACACACTGGAATATTTATGGGTGAAATGATAAGGTGTCTAGGATTTGCTTCCAAACAATCCAGAGGAGGCTGAGGAGAGACAGACATGGCCATGTGTGCTTCCAGGCTGGCAGAGTGCATAGTCATTGAAGCTGGGTGACGGATACTGAACAGCTCACTATACTATGTGAATTGTGCACACGTTAGAAATCTTCCATAATACAAAATTTAAAAGAAAGAAGAAACAAATCAGCCAGGGAGCAGTTGGCCACCACCCCCAGGGATTCTAATTTGTTGTTTTGGGTGAGGCTTGTAGATCAGCAGTTTTTAAATCTCTGCAGGTGATTCCAATTCACAGGTAGGGCATAGCGTCAAAGGACCCAGTCCCGCCTCTCTTCACTTTTTCCCCAGTTCAATGACTATTTAAGACAATGGCAGGAGAGGCTTATATGATCTCAGTAATCACAGTTCTGTATCAATTTGATCAAATTACCTGAGAATTTAGCTCAAAGATTCTCCACCAGGGAAGCATGTCCCTCTCCCCACAACATGCACATCCCTCTCCCAGCCCCAGGGGGAACATATTAGAATCATCTGGGAAGCATTTTCAAAACCACGTGGACCTCCTGAGGATTCTGCAACTTGTCCCTGAGTACATATTTACCAACCGGGAGTGCACCATTATCGGGAAAATGGGTCCTCTCCTTCAGGGCCTATAGGGGAGGGGAAAGGTGAGACACTGAGGCTGCCCCCACAGCTACCTGTGTCTGTTCCTCTTGCCCAGGTCCTCCTCCTCAGGGACAGGGTCAATGTCAGGCAGAGGAATGATGTAGCCACTGTCAGCGCTCAGTCTCTGCTCATCCAGACCACCCTCCCAGTCCTTCAGCTTGTCTTCCTCGTTTTTGTAGGTGACACCAATGTATGCATTGTCTGAGTCCACACGCATGCGTGCCACAGCAGGATGGTCACTCTTCAGGAAGTCCAGGTGAATTTTTTCATAACTCTATAAACATTCATTGAACATATTTAATCAAGTGTTAACAACCAAACCTCAAAAATGAATAGAGACACTCAGAACTTACTATTATTTAACTGTACATATTTCCAAACTACCTGGAAGATGTGGGACTTAGTTGAAGGAGAGTCATGTCAACTATCCCCAGAGACATAGAACATGAAGAAGGGGCCACCAATGGTAAAGAGCTTCTGCCATTAGGTGCTAAGATACCAGTAGCCCCTTCTCCAAGTCAGTAGCTACAACTGAGAACCCTTCTGGTCCCCATCACGTTGCCTTTCCAGGGCTTGGATGGGTCCCATAGATAGGCAGTGAGGCCTTCTATTGGGTGGATAATACCCAAAGCCTTCATGATCCTTAAACATTGGAGAGGTCTAACATTGGATGTGAAAAGACCCTATTTTCAACAATAACTTCAATCTCTTCCCACCAACACATTTCCACCAGTCAGAGCATCTTTGACCAACTGAGGGTTAATTTCCTTCTGCCTCCTCACTGCCTCACCTGTGAAAGTTGTAGTGGGCAGTGAGATAATTAACAGACAGAAGTATTTAACTTCCAGTTCGGCACACAATCTCCTAACGCTATTCCTCCTTGAGAAGAAGGAAGAAAAATGGTAAGTATAAAAAGTCTACACAGGGACTAATCTTAATCTAAGAAACTGAGGTTATGTCTGAGTTTTCCTCTCAACACCTCAGCAGAAAGCTGTTTCATTCATTTACATATCCTGCTTGGTTCCAAGAAATTACATTTGTTCCTTTGAACAATGCTTCCTATTCCACAAAAAACCAGCTGGTGCCACAGATAACAGCTGAGGTTGTTCCTTCCAGTCCGCTGGTAAAAGCCAATTTCGCATGGATTTAAGTGCACTCAAATTAGTGATGTAATGGCCATGGATGCCCTGAGTCTTCTAACTGCACACTAACTTCTGATACTCAAACATCTGGAGAATAGTGCTTACAGGTACTGCACATATAAGATGAAAGGAAAGCCCCACGGGAAGGGGAGGGTTTTCATTCATCATTGCTACTAGGGTCTCGTGGAGCACCGCCATGAAGCCCAGCCACTGGATCACACAATCTTTTGCCTCTTTTGAAAATGCTCCTCTAGAACTGTGGAACAGCACAGCTCACTGGTATAACTTCCAGCTTTAACCAGACCTTTCCACCCATAGATCCAAACACACCTTTTTATATTGTCCAGGCAGCAGATTCTCCACAATCTCACTCAGGTGGTAAAAGGAGGGTCTCTTCTCCGGCTCACTGTTCCAGCATTTCACCATGATCTCGTAGCTGTGGGGACAGAACTCAAGAGTGGGCACAGGGGGAAGTCTCAGGGCCCCTCCCTCCCCCTAGACCCACAGACTGTGAACACAGGTCCCCGGGATGGGGAAGGAGCTCACACTTCACTGGTAGCGTGGTCAGGCTTGGCCATCCGGTACCCACTCTTGATCTTATTGTAGAAAGTAGAATCCACCATCATGCCGGGGTAAGGGGTGCCACCTAAAAGCCAAACAATAAAACACCAGGACTAACAAACGCTCAGTGCATTGTTGAAACACTTGGCATGATAGAACACTGTTAGAAAACCTTTCAGATCCTATAGCCTTGAAGCACTGGTTTTTTCAAGAAAATTCAGTGTCATCATCTCCTTGACTTCAGAGACCAGCTCAAACCTTAAGTTTAATTAGGACTCCAGGTTGGTCAAGTCCAAGTACCATCACAAAAATTCCACATCTTTAGAAATAAGCGTTCAAGTGTTTTTCAATGTGTATGACTATTGGATCAACACAGACAAAATGAACTAGAAAAGCAAGGAGAAATTCTGAATCATTAAAACCCAGAGAGTCTTTTTTACCAGGTATGTTCAAATAGCTAAAGCAAAAATCAAAGTTGTGGCCTCTCTGCTTTTAAGGGAGTACAGGACTCCATTAAGCCACTGGGGATGATCCATTGTGATCATCCATGGAGGGAGAACTAGGATGAAAAAGGAGACAGGGCAGGAAGATACACTTTACTATTACATCCTGATCACAGATAAATTCATGAAACATTTCACACTTTCAAAGCCAAGGCCAGGTCAAGTTAAGTTCCCTCTCTGAAGCCTTCCCACACTATTCCAGGACTCCTTTCTCTTTACTCAAGACTCAAATTACAATTTTAAATCAGCACCACACTGTTTATCCCTAAGTGTGTAAGTCTCACCTCCCCAGATGAACCATCCAGATGTCAGGGTTATGGCTCATCCTTCTCTTAGGGACCTCACCGGACAGCCCAGGGCACCTGGGTTGTTCAGCACCTGGGTTGTCAAGACTGGCCAGTGACAACCAGGAATGAGAGCCCTGCCCTTCCCGCCACATACCCCTTTTCACCTGAGCATCAATTGCCACCAGGTGAGGGAGGGCCCACTCTCCATGGGTGAACCCATGTGACCCAAAGCCCAAAATGAAAAAGCAGCTGGGATGCGAATGTCATTGGGACCACTTCCAGTGGGAGGAAGTCACTCTGGCATAGCCCAAAGGAGAGGAGGGGCAGAGGCCAGGAGTGAGACGCAACCCCCAACAAAAACCCCCATCTCCACCTGCATGGGCCTATCTCAGACACAATAAGGCACAACATGTGGTTTGAGGCGGCTACAGCATACTGGCCTCACACCAGGTTATCTTAACAGTGTCTACATCCTGGGGCTTGAAAGAACACATTTTCCTTCCAGTGGTGTTTCAGAACAGCCCAAATAAGCAGTGATGTCAGGCCCATACCAAGGGAAAAGATCTCCCAGAGCAGAATGCCGTAAGACCAGACATCACTCAGTGTGGTGTAGAGGTTGTCAAAGATGCTCTCAGGAGCCATCCACTTCACGGGCAGAAAGGTCTGCAAGGAAGGAGGGAGACAGTTAAACCCATGTCTACTCACTGATGATCCACAGCAGTGGAAATAGAAAAGGGTTCCCCTTGGGCTCTTAATAACTTGTGCTAATTATCTTGTCCCATTTGAGTGTCTTTTACATGTGTTTTGTTCATTACTGAACTCTCAGTCCCTGGCACATAGTAGGTGCTCAACAAATACTAGATGAATGATGAATGGTCAATATTGCCTTTTATGTCCTCCAAAGGAATAATATCCAAAAACATTAATCCTGAATTTTCACCCAAAAGGTGTAAGCCCTGAATGGACTGGTTTCCTATTTTTAGATATTCCTGGGAACAAAATTAAGAACAGATTCAATGATCTATGAGCCGATTACAGCTATCACGGCCACATGAGTACATGAATCACACACAGCATGGATGCAGGCCCATGTCTTTCTCTAGGTGGAAGCAGCAGCTGCCATAAGCTGTCTCACGTCCAGTGCAGTGAGGTGATTTGGAATTGTACCTACAGGGAGCAGATATATCCCCACAGGGAGCTATGTCATCTGCTGAGAAGTGGAAGGGATGGGAAGAATGGTTCAAGTAGACAACAAAATGAGTATCTTTAAGGAAACTGTGCCTCTAAGATACATAAACCCAAATGGTTTCAATATTTTAGGGGTCACAGATGGCTTTTGAAAATCTGATAAAAGCTTAAAATATAAAGACACCATCCTTGGGAATGCATGCTTGTCCATGCATACACACAATTGACATATTAATAGCTAACACTTGCCAGATGCAGTGGCTCACACCTGTCATCCCAGCACTTTGGGAGGCTGAGGCAGGTCGATCACTTGAGGCCAGGAGTTCGAGACCAGTCTGGGCAACATGGTGAAACCCTGTCTCTACTAAAAATACAAAAATTAGCTGAACATGGTGGTGCATGCCTGTAATCCCAGCTACTCGGGAGGCTGAGGCAGGAGAATTGCTTCAACCTGGGAGGCAGAAGTTTGCAGTGAGCCAAGATTGCGCCACTGCACTCCAGCCTGGGTGACAGAGTGAGACTCTGTCTCAAAAAAAAAGAAAATAAATAAATAAATAAATAAATAAATAAAATAGCTAACATTATTGAGTGCTGTTTCTATATGCCAGGCACTGTCCTGAGCACTTTACATGAATTCATTGATTTAATCCCCATAACAACTCAGCAAATAGGTACTATTACCACCTCCCACTACAGTCAGGGAGACAGAGGGGCAGAACAGTCAAGTATCTAGCCCCAAATCCAAATTAAGTAAGTGGTGGAGCTGGCACTCACACCTGGGCAATCTGCTGCCAAGGCAGTGTACTGACCCCTTGAAGTCTATTGATGTTTTAAAAAACAGGCACCGAATCTCTAGAAGCAACACCTGACTTCAGAGATTAAAGTGAAGGAGGGTGAGCCTGCCTAGTGAGGGAAGTGAGGACGTACACTGCCTTTCGACACATAGTTCGAATCATGCATGATGTCTCTGGCCAGGCCAAAGTCACAGATCTTCACGATTTTTCCTTGTGCCAGGAGGACGTTGCGAGCAGCCAGATCACGGTGGACACACTGCATGGAAAAGGAAGAAATGACTCAGGATCAAGCCATCTGTAGCTGAATAGCATCACCCCTGCAAGACTGGCTGATCCATGGTGGCACTTGGAGCTGTCTGCCTGGATATAAAGGGCTGGCCTTCTCCCAGGTTCTCACTCCACCCACTCCCAACAGAGAGAAAGCTCTAGAGAAGAGTAGACGCCTGATGATTTCAGACTCCCTGCCCTGCGTAAGGGATGAAGGAGAGAGACAGGTAAGTAAGAGGCCCCTGTTATTAATGGCCTTTCCAAGATCTATCTCCTAGCATCTCCTTCCACACTCCACTCACTGAAATCTGGGTCTAAAAAGGTCTGTGTTCCTTGAACTTACATTTTTTGAAGCCAAAAACTCCATTCCTCGGGCAACTTGATAGGTGAAGCTCAACAAATCCAATAAAGTAAGGCCTTCTGAGTTATCATCTGAAAGGAGGTTTTTGACTTCTGAGTCTGCAGAAAAGAAATTAAATGTATTGGTGCTGGCAGGCAGCAGGAAATCATCAGGTTGCAGAGGCATGCCCAAAGAACACATCCAAAAATATTTTCTTAATTTTTTTGTAGAATGTTTAGATCTCACAGATGAATATCACTATGCAAAGATTCTATCTTAGAAAATAGATGTATAGGCCAGGCATGGTGGCTTATGCCTATAATCCCAGCACTTTGGGAGGCCGAGGTGGGTGGATTGCCTGAGGTCAGAAGTTTGAGACCAGTCTGGCCAACATGGTGAAACCCTATCTCTACTAATAATACAAAAAAATTAGCCAGGCATGGTGGCATGTGCTTGTAATCCCAGCTACTCGGGAGGCTGAGGCAGAGGAATTGCTTGAACCAGGGAGGAGGAGGTTGCAATGAGTTGCAGTGAGCTGAGATCACACCACTGCACTGCAGCCTGGGTGACAGAGTGAGACTCTGTCTCAAAAAAAAGAAAGAAAGAATGAATGAAAGAAAGGAAAGAGATATGCAGAAACATATATCTGGTTTAAAAATTACACACACACACACACACACACACACACGCAATGATATAGTTTGGATATGTGTCCCCACCCAAATCTCATGTTGAAGTGTAATCCCCAGTACTGGAGGTGGGGCCTGGTGGGAGATGACTGGATCATGGGGGTGAATTTCTCACGAATGGTTTAGCACCATCCCCTTGGTGCTATCCTTGCAAAAGTGAGTGACTTCTTGCAAGATCTGCCTGTTTAAAACTGTATGGCACCTCTCTCTCTCTCTCTCTCACTTGCTCCTGCTCTGGCCATGTGATATGCCTGCTCCCCCTTTACCTTCCACCATGATTGGAAGCTTCCTGAGGCCTCTCCAGAAGCAAACGCCTGTATAGCCTGCAGAATCCATGTGCCAATGAAACCTCTTTTCTTTATAAATTACTCAGTCTCAGGTATTTCTTTATAGCAATGCAAAAACAGCCTAATAGAGAAAATTGGTATCAAGGAATGGGGAATTGCTGTAAAGATAACTGGGTAACAGGCAGAGATAAGAAGAGTTTGGAGGGCTCAGAAGAAGACAGGAAGATGAAGGAAAGTTTGGAACTTCTTAGAGACTGGTTAAATGCTTGTGACCAAAATGCTGATAATGATACGGACAATGAAATCCAGGCTGCCAAGGTCTCGGATGAAAATGAAGAACTTATTGGGAACTGGAGTAAAGGTCACCCTTGTTAAGCTTCAGCAAAGAACTTGGCCACATTATGTCGATGCCCTAGGAATATGTGGAAGTTTGAACTTGAGAGTGATGACCTAGGATATCTGGTGGAAGAAATTTCTAAGTAGCAAAGTGTTCACGATATGGCCTGGCTGCTTCCAATAGCCTACAGTCAGATGCAGAAGCAAAGAAATGACTTGAAGTTGAAACTTATATTTAAAAGAGAAGCAGAGGCTGGGCGCAGTGGCTCACAGCTATAATCCCAACACTTTGGGAGGATGAGGTGAGAGGATTGCTTGAGTCCAAGAGTTCAAACTAGCCTGGACAACATAGCGAGACCCCATCTCTTTAAAAAAAAAAAAAAGTAAAAGGGAAGCAGAGCATAAAAGGTTGGAAAATTTGTAGCTTGGCCATGTGACAGAGAAAGTAAAAGCTTTTTTGGGAGAGAATTTAAGAGGGCTGCTGGGCAACCATTTGCTAGAGAAATTTGCATAACTAAAAAGGAGGCAAAGGCTGATTGCCAAAACAATGGGAAAAAGGCCTTTAAGGCATTTCAGACACCTTCATGGCAGCCCCTCCCATCACAGGCCCAGAGGCCTAGGAGGGAAGAATGGTTTCATGGGCCAGCCCCAGGGTCCACTGCCCTGTGCAGCCTCGAGACACTGCTCCCTGCATCCCTATGACTCCAGCTCCAGCCGTGGCTCAAAGGAGTTCAGGTGAAGCTTGGGCTGTTGCGTCAGCTTGTGACAGCCATAAACCTTGGCCGCTTCCATGTGGTGTTAGCCTGTGGGTGCACAGAGTGTAAGAGTTGAGGCTTGGGAGCCTCTGCCTAGATTTCGGAGGATATATTAAAAAACCAGGGTGTCCAGACAGAAGCATGCTGCAGGAGTGGAGCCCTCACAGAGAACCTCTACTAGGGCATTGCAGAGGCGAAATGTGGGGTTGAAGTCCCCACACAGAGTCTCCACTGGGGCACTGCCTCGTGGAGCTACGAGGGGAGGGCCACCATCCTCCATGAATAATATATCCACCAACAGCCTGCACTCTGCACCTGGAAAAACCACAGGCACTCGACACCAGCCCCTGAGAGCAGCTGCAGGGGCTAAACCCTGCAAAGCCACAGGGTGTTCCACCCCTCCCAAGAGCTCCACCCCTTGCATCAGTGTGCTCTGGATATGGGATACGGAGTCAATGGAGTTTATTTGGAGTTTTCAGCCCTGCTGGGTTCTGAACTTCTGTGGGGCTTGTAGCCCCTTTCTTTTGGCCGATTTCTCCCTTTGGGAATGGGAATGTTGACCCATTGCCTATAACCCCATTGTATCTTGGAAGTAAATAACTTGTTCTTTATTTTACAGGCTCATAGGTGGAAGGGACTTGCCTTGTGTCAGATAAGACTTTGGACTTTGAGTTGATGCTGGAATGAGTTAAGGCTTGAGGGGACTATTGTGGAGGGATGATTGTATTTTGAAATATGAGAAGGACATGAGATTTGGGAGGGTCCAGGGTCAATATGATATAGTTTGAATATGTGTCCCCACCCAAATCTCATGTTGAATTGTAATCTCCAGTATTGGAGGTGGGGACTGGTGGCAGATGAATGGATCATGGGGACAGATTTCTTATGAACAATTTAGCATCATCCTTCTGGTGCTGTCCTCGCAATAGTAAGTGACTTCTTGTAAGATCTGACTGTTTAGAAGTGTGTGGCACCTCTCTCTTTCTCTCTCTCGCTTGCTCTTGCTCTGGCCATGTGATGTGCCTGCACTGCTTTGCCTTCTGCCATGACTTCATGGCTTCATGAGGCCTCCCCAGAAACTGAGCAGATCTACCAGTATCATGATTCCTGTAAAGCCTGCAGAATCATGAACTAATTAAACCTCTTTCCCTTATAAATTACCCAGTCTCAAGTATTTATTTATAGCAATAAAAGAACAGCCTAAAACACACAGAGACATACACGCACACACAAAACACACACAGCCACAAGGACCAATCTTACACATAATTATTTTGTTTACCTCCTAAATTTCTTTTTTTCAACCATAATTAGCAAATCATCTCAGCTACCTTTAAAACACACATACACATAAACACACACTAAAATCTTCCATGATGAAATACATGGAGCACACATACAAGCTACATGAAAAAGTAGTTTCTGTGAATTGCTTTATTTTCTTTTTAAAGCCACCTTTGTAGTACTTTGCTTATAATTTGTTAATAAAATCAACCACCAATCACATGTGATAGCATCTTAGAGATCAGTGCCAATGACTTTGCTTTGAGTTTCTTTGTTTCTAACTTGTCCACTTTCCCCAGTTAGTCCCATCTGGAAGGGTCCCAGGGTTTTCGAGGAAGAAGGCAATTTAATCCAGAAGTTCTCAATTCTTTTTGAAAATGTTCAGCAAGTGAAGAGTAGCTCTAGCCATTCACAATTTTTTCAGATAGTCACGGAAGGCCAGAAAGCAGTGGTCTGCCTGCCAACAGGGCTTGGGCCTGAGCATGACTCAGGTTCCTCTGACATCTCGTGCCAACTCCACCAGCCCAGCCTGGGAAGCAATGTAAACTATTTTTAACAATATGGGAGGGGAGAGGAAGTACTGGTTCCGATAACTCTCACTGGCTAATCTTTTAAAAGCACTTGGAAGTTCACCCATTTGGCAATGAGAAGTGAATGGAACTTGGAACCGCAGAAATGGAAAATATTGTGTACTGAGCTTTGCAAAACAAACACATTCTTTTTTAAATCGATTGTACCTTTCACTTGAGAACCTGAAAACATTCAGAGCACATCAATAATTTCCAAAACAATGTCCAGGGCAGCTCAACACTTTTTTGCATTGACTAATGGGAAGGCTCAGACCCAAAAAGGCAAGCTCACAGGACAAGCCAATGTCAGACTTCCAGCTTCATGTCTGTGACCAGTCCAGGGCTCTGGAGGAACCACCCTGAACAGATGTGAGTGGTCCATCTGGTCTGGGCATCAGCTGGACTCCCTGGAGTTTATAAATCAATTTAACCCTGCCACATATTAATATACTTGAAAAACAGATAGACCCACCTTCAAAATACATTCAACAGAAACACTGGTCCAGAAAATATAACTGCAAATTATCTACTCTAGAGTTCCTATCACAAATTGAATGTTAGGAAAAGTAAAAGCAAGGGTTACTGAACTCATAGACATCAGAGACTTCTAAAACTTAAGGGAAAAAAAGCAATGTGAGGAACCAACGTAAGACAGCCAACTTGTAATTCTGCCAAGTAAGGGCATTAAAAAAAATCAATCACCATATTTTCATTAAAAAAGAAAAAGACAGCAATAAAAAAGGAAGTTCATTATATCAGAATAAATAATTATTTTTTTAAAAAAATGTTTACTGCAGGAACACACCAAGAAAATTCTTTAAAACTATTAAATTTAAAGTTTAAAAAATTTGTTACATTGTCAGCTTTTATTCTTCTCAATTTATAGGCCACAAACCTGGAAACATGTCACAGAACTGGTTGTGCAGACCTGCATTTAGAGACCACGTGGGCTGCCAGGTTCACTTACCATCCCTATACACTTCCCTCTAAATACTTTAAGTATCATATTAAACCACTGGAAAGTCCCAACACCCAGAGTGAGTACAGACACTTTTACCTAACATAGATTTCTTCTTATATGAGGCTGGACGATCATAGAGTGATCTCTGGATGTCGGAATATTTAGAAACCTCTTTCCTTTCTAGCATGGGGACATATTGTGTAGTATCAGCCTGCTTCATGTCCATGTAGTCACCATTGTTTTCAAAAGATAAAATAACATAGCTGTAAAAACAGAAAGAGAAATCTTACCCAGGGTGCCCTTCTGAAGTGGTCATTCCACTTTCAGTAGATGATGACTTTGGGGGACCTACAATGTGCCAGGTACTGAGGTAGGCATGGGAGCTAACTGGGTAAAAGCAAAACCAATCCACACCTTTCACATGAGGTGATCTAGTCAAGGAAATGAGCATTAATCAAATAGTCACACAAATACATGCATCACAGCAATTCCACTACTGGGTATCTACCAGAGGAAAGGAAGTCATACGAAAAAGATACTTGCACACACGTTTATAGCAGCACAATTCACATATTGAAAAAATGTGGAACCAACCCCAAATGCCCATCAATCAAGGAGTGGATAAAGAAACTGCAGTGTATCTATACATATGTATGTGTAGGTATGCATATATATATATATATATATATATATAAAACTCAGCTATAAAAAGGAATGAATTAATGGCTTTCACAGCAACCTGGATGGGATTAGAGACTATTATTCTAAGTGAAGTAACTCAGAAATGGAAACCAAACATCGTACGTTCTCACTCATAAGTGAGAGCTAAGCTATGAGGATGCAAAGGCATAAGAATGACACAATGGACTTGGGGACTCAGGGGGAAAAATTGAGAGGCAGGTGAGGGATAAAAGACTACAAACTGGGTTCAGTGTATACTGCTCCAGTGATGGGTGCACCAAAATCTCACAAATCACCACTAAAGAATTTACTCATGTAACCAAATACCACTTGTTCCCCAAAAACCTATGGAAATAAAAAAATTTTTTAAATAGGGAAAAAAAGAAATGTAAAAAACAAACAAAATAAATACACAGATCAAATCAAACTCAGCTGTGCTGTGAAGGAAGAAAGATTTCAATAGCTTGTAAGGAAAATGACTTGATCTGGGGGTCAAGGAAGCACTTTTCAGAAGACGTAGAATGAATCCCACTGACAAAGATGGGAAAGACTAGCGGAATATTTGTCATGGCACCTGGCACATACAAAGGACTCCACAAATGTCAGCTGCCATGATGACTACTGTTCACTTGTTTTCAGAGCCAGTTCCCTGCACATCTTTAGCAGGAGCCCGCACATCCTGAAGAGCCACATCTAAGACAGTGGGGCTGTGCTCCCATGGACCTGTAAGTCCATTACACTTAAAGTTTGAAGAATTCACTACATTAAGTCTGTCATTATTCTTTCTCAGTTTTTCAACTCACAAGCCTTGGTTGGAACTTGAGCCGTGTGGCCATGTGGCTTGGGCATACAATTCCTTCTACCCAATCAATTTAGCACCCATTTGGTGTCCACCAAGTAATTTATTAAGAAGTGAATTCATTGTACTTTCTGATCTTACAGAATTTCTTACCTACAGAGTTCTTTATAGCCACTTGTAGATTTCTGCAGTAGGGATCACTATCATTGACGTCATTTATAGGTCCAGGTTCAGCAAGGACCTCGAACTTGGAGATCCACAGACAGTTCTCGCAAGGTTCCAGAACTCAAGCATCCCTGGCCAGAGCTGCATTTTATAGGTCTAAGTGGATCACATGTAAATAGCAGAAGAGCTCCCAGAGTCATTCTAACTCACTCTCATTCAAACCTATCAGCAAGGCCTTCCCATGTGACACCCCAGTCCAAAACACCTTTAGACATCATGCATCTCTCTGCATGACCATGGAAAGACTGGACAGGGTGGTTTGACTCTAAGTCTTGCTACCTTGGGCACTGAATCTGCAGACATGATATCTATCAGGACATGGGTCTTTCCATTTGTGATGCCTGTAAGATAATGATAGACAGCAACATCTCTCTTTGCACCCACCTCCGTGTGCTTTCATCAGCAGGGTTCAATCCAAAGATATCCAGCTCTTTCTTTGGCTTCTCTGGGTGGTGGCTCAGGAAGCTATCCCTATTCTTATGCAAATAGTTGACCAAATCTCCATAGAAGCAATACTCTGTGATGATGTAAATGGGGCCTATGGGGACAAAAGCCGTTAGGAGATGGGTATGAAAATGAAGAACAGAAAAGCCATGAATTGTCCTGCAGACCATATGGTGCAGAAAAAAATAAGATACCAAAAAAGGTTTTTTGTTTTTGTTTTTGTTTTTTTTTATAAAGAGCCATGAACGGCTATGACTGGACTGGCAACAGATTTTGCTCAAAAAACAATGAGCTTCCATCCATTCAAGGGACCAGTCAGCTCCATTCAAGGGACTTCTATTCCCTGCCATGTGTGGGGATGGAGAGTGGAGGATTTAAGCCTGATTGAACAGTTTTCACAACCACATGTGTCCAGTGAAAATCCTCACTCCAGGTCAGTGAGCCCACCTGACTTGGTGCAGGCTCCCAGCAAGTTTACAATGTTCAAATGTGGCCCCAGGTGAGTCATTATCTTCAGTTCAGACATGAGAGCTTGTTTTTCACTGGATCTGGCCGTGGCTGTTGAAAGAATAAATCACATATCAGTCCAGCTGAGCTACCAACTTCCTGTTCTCAGAAAAAAACCAAGAATATGACTAATCCTGTGATTGGATATCATTCTATTTACCAGAAGTCTAAAAGAAGCAGATAGTTACTTGGCCTCAGTGCTAATAACTAATTCCTGGTCTTTCTAGTAAAAAGAAGTCACTGGAAATAACAAGCTCTTAATTTTCCAACATACAGGCAGCAAGAGCAATCTAAATAAACCTAATCTAAATACACATAAAACCTGGAGTCAAAATAATCAGGACCTAGTCCTAAATGTCTTATTTACTAGCTGCATGATTTTGAGAAATTCCCTTAATATCCCCATGCTCAAAAAATCCCCATGCTCAAAAAATCCCCAGGAAGGAGCACTTACGTTTTAGCATCTTCACTGCAACTTTCATGACAGGTTGGGACCGGCTTAATCCATAGGCTGTTCCTTCAACCACCTTCCCAAACGCTCCAGACCCCAAGACCCGACCTGTGGGCAGGCAGAATCATTAACACCCAAAAACTCCAGACGCCTCCTCAGCTTTCTGCACCGTAGCCAGCTCTCTGCGGGTGGACAGCTGGGCGGGTGTCTTTCCTGTTTGGAGTAATCATAATGACTCCTCCAAGTCATCGTGTCAAAAACGGAATTGAGCCCACAGGGAAGGAAATTAGCATAATTGCTTTTGTCGAATAACAGTTGCAAGGGAAAGAAAACACAGACGGGAGAAAGGAGGGTGCAGCCCTCCCTGGTGTGAGTGCGCTGTCTACCAGCTCCGTGCTGGGCCAGCCCCTGGGATCCTCTGGCTTCGGGGGCTCTCACCCACACCCCCTGGTTCTCTCCCCTTCTGTTTTCCATATGCAAACAGGGGCATCTTTTGTCTTAGTAAATTACTAGCCACTGGAAATACTTCAGTATTCAAAATATCACTGATTCCAAGGAGTGACTAAATAAAAACTTCAGGCTGGGCTCACTGCTCCCTATTTGTTAGGAAAGCCACTCTACCAAGAGCTAAACATGCCCGAGAGCACAGCAATTAGCTTCATGTTGGGAGGGGACATACGTAAAGACACTGAAGCTGTTGTCCCACCCTGAAAGAGCTCACCCTGAGAGAAACATTTCCCGGGGTGTCAGTCTCACCACGGATAGCCAAGCCAGGAAAAGACTTGGCTCATAAAAGACACTAACAGCCAACACTGCCTCTTACTGCACGTCTGTGTTACTGAAAATCGTACCTGGAAAGGTATTGCTTCACCAGCAATGCCTCTTGGTATAATGGGAATTATGCCCTCTTCCCCATATTTTACTACTTTTTACCTCCCTAAGCTCCTCATCCCTTTTTGGGAAATAGGCAGGAAAATAAAGAAAGCTTAGATATAAATATTTGAAATTGGGGGGCAGCTCTTATAACCGCCCCATGGATTCTCCTTGCCCGCTGCCTAGACAGAGCCGATTTATCAAGACAGGGGAATTGCAATAGAAAAAGGGTTTAATTCACACAGAGCCAGCTGTACGGGAGACCTATTCTACTATTACCACTATTACTCAAATCAGTGTCTCTGAAACTGGGGGAATTTCTACTATTCTGCTATTACTCAAATCAGTGTCTCTGAAACTGGGGGAATGGGGTTTTTAAGGATGATTTGGTGGGTAGGGGGTGAAAAGGGGAGTGCTGATTGGTTGGGTCAAAGATGAAATCATAGGGAGCTGATGCTGTCCTCTTGCACTGAGTCAGTTCCTAGGTAGGGGCCACAAGATCAGATGAGCCAGTTTATTGACCTGGGTGGTGTCAGCTGGCGAATCGAAATACAGGGTCTCCAAAATATCTCAAGCACTGACCTCAGGTTTTACAACAGTGACCCCTAAACCATACTTTCTAATCTTGTAGCTAATTCGTTAGTCCCGCAAAGGCAGTCTAGTTCCCAGGCAAAAAGAGGGTTTGTTTTGGCAAAGGGCTATTATTGTCTTTTTTTTCAAAGTCAAACTATAAACTAAGTTCCTCTCAAAGTTAGTTCGGCCTATGCCCAGGAAGGAACAAGGACAACTTGGAGGCTAAAGCAAAATGGAGTTGGTTAGGTCATATCTCATTCACTGTCATAATTTCCTCAGTTACAATTTTTGCGAAGGTGATTTCACTCTGGTGCCTTGCTTGATTTCAGTTTACCTAACTCTCTAAGAAGACTTAAACTCTTCTGTATTTTGCAATGAGACTGGTGGATAATTAAAACCTGCATTTGGCATTCTTTAACATATATACTGTTAGATCATTCATCATAACACAACCTCTACCTCTACTTTCATTTGCCTTTGTCTTGCTTTCATTCATTAGGAATGTGATTTAAAAAAGAAATACTCCCTTGGACTAAAGCTTCATATACTTGGTCTCAGCCCAGGACTGAAATACTTGAAATGCTTGTGATAAGTTGGCTTGCTTATTTTTACATATTTTGCCTTAAAATGTACCTATATTTTTATATTCCATATTCCAAATATGTAAAAAGGAGTATCTAATGCATCTTCAGAATGTACTGAATCAAAATACATTTTGTGGTTGTCCTCATTCGTTTCTCATCTGCTCATTTTTAGTCACAGAAATTCATTTTCAATTTGTGTCATTTCTAAAGAAAAGCAATTTTGGTGGGTATCTTTGCCAGCCCTCTTCATATTCTCTTCTCCCTTTGTAAAATTTTCCTTAACTATAATTTGTTATGGAAAGAGATTTAAAAAAATCATTGCAATGATCCAATTAACTTATTGTCAAGACAGAAATGTATTTCTGAAAGCAAATTTCCATTGCCTAGTTCTTACTAAGCACAAGCTCAGATCTCTATTCTGCCAAGGCCTATAAATTGTAAAGTTGTGTGCAAGGGAAAAGGGAGTCTTGGGAGGTCACCCCATGGAACTTACCAAGCACTAGTCCATCTCTTGGAAACTCCCATCTTGAGTCATAAGGCAGCTGCATCGGGTCCACATAAATATATTCATGTCCATCCGGGCTGATTGATTCAATGACCCTCCAGCGAATTTCATACCTCGGTTTCTATAAATGACCAGGACGGGTAACTGGTGAATTACCAAAGTCCCAGTGCACCAGAGCTTCACTGAAGCAGCACAGTGACTGGACACAGTAGAGTCCAACAACGTTCACTCCACATGTAATTGCTGAGCTCCTTCTCTGTGCCAAGCACTGAACTAGGTTGCTATGCTTGTTATCATTGGCTTCAAAGATCTTTAGTTTTATAAGAAAATATCTACCTGTTTCCAAATGACAACCAGGACAATAAGTGAGATGATCACAATCACCAACAGCACCAGGACTGCAGCAGCCACGGTGAGTTCAGAACGCAGGGCTACGTGACAAGAGAGAGAGGCACAATGAAAAGTTTCCTGGCAGACATGCATAGGGGCAGCAAGGTAGTGTGGGTGTGTCTGAGCCAGGAATCTCTCACTGCTGGTGGGGAAGTGTGAGGGCTGCCTGGTTCATTTTAGGGATAGGCAGTACCATCTCTCAAACCATCTACACCCAGGAAACTACATCAACTCTTTCCTTATACAAGAAGAGGACAAAATTCAATCAGGAGAACTCAGTATTTTCTCCAAAGTTGCTCCAACAGTAACCTTGTGGACAGAATTTGAATAGGATAAATGCAATTGACAGCTACTATATGGGCAGACACCTCTACTTCATATGCTTTATTATAAAGCTTATTCCCTCTCCCTCTCCCTCTCCCTCCCCCTCCCCCTCCCCCTCTCCCTCTCCCTCTCCCTCTCCCCATGGTCTCCCTCTCCCTCTCTTTCCACGGTCTCCCTCTGATGCCGAGCCGAAGCTGGACTGTACTGCTGCCATCTCGGCTCACTGCAACCTCCCTGCCTGATTCTCCTGCCTCAGCCTGCCGAGTCCCTGCGATTGCAGGCGCGCGCCGCCATGCCTGACTGGTTTTCGTATTTTTTTGGTGGAGATGGGGTTTTGCTGTGTTGGCTGGGCTGGTCTCCAGCTCCTAACTGCGAGTGATCCGCCAGCCTCGGCCTCCCGAGGTGCTGGGATTGCAGACGGAGTCTGGTTCACTCAGTGCTCAATGGTGCCCAGGCTGGAGTGCAGTGGCGTGATCTCGGCTGGCTACAACCTCCACCTCCCAGCCGCCTGCCTTGGCCTCCCAAAGTGCGGAGATTGCAGCCTCTGCCCGGCCGCCACCCCGTCTGGGAAGTGAGGAGCGTCTCTGCCTGGCTGCCCAGTCTGGAAAGTGAGGAGTGTCTCTGCCTGGCCGCCATCCCATCTAGGAAGTGAGAAGCGCCTCTTCCCGGCCGCCATCCCATCTAGGAAGTGAGGAGCGTCTCTGCCCGGCCGCCCATCGTCTGAGATGTGGGGAGCACCTCTGCCCCGCCGCCCCGTCTGGGATGTGAGGAGCGCCTCTACCCGGCCGCGACCCCGTCTGAGAAGTGAGGAGACCCTCCGCCTGGCAACCGCCCCATCTGAGAAGTGAGGAGCCCCTCCGCCCGGCAGCCACCCTGTCTGGTAAGTGAGGAGCGTCTCCGCCCGGCAGCCACCCCGTCCGGGAGGGAGGTGGGGGTCAGCCCCCCACCCGGCCAGCCGCCCCGTCCGGGAGGGAGGTGGGGGGGGTCAGCCCGCCACCTGGCCAGCCACCCCGTCCGGGAGGTGAGGGGCGCCTCTGCCCGGCCGCCCCTACTGGGAAGTGAGGAGCCCTTCTGCCCGGCCAGCCGCCCCGTCCGGGAGGGAGGTGGGGGGGGTCAGCCCCCCGCCCGGCCAGCCGCCCCGTCCGGGAGGGATGTGGGGGGGGTCAGCCCCCCGCCCGGCCAGCCACCCCGCCCAGGAGGTGAGGGGCGCCTCTGCCCGGCCGCCTCTACTGGGAAGTGAGGAGCCCCTCTGCCCGGGCACCACCCCGTCTGGGAGGTGTACCCAACAGCTCATTGAGAACAGGCCATGATGACAATGGCGGTTTTGTAGAATAGAAAGGGGGGAAAGGTGGGGAAAATATTGCGAAATCGGATGGTTGCCGTGTCTGTGTAGAAAGAGGTAGACATGGGAGACTTTTCATTTTGTTCTGTACTAAGAAAAATTCTTATCCTGTTGATCTGTGACCTTACCCCCAACCCTGTGCTCTCTGAAACATGTGCTGTGTCCACTCAGGGTTAAATGGATTAAGGGCGGTGCAAGATGTGCTTTGTTAAACAGATGCTCGAAGGCAGCATGCTGGTTAAGAGTCATCACCACTCCCTAATCTCAAGTACCCAGGGACACAAACACTGCGGAAGGCCGCAGGGTCCTCTGCCTAGGAAAACCAGAGACCTTTGTTCACCAGTTTATCTGCTGACCTTCCCTCCACTATTGTCCTATGACCCTGCCAAATGCCCCTCTGCGAGAAACACCCAAGAATGATCAATAAAAATAAATAAATAAATAAAAATTCAAAAATAAATAAATAAATAAAAAATAAAGCTTATTTTGTAAGTTGCATTTTGCTTATATTGCTTTTGGCTTCATCTATCTTTTAAGGAGCAATGAGACAGAAGATCCTTCCCCACTCTCCATCCACATACACAGACATTCAAAGTAGAGACTGTAGCTATATTATTAGACAAGCAAAATGTTGAGGGGCCTCTGCAAAAATGCAGTTTTGGATCTGAATCTAAAACAAAGTCCCAGGTAGAGGTTGCAGTGAGCCAATATTGTGCCATTGCACTCCAGCCTGGGCCACAGAGCAAAACTCTGTCTCAAAAAACAAAACAAAATAAAACAAAGTCCCACATGCCTTTAAGAGCATTCATAACTGAATTTCTGCCTTGGGACCTTCATTTCTATATGACCTCTATCTGGGATTCAAAGTTCCGCCTGGGGGAGATGCGGCTCAGCTGATGAGTTGTCCTGACTGTTGAGGAACTCACTGGGAGCCACCAGCTTCAGCTCTCGGTTCTCAGCTCCAAGGAGATTCTTAGCCAGGCATCGCACCGCGATGGTCTCCTCCACTTTGGCGAAAGTCACACGGCCCTCCACGGTACTCCTGTCTCGGGGGTGGATCTCCGTGATGATGTTTGAGACATTGTTGGCCAAAATCGTCCAGGAAGTTTCATTATTACATCTAGAAAGAAAAAGGGCCTAAGTATAGGGCCAATTCCTGAGAGTCATGGCAATGAGTGGAGCCATGGGAACACTCTAAGATGGCAAGGAGTTGGGACCTTGTCTGCATTTCGGGGCAATACACACTGATTTATTTTACATGCAGATGAACATTAAAACTTGTCTGCATGTGCTGAAGAGGGAATAACTCACACATGAGCAACTGAAGGCTAAGTGTTTACATAGCAGGCAGAGATAAACAAGTTTAATAAAATATGACTACCATTCCCCAGTCTTGAACCTATGAGCAAACTGAACAGTTCAACTTCAACCATATTTAATGATCTTGATCTCTCACCCCTTCAAAAAGGCCTGGAGCCCTCCCTTCTCAACACTCACACTGGGAAGAGCCCCTAAGGTGTCACTAGGGTTGCGATGATCCTCAGATTGAGTTATAAGACCTAGATTCCTGCTCCACACTGGAATCTACTAGAAACTCCAGTCAACATCCAAGTCTGTTCTTAGCCCTAGGAGAAGTTAAGATGAGGAGTCTCTGTCTAGAGGAAGAAACAACTGAGGCTTCTGAACACAACCAGTTACCATGGATGAAGTGTAAACACATTGCTCATGTGCCCATTTAAGAAGGCTGAGGACTGGGGGGAGGGAGGAGGGAATGGAGAATTAACCCACCAAACAGCAGGTGGGCAGATAAGGGACTAGGCAGTCACATTTATGTTTACATGCAGTCCGACTACCAAACAAAGTTCACCAAATAAGATATGTGAGCCAGGGTAGTAAAAATCTTCTTAGAACAGTGGTTCTTAAAATTCACTCTTGTTTTTAGATTGGAGACATTTTGAAGGTCTAATGAGAGCCCTGGACCTTCTTCTCACAGCTATTCATGACAAAAGATACACACCCTGAAGCTATCACACCCAAAACCCTATCTTATAGTCAATAAGTAAAATGTATTTGACATCATTTGTGTCAAGGGAGAAAGATTCTGACCACGAAAGAAGAAGACACATCTGTTTTCCATACTTCTTAATATCCTTGCATATCATCCACTCAATATCAGGAAGCGGCGTGCCTTCAGCTGTGCACCTCACCGTCTGTCCCCCAGTTGAGCCGTGGTGATCATCGACCAAGTCCAGAATGGATGAAGGAACTGCAAGAGGCAGAAAGAAGTCAGAATGGAATAGTTCGTGTCCCAGAACATGTGAGACTACAAAGTGGAATATGAGTTCACAACTCATCTACATGGCATTCAAAACACTCCGGAGGGGCTGAAACCAGTTGTACAAGTAACACTCCGGTTTAGACAGACCCACATGATTAGCAGCATTTTCACAGTTTTGGTGTTTTGAGATTTATCCCTGTGATGTTTTTAACCTGGAGTGAAGAAAGTGAAAAGTCCATGGTTGTGATGCCTCACACATGTAGCCCCAGCTACTTGGGAGGCTGAGGTGGAAGAGAAACACTTGAGCCCAGGAGTTTGAGGCAAGCCTGGGCAACATGGTGAGAAGAAAAATGGGAAGGGAAGGGAAGGGGAGGGGAGGGGAGGGGGGGAGGGGGGAGGGGAGGGGATGGGGGAGGGGAGGGGAGAATGAAGGAAGGAAGGAAGGAGAGAAAGGAAAAGAGAGTGAGGGAAGAGGGAAGGAAGGAAGAAAGGAAAGAAGGAAGGAAGGAAAAGGGAGAACAAGGGAGGGAGGGAGGGAGGAAAATGAAGGAAGGAAGGAGAGAAAGGCAAAGAAAAGAGAGAGTGAGTGAGGAAGGAAGGAAGGAAAGAAAAAGAGAAAGGAAAGGAAAAGAGAGAACAAAGGAGGGAGGGAAGAAGGAAGCAAGGAAGGAAGGAAGGAGAGAAAGGAAAAAGTGAGGGAAGAGGGAAGGAAGGAGAGAAAGGAAAGGAAAAGAGATAACAAGGGAGGGAGAGAAGAAGGAAGGAAGGAAGGAAGGAAGGAAGGAAGGGAGGGAGGGAGGGAAAGAGAGAGAGAAGGTCCCTTGGTTATTTGGCTTGAAAGGCAAGGAGGTTCTTAAAATTATTTTATAGCTTAGGATTCAACTAATGGATTCAGCTAAAGTATAATCTAAAGCAGCATTTACCAAAATGCATCTGTGGTATGTTATTAGGTTTTAAAGATTCTTTTCTAAATCTGTGGTCAAATAAATTAGATATACGGTGTTGCTTGTATCACAGGTTTTACTGTGAGGATCACATGAGCGCACCTCAGACAGCACCTGGCTCATGGCTGGGACTCTGGATAGGTGCTGAGCCTGAATGTAAACAGACTTGGGCACTCCCTTCTGGTAAGGACCACTGTACAATGTCTATAAGGAAAACTTGTAGCAAAACTCTCCAGAACAATCTAAGGTCATCTGCTTCTCTCTTCTCAGATTGAGAAGCAGGTGCTAAGCAAGCTGGTGGAGGCCAGGTGCAGTGGCTCACACCTGTAATCTCAGTACTTTGAGAGGCCAAGGTGGGAAGATAGCTTGAACCCAGGAGACCAGCCTGGGCAACATGACAAGACTCCATCTCTACAAAAATAAAGAAAGCTGGTGGAGCCTAGGGATTCCTTCCCTACTCTAGAGTAACCCAGAACCTCCCAGAAATACCTGAATTCATGAGTCCAGCAGAGGTATTCCCGATATGTGACATATGCAGACACTGCTTCTCCCCTAAGTGCTGCTTTTCTTCCATGACTGGGGAGAAAAGTGCCAGGCTTTCCTTGGAAGACACTCATCTACAGAGCTAGCATTATCTTTATACTCCCTTTACATACCCTGAGTTAACAGTTCAAAAGTATAGCTCTTCACAGCATCTTCATTTTGAGCTACAATAGTATAATGGCCACTGTCTTCTTCCTTAGCACGGATCAGCTTTAATTTGCTTCGATACCTTTTAAAAAAAGGATTTTGTTTCAACAAGCAGTAGCTAAGTAAGTTCCAATTGTTTAAACAATTGTACTCTTCAATTTAAGTTTTATTTTTCTTGTAAAAAGTAAAGTCATCTTTTTTTCTTGTCCATATCATCTCTTCTGGAATCCTCAATATATAGTGCACACACTGAAGGTCTGGATCATACACACAATTCTTACAAGAGAAAACTAGACATTCAGAGATGAGCAATGGCCATCTCCAAGAGCTATCAGTTCAGCCACGGCCTGACTTCTGAATGAATAAACACAGCCTACCAACTTTTCTTTAAAAAAATAAAAAATAAAAACCTTTGATTTTTACCTTTTTTAAAAAATACTTGCTTCCCCTAAATATCCATCATTTAGGTGGTTCAGCCAAAAAATGGAATATCACTGGAGGATAGAATGAGGACACTTTCTATGTATTGGTATGTAGTGGTCCGCAGGATATGACAGTCCTACTTGCTTGTATTTTGCTTAAAGAAACTCTGGAAGGTTTCATAAGAACCTAATGAAACTAATAAAGATGTTTCCCTGTGGGGAGGAGGGGAGAACTGGGCAGTTGGGGACAGGAGTACAGTGAGGCTTCTTACAATGCATTCTCTTTTTGTTTGATTATTTTTCAAGCACGGGATTCTATCACCTATTAAAAAAAGTTATAGGCTGGGTGTGATGACTCACACCTGTAATCCCAGCACTTTGGGAGGCCAAGGTAGGTGAATCACTTGAGGTCAGGAGTTCGAGACCAGCCTGACAAACATGGTGAAACCCCCATCTCTACTAAAAATACAAAAAAAAAAAAAAATTAGCCAGGCATGGTGGCACACGCCTGTAATCCCAGCTACTCAGGAGGCTGAAGCTGAAGAATCGCTTGAACCCAGGAGGCGGAGGTTGCAGTGAGCCGTGATCGTACCGCTGCACTCCAGCCTGGGTGACAGAGCAAGACTCCATCTCAAAAAAAAAAAAAAAAAAGTTAGAAAAAATATGCCTCTTCAAAAAAATATATATATATATGCCTCTTCAAACTTTATTAAAGAGAAACTTCCCCAAAAATATTTTACATGGATTATAAATGACATCTGGTTGTGTGTGTGTGTGTGTGTGTGTGTGTGTGTATGTATGTGCGTAAATATAGTATGTGCCCATTTGATTGTCCTTTATAAATCATCACAGTTGAAAAAGCAACTGGAATGGAGAAGGAAAGCACTGGTCATGGAGTGAGAAGATCTCAGGCATTATTATTACAATGCTCCATGCCTCAGTTTCCTTGTGTGTAAAACGTGATAATTGTACACATAGCGCAGAGTCATTGTGAGAGTTAATTAAAGGAGATTGTATGTGTGAAAGCATTTCATAGGCTCCACAACACTTTGCAAATACTGGGGCACTCAGACCTACGAAGAGAGCAGGCTGGACCATACTGGGTGTGCTCCACGACTGGATTTCCTTAAGAGAGTCCCCTGGGGCACACTGGGATGCTGATTACCAAATTATCCTCTGCTGTTTGTTCTCTACACTTCTTCGGCCAAGAAAACCACTGGTTTTCTTCCTCCAGGAAAGCCAGATCCCCCATCCTGGAGTTTTAAGCTCCAGGAAGCCAGATCCCCCATCTACCATGTTCATCTTTGTATTCACTGGCTCATAACAGGAACTAAAAAATCCACGTTGAAGCATCCTTGAATCACTAAAAGGAAAAGGCAGCTTTCCAGAACCACTCAGTTGGCGAGCCTGTCCTGCCACTGCTATGGATTATGGCTTGCAGACAGTGCTCACACACGTGTTGGAGGTGTTAGCTGTACCAGGGTTGTTACCCTATTCCTCTCTGGCTGCACAGCCTCATGGAAGTTCCTCATGGAAAGCTGCCCTCCTTGTTGTACACCTTCATTTTGTGTCAACAGAAAGCCTTCCAGATTCAGTATCCCACTTCATTTTTCCTTTACTATTCTATAGAGGTTGTAAAATTCCATTTTCTCAGACATTGCTTCTCAATTACACATGGAATTTAGTTCACAAAGAAGAAAGCAAATCCTGAGGTGAATGGAACTGATGAGAAAGGCTCTGTTCTTCCTCCTGAAGGCTTGAAATACAGGACTGACTTTGTCTTTCTGAGATGATTTCTGACAAAAGTATAGGGCTGGTTAGCTGGGTGCTGTGAGACGTACCTTCTGACTCTTGGGTTCTAATCACAGCTTAAAACCTTAAGAGGCCTCATGATATCATCTGATCCAATTCCTTGCCTTGAAGGACATAAGGTATTGTTTATCCTACATTGTAGATGAGGAAACTGTGGCTGAGGGGTGACTCATTCAAAACTCCACCACCAGTTAAGAGATGAGAGCAATCTACCATTCTGATTAAAAGGTAGGGATCCAAGCAACTCACTGCATATCTCTCTCCTGATTAAAGTTAGCCAGGCTCTACTCTTCTTTCCTGTGGAGTCCTCAATTAGGGCAAACGGGTTCCAGATTAAGCCTATGACGTTAACTTTCACGTAAGGTGATGTGATAACTGCCTCATGGGTGTAATCACCATACCTGTCTACTTGCGATATGGATGATGAACATCAGGGAATATATTCAATCTATTCAATCCTGGTGAGTCCAATTTTACTTCCTTTCTTCCACCCTAGCTGAATCCAGTGACCTGTCTTTCCCCAGGGGCCAGAGCTTTTAGTTCTTTCTTCTCATCTTCTCATTAAATACTTACCAGCATACTAATACCACTTTGCAATGTTATCATCAAAGGGATGTGATTTCAAGCATCTCTTAACTCAGATTGTTACATTTTCTAGACTGACTTTGGGTCTGGGTTGTAAGACACACACAAACCTCAGTCCGCCTCTGATGCACACTAAAAAAAGGCATACTTGGGCAGAGAGTTTCTTTACCTTATTTCCTGAATCTTTTCCACATCAGTGGTGATCTCAGTGAGATTTTCAATCAGAGTCAGATTGTTTTTCAGCCAGGATATCCTGGGAGGTGGGTAGGCCCGCACCTCTACAACAAAATGTTTGACTTCATGCAGGTTGACAGCTTCCAACTGGCTGAAGGTGGGTTTGATTTCAATGAACCCTTTCTCTGTACAGGGAAGAGTTTCCATTAAATAATGATTACCACATATGGATCCCAAGCAGCATGGACAACTGACATTTTAGAAAGCGGAATGTACCATGGACAGAAATAGTGACTTTCTTCATTTCTTTGACCTCCCTGGTAGCCTGGCGGGCAGCACATTCGTAATCTCCACTGTCTTTCACCGTGGCCTCGGGGACCGTCAAAGTGTACACCAATTTGATGGATGGGACTTTGATTTCTTCCAGCATTGTGATGCCTTTGCCTTTCTACAGCAAAAGGGGAAGAAAACCGACTTTTAAAAAGCTCGCTCCTAGGAGTGAACTCTAAGATAAACTATGGACTCTGGATGATATGGATGTGTCAATGGAGGTTCAGCAGTTATAACAAATGGATGGTAGGGATGTTGACAAGGTGGGAGGCTATGCAATGTGTGGGTGTAGGGAACACATGGGAAATCTTTGTACCTCTCAATTTTGCTGTAAACCTAAAACTGCTCTAAAAGATAAAACCTAAAGAATAAAAGCTAGCTGCTTAGAAAATCATGAGATTTTTTATTTTGTTTTTAATTTTTTTAGAGACAGAATCTCACTCTGCTGCCCAGGCTGGAGTGCAGTGGCACAATCATGGCTCACTGCAGCCCCAACCTCCTGGGTTCAAGTGATCCTCCCACCTCAGTCTCCTGAGTAGCTGAGGCTACAGGCTCATGCCACCACACCTGGCTAATTTTTAAAAATTTTTGTAGAGACGGAGTCTTGATACATTGCCCAGGCTGATCTCAAACTCCTGGCCTCAAGTGACTCTCCTGCCTCAGCCTCCCAAAGTACTGGGATTACAGGCATGAGCCACCACACCCAGCCCATTTTTTAAAAGGACAGTTAATGACACATATAAGGTGTTTGTGCTATACTGCTGAAGGATAAAGAATGTAATAAATTACCATTTAAAGAATAACACCTATTATTCAATGTTTATCTATGGATAAGAAATACTTAAGAGCTTTATCTCAGTCAAGCTCAGAGGCTCACATGTGTAATCCCAACACTTTGAAAGGCCAAGGTGGGAGGATCACTTAAGCCCAGGAGTTCGAGACCAGCCTGGGCAATGTAGTGAGATCCTCATCTCCACAACAAAAAGAAAAAAGAAAAAAGAAAAAAAAAAGAAAGAAATACAAATGAAAAATAAAAGCTTTATCTCCCTAAAATATAAACAGTGATGCTCTGGGAAGTAGCCTTTCCTTTGTCTCTCCATATTTTACAAAGTTTCTGCAATAAACCTGCATTACTTTTATAATCGGAAAAAACATACTGTATGAAACAATACTTTGATTATATATTTGTAAGCCAAATAGCATGTACTTTGGTTTGGGAAAAAAAATTGCTGTCTCCTATAAATAAAAAGCAGTGTTTATGTGTTAAGGATTAAAGTCAATCAAGTATGAACAGAAGAACCAAATCACTTCATATTTCAGGGAAGATGTACATTTGTTGGACTGTAAATGTCCCTTCACTGTGTGAAGTTTGTGAGGCAATAGTGAAAATGCCCAACTTCCTATCAGACGCCCCAGGACAAATGAAAAGCAGCGGCAAATGCATGGGAGAGAGAAACGGATAAAAGGAGGGAGATCAATGGATAGAAGGACAGAAAGCTGTCAAATGCCTAAAAGAACAGGGAGCAGAAATTTACAAGTCAGGAGTGGAGGGAAGAAATATATATATCTCGTTTTTGTTCTCCATAAGAATATTAGTCATTCCTGCATTTGGGCATTCATAGCCTCTTACACATGGCTGTCTTACACACTTAGTGACAATGCATTAGAATGACTGAGACTCTGTGTAAATCTTCAGTGACCAAGAGGCAGCATGGTGGCTCCCCTTCCCCACTTCCATCTCCCTTCCTCCCTTCTTCCTGCAATACTGAACCAGCTTCTGGTACAGTGCTTGGGATTGAGCAAACTTCATTAAACCTTTGCTGAATGATTACATCATAACTGTTCACTGAAGGTGGGCCATGCAAAGGTCAGGCACATAGGAGGTGGAACAGGAAGACACATTGTCCTGGGTGCCAACAAGGCAGAAGAGGAAGGGGTGCGGGCAATCAACACTATCAGATGAATCAAACCTCAGGGCACAGAGGCCAAGACGATGAGAATCAATCACTGTCTCCGCAATAGTAAAATCCAGTGGTTTTTTTGCTCTTCTAATTTTTTGGTTGATATCTTGTAGCCAGAGAACCTTCCTATTTCTGTCTGACTTCTGAAAAAGAAGGCTTACTGCACACTCTTTATGTATTCTGAAGGGCCTGGTCCAGGAACTATCATTTCAAACTCTCCCATTGATCAAGGAGTCCTAAAGGCCATTTAATCAAATGTGTTCATCACAGAGGTGGGAAGCTAAGGTCTAGAGAAACTCAGTGATGTGCCCATCAGTGACAGACCGAGCTCAAATGCAGGTCTTCTGAGCCCTGCTGCTCTGCTCCAAGCCATTGCACGTTTTGAGGGTACCTACCACTTCTCCAGGGTAAGTCCATTGAAGGTCAACCACCTCATTGTTAAAAACAGCACAGGTGACCACAATCGTTTCCCCTGACTTATACACGGTTTTAAGAGCTTCCATTTCTAGATCCAGCTCTGATGTTGCTATAAAAAAGAACAAATACAAGGGCCTAAAAATCCACAGGATAGCCAGGATCTTATAAAGTTTGGGTGTTTTTTTTTTTTTTAAAGAAAACCCTGAAAAATAATTTGCAAACCAGTTTGATCAAGATAAAATTTGGAAAATCTCACAAGGCTTGATTGTGAGATGGTGTACAACAATTAGGCATATAGTTATAATACAGAATTACAAAATAATAACAATAAAAATAAATTCCAATCAAACAGAACACTGCATTCCTCAGCAGTGGGTTAGTTATGGTTATACTCGTCCACAATCTCCTTGACTAATAAATTTATTCATTTAATCAACCAACATTTGCTGATTCACACTGCTCTAGACACTTTGTTTCTATCCAATTGTTTCTTCTCTTCTTCTCTTCCACTCTGCTCCTCAGTTATTCTCAGTACTTTCCCAGAACCTAGCACAGTGCCTGGCACAAAATTAGCTGTGCTCTGATTTTAAAACAGTGTACTCTTGCTGCTACCCATTCCTCCATGTAATATAGTGTTCAGGAAATATCTGTTGACCTCAGCATGTATTATACTTCCCCAAGCGTACTAACTGTGGACATCAAAGGGTTGAAGTCTAAACTACTTTCTTCAAATCACTTTTCTTAAGTTACTAAAATTAATCTAGGCATCTAACCCCCTGGGTGTATGTTTGTTTTTAGGGCCGCCATAGCCAGGAATGTGAATGAAAGTAAGAGGCTTATGTAAGAAAAGAATTCCTTACAGTATTTTGAAGTCAACTGATGAAACATGAAATCTTGCATGGGTAATCAAGCTTTGGCCTTTAGTAATTTTAAGCTTATTATTATAGCCACAGACATTGTATTAGCTGGGGTCCTAAATCCCCAAATCAGAATTTAGGATCACCAGTGATGATGATTTAAAAAAAAAAAAAAAAAATCCTACATGCACCTGATGATTTTGCCTGTTATTCTTATTTAAAGAAGGAAGGAGATGATACAAGTACCTTTTAAAGCATAAACGTTAAATGGGATGGTCTGGAACTTCTTTCCGTTGACGGTGGCCTCACAGATATAGGGCCCTACAGTGAAGGTCCCATTAAAGCCCTGTCTGCTGTTGTAGGAGGCAGATACCACCCCCTCACTGTTGTGTAAGGTTACAGGAGTCTCGGGATCAGTTGTGCGACAAGGTATAATGGCAGAATCATCATCCTCCACGATGACTAAATAATCCGTCATTCCTAGAGGTACAAAGGCTACATCTGGGTCTGTGGTTTAAAAAAGAATGAAGACTCTATTAGACATTAATTTCACCTTTACACATAAATCCAGAAAAACTATCCCACTGGCATTATTGATATTAGGTATGAAGTTCACCTTTACACATATATCCAGAAGAATTGCCCCACTGGCATTAGTTATCATGACAGCTACAAAGTGATTTTTAAGTATGAATAATACCAAATTGCCTGTCTCCTGATGGATAATACTGATGATAAATATCAATACTGGACAGGAGTTGTGGCTCATGCCTGTAATCCCAGCACTTTGGGAAGCCAAGGTGGGAGGGTTGCTTGTGTTCAGGAGTTTGAGACCTGCCTGGGCAACATAGAGAGACCCTGTCTCTACAAATAAATAAATAAATACTAACCAGGAATCTGAATCAAAATTTAAACAACTAAAAACAAAAATTAACAATAAAATAATACAGTCCAACTCTGTTTAAAACAGGAAAAAATATTTCTAGTTTTATTATGAAATGCTTTTAAAAACTCTTATCACCTATAGTCAGTATGATTCAAAAATAGCATAGAAATCTGTTTATTAAAAAGTAATCCTTTGAGAAATACATAAAATTTAAAGAAGGAGAAGGAGCCTGAGAATTTCCTTTCCAAAAGAAAAACAGCTACTTAAGCTACGGTGGTAAGAAGTTCTAAGAGTCTCAAACTTCAGCTGCAGAAAGGGCCCCTAAGTCTCCATGATTGCGAATAAAAAGATCTCAGTCAGACAGCGATGCAGGGGCTACTTGGATGGCGTCTGTGCTGGAACAAGAAGAATTTTTGGACAATCTTACACGGATTAAAACTTCAGGGACTCGTGTGCCTTTAACACATTCACGTTCCTACCATTCTCTTCACAGCAGGGGAAAATCCCTCCACACCTAGAGGATTTTCCTGAAGGAATCTAAGTGTGAATGAAGTTGGAGTGACATTCTAAATACCTTCCCTTTTCAAAACAAAGTTTTTGTTTTTTTTTAATTGTTAAGAAGGAAGGTTCATATGAATAAGAGTATCATGAAAAAGTAAAGAGGGTCTAGATCCCTGGGGACACTCGTAGTTATAGAGGGTAGGAAGAGGAGCCCATTAAAAACTGAAAAAGAAAAGGCAGAAAGGTAGGAAGACACACCTATGCCAAAACAGCAAGGATGGCAAGAATCATAAACAGTTTAGGTTTTGTTCTAAAACCAAGGATTCTAGCCATAGTCCTTTTTAATTTACCCAACTGCATACTGAAATTGCCATCACTTGTGCTCGACCCTTTTGTCCTTTTAATTAAAATGCAGGAGTAGGCCAGGCCCAGTGGCTCGTGCCTGTAATCCCAGAACTTTGGGAAGCTGAGGTGGGTGTGGATCACTTGAGCCCAGGAGTTTGAGACCAGCCTGGGCAACACAGTGAAACCCTATCTCTACAAAAATAAAAATAAAAATTCAGGCACAGTGGCTCACGCCTGTAATCCCAGCATTTTGGGAGGCCGAAGCAGGCAGATCACTTAAGGTCAGGAGTTCAAGACCAGCCTGGTCAATATGGTGAAACCCCTGTCTCAACTAATATAAAAATTAGCTGGGCGTGGTGGTGCGTGCCTGTAATCCCAGCTACTGGGGAGGCTGAAGTGGGAGAATCGCTTGAACCAAGGGAGTTGAGATTGCAGTAAGCTATGATGATCATGCCACTGCATTCCAGCCTGGGCAACAGAGTGAGACCCTGTTACCAAAAAAAAAAAAAAAAATATATATATATATATATATATATATAACTTTTTTAAAAGGAAAAAGGAAATTCCTTCCAACTCTCCAAGAATAAATGTATGTTGATAGTGAATCTGAAAAATCGAGTGTTTATTTGGAAGATATTATAATGAACTATCAGCAACTCCAAGACAGGGCTTACCTATTAATTTTTGTGTATTCAACACTTAGCCCAGTGCTGGACACACTGTGAGTATGTGTGCAACTTGAATGAACTGAATAGAGATGAGTATATTTCAGATTGTTTATACAGTATCAATACAGGACATGTCATAACAAAGATGACTTTCCAAACTTAATACAGCTCTGAAATGCTAACAATGAATATTTCTTGATAATATTACAAATGATTTTTGTGTGTGTTCACTTACATTTTTCAAACTTCCCACAATAAATATTAATTATTTATATATATGTTTAAAACCTTAGTACATTTAACAGGAAAGACAGGAAGAGAAGAAGCTTGGTCCTGGGGACCCAGCCAACTCACCTGGCACATAGATGTAAATGTGCCTGCCTTCAAGCTCATTCTCTTCTGTCTGAGTGTGGTTGTAATAGCAAGTGTACAACCCTGTGTGGGCCGCCGAGGCACTGCTCACTTCCAAGACCGTCACAAAAAGGCCGCTGTTGTTTTCTTCATTTCTGATTTCCACATCGGAGCTCTCTTCTTCAGACATGGGGTACTGCCAGCTCACTTCACTCTCCCCAAAGCATCTCAGAGAAAAGGATGAATTCAGCTGCACAACCTTTTCATTTTCATTTGGAAGGATAGAGGGTAATGAAAGCTGGCAGAGGATTAGGCTCAGCCCTGCAAAAGGAAGCACGCTCTGAATAGGATGCAGTCAGAAAGGACAGTCTCATCCCGATAACTGAGAGAAGCAACAGTAGCAGCTTAGATGAACAATGACCATTTCTACACAAAAATCCGTTAGCCTGGATGCCCATGAAAGCTCCCCCATTATAACAGCCACTGCATCTGCTGAGAGCAGCAAATGTTCCAAATAGCTCCACCAAGCCCCACTAGATTCACCCCTCCAAACACTCAAATAGACAGAGGATGTCTGATTCCAATTCCATATTTCAGACTCTTATGTGTAACCATAAAATATCCCAAGATGGCACGGGCTCAAGCACATATGGGTTCTTTATGGTTCACAATCACTGCAAAGGTTTCCTTTAGTTAAAATGAGATGAGGCTGGGGCACAGAGGCTCATGACTATAATCCCAGCACTTTGTGAGGTGGAAGTGGGAAGATCGCTTGAGCTCAGGAGTTCGAGACCAGCCTGGGCAACGTAGTGAGACCTGGTCTCCACAAAAAATAAAAAAATAAAAAAATTAGCCAGGTGTGCTGGTGTACACCTGTAGTCCTAGCTACTCCAGAGGCTGAGGTGGGAGGATCACTGGAGCCCAGGGGATTGAGGTTGCAGTGAGCCTCTGCACTCCAACCTGGGCAATAGAGCGAGAGACCCTGTCTCAAAAAAAAAAAAAAAAAAAAAACCCACATGGAATGAGAATGGAGGCAAGGACACAGACTGAACAAAACACAAAGCACATCTGTGCTCAAGAATTCCACATCTTCATTTCTTATAGCCCTCGGGCATGCCGTCTCTCCCTCATGACTTCCAGGGCCAAAGCAGGATGATGTGGATTTATTTGTTTGTTTATTTATTTATTTATTTTTATGAGATGGAGTCTTGCTCTGTCACCCAGGCTGGAGTGCAGTGGTGCCAGATGATATGGATTTTAATTCACAATTGGTAAGTAAAACCCAAGAGTGAAAACTCTAAGTTCATCTTTGAAGCTCAAATTTCAGTCTCGCTTATTTAGACTGAAATTGCACTTACTCCTTTTGCAATAGAGTAAGTGCAATGCAGCAAAGGAACTGAAGGTTTGTGGTCATTCTGGATAACGTCCTGTAGTTTTCTATTTCTTTTCACTCTTTTGGACTGTGTAAGCAGAGTACAGATAATAAACCCATGGAGCACAGAACTTAGAAAACAAGAAACCCGAGACTGATAGAAGAGATATTATGACTTAATTATTAATTAATGATTTGTAATCTCCCTTGGAACCTGGTGTGAGACTTCCACCCAACTTCAGTATATGACCACTATAATTCCTAAAGCTTGTTAAGATAGGATTTGTAAGTACATCTGGATCACCTATTACTCTGTAGATGGGGTATACTTAGTGGAGCTTTAACTGTTGAATCTCTGGTCTTGCTCAATTCTACCATATCCAAATGGGTAAGACAAAGACACTAACGGGCTGAGCTAACTCCTCAGAATAGAAGAGCACTGGTTTCATGGCGAACATCTGCAGTGCATAAATATCTGGAGGAAAACTAAGACAGTCCAATACACACTTCAACAAATTACCCCAATGATCCTTTTGGTGGGAAAGTTTTTAAGATTTTCCAAGAGCCAAACATTCATCTATCAATTTGATTCCTAGAGAAGATAAAGGTAACTCTGAGATTTGGAAGCAATGTAAGCATCTTTCCTCAAGAGAGTTATGATTTAAGACAAGTATGATTTCTTGGGCAAGAATTTTCTATTATTTATTTCCTTTGAACATTTTTTTTAAATGAGGTCTTGCTATGTTGCTGGAGTGTGGTGGCTAGTCACAGGCATAATCACAGTGCACTGCAACCTTGAACTCCTGGCCTTAAGGGATCATCCCACCTCAGCTGCTCAAGGGGCTGGGACAACAGATGTGCCACCTCCCACAGCTGACCATTCCTGAATTTATCTAATCCAGCTCTAATAGAAGCCTTGTCCTAGGAAAAGGAAGAGAGTAGTAAGTAAATTTAGACATTATTACTAACAACATTTCAATGCCAACATTATATATGTACTAAAACTGCCACTGGAGAGCATTCCTTTTGAAATGGAGTAAGTGCGATACAGCAAAGGGAACTGAAGGTTTGTGGTCATTCTGGATAACGTCCTATAGTTTTCTATTTCTTTTCACTCTTTTGGACTGTGTATGCAGAGTACTGGTAATAAACCCATGCAGCACAAAGCTTAAAAAAACGAGACACCCAAACAAGGAACTCAGAGAGGACTGGGCTCCGTACCTGTGAGAAGACAGCCTAAGACCAGGAACGCCGGATGGGAAGTCCCCATAGCTCTGGGAAACTAGAAAAGTCAAAAGTCAACAGAAACAGCATTAGCAAATAGAAACAACCCTGGAGCCTAGTTCTCTTTGTGTTTTGCACAACAGAAAATATTAACAGCATCATTTTAGTCAAACATGTCCCAGGTTAAAATTCAAGGTTCAAACAGTAAGACGCCTGAAAGATGAAAGAATCAATGGGGTCCCAAGATCATGGCGGGAGCTGCCTGAAGCCAAAACCTTCTGTGATTGCATGCAGTTTTCAATGGTCCTTTAAACCATTTATATTAAGAATTCAAACAACAAAGAAATAAATACATACATATATATATATATATATATATATATTTTTTTTTTCTCAGCTTCCAAACTAGAGCTGATTTTCATGTTTCAATTAATAAAGAGGTCACACTCTCTACAACTTTTAGAAAAGTTGCTTGGGTTGGAGTAAATACATTAATATTTCAGTGCCATTTTGACCTAGAATTTCTGAAACTTCCAACAATGGATGTCATTTACAGGAGGCCTTTGTGATACTGAGGCACATACCAGGCTCAGACCTGGGCACCCAGCCGGGGTTCTTGCAGGAACCCTTGGAGAACCTGCTGGATCCCAAGCCAGGCTAAACAGGGCATGGAAAACCAGGTACAGGCATGAAAGGAGGAGCAATAGAGAAAGTGAAGAAGGGAGAGAAAGTGGGAGAGATAAGTGTGACTAAATTCCTGTGCAGGGGGTAGGAGGGATGCAGTAGACTCTAGGATAAAATTAGAAGGAGGCTGATCATTCATTTTCATGTTAAAGTAAAAGCACCCGTGCAAACCAAGTTCAAGAACTTTCTAATTTTCTACAGCCAAATCTGGGAATGAAGAAGTAGAGAAAGAGATGAAAATTGAGTAAGACACAAATAAGGCAAAAAGTGGGCAAAAAGTGGGAAGGGAAAAGAAAATTAAAAGAGAAAGAAACTAAAAGGGGGCCCCTGTTGCCCTGGGGTAAAACCACTGAAGGGACTATTCTGGCAAACTGTGAAAAGACCTCTCTTCTTTATTTCTTCCCCATTCACTTTATTTTATCTCCCCCCTCATTTCTCCCTTGAAGTCACTGATAGTGGTCACTGGTGAAGTCAGTGAGAAGGAACTGTGAATGAACTTGTAGGTGCCAGGGCCAGTAAGTACCCAGGTATTGACTCAAGAAGCCATGCTGAGGGGCCTGGGCAGAGCCCTCAGTTTTAACATAACCCCCCAAAAATCACCACGTTAGTCTTGGCCTGGGATGCACCAGATCCCTAAGTTGCTCCTAATGTCACAAGGTGAATCCCAAAATTGGAGATCACCATAGGAGGCCACATGGGTTCTTGGCTTTACCCAGGAAGGAATTCAAGCAAATTTATTAAGAAAATAAAGGAATAAAAAAGGGTGGCTACTCCATAGGCAGAACAGCCACACTGCTTAACTGAGTATACTTATGGTTATTTCTTGATTATATGCTAAACAAAGGGTGCATTATTCATGATTTTCCCAGAAACAGGGAGGAAATTCCCAGAACTGAAGGTTCCTTCCTTTTTCCACCATATAGGGTAACTTCCTGTCATTAATACAACATTTGCAAACTGTCATGGTGCTGGTGGTATCTTTTAGCATGCTAATGCATTATAATTAGCATATAATGGGTAGTGAGGATGACCAGAGGTCACTTTCATCACCGTCTTGGTTTTGGTGGGTTTGGGCTTCCTTCTTCATTGCATCCTGGGTTTTTGGGGTTTTTTAATTTATTTATGAAACAGGGTCTTGCACTGTTGCCCAGGCTGGAGTGTACTGGCACAATCATAGTTCACTGTATCCTTGAACTCCTGGGCTCAAGCAATCCTCCCACCTGAGCTGACCCCCACGCCTAGCCCAAGAGCTGGGACTACAGGCCTGCACCACCACACTCAGCTCATTTTTAAAAAATTATTTGTGGAGATGAGGTCTCACTATGTTGTCCAGGCTAGTCTTGAACTCCTAGGCTTACGCAATCCTCCTGCCTTGGCCTCCCAAAGTGCTGGGTTACAGGCATAAACCACCACACCCGGCCCGCATCCTGGGGTCTTTATCACCCGTATCTTGTGAAACCACCACACCCAGCTCATTTTTTAAAAATTATTTGTAAGGCGAATCGCTTGAACCAGGGAGGCAGAGGCTGCAGTGAGCTGAGATCGCACCATTGCACTCCAGGGTGGGCGACAGACTGAGACTCCATTTCAAAAAAAAAAAAAATTATTTGTAGAGGCTGGGCACGGTGGCTCATGCCTGTAATCGCAGCACTTTGGGAGGCCAAGACAGGCGGATCACCTGAGGTCAGGAGTTCGAGACCAGCCTGGCCAACATGGTGAAACCCCATCTCTACTAAAAACACAAAAAAATTAGCCAGGCATGGTGGTGTGCGCCTGTAATTCCAGCTACTCAGGAGGCTGAGACAGGAGAATCGCTTGAACCCACGAGGTGGAGGTTGCAGTGAGCCAAGGTCATGCCACTGCACTCCAGCCTGGGCGGCAGAGCAAGACTCCATCACAAAAAATAAAATAAAATAAAATAAAAATTATCTGTAGAGATGAGGTCTCACTATGTTGCCCAAGCTGGTCTTGAACTCCTAGGATTAAGCAATCCTCCTGCTTTGGCCTCCCAAAGTACTGGGATTACAGGCATAAGGCACCACACCCAGCCTGCATCCTGTGGTCTTTATGACCTGTATCTCGTGAAACCATTCCTACCCAACTCCTATCTCATCCTGTGACTACAAATGCCTAACCTCCTGGGAATGCAGCCCAGCAGGCCTCATCCTCTTCTTACCTAGCCCATATTCAAGATGAAGTCACTCTAGTTTGACCTCCTCTGATGCTAACTCATGCAATGGAGTGGGCCTAATAGGACTCAATTTGTTCCATCACTGACTTTGGAAGCTAAAATACGTATACATAATTACTGAATAAACTGTTTGTTGTTGTTGTTGTTGTTTAAAAAAAAAAAGGAGGAAAGGGCGCAGTGGCTCATGCCTGTAATCCCAGCACTTTGGGAGGCTGAGGCGGGCAGATCATGAGGTCAGGAGATGGAGACCATCCTGGCTAACACGGTGAAACCCTGTCTCTACTAAAAATACAAAAAATTAGCCAGGCGTGGTGGCAGGCACCTGTAGTCCCCGCTACTCAGGAGGCTGAGGCAGGAGAATGGCATGAACCCAAGAGGTGGAGCTTGCAGTGAGCCAAGATCACACCACTGCACTCCAGCCTGGGTGACAGAGCAAGACTCCATCTCAAAAAAAAAAAAAAAAAAAAAGAGAAATTCAGCGTTTTCATGTATTCCTGTATTTAGCCTGAGTTGGGTTTGGGTTGGTTAAACAGGATCCAGTAGATAATAGCCTAATTTGGTGGTGCCTGATCATGTATTTTGCTCTAAGGTGGCCTACATTGCAGAAATCAGAATTCTGCTTTATTGAATGCCACCAGGAAAATGGGAGAGGAAGAAAACACAGAGTGAAAGGTAGCAAGCTTCTAATGGGAAAGGGGGGTGGAGTAGATGGAACAAAAAGAAATCATTATTTACTAAGCCAAAGTTTGCATGTGCATGCTGTGTTTCTGAAGAATAATCCTGTGGTTACTTAGAGCTGATTTTAAGAAGGGGCAGTTGAGGCTCAGAGAGGTTTTGCAAATGACCCAAGGTCACACAGCTGGTGTCAGAGCCAAAATTCTAATACAAGGCCTGTGTGATGCAAAAGCTGTGCCCTCTCCACTTCACCATATGGTCTCTCTCAAGGGAAGGTCAGTGTTTTAGCCACGTCGTGCCGCCCGCCCCCCACCCCCCGTGCCTGTCCCTCCCCCACAATTTCCTAGGGCAAATTACACAACCCTCCCTCCCCTTTTCCCTCTCTGCTCCTCATAGCAGGAGAAGGACAATTACAGTGCTGTGAACCCAAATGCAATTCACACAATGCTGGCTGGCTGATCTCTTCTGAGGAGCCCGGCATGTGCCTGGGATGCAGGGCTGGTGTTAGGCACAGTGGGATCCAGAGCCAGGCTGGCCAGCCTGATTTACCACAATTAGCAGTAACACTTGTGTGCTTCTACATGTAAATATCAGTCTCCCACTGACAATCCACTCAGCAAACTTCAAAGGAGACCTCCAGAGCCAGCTTGATGTCGTCGTGGCTTTTATCACGTTTAGATCCCGTATTTCTTTGGCAAGGCTTGCCAATGATGCATCTTTAAAGCATTCTCGAGCTTAAAAGAAGGGTTCACTGCTTTTCCTGCAAAACCTGAGGAGTGTTTTTCCCTGGCCAGACCCCACCAGATTTCCCTGTGTGCATCCAGACATGGTGGACCCACTGCCAGGGAAGATTATTTACTGACATATAAAGTGGGCAATGAAAACAGGCCCTCTGAGCAAGCCATCAGGAGGCAAATACTGAGAATCAACATGTGTTTGTTGCTTAAGATTCCAAACTCCCTTCTCTGATAACAGCGGTTCCCTGGGTAGAAATCTAGGCCTGTTTGTGAAGTTTCATGTCATTACTTATCTATAACTCAGACAGTTTACTCATGCATAATGGCAGTGCTTGCCCCACAGGGAGGTAATGAAGAAAAATGGGAAAGATGGGGACTTTCCTCACCTATTAGACCTGTAGTGAGGCTTTCTGGAAGTGAGTCTTGCTGTTCCTCCCACTTGTTCTACTCTAAATGCTCATTCTTAATTAGTAATGCTATTCTGGAGCTCACCTAAAAGTCAGGTGCACAAATATAAGTAATTGAAGCTACAAATTCTGAGAAACATGGCACTATAAGAATCAGTGAGAACAGGCCAGGCACAATGGCTCACTCCTGTAATTCCAGCACTTTGGGAGGCCAAGGTGGGTGAATCACTTGAGGTCAGGAGTTCAAGACCAGCCTGGCCAACATGGTGAAACTCCACCTCTACTAAAAATACAAACATTAGCCGGGCATGGTGGCACACTCCTGTAGTTCCAGCTACTGGAAAGGCTGAGGCATGAGAATCACTTGAACCCAGGAGGCAGAGGTTGCAGTGAGCCAAGATCACACCACTGCACTCCAGCCTGGGCAACAGAGCAAGGCTCCATCTAAAAAAGAAAAAAGAAAAAAAGAAAAAAAGAATCAGGGATAACAACCCCTTTACAGAAAAGAACAATGGATTTCATCTAGATTTCTTCAATCATAATTACTTCTCTCATGCCAACTATGTGTTGAACTTCAGCCCCCATTCTCAATAATCACAGCTCAAAAAGCATTTGCCATAACTTAGAGAAACAAACTGAGAAAGAGACCCCTGCTCTGTTGACTCTCAGGCAGGTGACTTGTGCTTTTCCCCCATCCTCTTAGCCTTCTTATGCTTTCTCTCAGAAGAAAGGATGGAAATCACATTGGACTAGCCACTGATCCCAAATCTGACACTCTGTCCCACTCTCTGAACCTCAGTCTCTTCTAGGAAGCACGACTAGTAAGGTCTGACTGGTTGCTTGCCCTGTGGCATTCTTGTAAGGACTAAATTATGGAGTTTAATGGAAAGTGCTTTGGTTTTCATTACTTTTTCTGCAGACTCCCATAATATTTCAGAATGACTACTTCAACTTCTCCTTAACTAAGAAAGTGAGGGATGCCCCAGAAGCCACATGACTTGCCCTGCACTTCCTACCTCTTGGAGACATGGATCTGAACTCTGATTCAGCCCACACCAGCAGTCCACTCCCATGACCCTGTTACCTCCAGCCTGGTGTGGCTATAAAGACCATTCAAAGATGAGCTAATATATACAGTCACAGAAACAGAGAAACAAATGATTTTGCAGCTACTATCCTTTCTCTTTAACAGGGTGCCATCTCCTGCCCTGCAAACAGAAGTAAAAAGCCATTGGACATGACTCTATAACCAAAGGCAATGTGCAAAGGTAGTGTAAACAGACAGCAGGCAATGCAAGGCTCTATTTCCAGAAGGACTAACAGCAAGACATTCTTCTCCTAAAGCCAGAGAGTTGGCTTCTCAATCGCCAATTGCACAGTGCATCCCGTTGCAGAACCACTGAATATTGAATTTCACCCCACCCTCACATGATTAAAGACCACAAGAGACTCTCTCACAGCCCCAAAAGCCACTGGTGACTTCAAGATTCAGATTTCCGAGGCTCAGTTAATTTCAGCTCTCCTAAGTTAATTCTAACTGTGAAAATTACACATCTTTTTTTTCTGCAGCAAATGTTCTACTCAGTCTCCTAACTTCAGCCCAGGCAGGTTTACACTGACGGAAACTTCTCCCTGTTTTCCAGCAGAGGGTGTGTTTACCAGGACCTCTGCACCCTACCAGAGCCTGTTGTCAGTACAGTGAGGGCAAATCATAACTCTGAGTTCTGACAAAAGGTGAAATCTGGAAGATTAATAAGTGTTCAATTTAAGAAAATGTTAAGTAAGCTTTTCCTGCATTGCTACACAAAGAGGACAACAGCAATATATTCCACAACAGTAAAACAAAATCAGCACAATTATCCCAAGTAAACTGAATAAGAAGGCTTTCCATGAACTGGGTAATTGTTAAAACCAAGCTGATATGGGGCCACTAGCCAATTCTAATACATGCCCAGAATTAGAATACTAATCCAGATCTTTATGTTAGCCATCCCTCTTATTTCTTCTGAGCAACAGTCATAGATCACTGGTTGATTCTCAGGAATAAGCAGGGTCTGCCTAAATTGCAGAAGAAACTCAAAAACAACAGACGAGACTAGAATCTAATAACTGGTGTATCATAGTTTTTGAAACAAATTCTCTCTCTAGCTTCCATTTTTACCAAAGACAAATCACAGTGGGACAAATTTGTTTGCCATAAAGTTTTAATCTTATTATATTTGGCCTGATTATTTGTATAAAGTGCAGCAAAAATAATTATTTGCCACATAGGCTCTTTTTAAAATTGGTTTCGATGGAAATTTAATTTATAAAGAATCTCACATTAGGCTTCTTAAAGCCTTGAGCCAGCCACAGATTTATCTGTGCCTGCAAATACCTGTATAAGTAGGGTGCATTCCTTTCTTCTTGATGTCCCAAGATAACCTGGGGCTCCTGGGCTGGTCAGAAAGTGACATTCTTCACTTACCACAGGTCAGGAACCCCATACAGAGACTGCATAGACAAGGAATGAGGCCAGTTTTCCATAGTGGCTTTTATTGGCTCTATAAGTCAACTTTGATCCCTTAAAGCAGTGTGTTTGTATATGAAAGCACACCATTCTAGTCAAAGCCTTCATAAAATAAGCAGTTTCTTTAATTGTGTCCTGTTACAAAAGAAAGGATTCTTACTGCACTTATGCAAATAACTATATTGCCATTAGTTAAGAATACTCCCAAATAGTTTTCAAATTCTGGAGAAATCAGGTAAAAAGAAAGACATATGCTCCAAATTTTGTCCACAGTAGTATACTTTTTTCAATTGTTAAAAGCAGTAAATACTTTCCAAAGGAAAAGTTTTCTTGACTCTGAAAAGCAAAACAGAAAGGATATGCAATGTTTGAAGCAAAAAGTCATTAAAAGATTGTTTTGGTCTTTTATTAGTTTAGTCCATGCTGTTAACTCTTGTTTTGCCTGATATTGGGCCACATTCCTTATGAATATATTAAGTTTCTATGAGAATCCTGGAAGTTTATTTGTGTTTTCTTTTCTGTTTCAATGGCACAATATTCTTTTTCTATTTTTTTTTTTTTTTTTTTTGAGACAGAGTTTCCCTCTTGTTGCCCAGGCTGGAATGCAATGGTGCGATCTCAGCTCACTGCAACCTCTGCCTCCCAGGTTCAAGTGATTCTCCTGCCTCAGCCTCCCAAGTAACTGGGATTACAGGTGCATGCCACCATGCCTGACTGATTTTTGTATTTTTAGTAGAGATGGCATTTCACCATGCTGGCCAGGCTAGTCTTGAACTCCTGACCCCACGTGATCTGCCTGCCTCAGCCTCCCAAAGTGCTGGGATTACAGTTGTGAGCCATCATGCCCAGCCAATGGCACAATTTTCAAAGTTATCAGAGGCTTGCATTTTAGAGTACCCATCAGAGTCCTATAGCTGATTATAAACCACCTTTTGAAAAGGATTAAAACAAGACAACAATTGTCTGTGGGTGACAAAAGTCTTAGGACAGCCGATTAAAGATGCAATTGACAAAGAAATTTGGTTAACTCTGTAGCACACAATAACGTAACATAAGAACTATAATTATGAGTGATAATGTACACTAAGTCATACCAGAATTATAGGAGTTTTGCATAATTTTGGAACACATACCAATAACACATTTATATAAGTATAGTCCAAAGAAAGCCAAATAGTATTTTATATTTGAAAGTGCTTCCTGTATGATTTTAATACATCAAATAAGCCAAATATGTCACTTTTGGACTTTAGGGGACCTAATATCTAGAAGGACTAATCAGGTCAGAAAAAGACTTACTTTAGAATTTCAGTTTGGAACGTTTGTCAAATACAAAAGGTTTAAACAGTTGATATTACAAAATAGAATCCCAGGTCACCATAAAGCATTTATTTAGCCAAAATGATAACTCAAAGATTTCAAAAAGGTAAAAACTTTTACTCATTGATATAGGGGAGACTTGGGTTTCCAAACGATCTGTCACTTTTCTCTCCCTTATTTTTCCTATAGTTTATTTAAAAAGCAAATAAAAATCTTTCTTTACCTTGTAATAACACATGAAAATCTTATTCAAGAGATAAAGCCAAATTTCACCTTTGCATTAGTGTAGTATTAATGTCAAACCCAATTCTTAATAAAACTTTATAGACAAATCTTCCCAATCTTAATCAGTTTGACCATAAGGTAAGATTCTCATAAACCTTTTATAACCCTTTACAATTTTCTGTTACAGAGTAGATCAGTGCTCTAGAAAACTCTGTAGTGCTTTTTAATCCTAATGTTTAACTTACAAAAATAATAATAATAATATCCCTTTAACTTTATTTTTTTCTAATTTTTTTATTTTATTATTATTATACTTTAAGTTTTAGGGTACATGTGCACAATGTGCAGGTTAGTTACATATGTATACATATGCCATGCTGGTGTGCTGCACCCATTAACTCGTCATTTAGCATTAGGTATATCTCCTAAAGTTATCCCTCCCCACTACCCCCACCCCACAACAGTCCCCAGAGTGTGATGTTACCCTTCCTGTGTCCGTGTGTTCTCATTGTTCAATTCCCATCTATGAGTGAGAATATGCAGCATTTGGTTTTTTGTTCTTGCGATAGTTTACTGAGAATGATGATTTCCAATTTCATCCATATCCCTACAAAGGACATGAACTCATGATTTTTTATGGCTGCATAGTATTCCATGGTGTATATGTGCCACATTTTCTTAATCCAGTCCATCATTGTTGGACATTTGGGTTGGTTCCAAGTCTTTGCTATTGTGAATAGTGCCGCAATAAACATACGTGTGCATGTGTCTTTATAGCAGCATGATTTATAGTCCTTTGGGTATATACCCAGTAATGGGATTGCTGGGTCAAATGGTATTTCTAGTTCTAGATCCCTGAGGAATCACCACACTGACTTCCACAAGGGTTGAACTAGTTTACAGTCCCACCAACACTTTTACACCAACAGTGTAAAAGTGATCCCATTTCTCCACATCCTCTCCAGCACCTGTTGTTTCCTGACTTTTTAATGATTGCCATTCTAACTGGTGTGAGATGCTATCTCATTGTGGTTTTGATTTGCATTTCTCTGATGGCCAGTGATGGTGAGCATTTTTTCATGTGTTTTTTGGCTGCTTAAATGTCTTCTTTTGAGAAGTGTCTGTTCATGTCCTTTGCCCACTTTTTCATGGGGTTGTTTGTTTTTTTCTTGTAAATTTGTTTGAGTTCATTGTAGAGTCTGGATATTAGCCCTTTGTCAGATGAGTAGGTTGCAAAAATTTTCTCCCATTCTGTAGGTTGCCTGTTCACTCTGATGGTAGTTTCTTTTGCTGTGCAGAAGCTCTTTAGTTTAATGAGATCCCATTGGTCAATTTTGGCTTTTGTTGCCATTGCTTTTGGTGTTTTAGACATGAAGTCCTTGCCCATGCCTATGTCCTGAATGGTAATGCCTAGGTTTTCTTCTAGGGTTTTTATGGTTTTAGGTCTAACGTTTAAGTCTTTAATCCATCTTGAATTAATTTTTGTATAAGGTGTAAGGAAGGGATCCAGTTTCAGCTTTCTACATATGGCTAGCCAGTTTTCCCAGCACCATTTATTAAATAGGGAATCCTTTCCCCATTGCTTGTTTTTCTCAGGTTTGTCAAAGATCAGATAGTTGTAGATATGCAGTGTTATTTCTGAGGGTTCTGTTGTGTTCCATTGATCTATATCTCTGTTTTGGTACCAGTACCATGCTGTTTTGGTTACTGTAGCTTTGTAGTATAGTTTGAAGTCAGGTAGCGTGATGCCTCCAGCTTTGTTCTTTTGGCTTAGGATTGACTTGGCGATGCGGGCGCTTTTTTGGTTCCATATGAACTTTAAAGTAGTTTTTTCCAATTCTGTGAAGAAAGTCATTGGTAGCTTGACGGGGATGGCATTGAATCTATAAATTACTTTAGGCAGTATGGCCATTTTCATGATATTGATTCTTCCTACACATGAGCATGGAATGTTCTTCCATTTGTTTGTATCCTCTTTTATTTCATTGAGCAGTGGTTTGTAGTTCTTGAAGAGGTCCTTCACATCCCTTGTAAGTTGGATTCCTAAGTATTTTATTCTCTTTGAAGCAATTGTGAACGGGAGTTCACTCACGATTTGGCTCTCTGTCTGTTATTGGTGTATAAGCATGCTTGTGATTTTTGTACATTGATTTTGTATCCTGAGACTTTGCTGAAGTTGCTTATCACTTAAGGAGATTTTGGGCTGAGACGATGGGGTTTTCTAGATATACAATCATGTCATCTGCAAACAGGGACAATTTGACTTCCTCTTTTCCTAATTGAATACCCTTTATTTCCTTCTCCTGCCTAATTGCCCTGGCCAGAACTTCCAACACTATGTTGAATAGGAGTGGTGAGAGAGGGCATCCCTGTCTTGTGCCAGTTTTCAAAGTGAATGCTTCCAGTTTTTGCCCATTCAGTATGATATTGGCTGTGGGTTTGTCATAGATAGCTCTTATTATTTTGAGATATGTCCCATTTACATACCTAATTTATTGAGAGTTTTTAGCATGAAGGGTTGTTGAATTTTTTCAAAGGCCTTTTCTGCATCTATTGAGATAATCATGTGGTTTTTGTCTTTGGTTCTGTTTACATGCTGGATTACATTTATTGATTTGGGTATATTGAACCAGCCTTGCATCTCAGGCATGAAGCCAACTTGATCATGGTGGATAAGCTTTTTGATGTGCTGCTGGATTCGGTTTGCCAGTATTTTATTGAGGATTTTTGCATCAATGTTCATCAAGGATATTGGTCTAAAATTCTCGTTTTTGGTTGTGTCTCTGCCCGGCTTTGGTATCAGGATGATGCTGGCCTCATAAGATGAGTTAGGGAGGATTCCCTCTTTTTCTATTGATTGGAATAGTTTCAGAAGGAATGGTACCAGTTCCTCCTTGTATCTCTGGTAGAATTCGGCTGTGAATCCATCTGGTCCTGGACTCTTTTTGGTTGGTAAGCTACTGATTATTGCCACAATTTCAGAGCCTGTTATTGGTCTATTCAGAGAATCAACTTCTTCCTGGTTTAGTCTTGGGAGGGTGTATGTGTCGAGGAATTTATCCACTTCTTCTAGATTTTCTAGTTTATTTGCGTAGAGGTGTTTGTGGTATTCTCTGATGGTAGTTTGCATTTCTGTGGGATTGGTGGTGATATCCCCTTTATCATTTTTTTTTTTTTGCGTCTATTTGATTCTTCTCTCTTTTCTTCTTTATTAGTCTTGCTAGCAGTCTATCAATTTTGTTGATCCTTTCAAAAAACCAGCTCCTGGATTCATTAATTTTTTGAAGGGTTTTTTGTGTCTCTATTTCCTTCAGTTCTGCTCTGATTTTAGTTATTTCTTGCCTTCTGCTAGCTTTTGAATGTGTTTGCTCTTGCTTTTCTAGTTCTTTTAATTGTGATGTTAGGGTGTCAATTTTGGATCTTTCCTGCTTTCTCTTGTGGGCATTTAGTGCTATAAATTTCCCTCTACACACTGCTTTGAATGTGTCCCAGAGATTCTGTTATGTTGTGTCTTTGTTCTCATTGGTTTCAAAGAACATCTTTATTTCTGCCTTCATTTCGTTATGTACCCAGTAGTCATTCAGGAGCAGGTTGTTCAGTTTCCATGTAGTTGAGCGGTTTTCAGTGAGTTTCTTAATCCTGAGTTCTAGTTTGATTGCACTGTGATCTGAGAGACAGTTTGTTATAATTTCTGTTATTTTACATTTGCTGAGGAGTGCTTTACTTCCAACTATGTGGTCAATTTTGGAATAGGTGTGGTGTGGTGCTGAAAAAATGTATATGCTGTTGATTTAGGGTGGAGAGTTCTGTAGATGTCTATTAGGTCCGCTTGGTGCAGAGCTGAGTTCAATTCCTGGGTATCCTTGTTAACTTTCTGTCTCGTTGATCTGTCTAATGTTGACAGTGGGGTGTTAAAGTCTCCCATTATTATTGTGTGGGAGTCTAAGTCTCTTTGTAGGTCACTCAGGACTTGCTTTATGAATCTGGGTGCTCCTGTATTGTTGGGTGCATATATATTTAGGATAGTTAGCTCTTCTTGTTGAATTGATCCCTTTACCATTATGTAATTTCCTTCTTTGTCTCTTTTGATCTTTGTTGGTTTAAAGTCTGTTTTATCAGAGACTAGGATTGCAACCCCTGCCTTTTTTTGTTCTCCATTTGCTTGGTAGATCTTCCTCCATCCTTTTATTTTGAGCCTATGTGTGTCTCTGCACATGAGATGGGTTTCCTGAATACAGCACACTGATGGGTCTTGACTCTTTATCCAATTTGCCAGTCTGTGTCTTTTGATTGGAGCATTTAGTCCATTTACATTTAAAGTTAATATTATTATGTATGAATTTGATCCTGTCATTATGATGTTAGCTGGTTATTTTGCTCGTTAGTTGATGCAGTTTCTTCCTAGCCTCAATGGTCTTTACAATTTGGCATGATTTTGCAGTGGCTGGTACCGTTTGTTCCTTTCCATGTTTAGTGCTTCCTTCAGGAGCTCTTTTAGGGCAGACCTGGTGGTGACAGAATCTCTCAGCATTTGCTTGTCTATAAAGTATTTTATTTCTCCTTCACTTATGAAGCTTAGTTTGGCTGGATATGAAATTCTGGATTGAAAATTCTTTTCTTTAAGAATGTTGAATATTGGCCCCCACTCTCTTCTGGCTTGTAGAGTTTCTGCCAAGAGATCCGCTGTTAGTCTGATGGGCTTCCCTTTGTGGGTAACCTGACCTTTCTCTCTGGCTGCCCTGAACATTTTTTCCTTCAACTTTGGTGAAACTGACAATTATGTGTCTTGGAGTTGCTCTTCTCGAGGAGTATCTTTGAGGCGTTCTCTGTATTTCCTGAATCTGAATGTTGGCCTGCCTTGCTACACTGGGGAGGTTCTCCTGGATAATATCCTGCAGAGTGTTTTCCAACTTGGTTCCATTCTCCCCGTCACTTTCAGGTATACCAATCAGATGTAGATTTGGTCTTTTCACATAGTCCCATATTTCTTGGAGGCTTTGTTCATTTCTTTTTATTCTTTTTTCTTTAAACTTCCCTTCTTGTTTCATTTCATTCATTTCATCTTCCATCACTGATACCCTTTCTTCCAGTTGATCGCATCAGCTCCTGAGGCTTCTGCATTCTTCACGTAGTTCTTGAGCCTTGGCTTTCAGCTCCATCAGCTCCTTTAAGCACTTCTCTGTATTGGTTATTCTACTTATAGATTCGTCTAAATTTTTTTCAAAGTTTTCAACTTCTTTGCCTTTGGTTTGAATTTCCTCCTGTAGCTCGGAGTAGTTTGATCGTCTGAAGCCTTCTTCTCTCAATTCGTCAAAGTCATTCTCCGTCTAGCTTTGTTCCGTTGCTGGTGAGGAGCTGCGTTCCTTTGGAGGAGGAGAGGCACTCTGCTTTTTAGAGTTTCCAGTTTTTCCGCTCTGTTTTTTCCCCATCTTTGTGGTTTTATCTACTTTCGGTCTTTGATGATGGTGATGTACAGATGGGTTTTTGGTGTGGATGTCCTTTCTGTTTGTTAGTTTTCCTTCTAACAGACAGGACCCTCAGCTGCAGGTCTGTTGGAGTTTGCTAGAGGTCCACTCCAGACCCTGTTTGCCTGGGTACCAGCAGCGGTGGCGGCAGAACAGCGGATTTTCGTGAACCGCAAATGCTGCTGTCTGATCGTTCCTGTGGAAGTTTTGTCTCAGAGGAGTACCCAGCTGTGTGAGGTGTCAGTCTGCCCCTACTAGGGGGTGCCTTCTAGTTAGGCTGCTCAGGGGTCAGGGGTCAGGGACCCACTTGAGGAGGCAGTCTGCCCGTTCTCAGATCTCCAGCTGCGTGCTGGGAGCACCACTGCTCTCTTCAAAGCTGTCAGACAGGGACATTTAAGTCTGCAGAGGTTACTGCTGTCTTTTTGTTTGTCTATGCCCTACCCCCAGAGGTGGAGCCTACAGAGGCAGGCAGGCCTCCTTGAGCTGTGGTGGGCTCCACCCAGTTCGAGCTTCCCGGCCGCTTTGTTTACATAAGCAAGCCTGGGCAATGGTGGGCACCCCTCCCCCAGCCTCGCTGCTGCCTTGCAGTTTGATCTCAGACTGCTGTGCTAGCAATCAGCGAGACTCCGTGGGCGTAGGACCCTCTGAGCCATGTGCAGGATATAATCTCCTGGTGCGCCGTTTTTTAAGCCCGTCGGAAAAGTGCAGTATTGGGGTGGGAGTGACCTGATTTTCCAGGTGCCGTCTGTCACCCCTTTCTTTGACTAGGGAAGGGAACTCCCTGACTCCTTGCGCTTCCTGAGTGAGGCAATGGCTCGCCCTGCTTCGGCTCGCGCACAGTGCACTGCACCCACTGTCCTGCGCCCACTGTCTGGCACTCCCTAGTGATAGGAACCTGGTACCTCAGATGGAAATGCAGAAATTACCCATCTTCTGCATCGCTGATGCTGGGAGCTGTAGACCGGAGCTGTTCCTATTCGGCCATCTTGGCTCCAGCCTCCCCCTTTAACTTTAGCCAATGTTTACACACAGAATTTCTTTTAAAATGTTAATCTTTCATATACCTTCCACAACTTGTTCATGCTTCAGCTTTCTCCTATCAAACTTAAAACAATCCTTTAACCCACTAAAGTAAGCAAAATAAAAAACTATACTGGCACACCTTCCTATAATCTTTTACCAAAAATACATTTTGCTTTCCTTACATATCTTGTAGGTAAAACTGTTTCTCCAGTAATCTCAATTACATATGCTACAATGTTAACTCTTAGCAACATTTCATTTTGATTAAAAACCTGATAAGTAAGTGATCTTAATTATGTAGCAGGTGTTGAGCCTAGGACATCAGACAGAAGTGCATAGAAGTGCACTATGCAATCAGACAGTGCAATGCTTTCACCAAGCATTTTACTGCAAGGATGTTCCCCAAAGGCTGGTGGCCAACCTAAAGCAAATCAGCCCATCCTCCATTCATAGGTGGATGCCCAAGAGCATGCTTTTTTTTTCATTTAAATGTGAGAAGAAAGAAGTATTGGTCTGTAGTAATAACCACTCATGGAAGCAACTGCAATCCCTAAAAGCACACATCCTACCTAGGTAATACACACCAATGCTAAAGGTTCCCTCATAATGCAAAGTAATTTCTGATGCCCCCAAAAGTCACAAAGGTCAGGTAATGTGACGTAAACAGAGCAGAGCCTTGGATTCTGAGGGAGACCTGTCTGCTTACAGTTCTTGGGGTTCCATGAAGAAAACAGAGGTTTCTCCCAAAACGAGGTCTGTGGCACCTTCTGTTTCCTCCCAAGGAGTCCCAGACTGTCAGAAATTATCTTAGGTCCTCTAATATGGGCATTAAAGGGGGTAAAAAGACAGAATGGAGAAATAATTCAGTCCACTGAGAAGAAAAACAAACAACAAACACACAAAACACTTTCTCTCAAAAAAATAAGTTCCAAGAAGAAAAAAATCATACAGGTCTTTTAAATATATATATATATATATATATATATATATATATATATATACACACACATACATACATACATATGTGTGTGTATATATATATATAAATATGAATATGGAATATCCATTTTTAATTAAGCTGACTTATAACTATAGAGGTCCTTTAAAAAATCCTTTTAAATCCCTTAATACCAGACTCTAGCCAGGACAAATAGCCAACATCTCTGGCTTTTAAGCCTTTTTTTAAAGGTATTTTCCCTAGTGAAACCAACAGGCCTTAACCAAGGTTATAACTTAACCATGGACACAAGAGGTATCTCCAAAGAGATGGCAAGCAATTTTTACAAGATACAGCATTACCCTTAAGGTAGCTCACAGAAAAAAAAATTCAAGTGAGAAAATCAGAAGCTGTCGATGGAGACAAAAAGAATAAATGACAAAAGTCCCAGAAGTAGCAAACTGGAAACCTCTCATTCTCTAAGCCAGGAACTGAACCCGGGCCACCACCATGAAAGAACAAAGGCTTAGCTATTGAGCCACAGCCTGAAACAAGCACTGTATTGCTTTTCCTAAAAGGAGTCTAGGGAAGTCAGTTTTGAACTTGCAAAGGCTATACCTTTTCAAGGGAAAAGGAAAAGATATAAATCTGAGAGGCCTTCAAAGGAAACAGATTCTAGAATTAAAAGTCAATATTTCTTGCAATCTTACTGAAAGCAAACCAATACTTGAAGAAAAACTTGTTTTAACATAGGGCACCAAAATTTAGATAGAGTATTATAAATAAATTTCCTGGCTGGGCGCATGAGATGGCTCATGCCTGTAATCCCAGCACCTTGGGAGGCCGAGGTGGGTGGATCAACTGAGGTCAGGAGTTTGAGACCAGCCTGACCAACATGATGAAACCCCATCTCTACTAAAAATACAAAATTAGCCAGGTGTGGTGGTGCATGCCTGTAATCCTAGCTACTCAGGAGGCTGAGACAGGAGAAATGCCTGAACCCAGGAGGCGGAGGTTGCAGTGAACCAAGATCATGCCATTGCACTCCAGCCTGGGCAACAAGAGCAAAACTCCTTCTCAAAATAAATAAATAATAAATAAATAAATAAATAAATAAATTTCCTTTCAGTTATGGCTAATTACGGCTAAATTTTAATAAATTCTCTTGTATAAACTTTATCGTGACTTACATAGGTCATCTACAACATGCTTGGACTTTCTGACTTGTCCTATATTTCCTTCTTTTCTAAACAATCAGTCATTCTACCTTAGGACAAGAATTTATCATATAAGATCCTTTCTCATAAAATTTCTTTATAACATTCCTTACCAAAAATACATCTTCATATTCATAACTTTCCTCACATCTCTCTCCACTGCTTATTGTTTTTTATTTCTTTCTACTTGTTTTTATTTCCTTTCGAAATTCATATTTTAAACCCCACATATAAATGACATCTGAATTGGCCAAAAAGAATTTATTTTCACTAAGAGCATATCTTCTTTGGCACATTTATACAGAGTTATATATGAATTTTTAGTAACTCTAAATTTTAGTAAACTTAAGTTACATGAACTTGAGAAATGCTTGGACTTATTTACTCTTTTTATGAGCACTCTTTTATTTATAAGCCAATTTGGTACACTGTAGACAAAATATATAACATAATAAATGTACATACACATACATCTAGACATTTATACACACACATAAACAAAGATCCAATAGCTTTTATCTTTGAGCTCTAGCCATAATGTAGGAACGCAAATGCACTATTTTATAAAAGATAGCTGGACCCAAATTATTTCCCTGACAAAATTGGGACTTATCCAAATGGCCAAACTTAGTTTGCTAATTTGAATTTGCTCCAATTGCCTAAAAGGCACCCTAGTGACGAGTTCTCTGGGACTCACCACTGTCCCTTTGTCTAACAAGGATCTCTACTAGACACAGAAGTTTTTCTAAGTATAGGGAGAGCCCAATTATTTTCCCCTGCAAATTCCCACCTCCTGGAGCAAAGCATTAAACAAAGTGACAATAAGAAAAGAAAATGTTTTTACAGAAAATGATAACTTTAGAGTAGAAAACAAGAAAAGGCAAGACCAAGATTCCCCCTGGGTGGGACTCTAACCCACAATGCTAGAGGGGAATGTCAGTGCCAAACACCCTGGAGCATCCAAATGCCGAAAAACCCAGAGTATCAGCTAACAAGGGTCCCCACACCAAATGCCAAAAACCCCAGAGCATCTGGAGGGTGGCCAATAGTGAAACCCAAAAGCATGAGACCTAACATAATTGGAGCTACGGAACAATGACCCTGGTGTCCCAGGGTCAACACAACGGGAGAACTCTCAAAACCAAGTGTCTTGCCTTAAACAGTTGCCAAATAGCCAAGGCAAAGACTACAAACATGAAATAAGAATTTCAGCCTGAAGAGCAGAGAAGTCAAACAGCCAGTCATTAAAAACTAAAGAGAGGCCAGGGGCAGTGGCTCACGCCTATAATCCCAGTACTTTGGGAAGCTGAGGCAGGCAGATCGTTTGAGCCCAGGAGTTCAAGACCAGTCTAGGCAGCATGGCAAAACCCCGTCTCTACAAAAAAAATACAAAATTTAGCCGGGCGTGGTGGTGCATGCCTATAGTCCCAGCTACTCAGGAGGCTGAGGTGGAAGGATCACTTGAGCCAGTGAGGTCCAGGCTTCAGTGAGCCATGATTATGCCACTGCACTCCAGCCTGGGCAACACAGCGAGATGCTATCTCTAAAAATAAATAAATAAATAAATAAATAAATAAATACTTTAAAAATTTTTAAAAAAAGAAACTAAAGAGAAAAGGTCCCAGAGAAGGGATGACAAGGTGGGTTGCAAAAGATGTGGCCAGCCAGGCGTGCTCCCATCTGGGGCACCCAGACAACAGGAGGCTGCTATCAGGCTGCTGAGCCAGAGGCCTCACAGCCACTTTCCCATCTGTCCAAAATAAAGAACATTAGAAAGGACAAAGGAGCCAAAATTGAAGGGAAAAAAATGTTAGCAAGTTGAATCTGGGCAAGGAGAGACTCACCCACTGGTGAAGCCCAAACAGTGCCAATCAGTTTTAATTTAAAGTCAACGGGAGGTTACCATTGTCCCTTCATTGGTCATAGGGTGATGTCATAGGGTGATTGGACACAGAAAAGATGTCATAGGGTGAACCTCAAAATTGGGGTTCGGCCTGGGAGGTCACAAAGGTTCTTGGCTTCATGCAGGAAGGAATTCAAGAGCAAGCCAAAAGAGTAAAATGACAGCAAATATATTAAGAAAGTAAAAGAATAAAAGAGTGGCTACTCCATGGGCACAGCAACTGCATGGCTGCTTGAGTATACCTATAGTTATTTCTTGATTATATGCTCAACAAGCGGTAGAAGATTCATGAGTTTTCCCTGAAAGGGACAGGTAATTCCCAGGACTGAGGGTTCCTCCCCTTTTTAGACCATATAGAGTATCTCTGGTCATTGCTATGGCATTTGTAAACTGCCATGGCACTGGTGGGAGTGTCTTTTAACATGCTAATGCATTATAATTAGTGTGTAATAAGCAGTAGGGATGACCAGAGGTCACTTTCATCACCATCTTCGTTTTGGTGGGTTTTGGCCAGCTTCTTCACTGCATCCTGGTTTTGCTGGCTCATTTATTTGTTTATTTATCTATTTTTGAGACAGGGTCTTATTCCGTCATCCAGGCTGGAGTGCAGTGGCCTGATCTCAGCTCACTGCAGCCTCCATCCTCCCATCTCAGCCTGCCACCCAACTGCCCCTCAGACCAGTAGCTGGGACTATAGGCCTGCACCATCATGCCCAGCTCATGTTTTTAAAATTATTGTTTGTAGAGACAAGGTCTCACTATGTTGTCCAGGCTCATCTTGAAATCCTGGGCTCAAGCAATCTTCCTGCCTTGGCCTCCCAAAGTACTATGATTACAGGAATGAGCCACCAAACCTGGCCTGCAACCTGTTTTATCTCTGGGGTCTTTATGACCTGTATCTATCAACTCTTATACCAACTCCTTTCTCTCCTGTGACTACAAATGCGTAACCTCCTGGGAATGCAGCCCAGCAGGTCTCATCCTCTTCTTACCTAGGCCCTATTCAAGATGAAGTCACTCTGGTATGAACTCCTCTGACGCTAACTCATACAATGGAGCGAGCCTAATGGGACACGATTTGTTCCATCATTGACTTTGGAAGCTAAAATATGTGTGCATGTGATTCCTGAGTAAACTGGTTTAAAAAAAGAAAGAGTGAGAGAGAAATTCAATGTATTCATATATTGCTGTGTTTAGCCCTAGTTGGGTTTGGTTTGGTTGGAGGGGATCCAGGATCCAGAAGATAATAGCCTAAACAAAGTTTTTGGTGGGGCCTAATCATGTATTTCCACCGTAAGGTGGCCTACTTTGCAGAAATCAGATTTCTGTTTTATTGAATGCTACCAGGAAAATGGGAGAGGAAGAGAACACAGAGAAAAAGGTGGAAGGCTCCTCACAGGAAGGGGAGTGGGGTATGTAGAAAACAAAGTAAGAGAAGGAGAAACCATTATTTACTAAGCCAAAGTTTGCATGTGCATGCTGTGTTTGTGAAGAATAACCCTGTGATTACTTAGAGCTGATTTTAAGAAGTGGCAGTTGAGGCTCAGAGAGGTTTTGCAAATGACCCAAAGTCACACAGCCAGTGACAGAGCCAGGATTTGAACACAAGGTCGTGTGATACAAACACCATGCCCTCTCCACTTCACCATATGGTCTCTCTCAAGGGAAGGTCAGTGTTTTAGCCATATCCCACCCCTGTGTGCCATCTGCCTGACTATTTCCTAGGGCAAATTACACCTCCTCCTTCCATTTTCCTCCTTTGCTCACCACAGCAGGAGAAACACAATTACAGTGCTGTGAACCCAAATGCAATTCACACAATGCTGGCTGGCTGATGGCCTCCGAGGATCCTGACATGTGCCTGGGATGCAAAGCTTCCACACTGCTGCAGTGGCAGGCACAGTGGGCCCCAGAGCCAGGCTGGCCAGCCTGATTTACCACAATTAGCAGTAATGCTTGTGTGTTTGTACATATAAATATCAGCCTCCCACTGACAATCCACCCAGCAAACTTCAAAGAAGGCCTCCAGAGCCAGCTTGATGTCTTTGGTTTTATCACATTTAGATCCCATATTTCTTTGGCAAGACTTGCCAAAGATGCATCTTTAAAGCATTCTCCAGCTTAAAAGAAGGGCTCACTGCTTTTCCTGTGCAAGCTCTAAGCAGTGCTTTGCCCTGGCCAGACACTCCCAGATTTCCTTCAGTGCCTCCAGATACAGTGGACCCTCTGCCAGGAAAGATTATTTACTGACATATAAAGTAGCCAATGAGGCCGGGCGTGGTGGCTCACGTCTGTAATCCCAACACTTTGGAAGGCTGAGGTGGGCAGATCACTTGAGGTCAGGAGTTCAAGACCATCCTGGCTGACATGATGAAACCCCATCTCTACTAAAAATACAAAAAATTAGCCAGGCATGGCGGCAGATACCTATAATCCCAGCTACTCGGGAGGCTGAGGCAGGAGAATGGCTTCAACCCAGTAGGCAGAGGTTGCAGTGAGCCAGGATCTCGCCACTGCACTCCAGCCTGGGTGACAGAGCAAGATTCGTCTAAAAAAAAAAAAGTGGGCAATGGAAACAGGCCCTCTGAGCAAGCCATCAGGAGGGAAGAGAATAAACATGTGTTTGTTGCTTAAGATTCCAAACTCCCATCTCTGATAACAGTGGTACCCTGGGTAGAAATCAGGCCTGTTTGTGAAGTTTCTTTTTTTCTTTCTTTCTTTTTCTTTTTTTAGATGGAGTCTTGCACTGCCGCCTGGGCTGAAGTGCAGTGGCATGATCTCAGCTCATTGCAACCTCTGCCTCCCAAGTTCAAGCGATTCTCCTGTCTCAGCCTCCCAAGTAGCTGGTATTACAGGTGCCCACCATCATGGCCAGCTAATTTCTTGTATTTTTAGTACAGACAGGGTTTCACCATGTTGGCCAGGCTGATCTCGAACTCCTGACCTCGTGATTCACCCGCGTCAGCTTCCCAAAGTGCTGGGATTACAGGCGTGAGCCACTGTGCTCAGCGTGTTTGTGAAGTTTCATGTCATTACTTATCTATAACTCAGACAGTTTACTCATGCATAATGGCAGTGCTTGCCCCACAGGGAGGTAATGAAGAAAAATGGGAAACATGGGGAATTTCCTCACCTATTAGACCTGTAGTGAGGCTCTCTGGGAGTGAGTCTTGCTGTTCCTGCCACTTTTATCTACTCTAAATGCTCATCCTTAATTAGTAACTGCTATTCTGGAGCTCATCTAAAGTCAGGTGTGCAAATATAAGTAACTGAAGCTACAAATTCTGAGAAACATGGCACCATAAGAATCCGTGAGAACAATCCCCTTTGCAGGGAAGAACAATAGATTTCACCCAAATCTTTTCTTCAATTATAATTACTTCCCTCATGCCAACTACATGTTGAACTTCAGCCCCCATTCTCAATAATCACAGCTCAAAAAACATTTGCCGTAACTTAGAGAAACAAACTGAGAAAGAGACCCCCTGCCCTGTTGACTCTCAGGCAGGTGACTTGTGCTTTTCCGCCATCCTCTTGGCCTTCTTATGCTTTCTCTCAGAAGAAAGGATGGAAATCACATTGGACTAGCCACTGATCCCAAATCTGACACTCTGTCCAACTCTCTGAACCTCAGTCTTTTCTTCTAGGAAGCACGACTAGCAAGGCCTGACTGGTTGCTTGCCCTGTGGCATTCTTGTAAGGACTAAATTATATAGTTTAATTGAAAGTGCTTTGATTTTCACGACTTTTTCTGCAGACTCCCAAGATATTTTAGATCGGCTCCTTCAACTTCTCCTTAACTAAGAAAGTGAGGGATGCCCCAGAAGCCACATGACTTGCCCTGCACCTCCTACCTCCTGGAGACATGGATCTGAACTCTGATTCAGCCCACACCAGCAGTCCACTCCCGTGACCCTGTTACCTCCAGCCTGGTGTGGCTATAAAGACCATTCAAAGATGAGCCAATATATACAGTCACAGAAACAGAGAAACAAATGATTTTGCAGCTACTATCCTTTCTCTTTAACAGGGTGCCATCTCCTGCCCTGCAAACAGAAGTAAAGAGCCATTGGACATGACTCTATAACCAAAGGCAATGTGCAAAGGTAGTGTAAACAGACAGCAGGCAATGCAAGGCTCTATTTCCAGAAGGACTAACAGCAAGACATTCTTCTCCTAAAGCCAGAGAGTTGGCTTCTCAATCACCAATTGCACAGTGCATCCCGTTGCAGAACCACTGAATATTGAATTTCACCCCACCCTCACATGATTAAAGACCACAGGAGACTCTCTCACAGCCCCAAAAGCCACTGGTGACTTCAAGATTCAGATTTCCGAGGCTCAGTTAATTTCAGCTCTCCTAAGTTAATTCTAACTGTGAAAATTACACATCTTCCTTTTTCTACGCAGTCTCCTAACTTCAGCCCAGGCAACCCAAGTGCAGGTCTACACTGGTGGAAACTTCTCCCTGTTTTCCAGCAGAGGGTGTGTTTACCAGGACCTCTGCACCCTACCAGAGCCTGCTTTGTTGTTTTGATCTCCCGGAGCTCCATCAGACATTCCAGTAATGGGAGGGGGCTGGAGTGTTTTTACACAGGAGCGTTTTATGGGACAATCTGGGCTCATAAACATGCCTGCTCTCCTCTCACCATATATTTAACCACGGGAGAATAAAATGACATATCCTTTTGAATATCACCAAACGGGTGTGACTCCTAATGGCACAACCTTAAGAGTAGCAGTAGCAGTTTGAGCATTCGGCTTGAGGTCACCAAGGCCCCGACATAGGTCTCCTCACTCAGAAACGGGAACATCAATGCCCCCCACTACCCTCCTCACAGGCCAGCTCTGATAATAAGATGTTCACTATGTAAATGCAAAGCATTAACAACCAAGGCGAAACACAACACAAATTTCCACGAAATAAAAATGTTGTCTTCCAGCGATTCTTGTAGCCTCACAGCAAAAGAAAATCAGTCACCTATTACGGTCCTACTGAGCAAAAAATAAATAAATAAAAAAAAAAAAAAAAAAAAAAGCACCTTCCTAATGGTCTCCGCGAAGCCCATTCTCACAGCGGGTCGCAGTAGTTCTTGCGAGTGGCCAGCAGATGGCAGTGTTGGTCCAAGGACGTGCGTCCACGGGTTGCGACACAGACGCCGCTGCGAGGAATTCTGAGCTCCACTACCCCAAATGTTAATTTCCAGTCTCTTCCTTCCTTAGGTTGTACTTTTAGCTTTCGTGGTGACCTCAGTTGAAAGCCCGCGGGGTTTAAGCAGAAATAGGAAAACTGATGTTGAAAATGGCTAAATCTCCTCGGGACCCCACGAGAATTCGGGGACATCTCCCCATCATCCCCATCATCATCCCCATCATCCCCATCATCATCCCCATCACCGGGAGCTGGTGCGCCGGGGCAGCGGGGCTTCGGGAAGACGTCTTCGGAGCCGGGAAGACGACGCTGCTGGGCTAGGCCGCAGAGGCTCAGCCGGACTCGCTACTAGGGTTCTGTGGAACCCACGCTCTCGCCACCTCAGCATTTCCGCCCCCTCGGGGCAGGGGGACCGCCTGGACCTCGACGCCGTTCCCGGGCCGCGCTGTCCTATCTGTCCGCGCGCCACCGCCGCCCCCATAAACCAGCCTGGCGAGGGCCGCGACGGCCGCGCAGCTGATTGGAAACGACTGTTCCCGTTGCACAATAACGCAGGGTCGTAAAACAAACAGCAACAGGCCGCCCGCGGGGCAAGGGAGCTGGCGAGGGGCTGGAACGCAGAAGACGGCGCCTGCCCCCCAAGAACGCACGGGACCCGTCCTCCTCCACACTCCCCCGCTTCTCCCACATTGAATTACAAGGACGTCCCATTCTCAATCCAAACCCAGAGACCTCGGCCCCCTCTCGTCCACCCGGCGCCTCCCGGGCCCACACAGAGCCTGCGAGGCGTCCACTGGCTGCCCGGAGGAGGGGAAAGGTGACCCAGATTAGCCTCCGCTCCGGGCCCCCGGGGTTCCAGCGCTGCGCTCCACTGAGATAGCGGCGCCGACCGCCCGGGGCTGGGGAAAGCGGGATGCGTCCCCGGAGCCCACTAGAGGGCGCGATAGCCCCGCGAATCTTACCCGGCTCGCCAGCTAGCTCGCCCGCAGCCCAGGCTCCTGGTCCCCGACAGCGCAGCCGGGAGTGCTGCGCGCAGACTTCGCCCGGGAGGCTCTGCGCTCGGACGGTCCAGCCCCCGTCACTGTCCGGTTTCTGACCCCGGGACCCAGAGGAACACTGCGCGGTCCGCTCTCCCTCCCACCTCCACCAAGTCCTCGGCGGCTCGGTTGTCCCGGGGTTGGTGGCGATGCCCAGCCGCTCCGGGGACCTGCGCCCCTGCGCCCCTGCGCGCCGCGCTCTGAACCTCAGAGCTGCAGAGGCCGCTGCGCCCCAGGCACGACGCTCTGCGTTTGCATTGTTTTGAATTGAGACCCGAGAGGGGGCCGGGCGGGGTGTGGAGAGAGGGGGGAGAGCGGGAAGAGAGTCCGGGCGGGTGGGGGGAAAGGGGCCGAGGGGTTTAGGGTTACAGGCGCTCGCCAGCGCCTCCTATGGGCACGAGAGCCGCACGGCCGTGGGTAGCGGCTCACCGGGAATGCTGGGGAGAGCTAGCATGCGCCCTCTCGGCATTTAAGAACCGTTCCTGGCTGGGCGCGGTGGCTTACGCCTGTAAATCCCAGCACTTTGGGAGGCCGAGGTGGGCGGATCACCTGAGGTCAGGAGTTCGAGACCAGCATGGCCAACATGGTGAAACCCCGTCTCTACTAAAAATACAAAAATTAGCCTGGCGTGGTGGCGGGCACCTGTAATCCCAGTTACTCGGGAGGCTGAGGCAGGAGAATCGCTTGAACCTGGGAGGCAGAGGTTGCAGTGAGCCGAGATCGCACCACTGCACTTCAGCCTGGGCGACAGAGCGAGACTCTTGTCACACACACACACAAAAGTGCCTTCTGGTGCCACCTTGCCCGACACGCGCCATAGCCGCCTCTGCCCCCTCAAGAGTCCGCGGCCACCCGCGCTAGTCGCTCCCCTTTCGCGGGGGCCGAGAAACTGCAGTAGGAGGCAGGGAAGGAGGCGCCCCAAGTCGGGTTTCCCATTATTCCCTCCTACAATCTACTTTTTCAGCCCATCCCAGGTTCGCTCATTGATCAGTTTAAAACAAAAGGAAATGCCGCCGAGCCACTTCAGCAAACGACAACCATCTGGCAGAACCCGAATTAGGGGGAAGTTGGGAGAAGCCATTTGCCCCCGATCCTGCATCTTGCGCCCCAGGCGACCGAAAGATTATCTGCCGCCCCAAGGCTGATGCTGCGGTTGGACCCGGCGAGTTAGACCCGGGGAACCCTGAGACCCACACCTTTCGGTCACCGATCCAGCTTTTAGCTCTTTTCCTAGAATTGTCACTTTTCCACCAGCAACGTATAACCTGGTCGCAGCTCCCCGGAGGTCAAAGGGAGTCCTTCCCTGTGGGGTCTGCAGGAAGGCGCTGGCCACCACGTCCCCAAAACGCGTCCCGCCGCTGCGCGCCGCCCACGGTCCGTCCCCAGGAGGCACAAAATGGGCCCGCCTCGGCGCCAGACGTGTTTGCAGCTGGAAAGCCCGGCCCAATGCCCCTCCCCCTGCATCCCTCCTCAGTCCGTGTCCCGAGAGGAAACTGGCCCAGGGGCGGAGAGCTGGGAGCCTGGGATCTCCTTCAAGTCCTTCTCGATCTAAGGATTTAAACAAGAGCCAGGGCACCGGGGGCTAACGACGGGTTCATTCTTGGCGTCCCCTCACTCTTGTGAACGAGGTCCAGCTGCACTTGGGTCAACCCAAAACTGCAAGCTCCGAAGCAGGGCCTGACCAGGGCATCAAAGCGAGGCTGGTCGGCCTTGCGCCTGTCGGGGAGTCGAGGCAGGGCCTCCTCATCGTGAGGGTTTTGGAAAGGAGGAGGCCGAGGAGAAAGGGAGAAGAGGGAGGGGGATGCAATTCAGCAGTGCCGGGGTCCAGGTTGACCAGATTAGGGGTCGGGGACGGGACAGCGCGGCGGCTGGGGAGGTGCGCACGCCCGGAGAGCCCCTTCCTCCCCTCCTGTGGCTCCGGGGATGTTTGTCCGGTGAGATGCACTGCGGAGGACTGTCGTGCGTTTGCCCTGGATGCTCCCTGCTCCAAAAATCTGTCTAGTTCTTGTCAGGAGCGACCGCGGCGAGGCGAGTCGGTCCAAAACATTGAGCAATTTGGCCTCGGAGCCAAAAAGCCATTTCCCACACCGCCCAGCCCGGGGCTTTTCGGACGCGGGGCGGTAGGGACCTGATAGGGGCCCCATCCATGCTTGCCTCCCAACCAGGGAGATGGAGTGAGTGGCAAGTTCTTCCAGGCACTCCTTGCGCACATCCTGAGGTCTTAGCACAATTCGGGGAGCGAAGTGCCGGACCGGCGCTCTGGCTGCGGGAGGGATGCACAACGCACAGCCTGCCGGGCCAGCAAGTCCTTCCCGACCAAGACGCGAGGCCAGCCCATCGGCAGCTCTCGCACACCTGGCCCGGCCCCGGCTCCTGGCTCCCTCTGGCAACCGTACTCGGGTTGGGCCACACTCGTCGCTCCGACCTGGCCGACACCCTCCCGGAATAGAACAGCTGATCCCACATATTCAATGCCAAATGGACGCCGCCCGCTCCCTGGGCGCAGCCGGGCGGAGTTAATTTCGTGTGTAAATCTGGTTTCCATGGGGGTAGACAGCAGAGGAAGGAGAAGTACGCACAGAAGGCTCTGAAGCGGGCAGGGAGAGGAATGGAAAAAAGGGCAACTAGAGAGGACCGAGCAGCGCTGGGCGAGCTCAGACGGCAAGTGCCACGCACCCCCGCGCGGAGAAGGGCGCCGGGTAGGGGGTGTCCGGGGCTCGGGTGCCCGGAGGGAGAATATGGTTTACCTCCCACCTTTCTGTCTTACCTGCAAACAAGTTTCCCCAGTTCCAAGTCGTCCCTAACTTCCTCACAAGAAGTTCGGCACCTTCCTGGAGACCTTTCCTCTCTTCCTGCCTGCGGCCAGAACTGAGCGAAAGTAGAGCCCCCGGGCAATGCAGAAATGATTCTACCGAGGAGGGGGCGCGGGAAGACGGGCGGGGGCGGGGGCCACGGCGCACAATGAGGGCCCCTTGGTGTGCGGTTCGAAATTCCTCAAATCCCAGTTGCTGGAATGCGAGGCGACGACGACTTCTTCACTCAGGGCCAAATGTGTTTGTCATTATTCCAGACCGCCCGCCCGCGCCGCCGCTGTCGCCCCCGCGCTAGGGCGTGCAACCCGAGCACACTGCCCGGCAGGCACCCGCTCTCCCTGGCACCTCACTGACCCAACAAACCGCTCCAGAGCGCCCCAAACCCTTGCCCACGCCCGCGCGCCTCTGCTTGTCCCGCAGCCGCCTCACCGCCGCGCCAAATCTGGCCCCGACTCTCACCCAGAGCAGCGCCGTCCAGTAATCACGCGCATTCGGCCGGCTCCCTGTGCTGTAGGCCAACACCGAGGTCCGGTCTCCAGCCGAGCCCTGCCCGCCTCCTGCGCCCCGCAACCCCTTCCCGCGCCCCCCTCCACGCTCCCCTCTCCCCACCTCCCCTGGTCCCCCAGCCGCGCTCCACACCATGGGCTGCAGCGCTGTCCCGCCAAACCGCAGGCGAGGAATGAAAACACTCATTTAAAACCTGTCGCCTTCCAGGACCCACTGCCAAGAAGAGGGCAAACACCTCTGCCTCCACCCCCAGTTCCTTGGTGTTCGGCCCAGTATTCACGAACACCACCCCCACTCCCAAAAGAAACCTCAAAAATGTAAGCCTAAACAATTTCTTTGGGAGGCCATAGGGTTGTTAGAAAAACATTGTTTTTAAAAATAGGTCTGGAAAATGTGTGTTTAAAAAAAATACCTAGACTTTCTAACTCTATGGTTATCTCCCACCCGTCCCCAAGTGAAGTTTATTCCGAAAAAAAAAAAAAAAATTACTCTCTGGACACACAACTGGAATCCAGCTCCTTTTTTTTTTCTTGTCGCCCAAAGTTTGAAGTTACTTCGCTTTCTCCAGTCCCAGAGTCTGATCAGGGATTTCCCTTATAAACAAAAAATCATTTTTTCTTTTCCCTTACCTTCTCCTCCGATGTTATTCCGCAATGAATGTCCCACACATGGAGTAAAGAGCGTGCCCACGGCCTCCAATGATCTCTTGCAGTCTCCTCCTCTGTTTCTCTCCCTGTAGCTCCAACAGTAATGGGCTCAAAAACCGCGTTTTGTAATTGATTCAATGTTATAGTCCATCCTTCTAAAACTAATCATTTGCTCTAAGTAAATAGCTGTCAGGAAATAAGCCCCCCCCTCAACCTTGGTCTCTTCAAAATAAAAGTTTCTCTCAAACTCCCTGCGCTCCGAATCTCCCAGTGTCCAGATTGCGCCTTCGCTTTTTGCTCTTACGCAATCAGGGGGTCCAGTCCCAACCCCCAGACTTCGACAACAACTGGGGGGCGGGGAGAAGCAGACCAGATGGGATGGGGGGTGGTGGAAGGGGGAGGTGTTGGTGCTCTGCCGGGAAAGAGGTTTTGTGAAACTACAAACAGCCCATCATTTCCAGAATGAGTTTGCCTCCCCATTTTGGGGTTATTTTCTTAGACTGCTATAGTTTTGTATTCTCTTTGAAAAGAAGAAAAGGAACATACAAAATTGCATTTAATACCCAGAGAGAATATAAATCTAGAATCAAGAAATGTCTCTTCTACAAACTCGGCCCAACGAAAAATAGGGCCCTCGGGAGAAATCTCCAAGCGGTTGCGCCGTTTTGAACTAGGGGTCTTTTAGGGGAAGGGCTATATAGTTGCTAGTTATTTAATAGGATTAGGCAAACTGTTGAGTCCAATATGACAATGATGGGTTTTTGTTTTGTGTGGTGTGTGTGTGTGTGTGTGCGTGTGTGTGTGTGCAAGACTGGGTGGTCTGAAATACGGTACAAAGAAAAGAGGGTCTGTGTAGGTTTGGAACGTTCTTCGACAGAACGACCTTTACTCCCTTGAAGTCACTTATCTGGTCGTGCCTTTGTTTTCGGGGTTATCTGGGCGAGGTTGCCCTGGCTTCTATCTCGCATACAAAAAAAGCTCAAGCTTGGGCGTTTGAGGAATCGTACCACCGCCTCCGCGTCGTGGGGGAGGATGCCTTTTGATTCTCCCTCCGTTCCCTCCCGCCGCGTGGGTCGAACCCTACGAATGCCTTGGAATTGACAGCTGAGCCCCAAACCCTGCGCCCAAGGCGAGAGGCCAGTGTCGGGAGGAAACGATCCTGCCGGCGAGGGAAAGGGGGCGCTGATGCTCCAGGAACCAGACCTGGGCAGAGTGGGGCTTCCCAGCGACAGCGGGGGAGGGGAGCGCGTTCACCTTCATCGCTCTCTGATTTTTGAATTCTCCTGTTGGGGTTGGGGGTCATCTTTCATCCTTCTCCCTCAACCCCACCCCAACACAGGCACTCTGAAAATGGCCAAAGTGGCCAGGTTGGGACTGGCATGTCCAACAGCCGTCTCCTCCTTCACCAGGAGGGTGGACACAGTGCAGTGGACAGGGGAGAGTCACAGAGAAGTACTCCAACGGGCGCGGTGCTGTCCCTAACCAGGACAGGATCTTGGGGTGTCAGCCTCGAAAACAGGGCGCCTGGGGCTGCGCTGGGGGTCCCATTGCCCCAGCTCTTCTACGCGACCCGCTCTCGTGCATCTTCAGCTTGGGTGACTGCACCGCTCGCTATTACTTCCACATGTTCCTTCAGGAAATCATTGAAGGCAAATATATGAACAGCCGCTTGTTCGGAATGCTAACAGGATACCGTAATGTTTGTAGAAAATGAGCGGGAACAAACGATCCCCCCAAAAATCAGAGTGCGGAATAAAAGGCAAAAGCGGGTGCTGGGCCACATGCTGTTAAGTTGAGAACCGGGTTTTTAGGCTAGTTGCCCCAGAAGGTAGGAGGCGAGACAGACAGTCTACCCAGACGGGCTGCTTTGCTTCGGCGACACTGTTAGTCCGGTCAAGCCAGGGTCTTCCGTCCGCAGGGCCCCAGCGCTCTCCGCCCACAAATGGTAACTTCACAGTTCATTTCAGAGCCGTTTAATGGGGCCCGAAAAGCAGTCCGGGCGGGAGTGTCTCCAGGCAGCGACTCCTCGGGAGTTTAAAGCAGAAAGCAATGGATGAGCAAGCGAGCACCCAGTTGTCCTTCTGGTAGTAATTACCTGCCTAATTTGAATGATGCCTTTGTTATGATCATTAACAAACATTTGCTAAAGGTTTCCATGTGTGACATTCTGGAAGGTTTAAAGGCCTGAGGAGCTGACTCCAGGGATAGTGCCCCAGTGGGGGGTGGCGCAAGAAAGCAAATGGTTGGGGGAAGATTTTGCGGAGAGACTGTGCAAAGAAGAGAGGTCAACATCTGCCTCCTCTGCAAAAGCAAAATAAACCCAGTGGTCAGGAGCAACCTCCGGACAGGAGGCCCTCGAACCGAGGCGGTTGGTTCCTTAAACCGAGTCCTGCCCCCACAGCCCCCGCCCCTACCACTGCTCATAGGCGGGTTTGAATCCTGTTTTCCGCCTTCTAAGGCTGGTCCGAGGCTGGTTCGGGAGAAGTCGGGTCTGCGCCCGGCAGTCAGCCCGGGGCGTCGGGGGAAGGTGGGGCTAGTTCTTGCCGCGCTCTCCCAGTGTCGTTCTAAGATCCTTCGAGATCGGTCCCACGACGCCCCGGGTGCTGGGTGGTCCCGGAGCCGCAGGGGGCGAGAAACCTTGCCCTCCTGAGGCGGGCTGCGGGTCTTTTCTCCCCTTCTTGTGCTTCTCACTGGGCACCGTGTGGGGGTGGGGGGAGGGGACCAGGCCACCATATGTACCCGGAGGAGAGGAGCGACATGCACTGGCCTGGGCAGCTCTGCGCAGATCTCAACCTGCGCCCGGATTCTAATTTTCAACCTCTTGGGGTTTTTTGTTTTGTTTTTTCCTTGAGGGATTATCAAGGGGTTAAGAATGTGGGTTTTCTCCCCAAAGTGGGAGTCGGGGAGGCTGCGAGCCGAGAGGAAGGAGGCCCAACTCCCGAACTGAGCCGGGCCGGGAAGTTGGGAGAAAAGGGTAGGGACTGTGACAGTTCTGTCCTCCGCCTTGCGCGTCTAGGCCAGCAGGCGACATGAAATTGAGGGCAAGGGTATAAAAAGGTGCAGTCGATGAGCTGACTTTCAAAAAGAGGGCCTCGTAAACTTTTTACAACCAGATCAAAATGGTCACTAAAAACAAAAGCAAAATCTCGCTGTGCCCTGCCCTGCCTCCAGGGCCCGTTCTCCTGGCCCCGACTCCCGGGCGAGGGCGGCCGCAGCTCCGAGCGCCACACCTTTGGCTTTGAGGGCGCTTCCCACTGAGTTGGCTTTTTGTGTCTTCTCCTCCTCTGCCCCCCAGCTCCACCGCCAATTCTACTTTCCTTGAAGAATTCAGGTCCGTTTGCTCTAGAAGCCGTACGAATTTAACAGTTATCAAAGCCGTTAGTTGTGAAAATCACGTTTAAACTTGTGAATTATTTTTTTCAAATGGTGATGGGCGGGGCAAGGGAACGGGGGATGTTTCTGGCTTCACAATTTGAAAATGAAGGGCCCGTTTGGTGGTTTGCAAAAGAAAACGGTGCTAACTGCTCCTTCTCCCACCCCCTTTAACCCTTGGCTGCATCTGGAATAGCCGCCTCCCTGGGTCCAGCGAGGAAGGGTCCTTTGCCCGGAGGTGGTGGAGGTGACGCACAGATGTGGGGGGTCCCCGCAGAGAGAGAGACGCCCTGGCCTCTGGTCTGCCCCAGCTGAGGCTCGGAAGCTAGCTCTAAGGAGTCTCTTTGCACGCTCAGAATTCAGAACGGCACTAGTCCTGGAAAAGGAGGAATTCTCCAAAAAGATCGAGATGGGTCTGTGCAGCTTGAGGTGAAAGTTCCCTCCCCAGGACTCCGCACCCACCTTGCTGGCTGGATCTCAAGGTGCAGCCTCTCTTCTGGGTTTGGGGGGCTTGCTCTTCAGGAAGTAGAAGCAGAGGGTTCCTAACAACGCAGCCTGTTTACAGACCTGAGGACAAGAGCTTGTTTCCTGGTCCAGCCCAGCCCGGTGGGCCATACACTCCTTAGAGCCTGGGACAGACTGGTAGGACTGGAACCCTCTGGATCTGGCTTTTGGATACCCCTTCCCTCGCTAGAGAGCCCCCTTCCTCAGTTTAGGGATGTTGTTGTGCCTCTGCCCTCTCCTGCTCCTTAGGTCTTTTGTTTTAGTTGCTTTTAATTTGAAAAACCATATGAGGGGAGGGGGAAGGAACGAGGAGATTGGGAGGTCTGCTCTTTATTAGGGGCCCAGGCCTCTAGCTTTCCAACACACAGCTGTGGCTGGGAGGGGAAGGAGGGCTGGCTCTGTGTAGGTCAGCCTCACTGAAGAGAGGGCCTTGTCCTCTGGAAGTCCCAGGAGTCCAGCACAGCCCTGTGATTTTTTTTTTTTTTTAATCCTTCAGCAGAGACACTGCAGTGGAAAACCAGTGGAACCTCGACTCTTTGCTCATCCATTAAAAGGGTCATAATCGACTAGGCATGGTGGCTGATGCCTGTAATCCTAACACTTTAGGAGGCCAAGGTGGGAGGATCACCTGAGCCCAGGAGTTTAAGACCAGGCTGGGCAACATAGTGAGCCCCCATCTCTATTTAAAATAACAGTAATGACCATTGGAATAATCATGCACAACGTATAGGGTTGTCTTGGGGATTAAGTAAGATAATATCCCAGGTAAATAAAGCGGTTCATATGAAAACTTAAGATGTACAAGGCCATGTGTCAAGGGCTAAGGATACAGCCCTTTCCTCCTAGATTTTATGGACTAGTGGAGCAATAAATTAGACATAAAGTTGCAACTTAGCGTTCTAAGCAATGTTGGAGAGAGACAATGAAGTCAGCACACAGGAGGAGCCTAACCCAATCCGGGAGATGGGAGACGGCTTCTTTCAGGGAAGGCTTCTCTGAGAATCTAAGAGGAATAAGAATCTAGTTGGGGAGGAACCTCATTGCATGGGCGGGGAGGTGAGAGAGAACATGAGATAATCAGAAGTGAAAGGAGTTTGGAATGGCCGCAACTTGTAAAGGTCCGGAGCGGAAGGAGCAAAAAAGAGGTGAGATGGAGCTCATGGAGGCCTTCTAGACCATGTTAAATGTCTAGGCTTGCAGAGATGGGAGGATCGATGGAAGGTTCCAGGCCAGAAGTTCAAAACCAGCATGGACAACATAGTGAGACTCCATCTCTACAAAAAATTTAAAAATTGACCAGATGTGGTGGTGCATGCCTGTATTCCCAGCTACTCAGGAGGCTGAAGCAGGAGGAATGCATGAGCCCAAGAGTTCGAGGCTGAGGTAAGCTATGATCGCACCACTGCGCTCCAGCCTGGGAGACAGCAAGACACCATCTCTAAAAAATAATAAGGCTGGGTGCAGTGGCTCACACCTGTAATCCCAGCACTTTGGGAGGCTGAGGTGGGGAGATCACGAGGTCAGGAGTTCAAGACCAGCCTGGCCAACACTGAAACCCCGTCTTTACTAAAAATACAAAAATTAGCCAGGCATGGTGGTGTGTGCCCGTGGTCCCAGCTACTCAGGAGGCTGAGGCAGGAGAATCACTTGAACCCAGGAGGCAGAGGTTGTGGATAGCCGAGATCGCGCCACTGCACTCCAGCCTGGGCAACAGAGCAAGATTCAATCTCAAAAAAAAAATTAATTAATTAATAAAAAGGAAAACAATTGACAAAAGAACCTGGGCTTAATTCTATGGAAGTATACGGTTTAAAGAGGGGCAAGACAGGAACAGAGTTGAACATTTAGCAAGATCAGCCTGGATGATCTGAGGAGATAGGGAGGCTTCTGCTATAATCTAGCAAGAGAGGATGCTTCCCTGTTCCTGGGGGATGGCAGGAGTTTGGAGAAAATGAAAAGTGAATTAGAGAGAAGGAAGTAGAAAGCCTAGCACTCACTGAAAATGTGAACTGTGAGGGAGAGTGGGGTGCCTGGCTGAGGCCATGGCTGGTGCTGTCTACTCAGCAGGGGGACAACCAGGAACTGGGTTAGAAAGGAAAGGATGGGCCGGGCATGGTGGCTCATGCCTGTAATCCCAGCACTTTGGGAGGCTGAGGCAGGCGGATCACTTGAGGTCGGGAGTTGGAGACCAGCCTGACCAACATGGAGAAACCCCATCTCTACTAAAAATACAAAATTAGCTGGTAGCCTGTAATCCCAGCTACTTGGGAGGCTGAGGCAGGAGAATATCTTGAACCCAGGACAGGGAGGTTGCGGTGAGCCAAGATCGCACCATTGCACTCCAGCCTGGGCAACAAGAGCGAAACTTCATCTCAAAAAAAGAAAGAAAGAAAGAAAAGAACAAAAAAGAAAGAAAAGAAAGGAGGAGTCCACTTTTAAACATGACACATTTGAAAAAGCTCAAGAAGGATTAAAATGAGAGAAAGAAAAAAAAACAGGACAGAATTTGGGGTAACTCCAGCATTTTGCAATAAGCAAAGAAGATTGTGAGAAGGAACAGCCAGGAATCTTTATCTCCTGGATAGTCAGCTGTTGTCTCTGAATCCATAGGATGAGAGTTGGTTGAATTTAAAGACCTGTGTAAACTTATCATCTACATTCAACATTATTTGGGAAGCTGAAGCGGGAGGAGGCTTAAGCCCAGGAGTTCAAGGCTTTAGTGAGCTATGATCACACCACTGCACTCCAGCCTGGGTGACAGAGTAAGACCCTGTCTCTAAAGAGAAAGAGAGAGAGAGAGAGAGAAGGAAGGAAGGAAGGAGGGAAGGAGGGAGGGAGGAAAGAAAGAAAAAAGAAAGAAAAAAAGGAAGGAAGGAGAGAGAGAGAGAAGGAAGGAAGGAAGGAGGGAAGGAGGGAGGGAGGAAAGAAAGAAAAAAAGGAAGGAAGGAGAGAGAGAAAGAAAGAAAGAAAGAAAGATGGATGTGACATTATACAATATGTCTGGTGACTTTTTACAACAACGTAAGAGCTTTAGTGATAATATAATTGGCAAAACTAGATTATTTTTCCCTCATTTGTACTCTTAAATAGACTTTTGTGGCCAGGTGCAGTGTCTCATGCCAGTAATCCCAGCACTCTGGGAGGCTGAGGCGGGTGGATTCCTTGAGTTCAGGTGTTCAAGACCAGCCTGGGTGACATAGTGAAACCCCATCTCTACTAAAAATACAAAACATTAGCTGGGCGTGGTGGCAGGCACCTGTAGTCTCAACTACTCGGGGAGGCTGAGGTGGAAGAATCACCCAAGCCCAGGAGGTCAAGGCTGCAGTAAGCTGAGATCATGCCACTGCACTCCAGCCTGGGTGACAGAGTGAGACCCTGTCTCAAAATCAAACAAACAAAAAAAGTAGACATTTGTATCCACATTTGGATTTCAAATCACCCAAAGACCCAAAGCAGGATTAAAGCCAATCCTTGTCTTAAGGACACTAGCTTTCTACCAGCTACCACTCCCACCCCTCACCATGCCCTGGAGAGACTGAGGCAGGACTCATTTTCAGGAACAAAAAAATATATGTTCAATTCCAGTGAAGAAGATTGCATATTGCATATTGGCCTCCAGTAATCATTCTCCTTTCCTTCTCAGTAATAGAGTCCTTGATTTTTAATTTTAGTTTGTTTTTTTCCCCCCCTGGAACAAAAGTCTTCCTTTCACCAACTTTTTTGCAGGTCGATGTGTCATGAAGAAAAGTTCTGGCCAACAAGACGTAAGCACGAGTTGTGGGTGCAACTGCTAAAAAGCGTCTTTAAAAAAAGGATGCATCCTTCTCAGTCTGGTCTTCTTGCTGAGTAGAAAGCAGGTGTGTGAGTGGGGCCTCAGCAGCCAATTTAGACTATGAGGCCACCTTGAAAAGGGAAACTGAGCACTGTGGTACTACCAAGTAGAAGATCCCTCACCCTTAAGCCCCAAACAAACCTTGATAAGCTACCTCCTGCCTTCTTGAAAATGTAACAGAAATAAAATTGTCTCTCTTTTTTTTAAGGGTGCATTTTTTTTAATTCACTGATAAACTAAAAGCCAATTTCTTGGTATTTCTCACGTATACTTCATTTATTTTATTAATCAGCAAAGCCCTATGGGGAAGCCTTTGCCTAGTCCTCCGACTCTGCTTCATCTTCTTGACTAATCTGGAAGTAACAAAGTTCATAAGTCTCCTGTCAGATGCAACCACTCGAAGCCAATCATGAAGACTGCTCTTCTTAAGGTATTTCTTGGTAAGGTATTTCAAATACCTTTTAGAAAACTGTTTCTCAGAAAGAACTGTGATTTTATTCTTGAAGCATTCAATGTGAACAACATTCCTGAGATATCCAGCCTTCTCCCGTAGAAATTGTTCAAAATTTCCAGAATCAAAAATTCCATCTTCTGCTGGATGAGTAAGGTCCAATTTAAACTTCCAGGTTGACCTCTTGGGCTTCTTGTCTTTCTGAGATGCCCTTGTGAGTCGGCCATGCCAGCAGAGAGAAAATTGTCTCTTTTTTTTTTTTTTTTTTTTTTTTGAGATGGAGTTTTGCTCTTGTCACCCAAGCTGGAGTGCAATGGCGCAATCTCGGCTCACTGCAACCTCCGCCTCCCAGGTTCAGCAATTCTCCTGCCTCAGCCTCCCGAGTAGCTGGGATTACAGGCATGCACCACCACGCCCAGCTAATTTTTTTTGTATTTTTAGTAGAGACGGGATTTCTCCACGTTGGTCAGGCTGGTCTCGAACACCCAACCTCAGGTGATCCACCCGCCTCGGCCTTCCAAAGTGCTGGGATTACAGGCGTGAGCCACTGCACCCGGCCTCTTTTTTTTTTTTTTTTTTTTTTTTGAGACCGGGTTCCACTTTGTTGCCCAGGCTGGAGTGCGTTGGTGAAATCATGGTTCACTGCAGCCTCGACCTCCTGGGCTCCTGCGTTGGCCTCCCAAAGTGCTTGGATTACAGGTGTGAGCCACAAATTTAGGCCAGTGCCTGGCCTAAAATTCTACCTTCTCTCTCTCTTGTTAAGCCACTTATTTTGATTTTTTTTTCTATTACTTACAGCCAACCTTAACAATCCTAACTAATAAAGTCAAAAATGGTTTACTCATTCTAACTCCAAATACAATCACCCTCACTCAAAAATGAAATCTGGGGTATAGCAGGGCTGAAAACACACACCCAGCTACATAACATCCCAGGAGGCCTACCAAGGCTGGGTGCCTCTCTGCTGACCTATTCACATTTATAATTTTCCTGTGGGATTTTAAATGTATGTGTGTCTTTCCCAGCATTCAATTCATACTTGCTGCCTGTTTAACTAAATTTTTCTTTGGATAGTCAGTGATACAGAAGGAAAGCTGAAGGACACACAAGAAGGAACACATTCGTTCTCTTTTCCGTATCTTTTCTCCTGGCCTCATATTCTCATTCCTCTTTATAGTCTTACCCTTACTCTGTATTCTATTCTTACAGTCTGCACACTTTTGGCCTTCTGTCTTTGTTGCCTCCAGAGCTTCCAGGTATTTTGTTACTGTTTAATTTTCAGTGCTTTAAAAATATGCCTTTAGAGGCCAGGCATGGTGGCTCACACCTGTAATTCCAGTACTTTAGGAGGCCAAGGAGGGTGGATCACTTGAGGTCAGGAGTTCGAGACCACCCTGGCCAACATGGTGAAACCCCATTTCACCTACAAGTAGAGAAATTAGCTAAGTGTGGTGGCATGTACCTGCCATCTCTGCTACTCGGGAGGCTGAGGTAGGAGGATCTCTTGAGTCTGAGAGGCTGAGGTTGCAGTGAGCTGAGATCATGTCACTGCACTCCAGCCTGTTTAAAAAAAAAAAAATGCCTTTGTTAAGGTAAACATCCCACACATATTAAGATAATAGGACAGTCCTGCTGGTAAACCATCCCCCAGAGCTTAGGCCAGTTTCCATCAGGCCGTTGACAAAGAAATGCAGCTCCACGAGCCAGGAGATGGTGATTCCTGCTTGACTTGGGATCTGAGTGGGAGAATTCTGGGCTTCTCTCCTCTTCGCTGCACTGTGGTTACAGATGTGCACTGGCCACCTGGGTGCTAATCTCAGCCCTTCACCTCACTATTCCTGAGTCTTTAATCAGGTATTTTTTTCTGCTCATAATCTGAATGAAGGGTTCCCTCACAGCCCTAAGATAAGAATCAGGCCAGGCACGGTAGCTCATGCCTGTAATCCTAGCACTTTGGGAGGCTGAGGCGGGTGGATTACCTGAGGTCAGGAGTTCGAGACCAGCCTGACCAACATGGTGAAACTCCGTCTCTACTAAAAATACAAAAATTAGCCAGGTGTGGTGGTGACCCCCTGCAATCCCAGCTATTTGGGAGCCTGAGGCAGGAGAATCGCTTGAGCCTGGGAAGCAGAGGTTGCAATGAGCCGAGATGGCACCACTGCACTTCAGCCTGGGTGACAGAGTGAGACCCTGTCTCAAAAAAAAACAAAAAACAAAAAACAAAAAACAGCACCAGCTCTCCTCTGCTGTCTGTCTCCTCAGCATTTACCCCCCTAGATTGTATCAGTTGACAAATATTTATTCAGCACCTCTTATACCAGGCACTGTGCTAGACTCTGGCATGCTGTCATGGACAAACAACCAACCATGGAGCTCAGCTTTGGACAGAGGAGACAGACGGAAAACAAACCAGGCCCTCATTAAATGGCAGGCGTGACTAGTGCTCTGTGGTCACCCAGTGCTGTGGGAGGCCATCGTCACTGTGGGAAGCCCAAGCTGGTCTGGTGCCTCAGGAAATCTTCTCTGAGGAGGTGATATTTATTTATTTATAATTGAAACAGTGTCTCCCTATGTTGCCCAGGCTGGTTTCAAACTCCGAAAATCAAGCCTAATTCTCCCATTATAGCCTTACCAGTGCTGGGATTACAGGCATGCACCGCTGCACCCCACAGTAGGTGATATTTAAAGCTTCGTGCAATTCTGAAGAAAGATGCCATATTCAGCTATTATTTTTAAGTCATTCAGAAAATGTATGTTGCATAAGAAGTTTGTGTGTAGGGCAGGTACAAACATAGCAAAGTACACTCCTCTGTCTCTGGAAACGATAGTTTTTATGTCCCAAAGGAACTGTAATGATCTGATATTGAATCAAAAAACGACTGAACTCACTCAACTAAGAAATTGTCTTTGTTCAAAAGAGACAATTCAGTTCCCCAAGGATAGGCTATCATGAAATTTGAATGTAACTGAGACTCCAGACTGGTGACATCTCCAAATCTGATGCTTTTCTGTCATCCTGGTGGAGTTATCTTGGAGCGATAAGAGAACTGCGTGCTCTCATCCCGCTCCACGAGCTAATGTTTCACAGGCTGACAATGACAGGGTGATTGCCTTTGATTAAAGCATATTTTCAATTATCCCTTGGGTACTTACAGCCTGTTAGGTTTGCATTATAAAATGAACCCAAGGTCCTCCAAGGATCCACAAGACGGTCCAAAGTCCTTATTGTGTGTGCATTTGGTTAATTATTGGATTGCTCAAAAACGTAGTCATGAATTGACTTCACTGCGCAATAGATGTCTAAATGGTTAATGCGGATTCCTCCTCGGAGAAAAACCAGACCCGTCTTTGACCCGCCTGCAGTGATTTCTAAACCACTAGAGGGAGCAAGAGGCCACCTCAGAACTAAGTCCACCCTGGGCGAGTCCGCATTTGGTGACTGAAACCAAGCCAAGTGTTCCCAAATGTTCTGGAAAGGAACCAAGTCAGGGCGTCTCCCATCTCTAAGCCTCCCCAGGCACCCCTAAAATCTGGTGCAGTTCCAGGCCACTCCTTAACAAGCCTGAGGTTCCACTTGAAGGTCCGACGCTGTTTGGAGTCATCCTCAGGACACTGGGGATCGTATGTCAGTGCTGGGGGAGGGGAGGAGGGAGTGATGCGATTCCAGCTGCAGCCGCGTCCATTCCACCGCGGGCCAGGCCCTATATAGGCGCACAAGTTATTTGAACAGGAAGAGGGACAAATATAAAGCCATGACCACACGGAATCGGGGCGCTTTACCCAAACTAAGAGATTTGGGGGGTGGGGCGGGGGGCTTCTTGGGCTGCTGTCTGAGCTGTCTTTAAGAGTAAGAAGAACCGGGCCAGGCGCGGTGGCTCACGCCTGTTATCCCAGCACTTTGCGAGGCCGAGGTGGGCGGATCACGAGGTCAGGAGTTCGAGACCATCCTGGCTAACATGGTGAAACCCCGTCTCTATTAAAAATACAAAAATTAGCTGGACATGCTAGCGCATGCCTGTAATACCAGCTACTTGGGAAGCTGAGGCAGGAGAATCGCTTGAACCAGGGAGTCAGAGGTTGCAGTGAGCAGAGATCGAGCCACAGCATTCCAGCCTGGCGACAGAGGGAGACTGTGTCTCATTTAAAAAAAAAAAAAAAAAGTAAGAAGAACAGGCCGGGCGCGGTGGCTCACATGTGTATTGCCAGCACTTTGGGAGGCCGAGGCAGGCGAATCACTTGAGGCAAGGAGTTCGAGACCAGCCTGGCCAACATGCAGAAACCCCGTCTCTACTAAATATATAAAAATTAGCCGGGTGTGGTGTCGCATGCCTGTAGTCCCAGCTACTTGGGAGGCTGAGGCACAAGAATCGCTTGAACCTGGGAGATGGAAGTTGCAGTGAGCCGAGATCGTTTCACTGCACTCCAGACTGGGCGACAGAGTGAGACTCCGTCTCAAAAAAAAAGAGAGAGAGAGAAGAACGACCAGAGGTGTGTTTCTTCTAGAGGGAACTGCATGAACAAAGGCATACGGACAGGAGCAGGGAGAGGGGTGGCCATGAACTCCATCAGTGGCTGCGACTGGTGAGTCTTGCTCCTATGGGCACTTTTGAGTAGATTTAAAATGCAACAGGGCCCCAGCAACTTCAAAGAGATAAGGGAGGAGCTGAACTTAAATTCCACTCAAATTAAAATGTCTAAAATTGGCTCCTGTAACATAGATCCGTGGCTGATAATGTCCACTTTGCATCAACTGCTGAAATTCTCAAACATTAAAAAAAAAAAAAAAAATCTTGGCTGCTGGTAAGAAATGGCATAGTAGGTTTTGCATTTATTATCACAAAAACAGTATTTTGACAGACTAGCCTTCGTTGGGGAATTAAAAGATTTAACTTTCTGAGGCTCTTCCATAAAAATAACATTCTAAAACAAGCATGCATTATAGAAAATATTTATTATCAAATAATATCATATGGCAGCCCTGTGAAAAACCTGATATTATTGAGGGAAGCTGCATTTTGTTCACTTGAGAAAATAAAGGTTGGCTGAACCAAAATGATTTATCCAACTACAAGATTCATGTATTTGTGGTTGAGTTATGTTGCTACAGACACCAGTAGCACCACACACACACACACACACACACACACACACACAATATTGATAATTCAGATTTAATGCCTGTCTCTATTCTGGTCAAATTCAGGCATGATTGTGATGATTTCCAAGCTTTGTGTTCATTCTCTAACACGTATTGTACTAAATAAGAGTGCAATGACATATTTTTATTTGTAAAGATACATGAAAGTAAACTTGATTTAAGATATACTTCAATACATTTTGAGATAATTAGAGACACACCAGACTATCACACACACAAAAAGTAAGGAATTACTAATATAAATTCTGTCAAAGATTCCTGTAGGTGATTCGAATTTGCCAGTGACAGAACCTGGATTAGATTAGGCAGTTCTGGCCTGTGTAACTGTTGCAGCCAAAAATCCCTTGAATGTCAGCGATTCATTTGGTTTAACCTAATACCCACCCATGAACCTAGTTTATTGCCATAGAAGTTCGCATCAAATCTTTATTCGGCACATTTAATAAAGAAGTTGTCTAGGGCTGTGTGTGATAGATTTAAGTTTTTCCCTTAGCATCCAAATGAGATTGAAGGTATTTCCAAATAAAAGGCAATTTAAAACTGCAGGCTCACACTTCAGATAGTGGTTATCTTATCTGCCTGTCTGAGTCCTGTTTGCTTTCACTAAAGCCACCAATAGAACCTGAGAAAGTGGCATTGGAGATTCAAGAGTTCCCTCTTCACCCCACCTGGAGGACAAAGGAAGAGCTTTTCTGATAGGTGCTGCTTAGTACTCCCTCTTGGAGCACGGCTTAAAATTCACAGCCCTCTCTGTGACCTTTTCAAGTTTCATTCTAAAGCTGTGTGACAAATAGCTCATCCTTGTGTCACACGTGCAATCACACACACCACCTAGAGGATAAACACCAGCTGGGTCTACATTTTACCTGAAGGTTGAATGAAAAATAAATATTTCAATTACCCTGATACTTCCAAAATCCAGATGGACCAATAGAAGTATACAGGTCATTTCCTTTCAGTTTAGTTTTGCTATTCCATTTTATATGGCCCGGTATTTCCAATGCCATTTTACTCCTTCCAAAGCATATCTGAATATATGAGCTTATTTGATGCTCCTCACAGCCACGGAAAGAAAGGGCAGCATTCTATCACCATTTGCACACAGAAACTGAGTAGGTCAGGCATACTGGCTCATACCTGTGGTCCCAGCACTTTGGGAGGCTGAGGTGGGCAGATCACTTGAAGCCAGGAGTTCAAGATCAGCCTGGCCAACATGGTGAAACCCCGTCTCTACTAAAATTTAAAAAAAAATTAGCCTGGCATGGCGGTGTCCACCTGTAATCCCAGCTACTCAAGAGGCTGAGGCATGAGAATCTCTTGAACCTGGGAGGCAGAGGTTGCAGTGAGCCCAGATGGCACCACTGTACTCCAGCCTGGTGATGGAGCAAGACTCTGTCTCCAAAAAAAAAAAAAAAAAAAAAGAATCTGAGTAGGAGAGGTCACTGATTTACTCAAGCTACTGTCATACTCAGATAAGGAAAGAACAGGGACCCTCCTGGCTCCCAGCAATGATATCTCAAACATCATTGTGCTCTTTGCCATTTGAAATAACTTATGTGCACATAATGGGGACAGAGTTGCTAACCAAAGAACTCAAAGGAAAACATTCTTTTTCTCCTCTCATCTAAATGGGGTGGACTTTAGTGTTCCTTTGTCTTTTTTTTTCTTTTTGAGACAAGGTATCGCTCTGTCACCCAGGCTGGAGTGCAGTGGCGCAGTCACAGTTTACTGCAGCCTCAACCCCCGGGCTCAAGCGATCCTCTAACCTCAGCCTCTTGGGTAGTTGGGACCAAAGGCATGTGCCACTATACCTGGCTAATTTTTGTATTTTTTGTAGACATGGGGTCTGGCCATGTTGCCCAAGCTGGTCTCTAGCTCCTGAGCTCAAGCAATCTGCTGGCCTCCACTTCCCAAAGTGCTGGGATTACAGGCGTGAGCCACCACGCCTGGCCTCCTGTGTCCTTTTCCTAGCATTATGGTTCACACTGTATAAAAGCCACTAAATTCAAAAGGTAATTTGGATACAGTTCCTTCTACGTGCGAGGCTGAGTATTTGGTGACCAGGAAGAAACAGCAAGGAGATAAGAAATAGAAAGTAATTTCCCAGAACTTTATGAACAAATTAGCATATGAACAAATGCATGGAACCAGTGACTCAGTGCCTGGGTGGGGCATCGATTGACCAGAACAATGACGACTTTTGCAGAAACAGGATTTAGGCTCTTACCAGATTATAGGAGTCAACAAATCCTATTCAAGCTCCTGTAAACCTCCTTCTTGTCCTGTATTATCTGTTGTTGATGTCACAGTTCCAAGGGTCCCTTCAGCTTGGATGTTGTCCTTGACTAGCCCATCCCCCTCCCCATCAGAATCTGCCCAGTTCCCTAAACTGGGAAATCTCCAGATTGACCTCCCAAATCATTCTTGGCACCAAGTCTTTCTTTCATTCCTTCTTGCCTCCAGGGCCTTAGTTCAAGTCCTTGCCTTCTCTTGTCCAGACTATGGTCACAGCCTCCTAACTGCATCTCCCAACTCCAATCTTCACCTCTTCTCCTCACCCCCCACAATCCTACCATAAGGATCCTTCTGAAATGCAGACCACACTGTGTTATTCAAAGTTGTTCAATGACTATAAGCTTGAGTGCCGGAATCCTCTGCAGAACCTACCATGCCTACCATATAATATAGGATCCCCGACGCCCTCTCCTGCCTTGCCCTGGACACCCCCGCCTGCACCCTGCAGCTCCAGCATCGCAGCTCTTTCAACATTGTGTTGTTTGGGTCAGAACCCCGGCAGCTCAGAAAACACTTTTCGTTTTCCTTCCACTTTGTTTTCTCTGGTTGGTACTTTTGTTTCCTTTCCTTCTTATCCTAGGAAAAGTCTTTTCTTTAATTGCAACACTCTCTGACCTAAAAAGAAGACATGGGAATTTTCCACTTTCTGGCAGAGAGAGGAATGCAAGGATATCCTCACCACTTTTCTGGTGGCAGGAGTTTGCTTGTCAGATCCAGAGCTAAAGGAGTGGAGAAGAGTTGGAGGAGAGACTGTGAAATCCTGGGAAGAAAATTCTTTAGAATGTGAATGTTCCCTCTTTTTGTCCAGAGAGTCCTTGTCAAAGCTGGCAAAGCTATAGGTGTTCTGAGCCATTTTGATTTTCTCCATTTCCTCTAAAATCAGCCTTGCACCAATAGACATGATGGGAAGCCTTGAGTCCTGAACTGTAGATTTTTACCCAAGCTTGATTCTCCCCTAGACTTTCCCATCTCAAATGATAACACCACCATTCAGTAACCCAGACCCCAGATCTAGTAGTTTACTTTCTTCTTCCTTTTCTCTTACCTCCCATTCAGGCCAATAGCAAGCTTTAATTTTTTTTTTTTTTTTTTTTTGAGATGGAGTCTTGGTCTGTCGCCCAGGCTGGAGCTCAGTGCCATGATCTCTGCTCACTGCAAGCTCTGCCTCCCGAGTTCACACCATTCTCCTGCCTCAGCCTCCCAAATAGCTGGGACTACAGGCGCCCGCCACCACGCCCGGCTAATTTTTTCTATTTTTAGTAGAGACGGGGTTTCACCGTGTTAGCCAGGTTGGTCTCGATCTCCTGACCTCGTGATCTGCCCATCTCGGCCTCCCAAAGTGCTGGGATTACAGGCGTGAGCCACCGTGCCCGGCCACTTTAATTTTTTTTGAATTTTTAATTTTTTTTTTTTTTTTTTTGAGACAGAGTCTCGCTCTGTCGCCCAGGCTGGAGTGCAGTGGTGTGATCTTGGCTCACTGCAAGCTCCGCCTCCCAGGTTCACGCCATTCTCCTGCCTCAGCCTCCCGAGTAGCTGAGACTACAGGCGTCCACCACCACACCTGGCTAATTTTTTGTATTTTTTAGTAGAGACGGGGTTTCACCGTGTTAGCCAGGATGGTCTCGATCTCCTGACCTCATGATCCGCCCACCTCGGCCTCCCAAAGTGCTGGGATTAGAGATGTGAGCCACCACGCCTGGCCTTAATTTTTAATTTTTTGTGTGAGACGGATTCTCACTCTGTGGGCCAGGCTTGAGTGCAATGGCAGGATCTTGGCTCATTGCAACTGCCACCTCCTGGCTTCAAGCAATTCTCCTGCCTCAGTCTCCCGAGTAGCTGGGATTACAGGCGTGCACCACCATGCCTGGCTAATTTTTATATTTTTAGTAGAGACTGGGTTTCACCACGTTGGTCAGGCTGGTCTCAAACTCCTGACCTCAAGCAATCCACCTGCCTTGGTCTCCCAAAGTGCTGGGACTATAGGCGTGAGCCACCGTGCCTCGCCAATAGTGAGTTTTATTGATTTTTGCTTTCTAAGAGTCTCTCAAATCTGTCCACTCCTCTGTTGCTCCACGGCGTCCACCTAATCTCAAGAGGTTCCTCTCTCAAGGAATCACCTTCCAATTGCTTACCTACATCAACTCCTGCCTTTGGCAATTCATTCTCCACACAGCAATCAGGGGGTACCCTTATTAAAACATAAAGTCTTATTTTTGGCCAGGTGTGGTGGCTCATGCCTATAATCCCAGCAGTTTGGGAGGCTGAGGTAGATGGATCACCTGAGGTCAGGAGTTCAAGGCCAGCCTGACCAACGTGTTGAAACCCTGTCTCTACTACAAATACAAACATTATCTGGGCGTGGTGGTGCACACCTGAAATTTCAGCTACTCGGGAGGCTGAGGCAGAAGTATTGCTTGAACTCAGTAGGTGGAGGTTGCAGTGAGCCGAGATTGCGCCATTGCACTCCAGCCTGGGCAATAAGAGTGAAACTCCATCTCAAAAATAATAATAATAATAAAGTCTTATTTTTTATGCAAGTTATATGTATGTTATTGAAATATAACTTATATACAAAGAAACACAAACCATATTGTATAACTCAGTGGTTTTACATAAAAGAGCATACTCATGTGACCAATGCCAGATCAATACATAAGACATGACCAGCATCCCAGACATCCGCTCACGCCCCTTCCACACTCCCTCCTTCCAAGGGAACCACTATCTTTTTACTATTATGATTATTATACTTTAAGTTCTGGGATACATGTGCAGAATGCACAGGTTTGTTACATAGGTATACCCGTGCCATGGTGGTTTGCTGCAGCCATCATCCCGTCATCTACATTGGGTATTTCTCCTAATGCTATCCCTCCCCTAGCCCCCCAGACCCCAACAGACCTTGGTATGTAATGTTCCCCTCCTTGTGTCCATGTGTTCCCATTGTTCAACTCCCACTTATGAGTGAGAACATGTGGTGTTTGGCTTTCTATTACTGTGTTAGTTTGCTGAGAATGATGGTTTCCAACTTCATCCATGTCCCTGCAAAGGACATGAACTCACCATTTTTTATGGCTGCATAGTATTCCATGGTGTATATGTGCCACATTTTCTTTATTCGGTCTGTCACTGATGAGCATTTGGGTTGGGGAACCACTATCTTAACTTCCAACACCATAAGATTGGTTTTTCCTGCTTTAAAACTTTATGTAAGTAGAATCATCCCATGCATCCTCTTCTGTACCTGGCATCTTTTATTCAACATTTTGTTGATGCAATTCATCCATGTTGTTGCTTGTAGTTGTAGATTGTTTAGTCTTATTCCTGGGAAGTATTTCATTGTATGAATTTACCACAATTTATTTACCCATTCTACTGTTGATGGATACTTGAGTAATTTTCAAGTAGTTTTTGACTATTATGAATAATATTGCTATGAGTATTCTCATGCCTTTCTTCTGGTGAGTGTATGTATGCATTTCTGTTGAAATATACCTAGGAATGAAATTGATGGGCATGGGATATGCATACTTAAGTAGATATTGCCAATTTCCCAAGTACTTATACCAATTTATACTCTTACTGGAAAGACATGAATGTTGCATTTGCTCTGTATTTTTGCCAACATTTGATGTCTTTTTAATCTTAGCCATTCTCATTGGCAGTGTGCTCTTTCGTAAATCTGATTAGTGTCACTTCCTACTTAGTGGCCTTCGATGGCTTCCCATTGAATTTAAAACAAAACCCAGACACCTAAATGTGGCTCTGCCTACCTTCTCCAATGTCATCTCATACCACTCTTTTTCCTTTCTACAATGGTCTTTTCCTTCTTAAAATCCATCAAGCTCTTTCCCAGCTCTGGATCTGCACACTGCTTTCCTCTGCCTGGAAAACTTTTCTCCATTCACCTTCTCTCCCACCCTTTTGCTAGCCTTCCTCCCTACCCCTCCTATCTCAGATTTAATGTCTGTCCTTAGGAAGGAAGTCCCTGACCCCTCCTTCCTGTTCTTATTCTCATCATAGGGCTACCACATGGCACTGATCACAGTTTATAGGTACATACTCATCTGCTTGGTTTTTTTGTTTGTTCCTCTCTTTAGAGTATAAAGTTCATGAAAACAAGGAGCCTCACTACTTCATAAGCCACTCTAGTGCCTGTGCCTGCCAGACAGTGCTTGGCATATACTGGGCATTCATCAAATGTTTTTTGAAGGAATGAATGAATGAATCCAGTCTATTTCAGACAATGTGTAATATATATATATTTTTTTCTTTCTTTCTTTCTTTTTTTTTTTGAGATAGGGTCTTGCTCTGTCGCCCAAGCTGGAGTGCAGTGGTGTGATCATGGCTTGCTGCAACCTTGACCTCCTGGGCTCAAGCGATCCTCTTGCCTTAGCTTCCCTAGTAGTTGAGACTATGGGCACGAACCATCATGCCCAGCTAATTATTATTATTATATTTTTTTTTTTGTAGAAACGGGAGTCTCACTGTGTTGTCCAGGCTGGTCTCAAACTCCTTGCCTCAGGGGATCCTTCCTCCTCAGCTTCCTAAAGTGCTGGGATTACAGGTGTGAGCCACCGTGCCCAGCCAAAGTAATGTCAAATATCACCTTTGGGGATGGAGTTTTGACACTCACTGAAGATGCACGAAAAACATGGCCAAAAGTGGACATGGTAAGGGCCTGAGTGGCAGACCAAGCAATGCATAGACAGGCAGGCAGCTTAGAGCTTGTCTGTGAGCCAGGAGCCCCGAGAAAAAAGCATCAGGGGGAACCCAAAGAGGGCTCTTGAAGAAGCAGAGTATGGCTTAAATCCTGGGGGAGGGTTTGGGTCTTCTAGGAAATATATTTTTTGTTTGTTTGTTTGTTTGTTTTAGCCAGAGTCTTAATGCTATTGCTAGGGCTGGAGTGTAGTGGTGCGATCTCGGCTCACTGTAACCTCCACTTCCCGAGTTCAAGGGATTCTCCTACCTCAGCCTCCCAGGTAACTGGGATTACAGGTGTGCACCACCACACAAAGCTATTTTTTTGTATTTTTTAGTAGACACAGGGTTTCATGATATTGGCCAGGCTGGTCTCGAACTCCTGACCTCAGATGATCAACTCGCCTCAGCCTCCCAAAGTGCTGGGATTCCAGGTGTGAGCCACCACACCTGGCCTAGGAAATGAATTTTTAAAAATAAACACACAGCCCTCCATGTCTCCAAAAAGCACCCTAATGTTTTCCAGGAGAGAGTGCCCATAGAAATCAGCTGGCTCAGATCCTGAAGCCAGTAACTTTGGTGTGAGAAAGAATATGCTTCTAATATTCTAACATTTCAATAACAATGGAGACAGAATTTGATAACATGAAAAATAGCATTCCTTGGAAGGAATTTGAGAATACATTAATTATCATAAATTGTTAATTTTGTTCATTTCTGAAATATGGTCATCCTCTCTTGTGTGAACCTGGTTTCCCTCTATTGTCTACTCAATTAAATAGCACCTGTCTGACAACCATGGCTATATATTTCCTACTGGACTGGAAAGGCTGAACATGCTTTATGTGTGAATAGAATAGAAAAGCACAGAGCATTCCAATGAGAGCAGGAGCAGGATTTATTGTTATTTCATTTAAAATGCCATATTAACTTTCCAGATAATTGGGAAACATTCATCCTCCATGACATATGCATTTAGAAGGTTTACTTTGGCTCCAGTAATCCTACTGATTTTTAGCCACAAAACTGTTTCAAATCCTGAGCTACATGCTCAACAAATCTTAGCACTATATAAATGAGCATTTCTGCAAGGCGTCTGGTCTTTTAAATTAAATGTATTCATTTTATTGTGTAAAACATCTAATTTCAGGGAAAAAAATGGTGACAGTTCATATCAGTAAAGTTTTTTCTTTTAACAGACAGGGTCTCATTCTGTCATCCAGGCTGGAGTGCAGTGGCATGATCATATCTCACTGCAGCCTCAACCTTCTGGGCTTGAGGTCCTCTCGCCCGGGCCGCCCAAAGTGCTGGGATTACAGGTGCAAGCCACTCTGCCCAGCCCTCAGTGAACTCTTGAGGGTCTCCTGGATGCTCAGGATACAAATATGTCCAAGCAGGTCAAAGAGCTTATATATTTAATGGCCAAGAGACAGATAAACAGGCAATTGCAGTAAAATGTACTTAGGGCTCCAATAGGGGTAATTATAGTTGTTGTGGGATCCCATAGGAGTAGTCTACCCCAGACTTGGTGGAAATGGGGAGTGTCAGTCAAAACCTCTAGGCAGCTGTTCTTTCTTACTCAATCTCACTCCTTGCAGAAGTAGTCCCAATATCTTGGCTGTAATGTACCCACAGTAGTTCTCTTACCCCTCTCTGCAAATTATATTTATATAACTGCTATTTGCACACTAAAGGTGTGAGGTGTAAAGGGGAAAACATAATATAGCAGCCAAGAGTGTAGACTCTGATCAGACAGCCTGAGTTGGAATCTCAACTGCTGCTTATCTGTAACACCCTATTTAACTCTCTATGCCTCCGTTTCCTCGTCTCTGTGAAGATTAAATGATTTTTCATGAGTAAAATCATAGAGCACTGCCTGACATGTAGTAAGTGCTCAGTGAGAATTCTATTATTCCATGAGTGTCTTGTCTGTTTCACTACATTGTCAGTTTCATAGCAGCAGTTATTATCATATTTATCTTTGTGTCCTACCCATGGGCTCCATGGGCCTAAACCATTCTTCAACCCCTCCAGTGTCTAGCATGGTCCCCTATGCACTACAAGTGGGATAAAAAAAAAAGTTCACTGAATTGGTGAGGGCCTACAGGTGGCATGTGGACCAAATCTGAGTTCCCTAGGATCATTTTTAAAATGCAGAGACACCATCATTTATATCAAATGCTTACTTAGATACACTATGACCAAATGATACCGATTTTTTTTTTTATCATTGTTGTTAGTTAAGTTCAGTTACCTAATACTTACTGAGCACTTACTACATGCTGGGCACTTAGTTAAGCATGTTACACAAATCATGTTCTTAAGTCTCACTTAAAATTTACAAGTCACTTTTGTACTCTTATAGGAAGCCGGAGAAATGGCCATACATCCATTTTTCCTGGCACCAAAAATAAAATATTGTTAAATTTTATACTACATATGTACAATACAGTTAGATTATATATTATTTCAAAGCCATTTTGTTCTGAAAACTTGCTATAATTACAGTGGTATTGTAATTCTCCATGTTATAATTGTAAAATTACCATGTGCATAGAGGGGAGATTCCTTTGTACCCTCATAATAGGAGTCTTCTCCAGGACTCTCAAGGGAGCACATACACAAATGCACAGTCAGCTACGTTGCTAGAATATGTTGTACAGGTCAAACCATAATTAAAATAATTATTATTTATGTAGCACCGTAAATGTATCCACTGTTTCAGTCATAATCACAGCAGAGACAGAAAACAGCAATTATATAATCCAGTCAACTCCAGCAAATGCATGTCAGCCAAGATCCCAGCAGAGAATATCTGAGAATTAATGTGAAGCAAAAATAACAGGCATATGGAATCACACTCTATTCCTGGGTTTCCATTCTCTTCATTTTTGTGGGTTTCCATCTATTCATTTACTCCTTCATTCATTCATTCACTCATTCAACCTAGTTTCTATGTTGCTTACCATGTGCCTGCTGTTTGCTAAGAACAAATATCTACAAGAATAAGAAATGGGCTGGGTGCAGTGGCTTATGCCTGTAATCCCAGCACTTTGGGAGGCTGAAGCGGGCAGATCACTTGAGGTCAGGTGTTCAGGTCAGGTGTTCCTAACAGTGAATCAACCCAAAAGTATTTATTAACCACTACTAGGGTCTGAATATGTCCCCCAAAATTCATATGTCAAAACTTAATTGCCAATGTGATAGTATTAAGAGCTAGAGACTTTAGGAGGTGAGGAGGCCTTGAGGATGGAGCCCTCATGAATACGATTAATACCTTTATAGAAAAGGCTTCAGAAAGCTCCCTGGGTCTTTTGCCCTCCTTCCACCATGTGAGGACGCAGCAACAAGGTGCCATCTTGGAAGCAGACAGCAGCTTCCAAGATGGTGAGCTTCCCTCACCAGACAGGGATCCTGCCAGTGCCTTGATCTTGGACTTCTTAGCCTCTAGAACTGTGAAAAATAAATTTTTGTTATTTATAAATTACCCAGTCTAAAGTATTTTGTTATAGCAACCTGAACTGACCAGCCTGGCCAACATGGTAAAACTCTGTTTCTACTAAAAATACAAAAATTAGCCGGGCATGGTGGCAAACGCCTGTTATCCTAGCTATTAAGGAGGCTGAGGCAGGAGAATCACTTGAACCCGGGAAGCAGAGGTTGCAGTGAGCTGAGATGGCACCACTGCACTCCAGTCAGGGTAACAGAGCGAGACTCCGACTCAAAAAAAAACAAAAAAAGAAAAGAATAAGAAACAGTCCCTGCCTTCAGGGAGTTCTCGGTTCCAGAAGAAGAAAGACAAAGATAAGTACACTCAGAGCCTGCCCCCAGGGGACTTATAATCAAATAGGACTGACTGGCATATATGCAAATAACCCTAACATGGCTGTCATGTGAAACGATAACAACCAGCAAACTCTTACTACATGTGAGACACTGGGCTGGATGTTTTATATATGTTATTTTATTTTATTTATTTTTATGTTTTTTGTGTGTGTGTGTGACAAGGTCTTCCTCCTCACCCAGGCTGGAGTGCAGTGGTGCGATCGCAGCTCACTGCAGCCTTGACCTCCCGGACTCAAGTGATCCTCCCACCTCAGCCTCCCAAGTAGCTGAGACAACAGATGTGTGCTATGAAGACCAACTAATTTTTCTTTTCATTTTTTGTAGAGATGGGGGTCTCCTTATGTTGCCCAGGCTGGTCTCAAACTCCTGGCCTCAAGCAATCCTCCCATCTCTGCCTCCCAAAGTGCTGGGATTACAGGCATGAGCCACCATGCCCAGCAGAGGGAAATTTATTTAGAGAGAAAAGAGGACATTCACTTGGTGTTCTTCAACAGCTAACCCAGATGACCAAAACCGTCTTTCAGAAGCTCTTTACATATCCTGCAACAGCAAAAAAAAAAAGGTGTTTATACAATGCCCTGTTTCAAACAATAAGCCTCTAATGCAGAATTAATGTCAAATGAAGTACAAAATATTTAATCACTATCCTTTTCTACCATGTTCTCTCTCAATTTACATAACATCCTGATCTTTTACTTACCAAAATCTCAGTTGACACAAAAAGTAGGCAGGGCAGGTAAAATTATCTTCACATTGGCCGGGTGTGGTGGCTCACACCTGTAATCCCAACACTTTGGGAGGCCGAGGCGGGTGGATCACCTGAGGTCAGGAGTTCAAGACTGGCCTGCCCAACATGGTGAAACTCTGTCTCTACAAAAATACAAAAATTAGCCAGGCATGATGGCGTGTGCCTGTAATCCCAGCTACTTGGAGGCTGAGGCGGGAGAATCGCTTGAATCAGGGAGGCAGAGGTTGCAGTAAGCTGAGATCACACCATTGTGCTCCAGCCTGGGCAACAGAGCGAGACTCTGTCCACCCCCCCAAAAAAGTGACCTTTCATGTCATGGATGGGAAAACTGAGGCTTAGAAAAGTTAAATGACCTACCCCAGACACAGCACCAGTGACGATATTAGGCTAAAACATAGCTCTCCAACTCCCCGAAGATTGACCCCTTCCACCAAGTCTGGTGATTCCTGACCCCTTAACTCTGGGATCCAGTGAGGACCCCTCTCTGCTTTTGTATGAATGGTTTACACAAGCATTTGCCCCCTAATGGGCCATCAAAGATATGGCTAACATCAAACACTATGACTTCACAGTTAACCAAATGTAAATAAAGTGGAAATCTGCTACCAAACATCCTAAAAAACAAACACAAACCCAATAACTTTTGAACTCTATTTTTATTCAAAATTGGACTTGAATTTGTTCTCTTATTGAGTGTTCTCCCAACAGTGAATCAATCCAAAAGTATTTATTAACCACTACTAGGGTCTGAATATGTCCCCCAAAATTTATATGTCAAAACTTAATTGCCAATGTGATAGTATTAAGAGCTAGAGACTTCAGGAGGTGAGGAGGCCATGAGGATGGAGCCCTCATGAATATGATTAATACCCTTATAGAAAAGGCTTCAGAAAGCTCCCTGGGTCTTTTGCCCTCCTTCCACCATGTGAGGACGCAGCAACAAGGTGCCATCTTGGAAGCAGACAGCAGCCCTCACCAGACAGGGATCCTGCCAGTGCCTTGATCTTGGACTTCTTAGCCTCTAGAACTGTGAAAAATAAATTTCTGTTATTTATAAATTACCCAGTCTAAGGTATTTTGTTATAGCAACCTGAACTGACTAAGACAACCATTCACCATGCAGGTAGAGAGCCAATTATAAGAAGTCATCCCCGACCTCAAGGAGTCTGAGTCTAATTGGGGGAAATGATGAACACAGAAGAAAGGATCAGTAAGTAATGTCGACTGTGATAGTGTCTGAAGGGAAAACTAGGCTCAGGATGTAGATAAACAAGCCACCCCGCTGAGGTGTATCCATTAGAGCTGTGCTGGTTGAGCCCTCCAGAGGACAGAGATCAGCCCTCTCTACAATAGTCTGTAGTCTTCATGCCTCACTATCCTGGTATACTGAAATCTCCTTAAGTGAGGAGGTACACGTCTTTATTCTCACAGCTTTATTGTAGTGAGTTGTCAAAGAGTGTGGCCTCTGGAGCTAGACTCTCTAGGTTTGAATCCTGGCTCTATAACTCACAGATTCTGTAACCTTGAACACGTTATTTAAACTCTTTTTTTTTTTTTGGAGACAGAGTCTTGCTCTGTCGACCAGGCTAGAGTGGCAGTGGCGTGACCTCGGCTCATTGCAACTTCTGCCTCCCAGGCTCAAGCGAGTCTCATGCCTCAGCTTCCCAAGTAGCTGGGATTACAGGCGTGCACCACCACGCCTGGATAATTTTTGGTGTGTGTGTGTGTGTGTGTGTGTGTTTTAGTAGAAATGGGGTTTCACCATGTTGGCCAGGTTGGTCTTGAACCGCTGACTCAGGTGATCAACCTGCCTCAGACTCCCACAGTGCTGGGATTACAAGTGTGAGCCACCACACCCGGCCTATTTAAACTCTTTATGGCCAAGTTTCCTCATCTGTAAAACAAGTACCATTTCACCGGGTTCTCATGAGGAGTAAATGAATTATTAAGTACTACATGTCAAGATTCTAGAAAAATGGCTGATACACATTAAATGTTCCATACATAATAACTAATAATTCAGTGGTTTGTGCTTGGTCAAGTTCTGTCTGTCAAACAGAGTATAAAGTGATAAGAACAAAAGTGTTGTTGTTGTTGTTGTTTGAGATAGGATCTCACTTTGTCACCCAGGCTGATCACGGTGTTATCACAGCTTACTACAGCCTCGAACTGTCAGACACAAGTGATCCTCCCACTTCAGCCTCCCAAGTAGCTGGGACCACAGGTGGCTGCCAACACAGCTGGCTGCCACCACAGCTGGCTGATTTTTGTATTTTTTTGTAGAGATAGTGTTTCACCATGTTGGCCAGGCTGGCCTCCAACGCCTGACCTCAAGCAATCCACCCACCTCAGCCTCCCAAAGTGTTAGGATTACAGGCGTGAGCCACTGCTCCCAGCCAAGAGCAGGTTTTAATGGCTAAGACTTTTGAACATACTGATTTAGCAGTCTTTATTGAGCATCTATGTGCCATTGGGGATACGATGGTTAACACGCTAGACCAGGGCCCTTGAGGAACAAGCAAAGATATGAGATATAGTAGAAGATAGAGTTTCCCTTCATCATGAAAACTGATCATTTTGAGTCTCTTTTAAAAAAATTATTAGACTTTACTTTTTAGAGCAGTTTTAGGTTTACATAAAAATTGAGCAGATAGTACAAAGAGTTTCCATATACTCCCACCTCCCCTAGTTTTCCCTATTATTAACATCTTGAATTAATGTGGTACATTTGTTACAATTGATGAACCCATATGAATATATTGTTATTAACAAAAGCCATAGTGATTTTTTTTTTTTTAATGGAGACTCGCTCTGTCACCCAGGCTGGAGTGCAGTGGTGCGATCTCAGCTCACTATAACCTCCGCCTCCGGGCTGAAGCAATTCTCCTGAGTCAGCCTCCCGAGTAGCTGGGATTACAGGTTGTGTGCCACCATGCCTGATTAATTTTTGTATTTTTAGTAGAGACAGAGTTTCACCATGTTGGCCAGGCTGGTCTCAAACTCCTGACCGCAAGTGATTCTCCTGCCTCAGCCTCCCAGAATGCTGGGATTACAGGTGTGAGCCACTACACTTGGCCAAGGCCATAGTTTATATTAGGATTCACTCTTTGTGTTGTGCAGTTCTATGGGTTTTGACAAATGCATACCATCATATATCCACCACTGTAATATTACACAGAATAGTGATGCTTCACCCACATCCATTCCTCCCTCCCTCCTCCCCAACCCCTGGCAACCACTGATCGTTGTACTGCCTCTAAGCTTTTCCTTTTCCAGAATGTCGTATATGTGGAATCATAAAGTATGTATATGTAGCCTTTATAGACTAGCTACTTTTAGAAATATGCATTTGAGTTTCCTCCATGTCTTTTCATGAGTTGATAGCTCATTTCCTTTTTATCACCGCATAACATTCCATTTTATGGATGTACTACCATTTACTCATTCACCTCTCAAAGGACATCTTGACTGTTTCCAGTTTTGGGCAATTATGAATAAAGCTGCTATGAATATCAATGTGCAACTTTTTGAGTAGACATAAGTTTTTAATTCATTTGGGTAAAAACCCAGGAGCACAATTGCTAGATCATGTAGTAGGACTGTTTAGCTTTGTAAGAAACTGCCAGACTGTCCTCCATTTTTGCATTTACAACCGGGAATGAATGAGAGTTCCTGGTGCTCCACATCCTCACCCAGCATTTGGTGGTGTCAGTGTTTTTTAAAATATGTTTTTACCATTCTAATAGGTGTGCAGTGATATCTCATTGTTGTTTTAATTTGCAATTCCTTAATGGCATATAATGTATTGCATCATTTCATGTTTGTTCCATCTGCATATCTTTTTTTGTGAGGTGTCTGTTCAGCTCTTTTGCCCATTTTTAATTAAAATCTTTAATTGCTGAGTTTTAAGGGTTCTTGGTATATTTTGCTTACAAATTCTTTATCAGATATATATACATATATGTATATATGTGTGTGTGTATATATATGTGTATATATATGTGTGTGTATATATATATGTGTGTATATATATATGTGTGTGTGTATATATATATATATATATATATATATATGTTTTGAGATGGAGTCTTGCTCTGTCGCCAAGACTGGAGTGGAGTGGCACGATCTCGGCTCACTGCAACCTCCACCTCCCGGGTTTAAGCAACTCTCCTGCCTCAGCCTCCCAAGTAGCTGAGATTACAGACACCCACCACCACACCTAGCTAATTTTTGTACTTTTAGTAGAGATGGGGTTTCATCATCTTGGCCAGGCTGTTCTTGAACTCCTGACCTCGTGACCCACCTACCTCGGTCTCCCAAAGTGCTGGGATTACAGGCATGAGCCACTGAGCCTGGCCTAAATTCTTTATCAGATACACGTTTTACAAAGAATTTCTCCCAGTCCTGTCTTTTCATTCCCTCAAGAGTCATACTGTGGCCAGACACACCTCTAATCCCAGCAATTTTGGAAGCTGAGGTGGTGGATTGCTTGGGCCCAGGTGTTTAAGACCCGTTTGGCAACATGGCAAAACCCTGTCTCTACCAAAAAAAATATAAAAATACAAAAACAAAAAACAAAAATTTACTGGGCATGGTGGCACACACCTGTAATCCCAACTACTCGGGAGGCTGAGGTGGCAGAATTGCTTGAGCCCTGGAGGTCTAGGTTGCAGTGAGTCATGATCATGCCACTGCACTCCAAACTGGGCAACAGAGTGAGACCCTGTTTCAATTTATTTATTTATTTTAAAGAAGAGTGATATTGTTTTGAATGCAGGTTAATAGTCCTTAATCCCCTGAGGTCGGTGTTGCCCAGTGCCGTAACTTTAGGACTACCTTCTTTCACAAAATAGATGAGAAAGAAAAAAACAGAGTGGCTCACGCCTGTAATCCCTACATTTTGGGAGGCTGAGGCAGGTGGATCACTTGAGGTCAGGAGTTCAAGACCAGCGTGGCCAACATAGTGAAACCCATCTCTACTAAAAAATACAAAAATTAGCCAGGCATGGCAGCAGGTATCTGTAGTCCCAGCTACCTGGGAGGCTGAAGCAGGAGAATCACTTGGACCTGGGAGGTGGAGGTTGCAGTGAGCCGAGATTGCACCACTGCACTCTAGCCTCGGCAACGGAGCAAGACTCCATCTCAAAAGAAAAAAAAAAAGAAAGAAAGAAAAGAAAGGAGAAAACAGAAAAAAAATCCTGAAGACCTCAGAACAGTCTCTAAGTGCTTACTTGTGTATGTTCATAGCCATGCTGATGCTGACAACAAATCCAAAAGGATCACACCAAACATTTTTTCAATTAAAAATTATAATAAATAACGTAAGGTAATACATAGGCTAATTAGCTTGATTTAGCCACTCCAAATTTCAAAACATTATGTTGTATACCATAAATATATATAATTTTTATTTGTCAATTAAAAAATAGAAGATAAAATAAAATAATTAGATAAATAGGCTCAAAAACATTTAAGAAATTACACGTGAATGGGGCTTCATTAAAAAAAATTCCATCCTAGCCAGGCACGGTGGTTTATGCCTGTAATCCCAGCACTTTGGGAGGCCAAGGCGGGTGGATCACCCGCGGTGAGGAGTTCGAGACCAGTCTGGCCAAGATGGTGAAACCTCATCTCCACTGAAAATATAAAAATTAGCCAGGCGTGGTGGTGGGCACCTGTAATCCCAGCTACTTGGGAGGCTGAGGCAGAGAACTGCCTGAACCTGGGAGGTGGAGGTTACAGTGAGCTGAGATCGTGCCACTGCACTCCAGCCTGGGTAGTAAAGCAAGACATCATCTCAAAAAAAAAGAAAAAAAATTCCATCCTAAGTAAATCTTTGGGAATAAAGGCTAGGTTTTTTTCCCCCCTGCTTTTATGTCTATTGAGTTTCTTCGCTTTAGAATGAGCCTCTGTATTAATAAGATCCTCTGGGATCATATCCACAAAAGGGTATTAAATCCTTGAAGGGTTGTTATAAATCTTCTGTCTTGGCCACACTAATAGAAATCCAGCCTAGGAACACCTTCCTCACCCCTGAGCCCCTTCCCTAAGGAACTCTACAGTGTCAGTCAGTCATCCAAATCAATGACTTTACCCATCACCTACAGGCAGCCAGTCTGCCTGGCTGAACCGTGGCAGTCATTCTGCCTCAGAAATAACTCTGATGGACAACCCGGGCAGGGAGGAATATGGGAAATTATAAGAAGGACCTAGGCATGCAGGTAGACGAGCTGAAAGTTTTCCAGGAACATTTGAAACACTCTTTTTTACACTTGAGACAAGTGACATGGTTTTCTTAATGAGCACATGCAGCCAAAATCCCAGTTCATACACTGGAAGGAAAAGTCTCATAGAACAAGCAGCAGACCTCTGAGGAATGGATTCAGAAACAATTCCAGACCCAGAATGTGAAAAGTTAGCTTTAAATACCCTGCTCTCAGACCACCCAGGAATGGTATCCAGACCTCATCCTGGCCTCTAGAGAATTCCCAGGGCCACCTGTCAAAGTGGCTTGTCAGGCATGGATAAAAATGCCGTCGGGGGAAGGAAAATGCAACATAAAGCCTGCTAGCAGAGGAAATATGAAGAATAGTATTTTCTACATGACTGCGCTAAAGGGTTCATTTAAAGAAAAAAAACACTTCTAACTATTAGGGAAAATTCCAGGTTAACTGTACTTAAAAAAAAAAAAAAAAGCCCAAAAATCTAGTAAATATTTTGCTGGGAAATTCACACTTAAAGAAATGGTCTTTCAGGCCCCTGGGGAGAAGGCATTAAGCTGACACATTTTTCAAATCAAAATGGCTGCTCTAAAAACATAAACCTTCAAAATGAACACCACAGAGAGCCCCTTTCTTCCTGTGCTGAGCACGCTCACTACCCACTCGGAGCGTCCTGTGCCAAGGCGAAGTCAAACCCCATAGAAACCTGATCCCCACTGTGGAGAAAACTGTGCAGTGCCCTTGTTTTCTGTTGTGCTTTGTTTTGTATTTCAGATGTGCTGGTCACATCTGTTCTTTATCTCCCTTCTTCCACTGTGATTTTGTTTACAGGATCCCAGAACAATGGGGACTGCAGAATCTCCACACAGATGACAGGAGACAAGGCTCTCAGGGGGTAGTCACTGTCTGCAAAACGTGGAGCCAAAGGCGTGGTTTTCAGAGTAGCTGCCAACACTCCAAGTTACTCAGGCTCATGGACCAGGAATGACTGGAAAGGAGACTGCCTTGTCTGGGGAAGATCCAGACCCACAGATGCAATTTTTTGAAAATAATCTCTTTACATTGGCCTGCCCATCTCCTCTCTCTGCTTAGAAGTTTTTGTGTTCTGTAAGGAGCCTTCTAATGGGCTTCTGTCTGCCTGGGCATCTGTCCCTTTGGTTCTCCCAGTCTGCTCTCTGTCTCTTTCGTTTCTTTCATCCCTGGATTCCAGGAAGTCAAGGTCAGGGCAGCTTACCAGTCCCTAAACACCATTATTTTGGCAGGATGCTTTGGCAGTGGAATGAATGCCTACAGAAGGCCTCACCTAGTCACCCACAAATTCATGAACACAGCTGTGACTTTTCGAAGCAGAAGCCAGGCTCTTAGTCTTTGTTTTTTATCTTTTTTTTTTTTTTGAGACGGAGTCTCACTCTGTCGCCTAGGCTGGAGCGCGGTGACACCATCTTGGCTCACTGCAACCTCCGCCTCCTGGGTTCAAGCAGTTCTCCTGCCTCAGCCTCCCGAGTAGGTGGGATTACAGGCACCCACCACTACACCTGGCTAAGTTTTGTATTTTTAGTAGAGATGGGGTTTCACCATCTTGGCTAGGCTGGTCTTGAACTCCTGACCTCATGATCTGCCCACCTCGGCCTCCCAAAGTGCTGGGACTAGAGTTGTGAGCCACCGCACCTGGCCTGTTTTTCATCTTATTTTTAAAAGTCATATGTCGAGCAAGAAAAAATCTAGACTACAATGTTACTCAAACTGTGGGTTGCTAACAGACAGTGCTCCTCATGGCTCTTACTACTGGTCAGTGGAGAAACGAAGAAATTGAGAGAATGCATTTAGAAAATTTCATAGTGCTTTCACAGAATAATCTTATGTCTCTTGAATCTAATAATAAAAATTGGGGAGCCTATATTTTACATGTCTTTGGTTTGCTATTTCACTTTTCTATTTATTCATTTTTAGTATATTTATAAGAATGTCAGTCCATAATGGCATGGAAATAATTCAAGAAGAAGGAAACCCTATCACACATAGTATGAAAAGCAAACCACAGACGATACAAAAAAAGAAAGAAAAAAACCCCACCAAACACTCATTTAGCCATTACCCAGCCTTTGTCAAAACTTAACATTTTACCATGTTTGCCTTTGCTTTTTTAATTTTTATTGATTGGTTGATTGATTGAGACAGACTCTCACTTTATCACCCAGGCTAGAGTACAGAGGCCCACATGGCTCATTGCAGCCTCAACCTCCTGAGCTCAAGGGATCCTCACACCTCAGCCTCCCAATTAGCTGGGACTAAAGCTCATGCCACCATGTTTGGCTAATTAAAAATTTTTTTTTTGTAGAGACAGGGTCTCACTATGTTGTCCAGGCTGGTCTCAAACTCATGTGATCCTCCCACCTTGGCCTCCCAACGTGCTGGGATTATAGGCATGAGCCATCGCACCTGGACATTGCCTTTTTTTCTTTTTGTTTTTTGAGACGGAGTTTAGCTCTGTCACCCCCAGGCTGGAGTGCAGTGGCCCAATCTTGGCTCACTGCAACCTCCGCCTTCCTAGTTCAAGCAATACTCCTGCCTCAGCCTTTGGAGTAGCTGGGACTACAGGCATGCATCACCATGCCCAGCTAATTTTTGTATTTTTAGTAGAGACAGTGTTTCACCATGTTGACCAGGCTGGTCTTGAACTCTTGACTTTAAGTGATCCGCCTGTCTTGGCTTCCCAAAGTGCTGGGATTACAGGCGTGAGCCACCATGCCCAGCCTAGCCATTGCCTTTTTTAAAGAGATTAAAAATTACACATTTTTCCTCACCTTTCCTCTCTTCCACCCTTCTCTTTACCCTTCCCTCCCTCTTCATTCTCTTTCTTTTCCCCCTCTTCCTCCTCTCTTCCATTCTCCTTCTACCCACCCCACTTCTCTTCTATTCCCTCCCCTCCCTCCTTCATCTGCCTTCCACTTCTCACTTCCCTACACTTCTACCTCCCTTCTCTCTTCTCCCCCTCCCTCTAATTTTTAGGTAAATTGAGCATGGTAGACCTCCAAGGTTGGGAGACAGAGGAATCCACAGTGGCCCAGCATGAGGAAGCAGAGCCTGGGCAGGATGCATAAGTGGGATGCCAGGTGAAGGGATGTGGGGTGTCAGCACCCAGGAGAGGTGAGCAAGTTGTCCATGAAGCAGGGCAGCCTCTGGCATGGGAAGTCAGGACTCAAACAGGAGAGAAAGCCTGTCACATGGGAGAATGAGATGGGATATTAGCCGTACTCCAGAGGATTGATCAAATAAATAAATGTGATAAGAATAATGACAGCCAGGTCTCTATGGAAATAAGGAAAACTAGGATAAATTCTGAATTGTTGAACCAGGATTAGATGTGTTGGTGAAAACTTAAAGTTTTTCATATATAGAGATCAATGAATAATATAGTTTTAAATGTGTATATATGCATATACATTTCTATTCCCTAGCTCCGTGTGCTGAGAGCAGCGACACCCCATGAGCAACGAACACACCTAGTGCTCAGATCTGGTTTCTAAATATTGTTTTTCACTAAAAGGAATGAGGACTTCTTGGAGAGCTGGCAGATTCTAGAGTTAAGACTGAGAATGTACACGATGAGCCTCGAACATCTTGTACCAGAAATCAAGACAGTACTCCAACAATGATAAGGATCTGTCAAAGGACACAGAAGTGAACTAGAATGGGCTTCCCCTGGCCGGTGTGGTCAGGATTTGAACATTAAATTAAATAATTATAGTAACAAATTATAATCTATTTGCTAAAATAGAAATCATGAGCCCATTCAGATGTACATTAAAACATGAGTAAATTAAGAGTTTGAAGGGATGGGACATTTACATAGTTATTCATTATAAAGGAAAAGAGAGTCTCTTTACAGTGAAAAAGCAGGCAGACACCACAGTAATCATGTGATCCAGCTGAACATCATCATTGCTTGAGCCCAAGAGTTTGAGCCTGCAGTGAACTGCGATCACATCACTAGACTCCAACCTGAGTGACAGACCAAGATCCTATCTCTAAAACAACAACATTATTCTGGTTTCTTAGAGTGTGTTAAAAAAAATTATACAAAATGAACATCATCAGTGTTAATTAAATAAAACTTAATAGGAGGGCATTGGTTCAGACTGGGCTCCTACCCTAGGCCTAACAGACCAAAATGGAGTTAAACCAATCCAAAACTAAGTTGTTTATCTGACCTTCCACGAAACCAGGAAAGAAAAATAGCCAAATCCCTAAACAGGCCAGTTTTATACAGCATGATAAGGAAGTCCCCTCTGCTTTAACCCTTACAAAAAGGTAACCTGGACCGGGTGTGGTGGCTCACGTCTGTAATTTCAGCACTTTAGGAAGCCGAGGTGGGTGGATCGTTTGAGACCAGGAGCTTGAGACCAACCTGGCCAACATGGTGAAACCCCACCTCTACTAAAAATACAAAAATTAGCCGGGTGTGGTGGCACACACCTGTAGTCCCAGCTACTGTGGAGTCTGAGGCATAAGAATCGCTGGAACCCAGGAGGAGGAGGTTGCAGTGAGCCAAGATCATGCCACTGCACTCCAGCTGGGCTACAGAATGAGACTTTGTCTCAAAAAAAAAAAAAAGAAAGAAAGAAAGAAAAGGGAAAAAAGTAACCTGAAGTAACTTGACATTGGTCAATCAGCTTTATTTCTATTGTTCTGTTTCCTTGTTCTCACCTTACAAAACCCACTTCTCTTTTGCCCCCTGCCAATCTATTCTTCTATTTTGTAGAATAGAGGCTATCTTAACTCATAAATTCCAAATAAAAGCCAATTAGGTCTATAACTAAACTCATGATTTTGTCTTTTGACATCAGTAATGGGACAAATTGAAACTGTGCACCATTGGTACCATACAATGAGAAGTACACGACATCACTTCTGTGATCATCCTGCTACATGAATCTAATCACAAGGAAATATCAGAAAAACCCAAATTGAAGGGCATTTTACAAAATAAGCTAACTACAAGCTTCAAAATTATCAGGGTGATAAAAGTCAATAGAAGACCAAGGAGTCTTTCTTTTTCATGTATATATTCTCCAATTTAAAACTTTTAATTAAAAAGTAAACTTTAATGTCGAAAATGCAAACTTGGGGAAGACAGAAAAGATCACACACAAGGCTGTCACTTCACACTTGGAAGGTTGCACAGCGGCCAGGCAGAGGCGCTCCTCACTTCCCAGATGAGGTGGCCGGGCAGAGGCGCTCCTTACTTCCCAGACGGTTGGCAGCCAGGCAGAGGTGCTCCTCGCTTCCCAGACGGTTGGCGGCCAGGTAGAGGCGCTCCTCACATCCCAGTCAGTTGGCGGCCAGACAGAGGCGCTCCTCACTTCCCAGACGGGGCAGTGGCCACTTCCCAGATGGTTGGCGGCCGGGCAGAGGCACTGACCAAGGAACCTTTCTATAATGGAGTAGGTTAAAGGAACATGATAAACTAAACATAATGCTTGATTTGGAATTGAATCCTTTTGATCTAAGTGGCAAAACTTGAATGGGATGTGAATATGAGATACTAGCAATGTCAATATTAATTTCATCTTTTTTTTTTTTTTTCTGATGAGGGAGTCTCACTCTGTTACCCAGGCTGGAGTGCAGTGGTGCAATTTTGGCTAACTGCAACCTCTGCCTCCCGGGTCCAAGAGATTCTCCTGCCTCAGCCTTCTGAGTAGCTGTGACTACAGGTGCCCACTACCATGCCTGCTTAATTTTTGTATTTTTAGTAGACACGGGTTTCTCCATGTTAGCAAGGCTGGTCTCGAACCCCTGACCTCAGGTGATCTACCAGCTCAGCCTCCCAAAGTGCTGGGATTACAGGCATGAGCCATGCACCCAGCCTATTTATTTATTTGAGATGGAGTCTTGCTCTGTCACCCAGGCTGGTATGCAGCAGGGCAATTTCAGCTCACTGCAACCTCCACCTCTGGGGCTCAAGTGATCCTCCTACCTCAGCCTCCCGAGTAGCTGGGACCACAGGAGCATGCCACCATGCCCAACTAATTTTTGTATTTTTTGGTAGAGATGGAGTTTCACCATGTTGGCCAGGCTGGTCTCAAACTCCTGACCTCAACTGATCTGCCTGCCTCAGTCTCCCAAAGTGCTGGGATTACAGGTGTGAGCCACTGGACCCAGCCCTCAGCCTCGTTTTTTCTTTTCTTTTCTTTTCTTTCTTTCTTTCTTTTTTTTTTTTAGAGGTGGAAGCTTGGCTATGTTGTCCAGGCTGGCCTCAAACCCCTGGGTTTGAACTCCTGGGCTCAAGGGATCCTCCTGCCTCAGCCCCTGGAGTTGCTGGGACCGCAGGGATGTATTACCACACACGGCTCATTTTCTTAATCTCCTCACCTTTAATAATTTTGTCTCTACCCTATCTTAACCATACACTCCCATGGCCCTCTCTGGATTTTGTCTTTCTTAATATTTTCTTAAGCCTTTTTCTATAGCCTCAATCAAGCATCCCATTTTTATATTTCCAGCTCATTCCTTTCCATATTCAGACCTGCATTCTTCTGGTTGCTCAGATCAAATACTTTGGAACCATTCTTGATCCATTCCTTGTGGCAGAGGAGAGGAAATGTGTAAAGGAGGGTGAGGCCCTACAGTCAAGAGGTGGGATAGCATGAATGCAAAGAAGAGTAGCACTGGGGCCAGCCACAGTGGCTCACACCTGTAATCTCAGCACTTTGAGAGGCCAAGGCAAGCAGATCACCTGACCAGTCTGGCCAACATGTTGAAACCCCATCTGTACTAAAAATACAAAAATTAGCCAGGCATGGTGGCTCGAACCTGTAATCCCTGCTACTCAGGAGGCTGAGGCAGGAGAATCACTTGAACCTGGGAGGCGGAGGTTGCAGTGAGCTGAGATCGCACCACTGCACTCCAGCCTGGGTGACAGAGTGAGGCTCCGTCTAAAAAAAAAAAAAGAGTAGCATTGGATTTGGGAATGTAAGCTTATAGGTGAACTTGCAAACAGGAATGTTATTGGAGGGTGGGGACAAAATCCTGATTTTTAAAATGTTTTGGAGACAGTCTGTCACTAACGCTGGAGTACAGTGGTGCAATCATGGCTCACTGTAGCCTCAAAATTTTGGGCTCAAGCTATCCTCCTGCCTCAGCCTCCAGAGTAACAGGGTCTACAGGTGCACCACCACACCTGACTAATTTTTATTGTTTATGGATATGGGGGGTCTCACTATGTTGCCAAGGCTGGTCTTGAACTCCTGGCCTCAAGCAGTCCTCCCTGTCTTGGCCTCCCAAAGTATTGGGATTACAGGCATGCCCAGCCAATCCTGATTTGAATTGAGGAAATAATCATAGTATTTCTCAAGGAATTGCTTGAATCTGAATACTCAAGAAGCACTTATTAAGCAATCAAATGATGTGGGCTAAGTCATTTTCGAAAGTCTTGAACCTTTAGCCTTGAAAGTCGGACCAATGAGTTTGTGCCTTATTTGTTTCTGAAGGTCTTTTTGAGTCTTGCATTAGGAAATTAATCCGGCAAAAGCAGACACAAAAGATCTTGTGGGTTGAGGAGTCAGTAAAAAGACTACTGGGATGTCCCGGGTACGAGCTTATGAGACACTGAGATGGGAGCCGGGGGTTAGGGGGTGGGCAGAAGCGGGAAGAGCAGTGGCACTGGGAATCAATACAAGAGGAAGGAAAATCAACAACCATACCATAGAAAATGAGTCAGATTTGGAACTGATTAGATGTGGATGGGGAGACAGAAGAATCAGAGAATAAGTCAAAGCTAGCCAGGAGTGTTTCAACCTGGATTCCTGAGAATCCTGTTACCTAGGAGGAGACACTGTTTCTTAGATTTAGTTTGAGGGGAAGATGATAGCTTTGGTCTTAAATTGCTTTTTTTTTTTTTTTTTTTTTCTCCAGACGGAGTTTTGCTCTGTCTCCCAGGCTGGAGTTCAATAGCATGATCTGGGCTCACTGCAACCTCCATGTCCTGGGTTCAAGTGATTCTCCTGCCTCAGCCTCCTGAGTAGCTGGGATTACAGGCATGCACCACCACGACTGGCTAATTTTTTGTATTTTTAGTAGAGACGGGGTTTCACCATGTTGACCAGGCTGATCTCGAACTCCTGACCTCGTGATCCACCCGCCTCGGCCTCCCAAAGTGCTGGGATTACAGGCGTGAGCCACCGCGCCTGGCCTTAAATTGTTTTTTTGTTTGTTTTTGAGACAGAGTTTTGCTCTGTTGCCCAGGCTAGAAGTTCAGTGGTGCCATCTTGGCTCACTGCAACCTCCGCCTCCTGGGTTCAAGCGATTCTCCTGCCTCAGCCTCTCAAGTAGCTTGGATTACAGGTGCATACCACCACACCCGGCTAATTTTTTGCATTTTTAGTAGAGACGGGGTTTCACCATGTTGGCCAGGCTAGTCTGGAACTCCTGACCTCAGGTGATCCACCCGCCTCGACCTCCCAAAATGCAGGGATCACAGGTGTGAACCACTGTGCCTGGCCTTAAATATTTTTAATTTTAATTTTTTAAATTTGTTTTTGAGACAGGAACTCACTCTGTCACCCATACTGGATGGAGTGCAGTGGCATGATCACAGCTCACTGCAGCCTCAACTTCCTGGGCTCATGTGATCCTGCTATCCACCCGAGTAGCTGGAATAACAGGTGTGTGCCACCATGCCTGGCTAATTTTTTAATTTTTTGTAGAGATGAGGTCTCATTATGTTACCCAGGCTAATCTCAAACTCCTGAGCTCAAGGGATCCTTCCACCTTGGCCTCCCAAAGTGCTGGGATGAGAGACATGAGCCACCTCATCCTCTAGTATTTTTCACTGATAGAGCTGGAAGACAACCTGGGAAAGGCAGCAATTAGAAATTAGGTCATAGAAGTAGAAAGAGTACTTGAGGCTGCAGTCTGTCAAGCTGCATGGAAATCAAAGTTGAAGCCCTAAGATATGATGAACCACAGTCATAACTATAACTTCCTTTTAATAAGGCTTGCTTTCTTCCAACAGCTGCCTTAAATATTTGAAATATTTCTCTCCCAATCGTTATGGTACAGTGTAAGTAAGTGTTGTTAACTCAATATTGCGGACCAGAAAGCTAAGGTTCAGGGGAATCAAATAACTTGTCATGTTCACAGAACTCACAAGTAAAGAACTAGATCTTGAACCCAGATCCACCTGATCCCATGCAGTTTGATGTCAGAATTTGGTAGTCAAAGGAGTCAATGAAACAGACAGAGAAGAATTTGTTAGGAGAAAGAAAATTATATATTTATATTTATTTTATTTTATTTTTATTTTTTTGAGACGGAGTCTTGTTCTGTTGCCCAGGCGGGAGTGCAGTGGCGCAATCTTGGCTCACTGCAACCTCCGTCTCCTGGATTCAAGTGATTCTCCTGTCTCAGCCTCCCTAGTAGCTGGGACTACAGGCGTGTGCCACCATGCCTGGCTAATTTTTTTTGTATTTTTAATAGAGACAGGGTTTCACCATACTGGCCAGGCTGCCCTCGAGCTCCTCGATCCACCCACCTCAGCCTCCCAAAGAGCTGAGATTACAGGCCTGAGCCACCGAACCCAGCTTATATATTTATTTATTGTATTTATTTATTTATTTATTTTGAGATAGAGTCTCACTCTGTCATCCAGGTTGGAGTGCAGTGGTGTGATATCAGCTTACTGCAACTTCCACCTCCCAAGTTCAAGTAATTATCGTGTCTCAGCCTCCTGAGTAGCACAGAAACACCCCACCATACCCAGCCATACTGTACACCCTACCATTACAGAAGTACCCCACCATACCCGGCCATACCGTACACCATACCATTACAAAAGTACCCCACCATACCCGGCAATACCATATACCATACCATTACAGAAGCACCCCACCATAGCTGGCCAATTTTTGTATTTTTAGTAGAGACACGGTTTTGCCATATTGGCCAGGCTGGTCTCGAACTTCTGACCTCAAGTGATCCACCTGCCTCAATCTCCCAAAGTGTTGGGATTTCAGGCATGAGCCACCTAGAAGAAATAAAATTATAACTTTGTGGGGCTACTGAGGGTGAAGAAAGAAACCAAGGAATTTCAAGAAGGAAAAGGTCACCAGTCAAATGCTCCAGAACTAAGAAAACACCACAAAACCCACTGAGTTTAGGTGTTAGTGTTGGTTTCAGTGGATGGAGGAGAAAGGCAGATTCCTAAGGTTAAATCTGAACATAAGCCCAGAGTAAGGAGAGGATCCTCTTGGTATTATGGTCACCAACTGTCCTAATGCGTCTAGGACTGTCCCCTTTTTAGCACAGAAAGTCACACATTTCAGGAAACTCCTATGTCCTGGGTAACCCAGGGCCACCCTACCCATGGCAGCTAGTGTAACCACCCTACCCCCGGCCTCACCTTTTTTCTGAGACAGAGTCTGCTCTGTGACCCAGGCTGGAGGGCAGTGCAACCTCCACCACCCAAATTCAAGTGATTCTCCTGCCTCAGCCTCCTTAGTAGCTGGGATTACAAGCGTGTGCCACCATGCCTAGCTCATTTTTGTATTTTTAGTAGAGATGGCGTTTCACCACATTGGTCAGGCTGGTCTCAAACTCCTGACCTCAAGTAATCTGCTCATCTTGGCCTCCCAAAATACTGGGATTACAGGCGCGAACCATGGCGCCTGGCCTTGGTGTAAACCCCTTTTAAGAGAGGTTGAGCAAGGAAGAGCTGAAAGATAAGGGGGTTGCTTCCAAGTGTAGCAAGGTCAAGGAAAGGTTTTTTATTTTTTTTGATAAAGAAAACTTGCGTCTGTTAATAAACTGGGAGAGGAGATTGGGAAGTACAATCGTTGTTGGACTTGATCCCAGAGGAAGCGAAACTGCATTGTTCTGAAAGGCAGGCGGCAGTGTCCCATGTTTCTCACAGCCCTTACTGTGCTGGCTCAGAGTTGCCCTGTCTTGGGACTCTGAACAGGCAGTGAGTGCTGGATTCCAGCCTCTGTGCATGCCTTCACCCGACAGTGCTGCGGAGCAGAGTGTTGGATAAAAGTCGGACACATTAGGGTTCTGCACTACTGTGACTGTGGCTGTCACACCTTTCTGGGCCTCAGTTTCCTCAACTGTAAAAGCCAATATTACCAGATAAAAGTGGGGAGCACAGTGCCTAACACATGACAGGAACAGGTAGAGTGTCCCTTATTCCCTTATCCAAAATGCTTGGTACTGGAGTGGGTTTTTTGTTGTTGTTTTTGTTTTTGTTTTTGTTTTTGAGATGAAGTCTTACTCTGTCACCCAGGCTGGAATGCAGTGGCACAATCTTAGTTCACGGCAACCTCCACCTCCCAGGTTCAAGCGATTCTCCTACCTCAGCCTCCCGAGTATCTGGGATTACAGATGTGTGCTACCACACCTGGCTAATTTTTGTGTTTTTAGTAGAGATGGGGTTTCACCATGTTGGCCAGGCCAGTCTTGAACTCCCGATCTCAGGTGATCTGCCTGCCTCGGCCTCCCAAAGTGCTGGGATTACAGGGGTGAGCCACCCCGCCCGGCCCGAAGTGTTTTGAATTTGGAATTTTTTCAGATTTTGGAATATACATAATAAGATACCTTGGGGAGGGGACCCACATCTAAACACAAAGTTCATTTATGTTTCATATGCACTTTCTACACATAGCCTGAAGGTAATTTTATACAATATTTTAAATAATCTCTGCTACCTATCTCATGAGGTCAGGTGTGGAATTTCCACTGTGGCATCATGTCGGTGCTCAAAAGTTTTCAAATTCTGAAGCATTGCAGATTTTGGATTTTCAGGTCAGGGATGCTCCACCTTTATTTAATAACTGTTGAGCATTTTGAGAAGCTGAGGCAGGAGTACTTCTTGAGCTCAGGAGTTCGAGACCAGCCTGGACAACATGGAGAAACCCCAAAAATACAAAAATTAGTTGGGTATGGTGTTGTGTGCCTGTAGTCCCAGCTACTTGGGAGGCTGAGGTGAGAGGATTGCTTGAGCCAGGGAGGCCAAGGCTGCAGTGAACCATGACTGCACCACCACACTCCAGCCTGGGTAACAGAGTGAGACCCTGTCTCAAGAAACAAACAAACTGTTGCAGTGAGCTAGACTCTAGTTTTCTCAATTCTCTGCTTAAGGTGCACTTATTTCCTCTTCCCCCAGGCAAATCCCCACTGGGCTGTCCCCATCAAACAGAGCCTGCCTCCCAGATGTCCTATCCTGTAACTGATACGGAGATGGGCAGGGCTTATCAGCATTAATAGAATTTAAATTACTCTAAAACAAGTATTGGGAAATCAAGTTGATACTGATAAGCCACCAAGTGTCCTGAGATAAGAGAAGTCCACCCATTTCCTGGAAGAACTGTTTTTGATTGCTAAAACTCTCTCTGGGAGAAAAATATATTTCCTGTGAGAAATTTGAAAAATTAAATATGGCGTCAAATTCAGCTTTTTATTATTGTATAATCAGAAATTGGTATTATCATTTCCACACCTTACAGGACAGGAATATTCAAATTTGTAATCTAAAAAGAAGTAGTACACAATTGTGACTAAATCTACTTCAGAGTCAGAAAACATGGCTTGTTTTGTTTTGTTTTTCAGAGACAGGGTCTTATTTTTGTTGCCCAGGCTGCCCTTATGCTGCTGGGCTCAAGGGATCCTCCCATCTGGGAGTATAGGCACCTACGACCACACCCAGCTCCATGGCCCGTAATTCTAGCTCCCCCTAGCCGTGTGGCTATGGTCAAGTTACTTAACCACTCTGAGCCTCAATTGCCTCCATTGTGTAAAGGGAATAGAGAATAATAGTACATATCACATTGAATTGTTGGGAGGATTAAATGAGATAGTGCATGCAGGGCATGTAGCATAGTGCTATGAACAGTATCAATTATTAAGTTCACAAATACCTAAAATTATGTTTAGTATATTTTTGGCCTTAAATGCAGTTATTATGTACTAAGTTTTCAAAAACTAATTATGTGTATTTGGCATATCTCCTAAAGCTCTGATAACTGGCTAATGTAGGAAATGACTGTTTACTGAGTGAACTGAACAGTGCAATCAGTTTGAGTTTGGGCCCTGCATTCTTCTTTGTTAGCACAGCTTTCGAACTGTAGCTTTTTGAACATGTTCATGTGGCTAGGAAAAGTTAATAAAGGTTTCCAAGAATTTCCCTTTACCACCTAAGAAAAGCTTAGATGCTAGGAGGTTCTGACTCATTTACCCCAAACACAAAGGCTGAATTAACAATCAGCCCACATTTTCTTGTAATAAATGGCATTGATTTTATTTTTAAGTGCAATAAATTAAAATTTAGACTACATTTAAAAGGATCTTATCAAAAGAAACCACATGCAATGAAAATTAATTCAACGTTTATAATTCAAATTTTTAACTTGTAACATTGTCATTAGCAACTGCCTATTTGCATGACCTATAGTACTTAACTTTTTTTTTGTCAGCAATTCTCTCCACTGTAGCAAATAGATACGAAGATAGAAACATGCTAAGAGGTTTGAGAGTTTTTACTTCTTTGCTTTCTCAAATATACTCCTTTGTAAGAGACTTATTTAAATAATGGTTTTAAAATATTATTTTAAAAGGGGCATCTGTATCCGCTTCTTTATTTCACAAGCTAGGAATATACTTTGAGAAATTTATTTTATGCAAAACATTTAGCTTCCTTTTTAATTTATTTTCAATCTTCACGCACATGTAAGCATGACATTTTAAAAAGGAAAGACAGAATTTGTGTTTGTTTTATTTATTTATTTTTAAGAGACAGGGTCTCACTCTGTTGCTCAGCCTGGAGTGCAGTGGCGGCAATCATAGCTTACTGCAGCCTCAAATTCCTAGGCTCCAGCGATCTTCCCACCTCAGCCTCCTGAGTAGCTAGGATGATACGCATGCGCCACCACACCTGGATAGTTTTTTTGTTTTTGTAGAAACAAGGTCTGGCTATGTTGACCAGGCTAGTCTTGAACTCCTGGCCTCAAGCAATCCTCCCACTTCAGTTTCCCAAAGTGCTGGGATTACATACATGAGGCCAGCACAATGGCTCACAACTATAATCCCAGCACTTTGGGAGGCCAAGATGGGAGGATTGCTTGAGTCCAGGAGATTGAGACCAGTCTGGGCAGCATAGTGAGACTCCTTCTGTATTTTTAAAATTTTAAAAAGTATTTTATGGTGGCTCATGCCTGTAATCTCAGCACTTTGGGAGGCCAAGGCAGGCAGATCGATTGAAGCCAGGAGTTTGAGACCAGCTTGTCAAACATGGCGAAACCCCATCTCTGCTAAAAATACAAAAATCAGCCGGGGTGGTGGTGTGTGCCTGTAATCCCAGCTACTCAGGAAGCTGAGGCAGGAGAATCGCTTGAACCTGGGAGGCAGAGAGGCTGCAGTGAGCCAAGATCACACCACTGCACTCAAGCCTGGGTGACAGAGTGAATTTCTGTTTAAAAAAATAAAAGAAATTAAATTTAAATTAAAAAAAAGTAAATACAGGCATGAGCCACTGCGTCCAGCCCAATTTGTGTTTAGTATTTTTAATTAAGCCCCCCAGTAAATGTTGAAAGGTTGTGGGAGTTGGGAAACCAGTTAGGAGACTATTGAATAGTTCAGGACAGGTGATTTTTGGCTTTTCCTAGAGGGTGACGGCCAGGGAACAGAGAGAAGTAACAAAGACAAGAGATGTTTAGCACGTAGAATTGAGAGGATTTAGTGTTTGATTAGATTTGAAGAATTAAAAGGTGCAAGAGACCAGCATAATTTCGAAATTTCTGGCATGAGCACCTAGATAAGTGGTGACAACTATGGGAGTAGGAAAGGGTAACGTGGAAAGGCTGAGATGAGGATGTCCAATGGAAAAAATGGATGTTGGGACTTGAAACTTAGAGGAGAAGTCTCAGCTGGAGCCTTGGATTTAGAAGTCATTGGCATTTAAAAGGTATTTTAGCCAGATGTGGTGGTGCACCTTGCAGTCCCAGTGACTCTAGAAGCCAAGGGGCAAGAGGATCACTTGAGCCTAGGAGTTTGAGACCAGCCTGAGCAACATAGTGAGGACTCATCTTTTTTTTTTTTTTTTTTTTTTTTTTTTTAAAAAAAAGTCTGGGCACGGTGGCTCATGCCTGTAATCCCAGCACTTCGGGAAGCCGAGGCGGGTGGATCACCTGAGGTCTGGAGTTCGAGACCAGTCTGGCCAACATGATGAAACCCCTTCTCTACTAAAAATACAAAAAATTAGCTGGGTGTAGTGGCAGGCACCTGTAATCCCAGCTACTCAGGAGGCTGAGGCAGGAGAATCTCTTGAACCTGGGGGGCAGAGGTTGCAGTGATCTGAGATCGTGCTACTGCACTCCAGCCTGGGTAACAAGAGCAAAACTCCGTCTCAAAAAAAAAAAAAAGCAAGTGCGATGGCTCACGCCTGTAATGTCAGCATTTTGGGAGGCCAAGGTGGGCAGATCACTTGAGGTCAGAAGTTTGAGACCAGCCTGGCCAACATGGTGAAACCTTGTCTCTACTAAAAATACAAAAAATTAGCTGGGCATGGTGGCGTGCACCTGTAATCCTAGCTACTCGGGAGGCTGAGGCAGGAGAATTGCTTGAACTGGGGAGGCGGAGATTGCAGTGATCTGAGATCGCGCCACTGCACTCCAGCCTGGATGAAAACAGCAAAGAGCGAAACTTCGTCTCAAAAAAAAAAAAAAAAGAAAGAAAAGAAAAGAAAAAGAAAGAAAAGACAAAAAGGGGGAATTTTAAGTCATAGGAATAGATGAGAGATGTCCAGAAAATGTGATGTATGTCAACTCAGAAGAAAGCAATACTAGAATACAAACCTGAAAAAGACCAACATTTAATATTTGAGTAGAGAAGAACGGTCTGAATGCTGTATTACAGACACTAGGGAAAAGAACGTCTTAGTAGAGAGCCATCAACAATGCTAAACACTAATGAGCTGTCAAATAAGAAAAAGTTGGCCGGTGCGGTGGCTCATGCCTGTAATCCCAGGCGTGGGAGGCCAAGGCAGGCAGATCATCTGAGGTCGGGAGTTCAAGACCAGCCTGACCAACATGGAGAAACCCCGTCTCTACTAAAAGTACAAAATTAGCCATGCCTGGTGGCACATGCCTGTAATCCCAGCTACTCAGGAAGGCTGAGGCAGGAGAATCGCCTGAACCTGGGAGGCGGAGGTTGCAGTGAGCCAAGATCGTGCCATTGCACTCCAGCTTAGGCAACAAGAATTAAACTCCATCTCAAAAAAAAAAAAAGAATAAGAAAAAGTGAAAAGATATTTTCTGACTTACCAACATTGAATGGAGATCATGGGAAGCCTTAAGGAGAATGGCTGGGAAACACGGAGGTGGGCCTGGAATGTCAAAATAAGATGTTTGTTTTTAGTACAGTCCAGTCAGCACTGGAGACCCACTGAAGGTCTTTGAGCAAGGGGATATGACTGTAGATGTGCTTAAGAGATATTAACCCATGGGCTGGCGCAGTGGCTTACGCCTGTAATCCCAGCACTTTGGGAGGCCGAGGCGGGTGGATCACGAGGTCAGGAGTTCAAGACCAGCCTGGCCAATATGGTGAAACCTTCTCTCTACTAAAAATACAAAAATTAGCTGGAATTAGCTGGGCGTGGTGGTGCATGCCTGTAATCCCAGCTACTCAGGAGGCTGAGGAAGGGGAATTGCTTGAACCCAGGAGGCGGAGGTTGCAAGGAGCAGAGATTGCGTCACTGCACTCCAGCCTTGGTGACAGAGCGAGACTCTGTCTCAAAAAAAAAAAAAAAAAAAAAAAAGAGATATTAACCCAGTAGGGAAGTAGAGATCTGAAGGTAAAGTCTTGAAATAGGGCCTGTAGTTAAGAGAGTGCAGTAGTCCAGGCAAGAGGAAAGAGGGCCTGAACTAGGGTGCTTGAGGCAAACCTGGAAACTAAGAGGTACAGATTGTTTCAGTGATCTTTCACTTGCAAGTGAGGAAAACAACTCAATTTGGTTTAAATAATAATAGAAATTTATCGGTCTCATCAGCGAAAACTCCAGAGGCAATGTTAACTTCAGGCAAGGCTGTATCTAGCAGCTCGAATAATGTTTCCAAGGACCCATTTTTTTTCTATATGTCTCTTTTCTGCCTTCTATGGTCTGGCTTTACCGTTAGACTCCACTTTGTGGCTCTCTGGCAACTCTAGGATCTCCTCTCCTCTGCTTATAGAAAAATGACTTCTGGCTGGGCCTGGTGGTTCACACGTGTAATCCCAGCACTTTGGGAGGCCGAGGTGGGCGATCACCTGAGGTCAGGAGTTCAAGACCAGCCTGGCCAACATGGTGAAATCCCATCTCTACTAAAAAATACAGAAATTAGCTGGGCCTGGTGGTGCATGCCTGTAATCCCAGCTACTCGGGAGGCTGAGGCAGGAGGATCGCTTGAATCCAGGAGGCAGAGGTTGCAGTGAGCCAAAATCGTCCCCACTGCACTCCAGCCTGGGCGATACAGCAAGACTCAGTCAAAAAAAGAAAGAAAGAAAGAGAGAAAGAAAGAAAGCAGGGAGGGAAAGAAGGAAGGAAGGAAGGAAGGAAGGAAGGAAACTTCCATAATTCTAGTTATCTTTTTTTTTTTTTTTTTTTTTTTTTTGGTGACGGAGTCTCACTCTTTCGCCCAGGCTGGAGTGCAGTGGCGCGATCTCGGCTCACTGCAAGCTCCGCCTCCCGGGTTCACGCCATTCTCCTGCCTCAGCCTCCCCAGCAGCTGAGACTACAGGCACACGCCGCCAGGCCCGGCTAATTTTTGTATTTTTAGTAGAGATGGGGTTTCACTGTGTTAGCCAGGACGGTCTCGATCTCCTGACCTTGTGATCCGCCCGCCTCGGCCTCCCAAAGTGCTGCGATTACAGGCGTGAGCCACCGCGCCCGGCGCAATTCTAGTTCTCATACCATGCAGGGAAATTGCCCAGCTTTTCCACAACAGAAGGCCAACAAACATCTCCTTGCATCTTGTTGTCTCTGACTGTGCAGCATATCACCCCAGAACCAACACAAGTGACCATGGGACATAAGCCAATCAGAGCCCACCCCTGTCATTTGGAGTAAAGTTGGTTCCACCCAAATCACATGACCAGGAATGAGGGTTTTACACTGTGGAGGTTTTCACATTGTGGAGTAAAGGTAAAGGGAAAACTGGAAGATAGATGCCAGGGAAGTAACCAATAAATGATCATTACCAATATGAAACATAACTTTTCTTTTTATTCTTTTTTTTTTTTTTTTTTTTTTTTGAGACAGAGTCTTGCTCTTGTCACCCAGGCTGGAGTGCAATGGCATGATCTTGGCTCACTGCAACCTCCACCTTCCGGGTTCAAGCGATTCTCCTGCCTCAGCCTCCCAAGTAGCTAGGATTACAGGCACCTGCCAGCACACCGGGCTAATTTTTTTGTACTTTTAGTAGAGACGGGGTTTCGCCATGTTGGCAAGGCTGGTGTAGAATTCCTGACCTCGTGATCTGCCCAACTCGGCCTCCCAAAGTTCTGGAATTATAGGCGTGAGCCACCGCACCCGGTGAAAAGTAACTCTTCATTGCTTCACTCTTTGAAATTTTGTCTCAAGAACTTTCAGATAAATTTACTAATGGAGTTAATACAACTCAATTCAGTTATGGTAAAAGTATTCTAATTAAGATGAATTAGCTAGGAAACGAATTAACTTACAGATAAAGTAGTTGAGTATTTTAGAAGAACATACAGCATGTGGAGCTAACTATTGAACAAGAAGAATTCATTTATAGGAAGGAAGAGTTTTGATAAAGAGATTAGCCTCATTTGTAATTATATTAAAAATATGCCAAAATAATTTAAAATAGATTATCCTCCTCAATAAGTTAATTGTATTTCTATACAAACCCCATGAGTTTTTCCTATTTTGTTTATTTAGAGCCTCCAATCTGCACATCAAGTTCTATCTGTAAATCCCAGCATCTTCTCTTTTGCACTATGTCCCTGCAACTGTGCCTACCTCCCTACAGTTCAAGGACAGTAGCCAGAAGTTCCCAAAATCTTTTAGCAACTTTTGTATCACCCTCTCAATCCTAAGACAGGGAGAAATTAAAAGCCTCCTGCTGCAGGCAAACAGCTAAGTAAGGCTGCTTTGCTGATCTTGGCTTGCTGTCTTACTGCTCTAAGATGGCCTTTGCAAGGCTCTCCCCCATGTCATCTCTCCTCCTCCAGCAGAATAATCCAAGTTTATTTACATGGCAGTAGCAAGTCTCCACGAGGGAGAATGAGAAAGTACAAAACCTCTTGAGATCTAGTCTTGGAACTGGCATGCTGTTTCTTCTCCTGTATTCTGTTGGCCAAAGCAAGTTACAAGTTCAGCCCAGACGCAAAGGATGGGCAACAAGACTCCATTTCAGAGTTTCACTCTTTCTCTCAGGCTGGAGTGAAGTGGCGCTATCTCAGCTCACTGCAATCTACACCCCCCAGGTTCAAGTGATTCTCCTGCCCCTCAGCCTCCCAAGCAGCTGGGATTATAGGCGCCCGCCACCATGCCTAGCTAATTTTTGTATTTTTAGTAGAGATGGGGTTTCGCCATGTTGCCCAGGCTGGTCTCGAACTCCTGACCTCAGGAGATCCACCGGCCTCGGCCTCCCAAAGTGCTAGGATTACAGGCGTGAGCCACCATGCCCGGCCAAAAACTCCATTTTTTGATGAAAGCTGCTGCAATACCATGTTGCAAAGGCCATGGATAAAGGAAGGGCATTAATTAGAGCCACTAATGCAATCAATCACATTAACTGGAAGGAGTATATGGGTTCAACTTTTGTTGTGGAGTATCTAACATGCAATAATGAGCAAATAGATACCTTGGATGATAGTGGTGGCAGCAGCAGTGATAGTGTCTATTGAGGTTTTGCGCATGTTTTTTGAAACTTAGAACATGCATCCACTTTAAAGAGTTTTATCTTTAAAAAATTATAAACAAATCTGAAGACAGATTAAGCCTTTTAGAAGCACACTTTTCTAAACCATCTACATTCTTATCAATATTTTTCTAAACAGTTTGACAAATTGAGTATTACATTTTTATGGTAACTGCCATACTTCTTTATAATTTGGGACAGAGATTACATCTTTTTAAAGAAAGAAACAGGTGCGTGCTTACCTTCTTCTCCTTGTAAATGGTTCCAGATGGTGACTATTCATTTCAGAAGCTTCTTAAGAAACATCTGTTCATAATATTTATATTTGACTTTATTATATTTTTCAAAAATTGAATTTTAAATACAGTTTCCTTTAAGTTAAAAAACATTCATTTTTCCTATTCATAAGAAAAGTCTTTCTGTTAGTTTTGTCACACTTTGTGCACAAGTGCTGCATTATTATATCACAAACAAAGCTAGATTTAAATGACAACTTTGTGAAAGGAAAAGGGAAAGAAATACATCCAGCCTTTTAAAAATAATATTCTAATATTGTCATGCACACATTAATTATTTCTTGATTAAAAGAATCAAAATGGTTACAGTTTCTTTATTCAATTTCTATACATACAGTTTTACAATTTATTTTTAATATTGTTAGGGAGGAAAAAAAAACAGGTTGTCCTGGGATATTGATCGTGAAGCTGATCATTCCTCTTGCTGTGTGAAGAGCTTTTATGACAAAATGCATTCTCCCAAAACAAAGTACATAATGATTATAAATGCAGCAAAATTGCACACTATGAAAAACCAAAATGCAATGAGGGATGAAAAAAGAAACCCTTTTCAACATTTAAACAATAATGTAGCAAAACCCTGTGTACATTGTAAGGAGCAGCTTTACTAAGGATTTGTAAGAATTCTAACTTGTGATATGACAAAGATAAACAGAAAAGTGGACAGTCTACTTAGTACTTGGTTCAGTTAGTCCTTAGGATAAAATGATACTGGGGTTGGTCAAGTATCCAACTTCAACCTGGTTGATCTCATCGTCCCTCTGCCTGCTTAGTCTCCCTTATTCTTCTGAATGAAGAGATTCAGAAGATTCATGTTATAGGATATGTGGATATTGGTTCACATAGCCTGGCCAGTATTCATTCACTCTTCTTGGAGTTAAGTAAAGGTGTCCTTCCTTTCTCTTGGGAAATTTTGTCCCCTGCCCATTGTCAGTCCCTGTAGCTGAGTAAGTGGGGTCAACCACATTCTCAGCAACTTTTGTTGACTGTTAACTAAGACCAGACCAATCGGAGCATCCCTTCCCTTAGCCACAGTGACTGATTCAGGAATGGCACCCACCCAATCAGACCCACTCTGAACCAATCCCACAACTATTGCTGAAGGGACCAGAAAAGAGGTTTTTTTGTTGCTGGATGAAAGTTGTGAAGATTAGGCCAGCTGTTCTGCTGGGCTTCACCTTTCTGACGAGGACCTTCCAGAGAGTAAAGTGTACATGAGGGAAATTCTAGCCAAGAGATGGACCTGACTCAGTAACATAATTGAATCCCGAAATCTGGCTGTGTGCAAACTGGTCTGTGTTAAAAGCCAGTAAAGATCCCCATTTTGCTATGGGAAATTTTATTAATAGAGTTTTTCTGGCCTTTGCAACTACAAGAATCCAAACAAAGAGAAGGAAAGGGGAGGCCAAGTTGCATGCCTTGAAGAGAAAGAGCACATTTCTCTATGCCCATTCAAATCTCACTAGGGTAGGGACAGTGCCATTGGTTTCATCATATTCCCTACACTGCAAAGACATTATTTTCTAGAAACTTGATACACGTATATTAATATGACTTAACAGCAAAGCAAGTGAAAGCAGCCATTCACAGTCCATGTGGTATGCAGTGAAGGTCTAGGTAGTTGGTTAATACGGGCAAAGTGCAAAAATGAGATAAGAGAATGCAATGTCCAGATGCCCCTGCAGTTTCTGTACCTGCCAGCTAATAATTCTGCCCCAGCCAAGCAAAAGGATCTCCTTCCACTGGGTAGGAGAGGCACTCTCTGATGATCCAGACTGGTTAGCTGCTTCTTTCTTGTGAGGAAACACAACACAAGGCATTTTTTCAACTTTTATTTTATGTTCAGGAGATACATGTGTAGGTTTCTTACTTGACATATTGCATGACACTGAGGTTTGGGGTACAGATAGTCCCATCACCCAGGTAGTAAGCATAGTGCCCTATAGGTCATTTTCCAGGCCTTGCCTCTCTCCGTCTGTCCTTCTAGCAGTTGTCAGTGTCTACTATTCCCATCTTTATGTCCATATCTACCCAATGTTTAGCTTCCATTTAAAGTGAAAACATGCAGTATTTGGTTTTCTGCTCCTGTGTTAACTTCCTTAGGATCATGGCCTCCAACTGCATCCATATTGCTACAAAGGACATGATTTCATTCTTTTTTATGGCTGTATTGTATTCCATGCTGTATATGTATCACGTTTTCTTTATCCAGTTCACTGCTGATGGGTATCTAGGTTGATTCCATATATTTGCTGTTGTGACTAGTGCTGTAATGAACATACAAGTGCCTGTGTCTTTTTGGCAGAACAATTTATTCTCTTTTGGATATATACCCAGTAATGAGATTGCTGGATGGAATGGTAGTTCTATTTTTAGTTCTTTGAGAAATCTCCAAACTGCTTTCCATAGAGGCTGAACCAATTTACATTCCCACCTTCAGTATATAAGCATTCCCTTTTCTCCACAGCCTCTCCAGCATCTGTTATTTTATGTTTTTTGAAACCAAGTTTCGCTCTTGTTGCCCAGGCTGGAGTGCAATGGCATGATCTCGGCTCACCACAACCTCTGCCTTCCTGGTTCAAGCGATTCTCCTGCTTCAGCCTCCCTAGTAGCTGGGATTACAGGCATGTACCACCACGCCCGGCTATTTTTGTATTTTTAGTGTTTGCGGGGTTTCTCCATGTTGGTCAGGCTGGTCTTGAACTCCCCACTTCAGATGATCTGCCTGCCTCAGCCTCCCAAAGTGCTAGGATTACAGGCGTGAGCTGCTGCAACCAGCCAGCATCTGTTATTTTTTGTCTTTTTAATAGTAACCACTCTACTGGTATAAGGTGGTATCTCATTGTGGTTTTGATTTGCATTTCTCTGAAGATTAGTAGTTTTGAGCATTTTTTCATGTTTGTTGGCCACTTGTATGTCTTCTTCTGAGAAGTGTCTGTTCATGTTCTTTGCTCATTTTTTAATAAGGTTGTTTTTTGCTTGTTAAGTTCCTCACAGATTCTGGACATTAGCCTTTTGTCAAATGCATAGTTTGCAAAAATTTTCTCCCGTTCTGTGGGTTATCTGTTTAGTCTGTTGAGAGTTTCTTTGCTGTGCAAAACCTTTTTAGTTTAGTTAGGTTCCACTTGTCAATTTTTTTTTATTGCAATTGCTTTTGAGGACTTAGTCAAAAGTTCTTTGCTAAGGCCAATGTCCAGAATGGTATTTCCTGGGTTTTCTTCCGGGATTTTTATCGTTTGAGGTATTACACTTAAATTTTTAATCCATCTTGAGTTAATTTTTGTATATGATGAAAGGGAGGGATCCAGTTTCATTCTTCTGCATATGGCTAGCCAGTAATTCCAGCACCTTTTATTTTATTAAATACAGAATCCTCTCCCCATTGTTGTTTTTGTCAACTTTATTGAAGATCAGATGGTTGTAGGTGTGCAGCTTTATTTCTGGGGTTTTCATTCTGTTCCATTGGTCTGTGTGTCTGTTTTTATACTAGTGTCATGCTGTGTTGGTTCTTTCTAACCTTATAGTATAATTTGAAGTTGTATAATGTGATGTCTCTGGCTTTGTTCTTTTTGCTTAGGATTGCTGTAGCTATTCAAGCTTTTTTTTTTCTTTTGTTTTTTTTTTTTGGTTCCATATGAATTTGAGGGCCGGGCACAGTGACTCACACCCGTAAGTGTGCCTCAGCCTCAGACGCCGAGGTGGGTGGATCACCTGAGGTCAGGAGTTCAAGACCAGCCTGGCCAACATGGTGAAACCCCGTCTCTACTAAAAATACAAAAATTTGCTGGGCATGTTGGTGGGTGCCTATAATCCTAGCTACTTGGGAGGCTGAAGCAGAAAAATTGCTTGAGTCTGGGAGGCAGAGGTTGCCTATACTCCTGCCTCGGTGACAAAAGGAGACTCTTTCAAAAAAAAAAAAAAAAAGGAAAGAAAATAAAGAAACAAAAAAGAAAAGAAAGGTCAGGTGTGGTGGCTCATGCCTGTAATTTCAGCACTTCGGGAGGCTGAGGTGGGTGGATCACCTGAGGTCAGGAGTTCAAAACCAGCCTGACCAACATGGAGAAACCCTGTCTCTACTAAAAATACAAAACATTAGCCAGGCATGGTGGCACATGCCTGTAATCCCAGTTACTCGGTAGGCTGAGGCAGGTGAATTGCTTGAACCTGGGAGGCGGAAGTTGTGGTAAGCCAAGATCATGCCATTGCACTCCAGTCTGGGCAACAAGAGCAAAACTCTGTCTCAAAAATAAATAAATAAATAAATAAGAAATAAAAAAATAAAAAAAAGTAGGGAATAGTCCAGTATGATATGTGAGTTGAAAGATTACTAAACTTTTCAACACAGGACAAACCATGATTTCACCTTTCCCTTAATTCCTCAGAGCTGATGATTCCCAGAAGAAAAATCTGGGCTCTACTCAGAGTTCCCCATACCTCACACATTTCTCTAGGAAATGTTGTCAGGCCACTTACCTTTTAGCACCTATTTCTTTTCTTGCAAGATACAAAGTGTCTTGATCTAAGCATATACTTCCCTTCCTGTCTCATGGGGCTCAGAGTAAGCTTGGCTACCAGGTGTTATGAAATGTATTCAACCACAGGAAAATAAGGCTATTTGTGTTTGCTGGTCATTGAAGGGCTGCAGATGACAAAGCATTGTAGAAATTACAAATATTTATTATGGGTGGGTTGTGGTGGCTCACGCGTGTAATTGCAACACTTTGAGAGGCTGAGGCAGGAGGATCATTTGAGCCCAGGAGTTAGAGAACAGCCCGGGCAATATAGTGAGACCCTGTCTCAACAAAACATCAAAAAAAAAGAAAATTAGCTGGGTATGGTGGCATGCGCTTGTAGTCCCAGCTACTCGGGAGGCTGAGGTGAGAGGATGGCTTAAGCCCAGGAGGCAGAGGTTGCAGTAAGCTGGCGTTGCATGCTGCACTCCAGCCTGGATGGCAGAGCAAGCTCCTGTCTCAAAAAAAAAAAAAAAAAAAAAAAATTACTGTATGAACTAGTTTCATTTTAAGGTCTAGACTAATGGGTTGTTGTCATATCCAACTGTGACAAGAATTTTGTAACTTAATTTCTGCCTTGGCATGTTACATAAGCTTAATAACCAAAACAAATCTTAAATATTAAAATATTTCACAGGCAGTTTCCAAAGAAAATCGTATTTATTAACTGTTGAGAGACTTCTTAGAATGTCAAGACATTTGAAAAATACTACCCACTGCCTTTTTTCCTGTGCAGAGTTTAGTTCTCTTTTTCCTCTGATTTTTTTTTTCAGTGTTATGGTGTTTGAGAGTACTATACATCCACCTTATAATTCCATTTGCTGAAGCTGCCGCTTGTTTTTTTGTGTTGTTGTGGTTTTGAGACAGGTTCTTGCTTTGTTGCCTAGGCTGGGTCTCCAACTACTGGCCTCGAACGATCCTTCTGCCTCAGCCTTCTGAGTAGCTGGGACTATAGATATGCACCACTGCACCTGGCCATATCCATCCTTACGAATGGGATTATTGTTCTTATAAAAAAAAAAATAAGGGGGGGCTGGGCACAGTGGCTCACGCCTGTAATCCCAGCATTTTGGGAGGTGGAGGCAGGCAGATCACTTGAGGTCAGGAGTTCGAGACCAGCTTGGCCAACATGGTGAAACCCTGTCTCTACTAAAAATACGAAAATTAGCCTGGTGTGGTGGCAGGCGCCTGTAATCCCAGCTACTTGGGAGGCTGTGGCAGGAGAATCTCTTGAACCCAGGAGGCAGAGGTTGCAGTGAGCCAAGATCACACCTTCAGATTTCAGCCTGAGCAACTGAGGGAGACGCCATCAAAAATAAAAAGGTTGAAGAGAGCACCCTAGTCTCTTTTATCTACCATCACTTCCACCACATGAGAACATAGTGTTCATTCCCTCTGGAGGATGTAGCAACAAGGCTGCTGTTTCCAAGCAACATCTTGGAAAACAGAGACAGGGTCCCTACAAGACACCAAATCTATCTGAGCCTTTAACCTGGTCTTCCAGATATATATATTTGGAACAGCATTGTATGACCACACATTTGAAAATGAAGATGGAAATGGGAAATAGCAGCCCTTTGCTTCAAAATACATGAACAGGGAAAGGAGAACCATCTCTTATCAGATAAAAAGATTAAGAATTTGAAGAAGCCAAGAGAGTAGAGGAACTAGGAAAAAATGAAAAAGGGAAGAGAAAAAAAGGGAACAGAACAGGAAGGGTAAATAGAAAATGCACCTCAGTGTCATTAATCTATCCAATAAAAATATGCGGAGCACCATCTAAGTGCCTGGCACTGTTAGATTCTGGGATACAATGCTGTGCAAAATCAGTGTTGAGCCTCACCTTTGCAGAACTTATGAGTAACAAGGAAGACATAAATAATCCAAATAATCACATAAGCAGATGTAAAGGAAGTGCTACTCAGTACCCAGAAGGTCCATCAGAGATAGTGGGAGAAAAGGCAGAAAAACCAACAAAGTGGATCCATCACCCACCCTGAGTTCAGGGTGGAATGGAGGCTGGCACGACAGAGCTGCCAAATAGAGGTACTGACTGGACTGGCACAATGTCCAAGAAACACAACGGATTTGGCTCTCAGGGTTTTGTTCGGAAATGGTCAGCTCCTGTGACTTGCAATCCAGGTAGGCTAAATGAGAGGGAATCCAGCCACAGACACTACACAGAGGGCAGGTGAAGCCAGGGGATCTGGAACTCAATCCCCTGATCTGCAGGGCAAAACTCCAGTGCCCTATGGCAGGACTGGCAAGAGGAAAGCAAAGCAGCAGGAGCTCAATTCTGGGCAGGGATTTAGAGCAGGGTTTCAGTCAGTAGGGTCTGAACCAGTAGGGGCCAGGATCCCAGATACAGACAGGAAAGGATCAGAGGTGGAGGATAGAGACTGGGAGCACTGTGAGGCCAGCCCATCCCTCAGGCCACTGAGGTCAGGACTTTAGATACTTAGGGGTTCCAGGGTTCATGGAAGTAATTTAAGACATGGAAACAAATTTTAATTGGCAAAATCAAAATTAATAAATGGTTAATTAAATGTCTACAACACATTGCATTATGTCACTGTCACTCACTTATTAATTTATTTTATTTTATTTTTAATTTTTTGAGACAGAGTCTCGCTCTGTCACCCAGGCTGGAGTGCAGTGGCGCAATCTCAGCTCACTGCAACCTCTGTCTCCCTGGTTGGTTCAAGCAACTCTCCTGTCTCAGCCTCCCGAGTAGCTGAGATTACAAGTGCCCACCACATCGCCTGCCTAATTTTTGTATTTTCAGTAGAGACAGGGTTTCTACATGTTGGCCAAGCTGGTCTCAAACTCCTGACCTCAGGTGATCTGCCCGCCTTGACCCCCCAAAGTGCTGGGATTACGGGTGTGAGCCACCACACCCACCCACTATTAATTTATATTTATTTATTTAGAGACAGAGTCTTGCTCTGTTGCCCAGGCTGGAGTGCAGTGGTGTGACCTTGGCTCACCGCAACCTCTGCCTCCTGGGTTCAAGAGATTCTCCTGCCTCAGCCCCCCGAGTAGCTGGGACTACAGACGCCTGCCACCACGCCCGGCTAATTTGTGTATTTTTAGTAGAGACAGGGTTTCACCCTATTTCAAGACAGGCTGGTCTTGAACTCCTGACTTGTTATCCACCTATCTCAGCCTCCCAGAGTGCTGAGATTACAGGCATGAGCCACCGAGCCCAACCTATTTTTATTTTTTTAAGAGACAGGGTCTCACTCTGTCACCCAGGATGGAATGCAGTGGTACAATCACAGCTCGGCAGCCTCCACCTCCTGAGTTCAAGCAATGTTCCCACCTCAGCCTCCCTAGTAGCTAGAACTACAGGTGTGTGCTACCACACCTGGCTAATTTTTAAATTTTTTTTGTAGAGAACAAAGTCTTGCTATGTTGTCCAGGCTGGTCTTGAACTCCTGAGCTCAAGCAATTCTCTTGCCTCGGCCTCCCAAAGTGTTGGGATTACAGGCATGAGCCACTTCACACAGCCCACTGTTAATTAGTGTTCATAAACATTTCACCACATTTGAAAATCAGTTGTAGGTTAGATTTTTTGAATTGCAAGATTTTTGTATTATGCCTGGTGATTGTTGAGAAACTCAAGGTCTGCCATAAATTTAGTAAGATTCAGGAATAAATATTTTCAAAGGCAAAGTCATAGCAATCCCCACCATTTCTCCCTAACAGACTTATGTGTACTTTTATTTAATGCAGGATGCCATGGCAGCAAAAGATCACGATTAAAGGCAAACTCTAATCAGACTCTGGAGTCTGACTGCCCAGTTAAAAGCTCTTCCTCATTCTAGCAGTGTTGACTGGGACAAGACACCTGTAAAATGGGATAATAGGCCTGGTGCGGAGGTTCATGCCTGTAACCCCAGCACTTTGGGAGGGTGAGGCGGGCGAATCATGAGGTCAGGAGTTCAAGACCAGCCTGGCCAACATAGTGAAACCCCGTCTCTACTAAAAGTACAAAAATTAGCCTGGAATGGTGGCACACGCCTGTAGTCCCCACTACTTGGGAGGCTGAGGCAGGAGAATCACTTGAACCTGGGAGGTGGTGGTTGCAATGAGCTGATATTGTGCCACTGCACTCCAGCCTGGGTGACAGAGCAAGACTCTGTCTCAGAAAAGAAAAAAAAAATGGGTAATAATAATACCTACCTCTAGAAGACTGTGAGAAGTAAATGTCAAGTGCTTAGAACAGTGAACAGTACCTGGCACAGAGAAAAATACTAAATAAGTGTCTGTTGAATGAATGGATGAATGAACAAATACATAGATAATATGGGCAGAGGCTTCCAAATGTAAATGGATGAAGCCTTAAGAAAGTCTCAGAATGACTCTGGACTAACGGGAGTTTGGGGGTGGGAGCAAATGGAAAAGGAAGTAACTAAACAGCTGAGCTGAGTCATTAAAGCATTCTAGGGTCATTCTAGAAATTGCATCCAAGTCTTAACAGTCTTACTGCTTCCCCGTTGCCCTCTCTAATCCATTTTCTGGTCTGCAGTCCCATCATCTTTAAAACATAGGTCAGATTATGTCATCTCAATGAATTCCCATAAAACTTGAGGGAAAAAATCCAAACTATGGGCCATATGAGGCACCAAATAAAAGACTGTAAACTAGTGACCCCCCCAAGTCATAAGGAGTTCACAAATGGAGTTAAATACTCAGTTTGGGTTTTTTTGTTTTTGTTTTTTTTCAAGGCAGGGTCTCACTCTGTCACCCAGGCTTGAGTGCAGTGGCGCCATCATAGCTTACTGCAGCCTCAACCTTTCCGGCTCAAGCAATCCTCCCACCTCATCCTCCCAAGTAGCTGCAGCCACAGACACATGCCACCACACCTGGCTAATTTCTGTATTTTTTGTAGAGATGGGGTTTTGCCATGTAGCCCAGGCTAATTTTTTTTTTTTTTTGAGATGGAGTCTTGCCCTGTCACCCCAGGTTCAACTGATTCTCCTGCCTCAGCCTCCCGAGTAGCTGGGATTACAGGTGCACACCACCACGCCCGGCTAGTTTTTTGTATCTTTAGTAGAGATGGGGTTTCACCATGCTGGCCAGGCAGGTCCTGACCTCATGATCTGCCTGCCTTGGCCTCCCAAAGTGCCGGGATTACAGGCGTGAGCCACGACGCCTGGCCACCCAGGCTAATCTTGAACTCTTGAACTCAAGGGATACACCCGCCTCTGCCTCCCAAAGTGCTGAGATTACAGGCGTGAGCCACTGGGCCCGGTCAATTTACTCAGTTTTTTTTTTTTTTAATCTTTCCAAATAAGTGACCAAAATTTAAAAATTGGGAGAGTTCATGTTAAAAAGTGGGTTTATGGCTTCTCCTGAAACCCTATGAGACAAGTATTATGTTTAACCTCCATTTTATAGATGAGACAACTGAAAAATTGAACTCGAAGCTTACATGAAATCACAGCGTTAGCAGAGGCAGAGTGGAGACTTGAACCAGGTCAATCTGGTTCCTGAGTCTGTACTCTTTAACTCCCATGTCATATCCCTGCCAGTTAGATGGGGTTAGTGCTCTCCAGCCCTCCTCTCTCCCTGTCCCCCCATCCTGGGACCCTCTCATACACACAGTTCTCTCTTTCCTGGGACACTCCCTCTACCCTAAGGCTGCCTGGCTCTTCCTCATCTTTCTGCCAACTTTAATGTCACCTCCTTGGAATACACTTCTCTGGGCAAACACAGAGAGTCCTACCTAATTTTTCTCTGTTGCTGACATTTGTGCTTCCTTGATAAAACCTATCACTGTTTCTAATTAATTCTTGTTTGTGACTCTATTTTATCTGTGTCGGCTCCAAAAAGGTAAACACCATTCCTGTGATTGCTATGGTTTGAATGTGTCCCTCCAAAATTCATGTTGGAACTTAACCCCTAAGGCAATGACATCAACAGGTGGGGCTTGGGCCAGGCTTGGTGGCACATGCCAGTAATTCCAGCATTTTTTGGGAGGCCAAGGTGGAAGGTTTGCTTGAGCCCAGGAGTTCAAGACCAGCCTGGGCAACATAGTGAGACCCCCCATCTCTACAAAAACAATTTTTTTAAATTAGCCAGGTATAATGGTGCACATCTGTAGTCCCAGCTACTCAGGAAATTGAGGTAAGAGGATCGTTTCGGTTCGAGACTGCAGTGAGCCATGATCATGCCACTGCATTCCAGCCTGGTTGACAGAATGAGACCCTGTCTCAAAAAAAAAAAAAAAAGAGGTGGGGCTTTGGGGAGGTGATTAGGTCATGAGGGCTCTAAGAATAGGATAAATCTCCTTATAAAAAAAGCTCAAGTGAGTTGCAGAGCCCCTTTTTTGTCCTTCCACCATGTGCAGACATGGTATTCATCCCCTCTGAAGATACGGCAACAAGGCACCATCCGAAAGCAGAGAGCAGCCCTCACCAGGCACTGACCCTGCCAGCACCTTAATCTTGGACTTCTCAGCCTCTAGAACTGTAAGAAACAAATTTCTCTTGTTTATAAATTACCTAGTTTTGGATATTTTGTTATAGCAGCACAAATGGACTAACAGTGATTTACTCTGAGCCTCTGGCAGACAATAGACCTTCAACAAGTAACTGTTGAATAAAGCAATAAATGGTCTCATTTAACTGGATGTACAGGTGAGGAATATCATAGATGCAGCGTTAAAGAGCTGGGATGTCATCCCATTAGGGGCAGATTCTCAAGACTAGTTTTTCCCCTTTCCTAATTAACTGAACTCTAGGCAAAAGTCCTCAGAGGCAGGAAAGGGTTTTCCTTCTTTAACACATGAAATCAGAGACATCCAGCAGGCTTTGAAGTATGGACCTTATGAGAAGGGAAGAGAAATGAAAATATCTACATATAAGATTCCCACTTGCCTATGATTTGAATGTGTGTTTTTCTCCAAAATTCATGTTGGAACCTAACACCCAATGTGATAACAGTAAGAGGTGGGGGCCTTTTGGGAAGCAATTAAGTCATAAGCACTCCATCCTTAGGAATGAGATTAGTGTTCTTATAAAAAAGGTTGAAGACAGCATCTTAGTCTCTTTTATCCTACAATCCTTTCCACCAGGTAAGAACATAGCGTTCATCCTCTCTGGAGGATATAGCAACAAGGCGCTATCTTGGAAACAGACAGTGGGTCCCCACCAGACACCAAATGTGTCTGAGCCTTGAACTTGGACTCCCCAGTCTCCAAAACTAGGAGAAATAAATTTCTAATATTTATAATTACTCAGTCTGTGGCATTTTATTACAGCAGCAGGAATGCACTAAGACACGTCCCCCCATCAAAAATAACATAATCTTTAAAAGTTTTACCATCTTTTCTTTTGAGTACTGGGTGTTACCTGAATAGTATCCTCTTTTTATTCTATTTTTATTTTATGTATTTATTTTTACGTATTTTTTTTTTGAGACAGGATCTCTTTTTGTCACTCAGGCTGGAGTGCAGTGGAACAATCATAGCTCACTGCAGCCTCCAACTCCTGGCCTCAAGCAATCCTCCCACCTTAACCTCCCAAGTAGCTAGGATCACAGGCACATGCCACCATGCCTGGCTATTTTGTGTGTGTGTGTGTATTTTTTGTAGAGATGAAGTTTCACCATGTTGCCCAGGCTGGTCTTGAACTCCTGGGCTCAAGAGAATCACCCAAAGTGCTAGGATTACAGGCATAAGCCACTGTGCCTGGCCTTGAATACTATCACTTTATTCTCCAGACATCCATTCTTCACCAATCATCCAGGCTTTGGGAAGTAGACCATGTACTGCAGCAATTTCCTGACTCCTGGAACACCATCTTCAAGGTAGGGGTCTATATGTACCCATTGTAAATTTGAATTGCAAAAAAACATTCTAATTCATTAGGGCCTGACAATTTTTCCTAACAACCGGTAGTTTAAAAACATCTACACATGTGAATACTGCAGACAAATTCATGAAAAGACTAATGGTTTCTCTAGAGTGACAGAAAAATCAATTGTGAAAATCATGAGTTATCACCTACAAGGAATTTATGTGATTCTTTAGGGGGTCATTGGTCAATGTGGAAATGTCAAGTATAAGCCCTTTTCAGTTCCCCTAGGTAAGGTTAGCTATTCTTTTTCTGTCTGTGGCTCCACTAAAGCCATTATCATATTGAATTGCAATAATTTGCCTTTGTGTCTATATCCCCATGTGAGCAACTTAAAAGCAGTGAGCACACCACAAACCAATTTGTAACCCCAGCACAGGGCCAAAAACATTCCAGAGGTACTCAGTCACTATGGAATGAATAAGTAAATGACATAGTCCCTGACTCCAGGAATGTACAATCTAGCTGGAAACTAAGACATAGAAAAGTGGAAAAATAATTCCAAGATAGTTATTTGCTAAGAAGTAAAAGAGAGATTTACAATAATTACTAAAGAGAGAAAAGAGAGACATCAGTGTGTGCTGCAATCCACAGGAAGATGTGTAGGAGGAGATAGTGAAGAGAGAGAGAAAGGCTGTCCAGATATAGAAAATGGCATGTGAAAACACAAGGCATTTAATGAGTTTAATAGATACAGATGGAGTGGAGTGGATGGTTGACTCTGTTGAGATTAATCAACTGATATGGAAACTAAAAATGTCGGCTAGTGCTGTGGTTTGAATATTTGCATCCCTCCAAAATTCATGTCAAAATGTAATCTCCGGCTGGGTGCGGTGGCTCATGCCTGTAATCCCAACACTTTCCAAGGCTGAGGCAGGTGAATCATTTGAGGTCAGGAGTTCATGACCAGCTTGACCAACATGGTGAGACCCCTGTCTCTACTGAAAATACAAAACTTAGCCAGCCGTGGTGGCACGCACCTGTAATCCCAGCCACTCGGGAGGCTGAGGTAGGAGAATCGCTTGAAACGGGAGGCAGAGGTTGCAGTGAGCTGAGATCGTGCCATTGTACTCCAGCCTGGGCAACAAGAGTGAAACTCCAGGTTGAAAAAAAAAAAAATTAATCCTCATCGTGGTGGTATTAAGAGGTGGGGCATTTGGGAAAGTGATTAACTCTCAAACAATGGAATTAATACTGGCCTTTTACAAGTCCATTAGAGAGCTTCCTGGCCTTTCCATCTCTTCTGCCATGCGATGGCACAGCATTTGTTCCCACTTTTGCCCTTCTGCCATGTGAGGACACAGAGTTTGCCCCTTCCACCGTGTGAGGACACAGCAAGAGATGTCATCTATGAACCAGAGGGTAAGCCTTTACCAGACTCAAATCTGCTAGTGCCTTGATCGGGGACTTCCCAGCCTTCAGAACTGTGGAAAAATACGTTTCTCTTATTTATAATTTACCCAGTCTAAGATATTTTGTTATAGTATTCCAAACAAACTAAGAGTAAGGAATAGATCAAGAGGGCCTCTGACATTTAGCTAAGAATTTTAGAAATTATTTAATAAGCTAGAGGGTATTGGAAAGGAAAGTGACAGAAGATATTTTAAGTTTAGTTTAGCAAGATAGAACAGTATGAATTGGAGGTAGAGGTAAAAATATTAAGAGTCTAAGTTGGAATAATGACAATAAAAGAGATGAAAAGTAAAAGCTACCTTATATTTCTTAAGCCTGAGTTACTGAGGAGTAGGAGTTTCATACAGAAGGATTGATCAGCCATAGCACAACTAAGAAAAGTATCCACTACAGCTGGAAGTGTGGAGATGGAGCTTAGAAGAGAAGTCTTTATACGAGATGTTAGAAAAGAAACTTTGGCCAGGCACAGTGGCTCACGCCTGTAATCCTAGCACTTTAGGAGGCCGAGACATGCGGATCACTTGAGGTCAGGAATTCAAGATCAGCCTGGCCAACATGATGAAACTCCATCTCTACTAAAAATACAAAAATTAGCAGGGCATGGTGGCAGGCGCCTGTAATCCCAGCTACTCTGGAGGCTGAGGCAGGAAAATCACTTGAACTCGGGAGGTGGAAGTTGCAGTGAGCCGAGATCATGCCACTGCACTCCAGCTTGGGCAACAGAGTGAGACACCATCTCAAAAATAAATAAATAAATAAAATAAAAATACAAAAGTTAGCCAGATATGGTGGTGCCCACCTGTAATCCCAACTACCTGGGAGGCTGAGGCAGGAGAATCACTTGAATCCGGGAGGCAGAAGTTGCAGTGAACTGAGATCACGCCACTGCCCTCCAGCCTGGGTGACAGAGTGAGACCTTATCTGAAAAAAAAAAAAAAAAAATCATAGAGACAAAAAGTGGAATGGTGGTTGCCAGGGGCTTGGAGAAGGAAGGAATGGGAAGTTACTGTTTAATGGGATGGAGTTTCAGTTTGGGAAGATAAAAGTTCTGGAGATGTGTGATGGTGGTGATGGTTGCACAATAATGTCACTGAAATGTATGCTTAAAATGGCTAAAATATTACATTTTATGTTATATATAAAATACACAATGTTACATATAAGAACACAAACATAGTAAGATGATAGTTCTACCAACCATCTTTATGAAAGGAATCATTGATCCCACGGGAGAGGTGAGAGCTCTGAGGAAGAAAATTAGGAGCAAGAAAAGGACAGAGTCTTAGGGATGCCCACAATGAGGGGAAGGAGAAGGAAGTGGGGTTTAGTCAAACCTTCCAAGATTTGACATCCCTACCAATCAAAGTTCTACCCTACAAGTTAAGAGGAAAATCTGAGTCCTGTTGATTATTCCTGAGATGTCCAGTGAAGCACTGAAATGCAAAATTGCTGTGGGATGGAAAAGGATGGTAGTGATTTTAAACTACTTTCCAAGTTGTTAGAGTGGCAAGCTATGAATATGTTTTGAATAAATACCAGTAGCTACTTGGCAAGAAAGGAGTTATTAATGGTCACTGGCTTCTAGACAGTTTTTCTTGCAGAACTTGGAGAGAAAAATAAATACATCATGAAACATATTCATTTCAGTCAGTTGTAAATTTGTGGTTCTGTGCATGAGGGAGGTAGAAAAGGATGAGTATATGTATAGATGTGAAGAGGAATATAAGACAAGGATGATTTTAGGCTTTAATTACAAAATAAAACACCCAGCACCCATGATTATGTTTATTTAGAAAAAGTTTGTCTAGGGAAGCAGGAGTATTAAAATGGTTTGGTTCAGTTTTCAGCAAGAAAAGCTGGTTCTTTGTCACTCCAACCAGGTAGGCAGCTAAAACAAATAGGCCTCTATAAATAGCAAATAAGACTTTCATATGAAAAGATGAAAAAATTGTCAATTTAAAATACAACAAAATTTTCCTGGAAAACATACTCATAGCTGTATTCTCTGGCAGATCCTATTGCTAGAGAAGCAAGTTGTAGGGAGAAAATGGTTGTGTTTCTCCAAGAATACAGGGCAAAATTCGTATATGTTTGTGTGATAAAAACATTAGAACTTGTATGTTTGAGTTGTTTTGTCTATTTCCTTAATTATTTGGAGATAATACTAAAACATCTGTCTTTGCAGTGGAAAATCTACACTTAGACATAACTGTCCTCTAAAATTAATCCACCATGTCTCATTCTACTGGATGAACTGTTTTTATATTTTCTTTTCTTTCTTTTTTTTTTTTTCTTTTTTTGAGATGGCATCTCACTCTGTCAACCAGGCTGGAGTGAAGTGGCACAATCTCGGCTCACTGCAACCTCTGCCTCCCAGGTTCAAACAATTCTCCTGCCTCAGCCTCCCAAGTAGCTGGGATTACAGGTGCCCACGACCATGCCCGGATAATTTTTTTGTATTTTTAGTAGAGATGGGGTTTTACCATGTTGGCCAGGCTGGTTTCAAACTCCTGACCTCAAGTGATCCACCCACCTCGGGCTGCCAAAGTGTTCGGATTACAGGCATGATCCTAGCCCTTTCTAACTTTGGCAAAATATCTGATTAAAACATCTTATAATAAACTGGCAATCAAATTTAAAATTGTATTAACTTTTAAGAATTGATTTTTCTTAGCTTCAGGAAGTCCTCTTTTCTTTTTATTTATTTTTAGTTACTTTACTTATTTATTTATTTTGATACAGTCTTGCTCTGTCGCACAGGCTCCTGGAGTGCAGTGGCGCGATCTCGGCTCACTGCAACCTCTGCCTCCGAGGCTCAAGTGATTCTCATGCCTCAGCCTCCCAAGTAGCTGGGATTACAGGTGCGCACCACCACACCTGGCTAATTTTTTGTAGGAAGCTGTCTTTTCTGAACTGAGTTAGGTTAAGTACTGTTTGGGCCTTATTACCTAACACGAAGCAGCTGGATGACATTGGAGACTGAAAACTAGTGGTCCATGGACTGAATTAAGGAAAAAGATATATTTTGTCAGGCCTGAGCTGTGCTTTGAAAGATTTTTAAATGATTAGCCAACAGAAAATATTGGGAAATACACATAAGGATCTGAATTTCAGGATTCTTTTAGAAAAGAAAAGGAAAATCTGACAACCAGGACTCAAATTCTTGAATGGTGTCAGTAGAATAGAGTTGATTTGTGGTTCCCCCTGCCCTCCAGATCACAATAGTCCCCATCTGGCTGACTTTACTTGTTAAAATTACCTGCTTGACTCTCGTGAAACAAGAAACTGATGACTGGGCTGGAAAGCATAGGGATCTCATGATGCTAAAATTTCAAAGCCCTATCAGAGAAAAGAAACTGGATCATGCATAAGACATACAATACCATAAGTGGATTGAACTGAAATCAACAAGAGTGGCAACCCCAAGTTCTGATTAGACTGAAGAGATTACCCCCAACCAAACCTAGCTTCCTGATAGAGGAAAGGGAATCATCTTGGTGCAGTGGGGAGCAGGGGTGGTGGTGGTAAATATTATTTATAAATACTCATACACACACGGAAGTCTAAAACAAGAAATGCAAAATATGTAAAAAAAGGGGGGGAAATATGACCCATAATGAAAAGAAAAAAAACTCAATAAAAGCAGACTCACAGGTAACCCTAGTGTTAGAATTAGCAGACAAAAATTTTCAAATAACTATTACAAATATGTTAAACAATTTAGATAAAAAGATGAGTGAAACAAGAGATAAGAGAATCTCAGCTAAAATAAGAAAATGAACTAAAAAAATAACAATATCTAAAATGAAGTATTGATTGTATAAGTTTAATAACAAATCAATATAGCAGAAAAAAGAATAAGTGAACTGCAAGATACGTCAGTAAAAATTATTCAAATTGAAAACAGAATAAAAGAATGAGGAAAACAAAAATGGGGAACAAAGAATCAGAGACTAAAAGTAAATATTAGGCAACTGAGTTGTCTTTTAGTCTATTTTATGCTGCTATAACAGAGTACCCATGACTGCATAATGTATAAATAACATAGATTTATTTCTTACATTTCTGAAGTCTGGGAAGTCCAAGGTTGAAAGGCCTGCATGAGTTGAGGACCTTCTTGCTGTGTTATTTCATGACAGAAGGTGAAAGGGCAAGAGAGCAGGTATATGCATGAGAATGACAGAGAGTGAGAGAGCTAAAATTGATTTCCTCATAAACTAATGCTCACTATAATAAACCCACTCTCATGATTATATTAGTCCATTCACAAGGGCAGAGCCCTTGCGACTTAATCACCTCGTAAATATTCTACCTCTCAACATTGTTGCATTGGGGATTAAGTTTTCTATTTTCTTTTTTTCTTTTTGAGACAGAGTCTCACTCTGTCACTGAGGATGGAGTGCAATGACACAGTCTCGGCTCACTGCAACCTCCGCCTCCCAGGTCCAAGCGGTTCTCCTGCCTCATCCTCCTGAGTAGTTGGGACTACAGGCATGCACCACCACACCTAGCTAATTTTTGTATTTTTAGTACAGATGGGGTTTCACTATGTTGGCCAGTCTAGTCTCAAATTTCTGACCTTGTGATCCATCCACCTTGGCCTCCTAAAGTGCTGGTATTACAGGCATTAGCCACTGTGCCCAGCCAAGGATTAAGTTTTCAATACGTGAACTCTGGAGGACACATTCAAACCATATATCTAGCATACAGGTAATTGGAATCCAGGAACAGAGGAGAAACTGGGGCAAAATAAATATTTTAAAAGATAGTGGCCAAGAGTTTTCTAAAATTGATGAAAGATATGAACCCATATATCCAATAATCACAGTGAACACTAAGCTAGATTTAAAAAAGAAAACTATACCTAGAGATATTTTAAAAGAAGCCAGGGCAGGGGAAAGGATCTATTATGCTTATGAATAGAAAAATAAGAATGTTGGTTAACTTCTTAAGAGAAAAAAAACGGAAGACAGAAAATGATGGAATGACATCTGGAAAACAAACAAACAAACAAAACCTGTCAACCTAGAAATCTATACCTTCAAAAGCACCCTTTAAAAATGAAAGCTAAATAAAAACAGAAACAGAAAAAAATTGTCACTTGAAGACCAGCATTATGAGTAACACTCAACGAAGTTTTTCTCCAGGAATCTGTGAACGCCACCAGAATGGGCAAAGATGTGAAAAAACATAAAGTACTCTTTAGAAACTTTCTTTAGGAGACTATTGACCATTTAAAGCAAATAGAATAGCAAAATAATCGATAATGAAAAAATACATGACATTTGCACAAGGGCAGAAGGGTAATAAAATTATACTGTAGTAAGTTTCTTACATTGTTTATGAAATGATAAAATAAGGAAAAGGTAAGAACACATATTGTAATCTTTAGTAACCACTAAAAAAATACCAAGAGATATTACTAGAAAAACAATAGGTAAGATAAAATAGAATACTGGCTGGGCACAGTGGCTCATGCCTATACTTTCAGCACTTTGGGAGGCTGAGGTAGGCAGATCACTTGAAACCAGGGGTTTGAGACTAGCCTGGGCAACAAAGTGAAACCCCATCTCTAATATATATATATATGTATATATATATGTGTGTATATATATGTATATATATGTGTGTATATATATGTATATATATATGTGTGTATATATGTATATATATATGTGTGTATATATATGTATATATGTGTGTATATATGTATATATATGTGTATATATATACACACACATATATATGAATACTGAATAATCCTTATGTAACATATAATATAAAATACTGATATATTGAGAATAGTGAATAATTCTTAATTTTTACTTTTTTTTACCTTTTTTTTTTTTTTTTTGAGATACAGTCTCACACTGTTGCCCAAGCTGGAGTGCAGTGGAGTGATCTTGGCTCACTGCAAGCTCCACCACCTGGGTTCATGCCATTCTCCTGCCTCAGCCTCCCGAGTAGCTGGGACTACAGGCGCCTGCCACCATACCCGGCTAATATTATTTTTTGTAATTTTTAGTAGAGACAGGGTTTCACTGTGTTAGCCAGGATGGTCTCAATCTCCTGACCTCGTGATCTGCCCGCCTCCACCTCCCAAAGTGCTGGGATTACAGGTGTGAGCCACTGCACCCAGCCAACTTTTTTTTTTTTTTTTTTAATAGAGACAGGGTCTTGCTGTATTGACCAGGCTGAGAGCGAACTCTTGGCCTCAAACAATCCTTCAGCCTCAGCCTCCCAAAGTGCTGGGATTACAGGCATAAGCCACCATGCCCAGCTGCCACCGCCTCCTCCTTCTTCTTCTTCTTCCTCTTCCTCTTCCTCCTCCTCTCCTTCTCCTTAACTTAATTTGTAAACAAGCAAGAAAGGAATAACAAAGAACATATAGGGCCCATTAAACCAATCATATCTATAGCAAATTTAATGTAAATAGAATAACATCACAGTGGAAATTGTCAAACTAAATTTTAACAAAAACAAGACTCAACTATATGCTGTTCACAAGAAACTCTAAGGACACAGACTGAAAGAAAAAAGAGAAAATATACACCATGAAAACACTAATAAGTGATAATAGTGCAAAAAAATTACAGTATACACTAGGTAACCCAGAACTCTCAGCCCCAGGCAAGTGTAATATAAAGGTACATAGGATTGATTATGGAAACATTCTTAGAGGTGATGAGATTTGAGTCTGGTTTTAAAATAGATGAGGTATAAGTGTATCTTTTAGAAGAATTCTGGTTACAGTAAAAGAAAACCTAATTTAAACTGGCTTAAATGGTAAAGAACATTTATTGGCTCATGTAACTAAAAAAAACCCAAGGAACATGTCAGGCATGTTTTGATCAGGACTCCAACTCAGTATTTCCCTTTTTTTCACAGCTCTGCTCTCCTCCACAAGTCGGCTTCCTCCTCAGGCTAACTTACCTCATGGAAGCAAAGTGTTTAACAACAAGAAGTCTTCCCTCCAAAGGCCCCTTTCTAGTATCAAACACTTGCACTTCATTCTGATTGGGGCAATCTGGACCAATCTCTGAGGCTAGGGAATTCCTTCCTCCCTCCCTCCTCCCTCCCTCCCTCCCTTCCTTCCCTCTCTCTCTCTCTCTCTCTCTCCCTCTCTTTCTTTCTTCTTGACGGAGTTTCACTCTTGTTGCCCAGGCTGGAGTTCAATGGCGTGATCTCGGCTCACCACAACCTCTGCCTCCCAGGTTCAGGCGATTCTTCTGCCTCAGCCTCCCAAAAAGCTGGGATTACAGGCATGCACCACCATGCCTGGCTAATTTTGTACTTTTAGTAGAGACGGGGTTTCTCCCTGTTGGTCAGGCTGGTCTCGGACTCCCAACCTCAGGTGATCCGCCCACCTTGGCCTCCCAAAGTGCTGGGATTACAAGTGTGAGCCACCATGCCCGGCTCCCTCCCTCCCTCCCTCCCTCCCTTCCTCCCTTCCCCCCCGCCTCTCTCTTTTCTTTTCCCTCCCTCCCCCCTCTTTCTTCCTTCCTTCCTTTCTCTTGACAAGGTCTCACTCTATCACCCAGGCTAGACTACAGTGGTGCAATCACAGCTCACTATAGCCTTGGCCTCCCTGGCTCAAGTGATCCTTCCTCCTCAGCCTCCTGAGTAGCTGGGACTACAGGCGGGTGCCACCATGTCCAGATAATTTTAAAATTTTTGGTAGAGATTGTCTCACTATGTTGCCCAGGCTGGTCTTGAACTCCTGGGCTCAAGTGTTTCTCCTGCCTTGGCCTCCCAAAGTGCTAGGATTACAGGTATGAGATACTGTGCCCAGCCAGGATAGGGAATTTCTATGGGCTTAGACCTGAGTTACTACTTATCTTTGAACCAATCACTGTGGCAAGAAGGATGAACTAGCATATTTTATGAAGAATGCTTCTTTCTCATGCCTAATGTTGTCTCAATTAGTGTAACTCTAGCCTCTCTGGCTCTGGCAAGATATATCAACCCATCTGATTGATAATTTTGTAAAACTTAACTGAGAATGCTCTACACAGTTTTCTTTTGGAAAGGCAGAACTGCCATTCCATTTGGGGAACTTCCCTCAGAGAAGAGGAGTTCTCTTCTGTTAATCCATGTAGCAGGACCTATCAAAGTCCATCACAGTCTATGACTGGGTGCCTAGGTCTGCATTATTTGGAGTTGAGTCCACTTGTTTAACAGATTTGAACCATGTGTTCTAGCTGGTTCAAATTGCTGTATGGCAATAAAAGTGCTGTTTGGGACCTTGATATTACTCTGGTTTATCTCTCAACTGATTGTTCAGAATCTAGTTAGAAAAGAGATGACATTACTAGGGACCACTATGAAGCCTCCAGAAAATATTGATTGACTTCCAACAATCAAAGCCTATGCTTATGGCTACAGGCATAGCCCACACTTGATATGGTTTGGATAATTGTTCTCTCCAAGTCTCATGTTGAAATGTGATCCCTAGTGTTGCGGGTGGAGTCTGGTGGGAGGTGTTTGGGTCACAGGGGTGGATCCCTCGTGAATGGCTTGGTGCCTGCCCTGAGGTAATGAATGAGTTTTCACTCTATTAGTTCACATGAGAGCTGGTTGTTTAAGGAAACTGGTACCTCCTCCTCTCTCTCTTGTTCCCTTTCTTGCTATGTGACACACCTGCTCCCCATCAGCCTTCTGCCACAAGTAAAACATCCTAAGGCCACACCAGAAGCTGAGCAGCTGCTGGTGCCATGCCTGTACAGCCTGTAGAACTATGAGCCAAATACACCTCTTTCCTTTATAAATTACCCAATCTCAGGTATTCTTTTTCAGCAATGCAAAATTGACTAACACAACACTACTCAAAGCACTTGACTACTACAAATTCCCTAGGCAGGGAGAAGTAGGTTCCCCAAATAAATATCTAGGTGCTGTCTGGATAAAGGAAGAGCCTGAACGTAGGCTCTGAACGTAGATACCGATATGGTTTTGAGAGGTGACAGCGTGCTGGCAGTCCTCAGAGCCCTCACTTGCTCTCGGCACCTCCTCTGCCTGGGCTCCCACTTTGGCGGCACTTGAGGAGACCTTCAGCCCACCGCTGCACTGTGGGAGCCCCTTTCTGGGCTGGCCAAGGCCAGAGCCGGCTCCCTCAGCTTGCAGGGAGGTGGGGAGGGAGAGGCGCGAGCAGGAACCCGGGCTGTGCGCGGCGCTTGCGGGCCAGCTGGAGTTCCGGGTGGGTGTGGGCTTGGCGGCCCCGCACTCGGAGCAGCCGGCCGGCCCTGCCGGCCCCAGGCAGTGAGGGGCTTAGCACCTGGGCCAGTGGCTGTGGAGGGTGTACTGGGTCCCACAGCAGTGCCAGCCCACTGGCGTTGCACTCGATTTCTCACCGGGCCTTAGTTGCCTTCCCTCGGGGCAGGGCTCGGGACCTGCAGCCCGCCAGGCCTGAGCCTCCCACCCCCTCTGTGGGCTCCTGTGTGGCCCAAGCCTCCCCGATGAGCATCGCCCCTTGCTCCACGGCGCCCAGTCCCATCGACTGCCCAAGGGCTGAGGAGTGCGAGCGCATGGCGCAGGACTGGCAGGCAGCTCCACCTGCGGCCTGGTGCAGGATCCACGGGGTGAAGCCAGCTGGGCTCCTGAGTCTGGTGGGGACGTGGAGAGCCTTTATGTCTAGCTCAGGGATTGTAAACACACCAATCAGCACCCTGTGTCTAGCTCAGGGTTTGTGAGTGCACCAATCCACACTCTGTATCTAGCTGCTCTGGTGGGGCCTTGGAGAACCTTTATGTCTAGCTCAGGAATTGTAAATACACCAATCGGCACTCTGTATCTAGCTCAAGGTTTGTAAACACACCAATCAGCACCCTGTGTTTAGCTCAAGGTTTGTGAGTGCACCAATCGACACTCTGTATCTAGCTGCTCTGGTGGGGCCTTGGAGAACCTTTGTGTCGATACTCTGTATCTAACTAATCTGATGGGGAGATGGAGAACCTTTGTATCTAGCTCAGGGATTGTAAACCTAGCACCAATCAGCACCCTCTCAAAACAGACCACCCGGCTCTACCAATCAGCAGGATGTGGGTGGGGCCAGATAAGAGAATAAAAGCAGGCTGCCAGAGCCAGCAATGGCAACTCGCTCGGGTCCCCTTCCACACTGTGGAAGCTTTGTTCTTTCACTCTTTGCAATAAATCTTGCTACTGCTCACTCTTTGGGTCCACACTGCCTTTATGAGCTGTAACACTCACCGCGAAGATCTGCAGCTTCACTCCTAAAGCCAGAGAGACCACGAGCCCACCGGGAAGAACGAACAACTCCAGACGCGCTGCCTTAAGAGCTGTAACACTCACCGCGAAGGTCTGCAGCTTCACTCCTGAGCCAGCGAGACCACGAACCCACCAGAAGGAAGAAACTCCAAACACATCTGAACATCAGAAGGAACAAACTCCAGACGCGCCACCTTAAGAGCTGTAACATTCACCGCGAGGGTCCGCAGCTTCATTCTTGAAGTCAGTGAGACCAAGAACCCACCAATTCCAGACACAGTTTGATTGATAATCTCTCTGTTTGCTTATGTCAATTGGTCAGGATTAATCAGGGCTCTCCAGAGAGACAGAATCAGTAGGACGTATGGATACAGAGATGTAGAAAAACAGAGATAGAGAAATTAGCTTATTATAAGGAATTGATTCACACAGTTATGGAGGCTGAGAAGTCCAAATCCAGGAGAGCTGATGGTATACATCCAGCCTGAGCCTGAGGTCAAGGGCAGGAAACAACCAATGTCCTGGCCCAAAGACAGGCAGAGAGAGAGAGCATCCTTTCTTAGCCTTTTATTCTCTTCAGGCCTCCACTGGATTGGAGGAGGCCCACTCACATTGGAGGAGGGTAACTGCTTTACTAACTCTACCAATTCAAATGTTAATCACATCCAGAAACACCCTCACAGACATACCCAGAATCAAGTTGGACCAAATAGCTGAGCACCCCATGGCCCAGTCAAGTTGACACAAAAAATTTACGGTCACAGTCAGGAAACATATTCACAGATTTAACGCTAAAAGATTCACTGCCAAATGCTAAAAACACAACTGTTTACATGGTGTCACCTCCCCATGCTCAATTCTTGCCTCTCTTCCCAACCTGGTGCTTCAACCTCACACTGGCCTTTCTTCTTTTAATGGAATTGGCCTCACTTTTCTCTGCTCTGGGGCCTTTGTAGATACTGGTCTACATGCAAAAACATATCCCTCTGCCCCCATTCACACTTACCTAATTCCTACTCATCCTTCAAACCTTGTTTTTAATAAATTAGCTGGGTGTGGTGGCACACACCTGGGTTACCAGCTAATCAGGAGGCTGAGGTGGGAGGATCACTTGAACCTGGGAGTTGAGGCTACAGTGAGCTATGATCATGGCACTGCACTCCAGCCTGGGTGATGGTATGAGACCCTGTCTCTTAAAAAGATAGTAAAATCTTTTTTTTCAAGGTACTTTCTCAAGGGGACTCTGCCTTGTTTACCCAGTCTCTTTCCCCATGATGCACTGCCAAACATCATGTACTTCTGGGTGTGGGTGTGGAGGGACTTAAAACCACAGAAATTTGTTGTCTCATAGTTCTGGAGCTAGAAGTCAAGGTGTTAACAGGGCCACACTCTCTCCAAAGGCTCTAGGGAAGAATCATTCCTGAACTCTCCCAGCTTCCGGTAGTTGCCAGCAATTCTTGGCATTCCTTGGTATGCCCTCATGCAATTTTTCTTGATAGCACTTTTCTAAGTTTATAATTATATGTCTATTTGATGGATGATTGAATCAGTAATACCATCTTCATTTACTTTCCAAGCGACACATGAATTGAGGCATAGTTATTAGAAGTAGAACTGAAGCAGGGTCCAGCTGAAACATTTTCTCTGGGTACAATGACATGAATTAAAACCGAACAACAAACAAAAAAAAGTGTGGAGGCAAGCCTGGAAGTGGACTGTAGGAAGCTGGATGACTGGGTCTCCACAAAGCCAGACTGATTCCCAAAATGCTCCAGAGGCTCCCCATCACTCATAGGAAATGCTGATTTTCTTACAGTGGCTTGTAGGACCCTAAACAATGTCCTCATCACCACCTGTACTGTGCTGATCTCTCCTTGACAACCCTCCTTAGCACTTTCTCTGCTGTAGCCATCCTGGCCTCCTTGATGCTCCCAAACACTCCAGGTATGCTCCTGCCTCAAGGCCTTTGACTGGCTCTTTCCTCTGTCCTGAATGATAACTTCTCAGTGGGAGGATGCCCTGACCACCCTAGTTAAACTTGTAACTCACTCCTCAACACTCCTTATCCCACTTCCCCGCTTTTTTTTCCCCCATCTACTTTCCACAAACATAGGGATTTTGTTCTGTTTTGTTTCTGCTGTATTCCTAGACCCTAAAATAAGGCCTGGCACATAGTAGGCCCTCAATAAATATTTGCTGAATTAAAACAGACAGAACAAGCAAATATCCACAAAGACAAAGTAAGGCCAGGAATCAAGAGCCAAATAATCAGTTCAAAATCAGGGAAATCCAGGTGCCAAGGTAAGCAAGGAAGAGGGTAGGACCTGGCATGTTAGAAATGAAGTGTAAAGAGTCTGGACATCTTGGCTCACACCTGTAATCCCAACACTTTGGGAGGCTGAGGCAGGCAGATCACTTGAGGCCAGGAGTTTGTGGCCAACCTGGCCAACATGGTGAAACCCCATTTCTACTGAAAATACAAAAATTAGCAAGACATGGTGGCACGTGCTTGTAATCTCAGCTACTTGGGAAGCTGAGGTAGGAGAATCGCCTGAACTCGGCAGGCGGAGATTGCCATGAGCCAAGATTGCGCCACTGCACTGCATCCTGGGTGACAGAGTGAGACTCCATCTCAAAAAAAAAAGTGAAGTGTGAAGAGACAAGACCCAGCTGAGAATTAATCTAGAAAGCACTGCTCTTTGGAGATCAATTATGAGAGCACACTGGACCTGGTTATCATGAACAGACTTCCTTGATGCCACGCTGGATGAAAGGAACTTGGGGGACCAGGATGGGTAAATTTGTGCTCTAGCCAGAGAATGAAGCACTGAGTCAAGAGGCAGAGAAACAAACCAAGCAGACATCAAGACTGGAAAAGCTCTGTAGATAGAAGTCTGGAAAGATGAATGAACAGATTAAGTTAGAATGGAGTGAGCAGAGACAGAGAGGTGTACAAGGTAAGCCTGTGGACAGATAGGGTTGAATAACCTTCATGAGTACAGGATTCACCTAACCCTTAAATGATATTTCCCAGTCTTTCACCTCAAGCCCTCTACCTGTTCACTCCAATCTCCCCTGGGCCAAGTCCTTTTTCAGGGTCCTAGTGGCTGCCTACATACTGGATGACTGAAATCTCAATGTCCAGTCTGACTGCCATCTCTGCCAGCCTCAGACTCCAGCTTCCGACCTATTATGTCACACAATCGTCTCAAATTCAGCATGTCCCAAACCAGTGTTCTTACCTAATGAGAACCTCTTTCTCTTTCAACCTCAGCTGATGACATTTCCACTCATTCCCCAAAGCCAACAGGTCAAACATGAGGCATTGGCAGAACCTAGATCACCTGCCTAAAAAGCAGAGATTGGGTGCTATGAAGAAGTGACCCCCTCAATGGGCCAGACACTGTGCCTGGTGCGTCTCACAAATGACCTAATTTTGCCCTAACAGCATCCTTGCCAACTGAGAATTATTATCCCCAGCTTACATATGAGAAAACTGGGGTTAGGGAAATTGACCAAGGTAATTTAGCTTCCAACTGCGGGAGACGGGTGGGTTCTCTTTTTAGCCCAGTGTACTCTCGTACCAATAAGCCCCATGGCACCAGCATGAGGACTCATTGCTTTTTTCTTTTTTAATAAGTTATTGAGGTAAAATTCAGATAACATAAATACTTAAAAGTAAACAATTCCATAGCATTGAGTATATTCACAATATTGTACAACCACCACCTCTATCGAGTTCCAGAAACATTTTCATCTCGCCAAAGTAAAATCCCTTACCCGCTAAGCAGTTTCTCCCCTTTCCACCTTTTCCCAGCCCCTGGCAGGACTCACAGCTCTGAAGCCAGCTTTTTTCCTACTAGATACCCTACATACCTTCCAGGTAGATCAAAAGCACATTCTTGTCTGCTTTTGATCTAGCAAGAAGGTATGTAGGGTATCTAGTAGGAAAAGCACCTTGGGAGGCTGAGGCAGGAGGATCACTTGAGCTCAGGAGTTCAAGACTAGCCTTGGCAACACATTGAGATGCTGTCTCTACAAAAATAATCAAACATTAGCCAAGTGTGGTGGTGCATACCTATAGTCCCAGCTACTTGGGAGGCTGAGGCAGAAGGGTTGCTTGAGACCAGGGGGTGGAACCTGCAGTAAGCCATGATTGTGCCACTGTACTCCAGCCTGCGTGACAGAGAGAGAACTTAAACAAACAAAAACCTCATAGATTCTGACAAAAAAGACACGATGCAAAATAACACTGGTGTGAGGGGCAATTACGGGAGACACTCATTTATGTTTTGTCTTCTCTGTTAAGGAGGCGTGGTGTAAGGAGTGACATTTCTGTTCCCTGATACCTACACCAGGTAGACCAGATTTCCTGCTCCACTCTGGCTTACTTAAGTGAACGTGGGGGGCTAGGATGGGTAAATTTGTGCTAACAGCTATTGTTGCCAAGCCTGATAAAATAGGGCCCCTCACACTGTTTATTCTTTTGCAGGTGGGTGAGATAGAAGTCTATAAAGGGGAAAGAGAAGAAGCTGATGCTGAAACTTAAGAGGTATTTCTCCAAGACTAGAGAAAGACAAGAAGAAGGAGCCTCTGAGTGATAAGAGGCCCAAGGTTTGCATGCATGGAGCACCAGTAAGAGATGGCTTCAGGAAGCCAGAGAGCTAGGCCGGGGACACAGATACCTTGGGAACCACAGCGAGAGTGTCCGTGGGCTGAGGCAGTGGTCAGTGGAGAGACCCATTGAGAGGTGACAACGTGGTAGTAGCCCTGCCTCGCTCTCGGCACCTCCTCAGGCCACCGTGTCCACTCTGGCCGCGCTTGAGGAACCCTTCTGCTTGCAGGGAGGTGTGGAGGGAGAGGCGCGGGCGGGAACCGGGGCTGTGCCCCGTGCTCGCGGGCTAGGGCGAGCTCCGGATGGGCGTGGGCTCGGCGGGCCCCGCACTTGGAGCGGCCAGCCGGCGCCACCGCAACGGTCAGTGAGCGGCTTAGCACCCGGGCCAGCAGCTGCAGAGGGTGCGCCGGGTCCCCCAGCAGTGCCGGCCCACCGGGTGGGCGCTCGAATTATCGTCGGGCCTCAGCTGCCTTCCTCCCCCCACTCCCCCCGCCATGGCTCGCGACTGGCAGCCCGCCATGCGCGAGCCCCCGAGCCCCGCCGCCCCCCCCCTCCCCGCCCCCTGCTCCGCGGCGCCCGGTCCCATCGATGCCCAACGGCTGAGGAGTGCGGGCACATGGCAGGGCACTGGTGGGCAGCTCTGCCAGCAGCCCTGGGGCGGGAATCCACTAGGCAAAGCCAGCTGGGTTCCTGAGTGGAGTGGGGACTTGGAGAATTTTTTATGTCTAGCTGGAGGATTGTAAATGCACCAATCAGCACTCTGTGTCTAGCATTGGTGGGGGGGAGGGGTTCATAGACGCACCAATCAGCACCCTGTGTCAAGCTCAAGGTTTGTAAATGCACCAATCAGTGCTCTGTGTCTAGCTAATCTAGTAGGGACTTGGAGCACTTTTATGTCTAGCTAGAGGATTGTAAATACACCAATCAGCACTCTGTGTCTAGCTCAGGGATTGTAAACGCACCAATCAGCACCCTGTCAAAACGGACCAATCAGCTCTCTATAAAACAGACCAATCAGCTCTTTGTAAAATGGACCAATCAGCTCTCTGTAAAATGGGCGAATCAGCAGGATGTGGGTGGAGTGAGATAAGGGAATAAAAGCAGGGTGCCAGAGCCAGCAGCGGCAATTTGCTTGGGTCGTCTACCATGTTGTGGTAGGTTTGTTCTTTTGTTCTTCCTAATAAGACTTGTGGCTGCTCACTTTTTGGAGCTCTGCTGCTTTTATGAGCTGTGACACTCACCTGAAGGTATGTAGCTTCACTCCTGAAGCTAGTGAGATCACGAACCCACCAGGAGGAATGAACAACTCCAGTACTGCCTTAAGAGGTGTAACACTCCCAGCAAATGTCTGTAGCTTCACTCCTGAAGCTAGTGGGACAAGGAACCCAGCAGAAGGAAGAAACTCCGAACACGTCCAAACATCAGAAGGAACAAACTCCAGTCACACTATGTTTAAGAACTGTAACAGTCACCGTGAGAGTCTGCGGCTTGATTATTGAAGTCAGTGAGACCAAGAACCCACCAATTACGGACATACCATGGGAACAGTGTCCCTCAGCCTGCTGAAAGAATCCCTGTGCAAGGGCAGGGAGGGCTGGTCTGAGTAGCAAAGTCCTGTAGCAGAGCAGACTGAGGCAATGAAACCCAATGCTTCCAGTTAAGACTGGGCCCCGCCCCACTGGCTGGATAGGACAACGACCCTTCCCAACTTCGATTATTTTTTCTGTATTTATTTATTTATTTTGAGATGGAGTTTTGCTCTTGTTGCCCAAGCTGGACTACAATGGCACGATCTTAGCTCACTGCAACCTCCACATCCTGGGTTCAAGTGATTCTCCTGCTTCAGCCTCCTGAGTAGATGGGATTACAGGCAAGCGCCACCAGGCCCAGCTAATTTTTTGGATTTTTAGTAGAAACAGGGTTTCACCATGTTAGCCAGGCTGGTCTCAAATTCCTGACCTCAGGTGTTCTGCACTCCTTGGCCTCCCAAATTGCTGGGATTACAGGCGTGAGCCACTGCGCCCAGCTTATTTTGAACAGGATCTACTCAGACTGTGTTCTCTCCCTTTTACTCTCCCCAAGGAAGAGAAGAAAATTATCAATAGAAAATGGCAGGCCGAGCATAGTGGCTCATGCCTGTAATTCCAGCACTTTGAGAGACTGAGGCAGGTGGAATACTTAAGGTTAGAAGTTCAAGACCACCCTGGCCAACAGAGCGGTTTTCATTTAAAAAAAAAAAAAGCAAGTTTATTAAGGTAAATGAATAAAACAACGGCTACTCCATAGGCAGAGCAGCTGAAACCCTGTCTCTACTAAAATACAAAAATTAGCCAAGCGTGGTGGCACGTGACTATAGTCCCAGCTACTCAGGAGGCTATGGCAGGAGAATCGCTTGAACACGGGAGGCAGAGGTTGCGGTGAGCTGAGATCGCACCACTGCACTCCAGACTGGGCAACAGAGTGAGACTCTGTCTCAAAAAAAAAAATCAATAAGTAAAATCTTAAAGTAGCAAATGACAGTTGCAGCCAAGTAATTCCAAAAGCCAGCTTCACTCGGAGAACCCTGTGCTTCCTCTTATTTCCAGTGATCCACATATTTAGAGAAACTTTTCCAGTAATAAACCATAGAAATTATACCTGGAAGTAGAGTCTTCAACTTGGATTTTTAGGTGACCCTAACAAAAGGGGGAAATTTCCCAAAACATATCCGAAATGGACTTTCTCACTGCTTTGGCTAGTCGAGGTTAAGAATCAGAGGTAATTTTAGAACATATAGATAAGGTGACAACTCATACACCCAAGTATGTAGAGCAACTCATATCTACCCCACTGCATTTGGAGGGAAAGTGTTTCCCTGGTGAACTTGTGAGTGTAAATAGATGGAAGAAGGTGTACTCAAAACAGCAAACTTCTAATTATACAAAATGTTATATTTTCTGCTTAGTGAAGCCACATCCATGTAGATTCTGATGCTATAGTCATTACATCTGTCAACACAATGAAATAGCTCAAATCTCTGAAAAACTTTGCTTCACTCTTTATTATGTCAAAAATTACAACTCAAATTAAATCTTCATGTCTCTAATGAAACCTCAACTCTTTTTGCAAATTTCCTTATTTAAAAATGCTGTTTTAGCCAAAGAAATGTTTCAAAAATTCTGTATTCAGGCCAGGCACGGTGGCTCACGCCTGTAATCCCAGCACTTTGGGAGGCCAAGGTGGGTGGATTGCTTGAGGTCAGGAGTTCGAGACCAGCCTGGCTAACATGGTGAAACCCCGTCTCTACTAAAAATACAAAAAGCCGGATGTGGTGGTGCATGCCTGTAGTCCCAGCTACTCAGGAGACTGAGGCAGGAGAATCACTTGAACCCAGGAGGCGGAGGTTGCAGTGAGCCGAGATTGATTGTGCCACTGCACTCCAGCCTGGGCGACAGAGCGATGCTCCCTCTGAAAAAAGAAAAAAAAATTCTGTATTCACAAATAGCTTGATACTAGCAATCACTTGTTTACATTGTAAATAGGCAGCAGGCTGAAAATTTTTGATGACTTAATTGCAGGTTCACAACTATGAAGGCAAGCCAAAGGGCTACCTTGCCAGGTCTGTAAAGCTGATGTACATAGTATGAGCTGTTTGATCTTTGAGTAATCACAAAAGACAAATCAGGCTGGGCATGGTGGCTCATGCCTGTAATCCCAGTGCTTTGGGAGGCCGAGGCAGGTGGATTACTTAAGGTCAGGCATTGGAGACCAGCCTGGCCAACATGGTGAAATCCTATTTCTATAAAAAAAAACAAAAGTTAGCTGGGCATGGTGGTGTGTGCCTGTAGTCCCAGCTACTCAGGAAGCAGAGGCAGGAGAACCGCTTGAACCCGGGAAGTGGAGTTTGCAGTGAGCCGAGATCATGCGACTGCACTCCAGCCTGGGAGACAGAGTGAAACTCTGTCTCAGAAGAAAAAAAAAAAGGAAAGAAATAAAAGACAAATCAGCAAAAAGAGGAATTCATAAAAAGAGAATAAAGCTTTGCAAAAAAAGAACCTGTCTTTGGATCTTCAGAAGTGACTAAAATATTTTAATAGGTCCCTTTTAGTGCCTCTTTTTGCTTGCCTATGAAATATTGACAGATCTTCCCAACTGGGGGAAAAAAAACCCAAAATTCATTAAACTCACTGTGTCTTATTTGGTTAAATAAAAAGAGGTAGAAAGACTATTATGAGAAAAGAGAAGCAATAGAAACTGTGGAAATTGGAGTTCCAAACATCAATCTTAATTTGATTGAATAGTAGAAAGTATATAAACTATGGAAATTGATGTTCCAAACATCAATCTGCATTCCTGAGCAATTTTCAAATTGGTCACCAGCTCTCCACTCCTCCTGTCATGAGTCACTTATACCTTAAAAAGTATATCCTCTGAGAATTCTGAAAGGTATCCAGACCTTCCATTAGACAACTTCCAATCCATATGTGCCTCAAAGTTGTGTCTTCATTTTCCTCCTGTTCCATTTCCTTCAGATTTCCACCAAGATATTCATGTTGAGCTTTGTTTTGAGACTACATCCAGGTGTCACCTACCTCTCCTGTGGCCTTAAAAAGATTCTATAAGCACAGAGAGATCAGCCTGAGACATCTGAAGACCTAAGCCTGCATCCTTCCTGGTTTTTGGATTAAGGGAATGTAAAGAGAGGAAAATGAGCAAGGCGAGGTGATAACTCATTTCTAAATAAAACAGGAATATTTTTAAAAATCTGACACTGCTAAAGGCCAAGTCATACAGTAGGATTCCCACCAGGCCAGGCTGTAAATATTGATTCTCCTCTCTGCAACCCCAGTGTTCAGGCTTCAGAGTAACAGTCTTAGTTCCTTCAACCACATTTCTAACCACAAGGTCACTGCACACTTCACCATCCTGGCCATCTTCCTTTAGCACATACAATTGTAAGTTTAAAAATTTTATCTTTTATTTTCAGTCCTCCCACAGCCATTGGGACTTGGACAAACCTACCTCATAATCAAATATTTGCGGTGTTTTCTAGTTTGAAAAGCACTGTTCAAAAGTTATCTCATTTAATCTTTACAACTGTTGACTTTACAGATAAAGAAAACTGCAGATCAGAAAGGTTAAATAAATGCCCAAGGACACACAACTTGTAAGAAAAGAAGCCAGGGCTAGGCTAGGCCGGCTGCAGTGGCTCACGCCTGTAATCCCAGCACCTTGGGAGGCCAAGACAGGCGGATCATCTGATGTCAGGAGTTCGAGACCAGCCTGGCCAACATGGTGAAACCCCGTCTCTACCAAAAATACAAAAATTAGCTGGGTGTGGTGGCGGGAACCTGTAATCCCAGCTATTCAGGAGGCTGAGGCAGGAGAATCACTTGAACCCAGGAGGTGGAGGTTGCAGTGAGCCAAGATCATGCACTCCAGCCTAGGCAACAAAAGTGAAACTCCGTCTCAAAAAAGAAAAAAAAAAAAAGAAGCCAGGGCTAAAACCCACCTGTGCCCTTCATCTTCTAGTTCTGGGTTCTTTTCATGCCACCAATTGCACTTCAAAGAAGTGGAAACATTTTGAAGTTTTTGATAAGACTAGTAGCAAGGCTTATTTTCAAATAGTCTATGAATTTTTGTAGCTTGTAGAAGGTCTGAGGAAGATATAATTTCATTTGTATCACTTCAGAAGCAATACAAAAAAAGTATTATCCTATTTCTTTATTTTATATTCTAGGCCTATTAGAGAACAATAAATTAAATAAACTCAAAATCCACTTAGACCTTCATGTATCCCTTTTTTTTTTTTTTTTTTTTTTTTTGAGACCAAGTCTCGCTCTGTCACCCAGGCTGGAGTGCAATGGCATGATCTAAGCTCACTGCAACCTCCTGGTTTCAAGCGATTCTCTCAACTCTGCCTCTGGAGTAGCTGGGACTGCAGGCACGTGCCACCATGCCCAGCTAATTTTTGTATTTTAGTAGAGATGGGGTTTCACCGTGTTGGCCAGGCTGGTCTTGAACTCCTGACCTCAAGTGATGAGCCTGCCTCAGCCTCCCAAAGTGCTGGGATTATAGACGTCAGCCACCACACCCCACCTGCTCTGATATTTATTATTTCTTTTCTTCTGCTAATTTTGAGTTTGGTTTGCTCTTGCTTTTGTAGTTCTTTAACATGTACCATTAGGTTATTTATGATTATTAGATTAGTTTTTCTTCTTTTTAAATGTAGATACCTATAATTATAAAATTCCCTCTTAGTACTGCTTTTGCTGTATTCCATAGGTTTTGGTATGTTCTGTTTCCATTATCATTTGTTTCAACAAATTTTTCAATTTCCCTCTTAATTTCTTCATTGACCCACTGGTCATTCAGAAGCATATTGTTTAATTGCTGTGTATTTGTATAGCTTCCAAATCTCTTGTTTTGTTACATTGTGGTCAGAGAAGATGCCTGATGTTATTTCAATTTTTTTGAATTTTTTAAAGGCTTGCTTTGTGATTTAACATATGGTCTATCCTTGAGAATTATCCATGTGCTGAGGAGAAGAATGTGTATTGTGCAGCCTTCAGATGAAATGCTCTGTAAATATCTATTAGGTCCATTTGTTCTATAGTGCAGTTTAAGCCTGATATTTCCTTGTTGATTTTCTGTCTAGAAGATCTGTCCATTGGTGAAAGTGGGATGTTAAAATCTCCAGCTATTATTGTACTGAGGGCTGTCTTTTTACCTTAAATAATATTTGCTGCTTCATATATCTGGATGCTCCAGTGTTGGGTGCATATATAATTGTTATATCCTCTTGCTAAACTGACTCCTTGATTATTATATAATGACCTTCTTTGTTTCTGCCGCCTATAGAGACAAAGAAGGTTATTATATAATGATGAAAGAGTCCAGTTTTTTGTTGTTGTTGTCATTTTTTGAGATGAAGTCTCACTCTTTCACCCAGGCTGGAGTGCAGTGGCACAATCTTGGCTCACTGCAATCTCTGCCTCCTAGGTTCAAGTGATTCCCCTGCCTCAGCCTCCCGAGTAGCTGGGACTACAGGTGCCCACTACCACACTTGGCTAATTTTTGTATTTTTAGTAGAGACAGGGTTTTCACCATGTTGGCCAGGCTGGTCTCCAACTCCTCATATCAAGTGATCCGTCCGTCTCAGCCCCCCAAAGTGCTGGGATTACAGGCGTGAGCCACTGTGCCTGGCCCATTGTATGTTTTTCAATTTGGGGTTACCATGAGGCTTGCAACTACTGTTTCATAACCCATTGTTTCAAACTGATGACAACTTAACACTGATTGCATAAACAAACAAATAAGCAAAAAGAAAACTAATAAAAACTCTAACTTCATCCTCCTGCTTTTTAACTTTTTGTTGTTTCTCTTCATGTCTTATTGTACTGTCTGTCATGACAAATTGCTGTAGTTATTATTTTTGATTAGTTCATTGCTTAGTCTTTCTGCTTAAGAGTATTTTGAACACCGTAATTACAGTGTTATAATATTCTATGTCTTTCTGTGTGCTATTACCAGTGAGTTTTGTAGCTTCACGTGACTTCCTATTGCTCATCAATGTCCTTTTCTTTCAGATGTAAGAACTTTCTTTAGCATTTCTTTTTTTTTTTTGAGATGGAGTCTCACTCTTTTGCCCAGGCTGGAGTGCAGTGGCATGATCTCAGCTCACTGCAACCTCTGCCTCCCATGTTCAAGCAATTATAGTGCCTCAGCCTCCCAAGTAGTTGGGTCTACAGGCATGCGCCACCACACCCAGCTAATTTTTGTATTTTTAGTAGAGACACCTGACCATGTTGGTCAGGCTGGTCTGGAACTCCTGGCCTCAAGCAATCCACCCGCCTCAGCCTCACAAACTGCTGGGATTACACGTATGAGCCACCACGCTTGGCCTCCTTTAGCATTTCTTATAGGACAGGTCTGGTGTTGATGAAAATCCCTTAGCTTTTGTTTGTCTGGGAAGGTCTTTATTTCCCCTTCATGCTTAAAAGATATATTTTGCTGAATATACTATTCTAGGGTTAAAGTTTTTTTTTCCCTTCAGCATTTAAAATATGTCATGCTAGTTTCTCCTGGCCTATAAGGTTTCCACTGAAAAGTCTGAGGCCAGATGTATTGGAGCTCTATTATATTTTATTTGTTTCTTTTCTGTTGCTGTTTTTAAGATCCTTTCTTTATCTTTGACCTTTGGGAGTTTGATTATTAAATGCCTTGAGGTTGTCTTTTTTGGATTAAATCTGCCTGATGTTCTATAACTTTCTTGTACTTGAATATTGATATCTTTCTCTGGGTTTGGGAAGTTCTTTGTTATTATCCCTTTCAATAAACTTTCTATCCCCATCTCTTCCTCAACCTCCTCTTTTTGGCCAATAGTGCTTAGATTTGCCCTTTTAAGGCTATTTTCTATATCTTGTAGACATGCTTCATTGTTTTTTACTCTTTCTTTTTGTCTCCTCTGACTGTGGATTTTCAAATAGCCTGTCTTCAAGCTCATTAATTCTTTCTTCTGCTTGATCACTTCTGTTATTAAGAGACCCAGATGCATTCTTCAGCATGGCAGTTGTACTTTTCAGCACTAGAATTTCATTTCTTTTTAATAACTTCAATCTCTTTGTTAAATTTGTCTGATAGAATTCTGAATTCCTGGCCAGGCGCAGTGGCTCACACCTGTAATCGCAGCACTTTGGGAGGCTGATCACTTGAGGTCAGGAGTTCAAGACCAGCCTAGCCAAAATGGCAAAACTCCGTGTCTACTAAAAACATAAAAATTAGTTGGGTGTGGTGGCACATACCTATAATTCCAGCTACTTAGGAGGCTGAGGTGGGAAGATCACTTGAACCCAGGAGGCAGAGGTTGCAGTGAGCCAAGATCGTACCACTACACTCCAGCCTGGGCGTTCATCTCAAGAAAAAAAAAAAAGAATTCTGAATTTCTGTTTTGTGTTTCTTGGATTTCTTTGAGTTTCCTCGACACAGCTACTTTGAATTCTCTGTCTGAAAGGTCACATATCTGTTTCTCCAGGATTGGTCCCTAGTTCCTTATTTATTTTGTTTGGTGAGGTCATTTTCTCCTGGATGGTCTTGATGCTTGTAGATGTTCGTTAATGTCTGGGCATTGAAGAGTTAGGCGCTTATTGTAGTCTTCACAGTCTGGGCTTATTTGTGCCCATCCTCCTTGGAAAGGCTTTCTGGGTATTTTGAAGGAACTTGGGCCCCAAGTCCAATAATATTATGTTTCTTGCAGACTCATAGAGGTACTGCTCTGGTAGTCTTGGATAAGATCTGGAAGAATTCTCTAGATTACCAGGCAGACACTTTTATTTTTTTCTCTTATTTTTTCACAAGCAGCGTCTCTCCCTGACTCTGTGCTGAGTCTCCTGGAACTGGAGGTGGAGGGACACAAGTACCCTGTAGCCACCACCACCAGGACTGTGCTGGCTGAGACATGAAACCAGCACAGCACTGGGCCCCACCCAAGGCCTGCTGTAACTACTATCTGGCTACCACCTAAGTTCACTCTAGGACCTAGGGCTTTATGATCAGCATATGGCAAAGTCAGTCTGATTTATGTCCCTCCATTCAGGGCAGTGAGTTCCTCCAGACCTAGGTTGGTCCAGAGATGTTGTCTGAGAGCCAGGGATTTAAGTCAAATACCTTAGAAATTTACTGGGTATTCTACTCTACTGCAGCAAAGCTGGCACTCAAACCATAAGACAAAGTCCTTCCCACTTTTCTCTCCCTGTGGCCACCACCATAAGCACCCCACGAGGGGTTCTGCCAGGCTACCGCTGATGTTCACTTAAAGCCCAAGGGCCCTTTTGTCAGCTTGTGATGAGTGCTGCCAGACCTGACACTCACTCTTCAGAGTAGTGGGCTTCCTTCTGGTCCATGGCAGGTCCAGAAATGCTAACCAAGAGCCTAGGCTTGGACGTGGTGACCTGAAGAGTCTGCTTATTGCTCCACCCCACTGTGGCTGAGCTGGTACCTGAAGTGCAAGACGGAGTCCCCTTTACTTTCCCCCCTGTTTTTCTCAAACAGAAAGATCTTTCACTGTAGCCACCACAGCTGGGAATGTGCTGGGTCACACTTGAAGCCAGCATGTCTCAGAGCCCAAGGCCCATAGTGTATTACCTGGGTATTGCTGGTGGTTATTCAGGGCCTAGGGGCTCTTTTGTCAGCAGGAGATGAATCCTGCCAGGTCTCCACTGTGAGACGGCAGCACTAAGTTCAATGTAAAGTCCCCTGGTTGCTGTGCTCTCCCTCTCCCAAGCACAAAGATTTCTCTGCACCACATGGCCACTGCTGGGGGGTGAGGGAAGGGTGACAAAAGCACCCTCCCAAGCCACCCCGGCTGGTGTCTCAGTAGGTTTCATGCCTGCCCAGTCCACTGGCTCTGAGCCCAGCTCAGCACTAGGACTTGCCTAGGAATTGCACTCCTTGTGACCTAGACTGACCCTTAAGTTCACTTAGTGCCCCAGAGCACTCCAGCCCACTGTAATGAGGCTTGCTGGAACTCAAGCTCCCACCACTGGGATGGACAATTTCTCTCTGGCTAGAGCTGGGCCAAATGAACATCAGCTGAGTAGAACCTGGTTCTGCTTTCCACTGTAACAGGGGAGCACTGGGTTCAATGAAAAGCCTCACAATTGCTGCACTCTCCCTCTCCCAAGCACCCAGATTCTCTGTGCTACATGGCCGCTGCTGGGGGATGAAGGAGGGGTGGCGTCAGTGCTTCAACGCTGTCTTTCCTGCCCTCTTCAATGTCTCTTTCAGTGATATAAAGTTAAAATCAGGTACTATGATTGCTCACCTGATTTTTGGTTCTTATGATGGTGCTTGTTGTGTGTAGTTAGTAGTTAAAATTTGGTGTTGCTATGTGGAGGATGAACAGTATAAGCCTCTATCAGCCGTCTTGCTCTATCCCATTCTCAGTTAATTTCTCAGGCACCAATAAGTGTGTGTAACTGTAATATGTCCATTACCCAATGTGCACAGCAAGTCAACGTGCTGATATATTGGATTGCAGCAGAGAAAGAGGTTTAAGCGAAGGGTTGCTGAATGAGGAAATGAAAGTAAACCTAAAATCCATCTCCCTGAGAAATTTGGGGCTAGGATTGTTAAGGGTTTTGGAGTTGGCTGAAGTGTGGAGATATTGATTGGTCGAAGAGTGCAGGGTGAAATCATGGCCCAGGGAGATGAAAAAATGTGTTCTCATGCTGACTCAGTTCTGCTGTGGGGGTCTTCAAACTGGTTGGCATCAGCCATTCCACTGGAATTCAGAGTCTGCTTAAGCAATTCTTAAACAAGTCTTATGAATCTAATGTCAGAAATCCTATCTATAGGAAAAACAGGGCTGCAAATTGTGAGTATCTAGTGCTATGTGACTTTTGGTTACAAAGAAGTGGGTCAAAATATAGCCTGATTAATGCTTAATTATAGCTATATTTCTGTCCAAAATTCTTATTAACCCTGTGAGAATGGCTTTATTAGTAATTGGTAAGTCAAGTCTGTGCTTTCTAGCAATAGCACTGGGTATTTCTACCCTAGTAGAAGGCACGCACATATAGCCAATGTCTTATCCTTGCTTCTCTGCTCTTCTATGTGTTGAATTAATTTTAGCTGGGCTGGGAACAGTGACCTTCAGCATGGCTCCAATCACTTTATACTTACCAGGGAAGCTTTTTAAACATTTCATTCCTAGGCTTTGCTTTATATGTACATAAGTCAAAGTTCCTGGAGGTGGTGGTCTAAAATCTGTATCTTTATCTTTATCTTCCTGAATAATTTTAGGACCATATTTAGCATTTGAAAACCTCTGGCATAGGCAATGCAAACAGAAACTCTCTTATCCGACCTCTACTTAACTGGCTTTTCAAATTTGTAAAATGTAAGAAATGAGGCTCACAGCATGTTGCTACCCTTCCTGTATTCTCCAGTGGTAATTATTGCTTAGTGTGTATTCTTTCAGGCCACTTCTAATGTACTTCAATGGATAAATATGTGCTTATTAAATATATATAGTAGAAAATATGCTTTTAAGAAAATGGCATGCCTGATGAATCCTTCTGCAACTTGCTTTTTACACCTACCAATGGAATTTGGAGATCTTCCCAGATAAGAATACATGGCTCCATCTCATCCTTATTAATAGCTGCCTAGTTTTTCAAAGATGGACCTGGTTTATTTAGGTGGTCATTTATTGATGGACATTTTAAGCTTAACATCTCTTCCTATTTTAAACAATGGTCCAATGAACATGCTTATACATTTTTCCTTGTGTGCATGGAGGTTAAAATGCAGTCATTGAGTGTGCATTTTAAACATTTCAGTAGAATCTGTCAAATTCCGCTTACAGGTTACTGCACCAATATATATTCCCACCAGCAGAGCACGAAATATCTATTTTATCCATGGTCTTGCCAGTATTTGATAATATCAAACTTGATTATTTATTTATTTATTTGACACAGGGTCTTGCTCTGTCACCCAGGCTGGAGTGCAGTGGTGCGATGACTGCTCACTGCAGCCTCAACCTTCCACGTTCAAGTGATCTTCCCACCTCAGCTTTCCAAGGAGCCGGGACTACAGGTATGCACCACTATGTCCAGCTAATTTTTGTATTTTTTTGCAGAGATGGGGTTTTGCCGTGTTGCCCAGGCTGGTCTCAAACTCCTCAGCTCAAGCAATCTGCCCACCTCAGCCTCCTAAAGTGTTGGGATTACAGGCATAAGCCACCGCATTTGGCCCAAACTTGATTTTTTTTTTCTTGCCAATATATCTAAAAAGTGTTACTTCATTTTAATAAAAATTTGCATTTTGCCATTTTTAATGAGGCTGTGTTTTTGCATATGTTTATTGACCATTTCTATTTCCACTTTTTTGAACTGCCTGTTGATGCATTCTTATACATAATTGTGTCAGTAATATTTTTGTTTTTGAAAATTAAACTTTTCTCTTAATTTTTAATTTTTAAAAATGTACATTTGGGGCATATGTGATAATTTAATACATTTATATTATTTGTAAAGATCAAATCAGTGTAATTGAGATATCCATTACCTTAAATATTTGTCTTTTATTTATGCTAGAAACACTTGCATTATTGTTTTCTAGCTATTTTGAAATATGCAATAAACTATTGTAAGGTATAGTTTACAAATATAGTCACTCTACTGATCTAGCAAACACTAGATCCTATTTCTTCTATCAGACTGTATATTTGTACCCATTAACCCAGCTTTCTTCATTCCCCTCACCCTTCCTGGCCTCTGGTAATGACAAATTTATTTTCATCTTCATGAGATCCACTTTTTAAGCTCCCACATAAGAATGAGAACATGTGATATTTGCCTTTCTGTGCTTGGCTTATTTTGCTTAACATAGTAACCTCTAGTTCCATCCAAGTTCCTACAAATGACAGGATGTCATTCTGTTTTATAGATTAACAATATTCCATTGTGTATATATACCACATTTTCTTTATCCTTTCGCCCAATGATGGGTACTTAGGTTGATTCCATAGTTTGGTTATTGTGAATAGTGCTCCAGTAAACATGAAAGTGCAGATATCCCTTTGACATATTGATTTTGCTTCTTTTGTATATATACCCAGTAGTGAAATTGCTGGATCATATAGCAGTTTTTAGTTATTTGAGAAAACTCTATATAGTTTTCCATAATAGCTGTACTAATTTACATTCTCACCACCAGTGTATGAGTGTTCCTCTTTCTCCACATTCTCAACAGAGTCTGATATTCCTGGTCTTTTTGATAAAAGCCATTTTAACTGACTTGTGATAATTCATTGTGGTTTTGATTTGCATTTCTCTGATAATGAGTGATGTTGAACATTTTTTTACATACCTGTTGGCTATATGTATGTATTTTTTTTTTTTGAGAAATGTCTATTCAGATTGCTTGCCCATTAAAACAATTGAATCATTTGTGTGGGTTTTTAAATTTAATTTAATTTAATTTTTTTTTTTTTTTACCATTGAGTTGTTTGAGCTCCTTATATATTCTGGTTATTAATTTCTTGTTAGGTGGATAGTTGTAAATATTTTCTCCCATTCTGTGGGTTGTCTCTTTGCTCTGTTGCTTGTTTCTTTTGCTGTGCAGAAGCTTTTTAGCTTGATATAATCTCATTTGTCTATTGTTGCTTTGGTTGCCTGTGTTCTTAAGGTCTTACACAAAAATCTTTGCCCAGACCAATATCTTGGAGAGTTTCCCCAATGTTTTCTTCCAGTAGTTTCATGTCTTGGATTTAAGTCTTTAATCTTTTTTGGTTAGTTCTGTTGTATACGGTAAGAAATAGGGGTCTAGTTTCATTCTTCTGCATATGGTTATCCAGTTTTCCCAGCACCATTTATTGAAGAGACTGTCCTTTACCTGTGGTATGTTCTTGGTGCCTTTGTCAAAAATGAGTTGGCTGTAAATGTGTGGATTTATATCTGGGTTCCCTATTTTATTCCACTGGTGTATGTGTTTGTTTTTATGCCAGTACTATGCTGATTTGGTTACTATAGCTTTGTAGTACATTTTGAAGTCAGGTAATGTGATGCCTCCAGCTTTGTTCTCTTTAATTAAAAAAAAAATTTAGAGGCAGGTTCTTTCTCTGTCACTCTGGCTGGAGCGCAGTGGTGCGATCATGGCTCACGGCAGCCTCAACCTTCTGGGCTGAAATATTCTTCCTGCCTTGGCCTGCCAAAGTGCTGAGATTACAGGTTCAAGCCATCACACCTGGCCTAGCTTTGGTTTATTTTGCTCACGACTGCTTTGCCTATGTAAGGTCTTTTGTGGTTTCATGTAAATTTTAGGATTTTGTTTCTATTTCTGTGAAGAATGTCATTGGTATTTTGATTGAGATTGCATTGGATCTATAAATTGTTTGGAGTAAGATTATCATTTTCATAATATTAATGATTTCAATTCATGAGCCTGGAACATCTTTCCACTCTTTGTGTCCTCTTCAATTTCTTTAATCAGTACTTTATAGTTTTCCTTATATATATATCTTTAACTTCTATGGATATATTGGTTCCTAGATATTTTATATTCTTTGTAGCCATTGTAAATGAGATTGCTTTTTTGATTTGTTTTTCAGATTGTTACTGCCCACTTACAGTAGCTTATGTAAGTGCTACTGATTTTTGTATGTTGATTTTGTATCCCGCAATTGTACTGACTTTGTTATTTCTAACAATGTTTAGGTGAAGTCTTTAGGTTTTTCTAAGTATAAGATTATATTGGCTAGGCATGGTGGCTCATGCCTATAATCCTAGTACTTTGGGAGGCCAAAGTGGGTGGATCACTTGAACCCAGGAGTTCGAGACCAGCCTGTGCAACAAGGCAAAATCCCATCTCTATGAAAAATACAAAAATTAGCCAGACATAATGGTGTGGGCCTGTAGTCCCAACTACTCAGGAGGCTGAGGCAGGAGGATTGCTTGAGCCTGGAAGGGTGAGGCTGGAGTGCAGTTACACCACTGTACTCCAGCCTGGGTGAGACAGAGAGGGAGACCCTGTCTCAAAAAATAAAAAATAAAAATAAAAATAAAATTATGTCATCTGTGAACCAGACTGAGTTGACTTCTTCCTTTGCCATTTGGAAGCCCTTTATTTCTATCTCTTGCCTAATTGCTCTGGCCAAAATAAAACTCTTTTTAACCCTAGAGAAAACTGAGCAGCCATAGTCTACCAATGAGTTAGGCTTTGGAGATGGTGTGTCCTGTGCTCTGAATATTTGCATCCCTCACCAAATCCAAATGTTGAAATCCTAATCCCTAAGGCAATGGTACTAGGTGGTCGAAGCCTTTAGGAGGTGATTATATTACAAAAGTTGAACCCTCATGAATGAGATTTGTGTCCTTATAAAATAGGCGTGAGACCCCTTACTTCCACCTTGTGAGGACATAGTGAGAAGTTTCCCTCCATTAGGAAGGTGGCCCTCAACCAGACACCAAATCTGCTGTTGCCTTAATCTTGGACTTCCCAGTTTCAGAACTGTGAGAAATAAAATTTCTGTTATCTATAAGTGACCCAGTTTATGATATTTTGTGATGGCAGCCTGAGTGAACTAAAACGGTGGGGTATGACATCTTTGAGCTCATCAGGATATGCTGCAGTACAGTTAAGACTGATTGAATTTGCAACGGTAGGACTGATCCATTGATTACGTGGCCTATTGCAGTATGCAGAAAGACAAAGGGGTAGAATCCCTCACCTTACACCAATTAGTACCTGTCAGGGTTTAGTGCAGGAAAAAGCTATTTTAATCAGGAAGGAACTTAGTAGAGAAAGTTAGATGCTTACAAAACCATTGAAAGATGGTTTTGAAAGGAGCAAAAATTGGTGACTAGGACTAGGCTTTTGGCTTCAAGGTGATACATTGCCACTTCTGGGGTCCAGAGGTCAGGAAGCCACTGTGGCAGTAGAATAGGCAATGTTGCCCAGCACTGCCCACACTCACATCTATTGGAGCCTACATGTGCTCCTGCACCTCCACAGGAATACAATGGCCTCCACCTCTCTTCCGCTTTCTTTTCCTTCCTTCGTCCCTCCCTCCCTCCCCTCTCTCTCTCTTTCTCTCTCTGTTTTTCTTTCTTTCTTCTTTCTTTCTTTCTTTTCTTTCTTTCTTTCTCTCTCTCTCTCTCTTTCTTTCTTTCTCTCTCTCTCTCTATTTCTTTTTTGACAAGGTCTCACTATGTTGCCAAGGCTGGTCTCAGACTCCTGAGTTCAAGTGATCTGCCTACTTCAGCCTCCCAAAGTGTTAGGATTATAGGCGTGAGCCACCGTGCCCAGCCTAGCCACTGTGCCTCACTTTCTTCTATTTTCAAATGTCATGTAACTGCCTCAAGGGCAGAGACTACATCTAAACTCCTAGCTGCAAGGGAGCCTTGATACTGTAGTTTTTAGCTGTCAATGCAAAAGATAGAGCATGTGAAGAGAATAGCAGTAGATGCTGAATATCAAAAGTCTCCATCCTTCCAAAATACAGTCATGTACCACATAACCATGTTTTGGTCAATGATGAACCACATGTATGATGGTGATACCATAAGATTATAATGGAGCACATATAGAAACCTGATACCTGGCACAAGATACTGGCACTGCACATTAAGTGGGGGAAAAGATTGATATTCAATAATGGTGATAGGGCATTTAGTTTTCCATGTGAAGAATATATATAAATAATAATATATATACCTTCTAGGTCTGTGGAAGTACATGCTACGATCGTTGCACAATGACAAAATCTAGTGATGCATTTCTCAGAATGTGTCCCAGTTGTTAAGCTCCGCATGACTGTATTGAAACTTAAGTTGCCATCTGGCATTTACTAGGTGCCTACCTCCTGCAAAGCATTCTCATTTATCTAATAGATGAATGAATAATCACTTAATAGGTAGAATTTCCATTAAGTGTATCAAACTCTGCTGATAGACAGTACTCAGTATCTGTAGTACTCTGCAAATCTCCCCATTCCCCATTTAAGGTATCAGGGTCTGGCAGGTGCAGAAGTGAAATGGGAGGCAACAGAAGCTCTCTTAGTCCCTTCGTCTCTCAAATCAGATCCCTTTACAGCTGCTCATCTTCAGGTCAGAGGCAGTGCAACTGTATAACTTGAAATCATGATAGTCTATTTTCTAACATTTTATTATCAGTAGATCATGTTTTCTTTACTCAAACACACTATGTGTAATAGTCCTCTTCTAGCCACTCTCATGGCATATTACTCTATGAAACACTTTAATCAAAGATAAAATGTGACTCTTTTTGACATCTTAAAGTCATCTACCCCCAAAAGGTATCTACAGCAAACTTTTATTGCTGGTGAAATCTTTCTAGTAGATTACAGTTAATACATTATTGGTTTATTATCATTTGCATATGTATGGGCAACACTACGTTTTTTCAAAAAAGGCTAGCTAGAAATACCATTTGACCCAGCCATCCCATTACTGGGTACATACCCAAAGGACTATAATTCATGCTACTATAAAGACACATGCACACGTATGCTTATTGCGGCACTATTCAGAATAGCAAAGACTTGGAACCAACCCAAATGTCCAACAATGATAGACTGGATTAAGAAAATGTGACACATATGCACCATGGAATACTATGCAGCCATAAAAAATGATGAGTTCATGTCCTTTGTAGGGACATGGATGAAATTGGAAATCATCATTCTCAGTAAACTATTGCAAGAACAAAAAACCAAACACCGCATGTTCTCACTCATAGGTGGGAATTGAACAATGAGAACACATGGACACAGGAAGGGGAACATCACACTCTGGGGACTGTTGTGGGGTGGGGGTGGGGGGAGGGATAGCATTAGGAGACATACCTAATGCTAAATGACGAGTTAATGGGTGCAGCACACCAGCATGGCACATGTATACATATGTAACTAACCTGCACATTATGCACATGTACCCTAAAACTTAAAGTATAATAATAATAAAATAAAATAAGAAAATTTAAAAAATAAAAATAAAAAAATAAAATAAAATAAGATCATATCATTTAAAAAAAAAAAAAAAAAGGCTAGCTTGGAACCCAGGCACCACACGCCATTACTGGCTTCCTGAGTACACATCCTTTAGCTCTTACCTACAATTCTCTCCTAGAAATTATTGTTTGAATGCTGTGTCCAGAAGGTAACATATATATGTGTATACACACACACATACACACACGTATGAAAAACTAAATTGCTGCTTAGACATATAGAAAAGTTTTCCAAATTTTTGAATTCATAAAGTCTATCAACCTGATAGCATTTCTCAAAAAATTTTTTCAATGGGTAGAGGACTTGTGCTTTTCTTTTATTCTATTGAGGAATTCTCAAACCTCTAAGAAATTGTGCAAAGGAAATTTAAATCATGTGAAGGACATAGTCAAAATGTGTAGCTACAAGGACTACACATTTCAATTGTTGAGAAACAGTTTACTCTCAATAATTTGTGAATGTTTGTTTTAATCTGCCAAATTCTGAGGAAGATAGTGTAAAAAGATATAATTTTTAAGGTATTTTTAATAAATCTGGTAACTTTTTGATCAGAGGACATTCAAATAAAATGTAGAGTATAGAGCAGAAATTCAGATGCAGTTTTTTAAAAATGTAATGTATGGGCCGGGCTTGGTGGCTCACACCTGTAATCCCAGCTAGGAGTTCAAGACCAGCCTGGCCAACATGGTGAAACCCAGTCTCTACTAAAAATACAAAAATTAGCTGGGTATGGTGTCGTGCACTTGTAATCCCAGCTACACAAGAGGCTGAGGCAGGAGAATAGCTTGAACCCAGGAGGTGGAGGTTGCACTGAGCCAAAATCACACCTCTGTGCCTCCTGAGTGACACAGCCAGATTCTATCTAAAAAAAAAAAAAAAAAAAAAAAAAAAATCAGAGCAGAAATGAATTTAAAATGAACGAAAAATACAAAAAATTGACAGAACAAAAAGTTGGTTTTTTGAAAACATAAAATCGGCAAATCATTATCCAGACTAAAAGATAAAAAGAAAGAAGACAAAATAAGTAAGATCAGAGATGAAAAAGGAGGCATTACAACTGATATCACAGAAATTCAACGGATCATTAGTGGCTACTATGAGCAACTGTATGCCAACACATTGGAAAGTCTAGAGGAAATGGATAAATTCCTAGACACATACAACCTACCTACCGAGATTGAACCACGAGGAAATCCAAAACCTGAACAGACCAATAACAAATAATGAGATCAAAGCCGTAATTAAAAGGTCTCCCAGCAAAGAGAAGCCCAGAACCTAAGAGCTTCTCTGCTGAATTCTAGCAAACATTTAAAGAAGAAATAATACCAATCCTGCTCAAAATGAACTGAAAAAATAGAGGAGAGGGAAATACTTCCAAACTCATTCTACAAGGCCAGTATCATCCTGATACCAAAACCAGAAAAAGACACATCAAAAAAAGAAAACTACAGGCCAATACCTCTAATGAATATTTTTGCAAAAATCCTCAACAAAATATGAGCAAGCTAATTCAGCAATACACTAAAAAGATTATTCATTCATCATGATGAAGTAAGATTTATCCCAGGGATGCAAGAATGGTCAAACATACGCAAACCAATCAATGTGATATAACACATCATATCAACAGAATGAAAGACAAAAACCATGTGATCATTTCAATTGATGCTGAGAAAGCATTAGATAGAATTCAACATCTCTTCATGATAAAAACCCTCCAAAATCTGGAAATAGAAGGAACATACCTCAACATAATAAAAGCCATATATGACAGACTCACAGCTAGTATCATACTGCATGGGGAAAAACTGAAAGCCTTTCTCTAAGATCTGGAGCACAACAAGTATGTCCACTTTCAGCAATGGAAAGTACTGGAAGTCCTAAATGGAAAAATTAAACAAGAGAAAGATAAAGGGCCTCCAAATTGGAAAGAAAGAAGTCAAATTATCCTTGTATGTAGATGATATGATCTTATATTTAAAAAAAAAAACCTAAAGACTCCACCAAAAAACTATTAGAACTAATAAACAAATTCAGTAAAGTTACAGGATACAAAATCAACATACAAAAATTTGTAGCATTTCTATATGCCAACAGTGAACAATCTGAAAAAGAATCAAAAATGGAATCCCATTTACAATAGCCACAAATAAAATTAAACGCCCAGGAGTTAACCAAAGATGTGAAAGATCTCTACAATAAAAACTATAAAACACTGATGAAAGGAATGGAAGAGGACACTTAAAAATAGAAATATATTCCATATTCACGTATTAGAAGAATCATTATTGTTAAAATGTCCATTCTACCCAAGGCGGTCTACAGATTAAATACAATCCCTATCAAAATACCAATGAAATTCTTCACAGGAATAGAAAAAACAACCCTAAAATTTATATGGAACCACAAAGACCCAGACTCACCAAAACTATCCTGAGCAAAAAGAACGAAACTGGAAAAATCACATTACCTGACTTCAAATTATATTACAAAGCTATAGTAATCAAAACAGCATGGTACTGGCATAAAAACAGACACATAGACCAATTGAACAGAATAAAGAAGCCAGAAACAAATCTATACACCTACAGTTAACTCATTTTTGACAAAGGTGCCAAGAATATACATTGGAGCAAGGACAGTCTCTTCAATAAATGGTGCTGGGAAAACTGGATATCCATATACAGAAAAATAAAACTAGACCCCTACAACTCATCATATACAAAAATCAAATTAAAATGGATTAAAGACTTGCTCTTAAGACCTCAAACTATGAAATTACTACAGGAAAACACTGAGGAAACTCTCCAGGACATTGGTCTGGGCAAAAAATTCTTGAGTAATACCCCACAAGCATAGGCAACCAAACAAAAATGGACAAATGGGATCACATCAAGTTAAAAAGCTTCTGCACAGCCAAGGAAACAATCAACAAAATCAAGAGACAACCCACAGAATGGGAAAAAAATATTTGCAAACTACTCATCTGACAAGAGATTAATAACGAGAATATATAAGGAGCTCAAACGTCTCTGTAGGAAAAATTTAATAATCTGATTTAAAAATGGGCAAAAGATTTGAATAGTCATTTCTCCAAAGAAGCCATGCAAATGACAAACAGGCATACAAAAATGTGCTCAACATCATTGATCATCAGAGAAATGCAAATCAAAACTACAGTGAGGTATCATTTCACTCCAGTTAAAATGGCTTATCTCCAAAAGACAGGTAATAACAAATGCTGGTGAGGATGTGGAGGAAAGGGAACCCTCATACACTGTTGGTGAGAATATAAATTAGTATAGCCATTATAGACAACAGTTTGGAGGTTCCTCAAAAAAAACCTAAAAATAGAGCTATCATGCGATCCAGCAATCCCACTGCTGGGTATATACCCAAAAGAAAGGAAATCAGTATGTCAGCTATCACCTCCATGTTTGTTGCAGCATTGTTCACAATAGCCAAGATTTGGAAGGAACCTAAATGTTCATCAACATATCACTGGATAAAGAAAATATGATACATATGTACAATGGAGTACTATGCAGCCATGAAAAGAATGAGATTCTGTCATTTGTAACAACATGTGTGGAACTGGGGGTCATTATCTTAAGTGAGATAAGTCAGACACAGAAAGACAAACTTCACATGTTCTTACTTATTTGTGGGTGGTAAAAATCAGTACAATTGAACTTGTGGAGATAGAGAGTAGAAGGATAGTTACCAGAGGCTGGAAAGGGTAGTGAGGGGTTGGGGGTAAGTGGAGATGGTTTTTGTTTTTGTTTTGAGACAGAGTCACACACTGTCACAGGCTGGAGTGCAGTGGCATGATCTTGGCTCACTGCAGCCTCCACCTCCCAGCTTTGAGCAGTTCTCATGCCTCAGTGTCCCAAGTAGCTGGGGTTACAGGTACCCGCCACTACACCCTGCTAATTTTTGTATTTTTAGCAGAGATAAGATTTTGCCATGTTGGCCAGGCTGGTCTTGAATTCTTGGCCTCAAGTGATCTGCCTGCCTGGGCCTCCCAAAGTGCTGGGATTACAGGAGTGAGCCACTCCGCCCAGCCTGCGGATGGTTAGTGGGAACAAAAAGTGTATACAGTTAGAAAGAATGAGTAAGACCTAGTATTTGATAGCACAAAAGAGTGATTATAGTCAATGATATTTAACTGTACATTTAAAAATATCTAAGAGTGTAATTGGATTGTCTGTAATACAAAGGATAAATGCTTGAGGGGATGGATACCTCATTTTCTATGATGTGATTATTGCTTATCGCATGCCTATGTCATGTACCCCATAAATATATACAGTTACTATGTACCCACAAAAGTTTTAACATAATAATTTTTTAAAAAAAAGAAATTAACTACCAGTGGCCAGGCGTGGTGGTTCATATCTGTAATCCCAGTGCTTTGGGAGGCCAAAGTAGGAGGATGGCCTGAGAACAGCTGGGACCTCTTGGGAAGTGATTAGGTCCTGGGGGATCTGCCCTCATGAATGGAGTGAACTAGCTTAGGTCCTTTTTGCTCTCTTGCTCTTCCGCCTTCCACCACTTGAGAACACAGCAACATGGTGACCTCTTGGGAGCAGACAGCAGCCCTCACAAGATACCAATGCTGGTGCCTTGATCTTGAACTTTCCCACCTTCGGAACTGTAAGAAATAAATTTACACTCTTTATCAATTACTCATTTATAGTATTCTGTTATAGCAGCACAGACAGACTCAGACAGAAATAACTAAAATTTTAAAAATATATCTACTGGGGCCAGGCACCGTGGCTCATGCCTATAATCCCAGCACTTTAGGAGGCCAAGGCAGGCGGATCACTTGAGGTCAGGAGTTTGGGACAAGCCTGGCCAACATGGTGAAACCCTATCTCTAATAAAAATACAAAAGTTAGCCGGGCGTGGTGGCTTGTTCCTGTAATCCCAGCTACTCGGGAGGCTGAGGCAGGAGAATTGCTTGAACCCAGGAGGTGGAGGTTGCGGTGAGCCGAGATCATGCCACTGCACTCTAGCCTGGGCCGTAGAGCAAAACTCTGCTTCCAAAAAAAAAAAAAAAAAAAAAAAATCTATTGGGTTTTAAATTATACAATCATTCTAAAAAATGTCTTACAATACAATGTTGTATAAGCTAAGTATAAAAAGTAAAAAGAGTAAAAATGGCCAGGCGTGGTGGTTCACACCTGTAATCCAAGCACTTTGGGAGGCCAACGTGGGCGGATCACAAGCTCAGGAGGTCGAGACCAACCTGGCCAATATGGTGAAACCCTGTCTCTACTAAAATAAAAAAATTAGCTGGGCGTGGTGGCGCACACCTGTAGTCCCAGCTACTCAGGAGACTGAGGCAGAAGAATCGCTTGAACCGGGGAGGCAGAGGTTGCAGTGAGCTGAGGTCACACCACTGCACTCCAGCCTCGGTGACAGAGTGAGACTGCATCTCAAAAAAAAAGGAAGCGTAAAAATTTACAAAATCCACTTCCTTCCAGCCCCAATTCTACAAAGCAAAGGCCACCACTGCTGTTGATATGTATATATAAGCTTCATGAGGATTTGTCTGTTTTCTTTAACATTATATCCCTAATTTTTGGCAGTGTCTAATGCATAGTAATCATTCAATAAATATTCATTGATTAAATGATTAAAGTAATGTTCTGCCTGTATATTTTTTACTTTAGTATCACATTTAGTGTGTATATATAAGATTACATTGTATTCTATATAATTAATATATTATACATTATTTAACCAATGCCTGAACTTTTAGGCTGTTTATAATTTTTCCTATAGCAAACAATGCTGATACAATCAACCTTTTATGCACATCTTTGTACTTGTGTGATTCTTTCTGAAGAACAGTTTTTAGAACTGGAATTACAGTGTCAATGTGCAAACATATTAAACATTTTTTAGTATTTCTTTCCTCTATTTTTCTATTTAGGGGGCTTTTTTTCTAATTACAAAAGTAGTGCATGTTGTCTGTAACAAGTCTAATTATAATGCTAAAAGTTACCAAACATTTATTGTGTACCAGTCACTATGCCAGGATTTTTTGTGTATTACCTTATGTACTGGCTGGCTAGGCCAAGGGAGGGTAGCCCATGGAAAGCCCCAGAGTAAGGAAAATTAAAAAAAAAATTCTTCCGCATGAGAACAGATGAGGAAATATTGTTTCAATGACAATACAGCAAGAATTACATGTTCTAGAATGCAGCCATTTGGTTCGGGGATGATGTGCCTTTCCAAGGATGGTTACTTTTTACAATAGTAAGTATAATTTTGGGAGCTGACCTTCTTGAGGATATAAAAGACCTAAATCCTACATTGTTGTGATTCTCTCACCAGGCAGACATCTCATTCTATATCTATGCTAACAACTAATTGTTAGCATCTCTGACCTTTGGAGACTTTTCCATAAAAAGACAAAGGAGGCAATGGGAAACCACATCTACCTACTTGCATTTTTATCTTACATAGACCTTCAAGGTAACTTAGTTTAAGCAGACTTAAACAGAATCCAGATCATTATTCTCATTCATCTTTTTGTTTTTGTTTTTGTTTTTGTTTTTTTTCTGAGATGTAGTCTCGCCCTGTTGCCCAGGCTGGAGTGCAGTGGCGCGATCTCGGCTCACTGCAAGCTCCGCCTTCCGGGTTCACGCCATTCTCCTGCCTCAGCCTCCCAAGTAGCTGGGATCACAGGCGCCGGCCACCACGCCCGGCTAATTTTTTGTATTTTTAGTAGAGACGGGGTTTCACCGTGTTAGCCAGGATGGTCTCAATCTCCTGACCTTGTGATCCGCTCGCCTCGGCCTCCCAAAGTGCTGGGATTACAGGCGTGAGCCACCGCGCCCAGCCTATTCTCATCCATCCTTAAGACTGGACTCTTTGGTCATTGTTAACTGACTTTTTCGTATAGGATAAATTCTTAAACATGAGATAGTAGTCAATTCTGCCAACATTCAGTTGTTGTTTCTGAATTTCCCACATTGCTTAAGGTCAACTCCACCATGACGCTATAAAAACACTTTTCTCCATTTTTTCATATATTTGTATAGGTTTGTTTTTACATTTAAGTGAATTTTAAAGATAAAACTTACCTATCTATATGGTATGAGGAAGGAAACCTCTTACTTTCATATACATAACCAATTATGTTACACTATTTATTACATAAACCATACTTTATCAATGATTGCAGTGCCATCTTTGTCATATATTAAGTCCTAACAAATACCTAAATATGTTCCTACAATCTCTATTCTATTTACAGATCTACTTGACAGCTGTCGAACCAATACATGCCATTCTGATCATAATTCCTTTAAGATAAGTTTGACCATTTAACATAAGAAGTAATAACCAGACCGGGCTCAGTGGCTCACGCCTGTAATCCCAGCACTTTGGGAGTCTTGAGGTGGGTGGATCACCTGAGGTCGGAAGTTCAAGACCAGCCTGACCAACATGGAGAAACCCCATTTCTACTAAAAATATAAAATTAGCTGGGCATGGTGGCACATGCCTGTAGTCCCAGCTACTCAGGAGGCTGAGGCAGGAAAATCGCTTGAACCCGGGAGCGGGAGGTTACAGTGAGCTGAGATCGCACCATTGCACTCCAGCCTGGGCATCAAGAGTGAAATTGTATCAAAAAAAAAAAAAAAAAAAAAAAAATTGGGGAAAAAAATCTTCCTCAGCTGAAGAAAGAAAAAAAACCAAAACTGACGTGGTAGACAAAATAGTCTAAAGGAATTCCCTACTACAAAATAATGAGATCCTGCACAAAACAAAATGTTTATTGCTGGGCTTCCAGGAAATAAGGTAAACCTCTGACAGTAGGTCCAAACCTTGAACTGACACCAGAATAGAAGTCCTAAGATGCTTAAAAAGTCAGCTTGTCCTGCAGGCATATGTGATATCAGCTCTGCAATGTAGAGTTCAAATTTTGGGTCAATAGAAAAAAAATAATAGAAGCTGAAGCTGAGCTTTCCTGATTAAAGAAAGGGAACAAAAGTGACTCCTAGCAGAAGCTATTCCGCTCACAGTGTCATTCGATGGATTTTCTACAAGTTAAGGTTAATGAAATCTGACTGCCAAGCATACGTGTTAATGAGTTTCTTCTGAGTGAGAGCCAGCTGAAATCACAAACAACAGATTTGGACACCCTTAATTATTTTAATTATGTATAAGATGTTTTAAATAAATAGGAGATCTTTTTTGTAGTTCATAAATGCGATGATTGGGTTTTCATGTTTATGTGTGAGATGTGCCTCCCTCAAACCTTGTTATGATGTCAGTACGTCACCCATCTGATGTGGAAGAAAAAGAAAACAAGAAGAAATAAATAGGAGTCATAAAGCAATAAATTACAGAAACACAAATATGAGGAATAAAAGATTATCCAAAATGGCCAGACTTTAGAAGAAGCCAAAGTGAATTTTTAGTTTTTAAAAATTGTTGAAGTAAAAATTTTAATATATGGATAAAAATTAGATACAGCTTAAAACAGAATTAGTAAACTGGAAGTTGGGTAGAATAAATTATCCAGAATACAGCCCTCTCACTCCCAAATGGATAGTATGATAAGAGACAGAAGTGTATATATCTAATTCAAATCCAGAAGTAGAGAACAGATAAGACTGAGAAGTGGCAATATTTGAAGCTATTTGCCAGGCACGGTGGCTCACGCCTGTAATCCCAGCACTTTGGGAGGCTGAGGTGGGTGGATCACGTGGTCAGAGGTTCCAGACCAGCCTGACCAACATGGTGAAACCCTGTCTCTCCTAAAAATACAAAAATTAGCTGGTCGTGGTGGCAGGCACCTGTAATCCCAGCTACTCAGGAGGCTGAGGCAGGAGAATTGCTTGAACCTGGGAGGCGGAGGTTGCAGTGAGCCGAGATCGCACCACTGCACTCCAGCCTGGGTGACAGAGCGAGACTCTGTCTCAAAAAAAAAAATTTGAAGCTATTATGGCTGAGAATTTTCCAGAAGCAATGTATGACATTGATCCACAGATACAGATGGAAAATGAATACCAAGGAGAACAAATAGAAAGAAATCTACACTTAAACATATTTCGGTGAAATACAAAACACCAATGCCCCTCCCTACCACTCCCCTCACACACACAGAATGCAACTACTGAGATAAAATAGATTACCAATAATGGAATGACAATTAGAGTGATAACAGACTTTTTCACAATGCGGGAAGGCAGGAGATAGTGGAATAATATCTTCAAAGTGTTGAGAAAAAATTCTGTCAATCTTAAATTGCATACCCAGAAAAACTATCTAATTTTAGGAAATGCATTGTGAAGTATTTAGAGGTAAAGTACTTAAGAGTACAATAAATCTGTAACTTAACTTCAAACATTTAAAAAAAAATACATAAATAAATATATGTGTACACACATATATATTTAAAGAGAGAGAGAAGCAAATAAGATAAAATGTTAACATTTGGAGAATCTTAGTGAAGGGGATATTTGGGAATTCTTTATGCTATTTTTACACCTTTAGGAGTATAAAATGATTTCAAAATTTCAAAAGATAAAACTTACAATAGCAATAATAAATATAAGTACCTAGAAATAAAAGATATGAAGAAGACTACAAAGGAGAAACACACTGCATTGATGAGAGAACACTTAGTATTATACAATGTATATAATTATACAATTACACACTACACTTCACAACATCCCCCACATTTACCTACAGACTCAATGCTTTTCCTATAAAAATCCCAAAAGGAGTATTTGAGTAACTTAAGCTGACTCTAAAATTTATGTAATAGATAAAAGACCCCAAAATAATTAAAATAGCCCTGAAGAACAACAACAACAAAAAACATGAGTGAGGACATGCCCTGTCAGATAGCAAGACTTATCATAGATGACATAGTACTTAACACAGCTTAGTATCAGTTCAGATAGACAAAGTAATCATCTGAACAAAATTGAAAGCCTGAAAAAAAAGGCCCACACTTATGTGGACACTTGATTTATGACAAAAATGGTGAACTATTCAGTAAATGGTGTTGGGACAATAGGTTATGAAAAAAACAAAGAAAATCATATACTTACATATCATACACAGAAGAAGCAGTCTCTGCTGTATTATATACAAAACTTGAATTCTCTTAGAGAACGTTATAGGATAATATTTTTATAACCTTAAGGTAGGGAAGTATTTCTTAAACAAGATTGAAAGGCACAGATAAATTCAGCTACATTAAAATTAAGAACTTTTAGCCAGGCACGGTGGCTCACGCCTGTAATCCCAGCACTTGTGAGGCGGAGACGGGCGGATCACTTGAGGCCAGGAGTTTGAGATCAGCCTGGTCAACATGGTGAAACCCCATCTCTACTAAAAAATACAAAAACTGAGTATGGTGGTGCACGCCTGTAATCCCAGCTACTCAGGAGGCTGAGGCACAAGAATCACTTGAACCCAGGAGGTGGAGGTTACAGTGAGCCAAGATCACACCACTGCATTGCACCCTGGGTGACAGAGTGAGACTCTGTCTCAAAAAAAGAAAAAAAAGAAAAGAACTTTTGTTCTTTAAAAGGCACCATAGAGAAATAAAGAAGCTATTTGCTACACTTATAATCATTGAAGGGTTAGTATCCAGAATATCCAAAGTCCACAAAATTAGTAATCCGTAAAACAGTAAATCAGTAAAACACACGTGATGCAATATAGTTCTGGACAGGAAGTATGAGCAGGCATCTCACAAAAGGGAAAATATGAATGGTGAAAAGAGATATGAAAGTTCCTCAAACTCACTAGTAATTAGCAAAATAAGACCATAAGGAATTATATTTTACACCCACTGGATTGCCAAAAGTTAAGAAGCCTGAGTCTACAGAGTTGGTGAAATCTTAGATCAACTGTAACTCATATATACAATTGTTGGGGCTGGGCATGGTGGCTCGCACCTGTAATCCCAGCACTCTGGGAGGCTGAGGCAGGAGGATTGCTTGAACCTAGACATTCAAGACCAGCTTGGGCAACATAGCGAGACCCTGTCTCTACAAAACAAAATAATAATAATTTAAAAAGTAACTGGGCATGGTGGTGCTTGCCTGCATTCCCAGCTACTTAGGAGGCTGAGATGGAAGAATTGCTTGAGCCTGGGAGGTTGAGGCTGCCTGTGATAATGCCTCTATACCTCAGCCTGGGTGACAGAGTAAGACCTCATCTCAAAAACAATAAATTAATTAATTAAATAAATAAAACCTCATCTTGGTAAGCTTCTTCTCAATATATAGGTGACTATATTTCCAGATTTTTAAAAAAATATGGTTTCTTGGCCAGGTGTGGTAGCTCACACCTGTAATCTCAGCACTTTGGGAGGCTGAGGCAGGTGGATTGCTTGGGCTCAGCAGTTCAAGACCAGCATGGGCAACATGGTAAAATGCTGTCCCTACAAAAAAAACAAAAAACAAAACAAAACAAAACAAAAAAATTACCTGATCATGTCGGCACTTGCCTGTAGTCCCAGCTACTCAGAAGACTGCAGTAGAAGAATCGCTTGAGCCCAGGAGCTAAAGGCTGCAGTGAGCCATGATCATGCCACTGCACTCCAGCCTGGGGGACACAGTGAGATCCAGTCTCAAAAGAAAATAATATATATATGTTTCTTTAAAGATATCTTTGGATTCTTTGAGGTTTTTACAGATACTAACACAATCTTCATCTCTTTAGCAAGGCTATCCACATTGACTCTGGATATATATCCAGGAGTAATTTTTTAAAGTTTACTTACAATCATAAAAGTGTGTTTGCATTGCTCAGTAGCCCTGCATAGTTTACTAAAACAGTTCAAATCATTTCGACATAGTAACACCAGCTAATTATCACAAACTAATCACACTTGGAAGAATTGTTTCCTTGACTAACAATTGCCATATCTCAGAACCGTTACTTCTCAATAATATAAGCTCTTGGTCATTAGGATTGAAAAAAGAGGAGATGGGCTCATCATCATCTTTGGAGAGACAAGCAGGGGGCAAAAGCAACAAGACTGCATGTCCTGGCTATTTTCCCCAGAATAGATTCCAGTTTGCCTTTCTCCTAATATGCTCAGAATATAAACCAACACTTCACATTTGGTCTATTTCTTGCTTCAGTCATTATGCTTTCATTAGTGGACTTTTTAGTTCCTTTAATTCTTTATCTCTCACTAGCACTACTTTTTAATATTTCATTTTATAGTCTTTATTAGCTTATTGGTTGTATCTCTTTTTATTTGTTCTCTTTTGTCTGGGTTTGTGGCTTTGGGGTCTACAGTGTACATTCCTCAGTTGTTCTTTTTTCTCTTTCTTTTTTACAGACATGATCTCACTTCCATCACCCAGACTGGAGTGCAGTGGTGCAATCGCAGCTCACTGCAGCCTGGAATTCCAGAGCTCAAGCGATCTTCCCACCTCAGCCTCTCAAGTAGCTGGGACTATGGGTACACACAACTACACCCTGCAAAGTCTACAGTGTACCTTCTTAACTTATCAGTCTCTTTTCAAATAATATTAGACTACCTTTTTATTGATTTTTTTTTAATCGAGACGGAGTCTTGCTCTCTCGCCCAGGCTGGAGTGCAGTGGTGCGATCTTGGCTCACTGCAACCTCTGCCTCCTGGGTTCAAGTGATTCTCCTGCCTCAGCTCCCAAGTAGCTGGGATTACAGGTCTGTGCCACCACGCCCAGCTAATTTTTGTATTTTTAGTAGAGACAGGGTTTCACCATGTTGGCCAGGCTGATCTCGAGCTCCTGATCTCAAATGATCCACCCAACTCAGCCTCCCAAAGTGCTGGGATTACAAGCGTGAGCCACCACACCTGGCCTAGACCACCTTTTGTATAAGAATTTGGCCTATTATATAAAAGCCTTACAACAGTGTGCTTCCATTTTTCTCTCCCAGTTTCTGTGCTATTGTTGCCTTTTACTTTACTTCTGTGTACACTTTATTCTCATTATTTACAGATTCTATATTTGTAAAGTCACCTACTTGCTACAATTTATTTGTAACTCCAAAATCTATATGGTAATTCTATAGTTATTTGTGAACATGCTCAGAGCAGCAAAATCTTTGAGTCCCTTGAGGTTCACAATCCAATCAGAAGAAATAAGGCAATGCCTGTCTTCTTTGTTTCAGCTCTTCTAATGTAAATAAGTGTCCTATTTTTGGTCTAGTTATTGCCACATTGTTTATATGTTGTGCTTTCCATGTAGATGATTTCACTGTTTAAAGTGGCCCCCCAAAAGACTTGCATACTGAAAACAATGAGATGTTGTTGAAAGAAATAAGTAAATGGAAAGACATCTGGTGTTCATGGAAGACTTGGTATTGTTAAGATGTCAATATTATCCAAAGTGATCTACAGATGCAATGCAATTCCCATCAAAATCCCAATGACATTTTTTTTTTTGCAAAAATAGAAAAGTCCATCTTAAAATTCATGTAGAATCTCAAGGAACCACCAAATAGCCAAAACAATCTTGAAAAAGAAGAAAGTTAAAAGTCTCATATTTTCTGATTTAAAAATTTTCTGCAAAGGTATGGTAATCAAAATAGACTGGTACTGGCATAAAGACAGATATAGAGACTGGTGGAAGAAAATAGAGAACCCAGAAATAAACCCTCTCATATGGTCAAATGATTTTCAACAAGGCTGCCAGCCATACTCAATGGGGAAAGGACAGACTCCTTAACAAATAGCGTCAAGAAAACTGGATGTCAGACCGGGTGCGGTGGCTCACGCTTGTAATCCTAGCACCTTGGGAGGCCAAGACAGGCGGATCACCTGAGGTCAGGAGTTTGAGACCAGCCTGGCCAACATGGTGAAACCCCGTCTCTAATAAAAATACAAAAATTAGCCGGGCATGGTGGCACATGCCTGTAATCCCAGCTACACAGGAGGCTGAGGCAGGAGATTCACTTGAACCCAGGAGGTGGAGGTTGCAGTGAACCTAGATCGTGCCACTGCACTCCAGCCTGGGCGACAGAGCGAGACTCTGTCAAAAAAAAAAAAAAAAAGAAAGAAAGAAAGAGAAAACTAGATGTCCACATGCAAAAGAATAAAGTTGGACCTTTATCTTATACCATATACAAAAATGGACTCAAAATGGATTAAAGATCTAAACACGAGGCCTAGACCTATAAAACTCCTAGAAGAAAACATAGGGGAAAAGCTTCATGATGTTGGATTTGGCAATGATTTAGTGGATATCACTGGATAATGATAAATATTAGATAATGATTTCTTCCTTTGGATATGACACCAAAAGCACGAGCAACAAAAGAAAAAAAAAGACAAATGGAACTACATCAAACTCAAAAACTTTTGTTCATCAAAGGACACAGTCCACGGAGTGAAAAGGGAACCTATGGAATGGGAGAAAATATTTTGAAATCCTATATCTGATAAGGGATCCAGAATATATAAACAACTACAACTCAACAACAATAAAAAAATCAAATAACCCATTTTAAAAGTGGGTAAAGGCATGGAATACTGTGTGGCTATAAAAATGAGTGAGATCGCCGGGCGCGGTGGCTCATGCCTGTAATCCCAGCACTTTGGCAGGCAGATAATGAGGTCAGGAATTCAAGACCAGCCTGGCCAACATGGTAAAACCCTGTCTCTACTAAAAATACAAAACAGCTGGCTGTGGTGGCAGGTGCCTGTAATCCCAGCTACTCAGGAGGCTGAGGAAGGAGAATCACTTGGAACCAGGAGGCGGACGTTGCAGTGAGCCGAGATCATGCCACTGCACTCCACCCTGGGTGACACAGCGAGACTCTGTCTCAAAAAAAATAAAAATAAAAATAAATAAGATCATGTCCTTTGTAGCAACATGGATGGAGCTAGAGGCCATTATCCTAAGCAAATACAGAAACAGAAAGCCAAATACTGCATGTTCTCACTTATAAGTGGGAGCTAAACAATGAATGCACATGAACACAAATAAGGGAACAACAGACACCAGGGCCTACCTGAGGGTAGAGGGTGGGAGGAGGGTAAGGATGGCCAAACTACCTATCTGGTACTATGCTGATTATATGAGTGACAAAATAATCCGTACACCAAACTCCTGTGACACACAGCTTACCTATATCACAAACCTGCACATGTACCCCTGACCCTAAAATAAAAGTGAAAAAAATGGATAAAGGATCTGCTTGAGTAGACATTTCTCCAATGATAATACACAAATGACCATCAAGCATAAGCAAAGATGCTCAACATGACTAATCATCAGAGAAAAGCAAATCAAAACCACAATGAGATATCACTTTACACCTCTTAGAATATCAAAAACAACAAACAAGCAAAACCCCAGAAAACAGCAAGTATTGGCAGGAATATGGAGAGGCCTGGACCCTTGAACACTGTTGGTATGACTATAAAATGGTACAACCACGGTGGAAAACAGTATGGTGGTTCTTCAAAAAGTTAAAACAGAACTACCATATGGTCTAGCAATCCCACTTCTGAGTATATCTCCAAAAGAACTGAAATCAGGGTTTTGAGGAGAGATTTGCAAACCCCTATATCTAGCAGCACTATTAACAATAGCGAAGAGTTGTTAACAAACTAAATGTCCATCCATGGATGAATCAATAGACAAAATGCAATATGTATGCACAATGGAATACTATGCAGCCTTAAGAAGGAAAGAAATCCTGTCACATGCAACAACATAGATTACCCTTGAGGACATTATGCTAAGTGAAACAAGCCAGTTACAAAAGAACAAACACCGTGTGATTCTTCCTATATAAGGTATCCAAAATAGTCGAATTCATTGATATAGAAAGTAGAATGGCGGTTACCAGGGGATGAGGGAAAGGGAAAATGGGGAGATGTTGTTTAATCGATATAGAATTTCAGTTCTGCAAGATGAAAAAGTACTGGTGATCTATTTCATAACAATGTAAATATGCTTAACACTACTGAACTGTATACTTAAAAAAGGTTAATTATGGGCTAGGCGTGGTGGTTCATGCCTGTAATCCTAGCACTTTGGGAGGCCGAGGTGGGTGGATCACCTGAGGTCAGGAGTTCGAGACCAGCCTGGCCAACATGGTGAAACCCCATCTCTACCAAAAATACAAAAATTAGCTGGGCAAGGTGGTGCGCACCTGTAATGCCAGCTACTCGGAAGGCTGAAGCAGGAGAATTGCTCGAACACGGAAGGTGGAGGTTGCAGTGAGCCAGGATTACGCCACTGTACTCTAGCCTGGGCGACAGAGCTGGACTCTATCTCCAAAAAAAAAAAAAAATTGTTAATATGGTAACTTTTATGATTTGTTTTTTAACCACAATTTTTAAAATCTTATTTTAGTGTATATGTATAACTAAGATATACAGAAATTCCTGGCTCAGTGACCCTTCCAGATGCTTTGCCTTTGGGGGAGAAATCAAGTAGAAGTTCGGAGGGGCTAATACAGTTACACAGATCATAAAATATGCTGTGAGAGAAAAGAGGCAGAGTTGTTTGTCTGTTTTGTGTTTTGGGCTCACATTTGCTCAAGAGCTTTATGTTTATCAATCAGATAATTAAAGAATATTTGCTTAAATATCACTTTGGTTTGCTGAAATCAACACAGCCTAAGGATAAAAACCTAGTTTTTCCTCAAATTTTGTCATTACAGGTTGAATTAAGTGTGTCCCCTCAGATTCACACATTGAAGTCATAACCCCCAGTACCTTAAGATGATACATTTTATGTTGTGTTTTTTACCGCAATGAAAATTTTAAAACTATTTTAAAAATAAATAAACTCAAAATGGATCAAAGACCCAACTATAAACTATAAACTCTCTTAAAAGAAAACATAAAACTGGGCGTGGTGGTTCATGCCTGTAATCTCAGCACTTTGGGAGGCCAAGAAGAGTGGATTGCTTGAGTCCAGGAGTTTGAGACCAGCCCAGGCAACATGGGGAGACCCCATCTCTATAAAAATACAAAAATTAGCCAGGTGTAGTGGCGGACGCCTGTAGTCCCTGCTGTTCAGGAGGCTAGGGTGGAGGATCACTTGAGCCTGGGAGGTAGAGGCTGCAGTGAGTTGTGGTCACACCACTGCACTCCAGCCTGGGTGACAGAGTAAAACCTTGTCTCAAAAAAAAAATTAGGGAAGAAGCTTTATGACATTGGGTTTGACAATGATTTATTGGATATGACAGCAAAAGCATAGGCAACAAAAGAAAAAATTGACAAGATGGACTTCTTCAAGATTGAAAACTTTTGTGCATCAAAGGGCACTATCAACAGGGTGAAAGGGAATCCACGAAATGGGAGAAAGTATTTGTAAATCATATATCTGATAAGAGATTGATATTCAAGATATATAGAGAACTCTCTTAAAATGCAACAACCAAAAAAACCAACCTGATTTTAAAATGAGCAAAAGATTCAAATAAATGATTTTCAAAAAAAATACAAATGGCCAATAAGTACATTTAAAAGTGGTCAACATGAGGCCAGGTGCAGTGGCTCACCTGTAATCCCAGCACTTTAGGAGGCTGAGGTGGGAAGATCACTTGAGGCCAAAGTTCAAGATCAGCCTGGTCAACATGGTGAAATCCCATCTCTACTAGAAATACAAAAAAAAAAAAAAAAAAAAAGAAAATTATCTGGGCATGGCAGTACATGCCTGTGGGCCCAGCTACTCAGGAGGCTGAGGTAGGAGGATGGCCTGAGGCCAGGAGGTGGAGGTTGCAATGAGTCAAGACCATGCCACTGCAATCCAGCCTGGGCGACAGAGCAAGACCCTGTCTCAAAAAAATAAATAAATAAAAAATAACATCAGTAAGCATTAGGGAAATGAATAACAAAACACAGTAAAATACTTCACATACACCCATTAGAATGGCTATTACTTATTATTTTAAAAAATGACAACAACAAATAATGTGTTGGTGAAAATGTGGAGAAACAGGAACCCTTGTGCATTGCTGAGGAAAAATGTAAAATGGAGCAGCTGCTGTGGAAAACAGTATGGCAATTTCTCAAAACATTAGACATAGAATTACCATAAGATCCAGCAATTCCACTTCTGGGTGTACACCCAAAGAACTAAAATCAAGGTCTTAAAGAGACATTTGTACACCTGCATTCATATCACACTGTGATTATAGCATTATTCATAATAACCAAAAGATAGAAGCAACCCCAGCGTTCATCAATGAATGAATGAATAAACAAAATGCGGCATATACATACAAGGGAATATTATTCAACCTTGTCACAAAAGGACAAATATTGTATGATTCCACTTATATGAGTGTGGGAACAAGAGTGACTTCTGACTAACCCTGAGTCCAAAAATGCCTCCATAATGTCTAGCTGTCATTACTTTTTGTGTAGAAACAGCTAGTCACTGTAAGTTTCCTCCAAAACAACACTTAATGCTGTTACAAACATCATAGGCTAGGATTCCTGTAGCACATATACATTCCTTCCAGAGCACATATATTTATACTTTTCCCCAAGACATCAGCCTCCCCAAGGATCTGGGAGGTTGTGGTGCTAAGATCTACCTGTCTTGCAGCCCCCAAGACCATGCTTCTGTCCATAAGTTCCCCTGATAAATAATCTCATACCAACAAACTGGATTTGTCTGCTTCCTTCTTTGATTTCTTCACTTCTTTGGTATTTGGGGATCTCTTTGCATATACAGCCCTTTCACAGAACAATGAGGTACCTAGAGTACTCAAATTCATAGAGACAAAAAGTAGAATGGTGGTTGTCAGGGCAGAAGGCACAGAGGACAGGGGAGTTATTGTTTAATGGGTATGGAGGTTTCATCTGAGAAGATGAAAACGTTCTAGAGATGGGTAATGGTGGTGGTGGTGGTTGCAGAATAATATAAAAATACTTAATGGCACTGAATTGTACACTGAAAAATAATTAAAATAGTAAATTTTATGCCATACATATTTTTCACCATAAAAAAATGGCTCCCAGGGGCAATTGTAAAGTTATATCTGGTATTCCTAGTACGAGAAGACATGGATGTGCCTTATGTGTGTGTTAGATGAGCTTTGTTCAGACATGTTGGCTGTGAGCTCCATGTTAATAAATCAATGATATATATTACATAAGCTGTCTTTAAATAGAGACACACATAAAACAAGGTTATGTGTTGATTGCTTGACAAAAGTGTTGCAACCAGAGGTTTACAGAATCTAACTCTCTATTTCCCCTGTGAACAATGTTCAGTGTTCACTAATTCATCATTTTCAACAACTTTACAGAGCATAACTATCATGACTAAAAAGAATCAGCTGGGACAGACGCAGTGGCTCACACCTGTAATCCCAGCATTTTGGGAGGATGAGGTGGGATGACCACCTGAGTCCAGGAGTTCAAAATCAGCCTGGGCAACATAGTGAAACCCCATCTCTAATTTTTTTTAAAAAGTTAAAAAAAAAACCAACAAAAAAACTGTATGTTATAAACTCCACAATATATTACTATTTTTGCTTTAAAATATTCAATTATCTTTAAAAGAGATCTTTTAAAAACATCTTTTATATTTACCCACATATTTTTTATTTGCAGGCATGTTCCCATCTACGTCTTTGCACTTGTTTCTACCTCTGTCTGGAATTCTCTTACTCCAGCAAGCCATGTGATCAGTTCCCCACATTCTCTTTAGGTCTCTATTCAAAAGTTACTTTTTCAGTTAGACCTTCCCTGGCTACTTTATCTAAATAGCTATATATCTTCACATCTATTTCCTTATTTAACTATCAATGTCCTTATTTAATTCTCAACTATTAATTATCCTTATTTTACAAATGAGGAAAATGGAAGTCAGAGGGATGAAGTGAATTGCCCGAGGTCACACTGCTAGTAAATGGTAAAGCACGTAGATTGTCTCCAGAAACTTCTCAATATATTTACCTTATGTACATGATATTTAGCCTATATAAACATTTACATATATTTATCATGTGTATACACACACCTATAGATATATCCCATCTTCAAGCTATATTTCATCATAGCTGTTTCTAAGTCCTCCATGATTGATGCAACTGGTAGAGACGTGGAAGTAAGATGATGCACTGACCCAGCTAGCATTTACTGGGCATCTGCTAGTAGGTGCTAGGCATTGTGATGAATGCTAAGGATATAGAGATGAACGATGCAGTTGCTGTCATCAATGACCTCACAGTTGGGAATAGGGAGAAGACAGACACTTAGAAGTTCCATGGAGAAAGAACTAGGTAGGACCCAATGGATAAAAAATACTGAATGAAGATTCTAATCCAACACAAGAAAGTTTCTAATGGTCAAAGCTGTCTGAAAATGAAATGGGTTAGAAAGTGGAGTTCCTCTCACAGGAGTTGTCCCAGCAAAAGTAGGGTGACAGTTGAGCTGGCTGTTATAGAAGGGATTGACTTAAACATAACATGGCTGATCAGGAGCCAGGTAACCAATGTGAGCTAGGGTTTTTAAAGACACTTTTCAACAAAGCGACTATTTGCAGAGATGTGTGTAGGGCTAATGGAACTAACAAGAATTTTGATGCTCCCAGGGGACTAGCAGAAACTAGAAGGCATTTCCACTTCATGCCTGAAGGCACAGGGGGAGTCTGATTAAAAGCCAGAGCCTAGGAAAATAGGCTGTCAGAGAGAAAAAGAATTTCTAGAGAAGCAGCAACTGCCAGAACTGGAACAATACAACATTCCCAGAAACAATATACCTGCACTTCTCTATCCTTAGGTTGTTCGGTTATTTGCAGTGCCACTTATTCACCAAATGCAAATGGAAGCCAGAGGCAAGCGCCTGCCAGTGACGCAGTTGATAAAGGAACTAATACTGTCCACAAAGGTCAGTGTCCGAGGGCACCCAGCAGGGCAGAAGAGGGCGAAATGGATCCAGATGGAAAACGCAGGATAATCAGCAGAGTTGTTTTAAGGGCCCTTTATTTATTCAGAGGCAAAATTTTTTTTCCCTTTAGACTCTACAAATGAACAATTGGGAAGCGAACCTCAACTGTGGGGTGAGTGGAGCGTGGAGAAAATTGGAGCTGAGTGGATAATCCGGCTATGCCCTTCCCACGTCTCTTTCCCACGCAGCGTCACCGTCGTGCTCTCCAGTGCACACCACCAGCCATCCCTGCCCTGGAGCCCGGACGAAGCTCACGGGCTGGGGAGCCTCTTTCCTGCGCCGGTGATCAAGGGCGTCCCAGCCCACTGAGGGCCAGGAGGCGAGGCTTGGACACACGTCCCTTCCCGCCCGGACGCTGGTGCCCGCGAGGTCCTCTTGGCCCTGCTGGGAGCGCAGGGGTCGCGGCAACCATTCAGAACCCCGGCTGCCAGACAAGCGAGGCTTTCCACGTGGGCAGAGGCGACGTTGTTCAGGTGGCAAGGATCCAAGGCTGAGCCTTCCTCCCTCTGCGTCCAACCACCGCCCCTCCCCACCCCCGACCTAGAAAAGGACACGCACACAAAAAACTTTCGCCACACTATTAATATATTCGCGTTTCCTCCCACTTTCCCAATGGGCTACCAGCTGCAGAACTCCTGAATAGAAAGCTTAATTGTGCTTTGTCATGCAGAGTACCTCGATTTTCTATAGAAGGTTACAAAGGGCCATTTGAAGTATTTCTTTCTCGCCTAATAGTGAACCATTTGCATACGGCACCTCTGCGCCTGCCAGACCCAGGTAGCTGCGCTGAAGCTCCGGGGGCCCCGGAGTAACAAAACCCAGGGCGGTTTCCAAAGGGCGCCCTACCCCGCCTCTCGCCCAGCGTTTGGACTTTTCTCTCCAATTCCCTCGGGTCACGGCCCGCCCTAGGCAGCTGATTTGGAGGACGCGAAATATGGCCTGCAGGCCGCGGGTGCCCAGCCCGTCCGTCTGATATCTTGGAGGCCTAGGGCCATCCAGGCCCTTCTAGCCTGGACCGGAGCCTTTTTTAGGCCGGGTCTACCGAACCCAGGTGGTGTTTTTCATCCACTATCTGCAGGTCCAGAGACCAGGCCTTTGCCCACGCGGGGTCCTCCACCCACTTGCTTCCCACGTAAGGCCCAAGTGAGGCGCTGAAGAACTGGAAGGTGATTATGATTTCGATACCACGCTGTTCGTTTCTCCTGGTTGATTGACAGGGCTGCGTTCGGAATATCTTTTCTTGTTGCTTGTTTTGACAGTTCAAATCCAGGTCTGTGTGACATATAAAGCTAATAAAATTCTAATTTCATTGTTAATCTTATTTCATTGCAGTATAGGTTTTTACCCTCACACCTGCATGGCAGGGTGTAATTCCATTAATAAAAAAAATCAACATATTCATTGCATGTCTTTTCCCTGATGATATATTGTGAGCAGTGTGAGTTGAGAAAGAGCCATTTATTCCCACCGTGAATGAGCCTGCATGGGGCGGGAGCTTCACCTGCCCCTCAGTCAATTAGGAATGTATCGAAAAGTCTAGCAGAAAACGAGTTAAATTAACCGTTGGCTAATTTCCTTATGTCCCTCCTACATAATCCCCCCTTTTCAGCTTGCCCCAGAAATTACCACATGTTGCAAGGTTCAAATAGTGCCTAATGAAACAGTGACTAAACGCTTCTCCCTCCAGCGCCACCGAGGGGGGAGCCCTTTCGCCGGCCTTCAAAGCTTGCAGGATTTCGTGGTTCTGGTTCCCGTATCCAAGAAAAAAAAAGAAAAAAAGAGAAGAAAAGAAAGAGAAAGAAATTTTTGACAAGCAGAAAAAAGAAAATCTAAGCTGTCAATAACTCTCGATCCAGCGAGTGAAACTACATTAATGCCCACCCACTTCCTGCCACCGACGATGCAGTGGGATTCCGAGATGCCTGTGCCCGCAGTAGAGACCCAAGTAGGAATGGCAGCTTTAGCATCCTCCTCTTTCCCCGGAGAGCTAGGAGGATCGAGCCATGGCCAGGGGAGACTGGATGGGGAAACCGGCCAGGAGAACAAAGGGTGGGGGTGGGGGCGGATATCAAGGCAGAAGGAGATGGAGACAAGACAGAGAAATGCAGACAGAGAAAGATCACTGGGGAAGCAGATGCAAAGGCAAAAAAAAAAAAAAAAAAAAAAAAAAGAGTGACAGCAAACACACCTCTAAGTCTCAACTCCCTTATCCTGAGTTAAAACTACATGTATGGCTTAAGCAACTCATCAGCCTCTAGCCAAAGGCATTTTGAAGGCTTGACATTCAAAATCCTAATAATTAATCATTCTTATTAATTAATTAAGGAGGAAAGGAGGAAGGTGGCTGGCTGCTGCTTGACCCCAGACAATCTAAATTAGGGTTTGTGAAGGAAGTCTCCAAAAGCATGCACTCCCTCTCCTTCCTATTCTTTCTTTTTCACACTCTCAAAAATTTCCATTATAATCCTTCAAGGTCTGGAGCAGGCAGAGCTTCTCACCCTGCTCCATCCCTTCCCAGCAAACTGAGACCAAGCTGGCTTCTGCTCCTTGGAGCTGGCTGCCACTCATAGGCAGGGAGCTCTTTCCCATCGGGAGCAACTCCCACCTGCCTTTTTTTCTCTGCACCTGCTGTAGGTGGTTTCTCCTTGAACTTCAGAAACCAAGTAGTTGCCTAGAATTACTTTCACCACAGTGCTCACAGGCTAAATATTACTACATTCTCTCTCTCTCTCTCTCTCTCTCTCTCTCTCTCGTCTTCTCTCTCCTCTCTCCCCTTGCCTCCCTCTAGCTAGAGACTTGAGTCCCCTATTTGAAATGGTGCAGCTAATACAAACTCATCAAAGCACTATGGTTCTTGTCTTAAAGTGACAGCCTGCTTTATGAGACTGTTTGAAATACTCCCCTTGCTTTTCAATGTCTCTCTATCCATCTTTGTCTGCTCTTCAGAAAAGGGGACAATATAAAGCCCAGCCTGGCGAGCTCCCCACGCTCAGGCCTGGGCAGTGCCAACCTCCGCCTTTAAGCAGATTGAAATTGTCACTGCTTCATTAATCTGAAACTAGTTACTTTCCTAAGCACACAGCATACACTTCCGATCTGTTAGGATTCACTCAGGGGAGCCCCTGGGGCCTTCCTGGGTTTGGGATTTAGAAGGCTCAACAAAGATACAGCAAGGGTTCAGGAAAACATAGGGCTCAGCTTGAAGAAAAGCAGTGCCCAGTACCGAAGGGCGGCATTGACATCAGTATATTAAGAGAGCACAAAACACTATTTTCAGAGACAATGGGATGCCCAGGATTTTGGAGGGTACACTTGAGAATAAGTAGTCTGGCTATGGCAACAGACAAGGTTATCTATTGTCACATGGAGCAGCACTAGAGGTCTCACAGGCCTCAGAATTTTTTTCCCCAAACAGAAGAAACTGGAATCCAAATTTCTTTGCAAGTTGGAGTTTTGCTGATTTTTTTTTTTAGTTTTTTTTTTTTAAATCTGAGTTCTGATTCAAGTCTGATTCTAAGAGATGTCTTAAGTTCTGTGCTTCTTTGGCCCCTCCCTTAGTTCCAGCCTGTGTTGCCCACTCCAAGTGCCAGATGTTGGATGTAGAAGCCTCGGGTCCTTATAGAATTTCTATGAGACAAGTTGCCCCTTCTCTTCATACCCCCACCATTAACAAAAGACAATACAAAGGATTCTATTACTTTTAATATTTCTAGCTGGCTTAGAGTAGCAAGTTTTTGGGTTCTATTCTATGTAGTTTAGGGAAGAGAAGTGGGCATTTTTTAAGAGAAGCTCAACTTTCAGTAATGTGAGCCTAAAGATTTATGAAATAGATTTATATTAAATTATGTTAATAGACGCCTAGTAAATGCACCATTTAATTGCATGGAAAAAAATGTTCCCTTTTAAAAGGTCTGTCACCTTAACAGGTACATTCAAAGATTTCCTGGGAATAATGAAAATAGGAACAATTGCTTTGATGCACTGAACTGCATTCATCGTCTAGGACAGCTTTGGGCTGTGTTTGGAGAAGATGGGAGGAGCTCTTTTGAAAGGAGTGATTGCTCCTTTAAACCTGATTTCCTCTAGCAAATAGGTTCTATTGGAGTGTCATTCTCCTCCCCTCTCTCACACCCGTAAGGCTGGGCTTGAGATCATGCCCCAGAGCTCTTCTCCATGTCTCCCCTCCACGTTCAGACTGTTTTTCCTCCCCACAACCCAACACTGAGCACCTCCCCATCTCCCTCAAAGAAATCTCTCAAGGAGTGCCATTAAAAGCGAGTGGAACCTGCAGGAAAGGTATAAGTGGGAAACAAAAAGAAAAAGAAAACCTGGTTAAAAATTACTCTTTTCCACCTACATCACCACCATCAAAGGACCCTCTCTGTCTCTTTCACACACACGCGTGCCTCATGCATGCACACACTACACACATGTACATACAAAGACCCTGTTGCCCTCTGTGACCGCTTTTAGTTAGAACCACCACCTTTCTGGCAATTGTCTGACCACAGTTAGAGTGTGCCAAGCAAACTGCATTTCTAATCCTGACCAGATATAACTGGACAGAATTGGTGGGGCGTTGTGGGTTAGCGGGGTGGTGGTTGGCAATGAGGAGACGGAGGGGGAGGTCAGAAATCAAAGACTTCACATCCCCAAGTGTTTTGTCTCTCCTAAAATTATTAGATATTCTTTAGGGGAGTGGGGAAGGGACTGAGCTATGATGACCACTTCAGAATAAGGACCCTAGAGGAAAAGAGGTCTATGGGCACCAGTGTCTCCATCATGCAGGCCCACTGACACCCTAAGGATGGGCTACTGGGTCACTTTTGCTTTTGGCCTAGTTTGCTATCAGTATCAGGCCCTTGGCCTTAGGCATTTGTTGGTGGCTGAGTGGGAGAGTGAAGGGGAAAAGTCTCTGTTCCTCCTCTATGCTCTGAATGTCTGGGCTGGGCCAGGGCACATGGGTGAGAGGTCATCCTTCCTGCTCTCCACTCTGCCTTCCACCCCCAGCTCTTTTCCTGTTTAAAACTAACATGAGACTTGTTCTCAAAAAGATGGACTCAACCACACTCACAGCGGGTGCTACCCACTGATGTTCTCTTGGTGGAGCAAGTTCCTGCTTTCTAATTCTCATTTTCATTCTCTTTCTTTCCATTCTTTCTTTCTTTCCATGACCTCTCTAAGAGGCCATGCTCTGGGGGAACATAGTTCTGTTTCTGTTTTTCACGTGGGGCATAATGGAAACTAGTATCTAGTGCGTCCCAGGTAGAGAAATTGTCAAGGGTGACCCCATACATCTTAAACTTTCCTCTTAAATGGGTGTTTGATATCAAGATTATTTAGCTGAGAATGTGAGTTTCTGAGGGTTGGCTTAAATGCTGTTAAACTAAAGTGAAACTGTTGGTCTTTAGAATCAGACGGACTTCAAAATACCAAAGCATTATTCCGATTTGAAAACTTCAAAAACATCAACTGATATTTTTTGAGGAGTGGGGATAGGGGAATATGTAAAACATTCTAGCATAGTAGGAGACCTCATACTCCATTCTGAAAGTGACCAAAGAAGTCCACTTTGCATCAGATGTCCTAGAAGGAAGACCTCCCTGGGAACCCTGGAGAACCTTTTCTTCTATGGAGAGTGTCCCAATATCTAAATAGGTATCGCTACGCTTTTTTTTTTTTTTTTTTTTTTTTTGCCTCTGGGCAGAAATACTTTGTTTATTCTCCTTTCCCTAGGGAACTTCCCCAAAGATCGAAGCAAGAGGGGCTGGGGCCATCCAAGCAGATCCAAACCATCTAAACAGGGTTGGCACTGCGGCTATCTGCGGCATGGCAGAGCTGGGTCCACCGCGCGCGGTACCAGGTGTTCCAAGTGCTTGGCTCCGCAGGGCCTGGGAGCCGGGGGCCGGGAGAGGCTTAAGAGACTGTGATCGGGGCTAGTCATGGACATAGGGGAGGGCTAAACCCGAGCGCTGAGCCCCAGAGGGGCCGGGCTGGGTAGATGGAACGGGGACCAGAGGGGTCTCCCCACAGCCCAGAGGAAGCTTAGCTTTGGGCAAGAGCGCAAAGAGCTGCAGCAGGCGCTCTTTGTGCTTCTTATTTCCCCTGGTGGAAATAGTCTGCTTAAACTCCTGTTCTTTGCGCCTGCAAACTCCCTTCCTCCCACCTCTGTTCTCGCGCGCGGAGAGGGCTGCTTCTTGGGAAGAAGAGAGACAGAATCTTTTGGAAAGGCAGCCGGCCTGCGCCTCCTCCCTTTCGTGGCGGGCAGGGCGAAGAGCCCGGAGCTCTGCGCGTGAGAGACAGGAGGAAAGAGATCCAGAGGCCTGAGCTTCCCAGGCCAGGCAGTAGCGAGCCGGCTGTCTGGGACCTCTGCGCAGGACAGAGCTCAGCACATTGCACAAAGCGCCGGCAGCTCCCTTTTCAGCCTGACACAGTGCGGGCCCTCCTCCCTATGTCCCTTGACGGAACGAAGAGGGATTTTCCTTCTGAGTCTACTGTATGTGTGTGTGTGTGTGTGTGTGTGTGTGTGAGTGTGTGTGTGCGCGCGCGCGCGCGCTAAAGACAACACTCAGGGAAAACCGTGTCCAGTTTTAGAACCCCAGCCGTACCTGGTGAGGTTCAGTCCGACCGGCCTCAAGTAACTCAGACCTAAAGCCCTTGTGTATGTGTGTTGTCATTAACTCCTGTGGCTTGAACCTATTGGGTGGCGTCTTTATAGAACCTAATCAGAAATCACACCGGTTGAGGATTAGTGGGGCTCAGCTTGCAGGGAATGAGATCTCTTCGTTTTCCTGTTTCCAGTTTCTTCACTTCTCTCCCTAAGATAACAAGCCCAGGCTGCACTGAGGAGAGAGCCAGTTGCCCTGCTGAGGGAAGAGCTAGAAATAAGTCTTCTCTGGGACCAGGCTTAAAGGAAGTGATTCTGCTAGGCTATGGGAAGCGGGGTGGGCTGGAAGGGACTAGAAGGGAGCCAAATTAACTGAATATTAGGGTGACCGGGAAAAAAACCCCCAAAATTCAAAGGTCTAAAGGCACCTTTGGGCTGCTTTGAAAAAGTGAGATTATAAATCTTTGAACAGAATACTTCCTGTCCCTGACTTTTTGTTTTCTTAACATTGAGGGAAACCCGCTAATCCTGCTTGTAGCATCGTTTTTAAGTTTCCACTGTTTGCTTCTGACCTGTTTGATGGATTGTTGCTCTTCCTAAAACTATTCTGACTCTACAAATTCCTTCACATATTTCAAGTTTTCGTACTGAGAGAAATAAGGAAGTAGAAAGAAGAAAACAAAAACTAGATGGGGGATTTTTATCCTTCCTTGCTAAATAAAGGTTTACCTGTCGTTAATGGTCAGTGTCATTCCAAATGGAGTGATTTGTCCTATCAACTGTGAGGAGGTTGCCTATTTTAAGGATGGAGAGGCACTGCCTGGTAGATGCCATCATGACTAAAGGTGTCTCCTTGGCGAAAGTTCTGTTACATAGAAAACCTATTGAGCCACAAACTCCCTCAGTCAAGAGACCCACATTACCAAGTTCTTACTCAACATTTTCCTCGAATTCCTCAGACAGCTTTTTCCTGCATATGCCTTTCTCTAGACATTGGAGGAGGGGGCAGGAGAAGATAGGGAGAGCAAACACCACAGATTTAAAATTCTGGTTTTTGTTTCATTTATTTAAATAAATATAAATATAAATTTTATATAAACCTATTCACATACAAAGGGACTTCCAGCGACTTAGATTTTAAATTCTCCCCAGGCGAAATTTCAGAAAGCAAGACCTACAGGGTCTAATTTTCTAAATTATTTTCAACTTGGGTGTTTTTGTTTGAAAACGACAACAGAAAATAATTAATAAACCCTGTGTTCTTATCGAGTTCTGAAAGAGAGTAGGGATGGGGAAATGACATGTGCTTTCAAAAACCCCATACAGTGTTAAACTTAAACCAACCCTGTTTTTCCTCTGTTATACGACGAGAATGAGTTGAATGATAGGTTATTTACATTTTTTAAAAAATCTATAACTTCAAGTTGGAGCCCTAGATAAACAGGTCAAGAAGGAGACGCGAAGGGTCAGGTCCCGGCTTGTCCATTCCAGAACTTCCAGGTTCGTTTCTTCTCCAGATGGGACCACTGCAATGAGCAAGGATTTTGGCCCCTGGGTGCCCCACGCCTTGGCGTTGCCTGGTCTGCCAGGAGCGGGGGATGTGAGGGAGGAGGCCCTCCCTCATAAGGGGGAAATCTCCTTGTCATCGTTGGCCGAGGCCGGCGACAGGGAGTCCTCATCCTCGGAGCGCGCATAGTGCACCTGGCTCCCGACGCACTTGCAGCCCGCGTGACTGTTCCTCTGCGTGCCCTTCCCCTCCTTCTTGTGCTTCACTCGGCGGTTCTGAAACCAGATTTTCACCTGCTTCTCCGACAGGTTCAGGTAAGTGGCGATTTCAATCCTCCGGAGTCGAGACAGGTACATGTTGGAAGAGAATTCTCTCTCCAGCTCCAGGAGTTGCGTGCTAGTGAACGCCGTCCTCATCCTCTTGCCATTGGGTACCTGGCTGGCGTCAGAGCCTCCTGCGGACCGGCAAAGAGAGGGTAGAGAGGTAAGGCTCGGGCAAGGTGCTCCCACCCCACGTGCTAACCAGGACGCATTTCAGGGACCCACCCGGGGAAGCCCAGCCGAACATCTGTATCCCTTTCCCATTTCAAGGCACGTGGTTGCTTAGCGGGGAAGAAAAGAGACGTGCAAAGCAAATAAAGGTCTTCGATGCGCAGGATGCGAAGTCACAGGATTAAAGAGGGATGGGGGCTTGCACTATCTGATCGTCTCCCTTTGAGCCAAGCGGAGAAGCGCGCAGGCTTAGCCAAAAACGTCAAAACGCTTTAGCCAGCCCCGACGCGGGGATGCCACACAGGTTCAAACACACCCACCCCAAACCCCAAGCAGTTAACCTCTGGTTTCTCCGCCGTGACGTTCGAGGTCTCTAAGGCCCCAGTATTAATAAGGCAATACTCGAGCACCTACTACTAGGAGTAAAACGCACCAGGCTGAGTGGAGAAGCTGGCAAACTAACTTCCACTTTCGTGGAACTTCTGTGGCTGACTCTACAGTTACACTAAAAGCCCGTCCTCCCTCTTCACCCTGTCCCCGGGCTCCCACTTCCTCCACTGGAGGTGGAAAGTTTGCTCCAGGAGCGCGAAAGGCGCGGAGCGCAGGTGCCCCAAGACCCCGCCCTACCCATGGTGAGGCAGTGGAATCTCCGCGGGTCCGCCACGTTGTAGGTGGTGGCGGTGCAGACAGGTGCGTGGTGTTGCGGGTGCCCCAAGGCCGCCGCGGCCGCCGCCGCCGCTGCTGCTGCTGCCGCCGCCGCGGCCGAGCCAGGCTGCTGGGGCTGATGGTGGTGATGGTGGTGCTGCGGCGGGTGGTGGTGATGATGCGCATGGTTCACCCGCGGGCAAAACTGCGCGTCCCCAGGAGCCGAAGAGAACTGGCTCTTAAGCAGAGGCAGTGCCCCTGCGGCCCCTGCCACCCCACTACCTCCGGCCCCGGTAACCCCGGCCCCTGCGCCCCCGCTGCCGGCGCCCACAGACCCCCGAGAGGAGTGCAGGTGCGAAGTGACGCAGAGAGGGCACACGCAGAACGCGCCGCTCTTGCGGGACGGGCAGCCGGGGCCGGACACGGACATCACCAATGGGGACGGCATGCCAAGCGGGATGAAGAAATCCGGCCCGGGGTGCGGTTCAGGCAGCGAGGGCGCAGGCCGTGAGGTGTCCTTGATGATGAGCGAGTCGACATAGAAGGAGCGCGACATGTCGAGAGGGGTGGGTGGCTGGAAGCCCCGGCAGGTCGCGGCGACCCCTCTCCTCTAGTGTTCTAAGCTCTGCCCTGGGAGCCGCGCAGACACGGGCAGTCAAGTCCTTGGGGACGCAGAGGTGTTGGCGTCTGGGCTGGAAACAAAGGGGTCCCCGGAGAGGGCTGGTCCTCACGTCCCCCGCCCGGCGCCCCGGCTCGGGTATTTTATAGCCCCCCACCCTGGCACGTGATGCTGCGGAGTACAGCTCGGCTCAGGCTCCTCGGCAGCTCCCCACCCTCGGGATAGGCTGCCCGAGTCACAACAGAAGCCGCGAGGAGGGGCGGGCTCGCGGCGGGGAAGAACTCGGGGGAGGGGGATGGGGGAGACTTTGCAAAGTGTAGGTTTTGTTAATTTCCCGGGGAGGCCGGCCTCCTCCCCCTCTTTCTCCACGCTTTACTGAGAAATCACAGCGCTGCATCCTCCATCCCACCCCCTCTCGCTACCCTGGCCGCAGCCCAACTCTTCCCCACGCCCCACCGCAAAGCGTACCAGGTGGGGACTTGGAGGCTTATTTAATAGGAATGCTCAGTGTTTCCAGCTCCTCTGTGGTAGGGGTGGCTGCGGCGCGGTGAAGTGTGAGGCCTGCGGTTTGGAGCAGGATTGTGCGGGCGACGGACTGGCAGTCGTCCAGTCCCTGGGCGCAGCTCTGGCCACGGTTACACCTACCCCTGTCCACAGCTTTTGGACTTGGCAGAGGTCATTCAGGTGGTTAGTTCAGGACTGTCCGGCGCAGAACTGTGAGGCCTCCCAGCTAAGAAACCGTCAAGCTTTTCATGCTGATGTTCGACAAGGTCTGAAGTGTCTTTGTACTTGGGGCCCTCCTGGGGCCACTCAGATCAACGACCCTTCCTTGTTTCCCTTTCTGATCGGCACCTCCCACTTCCGCAGAGAGAGAGAGATGTTGAAGAGTCACCCTTTTCTTTCTCCAAGTAGTAACACCATGGCATTCCAGGGCAATCCTACAAACTCCATCCTGAAGATTTTGGAGGGAGGACCTCAAACAGCAAGCCCTCCTAAAGACGCAGCAGGGATTAGATAGACCTTCGCTCTGGGTCTGAGGATTTCCTGTCCCTCATTTTTACCAATCTTGGGCAGCTTAGCAAGGCTAACCAGGAAGCACTCTTTCCTCTGCATCTTAAGAACCTAAAAAGGATGAAGAGGATTCAGCCATCCAGGGAATCTTGCCTCTGATTGGCAGAAGTGGCTTTGTAAGGGAAATCTCTCTGGTCCATGGAAGTCTTGCACACCCCTTACTGCCCGAGAGAGGGTGGCTGCCAAACTATTGGGACTATTTATCTTCGCAGAAGGCAAGGCAGCAGAGGTGGCCATTTTCTCTCTTCGTTTCCCCCTGCAGAAAAGCGGGCTGGGGCCATGAGGTTGGGCAATAGTTAGAAGTCTGATCCTTTTTCCAGAACAGCTAACTTCAATCCAGAGTTCATGATGGTGCTAAGAAACTTAGAGACAGGACTCCCTCCACCTGAGAGAACAAGGTGCCCAAATCCAGGAGAGCACTAGCTAGAGGCACGGCTCTATCTTTCCATCCTCTGTCTTCCCCTCTCCATCTCTGTGACAGTCTCTCTTGCCTGCTAGAGAAGTGTAATTGGGTTGTAGGGATGCCCCGCTCTGGGGAGCCCAGGATTTATGGATGGCAATTAAAGTTTTATGAATTGCAGCTGAGGCTGGTTATTGAGCTATTTGAATGTGATTAGAATTCAATTAGAAAGCGGTTAGTGGACGGTGGGTCTCTGGAGTGTAAACAGACAGCTATTCCAGAAATGTGCTAATCCAACATCTTGTGACAACAATTAAGGAGTCTCAGGGCTTAACATGGGGCAGCTCAGCTGTAACTACTTTTGTACCACAAGGTCTGCAGACACTCAGGCTCACCCCAGCCCGCCCTTGTTCATGACTGGAGGATCTAGGCAATCCCTGAAATCATTTCAGCCCCAAGAAGAAGGCTTGGAGCCACTGACGGAGAATGGCAATAAAAAACATACCCTGCTGAATGGCAGGATATTTTTTACAGTCCTAAACTGTCCAAATAGATGACTCGATTCCCCCCATTCACTTTGCAACTATACAAGCATATATAGATATAGATATAGATACTCTTTAAGAATAATAGCTTTCTCTCTTTTCCTCCTCTGGGTTAGGTCCCAGGTTATCCACAGTCTGTTTTGGGCTGATGGTTTGAGTCACAATGTTCCCAGTGGTTTGGGATGTGTTCAGAGGAAGAGGTCCTATGCTAAAGTCCTAGAAATCGCACCCATGTGCAGACCATTTTACTTTAGAGAATCTTAACTATGCAAGAGGCTTGTGCATCTTATTCAATTTGTGTCTGACTATGGAAACTTTCATTTTTCAGTGCCAAGGAATTTTGAGAAATGTGAGGGGCTCATGGGGTTTCCTAAAGCCTTCAAGGGGAGCAGTGGTTTCAGACCAGGCTGAGGCTGAAAGCAAGACCATGTCTGAAAAACTTGACCCTTAGGGTACTTGGTTAATTCCTTCAGCCCACCAAGAGCAAGTATACTGGAATCCCATTTCTTGCACAGTTTCTGTCCACTCTGCCTCACTTCTCTAGTTCTCTTTGGATCTCTCAGTGTCTGCCAGTCTCTCTCCCTCCTTCTCTTCTGAGTCCAGCCCCTATCTGGCCCTACCTGCCTATCCCCTCCTCAAAGGAAGCCTACCCTCCATGCCCCCGGGGCAGCACTGCCCCCCACCACCCCGGCCCCGCCCAGCCCTACCGTTCCCCAGAGTGCAGTGCCCTGAACCAGCAGGAGACCCCAAGTTCAGCTTTCTTTTCCTGAGAGGGAACAGGCAGACCATTGGCGTGTGCCCATGGTGTCTGAGCCGCCACACAATTTTATTTCTCAGTGATTCTGTCCGATAAAATTTCATCGTCCATTAAGTAATCCCCAAAATGAGAGCTCTTATGAGCCTATAATGAGCTCTAATTGCCACGACTCCGGGAGCCACGTGGAAGGATTTATTCGGTATTAAGCAGTCGGGTACAGAGTACAGGCTGTTACCTAAGCCATTACTTTCATAATTCAAGGAGAAAATTAGTTCTTTTAAAGGAAAGGGGAAATCTTTTTATTATCTCCCCCTTCCTCGGGACAATAGAGTATGGTTTTGTCTTCCTTGAGTGCAAGACAGTGTCACATATGTGATGGTAACAAAATTGTTCTTTGTACCTCCTCCTGGCCAAGGCACTCCACCCTTACCCTCAACTTACAGAAAAAAATCAAAGCTATTCTAGAAAGAACAGCAGAGGCATGGCCTTCTTGTCTCTCGATTCTCCAAGTTGAGCCTGGGTGAGCAGTTTCCTTTCAGCCCAACCTGATATTTGGATTCTTAGTTCTAGCTTCCAAAAGGTCTCCAGTACTTCTTCCCAGCTCTGGAATGGCACCTGACCTGAACCCCACATTCCTGTCTCACTTCTCTTTCTTCCTGTTTGCTTTCATGGGCAAAGTCAGGACAAGTAAAGGGCAGGGACTTAGCATTGCTTATTCAACAGGCCCCAGAGTTCTGACCCGTTCCTGTGCTTAGCTGTTTTTTTCAGGCTGTAACTCCCACTTTGCCCCTCCCTCTGTGTCCTCCAAACCTCCCCACCCCCTCCCCACCACCACTTTCATCCCCAGTCCTTTTTTCTCTTAGTTTCAGCATTTGCCCACATGGTTCTCCAGCTCCAAATGGAGGCTGCAGGCAGGGCGGGACAGCCGGGGAGTTGGCGGGGCCGCCTCGGATTTATTTGCTCCTCTTACATTGATTTCATATTAGTTTCCAAAGCGATGAATGATCTCAAAGCTGGGTTTTGTTAGCCGAACACAAACAGGAGACAGGACTTACTTGCCCCCAGCTCCCTTTAATGAGGTCATTATCAAAGCGTGAACAAGTCTATGAATGTTTTATTGAAAGTGCATCGTTAACTTGTATCCATCCTTTTCTCCGAGTGGCATTGTGATATTGCTGTCTGTGGCACATCTTACCCGATATAGCCCGAGATTTCCCCATTCTCTGTAACCAGGCAACCCTTTCTGAATACCCAAAAATTGAAAAGAACCGCTTAGTCTTCAAGAAAGTCCTCAATAATAGTGGAAAAGAACAAAGATCCAGGAGACAACAAAATGCCACAGGGGTGACTTTTCATGAGCAATTATCTCTCATTAATCAGAAGAACAGCTGCAATATTAATTTTCTCTCTTTCTTCCTCTCTTTTCACAGTCCCCAACATTTGAATAATCATAAATTTTGATTTTATGAAGGAGTCACATTTTCAGGGGCTGGAGGAAAGCAGCTACCTAGGTGAAGACAAGAAGAAAATGCTCTCATTTTATTTTATTTTTTGTTTGGGTAAAGCTGCCAACAAAGCAAAATGGAAAAAATAAAAATAAGAAATGCCAGAGAAAATGCCCACCCCCCCTTTCTTCTTCTAGATGGCTGTTGAGAATAAGGACTCTCTTCTCCCCCACCCTCTGCTCACAACTACCCCTCCTTTCTTTCCTCCCCCCGCCCAGACCCATTCCCCAGTTTTGCTCTGAGCAGGGCGGAGGGAAACGTCCCTGGCGTCTGGCGTGGGAGTTTCAGCCGGGTTTCTGCCCGTTTAACTTGCAAACGTGAAGCCAAGCGTTGTCGATCTGACCAAAGAGACACTCTTTGGGCGTAACTTGCATTGTGGCCATCAAAAGCCCGCCAGCCTTGGATGAACTGAGAAGTGTATTCAGCAGAAATGGGGCGCTCGCTCTCCTTTCAGGCTCTGGAGAGGCAATTGTTCACAGGATGTGTAGCCAGGGTGGAAAACGTGGGTCCCCAGATAAGGCTATAACCTGCAAACGAGCTTGGGGGAGTTAAAAGAATCTCATTAAAGCCCCGGCTGCAATTAGCAAATACACACTCACAGAGAACTCAAGCTCCTCTTGAAAAGCTGTGGGTCAAGATGAAAGAGGGCAGTTGGGAGCTAGTCCCCACATTCTTGTACTGCTTGAGTGATGGGGGGCTCAGGAGCCAGGCTATTCCTTCAGCTGCCCCAATATTGTTAGTTTTAATGCAAGGCCAGGGAAGGCCTTTCTAGAGGGAGGGCAGGCTGTGGGCCCTGTGTTCATGCACCACCAAAAATAATCTTGCTTCTCCCTGGTGTTTATTCAGAACGGATGGGCTTTTGAGAAACCTGAATTCGCCTTTGTGCTCACCACAGTTGCAAGAGTTCAATTCGGCCCTCTGAGAAGAAGCAGCGGGGAGAGGGGGGTGGGGGGGTGGTAGTGGAGGTCTTCTGAGAAATAAGTGAGGGGTTTGGCTTAGAATTTCAGCCAGGAACGGCCCAGTTGGAAAAAAGTTTTGATGGCACTGAATGCCTGCCACACAGCCCCTCTGCTCCCCACTTCACTTTAATTAATATTCGCCCACCCCCAAATCCTCAAGCCGAACAAGGCATCCCTCTCCCACCCTCAGAGCTCTCCTCTGTCATCAGAATAAAATTTATCGAGCGCCTACTCTGTGCCCAGCGTGTGCTAGGCACTGCAGGGAGCAGGCCTGAAAAGGCCAAGACAGTATCCAATAGAATATTGTTTCATTTCAGTAACAATGGCCTGAGGTGGGGAACAATTATCCGGATAATTGAAGCAAATGCTTCACCTCCCTCCCTCCCTCCCTCTCCAGTTCTCCTGGCACTTACTATTTTTTACTACCCTATTCAGAGATGTGGTTTTTGTATTGGAGGGCGGGCGGGGGAGGCAGGAGTGTGTAAGAGGAGGGTTGAATTATTCACATGCATACCAATTCCCCACTTCCCTTGGCCTAAATTTTCTGAAAGCTTGGAGCCAAAATAGCTGCTTAGTTATGGGAGCAAAGACTTAAAAAAAAAAAGTCACTAAAATAAGAGCAATTCTTTATAATTTTTAGCAGCCCAGCCCTTCTGGTTTTTGATCTTGGTCATCTACAAAAATCACCTGGAGAGCTTTATAAAAATACTGATTACCTAAGGGATTTAGATTTAATGATGTGAGGCTGGAACACGGCGGGGTGTAGATGGAGGGGGAGACAGAAGTCAACCAGAATTCTGCATGCGGTTCTGATGTAGTTGAGAAATAAATGATAAATCCTGCCCCCTACGCCCTCCTATCATGGAATCTGAAGAGAGCAACGTAACTTTTTTGAGCCTTATCTGGTCATTTGATAGTTGGAAAGTGTGTATTGAGCGCCTATTATACCCCAGGCTGCGCGCCAGGGAATTCAGTAGCACAAGACCCGCCCCCGGGGAGTTTCCAGGTTAAGCGAATCAACAAATTAACTCGGAGCTGGTGAGTTAAAAAGGTCGTGTGAATATGAAAGAAAAGCTCAAGGGGCTCTGGGTGATGATAAAACCGAAGCTTGAAGTGACATTTAAACGGAGACCTGCAAGATGTGCGGGTGTTGGCCTGGGAAAGAGGGATGGGGAATGCGTTCCCGGCCACCTAAGGGTGCTCACGGGAGCCTCCGAGAGTTTCTCTTGGTTAATTGCAAAAACTGAAAGGAGGCCAAGGAAAGTGGAGAAAGAATTTCAGTTTCTGCATCTGTAAAATAGAGAAAATGCCATCGTCTTCGAGTTTTTGTGAGGAATTCAGGACTGCCTAACACCGGGCCTGGTGCCTGGTAAGGCTCGTGGCTTCTCTTGGTTTTATTATTATCTGAGACCTGCAGCTCCATGGGCTCTTGAAGCTTGTAAATTAGGTATCAGAGTCCCTGGGCTTGGCAACGAGGAGCCAGGAAGCCGCTGCACAATCATCTCTCCGTCCCCCCGCGCCTTTTCCCGGCCGAGTGTTGCCCTCTAAGGCTCCTCCACAGCTTGGCGCTGGCACCCTGAAGGCGCCCAGTGTGGGGCCTTTCTATCCCTCGGTTTCTGGGCATATGTTTGTTCAGCAGTTACATTAACCTCGCCACTCCCCACCCCCGTCAAAGGCTCTGGCGTCCTGGCCGTCCCTACTTGGGACTGCGCCCTAAATTTCAAAACGTTCCTATGATATTAGAAACCTCCCAGCTTTGCTGCACACCCACCTGCTTTGCATAGGAGGAAAACAGTCGCCTTTCGAGTATATGACAATACTCGTAGGTACATTTTCTGAGCTCTCACTGTGTGGCAGTTCCTGAACCAAGAGCCTTGCCTGCATGACCTCATTAATCCGCACAACAGCCCTCCCAGATAAAATGCCATTATTTTCTCCGCATTATGTTTGCGGAGAACCCTATTTGAACTACTGAAGTTCAAAGACTGAACCAAGGTCACACAGCTAGTGATGGCAGAGCCTTTTAGGCACTAAGCAATACTAACCACCTGATAACACCTAGCATTTATTGAACACCTACTATATGCCTGGCAGTGGGTGAAGACTTTAATGCCTCCTCTATTTCTCACAGCAACCCTGTGAGGTAGGTGCTTTTATTACTTCCTTATTTGTTGGCTGTCCATTTGTTGGTTAGTGTGGTTGGTTTTCCTACATATTAAAGGTTCTGAGGGCCAGTCCAATGCACGGACTGAAATTAGAATGAGGACAGGGAACATGATTGTTTTTATTCACCTGTGCCCAGAACACAGTAAGCGCTGAAAAACATTTGGAGTGGATGAAAACAATATTTTATTATTTAATTCAAAAGCCCTCTTCATAATCAATCCGTATGCTTGTTGACTGCAAACTGCTCCTGGGCAGAAACTGGGTCTGTTTTATGTATTCACCAGTGTATGCCAAACGTCCAGACCAGAGGTAACATATATTAGGATGGCAATTAATATTTGTTGAATGAATGATTCCTTATTTCAGATAGGAAACGGAGGCTCTGAGACAACGGTAACCTGGCCAAGGCCACATAGCAAGTGGCAGAGGGAGAATTCCAACCATAGTTTCTAACGCCGAGTCCCTTTTTCAGCCTCCTGCCCTGTGTCCCCGGGGCATAGGGACAGGGCGCGGGAACCCTGTGCTGCGCGGCCGAGGACGGTTGTAAGTCTGTCCTCACTCGCCCGCGTCCCACACCTGGGCGAGGGCAAGGGAGGCAGAAGAAATGAGACGCTGGAGAAGCCGCTCCGAGGAAGAGGGTAAACAAACAGGCTCTGGGGCTGCGCGAGGCGCTCTCTGCGCGACAGCTCCTACCCGGCGCTCTTGCTCCCACGGCTCTAAAACCGCAACCTACTCCCTTCCTCCAGTCTCTGTCTGCCTGGGTCTCCGCCTCTCTCTCTTCCTGGCTAACTTATTTCTCACTGGGAAACCAAGGAAATCTAAACGATCGCACTGACCCCACAGCCTCAAAACAAGCCCATCTGCAAAGGCCACCAAACACCCGCTCCCACACCATGCACAACGTCCTCTCCGCGACGGATGCGCATGCGCGAGCGCGAGTGAGGAGGCAGTTCGCGTGTGCGCCTGTGCGCATGCGTGAGTGTAAGTGGGTAGGGAGTCCTTGAGTGTGTCTGCGCGCAAGCTCGTGTAAAGAGCGAAGGCGAGGTGGGGGCGAGTGTGCATGAGCGCGAGCATAAGTGTACTGTCAAGAGTGAGATTAAGGTACGTGGGCGTGATGGTGTGTGAAGAGGTGAAAAGTGAATTAGAATGAGGGTAGGGAATGAGATTGCTTTTCCTTTTTTATTTTTAAATTATTTCAATAGTTTTTTGAGGAACAGGTGGTGTTAGGTTACATGGATAGGTTCTTTAGTGGTGATTTCTGAGATTTTGGTGCACCCATCACCCAAGCAGTGTACACTGTACCCAATGTGGTCTTTGATCCCTGTGCGCGGAGCTGTGTGAGTGAAGCGTGTTTGGGAGCATGGGTGTGTGTGAATATATGAGTGTATGAATGTGTGAATGTGAGGAATACGAGAAACTGGGGGTGTGCACAGGGTGAGTGCGGTGCGAATGAGAGTGTGAGAACGTGCGTAGAGAGAGCAGGAGTGTGTCTGCGTGTGCCCGGCCCCTGGAGCCCCGCCTCCCCACTAGGCACGCCTTCCTCTTGGTGGGGTGCGCGACGGGCGCAGCCCAGTGCCTCTGTCCGCGCAGACCCGCTCTGCTGGTCCTGGAGCCTGGCGTGGGCTGAGGCTTGAAACTGGCGTCACTCAGCGAGCCAGAAAGGAGTGGGCGGGAGTGTCTGGGGGGTGCGCTGTCTCCCCATGTAGAAGCCTGGACACTGTAAGTAGGAGGGGCTCTGGCAGTATTGCCTCGAGGTCCTCCCTTTCACCTGCCCCTAGTATTGCTCACCCACCTGTGGATCATCTTTATGTTCATGTACTCAGGGAGCATCCATGGTGTGCCTATAGTATGCCAGGCTCTACTTGGGCTTGGGAAACCGTGAGAACAAGATAGCTTAGATCTCATTCGTTTTGGAACTTCCACTGGGCCTTTTATTAATGTGTAACCAGCTTGCAAAATGCCAGTCATACACAAGTTTTGTTGCCTCTGTCCTCAAGCAGAGGGGCATGGAGATTATGAGACAAACACTGATCGTAATAAGACGATGCATTGAAATCAGTGCAAATCCATTTCATCTCCAACCCAACCTCACCCTTTCACTGCACCACTGGGTTTGGGATTGGGTTTAGGAGGTCCTGGATGTGAATCCACCTTCTCTCTGACCGTGGAAATAATAATGACCCTCTTCTCACAGGATGGTTGTGAGCATTAAGTGAGTTAAGCCTGACATCCCTTGGCACAATGCCTTGCACATACTTAGCACTCAGTATACAAACTATGACGACGTTGATGTGTGATGACGTTCCCTGAGTCTGATGGAATGTTGTGGGGAAAGAGGGAGGATGCGTTTGTGAGCTACAAAGTTTAAGGGATTATTTCTGGATTTAGGTTAAATTAGGCCGGTCGTGGTGGCTCATGTCAATAATCCTAGCACTTTGGGAGGCCGAGGCAGGCAGATCACTTGAGGCTAAGAGTTCGAGACCAGCCTGGCCAATATAGTGAAACCCCATCTCTACTAAAAATACAAAAATTAGCCAGCATGGTGGTACACACCTGTAGCCGCAGCTACTTGGGAGGCTGAGACAGGAGAATTCTTGAACCTGAGAGGTGGAGGTTGCAGTGAGCCGAGATTGCACCACTGCACTTCAGCCTGGGCCATAGAGCAAAACTTCATCTAAAAAAAATATATATATATATAAAATAAATTAATTAAATTGTGTATAATTTATACAGATTGAGTATCCTTTATTAGAAATGCTTGGGACCAGATGTGTCTGAAGATTTTGGATTTTTTATGGTTTTGGAACATTTGCATGTATATAATGAGATATCTTGAAAGAGAACCCTAGTCTAAACACAAAATTCATTTATATTTCATATACAGCTTATTCAGTGTACATAGCCTAAAAGTTTTTTATACAATATTTTAAATAATTTTTTGCATGAAGCAGTATGTTTTAAGTACTTCTGTGTGGAATTTTCCACTTGTGATGTCATGCTGGTGCTCAATAAGTTGCAAATTTTCAATATTCAGCCTGTATTACATTCTCCTCTAGCATCAGGCTAGTATTATAGTATCAGATACTCCATCTTCATCCTTTACTATAACTTCTTTTCTTCCACCAATGTTATCAAAAGTGCTGTTACCAAGGGAAATAAAAATGCAGCAAGAACCTATAGGAGCTGAATATTCTTTTAGGCAGCTTTGGAAGCATATTTAGTCCTGTTAAAATGGAAGGGAATATTTTCACAGTGGCACAAAATGAATGCTGTAATTTAACCTTGTGAGCAAAATTTCTGATTAAATACGACATAGGAAATATGTTTCCTGATTAGCCATGTACCTCCCTGGAACAAGGTATTGTATAAACAATTGCAAGACATACTTATTTTTATTTTAGAGAAGCTGACTTATTAAAAACATTTTTTGATATTTTGATCAAATATTTTGATCACTATATATATATATATATACATATATATATGGAATGTGGTGGTGGGATCATAGCTCACTGTAGCCTTGAACTCCTAGGCTCAAGCTGATCACAATATAATTTTGTTTAAAACCAAAATTTTTAAAGATTGGATTTCATTATTGAGATGTTTTCCCAAGGAAAAAAAATCAAAAAGAAGGCTTGAAAGATTGGAGAATCGATTGCAGATCTAGGTTCTTGAATTTAACAGCAAGAAAGGAATTCTGTCCTTATGTAACTGACCTATCTCATGTTATAACTAGGGAGACTGAGGTCTCGAGGGATGAAATGGTCTTAGTGGTCAGTCTCTCCTACAGTCACCAGATAGGACCATATCAGCTTTGTTCCTCTACCTACAGTTTTATACACTTGCCGGAAGATGCCCCGGAAACTAGGAGAAAAGAAGGTACAGGAGTTCCAGGTTCCTGCATTACCCTCAGGTCTCTGTTGCTGGCACCTCCATCTTCTGGTGGCTCTTGCCCAAATCCTTTGAATCTTCTGTGACTTCTCTCTTGCTCTTTCTCTAATCCTGTACATTTAACCCATCATGAAGTCCTGAAGGCTTTATCTTCAGATGTAACTGGAAACTGACCACTTCTTAACACTCCAACTACTATCACACGGGTCCAAGCCATCACCACTGCATAGGGATGACTGGGTTCATTCTTCCTATACTTGCCTCTACAATCTGTTCTCAACAGAGCAGCCAGAAGGATCCTTTTGAAATAGAAGTCTGATCAGGTCAGACCAAGAACAAAAGGCCCTCCATGATGCCACTATGGCTGTCTCTGACCACTCCAACCACTGGCCTACTTGCTACCTCTGTTTTCCTTGCTGGTCTGGCCCTCTCTAGCCTTCCCCTCTGTTGAGAACTCTTCCCCTACAAGCTCACACATGTCTTACTTCCTCACCTTTAGGTCTTTCCTCCAAAGACACTTTCTTACTGTCTTTTTTCTTTTTTGCTTTGAAATTTAGAAACAAATTTTATTTAAGATCTGAAATGTAATTCCTAAAATACCAACTTTTCCAGAAAACTGTGGCGTACACAATAATGCATTGCCTCTATCACGTTACAACATGCATTAGACTCAAATGCAAAAATCATGAAACAAACCACCATCCTTCAACAATTTGCGCAAAGATAGAATGCCTAAGGAACAACATAGACGGATTTGCAGAGGATGGGCTGTTTTACTTCAAGCATCATTAAAAAAAAGAGAACAAATGCATGGGTTTTTGGGTATATATATTAAATTGAATGTTTGGCACTAGGAGTCAGGGCATTTTGTCATGTAGCATTAACACATATTAGAAAATTGTGTAGTGTCAAAGGGGTAGAACCACCAGCATTCAAGCAATGTTGTCAACTAGGCAATAAAATGTTCCACTGAATATTTCTTTTTTGTTCTAATTACTGCATACCCTGGTAGCAACTTTGAAATGAGAAAAGGAGCTTACACTCCTTTTATTTTCTGTTTAAAACAGAACAGAAAACAAACTGAAACATAAGCCCTATTTTACATTAACAATGTTAAAGAACATCCATTTTACAAGAAAAAGACTAAGAACAAAAAGTGTTTCCAGATCTCAGGCAAATAACAGTGAGTGGTCTGTAGACCAGCACAGGGCTTTGTGGTGGTACTTAGCAGAAGCTACTTTGTAATCACCGCCAGTAAAAAGAGATGCAGAATTCTTTGCCAGATATTTTAGGAAATCATGCAAATGGCCCAATAATAACGCAAGGCTCTTCTCATCAAGGGATATATAGGCCAACATTTCTCCAATTCTTACAAATAACCTCAGTAGGTGTGTGCCCCTTAAACCTGGGACACAGGAGCATCAGGGTGAGCCAAGAGGATTTCTGCATACAGGGGCCTCTCAAATTTGTAGAGCAGCTGAGTGCCTAACATCACGTCGAAATATTCTTTTATTCTTGTCACAATTTCATTAACTGCCTATGCCTTATTATCGACGTTTCCCTGCGATGTTTTGCAATTTGCATTCTCCTTTAGAATTGCATCTACATTTTGCTTAGCAGGGAGTTAAAACAGCTGCTTCTGCTTGGTAACTAAGTTCCAGTCCCCAACAAGCCATGGTTTCGATTCTTCAGGCATCTTCACTTTAACTTCCATTCTGTTCTTGAATGCGTCCTCGCTTTCAACAGTGAGGTCTGCCCAGGCTCTTTCCTTCCCTGGGGTCTGAGGTGCTTTGCTGGTACTGCCCCCATATCTGTTTCCAGGAGTCCTCTGTTTGTTCTTTCTGGTTTTCCTCACGGATCCTGAAGCTAGGAAGTTCTCTGCAGAGCAACCCCACATCTTCCTGAGAGAGGTGGTTCAAGATTTTTCTGCTGTGGACCAGCTGCCTTCTTTCCTGAGGAGGCCCCTCTCATCTCTGCGTGTTGCTTCTAGTTGGTTTTTTGAAGTTGTCTTCTTCTGCAGATTGTTGTCCATGAGATTGAGAACCCGGCTTTCTGGAACTCATTCAACCCTTTTTATTCCAACCAACAATCTTTCTTCTTTCCAAGAACTCCTAGGGATTTCCCAAAAGGACTCTTATAGATCTTGCAGGATGGTCTAGGAGGATGCAGTGGGAGATACAATCCAAGATTCTGTAATCAGAGGTTTCTACAATCAGGATCAGATCTCCTGAGCCTTACTATACAGCAAACTTAGCTTTTCTGAATGGTGACCTGAAATGAGAATCCAGATCTTTCTAGCTGCCGCTTTCTCACTCTTTTTAAAATATCAGATCTGCTACTGTGCCTTCTGCACTCCCAATCCCTTTTCCATGCTCTATTTTTTTCTCCCATAGCAGTCATCACCTTCCAACTATATGCTACATAATATCTTGTGTTTATGTTTATCGTCTCAATCTCCCTGCTAGAATGGAAGCTCCTGCAGGATATTTATGTCTACTGGGTTCATTGAGAACAACCACCCTATGAGAAGAGGGCCATTATTATTTCAAAGAGAGGGTGAATTTACATCCAGGACCTCCTAAACCAAACCCCAAACTCAATGGTGCAGTAAAAGGGTGAGGTTGGGATGGAGATGAAATGGATTTGCACTGATTTCAATGCATCATCTTATTACTATCATCATCTGTCTCATAATCTTCTCCATGCCCCTCTGCTTGAGGGCAGAGCCCAAAACTTGTGTATGACCAGCATTTTGCAAGCTGGTTGCACATGAATCAAAGGCCTAGTGGAAGCTTCAAAACGAATGAGATCTAAGCTATCTTGTTTACATGGTTTCCTAAGCATATAAAGCAGAACCTGGCAGAGGAGATGCTCAATAATTTATGAAGGATTGAAAGAAGAATGTCAGTGTTCTAGGTGGATGCTTCCTCACCATTCTATTTTACCTGTATACAGGACTGCAGTTTATAAAGACTCTAACCAGTTATGTCCTTGGGTTAGCACAATTATTTAAGCTAGATAGGACTTTTTGTGTTTTTTTAACTGTTATTTCCACAATAAGATATTGAGAGGTTAAAGGACTTGCCAAAATCAGATCCTGGATTTAGACTTGCAATCAAAGTATCATTTTATTTTTGGTGGGAGACAAGTTCCCTTTCCAGAACTCCTGGCTAAATGAGGAAAACTAATAAGTTACTGGATTTACTGTGGTTGCTTCTAAATCCAGTGGCCGTGAGATTAGGGCTAAGGTTCTCCCTCCACTGTCGGCCTGTGGAATTCTTTAGCTGCTCACATCACAGCTACATGAACAGTTTTTGGGAAACACACCATAATGGCCACATCCTCTTGTTTTTATAATTTACACAGGGTTGGAAACAAGAGATATTGTCTTGTTGTTAGCTAGAGCTCATTTGGAGTCTGCCCTGAGTCTCTGGACTTGGCTGGATGCCCTTCCTCATCTGACTGCTCTGGGCAAACCAACTACTGTCTTAGTCATTGTATTACTCTGTTTGGATTCTCTGTCAGTCCATCAGATTTAGCTGATGAGCTCATTGACTGAAAATTGATTGAGCAAGACAGTGTCCCTAATTCTGTATGCATACACAGCACCATTGTCTTCCACAGATACTTCGTAATAATTGGCATCCCCCTACGAGATCATTGGTATCTCAATAATTAAAATCAATAGCTGTTGTTAAGGCAAGAATTTATCATAGTAACCTACAAAAGTGGTAAAAAGGTAATATAATTCAGAAGATAGATGTAAATATAAAATTACCAATTCTGAACAGGTTTTTAAAGATAATACTTGTTCCTTAAGGACATTCATATTTAATAAAATAAATGAGTTATTTCTTTATTATCATTTGAATGACATAAATTGTTACTTTTTTATGTGAGTGGGGAAAATATAGCACTTTAACATTTTGAGATAAGGAGTAGAACACTTTATTTATATCAATTCAGTGTTTAGTTTTTCACAGATTTTGTCTCTATGCTACCTGTTCGATTTTTTTTTTTTTTTTTTTTTTTTGAGACAGAGCAAGGCTCTGTCTCCCAGGCTGGAGTTTAGTGGTGAAACCTTGGCTCATTGCAACCTTCGCCTCCTGAGTTCAAGTGGTTCTCATGCGTTGGCCTCCCGAGTAGCTGAGATTGCAGGTATACACCACCATGCCTGACTAATTTTTTATACTTTTTTGACTATACTCTAATTTTTTGCTTTCTGGGGTTTTACCATGTTGGCCAGGTTGGTCTCAAACTCCTGGCCTCAAGTGACCTGTCTGCCCTGGCCTCCCAAAGTACTGGGATTACAGGTGTAAGCCACTGTGCTTAGCCTGTTAGAATTTAATAGGTCTCAGTTATACACTATTTCACTATTCTGGGTGCTCTAAAGCATCAGTGACAATAATTATGAATGTAGAAGGTGCATTGGTAGCCAAAGTTAACTATGTCATTGCTGTCCTTGAGAGGGGTTTTTACCTGTGTTTTCTTTTTTTTTTGTAATTTTTCTGAGATCAGACAAGTTAGTTAGATTCCAAACAATATGGGCCTAATATAATCACAATTCCATTTAAATTGGCCAAAGAATGACCCTTATCCAGACAGGACTCTTAGTGTATTTAGCTGTCAACAAAATATAAAACTTATAAGAATAATGGCTACTTTTAAATATAAGGCCTGCATCATATTGTTAGAGGAACTTCTGGAAATAGGAGACAGTTGCTATTAAAATTCAATTTAGTTTAATTCACCATTATTTACTGAGTGCCTACATATGTTAGGTACTAGGGCTACAAAGATGACTAGACCCCGGGCTGGGCACAGTGGCTCACCTAACCATAGCCATCAATGAATTCAAATAAGTGTGTGATAGTGGCATGCAACAACTGTGGAACCATGGAGGAGAGATCTGTTCTTTCTTCCTGCTGGCATCATGGACTGTGAGACTGAGGCTTGAACTATTTCTAGGAGATGCTCAGAGTAAAAACAACAGCAGGAGAAGAGACTTCTAGGCCAAAGTTTCAAGAGTGAGCACAGGCCCAGAGGATGGATATGCATTAAGCTGCATGCAGGAGACAGAAGCAGGAAGGGCTGCTTAGTGGCAGAAAGCAAAGAGTGTGAGTGGCAGGTGAAGAAGTATGAAGGCCTCTGTAGTAAGATGAACGGTCTTTGAAGGATGCTAAGCAGAAAATTGAAATGATTATATTGTAATCATTGTAAAGAATGGGATTGGAAGAGAGAGAAACCAGAGACAGTTAGTGTCCAGTACCAAAGTCTAGACTTGAAATGATAAGTGTCACATTAATCAGTGGTGGTGGGAATGGAGAGGAGAGAATAAATTCAAGAGTAATTTGGAAGGTAGCACCAATGAGCCTTGGTTACTAATTAGATAGGACAGGGGTAAAGAAAGACAAATGGGTCAGTGGGGACTTGGGTTTCTAGCTCAGGTGTCTGTATTGAATATGATTGTGTTAACAAATATAGTGGTTACAGATGAAAGATAAGCAGTTTTTTGTTGTTTCAGATGAGACTGTAGATAGAGTGAGTGGAACAGAAAAAAGATAAATTGGTTATAAACATTTTGAGTTTTAAGTGCTATAAGAATAGCCAAGAGGAAATTTTTGATGTAGAGTAGCAGTTGGAAATATGGATCTGAATTTAACAGAAATTGAGATTGGAGTTGGGCGTGGTGGCTCATGCCTGTAATCCCAGCACTTTGGGAGGCTGAGGTGGGTGGATCACCTGAGGTCAGGAGTTCGAGACCAGCCTGACCAACAGAGTGAAACCCCGTCTCTACTAAAAATACAAAATTAGCTGGGTGAGGTGGCACATCCCTGTAATCCCAGCTACTTGGCTGGCTGAGGCAGGAGAATCGCTTAAACCTGGGAGGCAGAGGTTGCAGTGAGCCAAGATCACTCCAGCCTGGGCAATAGAGCAAGACTCAGTCTCAAAAAAAAAAAAAAAAAAAGAAAGAAAGGAAAAAGAAAGTGAGAGTAGAAATAAAAATGGCATCAGCTTATATTATTTAAAGCATATATAATATTTGAAGCAATATGATGAGATGAAATTACCCAGGGTTGGTGTCATGGTTAGGATGGTGGTCAGGAAAGTCATTGTTTTGGTGTAGTACTTAGAGTAGTTTGAATATACTATGTGATATATTTGTTGGATGCTGAGTCTCTTCTACAGTCTCACTTCCCTCCTCTAAGGACTTGTATAATCTTTTGGTGAGTCTATCTAGGGATAATCCAGTACTTACCATTTGACAGTGGAACTGGAATACACCTGGGAAACCAAATTAAGGTTGTAAGACAGGTTGGTGTAAATATGGGATTGGATTTAGAAACGATTGGTATGAATATGAGATTAGAGTTACAAATAGCCCTGACCACCAGATGACTTGAAAAGGTGGCTGAGTACTCTTTCCTCATCCCTCTCATCTAATAGAAATAGAGTGGAGTAGGGAAATCCTGACGGAGGATTCAGACACCCTGCCTTCTTTTCTTTCCAAAAGACTTTCTTTTCCACGTAGACCGTAGATGTTTTCTGACTGAGTCAACTTTATATCCACAAGGTCTGTTGACATTTAACATGCCAAAGATCCATACAGTGGAGCAGCCAGATGTTTAGGGCCTGGTCCTGGCTTATTACCATGAGCATTGCTCAGATTCCCAGTCTGAGTCAGAATCCTGAGTGACAGATCACAGGATGTTTGTGTTTCCTGAAGGACTTAAAGGGCTTGCAAAATGTTCTGTCTTATCCACCTCCAGAGAGAAGATTGCTCATCTTTGAGATCCATGTAGATGGAAAAAGAAAGGAAAAATGGTATATCAATGCACAAAATCATATACAGTATCACCATTCGTCATCAACTATCACTCTTGATTTTCCATCAGTCACTTCCTTACCTATCTAATGCCCTCATCCCATTATGTTCGGGATCAACCTTTTTGCTTCGACCAGGCTAGCCTGTTTGTGGTCCATGGCACACATAGTTATCTTACCATATGTGGGGTTTCCCATTGACACCTTTCTCCACCTCTATCGTCTATTTTTCATCTTTAAATTGCTATTCAAAACTATAGCTTCTCCACAAAACATTTGCTTCCCAATGGTAAAAACTTAGGCTGGGTGCTATGGCTCACACCTATAATCCCAGCACTTTGGGAGGGCAAGGCAGGAGGCTCACTTAAGACCAGGAGTTCGAGACCATCTTGGGCAACATAGTGAGACCTCATCTCTGAAAACAACAACAACAACAACAGCAACAAGCAACCCAAAACAAACACATCAAATCATCCCAAATTCACCAATGGTTTCCTATATGGCAATTAAAGTTTTATCTCCCCATAGAAATTATACCAGAGGTAAAATTTATACTCATTTGGGCATAAAGTACTTATTTATACATCTCTAGGGCAGATTCCTGATCTTTCCATAGCAGTATGTTACAGAGTAGCCCTCACTTAGAGAGGTAGATAAGTAGAATAGAATATTTGACTACATCAAATTGAAGTATCTTAGATGATGAGAATAATAGCGATAATAAGTATCATTCATCAAGTGTCTGCCATGCCAGACACTCTACTAAGCATTTTGTAATGTTATTACATTTAACTATCACAATAAAGAGTAAGAAGGGTATCATGCCCATCTTATAGACTAGAAAACAAAGGTTCAAAGAAGTAATTTGAAGCCAGGCACAGTGGTGTGTGCCTGTAGTCCTAGCTACTTGGCAGGCTAAGGCAGGAGGATCCCTTCAGCTCAGGAGTTCAAGGCCAGCCTGAGTAACATAGTGAGACCCTGTCTCTGAAAAAAGAAAAGAAACAAATAAAGGAGTAATTTACCCAGGGTCTTAATTTATAGGCAGTGGAAACTGGATTCAAACCTAAGTCTTTTTTTTCCCCAGCTTTTTGAGATATTAATCAAATAAAATTTGTATATATTTAATTTAATTGACAAATAAAAATTGTATATATTTAAGGTATATGTGTGATGATTTTATATATATATATATTTACACACATTGTGAAATGATTACCACAATCAAGCTAATTAACACATCCATTATCTGACATAGTTACCATGTGTGGTGAGAATACTTAAGATCTACTCTCACAGTAAATTTCAAGTATACAATGCAGTATTAACCATTGTCACCATGCTGTACATTAGAGACCCCAGTACTTTTTTTTTTTTTTTTTTTTTTTGAGACAGAGTCTCACTCTGTAGCCCAAGCTGGAGTCCAGTGGTGTGATCTCGGCCTCCACCTTCTGGGTTCAAGCAATTCTCATACCTCAGCTTCCCAAGTAGCTGGGACTACAGGTGTGTGCCACCACGCCCAGCTAATTCTTTGTATTTTAGTAGAGATAGGTTTTCACCCTGTTGCTCAGGTTGGTCTTGAACTCTTGATCTCAGATGATCCACCTGCCTCAGCCTTCCAAAGTGCTGGGATTATAGGCATGAGCCACTGCACCCAGCCGAGACCCCAGTGCTCTTTAATCTTTCAACAGAAAGTTTGTACCCTTAACCAACATCTTCCCATCTCTTCCCCTTACCCTGCACCCCAAACCCCTGCCTCAGCTCCTGGAATCCACTATTCTACTTTCTGCCTCTGTGAGTTCAATTTTTTTAGATTCCACCTATAAGTGAGATTATATAGCATTTGTCTTTCTTTGTCTGGCTTATTTCACTTAGCATAATGTCCTCATTGTCACAAATGGTAGAATTTTCTTTTTTTTAATGGCTGAATATATATATATACACATATATACGTATATATACACATATATATGTGTATATATACGTATATATACACATATACATATATATATACACATATATATACACATATATATGTGTATATATATACCAAATTTTCTTTATCCATTAACTGTGAATGAATACTTAAGTTGATATCATAACATGCAGTAAACATGAGAATGCAGATATCTCTTTGAGATACCGATTTCATTTTGTTTGACTACATACCCAGAAGTGGGATTGCTGGATCATATAGGAGTTCTATTTTTAATTTTTTGAGGAACTGCCGTACTGTTTTTCATAATGGCTATACCAAGTTACATTTCCTCCAACAGTGTATAAGGGTTCCCTTTCTCCATACCGTTGCAGACACTCATCTTTTATCTTTTGGATAATAGCCATTCTATTTTTAAAAATTTTTATTTTTTTAATTTGTTTTTTTTTTTTTTATTTCTGAGACCTCTCAGGGATGAAATATTAATAATTGCCATTCTAACAGGTGTGAAGTGATATCCCATTGTGGTTTTGATTTGCACTTACCTGATGATTAGTAATGCTGAGGACCTTTTATATACCTGCTGGACATTGGTACATCTTCTTTGAAAAAATGTCTATTCTAGTCCTTTACCTATCTTTAAATCAGGTTTTTTGTCTTTCACTATTGAGTTGTATGACTTCTTTTTCTATATTAAATACTAACCCCTTATCTGATATGTGGTTTCTAAATATTTTCTTCTATTCTGTGGGTTTTCTTTTCATTTGTTGCTTGTTTTCTTTGCTGTGCAGAAGCTTTTTGATTTGATGCGGTGTACTACTTCTTTATTTTTGTTTCTATTGCCTGTGCTTTTGGTATCACATCCAAAAAAAATCATTGCCAATAACAATGTCAAGGAAATTTTCCCCTATTTTTTGTTCTAGGAGTTTTGTGGTTTCAGACTTTAGCTTAAGTCTGAAAGGATAAAAGTTTTCTGGAAGGGGAAGTTTTGTTGTTGTTGTTGTTTGTTTGTTAGCTTTAAATGGAGTCTCGCTCTGTCACCTAGGCTCGAGTGTGCAGTGGCGCAATCTCAGCTCACTGCAACCTCTGCCTTCCAGGTTCAAGCAATTCTCCTGCCTCAGCCTCCTGAGTAGTTGGGATTACAGGCACCCACCACCATGCCCGGCTAATTTTTATATTTTTAGTAGAGGCGGGGTTTCACCATGTTGGCTAGGCTGGTCTCGAACTCCTGACCTCAAGTGATCCACCTGCCTTAGCCTCCCAAATTGCTAGGATTACAGCCATGAGCCACCGCACCCAGCTCTGTAAGGGGAAGTTTTAACACTAACTTGGAAAAGAAAGTACATAGTAAAATTTCAAAGACTGTATAATTTAATGTCATGTAGGAAAACATAAAGATAATAGTTAACAAATCATAAGAGAGGCCGGGAACGGTGGCTCACGTATGTAATCCCAGCACTCTGGGAGGCCAAGGTGGGCAGATGACTTGAGGTCAGGAGTTTGAGACCAGCCTGGCCAACATGGCGAAACCCCATCTCTACTAAAAATACAAAACTAACGGGGTGTGGTAGTGCATGCCTGTAATCCCAGCTACTTGGGAGGCTGAGGCCAGATAATTGCTTGAACCCAGGAGGCGGAGGTTGCAGTAAGCCAAGATCGTGTCACTGCACTCCAGCCCTAGGGACAGAGACAGACTCTGTCTCAAAACAATAAATAAATAAATAAATAAATCATGAGAGATCTTTTAAGGTTGTATGACAGAAAAACGAAAGGCCAGCTCAATACAGACAAACATAATTCAAGCTTTATTAATAAGGTTGTTCCTATATTATTTTAATTATGATCCAGAAACAAAAGAGGAATTAGAAAAGATTGTGGAACTGTTCTCTAATGGCATGATCCTAATATGACTGGATTAAATCTGACTGGACTGCTCTGTTCAACACAACCATCAAAATGTTGATTTTGACCATCCTAGCAACGAGAATAAAAAGCAACATCGGACCCTTTGACAGTGGCATTTATAAAAATGAAATCTCACATATACATGAGGGTAGGGTCTTGAGCTACCTAAAGTTTGTAAACTCATTTCAGTAACTTGAAGAAACCTCTATTAGTAAGCACTAATTATAGAATCCACATGTGAGACACATTACATTTATGGGTTGATTGGCATCATTCTCAGTTGATCTGAGATTATCATCAAAAAAATTTTGACTTAGGATTTCTTTGCCAAGTTACATCATTCCTAAAGCATCTAAAATCAGGCAGGGCAGAATAGAACCACATGCTGATGTCACAGGGTGTAGGTGGGTTTGAATGGTCTCTGATTTAGTCAACATTCATGCTGTAATTGTGAATGATAGCTGCTCTGTGATACTAATAAGAATGCTCACCTGCTCAAGTGATACGCCCTTGAACAACAGGTCCTCACAGTTGGCAGCCGGATGGCAGGAGGGCTGCTATAGAAATGAAGTTATAGAGACCTAACAGAACCACTGGCAGAGTGGGATCTTTGAGCCAAAGTGGGATCATGTCTAAGGTGAGCAGTAGCCTCAACAGCCTTGCAAGCACATTTTGAGGAAGCATATTCTTGTGGAGAAACCTCTTACAGGCTAGTGACTATGCTCATCCTCAGCAAAATAATCTGTCTGTTCCTTAGATGATAGGTGCATAGATAGTGTGAGCTGTTCATTTGATTCTCAGAAAACAATAAAATCATGCTGGCTGTTCTTTCCAGTTCAGCCATTGAACTCTTAAATTGCCAGACAGCCATGTAAGTCTGAATGAATGACCATTCATATACCCTTTCCACTGCCCTGCAATATGGCTTTGCTCAGAATGGCAAGGAGAAAGACTGGAAGAGAAAAATGGTTGCAGAATCTTCTTGTGTTTCTACAAGGCTTTGACGGTGCTGAGAACATAATCCATTCTGGTGATTTTTTTCTGTGAAGGAGGCAACTAGAAAGGAATATTGTCTTCATTCTCTAGAAAAAAGAACTGAAGGAAGAGAATTTATAGTTGGCTGATTGTAACAGCATGAAAACGCATATCTTCTACTCTTTATCTAGAATGTTGTCCATCCTGATTAAAATAACAACACCCTCAATAACAACTAACGTTGAGTACTTGTCATATATTGTATCATTTTAATCCTCCCAACAACTTTATGAATGAGTACTATAATTAGCTGCATTACACAGATGATAACAAGGATGACAATTGTTGAGTTAACCCAGTTTCCTCAGTTTCTTTTTTTAAATTTTTAATTGTTTATTTATCAGTACAAATGATTCCTTAGCCCACATATTCATGTTTCATAGTTCAGGAACATAGGTCAGTGACAAACTTCTGAGGAACTCAATCCCAAAACATTCTTAACATTCCAAAATCACTTTGCACTCTGAAAGATACCAGCCCTCTTCACCTCCTCAAAATCTTTCATGGAATCATAGTTTCTGTAGAAATCTACATATATCTTCTTTCTTGGTTCAGCCATGTAAACTTTAAGAGAGCTGCAACCCCCAGCATTACAAGAAATGCTCTGACAATATGAAATCACAGACACCTGGCCAGAAGGCTATGCATCTGAAATTTCTTCAAAACACTGGAAGCCATGGTAGTTATTGTCAACACCAATGTCCTTCCTGGCTGATGGAGAAATGCCCAGTTTCTTAAATATCATCATGGGATTGTAAAATCTTTGGGGAAGCATATAGACTTTTAAAATAACCACTCAACAATTGCTAATTATACTGAGTAAAACCGGTTAGCTTTATTTTCTCATTGCTTATATTTTTTCCTTCTTATTTATCTTTTCTCCCTTGCAGTAGAAACATTTACCTACAGCAGAAGTCTTAGACCTTAGTTGTATTTCAGCTTTTAGGGGCCATTTGAGCTTGAGTAAGTCATTTTTAAAAATTAATTTAATTAATTAATTAATTTTTTTTTTTGAGACAGATTTTCACTCTATTGCCCAGGCTGGACTACAGTGGCATGATCATGGCTCACTGTAGTCTTGGCTTTCCTGGCTCAAGCAATTCTGCCTGAGCCCCCAAATAACTGGGACTACAGCTGTGCCCTACCACGCCTACCAAATGTATTTGAATTTTTAGTAGAGACAAGATCTCGCTATGTTGCATAGGCTGTTCTTGAACTCCTGAGCTCAAGCAAACCTCCTGCCTTAGCTGCCCAAAGTGCTAGGATTACAGGTGTGAGCCACCATGCCCAGCCTGAGGAAGTCATTTAACTTAAGTTTTCTCTGAAGTTTATAGAATGGGATGAATATCTCTCTGTTTACAACACTGGGGTATGGTGAGGGTCAGATGTGACATTGCAAATAAACATGTTTTATAAAATATTAAGCAGTATGTAAATACTGATATAAATATGGCCGGCACAGTGGCTCACATCTGTAATCCCAGCATTTTGGGAGGCCGAGGCGGGCCTTGAGGTCAGGAGTTCAAGGCCAGCCTGGCCAAAATGGTGAAACCTCATCTCTACTAAAAATACAAAAATTAGCCAGGCATGGTGGCAGGTGCCTGTAATCCCAGCTACTCAGGAGGCTGAGGCACGAGAATTGCTTGAAACCAGGAGGCAGAGGTTGCAGTGAGCTGAGATGGAGCCACTGCATTCCAGTTTGGGTAATAGAGTGAGACTCAGTCTCAAAATAACAATAAAAATAAATAAATATTATTTCTACTTTTTTCTTTGCCTGATTTTTCCCTTATTTTTCTGAATAAAGATATTGCATTCCTTTACATGTTCATATCCAAATATCCTCCAAATGGTGTGATTAACTACAGCATAAAAAGATAATAGCAAGATTTCTGAAGACGTTCACTTAAAACTATTTTGTTTCTCCAAGACTAAGTTATTCGTCCAGTAACTAACGTGTATTTAGTTTTCTGGACCTTCAGATTACCTCATAGTCCATTATAGCTTCAAAGGACACATTGATATCTTTAAATATATCAAGTGCAGAGTCACCAGATGATCCTCAAAGCTCGAATTCAGGTATCTCTTTATGTGCTTAATGTCACTGAGAGCAAGGTTATACCCTGGATACTGACACCTTAAAGTTAACTGACTTCAGAGAATTTATTTTATTTTATTTTTATTCATTTTTGGAGACTGGGTCTCACTCTGTTGCCCAGGTGAGTGCAGTGGCACAATCACAGCTCACTGCAGCCTTGATCTCCCTGGCTCAAGTGATCCTCCCACCTCAGCCTCCTGAGTAGCTGGGACTACAGGTGCATGCCACCATACCTGGTTAATTTAAAAATGTATTTTTGTAGAGACAGGGTCTCACCATGTTGCCCAGGCTGGTCTTGAACTCCTGGGCTCAAACAATTCTCTTGCCTTGGCCTCACAAAGTGTTGGGATTTTAGGCATGAGCCACTGTGCCCAGCTGAGAATTTTTAAAAACATTTTAGTTCTACATAAGAGTCACTCAGGTTAAGAAGAGGTTGAGATATACTAGCCAATAAAGTAGAAAAGAAAGAAATTTGAAAAGTATGAATTCAAAAAGTAGACATATTCAGAAAAAAAATCACATAAATATAAGAAAAAATTAAAAATAGGAAGAAACACCATAGTAAGGCCAGTGTGTGTGTGTGTGTGTGTGTGTGTGTGTGTTTGTGTGTTGTAGGTGGAGGTGGCAGTGGGAGAACATAGAAACAACTTCTCTTTTGAGCTCCCAGATGAAGCTGGGTACTTCCTAATCTCAATTAAGTGAGAAGGCCAACATGATTATAACTATTAAATCCAACTTTTCCCTGTACCATGTGCAAAGAACTACAGAAAATCTTAACACTGGTGTGTAAGAAGGCCATTGACTTCAAGTGAGAGTTCCAAAGGATAAAGAGTAGATTTTCTCAGCATGCATTCAGGGGCCAAAAAAAAGTGCTTGTGCCTCTCAGATCTTAAAAGTGAAAACCAGTGTCTTAAAAGCCATGTTTTAAGTGTCTATGTAAGTTAAGTATGGCACTTAACAGAGACACAACACAACTTAATTAAAAATATCCCTTAAGAAATTTTACACACAGACACAGAAGAGAAAAAAAACCTATGACTTTTTTTTTTTGAGATGGAGTTTCCCTCTTGTCACCCAGGCTGGAGTGCAATGGCATGATCTTGGCTCACTGCAACCTCCGCCTCCCGGGTTCAAGCGATTCTCCTGCCTCAGCCTCCTGAGTAGCTGGGACTACAGGTGTGCACCACCATGCCTGGCTAATTTTTGAATTTTTTTTAGTAGAGACAGGGTTTCACCAAGTTGGCCAGGATGGTCTCGATCTCTTGACCTTGTGATCTGCCCGTCTCAGCCTCCCAAAGTGCTGGGATTACAGACATGAGCCACTGCGCCCGGCCTAAAACCTACGACTTTAAAAATTAATAGTTTGATCTATTTTTCTTTGTCTTTCTACTGTTTCTTATGATATCCAGGGTCAGGAAGAAAGGGCTAAGTCCCTCTTTGTTCTAGCCTTGCTGTATTAGTCATCTATTGCTACATAACCAATTGCCCCAAAACTTGGTAGCTTAAAACAACAATAAACATTTGTCATTTCTGACAGTTTCTGGAGGTTAGGAATTGGTGAATGGCTGGGTGGTCTGGGGTTGCAGTCAAGATGTTAGTTGGGGCTGCTTGGCTGGAGCTGGAGGATCCAATTTTAGGGTGGCTCACTCCCATGAGTGGCAGAAAGCCTCAGTTCCTGTTCATGTGAGTCTCTCCATAGGCCTGTTTGAGTGTCCTCATGACATGGTGAGTGGCTTCCTCCAGAATGAGTTATTTAAGGGAATAAGATAAAATGTGTCATGTCTTTTATAACTTAGCTTTGGAAGTCATATACTGTCACTTTCACAAATCCTATTGGTCACACAGGTCACCTCTATTCAGTGTGGGAGGGAACTATAGAATGGCTTGCACACAAGTTGATGAGTCTCTCAGGGACCATCCTGAAGGCTGGCTATCACAATAGTTACGTCACACCATCTAGTCAGAGCCCCAAATGTTAAGAAGGCTGTTGACCAAACCAAGGCTGATGGGAGTGAGAGACTGCCTCTGCAAAGAGGCAGGGACTAGAAACTCCCTTCCAGGAGGAAATATGGTTGAAGTAAATGGGCATGTTTAGCTCACAAACAAAAAAGATTTGGGATGTGAACATCTTTTTTTCTTTTTTAGACGGAGTCTCGCTCTGTCACCCAGGCTGGAGTGCAGTGGCACGATCTCGGCTCACTGCAAGCTCGGCCTCCTAGGTTCATGCCATTCTCCTGTCTCAGCTTCCCAAGTAGGACTATAGGCGCCCGCCACCATGCCTGGCTGATTTTTTGTAGTTTTAGTAGACACGGGGTTTCACTGTGTTAGCCAGGGTGGTCTTGATCTCCTGACTTTGTGATCCATCCGCCTTGGCCTCCCAAAGTGCTAGGATTACCGGCATGAGCCACCACGCCCAGACGCGCACATCTTAACATATTTGAAGGACCATCATATAGAAGAAGTAGACTTGTTTTGTGTGTCCTCAGAGACAGGAACCAGAACTAACAGATGAAGACGTATTGAATGACTCTTGGATTCCAGGCAATAGTCAAAGGCTTAGATTACAAGAATAACTAAGTCATAGTTCTAGACCTTAAAGAATCTAGTCTTTTATGTGGAAGAACATAATATTTTTGTATATGCTCAATATACTATAGATATTTAATACAATTATTGTAGTTGTTCAGCTAAAGAAGGAAGTACCGTGTGATGCAGACTGGTACATGGTTTTGAAGGCCAGTGTGGGCCAGATGACTTTTGGGTTCATTCTGGTTTTATGAACCTATGATTCTAGTAGTAATCTCCAGATTGTCGTGAACTTAAAGGATGGTAGTGAAGAGAGCTAAGTACATAAACTAAGTATTTTATATTTATGGTGTTGATTTAAAAGATACTTTTTTTTTTTTTGAGATGGAGTCTTGCTCTGTCGCCCAGACTGGAGTGCAGTGGCGCAATCTCGGCTCACTGCAAGCTCCCCTTCCAGGTTCACGCCATTCTCCTGCCTCAGCCTCCTGAATAGCTGGGACTATAGGTGCTCACCACCACGACTGGCTAATTTTTTGTATTTTTAGTAGAGACGGAGTTTCACTGTGTTAGTCAGGATGGTCTCGATCTCCTGACCTTGTGATCCGCCTGCCTTGGCCTCGCAAAGTGCTGGGATTACAGGCGTGAGCCACCGATCCTGGCCGAGATACTTTTTTTTTTTTTTTTTGAGACGGAGTCTCGCTCTGTCACCAGGCTGGAGTGCAGTGGCGCGATCTCTGCTCACTGCAAGCTCCGCCTCCCGGGTTCAAGCAATTCTCCTGCCTCAGCCCACGCCATGACACCCAGATAATTTTTGTATTTTTAGTGGAGATGGAGTTTCACCATGTTGGCCAGGATGGTCTAGATCTCCTGACCTCGTGATTCGCCCGCCTTGGCCTCCCAAAGTGCTGGGATTACAGACGTGAGCCACCGCACCTAGCCTAAATTAGATACTTTATAGGTATTAATATTATTTAGATTTAGATATTACTCCAGGGGAATCTAAGAGAAACCACATGGATTTCATAGATTTATTATAACAACATTTTAGGGACAAATTTTGAACCAAATGTGTACACATGGTGTGAAATGATCTGAAAAATATGATTTTATACATGTAGCCATCCATTTAGTATTTTTAGTAGAGACAGGGTTTCACCATGCTGGCCAGGCTGGTCTCGAACTCCTGACCTCGTGATCTGCCTGCCTCGGCCTCCCAAAGTGCTGGGATTACAGGCGTGAGCCACTGCGCCTGACCCCATTTAATATTTATTAAGCACTAATTATATGGCAGGTACTGTTGTAGGTGTTAGGAAGACTGATGTAAGGAACCCAAATATTTCTCTAGGGGTGTTTAAGACCAGTGTAGCATAGTGGTAAGATTACGGGATAAGGAAAGATCCTATTTGAGTTCAAGTTCTGGCTCTACCACTTCCTAGTTGTGTGGCCTTGGCCAAGTTACCTAACTTCCTTGTACTTCAGTTTTATAATGTCTAAAACAGGGATGAAAACGGTACCTATGTTATAGGAATGTTTACAAGGCTTATAAGGCTAAGTGGGTTGATTTGTACAAAGTGCTTAGAATAGTGCTTGGAATACTATATGTGCTATACAGGTTGTGTATCCCTAATCTAAAAATCCAAAATCCAAAATGCTTCAAAACCTGAAACTTTTTAAGTGCTGACATGACACTCAAAGGAAAAGCTCATTGGAACATTTCAGGCTTTGGATTTTCAGATTAAGGATGCTTAATCTATATACGCATTTAGCTTTTTCTCCAAGCATAATTGGTTCTGCTCTCAGGAAGCTCCCAGCCTAGTTTAGATCATCTTCCTTCCCTCTCCTTTAGTGGCCACAGTTGTATGGAAGGTGAAGAGGATCTCTGTTGCTTTCTAAAGGCCTTTTGCATAGTTGTATTGCACATACATTAATCCTAAAGCATTGGAGCAGTAGTGCTATTTTCTATTACTTATACTGCGGGCACCAAAAACTCTAAGGTTGGGGCACAACCTGAACATTTTAGATCAGATGCCCACTCTTGGAACTGGAGATATGGTCAGCTTAACCTAATCACATGTACTGAGGATGGAGGGGATATGATTTACTAAAAATCCTGAGAGTGTTGTTACAGAATGTGTGCCGTTTACAGAATAACAGGCTGGGAAGTGGTGCAGGCAGCCTAGGCTGGACTACTGGTCTCCCATTTGGGGATTTAAAAATACACATCTGGCCAGGCCTGGTGGCTCACGCCTGTAACCTCAGCACTTTGGGAGGCCAAGTTGGGCAGATCACCTGAGGTCAGGAGTTCAAGACCAGCCTGGCCAACACGGTGAAACCCCGTCTCTACTAAAAATACAAAAATCAGCCAGGCGTGCTGGTGCATGCCTGTAATCCCAACTACTCAGGAGGCTGAGGCAGGAGAATCGCTTGAATCCGGGAGGTGGAGGTTGTAGTGAGCCGAGATTGTACCATTGCACTCCAGCCTGGGCGACAAGAGTAAACTCCGTCTCAAAATAAATAAATAAATAAATACATAAATAATAAAAATGCACATCTGATAATGTCACTGCCTGGCTTCACATCCTCCGCTCCTTTACCTTTGGCATGCATTTAAGATTTCTTACAAAAGCCATCAAGTTTCCACCCACCTCTTTGACCTCAACTCCAATCTGGCTCTGCCTTCCTCGCTATGATCCACCCCCACTGGCTTTGTTTTGTACCTCATTTGAGCTGTGCTCTTTTCTACTTCAAGGTCTTTAAACATGCTATTCCCACTGTCTCGAGCTTTCTCCTCTCTTCTCTCTACTTCCCTACCTCCATACCTTTGCTTAGCTCATCAGCTTACATGTCATTTTCCCAGAGAATAAATCCTGATTTCTTGGAGTGAGTTAGGTGGGTTTACTACTCCCATGGACCCCTGTGCTTCTCCGCAGAACTGATCACAATTCTAATAGTTATTTATTTTTATAATTATCTGTCAGTCCTCCCCAGTGGACTTTATGCTCACAAAGGCAGGGGATGTGTTTGGTTTACTGCTAAATCCCTAGTTCCTGGCACAGTGTGTGATACATGAGAACCATTCAATGCAAATTTGTTGAATGAATGAATGAGTGAACAAATGAGGATTTATATGCTTTCTCAAGTCAGCTTGGGCTGTGTGATATCGGGAAATACATATTTGATTTTTGACCCTGTTTCCTGGCATACAACACCTAAAATGCTTAGAAACTCCAAAGCAATGTCTTTCTGTATTCTAGTGAGTTGACTGTAGGCTGGCAGCTCCTAGGTAGCTTCAGGATGAGAGCTGATCACCAGAAGGGGCTGAACATTAAGTCAATGGCCAGCGGTTTAATCAATCATGCCTACGTAATGAAGCCTCCATAAAACCCTGAAGGAACAGCGTTCTGAGAGCTGCCAGACAGCTGAACACGTGGAGGATTACAGGGAGATGAACAAGAACTCATCCGTGTGCTGGGAAAGCAGAGCACCCCGACTCCGTGGGGACAGAAGCTCCTGCACCCAAGACACTTCCAGACCTCACCCTCTGTGTCTCTTCATCTGGCTGTTTATTTGTAACCCTTAAAAGATCCTTCTTGGCTGGGTGTGGTGGCTCATGCCTATAATCTCAGTACTTTTGGGAGACGAAGGTGGGTAGATTACTTGAGCCCAGGAGTTGGAGACTAGCCTGGGCAACATGGTGAAACCCCATCTCTACAAAAAATATAAAAATTAGCTGGATGTGGTGGTGCATGCCTGCATTCCCAGCTACTCGGGAAGCTGAAGTGGGAGCATTGCTTGAGCCCAGGGAGGTTGAGGCTGCAGTGAATGGTGATTGTACCTCTGTCTCAATAAATAAATAATAAATAAATAACTATTGGACTGCAGTGAATGGTGATTGTACCTCTGTCTCAATAAATAAGTGAAATGAAATGAAATGAAATATCCTTCTTAATAAACTGGTAAACCTGTTTCCCCAAGTTCTGTGAGCCGCTCTAACAAATTAGTTGAACCTGAGGAGGGTGTTGTGGGAACCCCAATTTATAGCTGGTCAGTCAGAAGTTCTGGAGACCTGGACTTGTGACTGGTGTTTGAAGTGGAGGGTGCAGTCTTGCGGACTGAGCCCTCAACCTGTGGGATTTGATGCTATCTCCAGGTAGAGAGTGATGGAATTGAATTAGGACATACAGCTGGTGCCCACTGCAGAATTGATTGCTTGCTTGTTGGTGGGGAAAACCCCCCAACACATCTGGTCACAGAGAGTCTTCTGTGTTGGTTGTTGTTGTTAAGCAGGAGAATAGGAAAAAGCACATTGAGTATATTTTCCACACAAATAGGCTGCCATACAAAATACCATAGACTGTGTCTTAGTCCCTTTGGGCTGCTATAATCAAATATCATAAACGATGTGACTTATAAACAAACATTTATTTCTCATAGCTTTGGAAACTTGGAAGTCCAAGATCAAATGGCTGGTAGCTTTGTTTTCTGGTGAGGGGCTTTGTCCTTGTATATGGTTGTCTTCTTGCTGTGTTCTAAGATAGTGGAAGGGGCAAACCAGCTCTCTGGAGCCTCTTTTGTGAGAGCACTAATCCCATTCATGAGGGCTCAGCCTTCATAACCTAATCACCTCCCAAAGGCCCTAATATTTCCTAATACCATCACCTTGAGGGCTAGGATATCAACATACAAATTTGGGGGGATGTAAACATTCAGTACATCGTAGCCTGGGTGGCTTAAACAACAGAAATTTAGCTCACAGTTCCTGATGATTTGGTTTCTGGTGAGAGTTCTCTTCCTGGCTTGCAGATGACTGTCTTCTTGCTGTGTCCCCATGGCACAGAGAGATCGAAAACTATCTAGTATTTCTTCTTGTAAGGGCACAAATTCCATCATGGGGGCCCCAGCCTCTTGACCTCATCTCAACCTAATTACCTCCAAAGGCTCCATTTCCAAATACCATTACATTGAGGGTTAGGGCTTCAACATATGAATTTGGGGGTGGGGGACAAAATTCAGTCCATAGTACATGCACGATCTCATTTGATCTTCCAGAACCCCATGACATAGTTTCCATTTGAAGATGAAGAAAAGGAAGCTTAGAAAGGTGAAGCTGCCAATGGCCACTCTGCTAGGTAGAAATGGAACTGGGAAGTTTTCAAGTCTAAGGAATTAACTAAGGAATATTTGCCTTAAAAACAAGTCTTGTTGACTCCTGAGGCCTGACATTATCCAGTTTGGTTCTGAGCCATTTGGTCTAAAGGTAAATATGAAAATATGTGAGGCAAGAATATAAAGAGAAACTCCAATGAAGAGGAGGCTATGGAGGGATGGGCACTTAGCAGGGTGCAAGTGAGTACCTGGACACAGAGGGAGAGGATCCTGGAAAAGCGGCTTATCTCCAGGAAGAAATTGGGGGAGGAGTTTTACAGGAAACTGGATCTTGGAAGGTTGGCAGGGCGGAGGTGGAGGGTTGGAATTACGATGTCAACTCTCATCAGGAAAATGTTTGACTCATGTTCGCTCACCCCTTTGGCCTTCTTCCTAGGTCCCACACCCTTTTGCTGGCTCTGACAGGTTTTTCAGAACAGGAAAAAGAAGAAAACACACACACACACACACAGACACACACACAGAAAGGAAAAAAGAAAAAGAAAAGGCAATTCCCTCCCTCCACCGTATACCCAGGCAGTGGGAGTTACAAAGATCTCTCTGTTGAATAGATCTTAGAATAAGAACATTTCTCCCACATCGAGCCAGTGTGAAGATAAGAGTGAGGTTCTCACAGTCCTCTGAAGCCTAATTAAGTCATAGTGTTCTGGAAAGAGCACTAGTAACACTATATCTCAATTCAGATAACATTTATTAAGCTCCTTTTCTGAAGCAGGAACTGTGGAAGGTGCTGGAGTTCTAAGGAGCTCTGTGTGGCTTCCTCCGTCTTTGGGAAGTTGTCAGCTATGTGATGATTTAGATACTTTGGGGCACTAGCCCCTTATCTTGGCCACTGTTTCTACATAAGGGTGAATTCTCAGCCACAGCCAGGTGTGGGCTGTGCCAGGACATACTGACCTTATTTCCTCTTATTCTCTTTCTTATCTTCCCATTTGCAGCTGTTCCTTTAACTGAGTGCAGCCACTAGTCTCCTGGTTCCTGCCAAGAAGGAAATTCAGAGGCTGAGGAGGGAGGATCGCTTGAGCTGACGAGTTCAAGGCTGCAGTGAGCTATGATGGTGCCACTGCACACCAGCCTAGGTGAGAGAGTGAGACTCTGTCTTTAAAAAAAAAAAAAAAGACATTCAGGAAAGCTTGGACCACCAGTACACTCAATCAGACCATTAAATCTTAAATCGTCACATGGCCTTGAGAAAGCCACATAGCATCTCTGAAATATAGCATATCATAGCATCTCTGAAACATAGCATATCTGAAAATAAATACACCCTCTTTGCTTACCTCACAGGTTCTTGGGGGAATATTAAATGATATATTATGCACGTGCTTTATAAGCAGTAAAATATTACATAATGCTGTGGTAACCCTCATAGGGTTGATAAGCTAGGGAGCCTTAAGCATCACCTATTGCCCCGTATTTATTGTGTGCTGGGCCCTCTTCTAGGCACTTCACCGATCTTAAGCCCTTGAATCTGCTGAGCATCCCAATGGGGCAGCTACTGAACAGGGAGGTTAAGTGGCTTGTCTAGGGTCACACAGTAAGTGGCAGAGCTGAGATTCAAGGCCAGGTAGTCAGGTTCCAGAACACACATTGTTAAACACCAGACCAAGCTGCCTCCTGTGTGCCCCACTGACACTTCCTGTGTCCTCCTCCATGAGCCCCTTGCAGAGATGACAATTGCTTGCCTTAACAATAGATAAGCTACCAGAAGGCAGGGCCTGTGCCTCATTCACACACGTCCACAGTGCCTGCCACATAGCTAGAGTTCAGTAGATATTTGTTGAATGAACAAATACCCTCCAGGGAGGGATACAATAAGTCTGATACAACTACTGTATTTTTCCTTCATTTTTTCTTGGCTAACCACACTCATTTCCTTCAGTTGTTTCCAAAAGGAGGTTGGCATCTTTCACTGTCCTCATTGACCTCCTTTGCACTTTCTCCACGTCAACAGTGACCCATCTAAAGCCGACTACTGTGACATGAACACTGCACTTGAAGAGCCTGACCAGCGCTGGGCTCAGTAGAACTATCCTTTCTTCTCCCATGGTGTATCCTCACTGTCCAGGACTCTCTTCTCAGAAGCCCACTCCTTCCCCTGTACTGTTTATATGCTTAATGAAACCAAGTACCCAAAGTGACCGTTCAACTGTTACTAGGCAGCTAAGTAGACTCCATTAAACCTTTTCCTTCCTTCCTCCCCTTCTTTCTTTCTCTCCCATTCTTCTTTCATTCTTCTCGTCCTTCCTTCTATCCTTTCTTCCTTCCTGCCTCCTTTTCTTCCTCTCCTCTGCCCTTTCTTTCAGGTCTTTTTTGTGGTAGGAACTGGTAAGAAAAGGAAAGGAATTCCCTAAGATTTTAAGGAAACAACAACAAAAACCAGGTTATGTTTGGTGAGGGAGTTGGGGCAAGAAACTGCATCTTCTAATATGGAATCCAGGTAATTTATCAGTTTTTTTTCATAGCATGACTACGGTGAGATTTCTTGTAAGAAAAAAAAAAAATACCAGCATCGCTGGCCTCATATATTGGATTATACTTAAGGGGATCAAAGGACAAGATGTTTGAATTTGGAGATGTCTTGAAAAATCCTGTGGTGAGCACAAATGTTTGCAGTGTCTCTGCTGGACTCCTCAAATTGGGAAAAAAGAGACTCTGGTTCTCATCATAGACTCAAAACCTGAGGAAAAGCGAGATGCGATTATTAGATAAACTGGCAATGACACGCACAAAAATGTGTCTATTCCAGCCAGGGCTTTTCTTTTCAGTTGTTTGTTTTGGTTAGAGATGACTTTGGGGAACTGCATGTCCCACTGGACATTCCAAGCTGCGTTGTCGGAGTCGCGGGTCGCGGCCTCCAGTCAGCGGAGCCGCCGCCCCCAGGGTCCGCCACCCAGAAGCCGGCGGAGGGGGGCCCGCCTGCGGGAGCGCGCGCCCCGGTCGCCGTCTGCGGGTAGAAGCAGAGGAAAGACGGTGGCCAGGGAGCGCGCGAGGCCGCACGTGCGCGCGCCCGCCCGCCCGCCAGCCTGTCCGCTCGCCCACGCGCCCACGCACGCGCCCGCCCGCCCGCGGGAAGTCTCGCGATGCCGTAGCCGGCTGCTCCCGCTGCGGGTGGCTCGGGCTGTTGCTGTGGTTGCCTGAGTTGCTGCTGCTGCGGCGGCGGCAGCGGCGGCTGTGCTTGTGGAGGTGTCGGCCTCTGGGCGGATGTTGACATTGTGTTGTTGTTATTGCTGATGGTAATGGCGGCGGCGGTGGCGGCGACGGTCCAGACCCCATCTCCTCTGTAGCCGGAGCCGAGACAGCCGACAGCGAACTCCGCGGCCTCGGAGCCGGCGGCAGCGGCGACTCCCCTCAGCCTCCGCCGCCTCGCCCGCCGGTACCCCGGCGCCAACCCCGGGAGTCAGGCCCTTTGGGCAGGGGAGCTCGGAGGCTCAGGATGGCGGATTTCGACGAAATCTATGAGGAAGAGGAGGACGAAGAGCGGGCCCTGGAGGAGCAGCTGCTCAAGTACTCGCCGGACCCGGTGGTCGTCCGCGGCTCCGGTCACGTCACCGTGTAAGGCCCGGAGGAGGGCGAGGGCGGGAGGTGCGGGCTGGGTGGGCCCCGTTACTCCACGGGAGCCCCGTTTCCCCTGTGTCCGTCTGGTGTCGGGGGCCTTCCGAAAGAGTAGGCGACCAGGAAGTGAGAACTTGGCTTATTTTCATTTGTTTGGGTCTCCGAAGTGGGGACGGACGCTGTCCTTCCTCCTCCACACACCCCTTTAGCAGGCCCTACAGGCCCGGGCGATGTGACGATCCCAGTAGGCACGGGTTTTCATTAGGGTCTGCCCTGCGGGCCACCCTTCCTCTTCAGGGTGGAAGTACGTGTATTGACAGGGAGCCTCCTTGTTTTCTCGCCCAGTTACCCTGTGGTTGTCTGTGCCTTTGCACCCAGTGACATGGCTCAGAGGCCAGATCTGGGCCGTGTGAGACCCCAGTGACAATTGGCAGCGAAGCTCCGTTTCGTGTCTATTTCACACATACCCACAGGTCTCCCAGTTTTTCCACTAATTTCCGCAGAACTAATGCAAGTTCTTGTAATTGTACGTGATAAAAATATATAGTTGAACACAAATTTAAGATATACAGAAAGAAATATGTTTACAACACCAACAACAACAACAACTACGTGAGGGACATACACTCTGCTCAGGTTACTGAGGGAAAATTGTAGTCCTGAAGCTCCTCCTTGGGGCACGAACTTGGGGCTTGTTAATTTGGAAAGTCCCACTAGTAACATTAAAAGTCTGATATCAATAAGGAATGAAAGCTTTCGGAAAGACCATGACAAATAAAGGAATGTGAAGCCTTGAACCAAATAATGAGCTGTCCGGAAGCAGGAAGTTTTGTAATGTTTCACTATGAAGTCCACAGTTTTGTACCGCTTGATGTATTACATTGATACTCTCTCATTTTAGATCTCTTGTTCAAATAATAGATCAGACTTCCATACTTGTCAGGTATCTCTGTACTTCTTCACCTTTTCAGTAAAACAAAAGAGCCAGCAAGTCTGAGAATGTCTGGAATAGTCTTCATTATATTTTGGTGAAGAGTGAGTGGGATGTGCTGTGAATAACTTAGGGAAACAGTAAGACTTCTCATATAAGTTTGTCAGCAAAATAATTGCATTTCTCGTATGACCAGCCATATTGTTGTTTGAGTATGCTTATGTAATGCTTTAATTTCTTTAGTACCTGTTAGTTTATATTCAGGTGACTTAACAGGGTTAAAACACTGCATAATTGCCATCACAACACCATGACAAGACAGTGGAATTTAATTCACCACAATAATACTTTCTAAGTGTTGTCACCAGCTTAAGAAGTATAACCAAATATCATGGATATTAAACTTTTAACATATATCACAGAATTCATAACCTGTCATTTGATTTTATTTTGACTTTTAGGACCTTTTTGCACTGTTTTAAGCCTAAGGAGTATGTGGATGCTTAAAGAAGTGATTTCCAAACTTTGTCATGCCATCTCTCCCTCCTTCTACATTCCTCATGTCAAAGAAAAGCTGGAGAATTTTGTCATTTAAAAAGGCGCCGCTGTAGTTATAATGTTTCCTCTGTTAAGGAGAAGAAAAGCTAAGCACTTTGTTGGGCAAGTGGAAAATGCAATAGTGGGCAAAGTGCTCAGAACCTAGGTAATCAGTAAACTTGATTGTAGTTGGCTACATGGAGAGGTTAATAGGGTAGAAAATAATTATTAGTGGTTTTCAAACTTAGCTGTCCATTAGAATCCTGGGTGTCTTTAAAAAAAGACCATTGTCTTTGCTCCACCCCAGGCCAGTTGAAGGCCAAATACTAAGTGAGGGTCCTAGGAGTGGATAGTTAAAATAATAAATAAAATAAATAAATAAATAAATAAATAAAATCTCACAGGTGATTCTAATGTGTAGCCAAGATTGAAAACTATTCCAGGTTATAGGGAGGGACTATCTATCATCAATAAACAGTATGCCTTTCTACATTGTGAGTTAAATCTCTGATTTTCCTCAGCAACTTCCTTCTTCTCCCATTTGTCTTGGTTCTAGGCTCTGGGTTAAAATCTATCTCAGCTACTTCCTGGATAAATTGTTTATTCATGACCTTTAGTTGAGATGGGGATAGTTATAGTCGATACCTTTTGAGATTATTAAGGATTAAATGAGATAGTACATGAAAAGAATTTATTGCACTGTGTGGTACTATGTTCAATAGATACTAGTTTTTATTATTCTCCTCCTCAGATATAGTTTTCCACTTTGAGAAACAGGTGTAAAACAAAGTACTAAAAAATTAGAACTGCCATTATCAAACATAACAATGATTCACCTTAGTCTTATTTTTCCATTTCTAAGCAATGTGTATGTGCTTAAATTACTGTGTTTGAAGTATTTTGATGACAATAAGGATCTTTCTGCATTGAAAACTTAACCTGTTTTGTGGCAACGTAGGTAATAATAGAAAACTTTTTTTTTAACATGGCTCTGTCATGCATAATTCCCAGGCACACTAGCACACCATGCCAGTGGGTAGCCCAGTTAACATCTATAAAGGTTTTTAGAATTGGTGCATATGTATTACTATAACTGTTGAGCACATTCAATTTTTCTTGCTTTAAATATAAATGGGAAGAGCTATTAGAACAGTTGTAGTAAGACTGGCTAAATTTAACACCCCCTCCCCCACCTTTTTTTTTAATTAGGTGCTGATCAGAGCAGTCTTCCCTTACCAATTTGAAAGTAATTGACCATGTAAACTGAATCATCTGTAGTCTAGATCAGTCTAGAAGGATATAGATCAATCCATATGTTTTTCACAGATGAACTTTTGAGTAGCCCTTTACAATTGACTATTTCTGCTCTTTTTTTCTACTTTAATATATTACAATATTACTGTTTACTTTAGAAACTTGTATTCTCACGTGATGTGATTGGCATGTCATTGTGGTGATGTGAGAAAGAAAGTTACCTTCCATTCTCTAGGTTAGTCTCTAGGCATAATCAGATTTTTGTGACATAGGATGCAACATGTTTAATTTGCCTAAAGTCTGCTTTAAAGTGGCTTTTAATACAAATATTTTCCTTTTTTTTTTACTACAAATGTTTTCATCTTGACCCCCAAATCAGACTTACTTTTTATACTTCTCTCATGATCAGTATTCTTTTCTGACATTCTTCTGTTTAAGTATAATATTTCCCTTCATTGTTAGATTTCTAGGTAGCAATATGGGGAAATCTTGTGCAGAAGCATATTTTGAGGAAAGTGGTATTGGAAGGAAGGAAAATAAATGATAAATTCCTGTTATTGCATAGTATTTAGGTACATGTAACCTAAAAGGCTTACAGTCACCATTCAATTAAAAGTAGATTTCCTTTTTGCTTTCATGGTGACTTCTCATATAATTGACGATGAGGAAAAATAGTTTCCAAAATAAACAGTAATACTGTAAAAAGACTATTAGGTAGTCTTGACCAGATTGGTTAATATTTTAAAATTATGGAGTTCCTTATGCTTCAAAATATATTTGCAAAATATGTTGATCATTTATTGAAGAGTTTTGTTTTTCACAGTGATAACTCTAAAGGATGTGTCAGTCTAAAAGTTAGAATTTAAAAGTAGTTTTAGGCCAATATTTCCTAGGTAATCTGTCATTATAACAGACATTATTTGCTCCCATCTCCACTTTCTACCCTTCTTGTATCAGAATCAAACTTGGGGCTTTCCTAGAGTATGTATAATCTTTGACTTCTAACTCAAGCCCTGTCATAGAGCCAAGTTATTTTGCTGAGGTTTGTTTCTAATGTTATTCTCTTGTAATTTTACCGTGTCTTCATGTACTCTCTTCTGAGGTGTAATCTTACCATCTCCACAAATAATTCCTTATCCTTCAACACCAGTTTTTATCAATGGCTGTCGGAAACCACTTTTTGCTTGTTTTCATTCCAGATATGTTATGGAAGATTAAAGATTTAGAAATGTGACTTGAAAATGTTTGGGAACTACACTGGGATGGAATATGATTTTTGAATAAGAGACATCACAAGAACACCTTAGTGTTTATTGATCTTTCAAATGGTAGAGTTAGTAAAAAATTGTCTTGAAATGTGTCAGTATTTCAGGACTGCTACTAGATGCTGTGGTTAGCAGTAAGAGACCTGAATGTGAGTTGCCAAATTACAGAATCATGTCAATAAAACAATTTTGTTAAACTTTATAATTTCTACTTCTTTCTCCCACCCAGCATAATATTTAAGACACATTCTATTTATTTCTAAAGATTAAGCTCTCTGTTTTGAAATTTTTGAAGGCTTCATTGATGTATCTCCACAGGCTATAAGTTCTTGAGGGCAGAGGTTGTGTTTATTGATCTTTCTTTACTATTTAATATAGTGTCCAGAATATTATAGTTCCTATAATATTTTCTAAATGAATGAAGTAATTGTATACATCTTTGGATTTTGTCAGAATTGCCAAATGAATCACTGTTTTCTTCTCTGCACCTCCGAACAAAGGCAAACAATGTTCTATAATAGAATACTTATCACACTGAAAAGATAAATAGCTCCTCTGTTTTAAAAAATGAAATCTGGTAATTGTGAGGAAATTATCAAATTAAGGTAGATTTTTTTTTATAACTCTTTTTTTTTTTTTCTCCAGAGATTTTTGTTTTCTTTTTTTAGAGACAGAATCTTTCCCTGTCACCTAAGCTGGTGGGCAGGGGCCTGATCACAGCCTACTGTGGCCTTGACCTCCTGGCTGTAGTGATCCTCCTTTCTCAGTCTCTGAAGTAGCTAGAACTACAGGTACACGCTGCTATGCCTAGCTAATTTTTTAAAAAAATTATTTTTTTGGTTTTTGTAGAGATGGGGCTTCACTGTATTGCCAGGCTGGTTTTGAACTCCTGGCTTCAAGTGTTCCTCCTGCCTCAGCCCCCACAAATGCTGGAATTGTATGTATAAACCACCATGCGTGGCTTCCCAGAGATTTTTCTTATTCCATATAGTTTGAGAGGAAATTAATTTGATTATAATTTGGTAATTTGATATAATACATATCTTTGGTAATGTGAAGAAAAAATTCTATGCATTTTATTTGGACGAACTACTAAAACTTCTTAATGCATAGATTTTCTTGAAGAAATGAGAAATATGATAATTAACTGAGGTTTCAAAGTTTTTGCTGTATTTGAATTTGAGAATTTATATGACATTTGGTCCAAAGAGTTCAGTGTTGGATTTTTGCCTACCAAGGGATATGAAATTGATTAGTACTTAAAATTTTATATGAGTAGCTAAGTGGAAAAGAGGGATTAAATGGTGAAAAGTAAATTATATGTAATTATTATGATACTAATCAAATACTATTCTAAATAATTTAAATAAATAATATTACTCTAAAGCAGAATTCCAGCTGGAGTTTATACTGTCAACAGGTTAAAGGCCCAGGATATTAGGCCAGCTGTATTCTCAGAAAGAAATCTTTCAAATCTCTAATAGCTGTGTCTGGCTTAGGTTTCTAATCTGCTATAAAGCTATTTAGATTTTATTAATAAAATTAAGCTTTAAATATAACATGTAGCAACAGATGCTCTTAAGTATCCTTCAAGTATCTTCTGTGTAAGATTGTGTGTGTGTGTGTGTGTGTGTGTATGTATGTGTGTATGTGACTTTTGACCCAATCAGAATATTGGGTCTGGAAGGGAAGAGTCTAGGGATTTTTATTTTTGGTAGGAGTGTTACGTGATTCTATCAGACATATTTGGAAAGTAATAGATGGTACTGTGGAAAAAGTGTGGTCTTTGATATGAGGCAAATTGGTTTCAATTCTCAGTCACTTCCTGACAGTAACCATAAGCAGATTAACCTTTCCGAACTTCAGTTTTTTCATCTGCGAAAGAGATAATATCCACCTTAGAGGTTACATGTGAGAGTCAGAATTTATCTAATTAATAGGCATTCAATAAATTATTACTTATGACATATTTTGATGTTTAACCCTGCATGCACATTTTTTGGTTATTCTTTACCATTTTGTGGGAAGTCAGTCTAAAATGTGAAGTATGCTTTTCTGCTTTAAAACAAGATTCTGAGCATAGCTCAGAATTATCTAATTGACTAGAGGAATCATTTAATCAAAAACGGCTATCAGATTGATACACAGTGATGCCTTAGTGGCCCTGAGGTATGTTGGAGTTTGAGAACCTTCTCTAAATGGCACTTTCATTTAAATTTCATATGTGGGCTGTTCTTTTTGGTTTGCTTTCTTCTGTCTTTGTAATTGGTCAGCTGTTCTTGGAAGCAAAACAACCAACCAGCCTTATTAGAACTGCATATAAAGTAAGAGAAGTTCATCCTGATTGTTGAATGTAGATGCTTGGGTTTTGATGCTTGGGTTTTACAATATTTATTTTGTTTTCTCAGAGTATTTTTTGCTTAATCTTTGATTATCAGCTGTCTTGTTGAGGTTTCCTAATAAGTAATTTAATGAGTATTTGTTAAATGCCCATTTTTCTGCCAGGTATTGCACAAAGCTCTGGGTATATAATGAAACCCAAAATGAAACACACATAGTTTCTGCCCTCATGGAGTTTACAGCTCATAGACAAATTTTATCTGATAAAGTTGCAGTGAAGGAAATGGATGAGATCCTGTGATTGAAAATAATGTGATTAGGAAGAACCTCTCTGAGGAAGCTAACATTTAGGAAGGATGAGAGTCCTGTCAGGAGCCCCTGGATCTGGAGAACAGCAGGTGCCAAGACTCCAAGCCAAAACAAGCTTGACTTGCCTGAGGAACTGAAAGGATACCTCTATATTATGGCTAGAATATAGTGAACAAAGGGGATAATGTCTTGAAATGAGATTGGAGGGTTCAGTAGGGGCCAGAAAGGATTGTAAAGGAATTAGAATGAAATTTAGAAGGTTATAGAAGCAGCTTCCATAAGACATGATAGTGGCCCCAGCTAGGGTGTTGATCTCTAGATTAAAGGAGTTATTACAGTTCTGTGTGTAAACCATCAAATTTCACAGCTTTTCCTATGAGGTATGGAAATACATAGCAGTGGCCACTTTTGCTGTCTAATTCCTCAGTTCTTATGTTTGTTTTGGTCTGTTTATTTTTTAATTTTAGCTTTGTGTAGGCTGAGGTTAAATAACTGGCTACCCTTACTGTTCACTGGGAGTGATTTTGATGGCATACCTGCACTTTCTGTTCTGCTGCTGGGGCAGCTAGTATGCCAAGAGAATAGCACATCCCAGAAGTAGAGAGTCTTTCCCACAAGATCATAGATTTTGAAGTGGGAACCCTCGTAAACGTGATATCCTTTAGCTGTAAGGTGTGTAGTATGTGACAGCCCTCAGTACATGATTCATTAGATTTGAGGAAAAAAATTGTGTTTTTTATATCTTACATTTAAAACTCAGTTGCATCCGTAGGAGCTGAAATGTTCTCACAGTGTCCCTGAAGAATAATTTTTTTGTTCTTAAGCTTTTTTTCTCTCCCACTATCTACTTAGGATAGAGTTGGTTGGACTTGAAGGTAACCTAACTTTGTTATTTTGATTGATAAAAAAAGTGAATGTACTATATATAGTGAGCTTCCTGCAAGAACTTCTTGTTTTATTCTCTTTGATCTTGCATTGTAGTCATAATGTGGGCCTTGGTTAGTTCAGTGGTGGAGTTCCTATGTACCCAGTCTCCTTTCTTGGTCTTTTCTAAACTGCTCAATTATAAATGTTACTTGAAATGAGTATTTTTGTTAGTCTATATTGTAAATCAATTCAACCATATATTTTGCTTAAATGAACATAATTTAGCATCATTATTTTGCTCTTAAGATTTATAGAAGTATGAAGAATATTCTAAAATATGTATAAATCAGATATACAAAAATCTTTTTTCTGTAGTACAGAAAATTTAAAAGTTGTTAAGTTAGACCAGCTGCATCCCTATATCGCCAGAAGTTAGTTATACTGTGCATTTTCATCAGTATACACTTATATAACTTTCACTGCTTAACAACATATTTAATCTGTTAATAATGGAAATTATAACCTTAATAATTAAAAATTGATAAAATGCTAATGCTAGATTATTATAAGACTATGTATAATGGTGAGGTTTATGATAGAGTAAATTTAACACATGCTTTGGAGAATTAAGTCTTTGATTTCACTAGTTTCCTGAATGAGATTAAACTTTCATAAGACCAGATGAACTCAAATATTGTTCAGAATGTGGTTACAGAGTTAAGATTTTTAGAATTATTCTGAAACCCAAATATACGTCTCCAACTCCAGGGTCTCTGTATCTTTTGTATAAATAGAGTATACTTTCAATTAGATCCCATCCTCCTTGAGCTACATTGATATTCAGACGTATGTTGAATCAACCAGATAAACTTAAAGCATGATTTATATGCATCAAAGTCTGTTAATTTTTTTCCATAGTTATGACTTTATCTCCAAAACTAGCTAAAAATTTGAGTTCATTGAGCTCAAAGTTCAACATTAGGAAATAAGCACTCTCTTCATGTGCCATCTGCATAACCAATGTGTTCAGTTTGAAATTTCTAGTTTATATGCTCATAGGTCTTGTCATATCTGTAGGAACATAAAAATTCTCTGTATCTATAGATTTGTACAGGTTGAATGTCTCAGAATCCAGAATATCCAAAATGGAATTCATAATCTACACCCCAAATCAGCTTCAACGGCAGCCTTCCATTCTCAGTTGATGGCAGATCGAGGACCCTGTTTGTTTAGATCAAAAACTTTTTGATGTATTCTTGATTTTCCTCTTTCTCTTTCACTGCATCCATTCTGTCTTGACATCTTGGCTCTGTCTTCAAAATTTGGCCCTATTTTGCCACCTACACGACTGGAGTGAATTGCCAGTCTCCCTTCTGCCTTACGCTTAATGTATTTCTTAAGTCAGGTATGGTGGCATGTACCTATAATCCCAGCTACACGGGAGGCTGAGGCAGAAAGATCACTTGAGCCCAGGAGTTTGAGACTACACTGGGCAACATAGCAAGAATGCATCTAAATTACAAAAAATATATATATATTTTTTTCTTCCCCCTGTCTCCACCTTTCCACCTTTGCCTCTCCTCTTATACAACCATTTTGGTACATCTGCTATAGTGATCCTTTTAAAACATAAGTCAGTTCAAGTCTTTTCTCTGTATCAGGCCCCTCAAAGGTTCCCCATCTCCTTCAGAGTCCTTTTAATGTTCTACCAGACCCTCCCTGATCTGGCCCATCATTACTTGTCTGGTGATCTCAGTTTCTGCTTACTATTGGCTTCAGTTTATTTTGATTTCTAATTATCGATGGCTTTACTACATCTTGACTTCAATTTAAGCCCTCTCTCAGCTCTGCATGTTACCATCTATTTGTCTTATGTTCAGATACCTCAAGAGAGAGCTGATTGAGTTAGTTAATGTTATCTAAGTTAGGCAGGACTGTTTGGCCTTGCCATTCCATGTGCTGCTACCCAGCCCAGGGATTAGCTGTTCTTAAAGCAGATGCCCACTTGTGATCTAATTAGCCAAAGTATAGGGAGCTCCTAGTTAGGCATGCGGAGTAACAGACTACTCTCTCTAGTATACATGGTTTTGAGCTGTGTAGCATCTTTTCAGATTGTTGTGTTATAATTAATTTAATTATAAGATATTTCTGTTTTAAAAATTTCACTGTTAAAAGTATCACTGTAACTCAGAAGAAAAGAAACATTGAACATATATTTTTGATTAAGGGCAAAACAAGTTGAAGCAGTGGATTCTTGCATTTCTGCATTTAAAAAGCAAAATTCGTTATGAGTTCAAAACATGTCTTAATTTAAAATGATAGCTCAGTAGTGAATGCCAAGAGACCTTGTTAATATGAGGAGATACAAGGAACATAGAAGAAGTTAAAACTGAAGTAAGAAGGACAGAGGATTAGATGGACTTGAACTATGGAAAACATTGAAATGCATTCAAGAAAACTATTGATTAGTGAACCTAAATTTCCTTGTTTACTTATCTTAAAATACCTAGTTAATACCAAATAAAATATTCAAATAAGAAAACAAAATTAGGGTGGTATTGTACATTATAAAATATTTGTCTGCCGAGTGTAGTGGCTCACGCCTGTAATCCCAATACTTTGGGAGGCCAAGGTGGGCGGATCACTTGTCAGGTGTTTGTGACCAGCCTGGCCAACATGGTGAAACCCCGTCTCTACTAAAAATACAAAAATTAGCCCAGCATGGTGGCGAGTGCCTGTAATCCCAGGTACTTGGGAAGCTGAGGCACGAGAATCGCTTGAACCCGGGAGGCAGAGGTTACAGTGAGATGAGACCACGCCACTGCACTCCAGCCTGAACAACAAAGCGAGACTCTGTCTCAAAAAAAAAAAATAAAATACTCGTCAATTATTTAGTTAGCAGGAACTATACATTTCTGAAAAATAGCTCTTATTTAAAAAAAAACAAATGACACAAAATGTCTTTAATACCCCCTCCCTAAAATAACACTGCAGAATACTTGATTATTCATTAACATATCTGTGCCACTGCAGCTATTTTCTCTTGATACATTTCTGGAAGTAGAATTACTGGGTCAAAGGGTAGGAATTTTTTTTTTTTTTTTTTTTTTTGAGACTGAGTCTCACTGTTGTCAGCCCAGGCTGGAGTGCAGTGACGCAATCTTGGCTCACTGCAACCTCCGCCTCCGGGTTCCAGCAATTCTCCTACCTCAGCCTCCTGAGTAGCTGAGATTACAGGTACCCACCACCACATCCAGCTATTTTTGCATTTTTAGTAGTGATGGGGTTTCACCATGTTGGCCAGGTTGGTCTCGAACTCTTGACCTCAGGTGATCCACCTGCCTTGGCCTCCCAAAGTGCTGGGATCACAGGTGTGAGCCACCACACCCAGCCAGGGTAGGAATATTTTTTAAGACCTGTTTTACATACTACCAGATGGCACTCCTGAAAATTCTATCAACTTGCAAGATTTTTGTTCTTTTCAGTTAATATCATGGTATATTGAATTTTCTTCTTCAACATTTTCCTCCATTGAGAAAGATGGTAAAAATACTGAAGATACATAAATAAATCTAAAAATGAAAGGGAGGGAAGGTAAATAAGTTTATGTTCAATGGTATTTCCGTGTTTTTAGTTTGCAAATTTCATTTTTAATGGTTGTTTAATATTCTGTTATATTGAGATAAGATAATTTTCTTAACCATTCCTAAAATGTTGTAAATAGATACATATATATATTTGTGAATAAAGATTCAATGAACTTGTTTATGCATAAATTTAATCCACATTTCAAGTTATTTTTTAGGTAATATTACATTTCTAAAGAGAAAACAAGTATGACAAAGGTATAAATATTTTCAATGCCAAATTAATCTGAAATGGTTGTAACAATTTATAGTTCCATTGACAGTGTGTGATATTTTTCCATCTTGACCTTCTTGCCAACATAAAATATTTTTTAAAATTTAATTAGTCTTGTAGATAACTGAATTAAGATGCCACCTACTTTAAATCATATTTTTAAAAATTATCCAAGTGTTACTTCTGGCTTTTTGGATTAGTAGAATGTTTGGTTATTAGAGTCTGAAGGGGGTTCAGCTTCCTACTCAATGCAGGAATCATTGCTCTTCTTTCAAGTACATCAAATTATTATTTTATGGGATGAAACTTGGCCTTTCTAATACTGTGCTGAGCCAGTTGTACTTTGTCTTAGAATAAAGGAAATTATTTTTACCATATATAAAAAGTTTTATGTAAACTTGTAGGTACATTTATAATGCTGTCAATTGAAAACAAAACATATATGCCATTTTCATTCTAACAATCTCTGCCTCCTGCTGAACTTAAAAAAGAAGCCAGAACTAAGGTATTGTCAAAATTAAGTGGTTTATGTCAAAAATAAATCATTAGAGGTGATATTTTACAGTTATATTATCAAACAAGAAGTGTGACTTTTCCTATCCATTTAATAAAATAAGATGGTCTTGCTAAAATTCTACCTGCTACTATTGTTTTGGTTGGTCTAGATTTGGATTAAAAAAAAAGAAGGTTTTGGCAGGGATGAAAAACATAGCAAAGGAGATATTTGCTGTGGCCTGTGCCAAATAAGAAATTCTGACATTCAAGCTGTTTGCCAGGAGAAAGCATGCTATATGAAAGAAGACTTGCTGAAAAGAGTTGTTTTCAACTACTCTGATGAGAACAGTCTTATTAGTAAAGAAGTGTGTAGGAAAGCCTGGATTGTGGTAGTTTGAATAATGAATGGGAGGTAACGTAAAGATAGTTAATGTAAAGGAGTCTTTCAAAACATTAGTTGAGGAAGGAAAGAAATAGATGCCATCAGACATTGAGAGAGAAGAAGAAATGAGGATTCACATCCTCAGGTGGATAGACTAATTCAGGTTTGTAGGCTATGTTTAAGGAGCCTGAAGCGAGGTAGAAATACAGTGAATTGCAGAGGAGACTGGAGGAGATGCACTCAGAAGTAAATGGTTAGTTTTTGGAAGCTTTCCTCCATTGAGAGATGGTAAAAATACTGAAGATATATAAGTAAATCCAAAAATAAAAGGGAGGGAAGGTAAAGCAGTTTATATTCCATGACATTTTTTTCTCTCAGAGTTGACAACTGTGGTTATTTGCAAAAAAATGTTGGTTGTGAGGATAAAGTGGAGTACCTAAAGACAGGCACAACAACTACGGAGCATGGAAAAGAGAACTTACTGGGGATGAATAAAGATTGTTACAATAATACTCATGAGATTAGAAATAAGATATGTATGTTATATATATATTTATTATTGGTGATACATTTATAAATGTGATTTTTCTCCAGTAGCTCCAGGCAGTGTGAAGAAAGTAAACAATTTAATTGAACCTGGGTTGGCAAGGGACACTGTAGAGATGATTAAAGATGTTTGTTGGAGTATGTTCAAAATGATTGACTATGTAGTTCTGGCAAATAAGGAAGGAAATGGAGTCATAGGGAGCTATGGAGGGGTGGGAAGCAATATATTACAACCAGAGGCCAAAAAACAAATTTAGTAAGGATGGGAGAAATGAAATGATTGATGGCAGTGGTAAGAGAAGAATTTTACAGTTCAGAATTTCAGAGGTGATACAGTCCCAAGTGATGACAATATGCAGAATATATCACAGTGAGTAGGTTGCTGAATTAGATGGAGGTGCAGGAGGTAAAGTTCTTTAGAATAGATAAGGTCAGGAGTGAACTGTAGTTGAGGATTTCTAAGGAAAGAGTGGCATTTCAACAGGGTTTTTGGTTAAAGTGAAGATATATACAAGTATGTGGTGCTTAACTATGGGGACTATTCTGGTAAATGGGTCAGTAGGCAATTTCATCATTGTGCAGACATCACAGAGTGTGTGTATACAAACTTAAAATGGTGTAGCCTACTACACATCTAGGCTATATGGTATAGCCCATAGCCCTTAGGCTACAAACCTGTACAGTATGTTACTGTACTGTGTATTGTAGGCAGTTATAACACAGTGGTAAGTTTTTGTGTATCTAAACATAGAAAAGGTACAGTAAAAATACAGTATTAAAATCTTGTGGGACCACCTTCTAGTATGTCCTGACTGAAACGTTGTTATATGGCACATGACTGTATGTATTTAAGGTTTGTTTTGTTTTTTAAGATAAGATATAAGGAGGTATCCTGATAGCTGCAGATCAACAGATTGAGGGTTTCAAGATCTATCAGGAAAGATAAACTTGAATTTGATGATCATGAGAAAGCAGGATAACAGATTGGAGTGGTTTGCAGAGTTATGACTATAGACTGGAGGAATGTAGAGATAGTGAAATGGATGTATGTGGGATATGAGTAAAACAAGCCTGTTTCAAGATTCCATTTAGATTTAGGTGTAAAGTTGGAGTCCCCCCTTCAAAACTTTACAGTGTATTACATGAACTTTCAAAATTATCTCAAATTATATAAAAGTAAAATTGGTCTCGTGTGTGATTTCTTAAGGAAACAAAGGAAGCTGTAAAAGCCGTAAAAGCCTGTACTGAAGTGTTGCATGGAATGTGCTCAGTAGTTGTGATTTGAATGAATTCTGTGTTCTCCAAGTACTGGTAGACTTCTAATAGATAAAAGCAAGATAGGTTGTTTTTATTATGTCTTTTATCTTCTTGTTATATTTACCGTTCTTTGAAAAGAGTTTAAATCTTTTATCAATTCTAAAGCCATGGAATATTTTAACCATGATTCAAGAAAAGGTCTTTTAGGTAATAGGAATAGATATAGGTATAGTACACGTCTACATTTTCTTTCATACCATCTAATGCACTGACAAATAGGTGTTGAATGGAACCTAAGACGGTTCTTGGTAGCACTTTGTCCATTCCTACTTTTTTATTTTTTCTCTCCCTTTTTCCTTATTCTTCCCCTCCTCACTCTTTTTCCTGCATTTTTCCTTCTCATCTTATTGCTTGTGTAGGACACCTGCTAAAATTCACAGCTATTGTTTGTTTCCACCAATAACATTAAAAGCTGGAAAAAATCACTATCCCACCCATTAAAATAGTATGCTTTGTAGTTACTTTTTAAAATATAAAGTTGGTAGCTCAAATTAAATGAACCATTTATATTTTTGTTTACATACTGCTGGTTAATTAACATTCAGCCCCTTATCATTATGCAAAAGTTTCCATTTAACTGCTAAAATAATTGTTACATTTCATAAATTGCTTGTTACAGTTATTTTATCTCAAACTTCCATTTTATGTCTCAAACTTCCTCCGTATGTGAAAATGCTTTCTATTGACTTGACCTTTAAATTAAATGGTCTACATTTTTGGCAACAATAACATGTAATAACATATTCTTCTTATTTTTTAAAATAGATTTGGACTGAGCAACAAATTTGAATCTGAATTCCCTTCTTCATTAACTGGAAAAGTGAGTGTCTCATTTATGTACTATTTGTATGCCTCAAAATGAAAGTTTTTTTCTGAGAAAATTAGAAAAAAGTATGCTCATCAGTCATGTTTTTTGACATTAATATTGCATTGTTATTATTTCTTAAAATTTTTCTTTAGGTAGCTCCTGAAGAATTTAAAGCCAGCATCAACAGAGTTAACAGTTGTCTTAAGAAGAACCTTCCTGTTAATGTACGTTGGCTACTTTGTGGCTGCCTTTGTTGCTGCTGCACATTAGGTTGCAGTATGTGGCCAGTTATTTGCCTCAGTAAAAGAGTAAGTTGAATTATATATTTTAATTTAAATTTAGAAGTGGACAAGCAAGTCTTGCATTTATCTAGTTTTTATTTTTTGTATTGAATGAATCACGCTATCCTGAATAAAATATGAAAATAATCTGATCCAGGAGAGGAGTGAGTCAGTAAAGTTACTATATATCCAAGTGCTGTTATTAAATAGCCATCTAAAAATTATATTTATAATTTTAGGAGCAAGGAGTAGTGTATGGCATTGTCTGTATCTGTACATTGATGGTGGTGTGGTATAGTGATCAAGGATGCTGGCTTCAGCTCTACCACTTTTCTCTGTGACCTTAGGCACGTTTCCTAACCTCTTTAAACCCTACTTGACACAACTGTAAAATGTTCACCTACTACTTGAATATAAAGGTAAAATGAAAATGTTTGGAAAACTCTTAGCTGAATATCTCAAAGGAAGTGGTTAATAAGTATTAATTAATAGTATTCTTACTGACTGTAAGATAGTACCCATACAAGAAATAAAATGGTTACAATGGTTGTTTCTTGTTGGTAAGATTATGGGACATTCTTTTCTGCTTTTTATATTTTACAAGTTTCCTGTAGTGAGCACAAAGTGATTCTGTAATCAGAAAAAATAATTTCAAAGACTCATTATTTTGACTGCTTATAATAAAAAATTCTGGCCAGGCACAGTGGCTCATGCCTGCAATTTTAACACTTTGGGAGGCCAAGGCGGGCGGATCACTTGAGGTCAGAAGTTCAAGACCAGTCTGGCGTACATGGTAAAACCCTGTCTCTACTAAAAATGCAAAAAATTAGCCAGGCGTGGTGGCGGGTGCCTGTAATCCCAGTTAGTCAGGAGGCTGAGGCAGGAGAATCGCTTGAACCTGGAGGGCGAAGGTTGCAGTGAGCTGAGATCGTGCCATTGCACTCCAGCCTGGGCAACAATAGTGAAACTCTGTCTCAACAAACAAATAAACAAAATTTTAAGATGTTGGTAGAGATATGACAAATTATTATAGATTGAATGTATTATATTCTTGTTAAAATTTTTAAAAATTGTATTTATATGTATAAAAATGATACTTAAAAAAATTTTTTTTAAATAAATAAATTTTATTTTTTAAAAAACGTATTTAAAAAAATAGAGACAGGGTTTCTTTTTTTTAATTATTATACTTTAAGATTTAGGGTACATGTGCACAACGTGCAGGTTAGTTACATACGTATACATGTGCCATGTTGGTGTGCTGCACCCATTAACTCGTCATTTAACATTAGGTATATCTCCTAATGCTATCCCTCCCCCCTCCCCCCACCCCACAACAGTCCCAGGTGTGTGGTGTTCCCCTTCCTGTGTCCATGTGTTCTCATTGTTCAATTCCCACCTATGAGTGAGAATATGCGGTGTTTGGTTTTTTGTCCTTGCGATAGTTTGCTGAGAATGATGGTTTCCAGCTTCATCCATGTCCTTACAGAGGACATGAACTCATCCTTTTTTACGGCTGCATAGTATTCCATGGTGTATATGTACCACATTTTCTTAATCCAGTCTACCATTGTTGGACATTTGGGTTGGTTCCGAGTCTTTGCTATTGTGAATAGTGCTGCAATAACCATACGTGTGCATGTGTCTTTATAGCAGCATGATTTATAATCCTTTGGGTATATACCCAGTAATGGGATGGCTGGGTCAAACGGTATTTCAAGTTCTAGATCCCTGAGGAATCGCCACACTGACTTCCACAATGATTGAACTGGTTTATAGTCCCACCAACAGTGTAAAAGTGTTCCTATTTCTCCACATCCTCTCCAGCACCTGTTGTTTCCTGACTTTTTAATGATCGCCATTCTAACTGGTGTGAGATGGTATCTCATTGTGGTTTTGATTTGCATTTCTCTAATGGCCAGTGATGATGAGCATTTTTTCATGTGTTTTTTGGCTGCATAAATGTCTTCTTTTGAGAAGTGTCTGTTCATATCCTTTGCCCACTTTTTGATGGGGTTGTTTGCTTTTTCTTGTAAATTTGTTTGAGTTCATTGTAGATTCTGGATATTAGCCCTTTGTCAGATGAGTAGATTGCAAAAATTTTCTCCCATTCTGTAGGTTGCCTCTTCACTCTGATGGTAGTTTCTTTTGCTGTTCAGAAGCTCTTTAGTTTAATTAGATCCCATTTGTCAGTTTTGACTTTTGTTGCGATTGCTTTTGGTGTTTTAGACATGAAGTCCTTGCCCATGCCTATGTCCTGAATGGTAATGCCTAGGTTTTCTTCTAGGATTTTTATGGTTTTAGGTCTAACATGTAAGTCTTTAATCCATCTTGAATCAATTTTTGTATAAGGTGTGAGGAAGGGATCCAGTTTCAGCTTTCTACATATGGCTAGCCAGTTTTCCCAGCACCCTTTATTAAATAGGGAATCCTTTCCCCATTTCTTGTTTTTGTCAGGTTTGTCAAAGATCAGATAGTTGTAGATATGTGGCATTTTTTCTGAGGGCTCTGTTCTGTTCCATTGGTCTATATCTCTGTTTTGGTACCAGTACCATGCTGTTTTGGTTACTGTATCCTTGTAGTATAGTTTGAAGTCAGGTAGCGTGATGCCTCCAGCTTTGTTCTTTTGGCTTAGGATTGACTTGGCGATGTGGGCTCTTTTTTGGTTCCATATGAACTTTAAAGTAGTTTTTTCCAATTCTGTGAAGAAAGTCGTTGGTAGCTTGATGGGGATGGCATTGAATCTATAAATTACCATGGGCAGTGTGTCCATTTTCACAATATTGATTCTTGCTATCCATGAGCATGGAATGTTCTTCCATTTGTTCGTATCCTTTTTTATTTCATTGAGCAGTGGTTTGTAGTTCTCCTTGAAGAGGTCCTTCACATCCCTTGTAAGTTGGATTCCTAGGTATTTTATTCTCTTTGAAGCAATTGTGAATGGGAGTTCACTCATGATTTGGCTCTCTGTTTGTCTGTTATTGGTGTATAAGAATGCTTGTGATTTTTGCACCTTGATTTTGTATCCTGAGACTTTGCTGAAGTTGCTTATCAGCTTAAGGAGATTTTCGGCTGAGACGATGGGGTTTTCTAGATATACAATCATGTCATCTGCAAACAGGGACAATTTGACTTCCTCTTTTCCTAATTGAATGCCCTTTATTTCCTTCTCCTGCCTGATTACCCTGGCCAGAACTTCCAACACTATGTTGAATATGCGTGGTGAGAGAGGGCATCCCTGTCTTGTGCCAGTTTTCAAAGGGAATGCTTCCAGTTTTTGCCCATTCAGTATGATATTGGCTGTGGGTTTGTCATAGATAGCTCTTATTATTTTGAGATATGTCCCATCAATACCTAATTTATTGAGAGTTTTTAGCATGAAGGGTTGTTGAATTTTGTCAAAGGCCTTTTCTGCATCTATTGAGATAATCATGTGGTTTTTGTCTTTGGTTCTGTTTATATGCTGGATTACGTTTATTGATTTTCGTATGTTGAACCAGCCTTGCATCCCAGGGATGAAGCCCACTTGATCATGGTGGATAAGCTTTTTGATGTGTTGCTGGATTTGGTTTGCCAGTATTTTATTGAGCATTTTTGCATCAATGTTCATCAAGGATATTGGTCTAAAATTCTCTTTTTTGGTTGTGTCTCTGCCCGGCTTTGGTATCAGGATGATGCTGGCCTCATAAAATGAGTTAGGGAGGATTCCTTGTTTTTCTGTTGATTGGAATAATTTCAGAAGGAATGGTACCAGTTCCTCCTTGTACCTCTGGTAGAATTCGGCTGTGAATCCATCTGGTCCTGGACTTTTTTTGATTGTTAAGCTACTAATTATTGCCTCAATTTCAGAGCCTGTTATTGGTCTATTCAGGCATTCAACTTCTTCCTGGTTTAGTCTTGGGAGAGTGTATGTGTCGAGGAATTTATCCATTTCTTCTGGATTTTGTAGTTTAGTTGCGTAGAGGTGTTTACAGTATTCTCTGATGGTAGTTTGTATTTCTGTGGGATCGGTGATGATATCCCCTTTATCATTTTTTATTGTGTCTATTTGATTCTTCTCTCTTTTCTTCTTTATTAGTCTTGCTAGCGGTCTATCAATTTTGTTGATCTTTTCAAAAAACCAGCTCCTGGATTCATTGATTTTTTTGAAGGGTTTTTTGTGTCTCTATTTCCTTCAGTTCTGCTCTTATCTTAGTTATTTCTTGCCTTCTGCTAGCTTTTGAATGTGTTTTGCTCTTGCTTCTCTAGTTCTTTTAATTGTGATGTTAGGGTGTCAATTTTAGATCTTTCCTGCTTTCTCTTGTGGGTATTTAGTGCTATAAATTTCCCTCTACACACTGCTTTGAATGTGTCCCAGAGATTCTGGTATGTTGTGTCTTTGTTCTCATTGGTTTCAAAGAACATCTTTATTTCTGCCTTCATTTCATTATGTACCCAGTAGTCATTCAGGAGCAGGTTGTTCAGTTTCCATGTAGTTGAGCAGTTTTGAGTGAGTTTCTTAATCCTGAGTTCTAGTTTGATTGCACTGTGGTCTGAGAGACTGTTATAATTTCTGTTATTTTACATTTGCTGAGGAGTGCTTTACTGCCAACTATGTGGTCAATTTTGGAATAGGTGTGGTGTGGTGCTGAAAGGAATGTATATTCTGTTGATTTGGGGTGGAGAGTTCTGTAGATGTCTATTAGGTCTGCTTGGTGCAGAGCTGCGTTCAATTCCTGGATATCCTTGTTAACTTTCTGTCTTGTTGATCTGTCTAATGTTGACAGTGGGGTGTTAAAGTCTCCCATTATTGTGTGGGAGTGTAAGTCTCTTTGTAGGTCACTCAGGACTTGCTTTATGAATCTGGGTGCTCCTGTATTGGGTGCATGTGTATTTAGGATAGTTAGTTCTTCTTGTTGCATTGATCCCTTTACCATTATGTAATGGCCTTCTTTGTCTCTTTTGATCTTTGTTGGTTTAAAGTCTGTTTTATCCGAGACTAGGATTGCAACCCCTGCCTTTTTTTGTTTTCCATTTGCTTAGTAGATCTTCCTCCATCCCTTTATTTTGAGCCTATATGTGTCTCTGCACGTGAGATGTGTTTCCTGAATACAGCACACTGATGGGTCTTGACTCTTCATCCAGTTTGCCAGTCTGTGCCTTTTAATTGGAGCATTTAGCCCATTTACATTTAAGGTTAGTATTGTTATGTGTGAATTTGATCCTGTCATTATGATGTTAGCTGGTTATTTTGCTCGTTAGTTGATGCAGTTTCTTCCTAGCTTTGATGGTCTTTACAATTTGGCATGATTTTGCAGTGGCTGGTACCAGTTGTTCCTTTCCATGTTTAGTGCTTCCTTCAGGAGCTCTTTTAGGGCAGGCCTGGTGCTGACAGAATCTCTCAGCATTTGCTTGTCTGTAAAGTATTTTATTTCTCCTTCACTTATGAAGCTTAGTTTGGCTGGATATGAAATTGTGGGTTGAAAATTCTTTTCTTTAAGAATGTTGAATATTGGCCCCCACTCTCTTCTGGCTTGTAGAGTTTCTTCCAAGTGATCAACTGTTTCTTTTTTTTTTTTTTTTGAGATGGAGTCTCACTCTGTTGCCCAGGCTGGAGTGCAGTGGCATGATCTCTGCTCACTGCAAGCTCCACCTCCCGGGTTCACGCCATTCTCCTGTGTCAGCCTCCCGAGTAGCTGGGACTGTAGGTGCCCACCACCACACCTGGCTAAGTTTTTGTATTTTTAGTAGAGACAGGTTTTCACTGTGTTAGCCAGGATGGTCTCAATCTCCTGACCTCGTGATCCATCCGCCTCGGCCTCCCAAAGTGCTGGGATTACAGGCGTGAGCCACCGCACCCGGCCGAGGCAGGGTTTCTCTGCCCAGGGTGGTCTCAAACTTCTGGACTCGAGCAGTCTGCCCTCCTTGGCCTCTCTAAGTGCTGGGATTACAGGTGTGAGCCACTGCACCCAGCCAAAAATGAAATTTTGTTAAGTTGAAAATGAATGAACAGTTTTATGTGGCTACATTTTGACAACCAATAAGAGTAGGAAGTATGGATGATCAAATTCTTTGTCCCTTGATTTCTGTTATAAAATAAAAGATATATTCCTACTAAAAATTTTTAAACTGGTACATTCTATTGATAGGAAGGAGTTAGTGCCTTTGTAATAGAATGACTTATGATATTTACTTCAATATTTCTAATATTCCTTTTTTCTAAAAATGGTTCTTTTTTTTTCATCATTCTCACCAGATTACCTTTGCACTACAGAACATTTTTTCGTCTCTGCATCCACAGTTGATTTTGTCGCTCTTGTAGTTTGGATCCCCTCACTCCCTTCTGCTATGTGGGCATTTCCATTGTTTCAATGCCTGCTATGTCTCTCTTGGTTGGGAATTGCCATCATGTAACCCAGAAAATCCTAAGAGTTTTAATACTGTAGATACCTTTGAGATCTGGCTTGTTTGTTTGTGTTGGTTTTATTTTGATACCCTTTTTTTAAACCTTTAAATGAGTAACAAGATGTTGCAGTGTGTACAGTGTATTTAGAAAACAAAGGTAAATGAGTTAAACTTTGCATTCATATCAACTTGAGATCCTTTTTGAAATGCCTTCATTAAATTCCTTCTTACGTGAGATGTAAGATTGACTTTTTAAGCTAGTTTAATCTGTAGTTTCTGAAAGTACATTTCATTTAGCATTGTACTGTTCAGTCTTAAGTTCTCTCTTTGTATTTTATATGACTAGATGGAATATTTATTTGATGCATTTAATTTTATATGGAGTACTATCTAGGGAGCATAAACAAACATGACTTGCTTTTTAAAAAAGCCATACATATCTGTCCTTGGGTGTAAACTATTACATAACCATGGTAAGAGTGACACTTCATGCATGTGTGAAGGATATTACCGGCCCTGGAGAAAGAGGTGCTTTGTAAGATGGAGGCAAAATAATTTGGATTTTTTTTTCCTTTTTTTTTTTTTTAAATTATACTTTAAGTTCTGGGGTACATGTGCAGAATGTGCAGGTGTGTTACATAGGTATACACGTGCCATGGTGGTTTGCTGCACACATCAGCCCATCATCTACATTAGGCATTTCTCCTAATGCTATCCCTCCCCTAGCCCCCAACCCCTTACAGGTCCCAGTGTGTGATGTTCCCCTCTAGAGCAGGGATTTTTAACGTTTTATTTGCCATAAATCCTTTTGATGGTTTAGGGAAGCCTGTGAATGCTTTCTTAGATGCTTTATGTATATTTAAAAATATTTAATGTATTCTAAATGCATAAGGTAAAATACATGGATTACAAAGGAAACCAATTATATAAAATATAGTTATCAAAATTTTAGAAAACTTTAATGTGGTTTATAAATATGTTTATTAATGCATACAAAATGAGATAGCAACAAATCCATGATAATAATGATATGATAGGAAGAATCTGTGATTTCTTTAAGTGATGAAGGTGCAGGTCCTGTTCAGTCTATTGCAGTTAGTTGCATACATTCATAACCTAAGGAAATGTAATACATTTCAGTTAGTGGTTAAAAAGATGTATTTTCATTTCACTCACTTTCACAGATCCCAGAATTCTGTCTAGGTACTGTATGTTAAGAACCCTCAATCGAGAGGCATGAGTATAAAAAATTGCCAGCCTGTGAACTTCTGTTTTCTTTCTTGTGATGTGAAATCCTCTTATGTGGTTAGAATGGTCTCAGACTCTAAGACAAATCAGGACCAAAGGCATACTTGATATGCAGCTCAGTGCTTTTACTTTCTTCACATTATTCACTGATTTGGAAAACTGCAGTTCTGTCTTGCCTTCAAAATCCATCCCCTCACGAGGTCAGGAGATCGAGACCATCCTGGCCAACATGGTGAAACCCCATCTCTACTAAAAATATAAAAATTAGCTGGCATGGTGGCACGTGCCTGTAATCCCAGCTACTTGGGAGGCTGAGGCAGAAGAATCGCTTGAACCAGGGAGTTGGAGGTTCTGTCTCAAAAAAAAAAAAAAAATCTATCCCCAACTTAGTGCCCTCTTTTTATGACCTGATATTATTCCCAAGACCTTGTTTTTATTCTGTTCTATTATTATTATTATTATTATTATTATTATTATTATTATTGAGACGGTGTTTTACTCTTGTCATCCAGGCTGGAGTGCAATGGCACGATCTCTACTCACAGCAACCTCCTCCTCCCACGTTCAAGCAATTCTCCTGCCTCAGCCTCCTGAGTAGCTGGGATTACAGGCACCTGCAGCCACACCCAGCTAATTTTTTTTTTTTTTTTTGAGACAGAGTTTCACTTTTATCACCCAGGCTGGAGTGCAGTGGTGTGGTCTCTCAGCTCATCACAACCTACACCTCCCCGGTTCAAGTGATTCTCCTGCCTCAGCCTCCGGAGTAGCTGGAATTACAGGCTCCTGACACTATGCCCAGCTAATTTTTGTATTTTTAGTAGAGACGGGGTTTCACCATGTTTGCCAGGCTGGTCTTGAACTCCTGACCTCAGGTGATCTGCCCGCTTTGGCCTCCCAAAGTGCTGAGATTCAGGTGTGAGCCACCGTGCTCGGCTAATTTTTATATTTTTGGTAGAGACGGGGTTTCACCATTTTGGCCAGGCTGATCTTGAGCTCCTGACCTCTGGTGATCTGCCTGCCTCGGCCTCCCAAAGTGCTGGGATTACAGGCGTGAGCCACTGCGCCCAGCATGTTCTGTTATTTTGATTATTTTTTAGACCTTCCAAATTGCCTTTTTTCTTAACTACCTTTGCCTATTTTTGAAAATTGTTTTTTAATATACAGTAAAATTTTTGTAAACAGTTCTGTGATTTTTGATAAACGCATAGAGTTTTGTAACCACCACCAGAATCAAGATACATAACAGTTTTCCATAAAAAACTTAACTTGTGCTGTAGTAAGTTTTTTACTTACTACCTCTGTAGTTGAACCCTCGTCAACTCTTAAACCCTGGCAACCAGTGATCTGTTGTCTATCCCTACAATACTGTCTTTTCTAGAATATTATATAAATGGAGTAAAATAGTGTATATAACTTTTTGAGTCTGGCTTCTTTCATGTAGCTTAGTGCATTTGAGATTCATCTATTTTCTTTTATGTATTAATAGTTTATTCTTTTTTATTGTTGAGTAGTATTCCATTGTATGGATGTATCACAGTTTGTTTATCCATTTATCAGTTGAAGACACTGAGTTTCCAGTTTTTGAATAAAGCTTGCCATAAACATTCACATGCATGTTTTTGTGTGAACACAAGTTTTCATTTTTAGGAAGGGGATTGCCGGGTTATATGGTAAGTGAATGTTTAATTTATAAAAAATCTCCAAACTGTTTTCCAAAGTGGGTGAACCATTTTGCATTCCAGCCAGCAATGCATGAGAGATCCAATTGCTTAGCATCCTTGCAGGACTTGATATGATTAGTTATAGAAATTATAGTCATTCTAAAAGATACATAGTAGCATCTCATTGTGGTTTTAATTTGCATTACCCTCATGAGTAATGATATTGAGCACCTTTTCATGTGCTTATTTGCCATTTGTACCTCTTTGTTAAAGTGTTCATTGAAATATTTTGCCTATTTAAAAATTGTTATTTCTTATTGAGTTTTGAGAGTTCTTCATATAATTCTGAAAATAAGTCCCCTGGCAGATATGTGCTAATATATATTTGCAGTCTGTAGCTGTCTTTTCATTCTCCAACAATGTCTTCGGCAGAACAAAAGCTTTTGCTTTTGATGAATTCATCGCTTGAAAAAAAAATAGATTGTACTTTTGTGCTGTATCTAAGAATTTGCCTAAACCAAGGTCATGAAAATTTTCTCCTGTGATCTCTTTACTTTTAGGTGTGTGACCCATTTTGACTCAGGTTTTTATATGAGTGTGAGGTATGGGTGAAATTTTTTTTTTTTGCATATCACTTTCTAGGTTTTCCAGTACCATTTGTTGAGAAGACTATCCTTTTTCCCTTGAATTGCCATTGTACATTGTCAAAAATCAGTCAACAATACCTGTGTAGGTCTCTTTCCATACTCTATTCTGTTCTATTGATCTGTATGTCTATCTTGATTAAATATCATAATGTCTAGTTTACTGTAGCTTTTTTTTCTTTTTTAATTAAAAAGGAGACAGGGTCTTGCTGTGTTGCCCAGGTTGGTCTCAAACTCCTGGGCTCAAGCGATTCTCTCATCTCGGCCTCCCAAAGTGCTGGAATTACAGATGTGAGCCACTGCGTCCAGCCTACTGTAGCTTTATAGTAAGTTTTGAAATCAGGTATATTGAGCCTTTCAATTTTTTTCTTATTTTTCAAGATTGTTTTGGCTGTTCTAATTTCTTTACCTTTCTTTATAAATTTTAGAATTAGCTTGTCAAATATCTATAAGAAACACTGGTATTTGATTGGAATTACATTCAATTTACAGATGAATTGGAGAGAATTGACATCTTAACAATATTAAGTCCTCTAAACCAAGAACATGACATAGTCTCCATGTATTTAGGTCTTTGACTTTTTTTTTGTTAGAGCTTTGTAGTTTTTTGCGTAGCATATAGATTATGCTCATGTTTTATTAGCTTTATACATAAGTATTTCTTTGGGTTTGCGCTATTGTAAATGGTATTGTTTTTTAAATTTTGATTTCCAGTTGTTCACTGCTAGTACATAAAATACAGTTGATTTTTGCATATTAACGTCATGTCCTTCAACCTTGCCAAGTTCACTTATTAAATTCCAGGAACTTTTTTGTAGATTCCTTGGGATTTTCTACAGAGATAACTATGTTGTCAGAAAATAATGACAGTTTTATTCCCAATCTGTGTACTTTTTCTTTTCCTTCTCTTTTTCACAGTGTAGGAGTTCTAATAAAATGCTGAATAGGAGTGATGAGAGCAAACTCCTTGCTTTATTCTTGATTTTCTGTGTTGTTTTTCTGTTTTCACTTCCATTGATTTTTTGTTTTTATTATTTCTTCTCCTTGCTTTGGATATAATTTACTTTTGTTTTTTAGTTTCTTAAGGTAGAAGTCATTGATTTGTCTTTTCTTTTTTTCTTATATAAGCATTTAATGCTCTTTCCCTCTAAAGCACTGTTTTGACTATATCCTACACATTTTTATATAGTATTTTTGTTTTCTTTTGGTTCAAAGTATTTGTGATTTTCTCTCTGAGTCATGGATTATCAAGAAGTTTGTTTAACCTCCAAATATTTGGAGATTTACCAGAAACTTTTCTGTTACTGATTTCTAGTTTAATTTTATTACTGTTAAAGCATATACTTGGTGTGATATCAGTTCTTTTAAATGTGTTTTATTTTACAGCCTTGAATACAGTGTATTTTGGTAATGGCATGTTCAAAACTTTTATTTATATTTTACTAGCTTTATTGAAGTGTCAGTGACATACAATAAACTACACATACTTAAAGTATATTATTTGATGAGTTTTGATACACTTTTGTGCATCAAGATAGTGAACATACTCATCATTTCCAGAAACTTCCCTGTGCAAGTGCTGATCTGCTTTCTGGCACTATAGATTAATTTGCATTTTCTAGAGTTTTATCTAAATGAAATCATACAATGTGCATTCTTTTTTGTCTTCTTGTTTTATTTTTTATTTATTTATTTTTGAGATAGGGTCTCATTCTGTCACTGAGGCTGGAGTTCAGTGGCATGATCATGGCTCACTACAGCCTTCCCAGACTTCCCAGGCTCCACTCATCCTCCTACCTCGGCCTCCCAAGTAGCTTGGGCCACAGGTGCGCATCACCACGCCTGGCTAATTTTTGTATTTTTGGTAGAGACAGGGTTTCATCTCTCAAACTCCTGAGCTCAAGCAGTCCACCCGCCTCAGCCTCCCAAAGTGCTGGGATTACAGGTGTGAGCCTCCGTGCTTGGCCGGCCCCTTTTTCTTTTACTTACTATGATTTTGAGATTCAACAATGTTGTTGCATCAGTAGTTCATTCCCTTTTATTGCTGAATAATGTTTATTATATGGATATGCCACATTTGTTTATCTATTTACCTGCTGATGGACATTTTGGTCTGTATAAATAAAGCTGCTGTGAATATTCTTGTTCAGGTCTTTTTGGGGACATACACTTTTTTTTTTTTGAGTAAAAATTCCTGAGTGGAATGCCTTGGTCATGTGTCATGTGTATGTTTAGCTTCCTTTCCTTTCTTTTTTTTTTTGTGGTTGTGGGACAATCCATGGAAATGCATTTAAGGAACTGAGAAACTGCCAAAAGTGGAGGTACTATTATTTTATGATCTCACGGTACTGTAGGATAGATTCTGTTCTGCTACATACTTGTCAACATTTAGTATAGTCTTTTAAAGAATTGGGGTATGTGTCCCCTCTAAATCTCATGTTGAAATGTAATCCCCAGTGTTGGAGATGGGGCCTCGTGGAAGGTGATTGGATCATGGGGGCAGATAACTTCACAGGTTGGTGCTGAGTTCTCTCAAGAGCTGGTTTTTTAAAAGTGTGTGGCACCTCCCCCAACCCCGTTGCTCCTGCTCTGCCATATGAGATGCCTGCTGCCTTTCATCTTCCACCATTATTATAAGCTCCCTGAGTACTCCCCAGAAGCTGAGCAGATGCCAGTGCCATGCTTCTTGTACAGCTTGTCCAATTAAACCTCTTCATTATAAATTATCTAGTCTCAGGAATTTCTTTATAGCAATGCAAGAACAGCCTAACGAGATTTTAGTACCACTGTCTTGATAACTGATAGAACTAGTAGACAGAAAATCCCTACAGATATCAGCCAACTTAACCCAATTGACATTTATAAAACACTCTAACCAACAATAGGCAAAATACACATTCTTTTCAAGTACATACAGATCACTGAGATAGTTCTTATTCAAAGTAATTAAACAAGTCTTAATAAATTTAAAGGGATTCAAAACATACAAAGTGGGTTATCTGACCACAATAAAATTAAATTAAAAATCAGTAAATGAAAAATCGCTAGAAAATCCCCAAATATTTGAAAGCTAAATAAAATGCTTCTAAATAACTCATTGGTCAAAGAAATCAAAAGGGAAATTTAAAAGCAGAATGAATTAAACGAAGATTAAAGCACAAAATGTCGAAATTTGTGTCATACTACTAAAGCAGTGTTCAAGGAAGGAAATTTATACCACTGAAAGTCTACACTAGAAAGCCTCAAATCCATGACCTCTGTTTTCATCTTAAGAAATTAGAAAAACAAGAGCAAATTAAATCCAAAGTAAGGAGGGGGAAAAAATAATGGTCAGACTGAAACCTATGAAATATAAAGCATAAAATCAATAGAAATAATCAAACCTTTGAGAAGATCAATAAAATTAATAAATCTCTAGCCAGAGTGGGGAAAAGAGAAAGAAAGAGATAAATTAAGTTTCAGGAATGAAACAGGTGATGAGACTAAGAGGTTTTAAAGATAGTAAAAGAATGATTAATGAATACTATAAACTCTATGCCTGTAATTCAACACCTTAAAGTGGACAAATTCCTTGAAAAACAAAAACTGTAAAGCTTAACCAAGATAAAATAGATGACTTGAAAAGTCCCATATCAATTAAGTAAATTGAATTTGTAATTTAAAAACTTCCAACAAAGAAAATTCCAGGCCCAGATGCCTTTACTGGTGTATTCTTACAAAATTTAAGGAAGAAGTAATGCCTGTTCTACACAAACTCTTCTAGAAAATCAAGAGAAAAGAACCCTTCCCAGCTCACTTTATGAGGCCATCGTTACCCTGAGGCCAAAACCAGACAGAGATATTCTAAAAGAAAAGTCTACAGAAAAATGTTCCTCATGAACATAGATATAAAACTTCTAAACAGACGTTTAGCCTATCAAGTCCAACAAAAACATGAAAAGAAAAACACACATGGCCAAGTACATTGTCCTTCCCAGGAAGGTAAGTAAGGTTGGTTTAACATCCAAAAATGCAATGAATGTAACTCAACATATTTCTAAACTAAAAAGAAAAACCACACAACAATCTCTAAAGTGGCAGAAAAAGCATTTGACAAAATCCAGCATGTATACTTGATTAACACTCTCACAGCCTAATAGAATAAAACTTCCTCAAGCTGATAAAGGACATCTACAAAAACCCTACAGTTAACATGACACTTAATAATGAAGGTCTGAATGCATTTCTTCTAAGATCAAGAACAAGCCAAGAGTATGTTCTCACTACTACTAATCAATGTTATTCTGGAGATTCTAGCCAGGGCAGTAAGGCAAGAAAAAGCAACAAGTATAGTAATAATACTGTCTTGATGGGCAGATGACATGTTTGTCTATGAAGAAAATTCAATAGAATCTTTAAAGAAACTCTTGAAACTAACAGGTGAGTTTAGCAAAGCTATACCCTATCAACAAAAAATAAAAAATTAAAATGAAAAACAATTTTAAAATAGCATAAAAATGCTAGGTACTTACAGAGAAAGCTGAAAAAAAATATATAAGACACACTAAAATCTACAAAATACCACTTAGAAAGAAACTTAAAAGACTTAAGTAAATGGGAGAAAATATTGGTTCATGTGTCAGAAGAGGAAATACTTTTTTTTTTTTTTTTTTTTTTTGAGACAGAGTTTTGCTCTTGTTGCCCAGGCTGAACTGGATTGGTGTGATCTCAGCTCACCACAACCTCTGCCTCCCAGGTTCAAGCGATTCTCCTGCCTTAGCCTCCCGAGTAGCTGGAATTACAGGTGTGCACCACCACGCCTGGCTAATTTTGCATTTTTAGTAGAGATAGGGTTTCTCGATATTGGTCAGGCTGGTCTGGAACCCCCGACCTGAGGTGATCTGTCCACCTCAGCCTCCCAAAGTGTTGGGATTACAGGCATGAGCCACCGCGTCTGGCGAGGAAATACTTTTAAGTGGCCAATTTCTCCAAACTGATCCATAGATGTAGTGCAATCCAAACTAAATTCCCAGCAGGACTTTTTTTTTTTTTTTTTTTTTTAAGAAATTGACAGACTGATTCTAAAATTCATATGGAATACAGACAACCTACAAAAGCAAAACAACTCTGAAAAGGGAATACAAAGTTGGAGAACCAACACTACCCAATTTCAAGACATAATTATAAAGCTACAATACTCAAAGTAGTGTGGTACTTGCATCAAGATAGACAAACAGATAAACAGAAGAGACAGAGCCAAAAAATAGACCCCTTTATGAACTGATTTCCACCAAAGGTAGAAAGGCAATTCAGTAAAGAAAGAACAGTCTTTTAAAGAGATGTAATTGGTAAAATTAAATGCCTATATATTTTTTTAAAATCCTTCAATCTGTACATTAAACCGTATATTAATAGAAAGTTTAACTCAAAATGTAAAACCTAAACCTATAAAACTCTAGAAGAAAACATAGGAGAAAAATCCTTGTGACCTGGGCTTAGGAAGAATTACTAGGTATAACATTAGTAGCACAATCCCTAAAAGAACACCAGACAAATTGGACTCCATAAAAGTTAAAAATTTCCGTTTTTGAAAACTATTGGAGGATTTAAAGACAAACTACTGACTGGGAGAAATCTTTGCAAAGCAGATACTTTTGTCCAGAATATATAAAGAATTCTCAAAACTCAACAATAAGAAAACAATTCAAGAAACATTGAGCAAAAATTTAGAACAGACACCTCACCAAAAAAGATATGTAAATGAAAAATTAGCATTTTTTCAGATGCTCAACATCACTAACCATTAGGAAAAATGCAGATTAAAACCATAATGATAACATTACATACTTATTAGAAGGACTGAAATTAAAAAGACTGTGTTAGTCTGTTCTTGCATTGCTATAAGGAAATACCTGAGACTGGATAATTTATAATGAAGAGGTTTAATTGGCTCATGGTTCTACAGGTGGTACAAGAAGCATGGCACTGGCATCTGCTCAGCTTCTGGGGAGGACTCAGAGAGCTTATAATCATGGTGGATGATGAAAAGAAGCAGGCATCTCATATGGCAGAGCAGGAGCAAGGGGGTTGGGAGAGGTGCCACACACTTTTAAAAAACCGGATCTTGAGAGAACTCAGCACCAACCTGTGAAGTTATCTGCCCCCATGATCCAATCACCTTCCACGAGGCCCCACCTCCAACACTGGGGATTACATTTCAACATGAGATTTAGAGGGGACACATACCCAAACTCTTTAAAAGACTATACTAAATGTTGACAAGTATGTAGCAGAACAGAATCTATCCTACAGTAGTGTGAGATCATAAAATAATAGTACTTCTACTTTTGGCAGTTTCTCAGTTCCTTAAATGCATTTCTATGGATTGACTATAATTTTGGGTTTGTGTATTTATTCATGCAGCTTATGCTGTATGTATTTTGGCACTCTGTAATTAGGTATATAAATTTTCAGGATTTTTGTGATTGACCTCTTTATCATTATAAAATTGACCTGTATTTTTCTCTGAAATTTACTTTGAACGAGACTCCATCTGCAATCCCGGCACCTCGGGAGGCTGAGGCTGGCGGATCACTCGCAGTTGGGAGCTGGAGACCGGCCCGGCCAACACAGCGAAACCCCGTCTCCACCAAAAAAATACGAAAACCAGTCAGGCGTGGCGGCGTGCGCCTGCAATCGCAGGCACTCGGCAGGCTGAGGCAGGAGAATCAGGCAGGGAGGTTGCAGTGAGCCGAGATGGCAGCAGTACAGTCCAGCTTCGGCTTGGCATCAGAGGGAGACCGTGGGGAGAGGGAGACCGTGGGGAGAGGGAGACCGTAGAGGGAGAGGGAGGGGGAGGGGGAGGGGGAAGCGGAGGGGGAGGGGGAGGGGGGAGGGGAGGGGGAAGCGGAGGGGGAGGGAGAGGGGGGAGGGGGAGGGAGAGGGGGAAGGGGAGGGGGAGGGAGAGGATACACCAACTTCTTAACCTTGTTAGTTGTCTTATCTCCTTTATAAAAATGCTTTACTCTTTTAGATATGCTAACCAGAATTATGCCACTTTCTAAAAGTGGTCCCTATATGGATTTATTAAAAATATTGCATATTTTCATTTCCTTTGTGCTTTTATTTATATTTAAAATTATATCAGGAAATCATTCATTTAGGAATAGGGAAGTGGCCTGTAACATGTGGTGGCTAGAACTTGCATTTTGGTGCTAGAACTAGCTGGATTGGACTGTGACACTTATCAAACCACTCACTCTAAAACCTTCTTTGTAGTGTTGTTTTAAGAATTAGAGCAAGTGGGCCGGGTACTGTGGCTCACTCCTGTAATCCCAGCACTTTGAGAGGCCGAGGCAAGTGGATTGCTTGAGACCAGGCGTTCAAGACCAGCCTGGCCAACATGGTGAAACCCCGTCTCTACTAAAAATACAAAAATTAGCTGGGCGTGGTGACAGGTGCCTGTAATCCCAGCTACTCAGAAGGCTGAGACAGCAGAATCGCTTGAACCCAGGAGGTGGAGGTTGCAGTGAGCCGAGATGGCACCACTGTAGGTGCTTAGTTCAATGTAGTTATTGTTATTATCATTTTAGTATTATTATTCTCAGTGTTTGTCTTCTTAACTACTGTATCCTCAGTGCTGTCACAGTGCCTAGCATCTACTTGGTGTTCAATAAATATTTGTTGAATAAATGTATTCATCTGGCCTTTAAAATCCTGGCATTAGTAAGATCATAATGTTTCATAAGATATGGTGCTTACTAATAAGAAGAAGATTCCCTGATAAATAGAAGCATCTTGCCTTTTAGAATAAGTAATAGGAGCTCCTACTGCTGTAGGAGCAGTGTGATACAGTATAAAGGATAGTAAACCAATGTTTGAAGCTGGGTGACCTTGAGAGAGTTGCTTAAAACCTCTCTCAGCGTTAGGTTTTTTTTTTTTTCCTTTCCTTTTAATCTGAGCAAAGGACAGGCCAGCTGATTTTTCACATATTTTCCAGTTCCAAAAATGTGTAATCGTCTGAAAATTGAGCTTTATAGGTCTATAAACCATTTATATTTCCATGCTTTAAAAAGAATCCAGGAGTGGTGGCATGCACCTGTAATCCCAGCTACACAAGAGGCTGAGGCAGGAGAATTGCTTTAATCTGGGAGGCGGAGGCAAAGGTTGCAGTGAGCCAAGATTGCGCCACTGCACTCCAGCCTAGGCGACAGAGTGAGACTCCGTCTCAAAAAAAAAAAAAAAAAAATTCTCAATGTTAATTTTTATTTTAAAGCCTAAGAATTAGCATTTTAGGCCAGGTGCGGTGGCTCATGCCTGTAATCCCAGCACTTTGGGAGGCGGAGGCAGGAGAATCACTTGAACCTGGGAGGCAGAGGTTACAGTGAGCCGAGATCGTGCCATTGCACTCCAGCCTGGGCAACAGGAGCAAAACTTCGTCTCAAAAAAAAAAAAAAAAAAAAATTAGCATTTTAGTAAATATAAACATATATATGTGTGTATATATATTTATATATTTTATAAATATAGATTTATACATTTATATATTGTGTGTGTGTGTGTGTGTGTGTATATATATATTTTTTTCTTTTGAGATAGGGACTCTCTTGCCCAGAGTGGAGTGCAGTGGCATGATCATGGCTCACTGCAGCCTGGACCTCCTGGGCTCAAGTGATCTCCCACCTCACCCTCCCAAGTAGGCGGGACTATAGGCACACACCACCATGCCTGGCCAATTTAAAACAAAACATTTTTGTAGAAATGAGGTCTCTCTGGGTTACCCCAGCTGGTCTTTAACTCCTGGGTTCAAGCAATCCTCCAGCCTCGGCCTCCCAAAGTGCTGGGATTACAGGCATGAGCCACCGCACCTGGCCATCATTGTAATAAATATTTTAATATAGGTTTCTTAGGTTTTTTCTTTTCTGAATTTTTTTAAAGATAATTGCTATTTAGTTTTTGAAACCTTTGCTAAGATGCCTGTATTTCTCTCATGTAAAGTATTTTGTATGCATACAAATAAATGGTAATCCAGTTCACTGTATTTTTTTTTAGTTGAGATTCTAGTTTACTTATGTTTCTTCTGAATATCTTTGCTCTCAAGTTCAAGTTTAGTTATCCAATAATTGTGACTTACTCTGGTTAGGGGTATAGTAGTGTTGAGAATCTAAATGGGAGAAGTGAATAGTAAAGTTTTGTTTTTAAGTTAGAATGCAACTTTGTAAGACTTAAAGAAATTCAAAGGAAAGTGAACCTGGGGGAATCATAAGCAGAAAGCTAAGAATATTGGTATATGGGAGGAATATAAAATATCCTTATTCAGTTATACCGATGTATTAAAAATTATCCAAAACTTTCAGAACTGATTTACTCTGTGTTTGGGATTGACCTTATAGTCAGTAACTCTGAGTCATAAAATGAGAAAGAAACATTTAGATGAAGAATCAGATAAAGAAAAATACCTCTAACAACATATTACAGATATTGCAACAAGGCAGAACAAATTTGAAATTATATTGAAATTCTAGTGAAGTGAGAATCCAAAGTAATTTCTAGTGAACAAGGAATGATGAATGAAATGTAGTCGTATAACTGCTATTGTTATTGATTGAAGATGTGGAAAATCAATGCTATTTTTTTAGAATGCTATCCAATTTGCCTTATTTTGGTAAATATAACAAATATTCATGTGGTCAATAATGGTCTTAATCTTCATTACCCTATATTTTTTGTCTTTCATATGATTTTATTACAGAGGTTTTTCAGTAACCTGATCTTTCTTGTGCAGGGGATGTTTATACTGTTCTAATGTACAGTGATAGACTTAGCAATATAAAATAGAACATAGAGAAATTTCTATCGAGTAAATTTAGAGAAACAAACTTGAGTTATGGTTTGTATTTAAATCAGAAACATCTTACTTTTACACTTAATAAAACCTTTCACATCATATTTGATGTTTGACTTTTTTTTTTTTTTTTTTTCTTTGAGATGGAGTCTCGCTCTGTCACCAGGCTGGAGTGCAGTGGCGCGATGTTGGCTCACTGCAATCTCCACCTCCCCAGTTCGAGTGATTGTCCTGCCTCAGCCTCCAGAGTAGCTGGGGCTATAGGTGCACACCACCACGCCTGGCTAATTTTTTGTATTTTAGTAGAGACAGGGTTTCACCATGTTGGCCAGGATGGTCTTAATCTTCTGACCTCATGATCTGCCCACCTCGGCCCCCCAGAGTGCTGGGATTACAGGCGTGAGCTGCTGCGCCCAGTCGATGTTTGACTTTTGCACCTACTTAAATGTAATTTAAGATAGAAACACTTAGTTTATAATACCAGTTATTCCAAATGGCTCAATTCCTGATGTTTAACTTGAAAGATTTTGCTATAAAATGGAAAATATGTGTTGATATGCAATGAAATAATAGACTACAAGGAACAAATGAAGAGAAAGATAATTATTGTATACCGGCTATTAGCAAGGCACATTACATACATTCTCTTTTAATTTAATCTTCATAACACCCTATGTGGAAAATATCATGGTAACATCAGAAAGTTGAGTCCTTACTCACTCTTTACCAGGGATGGAGTTAATCAATTTACATGTACTGTATTCTTACAAAATTACAAATCAGATATTCAGATTATTTTAAGGATGAGAAAACTGAGGCTCAGAAGTCAAGTAACCTATTTGAGATCTCCCAGTTTATAAAGTTAAGCCAAACTAGAATTCCAATCTTACAGCTCAAAATTTCATGCTTTTCCTACTATTTTAAAGAGCTACAAAAATCAAGCTATTTTTTATTATTAAAATTTGACTTTATACCTACCAGCAGAGAGAGAGGTTTTAGAGCTTTGGAAGGAATTTAAAAGATTTCATGAGTTAGGAAATTCAGGCCTATGGGTTATAATTTACCTAATTTGTCCAGTTGATTGATAAATGGTAACAATATCCAAGCATTATTATGCTTGCAGTACTTTAGTTTTTTAGCAGATTTTTCTTTGTAAGTATTTTTTCTTAATATTTAAATAACTTTGTATTTCTTGAAGACACAAACAGTAAAGGAAAGAAACTGTAAAGCAGGTAAAGTGGGTATAGGAGAAAAATATACATTTTAAGCAGATTTTATACAAAGTTATAGTTGGACAACCAAGAGTTGATATATTGCCTTTGCTTCTGTTTTGCTTTTATAAAAACAAATGAAAATCAACATCCTGTCTTTGAAAAGTTATTTATTAGGTTCCTACTCCCTAGCAAATAAGTTTACATGACTTCTGGTAAAGTTATTTTTCTTCTAGTATTAGATCCTTTCTTGAAACTTGTGTATTTACTTTTAGAGAGATTGAGAATGACATGTAATGAGTGCATGTCCCATGCAGTAAAGATGGGACAGGAACTCTGAATGAAAGAACTGGGTTTTCTTTATCCAGCCCTAGGCATTTAATTTGTGGTTTTTGCCCCTTCTTCACTATCTTCCCCATTATAAGATACAGAATAATGAAATAGGTTTGACCTTTTTGAAATCTTATTTCAGTCCCTTTACAAAAGGGGTCCTGCATAAAAGATTTCTCATAACTAGATGAATACATTTACTGCAGTTCCATTTTAAAGAATGCTTTGGCCTTGAAACTTAAACAGATTCTTATGTAAATTACTGCCATTATTATTAACACTAGTGACAATTTGTTTTTAATTAAAATTAAACCGCATTACTAAGTTTTCATCATAAAAGAGGATACTCATAAAAATGTAAACTTTGAGCCTTAAAAATGCAGAGGTAGCACTGTAAAGATATGCTAGAATCCTTAGAAAATGTGTTTTGTCAACAGCTGGCTGACATTCATTTCTCTGTAAATATTTAGAACATAGTATTGGTGTGGTGGTTTATAGAAGGATTTGCACCTATCTTCTGTGACCTGAGTTTTTAATATGAGATACTGTATTTTTCAATTCTAGGGTGTCCATTTGCTGTTTTTTAAAATAGATTCCAGTTTTCTTTTGAAATTCTTCGTTTTTTCATCCAGCTTTCTACTTTCTTTTCTTGAACACATTAATCGTAGTTTTAGAGTAAGTTGATTATTCAAGGCCGATAGCCTTGTTAGTGGCTAAGAAAACTTGCATGTCATACATATGTTATTTGTCTCAGGATAATATCTGTAAAAAAGTTTGATTTACAAAAATTTTTCATTATAAAATCATGAATGGCCTTGAAATTAACAACAAATGTATGTAAAATATAATTGAAATGAAACCATTAAGATTTTAAAGTGAAAGGAAGAAGGGTGGATTTAGTGAAGTGACTGCATTAGTCAAGAAGAGAAAGGCATAAAAGTAGACAAGAAAGAGAAGTAAACAGATTAAAATGATACTTAAAAGACAAAAACTGTCAAGAGTTTGGCATACTAGGAAATAAAAAAGGTGAAGGGCAGAGGAGGAGGTGTATAAAGATTTATTATCTCTGTTTTCCAGCTTTGTTTAGTAGATGGATACTAGGGCCATTCCTTTATTCATCTCAGAATAATATCTGTAAAATATCCGTAACATCTCTGTAAAAAAGAAAAGTTCTTGACAAAAATTCTTTTTTTTTGAGACAGAGTCTCATTCTGTCACCCAGGCTGGAGTGCAGTGGCACACTCTTGGCTCACTGCAACCTCCACCTCCCGGGTTCAAGCAATTTTCCTACCTCAGTCTCCCAAGTAGCTGGGGCTATAGGTGCACACCACCATGCCTGGCTAATTTTTGTATTTTTAGTAGAGTTGGGGTTTCACCATGTTGGCCAGGCTGGTCTCAAATTCCTGACCTCAAGTGATCCATCCACCTCCACCTCCCAGTGTTGTGATTACAGATGTGAGCCAAACAAAAAAAAACAAAAAAAATTGTTTTTTTGTGATAGTATTATAATAGTTCTATAGCATGATGAAAAGAACAGGAAATTGAAGGCCATTTAATCCTGGTTTCAGATCCGAGCTCCATCATTTCCTAGTATAGATTTACATTTCTTCACCTCTGTAAGCTTTAGTTTTCATATGTAAAAAGAAAGTAGTCCAAGCCGCCATATAGGCTTGTTGTGCAGATTAAGTAAGGTAATAAAAGCAAGACACAACATGGGATCAGACCCAAAGTGAGGATCCACAAATGCTGGTTCCTTATCTCTTCTTGTTTCTCCAGTTGTGTTATCATCCATCAGCAGGTGATTTTCTTTTACCCCTTTCTTCTTGTTTTTTAAAACAATTCCTATTTTTATTTTTATTTTTTGAGACAGGGTCTTACTCTGTTGCCCACGGTGGAGTGCAGTGACACGTTCACTGCAGCCTTGACCTCCCAGGCTCGAGTGATCCTCCCACCTCAGCTTCCCAAGTAGCTGGGACCACATGTGTGCAGCACCATCACACCTGGCTGATTTTTGTAATTTTTGTAGAGATGGGTTTTCACCATGTTGCTCAGGCTGGTCTCGAACTTCTAGGCTCAAGTGATCCGCCCTTCTCGGTATCCCAAAGTGCTGGGATCACAGGCGTGAGCTATTGCGCCCGGCCTTTACCCCTTTTCTACCTGTTGGTCCTAAGTGTCTCATGCATCCGTGCGAAGAGACCACCAAACAGGCTTTGTGTGAGCGACAAGGCTGTTTATTTCACCTGGGTGCAGGCGGGCTGAGTCTGAAAAGAGAGTCAGCAAAGGGTGGTGAGATTATCATTAGTTCTTACAGATTTTGGGATAGGCGGTGGAGTTAGGAGCAATGTTTTGTGGGCGGGGGTGGATCTCACAAAGTACATTCTCAAGGGTGGGGAGAATTACAAAGAACCTTCTTAAGGGTGGGGGAGATTACAAAGTACATTGATCAGTTAAGGTGGGGCAGAAACATCACAGTGGTGGAGTGTCATCAGTTAAGGCTATTTTCACTTCTTTTGTGGATCTTCAGTTGCTTCAGGCCATCTGGATGTATATGTGCAGGTCACAGGGGATATGATGTCTTAGCTTGGGCTCAGAGGCCTGACATTCCTGTCTTCTTATATTAATAAGAAAAATAACATAAAATAGTGTTGAAGTGTTGGGGCAGCAAAAATTTTGGGGGGGCGGGTGGTATGGAGACATAATGGACGATGTTTCTCAGGGCTGCTTTGAACGGGATTAGGGGCGGCGTGGGAACCTAGAGTGGGAGAGGTTAAGTTGAAGGAAGATTTTGTGGTAAGGGGTGATATTGTGGGGTTGTTAGAAGAAACATTTGTCATATAGAATGATTGGTGATGGCCTGGATACAGTTTTGTATGAATTGAGAAACTAAACAGAAGTTAGAAGGTCTGAATAAAAGAAGGAGAAAAACAGGTATTAAAGGACTGAGAATTGGGAGGACCCAGGACATCCAATTAGAGAGTGCCTAAGGGGGTTCAGCATAATTACTTGCTTGGTTGGCGAATTTTTGGGCTCTATCCTTGAGTTTTATTATGTTGTCATATACCAGGCCAGATTGAGTTAGAGAAAAACAACGCTCTTTATTTAAAAATATACGGAGTCCCCTTTTTTTAGCAGTGAGTAAGTCAGGGCCTCAGTGATTTTGGAGGAAAAAGAAATGCAAAGCCAGCAATTGTTTGTTAAAGAAGGATTAGAAATGGCTAGGAGAGAGTGAGTGTGATTGATAGTGTGATAGAGATAGCTGGGGAGAGGTAGTGGGTGGCATAAGAACGGGAACAAGAATAAGAATGAGTATAAAAGTAAAGAATAAGACTTCATCAGGGTGAAAGTATTGGAGTGTGTTCTGTCAGCAAAGATCATCTATCCACTCCAAGAGGGAGGCAAGAGTGGTGGATTGGGGATAGATTTTCACGATGGAAAGGAAATGAGAGGTTTTAAGAGATGGGCTAGTGGCTTGTAACCTACATGGAAGAGGTTATGAAATGACGACAGAATAGAATGGGCCTGTGAGGCTGGAAGGAGATATTTTCCTTGGTCCAAGAACCATTTGCCTTGTGTAGGAAGAGATTGATAGGTGGAAGTTTCAGTGGCAGAGTAGGTGGGAGTGACTGACGAGAAGGAGAAAAACTGGCCATGAGGGACAGAAGTTGGAACGCTAGCTGCTTTTTTAGCTACCTTATCAGCATAAGCATTGCCCTGAACGATGAGATCTGACACCTTTTGATGGCCCTTGCAGTGAATGACTCCAGCTTCCTTTGGAAGTAAAGCGGCCTTGAGAAGAGTTTTTATTAAAGAGGAATTAATGATGGAGGACCCTTGCACAGTGAGGAAACCTCTTTCAGCCCATATAACAGCATGGTGGTGCAGGATATGGAAGGCATATTTCGAGTCAGTATAGATATTGATGCGTAGTCCTTTTGCAAGAGTGAGGGCTCAAGTTAAGGCAGCGAGTTCGGCTTGCTGAGAGGTAGTGGAGAGGGGCAGAGCGGTAGCCTCAATGATAGATGTGGAAGATACTATAGCATAGCCTGCCTTTGTTGGTGAGTGGCGATTAGGCCTGGTGGAACTGCCATCAATAAACCGAGTGTGATCAGGATGGGGAAGAGGAAAGAAGGAAATATGGGGAAATGGAGTGAATGTCAAGTGGATCAGAGAGATACAGTCATGGGGGTCAGGTGTGGTATCCAGAATAATGTGGGAGGCCGGATTGAAGTCCAGGCCAGAAACAATGGTAATTGTGGGAGACTCAGAGAGTGAGTATAGCTGAAGGAGCCAGGGAGCAGAAAGTATATGCGTCAGGTGGGAGGAAGAAAATAGATTTTGGAAGTTATGAGAACTGTAGAGAGTTAGTTGAGCATAGTTTGTGATTTTTAGGGCCTCTAAAAGTATTAGGGCGGCGGCAGCCTCCGCACGGAGACATGATGGCCAGCCTAAAATAGTAAGATCAAGTTGTTTGGACAGAAAGGCTACAGGGCACGGTTCCGGCTCTTGTGTAAGAATTTTGACCGCAGAGCCCAGTACTTTGGCTGTGTGTAATGAAAAGGGTTGGGATGAGTTAGGGAGAGCTAGCATGGTGGCAGCTTCTAGGGCTGTTTTTAAGGAATGGAAAGAGGAGTGGCGAAAGGAATTAGGATCTATGGGGTCAGCTAGGTTTGCTAGGACAGAATAATGGGTTGTGGAGGGAGGTATTGAGGATAGAGTATATGGGTTTGGCACCACAGGGTGGCTAGGCAAGACAATTTGGTTGCTAAGGCACAGATCCTGAACTAACCTATAAGACTTGTCAGGTTTTTGACAAGGTAAAATGGGGGAATTGTAAGGAGAGTTTATAGGCTTTAAAAGGCCATGCTGTAACAGGCGAGTGATAACAGGCTTTAATCCTTTTAAAGCGTGCTGTGGGATGGGATATTGGCATTGAGCGGGGTAAGGGTGATTAGGTTTTAATGGGATGGTAAGGGGCATTGATCGGTTGCTAGGGAGGGAGTAGAGGTGTCCCGTACCTGTGCGTTAAGGTGGAGGGATACAAGAGGAAGATGTGAAGGAGGCTTTGGGTTGGGAAGAAGGGTGGCAATGAGGTGTGGCTGTAGCTTAGGAATAGTCAGGGAAGCAGATAATTTAGTTAAAATGTCTTGATCTAATAAGGGAGCTGGGCAGGTGGGGATAACTAAAAAGGAGTGCATAAAAGAATGTTGTCCAAGCTGGCATCAGAGTTGGGGAGTTTTAAGAGGTTTAGAAGCCTGGCCATCAATACCCACAACAGTTATGGGGGCAAGGGAAACAGGTCGTTGAAAATAAGGTAATGTGGAGTGGGTAGCCTCCATATTAATTTAGAAGGAGACAGACTTACCCTCCACTGTAAGAGTTACCCAGAGTGTCTGTGATGGTCCAGAAGCTTCTGAGGCGATCGGGCAGCGTCAGTCTTCAGCCACTAAGCTGAGAAGATCTGGGAAGGAGTCGGTCAGAGAGCCTTGGGCCAGAGTTCCAGGGGCTCTGGGAGTGGCTGCCGGGCGAGTTGGACAGTCTGATATCCAGTGGGGTCCTGTACAAATGGGACACGGCTAAGGAGGAATCCCGGGCTGCGGGGCATTCCTTGGCCCAGTGGCCAGATTTCTGGCACTTGAAGCAAGCTCCTGGGGAAGAGGTTCTGGAGGAACCCCTGGCAGCTGCAGTTCAGGTGTTTGGAGTTCTTGTGTGCTGGCAATGTAGCTGGGGTTTGTCTCACAGTGGAGGCAAGGAACTGGAACTTAGAAATACATTGCTACTTGGCTGCCTCTACTCTATTATTGTACACCTTGAAGGCGAGGTTAATTAAGTCCTCTTGTGGGGTTTCAGGGCCAGAATCTAATTTCTGGAGCTTTTTTTAATGTTGGGAGTGGGTTGGTTAATAAAATGTATATTGAGAATAAGACAGCCTTCTGGCCCCTGTGGGTCTAGGGCAGTAAAACGTCAAAGGGTTGTTGCCAAACGGGCCATGGACTGGGCTGCGTTTTTATATTTGATGAAAAAGAGCCTAAACGCTAACTGATTTGGGAGAGGTCGGATAAAGAAAAAGGAGCATTAACCTTGACTATGCCTTCAGCTCCAGTCACCTTTTTAAGAGGAAATTGTTGGGCAGGTGGGGGAGGGCTAGTCGCGGAATGAAACTGTAAGGCAGAATGGGTGTGAGGGGAGTTGATAAAAAGATTATAGGGTCGGGGAGCAGAGGCTGAGGAAGAATTGGGACCTGGCTCAGCCTGTTGAGGAGCAGCCTGGGGAGGAGAGGTCATATGGGTCTGTAGAAAAGGAGGATTCAAAGGACTCAGAGCTTGGTGTGGAGACTGAAGGAACTGACAGGAGAGAAAGAAGAAAGATTTGGGATGAGTCGCATTGGGAGCAGAGACTAGGGAGGGACCAATGTGTAAAAGAATGCCTGGATGTCAGGCACCTCAGACCATTTGCCCATTTTTCGACAAAAATTATCTAGATCTTGTAAAATGGAGAAATCAAAAGTGCCATTTTCTGGCTATTTAGAACCATTATCGAGTTTGTATTGGGGTCAAGCAGTATTGCAGAAGAAAATAAGGCATTTAGGTTTTAGGTCAGGTGTGAGTTGAAGAGGTTTTAAGTTCTTGAGAACACAGGCTAAGGGAGAAGAAGGGGGAATGGAGGGTGGAAGGTTGCCCATAGTGAAGAAGGTAAGTTTAAAGAGAAAGGTAGAGACACGGAGAAGCGGGGTGGTGGGGAGCAGCCCTGGGCTGCAATGTGGGTGAGGAGCCAAAGCAGGCATCCCTGCAATTGACTTGCCACCATGGGAATGTGGGTGAATGACCAAGGCGCAGGCGTCCCTGCAGTGATCAGACACCAGTGAAATGTGGGTGAATAATCAGGCAGGCGTCTCTGCAATGATTAAACACCAAGGGAAGGCTGTCTTCCCGAGTCTGTGACTGGCGCCAGAGTTTTGGGTCCATGGATAAAATGTGTCTCCTTTGTCTCTACTAGAGAGGAAAAAGAACTGGAATTGGAAGGACAGGGAGATTGAAGGGTAGCTAGAGAGGCTGGAGAAGAGAGTGAAAAGACCGCTTACCCTATTTGAAATTGGTGAGATGTTCCTTGGGCTGGTTGGTCTGAGGACCCGAGGTTGTAGGTGGATCTCCTCATGGAGTGAGGCGAGGACAGGGGACTGGTCTTCCGAAGGAGTCCCTCTGACCCGGGTCTTCAGCACCAAATGTGTCACGCGTCAGTGTGAAGAGACCACCAAACAAACTTTGTGTGAGCAAGAAGGCTGTTTATTTCACCTGGGTGCAGGCGGGCTGAGTCCAAAAAGAGAGTCAGCAAAAGGTGGTGGGATTATCATTAGTTCTTACAGGTTTTGGGATAGGCAGTGGAGTTAGGAGTAGTGTTTTGTGGCTAGGGGGTGGATCTAACAAAGTACATTCTCAAGGGTGGGGAGAAATACAAAGAACCTTCTTAAGGGTGGGGGCGATTACAAAGCAGGTTGATCAGTTAAGGTGGGGCAGAAACAAATCACAGTGGTGGAGTGTCATCAGTTAAGGTTATTTTCACTTCTTTCGTGGATCTTCAGTTGCTTCAGGCCATCTGGATGTATACGTGCAGGTCACAGGGGATATGATGGCTTAGCTTGGGCTCAGAGGCCTGACAGTAAGCACTGATTCTTTCTTTTGTAATTACATATATTTTTAAAAATTCCTGATAGCCGTACTTTTTATTTTATTTGCATAGTGAAATTCCTTTGTCTTATGAACAGTTTTTCTAATATTCTGTGGTCAGTTGAAACTATATTTATTAATTTTTATCTCTTAATTTTTTGGATAATTTTTTTTTAACAATAATAGTGACATATTTGCTGCCCAAATTCAAGGAGACCCTTCCTGCACCCTGCCCCAACCCAAGTGCATTTTTATTTGACTAGATTATTGAAACCAAAAGAACCCTTTGAGACCAAGTGGGATGATTGCTTAGTGGAAATAGGTCAGGCAGAAGATGGGTCAGATGGGGACCTCAAAACTTAATTTTAGTTTTTTAAAATGTTAGTATTTTCTGAAATGGTACTCAGAGTTAGTAGATAACCCCCTTTAAATTGTGCATGTTTGTGTACATGTTTCTTTTTTTCTGCAGAGAGAGAATCCCTGTCTTTCATAATTCATAGCCAGTGTAACCTAAACAAGTTAATATTCTCTCACTAGCCTAGATCGTAAACTTGATGAAATTCTGTTTAAGATTAGCACCTATTAAGACACTGCTCAGTACTAAGAGGATATTTTTGATTCACAAAATTTTAGCAATTTTTTTTAGCGTATTTCTATCTAAAAATATTACTTTTAACAAATAGCACATGATACTTCAGTAGGTGTTTTAATATATCTAGATTATTTAAAAGTTAATGTTCATATTAAAATTTTAAAAGGTGCTTTAATGTACAGGAAAGGAATTTGTTTAAAAATCCTTTTGAGAAATCATATTCTAGTTTTTTTTTTTTTTGGTGAATCTAGGCTTTTCACCTAGCATAATACTGTGATATAATTATTTAATTTTCTGCACATCACTGGAATATAAAATTTCATATTAATCCAGAATGAGCAGAAGTGAATAATATAATTTCCTCTTAAGTTCTCTTATGTTAAAATAATTCATTTTAAATTATATATGGTTTCTCCCTAATAACTTACAGCTAAAGACATTGTTTTACTTAACAAATTCAGTTTACACAGATGTCTAAAGATGAATAGCATTCTTATTTGAAAAATATGTTAAAAACAAGATTATGAATATATTCAAAACATTTTAGTTAAAGGTTAATTAATGCATTATAGATTTAAGAGTTTAAAATTTAAGTAGGGAATTGAACATTTGAAATTTTGCTTTCCCATTTTGTGATGGTATGAATAAATCCAATTCAAATACATTTTAATTATAGGTTTAAATAGGTGAACTTTTATAAATAGTTATTAGTGAGTATTCTGTACATTTTATTAGCATATCATAGCATATTTTTGTTCTAAAGACTGGTAATACTATTTTATTGGGAAATATTAAGATAAACTTTGTTACAGTTTCTACACTTAACATTTTTTTTCTTTAGCTCTCAATACTCTAAAATTTATGAGATTTCCATTGGTTTTATTAGTAATGTCTAGAAAACCACTTCTTTGTAAAACCATGTTTTCAAACAATTGATTGTGATTAAATGAGTCATTGGGAATTAGGAAACTCTTAAGTAATAGTGGTGGCAAAGTAGGAGATTAATACCTTAAAGATTTTCTAAATGGTTCTTTGCTGTCCTGGAAGACTAATTTATATCTAATGGCATTTAATTTGTTTATAGGGAATAATATTAGTAATTTATTCCTAAGAAAGTTACAGTATTTAGGAAAAATTACAAAAATACCTAATAATTCAAATTTGAATTTTCAGGAAATCTTAGTTTTCTGTTGCAGTAATTGAGTTTGTCTAGGTGTATGTGTGCTTTGCTGTTATAAGCTTACTTTAGATGCTTCTTTGGAAGGTATGTCTTATTTGGGTATGTCTTATCTAATATTGCTGATTAATCATTACCTTATTAGCCATTTTATGAATTACTGAGGCCCTTTTAGTTCTCTTTCCGTTTTCATGTTTTTCCTATTTTCACAATTCTACCAAAAATCTAAAAGGGACCAAAGGCAATATAAATAGAAGCCAAAATTTCTATTCTTATGTTACTACTACTTGTTGCTCAACTTAAGTCTGTTTAATACCTATTCAGTAATTGAAATGATATTCTTTAAATCTCCTGTTAATTTTTACTTTCACAAAGCTGAATGGCTGTATTAAAACTAGTTCACCAATGAGAAAAATATAACCACTAAGGTGTGGAAATGAAGAAATGTGTGGTTTTTTTGTTTGTTTGTTTGTTTTTTAAAGAAAAAGGATTATTTAAAGTGAGCTGAGGGAGATGGGTGGGATCCAGATGCTTGGAGCTGTCTACTTCCAGACCAGGTTAGTAACATGACGCCATTCACACAAAAAAGTTGTTTTTCCTGCATATTGTGAGTTGGTGGTCTTGGTCCTTTTAATTAAAGATAAGAATACTTGATAAAATTACATTTCTTGTTGATCATCTTTTGCAGAAAGACGGAGAATTACATTGGTAAAGAACCGCTAACCTGTCCCCTCACCCCCAGGGTGTGAGCAGTGAAAAGGATTAAGGCCCACTGTAGGGAAGCTTGCACTAAAGCCTGCACTGCCCCTTCCCCTGTTCTTTCAGCTAAATAGATTTTTAGTTCCCATGACTATCAATCTGGTGCTTTTCACAAGCACTAAATTCTCTTAAAGAAAATTAAAGATGACTTATTTTTTTAGAAACTGGCCTGAAATACTGAAAGATGGTGTTTTTTGGTACTTGTTTCATGTTGACAGATCCCATACATATTTTTTTCTGATGCATGTTAATTTGCTTCAGCTTGTTTTGAATTTGGAGTTGAAATAAACATTTAAAAACCAAGGACAGGTTGTTATATGATTAGATTTGCTTGTCCACAGTTAGCAAGTGTAGAGTTCGACACTGTTGAATCTTACATTTCATTAGAAATAGCTACCTGACAGCCTTGTGGACATAAACTCTTTAACTTTTATCTAGATGACTACAATTATAAAGTGCTTTCTTTTAAAAGCTTTTAAGTAGCTTTTATAAATGCTGAAGTGTCATTTTTTTTAGTATCTGCCAAATTGGTATTGTATTTAATCTTGAAAATATATTTTGATTTTCTTAACTAACAATAATTGCATAGTATTAAACATTCTCAGTAGCTCAACCTTTTTTTTTCTATTTAATTTGAGCTTTTGTTGTTACTAACAAATAATTTGTGGCACAGTTTCTTTCCTTTTTTTTTTAAATGACTGCTAGAATCTATATACTTGTCACCTTAGTGTGCTAGAAATGTTCCACTCAAATCAAGGGTTCCTTTCTGGTTTTGTATGTTCTCACCTGCTCCTCACTGTAAATCATTGAGATGTCAAGTGCAATGATTAATTAAGCTGCACGTGCAAGTGCTTTTTTTTTCACCTGTCAAGCAGGAAAGAAGTCTTATAGCAAAATTAGATGGTGCTAATTCACAGCTTTTACTTCAGACTGTGAAGTGTGTAGAAATATTTTATATTTATATGCTTATTCAGAATGTGGCATATCAGGGCTTGTTTGTTTTAGACTTCTTAAATATTGTAAGATACAATTATTATACCAAGCCCTATCATTAAACTCCTAATTATAAACAGAGAAGAAATTCAGAATTCCTACATAAATATTTTGGAATTTAAGATTTATACTTTGTAATTATCTTTTATTCAAATACTAGTAGTTGATTTAAGTTAAAGTAAATATTTTTAAGTTTTAAAATTGTGTGTATGTATGTGTCTATATATCATAATGAGATCTATTCTTATTATAGCATGGGTTTAAACTTCTGATGAAATGATGGTGGTAACTACATTTTTTTCTTTAAGTAATAAGTATTTGCAGAATGTAGTATTAAGCTTTTGGGTACTATTTTATACATTAATATAAAACAGTGGGCTTGGAAAACTTGTTCTGCTCTAGTTCTTTCATCATCCACCCACCCCCAAAATCATCAGTAAAAGTAAAACCTCAAATTGTATAGTAATCTTAATCTATTATTAAAAGGCCCTAGAAAGAAAGATTACAAGGTAGATTCAGGTTTTGAATCGGTTTTGCCATTGGTTTAGCAGCGGGTGGGCAGGCAGATGCCTGCTCAGAGTAGAACCTATTGCCATTTTTCACCATTGATAGAGTAGCCTTTCAGAGTCAATGAGCTCTGTCAATGTGAGCTTGTCAAGGCTACAACTTCATAGACCTGAGAGGCGGTTTGAGAGGTCAGCCCTTTTCAGGTTCGCTGTGATGCAAATGAACTTTAATGCTTAAACAACTATTGGAATTTTTATGTCTGCTCCTTGTTCTTTTTTCTTCACAAAGTCATTGACGAGACATTCAGTGCTTTTTAAATTGGAAGTTGCATTGTGCTAAAGACCTAGTACAGATTTACGGAGGGCTGAAAGCAGTTAGATCATGTTCTTTTCATGGTGCGATTAGAATCAAATCGATTTCCCTACAGCCTTCAGCATTCAGATGGCAATTTTAACAAAGCTTGGGGGCTAGACAAGGGACAAAACGACCGAACTGAATGTTAATTACACTCTGCAGCCTTATTTTCTTTTGATTTGGGGCTGACTGGCAACTAAATTAACAAAAAGTGTGACCATAACTGCTGCCCTATTTTCATTTAAAAGGAGAGCTGCCTCTAAAAGGCTATCTTTACAAAGAAACAAGTGAGGTCTGCTGATCATTGTTAACAAGGGCACATTTTTTTTCTTTAAAATTCTTGCCAAAAAGACTCTTCAGAAAAAGTAATGTAATAAATTAGTCATTGGCATATTATTACCCAGAGAAGTAGTTGATTTTCCGATTTTTATGACATAAGCTTGGAAAATGTAAGGCAGTAGTCGTAATTCATTGGTAGTTATGAATTATAATTGGCATCTATGTGACTTTGGTGTGTCTTTAGCATGTTTAATATGCTAAAAGGTAATGTAACTATTTAAAGTAGATACTTTAAATACATATTAAAATTTTATTATGTAACATTAAACTGTTCAAACCCAGCTTGATCCTAACAGTTTTTCACCTAGCTAATCCTTGCTTGACACGCAAATTTTCATATTTGATTACTAGTACTTCTTTATACCACATTAATAGTGGTAAGATTTTTTTTCTTTCTCTTGCAAGAAAAGTGCAGCTGAACCAAGTTGCAAGTTGATCCTGGTGGCAACACTGTCATTTTTGCACCTGCAGCTGTGTCAGTCTCATCCTAACACCTGGCACCATGAATTACCCTCTTTTATTCATATTCTCAAGCAAGAAACATTTCATGCAGCATAGCATATCTTGCAAAAATCAACTGAAGTAAATTCTCAGTTGATTCCTGAAACAGTAGTATTGAATTAAGAGTTTGATTTTACTATCAGATGACACTTTTATGTTGGTTTAAATAAAATTTTGGCTCTGTTCAAAAAATCTATTGGTAGAATAATCAGTAAGCTGGCTTTTAAATATGGGCATTATTTTAAGCATGATGTGAAAATTGATTTTATAACTCATTGATTTTTTTAATATTCCAATTTTTTGTTTTGGAACTTACTGAAAGGCCATTTGCATTTTGTTAACTAATATTTACTTTTGTTTTAAAATATGTATTAAAGAACTTCCGTTACTATTTAAGTATTGGAAACATTTTTGAAAGAAGTGGGAATTTAATTTTATTTGGCAGATGACATTAGCTTTTTAAACCTTGATAGTTTTAAATCAGAGGCTAGTAAAAAAAGATTCGTATGATAAAAATAAAGGCATATCTTTTTTAAGAAAGAGTACTCTTTTGTGTTCAGGTTACCATTTAGTGCTTAGAACATCGATAGTGATGCACACCACACTATACTCAGTCACTGTCTTATACCTCTCCCCTTTTCACAGAAAAAGCAGCTGCAAAACAAAGTTTTCTAAAACCAGTCAAGAGCAAACTTTTTTCTTATTTGTCTTCCAGACACGAAGATCGATTGAGAAGTTATTAGAATGGGAAAACAATAGGTTATACCACAAGGTGAGTACCACAGGGAGCAGCTTCGTACTGTTGGGGTCTGAATTGCACAGTATGGAAACAGATGCTTTTGTTGAACTAAAAATATGAAAGGTGGACAAATGGGTTAGTCTGTGTGCTGCAATAAAATAGAGCTCATTTTTCTTCTTTTACTCTCCTACTTGTCTAGCTGTGCTTGCATTGGAGACTGAGCAAAAGGAAATGTGAAACGAATAACATGATGGAATATGTAAGTTAAAGGGCTGTTTTGTGAGTTTCTCTATTAAATGATCATTTATTTTGCCTCTGATCTTATTCTTTCCATGATTATTAATCAGCAAAGGTGTCAGGAGCTTAATCTCCTGAGTGCAAGGATTTTCTACGGTTCACAGATGCATGGTTTCATGTGCAAGACTGATTTATAAAGTTATGAATGACTTGAAAACAAGGCTTCACTGTGTTCTGAAAAATAATAAATTAATTGCCAAGATAAAATAGCCTGAACATGTGTTGATGGAGTGTGAAATTTTAGATGCTGTATAAAGAATAACCACAACTTTGGTTACGCAGCAAGTCAGATATGGCTTTTTTATATAATGCTAATCAAGTTTCCAAGTATGGAAGAAAACCTTTCAGCCAAGCCATTGGAGCTTAAGAAACCTTTACCCTTTATAGATTTTAACTGCCCGTACCTCAGTGCCGTTTAAAGAATCTCTTTTAAAGTGTTATTAGAATACTGCTTTGTAAAAATTAAAAGTAAGCAGGAGATGAGATGTTGATCATCTTGTGTTTACTTGTTAAAAAATATCTAATTTGGCATATATATACAATGAATTTTAGAACTTACTCAGCATGGGATTTAATTTACTGACTCCATGATTTACTTGAACAGTTTTTCTCCTTTTGAAAATTTCAGAATACTCTAGAAAATTAAGAATTTTAATTCTCTTTTGAGCTTGGATATTTTATTTTAAATATGGTCAGGTTATTACTTTAAAAGAAAAAGATCTAAGGAGAAGTTAATTGTTGAAAATAAAACTCAGAGCCTTTGTGAAGTACCTGTTACAACATTTCTGAGGAGTTTTGTCTATTCTTTAAAACAATATAGCCATCATAGATGTGTGCGTGTGTATGTGTAAAATATTGATTAAAACAGTGTTTAGTTCTAAATTATCATAAAATCATTTTTGTCTGTTAGCATTTTCCTGTTCTTTCATTATCCCACAGTCAAATCCTATTTCTAGCCTTGAACATAAAAAATATTTTTAAAATGTCTTAGACTAGCTTTATTCAATGAACCAAATAATGTAGATTTTATCTTTACTATATCAAACATGTTAATTTATGATGATAAGAAAGACACTTGATACTTCTTTATAATCATAACACATTTGAGTAACTGATTTTGAGGTGAGGAGACTAGTCTTCTATTTTCATCTTAGATAGAGGGTTTATGTATATATTTTGGGGAGAGGGATGGATAGGAGATGTAAAGAATTTAGTGAAAACAATATTTACTACATTTATAACACAAACACTAAGCTTAAAACTGAGGTATTAATTTTTTCATGCATTTCTAAATTTACTTTGGAAAGGAAAACATAAAAGTTATCCCAATGCTATGAATTCCAGATAGAACTATATGACTATAATTTATTCATAAAATAATTTATAACCTTCCAAAACATTCTGAACTATATGCTTTGTTTGTCAAATAAGTTTCCTTGAATTTTTAGATAATTAAGCACTTCTGCTAAAGCCATTATATTATTTTCACTCCATCATAGAAGATACCCAGAAGAGTAGTAAAGATAAAATAAATATTTCAATTGCCAGGAAAAAGCTGGGTGTAGTGGGCATGCCAGTAGTCTAGCTGGGGAGGCTGAGGCAGCAGGATCACTTGCGTCTAGGAGTACAAAGACAGTCTGGGTAACATAGCAATACCCACCTCTCTTTAAAAAAAAAAAATAATAAGCTGGGGAGAAAAAATGTGTTCTGCTGGATTTTCTTAGAGTATATATATATATTTGTGATAGTTGAAAGTGAGAATAATGTAGCTTAAAAAATTTATAAAAATGAATTTTAAAAGTTAAACTAGCAAATAAAATTCATTTTATCTAATGAATTTGGGCCTTTTTAACCATGTGTCCCTCTTTTCTTCAACTTTTCTTTAACTTACAGAAATTTAATTTTGTTAAAAGAAAATAATTATCCTTGATTATAATTTGAACATTGGAGATACTAAAAAAAAAATATATATATATATTCCACCTTGGCACTAACTTTTCTTTGTTCAGATATGGTAGAGATGGATGATTTAGAATAAATGAGACAAGTGGCCAGTCTCTATGTGTGGCTTCTGAAGGAAAAATTTGTAGAATATATTATTTAAAAACTAATAGTTCAAATGTAGGCAAAGATAGCCTTTATTTTATGTTATGTATTAAAAGTGTATGTTATAAACTGTGGGGATGCCCACACCTGGGAACTAAAATTATAAAGACTGATTGAGGACATACTTGAAATACAAAATTATTTATTTAATGTTGACTCCTAAGTAGTTTAAACATTTAATTGTCAAATTTTAAAGCTGCAAAGAATCTTGTTATCTAGTTCAATGCTTTTATTTTATAGATAAGAAACCTGAGAAACAGGAAAATCTAGCTCAAATGAAGAAGCTAGTTGGGAGAAAGTATTTTAACAGGGAGCTAGTGAATATTTTGTAGGCAAATCACAGGTCAGGAGAGTGGCAAATGTGACAGCTAAGCCTTAGTGCAGGATACCTAGAGTAGGACAGGAATATTTTTGAGCCAGGTATAGAAGTGTATCTTCTTTATTGAGGCAGATCAAAAGCCAGGAGAACTGAAGAGTGAAAATGAAGATTCCTGGCCCAGACAGCTAATTTGTAGAAGTATTGAAATCTGGAGGTCATATCAAGCAAGACACAGTTTCTGAAAAAGAATGATGAGTTCACTAGACTTAGAAACTTTTAAAATCAAATAATTTTTAAATCACCATCTATTTAATACAAATTTGGAGCAAAAGAAAGAGTTGATTGTAATTTAAGAAAATTCAAATTTGGAAAAATTAGCTCTGGTCACTTTGTGTAATTCTGTGTTACCATATTTTGTTTTTGTTGGTTTTCCTTTAGTTTCCTATTAAAAGGCCTTTTGGAACAAATTTTAGCCTTTAATTTTGCTAACCTAAGAAGAAATGGACTTTTTAAAAAATTAAGAGATAAAGGACCTTTTATCTAAAGATTACATATTCTGGTAGAGTAAAATGAGAGCAACTCTAGAACTTAGAGAAGACTCATGTAGTTGGGTTGATTAAAAAGGAGAAAGTCTAAAGAAAAATGTTGGGTGAGCTGCAGTCACGTAGGGTGGTAGAAAGGGCAAGGCTTTGGAGTCAAGACAGTCTTTTATGCAAACAGTGACTCCACATTCGATTGTGATACAACTTCTCTGGATCATCAGTTTCCTCATCTGTGAAATAAGGATTATAATACTTGCCTCATAGAAAAGTTGTTGGGTTTAAAGAGACCCAATGTAGTATGGAACACCTGGTATACAGTTAGTTCTAAGTAAATACTAGCCTCTTTTCTCATGAGTGCAGGGGAGCGTGCATGTGTGCATGTTTGCTCCTCCAGTGTATCAGGGGCACTATCTATATCACCCTTCTCAGACTTTGGTGATTTTACTTGCTTATTTGTCTTCCTTTTCATAGAGGCAAGGTATTTCGTGTATTTGGTAAAGGTCCAGAAATAAAAAGAAAAATTCTCAGTGATGGAACTCTGCATTATCAGATAAAGATCTGTTTTAGTAATGCAAAGTTGCGTTTTAAAATGTGAATGGATTTTCAAAAAAATTGTGAAAGCATATAATTGAAGTTTTAAGAAAAAATTTTGTTTAAATCTTTTAAAACCTTTTTCTTCTCCTTTTACAGGTCATCCTCATAGAATTTTTACCAAAGACACCGATTTTTCGACCAGATTAGCATTTACTTTATTTATAGAGACTTTCCAAGTATGTTGTCTTTCCAATGGTGCCTTGCTTGGTGCTCTCCTGGTGGTGACATAACATTGGTTCTACAGAATCGTGTGGTGTTTTTTTTTGTTTTGTTTTGTTTTGTTTTTAAATAACCGCATGTTCTAAGTGTGCATTTTTGTCAATCTTTGCAACAGTTATTTCATACAGATGTTTAATACTTAAGTTATTGTGCTCTTTTCTGTTATGTATTCTGATTTTCAAGGATTACTTTTTTGTATTATCAAAAAAATACATTTGAACTTAGCATAAAAAGTGGCCAGCCTTTTTTATTTTGTCACCAAGGTACACACAGTCCTTTATTTATAAATTCCTTAACAGAGAAAAACACCTTTGTAAGGCTCAACTTACCTATTCCAGCAAGCACACTTTTTCTGTCATTTTTTCTTTCTTTTAAAATTTGATATTGTCATTATTTTAAAATAGTAAGTTTTCTTTAATAGTCTTTTGGGACCTAACATACCCTTTCTCATACAATTCCTAATGCTCTGTTTATGGCAGATAATCTGTAACGTTATGAAGACCTATCAAAAAGTTTTAAAAGTATTTCTGTCTTCAAAGGTAGTAAGACAGGATTAAATTTTTATTAGAATAGACAAATCAGTGAATGGTATGCATGTATCTAGTGGTTACTAGAACTCAGGATCACACAATATAGTAGCATCACGATCTGTGTATATTTTTGATCAAGATGATAATAATGGCCTTACTTGGGTTTTTATTGTTTATCAAATCTTACATACAAAAGAGTGGAAGTATTCCTTTACAAAATTTCTAAGGAAAATATTTCTTCCAATCTATCACAATTATAGAATGGATATATGTTTCTGAAAAGTTTTTGAAAGAAAGCAAAAGTTCTAGAACTAAAAGTAAGCTGGTATTTAATATCCCGTTGATATTTAGAAAAGATTGTTAATAAGAAATAGAGGATGCATTTAGTACTATTTTTATCCACTAGTTCACTTTCAGTACAGTTATGTATACTTGTTTTGATTGAGAGTGTGACATACATGTTAAATCAGATTAGCTTGTTTCTTTTAAATATACATATACACAAATACATATAATTTTTTCTCCTTTTTGTTGTGCATATCTCTATGCATTTTTAAACTTTTAGATTTGTGAATGACCTATGTGTAAATTTTTGTTTTTATAAACCAGAAATTATACAAGTTTTAATGTGTGTCAAGAACTTGTTCCATACAACTGTGGTATCGAGCAATAATGTTACTAACTTTTGGAATTATATAAACTATGCTTAATAATTTGTATTGAGAATTGGTACCACTATACAATACTTTTTTCCTGTATTAAATCTTTTAAATACCAGTTTCATTAATTTATATACCTGTATTTTTAAAAGTATTTCTTTGTACTTGCCTAAGTACTGTAATCCTATATAAATTTGAATAGTCAAATGCCAGTATCTCATGTCCTATATCCTGTCTTGGATATTAGGAGCTATCTTAAAAACTAGGATTTAAGATTTTTTTTTGTTTGAGAATTATATGTTTTCCTTGCCCCCCAAGTAACAACTTGAATTTGTAGAACACTTTTCCTGTGAAGAGTTCAAAGTACAAAGAATTCAAATACTTATTTTATTTAACTTGTATCTAGGGTGTGTCCTACCACCTTAAAGTAGTGCAATTAAAAATAATGCCATCTAGAAACTTCAGTATTCCTCTGTGGTTTCAGTGTGAAAAATAATTGTATCTTCATACAACGCTAAATCTGCCTCAGGATTCAGAAAGATCAGAAAAATATAATGACTGTGTAAACTATGCAACACAGTGTTCCCTGTATAAAATTGTATAAATCCATAGAGCACCATATTGATAAGCTTTATGAGAAGAACTTATCTATTTACATAATTTATTCTCCTGTTATTAGTCTACTGTGGATAATAATTTTAAAATTACTGTATTCCCTTAGGGATATTTTAACTGTAAGATAATTTTCATAGTTGATGATATTAAGTATAGAATCTTTAAAAGCTTTTCTGATTTTATTCAGCCATGTGCCATTTGCTTAAAGATTCCCTAGAAACATACACTTCCAATGTATATATAGAAAATAACTGTGAATACTTAATATGTGGTATTATAAGCCAGTTATGCCTTGGGCATTTAGATTTTCATGCTTGGATTTTCATTAGTAACCTGTAGTATAACTGTATCCTTTCTTGAACCATGAATTTAAGTGCCCACATTACTGGATAGTAGAGATGCCCATATTAAGTAAACATCAGTCTAAGGAAATATTTAAAGTGATGATTTTTCTTCAGCTTCTGTTTTTCTGACTTAAAGTTTGTGGGACATAAACTGTAGAGCTTTTTAAACTGGCCAAGAAAAAATATTATTGGCAGAAAGTTTGGTATATGGATTCTACATAGGCTAAGGTAAATAACTTATGGTCTTTTTAAAATACATTACTGGCATTTTACAATCAGTCACCATTTCTGTATAGAAACATTCTTTTCTCAACAAATGTACGTTGACAACCCTGTTATATTTTAATATATAACTCTGGCTATCTGGGTTAAAATGATACTCCAAAGCCTAATGACTATAGTAAAACTGATGTGACACATTTAGCTTCTAAGGTAGATGTTGGCCCTCCCTTACATGGAGATCACCTTACCTATCTAAAATGATCATCAGATGCTTTATTAAGACTCTTTAATGACTAGATTTCATTTATTTAATATATAAACATGTCATTTTGCCCTAAAATCAACAAAATAAATTCAACAAAGCCTTGAATAATAGTAAACAATGATTATCTTTTCTTATGAGAAAAGCTAGTTTTGTAATTGAATAATTTTAAATCAGGAAGAATCCAGCTTTCCCCAAGGTTTTGTCTTTAGTATTATTTTTTCAGTGTTAGAGAGCTTCTGGTTGTTTCTTTATATTAATAGACGCAGGCCAACCATAAAAATCTTTGACAATATTCTGTCTCTATCTTTGGATGTAAAAGGACATTAAATAGTAATACGTACAGTTGGACCCACAGTTGCATGAGTTCAAACTACTAGTTTTGTATAACACTGTGTACATAGTCAGACTGTTTCAACTTTTGTGGTATTTAGCTTCACAATTATAACCTTTAACTGCATGCTTGATGTTTCACTGTAAATATTTGCTTTGACTTGCTGTTAATCAGTAGTACTAAATCAAAACTATAGTGTGTTAAAGCTGTCTTGGACTGAACTCCAGCATCTAGTCCTGCACCCTCTTTCTTTTTATCCTTTTGGACACCATGGATTCTTTTGCTGTCCTTCTGATGTCCAGAGTCTTTACCTAGGCCTGAACATAGTTCAGAATTGCATTTTTATCTTTCTTCCTCAAAGCTCCCAGTAAGAACAGTAATTTTTTTTTTTTTTTTTTTTGAGACAGAGTCTCACTCTGTTGTCCAGGCTGGAGTGCAGTGGCACCATCTTAGCTGACTGCAACCTCCACCTCCTAGGTTCAAGCAATTCTCTGCCTCAGCCTCCCGAGTAACTGGAGGCTGCCTGCCACCACGCCCGGCTATTTTTTTTGTATTTTAGTAGAGACGAGGTTTCACCGTGTTGCCCAGGCTGGTCTCGAACTCCTGTGCTCAAGCAATCTGCCCACCTCGGCCTCCCAAAATAAGAACAGTAATTCTTTTGTATTCTTAGGTAGGTGTTTAGAAGACCAATTAAAGTAAGTCGCATTAAGTGATGAATGGCTGACACCCTCAGTTCTGCTAAGGTGGTACTTGCATTTTAAAAATGCATTTTAAAAAGAGATTTCTTAATTGATGCAGTGGTGCAATTGATGTTTCCTTCTGAAAAGACCCTAATGGTCCACGCTTTCTAGGGAGGGAACAATAGGATGGTTGGACATGGGGTTGCTTCTCAAACCTGTTTTTGAAAGAAGGTGATTAATAATTAGTTTTTGGGAGGAAAGAATAGGCTAATTTTAAACCAAACTATTAATTATCCCATAGCCGTTTGTGTTTATTTAACCTTTTCTTAAATAAAGTAACTCTTAATTTTTCCTTGATATCATGGCCAACTTTATGTTGTTTTTAGGAATATATCTTGAGATTTGAAGAATGTCTTTAAATCTTGAGGTATCTTGTTCTGCACTTCTATGGAGATCTTTAGATAATAATTAAGAGAAGCCTAAAATATTATTATTATTAATCATAATTCTATCTGTTTCTGTAATATGGAGCATTATTTCCCCCACCCCAATGGCATATTGAACTAACAGAGGTTGTTTATAATCTTAATAGGTAGTACTGAAAACAGAAATTCAGGATGTTGATCCTGATTTGGAACTCATTTCTGGTATTCTACAAGATCATCCAGCTACTTGGCCTTTTTGGTTTCATTTTCATTTCCCAAGCAGGGAGATACTATGACTACCTCATGGTGTTATCTTGTGAAGCAATATTTTTCGATAGTTTATTTTCCTGTTATTAAGTCCTATATAAAAGTAAGTAGTTAGATGTTTAATAATAATGATTGAATAGGTTTTTCAATTTATTTACAAAGTCAGCGCAAACTTGAATTATTGTCAGGTTTTGCATTTAAAGTGGAAGAGATTGGGTATTCCCTATATATACTTATAATGCTTTGCATGTTTAAAAATCAGGGAAACATTAAATATAGTACTTTGAAGAAAGTTTCTAATAAGATTTTTAAAAATATAGTTAAGTCTGAGATACTTAAACAAAATCATGCCTTTTTTTATATCCCCTCTATTTCATAGACATGGTGCTCTGATATTGAGTTGATTACTTTTTTCTCTTTATGAAAACCAGTATATTGCTTTCCTAGCTCTTTATCTTAGAAAGTATTTTGATGAAGTGACCATACCCGGTATCCTTAATTTTGGCAAATAAGCTGTATATTGCTCTGTTGTTGTTTATTTAAAGAAACATAGTGTTAAGCAGCCTTCAAGAGACATAAGTGTTGGGTCAGTGTTTTGTCTACTCTACTTTATTGAGACATAACGTACCCTCAGACTGCAGAGTTTCTACCCTATTGTGTCTTCTACTGGTTCTTGATTTAGCATAACTGGTTCCATTTCTTTTTCTTGGCATAAATTCTGTATAGATTTAAAATATTCTAGAAGGAAAGAGTATTTCCTCAAGAAACCTTTTGCTCTAAATTAAAGAACTCCTCTTCCTTTAGTAGCAGCTATTTAATTAGGTAATTAGAACAATCTCATTACATGGCCACCAAGTCTTTATAAACAGGAGCTTGTTTAACGCAAGTATCAAAGCACTTTTAAATTCTGTATTTCTTTTTATGTTTGTTGAGGTTATTAGCATTATGCCCTCTCAGAAGGGTAAAGTATTGTGAAACTTACCGGTTGTGGCAGTAGAAGCAAGGCAAACATGATTGGAAGGCAAAATGCTGAAATCTACTGGCTGAGAGAAATAACTGCATTATTATCCTACTCTTTGGTTTACAAGGGTGAATGTTATGCATTGGTCAGGAATTGCACACAGCTTTTTGCTTTCTTTATACATTCTTTATATATTACAATGGAAATTATTTTTAAAGAAAAAGAAAAAATATTATTCTAGATAGAATTTTCCTTTATCATCATGTCTTTTGAGAAGATAATGGGAGGCTACCTTGAAACAAATATACTTAGATTTATCTTTTATAATATAAATGTGACCATTAAAAAAAAAAAAGGGTTCCAGGAATTTGTTCCTATATCTTTTTTTTTTTTTTTTTTTTTTTGCCACTAATGTAATTTATATCCTTAAATGAACATGGAATAGTTTTCATATAAGATAATCAGAAATTTCTGATGGTGAGCAGTTATGTAGAACTAAGAGCAGAGTCCCTAAAAATATGCTTTCAGATAATTATACAGCATTCAGGTAAGTCTAGTAACATTAGAAAATGAAGATAACTGGTAAAATATAAAGTTGAATGTCAAAGTTATGTATTATGTTTTTGCTTCCATTATTAAGATATTAATCCCACTGCCAAATAAACATGGTTTTTTTTCTTTTTTTGAGACGGAGTCTCACTCTGTCGCCCAGGCTGGAGTGCAGTGGCATGATTTTGGCTCACTGCAGCCTCTGCCTCCCAGGTTCAAGCAATTCTCCTGCCTCAGCCTCGCAAGTGTCTGGGATTACAGGCGTGAGCCACCAAGCCCAGCTAATTTTTGCATTTTTAGCAGAGAGCGTTTTGTCATGTTGGCCAGACTGGTCTCAAACTCCTGACCTCAGGTGATCCGCCCACCTCAGCCTCCCAAACTGCTGGGGTTACAGGTGTGAGCCACCACACCCCGCCTATTTTTCTTAAAATGAGATTGTTTTGTTAGATAAAAACTTGTTGGCCTTCATAATTATGAAGAAATACATAATGGGTTATATTTAAGGTGGCTTAGTTTTTGGTCCTGTGTTGGTTGTAGTATATTTAGTCTTGTAAAATTAAGTCTTCATTGATTGTATTGATTGTTCTTTTTTTAGTAAACAAATGGAGACTAATTTGAGCTAGGGATTTTTTTTTCCCCCCAGTTTTGGCTTGCTTTGGCTAGTTGAGTTTTGTTGCTTTTAAGTGAGTCTACTACAACATGTCATTTCAACACACCATTCCATATTCAAAACTAAAATATGGGCTAATTCACAGCATTTTGTCTTTAAAGAATATAATATATTAAATAAGATCGTAAGCCAGTGTATTTGGAATTGGAAAAGGGAATCTGGAACTTAGATCAAATCACTTTAAAGGAAATTGGCCAAACTAATAATGTCTGTTAAAATGACCATATGAATGAATGCGTACACGCACACACACCTGCTTCTGTAGATTTGACCTGTACAATGTGTGGGGAAAAACTAATTAAATTGACGTCATTATGAATATGAGTTTAGAAACTGTGTACAATGAATTTAAATAAAGTTTTATGTTATATGTTCATGAACTTACATCATAGTTGGAAAAAAGAATAGGGGAAAAATGTAGCTTATATAATATTACCTTTTTTTCCCCACAATGGTGTTTTAGTTATCCCTTAAGTTTAAAATTAATGCAGCTTGTAAATAGGATTCTCAATTATCCCGTTTCAGTTTTTAAGCTTTCAATAGGAGGCAGAAATAATTCCAGTTGCCACTTCTGTAAATAGACGTTTAGCACTATTTAAAATAGCTTATCTGTGGCATTGTATCAAGTGACTATTTGTAATACAAATTTTTCATTTTACTCAATTGACCCAGATTCCAGTCTAAACCTTTACTAATATAGATCCATATATGGAAATACACATACACATACACACGCAGAATCAAAGATGACGTAACTGTGACTCAGTACACTAAGACATCTCTTTGCAGTAGACAGTAAAGGTAACTCCATCACCTGGATTGTTTCAGTTAAAATACAAAATGACAGTTGATTCTATATGAAACATAAAAACTAAAGGGAAGTTTTGTGAGTTAGTCTTGTTTCCTTGAGTCATCATACTGTAGTTTTTAAAGAATTGATAACTTATTTTCTGAATTTTTATTCTTTTATTCACATTTTTCATCCTGACCAGAAAAACGTGAGCATTCTCAGAAGTGACTTGTTTGTTTTTTCACAAATAGAGACCTATGCAAAAAATGCCATTGCTGCTTGCACTAGTTACTATCTTAGAATCCATCACAGAAAGCCCAAAAGATAGCACAACCTTTTGTACCTACAGTCTTAGATATTGTTAGATAGCCATTCAGTTTTCTTTGCATTGTGTATGAGATGAATATTTCTTGAGACTTTTTTGTTTGCTCTACTAAAGAAATCAACCAAGGGAAAAAAAATCCAAAAAACAAAACAAACAAAAAACACCCTCTAACTCATGTGAAGCATGCAGGGTGTTGTAATTTCAGTTTGCAAAGCGGTGTGATACAATGTTGCTGAGCCAAAAGCACACGATAGATTTAATGTAGCCAATTGTGTACTTTTGAAAAAAAGAGTAACTGTTCCCTGTGAGTTAATTTTGGATTTCTTCAAAATCTCTCTTTTAGGCTTTGTGCTGGATTCTTCCAGACAAATGCGTATTCCATGTGGGCCACTGTTCTGCTAAATGCTCTCAGTTCTCCTTTTGCAATCAAGATTATGTTGCTAAGGAGATTTTGCTTTTATTGCTGCCATTGATTTGTGTTAATACGTTTTGAATACCTCTCGGTATTCTTTCGTAGACAAGGCCAAAAGAAAAACTTCCCCGAGTTTCCCAATTTACATTACAAATGGAGCGGTGGTGTAATGAAGCCGATATAAAGTGGGCAGTTGAAAGGAAACTAAAGAAGGGCACTCAAGTGAGAAATGAAGAAATGTGCCGAGTGCAGTCTGTGGGCTGCCCTTGGTCCAGCTGCAGGAACTGGCTCTGGCCAGAGGTAGAGTGAGTGAGCACCTCCCTCTGCAAAGACCACCCACTTTTGGAGCCTAGGCTGGCACACCAAAGATTACCTCATTGATTAATACAGGGCTTGAAAATTTCTGAGGTGGCAAAATCACTTCTAAATCTCTTTTTTGAGTCCTTCCTAGAGCATGACTGAGGCCACACTTCCTGTGCCTTATGACCTGAAGTTGTAAAGGATAACCTATGGATGGACCAGTTCTTTTGGTTCTGAGGACTAGTGTATTTCAAATGTTGGAATGTATTCCTAGGTGAGGAGGCTATTAACTAGATTAAATTGGTTTTGGTTATATGCTTCTTACTTTGTGTCATATTTTAGACTCCAAAAACTGTCTTCCTACCAAAAAAACCCAAGTATTCCATCTGTGAGTGGAAAGAGACCAACTAGATGTGTCTTTAACCAGCGAAGTGGTTTGCTCAGGTTGCAGTGCATCGAGGTGCTAAAGAATAGCATGGGCCGGGCGCAGTGGCTCCTGTAATCCTTGCACTTTGGGAGGCCGAGGCAGGTGGATCGCAAGGTCAGGAGATTGAGACCATCCTGGCTAACATGGTGAAACCCCATCTGTACTAAAAAACAAAAAATTAGCCGGGCGTGGTGGCGGGCGCCTGTAGTCCCAGCTACTTGGGAGGCTGAGGCAGGAGAATGGTGTGAACTTGGGAGGCGGAGCTTGCGGTGAGCCGAGATCACGCCACTGCACTCCAGCATGGGCAACAGAGCAAGACTCTGTGTCAAAAAAAAAAAAAAAAAAAAAGAATACCATGGTAGCACAGTCATACCCTTTAATGGCTCACATTGTTCAAACAGCTTCATGCATATAACTTAAAGAGTTTTAGATATTTTAAGTTAGAAATGCCAAAAATATAAAAACCATGAAGAAAAATTTCTATAGAAGTTAGGGAATTAAAAATCGATCATAAGGGAAGCATCTCAGGTTTTTATTGCAGTATTTGGAGATGAAAAATGACTTTCTATTGACACGATTTGTTATTTCAGCAAAATAGAAGTCTGTCAGTCTAATGTTGGATGATCTGATAGTCTTTGCAAGAAATAATTGCAGAGAGTTTCTGCAATCACTGGGAAATAGAAATCTATAAAAACATCTGAAAAAGGGTGAGACTGGGCCACTGCCTAGGGGGATAGCCCTGTTGTTTCTATGGAACAGGAAAAAAAAAAAAAAAAAAAACTCTGAAAAGGAAATTCTTAATTCCTGTATTTACAGTGCCTTTTTCAGTAGGTTTTTCCTGCAAAGGGTGCTTGTCAGTTACTTTTCTTTAATGGATAAAATCTCAATTTCCAGGCCAAATGTAACTTTTTTTGGTCTTATATCTTGATTTACTTGTACTTAAGAGGTTTTTTCTCCCTGTAATATTTTTAAAGCTTTTAAAATTAACTTCAGCTTAAAGACAATATAAGTATGAATTTCTGTTTCCAGCCTTGTAGTTCTGACTGTATTTGTCAATGGTTTCTATATTAACGATAGCATTGTTCCATTGTGTAATCCTAAAGTTAAAAATTCTAAGAATGAGAAAAACAGCTATGAATAAATTATAAGTGAAAGATAGAAAAAACACATATTTCTATACTAAATATTGAGAGCTTTGTATTTTTCAAGTTGGAATCAATATATTGAGAACTGACTTTAAATTTTAAAACTCTTATGCTGAGAAACCCTGACAGGTAGGTAAACCCGTTTGTCTACATAAGATGTTAGCAGTGTAGTATTCTGCACATCAAGCATGTTACAAAAACTCTAAGTTATTCTCTGAAGATACATAAGTTTTACTAGAGATATTCTAGATTTATTAGTCCTGCAAAGCCAGCTTTTTATAGTCTTCTGTTTGTAACATATCTGCTGGATGGTAATTTCTGCCGTGATCATCTGACCAGTGTTTCTTCTATATGCATTTTAGAGCAAAGATGAACTAGGTCATCTATAAACAAATGCATTACATGTTTTAAATCTGTCTATCAAAACTGTTGACAGGTGTGTCAAGAAAGAGCTCTGAAGAAAGCGTTGGGGAGGAGGATGGGAGAGGCATTTTTTGTTAGTTTGTTTCCCAAATTCTGTTAGCATTGGGTCTTGCTTCTAAGCTATAGGCCACATCCATTTAAAAGAAGGTGGAGTCTCAGAGCTGGAAGAAACCTTGGAAGTATCTAGTGGAGATGTGCATAAAATCAGCTGGGAAGTTTTTTGTTTGTTTGTTTGTTTATTTATGAGAGTCTTGCTCTGTTGCCCAGGTTATAGTGCAGTGGTGTGATCAAGGCTCACTGAAGCCTCCATATCCCAGTCTCAAGCAATTATCCCACCTCAGCCTCCCAAGTAGCGGGGACTACAGATGAGCACACCATGCCTGGCTAATTTTTAAAGATTTGTTTAAGAGACAGAGTCTCACTATGTTGCCCAGGCTGGTCTTGAACTCCTGGGCTCAAGCGATCCTCCTGCCTTGGCCTCTCAAAGTGTTTGGATTTACCTGCTTGAGTCCTTTGCTGGCCCTTTAAACAAATTGTAACATACTATTCAAGTATCTAGGTTTTAACAGGGTCAGCTCCTTTGTTTTATCTTCCTCTTCAGTTAAAACCATTCTCCAGTTGATTTTGAATGATTTAATGAATGTCATTTTGATCTTGATACAAATGCATTCCAAAACTGTAATTTTGATGAGTAAATTAGAATTTTAATATGGGCTTAATTGTTTTTTTTTTTGCGACGGTGTCTCAGTTTGTCACCCAGGCTGGAGTGCAGTGGTGTGATCTTGGCTCACCACAACCCCTGCCTCCCGGGTTCAAGCAATTCTCCTGCCTCAGCCTCCTGAGTAACTGGGATTACAGGTGCCTGCTACCACGCCTGGCTAATTTTTTAATTTTTAGTAGAGATGGGGTTTCACCATGTTGCCCAGGCTGGTCTCAAACTCCTGACCTCAGATGATCCACCCACCTCAGCTTCCCAAAGTGCTAGGATCACAGGCGTGAGCCACTGTGCCCAGCCCAGTAGTTTGGTTTTAAAACTACACTTGGCTCTACCCTCCACGTTAGAATTGGGAGGAAGGAAAGAAGACCATGTATATTTTCAATATTTTTATCAATTATATCTTCCGGCTGGATGTGGTGGCTCACACCTGTAATCCTAGCACTTTGGGAAGCCGAGGTGGGAGGATTACTTGAACCCAGGAGTTCAAGACCAGCCTGGGCAACATAGCAAGAACCTGTCTCTATTCTTATTTTTAAAATTTAAAAAAAAGATATTTTCCCTTACCTCTCTAACCTAATTTTATAATGACAATAAGGCTTAGGAAGTTTATCACTTATCTTCCATTGCAGGTTGTTAGTGATTTTTAAAAATCCCAAAAGTGATCATTTAGAATCCTTGTAAGAAAGCATGACCACAACTGGCTCACTGTAACTGAAAGAGCATCGCCTATGCCTGGGGAACTGAAAGGTAAATTGTTGGATTCCAGCCACTCAAAAATTGTTTATCTGTCTCTGTAAGTGGTTAAGTTTTAGTTCTATCTACTGCCCAATCTGAGAACTGTGACTTAGACATTTAATTATTTATTGCTTGTCCGTGTGAAAACATTTAGAATGGCTGGCAGCCTACCAGACCCCGAGTTAAACATTCTACAGCCTGACTAGACTGTCGGGTAGCCAACTTCACATCAGATTAAACACATTCTCTTCATGATGAATAGCTTGGAACCTAAAAACTTAATTTCGTTACAAAAAGTGCAAGGGGTGTGTTGTTTTCTAAATTAAAATTATTTTATGTTTTACTGCCACCGATCCAATTGTGGTTGTCAAATGTATTTTCTTTGGTGCTGGTAGGATGGAAGGGAAAGGGACAATGAGGGACTTTTGGGACTAATAAAATTTAAAAAAGGACTCCTACAAGGCTGGACACAGTGCAGCCTAGGGATGAACGGTCATGAATTTTGTACTGAAAAAATTTACATTTCATTAACATTTTAAATTACAAAGGCAGGTCTACAAATACCGATTTGTGTGTTTGTGTGTGTGTGTGTGCTCATTGCATTTTCCAAGCAAACAAGTGAATAATGTGCTAACTGTATCCTTTGTTTTTTTATTTTTGATTTCTCTTTTTATTTTAAAACGTAAGCTGTGATGTGTAGTGACATTAATTTTAGTAAAACCTACTTTACGTTCTCTATAGATAATATGCACATAAAGTCTACGTAATGTTTTCTTATGTAATAAATGCTTTGGGATAATGAAGGGTACTTCGAGCATCATTCCTCAGCTGTTTAGTAAACCAGCTCTACAGAGACTTGCCTTTCTAATTCTGCAGCTACATGGGTAGAAATTAATCTACTTGAAAATGAATTAGCAATATAAAAATGTAATATTTTATGATTAATATTAACTAGAAATTAAGACTGAATTATTCAACTTCAGTTTGCCATTCTTTGAAACAAGTTATATTTTGGGAAGTTCTGTGAAGTTAGAAAAAGTTTGAAAGTGTGGTGCGGGAAATAGTGGCTGACTAGTGTAATGAATTGAAACGTTGGAATCAAGAACTCTATGCCCAAGGGACCTGGCTGTCCGCAGGCTGTCATTTGAGGGTAAATGACAAGCAGGTGCCTGAGAAATGACAGGAAAGGCCCTACTTTTGGTCATTGGCATCAGTACTAATAACCTTCTGGCTTTAGACCATGATTGAGGAATATATTTTCTGCGAGCACAATTGTGTATCATATAAATTTCAAGTGTGTTAACTAGTAGCAGAAAACTACAGTATCTAAAATTGTTTTTGCTGACCAAATGCCTTTTGACCAGAATCCCCCATTTAAGAGCTTGTCATTGTGCAGTTTGAAAATTTAGCTACTTAAAAAAAAACTTTAGATATATTTTTGATAAAACTATAAAATATACTTGAAAAATCACAAAGTTTTAAACACTTTTATAAGTGTACTTTTTGCTTTATTGAATGCCTGGAGCAGTTTCAGAAACTTACATAGTTTGGGAGTTCTCAAAGAAACAGCCATCAATGACGAATATAGCCTTTTGATGTTCCAGAGTACCGCACTCTGACAGTTGTCTTTCTTACACTGTCTTCTTCCACCACTATGGTGTCCCTATAATTATGCTTCAAATGTGCTGTCATTTTTGAATGCTACATTTTCACACATGAGTGGATAGACATGAACAGTGTTTTGGTTCTTTCCTTTGTTTCCCCTATTGAACTACTTTTTTAGTAAGTCCATGTTAATTAAAATTCTAATGTTCTCATCAAAATTGCATTTTTGGAATAAATTTGTATCAGGATCAAAATGACATTAAATCATTCAAAATCAATTAGAGAATGGTTTTAATTAATTGAACAGGAAGATGAAGTAAAGGAGCTGACATTGTTAAAACCTATTTACTGATAATTTAATAGTATGTTAAAATTTGTTTAAAGAGCTGGCTGCAGTGATTCACGCCTGTAATCCCTGCCCTTTGAGAGGCTGAGACAGAAGGATCGCATGAGCCACAAGACCAGCCTGGGCAACACAGTGAGACCCCATCTCTAAAAAAACTTTTAAAAATTAGCCAGGCATGGTGGTATGCGCCTGTAGTCCCAGCTACTTGGGAGGCTAAGGTGGGAGGATCCCTTGAGCCCAGGAGTTTGAGAGCAGCCTGGGCAACATAGGGAGACCCCATTTCTACAAATAAAAATAACATGTGAAAAAGCTGGGAATGATGGTGCATACCTGTGGTCCCAGCTGCCAGGAAGGTTGAGGCTGCAGTGAGCCGTGGTCACGCCACTGTTCTCCAGCCTGGGCAGCAATGAGACCCAGTCCCCCTGCCAAAAAAAAAAATATTTAGAGTATTTTGGGGTGATATATAAAATCATAACAGCTTAAAACGGAATACAACAAAAAAGACAATTTTTAAATAGTTAAAAGTGTTGGTGAGATAGAGGAAGTCAATCATAGTCTTGGAATAACATTTAGATTTCAGAATTTGAGTTTTTATGTTTGTTTTGACAAAATGGTTCTTTTGCTTTCTTCAACAAGAGGTTTAAGGCTTTGAACTTTTTGAAACTTTGATATAATTGTTGAAGTTTTTTAAACAAATCCTATAGAAATAGGAGACTGCTAATATGAACAAGATAGAACATACTATTACAGCAAATTTATTTACTCACAAAAATTGCTTTTCCAAGGTAATCTTTTTCAAAAACTTACTGACCTTTTAATGCCAAGTGTGTTTTCTTTGTCCCTAGTTTTAACAGTTTTAAAATACATGATTAACCTTTTTTCCTGAAACTGAAAGGAATCTGGACCAATTTTTTTAATCTATGCTTAAAAGCCACTCTTTTGATATGTTTTTCTTCATAGGACAGCCCATTATATTTAAATAGATAAATTGTCTCAGTTATTTCACACTAGCTGTATGACTTTATTTCTGTTATCCCCAGCAACTACATTTTTAGCTTTAAAGAATATTTTTATTGCTTTTGCATCAATTTCAAGTTTCAATATACAAAAGAGAGTAGTAACTAGTTTCTATTCTCTTCAGTCTGCTTCCCCAAGTAATCATTCTACTGTGAGGTGTTTTGTTTTTGGTATTGGCATTTTGGTATTAGGATTCATTATTACTAGTTATCAAGGAGACTCATTATTACACTGTGTCCCCTAATCATGTATAACCAGTGGCCTGGCAAAGCAGAAGACGACTTCCTCAAAAAACAAACAAAAAAATCGTAGTTTACTTTAAGAGTTGACACTGCTGTAACCCAAAGACCTATTGAACTTACATTGCTGGTTGAGAAGCACACATCCAAAAAATCCAGTTATCTTCTGATCCACAATAAATTTTTGGAAAATAATCTGAAAACCAATTGTCCTCCATTATGACTAATGCACAATTTATTAAACTTAGATCTTTTGAGTGCAGTAACAGAACTAGAAATGTGTTACTGTGTTACTCTGTTCTCGTACTGCTATAAAGAAGTACCTGAGACTGGGTAATTCATAAAGAAAAGAGGTTTAATTGACTCATAGTTCCACAGGCTGTACAGGAAGCATGACGGCTTCTGCTTGGCTTTTGGGGAGGCCTCAGGAAACTTATGGCAGAAGGCAAAGGGGAAGCAGGCACTTCCTACATGGCGAGAGCAGGAGGAAGAGAGAATGAAGGGGGAGGTACTACACATTTTTATAAACAACCAGATCTTGTGAGAACTCACTATTACCAGAATAGCAAGGGAAAAATCTGCCCCCATGATCCAATCACCTCCCACAAAGCCCCTCTTCTAACATTGGGGATTACAGTTCAACACGAGATTTGTGGGGGAACACAGACCCAAACCATACCAATTACTAAAGAAATTGGAGACATTTGAATTTGGTGAAGAAATGGTCTAAGGTCTAAGCTTGGCCCAATCTCGGGCATCATGCCAAGTATAAAGGATAGCAAAGAGAATAATGCCTTTTGGTTTCTAAAGAGTTGAGGCTGGAGGAATAAGCATGTAACATGGTATGAAAAGTGCTAATAATCAAGGGAAGTAAGTGATAGGGTGGATCTTCAAAGGAGCAATATATTTGGGGTGGAAAGGTCATCGGTTGCATGGGTTGAAGCTTAACACATGAAAAGGCTGTGTTAAAAAAGTACTGATGATTTCTGTATGATTGGAAAATATGGGGAGATGGTCTGGTACAAAATACCTGTTTAATGAATTGTGCAGAAGCATCAAGAGATAAGGTCAGAAAAGGGAGAAGGGACAAGTGTATCATGCTGAAATTTTTTTAACTCTAGCCTGAAGCTATTGAAAGATTTTGAGAATGTGAGTGGACCTGGTCAAATCTGTCATTGATGAAGCTCATTCTGACCCTGAAATAAGCCAAAATTAGCAAGCTCCAATGTTAATTTGTTTTAACCTGTAAAGCTAGCACGTAAAAATTCCTTAAATAAAGAACTCAACTGTTTCACTGTTTAGCAATGAGACCAAAGAGTATGTAAGATGGAAGGAATAGAGGTATAGAAAGACTGTTTTGCCCTTTGTGAAACTGAAAGACTAGCCTACTAACAATTCTAAATAATTATCTGGAACATTATCAGGGAATCTCACTGGGGTCAGACTGGAATCTAATTCTGGTTCTGCCACTCTCTAGCTGTGTGGCTTTGGAAATGTTACTTAACAGCTCTGTGCCTCCATTTCCTCATTTGTAAAATGGATTTGTTAATAGTACCTGTTTCAAGAAGTACTTATGAGGATTACACAATATAATGCATATATTCCACTGGTAATGCCACTCAACACAGGAGACCACTAGGAACACACAAGGAGTTGAACAAAGTTGAGTTTTTTTGTTTGTTGAAACTAGAGATACATTGTGGGGATTCCTGAGTGCTGGAAAGGCCTTCTTTCAGGATTTGGGCTTGTGATGAGTGATTTGGGAAGGATTCAAGCAAGAGTTTGCACTGGATTTCGATTCTGTAAGGAAGTGGGGTAATTTTATGATTGGTCTGAATAGATCTCATTTAGGAGGTGGGAGACACGAAGCTAAGTTAAAGCCGTAATTTGTAAAGAAGCAGCAGTCACTCATATTTAGTATTTTGTGCTTTGCACTGCGACTTTGTTTTTGTCTTATTACACAAGATGTGAAGAGGTCTTTTCTGTTTCATGATGGTCACAGAGTAACCTTGACTGATGGTCTTCTGTGAGATTGTTTATGTTCAACAGGAGAACACCAAGGCCTAGCTGGTAATAACAAGCCAAGTCCTGGATGCCAAGGGCTGCTTTTCTCTTTCTGTCACTTAGCACAATGCCTGGCATAAAGTTAAAGCTTAAGAAATATCCTAAGGAACAATTCTAAAAGAATTGAGCCCAGCTCTCACATGCATTCTGACCCTAAAATAAAGGCCAGTTTGGTCCATTTTTGAGATTAATATGACAGTGTTGTTTCAACTTCATTGGTCAGTACCTTCTTATTCCTTTTCTATATGGATAGATTTGCCTTATGTTTTAGATGTTTACTTTGAGTTTGTATTTTTCGTATTCAAAACAGATAAATCAGAATGTTAAACTTCTAACAACAGATTCTCTTTGAACGTTTTTACAAAAGTTTAAAAGTTTTAAAAATCTGTTTTCAACATCTCCCTAGGTCAGTCTTCACAGTGTTTATCACAACTGAACATAAATATTAAGTTTAGTTATTTGTAAAATATCTGTTTCTCCTGCTATACCATGAAAGCAGGTTCTTATCAGCCTTGCTATTATACCTTAGCGCCCAGTATGTGCCTGGCACAGACTGTTTTGAAGAAATGATTGTTGAGTAACTGAACGAGGAAGAGAAATTGTACTTGGAAAGTGGAGTTGAAAACTAACATGTATTGAGTGACTGTTCAATGCCAGGTCCTATTTTAGGCACTATACAAAAATTATAATTAAGTCCTCTCAGAAATTCTGTAAAGGAAGTATTGACTTAAGTTCAGCGACTTACCCTTCTAGGAATGGGTAAAGTCTGATTCCAGGTCTGTGTCATTCATCAAACATTTAATAAACACATATCTTGGGAATGTATCATAGCCTATCATTAGCAATTGCTTTTTTGTAATCATATCAACTTCATCTACTCTCTGTCATAGTCTCCTACCTGCGAGTCCCAACTTGTTTTAAGCACTGCTCCATCTCTTTACTCTGCGCTTACACCTAACAGCTGAATGGGGCTGGAGAAAAATCTAAAGCCAATGCTGACTAATTTCATTTTAAATCCATTACCACAAATTTCAAATAGGTACTACCCAAAGATCTTACTGTGCTTCACAAACATGTTTGTTCTCTTACTCTCCAAAATTACTGTGTCATAACTTCCCTCTTCAACTTTTTCCAACACCAGCCTCTGACTACTGGACCATTCCATCAGCATACAAACATTTTCTTCTGCCTCCCATTTGTAAACAAAACGACACCTTCCCTTGACCTCACATCTTCTTTTGCCACTTCTCTCACACCTTCACAGAAACCTGCTCAAAAATTTCCTCACATTTCCAGCTTACCTCTATGGACCCTAAAACTAGGTTTTGGATCCCACCATTCCCTGAAACTGCTCTTGTCAAGATTACAAACACCTCCACTTTGCCAAATCAGTCATCTCTCTCTTAACTCCTGCCGCATTTATTAAGTCCTCTTCATGCACTGTCTGTCTTTTCTTGGCTTCTTTAACAGCATGCTCTCCCAGTTTCTTGCTTCTTGCTCTATCCATTGGCTGTAGGTCTTCCTCTTAAGCCTTAAGTGTTGGTGTGCTCCAGGCTCAGGCCCAAGACTTTTCTGTTTTTCTACTGATCTCATCTAATTGCATGGTTTAGATACCATCTTATATACAGATTTATATTGCCAGTTCTGACCTTTCCACTGAGCTATAACTTTAGATACCTAAATGCCCACTTGACCGTTCGCTACTTGAATAATAAAAAGGTGTTTCATACTTAAAATGGCTAAAACAGTACTCTTGACTTTCTCCCTGTGAAATTGGTTCTTTTTTTCATTCTTCCTCATCTCACTGTATGGTCCTTCTCCTTTCACTCATATATTTCACTCAGACAAAAACCCAGGAGCTGTCATTTCTCCTCCATTTCCCATAATCTCATAATCTACTTCAAAAATACACCTGCAGTACATTAATTTTTCCTTCATATCCATCGCTTTTCCTTTTTTCTAAGTTTCCATTATCTTCTATCAGTTCTTACCTGAATTGCAATTGCCTCTTTAGCTGTTCTTCCAGTGTTCTACACAGTCTGGCCATTGCCTGCCTTTTGACATCATTTCTTATCATCAGTGTTCCACCCACTCCAGTCTGACTGCATTGTCTTTTTCGGTTATTCAGAAAGGCAAAGTTAGTTTTCCCATGGGGTTGTTTATTCATTGTTGTCTCTGCCTAGAATGACCCCCTCCTCTTAGGATTTCAGGTCTCAGCTCAAATGTCCCTTCTTCAGTGAAACTTTTCCCAACCTGCCAGTCTGAATGAGCTCTTCTGCGCTGTCACTGTGACATTGTATATTTTCTTCATTACACTTTTCACTATCTGAATTTCTTATTCATATTTTTGTCATTCTCTGTTAGAATACCAGCTCCATGAAATTGGGTGCCGTGTCTGGCCACCTTAACTTTCACCAGTATATTTCCAGAATCAAGAATATTGCCTGACACATGATAAATGCACCATAAATGTTTGTTCAATAAGTACATTTTATAATCATACTTGTTTTAATATAAAAGGGTTTTAACCCCACGACTTTAACCTGAGGAAAGTCATGTTTCTCCCATGGCCTTGTTTCTCCCATGGCTCTATGTGTGCGTGGCTTCACTGCCTTATTCCTTGCTTTGAGAAGCTTTGTCACTGCTTTCACCTATACCAGCCACTGCAAAAAAATAATAGCCCCCAAATCCCTTAGAATGAAAAGAAGGATAATAATGTCTTTGAATAAACATCAGGGAGGAAGTTCATCATTAAATCATCAATACAGGCCAAAACAAAAGATAGAGACATTGTCATGTTATGAAAAGAACTCCTCCCACACATGTGAGTATTTGGTTTGACCCTTGATTTAAATGAACAAGTATGCTTCCCTGATGTGGCTGATAAAAGGTAATACAGTATCATGATGAAGAGAGATGACACTGAGGCTCCAGTCTACTTTAAAAATATGTAAGTCTCTGATAGGTCATGATTTTAGACCACATACAGACTGTCCTATGGGGAAAACACAGGGAAGAAAAGCAGCATAAACATTTTTATCCTTTACTGTGTTTGTCCAAAGCAGAGTTAAGAGGGTAGCCTAAGAGTATAATACTTGCCTTTCCAACTACAGAATAATCTTTTCCTTTCTCCAAATTGTATAAAGTAGATTTTTTTTTTCAGTGAGTGAAACGATGAAACTTAGACTCACTTAAATGTATTTCCTAATGTAAGAATGTGTGTGCCAAGTAAATTTACTAAGCATTAGAACATGGAAAGCAGAGTATGATTAATACCCTCGTTTACCTCACTTTTTCCCCCATTTTCAAAATTTGTTTTCAAATATGGAAACTCTTCTGTACACTAAAATGATCTTAGGAAACAGGTAGCTCATGGTCTAAAGTTTAGCAGTTCATGATTAAGGGTTGCCGCAATCTAATCTGTTAATGCACTGACTTTTGCCATTAATTTTTACTAGGTCTCTGCTTCCGTACCTGTGGAGGTCAATATTGTTAAGATACAAAATACATGGTACCAAGGCATATTAGAAAAACTTTAAAAATTGGTTATTTGGATTTGGCCTACCCACTTGATTGTTATCTGTAAACAAATGATGTTGATATGATTTGGAATTTGACTATGCATTCAAAACAATGTTTTTGTCAAATGGGTTGGGTCATTCTAGAGAAAGAAAGAAAAAAAACAGACATTAACAATTAGTCATGAGGCTGAGTGTAATTCCAGCATGTTGGAAGGCTGACGTGGGAGGATCATTTGAGGCCAGGAGTTTGAGACCAGCCTGGGCAACATAGGAAGACCCTGTCTCTACAAAAAATAATTTAAAAAATTAGCCTGGCATGGCGGTGCATACCTGTAGTTCTAGTTATTTTAGAGGCTGAAGTGGGAGGATTGCTTGAACCCAAGAGTTTGAGGCTGCAGTGAGCCATGATCACACCACTGCACTCCATGCACTCCAGCCTCAGTGACAAAGTGAGACCTTGTCTCAAATTAATAATTCATGAAATTTTAGTTACAACAAAGCTGTTTTTTTCCAATAACGATGGAAGATTAACATGTTTTTCTTCTTTTTCAGTTATTTGCTCATTAATGAATTAGAATATACCAAAAGTAAATTAAAAATAATTCTGAGTGTCATTGTTACTTCTTACTTTAGTTAAAGAGCAGTGGAATTACCACTGTGCTGCAGACCAAGTCCTACTTGCTAAATACAGATAGTTAAAGGTGAAGGCTGAGCACGGTGGCTCACACCTGTAATCTCAGCACTTTGGGAGGCTGAGGCAGGCAAATCACTTGAGCTCAGGAGTTCGAGACCAGCCTGGAAAACATGACAAAACCCTGTCTCTACAGAAAATACAAAAATTAGCCAGCCATGGTGGCATGCTTGTAGTCCCAGCTATTTGGGATGCTGAGGTGGGAGGATTGCTTGAGCCCAGGAAGTCAAGGCTGCAATGAGCCAGGATCATACCACTGCCCTCCAGCCTGGGAGATAGAGAGAGACCCTGTCTCACAAAAAAACAAAAACAAAACAAAAAAACAAACACCAAAACTATAGTCAAAGCTGGAAGGGACCTGCTTATCCTGTGGCCTGGGCTTTAGCCATCTCTTCCAATACCAATTGCCTAGTGTTATTATGTAAAGCTAATTTGGCCAGCTCTGGTCCTTATTTTGCACTCATTCCAGTAAACCCAACCACTATGGCACTTAATACTGCCATTGTCAGTCAGTCTGCAGTATTGATTGACTGCCTTTAGAGCTCTCTTTTGTGTGCCTTGTCCACTCTTCAGTCACTGAGAGAGAGACCAAAGAACAGAGACCAACACCCTGTACTTGGCATGGCCATTAGCAACTCTGCTAAGGAGTCACTGGAGTTAGATGAATCACACTGTATCTAAGAGAGAAGACTCAGGGAGAAGGGCTTAGCACAACACAGAAAAGCTTTAAACACTCTTACCTTTGACTGGAATTACACACACACACACACACACACACACACACATACATACACACACACACACTAAGGCTTTCCCACAAAGCCATGATGCATCCTTAAAAATAACACACAGCTCTGAAAAGTGAATGTCGGGGGTGAAGAGAGCCCTCCTACACTCCTTTTCCTAGTGATGACAAGGTTGTGGGGGCATGGCTAACTGTGAGGAGCAGAAGATGAGAGGGAGATATCATTTTACTTCTTTGTACTGCAATAATAAAAAGAACAGATAGAATGGAATGAAGAGGCCAGGGGCGGTGGCTCATACCTGTAATCCCAGCACTTTGGGAGGCTGAGGCAGGTGGATCACCTGAGGTCAGGAGTTCGAGACCAGCCTGGGCAACATGGAGAAACTCCGTCTCTATTAAGAATACAAAAATTAGCCAGGCGTGGTGGTGGGCACCTATAATCACAGCTACTCGGGAGGTTGAGGCAGGAGAATCACTTGAACTTGTGGGGCGGAGGTCGCAGTGAGCCAAGATTGCGCCACTTCACTCCAGCCTGGGTGAAAAAGCGAACTCTGTCTCAAAAAAAAAAAAAAAGAATGGAGCGAAGAAGCCAGATTGAGTCTTCTTGCAATGAGGCGGAGTATACAATATTATTTTTAAAAATCAGTCTAGTGTTTCTGAAAACAAGGACACACTAGGAGGAAATGGTGGAGGAAAGGAGAACACAAAAGTGACACTGCCTATTTCTTCACGGGAACAAGGGCCACTTAGGCTGGGACGCTTTTCCTGAAAATGCAGACCATACAGAACAAGGCCATGTGACTAAGAATCCACAACAGAAACAAACACAAGACACATATGAGTTAGGAAAGTTAAGGAAGCAGTCCTTCCTTTCGGCCAAAACTGCCACCTTCCAGTAATTTGCCACAATGATGAACACAAAGAGGGAAGAGGAGAGGCACCGATATACATTCTCTAGGCCTTTTAGAAAACATGGACTTGTTCCTTTGGTCACAAATATGCGAATCTATAAGAAAGGTGATATGGTACACATCAACGGAATGGATACTGTTCAAAAAGGAATGCCCCACAAGTGTTACCATGGCAAAACTGAAAGTCTACAGTGTTCCCCAGCATGCTGTTGGCATTGTTGTAAACAAACAAGGGTAAGATTCTTGCCAAGAGAATTAATGTGCATATTGAGCACATTAAGCACTCTAAGAGCCGAGATAGCTTCCTGAAATGTGTGAAGGAAAATGATCAGAAAAAGAAAGAAGCCAAAGAGGAAGGTACCTGGGTTCAAGTGAAGCACCAGCCTGCTCCACCCAGAGAAGCGCACTTTGTGAAAGCTTGTGGGAAGGAGCCTGAGCTGCTGGAACCTATTCCCTGTGAATTCATGGCATCATAGGTGTTAATAAAATAAAATAAAATAAAATAAAATAAAATAAAATACCTCTGGCTGTAAAACAAAACAAAACAAAAAAATCAAAAAACAACAAAAAAGAAAGCAGTGGAGTGCATTTGTAGATTTGGTACATTAATGTGCCAGGCCCTCCATCCCACTTCTCTGAAAGCCTCTCTCCTGTGTGTGAGAGAGAAGGCATGGGGCAAGAAGGGGAAGGTCTTCCTTAAATAGCTGGTGGTAACATTGTCCTCAGCTCACCAAGAGAACTCTGAACAATGTGACTCCTATTAGAAATGACAACAAGTACCTATTGTTTAGGCTTAAACAGCTCTAAGTGTTTCTTTTAGAGATAATTAATTTAATTAAAATGGTCCCTGAAGCCAAACTGAGCTTCATATTGAGCACTATACACATTCCTTCCAAATTCCAGTACGAAGCTATTCAGAACTAGTAAGCTATCAGTCATGTAGCTCACATTTACTTCCACTGGAATGGAGGCCCTAGCACAGGGGCTGGGATAGGAGGCTCTTCCTGAGCTGGAGGGAGTAGCATTAGTTCTGATGCAGTTAGAGAAAAGATGATTTTTCATCTGTGGATTTAGTTCCAAAAATGATGTGGGCATTTTTTCCTTCATGGTAGTTTCAAGAAGAGAAATTTGGTTTACTGACTGCATCCAAATCAACCATCTACAGGATACCCTCAGCATGTCGGTGCTCAATAAATGAATGAATCAGTGGATAAATGGCCAGGCACAGTGGCTCACCCCTGTAATCCCAGCACTTTGGGAGGCCAAGTGACCTCAAGGCGGATCACTTGAGGTCAGGAGTTCTAGACCAGCCTGGCCAGCACTTTAGGAGGCTGAGGCAGGGGTGGATCACTTGAGGTCAAGAGTTTGAGACAAGCCTGGCCAACATAGTGAAAATCCGTCTCTACTAAAAATACAAAAATTAGCCAGGCATGATGGTGCACTGCTGTAATCCCAGCTACTCAGGAGACTGAGGCAGAGGTTGCAGTGAGCTGAGGTCGTGCCACTGCACTCCAGCCTGGGCAACAGAGTGAGACTCTGTCTCAAAAAAAAAAAAAAAAAAAAAAAAAAGATACATGAATGAAACCAACCTCTTTGGCCTAGAATAGATGAGCTTTTGGACCTGTTATCTTCTGGAGTCAGGAAGTAAATTGAGTAGAATTTGATGTTAGATCAAAACTACCAAGCTGTCATGTACCCCAAGAGGACACAATAAAATTCTGTGGCATTTGATGATGGTTTATTGACGGTAGATGCAGTTCAACATGTTTATTCCAAACCTTGAGGCAAGCGCACTGTAGGGAGGCCACATGGCCTGGCCATTTAGCAAGTAGACTGTGGAATCAGGAAGACTGGGCTCCTGGCTGTCTCCCTTTCTTGTAACTTGACTATAGGCCTATTTTTAAAACTTAGTCTGTTTCTTCATATATAAAATAAAGATAATATAAAACCTAACACATTAGATTTTTGTGAAATTTAAACTATGACATTCATTCAGCATGGACTGAATGCCTACTATGTGTCAGGCATTGTTCCAGGTGTTTGGGATATGTCAGTGAACAGAATACAGATCCTTGTCTTTGTGGCATGTACAGTCTAGTGAGGGGAGGGGGATGGGAAGCAAATAAAACACCATAACCATAAGAAAATATATATTAATATGTTAGAAGTTCTGTGTGCTAAGAAAATAGCAGTGCAGGGTAAGGGTTCCAAAGGCAGGGTTGGGGGATATGGGAGGCTGGTAGTGGGTTACAATTTTGTATAGGGGAGACAGGGTAGCCTCCATTGAGAAGATAACATGAGCAAAGATGTGAAGCTGGTGAGGGAGTAAGCCATGTGGATATCTAGAGGCAGCAGATTCAAGGCAAAGGGAAGAGCCATTACAAAGGCCAGAGGACAGGAGTATGCCAGGCATGTTTGACAGCAAAGATCAAAGAAGACAGAGTGGTTGGAGAGGCAGAAGTGAAGTAACTGCAGATCAGGTTGTATAGGACCTTGAGGCTATTGTCAGAGCTTGGTGTGAAATGGGGGAGCCCGTCTAACTAATCATTTAACAGATTGATGTGGGTGGGTGGCTATGGGAGGTTTGTGTTGTTGATCTAACTCTGTGAATGATTGGGTGAAAATTGACGATGCAGGAAAGAGGAGAATGTGCTTGAGTATGAGAGGGGTTGGTGCCAGGGACTCACGGGGAGTTTTCATAGGGACTAGGCAGGAAGGCTGAGAGTGTGGGTACAGTGACTGGTAGGAGAGTATGTGGTTGTGGGAGTCTGTGGAGGTTTTCTTCTGCTTCTCTCACTTTTCTTAGAGAAATAGGTAGCATAGTAATCACCTAAGAGTAAGTGGGGAAAGGAGTATTCTTGAGGGGAAGAAGGAAGTATGAGCTTGTTCTCTAGGAGAACAGGAGAGTGAATGGATGACGGGAACCTCATCCTGCTGTGAACCTCATGCCTGGCTATGAATGCCAGGCAGCATTAAGGGCCCAGTTAAGGGTTAATGACTATGAACTCAAAACGAGATCAGTCAGCATGGTTTTCACCAGACATATTCAACCATTCCAGTGCAGGGAAAGAGGTGGGTTTCACTAGGGTTGTGTTTTGCTAAACAAATAAGTCAAAGCCAGAGAAGGGCAAGGGATTTGAGGGATTCTGAAGTGAGTATTTACAGCGTAATAATTGACCAAAGCATTTAAGTCAGGTAATTATAAAGAGAAGATAGGACCTCAAGTGCAAAGTGGGAGAAGGACCAATGGTGGAGAGACCCTTGGTTTAAAAGGTTTGGAATTGGGGTAATAGAATTAGTGAGCTGGAAAGATAGCAGGTGAGGTCAGAGTGGAATGTGTCAAATCAAAGTTATGAAAATGCATCTAAAATTGTAGGACAATATGTGGTGCAAAGCAAATGCCCAGTAATTAATGACTATTATTAGGGATTCATCAAACTTGTTATCCAGAACCCTTGAGACCAGATTTGTTTTGTAACTTAGAATTCTTCAGACTGTAGAAAAGCTTCATGGTGTATATACACCTCCATGGAGGTCCTGGAAAGTTTTCTGTAATCCAGCACATCAGCGTGTCTTCAGGAAAATGTATGAATATTCATATTAAGTAGGATGGATAGCCTCATGTTGGTGTAGGGCACGTTTTGCTGTATAAGTTAGGCACTAAATTTTTAAAAAACAAAACTTTGGATTTTAAGATTTCGACTTTGAGATTTCAGAATTGCAACAAAAAAAGACGAACCTGTACTGACACTTTCACTAAGCATCGTGAACTTAGGGGAAATACTTCATCTCTCTAGAGGACTTTGAGTTTGGAAATTTCTGAACTACTTCCCTGCTCAACATTTTATGATTCCTTGATACCCTTCACTGGACTCAATTCCCCATAAGACAACTGAATAAAGAGGTTGGGCATCCTTAATATGAAAACCCCAAATCCAAAATGCTTGAAAATCTGAAACTTTTTGAGTGCTGACATGACACCACAAGTGGAAAACTTCACAGCTGACCTCACATGATGAGTCGAAGTCAAAACACAGATGCACAACACACAATTCCTTCAGTGTCCCCGAGCAAAGAAACACCCTCCCAGGCCCTTTAATTGTGATGTATATTTTCTAGGCATGCCCAGATTCCTTCATGCAAGCACACCCACAAAAGGTAATAACATGGCATGTGTGCAGGCCAGATATGCCAACAGCAGGATCCCCATGATGCCCCATATGGGACCAAGACCCACGTGCATTACTTACTTTATTTTTGCTTACTCTCTGTAAAGATATTGTTGAAAATATCAAAAAGCCCTACAGATACCCCTATGGGTAACAGTGGTAAGAGAAAGAGGAAGAATATTTATCTATAGCACAGAGAGTCAAACTATTGGACAAACTGGACAGTGGTATAAGTGTGAAACATCTTACAGCAGTGTGGTGTTAGAATGACCACCCTCTATGACATGAAGAAACAGGACTGTTGAAGTTCTATGCTGAAAGTGATGAATAGAAGTTAATTAAAAATAGAAAAACACTGCATAAAGCTAAAAATAAAGACCTCAATCATGTATTGAAAGAGTGGGTTGTCAGTGTTGCAGTGAACAAACACATGCCACTTCATGGTATGTAGATCATGAAACAAGCAAAGATCTGTCACGATGAATTGAAAATTGAAGAGAACTATGATTAGTCAATAGGCTGGTTGCAGAAATTTAGGAATAGACATGGCATTAAATTTTTAAAGATTTGTGGTGATAAAACTTCTGCTGATTGTGAAGCAGCGGAGCAATTCATTGATGAGTTTGCCAGCATCAGCTGGATGCAGTGGCGCATGCCTGTAATCCCACCTCTTTGGGAGGGTGAGGCAGGAGGATTGCTTGAGCCCAGGAGTTTGAGACCAGCCTGGGCAAAATAGGGTGACCCAATTGCTACAAATCTTTTTTAAAAAAATTAGCTGGGTGGTGGTTCATGCCTGTAGTCCTAGATACTCCAGAAGCTGAGGCTGGAGGACCACTTGAGCCCAGGAATTTGAGGCTACGGTGAGCTCTGATCATGCCACTGCACTGCACTCCTACCTGGATGACAGAGTGAGACCCTGTCTCTTAAAAAATAAAAAACAAAATAAAATAAAACACATGAAAGTGTATCAGTTTGACAAGGTCATTGCTGATGAGAGTCTTATCCCAGAAAAAGTCTATAATGCTGATGAAACATCTCTGTTTCGGCATTATTACCCCAGAAAGACTCTGACTACAGCTGATGAGGCAGCTCCTGTAGGAATTCAGGATACTAAGGATAGAATAACTGTGCTGGGATGTGCTAATGCAACAGCCACACAGAGTGTAAACTTGCTGTGATAGGCAAAAGCATGCACACTTGATGTTTACAAGGAGTGAATTTCTTACTAGTCCATTATTATGCCAACAAAAAGGCATGGATCACCAGGGACATTTTTTTCTGGCAGTTTCTCAAATATTTTGTACCAGTGGTTCATGCACACCGCAGAAAAGCTGAACCGGATGTCCACTCAAAGATCTTGTTATTCCTTGACAACTGGTCTGCTCATCCTTCACCTGAGATCCTCAGCAAAAATGTTTATGTCATATACTTTCTCACAAAGATGACTTTATTAATTTAGCCATATGACCATGCTATCCTTAGATCAATAAACTTTCTGAACAGCATGCTAGCAATAGTGAACAGAGGCGTGGCTGTGGAAAGTTTTCAAAAGGAGTTTAGCCTGAAGGATACTATATATGCTATTGCCAGTGCTTGGAACACAATGACTAAACACATGGTTGGGCATGTCTGGCACAACTTCTGGCCTGCAACTGTGTTCAGTGATGATGACGAGCAAGGTGACAAGTTTGAACGATTCTGTATGTCAAGTGAGAAAAAAAATGATGTCTGGCCTTCTTACATATGCAAAAAATACACCTTCGGAGTCCATTAGTGAAGCTGGAAGAAGTTTTTTTACTTTCTTCTTATATTAAAGAAGTTTTTTCGTTTTGGGGGTTTATTTATTTATTTATTTATTTTGAGACAGAGTCTTGCTCTGTCTCCCAGGCTGGAGTGCAGTGGCTCGATCTCAGCTCATTGCAACCTCCACCTCCCAGATTCAAGGGACTCCCCCTGCCTCAGCCTCCCAAGTAGCTGGGACTGCAGGCACCCGCCACCATGCCTGGCTATTTTTTGTGTTTTTAGTAGAGATGGGGTTTCACAATATTGGCCAGGCTGGTCTCAAACTCCTGACCTTGTGATCCGCCCGCCTCAGCATCTCAAAGTGCTGGGATTACAGGCATGAGCCACCACACCCTGCCATTTTTGGGGTTTTTGAGATGGAGTCTCCCTCAGTTGCCCAGGCTGATCTTGGCTCACTGCAACCTCTGCCTCTCTGGCTCAAGCCATTCTCGTGGCTCAACCTCCCAAGTAGCTGGGACTACAGGTGCATGCCACCATGCCCGGTTAATTTTTTTGTGTGTGTTTTTAATAGATATGGGGTTTCACCATGTTGGCCAGGCTGGTCTCAAACTCCTGACCTCAAGTGATCCTCCCACCTCGGCTTCCCAAAGTGCTGGGATTACAGGTGTGAGCCACCATGCCTGGCCTATTGAAGAAGTTTTGTTTTGTTTTTGACACAGGGTCACACTCTGTTGCCCAGGCTGCAGTGCATTGGTGTGATCATGGCTCACAACAGCAGCAACCTCCTGGGCTCAAGCGATTCTCCCACCTGAGCCTCCCAAGTATCTGGGACTACAGGTGCGCACCACTACACCTAGGTAATTTTTGTATTTTTGGCAAAGACGGGGTTTCTCCATGTTGCTCAGGCTGGTCTCGAAGTCCTAGGCTCAAGCAATCCGCCTGCCTCAGCCTCCCAAAGTGCTGAGAAGACAGGCATGAACCACCATGCCCAGCCTGAAGAAGTTTTTGACATCGATAATGAGGTTCCAGTTGTTCATTCACCACCTGATGGTAGAATAACCAAAATGGTTCTGAATCAAGGTAATTGTCATAATAGTCATAAATTTGATTTTGTTAACACTACAGAAAAAGTGCCTATAGACAACATGGTGAAAATGTGTAATGGGCTTATTGAAGGACCAGAGCAGCGTGCATTCATTCAAGAACGAGAAATCATGACAGTTTACAAAAGCAAAGAGACTTCTGAGACAGCAACCGTTGTTAATGAGGCAGAAGAGTCTAGAGGAAACATTTTTAAAAGCCATTCAGCAGAATGCCTCCTAGTCCCTAGAAGACCCACTTCCTGGTCCTTCGACTTCTTCTGATGTTTCTTCTCACCTAAAAATATAAAACACAGTGGACAGTAACCTTTTAATCACAACACAGCATCATAGGTGGAGGCTGAAAGCCTGCTGTTATTCGTTGCTACTGTTGTTTAGCAGCTGATGCAGGTGTTCTAGTGAAGCTACTGTGCTGCTGAGTTACCCTGAACATATTATTTTTTAACTGTATTAATGGGATGTTGTTTTTTTACTGTTAAGTACTTATGTGTGAATAAGTGAAAATGATTGTTAATTTGTAGCATATAAATTCAAAGTCAGGAATGAGGATGATGTCAAACAACCACAGATTGTCCACATGAGTGGCTGAGATAATGACACCTTTGCCATCTGATGATTCAGTGTACACAACTTTGTTTCATGCGCATTATTAAAATAGTGTATTAAATGAGCTTCAGGCTATGTGAATAAGGTATATACAAAACATAAGTGCATTTTGTGTTTAGTTTTGGGTCTCATATCTCATTATGTATATGCAAATGTTTCAAAATCCCCCAAAATCCCAAATCCAAAACTCTTCTGATCCTATGTATTTAGGAAAAGGGATACTCAAATTGTGTTAATAAATGAGCTTATTTTGATTGATTATTATAGTCCTGTTTAAACCGATACTAACAAAAGAATTTGGAAACTTCCTTTTTCATATTCAAAGCTAACAAAAAACATAAGTCAGTCACAGGTAATTCAGCATCTATCAAATTTGGTGAAACCTTGTAGGTGAGATAAATTACAAGAAGGTCAGGCTAACTTAATACAACTTAATACAAAGTTAAAAGGAAAGGGCTTTTAAAAAGCTGCATTGTGTAATTAAATTCAAATTTATTTTTATAGTGGCTGTTTCCTGGTAGATGTTAAGCCACAACTTGTTTTGATGACTAGATGAGGTTGATTTTTAATTTTATGCATAATATAATTTGCATTTAGTGTGCTTACAAAATGCTGAAAAAAAAGTGTCCTTGAAGTAGATTAGGTACATCTGCTTTTGGTTGCTCTATTAGTTATCTCAGCAAATTATTTCTTTGTAGATGCAGCAAAGGTAAATGTCAGCAAAGCTTTGTCCAATTATCACATATTCCTCAGGGAAGCTTTCCACTATGGAATTCACTTTCTAAAAGTAAGCACAATTGTAAAAGATGGAGCAAAATCTCAAATACTAAGAAATAGGATGTTTTGCATATCTCAAATTACCATTGCCACTTGAATTAATGACTTGTTCTTCAAATTATTTTACACAATGGCTTTTCTCTTTCCGGATGTTCTCTTACCATCCTTTCCTTCCTTTTTGCCTGGCTAACTGTTATTTATTCTTTAATATCCACCTTAGGTGATAACTTCTTAGGGAAGCCTTTCCTGTTCCCACCCCAATCCCATTCCCAAAACAAGAGTGGGTGCCTTCCTAAATGCTCAGAGGAATACTGTGTTCCCCCATTGTAGTAGCCATACCTGTAGCGCCCAACAGCTTGTCTCCATCTCTCACTGGGCCATCTTGAGGGGAGGGACCCTGTCTGTCTCACACCACATTGCTTCTCTGGATCCTATCTGTGTTAGACTAATTAAAGATGAAGTTTATCATTCCAGAAGTAGGCCTTTGCACTGCAAACCCAGGACTGGGTAAAACAAAGCAAGCTCTCATCCCTCTCCTTGTGAGGTCTAGAAGAAAAGGAAAAAGGTAGATTCTTGGCAGGAGAGAGAAGTTAAGAATGATAGTTTCTCGGACCGGGTGTGGTGGCTCATGCCTGTAATCCCAGCACTTTGGGAGGCCGAGGCAGGCAGATCACCTAAGGTCAGTCAGGAGTTTGAGACCAGCCTGGGCAACATGGTGAAACCCCGTCTCTACTGAAAATACAAAAATTAGCCAGGTGTGATGGTTGGCACCTGTAATCCCAGCTACTCAGGAGACTGAAGCAGGAGAATCACTTGAACCTTTGTGGTGGAGGTTTTGAGCTGAGATCGTGCCATTGCACTCCAGCCTGGGCAACAAGAGCAAAACTCTGTCTCAAAAAAAAAAAAAAAAAAAAGAATGACAGTTTCTCACCATTCCAGGTACAGGCACGTGTGTTGATGTAGAGGAAGGTGGAGTGGTTCTTGTAGCTGATTGGTCCCTAGGGAAACTGAGTCCTTCATCTAGTCAGGGCTGAGACAGCACTTGTCTTAGAAGGACTTACCAGGTAAAAGGAGAAAAGGGATAAAAGATAAAGATTCTGTTTTCAAGGCATTCATTCGATAATACAATAAATATTCACAAGACACCTATGCCAAACAGTATGTGGTGGTATCTATCTGGAGAGCTCCAGGACATTCTCTTTCGAGGGGGGACTCCTGAAGCAAAGAATGTAGGGATTCAGATAAAATAAGTCACCTATCTAGCCCTATTTACAGAGTTACCTACAAGTATCATGTGTATCCCTGATCCTTTTTTTTTTGAGACGGAGTCTTGCTCTGTCACCCAGGCTGGAATGCAGTGGCACGATCTCAGCTCACTGCAATCTCCACCTCCCAGCTTCAAGTGATTCTCTTGCCTCAGCCTCCCAAGTAGCTGGGACTACAGGTGTGTTCCACCACACCTGGTTAATTTTTGTATTTTTAGTAGAGACGGGGTTTCACCATGTTAGCCAGGCTGGTCTTGAACTCCTGACCTCAGGCAATCTGCCCGCCTTGGCCTCCCAAAATGCTGGGATTACAGGCGTGAGCCACCGCGCCCCACCAATATATCTCTGATTCTTAGGAAAGGGGTTGGGCTGCCAAGGCATATACTTTTCAAGATTGATCATTCACCTATGTACAGATAACTAAACACTAACCATACTGTTACATTGCAAACGTAACACTGGTTCCCAAACTCAAACTGCTGCATTACAAACAAATTGTTTCAGTCAGCGTTATATATAAAGCTCAAAGAGTTCAGCTAATTAGTTCAGGGGGCTGTGAGGTGACTAGAGAAAGGACATTTAATTATAAAATGGTATTTTCTTACGTGATCCAAGCCCTCAGAAGAGGATGTCCTGAGGTTTCCTACCTAGATGCTACCACATAGTGGTTTGGCATTGATGCTTGGTAAATATTTGTTGTATTATTGAATGAATACTTTGAAAATTGAATCTTTATCTTTTATCTTTTCCTCCATTTAACATTGTTCCCTGGGTTAAACTGGCAAGTATGCAGGTCACTGATAAATGCACAGCTGAGACTCCCTCTTTGGCTGAAGAATCCAGCCATGATCCCCATCAGCTATGACTATTATTTATGTGAATGAGGAAGCAGTGAAATAGTTTCTTTGCAGAGTAGCCTACAGCCTTGCTACTCAAAGTGTGATCCTTTGGCAAGTAGCGTCAGTATCACCTTGGGAGCCTATTTGAAATGAAGCATCTCAGGTCCTACCCCAGACCACCTAAAGCAGAATGTGCATTTTAACAAAATCGTTAGATGTGTAAGCACAGTACAATTTAAGAAGCAGTCTCCTAGAGACCCCAAGCAGGATCAGAACATGAACCCCCACATACAGATTACCAGGCAGACAGCTCAAAAAAGAACACATAGGGCAATCTTGAAGGAGGACTGGAGCCCAAAGATAAGAAAGGTAAGACAGTCAGCCCAAGGGTGGTGAAGGTGTTGGAGGCACAGAAAAATCAGAAGTGACATATGGATTATACCAGGTCTAGAGCTAGAACTCTGAAAGGAACAATCAGGACCAAAATCAGTTATGGACCACGAGTTAGTCTATGATGGATAATGGTTTTGGGCTCAGAAGAGTTTTAGAGCTAGACTTCCTTATAATTCAAATCTTAGCTCAGTTGTATATTGTTCCATAATAAACCATCCTGTAACTTACTGGGTCAAAACAATAACTCTTTATTTTCCATAATGTGTAGGCAATTTAGGCAGGGCTCAGCCTAGGATGGCTCACCTGGGCTCACTCATATGTCCACAGTTAGCTTGCAAATAGGCTGAAGGATGGTTGGTCCCACATAGCTTCACTTGCCTCATATGTCTGGTTTGGCTGCCACAGTGGGATAACTGGGCCTCTATCTCTGTAAAGTCTCTCTTCCTCAAGGAGGTGAGCCGAATTTTGTTCATGAGATAGCAGTGTTCAAAAGGCAAGAGCAGAAGCTACCAGCCTTCTTGAGGTCAAAGTTTGGAAGTCTTTTCTGCTACATTCTATCAGTTAAAGCTACTCACAAGGCCAGCCTGGTGGGATGAGCTTCAAAGAAGTGTGGACATCTGCCACTCTGTCATGTACTAATGCTTTGACCTGAAACAAGTTACTTAACCTTTCTGAACCTCAGTTTTCTCTTCCTTTAACATGTGACAATGATACCTTTTTCGTAGGATTATATGAGATAAATACTTCTAGTGACAAACATGTAATCAGCACATAATAAATGGTCATTATTATTAACACATAGCTGAAGTTTGTGTTTACTATATGTATTAGTCTGTTCTCATGCTGCTAGTAAAAATGTGTCTGAGACTGGCAATTTATAAAGAAAATAAATTTAATTGACTCACAGTTCCCCAGGGCTGGGAAGGCCTCAAGAAGCTTACAATCATGGCGGAAGGGGAAACAAACATAACCTTCTTCACATGATGGCAGCAGGAGAAGTGCCGAGTGAGAGTGGGGAAAAGCCCCTTATAAAACCATCAGATCTCATGAGAACTCACTCACTATCACGAGAACAGCATGGAGATAACTGCCCCCATGATTCAATTACCTCACACTGGTCCCTCCCACAACACATGGGGATTATGGGAACCACAATTTAAGATGAGGTTTGAATGGGGACAAAGCCAAACTGTAGCACTATCCCAGTGTTCTCTCTATATAGCCTTCTTTTCAAATCTGCATACAGAGTACTTTTCAAGTGACTAAAGCATTAGATTCTCACTGGCAGGTTTGAAAAGGATTAGGAAAAGGACCTGGTGTGTGTGTGTGTGTGTGTGTGTGTGTGTGTGTGTGTGTGTCTCAGAGAGAGAGAGAATACTTGTGAAAAAATGAGCTGAGAAATCAAAACCACAATAAGATACCATCTCACAGCATCAGAATGGCTATTACTATTTTTATTATTATTTTTCTGAGTTAGGGTCTTACTCTCTCACACAGGCTGGAGTGCAGTGGCGCAATCTGGGCTCACTGCAGAGAATAGCTATTATGAAAAAGTCAGATCATAACAGATGCTGGTAAGGCTGTGAAGAAAAGGGAACACTTATACGTTGTTAGTGGGAATGTAAATTAATTCAGCCACTGTGGAAAGAAGTTTGAAGATTTCACAAAGAACTTGAAACAGAGCTATGATTCAACCCAGCAATCCCATTACTGGGAATATACCCCAAAGAAAACAAATCATTCTACCAAAAAGACACATGCACTTGTATGTTCATTACAGCTCTATTCACAACAGTAAAGACATGGAATCAACCTAGGTGCCCATCAGAAGTGGACTAGATAAAGAAAATGTGGTACATATACACCGGGGAATACTATGCAGCCTTTAAAAAGGAAAAATAATGTCCTCTGAAGGAACATGGATGCAGCTGGAGGCCATAATCTCAAGTAAATTAATGCAGGAACAGAAAACCAAATACCTCCTGTTCTCACTTATAACTGGGAGCTAAATACTGGGTACTCATGGACATAAAGATGGGAACAATAGGCACTGTGGACTACTGGAGGGAAGGGAGGGAGGGGAGTGTGTGTTTGAAAACTACCTATTGGGTACTACACTTAGTACCTGGGTGATGGGATCTGTACCGCAAACCACAACATCATGCAATGTACCCATTTAATAAACTGCACTTACACCCCTTGTATCTAAAAGGTGAAATTATAAAATAAATAAATAAATCGGTTAATTTCATGTTATGTGAATTTTACACCAGTAATTTTTTTAAATTAAAAATGTAAGCTGAGGACCAATGATTGACAAGAGACGGAAGGATTTTAGGGAAGGGAAACAAGATGTTTGCTTGCATAATTCATAGAATCGAGGTGCCAAGTTGACCCTACAGTTCACGTACCATCAACTATGCAGTCTTGCTATTCAATGTGTGGTCTGAGGACCAACAGATCAGGCTTGCCACAGGATTGTTCATAAGGAAGAGTCTTGGGCCCCAGGTCAGACCTACTGCATCAGATTCTGCACTTGAATGAAATCTCAGTGGTACATATGTACATTACAGTTTGAGAGGCAGTCTTTAAAGGAGAGCCCCTTTCCACACCTCACTTGATCTATTGTGTCTGAACTTGGGTCAATCCCTTTGGGAACAATCAAAGAGACTTACGTGTGAGATGGACCTAATGGTAAAAGGAAGAGAACATGTGTCAACCGTCTCTCATGTTGTGAGACTGGCTGGGTCATGTGAAGGGGACCAGCTTGGTTTGAGGCCATCAGTTAGAGCAATGATGAGAGATATGCAGAATTTTATAGCGTATCATTTAGATATTTGTGAGTCAGAATGGAAGAATAAGAAAAACATTCAGAATGGAATCAAGCATAAATATTCTTTATCCTAGCGAATAAAGTGGTAAGCAAACTGGTGCAGGGTCTGGGTTGCAGATAGACCGGTAAGGTTGTATCTTGAAACCAGGTAAAACCAGTGATGTCTAAAGGGCATGGACTTGGAGTCACTTTTGCTATGGCAACTATAAAAAGAGTTCACTGTGTTGCAGGTCATTACCATGGAGAGAATCAAATCTTATGCCTCAGCTAAAAACCTCTGGCCAATATGAATGCTTGTTCCACTAAAGTAGTGACTTCCTTTTGTTTGGGGTGGTGTAGCTATTTTCTTAATCTGTCTTTTAATTTTGTTAAGGTTTAAAGTAGAGCGGTAGAGAAGTAAATCAAATCTATAGGGTTAGCATTTTTGTGTAAAGTCAGGAAGAGATTTTTATGATTTTGAGGATAATATGTATTTGTTTGGTATTTCAAATATTAGTAAGGGAGGTTTTCACCTTTTAGGGAATTATCCCAATTTAAAGAGTCTAATTTGTAATTTTTAATTGAAAGGCATAAGGAGGACTTTAAAAACCTTTTTACTAAGGCTCTAAACCATTACTATAGTTACATTTTGCTAGAGTCATATATTTGAGAACATTTTGTTTGATAGAAGTATTTGAAGTGCTAAAAAAGGTCCAGTATATTAAGTATGTAAATGCAGTTTGAAATTTTTAACAGGATTTAATTAACTCAATATGTAAATGAAAGTGTTTGGGAAAGTTAGTTCCTGCAGCTTTAGTTGACAGAGCTTTAATTTCCTTGAAACTGATGGTTAAACTCTACTCAATTTATAAATGGAGTAATAAGGTTTCTATGTTGAACTTCAAGGTTTAAGAAAACTAGGTTTTAGAATTAAAATGTGTTCCTTTAATTAATTTTATATTAATTAAAAAACCCAATGTATCTGCAAATAGTCTTCATTATGCCCCGAAGTTTCCATTAAGGCCACCAAAAATTGATATTGACATAAACAATTCAAATTGTTATCAGTATCTAGCAAGTTTAGAGACATTTTAAAGCAAAGAACATTTTTTTAAGTGTGGGACACATCTCTTGTGCTAACATTTTCAAAGGCATAATCTTCAGGTTATTCCTGAAATACTCCTGCATATGATCTGTAAATAACTGGCCAACAGTCTCCACAAGTGGCCTCGCAGTCACTACCACCACCTGCTTACCTCCCAGAAACCCATCACAGGCAGAAGGGACAAGCCACCTGATAAACCAACAGGCTGAAGTTCCTCCAGGATGTCTGCCAATCCATGTATCAATTAGAGTCCCAACAATTTGTTCACTTTCCCCTCTCCAAAAGAGCCCAAGTCTATATTACAAATTGCAAATGGTCTGGAAATTCTATTTTTAAAATGATGCTCAGTTTTCTGAGGATTTATTTTCTTTGAAGCATGAGGCTTCTTTCCCGATGATGGGGAGCCAGCCAGACACCTGAATAGAAGGAAGACTCAGGCTTCCATAGGCTGCCAAAAACTACCTCTCTTTCAGACGGAGGATTTTGATTCTGTTAGCTCTTCTGGGGTCTTAAAAGGAGAAAAAAAGATTCACCACCAACCCTTCCTATAGAAATTGCTTTGCCCCTGAGAGCAGGATAATCCAGCTGGCTTAATAATAGAAGTCCCTGTGGAGCTAGTCTACTGATGCCCCACTGGGTACTTAATGCTGACAAGTCGGCCTCTTTCCTCACCTTTGTAAAGAATTTGAGCTAAGGAGAGAAGGAGGTTGTGGGTTTGTCATAAATAGCTCTTATTATTTTGAGATATGTCCCATCAATACCTAATTTATTGAGAGTTTTTAGCATGAAGGGTTGTTGAATTTTGTCAAAGGCCTTTTCTGCATCTTTTGAGATAATCATGTGGTTTTTGTCTTTGGTTCTGTTTATATGCTGGATTACGTTTATTGATTTGTGTATGTTGAACCAGCCTTGCATCCCAGGGATGAAGCCCACTTGATCATGGTGGATAAGCTTTTTGATGTGCTGCTGGATTCGGTTTGCCAGTATTTTACTGAGGATTTTTGCATTGATGTTCATCAGGGATATTGGTCTAAAATTCTCTTTTTTTGTTGTATCTCTGCCAGGCTTTGGTATCAGGATGATGCTGGCCTCATAAAATGAGTTAGGGAGGATTCCCTCTTTTTCTATTGATTGGAATAGTTTCAGAAGGAATGGTACCACCTCCTCCTTGTACCTCTGGTAGAATTCGGCTGTGAATCTGTCTGGTCCTGCACTCTTTTGGTTGGTAAGCTATTAATTATTGCCTCAATTTCAGAGCCTGTTATTGGTCTATTCAGAGATTCAACTTCTTCCTGGTTTAGTCTTGGGAGGGTGTATGTGTCCAGGAATTTATCCATTTCTTCTAGATTTTCTCGTTTATTTGCATAGAGGTGTTTGTAGTATTCTCTGATGGTAGTTTGTATTTCTGTGGGATCGGTGGTGATATCCCCTTTATCATTTTTTTTTATTATTATACTTTAAGTTTTAGGGTACATGTGCACAACGTGCAGGTTAGTTACATATGTATACATGTGCCATGCTGGTGCGCTGCACCCACTAACTCGTCATCTAGCATTAGATATATCTCCCAATGCTATCCCTCCCCCCCTTATCATTTTTTATTGCGTCTATTTGATTCTTCTCTCTTTTCTTCTTTATTAGTCCTGCTAGCGATCTATCAATTTTGTTGATCTTTTCAAAAAACCAGCTACTGAATGGGCAAAAACTGGAAGCATTCCCTTTGAAAACTGGCACAAGACAGGGATGCCGTCTCTCACCACTCCTATTCAACATAGTATTGGAAGTTCTGGCGAGGGCCATCAGGCAGGAGAAGGAAATAAAGGGTATTCGATTGGGAAAAGAGGAAGTCAAATTGTCCCTGTTTGCAGATGACATGATTGTATATTTAGAAAACCCCATCATCTGCGCCCAAAATCTCCTTAAGATGATAAACAAATTCAGCAAAGTCTCGGGATACAAAATCAAGGTGCAAAAATCACAAGCATTCTTATACACCAATAACAGACAAACAGAGAGCCAAATCATGAGTGAACTCCCATTCACAATTGCTTCAAAGAGAATAAAAGACCTAGGAATACAACTTACAAGGGATGTGAAGGACCTCTTCAAGGGGAAATACAAACCACTGCTCAACGAAATAAAAGAGGACACAAACAAATGGAAGAACATTCCATGCTCATGGATAGCAAGAATCAATATTGTGAAAATGGCCATACTGCCCAAGGTAATTTATAGACTCAATGCCATCCCCATCAAGCTACCAATGACTTTCTTCACAGAATTGGAAAAAACTACTTTAAAGCTCATATGGAACCAAAAAAGAGCCCGCATCGCCAAGTCAATCCTAAGCCAAAAGAACAAAGCTGGAGGCATCACGCTACCTGACTTCATACTATACTACAAGGCTACAGTAACCAAAACAGCATGGTACTGGTACCAAAACAGAGATATAGACAAATGGAACAGAATAGAGCCCTCAGAAATAATACTACACATCTACAACTATCTGATCTTTGACAAACCTGACAAAAACAAGAAACGGGGAAACAATTCCCTATTTAATAAATGGTGCTGGGAAAACTGGCTAGCCATATGTAGAAAGCTGAAACTGGATCCCTTCCTTAACACCTTATACAAAAATTAATTCAAGATGGATTAAAGACTTACATGTTAGAGCTAAAACCATAAAAACCCTAGAAGAAAACCTAGGCAATACAATTCAGGACATAGGCATGGGCAAGGACTTCATGTCTGAAACACCAAAATCAATGGCAACAAAAGCCAAAATTGACAAATGGGATCTCATTAAACTAAAGAGCTTTTGCACAGCAAAAGAAACTACCATCAGAGTGAACAGGCAACCTACAGAATGGGAAAAAATTTTTGCAATCTACTCATCTGACAAAGGGCTAATATCCAGAATCTACAAAGAACTCAAACACATTTACAAGAAAAAAACAACCCCATCAAAAAGTGGGCAAAGGATATGAACAGACACTTCTCAAAAGAAGACATTTATGCAGCCAACAGACACATGAAAAAATGCTCATCATCACTGGCCATCAGAGAAATGCAAATCAAAACCACAATGAGATACCATCTCACGCCAGTTAGAATGGTGGTCATTAAAAAGTCAGGAAACAACAGGTGCTGGAGAGGATGTGGAGAAATGGGAACAGTTTTACGCTGTTGGTGGGACTGCAAACTAGTTCAAGCATTGTGGAAGACAGTGTGGCGATTCCTCAGGGATCTAGAACTAGAAATACCATTTGACCCAGCCATCCCATTACTGGGTATATACCCAAAGGATTATAAATCATGCTGGTATAAAGACACATGCACACGTATGTTTATTGCAGCACTATTCACAATAGCAAAGATTTGGAACCAACCCAAATGTCCATCAATGATATACTGGATTAAGAAAATGTGGCACATATACACCATGGAATACTATGCAGCCATAAAAAAAGGATGAGTTCATGTCTTTTGTAGGGACATGGATGAAACTGGAAACCATTATTCTCAGCAAACTATCACAAGGACAAAAAACCAAACACCGCATGTTCTCACTCATGGGTAGGAATTGAACAATGAGAACACTTGGACACAGGAAGGGGAATATCACACACCGGGGCCTGTTGTGGGGTTGGGGGAGTGGGGCGGGACAGCATTAGGAGATATACCTAATGTAAATGACAAGTTAATGGATGCAGCACACCAATATGGCACATGTATATATATGTAACAAACCTGCACGTTGTGCCCATGTACCCTAGAACTTAAAGTATAATAAATAAATTTTTAAAAAAAGAGAGAAGGAGGCTCATACAAAGAGCATGCGTCTTCTGAAAGGCAAGATCTTAAGGCTTTTGCTTCTAAATCGATGTGCCTGGTGCAAGGTTATGTTGTGGTCCCCTCCCCTTCTTTCTGATGACTTTCCTTCCTGCAGCTTGTCTTCTTCAGTATCTTGTCATATCGCACAATACTGGGCTTTGTGTGTACTTATTTATCTTCCTCCCACCTCAGAATGCTTCAGAGCAAAGCCTGGGTTGTGTTCATCCTTGTGTTCCCCTGTGGCTTCTTCCAGAGAAACTTGCATGTCGTAAGTGCTCAAAACATATTTGTGGAATGAACAAATGAATGAGCTGTCATAGCCACTGATCACACAGGAAGGTTTACAGAGAGGAACATGGAAGTGCTATGTTCTCAGTTTGCTTCAAGTTCTGAGTTGGTTTTTCTTTCCCCTACTTTAAATTTTAAATGTAGGGACCAGGCGCAGTGGCTCCTGCCTGTCATCCCAACACTTTGGGGGGCCAAGGTGGGAGGATTACTTGAGCCCAGGAGTTAGAGACCAGCCTGGGCAACATGGAGAAAACCCATCTCTACAAAAAATGCAAAAATTAGCTGGGTATGGTGGAATGTGTGTGTGGTCCCAGCTACCCGAGAGGCTGAGGTGGGAGAATTGCTTGAGCCCGGGAGTTTGAGGCTGCAGGGAGCTGTGATTGTGCCACTGCACTCCACCTCTGGGTGACAGAGCAAGACGCTATCTCAAAACAAACAAACAAACAAACAAAACACAAACATTAAATGTAGGATTAACCATACCATCATGACTATGGTGTATTATTAAATATGTGCATATTTTATGTTTAAAATCTATTCTTAATTGTCTGCACTAATGGAGAGAGAATTACAAACATAATTGGAATAGGTCTTAGAAATTATCTAGCTGGCTAATAACTATTATTATTAATGTCTATTGTTTTTAAGCATTTACTATATCCCAGGTCTTGTGCTAAGCACTGTATATACATTATTTCATTTAATGATGGAGACAACCTCATACAATAGATAGTATTATTATTTCTACTTTACTGATAAAAAAAATACCCCATGATATTATATAACTTACCTTGGGTGGCAGAGATAATTTAAATATTTGTATATCTGACTTTGATTACAGTAGATTTATCTTTCCAATAAATTTCATCCAAGCTAAAATAAAAATCATTTACATTTTTAGAAAATAGAAATTGATGATGGCAAGAAGTGGCCCAGAAGTGGTTGCAGCCAGTAGGAAATTAAAATTAGCTTCAAGTTATGCATTTGTCTTTTTAGAGAATGTTATTGAATACTTAGCATGTGTAACACACTGTTCTGGGTTATGTGGGTGGATATGGGAGGCATGAAATTATTTAGGACAAGGTTCCTTCCCGCAAAGAGCTAAACATCTAATAATGGGGTTATGCCCTGATTTCAAATAATAATAATACAAGATAGAGCATGTTGGCCCATGAGGAAGAAAACAGATGAAGTGTCCAGGTTCTGATAAGGGAAATATCACTTACAGTTGGAGGAATGAGGGGGTCTTCAGAGAAAAGGGCATGTAAGGGGCCTTGGAGTATGCAGAATCTGGTTTGGAGGTGATAGGGGCAGAGGACGAAGGGGAGCCCTTGTGACAGAGAGAAGAGCATCAGCATGTGCAAAGCCAGCCTGACACAGTCACCCAGCGCTTCAGCCACTCTCTTCCCAGCACCGCCACTTCTGACCCCACAGACAGGGTTTACAGCAGGAGTACAAGGCCAGCTGCCACACCTGCACACTGATTTGTCTTTTCCTCCGTCTCTGATCTCTCTCTGTCTCCTGGTTCTCTCCCAGTAGTTCATACACATGTTCAGGTTTTCTCCATCTTTAAAAAAAAAATTCCTTCCATAATTTTGTATCTCCTTGTGGATATTTGTTTTTTTCTATCACAGTCTTCAAAAGCAAGTCTCTGTTTGTGGTCTCCATGCTCTTATCCTCTATTCTCTCCTCATCCCAGTGAAATTCAGCTCTTTTACTCGGTGCCCTTACTGTACCCTACCGGGCACCCCACCTCCCACCTCGTGCACCTCAAGAGAGAGAACCGCTTGCCAGGATGATCGATGACCTCCTCATTGCCAACTCCCATGGACACGGACACGGCCTGGCTGGCAGGTGACGTGGCTGCTCACATTCTTTTTCATGAAAACCTGATTCTCCTCAGCTTCTGGCCTCCAGCTTGCTGTCCTTCGCTGGCTCTTTCTATGTACAAGTTTAGAGTGGTGTCTCTAACCTTGGTATTCAGCCTGTGTTTAGTCTCAGTGCACACTCAGTCCTCGAGTGAATTTACTGAATCTGGTGGACTCAACCACTATCTCTGTTCAGATAAGTACAAGAGAGCTCTAAAAAGGACTCCCAAATCTGTGCTTCCTGAACTCCCTTTATGCACCAGGTCTCTGGTGCCTGAATGCTCATACTGTTTTCTGAGCTACCGGACCAGACATCTCCACCTACACAGGCCACAGTTCCTCAAACTTATCATGCTCAAATGGAGCAGATCCACTCTTCCCTCATTCCTTAATCTAAATTTCTACTGAGTTCCTCATCTATATTAGTGGTGCCATTCTTCACCCATATGTCCAAGGAGAAAAATCTAGAACCTCTTCTCTATATCCCTTTGGCGTCTTGTTAAAGCTATGTCTCAAAGCTCTCTGGGAACTGTTCTTTCTTCTCCACTCTTACTGCTAACCCACCTGAGCATCTCCTACTTGGACTATCCTGAGTCTCCTATATCTTCCCATCTTCTGCATCTTTTCCTTCAAATTCATCTTCCCCTGTGCCGTAGGAGTAAATTTCACAGTCATCACGAAGCTATATTACTCTGCTGCTTATGATGCTCCATCACATTGGGGGCAAAGACCACATCCCTTAAAAGGACATTTAAGGCCCTGGGTGCTGGCTCAGCCTCCCCTCCCTTCATTCACCCATAGCCACCCAAGTTCTAGTCACACCCGACTACTTAACAGTTCCCTTCTCAAGCCTTTTGCGTGCCCTTTTTGTGGTTCTTTCTGGCTGGGATGTCCTTGACTCCTGCCCACCTGAAAAACTAATACTGCCCTTGAAAACTAAGACATTCCTGACATCTCCAAGAAGAGTTGGTGATCTCCGACTGTGAGGAGCCCCTACAGGGTCAGACTTGGACTCATTTTTTAATATCTAGGGTTGGTACAGAGAGGCCTTAGTAGATGTTGTCTTAGTTTGAGCTGCTATGACAAATTACCACAGACTGGCTGGCTGAAACAGCAAACACTTGTTTCTCACTCTACAGTTTTGGAGGCTTGGAAGGATCTGAATCTGGATCCTTCCCAGCCTCAAGAGGTCCAAGATCAAGGGACAGACTGATCCAGTGTCTGGTGAGGGCCTCCTTCATGGTTTGCAGATGGCTATTTCTCTTTGTATCCTCACATGGTGGAGAGGAGAGAATGAGAGAGAAAGGAAAAGAGAGAGAGAGAACCCTCTTGTGTCTCTTCTTTTAAGAGCACTAATCCTATTCAAGAGGGCTCTAACCTAATCACCTCCAAAGACCCCACCTCCTAATACCATAGCATTGGGAGTTAAGATTTCAATCTATGAATCTTATGGATACACACAATCAGTCCATAACAGATGCTACAGGAAAATGAAGAGTTAACAATCTCAAGCTTCTACCCTAATGCTTTAAGGATTTAAGCAGCAAGGCTCCATGAGGAGTTTTGTTTTTAATTAATTCAAAGAATCATCTGATAAAGTACATGATCAGTGATAGTAAAGGGTGGTTTTCACAGGATCTTAAACTTACTTTTTCTCTTGTCAGGTTCCTTACTGGAGTTTGGCACGAGGGAAGTGAATTCACTCTGGGTGGGAACAAAAAAGCCATTTAGGAGCCCTGCCATCCCCCCTGCAGCCTCTCTGATCTCTGATAGCAGCTCAAGGAGTTGGCTCCCCCCAACTGTCCCCTCTACCTCCTAATATTAGAAATGAGGCTGAGATGGAAATTATTTCCTTTTTTGAAATCTCACTTCTGTAGGTGATCTGCCACCTTGCAAAGAGCTCTCTATTGTTACACAACATCATTAATGAGAGCAGCCTTGTGGAGGATTAAACTGTTATCGATCTTTCATTTTTAAGAACGCTTTAGATTTGCAACATAGAATAGTAAGTTTGCGACATTATAGAAACCAAATAAAAGATTAGTGTGATTAAATGAAAACCACCACCAATTAATTTAATCTAGACTAAAAACTGCAAAATGGTTACTAATACTTCTCATAATTACAGTATCATTAAGGTGCCTTTTTGGGTTGTTTTTGTTTCTTTGTAAATGGGATTTAAGTAACATACCCTATGAAATAATAAATCTAACTGCGTGACTACCAGGTGCAAGAATTCTATTTGTGTGGCATGAACAGGGCTGCTAATCCCTCACTCGTTCTTTTCTGTTTGGCAGCTAAACATTTCCTGGTGTGCCCTGTAATAACAGGCAGCTGTCCTGTCAGCTTCACTGAAAAATGAGATAATAAGGCAGGCAAATGATGTCCTTTATGTCCCGAATCTACTACTTCCTGCAGTTTTCTTCTCAAATGCTTTAAGTAACAAGGATCTGTGCAATTTTCACACTGTTTCTTCTTCTCAAAAAGTTTGTCCAAATTCTTGGTGAATGTCATTTCCCTTTGGGACATTTGGTGGAAAAAAAGGCAGCCTGCTTCATTGCACCAGGACAGAAGGCATCCAAAAAGCCTCTGAATGGGGTTTGTAAATGAAAATCCCCCCTCAAAAGCAACTGAGGTGATCGGAACTGTAGCTAGGGCCTGGAGGGATGGGTTTGGCTCCCATAGAAGACAACCGTTGTGGACCTTTCTGTTGTGCCACTGGAATAACTGGCCCTTTTTTCAGAAGCTGCAGTAAGAGCAACAATATCCGGCAAGTCTTGAAAAAGGGCTGCCTGGCTGGGAAAATGGCGCCAGGCGGGGAGGATCTTCTCAACCCTGAGAGCTTGGGGCAGTGTACAATGTGTGTAAGTTTGAGGGATCTTGAAGGTCACCTGTGTCTCTGCCACATTTTACCAAAAAAGGAAGTTGAGATTCATGCCGGAGGGCAATCTTGGCTTGAACCCAGGCATCCCAATGACCAGTTTAGGGTTGATGCCTTTCCCTAAGAAAGGGGTGCATTTTGCAATCTGTGCTAACTCAAGACTGATAACACAATGGATCCCCCCTGCTTTAAATCCTGTTCCTAATGTTAAAGATGCTTAGTGTTCAGAGAACATACGTGATAGAAATGGATTTTTAAGGACTCACTCAAAAATCATTCATGAATCACTCAGTGGGCAGGGGTTAGAGAGACAAATAAGTCAATTGATTTTGCTGCTCAAAGTAGTGTCTCAGGAGGTGGTGATAACCAGAGAAACACATTCCAGACAGCCTAGACACGGGGGTGGTGTGTGTGTGTAGCAGGAGGGGCCTGCAGTCTGAATCAGTAAACTCCTCTTAAACAGCCCACGAGAAAAATACTTGCTTCACTTCATCAACTTAGTCTAACTATACAGACTCCACTTTTCCTCGGGAAGGAGGATCCTGCTTCTGTGACAAAGTTAGATTCTTCTTTCTCACCCTTTGCTGGGATTAGCCTTAAAAACAGCTGCAGGACAAGGACCACCCTGGGGGCTGGAGACACTGTGCCTGCTGTTTGCCACAGGCTCTGGGAGGCCTGTGCAGCCACCTGGGCTTAGAGAGTGAATCAGTGGCTGTCCTGAGCAAGGCTTTGTCTGGCCTGGCCCCGGGCAGGGTTCAGGCAGGTCTGCAGGGGAGGTGCCCTGCGGAGCTGCTCACAACCCTATCATAATTTAATAAGGAGCTGAAGAGAAAAGAGGAATGTTATAAAGGGTTGAAAAAATCGACTTTCCAGGCAATACTTTTGCCTCCCTCATCTTTTTAAGACTGCAGTCAAGGTAAGCTCTATGCAATATTGAGAGGCTATTGTGGTTTGGTAGCACTCTGCCCTACCCTTACTGTGGGAATAAAGCACCCTTTTATTCACTCACTACTTCCTTGCTCCATCCTTCTCCCCTTCCCGACCCAAAGTTTTCTTTCCTCTCCATTCCTGTTCTCAGGAAAGAATTCTATACCTAATATTTGTTGAGCTCTAATGGCATGTTCAAGCACTGGTTCAATTGCTTTGCAAGTATTAACTCATTGAATCCTTATAACAACCCAATAAAGTGTTTCTATTGTTATCCAAAGTCACACAGCTGGCAAGTAGAAGGAATTAGGGTTCAAATCCAGGACATTTGGCTTCAAAGTTTCTTTCTATAAGTCCTTTGGGAGTGGATGATCGATTTGTCCAAAAGAAACGCTGTCCAATACAGTAGTCATGAGTCACATGCAGCTATTGAAAGTCACATCTAAATTAATTAAAATTAAGCAAATTGTACAGTCAGTTGCTCAGTCACACTGATCACATTTCAAGTATCCAGCAACCACAAGTGGCTGCCAGCTACTGTATTGGACAGCACAGGTAAAGAACATCTCCAGCATCACACAAAGCCTGAATGGACAACACTGCCCTAGACAATCCCTGACTTCTTATAATTTTACTCTGTTTAATAAAGGCCAAGAATGATAACAAAAACAAACAATAAAAACCCATGATCTTCTAAAAGTATAGTAATGAAATGTAACTTTTGAAGATTTTTCAAGCAATATTTATAGACTGAAAAAGAGTTCTTCCTGGAAAGATGTTTCTAGTGTATCCAATGGGGGAAAAAAAACCCAAATACCACAGCAGTATGTAATGTGGAATAACATTTTTGTTAAAAACAACAACAACACACACACACACACACTCACACACATGCACACACAGAGAAACATCTAGAAGGACAACCACACATTGTTAACCATGGTTATACTTCTCGTGAAGTAGATGCCAGGGAAATGATGTGTAGCTAGGAGTAGATTTCCTTTTATGTTTGTTTAAATTTTTAAATAACATTTATGACTTGCTTTGATATGGGAAAAAATCTAGAAAATAAAATTCATCCAGTGAAAAAAGATAAGAAATGTGCTTTGTAAAATATTCTGATTTGGTGTTTGGATGATAAGATCTCCGTAGTCATAATTTTTAAAGTGCTATCCCATCCTGAGAACATTTGCATTTTTCGAGAAGACAAATTCTTATAAGCTTAAGTCACAAGACAGAAGTTGTGAGGAGAGAATTTCAGGTGGCAGGAACCGGAGCAGGACCCAGGAGAGAACTGGGAACCTTCCTCATGTCTGAGATGCTACCACAGAGACTGCCACTCTGTCCTCCCTGATCCAGCCACACCTGTGTGTCCCTGTGACATCCGTGACAGCCGTCAGAGGCTCTTTCAGCTTGTACTGGGAAGTACAAGGTGCAAAGAGCTGGGAGAGTGAGAGGCAGATTGGGGTAAAGTCAGTGAAGGGGCGGGGTATGGGGTGAAGGCCCAGGCTCGGGACTTCAGATCCAGCAACACAGAGCTCATGGCTCCTGCTCAGGCCCTCACTGCTCTTAGCCATCCTCTCTTGTCATCCCTTCACATCCTGCGCCAATCAAGACAGTAGGGGGACTGAGCATTGGAGGTCAAGAATTGCCCTCACTTGCTTAGCTGAGTACCTGGCCTCTTCTTCGTCTCTATTTACCCTCCAGCATTTTCTTCAGGCTTTTTTTTTTTTTTTAAATAAAGAAAATCCCAGCTAGGTTCAGTGGCTCATGCCTGTAATCCCAGCACTTTGGGAGGCTGAGGCAGGCGGATCACTTGAGGCCAGGAGTTCGAGACTGGCCTGGCCAACATGGTGAAACCCTGTCTCTATTAAAAAGATAAAAATTAGCCAAGTGTGGTGACATGTGCCTGTAATGCCAGCTACTCTGGAGGCTAAGGCAGGAGAATTGCTTGAACCCAAGAGGTGGAGGTTGCAGTGAGCTAAGATCACACCACTGTGCCACTGGACTCCAGTCTGGGAGACAGAGTGAGACTCTGTCTCAAAAAAATAAATTAATTAAAAAAAGAAAATCTCAATACACACACACACACACACACATTTTAACACTTGCTAAAAATATTTGCAAAAAAAAATTTTAAAAAGAAGAAGAAGAAAATCTGCACTGTGATATGTTCCAACATTCCAAATTCATCTACATCGACTGGCTTTAGGGGCAAGCACAAGTGTGGGTGTGCTCCAGTTCATCCGTCCCTCCAGAGCTGGGCTGGTTCTCCTGTTCTCCCCGTAGAGCAGCGGCTGGGTTTTTCTGCCTCACAGCAATGAGGCAAATGTGACTTCTCAGACAGAACTCTTAGAGGATGTGTTAAACAGGCAGGTCATCCACAAACAAGCGGAGAATGGTGCACATGTCTGGGGCCAGGGGCAGGGGCTGAGAAAAGGCCTGCTAGAGACCACCCGCCAGAGCTGATGTGGTCCTGATGGCCCCCTGGGGGCAGAGGAAGCTTTCCCCCTCTTCTTTCCCCACCAGAATGGGCAGACTGCCCGAGCAGTCGGCTGAGGAAGAGAAGAGAGTGTTGTTGGCACATATGACAGGCGGGGGGTGTAGGGGCAGAAAGCAGAAGAGAGTGTTGGTCACTTGCATGTCCTTTCAACATGAAGCACATTTGTGGTTTATAGCGTCTGTCGAGGGACTGAAAGGCCTAGGGTTCAAACCCTCGTGTCTCAAGGGAAAAGAAAAGGACTCTTATTAAGAAAACATTTCTAGCAGCTCATCTTGAAGGATGCACTGGTGAGGCCCTAACTCTTGACCCCTGTGTGAGAAAGCGTGTCACTAAGTAGAAAACCGGAAGGCCCGTGACCCCAGTCCCCAGCTACAAATTCCTCCCTAGGCTCAGCCACACAAACCGCTGTGCTTGGAGCTGCAGAGGCGCTGGGAAGGCCCTGAGGGAGGCCGGGCTGAGAGGGCCCCTCAGCTGGCGGAGGCCTCACTGAGAGGCCTTTCAGCTCTTTTCTGTGAGAAATTTATGTCCGAGATGTGGTGTTCAGAATATGTGGCATTTACGAGTCTAGGGAGCAGTGAATGATGGGGAGGGAGCCTTCTTTTTATCTCATGAATTTAAATGCAAAGAAAAGAAATCCCCAACACTTAGCTGAAAAGAAAAATACAGGAGAAAGGGACTCTGTGTCACCTTGAAATGCTTTCCTTCCAGAAAAACAAAACTTTTAGCTGACATTTGCACTAACAACTTTGAGAAGTGACCTATCTGGTACTACTGCTTAAAAATAAACACAGGATTCCTGTTGTAGGCTGTGTCTTCTAAGGATGATGAAGAAGCTTTATCAGGCTTCTATAGGGGCAGTTGTGTCCTGGTGTCATTGGATTGATTCTTGCCAGGCCATTGTCAGGTTGCAATTCCAGTCAGAATAGTTTTTCAAGGGACAGAAACAGTTCGTACTAAGTGCCAAAGCAAGATTTCCCTCTGTTGGTGACCAAATTAAACTCTCTTGGCCAGGCATGGTGGCTCACACCTATAATCCCAGCACTTTGGGAGGCCGAGGCTGGTGGATCACTTGAGGTCAGGAGTTCGAGACCAGCCTGAGCAACATGGCGAAACCCCGTCTCTACTAAAAATACAAAAATTAGCCAGGCATGGTGGCACGTGCCCGTAATCCCAGCAACTCGGGAGGCTGAGGCAGGAGAATCGCTTGAACCCGGGAGGCGGAGGTTGCAGTGAGCCCAGATCGCGCCAATGCACTCCAGCCTGGGAGACAGAGCGAGACTCTATCTCAAAATAAATAAATAAATCAATAAACCCCCTCCAATTTGCCAGAGTAGGATGAACAGCGCCCTCTGGAAACCTCCATCAACGCATTTCTGCCCTGAGCCAAACCTCCTGCTGAGGATTCCACCTGGGAAGTCTATGTGGAAACGTTTTAGTGAAATTATTCCTTACTTAGGTGCCTCTTTTAAGAGTGTTGCATTCACATCCGGAATCTGTTGAAGAGGACATAAAAAACATTTCGGACAGAAAAAGCAGTTCAGACAGAATTACTACAGAGCTGCTTTTATCTCAGTTTCCGGAACAGCACATCCAATCCTAAACGGGCCATCCCATTCATGGCTTGTCAGTGACAATTTTGGACCATGCCTGTAAAAAGGTTAAGAAGTAAAGATTTTGAAAAATGTTTCCAAGTATTTTCATCGTAATTCTTTGCAGCAGTCATGAAAGGGGCCCCTGTGAGCATTTCTTAGGAATGGCGTTAGGCTGAGCAAGTCGCTCGGTGGAGACCGAGCACAGTCTGTTCTTGTTATTCAGGTAGTTAGGTTCTGTAGAGTCTCTGCGAATGCTGAATTAGAAAGTAGGGAACTATTACTTCTGGGGAAATACAGGGTTAGGTTCTTCAAGCCTCTGATCACATTTTCATCAATGGATCAATACGTAACCTTGTTTTGTGTGTGTTTCTGTTTACAGACACCTTATTTATTTATTTTTTTTGAAACAGAATTTCGCTCTTGCACCCCATGCTGGAGTGCAATGGCACAATCAATGGCAACCTCCACCTCCTGGGTTCAAGAGATTCTCCTGCATCAGCCTCCTGAGTAGCTGGGATTATAGGCGCCCGCCACCACGCCCGTCGAATTTTTGTATTTTTAGTAGAGACTAAAAATACATTTTGGCCAGGCTGGTCATGAACTCCTGACTTCAGGTGATCTGCCCCCCTCGGCCTTCCAAAGTGCTGGGATTACAGGCGTGAGCTACTGCGCCCGGCCCACCTTATTTAATATATATTGTTGATTCATTAATGTTGAACTCATGGCCAGTAGCACTATAACTCATGCTTGACCTAAGCTTCTCTAACACACATACTTTGTATTTCCTCTAAAAGGCCAGACAGCGTTGCAGCCATACACTGTAGTGCGGGCCATTTTATACAGTGAAACTAACAAGAAGCACAAATATGGGGAAAATGTGACACTATGTAGACCTAGAAAAGGACACTTGTTAGAATAGGAGCTGAAACAAGAAGGCAAAGTGTTGCCTTGTTCAACCTCATCTGGGAACATTCCCATTGGGCAACTCACTTTTTTTTGCCACAATGCATGTCCATGAATGATGAAAAAATCCCTGCCAAATATTGGTTTTGCAGTTACCAATACATTTGAGCAAGGAGGCAAATTCATAAATATGAAATCTGTGAATAATGAAGATTGACAGGGTAAGAGTCTATCAGCCCTGTTCTTGTTCCGTAATATTTCCCTGACAGTTCTAAATTCATCATTGTTACCTTGCCTATAGAAAGGCAACAACCTCTAGGAAGGGAAACAAATTATGTTATTTTAATCATTGGTATCTTATTATGGATTTATTTATCAGCCTCTTTGCTGAGAAGGAAAGAGGCTGATATATACCCTTTCTAAATCTAAGTCTTTCTAAATCTAAATCTTTCTAAAGGGTATATAGAAAGATATACCCTTTCTGTATCTGAAGGCAGGTATAGAAAAGGGTAGTGTTTGGAGTTGTGGGCTAGAGTTGATAGAGAACTGTACACATGAAGATAGGAAACTAAGAAGGCATTATTAATGTTAGAATGTATCTTCATTCCTCCTGGAAGATGGTGGGACACTAGAAGACCACCTTCCTATGGCCAGAGCACCTACCACCCCATCCAGTTCCCTTCCTCCCCTTCCCCACCCCCAGACAATTGCCAGAATTCAATTGCACTTCATTATCTTGTCCTCAGTCAGCCAGACATTCTAACCAAATGCCACTGATTTGCTCACTTCTGAAAACACTTCCTGCTTATTATGGGGGCTGGAAACATCTGTTCTGGGACCAGGTTTACTCTGTGTAATGATCCCTGAGATCTTAACTCATTCAAGTCAATTTGATGCAATAATCGTTTCTGAGTTTCCTTTCACACCAGGCAAAAACCTACGGCCCCAGTGCTGAGTTAGCTGAATCTGAGTGGACAGGGAGAAAGTGGATGAGGGACCTCATCTTACCTGGTAAACTGCACTGTGAATTCTGTGTCCTCACTAGTGAGGCCTGAGTGCCTGTCCACATCCCTGTCTCCTTGTTTGACCAGAATTTTATGAACTGTAGATTCCTTGGCCTCAGGCTAGACTTCCTGACTTCTATCACTGACTTGTGACTGACCTCTGCCCCCAGAATTCTCCGTGGTCCTGTCTTCATTTTCCAGTTTCCTGACCTCTTGCTTGGGTTGATCTGTAGCGGCCACAGGCTTTGTAACTCTCAGCTTGCCTGCTCAGTGACTTCCTAATGATGCTAAGTCCTGCTGGTGTCATACCCTGCCCCCCAGGGTGATGCTGCAGTGGTTCAAGTCCCTACCTGGGAAGGGGTCTGGATTCTGCGCCCACCACAGGGCATTCTGCCAGATGCGTTAAATCAAGGAAGAGCCAAGACTTGGGAAATAGCCTTGCTTGCTATTTTCAGGTCTGTCATTGGCTTACTAGGAACTGCTGAGCAGGAAATCTGCCTCGAGGGTGTTACATTTTCTTCTGTGTCAATGATAATCATACATTGTTAACACCAGAAAAGACAATTTCTTCATGTCAAAGATAGAAAACTGAGTCCCAGAAGAGTTGAAGAAATTTGCCCAAAGTCATGCAGCTATTAAATAACAACTGGGACTAAGAAGCCAGGGTACCTGATCCAAATCTAATCCCGGGTCCATTATACTGTGTGGTGGGTCATTTTAGCTGAATGGGGCACATAAGAAAAGCAAGATTGCACCTCTTATAATTATCTGAGTTCAAGTGCAGATAATAGAAACCACTTTAGATACTTCAAGGAGAAAGTGATTTCAGAAGGGCTCTAGGTGCTTACAACATTGCTGGAAGGGCTGGAAAAACAGGCCATCTGTGAATGGCTTCCAGAAAGACACATTAGAATTGGCCTGTGTAGGGGACTGCCTTCTCCATCTCATTCTGAGGACTCAGAGAGCTGCTATTCCAGCCACTGGGTCCAGGTACCCTGCCTTGACTGTGATCTGGAGATTAGAAAGCCACTCCCAGAACTGTAGGCCCCAGACTGCACTACAACAATCTGCAAAGCAGAGTCTTGCATGCCACTTCTCTCTGCCTAGATCTGTCTCAAAATCAAGTCTCTGGCCAATGAAGCTTATTGATGCAACCTAAATCATATCAGGAATGCTATCTACATGAAAGTCTGGGATATCTGGACTTGAGCTTTTTGGGTAATCCAACATAGGAAGGAAACACACCAGAAGGAGGCTGGAATGGACTTTGAGTGAGTGAATCTGCAGCGTTCTTACCCCACAATACCTCAGTTTCCTTGTCTCTAATAGGAAAACTGATTTTGCCTACTTCATTGTTATAAACAGTTAGTAGTTTATATTGTAAGTAAAACACTATTCGTGGGACATCATGAATACTCAATAGGTAGTAGTTATTATTTTTAAAACTTCAGCTATGAACTTTATGCAGGTTTCACAGTCCACTTATATTGAACTTGTTTTGAGTTCATTTTTCTGTGTACTAAACCTAAGCTTTCAATCTTTTTTTTTTTTTTTTTTTTTAGACAGAATTTCACTGTCACCCACAGTGTGCAGTGGTGCAACCTCAGCTCGCTGCAACCTCAGCTCGCTGCAACCTCAGCTCGCTGCAACCTCAGCTCGCTGCAACCTCCACCTCTCAGGCTCAAGAGATCCTCCTGCCTCATCTTCCTGAGTAGCTGGGACTACAGGTGCATGCCACCATAGCTAATTTTTGTATTTTTGGTAGAGATGGGGTTTCATCATGTTGCTCAGGCTGGTCTTGAACTCCTGAACTCAATTGATCCACCTGCCTCTGCCTCCCAGAATTCTGGGATCACAGACGTGAGCCACAGCACCTGGCCACTTTCAGTCTTCTTCAGCCTTGTGAATTTATTCGGTGTGGCTGACTTTGTAAAATTGTTTGACTAAAAAAAAATAAGTTTTTGTTAAAATAGGGCTTGGATTCTTACCCAATTGAAATAAACTTTCAGCAATTATCTTAACTCTTCATTTTACAAGGAGAAAACTGAGGCCCAGAGAGGTGAGAGGACTTGATCAAAATAAAATCATTAACTCATTTTAAAGCCAGGATTAGGAATAGCCTAACACTCCTTCTCATATGATTGACCAAAAATACTAATGTTGAGGGTTGAATCTTCAATTTTACAAATACTACCAAAAATTGTAGTTGAGTTCCAATTTTCAAAAATCACTCTGTTTTTGCAATTATATACAGATTGGGAAAAATGTTCATTATACTAAAAGAAAAAACATAATAAAGGCTGTCTTAAGCAACAGTCAACATTCTATGTAAGTATTAAATGTTAGAGGAACTCCTTTTAACATAAAAAATTAGATGAGGACACCTTCTATCATCATTGTAATTTGTTGTTGTAGAAGTCCAAGCTAATTCATAGAGATAAGAAAAAGAAATTAAGTGTAACTGTCAGTAGGAAGCAGACCAAATTATCATTATTTGCAAATCTTTAGTGTTATACATAATGTATAATTTTCTACCAGGAAAACCCAAAAGAATCAATTGAAAAATTATAGTATTAGATACACATAGTAAGAATCCAGTTATATGGCCAGTTACAAAATAAACATTTAAAGTTAACTGCTTTCTTTCATCTCAGTAATAATGAGTTAGAAATTATAATACAAAAATAAAATCCTATTCTCAGTATCAACACAAATCATAAAATACCTAGAAGTAAGTTAGCAATAAACACTGGGCCCTGGAAACAAACAAACAAAAAAAGATATCACTTAGCAAGAAATGTGCTGGACATACAAGAAGAAAATAACAGTGTTTTGCTAAGGGACAGAGTAGAGACTTGAATAAATGAAAAACATACTTTAGTCCTTAGAGGAAAAAACTAATAATGTAAAGATGTCAATTCTCCCCAAAGTAATACATTCCTTTAATGCCTCTCCAATAAAAATCCAAAAGAAGAGTCTACAGGGATTTCGGCATGATTCTAAAATTCATCTAGAAGATTATTTATGTAACTGAAAACTCACAAAACAATACAATATTTTATTTATGGGCAGATATATATGAAGTTAAAGTTTTAACACATGGCCTGGAAGTTTCCATGCGAAGTTCATGTTGGTGGTTACTTCTAGGGTGGGAGGAAGGGGAGTGAGTGGGAAAACCTAGCCTAAGGGACTTTGAATCAATCTGTCACATTTTATTTCTTTTCTAAGAAACATGTTTGAAGCAACTATGTTAAAATACTAACATTTAATAATATGCGGTAGGTGGTATCAAAGTATTTGCTGTAATTTTCTGTTTTTATTTTATTCTTTCCAAAAAGAAGACTGAGGGGGATGAGGCAGCTACACTGCCAGATATTTTGACTTCTCCATGATGAATATAGTAGTTTTTGCACACAAATAAGTCAATGACACTAAAAAACCAACAAACAAAACAAACTAGAAACAGATCGAGAGGGAGGAGTTATTTTAAATCAGTGAGGGAATGAACAAATGATGTTCACATCATCATACATCAATTTTTTTTCTAGAGAGTTTTAAAAAACAGAAAATAAAATTGAGCAAGAAGAAAATATCACTATATATTTATCGGATTTCAGGTAGAGAAGGTCAAAATCTCTGAACCCAAATATACTCTTTAACAAACAGGCTATCACATCCTTGAAGTAGGACCAGAAACAGGTACATTTGAACTTTGTGAGCAAGAGTGAATTTTGTATAATCTTTTGGGGGGATTAATATTTTAATATCTTTAATGTTAATATGCCTTGGCCTAATAATTCCATTAGTAATTTTTCTTAAAGTAGTAATCCGAAATGTACACAAAATGTTATGTGTAAGATCTTTGCTTGTATATAACTTAAAATACAGAGTTATATACAATAACAGATACTGAAAAAACAATCTAACTGTCCAATACTAAGAAACTGGCTAAACAAATTATGGCACTTAGGTTATACTACTTTGTGCCTTAAAAAGTCATGTTGTAAGGCCGTACGTGGTGGCTCACACCTATAATCCCAGTATTTGGGAAGCCAAGGCGGGCAGATCACTTGAGCCCAGAAGTTTGAGACTGGTCTGGGAAACATGGTGAAACCCTGTCTCTACAAGATTACAAAAAATTAGCTGGGGGTGGTGGCACACACCTGTAGTCCCAGATACTCAGGAGACTGAGGTGGGAGGATCACTCGAGCCTGGGAGGTTGAGGCTGCAGTGAGAGGTGATTTTGCCACAGCACTCCAGCCTGGGCATAGGGGATTCTATCTCAGAAAAAAAAATTAATTAATTAAAAGTCATGTTGTAGAACAATTTGCAAAAATAGTATGCAAAAATGTTCATGACATTGATATAATTAAAATATAGATTACAAATTTGTTTTTCTGTGTGATCACAATTTTGTTTTTAAAGTGTTTATAGTATTTTTAGTCTGAAAAGCTACATGACATAATATTAATAGTAATTATTTCTAGTTGGTGGGATTATGGATTATTTTTAAATGTTCTATATGATTTTATGAATTTTTTACATTTTCTGTCATAAAAATATGTGTGTGTTTTTTCTTAAGTAGATCATATCCAATCTCATACAAGTGTTAATTAACTAAAAAATTTCTTAGACTTTAGGCTACAATTGCAAATGCTAATTAATAAACTAAGTTCACCTCTTTGGGGTTATGGCCATGGTTGAGAAAACTCCTTTGGGATTCTTTAATATATTCAGACTCCTCTCAGATACCTGTAGCCTCCTGCCTCCCACCCTTCATTCCTGATTTTCAGACCTACAGCACTCTGCAAAAGGCATTCTTCACCAAAGTGTGTCTTCTTGCCATCCAACACATCGATGATTCACTGCCTTCATGGAGAATTATTGCACTCACACAGCGAGCAGAGCAATTTCTCTTGGATTTTTCAGCAGTGCCCGAACAGCACCTGCACTTAGCAGTTTATGTGCAGTAACTCCTATAATCCTAAAAGTACTCACGCAAGGTAAGTTTACTTTACAGATGAGGAACCTGAGATTTAGCAAAGCACGAACTGTAATCTCCTAGTAACCAGGATGCTGAGCTTTGCAACCATAACTCTCTGACTTCACCATCTGTGTTCCTTCCTTTTCATCACATGGCATCCAGGGGACCCTTTCTGAGGTACCATGGCAGCTGGTCAAATGATTGTTGCTCCAGCATCTATCAATTTAGTGAATGGGCTGGGGAATTAGTCCAATAAACTGACAAAATGAGTGGCATGTAGACAAAGCATGTGACTGGATGACAAAGGTTTTCCCTTTTGATGTTGTTGTCCATGTGCTTCCTATGTTAGTGCATCGCCCTACCATGCATTCAGCTGTGCAAGCCAGGGATCTAGGAGACAATCTCATTACCTCCCGTCCCCAGCCTGCACGTCCATTCTATCACCCACTAATTTTACCTGCCAGATATCTCTCACATCATCCACATCACCATAGAAGTTCAAATTGCCATCATCTCAGCTGGGCGTGGTGGCTCACACCTGTAATCCCAGCACTTTGGGAGGCTGAGACGGGTGGATCACTTGAGGTCAGGAGTTCGAGAACAGCCTGGCCCACATGGTGAAACCCTGTCTTTATTAAAAATACAAAAATTAGCTGGACATTATGCTCATGTGTCGTCACTTCAGGGTTTTCATCTTTCTGGCCAATGCACTCAGAAATACGGTTCTGAGAATGAAGTGATGTGAAGTCATAGTCATAGTCACATATTCATGATGGGGTATATAAAAGAGCAAATGACAGATGTGCATGAACAGGCAGCCCCTCTAAAGGAGATGGCTGAGGGAAGTCTGAGATGGGCACACACCTGTCTAAGCAGGGCTGCCTTGTTGGAAGGATGAGAGGGAAGAACACTTACTTCAAGCCCACAAGGAGGAAAAGGTGAGGTTTTTTTCCGAGTTGCACAGTTACCCAACAAAATCAGTGTTTCCACCCCACTGGGTCTCAGATCCCGGGATGGCCCTGGAGGTAAGCCTATGGGGTCTTAAACCCAGATGCTCACCAAACATTGTCTCTGGTTGAATAAATGCTCTGTCTCACACACACACACATCTGGCTGTGTCCCCACCCAAATCTCATCTGAATTGTAACTCCCGCAATCCCCATGTATCATGGGAGGAACCCAGTGGGAGATAATTGAATCATGGGGGCAGGCCTTTCCTGTGCTGTTCTCATGATAGTGAATAAGTTTCACAAGATCTGATGGCTTTAAAAATGGGAGCTTCTCTGCACAAGCTCTCTCTTTGCCTGCAGCAATCCACGTAAGATGTGACTTGCTTCTCTTTGCTTTCCTCCACGATTGTGAGGCATCCCCAGCCATGTGGAACTCTATAAGTCCAATAAACCTCTTTCTTTTGTAAATTGCCCAGTCTCAGGTATGTCTTTATCAGCAGTGTGAAAGCGGACTAATACAGCAACCTTAAACTCCAGGGCTCGAGTGATCCTCCCACCTCAGCCTCTGGAGAAGCTAGGACTACAGGCACATTCTAACATACCTGGCTATTTTTTTAAAAAAACTTTTTAGAGAGATAGGGTCTTCCTATTTTGCCCAGGCTGGTCGAGAACTCCTAGCCTCAAACAATCCTTCTGCCCTGACCTCCCAAAACACTGAGATTATAAACGTTGAGCCACTGTGCCCATCCCTTCCAGCTATTTTTAAGACACGTATCAATGCTGTTAAGGCCAATAAAATACATTTAAAGCATTATTGAATTTAGAGAGTTTTTTGGTCTTATATGTATTTCAATCAAAGTTTTAAAAATACACAATTATTATCATGTTGGAGGGATCTAACAATTTTTTGAAGTAATTAAGGGCTATTTACTGTCACAAAAAAGTTCAAGGAGTCATTGATCTAGATGTCGTGATTCAAATGATTAAAGCTTCTTTCTCAATGTCTGTCATAATTAATTGATCAGAGGCAATTTCACCCAGCAGAAAAATGACACCAAGCAGTCTTGAGGTGTAATAACAAACAATAGCAACCTTTTATTGAATGCTTACCATGTACGGGGCACTGTGCTTTATATAAACTATCCTATTTAATCTTCATGATAGTGCTGTGAGGTATTATCATTCATTTTGTAGATGAAGACACTGAAGCCGAAGTTACTTGCCCAAGATCAAGCTGTTAGAGTCATTAATGGAGCTAGGATATAATAAGCCTAAATCTCACATATCTTTTCCTTTTTTTTTTTCTTTGAGATGAAATCTCACTCTGTTGCCCAGGCTGGAGTGCAGTGGCACAATCTTGGCTCACTGCAACCTCCACCTCCCAGGATCAAGTGATTCTCCTGCCTCAGCCCCCCAAGCAGCTGTGAATACAGATGCCCACAACCACACCTGCCTTATTTTTGTATTTTTAGTAGAGATGGGGTTTCACCATGTTGGCCAGGCTGGTCTTCAACTCCTGACCTCAAGTGATCCACTCATCTCGGCCTCCAAAAGTGCTGGAATTACAGGTGTGAGCTATCATGCCCAGTCCTAAATCTCACATTTCTAACTGCCATGTTTTATCCAGTCAACCAGGCACTGTGCTGGGGTGAATAGTGCAGGTCTCTATCTTGATGGAACTGACAGATGAGTGGGAAAAACAGTCAGTTAATGAGCATGCAAATAAATATGTGCAAATTATGATCAACGTTGGGAAAGAAGGAAGTTGGGTGCTAAGATAGAACATGATGAGAGTTCCTATGTTACACAGGGTTACACAGGGAATTCTTTCCTGAGGAGGTGACCTCCATGCCTCTTGAAGGAACTGCACTTTAAAATATTTTTGGAAAAGAGTAAACATATCACATCTTTTTCTTTGACCAAAGGTATTCACCTGGAAGTTAAGGGAATGGTGTGAAAGCATACTCTATGGGGAAGCAAACTGGTTTCGAATCTCAGCCTCATTATCTCATTAAATATAACTCACACTCTTCCTATTTACAGACTCTTGGATCCAACCATACTGGTTTGTTCACTGTCCCCCAAATGCTCTGAGTCTGCCTCCTCTTAGCGTTTGCTGGCCATGATTTCTTTCCTCTACCTCCCACTCCCCAGTGTTCTCCTCCTTCTCTCCTGTCCTTCTTCAAGTTCAAGTCCTTCCTCCACAGGGAAGCTTTCCCTGATGACCCTGAACCACAGAGATATCCTCCTTCATGACCTCATATTTATCCATCCACACACCAACCCACCCACCCATCAACCCATGCATCCATCCATCCATCCATCCATCCATCCATCCATCCATCCAACTTTCCATCCATCCGTCTACCCATCTATGTTAGTCAGTGTTCTCCAAAGAAACAGAACATATATTTTATGTTCTAAGCCTATATAAAAGTATTGAGCCCTTACACAAACATATGAATATCAAGCCCCAAAATCTAGAAACAAGCTGTGAAAATGTTTTGTGATGAGCTGTTTCATATCACAAAATGGGACCTGAGTTTTGATTCAACAGATTCCAAACCCTTTTTTTGTAGAATATAAGAAGTGAGATTTCTGAGCCTATTGAGCCCTTACATATATATATACACACACACCTACGTGTATAAATTATAATAAACATCCTCATAAATCTCTTTATATTACATTATATAATTTAGTATATAATATAATATATATTATATATGAGAGAGAGAGAGAGGGAGATTATAAGGAATTGGCTCAGGTGGTTATGGAGGCAGCCAAGTCCCAAGACCTGCAGGGTGAGTTGACAGCCTTGAGAACAAGGAGGAGAAAATAGCTCAGTTTGAGTCTGAGGACAGTAAAAATGGTGATGTCCCAGTTTGAAGGCAGTCAGGCTGAAGAATTCGCTCTTAGCCTTTCTGTTCTATTCAGGCCTTCAACTGAATGGATGAGGCCTACCCACATTAGAGAGCGTAATCTACACAGTCTACCGATTTAAATGTTAATCTCACCCAAAACACCCTCGCAGACACACCCAGGGCAATATTTGACCAAGTATGTGGGCACTCCATGGCCCAGTCAAATTGACACATAAAATTAACCATCACACCATCCATCCATCTAATGTATTTGTATTCAATACTATGTACAAAGTGCTGCTGTGTCACTACACTTACTGTCTTTGTTAATCTGAGTCCTCTAGAGGCAGACACCAAGATGGAATTAAATATGCAATATTTTATTAGGGAAAATGCTCATGTAAGAGAAAGTGAGGAGGGATCTGGAAAAGGCAGAGAGAGCCATTGACTGCAATGCAAATCTAATCTTCCAGTGAAGGAGAGAGGGTGGGCAGAAGCATTCTAGACCCCTGTCCGGTCTAAGGGCAGTTTGGTAAAGGTACCTGGAGAGGCTTTGAGCACAATTTGCTGTAAGAGGAGCCCTGCATTTTCCAGGAAAGGGTCTGCCTTAGCACATCAATTTCAGGGAGCAGCTGCTGGGGCCCTTAATCAATGATATTCTCTGAGGTTGGAGGTTTGTGAGGAGCTTTCTCATGGCCACCACGGTCCACTCCTTTGCTACACAGACGTACTTCTCCATGTAGATTTTGGGAGCAACTCTTCCATGATTCCCATGATCCCCTTTGACAGGGGACAGTCCTCACCAATGACAAATGAGGATTGCAGTACATACAACTGGCTGCCTCACCCCTCTGGTAGGATACCTCCACTCACCCAGCAGTTATCAGTTGCCAATTAGCCTGCACTCCAGCTGCCCACAATGGTCTCCTTCTCATGAATGTGCACCATATTGGGCTTATGCTCTTTCCTGGCTCACTGTCCCATTCCCCTCCCTGACTTCCTGGGATCACTTCCTGAATCAATCACTTGTACTCATTCTATCTTGGGATGTGCTTCTAGGGGAACGCAGACTAATATAATAAGGAAACCTCTAATAATATGGTTCGGAAATAGTTGCTCTTCTCTAAGGATACACTTAGGCTTTAATTTCACGATTCAGTGAGGATCGCTCTTAATACAAAGTATCACACAGAATACTTAATAGGCCATTTGAGAGGCTCCTTAAATTATACAAGTTCTTTTGTATTCACCATCCTCAGTTATTTGGGGAAAACTCTTCAAACTGTTTTTCCTCTGCTCTCACACCACCACCACAACCATCAACACAGAAGAAAGCTGTGACCAAAGGCATGGGGGGTTTTCCCCACACACCAAGCAGCAGACATTGATGCTGGAAGTAGCATCAGATCCCACAGAGTGAGAGCTCAGTCCCCAAAACTGCCCCCACTCTGCCACCTCCAGACCCCAGTCGCAAGTCCAGGCCTCCAGAACTTCTGACTGACTGGCTTCAAGTTGAGGTTCTCACGATTCCCTCTTTGGGTTTGATTAATTTGCTGGAGTGGCTCACAGAACCCAGGGAAACATGTTTACTGGTTTATTATAATGAATATTACAAAGGATACAGATGAAGAGATGCATAGAGTAAGGTATGGGGAAAGGGCCACAGAGCTTTCACCCCCCACCGGAGCCCCCCACCCTCCAGGAACCTCCTGAGTTCCACTATCCTGAAGCTTTCCAAACCCTGTCCTCCTGGGTCTTTATGGAGACTGCATTACATAGGCATGATAGACAACCATGTAGAAATGTGATTGGACAAAAAGCACATTATCTAAACCCAGCAAGGCCTGTGTGTTTAGGCTTTTCTTGGCCTCTCTGTGCAGCCTTCCTTCCTCTAGGGTATGGGGCTGGACCCCTCTGGAATGAGCGGCTTCTGACCTACAATCAGTTTCGAGTCCTGCCTTAGGCAGATGAAAGGAGGACAGGGGAAGGTCAGAGAGAGAGATTCTGTTTCCTGAGACCTGCTGCTGAGGCCTACAGCACCCCAACATTATAACAAAAGACTATGGGGGTTATGATCCAGAAACCATGGATGAAAACATATATATATGTATATATATACATATATATATATATACACACACACACACACACACACACCATGGCTGTGTAGAAAATTGTTATAGGCAGGCATGATGTCTCACGCCTATATTCCCAGCATTTTGGGAGGCTGAGGCAGGTGGATCACTTGAAGTTGGGAGTTTGAGACCAGCGTGGCCAACTTGGTGAAACCTAGTCTCTACTAAAAATACAAAAATTAGCTGGGTATGGTGGTGTGCACCTGTAATCCCAGCTACTCAGGAGTCTGAGGCAGAAGAATTGCTTGAACCCTGGAGGCCAAGGTTGCAGTGAGCTGAGATCACACCACTGCACTCCAGCGTGGGCGACAGAGTAAGACTCCATCTCAAAAAAAAAAAAAATTGTTACATTTAAATCATGTGGTCTCAGTCTTCGAAAAGCAGGCAATACTTTGTGCAGTAATTCAGTCCTTATACAGTTTGTTTAAAAAATGCCAAGAAATTTTATGTTAAATAGCATAAATTCAATGTCAGCTTTGGATTTTTATAGGTGAAGGGGAAGCATTGTTTATTATCCACATGTGTCTGAGCTTTAATGATACTGATAATTCATAAATATCCTGGCACTTTTCAAGTACATAACCAGATTGACATGAATTAAAGTTACAGATCACATGGTGTTAACGAGTCCTGGGATGGCTGATTCCTTGAAGAGGAGGGACCATGGGAACGTCCGACTTTCAGCAAAGAAGCAAGGCTGCCTGGATGTCTGTGACCACAGCGAAAAGGTGAGTCTGGGAAAGTAGAGGTTTCTCTCAGAATGCAAGAGGCACTTTTGAATCTTTAGACTTGTAATGAAATCCTCATTTTGATCTCACATTAGTACCCACTAGGACTGATCACTAGATATGCTATTTCTGCCTTTTGAGTACACAGTAAAATTATAATTCTTGGCCCTCTCCCACTTCTTGGGTTGGGGTCATGGGACCAGTTCAAGATCAAGCTTTTAATGGCTGATTTGAGACCCTCCAGAGCTCTTTTTGCCCTCTGTCATCATTCCAGATAGTGGGTGCTTGATCATCCTGGCTTTCAAGATAACCCATGACAGACATACAGCCCTGCAGTGGATGTGTAGCACAAGCAAGAAACAAACCTTTATCATTTGAAGCCACTAAAATTTGGGGTTTATTTGTTATTCCAAAATAGCATTGACTATCTTGATTGAGACATACTCTCTGGGGAGGCTACTGAGGAGACTGCTGTTCAGTAAGTCCCCTACCCCTTCTAGGAATTCTCTATAAGGCACGATGCTTACTTTCCATGTCATTTTCTGAGAGTACTCATGGAGAGAGTCTTCCTCACTCTTCCTGTTTTGAAGATGGTCAATTCAAAGTTAGGATTTGGTAAACCAAGCTTCAAACCACATCCAGTTTTAATGACTAAGTTCCATGAAACCTTTAAGATTGTTCTAGAAAATTCAACCTCATTTAATCCAGAATGACATTTACTCACATGGCTGCTGCACTAGTTACAAAAAAAAAAAAAAAAATTAAATCATGAAACATTGCTGAACAGTTATTAAATAGTACCTAGTCCCTAATGGCAAATTCATTTTCATTTAATAACAAGTTATTGTGGAGCGTAATGAAAAATAGAGTGGCATGCAAAATAAGCTGGCCTCTGTTTTCATTGACATTGTGCCAGTTTCTTGGGTGCAGCATTATAATACTATCCATCTTCATAAAGCACTCTTTAGAAGGCATTATTAAACAGCAGGAAGGAATGGCAGATGACAGCTTCATTAGTCATGACTAGGTAATCCTGGCCAATTTCTTCTGGGAATTATTAACACATTCCTAAACACCCTTTGGTTGATGGCATCTAGAAGAGAAGAGGAGATTAGTTGTAAAGACTTGGACATTATCCAAATCTGGCTACAACTTTCTTTAAGTCACAGAGCAGTCACTCTTCCCCAAGGCTCTCTGTCATGCTTCTGGGGAATGGGGCCTTCTGAGCAATTGTGGACCAAGACCTCAGAATTCTTGCCCATTGCTGAATACCCAATGAAAAGAAAGAAATCTACACAGCATCTGCCTGGTACAAATTTGGGCTATTCTATTTGATAAATGGATTAGTCCCAAACTCATTCTTGTCTGGTTAGTGAATAGGAGCTCCAGGAGAGTGTCTTTGGGAGCCCAGTAAGTGTATAATAAACACACCGGAATCTGACATATTCCTGTGAATCCCTGTAGCCAGGTGTCCCAAGTTAGCTAAGGATTTATGAAATCCCCCAGAGCTTGGGCACAGCCTGGGAGATTTAAAAAGATAGTTGCTGTCAACGAAGATTTTCCTAGTGTTTCTGTAATCTTCTCTTTTTTCTTTCTTTCTTTTTTTTGAGATGGAGTCTCACTCTGTCACCAGGCTGGAGTGCAGCTCTGTCACCAGGCTGGAGTGCAGTGGTGCGATCTCAGCTCACTGCAACCTCCGCCTCCTGGGTTCTAGTGATTCTTCTGCCTCAGCCTCCTGAGTAGCTGGGATTACAGGCACCCGCCACCATGCTAACTTTTGTATTTTTAGTAGAGATGGGGTTTCACCATGTTGGCCAGGCTGGTCTCAAACTCCTGACCTCAGGTGATCCACGCACCTTGGTCTCCCAGAGTGCTGGGATTATAGGCGTGAGCCACTATGCCCAGCCTCTGTGACCTTCTCTAATGACACTACCTTTCAGTTTCTTAGTAAGTCAGCTGGATGGGGTTTTGAGGACGCCTGGCAGAGGAATGGTTTACTCTGCACATCAACAGTTTTAATTGTGGGTTAAAAACAGTGAGTAACTGTTTTTGAAACTCTTTGGGTGCTTGATGGTGTGGCAAAAGGGCTTAAGAATTAGAATGAGACTCGAGCTCAAATCATTGCCCTGCAACTTACTAGCTGTGGAACTGTGGGCAAGTTAATTAAGGCCTCCCAGCCTTAGTTTCCTCATCTGCAAATTAGGGATAATGATATCTATCTCATTGAGTTTTTGGAGGATTAATTAATATAATTAAGTAAAGCACTTGGCAGAGTGCTTCAATAAATATTTCTTCTTTTATATGTTCTGTGTAAGCTATGTCTTGCTTAAAAAACAAAAGCAAAAATAATCAGATTTATAGAAGAGACATTAGTATGAGTTGTCCATATTATCCTGCCCACCACCCCCAACTAAATTGTAAGTTCCTGTTTTTATTTACTTTTAAAAGAAAAGCAGTGATGGTGAAATAATAAGAAGTAACACTTATATACTGCCAGATGCTGGTTTAATTCTCACATCAACTGTATTATTATCCCCATATTCCAGTTGAGAAAACTGAGGCACAGAGAAGTAAGTTGCCCAAGGTTACAGAGACAGTCAATTTTGGAGCTGGGATTGAAAACTAGTCTGCCTCCAGAGTTGGTGTTCTTTTATGTTTAACTTCTATTTTAGGTTCAGAGGTATATGTGTAGGTCTGTTACATAGGTAAACTTGTGTGACGGGGTTTGGTGCACAGATGATTTTGTCACTCAGGTGCTAAGCCTAGTACCCAAGGGTTATTTTTTTTGCTCCTCTACATTCTCACACCCTCCACCCTCCAGTAGACCCCGGTGTGCGTTGTTCCCCTCTATGTGTCTATGTGTTCCCATCATTTAACTCCCACTTATAAGTGAGAACATGCAGCATTTGGTTTTCTGTTCGTGTGTTAGTTTGCTAAGGATAATGGCCTCCAGCTCCATCCATGTTCCTGCAAAGGACATGATCTTGTTGTTTTTTGTGGCTGCATAGTATTCCATGGTGTATATGTACCACGTTTTCTTTATCTAGTCTACCGCTGATGGGCATTTAGGTTGATTCCATGTCTTTATTATTGTGCATAGTGCTGCAATGAACATATAGGCACATGTGTCTTTATGGTAGAAAGATTTATATTCCATGGGTATATACTCAGTAATTGGATTGCTAGATCAGATGGTAGTTCTGTTTTTAGCTTTTTAAGGAATCACCACACTGTCTTCCACAATGGTTTAACTAATTTACACTGCCACCAACAGTGTATAAGCATTCCCTTTTCCTGCAACCTTGCCAGCATTTTTTGACTTTAGTAATAGCCATTCTGACTGGTCTGAGATGGTATCTCACTGTGATTTGCATTTCTCTAATGAGCAGTGATACTGAGTTTTTTTCATATGCTTTTTGGCTGCCTGTGTGTCTTTTTTTTTTTCTTCGAGACAGAGTTCGCTCTGTTACCCAGCCTGCGATCTCAGCTCACTGCAACCTTCACCTCCCAGGTTCAAGCAATTCTTATGCCTCAGCCTCCTACATAGCTGGGATTACAGATGTGTGCCACCACACCCTGCTACTTTTTGCATTTTTAGTAGAGATGGGATTTTGCCATGTCGGCCAAGCTGGTCTTGAACTCCTGGGCTCAAGTGCTCCGCCCTGCTTAGCCTCCCAAAGTGCTGGGATTACAGGTTTGAGCCACCACGCCCAGCTATGTCTTCTTTTGAAAAGTGTCTATTCATGTCCTTTGCCCACTTTTTAATTTTTTTTTTGTTTTTGTCCGTGGAAATTTAAGTTCCTTATAGATGCTGGATATTAGACCTTTGTCAGATGCATAGTTTGTAAAAATTTTCTTCTATTTTGTATATTATCCGTTTACTCTGTTGGTAGATTCTTTTGCTGTGCAGAAGCTCTTAACTTTAGTTAGATCCCTATTGTTAACTTTTGCTTTTGTTGAGATTGCTTTTGGTATCTTTGCCATGAAATCTTTGCCAGTTTCTATGTCTAGAATGGTATTGCCTAGGTTGTCTTCCAGGGTTTTTATAGTTTTGGGTTTTACATTTAAGTCTTTAATCCATCTTGAGTTGATTTTTTTATGTGGTATAAGGAAGGGGTCTAGTTTCAATCTTCTGCATATGGCTAGCCAGTAATTCCAGCACATTTATTCAATAAGGAGTCCTTTACCATTGCTTTCTGTCAGCTTTGTCAAAGATCAGATAGTTGTAGATGTGGCCTTATTTCTGGGCCTTTTATTCTGTTCCATTGGTCTATGGGTCTGGTTTTGTACCAGTACCATACTGTTTTGGTTACTGTAGCTCTGTAGTATAGTTTGAAGTCAGGTAACTTGATGCTGTTAGGTTTGTTCTTTTTGCTTAGAATTGCCTTGGCTATTTGGGCTCTTTTATGGTTCCATATGAATTTTAAAATACTTTTTTTCTTTTTTAAATTATATTTTAAGTTCTGGGATACATGTGCAGAATGTGCAGGTTTGTTACATAGGTATACACGTGCCATGGTGGTTTGCTGCACCCATCAACCTGTCATCTACATTAAGTATTTCTCCTAATGCTATCCCTCCCCTATCCCCCACCTCCCCACAGACCCTGGTGTGTGATGTTCCGCTTCCTGTGTCCATGTGTTTTCATTGTTCACCTCCCACTTATGAGTAAGAACATGTGGTGTTTGGTTTTCTGTTCCTGTGTTAGTTTGCTGAGAATGATAGTTTCCAGCTTCATCCATGTCCCTGCAAAGGACATGAACTCATCCTTTTTTATGGCTGCATAGTATTCCATGGCATATATATGCCACATTTTCTTTATCCAGTCTATCTTTGATGGACATTTGGGTCATTCCAAGTCTTTGCTATTGTGAATAGTGCAGCAATAAACATACATGTGCATGTGTCTTTATAGTAGAATTATTTGTAATCCTTTGGGCATATACCCAGTAATGAGATTGCTGGGTCAAATGGTATTTCTGGTTCGAGATCCTTGAGGAATCACCACACTGTCTTCCTCAATGGTTGAACTAATTTACACTCCCACCAACAGTGTAAAAGCATTCCTATTTCTCCACATCCTCTCCAGCATCTGTTGTTTCCTGACTTTTTAATAACTGCCATTCTAACTGGCGTAAGATGGTATCTCATTGTGGTTTTGATTTGCATTTTTCTAATGACCAGTGATGATGAGGTTTTTTTCATATGTTTGTTGGCCACATAAATGTCTTCTTTTGAGAAGTGTCTGTTCATTTCCTTTGCCCACTTTTTGATGGGGTTGTTTGTTTTTTCTTGTAAATTTGTTTAAGTTCCTTGTAGACTCTGGATATTAGCCCTTTGTCAGATGGATAGATTGCAAAAATTTTCTACCATTCTATAGGTTGCCTGTTCATTCTGATGATAGTTTCTTTTGCTGTGCAGAAGGTTTTTAGTTTTATTAGATCCCATTTGTCAATTTTGGCTTTTATTGCCATTGCTTTTGGTGTTTTAGTCATGAAGTCATTGCCCATGCCTATGTCCTGAATGGTATTGCCTGGGTTTTCTTCTAGGGTTTTTATGGTCTTACGTTTAAGTCTTTAATCCATCTCAAGCTAATTTTTGTATAAGGTGTAAGGAAGGGGTCCACTTTCAGTTTTCTGCATATGGCTAGCCAGTTTTCCCATCTATTAAATAGGGAATCTTTCCCCTATTGCTTGTTTTTGTCAGGTTTGTCAAAGATCAGATGGTTGTAGATGTGTGGTGTTATTTCTGAGGCCTCTGTTCTGTTCCATTTGTCTATATATCTGTTTTGGTACCAGTACCATGCTGTTTTGGTTACTGTAGCCTTGTAGTATAGCTTGAAGGCAGGTAGGGTGATACCTCCAGCTTTGTTCTTTTTGCTTAGGATTGCTTGGCTATGTGGGCTCTTTTTTGGTTCCATATGAATTTTAAAGTAGTTTTTTCTAATTCTGTGAAGAAAGTCAATGGTAGCTTGATGGGGATAGCATTGAATCCATAAATTACTTTCGGCAGTATGGCCATTTTCATGATATTGATTCTTCCTATCTGTGACCATGGAATGTTCTTCCATTTGTTTGTGTCCTCTTTTATTTCATTGAGGAGTGGTTTGTAGTTCTCCTTGAAGAGGTCCTTCACATCCCTTGTAAGTTGTATTCCTAGGTATTTTATTCTCATTGTAGCAGCTGTGAATGGGAGTTCAGTCATGATTTGGCTCTCTGTTTGAGATGGAGTTTCACTCTTGTTGCCCAGGCTGGAGTGCAATGGCGCAATCTCGGCTTACTGCAACCTCCGCCACCCAGGTTCAAGTGATTCTCCTGCCTCAGCCTCCCAAGTAGCTTGGATTGCAGGCTCCCACCACCATGCCCAACTAATTTTATATTTTTAGTAGAGACGGGTTTTCACCATGTTTGCCAGGCTGGTCTTGAACTCCTGACCTCAGGTGACCCACCCACCTCGGCCTCCTAAAGTACTGGGATTACAGGTGTAAGCCACCATGCCGAGCCTAAAATAGTTTTTTCTAGGGAGGCAATGTTCTTAACCATCACTACTATATTCATGAAATTTTGTTTAACTGAATTAAATCTGATAGACAAGGCCTGTTTAAACAGTAAGTTTCCTAAAGGCATGGACGTGTTTACAAATTGCTGTTCTAGGTTAGCATGTCTCCCCCTCTGCATTCTGCAAAACTAAAGCTTATTCACACTCAAGTTCTGGCTCCTTCAGGAACCCCCATGGCTCTGTTTCCTCTGCTCTCTCAGCAGTCCTGGCCTCATCTTTTCCACCGCCCACTCATACCATTGGAGTCAGTCATTAATGGCTCCTGAGAAGATAAGAAAAGTGTGACAACTGAGGATGAGGAGAGAGATACTGGCGGGGAGCACAGCAAGTGAGTAAGCAGGAGAAAGAGCAGGGGAGAAGAAAGGAAGGTGACGAGGCGGGAAAGAACTGAGGCATGGCTGCAGTCTCAAGGGGGACTTTTTTCTTTTTTAAGTATTATATATCAGAAAGTCTATTTATTGTCTGATGTTTCCCCCTGCTCTGACTTTTGTGAAACAGAGTGATTGATGTGTTTTTGCTTTAGCCAGGATGAAAGTATCTTGTTTTTAGTGATTCCTAACAGCAATTGAGTTTGTAGCAATGACAATTGTGAATTTTTTCTTATTTTTTGTTTTTTCTTTGAAATCAAAGTAAGAGTATCCCTTTGTTGTTGTTTGCCAGTATTTAGAAGCTATTCCAATTGCATATTTTCTGGTAAAAAAAAAATGTTAAAATTTTTTATTCTACCTGGAGTTTAGTACCAGTTCTGATGAATTTAGGATGTATTTCTTAAGAGCTTATTACGTGCCTGGCACGTTGCCAAGCCCCATGATACAAAAATGAATGAAACAAGGCTCCTCTCTGCCTTGGAGGAGCCTGTAATGTAGTAGGGGCTTCTTAGACTTGGGGGCATCCAGGGAATCTGTTAGAATTCCCCCACCTGGGGCTGGGCACACTGTCTCACACCTGTAATACCAGCACATTGGGAGGCTGAGGCAGGTGGATCACTTGAGGTCAGGAGTTCAAGACCAGCCTGTTCAATGTGGTGAAACTCCACCTCTACTAAAAATATAAAAAATTAGCCAGGTATGGTGGTGCACCTGTAATCCCAGTTACTCAGTAGACTGAGGCAGGAGAATCACTTGAACCCAGGAGGCAGAGGTTGCAGTGAGCCAAGATCTTGCCACTACCCTCCAGCCTGGGTGACAGAGCAAGGCTCTGTCTCAAAAAAAAAAAAAGTTCCTCACTTGGGCTCCACTCCAGGTCAGTCTAATTCAATAGACGATTCTACTGCATCTCAATGTTTGAGACACACTGCTTGGGGCAAGCACCATTTGTACCCTTTTTCCAATCACAAACCAGCCTTAGAGAAAGTTATCCAGGATTTCAGAGGTCCCAGAGATCCCTCAGTTACCTTCAGTTTGTATTCAGCTTCTCAAAGTGTAGGCAGGCTTCACTCTTAAGGAGGCAGCATAGATGGCTCAGGCTGGAAATAGACTGGTTTATGTCACAGCTGACAAAGGGTCCCCTATTGTGAAAAAGATCCAGAATTAAATTGGATCATTGGGAATCATCTTAATTTTAGAGTTTTTTTTTTTTTAATCAGAAAAGTTTGATTAGAAAAGACTGAGTTTTAGGGGTTTTCTTGGCTCTCAACCCACATAAGGATGGGAGAAGCCTTGTTCTCTTAAGTTAAACTTTCACATCTGTGGAAATGCCAAATATAATAAGTTCATAAGTGAGCTTATTATACAGAATATATTTTTGTGCTTCTAAACTCAAAAATTTAGAATTTAAAAAATTTTAATTTTAATTTTAAAAAAAGATCGGGCTTGGTGGCTCATGCCTGTAATCCCAGCACTTTGGGAGGCCGAGGCGGGTGGATCACCTGAGGTCAGGAGTTTGAGACCAGCCTGGTCAACATGGCGAAACCCCTCTACTAAAAATACAAAAATTAGCCTGGTCTGGTGCTACACATCTGTAGTCCCAGCTACTCAGAAGGCTGAGGCAGGACAATCACTTGAACCTGGGAGATGGAGGTTGCAATGAGCCGAGATCGCACCACTGCACTCCAGCCTGGGTGACAGAACAAGACTCTGTTTCAAAATAAATAAATAAATAAATAATCCCTAAATCCCAGTTGATCTCTCTCCTTCATGGCTTTAAATTTCTGGAAACTTTATCTAATGATATTTACACTCCCACCTTATTTTTCCCCCCAAAATAAAATAAAACCAATGACTCAGATGGTCAACTTTTCATTTCCAGGTATCTTGAGTGAGGTCAACAGGTTGAATTTTACTTCACACAGTTTTAATCAAGCCAATCTGAAAAATACAAGCAGGATTGTGCAACAGTAGAGATTTGTGTGTGTGTGTGTTGGGAAAGTTGGAAACATTTTTGTAGAGCAGTGAGTAATTCATAGAGAAGCTGGTTGGTAATATCTTTATATTGTATTTGAGCTTATTTCAACAAGACATTTTGAATACTGGCTGTGAGCATGCCCCTTATTTCAGGGCCATAAACATTGTTTTCCTATGTAAAATGCAAGTTCCTCAACTTGTTCTTATCTTCCAGAAAAGGGCAAGGGAGTGGGTAAGGGGGTATAGGGAAGCAGGTGGAATTTAGAAGAAATTATCCAACCCTGCAAGTTAAAGCCATGTGATTTTGGCACAATAAAGATGAAGATCAGTGAGACTGGCTAGAGAGCTGGACGTGGATCTAAAGGTACACAATAATTCAATATGGATTATGTGATCATTGCAAAGGGAAGGCAAGAATTATTCAATCAAGGGTTTTGTCTGTCTGCAAAGATAGCACTTTAGATTCCTACTTTAACTATATTCTGAAATGAATTTGACTTGGCACTTGTTAATGGTTCCTTAACCATCTCTTTCCATTTGCCCGTGTTCAGGACCCCACTCACACTCCACACTGAGCCAGTCAATCAGCACCAGGATGCTTCGTCACAAGTGAGCAATCACCACCCCCACCCAGCTGAGGATGACCTGGGAACTAAGCCGGCTGAGTTCTAGAGTTGATGGGGAATGTGGGAAAAAGACAAATTACAAGCTTATTAAACATAAACTTAGGGGAAACCAAAAGAGGGTAATCACATTTATGATCTGCAAAGAAAGGAGGAGTTGGGGAACCCTAAGCTACTCCATCACCCTAATTTCTTTTTTTATTATTATACTTTAAGTTTTAGCGTACATGTGCACAAACTGCAGGTTTGTTACATATGTACACACGTGCAATGTTGGTGTGCTGCACCCATTAACTCATCATTTAACATTAGGTATATCTCCTAATGCTATCCCTCCCCCCTCCCCCCACCCCACAACAGGCCCCAGTGTGTGATGTTCCCCTTCCTGTGTCCATGTGTTCTCATTGTTCAATTCCCACCTTTGAGTGAGAACATGTGGGTTTGGTTTTTTGTCCTCGTGACAGTTAGCTGAGAATGATGGTTTCCAGCTTCATCCATGTCCCTACAAAGGACATGAACTCATCATTTTTTATGGCTGCATAGTATTCCATGGTGTATATCTGCCACATTTTCTTAATCCAGTCTACCATTGTTGGACAATTGGGTTGGTTCCAAGTCTTTGCTATTGTGAATAGTGCCGCAATAAACATACATGTGCGTGTGTCTTTATACCAGCATGATTTATAATCCTTTGGGTATATACCCAGTAATGGGATGGCTGGGTCAAATGGTATTTCTAGTTCTAGATCCCTGAGGAATTGCCACAATGACTTCCACAATGCTTGAACTAGTTTACAGTCCCACCAACAGTGTAAAAGTGTTCCTATTTCTCCACATCCTCTCCAGCACCTGTTGTTTCCTGACTTTTTAATGGTCGCCATTCTAACTGGTGTGAGATGGTATCTCACTGTGGTTTTGATTTGCATTTCTCTGATGGCCAGTGATGATAAGCATTTGTTCACATGTCTGTTGGCTGCATAAATGTCTTCTTTTAAGAAGTGTCTGTTCATATCCTTTGCCCACTTTTTGATGGGGTTGTTTGTTTTTTTCTTGTAAACTTGTTTGAGTTCATTGTAGATTCTGGATATTAGCCCTTTGTCAGATGAGTAGATTGCAAAAATTTTCTCCCATTCTGTAGGTTGCCTGTTCACTCTGATGGTAGTTTCTTTTGCTGTGCAGAAGCTCTTTAGTTTAATGAGATCCCATTTGTCAATTTTGGCTTTTGTTGCCATTGCTTTTGGTATTTTAGCCATGAAGTCCTTGTCCATGCCTATGTCCTGAATGGTATTGCCTAGGTTTTCTTCTAGGGTTTTTATGGTTTTAGGTCTAACATTTAAGTCTTTAATCCCTCTTCAATTAATTTTTGTATAAGGCATAAGGAAGGGATCCAATTTCAGCTTTCTATGTATGGCTAGCCAGTTTTCCCACCACCACTTATTAAATAGGGAATCCTTTCCCCATTTCTTGTTTTTGTCAGGTTTGTCAAAGATCAGATAGTTGTAGATATGCAGCATTATTTCTGAGGGCTCTGTTCTGTTCCATTGGTCTATATCTCTGTTTTGGTACCAGAACCATGCTGTTTTGGTTACTGTAGCCTTGTAGTATAGTTTGAAGTCAGGTAGCATGATGCCTCCAGCTTTGTTCTTTTGGTTTAGGATTATCACCCTAATTTCTAAGAGCACTCCCAGCATACAGTAGGTGCTAAACGAATGGTGGTGGACTCAGTGACATTTGCGTCTTTGTGCTTTCCTGGGTAGACCATGGTGCTGATGAGTTTGGGTTTAGCTGTTGTTGCCTGACCCTGGCCTGAGCTGGGAGCTCCTTAAAATAGCCTATAAAGAGTGCTCACATTCAAAGTCCTCCTGGGAGCATTTCTCTGATATTTCAAAATAGAATTCAGGAGCAAGAGGAACAAAGCTGAGGCTTAATGCAGCATGTTAAAGAAACAGGCAGAAGGACATGGCCAAAATCAACTCAGAGTCTTCCAAATGAGGGGACAGCTGCTGCCTCTGGCAGGAAACATTCCTTCCCTTCCCCCTTTCCTGCAGGTAATGGCACAAAATATATTCAAGCGAAAGAGGGGTGAGAACTGGGCATGAATCTTCCTTCCTCACGCTGGTTGGACTGACATCCACCAGGCTTTGCTTCCTGCATCTACTACCAAAGACTTAGTCTCAGGCCAGTCTCTCTTTTGCCTGGGGTGTAAATCCAGGGTTTTTGGATCCCAGGTTGGAAGAGGTGGATGGGGAACACATGTGTGCCAAATGCCTGCAGCTCTGGTTGATCTTGGCTTGGGAGTGATTATTTGCTGATGGTGATGGGGAGAGGGGACCGGGAAGAAAGTTCACTTCTCATTCTTTAGTGATGTGTAAATGTATTGCCATTGGCTCTTATTAGGTAGCTCTAAGCCAGTGACGGAAAAATGTTTTCATTGGCAGGAAAACACGTTTTACATCCACATACATGCATATCTACTTTTTGGCAGATGCAGAAACTTTGTGGCTTAGACTCCCATCCTATTCCTCTGTTTGTTGGATCCTACCAATGACTTAAGGCCTTGCTCAGTGCCTGTCTCCTACAAGAAGTTTTTCTTGACACCTCCAGTACACACTGCTTTCTCCATGAGCATGGCTCTTGTTGCAATGATCATCTTCACCACAATCAGAGTAGATTTTCTAGAAAGGAGCTTAAGCTTTAGGCCCTGCTAGTTATAAGAATGACTTCCAAGATCCCAGAAGCACCTTTGCTTGGGTTCACATGGTCCCATGCTTTTGGTAAAAACGTAAAAGTAAGATTTTAACTGTCATAAGCTAAGGATGTTGTTGACTCTGCCCCTGCATCACTTTTCCCTTGAGGAGTTGTGTGGTGATGGAGAGGCATGAGCATTTTGGGGAATCCAGCTAAGGAGAAGTTGAGTTGGAGATTTGTTTGTTTTGGGTCGAGTGGGATCTATATATGTGGTTCACACTTCCATGTAGAGTCGAGAAATTGTTGGTTATTCTAGGGTATTCTAGGCTTCCAGGAACCCTCTTGCTCAGTGCATGCTCTGTGGCATCATGGGTCTTATTATGATTTAAATGTTTCCTATGATGCCTGACACTGGAAGCATGTGGGAGTGAAGAAGAAGCAAGAGTTAAAATGTGCAGAATGAGAAGCTAATCTGTGGAATGTTCTTTCAATCATCAGCTGTACACAATTATGAGTGAAATATTTGGTTCTCATTGATGTCTAGTCAAGACAGAAATTATCTTCAGGAAAATACTCAGAAATGTGGTATATACAATTATAATGTACCATACTATCAAACTTTTAAAGTAGAAATCAATGCAAAATAGAATTGATTAGAATTCTCGTGTTTGTAGAGCACAAAGCTGTAGCAATACTATAAACTGTGAAGTATCATTTTTATGCATGCCAAACTGCATTTTATGTCTACCAACATATTGAATCAGTCTTAGCATATCTGATATAACTTGTCCTGATGAAACCTGGCAACACCAGACAAAAAGACATTCAAAAGCACTAAAATCACAGCAAAGCACCCTAAGTGTTCTTGTCACAAAGCTCCCAAGCATATTCATCCATAAGTTATTGTACACAGCATAGGGAGAATTCAATTAAACAATTATGTAGCTCTATCCAATATAATGGCATTTTAAAATGTATTTGAATTGCTTTGTCTTCTTTACATGAAAATGATATTACACAGTTGTTATGTGACAAGATGATCATATGAAAAGTATGCAGCCAAAGAATAGGAAAAAATATTGTAGAGGTTATGTCATTTTTCAGGATTTTGTTATATTTGTGGTGTTTGTCACTTTTCAAAAATGTGTGGCCGGGCACGGTGGCTCACGCCTGTAATCTCAGCCCTTATGGAGGCGGAGGTGGGTGGATCTCTTCAGCTCAGGAGTTTGAGACCAGCCTGGGCAACATGGCAAAACCCTGCCTCTACAAAAAATACAAAAATCAGCCAGTTATGGTGGTGGGCGCCTGTGGTCCCAGCTACTTGGGAAGCTGAGGTGGGAGGATCACTTGAGCCTGGGAGGTGGAGGTTGCATTGAGCCATGATAGTGCCACTGTGCTCCAGTCTGGGTGACACAGTGAGATCTTATCTCAAAAAAAAAAAAAAAAAAAGAGCAAAAATGTGTAATTTGTTACGATTTCATATTTCAATCTAAATAAACTTTCACTCTTTTTTTGAGACAGGGTCTCCCCCTGTAACCCAGGCTGGAGAGCAGTAGTGCAATCATAGCCCACTGTAGCCTCCAACACCTGGGCTCAAGTGATCCTCCCACATCAGCCTCCCAGCTAGCTAGGACTATCCCACACCCAGCTAGTTTTTCTAACTTTTTTGTAGAGATGGGGTATCACTATGTTGCACAGGCTGGTCTTGAACTCCTGAGCTCAAGCAAGCCTCCTGCATCGGCCTCCCAAAGTGCTGGGATTACAGGTGTGAACCAGTGCACCTGGCCATAAATATTTACTTTTATATGTAATTTTGTACTTCTATTTTGAATTCTTATCCTTAGAGTCTCCTTCCTCCATAAACAAGCTTCAAAACCCACAATTCCTGAATTAGCCTTTGACCACAGTTGAGTAGTATTTTATGCTCTTATATTATTCTTATAAAAAGTATTGAATTTAAAAGCATGATAGTTTATGCCTGGGGACAGAATTTTCAACAATACAGAGCTTTGTGTGGAAAGTAAATAGTGTAGTCTCCCAGCACGCCTGACTCCCCGCAGGTCACCACTGTTGGTTTGATGTCATTCTATTCTCCTTTTTCTTGAGCCAGTTCATTGTGATTAAGTGTGGCTTTGGAGCGAGCTACCTGGGTTGACTTATGCCTCTGCCCCTGTGGCCTTGGGAAAACTACTAAATCTATTAGTGCCTCCTCTTAAAGGAAAGATGTAATTGTACTGTACCTGTGTCGTAGGGGTGCTGGGAGGACAGTTTAGGGCTTAGAGGAGCAACCAACATGCTGTACTCATTTTATGTTAGTTTCATTTGGAAAATGCATATATTAGCATTACTTTGCAGATATTTCATGTGCCTAAGTATACTGGTCCTCCTCTCCCAAGACTGTAAACTCAAGGTTGGGAACTAATGTAAAACATCTTGAACATTGCCGCCTAATTCCTCAGAAATGTGTGGATGTGAGCGCCATCTAGCTGCATTATCTGTGGTTCTACTGTGACCACCAGGCACAATTCAGCTCACGTGGCTGTTCTGGCTCAGCAGTTGTTGGATTTGTCAGGAAATGGAGGATGACAGTGGTGTGACCAGCATATCAGGAGGCACTCAGGAGAAGTTAGCGATCCAGTGGAAGGAAGAGTATCTCTGAAATGAGATGAGATGGAAAGCCACATCCACGGAACATAGAATAGTTTGAGATTTATACAAAACTTGAAGCCGCACAAAGCAAAAGCTGTCTCCGTGTCCCATTGCAAAGGCACTCAGGGCCAGGCGTGGTGTCTCATGCCTGTAATCCCAGTACTTTGGGAGGCCAAAGCAGGAGGATCGCTTGAGGCCAGGAGTTTGAGACCAGCCTGGCCAACATAGTGATACCCTGTCTCTACAAAAAAATAGAAAAATTAGCCAGGCATTGTTGATGTATGCCTGTAGTCCCAGCTACTTGGGAGGCTGAGGGAAGAGGATAACTTGAGCCCAAGAGTCTGAGGCTTCAGTGAGCTCTGGTTGTGCCACTGCACTCAAGCCTGGGTGACAGAGCAAGACCTTGTCTCAAAAAAAAAAAAAAAAAAAGAGAGAGAGAGAGAAGAAGAAAAACGAGAGAAGAAAAAAATCACTAAGAAGCGTCACTAAAATGTGATTTTCAAGAAAGGCATGGTAAAAATGTGAAAAGGGAGTGGGTAGACATGAAACCTTTCCAAGATAACACAGCTCAACAGTTATGTACAGAAGCGGCTAAAACAAAATAAGTGTGGATGATAAAAGATCAAAGGATGGAGCCATTTTAGAAAGAAGAAAGAAGGTTGTTTGCTATATATCTTATCATCTTAAAAGACTTTCTCTAGTTAACAAATACTGCTAGATTTCAATCATAGACTGTGTAATGGAGTATACAATAGTTACTCAGTCCTCCCACAAATTCACAATCTGATATTCAGTGAAAAAAGACCATTCCAGATGAATATGAACCCAATTTTGTTTAAAAAATATATGTAAGTACACAAGACTAGAAAAAAGACTGGAAAGAAAAATAGTAAAATATAAACTGTGGTTATTCAGAGGAATGCAATTATGGGGGAAATTTTTGTTACTTGTACTATTATGTAATCCCCCCTTTATTTATTTATTGAAACAGGATCTTGCTCTGTCACACAGGCTGGAGTGCAATGATGCAATCATAGTTCACTACAAGTTTGAACTCCTGGAAGCAAGCAATCCTCCTGCCTCAGCTTACTAAGTAGCTGGGACTATAGGCCTGTGACACCACACCTGGCTAATTTTAAAATTTTTTATAGAGACCAGGTCTTGCTCTGTTGCCCAGGCTGGCCTCAATCTCCTGGGCTCAAGTGATCCAACCTCCCGCCTCAGCCTAAAAAGATATTCACTTTTAATTAAATGTAGCTCTTAGTTCTATAATACTTTTTTTTCATTATTTGGCCTATAATTACAGAGTTTAAAAATAGCTTGCCTGATAAAGGTATTTATGTGTCCACCAAAATTCAGCATAATGGTCCACACATGCTAGAATCAATTTCCATTCCAAAACTCTTGATCTTGTTAATTTATGAACAAGAAGTCTTTCCAGCATACATGAAAACCCAAACGCATAAAAGCTAGATAAATTTGACATTATAAAAATTTAAGGCCGGGAGTGGTGGCTCACACCTCTAATCTAAGCACTTTGGGATTACACTTTGGGAGGCCGAGGCAAGCAGATCACTTGAGGTCAGGAGTTCAAGACCAGCCTGGCCATCATGGTGAAACCCCGTCTCTACTAAAAATACAAAAATTAGTGGAGTGTGGTGGTGCACGCTTGTAATCCCAGCTACTTGGGAGGCTGAGGCAGGAGAATCACTTGAACTCGGGAGGCGGAGGTTGCAGTGAGCCGAGATTGTGCCACTGCACTCCAGCCTGGGCAACAGAGAGGACACCATCTCAAAAAAAAAAAAAAAAAAAAAAAAGAAACAAGCTAACAAACAAAAAAATGCTTTGGTTGGCTCTGGCTGCATGTTGACGGAGACCTTTGTGAAGGATATCAAGCCCAGGCTCAGGAGTCTCAAGCTTATCGTTATTGTGCTGGAGACAGGCCAAGACAAAGGAGGGGCACAAGGTTCGGACCTGCAAAGTGGTGGACAAAATGGGCAGCCTCAATATCTCCGTCTGTGATGACATCGGCAATCTGATCCAGCCTGGGGACGTTGTCTGGCTCAACAAAGGGTACGCTTCAGTTTTCAAAGGTTGTCTGACACAGTATACTGGCCATGGGGGTGATCTACAGAAGACTGGAGAATTCTGTATGGTTTATTCTGATTTCCTAACTTCAATGAGCCAAACTCAGAGTATAGCAACCAGCAGGCGCCCAACAAGGTGGTGCAGAACGACAGCAACCCTGCAGAACAACAGCAACCCTACAGCTTCCCAGCCTACCACTCGTCCCCCTGCTGCTTCTCCAGCCGCTGAAAGCCAGAATGGGAATGGATCTAGTAACCCACCAGGGTCCTGGTAGTGGCCCACATCCCCCTCATAGTCCGTCCCACCCCCCAGTACCAGAACCCCTCGAAGCCAGGCCAACCACACACCTGCAGGCCCACCTGGCCCTTCAGCCCTGTTAGTAACGGCAAAGTAGCCCGGAGGAGCAGCAAGATATAGCGTGACATTCTTCCTTCCTGCCGCCAACAACATCCCGTGTTTGCCGGAGAGCAGGACAGCTTTCCACTGGCTGGCTGGTGTCACAATATTTTAGCCACTGAACTTCAGTGGAGGGGTGGTGAACAGTGGCTTCATCCACCCTAATCTCATACTCCCCCATTGTCCAGCTGAACTACCTGTCCCCTGGGAGTCCAGACCCTCCTCTCCTTCCTGTTTAGAAATGACAGTTACCTTCTGTTTCTTCTGTGTGTCACATGGGGATCTCACTAAAATCTCTCCTTCCTAATAAATGTTACCACTCTGAAAAAAATTTTTTAAACTTCTGTTCAAGAGAGGATACCATAAAGAAGACTGAAAGATATTCAAGTTGGAGAAAAATATTTGCACTGTACACAACAAAGGATTTGAAGTCCTTAACAAATAAAGAACCTCCCAAAGTGCTGGGATTACAAGGGTAAGCCACCACGCCCAGCCAGTATATTTAAACTCTTAACAGTAGGTATTGCAGAGGATGAGAGAGAATATCAGGCACTAATATCTTCTGTTTTATACACTTCTGTGTTATTCAGATTTTTCACAAGTATATGCTAGTGTTGTAACCAGGGGAGGAAAAAAACACTTTTACACTGAGAAAGAACAAGAACTCCTGCATTAAGCCCTGCAAAGCATTCCCATCAGCATCTTTTCCCATCAAAATGTCCATCTAATTACAGCAAATGTCTTTAAGTGCCTTGCTGAAGTTGATTTTCCTTTTGCTGGTCTGTTTCAGCTTGGACTGACTTGGATTAGAATCTGGCTTCATCAGTTTCAGTGGCTGGGAGAACCTGAAGATGATGGACTTCTCCCAGCTGTCACTCTCAAGGAGAAGCATGGTCTTGATTCCTACCTCACAACTACCAAACACAAGTGTGTGTCAGATTCTCTTTCCCTTCATTTCCCTCCCCTCTGGGGTAAGGCAAAGATCCAAGTCCCAGCTCCTGTCCTCAAAGCCCTCATAGTCCAGTGTAATGGGCTGACCTAAGCAAGGATGGCATTTGATGACCTTCATGGGATTATCAAATGGAGATGGCTTCGAGCTGGGGGTCCTGGGGGTGGTGGGGAATTGCTGAAGAGTACTCAGTGGAGGCACATGGGATGTGAGTTCTGAGAGGGGTGGTGTGTCTAGATAGGTGGGATCATGGTAAGGCCAAGGCAAGCAGGGATATGGTTGTGATCCGTTTTGCCACCCCTTACCTATGCCGCAGGCCTGAGGGGTCCCCCGCTTGGCCTGGACCTTGGTCTCATCTCAGGGGATCAGGACTCAGCAAAGGCTGTCCTCGCTGTCCTCACCACCCACGAAGGCATGTAATTGTCATGTTTTCCTTTCCCATTGATTCCTTTTTGTCGTGACCTTCTGTACCTACCTAAGGTAACTTAGTTTGTGTTTTTCAAGCTGATTGTTGGTTAATTTATTCAGTCGGTGTTTCTTAGAAAAGGCTCATTGGAGACTCATAAAAACCAGCACTACTCTAAAATAACAAATGAACTTCTAGTCAGTGCCTGACTACCTCCAACTCGTGTTCCTAACCTTGGGTCTTGGAGAAACCAGTTAACAGCTCTGGGTCTCATTTCCTCCTGTCTGATGATAGTGACGGTGACAGTGGTTGTCTCAACCAAGCTACCTACAGTCAGAGCCTGAGACAGGTATTCCTGTTCAAGCGATTGAGTGAAGTGCCCTCAGGGGTTAGGAAGTGAGGCAGCAGGACAGGGAAGGGTGAAGGGATGCTGGGTTGGAGACTAGCTTCAGCCTGCTGCAAAGAGGACCTTGGGAGCACAGCTCGCCCTAAGAAGTTGGTGCTACTTTAAGGCAGGGGGCAGGCTTTTGTACTCCAGGACATCAAGTCCATACAGAGGGCCAGCCTTTTGTACCCCAGGTCATCAAGTTGATGCAGGGGGGCAACCTTTTGTACCATAGGTCATCAGGCATTGACCATGAGCTGCACAGAATAACCCTTTAGGTGAGGCTGCTCCCTTTGGCTGGGAGTAATTCTCCAAAGAAAGGGTGCAGGTAGAGCCATCAGCCGCCAACCCTCACAGCAGTGTGGGTGGGGACAGAGGTGGGGTGAGTCAGATGCATCTCTGGGCATGTGCACACTGGGTAATAAACTCTGACATTTACCGAGTGCTTATTATTTGCCAGGAACTTATCTAAGTACTTTACCTACACTAACAGATGATGCTCATGCCACCGTATAAAGTAGATATATCCTTCTACTATTAGCTGCATTTTACAGATGAAGAAATGGAGGCACAGAGAGGTTAAGTAACTTGCCAAAGGCCACACAGCAAGTGAAGGGGAGAACCAGGTTGGGAAAAATGATCTCTAAGTAACTTTAGAATTTCAGACTGGTGTCATTTATTTAGTCAGTTATCAATTCATTCCACATTTATTGAGAGCCTCTCATGTCCTAGAAATGACAAAGATAAATCAAACATGTCTCCAGCCCTCCAGGAGCTCAAACTTTACTGGGAGAAGCAATGTGTGCATTACTTAATACTGGACTGTGTCCTGAGCCCTCTGAGAGGGAAGTACAAAAGTGTGCTACTTCTGCCCTGGGGCATTCGGAGAGATGGCTGGGAGAAGATAAGGCTGCAGTTTTGTCTGGAAGGATACGCAGATATTACGGGTTAAAGGATGAGAAGGACATTCCTAGCAGAGGGAACGGTGCATGGCAGGACAAAGACACTGAAAGATGGAGGTGTGGGGCAAGGTGGAGGGAACGAGAGTGCTCAGAGACAGGCTGGGATGGCTGCAGGCTGTGAGAGGCCTGTGGGGTTTGGCCAGTGTAGGGAGACCCAGGTCCTCAGCCAGTCCAAGTTCAGTCTCCACCCGCAACAGACTGGCTCAGTGGAGGTGGCAAGGGATGATGGCTGTCTTAATCCCCAAGCCCCCTTTCAAGTGGAAAAGAACCAGCAGAGCTGCCTGCCTGCCCTCCATTCAGCCTGGCTCCAACCACCTCTGAGCCACATGCAGACGGGAAAAGTTATCCTGAGCAAGGCCTCCAGGCAGGGAGGGGTTATATTCTGGAGTGTCACAGAGGGACCTCTGCAATTGACTTAATAAGAAAACAGGATTTTAGAATAAAAAAGGAGAGTTTTTTTTTTTTGACACTGTCATGTGTCTCTCTCTATCTTTGGTTCATTTTTAAAAAAACAAGGAGTACAATTCATTGCTCTTATCTTTCTACCCCATCCTGTTGAAATCCAAGTGTGATCCTCTGCAAGTCTAGTGCACACTCCCACCTTTATCAAAACCCACCTTTACGATATCAGTTATCCTGCGGCTAGATACCTGCCGCCGGAGGAGGGAGTGGTCGCCAAACCAGATGAAGTTCCCAGTTCTCTCCCAGGTGACTGTCTGGGTATAGTTGTGATTCAACTGTTAATGATGTAACCAGAGCCCAGGGGAAACATTGCCAAGAACTAGGACACCTTTTGCAAAAGTTTGAAAAAAAAAAAAAAAGGGTGAGAGATAAAAGACTACAAATTAGGTGCAGTGTACACTGCTCGGGTGATGGGTGCACCAAAATCTCACTAATCACCACAAAAAAACTTATCTCTGTAACCAGATACCACCTGTTCCCCAAAAACCTATGGAAATAAAAATTTGAAAAAAGATTTCTTGTAATAGTTTGTCTCCTTAGGATAAATATCTTACAAGTATAGTAATTAAAAAAAAAAAAAAAGAAATGCTAAACCAAAAGGAAAAAAAAAAGAAAGTTCAAAACAGTCAAATTTTCCTAAAATGGCCTAGCATCAGGAGGGAACTTTCTCTAACTCACCATTGCATTTCCAGTGCCTTGCAAAATGCCTGGCAAATAGCAGGTGTCTAATAAATATTTGTTTTTTGCTTATTTTGAAAACATGAACTTTTGTTTTTTCCTCTGTCTCTTTCTTTCTGAAGGTTATATGCAGACTTTGGATGAATCTCAGCATCTCAAGATCGCCTAAGATTTCAGGTCTAACCTAACCCTAAGTCACACTAGTTCCTATTTGTCAAGTGCCTGTGATGTGCCAGGCACTGCACTAAATATTTTAATAATGGTAAAATTATAGCTAACATACACATAGCTAACTTTTATGTAAAGTACGATTGTAAGTCTTTTGCATATAATGGCATATTTAATTCTCCACATGAACTCTAGGAAGTAGGTATTACCATCTTTATTTTACCAAAGAGAAATATGAGGCTCTGCAGGTTGTGTGACTTGCCCAGAGTGACTTAACCCAGGACTCTAACCCATGATGCCACAGCTGCAGAGCTGAAGAAAAATGTTCAGGCCTGTCCTGAACCCATCTCAGTCCCTGGAGGCAGAGTCCTAAGGGTTCCTGGAGCACAGCTTTATACCTGACTTCCTTGCCACCTTCCTGGCTGACATGGATGTAGGAGTACTCTCCTTGGCTATCCTGGTGCCATTGGAATGATTAGTCTGGGCCAGGAAGGCAGAATTTCACCTTTAATCATTTCCTAGGATGTCCTGTCTAAAAGCTTCCAGCCTGTTTGTGTCTCCTTGTGGGGCAGCTGAAAAGCTTCTCTGGATTTCTCTGGAGCAGCTAAGCCTAATGGAAGAGGGGTGGGAACAACAGCTGTGTCTCTGAAGCACTTGGCTTGCCTTAGTGCTGTGCGCTTTGTGGTCCCATAGTGGATTCTCTGTAGATTTGAACAACAGTGGCGCCTTTGGGAGAGGCGAAGGCTTTCTGAGAGGTCAGTGGGCAGCCTGTGCTCAACTGGACTTAATTTCTGGGAGTTTGTTTAAATTATCTCTCTTTTCCTCTCTACACATTCTGGTATGTACAGACCCTAAGGATCCAAGCAGGCTCCAATATTCCCCCGGCACGGGTAGACACGGAGTTCATAAGGAATGTTTATGAATTGACCCCTGTCTTGTGTTTCCGTTGGCTGGCTTTCTTTTTACTTTACCATTAAAAATTAGTTTTAACTTTAAACTTTTTTTTTTTTTGAGACAGAGTCTCACTCTGTTGCCAGGCTGGGGTGCAGTGGCCAATCTCAGCTCACTGCAACCTCTGCCTCCCGGGTTCAAGCCATTCTCCTGCCTCAGCCTCCTGAGTAGCTGGGACTATAGGCGTGTACCATCACACCCAGCTAATTTTTGTATTTTTAGTAGAGACAGGGTTTCACCATGTTGGCCAGGATTGTCTCTATCTCTTGACCTTGTGATCCACCTGCCTCGGCCTCCCTAAGTGCTGGGATTACAGGCGTGAGCCATCACGCCCAGCCTAAACTTTTCTTTATTTTAGTGTGTGTGTTTTCTTTTTGAGACAGAGTCTCACTTTGTCGCCCAGGCTGGAGTGCACTGGCACTATCTTGACTCACTGCGACCTCCATCTCCCAGGTTCAAGCGATTTTCCTTCTTCAGCCTCCCAAGTAGCTGGGATTACAGGCATGCACCACCATGCCTGGCTAATATTTGTATTTTCAGTAGAGACAGGGTTTCACCATGTTGGCCAGGCTGGTCACGAACTCCTGACCTCAAGTAACCCACCCATCTTGGCCTCCCAAAGTGCTGGGATTACAGGTGTGAGCCACCACACCCAGCCTATTTTAGTGTTTTAGCAAAATCTTTTGAACACGATCAAATAAACTACCCATTGGTGCTTAACTGTATTTTCATGAAAACTGAAAAAGTTAGGAGGCTTTACAAGGTTCCAGTGAAGCTGATATGGACGTTGAGCATTTAGAGGTCTCTCAATAAACATTTGTTGATTGGATGAATAAGTAGATACTGTAATGAGTTAGCTGAACCGCCATGTTGGAGAAGGGGAACATGAGTCAAACATCATTGAATTAAACTCTTTTTCTTTTTTTTTTTTTTTTTTTGGAGACAGATGCTCACTCTGTCACCCAGACTGGAGTGCAATGGCATGCAATTCTCCTGCCTCAGCCTCCAAAGTATCTGGGATTATAGGCGTGCACCACCATGCCCAGCTAATTTTTGTATTTTTAGTAGAGACAGGTTTCACCATGTTGGCCAGGCTGGTCTCGAACTCCTGACCTCAGGTGATCTGCCCGCCTCAGCCTCCCCAAAGTGCTGGGATTACAGGTGTGAGTCACTGCACCTGGCCAAACTCTTTTTCTTTACTGTGACAGTTAGAGATTAAATGTGAAAAAAAAGGATGAGTGAAAGGGACAAATTAGGCAAACTCTTTGATTTGAGGCCTGAGAAACTTTGAGTCATGGTGACTTGTACTGAGAAAACAAAGACTTGAGTAAGAATGGATTTGGGGCACAGAAATCAAGAGTTCTGTTTTCAGGGTTTCTCAGTCTAAGCTCTATTGACATTTTGGGCCAGATAATTCTTTCGGAGACTGTCCTGTGCACTGCAGGATGTGCAGCAGCTTCCCTGGCCTCTACCCACTAGATGCCTGTAGCACACCTCCCCACCACCCACAGGTGGCTTCAAACATATCTCCAGATATGGCTGAATGTCCTTGGTGGGGCCAAACTCCCCAGGTTGACAACCATGGGATTAAGGTGAAGACCCTATGAGATCGCCAATGGGAGTGGGAGAGTAAGGGTGGGAGTGGGGAAGAGGAGTGTCCAGTATGCAGGAGAGAGGCCTGAGAGAGGCATAAATTGCAGCAGATGAACGTTATAGTCGATATCAAGAACTTTCTGGCAAATGGTAACATTCTGAAATGCATTGCTTTTGGTCTCAGAAGTTATAGGGACAAGGACCAAGAGCTAGTTGGATACCCTGTGAACTGGAGGGAGCCAGATGGGCCTGGCCTGGAGCCCTGGTTCAGACACTTAGCATCACTTAACAGCTCTGGGCCCATTTCCTCATCTGTCAAATGTGGCTAATAGCATCTGCCTCCTGGAGCTGATAAGATTAGAGATATGCATAGAGATTAGAGATATGTATATAAGCTATTGAGACTGGCGCCTGCCATGAAGCAGGGCACTAGAAAATATTAGTAATTGCTGTTACTATTCCTAATATCAGGTTTTATGTTGGCACTTTCCTGCTGGGAGCCCAGGAACTAACAGTAGGCCACCTATAAAGCCTTTTTGGGGTCTATCATCCTAATTGAAATCTATGCAAGCCTTCCTGTGGTAGTATTTGAATGAAAAATGCAATTGTCTAGAAAGCAATTGCCATTTAAACTGTCACAGAAACAGTTAGAATAATACTGTAGATATTTTTGTGTTTCAGCCCAAATGTACTCAAAGTGGTATCCGATTCCTGGCAGGGAACACTCAACATGTCTTTAACAGCTGAAAGAAAGCATCCACCTAGGTAGATAGTTTACGTCTTCAGGGGGGAAAAGCAACATTTCTGTATAAAAATGCTTCATTTATTATTTTGTATATATTTTAAACAATGAAAATGTCATGGAGCAGCCCTTGGTTGGCTATGTCCCAGACCAGCCACTGTTTCATGTGCATCATTTCCATACAGCCTTCAAAACAACCAGTTGAGGCCAGGCGTGGTGGCTCATGCCTGTAATCTCAGCACTTTGGGAGGCCAAAGTGTGCGGATCACTTGAGGTCAGGAGTTAGAGACAAGCCTGGCCAACATGGTGAAACCCCGTCTCTACTAAAAAATACAAAGCTGGCGTGGTGACACGCACCTTTAATCCCATTTACTTGGTAGGCTGAGGCAGGAAAATCGCTTGAATCCAGGAGTCAGAGGTTGCAGTAAGCTGAGATCGCAGCACTGCACTCCAGCCTGGGCAACAGAGCAAGACCCTGTCTCAAAAACAAAACAAAACAAAAAAACCAGTTGAGTGCATAGTTGTATTATTCTCTTTTCACCAAGGAGGAAAATGAGGCACAGAGAGGTTGGGTACTTGCCCAAAGTCACACAGCTATGTGGCAGAGTAGGAATTTGAACCTAAATATTCTGCCCCTAAAGCCTGAACTTTTAACCACTGCACTGTATGTAGCTCACAGGAAGATTGAAGGGAAAACTTCTGGAGACATTAACAACGTCCAGACAAGCACTTCTCCATTTATTATTCACTTGTCCACATTCCCCATCTTATTTTCTTTCACACACACATCGTTGGTATCCCCTTTAATTTCAATTCTTTTTATCTTTTTTTCCAAGAAATATTTTACCATTATATTTTAATACTATATATAAAACATCAGGCACAAGAGAGCCCTTCAAAAGAAAAAGCAGAGCCTGCCTGAAGAAAATGCTTCTACAATGGTCTTTATCTCATACAGCTGAATATAATTTTCCCCCAGATGTTACTCTAGTCACTTATTAAATTAATCTTTCGTGTTTTAATACCTATAGAAACTGCACCAAAATCTGAGGTGTTCAAAGGGATCTGCAAACCAGGTAGCTGATACATTTGTAAACATTCCCTTTGACCTGTTTGATCTTCATATCTTCATTCACAACCACACTAATTGAGCTGATTGAGGGCAATGTCATTGGGTCTTTTGCATATTCAAATTTTCCAGCCTCCTCTTTCTGGATGTGAATGAGGTTCAGAAGAATGGGTGGGAGAGGCCCAACTCACTCAGCCAGAAATACCGGGTTGGCCCTTTCCTGGGGCAAGCAGTGAGGACAGCACTGAGTGGCTTAAATGAGTGTTTATCCCAGCTGCCACCCGTCCCAGCTAGGAAGGAAGTCCTTACCATCTGGGCACAGTTGCTTTGGGCTACTTGGAGTGTGGAAGGAGGCACTCTGCTTCCTTTAAAGCCCTTTAACAATGTTGCGGACCAAAGCTTCATGATTTTTCAAGAGGAAAAGTCCTTGACAGGCTCCCAGGACTCAAATCTTCTATTCCTGAGAGATCTATCACTGGCGGTGGGGGGCTCAGCCCCCTGGAGCCAGTTCTCCTCCCTATACTAAGGTGGCGAGAGTCTCCTAAATAGAACAGAGGTGCTAATAAGCTTTGGGGAAGAAACAAACAGAAGAAGCTCAAAAAGTACAGAAACTGTCAAAGTGGATATTTTAAAAGCCTCCCACTGGAGCTCGTCTCCTGTGTTCCCTCGGAGCTGTGAAACTTTTAAAATGTTGAAATCATTAGCCCTATTATTGTGTCAGTCTGCCACATTCACTTCCATCTTTCCATTTCTATCCACCCACCAGCCACCCCGCCTCTCCCAGCAAGCTGAATTACACCACATTCAAATCTTCTGCAATGGAACTCCCTAAAATATGCTCTTTTTTCAAAATATGTTTACATTCAAGTCACTCAAGTGCTACATTGCTGAGTCGAAGACTTCAGACATTTTAAGGAAGGATAGAGAAATAGGAGACTAGGGCCTGTGGTCTAGTGTTCTGTAGTATTCTAACTCTTTATCCTCTTCTCCCAGTCCCCAATCTCACCCCTCATCTATGGTCTTTGGCTGTTTTTTTTTTGTTGTTTTTTTTTGTTTTTTTTTGAGTTTTGTGCTTGTTGCCCAGACTAGAGTGCAATGGCATGATCTTGGCTCACTGCAACCTCTGCCTCCTGGATTCAAGTGATTCTTCTCCTCAGCCTCCCAAGTGGCTGGGATTACAGGACTGTGCCTTCTTGCCTGGCTAAGTTTTTATCTCTAGCAGAGATGAGGTTTCACCATGTTGGCCAGGCTGGTCTCGAACTCCTGACCTCAAGTGATTCGTCCACCTCAGCTTCCCAAAGTGTTGGGATTATAGGCATGAGCCACGACGCCCAGCCCTCTTTGGCTGTTCTTTGATGTAAGGAGGCAAGAGCCTGGATTGGTGGTGCATGCCTGTAGTCCCGGCTACTTGGGAGGCTGAGATGGGAGGATTGCTTGAGCCCAGACATTTGAGGCTGCAGTGGGCTATGATGGCACCACTGCACTCCATCTTGGGTGAAAGAGCAAGACTTTGTCTCAAGAAAAAAGAAAAAAGAAAGAAAGAAATGAAGGAAGAAAAAAGGAGTCAAGAGGAACAAAGATCAAGCCTGTGTAACTCAGTCATACCATGGGACCAAAGTACCAGGAGCAAAAATACCAGGAGCAAAAAGGTAGAAACACTGAGTTTTGCTGATGCTACGTTGGAACCCCAAAGAGACCTCAAAGCTTTTCCTGACTTTGACCCTTCCTCTTCTCTCCTGAGCACAGCCTCCAGCCACCCTTGGTTCTCCTGAGGTCATGCCCAGCTCTGAGAGGATCAGTGGCTGGTGGCTCAGAAGGGCCAAGGCTTTGGAGCCAACCTGACCTTGGCTTCAAGTCTAGCACCTGTGGAACCTTGGTCAGGTCCCTTTCCAGCTCTGGGCTCAGTTTTCTCATGGGAATAATGGTAGCAATATCTAACTTACAGGGTTTATGTAAGGATTACTTGACAAATGTATGCGTGTGCATTTAAAAAAATTGAAATGAAATTCACATAGTATAAAATTAACCACTTTAAAGTGAACAATTAAGTGGCACTAAGTACATTTGCAATGTTGTGCAACCCACCATTTCTATCTGTTTTCCTCACTCCAAAATAAAAACCCATCTGCACTCATTAAGCAGCCACTCTCCACTCTTCCTTCCCACCATCCTGGCAACCAGCAATCTGCATTCTGTCTCTACAGATTTACTTATTCTGGACATTTCCTATAAGTAGAATCACATGATATTTGTCCTTCTGTGTCTGGCTTCTTTCACTTGGCATACCGTTTTGAGGCTCATCCATGTTGTTGTATGTATCATTACTTAATTCTGCTTTACCAGCTGAATTAATATTCCATTGTGTGTATGCACCACAATTTGTTTACCCATTCATCTTTTGATGGGCATTTGGGTTGTTTCTACCTTTGGGCTATTGTGAATAGTGCTGCTATGAATATTCAAGTGTATGTGCCTTTCTTAAAGGCTGTAGTGCTTAATAAATATCAAAGAGGGAAGCCAAGATCCAGGGTCCTGTGCTGATGACTAGAAGAGTCCTTGCCTCTGCAGGATCCCACAGAAAGATTACTCATAGCTTTATTTTTCATGAATGACAGGGCTTTTCAAACCTGTGCTAATCTAAGATCTAATCCTCACACACTGACACATCATGAGTGGGTGTGAGTATGAGAAAAACGTGCTGGGTCTTGCTCACCTATACTTGTTTGGCTGGATGACCTACACAGGTCCATGCAAGGTTAATTTTTTGAAGGCACTAGAAAAATTATAATGTCACTAAGCCTCACTGAGCCTCAGAATTTCATTAAGCCTCAGTTTTCTCAACTGTGAAATGGAGTGATGGGAGGAGTGACCAAGTGTCTTAGTTTACCTGGGAAGTGAGTCATCAAGACAGCAAAGAACTTCAGACATGAATTTCCTCTTTCTTACTTCCTATTAAAAACAAATCAATATTTGAACAATGATTTTCATATGAAAGAAAGATAACATAATGCATTTCAATTAATTTAACATATATTTATTGAGCACCTACTACACGCTAGGCACCATTCTCGGCTGTGGGAATATAGCAGTGAACAAAGCAAACAAAAATCCCTGCCCTACTACATGCTAGGCACCATTCTCGGCTGTGGGGATACAGCAGTGAACAAAGCAAACAAAAATCCCTGCCCTCCTGAAGTTTATATTCAAGTGAGAGGAAGCAGAGATTCTAGGTGTGAGTGAATTAGAATGTGGTAAGTACTTTGAAGAAAAATAAACCCAGTGAGAGGGACAGGGGATACTAGAGAGAGGAAGGGTAGAGTTTTGCTATTTTTGCAGAGAGTGGAGTGGCCAGGCTTGGTTTTCTTGAGAAGGTGACATTTAGACAAAGATTGAAGGAGGTGATGGGAGAGCCAGGTGGGTATCTGGGAGATGAGAAGGTCCTGCTGAGAAAGCAAGGGACACATCCTAGAGCAGGGGCCAACAGAGAGCAAGAAGGAGTCCTATGGGCAGTGGGCAGAGAGGCAGTGGGGACCATACTGTGTAGGGTCATGTAGCCAGAGAGAAGGACTTGGGCTGTTAGCTGGAGAGAGCTGGGAGAACCAGGTAGGTGTGACAAAGGCCTCTAGAAGCTCTCCAGCTCCTTGGAAGGAAAGTCAATATCCTTCCAATGGCTGCCCACAACTTCCATTACATAGAAATCCAAACTCTTGACCCAAACTCCACTTCAAAAACACCCCTGCATTCCCATCTTCTTCATTCCAGGAAATGGGATCACTGACCACCCAGCTGTTCAGGCCAGATGCTTGGCTTAGATTTTGATTCTTCTCATTCCCACATACTCTTGTTCATTTAATCAACAAGTTTTACAAACCCTACCTCCCCAGTGGATTCCAAATCTGACTGCTTCTCTGTTCTTTGCTCAGGCAGGTTAAGTGACTCAGCCAGCAACACGCAATGAGTGAGGCACAGTCCTGGAACTTGAAACCAGGCCTTCTGATCCCATGCTGGAGAGAGAACCATCTGTCCCATGGACAGTAGCTCAGTTCAGCAACAAGGAGACATGGCTGTTGAAACATTCCAATGTCCACTGAGCACCAACTGTGTGCCAAGACTCCCTGGGGGACTTTGGTTAGATGTATTGTTTCTCGGGGCCCGGAGCTTCTGGAGAAGGCCAGCCTCATGCCCAAGTCTTGGTGAGACAGCAGATTCCATCCCTCCTGAGACCAGAGCAGCAATCGAATATGGCATGAAACTGGCCCTTCTGGGCTGCATGGGCAGGAGGCAGGAGCTGAAGTTTTCTTAACTGTTGGGCTTGTTCTTGTAAATTCAATCATTTATCTGACATTTCCTGAGTTCCTGCCATGGGCCAGGCCCTGGAGATAGAGCAGTGAACAACAGTAAAATTTCCCTGCCTTCATGCAACTTATATTCTAATGGGAGGAGAGAGTGTAAAATCAATATATATTATAAATAGTATAATATGCTAAATGGTGATGAGTGCTGTGGAGACTGTGAAGCAGGGGTGGGGAATATGGCCATATTTCCCAGGGGAACAAGTATTGCAATTTGAAATATGGAGGTAGATGAAAACCTCACTCAAAGATGATATGCAAACAGAGAAGGAAATGAGGTGATCAGGAGCAAGACAGAGACTGTCTAGGGGATGAGGCTTCCAGACAGAGGGGATGATAAGTGCAAAGGAACCCAGGCAGAAGCATGCATGGGCTGTTCAAAGAACTCAAGTGCAGTTGGATCAGAGAGGGTGAGGAGAAGAGTAACAGGAGATGAAGTGAGAGAGGAAGTGGCCAGGAAGCCTAGCATTGTGCAGATCTGTTCACTGCACCGTAATGCCTGAGCTCACCAAGCCTTGTGCCTTGATGCAGGATTGTGTCTGCCTGGAGGAAGAAGCATGTTTTTGGACTAACAACAAGCTCTCTCTCTCTCGCTCTCTCTTTGAGACGGTCTAGCTCTGTTGCCCAGGCTGGAGTGTCATGGCACAATCTCAGCTCACTGCAACCTCCACCTCCCGGGCTCAATCAATCCTCCCCACTCAGCCTCCAGAGCAGCTGGACTACAGGCACACACCACCATGCCTGGCTAATTTTGTTTTGTATTTTTTTGTAGAGATGGGGTTTCACCATGTTGTCCAGGCTGGTCTTGAACTCTTGGGCTCAAGTTATTTGCCTGCCTCAGCCTCCCAAAGTGTTGGGATTACAGGCATCAGCCACCGCGCCTGGCCAAGCTCTTTTTAATACCAATGGCCTATTCTGCAAGAAAAAGATGTCCACTGGGAGACTTGAGGCAGAGGAATGGCATATCTGACTTACTTATTCTTTGGAAACTGTGTTAAGATTAGACAATAGAGGGCAAAGATGAAATCAGAGAAACAAAGTCGAAGCTTTTGCATAAGACGGTGACTTGGCTACTTGATGACATTAGTAGCTTGAAGGCATTTCCATTCTAGAGGTTGACAGCTTGGTCCAGTACTCAATGGCAGCAAACCTGGCTTAGACTTTTCTGGAAGCCTGTTGTAGCAGATGGCAGCCCCTTTTAGAAGCACAATCTAGGTGGGCTTGCTCTATGCGTCATGCCCTTCCCCAGCCCGTGGAGAAGAACATGTCTTTGCCCTATTATAACATTGTAAGTCACCACTTATTGAACACCCACTATGTGGCAGGCTCAGTGCCAAGCATTTTGCATACCCATTTTCTTAACATCTTGCCCAACTGCGTGAGGAATATCATAAGGAAGCTGAGAAAGAGCTCAGGAAGTTGCATGATATTGTACCATTTGTAAATGGCAGGGCTGTGATGCAAAAATCACATTATTCTTACCAAGACCTGGCTCTTCACTGCCTTGCTATATTAGGTTGGTGTAAAAGTAATTGCAGCCACTAAAAGCAATGGCATACAAAATATACGTTGCCTGGGTCTTCTCAGCTCTGTTCTGGGCTGTCAGTCAAATTACAAAGAACTAGCCTCCCCTCTGTTTGATATCAATCTCTCCCAGGCCTTTGCTCTCTTGTCTTCTAGATAAGTTAGCCAGACAGGCAGCTGACTAAGAAGCTATCCTATTTTTAAAGAGAAGAACATTTCATAATTTCCTTTGGTAACTCAGTTACTTCTAGTAAACAATGACCTGACTAACTACACTGTCACCCGGGGGGTGGGACTGTATCGTTGCATCTAGTACCTAGGAGGATGCTGACTCAATTAATATTTGCTAAACAGATAAATGGAGTAAAGAGCTTATCAGAGAATCTGATTCAAGATGAGGAAGACCCACAGAATGGACTAGCTGAGGAATGAGAGAGCAAGCAGTCAACCTTAGATGTGATCCCAATACAAAACTTTTTTTTTTTTTTCACAATGTAACCTTTAATCTTTTGAGGGGAGAAAGAAGGAAGGGAGAGGAATGAGCAAGACACAGGTAGCTCTGATGAAGAAACGCTCTAAAAAAGAGGGAATAAAAGAGACTTTTATTTTGCTTTCTTTTAATCAAATTATGTGTGGTCCTGGTTGTCAAGAGAGTTCTTAGTTGAAGTTCTAGCACTATCGTTTATTTTTGTTTTTTAACTTTTATTTTAGGTTCAGGGATACATGCGCAGGCTTGTTACATAGGTAAGCCTGTGTCATGGGAGTTTGGCGCACAGATTATTTCATCACCAAGGTACTAAGCCTAGTACCTAACAGTTATTTTTTCTGATCCTCTCCCTCCTCCCATCCTCCACCCTCAAGTAGGCCCCGATATCTGTTGTTCCCCTCTTTGTGCCCATGTGTTCTCATCATTTAGCTCCCACTTATAAGTGAGAACATGTGGTATTTGGTTTTCTGTTCCCATGTTACTTTGCTAAGGATGATGGTCTCCAGCCTCATCCATGTTTCTGCAAAGGACATGATCTTGTTCTTTTTTTGTGGCTGCACAGTATTCCATGGTGTATATATAGTACATTTTCTTTATCCAGTCTATCATTGATGGCCATTTAGGTTGATTCCAGGTCTTTGCTATTGTGAATAGTGCTGCAATGAACATATACATGCATGTGTCTTTAGGGTAGAATGATTTATATTTTTGGGGGTATATACTCAGTAATGGGATTGCTGGTTTGATTGGTAGTTCTGTTTTTAGTTCTTTAAGGAATCACAACACTGCTTTCCAGAATGGTTGAACTAATTTACACTCGTACCAACAGTGTATAAGTGTTCCCTTTTCTCTGCAACCTTGCCAGCATCTGTTATTTCTTGACTTTTAGTAATAGCCATTCTGACTGGTGTGAGATGGTATCTCATTGTGGTTTTGATTCACATTTCTCTAATGACTAATGATATTGAGATTTTTTTCATATAGCACTGTCATTTAAGGCATGTGACTTTGAGGCAGTTGCCTCACCTTTTTAAGCCTTAGTTTTCTCATTGGAAGAGTATGGGCTACAATGCAATTGAACGTACTTGCTGTGTGTCAGGCACTGTTCTAGGAGCTTTCACAGATATATTATTTAAGCTCTACAGTAACTCACATGAGATAGGTGCTCTTATTATCCCCATTTTGCAGAGGAGGCAACTGAGGAACGGAGAGAATGAGTAACTGTCCGGGTATACACAGCTAGTGAGTCGTAGAGCTCCAGTTCGAACCCACTCAGTCTGTGCTCTTAACTACCTCATTATTTTCCCATAGACTTATTGTAGAGATCAAAGAAAATACTGTTCACAAAAGTATTAGGTTGGTGCAAAAGTAATTGTGGTTTTTGTCATTTAAAAGTAATGCATACTTAAAGTATAAGATTTCATAACCAAGGACCCAGAATGATGCCATATAGCATGATTCTGTAAATGCTTAATAAGAAGTCATGATTATAAGGGTTGTCTGACTCTTTCCTGGAGGCTGAGAGAATAAAGAGCCAAGAAGGATGCCTTCATCTGGTCCTGAAGTGGAGGAGAGAAGGACCTGGCACTGTTTGGAGTTTGGAACCTCCTTCACGTAGTGCCTGGTTTGGGTCTGAAATGCTTGTCCTCCAGCTAAAGGGCAGGACCAGCATTCCTGAATGCCCCAATGTGTTATGGATAAAGAGAAACATCTCCAAGAGAGCAAAGCTCTGAATAAGAATTATGGCTAGGGGGCATGGTGCACCCCAGGGAAGGAGTCAAGGGGGAGACATTCATTTTGGGGCTAGAAGGGATTCCAACTGGACCACAAGGAACTCTAAGCTTTTTATTAAGCAGCTACTTTGTGCCAAGACCTGTGCAAAGCAATTTCACATACATTACCTTATGCAATACAGTAACTTTGGACAGAACATTCTATTATTTTCTTGTAGAGATGTGGAAATTGTGTCTCAGAGCAGTGAAGCAATGTATTCATGCTCATATACCTAATAAGGGGCACCTCTGGATTTAAACCTGATTCCAGGTCTTTTCAATATACCATACTGCCGCCTAATGTCCTATCTTCCTTCCAGTAACATTGCTTTCATTTTCCCCAAGAACAAAGTAGTAAGTCTGTCCAAAATGTTGGAATATACCTTACTTTTTATTTTTATTTTTATTTTGTGAGACGGAGTCTCGCTCTGTCTACCAGGATGGGGTGAAGTGGCATGATCTCAGCTCACTGCAACCTCCACCTCCCAGGTTCAAGTGATTCTCCTGCCTCAGCCTCCCAAATAGCTGGACTACAGGCATGTACCACCATGCCCAGCTAATTTTTTGTATTTTTAGTAGCGACTGGGTTTCACCATGCCGGCCAGGCTGGTCTCAAACTCCTGACCTCGTGATCCACCTGCCTTGGCCTCCCAAAGTGCTGGGATTACAGGCGTGAGCCATTGTGCCCGGCCATACCTTACTTTTAAATGAAGGTTTGCCTAGAAAGCTGTTGTAATTGCTTGTATATAAACCAGATCATGTTTTAAAAAATGTCTTCAGAGCCCTTTTAGTGGGATTCAATGATAAAGCATTTTCTATAGGAATTATCCATTTGTAAAGCAAATAAGAATTCTCTTTCCCTCCCTCTGGGACTAATTCAGGTTTCATGGCAATCCTTGCTTTTTTTTTGAGACAAGGTCTCACTCTGTCACCCAGGCTGGAGTGCAGCAGTGCAATCTTGGCTCACTGCAACCTCTGCCTCCCAGGTTCAAGCAATTCTCCTGTTTCAGCCTCCCGAGTGGCTGGGACTACAGGTGTGTGCTACCACATCCAGCTAATTTTTGTATTTTTAGTGGAGATGGGGTTTAATAGTGTGGCCCAGGCTAGTCTCAAACTCCTGATCTCAAGTGATCCACCTGCCTCAGCCTCCCAAAGTGCTGGGATCACAGCCATGAGCTACCTCACCTGGCCCAATGCTTGTTTTTATATTGGGCATTTAAAAGCCATTGTATATCAATATCAAGACAAGTGGAAACCATACAAGATCCAAGAAAACCACATTCCTAAACCAACAGCACAGCACCTGGAAGAGAGATGGCAAATGGTGTCAAACTGTGATTTGGGATGTCAAGATGGTCTTCCAGAATGATGGTCTTCAAGCATGATGGTCTTCAAGCATCAGCCAGGTATACCTTGATTTGGAATGTGACCTTCTTCTAACCTTTCTCTGAGCACCAGTCCTGGTTTTCAGCGATTCCTTGGATGTCTCCCCATCTACATTTTGTAGAAGTATCCAAGTCAACACACTCAAGGCCAAACTCCTGAGTTTCTTACCCCACCCAGCATTTCAGCCTTCTCTTAGTGCTTTTATGAATGACTTTTTCAGTCTTCCCTCGCTATAACTTTGCTTTTCAACATTTACTTTGTTGGCAAAACACTTTGAAACACTGTGCGTCTTACACTTGTACCTGTCTTTCCTTTTGGGTTGTGTCTACCACAAAACTTCATTACATCTGTTTAAGCACTAACAGTGCCTTCCTTGGCCTCCTTGTCTCTTCTTTCCCTTTGAATCTGCTCCACATCTTCATGGCAGACCAATTTTCCTAAAATTAGCTCCCATCATGTTCCTGCTTGCTTCAAAAACCTCTGGTGCTTTCCTGTGGTTGCCTTGGGAATCAAGTCCACCAGCCTGACGTTGAAGCTCTCTGCAGGCTTTCACTGGCATTTCAAGCCATTTATTTGATCTCTTCCCTTTGCGAGTGTAAGTGCGTGGCTGCTCACTGGGCCCACACTCTCCTGCCTCTTTGCCTTTGTTCAGCTTCACCATCCGTGTGCCTCTGGAAACCCACCTTTTTTTTTTTTTTTTTGAGACGGAGTTTCATTCTTGTTGCCCAGGCTGGAGTGCAATGGCACAATCTTGGCTCACTGCAACCTCTGCCTCCTGGGTTCAAGGGATTCTCTTGCCTCAGCCTCCTGAGTAGCTGGGATTACAGGCATGTGCCACCATACCCAGCTAATTTTGTATTTTTAGTAGAGACGGGGTTTCTCCATGTTGGTCAGGCTGGTCTCGAACTCCCGACCTCAGGTGATCTGCCCACCTTGGCCTCCCAAAGTGCTGGGATTACAGGTGTGAGCCACCACACCCTGCTGGAAGCCCACCTATTCTATGAACCCAACTCCACAGCTCTCTCTTTTGTGAAGTTTCCCTCAGTTCTCCACTCCTAATGAATACAATCTCTTCTTTTGCAATTTGTATTTTTCTTCTAAGCCAACCCCATTCTGCCTTGTATTATGGTTGTTGATGTATTACGGTTACTGACAAGGTTGGTTCTGCCTTGTCCGATTCTTTTTTTTTTTTCTGAGACGGAGTTTCACTGTTGTTGCCCAGGCTGGAGTGCAATGGCGCGATCTCAGCTCACCACAACCTCCGCCTCCAAGGTTCAAGCGATTCTCCCGCCTCAGCCTCCCCAGTAGCTGGGATTATAGGCATGTACCACCACGCCCGGCCAATTTTGTATTTTTAGTAGAGATGGGGTTTCTCCATGTTGGTCAGGTTGGTCTCGAACTCCTGACCTCAAGCGATCCGCCTGGCCATCTGATTCTTATTTGATGCTTAGTTTATTAAAGGCTAGAACTGTGTCCTTTTCACTTTTGCATGTCTAACAACAGAGGCTTATACATCGCAGGAGCTCAAAAATATGTATAGGACAATGGGAATTACAAAAGAATTAAAGAGTCTTTCCCTATTAAAAGATGACACTAGATATCTATAACTAAGAATAGACAGATACCTGGGCAAAATGTGCACTTTTTGAGTGCTGAGGCTGCAATCCTTTATTGGGTACAATGACATGTCCACATAAGCTTTTCCCAAAGAATGTGAATGAAGTTCGACCCAATATGATGACATCCAGGGCAGGGGATAAGATTCCCTTGCTGAGACCTAAATTTTTTTGTGTACAGGGCGTACATGGATTCTATTCTGAAATGACTAAAAATTCTCTAAATAGCTCCAAGAGGGAAGTCTGTCTTCCCCTCCCCACATACTGATGATATCTGAGCACAAGGAGAAGCCACTGACAAATGTAGAAACCTGGTCCTCATCTGCAAAAATGAGTGCTTTGAACTAAATAAACCTTATAACCTGTTATAGTTTGAGAAATATTACATATTCCATTATTTTCCTGGAGAGGTTTAGCCGATCATACTGAAAAACAGAAACCAAACCCCAAAACTCACCAATGGTTAAGCTTTCGTCTAGGGAAAAAAGTGACTTTTACAAGCACACTGCTTATTTTGTGGTGACCGCAGAGCCCAATATCTAATCTGCTTCCCCACTTCCTGTGTTATGAAATGCTGGACATAGTTTTCTCTTGGCTCAGTGGCAATTTGATAAAGAGCGAAGAGCTGAGATGAAAGACATAGCGAACACTGCCCTCTTTTGTCCACCCTGGGTTTCTGCCACTTCTCTTTGGTAAGTGTATCAGGCAGACACGAGTTAAAGTCGTGCTAGTTAAGTAAACCTTTGTGTGTAACTCCATTTCAGTTGTTCTCTGCGTGACTCCCCAGTTTCAGCAGTGTGGAACATCTTTATTTTGGTGTCATAAACATTCTGGCTTACCCAAGCCTGCCACTTTGCGCCAGAAACCATTTAATGATGGTTGTTCGGTGCCGACCCCAAAAAAGTGGATGTAAAGCAAAAAAGAGGCTCTATTGTCTGAGGTTTTCCTGCTCCGTTTGGATTACCAGGGAGTTAAAGATAAAACCCCAGGCAGAAAGCTACATGTCAGCAGTAAGGGAACAAGATTACCTCTCACGTTACTCATTTAGAAGAGACGGCTTTTGTCTTAGTGTTTTGAGAAATTCTTCTTAAATAATTTGGTTATGACTTTCTTGTGTGTTGTGTGAGATATGTAGGAAGGAGCTTTATAAAGGAAATATAGTGCCACGTTGCTTAAATTTATTGAGGCAACCCTAGCAAGAGAAGTGCATTTCTGTTTGTAGAACAACTTATACATTTTTCATAGGCATAAATAGAAATTAAAAATTAATATGGGCTGGGTGCAGTGGCTCATGCCTGTAATCCCAGCACTTTGGGAGGCCAAGGCGGTGGATCATCTATGGTCAGGAGTTTGAGACCAGCCTGGCCAACATGGTGAAACCCCATCTTTACTAAAACTACAAAAATTAGCCAGTCGTAGTGGCAGGTGCCTGTAATCCAGCTACTCAGGAGGCTGAGGCAGGATAATCAGTTGCACCTGGGAGGCAGAGGTTGCAGTGAGCCGAGATCATGCCACTGCATGCCAGCCTGGGAAACAGAGCAAGAAAAATAAAATTAATATGACCTCCTTTCTTGGTTGACCTGAATCATACTTTGCAGTTATTTTTTTTTCTTGTGAAAGTGAGTTTGTATTTGGAAGGTCTGCAGAGAACACCAGGGATGAAGAGGTAGAGGAGGGAATAACGTTAGTTAGGAGTACAGTTTAGAGTGCTGTTGGCTGTTTGCCCAAATGCAAATTATTTAATTTGATCTGAAAGCTTTAAATGTAATATTTGTGAGGATTCAGTCCATCAGTAAATCATCAGATATGTGTGTACATTTGCTGTGTACCCAACTAGGCATCAAACATGACAATAGGGGAGATTGTGTTCTGGTTGGAAAAGGAAGAATTAATTTAAGAAAATAGTTTGGAGTCTGCTTCCTATAATTTTGTTCTTAAATTTTAACCTAGTGGCAGCAACTTTATGTCCTTTCTCTCCCAGGACAGTTCTAGGGACAAATATTTAGCTCCACTGTGCCTACCAGGGAATTGTATTTGACAGCACGTGTGCTTTGATTGGCAGCTTGAAAAACATGGTTAAAAGTCGTGATCAGCACGAATGGAACAGTCAGGAAATGGGTCCCAGGGAACTTTTCCATTCCCACTACTCTTTGAAAAGCCCTGCAAAGATGCTATTGCAAATTTCTGTCTCATCAAACCAGGGATATTACCTTTATAAAAAGAATGCAAGCACTCATAATTCATGATATCCTCTCACCAACGATAGATCTCTAAATTATCAGGAGTAAAGTATATTTAAGAGTAAGAAAATATCTATCAAAGAAGAAAGTCAAGAAATGAATCTGTTTAGTTGTTTTCTTCCTGCTAAGAGCCTCTGATGGAGCATTTACACTGGCTTATGCTCATGTGTGTAGGATCGGCCAAATGCAAGTGGAAAATTATTAGCCAGGCAGTAGTCAGAATGCTCATCCATTCAAGAGCTTCCATTCAGATATATGGAGCTGAAATCTGAAACTAAGGGCTCTGTCCTAACTTTAGCAACTTAATTGCATAGAGCTCCACAGTGGCCTGATTAAGAATGGCTGGTGTCTTGAAATATTTTGAAAATACTGATACCAAAAGATTTTATTCTGAAAAATTATTATCCAATGAGGAAAACGAAAAGGAACCAGTTACAGAAAAGCCTACAGTCTCCGGGGATTGATGATAGAGCACATCATTGAAATGACTGCTATTTCAGAGAAAAGCAGTGCTGAGTTTACATGCTTTCCTTATAACATGAAATTTTAGTCCTTTGTCCAACACTGGGAAGTTAGAGGGAAGGAAACGTCTCTTTACTAACGAGAAAATGCACATTTGCTTCAAAACTATGGGGATGTTCTTTTTTTTTTTTTTTTTTTAACGGTATCCTTGTAAGTTTCTTTATTTGAAATGTGCATGAAATACCACATATGAATTTCTTGAATTTATGTAGTACTTGACTTGTCAAAGATCTTTCTCATGGGTAGGATTATTGGCAGTAAAGATAAGCTGTGGGAGAAAGGCCGGGGAAAAGTCAGTTGATGGTGTTAATTTATGAAGCAGACTGGAAACAGAAACTAAAGGCTTATTTTCTCTCATTTGAGCAACAGGCTGGTGTTTGGCAAACTGTCGTGGGGGATATTTAGGTGAAGGGCAGGCGTCATGATCGAAGACTTATCTCCCTTCTTTTCATCTGCACACTTCTTCTCTGACCACAGTTTGAGCACTTTTCAATCACCAGCAGTCTCAGCAGGGCAAGGCTGCCACACGCTTGCTAATGGTATCCCAAACGCTGCATTTCTGGGGCTCATCCAGGAAGCACGGTGATAGACAAGCGAGTTACCGTATTTCCTCTGAAACTGCCTCCCTAAACATCAAATCAATCAGCATGGTTGGACTGCAGGCCACCACTATGTGCTGGCACTAACTATACCATGCTTCCAGGCCCTGCTTGATAATTCCAAAATAACAAAGGACACACAGGCACGCCTATAAAGCGTAATGACTGTTTAGTTGGCCTTTCCGTGGGAATATAGAATCTGCCAAACATAACTACTGATTTAGAGCTCGTCTAGGAATTCCTCCTAGCCCTGAGGTCTCAGTGTTTAGAGATATTTTCCATAAACTGGCTTAAGCCACTGCAGCATTGAATAAATAAATGCAAAGCACAAAGCTGCCAGTGTCTCTCTGGAAGAGTAGATTCTGTGCAGTGGGGTAACACAATGAGCTGTGCATGGAGCCTCTCTCAGAACCGTGAGTAGCGAACTTCCATCTGACAAAACAGATTTTCTAGTTTGACTTTGAACTTAAGTCAACAAAGATAGAAAAAGTGTGGAAAGTGTAGTCATTTAAAAAGAAGGCCCTGGTGACTATTTTGCTAACTGCAGAAGGCTCTTTACCAGAGTGTTAGCAGTTTATTTTTCAGAGCATTTCCTCAAGACAATGTGTATGAAAGCATTTTGTAATCAGTGGAGTACTTAAACGGCAATGACTATGCAGATACATTTCCAAACTCCTCAAAGTGAAAATGTGTTAGAACATCAGATAAGAGTGAACAAATCACAAAAGAGGCATTGCACATCCCTTATAGGCACGCGAGACAGTGTGTTCCATTTTGAGAGATCTTATTAAGGAGATTGAAGAGGCTGGGATAATTTCGAATACGATTTCTACCCAGGCAGAATCAGATGCAGAATTAAAGAAGATAAAGTAGGAGACTTTAGGAGAAATGTATACAGTTCTCATTACCATATACATCCTCTCTTCCTTTAGTCAGAACAACAGCTCTTTGAAATCAGGAAAAAAATAGTCTTGCTCAGCCAAGAGGAACCTGGAAGCTCCCCTTGGATGTTACTGCCCAGGCAAACCTGATGTTCTGTAGTGTGTTCACTAGGATTCCAGAAGCTGGCCAAGTAAGGATGAAGCATCACTGTTTTAGGGGGAGCCAAACTGTGGTGTCCATGGCTGTTCCCCTATGCATCAGTCATTAAGCTTGCCACCAGCTGCTGACATCTAAAGCTGAAAGGAGGGATGTCACGGTACAATAAAATGTATAAGCCAATAAACCTTTATTTGGTGATTGGTCATGCTCTTCTGTATCCTGCCTGGCCATAGCCTATTTTTATCACCAGACTCAAGGAGGGCCTTCACTCACAGAGCTTGTCCACAATAAAGGCTCATTCGTTCCAGGCATAAGCATTGCCCCTAGAGCAGCCTCTACCTTCTCTTAAATAAGAAGACCAGGGGAAACCCAACAACAATAGCAACAATAATAACAAAACAATTGAGGACTGGACACTCATGAGCAGCACTGTTGGCTGGGAGACCTGGTCCGGGATAGGTTGGGTGCTGGTTCCCAGGAAGGCGTACTTTTCACTGGAGTCTCAGTTGCTGGAGAAACAATGCTGAAGGTTCTCTTTGGTGACCATGTTATGTTTTTTTGTCTATGGAAACTCAAGCCCCGTGTGGAGGGAGTGCAGAACTTTGAAAGAGCAGTTCAGTAGACACACTAGCCAGGTCCCAGCTTTTCTATAGAAGGATCCTCATTCCTTGCTCAGAGAGATGCTGCCTTGATCTGAGTCTTTATTACTGAGAGAGGAGAAACTGTGCTGTGATATCAGCTATTGTGGTCAAGTTCATAGAGAACTTCTATCTAATCCTCCAAACCTGCTCTTAAGGTGGGTGTTTCCCTCATGACCCCACAAATCTAACTTTGTGTCATAGAGCTTTGATTTTTGTTCCAGCCCTGACACTTTACAGACATGAGCAATCTTAAGCAAAATGAGTTTCGAGAAGGTTACATAATTTGCTTCTTCCAGGTAAAAGAGACAGCAGGTATAAAGGTCCTGAGGTAGGAATGGAATGGGCATGAATGAATGAGTGAAAGTGCCTTGAAATAATCTCTTCACCAGGTTGTTTCGTTTTCTTTATTTATGTCTTCTTAGCAAGGATTTCTCTAATATCCATCATATCTCTATTCCATTCTCCTGATTTCATTTCTTCAGAACACTTATCTCTTTCAGAAATTATCGTATTTGCTTCCTTGTTATTGCCTTGTTAGCTGAAAAGTCAATTCCAAGACAGTAAAGGCCTTGATGGTTTTATTCAACTACAGTATTCTCAGCACCTCAATGCCTGATACAAGCAGATACACATCCCAAACACCTTATCTGAAGCCCATTGGGGCCAAGTGTTTTGACAATTCAGAATTTAGGAATCTCAAATGGTGAGTATCACTAAGTTATATAACACCCCCACAGAGTTTGGGGCTGCATCCCATAATCAAACACATTTGCTTTTCTGCTGTGAAACATGCAAAATGTATCAATACAGTAGTGCCCTCTTATCCATGGGGGATCCAGTCCAAGACCACCAGTGGATGCCTGCAAGCTTGGGCAAGACCAAACCCTATGTAAACTCTTTCTTTCTCCCTCTTTCTTTCCTTTCTTTCTTTCTTTTCTTTTTTCTTTCTTTCTTTCTTTCTCTTTCTTTCTTTACTTTCTTTCTTTTCTTTTTTCTTTCTTTCTTTCTCTCTTTCTCTCTCTCTCCCCTCCCCTCCCTTCCCCCCCCTCCTTCCCTCCCTCCTTCCTTCCTTCCTTCCTTCCTTCCTTCCTTCCTTCCTTCCCTCCTTCTGTTTAAGATAGAGTCTCGCTCTGTTACCCAGGTTGGAGTACAGTGGCACTATCTCAACTCATTGTAGCCTCAACCTCCCGGACTCAAGCGATCCTCCTACTTCAGCCTTCTGAGTAGCTGAGACTACAGGTGTGTACTGCCACATCAGGCTAATTTTGTTAATTTTTTGTAGAGACAGGATCTTCATATGTTGCCTAGGCTGGTCTTGAATTTCTGGACTTAAGCAGTCTTCCTGCCTTGGCCTCCCAAAGTGCTGGATTACAGGTGTGACCCACTACACCTGGTCTCATTGTGTTTTTTCTTATATAACCACACTGTATGGGGAAGGCAGCACATACAACATGGATATACTAAACAAAAGGATGATTCATTTCCCAGGTGGAACAGACTGGGACAGTGTGAGATTTCATCACACTTCTCAGAATGGCAAGCAATTAAAAACTTATAAATTTTTTACTTCTGGATTTTTCCATTTAATATTTTTGGACTGTTGTTGACCATTGGTAACAGAAGCCTTGGAAAAAGAAACTATGGGTGAGGGGAGAAGACTGTAGTCACAATTAAGGCAGATCATAAAGACTGGGGACTGCTATGCATATGTTCAGGTGAGTTCAATGAGCTTGCTGTCAGCTTACAGAAAATCTTTTGGTTTTCAGAGCATTTTGGGAGTTTGGAATTACAAAGGATTGAAGATCTGCAATCAATTAGTTTGTATTGACTGCATAAATTAACAAAACATGCCTTCTATGTGCCCAGGCAGTGTGGTGGGACTGGCTCTACAGCAATGAAATAAATCTGGTATGATCCTTTTCAGCTCAGATCTGCAGAGAAAACAGGCGGTTACACAATGAGTTATCACGCACTGCTTCAAATGAGAAGCCCTTGCTAAGGAGAGAGAGCCTGTGTCCTCGCAATCATCAAAGAAAGAAGTTTATTAACCACCTCCCGCCCGCCCCCACGCCACACACACACACTGATCCCATCTCCACTCCAAGTAAAGTCAGTCGTGGGCTTTGGAGTCTGATCTTAAAGTGTATTTCTCAGTGTGGCCGAGGAACCAGAGGTGGGAGGGAGACAGGGAGTTTTCACTTAAGACTCTGGTGTTTCTGTTTCTTCCCTCTCCAGTAGGTCATAGTGTCAACCCAGCCAGGGCCCAGTGACCACTAATGCAAGCTGGAGATGCTGATGTGCCTAGAACTGGGGCAGGTGTTGCAGAAATACCCCCTGTCAAGGAAGGCATTTGGGGCTCCCTGGATGTCAGCAGCATCAGTCACAGAGCAGGAAGCTGATTCTCTCATTGGCCAAAGACTCTTGGTCTTTTTCTGATGATCTTCAGAGAAGCCCTCCCTTACTTTCCCCTCCCTCCCTCCCTCCCTCCCTCCCTTCCTCTTTATCTCCCTTCTCCTTCCTTCTTTCCTCCCTTCCTTTCCCCTCCCTCAACCCCTCCCTCCCTTTGTCCCTCCCTCCCGTCCTTCCTCCCTCCCTCCCTTCCTCTTTATCTCCCTTCTCCTTCCTTCTTTCCTCCCTTCCTTTCCCCTCCCTCAACCCCTCCCTCCCTTTGTCCCTCCCTCCCGTCCTTCCTCCCTCCCTCCCTCCCTTCTTTCCTTTCCTTTCCCTTCCCTTCCCCTTCCTTCTTTCATTCCTCCCTCCCTCCCTCCCTTCTTTCTTTTCCTTCCCCTTCCTTCCTTCTTCCTTCCTTCCTTCCCTTTGTCCTTCCCTCTCTCTCTGCCATTGTCTTCCCTCCCCTCCCTTCTTCTCTCCTCCCCTCCCATTCCCTTCCCTTCTCTTTCTCCCCTCCCCTTCCCTTCCCCCTCCCTCCCTCCCTTCTTCCTTCCTTCCCTCTTACTCCCTCCTTCCTTTTCTCCCTTCCTCCCTTCCTTCTCCTCCTTCCTTTCTTCTAACCAACAGTTATTTATTGAACACCTGCACTGTGCTTGGCCCTGTTCTGGATAACGGTAATCTAGCTACAATCAGAGTATGCAGACTTTAGCTTGGGGGCATCATTGGTTTCACTGCCTCCGCCCTTAAAAAAAAAAAAAAAAAAAAAAAAAAGTTTGCTGAGTGACTTTGTCTTATGGAAATTAGAAAGACCATAAGATGCAGCAATTAGGTGACTTTGAGTCTGACAGACCTGCATCCAAATACTATCTCTGTCTCTTACTGGAAAGTTTTTGTTGTTGCTGTTTTTTTTTAACTTAAGGAAGTTAAAAGCCTCCTTTTTTTTTTCATCTGTAAAATGTGGATTACAATCCAACGTCATAGGATTGTTGTGATGATTAAATGAGATAGGTCATGAAAAATAAAGTGATTAGCATAGCACAGGCACATGTTGCTATAGACCCATCCATTTGTTTTGTTTTTGTTTCTGATTCTTATTTTTGAGACACAGTCTTACTCTGTCACCTTGGCTGGAATGCAGTGGCATGTTCTTGGCTCACTGCAACTTCTGCCTCCCAGGTTCAAGCCATTCTCCTGCCTCAGCCTCTTGAGTAGCTGGGATTACAGGCAAGTGCCACTACACCCAGCTAATTTTTGTATTTTTAGTAGAGATGGGGTTTCACCATGTTGGCCAGGCTTGTCTCGAACTCCTGACCTCACATGATCCACCTGCCTCGGCCTCCCAAAGTGCTGGGATTACAGGTGTGAGCCACCACACCAGGCCGACCCATCCATTTGTTGAATGTCCATGATGTGCCAAGCTCTGTGTTGGATGCCAGGGATATGAAAATGAGTAAGGCAATAATCCTGGCCTTTCAGGACCCATGGGAACCTACACTAACTATGTTTTCTAGGTATTTCAAGTGGAGTTTGAAATCAGCTTGGCTGATGTTTTTTTCTTTTCAAAGAAAAACTGTAATGATTATCACACACTACATCCATGCTCATTAAAGAAACACTGGACGAAAGAAGTAGAAAAGCACATGATCATGCAGTCATGTTACATTCACTCAGCAAATATGTGTTGGGCACCTACTCTGTGCCACCACTGGTCTAGGACCAGGACACAACAGCGAGGGTGCCAGACAAGGGCTCTGCTCTCATCCTGCTTATGTTTTGTGAGAAGAGAGACTATTAACAAATAAATAAGATCATTCCCGATTGTGATAAGTGCCCTAAGGGAAGAGGGTGATATGTTTAAGAAGAGGGCATGGGGTTGAGTGTCAGAGAAAGAGACTCTGAGGAGGTGGCATTAGAGCTGAGATGAACTGCAATCACCATGTGAGGGTCTGGGAGAAGTGTTGTTAACCAGCGTGAGTTTTTCCAGCGGTTTCTCTAGCCAAATACCCAGCTGTTTCTCATCTAGTCCCAGAGGAAAATGACGTAAAGAAAGCTGTGTTTTGCCAAAGATTTATAATTTAACCTTTCTGGTTCTAGAGCCAATTCTACCACTAGCAAGGAAATACTCTTACCTCTTTAGTTTCCTCTGCTCGTCACAATTGAGTTTCCTTTAAGAGCAGATCAGATGCGTTTTGGTTCTTCTTCTGAAATGGAGACGATGATTTATATTAATAGGAACATAACCCAAAAGCCCCAGGAAATGATCCTTCTCTAGACGTGGCATTCGCCAGGCCCTTTTCCAAATTTTATGTCCACGGCTGGGCTCTGGAGAGACTGGGTCACAGCCAGCAGAATGTGGCCATTCTCTCTAAAGATAAAGTTGAAGGATGTCCTCAAATAGATTGAGATTTATGAAAGAGATGGTACTGACTTCCTCCACTGAGACCGTAACAAGAGGATCTGCGTTCCAAGGAGGATTTGCCCAGATGGTCATTCTTCATCCCGGCTGTCTGGCACAGTCCTGTTAAGTTTTTCTTTTCAATAAAAGTCATTTATTTATTACATGTATGAATAAGTGTGTTTTAACTTTTATGCCCTTTTTGCAGGTTTTCAAAAATCCTTAGTCATATAATGTATCTTCGTGTTAGATTCTAAATTCATGGTCACTACAGTCGAATGGAAGCATTCTAAGGTGAATTACACTTTTGAATTCAATACAAAAGGCAGTTATTTGATGCTGATAAGCATAAATGTTTTCAAAACATAGGACAGGAAAACATACCCTTCACCTTCATAGGGGAGATGTAGTCCTGCCTTCAGCGGAGGAGGCTTAGAGATGAAATTACCCACCCCAGCCCAACATTAATTTATAGCAAAAGCAACATTAAAAAAAATTGCCATTCAAGGGTGGCTGAGAATACCATCATCGAATCAAAGCAATGTTTTATGTGCTGATGATATCTTCTATCATTTATTGCTCTATGCATATTTAATATGTGTACCTTTGCAAAAATATTATAGATAGAATTTTAAAACAATAATACCCATTTAGTACTACTGTGTGCCAGGCTTTTTCCTAAGCCCTTTAAAAGTATTCTTCATTCATTTAATTTTCACAGTAACCCTCTGAGGCTTATAGTCATTTCACACATGAGGAAACTGAGGTAATATTTCTATTATCCAGTCCATATTTTAGTTTAGATTATATTGTCTTTCTCAAATTTTCATTTTGCAGTCTTCTTTTCCCCTTATTTTCCTCTCCTTCCCCTCGTCATACTATGTCTATTTTTTTATATCTTTTTTTTTTTTTTTTGACGGAGTTTTGCTCTGTCACCAGGCTGGAGTGCAGTGGCGCAATCTTGGCTCACTGCAACCTCCACCTCTTGGGTTCAAGCGATTCTCCTGCCTCAGCCTCCCGAGTGGCTGGGACTACAGGCACACACACCACCAGGCCTAGCTAATTTTTGTATTTTTAGTAGAGACGGGGTTTCACCATGTTGGCCAGGATGATCTCAATCTCTTGACCTCCTGATCTGCCCGCCTCTGCCTCCCAAAGTGCTGGGATTACAGGCATGAGCCTATATCTAGTTTTTCTCACCTAATAAATACATTGTGAACATTTCTTTGGCTCAATAGATGTGAATCTAACATTCTTTCTAAATTGCTGCTTAACATGCCATAGTATAGGTGTCACACGTATATTCTTACATAATAGCATTTTCATGTCTAGAAGATCAATTTCCAGAAGTGGAAATGCTGGATGAAAGAGAATGGGTATTTTTAATTTTAAAAGATATCACCAGATTCATTTTCAAAATGGTGCAACAATTTACATTCCTGCCAGTAACATCTGAGTGTGCATTTCCCTGCATCTTTGCCAGAAGTGTGTATTATTCGTATTTCAGAGTTTTGATATTCTGATGGGTGAAATGGTCTAGAGATGACAGTTTAAATTTGCTTTTAGCTTTAAAATATTATGGTGTTACAATTTTTATTTATTTTTAATCACAGAGGCTTAAGACTTCTCATGGTGTGATAGAGCTCCCAAAATAACAGAAATTTAAAGAGAAATTTGAAGAAGTTTTCATGGCATGTGCAGGAAGCTGAAGAGACAGAACCATTGATGTTTGGCCTAGACCTCCAAAATGCTTACACAAGTGTAGAAAGATCTGAGTGAGCAGATTTCTGTTTCTCAGAGCTCATTAGCTCCTGTGGCGTGGCTCAGGGCTTTTTCCTTTATTTTGTTTTTAGAGACTTCTTTTTAGATCTTCCTATGCTTCCCAAGCTGGTCTTGAACTCCTGAGCTCAAGAGATCCTCCTGCTTCAGCCTGAGTTGCTGGGATTCCAGGTGCGCACTGCCATGCCCCGCTGGGGCTTTTTTCCTACTGAGGGATCTCTTGCTATCTGAAATGACTCCCTAAGGTTGATGTAATTTTGTTTTTTCACTTTAATAAAGTGAAACATGGGATTTCTTATTTTCATTTATTTTAAAATTTTTTATCTTTCTGTCAACATCTACAATGCAAGGCCAAAAAAAACAAAAGTTTTTAGTGGGATGAATAGATGAACACAGTTTTTTGAGAGAAAATTCAGTCAGGAAGTCAGCTATTGTTTGAATGTGTACCCAAAGTTCATGTATTGGGATTTGGTGATAGTATGCTGTAAATTTCCACTTCTGGAAACTGATCTTCTAGACATAAAAATGCCATTATATAAAAATATGTGTGTAACATCTATACTATGGCATGTTACGCAGCAATTTAGAAAGAATGTTAGATCCACATCTATTGATCCAAAGAAATGTCCACCATGTGTTTATTAGTATACTGCTAATGATTCGAGCTTGAGTAAACTAATGAAAAAAAAGCCACAGAAACACAACAGTTCCTTGTGCATGGGCCTTCCACCTATATTATGTCTTGGAAAGATGGATGGATATTAGTGAACCATTGACGTGTTCCCTATAAAACATTTATTTTATTTTATTTTATTTTATTTTATTATTTTATTATTATTATACTTTAAGTTTTAGGGTACATGTGCACAATGTGCAGGTTAGTTACATATGTATACGTGTGCCATGCTGGTGTGCTGCACCCATCAACTCGTCATTTAGCATTAGGTATATCTCCTAAAGCTATTCCTCCCCCCTCCCCCAACCCCACAACAGTCCCCAGAGTGTGATGTTCCCCTTCCTGTGTCCATGTGTTCTCATTGTTCATTTCCCACCTATGAGTGAGAATATGTGGTGTTTGGTTTTTTGTTCTTGCGATAGTTTACTGAGAATGACGATTTCCAATTTCATCCATGTCCCTACAAAGGACATGAACTCATCATTTTTTATGGCTGCATAGTATTCCATGGTGTATATGTGCCACATTTTCTTAATCCAATCTATCATTGTTGGACATCTGGATTGGTTCCAAGTCTTTGCTATTGTGAATAGTGCTGCAATAAACATACGTGTGCATGTGTCTTTATAGCAGCATGATTTATAGTCCTTTGGGTATATACCCAGTAACTTAATTTAATAGTGGAGTGAGAAAACATTTTCACAACTCATTCAGTGGGTATTATCTTTGCTTACATCCTTGTTTATATCTATATTGCTATATAAATACAGCTATAGAATATTTAAGAGCATAAACTCTGGAATCAAATAGACCTAGAGTCAAATCCTGGCTCTGCCTTTTTCTAAACAATTTCGATGTTATTTAACTTCTATGGCCTCAGTTTCTCATCTGTAAATAGGGATAATAGTAGGATTTTATGATTATTGTGATGATTAAATGAGCTAATTTTTTAAAGTGCTTAGAATGTGCCTTAAACATTAATATATGCCCATAGTGTGATAGATCACATTTTTCTGTATTGATTTAAAATTTTTCCAATGATAGAAATAAATCACATTTAACATAGTATATTCAGACAGAAGTAATTTTAAAACTAAATCCTGTAGGGCGTTAAAGATTTTAAAAAATGTCTGATAGCATAGTTTTGTGGTTAAATGTGGGTGTTGGCCTCACAGAGATTTGGATTAAAGTTCTAGTTTTCTCACTTATTAGTTGAGTAACTTTGAGAAAATTATATAATCTTTAAAGCCTCAGTTTATAAAACAAGAGTTATAATTTTACCTTCCTCATTGAATTGCTTTGGGAATAAAATGAGATCTTGTGTGTAGAGGGATTGGCACAAAGTAAAAACTTAATAGATGGTAGCTCTTATCATTATTTGGCTTTGCTCACTTTGGCATTAGAATTTGGGCAATAATTGTGAGGCAAAGTCCACCTAAGTAAAGCAACTATAACTATCCCTGAAGTGGTTCTTTAATTTAAGGACGTTATGAAGCTGACAAAAATTTTGTTGAAAATTGTTAATGTTTAAAAGATGCACCATCTCCACTTGCCCCTCACCAAGGAACAAACGACTCCTCCAAAAACTGGTTCTAGGACAGCCTGGATTGCCAGTTTGGGGGACATGCTGGCAGATCCCACTTTGTCTCAGACCATGTATCATTAGGATGTCTTTGCCTAATATCGGTTTTAAATACTGATTCCAGAAAGTTCTTAGACTTTGAGTTTAGGTTTGTTAAACATACAATCTTTAAGTACTAAGGTTTATTTATTTATTTATTTATTTATTTATAGAGACAGGGAACTTGCTTCGTTGCGCAGGCAGGTCTCAACTGCTAAGTTTTAACCAATGTTTTATTTGGAAGGCATGGATTCATTTACCACTTTTCTAAATGCACCTTCGTCCCTTGGCTGTTGAATACCAATGACTGTTTATACAGCTGTCTCTCTGCCCTGCCTGACTTGTTCTGTACCTGTGCATTCTTAAGCCACTCGACTTTGCCAAGATCATTTAAAAATAGCATTTTCGGTGTTTTCTTGCAATAGGGAGGGCATTTAACTTTTTGTGGGGGTGCAAAAATTCACTTTTTGTGGGAGTCAAGGCAAAAATATTCTCCACCCTTGGGTGGCTCATTTCTCTTCTCAGAAACACAAACATCCATTGTAACCTTTTCCTTACTCCTATAGTTCAGGTTGTTTCTGCTTAATCACTTAATGTTTAATTTCCAGTACTGCTGCAGAAAACGAAAAAAATGCAAGAAAAATAAGAGATAAAAAATCACTCCCCTAAGAAAACACCCGTCACATTTCAGTGGGTTGTCTTCTGGTCTTCAAGATTTTATTCCCCTTTCTTAATACAAAGTAGACAGCATACTCTTTCCACAGTTTCTTTACTGCTTCTTTTTGCTGGACACTATAACAAGCATTCCTCCATGATTTCTGAGATCTTTTTGTAGATATAGGTAAAATGACCTTTCGTGGGTTTTCTCTTATTTCAAATATGAAACATATTATTTATTAACATTAGAAAAGCTCAAATAAGAAGTCCACTAAAACCATGCATAATTTCACTACTCAGAGACAACCTCTGCTAATGTTTTGGTTCATTTCTTTCTGTATTTAGATTATCTGTGTTATAGATCTACATAGACAGCATATTCTATATACCATTTTCAACCTGTGCTATGTTTAAAAATATGTTGGTTCATATTTTAAAATAAAGACATGGCATTCTACAAATATGTACATAGAATTCCCTCTTAAGGATGATTTTATTTTTAAACAGTTTCTTATTGTTGGACACTTAATCTTATTTTATTGCTGGCCTTGCCTTTAAATTGCTACCCAATGGCTCAATGTGTCTTGATAGTACTTGCTGTCTTCTGCTTTGTCTCTACTTCGAGCCAGGAGTACCTTTAGGCCAGAGAGAATTCCTGAGTTGCTTTTAGAGCTCCAGCCTGTTGTCCAGCACTTAACGTACCATCAGCACTATAAATATTAGCTGGATAAATAAATCCTTTTTAAAATTTTTTTTGAGATGGAGTCTTGCTCTGTCACCCAGGCTGGAGTGCAGTGGCACTATCTCGGCTCACTGCAACCCCTGCCTCCTGGGTTCAAGCGATTCTCCTGCCTCAACCTCTGGAGTAGCTGGGATTACAGGTGCATGCCACCATGCCCAGCTAATTTTTGTATTTTTAGTAGAGACAGGGTTTTACCATGTTGGTCAGGCTGGTCTCGAACTCCTGACCTCATGATCCACCTGCCTTGGTCTCCCAAAGTGCTGGGATTATAGGCATGAACCACCGTGCCCAGCCAATGAATTCTTACAGAGCTCGGATTACCTGGGAGACCCTATCCTCAATAGTATAGAGTTTATGAAGTGTAGAATAGAAATGGGGTTACTTACCTTGAGGGTTCTGGGGTTGAAATTAAGTCCGTTCTCCACCCCCCAACCCTGTTTGATTTTCCCCGAGTACCATGCAGTTTAGCACATGTTTACTTTTAAATTATGGACCAGTGGGTGTGTGCATGTTTCTGACCATGAGGATCATAGTTAATTCTCATTATTTGGGGAAAGCATTTTGGAAGAGGTGACATGAGGTCTGAGATGGTTTTGATGTGTTCACCAAAGTTCATATGTTGGGAACTTAATCCCCAGTGCAACAGTGCTGACAGGTAGGACCTTTAAGAGGTGATTAGGTCATCAGGGCTCTGCTCTCATGAATGGATTAATGGAGTGGGTTAGATGTTTTGGGAGTGGGTTCCTGATAAAAAGATAAGTTCGGCTCTCTCCTTCTCTTTTTCTGGTCCTCTCTCAACTTCTGCCTTCCACCACGGTATGATGCAGCATGAAGACCCTCATCAGATGCAGCCCCTTAACCTTGAACTTTCCTGCCTCTAGAACTGTAGAATTTTCTCTGTAAGTTACCCAGTCCATGATATTCTGTTATAGCAGCACAAAATGGACTAAGACAAGGCCCCATAGTGGAAAGAACTCTGAATTTGGAATACAAAGGTTAAGTGTGATTCACTTGCTCAGCACTCAGCTTTGTGATCTTAGGCAATTCATACAACCTTCTAGGCCTTGGTTTCCTTCTTTATCAAGTGAAAATATACTAATTCTATACATTATTTTTATGCATGCAGAGTTGTTGTGAAAAGCCAAGTTCTATAGATGTGAGTAAGGTAAGGTGGTACAAGAGTAGTTGGGGAGAGAGAAGGAGGTCTTTTGACCTCATATTCACAAATTGTCTCAAATTTAAATTTTAAAAAATTATACACACACAAGCATGTTCATATAATATCTATGTAATATAATTGCATTGTATTGCATTAGTATATGTATGTTAAAGGTAATAATTTGTTGAGTATATATACTTTTTGAGATGGAGTCTTACTCTGTTGCCCTGTCTGGAGTGCAGTGGTGCAATCTTGGCTCACTGCAACCTCCACCTCCTGGGTTCAAGTCATTCTCCTCCCTGAACCTCCTGAGGGACTGGCAGTACAGGTGTGTACCACCACTCACAGCTTATTTTTGTATTTTTAGTGGAGATGGGGTTTCACCAGGTTGGCCAGGCTGGTCTTGAACTCCTGACCTCAAGTGAACCCAAAATGTTGGGATTACAGGTGTGAGCCACCACACCCGGCCAAATGTTTTAACTGTATCATAATTTTTGTAACCCTCTTTTGGCCTTTCCCTGCTTCACTTTGAGGATACCGGCAGCCTTAGCCGAAGGAGGTGGCCTAGGTCTCCTGACCTGCAGGAAACCCTGAATGCCAACGCATGTCGTAAACTGTATACCACTCTGAAAATGCTGGAAACAAAATGGGGAAGGAGGGGTGATGATGGAGAGAAGACAGGAAGATTCTGAGGGACAGGCTCCCTAGTGTTGTTTACTTTAAGCTATTCCAACTGGAAGAGTTGGTGAAGTGTTAGCAACAGATAAACATTTTAAATGTCCTTCTTTCCCCAGACAGAACATTACTTTCTAGGCTTTTGAGTGAACAGAAATTTTCAGAGTCAAAATTTTGGTACAAAATAGCAAAGGCAGTGAAATACTCCCAGGGAATCATTTAGGACCCTGTGAAATTACTAACTGTAATGGCGACAGTGTTACTGCGGATGAACTCTGCTCCTGATAGCATTCTGCAGCAGACCCAAGGTCAAGGGTTTTTCTTCTGAATTTCTATCCTAAACCCACTTTATAATATAATTTATTGCAAGGGAAAGTTTGTATCACAAAGCTCATACAGTTGCAGTTTCAAGTTTATTCATGCGATCAGAAAGGAAGTTGCCTCACGATTTAGAAAGGCAGAAACAAGCATTTTACCATCACATAGTATTTTATAATGGGCCCGAGTTAACAATCCTGCCCCTTCATTTATGAAATGTGGGCCTCAGCCCTCTCACATTTTGAATTTTCCAGGGCAGTTCTGGTTTTCAATCTTCTGCTCTGGTGGATCACTTATGGACATTGGTTTACATTAGGACTTCGCATCCTGATTTTTGGTTCTGAAGATTTGATAGTGATGGCTGTGCCCCTTTTTGCATGGAAAGGAGAGACCATTTCATCTGAGCCCCTTCCCTCAGGCAACTGTCGATCTTCTTCATCAACTAAGTCACAGTTCTGAGGCTTTCAAACTTGTTCCAAAAGAGGAGGGCCTGAAGCCCATGATCCTTTTTGTAGAACAGTCCTCATAAGATGCTATCATATTTTTAAATAGAAATGCATTTAATGGTGTAAACATGGCCCTCATATGCAATTTTTAATCTAAAAAATAATAGCATATAACATGGATTTCATAACACATTAGTGTAAATTACTAGTTTAAGCCACTTGACCAACTCTCTTCAGGGTCCTCTAGGACGTCCCCACCGGCCGGCTTTCCCCTGCTGAGCTGACCTCTTGCAGGTGATTAGCAGCAGCCGACACAGTTGGTAACTCTCTCCTTGGAGTCTTTTCTTCTCTAGGGTTAGGAGCACCACTCTCTCTTGGTCTGTCCCTCTCATTCCTGGCTGCCCCATGCCAGCTCGAAAGAGTCCGGTTCCACTGCTGAACATGGGAAGGCAGTGATCTTGGAAGCAGGTACACCTTTCTCTGGAAGCAGCCAACTTGCCCTCCCTGCCTCTGCTCAGGGCTCTATAGATGAAACAGGAGATGGTCCAGTAACTCTTCAGTTCTCAGAGCCCTTTGTAGGTGGAACGATCATAGGCGGGTCTGAGTCCTATTCCATTATGTCACGTACCTGCTTGCACCCTCAGTCTCCTCTTTTGTAAATGGGAATAATGCTTATTCCAACCTTATTTGTTTGCTGTGAGGGTTAAGTGCTATTAGGCAGTTGTTGTCATTAGGGGTTGATTTTACCTGCCAGAAGACATTTGGCAATGTCTGGAGACGTTTTTGGTGTCCCAATGTGAGCGGGTTAGGATAGAGAGGCTGCAACCAGCATCCAGTGGGGAAAGGCCAGGGATGCTGCTACAGATCCCACAAAGCACAGGACAACCCCACACAACAGAATTATCTGGTCTAATGTGCCATTAGCGCCAAAGCTGAGAAACTCTGCTCTAAGGCAGGGAAAGTGCTTAACTATGTGGAAAGAAATGTCATTGCTGTTGCTCTCATTCTTCTATGCAGCTGCTCCCTGTCAGGGCAAAGAATGTGCTTCCTACTACTTTTAGAAAGAAAATTTATTTTAGCCTCTTGATCTGAGATACCAGAATGCTACTCAAAGGCACAAAAATTGACGGAAAATGGTGCAGTGTACATTTAACAATACAGCTAGGTGACACAAGAAAGACAGCAAATTGGCTACATAGTTCAATTGAACGCTAACTATGGGAAAATTATATGTTATAATAATAGCTAACATGCTTTTTACACATTACCACTAACCCTGTCTGCAAATTAGTTGTCTTTTGTCCCCTTGAGAGAAGAGAAGGCCTAAGTTTACAGTAGTTACTTGACTTATCCAAATGATAAAGTCAGGTTGGTAAATGATTGAGTCAGGCTAGGAGCCAGGTCTTTTGACTCCAAAATCCACAATATTTCCACCACACCGCCTCCCTTAATACAAGACTGAACTCCTTGGCATCTGCTATCAGTGTCCCCCACCACACTCTCCACCTCTCCATCCCTTGTAGAATCATCTAGTCCCAACTCTGTTCCAGAATCAGACCAGATACCCATATTTAGGTAATATGCTTAAAAACACACACACACACAGAAGCAAGGACATCAGATGAGTTGCTATATTGAGGTGGTGAGATCATCCGTACTTCACTTAAAACTTTCAATTTTTATAAAAGTCTAAAATGGACTTAATCATATCAAAACTTAAAACTTAAAAAAAACATGTGGATTCATGTTACAGTGACTTTCAATCTTGGCGTTCATCCAAAAGCGTGAAAGTAAAGATTAAATTAAAACCAAATGTGATTCTAATTTCACTAAGCAGCTAGCCTAATTATTCCTTGCTTTGGGAGAACAGGGTCAAAATATGATTCTGGGGGTCTAATCCCCCTCTCTCCTCCCTGCCTACCATTCCCTAACCCCAAAAAACACTCACAAAACCGGGAATGTCTCCACAATCTTTCATTCTGTCTGAGTCTATTTACTCACTTAGATATCTCTTTTTCTTCCCTCCTCTCTGAAACAGGTTAGCATCTTAATGGAGGGTAAGTGGTTCCAGCAATTCCATTAGGAGAGAGACTTCTTGTTGGGTAGGGTAAGTGAGGAGAAAGTTTAGCAGGGAGAAAGCCACATTCTGAAATCGACTAGTGTTTTACATCAAAAACAGTCTTTTTTTTTTTTTTTTTTTTTTTTGGAAAGAGAACAGCCAAGTGGTGAGTTATACAAAAGTGTCTCAGAGGCGGCGTCCTCAGCAGTGTTTCTCTGGATGTAGACAGTCATGTAAGCAATAACATCTGGATGGGGAAAAGCCCACTTTGAAATCCGAATATACAATAACAATGCTTATTTAAACATTGTTTGTGTTTGAATAATGGAAAGAGTTAGAGCCCATAAGGGACTTTCGTTTTCAGGCCTTTAGAGGTGGAGGTAGAGAACTTCTGACAGTTTGAGGCAATTTGGAGTTGAGGGTGGGGGCCTTATGTGGACATGGGACATGGTGTGTTTGCACAACTCTTGCTGGTCATTTGGAGATCTGCTTCAATTTCTGTCTTCTGCATTCAGCAGCTTTAGAGCATAAAGTTGCTAAGAAAAGAGACAGGTCAATAAGTGCAGGGGATTTGTGGATTTCTGCTTTGGAGGCTAAGGGGTTAAATGACCGAGTGATAAGTTTTGTATGAGTGAACCTGTCAGCTGAGCCTGGCCACTGGGCTGCTGCTGTCCTGTTTGAGAGGTGAGGCTTCCCAGCCTGGGTGGCTGCTGTGGCTCCAGGAGAGAGATGCCTTTGTGTTCCCAGGAGTGTTTCCTGCTGTAGCAGGGATTAAGGGTCCTGAAAGCCCAGCGCAATCACAGTGACCCTCTGCCCTCCATCCCCTGGCACCCAACCTCCACTGGGCTGGGGCAGCCCACACATCCACCTCTAAGGTGACCAAATGCCTTGATCCCAAGGGCCACTCCAAATGCCCTTGCTTGGAATTCCTGGACTCCCCCACCACACACCTGGACCCAATTGGCATCTTGCTTTTGCATTTCTCCTGCCAGTTTGCACCCTTTTGAAGAAAGACCACAGAAGGTGAGGGCAAGAGCCTAGATTCTGTAGTCAGACTGGAGCCTTTGCCATTAGCTCTGTGACTGTGGGTAGGTCCCTTACCTTCCCTGGACTTCAATTTCTCATCTGGGTCAGGTACATTGTTGACAGGTCCTTACTAAATATTTGCTGAATGAATTCCCATCTCATAGAATGATTGCAAAAATTACATAAAATAATATGAAACACCAGCTCAGTGCCTGGTACATGGTCAGAGTTCAATAGTTGCTACTATTAACATAATAATATACAATGTATAATAATGGAGTATATAAGGATATTATTATTATTATTATTTGAGACAGAGTCTCACTCTGTCGCCCTGGCTGGAGTGCAGTGGCGGGATCTGCAACCTCCGCCTTCCGGCTTCAAGTGATTCTTGTGCCTCAGCCTCCTGAGCAGCTGGGATTACAGGCGTGTGCCACCACACCAGGCTAATTTATATTTTTAGTAGAGACGGGGTTTCACCATGTTAACTAGACTGGTCTTGAACTCCTGGCTTCAAGTGATCTGCCTGCCTCGGCCTCCCAAAGTGTTGGGATTATGGACATGAGCCATTGCGCCTGGCCAGAATATTATTAAGAAACAATATTTGCATATATAATAATAATATCTAATACATATATATAACGCTTACCGCAGGCCAGGTGTTATTCTAAGTACTTTATATATATTAAGTAGTTTATTCCCTTCTGCAACCCTATGAAGTAGGTATTATTATCCCCAATAAACTGAGGCATGAGATATTAAGTGATTTGTCCAATTTCTCATAGCTAGTCAGTGGCACTTCTACAATTTGAATGAGACAGTCTGGCCCAGAGTTCCTGCTCTTAATTCAAGCAATATGTGTTTTTGAGGACCAAAAGGGGCCTTGCAAGGGCTGGTAACCATCATGAAGTATGAGGCCCATCCTAGACAACCCAGGAGCTTCCAGGTGAGTTGAGCAGATGAGACACAGAAAGACAGCTCAGCACATCAGGGAGTGGCTGTGAAAACTCCCCAGGTGATTCCAATTTGCAGCCACGTATACCAACCAGTGTCACATTGGTGCTCCTCAGATTTTAATGTGCACTTCTGTGATCTGAGGATCTTGTTATAACACAGATGTTGATAGAGGGGTCTGGGGTGGGGCCTGAGATCTTTTTTCTTTTTCTTCATTGTTTATTGTGATATAATTCACCTATCATAAAATTCAACCTTTTAAAGTATAAGATTCAGTGACTTTTAGTATATTTACAAGGTTGTGACACCATCACCACCATCTAGACCATCTTCATTACCCGAGAAATCTCATACTTATTGAAAGTCACTCCTTGTTTTTCTCTCCTTTCAGCCCCTGGCAACCCCAAATCTACTTTCTCTACTGTCTCTATGGATTTGCCTATTCTGAACATTTCCTACAAATGGAATCATATAATATAGGGCCTTCTGTGTCTGGCTTCTTTCACTAAGCATAACGTCTTCAAGGTTTATCTGTGTTGTAGCATGAATTGTCTGATTTTTTTTATTACAGCCATCCAAGTGGATGTGAAGTGGGTATGGTTTTGACTTGGATTTCCCTAATGATTAGGATGTTGAGCATCTTTTCATGTGATTATTGGCCATTTGCCTATCTTCTTTAGAGAAATGTCTATTCAAATCCCTTGCTCATTTTAAAATCTTTTTTTTGTCTTTTTATTACTGAGCTGTAAGTGCTCCTTGGATATCCTGGATACTAGATCATGGTCAGATATTTAATTTGAAAATATTTTCTCCCATTTGTGGGCTGTCTGTTCTCTTTCTTGACACTGTGCTTTGAAGCACAAACTTGATGATGTCCAATTTATGTATTTTTTTCCTTTTGTTGTTTTTACTTTTGGTGTCATATCCAAGAAATCTTGCCTAAACCAAGGTCATAAGGATTTTTAGTTCTGAAAGTTCCCAGATGATGTGATGCTGTTGATTCAGGATCCACAGGTTGAGTAGCAAGGAGCTAAAGCAATTATTTTCTTTTCAGGGACCTGATGAAGTAGGAGAAGCTCCTCTCTTCACATGGCTAGTAATTGACTCTGATCCAATCTGAATCAAATTGGAGTTTTCCTTAGCCTGTCAGTCAGGGCTCTACCAGGTGGGGGTGAGCTGCTTTTCCTTTCCTTTTTTCTTTTGGAAGATTTGAATTTAAGAGTTTGGATCAATTCAAATCCAGTGCTACAAAATCCGGGAGGTAATGGATGCTTTCAACATACTGGAATGCAGTTTCCTACACTGTAGCATGAATGAATGAGCCTTTGTCTGGAGCTTTGTCCTGTATAGAGAAAGCTTTGTCTTGGTGGCACCTGCTGTCATAGGATTTGAGGCATACGTGGCAGGTATACTAAGAGGTCAGAAACAAATCACAGACCATATGAACAATACAGCTCCATGAGTCTCTGAGACAAGTCCTGGTTTCAGAGTGCAATACTCTCTTAAATTCTGAGTTTATTAGCAGGAAGGTTAGTCTAGCTTTCTCTGCTTTATTTTATTTGCTTAATTTTATTTTTTAAAATTTGGTTGGTGCTTTAACAAAACTTCTACTTTCAGGTTCAGAGCTCCAAAAATAATACTGAATTGTTGACGTCTCTTTCTGGATGATGGTCCTACTTCTTCTGGACCATTTCCTCTCAGGCTCAGTGGAGGCAACACCCACTGCCAGTCCAGACTCCAGAGAGCCCTCCTCAGGGAGCCTTTTGGCCCAGGGCTAAGCCAGCCTGGCCATTGAACAGGAAAACATTGACATGGACACTCTCTGGAGGGGGAAGTCAGAGTTCATAGCTAGCCCTTTCCTGGCAAAGTCAGAATGAGTCCAGCTCCAGGGCTCCAGGGAGGTGGGGACCATAGAAGGCGAGGCCTCACCAGGCAGGCCAGCCCCGTACCAACCTGGCCTCCTGTGCACATTCTGCTAGAGCCCTGTGGACTTCTCTGAGCTGCTTCTCTTTGGAACATTTGCAGCCTTCACTCAGTTTAATAAGGAAGTGTAGATGCAATTCATGTACTCATCAGTCATTAATTTGCTCCTTGTTTATTGAACCATTACTATGTGCAGGGCTCTGTGCTTGATACCAGAGCTATTACAAAGATTGCCTTTGCCCTCATGAAGTCTGGTGGAGACCGCTATTCTAATTTATTGGTTCAGCAAATATTTATTGAATGCCTACTATATGCCAGGCACTCTTGGTGTTAGGATTAAAATAGTGAAGGGAACAGGCTACGTTTCTGCTTCAGGGCACTTAGAAGTTAGTACACCTCATAGCTAGTGTTAACACAGGACAGTTCCATTAAAAAAAGTATTGACTGTAAAGTATCTCCTCCTCCTCCTCCTCCTCCTCCTCCTCCTTCTTCTTCTTCTTCTTCCTCTTCTTCTTCTTCTTCTTCCTCTTCTTCTTCTTCCTCGAGAGGGTCTCGCTCTGCTGCTCAGGTTGGAGTGCAGTGGCACAATCATAGCTCAGTGCAGCCTCAAACTCCTGGGCTCCAACAATCCTCTCACCTCAGACTCTCTAGTAGCTGGGACTACAGGCATGCACCACCACACCTGGCTGATTTTCTTATTTTTTGTAGTGATAGGGTCTCATTATGTTGCCCAGGCTGGTCTTGAACTCCCAGCCTCAAACGATCCTTCCACTTTGGCCTCCCAAAGTGGTGGGATTACAGGCATGAGCCACAGTGCTGTCTTCATTCATTTATGTACTCATTCACTCACTCACTCATTCATTTGAGAAGTAGTTATCAAGTTCCTTCTGTGTGCCGGTTACCCTGTTAAATGCTGGCGTACAAAAAAAGACCAGGTCCTTTCCTTGTACTTGCAGTCTAGTTGGGGAATTCAGCCATAAATCAAATGACAATAGAAACAAATCTGCGATGAATTGTTTGAGGGACACTTATTGCAGATGCTGTCCTTGCCCAACACAGTATATTTCAGGTGACTTTCAGCTACCAGTCACCTGTACCTTCTCTCTTGACACCCTTGGCAGCCATTATCCAAAGACTTTCAGGGGGCAGTTGGATACACAAAATTTAATTATTATTATTATTTACTGGCAGGGTCAGGGAATTACGTTCCATGTAATGACTTTTCCAAACGCCTAGAACTCTCTATGATTGATCTCTGTACCAGAGCTTCACTGCTCTCTGCTCCCTACTTTTAAAATCATTTTGATAGCAATCTTCCTAAAGTAATACATACTTTTCTGATTCTAAAAATGATATATGTTGAGTGTAATTTATCTTGTCTTGATGAGTAGATAAATATTTACAGAACTGTTTTCACCTGATATTTTAGCATCTATTGTTCATCCTTGCCTGAGTCCATTAATCAGTTGAGAGTCGATAATCAGTGATTTTCTAATTCTATCATTCCTTCTGCATTTGGTGGTTGTCATTTTTGTGAAGAAGAGTCCCCATCACATTAATAGATTGGATGTTCCAGAAGAAAATATTTGTAAACTTGGAGACATAGCAATAAAAACTAATCAAAATGAAACACTGAAAGATAAAAAAAAGTAAAATATGGAAATAAGCATCAATGAGCTATCAGAAAACTTCAAGTGGCTAAATATGTGTGTAATTGAAATCCCCCTAAAAAGAAGGGTGATGAAAAAAGATATTTAAAGAAATAATGTCTGAAAATTTCCAAATTAGATTAAAACTATAAACTGATACATCTAAGATCAATGAAACCTAAGCACAAAAAACGTAAAGAAAACTATACAGAGACATTATAATCAAAATATTCAAAACCAATGTTAAACAGGAAATACCAAAGCAGCCAGAGAAAAAGGAAACGTTATGTACTGAGGAACAAAGAATGACAGCAGCTGTCCTTTCAGCAAAAAATGCAAGTGAGAAGATAGTGGACCAGCAGCAGCTTTAAATTAAGAAAGAAAAGAAGAAGAAAAAAAATCCTGCTAAACCAGAATTCTATATCCAGCAAAACAAAAAACAAAAACAAAGGTAGAATATAGACTTTTTAAGAATTATAAAAGCTGAAAGAATTCATCAGCTGCAGACCAGCAGTACAAGAAATATTACAGGAAGTCCTTCAGGCAGAAGGAAGATGGGACCAGCTGGAAAAAGGATATACATAAAGAAAGAAGAACATGGGAAATGATAACTATGTGGGTAAATATAGAAAGTTTTTCTTGTTTAAATTTCATTAAAAGACAATTGTTCAAAAAATAATAGTAATGTAGATGAGAGTTATAACCTAATTAAAAGCATACTGCATGACAGCATAAAATTTAGTATAAAAGTATAAAAGGACGAAACAAATGGATGTATACTATTGCAAGGTTTTACACTCTATATGAAGTAGAGTAATATCACTTGAAAGTATACTATAGTAAGTTTTTTTTTTTTAAAGTTTTGTCTTTTTATATAAATCTTTTTTTTATTATACTTTAAGTTTTAGGGTACATGTGCACATTGTGCAGGTTAGTTACATATGTATACATGTGCCATGCTGGTGGGCTGCACCCACTAACTCGTCATCTAGCATTAGGTATATCTCCCAATGCCATCCCTCCCCCCTCCCCCCACCCCACAACAGTCGCTAGAGTGTGATATTCCCCTTCCTGTGTCCATGTGATCTCATTGTTCAATTCCCACCTATGAGTGAGAATATGCGGTGTTTGGTTTTTTGTTCTTGCAATAGTTTACTGAGAATGATGATTTCCAATTTCATCCATGTCCCTACAAAGGACATGAACTCATCATTTTTTATGGCTGCATAGTATTCCATGGTGTATATGTGTCACATTTTCTTAATCCAGTCAATCATTGGTGGACATTTGGGTTGGTTCCAAGTCTTTGCTATCGTGAATAATGCCGCAATAAACATACGTGAGCATGTCTTTATAGGAGCATGATTTATAGTCCTTTGGGTATATACCCAGTAATGGGATGGCTGGGTCAAATGGTATTTCCAGTTCTAGATCCCTGAGGAATCGCCACACTGACTTCCACAATGGTTGAACTAGTTTACAGTCCCAGCAACAGTGTAAAAGTGTTCCTATTTCTCCACATCCTCTCCAGCACCTGTTGTTTCCTGACTTTTTAATGATTGCCATTCTAACCGGTGTGAGATGGTATCTCATTGTGTTTTTGATTTGCATTTCTCTGATGGCCAGTGATGATGAGCATTTTTTCATGTGTTTTTTGGCTGCATAAATGTCTTCTTTTGAGAAGTGTCTGTTCATGTCCTTCGCCCACTTTTTGATGGGGCTGTTTGTTTTTTTCTTGTAAATTTGTTTGAGTTCATTGTAGATTCTGGATATTAGCGCTTTGTCAGATGAGTAGGTTGCGAAAATTTTCTCCCATTTTGTAGGTTGCTTGTTCACTCTGATGGTAGTTTCTTTTGCTGTGCAGAAGCTCTTTAGTTTAATGAGATCCCATTTGTCAATTTTGTCTTTTGTTGCCATTGCTTTTGGTGTTTTAGACATGAAGTCCTTGCCCATGCTTATGTCCTGAATGGTAATGCCTAGGTTTTCTTCTAGGGTTTTTATGGTTTTAGGTCTAATGTTTAAGTCTTTAATCCATCTTGAATTGATTTTTGTATAAGGTGTAAGGAAGGGATACAGTTTCAGCTCTCTACATATGGCTAGCCAGTTTTCCCACCACCATTTATTAAATAGGGAATCCTTTCCCCATTGCTTGTTTTTCTCAGGTTTGTCAAAGATCAGATAGTTGTAGATATGCGGCGTTATTTCTGAGGGCTCTGTTCTGTTCCATTGATCTATATCTCTGTTTTGGTATCAGTACCATGCTGTTTTGGTTACTGTAGCCTTGTAGTATAGTTGGAAGTCAGGTAGTGTGATGCCTCCAGCTTTGTTCTTTTGGCTTAGGATTGACTTGGCGATGCGGGCTCTTTTTTGGTTCCATATGAACTTTAAAGTAGTTTTTTCCAATTCTGTGAAGAAAGTCATTGGTAGCTTGATGGGGATGGCATTGAATCTGTAAATTACCTTGGGCAGTATGGCCATTTTCACGATATTGATTCTTCCTACCCATGAGCATGGAATGTTCTTCCATTTGTTTGTATCCTCTTTTATTTCATTGAGCAGTGGTTTGTAGTTCTCCTTGAAGAGGTCCTTCACGTCCCTTGTAAGTTGGATTCCTAGGTATTTTATTCTCTTTGAATCAATTGTGAATGGGAGTTCACTCATGATTTGGCTCTCTGTTTGTCTGTTGCTGGTGTATAAGAATGCTTGTGATTTTTGTACATTGATTTTGTATCCTGAGACTTTGCTGAAGTTGCTTATCAGCTTAAGAAGATTTTGGGCTGAGACAATGGGGTTTTCTAGATATACAATCATGCCGTCTGCAAACAGGGACAATTTGACTTCCTCTTTTCCTAATTGAATACCCTTTATTTCCTTCTCCTGCCTAATTGCCCTGGCCAGAACTTCCAACACTATGTAGAATAGGAATGGTGAGAGAGGGCATCCCTGTCTTGTGCCAGTTTTCAAAGGGAATGCTTCCAGTTTTTGCCCATTCAGTATGATATTGTCTGTGGGTTTGTCACAGATAACTCTTATTATTTTGAGATACGTCCCATCAATACCTAATTTATTGAGGGTTTTTAGCACGAAGGGTTGTTGAATTTTGTCAAAGGCTTTTTCTGCATCTGTTGAGATAATCATGTGGTTTTTGTCTTTGGCTCTGTTTATATGCTGGATTACATTTATTGATTTTCGTATATTGAACCAGCCTTGCATCCCAGGGATGAAGCCCACTTGATCATGGTGGATAAGCTTTTTGATGTGCTGCTGGATTCGTTTTGCCAGTATTTTATTGAGGATTTTTGCATAAATGTTCATCAAGGATATTGGTCTAAAATTCTCTTTTGTTGTTGTGTCTCTGCCTGGCTTTGGTATCAGAATGATGCTGGCCTCATAAAATGAGTTAGGGAGGATTCCCTCCTTTTCTATTGATTGGAATAGTTTCAGAAGGAATGGTACCAGTTCCTCCTTGTGCCTCTGGTAGAATTCGGCTGTGAATCCATCTGGTCCTGGACTCTTTTTGGTTGGTAAGCTATTGATTATTGCCACAATTTCAGATCCTGTTATTGGTCTATTCAGAGATTCAACTTCTTCCTGGTTTAGTGTTGGGAGAGTGTATGTGTCGAGGAATTTATCCATTTCTTTTAGATTTTCTAGTTTATTTGCATAGAGGTGTTTGTAGTATTCTCCGACGGTAGTTTGTATTTCTGTGGGATCGGTGGTGATATCCCCTTTATCATTTTTTATTGCGTCTATTTGATTCTTCTCTCCTTTTTTCTTTATTAGTCTTGCTAGCAGTCTATCAATTTTGTTGATCCTTTCAAAAAACCAGCTCCTGGATTCATTAATTTTTTGAAGGGTTTTTTGTGTCTCTATTTCCTTCAGTTCTGTTCTGATTTTAGTTATTTCTTGCCTTCTGCTAGCTTTTGAATGTGTTTGCTCTTGCTTTTCTAGTTCTTTTAATTGTGATGTTAGGGTGTCAATTTTGGATCTTTCCTGCTTTCTCTTGTGGGCATTTAGTGCTATAAATTTCCCTCTACACACTGCTTTGAAAGCGTCCCAGAGATTCTGGTATGTTGTGTCTTTGTTCTCGTTGGTTTCAGAAAACATCTTTATTTCTGCCTTCATTTCGTTATGTACCCAGTAGTCATTCAGGAGCAGGTTGTTCAGTTTCCATGTAGTTGAGCAGTTTTGAGTGAGTTTCTTAATCCTGAGTTCTACTTTGATTGCACTGTGGTCTGAGAGATAGTTTGTTATAATTTCTGTTCTTTTACATTTGCTGAGGAGAGCTTTACTTCCAAGTATGTGGTCAATTTTGGAATAGGTGTGGTGTGGTGCTGAAAAAAATGTATATTCTGTTGATTTGGGGTGGAGAGTTCTGTAGATGTCTATTAGGTCCGCTTGGTGCAGAGCTGAGTTCAATTCCTGGGTATCCTTGTTGACTTTCTGCCTCGTTGATCTGTCTAATGTTGACAGTGGGGTGTTAAAGTCTCCCATTATTAATGTGTGGGAGTCTAAGTCTCTTTGTAGGTCACTCAGGACTTGCTTTATGAATTTTGGTGCTCGTGTATTGGGTGCATATATATTTAGGATAGTTAGCTCTTCTGGTTGCATTGATCCCTTTACCATTATGTAATGGCCTTCTTTGTCTCTTTTGATCTTTGTCGGTTTAAAGTCTGTTTTATCAGAGACTAGGATTGCAACCCCTGCCTTTTTTTGTTTTCCATTTGCTTGGTAGATCTTCCTCCATCCTTTTATTTTGAGCCTATGTGTGTCTCTGCACGTGAGATGGGTTTCCTGAATACAGCACACTGATGGGACTTGACTCTTTATCCAATTTGCCAGTCTGTGTCTTTTAATTGGAGCATTTAGTCAATTTACATTTAAAGTTAATATTGTTATGTGTGAATTTGATCCTGTCATTATGATGTTAGCTGGTTATTTTGCTCATTAGTTGATGCAGTTTCTTCCTAGTCTTGATGGTCTTTACATTTTCACATGATTTTGCAGTGGCTGAGACCGGTTGTTCCTTTCCATATTTAGCGCTTCCTTCAGGAGCTCTTTTAGGGCAGGCCTGGTGGTGACAAAACCTCTCAGCATTTGCTTGTCTGTAAAGTATTTTATTTCTCCTTCACTTATGAAGCTTAGTTTGGCTGGATATGAAATTCTGGGTTGAAAATTCTTTCCTTTAAGAATGTTGAATATTGGCCCCCAATCTCTTCTGGCTTGCAGGGTTTCTGCTGAGAGATCCGCTGTTAGTCTGATGGGCTTCCCTTTGAGGGTAACCCGACCTTTCTCTCTGGCTGCCCTTAACATTTTTTCCTTCATTTCAACTTTGGTGAATCTGACAATTATATGTCTTGGAGTTACTCTTCTTGAGGAGTATCTTTGTGGCGTTCTCTGTATTTCCTGAATCTGAACGTTGACCTGCCTTGCTAGATTGGGGAAGTTCTCCTGCATAATATCCTGCAGCGTGTTTTCCAACTTGGTTCCATTCTCCCCATCACTTTCAGGTACACCAATCAGATGTAGATTTGGTCTTTTCACATAGTCCCATATTTCTTGGAGGCTTTGTTTATTTCTTTTTATTCTTTTTTCTCTAAACTTCCCTTCTCGCTTCATTTCATTCATTTCATCTTCCATTGCTGATACCTTTTCTTCCAGTTGATTGCATCGGCTCCTGAGGCTTCTGCATTCTTCACGTAGTTCTCGAGCCTTGGTTTTCAGCTCCATCAGTTCTTTAAGCACTTCTCTGTATTGGTTATTCTAGTTATACATTCTTCTAAATTTTTTTCAAAGTTTTCAACTTCTTTGCCTTTGGTTTGAATGTCCTCCCGTAGCTCAGAGTAATTTGATCGTCTGAAGCCTTCTTCTCTCAGCTCGTCAAAGTCATTCTCCATCCAGCTTTGTTCTGTTGCTGGTAAGGAACTGCATTCCTTTGGAGGAGGAGAGGCGCTCTGCTGTTTAGAGTTTCCAGTTTGTCTGTTCTGTTTTTTCCCCATCTTTGTGGTTTTATCTACTTTTGGTCTTGGATGATGGTGATGTACAGATGGGTTTTTGGTGTGGATGTCCTTTCTGTTTGTTAGTTTTCCTTCTAACAGACAGGACCCTCAGCTGCAGGTCTGTTGGAATACCCTGCTGTGTGAGGTGTCAGTGTGCCTCTGCTGGGGGGTGCCTCCCAGTTAGGCTTCTCGGGGGTCAGGGGTCAGGGACCCACTTGAGGAGGCAGTCTGCCAGTTCTCAGATCTCCAGCTGCGTGCTGGGAGAACCACTGCTCTCTTCAAAGCTGTCAGACAGGGACATTTAAGTCTGCAGAGGTTACTGCTGTCTTTTTGTTTGTCTGTGCCCTGCCCCCAGAGGTGGAGCCTACAGAGGCAGGCAGGCCTCCTTGAGCTGTGGTGGGCTCCACCCAGTTCTAACTTCCCGGCTGCTTTGTTTACCTAATCAAGCCTGGGCAATGGCAGGCGCCCCTACCCCAGCCTCGCTGCTGCCTTGCAGTTTGATCTCAGACTGCTGTGCTAGCAATCAGCGAGACTCCGTGGGGGTAGGACCCTCTGAGCCAGGTGCGGGATATAATCTTGTGGTGCGCCATTTTTTAAGCCCATCGGAAAAGCGCAGTATTCAGGTGGGAGTGACCCGATTTTCCAGGTGCTGTCCGTTACCCCTTTCTTTGACTCGGAAAGGGAACTCCCTGACCCCTTGCGCTTCCCAAGTGAGGCAATGCCTCGCCCTGCTTCGGCTCGTGCATGGTGCGTGCACCCACTGACCTGCACCCACTGTCTGGCAATCCCTAGTGAGATGAACCCGGTACCTCAGATGGAAATGCAGAAATCACCCCTCTTCTGCATCGCTCACGCTGGGAGCAGTAGACCGGAGCTATTCCTATTCGGCCATCTTGGCTCCTCCCCCAGTAAGTTAAAGATATACACTGTAACCACTAATGCAACGATTACAATAACACAACAAGGAGTTATAGCTAAAACAAGGAGTTATAGCTAAAAATATACCATTGACCCAATTTAAAAGAAGTAAAAAAAGGGGCAAAAAGAAAACAAAGAGCAGATAGTAAAAATGGAAACTATGTAGTAAGATGATAGAGTTAAATTTAACCATATCAACAATCACATTAAATGTTAATGGCTTAAATGGTTTAAGTAGTCCAATTAAAAGGCAGAGGGGAAAAAAGCAAGACCCAACTATACACTCCCTACAAAAAGTACGCTGTTTAAATATAAAGTACAAATAGGTTCAAAGTAAAAGTTGAAAAGATATATGCTAACATGAATCAAAAGAAAGCTGGAATGGTTGCACCAATTGGCAGTAGATTTCACAGCAAAGAATATTCCTAATGATAAAGGAAGTGATTTCATAATGATAGTGGAGTCACTTCATCAAAAGGACATAACAATTATCAGGGTTTATTTGCCTAATAATATAGCTTCAAAATACGTAAAACAAGGAGCTGGAGGGGAATTTTGGAATTGTTTATCCAGTCTAACCTCTTTTTCTCTCTTTTTATTCCTTCTGTCCCTCTCTCCTTTCTTCCTCTCTCTTTCTTTCTTTTGTGTCTTCCTCTTTCTTCTTCTTCTTTTTTTTTTTTTCACAAATGAAGGAACCAAGGCCAGATAGGTGAAATAATTGCAGACATACACAACCAGTGAAAAGCAGGACTTCAAACTTCTTATCTGGGATCCTTCCCTCTTCACAGCACTTCACTGAGCTTGAACAAACATTGTTTTGATGTATTAACAACTCTTAAAGTGAAGGTATTAATGATGCATAAATAAACAGATCACTAGATGGAAAACAGAAGTGTGACCTAGACACTATTCCTCATTTGTTGATAACTGATTGGCATCAACCAGCACAGAAACTAAACAAATGGTTGAAAAGAAAATGGTTATTGGGGAAACTGTGGCTTGAGAATTACTCATTGAATTCCTGTTGTCAGAAGTCTAGGAGCCTTGGGGTAGGAATCCTTTACAGAGGTCATTACACCTTCCTGGCACTGGGTATACAAGGTTGCTTAAATACAAGACTTTATTTGAAATGAATATTCTGATGGACATGCTCCAAAATGGTGGCTACCATAGGCTTCCCCCATGCCTATGTTATTAATCAATGCACCCAATGCCCCAGTTCCACCAACTGGCCCATGAATTCACATGGAAATCAATTACCAGCTGAGCAAGGGCTATGGCAGTCTCTGAGTGCTGACCCATGCACTGGGATGAAGGCAATCAAGCATGAGGTAATCTGGGGTCAAGCCCATGGCTTTGGGTAGCTATTTGTCACTTGGAATTGGGCAGGGAAGCATAAACATAGGAGACAGTGAGTGAAGTTAGCTAATTATACACAACTGTGGCCATAGCTTGGCCTGATCAGACAGGGAAAGATAGAGGCAGATAGAGGGCAAAAGTGTGTTTAAAAACATAGCCTTCCCTGGCTCAGAAATGGAGCAGTCCATGCTGGAAAGACGTTAAGTAGGAGTTGGAGCAGCCCAATCTTCAACTTGGAGGCCATGGCACATGGGGTTGGAGAGGAATGGAAGGTACTTCAAGGGTCCCAACAATTAAACCAACAAGAGCTGCCTTATATCAGCCTTGAGTAACTACCATGACATTCAGAGTCAACAAAAACAGAAGCTTATAAAAAATGCTGCACTAACTAGTAAGGAACATAGGGATAATGTAGTCTGGAGCTCCATGGAAGTGAGACTGGCTGCTGCACAATCAGATTGACTTAGCTATCTTGCTTATTATTATAAAGGCAGGGGAACAGGGTGGGGAGAAAAAATATTCCAAAATGGGAGGCCTGAAGACTTTGGAATTAAATAGATATGAGTTCAAGTCTGATCTCAACCACTAGAAACTTTGTCTGTGTGACTAGGATCAAATTAATCAATTTTTCTGAGACTCAGTTTTCTCAACCATAGAAGAGTGATAACATGTACTTCATAGGTTGGTTATGAGGATTAGGAATAGTATTTGCACATCCGTTTCCTCACATTAGCAAAGTTGGTAAAAATGGTCTTTTTGCTCCTCCTCTTCATCACCATTTTCACTTGGATGACTTTGGGCAGCTGCCTTCTTTTTTCTTTGACTTTAGCTTTTTAAATCTCAGGGTAGAAAAACTAAGAGCATAATCCCTCTTACTAGCCTAAGCCATTACCACTTTAGGTGGTAAACCGAAGATGTCTGCTGGGAACGAAGACCAGAATCCTCACTCCCCAGTGGAGCATACATCCACCCCGGTAGGAAAGGGGACTCCGCCACTTGCTGCTTCTGAGATGAAGTGTGAAGTTGCCAAGTCTAGGCCTCTGCACTACAAACATACAGAGCTAGTTCCTTCTACTCTAAGCTATGCACCTGTCCTCTGACTAGAGGAACTAACAGCTACAATTAAATATATTTAATTACATGTATAAAAAAGAATAATATGTCAACCAGTCAACTACAACTCAACTCATTTATTACATAATTACATGTAAATTATGTTTGAGGATGCATATTGGTGCAGTTTATAATGTCTGCGAAGAAATTCTGTCTCAGAAGGACATTCTGCCCTGCCTATAATTTCCAGTAGGATCCTATCCTCTCAACAACAAATGTAATAACAAGTCTCAAAACGGACACAGACCCCAAGATAAGAGACACAATTACCACCCCCCCTGCCCCTTGCTACCCTGGTTTGTCACACTTCTGCTGGGTTAGGTAGAAAGTCTTCTAATCCTGACAGCCATAATCTGGGTTGAGCATCTGTCCTTGTTCTTTTACATAAAACTAAAATAATAATATGGTGGTTAATGCCTCATTTTTTCCTAAAAAGAGAAAGGAGTAGGAGTTGGAACCCTTGCTATTCAAACGCTACTTCAAATATTTTATATATTTATATACAAATACATACAAAGCATCCAATAACCATAAATATTCAATAAAAGGTGACAATTATGATTAATTATAATAATCTATGATGATGCTAATAAAATCTGATCTGTGACCTTAACCTCATCAGCCTTTTTTTCCCCCATTACAGTTTAACTTATCTTAGGTCAGCACAATCCAATAGTAAGCTTGACTTTACCATTTCCAAATGCACTCTTTAGTTTCCCAGACTTGCAGAGCTTTGGATGGCTTTCTGGCCACTTCCCTTGGTTGAAAGACAAGATCACTTTATCCACTACAGGCAACAATATCTAGGGCATATGAGATTTTCAAAGACCAGTGAAAGTGTTTCATTTGTGAAAAAAGTCCAAAATATAAAAAGAACGCTACAAAATTACAATTAAAATGTTAATTAAGTATCTACAAAAAAGTAATTGCATATCAACTAGTCAACTGCAACTCAACTCACCTATTGTTATATGGAAGTTATATTTGGTGATGGGTGTGGATGTAGTTTTAGGATGTCTGCTTTGATGTGGGGTGAGGCCTCCAAAAGTGAAAATGCTTAGGGTCTATGAAGGTCTTACAATAACCCTATCAGAGAATGAGTATATGCATGGGCCAGGGATGGAAAGCATATGGAAAACATTTTGAGAGGGGAATATGGGGAAAATTGGAGACAAACTGGTGTGCAAGGCCATGGCTGGTGATCCTACCGAGTGCTGGGATCTGGAAAATTCTGGAGACACAGTGTTGACAAATGGGGAGTCATGGAAGCCCCCTGGTGGTCCTACTACCATCAGATTCTGTAGCATCTAAGTCAGTGGAGAGAAAGTTTCTCTGCCCAAGCATCTTTCAACTAATAGTTCAGGGATCTGATCACCATCAGTTAGAGAAACAAGAAGTAACTGCTGACAGCCTGAACCACAAATACTTCTAGCTAAATAGGAACAATTAAATTGGAGCTGATGCCAAGAGCAATTCTAGCTCTAGTAATTCACTTGTCCTCTCTCAGATTACCACGGATATTTCCCTGTTTTATTCCTTTTTCTTGCCCTTGTGCTACAGTCTATTTTCTGTGGGCAGAGGGCCAGAATATGACAAAAAAAACCCAGAGAAGCTGAATTGGCAGGGATTTTCACCATATTAGTCTTTTTCTTTACACTGCTATAAAGATACTACCTGAGACTGGGTAGTTTATAAACAAAAGAGGTTTAATTGACTCACAGTTCTGCATGGCTGCTGAGGCCTCAGGAAACTTGCAATCAGGGTGGAAAATGAAGGAGAAGCAGGTACCTTCTTCACAGGGTGGCAGGAAAGAGAGAGAGAGAGAGAGCAAGCAGGGTAAATGCCAGAAACTTATCAAACAACCAGATCTTGTGAGAACTCCCTCACTATCATGATAACAGCATGGGGGAAACCACCCCTGTAATCCAATCACCTCCCACCAGGTCCCTCCCTCGACACATGGGGATTACAATTTGAGATGGGATTTGGGTGGGGACATAGAGCCAAACCATATCACCACCCTTGGGTGATGTTTGGAACATGGTGTTTCTTGGGAAAGGAGGTGTCAACCCTAAGCCAGAGAGATTTCCCTAGCAGTGGTGCAGGAGGATGGCAGCTGCCTACACCTCACACTTGCCAACTGTGTGCCCATCACTGAGGGGAAGGGAAAAGGGCATTCCACCATTGAGTGAAGCAGGAGGTCAGTGGCTGACATGGTGTCTTAGTCTGTTTGTGTTGCTATAATAAAATACCACAGACTGGGTAATTTATAAAGAACAGAAATTTATTTCTCACAGTTCTGGAGGCCAGGAAGTCCAAGATCAAGGTGCTGGCAGGTTTGGGTGCTAGGGAGGGCTGCCCTCTGCTTCCAAGATGGTACCTTGAATACTGCATCCTCCAGAGGGGAGTAAAACTGTGTCTCCACATGAAAGAAGGGTTGGGGCAAAAGGGAGAAACTCCCTCATAAAGCCCTTTTATAAGGGCACCTAATGACATTCCTGAGAGTGGAGGCCTCATGACTCAATCACCTCTCAAAAGCCACACCTCCCAATACTGTTGCATTGGGAATTGAGCTTCAACATGAATTTTTGGAGGGGACAAAATTATTCAAACCATAGCAAATGGCAATGAGTCAGAAGGATGGAGGCCCCTATGTTTGCCTGACTCTTTGAAGTAACACAAAAATATTGCCAACATACTGGGACCCCAAACCAAGGTGGCGGGACCATCCTCCCTGTCTGTGTTACAATTACTTGTCATTACATGGACCCCAGGACCAATGCCTCATTACTCTCTGGGGGACCCTTATCCTCCTCTTCTCAGACAAAATAAAAAAAGGTCAATTGTTACAACTGATACCAAAAGCCATGACACAAGAGCCCTGTTTGCTGATTTCCTTTGATCATATTTTCAGTATCAAAGGGCATGTGGTTAGCGCAGCAAAGTTCATATTGGTTACGAAGAGTTTTTTGTTGTTGTTTATTTTTTTAAAAAAGACATTTTCTCTCCAGGCTAAGCCACCTCAGCTTCCCAACCCTTTCTTATGGGAAATGCTTACAATTTGTTTTAATATACTCTTATATAGCTCTTGCTATGTGCCAAGCATGATTCTAGGAGCATTTGCAAATACCAAACTATTTGACCCTCATAACAACACTATGAGATAGGCACCTATGACATAGGTATCTCTGTTTCACAGAAGGGGTAAAAGAGGAAGAGAGAAGTTAAGCAATTTTCCAAGGTCACACAGCATACCAGTGGCTTTGAGCCCAGTCAGGCTATGATCTTGGTCCTTTCTGTGCTGCCTCCACCGTGGCTTTCCTCAGACACTTGAAAGGTTGTGGAATGTAAAATTAGCCACGATGTTCTAATGATGACCTGATCCTACCAGATACGAGGGAGAGGCTTTGCTCATTGCCATTTCTGTTCTTGTATTCCAGAAGCAACTTTGCTTTAAGCTGCTACTCTAAGGCAGCCTTGGGTTTCCCATACACACCTATCTTTCCCATATCTCCCTGTTTAGAGATTCACCAATTTGCCCAGTTGGTGTCAGAAAATTCATAGAAGCAAGCAGGTTAGGACAAGGAGAAGGTCAACACTACCAGGAGCAATAAGGTGTGTAAGTCAGTTGCCCCAGTGCTGTGAATCTAGAACTTAAGTGAGTTCCTTCATTATTTGCATTTGTTTGTTTAGTTATAAGCAGCAGAAGACTCTGGTTAACTTAACCAAAAATAAATAAATAAATAAAGTGAGATGGAAGAAAAGAAGATATTGGAGGGATTCTAAGTGGCTCATGAAATCAAAGAACGGCTGACTAGTTTAACAAATTGGGCCTCTGAAAGGACTGCAAAGAAGACAGCCATGGAGATTTCAGTAGCAGGACTCATGAATGGTCTCTTTAGGATGCTTCTAAGGAATATATTCACTGCAAACATTTTCCTTTCTTGTGTCACCCCAATAAAAATTTCCATCCCCAGGAAAGATAATCTGATTGGAATAGGTCCGGTCACAGGGGAAGATCTTGCTCAGGCTATGGGTGTGGCACGTGGGATGAAGGAATGAAGCAATCCTAAAAGAAAAGGCAAGAAAGAGAAATGGATACTGGGCAGGCAAGAACGGCAGCTGCCCACTCGATGCCCAGTGCCTTCTGCAGCAGATCCCCAGCATGGCTGTCCCATCCCTGTTTAACACACCTGCCAGACCCACATCTTTCTGTTTCGGATTCCACTCTGTTAATCTGATCCTTATTCTTCTCCGCTTCCTACCTTGATAGTTTGGTGTTGGATCTCCTGCTGTCTGCCATACAGCCATTGTAGGAGGGCCTTGAATGAATTTTATTTCATTTCCTGTATTTGTTCCTATTGGCCATTACTACTTTATTCTATGGTCACTCACATTTGAATGACATTTTCACTTATGTCATGTCTTTTAATTTTCTCAAAAATGCTATATAGTAAGCAGAGCAGATATTATTTTTAACCTTTTTTATTTTTTATTGTTTTTGAGACAGAGTCTCGCTCTGTCACCCAGGCTGGAGTGCAATGGCGCTGTCGTGGCTCACTGCAAACTCCACCTCCCGGGTTCAAGCGATTCCCCTGTCTCAGCCTCCTGAGTTGCTGGGATCACAGGCGCACGTCACCACGCCCGACTAGTTTTTTGTATTTTAGTAGAGATGGGGTTTCACCGTGTTGCCTAGGCTGGTCTTGAACTCCTGAGCTCAGGCAATCCACCCACCTCGGCCTCCCAAAGTGCTAGGATAACAGGCGTGAGCCACCCGACCCAGCTCATCTTAGAGATGAGCTAGAGTTTAGACAGACTGGCTGCCTCAGCCACAAAGTCACCAAGAAGCAGATGATTGTACTAAAATATAGGACTTCCAATTTTGCAATTCCAAGTTGCTTCCCACTTCTCCAATTGTTATGGTTTCCAGGTTGCTGTGCAACTCCCCAGAATGGTGTCTTTGATTAATTTAATGAACATTCCCTTGATTTTAAGAAAGGAAAGAGAATGAACAGGAAAATGGTAAAAGATGGGAGGCACGTCGCTGAATATTTCTTACAGTGAAACAAGATTGATATGTGTTCATTTCAGGGTGTTTGGAGTATCTAGTGTTTTCCTTCACATGGCATTCCTTTTTTAATCCCTTGAAACATAACAGTCACAATTCACTCAATAGGTAAATGGGATCTAGCTCTCATTTTGGCTGTTCTTCAGCCAACATGCACAGCCACATCATATTTCCTTCAGCCTTCGTAGCACAGTCTCTTTGCCATTGAGACCTCTGTCAACACCAGTGGAAAGCTAAGCACAAATGACAAATAGGTTGTTATTACCAGTCTTGTCAAACCTTAGTCCCCTTTGAGTTGGCTTGCATGTGCTGACTTTCCAAAACTAGTTTAGCAGATACAGTGGGGTGTCTGGAAAGCCAGTGTGCCAGACTGGAATGGGTGTTTAGTGATGCTCAACACCACCTGGAGATTTTCTTGGAGATTCTTCTAGTGCTTAAGTCCTGGGGGTGGCGACCACCTCTAGGCTACTTCTTAAATTACTTTGTGAAACATCTGTGAATTCATTTATTCATTCAAAAGACATTTATTAAGTGCCAACTGTGTGCCAGGTGCTATCCTGGGGGAAAGAGTGAACAATTTAAATTCCCTGCTCTTATTTAATAATCAAATGTTTGTGTGTGTGTGTGTGTGTGTGTGTGTGTGTGTGCATAGAAACTATGTGTATGTGGAAAGAGTCTTTGATATCCTAAAGCAGGAGTCACAGACTTAAATAACTTTTTAATTCAAGAGTTAAGATGTCTGAATGCTGAGTGACATTGTGGTTATGTTATAGTTAACCTTTTTTTTTTTTTTAAATAACGAAACACCTCAAATTTAGTGGCTTAAAACAACAATCATGTAATAGTGCAATTTGGGTTGGGCTCAGCTTGGTAGTTCTTCTGCTGGTCTCACTTGGGCTGATTAAGGAGGTTGTAAGTCAGTTGGTGGCTCAACTGGAGCTGGATAATGTAGAATGGGCTCACCACCTGGGGTCACACTAGGTTGTTGGCCAGAGTACTTCAGTTCCTCTCTGCATGGCCTCTAGCAGGTTTGCTTACACGGTGGTCTCAGGGCTCTCTGCAGCCAGAGAAGACAAGCCACCACATGCAAACCCTTTTTAAACTTCTGCTTGTGTTTCCATTTGTTATGGTCCCATTGAACAAAGTGAGTAATGTGGGCAAGATCCGAGTCATGGGAGTGTGGAAGAGGACAACCCAAGGGCATGGGTGCAAAGAGTTGTGGACACCCTGTGGCTGCTCCTGCCTCAGTCTATCCAGATACTGCACAACAGGAAACAACAGATAATATCATCAACTGGAGAGTTGCCTCTTTTACAAGTAGTAGCAACCACCCAGCTCTACTTTCTGAGTGTGGCCAGATTTTGAATTGTAAAGAAAAGCAAGAAATCCAGAGTTGTATGCAAATTCTCCCATTTAAAATATTGTCAGTTAACACAAAATTTAAAAATCCATGTGGCCAAACCGAAGTACTTCTGTGGTCTGAATATGACTTAGGAGCCCTGAGACTGTGACATCTTTAATGGGAGTGAGACACCATGGAGTATGGTGTATTGGTTCTCAACCATTTGAACTTTTCAAATAGTAAAAGAGATCAGAGAAGACTTTTAGTTTTAGTTTTTGCCAACTAATGATTTTTTTAAAAGCAGCTATCATCTATAATCTTACAATTTTTATGAAAGTTAAACACTCGAAACCAGGAATGACATAGACTCAGAATAAATGTACAGTTCTTAAGTTATGATGGAATCTTACCCAACATATTCCTTGTTTCTTCAATTGCAAGACACACTTTTGTCATTTACTAACAATTTTGAAATCACCGTCTATCTTACTTTCTTTAATCAACGTGAACATTTACTATAGTGTTTTTTCCTCCCCTGATACATTTATTAAATAATCATTTGTCTTACAATAGATAATGTAGAATTAAGGAAATTATGACATTGTCTTTATTTTTCTCATTTTGTCATGTAGTGGTGAAATGATTCCCCACACGTGTGTAGACTGGTATCTGAAAACTGCTGGTATGGTAGCAAGAACATTGAAAGAACCTTGGTTTTGCAATCAGGCTGTGTTTTAATCCTGGCTTCACTCTTTGTGACTTCAGAATTTTTAGTTTCTTTCTTTCTTTCTTCTTTCTTTCTTTCTTTCTTTCTTTCTTTCTTTCTTTCTTTCTTTCTTTCTTTCTCTCTCTTTCTTTCTTTCTTTGTTTCCTTCTTTCAAGACACAGGGTCTCACTCTGTCACCCAGGCTGAAGTGCAGTGGCATAATCATGGCTCACCTGAGCCTGGAACTCCTGTGTTCAAGTGATTGTCCTGCCTCAGATTCCTGAGTAGCTTAGACTACAAGTGCATACCACAATGTCTGGCTAATTTTTTTTATCTTAATTTTTGTAAAGACAGGGTCTTGCTCTGTTGCCGAGGCTGGTCTTAAACTCTTGGCCTCAAAGGATCCTCCTGCCTTGTCCTCCCAAAATGCTGGGCTTATAGACATGAGCCACCACACCCAGCTTGGACAATTTTCTTAACCTCTTTGAGCCTCAGTTCCTCAAGTGAAGATAATAATATTTGCTTATGGATTCCAGATAATATAAATTCCCTTGCAACACCAGGGCACATGATAAACAGCACATGGTAGCTATTGTCACACTATCTTTTCAAGGAGTCAAGGTAGCTAGTACATTTATTTCTGTGTAATGCAGGTGATGAAGATGGCTGGCCTAATGTCTGAATGCTGAGGGTGGGTGCTGGTGGTGTCATTTCATGGCAGCAGATTCATTCATGTGGAAGCCAGTGTAATTCTGCACCAAGAGTAGCAAATACACAGTGTATGGGGCATCTCTGCCACCACCACCTTCACCTTAGCAGACATGCTTAGTGATCATACAGTGGTCTGCTACCTGCACTGCCTGACCCTCAGAGTCTTTCTCAACAAGCATTTTCACAGATTGGTGCTCTGCCAGTGGTGAGGCTTACTTCCCATTTCTTGTTTAGACATTTTGGGCAAGGCCAGCCCAGGTCAACCTTACTTTACAGGGTTATATATCATACACACAATTTTAATTCTCTTTATCTGCCCTTGAGGCAAGGCATCATTGCTGTGATGAGCCCAACTTCATGTGTTGAATGTATCATTCTCCTCTTTGCTTTTGCCTTCTCTATATGATGAAGCTCTGGGAGTAAGTGGCATTAGGATGGCACCCAGCCCAGGCATACTTAGAGGTGTGCTTGGCGTTACTCAGCCTCTTGCCGTATAAGTGGATGTAGGTTATGTCAGGGTAGAGAGCCTTCAGGCCTTCTCGCTGAGTCACCGGGAGCTAGAATCAGGATTTGAAGTCCAGCACTGAGGTCCCCACACTGAATCGACAGGCAGGGAAGATATATATAAGCAGTAGGTATATAAGCGGCCATCACTCTTCTCCTGTAGATGACCTCCTTCCCCACCCCTGCCCTGTTCTAGCAGCTGAATGTGAACAGGGATGCCGCTCTTACACACACTGATCTTGACCCCTGGTGTTCTTAGACTTCACTGGACAACTGCATTGACTTTCCTGGGTCCCTAATTGTGACACATGAATCTTAACCTGATTTGGGTCTTTAACATTCCTCATTTTACTTCTTATTTTCCCCCAGGAAGAAAGTGGTAAAGTGGAAAACATGTGGACTTTAGGGTTAGACAGACTTGGGTTCAGTAGCTGCTCACTAGCTACATGATGTTGATTACATTAATTAGGTTTTTCTGGGTTTCAGTTTCCTCATCTATACAATGAACATGACAACACCTGGGGCAATGCACTGTTATGAGGATTGCACACAATGTCATATTATTATGGAAAGAGCATAGCATAATGCTTGGTGCCAAGTAGGCACTTAGCTAACTAATCACTTCAACAAGTCTCTGTTAAGCTTTGCCAGGTGGCATTTTAGCAAAGGCAATACAGCAGGAGACAAAGCACACAGCTTCCATGTCAAATCAAACTTACTTCCTAGAGGTGGGAAACAGACCACAGGCAAGCAAGCAAATAAAGGAACAAGAGATGTCAGATAGTCAAGTGATCTGAAGAAAATATGTCAGAGAGAAGTGATGGAGAGGAACTGGGAAGGTACAGGGAGGCCTCACCGAGGGGATATAGCCGAGCCAAGACCTAACATACAAGAAGGAATCAGACTTGCAAAGATGTAAAAGAGGCACTTCCTGAGCAGAGGAATTTGCAAATGCAAAGTCCCCATGCACAAGGGTGAGCCCGGGTGAGTGTTGGTGAGAAGGCCAGTGTGGCCGCAGCAAGAGGGAGGGGTGAAAGACCATGGTAGGGAGGAAGGCAATGCTTGGGAAGCCAGGGGAAGGCATCTGGAATTTATTTGAAGTGCAGTATTATTTCTCTTTCTGCCCTTCCTTCCAAATTGGACCTCAGAATGGTGCCTCGTTATTTTCCCTGCCTGTCGATTCAGTGTGGGGACCTCAGCGCTGGACTTCAAATCCTGATTCTAGTTCCCGGTGACTCAGCGAGAAGGCCTGAAGGCTCTCTCCCCTGACACAACCTAGATCCACAATTTGTATTCCTAATGGCTCAGACTTATCTTTGAGAAGCATGTCCTGTCTTTAACTTGTCCTGATCCAGATCCCTTCCTTGTTTCTTGAATGTCAGCCTTCAATCTTACAGGTTTACATGGAGGTTTTGCATATGTATAATTTCTTGAGGACTGTTGCATGCTCATCTCATCTCTCCAGCTAAAAATAAGGTCCTTCAAACATCGACATCACTCCTACCTCTTGGGTAACCCCCTAGTGTCTGCTACCATGTTTAGTTGCTGAGTGAATGAATGCCTTCATCTTCCTACTCAAACTTAAGTAGCCATTCCCCTATCACCATTGATACTGCCTTCTGGTTTTGTGTTCTCTATAGGTTTATCACTATCTAAATTGATCCAGTTTGTTCATCAGCTGCCTGCCCCAACAGGAATGAAGAGGCCATGAAAGCAAAGGCCTCATCTGTCTTTTTACTGAACCTCAAGCAGTGTCTCCCCACAGCAGAAGCTCAAGGAGCATCTGTACTAAAGATGGGGCCTACGGTAGGGAGCCTTGGCCAAGTTAGGACCATTGGTCCAGTGACTCCAACTTCCACACATAGAGGGGAACTATTCTGGAAAAGCATTTTATACCTTTTTTTTTCTGGGCTCTAATTCTTAGAAATCAGACTATAGAGAACTGCCAAAGGAGTGTTGCTTTGGGTCAGTGGTGAAATCATTAATATCTTGTTGTGTCTCTGTGGCCTTTCTCTTGGTACCTTCTTTAGAGGTGGAGAGTTTAGAAGGGATAGAAGGAGCTGCCTTGGGGTGTACACATTCCCCAAAGCTGTGACTTCATTTGTTGAATCCGTTTCAACCGTATCTCTTTTCATTAACCATTTCCAAGCTACAGGGACCTGTGGTTTTAAGAGGAGAGTAATGGTTGTGTCAATGAGGGAGCCTGCTCTCTGAGCTCTGACGCCCCACTCTGCCTCCCCCATTGGCTCAGGAAAGATGTGGTTTATATTAGTGCCCTGGAGAAAGTTCATGCCCTCTGGGAAGAGTGTGTCCATGAAATGGCAGAGTGATTAATGGTTTATTTACAGCACTGACATCCAGCCTGTCAAGACCCTTCAGTGGCCTTTGATGTAAAACACACCGAGAGGCCCTGGCTCGTCCTTATCTCCTTGGAGGAGAGAAATCAGAAATGAAGGATGGTGGGCCCAGGCTCTGAACACTGGGCTTCAGGGGTCTGAATGGTGAAAACAGGCAGGGGCCAGAGACTGTTAGGAGGTGGCAGTCCTCAGCAGGGTGCCCCTATCATCTTTCTCATTTTTCCTTTTCTCTCTCGTATCTTCTTCTTTCTTGTGTACCCCCTCAAGTACTGCTTGGATCCCTCAAGTCTCACAGGATAATGTATTTACAAATTATGCATGAATGTCACCAGGAGTCATAGATATCTGTATTCCTAAGGGATGGTGGGTGGGTAATGGTTAAGCCACACTATTGAACCATTAGTGATATTTGAAAGCACTCTGGCCTCTGGTTGAAGGAGCCATGTTTCTTTAAGAGAACAAAAGAAACCCGAGTGATTCCCAATTGCCCAGGACAGAGGACAGAGTTTGCAAGCAGGCAGCCTACAAGCTGAATCCGGTCCACAGCTGTATTTTGTTTGGCTGCAGACAGCTGAAAATCTTTTTAATAGTTGCCAAAGTTTAACAATAAGATTTTAATTTCACATACAATTTTGGATTTCTGCTTTCTCTTGAAAAACTGGAGATCTGGACTCACTGAGTTTGTGTTCCCTCACAGTAAAAGAAGCTGAAACTGAAGAGGGGTCGCTACCCCTACTTGAGACAAGGCCTGTGTCTGTTGTCTCCCCCAAATGATACTGTGTGTCTATTGCAATTTATCACTGTCATTGAGCTCTTGTTTTATTTATTCCTATTCTGCTTCATGCATGTTTTGCTGAGCTATTCCAATTCTTTGAATCAGGAAAATGAGTTTTCATTAGTCAAATGGGGATACCAAAACCTACCTAAAAGGATTGTTGTGATGTTTACAAGAGATATCCCTAAGTAAAGTGCTTAGTTAGCACAGTGCCTCATACATAAAAAGTGTTCAGTAAATGGTAGCAATTATTCTTATTGCACACATGAATTTAGGCCTCCCACTAAGTAATAGCACTCTGGTGGTCTCTTGTTGGTTTTGAAGCTAAATTGTTCAAATTGACATGTTAGAAAAAGTTCTGCCTTCCTTTGTCTATGAAGGCCCATCTGAGGTCCAACAATATTCCGAAGCATGGATTCTGGAGTTTGAAGGATTTCTTTGAGAACACTGATTTCAAATTTCTTACCTTCTATGGTGAGAATTCAGGAGGCACTGAGTACCTTATCACTTCAGGGTAAATTAGTACTGGGCTAGCTAGAGATGCATCTAGCTAAGAATAAAAATATACCAGGGAAGAAAGAGCTCTTCTAGAAAGAGAGCATGTGAAGATTGTCTCCAGCAGCTCCCTGGATGCTATTTCTCTATTCTCTTGTGGAAAAAATGAGGCAAGTGAGAACAGCAGTTGGTCTAATGAGTCATGACCCATAACGAGACACAGGTGGCCTCAAGCCCTTGCCTTCTAGCAGACACACTGTTTGCCTTTCTTATTTTGTAATTCCTCTTATAGTTCCTCCCAGGCATGAAAATCCAGAGGAAACGATGCCTGGTACAACTTGATGTAGAGTTACAAGTCATCATGTCTACAGGACAAAACTTAGATATAAGGGATAGGTTGGTTTCACTGGAATCAGGTTCACACTAAGAAGATCACCAGCCGTTAATTACTTTCCCCACATTGTTCCCTGATTAGAGAGAGCTCTGTGCTTCTGAGTATATGCCTCCAGGATGTTGCTGTTTATAATGCTGTGGTGTGCCTAAATTTGCATGAGTTAGAATGCTTTTGGCTGCAAATAACAGACAGATATAGGCATTAAAAAAAAAATCTTACTCATCAAGAAGTTTGGTGGTGGGTTCAATTCTTACCAACCCACAAGGCTCAAGTTTTTGCAGATGGTTAACCTATATTTTCCAGGGACACTCATAGAGAGACATAGAAAAAATACTCTAACACTAAAGTTCTGTTCTATGCCACAGATAAAATTGTGTGTTAAGAAATAGTTGATAATTCATGGATGAACCCCATTGGCACCTCATTCAAACATTTCTTTCCACCACGGGTCCGAGAAGAAAAGCCACGTTAAGAAATGACATTCCATCCAATCTAAGGAGGGAGGATTCATGAGCTTGTGTGATGCAGCAGGCATCATCTGAGATTTCTGGCTGGAATGGCAGTGGGATGGCAACTGTATAAGTAAGGATGTAGTAACATGCTGTGTTGGGTGGTTCAAGGCCCTGATATCTGGAGCAGTAGCTGGTACATGGTGTCAGACCCCTCCTGGAGAGGAGTCCTGGGGGCAGTGTCAGAAGGTGCTCTGGCAGACAGATTAGCACCTGTATTTACATAATTAATTACACCATGTATAAAGTAAATTCTGTACGTGGGGATCCTGAGAGAGATGGTACCACAAGGGCCAAGGATGTGGGCCAGTATTCTCAGCACATAATCCCTGGTCTAGCTGCATCAAATCATCTGGGAAGATTTCTAGACGCTGTCCCACAAGTCCTGCATTCTCAAAATCCCCTGAGATGGCCTGAGTACATGGCCTGAGAACCTGAAGTTTAATCCAGATCTCCCAGATCCAGAAATTCTACTACTGGCTATATATCAAAAGAAAAGAAAATCAGTATGTCTAAGAGCACTCCCAAGTTCATTGCAGCATTATGCACAATAGCCAAAATGTGGGATCAACCTAAGTGTCTATAAATGGATGAGTGGACAAAAAATGTGGTATATATGCACAGTGGAATACTATTCAGCCTTAAGAAAGAAATTCTGTCACTTGTGACAAAATCAATGAATCTTGAGGACATTATGTTAAGTGAAATAAGCCAGGCACAGAAAGACAAATACCACACGATCTCACTCATATATGACATCTAAAAAATCAAACTCACAGAAGTATAAAGTGAAATAGTGGTTACCAGGGGCTGGAAGGGATTTGGAGTTGGAGAGATGTTTATCAAGGTTACAAAATTTCAGTTACATAGGAGGAATAATTTAAGAGATCTATTGTACATGTGACTATAGTTAACAACACGTATTAGTGAGAAGTGCTAAGAGAGTGGATTTTAAGTATTCTTACCACAAAAAATGGTAAGTATGTAAGCCAATGAATATGATATGATAAATAGCTTGATTTAGGCATTCTACCATGTATACATATTTTGAAACATCATGTTGTAAATGACAAATATATACAATTTTTATTTGTCAATTAAAATAAATAAATTGATTTTAAACATAAATCTCATACACACAGAAAGATCTTCCCTGGGAGATTCAGAGATCTGGAAAGCTGATGAGACAAGCTCATCAGCTTTAACAACTTTAGGGATAAGACTTCAGAGAGGAGTGACCTCAGAGAATTGAACTGACTTCAACATCCAATATAATCCTAGGAGTATTTGCCATATTTGGGCTCTGGCTGAAAGCTTAAAAATCTCAGGTTTGTACCTTTCAGAAGAGGAAGAGCTGCATGTTTCAGAAGAGAATTGAAGGCCTCAAGCACATGACTTCCTATCCCTTGAGGATTTTTGCATAATTGGAGGTCTGTACTAAATGGGAGATCACAGATATTAGTGGACAGCCTTTGAAAATCAGAGCAGAATTTTGGCTCAAGATCTGCCTGGAGGAGGGCTGGGTAAAATGTATTAGGTTCTCAGTTAAAAACCTTAAAGTTCAGGGGCAAATAAGAGGTGTATTAAAGCTGTGGGAGCTGCAACAGAACTTTGATATAACAGCATCTATTGGTCTAATGGAAGGTAGAATATATGCTCTTTGAAAGATGATAGCATCATCTGGAGTCTCTATACCTTTTATATTCAGTGTCCTTCATTAGACTAAAAAAATTGCTGGTTATGTCAAAAGACAGGATGATAAGAATGAAAAAAAAACCAGACCATCAAAACAGATCCATATTGGAATTACCTGATAAGAACTTAAAAATAACTATGACACCTTTATTTATAAAAATAGAGGAAAAGGTAGGAAAAACAGATGATAAAATAGAATTTCACAGAGAATTGGCATCTACAAGAAACAATCTAATAAAATCAAATTCTAGAAGCATAGCACAATACCTGAAATTAAGAGCTCATTAGATGTATTTAACAGCAGATAAACACAGCAGAAGATGGAATTTGTGAAACACAAGATAAGTCAACTGAAAAATAACCAAACTGAAGCACACAGAGAAAAAAAGAATGAGACTACAAGAAAGATCATTGAAATATGTGGGGCATATGTGTGACTGGAGTAGCAGTAGGAGAGCAGAGAGAAATAGTGGGTCAGAGAGAGAATAGAACAAAACAGTATTTGAAGAGATAGTAATTGAGAATTTTTCAAAACTGATGAAAGATATTTACCCACAGATTCAAGAAGTTTTGCAAATCCCAAACGGAATAAATGCAAAGAAAGTCATATCTAGGCTGGGCATGTTGGCTCATGTCTGTAATCCCAGCACTTTGGGAGGCTGAGGCAGGAGGATTGCTTAAGCCCAGGAGTTTGAGACCAGCCTGGGAAACATAGAGAGACCCCATCTCTACAAAATAATAATAGTTTAACAGATAGCCAGACATGGTGGCACATGCCTATAGTCCCAGCTACTTGGGAGTCTGAGCTGGGAGGATCACTTGTGCCCAGGATGTCAAGGATGTAGTGAGCCATGACTGCACCTCTGCACTCCAGCCTAGGCAACAGAGCAAGACCCTGCCTCTAAATAAATAAATAAAAAGTCACATCTAGATATATCATAGTAAGACTGCTAAAAATTAAAGGCAAAGAGAAAAGTCTCAAAAACAGCTAGAGAAAAACACATTACTTTCAAAGAAGCAAAAACAAGTCTGACAACTAACTTCAAAACAAGGAAATGACATTTTTGAAATGATGAAAGACATTAATCCACAATTAATGCCTGTTAATCCACAATTCCATAACCCAAGAAAATTGCCTTCAAAAATCAAGGGAAAAGAGACATTTTCAGATGAACAAAAATAAGAGATTTAGTTGCCAGCAAGCCCTCAATAAGAGAAATTCTAAAATGAATTCTTGAGAGAAGGAAAGTGATCCCAGGGAAAACCCAGAATTGTAAGAAGAAATTAAAGAGCAACAGAAATATTGCTATCTGTATGCTGATACATATAAACAAATACTGATTAAATATTAATTGTATAATATATGGATAGAATATTCAGGGCAACATTAATACATAAGTTGGAAATGGTATAACTGGAGTTAAAGTTTTCTAAAGCTTTCACATTATGTAGGAATTGGTAAAAATAGTAATTTGTACTACAGCGTAATAAGTGAAGGACACATTTTTCATGTCTAAGTGACCACTAAATGAATAACTGTGTTTAACTATTAAATTAAGAAAAAAGTAGAATAATCACAGAGTTGATTAATCAAAGAAGGCAAGAAAAGAGATAAAAAGGAATAAATGAGTCACCTATAATAAATGGTAAGATGTAAATAAAACCCTAATATATCATTAACTACACTAAATATCAATGGAGTAAATATTCCAATTAAATTAAGTAACATTTTTAGTAGTCAGGTGGTACGTAGTGTTATTGGAGGTTGGAAAGATAGTCTAAGATCCATGACCTGTAGTGGCAAAACATTTATTAAAACTGTACTTGAGCTCATTTGGCAGGAAGACCAAGTAGCTATCAACATTACTTTAAGAACAAAGATTGGAAAGTAGAATGTTAACAGTGTGTGTTTGTTGTGACTGGATGCATTTATCAAATATCAAAGTAATCCCTTTCCTTATCAAAGAAAGGGATTAGTTCAGACAAGGATTTGCTGATTTGAAATCATAAATAAAAATGAATCTATGGAGTCCAGATATTTGGGTATTGAAAGATTTAAAAACTCATCTGCTTCTAGGCCTCAAACAGTAGGAACTAATATTGAGAAACTTTTAAAGCAATAATGGCTCACTGAGATTCAGATTTATAGCAAAGATCAGATTAGGTATATGGCTTTTCTATCCAAGCTGCATGGCCTCAAGCTGGTTGACATTAAATTGAGAGAGAGTCAAATAAGGCCAAAGAAGCAAAGAACTGTATCCGACTTGAGAATTATTTCTAAGAACTGACACAGGCAACTAATTGGAAACAGATACATAGGAAACATACTATGTTTTGAGGAAATTTTATTGCCAAAGAAATATGAACAAAGAAATATAAACCTGGACTAAAAAATCATTTTCCCAATTAAGACTTAAAATAACATTTGGGACCCCAAATTTGAACCCACGGGAACAAGTTTTGACCTCTAAAGATGGCATACTTTCCAACGTCCACTTCAAATGTAGCCAAGGAGGTCATGAGGAACAAGCAGGAATGTCCCAGAGGGTAGAGCCATGGGTCATGGAGAAAAGTAGACCTCTGTCTAATGTTCTTCTCAGATAGCAGAACCAGGGTCTAATCAAGAAAGCTCTCCTAGCGTCAGAGTAGAAGTTTTTCTAATACTTGCCCACCAAGATTCTGTCATTGCTTATATCCCAGTGACTGCTGAGTATTCGCCATCCTTCCTATCTGTGAATGGGAGTTTTCATTGTGGTTATTCTGTTTCCCACTGTATAGTGTGTGTGTGTGTGTGTGTGTGTGTGTGTGTGTGTGTATGTGATATTTAGTTCAAAGGTGACTGGATCACAAGGAGCTGCATCTGGATATGATAGACAGAAAGGAGTTAGTACCCCTTCGAGGTGCTATCCTCTGAAGTGATTGGGTGGGACTTTGGGTTATCTCCCTTGGGGAAGGGGAAAGTTTGTTGTTGATGTGGGAGAACATGTGAAATAGATATTTGGTGACTAAAGTGTTGAACAGTGGCCAAGAATGGTATATGTTCACCAAAAACCTGTTTCCTCTACCTCCTGGACCCAGAGCCAGACCACTTGCCTAGCTTTCCTTGCAGCTGTGTGGAGCCAAGTGCTTGAGTTTTGTGGGTAAAAGTGGGTTACACCACTTCTAGTCCAGGTCCATAGAAACCTCACATACAGTCTTCCATGTTCCATCTTGATCCATAGGCTGACTGGATGTCCATGCCCAGGGTGACTTTGGAAGCCATATATTGAAGGCAGAGCCCCCATCAGTCTGGGTCTCTGGATATGGCCTCCTGCTATGCTCCCATCTCCAGCTGGTTAGCCTCTAACATTTTTCACTGTGTTAAGCCACAGGGATTTTGGAGTTTACCTGTTTTAGCATCTACTATTACTCTAATTCATATGCCAGCCCTCCCTACAAGTCATTCCCTACATTCTTTGACACCTTCTAACTGATGGTATGTACCTATAGTAATACAAAGGGTGAAGAATGAGCTTTGAGAGCTGAGCAACCTGCAGTACAGTAACAAAGGAAGATTATCTTCCTGGGTTTTGGACATCCCAGAGAACTGAAAGGGTAAAGCATATGGTCAGTGGCCAATCTACAGTTTTGGGTGGAGAGTCCTTTTACAATCCTATTCCTGAGCCATCTCCCACTGCCATAAAACTTTCCATAATTCCAGTCATTGAAGTGGTGGCAGAGTTTTTGGAGAAAGCCTTCCCTTAATATTATTCAAAACCTTCAGTATGCAGTGGTTATGCTTACAACGTGTCCCTCTCAGAACACTTTTCTGCAATGCGGTCAACATGTTTCCCCACAAAGCATGAATCCTGGAAATGCCTGACTAACTCCAGCATCATGTCTTAATAAGGGGGCGAAATAGTTCTGCTATCTGGCTCTAGGAATGCAGCCTTCCTAATTTCAAGTAATTCATCTCCTAGGGGTGTTTTTGTGTTTTTCTTGGTCAACTACACAGTCATCGCATTTTGCAGCCAGGAGCAATTTGTTTCTCTGAAACCATCCAGCTTACAAGCTTTGCTTTCCAACCAGGAAGGGCGTTGTGGTGAACAGTCCTGTCTGACACAGACTGATTCATTATTGCATTAGGGAAATAATTTCTTGTCATCTTATTAGAATATGCATTTGGCAGCTGGATAAGATTGCATTTCAGTTTGTAAAAGAACAGTGAAAAACATGGGTCTCGTTGAGCTTGTGTGTGACTATGTGTATCTGTGTTTTATTATGCAATGAGACTAAAAAAATAGAAGCAAGATTCTGAAAGCCCCAGAGCATGCATGACTTGTCATGAAAACGGGAAGCAGATTTTCTGGCAAGACTGAGTGTAGGTCCAGTTAAATTGTTTTGAATCTGATGATTTAGATATAATGTCTGATGAAGTATGATTTAGATATAAAATCTATGGTAAAGTAAAGCATAGCCCTAGCTGGTTGACTCAACACAGGCAGGCAGGAAACATGAGGCTATACTTTGTTTTTGTCAATTACAGGGAGCCCTCCCAGCTACACACACCTATGTGTTTGAGGAAGATAACTTCAGAAAGACTGTGTAGTTGGACTGTATTATACCATTCATCTAAAAAACTGGGAAATGAGAATTTGAGGTTTGGGACTCTGATGATAGAATCGTACTATTATATGTTGCAACAAGGGTAAGATTGATCCACTTACTGACTGATTCATTCATTCAACATGTGTTTATTGAACAGCTGCTGCGTTAGAGGTTCTAGGCTAGGCCCTGAGGGTATAATGGCAAATAATGCAGAGTGAGTTTCTGCCCCTGTGGAGTTTATAGTCCCGTGGCGAATACAGGTCAATAAGCAGACTCAGTTATAGTGGAGGGCTGGGAATGCAATGAAATGGGTAGTGTAGTTGCTAAGGGAGGCCAGGGAAGGGTCAGCCAACCCAGTTCTGTGGAAGGGTCAGGAAGGGCTTCTTGGAAGAAATGATGTCTAGACAATGACATAAAAGATGAGGGGCAATCAGCTAGGCACAAGGCTGTGGTGGGGGCCAGGGAGAATTTGGTGAGGGAAGGGAATGAGCTACAGACCTTCAAGCAGAGGGAATTGCAGAAAGCATGGTGTATTGTGGGAACTGGGAGAAAATAACAAATGCCTAGATTCTAACACATGAAGCAGGAAAAGAGTGAAGGCAGGGGTCAGATCTTGCAGAGATTTGTGGAACATTTAGAAAGGCTGAACTTTATTTCAAGATAAATAGAAGTTATTGAACAAGCCTAAATATATCTTGATCTTAATCGGTCCTATTTTTGCAGGGGTTGGGGGTGCGGGAAGAGGAGGTAAAGACATGTCAGGAAACCAGACTAAATTCACACGGTGGGCAGTTTGGTGGTGGTGGCAGTTTCAGCAGGACAGCTGCAGAACTTATGGATCCTCATGGCTGGTGTGCTGCGATGGCGTTGCTTTCACCTTCTGCTATAACACTAATTTTGTTCTATTTTCTTACAGATATTCTCTCCAGATATCTAACTCAATCTAAATTATCAGTGCAGACAAGGTGAAAATGAGGAGTAAGTACTGCAAAGTGATAAATAACCTAAATCATCCATCTGATTTTGGAATGCGACCACATAAATGGGCACAGTGCACATATTCATACTCACTTGGCATACTCACACTTTTTTGAAAAAACAGCTTTATTGAGGCATAAATGATGTGCAACAAACTGTAGATATTTAACAAACAAACACCAGGAGATTGGTTCCAGGACCTCTGAGGATACCAAAATCCATAATGCTCATGTCCCTTATGTAAAATGGTGAAGAGTTTACATATAACCTATGCACATCCTCCCATAAATGTTAAATCATCTCTAGATCACTTATAATACCTAATATAGTGTAAATGCTATGTGAGTTGTATTTTTAATATGTGTATTATTTTATTGTTGTATGGCTATTTTTCATTGTTTTTTTTTTTCTGAATATTTTCCAATTGAGGTTGGTTGAATCTACAGATGTGGAACCTGCAGATACAGAGGGCTGACTATATACAATTTGATGAGCCTGGACATATGCATACAGCGATGAAAACACCACCACAATTAAGGTAATGAACATATCCACCGCCTCTAAAAGTTTCCTTGTGTCTCTTTGTTGTTGTCGTAAGAATGCTTAACATGGGGCTGGGCATGGTGGCTCACACCTGTAATCACAGCACTTTGAGAGGCCAAGGCAGGTGGATCACCTGAGGTCAGGAGTTCAAGACCAGCCTGGCCAAGACGATGAAACCCCGTCTCTAATAAAAATACAAAAAAAATTAGCTGAGTTTGGTGGCAGGCGCCTGTAATCCCAGCTACTTGGGAGGCTGAGACAGGAGACTCCCTTGAACCTGGGAGGTGGAGCTTGCAGTGAGCTGAGATTGCTCCACTGCACTCCCGCCTGGGCAACAGAGTGAGACTCTGTCTCAAAACAAACAAACAAAAGAATACTTAACATGGGATGGAGATCTACCTCTTAACAAATTTTTAAGTGCACAATACAGTATTATGGAATACAGCCACCATGTTCAGCAGAAGATCGTATCCATCTTGCATAACTGAAACTTTTATCGCTAAACAATGTTTCCCCATATCCCCCTCCTGTAGCCTCTGGCAACCACCATTCTACTATCTGCTTCTATGAATTAGATGATTTTATTTACCTCCTGTGAGTGGAAGCATGTTGTCTTTGTCCTTCTGGGACTGACTTATTTCCGTCAGCATAACATCCTGCAAATGGCAGGATTGGCTTCTTTTTTAGGGCCGAATGGTATTCCATTGTTGCATCCCCACTCTTGAACCATACTGGTGCGGGCTTAAAGGAGTAGGATTCTCCATGCCAGAGTTGGTGAGAGGGAGAGGAGCTTTGATGAAGATGGACAAATTGTCACTCTGAACCATTCTTGGCACATTAGCTTGAGTCCAGCTGACTTTCCAAGTCATAGCACTCTTTAATATAACACAGGTTCCCAAGGTATCTTCTGCAGAACCCCAAGTTCCCAGGCTTGCAATAGATAACATTGAAAAGTGGGCTTCCAGGTTAAACAATTCTAGTTAGCATGAGGCAAAGTTAAATTTCTTGACTAAGAAACTGATGGCAACTTTCATATGTTAATGTTGCATTGTAACATTGAGAAAAGAAGCATAATTTGCATCATAAGTTAACTCAAAGATTCTCCTAGCCTGCTTGAGCACAGAAACTTAATTTTTTCATGGAGCAACACAGGGCAGATAGTAAGGCATTTTGGAGAGGACATTGGTGTCTCTGAGGCTTAGAGTGCATCCCAGGAGGAGTGGAACGGCCCAGGGTCTTCCAGGGCTTGCGATTTGCTTGTCTATCTGTGACAGAAGCACATCGTGGCTCGCACACTAACAGCTACAGGATTCTTCTCTCCAGGAGAGACAGTTGGTCAGTCTGGTGACTTTTCCAAGGAAAATACAGAGAGTAAAGTAACCAGACCAGGGAAACAGCCATTCTTTAGTAAAAACAAACACAGGAGGCCCTGCGTCAGCAAACCCCACGGAGAGCAACTTGCTCAATCTTTTAAATACTTTTTAAAGAAGGATTTGAGGTCTTAAACTTGACTTTGAGGAGAAAAAAAAATTTGTGTTAAAAAGAAACATATGTGAGACAAATGTCAGGCAGCTGAAAATCATGGATAATTTTGACACATTTTTAATTATAATTTTCAATGAAAAAATAATATAGAAAAACTCTCTTTAAAAAGCTCACCTTTCAAAAAAAATTCTGTTGAAAAAAGACAAGCAGCTCTGTGTGACATCTGCCTAATGGTATAGAGTTTTGCAAACGGCAGAAATGTGAGAGAATCCCTAGGGCGCATTGCTGATTGATCTTAAAGAGGAGCAACCCAGGTCTCGAGGATTTTCCTGAAATGTATTGTTCTCAAAATATTCTTAGCAGTCAATATAATTTTTGCCCACTCTTTGGATCTCACCAGTACATGTATAATAGCAAAACAACCCAAAGAAGATAAAGTTTCAACTGTTTATATCAGAAGAAGACTATGAAATCTACTATGAATCAGTGAGCCAGGCAGGCTTTAAAAGATTGTAAGAGTTGAATGCAAGGAGGTTAAAGCAAAAAGATACAGCCTGGAACTTATCAAGAAGATAACCATTTTTTCCACCGGATTAAGTGCCGAGTACTTTTCACACATAACTTTCATCTTCATGATATCCCTGAGAGGTTCACATTATTCCCAATTTACTGATGTATAAGTTGAGTTCAAAGAAGTGAAGAAACTTTCTCAAGTCCCTATAGTTATTGAGTGTGGAATTAACATTTTAACCCTGATTCATCATGCTCGTCTCTTCAATGCTCCTACTTCCAATGACAAAGTTGTTCTCACCCAAATACATTTAATTTGAAAGTCAAGGATAAAAGATCTTGGGCAAGCAATAAACTTTTTTATTTTGGAGACAGAGTTTTGCTCTCATCACCCAGGCTGGAGTGCAATGGTGCAATCTCAGTTCACTGCAACCTCTACCTCCTGGGTTCAAGCGATTCTCCAGCCTCCCAAGTAGATGGGATTATAGGCTCCCACCACCACACCCAGCTGGTTTTTGTATTTTTAGTAGAGATGAGGTTTCACCTTGTTGGCCAGGCTGGTCTTGAACTCCTGACCTCAGGTGATCTGCCCACCTTGTTCTCCCAAAGTGCTGGGATTACAGGCGTGAGCCACGGTGCCCAGCCAAGAAACTTTTAATAACTGTTTTTAAATCAAACAGAATCCCTGGGTGAAAACAGATGGGACTGGGAATGAAATTGTTTCACAAATCTATTAATTTTACTCGGCAAACACTTACATAGCATTTTCCAGGCACCGGCTTAAACATTTTGCAAATGTGGATCCTCCTAACAGCCTTATGAGGTAAGTACAATTAGCATCTCCTGTTTACAGAAAAATAAACAGAGAGGTTAAGTCACTTACCTAAGTTTACCCAGCTAATCAGTGGCAGGGCAGGGACCCACATGCAGGAAGTCAGGCTCCAGAGTCTATATTTTTAACCTCTATGCTATTGAAAGTAATGGTAAAAACCACAGTTACTTTTGCACTAAGCTAATATGTTCCTTCTTTGATCAGACTTTTGAGGTCTAAGGAAATACCACACTAGGGTGCTGGGTCTGGCGTTCAGTTTTTATAGTGTATTTACTTGCCTAGTGTCAGATGCACTTTAGGCCAAAACAGATTTTCAAAGCTTTCCTGAATACTACCATGTCAAGGAACATGAGGCCTGGATGTCTATATCCAATGAGGATATCTTGACCCCACCCAACACACATGTGCTCTTCTCAGAGGTGGTCTTGTTTCATTGGCCATGGCAAATCAAATGCCTACGGCCTTCCCATTTTGGTGGACAGTGGGTGGGGGATTTGTCTCTCTGGCAGTGTCAGGACTAACTTATTGGCACAGAAAAAGGAAGAGATTCTCACCTTGTGTTACTGCATCATTCATAGTGCTCAGCCACAATATGTGCTCAGATGTTCCAGAAAAACCCAGATTAAGAGTAACCCTCGCCACCTCTCTCTCGCGCGTGTGCGTGCTGTGTCTCTCTCTTTCTCTCTCTCTCTCTCACACTCACACACACACACACACACACACACTCTCTCTCACAGAACTGACAACTGAGTTAGGACCCATATGAACAAACATTTGCCCAGAAGCCTAATGTGGCAGTGTTGTGCTTGGGATAAGGGCTGAGGCCCTCGAATAAATTGTTTTAGCAGAGTTGAGACTCCAACTGGCCCTATAAATAATTATGACATTGAAAACAAGAGGTGGGGGTGGAGAGCTAGCGCAGCCCTTTTGAATAGCAGTTTATTGATGAACAAAGTACTTCTTGATGTTTAATTGCTCTCACCCCTTTTCTCTAACTAGGTCAAAGTACAAATAAACAATTTTTTCCCTCCACTGAAAGATGAATTATACAAACCGTGAAGCAAAAGATAGGAAAAATAAAGATAAAACTCTCTTAATTGTGAAGTAGATGATTCTTCCATTTCCTTTAGCTGATCATTTTCTTTATCTTTTTTTGAGACTGGGTTATGAGACTGGCTAGTTTTTGTATTTTTGGTAGAGCTGGGGTTTCACCGTGTAGCCCAGGGTGGTCTCCAACTCCTGGGCACAAGTGATACTCTCACCTCAGCCTCCTAAAGTGCTGGGATTACAGGGGTGAGCCACCATTCCCGGCCCATTTTCTTTTATGTAAAATAAAACAAGAAAAACTTCCTTTAATTCACTTTTATTTTTCATTGGTTTTCTAACTTGATAAAAATTTTCATTTGTTTCTTTTTAACATTTTCCCCTCAGAAAGGCCTAAGGCATGGGATCTTAATTGCCAAGTTTAATCAGTTCCTAAAAGACACATGAAGTTCTTTGAAGAAAAAAATGTAAATGGTATCATTCATCCAGGGAGTACTATTTAAAATACATCTCCTTAAGGCCAGAACCTAACAGGTAGCAGATCCAGGTCTAAAGTTCTGCAATGGAAAACACTGGAAATTGCAGGTCTTCTGGCCTGAACATTTAAACCCATTGAGTTTTGGGAAAGGAGATTGCTGGAATGCCTTGGGTGTCTGGAAAAAAGAGCACTGGCCTGCAAGGTAAGTTGAAGTTTTGCTCAAGAAGAGAATGAACACAATGCTAAGACTCATAACTGACCCTCAGCATTTCCAGATGTGGAACCAAGTGTCAGCATAAATTTCCCCAGATTTGTTTCGAGGTCGGGCTTGTCTAGCAGTGCTGGAGGGAACACACAAGAAGGCGCCACAGTAGTGGCCAACCTTCCCCGTGAGAAAGGGCTCCACTTGTGTCCTACCCAGCACATAGCTCATTCTCCAAGCCAGCTCTCAAGAGAGAAGGCAGAGCCATGCTTTGACTGCTTTGGGACAGACTCTCCCTATCTTCAATAAAGGAATTCACTCCTCACCCATGCATCTTAAGCCATGGTTCAAGATACAGAAATAGTTAGCTTTCTTCACTAACACTGTATTCTACACATTTCCATACATACATATGACCATGTAATCTTTATAATCATAATTTTAATTTTTGATAATTATCCCTTAAGTAACTATTTTATAATATAATTCACTGTTCCCCTGCTATCAGAAATTGAGGCCCTTTTGATTATTTAATATAAAAAAATCTATAATTAATATTAATACTAATTATAGCATCAATCATTCATTGATACTTCAGTCATTACGCAGTGTTTCCTATCATCCAGAGTGTCTCTTTCAATGGGATTTACAGGAATCATTGGTGTACACAGCCCTTTGGCCCTTTTGTCACACCATCACTTGGAAATCCACTAGCAAGCAAGCGAAAGGGGAAAAAAAAGGATTGAGAAAATGTTCATTCAATGAAATCTGAAAGTAAAACTGTAGTGGGATCTATGCAAGTCTTTAAAAATCAAATTGACTTTTTCAAAATGCAAAAATTGAAAAAGTGGCCGAAATTGCCAGCAATCTTAATCATCTGAATGTAATAATTCCACAGCCACATACACCAAAATAATACTGTTTGTCCAGTCCTTTTACATCTTCAGAGATAAAACAGCATAGCACATGATTACATACAGTGCTTACTTTGTGCCAAGTAGTTTTGTGTTTTATGTGATTTATGAACTCATCAAACCCTTGAAAAAAGCAATGAGGAAGCTACTATTTTGTTTTCTATTTTCAAATAAGAAAGTGAGTGTGAGAGAGGTTAAGTAAGCTGCCCAAAGTCAGAGCTAGAAGGTTGCAGGGGTTGAATATGAACCCAGGCAGTTCAGCTCTGGAAGCTATGCTCTTCACCACCATACTTACTGCCTTTCCAGAATGCATGTGGGCTAATCCATGTTGGCTTTCTTCAGTAACATTATATTATATACATACTTCCAAATGTGTATGTGACTATATGGACTTTATCATGACCATTTTAATTGTTGCAAAATGTTTTCATATAATTTTCCATGATAATTTAACCCTTCCCCCACTATTGGAAACTGAGTTCCTCTAGTTGATTAAAATTATTAACAATCTATAACACATAATTCCATAAATATGATTATTTTCAAGCCATTTTGTAAAATTTCCTTGATATAGATTCCCATCATTGGTATTGCTGGGTCAAGGGGTACACATTTTTATGATCTTGCTACATATTTCAACAATGATTTCCAAAAGAGTCATTCTAATTCACATCACCAACATTACTATATGAAAATACAAGATTCATTGAAGCCTTGCTAGAATTGGATATTATAAATTATATTTGTAAATTTAATGGATTAAAAAATGACCCCCTCATGTTAATTTTCATTTGATTACTAATAATGTGAAACACTTTTTAATAATCTTATTTTGAAGCCAGGTTTATTACAATACAATCTATGCACGGTAAAATTAATCATTTTTAGGCATATGATTTTGGCAAGTGTTTATAATCATATAATTACCACCTCGGTCAAGATATAAAATATTTCCATCACTCTCTAAGTTCTCTTAGGCCTCTTTGTAGTCAATCCCCCACCCCTGGCAACCTCTAATCTGTTTTCTCATGATTTTTTACTCCTACTTTTTCCAGAATGTCATACAAATAGAACCATACAGTTCGTATGATTTTGTGTCTGGCTTCTGTTATTTAGCATAATGATTTTGAGATCAGCCACGTTGTTGCATGTATCAGTAGTCTGTTCCTTTTCTAGCTGAGGGGTACTTGATTGTCTGAATGTGCCACAATTTGTTTATCCATTCACCAGTTGGCAGACAGCTGGGACATTTGTCTCCCAGTTTTAGTGATTATGCATAAAGTGGCTATAAATATTTGCAAACAGGTTTTTATGAGAATACTCATCTTCTTTTGGAATTTTTGTCCATGTAATTTTCTTTACTGGCAGATTAAGATTTTTGTTTTTTTAAAATTTTTATGAGCTCCTTATTGAATAAAAATTTGAACTCTTTTTCAAACATATTTTCAAGACTTACTTATTCTAGTCTTTAAGATTGTTTTTTACTTAAGCTTTAAATTTTAAAAGGTACTGAAACCAGTCAATCTCTTCCTTCATTATTTATTTTATTACTTCTATGCTTAGAAAATTATCTCTATTTTAGAGGTTTGATAAATACTACATTTTCTTCATTGATAGGTGGTTTGAATTTTTTATATTGAATTTCTGATCATCTGGAATTGGTTTTATTCACTGGGTAACATCCTTTGTCTTTACCTATGTAATACTTTATAATTCTAATAATATTTGCACATATCACCCTGTTACAGAAATCTATAAAGGTCAATAAAGGAAGTCTATGCAAAAGACATTATTCAACACTGTGTCCCAGGCTTTAAAGAGATGAAATAAGTAGAGGATGCAGTTTCTGCTCTTGAGTAGCTTTTAGACAAATTAAAGGTCAGACAGGTACTTCAGGTAGAAGGACAATTCAGGATAAATATTTCTGTTTGCCTCAGTTGTTACTGGAACCGGAGTCCCAGAATTTATGGCACAATCAGGAGGGCTGGAATGTTGATTTGGAATTTTAGGCCTTATCAAAAATTCTGTGTTAACTGGACTGATTGCACTTCAGTCTATATAGTAGCTGATAGGACATCAGAAATAGCCAGGACAAATCTGCCATCAGTAGACTTTGCCTGATCATAACCACAGTTGATCAATAAGTGACAGTGGAAAACTCACTTTCTCAGCTTACATCTTCAGCCACTCCGAATCCTTCTACCCTCTATCTAGACCGGTGGAGTAAGGACCTTAAAGGAAGTAGAGTGGGCTCTACCTCAACTCATCCACCCAATTGCTTGTAGAGAGAAAGAGGAAGCAAGAAAATGAATGAGAGGAAAATGGCACACCAACTGCGCCTCTTAATCAGTGTCTTGGTCTGTCACCAAGATTCTGTCCTAAGCATAGCATCCCTGTGGTTTGGGGACTCATTCGAGTCTTCTTCATTGCAGCTCAGGAGTCAGACAAACACAGGGTCAAATGCTGGCTCTGTCACTTATTAGTAAGATTGTAACTTTGTAAATATATTTCTGTATATAGATATAGGTGCACAGGAAAAAAAAACACTGTAAATCATTAAAGGAGGGAGCATTACCCTTCTGGGAATCAAGGTGGAGATGGCATCTGTAATAGTGATCAAACCCTAGGGAGAAGACAATCCCATCCTAACAACAGCAGCTGACATTCAATGAGCAATTGTTACACCCTGCATGTGTCTACACTTCAATACACTAGCTTCAGGCCTCCTGCTGTCGCTCCCTGAAGAATACATTATTAACCTATTTTACTAATGAGGAATTGGGGCTCAGGGGACTTAGATACTTTCTTTAATAACCCTACACAGCTCTGAAGTAAAGGAGTTAGGATTTGAATCTAAATCAGCCAGATCCTAGAACATGAATTCTAACCTTGATACTGTACTTAGTGGCACTAAGTGGTGGCCACTAGATTATTTCAGCTTCAACTCCTGTGGCTTTTGCTTCTATTGCTAAACCTTGGAGGTTCTGCATTTTGTTTTAATATGGGAGGTGGTTTCCCTAACAACTCTTAAATCGCTTCCGTACAGGTCTAGAAACATTCATTTCCCTCTCATTTTCTCAACCGTGTGATGTATTGTTATCACTAATTAGTCTAAGGGCATTGGAGAAAAGGGGCTTATTGGGACTAACCCTTGTATGGTTGCAAGACTCAGTTATTTTCCCAAAGAGGGGCTTCATGGGTGGGTCTAAGGCTTGCTTTTAACCCCACTATTATGGTTGACATCTCCCTTGTAACCTTGGATCCAATGCCCAAGAGCCGTTCTTGATCCTATCTAGCGATTGGCAAAGTGAAGGGCAGATTGCCTTCTTATGAGATCTGACAGCTTTCCTTTGCCCAGGACTAGCCTGACTGGGAGAGGTGTTTAAGAGGGATGCTTCCAAAGTAACCAGGGGTGAAAAGAAATGGGAGATATTTGACATCCTTGATCTCCTGTTAGATTAGTGCAGTGAGAAGTGAGACAGGGCTGCCATCAGGGAGGTGGCCTCACTTAAATGTGGGTGGGTACAAGAGGTTAGAAAGTTTCGAGGGAGGCTTTTAGGGTTATTTGAAGGGAGAGAGGAGTTTGGACCTCTTAGATGTTGGTTGGTAATTTAATGCTGGCTGTGGAATCCACTGGCCATCAATTTTGATGAGCTGCCCTAGCTGGAGAGGTCACATTTAAGCTCTCTGACTAGAGCTCTTCATTTGCACTTTGTGTGCAAAGCAAGACAAACTGTTGATTCCATTGTTTTTTGTTGGTAGTGCTCCTGCATGCTGAAACACTTCCTTCTACTTGGGGTAGAACACTTTTAAGGCACTCAGTTGCCGGTTTATATCAGCTTCTGATGTCTGAACCGAGTAATCTATGGCTGTCAGCTTCCATAAGAAGTATGATAACAGATTTAGGAATATGTGGGAATATATGCATCTTTAAATCTTTGCTATGATTGCTTCACTTTATGGGGCAGATAATTTGAACTAAAAGATGTCTAGACTTGGAATGTGTGACCACACTTGAGTTCACAAGTTGTGAATCCCATAAAACGCTGGCCTCCTGTCACTCTTCTCCCAACCAGCAGCAGGGTCCGCTCTGACCTTGGGGTCAGAGTGCTTTTATGCTCATTGTGCTTTGGCACTCAACTTCCACCTCTGGGATCTACAGTCAGCTTTTTCCTCTCAGCAGCTTAGGTCCCTTGAGAAAAAATTTTCTCCACCCTGAACTCTAAATCAGGACCTGATCAAAATCACTTCCTCACAGCATTTTATCCAAAAACAGAGTCAGTATCCTCTGCTCCTGGAGGCATTTTAACGTTTTATTTGTTTTTTTTCTTTTAAATCAGGATTATACTGCACATGATTTAAAGAATCAAATACATCTATAAGACATTTAGAAAAACACAGCAGCCTCTCTGCATCTTCTCATCACTCCCAAATGACTCTTGCTTTCAAATCTGCTGGCCCTTTCTTTTGGTCTTTATCTCCAAATTCTTAAATCATATGCTTCTACTGAAACTCAGGAATTTTCAGTTTTAAGCATTGTCTATTGATTTCCAACCATTCCAACCATGGGAAATGAGCATTTATCCCTCTTTCCCACCTCCACTCAATTCAGCCACACACAGACATTTCTGACCCCCTTTTCTCAATATATTATAATTGTAATTTGATTGATAGGTAGCCCTTATATAATAATGTCTCTGTAAACTCTGTAGCTGAGTCGTGTATATTACTTTCCTAGCAAAATTTTGTTTTCCTTGAATTTAATAAATAATTGTCTTTTTTTTTTTTTTGAGACAGTCTCTTCTGTCGCCCAGGCAGTGGTGTGATCTCAGCTCACTGCAATCTCTACTTCCTGGGTTCAAGTGATTCTCCTGCCTCAGTCTTCTGAGTAGCTGAGATTACAGGTGCATGTTGCCACATCTGTCTAATTTTTGTATTTTTAGTAGAGACGGGGTTTCGCTATGTGGCCAGGCTGGTCTCGAACTCCTGGCCTCAAGTGATCCACCTGCCTCAGCCTCCCAAATTGCTGGGATTACAGGCATGAGCCACTGCACCCAGCCCATTTGCCCAGTTTTCTATGAAACTATGTCTACTGTATTTCTAAGGTCTCCCCCACTTGTGTAACTCTCAGTACTTTTACATACATGAGATAATTCTATTAATTGCCTATGCTTGAAGAGGTGTCACGTTTCCCTTCTGTTAGATCTTTTATTTCATGCATTCTATGTGAGAAATAAAAATAAAATCCTAAGTCCCCCAACCAACTAAATGAACTCCCCCTCTTGGCCAAGAGGACTCCAGAGAAACCTTTAAAAACTGAATTCTCAGCCATGACAGGATGGGAAGTGGTACATACCTCATTGTACCTCCTCCTTCACTAACGGCCATTAGGCTTTTTTCCCTAAGGACTGAAGAGAAATCACCACTGATTTTAACCAACCACCTGATGCTGCCCCTCCCTTTTGTGGTTTCGACACAGCAAGTGACCAGCATTCCTTCCTAATAAGAGACCACCGACCATGGAGTGGTTCTGGCCAGTCTATGGAGGGCTGCACAATGAAGGCCTTTGCACCCTCTACTTCACCTTTTGATGTATACGGCTTCATTGTAATACATTTAAATATTAAGTCTCCACCCCCAGTTGAACATGGGATGCATGTTACATACATGCTATTCTTCTATGCATGTGTGTGCCTCCCCTTCATAAATGTTCAAAGCTCTTCCTATAACCTGTTGAATATGTATACTTAGCCAACCCATTCAGCATAAATTCCTATCTCATCCTTCCTTCCTTTCCTCCAAGTGCTTGTTCTTGGAGAAGCTTCTTCCAGAGGCTATGCTTTCCAGCCTGCGGGATGGCCAGCCTCTAGGCTGCAACCCTTTAGGAGAAATACAGCTCTCCTTTCCAAATTTATGAATCGCATGCTTTTTCAGTTGATCTATATCTGCCTCTTTCTTGGTTTATTCCTTTGTTTTGATGAAGTACCTTTGAGAAGGAAGTACATAAGAGGTAAGTTTTTTGAGAATTGGGATTCTGAAAATGTCTTTGATTTACCCAAGGGGGATTCCATTTATCTCAGATATTCAACATAGAATCCTACGTTGAAATTTATTTTTCTTCAGAATTTTTAAGGAATTGCTCCCATGCCTTCTAGCTTCCATTGTTGAGAAGGCTGATGCCATTCTGATTCTTGATCCTTTGTATAAAATCTGTTTTTCTGTTTGGAAGCTTTTAGAATCTTTTCTCTCCTATTGCCTTAGGTTGGGTTTTCTAGAAATAATCTGAGACAGAAATTTGAGTGCATGTGATTAATTGAGGCATTAATCTTGGGAGAGAAGATAAGCTAAGGAAGCACTCTGGGTCTAGGGAATGAGCTAAGGATGCGGTCTCCACTGGAGCTTCCATCTGATCCAGTGGAATGCCCTGGAGCAAGAGTTGAACCACAGAATTCGTACCCTTTTTGAGACAAGGTGACTGACCTTTGGAACCTTCAAGTCAGTTAGTCATTGGTTGTGAGTTCTCCCGTGTAGGAGTTGAGTGGTTGTTGGAACCTCCCAGATGACACAGCTTCTGCTTTGCTGAAGGCAATTCTCCAGAGAAGAGGTCTGTAGGTTATTAGCAGCCAACACGCAGAGCAGTTGCACGCATTGGCTTAGTAAAGGGGGCCTGGTCAAGGTACTAACAATGTCTTCTAGACATGTATTCTGAAATTTCACAATGATTGCCTTTCACTCTGGAAACTCTGTACTTCATTCAGTTTTGGGACATCTTCTTCAATTATTTTGTGGATGACAACATCTTCTCCAGAACTCCTTTTATTCAGATGTTGAAGCTCTTGGACTTGCCCTCTAGTATTTTCTTATCTGTTCTCTCCTACGTCTCTTCCCTTTTTCATTTTGTTCTTTCTGTGTCTTTCTTTTGAGTCTTTTTAAATTTCTGAGATCTTATTTCTAATTTCTAAGACCTCTTCTTTGCTCTGAATATTCTTTATGTTAATAGTTTTCTGCCCATTTCATGGTTGAAATTTCTTCTTTTCTGATAATAGTAGTTCCCCCCTACCCCTAGTGTTTCTTCTCCTTTCATAGTGTGTGTTTCCTCTAACTTGCTTTGTCTCTATTTTTTTATATTGAGGCGTTCCCCTACTATGTCTATTTCACTGCATGATCATTTTGATAGTGGGACACTGGAACACAGATTGGAAACTCTGGCCAGTGGGGTCATTGACTGTGAACTTCATGGTGGGGTGAGCTGGATAGGCTATTTTCTGGGGGAACTCTAAGAGTGTTAGGTCTTTTCTTGGGAATTGATCAGGGTCTACAGAGAAGCCTTTACTAGTGTTTTGCATGCAGGATATAAATCTGATTTTCAATGTTTTGAGAGCCAAGTAGGGGGAGATGACTGGTTGAGTTTCAACATTCAGTAAACATTCATTTTATCTCCCTATTTTTATTACATCATCTCCATCCTCAGCTGTGACTGACGTTCTCTAATCTAGAGACTATGACTCACCTTTTCAAAGACCAACCCTCTGTCTTCTTTAGGGTGAGAGAGAGCCTGTCACCTGGCTCCATGGGATAAGAGAAGGGATATGAGTGGTCTAACTGCTTCTTAAACAGACTTTCAATAAATACTGCTTGTTTTAGCTCTACTCTCTCCCAACTTCTAGAAGTGCCTGATGCCTCAAATTTTTGAGATTGTTGTGAATTCTTTACTGTAAATTGTGTCTCCATTCCTCCCATTTAAAATTCAGCTTTCTTGGGCCTACTAATCAGTAACTATTCATCCGTGTATTTTCCAACTTCCAAAATTTTGTTGCTATTGTCTCCTCTTGAAAATTCTTTATTTTTATGTTTATGCCTTTTTTCATCCTTTTACTATTATTTCAGTGGAATTTAAGGAGGCAGTAAACATTGAGGCATGTGTTTAGTCTGATATCTTTAATAAAAATCCTCAATAGAATCTTCTAAGCTCCTTAAAAAATTCTCAGCCTCTTATTACTCATTTTTACTGTGCTGAGTCTGCCTTGCTCATTGGTAAGGACTGCCCTCATCACCTACATGCTCTTTCTAGTATGTACCTCCCACTGGGTATCTAGCAATAATTTCTTTGCTAAACATTTACACAACATTATTCACTCAACATTGTATTTGATCCTCAAAGAGCATATCTAGTTGGAGGAGAAAAAACATACAGCACAACAAAGGGTTATTCCAATGTGTTAAAGAATAAAAAACCCACAGATTCGTAGTACCCCCAATTTTTGAATAGCGTATTCAAACTCCACATTAATATTTTACTAATTCACATTCTTAAAGTTCCCTCAATCCACAAACATTTTATGAGAGGAGTTTTCACTATATGTTTCTAAGGTATTGGGTCAGCCTGTTCTCACACTGCTGTAAAGAAAACCTGAGACTGGGTAATTTATAAAGAGAAGAGGTTTAATTGGCTCACAGCTCTGCATACTCTATAGGAAGTATGGCTGAGGAGGCCTCAGGAAACTTATAATCATGGCAGAAAGCAAAGGGGAAGCACGCATATTTTCACATGGCCAGAGCAGGAGGAAGACAGACTGGGAGAGGTACTACACACTTTTAAACAACCAGATCTTGTGATAACTCACGCTTGCCATGACAATTCCAAGGGGGGTGGTGTTAACCCATGAGAAACCACCCCCATGATTCAATCACCTCCCACCAGGCACAACCTCCAACATTGAGGATTATAATTAGTCATGAGATTTGGGTTGGGACCCAGGGCCAAACCATATCATTTTGCCCCTGGCCCCTTCCAAATCTCATGTCCTTCTCACATTGCAAAATACAATCATGCCTTTTCAACATTCCCCCAAAGTCTTTATTTTTTTTTTTTAATTATACTTTAAGATTTAGGGTACATGTGCACAACGTGCAGGTTTGATACATAGGTATACTTATGTCATGTTGGTTTGCTGCACCCATCAACTCGTCATTTACATTAGGTATTTCTCCTAATGCTATCTGTCCCCCAGCACCACAATCCCCGACAGGCCCTGGTGTGTGATGTTCCCCTCCCTGTGTTCAAGTGTTCTCATTGTTCAATTCCCACCTATGAGTGAGAACATGTGGTGTTTGGTTTTCTGTCCTTGTGATAGTTTGCTGAGAATGATGGTTTCCAGCTTCATCCATGTCCCTGAAAAGGACATGAACTCATCCTTTTTTATGGCTGCATAATATTCCATGGTGTATATGTGCCACATTTTCTTAATCCAATCTATCATTGTTGGACATTTGGGTTGGTTCCAAGTCTTTGCTATTGTGAATAGTGCCGCAATAAACAATATGTGTGCATGTGTCTTTATAGTAGAATGATTTATAATCCTTTGGGTATATACCCAGTAATGGGATTGCTGGGTCAAATGGTATTTCTAGTTCTAGATCCTTGAGGAATCACCACACTGTCTTCCACAATGGTTGAACTAGTTTACACTCCCACCAACAGTGTAAAAGCATTCCTATTTCTCCACATCCTCTCCAGCATCTGTTGTTTCCTGACTTTTTAATAATTGCCATTCTAACTGGCATGATATGGTATCTCATTGTGGTTTTGATTTGCATTTTTCTAATGACCAGTGATGATGAGCATTTTCTCATGTGTCTGTTGGCTGCATAAATGTCTTCTTTTGAGAAGTGTCTGTTCATATCCTTTGCCCACTTTTTGATGGGGCTGTTTGTTTTTTTCTTGTAAATTTGTTTAAGTTCTTTGTAGATTCTGAATATTAGCCCTTTGTCAGATGGGTAGATTGCAAAAATTTTCTCCCATTCTGTAGGTTGCCTGTTCACTCTGATGGTAGTTTCTTTTGCCATGCAGAAGCACTTTAGTTTCAATAGATCCCATTTGTCTGTTTTGGCTTTTGGTGCCATTGCTTTTGGTGTTTTAGTCATGAAGTCCTTGCCCATGCCTATGTCCTGAATAGTATTGCGTAGGTTTTCTTCTAGGGTTTTATGGTTTTAGGTCTAACATTTAAGTCTTTAATCCATATTGAATTAATTTTTGTATGAGGTGTAAGGAAGGGAACCAGTTTTAGCTTTATACATATGGCTAGCCAGTTTTCCCAGCACCATTTATTAAATAGGGAATCATTTCCCCATTTCTTGTTTTTGTCAGTTTTGTCAAAGATCAGATGGTTGTAGATGTGTGGTGTTATTTCTGAGGCCTCTGTTCTGTTTCATTGATCTATATCTCTGTTTTGATACCAGTGCCATGCTGTTTTGGTTACTGTAGCCTTGTAGTATAGTTGGAAGTCAGGTAGTGTGATGCCTCCAGCTTTGTGGTTTTTGCTCAGGATTGTCTTGGCAATGCGGGCTCTTTAGCTTTTTTTAATTAACTTTTTAAATGAACTTTATGAATTTTATGAACTTTAGCTTTTTTCTAATTCTGTGAAGAAAGTCATTGGTAGCTTGATGGGCATGGCATTGAATCTATAAATTACTTTGGGCAGTATGGCCATTTTCACAATATTGATTCTTCCTATCCATGAGCATGGAATGTTCTTCCATTTGTTTGTGTCCTCTTTTATTTCATTGAGCAGTGGTTTGTAGTTCTCCTTGAAGAGGTCCTTCACGTCCCTTGTAAGTTGGATTCCTAGGTATTTTATTCTCTTTGAAGCAATTGTGAATGGGAGTTCACTCATGATTTGGCTCTCTGTTTGTCTGTTATTGGTGTATAGGAATGCTTGTGATTTTTGCACATTGATTTTGTATCCTGAGAGTTTGCTGAAGTTGCTTATCAGCTTAAGGAGATTTTGGGCTGAGACAATGGGGTTTTCTAGATATACAATCATGTCATCTGCAAACAGGTACAATTTGACTTCCTCTTTTCCTAACTGAATACCCTTTATTTCTTTCTCTTGCCTGATTGCCCTCGCCAGAACTTCCAACACTATGTTGAATAGGAGTGGAGAAAGAGGGCATCCTTGTCTTGTGCTGGTTTTCAAAGGGAATGGTTCCAGTTTTTGGCCATTCAGTATGATATTGGCTGTGGGTTTGTCATAAATAGCTCTTATTATTTTAAGATACGTTCCATCAGTATCTAGTTTATTGGGGGTTTTTAGCATGAAGGGCTGTTGAAAGTTGTCGAAGTCCTTTACTGCATCTATTGAGATAATCATGTGGTTTTTGTCATTGGTTCTGTTTATGTGATGGATTACATTTATTGATTTGCATATATTGAACCAGACTTCCAACCCAGGGATGAAGCTGACCTGATTGTGCTGGATAAGCTTTTTGATATGCTGCTGGATTCAGTTTGCCAGTATTTTGTTGAGGATTTTTGCATTGATGTTCATTAGGGATATTAGTCTAAAATTCTCTTTTTTTTTTGTTGTGTCTCTACTAGGCTTTGATGTCAGGATGATGCTGCCTCATAAAATGAATTAGGGAGGATTCCCTCTTTTTCTGTTGATTGGAATAGTTTCAGAAGGAATGGTACCAGCCCTCTTTTTACCTCTGGTAGAATTCGGCTGTGAATCCATCTGGTCCTGGACTCTTTTTGGTTGGTAGGCTATTAATTATTGCCTCAATTTCAGAACCTGTTATTGGTCTACTCAGAGATTCAACTTCTTCCTGGTTTAGTCTTGGGAGGGTGTATGTGTCCAGGAATTTATCTGTTTCTTCTTGATTTTCTAGTTTATTTGCATAGAGGTGTTGACAGTATTCTCTGATGGTAGTTTGAATTTCTGTGGGATCAGTGGTGATATCCCCCTTATCATTTTTTATTGTATCTATTTGATTCTTCTCTCTTTTCTTCTATATTAGTCTTGCTAGCAGTCTATCAATTTTGTTGATCTTTTCAAAAAACCAGGTCCTGGATTCGTTGATTTTTTGAAGGTTTTTTTTTTTGTCTCTATCTCCTTCAGTTTTGCTCTGATCTTAGTTATTTCTTGTCTTCTGCTAGCTTTTGAATTTGTTTGCTCTTGCTTCTCTAGTTCTTTTAATTGTGATGTTAAGGTGTCGATTTTAGATCTTTCCTGCTTTCTCTTGTGGGCATTTAGTGCTATAAATTTCCTTTTACACATTGCTTTAAATGTGTCCTAAAGATTCTGGTATGTTGTGTCTTTGTTGTCATTGGTTTCAAAGAGCACCTTTATTTCTGCCTTCATTTCATTATTTACCCAGTAGTCATTCAGGATCAGGTTGTTCAATTTCCATGTAGTTGTGCTGTTTTGAGTGACTTTCTTAATCCTGAGTTATAATTTCATTGCACTGTGGTCTGAGAGACAGTTTGTTGTGATTTCTGTTCTTTTACATTTGCTGAGAAGTGCTTTACTTCCAATTATGTGCTCAACTTTAGATAAGTGTGATTTGGTGCTGAGAAGAATGTATATTCTTTTGATTTGGGGTGGAGAGTTCTGTAGATGTCTATGAGGTCTACTTGGTGGAGAGATGAGCTCAAGTCCTGGATATCCCTGTTAACCTTCTGTCTCGTTAATCTGTCTAATATTGACAGTGGGCTGTTAAAGTCTCCCATTGTTATTGTGTGGGAGTCTAAGTCTCTTTTAGGTCTCTAAGGACTTTCTTTATGAATCTGGGTGCTCCTGTATTGGGTGCTTATATATTTAGGATAATTAGCTCTTCTTGTTGAATTGATCCCTTTACCATTATGTAATAGCCTTCTTTGTCACTTTTGATATTTGTTGGCTTAAAGTCTCTTTTCTCAGAGACTAGAATTGCAACCCCTGCTTTTTTTTTGCTTTCCATTTCCTTGGTAGCTCTTCCTCCATCTCTTTATTTTGAGCCTGTATGCATCTTTGCACGTGAGATGGGTCTCCTGAATACAGCACACTGATGGGTGTTGGCTCTATCCCGTTTGCCAGTCTGTGTCTTTTAATTGGGGCATTTAGCCCATTTACATTTAAGGTTAATACTCTTATGTGTGAATTTGATCCTGTCACTATCATGTTAGCTGGTTATTTTGCTCATTAGTTGATGCAGTTTCTTCCTAGCATCGATGGTCTTTACAATTTGGCATGTTTTTCTAGTGACTGGTACCGGTTGTTTCTTCCCATGTTTAGTGCTTCCTTCAGGAGCTCTTGTAAGGCAGGCCTGGTGGTGACAAAATCGGTCAGCATTTGCTTGTCTGTAAAGTATTTTATTTCTCTTTCACTTATGAAGATTAGTTTGGCTGGATATGAAATTCTGGGTTGAAAATTCTTTTCTTTAAGAATGTTGAATATTGGCCCCCAATCTCTTCTGGTTTGTAGAGTTTCTGCCAAGAGATCTGCTGTTAGTCTGATGGGCTTCCCTTTGTGGGTAACCTGACCTTTCTCTCTGGCTGCCCTTAACATTTTTTTCCTTCATTTCAACCTTGGTGAATCTGACAATTATGTGTCTTGGAGTTGCTCTTCTCGAGGAGTATCTTTGTGGTGTTCTCTGTATTTCCTGAATTTGAATGTTCACCTGCCTTGCTAGGTTGGGGAAGTTCTCCTGGATAATATCCTGCAGAGTGTTTTCCAACTTGGTTCCATTCTCCCCATTACTTTCAGTTACACCAATCAAATGTAGATTTGGCCTTTTCACATAGTCACATATTTCTTGTAGGCTTTGTTTGTTTCTTTTTCTCTTTTTTCTCTAAACTTGTCTTCTCACTTTATTTCATTAATTTGATCTTCAATCACTGATAACCTTTCTTCCACTTGATCGAATCTGCTATTGAAGCTTGTGCACGCATCAAGAAGTTCTTGTGCCATGGTTTTTAGCTTCTTCAGGTCATTTAAGGTATTTTCTACACTGCTTATTCTAGTTAGCCATTCGTCTAACCTTTTTTCAAGGTTTTTAACTTCCTTGCAATGGATTCGAACATGCTCCTTTAGCTTGGAGAAGTTTATTATTACCAACCTTCTGAAGCCTACTTCTGTTAACTCATCAAAGTCATTCTCCATCCAGCTTTGTTCCATTGCTGGCAAGGAGCTGTGATCCTTTGGAGAAGAGGTGGTCAGTTTTTAGAATTTTCAGCTTTTCTGCTCTGGTTTCTCCCCATCTTTGTGGTTTTATCTACCTTTGGTCTTTGATGTTCGTGACCTACAGATGGGGTTTTGGTGTAGATGTCCTTTTTTTGATGTTGATTCTATTCCTTTCTGTTTGTTAGTTTACCTTCTAACAGTCAGGTCCCTCAGGTGCAGGTCTGTTGGAGTTTGCTGAAGGTCCACTCCAGACCTTGTTTGCTTGGGTATCACTAGCAGATGCTGCAGAACAGCAAATATTACAGAACAGCAAACATTGCTGCCTGATCCTTCCTCTGGAAACTTCTTCCCAGTGGAGCACCTGCCTATATGAGGTGTCTATCGGCCCCTACTGGGAGATGTCTCCCAGTTAGGCTACATGGAGGTCAGGGGCCCACTGGAGGAGGCAGTCTGTCCATTCTCAGAGCTCAAACACTGTGCTGGGAGAACAACTGCTCTTTTCAGAGCTGTCAGACAGGGACGTTTAAGTCCACAGAAGTTGTCTGCTGCCTTTTGTTCAGCTATGCCCTGCCCAAAGAGGTGGAGTTTATAGAGGCAATAGGCCTTGCTGAGCTGCTGTGGGCTCCACCCAGTTCAAGCTTCCTGGCTGCTTTGTTTACCTACTCAAGCCTCAGCAATGGTGGATGCCCCTCCCCCAGCCAGACTACCACCTTGCAGTTCGATTTCAGACTGCTGCACTAGCAGTGAGCAAGGCTCCATGGGCATGGGACCTGGTGAACTAGGCATGGGAGAGAATCTCCTTGTCTGCTGGTTGCTAAGACCTTGGGAAAAGTGCAGTATTTGGGCAGGAGTGTCCCATTTTTCCAGGTACAGTCTGTCACAGTTTCCCTTGGCTAGGAAAGGGAAATCCCCTGACCCCTTGTGCTTCCTGAGTGAGACAATGCTCTGCCCTGCTTTGGCTCACTCTCCATGGGCTGGACACTGTCCAACCAGTCCCATTGAGATGAACTGGGTACCTCAGTTGAAAATGCAGAAATCACCTGTCTTCTGTGTCAATCACACTGGGAGCTGCAGATCGGAGCTGTTCCTATTCGGCCATCTTGGAACGGACCTCAACATTCCCCCAAAGTCTTAACTCATTCCAGCATCAACTGAAAAGTCCACCCTCCAAAGTCTCATCTGAGATAAGGCTATATAAGCCTTGTCTATGAAACTATGAACTTGTAAAATCAATACCAGTTAGTTACTTCTAAGATAGAATGGGGGTATAGGCATTGAGTAAATACTCCTGTTACAAAAAGAAAGAAAATGGCCAGAAGAAAGGGGCTACAGGTCTCATGCAAGCCCAAAAACCAGCTGGGGAGTCATTAAATCTTCAAGATCCAAAATAGTTTCCTTTTTCTCCATGGCTTACATCCAGGGCACACTGGTGAAAAGAGTGGGCTCCCAAGGCCTCAGGCAACTTTGCCTCTGAGGCTCTGCAGGGTACAGCTCTTTTGGCTGCTTTCATAGGCTGGCACTGACTGCCTGCAGCTTTTCCATGTGCAAAGTGCAAGCTGTTGGTGGATCTACCATTCTAGGGTCTGGAGGTTGATGTCCCTCTTCTCACAGCTCCACTAGATAGTGCCCCAGTGGGGATTTTGTGCGAGGGCTCCAACCCACATTTCCTCTCCACACTGCCCTAGTAGAAGTTCTCCATGAGGGCTCCAACCCTACAGCAGGCTTCTGCCTGGACATCCTCATTTTTTTATACATCTTCTGCAGTGTAGATGGAGGCTCCCAAACCTCAACCCTTGTACTCTGTGCACCTGCAGGCTTAAAACCACATGGAAGCTGTCAAGGCTTATGGTTTGCACCATCTGGAGCAGCACCTCAAGAAGTATCTGGGGCCCTTTGAGCCAGGGCTAGTGCTAGAGCTGCCAAGATGCAGAGTGCCATGTCCCAATGCTGCACAGAGCAGAAGGGCCCTAGGCCTGGCCCACAAAACCATTATTCTCTCCTAGGCCTCAAGGCCTGTGATGGTTGGGGGGGCTGCCTAGGACACCTCTGAAATCCCTCTGAGGCCTTTTTCCCATTGTCTTGGCTATCAGCAATTGACTCCTCTTTACTTATGGAAACTGCTGCAGCCTGCTTGAATTCCAACCCTGAAAATGGGTTTTCCTTTTCTACCATATGCCCAGGCTAAAAGTTTTCCAAACTAGTGTGCTCTGCTTTCCTTTTAAAGATAAGTTCAAGTTTCAAGTCACTTATTTGCACACACATATGAGCACAGGCTTTCAGAAGCAGCCAGGTAACATCTTGAATGCTTTGATGTTTAGAAATTTCTTCTGCCAGATACCCTAAATCGTCTCTCTCAAGTTCAAAGTTCCACAGATCCCTAGAGCAGGGGCACAATGCTGCCAGTTTCTTTGCTGACACATAACAAGAGTGACTTTTACTCCAGTTCCCGATAAGTTCATCATTTCCATCTGTGACCTCCTCAGCCTGGATCTCACTGTCCATATCACTATCAGTATTTTGGTCACAGCCATTCAACAAGTCTCTAGGAAGTTTCAAACTTTCCCTCATCTTCCTATCTTCTTCTGAGCCCTCCAAACTGTTGCACCATTATCCAGTTCCAAAGCTGTTTCCACATTTTCGGGTACCTTTATATCAATACCCTACTTCTGGTACCAGTTTTCTGTACTAGTCTGTTTTTGCACTGCTATAAATAAATACCTGAGACTCGGTAATGTATAAAGAAAACAGGTTTAATTGGCTCATGGTTCTGCAGGCTGTACAGGAAGCATGGCTAAGGAGGCCTCAGGAAACTCAAAATCATGTCAGAAGGTGAAGGGGAAGCAGGCATGTCTTCACATGGCAATAACAGGAGGAAGACAGAGCTGGGGGAGGTGCTACACACTTTTAAACAGCAGATATCATGATAACTCACTCTCACCATGACAATGCAAAAGGGGATGGTGTTAAACCATGACAAACTGCCCCCATTATCCAATCTTCTCCCACCAGGCTCCACCTCCAACATTGGGGATTACAATTTGACATGAGATTTGGGTGGGGACACAGATCCAAACCATGTCAGGTATGCTTCAATGTCAAAGATCTGATTGAAGCTCTAGCATCAGAAACAACTGTAGTGGTGGGAAGCAAAGCTATTTCCTGCCTTTATCTCTTCCTTCTCCATCCCCTGAAGATCATGGAAAAGACTAGCGCCTAATCAGGAGAAAGAAAGTTCAAAAGTTTGAGAAACCTTTTATAGTTCAGTTCAACCTCCCATTCAGAATTACAGTCTCTCATTCTAAAGATCCCTGACCATTGATTAGCTCAAGCCCCTGTTCAGATACCATGAAATGCAACAGAATACCCAAAGAAACCAAACTCTTCATGTTTAGGTGCCTGTTTTGGGTTGACTGTGGTAGATGCTGGAAAGAAGAAAGAGAACAAAATATTTCCTAGAAGCATGGGTGGTTATTGGGAGAGAACAATTTAGACAGTCATATACTAGAATACCAGTAAGAACTGACATTGATAAACATTCCCAAGCCATTAAGACAGTTGTTAAACTCATCTGTTTCTTTGACATTGAATTCCAAAAGATTTTCTTCTCTAGTTTCTAACTCACCCACATTTTTCCTAAATAGGAAATCTCTCTCTTTCTCTCTTTCTCTCTGTCTCTCTGTCTCTCTCTCTGTTTCTCTGAATGAGCATCTCTTGACAGCCATCCAGTGGACTCTGTTGACACTCAGTGAAAGGTAAACAGTTTTCACAGGACATGTCCACTCCTAGTCACATAAACCTCATTAGCAACTCCTTATCACAGAGTCTCACCCCCTGGGTAAACAAAGAAAGGCTAAGAAGCAGTATGAATACTCAACTTATTGCCAAAAACAGGAGCTGCTTATACAAATTACAGCAGCAAACCCAGCCTTTCATAGAGGATGCTAGAACACTGGTCTGTTTGCCATTCTTCTCTTCTCCCCTGCCCTGTACTACTCTCAGAACCATGAACATTTTCAAGGGATATTAACGTGAAAGTTATTAAATGGAGAGAAACTAACCAATCTAGTTAGTCACAGAGGCCAGCCACAAAACTTTAGAAGCTGAGAGCAGTCAACAGCAGTGAGCTGTATGCATGTGATTGAGAGAGGTGATGTGATAGAAAGAACATGTATTTTGGAGTCTGTTAAGATTTGAATTTCAATCACCAGGTATGTGAGCTGAGGCACTTAGTTAGGCTCTTTTAACTTCAGTAGCTTCAGTAAAATGGAAATGATACTGACATTTAAAAGATCCTTGTCCTGGCACAGTGGCTCACACCTGTAATCCTAGCACTTTGAGAGGCTGAGGCAGGTGGATCATGAGGTCAGGAGTTTGAGACCAGCCTGGCCAACATAGTGAAACCCCATCTCTACTAAAAATACAAAAAAATTACCCAGGTGTGGTGGCAGGTGCCTGTAATCCCAGCTACTCAGGAGGCTGAGGGAGGAGAATCACTTGAATTCAGGAGGCAGAGGTTACAGTGAGCCTAGATGGCACCACTGCACTCCAGTCCAGGTGACAGTGAGAGACTCCATCTCAAAATATATATATATATATATATATATATATATATATATGTGTGTGTGTGTGTGTGTGTATATATATGTGTATATATATATGTATATATTATATATATATAATTTTGGGAGTAAACAAGGTAAACACGTAAATATGCTTAGTAAAGGATCCAATTATAGAGAGCCAAGATGGCCAAATAGGAAAAGCTCTGGTCTACAGCTCCCAGCATGAGCGACGCAGAAGATGGGTGATTTCTGCATTTCCATCTGAGGTACTGGGTTCATCTCACTAGGGAGTGCCAGACAGTGGGCGCAGGACAGTGGGTGCAGTGCAAAGTGTGCGAGCCGAAGCAAGGCGAGGCATTGCCTCTCTCGGGAAGCACAAGGGGTGAGGGAGTTCCCTTTCCTAGTCAAAGAAAGGGGTGACAGACGGCACCTGGAAAATCAGGTCACTCCCACGCTAATACTGAGCTTTTCGGACTGGCTTAAAAAATGGCGCACCAGGGGATTATATCCCGCACCTGGCTTGGAGGGTCCTTCGCCCACGGAGTCTCGCTGATTGCTAGCACAGCAGTCTGAGATCAAATTGCAAAGTGGCAGTGAGGCTGGGGGAGGGACGCCCACCATTGCCCAGGCTTGCTTAGGTAAACAAAGCAGCTGGGAAGCTCCAACTGGGTGGAGCCCACCACAGCTCCAGGAGGCCTGCCTGCCTCTGTAGGCTCCACCTCTGGGGGCAGGGCACAGACAAACAAAAAGACAGCAGTAACCTCTGCAGACTTAAATGTCCCGGTCTGACAGCTTTGAAGAGAGCAGCGGTTCTCCCAGCACACAGCTGGAGATCTGAGAACAGGCAGACTGCCTCTTTAAGTGGGTCCCTGACCCCTGACCCCCAAGCAGCCTAACTGGGAGGCACCCCCTAGGAGGGGCAGACCGACACCTCACATGGCCGGGTCCTCCTCTGAGACAAAACTTCCAGAGGAAGGATCAGACAGCAGCATTCGTGGTTCATGAAAATCTGCTGTTCTGCAGCCACCGCTGCTGATACCCAGGCAAACAGGGTCTGGAGTGGACCTCTAGCAAACTCCAACAGACCTGCAGCTGAGGGTCCTGTCTGTTAGAAGGAAAACTAACAAACAGAAAGGACATCCACACCAAAAACCCATCTGTACATCACCATCATCAAAGACCAAAAGTAGATACAACTACAAAGATGGGGAAAAAACAGATCAGAAAAACTGGAAACTCTAAAAAGCAGAGCACCTCTCCTCCTCCAAAGGAACGCAGTTCCTCACCAGCAATGGAACAAAGCTGGACAGAGAATGAATTTGACGAGTTGAGAGAAGAAGGCTTCAGACGATCAAACTACTCCGAGCTACAGGAGGAAATTCAAACCAAAGGCAAAGAAGTTAAAAACTTTGAAAAAAATTTAGACGAATGTATAACTAGAATAACCAATACAGAGAAGTGCTTAAAGGAGCTGATGGAGCTGAAAGCCAAGGCTCGAGAAATACGTGAAGAATGCAGAAGCCTCAGGAGCCGATGGGATCAACTGGAAGGAAGGGTATCAGTGATGGAAGATGAAATGAATGAAATGAAGTGAGAAGGGAATTTTAGAGAAAAAAGAATAAAAAGAAACAAACAAAGCCTCCAAGAAATATGGGACTATGTGAAAAGACCAAATCTGCATCTGATTGGTGTACCTGAAGGTGACGGGGAGAATGGAACCAAGTTGGAAAACACTCTGCAGGAGGTTATCCAGGAGAACTTCCCCAATCTAGCAAGGCAGGCCAACATTCAGATTCAGGAAATACAGAGAACACCACAAAGATGCTCCTCGAGAAGAGCAACTCCAAGACACATAATGGTCAGATTCACCAAAGTTGAAATGAAGGAAAAAATGTTAAGGGCAGCCAGAGAGAAAAGTCGGGTTACCCACGAAGGGAAGCCCATCAGACTAACAGCAGATCTCTTGGCAGAAACTCTACAAGCCAGAAGAGATTGGGGGCCAATATTCAACATTCTTAAAGAAAAGAATTTTCAACCCAGAATTTCATATCCAGCCAAACTAAGCTTCATAAGTGAAGGAGAAATAAAATACTTTACAGACAAGCAAATGCTGAGAGATTTTGTCACCACCAGACCTGCCCTAAAAGAGCTCCTGAAGGAGGCACTAAACATGGAAAGGAACAACCGGTACCAGCCACTGCAAAATCATGCCAAATTGTAAAGACCATCGAGGCTAGGAAGAAACTGCATCAACTAACGAGCAAAATAACCAGCTAACATCATAATGACAGGATCAAATTCACACATAACAATATTAACTTTAAATGTAAATGGACTAAATGCTCCAAATTAAAAGACACAGACTGGCAAATTGGATAAAGAGTCAAGACCCATCAGTGTGCTGTGTTCAGGAAACCCATCTCACGTGCAGAGACACACATAGGCTCAAAATAAAAGAATGGAAGAAGATCTACCAAGCAAATGGAGAACAAAAAAAGGCAGGGGTTGCAATCCTAGTCTCTGATAAAACAGACTTTAAACCGACAAAGATCAAAAGAGACAAAGAAGGCCATTACATAATGGTAAGGGGATCAATTCAACAAGAAGAGCTAACTATCCTAAATATATATGCACCCAATACAGGAGCACCCAGATTCATAAAGCAAGTCCTGAGTGACCTACAAAGAGACTTAGACTCCCACACAATAATAATTGGAGACTTTAACACCCCACTGTCAACATTAGACAGGTCAATGAGACCGAATGTTAACAAGGATACCCAGGAATTGAACTCAGCTCTGCACCAAGCAGACCTAATAGACATCTATAGAACTCTCCACCCCAAATCAACAGAATATACATTTTTTTCAGCGCCACACCAACCTATTCCAAAATTGACTACATAGTTGGAAGTAAAGCACTCCTCAGCAAATGTAAAATAACAGAAATTATAACAAACTGTCTCTCAGACCACAATGCAATCAAACTAGAACTCAGGATAAAGAAACTCACTCAAAACCGCTCAACTATATGGAAACTGAACAATCTGCTCCTGAATGACTACTGGGTACATAACGAAATGAAGGCAGAAATAAAGATGTTCTTTGAAACCAACAAGAACAAAGACACAACATACCAGAATCTCTAAGACACATTCAAAGCAGTGTGTAGAGGGAAATTTATAGCACTAAATGCCCACAAGAGAAAGCAGGAAAGATCCAAAATTGTCACCCTAACATCACAATTAAAAGAACTAGAAAAGCAAGAGCAAACACATTCAAAAGCTAGCAGAAGGCAAGAAATAACTAAAATCAGAGCAGAACTGAAGGAAATAGAGACACAAAAAACCCTTCAAAAATTAATGAATCCAGGAGCTGGTTTTTTGAAAGCATCAATAAAATTGATAGACTGCTAGCAAGACTAATGAAGAAAAGAGAGAAGAATCAAATAGACGCAATAAAAATGATAAAGGGGATATCACCACTGATCCCACAGAAATACAACCTACCATCAGAGAATACTACAAACACCTATACGCAAATAAACTAGAAAATCTAGAAGAAATGGACAAATTCCTCGACACATACACCCTCCCAAGACTACACCAGGAAGAAGTTGAATCTCTGAATAGACCAATAACAGGCTCTGAAATTGTGGCAATAATCAATAGCTTACCAACCAAAAAGAGTTCAGGACCAGATGGATTTACAGCCGAATTCTACCAGAGGTACAAGGAGGAAGTGGTACCATTTCTTCTGAAACTATTCCAATCAATAGAAAAAGAGGGAATCCTCCCTAACTCATTTTATGAGGCCAGCATCATCCTGATACCAAAGCCAGGCAGAGGCACAACCAAAAAACAGAATTTTAGACCAATATCCTTGATGAATATTGATGCAAAAATCCTCAATAAAATACTGGCAAACCAAATCCAGCAGCACATCCAAAAGCTTATCCACCATGATCAACTTGGCTTCATCCCTGGGATGCAAGGCTAGTTCAATATATGAAAATCAATAAATGTAATCCAGCATATAAACAGAACCAAAGACAAAAACCACATGATTATCTCAATAGATGCAGAAAAAGCCTTTGACAAAATTCAACAACCCTTCATGCTAAAAACTCTCAATAAATTAGGTATTGATGGGACATATCTCAAAATAATAAGAGCTATCTATGACAAACCCACAACCAATATTATACTGAATGGGCAAAAACTGGAAGCATTCCCTTTGAAAACGGGCACAAGACAGGGATGCCCTCTCTCACCACTCCTATTCAACATAGTGTTGGAAGTGCTGGCCAGGGCAATCAGGCAGGAGAAGGAAATAAAGGGCATTCAATTAGGAAAAGAGGAAGTCAAATTGTCCCTGTTTGCAGATGACATGATTGTATATCTAGAAAACCCCATTGTCTCAGCCCAAAATCTCCTTAAGCTGATAAGAAACTTCAGCAAAGTCTCAGGATACAAAATCAATGTACAAAAATCACAAGCATTCTTATACACCAATAACAGACAGAGAGCCAAATCATGAGTGAACTCCCATTCACAATTGATTCAAAGAGAATAAAATACCTAGGAATCCAACTTACAAGGGACATGAAGGACCTCTTCAAGGAGAACTACAAACCACTGCTCAAGGAAATAAAACAGGATACAAACAAATGGAAGAACATTCCATGCTCATGGGTAGGAAGAATCAATATCGGGAAAATGGCCATACTGCTGAAGGTAATTTATAGATTCAATGCCATGCCCATCAAGCTACCAATGACTTTCTTCACAGAATTGGAAAAAACTACTTTAAAGTTCATATGGAACCAAAAAAGAGCCCGCATCGCCAAGTCAATCCTAAGCCAAAAGAACAAAGCTGGAGGCATCATGCTACCTGACTTCCAACTATACTACAAGGCTACAGTAACCAAAACAGCATGGTACTGGTACCAAAACAGAGATATAGATCAATGGAACAGAACAGAGCTCTCAGAAATAATGCTGCATATCTACAACTATCTGATCTTTGACAAACCTGAGAAAAACAAGCAATGGGGAAAGGAGTTCTTATTTAATAAATGGTGCTGGGAAAACTGGCTAGCCATATGTAGAAAGCTGAAACTGGATCCCTTCCTTACACCTTAAACAAAAATTAATTCAAGATGGATTAAAGACTTACATGTTAGACCTAAAAGCATAAAAACCCTAGAAGAAAACCTAGGCAATACCATTCAGGACATAGGCATGGGCAAGGACTTCATGTCTAAAACACCAAAAGCAATGGAAACCAAAGCCAAAATTGACAAATGGGATCTCATTAAACTAAAGGTCTTCTGCACAGCAAAAGAAACTACCATCAGAGTGAACAGGCAACCTACAAAATGGGAGAAAATTTTTGCAACCTACTCATCTGACAAAAGGCTAATATCCAGAATCTACAATGAACTCAAACAAATTTACAAGAAAAAACCAAACAACCCCATCAAAAAGTGGGCAAAGGACATGAACAGACACTTCTCAAAAGAAGACATTTATGCAGCCAAAAAACCACATGAAAAAATGCTCACCATCACTGGCCATCAGAGAAATGCAAATCAAAACCACAATGAGATAGCATCTCACACCATTTAGAATGGGAATCATTAAAAAGTGAGGAAACAACAGGTGCTGGAGAGGATGTGGAGAAATAGGATCATTTTTACGCTGTTGGTGGGACTGTAAACTAGTTCAACCATTGTGGAAGTCAGTGTGGCGATTCCTCAGGGATCTAGAACTGGAAATACCATTTGACCCAGCCATCCCATTACTGGGCATATACCCAAAGGATTAGAAATCATGCTGCTATAAAGACACATGCGTATGTATGTTTATTGCAGCACTATTCACAATAGCAAAGACTTGGAACCAACCCAAAAGACCAACAATGATAGACTGGATTAAGAAAATGTGGCACATATACACCATGGAATACTATGCAGCCAGAAAAAATGATGAGTTCATGTACTTTGTAGGGACATGGATGAAATTGGAAATCATCATTCTCAGTAAACTATCGCAAGGACAAAAAACCAAACCCTGCATGTTCTCACTCATAGGTGGGAATTGAACAATGAGAACACATGGACACAGGAAGGGGAACATCACACTCTGGGGACTATTGTGGGGTGGGGGTAGGGGGGAGGGATAGCATTAGGAGATATACCTAATGCTAAATGACAAGTTAATGGGTGCAGCACACCAGCATGGCAAATGTATACATATGTAACTCACCTGCACATTTTGCACATATACCCTAAAATTTAAAGTATAATAATAATAAAATAAAATAAAAAGAAAAAGAAAATAAATAAAAAGAAAAATATGGAATGGAAATTATGGATAAAATAAAATGCATTTAACCAATCACAAAAAAAAGATCCAATTATAAGGCAATGTACCAATGTTACATATTATTGCTTTTTCTTGCTGCTATACTAGATTTGGTAACAACAACAATACCCCACTGAAATTTGAATGACTATATCTGAATTAGGTAAGCTTAGTCAATCCAAAGTGGTTATTAACTTTAATTAAAAATTATTATCTTTATCATTGTTAAAACTAGAATTTGTAGACCACTTACTGCATGCCAGACACTCTTAACCTCTTTTCATCAGGATCTCATTTAATTCTTTAGATATACCCATGAGATGAGATACTTTTCCTGTTTTTACATTTGAGAAGTATGGGATCTTCTGTAAGTTTATCTGGGAACCAGGACATGGACAAAGGAGAGGACAAGGGAAAAGCAGAGGAAGGCATTGGCCAGAGGCAGCCTGAAAGGCCAAACTCTACGATCCAAAGGGGCTAATTGAAGAGTCTACCCAAGGAATGGGTGGGCAGCACAATGGTTAAGTTGTTAGATGTGTTCTGTCAAGGGAGAGACTCTGCTCATGAAATATCTAGTTGCAAGGAGCCCAAGGCTCAATGAAAAGTGGCCTAAGCTGAATGGAGTTTATACTGTCACTTAACAGCAAGTCCAGAGAGAGAGTGATTCCATGGTTAATTAGACTGCATGACTATGTCATCAAAGGCCCAGGTGTTTTACATCCTTCTGTTCTGCCATTCTCAGAATGTCTCCCCTTTCTCCCACCATCCATCGCCAAATTGCTGGATGGTTGTAGTAGTTTCTAGAATTTCATGCAGAAATTCCACACCTAACAAAGAAAACTGCATTTCCTCCCAGGTGTCTGTCTTTACTTATTATGAAGAAAAACTCTTCCAGAATTCCTAAGATTATCCCTCAGGTTCCATTTGTTAGGGCTGGGTTACATAACCATGCCCAAATCAATCCATGGCAAGGATAGAGGAATTAATATAATTCGCTTAGACTAACCAATATCACCTTTTTGGAGCAGAGGGAGGGTTTTTTTCTGCCCCCCCGCCACCTGAGGGAGGGACATCTAGACAAACACTGAGGCTCTACTTGCAGTGAAGAAGTGTGTGTGTGCACGTGCAAGTATGAGCTTTGGAGAGGCAAATGACAGCGTCTTCCCCAAGGAGGCTGCTGGCTGTGTCTCCCTGGAAAGCAATGAGAAGAGAGGGAATTTTCTTGGAATTACATAAATAAAAATTAGGCTGCACTAAACTCTCCAAGCCGGAGGTGTCTCATCTCTCCCTGAGCACTTTCATTTTCCTATCTATAGGTCATTTTACCTGCAACCTTCTCCCTGCCTGGTCTGAATCAGGCCTGGCTCCAATGCCACCTTCCTTATGACCACTGTAAGCTTTCACCAATCCCTATAGCTGGTCCTTAGAGCCCTTGCTCTCCAGACCTTTATTTTCTGAACTGTTTTGATAATGGAATTCTCTGCCTACATCTTTTTTGAAGGAATACCTACTGACACAATGGAACCCAGTTTAAGAAATGCTAATGTAAACAATTCATTCAGCAAGAATAATTATTTAATAATAGAAAAACATAGCCAAAAAGACCATTTTGGAAAAAGAGCATGCCCTCCTAAATATTCTAAATATTCCTGTTTTTTTTTTCAGTTCCTACCCAAAAAGCTGCTCTTTGTCTTCCCTCTGACACCAGAAAAGCAAAACCTTGCTGGCTCCTTCCCCAGGGTGCATCCCTGTGACCATCCCCAGTGACACCACTGTCTTGGCAGGCACTAAACATGATGGAGCCCATCCTTTCTTATTCGGGTGGTGGCGGGGGTGGGCGGAGCAGCCTAATATTAAACAGGGCTACCTCTAGTCCTGAAATGAATGATGGCAAAGAGCCCAGCATTAAAGACATAAAAAAGCTGCAGGTTTTCAGAAACTTGCCAGCAACCCTCTGAAACAGGAAGAGGATACTTAGGGCTGTCCTGCTAACTCTCAACTGTGGGCCTTATGATCAGGTCTGAGGCTACCTGGATGCTAAACCTCCAGGCTTGGAGCTGACTCCGAGTGCACCAGGCTAAGAAGCCGCCTGAGATTCTGGAGAGCGCTGATGGGCAAAATCCCAAGATAACCCCTCCATCTGCAGGAGCAGAAGGGGGTTATAAATGTCATTCCTTTTCTAGGAGATGTGATATCTGACTCCATTAGACTTCCAGGGGAGCTAAAAACAAACAAACAAAAACGAAAGGGCTTAGGATAATGGAATAGGATCAGGGTGGCCACCTCGATGGTGTCGGGTAGCTTTTCCCAGGCACCCTGTGTTCCAGGGCCCAAGCTTGGCTGGGACTTAGAACTATCCTGTTCAAATGTGGAAGGAACTGGAAGAAGAGTTTTAAACTCTGCTGCTTTCAAAATAGGCTTTTGGGTTTCTCAAGTCAGACCCTTTAGTTGTACAGTTGTGGATGAAAAGCCATTATGAACAACAAATACAATTAAAACAAAATCTTCATATTTAAACAAGTGATAAACAGTCAAGCCTCAGCCAATGGCCTGCTCGTGTCAAGGAGTCTTTGATACCATCAAAGTTTCTATCCAATAGAATGTTGGGGATCATCTCTTGAAGTTTGTGGTGATGAGAGTCAAGTCTAGGACATAGAACTCTAAATTTTGTCTTTCAATGGGAACGTATTTATCAAGTTCTATGTGCTCAATCACAAAAGAAGAGTCTCCTATTTTTTTCAAAACTTAACATCACCACAAACATATGACAAGTTAAACAATCTAAATAATAGAACAAGAGCTCATCAGAAGTCTGGAGGCATTATTTGAGAAATTACAATGTATATGTGTTAAGACATAGACAGGTACAATTGCAATAAGGTGTCAGTGAAGGCTTTTGAGAGGAGGTGGGACTTGATCTGGGGCTTACATGTGGAAGACTCTGGGTAGATGAAGGGGGAGAGAAAGGAGGGATATTAAGAAAATTGTAAGGAATGGTCATGTGTGATCAGTATTTCTTCATATGTGAGTGTTCATTTATTCATGTGCTCAGACCCTTGTAATCACCTGCCTGAAAATCATTATCATTATGGTCTCCATTTCCTTGCTGTTCTAAAAGATAATTTTTAGAACAGCTTTATTTAAGTGTAACCAAAATACAATAAATTGCACACATTTAAAGTCTATAATTTAACAAGTTTTGGCCCGGCATGGTGGCTCACACATGTAATCCAGGCACCTTGGGAGGCCAAGATGGGAGGATAGTTTGAGCCCAGGAGTTCAAGACCAGCCTGGGTAACAAAGGGAAACCCTGTCTCTATGAAAATTTTAAAAATTAGCCAGGCATGTTAGTGTACACCTATGGGCCCAGCTACTGGGGAGGCTGAGGTAGGAGGATTGTTTGGGTCTGGGAGGTCAAGCCTGTAGTGAGCTGTGATCGTGCCATTGTACTCCAGCCTGGGCAACAGAGAGAGACTTTGTCTCCAAAAAATAAAATAAAATAGTACAAATTTGATAAGTTTTGACATATGTATACAACTCTGAAACAATTACTACAGTCCATATGGTGAACAGATCTATCACCCCTGAAAAGTTCTAATATTCTTTTCAAAAAGCAAAGCTAGATATGTGGCTTCAAGAGACTCATTCTACTTGGATTCTAAGAACCAATTCCTCTCCCTTCTCTGACATGACAGCCCCTTCCTCTTCCTCCGCAGAATGTAGATTTCATGTTTTAATAATAATCATAAGAGCTAAACTTCACGGAGGGCATTTGGCAGCCTGGAATTCTGCTTATTTCTTTATTATTCCTAAAGATAATCCCAGCGAGGTGCATACTAACTTTATTCCCATTTCAGAGAAAGAGAAAGTAAGCCTTAACAAGGCCAGGTGCTTGCCAGGTCTAACAGTAGACAGCAGATCCGTGGTTCTATCTCAAGTCAGCCTGCCTCTGAGGCATAAACTCTTACGTATGAACCCTGAGACCTTTATAAACCTTTTCTAGGACAGAAGATCCTGCCTGCCTGGCACACAGGAAGGAGAAAACTGAGGATTAGATCTATAATCATTGAATCCTGACCACGCATCATCCAGTGAAGTCAGGTTGGCTCATTCAGCTTTCAAAGGTTAGGTCATATCAATGTACATTCCCATCAACAGTGTACAAGGGTTCCCCTTTCTCCACATCCTCGCCAACACTTGTTATCTTTTGTCTTTCTGTTAGAAATAGTCATTCTAACAGTTGTAAGGTGATATCTCACTGTGTGTGTGTGTGTGTGTGTTTTGGAGATGGAGTCTTGCTCTGTCACCCAGGCTGGAGGGCAGTGGCGTGATCTAGGCTCACTGAAGCCTCTGTCTTCCAGATTCGAGCAATTCTTGTGCTTCAGCCACCCGAGTAGCTGGGACTACAGGTGTGTGCCACCATGACTGGCTAATTTTTGTATATATTTTTTATTTTTAGTAGAGATAGGGTTTCACCATATTGGCCAGGCTGGTCTCGAAATCCTGGCCTCAAGTAATGCCCCTGTCTCAGCCTCCCAAAGTGCCGGGATGACAGGTGTGAGCCACTACCCCCAACCCTCATTGTGATTTTGGTTTACATTTCCTGGATGATTAATCTGTCCTCTCAATAAAGAAAATGTGATGTGGAGTGTGTGTGTGTGTGTGTATGTGTGCATAATGGAATATCCCTTAACCTTTAAAAAGAAGAAAATCCTGTCATTTGTAACAACATTGAAGAACCTGGAGGACCTTATGCTAAGTGAAATAAACCAGATGCAGTAAAACAGATATTGCATAATCTCACTCATAAGTGAAATTTAAATAGTCAAATTCATAGAAGTAGAGAGTAGAATGGTGGCTACTGGGGCTGGGGTTTTTCAGTTACATCTCAATGAAGTTGGGGAAAAAAGTTATGACTTCTTCCCTTCTGTTTCCTATAAAAGAGCTTCAGTGGTCCTGAGTGAGGACAGTGGTTAGGTTCCTTGGTGCACTGCTACCCTGTGATCCCAATTAGTCACCCAATCCTTTTGCTGAAACTCAACCAAGACTCTTCATACCTGACAGAAGAACACTTCCTAGAAAGAAGACAAAAGATGGGTGTCTCTTGCTCTAAAAATCTCCCCTCTGGCCTGTACCACACTTGGGAATGAGGACTCTGTTCTGAATTCTCTGTATAAATGTCCTGTCAAGCTGTTTATACTCACAGTGCGTTTTCTTGGCTTCCCCTTCTCTGGTAATTGCCCCCATTCAGGAACCTTTGAAGGGATAAAAGCCAGATTGCAGAAACACACCAGTGTTTATCACGAATGACTTTGTAGGAGATTCCTGCAACAGAAAGGGGCAGGTCCTTTTCTTCAGAAGCCAACTCTTTGCTGCCTCGGTTCTGGGGCTGACTCTTGCTTCTTCACCAGCTTCCTTTGAACTGGGGGCTTCTGATTCATAGGAGATGGATGATTCCTATGCATGGGCTCTGAAAACTTCTATGAAGTTGCAGCTCATGACATGAAATGCTGTATTGGGTGACTGTTTTTTTGATTGCGTGTTTCTGCATCCCATCCTCCAAGCCCTCCCAATGCCTCATTCATCCTCAGAATAGTAATCTCTCCCCTACTCCTTCTTCCCAGCACATTCACTCCTGTGCTTTGATGTTTCTTTGTTAAAATGCTGCAGATAAAAATACTCAAGGAGGGTGTTTAAGAATATGTATTTAAAAAAGCACTGTGTCAGAAGGAGCCTTCTGTCAAGGAAAATACTACATGTACAAGAATAGCTAGGATACAAAAGAAAATGTGAAGAGTTCCTAAGAGAGACTCAATGTAACATGCATGCTCAAAGGAGGGAGAGATGGTACCTAACTGGGAACATTAGGGGGCATGTGTTAATTAAACATGGTTCGGACATGATGTTATTTTGTCTTTGTGATAATCCCATTAGGTATGTAAACTGAAGCCTACACAGTGAACAAGCAGAGGAGTGGGGATTTGAACCCTGCAATGGTGGCTCTTAACCACAAGCCATACTGCAGGAGTGGCATTGGAGCTGGCATTTGAGAGATGAACAGGCTGATTTGTGGGGTTGGGCGAGGGCATTCCCAGTTTGAAAAACAGCAGGAAAATAGTAAAAGAAATATGGTAGGGAAATTGCTAAAAGCATCCCTAGGGAAATACATCCATCCATCCATCCATCCATCCATCCATCCATCCATCCATCCATCCTTCCACTTATTCAACAAATATTTGTTGAATGGCTGCATATACCAGGTACTGTTAGGCTCCTTATCAGTGAACGAAGATTCCCTGCCCTCAAAGAGCTTACATCCTAGTATGGAGAGTCTGATAATAAAAGTAAGTATAGTATGTTAGAAGTTGTAGAAATAGCAAAATGCAGCTGGGTGGGGAGAGATTGGAGATAAGGTGGGGACAGGCAGCAGTTTAGAATATGAGTTGGGGGTACAGGCCCAGCACTCAACAGCTCTCTTCCTCTGACTCTCCCTTGTCCTATTTTCCTCCATCTGTCTATCCATCTGTCACACCAGACTCAGAAGCCATGACATTTTTGAGGTGGCATCTTAGGATAAAATTCTTCCTGCCGCATTGACAATCCCAAGCTGCTGAGAACAATCCTTCCACCAGCCCGGGAGGCACTGCAACCCCAGGAGGTTGTGATCGGGGCACAGGGCTGAGCGTGGTGGCTGATGTTTCCTGCTCCCCAGGCCAAGTCGGGGTTTGCTGTCTTCCTGTTTACCACATCCCACTCCACCTCCCTCCATACCAGAGGGTCAGCTGCTGGGACAAGGTCTGGTGTGAGGCCTCCATGAGCTTGTGCAGCCAATAGCTTTGCTGCAAAATGACCTTCCAGCTCAGAGGAGGCATTGAAAGAATGCAGAGTGTGACTCCAGACGGGGAGTGCAGAATTCCACTCAAGAAATACAACCATCCCCAGCACCCTGGCCTGGATTCCGAAGTAAACAATCCAGACGGAGAGTAGCACATGGAGGGCATGCGTGGAGAAAGATGCTATCTCTGAGCAGGGACTCTGTCTCTTGGAGTGACATTAGAAAACCCAAAAGCAAAGCCACTCCAGGGAAGGGGTAGGGGTCAACTCACAGAGTTGGGGGCTGTTTCTAACAGCTCAGTAACAAGGCTGTGGAGTTCCTTGTTTTGGGGCCATACAAGTAGCATGTGAGTGCACAGGGGATTGAGGCAAGAGGGGATGACATTTTTGAATCTTTGTCACCTAATGGCACCAAAGCATCTCCTCCTCCTGACCTCCAACAAACTGATGTCAGATCACAGGTATCTATCCATGCTGCGTCCACCCTTGCACGTTTCTTTTCAGTAGGCCCTGTTGATCCTGCCCCACGTGTTTTCCAGCAAGATTTTGTGACTTTTTTTTTTCAGGGGAGGAGATGTAGGAGAGCTCACAGGATGCTAGGAGCTGGGTGAGATGATGTTGAGGTTAGGTGTTGAAAACCCAAAACACTAAAGGCCTTTCTTAGAGGTTAATTTCAAACACCCAAAGCCCACTTAGACGGGTTTAAATGAAAACAAGGGGGCGATGAGGACATATGTGTGGAGTTGGGCAGAGGCATCTCCATACCTGGGCCAGAGCTGGGCTTCAGCAGGGCCTGGAATGGGATGCTGTGAAGCAAGCCCACTCTGAAGGCTTCTCGGCACCTCTGTCTCTTCCTTCTCTCTGCATACTGGCTTGCTCGCTTTCCCACGCACATGCAGACCCCGTCCTAATGTCACACGATGTCCAGTTCTCACGAGAGACACTGACCAGGGTTTCTGGATCCCAATTCCAGATTCCTGGGCGACAGATTTGGCCCACCTGAAGTCAGCATTTTACCCTTTCTTTCATTAGATGGCGACAAGCAGTTTTGTTAAATTACAAAAATGGCCACAGAAGTCCTCAGATAGGGGAGGTGAGGTATAGGAGGAGGAAGGGAGGCAGTTTTCAGAGAAAGTGATTTTGCTTGGCAGATATTCCAGAAAATGCCTATTACAAGGGCCTCAATAACTGGACAAATGTTTCACAGAATTAAACAAATCTGGCACTGCATCAATTAGAACACAACGTTGGCTGCTCTAATGCAGACCCTACTTTAAAGAAGACGGTTGTTTATTTCACTTTCCTTTAACAGTTGTGGCATAAGCAGACCAGCTATGGGAGGGAGCATGTACAGTGCACAGCCTCTGCAGTGGCTTCCCAGACCTCTCTTCCTGGTGTTCATGGCCTTGCATAATCACCTCACATGTGGGTGGGACCTTCTAACCAACTTTATGTGGCAGAAGTGATAAGACATCAATGTCCAGCTGGGGTTCGAGGGCTCCAGCAGTCACACCAATGACCTTGGAAGTGGATCCTCCCCAACTTGAGCATTGACCTACAGCAGCCCTGGCCAATGGCTTGATTGCATCCTGGTGAGAAACCCTGAGCCAGGGGACCCAGTAGAGCCATGCTCAGATTCCAGACTAAAAGAAACTGTGAGATCATAAATGTTTTTATAAGTTGCTACATTTTAGGATAGATTATTACAGAGAAATAGAATACTAATACAGGGTATAAGGTTTCTTCCATCTTGTTTCATTGCCACCCTTGGATATTGCCCTCTTCTACTTGGTCCAACATGACCCTGGCCCATGCCTGCCTCCCAGCCAGCAGGAAGGGGGAAAAGGAATGGGAGGGCACATCTCTTGTTTTTCAGAACATAACGTGGAAGTTGCACATATTGCTTCCACTCACATCTTATTGGCCAGAACTTGATGCATGCACACCTGCAGCTAACAAGTAGGATTGAAGAGTTTGCCTTGTGCCCAACAGAAGATCAGGGCTTCTATTACAATAGAAGAACAGGAGAATGCGTAGTGGGAGAGAATCAGCAGTCTCTGCTGCAAACAGCAATGCTGCGGATGTTTGTTTGGTTTGTGAATGTGATGAGATTGTAGCCACATTTCTATGGCCCATAGAGACTGGGATACATAGAGCATCATAAAGAGTCCAAGAAGGGGAGAGATGAAGGATACCTCCATAGACTTAGTACAGAATCTGCACAGCAAGTGACAAATACATGTTCGCAGGATGAATTAGTGAACAGAAACCCAGGCCCTGTTTGTTATTTCTTCAGGGTCATACCAACTGTTTGCAGCCGAGCTTATTATCAACCCTGGGGCTTCTGCCTCCCAGCCCAGAGCTCCCTCTGCTTCTAAAGGACAACTGTAAAGTATTTATTTTGGGTAGGACTAAATGTGCAGTATGAAAATGAGGAGAGAATGACAAACAGCAAAGGGCCTCGTGACAATCACTTGCAGTCCTGGCATATTTTTCCTGCCAGGCCAAAATGGCTCGGTTTCTAGCACCTAGTGAGTATTACGCCAGCTTATACATCACCATGAGCTCATCCTATGCCATATCATCTGTGAGCGTTCAAGACATTTGTCTTGCCCCTTGTCTTATAGCATACTCAAAAGTCGGCTCAAAATGAATTGAAGATGTAAATGTAAGACCTGATATCATAAAAGTCCTAGAAGAAAACATAAAGGAAAAGCTCCTTGACATTGGCTTCAGCAATGGTTTTTTGAACATCATACCAAAAACTCAGACTACATCAAACTAAAAGTGGGGCTACATCAAACTAAAAGTTTCTTACAGCATAGGAAACAACCACATTAAAAAGCAACCTATGAATTGGGAAAAAATATTTATAAATCATGTATCTATCTGTTCAGGGGTTAATATCCAAAATATATAAGGAGCCCGTGCACCTCAGTAGCAAAAAAAAAAAAAAAAAAAAAAAAAGACCTAATTAAAAAATGCGCAAAGGACCTGAATAGACATGTCCCCAAAGATCACATAAAAATGGCCAACAAGTATATGAAAAGGTGCTCAGCATCACTAATCATCAGGGAAATACAAATCAGAACCACAAAGAGATGTCATTCCATGCCTGTTAGGATGGCTATCATAAAAAATGCAGGAGATATCAAATGTTGTTAAAGATGTGAAGAAAAGGGAACCCTTGTACACTGTTGGTGGGAATGTAAATTGATAGAACCATTATGCAAAACAACATGGAAGTTCCTAAAAACAATTAAAGCTAGGACTACCATATGACACAGCAATCCCTCTTCTGAGTTGAAACCCAAATGAAATCAGCACCTAATAGAGACATCTGCACTCCCACATTCACTGCAGCATTATTCCCAATGGCTATGATATAAAAATAATGGAAGTGTCCATCAACAGGTGAATACACAAATAAATTGTAATACACACACACATTATTCAGTCTTGAAAAAGGCTTGAAAGAGGAGATCCTGCCATTTGTGACATGGATGAACCTGGACGACATTACGGTAAGTGAAATAAGCCAGACACAGAAAGACAAATACTGTATGATCTCATTCATATGTGGAATCTTTTAAAAAAGAGTTGGACACATGGTAACAAAGACTAGATTGGTGGTTACTAGGAGTAAAGGGGAGGACATGAGGTACAAAGTTGAAGTTAGGTAGGATGAAAAAGTCTAGAGATCTAATGCAAAGCATGAGGACTGTAGTTAATAATATTGAAGTGTATACTGAAAATTTGCTAACAGAGTAAATTTTAGGTGCTTCTTAGCACCAGAAAAAGTAAGTAACTATATGAGATGAGGATATGCTAATTTGCTTAACTATGATAACCATTTTACTATGTAGTATATCAAAACATCATGTTGTACACCTTAAATATACACAATAGAAAAGTAAAACCTAGAAACAATCTAAATTTCCAACAATAGAGGGACAACGCTTATTTGTATTATGTCACATTCATAAAATGTAATGGTATGCAGCTACATAAAAGAATAAAAAGTACGTATATGCTGATAACAACAACAACAAAAAACCAAGAGTGGTAGCCGGGGCTTGTGGCTACTACCTTAGTAGTGATTAAGAGCTTTGAGTTTGGCATCAGACCTCCTGTGTTTAGAGCCTGGTTTTGCCATCAGCTGTGAGGTTTGGCAGATAACATGCTGAGCTTGTTTCCCAAATGGCAAAGTAGGGATAATAATACAGGTAATCATGTATGTAAAAGCACTTAGCACAGATCCAGCAAGTAGAAATGCCAACTTAATGTGCGTTATTACTGTTATAGTCGTTGGAAGGCTTAATGTTGAAAACTGGTGGTCTGATGGTGTCAGGCTGTTATAGACCAAATTGTGTTCCCCACCAAATGTATATGTTGAAGCTCTAACCCCCAGGGTAACTATATTTGGAGACAGTATTGTTAAGGAGGTAATTAAGCTTACATGAGGTCATTAGAGTGGGATCTTAATCCAACAAGACTGGTGTCTATGTAAGAAGAGGATGAGACACCAGGAGTCCTTGCACACAGAGAAGAAGCCACATGAAGACACACTGAGAAGGCGGCTGTCTGCAAGCCAAGGAGGGAAACCTCGCTAAAAACCAACCCTGCCAGCATCTTGATTTGGGTTTCCAGCCTCCAGAACTGTAAGAAAGTAAATTTCTGTTGTTTAAGCCACCAGTCTGCAGTACTCTGTTAAGACAGCCATAGCAAACTAATATACAGGCAATGAGGATCTGCTATTTAGGCCAATGGTGTATCAGAATCACCTAGAAGGATTGTTAAACATGGATTGCTGGGTCCTGCCCTCATGGTATCTCCTTCAGTAGATCTGAGCAGAGTCTAGAATCTGTGTATCTATCTATCTATCTATCTATCTATCTATCTATCTATCTATCTATCATCTATCTATCTATCTATCATCTATCATCTATCTATCTATCTATCATCTATCATCTGTCTATCTATCTATCTATCTATCTATCTATCTATCTATCTATCTATCTATCATCTATCTATCTGTCTATCATCTATCTATCTATTTTGAGATGGAGTCTTGCTCTGTTGCCCAGGCTGGAGTGCCCTGGCTCGATCCCAGCTCACTACAACCTCTGTTTTCCGGGTTCAAGTGAAAGAATCTATATTTTTAAGAGGTTACAATCTGAGAACCACACTTTGAGAACCCCTGATTTAGACCATGTCCATCCTTAGCCAAATCGTTCCCTTTTTTATTTCTTTAAAGAAAATCAGGAGCACACAAAATAGGTAATTTCACCTTGGTCTTAAGCATTGTCCTGAGGTTTTCCAAGATGACAAAGGAGCAGGTCAGCTTTTAGCCCTTTGCCTCAATAGCAGAAGCTCTAACACTGTGGAAAAAGAAATGCCAACTCCTAAACTTTTGTGGAAAGGAAGGGACCGCCACTTTACTCTTCCTCCTGTTGCCAGCCACATGTTCCTTAGCAGGAGAACTCGCCATCATTTTGCTGGGACTTCAAAGGAAGGCCTGTCTGCCAAATGTCTGCACGTGATGAGTGTGATAGTGCATCTGGGAGGCCCTGGAGTTTCTGCAGCATCGAGGCAATTCTCTCACCATGGTGGAATCTGGCACTAGTGTTTCTATGCTGTCCTGAGCCCTGAGCCCTGGGCCCTGGGCAGTCGCCCTCATGGCAATAGAAAGTCTCCTGCAGTTCCTTTATGCAACCTGTACAATACAGCTGTAACTGCTCAAGTCCATGGGCAAGTCTGGATTGCATCTGAAGCACTTCAAGGGGCTCACAGACAAATGTTTTCTGAATGATTGGAGAAAAAGTCCAGCCAGAGGGCTGCTGGAATTGCAGAATGGTTCCTGGTAACTGGTGTCCACCCTTGTCCTTCAGCAACTGGAGTGGGGTGAGCAGGGGGCAGGGCAGGTCTGGAATGGGTCAGCACCATGAGAGCTTTTTGAATGAATGTCTGAAGGGCCATCTTCTCAAATCCACTCAGGACTGGAAACTTTGCTGGTGCTTCCTTTTACATATGTGTAGACATCAGCTATTTGCACTACCTGCAGGTGGCAGCAGAGCCAGCTTCCTGGCTTGAGACTTGTGCAGTCACAATGGGCCCCAAGCTCAGAGGGGTCCACGCCTGGTTTAATGTTCTGTGCTTGCTGTCTTGAAATTCTGAGTAATTTTTGAATGGGCCCTGAATTTCATTTTGCACTGAGCCTCACAAATTATGTAGCTGGTCCTGGGTAGCAGTCTCAACCAAAAAGGAGGAGTAGTGGCCTCAGGGAGGTAATGGATTTTTGATTGTGCTTAATACATCAAGAGAACTTTCAGCTTTGCTATTCTGAAACCCACAGGAACCACCAGTGGGAAGAGATTTCTGCAGTTCACTAACTCCAAGTTAATCCATCCAACTTCTGGCTCCTCAAAAACCTCTTAGTGAGGTTTTGTTGGGTGTAAAGATGAGAATGGTGGGTAGAATCAGGGAGAATATTTTTCCTTTAAGGATCTAATTTCTCAACTAGCAAGCCCTACAAGAAACCTGGCCAGTCTGAGACAATATATTCAGATATTTCTAATGAAACCCAGGAATGGTCCTGCGAAGAGACTGTACGTTTTTCTAGAGCTTGGGTCTTTCCTTATTCCTCTCATAATCCCCACCTAGTACTTGGCACATGGTAGGTGCACCCAATATTTGTTGCTGCTGTTGATAATACTGACAATAAACACCAGTTTCCTCTTCATCTCCTCTGGATTCCCACAGAGCTAGGGCCACATACCAGGGACCCAGAAAGATCCCTTCTAACGAAGTTGCAACTGCTTACTCTACAAATTGCCTCCTCAATACAAACCCCAAACAAACCAAACATTAACCTCCAAGACAAGGCATCAACCCCCAAGCAAACCAAAGCAATCCCTCAAAGATATTTCCAACCCCTCACTCTACTGGTTAGCTGCTGTTACTACAATGACCTTGTGCAACAAACTACCCTCAAACCTAGTGACTTAAAACAACTGCTTCTTCTCATGAATCTGTCAGTGACATTGGGGTTGGTTGAACCAGGTTTGGCTTCTTGGGGAGGCTCTGCTTCAAACTATGGGTCCAGTTGAACTTATGTGGGGAATTGTTCCAAATATGTTCACTTTGGACCCAGAACGAAATGCAGCCACTGTTTAGGGCAAGCTCCTCTCAGGGATTTGGGGGAAGAGAAACAGGGCACATGAATATATGGAAGATCTCTTGGGTCTATGCTCAGATTGTATACTGCTACATCTGTCAACATTCCATTGGCCAAAGCAAGTCACATGACTGAATGCAAAGTCAAGAGGCAGGGTAGTGCTCTCTGCCAAAATAAGGTCAAAGGCAAGGATGTGGCTCTAGAGGTGCAAAGCTGAGGCTAATAATTCAATGCACCACACTAACCCTATTATTAAAGATACTTGTCTATATTCTAGTTATAACATGGGACCATTGTCTCTTATGCATTCAGCATCCACCAAGTATGGAGCAAATGCCAATTGGAATGAAATGGAAACATATATCCCATAGTCCAAAATTATTAAATTTTATCAAGATGCCAGTTTATAAAAAAAATCTCCTAGGGAGAATATTCAAATACAGATACTCTATTTCCAGGTAGCATGACAAAGAGGTCCAGGGCCCAGTTATCTGCATTTTCACAAGCACTTCAGCTAAAACAGGGCCCACATTTTGGATAAACTTACTAGTCGTCAATTATGCCATTAAGTTAATTAATACCAAGATGCTAACAAATTTGGGAAGATCCAGTGAAATTCTTAGAGATGGGTATTTTGTAAACTTCTACACAACTGAGTAACTGCTTATCTCCCCCATCCTTTTCAATTTTGCATTAAATGAGGTACTGGCTGTGTCACTTACACCAGCTTTGCAGTTGGCTTCTGGTCTCTTGGTCTTCTTTCAACACATGTATCTGAGCGTCATCTTTAGAATCTGAACGTTGGTCTCCTATGACTGTGCATAACTGTAGAAGGCATGAATCCATTTTCACCATTCATTAAAATCCTTCTTTTGCTACTTCACTCAGAGTTTTTTGCTGAGTAATCCCAAGTTCCCCTCTTCCAATTGATGGGGTTAAATCACAGCTGACCCCAACCACCATATGCTGCCCCTGGTTCTAGGTTAAGCCACATAAAGTCATCACAATTATTGAGAAGAACTAAATTATTGAGAAGAACTATGTCTCTCCGTCTAGACCAAGCCTCTGTCTGTTGTGTGATAAGCTGGTAGAATAAAAGTCAGGAGCTTCTGGGGCTTATCGTGGCCACTACAGAAGCTAAAGCCACCTGGGAGTGAAGCCAAAGTAAAGGAAAGTAGAGCAAAGGATTTTGGCAACACCTTTGAGTGCCTGAAGCCGACTGTACTTGAAGATGTATCTCCTGGCTCTTTCCATTAGATAAGCCAAAGCCTGGCCCTTATTGTTTAAATTAATTTAAATTTGGTTTCTTTTGGCCAGGCACAGTGGCTCAGGACTGTAATCTTAGCACTTTGGGAGGCTGAAGCAGGCGGATCACCTGGGGTCAGGAGTTCAAGACCAGCCTGGTCAACGGGCGAAACCCCATCTCTACTAAAAAAACACAAAAATTAGCGAAACGTGGCGCAAGCCTATAATGCCAGCTACCTGGGAGGCAGGAGAATCGCTTGAACTTGGGAGGCAGAGGTTGCAGTGAGCTGAGATTGTGCCTTGGCAACGGAGCAAGAGTCTGCTTCAAAAAAAAAAAAAAAAATTGGTTGCTTTTACTTGCAACTGAAAGGGTCCTGACAGATATATCATAGTCGGATATAGAGACCAACAAGACCACTAGCAAGTGAGACTGATTAGAACTGAGCAAAACTCAGAACTCACTGAGGTAGACGCATACACACCCACATACCACAGACTCACCCCCAACACACAGTTTATTCTGGCAACCAGACTGGACTTGGGTACCAAAATTCACTAGTAGCTATTGAGGTACATCTAAGGCAAAATAGATTGATTATAGAAAATGAGTACAGCTATTAAACATATCTGTGTGTTCTAAGTAAGGCCTTATCACACCATTTTAAATCATTCCCTCTTGATTACATCTGCCACAAGAATTATATTTTCTTCCTCTCTCTCAACTCCCACTAGTAACATTTTCAGTGGCTTCTTCCCAGGTATTACATAAAAGGATCTCTCTGAAATATTTTTTTTTTTCTGTTTAGCTGTGATAAAAGGACAGAAGCCTAACTTTGGACAGCAGGAAATAATGCATCACTTTGAACATGTTGTCCTTTTATTATAAATATGACGATATGGCTAGGTGGGATGGTTTCAAAGAGACAGGATGTTACCTTAAACATTTACAAAGCTGTGGTTAAAACAGTCTCCTTAAACTACCTTTTCAACCCACGGAGCTTACATAAATATTTGGCTGCTGGTGACAGGCCTAATAAATCTGTTTAGAATGTTGCAGCAATATTTACTTACAAACTAATGGCATAAGACCACTTTGGCCAATAATTTTAAGAAGGAGAGACGCTACTTTTTAGCACCTTGAATAAATATTTGCAAGACCTATAAAACTAAGATAACCCTGCCTCTTCCCTAAAGCAGTTTGCTACTTTCTACCATGTTCCATCCAAATGCCCCCTTTTAAATGTCACTCGGTTCAGTAGGAAAAGCTCGACCTTCTCCTGAGATGTATTGGAAGACATCAACTAATACCGGGATATAATAGAGACATTCTTCAATTTCCTTATGGTCCAAAGTTCTGCAAGGTACTTTCAGGCTGGAGGAAGAGGAGAACTTCTTACATGAATATTTGAGGGATAAATCTCGTTATGTCTGACCAGGAAGTAAAGGATGCATTCCTGGCTTAACCCGCCACATTATAGGGATTGTAGAACATGCTTGAAACACAAGTAGAAAGAAAGGATGGTGGCTTGTCCGGGTATCCTTTCTCCTGGATAAACTAAAATGGCAACTTAAATGTTTTGAGCAAGCTGTTGAGCAATTGAATGAGTCCTTGTTCTTATGGCATGGAATGAGATGCTATCTGATTTCTCCCTGGCCCTTTTCAAGAGCTGAGTCTCTTCTTGATTGCAAGAGATGATTCCTCAAGGGAAAGATACCAAGAGTGACAAACATCTCTTTCTGAGGGTCGAACAACACAATAAACTCTTGGTTGCCAAATGCATCCGTGGACCATTTTTCACATGTTTAGGTTAAAAAAAATTTAAGAAGCATTTCTTGTTTACTACATGGTAAATAAACAAGGCTGCAAAAAACTCATCCCAAATACAAATACCAGAGAATTCCAAAGTGTTTGTGATTTATATATCACAATTATGCTATCAGGTTTAATTTTAATTTCCAGTAAGTGTTAACTAAACAAGTACTCACAATGTACAAAAAACCCAAGAGTGATTGACTTCTAAAGATAATATTTTTCAAGGTCTCATGTAACAGTTGCTTTTTTTCCAGACTTATAATGAGGCCTCCTGGCCTGAACATTCCTGGGGAAGAAGAACAAAAGAACTTTGCTTTGGTATTTACATTATCTAGGGGTAGAAGAAAAGATGAAGATGACTTTGATGTTCTGAGGAGGATGGGAGATGATTTGCTATTTATCCTTTTTTAGTGCATGGATTCAAACCAGATGGTCCATGCGAAATAGACCGCACTTGAAACCATTTTGCATTAAGTGAGACCATACAGAGAGCCCTCGTTTCCTCTTTGGCGGTAGCTGGTGTGAAGTCAGCCTTCTAGAAGAGGCAGGGCTGCCATGTTTGCATCTGCTGCCAGACTTTAGGAACCTACCCACTGATACCCTGCCACCCAATAATGCCAGTCTGCCACAAGTAACTCCAGTAAGAAGAATCCTCACTAACAGCTGCCATTTGGATCACAACATTTTCTGTCTCTGTGAATGGCAGATGCTAAAAATACCTTGTCGATGAGTTTCATTCATCTCTGGGAGAATCGGAGAAGACTTCACAGAAGATTCAAGAAGTAGATTAGTCAGGATGGGGTAAGTACTGTAGCAAGAATCCCTACACACGGCAGCAGGCTCTAGGTATACAATAGAAACAGAACAAAGTTCCTGCCCTTATGGGCTTCCATTAGTGTGTAGTTTTCAGGATTATAACAAGTGTCTATAATGAAAAATCCTTCCCATCGAATATTGGCTCTGGACTTTGTCCACATTAAAGTTACTCTCCATGAGAGAAGGATCTAGATGAATGGGTGCTATTTACATGTAAAGAGAGAGGAACAGAGGCAAAGAACGCAAGGACCTCTGCTTCCTGCCAACTACAAGAAACACCTTCCAGTTCCTCTCACCTGAATCTCCTTCAAACATCAGAGTCACACACCATAGTGGTTTTCAATTCCAGCTGCACATTGAAATCACTGAAGAGCTTTAAAAAACAGTGGAGATTTTGACTTACTTAGTCTGAGGGTAGGTGCTACAAATGAAGTTTTTATTTTGTGTTGTTTTTAATGCTCCAGGTGAGCCTGGTGGGCAGCCAAGGTGGAATAATCATGGAGATAGTATCCTTCTTGGGTTGGCAGCAGTAGAAAAGCCAGTGTTTATTATAGTGAATGCAAAGCATTAAGCTAAAATATACCCAGATGTTAGGGAGCTGGAAACGTCATTTTGAACATTTTGCACTGCAGGCCTCTCTATACACAAACCAGCATTGAGCATCTTCTATGTAATAAGCAGGTGATGAAGTGTGATGGAAAAATAAAAATGAATAAGCTACAATCTCATCCCTGACCTCTGGATGCTCACACTGTACTTGGGAGTGAGGCAAACAACAATTCCTATCTAATAAGAAAGATGAAACATGAGGACAGAAACATTGCTATCTGATTTGTTCACTGATGTGAACACATAGTACCTAGACAGTGCCTGACACCTAACAGTGCTCAATAAATATTTGTTGAATGAGGACATTTTAACAGCTAGGGATTATATGACAAAGGGTTGATACCTTTATTAAGTAAGTTATTAACAAAGGCAAAAGAAACAGATTGATGCTTAATAATAGACAATGATATAAAAGACCCAAACAGATAATTAACCAAATTAAAAATGTGAGTAAACAATCATATGGAGAAAAGTTTAACTTAATGAGTAATCAAATGAAAGTAAATTGGAATGTAAATTAACTTCAATCTTAAATTAAGGAAGTATAAATAATCAAAGGGAGTGCAGTAATGTGAGCATTCTTACACTCTGCTCTTGGCACTCTAATTAATATAACCTTTTCTAGAGAGCAATTTGGAAATAATATAAGGCTTATAAAAATATAATAGTGAACTCATTTCTGAGAATCTTTCCTAGGAAAATGAACCAAAATATGAAAAGGTTTATTTGTGAAGATATTCATAACAGTATTCTCTATAATACAAATGAAAATAGTCTACTGCCCTCAAACAGAGGGCTAATTAAATTACAGCCAATCCATTTAATGCAATATTATAAAGTCATTAAGAATAATGGCTATGTAATTTCTCCCAATGTGGAAAAATGCTTATATCATTATATGAAGAGAAAAAGTAAGATACAAAACTATACAAAATTTATCCTACTTTAAAATAATTTTTGAAATGAGAGAGAAATAAAGGTTATATTTTAAAATATGCTATGTTTGGGCACAGTAGCTCATGCCTGTAATCCCAGCACTTTGGGAGGCCAAGGCAGGAGGTTCATTTGAGGCCAGGAGTTCAAGACCAGCCTGGCCAACATAGTGAGACCCCCATCTCTAAAAAAAGAAAAAATATATAAAAATAAAAAGTACATTAATTAAAATATGCTATAAAAGCATGTGACTATTAAACAGAGAAAGGAATTATGCAAAAATTATTAAAGTTATTATTAATGACAGCCTTATCAATGATTTTTTAAAAACTGTTTTCCAAGCAGTATAATATTATTCTATTAATTCTATCATTAACCATTCTTCTAAAAGTTTTTATTTAAACAACAACAATGTGCTGTGAAAGTACCAAGAAAGGAATCATTAACTTCTAGGAGAGTTGAGATCAATTCACAGAAATTGATACTCAGCTGCTGTTCAAGGATGGATGTATTAGTCAGGGTAGGATATTGATGTAACAAACAACACCATTTTAGTGATTAACAAAATAAAATATTTCTTTCTCACTTCTAACTGAGTGTTAGGCCTGTGGTCTTCCATAGGTTGATTTTGAGACCCAAGGTCCTTGCATCTCATGGCTCCACAGTCCACTGGGACCTTGAAGTCTTCAATGACCAGCCACAAGATGGTGAGCGGGGGGGAGACAGCATAGGGAATCCTCATGGGGCATTTTAGACGCCAGATCAGGAGGTGATGCACATCATATCCGCCCAGATACCACTGGCCAGAACTAGATGTATGACACCAGTTGGATGCACAGAGATCAGAAAATGTGGTCTTCTGGTGTGCTCAGGAGGAAATGAAATGGTTTGTTACATACAAAGCATCAACTCTGCCACAATGAGCATTGGAGGGAGGAGAAATGGTGTGTTGCAGGTGAAGAGGCCAGCATGTTGGGGGTTTTTGAGTATTTCAGCCGAGGCCTGAGAAAACATGGTGCTCTTGAGGCATGCACAGTTTGAGGGTGGCTGTGGTATAGGAGGGATGTAATGAGAGATAGGAGCTGAGAATGGAAAAGCAACAGATTAGCCTACAATGAAGTTTGAAGCCAGATTATGAAGTCCCTTCCAAACCCCTTGTGAAGGTGTTTTCAACTCTGGCCTGTATAGTATGGAAAACAATGAAAGTATTTAAGAATCATTATATTTACACATTAGAAAATTCAGTCTGGCTATAGTAGAAAGTATAGATTGAAGAGGGAGAGACCAGAAGGAGAGAGTCATTAAAAATTTTTATTTCTAGGGGTATCACTGGCCTCCTTAATTCACAGAGGACATTTAGACTCTATATTTTCTGGTCAAACAATATTAACAGCACACCCACTGTTTATTATGTGCTCCTGAACATTATGGGGAATAGGTTTATGCACTCAGAAAACTTTCAGTTGAATAGAAGGACATAAGGATAATGAAAAAGAATAGAGTGAGTATAACTTCCGAGTTCACCCAGGTCTTCAACCAAATGTGAAAGGCTAAACCTTATAGACTGAATAATTGTACTTAAATGAAATTATATCATATCTGTTGTATATGCCTCAATCCTGAACATAGGGAGTGTACTCAGATTCTGGATAGCCAAAAAGAATGACCATATCTAACATAATTATTATCAACTAATATACTGTGTTTGGTAAAGTAAGAGTGTCTTTAGGAGGATTTATTAGTTTCCTGTGATTGCTGATACAAATTACCACAAGCTGGGTGGCTTAAAACAACAGAAATGTATTCTGTCACAGCTCTGAAGGCCAGAAGCCTGAGATCAAGGTGTCGGCAGGGCCTCTGTCTCTCTGGAGGCTCTAGGAAAGAAGCCAGTCTTTGCCTCTTCCAAATTCTGGTGGCTGTCAGCTTTGCTGGGCTTGTTGCCACTTCACTCCAACCTCTGTCTCTGTGGTCACATTGTCTCTTCCTCTCCTGCCTGTCTTCTTTGTTTGTCTCTTTTTTTTTTTTTTTTTTTTTCTGAGATGGAGTCTTGCTCTGTCACCCAGGCTGGAGTGCAGTGGCACGATCTTGGCTCACTGCAACCTCCACCTCCCGGGTTCAAGCGATTCTCCTGCCTCAGCCTCCCAAGTAGCTGGGATTACAGGTGTCTGCCACCATGCCCAGCTAATATTTTGTATTTTTGATAGAGATGGGGTTTCACCATTTTAGCAAGGCTGGTTTCGAGCTCCTGACCTCAAGTGATCCACCCGCCTCGGCCTCCCAAAGTGCTGGAATTGCAGGCATGAACCACCGTCCCCGGCCTCTGTTTTTCTCTTATAAGGACATTTATCATTAGATTTAGGAGCCATCCAGATAATCCAAGATGATCTCATCATCTCAGGACTGTCAATGTAATTATATCTGCAAAGACCTTTTTTTTTTTTCTAATAAGGTAACATTCATAGGTTCCAGGTGTTAAGACAGGAACATGTCTTTTGGGGCCACCATTCAGCCTAGTACAGAGGACAATACATTCATTTAGATACAGGTTCATTAACTCCTCCAGGTGAGCTGGTTTATCAGGCTATTTCTACTCTTTGGCAGTGATGCTCAGGGGCTGACAGTATGTCCCCCTGGACTTAGGATGCTGAGGGATGGGGAGAGACACTGACAGGGTGAGAGGAAGCCAAGACAACCATCCTTAGCTTTACACTGTTGATCAGTGTATTTGAGAATAGACGCCAAGTTTCTTTTTTTAATTTTAATTTTAATTTTAAGTTGCAGGGTACATGTGCAGGATGTACAGGTTTGTTACATGGTAAACGTGTGCCATGGTGGTTTGCTGCACCTATCAACCCATCACCTAGCTATTAAGCCCGGCATGCATTAGCTATTTTTCCTGATGCTCTCCCTCCCCCCACCCCATCCCCCGACAGGCCCCAGTGTGTGTTGCTCTCTTCCCTGTGTTTATATATTCTCATTGTTCAGCTCCCACTTATGAGTGAGAACATGTTATCTTTGGTTTTCAGTTTCTGTGTTAGTATGCTGAGGATAATGGCTTCCAGTTCCATCCATGTCCCACATGTTAACTTTCCAAGTAGGTCACACCTTTTCTTACTCTTTCCTTCTGTTATGTGTGTGTTTTAATTTTTTTTGTAGCTTTTTAACTTCCACTTCTTCATTTTAGAATTTCTCTTGTACATGCTGCCACATATTACATGTTGGTGTGTTTCTCAGTGAGTTGACATGTTGACTTTCTTTTCCATATAATGAAAGAAGGTCAGAGACACCTTATCCTCTGTATCCCCCTTCTCTGTATCCTCCTCTACAGTACACAGAACAATCCTCTTCAGAGGATTTAATCCTGCTGTTGTGCTGAAGCTTTGTTTATAATGGTGGAGGATCAGAGACGGTGTCTGTCAAGTTTGTTTCAAAAAACAATCATTTTTATTTACCCAAAAAATTGAAAACATGTCTACACACAAAAAAACCTGTACATGTTCATTTATAGCAGCTTTATTCATAATTGCCAAAACTTGGAAGCAGCCAAGTCTTTCAACAGGTGAATGGACACACAAACTTCGGTACATCCAGACAGTGGAACTTTATTCAGCACTGAAAAGAAATGAGCTATCAAGTCATGAAAAGACATAGAGGAAACTTCAAAGCATATTACTCAGTGAAAGAAGCCAATCTGAAAGGTCTGCATTGAGTATAATTCTAACTAAATGACATTCTGGAAAAGGCAAGATTATGAAGACAATAAAAAGATCAGTGGTAGCCAAAGGTTAGGAGGAAGGAAGAAATGAATAGATGAAGTGTGGAGGATTTTCAGGGCAATAAAACTATTCAGGAAGATAGTAAAATAGGCCAGGCACAGTGGCTCATGCCTGTAATCCCAGCACTTTGGGAGGCTGAGGCGGGTGGCCAAGGAGTTTGAGACCAGCCTGGCCAGCGTGGTGAAAACTCATCTCTGCTAAAACTACAAAATTAGCCAGGCATGTGGGCACACCCCTGTAATCCCAGCTACTTGGGAGGCCGAGGCAGGATAACCACTTGAACCTGGGAGGCGGAGGTTACAGTGAACAAAGATCTCGCCACTGCACTCCAGCCTCAGCAACAGAGTGAGACTCTGTCTTTCAAAAAAAAAAAAAAAGAGATAGTAAAATAATGGATACTTATTATTATACATTTGTCAAAACTCATAGGTTGTGCACCACAAAGAATGAAGGATGACAAAGACTGTAGACTTTAGTTGATAATGATATGCCAATGTTGGTTCATCTATTGTAATCAATGTACCACTCTGCTGCAGGATGTTGATAGCAGGGGAGGCTGTGTGTGGTGAAGGGTTTAGGGAGTATGTAGGAACTCTACTTTCTGCTCAACAGTGCTGTGAACCTAAAACTACTCTAAAAAATAAAGTCTCTTTATATTTGTAAAAGCTTAACCATCTTTATTTTTCCTCCCAGAAATGTCAGGGATTCCTAATGACAAGTCTCATCTTGGAGGTGTCTCAAACAGATTTTTATCACCTTTTCTTTTCTCTCTTGACGATAAAAACCAAGGTTGATATTCAGATCATGGAATAAAAAATATTTCTGGATTAAAAGGTGAAACTAAGAAGTCGTTAAACTAGCCCTTCTTCCGAAATGTTTGTTCTGGACAAACTGAGAATGTTGCCCTTTTGGTAGTGTTCATTGGAAAGGAGAGGGTAATTCACAGCCCGTCTCTTAAGGATGGCCCACGGAGGGAATGAAAATGCCTTCACATAGGTGTTACAAAGAAGGCTGTGTTCCCCTACAGGACATGATTTCCATGGCTGCTGGGCAGAGTTCTACAGGGTTATTCTATGGTAACAAAATTTAGTGTTTGGCATCCAAAAATGACATCATACCCACCTAACTTTTGGTAAATCATGGGTTTGGTTAGGTTGCTTGCATTTCAAGACCATGAGGAAGAAAGTGAAGGATAAACTTGGTTCCTTTTGATCCCAATCTGGTGCACACGGACAGAAATCAAATAGAAAAACCAGCTGTCAGCAAATAGTAAAAATATCAGGATAAAAAAATAGACCATGAGACATCACAAGGAAATTCTGCGAGGCTGGATGAGCTGCAGTCAGCCGCCTGCCCAGGGCTTCCCTCTTCTGTTCTCCTGTAAGTATTGTCATCCTCAGTAGGGTTGAATCAGGACTAAGTGGGCCTTTGCAACTTCCTGAATCCCTGAGACTCGCTGAGTGGTCTCAAATAGCCCCACACACTCAGGTACTAACATACTCACCAACCCCAAGGCCATGTGAGTCTGATAATTCTGACAACCATGTCAAAAAAGGGATTTCTTCATCTTCTTCATTAGCTTTACACTTTTCAGATGAACTTCAGAGGTGACATCTTCATAATACAGATAAAGTGAGGAAGTGGTCATTTAATAACATCTTCTCAGTGCCATCACTGTGCTAGGTGCTGGGATAAATCAGGGACAACTTAGACACAGGTTACACTGTCAGAGACTCCAGGCCAGGTACAAAGTGGGACATACTTCCAAGGAACTATAATGGGAGGTGGAGAGGGGTAAATTCCGTAAGAGGCTCGAACGACAAGCAGCAGGTGTGGGGATGATTCCCAGGTGAGGGAAGAAAGGAGGTAATATTAGTGTATCAAAGTTATAAAAAATTATTTTAGGCAAATAAAAAGGGTAAAAGGAGTCCTTGGAAAGTTTTTGTTCCTTTTAAAGCAGCTCCAGAAACGTTTCTTGTCTAACAGAAAAGCCCGGCTCTTAAAGCCAGACCAGCAAGCTTTAATATGCAAATGCCAGCCAGGCACGGTGCCTGTAATCCCAGCATTTTGGGAGGCTGAGGCAGGCAGATCACGAGGTCAGGAGATGGAAACCATCCTGGCCAACATGGTGAATCCCTGTCTCTACTAAAAATACAAAAATTAGCTGGGTGTGGTGGTGCCTGGCTGTAATCCCAGCTACTCCAGAGGCTGAGGCACGAGATCGCTTGAACCCAGGAGGCAGAGGTTACAGTGAGCTGAGATCGCGCCTCTGCACTCCAGCCTGGGTGACAGAGCAAGACTCCGTCCCCCTCCCCAACTCCATAAAAAAGCAAATACCGGCCTTTAGAAACTGGGTCCATCCAAACATGGCAATTCCCACGTGTTTCCTCTCTTCGCTTGAAGCACCCCTTCCTCTGTCTCTGTACGGGGGAGCTTCTTCCTTCTTTCTTGCCTATTAAACTCTCCGCTCCTTAAAACCACTCCATGTGTGTCCGTGTCATAATATTAGTAGTCAATTTCAGAGGGCAGGATTGGGTCTGCGGACAAGAGAGGTGGGAGGACAAACAGCATCCCAGGTGTCATTGTACCACTAGCTCCAGTAGAGGAGACGTACATATGTTTGAGTGTGAGGTGAAGCGGGGCTAATACGGTAGCCTGGGAGACAGGAGGAAAGGCAGGTCTAGCCCTACAAGAGATTAGGCCTTAGGTGGGCACTGCAGAAATGGCAACAACAGGGTTCTACTGTACTTCCAAGAGGAAATTTGGTGAACAAGGGAAGGAGACAGGAAGAAGGCAAATAGGTAGTCTATGGTTGAATGAAGAATTTTTTTTTTTCTTTTAAGTTAGAAGAGCTCTAGCCCTGTGTGTAGGCTGAAAGGAAGATAAAAGGGGGAAAGGGAGGGTTTGAAAACTAGAGTGGATAATTGGTAGGGAAAGCCATTAAGAGCACATAAAGACTTGAACAAGAATGCTCATAGCAGCTTTATTTGTAATAGCCTCACACTAGAAACAACTGAAATATCTATCAGAAAGGGAATGAGTACATAAATTATGACATATTCATTCATACAACAAATGTTACACAGCAAAGAAAAAACAAAATAATGATATTTTATGAATAACATGGATGAATCACAAAGACATGATGCTGAGTAAAAGAAGTACAAAACTAAAATAGTTTAAACACAAAAGAGTTGCTATTGCACGATTGCATTTATACGAAGTTTAAAAATAGCTACAAATAACCTATGGTGATAGAGGCCAAAATAATGGTCGCCCCCAAAGAGGCAACTAGCTGGGAAAATCCACAGTGGAGGCTTCTAGGTACCAGGGATGCCATGTCATGGCTGGGTGGTGGTAATGAGGATGCATGCCTATGTCAAAGCTCATCAAGTTCCCCATATAAGATCTGTAATTTATTCCTCAATAGAGAAAGAATGAGAGATAATAGAGTGAGGGAGAGAGAGAGTGGGGACAACTGGGGCAGAGCAAACAGGTAGATAAGATGAGGAGGAGAGGAGGAGAAGGAAGGTGTAGATACATAGGGACTTGGAGGTAGAGGGAGGTACAGTGAAGGCAAATTGCAGTGTTGCTTCTGACTCCTTCACCCTCCATGTGTGAGGAGATAAATGCCTTACCTGGAGTGGTGGTGATGACAGATAGGAAGGCAAAGTTTGCCTTTGCAAAGGAGTAATCTACAGGACTTGGTAACTGAGTGTGAGGCTCCAGGGAGGGGTTGGTGGGTATCCAAAGACAAGAAGGTGGACTAAGATGCTCCTGACTCCAGGACCTGAATAGGTGCCTGAGATGGCATCAGATCCATTAGACAGTCACTGACTCACCTATCAGGGGCTTATCCCATTTATGGAACATAGGCACATGTCTAATAAATGCAGTCCAGTCCGTGACAGTTTAAGTCTTTATTCAGCTGCAGGCTCTAGGTGAATCACAAGGAGTGTTCAGGGTATTAAAGCAATATCTCTGGGAATATCTTAGTTTAACATCCTCTCCATCTTACTCTTATTAAGACTGAATGGGATGGGATTTGGGCTAGCCCATATCCAGTTAAATGCAGTCACTCACAATGGAGTGGATGAAGGAGGCCTATTCAATGGATGAACAAAGGGTATTGTTAACAATGGATTAACAAAGGATGTTAACAATGGATAACAAAGAGCCTGTCCCTCCCAACACTAATCTGTGAAGCCACCTCAGAAGCCCAGGGCAGAAAGCAAAGGTAGGGAGAGGCAGCAAGCCCACCTGGGCATGAGCTTCATCTTTCCTGGGTATCATCAGAAGAGTCCAGGAAAACACAGTTTGCTTGGTCATGCTGTACTGTTGGCCTCATGTCCTTGCTAAGACTCTTTGAGTTCCATTCTGTTGGAGGCCTCACTTAGGTAGTAATGAGACACAGAAATGTCAGTCACTTGGTAAAGTTCAGGAAAAATGGGCTTTCAGGGATACTGGAGAACAAAGATGTTGTAGAGGGTATACTGGGCACTGCTTCATCATTTCCCACTGCAGATGAGGGTGTGGTCTCACTGCTTCTAAGTCCAGGTCAAATCCAGGAGAGCCTGATGCTTGTAAACAGTCCCACAAATGGAAGTAAGTGGATTGTTAGTAGTGTAAGTCTTTCCTGCAGGTTGGGGTGAGCTAAGGCTAAAAGGACAGTGGCCAAACAAGTCCTGTGCTATTTTCTCAACTCTGGCAGGGCCCCATATGCACAGAGGGCTGCCGGCAGCTGTGCATCAGAAGGGGGCCCAGGAGGGAAGGATAAACCACGTCAAGATGAGTTGCACCTGCTCCTGTTTGGCATGACCCCGTCTTTATCATTGGTATCCTGGCTAAGGGAGCTGGATTGTAGTATGTGCATGCTCATGGAACATGTGTGTATTTGTGTGTTAGAGCTCTTTAGGGGGTCCATAACTCACTGAGGCAGTGCTAAGAGGCACTGTGATCACATTTCAGGTGGAGGAGGGAGGTGGGAATGAAGGTGATGAGGGTGTGGGGAGAATCCAGGGACATAAAGAAGCATGAGATGCACCACTGGCCTTCAAGATATGTAGAGCCTAATGTAGGCCATAAGGACAAAAACATGAGGCAACCCAAGGCTGAGTGGTACAAAAAGAGGTGCTGAGAATTAAAGCAGTGAGGGAGATTGAAAGGGAGAGGGGAGGGAGAGAAGACAGGAGAGAGAACTGCCAGCAAGTGTGGTCTGAGAAAGAAGGCGTCCTAATGAAAGGACACTTGATTTGGGTCTTGGAGGAAGCAGCTTGAGTTTAGGATAAGCAGAGAAAAGGGAGAGGATTCCAGAAAAAAGAACTGGTAGGTAAAAAGGCATGCAGGTGGGAAGTAAGCAGAACGCCCAGGCACTGGGAAGGAGCAGAGGTTTCCCAAGCTGAGAGCTGCACCATGGCCAGTGGGCTGTGTCTGGGAGAATCCATACGCCACTCCATGTGTCAATCAGCCAGCAATCAGTAAAGCACAACCAAGGGGTTATATATATGTGGGAGGCTGTGAGCTAAGCAGGAGGTGGAAAGATTAAGAAAGGATTTTTAAAGGAGGAGTGAAACACAACACAGAGATTTGCCAAGTCAATACTGCATGTCTAATAAATGTAAAAAGGAAGACAGGGCACCCTTGCCGCCATGTAGTCACTGTGCTTACAGAAGGAGCTGAGTCCTCCCCTCAAGCCCCTTCAAGGCCCCAGCACAGCATAGCCATATGGTCCCGCAATTATGAAGCTTGGATTCCCAATGGACAGATCTGGTTCAAATTCTGGTTCTGCAACTTTCCAGCCTGGTGACCCTTGGAAAATTGCTTGACCTCCCTTGAGCCTCAGGTTTGCATTTGGAAATGGGAATGCTGTCATAGAACCAGGGTCGAAGAGCTGTTGTGAGGTTTAATGAATCTGTAATGAACCAAGCCCAGAGCCTGGTATGTGCTGAGCACTAAGTAAATGTTAACTATTTTTGTTTTTATTATAAGATAAAGGAGTGTTCTCTGCCTTTGCCACATGGGTACAAAAACTTTTATGACTTATAGAGCCCCCGTGGTAGAGAGTGCTAGTTGCCTACCCACATCCTTACTAATTATCCCTTCATTTTATTCACTTTAGCAGCACACCTAACACCTATATCACACACACACACACACACACACACACCCCTATTTTTCCCAGCTGGCCTTACAGGTAGGGGTTATTGTGTTCTGGCCAGTGAGATGTAAGCACTGGGATGCCATCTCCGAAGCTCTGTAAGTAGGCTAGTTCAGCAGGCACTTGCCATTTACCCTTCCCACGTCTCATCTTTTTTCCTGCCTGAAATAGAGACATGATGGCTGAACCTCCAGCACCCTAGTTGAATCATGTGGCCATATTAAGAATGGAAGCCTTGGACTAAGGCCAAATTGACAGATGAGGGGCAGAAGGATAGACAGTCCCTGAATCCCGGGTGATGATGAGACAGCATAATAGTCTTAGGCTGTCTATCTCTCAACTTTTCATTACATGGTAAATATAAGCACCTGCATTGTTGAGGTCACTGTATCTTTGATACTCACTACTAATGGCAAATGATGCACTTCCCCTTGACCAAAAAATATGATTAAAGGCTGGCCTGATTGATGGTAGAATCTCTGTGTAGGCAACTGGTTCCTTCCCTGACCTGTCCTCTCTTTTTCTCTATGTTAATACACACCTACAGTGGACTAAATGGTGGCCCCAAAAAGATATGTCCTTGTCTTGATCCCTGGAACCTATGAATGTTACCTTACTTGGGAAAAGAGTCTTTGCAAATATAATTAGGTGCCAGGAGCAGTGGCTTATGCCTGTAATCCCAGCACTTTGGGAGGCCAAGGTGGGTGGATCACCTGAGGTCAAAAGTTTGAGACCCACCTAGCCAACATGGTGAAACCCCATCCCTACAAAAAATACAAAAATTGGCCTGGTGACAACGTGGCATGCACCTGTAATCCCAGCTACTTGGGAGGCTGAGACAGGAGAATTGCTTGAACCCGGAAGGTGGAGGTTGCAGTGAGTCAAGATTGTGCCACTGCACTCCAGCCTGGGTGACAGAGCGAGACTCCATCTAAAAAATATATGTATTTAATTAGTTAAGAATCATAAGACACAGAGATCATCCTGGATCATCTGAATGGATCTTAAGTTCAACTACAAGTATCCTTATAAAAGACACAAAGAAGAGAAGACAGACAGAAGATAAAGAGACAATGTGACCATAGTCACAGAGATTGGAGGGTGCAGCTGATCCAGAAGCTGGAAGAGACAAAGACTGGCTTCTTATCTAGAGCCCTCAGAGAGAGTGTGGCCCTGCCAACACCTTGATTTCAGGCTTCTGGCCTTCAGAACTATGAGAGAATACATTTCTGTTGTTGTAAGCCACCCAGTTTGTGATCATTTGTGATGGCAACCATAGGAGCCTAATGCATGCCCATTGGCACACTGCATTCCAGGCTTGTGTTGGGGCTTCAAACCCTCTGTGACTGCTCAATAAATTCTTCCTGAACCTGATGGATGTGTTCTCACATCAGACACTCTCAGGCCAGACTGTTCTCCCTTCCTGAGGGAGAAAGAAGCAGGCCGATGACATTGACATTCCCTGCATATTCCCTTTTGCAGACTCTGTAAACAGCTGTATTCCTGTGGCAGCTGCAAGCCAACCAAACACAGGAGAGTAAAACCATTTGTAACCATCTGGAGGACACAGCCAGATCCTCTTTGCTCTGAAATGCCTCTGAGTTTAGAAATCTAAACACGTATTCCAGTTTGTCAAACTTCCTGAAGGACTGGGATATATTATATGGTTGCACAACACAGCTCGATGATTGCACTGCCTGCGTCTCCCTCCACCCCCACACTGGGACCTATGTTAGGAGAGAAGGTGGGCTGCAGAGGGCTGGAGCCAGAGGATGGAAAACAGAGGAGCCTGGTAAGCAGGCTTAAGAATCAAGAACCTTCCACTGGGCTATAGAAAGAAAACCTGTCATGCTCCTTTCATCAGAGCTAAAAAGCAGTATAGGGTGGTGGTTACATGTTGGTGCCAGTGGTCCCAAATTGCTAACCAGTTGTGTGTCTTTGACCAATTCAATCTCTAAGATCTGTTTTACTTATTTGCAAAATGGGGATAGTAACTACACCTACCTCTTAGAGTGTTGTGGGGATTACGCAGGCTAAATGTATGAAAAGTACCTTGGGCACTACCTGGTTCAAGGTAGGTATATATAAACAGAAACAGCTACTGTGAAATAGTCAGGAGAATCCATGGTAATAAAGGCAGCAGGCTCTTCCCCAGCCACAGAAATCTGTCAACAACGCATCCGTTTCCTGTGGACGAGTTATTAAAAAACTTCCACAACTTATCGGTGTATGTTTTTTTTTTTAGTTTGTTTTTAAACAAACTAAACAGGGCTGGCCAAAGCCTCATACCACAAAATTCTTCCATGCCTTCACTCATGCCTACAATTCCACTGCTAAAAGCTTCACCCTCTAGAATCAAGGGCGCTAAGCAAACTATCTGCAAAGGGCCAGAGAATAAATATTCTCGGTTTTATAGGCTACATGTGGTCTTCCTTACATATTTTTCTCCTTCTTTTTAAAATTTATAACAACATTTAAAAAATATGAAACACTTTTTTTTTTTTAACTGGAGAGGGTAAGCAGGCCACATTGGGCTCAAGAACGACAATTTGCCAACCTGCGTTTAATGAGACTCAGTTTTCTGATTAAATTATCATCTGCATAAAGGAGGCTCTGGGAGGGGAAGGGGTCTGAGGGGGGAAGGGGTTTTCTCTCTTCTGTGCCTCTGCCTCTGTCTCTGTCAGGAGAGGAGAGATGGCAGTGATGGTCACAGAGGAGAGGACCCACTGAAGGGACTAAATGGCTGAAAGACATAAAATAGACCTGGATGCCTGAATCAAATCTCCACACTGTCTGATTCTGCCTGAAGCCAGCCTTTTTCACAGTATTCAACCATTAGGGAAGAACAAGTGAGAACTAGATTCACATCTGCACTTTGATATGCCTTTCATTCCACGACTCAGAGATGCTGTCATTTTTCAGCAATCCAATCCAGCAAGATGCTCAGAAGTTAAAATGCTAAAATCTGATTTCACAAATAATTTATTCCCATTGACAGACTCTTTTCATACCATAACCTTTCATTCCAAGCAGCAGAAGAAGAGGCTACAGTTCCACTCTGACAACAAGAAGAACCCCCCTGGATGATAGAATCAGATCAGTAAATGCAGACCCCATGGCCAGGAGACTCCCATCTGCATTTGGCAGAAAATTGGCTTGTGAAGATGCTTGCCACTGGGTCCTAACAGATGCGACTTCACAGAGGAGAGAAGGAAAGTGCTGAAGTTTAATAAAATTGAGCCTGGAAGGAATGTAGGCTACTTCTTCATCAAAAGAGATGAAGATGATAGATCAAGTTTTTCTTTGGCCAAAATATCGAAAAGAAAAAAATTATAAACATGCTTAATAAAATTTGGAATGATAATCCTTCATGGTTTCTATTATACTAAGGCATAAATCCCAAGGGCTCCTTGTTTCCTGCTCAAAGCTCATTCTTTCCCTAAGTTTCTTTATATAAAATGTATTAGTCAGGTTTATCCAGCAAAACAGAACCAATTGATGGATATATAAGACAGTGTGGTTGCTCTTAAGAAAATCTATACTTTCTATTGGTGATGTGTGTGTGTGTGTCTGTGTGTGTGTTTGTGTGTGTGGAGGGAGAGAGAGAGAGAGAGAGAAAGGGATATATAAAGACAGACAGAGTTTTGTTTTACAAAGTAGTCTGGGTGTGGAGGCTCATACCCGTAATCCCAGCACTTTGGGAGGCGAAGGCAGAAGGATCACTTGAGCCCAGGAATTCAAGACCAGCCTGGGGAAGATGGTGAAACTTCATCTCTACAGAAAATAAAAATAAAAATAGCCAGGCATGGTGGCCAATGTCTGTGATCCCAGCTACATGGAAGGCTGAGACAGGAGAACTGCTTGGGCCCAGGAGGTTGAGGCTGCAATGAGCTATGTTCATGCCACTGCACCCCAGCCTCTGTGACAGAGTGAGACCCTGTCTCAAAAAAAAAAAAAAAAGGCTCACACAATTGTGGGCTGGCAAATCTAAAATCTACAGGTCAGGCCAGCAGGCTGGAAACCCAGGAAAGAGTTGCTATTGCAGCTTGAATCCAGAGTCAGCCTGCAAGCAGAATTCTCTTTCTCGGGGATGCCAGTCTTTTTCTCATAAAGTCTTCAACTGATTGGATGAGGCCCACCCATATTATGGCTCTGCCTTACTTGAAGCCTACTAATTTAAATGTCAATCTCATCTAAAATTATTTTTATAGCAACAATATCTAGACTGGTGTTTGATCAAATACCTGGGTACTACTACGGCTTAGCTAAGTTGACACGTAAAATTAACCATCATGCTCATCATCCTATTATTTTCTTTGGGCTCCTCAAATTAGTCACAGGTACTAGATAATAAAGTTGTGGCTCTGTCATCCTTTACTGGAATGACCAAAAAGAACAGCAATAGATTATCCCTAAATGGCATATCCTATCTGTTAGAAATGTACTTGGCTGTAAGTGACAAAAATCAAAAACAATGAATTGAAGGGAAGAGTTTATTTTTCTCTCATATCAAGAAACCCAGTGAACCCAGTACAGGTGCAGTGGTTCACACCTGTAATCCCAGCACTTTGGCAGGCCAAGAAGAGAGGACTGCTTGAGCCCAGGGGTTTGAGACCAGCCTGGGAAACATGGCAGAACCCCATCTTCAAATAATAAAAATTAGCTGGGCATGGCAAAATGAGCCTGTAGTACCAGCTGCTCAGGAAGCTGAGATGGATCACTGGAGCTCAGGAGATTGAGGCTGTAGTGAGCCAGGATTGCACCACTGCACTCTAGCTGGGGTGACAGAGCAATACCCTGTCAAAAAGAAAAAAAAAGAGAGAGAGAGATAAAGAAACAATAAGAGACCATAAGAAGAAGAAAAAAGGGATAAAGAGACCATAAGAGAACCATACTCTTTCTATCTTTTGCTTTGCTATCCTAATGTGTCAGATTTCCCCCCACACTTATTGTCTCATAGTTTCATATTAGCTGCAATAGCTCCAGATATCACATGAACATTCAAGGCACAGAAAAACCAGGGTGGAAAGAGAGAGTGGCTTTTTCCCTCCTGGAATCCTCCCCTGCAGTCTTCCACTTGTTCCATCAATAGCACTGTCACATGGCCACCTTGAGCTGCAAGGGAGGCTGGGAAAACAAGTACTTCTCAGAGCTGGGCACATTGATGTTCCAAACAGAATTAGAGCTCTATTGGCCAAAAAAAAAAAAAAAAGGCAGGGGTGGATATCATTATTGAGTGAGTAACTCAATAATCATATTGAGTGAGTAACTCAATAATCATATTGAGTGAGTAACTCAATAATCATATTGAGTGAGTAACTCAATAATCATATCGAGTGAATCATTGTAAACTGTCCCTTGTCTGCCACAAGGACAATTTGCATTGATTTTTATCTGGATTTGAAAAGTGTTTCTTGAATTATGCATTTAGTCGTTCTTTCAGAAAACATCTTCCATATGATGGTTTTGAGATACCATGTTGTGTAAGACAGTGCACTTGCTCTTAAGAAAATTAAATCTGGGAGGAGCCAAGATGGCCGAATAGGAACAGCTCCGGTCTACAGCTCCCAGCGTGAGCGACGCAGAAGACGGGTGATTTCTGCATTTCCATCTGAGGTACCGGGTTCATCTCACTAGGGAGTGCCAGACAGTGGGCGCAGGCCAGTGGGTGCGCGTACCGTGCGCGAGCCGAAGCAGGGCGAGGCATTGCCTCACCTGGGAAGCGCAACGGGTCAGGGAGTTCCCTTTCCGAGTCAAAGAAAGGGGTGACGGACGCACCTGGAAAACTCGGGTCACTCCCACCCGAATATTGCGCGTTTCAGACCGGCTTAAAAAACGGCGCACCACGAGACTATATCCCACACCTGGCTCGGAGGGTCCTACGCCCTCGGAATCTCGCTGATTGCTAGCACAGCAGTCTGAGATCAAACTGCAAGGCGGCAGCCAGGCTGGGGGAGGGGCGCCCGCCATTGCCCAGGCTTGCTGAGGTAAACAAAGCAGCCAGGAAGCTCGAAATGGGTGGAGCCCACCACAGCTCAAGGAGGCCTGCCTGCCTCTGTAGGCTCCACCTCTGGGGGCAGGGCACAGACAAACAAAAAGACAGCAGTAACCTCTGCAGACTTAAATGTCCCGGTCTGACAGCTTTGAAGAGAGCAGTGGTTCTCCCAGCACGCAGCTGGAGATCTGAGAACGGGCAGACTGCCTCCTCAAGTGGGTCCCTAACCCCTGACCCCCGAGCAGCCTAACTGGGAGGCACCCCCCAGCAGGGGCACACTGACACCTCACACGGCAGGGTATCCCAACAGACCTGCAGCTGAGGGTCCTGTCTGTTAGAAGGAAAACTAACAAACAGAAAGGACATCCACACCGAAAACCCATCTGTACATCACCATCATCCAAGACCAAAAGTAGATAAAACCACAAAGATGGGGAGAAAACAGAACAGAAAAACAGGAAACTCTAAAATGCAGAGCGCCTCTCCTCCTCCAAAGGAACGCAGTTCCTCACCAGCAACGGAACAAAGCTGGATGGAGAATGATTTTGACGAGCTGAGAGAAGAAGGCTTCAGACGATCAAATTACTCTGAGCTACGGGAGGACATTCAAACCAAAGGCAAAGAAGTTGAAAACTTTGAAAAAAATTTAGAAGAATGTATAACTAGAATAACCAATACAGAGAAGTGCTTAAAGGAGCTGATGGAGCTGAAAACCAAGGCTCGAGAACTACGTGAAGAATGCAGAAGCCTCAGGAGCCGATGCGATCAACTGGAAGAAAGGGTATCAGCAATGGAAGATGAAATGAATGAAACGAAGCAAGAAGGGAAGTCTAGAGAAAAAAGAATAAAAAGAAATGAGCAAAGCCTCCAAGAAATATGGGACTATGTGAAAAGACCAAATCTACGTCTGATTGGTGTACCTGAAAGTGATGCGGAGAATGAAACCAAGTTGGAAAACACTCTGCAGGATATTATCCAGGAGAACTTCCCCAATCTAGCAAGGCAGGCCAACGTTCAGATTCAGGAAATACAGAGAACGCCACAAAGATACTCCTCGAGAAGAGCAACTCCAAGACACATAATTGTCAGATTCACCAAAGTTGAAGTGAAGGAAAAAATGTTAAGGGCAGCCAGACAGAAAGGTCGGGTTACCCTCAAAGGGAAGCCCATCAGACTAACAGCGGATCTCTCGGCAGAAACCCTACAAGCCAGAAGAGAGTGGGGGCCAATATTCAACATTCTTAAAGAAAAGAATTTTCAACCCAGAATTTCATATCCAGCCAAACTAAGCTTCATAAGTGAAGGAGAAATAAAATACTTTACAGACAAGCAAATGCTGACCGATTTTGTCACCACCAGGCCTGCCCTAAAAGAGCTCCTGAAGGAAGCGCTAAATATGGAAAGGAACAACCGGTACCAGCCGCTGCAAAATCATGCCAAAATGTAAAGACCATCAAGACTAGGAAGAAACTGCATCAACTAACGAGCAAAATCACCAGCTAACATCATAATGACAGGATCAAATTCACACATAACAATATTAACTTTAAATGTAAATGGACTAAATTCTCCAATTAAAAGACACAGACTGGCAAGTTGGATAAAGAGTCAAGACCCATCAGTGTGCTGTATTCAGGAAACCCATCTCACGTGCAGAGACACACATAGGCTCAAAATAAAAGGATGGAGGAAGATCTACCAAGCAAATGGAAAACAAAAAAAGGCAGGGGTTGCAATCCTAGTCTCTGATAAAACAGACTTTAAACCAACAAAGATCAAAAGAGACAAAGAAGGCCATTACATAATGGTAAAGGGATCAATTCAACAAGAGGAGCTAACTATACTAAATATTTATGCACCCAATACAGGAGCACCCAGATTCATAAAGCAAGTCCTGAGTGACCTACAAAGAGACTTAGACTCCCACACATTAATAATGGGAGACTTTAACACCCCACTGTCAACATTAGACAGATCAACGAGACAGAAAGTCAACAAGGATACCCAGGAATTGAACTCAGCTCTGCACCAAGCGGACCTAATAGACATCTACAGAACTCTCCACCCCAAATCAACAGAATATACATTTTTTTCAGCACCACACCACACCTATTCCAAAATTGACCACATAGTTGGAAGTAAAGCTCTCCTCAGCAAATGTAAAAGAACAGAAATTATAACAAACTATCTCTCAGACCACAGTGCAATCAAACTAGAACTCAGGATTAAGAATCTCACTCAAAGCCGCTCAACTACATGGAAACTGAACAACCTGCTCCTGAATGACTGCTGGGTACATAACGAAATGAAGGCAGAAATAAAGATGTTCTTTGAAACCAACGAGAACAAAGACACAACATACCAGAATCTCTGGGACGCATTCAAAGCAGTGTGCAGAGGGAAATTTATAGCACTAAATGCCCACAAGAGAAAGCAGGAAAGATCCAAAATTGACACCCTAACATCACAATTAAAAGAACTAGAAAAGCAAGAGCAAACACATTCAAAAGCTAGCAGAAGGCAAGAAATAACTAAAATCAGAGCAGAACTGAAGGAAATAGAGACACAAAAAACCCTTCAAAAAATTAATGAATCCAGGAGCTGGTTTTTTGAAAGGATCAACAAAATTGATAGACCGCTAGCAAGACTAATAAAGAAAAAAAGAGAGAAGAATCAAATAGACGCAATAAAAAATGATAAAGGGGATATCACCACCGATCCCACAGAAATACAAACTACCATCAGAGAATACTACAAACACCTCTACGCAAATAAACTAGAAAATCTAGAAGAAATGGATACATTCCTCGACACATACACTCTCCCAAGACTAAACCAGGAAGAAGTTGAATCTCTGAATAGACCAATAACAGGAGCTGAAATTGTGGCAATAATCAATAGTTTACCAACCAAAAAGAGTCCAGGACCAGATGGATTCACAGCCGAATTCTACCGGAGGTACAAGGAGGAACTGGTACCATTCCTTCTGAAACTATTCCAATCAATAGAAAAAGAGGGAATCCTCCCTAACTCATTTTATGAGGCCAGCATCATTCTGATACCAAAGCCTGGCAGAGACACAACCAAAAAAGAGAATTTTAGACCAATATCCTTGATGAACATTGATGCAAAAATCCTCAATAAAATACTGGCAAACCGAATCCAGCAGCACATCAAAAAGCTTATCCACCATGATCAAGTGGGCTTCATCCCTGGGATGCAAGGCTGGTTCAACATACGCAAATCAATAAATGTAATCCAGCATATAAACAGAGCCAAAGACAAAAACCACATGATTATCTCAATAGATGCAGAAAAAGCCTTTGACAAAATTCAACAACCCTTCATGCTAAAAACTCTCAATAAATTAGGTATTGATGGGACATATTTCAAAATAATAAGAGCTATCTATGACAAACCCACAGCCAATATCATACTGAATGGGCAAAAACTGGAAGCATTCCCTTTGAAAACTGGCACAAGACAGGGATGCCCTCTCTCACCGCTCCTATTCAACATAGTGTTGGAAGTTCTGGCCAGGGCAATCAGGCAGGAGAAGGAAATAAAGGGTATTCAATTAGGAAAAGAGGAAGTCAAATTGTCCCTGTTTGCAGACGACATGATTGTTTATCTAGAAAACCCCATCGTCTCAGCCCAAAATCTCCTTAAGCTGATAAGCAACTTCAGCAAAGTCTCAGGATACAAAATCAATGTACAAAAATCACAAGCATTCTTATACACCAACAACAGACAAACAGAGAGCCAAATCATGAGTGAACTCCCATTCACAATTGCTTCAAAGAGAATAAAATACCTAGGAATCCAACTTACAAGGGATGTGAAGCACCTCTTCAAGGAGAACTACAAACCACTGCTCAAGGAAATAAAAGAGGATACAAACAAATGGAAGAACATTCCTTGCTCATGGGTAGGAAGAATCAATATCGTGAAAATGGCCATACTGCCCAAGGTAATTTACAGATTCAATGCCATCCCCATCAAGCTACCAATGACTTTCTTCACAGAATTGGAAAAAACTACTTCAAAGTTCATATGGAACCAAAAGAGAGCCCGCATCGCCAAGTCAATCCTAAGCCAAAAGAACAAAGCTGGAGGCATCACACTACCTGACTTCAAACTATACTACAAGGCTACAGTAACCAAAACAGCATGGTACTGGTACCAAAACAGAAATATAGATCAATGGAACAGAACAGAGCCCTCAGAAATAACGCCGCTTACCTACAACTATCTGATCTTTGACAAACCTGAGAAAAACAAGCAATGGGGAAAGGATTCCCTATTTAATAAATGGTGCTGGGAAAACTGGCTAGCCATATGTAGAAAGCTGAAACTGGATCCCTTCCTTACACCTTATACAAAAATCAATTCAAGATGGATTAAAGATTTAAACGTTAGACCTAAAACCATAAAAACCCTAGAAGAAAACCTAGGCATTACCATTCAGGACATAGGCGTGGGCAAGGACTTCATGTCCAAAACACCAAAAGCAATGGCAACAAAAGACAAAATTGACAAATGGGATCTAATTAAACTAAACAGCTTCTGCACAGCAAAAGAAACTACCATCAGAGTGAATAGGCAACCTACAACATGGGAGAAAATTTTCGCAACCTACTCATCTGACAAAGGGCTAATATCCAGAATCTACAGTGAACTCAAACAAATTTACAAGAAAAAAACAAACAACCCCATCAAAAAGTGGGCAAAGGACATGAACAGGCACTTCTCAAAAGAAGACATTTATGCAGCCAAAAAACACATGAAAAAATGCTCATCGTCACTGGCCATCAGAGAAATGCAAATCAAAACCACTATGAGATATCATCTCACCCCAGTTAGAATGGCAATCATTAAAAAGTCAGGAAACAACAGGTGCTGGAGAGGATGTGGAGAAATAGGAACACTTTTACACTGTTGGTGGGACTGTAAACTAGTTCAACCATTGTGGAAGTCAGTGTGGCGATTCCTCAGGGATCTAGAACTAGAAATACCGTTTGACCCAGCCATCCCATTACTGGGTATATACCCAAATGACTATAAATCATGCTGCTATAAAGACACATTCACACGTATGTTTATTGCGGCATTATTCACAATAGCAAAGACTTGGAACCAACCCAAATGTCCAACAATGATAGACTGGATTAAGAAAATGTGGCACATATACACCATGGAATACTATGCAGCCATAAAAAATGATGAGTTCATATCCTTTGTAGGGACATGGATGAAATTGGAAACCATCATTCTCAGTAAACTATCACAAGAACAAAAAACCAAACACCGCATATTCTCACTCATAGGTGGGAACTGAACAATGAGATCACATGGACACAGGAAGGGGAATATCATACTCTGGGGACTGTGGTGGGGAGGGGGGAGGGGGGAGGGATAGCATTGGGAGATATACCTAATGCTAGATGACGAGTTAGTGGGTGCAGCGCACCAGCATGGCACATGTATACATATGTAACTAACCTGCACAATGTGCACATGTACCCTAAAACTTAAAGTATAATAAAAAATAAAAAATAAAAAAAAAAAGAAAATTAAATCTGTACTGGAGTTTTCCAAGAACAAACCACTTGTTAGGAGAGAGGCGTTTAGAAGAGGAATACCCAACTCACGCTTCAGGAAGTGGCAGGTGGAGAAACTGAGACAGCTTCCAAGAGGAGATGGTGGTAGAACAAAGATGGTAGAAGAAAGGATGGCTAGGAGTTGTTCTTAAGGATGAGGAGGCTGAAATAAGGCAAAAGCCAAAGGTCCAAGGTATGAGAGTGTGCTATGCAAACCAGTCAGGGTCTTTCCAGGAAAACAGGCACCTCTTTAAGGATGTACAGCACAGGGAATGGAAAGCAGGGGATTGGCTATATGGTAGAGAGAGCTGCTGAGAGTTAACACGAGTGATGAGGCAATGCAGAGATTAGCATCAAGAAGCAGGAAGCCACTACCGACTCTGCTAAAGGAAAAAAGAAGGAATCAGAAGCTGAACCACAGTGGACCTGTTTTGGCAAGAGCTGGAACTACAGAGAAGACAGTCACTGCTGCAGAAATCACCCAAGGAAACAAGGAGAGAAATACCCTGGCTTCTCCCTCCTTTCTACCCTCCATTTTTTGCCAGCGTGTCTTCCTGGCCTAACCCAACCAGCTGGAAGTCTGAGACACAAGAGCCTGTGAACTGCAGCCTGCAAGGATCAGCCATCGTGAACTGAAACACAGCAGGCAAAGAGGGAGGATGGATTCAGGGCAAACAGATCCAGGACCAGTACTGCACCTTTAGGGAACTGTGAGTATAACTAGTGTGCCATAATGACAGCCAACATGTGTAATAAGCCTTTACTAAATGCCAGAAATTATGCCAGATGTTTAGCATTTTCTATGCATTAACCTCTTTACTTAGTGTAGGTAAGGCACATAAAGAGGAGTGGGAGGAGATGACACTGGGATGTGGAATTAGAGCCAGGCTCACATAACAGAGGGCTCATGTGCCACGCCAACGGGTTTGCACTTTGTCCCGAAGGCACTTGGGAATCAACGAAGGGTTGGAAGAATTATACAGTCCGAGTAGCATTTCCAAAATATCATTTTGTGATCGTGTCTGAAGTTGTGAGGATTGCTAATTCATCAAATAAATAACGGAGGTCTGATGAAGAAGAACTGGGAGTGGGACCAGCTTCCCTTCCTGTTTCCCTCCTCAGAACAAACAGCCTCACTGCTGAACACTTGTGTCATCTGTTGACATAACTCGGATCTTCGTTTACTTTAGCTCAGCAAAACTGGAGTGGCAGACCTTTTTAAAACAAAATATTTATGACTAATCTATACAATAGTTACCATAGTTAATGTATTAATATATTACTCACCTCATTAATACACTTCTGGAGAAATCTACATCCTAGCAATGTTTTACAGAGTTTTTGTTCTATCTTCTAGTTTCTAAAAGCATATTATGGACCTTTTAGTTTTCAACTTTTAAGATAAATCAGTGTTGTTTGTCACTGGGTTGTGGAGGTGGCAGTTGGAGCCAGAACCTCAGATTAACTTGAAGTGTTGATACAATGTTATCACAGAGACAAGACTTATGGCCTTCAAAGGGACATTTAGAATTCCTCTCTTCCAATAACCTCTTTCACAGATGAGAAAAGTGAGCCCACACAGATAAAGCGATTAGCCCAAGGATGTGAAAGTAGTGAGTGGAGGTAGGACTACAACCCAGACTCCCAAACCAGTACTCCTTCCACTCTTGACATTGTTGCTAAGGTGTTCAGAGCTAATAAGAAGCTGTCATTTAAAACAATATTACTCAGGTGGTAAAAATTCATCTCACATGGAATTACGCAGAAAAGGGAGTTTATTGGCTCTGGAAATAGTTTTAGGGGATACCAATTTCAGGCATGAGTCAGTCTAGGGAGTCACTATTGTCATCAGGACTAAGCCATGTGCTGTTTCTTGGAAGAATTTCTAGGCTGCTTTCATTCAGTCATGCTCAGCCAGGATGGAGCAAGGTTGTAACCAAAAGTCCCAGGCTCTCAACTCATCAGCTTGGTATCTTCAGTGGAAAGGATGTATTTCTTTTCCAAGAATGTGAAAGTCTAGGTATTGAGTTTTATTGGTTTAGTTTGGGCCGTGTGTCCGTTTTTGAACCAATCACTGGAGCCATAGTGAATGGATGGCTCTGATTGGCTAGGTCTGGCTCCTATGTCTGTGCTAGCTTCAGGGGATGGGCTCCACATCTCTGTTTTGGAATTATATATTTGGAAAGTGAGGATGGTAAGATTTCCTGAAGGAATATCAAAGTTCCATCAAAGCAAAAAGGTTAAATGGGTGCTGGGCAGGCACAAACAACTGAAATATACTCCAGACACTGAGACTTATGTCTAGTACAGTGGATTTCTAACATTGGCGAGGTTTTCCTATTGGCTATTATCTTGCTATAGGAAATAATCCCATTTGGGTAAAATGGACTTCTCTTGTGCAAAGTGCATGCCCCACTATGAAATTGAGAGAAGCCAATCGTTCCACGACTTTTAGCCTGTGAAAAGATGATGATCCTGAGTTGAGGTAATATACCTCCACCACCCGCTATGGATCCATGACTGTTGCATCCCAAACAATTCTCTGAGAAACACTCTGTTAACAAAGAAGTTCTTGCCTCAGCTCTGCTTTATAGCCACTCTAGTTAAACAAACTGCATTAAGCATCCAAGATGCCCAAGGAAGCTCAGAGAAAGGAGCTTGAAGTCAGGAGAGTTTGTCTGTTCAGAGCTCTCCCAAAGGAAACAGGGATCCAAATGAATCTGAGCATTGAAATGAAGAAGAATAAGCATGCATGTCAGCATCAGTGTATATTTGGCGGCTTCACTGGACTTGTCATAATCTGTGACAAATTAGCAAAAGCAAGTCAATCTTAGTAAGCAAAAACATATAGGATGTTGTTCCATTGTAATTTAAGCTTTACTGCTTCTATTTGCTGCCTCTGCTCTTTTAGTTCAAAAGTGTATCAAGAATAGTCATGGAAGTTTGACAAAGCATTGTTCATAGGCTTGTTTAAAAGCTACCATCTCTTCGTGGAGAGCAGAGATAAGTGGAGAACTTTGTAAGCATGTTTACAAGGTCAGAAACCATTTTTTTAATCTGAAAAAATAATTTGAATGCATATGGCAAAAGCACAATTCAAAAGTTAAAGGGAAAATGACAAAAATTGAAGAAATATATAACGTATTAAAATCTGATAAAGAATACCTTTTATCTCTTTGATATACTGATTTCTTCCTTTTGGTGTGTATTGCTGTGGGATTGCTGGATCATACAGTAGTTCTGTTTTTAGTTTTTGAGTAACCTCCATACTGTTCTCCCTAAATGCTTGAGGCAATGGATAGCCCAATTACCCTGATTTGATCATTATACACTGTATGCTTGCATCAAAAGATCACATGCACCCTATAAATATGTATAACTATGATGTACCCATAATAATTAAAAATAAAAATTTATTTTAAAAAGAATATATTTTATATATAAAGGGTTCTTACAAAGAAATAGATGAATACCACAACAGAAAAATGGGATAAAAGCATGAATAGCAAATTAATAAAAGAAAAAGAAATGGACAATACATATATGAAAAATTATTTGACCTCACTAGTAATTAAAGAAACAAAATTAAGACAACGAGACACGACTTTTGCTATACTGAATTAGCAAAAGACAGACAATACCCAGTGTTAGTCATGAGTATAAAAGAAGGGAGTATAGACTGATAAAACTTAGAGTGGGGGTTAAATGTTGAGAAAGTTGTAATTTGGCAACAATCATTCCAAGAAGCCACATAACATACATATCTTTGACTCAACCCCTCTAAAAATTTATCCTAGAGAAATAAGTTAGGAAATATTTAGCTACAGGGAGTTTATGATAAGAAAATACTGGAAATAAGACTTGGCATGATGGCTCATGCCTGTAATTCCAGCACTTTGGGAGGCTGAGGCAGGCGGATCAATTGAGGTCAGGAGTTTAAGACCAGTGTGGCCAACATGGGGAAACCTCGTCTCTACTAAAAATACAAAAAATTAACCAAGCGTGATGGCACATGCCTGTAGTCCCAACTACTCGGGAAGCTGAGGCAGGGGAATCACTTGAACCTGGGAGGCGGAGGTTGCAGTGAGCCAAGATCGCACCACTGCACTCCAGCCTGGGTGACAGAATGAGACTCTGTCTCAAGAAAAAAAAAAAAAGAAAGAAAGAAAAGAAAATACTGGAAATAACCAAGCTGTCCAATTGAGAATTAGTTAAATATATTATGACACTTTCATTGCATGCATCATTAAGTGAGAAAAATTTAAAATACAAATAAGAGGTTAGTGTAATCTCCCATTTGGTTTTATATATAAAGGCTTTGAGGAATATTCAAGAAATGTTAACAGTGATTTTCTTTTTTGCCCATTTGTAGTTTCTAGTTTATCACAAACGAACTTAAATGGGAAATATAACGATAAAAAAGAAAGAAAAGGAATGTTAAACTGCCTAGGTTAATGGAGGCTTTTCTCTAGCATCTCTCTCTCCCTCTTCTGGGAAAAAGAATAGTACTTCTGCTCCTTTCTGGGATGCTTCTACAAATCCCTCAGGAAGACAGAACTGAAACATCCATTTGCTCTGCACAAAGAGGCTTCTGATTTAATGACGGGGATCTGTGCTTGGCTCCTCCTGAGTTTGAGAGAGTCTCTGAGCAGTGATAAGCAAGCTTGCTCAAAAAGGAGGCTTTTCATCTTTATGCCTAGACAAATAATTCTGAGGCTGAACTAAGGCTGGCTCACTATATCAATGTTAAGGAAAAAAGGCTTTTCACATGCAGTAGGCAAGATTTCTGTTTATTTTAGATAGAAAATGTTTCTTGAATTCCCCACTGTCTTTGCACACAGATATTTATCAGCTTTTATGAAAAAGAGGAAAAATAAAAGAGAAGACAAAAAGAGTTCAATAAGCCCAGTTTGTCTACAGACCCTATCTTGTGTATGTTTTAAGACTGCTACTTCCAATCTCCTTCTGAATTTTAAAACTTCTTTATAAGATTCCCTTTTGGTATCTCTATGCTTTTCGGGGAAAGACACTTGGTGCTGATTCAAGTCCTTTCATGTCTGACTGACAAAGCTGCATTTTATTTCGATTCAGTCATATTGAACTTATTTTGAAAATTACATATTGTGTCCTGCCCCCTGATCAATGGGTGCTCTCTTTCCCCATCCTCTTAAGCTCACTCTTAGACTTCCAAGGAATTTAAGAGATGTGAATCAGAGCTCTGGGATGGAATAATAGAAAACCAATATTTCTAAGGTCCAGGAGTAAATGGAATTGACATATTTTCAAATGCTTCTAGCTTCCTGAAACCCTCACTCCAACCTCAGTTCATCTCATTCAATTTCATTTTATTTCATCTTGCTTTGTTTCATTTTTCCACCTAGACCCCTCGTTTTTCTAATGGAGTCTGATGTGAATGGAATTGCAGTGTTATACTCTCCCACCTGATGGATAATTTCCTGCCTTGCACATTGCAAGACAATCTGGTGAACACTCCTTCCTCCTCCTTAGCCAAAACATTTCATAATTCTTCAGTCCTTCACAGGAGGCTCCAGCTCAGAAGCTGCAGTGACTCAGAAAAGGATGAATGCTTCCTTTGGTATTATCATCTTTTTGTTCTTTTAGTTTCTAAGTACATGTCTTGACCTTTATCTGGGACTGTTAGGTCTTGTTAAATTCTGCTTCAGAAGTCAGGGGACTTTGTCTTCACAGCCCTCCACCTCATTGGTGACTTTCTGTGACTCCAAAAAGGTCACCGAGAGTCAATGTACTTTGCTTTTTAAATATTTGTTTATAATATGACCCCCCATATTTGTTTATAATATGACCTCAAAAAGACCCATCAGGTGGGATGAGCCTAGTTTATGGAGTGTTCAGAAATGCTTCAAGGTCATTCATCCCCCCAAACGTCCTTTCTTCTTTCTTTTTCTTTCTTTTTTCTTTCTTTTTCTTTCTTTTTTTTTTTTTTTGAGATGGAGTCTCACTTGTTGCCCAGGCTGGAGTGCGATGGCACGATCTCGGCTCACTGCAATCTCCACCTCCCAGGTTCAGGCAATTCTCCTGCCTTAGCCTCCCGAGTAGCTGGAATTACAGGCACTCACCACCACACCCAGCTAATTTTTGTATTCTTTAGTAGAGACAGAGTTTCATCATGTTGGTCAAGCTGGTCTTAAACCCCTGACCTCAGGTAATCTGCCTGCCTTGGCCTCCCAAAGTGTTGGGATTATAGGTGTGAGCCATCATGCCTGGCCCCAAACATCTTTTCATAGTTAGCAGAACTTCAGCTAGGAAAGCAGACAGACACTTGACAAAATGGGGTGAATAATCATTCCTCTCCCAGATCTAGAAGTCAGTTTTGTGAAAGAGTTATCACCCCACTCTAAGATTCTCGCTAGCTTTCCCAAATATGTATTAAAATCTTTGCTTCTCATTATAAAGAAATAGTGTTTGTTTGGTTTTTTTTTAACTTGGAAAGAGTTGATAACATTTTAGGAGTAGAGAAAAGAGAAATCACAATGCCATAAAGAATCTCTAGAGGGTGATTTGTATGTTCTTTTTGTTTATTGTGGTGGTGATTTCACAGGTATATGTAATCCATAAAAACTTAGCAAAGTTGACACTTTCAATGTGTACAGTTGATTATATGCCAGGTACACCACAATAAAGCTGTTTAAACAAAACAAAACAAAACAAAAGCCTATATCCAACATTTCGCTTTCTAGTCCAAGGGTCCCTTCTACTGCCTAGCATTGTTACTAATATATAGGTGTTTAAGTTTTAAAAACTCCATAAGGAAATAATGTTGGCTCAGGCAAAACTTTGCAAAGTGGCCCAGGGTCTTGCTTTATCCAATTATTTGGCCTACTTTCCGACTCTAAGAACTTAAAGCCAGATTCTGTTTCTGGGAAAAGAGATTTAAGAGTAATTTGACATCAGAAAGATGACAAAGTGATAAAATTCTACCAGAAATTATTTAAGACAAAGGTGTATGCAGGAGACTGCTGTGAATTCACTCTTAAAGAAACTTTAAAATATTAAAGATTAGCTTGGGTACCATCTTAATTGTTATCATATGCTTAACTTGTCACCAGTTTTTGTGACCTGTGATTTAGGCAGTATTTATTAGTCAATTTTAAGGCTAAAATTTCAAACAAGGTTCTATGGATTGGAATAGGAAATATGAAGCAAGAAAAGAGAAGAGTCAAATATCGTCGAAATGGTGAGAAATTGTCTTTTCTTTCCATCAGAAGTACATGAGTTTTGCTAGTTTACTTAGATAAAATGTTGGAACTATTTGTAGACAGGAACAGACCAACTGGGCACTTGTAGAGACTGGACATTCAGGAGTAACACTGGATTACATTCGCTGGGAAGGGAATCATCTGCAAGGTTGTGGTCTACCACAAGAACTTTTTTCTCTCTCTCCATGGTAAGGGCCCAGGAATGGGGTCAGGAGTTGTAAAGCAATTACATTTTCCACTTTATAATGGCCAGTCTTATTCATTTGCAATATGCTTCGTGCTCTATATGTGCAATTTTAACCTAAACTTCACACTTTGAAATGGGTATATTGTTCCCATTTTATAGAGGTACCACCTGAAGATGTGATACAACCTGTCCAAGGTCACACAATACTAATATGAATGCTAACAACAATAAACACCTATTTAGTATTTGCTGTGTGCCAGGGACTATACTGACTACTTTACATATATGAACACATTTATCCTCTCAAAAATCTTATGAGGTACAGAATACCACTATTCCCATTAGAGATGAGGAAAGTGAAGTAAGAAGAGGAAGAGTAACTTGTTCAAGGTCACTGTCTTAGTCCATATTGTGCTGCTGTAACAGAACACCACAGATTTGGTAATTTATAAAGAAAAGAAACTTATTTCTCACAGTTCTGGAGGCCGGAAAGTCCAATACCAAGCTGCTGGCATCTGGCAAGGGCCTTCTTGCTGCATCATCCCACAGCAGAAGGTAGAAGGGCAAGAGAACCCACAAGAGCAAGAGAAGGCTGAACTTGCTTTTATAAAAACTGACCCTCAAAATAATAAACCCACTCCTGCAACATTGACATTAATCCATTAATAAGGGTAGAGCTCTCAAGGCCCAATCACCTCTTAACAGTCCCACCTTTTAAGAGGTGGGATTATTTAAGTCCCACCTCTTAAATAATCACAATGGCAATTAATTTCAACATGAAGAGGACATTCAAGCCATAGCAATCCCACACTTGGTAACTTGTAGAGTCTGTGCTTCATGAAACATAACATTGTGCATCTTTCTTATATATTGTAGGCACTCACTAAGTATATAGGAAGGGGTGTGTGTGTGTGTTTGTGTGTGCGCGTGCGCGTGTGTGTGTGTGTGTGAGTTTTTGGGGTGTATAATTGGGAGAGTAGAACATGAATTCGGATTCTAGCCAAAATCTCCTATTTTGCTCAGATGATTAAGGCTGCATTAGAGATGACCTGACATGATGCTTATGTTTCTGCAAAGGCCACAGAATGCCCCATATGACACTAGACAGTTTCTACTTACATCTTCCAACTCTCTTCGGGATACTGTGCCTATTCTCACTGCCCATCATTCTAGAAGGGCTGTTAATCACAGTGCTCACCCCTTGACTCAGGAGTGAGCCTGTGTTTTATGCCTGGCCAATTGAAATCCTCCCCAGTGACCATGATGATTGGCCAAGCATTAAACACTTAAACCATGGAAACCAAGTAGATCCTTCCTTGGGATAATTTATTTTTATGCTTAGTGAGAAAACCCCAGTGGTATGGTTTGGATGTTTGTTCCCTCCAAATTGCATGTTAAAATGTGATCCCTAATATTAGAGATAGGGCCTGGTGGAAGGTGTTTGATCATGGCGGCAGATCCCTCATGAATGGCTTAGCACCATTTCTTTGGTTATAAGTGAGTTCTTGCTCTATTAGTTCACACAAGAGCTGCTTGTTTAAAAGGAGCTTGGCACCTTCTCCTCTGTCTCTTGCTCCCTCTCTCATCATGTGACAAGCTGCCCCCTTTAGCTTCTGCCAGGACTGTAAGCTTCCTGAGGCCCTCACCAGATGCAGATGCTGGCTTTATGCTTCATATACAGCCCACAGAATGGTGAGCCGAATAAGCCTCTTTTCTTTATAAATTACCCAGTTTTATGTATTCCTTTATGACAACACAAACAGACTAGGACACTTGGTTTCCTCTGGGAACTTTCATTAGCAGTGATTATGCTTGAAACTGTTTGAGGCCATGCTTCTCTTCCCTCTGCCCCTGCCCGTGGCAGAGATTCAACCTTAATGGAAGAAACTGAGGCTCAAATGCCAGAGAAGCAGAAACAGATGGTGGGGACAGAGAAGGAAAGAGGGAGAGAGGGGGCAAATGACATCATTGAGTCTTAGGAGTTTCTCAGGCCCACTCAACTCCTGAGTTTCCTAGCCATATGAACTAATACATTTTCTTCATTACTGTGGTGGTTTTATTTGAGTTTCTTTCATTTGTTACCTTAAAAATACTGACATATAGGAAATATTTTTCCCTTTTTAAAAATTATTAAAACTATGTCCACTCTAAATGCACTTTTAACAATAAGAAGCATTATATGTATAATATTATGAGGGAAACTGATTATAATCCTTTAATTACTCATAGTGAGAATATTGCTCTTTTATTTGTAGGTGAGTCTTGGAAATGTATCAATAGAGAGGAAATATGAATTAAAAAATCAATATCATCCTCTCTATTGTAATCAAAACAGGGCCAAATGAGAGCAGACATGATTTGGAAACAACTATTGAAATCCACTGGACCTTTGAATAAAAATAGATTATTTATTACAGTTGACCCCCTTAGGCAAGAGATTAGACAGGATTGGTAAAAACCAGGGCAACAGGCCACAATTTTCAGTAAACCGGAATACATTTGAGTGTTCCTTACAAAATTTGTCCCAATCACATAGATTTCAAAGACTGAGGACTCTGGAGCAGAGAAGATTCCATAGAGTACTATTTACCCCCAGATGCCTCCCTTAGCCCTCAAATACCCAAGAGTTCTCCCTTAGGGGGCCATCCTTTTGGAGTAAACATTCCCTGTTTCTCTGATTTTCTTTTTAAAAAAAATTTTTTTTTGGCCGGGTAATATTATATCACTTTTGTCTCAAGACAGTAATTTGATAGTGGTTAAGTGCATAGATTTGTGCCAGACATCCTGGGCCAAACCCTGGCTGCACCATTTCTGAGCTACATGTCTTTCCCTCTCTCCTTACTTTAACCCCCTCTCTCTGGACCTTATTTTCCTTCTCTGTAAAATGGGTATAATAATAGTCACATCAGAGGATGGTTGTGATATAGGAGATAACACATGTATAGCTCTTAGCATGGTGTCTGGCATATAGTACATGCTCAATAAATGTCAGCTCCTATCCTGAGAGTGAGGCATCATGGCTGTGTGGAAAGGGCATTGAGAAACCAGCCAGGAGCCCCGATGCTGAGCCTGCTTCTCCAAATACTTTCCACGTGACCCTGACCAAACACACCTCAATTTATCTCACCGATAAATGGTAATACTAATGCCCTTCATGTCTAGTTCCCAGTGGTGGCAAACATGAGACAGGTGTCTTGAGGATAATATGAGGTCATCAAGATCAAAAAGGTTTGGAAAGAATAAATGGGTTTTTACAAATCATCAGGATTCTCAGTAGAAAATTGTTTATTCACTCAACCAATATTTACCAAGTGCCTACCAGGTGCAAGGACCAAAAGACAGTTTGATTTTCAAGCAGCTGGTCAAACCTATGATGGAAGAAATTCAGAAGAGTGAGCAGGGAAGCTGGCTAAAAATAGGAAAAATGCCAAAAATGGGAGAGGAGGGAAAGACCAATCTCACCTTCTTCACATTTTTGCAACAGACTAACTCCACAACGTTTTCCTGAGTCTTTCTCAGTGTGGGCAGCCTGGAGCCTGCTATAATGTGATCTGTTTCTCAAGCTGGCCTCAGCTGAAGTTAAGTTGGTCACATATTTCTACACAGCTTAGAAGAGAAGCCATTCCTGCAGTTCATGCCCATGGCTCTGATTTAATGTGAGCTGCTTTCCAAGAAGCAGAACTTTTTTTGAAAAGGTCCAAGATAATTTTCCTGGGAAGTTTGGGGTTTGGGCCACATTCTACCTCCTCCCACCCCCCAGGCCCACCAGTTTGTTGCAAGTCCTCTCTAGGTTTTCAATGGCACCCAGGCTTCAGTTAAAGGGTGGAAGATACCATTCCACAGTTCTGTTGGCTTCTGCTCACAGCATCGGTGTCTGGTTTCTCAAATTTTGCCTTCTTTTTTGCTGCTCTCCCTTTTTCTCCAGTTTCCACATAAACAAAGCCTTTAGGGGAAATGGGGCTAAGTGACATGAGAGCCGTGGCCCCTTGAACACTTTTGTCCAGGGAGTTTAATGGAGGCTTTTGAAGTTTTGTAAAGCAAAGTGAGAAACAACAGCTGCTCGTCCTCTCTGAGCCTCAATTAATAATGAGATGTGCATTTTGTCATAAGGATAAACATAGTCTAAAATAGAGTATTGGAAAGATGCTTGTGAGAGAGACTTATCAGCAGGGGCAGAGGCAATGATACAGATTGTTGGTTACACTGAGGCCAATAAGTGGGTGCAATGCTAGTGTTGCCTTAGGAGTAGACCTCCTTGCCCAAAATCCCAAAAGAAGACGGGGTCTGCAAGTCCCTCATCTGCTAGGCATCTGGGCTTCCTAGGTGGGCTCTCCTCTCAGCAAAGTCCACTTCCTTTTCACAGCTAATTTTCTTTAAAAAAACGTGTATTCCAGAATTTACACTTCAGCATCAAGGTTGCCTTCTTCAAAGTCACCACTCCAGGGGGGACATCATCTTGTCCACCAGAGCACCTGGAATGCTGCTTTGGGAACAGGCCTGCAAGCAAAAGTTAAGTCTTGTGAGGTTTCTGAATGGTGGCAAGCCAAACCTGAGCTTAAATTTTGAGAAAGATGCTTAGATTTGATAAATGAAGCATATGATCACTTAGTAATGGGGTTTAGAATGGAAAAAACAAGGCACAAGTTAGCATAACAAATAGCTAATGTTGATTGAGGCAGGCCAGGTACTACTCTAAGTGTTCTGGATGGATTATCTTATTTAATTCTCACAGTAACCCTGTGAGTTGGCTAGTATCACCTCTGCTTTACAGATCAGGAAACTGAGGTAAGGTACATTAAATAAACACTCTCCAGTGACTAGAATGGGAAAAATAATCTGCTGTTTTACAGTGTTTATCTTTACCATTCTAAAATGCTAAGAGAGCTGGGGACTGGGAATGAGGATCAGAGGCTTCTTCTTCTTAATTCGTAAACCTCACAGCAGCCCACATTCAACTTTTTATATATCAAAATTGTCAAAACATTAAATGAAGGTACCTTAAACAATGTGCCCAATGTTGCACAGATACCTCTGATTCCAGAAGCCTTGCTCTTAAGTATTCAGTACAGTGTCTCCCTGATTTACTTGAGTGGTTTATACGCTGCTGAATTGAGGAGTTATCAAAGGGACTTCCTGACTCAACCTATTATTTTTTCTCAGGTCCATAAGGCCTGGAGTCTTACCATTAGAGTTAAATCTCAGGCATTTTGTTTGACAAGGTCTCCTATTGTTAATTGGGGGAGTATTTATTTAAATATGCTTAATAAATTAAAAAGACTCAGAAAGCAGGGAGAAGCATACATGGAAAATAAGACCAATGAATTTTGATGGTGGAAAAATAGCAAAAGACTCTAATGCTACAATTCCATGGGATGACAATAGTAGTGTATGTACCTCATCCATCCATTCATCTGTCCATCCACCCATCCATTCATTTATTCCACAAATGTTTATTGAAGGTCTGTGTTGTTCCAGACATCATGCCAAACACTGGCATACAGTGTTGAGCAAAAGCAGAGCCAGCCCCTCTGAGAGATGGGAGTCTAGTAGGAGAGAAATAAAATTTGAACTGTGACAGTGTCTGAGAAAGAGAAGAACAGGGTGCTATGAGAACAGGTAACAAGGTGCTGGAATGGGGTGATCTGAGGGCACTGAGTGATTGAGAGCGGGGAGAAAAAGATGTCAAAAGAGAGGCAGGGAGGGCGCTTAGTGTGGTAGATGGTACTGAATGCTGAACAAAATTTAACTGGATCCCCAAGTTTAACTCTCCCTCCATGTTTGGTGATGGACCAGTGCATACATGTGCAAACAGCTTTGGCCCATGAATGAAGTTTTTATGGTCACGTAGCTTGCTGTTATTTGGAAGTGAAAAAGTGAAAAAATATAGTCATGCGTCACCTGACAAAGGGATATGTTCTGAGAAACATGTCTTCAGGTAATTTCATCACTGTGCGAGCATCATAGAGCATACTGACACAAACCTAGGTGGTATATAGCCTACTACATACCCAGGCTATATGGAACAGCCTCTTGCTCCCAGGCTATCAACCTGTACAGCATGTTATGGTACTGAATACTGTAGGCAATTGTAACACAATGGTATTTATGCACCTAAACATAGAAAAGGCACAGTAAAAATTTGGTATAAAGATTTTTAAATGGTATGCCGGTATAGGGCATTTACCATGAATGAAGCTTGCAGGACTGGAAGTTGCTCTGGGTGAGTCAGTGAGTAAGTGGTGAGTGAATGTCAAGGCCATTATCATACACTACTGTAGAAGTTATAAACACTGTACACTAAACTTACAGAAAGGATTTTCTTTCTTCAAGAATAAATTAACCTCAGCTTACTGGAGAAACTTTGTCATATATGGGGTTTGTTTTTGACCAAGACCTCATTACGCAGCGCATGACTGTAATGACTTCATCATTCATTCAGCTTTGACTGTTTTCCTCCTTAACTTCATTGCTACCTGTTGCTTCAATTGTCTTGACTTTTGCTGCCTCATGTATAAAATGATGGCCAGAAAACGATGTCTCTAAGCTCCCTCAAGAATCTGTGCATAGCTATGGGAAGAGCCCAGAGGGCTGTGGCCACTGCCTGTCTTCGGTTGTCCTGAGGATCTACAGAACCTGAGCAGCATCTGCAAAGCAGCAAGATGACAGCAAAGGCATTTGGTTTAGGGTCAAAGATGGGGTGGAGGGAGCAGAGAGGGATTTCTTCCTTCTGCTTCTAGAGAAGGGAAAATCAGGCACCAAAGTCTCAATACTTCACATTCTAAAAACTGGGCTCATTTAACAGGGCCAGATCAATTCATTTTGGAAACATTCCAGAAGACGGGGTTTGCCTGGTAAATTTATAATGTAAAGAAGAGGGCAATGCAAACAACTGCTAAGAGTGCAGGCAGCCATTAATTCATTAATAATGTTGATAATCGTTAACATTCATTGAGAATTTACTACGTGCTAATTGCTTCACATCTGCTTTCTCATTGGCTTCTTATATTAATTGTAAGTAATAGATACAGTGCTGTTATTATTCCAATTTTACAGATGAGGAAACAGAGATCTAGAGATGTCACATGACTTGCCCAAGGTCTCACCACTGTAAGCAGTGCAACCAAGGTTGGAATTGAGGGCTGGCTGCTCACAAAGCCCATGAAACACCACTCTCCAAGCTCTTAAACACCACTGTCTACTGCCTCCATTGTAAAAGACATTGATATACACATAATTACCAACCTATTACTCTTTCACTAAAAAGGTAGGTCTCTAAGTAAGTGAGCCCAACATTGTTAAATTTTATAGATGAATGTAATTTTAAATATATGTAGGAGATTGACAATGTTGTCAAGCTTTTACTTTGGAAAGTAAACCATTTTTAAAAATGTATTTCACCCTCATTTTATTGAAGACTAACTTAAAAAACAAAAGAAATATGAATTCATATCAAAATGTAAAAGCTAAATAAATTTAACCCCTTGAACAAATCACCACATTGCTCTTCTTTTTCTCATTTTGCTTCAAACCAGTGAAAACAGGGCCCCAAACCATTAATAGGCACCAATGCAAGAACTAATATTTGGAAGCACCTATCCTTTGACATCTTATTATCAACACTTTGACTTTAAATATAGCTGGAAAAAAAACCAGGGTGGTATTTATTATACTCTTTCATAACTCAGACTTTCCACTAACTTCATCTGGTTTCTATCCTCCCCCACTACACAATTAGTCTGAATATTTGAGGTTTCCCTATTGTTTCCAGTAAGGTTCTTGGAGACAAGGTCAAATCACGGGCAAGGCTTGCAGGTCAGAAGTGTGTTTTGAGCCATATGAATGTGTCTCAAAATAAGTTTTAAAAAGTAAAATCACTATGTGACTGAAGTTATTGAGTATTTAAAACCCATGGGTGAGTAGGTCTTGGGCCAAGAGGAAAGAGCATATTTTGAAGATGACCAGTGACTTAAAAATGATAATTCATCACATTACAAATGGGCAGAGAGAATTAACTTCAGCCACAAGGCAAGGGCATGGCTCTGATCAATGTTTGGGTGGGTCTGATTTGTTTGGAGCCAGTGACCTTTCCCCACTCCAGTATTTTTTTCAGACTTTTTTTGATCATTCGACATTTCACAGCTCTTCTTAGTTTATGAGTTGCAGGTTATCTTGAGGGCAATGTCTCTTTTTCTGGGGCTATCTATGAAAATTCAACAAGTAAGCTGTGGACCATCACCCTACTTTATTATTTGTTTCTTTGGCATTCTGGGGGCAATCAGTCAAAAGTGAGTGAAATGTCCTAGCATCTTCTTTTTAAAATAAAGCAAAGCATGCTGTTTGAAAATACTACCTCAATGAAACCTTTTAACATTAAAAGCAAAATGCTGCACATGATACACTTATAAAATCTGTGAGTCTTAAACTGGGTCTCTATATCTTTGAATCACCCAGAAAATTTTGACAGTGGAGACAATTATTTTAAACATTTCAGGATTTGGACTGCCCAACTCCCCCTCAGTTTTCAGAATAATTAAGATGGCAAATAAAAATAAAGATAAGAACTTTGAGGTTTTTAGTAAAACATGTCCCATCAAGCCTAGTGGCTATGGATTTCGGGAAATAGGTATGTCTGAATCTCCATATGAGCTCTAGCATTTATATTCCTATGACCTTGAGCAATTTAACTTCTCTAAGCCTCAGTTTCCACCTGTGTAAAAATAGGACAAAGCAAGACACTATATGTGAAGTTCTTAGCACTATATCTAGCGCATAATGAGAGTTCAAGAATATGGCAGAGAGCCTCTGAGTTTGCCAATATTCTGTGTGCTCCCCTACACTTCCCAAAATCCCCTGATGTTAGTTGAAACCAATGGACTATAAGCCTATGTGTCACATCTGGACTGAGGCAGTTAAAAGCTGGTGCATGTCCTCTCTCTCTCCCTCTGCCACAGTGACCTTGAAAGCCCCATGTTGAGATGGCAGCATCACAAGATAGAGGGATCCTGGATCCCAGAGTTACTGCCTGGAGGAAAACTCCTGCTGAACAACATCATAGTTTGTATAAAGGCACTTCAAACTTTTCCATGTAAAGGCACTGAAGTTTTCCAGATTGTTGGTTGTGATAGCTCACATTAATTATCCTGGTACACCTAGTGATTGAGATACATATATATTTTCATGCAACTCAACAAACCACAGTTTTTCTACCAGAAGCCCATTTTCATGATGCTGACTCACAGTTTCTCTGAGTAGGAAATTCAAAGAAGTCTTTATAGCTCAGGCATAACTTGTCTCCTCTTGACCTGTAAGAGGCAAAGCTTATTTTAAGGGTCTGACTTCAAGCCAGCTAGTTACCAAGTCATTGGGAAGAATCTGACTACCTGATGGTTATGAGCTTGCTCCGTGTCTGCCATGGTTTCCAAATTCTCTCCTCAGATTATTCCTTCATCCCAGAAGCATATATAACTTTCCACAGTCAAATGTAATATTCTTTTGCTTAAAAGTAAATGTAAGACCTGAATGAAAGCTGGGTGTATTGATGTCTTAGGGTTTCCATAACAAAGTACCACACATGGGTGACTTAAACAACAGAAATAAATTTTCTTACAGTTCTGGAGGCTAGAAGTCTGAGTTCAAGGTGTCAGCAGCATTGATTTCTTCTGAGGCCTCTATCTTTGGCTTATAGATGGCCATCATTTCCGTGTTCTCACATCATCTCCTCTCTGTACCTGTCTGTGTCTGAATTTCCTCTTCTTATAAGGACAAGAGTTGAATTGGATTAAAGACCACACTAAATACCTTATTCAAACTTAATTACCTGTGTAAAGACCCTATCTTAGAATAAAGTCTCATTTTGAGGTACTGTGGGTTAGGGCTTCAACATATGAATTGTGGGGAGACACATTTCAGCCCATAACACTGGCAACCAAGATTTCTGTGAGAAGTGAAGCCCAAATATTGAAGTTCCTACCTTTGGGCTCACTGCATGAATCTGAGACAGGCACAATGAGTGAACATAGTGTGGACTAACAGCCAGATTTTTGGAGCCAATTACAAGGCAGTAGCAGCTAAGTCAGTCTGCAGAGTGTTAAAATCAGCTAATTTAAATAATCTCAGGATTGATCATTGATGTATCTAGAGCCAGTTCGAAGGATATAGCATTTAAAATGTAACTTAAGAAATAGGAGTACAATTTGCACTTTCATTTTCATGCTTTTGTTTAGTTTGTTTTCATCACTCAGCTGGAACTGGAAAACAAAATCCACGGATTTACTGATTAAGCTTGAGTGGTTGGTGGACATGCCTTCCTCAGGGGCATGCTTCCAGACCTGCTGAGGAACAACTGCATCCACGTAAATAAAGCTTAGGCCATAATCTTTTCAAATGAGAGGAAAACATTTCCATTTAAATTGGGTTTGCTGCACTTTATAAACATGTAAAAGACCAATTTGGGGTTTCACATATCCTTTAGGGTCATTTCCCTATTTCAAACTCATGCATATGTGTAAAAACACGAAAGGAAGCTAAATCAAGACTCTTGGAGCAGGGAGATGTGATTAATTGCTGGCCTTTTTAAGACAAGTCACTACACAAAGCTAAGTAATAAATTAATAATGCCTCAGATCATGAGCTAACAAAGATGGCTTGCCTAAGAGGCAGACGATAATTTGTAAAGGGCTTTGCAGGCAAAATGTCTCAGACAGCCCTTGGGAGGTGAAAACAATTGGGAATAACATCCACAGACAGGCTTTGCTTATTACTGTAAGAAATTTAACAAATGAGTCTCAGATCCTGGAGCTAATTCTAGGTTCGATTAGAAAGAAGACTCTTTTCTTTTGACCAGCACAGAGTTTGGGCAGGGATGGAGGATGAGGGGGGCAGCGACTATTTTGTTTTGGTGTTGGGGAGATGAGGGGCAGGGGCTCCTACAAAAGCCTAAGTAGTCTGAGCTAACGTTCTAAGTACTTGTGGATGGTTCAGAAGCCTGCAAGCAAGCACTAAGGAAGACAAAGCAGGGCCAGAGTCTGTGAGATGGAGGAAGGGGTTATGCTGCAGTTTGCAGCCGGGGAGTGAGTCTGCAGCCTCCTGGAGTCTACAGGGCAGCCCAGGCCCTGCTCATCCAACAGCTGGGAGCATCCCCTCTGCACCCATACTCCCCCAGCAGCCTCACCCTGGCCAAGCAGGCTCTGCTCCCAGGCTGGTGGCTGGGTCAGTAAGGCTGCAGAGAGCCTTCATCCCACCCAGAGGAGACCTGGAGGGACTCTCGTTTCACTGGTTGAGTTTGCCTGTTTTCCCCACATGCACCAAAGAGAAACAAAATCACATTCTGATATCAGGTCCCAAGCATCAGTGGCTTTCTTACAGCTACTCATTCCCTGAGGTCGACTTCTGCTTATCATAGATGCATAACATTTTTGTGCCTTGGTTACTCATGGGGTTGTTATGGAGTTTTAATTGGGTAATATTTATAAAATTCTTACTATATGCCTGGCACGTTGTAAGGGCCAGAGAGGTGTTTCTCAAAGAAATAAGTCACAGAGACAGATAAGATCTGCCTGCTGCTGGGATCCACTGATGGCTTCCAGCAGGGCAGTGGGGGCCAGATGGTGGGCCTGTGGTGCACAGTGACAGCAGCAGATCTCTAACCCAGCCTCACATCATGTCGCTGAGCAAAACAAACCCAGAGCACTGTGGGAACAGCACTGCTCTCAGGATTGAGAGTGCTGAATTTGAGTCCTGACTTCATCAAGAATGCATCCTGTGCATGTCAGCCAGCCACGCAACTTTTGTGGGCCTCCATTTACTCATTGGTAAAAGGAGAGCTGGAGAGTAGTTTTTCAAATGTTTTCAGCTGCCAAACCTTTTCTTCAACCCAAAATTGAAGTGGAAGCCCAAGAAGCTGAGTCTTGTGTTAGGAGCAGGAATGAGGGTGGCCCCACTCCCCACCCTCCACCCTCCACCCACCCAAGGGCCTTGCCCAGGGAGCATAGCTTAAAATCTGCAGCCTAAAGCAGTGCTGCTCAAGTTTCAATGTGCTTCGACATCACCCACGTCTTGTTAAAACACAGATTCTGATTCAGAAGTTGAGGAGAGAGCCAGGGCCTGAGGTATAAGATTCTGCATCTCTATTAAGCCTCCAGGGGATGCTGGCACTGCTGGTCCACAGGCCACTCTTGGAGAAGCGAAATAAACTGTATTTAGTTCTTAATCTCAATACATTTTTCCAACCCTAACCAAGGGCACATCACTACATGGGTTCCCCTCCAGTGATGGTTTTCAATGGAGTGTAGAGATACTAAGCATTGGTGCTCACTCCCTTTCTCTCTGTTTAGAAATTTATAGAGGCAACTTGGGATGCTGTGGTGATTAGGTCAATGCTGGCACTGCAGATTGAAGCTCAGGAAGGGATAGGTGTTCCACGAAACATGGAGCTGTGCTACCCACATGGCAAAGAATTTTCCCCCATTCTTTTCTTTGACCTCAGTAGCTAACATAAATCTTTTCCCCCTCCCTTCTTTGACCTTTTATTTTGGAAAATATTCATAACTACAGAAAAGTTACAAGAGCTCAGGGAACAGACACAGTTTTTTCACCTCTATTCTCCAATTGGTGATATTTTGGCACATTTGCTTTATCATTTTCTCTGTGTGTATATATACAAAAGTTCTCTTTTTCTCTGTGGCTGAATCATTTGAGATTTAATTACAAACGTCATAATACTTCACTCTTAAACATTTCAGCTTATCTTTCCTAGTAACACGGACATTTTCTTGCATAACTACAGATACGAAGGAAATTTAATATTAATACAATTCTAGTTTACATTAGTAAGTTACAGCCTATACTTATAAATTTTCCATATTAACCAATAATGTCCTTTTTTTAAATTATACTTTAAGATTTAGGGTACATGTGCACAACGTGCAGGTTAGTTACGTATGTATACATGTACCATGTTGGTGTGCTGCACCCATTAAACTCATCATTTAACATTAGGTATATCTCCTAATGCTATCCCTCCCCACTCCCCCGACCCCACAACAGGCCCCGGCGTGTGATGTTCCCCTTCCTGTGTCCATGTGTTCTCATTGTTCAATTCCCACCTATGAGTGAGAACATGCGGTGTTTGGTTTTTTGTCCTTGTGATAGTTTGCTGAGAATGATGGTTTCCAGCTTCATCCATGTCCCTACAAAGGACATGAACTCATCCTTTTTTATGGCTGCATAGTATTCCATGGTGTATATGTGCCACATTTTCTTAATGTCCTTTCTAGGTTCACTTTATTACATATTGACAGATTATAGTTGTATATATTTGTGGGATACAAAGTGATGTTATGATTTAAAAATAAAAGGTAGAATGATTAAATCAAGCTAACTAACATATCCATCACATCAAATATTTAACATTTTCTGTGATCAGAACATTTGAAATTTACTATCTCAGCAATATTGAAAATTATAGTAATAAATTGTTAGCTATATTCACCACACTGTGTAATAGATCTCCAAACAAAACAAAACAAAACAAAACAAAACAAACTTACTCCTCCTATTTAACTGAGGCTTTGTAACCTTTGACCATCAACTCCCCATTTTCCCAACCCCCAGCCTCTGGTAACTGCCATTCTGCTCACTGCTCTTATCAGTGAGATTGTTTTATTATTCCTCATGCAAATGAGAATATGCAGTATTTATCTTCTTGTGCATGGCTTATTTCATTTAACATAATGTCCTTCAGTTTCATCAATGTCACAAATGACAGGATTTCCTTCCTTTTAAAGGCTGAATAATATTCCATTGTGTCAATATACCACATTTTCTTTACCCATTGATTTGTCGATGGTCATTTATGTTGATTCCATCTCTTGGTTATTAAGAATAGTGCTGCATCAACACTGTAGTACAGATATCTCTTCAACACACAATTTATTTCAATTGACTTCAAGTATTTTCAATTGATTTCAATTCCTTCCAGTAAATACCCAGAAGTGAGATTGCTGGATAATACGGTATTCTATTGTTAATTTTTGTGGAACCTCTCTACTGTTTTCCATAATGGCTGTCCTAATTTATGTTCCCACCAACAGTGTACAAGGGTTCTTGTTTTACTGCATCTTTGTCAGCACTTGTTATCTTTTGTCTTTTTAATAGTAGCCACTCTAACAGGTATGAGATGATATCTCGGTATGGATTTAATTTGCATCTTTCTAATAATTAGTGATGTCAAGCATCTTTTTATATATCTGTTAGTGATTCATGTCTTCTTTTGAGAAATGTCTATTCAAGTTCCTTGCCTGTTTCTTAATTGGATATTTATTTTCTTTTTTAGAGTTGTTTGAGTCCCTTATTTTGAATATTAATCCCTTATCAGATGTATGGCATGCCAGTATTTTTTCCCAGTCTGCAGGTTCTGTTAATTGTTTCCTTTGTTGTGTAGATGCTTTTTATTTGATGTAATCCCAATTGCCTATTTTTGCTTTTGTTGCCTGAGTTTTTGGGGTCTAAAACATCTAAACAATCTAAAAACATATTGCCTAAATAAATGAAATATAGCTTTTCCCATGTTTTATTCTAGTAGTTTTACAGTTTCAGGTCTTATGTTTAAGTCTTTAATCTACTTTGAATTGATTTTTGTATATGGTGTGAGATAAAGGTCTAATTTCATTCTTTTGCATGTGGATAGCCAATTTCCCAACATCATTTCTTGAGGAGACTATTTTTTCCCATTGTATATTTCTAGCACCTTTGTCAAAAATCATTTGACTGTGGATGCATTTCTGAGTTCTCTATTTTGTTCCATTGGTCAATGTGTCTAGTTTTATGCCTGTACCATGCTGTTTTAATTACTATCATTTTCTAGTATAGTTTGAAATAAGGTAGGATGATGACTCCAGCTTTATTCTTGTTGCTTATGATTGCTGTAGCTATTCAGAATTTTTTTGTGGTTCCATATAAATTTTATAATTTTTTTCACATGTATAAAAAATGGCATTGAACTTTTGATAGAAATTGCATTTAATATGTACAACACTTTGGGTAGTATTGACATTTTGATAATATTAATTATTTTAATCCAAGAACAAAAGATAGTTTTTCATCTATTTGTGTCTTTTTCAATTTCTTTTATCAATGTTTTATAGTTTTCAGTGTACGTATCTTTCACTTCCTTGATTAAACTTATTCCTAAGTATTTTATTTCATTATTTTTTGTAGCTATTTTAAGTGGGATTGTTCTCTTAAGTTCCTTTCTGGAAAGTTTGCTGTAAGTAAAGAGAAATGCTACAGATTTTTGTATGTTGATCTAGTATCTTGCAACTTTACTTAGTTTATCAGCTCTAACAGGTTTTTTTTGGTGGAATTTGTAGGATTTTCTATATATAAGACCATAACATCAGCAGACAGCAACAGTTTTACTTCCTTTCCTATTAGGATGCCTTTTATTTCTTTTTCTTGTTTTGTTGGAGTTCCAATACTACGTTGAATAGAAGTGTAGATTAGATATCCTTATCTTTCTCTGAGTCTTAGAGGAAAGAGTTTTGATTTTTTTATCATTGAGTATAATCTTAGCTATGGACTTATTATATATGGTCTTCATTATGCTGAAGTACATTCCTTCTATACCTAATTTGTTGAATATTTTTATCATGAAAGTTGAATTTTGTCAAATACTTTCGTGGATCTAGTGAGATGATCATATGGTTTTTCTCTTTTTGTTCCATCAATGTGGTATATCACATTTATTGATTTGCAAATCATAAATCATTCTGCATTCCAGGGATAAATCCTACATGATCATGGTGAATGATCCTCTTAATGTATTGTTGAATTCAGTTTGCCAGTATTTTGTTGAGAATTTTTGCATCTCTTCATCAATGGTATTAACCTGTAGTTTTCCTGTCTTGGGAGGTCCTTGTCTGGCTTTGAAATCAGGGTAATGCTGGCTTCATAAAAAGAGCTTCATAGTGTTCCCTCCTTTTCAGTTTTTTGAAAAGTTTATAGTGAATTAGTATTAGTTCTTCTTTAAACGTTTGGTAAAATTCAGCAGTAAAACTCCCAGGTCAAGGGCTTTTCTTTGATGGGAAAGTTATTACTGATTTGATCTCACTTGTTATTAGTCTGTACAGATTTCCTATTTCTTCATGATTCAGTCTTGGTAGATTGCATGTGTCTAGGGATTTATCCTTTTTTTAGGTTATCCAATTTTTGGCATGTAATTATTCACAGTAGTCATTTATGATCCTTTGTATTTCTGTGGTGTCAGTTGTAATGTCTCTGCTTTCACATGAAATTTTATTTACTTGGACCTTTTCTCTTTTTTCTTGGTTAGTCTAGCTTTTGTTAAGGTTTGTCAGTTTTGCTAATCTTTAAAAAAAACAACTGTTAGTTTCATTGTTCTTTTATATTGTTTTATGAGTCCCTGTTTCATTTATTTCTGCTCTGCTTTTTATTATTTATTTATTTTTGCTAACATTAGGCTTACTTTGTACTTCCTTTTCTATTTCCTTGAGGCATAGCACTAAGTTGTTTATCTGCAGTCTTTCTTCTCTTTTGACGTAGGCATTTATTGCTTTAAATTTTTCTCTTAGAACTGCTTTTGCTAAATCCCATAAGTTTTGGTATGTTGTGTTTCTATTTTCATTTGTCTCAAGATTATTTTAAATTTCCATTTTAATTTCTTTATTGACCTATTGGTTATTCAGGAGCATGTTGTTTAATTTCCATGTATTTGTGAATTTTCTAAAATTTCTTCTGCTATTGATTTCTAGTTTCATACCACTGTGGTCAAAAAAATACTTGATATGACTTCAGTCTTCTTAAGTTTACTAAGACTTGTCTTGTGGCCTAACATATGATCTATTCTGGAGAATGTTTTATGTACTTGAGAAGAATGTGTATTCTGTTGATGTTAGATGAAATGCTCTATATATGTCTGTTAGATCCATTTGTTCTTGAATGCTGTTTAAGTCCAATGTTTACTTGTTTATTTTCTCTCTGCATGATTTGTCCATTACTAAAAGTGGTATATTGAAGTCGCCTACACTATTATTCTATTGCAGTCTATATCTCCTTCAGATTTTTGAATATTTGCTTTATATATTTAGGTGTGCCATTATTGCATGCATATATATATATATATATATATAATTATTATTATTTTTGAGATGGGGGCTCACTCTGTCACCGAGAATGGAGTGCAGTGGCTTGATCTTGGCTCACTGCAGCCTCTGCCTCTTGGGCTCAAGTGAATCTCGGAGTATCTGGGACCACACATGCACCACCGTACACATGTTTGTATTTTTGGTAGAGGTGGGGTTTTGCCATGTTGCCAGGCTGGTCTCGAACTCCTGACCTCAGCTTAAGCGATTTGCCTACCTCAGCCTCCCAAAGTGCTGGGATTACAGGCATGAGCCACTGCACCCAGCCATCATGCGTATATATTTGCTATCATTTTATCCTGTTGATGAATTGACCCCTTTACCATTATAAAATGTCCTTCTTGGTCTCTTTTTTACAGTTTTTGACTTAAAATCTATTTTGTTTAATTTAACTATTGCTATCCCTGTTCTTTTTTGGTTTCATTTATATAAAACATTTTTCTATTCTTTTACTTTCAGACAATGTGTGTCCTTAAAATTGAAGTGAGTCTCCTATAGGCAGCATAGAGTTGGGTTTTGTTTTTAAATCCCATTCATTCACTCTATGTCCTTTTTTAAAAAAAAATTAAGACAACATTCGTGGCACATTTAATCAGGAATTCCAAATTAGTGCTACAAACACTAAAAGTATAATGTTTTATTAATATAAATATCACCCCTCACTGACATAAGCAAAAAAAAAAGCTCAATTATGTGGAAAGAAATGTTTACCCAAAGAGGTGCCTTCCGCTTATAAACACAGACTATATAACATAGCATATCAGTTCTCAAAAGGAAGTAATTCTAGATCTAAAGCTTCTTCTGTAGGTAACATCAGGTTTATGGACCTGTATGGAAGAAAAGTGGCTACAAAAAAAGGACATGACTATTTTTCTAATATCGTTGTCACATGCAAACATTAGCATAAATTTTACACATTCTTCAAAATACACGTACATGCATAGAAAAGTCACATTTGCCTTAGGCTTTCTAAGATTGTGCTACACTAAGTTATGGATAAAAGACTATGTGTTGCTTCACCTTTAAAATAAAAAGATTTTCAGTACAAAGAAGAAAATGACACACTGACTCTGCATCTGGATTCAGTGTAATAAGTAGTAATTGTATCTCATTACAGGCAGATTTTCTCCAACCATTTGAGAAGTTACTTCCTATCATAATTCAATTTTTTAACTCCAAACTTTAGAACTACATATAACCTCAGGATTTAGCTGAAATTGTACTATCTGATTATTTTGTAAATTAGCAAAGCTAAAAATTCTAGCTTGAATAATTTCTTCATAGTATAAGGGATAGTATTTTATAGTAATAAAATTATTCTTAAAGTCAATAGTTATCATTTATTGAACACTTTTTATGTGTGCTCTACGAACTCATTTACACCCACCTCAATCCTCAGAAATAGATACTATTGTCATTTTAGGAAAAACAGATTCAAAAGTTAAATAACTTGCTTAAGGTCAGAGACAGCAGACGTAGGATTCAAACCTTAGCCTTTCCCACTCCAAAGTCAAGGCTCCTAATTCTCCTTGAGGACATTAAGATTTGTAAAAGAAATCTTCAGGGTCAAAGTGGTAAAAGGGTGTCCTGTTGGTAAATGCAGTGCTGAGATCTGTTTTAGAGAAGTGACCAGTACCAAAAATAAAAAAATGGTTAGTAACATCAAAGAAATCCTGCCAGAGAGTTTATGTGCAGCACATATGTTGGGTTCTGTAAACTTGAATGAAATTTGAAGTATAATGTTACTAGAGGCCTTCCAAACTTCATTTATTTTTATTGAATAACTTAACCCATTTACAATCAAGGTAATTATTGACAGGTAAGGACTTGCTACTGCCATTTTGTTAATTATTTACTGATTGTTTTGTAGAGACTGTTTCTTTCTTCATCTTTTGCTGTCTTTTTTGTGGTTTGATAGTTTTCTTTAGTGATGTCTTATGAATCTTTTTCATTTTGTATTGTGTTTCTTATAAATGTTTGCTTTTTGGTTACCATGAGGCTTACATAGAATATCTTATACTTAACATTGTATTTCAAGCTGATAACAACTTAACTTTGATTGTATACAATAACACTACATTTTACTATCCCCTCCAACATTTTATGTTTTTGATGTCTGAATTTACATTATGTTATAATATGTATCCCTTGACCATTTATCTTAGGTAACATTGTTATTAATAATTTTGTCCTTATACTAGAGATAAAATTACACTAGAGATAAACACTTATACTAGAGATAAAATTACTTTACACACTACTATGATAATCCTAGAGTATTCTGACTATTTCTCTATACTACTTATACCATTAAGTTTTGTACTTTCATAAGTTTTATGTTATTAATTAGCAGATTTTTGTTTCCATTAATAAAAATTTTAGCAATACCTATAAAGAAGGCCTAGTGCTGATGAACTCTCTTAGCTTCTGTTTGTGTGGGAAAGTTTTTATTTCTCATTTCTGAAAGACAGTTTTGCTGGGGAAAGTACTCTTGGTTGGCAGTTTTTTTCTTTCAACATTTTGAATGTATCATCCCACTCTCTCCTGGCCTATAGGGTTTCTGCTGAAAAGTATACTGATAATTATATTGGGACTCCTTTGTATGTGGTACATTTATTGTCTCTAACTTCTCTCAGAATTTTTTCCTTGTTTTTGATGCTTGATAGGTTGATTATTATGTGTCTTGGTGAACTCTTCTTTGGGATGAATTTGATGGGAGACTTCTGCACTCTCTGTACTTGGATTTTGGCTTCTTTCCTCAGATTAAGAAAATTTGCATCAATTATTCCTTTAAATGTGCTTTCTGATCCCATTTGTTTTTCTTTTCCTTCTTGAATTCCTATTATGCATAGGTTACATCTCTTGATGGTGTCCCATGATTTTCATAGGCTTTCTTTTATTATTTCCTTTGCTCCTTTGATTGAATAATTACAGATACTTTGTCTTCAAGCTCATTAATTCATTCTCCATTTGATTGATCCAGTCATTGAAGCTTTGTATTGCATTTTTTATTTCAGTTGTTGTATTCTTAATGTCTGGAATTTCTACTTTTTTATCATCTCTATTTCTTTGTTTAATTTCTCATTGTGTTCACGTATTGTTTTCCAAATTTTATTTAATTTTTAATTTGTATGTTGAGGTTCACCAAACTTTTTAAAGAGGATTATTCTGAATTATTTTTCTGTCATTTCCATAGATCTGCCTTTCTTTAGGGTCTGTTGTTGGAGCTTTGTTAGTTTCTTTTTGAGATGTCATGATTTTCCTAGTCTTTGTCATCCCTGTGTACTTGCATTGGTGTTTGCACGTTTGCAGAGACAGCCACCTTTTCTAACTTTTATAGGTGTTTCTTGGCAAGGTTAGAACTTCATTATTTAGTCTAGCTTATAATTCTGGATGGGCCAGATGGTAATAACCCTGGCTTACTTTCAGGTTATCTAGATGACTGGGTTGCTGCCTTTGCCCTGAATTCAGGTGGGGCACCTGGCTGGGCTCTCCTACCTGGCAAGATCACTGGTTGAGCTCTGCAATTAGGCTGAGCTTCTGGATGGGCACTGCAATCATCTCTAATCTGACAGGGCCACAGGATGAATTCCCTAGCCAGAGGTGCTGTTATTTGAATTCAGCAATTGAGGATCCCCATGTTTCAGTGGATCAGGATAAATAGATCAGCTGCTCTGTTCAGTAAAAATGCATGGTTGAGATTTGCCTCCGTCCCTGGGCAAGGTATGAGGAGGGCTTTGAGGACACAGGGAACACTGACTAAGCTCCCAGGTGTGGCAGAACTAGTGCCTGACTTTTTGTCAAAATTTGCTGAGGTAGGGGGATCTTCTCCCTTCCTGGGCAAAGCCCTAGCATAGGGTCTGAAGCTGGTCATCTGGGGATTAAACCAATTAGCACTTCCTAATTCTTCTAGGAGCTACTAAATATGCTTGGTAGATGTGCTATGCTGTTAGCTGATGCCACTGATCAAGCACCTCTGCTGGCAGGTACATTGAGCTATCACAAAAATCTGCGCTCTCATCTCTGTGGGCTCTGCCTTCTTGTTTTGTTTCTACCTGATCTCAGGTGTCACTGAGAGGTGTGCAGTTTACCCCTACATTTCCCATTCTCTGTGAGGTGGCAATAAATGTGTTTCCTGGGAAGTGTTTTGCAATGCTAGGGAAGCTGGATGTCTGCTTCCCCAGATGGGGGGGTGTCTTTTCCCACTGTAGAAATCATGGGCCCTAGGGAATCCTCTCTGTTGGTGCTGTGCCTACTTGGGGGAAGACGAGGGGCAATGCAGTCAAAGCAATAATGTTTCTGCTACCCTTTCAATATGGATTTTTATTCAGCTTTGTGGTACACATAGCTGACTCTGGCTTATTTCCATGTTTGGGTGGTTTTACCTAGATGTTTTTGTCTGTGGATAGTTGCCACTTGATCTTTCCATTGAGGGAGTAAAGCATAGGACCGCCTATTTTACCATCTTGCTGATTTCACTTCCTTTCTAGATTTTTTCAAAAGTTCTGAATATAATCAAAAGACTTGCCCATATGGCTTCCTAATGTCCTACTAGATGTTAAAGTAGGTAAAAAAGAAACAAATAAGCTTTTGGTTCAAGCCTAGAAAAATTTATTTAATAAGTAACCACAAAGAAACTTTTCCATAGTATTAACAATCATTAAATTTTACACAAATGCAATTATGGGTAAATCAAGAGAAAATTTAGTATGTTTTGTCTGGAAATTTAGGTAAAGTTGTTCACCATTTTGAAAAATCACATCTCTAATGGTAGTGCTGCTTTTGGTGTTTGAGTTGCCAAATAGCACACCTGTATCAATCTGTCTCTCAAGCATTCACAGTGATCCTACATGCAGGGAGAAGTATTGACTATTTTATTATGTCATCCATTTTATGCCTACTTATTTACTTTATTAAAGATGCATGCTAAAACACACATTATTTATTGAAAGTTGTTTTATTTTTGTTTCTCTTTTACTTTACAGTTGGGACATTGTGTTGGGTTTTTAAAAGTAATATATGTAGGTATAAAAGCAATAAATTTCATTTCAGGATAATAGATACAGTGGTATGATGCCATTATTACAAAAAAGAATTGTTTACCCCTACTAGAAATCTAAAATTAAAAATACTGACTATACCAAATGTTGGTGAGCATGGGGAGCAACTGGAATGCTCATACACTGCTAGCAGGAATGCAAAATGGTACCATCTCCTTAGAAAACTGTATGACAATTTCTTTGAAAGTTACACGTACACCTACTATATGAGTGAGACATTCTTTTCCTAGAGACTTATTCAAGGGAACTAAAAGCATTTGTTTGTTTGATGACATCTACATGAATATTCATAGCAGTTTTATTTGTAATAGCCCAAACTGGAAGCAACCCAAATGTCCATCAACAGGTAAATAGATAAATAAAATTGTAGTATATCCACACAAAGGAATTCTACTAAGCAATAAAAAGGAATCAACTATTGGTACACACAAAGCATAAGTAAATTTTAAATAATGTTGCTGAGTGAAAGCAGTCAAACAAAAAAAGTACATACACACAATTATTCCATTTATATAAATTCTGGAAAACACAAACTAACCTAAAGGGACTGAAAGTTAATTAGTGGTTACCTTGGAATGAAGCAGTGGGGTGGGATGGGTGGGCAGGGGCATGAGGGAAAAATTATGAAAGGACAGGAGAAAACTTTTGAGGGTGATGGCTGTGTTTATTATAATATCTTGATTGTGATGACAGTTTCACAAATATATATATATATAATGTCAAAACTTATCAGATTGTATACTTTAAATGTATGATATTTTTAATATGTCGATTATATCTGAATAAAACTATTAAAGTAAAAAAGGGGACTTTTGTAAATACCCACCCTATTAAATAGAGCTCATACAACATCCTCCACAATCTAGATCCTTACTGCCTTTGTTTAAATAACCATTCTTCTGGGTGGTGGATCTCAACAGTCTAAGTTAATTAGGGTGGTTTTATTCCTTGTTTCCCCAGAGAATGGATTGGGTGTGGCCATAAATAACCATTCTGGACAATGAGATATGAGGGAAAGTCATGAGGAGGCTTCTGAGAAATGTTTACTTCCTTAGAAGAAAGAAACAGAATGGGAAGTACCCTTTTCTTTCTCTTGACATAGGTGTGTCCAGATGTGATGTGTGAAGTTTTTGCAGCCATCTTATGACCATGAGGGATAGCAATTTGGGAACATAGCTAATACATGGAGGAAGGCAAAACAGAGATGAAAGAAACCGAGTCCTTTATATCTGGAGTCCCCAACCCTGGGCTATGGACTGGGCCACACAGCAGGAAGTGAGCAGTGGGGGAGCAAGCATTACCACCTAAGCTCTACCTCCTTTCAGGTCAGTGGCAGTATTAGATTCTCATAGGAGCACGAACCCTATTGTGAACTGTGCACGTGAGGGATCTAGTTTGCATGCTCCTTATGAGAATCTAACTAATGCCTGATGATCTGAGGTGGAACAGTTTCATCCCGAAACCATCCTGCAACCTAGCCTGTGGAAAAATTGTCTTCCACAAAACCTGTCCCTGGTGCCAAAAAGATTGGGAGCTGCTGCTTTATAACATTGTCCAACTGTTGAATTAATGAGCCTGCAATAACTCTAGACTCTATATTATGTTATGTAATAAGTACCTTTATCATGTAAGGCTATTGAGTTTAGGTTTTTACTACATGCAGCCAAAAGCATTCTAACTGATATACGCCTGATCTTTTTAAGACTCAGCTCAAGCACTGCCTCTCCCAAGAAGGCTTCCCTGATAGCTGCTGTCTTCTGTACCTAGACTGGGTTACATACCCCTGCTCTGTTTTCCCAGGACATCCTCTTATGGCCATTTTTTTTGTGGTGTATGTAATTATCTATCTACAGTTCTCCCCCTGCATTGGACTGGCAACATCTCAGGACAGGACCATGTTTTCTTTATCTCTACTTTACCAAAACCTAAACAGTAATTAACACATAGTAGGCATGTAATCTATACAGATGAACTGAATTGAAACTCTCCTGCTCACCTTATCCTACACCAACCAATAGGTCTCGCTGCCTCCCAGTCATTCCCAGCCTACATAATTCTCATACCCAAGAATTTCCTTCTTCTCTACTTCAATCTTTTGTAGTTTCTTTTCCCTGACATATTTAGAAAATGTAGTTATATTTGAGGTCTCCCTGAACCTACAAAAGGCCATATTCCAGGTGTGCCCCTGCAGGCTAGGAGGGAAGAAGGAAAAGGGGCTTGTCTCTTTCCCCACGTTTTGGGCATTGCCTCTCCAATTTCTACCCACAGTGACCTTGGCTCTTTGGGGGAGCAGCAGCTGCTCTGTCCACAGTGTGACAGCAGACTGAAAGAACTTTGAGTTTTCACCTGTTCTCCCCTGTCCCCTCCTTCAAGGCCCCTTGGCATTATGTTACTGCACATTTTGGCCCAAGTTTGCCAAGATTTCTAAGTTCTCAGTATTTGATTCTTTCCTATATCTTGCTATTTTGCAACAGCACCAACTCCAATGACACTGACAGGTAATGTTTTCCTGCCTCCCAGATCATTACCAGTGAAAAAGATGTAAGCCCAGAACAGGCCAACCCCCCAACCCCCCCTACTCCCAGGGGCTTCGGCTGGATATTTTTCTCCCCCTCCCTGGAAACTCAGGCTGGAGGCAACACCATTCATCATTTTTTTGGCTGCAAATTCTGCAATATTATGGTTTCCATTTTTGGAAAAAAAGACTTCTCTTTAAAATTTATAGTATAAAATGTCATAGTCTCTTTCCCCTTCCCTTTTTTTATACCCCTCTCTCTCTGTCTTCTGTATCTTTCCAGATTAGTGCCTAAAAACACAGACTCTGAAATGAAAAGATCTGATTTGGGATCCTTGTTTTATCACTGAATAGCTAAGTAGTCTTTGGAAATAAACCTTCTGTACCTCAGTTCCTTCAACTCAAAAGTGGTGATAATTGTTCTATACCTATCTCATAGAGTGGTTTTAAGTGTTAAAACATAACATAAAAAGGGCTTGTAAGGATGTGTAGTACAAGGTAAGTACAATATAGGTGTTAAATGTTATGTTACTACTACCACTACCACTGATACCGTAGCTAGCATTATTGAGGGCATACTATTTATTATGTGCCTGATATTTACTATGCTAAACGCTTTAAAAACACTGGTCTCTTAAATTTGTATTAAGTCTTAAGAGATGATTGAAAAAAAGTTTCTGAATGCTCTGTGGAAGGCACTTTTATATGCTCTTTGCTCTGATTTTATTATGTAATTTTCACAACAACCCTATAAGGTAGTTATCATTAAGGTGCAGCCATCACAGATGATGAAACTGAGGCACAGATTAAATGGTTTGCCAAAAACCAAGTCTTAAATTTATATCTCTCTAAACCGGTGGTTCTCAAATATTAATACACATCAGAATCACCTGGTGGGCTTGTTAAAACACTGATTGCTGGACCCCAGCCCCAGAGTCTCTGATTCAGTAAGTCTGGGTGGGGTCTGAGAATCTGCATTTCTGGTAAGTTCCTGGGTGACGTTGACACTGCTAGTCTGGGAGACGGGGTTTCCTATTCTGAGATCCACTGTATTTTTTTTTTTTTTTTTTTTGAGACAGAGTCTCGCTCTGTCACCCAGGCTGGAGTGCAGTGGTGTGGTCTTAGCTCATTGAGCCTCCCAAGCTCAAGCGATTCTCATGCCTCAGACTCCTAAGTAGCTGAATCTACAGGTGTGTGCCTCCATGCCTGGTTAATTTTTGTATTTTTAGTAGAGACAGGATTTCACCATGTTGGCCAGTCTGGCCTCTAACTCCTGACCTCAGGTGATCCTCCCACCTCAGCCTCCCAAAGCGCTGGGATTTCAGGTGTGAGCCATTGTGCCTGGCCGACATCTGCTGTATTAATGGCAAGTGCTGCTTTACCGTTAAAACAGGCACAATCCATAGTTGATATCTTGAATTTTGCCAAGTACCTTAACTAGGAGTCATATTTCTCATCACAGGAACTGAAGAAAATAATTTATGTTCATCACTCCACTCACAGTGTCCTGGGGACATTATAAGTTTAGTTCAGTCTTCCTTACATGCTGGCTTCCAGCTAGCACTCAAGGAAACGGACTCTCACTTAGCATCCCATTCTCTGGTTATGGTGATCTCTTTGTTTTGATTTATATTATTTCATTATTTTCTGTCTTTTTCCACAAAGATGTTATTTATTTCACCAGCTGTCCTTGCAAAAGGACCATGAGTCTGAGCACTGAAGCTGCTGACATTGTAGATTTTAAAGGCCCATACGTGGAGAGGCACAGGAAACCCGAGAAAATGAAGCACCACGTTGGTTAAAGGGTTTGGGTGTTTCCCTTATTAACAGTGGATGATCATCAAATATAAGAGATCTCCAGACCATCAGAATAGAGATCCGGAAACTGGCAAACGTAATCCATACTGGCACAAATGGGTTGTGCCAGTTATCAACCCATTTCCTCTCAGCTCCAAATGCACCCATCTTTGCTCTATTAGTGGTAGCGGGACTGGACCCTGTAAACATTTCTCCTTGTTGTTAGCCTAATTGTCAATAGAGGGTACTGGGGTGTTGCTGTAAGGTCATAGCAGAGGAAGAGGCTTACCTTCAGTTATGGTGCTCTTACTCTCTTATGGTACAGCTGTCAGCAAACAGGCAGACAGGAGGCCCAAGTCGTTCACTCTCTAGTGAGTTTCTCCTGCACCCAGCAGACCACTTCCTGTAGACCAGCTGTGACCCCTCAGCTACCTGCAGGTTGTTTCTTATAAGTCAGCTCCAGTCCCCTGGTACCCCAGCTGGCCATGTCCTGCTCTCCAGCTCAGCCCACCAGCTCGCTCCAGTGAACTTAGCCACCCAGTTTCAGTTCCTGCAGACCAGCTGCAGCTTGCCTGCACCTTCTAGAGTGTCTCAACCACCTAGCAAGCTGTTCCTACGGACCAGCTCTGGCCAAACTCTCTGACAAGTTTCTTTACCACTGAGAGGCTACATGTTTCTGTGTCAGCCACAAGATACCCACTGAGGGCTGAATTCAGCCTTGGAGGAGGGACCTTCTTTCATGTTCTTAATTCTTTATGTTATATTCTCTCCATTCTAGAGGTAGGAGCTTCTTCTCTATATTCTCTAGTTCTCTTTTAGTAGTTTATTGCATTTTACTAGCTCATAATTCTGTATATTACATTTTTTCTGTTCAAATTACTGGTGTGTAGCTATCTCCTGACTAGACCTTACAGAATTGATATCAGTAGTGGTCCTAAAAGACAGACCCTCACACATGAGATTTGGTACTAGTTTGATCATGATTTTAGGCTTCAGTGCAGAGACAATTTCTTTGCCAGTGGGAAATTGATACTAATAATCCATGGCAGCTAATAGCTTTGCAATTAATCAAACTATGGTAATTGTGATGAAGTGCAAACTAAAGCAAGTACTATGATGTTAGATGGATCCTCTGGAGTGTACTGTAGCATTTACAGAAAGCAAATGACAGGCTAAAATTCCTTTAATTTTCAGTTCAAGTCATGAGTGGTAAACTAGACATTTCTAGGGCAGCCCAAAAATAACCTTTTATTTCTTATAACCACAGGCTGATATTGATAAAAATCAAACATAAAATTTAATTGGGAGGCTTGCAGAATTACAATTTCAGTTGGATTCACAGCCTTGCCAAATTTCTGATGTAAAAGATAGGAAATCAAATGGGAAAGCATGAGACACTGAAACTTGGAGTGAGGCATCAGGTTAGAACTGATTCTAAACACACCCACGTCACTCTGAGCCTCCCTTGCTTGTTCTTCTGTGTTTGGGGAGACCACACTTTCTTTGGTTGAAAGCCCTGCAGTAACCTCAGCTGGGATAGCAATGTTCCGAGGGGATGCTCATTTTCCACAAGAGCTACAACAACTGCCCCCGTTGCCACTAGACCAATAACTAGGTTCAAATCACAGTGTGCCCCAGATCAGGAACATATGATGACCCAGGAGGAAATGACTTATATACACTGCATGATTTTGCTCATATATATGAGCAGAAACCTGAAAAATACATGTGGAGTAGATTTTGTAAAATATAATGCTAGATCATTATCACTATGTCTTTTCTTTGAGGCATAACCAGGGTCCTTTTTAAAAATGAATAAACAAACAAACAAACTTTATTTTATGGAAGCTATGTGAGGATAGCCCTAATAGAAACTAGTAATGTATTTTGATCCTGCAGTATTTGAGACAAAATTATATTAGTACATGAAGAGACAGAATGATTACTGGAACAAAATAGAGCCCAGAGAAATACTTAAGTATGAATGGGAATGTGATTTGTAAAAATGGTGACATTTCAGGTAAGGGTCAAATAATAAATAAATCAATAAATAGTGTGACAATAGACTAGTGATCTGAGGGGATAAAGAAAGAGAGAGGAGAGAGAGAGAAAAAAAAAGGAAGCTGAATCCTTACATCATTTCTTACCTAAAATAAATTTCATCTTGGTCTATTTTTGCAACATAAAAAACATTATGAAAGCATTAGAATAAAGGCAGTATTTTATTTTCTTGGAATAATAAAGATCTCTTAAAGTGTGACATAAAACCCAGAAGCTATGAAGAATAGATTTATAAATTTGATCACATAAAAATGTAACAGAGCAAAACAAAGCCCAAAGACAAAACAATAAACTGAGAAATGTTACTGTCACCCATATTGTAGACAAAGATTGATTTATTTAATTTTACTACTATAAGCTATGAAAGGAAAATAAATCTTGGGACCCCAAACTCACTAAGCCAAAGGGAAAAATCAAGCTGGGAACTGGGTCACGCAAACCTGCCTCCCACTTTCGTTCCTAAATAAGATGGCTACACGATGAAAAGCTACACATCTCCCTCATAGTTTGCCCACAAGGAAATTCCTCGTGGGCCCCAAGATCTTTACCTTAAAGCATTTCTGTTAAAATTCACCATGGCAATATAAATTGATAGCTTATCTTCACAGGTTTGGGGACATAGGACAGAACTCAAAGTCATCCCTCTGCCCACCTGACGCAAACGCATATCTTATTGTTTCCTCTGCCCTATTGTCTATGCTATCATATGTAAAAATTCACATTCACTGAGCCAGACAAAGGCATAAGTGACTATTTTTCCCCTACTGCCCCTCTTGCATGCAAATTGTGTATATCTCAATATCCCCCTCTTTTCCCCTTTAAATTTGAAGCCCTCAAAATCATATTCGAAGAAAGGCATAGACCTGTCTCCCAGGCACACATCCTTAGCTTCGGCAAATAAGCCCCCTAAAATGATTGAGACTTGTTTCAGTCATTTTTCTTGATTGACAAAGCCAAAAAGAAAAACAGGTGAAAACCAAGGAGAAAAGCAGACCAAAGATAAAAGCAAGCAGGTCATAATAAAAGACAGCTCATTATAAAGGAAGTACAAGTGGCAATTCACAATGCAAATGGATGCCCAACTCTACTTGGAATTCAGGAACATCCATGAAAACAACATAAGGAAAACTGTATGAAGATGGCTGGCACCGAGTGTTGATGAGGGTCGGGAAAGGATAACTTTGGGTGAAAGCACAAATTGATTCAGTCTTTGAAAGTATAGTGAGTCAAATCTATTAAAATTTAAAATGTGTATGCCTTTTGACCCAACTCTAAAACATTTAGGAAAGATATGCTCACACACTTGCACAAGGGTATTTGAACAAGATGCTTACTGCTGTTTGTACTAGTGAGAAAAATGCTGGAAACAAGCTGAATGCCCATCTCTAGAGAACCAGTTAAATAAATCATGTTACACCCACATGATGAAACACAGTAGATCCATTTTAACAACGAGTATAAACACCAAAAGGTAGCTGTAGCATATTAACTAAAAAAGCAACCTTCTGAAGAGTATGTATTGTGTAATCTCATCTGTGTTTTTAAAAAAGTATATAAATATAAATCTCTAGGAAAAGCCTGGAAGACATACTAAAAATTGTTAACAGTTTTTACCTCTGGTGAATGGGATGGGGAGGCTGTGTTTGATGAAGAGCATGAGATTCATACTTCTTATTTTTTACAGTACTGAACTGTTTAACTTTTCTTTAGTAAGTATGATTCAATTCTATATTTAAAAAATAACTTGTCCCCCCATTTTTTAAAAAAGAGTTTTCTTTTCTCTTCCTTCCTTGGCAGTTTTCTTCTCCTTGCTCTGGATAATTGCTCAGAGTAAATACTCTCAAGCTCTGACCAGGTGGGATGACCCCAGGAGGTACAGGAGAAGTAACTGACTGAGCTAGAGGCAGGAGAACTGAGTTCCTTTTCTTAGTTTTGCCTCCATCTCACACTAGATCTCCAGCAACTCACTGAATCTCTGCTAACCTCGGTTTCTTCCTGTGCAAATGAGGCTGTAGGGCAAGGTTCCTCTCAAGGTCTCATCAGCTTGGTGGCCGAGCAGTGACCCTCTGTTCAGCAGCTTTCCAGCCCCACTCCCTGGCTCCTGAGCTCCATCTCCTGCCTTATATGGGAGGCTCCAGCAGCGCCACCTTTCACACAGAGGTGCTGCTGACACTGATGGACAACAGAGGGCTTTTATTCCACCCCACACCTGCTCTATTTGGGGGCTGCTATCAGCCATTTCACATCTCAGATTTGCCTTTGTTATCTAAATGGCCTCTTTGGGGCTAGAAAGCAGATGCTCTGAGCCATTAAGGAGAGCTGTCTTTGTCTAGGTTTGAAGTGGGTTTCTCTGAATAATCCTGTCACTCAAACACCTGGGTGGCTCTTACATTGAGCCTACAGATGGTTAGGACACCTGTCTGTGGAAGGACTGAAGTCACAGGCCCAATGTTCAACTATATAAAGATGACATGCAAAACTCCATAATCAGGACATTGTGTGTGTTTGTGTGAACACGTGTGTGTGTGTGTGTGTGTGTGCCTGCACTACCTTTTACTAAGCACTCCCTATGTGCCTGCCAGAATACTTAATGCTTTATGTGGGATACATCATCTAGTCCTCTAACAATCTTAAGAACTATGTATTATTAACCCCATTTTACAGATAGGGAAAACTGAGACTCAGAGAGAGAAAGCAACTTGCAAACTCACTTACAATAGACCAGTTTGGTTTTGAGATGTTGAGTCAAAGGGTATACACAAACTTTCCCCATCTATATCAAGCCTGTGCCCTTGTTTTGCTTTTGGCAAGGACATAACAGGTCACCCAAGACACCGCAGTGTTTACTGGACTAGGATGAAGTTCATTGCTGACTTCTCTTGATTCTTCCCCATCCTGCTCCCCACCACCTGCCCAACCACAAACAAAATTTGACTATTCCACTTTCTTTCTTCACCAGATATTTGTTTAAATAAATAAAAACCTTCTGGTCGTCAGTATTTGCCAAGTTGTGGCAGTTGGGTGGGGGAGACAAGGGCCAAGGCGGAAGAGACGAGGTATAAAGTCAATGTTTATGTGTCGTTTAAAATATGGTCTGTGCATGTGTCAGAAGTTTGCACAAATCTCTGAATCAATTTTGTTGATTTGGGCACCTTCTGGAGGATAACCAACATATCTTGAAATATGGGGCTCCAAAAAAATTTCACTGGGGTTCATTTTTCAGCGACAGGTTCCACCTTATCTCTAGTGCCTCCATTCCGAAAATCATAAGCATATGTCCTGCTGCTATTGAGAATAAATTTGTCGAGACAACAAGCTGGCATAGACAAGGGCAGTGTGCAAAACAGGAAACCATTGCAAATGCTTCCATACTCCTCCAGGAGACAAATTACTTTGCATCTTTCACTAGGAACAACTATAGAAGTTAGTATTTTATTTCCTAGACCTATAAAAGCCTAATTGGTGCCCATATGTCATACTGTAAGATTTCTTCCAGCCCTTTCAAGTGTGCTGCAAGATTAGGATGGGGGAAAAAAGAATAATTGAGCTCTCCTGTGGGTGAGATGACTCCATATGAGAATATACAGACTCCATTTCTAAACTGTTTGGGTATCACGTTGACTTTTTCTTGATTCTTTGTTAGTCTTCTCTCATCCTCACAACCAAAACTCCACCAAGCCTTTGCACCTTCCCCAACAATATAAAAGCCCCAAATCACTTCTTTGTAAGCCTTAAGTTTATTCTAGAGCCCTTGGTTAGTTTTGTAATATCCCAGAAGAAGGTACACATAAGCTTTTAAGAGGACAAAAGAAATAAGAAGAAATTCATTATTAGTGAATACAAAGAACTTTTCTGGGAAGGTGCAATGAACGGAATGTGTGTGTGTCTTCCCCTCAAATTCTTATGTTGAAATCTGCACCTCCGCGGTGGTGGTATTAGGGGATGGGGCTTTTGTTAGATGAAGGTGGAAAGCCTTCTCCATGAAGTGGAACTCTGATGAATGGAATTAGTTCCCTTATAAAAGAGGCCTTAGAGAGCTAGCCAGCCCCTTCTGCCATGTTAAGGACACAGCTAGAAGGCGCCATCTATGAACCAGGAAGTGGGTCCTCACCAGACACTGAAATTGCTGGCAACTTGATCTTGGACATCCAGTCTCCAGAGCCGTGAAAAATAAATTTCTATTGTTTAGTAGCTACCAGTCTATGGTATTTTGTTATAGCAGCTCAAATGGACTAAGATAGAGGGCAGGGATTTTTGTGAATTTTCTTCACTCTACATCTCCAACATCTAAGAAAAAGCCAGACACATTCTTGGTGTTCAATAAATATTTGTTGAATTAATAAATAAATTATAGTGGACATTTGTAGTTGTTGCCTGTCTGCATTCATTCCTATCTTTCTGCTAAGAGCACCCTAAACCTTCTTTGGGGAATCTCTCTTTTCTCACCCTTAGTGCACATGGTTTAGGTACAACTGATTCATCCCCAGCTGTAAGGCAGAGGCATGTCCCAGGTCTGAGCCACGGGCCACCGTGATTGGTTCAGAGATGGTACATGATTCAGTGAAAGTCCAGTGAGGGCCAATCTCCAGTTCTGATGGGAACACTGGGGATATGGAGTTTTTTCCCACTGGAACTGCTATCTCTAAGGACACTATAAGCCAAGAGATTTAGGGTTCACCTCACAGAAAGATCCTTTCTAGGAGTCAACACAATACAGAAAAAGACAAAGCCACAGATGGAGATAAAGTGTGAGCTCTATGTATGTTGTTTAACCCTTGCATTTAACTATATCTGGGACCCAAAATCCTTTGGAGTTTTTAAGTTATATGACCCAATAAACCCCCTTAAGCCAAATGAGTTTCTGAAAAATCTAATGTTTAAAAATAATAATAAAATTAAGAAATGAATTAGGGAAATGTCAATTATTTTACCGTCCTGGTAACTATGGTTTCTCTTACAGTGTGTCAGTATTTGACACACACTAGTCAAGAATAAGGCTCCTGTTTCAAAGAGACCCCAAAATACCACAACTTAAAGAAGATGGACATCTTTCCCCCATGCAGAAATCTGGGAGGCAATACAGGGCTTTAATTGTGGCTTAACTAGGATTCGATCTTGTTACTTTGTCATCCTCAAAATGCAGCTTCTCTTTCATGGCCCAAGAGGGCAGTTCAAGTTCCTGCTATCAGGTGTCCTCCTGCCAGCTGAAAGGGAAAGGGGAGGAAGAGGAAGATGTGTACAGATAAAAGGATCATCAACTTGGAGAAAGGTGCAGGTGGGTGGACCAGAAGAGAAATCAAAAATAATCCTTCCTTCCCATCTCTCGTTTTCTTTCTCCAAGCATTTATTGAGCACTCACTATATACCAGGTACTATGTTGAGTGCTGGGAATACAACATTGAATAAGGCTGATTCAGTCCATACCTTACTGGAGCTTATACTTCTGAGTAAGTGTATTAGTCTGTTTTCACACTGCTGATAAAGACATACCTGAGACTGGGTAACTTATACAGAAAAAGAGGTTTAATGGACTCAAAATTCCACCTGGCAGGGGAGGCCTCACAATCATGGCAGAAGATGATAGGTGCGTCTTACATCACAGTAAGCAAGAGAAAGAATGAGAACCAAGCAAAAGGGGTTCCCCTTATGAAACGACCAGATCTTGTGAGACTTATGGATGACCCTGAGAACAGTATGAGGGAAACCACCCCCATGATTCAATTACCTCCCACAGGGTCCCTCCCACAACACATGAGAATTATGGGAGCTATAATTCAAGATGAGATTTGGATGGGGACACAGCCAAGCTGTATCAGTAAGTTATCTTAAAATGCCAGAGGTCCAATTTTAGATGGTGGCAGCTTCTAGGGAAAGATCTGGGATTTTCTCTTTATAAGATTCAGAAAACTCAGCCAGGCCAAACTAAGACCTAGTGGCTTTCAGTCTTCTGTCCCAGTGGCTACCAAAGTAGCAAAAGATCTGCTACCTCCATTTCCATTTTGTGTCATACACAGTCCCATGCATACACAGCTATGCACCATATAACAACATTCCAGTCAACGCTCAACCACATACATAACAATGGCTCCATAAGATTATAATACTTTATCTTTACTGTACCTTTTTATTTTTTATTTTATTTTATTATTATTATACTTTAAGTTTTAGGGTACATGTGCACAATGTGCAGGTTAGTTACATATGTATACATGTGCCATGCTGGTGTGCTGCACCCATTAACTCGACATTTAGTATTAGGTATATCTCCTAACGCTATCCCTCCCCCCTTTCCCCCACCCCACAACAGTCCCCAGAGTGTGATGTTCCCCTTCCTGTGTCCATGTGTTCTCATTGTTCAATTCCCACCTATGAGTGAGAATATGCTGTTTTTGGTTTTTTGTTCTTGCGATAGTTTACTGAGAATGATGATTTCCAATTTCATCCATGTCCCTACAAAGGACATGAACTCATCATTTTTTATGGCTGCATAGTATTCCATGTTGTATATGTGCCACATTTTCTTAATCCAGTCTATCATTGTTGGACATTTGGGTTGGTTCCAAGTCTTTGCTATTGTGAATAGTGCTGCAATAAACATACGTGTGCATGTGTCTTTATAGCAGCATGATTTATAATCCTTTGGGTATATACCCAGTAATGGGATGGCTGGGTCAAATGGTATTTCTAGTTCTAGATCCCTGAGGAATCACCACACTGACTTCCACATTGGTTGAACTAGTTTACAGTCCCACCAACAGTGTAAAAGTGTTCCTATTTCTCCACATCCTCTCCAGCACCTGTTGTTTCCTCACTTTTTAATGATCGCCATTCTAACTGGTGTGAGATGCTATCTCATTGTGGTTTTGATTTGCATTTCTCTGATAGCCAGTGATAGTGAGCATTTTTTCATGTGTTTCTTGGCTGCATAAACGTCTTCTTTTGAGAAGTGTCTGTTCATGTCCTTCGCCCACTTTTTGATGGGGTTGTTTGTTTTTTTCTTGTAAATTTGTTGGAGTTCATTGTAGAGTCTGGATATTAGCCCTTTGTCAGGTGAGTAGGTTGCAAAAATTTTCTCCCATTTTGTAGGTTGCCTGTTCACTCTGATGGTAGTCTCTTTTGCTGTGCAGAAGCTCTTTAGTTTAATTAGATCCCATTTGTCAATTTTGTCTTTTGTTGTCATTGCTTTTGGTGTTTTAGACATGAAGTCCTTGCCCATGCCTATGTCCTGAACGGTAATGCCTAGGTTTTCTTCTAGGGTTTTTATGGTTTTAGGTCTAACATGTAAGTCTTTAATCCATCTTGAATTAATTTTTGTATAAGGTGTAAGGAAGGGATCCAGTTTCAGCTTTCTACATATGGCTAGCCAGTTTTCCCAGCACCATTTATTAAATAGGGAATCCTTTCCCCGTTGCTTGTTTTTCTCAGGTTTGTCAAAGATCAGATTGTTGTAGATATGTGGCATTATTTCTGAGGGCTCTGTTCTGTTCCATTGATCTATATCTCTGTTTTGGTATCAGTACCATGCTGTTTTGGTTACTGTAGCCTTGTAGTGTAGTTTGAAGTCAGGTAGCGTGATGCCTCCAGCTTTGTTCTTTTGGCTTAGGATTGACTTGGTGATGGGGGCTCTTTTTTAGTTCCATATGAACTTTAAAGTAGTTTTTTCCAATTCTGTGAAGGAAGTCATTGGTAGCTTGATGGGGATGGCATTGAATCTATAAATTACCTTGGGCAGTATGGCCATTTTCACAATGTTGATTCTTCCTACCCATGAGCATGGAATGTTCTTCCATTTGTTTGTATCCTCTTTTATTTCCTTGAGCAGTGGTTTGTAGTTCTCCTTGAAGAGGTCCTTCACGTCCCTTGTAAGTTGGATTCTAGGTATTTTATTCTCTTTGAAGCAATTGTGAATGGGAGTTCACTCATGATTTGGCTCTCTGTTTGTCTGTTATTGGTGTATAAGAATGCTTGTGATTTTTGTACATTGATTTTGTATCCTGAGACTTTGCTGAAGTTGCTTATCAGCTTAAGGAGATTTTGGGCTGAGACAATGGGGTTTTCTAGATATACAATCACGTCATCTGCAAACAGGGACAATTTGACTTCCTCTTTTCCTAATTGAATACCCTTTATTTCCTTCTCCTGCCTAATTGCCCTGGCCAGAACTTCCAACACTATGTTGAATAGGAGTGGTGAGAGTGCGCATCCCTGTCTTGTGCCAGTTTTCAAAGGGAATGCTTCCAGTTTTTGCCCATTCAGTATGATATTGGCTGTGGGTTTGTCATAGATAGCTCTTATTATTTTGAGATACGTCCCATCAATACCTAATTTATTGAGAGTTTTTAGCATGAAGGTTGTTGAATTTTGTCAAAGGCCTTTTCTGCATCTATTGAGATAATCATGTGGTTTTTGTCTTTGGTTCTGTTTATATGCTGGATTACATTTATTGATTTGCGTATGTTGAACCAGCCTTTCATCCCAGGGATGAAGCCCACTTGGTCATGGTGGATAAGTTTTTTGATGTGCTGCTGGATTCGGTTTGCCAGTATTTTATTGAGGATTTTTGCATAAATGTTCATCAAGGATATTGGTCTAAAATTCTCTTTTTTGGTTGTGTCTCTGCCAGGCTTTGGTATCAGGATGATGTTGGCCTCATAAAATGAGTTAGGGAGGATTCCCTCTTTTTCTATTGATTGGAATAGTTTCAGAAGGAATGGTACCAGTTCCTCCTTGTACCTCTGGTAGAATTCGGCTGTGAATCCATCTGGTCCTGGACTCTTTTTGGTTGGTAAGCTATTGATTATTGCCACAATTTCAGAGCCTGTTATTGGTCTATTCAGAGATTCAACTTCTTCCTGGTTTAGTCTTGGGAAGGTGTATGTGTCGAGGAATTTATCCATTTCTTCTAGATTTTCTAGTTTATTTGCATAGAGGTGTTTGTAGTATTCTCTGATGGTAGTTTGTATTTCTGTGGGATCGGTGGTGATATCCCCTTTGTCATTTTTTATTGCATCTATTTGATTCTTCTCTCTTTTCTTCTTTATTAGTCTTGCTAGCAGTCTATCAATTTTGCTGATCTTTCCAAAAACCAGCTCCTGAATTCATTAATTTTTTGAAGGGTTTATTGTGTCTCTATTTCCTTCAGTTCTGCTCTGATCTTAGTAATTTCTTGCCTTCTGCTAGCTTTTGAATGTGTTTGCTCTTGCTTTTGTAGTTCTTTTAATTGTGATGTTCGGGTGTCAATTTTGGATCTTTTCTGCTTTCTGTTGTGGGCATTTAGTGCTATAAATTTCCCTCTACACACTGCTTTGAATGTGTCCCAGAGATTCTGGTATGTTGTATTTTTGTTCTCGTTGGTTTCAAAGAACATCTTTATTTCTGCCTTCATTTCGTTATGCACCCAGTAGTCATTCAGGAGCAGGTTGTTCAGTTTCCATGTAGTTGAGCGGTTTTGAGTGAGTTTCTTAATCCTGAGTTCTAGTTTCATTGCACCGTGGTCTGAGAGACAGTTTGTTATAATGTCTGATCTTTTACATTTGCCGAGGAGAGCTTTACTTCCAACTATGTGGTCAATTTTGGAATAGGTGTGGTGTGATGCTGAAAAAAATGTATATTCTGTTGATTTGGGGTGGAGAGTTCTGTAGATGTCTATTAGATCTGCTTGGTGCAGAGCTGAGTTCAATTCCTGGGTATCCTTGTTAACTTTCTGTCTTGTTGATCTGTCTAATGTTGACAGTGGGGTGTTAAAGTCTCCCATTATTATTGTGTGGGAGTCTAAGTCTCTTTGTGGTATACCTTTTTAATGTTTAGATACACAGATACCATTTTGTTACAATGACCACAATATTCAGTAGAGTTACATGCTGTACAGCTTTGTAACCTAAGAGTATTAGGCTATACCTTTGGGGATGTGTGGGTTCACTCTGTGATGTTTACACAGCAACAAAATCATATAACAACACATTTCTCAGAACATATTCCCATCATGAAGTAATGCATGACTATATTAATTTTCTCTATCATGTGTATGTTATAAATCTTTTATCTTTAACTATGCTATTAAAAACTGTCTCTTTTCAAAGTAATTTTAGACAATTGCAGAATGCAAGAGATTTTTTTGTCTATAAAATGGAGCTAATGATGCTTCCTACTGCATAATATGTTGTGAAAATTAAATGAGATTATATGTGTAAACTTCTAAGCAGAGTAAATATGTTGACTCTTTCTAAAATCATTTTTATTATATTTTCTGATCAGAGATCATTATTTTTCTCTCTCCCTAATTCTATTTAGGGCACCTGGAAGAGAAGGTGTCTGGATATTTTTCCAATGAGTACATATTACTTTTATGTTTAACAATTTAATATGCAAGAATAGTAACTTTTTGTGTTTTAAAAAATGAAACAGCTCATTATAAAGTAAGCAATGAAGAAAAGTAAAAATAATTTTTAGTAGTAACCCCAAATGATTATTATTAGGTGAATATTTCACATCTTTCTAAGTAGATATATAGATTACAATGTTTTCAGTTTCAAAAATATATGTAAAATCCAAGTCGAATTGCTTTAACACATGGAAATGTATTGATTTGTGTAACCGACATCCAGAGACAGAGTGATCTTCAGGGTTGGCCTGAAGACAGCTTCCAGTCGCTGTCTGTGCGGCAGAAGTCTTCACTTGCAGTGGTGAAAAATGTCTGTAGCAGCTCCAGGTTTTGCGTCTTTAAACCAACAAGTCCAGAGGGAGAGAGGGAGTTTTCTATGGTGAGCTTCTCTTAAAAGCTGAGAAGCTCCTTCTTCAGAATTCTCCGCCAAGCCTTCCTTCATGTTTCACTGGCCTGAGCTGGGTCACAAGCCCATTCCAGATCTACTGCAGGAATATGCCAACACCCTGGTTGGTTTTGACCTGAGTTCCCTGGGATAAGGAATTATCCTTAGCCCAATCATTCTACCCTGGCCCTGGAGCTGGGTTCACAGTCCCCTGAAGTACTTAGGTTGCCTGGCAGAGAGATGGAAATCTGAATGAAAATCCAGTTACTATTTGGAAAGGAGAGAAGAGGAAAGAGAAATGTGTGCTGCATTAGTCCATTCTCACCCTGCTATGAAGAAATACCCAAGACTGGGTAATTTATAAAGAAAAGAGGTTTAATTAACTCACAGTTCCACGTGGCTAGGGAGGCCTCAGGAAACTTACAATCATGGCAGAAGGCACCTCTTCACAGGGCGGCAGGAGAGAGAATGCGTGTCAAATGAAGGGGGAAGCCCCTGATAAAACCATCAGATATTTTGAGAACTCACTCGCTATCATGAGAACAGCATGGGGGAAATTCTCCCCATGATTCAATTATCTCCACCTGGTACCTCCCTTGACACATGGAGATTTTAAAATTCAAGGTGAGTTTTGAGTGGGGACCCAGAGTCAAGCCATGTCATATGCTAAAGAGAGATTGAAAGAGAAACAGACATAGACAGACAAAAATATTTTTACATAAAAGTGATCATATACACATTCTTCAAAAAACTAATGTATTTAATGTTACTTGAATTGAACATTAGAAAAGTAAAACTAACATAAAACTGAAAATTTGTTGCCCTTTCATTAAATATTCTTTACCACAGGAGATGCTATTTGCTCAAAATTCCCTCTTGGGGAAATAAGGTTAAGAAAAGATACTATGAAAAATGTTAAAATGTTGGAGTCATTATTTTTTTAGCAACATGTTTCAGTTTTAGACAGTATTGAATGACTCACACATCGGAAAGATGAGTAAATCTTTAGACTTGTACTTCCTCCCATCTCCCTACCCCTCACTTCCCAATTTTGGCTCTAATATTATTTTTACAATATCATTGCTTATAATATTCACATTCTGTTGTGGAAACATTAATCCCGTAATTGTTTAATACCATGAGTTCCATATTCAAATGAATTATGTGTTCCTAAGAAGTCTTTTTTATCCCAGACTATATATTTCCAAATATTTTATTTCTATTCATCTCTAAATTGACTGTTCATCACTGAATAATTCCTCTGAAGAAGGACGCACGAGTGTGTGTTCCCTGAGTTCTGTTGTGGGTCAGAATATTTATCTGTGACTTTTATACTGAAACTCATTCTGGATGGGTGAAATACTCTTGAGTCACACTTTCCCTTGGAAATCCTAGGTAGTGCTTTATTATAGCTTGGCATGCAAAATTGATTGTTAGCGTCAAAGGCAACCCTAACTGGCTTCCTTTACTTTTTACGTCCTATGCCAAAATACTTTTAAAAAAAGTCCTTGAAGTTTGATAAGTTAATGAGGATATGTCTCAGTGCTGATCATTTAGTATTTGTTTTTCTTGGGTCATGGTGTGCTCTTTCAATCTGCAGATTCGTTTCTGCATTTGTCAGAGCAATTTTTTTTGTTTTATAGCTTTGAATATTTTGTCTGTCCTATTTGCAGATTGTCTACAACCAGGCTTAAGAACTAGGCTGAAATGGCTTTGCGCTTTTCACATGCAATTTCTATCTTTATCTTAAGGATTTTTTCTGTCTGTAAGCTTATTTTGAGTTGTGCCTATTTAGTTTTTTTTTTTTTTTTGGATGATTTTTATCTATTTATCAGTTCTATAATAATGTCGTTTTGAATGAAAACACTTGGAAACAGGGCGGGGAACATCACACACCCGGGCCTGTCGTGGGGTTGGGCGACGGGGGAAGGGATAACATTAGGAGAAATACCTAATGTAAATGACGAGTTGATGAGTGCAGCAAACCAACGTGGCACATGTATACCTATGTATCAAACCTGCACATTGTGCACATGTACCCTAGAACTAAAGTATCATTAAAAAAATAATATTGTTTTGGTCTTTAATTTGTTTCTGTAGGACAGTAGAAAATCACTTTTCCAGATCATTCTCTTGTTTCATCATTTCCTCTTTGGGACCCACTATGTTGAATTCATATTGTTATTAACCTGTTCTATAACCTAAAGCATTCAGGGAAAACAATATGCGCTGCTAATTTGTTTCTTTTCAGATTAATAGCTTTTGATTCAATTTCTCAATATTTTGGTAACCCAAGGCTTCCAAAGTGAGCACAGAGAAACTACTTTTCTAAAATCTCTGCTTCCTTCCTTTGTCCTCCCCTTTTTGAAGTCTATGACATTAGGTTGCTCCCATTTCTTGGTGTTCTTGCTGTTGCTGTTTTTTTTGTGGGTTTTTTTTTTTTGCTGATTTTTATTATTTTTATTCATATTTTAGATGGAGGAGGAGAGTCTTTATTTTGCCTTTATTCTGCCATCCTTCTTCAGAAGTCTATATTGTTTATATTTATTTTCATTTGTTTAAGCCAAGAAAAAGTGACCTCCATTGTTTAAAAAAGAATCAATGAGATCATGTATGTGAGGTTCATTAGAAACTTAAAAATACTATGCAAACACTATTTTTAAAAGATTAAAATCATAGAATTTTAAGATTGGACTAAACCTAGCGTCTTGTGTTTTAACCGCATACTCAACTCAGAAATCCACACGCAGCATTCCTGATGATGGCTTCTGCTGCTCTCTGTGATGGGGAACTCGCTCCTTGGCAGAGCATATCATTTAGTAAATGCACAGCTATTGCAGTTAGTAATTATCTATTATAAGGCCAAATGTGCTTTCTGGAACTTTCTGGAACTTCAAACATAATTTCTAGTTCTGCCGGACTTAGTAGGTGATACAATGGTCACATTCAAAGTTGTCACGATGTAGAGACACTGGCATCCTGAAGAGAAAAAATGAAAACTAAAAGATTCAGTGTGTCTGTATAGGAACCATACAGATCACAATAATTTGTGTGAACTGTTTTCTATTTGTATCCAAAAACATGTGGCAGAAAAAAAATGTTTTTAACAGTGAAAACGTCTGATTAACTTTGTAGCAAGTTTTTCTCTGAATTTAACTGAGTCCCACAAAATCCTTACTCAACGCTCATAGATAGCTGCTCCTAGAAATGCTGTCAACCATTTAAAAAACTAAATGGAGTGTTGCTGATATCTGGCCGTTATCACCTTTCTCTGCCACTCAAGCTGCTGAATAAGCACTTGTTGAGGGAGAAACACATTTCCCAGTGTTCAAACCACTTCTCAGGAGGAAGCAGCCCAAGGACCACTTCCTAGTCTGCACACTCTGGCTTGGTGGGGCCACCCAATCCATTTAGAAATAGTGCTTGCACAAATAACTGTTCCTGTAGCCAAATGTTTTAAAAATACTTTAAACAAATCTTTTCAAGAATTCTAATTCTAACCTGTATCAGAAATGTGTTAAAATTCTGCAGACCTTTTTGCATTTTGTATCAGCTCAAGTTTCCCTTGAAAATGTTTAGGAACTTCTATTAATCTTTTATTCTCCTTTTGAGAGTGAATTTTCTGGCATCAGAAGTTTCTAAGGCAATTGCATGGCACTTCAATAGTGACCACTTAGGAATTAGGTAAGAGGCAGATAATGGAAGCATAAGGGGAGCATGGAGATCCAAGGTGGTAAATGTTAAAGGACCCCTGACTCTCTCCTAGTCCCACCTTCACCTCCATTGAAGGCCAATGTGCTTTGCACATTCTTCTCACAGCCTCCACAATAAACAGTGACGTATCTGTGCTTGTGGAAGCCAGTAATGCCATTCGGTGGGGTTTCATTTTTAGACCAACACACACAAACTTTGTCATCCTCATGGAATTCTATAATTCAAAAAGCCTTTCTTTCCTTCCTTCTTTCTGTCCTTCCTTCCTTCCTTTTTATATTTTATTTTATTTTGTTTTATTTATTTTTTTGACAGGGCCTGGCCTGTCATCCAGGCTGGAGTGGAGTGTCGCAATCACGGCTCACTGCAGCCTCAGCCCACCAGGATCAAGTGATTCCCCCACCTCAGCCTCCCGAATAGCTGGGATTACAGATGCACGCCACAATGTCTGGCTCTTTTTTTAATTTTGTAGAGACAGAGTCTCTCTGTGTTGCCAGGGCTGGTCTTGAACTCCTGGGCTTAAGCGATCCTCCCTCCTTGGCCTCCCAAAATACTGGGATTACAGGTGTGAGCCATTGTGCCCAGCCCAAAGAACGTTTCTTAGAATCTTAATTTTTGTTTTTCCTCCTGAGGACTGGGTCAGTATTGTCTTCAGTTACCTCAGCCTTTTCCTCATCCTCCTTCCCTTTCTCACTTCTGGAAAGGGGCAGGTTTATCCTGATGGGCTTTTGTGCCCCCACCCCAACCTCGTGCATGGGTCTATTCTCCAGCCCAGGTCCTTTCCCTGAAACAAACGAAGGCTAAGATTTACCAGAGCACACCGCAGGCTCGGCCCTTTGCAGACATTACCTCATCTACCCTTTTCCGTGACTCCCTGAGATAGGTTCCATCATCACCCCGATTTCACATACTGGGAAAAGAAGAGTTAAGTGGCTAGCCCAAGGATACCCAACTAGGAAGCAGAAGAAACCAAATTTAAATCTAGATAGTCTGATTCTGGAGTACGTACTCTTAAACCCCACACAATGCTGTTGTCGCAGGAGCCATTACACCATGTGCATATGATTGTACTGGATACCTTAAGATAAAACACATTATCAGCAGGCTTTGCTGTGCTTTCCTGGAAACTCACCCAAATGGTCATCTCCAACACACATCCTGTGAGCACCTCTTAAGGTGCTTGCTACTCTAGGTGATAAAAGTGGTAGAGGAAGCTCTCTGTGGGTGGCACATGGTGCTGGCATAGTCTTACATGGAGTCTCACAGGCCTAATGGAATTTCCATTTGGGGCAATGTGGTGGATTGCATTACATGAAACCCTCCTGCTATGAAACACCTGGAAAAGCAGTATAAACTAGAACAAGCATCTCTTTAAATGTCCCAACTGAGCTCAAAAGAAAGAAAAGAAAATCCCAGGGGCCAAAATGAAATGGCAACTAAAACCAGAGAATAACCTGCGAACTGAAGTTGGGGCCATCTGGGGGTATTTGATGATCTCACAAACCAAGGAGTTTGGGATTTGATGGTTAGTCTGGGACAGAAGGAAAAATTGATATCCCACATGAAGTTGCTATCCTTAGTGAAAGGGGAAAAGCAGGGAAAGGCCTCCTTCCCCGAAAAGACCAAAGGAAATGACAGAGAAGCTTGCATTCCTTGGAGTGAGCTCTGAGGGGGGAAAATTTTTGAAACTCCAGGCCTGCATTCACCAGCTTTGGGGTTCAAAGTTGTACTCCCTCTATGGCACTGGAGACCTCTGTGTGTTAAATTAGCGTAGAAACAGTTTTTAGACATTCCTAAAATTCCTGGCAAAAGTAGCACCAGAGAGATGCCCTCAAACTTGGAGATCCGGGATTCCCATGGTTTAAATGCCATGTTAAGATGAATTCACAATCCAAGAGTTTTTAAAACCCCAAACACATGAGCCAATGCCAGCAGACCTATCAACAGAAGATATAAACCCTCCCAAAACTCAGCTTTGGCTAGGGACTATAAAATAAGAATGTTTAAAGTGATTAAGGTAAGAAAAAAAAAAGAGAGACAAAGAAGCCATAGAAAACACTAAGCATATTGTACTAAATAGAACTTTGAGAATAAACAATATAGTAATTAAGATTAAAAATTCAAGGGCAGCTGAAGAGAGAATCAGTAAAGCCATTAATCCAGTTCTGTCTGATGCCTGAGACATATAGAAATGAGAAAAATTCCAGAAGGCAGCACAGAGAAGCAATAAGAAGCTCCCAGGAAAGCAATCTTGGGTCTTCTGCTAGAAAAAAAATGGACAAGAAGAGCTCTTTGTGCACTGGAGCTGTGATGTCAGTAAACATTTTCTAGAAACGGCCAGATAATAATCATTTTCAGCTTGGTATCCATACATCTCTGTCTCTGTCACATAGTCTTCTTTGCATTTTTTATAACCCTTTAAAAATGTAAATATTTTCCTTAGCTAACAGGCGGTACACAAACAGGCTTTGGTGGGATTTGGCCTGAGCGTTACAGTTTGTGGATCCCTGTGCTAAGCCCTAAGTCTGTAGCTGCTCATGGGCATTTTCTGCTGCATGAGGACAATCTACCTGAGAAGGAAACCATTCAAAGGAGGTCCTGCCGGGAGGAGGATGAAGAGAACACAGATTCCCAATGACATGGGTTGAGTGCCTGGACCCACCAAATACAAAAATCTAACCCAGGAATTTTTAGTTATGTGAACCAATAAATGTTCTTTTTTCTTTATTTTATTTTATTTTATTTTATTATTATACTTTAAGTTTTAGGGTACATGTGCACAATGTGCAGGTTAGTTACATATGTATACATGTGCCATGCTGGTGTGCTGCACCCATTAACTTGACATTTAGCATTAGGTATATCTCCTAATGCTATCCTGCCCCACTCCCCCCACCCCACAACAGTCCCCGGAGTGTGATGTTCCCCTTCCTGTGTCCATGTGTTCTCATTGTTCAATTCCCACCTATGAGTGAGGACATGCAGTGTTTGGTTTTTTGTCCTTGCAAAAGTTTACTGAGAATGATGATTTCCAGTTTCATCCATGTTCCTACAAAGGACATGAACTCATCATTTTTTCTGGCTGCATAGTATTCCATGGTGTATATGTGCCACATTTTCTTAATCCAGTCTATAGTTGTTGGACATTTGGGTTGGTTCCAAGTCTTTGCTATTGTGAATAGTGCTGCAATAAACATACATGTGCATGTGTCTTTATAACAGCATGATTTATAGTCCTTTGGGTATATACCCAGTAATGGGATGGCTGGGTCAAATGGTATTTCTAGTTCTAGATCCCTGAGGAATCACCACACTGACTTCCACATTGGTTGAACTAGTTTACAGTCCCATCAACGGTGTAAAAGTGTTCCTATTTCTCCACATCCTCTCCAGCACCTGTTGTTTCCTGACTTTTTAATGATCGCCATTCTAACTGGTGTGAGGTGGTATCTCATTGTGGTTTTGATTTGCATTTCTCTGATGGCCAGTGATGATGAGCATTTTTTCATGTGTTTTTTGGCTGCATAAATGTCTTCTTTTGAGAAGTATCTGTTCATATCCTTTGCCCACTTTTTGATGGAGTTGTTTGTTTTTTTCTTGTAAATTTGTTGGAGTTCATTGTAGATTCTGGATATTAACCCTTTGTCAGATGAGTAGGTTGTGAAAATTTTCTCCCATTTTTTAGGTTGCCTGTTCACTCTGTTGGTAGTTTCTTTTGCTGTGCAGAAGCTGTTTAGTTTAATTAGATCCTATTTGTCAATTTTGTCTTTTGTTGCCATTGCTTTTGGTGTTTTAGACATGAAGTCCTTGCCCATGCCTATGTCCTGAACGGTAATGCCTAGGTTTTCTTCTAGGGTTTTTATGGTTTTAGGTCTAACATTTAAGTCTTTAAGCCATCTTGAATGAATTTTTGTATAAGGTGTAAGGAAGGGATCCAGTTTCAGCTCTCTACATATGGCTAGCCAGTTTTCCCAGCACCATTTATTAAATAAGAAATCCTTTCCCCATTGCTTGTTTTTCTCAGGTTTGTCAAAGATCAGATTGTTGTAGATATGCGGCATTATTTCTGAGGGCTCTGTTCTGTTCCATTGATCTATATCTCTGTTTTGGTACCAGTACCATGCTGTTTTGGTTACTGTAGCCTTGTAGTATAGTTTGAAGTCAGGCAGCCTGATGCCTCCAGCTTTGTTCTTTTGGCTTAGGATTGACTTGGCGATGCAGGCTCTTTTTTGGTTCCATATGAACTTTAAAGTAGTTTTTTCCAATTCTGTGAAGAAAGTCATTGGTAGCTTGATGGGGATGGCATTGAATCTATAAATTACCTTGGGCAGTATGGCCATTTTCATGATATTGATTCTTCCAACCCATGAGCATGGAATGTTCTTCCATTTGTTTGTATCCTCTTTTATTTCATTGAGCAGTGGTTTGTAGTTCTCCTTGAAGAGGTCCTTCATATCCCTTGTAAGATGGATTCCTAGGTATTTTATTCTCTTTGAAGCAATTGTGAATGGGAGTTCACTCATGATTTGGCTCTCTGTTTGTCTGTTATTGGTACATAAGAATGCTTGTGATTTTTGTACATTGATTTTGTATCCTGAGACTTTGCTGAATTTGCTTATCAGCTTAAGGAGATTTTGGGCTGAGACAATGGGGTTTTCTAGATATACAATCATGTCATCTGCAAACAGGGACAATTTGACTTCCTCTTTTCCTAATTGAATACCCTTTATTTCCTTCTCCTGCCTAATTGCCCTGGCCAGAACTTCCAACACTATGTTGAATAGGAGTGGTGAGAGTGCGCATCCCTGTCTTGTGCCAGTTTTCAAAGGGAATGCTTCCAGTTTTTGCCCATTCAGTATGATATTGGCTGTGGGTTTGTCATAGATCGCTCTTATTATTTTGAGATACGTCCCATCAATACCTAATTTATTGAGAGTTTTTAGCATGAAGGTTGTTGAATTTTGTCAAAGGCCTTTTCTGCATCTATTGAGATAATCATGTGGTTTTTGTCTTTGGTTCTGTTTATATGCTGGATTACATTTATTGATTTGCATATGTTGAACCAGCCTTGCATCCCAGGGATGAAGCCCACTTGATCACGGTGGATAAGCTTTTTGATGTGCTGCTGGATTCGGTTTGCCAGTATTTTATTGAGGATTTTTGCATAAATGTTCATCAAGGATATTGGTCTAAAATTCTCCTTTTTGGTTGTGTCTCTGCCCGGCTTTGGTATCAGGATGATGTTGGCCTCATAAAATGAGTTAGGGAGGATTCCCTCTTTTTCTATTGATTGGAATAGTTTCAGAAGGAATGGTACCAGTTCCTCCTTGTACCTCTGGTAGAATTCGGCTGTGAATCCATCTGGTCCTGGACTCTTTTTGGTTGGTAAGCTATTGATTATTGCCACAATTTCAGAGCCTGTTATTGGTCTATTCAGAGATTCAACTTCTTCCTGGTTTAGTCTTGGGAAGGTGTATGTGTCGAGGAATTTATCCATTTCTTCTAGATTTTCTAGTTTATTTGCATAGAGGTGTTTGTAGTATTCTCTGATGGTAGTTTGTATTTCTGTGGGATCGGTGGTGATATCCCCTTTATCATTTTTTATTGCATCTATTTGATTCTTCTCTCTTCTTTATTAGTCTTGCTAGCAGTCTATCAATTTTGCTGATCTTTTCAAAACCCAGCTCCTGAATTCATTAATTTTTTGAAGGGTTTTTTGTGTCTCTATTTCCTTCAGTTCTGCTCTGATCTTAGTAATTTCTTGCCTTCTGCTCGCTTTTGAATGTGTTTGCTCTTGCTTTTCTAGTTCTTTTAATTGTGATATTAGGTTGTCAATTTTAGGTCTTTCTTGCTTTCTGTTGTGGGCACTTAGTGCTATAAATTTCCCTCTACACACTGCTTTGAATGTGTCCCAGAGATTCTGGTATGTTGTTTCTTTGTTCTCATTGGTTTCAAAGAACATCTTTATTTCTGCCTTCATTTCGTTATGTACCCAGTAGTCATTCAGGAGCAGGTTGTTCAGTTTCCATGTAGTTGAGCGGTTTTGCGTGAGTTTCTTAATCTTGAGTTCTAGTTTGATTACACTGTGGTCTGAGAGACAGTTTGTTATAATTTCTGTTCTTTTACATTTGCTGAGGAGTGCTTTACTTCCAACTATGTGGTCAACTTTGGAATGGGTGTGGTGTGGTGCTGAAAGAAAAAAAGATGTCTATTAGGTCTGCTTGGTGCAGAGCTGAGTTCAATTCCTGGGTATCTTTGTTAACTTTCTGTTTCGTTGATCTGTCTAATGTTGACAGTGGGGTGTTAAAGTCTCCCATTATTATTGTGTGGGAGTCTAAGTCTCTTTGTAGGTCACTCGGGACTTGCTTTATGAATCTGGGTGCTCCCGTATTGGGTGCATATATATTTAGGATAGTTAGCTCTTCTTGTTGAATTGATCCCTTTACCATTATGTAATGGCCTTCTTTGTCTCTTTTGATCTTTGTTGGTTTAAAGTCTGTTTTATCTGAGACTAGGATTGCAACCCCTGCCTTTTTTTGTTTTCCGTTTGCTTGGTAGATCTTCCTCCATCCTTTTATTTTGAGCCTGTGTGTGTCTCTGCACGTGAGATGGGTTTCCTGAACACAGCACACTGATGGGTCTTGACTCTGTCCAATTTGCCAGTCTGTGTCTTTTAATTGGAGCATTTAGCCCATTTACATTTAAGTTTAATATTGTTATGTGTGAATTTGATCATGTCATTTTGATGTTAGCTGGTTATTTTGCTCGTTAGTTGATGCAGTTTCTTCCTAGCCTTGATGGTCTTTACAATTTGGCATGTTTTTGCAGTGGCTGGTACCGGTTTTTCCTTTCCATGTTTAGTGCTTCCTTCAGGAGCTCTTTTAGGGCAGGCCTGGTGGTGACAATATCTCTCAGCATTTGCTTGTCTGTAAAGTATTTTATTTGTCCTTCACTTATGAAGCTTAGTTTGGCTGGATATGAAATTCTTGGTTGAAAATTCTTTTCTTTAAGAATGTTGAATATTGGCCCCCAATCTCTTCTGGCTTGCAGAGTTTCTGCTGAGAGATCCACTGTTAGTCTGATGGGCTTCCCTTTGTGGGTAACCCGACCTTTCTCTCTGGCTGCCCTTAACTAAATGTTCTTTTTTCAAAAGTCAGTGTGCCCTGTTTTTATGTTACTTATAAAGAAAAGAACAACTGGCAAATTTAGCAATGTGCTTGAATCTCTAAATCCTTTATGTGTGATAGTCTGCCTGCTTTAATATCATCTAAATTGCAATTGCTATTGTTCAGGAATTACTAAAACAGTTAAACCCAGATTAATGCAATATTTTTTACAATCTGTTGCTCTGTGAAGTTGAAAAAAAGAAGAAAGAAAAACAATATTTTTGTGTGTGTCAGGCATTGCACTGACTGTCTTAGATGTTGTCCCACTGAACAGACACAACTCCTTTGTGAAATATGCATTAACTCCGTTTTATAGGTAAGAAAAGTTGATTGTGAGAAGTAAAGTAACTAGTCTAAGGCCACACTTAGAGTTGAGTCATTGTGGCAGAGATCTTATGGCTTAGAAAGCCAAAATTATCTGCTACGTCACCCTTTACAGAAAAAGTTTGCTGACTCTGGTCTGGATAGAAGGAGATATTATTATTATCTTAACTGCTGGCTGAGATTGTTCTCAAGAGGGAAACTGCCTGGGAAAATACTTTGCTAAGTGTTTGGGCTGGAGATCCATGATGCCAGTATCTGAAGGAGCCCTAGCAGGAAGGAAAAGATGTACCATTTTACATGTGAAAATAAGAGGAATATTGGATATCGGCTCCTGAAAAAAAAAGAAAAAAAGGAGTGGGGAGGAGGAAGGAGGGAGGGGGCAAGCAAAGAGGCTGGCAGAAAAAGAATTTGAGAGAAAGAGGCTGGAAACTTTTCAAGAAGTAGGAATGTAATATTAGGGCAACAGGGTTTCAGAAAAATCTAGTACCAGATTTTAAGCTATTTTCTTTGTGGTGTATCACCCTTCCTGGGATCCCCTGGTCTTTGGTAAAATGGCTTTTTTATATGGTTGCTTTTGGGATGAAGGGAGAGTCAAAGAGAAGTTACGTGGGGGCCCAACATCAGAGCTGAGTGGAAAGAAGTAGCTCTAAGACACAGAGAACAAATTTTGACAAAGTTAGGACATGAGAATAGAATTAACCACAAGACCATAAACCATAAGAACTTCCCCCAGAATTTGGAGACCCCTTGCGAAGTGCTTTAGGTTTCCCTAATCAATGTAATTAGGATCTGATCCAATCTTCTGTCGGGCTTAAGGGCCAGGATTCCTTAGCTAATAGCAGAGTCAGACACTTACTCCACAGGGATTGAATAAGGCATTCTCCCTGCCTCTGGGAGCTCACACCCTGTGGGAAAACAGACCTCAGAACAAAAGTGTAATAATTGCTCTGATAGAAAGATGAACAATTAAAGCACAAAGGAAAAAATGGTCAACTCTGCCTAGGGTGTCAGGGAGGACTTCTAGCAGGAAGCGATGTTTGAGCCAGGCTTTGAAGGATGAGAAGGAGGTAATCACTCAGACAGGAGAAGGGAGAATCTTCCCGCCAGAGGGAAGAAGAGGTGCACAAATGTGAAGCCAGAAAGAAGGTGTCAGGAAACAGAAGGCTCCCTGCAAGATGAGAATGAGAAGGGCAGAGGAGGGAGTGCAGAAAAGTCGGTCAGACCCCTAAGGTTGCATACTTTCTTTTTTCCTCCATAAAGCGCATTTACACAAGGAAGGCAATCAATGAAATTTAGTTTCAGATTGGTTATCACATCTATTATTTAATAAGAATTGGGGCTTGATGGAGTGGCCCTTTTTCTTTCTTGTTGCTCTTTAAAGCTTTTACTATTTTGTGGTCTTACAGCTGCTCTTCTTACCATGAGCACGTCTTGACTGAACATCATGATATGCATTAAGGACTCAGGGAGGTTTAACTGATTGTACTGCCAAGGGAAGCAACAGCATGTGTTAAGAAAAGCACAGCCTTGAGTTTAAATGCTGTTTCTGCCACTTCTTAGTGAGGCACAATTTATTTAAACATTCCGAGCCTCAGTTTCTCTCAAAAGGAAAGATAGAGACCAGGTGCAGTGGCTCACATATGTAATCCCAGCACTTTGGGAGGCTGAGATAGAAGGATCACTTCAGTCCAGCAGTTCAAGACCAGCCTGAGCAACATAAGAAAGCCCCAGCTCTACAAAAAATTTAAAAATTAACCAGGAGTGGTTGTGCATGCCTGTGGTCCCAGCTACTTGGGAGGCTGAGGTGGGAGGATCACTTAAGCCTGGGAGGTTGAGGCTGCAGTGAGCTGTGATCATGCCACTGCACCCCATCCTGGACAACAGAGTGAGACCCTGTCTCAAAAAGAAAAAATAAAAAAAAAGTAGATAATAGTATCTATGTGGCAGAATTGCGGTGAGGAGTAAATGACATGAGAGCCCAGTGGCTGTCACCTAATAGATGTTCAGTAAATATGAGTTCCCTATTTTCCAGTTAGATGAGATTCTTTTTGTACCTGATTTTTTTATGATTGTTTCGAGTTGTGATGTTCAGTATGATTGATAGCCACTAGCAACGTGCTGCTATCGAGCACTTGAAATGTGCCTAATCTGAATTAGGATGTGCCGTATGTGTAAAATATATACCAGATTTCAAAGACGTAGGATGAGCTGAAGAATGTAAAATAGCCCATTAATAAACTTTTATATTAATTCCCCATTGACGTGGTAATATTTTGGATATATTGGGTTAAATAAAATATGTTCTTAAAGTAATCTTACTTGTTTCTTTTTCATTTTTTAACATGGCTACTAGAAAATTTAAAATTAATTTGTGGATTGCATTATATTGCTATTGGACAATTGCTGGTTATAGAGGAAAGACAGAATGAAATTTCAAGGCCTGTCTGAAGCCCAGGTGGCCAATAAAATATTTCTATTTTTTCAACTTTTGCTATAAAGATCTAGTTGCCTAAAATTCAGTGGCATTTTGAAAGTAGGATGAGGCACTTAGTCAGTGGAAATTAGGTTAAATTGACTTTGACGGGAAAAAAATGCAGTTGTCAGCATTTACTTTCGTTGCATTTTCACCACTAACTGAATACCTTGTCCTCTAATGTTACACATAAATGTGAAGGTTAAGAGCTGTCTCTCTAACTCACCTCTGCTGGCCAGAATCCTGAAGCCACATGCTACACTGCTTTGTCTCTCCTGGATTGCACAGTGAAATTGTTTTCACTTTATGTATGACAGAGCCTTCACTTCTTGAACTCCTCATCCTTCTCAGAAACCACACAGGGATGTCCCTGGACTGCAGAGGAGGAGTTTCTTTCAAATACTTTAAACCAGCAGGAGACCTCAGTTTTGACATTAAAACCATTTAAATACACATATGCACATGCGTGCATGCACACACACACACACACACATGCACACATGCAGAAACCCAGCACGGAGTGAGGTGGTGCAGGGAGCGGTGGCGGGGTGGTCTCTCTTAAAAAATTCCAAGGCACTCACTAGCTTTGAGATACACAAAAAAGCTGAAGCATTTCTTCACACACCATAGTTTCTTTTCTTTGACATCGTATGTGAGCCCGTTTGCTGAGGAAGGAGGGGGTAGTGACTGGGGCTCCCACTAAGCACTTGTGCAGATGGAGGCAGAGAGGCAAAAGAGAGTGTAGCCAGTGTTCATTACAACACCATATCATTGGCACAGTTTCTACTTCCTTCTCTTCCAATCCCCAACTCTCTCACCTGGGTTCTAACCCTAGCACTCCTTGCAAACGGGTGCCTCTCCCTAAGTACATCATGACCTCCAGGCTGCTAAATCCAATAAATATTTTTTAGCCACATCACAGGAATGACATTAACATCTGCCTCCCTTAATCCAGCATTGACCACAGCTATGGTGTACTACAGCCATGGGCACTGCCCCTTTCCTCTCCTCCCTATGCACAGCAGGCTTCCTCCTGCCTGGCCTAGCAGCCTTCAGAAGTGGCTCATTCAGAGGCTTTCAAGGCATACATAATGCCACATCTCAGATATTGTTCAGTTCTCATCTTTACTAACCTCTGAGCAATACACCACTCTTCCCATCTTGAAACACTCTCTTCTTTGGCTGTCCAATGCCATCTGATATGGTTTGGCTGTGTCCCCACCCAAATCTCATCTTGAATTACAACTCCCACAATTCCAACATGTCATGGGAGGAACTTGGTGGGAGGTGATTGAATCATGGGGGCGGGTCTTTCCTGGGTTGTTCTCATGATAGTGAATGAGTCTCACGAGAAAAATGGGAGTTTTTCTGCATAAACTCTCTTCTCTTTTCTGCTGCCATGTGAGACACCTTCTGCCATGATAGTGAGGTCTCCCCAACCACGTGGAACTGTAAGTCCAATAAACCTTTCTTTTGTAAATTGCCCAGTCTCGGGGAATGCCTTTATCAGCAGTGTGAGAACAGGCTAATACACCATCCTTATCTGGTTTCTCCTAGGGCTTTGCACCTTCCCTTTCTATCTCCTTTGCAGGCTCAATTTCAACCTCCTGACTATGAAATGTTAGATTTCCAAGATTTGGTCATAAGCCCCTTCTCTTCATCTATTCTAATACTTTCTCCCTCAACATTCAGGAATTATTATTACCAGGGTTATCAATATCCACAGCTTCGACATCTGATAATTCTGGTAGCTTTCAGATTTATGTCCTCAGCGCAGAATGTTATTCTGAGTTCTAAACCTATAAATCTAATCTTTTACTTGACATCTCAACTTGCATTTCTCAAAGACCTTCAAAGTAAACTCGAACAAACCTTAACTTTGAAGCCTGGTTCTCCTTAAGTGTTTTATCATTCAGGGGATGATAGTTCATCTCTAGCATAAACCAGCAATCAAAGAGTTCCTTTGAAATCTCCCTTTCTTTCACCTTTACCACCTCATCCATTATATCATCAAGTCCCAATGAACTCATGTGCCAATAATCTCTCAGATCCAGGGAGTTCTTTTCATCCTCTCTGCCAACCCCCCAGGCCAAAAGTACCATCATTTCTTGCTTGGACTGTCTCAGTAGCCCCCTGTCTTCTTTTTCTCTCACTTCCCTCCAAACATAGCCACCAGAGTAAGGTGGGATTTTACTTCCCAGACCTGTTGAGTCTTCCCTAACCTAATTCTCTTCTAAAGTGTGAAAGACGTGGGCCATCAGGGATGTGGCTTGGAACGTCCATGATTGCTAAAAGCACTAAGATTTTGTAAGAGTTCACAGAAGGAGAAAGTTACTTCTAGCAAGTGGGTCAGGGCAGGTTTGACTGAGGAGGGTTGTCTGACTCTGGGTGGTTTGTACCTGCCATGTGAATGTTAAGAGGGTCATTTCAGGCCAGGTGCGGTCCTCATGCCTATAATTCCAGTGCTGTGGGAAGACAAAACGGGAGGATTGCTTGAGGCCAGGAGCTTAACACAAGACTGGGCAACAAAGCAAGGCCCCTGTCCCTATGAAAAAAATTTAAAAATAGCAGGCATGGTGGCACATGCCTGTAGTCCCAGCAACTTGGGAGGATTAGTATGGAGGGCCACTGCACTCCAGCCTGGGGTGATAGAGCAAAACCCTGTATCTTAAAAACAAAACAAAACAAAACACCCCATCATTTTAGGGAGTGAGAACAACATGAACAAAGGCAGGGAGGTAATAAAAGACAGGTATTGGTTCACAGATTCATTTAAAAATTAATTATTGAGCATTTGTTATGAATGAGACATCATTACAGGTGCTGGGAATATACTGATGAAAAAAACAGACATGGGCCTCATAGAACTTACAGTTGAGAGGTGCTGTGTGGGGAGTGTGTTGGATCCCAGAGAACATGAAGGGAATCGTGGGGCATTTTGCTGGAGAAGTAAGTGAAGACCAGATCAAGGAAGGGACTTAAACAGATAATAGGAGTTTTCGATTTTATAAAGTCAAGACTTATAAAGTCAATGCCTTGAGGGGACAGGTGGCAAATGTAAATTAGGGGAGTGGGCTTGGTGTGAGGTAAGAGGAAGAGTGGGGATTTGGGCAAACTAGAAATCTCAAGCCCTATCCAAGGAGTGACTGATTATTCAGCCGCAGCTAATTATTGCCATTCAGAAATGTGGATCCAGAACCTCTGCTATTGAAAGAAAGAAATGCAAGCATGCAAGCTTTTAGAGCAACTTTTGGTTTGTTAAATTTTGATAAGTAATTTGATTCTTTTTTTTTAAAAAAAATGCCATGAAAGTATCAAACTATGACTTTGGGTTGCTTCAGCTTGCAGGACAGCAGTTTATGCACTCTGCTTGATACAAATGGGAGCCGTTGAAGGCTCTTTGTCTTAGTCCATTTGGCTGCTATAACAAAATACCTTATACTGAGTGGCTTATAAATAACATAAACTTATTGCCCCAAGTTCTGGAGGCTGAGAAGTCCAAGATCAAGGTGCTAGCAGATTTAGTGTCTGGTCAGGGCCTGTTCCTTATAGATAATGCCTTCTATGTGTCCTCACGTAGCAGAAGGGGCAAATAAGCTCCCTCAGTTTTGTTTTTATAAGGCAATAATCCCTTTCATGAGGGCTCTAACCTCATGACTTAATCATTTCCCCAAAAGCCTCACTTCATAACAGTATCTCATTGGAGATTAGGTTTCAATGTATAAATTTTTCAGGGGCACACATATTCAAACCACAGCACATTATGTGTAAAATGTGTTGAAGATGAAAATTCTTTAGGCAGAAAGCTCACTGGAAGTGGCTGAGGAGACAAAGAATGAGAGTCTGGTTTAGAATTTAGGCAACAAGAAAGTAGATGGGCCTCTTCCAACAAACATTTTCCTCTTCTTTCTTTCTTTCTTTTTTTTTTTTTTTTTTTTTTTGAGACGGTATCTCGCTCTGTCATCCAGGCTGGAGTACAGTGGCAGGATCTCAGCTCACTGCAACCTCTGCCTTCTAGGTTCAAGCCATTCTCCTGCCTCAGCCTCCCAAGTAGCTGAGATTACAGGTGCTCGCCACCATGCCTGGCTAATTTTTGTATTTTTAATAGAGGCAGGGTTTCACCATGTTGGCCAGCCTGGTCCCGAACTCCTGACCTCAGGTAATCCACAGTGGCCTCTCACAGTGCTGGGATTACAGGTGTGAGCCATTGCACCCAGCCTCCTCTTTTTTCTTAGTAACTGAACTGCAATGTGTTAGGCTGGAAAAGAAAACTACATTTGCCAGCCTTTCTTATAGCTAAGTTTGGTCATGTAAATAAATAATTCTGTTCAATGTGATGGCGAAAGATTGTAGGATGGGGCTTCAGGAAAAGTTTTTAAAACAGGTATGCCTTTTTGTTCTTCCATCCTTCTGTTTTTATCATTCTGAGATGTGGACACAATGGCTGAAACTTCAGCAATTATCTTAAGCCAAAAGTTGAAGATGATTTTTTAAAAAGTAAGATGGAGGGACTAGGGGTCTCTAAGGTGCACAGGGCACCATTTCAGCCCTGAGTGGCCTGCTTGCCTCAGGATTTCTACTTGAAAGAAAAAATTGGTTTTATATGTTTACACATAAAACCTGATACATTCTGACTTTTCTGTTACATGCAGTCAAACCCAACCCTCACTGAGAAAGCAACTAATTAAATGCAGAGAGCAGGAAGATAATAGGAGCCCAGGTTTGGGTGTACAATATTGGAAAGACAGGCATAGCAAGAATCTAGACGCACATCAGCAGGGTCAAGAATGTAGGCGCCAAGGATCTATTGAGTGTTCACCACATCCCACGTGCTGTTCTAAGGGCTTTGTATGTGTTAACTCATTGAAATCTAACAACCAGTCTATGAAGATACTAGTCGATAACCATTTTACAGATGGGAAAACTAAGGCACAGGGAGACTAAGTGACTTACTCAGATCTCCAGCTAGCAAGTGGTAGAACCATGAGTCATCCAACTGCTCTGTCCCAGAGCTGGTACTTGTAACTTCCACCCTGTGCTGCCTTTATGCGCTGTCTGTCCCCACCATCTCTACCACACTTCCACTCTCTCTCTCACTTGCAGCCTCTAGCCACAGTTCTTCCTTCTGCCCTGAAAATGCAAAGGCTTTTCCTTCCTCAAGGCCTTTGTCCTAATGAATTCTCTATCAAGAAGGCTCTTCCTCCAGATCGTTATGTGGCTTGCTCCTTTTCCTAATGCTGACCTTAACTCAACTATCGCCTCCTCAAACAGACCTCTGACTCAGCAGTTGGGGCACTCTTGCAATGCATGTTTCTTGTGCAGAATTATAACCTGTGTTCACATTCTCAGACGTCTATGGTTATGTTTCCACATTTAAGCTAAACAGAAGGCTCTATTTAAAGAAACAAAAATAAAAACCTGGAACTGTCACTGCCAGACAGTCATCCATGTCCTCAAGAAATTCTCTGACAAGTGGGGAGGCACAGGAGAAGAACCACATGCATAGTGCAGGATCAGCGCTCTTCAGGAGGTCCTGGAGTGAGATGCACAGCAAGGGCAGAAAGAGCCACTTCACTACAGGCCACTGCAAACAGCTGAGAGTGGAAGTATCAGAGACTATTAGTTGTCCTCAGTTTATTTTATCCACTGTTTCCTTGAGAATAGGATCCCCAATTTGTTTTTGGACAAATGGTTGACAAAAACAATAAGTACATTTCCCAATCTCTTTTGCAACAGATGTGTCCATGTGACCAAGTTACATGGAAACGAAATGGGAGTTCCTAAGTGGAACTTCTTGGACACCATCAAAAAGGGAAGGGCATGACTTTCTTTGGTCCTCCCTTTGTTCCATGGGTTAACATGGGGATCTGAGAGCTCCATCTCCAGCAGCCACCCCAGCCAATGACACAGAAGCTACATGGCGAAGGAAGTGGAAAAATAATCTAGAAAGAACTTGGATTCTGGATGACTGAATGATACCACCCATATGTAAAGAAAAAGAATCAGCTTTCTAGTAGTTTATGCCACTGTTATTTTCATTTTTCTGTCACTTGTAACCAAATCTACTCCTGATCCAGAGAGTGTTATACAATAAATGAGGCTGGAAGGATAAAACCAAATCAGTGAAGTCATTATAAGGAATATTAGGAAACTTGAACTTCATCCTGAAGTAATGAAAAGAGAGTGAACATTTTTTAGCAGTGAATGAACAGGATTGCTTACACTTTTTTTTTTTTGAAAAATCACTGTTGGGAATGAAAGCATTCTTGGGAAGTGAACTGGAGGGGGCAAGACTGGAGGCAGAGATGCCAATTAGGAGGCTGCTATAAGTAGCACTGCAAAATGGCACACTCTGAACTGCAATCATGGATGCAGAGCTAGAGAAGGTGGATTGCAGGGAAATAGAAGGAGTGGAATCTCTAGAACTTGATTTATCCATGTGCTGGCTGAGAAAACGGGAGCATTGGAATAACTTTCAAGTTTCTGATTTGGGCAGCTGCATCACTCATGAGTGAAAGGCATTAGGAGGAGCAGTTTACTAGGCTTCCAAAAAAAGACCTCCTCTAAGAATAGGGAAACTAAGCAGTAGAAGATTTTAGAAGTAGGATATTAACCCAGTTTCCAATTGCAAGACCATCTGTCAGGTTTTTGATGTAGTCAAAAGCAAGAACCAAAGAGATCTGATTCAAAGTTGAGACAAACCATGCCCTTACTTGACCTTGGGCCCAGTTATTTAACCTTCTAGACCATCAGTTTCTTCATCTCTAAAATGGATACAATCACACTAATATCATTGGGCTTTATGGAAAATAATGAAATTCCCAGCTGAGTGCAAGAACATAGTAAATGGACAATACGTGTAGCTGTTGTTATTTACTGCTTGTTAAGTATTCAGGTCATCTATATGGGAGCATTTTCTCTTCTCCTGCTTAGTCTCTCAAAGATTCTTAGTACAGAGCACAGCATGTACTACCTTCACTCTCAACTAAGTCCCGTTGGAGAGTACATTCTCCATAAAAACAAAGGTAATTAAAGAGTCCAGTGTGTGCACGCTAGCCCAAGGAAAACTTACTCAAATTGACTTTCACTTTGATTCTCTGCCTGCCGTGAGATCTCCCTCAGCTTCTCCTTCTGGGTATCTACTCCACCTAGCAGCTCCAGCAAAGAATTTTAAAAATAAAATGTTCTTGATCAATATCTTGATAAATTTCTTAAAGTCTTAATGTGGTGGACAAACAATTCCTTTTTTAATAAGCCTTTTTTTCTTTGAAAGAATCTCAATTGACATGATTGAACCAAAAGAAAATCGGCATGACATATATAATATTAAGCAGCTATAAATCTGGAAGAGATTCAAAACACAGACAGAAGGCTTTGATTTTTTTAAAGCACATTTAATCATGTTTTAAAGCAAAATGAAAAACCACAAATCTGTTTAGACATTCCAAACATGAAGAAATAATATTTTTATCAAAATCTTGTAACCTTACTCACACCAAAAGAAATTGTTCCTAAGCAGCGCTGACAACTCTGTCTGAGATGTGAATCTGAAAACACGTTTTTAAAATTATACTTTGGAAGCTTTGAATACGCTCAATGAAATTCCAGAATTAATCCACTCCAGTTTTGCAGTAGGCACTGACTCATCTACATCTCCTTCCCTCTTCCCTTTTAGCAAAGCTACCCTACTCATGCCCCCAACACATACACACACACACACGTGCACACACATACACACACACACGTGCACACACACACACACACACCTTCAGTTAGAACCAATGGCTATGATACATCAAAAGAGTCACAGTTAATCCAATAGACTCTTTTTTTCTGTTCCCTGCCTCGGTTTTTTCACTTTAAATGGAGGAAAACATCTCACTTATCACCTGGAACATCTCCCAGATGAACCAAGATGCAGAGAAGCTCTGATTTAGGAATGGTAGGCTGGCTCTTCATGCTCATAAATCCAGGCTGTTTAGCAGTCCCTCATAGAATGCCAAGAGAACTGCATGTTACTGATCCCCACAAATGCCAAAATTGCAATGGGTTGACATTTACTGTGCAGTCATCATATAACAAATGATTTACCTAGAAAGAGACACAGTCTTCCAGTGAGATGACAGTTAATCCTTCTTCCAGGCTTGGAGAGGTAGAGAGATTCCAGGAAACAAATTAGCTTTAAAAAGTCTCTGGTTTTAGCTGCATCATACATAGTTCTTTTTTAAATATAACTTTTTAAAAGATATAATTCACATATATAAAACACATTCTTTAAAAGTGTACAATTCAGTGGTTTTTAGTGTATTCACAAATTTGTACAACCATCACTGTTATCTATTTCCAGAACATTGTAATCACTCCTAAAAGAAACACCATAACCACTAGCAGTCACTCCCCATTCCCCTCCAACTCTCCAGCCTTAGGCAATTGCTAATCTACTTTCTGTCCCTAGAGATTTGCCTACTCTTGACATTCATATATAAGGGATTATACAACATGTGGCCTTTTGTGTCTGGCTTCTTTCACTTAACAATGTTTTTAAGATTGTAGATGGGAGTTTTTGCTGATATGTTGAATTTCTCTTCTGATAGCACTAACAGTTATCATATTTGGAGTGCTTCTCAGTGCTGAACTGCTTTCCATGCATAATCTCACTTCATCCTCACAACAGTAGAATGAGACATATACAATTATATCCATTTTACAGACGGGGAATTGACGTTTATAGAGAAGTCAAGTAACTCATCCAAGGCCAAACAGCTAGTAAGCGATTGAGGAAGGATTTCAATCCAGGCCTGCTTGACTCCAAAGCTTGTGATGTTAACCTCCAGGATCCACTGCCAGAATTCTTAGAGATGAGTTCTGTTTTTGTTGCCCTTTCCAGGGTCTTCTTTTAAACAGGAAAAAGTGTATTCCTAAGATGCTTGAGAGTTAAGGCAATTCCCCAGGGGCTGGACTCGTATGCAATGGGTCAGTGAAGTGCAGCATGGCCATGTCTGCAAGCTGAGGAGAAGTGAGTGGCAGCTAGAAATGTAAGGCCTCAAGAATCCCAAGATCTCTAAGGAGAATGACCCCAGAGCTGTAGCACCCAGCATACCGGATGGGCAAATAGAAAGCGTGGGGTGTCTGGCTGACACTTGGAATGCCACCGACATCCCTGTCTAGGTCACTCATTGATGGACTAATACATCAGATTATTAATATAATAATTAATAAATCATTTTTTCACAAAAACTGGTCTTGACAAACATTGGAGAAATATAAGAGCCATGTTGCTCATCACTATACCCCCACAGCAAGGTTCAATCCTAATAATCTGGGCATGGGATTCAATGTGTTTCTAAAGACTCTTTGAGGAGTGACAAAACCTCCAAGCAGAGATTCATTAAAAGCTGTTGATTTTTATGTTTCTCCCAGATGAAATGACATAAATTGCAGCTAAGATGCACAGTTCAGTCTTTAATCTTGACCAACCACTTCTTTTAACGCCTACCCTGAAATTTCAAGAAGCCACATGTTCAAGGAGAAATCAGCTTCACTTCTCATGATTTTCATCCTCCCAATCCCTTGAGGCTATTATCTCCACAAACTTCGATGTGATTAGAAGTGGAATGCATGGATTGTGAAGAAGCAAAACAGAGCATCTGAGTAATTCTTCCTTAAAACACTGGACCCTGGATGCATTTTGGATGCAGGTGCAGAGGAAATGGTCTTTAAATGATGACAAATTTTTAGGCACATGGTTAAAATGAAGCCAACCAACCTCAAATGCTCAGATCTTCATCCCACTGTGATTTTGAACTTGAGTTGAATCCTTCAAAGGGGAAAAAAGAGCATCATGCTCTTCTCACTCCAAAGGGAGGCCTGTTCATCAGCCTGGCTCTCACCATCTTTCCTGCTGTTTCTGGCAGTGGGAGCCTTGTCTCAGGCTGAGCCTGGCTCTTCTGTGACCTTCACTATCACAGAAGTAAGCACAGTGCTTACTCAGTGCCGGAGTCAGACGAAAGCACACCTGAAACCACATTCTGCTGAATTCAAGGTGTGAGGCAAATTACTTAACCTCTCTAAGCCTGTGTTTCCTCACTTGTTAAATGGGAATGTGAGTACCAACCTCTTAGGGATCCTACTAGGATTCAGTAAAATTTCCATGTAAAATTTTCTTAAATTTGATTTAACAACAACTTTTTATAGGGTTCTCTTAAATGCTATAGAAACAAAAAATATTTATAGCTGAAAAAAAAAAATAAAGCACTTGGCAGAGTGTTTGGCATGTAGTAAGTCCCAGTAAACATTAGCTATTGTTTTTACAAATTTCTCTCAGATCTTTGGAGGCACATTCCGGCGAGAGGTTGCACAGTCTTTATTTTAGTGTACAGAAGACACACATGATTCAGAGAGGTTGGGAGGGAGTGAAAATGTGAGCTCTCTCTAGTGGGTGCTTTCTGGTACGAGCACTCTATCTGAAGGGAAAACCTTTCCAAAGGCTTAGAAATTGAAATGTTTTTGTGCTTAGCTCAGATCACCTCCTCTTGGGGGCAGAAAAGATGAGAAGGCCCAAATGAAGAGTCCAAACAATGGAAGGTGCAGCGGCAAGAGGCAACAACGACAAAGGCCAACACTGCTCAGGAGAGCAGGGGTCCAGAGGGTAGGAGCGGGAAGTGGGGATCCACGCTACAGGGGGATGGGAGAGCAGAGACAGCCATGGCCACAGCTAGCCACACAGCTGCTGGGAGCCAGTTAGGACCAGCAGGCTTTCTCTCAGGCAGCACATCCCTCACCAGGACCCATGAATTAATGAGTGGAGCACAGGCTGGATTTCAGTTCATCTCCTCAAATGGGTCCTTGAGCAGGATTCAGACTTCACAGCCTTCAGCAGTGACCCTGGGCTGGGGGTGGGTGTCTGAATTTGGATATAACCCAAGAGTCCAGAACCAAGAAGTTGAGAGCAAGGAAGCTGTTATCTGTGGAGGGCAGGAGAGGAATGAGGGAGGATCTTAGCAAAGTGTTTCTCTATATTTTGCCACATCTGTGAACCACTATAATGGGTTAGCTTCTTCAGAAATGGAAGCCGAAATGAAGGTTGGGATATAGGATGTTGATTAGGGACTAGCACTGCAGAGGAAACAGGAAAGAAGTAGGATTGAGCAGAAGGAGAAATCAAACTGCTGTGCAGGCCTGACAAAGCCTCAGCCAATATAATGAGATGGAATGGGGGTCTGGAGCAAGAGGAAGGATTGGGACCCCATTAGAGGTTCCACCATCAGAGAAGGACATGGCCTCGGGCAGGGTGGCTCTCTGCAGTTGAGGTGGACCCTGAAGGAGCTTCCAGCCGGAGGCAGTCTGCTGACCACATTCCCCACGGCTGCAGCAAGGCCCTCCTTGAAAGGAGATCTGGGTGGCACATCTCCATGTGCCACCAAAAGCACCTCGACATCTATTCATGGTCAGTTCTCATTATTCACACTAGTTATATTCTATAACATCTCTGCAAATACTGAATTAGCAAATACTGGACCATTGCTCCCAGGTGAAATACAGGGTTAGATACCTGTGAGCCTCTGGTCATAATATTTTCATCAGTCAGTCAATACATGACCTTGTTTATATGTGTTTCCATTTAAAGACACCTTATTTAATACATATTGTTGACTCAGTGGCATTGAACTCATGACCAATATTACACTGTAACTATGCCTGAAGGAAGAGTGTCTAATACACGTAGGTTCTCCCTAAGGCACATCACAGCTTTCCTGCACTTAGGAAAGCTAGATAGCACTGTGGCTCTACACTTGGGGGTCACTTTAACAGTGAAATTACCAAAAAAAAGTGCAGAAATGCAAAAAACATGGCACTAAATCAACCACTTGATTATAGACACTTGTTTACAGTATGAGAGCTGAACAAAATAGAGCATTACCTTGCTGGGCCTCAGCTGAAAACTTGTATAGCTGGCAACTCAAATGTTTTGCTGCTCCACACATGTCTGTAAGCAATAGCAAAACCACTGCACATACTGACTTTGGAGTTACAGATACATTTTAGCAAGTAGGCAAATTCACAAATACTGAATCTATGAATAGTGAAGATCAACTGTACTTAACTTTTTTTTTTTTTTTTTTTTTGAGACAGAATCTTACTCTGACATCCAGACTGGAGTGTAGTGGTGCGATCTTGGCTCACTGCAACCTCTATCTCCTGGGGTCAAGTGATTCTCAAGCCTCAGCCTCCCGAGTAGCTGCGATTACATGCATCACCAGGCTCGGCTAAGTTTTTGTATTTTTAGTAGAAACGGGGTTTCACTATGTTGGCCAGGCTGGTCTTGAACTCCTGGCCTCAAGTGATCCACCCACCTCGGCATCCCAAAGTGCTGGGATTACAGGTGTGAGCCACCGCACCTATCCCAATCATACTTAATATTTTTATTTACCTCCTTTTTTGTAACATATATATTTATTCTCATTTTAGATACTATTATTGATGAAATCATGGTTTCACTGTGTTGGGTATATTTTTATTAACATACATTAATTTAAGAACATTCCTGTTAATGATAAGCTGTTCTTCTTTATGCCATCTAAAATTGTCTCATGCACCCCTAGTGGTACATAGATTTAAGGAGCTAGTGAACCTGGTAGGCTGGATTTTGTGGGTGACAAGGGATTCGATACATGAATGGTTTGTTTCCACCCAATCTCAGGAAAATCTTCTCTCCTTAGGTTTCTGTCAGAATCATTCATTTGTTCAAGGATCACTGGGCTAGAGGAAACCAATTTCTCTTCCATATCCACTCAGTGTAAGCTATGTTTATCTTTCACTTGCTAATAAAACAGTAGCTTGTGTTTAATGTGGATTGATTCAAATAAGAGAATTCAGCAACTTTCCAAGTCCACCAACTTCTTCCTTTGTGGTTAAGCATTCCCATAGTTGATGAAAATGGAGAAAGGAAATTACAAAGGATTTGAATATTATCCTGAAAGTTATTTGTTTGCTTTTAAAATCTTAATAAAAGATTTCTCCAATTTATTTTTCATAACTTCATGGAAAGCAAGAATAATTTCTGTGAAAGAGGTGATTAGCAAGGCAAAAACACCATTTTATCTCAAAATACACTGCTAATCAATTTTAAGTGTTATCTGGCATTTGTAATTTAGGATGTCCAGGGTTAATAACATTGCAAAGATTCTCTGATGGTGCAATAATCACGGTATGTAAATTGATTTCTTTCAGTGGGGTGTTTGTTAAAAGCATATAAGCTTTCTAATTGGCCTTCAGCCACTCTGCCACATTGTGATCTAACTATATTGCCCTATAATTTGTAAGCATTCACTGAGTTATTTATAGATAACATGAAATATTTGTTAGTTCACAGTGGATATGATTTAAACCAAACCAAAGACAGTATATAAATGTTAAAATCTTGAACCTATGTTAAAATGTTCAAGAGCCTATGTTCTGTTTTCTTTCCTCTGTTGTGTCCTCTGATGAATATTACTACCCATGTCTGGGTTTCCTTTGTAATTCTCTTCCAATTAATTACTCCAGAGAGAGAAGAAAGAGTTGCTACAAATATAATTAAAACTCACTAGTTTTAAGAGCGTGGACTGCAGATGAAGGGAAAATCTGTGGTCCCTATGCTTTATTATCTTGCAGAATCCTTCAGGACAATTCTGCTGCCCTTGGCTTTTAGAGCACCTGGTTTCCCTTTTTGTTTTATCCCATGATGGTGGCAGTAGGTTTGGTCTTCACAGAATGCACATCTAATCCACATGTTACTTGCTTTGTTCTCTAGACCTCAACATTCCCAACTGTAAGCTGCAGCACACCAGTATGTTGCAAACAGGTTACCAGCCATTAACCCTGGACATCTTAAATGGCAAATGCCATAAGATCCTCAGCCTTCACAGTGGCCAGGTGGCCACCTGGAGTGCATGGGGCCTCCTAACTCATGTATCACCTCTGGCCTTGAATAACTTCATCCAGAGAGTCTAATATACAGTACAAGAATGATCCTTTCCTATGTGTGCCATGACATGAAAGAGGTTGGGGAACACCACCCAAGACCAAGGTCCATCATGACTTTGGGAACCTCAAAGGGTTCTTTAATGAATGTTTACTTGACTTTCTAGTACCTGCTGACTAGTTCCCCAGAACACCCGGCCCATCTTTAGAACTCAGCTGGCCAAGCTTACTGCATCCCTGCAAAGATTGACTAGATGTTTACCTAACCCACTTTCCCTTCCTGGGCTTAGATGCAAATTACATTGCCCAGACCCCTTTCCTCTAAATGTATGCATAAGACTAGCTCCTGCTGATGCAGTGTAAGTGGAAGTAATGTGTCACTTCTGGGTGAAGGCCATTGAGAGTCTTTTGCCTTGTCCATACTTTCCTTCTGACTTCTCCTTTCAAAATATCCATGGACACAACATGTGTTGAGGATGGCAGGTAGGTCTGGGAATGACTGCATTTTCTACAGCCATAGACTGGCCGATTGAAATGGACTTTCATGTGAGTGAAAAATAGATTTTGTTTGTATTATGCTCTAAGACTTCAGAATTTATCAGTTATAACAACTAACATAATTTACCTTAATCAGTACAATTCTTTGTCCCCATAGACATACACAGTGTTATGGGCTGAATCTGTTTCCCCCAAAATTCATGTGTTGAAGTTCCAACCCACTCCACCCCTCCCCAGCCGGCATATTCCAGAATGTAACCATACTTGGAGAAAAGGTCTAAGAAAGTGATTACGCTGAGGTCATTAGGGTGGGGCATTAATCCAATATGACTGTGTCCTTATAAGAAGAGAAAGATGCCAGGGCTGGTGTGCACAGAGGGATGACCTCAAAGAGGCAACAAGAGGTCAGCCATCTACAGGCCAACTGAGAGGCCTCAGAAGAAACCAACAGGCACTTTGGTCTTGGACTTCCAGCCTTCAGAGCTGTGAGAAAGTAAATATCTGTTGTTTCAGCCTCCCAATCTGTGGTATTTTGTGATGACAGGCCCCAGCAAACAAATGCACATAGTAAAGTCACCTCACGTACCATCTCATTTCTCTCTTATTTCCCAACAGGTCTGCATGAATTTTTAACCTGTAGGCATCTGCTGAGTCCTTAAGGATGCTAGTTTGCTAGTTCTCTTATCTCTGCCATAGATATCTTTCATGATCCAAAATCAATTGTGGAAACTCCTGTTCTCAGGCAAACTCAAACACACACCAAAGCATGCACACACACACACACACACACACACACACACACATGCACACAGTACCTGTTGCTTTTCTTGGTATTTTCCACATTTCATAATTCTCTTGATCACAGAGGTTTATTCAATGAAATTGTACCAAGGGCTGCCCTAGATTTGAACTTAGCCCAGTCCGAGACCCCACAGGCAGCTAGATGAGTTAGGTGAACAGAAGCTCCAAGTATTTGTGAAAGATTCTCCTTTCACTGCATCTCCTTCCTAGCCAGAGCCCTCAAAGCTTGTCACTAATAACTCCCCTAAGTTATAGGTTTCTGTGACACAGAATCTATCTCCAGAGACCGTGAGCATGAGCGCTGCCTGGTATGTGCAAGGTCAGAGGAATTGCCCACTTCCCTCCCGCTCCCAGAGCCAAGGCTACCTGTGGAATCTACAAACCTGTCTAACCATGGAATTGCCATGTGGAGCCAAGATCATGCTCTGCTGATGGAAGCAAGATGCATGATCCTGAGCAACCCACAAAACGCAAGACACCACCTTGCAAAAGCTGTGTTCTGGCTCAGAGCTTTCGAATAGGCAACCACCCATTAACATATAAGTTTCCGAATTATACACAGGGCTACCTGCTTGGCTGATTATATTTTACCCTTTAGCTTGGAAATCTTGTTTAACACAGCTCCATCTGCTGGGCTATTGCTTACTCTGAAGCTTTTGGTGTCCAATTTGGGAGAAAAGAACCAGCCCAGTTAGCTGTTGAGGAACCAGCTGATAGAATGAAGGCGAAAATGGCATTGTCTGATGCGAGAATACTAAGGGATGTATACATGGGGCCCTCTGGGTTTTTGCCAATCCTGTTTGGGTGTTTCCCTACCTTAGGTCCTTTTTGGCATCTTAGTAATCTGTCTTCTGAGAAAAAAGGGGCAGTAATCCTGACCTGCCTTCTAAGGGTTACAGGATAATATGGTTACAGCATATTCTTCTAGGGAAAAATATGATCCCAAGTTCAGTCCACGGGAAGACAAGCATCAGAAACAACAGGGCAAAGTTGTTTCTGAAAGCCAAGCCAGAACACATTGACAGAAGGGCCCCTTCCAAAATAAAGACAGCCCTAGAGGACAGCAGGCAGCCAGGCAGAGTCTTATCTGGGACATCAGTGGGCGTTCCAGGCTCAGACCAAAGACTGTTCATGACCTTTGTAGAACTGCCACAGACTCTGAAAAAGGGACCATCCAGATTTTCTCTTTTCATCCTGGAAGTTCTTTTTCCTTTCTTGCTGCAGAGTGGGGTCAGAAGGAAGATTTCAAGCAAGGAATGAGGCAGGGAAGTCCCTGAAAATGTACCTCCTCTCTCTGCAGAGCTTAGCACAAGGGATGTAGATGACTCCCAGTCGGGCAGAGAGATGAGTCCATCCCTGTCACACACATAAGTGTCATGTATGATGGAGTTTGAGGGAGTCTAATAAACAGTACGTTTTGTCCCTGTTGCAGGAATCAGGCAAATGAAGATCAAAATCGACAATATTGATAAAAGTCAGGCTGGAGAATGTGGTTTTCAATATCTTAGCTAGGTGGACGTTTCAATATCTTCTCTTGAACTAAACTCATTCACTGGGCTACAGGCAGCACCTTCCTGGCCACAGCCACCTCTGTAAAGTTTATGACACAGAGCAGTAGAAGGAAATGATCTGCACCAGGGAAAAACCAGAGCCACTCTGTCCTAGCTCCCTCTCTGGAACTAACTCTCCAATCAGATAAGCCATTCCTCATCTCCTGGGGAGATGAGTAAAAGAGGTAAACAGTGGCCAGTTTCCTCTAGTGGAGATCTTTTCACAGACAAGGAAGCTCAAGAGAAGGAAATAAGCATCCACCAGCAATCTCTTCTGGAAGTCTCTGTGGAAATTCACCCTCCTTCCCTCTGCACAGAAACAGGTGGGCACTCACACTTCCTCAGCACCTGGCAGGCCAACCAGCTCAGGGGCTTCCAAGCCTGCAGTTACATTCATAGCTGGCCTTATCATCCTGCAGCATAACTACTTCTCTCTCCCCTATGTTACAGTACGAACTCCTGGAAGGCCGGGACCATATTCCATTACATTTAAAATTCATTTCTGTAACCCTGGTACCTAGTATTAGCACATAGTGGATGCTCACGAAATGTTTCTGGGATGAATGGACACGGGTGGATGAATAAAACAAGTGAATAGACAATAAAACCAGGGGAACCCCACAGGAGTAGGACTTTTTTCTAGAGATAAAGGAAGGCTTTGACTTGGTCCAAAGGGAAAGCCGACTCAGCCCCGGGGGCTTCATTTGAGAGCCAGTCTCACAGGAGCCCCCAGAGTGAAGAGAATGTGGATCTGAACTAAACTCCTCAGCATGCCAGGGTTTCCCAGGCTCCATTAGCCCCTTGCTGGGTCACCACAGCCTGGCTCCAGCCCCTTGCCTGAGTGTGGGCCTTTCTGAAGTATCCTCTTGTTCCACGGATCCTCAAAGCTCTCCATATTGCTTCCGTTCCTTCCCATCTTCCCTCCTGTAAGTTGGTAGGACTTCTAGTTCCATTCGACCTGGCAATCCCATTACTGGGCTTGGTCAAAGGAAAATATGCCCAAAGAAAACAAAATTATCCTACCAAAAAGACACATGCACTTGTATGTTCACCGCTGTGCTATTCACAATAACAAAGACTTGGAACCAACCCATGTGCCCAACAGTGGTAAGATTGGATAAAGAAAATGTGGTACATACACACATTTGGAATACTATGCAGCCATAAAAAAGAATGAACTCATGTCCTTTGCAGCAACATGGATGCAGCTGGATGCCATAATCTTAAGCAAATTAATGTAGAAACAGAAAACCAAATTTATAAGTGGGAGCTAAACGCCGAGCACACATGGACATAAATATGGGAACAATGGATACTGTGGACTATTAGACAGTGGGGGATGGGGGGCAGCAATTAACTATTTATCGGGTACTATGCTCACTACATAAGTGACAGGATCCATACTCCAAACCTCAGCCTAATGCAATATTCCCACGTAACGAACCTGCACATATACCTCTGGTATCTCAAATAAAAGTTGAAATTTAAAAAAAATTAAATTAAAGAAGAACTTCTAGTTCCAGGCTGGCCATCTGGTTTGAGGATCTTCAGCCCAGAGAAACACAAAGCACTCTCACAACCAAAGTACAACTGTTGATACAGTAGGAGCTAGATATTCACATAGTATACATCATACGTTTTTGTTTTTTTGGTCTGGTATAGACTCAAATAGCAACTTGCTCAGAAAACATAGTCCTTAAATACTGATTGGATAATTAATTGATCAGTGATATGTTTAATGACATTGACCACGGATACAATAGCATGGCCTTTGAATAGAAGAAAGACCATGGAAAGGAGGAGTTGTGAGTCCTGCCCTCTTTTTCCCCGGACATGCGATGCAGTGGTTGAGACACTAAATACAAGTCTGACTGTTCCACCTCTGTCACATCTTGTACAAGTTCTATAATTTTTCCAAACTGCAGTTTGTCCTTCTGTCAGCTGGAGATAATTATTATACCAATCTCATAAGACTGTTCAATATGAAATAAAATAAAACACATAAAATGCTTAGCCTTGTATCAGGCACATAGTAAGTATTTGACATAAATATGTTTTTATTGCTGGTGTTGTTTTTGTTTTTTTTTATGAGTTAAGATCCTGGAGAAGTGCGGGATGATAATAGCTTCCAGGGGCCCATGTTGAGTGGCAAGGCCCAGAGTGACCCCGTGCTGTGGCACAGATCTGTGACTCTCCAGATGTTCACGAAGGAATGGTTTTCTGCAGAATGAAGGAGCTGAAGTGCAAATGGGGTCAGGGAATTTTATAGGAGCCTGGAGGAAGAGTCAAGAGTAGAGTGTTCAGTCGTTACATCAAGTGAAAATAGAGACCCTGACGAAGAACTCGTGCCCTTACCTGGAGAGCTTGCCCTTAGGAAAGAGAGAGAAAGAGACAGAGAGAGAGAGAGACGCAGACACACACAGAAAGAGACACAGACACAGAGAGAAAGCACAGTCCCTCTTGTGCTGGCTGCTGACCAAACCCCACTGTGCCTCAGCCCAGCTTCCTGCCTCTCTGGGGAGGGGAAACGTGTCCCTTGGCCAGTAGCCATCAAAGGTCTTAGAGGGATGCTTTGTGTCTGACCTGCCAGGGAAGGCAAACGAGCCCCACTTTTTGTTCCCCAGGGAACTGGCCTCTTAGGGACACTGGCGAGAGTTGTCTGCACATGTGGTCAATGGAGGGAAGCAGCTAGCACACAAGGGGACCAAAAGGGATGGCGGAGAAACTGCACAGTGGTAGGGGGAAGCCCGCGGGCTATTTTAGGCCAGGCTCAGAACTGGAGTCAATGGAGGTTTTGTTTATGTAACATCTGCAGAGGGCCCTTCAGAGCAAATAACCCTGGGTCTCCAGGCCAGGGCTGCAGCGAGCAGGGGTGGGGCCGCGAGCTTCCTGTTGTTCTTGGCACGGCTGCCCAGCTGTCTGCGTGGCTCCTCTCAGAGCCATTTGCCGCCTCACTGCTTGCTCCCTACGATCATCTTCCCAGCTCTTTTCCTAGGGGCGGGTAAACAAAGTACAAGAAGCAGTGCAGGCAGAGCCGTTCCTCGGAGAGGTGACTCGAGCACTGTGCCCCAGAAAGTTGCCCTCCTGACCCCAGGGCTCCCCAGCCGCCCCGCAGCCTCAGGAGACCCCAGGGCGTCCTTTCTGCACATCCCCTTAGCTGAGCGGCTTTGCTGTCAGTTTCAGTATGGTAGGGAAAGGGGCCTGGCTCTCAGGTCTGCCCCATACAGGTCTGAACCCAGAGCTGCATTTGGCAGTTGCTTACTCTTGTGCTAAGTGCTCAATCCCCATTATTTATTACAGGCAGAAACATACATATATACGAGATAAATAATGTATGTTAATTTCCTTTCTACCAGGCCTGTTTGAAGGCATGAACTCTATATTGTTATCTTTTTGAAACACAGATTCCATTGGGAAAGATGGGGATAAGAAGGCCTTTTTCAAGTTTAGGAAAATTTATATGCACAAGAATGTAGAAATCTGAAACTGACAGTTTGATAAACTTGTTCACCTATGTATCCACCCACATAACTACTACCCTGATCAAGATACAGAATATATCCATAGCCCTTATGTGAAAAGCTCCTTTGTGTCTCTTTCTGGTTAATAACCTGCTTACCCCTACTTATATTAGTCTGCCAGGGTGCCAGAACAAAATACCAAAGACTAAGCGATTTCAATAACAGAAATCAGTTTCTCACAGTTTTGGAAGCTGGATGTCCAAGATCAGGGGACTAGAATGGCTGGTAAGGGCCCTCTTCCTGGCTTGCAGATGGCTGCTTTCTCAGTGTATGCTCACATGGCCACTACTTTGTGCACCTGGAGCAAGCGCTCTGGTGTCTATTATTAAAAGGACATAAATTCTATCAGATCAGGGCCCTAACCTTATGACCTCATTTAACCTTAATTACTTCCATAAAGGACTCATCTCCAAATATATTCACATTGGGGCTCAAGGCCTCAGCATACGAATATGAAGGGGACATGATTCGGTCCATAGCACTACCACGGTGCCTTCCTCCCCCAGTGATATGGTCTGGCTGTGTCCCCATCCAAATCTCAACTTGAATTGTATCTCCCAGAATTCCCATGTGTCACGGGAGGGACCCAGGGGGAGGTAATTGAATCATGGGGGCTGGTCTTTCCCATGCTAGTCTCGTAATAGTGAGTAAGTCACATGAGATCTGATGGGTTTATCAGGGGTTTCCGCCTTTGCTTCTTCCTCATTTTTCTCTTGCCACTGCCATGTGAGAAGTGCCTTTTGCCTCCCGCCATGTTTCTGAGGCCTCCCCAGCCATGTGGAACTGTAAGTCCAATTAAACCTCTTTTCCTTCCCAGTGTCAGGTATGTCTTTATCAGCAGCGTGAAAACAGACTAATATAGTCAGTTGGTATCAGTACAGTGGGGCGTTGCTGAAAAGATAGCTGAAAATGTGGAAGCGACTTTGGAACTGGGTAACAGGCAGAATTTGGAACAGTTTGGAGGCCTCAGAAGAAGACAGGAAAACGTGGGAAAGTTTGGAACTTCCTAGAGACCTGTTGAATGGCTTTGACAAAAATGCTAATAGTGATATGAACAATAAGGTCCAGGCTGAGGTGGTCTCAGATGGAGATGGGGAACTTGTTGGGAACTGGAGCAAAGGTGACTTTTGCTATGTTTTAGCAAAAAGACTGGCGGCATTTTGCCCCTGCCCTAGAGATGTGTGGAACTTTGAGCTTGAGAGAGATGATTTAGGGTGTCTGGTAGAAGAAACTTCTAAGCAGCAAAGCATTCAAAAGGTAACTTGGGTGCTGTTAAAAGCATTCCATTTTAAAAGGAAAACAGAGCATAAAAGTTCAGAACATTTGCAGCCTGATGATGCAGTAGAATAGAAAAACCCATTTTTTGAGGAGAAATTCAAGCCAGCTGCAGAAATTTGCATAAGTAGCAAGGAGTCTAATATTAATCCCCAAGACTGTGGGGAAAATGTCTCCAGGCCAAGTCAGAGACCTTCACAGCAGCCCCTCTCATCACAGGCCTGGAGTCCCAGGAGGAAAAAGTGGTCTCATGGGCCCGTCCCAGGGTCCCTGTGCTGTGTGCAGCCTAGAAACTTGGTGCCCTGTGTCCCAGCTGCTCCAGATGTGGCTGAAAGGGGCCAACATAGAGCTTGGGCTGTGGCTTCAGAGTGTGCAAACCCCAAGCCTTGGCAGCTTCCACATGGTGTTGAACCTGCAGTCCACAGAAGTCAAGAATTGAGGTTCGGGAATCTCCACTTAGATTTCAGAAGATGTATAGAAATGCCTGGATACCCAGACAAAAGTTTGCTGCAGGAGCGGGGCCTCATGAAGAACCTCTCCTAGGGAAGTGCAGAAGGGAAATGTGGGGTTGGAGCCCCCACACAGAGTCCCTACTGGGGCACCGCCTAGTGGAGCTGTGAGAAGACGGCCACCGTCCTCCAGACCCCAGAATAGTAGATCCACAGGCAGCTTGCACTGTGCACCTGGAAAAGCCACGGACACACAATGCCAGCCCGTGAAAGCAGTGGGAGAGAGGCTGTACCCTGCAAAGCCACAGGGGTGGAGCTGCCCAAGACCATGGGAACCCACCTTGTGAATTAGCATGACCTGGATGTGAGACCTGGAGTCAAAGGAGATCATTTTGGAGCTTTAAAATTTGACGGCCCCACTGGATTTCGGACTTGCATGGGCCCTGTAACCCCTTTGTTTTGGCCAATTTCTCCCATTTGGAATGAATGTATTTACCCAATACCTGTTTTTCCATTGTATCTAGGAAGTAACTAGCTTGCTTTTGATTTTGCCAGCTCATATGTGGAGGAACTTGCCTTGTCTCAGAGGAGACTTTGGACTATGGACTTTTGGGTTAATGCTGAAATGAGTTAAGACTTTGGGGGACTGTTGGGAAGGCATAATTGGTTTTGAAATGTGAGAACATGAGATTTGGAGGGGCCAGGGGTGGAATGATATAGTTTGGCTGTGTCCCCATCCAAATCCCAACTTGAATTTATCTCCCAGAATTCCCATGTGTTGTGGGAGAGACCCAGGGGGAGGAAATTGAATCATGGGGGCCAGTCTTTCCCGTGCTGTTCTCATGATAGTGAATAAGTCTCACAAGATCTGACAGATTTATCAGGGGTTTCTGCTTTTGCTTCTTCCTCATTTTTCTCCTACTGACACCATGTAAGAAGTGCCTTTTGCCTCCCATCATGATTCTGAGGCCTCCTCAGCCATGTGGAACTGTAAGTCCAATTAAACCTCTTTTTCTTCCCTGTCTTGGGTATGTCTTTACCAGCAGCATGAAAACAGACTAACAGACCCAGCCCCTAGCTGGTAACTACTGCTTCACTTAATGTCTCAAAACTAGAAGAAACCCAAATGTCCACCAACAGAGAAATGTACAAGTAAACTTTGATCTACTCATACAATGGAACATTTTGCCTCAATGAGAAATAATGAAGCCAGGTGCGGTGGCTCACATCTGTAATCCTAGCACTTTGGGAGGCCAAGACGAGCAAATCACCTGAGGTCAGGAGTTCAAGACCAGCCTGGCCAACGTGGTGAAACCCCGTCTCTACTAAAAATACAAAAATTAGCCGGGTGTTGCAGCACACATACCTGTAGTCCCAGCTCTTCAGGAAGCTGAGGTACAAGAATTGCTTGAGCCTGGGAGGCTGAGCTTGCAGTGAGCCAAGATCACACCGCTGCACTGCAGCCTGGGTGACAGAGAGAAACTCTGTCTCAAAAAAAAAAAAAAAAAAAAGGAATGAGCTCATGGTATATAGGATCCATTTTCGGCTTTCCTCTGAGCAGGTTATGAATAAAACACAACAAAGGCCTTTGGATTTTGAGAATTCTGATCTCTGCCTAGACTGCCCTGAAAGTTTGTTTATTCCAACCAAGTTTAATTATTCCCTCATGTTTGTAGCAAAAATTTCAAGTTTTTAGGGACCTTGCCTAACCACTGATAATCTTCCCACTCTACCAGGATAGACAATGGAGACCCCAGCTCACATCACAAGTGTCACCAGTAGAGCCTTTTAATATGAAACATATCTTTCTTCGGGGAGAACTTGACTTCAAATTTGGATTTTCTGTTATTTTTATTAAAGAACAATAGGGTAGCCAGTTGGCTGAGGAAAAAGCAGTTGTTTCAAATTAGGTGTAATTTTGAATTCAGCCAATATTGGCTTAACAGATTTTACCCAAGATGTTTTTCTATATATAGGATGTTTGACTTAGTCTTAGAAAGACTGTGGTGGGTTTCCATGTCCATTGTTATTTGGCCTTATGCTTTGCAAAGTATCAAAGTAAGTTTATTTTTAACAGTTATGCTGCCAGTTTGAGTTAAACTGTTTAACAAGGGAGAGTTTTTACTAAAAAAAATCGTCTCTTTGGAGGCAGGGAGTCTTAATTCACTCAAATAATAGATTTTAAAGTGAAAGTAGCTAGAACTTGAGATCTGAGATAACAAACCAACTGCTTGCACCTCCACAAAACGTGACATTTCCCAGGCAGTGAATTGGGCTTTCTATTCCCAAAGGTTTCATTCTGGTTTCTATGAGTCTGATTTTTATCCAAAGCCCCTGCTTGCCTGGTGTTCCAATTTATTTTTATTTTTATTTTTGTACCAGAGGGATATTAAAATGGCCAGAAGCAGAGGAGCCAGTGAGATGCAGAGTGAGAGTTTACATGTTAACATCAGAGAGACCTGGGTTCAAGTACTATATTCTCCTCACCTGGGTTTGTGACCAGGAACAAGTTACTTTTCTGAGCCTCAGTTTCACCGTTCATAAAATAGGCATGACCATGCCTACCTCCAAACATTTGATAAGAATTCACTGTGAAGTACCTGGCATATATGAATAGTAGCTCATTCATTCAACAAATGTTTATTGAGTACCTACCATGTGCCAGATGCTTTAGCAGTGGGGACACAGTGGTAAACAAATATCTGCCCTCTTGGATCTCACAGTTGTTCAATAAATAGCTGCCATTCCAATAGGTATATGAAAAGGTACTCAACATCACTAGTCATCAGGAAAATACAATCAAAACTACAATGAGATATCATCTCACAGCTGTTAGGATGTCTACTATCCAAAAAAAAACCAAAAAAAAAAAAAAAACAAAGATAAGTGTTGGCTAAGCTGTTGAGAAACTGAAATCCTGGCACACTGTTGGTAGGAATGTAAAATGGTGCGATTGCTATAGAAAACAGTATGGAGGTTCACGAAAAAATCAAAATAGAAATACTATATGATCTAACAATCCCATTTGGGGGATTTATCCAAAAGATTTAAAATCAGGACCTCAAAGAGATATCTGCACTCCCATGTTAATTGCAGCATTATTCACAGTAGCCAAGAGGTGGAAACCACCCAAATGTTCATTGCTGGATGAATGGATAAAGAGAATGTGGCGTACTGCACATGCAGTAGAATATTATTCAGCTTTAAAAAAATTCTACCATATGCTACAACATGGAAGAGCCTGGAGGACATTATGCTAAGTGGAATAAGCCAGTCACAAAAGGACAAACACTGCATAATTCCACTTACATAAGTATCTAACTGTATCTAAAGTCAAACACATAGAAACAGAGTAGAATGGTGGTTGCTAGGGGATGGGGCAGTGTAAATGAAAAGGTATTATTCAAGGGGTATAAAGTTTTAGTTATTCAAGATGATTAAGTTCTGGAGATCTGCTGTACAAAATTGTGACTCTGGTTAACAACACTGTATTGTACACTTAAAAATTTGTTAAGAGATAGATCTCCTGTTACGTGTTCTTTTTTTAAAAAAAAAGAAAGAAATATTATAAATCTAGATCATGGTAATCTAGATCATGTTTGTGTAACTCTGTAACCTTACAAAAATGGATTATACACTTAAAAGGGTGAGTTTTATTATATATAAATTACATCTCAATAAAGCAGTTTTGCAAAAATAGTTGCCATTAATTTAACAGTCCCATTTCTTTCAAGCCTTTGTTCAATATCACCACTCCCCTCCCAGCTTCACTTTTTTCATAGCCACATTTTAATATATTATAGTTTATTTATCTTATGTAATCAATTCTAAGTTTCACATCTTAACATACATAAAATCAAGATGCATTCTATAATGGCAGCAATTTATTAGCAGCATTCTTTCTTTCTTTAGTGGCACATAGACTAGCAGTGCATCTTGTATCACTGCCATCTTAGAGACAATAAACTGTGCTGTTGTGTTATTGTTTCTTGCCTCTTTTCCCCTCTAGAATGTTTGCTTCACGCTGGTAGGGATCTTTATTTTGTTCAGTGCTGTATTCTAAATGTCTAGAATAGTGCCTAGAATGTCTAGAATAGTGCCTAGAATGTCACATATCATTGATAAACATTTGTTTAATGAATAAATGAATGAATGAATGAGTGTCATGCCTAGCATCAAGAAACATACTAAAACAAACGAACTGAAATTAAAAGATGAGTTAATAATAGAGCAACCTACTTTCATCATTTCCTCTTCTGTTTTATCAGCAGGACACTGGGGAAATAGCCTAGTTTTGAAGAATGTCAGCAGGGAGCCACCAGGGATCACCCTCCCTGGTAAGAAGAGACCTCCAGAGACCTTCAGGAAGCTGGAAAGAAGCTTCCAATGGTGAGCTCAGCCCCAGAAGCTTCTGTCCATGCCATCTCACTTCTGAAGTGCTAATTCACCACTTTCACTAGAGATGCTGAAGGTAGCCCTGTCTTGCCTGGAAAGTGACTGGAGTGGTCCCACCAGTGGCCAATTAATCTCTTTTAAACACTCCCTAATGGTCCAGGAATCAATCCCCTGCCCCCAAAAGCAGGCTGAGTCAGTTCGTTTTGTCCTCGTGAGTGGTGAATGACCTGCTCTCCTGATCTGCCTGGAGGCCCCTGAGGTTAGGTTTTGGGTGCAAGTGGCTCCCTTGACAGTCTGGAGAGGCTGTGCAGGCATTCATTACCCATGGCCCCAGGCAGAACCTACACCAGGCCACGTGGATGAGAATATGCAAATTCCTTGTTAGACAAGTCCTGTGCTCTGTTTCACATTAGCTAATGTTCACCAACCCAGTCACCAACCGTTTATGGTTTTCCTTCAGTTTCAAAGAACAAATCTTATTATTGTCCTCTGGAAGGGATTGAAGAGTCAAAGAGCCAGGAAAACCCATTTGAGGGACGAGTAAAACTTCCCACAGAAGCAATATCCCTTCCTTGAGCAACTTTGAGTTGCTGGACTTTGTTCTTCACATTTTTGTTTCTCTTTCCGTTATTTCTCATTAGACACAGTGCCCAGGGTCCATGGTACTCTTAGGGACCCACAAAAATGTGTGAGTTTATTTTAAAATCAAGAAGGAAAACAACAAACCTTTAGGGTTAAAAAATTTTGCATTATTGCTCACATCTTAAAAAATGAAATTTTCAAGGTCTAAGAAAATTTAGACTTTGTCTGAAATAAAAATTAAATACAATGTTGAAGAATTTAAAGTTATATCAAAAATCATGTAAAAATTGATATCACATTATGAAGGAAAGGGCCCGTAAAACTCATCTTGTAGCCTTGAGGTTACCAGATGAGAAAAGTGATCTTGTCAGACTGAGAAGCCTGGTGGACCCAGGATATTCAGATCCCTGGCAAACAGCTGAGAGAATTGTTAGGGGAAGAGGCAATTGTTAAGGGAAAATGCTGGGACTAACATTTCTTGACTGTCACTCTATGGTAGGCTTGGTGCAAGGTATTTTAGTGATATTATCTCAACAAAGCCCTGCAGCAACTCTGAGAAATCATATAACCATCCAGCTTTACAGAGAGTTTAAGGAACCGCTACCTGACTGCTCTCCCGCCATCTCTCTGTACATTTCTCTTTCTTAAAAATAAATAAATAAATACATAAATTCACATGCTAATAAATCCTTCTCAAATTACCTTATCCAAATGTTGATTTGGATTTTTTTAATGAAGATTTATTTATTTTTTTGAGACGGAGTCTTGAGATCTCGGCTCACTGCAGCCCCACCTCTTGGGTTCAAGCGATTCTCCTGCCTCAGCCTCCCAAGCAGCTGAAACTACAGTCGTGCGCCACCATGCCTGGCTAGATTTTCTGTATTTTTAGTAGAGACAGGGTTTCGTCATGTTAGCTAGGCTGGTCTCGAACTCTTAGCCTCAAGTGATCTGCCCACCTCAGCCTCCCAAAGTGCTGGGATTACAGGTATTTTTTATCTTTAAATTAGAACCAGAAAGACAGACATTGACCATCAAAGACTTGATTTGGGTTTCAGACAGGTTTGGACAGCGTTCTAGGATGCACCTGGGGTCTTGAGGCACTCAATGACCTAAGGCAGCCCGCCTTGGAGAATGGGTGGTTTTTACTTATTTTTTGAAACACATTTTTCAAATGTCCAAAGGTAATTTAAAGAAAAACAATTTCACAATCATCAAGTTTTGATTGTTGGCCCTCATGCAAACACCCACGCTGTTCTCAGAATGTGGCCTAAGGGCCATTCAATTAGGAAACACAGAAGATGAAGCTTGCCTACTGGAAACAAAATGTCACAAAATCTCTCCTGCAATGGTTTGGATATGGTTCGTTTGTTGCCACCAAAGCTCATGTTGAGATTTGATCCCCACTGTGGCAGCGTCGGGGGTTGGGAGCTAGTGGAAGGTATTTGTGCCATGGGGGTGGATCCCTTATGAATGGCTTGGTGCTGTTCTCATGTTTGTGAGTGAGTTCTCACTCTCTCAAGACTGGATTAGTTCTCCCAGAAATAGATTAGTTCCTCAAGAGCGTGTTGTTACAAAGCCAGGACATCCCTCAGGTTTCCCCCTCTTCCGCATGTCTGCTTCTCCTTACTGTTGTTCGCCAGGTTGTAAAGTAGCATGACACCCCTTGTGGAAAGCCAGGGCCATGGCCTAGCACTTCTCAGCCTGCAGAACCAAGGGCTAGGTAAAATTCTTCTCTTTATAAATTATCCAGTCTCAGACATTCTTTTATAGCAACACAAAACAGACTAAGACATGGCCCTAGAAAAACAAACAGTGCTGACTTCAGAAGCTGTAGCTGCTTGCTGAGACAACGTGCCTTATTTGTTTACTCAGTGCCTTTGAGCACCTATTGTGTTGTGTGTGGGGCACTGTGCTGGATGCTGGAGGTTAAAACATAAATGGGATCTAGTCCCAGATTTCAAGTCACTCGAGTCTAATAAGGACAACCATCCTGGCCCGAGCCGCTATAGCGCTTTGCCTGGCCTATGGCAGGAGCCTCCTCCCTGGTCTCCCTGCATTCACCCTTCTCTTCAGGACACAGGATGCTGTTTAAACATGCGTGAGCCCACACCCCTTTCTGCTCAGTATCCTCCAACACGCCCCACCTCACTCATGCCACAAACTCAAGGTTTCCATTGCTACTCTCTGACCCCATCTTATGCTTCTCTTTCCCTTGTTCTCTCTGCTCCAAGCACAGTGGCCTTTGTGCTTTTTCTAAATCAGGCCAAGCCCACTCCCACATCAGTGGTTCTTCATTTGCTATATTTTTGGCCGAGAATACTCATCCCCAGATGCTCCTCACCTGCTCGGGATTTAACTCAAATGTCATTCCAGTGAAGCCTTCCCCAATGCCCTAGTCAGTATGACAGCTTCCACCCATGTGGGAGCCTCCATGTGCTCCGTCTCTGAATTATTGTATTTCATTGCACTCAGCATCATCTAATCATTGTGTATTTTACTTATTTTTCACTGTCTGACTCCCCTTTGCTTCTTTTGCTTCTTTTGCTTCTTTTTTTTTTCTTTTTTGAGATAGAGTCTCGCTCTGTCTCCCAGGCTGCAGTACAGTGGCGCAATCTCTGCTCACTATAACCTCCACATCCCAGGTTCAAGCGATTCTCTGCCTCAGCCTCCCAAGTAGCTGGGATTACAAGTGCATGCCACCATGCCCGGCTAATTTTTGTATCTTTAGTAGAGACAGAATTTCACCATGTTGGCCAGGCTGGTCTCGAACTCCTAACCTCAGATGATCTGCCCACCTCAGCTGCCCAAAGTGCTGGGACTACAGACATGAACCACCATGCCAGACCATCCCTTTGCTTCTTGAAAGCAAATGTTTTACCTGTTTTGTATCCAACTGTATCCCTAGTGCCTAGGATAGTGCCTAGCATATAGTAGTTGCTCAATAAGAATATACTTATTTTTTGAATAAGTAAGTGACTGAATAAGACATTCAGGTAAAACAACAACAACCATAAAAATACTAACCAGGTATGGTTTTTTCAGAACACAGAGGGTGAATCCTCTTTGCTTTCAGAAATTGGGAAGAGGTGATTTTGTGCTTAAAGAATAAGTAGTACTTGGTCAGGCTTTAAAAAGAGAGAAAAGCACTCAAGTAGAGGTAACAGTGTAAGCAAAAGAATGTTTTCATGTGGGAACTTCAAGTAGCCTGGGTTCAATGGATGCAAATTGTCTGGGTACATAGGACGTATGTGGAAAAAGGAGTGACATGAAACCAGGTTGGAAATACAGACAGACTCCAGATCACATCATAGTATGGAGTTTGGGCTTCCTTGTTCAGGTGATGGACAGCTACTGAAGCCTCTTAAGCAGAAGAGAGATCCAATTGGACTTATGTTTTAAGACCTCTCTGGAAATGGTATAGAGAAAAAAATTGTGGGAAAGATGGGAATTGGAGGACAAGACAGGATGGATTTAAGAGATGTTGGGAGAGTAGGCCAAAGGACTTGCTGACCCATGTTGTGGGAGAAGAAAATGTCTTGAGCAGAAAAAAACTAGAATGACTGCCCATGTTTCTTCTTGGGTAATTGAGGTAAACATATAAATTCACCCAAGAAATGTGTATTGAGAGCCTATTATGTACTAGATACTAATCTAGGCACTGGGAATACAGCTTTGAACAAAATTTTAAAAGCCCTAATTTCAGGACCTTACCTTCAACTGGAGGACTGTCAGTAAATATATCAAGAGATAATGTAATTTCAGCTTGTGAGAAGCTTTCTGAAGAAGAGTAAAGCATGATATAAGGATGGGGCACAATGTTTATTTTATGCAGGAGACAGACTTTTCTAGGAGGTGATGTTAGAGCAGAGACTAATGAAGAAAGCCATGAGAAGTCCTGGGGAGAAGATATCCAGGCAAAGGGGATAGTGAGCATATAGAACCTCTACTAAAACAAGAGAGTCTTGTTCAACAAACAACGAAAAGGAGAAAAGTAGGCAGGGGCTGGATTCTTATAGCCTTGACCACCATAATAGTAAGTGTGGATTTTATTTTTTATATTTATTTATTTATTGAGACGGAGTTTCACTCTGTCGCCCAGGCTGGAGTGCAGTGGTAAGATCTCAGTTCACTTCAACCTCCGCCTCCCAGGTTCAAGCAATTCTTCTGCCTCAGCTTCCCACCACCACGTCCGGCTAATTTTTGTATTTTTAGTAGAGATGGGATTTTACCATGTTGGCCAGGATGGTCTCTAACTTCTGACCTCAAGTGATCCGCCCGACTCGGCCTCCCGAAGTGCTGGGATTAGAGGCGTGAGGCACCACACCCGGCCGTGAGTGTGGATTTTAATCTAAGTGTGATGGGAAGCCATTGAATGGGTTTGAGCAGGAAAGAGACATAATTTGACTTATGTTTTTGTTGTCCTTTTAAATCACTCTGGTTCTGGGGAATAGAACAAATTTCAGAGACACAGAGGCAAAAGAAGATGGTGGCTGAGACTTGGGTTGTCACAGTGAAAGTCCTGAGAATAGGGTTGTCTTTTCATCTTTTTAAGGATAGAAAAATTAGGATTTGCTGATGGATTGGATGTGGGGAAAAACAGGAATCGAGAATTACTCTTGGGTTCTTCACCTGAGAACAGGTGGGTGTTGGTTCCATTTACTAAGCTTGAGAAGTGTTTGGGAGGAATAGGACTTAAGGAGGTGGAGGAGGAAATCAAAGGTTTTGTTTCGGACATATTACACGTGGAAAGTCTTCTGAACACCCAAGAGGAGAGGTGGCTGGATACCCAAGTCTGAAGTTCATGGGTAGGGTTTGGGATGAAATATAACTTTGAACATACTTGACATCACAAGCTTGGATGAGATTACCCAGGTTGCTGTATATGGATAGGAAAGTGAACCTAGACCCGGACGGATCCTTGGCCACTCAAGATACAGTAGTCGAATGGAGGAGGAGCAGCCAGTGAAGGAGACTGAGACGGAGCTGCTGGTGGGAAAAATTCAAGAGCATGGTGTCTCAAATGCCAAGAAATTGTTTCAAGTAGGAAGAAGTGATCTTATGTGCAAAATGCTGCTGAAAGATCCAGTAAAATATGTCCAGAAAATTGACCACTGGACATGGTAAAATGGAGATCATTGGTAACCTAGACAATAGCCATGTTGGCAAAGTGGTAATGACAAACAGAAGAAAGAATGGGAGGTAGGCAAGTGAAGATAACGACTACAAACGACTTTTAAAAATCTTGGCACTACTTTCAAAAATCTTGGCATTAAAAGTGTACAGAGAAGCAAATGAGACCTGGGTGGGGGCTGAGGGGAGTCAAAAGGATTTTACTTCATTTTTTTTTTAGAGCATGTTTATGTGCAGATGGAAAATATTCAGTAGAAAGGGGGAAATTAATGATGCAGGACAAAGAGGAATGAATCGTAGGCATCAAAGCTTTGAGTGAGCAGGAGAGACAGTGCACAAGTAGAGAGGGGTTAGTCTTAGGAATAGGTACGATCTCACTCACTGGAAGAGGAGGAAAAGGAGAACATAGGGACTCAGGTGCTTGAAGTGTGGTGGATTTGGTCCTACAAAGAGAAGTCCTCTTCAGTTGTTCTTATTTTCTCAGCAAAATATTCAGCTAATAATAAGGAAGTAGAAGGGTGCTGAAGTTTTGAGAAGTGGGAAGGAGATACGGAGAATTAGCCACGAGATCAGGAGAGGAAGTGGGATAGAAGATGTATTTGAATTGAGGAGCAATGGAGGCTGTCCACCTGAGATGTATGGTCTTTAATTTAAAGTGAGATCAGTCAGTTGTGTGTTTAACGTCAACCAGTTTAGCGACATGGGGGACAGGTGTGAAGTAGGCAGTGAGAATCAAATGACGACACTTTGGTGGAGGAAGACACTAGAGATGAAGAGCTCAGCTGGGTGTGTGTTGGGTTTGAAATACCTGAGGAGATCCAGGTGAAGCTGTCTTGTAGACAGTTGGAAATGAAGAATCTGTGCTATAAATAAAGATCTGGGAATCACTGATTGATTTAAAAAAATTTACAGAATGTGTCCTGTGCACCAGATACTGTTCTAAGCCAGACATTGTTCTAAGCACTGGGCACAACAGAGAACATAAGACAGAATCTCTGTCCTCATATAGGGCTTGTATGCTGGTGAGGAGGGGCATCATGAATAGTTCAGTCATTTCCAAACAGAGAGATCTGCAGCCCAGGGGATGTGCAAGATGATCCCTTGAAATGCGAGCAGGAACTATTTGAACTCACATTTACATTTTTCTTATCATCTTTAATATCTATTTTTATATGTGTCTCATTCATTTTCTAAAATGCTAACACAGTAATACATATATTATTATATAAATAAACATGGATATGTTTGGAGACACATGCTCAAAAAGTATTTACTGATAGAGATACTTGATTAGAAACATTTGAAAACCACTAGCCACGTGTGAGATAGTAGAAGATGAAGAAGATGATGAAGATAAGTCTCCCAAAATTGACATCAATAAAGATGTATACAAGAAATTAGATTAGCTCTCTGTAGAGCACAGTCTCTGAATTATTCCATCCTGGGTTAACATTTTTAAGTAATGAGCCTTCCAGAAATGGGACTAAATAAAGGTATCAGGAAGAACCTTATAATGATTTTGCTGTCAAAAAATAGAACAGGCTGCCATGTGACAAGTAGGCACATTCAGCAGAGGCAAGATGCCTGTTGGTGAGACAGGCTGTGGAGGAAGTCCTCACCAGGGCCCCACTGATTTCAGAGGGAAGATTGGACCACAAGACCCTCAAGTGCCTTGTAACTCTAAGCATCTATGAGTGTATGAAGAATAAGCTGGGAATTTGGAATTATAATAATCTCTTTATGTAAGGAATTGGATTGAGGAAGGGTGAATCATAGCCTTGCATCTACAAACAGAGGGGTGATGGTCTGCCCAGATTGTAGCCAAGGGAGAGCTTCAGAATGTGTCAGCATTTCCAGCTTGCTTCGTGGGAGAGGGTGCCTGAGTAGCAGATGTGAACATTTTGGTTTCTGTGGTTGGTATTTTCCTATAGTGGAGAAGAGTGACTCATGAGGTCCACACAGCCAGATGAAAATCGCCCTAGAGAGGCAGCTCAGAATAGTGGAAAGTTACTCCATGGACTGTTGTCTTCAGTGCTTGCAGGTAAAGAAACTGAAGCTCAGAGAGACTAAGCAAGTAGGCTGGAGCCACCCAGCTGAGAAGTGGTGGAGCTGGGATTCAAAGCCAGGGCTATCTAGCTTCAAATTCCATGTCTACTCTGCTACATGGTAAATTTAAGAAATGCTTTAGGAAAAACTCAGAGGTGTGTAGATGATCAAAGAAGTGAGACTATATTTCTTTTCTTTTCTTTTTTTCAAGTTCTGGGATACATGTGCAGAATGTGCATGCTTGCTACATAGGTATACATGTGCCATGGTGGTTTGCTGCACCTATCAACTCATCATCTAGGTCTTAAGCCCCGCATGCATTAGGTACTTGTACTAATGTTCTCCCTCCCTTGCCCCCCAACCCCTGACAGGCCCTGGTGTGTGATGTTCCCCTCCCTGTGTCTATGTGTTCTCATTGTTCAACTCCCACTTATGAGTGAGAACATGCGGTGTTTGGTTTTCTGTTCCTGTGTTAGTTTGCTGAGAATGATGGCTTCTAGCTTCATCCATGCTCCTGCAAAGGACATGAACTCATCATAAGAATGTATTTCTAAGGATACAGATTGGCTACTGTAACAAAGACAGCCAAGAAATACCAAAACCAAACAGAGAATTAAACAAGATAGAAATATTTTTTCCTCATACATAATGGTCTGAGCACAGGGAGTCCAGGGCTGATATGACAGGTCCATTTTGTTGGGGCCCAGGTTCCATCTAACTCTCAGCTCTGCCGTCTCATGTTGTTGCCTTTATCTGCATGGCTAAAGACTGTATAGCTCCCCAACACACCACCTTGGTCTGTATTTCATCTAGTGGAAAGAGGGAGAAGGAGAGGGAAGACATACTTCCTTCTCTTAGGTGTGACGCAGTTGTTGCACACCTTGCTTCTGGTCACAGCTCCTTGGACACTGAGTTATGATGGAAGCTGGGAAACGCCTTCATTCCAAGGAGCTATATGACTAGCAAAACTCAAAGATTCTATTTCTAAAAGGTGAAAGGGAAAATAGATATTGACAGGCAATCAGCAGCCTCTGGCACATTAAATTATATCTATTAGAAGAACAAGAAAAAAGAAAAATAAAGGGACTTTTAGACTATTCTAAAGGAAAGGAAAGGAGGGCTCTCCAGGTCTAGGAAACAGCTTGGGAAAAGGCAGAAGAAACAGGCTCCTTTTAGAGAAGTGTTTGCAGCCAAGTTTGGCTTAAGAGTTTAGGAGTGCAAGGAAACTCTAAGAAACAAGACTAGAAATTTTTGTCACAGACATTCAATACAAAGTGAGGAATTTGTACTAACCTCAGTCAGCAAGAGAAAGTGATTGCAGGTTTGTAAGCAGAAAATATTATGATGAGGGTTGTACTTTACAGAGATTGTCCTAGCAGTTGTATGCATAGTGGGCTGGAGTAAGGCAAGACAGAAAGCTGGGTGGGATTGTGGAAAAACACTGGAGCGGGGTCAGGAGGTCTGGCTGCAAAAACCCAGTGCTTCCCTAATGACTACTGCATAGTGGTTAAGAGTCAGGCTCCAGAGCTGCAGTCCCTGCATTCACATCTCATCTCACCACTTAGCAGCCATTCCTGGAAACAGGAAGATCTTCAGAGAGTGCTCAGCATCTTGGGTACATAGCAAGTTCTACCTTGACTGTTACCTTGAATAAGCCTTCTCTCCAGGCTAACTGCTTCCTGAGTTCAGTGTAAAAACTTGATGAGTTGATTTCTAAAGACACCTTCAGCTCTAAAATTTCCTGATCCCCTGAATCTGAGTATGATACAAATGTTTAACACTGCCTAAAGAGAGCTGAAAATCACATTTTAGAATATTTTTCTTTCCAGTAGACAACATATTAATTTTGTTAAACTCACCTTGGCTCTCCCAGAGCAAATTATAATGATTTGTTGGTTAGAAAAAAGAATTATATGCAAATCACATTTTACTTAATGCCAAAAAAAAGCTAGTAGCCCAGGGCATTTGAAGCCACACTGCTGCTTAGGGTACCTGCTTCTCTCTCCTGTCTTAGAAGAGGAATGGGGACTCCGGGCAACTTGCTAATCTTCTTAATCAAATTGGGAGTAGGTTTTTTACCGTGGTCTTTTGGCGAAGCCACTAAAGAGATCCCTAGGTCCAAGTATGCCTCCTAGATATAACTTCTACTTCCTGGGGGCATTTCTGGGGACTCTTGGCTCCCAAGTTCCAGAGAAGATGGTTGTGCAGAGAGGCTATTGTCTTATAGCTCAAAGGGTTGGATACACAGGACACGATCAGCCAGTCTGATATTGCTTAGTCCATATCATGGATTATGTGCCTCCCGAATTCATATGTTGAAATCCTACCCCCAATACCCCAGAATGTGACCTCAGTTAGAGAAAGAACCTTTATAGGGGTAATCAGGTTACAATGAAACCATTAAGGTAGACCTTAATTACAATGTGACTGATGTCTTTATAAAAAAAGAAAATTTGGAAACAAACACACACACACAGGAAGAACATCATGTGAAGATGAAGGCAGAGATCAAAGTAATGTTTCTGGAAGCCAACGAATGCCAAAGATTGCCAGCAAAGCACCAGAGGCTAGAGGAGAATCATGGAACAGATTCTCTCTTTGACATCCCTCAGAAGGAAGCGACCCTGCCAACACCTTGATCTTGGGCTTGTAGCCTCAAGAACTATGAGACAATACACTTCTGTTATGTAAGCCACCAGCTTGTTACAGTAGTCCTAGCAATCGAATGCAGCCCAGCTCAACAGAAGACGAAATGACCAGCACCTTAAGTGCCTGGCACATATTAAGTGTTTGAGAAATATTTGCTGGATGAAGGAATGAATGAATGAACGTATGGTTTTGCATGAATGAATGACTTCTCCCGTCACCTCCTCTCTTGAGGCACACTCCCTCTGTGGCAAGCTGTGCTGATGGCACCCTTGCTGGAGAAGAGGGAGGGAAGAAAGGTCATGAGAGCAGATAGAAGCAGCTGCCAGCAATAACCCACAATTCCTAGAAACTCTCCCCAGACCATGGGTACCTGGGGCCTTGGCCCGGCCTGCTACAATAAGGGAAATTCACATAAAGGGTTAAAAACCTACCAGTGACTGTTATTTATTCTTTGTGCTAAGGACATATTCAAGTCTATAAATTTGCTTAGTTTTTAAAAATCAGCAAAATATTTTAAAATGTGTTTGGATGAATTGGGGCCCAAAGGTAACCTCTGGTGTGTATTTTCAGAGCAGTTTTCCACTTCAGCTTGAAAGACATTTGAGTTTCTGGGAAAATATAATCCACATGTTTCTGGGCCATTTATCCTGGAAACCTTGGGAAGACTTGCTTTGTCAGCACCAAGGGAGGGAGAAGAAATGCAGGAGACTCACAACCCATTCCCTTTCTGAGTAAGTACATTTCCTTTTGCTAGCTTCACCCTCAAAATCCTTTCATTCAATCCTAAACTCAGTTTCCCCATCTGCTGGAAGAACTCATCATGGATCTTTGTGATCGTTTCTGTTTAAGGGCACAGCCCCATCTCTTAACTCTCAGACGTGCTTTGAATGAGCTCACACTGAGGCTAGAGGGACCCAGTCCCCGGCCGGGCTCTCATTTCCTAAACAGCAGAGCTTCCTTCTCATACCCCACTTCCCTGATGTATCTCTTTATGAAAGGCAGTAAAATAATTTCTTTTAGTGTTTGGGGTATAAATAAAATAAAGTAAAACACAAGCATGTAAAGAATTGGTTGAGATAAGGACCAGCTTCATGTTATTAGGAACAAAATGTCCCATGCAGATCAGAATAAGAGAGTTTCATAATAAATACTTGCATGTCTCCTGTTCAGAGAAATGTGAAGCTCTATTCCAGGAAAGCTTCAGAATATATGAACCACATGGGACTGAGCCCCTTCCGTTCAGTGCCTCTTAATGACCAGCCTCTTTACTTGGGATTTGTTTGATTCAGCTTGTTTATTGCTTTATGTATGTAGGTAACTTCATAAACTCCCAAAAAGCCCATAATTGATTTTAAACAGCAAAAAGAAAGTTACATGATAATTTTGCCCTTGGCTTGAAAACATTTTATTGGTAGACGATATAAGAGGGAGGGAAAGAAACAGCTTAGGTTAGAGACGGAAAACCTATCAATCTTGGGACAAGTTAAAGAGCTTCAAGAAATAAATTGTAGAGCTGGCTGACTCAGCCATAGTAGCAATGCTATAAATCACTTGCAGACAAGGGGCATCACAGTGCCCCTTCATGAGGTGCAGTCTTAGGTCTTCTGAGTCTTAGCTCCTACATCAATTACTCAACCTGAACCACAAATTCCCCACCTGAGAAGTTAAATCACAGTAAACTTCTGTTCTGATTCACAGAGGGGAAGAGTAATTTGAGTTAATAAAAGTTCTGAAATGCATTTTTTTAACCTCACATGCCTTGTATTGAATTAATTCTCATTCCTCGTTTCACGATGCATTATTTTAATTTGTCTTTGGGAAGTCTATTCATTTCTTTCCCTTCCTTCCACTTTTCTTTCTTCCTTATGTGTTTCCTCCTATCTCCCTTCCACACTCACCTTGTCCTTCCCTACCACCATCCATCCTAACATGTTTAATATATATTTTTGCATGTATGTGTGTTTGCAAAATGAATAATTTTTGTGCATATGCATTTTAACTTTTACATATTGTATTATGTTATATATTTCATGATATACAACCTCAACACTTACCCACCACTGTCCCAATTATGGAGACAGATTGCCTTCAGCAACCCAGTCCACAAATAATACCACCATGAACATTTATTCATTGATTCCACAAATATTTAGGAGAGCACCTGCTATGTTCCAGGTGTGGTTCTAGATACTTAAAATACATCATAAAACAAAACAGATAATAATTCCTCTACTTTTGGAGTTGACAGTTTAGCAGAGGGAGATAGAAAATAAGCAAAAATGACTAAAATAAGTAAATTACATAATATGTTAGAAGATGATAAATGTGATGCAGAAAAGGAACAAGTAGATCAGAATAAGCAAGACTGGAGGTGTGGGGAGTGGGTGGGCAGCAATTTAAATAGCATTGCCAGGGGAGTCTTTTCAGAATAGATGTGAAGGGGGTGAGAGGAGAGCAATGGTGCAGGTACCTGGGGAGAGGGAGTTCCAGGGAGGGGAACTGCCATTGCAAACACTTAAGGCTAGAATGTGCCGGATGTGTGCAAGGCACAGCAAGCAGCCACGTGACTGGGGCACAGGGAGGGAGGGAGAGGGCCGTGCCTTACACCCTCTATCCTCCTTAAAGGACTTTGGTTTTTATTTTAGGTGGGGTATCCTTGGAAGGTTTTGGAGAAAAAAAAAAACATGTCATGATCTGATTTATGTTTTAAAAGGATCACTCTGGCCACTGTGTTGAGAAAAGACTGCATTCAAAGCATGAAGAAAAGCAGGGACTCTGGTTGGAAGGATTTTGTAATAAAGCAAGTGAGAGATGATGCTGGATGAGATCAGGATGCGGGTGGTAAAAATGGTGAGAAGTGGGCAGATTTTGGACAAATTTTATATTTAAAACAGCTAAGGTTTCTCAAAGTTCTGGCTCTACCTAGAGTATAGAAAACTGCAAGAGTACATTGCTCTCCTACTAACGGTGAGAAAAATCTGGATAATCTATAAAATCATAACTTTTCTTAAGCCCCTCAGAGAGCTGAGGTCTCAAGACAACCAAAGAAATTGAATGCCAAAAATTGACAAGACTCTCCTAGGAGAAATGAGATACACAGACTGTTTCATTTTTTTGGCAATGCATAGGGAGAAAAGGTGGCTGCCATAGATGTGAGTAAGAAGAAAGCTAAAATGTTAACAAATTCCTAAAGACTTAGTGTGGGCTTGTATATCAGGAGCTGTAGACACAAGGGAAGCTCTCTCTCTCAAGCTCTTCATGGCCTCTAACAGGGGCTCATGGAGACTGAAGGCATGGTAGGAGACCAGAGACAGTACCTCTCAGTGGCCCAGGTTTGTAGGAAGGGATCAAGTGCCATTGGAGAAGAGGTAGCAAGCACTACATATTTCCCCTAACCTTTCTGTCATACAAAGCTAAAGTCTTATGCCACTGGGGAAAATGCAGCAAAAACTTATCCGAAGAGCTCCTGGGGAGGGGTATAAGGAAAACCCATCTGCCTCTGGGTAAGGGGTATATAAATGCCTCCTTCCTGGCCCCGGCAACCAGGCAAAGATCTACTGCTTCTAGGGGAAGAATAGAAACAAAAACAATCTGCCCCTAGAGAAGGAGCAAGAAAACCTCTTGGCCCCAGGATCTTGTACCAAAACAAGGCAGAGTTCTGCTGCTTCTGGGGAGGGTATAGGAAAAATCTCTCCTACCTAAGGGTACACACCAATAGGAGACAGAGTTTGGGGCCATGGGCAGTAAAGGGAGAGGAAGAAACCAAGGTGCACAGTTTCTACCTAAGACTGAGGCTGGACTAGAAAAATTGAGAATGTCCCATCCCCACCCAATCAAGAACCTAGCACCAGGTGAAAAGTGACAGTAGTCTACTGCAAGAAGAGGAGCAAGAACAGGGAAAGCAAATCCCTCCATGGAACCACCATGCAAGGACAGTTGAAATCTGAGAGTGGAGCAAAAGCAGAAAAACTTACTCTAGTACCCAAGGCCTCCCACTGAGCAAGAACTAAAGACAGCATCCCACCAGAGGAATCCAAAGTCTGTGGTACACTATAAGTAATGATAGCAGTAACAAAACCCAGACCTATCTCAACTCCCCCACACTAACAGCTTGACAGAAGAAGAGGCATGGCCATTTCTGGGCATGAATACCATTCACTTCAGCCCCTACCGTTCTTCAAACACAATGCTTGGCATTCAGTAGAAATTATGAGACATAAACAAGCAAGGGGGGGAAATGTCCCATCGTTAAGAGATAAAGCAATCAACACAGACAGCTTAGAGATGCTGGGATTATCACAAAGGGACTTAAAAATAACTAGGATTCATATGTTGAAGGTGCTAATAGAAAAGGTCGACTGCATGCATGAATAGATGGAAATGGACTATTTCAATCAAAGGAAATGGGATTAGCATTATTCTTTGAATAGTTATAGATCATTTCTTGTGGCTGGAGGTGGGGCCTTCATTCTATCAGCACAAACTGCCTCAATTATCAGAGAAAAATATGAGGGTTCAGCTAGGAAGGAAGGACGAGGGAATGACTATTAGGTAGGCAACCAGCAGCAGTATTGTGAGGGTACACATAGAGCATGGAAATCATTGCTCTTTACAGGATACTTTTCGAAGACCTAAGGAAAACTCTGTTCTTATCTTATCTTAACTAGCTAGGAGTATGTATGTGTCATGGTTAGGGTAACCTAAGAAAGGCTGGCCACAAGGACATCAAAGCCATATCACTGATTTCCCTGGACCAAGTCAGATTTCATCATACAATAGATGGACAGGACAGGCCTCTATAGACTCCAGGAAGAAACAGAGCAAGGAAGAAAAACTCAAAAAGAAAATTAAATCAAGTAGAAACACTGGATGGAAAGGGATCAGGATAAACAGAGCTGAGAGGAGAAACAAATGGACTGAGAATACAGTAAAGGAGAGGAAAAGAAGAAAAAAGATAGACTGAGCAGAATTAAAACCAACTTCAGTGTCGTTGTGAGTTGTATCAATTACGATAACTGCAAATAACAAAATCTGACTATAGAGACTTAAACAAGGAGTTGCTAGTTTTATTTATTCATAATATGAAGTTTGGAACTTGGCAGTTGCTGACACAGGTTCAGAAGTTCAAGGATGTCAATCTTAGCAGTTAGTTCAGACAGCTGCTTACATAGGTTCAACAGCTCAGTGATATTATGGCTGACATCTTCACCACTGCAAGATGGTTGCAACAGCTCCAGCCATCACGTCTGGGTTTTAGGCAGAAAGAAGATGCAGTAATGCCAGCTATCTCTGTTCCCTTTATCAAGAAAGCAAATGCAGCTTCAGAACCACCTCTCTACAGCAGTATCCTTCTACTCACTGGCCAGCTGGTGGCACAGTCATGTCTGACACAGTTATGCCTACCAGCAAAAGAGGGTGGGAAAAGCAAGTATATATCTTTTTCTGCAAAATTCTGTATATATCATTTCTTCTGCAAAATTCAAGTTTTGTTAGTAAGAAATAAGAGAGCATGTGATATTGGATAGACAATACCAACAGAGTCTACTCTTGTGTTTTAAGTAAGACAATGTATGCAAAACAGTCTAACACCACATCTGCCACAAGGTGCTCAATAACTGTATGTTTATTTAAAAAAAACTGAAGAAAGAAAACTTTGAGATGGAAGGATAAGAGATAGACTGTATATCAGAGGTCAGGTTCCCACACTCCAAGAGTGACAAATTGAAAGTTTAGACTTGATTTTATGACTCCTTAACATACTCAGCAGAGACCTTGCCATCCATTTTAAGAGCAATATTAACAATTGGAGGGGGTGGCTGTCCATATATCTTTAACGGGTGGGATGGTTATTATAAACTGTGAGAGAAGAAACAGGGCCAGATGCAGAGAAATAGCAAATGTCACAGGAAATAAGCAAATGCAGAGATCCCTGGTTCTGAAGAGGACTTTGGAGAGGTGGAAGACAAATCATGCACAAAGTCTGTAAGTGTGTTGTATATACACACATGTGCACTGTATAAATAGCTCATGGTCTGCCAGGTCATTCTTCAGAATTGCAATACAGGAGAGGTTTCCATGCACCACATCATAAATTGTCTCAACATATCCCTTCTATCAACTTCAGAAATTATTTCAATAATATTAACTTTGTTGCTTTTATGAAATTTTAAGGATACGTTTTACTGTCTGTGTCTGCATAGTCTGAGAACTGACTTAAACCTTTAGTTCCTTATCAAAGACAACCAACTAGTATAATAAATTTAAGCTACTTCAAAAATTCTGTCCATCATCATAAATTCTTTTTTTGATGTTTCTGAGGACAACAGTTGTGGATCATGATTTTCACATCTCTGCTTAGTTTCTTGAGGGTGTGTGAGACTACAAATTGGAAGCATCACAGGCACAATGGATACCCATCCTTTTCCAGGTAGACATTCTTAATCTCCAGTACCATCTCCTTTTCTACAAAATGGAAGATGAAGGAGCAGGTAGCTACAAGAAAGCACTAAAACATCACTGTGTGGATACTAGTTTAGAGAACATATATTTAGTGGCCATCACTTTATTTCAAATAATTGTTTATGTATTTGATATTCTGTTAGGGATCTTAACTGGGTTGTAAGCCAAAAAGTATGTCTTAAAATGATTTATTTCTCTATGGATGCACTATTAACTAACATTACCATACAGTTAAGTTAAACGCTATAGCTAATTATAAACATACAGCATAGGAATGTTTCACTTTGAACCAATCCTTCTTTACCCAGGAGAGTTGCTGTGTTAATTTGGATACATGCTTCGAGGCTTTAATAAAGACCTCCAAATAACAGAAGCTTGTGCACTCTCATGTAGAACCTCAGGAAGGTAATCCAAGGTTGGCATGGCAACTTCACAGCCACCATGAACCCAGGTTCCTTCTAATTTTGTTGTCCTGTCATCCTCAATGTGTGACTTCTATCTCATGCCTGTATTAGGCTGCCATAACAGAATGCCACAGACTTGGTGGCTTAAACAACAGAAATTCATTTTCTCACAGTTCGGAAGGCTAGAAGTCCAAGACCAAGGTGACAACAGGGTTGGTTTCTGGTGAGGTCTCTCTTTCTGGCTTGCAAATGGCTACCTTCTCACTGTGTCCTCACCTGATCTTTCCTCTGGGTGCCTCTTCTTAAAGGACACTAGTCCTATTGGATTAGGGTCCCACCTTTGTAACTTTATTTAACCTTAATCATCTCCTTATAGGCCATATCTTCAAATACAGTCATGTTGGGACTTACGGCTTCAACATATAAATTTGGCAGGGACACAATTCAGTCGATAAGATAGCCCAAGAGAGCTGCTCTAACTGCCCCCACCATGCACATTCCAGTCGGAAAGCAAGGGAAGGACACAATTCTTCCCTTTAACATGCCCTTACAACGAGAGAATGTGTGAGAAATTTACACATATCTCTTTCACTCAAATCCCATTGGCCAGATCCTAGTCACATGGCCATCTTTAATTGCAAAGCAGGCTGAGAAGTAGGTTTTGTGGCTGAACTTCCACATCCTGGCTTAAACTTCTATTTCCATCTATACACAATGTTTATAAGGAGATGTATAAGAATATTTACAATGTAATTATTCATAATAGCAGAGACTAGAAACAGCCTAAATGCACAAAAAAGGAGATAGTTAAGTTGCAGTTATTTATACAATGGAACATTACACATCAATAAAAATGAATAAACTAAAAAATACATATATTAATAGTTGCAAATTGATGGATCTAGTATGGTTCAATTTATTCAAACTTGTAAAACACAAAATTGTACCACATATGTTTATGGATGCACACATATGTAGTGAAAATATAAACAGGTATGGAAGTAATGAATACAAAACACATGATGCTTAATATATGCCAGGCACTGTTTTAAGCACTTTACATACATTAACCGATTTATTCCTCATAACAACCCTACAAGGTAGATCCTTTATCCTCATTTCACAGAGGAGAGAAAAGATGTTAGGAGATATATTAGTCCATTTTCACACAGCTATAAAGAAATTCCTGAGACTGGCTAGTTTACCAAAAAAAGAGGTTTAATTGGCTCACAGTTCTGCAGGTTGTGTAGGAATCATGATGCTGGCATCTGCTCAGCTCCTGGGGAGGCCTCAGGAAACTTTCAATCATGGCAGAAGGTGAAGGAGGAGCAAGACATCTCACATGGCCAGAGAAGGAGGAAGAGAGGAGGAGGTGCTATACACTTTCAAACAACCAGATCTTATGAAAATTCGATCACAAGAACAGCACCAAAGGGGAAAATTTGCCCATAATCCAATCACTTCCCACCAGACCCCCACCTCCAACATTGGAGATTACAATTTGACATGAGATTTTGGTGGGGACACAGATCCAAACCATATCATGAAATAACCAGCAGTACCAGCTACAGCCGGAAATGTTCTATTTTCTGGTGTAATATGTCAGCATCTCAATTTTGCTCTTTCTCGCCTCTGTGCACTTTCCTTTTGTCCCACTTTGTTTCACCTCCAGATTATTGGTTCCACTCAGTGCAACCTGGGAGGAGCATGGTGCATTCTTATAATAAAAGAAGACTTGGATGCATTATTATACCAAAATGTCCCCCTCCTTCTCCCTTCAGGGATGAGGAGATACGATAGGGTGAAGGGCAATGCCATTAGCCATATGATGGTAATTAGAGAAGGAAGCAGGGTCAAAGAAGAGAACTTTTGGTTGGAGACATTAGGACATTGTGTCTGCTGGTGGGAGTGATAACCTTTTGTTCTATTTTTAAAAATCTCCAACAAGAGCAGACCTTTTGTGGGGGAGAGGATATTTAGAGGCTGTTGACTTCCTACATTATTTCACTCTGAGCAACAACTGGCTCTTGCCTCTTGCCTCATGTCTCTTAAAAGTAGAATGTCTCCTTCCCTTAGCATTTTTAATCTGGTTCTTACAAAATTGTGCAATTTCCTGATATTTCTCCTGTGGTTATCTAGCCAATTCTGCTTTGGGGGACTTTCCCCTGTTGCTTTAAGGTTTCCCAAAAGCTTTATATTAGTCTTGTGCTCTTCCGCTCCTTTATGGGAACATGTTGTTCTGGCACTCATGGAACAGATTTTTCAAAGTGCATCTTGTCACCTTGGCCCCATTTCAATCAACAAGCATTTATGGAGTGCTTTTTTTGCTCCAGTGGTGTTCTAGATCATGTAGAATACAGACATTAAAAACTCGGAGGTGTGAAAGGACCTAAGAGATAAACACTCATTTTCCAGGTGAAGAAACTGAGGTCCAAAGAACAAACAATCTGCCCCAGGGTCACGAGGCTATTTTGAGGAATAATCTGCTGCATTCTCCCATTTCCTGTTCTCCTTAGAGTACATGATTTGATTGGAAAGATGAAATCATATGGAATAATAGAGCATCCTCTCTGAGCCAGGCATCAGCTTTTCAATATGTCATGTAATTGGTATCATTCCCCCTAAGGACTTAATGATAAGATTACTTTGTGAGAATGTGACAAAAAAAAAAAAAAAAAGAAAACAAAATTTATCTAGGCAGTTATACACAACGTTTATAAGGAGACGTATAAGAATATTTACAATGTAATCATTCATAATAGCAGAGACTAGGAACAGCCTAAATGCCAAAAAAAGGAGATAGTTAAGTTGCAGTTATTTATACAATGGAATATTACACAACAATAAAAATGAATAAACTAAAAAATACCTATATTAATAGTTGCAAATTGATGGATCTAGTATGGTTCAATTTATTCAAACTTGTAAAACACAAAATTGTACCACATATGTTTATGGATGCACACATATGTAGTGAAAGTATAAACAGGTATGGAAGTAATGAATACAAAACACATGATGCTTAATATATCCCAGGCACTGTTTTAAGCACTTTACATACATTAACCGGTTTATTCCTCATAACAACCCTACAAGGTAGATCCTTTATCCTCATTTCACAGATGAGAAACTGGACATAAAGAGGTGAAGTAACTTGCCCAGTCACATAGAAAGATCACCGAGGACTTTCATTCACTCAACAGAGATTTAGTAAGTGCTCTTTTTTAAGGAGGTAGATGGAATGGTGAACAATGTCGACATAGTTCACATTCAGCCTCTGAGAAATCTGACGGTTTTTGTGTTTTTTTTTTAAGTATTTAGCTTGTTTAATTCAGTGTTTTCTAAACTTTCTTGACGATGGCACCTGTTTTATAGTAATGCCTATTAACTTCCAATAGTACTATGTGCTCTTCCTAAGATAATTTAAGTAGAAGCATGATTGCATCCTAATGAGAAACGTTAATGTATCCAAGTCTGGGCACTGCGGTGGCAGGAAGAAGGTGGTGGCGGTGACAGGGGGTGTGGTGGAAGCTAAAAAGACAAGGTTTATTCATCCAGGCACTATGCAGAAAAAAGGCTGCCTTAATCTACACATTCCAGCATTCAGTCCATGCAGCAGCACTATCCCAGTTGGGATGGTGGTTGCCCCCAGGCTATCATGGTTAGAAGACATTAATCACTATGATTACCCAAAAAAATTCGGCTCTGTTTCCAGTTCACTGAGGAATATTCTGCTTATAAGTTACTTTCCCTGTAGATTTACTGACCAGCAAGATAAGTTATAATTTTTATTGTTTATTAAATTGCATTCTAGTTTATAGTTCAGTCTCTAGCGAGTTTTGGTAATGTGAGTATATTCTGCAATACCAATACTTACCATAAGGCACTATCTAAATGAACTAATAATTTAAATTCTGAACTTACAAAGCTAAAGATCTTATCCTGGAATATCAGGGCACAGATGCTTTTAGAGACCTCTTGGAGAGCAGCTGCCTAGGGGGTCTATCTCATTCTTGGCCTTCTTTAAACTGCTACATGTAACTCATTTTATTTTCCCAACAACCTTGTGAAGAAGATATCACTCTTCTCACTTTACAGATAAAACATCAAGGCTTAAAGGGAATGTCTTGGGAGGGAGTCTGGCCTTATTGCCAAAACATTGTGATGGAATTCAGGTTTTATTGATGCCTCTTCCTATCCTCAAAGTGTTAGAATAACTCACATTCTCCTCTTTTTGTACAGATTCCCAGTGGTAGAAGTGTGTGGTGCAAAGGCACTTAGGTGGACAGGTTTGGCCCTCAACATGAACTTAATGGTGAGTGCTGGTCCTCAAAGCCAATTTCTCTATGCAACACTTAGCCTCTTCTAACCTGCTTAGTAAGGAGAGAAGCCCTTTGGGGATGGCACAGGATAGGGCCCTGAACATCTAGAATGGAGCTAGATCCTCCAGGAGTGGGCAGGGAGTAGAAGAAAGTGTAAGAATTATCGGCCGGGCACAATGGCTCATACCTGTAATCCCAGCACTTTGGGAGGCCGAAGCTGGTGGATCACCTGAGATCAGGAGCTCAAGACCAGACTGGCCAACATGGTGAAACCTTGTCGCTACAAAACATTAAAAAATTAGTTGGGCTTAATGGCGCATGCTTATAGTCCCAGCTACTTGGGAGGCTGAGGCAAGAGAACTGCTTTAACCCAGGAGATGGAGGTTGCAGTGAGCCGAGATCTCACCACTGCATATAAGAATTATAGGAGGAAGACGGGAAGAGAATGATAGACCAGAGAAGAGGCTCAGAGCCAGATGCCCACCTGAGGTGACTGCTTTTGCCCTGAAATGTAATTCCAAGGGAAAGGCAATGTTCTGTACCATCTTATTGACCCAAGTAAGTGAGCTATCATCCATACTTTCTTTCCGAAAATGGGTTTTGCCTTCACATCCTTCCAGATGTTGCAGGCCTAAGAGTGGAGGTACATATTTGTATGTACGTGCAGAGAAAAAATGTTTGTAATAATGTTCACGAAAAAAACAACTAGCTATCATCTTTGGGTGGAAGACTTTAGTGATTATTACTCCCTTCTTTCTACTTTTTTGCGTTTGTGTTTTAAAACAGTGAACTGAAATTATTTTTTAATCATAAAAGATGGGATTTGTGTTTTATTTTTTATTTTCATTTGGGAAACAAAGAAACCACTACATGTATCCACTAGCTTCAAACAGGATTTCTGCCTCCAGGATGCTTGGAAGTCTTAACATGGCCCTGTATACAAAATGGTATCCTCTGGCCACCCAAGCAAGTTGAGTAGAAATGGAAGAAAATAAGCTCTGTGCTCAGTTTTGGATCTCAAGATGTATCTGTGTTGTACAAGTTATAGATCATACCCTTTCATGTGCCAAGAACAGGCCATCTGATAGCACGTGTCTCCATGCAGTATCATCTTCAACTTTTCCAGCTATTTGCTCACTGCCCCTTAGGGCAAAGGGAGCTATTTATGACTGATTATGATTACCCAGGATCTAGGATGAGAAGCTCATAGAACAAATATGGAAGCTGAATGAGGTTTTTTAAAATCATAATCCAAGAAGAGAGATGATGACCAGCTGCTCCATAGTGAGTACCAGGAAGTAGACAAGAACCAAAATGCCTTCTGAGTAATGTAGAGTGAGGCCAATTAAATGTTGACCTGGGGTATGGAGAAAAACTGGGGATTTCCTTCTCTGGAGGCCTCTTAACAATAAATACGTGACTATCTAGCAAGATTTGTTTATGTGATTGTCCTCATAAACCCAAAGAAATAGACTCAATTGATTTCCAATCTGTGATTACAGAGAGTTTATATTTTGCTTTATTCTAAGAGGAAATAGCAACTGGTGACCAACCCAATTCTTCCTCTCTACCTTTATTTCCAATGAGTGTGGTATGTTTTATATTTCCTGGCTGTGTCTAAAGGCTGTAGTCTGCAGAGTCCAAGTTATCCAATGGTTCAGGGACTGAAAAGGAAACCCAGTTATGCAATGGTTCAGGGACTGAAAAGGAGTATGGGGATGTGGTTCTCCTCCTCCGAATCCTTCCATGGGGTCTTCTCTGGAGAAAGATTACTTTTCCTAGACTTCCACTGTCCAATACAGTACCCACTAGCCACGTGTAGTTATGTACATTTAAATTAATTAAAATTAGGTACAGAAGTTTTAGAGAAACAGAAACGCGAACAGGGAGTCATGAGCATAGACCATCTCCTTCATCGCATCTTTCAGCCATGTTGGAGAGTTGTAACAAAAAGTATCGATTGCCTCGAAAACACATGGTGAGAGATTTTTCTTTTAAAATAGTCTATTCTCTTTTCATGTGCATAGAAAAATGTTTAGATACACACAAAATTACTAACAGTGCTTACTTCTGTGAGGGGGACAGGAGAGTCACAGAAAGGAGGGGAACAAGCAGAGGAGATGGAGAGGCTAGGAAACATTTGCTTTTCCCAATATCCACTTCAGGATTGCTGAAATTTTGTCTTTGATGAGAATGCTTTCATTTTTTAATGTGAGAAAACAAATATAAAGATATTTAAAAATAAGCAGATAAACATCCTACTCCAAAATTCTGGCCAATCTCATTTTTTTTCCCACTGAGAAGTAAGATTATAAAGAATAATAAGTGAACCTTTCAGAGGAAATCTTGTCTACCTTCACCTGCCATGTGTCTGGTCTGTCCAAAGCAGCTGGCATGGCATTGTTTACCCACGGTGTCTGCATGACTTCGGTTGGCTTTTTGTATTGGGCTTTGCAATTCTAAAATTAGCACACAGCTAGCTGGGAACTTTTCCCTCTTTCACCTTCAACACTAGAGGAGCAGAGATTTGCTTTGGCCTGGCAATTTTTGTGGCTTTCAAGGACTAACTCTTGGTCTTATTTAGGAGTCAAATTCACTGAGATACTGAGTTTGCTCTTTATAAATATAGTCAAGTAGAAATTGAAATGTTCTAGACTAAGTTTAGCTGGTCCATTCTGCAGCCTACAAGAACTTAACCCTAACTTCTAGCAATGTTTTAGCCAATAGGTTTTACCATTCCCTTCGTCGTCTATTTTTTTCTTATTTAAATGGAATCCATGGAGTTGTGTAGCTCAGAAAATGATATTCTGAAATATTTTTTCTCAACTATGCATCAACTTTCATTTGCATTTGTCTTTTGATGAATTATAATGTTCCATACTATTAATATACTATTAATGTTCTATAATTGTATGAGCCAATTCCTAGTATACATTGGCTGGAAAACCTATACATCAGTTTTAAAAATTTTTGATGGTGGATGTGTGTCTCTAACTACATTCGTATATATTTCCTGTGAAAGATAAAGGAGGAAGGAGCTGGAAAACGTGAAAGGAGACTTCAATTTCAATTAAAGGGTAAAACTTGTGAAAAAAGAGCAAGATACAAGGAGAACTAGATAAGAGGAGCTTCCACCTGCAGTGCAGCTTAGAGAGTCTCTGCCAGGCTGATGGGGAATCCTGAGCAAAGGCTGTCTATTGGAGGAGCCCATGTAGGGCAGGAATGGCTTGACTCTAGTACTCGCCCTGCACTTAGCCATTGGCAGGGAACAGACCCCAGGAAGCATGGCCCTGGTATGAATGTTCCAGTGGATCCGAACGTGGGGCAGCTGCAAGCTGTCAGTCAACTGTGCCCTTGTGATGGTTAATTTTGTGTGTCAACTTGGTGAGGCAACTGGACGAGTCAAGGCTCTCCAGAGAAACAGAAAAAGGGAAATAAATAAAGAAAGGAAAAAAGAAGAAGAGGAAGAAAGAGAGAGAGAGAGAAAGAGAAGAACAAAAAGAAAAAGAGAAATGAAAGGGAGGGAAGGAAGGAAGGAAGGAAAAAAGGGCAAGGGAGGAAGGAAGGAAAAAAGATATATTATAGGAATTGGCTCTCACACGGGTATGCAGGCCTAGAACTCTCACAATATGCCATCTATAAGCTGGAGAACAGGGATTGGGGAAATCTACCCTCACCAGTGTGGCAGGGCTGAGGGGGCATGACCTGCTGGAGTAAGTCCTAGGGTCCAAAGGCCCAAAAACCAGGAGCTTCATTGTCTGGGGGCAGGAGAAGATGGATGTCCCACCTTAAGAAGAGAAAGAGAATTTGCCATTCTCCCACCTTTTTGTTCTATTGCAGTTCTTAATAGATCAGATAATGCCTACCCACACTGATGAAGGTGGATCTTCCTTACTCAGTCCACAGATTCAAATGCTAATCTCTTCCAGGAACACCCTCTCAGACACAGCCAGAAGTAATGTTTTACCAGCTCTCTAAGCATCCCTTAGCCTAGTCAAGTTGATACATGAAATTAACCATCACACCCATGATACCCCGATATTTGGTAAAACATTATTCTATTAGGTTGGTGAAAAAGCAATTGTGGCTTTTGTCAATAAAAATAATGGCAAAAGCCAGTGGCTGACAAGATGGCTGAAAAAGAACAGCTCCAGTCTGCAACTCCCAGTGAGATCAACGCAGAAGGTGGGTGATTTATGCATTTCCAACTGAGGTACCCAGATCATCTCACTGGGACTAATTAGACAGTGGGTGCAGCCCATGGAGGGCAAACTGAAGCAGCGTGGGGTGTCACCTCATCCAGGAAGTGCAAGGGGTAGGGTAAACCCCTCCCCTAGCCAAGGGAAGCTGTGAGGGACTGTGCTGTGAGGGACGGTGCACTCTGGCCCAGATACTATGCTTTTCCCATGGTCTTCACAACCCACAGACCAGGAGATTCCCTCTGGTGCCTACGCCACCAGGGCCCTGGGTTTCAAGCACAAAACTGAGCACAAAATTGAGCAGACACTGAGCTAGCTGCAGTTTTTTTCATACCCCAGTGGCACCTGGAAAGCCAGCAAGACAGAACCATTCACTCCCCTGGAAAGAGGACTGAAGCCAGGGAACCAAGTAGTCTAGCTCAGGGGATCCCACACCCATGGAGCCCAGCAAGATAAGATCCACTGGCTTGAAAGTCTGACTGCCAGCACAGCAGTCTGAAGTCGACCTAGGATGCTCGAGCTTGGTGGGGGAGGGGCGTCCACAATTACTGAGACTTGAGTAGGTGGTTTTCCCCTCAAAGTGTAAACAAAGCCACCAGGAAGTTTGAACTGGGCAGAGCCCACCACAGCTCTGCAAAGCCACTGTAGCTAGACTGCCTCTCTAGATTCCTCCTCTCTAGGAAGGATGTCTCTGAAAGAAAGACAGCAGCCCCAGTCAGAAGCTTATGGATCAAACTCCTATCTCCCTGGGACAGAGCACCTGGGAGAAGGGGTGGCTGTGGGTGCAGCTTCAACAGACTTAAACGTTCCTGCCTGCCAGCACTGAAGAGAGCAGCGGATCTCCCAGCACAGTGCTTGAGCTCTGCTAAGGGGCAGACTGCCTCCTCAAGTGGGTTCCTGACCCCCGTGCCTCCTGACTGGGAGACACCTCCCAGCAGGGGTCAACAGACACCTCATACAGGAGAACTCCAGCTGGCATTTGGTGGGTGCCCCTCTGGGACAAAGCTTCCAGAGGAAGGAAGAGGCAGCAATCTTTGCTGTTCTGCAGCTTCCACTGATGATACCCAGGCAAACAGGGTCTGCAGTAGACCTCCAGCAAACTCCAGCAGACCTGCAGCAGAGGGGCCTGACTGTTAGAAGGAAAACTAACAAACAGAAAGGAATAACATCAACATCAACAAAAAGGATGTCCACACAGAAACCCCATCCTAAGGTCACCAACATCAAAGACCAAAGATAGATAAATCAATGAAGATGAGAAAAAAACAGCACAAAAAGGCTGAAAATTCCAAAAACCAGGATGCCTCTTCTCCTCCAAAGGATCACAACTCATTGCCACCAAGGGAACAAAACTGGAGAGAGAATGAGTTTGAAGAATTGACAAAAGTAGGCTTCAGAAGGTGGGTAATAAGAAACTCCTCTGAGCTAAAGGAGCAAGTTCTAACCCAATGCAAGGAAGCTAAGAACCTTGAAAAAAGGTTAGATGAATTGCTAACTAGAATAACCAGTTTAGAGAAGAATATAAACAACCTGATGGAGCTGAAAAATAGCACAAGAACTTCATGAAGCATACACAAGTATCAATAGTCAAATTGATCAAGTGGAAGAAAGGATGCCAGAGATTGAAGATGAACTTAATGAAATAAACAGTGAAGACAAGATTAGAGAAAAAAGAATGAAAAGGAATGAAGAAAGCCTCTAAGAAATATGGGACTATGTGAAAAGGCCAAACCTACGTTTCATTGGTGTAACTGAAATTGATGGGGAGAATGGAACCATAAGTTGGAAAATGCTATTCAGGATATTATCCCAGAGAACTTCCCCAAGCTAGCAAGACAGGCCAACATTCGAATTCAGGAAATACAGAGAACACCACAAAAATACTCCACGAGAAGAGCAACCCCAAGACACAAAATCGTCAGATTCACCAAGGTTGAAATGAAGGAAAAAATGTTAAGGGGAGCCAGAGAGAAAGTTTGAGTTAACCACAAAGGGAAGCCAATCAGACACTAACAGTGGATCTCTCTGCAGAAACTCGACAAGCCAGAAGAGAGTGAGGGCAAATATTCAACATTCTTAAAGAAAAGAATTTTCAACCCAGAATTTCATATCCAGCCAAACTAAGCTTCATAAGTGAAGGAGAAATAAAAGCCTTTACAGACAAGCAAATGCTGAGAGATTTTGTCACCACCAGGCCTGCCTTACGAGAGCTCCTGAAGGAAGCACTAAATATGGAAAGGAAAAATGGGTACCAGCCACTGCAAAAACATACCAAATTATAAAGACCATTGACACTATGAAGAAACTGCAGCAACTAATGGGCAAAATAACCAGCTAGCATCATAATGACAGGATCAAATTAACATATAACAATGTTAACCTTAAATGTAAATGGGCTAAATGCCACAATTAAAAGACACAGACTGGCAAATTGGATGAAGAGTCAGGACCCATTGGTGCGCTGTATTCAGGAGACCCATCTCATGTGCAAAGACATATATAGGCTCAAAATAAAGGGATGGAAGAATATTTACCAAGCAAATGGAAAGAAAAAACAAAAAAGACAAAAAAAAAAAAAACAGGGGTTGCAATCTTAGTCTCTGATAGAACACACTTAAAATCAACAAAGATCAAAAAAAGACTAAGAAGGGCATTACATAATGGTAGAGGGATCAATACAACAAGAAGGGTTAACTATCCTAAATTTATATGCACCCAATACAGAAGCACCCAGATTCATAAAGCAAGACCCACAAAGAGACCTAAACTCCCACACTATAATAATGGGAGACTTTAACACCCACTGTCAATATTAGACAGATCAATAAAACAGAAAATTAACAAGGATATTTAGGACTTGAACTCAGGTCTGGACCAAGTGGACCTAATAGACATCTACAGAACTCTCCAGCCAAAATCAACAGAATATACATTCTTCTCAGCACCACATTGCACTTATTCTAAAATTGACCACATAATTGGAATAAAACACTCCTCAGCAAATGCAAAAGAATGGAAATCATAACAGTCTCTCAGACCACAGTGCACTCAAACTAGAACCCAGGATTAAGAAACTCACTCAAAATCACACAACTCCGTGGAAACTGAACAACCTGCTCCTGAATGACTGGGTAAATAACTAAATTAAGGTAGAAATAAATAAGTTATTTGAAACCAATGAGAACAAAGACAGAATGTACCAGAATCTCTGGGACACAGCTAAAGCAGTGTTCAGAGGGAAGTTTAAAGCACTAAATACCCACAGGAGAAAGCGGGAAAGATCTAAAATCAACACCCTAACATCAAAATTAAAAGAACTACAGAAGCAAGAGCAAACAAGTTCAAAACCTAGCAGAAGACAAGAAATAACTAAGAGCAGAATTGAAAGAGATAGAGACATGAAAAACCCTTCAAAAAATCAATGAATCCAGGAGTTGGTTTTTGAAAAGATCAACAAAATAGATAGACTGCTAGCCAGACTAATAAAGAAGAAAAGAGAGAAGAATCAAATAGACATAATAAAAAATGATAAAGGGATATCACCACTGACTCCACAGAAATACAAACTACCTTCAGAGAATACTATAAACACCTCTACACAAATAAACTAGAAAATCTAGAAGAAATGGATAAATTCCTGGACACATACACCCTCCCAAGACTAAACCAAAAAGAAGTCAAATCCCTGAATAGACCAATAACAAGTTCTGAAATTGAGGCACAAATTAATAGTCTACCAACCAAAAAAGGCCCAGGACCAGACGGATTCACAGCCAAATTCTACCAGAGGTACAAAGAGGAGCTGGTACCATTCCTTCTGAAACTATTGTGAACAATAGAAAAAGAGGGACTCCTTCCTAACTCATTTTATGAGGCCAGCATCATCCTGATACTAAATCCTGGCAGAGACACAACAAAAAAAGAAAATTTCAGGCCAATATCCCTGATGAACATTGATGTGAAAATCCTCAATAAAATACTGGGAAACTGAATCCAGCAGCATATCAAAAAGCTTATCCACCATAATCAAGTTGGCCTCATCCCTGGGATGCAATGCTGGTTCAACATATGCAAAGCAATAAATGTAATCCATCACATAAACAGAACCAATGACAAAAACCACATGATTATCTCAATAGATGCAGAAAAGGCCTTCGATAAAATTCAACACCCCTTCATGCTAAAAACTCTCAATAAACTAGGTACTGATGGAACATATCTCAAAATAATAAGAGCTATTTATGACAAACCCACAGCCAATATCATCCTGAATGGGTAAAAGATGGAAGCATTCCCTTTGAAAACGGGCACAAGACAAGGATGCCCTCTCTCACCACTCCCATTCAACATAGTATTGGAAGTTCTGGCCAGGGCAATCATGTAAAAGAAAGAAATAAAGGGTATTAAAATAGGAAGAGAGGAAGTCAAATTGTCTCTGTTTGCAGATGACATGATCACATATTTAGAAAACCCCATCGTCTCAGCCCAAAATCTCCTAAAGCTGATAAGCAATTTCAGCAAACTCTCAGGATACAAAATCAATTTGCAAAAATCACAAGCATTCCTATACACCAATAATAGACAAACACAAAACCAAATCATGAGTGAATTCCCATTCACAATTTCAACAAAGAGAATAAAATTCCTAGGAATACAACTTACAAGGGATGTGAAGGACCTCTTCAAGGAGAACTACAAACCACTGCTCAAGGAAATAAGAGAGGACATAAACAAATGGGAAAACATTCCATGCTCATGGATAGGGAGAATCAATATAGTGAAAATGGCCGTTCTGCCCAAAGTAATTTATGGATTCAATGCTATCCCTATCAAGCTACCATTGACTTTCTTCACAGAATTAGAAAAAAACTGCTTTAAATTTCATATCCAACCAAAAAAGAGCCTGTATAGCCAAGACAATCCTAAGCAAAAAGAACAAAGCTGGAGGCATCACACTACCTGACTTCAAACTATACTACAAGGCTACAGTAACAAAAACAGCATGGTACTGGTACCAAAACAGATATCTCAAAATATCTAACTCATTTTATATAGATCAATGGATCAGAACAGAGGCCTCAGAATTAACACCACACATACACAACCATCTGCTCTTTAACAAACCTGACAAAAACAAGCAATGCGGAAAGGATTCCCTATTTAATAAATGGTGTTGGAAAAACTGGATAGCCATATGCAGAAAACTGAGACTGGACCCCTTCTTTACACCTTGTACAAAAGTGAACTCAAAATGGATTAAAGACTTAAATGTAAGACCTAAAACTATAAAAACCCTACAAGAAAACCTAGGCAATGCCATTCAGGACATAGGCATGGGCAAACACTTCATGACTAAAACACCAAAAGCAATGGCAACAGAAGCCAAAATTGACAAATGGGACCTAATTAAACGAAAGAGCTTCTGCAAAGCAAAGGAAACTATTATCAGAGTGAACAGGCAACCTACAGAATGGGAGAAAATTTTTGCAATCTTTCCATCTGACAAAGGGCTAATATCCAGAATCTACAAGGAACTTAAACAAATTTACAAGAAAAAAACAACCTCATCAAAAAGTGGGTGAAGGATATGAACAGACATTTCTCAGAAGAGGACATTTATGCGGCCAACAAACACATGAAAAAAAGCTCATCATCACTGATCATTAGAGAAATGCAAATCAAAACCACAGTGAGATACCATCTCACGCCAGTTAGAATGGCAATCACTAAAAAGTCAGGAGACAACAGATGGCTGGAGAGGATGTGGAGAAATAGGAATGCTTTTACACTGTTGGTGGGAGTGTAAATTAGTTTAACCATTGTGGAAGACAGTGTGGTGATTCCTCAAGGATCTAGAACCAGAAATACCATTGGACCCAGCAATCCCATTACTGGGTATATACCCAAAGGATTATAAATCATTCTACTATAAAGACACATGCACACGTATGTTTATTGTGGCACTGTTCACAATAGCAAAGACTTGGAACCAACCCAAATGCCATCAATGATAGACTGGATAAAGAAAATGTGGCACATATACACCATGGAATACTATGCAGCCATAAAAAGGGATGAGTTCGTGTCCTTTTCAGGAACATGAATGAAGCTGGAAACCATCGTTCTTAGCAAACTAACACAGGAACAGAAAACCAAACACCTCATGTTCTCATTCATAAATGGGAGTTAAACAATGAGAACACATAGACACAGGGAGGGGAACATCACACACTGGGGACTGTCAGGAGGTGGGGAGCTAGGGGAGGGATAGCATAAGGAGAAATAACCTAATGTAGATGATGGGTTGATGGGCACAGCGAACCACTATGGCATGTGTATACCTATGTAACAAACCTGCACATTCTTCACATGTATCCCAGAACTTAAAGTATGATAATAAAAACATAATGGCAAAAACCACAATTATTTTGCACCAACCTAATAGAATAATGTTTTACCAAATAGATCTTTCTCTGAAGGTATTTTTAAATGAGATTAACATTTAATCAGTAGACTTTGAGTAAAGCAGATTACTCTTCTGTAATGTGGATGGGCTTCATCCAATCTGGTGAAGGCATTAATAGACAAAGACTGACTTCCACAGAAGAATAGGGAATTCTGCCAGCAGATGGCCTTTGTACTTGAACTCCAACATCAGCTCTTCCCTGGGTCTCCAGCCTACCAGCCTCCATAATTGCATGAGCCAATTCCTTCAAATCCATCTCTCTCTCTTTGTCTAAATATATACAGAACTCTCCCACCCTCAACTATCACCTCAGCAGGTGCAGAGAGCTTGCCTGACAGTGTGGAATCAGTTCACACTAATTTATTCTCAGTCAGGTTGCCATTTAGGGCAGTGTAATCTGAAGCAAAAATTTTGATTTCTACCAAAACTGCTTTCAAGATTTTATTCCCTTTCATTATATTCTATCCAAACAGAATATGGATCCTGTTTTCCAATAGAAGTATGCAGAAGTGAGGACCATTCTGAATTTTTAAACTTCCAAAGTATAAATGACCATCTCTTGATGAATAGTTACATAAAATTTTGAAAACTATTTATGGTAAAAGTACAGAGCAAAGTATACACATCCTGGCCAATTCATATTTCTGATTTCCCCTTATTTCAACAATTACTACTAGGCCTTTGCACAGCAAAGTAAATTAGCACTTTTTAAAACTAGGTTTCCTCCAGCTTAAAAAAAGTGAATTAGTTTTTTTTCCATTTGTACTTTTAGTAAGATTCATTTAAAAATGACTCAATTTGTCATTAATAATGTTTTATGTGTTTGTAGCTCAAAGAACAGAATGAAGCAGGAGTCTGATTGTTGTATATGAAATGTGTGCTCTGTATTCTTACAGGGTTTCCCAGCTCCATTTAAAATACAGTTTCAAAATACTGAGATTACAATTAATTAAGTATTCTTGGAGGCATAAAGTAATAATGTTTCAGTTGCTTTCAGCTACAAGTAACAGAACAGATCCACTAAAAGTGGTTTTAAACAAAAACAAAACTTAATAATCTTACAATAGAAGAAGTTGAGAGATAGGCAGGCAAGGCTGAGATTGGATTACCAGATCAATAGCATCATGAAGAATAGAGCCTCTTCCCATCTCTCCACTCTGCAATCTGCAAGCTTGGCAGCATAGGTGCTGCCACATTCTAAGCGACACATTTACACTCCCACAATATTTGGAAGAGAGAAAGAGGTTTCTTTGCAGGCATCTTCTTCTATTAGGAAAAAAAGTCTTCCCTGAAGTCCCCCAGCTGACTTCCCTAAGTTCCCATTGGCCAATATTGGGTTGCATGTGTGCATGTTCTAGCTGCAAGGGAGGCTGGGAAGTGAATGCATCCCAAGCCTCTTCCAGAAAGGAAGAATGGTGGAAGCAAGCAGCCAAGTGGTCAACCACACAGAAGTTGATACAATCAGAGCTTCTCGGAGCAAAGTGATTAAAATTCTGCTCCTCTACTTATTACCACCCTTAGCTTCAGAAAATTTCCTAGCTACTCCACTATGCCTTAGTTTCTTCATCTGCTGTGTGAATTAAATGCATGTAGGAATATATGTAGATTCGTTTTAATCATATCTGCCACATGGTGTTAGGCATCATTATTTGAACCTCTAGAGTCGCACAGGGCCTCCAGGGGGCCTGGGGTCCATGCAAATGCTCTGGCTAAAATAAGTGACTGACAAGTTAGATTTAAGGCCTTAATGTTGAATTTGTATAAGACTCTAACCACTACTGTTATCTTTAATACTTCAGATTTACTACTGATCATTGTAATACTTTTTTAAAAAAGGCTTTTAGTTAGCAGCCTTGTCTATTAAATTTATTTCTGAAAAAGCTCTTGGAGATAGAAAAAGTGTCAGGATTCTATGAGAAAAGCCAACCTCCTCCACATTTCCATTTACTCCTCTGTCATGTACCTACCTTTTGTATTTCTACCCTGAGTTCCTTGGTCTGTTCTCACTACATCTTCAGAGGAATCAGTGGTCCCATACAGTCCTATACTGCTCCCAGCTCTGTTTCACCACCTCCTGGCTTTGAACAAAGGCCTGGCTTTGAATTTTCAGGAAGAGGGCATCAACGAGCTTTTAGGATTTTCCTTTAAAATTTGATACATTGTTAGTGTGATGGAAATTGGCACAGCTATTTTTGACACTTCAAATATTTGATGACATCTCTAATCCCTTTTCCCTAGCAACTTCACTTCTACAAATGTAAGCAACAAGTAACAGAACAGGTAATGTTCCTAAAGCATTCCTTACAGTAGCAAAAATTTTATGGACAACCTGAATGCCCATTAATGGCAAATATGTTAAAAATTAGGACACTTCCATATTATAAAATTTTCATATTGGAATTTTTTAAATATGACAGACAGCTATACATACTAACATATCCACAGTATATTGTTGGATATGAAATCAACAAAATGTAGACCATTGTTTATCGTATCGTATCAATTTTCTATTGTTGTGTAACAAACCATCCCCCAAAATTTAGTGATTTAAAACAACAATCACTTATTTGTTTATGATTTTGTGGGCTGGCAATTTGGGTTGGGCTTAGCTAGGACAAGTCATCTCTGCTAGATATGGTGTTGGCTAAGCTTACTAATATATGTCTCCAAAGCAGGGACAGCTGAGACAACTCTTTCTACCTGGCCTTTCTCTCATCCTCAAGGAGAAAAGCAGAAAAGGCAAATCTTGAGCCGTGGCTTGGGATTGCCACAATTTTATTTCTACCAATTTCTTTTTTATGTATTTTTTCTGGTACCTTTCCATTCTTTTTTAAAAAAATAACTTTCATTTTATTTTATTTTACTTTAGATTTATTTTAGATTCAGGTGGTACATGAACAAGTTTGTTACATGGGTATATTACATGAGGCTGAGGTTTGGGGTACAAATAATCCTATCACCCGTGTAGTGAGCATAGTACCCAGTAGTTTTTCAGCTCTTGCCCCTCTGTCCCTTCTAGTACCCCTCTAATATTCCCAATTGTCTATTGTTCCCATCTTTATGCCCACAGGTACCCAAAGTTTAACTCCCACTTAGAAGTGAAAACATGCAGTATTTGGTTTTCTGTTCCTGCGTTAATTCCCTCAGGATAATGGCCTCCAGCTGCATCTATGTTGCTGCAAAGGACATAATTTCATTCCTTTTTATGACGACATAGTATTCCATATCATTTCTACCAACTTCTATGAACAAAGCACATTGTCAGGCTTGCCTAGATTCAAGGAGTGGAGAAGTAGACCCCACCGCTTAATGGGAGCTCTGTGGTAGCTGTCATCTAAAATGGACCCAAATTATGTTTATTTTCTGGAATGTGCACTTCTCTGTAGTCACCTCCCACACTGAACCAGGGCTAGCCTGACTGACCAAAGAATATAGTAGACGTGATGATGTGTGACTTCCAAGGGTAGAATGTAACAGGCATTGCACCTTCCACCTTGTTCTCTTGGATCACTCTTTATGGGGAGTCAGGCACCATTCCATGAGGACATTCAAGCAGGCTATGTAAACCCACATGAAGAGAAACTGAAGCCTCTACTAGAAGCCAGTACCAACATGCCAGCCATAGGAGTGAGCCATCTTGGAAGAGGGTCCTCCAGCCCCAGTCACGTCTTCAAATGACTGCATCCTCAGCCAGCATCTGGCTACAACCTCACGAGAGTCCCCAAGCCAGAACCACTTAGTAAAGCCAATCCCTAACTCCTGATCCACAGAACACTGTGAGAGATAGTAAACGATTAGTGTTATTTTAAGCCACTGAGTTTTAGAGTGATTTGTTATGCAACCTTAGATAATAAATACAAGCTGCAAATAATTTGTGGCGTAGACAGATAAAGATTAGCCCTAGAGACTGGGGATAAGGGTATGTATGTGGGCACATTTGAGTGTATATGTGTGTGTTGTTGTTATTGGGTACTAAAGGAGCAGGTAAATTTACACTATTCACTTGAGGTATTTTTTTCTTCTTACTTTTACCTTTTTCACTGAGAGTGTTTGACTTCTATAATTTTTTGAATTAAAAAATAATTTCTCTTGATATTTCAAAGCATGTGTGTGTACACATGTATATGAGGAAGTAGTGTGAGGAAAGAGGTGCAAACACATTTGAGAGCCTTTAGAGGCCATCTGGCATAATTGTCTGCCTATAACAGTACGACATGCACAGAACACCAGCACAGGCTCGGTTTACCAGACGAATGCTCTCAGACAAAGTATAACATTGGGACAAAAGCAATAATGCACCACAGTGAGGCTGAAGCATCCGTTTTCCTTTTAAATGAAATTTTCTCAAAAAGACAACATCCAACCTGGTCACTGAAATGCAATTAGTACATACAGCTGGATTTGGTTTAGAGCACGAAGAATCTGTTTGAAAAAACAAACACAAAATGGGGTCCAGCTGTCTGAACCAGTTTGGAGAACTACACATGTAAAAAGAATGTTTTCCAGTTGCCTTTTCACGGCGATGAGGTTTGGAAAATCAGCCAACCCAATTAATTAATCAGTGCAATCAACCAGGCCTTCTCAAAATAGGAAGTCTAAAGGATTTTGTCCCCTGAAAATAGAGGTAAGTGCCATTATATTAATAGTATCTTGGGATTTTTTCCAAAGTCTAAGACAACTTCAGAAATTTCTTCCTGGAGAAAAGAAGTCTGGAGTGCCTTTCACATTGTTCTTTCCATTCATGATATTTATTATTGCTGTTTTTCTTCATTTATTAAGTGTTGACAGTGTCCTCAGGGCTGGAAACAAAATCCTAGAGGAGGCTACAGCCTTTGCCTAATAAATGACAGCTTGGTTCTCTTCTCCATGACTGTCCCAGAATGTACAATACTCAGCATTGCACAGAGCCTTGGAGGAGGTAGTTTTACTTCAAAGAGAAATGTCCTTCATTCTTTTAAAAAGGCATGAAATAAAGGAATGTGTCATAAAGGTGACATCTTCCTGACCCCTACGAACCAGATTGCTCAAAATGGCTAAAATTTGTAACAGTGAAGAGTTCAAATCTGTATGTTCTTCCTACCCTGATGAAAAACTTAGAGGCATTGCAAAGAAAATCTGATTTTCTCCATGCAACAACTCATTTCATTTATCCTCATGGCTTTTAGCCCAATCTCTGCCCAAAAATCCCCTTCAAGACAAGATCAAGTGAGATACCTTAGGCATAAAGATAGGAAAAAGATGGCACTTCCTCCAAAACAGCAAGCTGAATTTTCCTGAGAACTGTTTTTAGAAGGAAACTGCAGCCTCTGCAAGCAATTTGGAATTTGTAGAGGGCAGATTTGAGAGCTGGATGTTGGATTTGTGTGCCCAGCTCCAAGACTCACTGTGATTTTGGGCAAGCCACCACGTCTTTCTAGGCCTGGTTCTCTTCAGTGACATGATGGAATAATTCTATGTCAGCAAAGCACTGCAAAACTATTTAAATGATGACAAAAGTATAGAGCAGAAATGCTAGCTACAGAGATAAGATACATGGGCGTGCATTTGACTGGATTGACTTCATGGCAAAGCCCCTTAATATAAAATTCCTCAGGGAGTTTGCCTGTTTCCTTGAAAAATCTATAATGCAGGAAGATTTTGTTTTAACACTGGTTTTGCAGACTAGGCAAGCACTTGATCTATACACTTTCTAATACGAGCACTAGATTTATTTTCACAAGCATTTTATACATAGGTATAGCAAAGTTGTTTATGGAAAAAACAATTGAAAATACAATTCAAATGATTGAAAATTGGAGGTTGAGGATGGAGAGTTCCATTCTGGCTGAGGACAGAAATAAAGAGCCAATAGGGGATATTAAAGATTGTATCAGCTTTCTGAGGAGCTGGATTAAAAATGACTCAAAGGTGTATCCCGTCCTCTCTGAACTATGGTATGCAAGAGTCCGACTACACCAATCAAAAGAGTGACAGGAAAGAAGATGAAAGCAAGAGAGCAGAGACCTGTCTCAGCTGGGCTGGCATCCCTGTGCATGCGCAGCCTGTTTAAAACAGGGTGATGACCTGGAGCAGTGGCTCACGCCTGTAATCCCAACACTTTGGAAGGCCGAGGTGGGTGGATCACCTGAGGTCAGGAGTTTGAGACCAGCCTGGCCAACATGGTGAAACCCCGTCTCTATTAAAAATACGAAAAAATTAGCGAGCGTGGTAGCAGGCGCTGGTAATCCCAGCTACTCGGGAGGCTGAGGCAGGAGAATCACTTGAACCCTGGAGGCAGAGGTTGCAGTGAGCCGAGATCCCGCCATTGCACTCCAGCCTGGGCAACAAGAGCAAAACTCCATCAAATAAATAAATAAACAAACGAACAAACAGGGTGACTGGAGGCTGAACAGCCACCCTCTCCATGTCCTCCAAGTCTCATCACACAGAATCCAGCATGCGAGAGAAGGAGGCCCTTGCTTTTTCAATGCCATCCCCTAGTGCTCAGTTGAGGGGCCTGGGAAAGGATGTCCTCCATCCTGTCTCACCAATCTGATTGGTCAGGGACTCCTGAGCTCACCAATCAGATTAGTCAGGAGCTCCCAATCTCACCAATGGGATTGGTTTTTACTCCTAATAGGAGGATTAACTCTTGAGCTTGAGGGAGGCCAGGAGAATGGTTCAATATTGCACTTTCTTGGTGCGTCGGAAGCTACTTCCTAATATGGACAAGAAAATAAGTGTTTCCTGGCTCTGCCTCAATGCAAATAAAAAAATTCCAGTGTGAATAAATTATCTCGGAGGCATTCCCACTGTTGTCCAATGCATGCTAACCAGAACCCAAATTAAGATGAGAGCCGGGGAGGGTGTGGCTGGTGATGAGTCACAGTATTTTTACAAATTCATCTAAAACACAAAACAGGCAAACTCCCCACTTAGAGTTTTTGTTCCTAGTCATTTTTGGAGGATATGTTGGTTGTTAGAATTTGGAACACATTTCTTCCCATAAACTGATGTTCTAAATCTAAATGATGTTTGGTTTCCCAGAGCTGGCCACCAGAAACTTTTAAAACAGTACAATTTCCACTTGGCCCTATCGTTTTCACGGAAAATGAATTACAAAATCTAACGTGGAAAGCCAGAAGGCTTTATTTTCTGGTTCTTCCCCATCTCTTCCCTGCGCTGTGGAACAGCACTCCCAGAGACAACAGAAAGTGGTTCCTCTGAAAGGAGGACTCTGGTAGATTCTCTAGGCCACAATTATTTGCTAATTCTCTAATCTGAACAGGGAAAACTAGATCTGTATGTGAATAAAAACATGTGAGTACCTCTCAACCACTATTTAAGAAACTCAGATTCCTTAACTAACGTGAATTGAGAGAAAAAAGATGATCTCATTCAATTATTCATGTCTTCATTCAGCATTTTGTTTTATTTAGAATGTATTGTGTAGCAGGCAGGTCTTGGACATATAGTTGGGGACAAAATAGACCTAGCTCCTGACGTCATGGAAGGAAACCTTGTTTTGGAGGGAGGGGTCTCTGTAAGTGGGTAAATTATAAGTTACATAAATATTAGGCAAAATAGGCAAATAAAGAATAGACTTACATGTAGTATCGAGTGCTCAAAGGAAATGCGGGCAAGGGGCGAGGTCGTGGGGTGTCCCTAGGAAATGACTTTTGAGCTGTGACCTGAAAGATGAGAAAGAGTGAGTTAGGCAGGAAGAGACAGAGAGTCTGTGTGTGAGAGAAGAAGGGTAAAGACCAGTCCAGGAACAAGAAAGCCTGTGAGATGGAGAAAAGCTGGGTGTGTTCAAGACACTGCCATTAGTGGTGCATTCTGTGGTCCAAGTACACTGAGAAGGGAGCGTGCTGAGATAATGCTGGAGAAGTGAGCAGAGAGCATGTTAAGCCAAACCTAGTGGCCACGCCAGGGGTTTTGTGTTTCCTCCTGAGTGCAGTGGAGAACCTTGACGCCTCTAGATAGTCTAATGGCATGAGCTGACCTACTTTTTTAAAAGTCTAATTCAGCTGGAATGTGGAGTGCAGATTTGATAGAGGGACAAGGGGCAAGAAGGGAAGCAAGAAGATTCATGAAGAGACTACTGCAGAAATTCAGGTAAGAGCGACAGAGGCTCAGACCGTTGTGGGAGTGGAAACAGAGGGCAATGATTGAAATGGATATAAATTTTGAAGGTGCAACTGATGGAAAGTACTTTGTGGATTGGATGTGGGACTTGAGGGATGGGCCCTGTAGAGGTAACTCCCAGGCTGCAGCATTTAGATGGATGAGATGGGGAAACATGAGGCGAGGCAGGAAGAGAAGATGATGAGTTGGCTTTGGCTGTGTGGAGTTTGAGATGGCTATGAGACATTGAGAATGCAGTTGGAAGCCCAGAAGAGAGTCTGAGCCAGAGACACAAATATGGGGATCGTTGGCAGAAAAACAGTATCTGAAGCCTTGGGGTGGGGCTTTGGGCTCCTCACTTCCTGCCCCACTTGTAGGTACATGTGAGTTCACTAAGGTTTACCATTAGAGGAGAGAAAGGAAAGCAACTAGGTCATAATGGTTCAAAGAAACCATTTTCTCCCTCCTGTTAACATAAATTCATTTTCACCCTGAGCATCTCATAAGAGTGAAAATGGACCTGAGAGAAATCTAGCTCAGGTTCTGATTTCTTTATCACAGTTAGAAGATGGGAATGTCTCCACTGTCATTTCACATTTCTGAGATTTAATGTCCCTTTAATGCATTCTCAAAATGCACCAATAATGAGGAAGTTTTCTCTGCATGTAACTGGGTATGATATTTGTGACTTTTCTGGGACACTAAAAATGAGCCATTCTCCCCTTTACGGTGAAGCTATGTTTGCTTCATAATGACAAGGATTTTAATTACAGCTGGACATTTCTGCTGAGTTGGAGCCTCTCTCCTTAAAATCCCACACCAAATGGAAGTGACACTCTAAAGCCATGGCGTTTGAGCAGACTCAGGTCTCCATGCTGTAGGCTGCCAGGGAATGAGTAATCCTGGCTTTGGGAAGGTCACACTTGTAAAGCTAAATTAATATGCCTGCTTTTCATTCATGACTTCTCTTTGTTTCCAGTTTTAAACTGTCAGCTGCCTTGGTTACATGACCATGCAAAAAAGCAGGTTTGGGAGGTATGTGTGTGTGTTGGCAATCTCGGAATGGACTCAATTCTTGGAACCAAATCAATCAGTGCTAATCCGGTTGCTCGCAGATGAGAAAGGAGAAATAAAATCCCCACCTACCTTACCTTTCTGAATGGAAAACCCCATGCTTATGACAGTCCCCAAATCTGCCATCATTGTTTCCTGTTGGTGAAAAGCCACGAAGCAGATGAGGAGCTTGAAAGTCTCTATTACATCAGCTCCTTTCCAACATTTTGGTTTTTTATTTCATGTGATAAGGTTGAAAAGGCCCATTTGACTGTTATAAATTACTCTTCCTCATCAAAGAACTCCAAGACCAGAGTCCATAAACATATCTAAAAACTGCACTTAGTTATAAACCTCTGGGAGAAAAAATGAAATGATAAGTAAATGTCTAGACTTTTTTCTCTTTGTTACCATAACTCCAGTAAATAAGTCTTCAGTCTCTGTTAAGAACAAAAAGCTGACCAACCTCAAATGTAAAGGCTCATGCAGCCTTAGGGCAAAATACCCCCAAAGCGTCGCCAAACAAATCCAAGGGTGACAAGAATGTGCAACTGCCCTGATGTCACAACTCTTATGTTTATGAGAACAGACAACTTGGGCCCACTGGAGGGCATCCTTTTGTCTCCTAATTAACTGTTTTACTTTTGTTTGACCAGATGCCAGCTGCCCTGGGTAACCGCCATGACACAAGAGAGCTAACTGCTAGCAATTAAAAATAAAGATTAGGGGCAGAACCAAAAAGAGTCAGAAGTGTGACCTTAGGACTGAAAATACATGTGCTGACTTCATCTCACCAGGCAGAAGTTTCCAGGCTGCTAATTTTGCCTCATTCACTCGGTGGATTATTGATTAAAAGAAACTTGTAGCAGCTGGCTCCGAAAGTCAAAAGGACAAAGTGGCAATCAGGCCATGACCAAAATGCGCACAGAGGCCAAGGGATTTGCAGTGTACTTCCTTGTTTGTAAATCAGAATCACAGTGGAGAGCTGAAGGCACCGCAGCCAGCGGCACCACCTGTGATTAGGCAGCCACAAGTACCTGGACTCTATGTGTCTTTCTTGCATGTTGCATATACATAAGATAACATCCAGCACCCGACTCACATCTCTGGAAAGAGACTACTTAATTCACTAATTATTCATGTTTCTACTTAGAATCTGATTCCCAGAGCTAATCGCTTATTTAAATAAAATCTTTGGTCATCGCTGGAGCTGTCAGCCCAGAGAAGTGCTTAAGCAAACCAGTGGGAAAAGCAAAACTCAGAAAAGCACACTTCCAGAAGTGCAACATTTACATTTTTAACTAGCTGGGTCACTTTGCAGGAATGACTTAGTCTCTCTAATCCTCAGTTTCTTTATCTATATAATAGGAGTGATAATTATAGGATTCTGTTGAGAATTAAATAAAATAATGCAGGTCAGGTAATTATTACAGAACCTGGTAGACAATAAGCACTTAATAAATGTTAGCAAAGATGCTGCAGCCGCTGACGATGATGATGATGGTGATGCTGAAGAATGAGCAGAAGAAATCCTTATTTAAACAATAATTCTATATCTTTAGAGTTAAGAGTCTTAAATAGTATCAGCCACAAACTTGCTCATTCTTTTTCTTCGTCTACAAACATTAGCCAGTGTTCAGTTATGAGCAATACTGCCAATAGAAAATCTTTGAAAGTTTTGGCAAGGTATTGGAACAAGTCAGAAGTACTTATTTTTCTGATATAGATTTTGGTGCATGCCCCTTTTCATATTCAAAAATAAAAGATGCCGAGGATTCTAGGGCCTGTCCAGTCAGTAGCCCCTGCCTATTTAGGAGCTGGTCCCAGCATGATAATGTTCCAGACCTAATGATGGCCTGAAGGTGTGGTGACCCTGTGTTTATTTCCTTGTTGATTTCCCTTCTCTGGCTCCAAGATCATTTTCCCATTGCCTGCAGGAAACAACATCTAGGGGCGAGGTAGGCCTGACTTGGCAACCCTAAAGGTGAACAAAAGGATCTTGGCTTTTGGCAAGAGCAGAAGGAAGTTCAGGGGCGTCTCAGCCCCATCCAAACCAGAAGAGATGTGTCACTGATGCTAATGCATGCTGCTCTGCAGGGGACCACTCTCCCTCGAAGCTCCCCATAGCTGCTCTCAGTTTCATGGATCTGCTCTACCCAAAGCCTTGCAGAAGGGGCAGGGGATGCCCTGGTTAACCCCTGCATGTACAAAGGTGGAGCAGTTTTCATGCATAGCTGGGACGAAGAACACTGGAAAGAGAAAGAAAAATTTTCTGAGCTACTGCTAAGCCAGAAAAGCTCAGCTCTCAAACGGACTATCTCCTGAGACCTCACACAGCTGGGAACTGATCCGCAATACAGCAAAGGTAAGATGGCCCGGTTCCTCCACCAGGTAGAATCTCATACAATTTAAAAAAAACTTCACCTCTGCCCACTCAGCCTCCAGCTCTCACCCCTATCTCTTTCTCTCTCTCTCTTTCTCTCTCTCTCTCTCTCTCTCTCACACACACATCAAATTGAGGAGAGTCTAAAAGACGGAAATATCTAGGTATCTTTTTCAAAACACTAGAAAGGCCTCAGGGCATTTGCGCTGTTTATACCCAATTTTTTCTGCAGTGGACTTCATTAAAAGCTTCTTTACTTTCACAAATGAAAATGACTTGCCAGACAGGTCAGTAAAAATGTAAGTAATCCCACTAACAGTAACTGGGTTTATGCGACATTATTCTTTATCAGCATTTAAAACACATTCACACACAGACTTTGTTTGATTCCACAGTAGGAGTAGGTGTTGCATTGCAGTTTTACCCATGGATAAAGAGGTTGAGAGAAGCTGTGAGCTGCTCACAGGTGTGTAGGGTTGTGGGTGACCAGCAGCACATCCTGTCTTCATTCCCATCTCTTTTCAGTAGAATGGTCACCCTACTCTTTAAACAAAATTCCAGAGTACATTCTTGGCCACGTATTCTGACAAATGTTCTGATGAGAGGATGGAATTTTAGAAATTGGAACTCTCCTGGAAAATCCAGAAATAGATAGCCACAGTATCCTGTAGAATATACCACCTTGTCATGTCTTCCTGTTTACTTCCATTCCTGGGCATTGAATTCAGTTCAACAAATGTCGATAAACTATGTTCCCTGCTCCAACACTGACTGGTCATCTGTCAGGGCGTGGTGCAAGTCCGGTGCCCAAGGAATGCTGAGGCAGTGCAGAGCAGGATGGGGGTGGGGCTCCCCTAAAGAGGTGAGCTTCAAACGAGTTCAACATAAAGTGTGGACTTGGATTGAGGGAAAGCATTCAGATACACAAGTCCCCCAGGAGGAATTTGTTGAGTGAACATTTACTTACACCAAGTCCATGTGGCAGAGCCGAGGGGAGAGGAGCACAGCCTGAGGAATTAGACTGTCTAGCCTTGACTCTTGGTTCTACTTCCTACTAGCTCTGCATTTTGGGGTACCTCAGTTAACACCTCTAACCTCACCTTGAGTCTTTCCTGATGCATAACAACTACACAATAAATATTAATACTAACTATTGTGATGACCATATGCCTGGCTCCAAGGGAGATGCAGGGAATACAGATAAGAGGAGGCCTACCCTCAATGTAATGAAAACCTCATGAGTTAGTTGTGTGCAACTAATGACATGAGGTGTGATGCATGCTCTGGGACCATGAGGGTGGAATCTTTTAAGTCTGTGTGAGTTAGGTTTGGGGTTCTTGGGGGGACATGGAAGGGGACAGAGGTTTCACAGCAGAGGCCCTATGTGTAGGGCGGTAGTATAGAATGGTGAAAAGAGCTAGACAGATCTAATTTTGAATCCCAGCTTCCTCCTCTATTTACATATCTATTTATTTCTATGTTAATCTATATGTATTGAAAACCATAAATTCATACTTCCAATTCCAATCCAACACCACAGAGTTTTCTCCCTTTCTACATTTGTAACTCCCTTCTCTGACATTCATCAGAAGCCGGCTCCCATTATCCTTAATATATTATTTGCTTATTTGCTCAGTCCCCCAAATGTCATCAACTGCCATCATGACCACTGTCCCCTGCCCATGCAGATGCCCTCCGCACCCTGCTTAGGCCCTGACACTTTGTTCTTGGCTGCCCTGAGCTGGCTCCTGGAATTCTGGAGCTACCATATGTCCTCCACACCCCACACAGGTGCCTACTTTGCTCAGCCCTATGTAATGTATTTAAGGACTGTGACACGCGCTATGCATTTGTGTATGTACCTGTGTTGTCACTGTCTTTGATGGGGGACAAAGTTGTCTCCTTCATACAAGCAGGGCACGTGTCCTCAGCATCAGGCCTGAAGAAGCCAGGCTCATTCCATTCATTCTATTCCACTCGGTCTGCTCATCTATATGGATGTGGGCTGCTCACTGTCTGCTCAGGGTAGTAAAAACATTTCCAGGGTGAAAACTACTATTTGGGCAGTCCCTGCTCCTTTTTCTTCTCTGTCAAGTCCTTGTCTAGGTTCTCCATTATTCATTTACTCAACAACAGATACAAAGCGCTTACGAGGTACCAGGTGCTTGGCTAGGGTGGAACATAGAGATTTAAAACCTTAGTCACCACCCTCAAGGAACTCCCAGTCCACTGTGGGAAGCAGACAAGCAATAAATTTCAATTCCATGTGGCCAAGTACAATGAGACCCTACACAGCCTGCCATCGGAGGGCACCTAGCCCAGACTGGGTGGGCACAGAGGAGATGCCCAAGGGGAATCCTAAATGGGCAGAGATTAACAAGGTAAAGACTGGCTAGAAGGGGAGTAAAGGGAGTGGTGTGCAGGAAGGATGAAATAGTGTAACTGATAGAGAATATCAGGAGCTACCTCAGGGTGGCTGATGCAGGGCCAGAGGCAAGAGGAGGAGCTGTCCAGACAGGTGCAGGCTGTGGAGATGAGCCAGTGGTGCTGGATTTTAGACTTCAGGACAAGAGCTCTGGAGCCAGACTTCCGGAGTTCAAATCCTGGTTCTGTGACCTAAGATTTGTTGATCTATAGCTGTTGAATCTTCTGCAAGTTACTATTCTCTGCCTTGGTTTCCTTCACTGTAAAACTAGAGATTGTAATAGTAGTCGCCTTGTGGGATTGACATGATTAAATTGTTCTTTTACATAGTGTACACAAAAATGCATAGCATATGGAAAACAATAATAACAAAGCTGTTATTTTCCAGTAGGTGGATCAAAAAGGGGTTAGGGCACTGGCGAAGCAGAAGCACCCCAAAATATAATGAATTAATTAAAAGACAGAAATTTAAAAAAATAGATTTTGGCATTGTAAAAGAAACTCTGAAGTTGTTATCTTGAGTAAAATCAGAACCTTTTGGATTCATTTTATGCCTTACTGTTGCTTATCTTTTGATATATTTTGGGTTACAGGTACCATAATTTTTTTATCGTTTCAGCCTCCAAAGGTCCCAGCATTGCCCTGCATGCTAAGGAGACCTCCTCTCTTCTATTGGTTTTTCATTCACCATGATCTGTTAGGAGTGGCTATTATAGACACTCAGTGGGTTTCAGGCCAATAGTGATTGTCATGATTGTCCTGACAACCCCAAAGCTGGAGGGAAATTCAATTATCACTAAAGCAATTCTGCACCATGAATGTGTTCAGGGGGATGGAAGGGCATGACTGAGGGAGTTTTTGAAACTGTTCTGAAAGTCTATTTGCCATAGGACTTAGTGGCCTTTCTCCAGTGGCCTTTCAGCCCCCATTGTTGGAGCTGTGAGGCAGTTCTCCTTCCCCCACAGTCCACGTCCCTTAGAGCCAGAGGAGACAAAAGTGGAAGCACAGAAATGCCAATGATATATCAAAATAAAAAATGTCTGGGCACCAAAGGACACAAACAACAGAGTGAAAAGACAGGCCACAGAATGAGAGAAAACATTGGCAAATCATCTATCTGAGAAGGGGTTAATATCCAGAATATGTAAAGAACCCCTACAGTTCAACAACAACAAAAAACAACCCAATTCAAAAATGGGCAAATGACTTGCATAGACATTTCTCCAAAGAAGATATATAAATGGCTAATAAGCACAGGAAAAGATCCTCATCACTAATGGTTAGGAAAATGCAAATCAAAAACCACAATGAGATACCACCTCCCACCCATTAGCATGGCTACTATCAAGTTAAAAAAAAATGCAAAATAAAGAAGGCCATGGAGAAATTGGAATGCTTGTGCACTGTTGATGGAAATGTAGACTGATACAGCTATTGTGTAACATGGTATGGTGGTTCACCAAAAAATGAAAAATAGAATTGTCGATGACCCAGCAATTCAATTTCTTGGTATATACCCAAAAGAATTGAAAGTAGGGACTCAAACAGGTATTTGTACTCCCATATTTATGGCAGCATTATTCACAATAGCCCAAAGGTACATGCAACCCAAGTGTCCAGTGAATGGATAACAAAATGTAGTATACACATACAATGGGATAAATTCAGCCTTAAAAAGGAAGGAAATTCCGGCACATGCCACATCATGGTTGAAACTTGAGGATGTTATATTGAATGAAATAAAGCCAGTTTCAGAAGGACAAATACTATATAATTCCACTTACATGTGGTACTTACAGTAGTCAAATTCATAGAGACAGAAAGTTGAATGGCAGTTGCCGGGGGCTGAGGGAAAGGGAGAATGGAGAGTTACTGTTTAATGGGTGATGAGTTTCAGTTTTGCAAGATCTAGAGATGGATGGTGGTGATGGTTATGCAACAATGTGAATGCACTTAACACTACTGAACTGTACTCTTAAAAATTGTTAAGATGGCAAGCATCATGTTATGTGTATTTTACCATAAGTAAAAAATGCCAATGAATCCTGGCTTTTTTTTCTTAGCAAAGTGGACCAGTAATTCTTGGGAAAATAGCAGACTTCTTCTCTGAGAAAATAAATATATACAGAAAAATATCTCTTGGTTAGAAATTGGTCATATTCTCCATCATTGGCTGAGACATTGTTAAATCACAAAGAACTGACAACTCTAGCAATTATAGAGAAAGAGAGGGAGAAAAAGAGAGAGAGAGATTGCTTCCTAAAACAAATAAGATTAATATTATACTATGCAGAAATAAAAGAGACACTCTGCATTATGCTTAATTATTCATTGTGTGTGTGTTTGTGTATGCACATTACTAAAACATTTAGGACTGCAGTTCTTGACAGGTGGCAGGTGAGCCAAAGGTTGTATGTGAAAGGATTGTCAGAAACATGCACACTGATAGTCTAGTTCTGCACACAAAATTTAGAGAAACAGACCCAGTGTGAGGCTGCATGTGAATTCGAGGTCACAGCCTCTGTCAGATGAAGCATCCGCCTAACCTCTGGTGCTGGGACAGGAAAAAGAGAAAAAATGGAGCATGGAGAACCTTTCCATCCTCTTTCCTGAACGCCTGGCCAGGAGGCTAGCTCTGGCTGCCGGGACACTTCCTGCCTTTTACAGCTTCCTCCACTTCTAAACATGCAGGTTCATTTCAACTCCAGGGCAAAGGGGTGGGAGTGGTTTATTTACTCATGTTAAATTGGAACAATAATGAAATAATAGTGAAAAATTAACAGTGGGTGGCAATGCTTTGTAAAACGTGAAACAGATGTCTGTTTTCATTTATTTATATACCACTTTATTCTACAAAGAAACTGTGGTTGCTCCAACTGGAGAATAGAAAGTAGAACAATGGCCCCACATTAGCATGGCTCATTTCTGGCCAGCATAGTGTTTTTAATTTTTTATATTAGCTACTAAACATCTAACAATCAGGAGATTTCATATAAAAATTCAAATTTCAAGTTCTTTTAAAACATAGGAAACTCTGGCCACGTTGGTCCTATGTTTGTTCATTCACTCAGCAAAAAATGTAGATTGGGTGACAATTCTGTGCCAGGCACTGTACTGGATGCTGGGAATATAGCAGAGGTGAGACTGATAATAACCAAGTAGACAGATAAGTAAGATAATTACAGGAAATTGTAAGTGCTATGAATACAGCAGGGTTAGAGGATATGAATAAAGCAGAGTTAGAGGATAGAGACTGAGAATGGGGTGGGGGAGCCATGTTAGTTTAGCAGAGTGGCCAGGGAAGAGCTCTCTCCATTTGCCACAGTCCCCACCATGCCCTATTACTCCACTCCGGTCATTTACCAATACCTGCCTGGCAATTGGAGGCATCTCAGAGTTGGAGCTCTGCCATAAAATCATGGGAAATATAAACAAGAATTTAAATCAAGAACAAGGGAAATATGAGAATAGGATGATAAGACCAATGGAAATACAAACCAGGTATGGATGTCATAAGAGCCTTCATGACTGGTGTAGTTGGGCATCAGATTCAACTGAGCTTCCTGGCAACCAAAGCAAAAGGGAAATATCCCCAATTACATCATTCTCATTTTTCAGAAAGGAATAAATGAAACAATTCCTTTATAAGTACCAAGCTTTCCTCATCTGACTTGGAGTAGAAATTGAGTATATCAGCTTTATAAGAAAACTCTGAGTGAAATAGTAATCAGTATGAAATAGTAATCAATATCCTCACCAATGCATGCCCAGGAGTCTGGTATTTCATACGGTTTCAGATATTCATTCAAAACATCTTTATTGAGACACAGGTTCTACAGATGCCAACATGCCTGATATTTTTTTCTAGTGGCATACTTCATCTAAACTAAACTCAGGGAAGGCGCTCATGTGAGAGGCCAAGATAATGCAGTGTAGACCCCTTGTTCCTGCTGATCTCAATCCACAGAGTATTTGGGAGAATGAACAGAATGCCTCTCATTCAAACTATATTCCTCCCATAAAGCTCTTTTCTGAGCTGGTTAGAGAGAAAGTAAAGATTATAATTAACAGTTCTTTGCAACATGCCTCAATGTCTGCCAATCCTATTACTCAGAAGGCAATTTCAGTGGCCCTTGCTCTTTGGGCTTGAGTAGGCAAATCCACCTTCCCTTTTCTGGAATAGCCCCCATTGGGTAACCCCAATGGTAGTGCACACTGACAACTTAATGCTGAGAACAGTCCACAGCAGGGAAGGCAATGACCAAATATCTTCATTCACCCTCTGCACAAGAGGGCTCTGCCAAACTCCAGGCTGGTGACCAAAGGCCAGGAAATCTAGCCTGTCTTCTAGAATGTTCCTGGGGAGCTCTGTCATGGCTCCAGCCTCCCGAGAGTTCCCTTGCCAAAGGAGCCCTTCCTCTGGATTCTTAATTTGTGTAAGGGCCACCGTGTATCCCGGAGTGTTTTTAGGTACACTCCTGCCCCAGGAGAAAAACACAGGCAAAAATAGAGTTAAGCCAAACTTTCTGTTCTTTTTTGGCGTGGATACTGCCTGGCTGTGCCCTTATCACCTGGATCATCTTTTGGCTCTCTGGAGATTTCCTGAGCTCACTCTCCTGCTGTTGGCAAGAATCGAGGAGTTAGGTCTCAGGGCTGGGGCTAAGGTACTACTTCTCCCTCACTCTGTTGAAAACTGAGAAGCGCATTTTGACTGTGCTACTTGTAATCCTTACCCAGGCTTCCTCCTCCCCGTTACCACATCTCTCCCTTACTCTGACTAAATATGCCCTTTGAGCCAACCTCACCAAACTGGTTCTCTGGGTTGGTAATAATGACCTTCCAGATATACTCTGAGCTCCCTCCAGCAGGAACCTCCCAGTCTCTGCCTGGCCATCTGGCAAGGAGGCCCTGCTGGTGCCGGGGTAACCTACCCAACCTGGGACACTATCCAAGTCACTTGACATGGAATCCCGCTCCCTCCTGGAATAGGACAGCCTATGAGTTCCCAGGTATTTGCTATGAGAGTCCCAGCTAGTGGTGTGTTTTCTGATAAACTTCATTGTGTAAATTTCTCATCATGGACTGTAAACTAACATATAGCATATGTCAACACAGGTACATAAATACTTCAATATATAATACATCAGTCTAGCTTAAGTCACTTTACATTTATTTCTTGTTTTGGGGTTTTGTTTGTTTTGTTTTTGTTTGTTTGTTTTGTTTTGTTTTGAGATAGACTCTCACTCTGTTGCCCAGGCTGGAGTGCAGTGGCGTGATCTCGGCTCACTGCAACCCTCCACCTCCTGGGTTCAAGCAATTTTCGTGCCTCAGCCTCCCAAGTAGCTAGGGCTACAGGAGCATGCCACCATACCCATCTAATTTTTGTATTTTTAGTAGAGACAGAGTTTCATCATGCTGGCCAGGCTGGTCTCAAACTCCTGGCCTCAAGTGATTCACTCACCTCCCCATCCCAAAGTGCTGGGATGGATTACAGACATGAGCCACCGTTCCTGACCTCCATTTACTTTTTTTTATCACTAGAATGAAGTACAAAACATAGTAAGTGCAGTCTACCCACTGGGTTTTGCTTTTGAGGAGCAGGGATTATTATTAATAAGACTTTTAGAGTAAATAATTTTGTAGACTAATAAAAATTTACACCAACTGTGGCTGAGTGGCTAGAGAACACAGCTGGCAAGGTGCTTTGTGTCAGGTCATGCTCCATTCATGAAATAATAATAATCACTGTCACTTACTGAATTCTTCCCATGTGCTAGGCCCCAACAAACTTTTTACATGGTTTGACTTCTCTTGTTTAATTTTCATAATTCTGAAAAGTCCTATTGTTATTTCCATGTTTCAGGTGAAGAAACTGAGGTTCAAAGAGCTTTAGCAAGTTGCCCAAGGTTACCAGGCAGCAGGACCTGGGTTTGAAAACAGGTCTGTTACACTCCAAAGCTCTTAACAGGAGGGAGAAGGAAAATGAGGAGAAAGGGAAGAGAGAGGGCGAGAGGTCTTGGGCAGCTAGTTCTTCAGTCCCCTGAATTTTGTTACCCTATCTCTGTGTCTATATCACAGCCTTCTTGGATTAATGAACAAAGAACCCCTTTCTCAGACTACATCAGCCACCCTCTGTCCACTCTGCTTGACACCTGATTAGATCATAAAGACCAAGATTTCTTGACCTGGGTGGTGTCTCAGCCCTGTAATCCCAGCACTTTGGAAGGCCAAGGTGGGAGGATCACTTGAGCCCAGGAGTTTGAGATCAGCCTGGGCAACAGAGGGAGACCCTGTCTCTACAAAAAACTTAAAAATTAGCTGGCATGGTGGCATGTGTCTGTGGTCCCAGCTGCCCAGGAGACTGAGGTGGGAAGATTGCTTGAGCCTGGGAATTTGAGGCTGCGGTGAGCCATGATCGTGCCATTGCACTCCAGCTTGGGCAACAGAGCAAGATCCTGTCTTAAAAAAGAAAACAAAAAGACCAAGGTTTCTTGACTCAACAATACTAGCATTTGGGACTGAATAATTCTTTATTGTGGGCAGCTGCCTTGTGCATTGTAGAATGTTCAGCAACACCCTAGGCTCAACCTATTAAATGCCCATAGCACTCCCCAAGTTGTAACAACCAAAAATGTCTCCAGTCAATGTTAAGTGGCCTCTGGAGGGCAAAATCACCCCACACAGAGAACCATTACACTAGACACACCCAAAGGCAAAAGGAGACTAAAGTTACACCCAGGCGACCGTAACTGTCCTCAGAGGGTGGGAGCTTCCATGCCATGGCTGGGAGGGATCTGGGGATTCTTCAAGTGGAGCGACCCCTCTCATGGTCATGGCACCATTCTGACCTCAAAGTAAGCAGAGACATCCAAGACTATAGTCAACCCAAAGGAAACCTCAGACCCCGCAGGCCTGCTGATGTTGGTGGGTAGAGCAAGGGATCTCTCCAAAAGGCCAGTGTTTCTGATTGGCCTTCCCAGTTCTGGCAGAAAATCTGTGTACACCCAGCAAACGCTCTTTCTTTCCAGAGCTATCTCTGTAGCATTGATTTGACCCCAAGCATATAAAGAATAACCGTGCCACATATGACTTTAGAGTGTACAGGGTATGTGGGAAGGGCCCCTAGCTGGTGCTGGCCCCTCAGGACCCATCACAAAGTGGTCAATGGCCAGGAGACCCTTTGTCCTAGGCCCCACATTGAGCTTCAAATTCAAAATCCTGATATCATTTCCAGTGTTACCTACATGTTGAATTTTTAATATGTTCAAAAGCATGTATACATTTTAAATATAGCATATTTTATAGGTCTATTTTGGGATTCCTTCTTTCATTTTTAATATCCCAAGAACTTCAAAAAGTGGAAATGGTCTGGGCCTGCTTTGACCTTTTTTTTTTTTTTTTTTTTTTTTTGAGATAGGATTTTGCTCTGCATTGCCCAGGCTGTAGTGCAGTAATGTGATCATGGCTCACTGTAGCCTCAACCTTTTGAGCTCAAGCAATCCTCCCATCTTAGCCTCCCAAGTAGCTGGGATCACAGGCGTGTACCACCAAACCTGGCTGATGTTTTTATTTTTTGTAGAGACGAGTTCTCCACTGTGTTGCCCAGACTGGTCTCTAACTCCTGGCCTCAAGCAATCCTCCTGTCTTGGTTTCATGGCAGGTTTCTTGGTAATAGCCTCAAACTGGAAACAACCCAAATGCCCATCAACAGGTGAATGAATAAACAGACTGTGCTGTGTCCACACAATGCAATACTAAGCAGAAAAAAAGGAATGAACTGTTGATACCTACAATATGAATAAATCCCGAAATTATCATACCGAGTGAAGTAAGCCACACACCTAAAAGAATACACAATGTTTGATTTCATTTATATGGAATTCTGGAATGTGCAAGCAGTCTAGTTATAGAAAGCAGATCAATACTTGCCTGGGGACCTGGTGAATGGGGAGTGAGAGGGAGAGATTACAAAGAGAAAGAAAATGAATTTGTTCCTTGATTGCAGTGATGATTTCATGGGCATATATGTATGCCAAAATTGATCAGATGCACAAAATTAAATATGTGCATTAGGTTGAACCCCTGGGTATTGTGGGGTGGGGAGAAACAGAGGCATGGTCGTTAGGTCCACCTGGGTATTTTGTCCATTTCTCTCGTCTTTGGCTGAGCACAGAGGTTGTAGCCATTCCTCTTCAGCACTGCCTGGATAATGTTACTAGAGTGAAGTGTGAGAAACTCATTAAAAATTCATCAGCTTATTGGTGGGTGAAAGCCCTGCTGTGGCACCCTCTCACTTTCTCTGAAGAGCGCCTCTTATCTGGATAAGTCCCCTCTTGGGGCCAGAAGAGATTAGATCAGAATGCACTGGATATATTTGCATGGCTAGAAATCCCTCCTTCTTAGAGAGTAAAGGAGGTGCCCCCCCACCCCGCCCTTCCCCAGAACAGAGAAAGTGGCCAAGCAGCTTGGATCTCCTCCAGCATACCCAGGCCAAAAAACCATGCCACATTCCAGTGTTCATTGAGGAAATAAAATGCACACACACAAGCATACACACATAGAGCAGTAGCCTGTGCCGAGTCGCCTCCAAGGCTGGGGTCTGCAGGTGCAAGCTCCAATTAGCAGCCAGCCTTCCAATACCTTTTCATCCCAAACAACGGCCAGGCCTCAGCCCCAGCCAGGGATTGAGGAAGGCCCCGGAAGGACTGCCGACGAGACTGAGAAAAACAAAGACTGTCCAAATAAAAGTAGCTCATGTGAGTCGAACCTGAAACCCAGCTTCATTTTCAAAACCTCTTGTGAGAATTAGTCAATGCACAATTTTGTGAAAAATCAGTTACTGGCTACAGGAAAGAAACTGCCTTCAAAGGCCCTCCAGACCTAAGTCATCAGAGGCAGTTTTCTTTTGCAAACCAGCTAGGCACAGTATTTCTATAACAACACAGTCTTAGTTGTTCCTACCGTTGACAACAATTCCCCTAAACTAATATATTTTGGAGGTTATGGATGTATTGTGGTTCTCCTGCAACTGGTGGCTCTTTATTACTAATATCACATCAAGGCTTAAACAAAAGCACTTTTGATTCTTTATTTTTAGCAATGAAATATATGTGTTTTCATATGCTTGCCAGTGCTCTATCCTAAGCAGAGAAGCACTAAGGCCATAGACTCACTTTCTTCATTCCTTCTCTCCCCCCATTTTTTTCTGTTTACTTTTTACTGAGAAGGCTACAGAGCTTATACAGAGGTCCATGCTTCCTCTGTAAGCATCTCGGCCTGTTCCACAGCTAAGGATGCTCTCCCGAAGAAAGACTTCTCTATCATTGTCTCCTTGTGGGCTCCCTGGTCTGCTTTTCCACTACTGCCATGCTCTGTTAGGCAGTGCTTCCTCGCCTTCCTGACAGTCGTTCTTGTTTTTAATACGTAAATCTACAAAGAAATGCCCACAATTGGAAATGTGAACAAAAGAATGTTAAAAACCTATATTCCCACCACCACTGTCATTCTATTTTTCTGTTTCCTTCCAGATCATCAGGCATACTTTTGTCTACTTGGTATATGTATATAAATAATTCTTTTTTATTTTTATTTTTTATTTTTTTGAGACAGAGTCTCACTCTGTTGCCCAGGCTGGAGGGCTGTTCAGTGGTGCAGTCTCAGCTCACTGCAACCTCTGCCTCTGGGTTCAAGCAATTTTTGTGCCTCAGCCTCCCAAGTAGCTGGGATTATAGGCATGCGCCAACATGCCTGGCTAATTTTTTTTATTTTTAGTAGAGACAGGGTTTCACCATGTTGCTCAGGCAGGTCTCAAATCCCTGACGTCAGGTGATCCACCCGCCTCGGCCTCCCAAAGTGCTGGGATTACAGGCATGAGCCACTACACCTGACCTAAATAACTCTTGATTATGCCTCTGACTTGGCTTCTCCACTGTGTTTGCAGTCATGAGATATGAACGGCTGGTAAGTTGGCGACAGAAGAAACAGCCCTTTTGATACTTTAGGACCCCAAAACAGTCCATTCTACTTAGCAAGAATGAAGTTGGGTTCCTGTGAGCCTCTGTTTGCACCATTTTCATCAGCCAATCAATAAATAATCTTGTTTAATGTACGTTTCTGTTTCAAGATGCCTTATTTTTTCTGGGATATTAACATTTTTAATTAAAGAAAATTTATTAGGAAGCAGATTTTAAATAAATATAAGGAGGAATTTTTTTTTTTAGGTTTGGGGTACAAATGATCCTGTCACCCAGGTACTGAGCATAGCACCCAATAGTTTTTCAATCCTTACCCCCACTCACTCCTCCCTGCTGTAGTAGTACCCAGTGCCTATTGTTGCCATCTTTATGTCCATGAGCACCCAATGTTTAGCTCCCACTTACAAGTGAGAACATGCAGTATTTGGTTTTCTGTTCCTGTGGTAATTCACTTAGAAGAATGGCCTCCAGCTGCATGCATGTTGCTGCAAAGGACATGATTTTGTTCTTTTTCATGGCTGCATAGTATTTCATGGTGTATATGTACCATATTTTCTTTATCCAATCACCATTGATCGGCACCTAGGTTGGTTCCATGTCTTTGTTATTGTGAATAGTGCAGCAGTGAACATGCAAGTATGTGTCTTTTTGGTAGAACAGTTTGTTTTCTTTTGGATATATACCTGTAATGGAATTGCTGGGTCAAATGGTAGTTCTGTTTCAAGTTCTCTGAGAAATCTCCAAACTGCTTTCCACAGTGGCTGAACTAATTTGCCTTCCCACCAATGGTGTATAAGTGTCCCCTTTTCTCTGCAACTTTGCTAACATCTGTTGTTTTTGGCTTTTTAGTAATAGCCATTCTGACTGGGGCACCTTATTTAATACATCAATTTTGAGCTCATGGCCAACAGCGCTATAACTCATGCCTGAATGATGCTTCTCTAACAGAGATACTTCCTCTGTAAGGTACATCACAGTTTTCTGGAGCTTAGGAACATTTGGCAGCACTTCAGCATTACGCTTCGGGGCCATTTTTACAGCAAAATCACCAATGAAGAGCACAAAAATGAGGAAAAACGGGGCACTAAGTAGTCTGCAAAGAGAACACTTGCTGATAGTATGAAAGCTGACACAAGAAGCCAGAGCATCACTGTTGGACCTCAGCTGGGAACACATGCATCCCATGACTTAAAGTTTCACTGCTTTGAGCATGTCCACAAATAACCACAAAAGCACCATGAGCATCGAGTTTGGGGTTACAATTCAATTTTATCAAGGAGGCAAATTCACAACTACGGAATCTGCAAATAATAAGGGTTGACCGATTGACTATACCTATATTGTACAGTCTTGCTAACTAGAATTGACTATTCTGCATTATTAAAGTATCGAAAGGTCTATTTCTTCTGCTGTCAACTTACCAGCCATTCATCTCTCATGACTGCAAACCCAGCAGAGAAGCCAAGTCAGAGAAATAATCAAAAGTTATATATATGTAAACATATTAATTAGACACAAAATATGCCCAATGACAAGATCTGTACCTATATTGTATTAATGCAGTATATCATGATGACAGGAAGCAAGTGGTCATTCATATTTCCCTCTGAAACTAGTTTGTTGTTTCTTGTTAAAATGCCACCATCGTGGCTGCCATCTATCAGTGACAAATCATTTCTTCTAAAGTGGTAGTTTCAGGAATAAACAGTGGGAGCCTTCTCTCTTGCTTCCAAGATCAACTTCAAAATCACTAGGTCTGGTTGGGTGGAGTCCATTGGGTTGAAGTTAGAAGGTGCGACTTTGAGTGGTGGTCTAATCTCCGTCAGCAGCCTAGTCTTTAACACAGCAGAAATTTCCTCATCTGCAAAAGGGAAAGTCCATATTTCATTAATTCTAAGACACTCCTTCTTTTACATTTTAATATCTCAGAAACTGGCTGTGTTTTGGTTTATGTAATTGATGGTGTGTTGTGGATTAATTGGCAGTATTCTGTTTTCTTTCTGGGTGGGCACATAAAATAAGGTTGCACATTCTACCCTTTGGCATCTTAGAAGTGATGAAATTCCATAGTAATGAAACAAGCCTACCTTACAGTGTCGTGGGGATTGAGCAATGCTACAACTTCACAGAGTTGTGAAAAAGTAAATAACATGTGAAATGACAGGTATAGTGCAAAGCATTTGGAATTAAGGAATTATTATCATGACTGTATTTTCTTACTCCTAGAATCAGTGAATCTTTTACTTTTGACAGTACTAAGAAATATCATAAGAGCTGCACCATGGACCCCTATGATTCTAATTAGATTTTTTTCAAGCAGTGGTTGGTACAAAGAGATTCATTTAGTGGGTCATAAAATCTTGTGTCATTGGAAAGAGATCCCCAAGAGTTTGAGAACTACAGCTGTGAAGAAAGTAAAACACAAGTTTCTTAGGGGGCAAGGCAGTCCTTTCTTGACCATGATGCTGCAATCATGATGTTGTGTTTTGGTCCAATTATTGGGATCCTCTTATACTTATGAGTTTTTTTTGCCAGTGCAAATTGTGTTTCCTCTCATCAAACTGCTTCTGTCTATGCTGTATGCTCTTAGCAGTAACAGGAGAGTGAAACAATTGAGGCGGTAATTCAGTCCTAAACTATTAATATAACCCAAGATTCTTCCATCTGTGTCATCCAAATCATCATCTCAGTTGCCATTTTTGCTTTCTTGGGGAGGGACAGAGGGAACCTGCGTTCTGCGTACAAGATAAGTGTATAACACCTTCACTCCAAACAGATGTTTTAAACTACAGAACATGACCCTGTATCCTTGTTCACATTTGTTTGCTTTTTGATGTAAAGGGAGAATATGAATCCAAGAAATTTCACTGGGGTCTAAATATGGACATAGGATGGAATCAGCTAATTGGATGTGTAAGATGAAAAGGGAGCTGAGGGTTTACTCCCTGATAGGAAAATGTGGAGGCTGCTTTATCTGCTGTCCTATTGCCAAATTACTATCAAAGTAAGTGAATAAATGGAAGCAGGTAGAAACCCAGGGTCTATCAGGCTGCTTCTATGTGCTGGTCATTTTGTATAACTGTTTTGACACACCACAATATGGGCATTATCATCTCCATTTTATAGTTCAAGGACCTGATACTTGAAGGTGAAATGATTTGCTTAAGGTCACTCAAGCCCTTCTGCCTCAGAGCCCTCCTATTTCTACTCTGAGGGACAAGAATGTCTCACCAGAGTCCCAAAGATGCCTCACAGTTCCTCTGCCAGCATTTCTCCTGTGATCTTCTCTGAAGAGCTTTTCAACCCTGGCCACTTTATCCTCATTGTGTTCTTCTTACCACAGTGACGTGTGGAAGGAGGTACATGCTAATTTTTTCAAGACAATGAAGTTTTGTTTTTGCTCGACCCAGGCAAGCATGCATCCATCCCTCTTTCACCACCACTCCTTCTCCCCTGAAAAGGAAAAAAAAAAAAAAAAAAGGAGTAATAGATATGCAGTCTCTGAGATCCCTCTTTGATTTCCACTCTGAATTGCAGGCATTGTCCTCAGTAGTTATTATTTTTGGAGTGCCGACCAATAAAGTTCAGCATCTCCTTCATGTAAATGTAGCACTGCAACACAGAGATTTTAACTGACCTGCCCAAGGTCACACAGGAATTAGCAAAGGGGCCAGAAGTGGGGCCTAATGCTTCTAGTTCCCCATCATTGGCCGTATCAGCCCACACTGCTATTTTATGCACATTTAGTAAATATTTACAGCTTGAAATACCTTCCCAGCTGCAGTTAGGACAAGAAGTACTCTCATATATTTGTATGCATTTGTAAAACAGATGTGAGAAAACATGAACTTGAATTACTGAGCACAGTCTCTCTGATATTAAAAGCACTAGGTTAAAACCTGGGAGTGCTGAGATTATAGGCTAATATTTTGTCCTTTTCAATCTCTTGGTTGTTTCTTCCTGTTTTGTATATAAGGTGGCTTGTTTTTCATGAGTTGCATAGAATCATTAAACTGATTTAATTGATCAAATCATACCCCTACTTCCCAATAGACATTTTTACATTAAAGCATAAAACAGAGCTAATAACAGATTAGTCCTATTTTTCTTTATAATAATATTAAAATAATTGCAATATATTAATACCAAATGGACTCATTCTATTCTAATTATAAATATTCATTAGTATAAAATACTTGAGGAAAAAGAACATCAATCTAAATGAAAATTTATATTTTCAAAATGTGATTCTTTTAAACTTTGTAGTGAGTTATGTGAGACAACCCTAATTCAAATTAATTAAAGAAAGAGGAATTTTGTTGGCTCACAAAACAGGCACATCCGGAAGGGGGGGTCTAGTTCAAACAATGTCAGTGCTTTCCTTCTCTCTCCACATCTGGCCTCTGCACTATTCAGCTTTGGAGTCTAATGGTATCATTCTGCCCATCCACACCCCATGTGACAAGAAAGATAAGGGGTGTGGGAGCGGGGGCTTATCTGAACTGCTTGTTTTCAAAAAGGCAGAGAGGGGCTGGGCACCATGGCTCATGCCTGCTATTCCAGCACTTTGGAAGACTGAGGCAGGAGGATTGCTTGAGCCCAGAAGTTTGAGACCAGCCTGGGCAACATAGTGAGACTTCATCCGTACAAAAAATAAATCAAAAAATTAGCTGTTTATGGTAGTGTGCACCTGTAGTCCCAGCAACATGGGAAGCTGAGGCAGGAGGATCAATTAAGCCCATGCAGTGAGCTACGATCCCATGATTGCACTCCAGCCTGGGTGACAGAGTGAGACCCTGTCTCTCTTAAAAAATAATAATAATAAAAAATTAAAAAAGAAAAAAAAACAGAGAGGGCTACTTCCCATGACAAACATGCCAGGGAAGACTCCTGATTGACTTAGTAAACCGCCACCCCTTGGAGCAGTCCCTGTGATCAGAGAGAAATGGACTATAGTCAACTGTGAGGCTGGGTCATGTGCCCACCCTTCCTGCACGAGAGGTGGTAAGTAGGTTGGCCAATTCCCCACTGTGATTGCAGCTCCACCAGTAGAGATGGTACTCCCAGAGGAAAGGGAGTACTCATGCAAGAAGAAGAATAGAAAACCGAGCTGAGGCTGGGGACGGTGGCTCACACCTGTAATCCCAGCACTTTGGGAGGCTGAGGCGGGCAGATTGCCTGAGCTCAGGAGTTCGAGACCAGCCTGGCCAACATGGTGAAACCCCGTCTCTACTAAAATACAAAAAATTAGCCAGGTCTGGCAGCGTGCACCTGTAGTCCCAGCTACTCGGGAGACTGAGGCAGGAGAATTGCTTGAACCTAGGAGGTGGAGGGTGCAATGAGCTGAGATCCTGCCACTGTACTCCAGCCTGGGTGACAGAGACTCCATCTCAAAAAAAAAAAAAAGCCAAGCTGGACAGATAAAAACATGTTAATTATCTCAGCCCATTCCACTGGGCTTGTGAAAATCATAATTACAATAAAAATCCAATTGAGCAGGTGGTATTGGGTGCACAAGGCTAATGTGTGACTTTGAGATTTCCTCTCTTCTTCATTGTAGAGCATTATTATGGAGTACATGATTTATCGCATACTTCCTGCCCTATTGAGCTGATTTGCAATGGTTTCAGAGTGTTATTAACAAGAATATTAGTAACAAAGTGCATTGTTTTCCATCAGCTTCTGCACTGGGTGTGGGTGCTTTCCAGATCATATTTTAGGAACTCTAGGAGACCCTTTGTGAAGTAGCTGGCACACATTTCACTGTCGGGCTTTTCTGGTGATGCAGAAACACGACCCTAAGAAGGTTATGCAATCTCCCCAAAGTCCCACAGCTGGTTTGTGGCTGAGGCTGTAAACTCTCATCTTAGTGCCTGACTGTGGCAATCAGCTCTCTTCTGGGCCACCACTTGGCCCAGAGGAGGAAGATGGATGAGGGCGCTCATGTCAAACACTAGCCTAATCCATTTTTAATGGCCTTTATTTTCATCTCGTGAGGAAAATAGCATAGCCTTCCCTGGCTAAACACTAGTTCAGGAAAAGCCACAAACCAGCCCCCTGAGTCTTGTTTACAAAAATGAACCCAACCTAACTCTGCCTAGCTGGCAAAAACTGATAAACTCATGGCAGCTTCCCTGGCCATAGCCCACGGAACAAGGATCAGTATTTCTGAGTATTGTCATGCATTTTTCTTAGTTTATCATGGCCAGAAGAAGTGAAAAGCACTGTAAAAAACGAGATGAAGAAATCCTGGGAAGAAGCAATAATATGAGGAAGATATAAAAAGGAGAAGAGAAAGAGAATAGAGACTAAGAAAATTATTGTGCATGGGGGACCAAAGAGGATAGTGCAGAACCATGCGTGGATGGGGGTGGTAGCCAAGTTCCAGCAGGCAAGGGAAGCTGCCATTACTGAATCCCTGTTATGTGCCATAGGTTTTCACATCCATTTTCTCATCAAATTTAATGTGATCATCACAATATCCTTGCAAGGGATGTGTGGCCATCCTGCATTGTATAGAGAGGGCAATAGAGGATCATAGAGTCCATATAACTTGATGGATTTAAGCAGCTAAGAAGTGATGATGTTGGGGCTGAACGCAGACATTTCCAATCCCAAAGTTTATGTTCTTTCCACCCCGAACTCCCCACCACTCACACACTATTTAATGATGTCTTGTCTTAGGACAGGTTGTCTAGAAGTAGAACCTACAAAAGGATTCTTGTACATAGGATATATCTTGAGGAAGTGTTCTCAGGAGGAGGGGAGTAAGAAAGAAACCTACTAAAGAAGACCTGGAGAAACAAATGATTCCTGAAAATCTAGTTCCACTTTACATTTGATAGGAAATGTGACCAAGTTGCTGTTCCTTGTCTGTTGTCCATAGAGGCCTCTTTTCCTCTTCCTAGGATACAGATCCCAATATAATTCCAAATCTCCCTAACCTGATATGGTTCCCCATGGCATAGTTTAAAAATCCTCAAGCCAGTGTTTTTTCAAGCCAGGGAAGTGTTCTTAGCAGGAGGGCAGCAAGATAGAGCAAGGAAAATTCCAAGCAAAGATACAGCCTCAACTACCTAGCTTTAGCCTGATCCGACAGGGAACATGAATTGCACCCCAGAATTCATCCTGCCATGAGGCAAAGGAGCTGGACTTTTGTACCCTAGTCAGTCGATCATTGTCTGACTGACCCTCTTGGCTGAAGCAAGAGTGTAGGGGGTAACATCTCAAGGGAGCAGCTATTTAGCAGAAGGCAGGTGTCTGAGAAGGGAGGCAGCCATAAGCCATCAGCAGCCACATTCGCAGAAGCTAGGAGATGGGAGTCTGGGCAAGGCAACAGCAGCCACTACACATTCTGCTGTCAGCTTCCCACTGTGAGAGAAAAGGGAGGATGGGAGCCCAGAAGAGAAAGTACCACTGTCCCGGTGGTCCCTGAAAACCCCACTCTAAGTGCTGATGTCAGTTCCAAAGGCCTGGCCACCGCAGCGGCCAGCCTCAGGCAGTGGACCTCATGCTGGGGGAGGTCTCCTGATAATGCAGCCCTAGGTCTGCCCTTGGTACCATTCTGCTCCCTTCAATGACCCACCTCCCTCCACTCCAGGTCAAGATTCAATGGATTAGAAGAACCAACGGACCCAGGAGCTTTGGCCGCTCCTTCTCCACGTTCATACATTAATCCCCAACTCTTTCTCCACTCTCCTTTCTTTGCTTTTCTTCAGCAGATTTTATTTAAAATTTTCAAACATCTAACAACTATGGAATTACACCGAGTCAAGGATTCTCAAGGACTTAAAAAAAAAAATGGCTCAGGCTCCACCTCCAAAGAGACTCTGAATTGATTAGCTTGGGATTTCTTTCATGTCCCTGGGGTGACTGTTTGCAGCCAGGTTTGAGAATCACTGAATCAAGCCTTCCTCAGTCACTTTGGGCCTACATATTAGAATCACCTAGGGCATTAAAAAAATATATCCATGCTTGGGTCTCATACCCTGGAAATTCTGATCAATGGTCTTAAGTTGTGGTCTGACATCAGGGACTTCTTAAGTCTCTCGGATACTTGTAATGTGTAGCCAACATGAAAAACCACTGGCTTGAGGATTTTTTAAACTATGCCATGGGGAGGCATATCAAGTTAGGGAGATTTGGAATTATATTGGGATCAGTGTCCTAGGAAGAGGAAAAGAGGCCTCTATGGATAATAGGCAAGGAACAGCCAACTTGGTCACATTTCCTATCAAATGTAAAGTGGAACTAGATTTTCAGGAATCATTTATTTCTTCAGGTCTTCTTTAGCAGGTCTCTTTCTGCTGAAGGCCCACAGGGAAGTTCCCTTCTTCTGCCAGAAATAGTGGGTGGAAAAGGGTGTTTCGTTGTACCTGAAATTAAGCCCAGAATTAATTTACTCAGTCCAAAGAGTCCAGGCTCCTGCATTATCCCACCCCACTCCCAATCCTTCACTCTCACCAGGTAGTGGGGAAGACAAACTGTCTCCCCCTGGGTACTAAAACTGTCTCCAAGTAGCTGCATCCCTTAACTCCATGGGCCGCTTCCTCCTCCTCTATCCCTCACACACACTTCTCTATATTGACCCAGCGGTCCATAGAACTGTACTTCTGGCCCAGGAGCACTTACTGCAAGGTTCTGGCTCATTTCCCCTATTGGTTTACCTGACCGGCTTGCCCAGGTTGACCTCTGCAACCAGGTAAGCCCTGATCCACCCTGGTGGATGGTTCCCATGCCCTATCCTAGTTCTCCTTCCCAAATTCTAAAAGCTGATGCAATCGTTTCTTGATATTTGAGGTAACTCAGTTCTTTAAAATCACTGCAAACACTGAATTAGCAAATTCTGAATCATTGCTCCTAGAGGAACTACCACGTTAGCTTCCTATGATCTTCTGGTGACAACATTTTTATCAGCCAATCAATACATAAGCTTGTTTTATATGTGTTCCTATTTAAATACACCGCATCTAATATATGTTGTTGGTTCACTAACATCAAACTCATAGCCAATAGCGCTGTGATGCGTGCCTGAAGGAAGTTTCTGTAATGCGTGTATTTTCTCTGGAAGCTACATCACAGCCTTCTTGCACTTAGGAACACCAGGCGGCACTTCAGCACCATACTTGGGGCCATTTTAAACAGAAAAATCACCAAGAAAAAGCACAAAAATAAGAAAAAAGTGGCACTAGTAGACAGCAAAAAGGACACTTACATCCAGTATGAGGGCTGAAACAAGAAGGTCACCTTGTCTGAACTCTGCTCATAATGTGTGTGTCCTTTCACTCCAATTTTTGCTGCTCTGAGTATGTCCACAAATGACTGTGAAAACACCATGAATCCTGATCTGGGGGTTACAAAAAAATTTTAGCAAGTAGCTAAATTCATAACTATGAAATCCACAAATAATAGGCTCGACTGTATAAATACCCAATTCTGAGTAACAAAACATTTTAATGACTTGCTGTTAATTTGAAAGTCTCTGTTTTAAGCAGGAGCTCCTGGAATACTCTCTAGCTCAGGGTAAAGGGAAAACTTACATGGTTGTTATTCCCACCCGCATGCCCCCACCACCTTTTTTTAACTAAGAAACTATTTTCATGGGAAAATACTCATGTTTTCAACATGATTAAGTGTCTTCTTTTTTGCTGGACCAGCAAAACTTAGTAGAAAATATTAGTATAGGTACAAGGTGGAGATTTTGGCTTTTCAATGGAACAGTATTTTGGAGGAATGAGAAGAATTGATGTATTGTTGTCTTTATTGTGCATACATATAGAGGATAAAGCAGCATCACTCGTTTTAAAAATCAAACCAAGGCGTACCTGCAAGATTTTTTAAAAATAAAACCAAACAGAAGGGCTCTATCCAAGTCAGGGGTGTTGGCCTCCGCATTTTCCAGGTGACATCAGCTGGGAAGAGCTACAGTCCATCCACCCTACCACCTCTGATTACCCTAAAAATTGAACAAACACAGAGCAGGAGTGTCTTTTTTCCCATCCTTCAGGTCTGAGCCTGTCCCTTACCTCCCATTCAACTCTGTTGCTTCATCCATGGCCAAATGGCTTTGCCACTGGTTTCAAGCAGCTTTGGGCAGGGCTGCAGTTTGTGGTGCAGACAAGCCATTTGGAAGGCAGACTGCATCTTTTACAACACACTTTCTCTCCAGGTCTTGGGATGAACCCAAGCTTTGGCAGGGCCTGGGACATTTTGAAAAGAATGGGCCAAAGCAAGGACAGAAAGATCCAGGGTGAGCTCTTAGCACTGCAAGTCTGCCTCTTCGCCAGAGTCAGCCTAAACCTGGTCTGTTTCTTGGTGGTTGGGGCCTTGCAGCCATTATTCTGGTTTCTGCTGGGGACAGTTTCCAGTCCTGTTTCCAGTTCCTGGATGCATCCAGGGATGGCTGGAGACAGGGAGGAGGGACCTTTAGCCACCCCTCTATTTCAGTAGCCCCCTAATCAATCCAGACAAACATTCTAAACCTGTATATTTGCCGTGGACAGTGTCTCAAGAAGAGACTTTTTGTTTGTGGTCTGTTTTTCATATTTATTTCAATAGCTTTGGGGGTACAAGTGGTTTATGGTTACATGGATTAATTATGTAGTGATAAATTCTGATATTTTAGTGCACCCATCACCCAGGTAGTGTATATTGTACCTAATGTGTAGTTTTGAATCTCATATCCACCTCTCACCCTTTCCCTTCTGAGCCTCCATAGTCCATTATCTCGCTCTGTATGCCCTTGTGTATCCATAGCTTAGCTCCAACTTATAAGTGAGAACATACAGTATCTGGTTTTCCATTCCTGAGTTACTTCACTTAGAAAAATGGCCTCCTGCTTCGTCCAAGTCATTGTAAAAGACATTATTTCGTTTCTTTTTATGGCTGAGTAGTATTTCAGGGTATACTTGTACCACGGTTTTTAAATCCACTCATTGGTCAATGGGCACTTAGGTTGGTTCCATATCTCTGCAATTGTGAATTGTGCTGCTGTAAACATACATATGCATGTGTCTTTTTCACATAATGACTTCTTTTCCTTTGGGTAGGTACCCAACAGTGGGACTGCTGCGTCAAATGGTAGATCTACTTTTTGTTATTTAAGGAATCACCATACTGTTTTCTGTAGAGGTTGTGCTTTACATTCCAGCCAGCATTCCCCTTTTGTCACATCCACAATGCTTCTACTGTTTTTTCTGACCTCTTAATAATGGTCATTCTTGCAGGAGTAATATGGTATCTCATCATGGTTTTAATTTGCATTTCTCTGATGATTAGTGATGGTGAACATTTTTCCATGTTTCTTGGCTATTTGTATAACTTCTTTTGAGAAATGTCTATTCATGCCATTTGCCCACTTTTTGATGGGATTGTTTTTTATTGCTAATTTGTTTAAGTTCCTTGTAGATTCTGAATACTAATACTTTGTTGGATGCATAGTTTGCATATATTTTCTCCTATTCTGTGGGTTGTCTGTTTCTCCTGATGATTATTTTCAAGAAGAGTCTTACCTGCCTCTACCCTTCCAACCAAATGTCTACTGCAAAACTCTGCCCAGTAGAAATTCTCCAGATGATTTGGTGTTTAGTGGATTTAATTTTCACTCCCACTTGAAAATTTGAAGAGGCACTAAAGAAAAATGCCTTCAAGTTGGAGTGTTGTAAACCGATATCCATGATTTCCTCCTTTGGTTCTTTCCTAAATGCACTTTTTTCCTCAGAGACTTGTGAAGTCAGAATGATGTAAATCCAGGGCCCACTTGACCCAGAGCTTAGCATTCATCCCATTGAAACCCTCATCTTCAAATCTCCCAAAGGGGCATGTAGAAGGAGAACTGGCTAATGAGGAGGGTTTCTGCTCTAACTCAAGCACTTCTAGACCGTCTTTTAGGAGCAGTAAAGTCAATAGAGGGTTAGCAGGTGCTGATTCAATGCACTGTGTTAGTTAACTGAACAGATATGGCATCCATCCTCAGAGGTGTGCTGACCCAAGACTGGCCTATCTCTAAGCACATGCAAAGGAGAAAAATTACTCACCTCTGTGCATTTATTTAACAATTATTTTTCTAATTTGAATTTTCTTTTCTTTCATTTGACAGGATTCACTTTATTAGAGTTAGGGGGCATCAATTCAGAGCAGAAAATCTTGTTTTGTTGATCTGTGGTTGAGTTACTTTCAACATAAGAGCTCACCATTAGTAGGAATTCTCATTGAAATAATGTGAGAGTCAACCCAAGTTATTTGGAAGGGAATTAAACTTTCAAGATTGCTCAACCCTGTTAGAATCAGTTTACCAACACTTGACTGCGCTTTTCTTACAAATGTTAATGAGTAGTTTACATTGGGAAGGATGATAAACACATACTGAGGACCACCCTGTACCTTCAAAGGCCGTGAAAAGAGATTAAGTGAACAGGGAACCTCCAAGGTCATCAAAAACTCTAAACTCTGTTCCCATCACACAATCTAGGGAAGACTCATTAAGCGAGCTATGCTTTCCTTCTCCCTGAAACCACCGTTATCCTGTGAGACCAAGGCTGGCTACAAAGCTTGAAATGTTCTGTGAAAACCCAGTAAGTGTACCTGGGGCAAAGGAAGTTGCAGAGGACAAGAGGAACTCCTACAGAAGCGTGCAGTGCTCCCACGCCCCACTCCTGTCCAACCAAACCAAACTGGGATCCCCGGCCAATCTTTATAATACATTTTGTCAAAGGTGTATGATGAGTAAAGGTTCAGTCTTCCCAGGCTTCCCAGGCTAAACAGCAATGCTTCTAGCTTCAATTTCCATTTCAGACTCTTGGCACAGATGGGTGCATGGTGTGGTTTTTATTAGATTTCAAAAGTAAACTTAATACTCAAGAATTTGGTTTTTATGATTATAAAGCTCTTTTCTGAAACCCTTAAGAAACCCTGGAGCTTTCCTTGGATCGCAAAAGAGCTGAAGAAGAGCTCATTTCCTTCTTTTTTTTTTGGTTTGCCTATTTATGGCAAAAAGAGCAACATAAAAAAATAACTTTTGAATGAGAAGAGATGTAACTTTCTGTATTGGCTAGCTCCCAATTTTGTCAGCATTCATAAGGCTTCTGATGCCCTGCTAAGCTGTTCTCTACACTGAAGCCAGGTGATCTTTTCAAAATGCTGTTATGCCTAACACTAGCATAGTCCCTTGCTCAATGCATGCTCAGCAAAGACTTGGTAAATGAACAAATGAGGAAATGAACACTAGGTTGCAGAGAGCTAATTTCTACTTTTTAAAAGAGCTTTATTGAGTTATAATTCACATACCTAAAATTTACCCTTTTAAAGTGTACAATTCATTGTTTTGTAGTATATTTATTATATGAGGGTTATGCAACCATCACCACCATTAAATTTCAGAACATTTTTATGACCCCAAAAAGAAACTCTGGACCAATTTGTGAACTTTTTCTATTACCACCCCACCTCTGTTCAGTCCCTGAAAACTAACATATTTTCTATCTCCATAGATTTTCCTATTCTGGACATTTCTTTTAAATGGAATCATGTGACATGTGGCCTTTTGTGTCAGACTTCTTTCACTTAGCATAATAGTCTCCAGGTTCATCCATGTCACAACATATGTCAATATTCATTCCTTTTTATTGGTGAATAACATTCTGTTACATGAATATTCAACATTTTATTTATTCATTCAACAGTTGGTGGAAATTTGGGCTGTTCCCATTTCTTGCCTATTGTGAAGAATGTTGCTATGAATGTTTGTGTACACATCTTGTGTACACATGTGTAGACATGTATTTTCAGTTTTCTTGGATACACACACACACACACACACACACACACACACACACGGGGTGGAATTGCTGGGTCATATGGTAACTAACATTTTGAGACAGGACCTTGCTCTGTTACCCAGGCTGGAGTGCAGTGATGCAGTCGTGGCTTACTACAGCCTTGACCTCTCATGCTCAAGCAATCCTCCAGCCTCAGCCTCCCAAGTTTCTGGGACCACAAGTGCATGCCATCACACCCGGCTATTTTTATTTTTTATTTTTTTATTTTGTAGAGACAGGGTGTCACTATGTTGCCCAGTTTGGTGTCAAATTCCTGGGCCCAAGCAATCCTTCTGCTTTGGCCTCCCAAAGTGCTGGGATTACAGGCATGAGCCACCACACCTAGCCTCATTTAGGTTTTAATCTACATTTCCCAAATTACTAATGATGTTGAACATCTTTTCATGTGCTTATTGACCCTTTGTGTACTTTCTTTGGATTAATATCTATTCAAATCCTTTGCTTATTTTTTAACTGGCTTGTCTTTTTATTGTTGAGTTACAAGAGTTCTGTATATATTGTGAACATAAGTCCCTCATCTGATATTGATTTGCAAATATGTTCTCACATTCCATGGGTTGTCTTTTTATTTTATTGATAGTGTCCTTGGAGGCTCAAAAATGTTTAATTGTGATGAAAACCAATTTATTTTTTCTTTTGTTTGTGCTTTTCGTGTCATAGCTGAGAAACCGTTGCCTAATCCAAGGTCACAAAGATTTACTCTTATGTTTTTTCCCAAGAGTTTCACAGCTTTTGCTCTTACATTTAGGTCAATGATCCCTTTCAAGTTAGTCTGTATGTACGATGTGCCTATAAGTTTTAAAAATATCTATCACAAATATATAAATCTTTTTAAAACAATTGAATTTATTCTTTACTCTGCAAAAGAGGATTATTGTTGCAATGTTGAGCATTTCCTTAACTGAAATCATTTTCTAATGAATTCTTTTAAAATGTATGAGGATGCTTACATGTAAAAAAATTCTGGAATCTTAAATACAATACATTCTATTGAAGAATCCAGAAAATGTTTGGATATTTTAGTTAATTAATCATTGAATAAATTTTTGTGTGCCTACTGTGCACATGCAGTGCTCCAGGAGGTAGATGGTCTGCAGGACCAAATGCTGCAGAAAGGTCAAAGTGAAAGACCTCCAGGGAAAGGCCTTGGGTTTGGTGGTTGTAGATTCTGAGAACCCTAGGAGAGCATAATTTCAGCATGGTGGGAGGGTAGGCAGTGAGGGCCATGAAGTTGCACCAAAGAGACTATTTTTTGTGAAAAGGAGATGTATTAGTCCATTTTCATGCTGCTGATAAAGACACACCTAAGACTGGGTAATTTATAAAGAAAAAGAGGTTTAATGGACTCACAGTTGCATGTGGCTGGGGAGGACTCACAATCATGGCGGATGGCAAAAGACATGTCTTACATGGTGGCAGGCAAGAGAGAGGATAAGAACCAAGTGAAAGGGGTTTCCCCTTATAAAACCATCAGATCTCATGAGACTTTTTCACAACCACTAGAACAGTATGGGGGAAATTGCCCCCATGATCCAATTATCTCCCACCAGATCCCTTCCACTACATGTGGGAATTATGGGAGTTGCAATTCAAGGTGAGATTTGGGTGGGGACACAGCCAAATCACATAAGAGAGAAATAGGCTAATGATTGGAAAGGTATAAAAGAGTCATGTAAAGAGTTACTCTAAATAAAGAAAGCCTATGCATGTAGGTGATGAGTAGAGGAAGCAAGTAAGGAGGACAGACGGAAAGAGCTCAAGAAAAGGAGTCATTGAGGGCCCAGCTCTCAGAGGCAAGCAAAAGGATGGAGTTAAGAGCTTGGGTTACATGAAAACCCGGCATCACAAAAACCTATATTCTTCTGAGGAATAACTACCCTTATACAGATCTTTCAATGCAAGTTTGTATTCAAGCTAAAAGAGGTTCAAAACCTAGAACTTGAGCTCAGGTGCAGACAGACCTGGGTTTAACTTCCAGCTTTGCTACTCATTTACTGTGCAACCTTGAGCAAGCTATTTAATTGTTCTAGGCTTCAATTTCCTCTTCTATAAAATAGCAGCAATAATAGACCTACCTAATCAGGTTGCTAGTGTGAGGGTTATATGAGGACTACATATAAATCTCTTGATAGTTATAAATTCTTGGTGGTTTTAACAAAAATAAAACATAGCCATATAACTTCAAATTGAGAATTTGATTGGCTAAAATTACATTTTATACCATCATAACCCTCTTGCTACCACTAAGTCACAATATTCTTAACAAAAATCTGTGAAGAACTTATGGTTTGCATAAGAATTGTTCTTGAGTCCAGGCATGGTGGCTCACACCTGTAATCCCAACACTTTGAGAGGCCAAGGCAGGTGGATCACCTGAGCTCATGTGTTCAAGACCAGCCTGGGCAACATGGTGAAATCCTGTCTCTACCAAAAAATACAAAAAAATTAGCCAGGCATGGTAGCATCCACCTGTGGTCCCAGCTACTTGGGAAGCTGAGGTGGGTCCCAGCTACTTGGTAAACTGAGGTGGGAGGATCACTTGAGCCTGGGAGGAGGAGGTTGCAGTGAGCCAAGATCATGCCACTGTACTCCAGCCTGGGCAACAGAGTGAGACTCCATCCTAAAAAAAAAAAAAAAGAATTGCTCTCAACTCAAACGCTCTCATCCTCAGGTATAACTAAGAAGATGTTAGCCCACATATAGTCCAGCTGTACAATGTATTCAAGTGATCAGTCTAGGATTATGAATCCTGAGTGATGACATCAGCCCACCATTTTGAAATCTCTTCCAGCCCCAAGCTAGGTTAAGTTATTAAAGCTCTTTATGACTCATTTTCCCTAATCTCTGGCTACTGTAAAAGACAAACTGTTTCCACCTTTCTTGTGCAACTGTATTCACTCATTAAAACTCTCCTCCAGAAGAATAATATTTTACTTCTAAGAGAAACAATATTGTGAAAGAAAATGCTATTGGCTTCCAGTTACATAGGTCAGATTTCCAAGTCCTGTGGCAGACAATGATGTGCAATCTTTCTGGTAACACATGGGTCAGCCTCCCTCTCTTATTCTCATCTTTCCAGCAGTGAGTGTTTTCCCAATAAACACAAGCAACTGCACTGTGTTAGGGCTATCTTGTTTTTCTCAGAAGTATTTTTCATTTACACTTTTAAACCTTTTCAATCTCATGAACTTCCTCCTTTGTTATATTTACTGTATCCTGTTGTAATAAGAGGATTTGGCGTTTTTTATACCAATTTGGAAAAACTTCCTTCCTGGCATCCAGATTTTCTCTTCAGATGTCAAAATTGGAGATAATGGTCCATTGCTAGCCCTGGGGTGAGAGAGTGAGGGAGGGAACAAGGGGAGCTGTGGTCTCGCCACGCCAATCAGGTTGACACACTTCATGTGTGCTGAGTGGCCCAGTGTGTGGCAACAGAGGTTTACTGTTCACTCCTGCGACACCGGGACATTAAAATGCAAGGCTAGTGGTTTGAAAATTGTCAGTATTTCTAATCCACGCACTTTGAAAAGTCAATAGGTTTTCTAAAGAACTTAATCACTCAGAACAAAGTTGGATTTATTGCAAATGCCAAATTTCTTAATCAAAATCCACTTTTCCTGGCATATGACATACGTACATCTTTCCAAAGCAGATTCCATTCAACAGTTCCCTTCTTAGGAAACACTAAATATATGATAAATCATGTTTTTAAAAATATCTAGGGAAATAAGAGAAGCATATAACTTAGTGTAACTTGCCTATAAAAAATGTCAAGAAAATTGCTTATTAACCTTCAAAGTCCTTTTTAAATAAAACCTTAATTTCCAAAGTGGCCTCTGCACCAACATATATGAGAATTGTTTGTGCTTAAAAAAACCTATTGGCAGGTGGTGGGGTGGGTAGTGGGGGAGACCTACAGGATTGCCTATTACAACTTCTTCACTTATTAATGAGGCAACAAATCCGGTGGGGGTGAAATGAAAGGTCCAAAGCAATTTACCACTGGCTGGCACCAGACTTAGAATCCAACTCTCAAATCGGTGCCCATTTCATGTCCCTGCCTCTATCATTTGAGGTGGGGTCTGAGAAGCCAAAACATAATGAGAAACCATAATATAAACGTTTCAAAAGTAGAAACTAGATTTTGACCCATAGCCACTTCCCAGTCTCTTCATACCTTAAATTTCTGTCTGATTGTCTGATTCTGTCTAACTCTAGCAAACCAGACAACTGACTAGAGTTATATGAGTGCGACAGAGTGGACTGTAAATCCTTAGGTACAATTCACTGCAGAGGCAGTGTCCACACTGGGTATTTGGCACATCTCATTCATCCATCCATTGTTTCATTAAATGAACATTGACCGAGCGTCCATTATATGCAAGGCAGCAAGTAGGTTTTGAATCCTGCAAATTACAGAGAAAAATAAAACAGTCTCCCTGTCCTGGAGATGCTCACTTTCTAGTACTGAAGATGCACAGGCAACTAGAACCCCACAGTGAGCGTGATGCCGAAAAGGGACATCCAACTTCTCTGGGGTCCCAGAGGGCATCCCAGGCAGAGGGCACTGCACAGGGAATATAATTTGACTTGGAGAACTGCAATTCCTTCACTGCAGCTAGGGGAGGTCTTCTGAAACCTGAATATGCATACAAGTCACCTGGGGATCTTGGTGAAATGTGGATGCCATAGGTCAGGAGTGACCTCTGAAATTCTGCTGCACTAACAAGCTCCCAGGTGATGCCACCGTGCCCTGTGCACCACACTCTGAGTAATGCTCCCTGGGAGATGAAGGTGGGAACCTCAGCAAAAGCCAGTTAATAAAGTGTTTGAAAGCCATGCTATCATATTGGGATTCTCTTTGAAACTAACAGGAGTAACAAATATAATTGAATTTCTTTAAACCGATGTTGGCTTTCTAAGTTTATTGGAAGCTCAAAAGTCATTTTTGCAGGGAAGCTTTCTCATCCTTCCCTGAGTGGCAAACACATGCATACCTTGATTTAGAGCATGCTGCACTGTGAGCTAACACTGATTCACCCACTCATCAAATGCACTGGACTCTAAGCACTGGGAGGAAAGTAATGTCTTTTTTTTCCTTCATACATTTAATATAATTTTTCTTTTCTTATTATTTTTATCTTTATATATTCATGGGGTACAAGTGCAATTCTGCTACACTGATGTATTGCATTATGGTGAAATCCGGGACTTCAGTGCATCCATCAGTGGAGCAATGCACATTGTACCCATCAAGCAACTGCTTCTTGTCCACAGTCTTCAGTCATGTCTTTTAGTTTTGAATCCTCAACCCGAATGCATCCAACACCTAACACTGTGTCTGACCCATAGTTTTTTCCATAAACTTTGGTCACATTATATGTTTGCTCTAGATTAGTGGTTCTTAAATGTTAGCCTGCATCAGAATCATCTGCAGGGCTTGCTAAAACACAGATTGGTGGATCCCACTCCCAGAGTTTGTAATTCACTACACCTGGGTCGGGGCTTGAGAGTTTGCATTTATAATATGTTCACAGGTTATAATGCAAAATTATATAATGCAAAATTGTAACCTGTGAACATATCAGAAATGCAAACTCTGCAGGTGTGGGGACCACATTTTGAGAGTAGATAGATAGGTAGATAGATAAATAGACAGATGACAGATAGATAAAACACCCAGTAACTGCAAATTAATATTAATTATTTGTAGTAAAGGAACTCACCTCACTTGCTGCTGGCACAGACAGGATAAAACAGTTGTTTAACAAAAGCCACAATGTGTTTCGTTACAAACAGACCAGGCAAATGTGAGTTTAACCCTTAATCTTTTAACTCTATAAGAATATTAAAACTGCTGTTGCATTTTTGTAATCACAGTTTTTATTTGTTCTTAATTGGTAAGAACACCAGCTGACTTGCCACACCCACTGGGATGGTTATAATTAAAAAGAGACATAATAACAAGCACTGGCAAGGATGTGGAGAAAACAGAAACTTCATGCATTGCTGCTGGGTGTGTAAAACGGTGCAACCACTTTGGAAAAACAGTTTGACAGTTCATCTAAAAATTAAACATAGAATTACCATGTAACCCAGCACATTCACTCCTAAGTTTATGTCCAGTAGAATTGAAAACATTGGTTCTTGTGAAAACTTTCACATGAATATCAGAAGCATTGTTCATAGTAGCCAAAAATTGGAGAGAACCCAAAGGCTCATCAAGTGATGAACAGCTAAACAACATGTGCTGTATACCCTTACAATGGACTGTCACTCAACCATAAAAAGGAAGGCAGTACTTTTTTCTCTAACATGGATAAGCATGACCCAACACGCATGAAACTTGAAAATATGATGCTAAGAAAGAAATCTGACACAAAGGCCACATATTGCATGATTCCATTTATATAAAATGTCCAAAATAGGCAAATTCACAAAACGGAAAGCAGGTTAGTGATGGCCAGGGCTGGGAAAAGAAGGGAATGAGGGAATGGGGTATGACTGATAAAGGTATGGGATTTCTTTGGGGGATAATGAAAGTGTTCTGAAATGAAATAGTGTTTGTATATATTTTAGTATAGTCTTGTGAATAAACTAAAAACCACTAAAGTGTATGTTTTAAAGCATGAATTTTACAGTACATAAATTATATCTCAATGTAAAAAAAAAGTAAGGCCGTCTAATGTTATTTGGTGGTGCTAACATTTTCATTTTAGGGTTACACTATCTGATAAGGTAGCCACTAGCCACATGTGGCTCTTGAGCTCTTGAAACGTGACTAAAGTGAGGTCGAGTGCAGTGGCTCACACCTGTAATCCCAGCACTTTGGGAGCTGAGGCAGGAGGATCACTTGAGCCCAGGAGTTAGAGACCACCCTGCGTAACATAGCAAGACCCTGTATCTACAAAAATAAAAAATATGTATACACATAAAAAAAAAAACAAAGGGAGCTGTGCTGTGCAGGTAAAACACACCCTGGAAATCAGACCAAATTTTTTTTAAAAAGGGACATAAATATGTGAATACATGTTTAATATTGAAATGACAGTATTTTAGATATATTTAGTTAGCTAAAATACAGTATTAAAATGAACTGATTTGTTGATTTTTGCTTTTCAATGTGGCTACTGGAAAATTTAAACCTCTGTATGTGGCTTGCATTGTCATCCTATTGGCCAGCACTGCCTTCAAGGCCCTCCCCAACAGGGTGAGTGTCTTTGTAAAGAACACGAAAAGTGTGCACATCTGAGGGTTAGTGAGATGGGTGTTTTCCTTTACATACAGGGCTCTGTACCCAGGGCTTGATTAGCTCTGTTCTATTAGCAAGACTCAGCACAAGTAAACAGGCCAATTCAATGGATATTTCCAGTTTTTGTTCTTTGAGTAGAAAGCCACCTGCAAAAACAGAGCTTTGTTATCTCAAAGAGCAAGGTTCTGGGCCATTATTATTTTAGAAAGTACTTTTTGTGTCTCTGCCTGATGGACTACACAGCAAGTCATCTGAAAAAGGAATTTTTAAGGCATAATTTTTGTCCTCTTTAGAATACTTTTTTCCCAAGGCTCAAGTCCTGCATCATAACATTCTTAACCTTGACATGTATTTCTAGATATCAGTGAAAGCTGATCATAAAACTCTGCTGAAAGGAAAAATTCCTTTAAAATAAACCAAAGATAAGGATTTATTTGGTAGGCAAAGTAGTTAAGGGCAATTTGTTTAAATGGTGTAAGACTGTCTATCAGTAAGAAGCTAGGTTGTTCACTTTTAAAAATCACAGTATCTTTTGATTATAAAAACTATAGATGTTATTTTGAAAAATTTCAAAAACACCAATAAGAAAAATAAATAATCAAACACCTAACCACACTACTAGAGAAAATAATTGTTAATATATAGATATCTATCTTTCCAGGGAAAAAAGAGGTCTTGATAAGTCAAAAATTTTCTATATGGAGAAAACTGGCTCAATTTCTGTCATTGACTATTGGTTAACAAATAATAGAGCATTTACTTATCATCCAATCAGAAATAATTCTATTGGTTCTCTAAATCTTGAGAAGACAAACCCAGTTGTTACAGGTTTAGTCAATAACATCTCTGTATTACAATTTAGTGGCTGGACTGAATGTAATCCTTTTGCCTTAACTTCAACAAAACAAGAGAGACATTTACAGTGCACACATAGATGATGTGGGTGGGCATGTCTCTACATATTTTTCTTTCCTCTTCACCAACAAGGTTGTATAAAAACATTTACTGCTTTCCTATAGATTCATGTATGTGGTGTAGTATCCATGTCATGAAGCAGAAGGATGGATTATTCACTGGAGTTTTTATGGCTGCACATTCAAGTGTTTCCCCAGCTGTGTTTACAGCTTTGGGTTTCTAAGCCTCTTGAGAAGTAATCAGTTTTGATCATCTTAAATCCCAAAGTAAATTTTCTTTTCTGGATATTATCCTAGTTGCTAACACAGGTTAGTCTGGCCTATTGAACCATCTTTTACTGCTGTGACCTTCAAAAATGAAAGCTGTGGTTTTGCCCTGAGAAGAAGAAAAGGAGATTTGAAATATGACTCAGATTCTTCCCTGCAAAAGGTGAGGTCTCAAAACTCCTTTGCTCTCTTTTTTAAATTATTATTATTAGACTGGGTCTTATTTTTTGGTCATTTTACTGTGTAAGTCTGGTCTCTTCAAAACAGTGTAAGTCCCTTTAGAGCCAAGATTCTTATATGCTGCTTTTGTATTATAGTTTATATGTTTTATAACTTTCTATAGTAACCGGCACAAGCACAGACTTACATGACACACTCAGTAATACTTGTTTCTTGGCTAATGAGAAGTACAAATGATATTTAAAAGCTTTGATGATTGTAGCTTATGGGTGATTTATAGTCAGGGAACTTTTATAAATGACTATGCTTAATACTTCTTAGTTTAAACATCAGTAACCACACAGCTAGCTACATTTCAAGCCAGGGTGTTTGCTAAAAGATGAGACTCTGCCATTTACCTATGTTATCTTGGGAGAATCAAGTAACCCATCGTTGCCTCCATTTCCTTTATGGAAATCAAAATAACTAATTAACTAAATTAACTAATTAATTAAAGTGAATGACTGGCATATTGATAAGGTTTCAATAAATATTAGCTGCTGCTACTGCTGCTGCTGTTACTACTGCTGCTGTTACTACTATTATTACTACAACTACAACACTCTTGACCAATAAGCTGAGTCCACCAACAACTGGAAAGATATTCTCTTCCTCCAGGCTGGGACCCTTGAAAACTATCTACATGGAAAAGTGAGAGAACAAGAGGACACAAGCAGAGCTGCCCAGGTAGGCCAAATGAATCGGACCATTCATTCTGTGACAAATCCAAGTACTAAGAAAATGAGATAAAAGCAGCAGCAGGTGTCACATGAGATAATCTGGTCAACATATGCTGACTTCCCACCAATCATGTCCTGCTGACCCAGGCGCAGGACACTGAAGAGTAGAAATTAGATGCAGTGCCTGCCTTTGCACTTTTGTCTCCTATGAGCTTTTAAGTGTATGGTATATAGGAGTTATTTGTGTCTATGTAGGGAAGGTGTCTATCTAGGTTTCTAAGAAAAAAAGTAAAAAAGATGTCTCAATATATATAGAAAACTAGAAAAAAGATAGATACTGAATTAAAATATCCAAGCCCACAGAAACGCAAACATCACATGTTCTCACTTATTTGTGGGATCTAAAAATCAAAACAATTGAACTCATGAACACAGAGAGCAGAAGGATGGTTACAAGAGTCTTGGAAGGATGGGGGTGGTGAGGAGCAGGGAGGGCAAATGAATACAAAAAATAGTTAGAAAGAATTAGTAAGACCTGCTATTTGATAGCACAACAGGGTGACTGTAGTCAATAATAATTGTACATTTTAAAATAACTAGAATAGTATGATTGGATTGTTTATAAAAAAAAGGATAAATGCTTGAGGGGATGGATACCCCATTCTCCATGATAAGATTATTACGCATTGCATGCCTGTATCAAAACATCTCATGTACCCCATAAATATATGCACCTACTATATGCCCACTAAAATTTTTTTAAATCTAAAAATAAATGAATAAATAATTTTATGTTAAGGTAGTAAAAAAAAATCCAAGGCTCTGTATTAATAAGGCATGGTTGTATTACCAACCACTTCAAAACTCAATACCTTAAAACAACAACCTTTATTATTGTTCACAATTCTGTGGGTTGGCTAAGCTCTTCCTCTATGGGTTTTCATTCAGCTGCCTTTAGCTAGAATGTACAGAATTGCCTCACTCATGTCTGGGAGTTGGCTCTGGCGATTGGCTAGAGCCTCAGTCTTCTTCCTTAAGCCTCTCATACATGAGGGAGCTAGGCTAAGCTTCTCTACAGCATGGCAGTTTCAAGCTTCCAAGAGGGCAAGGGTGGAAGCTACGAAGCCTCTTGAATACCTAGGCTCTGGAACCCCCACAGTGCCCCAAAGCCAGCCCGGGTAGATTCACGGGAGTAAGAAATACTCCCTGCCTCCTGTTGGGAGAAGCAGCCTCACCTTGCTGAAGGAGTTACACACAGCATTCGCCAACTACTGCTGCATAAGAAACCACCCTAAAAGCGAATGGCTTACAACAACGACTTCTTGCTTCTCCATGATTTATCAGAGGCCATTATTACACTAAATCTCCCACAGCCTATTTTCTACTGTTTCAATCGTGGCATTTTTCTCCTGTGGGGCATGTGTAATTATCTCTACTGTTTCTTTCAGCAATTAATTCATTTGAAGTGTCATGACAAAACTAGGGTCAATGTTTTGAAGGAAAAGGAAAAATATATTTTATTCTCATTCTCGGTGTTCAAAGACAGATGAACAAATTTCGGAATAGCTCCAAAAGTCAACTTGGGTTAAGATGAAGAGAATACATGTTTTAGTAAAATAAAAGGGAGCCAGATTCTGAGGTCAGGCCACACCTCTGGAGTCCTCCCTGCACCTGGAGCCTCCTTTGAAGTGAAGGAAATTGCTCCACCACAAGGAGGCTGAAGGAAGCAGACAGATGTGAGCATGGAATGTAAAACTAGCAAGCATTCAGTTGACATCAAGGAGGACATGAACTCGTGAGCCATAAACAGCGTAGGCTGACCAAAGGTATCTCAAATTAGCATTCTTGGCTGCTTATTACTTTTATTAGACCCTAAAGAATTTCACAACTTAGGCAAGTCTAAAATTCTAAGACCTATGACCTTAAGAGCAATTGGTCATTTTCCTGGGTACCTGTGATGGAACTCTTCACCTTCTGGCTTTTCTGGTGTGGGTGCAGAGGAACCTGACACCCCTAGAAAATCTGCCTAACAGGCCAATTTGCTTTGCCTAGAAAGGTTAGTGTGGGGGTCACTTCACAAAAGGAAGTATGGATGAGAAGGGATAGAGGTAGAGATCCCAAAGGGATATCCATTTCCAGAAGAATCTTGGAGGCTTTCTGAGTGCTGTTTGTGAGATGAAATGGTGTGTCATGGGAGGGGAAGTCTTAGAATAAGCCCCAGAGTCAGTAGTTCTGGAAGTAAATCTGGAAGCCCCAGAGTCAGTAATTCTTTCCTGGAGAGTATGTAGGGACAGGGTGGCAAATGGAACAGCACACTTTCCTGAAAAAGCATCTACAATGGACTTAAATCAACAAACATAAAACAACCCCATTAAAAAGTGAGCAAAGGACATGAACAGACACTTCTCAAAAGAAGACATGCATGCAGCCAACAATTGTGTGAAAAGCTCATCATCACTGATCATTAGAGAAATGCAAATCAAAACCACAATAAGATACCATCTCACACCAGTCAGAACGGCTATTATCAAAAAGTCAAAAAATAACAGATGCTGGTGAGGTTGTGGAGAAAAAGGAATGCTTTTACACCCCATTGGTGGGAATGTAAATTAGTTCAACCATTGTGGAAGACAGTGTGGCGATTGCTCAAAGACCTAGAGACAGAAATACCATTAAACCCAGCAATCCCATTACTGGGTATATACCCAAAGGAATATAAATCATTCTATTATAAAGACACATACACCCATATATTCAGTGCAGTGCTATTCACAATAGCAAAGACATGGAATCAACCTAAATACCCATCAATCATAGACTGGATAAAGAAAATGTGGCATATATACGCCATGGAATACTATGCAGCCATGAAAAAGAATTAGATCATGTCTTTTGTGGGAATATGGGTGGAGCTGGAGGCCATTATCCTTAGCAAGGTAACACAGGAACAGAAAACCAAATACCGCATTGGAACAATGCACACTGGGGCTTACTGGAGGGTGGGGGGTGGAGGACGGAGAGGATCAGGAAAAATAACAAATATGGATACTAGGCTTAATACCTGGGTGTTGAAATAATCTGTACAACTAAACCCCATGACACATGTTTACTATGTAATGAAACTGCATATCCTGCACAGGTACCCCTGAACTTCAAAGTTAAAAAAAAAAAATTCCTGGAAAGCAGGAGGTTATCTGTGAAACAGAAACCCTCAAACTGGCAAGGTGATTTCTTCATGTATGGAAACACACATTCATATATTTTCATAAATGCATGCGTGGGATCAATTTAAACATACGTTCATGTGTACAGTTATGTGTAGGGGGTCTTTTTATTCCTTTTCATTTTTTGGCTTGGTGCTTCCTCTTCTCTTCCACACATATAAATTCTCCACCCACCCACTTACCCAGAAAGCCCATATTAATAATCTAGTATGTGTCTTTCCTATTTTTACTCATGGCTATATAATCATAGGTAGACATACACATGCACATACACACACAGGGGCTTTTGTTTTACAAAAATAAAACCATAGCATATACTTTTCACTGCATTGTGCTTTACTCATTCAACGATATCCTTTAAAATTCTTCCTGTCAACTAGCACAACTAATTTCTTCTTTTTTATTTTTTTGAAATGGGGTCTCAATCTGTCAACCAGGCTGGAGTGCAGTGATACGACCACAGATCACTGCAGCCTCAAACTCCTGGACTCAGGCAATCCTCCCAGCTCAGCCTCCTGAGTAGCTGGGAGTACAGACTAGCACTGCCATACCCAATATAGCAAGACCCCATCTCTACAAAAAAAAAAAACACACAAAAATTAGCTGGCATACCATACCCAGCTGATTTTTGTATTTTTTTGTAGAGACAGGGTCTCGCTATATTGCCCAGGCCAGTTTCGAACTCCTAGGCTCAAGCAATTCTCCTGCCTCAGCCTCCCGAAGTGCTGGGATTACAAGCGTTAATTTATTCTTAATGACTGTATTTTTCCATCCTATGGATATGCCATAATTTATTCAGCTATCCCCCATTACAGAAAACACTTAGCTTTTATAATTTGCAAAAACAAAACAAAGTAAAAGAAGCAAGCTAAAACACCTTGTGTATGAATCTTTATATTCTGGTGGCTTTGCTTCTATTAGAGTCTGAGGAAGGAATTGCTGGCCTAAAGACTGTCTGTATTTTAAATTGTAATAGATAGTGCCATGCTGCTCCTGCAAGAGGTATTTCCATTCTACCTAAGCTGTATGAAAGTTCTCCCTTACCTACTATCCTGCCAGCAATAAGTGTTACAAATCTTTACAATTTTAGACAATCTGGTGGGTATAAAGTCATATCTTATTGTTTGTTCAATTTGTACTCCCCTCACTTTTGGTAAATTTGAGGATATTTCCAAGTTTCTCAACCCTTCGGATGTGCTTTTCTGTATATTGCCCATTCATATCTTTTGTCAATTTTCCTATTGGTTTGTTCTTGTTTTTCTTGCCAAATCATAACAAATCTTTGTATATTATAAAAATGATAACTAGTGTTCACACTATATAGATTTCTTCAAATCTACCATGGTCTACTGCATTTTTATATTATCTTTGCCTGAAAAGTTATACTGTTTTCAGTCAAATACAGCTATCTTTACTCTCAGAGCTTTTGGCTTCTCAGTTTTTATTGGGAGGGTTTGTCCTGCCCCCATTATATAACAGTACATATAATCCACTAGATTTCTTGGTAAGAGCTTTGGTTTACTTTACCTTTTATAGTTTTCATTCATTTATTTGTAGTGTATCCTTGAGTGTGCAATAAAATTGAGATCCAGTAGGACACTGATTTGAAGATTAGGTTGGTGCAAAAGTAATTGCAGTTTTGCAATTTTAGTGGCAAAAACCACAATTACTTTTGCCCCAACCTAATACGATGGGTTTATAGACGGTTCTAGTAACTAGCAAGGATGTCCCTTACTCCATCTCTACTTATTTTTTCTAAATTACTTGTATTTTCTTTGATATTTATTTTTCTCTAGAAACTTTAAGATCACTTTATCCAATTACCAAAAACAACAAACAAACCCGAAATACCCACTTTGTTGTGATTTTTAGTAAAACACACCACACACATAATCAATTTGTAGAATTTAATATCTTTATGGCATTGAATTTTCCTATCCAAGAAAATGGCACATCTTTCCATTTCTTCATTTCTCCTTTTGCATATTTTAGTATAACTTTGTTGCGCATTTTCTTTTTTTGTTATCCTAAGTATTTCATAGAGGTTGGTTTTTCACTATTTTAGACTTTTTTTTTCATTCCTTTTCTTAGTCCTAGAGCACAAAAAAGCTAATGGTATTTTTGCCTATTTGTAGATCCACCTATTTTATCAAATTCTATTCTTAATTCTAGAAGACTTTTATTAGATTCCTTTGGGTTTTCTAGGTTTACAATCATATCATTTGCAAAAATAGACAGTTTTACCTCTTTTTTGCCCAATGTTTATTCCAGTTTTAAAATTTGCTACCATCAAGTTTCATATCGTATTCTCTTGTAATACTTTCAGTCACTATAGTCTTCTTTCTGCTTTCTGATCTTTTATAATTTTGCATTTCCTCATTTTTAAAAATCAAACTTGTTATAGACATGTATAGAGTTTAGATGTTTTTATATAACAAGTTTAAATTTATTTATATATCCTATTACTTATTTTGCCTTCTATTTCAGTAATTTAAGCTTTTGCCTTTATTTATCTCCTTTATTCTTATTCTAATTTCTTAGAATGAAGATTTGGTTTATTTCTTTTTTTTTTTTTTTTTTTTTTTTCCTCTTTGAGACAGGAGTCTTGCTCTGTCGCCCAGGCTGGAGTACAGTGGTGCGATCTCGGCTCACTGCAAGCTCCGCCTCCCGGGTTCACGCCATTCTCCTGCCTCAGCCTCCCGAGCAGCTGGGACTACAGGTGCCCACCACCACGCCTGGCTAATTTTTTTGTATTTTTAGTAGAGACAGGGTTTCACCGTGTTAGCCAGGATGGTCTCGATCTCCTGACCTCGTGATCCTCCCACCTCGGCCTCCCAAAGTGCTGGGATTACAGGCTTGAGCCACCGCAGCATTTTAACTACAAAATTTTTCATATATAGTTTTCACAGAATCCTACAGTATGTTATAAAGTTCGACCTTTCATGGCTTTTAAGATGGTCAATAATTTCCCTTTCAACTTTTGGAACCAATGATTTTCTAAGTATTTTTAAATTTTCAAGTAGTCAACTTTTTGTTACCTTTTGATAATTTTTTCTTATTTATTGAATTATGATCAGATAATGTTAACTATAAAATCATTACTCTGAATTTGCTCAAGTTTTCTTTGTAGTCAGGTACCTGATCAGTCTCTATAAATGTTCTGTGGACATATGAAAAACAATAAAAATACTTTAGATCAGGAATATGGAGGTTTATTTATTTACTGTGTTGGGAAGCAGCGTGACACAGAGGTTAAAAGTAAAGACTTTAGAGAAAATGTCCATTTTCAAATCTTGACTTTACCATTTCACCTTGAGCACACTTATAAAATGTGAACAATAACAGTGTCTAACTCACATGGTTGTGAGCATTAAATGATTTACTATTCATAAAGTATTTATAATAAAAATTATATGCTATATAGTTATATATAATGCTATCTAAATTACATGATTTATTTATATAGCATTATGTAGAAATTTTATATTGATGTTATTTATATTTTATATTTAAATAATATATTATATATAATATATAATAGTATATTATATATTGTACTATATATTATAATAGTACTATAATAGTATTATAATAGTACTATAATAGTATAATAGTACTATAATAGTATTATAAATAGTATAATTATATATACTATTTATAACATATAGTATAACATATAATATATAATTATATATACTATATATTATTTTATATATTATTTATACATAAATTATAAATTTATGAATTTTAAATGCTATAAAATTTCCGTATAAATAAAAATATGTCAATTCCTTTTTTCTTTCTACAGAACTTTCCAATACAGTTCAAAGAGATATATTTAGCTAATATTAGTTTTTTGGTGTTTTTGGCAATGGTTTATGGGTTAAAACATATTGTTCTGGTACTATATTCTTTTTAATTAAATTTTAAATTTTTAAAGTGATATATTTTAAAACATAGTTCTTAAACACTTTTTTCTCTTTAGATTTCCTTTTTTTTTACTTTTAGTTTAGGTTCAGGGGTACATGTGCATATTTGTTACATAGGTAAATTGCATGTCACATGGGTTTTGTATACAGATGATTTTCCCAGCCAGGTAATAAACATACGGAGTCCTTTCCCCATTGCTTGTTTTTGTCAACTTTGTTGAGCATCAGATAGTTGTAGGAGTGAAGCATTATTTCTGGCTCTCTATTCTGTTCTGTTGGTCTATGTGTCTGTTTTTGTACCAGTACCACGCTGTTTTGGTTATTGTAGCCTTGTAGTATGGTTTGAAGTTGCGTATTCCGATTCTCACCCTCCTCCCTTTCTCCACCCTCATATAGGCCTTGATGTCTGTTGTTCCCTTCTTTGTGTACACACGTACTCAATATTTAGCTTCCACTTATAAGTGAGAATGTGTGGTATTTGGTTTTCTGTTCTTGTATTAGTCACTTAGGATAATCGCCTCCAGCTCTCTCCATGTTGTTGCAAAGAACATGATCTCATTCTTTTTATGGCTGCATAGTATTCTGTGGTGAATATGCACCACATTTTTTTTATCCATTCTACCGTTGATGGGCATTTAGGTTGTTTCCTTGTCTTTGTTACTGTGAACAGTGCTGAAATTAACATACATGTGCGTGTCTTTGTGGTAGAAAAATTTATATTCCTTCTGGTATATACCCAAAAATGGGATTGTTGGGTCGAATGGTAATCCTGCTTTGAATTCTGTGAGAAATCTCCACACTGCTTTCCACGGTGGCTGAACTAATTTACCTTCCCACCAGCAGTGTATAAGCGTTTACTTTTCTCCACAACCTTACCAGCTTCTGCTATTTTTGACTTTTTACTAATAGCCATTCTGACTGGTGTGAGATGGTATCACATTGTGGCTTTGATTTGCATTTCTCTGTAATCAGTGATGTTGAACAATTTTTCATGTGATTGTTGACTGCTTGTATGTCTTCTTTTAAAAAGTGCATGTTCATTTATTTTGCCTACTTTTTAATGTGGTTGTTTTTTACTTGTTGTTTTGTCAAAGTTCCTCATAGATTCTGGATATTAGACATTTGTAGGATGCACAGTTTACAAATATTTTCTCCCATACTGTAGGCTGTCTGTTTACTCTGTTGATCACTTCTTTTGCTGTGTAGATGCTCATTAGTTTAACTAGGTCCCATGTGTCAATTTTTGTTTTTGTTGCAATTGCTTACGGCATCTTCTTAATGAAATCTTTGCCATACCCTGTGTCCAGAATGGCATTTCCTAGGTTTTCTTCCAGGTTTTTTAAAGTTTTAGGTTTTATATTTAAGCTCTTAATTCATCTTGAGTTGATTTTTGTATATGGTGTAAGAAATGGGTACTGTTTCAATCTTCCGCATCTGGCTAGCCAGTTATCCCAGCACCATTTTTTGAATAGGGAGTCCTTTCCCCATTGCTTGTTTTTGTTGACTTTGTTGAAGATCAGATGGTTTTAAATGTGCAACATTACTTCTGGGCTGTCTGTTCTGTTGGTCTATGTGTCTGTTTTTGTACCAGTACCATGCTGTTTGGTTATTATGGCCTTGTACTATAGTTTGAAGTTGGGTAATATGATGCCTCCAGCTTTGTTCTTTTTGCTTAGGATTGCCTTGGCTATTTGGGCTCTTTTTTAGTTCCCTGTGAATTTTAAAATAAATCACCATTAGCTTTTTCTAATGCTGTGAAGAATGTCATTAGTAGTTTGATAGGAATAACATTGAATCTGTAAACTGCTTTGGGCAGTATGGCCATTTTAACAATATTGATTCTTCCTATCTATGAACATGGAATGCTTTTCCATTTGTTTGTGTCATCTCTGATTTCTTTGAGCAATGTTTTGTAATTCTCATTGTAGAGATTGTTCCCCTCCCTGGTTAGCTATATTCCTAGGTATTTTATCTTTTCGTGACCATCGTGAATGAGATTGCATTCTCAATTTGGCTCTCAGCTTGGATGTCATTGGTGTATACAAAATGCTAGTGATTTTTGTACATTGATTTTGTACCCTGAAACTTTGCTAAGTTGTTTATCAGATCAGTGAGCTTTTAGGCAAAGACTATGGAATTTTCTAGGTGTAGAATCATATCATCTGCAAACAGGGATAGTTCGACTTCCTCTCTTTCTATTTGGATGCCTTTTCTTTCTTTCTTTCTCTTGCCTGACTGCTCTAGCCAGGACTTCCAGTACTGTGTTGAATAGGAGTGGTGAGAGAAGGCATCCTTGTCTTGTGCAGGTTTTCAAACGGAATGCTTCCAGTTTATGCCCATTCAGTATGATGTTGACTGTGGGTTTGTAATAGGTGGCTATTATTATTTTGAAGTATGTTCCTTCAATGCCCAGTTTGTTGAGGGTTTTTAACATGAAGGGATGTTGAATTTTATCAGAAGCCTTTTCTGCACCTATTGAGATAATCATGAGGGTTTTTGTCTTTAGTTATGTTTATGTGATGAATTACATTTCTTGATTTGTGTATGTTGAAGCAACCTTGCATCCCAGGGATGAAGCCTACTTGATCATGGTAGATAAGCTTTTTGATCTGCTGCTAGATTCAGTTTGCCAGTATTTTATTGAGGATTTTTGCATTGATGTTCATCAAAGATATTGGCCTGAAGTTTTCTTTTTTTATTGTATCTCTGCCAGGTTTTGATATCAGGATGATACCAAATAGAATGAGTTAGGGAGTCCCTCCTTTAATTTTTTGGAATAGTTTCAGTGGGAGTGGTACCAGCTCTTCTTTATACATCCAGTAGAATTTGGCTGTGAATCTGTCTTGTTCTGTTTTTTTTGTTTGTTTTTTGTTTGTTTGTTTGTTTTTTCTGGTTGGTAGGCTTTTTGTTACTGATTCAGTTTCAGAACTCATTACTGGTCTGCTCAGGGATTCAATTTCTTCTTGGTTCAATCTTGGGAGGTTGTATGTTTCCAGGGATTTAGCCATTTCCTCTAGGTTTCCTAGCTTGTGTGCATAGAGGTGTTCATAATAATTTCTGAGGGTTTTTTATATTTCTGTGGGGTCAGTGATAATATCCCCTTTGTCATTTCTGATTGTGTTTATTTGGAACTTCTCCCTTTTTTTCTTTATTAGTCTACCTAGTGGTCTATCTATCTTTCAAAACAGAAACTTCTGGATGTGTTGGGTTTGTGTATGGTTTTTCCCAGTTTCCTTCGGTTCAGCTCTGATTTTGATTATTTCCTGTCTTCTGCTAACTGTGTGTTGGTTTGCTCTTGTTTATCTAGTTCCTCCACTTGTGATAAAGACAAGGAATGATAAGAATTGGCAAGGGTATAATGGTTCCTTAAAAAAATAAAAATAGAACTACCACATGACCCAGCAATCCCTCTTCTGGGAAATGGAATCACCAGCTGATATCTGGTGATTGCTGCATTCCCATGTTGTTGATTGCAGCATGATTCATAATAGCCAAGCTATGAAAACAACCAAAGTGTCCATTGATAGATGATGGATAAAGAGATTATAGTTCATATGTACAATGGAATATTATTCAGCTGTTAAAAAGGAGATCCTCTCATTTGTGACAACATGGAGGAACCTAGAGGACATTGTGCTAGGTAAAATAAGTCAGACAAGAAAAATACTGCATGATTTCACTTATATATGGAATTTAAAAAAAAACATGAATACAGAGAAACAGAGTATAATGATGGTTACCAGGTGTGGGGGTGAGAGGACAGGGTTATGTAGGCCAAGGATACAAAGTTGTAGTTATATAGAGTGGATAAGTCTAGAGATCTAAAGTACAGCATGCAGACTATAGTTACAAATATTGTATTGTATACTGGAAATTTACTGGGAACATATTTAGGTACTTTACCCCCCACCCCCATACACGCATACACAAGGTAGTTACCATGTAAGATGATGCATACGTTAATTTGCTTGACTAGTAATCACTTTAATAAAATATACATCAAAACATCACATTATACAGCTTAAATTTGTACAATGTTTAAAGAAGATAATACACTAAAATTTCTTTTTAAGTATTTTAATCATCTGTTGCAGTAGATTGTATTTTCCAAAATGGCTACCATACAACACAATTCCCATTCCACGTGCTCTTCAATGTGACTTTGCCAGTCCCCATCCAGAGGTAGAATCTATTTCTCCATCCCTTTTCATCTGGGTGGGCCTTGTAACTCCTTTGACCACGAGAACATGGGAGAAGTGGTGCAATGCCAGTTCTAGGCATAGCCCTTAACTGAGCTGGCAGCTTCCACTTCACTATGCTAATGCGGACTCCAAGTCTTGCTATGGTTTTGTAATCCAGGTGTCCTGTAATTCCCTGGTGACTTTGCAAATCACCCGGGTTGTGAGGAGTGATGCTGTTTCATCACTCATTTACATTTTACTTGCCCTGGAATTCTATACATATACAGCTTCATGTTTCCAGTTTTCTGCCCCTGCAGCCTCTTTTCTTGAGAAAGGTGGCCTGTGACCTGTCTTCCCCACCCAAGAGGCTCAGCTCCAATCCAAACACAAGCACAAATCCTTAGTCTTAGAAATATACCTTCTAGTTTATTATATGAGAAACAAATTAGTCTGTCTCTGACTTTGGACTGATATTCATAATTCATTTTTGGTTGCAAGAAACAAATGAAGAAACAAATGAATTGAGCCTAAGAATATTCCAGATATCAGATATCCCCCTGCACAGCCTTTGGACATCTAGTTAAACCTGGCCTGAATGCCAGTACCACAACCCATAAGAATTCGGAGCCCTCATTATAATTTCTGTAAGTTCCTGGGCTACTTCCTCTTGCTTCTTCCTGCATCCATAATCCCACATTGGCATAGGCTCTGCCAGTTCTGCTTTTTATCCACCTGGCTTTTAAGTCTAGAGAATTCATCACTTTTCTCCAAACATTCCCTTTGCCCCAAGCATTTGTGAGTATAAGGACTTGAATAACAGGTCACTTCTCTTTGGTCTCAGTTCATTTTTAACTCAAACATTCTCTATCCAGCTTAAGGAGAACATATTATGCTTGTGATAAATGAATATACAAGCTTTAGGTGCTAATATATTTCTAGTGGGGCAGCAGGGAAAGAGTAATACAAATTGTCTTCTATGAAGGGTAGAACAAAAATCAGCAGTTTGGCAACTTCGAATTGTCATCAATTTGATTAAATCACCCTCCATCCCACTACCATCTACAGGAATTATTAATAGATACGGTGACCTTAGGTTGCGGTGGAATGACTATCAGAAATCAATTGCTTTCCATTTATGAAACCATCACCAAATATTCTAGGCAATATGATAGCCCATGTAACAGTAGGTGGTTTTCAAAATATTTAATAATTGGTATAGCATAAAATATTTAATAATCAGTAGAGGCACCAACCTATCAGAACAGACTCTGACCAGTCAGAACAGATGTCAGGAGTCAATTGCTGGTACAGCCCCGATATAGTCTGGATATTTGTCCCCACCCAAATCTCATGTTGAATTGTAATCTCCAGTGTCGGAGTTGGGGCCTGGTGGGAGGTGATTAGATCATGGGGGCAGATTTCTCATGAATGATTTAGCACCATCCCCAAGGTACTGTCCTCGCAATAGTGAGTTCTTGCAAGACATGGTTTAAAACCTCTCCCCGCGCCTCTCTTGCTCCTGCTCTTGCTATGTGATACATGGGTTCCCCTTTGCCTTCTGCCATGATTGGAAGCTTCCTGAGGCCTCATCAGAAGCTGAGCAGATGCCAGGCATCATCCTTTACAGCCTGCAGAATCATGAAGCAATTAAACCTCTTTTATTAATTAAGCAGTCACAGATATTTCCTTATACCAATGCAAGAACGGCCTAACACAAGCTCCATGGTGGACACCAGCTGCACATCCACCCTGCCTATAACCCAGCTCTGCTAATTCACATCACTTTTTACCCCAATCCTTTTCTCTTTCTCTTCCCAAATTGATTTTGTCCATTTGTGTGTTTATTTAATGAAGATGTTATTGAGTTTCCCCATGAGCTAGGAACCATGAATATGAAAATGAGTAGGTCCTCAAATGCAGTGAGGAGTCGGCTCCCAAGGAAGCCCTGCAACCACCCTGGAGTCCTCCATGGCCCCACGGCCAGCACAACCAGGGCTGATTTATTTGCTGCCTTAATACAGTGACACTGTGGTGCTCTGGATCCTGGAAAACTGCTTTCCATGATTATTAGAAACTTTGCCAATCTGAGCATTGATTTTAGAATTTTAGACTTGAAAGGGATCTTTTTAGGGATGAAGGAACTGAGGCCCAGAAAGGTCATAAGATGTCCATGAAACTCATTGTCTCTGCACTTTTGTCCTTGCCTTTTCTAGCTTCAAAAGTGGTCTCAGAGCTTCATATCTACTGTCAGTGCTAAGGCAAACTTGAAAACAGAAGAATTTTTTCAAGGCTTTGAAATTTCTATGCTTTCAGGTATATTTGGCTTGTTTTAAAATAGAGTAAAATGATATGTCATGGATGTACAGACTTTCTGTTTCCTTCACACTGAGCCCAATCCAGGTGATCAGACTGAAGCCTTGTGAACTATCACCCAACACGTGTTTTTCATTCCTTGAAACAATATCCTGATTGCCTTCCCTTGACTTGGGTCCTGTGGACTCCATTCCCCATCTCCTCAGCTACTTCATTAGTTTAGTCACCACGTGTAAAGGCCATTCAAGTGCCCTCACAGACCCCCCATTATAGGAGGTGTCACTGACAAAGGACTCAAGTGGCTGCACTCTAAAAGCCACCCCTGCATTTGCAGCAAGCCACCCTTCAAGGTGCAGCTCCTGGTCAGTGACAGAGTGACTGAGTGCTGCAGGACTCTAAGACAGGCTTGTTCCTGAAAGTTGGGATTACTCTGACAGCTGACGTTGGCCCAGGTACAGTTCCACCTAACCTTCCCTCCTCTCCTTCACTGGTGTCAGATCGGATGGTGGTCTGACAGCTCTCCCAGCATTTCTCAGCCTCCATCCCCTGTTGCTCACACAGGTATTTTCCCTAATCAAGTCCCTGAATATTTAATTTGGTCTTGGCATCTGTTGCTTGCAGGACCTAGAATAGATGGTGATGTCAAGGTCACAGATTTGGATCCATCCCCTTATCACTTCGGAGAGTAACTTCATTTTCACTACCTTGGGTTTCTGCACAGACAGATCCTAGTTTCTATTTCTCACTCTGTCCCTATTTCTATCACACCAGTAGAACCATAAGGCTAACTGACAAGAAGCCATTTTTGATGTTTTATGAAATTTCATGGGATCATTTCCAGGGGAGGACAATGGTGCTGACTGGAGAAGTCAGTCACGTGAGCAGGGGTGAGGAGGGTTGGTGGTATAGATTCTACAGAATGGGGTGGTATGCAGGAGAGGGGATGCAGGGCAGGGAGAAACAGCAGTAACCAGTTTGGAGAGTTTGACTTTGAGATGACTGGCAGCTTCAGAGTGACCTGCAGTGACCCCTGGCATGTGGTTCCTTATTCCTTTATCCTGGAGAAGATGCCATCTTGAGATGAGTTGAAAGTAGAGCTGGAGCCTCATAGATCTCCTAGCTTCGAATTCAGATGAGTTGGTGTGTGCAGCTGCCTCTAGGGGGCACAGATGAGGAGGGGACATACCTAGCACAGCTGCTGTCTCTTCTGCCAAACCCCCGCAGCCACATGGCATTGAGGAGTTAGCATCCCAGGGGACAATGGGCTTGCTGCCAGGCTCACGCAGTTGTCACAGCTGCTGCGAGTTTATGGGCAGGTGGCCAGAACGCGAACAGTGTTGGTCCAGGTGCAGTCTAATCACTTAGAAGGACTGGCCATCGTGGCAAGACACTTAGTGAGAGTCACCCAATGTGGGGGTGCGAGCATACCCATGGCAGAACTTGTCAAAGCTGCATTTCCTGTCCACCTCCTGGGCAGACTCAGCGAAAGTGGGAGAGGGGTGGACCATGCCACTTCAGGGGGACAGCCACAACTGGAAGGACCAGTCTGGCCACCCTGGGCTGATGGCTGGCACTGATATGGACAAAGACTCAAATTAAGACATCACAAACAAGGAACTTAGGGATCCCCGGTCTAGTTAATAACACTTCTCCTAACTCCTAAACCTCCATATTCATAAAACTGAGTGGAATAGATTTAAATACAAAATGCAAGCCTCTTCTCAGATATTTTCCTTCCCTCCCTGCCCCCCCTCCCTTTCTTTCTTTCTTTCTTGCAGAATCTTCCTCTGTCCCCCAGGCTGGAGTGCAGTGGTGCCATCTTGGCTCACTGCAACCTCGGCCTCCCGGGTTCAAGTGATTCTCCTGCTTCAGCCTCCTGAGTAGCTGGGATTACAGGCGCCCACTGCCACGCCTGGCTAAATTTTGTATTTTTAGTAGAGATGGGGTTTCATTAGCCAGGTGTGGTGGTGGGCACCTGTAATCCCAGCTACTCAGGAGGCTGAGGCAGGAAAATCGCTTGAACCCAGGAGCTGGAGGTTGCAGTGAGCCAAGATTGCACCACTGCACTCCAGCCTTGTCAACAGAGCGAGACTCTGTCTCAAAAATTGAAAAAATAAAAATAAAAATAAAAAAACAGAGGCCGCCCATCCAGGTTCATGTCCAAGTTAAAAAGGGGTGTCTTCACATGCTCGTGATTTGAGAAAAGTCAAATGAACTTCCCCTATTATTATATTGAGACCCTGTTAGTCGGAATCTGACTGAGAGTCCTTCTCTCTGGTAATAGTGAGTGGTTTTCATGATATTCTCTTTCTTGTATTCTTTAATTTAAGATAAATAAAGGGATGCGCTCCTTGGCCATAATCCGTGTTTTTGAGGGCCTGCCCTTTCTTGGAAGCAAAAGTTCCTGGGAAGGAAAACGCTTTCCCACCTAGAAAGTTGGCTTCTCCTGTGCTTCTCGTACCTGAGTAGGCCAGCAAAACAATTCTCCTCTGGCTTTTGCCTTTCCCACTCCATTCCCTACTAGGACTTTTTTTTGTGTGCATGTGTCCTCGAGTCACTTTATGTTACTAGTTATTATGAATTTTCAACCCCTTTGGGAAAAAGTTTGAAGAATTTGGGCTCTTAGAGGACAGAGTACTCTATTGGACAGCATAAAAAACAGCAAGTGCGTGGAGGAGTGATGTGAGGAAAATAGTAATTTGCTCCTATCCACTGAGCACTGACTATATAAAAATAGAATTAACAGGGATTTAAATAATACAACACTTAAAAAGCATATGGTATTGGGGAGTGGGGCCTTTTTAAAAAGGTTACTGAGCTGCCAACTCTACCTTAAAGGAATTTTAAATTCATCTAAACAGCTACAGATGTTACTGTCACCTGCTGAGCACAGATCTTTTTCAAGTTCTTCCCAAGGTGCAATGCCAGCCAGCCCTGACTGTGGGCACAAAACTGAGACCATATCTGAAATATACATAGTCTTTCTACCCACTCAGAGCAGCTGCCTCTACATTTGTGCAAATTCTAAAGCTATAAGAGGTATAGGTTTTCTCGGGTGACATACATAGAATCTGAAAGTGTGCTTCAGTCTTGGTTCCCATGAGCCTCCTCTGCCTGGCCCTTCATGGATAAGAGCCAAGATAAGGCTGTGGGGGACCTGGGAAAATCATGGGCTCTATAGTCAACTGGCACTGTTACAGGAAAGGGGTCCCGATCCAGACCCCAAGAGAGGGTTCTTGGATCTTGTGCAAGAAAGAGTTCAGGATGAGTCCACAGAGTAAAGTGAAAGCAAGTTTATTAAGAAAGTAGAGGAATAAAAGAACGGCTACTCAATAGACAGAGCAGGCCCAAGGGCTGCTGGTTGCCCATTTTTATGGTTATTTCTTGATATATGCTAAATAAGGGGTGGATTATTCAGGCCTCCCCTTTTTAGACCATATAGGGTAACTTCCTGATGTTGCCATGGCATTTATAAACCATCATGGCACTAATGGGAGTGTAGCAGTGAGGACGACCAGAGGTTACTCACATAGCCATCTTGGTTTTGGTGGGTTTTAGCTGGCTTCTTTACTGCAACCTGTTTTATCAGCAAAGTCTTTCTGACCTGTGTCTTGTGCCAATCTTTTATCTCATCCTGTGACTTAGAATGCCATAACTGTCTGGGAATGCAGCCCAATAGGTCTCAGCCTTATTTTACCCACCCCCTATTCAAGATGAATTGCCCTGGTTCACATGCCACTCAAATGCTAGCTCTGCAAACTCAGGAAAGTACTTTATAATAACTTGGAGCCTTAAAATTAGAAGAAACAATCTGGCCTGCTGCCTCATGTAACTGCATCTGTAACAATCCTCTGTTAAGCAATTTCTACCTTACACTTTAATTGTTTGTCCTTAGCTCTGCTTCCTTATTGACTCTAAGTTCCTCAAATGCAGAGATTCTTTCCATCTTTGTCATATTGAAGGTGCTTAATAAATTTGGTGTATAAATGAGTGAATGAATTAATGTCTTCATTATTGTGAATTATTGTGAAAATTAAATGTGATAAAGTTAGCTCCCTTCCCAAAGTGTACAGGCTTTGACTCTCAAGAGAACGAAGAGATGACTCAAGATGTAACTTAACAATGAGTAATCCCTCCCTTCCTCCATTTCTTCCCTTGACTTACATTCATCTTTAGTTCTCTAAACTAATATTTATCAAAGGCCTCCTATGTTTCTTCCAGATACCAGGCTAAGTCCTGAGAGAACGTGGAAAGTCACATTCCTTTCCTCGCTGTCTAGAGAGGAAACAGTCTTTAAAAATTACAGTCAGGGCCAGGTGCAGTGGCTCACACCTCTAGTCCTACCATTTTGGGAGGCCAAGGCAGGAGGATCGCTTGGGCCCAGGAGTTCGAGACCAGCCTGGGCAACTAGGCAAGACCCCATCTCTACAAAAAATACAAAAATTTGCTGGGCATGGTGGTGCATGCCTGTAGTCCCAGGTACTTGGGAGGCTGAGGTGGAGAATCCCTTAATCATAAGGAGGTCAAGGCTACAGTAAACCGTGATTGTGCCACTGCACTCCAGCCTGGGCAACAAAGCAAGACCCTGTCTCAAAAAAAAAAAAATCACAGTCAGTAAAATAATTGCTGAAGTAGAGTATGTCACGAGTGCAGAACAGGCATCAATATCTGCTTGGGGAAGTCAGGAAGGTCCTATAAAGGAGATGGTATCTGAGCTGAGCCCTGCAGATGGAGGAATAATACTGCCTGGGACTGAATCTCAAGTCTGCCCATAACCAACCAGGCATGTTGGACAAGTTACTTTACCTCGCAGAGACTCAGTCTCTTCACCTGTTTGTAGTTAGTTCATGGGATTTTTTTTTTTTTTTTTTATACTTTAAGTTTTAGGGTACATGTGCACATTGTGCAGGTTAGTTACATATGTATACATGTGCCATGCTGGTGCGCTGCACCCACTAACTCGTCATCTAGCATTAGGTATATCTCCCAATGCTATCCCTCCCCCCTCCCCCCTCCCCACCACAGTCCCCAGAGTATGATATTCCCCTTCCTGTGTCCATGTGATCTCATTGTTCAATTCCCACCTATGAGTGAGAATATGCGGTGTTTGGTTTTTTGTTCTTGCGATAGTTTACTGAGAATGATGGTTTCCAATTTCATCCATGTCCCTACAAAGGATATGAACTCATCATTTTTTATGGCTGCATAGTATTCCATGGTGTATATGTGCCACATTTTCTTAATCCAGTCTATCATTGTTGGACATTTGGGTTGGTTCCAAGTCTTTGCTATTGTGAATAATGCCGCAATAAACATACGTGTGCATGTGTCTTTATAGCAGCATGATTTATAGCCATTTGGGTATATACCCAGTAATGGGATGGCTGGGTCAAATGGTATTTCTAGTTCTAGATCCCTGAGGAATCGCCACACTGACTTCCACAATGGTTGAACTAGTTTACAGTCCCACCAACAGTGTAAAAGTGTTCCTATTTCTCCACATCCTCTCCAGCACCTGTTGTTTCCTGACTTTTGAATGATTGCCATTCTAACTGGTGTGAGATGATATCTCATAGTGGTTTTGATTTGCATTTCTCTGATGGCCAGTGATGATGAGCATTTTTTCATGTGTTTTTTGGCTGCATAAATGTCTTCTTTTGAGAAGTGCCTGTTCATGTCCTTCGCCCACTTTTTGATGGGGTTGTTTGTTTTTTTCTTGTAAATTTGTTTGAGTTCACTGTAGATTCTGGATATTAGCCCTTTGTCAGATGAGTAGGTTGCGAAAATTTTCTCCCATGTTGTAGGTTGCCTATTCACTCTGATGGTAGTTTCTTTTGCTGTGCAGAAGCTCTTTAGTTTAATTAGATCCCATTTGTCAATTTTGGCTTTTGTTGCCATTGCTTTTGGTGTTTTGGACATGAAGTCCTTGCCCACGCCTATGTCCTGAATGGTAATGCCTAGGTTTTCTTCTAGGGTTTTTATGGTTTTAGGTCTAACGTTTAAATCTTTAATCCATCTTGAATTGATTTTTGTATAAGGTGTAAGGAAGGGATCCAGTTTCAGCTTTCTACATATGGCTAGCCAGTTTTCCCAGCACCATTTATTAAATAGGGAATCCTTTCCCCATTGCTTGTTTTTCTCAGGTTTGTCAAAGATCAGATAGTTGTAGGTAAGCGGCGTTATTTCTGAGGGCTCTGTTCTGTTCCATTGATCTATAGTTCTGTTTTGGTACCAGTACCATGCTGTTTTGGTTACTGTAGCCTTGTAGTATAGTTTGAAGTCAGGTAGTGTGATGCCTCCAGCTTTGTTCTTTTGGCTTAGGATTGACTTGGCGATGCGGGCTCTCTTTTGGTTCCATATGAACTTTAAAGTAGTTTTTTCCAATTCTGTGAAGAAAGTCATTGGTAGCTTGATGGGGATGGCATTGAATCTGTAAATTACCTTGGGCAGTATGGCCATTTTCACGATATTGATTCTTCCTACCCATGAGCAAGGAATGTTCTTCCATTTGTTTGTATCCTCTTTTATTTCCTTGAGCAGTGGTTTGTAGTTCTCCTTGAAGAGGTGCTTCACATCCCTTGTAAGTTGGATTCCTAGGTATTTTATTCTCTTTGAAGCAATTGTGAATGGGAGTTCACTCATGATTTGGCTCTCTGTTTGTCTGTTATTGGTGTATAAGAATGCTTGTGATTTTTGTACATTGATTTTGTATCCTGAGACTTTGCTGAAGTTGCTTATCAGCTTAAGGAGATTTTGGGCTGAGACGATGGGGTTTTCTAGATAAACAATCACGTCGTCTGCAAACAGGGAAAATTTGACTTCCTCTTTTCCTAATTGAATACCCTTTATTTCCTTCTCCTGCCTGATTGCCCTGGCCAGAACTTCCAACACTACGTTGAATAGGAGCGGTGAGAGAGGGCATCCCTGTCTTGTGCCAGTTTTCAAAGGGAATGCTTCCAGTTTTTGCCCATTCAGTATGATATTGGCTGTGGGTTTGTCATAGATAGCTCTTATTATTTTGAAATATGTCCCATCAATACCTAATTTATTGAGAGTTTTTAGCATGAAGGGTTGTTGAATTTTGTCAAAGGCTTTTTCTGCATCTATTGAGATAATCATGTGGTTTTTGTCTTTGGCTCTGTTTATATGCTGGATTACATTTATTGATTTGCGTATGTTGAACCAGCCTTGCATCCCAGGGATGAAGCCCACTTGATCATGGTGGATAAGCTTTTTGATGTGCTGCTGGATTCGGTTTGCCAGTATTTTATTGAGGATTTTTGCATCAATGTTCATCAAGGATATTGGTCTAAAATTCTCTTTTTTGGTTGTGTCTCTGCCAGGCTTTGGTATCAGAATGATGCTGGCCTCATAAAATGAGTTAGGGAGGATTCCCTCTTTTTCTATTGATTGGAATATTTTCAGAAGGAATGGTACCAGTTCCTCCTTGTACCTCTGGTAGAATTCGGCTGTGAATCCATCTGGTCCTGGACTCTTTTTGGTTGGTAAACTATTGATTATTGCCACAATTTCAGCTCCTGTTATTGGTCTATTCAGAGATTCAACTTCTTCCTGGTTTAGTCTTGGGAGAGTGTATGTGTCGAGGAATGTATCCATTTCTTCTAGATTTTCTAGTTTATTTGCGTAGAGGTGTTTGTAGTATTCTCTGATGGTAGTTTGTATTTCTGTGGGATCGGTGGTGATATCCCCTTTATCATTTTTTATTGCGTCTATTTGATTCTTCTCTCTTTTTTTCTTTATTAGTCTTGCTAGCGGTCTATCAATTTTGTTGATCCTTTCAAAAAACCAGCTCCTGGATTCATTAATTTTTTGAAGGGTTTTTTGTGTCTCTATTTCCTTCAGTTCTGCTCTGATTTTAGTTATTTCTTGCCTTCTGCTAGCTTTTGAATGTGTTTGCTCTTGCTTTTCTAGTTCTTTTAATTGTGATGTTAGGGTGTCAATTTTGGATCTTTCTTGCTTTCTCTTGTGGGCATTTAGTGCTATAAATTTCCCTCTGCACACTGCTTTGAATGTGTCCCAGAGATTCTGGTATGTTGTGTTTTTGTTCTCGTTGGTTTCAAAGAACATCTTTATTTCTGCCTTCATTTCGTTATGTACCCAGCAGTCATTCAGGAGCAGGTTGTTCAGTTTCCATGTAGTTGAGCGGCTTTGAGTGAGATTCTTAATCCTGAGTTCTAGTTTGATTGCACTGTGGTCTGAGAGATAGTTTGTTATAATTTCTGTTCTTTTACATTTGCTGAGGAGAGCTTTACTTCCAACTATGTGGTCAATTTTGGAATAGGTGTGGTGTGGTGCTGAAAAAAATGTATATTCTGTTGATTTGGGGTGGAGAGTTCTGTAGATGTCTATTAGGTCCGCTTGGTGCAGAGCTGAGTTCAATTCCCGGGTATCCTTGTTGACTTTCTGTCTCGTTGATCTGTCTAATATTGACAGTGGGGTGTTAAAGTCTCCCATTATTAATGTGTGGGAGTCTAAGTCTCTTTGTAGGTCACTCAGGACTTGCTTTATGAATCTGGGTGCTCCTGTATTGGGTGCATAAATATTTAGGATAGTTAGCTCCTCTTGTTGAATTGATCCCTTTACCATTATGTAATGGCCTTCTTTGTCTCTTTTGATCTTTGTTGGTTTAAAGTCTGTTTTATCAGAGACTAGGATTGCAACCCCTGCCTTTTTTTGTTTTCCATTTGCTTGGTAGATCTTCTTCCATCCTTTTATTTTGAGCCTATGTGTGTCTCTGCACGTGAGATGGGTTTCCTGAATACAGCACACTGATGGGTCTTGACTCTTTATCCAACTTGCCAGTCTGTATCTTTTAATTGGAGAATTTAGTCCATTTACATTTAAAGTTAATATTGTTATGTGTGAATTTGATCCTGTCATTATGATGTTAGCTGGTGATTTTGCTCGTTAGTTGATGCAGTTTCTTCCTAGTCTTGATGGTCTTTACATTTTGGCATGATTTTGCAGCGGCTGGTACCGGTTGTTCCTTTCCATGTTTAGCGCTTCCTTCAGGAGCTCTTTTAGGGCAGGCCTGGTGGTGACAAAATCGGTCAGCATTTGCTTGTCTGTAAAGTATTTTATTTCTCCTTCACTTATGAAGCTTAGTTTGGCTGGATATGAAATTCTGGGTTGAAAATTCTTTTCTTTAAGAATGTTGAATATTGGCCCCCACTCTCTTCTGGCTTGTAGGGTTTCTGCCGAGAGATCCGCTGTTAGTCTGATGGGCTTCCCTTTGAGGGTAACCCGACCTTTCTGTCTGGCTGCCCTTAACATTTTTTCCTTCATTTCAACTTTGGTGAATCTGACAATTATGTGTCTTGGAGTTGCTCTTCTCGAGGAGTATCTTTGTGGCGTTCTCTGTATTTCCTGAATCTGAACGTTGGCCTGCCTTGCTAGATTGGGGAAGTTCTCCTGGATAATATCCTGCAGAGTGTTTTCCAACTTGGTTTCATTCTCCGCATCACTTTCAGGTACACCAATCAGACGTAGATTTGGTCTTTTCACATAGTCCCATGTTTCTTGGAGGCTTTGCTCATTTCTTTTTATTCTTTTTTCTCTAGACTTCCCTTCTCGCTTCGTTTCATTCATTTCATCTTCCATTGCTGATACCCTTTCTTCCAGTTGATCGCATCGGCTCCTGAGGCTTCTGCATTCTTCACGTAGTTCTCGAGCCTTGGTTTTCAGCTCCATCAGCTCCTTTAAGCACTTCTCTGTATTGGTTATTCTAGTTATACATTCTTCTAAATTTTTTTCAAAGTTTTCAACTTCTTTGCCTTTGGTTTGAATGTCCTCCCGTAGCTCAGAGTAATTTGATCGTCTGAAGCCTTCTTCTCTCAGCTCGTCAAAATCATTCTCCATCCAGCTTTGTTCCATTGCTGGTGAGGAACTGCGTTCCTTTGGAGGAGGAGAGGCGCTCTGCATTTTAGAGTTTCCCGTTTTTCTGTTCTGTTTTTTCCCCATCTTTGTGGTTTTATCTACTTTTGGTCTTTGATGATGGTGATGTACAGATGGGTTTTCGGTGTGGATGTCCTTTCTGTTTGTTAGTTTTCCTTCTAACAGACAGGACCCTCAGCTGCAGGTCTGTTGGAATACCCCGCCGTGTGAGGTGTCAGTGTGCCCCTGCTGGGGGGTGCCTCCCAGTTAGGCTGCTCGGGGCTCAGGGGTCAGGGACCCACTTGAGGAGGCAGTCTGCCCGTTCTCAGATCTCCAGCTGCGTGCTGGGAGAACCACTGCTCTCTTCAAAGCTGTCAGACAGGGACATTTAAGTCTGCAGAGGTTACTGCTGTCTTTTTGTTTGTCTGTGCCCTGCCCCCAGAGGTGGAGCCTACAGAGGCAGGCAGGCCTCCTTGAGCTGTGGTGGGCTCCACCCAGTTCAAGCTTCCCGGCTGCTTTGTTTACCTAAGCAAGCCTGGGCAATGGCGGGCGCCCCTCCCCCAGCCTCGCTGCCGCCTTGCAGTTTGATCTCAGACTGCTGTGCTAGCAATCAGCGAGATTCCGAGGGCGTAGGACCCTCCGAGCCAGGTGTGGGATATAGTCTCGTGGTGCGCCGTTTTTTAAGCCGGTCTGAAACGCGCAATATTCGGGTGGGAGTGACCCGAGTTTTCCAGGTGCCTCCGTCACCCCTTTCTTTGACTCGGAAAGGGAACTCCCTGACCCCTTGCGCTTCCCAGGTGAGGCAATGCCTCGCCCTGCTTCGGCTCGCGCACGGTGCGCGCACCCACTGGCCTGCGCCCACTATCTGGCACTCCCTAGTGAGATGAACCCGGTACCTCAGATGGAAATGCAGAAATCACCGTCTTCTGCGTCGTTCACGCTGGGAGCTGTAGACCGGAGCTGTTCCTATTCGGCCATCTTGGCTCCTCCTCCATGGGATTTTTTTGCCAGGATTCAGAACATGGGCAAAGAGCATAACATTGATCTAGGCAATGGTTCAACAAATGTTAGGATGGCACAACAATGGTACAACAAATGTTAGAAATAACCATAAAAATGTCCAGCCTGGTTGTTATGAGAACCACAGACAGTCAGGTTTGGGGAGTATTCAAGGAGGACCCCTTTTCCTCACCTAGGTTCAGGATAGTTCGAGAAAATTTTAAAAGAATAATTTTGGAGGCCAAAATATCACCTTTGAAATGACAATGGCTAAATTGGAGAACAAGGTTAGAACAAGGGAAACAAAGCTAGAAGGCACTCAGACTGGGCAGATGTAGGCATGGCAGCCTCCTAGACAGAAGTCTGCCCTGGAGAGACTCAGAGTGTGGAGCCACAGACGAAAGCTCTGGCTCACTTTCAAGACAGGAAAGAGAGGTGCAAACCCAAGTTTGCCCTGCTGTCCATTTCCATTTTACCAGTCAAGGACTCCCAGGGACAGAGAGAATGAAGGGTGGAACATGGCCAGAATGTGCTTAGAAAACCAGTTCTCTACGGAAATGGGGGTGAGGGGAGTGCACCCCTCTAACACAGTGTTACTATGGCATGGGGGCTGGCAGGTGGTGGCATTCTGTGCTTGCAAAGGATCAGAGATATGGATAAAGTTTGAAGGCAGACAGGGGCCAGATCATAAAAAGCCTCACAGGCCAGGCAAGGCAAAGGAGCTGAGGGTGAATGACTACTAAAAAGATCAGGAATATCAATTGATGGATTGCCAGGAAGAGGGACTGATCAGGAATATCAATTGATAGTTTGCCAAGGAGAGTGACAAGTGCAGCTAGCATTGCAAAGCATACATAGGTAGAGGCACTCATCTCCAGGCTCGTAGAAAAAGAGGCTGGCAACATGGTTTTGCCAGGTCCTTAGGAAGCTGAAGATGCTGGCAAGGAAGTAGGATCTGGGCTAGATGGACCTAAAGTGAAACTAGTAAGGAACAGATATTCTTGGGCAGCCTCCCGGAGTCCAGGAACCAGACAGTACAGTCCATTCAGAAAGAATGTAAAATTTGAGGAAGGGAATGAAAAATCTGAATGAATAAGAAAATATAGTAGAGAGTTGCATTCTCAGATTTCTTTTGAAATGGGAGATTTTGGGGTGATAACAAGATCTAAGGGGTGATCCTGAGAATGGGTGACTCAATAGAAGTAGAGGGGAATGTCATTGTCATTATAATAGAGGGAAGTCAGGGATGCTGGAGGGGTCATCTACAAGAATGTGGAAGCCTTCAGGATGAAGTCAAAGTTAACAAGGAGAAGAGACATTTTAAATCTGGTATGTGGAACTGGGTCAATTAAAGTAGCCATGTATGAGGGATCCAAGAAAGAACAAAGACATGGCAACCTTCAAAATAGCAACAGCCACCACCAAAAAATTCCCTGGGAATAATCCACCCTGTTTATGCAAGAATGGAGATCATAGAAACATAAAAATATGTATAATTGTCATAAGATATAGGTCTCGTGACCATTATAAACACAATAACAATGAAGTTATTTTTTTCTCCCTACTAAAGAAGAACATGCTGACCACAAATCAGTGTGGTAAACTTTCACAAAATGTGCGCCAACTTCAATAATTGATTTAATGCTAATTTCCCTGAGATACTCTCTCTCTCCCCAAAAGCACACAAACCAGAGAAGTGTTTCCTCCTAAACTGTAGGTCCACAGGTTACCCTAGAAACTCATCTGCAAACCAGGCAACACACAGGTTGTAAGTTTGTGAGAGAAATGGAATATCTTCCATATACACAAAACCAGATGGCATTCTATCACATCAGCTGATGTTTGTGATTATTACTCTTATTTCCCATAATTGCCCTTCTGAGATCTGCTCTTCTGCGTTATGCTAAGCACATATAATTAGCCAATGAAAGATATGGAGCTGAGCCCATTTAAAAAAGTAATTACGGCCAATATGATGGTATGTAATGTAATAAGCAAGTCCAAATCATAATGTTAAATACCTTCAGAAGATAGCCAAAGAGGCTTTTTGTAGAGATGACTTTTATTAAAGTCAAATGGAATATGTCCATTTTAGTTGTGGCATTCAATCATCATAGACAACTCTAGAAATATGTCATGGGAAAAAAAAAATAGGAAGCAAAACAGGCAAAGTAATTCTGCTGAATCACAAGGCATGGTCTTCGCTGTAGGTTCATTGCCAGGAGGAGTCCTTGAGAACGCCAAACTTCATTGGGGGGATCTACAAGAAAAGAGCTTTGAAGACAGACCTCCTTCCCCCCTTAGATTTCCCTGTCAAGATATATAAAGGAATTCAAACTAATCAAAAAGCCCAAGTGAGCCGGCTGGTTAACTAGGACAGGCCCAACTTTGAGTTCAGAAAGCTTTCTAATGTTTTCCACCTGCCTATCCAAAGAACAAAGTTTCCAGGATATGTTGACTGCAAAGGAGGCTTGCTCCTAAAGAGAAAGATCATGTGGTTGCCGAAATGGCATATCCTGGAAGTTTAGCTCAATGCTGAAAACCATTGTCATGCATAAGAAATTACCCCATGCCCAAGATACTGAATTTCTTTTTCTTAAGCTGTTTAATCATCATGAGAAAAGTAGTCAACAGGCATGTGAGGACATGAAGCAGTTAGCCCTTGAGGTTCCTGAGGCTCTTTACAGTCTCAGCCCATCTAAATTTAGCAATCAGTGGATCCTCTTCACCCTAGCAAGGTGGGTATTTCATTGTCTCGTATTCCTCTTCTCCCCCACCACACACATGTTCCTCCCCAACAGATATCTGCTATGATCATTCCTGTTCCACCCATGCCACTGCCCTGTCTGGAATGATCTGTGCCCTCTCACCACCTCTCCAAATCGTTCAAGGCCCAATTCATGTTCCTTTCTTCATGAAATATTCCCCAATGGCACCAGCCGACACCAATATTTTTGCTTCCTGATCAGCCCTCTTCTCTGTCTCACTTACTGTCCAACTAGAGATAGAAAAGGGGACCAAGTGGCTCGCACCTGTAATCCCAGCACTTTGGGAGGCCGAGGTGGGAGGATCACTTGAGGTCAGGAGTTCGAGAACAGCCTGGGCAACATAGTGAGACCTCATCTCTAGAAAAAATTTAAAAACTAGCAGGGCATGGTGGCACGTGCCTGTGGTCCCAGCTACTTGGGAGGCTGAGGTGGGAGGATCACTTGAGCCCAGGAGGTTGGGGCTGCAGTGAGCCATGATGGCACCACTGCACTATAGCTTGGATGACAAAGGGAGAGTTGTCTCTAAAAAAAAAATTTAAAAAAGAAAGAAAGAAAAGAAAGTAAGAAAATAAAAGAAAAGGGTTTGATCTTGGGGGTTAAAACCAACTGCTAGTGTGCCTGGAGTAATATCTTCAAGATTCCAAAGTTCCTTCTGAATTGAAAAGTGTCATGGTCTTTAGCAATGACAGTGAGAATGGTATGGGAGGAGGGAATGGAGCACTATATGTCCAGGATTTGCCAAGCCTAGTCTAAACCATTCTTCCTGGTAGTGGTTTATAATGAAACTTAATTTTTCATTGTCTCATATTATCCAAATGTATGCAGTTCCATGTTCTTATGGCCACTCGGATTAAATTTTCAGATTTTAAAGTGATAGGCCGCAGAAGTTACAGAGAAAAATGACCATAAAAGATGTCATAGAGAGTTACAACTGGTCATTCTTGAGGGGTCCCTCAAGCTGGCCTTCCATCTTGGGGTTGATTTGATAAGCTCTCAAAAGATGATTTCAAGTGTGCACCCAGGGGCGATGGATTTCCTGGTATGATTTCTCATAAATATATGCATGAATTTATGAATATATACGTATTTATATATACATATATATATTTTATACACACACTTTCAGTGTATAGACCAAATTACTAATTAATTTCCAAATGGAGACATCCTTTATCAGAAACTACACTCCCCAGGGCTACTTCTACAGGTTTCTACTTCTCCTTCTGAATAATGGGTAAGAAGCTGAATGTGTCCAGGAAGTGTCCCAGTGAGCATGAAATCAGAACCTTCCCTCTTTTCTTCCCAGTGGTTAAAAAGTGGGCCTTGATTAAAAACTGCTCTGCCACTTGCTGATGAGCTCGTCCTTAGGCAGTTTCTCAGATTCACTATCTCTTGGTTTTCCCAGCTGTAGAATGCAAATAGCAATGATACCTGACACAGGGTTCTTGTATAAAGTGCTCAGAACAATAAGTAGCACCTGTTAAACACAATGTTCATTTTTATGATTACATTTTTTTCTAGTAGTTTAGAAATATAATTTCCATGATAATGTAACAGCCCTAATGGCAAAAAAAAAAAGCCCATATTATTTTTTTAACCCATGCATATTATTCGAAATCCAGGAGTACCAAGAAAGATCTCACCTGAGAAGGCTAATTGTGTAGTTTTTTCTCTTCCTTTATACACTATACCTGGGAGTTAGCTCCACTCCTGGATTAACTCTTATTTCTCTATTTTCTTTCTGTTTTACAACAATTCATCACACCACATATGTAGATGACTGTGTGTATGTGAATATGGCAAGTGAAACCTCACAATCTCCAGGCTGTTCGGTGAAGCTTTATGCGAATTCATTTCACCTACACCCTTCCCCTGCCCACCCAAGGCCTTGAACCGAAGCCTGTGATCCCCTCCCAAGTTGGATCCTGCCCTTCGCCAAAGGCAAGACCGCTGAAGGCGTGGCCTTCTAGATGATTCATCAGGTTGGCGGGCTCTCCTGCCCAGGGGACACCCTGTCCGCGTGAAGAGGGGGGCCTTTGTGTGAGTGATGTTTCTCAATTATCAAACTAGTGGCGTGAAACCTTTTCCTGAAACACCTGAGTGTAAAAGGTTTTGTTACCTCCCTTTTTTTCTTTTAAATAACAAAGGAATAGCCACACCTACCTTAGTTTCTATTGGATACAAAGGTGAATAGTTTTGTTGTGGTGGTTGTTGTTGTTTTAAGCCTTCAACTCTCAAAAGGCACAGAGTTCCCAGGTGCAAAGAGGTAGCTTAGACCTGTCTGGGGCGGATCGGGGACAGGAGCCAGCTCCCCTGAGGTCAAGCACCAGAGCCGGCCCCCAGACCCCGCCCTCGACTACAATTTCTCTTCCTTCTCCTCCCCCTTGCTTTGCGAGCTATTGACTGACTGCAGCCAGCTGAGGCCCAGGCTGTGGGAGTCCGGACTTCCTTTTCTTCCGTCTCCCATTTTTCCTTCTTCCTCCACCCTCCCCCAAACCAAACCCCAAAACCTCTAGGTAGTCCAATATTAAAACCGGTGGAACAAAAGCATTCCCAAAATCAGGAGGAGGGAAAGAAGAAGACGAGGGAGGCAAAAGTAGGAGGAAAATAGGAATGTCAACATTTATTTTCCTGAAGGGGAAAAAAAGTTCTCTCTGGGCAGGCAGGCCATCTTCCGGGAGGGGGAATCCACAGTTTCCTCAGGTAATAAGTTCCAGGGATGCTGGATGCAGTTGGTAAAAATACACAGCGTTTCAATGGGATGATGGGAGATGTTTACAGCCCTCCTGGGAAGATGCCAGAGAGTTTAACAGTCCTGGGATACCTCCCAGCTGCCTGCTCTGGTGCTGGATGAGTTTACGCCTCCTTTCCTGCTGGAAAAGGTGAAGCAACCAGTGACTTGTCCAGGGTCACACACCACGCTTGGGACAGAAATAACTCTGACGTCTCTTTCCTGGCTATATCAGCAGACAACATCGCCTAATGACTGTACTACCATTCCAATCTGAATCATTTAAATTGCTCCTAATTGCAGGCCTGCAGTGCACTGTAACTGCCGTATGACTCTAACTGCCAAGCCAGCCGAGATAGGAATGACTGAAGTTTTGCAAATTCCTGAATATGGAATTAAAAATGCTGGGCGGGGGAGGGGGTAGCGCAAAAGTGTTTGAAAACCACTTTGAAACTGCTGACAGGTATCCTATTTCAAATTGTTTAAAAGATGAATTGGAAATGTCACCTTAAATTTGTCATTTTATTGGAATTAGAGAAACACTTGGTGTTCAAATGGATGCGGTTCGAAAAGGCACCTCAGATATTTCTAAGAAGTTCGGCTTCACACTCTTCCTCTTTGTGTCTGCTAAATTACTGTCTCATTTTGGTGTTTAAACTTCCCTTTTAACTCCTTTGTGGGCAGATATGGGGAAAGGGGAGGGCCTGGGAAACAACCAGGCATTTGACTTCAGATCTGAACACGGGGCTGGACACGTGCTGTGCTCAGGAAAGAAAGTAAATTCCACCTGGCAAATTGCTCTAACTGATTCATTTGTCCACAAAGAGACGCCACCTACCTGCTTGCAGGTATTCAGGTAAATGACAGGTGGGCGGGGCCTCCTGACTCTTTCAATCCCTAAGGTCTCAGCAATGCTTTATCTGTCGGGGCTTCCGTGATGTCACCCATTTCCTGGTCTGGAGCGACCAATGCCGTCCTCCTTCCTCCAGGCACCTGTTCACCGAAGTTGAGGCTGGTCACAACTCCGGCGGCCCAAGGAGCTGCTCGGTTCACCCACAAGGAATGAGAGCTGCCTGCCTGCTGCTGCTTGGAGAGCCCCAGACAGTCTCTTGAAGAGGTGAGTTGCAACCCTCCATTTTTCTCTCTTGGCATTTAGACCACTGGCCCCTGAGGGATCTGAACACGGAATTTGAATGAAAAAAATACAAGCTGAACGGCTTGTCGCTAGTGTTTGCCCCAGAGGGAGAAGCTTTTTTGAGACAGAAGAGTAGAGAGATGACTTTGACATTCTAGTTGCACAATAAACTTCTCCCAGGCCAGATATTTAATCCTTTTTGTTTCTCTGATCATTAATCCAGCCTGTGCTTGTCCTCGTACTTGATCTGATTAAAACAACAACAACAACCTAAAGAGAAGTAGAGTGAAGGCTTTTGTTTTGAAACTTAGCGCGAAGGTGCAGATCTGTTCAGCCGGTTTAACGGGGGCTAGGAGGCCAGTGCAGACTGGATTCAGAGTTCTTATTTTTCCTTTTCTTCCTCCCTGTATTTTGATCTAAACCTGTGAGGTGTCCCTAGTTTTTTTTTTCTTTCCCCCTGAAAACCTGTTCCTCAGGGCAAATTCTGTTGCCCTATTCAGAAGCTGTGCGTTCCAGTTTTCCTCTCTTCTCTGAAAAAGTCTACCATTTTCTTTGCTCTTTGTTGAACACTCTTTTAAATACGACTCTGCAGTGTGCATTTAGAATTTGTTTACATTTAGACCTGGACTGGCTGCCTGCTGACCTTTGGTTACAGTAAGGATTAATTCCCTCATTGCCGCAAGAATGTGACTTCAGGTCTGATTTTTAATTTTTTTGGACCTCTTTGGCTTCTTCTGTCTCTTTTTCTTTTAATAGCAAATATACCGAGGAAGTTGTTCTGCCAGGACCTGGCTTTTAAAGTAATTTTACCTCTAGGATCCATTTTTGTTTTCTTAATCCTGATCACACAGCCTGTACTACTTCTGTTCTTGACAGCCCAATAGTCAAACTCTTTAGCCAATATTGTTGTCAGAGAAAGGAAACCATTTTTAAGCCCAGCTGCCTGCTGGAATGAGCTGGAAAAACTGGAAAAGAAATAAATCTGCGAGACACTTCATTCTAGATTCCATCATCAGCTGTTTTTCTGAGATTTAAGTTAGCAGATGTTTGCAAGGGAATAATCTGTTAGGAATTATGCTCCTGTTCATCCACCCAGAAATACAAAATGCACGTAAATTCTCTCAAGGTATGAATTGAAACAAGCTGAGATCATTTTTGCCTTAGACAGACAGTCGTTCCTCACCACTAAGAATCTGCCCACTTCTTGTTGCCAATTTCTGTCTTACTGTTTGGAGGTCCCTATTGTTCTTCCTTAACTGACCTTTGTTTATTATTTTCCCCAAGCTTGTGAGTTTAGGGGGTGGGGTTTGGCCACCACTTGTCTCTTACTAAGGTTCTCACTTGATTCAAAGCTTGGATCTTCTGGATAAAAGTGCATCTAAACCTCTCCTCAAGATTACATTGCCTCTGGTTTACCATGATTGATTAGTGCTTTTCACAGTAGTTAATTTATGATTAAATAAATAATTTCATCACTGTATGTCAGCATGTCTGAGTATTAAAGGAACAAAGCTGTAGACACTGTACCCCCAGGTAGAAGAAAGAAAAGAAGTGACAAAGACTGGAATTCAGAGTCAGATTGACTAGAATGCAGTTCGTCTGTTGGGTAATTTACACACAAGTCCTGTCCAGAGTTCCTGTGGTAACTCCACCCATTGGTTCAAGTGGACATAGGCCTGATGGAAAAATGTGCAATCTCCTTCATTTATATCCTTGAGCAAGTTACTTCTCTGACTTTCAGTTTCTTCATCGGTAAGGTGGGAGATAATAATCCCCATGATCTAATGTGGTTGTGAGAAGTAAATGAGGTAGCTAATGTATGTTAGCATCCAGCGACCAATGCCTGGTGTTAACTGGTGCTAAACTGAGGCTAGGTTCTTCCTTTGGAAGGAATTTTCCTAGGTTGCTTGGAGGAGAGAGTCTGACTCTATCAAGATAAAGATCATATGTGGTTGCAATTGTAGGAACCTTGATAGTTCTTGTTATTGTAATTAATTGTAGGTAATTAACTGCAATGTTAACAGTTTGGAAAAAGAAAACAGGCAGGAGAATGCTTAAACAATGTCATTAAACAAGGTGGGCAGATTTGTCTCCGCTAGCCTCACAGGCAAAGCTTTTAGGAGTTGCTGGCTGGCTGTGATTTCTTCCTTTTCCCACTCTAAGGCTCTCATCCTGCAACAGACCCACAAAATGTGATTCTCCATGGGCCTTTCGGGGGAAATGTCCAGTTGTCATTGCTGTAATCTGACTTGGCAGAGGGTTCTTTTTGCTGTCAGTCGTGCTATCTCCAGGGCAGACTGGGTGTTTGGTCTCCTCCAGTCTCACAGATAAACACCCTTCTCCCTAACCAGAGTGAGGGTTCATGCCGAGCCTCTGGCAGGAGGAAGCCCCTGGTTTGGGGCCTCATTGTACCATAGAAGGAGGTTCATGACCCATTGGATGTGATTGGCCTCGTCATGGAATACCCTGTGCCCTTGGGTGACCTTGAGTCATTGCATATGAGCAGTTGTGTGCCCAGGGCCCTGGTCACTTCTCTGGGTCTCGCCCTTCAGGGATACCACAAATTTTCATCATTCAAGAGTAAGGGATTAGTGGATTGAGGTCAGTGGGTTCTACTGTTCTACTAGCTTGCCTACGGAGCCCTAAGGGAGAACCTCAACCCCCCTGCATGTCAGTTTCCTTAGCTACATTTTTCCCCAAAGGACGCTAAAATGGTGTACTTCACAGGCCCCCTCCATCCTTACAACTGAAGCAAGGTGGGCTGCATGTCCAGGTGGGTAGGTCAGACTGACTAGGGGGACTGGGTAGTGCCTCACTAGAAAATATCAATCTTATTCATTCCATTCTAGGTGGGGCAATGCTACTGCTTTAGAATAGTGGTCTGGTCTCTGGCATCAGGCTGCCTACCTGGGTTTTCAAAACCCAGATCTACCATGAGCTACCTGTGTGACCTGGGACAGATTCTTTAAGCTGCTCTCATCAGCTGTGTAATAGGGTTATCATGAAGATGAAATGGGTTGAAATGTGTAAAGTGCTTGGAATGGTACCTGCCACAGTGTTACTTGTAAATATTGAAAGGAAGGCATAGTTGATAGTATCAGACAGGTCTGTGTATCAGACCCAGTTCTACCATGTAGTTGCTAGCCTAAATAAGTTCCTTAATATTTCTTTGCTTTGGTTTCATCATCTGGGAAATGAAATACTTCCCAGACTCAGTGCTGTTGGGAGGAATAATTGAAATAATTACATGGAAAGTGCCTGGCATATTTTAAATGTTCAGTGAGTGTTAACTATTGTTATATTACTTTAAACATTTTTATATTGCTTACAGTTAGACATCTTAGGTCATGCTACTATCTGGATGTAATAATGATGGAAACGGTAGTACGTTGAGGGCCAAAGACTGAGCAAAAAAAGATTTCCCAAAAGGCTCCCAAAGGCAGAGGAGGAAAACCTGTTAACAAAGATTGTGTTGTTTCTCTTGGAGTTCCAGGGTAGAGTGGCTGCCAGTGGAAATGCCTGGTCTTGCATAAACCTGTGGGGAGTGGGCTTCTGTGATGTGAGTAAACAGTGGGTCTTCCTGGAGCGGTGATTTCCTGGCTTCACCTCTCACTGTCTCCTTGTCTCCAAGACCTTGGCTAAGACTTCCTTTCTATATTTGAATTCCTCACTTAAAGTGGAGAAAATAGGGTCTGGTGGGATCTTGACTACTTTTTTTTTCCTTTCACTCTGTTGACCAGGATACGATCTTGACTACTCGAAATGCCATCTGTAAGATGCTGGCAAGCCGAGGACACATAAGAGATGCTCTAAAGTGTGTCCTCCTCATTGCCTCAGTATTCATGGACTTCCCAGTAGCATACAACTACTCCTGATATTTATGTACTGACATTACACAGACTCTCTTTTACGTGGTTGGCAAATTTATTGTCCTCTGACAATGCCTCCAAAGTATCAAAGCCTTTTCAAAACTGTTTGTAAGGAAGACTGTGTCACTGTTCCTGGGTTAATAGGATTTAATCATTAACTATCCCCAAAGAATAGGGTTGACATGAAAACCATAAAAAAAACCATAAAATGTGGAAAACTACACTGAGCTGAAATCAGGAACAGAAAACGTTTGTCGTCTCCCGTAAACTTTCTGTGTTTACCATTTCCTCCATTTTGTTCTGTGTGACATGAGGACACCACAGTGACCTATTTGGTTAGTTACACAGATACACACTTCAGATCAGTAAGAGGAAGAACTTTCTATGAATTAGAGTTGTCCGAAAATGTAGTAGGTTGCCTTTTGGGATACTGAGTTTCTTGTCACTGAAGGTGATCATTTTTTTTGGCATATTTAGTGCATGGTGTATGTTTGCTGGATGAGTGAATGAATTAATAAACAAATGACAAAGAGGATTTGTGTTTTTCAGCTGCACGTACACTCATCTGTAAAGTGAAGATTACATTAATGATCTCATAGGATTATTTTAGATTAAATGAAAAAACATGTTGAATACCCAGCACAGTATCTTGCATATTGCAATCTGCTCATTAAATAGTAATAATCATTATTTTTTATTTTATATTCTAAAAAGAATTTCTGCCTCAGATAGAAGGTAGACAAGATGATCCACCAATTTGAGATTTGCAGTTTTTACAAGCATCTGTTTACTCTTTTTCTCTTCGCCTCTGCCCTTCTTCATCTATCCATCTGAAAGAACTTCTCTCTGCTCTAGAAAGCCAAGTTCCTTGGCATGGTAGGTTGACTAGTACACTTCTAACAGTGGGAGTAAGTTCTATCCCAATTAACCGGGGACATTTTTGGTAACATCACTAATTTGTGACTTGGAATATGTGGACTCAGACTCCATGATTTTTTTGAAGTGACTCTTATTTGCTTCTTGTGTTTGATGCATTTGTCACAGGCACACAAAAGACTTCACCAGCAGCAGAGTCGAAACTCTCCAAGAATTTTCTTTAATAGCTTCTTGGCACAATAGCACATGCATGATGGGGAGGTCTAAATATGTCATTGCTATCTGCTGAGATGATTTGCATAACTTGCTTATGACTGCTTTTGACAGTCACGTGGCCTTTTCTGAATAGAGCGCGGCATGTTTAGGCTCCTGCATACTCGCATTAATACATGAGTCACCACGTGTTTTCAGACTCCTCATTAAATATGATTGTCTGACTTATATTACATCTTCCACAACATACACACACTCAGCCATTCTATCTGTGGCCTTTTTTTTTCCCTTGAGGCCCTTTGCAAATTTAGTCTAACAGTCATTTCTGAAAGCATCTGTATTCTAACTTATTAATGAATTAAAGAGAAATTAATACATTTTCTAATAGGGTAGAGTTGCTAAATATGTAGCAATCTATGTGGCTGCCGTCTCCAAATATTTTTCCCTATTTCTAAGCCCTATAGAGAAGTGTTGGAAAGGATCGTTGGGAGCATTCACCCCATTCCTGCAGGAATACCCCTGGAAATATGTAACCCCTGTATTTCTAGTGCTGCCATAACAAATACCCATAAACTTGGTGGCTTAAAACAACTCCCATTTATTGTCTCACAGTTCTGGAGGCTGGAAGTTTGAAATAAAGGTAACAGCAGGGCCACACTCCTCTGAAGGCTCCAGGAGAGGGTCTTCTCTGGTCTCTTTCAGTTTCTAGTGGCTCTAGACATTCCTTAGCTTGTGGGTGCATAATTCCAATCTCTGCCTCTCTCCTCACATCACCTTCTCCTCTGCGTTTGTGTCTTCTCCTCCTGTCTTATAAGTGTCTAAAGACATCTGTCACTGAATTTAGGACCCACTCAGATAATCCAGAATGATCTTATCTCAAGATCCTAAACCTCATGACATCTTCTTAGATCGTTTTCCTGTAAGGTCATAGTCACAGGTTCTGGGGTTAAGACATGGATATATCTTTTGCAGGGACCCTCATTCTACCCACTGTATCCACAGCTGACAACCATATACACAAGCTCTTCCAACTACTTATGGAGAGATTTCTTGTCCACTTGGAGGCTGAAATACTGAGCAAAGTACCGGCAAGGAGAGTCAGAATTGGCAGCCATCATCACTACCTTCATTTATTTCTATGTTCATGCCACAGTAGTAAGTGTTTTGTACTCTAAAGGCCTACTGAGTTCTTCCAGTCAACAGTGTGAGATATCTAATAAGACAAAACAGTAAAAACCATCATAGATTACATTAGTAGACACATAGTATCCTGGTTAAGGAAGTGATCACTCCACTGAATCCTGAGTCCTCCAAACCAAAACAGGATAACTTCACTTCCAGGTACCTTCCAGGTTGTCAAAGGGACCTTAACAAACTAGAAGGCATCCTGGGTAGATCTTTTACCACCACCTGGACTACCCGGGAAGACAATTGGAAGAACCAAAGACAAAGATAAAAACAAGGGAGAAACCACCCAATGCTGTCTTTAATTTGGGGATGTGTGTGTCATGTTTTGAGGAAGCAAATGTGATATACGTTACACTGAAAGGCAGAACAAGGCCAAAGGTCAAAGTAACGTGGGAAGCACTAGCTATTTGAAAAACTGACCAGTTCTCCATCAGTGGAAGTATTTCAGATAGAAGCTGGTAGGTGCTGTAGGGATCTTGAAAAGAGGATTTTTCTACTTGGTGAAAATCTAAGTTCCTTACCCAGTCAAAATCCTATGACTTCTAAATAAATCATTTTAAAACCTCACATAGAGGTCATCATATGGGTCACATCAAGAGATCACTACTCTTCCTTGATTGACACATTTGCTCAGGTTCTTCTCACCTGGATTACTTCCCACTTGTCCAGATCGCATTTATCATTCGTGATCCTTCCCAAGGACCATCTATCCCATTAACTTTCCTTGATTGTTCTGGGCCACACGCACTCTCTATTGTCTCTCCTCCAAAGCTTGTCCATGGCTCCTGTCTTGGGGCATTATACACGTTGCTATGTATTGTGTATTCTCTTGCAGTGTTTTTACATTTTTTTCCTATGGATAAACTCTGTTTTCATAATTAGGCTTAAATGTATTGGAGATGAAATGGAATTCCTTACAGGAACTCCCACAGAGTTTAAGGCCAATCCCAGGCATGGATTAGGCAAAGCCATGACCCCTGTAGAATTGAAACACAGCCGGAAAATGTTGAGAATTCAAATATCTTTCCTCATCTTGTCCTTCCCTCTGTAAAACTTGGTTATCTGTTTAAAAAAAACAAAAAACAAAAAAAAACCACATACACATAAACACTTTTTGAAATTGTTTTTCAGCTTTGGATGAAAGAATGTCAGTTTGCTTCTTTTCCATACCCCTCTGATATCAGCTCTTCCCGGGATCCTTGGTGACTCCTAGCATGAACAGAGCTCCGAATCAATGCAAAAATACTCTGCCTTCATTTGTTGTTGTTGTTGTTGTTGTTGTTGTTGTTTGCAGGGGGTCAGTTCTATTTCATCATGTTTATGGACTAGGAAATGGAAGGACATCTTTTCCGTTACAGAGTTTTTACAAACAAACCCAAGTATGGCACCCCAGGGGAAAGGTGGTAAAATCTCGTCAAGAGAAGGAACACTCTTCTCTAACCTGCTTATGAAAGGCATTCCCTGACTTCTAAAACTTGCGTCTAATTGGCTAGCCACTTGGGAATCTTTTCACTTAACCACTTCCCTTGTTTTTCCCACATTCTGAACATCTATGTCCTCCTTTATTGACTCCAGATGTATTACATGGTCTCCCTTTAGTTCAATTCTCCTGTAATTTTCTTGACATGTTTCTGACCTCTTTAAAGACCATTTAAAAGGGATTTTTTTTTTTTCTGTAGTTTTGGGTGTTTGCAATACTATACAGGCTAATGTCATTCACAGATTCATTAATGAGTGGCTTAGTCCCTCTTTGAGATCATTGATTTAGAAGTTAAGCAGAAGCAGAGCTAACCACGACCTTGGCAGCAGCCTGTAAGCACCTGCCTCCCCCATCTTTCCTCTGCAGTGTATTTGCCCCCCATCATGCACACACAGACACATCACCCCCAACTTCCAACCCAGGTTCTTAGTTTGAAGATAATTTTATTCCATGTGTGACTATTTTTATCCAGGTCATTAATGCTCCTAATTCTTCCCTATTACATGAGAGTCTGTAAGCTAAGGAATAGCCCACAGAACACTGCCCATCCTCTGTGTATGTTCATTTACAATTGGCCTTTATAAAATTGCCATAAGAGTTTGATGGCACATTATCGATACTGTCAAGTCTTACTAAATTTATCTAAAATTTAAAATGTAATTGTACATTTACTTTGTTTAATACAGAAAGATAGAATTTGCCCTAACTTTGGCAATTATTTTCCCCCCAGTAACCTGATTTAGGAGTTACAGCTAGGGCCAGGGCAGTAGTTAGGCAGACATGCCTGCTGGGTGAATTATTTTAGAAAGAGAGATGAGGCCACCATTTGAAGAAGTGGCAGGCGCTGGTCTGTTTGGTTCCTCTGTGGGTATATTTCTGCTGTTCGTGGTCCAGGATGGTGTTTCTGACTGTGATTGTGATTTTTGCACTGAGCTGTCACCCCAGTGACCAGTTTGAAACTAAGCAACCATTCTGCCACATGGAGCTTAATCCAAATTTTAAAGCATCATCAACAATTAAAAAAAAACCAAAAAACCAAAAAACCTTAAGCTCATTTTCTTGAAGCTAAAAGTAACCTCGGAAATAATCTGATATAGAGTTAGCCTTTGTGTGTTTGAAACATGCTGTAAAACAAGAGGTTGGCTGAAGGGAGTAAAAGATTTTGAATAACTTTTAAATGAGAAAAATTCAAAGCAAACATGAATACAGTAGGGCAGAGCCTCACACTGTTTGTAAAATGTCACATTCCATGTGGTGTCCTTGCTGGAGAGAACTCTTTATTACTTGACTGGTCTCGCTTATGTACTCATGAAACAAAGCTCTTACAAGATCCAGTCATTTTGTGATCTTTTGTGAGACCTGGCTCTAGGTTACATTCTTTGCTTCTTTGAAGCAAGTCATTCCTCTTGCCTTGTGAACGCTTCAGCAAACTGTTCACCTGTGTGTCTCTGTCAAGTGTAACAATCAGCTGAAGCAACAATCAATTCTGACCTTGGGTGAAGTTCAGTGGCACACCTGGGGAGAGTTTGTAATTCTACTGTTTTGTCATTGTAGCTGGCTGGCCACCAGGTCAGGTAAAAGGAAAATATCAAGACCCAAAAAAGTAGTTGGTAGCAGAGCTGCATCCAAACCACAGTTTTGATATTCTACTCTCCCTACTTAGGTTTCTAAAAATAACAGTGACAAGGTCATAATTAAGGTGAGGCAAGTGAGACACTCACCTTCAGGTGCAAAATTTAAGGTGCAAAAAAATTCAGTAATCCTAATGTGAATGCAATATTTAAAAAAATGCAAAATGAATGCAAACAATCCATGATGAACAAAAGATCAAAATGTATTCAAATAAAGACAAGATCAGTAAGCTAAAGTTATTTAGAAATTGTTTAAGATCATCACTTAGTTAAGAGAAATGATCAAACATGGCAATTTCCTCAATCAAAAACAAGATGAGTGATATGGTTTGGCTGTGTCCCCACCCAAATCTCATCTTGTATTGTAGCTTCCATAATCCCCACATGTTGTGGGAGGGATGCAAGGGGAGGTAATTGAATCAGGGGGGCGGGTTTTTCCCATGCTATTCTTGTGATAGTGAGTAAGTCTCATGAGATATGTTGGTTTTATAAAGGGCAGTTCCCCTGCACAAGTTCTCTTGCCTGCCACCATGTTAGACATGTTTTTGCTCCTCCTTCACCTTCCACCATGATTGTGAGGCTTCCTCAGCCATATGGAAATGTGAGTCCATTAAACCGCTTTTTCTTTATAAATTACCCAGTCTTGGGTATTTCTTCATAGCAGTATGAAAATGGACTAATACAGTGAGCAAAGAGGAAGGTTTTTGGAAAAAATGATGAGTGTGTTTCCTTTAAAGCCAGGAAAACAAAACTATTTCTAAAATTGTTTGGAGAATAAATAAAATATTTAAACTTAAATTGATGTTTTAAGTTTTGATATACCTACTCTTCATATTTTCCACATTTTTCAACTTCCTTAATGATCTGAAAAAAAGCCATTAAAAAATAAAAATGTACATATCAGGACATACATTTTTCCTTTGACCTCAGGCTGCAACTGATAAGGGTACAACTGTCATGGTCCCGGGTGACCAGTATACCTCCTTGGATACTTTCCTTTTTCAAGTATTTATGCATCTTTTGGGGATGGGGTGGGGACACGGAGCACCTGGAGCTGCAGGCTTCATTTCCTCCCATTGCCTCTCCATCAGTTGCTTGTGACCTGTCACTGTTTAAACTTTTTCATTTATTGTGAATGTCAGTGGAAGTTCTTCAGTATTTGTACTTCTGGGCTGGAAAAATTATGTCTGATTTATCATTTGTTTAAATGGTTTTCATTTCCCTTTTCTTGTGTTATTTACTATGTTGGTACATTTTGGAATGAGATTTATCAAAGTAAAGGAATGTTTACAAACAAATAAGAGAGCCCCACATTCCTCAGATAGCAATGGTTTTAAGGATTGGATATACATTATGAGTTCCAGTACCGAACTATTTAGCCACTGAAGACTATCTTCTGTTTATATAAATCCACCTAATGCCACTACATATTTTTGCATTTTCTAAGCTTCATTCATAGCCATTGCTTTTGTTTTTAAAAGCTTCTACATTTCTACCTTTTTACTCTTAAGATATATACCTCCTCCACCACCTCCAAGAATTGTTTTCTCCAGGCCTCAGGGCAGTGTCTCCTCCTCTGCCCACTCCAGTAACAGCAGTAGTATGTGCTATTGCTGCAAGAAAGTGGATGCAGTTTCAGGCTGTCTGGCAGTCACAACAAGGCAACAGATTCCCTCACTTCACTCTGGCCTGGAGTTTTGGAGTTCATTCTACCCATACATTATAGGAGAGACACTGATAAATTGGGGAGCTTGCAGAAGAGATTTGGATGTGAAAGAAATACTGACTGAACCCGAGGCTACTCGCTCTGGGGGAGAACATGGGATCTGTCTTCAAATAATTAAAGGACTTAAAAAGTTAGGCATATTCTAAAGAGCTCCTAGGGTAATGGTGGCACTTGTGGAAAGGGCAGGTGAGGTATAGGAAAGGAAAATTTTGCTCATTATGTGGACTTTTTCCTCTATTAATCAAAGCTATCCAAAGGCAGAATCATCTATTTTATAAAGTAATCAAGGCCTTTCTCATCTGTCAGGCTTCCTTTTGACTCAGAGTCTGTGGCTATAGTGTTTCATCTTTGACAAGGTTAAAGTGCCAATGCAGGACACACCGCCATGTGACTATAAAGAAGGATTCTTTTTCATAATACGGAATCCTCCTATTACTAGAAAACTGTGACTCAGGCAACAATTTCAGAGATGCTTTCGGGTCAAATCTTATCCTTTCAATGGGAAGAACACGTAAAATTATCGTTGCCACATGCCAAATGTTATATTTATCCAATTGTCTTTCTAGTGGAGTATGTGGTTTATTCTGGCAACTACATCTGATAACCACTTTCTATAAAGCCAGGGTGCGTTGAAAGGAGAATTAGCAGGACAACAGCACAGCAAGGATCCCATTGTTCTGATGAGTTACCTGATGCAGAAATGTTTCCACTTCCAAACAGGCTGTATTCCAAAGGCTGTTCTTAAATCTGACTAGTGCGTTGACAGTAGACACACGACCTCGAATGACCCTCTTGCTTGCAGGCGGCACCGACTGGCTTTTGCTCTGGTATGTGTCTTTATTGTCATCCAGGAAGTTCAAAATTTGAGAATTAGGCAGAGAAGCTTCTATACAGGTTTTAGGCTAGACAATAAAATTGTAGGAAAGGAAGCAGGGATTAGGAGCAAAAAGAGATGGGGGTTTTTATTTTTCTGGGTGCTTTTCAGCACTAGATTGGGGGTTTTGGCTCCATATATCTCTAAAAATCACCTCTGGTTTCTGTCCTATTCCAGATCAGAAAGAAGGAAAGGGTGATTCCTAAGGCACCACAGGGTTATATTGAAAAAGTGTAAGATTTCCACCATACCCATCATACACGTACGTAAGGAGGGAATCAATCCACTCCACTACTCTTTCTTACTCTAAACTGCCAAAACACTGTATCACGGCTCTGTCTACTTACTTCAGTTAGGGCCAGAGATGCTGATGGCTGATACATTCAGTAAATTTATATGGACACAAAGCTGACAGGCCCTCTCTCTTACTTTTGGTGGGAGAAACTAGCTTACCTTTCCAGGCTTAATGATTTTTGATAATTTCTTCTCCATTCAGCAGCAAGGCTCTGATATGTCTGAAAACGTGATACATCATACATGTTTATAAGCTATATACTGCAAATAAGAACCACCAGGGAGATATTAATCATATTTTTTAAGTCTACCTGGTTCTTTCCCTTAGAGCCAAAACTGCTTGTTCAGTCAATTATCTCATAATCTGTTTCTATTCATGTAGGCTTTATTTAGTCTAAAATAAAGTCAGAAAATATATACAGCAGTGTTTACATTAACATAATATTAAGAATTTGGTTTATCCACATGGGTAAGTGCCAGGGAATTCAAATTGCTCTCAGAAAGAAAAAGAAAGGAAGGGAAAAGATAAAAGAAAATTGGAGTTGGAGCTAAATCTGCCATTTTTGCTTACTCCATCCCGTTCATTCTGCCTCAGCACTCAGTGAAATCAAGGAATCTTTTTCTTCAGAGATCTTTGACATATCTACAGTCATGGAGCCCATAACGACATGTTGGTCAATGACAGACTCCACATATGATGGTGATCCCATGAGATTAAAATACTGTTTTTACTGTACCTTTTCTATGTTTAGATATATAAATACTTACCATTGTGTTACAGTTGCCTACAGTATTTGGTACAGTTACATGCTGTACAGGTTTGCAGCGTAAGAGCCATAGACTACACATCTATATGGTGTATAGTCAGCTATACCGCGAAGGTGTGTGTAAGTGCACTCTATGATGTTCACCCAAGGACCAAACTGCCTAACAATGCACCTCTCAGAACATATCCCCATCATTAAGTAACACATGATTCTACTTGCAATAGAGCCTGAAGAGATTTAAAGCCTTCTAATTTCCTGGGTCTCTTGTATTTAATGAGTTACATTATTGGGATTCTGACTAGTCATAATCAAGAAAGATGCTGGGAGACAAAGTAGGGAAGTAGGAGCAGAAACTTGGAGTCAGACAGCCCCTGCCTGTTTTGTTTCTTTTTTTGGTGTGATTGACAAGTTATTTACCCTCTGCATTTCAGTTTCCTATGCCATTTGTGAGGATTGAATAACATAATATACTATAATATAAGGCCCCTAGCACAGTGCCTGGCGCATGGTAAATATTCAAAGAACTGTTAGATGAAAAAAGGATTTTTCCCAAACATCAAATCATCACAAACAAAACAAAACATAAAAACCCCACTTGATTAGCACAGAATCATAGAACTCTATTTCTGGAAGGGACTGCTGTACACGATCTAGTCTGGTGGTTTGCAAGTTTTTTTTAAAAGCTAGGATTCTTTGACCAGAATATTAAGAGGAACCTGATGCATTAAGGAAATAATGGCAGGCGGGGTGTGGTGGCTCACGTCTGTAACCCTAGAACTTTGGGAGGCTAAGATGGGAGGATTGCTTGAGGCCAGGAGTTCAAGACCAGCCTGGTCAACATAGCACGACCCCATCTTTAAAAAATAATAATAATAGTAATGGCAGAGCTGGAGGAGTGGGCAAAGCTCCCCCTTGGTTTCCTCCTATCTCCACTCCCTTGGAAGATCTGGAAGCATCTGATGCCTTCCACAGCACAGTTTGAAAAACGAAAATCTGGTCCAATGCCACCGTTTCACCAATAAGGTAATGGCCCAGAAACATGAAGTTGTATTTTCAGTGGTATGGCCGCACTGCAGCCCGAATTTATATTCCCCTACAGCATCATGAGAAAGAATAACCAAGACTGTAGCATGTGGGACTATATGGCAGAACACTACAGAGAAGCTTTAAAAGACCTAGAGCTTTAGTTCATCCTGTGTGAACCATTTTTCCCCTATAGATTGTAGATGATAATCTTTTGCGTGGCCCATTTCCATTTTCATGTTTGTTTTTCAACTGTTTCTGGTGTCACTTAAAGTATTTCCTGTGAGATTCCAGTACTTTCTAACAGCCTTGAGGACAATCAGCAGCTGCATAGATACAGATTTCCTTGAAACAACTTTGCCCCCTCCTGCACCCTCTATCTTTGCCTTCTGTGGTCCTATCTGATGCTAAATAAAATGCTACAATTTCTAAATGTTTTTATATTAAGGGCATTTACCAGCAACCTCTTCACTAGAGTGTCCTCTCAGGCATATTACTGCAGTACAGAAATGTAAACAACAAAGCTGACTCAATGAAAGCCTGAAGTCAATGTATTTTCTTTTTGAGATAAGACTATGTTTGCACAAACAACCTCCGACTTTATTTGGAAAAGAAAAGAGATATAATACAGTTTATGACTGCTGGGCTGTTTCCAAATGCGGCTAATTTCCTGTTAGGTTATTCATGTGTCTTTATGTTCTTGTGGAAAGCATAAGGTCTTTTAATTTACTTTTGGAAAAGAGGAAAGTTGAGTTGGGGCTGAGGGAAGAGGCAGGATTCTTTTTTTTTTTAATTTATTTTTATTATTTATTTTATAATGTTTCCCCTCCCCTTAGCCCCACTAGAATGTCAGCTCTGTGAGGTCAGGGATTTAAGGCAGAAGAATGAAAATGCCCAACCTAAAATACAAGATCTACAAAAGCACCTGGATGAAGAGCCTGCCTCATGGGAAGGGCAGGGCTGTCTTGGGAAGAGTCAGCTGCACTTTGGCACCATCTGAGGTGCCTGTCCAAGCCTGACCTGAATGGGACTGGTCATGTGAGGGGTCAGTCCTGCAGGCTGCCCTCACACCTCTTCTCCAGATCTGCCATCTCCTTTAGGACCAGGGCCACGCTGTACTGCAGCTCCTGGAACTTGGCTATGGGGACCTCGAAGCGGTATGCTAACCCATCTGAAAGCTTCAGCTGCATCAGGACCCTCGGCTGCAGGAAGCGAGCCAGGGCACTGGTGGAGATTGTCACATCCACCCACCACCGAAAGTCAGCAACATGGGGCAGCCAGGCCCCCTGCTGCTGGGCCACAGAATCAAGGAGGGGCCGCTGGCTCCCAAATACCACACTGGCCAAGTCCCCGACCAGGTCTTGGGGGATGCAGAGTTCCTGGAGCTGGTCCCTGAAGGTGTTGGGCTTCAGGCTGGTGGGGGGCAGATGGAGGGCCTGCTGGAGCAGCGTGTGCATGCCTGGCAGTAGGGCACCCAGCCACTCCTGCAGCATGTTGGTGCTGACCCCAAGACACTGCACAGCCTCTCGGCAGTCCTCCCCTTGCAGGCTGCTGACCACAAACTTCAGCAACTTTCTAAACATGCTCCTGTTTAGGTCCCCTAGTAGCTGGGCCATTGCTGCCACCTCTGGAGGAAGCTGGGCCCCCAAGAAACTCACTCGGCCACTGTGACTACCACCAGGATGATGCAATACAGAGCTGTGGCCCCCACAGCAGACACTGCTGCTGCTTCCTCCTTGATCAGCCAGCCCAGGGGGTCGGTCCCAGATGCAGATACCTGGTGCCAGCGATCCCCAGCCAATGCAGCCAAAAGTGGGTCTGGTCCCAAGGTGGGATTCTTAATCACCATGAAAGTTGACCCAGAGCCCTAGTTTGCACTGGGCTCCTACTTGTGTGTGTGTCCATGTCACCTCTGGAATGGGGACTCCCTGAGGGCAGAAGCATATCCTTTAAGTCTCTCTCAAAGGTCTGCATATCCAACTCATGACCTAGCTCAGAGTTGGTGCTTGAAAACTATTTATTGACTCTCTATGCAAGATACTTCCTAGATGCAAAGCAAGCATGTTGAAAAACTTGATTATTGTTGACTCCTATCTACGTTAAAGGAAAATATGTATTGTGATAGTATTCTACTGTTTAAAAGAAATATCTAGGCTGGGCATGGGGGCTCACACCTGTAATCCCAGCACTTTGGGAGGCCAAGGCAGGTGGATCTCTTGAGGCCAGGAGTTTAAGACCAGCCTGGCCAACATGGCGAAACCCTGTCTCTACTAAAAATACAAAAATTAGCCAGGCATGGTGGTGCGCGCCTGTAATCCCAGCTACTCGGGAAGCTGAGGCAGGAGAATCACTTGCATCTGGGAGGTGGCAGTTGCAGTGAGCAGAGATCATGCCACTGCACTCCAGCCTGGGCAACAGAGCAAGACTCTGTCTAAAAAGAAAAAAAAACAAAAACGAAATATCTAATGGAATAAAAGAGTCCTATTAGAACAAAGCTTAAAGGCCCCTTATAGGAGCTCTAGCTTTCAGTTTCTGGGCCAACAGAGCTAGACTAGAGACAATGAATTCAGTAACAAATACATGTAAGAATTATTGAGCACTTAGTATGTGGTAGATGCAAATCTAAGAGCTTTATATATCATATCTCATTTCATCCTCACAAGAGTTCTATGAAGTAGCCTGTGATTATCCCCATTTTACAGATGTGAAAACAGAGTCTGAAATCATTGGCCCATAGTGGTGGGATTTGAACCCAGGCAATGTGTCCAGAGCCCACTTAGCCACTAACGACCAACTGAGTGAAATGCATACAGGAGACAACAGTGCATTTATCATAGTGAAAATATGAAAGGCTCAACAGCACTATTTTCTCTCAGATGACTTAGTTGAAAGCTCTGATCTCCTACTTTTTCTGAGTTTGGGAGAAAGATGGGGAAGAAAGATAAGAGAAAGCCATCACAGTGTTAACTGTTTTGTTTTTTTTTTTCTTGTCCTGATCTGACAAGAATTTTACAAATCACTGGTCTATTTAATTTTCTTAACAAATTACATTTTTTAGAGTTACTTTAGGCATTTCCCAGATATTACCCAAATGATTCTTACCACACCAATGTGAGGATGTGAAAGGTGAACATTATTCCCACTGGCATGCGTGGAAAAACAGAGGCACGAGGAGGCCATGGGGCTTGCCCAAGGTCCTGTCAGTCACTCCAGAGTGGACACTCAACCCTGGCTTTCTGAATCGTAGCTCAATTCCCCATGCAATGGCAGCCCTGTCAAGCCTTTCTTGTGCTGGGAAGCAAAGGTGAGCCTTCTTGTTCTTTTTTAGGTGTGTGGATGGCTCCTAGATCTTGACTTGCTCCTGAGGAAATATTGTATGACTGAGTTTCCTGTTATACTGCTCTCCAATCCATCATGAACCAGCCAGAGTCTGCCAACGACCCTGAACCCCTGTGCGCAGTGTGTGGCCAAGCCCACTCCTTGGAGGAAAACCACTTCTACAGCTATCCAGAGGAAGTGGATGATGACCTCATCTGCCACATCTGCCTGCAGGCTTTGCTGGACCCCCTGGACACTCCGTGTGGACACACCTACTGCACCCTCTGCCTCACCAACTTCCTGGTGGAGAAGGACTTCTGTCCCATGGACCGCAAGCCTCTGGTTCTGCAGCACTGCAAGAAGTCCAGCATCCTGGTCAACAAACTCCTCAACAAGCTGCTGGTGACCTGCCCATTCAGGGAGCACTGCACCCAGGTGTTGCAGCGCTGTGACCTCGAGCATCACTTTCAAACCAGGTAGGTCCCCCATCAGCGAGCCGGCAAGTCCCACCCCCAAGGGGGACAGCTGGACCCCTCCACCCCCGAGTCTCCTGAGGGCTTCCAACCAATGAAATGATCCATTCAAAATTAAAAAACAGCTAGGTGTTTATGGTCATGATTCAGTGTGAGGAAATAGCATTTGGTGGAGTTGTGTTGTATGTATGTGTTTATGGGATTTTTTAAAATTCTAATAAAATGTAACATAAAGTTTACCATTTTTAACCACTATGAGTATACAGTTCAGTGGTATTAAGTACTTTCATTTATTGTGCAACTATCATCACCATCCATCTCTAGAAATTTTTCATCTTCCATAATGGAAACTCTATATCCATTAAACACAAATTCCCCATTCCATCTTCCCCCAGTCCCTGGCAGCCACCATTCCACTTTTTGTCTCCATGGATATGACTGCTCTAAGTGCTTCATATCAATGACATCATATAGTATTTGTCCTTTTGCGACCAGCTCATCTCATGTGTGTATGTTTTGAAATGTGAAATATACCAGAGAGGGCGTATGAGCAGCTTTCTCTGAGGCTTATGGGCCTCAAAAGTATTTCCTGATGGGCACTGCTTGCTTTTTCACTTAAGAAAAAAAAAGGTGCCCCAGTTTGACCCTTGATTATTAGAATTTCCTCTGTATTGGAATTGACAAGGCACAACTGTCCTTCAAGAAGGTGTGAGGTGTTCTCAATTAAGTTTTAAAAGGAGAAATTTAGGAAATTTTTGTCCTCCAAGCAATTTGTTCTGCTAACTTTGTGGCCAAGTTACTAAGTTGCGCGTGCACACACACACACCCACACACACACACACACACACACACACACTGGTGGCAGAATTCTGGTGTGATTGCCGCAGCTGATGGCTGACATCACCTGTTCCATCTGGCTGCCTCTCATTTTGTCCACTTACATTGTCATGTTCTTGGGCATTGAGAACATTTAAGGTGCTTAATAAAGGGTGAACAATCATACCACAATTATTTTGTAAGAGGAAATTTGGAAGATGGTGTTTATCCTGGTTCCTGTCATGACAAGGGCAAGAGGCAGGTGCAGGTATTTTTTTTAAAGGTCACATAACTTAGGTCATGAATCTGAGTCTTTGTCTTTTGGGACATGCGTGGATTCTCTAACATGGAAGTTTGCATCAAAAGCAATGGTCTGGGTATAATGCTTAGCACATGTTTTCCACGCTCATTATGTCAGTGAATTCATTTTTCTCCCCAAGACGTTGAGCCAGATGCTTCCACCTCAGGTTTTTGGGTTGCAGCTGTTATTGCTGGTGTTTAAACTAGGATGCCCTACCTCCCTCATTCCCCAGAAATAGATGTGGTTAAAGGAGGAGTGGGTAGGGTAGTCTATTTGTGACTTTTGCTGAAAGTTTTGCCCAGGTATGAGAGGCGTTGGTGGGAAAGAAGTAAGTCTGGAGTCAAAGGCGAGGTAGATGCCAACAGGAGTTGGCACAGAGCCAGGTTTGAGAGTGGGAGCCACACTAGGCAAGGGGATGAGGGGCATGAGGAGGAGAAAGAGCTCCTCTACCCTCACCACAGTCCCATGTTGCAATTATACATTTGTGCTAGGGAGCTGTGTTCATTTCTTGTTGCTGCTGTAACAAATCACAAACTTAGTGACTTAAAACAACCCAAATTGCTGGGCGCAGTGGCTCACACCTGTAATCCCAGCATTTTGGGAGGCTGAGGCAGGAGGATCACTTGAGCCCAGGGGCTTGAGACCAGCCTGGACAACATAGCAAGACCCCATGTCTATAAAAAGTTTAAAAATTAGCCAGACCTGGTGATGTGTGCCTGCAGTCTTAGTGATTCAGGGGGCTAAGGTGGGAGGATTGCTTGAGCCTGGGAGTTGAGGGTGAAGTGAGCTGTGATGCGCTACTGCACTCCAGCCTAAGTGACAAAGTGAGACTGTCTCAAAAAAAGAAAAAACAAATTTGTTATCATACAGTTTTGAGGGTCAGAGGTCTAACGTACATCTCGGTGGACTAACATTGAGGTGTCAGCAGGGTAGCATTCCTGTTGGCTTCAGGGGAGAATCCCTTTCCTTGCCTCTTCCAGCTTCTAGTGCTGCCTGTCTTCCTTGGCTCGTGGCCTCCTCTTCCATCTTCAGAGCCAGCCGCATAGCATCTTCCAGGCTCTCTCTGGCCTCTGCTTCCATCCTCACATCTCCTTCTGTGACTCTGAGACTCCTGCCTCCCTCCTGTAAGAACTCATGTGATTACCTTGGGCCCACCTGGATAATCCAAGATGGCTCCTTCATCTCAAGATTCTTAATTTACGCAGGGCATGGAGGGTCACACCTGTAATCCCAGCACTTGGGAGGCGGAGGCGGGCAGATCACTTGAGATCAGGAGTTTGAGACCAATTTGGCTAACACAGTGAAACCCTGTCTCTACTAAAAATATAAAAATTAGCTGGGCATGGTGGCCCAAGCCTGTAATCCCAGCTATTTGGGAGCCTGAGGCATGAGAATCACTTGAACCCAGGAGGCAGAGGCTGCTGTAAGCCAAGATTGCACCACTGCACTCCAGCCTAGGTGACAGAGCCAGACTCCATCTCAAAAAAAAAAAGATTCTTTTTTTTTTTTTTTAGACGGAGTCTGGCTCTGTCGCCCAGGTTGGAGTGCAGTGGCGCGATCTCTGCTCACCACAAGCTCTGCCTCCCAGGTTCGTGCCTTTCTCCTGTCTCAGCCTCCAGAGTAGTTGGGACTACAGGTGCCCACCACCACGCCCGGCTAATTTTTTGTGCTTTTAGTAGAGACGGGTTTTCACTGTGTTAGCCAGGATGGTCTCAATCTCCTGACCTCGTGATCCGCCCGTCCTCAGCCTCCCAAAGTGCTGGGATTACAGGCGTGAGCCACCGCGCCCAGCCAAAAGATTCTTAATTACATCTGCAAAGTCCCTTTTGCCATATGAAGTGACATACTCAGAGGTTCTGAGGATTAGGAGCTGGACATCTTTGGGGGATAATTATTCTGCCCACCCCAGCAGTAAGAGTGGGGAGACAGAAGACAGCACTGGAGTCATCCTCTGGGGAGAAAGTGAAAACCCAGCCACTCCTCCTCATCCAGGACTGTTTGGGGTCTGAGAGTGTTTCTAAAAATAGGGAGAAGATGGTGTGTGGATCTGAGGGTGAGGCCAGAAGGGATGTGGGGAAGGGGAAGGGCTAGCAGGTGACTGTTGGAAATCTGTGAGGTCTTCAGGAGAAAGATGACACATGTGCCCCTCAGCTGCCTGAAGCAGACTGGGAATTTCATTCACCCTTAGCCCATGCAGCCCGTGTGACCCACACACACACCTCAAGGAAGCCCGAGATAGAGGCTTGATGAACACTCAGCTGATAATGAGATGCACATTTGGAAAACAGCAGTGAGGAGAGAAACCAAAACTGACTGAAAGTGAGTCACCTTTTTAAGCTGCACCCTCTGAGTGAGTCCTTTACAGGCGCCCACAGCAGCTCTCTGGAGAGGACGCCCCCACATCAGGGAGGCGTGGGCCTCAACACATGCTCTCAAGCCTCCACACTTCTGCTTCCTAAGTAGGTTGAAACCAACATTTCCAAAAATATGTTGTATGTATTAGTCACCATATGCCTAATATACATTCCTTCACCTCCCACCCCCTTGACATTTTATTAGCAAGGATTAAGAATTTGAAGCTAACCTGGCCAGGTGCGGTGGCCCATGCCTGTAATCCCAGCACTTTGGGAGGCCGAGGCAGGTGGATCACGAGGTCAGGAGTTCAAGACCAGCCTGACCAAAATGGTGAAACCCCGTCTCTACCAAAAATTCAAAAATTAACCAGGCGTGGTGACAGATGCCTGTAATCCCAGCTACTCAGGAGGCTGAGGCAGGAGAATCGCTTGAACCTGGGAGGCAGAGGTTGCAGTGAGCTGAGATCACACCACTGTACTCCAGCCTGGGTGACAGAGCGAGCCTCTGTCTCAAAAAAAAAAAGAATTTGAAGCTAACCTAGAACCAGACTGTGGATCTCTCTTGGCCTTTGGGTCTGTGATGGGCCAGTAGGCCCCCCTCTTACTCCCCTTAGGAGGGATATTAAGAAGAATACTTAAGAAGTAGTTAATACCTCTGGAGACCCTTGAATTTAGAAAACTAACAGGCAAGTGTTTACTTTTCTCTGTGAGGCCTCCAGGCTGGTGGCTGCTTGTATGGGAGTCTTGTCATAGCTTTTGTTTATAAATTTTGCATTGGTTTCCTTGATCTTTAACATCACTTTACTCGATAAATATGCATCTAAATAAAATTGTTTTAAATTTTATTTACTTATTTATTTATTTTGAATTGGAATCTCACTCTGTCGCCCAGGCTGGCGCGATCTCAGCTCACTGCAAGCTCTGCCTCCGGGGTTCATGCCATTCTCCTGCCTCAGCCTCCCGAGTAGCTGGGAATACAGGTGCCCACCACCACACCCGGCTAATTTTTTGTATTTTAAGTAGAGACAGGTTTTTACCATGTTAGCCAGGATGGTCTCGATCTCCTGACCTCGTGATCCGTCTCGGCCTCCCAAAGTTCTGGGATTACAGGCTTGAGCCATTGTGCCAGGCCCAACTTTTATTTTTTTAATTGACAAATACATATTGTATATATGTATGGTGTACAATATGATGTTTTAAAATATGTATATATTGTGAAATGGCTAAAGCAAGACAATCAACATACATTACCTCATATGTGTACCATTTTTGTGATGAAAACACTTAAAATGTACTCACTTAGTAATTTTCTACTGCACAATACATTGTTATTAACTATAATCACCTCGTTGTACAATAATCTCCTGAATTTATGCCTCCTGTCTAACTGAAATCTCTGCACCTGTTGCCCAACAGGAGACTTAAGTCAGGGTACAGGCAGACAGAATCACATCTTTAAACAGCTGGTGCCTGTTTTCTCCAGAATGCGTTTCATTTGTAAACAATACTTGTCTACTAAATATAAATACTTGAGCAAAACATTTAGGACTGGCTGTAGGTATGCATGACTGGCTAGATCATTGATTGTCTTCAGACTAGAGAGCTCTTTTATGGGAATAAGTCTGAGTTTGGAGCTAGCAGTTGGAAACTTCTGGCTAATTCTGTTGATTTCTGCCCTCTTAGATGCTTACAGACTCCCATCACATGGGTCTACTGTAGAGAATTCCCAGGGTGGTGATGGACTTATTGAGTTGAATGACAGCCTTCCTAACTGGAGGCCATTACCAGTGTGTAGCCCTGCAGAGGGCCCATCTGCTCATCTCTCTTGACCCAGACTTTCAATGAGAAGGTGTGTGGAAGCCAAGCTTTTACTTCTTGATCCTGAGCGAGACTTATTTTAGGCTCAAGACCACATTTCCATTTTGTAATCTCATCATCTGCATACACAGTATTTAGCAAGGATTCACAATAGGTCAGGCCCTGAATGAAAGAAAAATAAGTTGTGATTTCTGCCTCTAAGGAAATGACCTTTTAAAGGTAAAAGAGAGAAGATGAAAACATACGTGAATTGTTTCATAGGACAACTCACTTTGCCCTTTACTTTCTCTCCTTTTTCCTTTTTTTTTAATTCTGGGATACACATACAGAACGTTCAGGTTTGTTACATAGGTGTATGTGTGTCATGATGGTTTGCTGCACCTACTCTCTTATTTTCTAAAAATGGAAGATAATAAAACTGACCCTCCTCAAGTATTTACTAGTATGAATACAGAGTTCATTGTTCAATAATTTGAAACGAGCTGTGAATGAAAACGTGATGCAATTGGCCCAAGACACACTTGGCTGAAGGCTGGCTGGGAATATTTTCCTGATTAACTTTGCATCCAGTGTCCTGGGAGTTTCTTCTCCAAAGGTCTAACCTGGATCCTCTGTTGACCTTTACTTCCATCCAGGGTAGTGTGTTCAGGACAACACAGCTAGCTGTCTACAAAGTGGGGAAGACTTTATTGAAAGAAAAAATACACGGAGGGCCGGGCACAGTGGCTCAAGCTTGTAATCCCAGCACTTTGGGAGGCTGACGTGGGCAGATCACGAGATCAAGAGATCAAGACCATCGTGGCCAACACAGTGAAACCCCATCTCTACTAAAAATACAAAAATTAGCTGGGTGTGGTGGTGCATGCCTGTAGTCCCAGCTACTCGGGAGGCTGAGGCAGGAGAATCGTTCGAACCTGGGAGGCGGAGGTTGCAATGAGCCGAGATCGCCCCATTGCACTCCAGTCTGGTGACAGAGTGAGACTCCATCTCAAAAAAAAAAAAGAAAAGAAAAGAAATACAGGGGACTATTACCTATGAAAAGTAAGCATGTATTAGTCTTGCTGGTCATTTTAGCCGGACTAAGCATCTCATAATAATTGTGCTTTGACATACATCCTTACTGTGACCTTCTAACTCTGAACCCAACATTTTCCTGGCCCCTAAATAAACCTTGTTTCGTGAAAAGAAAAGAAGCAAGAAAATAGGAGATGATCAGTGATATCTGAGATAACATTTAAGGATAAATAGGACAGCCAGGCAAAGAATAGGGCAAAGATTAGAGTTAGGGCTGTTTACCGGCAAGGAAGCCATGGAGCAATCTCTGTTCATTTGAGGTTGGGTTTTAGCCCCAAGGGATTGTATTAATTAGGATTACATCGGATGGCATGTAATAGAAAATTATGTTATATTGGTTTAACCAGGTAGAAGTTTTGTTTTTCTCATGTAATACAAAGTCTAGGGGTAGGAAGCCCAGGATTACTGTGATTTTGCCATGACATGATGCCAGCAGGAATCAGTTCAGTTTTCATCCTCAAGTTTGTCACCTCATGGTCTCAAATGGCTGCATGCTTCAGTGTTATGTACAAGTTCCAGGCAGAAAGAATTAGGCAGGCAGGGAAAAATACTATGTGCCAATGGAGACACCTTCCTTTAAAGAGCCTTCTGAGATGCCTTACCCAGTAATTTCTACTCATACCTCATTAGTCACTATTGTGTTATACAGATGCCCATCTGTGAGAGAGTCTACATGTAGTAACAGCATAAATAAAACCTGGGTTCTGTTATAAGGAAGAAGGGGAGATTAAATATTTGATAGGCAACCAGCAGTGGTTGCAATAGCAACATAAAAAAACAACAGAAAACCTTACATTCGTGTTTATATTGCAGTCACATTAATTAATTAATTTCATCCCCTTTAAATGCAAGGTGGTGAATGGGCAGTCATCCTTTTTTAATAAAAGATGTATCAAATGTCAGAAGCAATCTGACATGTCCAAGATCATCAGAAATACAATCCAATACCAACATGAAGTCCACAACCTTTATAATGCATCATGCTACTTAAGAGTTCTGATCTATATAGGAGGTCGTGGACATCCAAGAAGAGCATGTTTCAGGACTTTGTGAAACTCCATATTTAGGATAAGACTATAACATGTCACTTCTCTAATAGTATAGGAGGAAAGAAGGGATAAGAAAAGAATAACAAAACCTCTTGGAGATAGATGTTAAGTTTCCAGGTAGGCTCATTCACTATCGCTAATAGTTATTAGTAACAGTAGACCCAGGTGCAGTGGCTTACACCTATAATCCTAGCTACTTGAAGGTTGAGGCACGAATATTGCTTGAGGCCACAAGTTCAAGACCAGCCTGGGCAACATAGAGGGACACTCATCTCTGAAAAAGATTGTAATTTTTTTTTTTTTTTTTTAGCCAGGCATGGTGGCACGCACCTGTAGTCCCAGCTACTTGGGAGGCTGAGGCAGGAGGATTGCTTGAGCCCAGGAGTTCACCACTGCAGTGAGGTATAATTGTGACACAGCACTACAGCCTGGGTGACAGAGCAAGACCCCCATCTCTGAAAAAAATAAAATACAATAACATTAAGCTAATACTCGTTAAGCCCTTTTTTGTTTATGGGCATTTCCTCATTTCACCTTCTCACCAGCACTCTGAGTTAAGCACTATTACTATTGTCTTTCTTTTACAGGGGAGGACATGAAAGTTCAGAGAGGTTAACCAAACATGCCCACTGTTGTACAGCTAGTATGCAGCAGAGCTAGAACTCTAACCTCAAGCTTCTCTAACCCCAGCACCTACATATCAAACCTAACTTCCTTTCTACTGCTTTCCATGAGCTCTGACTCACTCTTGCAGAGCAGCCTTACAGAGAACAGGATTCCAATTTGGACCTCAACAAAATTATGAATTATTACATCCCATGTTTTATCAAGGTTGTTCATCTGCACTTTAAACTGTAGAAATTAAATCTGCACATTCTAAGAGTCTTCTGTATTTAAACTCTTTTAGCCCTGCCTCTGATGCCAAATTCCTAATGACTACACAGTTCATTGCAACTGGTCTCATCCTGTAGACTTTTCTCTGGTCTACTTCCTGTGGAGTGGAGTTTGCTATCATGGCTTGGCTGTCATTAATGTGATGAATGTAATTATCCCTTCGAGCCATTTCTATTAAGATTCTGGTCTTGAGTTGGCAAAATGGAATTTAATCTTCTTGAATATGGGGTAAGCGAGAGTCCTGGGGGCTTCTGTGGCATTCCAGAGCTTAGGCCTGCAAAGAAGTCTTAGTGTTGAGGCCGGTGATGCAGTCTCAAATCCCAGATCTTAAAGCTGGAAGAAGGGATGTGGCCCAGTCCCTGACAGACCAGGCAGGTAAGGCATAATTAGCTCCATTTCAAAGGTAAGGTGACTGAGGCTTGAGATCTTAAATGAAACAAGTGTCATACAGCTGGTTTCAGAGTTCAATTCAAGCCCCTCAGGGAGAAGGAAGAATGGAGTGACTCATTTCCTCACCAAACAGGAACCTGTACATTGTTTGGACAGAACTTTACGTCTATCCAGGCTGTTTGTTATTCTGACAGAGAATGGCACAGCCTATTCTTCTCTAGAGCCAAATTTCAAAATTAGCGAGGAAGCTGTCACTGTCACATCTCTTTCATATGTCAGTGCAGTCAAGACAGTGATGGGTGCTGGAGGAAGGTGGGGTTGGTTCATATTTCAGCCACTGAATATGTGAATGCTTGCTTTAAGCTCAGCTCTCCAGGCTGCTCCAAAGATGGGAATTTCTTACAGTGTCGCTATAGCAAACTGGAGGGCAGCTTTTCATTATTTAATTATTCACACCGTGGGGTCTGAATGTGTCATGCTCATGCCCTCTTCCAACACATTTTAACTCCCAGCCTGTCTGCTCCCAGCCAGTGATGTAAATGTACCAGCTGCTTCCCAAGAACCAGTCCGCATCCTGCAGGAGGGGCTGGTTCCTTTCCTGGGCATCAGCTTGCCTGCTCTCAGCCTAAGCTCTCTCGCCAACCGTGGTGGCTCCTTGCGTTCCTACATCCTCTCATCTGAGAATCAGAGAGCATAATCTTCTTACGGGCCCGTGATTTATTTACGTGGCTTAATCTAAAGGTTCTCAGTCAAATTCTTTGTGATCTACTGATTGTGGGGGCATGGCAAGGTTTGCTTAAAGGAGCTTGGCTGGTTTGGGCCCTTGTAGCTGACAGAAGGTGGCCAGGGAGAAGGCAGCACACTGCTCGGAGAATGAAGGCGCTTCTGTTGCTGGTCTTGCCTTGGCTCAGTCCTGCTAACTACATTGACAATGTGGGCAACCTGCACTTCCTGTATTCAGAACTGTGAGTCCCCTGTCTGTCCGTGCCTGTGTGTTTATGTGCCTAGTATGTTGGGGGTGGGACCCGAGTCCATTCCCTAGCTGATATATCCATTTAGAGGAAGAAATTCCACACATACTAGATGCACTTGGACAAAGCGCCCTGCCAGCAGTTTAAAACGGCATGCTTAGCTGTCTGTGACTTAACAAAAAAGCCCCATATTAACAGATGCAGTACTTTCTCAACAAGGCATTTTTTTTTCCTGCTTCAGTGTCAATGCTGCTTTTTTGGGGTACTCTTTTTCCTCAATAGATGTAACTTCTCTTCCTTCCATAAATAGAACTGAAGAGCAGTTAAGAATAGAATTTGTATGCATAGATCTGCTGCCTCTGTTGGGTATTTATAATTGCAAGCAGGCATCGTCCCTTTATTGAGACAGTCTCTATACCTGAAAACAGGTATAGTATCAGTAAAAAAAGAACCCTATGTATAAAATGTATATATCCATGTTATTTTTATTTTTGATGCTTTTGAAACCTATGGGATATGAAGAAACATGCCTTGAGCACTCATATTTCCATTGCCTTGATTTAATGGGTTAACATTTTGCCATATTTGCTTCATATATTTCTTGCTGCAATAGTCTGGAGCAAATTGTAGCCATCGTGACATATCACCCTTAAATACATCATTGTGTATCTCTGAAAAATAAAGACAATTTCCTACATGACACATGTCCATTTTATGCAAGAAAATGCCTCATGTCACCAACCTCTAGTGATATTTTTCCAGCTCCTTTTGTTAGTAAGCTTTGAATAAGGATTATAGACTGATGTGAATGACTTCTAGCAATCATATGAAAAGTGTTGCTGTGTGTGCCTTGTGTTTGGAACATTTGCAAAAATGTATTCCTCCTTATGAACCTAACCAGACGGGAAAAATAGCAAGAGTTGGCTTATGTGTAAATTACAGTCAGTGGGCAAATGAAAACAGAGACTTTAAATAGAGTTCATAGAGTCCAGATCAGAAAAGCTTGTCTGGTCACATTAGATAGTGCTACCACCCATGACTATGTAGTGGTAGCCCGTGCCTCCTTTGTAATTAGCTGGACCAGCCAATTTGTCTAACACAGCAGGTGCTCTTTGGTAAATAGAGCTAGGTTCTTGGAAGTGATCATTTGTTCTGCATTTCAGGATTATCTGGTCCCATCTTATTGGAATGTAACTCCAGGATCCAAGAGAAAGTGTCTAGCTTAAATCTGAATCATGTGCATCTCTGAGGAAATAATGACCTTGCAGAAGCTTTTCTAGACAAACAGACAATGGCAGAGATTATGAAAAGGCTCATTCCTCTCTCAGTGGATGCTGAGGTTGGAATCTCTGAAATCCAGTGCCATGATATTCTTCCCTGCCCACTCATTCCCCTGCACTATCCTTCTTCATTGCTATGTTGGTTTCCTAGGGCTGCTGTCATGAATTAACCCAAGTTGGATGTCTTAAAACAACAGAAATGTATTCTCCCTCAGTTCTGGCATCCAGAAGCTTGGAATCAAGGTGTCAGCAAGGTCCTGCTCCCTATGAAGGCTATAGGGGAGAATGCTTTCTTGCATTCTTCTAGTTTTGTGGAGGGGGGGTGCTGCAGGTGTTCCTTGGCTTGTGGCTGCATAACTCTACCTCTGCCTCCACCTGTCTGTACATGGCCTTCTCCTCAGTGTCCTCTTCAATTCTCTTTGCCTTCTCCTCTTCTTATAAGGAAGCTTATCACTGGATTTAGGGCCTACTTGGATACTCCATGGTAATCTTATCTTGAGATCCTTAATTGCATCTACAAGACCCTTGTTCCAAATATGGTCACATTCACAGGTTCTGGGTAGACATCTTTTGGGGGCCACCACTCCACTGACTACAGATTCCTGCTATTCCTACACAAAGATTCCTGCTATTGAGGGAATCTTTCCATTTGTTTACTTTCAGTTTTATAGCCTAATTGAAGGAAGGTCCTTATACCACTTAATAATTTTCTCTTCTACAAGTACATAAATCAAAGGCAACATTTTTGCTGAATAACTGAACGGACACAAGCAATCTATGAAAGTATGATGCTAGGGAATCATACTTTGCCAGGAATCACCATTACCAGGATGGTGTTTCCACATTTATCTGACTTTCTTAGAAGCTTCCAATTGCTGTGTATGCTTTGTGAGAGAATTCTGTGCAGCTGTTCCCCGATGCTACTGGGGATAATTAATCAGTGAATTAGTGACACATTTCAGGTACTGTCATGTTCTCTAAGGAATCCAGGCAATAAGAATTGAGGCATGGTACCTCCTTTCTAGGAGTTGACAGTCTAATTGAGAAGCTGAAATTTATACACATAAGAGATATAAGCAATGATTCAAGGCAGATGGAAATAAGTCATTTATAAGTAGAGTAGGTAGTAAGTTGAGAGGAGGTAGAGATTGTCCATGTTGGTGAAATTGATCAGGGAAGGCTTCCAGAGGAGTTGGGGGTTTAAGCTGGATCTTGAAGTGCTTAGAGGAATGAGGCAGAAACGGGTAGAAAGAGGAAGTATTTCAGGGATGGTAAGTGGCACCAGCAGAAAGGTTAGGGGCTGGCTGTGGTTGTCACCAAAGCTTGAAAAACTATCATTTGGAACAGTAAATAGGGCTGCTGGGCCAGTTTAGCACGCTTGGGAGCAGGAATGATGGGTGATGCCTGCATGTCCGAGATGGAGGCCTTCTCTTACCTACTCTGGGCCATAGGATCCCAAAAGCAGGCAGAGCTTGGGGGATCTGCTGGGCTTCCTCCACCCTTTATCCGAGCTGTGGATTCCTGGCACTGGGGGAAGCTTGCCCTGTATTCCTTGTGCTTCCAGATGCACAGACCCTCCTGGATTTTCCTTTCTCTCTAATACCAATGCACTCTTGTGTTCCTGAGTTCATGCCCAGCTCAGACACTGGAACTAATCCAGTACATGGATTCAAATTTAGCATGTGGCCCAGGTTTCTCAAAGTCAAATGCCTGCAGAGGCAAGGCAGGAATTTTTTTTTTTTTTTTTTTTTTTTTGAGACAGAGTCTCGGTCTGTTGCCTAGGCTGGAGTGCAATGGTACAATCTCAGCTAGCTGCAACCTCCGCCTCCCGGGTTTAAGTGATTCTCCTGCCTCAGCCTCCCAAGTAGCTGGGATTACAGGCACCCACCACCACACCCGGCTAATTTTTGTATTTTTAGTAGAGAAGGGGTTTCACCATATTGGTCAGGCTGGTCTTGAACTCCTGACCTTGTGATCCACCCACCTTGGCCTCCCAAAGTGCTGGGATTACAGGCATGAGCCACTGTGCCCAGCCAGGAATTATTTTAAAACATGTATCATTCAGGCATAACACAAAGGGAGATGGTGAGGCCTCTGGCCAACTGCAGAATGAATATATAATGCCTGAAAGCATTCAAATTCAATTTAAAACAAAACAAAAACCCTGTGTCCAATTTAGCAGATCACTTAGGCATGCCTGGTTTGGCCTTGAGGGCCAATAGCTTATAACGACTTGGCCAAACCAATTCATAATGTTGGGCCAAACACCTATTGACTCCAGTGGGAAAGACACCAGGTTCAAAAGGATGAAGAGCAGACCCAGAACTGGCAAATGAGACACTGGGTTTTACTGGGGACTTACATATAGGGGAGAGAGTCCAGTGGCAGCGGGCTGGACAGGAGAAACCCCTTGCATATAGTCCAATGGCGAGAGCTGGACAGAACTGCAAACGCTTGCAAAAGGCATGCATTTTATATTCGCTTAGGACCCTCTCCCTAACAGTCTCCACCTAGCAACCTTCACCCAAAAGAAAGGACGTCATTGGTCTCCTATACAGCCCACGTTTCCTGGGACAGGCTAGGGGCTAAGCTGTTTCTCATAGATAAGGAACGACCCTCCGGGTTGGCTACTCCTGGATTCCTTAGCTTGGAACTCCAAACCGCATGCAGGTGTGTCTGCTGTACAGGGTCAGTCTCAGGGTATGCTTAAGTTATTGCTATCAGGTGTGTTTATACCAGGGCCTTTCCTTCTTTAAATATGTTTATTGTCACCTGATGCCTTGACCTAGAGGACAGTGAATCTGTCAGAATAACCCTAAAACCAGAGTATTTGGTGTGGAGTCCCAATCCATAGATCAGGGCACGGGGAATCTAGGACGGCCCTGAGGTCTACAAAGAGCATGCCCTAAGGATGAGTGACAGTGCTTTCTTTCCCCACATGCCCTCACCCGCAGACCTCCAAGAACATTCTTTTTGAATTTCCTAGACCCCAAAGGGAATCTGGGAAAATAACTTTCAGCATCATGGGCATGAGCATGGAAACAGCCTTCCCATCTTTCTGGCCCTATATTTACAGCCCTGCACGTGGAGACTTGTAGATGAAAACCTTAGAACAGTGCAGGTTCTGAGGACCACCCATATCAGAAGTAGGGACGGAGTTTGTTTTCAAAATGCAGATTTGGAGGGCTCTAAATCAAACCTACTGAAATTAAAATCTTTGGGAGAGGGGGCCCATCCATTTTCATGCTTAAGCCTTCCAGGTGATTCTCATGAGGCCACCCTATTTTCATTCTTGACAAGCTCCCCAGGGGATCCGTATGGGCACTACAGTTTAAGAACTCTTCACTCCAACTTACCCTGACTTTCCCTGTTGAAAATTATCACTCCTCTCTGTGTCCCCACTCAGAGCTATATGCATCAGAAACTTCTACCCTGTAAGTTCTGAGATCTTGGGATGTAGTAATGTTCATATGCCCAGCTTCTGCACAGGTCAGGGCAGAATTAAGTTAAACCAAATTAAATGAATTTGCCTCATATCTTGGCCAACTCCTAAATGTTGCAAGCTGTGATAAAGAAGACCCTGGTTGGTTTCTACGGAAGGGAATATTGACCTTGCTCATAATGATACAAGCTAGGCTCATCTCAGATATTTCAGGATGCAGCACTGTACTTGAATAACTGGGATTGTCATTGTGCTGGTCAGTCATCTCCTGTGGCTTTTGTAACATTCCTTTAAATATTTAAGTCTTTTTTTTTTTTTTTTTTGAGATGGAGTCTTGCTCTGTTGCCCAGGCTGGAATACAGTGGCGTCATCTTGGCTCACTGCAACCTCCATCTCCCGGGTTCAAGCAATTCTCCTGTCTCAGCCTCCCGAGTAGCTGGGACTACAGGCACCTGCCACTACGTCTGGCTAATTTTTGTATTTTTAGTAGAGATGGGGTTTCACCATGTTGGTCAGGCTGGTCTCGAACTCCTGATCTCAGGTGATCCACCCACCTCAGCCTCCCAAAGTGCTGGAATTACAGGCGTGAGCCACTGCGCCTAGCCTAAATATTTAAGTTTAACAAAAATCCAAGAAAAAAAACTTAGAATTTGGTGGAGTGGTGCTAGTACTGGTGGTGCATTTCGTTCTCCACACACCAAACCCTCATGAGCTAGTTACAGAAAAGTGGAGTTTTTTTCATCTCCTTCCCACTTTAAAAACTTTTAGTTCCTATCATGCTTGAAAATTATTCTCATGTTTGTGCCATATTCTGATGGTGTGACCTGCTCTTGCCTGTGGTACAAAGTCTGAGTGAGCTTTGAGTGGATGCACAGTTAGTTTGGGACTCGCTTTTCAAAGTACCTGCCCTTCATTTTAGGAAGACAGTTATCAACAAGACAGCTAGGTGGGGTCCCTGGAGGACGACAAGTCCTGGAAACTAGTGCCACTAGCTGTGTGACTGACTTCCCAGGAAGCCAGGAAATGCTGCGCTCTTTCCAGCTTAGAGTCAAATATTTTTGGTTTGTAAGTGGAATCACTAGGAACAATATTCATGATAGAATCTGGAGAGAAAATTATACTTTATTTTCTTATCCCTATAGAGATAGTAGTACTAAGTGGGGATAGCTTATTCCCATTGGAGTTTTGTACTCCAGAGATTAAAATGAGCAATTCCAATTTTGAAACCTAAATCATCTAAGGCTATGGAAGTGTTACTGGTGGCAAATCTGTAGCAACCTCAATTCTTAACACCTCAAAAGAAAGAATTTTTAACCAAGGGTCATAAGGCAGGGTGAGAGGCCAAGGCAAGTTTTTGAGCAGGAGTGAAAAGTGTATTAAAAAGCTTTAGAGCAGGAACAAAAGGAAGTACACTTAGAAGAGGGCCAAGCGGGTGACTTGAGATCAGCTGGGTGGTTTGACCTTTGACTTGGTGTTTCATATGTTGGCATGCTTCCAGGGGGGTTGCATCCCTTCTCCCCTGATTCTTCCCTTGGAGTGGGCTGTCTGCATCCACAGTGGCATTCAGGCACTTGGGGGGTGAGCATGCGCAGTGTGTTTACTGAAGTTGTGTACCTGCTCACTTGAGGGCTTTTTCTCCTTATCAGTTGAGGATTCATATACCAGTTAAACTCTGCCATTTTGCCTCTTAGTGCGCATGCTTGAGTCCACTCACCCAACTCCTGAGATCTTACTAGGAAGCTAATCACCAGTTTCAGGTGTTTTCTATTTATTGGGAAACTGCCTGGCCCTGGCTTCAACCAATGATTATTTTAGAGAGACAATTAACAACTGCCTGACCATCACCTGATGGTTGCCTGACATTCCTCATTGTGGGGAGGGTGGCCTTCCCTGCCTCATGTCTGTCTAACTACCTACTGTAACAGAAGGATGAGGTCTCGGGGAGAAACTGCCAAAAGCTGTAGGAGTTATGGGCAGCCTTATGTATGCCCTTCCTGCAAAATGTGGTAGGCCCCAGGAGTCAGAGCCACAGAACACACCAAGCTCTTAGAACCAAGGATTCCAACCACCAACCACCTCCTAGGTTAACTGACTCTAACCTAACCTGCGACATACACCTCTGACAAACTGCACAGACTTCATGCAACAAGAACATTCATTTTGGGGCTCACAGGCCTAAAGAGAGCTTTAAATCAAACCCAGCTGGGCGTTCCAGGCTTTCAAGTGGGGAGGTTGCTTGCCTCCATTTTCTGTATCTATTTCCATCTACCCATTACGCCCTGGTCTGGCTTTTCAGTATCCCCTTCTCTAGGTCAAGGCTGTGTGGCAAGACCACCCTTAGTAGCTCCTTTTCCTGCCTACTAACTTCAGTCAGACCTGGGCCAGGTATTGGGCCATGAACTCCATGACCTGGGGAAGTGCCTTTTTTAAAAAGCTTTATACTAATGGAGATCCACACAGGGAGGTCCAGATGATTATGGTTGGATTTTTTCTGGGGTGAATGAGTCGGGGTGAGTGGAATACAGTGGATTGCCTTAGCATCCATTTCCTCCCCACTTCATTTTCACTGTGTTAGCCATTCCAAACACTTTCAAAGTTCAAACCAACAGGGTGAGCTTTATGGATTTGCCAGCAAATGTTTTCCAAATTGAGTCTCCAAGAATTTGTTTCTTTCTTATCAAAATTGAAAAGGGGAAAAAAAGTGTTGCTGATCCCTGGATTTGTCTTGTCCTGTGTTTTGAGCATCTGAAATAGAATTTGGACGAGGACCTGGAAGGAAGGAGGTAGAGTTTACAGAGGAAATGGGGTATGTTGGAGAAATCATATTCCAACAGGAACAAGATCCAGTCTTGGGGCAAAGCCAGGGCCCATTTGGGCTCAATGACTCTCGAAGCATTTCAGTTCAGCACATGTTTAACAGGGCATTTTTCCTTGAATTTTTAAACTTGTGTATTTTGAAGGAAATTGAAGCCGCATGGCCCTCATTCATTTACATTGAACTCACCAAAATCTTGTTTTGTAATGATTCTTTGATGTCCAAAGAGCATTGTGATCCTGTTTCATGATCTTATTTTTCCCCCCTTTGAGAATTAGCAAATTCTTTTTTGCCAGCAGTAAAGCCACTCCAGTTCCAAGCTGTTCACTCCCTGGTCCAAAGTGTTCTCCTCCAAGGGAGGTCACCCTAAACAAAACCCAGCAGTTTCAAGATGCCACTCTGATGCTTGGCAAATTGTGCTTGTCTTTCTAGTTCCATGACTATGTCAGGCGGATAAGAGGCAAAGTTGGGATGTCCATAAGAATCTCACTGACCGCTTCATGTTAGTTGACTTATTTTCTTCATTTTAACTTATAATGGAAAACTACAAACAATATAAAAGGAGAGAAAAGATTATAATAAAACTCCATGTGCCCTATACCCATCTTCAGCAATCGTGAATTCAAGGCCATCTTATCGATATCTCCTTTAACTGTTTTTGAAGCACATCTCAGATGATAATGTCATTTCATCTGCAAGAATTTCAGCACCTATCTCTAAAGATAGATTCTTAAGAAATGTGACCACAATACTAATATCACACCGAAAACAACCATAATTCTTTAATAACAAGTATCTAGTGTGTGTGAATCATGAGCTAAATACAATCTACACGTTGCAATTAGTTGCCACATCTCTTAAGTTTCTTTCAACCTCCTCCTCCTCTTCTCCGTTCTTCATTCTCCGCTGATACAAAGGAGCTCTTGAAGTAAATTCTGAGGAATATAGCTTTGACAAATTCCAAATACTGGGCTAGTAACTGAAAAAGAGAAAAATAAAACAATGGTTTTAATTTACTGTCCAAGTTGAAAGAAATGTAAGAAAGCAAAGGTCCAAAACATTGAGCATTGAAGTCTATGAATGTAACTACAATTTTACCCAAGATGAGTGTCTTTTATGACCTTGTTGCCCAGAAGCTTTAAGGGGATAACTTATTTTTTTTTTTTTTACTTTTATTTTAGATTTGGGGGGTACATGTCAAGGTTTGTTACATAGGTAAATACATGTCATGGGGGTTTGCACATATTATTTCATCACATAGGTATTAAGCCCAGTACCCAATAGTTATCCTTTCTGTTCCTCTCCCTCCTCCTACCCTCCACTTTCAAGTAGACCCCAGTGTCGGTCATTTCCTTCTGTGTATTCAGAAGTTCTTACCATTCAGCTCCCACTTAGATATGCAGCATTTGGTTTTCTGTTCCTGCATTAGTTTGCTAAGGATAGTAGCCTCCAGCTCCATCCATGTTCCTGCGAAAGGCATGATCTTGTTCTTTTTTATGGCTGCATAGTATTCCATGGTATATCTGTACCACATTTTCATTACCCAGACTGTCATTGATGGGCATTTAGTTTGATTCCATATCTTTGCTATTGTGAATACTGCTGCAAAGAACATTTGCGTGCATATGTCTTTATAGTAGAATGAATTATATTCCTCTGGGTTTATACCCAGTAATGGGATTGCTGGGTGGGATGGTAGTTCTTCTTTTAGCTCTTTGAGGAATTGCCATACTGCTTTCCAGAATGGTTGATTTAATTTACACTCCTGCCAACAGTGTATAAGTGTTCTAATGGGAGAACTTTAAGAGACTGGAGAAATATCTCCACAGGGCAATAATCTTGCAACTTCTTGATCACAGACCTATATCAATCAATAAATTTCTCCATTGCTTGTCTTATGTATAGTTATCTATATAAAATTATACACATATACTACTATATTAATATGTCCATGATAAAACGAGCACAAAAACATTGTTAAAGAATAGAAAAAATATACCTAAGAGTTCTATGACAATCTGCCCACTTTCAGGGCTCATTGGTAAAACAACTTCTTCAAAGTAAATGGAGGAAAATTGCTCACTGCCAGTCTGTGGGGTTGGTCTTGGAAGGAATGGGGCAGGAAATGGTCTACTTCTGCAGGCCAAATAAAACTTGGCAGGCCAAGGAAGCAGATATCCTTTTCTCATAGTCATATTTCCCCCGACTTTTTTTTTTAACCATCACTCCTTCTTTGTGCTCATGTGGCCCCACTCCCTTCCAGCTTTCTCTGAGGCCCACCACCCCCAACCACACCTGCTTTCATTAACACCAAGATTGGAACTGGAGGATCCAGGTTTATGAAACTTGAAATGTTCAGAATTTGAGTCCTCTTTTTAAAAAGCAAGGTAAAATTGTGAATTCACAACTGGTAGGTCCCCGTCAGGTTCTTGGAAAGGCACATGCATGCCAGGACCCCCGAACCATATTCATCAGCCTTACAGTCATCATCCCTCCCATGGGAGCTCTGAGGTACCAAATTCACCTTCCTTTCTTTCTGACTCCTTCTTCTTATTCTCTCATATTTTCCTGTAAAGCCGTCTCTGGGAATTCTGGTGCCCTTCGAAGCCCACTTCTCCCATGTTTAACTCTTGCATACCCAGAGCCGGAGCTGTCTTCCTGGTTGCCCCATGAGCCAAGAATGTACCTGTGAGCCCTTCCCCACTTTCTTCCTTTGTTAGCAGCTCTATCCAGAACAGTAGGGGAGGGAGAGGCCAGGGACCCCAGAAACAAGTCCACTTGTCATCCCAAGGACTGTAATCCAGTAGGTCTCTGCTGAAGGTGAGATGACCTAGTGATTCAAGGCACATGCTCTGGAGTCAGACTGACCCCAGTTCCTATATAGTCTCCTCTAGCTGGGCAACCTTGGGCAGGTTAGTTACCTTCTCTGAGCTTTTCTCACCTATAAATGGGAATAACACTTACCTCACAGGCTGTTGTGAGATTATGTAAAGCATTTAATATAGTGCCTGGTACATAGGAAACCCTTAACTTGTGGATTTTATCATGAGTAATGGAGGGAGTTAGAATATATTTCATCAATTCTAAGACATACTTCTTAATGTCTCCTGAAAATAGATTCCATCTTAGAATTGACAGCGCCATGCAAAGATAATTTGCAGTGTCTATCTTTCTTGGTTATCTGTAAAAATAATGGTGCGCCTCACAATAGACATAGTCTTCGATTTGATATAATTTGGTAACAACTAACTTTATCCACAGTAAGCACAGGTGGACTGAGATCAAGAAACTGGAGTTGCTGTAACCATACAGTCTCTTCCTCCCTCTCACTGAAGAGGCAGGGAAATGGCTGGCTTGATCTGAGAAAGGGGTAACTAGCTTAGGGGAAATTCCATGGAGAGAGGCCTGAGCTACTTGTCAGTGGCTGAGGCCTCGCCTCCCACACAGCTCTGCCTCCACAAGTGGCTCGGTCTTTACCACATCTGCCAGTCTCTTGACTCTGCCCCCGACTCCCTCCCCAGCCGTCATTCCTCAGCTATTTAGCTCCTTGCTGCCCTCACACTGCAGTTCCTCTTTCCTATTTTCCTCCTTCCCCCGTTTGAAGAGGAAGACTGAATCCAGCTTGTTGCTTGGCTGGTGGTGTCTGTGGCCCAGAACCATAAATTTTTGAGAGCTGAAGGAGAGCTTGGAGATGATTTAGTCTAATCCCCCTATTTTATAGATGAAGAAACTAAGGCCTAATAATTTACCCAAATGACTCAGCCCTGCCAGTAACAAGCTATGTGACCTTGAACAAGTTATGACATTTTTTTGGAAATAAGAGTAAAGCATTCATTATTTTATGAAATGTGTCCTGAGGAAGCAATGAAATTGGAGTTAGTGGTTAAAATTTTAAACTACCAGTTCTAGGCAAAGCAATGACATAGAGGTGACACAGTGTGGCAAGTGACCCTGCACAGCACCCATCATGAATGCAGCATCCTCTGATGGAGTCTGACCACCTGGGCCTGCTCAGAATGGTAACATGGGATTTCCTCGACCAATTTTGAACACGTGCAGCCTGGGTCCATTTGACAGCAATAAGGCTTTATGTTTGAATATGCTATTCCAGGGATTTTTATCTAATTCTAAGAGTTTCATATACAAAGGATGGCAGCAGAGAGGCAGGGCAGAGTTCAGTCATGAAACATTAACAAGCTTTAGCTTGTATTGATTAAAAATGTGGCCTCTGGCCCAGTGCGGTGGCTCATGCCTGTAATCTCAGTACTTTGGGAGGCTGAGGTGGGTGGATCACTTGAGGTCAGGAGTTTGAGACCAGCCTGGCCAACATGGTGAAACCCTGTCTTTACCAAAAATACAAAAATTATCTGGGCATGGTGAGGTGCACTGTACTACCAGCTACTCAGGAGGTTGAGGCGGGAGAATTGCTTGAACCTGCGAGGCAGAGGTTGTAGTGAGCCGAGATAGCACCATTGTACTCCAGCCTGGGCGACAGAGTAAGACCCTGTCTCAAAAAAAAAAAAAAAAAAAAAAAAATGTGGCCTCTGAAGTCATTCAAATCTGAGTACAAATCCTGGCTCATCACTGACTAGCTATGTAACCTCAGCTAAGCTTCAAGCCTCTCATCCTTAAATCAGGTTTTAATGATGGCACCTACCTCATGGGGGTAAGAATTAAATGCAATACACAGGAAGCATTAGATGCCTAGAAGTGCACTATAAACATCAGAGATGAGAAATTAATGGTGATGAGAAATAAATGATCTCCTAGGAACCTTGCAGCAAATGCAGTGGCTCCCCATCTCACTGATGAGAAAACTCTGATTTATTGAGGCTGAGGAAACTTCCCTAGGTAATCCAGCCAGCCTGGAATGCAGGCATCCTGATTCCAGGACTGCATCGCTACTGTGTTGTCATGGAGATAGATTTGCTTGGATGTGTTAGGTTGTTTCACACCTTTATAATTCAGTAGGGCCAGGTTGGGGGGCTGAGATGGATTCTGAAAAAGAAAAGTAATTGCTTTATAGATTAAACTTTTCTGGGTAATGATTGGGTAGTTTCTCTGCCAGTTAAAATTATGCTGAAGATGGCAGTTCCTAGTTTGTATAATTATTTTCCCACTGAAGTAGGCATAAGAGAGCAGACTACAGGAGTTCTCAAAGTCATTCTTTAAAGTGATTAGTCAGAAATATTTTTGGCTGCATGAGCTAATTGATGAAAGGTTACAAAGGATCAAAGGGATCTTATTGCAAACTCATCTGGAATAATCCTTCCCTCTTAGATGCTGGTGCAGTTTTTAATAGAAAAAAGCATCTGGGTACCACTCCCTCCACCTTTGTGCGATGCAAACTCTACATAGTTTGCGTCTGAGGTGTCAATGGGGACGTGCTGGTCGAGTGCATTATGATCACAAGCGGGACTCCAGAGTTAGAGCCTGGCCCTGCCAATTGCTGGCTGTGTGTCTTTGGGCAATTGCCTTAACTTCTCTGTGTTATGATGTCATTGCATCAACCTCATGGAGCTTCTGTGAGGACTGACAGACTATATCATGCACATGCAGCCCCAGTACAGTGCCTGGCACAAGGGCATTATCGATCAGTGTCAGCTACTTACGTGTCCATCTCTGCTACTGTACAAGCCAGCTTCCTTTCTTCGCTCCCTGCACACTTTTTTCTTTAGAAAAGATTCTCGCATGGTACTGGGCAGTAGTGCTGGTGTCTTACCACTCCAGGGTCTTCCCTGAAGTACCCACCTTTTGGCCTCCTTGGGTTCTACTCAGATAGCAGCTCAACCTCATCAGGAAACTAATTCCTTTAACATCACAAAAGAAATCAGCACCTCTCAGGCCGGGCATGGTGGCTCACATCTGTAATCCCAGCACTTTGGGAGGCCGAGGGGGTGGATCACCTGAGTTCAGTAGTTTGAGACTAGCCTGGCCAACACAGTGAAACCCTGTCTTTACTAAAAATGCAGAAAATTAGCCAGGCATGGTGGCATGCGCCTGTAGTCCCAGCTACTCAGGAGGCTGAGGCACGAAAATTGCTTGACCTGGAAGGCAGAGGCTGCAGTGAGCCGAGATGGCACCACTGCACTCCAGCCTGGGCAACAGAGTGAAACTGTCTCAAAAAAAAAGAGAGAGAGAGAGAGAGAAATCAGCACCTCTCAGGTGCTTACTAATTTCCATGTACTGCTCTCAAACACCTAGATAGTCTATTTCAGAGAATTTAAAAGCCCAATGACAGCTAGGCAGGTGTGGTGTCTAGGGTTCAAAAATAGGACAGCGAAGGTGAAGAAGACTAAGATAAAGTGTTCCATGTAACTCAGGTGTTGTTTCTTCAGTTACAAAAGACCCAGAGATGAGGTCAATGTGTGTTTGGTTTTTTCTGTTTGTTTACTGTGGTGGTGTTTTTATTGTTTTGTTTTTTTGTTTTTGTTTTTTAATCCCACATTCAGTTGCTTAGTGTCATCTAAAGAAAGCATCATGGAGATTTGTTTTTTCTTTCCCAGTTTCTTTGGACATAAGCTGCTCTCCTCTTTCTTGGCATGGTTGACCGGGTTGAATTGAGGCATATGGATCTCAAAGGAGCCCAGTGATGTGATTCTCCTTCAAATTCTTAACATTTGTTTACCATTTAGCAAAGGCAGGGAATTTCTATTAATAAAAATAGTGGTTTATAGAAACAGATTTTCCTTGTCCAGTGAAAGTAAATTAATGTTCTGAAAAAAAAAAATTGAGCAAGATATTTCCTACTTCTTGGAAGTTCTCTGTTCAGCGTTTTCTTTATATAAGTGTGATTTTTTTTCTTCTTTTCCAAGCTAGGTAGCCTCTGGTAGATGAATTAAGAGTTTACACTTAGGTAGCATAAAGAAAACATTCATTCCTGGGAAGAGTATAATTTAATAACAAATACTTATCAAATGCCTATGACATATCAGGCATGTTCTAGGCTGTGGGGATTCTGCAGTAAACTTATATTCCAGTGAGAGGGCAGTAAATAAGCACACATGTAGTACATCAGATGGAAATAAGTGGCATGAAATAAATAAAGCAGGTAAGGAGATGCTGTTCTACATAAGCAGGCCTTGCCAAGAAAGCAGCAGAACCCAGAAAGAAGTGAGGAAGGGAGCCAGCCATGAGGGCAACTGACCTTCGGATAACAGTAGCACACAGGACAGATGTGGTGGCTCGTTTCTGTAATTATAACACTTCGGGAGGCTGAGGCAGGAGAATTGTTTGAGCTCAGGAGTTTGAGACAAGCCTGGGCAACATAGTGAGACCCTCATCTCTATTTTAAAAAAAAAAGTAGCAGACAGGACAATCTGACTCCAAATCCACACCTATGAAGTGCTAATGATTCCTACAGCACAGGATTCCTGAGTAGCAAGTGAGAACCACGTAAGAGGAGCTGGCACCTGGGTGGGCTCATGACCATCAGTTCCCTCTACTTCCACTTGCTTTCCCCCTGATTTATTCCTGATGAGAGAGGGGGTTCTTACCTGGTTAAGCATCACTCTGGGTCACGTGTTCCGAATACAGATTTAAATGCAATTGCAAATGCCAATGGCCTTCTCCACCTTGACCCCTATTCTTACTCAGTGTAAATTAATGTTGAATTTTCTCATTCCGAAATTGTGTTGCCTTCTAAATTACTCCAGTCTGTTCATGTCTTTGTTATGGATTTTCTCTAATTGCAGATGTACCCATGTCTAACCTATTTTTTCCCTCCTCTTGCCTCTGTCCTCTATGGCATTCCCCACCTCAGTGTCATCCATAAATTTTGTGACACTTGCTCCTAGGTCATCAGTCAGAGTATTGATTCAGATCAATGTGATGGCGATTGTTAGGACACTCTTTGAAACACCTTCCCGTGGCTGGGCTTAATGCCCCTTTAGTTTGTGATTTCTGATCATTTTCAGCTTTCTTTGGACTAACAGTGAACATAAAATCCCAAGACACTGCGCATTCAGCTCAATCCACCCCCTACCCCATCCCTTTGTATTCTTAATTACAACAACAGTATTACAATCTTTAAGATAATCTCATGAATTTGTCTGTGATCATTTAAATGCAAACTGTCCTTTGTTTATTTATCCCTGGTTTTCTGGAAACTCAATTTTACTTTCCTAATAGTTATTCCCAATTTTTCAAGCTGACAATTGCATATCTCATACACTAATTTTTCACTACCCTTTCCTTCTGTTTTCTCTCTGCATCACTATCACATGTTGTTGGCCTTGTTCCAGTCTTCTGACATCCCCCTGAGTGCAAGGTAATTTTTCAGAAATAATTATTCATTTTTACTGCACCATTGTTCAGTAAGCATATTAGTCAAATTCTATTCCCCAGGGCCATGTGTCATCTGGAGCAGCTGATTTATGCATGCTCACGTTTGCCAAATATTCCTTCACCTATTTTTTGTCCAAGCTTATCTGTGAGGGGTTTATATAATTCTCCAAATTTCACTTATTACAAAGCTATCTGAAAGTAGTTTAGCACTGCAGGGTTTAAACATTTTTATTTTAGTGTTTGCCTCTTTCACTTGTAAATCTGTGTTCCTTCAAGCTTCTTGGCCTACTTTTTTTTATGACTCAGACTGAGCTTACAAATTTTTAAGTGATTGCTAAGTATTAAGTCGTTGTGTTTTGGCTCATGTGTATTTTTTTCTGCTGAGCTTAATTGAAACAGTCCGTTTTCTTGGCCTTATATTGTTCTTGTCTCAAGTCAGAACTATTCAGTGATCCTAAGAATTTGACACACAACTGAATAGATCCCTGCTTTTTCCATTTGATATAAATGGTTAGAATCTACACTAAAAGAATCATGAACTCTAAGTCTCTTTTAGAAAAAAATATATATGAAATGTGCTGATTAGATCAGTCTTAGAAACTACCAGGTGTGTCATCTTCCAAAAGCATGGAACTTTCCACTATGTGAATAGTTTGGCACTAATTGTTCACACTTTTCCTTAGAGGAATAATTTTTTTCAGCCCAACCTCTTTTTTTTGACATGATCTTGCCAAGTCAGTGTAGTTTTAGAGAGCCATTTGCTGAAGCTGATTCAGTTGCTAATGGTATCCTAACTTGGTTGTTACCTCCACCCACTCACTAGAGAATCCTGAAATCACAGAGCGCATTCCTGCCATTTCTTTCTTTCTTTTCTTTTCTTTCTTTCTTTCTTTCTTTTTTTTTTTGAGTTAGAGTCTCGCTCTGTCACCCAGGCTGGAGTGCAGTGGCGTGGTCTCGGCTCACTGCAAGCTCTGCCGCCCAGGTTCAAGGGATTCTCCTGCCTCAGCCTCCCAGGTAGCTGGGATTACAGGCAAGCACCACCATACCCAACTAATTTTTGTATTTTTAGAAGAGACAGGGTTTCACCATGTTGGCCAGGCTAGTCTTGAGCTCCTGACCTCAAGTGATCCGCCCGTCTCAGCCTCCCAAAGTGCTGGGATTACAGGCGCCAGCCACCATTCCCAGCTCTCCTGCCATTTATTTTTAGAATCAAATACAGTGCCCTTATTTTACTAAAGACAAATGTTTGACCCCAATAAGTGCGGATACTTAAATCAGCACTGTGTCGATGTCTACACAGTCTGTAGCTCTGTTTATAATAATAACAGGGTTTTTTTTTGTTTTTTGTTTTTTGTTTTGAGACAGAGCTTTGCTTGTTGCCCAGGCTGGAGTGCGGTGGCGCAATCTCGGCTCGCTGCAACCTCCCCCTCCTGGGTTCAAGCAATTCTTCTGTCTCAGCCTCCCGAGTAGCTGGGATTACAGGCACCCACCACCATGCCCAGCTAATTTTTTGTATTTTCAGTAGAGACGGGGTTTCACCATGTCAGCCAGGCTAATAACACTTATTTTTAACAAGCTTTCTTACAAGGTGGCATGGCACCTTGAGGTTGAGTTGGAGCACACTCAAGTAAAGTCTCACTAACTTTTCTGGGGAGGTGGGGACAGGGTCTCACTCTCACTCAGGCTGGAGTGCAGTGGCGGAGTCACAACTTACTGCAGCCTCAACCACTCGGGCTCAAGCCATCCTTTCTCCTAAGCCCCCCGAGTGGCTGGGACTACAGGTGCACGCCCCCATGCCTGGCTAATTTTTGTATTTTTTTTAGAGACGGGGTTTTGCCATGTTGTCTAGGCTGGTCTCAAACTCCTGAGCTCAAGCAATCTGCTAGCCTCAGACTCTCAAAGTGCTGGGATTACAGATGTGAGCCACCATGTTGTCATTTGGAGTGGTTAGCAAGAATGGGGTAGTTGCTATGCCATCTTATTTTATTCAGATAGCACTAGATTTGGTATTGATTAGTAGCCTGAGCAAAAACAACTGGAGCAACTGAAAATACTGAAAATACTGAATTTCCAGTTCTAACCACATGGCCAAGTCAACCTTTGCCATGGATGCCCCATGCAAGGACAGTAGAAATCCTAATTGCAGCTGGTTACAGAGAAGGAACAGCCTCACTGGGGTTGACTCCCTCAGCAGATTACTAGAAACTATTGTCCCTGTCCTCCAAAAGCTGACTTTGAAAATATGAAGCAAGCAATATCTTTGATAGTGTGGGTTTTGGGTAACAGCAGTCCTGGTATTTAGAGACTTGTGTATACATACATGTTAAGGAGATCATTTTAAGATCAGAGCAGGCATTAAACAAGTTAGAACAAAAACATTTTCTGCAACTGAATATTCATATGAATCATGTGCTCACATTATACTAGAGAAATTTCAAAGCTCAAATCTTTTCAAAGTCCTACAATTCTTACACAAACAGTCATTTAAAGGAGAAACTAAAAAAATTAGCTGGGCATGGTGGCACATGCCTGTAGTCCCAGCTACTGGGAAGGCTGAGGTGGGAGGATTGCTTGAGCCCCAGGAGGCTGAGGCTGCAGTGAGCAGAGATTGCACCACTGCACTCCAAGATGGGCGACAGAGTGAGACCCTGTCTCAAAAATTAAACTAATACAATAAAGAGAAACTAAAGAACATCTGAGCATTTTTATCAGCCCAAACATAACTCAGTAGGTAAATATCTGTATACTTCACTATTCTTTTTATAGTGAGAAGGTCCAGACCCTGGCCTCGAGCATCCCTCAGCTCCACTTGGCAGGGGGCCCTTATGGCTCCCTTGGTGCCAGAGAGAGCCCTTGACTGGTGTGGTTGCCATAAAGCACACTGAGCTCCTTTTATTGTAGCAGGGTGATTACACGGCTGATCTGATTTTATCCAGGAAATTTAACCTAAAGGAAAAAACAAAAACCTTTAAAACACATTCAGCCCTTGGAACTGACTTCACTTTCAGGGGGACCAAGTTGATTTAGTCTTCTTTCTGGATCCCCTTCAACCCGTCAGATCTCCTGGACTTGGCCACGGAAGACTGTCTGTGCATGACTGTTAATCAGCCATTTGGCTTGTTCCCTGTGATTACTTCCAGAAGTTACAGAACATGTTGTCCCTATTGAGGGTCTTCAGTTACCTTTTATTTTTTTTCTCCCCAAAAGGGCTCTTGTTCCAGCATGTTAATGTTTAGCCTTTCCTGGCATGAAAATAATGAGACTGGACACTAATGGCTGCTGCATTTCGAATCTTTGTGCAGCATCCCCAGTGACCTGAACACCTGTGAGTTTGAAGGCTCTTTCAATCACAGCTTTTGAATAATAGATGAATCAAGTGAGACTCAGGCTACATGGGGAAGAGCTTTTAACCAAATGCGTGCCATGATACTAGGTTTAAGCAATCTAACAGAGCAAGTGGATTGACTCTGACTTTTCCTATTGTAGGGCTTATTCAGATTAATTGTACCTGAAGAGTAATGGAGTGGTTTTTCAACGATGAACCCTCATGCATTCAAAAAAGCAGGGGTCCTAGTCTCATGCCACCCCTCATGTTATATGCCTGCCTCCTCCACTAATTTTCCTTGGAGTTAGTGGGAGCCCCAAATAGAGCAGAACTTCACAGGGAAAGCTGTTCTAGGTAGCAGAAGACCCTGCTGCCAGAAGGTATTTTTCTATGGCTGCTGATTCTGGCTCTTAGCCTGAAAGAAGAGGGTCTTGCCCAACTGTTCTGTAGGCAGTCTAGTGGAAAGGGGTGCAGATAAATCCTGGATGCCATGGTGTCCCAACCACAGGAGCAATCCACATGCCCATCCTTCAAGCCATGTGTGTTTCATGTGCTCCTTTCCTCTGGATTCTGTGCTTGGGAGTGAGTTTGTGATTGTTTTGTTTTGTTTTGTTTTGTTTTGTTTTAATGAAACATATCTAGCCAATGGTTGGTTGAAACCAATTGCTATGTAAATTTCATCACATACTTTATGTTTCCTAATCTTTGGTATTCAGAATGAGACAGAATAATTAGAGAAGCAATTATTGACAGTAGCCAAGGCTCTCTCCCCCAGCCTTAGGATATTCTGTCCTCAGAGAGGTACAGATGCAACTCACTCAGGTCACTGACCTCCCCACACCGTTTCCTGAAAGGAAGCAAATGGGCTGGACCAGAGTGTGTTTCATGAGGAAGGAGTGCTGCTCACTGAAAGCTGTTCTTTTGTTGTCAGTGACAAAGACATTCTCTTCCTTGACTGTATTACAGGGTGTGGTTTGGGTAGGCTCCTGTGGAACTCGGGGCACAGCCTAATGACAGATGGGGAAATGGTACAAAGAAGGTGCCCGGGGCCATCCACCTGTGTGGGGCTCCTGGCAGTGCTGAGTCTCACAAGCCTGGCAGAAGAGCCCCGTGTTTGATGCAAAGTCACACTAACGTAAATGGAGAGATGGACAGAGTGAGAAAATACTAAAGGAACATAAAAAATGTCCACCTTCTGATCCTTTGAAACTACTCACTGTGTGTTGCTATAAAAGGAATAAAGCTAATCAATGTTTTCCAAGGAACCTGCATCTGGCCACCTGTTGGTAGAAGAAACCTAATAGCCTTCCTCCCTTCTCCATCCATGAACTAGATTAGACAGAGGGAAGACTAGAACTTGACCCTCAGACAAAATATTGTCAATTAAGAAAGGGTGGACCCAAGGCTATTGCACACATAGGACTTCGAGGGTGTTGTTTACCATTTGAAAGCATTTACAGGAATGCTTTTACTTCCTTTATAATTTGTTTGGTGTTTGACTCCATGAGAAGCGTTAGATGTTCGTGCAAGTTAGCTGCCTTTTTTATTTATTAATACATGCACTTTTATTATATGTCTTACGGCAAATTAACTTTGACAGGAAAATCAGTACTCATACCGTCCCCACTATCACTCTAAAATGCAAAGTAAACAAACCTAGAGGTGAGTCTTCTCACCTAATGGCATGCCTAGTGGCTCAGGTTATAAAAAAGCAGTAAACAAAAAGGTAGATTTTCCTAAGTAATTAGAAATCATCACTGTTAACACCAAGTCAGAGATATTTAGATTTTGCTAAAAACAGAAAATAAAGATCCTGGGGTTGGAGCAGAAATTCTACATCTATACTAAAATATTTGTATCATAGTGTAATAAATGCAATCTACCACGTCTTTTGTGTTATTTAAATAACAACACAAGATGCATCATTAGGTATAGACTTGAGAAGAGGAAGAGAACCCAGCTAATTATAGAAAAACAAAGGAGTGGTTTGTCAAGAACATTTTCTGCTTCTTAGTGTAATCAAAGTCTCTTTAGAGGCATTTAAAGCATTCATTTGAGGAAGCTGTGACACATCAGTATTTGCAAAACTTTTTATGAAGAAGCAATATGGAAATGGAAGCACCAAACCAGGGACACAGAGGCCCTGAGATCTGGTCCAGAGCTGGTAAATCAGGACTGCCAAAATCATTTTTTTGTAATGTGCTTTTGTAGAACACAGTGTGTTCTAGAACAAAGGTCGGGGAGGAAGAGGAAACTTTTTTAGGTCAGGAGTTGCTGGTGATCTAGGCACCATTCCTAGATACATTTCTAGATATTTTACTGGGACCATTTTTGTAAGAGTTCCTTAGGGAACGACTTTGACTGTGTGTGGCCTTTGTGTAAGAGTCCCCTCTTGAAGAAGATGTGGAGTGAGAATCTGTTCATTCGCACTGTGAGGTAGGTGGCTTTGGGCACTGGAAGAAATTGTTAGGCATTTCCCATGGGATTTCCACTAAGCGACTGACCTGAGAATATGGGAAGTGTATTCACAGATGGAGAGCATTGTGTCTATGTAGAAATGGTTTTAGTGTCTACCCAGTTCTTCCGGGTTATGTAAGGAAAACCAGGCAACCTTGTTACATGGAATAATGAACAAAACAATGGCAAAGCAGCTACAGGGTACTGTAAAATGCTTATTAAAAACAGTTAGGAGGACTTGGGGGCAGGGTCAAGTAATTAACCCACAAGGCTTCTATCGGCGTGGTCCCTGAATACCTCTGGGAAGTACTGACCTTGACTAAGTCCAATCCTTTGGTATTTGAGCTTCCCCATCGGTAAAATGGGGGTGATGGTGCTTTTGTCAACAGTTATCAGGGGTCATATCAAATGTAGACATACAGTTAGTCCCAGCCCGACATGCTCATGAACTGTGCCAATAGATGAATGAGAAGTAATTCATCTATTGAATTACTATGAATGAGGAAGTGAAAGAGAGATGGCATAAAGGCAGGGAATTGACTAGGAAGTACATGGCATATGTAAGGCGCTGGCTATAGAGCCAAGAAACTCAACTCATTTCCCTGGCTCTCATCCTTCCACATCTTATTCACATCTGTATCAATGAATTGCAATGATTTTTATAATTGATAGTAACATTTACCTCTGAGAACATTAATGCAGAGTTTTAAAGTATTCACTAACAGAATAGAATGATAAAATCTAGCCATAAGAAATAATTTATGTTCAACTTCATTACAACATAATGAGCCAATTCGTTGTGTTAGATTGATTTCTCATGTACCCTTGCAGGTAAGCAGAGTGAAATAAAGTTTGCTATTCTTGATGGAGGGGAGAGATTTCATTTGTGACGACATCAAAATGTATGTTTTGTGTCATGGAAATAATAACATTTCAAGGAGAAAGATAATGACTACGGTAAAATTTGCAAAAAGGACTAAAAGAGTCATGGCTTAAGCATCCAAAACAACAAAGCCTGGTCTCCATGGTTTATGGAGTCTACATAACCTAATTAAACAGACTTAGCTTGTAATGGAAACAGCAATATTGGTGAGTCTCACACGACTTTGATTACATCCTTTGTGTTCCTTAAAAAAGTCTAAACCTTTAAATTATGATGCAGAGAGAAAACATTGGTGCTATTTCTCCTCTCTTTCCTTACAGCAAGGAGGATTCATAATTATTCCCTGCAAAATGACAAACATCTCCCATCAGCTTCATGACTTAATAGAAAAACATTTTCATCTTAGCAGGTTAACACTACTGGTTTCTTTGTACCCATGAGCAGTCATTTCTTTCTGTTGTAATTGTCTTACCGGTCCTCACTCAATGATTTTTACAGCAAGGCTGTTAAGACAGGTCAACCATTACTATGGGCAAGGATGCCAAGGTCCCCAGACATAGCAGCCTGGACAATGTATATGGCTGAATAGAAATGAGAAAGAGCACAAATCATTGACTCTTGATTTGGTACTCTCTTGAGTACAGAAGACAGTTGAGATATTTCTTGTGAAAATATTTACATCCTCCCCCAAAGACAAATAGGTTGTTTTACGCCAAGTGACCAAAATACAGGGCCTAGAATTATTATGTTTTTTTAGAGACAGGGTGTTGCTCTGTTACCCAGACTAGAGTACAGTAGTGTGACCATAGCTCTTTGCAACCTCAAACTCCTGGGTTTAAGTGATCCTCCCACCTCAGCCTTCTGAATAGCTGGGCCTACAAGCATGTCCTCAATGCTTGGCTAAATTTTTGTTATTTTTTCTTTTTAGAGATAAGGTCTTGCTATGTTGCCCAGGCTGCTCTGGATCTCGTAGGCTCAAGAGATCCTCCTGCCTCAGCCTTCCAAAGTGTTGGGATTATAGGTGTGAGCCACTGCACCCCACCACTAATTCCTGCTCTCCTCATATCAATTTATGACATTCAGGGTTGAAGATGGGCCCCTACCTAGAAACATATGCCCTTGAGAAGAGGATTCACAGAGACCCTTTAAGAGCCAAACCAACAAAGCCGTGAAGGCAATGGTGGAATAATTAACAGTGAGGTTGATATTTCTGAGGTGCACTTGTTCAGCCTGCCCTGCCCCCTTCTCCATGGGGTAACTGGGCCCTAGGCTTCTCCTGAGAACCATCCCTTTCTGATAGGTCCTATTATGAAAGTCTTCCACAAGTCTTACTTGGATACACTCGTAAAGTAGGCTGTGACTGTCAGTGCTCATGCTTTTGGTGTGTCCACTCCCATCTACCTCTGCCCACCCTCACTGCCCTGGCACCTTGATGTGTCAGTTGGCTGCCAGTGCATGGGCAGAAGTTCTCAAACCTTAGCGTGCACTGGAATAGCCTGGAGAGTTTGTCAACAACACAGATGCTTGGCACCCCCTCACATCAAGTAGTCATCCCTAGCACTACTGACATTTTGGACCAGATAATTCTTGGTTGTGGGGGCTGTCCTGGGCATTGTAGGATGTTTAGCAGCATCCCTGTCCTCTACCCACTACATGCCAGGAGCACCCTCCCAAATCGTGGCAATCAAAAATGTCTCCAGGCTGGGTACAGTGTTTCATGCCTGTAATCCCAGCACTTTGGGAGGCCGAGGCGGGTGGATCACTCGAGGACAGGAGTTCGAGACCAGTCTGATCAACACAGTGAAACCTCGTCCCTACCAAAAAATACAAAAATTAGCCAGGTATGATGGCATGTGCCTGTAGTCCTAGCTACTCAGGAGGCTGAGGAAGGAGAATTGCTTGAACCTGGGAGGCAAAAGTTGCAGTGAGCTGAGAACGCACCACTGCACTCCAGCCTGGGCGACAGAGGGAGACTCCACCTCAAATAAAAGTCTCCAGATATTGTCAGATGTCTCTTTGGGATAAAATTGCCCCTGACTAAGAATGACTGTCTTAGGGATTCTAATTCCTAAAGGGAGAATGGGGCCCAGGATTCTATTTTTAACAAGCTCCTCGGGCAAATCTGGTTCCTTTGTATGTTCTATTGGACCTCTCTTCATTTTCAAGTCTCCGTGTGCCTCAGCCCCTGCTTCCATGGCTGCCTGGAGGATTTACTGCAGTCTTAAAAGGTAAAGCTCAGTTAGTCTCAGGCCAGGCCCACTGTGCTGTCCAGAAGGCAATTAACTAACCAAATAAACACAATTATGCCATGTGTTGGTATGTGGCCCTCTCTCTGCACCTAGGGAGCATATGTGCTTAATAACAGGGTCCTTTTGGAGGTAATGTCTGTGCTGTTGTGTAACCCCAGGAAAACAATATATGGGCTCCCCTGACGGGATCTTTGGACCCAAATGAGGACAGAGCATCAGCCTAGCAGGCTCCCAGAGGAGGAAATATTTGGAACAGATGATGCTGGCAGCAACTTCCTGGGCAGCCTGCAGTGTTCCTTGAGGGAAGGGTGAACCTGAGTTCACCCTCAGGTGAGGCAGCCTTTAGCAGAAACCTATCACCCTGCTGCCCCACAGGAGCTGAGCACTAGCAAAGTATGGTCTGATATCTTTGTTTCTAGCATAATGATTTGAATGCTGTCAGGAATTCTGTTTAGTCTGTCTCCTGTGGTTGGAACTTCCTCTCCAAATGGTCACATAGGGAATGTTATTTTCCAACTGGCATGAGGAGAATTTCCTATGGGGTCTATCAAAATGCAGTGCTGTGGATGAGCTGCTCCATTCAAGAGGGAATGGCCTTTTGCAAGGTCTTTATGGAAAGCAAACATTTTGCAGCTGATGGTTTTGTGTCACCAGGTACTTTCTTTTTTTTATTTTATTTATTTATATATTTATTTATTTATTTATTTGAGATGGAGTCTATCTCGGCTCACTACAACCTCTGCCTCCCAGATTCAAGTGATTCTTCTGCCTCAGCCTCCCGAGTAGCCGGGGCTACAGTGCGTGCCAACACGCCCGGCTAATTTTTGTATTTTTAGTAGAGATGGGGTTTCACCATGTTGACCAAGCTTGTCTTGAACTCCTGACCTCAGGTGATCTGCCTGCCTCAGCCCCCTCAAGTGCTGGGATTATAGGCATGAGCCACCGTGCCCAGCCACCTGCTGCTTTCTTGAAGGGAACACTCAATATATTGTGATAGTATTTGTGTCCTTGGTCCATCCCTTTCTTAAGAACTTAAGCCATTGCATAGTTGTATTTAGAAATAACGTCATCCTTGTTTCTCATTGCAAGACTGAATAGATGCTTGGGGTGTCAGCTTTTGTCTTGTATATTTCTTACAGCTGCACCAGAGCCTGTTAACTCAGTTCTAGCAAAAAGAACAACTGAAGTAGCAAGTGGTTTCCAGTCCTCAAAGAGGACTCACTGTGTCTGTTCCCTAAACATTCCTCTAGAGAGAGAAATAAATATATTGCCAGGATGTTGTTGTGATAGAACAAAGAGCAACAACACCCAAGCCTGGAGGAACTTGTCCTAAGATCTCTCTTAGAACTCTGAGCAGCAATTATGATCTGATGTCAAGAAAAATGAAGTGCAGAAATTGTGGCTTACCAGCAGCTTGGTTCAAACGTATTACAAATGTGGGGCATTTCAGTCTCACGTTTAATCCTGTTCACAGTTTACATGATTATGAGTTCATCCACCTCCCTTTACATTCACCCCAGGCTTATATGTTTACATGGTGGAGAAGCATCAGAGCAGGAAGAACCTAATAACTAGTTTCAAGCTAAAATCATTTATACCAAAAACATTTTGAAAACTAAATATTGTCCCAACTACTGTCTATTTCTGTGTGTCTCATCCAGGGAGCTGTGTGTATAGAATGAGATGGATAATGGCTGAGCCATCGAATTTCAAGATTATTAGGGGTCTTAGAGATTGTCCAATCCAAGCATTTCACTTTATAGATGAGAGGAATGTGGCTCTGGAAAATAAAGTGGTTTACTTAAGAGAATGAAGTGAGCTGGTGCAGGAAAAGAACAGGTGGCCTTTTCTTTTCTGACCCAGTTTTCTGCTAATCACAGAATTCTGTTGACCATAAAGTATTCTTTCCCCACCTCATGTCCACAGCACTTCCTGCTAGACAAAGTAGTGGGGTGGGGGAAACCTCTCAGCTGAGTTTAGCTTACTGGAAGCAAGAAAGTATGAGACTAAAGCAGTGTGTCTATGTGTGTATTTGGCTCACTGAAACCTCTGCCTCCCCAGGCTCAAGCCATCCTCCCACCTCAGCCTCCTGAGTAGCTGAGACCATAGGCACACACCACCACACCGGCTAATTTTTTGTATTTTTTGTGGAGTCGGTGTTTTACCATGTTGGCCAGGCTGGTCTCAAACCCTGAGCTCAAGCAATACCTCCTGCCTAAGCCTCCCAGGATGCTGGGATTACAGGTGTGAGTCACTGTGCCTGGCCTCATTTTACAATTTTAATTTCCTGTACCCCCTCCTTTTTTCTGGAGCATTTTAAAGCAAATTCTAGACACTATGTAATTTGACCCTGAAATACTTAAACAAAAATTATAGTTTTAACTGGCTGCATAGTCTTGTCTTCGGCATGCCATAGTCAATGAAACTATCCCCTAGACATAGGGACATTTACTTAGATACATACTTAAGTTTTCACTATCCTAAATAATAGTACTTTTTTTACTCTGAATTCTTAGATGTAAAATTACTGATTCAAAGTAAGAGATTTTAAAAATACTTGATACATATGCCAAATTGCTTTCTAAAAAGTTTATACTCCTACTATCAGCTTTTATGAAGTGTTTCACTTAAGATCTTTATATGCAATGGATGTTATCCTTGCTGATTTGATACATGAAAATATAATCTCAGTATTCTTTAAGTATAATGTTGCACTTCTTTAATTATAAATGAGGATAAACAATTTTCTTATGTTTAATTTCCCATATACATTTCTTCAATATTAGTCATTTTTGGTGGCTTTTTTGGGTGACTTTTGTATACCTTTTATATGTTAAATACGATCTTTGATTACATATCTTGCAATATTTTTTCTATTATCATTAGGCTTTTTTACTTACGATTCTTTCTGTATATTTTAAAACATTACTTAAAAATAATCTTAACGAATATTTGGGAAAGTAGAGAGCACAACTCTATAACCAAATTGCTCTAACACAACTATTATTTGCTAGGCCTGTGGGTGAAGGCAAACATTTTTACATAATTGTAATAGCTTTAGAACACTTTTTGATGGAGAAAGTAGTTAATTTTTACTTGATTAAACATATCAAACTTCTATTTCTTTAAATGGTAGAAAGTGTGAAAGTTTTTTTTCCATATTGAGGTCTGAAAAGTATTCGCCTACATTTTTTCTAGTCTCTGTAGCATTTTTGTCCGCAGGCCCCATGTTAATGTGTTCTCTGTACATGTCTTGGAATAGAGAAGCTTTTTCAGAACTGTGTTTGCCCTTGGATGGTGTATGTTCATTTCCTGTGGCTCTGATTGTCATGCATTTAGGAACCAGGCAAATGCTGTCTCTGGCCCACAGATGCTGAGTAAGTTCAGCCCAGCCTTACCTGCACTGTGTAATAAGTTCTTTCCAATGTGGCTCTGTCCTACTATGGTGGTAGCTTGTACACCTCCTCCTGACTCTCTCACACTCTGGGAGCTCACAATGTACATGGAGCTGTCAGATGCCGTGCTTGCTCTGTTCCCAGGGTCTCCCTGCATCTGTCCCTGCCAACAGAGCTTCATGTTTTACTGGGTGGACTATTTCTTCCAGGATGCAATGTGCCACCAATGTCCCTTCTCTTCTAGACTTTTGTTCTCATTTCCAAGGCATTGCAGTCTCTATGTGAATGTAGAAATATGTGAATGTAAAGCAGTAGCTTGGTTGCCTTAAAAATCAGCACCCACGTTACCCAGTTTTTCTGTTGCAATGACCTCTAGTTCTCTGGACTAGGGAAAATTAGAAGTACCTTGTCTCCTCAACTATGCTGCCGTCCCCACTGCCTGCTCCCAGGCAGATTCTGTCCTCCTGTCTCTGAAGTTAATGCCTGGGGGAAGGTAGCTATCGTGTTTCTCAGTCCAGCTCCAGCTCCAGTGCCCTTATCTCCTAGATTGTGTCAGTTCAGTGCCTAAGTTTTGGTTTTCTAAGTTTTCTCGTGTTGTTTTCTGTGTGTGCATGTGTTTGTGTGTGTGTGTGTGTGTGTGTGTGTGTGTGTGTGTGTGTGTGTGTGTTGGTCAGGACTCTTAAGCTGTAATTGCCAATAAGCCAGCAAGACCAGAATGGTTCATGAACTGAAAACTCCAGACACCCCTGTATCTTGGAACTACATCAATATGCATTCTCTCTGTATTGGGCTATTCTGCTTTCCTCTGTGATGGCTTTTTTTTATGGGTAGCCTCTTCCCACGAACCAGACATGTGTGGTCTCAGCTCTGATTGATCTGATGTTTGAGTCACATGTCCATCCCAGAGCCAATACCTTTGGCTATGGATGTCCTGATTGGCTAGGTTTGATCACATGCTTCTCCCAGCTAGTCCCCACCTTCCAGGGAGATGGTGCCAGGGTAGGTAAACTTACCCAGTTTGTTTAGGCCAGCTTTGGTCAATTATCTGTTCCACTAGTTGCTGTCTAGGCTATACAGTAGTCCCCCCTTATCCACAGGGAATGTGTTCTAAGACCCTCAGTGGATACCTGAAACCACCATAGTATTGAACCCTGTATACACTGTTTTCTCCTACATGTACGTAACTGTGATAAAGCTAAATTAATAAATTAGGCACAGGAAGAGATTAACAATGCTATAAAATAATTATAGCAATATATTGTAATAATTGTGCATACGTGGTCTATCTCAAAATGTCTTATTGTACAGTACTCATCCTTCTACATGTGATAATATGAGGTGATAAAATGCCCACATGAGATGAAGTGAGGTGAATGACATAGCTATGACATAGCATTGTGACATAGCATATGGCTACTATTGAACTGTAACTTATGAATTGTTTCTGGAATTTTCTACTTAATAGTTTGAAGCTGCAGTTGACCACAGGTAACTGAAACTGCGGAAAGCAAAACTATGGATAAGGGAGGACTATGTATTTCTTAAATATTTTGGCTGTCATCTCTGGATGACCCCCAATGATTGATTGACAGTTCTTCCAACTGGCAAAAGAGCAGTTTTCAAAGGGAAAATACGCTGAGCAGACACAAAGGATTAGGCAACAACCTGCACGTGTTATTACAAAGAATTTTAGGAGACAGACTGGAAAACACTTAAACATGGGCAATCCTGAATTCTGAGTATTAAACTTAGAAGATATTAACCTGGCACATAGTAAGCTCAAAAATATTAGTTTGTGGGTGAATGAAGAAAAAGTAAACTTTATTAGACCATAAACATCACCTAATTGCTGGTGGCATTTTTCCTTTGTAATGGAACTAGAATCCCTGTAATTCTTCCCTTATTTGTTGGAGAAGATATTGAATCTGTCAGGGAGGAGGCAACTTTCATAAAGTCATTGTCCTCACGAAGTCCAGTAGCTGACAGCCCTGGTAGCCCCTTTTCCCCTGCTGAGGCTCACTGTTGCACTCTCCACCCTGTAATTTGGATGTGTGAGTATGAGCTTTACCACCAATCCAGTGAGGGTGCAAAGTTCAGGCTTTTGCTGAGCAAAGGTGACAATGCTGAAGAATGTAAAGAGAGACACTGGAAATGTACAGAAGAGTCAAAGCATTTCCTATGCATGAATGCAGTGCTTGAAAGGAGGCTGGAGCCTGCCCTCCAGAACCAGTGGAGCCAAGGAGTGCCCTGGGGCTAAGAACTTTTGTTAATAACAGAGTCAGCACCAGGAGTCAGCACCAGGCTCGTAGAGACTAATTATGGGTGTGGGGGAATTCATGCAAACTCACTCTCAGAAGGATTTTGAAGCCATCGTATAGGGAGCATCACACCACATTATGAAAGTGCTCTACATCTAAGTATATAAATTCCTAAAATAGAAGAAAGTCAGTTATACTGAATAAATAATCCTTGTCTTAGAAAAATAGCTTACACCTTGAATCTGCTAGTTCACTGAACATGTAGAAATAAAACAATATCTGTTCATTGAAATTCATATCTGTTTATAAATGTGAATTGAAGAAACTGATGTTGGTGCTGAGAACAGAAAACTGAATATTTTAGTTCCCAATAGTGTATTTCAGTTGTAACTAATGTTTATACACACAAGCTTGGGTCAGGTTTTGTTCTTCTAGTGTTTTTTTTTTTTTTTTTTAGGGGCAGGGAAGAGTCTAAAACCTTATTAGATCCAGCATATATTTAGCCTCTTATGTATTCCTCACCCTTCATTTAGGTGTTTCATTTCTATTGCTTTAGCATAATGATTGTGTCTCTTACAAAGAAGAATTAGCTCTATAATTTTATAAACATCGTGAGCCTTCTGTGGAGCCAGCTGCTGGAGATTCAAAGATTTTAAGACAGAGTTTCTACCATTAAGGTCCTCACAATATAACAGAAGAGGTCGAAGGAATTCACAACTGATAAGTTCCAGAGGTTACAAAAGTTCAAGAGAAAAGAGAGTAATTTTACCATGAGCCTGAAGGAAAGGCTCTTAAAAGATGCCTTTAAGCTGGGTTGTGAAGGCAGAAAGACGGAATAGGGTATTGTTGAGCAGAAAAAAGAGAATTTCAAGCAGATACTAGATTACATGGAAAGGCATTGAGATAGGGGCTATTTGCTTCCAGAGTAGCACAGGGGTCTGGAAGGAAAAGCCTCTCATCACTGTTATTGTGAAAAGCTGTGCCTTAGTTCTTACTTTATCTTTACCAGCTGCTTGGCCAAGGGTTTTCATTGGGCTTTAAAATTTCTTCCAAAAAGTAGGCATTCTGATACTAAGTTGCATTTGTTGGTTTCCCCACTTTGTGCCAGGGTTTGGTGGTTTGATCAGTTGGTAATTCAGACATGAGAATTCAAGATTATGAAAATGATTCAGAAGTAGCTGTTGTGTCTCACTAATAACCAGTACTCATCATTTTACATCAACATTCATAAGCTCCTCAAATTGAATTTCTGATATCAACATGAGGATGGACACAGGAATGTGTTCAGGGAGCAGTGTGCCGTGCCCAGTGATGGGGTTTTGTTTGTTCATATCACTATTGATTGGAAGAGGTTTCCTGCTGAACGTGGCGTATGTTATCTTTTTTTAATATTTTTTTTCTTTTCTAGAAAGTGCCCAAAACATACTGTGATGCCTTTCCTTTAAGCAAAGTCTTTCACACAATGGCTTGCATTTTAAAAAATTCAATGTCAGTAAACAAGTTATTGATTAAATAGTAATTAGATACTAGAAATTTGCAGAGTCCAATTTGCAAATTACCTCTTTGCCCATTTTATTAAATTATAGGATGGTATTTCCTAAAGAAGTGACTGACCTCACAAAGAATTTCATTATCTTAACCAGCCCAGCCTAGCTTGCCAGTGCCTCCCCACACCAACCCCAACACAGCCCTTTCCTGGCCTTCAGAGTGCCCTCCCTGAAAGGGAGATACTGTTTTGGCCACAGATTAACAGGATTGCCTACCATGGCATTGATCCAAGAAGAACCTCCCCTAACTGAGGCTGCCTGTAAGCTGTTTTCAACCCTCAAGTTACTAGGTTGGTGCAAAAGTAATTGTGGTTTTTGCAATTAATGTTTTCATCCACTGGCCTGACAGTTCTCTCTTTATGGGGGATGATGGCCAGTGAACTTTGACTGAGGCACAGAAATATTTCTAAGCTCTGCTGAGGTCAAAATAGAGCTGGAATTCCAGGCAGGAAACCAAGCATCTTTGAGCTGTTTGATTAGCTAGATACACACAGAATGCTGTCACCCACTCTGCAGTGAAGTAGTGTGATCTTGTCACTGTAACCTTCATTTCCCAGGTTCAAGCGATTCTCCTGCCTCAACCTCCCAAGTAGCTGGGATTACAGGCATGCACCACCACACTCAGCTAACTTCTGTATTTTCAGTAGAGTCCAGGTTTCACCATGTTGGCCAGGCTGGTCTCAAACTCCTGACCTCAAATGATCTGCCCTCCTCACCCTCCCAATGTGCTGGGATGTGTGTGAGCCACTGCTCCCAGCCTGGCCAGAGCTTTTAGTTAATTTTTTTTAATGTGTAACGAAAGGGGATTATAGCCCACCATGAGTAATTTGGGGAGTTGTAAATGAGAGTGAAAGAGGAGCATGATACACGTGAGGCCCTGTGGTTGTAAAAGGCTATCCAATGTAGACCACTACTGTTTGTCCAATACACAGAGCTTTCTGAAAGCTTCCAAATCAACCACAAATCCCCATCTTTACGCTCTAAGACTCCCTCCACAAGGGGAAGTCTTAGATCATGTGTACATTAGAAGAAAGCACCCCCAGATCATGTGAAATCAGAAGAAAACACCCCTTTGGGCAAGCAGACAGAGCTTTTTTTGCAAAGAAAGGGTTCCTTCCTCTTGACAGATGCATCTTCTGCTAGCATGCCTCTTGGAAAGCAGAGCAGTAGCTGGATGTTCAATTCCTCAGTTCCTTCAATTCCTCAGCTGGGCATCTTTGTGCAGGACCCAAATGGCTCAACTATGTTTATTTCCCCTAAACCTTACTTGTAGTCTCTTCAGAAGCCCAATTCACTTTCTAGGAATTGAGTCAGCCCTGGAGACAATATTGAGTGGTTCTAGAAAGAGCGTAGGCTTAAAACATTACAGACCTGTTTTTCATTTCTTGATCTGTCATTTTACTGGTTGTGTTAGAATTGAATAAAGTTTAAGAAAAATCATCTGGGCCTTCTTGCTGCGTGAACTTGGGTGTGTGACTTAGCTTCTTTCAATCTATTTTCTTATCTGTAAAATGGAGAGAGTACCACCTTGGTCCTCAGATTTGGAGGCGAGTATTAAATGTGATAGATGCTATGTGTGAAATGGTAGTACAGGTCTCAACAAACATTTGTTACCTTAAGTGCCACTTTTTCTGCCACCTCCAAGCCTGGGCCTTTGGTTATTTCTAGGACAGGAAACCTCCATTCTTCATCACTAGCTCTTCAAATCCACCACAGTTTTGACAAGATAATGACCATAGTGCCATCAAGGTCTAGTGAAAGCTTTCACTATAATTTTAGAAGAGAAAAAATATATATATAATTTAAACCATAGGACTATTTCTTATCAAACCGTATCTCCTCGAAACACATTAATACTATTAACAGTAAGAGAGCAATGAACCAAATCTCCTGGTTTTCCAGAAGAACAAAGACCCTTATCTAAAATGTAAGTTTTATGTCATCAAATTGATGGTCAATTTAAGACTAGGCTGACCAGCCAGACTATAATTAAGTGAATAGAAAAGAAAGATGTCTTCTGAATGTAAGTTCTCAGTATCCTAATCAACTTATTCCTTTACTATAAATAACCAAATCCTCTATCACTGCCAGGGGAAGCAGGAGGATGGTGGGACAGTGTGAATGGAGGCTTCACTGAGTATTTTAGGATAATTAGCAAAGTAAAGAGGGCCACTAATTGTTTCAAGTCAAAAACTACCTAAAAGCAGAGTGATTTCTACAATGCATCTGGGTCTGTCTTCATTTGGAGATGCAAAAACTGTATTTTCAAATGTACCTAAGAAGCAGAAAAATCCCTAGTCTCCTAGTCTCCTACTAATAGGCCACTATCTGATTTCACATGAGATGTGCATATCATATAAAATCATACAGCTCGAGGCCGGGTGCTGTGGCTTACACATGTAATCCTAGCACTTTGGGAAGCCAAGGCAGGGAGATCACTTGAGGTCAGGAGTTCAAGACCAGCCTAGCCAACATGGCAAAACTTCATCTCTACTAAAAATACAAAAATTAGCCAGGCGTGGTGGTGCACGCCTGTAGTCCCAACTACTCAGGAGGCTGAGGCAGGAGAATCACCTGAACCTGGGAGGCAGAGGTTTCAGTGAGCTGAGACCATGCCATATTACTTCAGCCTGTGTGACCTTGTCTTCAGAGTGATACCTTGTCTCAAAACAAACAAACACAAAAAATTGTACAGCTTTAAATAATTATTTTCACAATTCAAAATAGAACATTCTTCATAACAATCCTTATTCTTTGTCAGGAACATAAACCCATGCCTAGGTTGGTGTCTTCTTGGAAGCTCTCTGGAGGGTCCTGTTCTTCAATCTAGTTGGAGATCTATGCAGTTGTTTGTCTGTATCTGATGTTGAGCAGACCCACTGCCAGAGAATGATTGATCTGACGTACCTCATAAGCTAGATTTTTAAAAATCTTCCCAAATGGGTCTATTGCTCAGCCAAGGTTAAGAACCACTGGATAGGAGGACAAGCATGTTAATAATTGATAGCAGAATCAATACAAAAATCATAAACATGCAGAAGTATATGTGTCTATGCATAGAAAAAAGATTGAAAGAATAAATAAAACACATTAGCAGCAGTTTTCTCTGGGGGTGGAATTACAGGGTTTTGGTTTGGTTTGGTTTGGTTTTGGTTTTGTGTTTTTGAGACAGGGCCCTGCTCTGTTGCCCAGGCTGGATAATATTTTCTTTATTTTCCATATTCTAAAAAGTTTCTTCTCTGAGCCTCAATTACTTTTGAAATCAGAAAAAGAACAACTCCTATTTGATCCTAATAAAAGTAAAGAAGTATTTCATGAATGTCTGTTGTGTCTTCAACCCTGTATGTACAGTGGAGGATACAAAAGACAGGAGACATGGCCTTAGGAAGTTTGCAGTCTAGTCGAACAGGCTCAACCAACATCCATGCAACTCTCTGTGTCAATATGTAATAAAACCCTAAGGTCCTGGCACTAAGCAAGTATAGACATATTGGACTTGTTTGCCTGTCTGCTTTATTTCTGTGTTGGATTGCTAACTGGTATAGAGTCATAGGAGCACCAAGCCTGGTGCCTTACATTTAGTAGACTTTAGTAATCACTTCAGTATTTGTGGAATAAATAAATGCATTGAGAGGGGAGAGATCACTATGAAGCATCAGTGGAGAAAGTGAGATGAGAGGCAGGCCTTAGGAATAAAGAGTAGGATTTGTTTGAGTGGTGGCCACTCCAGGTGGGAAGCCAGATTGGACAAAGACCTGTGGTAGAGATGGGTTTGATGTGAAGAGGGACAGTTTGTCAATGTGTCTGCAAGAAGCCTTGTCTAGCCCAAGAAGCCTTGTCTGCCAAACAAAAAGAACTGAGCAGAGTTGGGTGTGGTGGCTCTCACTGGTAGTCTAGCTAGTTGGGAGATTGAGATGGAAGGATTGCTTGTGCCTAGAAATTCAAGACCAGCCTGGGCAACATAGTCTCTACAAAAAAATTAATGAAAAAGTTAGCCAGTTGTGGTGGTATACACCTGTAGTCCTAGCTACTCAGGAGGCTGAGGAGGGAGGATCCCTTGAGCCCAGGAGGTTGAGGCTGTGATAAGCTATGATGATGCCACTGCACTCCGGCCTGGGATCAGAGGAATCCAGCAGAGCAGTAACCAAAGAGTAAGCCTGGCCCAAGGGTGATAGAAGAAGAAGAGCTTTCAGTTATCCAATAAATATTTTAATATAATAGCATTTCCTGCAAACAGGAAAAGCATCCCCTCCGTTCCCCCTTCGTTTGCATAACACAGTTTTTGGGAATATGTTTTATAGAAGGAGTAAGTTTGTTTCTTTTAAATATATTGGGAGGGAAGAGAAAGCTCATTTAGCAAATACAGAAACTGGCTGGAAAAATAGGATTTTTGTTTCATGTAAAAATATTTGGTATGAGGAACCAGCTATCTTTGCATGACACGTTTCCAAACCCCGAGCAAGGAAGAACACAATTTTCCACTGAGTGTCATGCAGCATATCCAGGAGGGCCTGTGACACCCAGCCCAGAAGGGGCTTGGGCAAACTCGGAGATATCTTGGTTATTCTGAGAATGCGATGGAATGCACTTTGAGGAACGGAGGAAATGTTTTCAAATGTCTGGGAATGATTTTCACCTTCCCCCACACCTCCATCTCAATATCAAGCTCTGACAACCTCTGCAGAGCCCCTGGGGTTGCATAGACTTCACAAAAACACAAGGACTCAAAAAGGCTCATCACAGGCAGCTGAAAACCCAGGCTGCTTTCAAAACTGATCAGAAAACCTCACTAGGCAGTCAGTTCTGACTTCTAGAAACCCTCACCACCATGAAACCCACCCTTTCCAGTTATTCTAAAAACACTTCCTAGTCAGTCCTGAAATAGAAAGCACTGTTGATCCATAGCCCAGTTTCCCGAAAACCAAAAGCTAGACTTTGGTTGTCTCCAAGTGTTTTAAAAGTAAATAGAATACTTTGGGGTTTTTTTGTTTTGTTTTTGAGACAATCTCGAACCATTGCCCAGGCTGGAGTGCAGTGGTACGATCTTGGCTCACTGCAGCCTCCACCTCCCGGGTTCAAGTGATTCTCCTGCCTCAGCCTCCCAAGTAGCTGGGATTACAGGCACTCACCACCACACCCAACTAATTTTTGTATTTTTAGTAGAGATGGGGTTTTGCCATGTTGGCCAGGCTGGTCTCCCACTCCTGACTTCAAGTGATCCACCCACCTTAGCCTCCCAAAGTGTTGGGATTACAGGCATGAGCCTCCATGCCCAGCCAAAAGTAAATAGAATAATTTTGAACCAAGAATTGCGGGGACCAAAAGTTAACCAAAAAGAACCTGACCCCCACCCCATCACATCACATACACACTTGAATGCATGGACAGATAACAGAAAACTCAAATCATCTGTCGCATGGAAATTGCCTGCTCCCCCTCCCCAAAGTATGGAGGAAACGAACTCGGTGACCCCAAAGATGCCAGAGACTCACACAATGAACAAACGATTCTGGCGTCTCTGAAGAATTGACCTGGCATGTGGACTGTGCCCAAGCCCTCGACCATCCCTCATTAACTACTGTCAACTCCACATCTGGTTGTGGCTTTGGAATTCGGAGTTGTCACTCCAGGGAGCAGCACTGGTATTTATCAGGCACTCCAGGCTATCAGCTCAGCTCTTCTTAAACTAAACAATGGAATCAGTTCTTTCAGTCCCTGGGAAGCCCTACAACTACATAAGGTTTGGACCCGCAGGGGTTGCTGTGAGAGGCTGTGCCTTCAGCAGCAGTTTGGGGGTGACATTCTGGACACCCATCTTAGTACCAGATGAGCGCACACTGGGAGGTACCTGAAACCACAAAGCTCCTCCAAAACTAGCTTCTGTTTCTACTAAACGTGGGGACAGAACATCCACAAAGGAAAAAGATGCAGTGTATGTCATGGTTATGAGCATTCACAACTCTTGACTTAAATTCTGTCTCTGTCACTTATAGGGTGAGTACCAGCACATCGGTTTGCCTTGGACTGACCAGTTTTTAAACCAAAAATCCCACATCTCAAGAATCCAGTCAGTCCTGGGCAATCTGAGATGGTTGGTCACCCTAGATGCAAACTGTGCAAACCTGTGCAAGTGAATCTTTGTATTAAGTTCCCGCATTTGCAAACTGGGGATAATAATCCTGCCCATCTCATAAGGTTGTTGTGAAGATTAAATGAATAAAGGGTAGAGTGCTCAGAACAGCCTGACGCCTGTTAAGGAGAGTGTGTGTGTGTGTGTGTGTGTGCGCGCGCGCGTGTGTGTGTGCGCGCGCGCGTGTGTGTGCGCGCGCGCGCATGTATGTGTGTGTCAGAGTGTGTCAGATACCTTGACAGACACAGGGCTTAAATCAACAAGATCCCAGACAGAGCTACTCTTTCAGCTCTTTTGCTTTAATGTTTTGTCAGCTTGGATAAATTACTTAACCTCTTTGAGCCTCATTTTCCCCATCTATAAGATGGGCCTAATACAACCAGTGGGGGGAAGTTTTCATAAAATAAGTCCTGGTACCATGCCTTGTGATTAAAAAAAAAAAAAAAAACACTGAACAAAACTGAACAAATGATAGCTCAGGTGGTTACTGTTATGACTGCTGTTATTAACAGGAGAGAAAGGGTACCTCCCCACCCAGTGGGAGATGGGTAAGTTGGCCTCCTGTTTCCCACCTCAAATACTATGTGTTTAGACCATGAATATGAATATATCAGTGCCTGGACTAAGGTGCTTTCTCTAGAAAAGGATGAAATAAATCACCTGGAGGTGCCCGGACACTTAGACAAGATCCTTTTAGGCCTCTGCTTCTACGATGCTTGCTGCCTGTGTTTGGAGCTAATTATTTTTGGAGAGGAAGAGGGGCAGTGAGACAGCCAGCCTGAGGGCATGTGGGGACCACCACAACCACCTCCCCCATGCACTGACCTATGAGGCATGCAGCACTGATAAATGGCCCTGATGACAAAGCAGGACAGAGGCCTGGCAGTGTGATGCTCACCACTCCTGCCTGTCAACTCCAGGCTGAAGATGCCAACCCCGTTATGACAGACTCACTTGCCAGCCTGTGCCATTTGTATTCCTCATGGCAGTTACTCAGTAGCTGGCATTTATAGGTCTATAAAGAATATAAGGTTATGAAAAACCTGCTTCTAATTTTCCATGCTTTCCCCTACGTCCCATGTTGCAGTTGCCCCCCAAATAATCAGCTACCAGGGTGCAAGGCCTATTAACAGTCCTGAGGTGCACACTTCAATTAAAGTTCTCTCTGCCTTCAGTTTAAATCCTAGCCCTTCCACTTACCAGCTGTGTGACTTTTGGAAAGTTCTTAATCTTTCTGTGCCTTAATTTCTAATTAGTAAAGTGGGAGTATAATAGGACCCTCCTCATAGGGATGATATGAGGATTGAATGGGTTAATAGGAAGCATGTAAAACAGTATGTGGTCTCTGGTGAGGGCACTGTAAGTGTTGGCTGTAATTATGTTACTATTAATTTGTAAGTTGAGATTTGAAGGATAAAAAGATGCAGCCACAGATTCTTACAGACACTAACTCTGTAAACCGATAGGAAAAACATCAGCATTAAAGGAGAGTCATTAACATTAAGTGGAAGAATGTCCACTTCTTCCCTGCCTCCCTCTCACCCTGAAATGGGAACTGTGCAGAGACTAGCCAGTGTGTCTCATGCCTGTTCAGCACTAGGTGATCCATGCCATAGGAACATGTCAGCATCTTTGATAAACCAAGTCAGTGTGCTTGCTTAGGTTGGGATTGGACCATTTGTCACCTGAGCAGACTCTACCTTGAAGGCACATCACGCCTCTCCTGGCTGCACCCTGACAAGCCAAGACAGATTCCAGGTGCCCATGATGGTGGCCTGCATTTTCACATCACTTTCCAGCTTGTTTTGAATTTTTCCTGTCTGGTGTTCATTAACAAGTGAAACAGTGGTGGTTGGAAGGACTAGGGACATTTTCCCAGCAGTTTGGAGGCAGAAGAAAGGGGCTAATGAGGGGAAGCCGTGTGTGGTTGGTGGTAAATGATGTCAGAAATCCACCTGTCCTCTGGGGCGAGGGCCATTCAGCCTCAAGTTCATACTCGGATCTACACTGAATACCAGATGGTGGACTTGCCCAGCTGATGACCTCTTTTACTTCTCAACTGATATTCAGTTCACCTCTGACTACGCAAAAATGCTCATAACTTTTTTCCATGTGCAGTTTCTGGTAGCTATGTGAGCAGCCATATAATTCAGTGCCAGGCAACATGGGTTTTAACTTAGAAGGGGAGAAAAAGTAATCCAAACAAGGAAGAATGTCTTTACCTAATGTCTTTAGGCCAAAGAGCTATTATTTAAGAAGATGCAGGTATGGTGAGTTGAGGTGACACGTAGAACATAATTACCCAAACTGAACTCAGAAAGTTCCTTACAGGAGGTCTGTGCTGAGGACCAGGATGCCTGAGGACTAGAGGAATTCTATGAATAGAAGTTGTATTATTGTTACTTGAGTGTCCTCCAAGTAGCATGATCAGGACTCAATTAGCAGGGATAGGACCTATTTGAGGGTGGGCTCAGGGAGTGCAAGTGGAACTGTTTTGGAAGGCGCTGACTGATGCATTTATTTTTATCTCACACAATAAAGATTTCTAGTGCTTTTCATTAAAGGAGTCACGAAATAATTAGTTATCATATATTTAAACTATATATCTGCTTTCTTTCAAAAAAAAAAAAAGATCAAGGTGGCCCATAACTATTAAAACATATCTAGGCTAACACAATCAGAAGCATAAACAGACTCTAATGAAAGGAGCAAGAAAACAATTAGCTGCTTTTAGAATCTCTCAGGCTCCTTTAGCACACCCAACCACCCCTACCCTGCCAGACCCTGTCCGCCAGTGCTCTTTGCATAGTGCTGAGGATTTAGTGGCGAGCAAGAAAAGCAGGATGTTTACTCCCATGGAAGCTATCTATATTCTGTTGGGAGAAAAGAAACCAGCAATATAATTTCCAAAGAGTGTGACTGGCAGGCAGGGGCAGCAGTTCACTTTGGATTGATGGTCAGGGAGTCTCTGCAAGGAGCTGACTGCGAGCCCTCTGTTGTCAACTTCATTCCTTCTGAAACCTCCTCCCCTCTCCTGTCTTGGCATCAGACTTGGCAATGCCCACTTGTCTCTTACCCCCATGGGCATGGTTTAGGATTACTGAACCCCAGAAGTAGGTAGATGGACTGGCCATCAGGTATCCTGGGTTTATCCCCAGCACTGCCACCAACATGTTGCTCCTCTTGGATCTCACTTCAGATCTGTTCTTTCCCCATTGGTGTCACATAGGACAAAACCTGCCCAGAATCTACCATTCCTGGCACCTGCCATGCACCTGCATCCTTGGAGCTTTTGAATATACCACTCATACTTAGTCTGCTAGACCAATGTCACTCATTTTTCTAGACTCAGCTCAGATTTCATCTCTTCTAAGAAGCCTTCTCCAATTACCCCAAGCAGAATTAGTAGCCCCTTCCTCTGAACTCTCCTGACACTTAGCTCTTACCTCCCTCTCTCTCTCTCTGATAACGTGGCATGGAGGTTTTTCTGTTTTCATGAACCAAGTGCATACACTGTCGTTTTCTTTGCATCCACAGTGTCTAACATTATGCCTTGATGTTAGACAATAATTATGCTAGTTACTGATTACTGAGTTACTATATATTCCAGGTACTGTTTGGCATTTTGTGTGATTCTTTTTTTAAAAGAGATAGATAGGGTGTTGCTCTGTTGCCCAGGCTGGAGTGCAGTAGCCCAGTCATGGCCTACTGCAGGCTTGAACTTCTGGGCTCAAGCAGTCCTCCTGCCTCCGCCTCCTGAGTAGCTGACACTACAAGCATGCACCATCATGCTCAGCTAATTTTTTAAATTTTTTGTAGAATATGGGTCCTGCTATGGGTCTCTAACTCCTGGCTTCAAGTGATCTTTCCACCCCAGCCTATCAAAGCTCTAGGATTATAAGCGTGAGCCACCACACTCGGCCTTTTGTGTGAATCTTTAAACCTCATGGTAAATAAACACTGTGCCCATTTTATGTATGAGAAACAAGGCTCAGAGGAATTAAGGAACTTGTCCAAAGTTGCAGAGCCAGTAGAGTTGCCTTCTTAGGAGACCCTTCCATAAGGCAGACCTGGGATTCACATCCAGATTCTTTAAAAGTGAAAGCATGTGCTTTTTCCTCCGTGCTGTGCCATCTTTCTTAGAAGACCCTCCCATGAGTGTTTATTGAAAAATGTATTTCAATATTATGATTTAAAACCCACTGTAGCAGCATAACCCATCAAAGAAAGGTTATGGTCATTACCCTTCGGTTTTATTACATGCATAATGCTTCTTAAACTCAAAGCAAATAAAATCATATCAAAATTACCAGGGAAATACATGAAAAAAAGATCAGTTTCTTAAGTCGGTCTTCTTGTCATTTTTTTTGGGTGGGGGGGTGGGGGCCTTAAATTGAAGTGCAGGGAAATGGAAAGGGAACTCATGAGCTTGCTAGGAGAAAGGAGAGACTAGCATTGGTATCACAATCGACCACAAGTAATTATGCATTATCAGGGTGGTGTGAGTGAATCCCACAATTCCCAATGCGGTAATTTCAATCAACGGAATACCAAAAGGGTGACAGTTGCTCAGATCAATTCAAGAAATGTTTACTGTATAGCTCTGTGGCCACAACTTGCCCGCAGCTAACCAGCTAGCCAAGGCAGAGCTGATGTGTCTTGACTGGCGGCCTTAAGTGATGTGGGACTCCATGAGCCAACACTTCTCTGGCACTAATGTGAGGAAGCCATCTCAGTCCTGGAGAGAGAGCTCCTACATATTCAAATTTGGTTCTACTGGTGTAATTGTGGAACTAGACTTTTCTCCCCCAACCAGTTAATTCCCATCTCTCTGTGAAATATCCTTGAGTCACAGTTTTCTGGTATAGAAAATATTGCTGCATTTGGATTTAGATTCATTAAATATGTTGTTTGGATGGGGTATTTAGGTTTTAAAATATTGTCCCTCAATTAAATATTTTTTAAAATTAAAATGTTTAGCCTAATTGGTCAGTTAAATGTTCTCTTGAGGTCAATAACCCAAAACTCATTAAACATATAGTTCCATGCCTTGTTCATGGTTCAGGTCCCTTAGCTTGAAAAGCCTGAGTACAGAGATGGTATGGTGTTTACACTGAGATGCTATAGTCCAAGGGGGGTACTTTCCCTGGGCAGAAACACAGATGGCCTGAGTCATCTGATTAGTGTAGATAGCCAATTTAGATAATTCACCCCTGATACGGTTTGACTGTGTCCTCACCCAAATCTTGTGTTGAATTGTAGCTCCCCTAATTCCCACATGTTGTGGGAGGGACCCAGGTGGAGATCCATGAATCATGGGGGCAGTTCCCCCATACTGTTCTCATGGTAGTGAATAAGTCTCACAAGATCTGATGGTTTTATAAAGGGGAGTTCCCCCACACAAGCCCTCTTGCCTGCCGCCATATGAGACGTCACTTTGCTCCTCCTCGTCTTCTGCCATGATTGTGAGGCCTCCCCAGCCAGGTGGGACTGTGTGTCCATGAAACCTCTTTTTCTTTATAAATTACCCAGTCTTGGGTATGTCTTTATTGGCAGTGTAAAAATGGACTAATACAACCCCATGCTCTTTCATTAGCAAAAGTCGTTCTTTCATTTAAAAGTCATACACTGAGCACCTTCTATATGCCAGTCATTGTCTTTGGCACTGGAGATAAAACAATTAACAAAGCAGAACCTTAATCCCTGCCCTTTGGAACTTGCATTCCATAGAGAGAAAATAAGCAGGGGTAGGATGTGCCAGAAAAGAAGCCGCTGTTTAAATCAGTTGGTCAGAGAAGAGGGATTTTAATCAGAGGCCTGAAGGAGATGCAGGAACAAACTGGATGGGAATCTGGGGAAGGCATATCTGAGGCAGCAGGGGCAGCAGCAAAGTGCAGAGGCCCTGAAGAAGTAGGAACATGGTGGGCAAGTTTGAGGACTAGCAGGAGGGCTGTATGAGCAAGGGATGGAGAGGAAGTCAGAAGTCACAACAGACAGAAAATATAGGGCCGTATAGATCGTTGTAAGGACCTTATGCTTTAGTAAAGTGGAGAGCCATTATGAAAAGATCACTGTGGCTGTTCTGTTGAGAATAGATGGGCAGGCAACACAAGTATGGAAGCAAGACTCCTCTTGGGAGACTGTTGGGATAATCCAGGCACTGATGATGGTGGCTTGGACCAGTATGGTGGCAGTAGCCATGATGAAAAGTAGTTGGATTCTGAATATTTCATGCTGGATTGTATTTGGGGTATCCAGAGAAAGAAAGAAATCAAGGATGAATCTGAGATTTTTGGCCTGAATGACAGATAAGGAGCTATTTAGTAACACAGGAACATGTGGGAAGAGCTGGTTTGGCAGGGAGGATGAAAGTGTTAAGTTTGAGCTGCCCATTAGACTTCTAAGCGATGACATGGAATGGGCAGTTTGATATGAGTCTAGGGATCAGGGAAGCCATATAAGGGGAGAAAGCGTGGAACCCACAGCCTGGCTTCAGAGTCTAGCTCCACCTCTAAACTCGGACAAGGCCTTTCTCCCTTCTAGTGTCCATATCTTCATCTGTGAAGTGAGGTGGTATAACTAACAGGACAAGTGGGAGGCTTAAATGAGACCACATCCGTAAAGTATAATACATTAAAAAAGATCAATAGATATGAGCTGTCTTCTGCCAGACTGCCTTCTTGGCTGCCATAGATTTGTAGGCAAGAGACCGTGATCGATAATATGGATCAGGGAAGGCCTGGAAGCGATGGGAACATTTCCCTGGGCGGTTTTTGAGTTTAAAAAAAAAAAAAATTGTTGGTATGGTTAAGATGCAGTGGGGTAGAGGCTGGAGGGCTAGACCAGGGGCAGAGGGATAGGCCAGGGTTGGTTGCAAAGCCATGGAGATGTGGTGTCAGGAGGACCAGCTCCAGGGTTTGGCCATGGAGATGGAGTTGGGGGCTGAGCACACATTACTGAGGCCCATACTCACCCAAGTGCTCAGGGAGAGCCCATTTCAGTCTCCCAGTGACCATCTCCTTCCTGACAGCACAGTCTCCCAGCCTGGCCCCAGGAACCCCACCTCAAGCAAAGTTTCAGAATCACTCATCCCATTCAGTAGAGCAGCTAATGCCTAAAACCCAGCTGCTGGCAAGGAGACTTACTTCCCTACAGAGTCCCCTAATCTTGATTCTCGCTGCCTGAAAGAAAGAATACATAAATTAGGACTGAGTGTCTCCCTTTCTCATTAAATAATAGCTATGGGCCAGCCATTAGTGCTCTCATGGGTGAAAGAAATACAGTTGAAAAATTAGTCTCATTTTTGGGCTTGGATCAGAAATGGGGCCAGGGCAAATAATTATAGGAAAGCCATCTTTAGGGGTCATCTCCCCTCTGCATGCACACACACACACACACACGCACAAACACTGGGTAGGGAGGAAGACTGGAGAAAGAGGAAAGGGTAGTGTTGCATTCTAGAGGACTGAGAAAGAAAAATGGGTCTGATCTACTTGTGTTGGCAGTTTTTTTAATTACCAGAGATTAGAATGTGCCATCTCTGGAGCTAGAGCTGGCTTGCAGATGTTTTGTTTGGACCACACAGTGTTTTTAAGATTTTCGAATCTTAAAATCTTGCTACCATCTAAAAAATCAAGAGATTTTACATTGAAAACTAGATTTTTGCTTCCAAATTTCTCCAGCGACACTGGGCCAGCCTTTTTAACAGGGAAGGGTGGAGCAGCCACTGTGTCCTTAAGTCGAGCAGCACTGCTCACCATGGTCCCCAATGGCCTTCCTTCCCTCATTCTCTCACCTGACGAGCATATGAATTTGCAAGCTCTTGTTTGAAGTCAGATCAGACTGGACAATTAATGAACCCAAAGTGAGAGTTGACTCAATGTTTGCTAATGCAACAGTGAACCAAGAGAAAGAATTTACAGAAAGTTGGAGAGATCAAAGGGAGGTCGTATGGCTGGATGATGTTGGTGAGTATTGAGGTTCACTTTGTGAACAACTCTTATTCTATTATAAGTGGGTAAGTTCAGCATCAGAAAGGAGCTCTTCACGGGAACCCAGATCACGCTGCCCTGTTGGGTGACCTTTGCAGAGGATGCCCTATCAGAACGTCTGTGAATCACATCTGAGTTCCCTCCTGTGTCTCGTCTCCAACTCTCATTAGCAGTGAACTCAGAAGTTTTGCAGAAAGGAGATTCATTTTCTTTTCTTATCCCCCCTCCAACCCCAAAAGAGACAAAAATTCTGGCATTGAGTATTAACATTCTTATATTAAGACAGATTTACCTCTACTCACTTTGATAAAAGAGCTCAGGATCTCCCAAGAAAGCTGATTTTTCAGAATTGCTCATTTGAACAGACAGACAGCACCTCCAAAGCTTGTGGTTTGGTTGAAAAGGGGTTTTCTGTGTTCCTTGTATTCATCCTTCAAGTTCATGGCCATCACCCATCACCACCTGAGAGTACTTAGTGCTCAGAGTAACTGAAAGGAAGCATAAATCCTCCTTGCTTTGAACACAACCCAGGGTTCACCGTATGTTCTTGTCCTGGCCAATGCTAATCAGCTCTTCCCCGCTTCTTCCATCTTTAATGCTTGTAAATCAAGCTGCCCCAGTATTAGTCACCACAAAAGAGATAATTAGTAAGTACAAGCTGCTACCTTCATAGATCACTCTGTCTCTGGCTCAAGCTAAGCCAAGAGACTGGAGAAAGCTAACATTACACAGTATGAGTTGCATTAGCAGAACCTTTATTACACAAAGCACATGAGTCTGAATACTTAAATCAAGAATCTGCACCCTCCCCAGCTGTTGTAAGAACAGCTGTGATATGAGACCAAAGGAAAGGCTACTTACCTACCTTATGAGGTTTTCCTTTCCTGGACTCAAAAACTTATCTTTAGAACCCCAAGAATTTGAAAGTGCAATGGTTTCTTAATGGCATAATCTTGGGATTCAGATATTTTTAAAATACTGTAACCCCCATTGATGGGGCAGCAGAGAAAGGTGCCACTTTCTTTTACTAGGACATGCTGTGTCCTCCCAACAAAGCCATGGCTTGTACCTTTGCCAGCCATTTGTCCAGCTGGAAAATAACGTTACTATTCTGGCAGGGCACATGGTCAAGAGCATTGCTGCCTCCTCAGAAAAGACCATTTCCAGACCAGCTAGGAACTTCCTTTCCATGCACTGCTAATCAGATACTACCAGCCTGCCTGGAAGTGTTTCATTCAAGTATTTGTTACTTTGGAGCCGCTCAAATGCAAGTTGGCTTTTATTTTTTCCATCATACAGTGTTTCACCAATTTTTGAGTTTCCCAGATCAACCTCTTCACTATTTTTAAACAGAATGATTCCAAGCCAATGCAGCTAATCGGTACAGTAAAACCTCACGAATTCAAGCCAGGAATTTGAATTCTTCCAGCTGAGGACAAGCACTAGCAGTGTAAGTTGGAGGCCTGTTTTCTCATCTAGAAGATGAGGACATAAGGTTGTATAACCAAACTCCTTTTCTACTAATATTAAAACCACATTTCATCTAATCTAAGATGCCACTGACCATGAGAGATATGTTCATATAACAGCAAAGAAGATGACATTTTAAAATGTGCCATCAGTTAAATAATCCCCAAACACCAAAGATATCCCCATGATGCATAGATTGGTGAACTAGACTCTTGTGGCTTTGAAATCCATTCAGATGAATTTGGCAGCTTCTCCTGCCCTTGGTTGTGTTGCTTGGCATGAAATAGGCAATCCTTTTTGAATGTTCTCAATAACAAAATGTAACACCACTTTTAATTCCCTTGGGTGCATCTTTCTAAGCAGATAAAACATTTGCTTGTCCCTTTGCAAGAAAACACAGAATTGTGATTCTGCTTCTAACAATGAATATGTACTTCATCAATATCCAATTGTTCTGTTTTTGAGGCTTTCTATAACTTTTCATTTTAGTACTGAATCATTACATTCAAATGGCAATTAAACTCAATGGTGTAATACCAAGTATGTAGGCAACTCAATGGAAGTGATAAGGGGTACTCGTGCAACTGGGTTTGCAGTGCTGGGATGGTGGCATCTGCATCATGACTGCCACCTGGCAACAGAAACTTCACAACCCCATCAATCACACATGCATCCTGATTTTAGACATGTTAAAGCATGAAAAGAGCATCTTAGGATGGACAAAATATGGAAATAGCTACAATCTCATGAGAACTGCTTGTAGTCATGTAGATACCATGACGACTTTAATGAATTTGCATTCTAGTACTTTTGGCAAAAAGTACTAAACCCCTGATAAGACTTAATGTCTATCAAACCTCACAGCAATCCAGAAAGTATATGCAAATTTGGAAGTTTAGCCAGGTAAATATAATTTCCCTAGATTACCCAGCTATGTAAATTTCAGAGCAAGGATTTAGATCTAGACAATAGGACCTTCCATCTTGCCATTTCTATGATTCTATGGGCAGTAAAAATCATGTGTGCATATCACGGTAGACTGACCTTTGATTTCATCTACTTTCAAAAACATGAAGCATCCCTGAAGTAGGATCTCAAAGGGCTATTTAAAATAGCTCAATCATATAGGGTTTTGAGTAATGAATTGATAAGAATTTATAATTAACACATCCATTATATGCAAATGGACACTTCTTAAAGGGGCTCGTGATATGATTTCTGCCTTCACAACTGTGGAAACTGGAGTGGTTACCTGTAGCTACCCTCCCCACAGTGCAGTGAGATAGTTAAATCACCATTTCCTGACCAAAACCTAGCCTGTGCGCTGCAATGACTTGCCGAGTGGCAGTGTTCATGTTCATGGCAAAATATGGACCTAGATCAGCTCCAACCTTGGTCTTCTGAGCCTCAAGAATGTTCTTTTTCAACTTCTTTCTATTGCACCAATAACTTGCTTTTCTCACAAAGTTTGGTTTTTGTGGAGTTTTTTGGATTTTTTTTTTTTATAGCATGGATAGTGAATGGGTAGAGACAAATATGTTTTTGCTAAAAACCACAAAAGCTGTTTTACTCTCTTAATGGTAGACAACATGGCAATGAATGACACTTCTCAGATCATGGGAGCCCCCAACACCAGGGAGGCCCTCCCAGACCAGCTCAGAGAAAGAGAATGGAAGCCACCAAGCTGCCACTAGAGGATAGCAATGCTGAACTCACTCCTGTGGCTTTGTGGTGAGGGTGATTCTGTTTGCATGAACAGTTAAATATGGAATCTGGGAGGAGCTTTATATTTACGTTCAGTGCTGTGGGAACAAAATCCAAAAGAAGAGTGAGAGTGTGACTAAGGGCTTTCATGGTCAAAATAAACACCAGCAAGCAGGAATTGCCAAATAGTTGAACATTGCCAGCCTCAAACCCTAGTCATGTAGACACCATGGCGACCTGAATACATTTGCATTCCAGCAGCCAATGTAGAGATTGCTTTAAGAGAATGCAGTAGGCGTCTGTAAAAAATCTCAAATTATTAATTCACTTGGTTGGCAAATGTATATTGAGTACCGACGTGTGAAAAGGGAAGAGAGGATATAGCGGCAGGCAAATCAAATTCCAAGTTCAACAAGCCTATTATACATTCTTCAGTTGTATTTGAAGAGGGCTGACTGAGGAATGGCAGCAGAGCCAAAGCTCTTCTTCACCTCCCCGCTGGTTCTGTTTCAGCTGTAAAGGTGCCTCCCACTACGGCCTGACCAAAGACAGGAAGAGGCGCTCACAAGATGGCTGTCCAGACGGCTGTGCGAGCCTCACAGCCACGGCTCCCTCCCTAGAGGTTTCTGCAGCTGCCACCATCTCCTTAATGACAGACGAGCCTGGCCTAGACAACCCTGCCTACGTGTCCTCGGCGGAGGACGGGCAGCCAGCAATCAGCCCAGTGGACTCTGGCCGGAGCAACCGAACTAGGGGTGAGTCAAATGGGTGGTTGTCCGGGAATGGGCTCCTTGGCTTGCGATTGCCCTCTGTGGAATACTTACTGTGGAAAGTTCTAGAAATGTTTTTTAAGGGGAAATCGTTCTGGTAGTTTTGGCAGGAACCCAATGTCCAATTCGCCAAAGTGAAATGAAACCGCAAGTACCTCCAATCATTAAAACTGTGTGTAATCTGACTTGGTGAAAGGGGCTGAAACTAGACCTAATGATTCATCACTCCTGCAGTGTCAGTAATTTTTCAGCCATGCTGCTCAAGAAAAGTGGTATTGTATTCAGTTCAGCCCAGAAACAAAAAAGAAAAGCAGGATTTTAAGCACGTTGTACATATTTCACTGTAGAAAACTTAAAAAATACAGGTAAGCAAATTCTACAATCCTACCACCCAGAGGTAGTCACTGTTAATGTCTTATTGTGTATATCTTATCAGATATGTACATAAATGATTATTTCTATTAAATCATAACTACTGTTCCTCCTGTCGCTATTCCTCAGCACGGCCCTTTGAGAGATCCACTATTAGAAGCAGATCATTTAAAAAAATAAATCGAGCTTTGAGTGTTCTTCGAAGGACAAAGAGCGGGAGTGCAGTTGCCAACCATGCTGACCAGGGCAGGGAAAATTCTGAAAACACCACTGCCCCTGAAGGTAAATGAACTCCCCATAAGGCTGGATGGACATGGGCTGGGCTTCCAGGGGGACTTCAGGGATGACGCAATCTGATCACCTTCCACCTTCTGTGACCCCTCTCTTCCCAAGGGTATACAATATTTTTTACTTTGATTAGCCTACTTCTCACGTATGTAGCTAAAGGCAGAAAGTATTATCATCTTTTTACATAGATTGAAGAAAAAAGTGTTGAAACCCTCACCTTCAGGTGCTAGTACCATTATGCATATGAGGAAGAATAATTATAATTAATGAGTGAAAAACATTTAAAACAATCACTGGCACATATAATAAATGCAATATATATATTCGCTCTCCTTACTCTTTCAACTACATTTGAGGTGTGGTGCTGAGTGTTTTACATGCATTTCCTCATTTAAGCCTCACAACAACCCTATGAGGTAGCTACTATTATTCCTCTTTTTTTTTTTTTTTTTAGACAGAGTTTTGCTTGTCGCCCAGGCTGGAGTGCAACGGCGGCGTGATCTCGGCTCACTGCAACCTCTGCCTCCTGGGTTCAAGCGATTCTCCTGTCTCAGCCTCCCAAGTAGGTGGGATTACAGGCACCCACAACCACAACCAGCTATTTTTTATATTTTTTAGTAGAGATGGGGTTTCTCCATGTTGGTCATGCTAGTCTCGAACTCCTGAACTCAGGTGATCCACCCACCTCGGCCTCTCAAAGTGCTGGGATTACAGGCATGAGCCACCGCACCCGGCGCCACTCCTATTCCTGTTTTACAGATGAGGAAACTGTGGCACAGAGAGGTTACTTAGGTTGCTCAAATTACCTTGCTAAACCTTGAATCCAGGTAACATGGCTGTAGAATTCATGCAAAGGAAGCTATTGAGTCTTAGATCCCATATGTTTTCCCCAATATAAGTGGAGCTGAGGAAATACTGTCCTACTGTCTTTGCATTTTATGTTAGAACTTTAGAGTAGTAGTAACAGCTTTTTTAAAAAATTGAGCTCTTTCTGCATGCACATAGTGTTTTAAGTCATTTAGATGTGACAATAATGTTAAGGGGATAGGACTATCATTCCCATTTTACAGATGAGAAAACGGAGACCTAGAGGGATTAGGTAACTAGCCCAGTCACCCAGCTAAAAAATGGCAGAACCAAGATTTTAAATCAGGTCCTCTGGTTCCAGAGCCTACTCTCTTAGCTCCTGGGTTATACTGCCCTCTACTCTTGGGAGTTGGGAGGCAGAAACCAAACCACTGTATGTATTATGCCCTCAAAATTCATGAGCAGCCTTATCAGACCTTTTCTTGTATACTTATTCATGATTGCCTCTCACCCTGCACGTACATGCTGCATGCTCTAACAGCTCTCATCTTATTACAGTCCTATAAATGCTGTACATCTTTCTTTCACCTCCCTTCCATTATCCAGCCTGCACTCCCACTCTCCTTTCAGCTGGCATTCACGTTCCTTCTTCCAGGTTTAGTGTAAGACTTTGCCTCCTCCTGGAAACCTCACTCCCTCAACCCCCTTTTTAGGTGTTTTTGAAGCACCCGTATCAGCGATGATCATGTTTCATGTAACTGTACCTCAAAGTGCAGGGATTATTTTTCTGAATCTTTGTTCTTAAGGCCTAGCACAGTGTCTGGCACATAAGTGTCCACTAAATGTCTGTGCAATGGCTAAATGAAAAGATTAGAACTTCCTTTCCACCAGTCTCTTCCTCTTATTAAAGACTCTTCAATTCCACTCCATGTAAAGTTCTCTACTACTTGGGCCAGATGTGGTGGCTTACTCCTGTAATCCCAGCACTTTGGGAGGCTGAGGCAGCCATATCACCTGAGGGTGGGAGTTTGAGACCAGCTTGGCCAACACAGTGAAACCCCATCTCTACTAAAAATACAAAAATTAGCCAGGGCATGGTGGCGGGCACCTGTAATCCCAGCTACTTGGGAGGCTGAGGCGGGAGAATTGCTTGAACCTGGGAGGCAGAGGCTGCAGTGAGCTGAGATTGTGTCACTGCACTCCAGCCTGGGTGACTCCATCTCAAAAAAAAAAAAAAAAGTTATCTTGAAAAAGATTTATTTGCATATTTATTACAAAAACATTTATAAAACAGATTATTATATGTAAGGCACCGGCCTAGGTGCTGTCATTTTATATAAAGAATATAAAATGTAGTTCTTGGCATCAAGGGGTTTATTCAAGACTAAAATATAATAAAATAAAAGCATACCTCGTTTTTATTTTTACAAATTGAAAGCTTGTGGTCACCCTGTAGCCAACAAGTCTGTTTGCTCCATTTTTCCAAAAGCGTGTGCTCACTTCATGTCTCTGTGTCACATTTTGGTAATTCTTGCAGCATCTCAAACTTTTTCATTATTATATCTGTTATGGTGACATGTGATCAGTTATCTTTGGCGTTACTATTGTAATTGTTTTAGCGTGCCACGAGCCATGCCCTTATAGGTCAGTAAATTTAATAATTGTGTGTTCTGACTGCTTCACTGGCCGTTTCCCCACGTCTCTCTTCTTGGGCCTCCGTATTCCCTGATACATAACAGTATTGAAATTAAGCCAATTAGTAACCCTACAATAGCATTTGAGTATTCAAGTGAAAGGAAGAGCCACATGTCTCTCACTTTAAATCAAAAACTAGAAATGAACCTTAGTAAGGAAGGCATATTGAAAGCTAAGGTAGGCTGAAAGCTAGGCCTCTCGTGCCAAACAGCCAAGTTATTAATGCAAAGGAAAAGTTCTTGAAGGGAATTAAAAGTGCTACTTCCAGTGAACACATGATTTACAAAGCGAAACAGCCTTATTGCTGATATGGAGAAAGTTTGAGTAACCTGGATAGAAGAACAAAACAGCCACAACATTCCCTTAAACCAAAGCCTAATCCAGAGGAAGGTCCTAACTTTCTTTGATTCTGTGAAGGCTGAGAGAGGTGAAGAAGCTAAAGGAGAAAAGTTGGAAGCTAGCAGAGATTGGTTCATGAGGTTTAAGGAAAGAAGCCATCTCCATAACATAAAAGTGCAAGGCAAAGCAGCAAATGCAGATTGTAGCGAAGCAGCAGATGCTGATTGTAACGAAGCAGCAAATGCTGATTGTAGAAGCTGCAGCAGGTTTTCCAGAAGATCTTGCTAAAATCATTGAAGGTGGCTCCACTAAGCAGATTTTCTTTTTTTTTGAGACGGAGTCTCGCTCGCTCTGTAGCCCAGGTTGGAGTGCAGTAGCATGATGTCAGCTCACTGCAACCTCTGCCTCCTGGGTTCAAGTGATTCTCTTGTCTCAGCCTCCCAAGTAGCTGGGATTACAGGCGTGCACCACCACGCCCGGCTAATTTTTTGTATTTTTAGTAGAGACAGGGTTTCGCCATGTTGGCCAGGCTGATCTTGAACTCCTGACCGCAGGTCATCCGCCTGCCTCGGCCTCCCAAAGTGCTAGGATTACAGGTGTGAGCCACCGCACTCAGCCAACAGATTTTCAATGTAGATGATACAGCCTTATATTGGGAGAAGATGCTATCTAGGACTTTCTTAACTAGAGAGAAGTCAATGCCTGGCTTCAAAGCTTCAAAGGACAGGCTGGCTCTCTTGTTCGGGGCTAATACAGCTGGTGATTTTAAGGTGGGGTCCAGTGCTCATTTATCATTTCAAAAATCCTAGGACCCTTAAGAATTATGCTAAATCTACTCTGCCTGTGCTTTCTCCATGAAACAACAAAGCCTGGATGGCAGCACATCTTTTTACAGCATAGTTTACTCAATATTTTAAGCCCACTGTTGAGGCCTCTTACTCAGAAAGAAAAGTTCCTTTCAAAATATTGCTACTCATTGATAATGCATCCTAGTTACCCAAGTACTTCGATGGAGACGCAAGAGTAATGATGTTTTCATGCCTGATAACACAATATCCATTCTGCAGCCCGTGGATCAAAGAGTAATTTCTACTTTTAAGTCTCATTATTTAAGAAATAAATTTCGAAAGGCTATAGTTGCCATACATAGTGATTCCTCTGATGGATCTGGGCAAGGAAAATTGAAAACCTTCTGGAAAGGATTCACCCTTCTACATGCCATTAAGAACATTAGTGATTCATGGGAAGAGGTAAAAATATCAACATTAACAGGAGTTTGGAGGAAGTTGATTCTAATTCTCAAGGATGACTTTGAGGGGTTCAAGACTTCAGTGGAGAAAAGTAACTATAGATGTGGTGGAAATAGCAAGAGAACTAGAATTAGAAGTGGAGCTTAAAGATATGACCAAATTCCGGGAGGCTGAGGCAGGAGAATGATGTGAACCTGGGAGGCGGAGCGCAGTGAGCCGAGATCGCACCACTGCACTCCAGCCTGGGCGACAGAGCAAGATTCCGTCTCAAAAAAAAAAAAAAAAAAAAGATATGACCAAATTGTTGCAATCTCATAATAAAACTTGAATGAATGTAGAGGCGCTTCTTACGGATGAGCAAATAAAGTGGTTTCTTGAGATGGAAACTACTTCTGCTGAAGATGCTGTGAACATTGTTGAAACGACAACAAAGGATTGAGAATATTACATAAACATAGTTGATAAAACATCAAGGTTAGTAGAGGATTGACTCTAATTTTGAAAGAAGTTCTACTGAAGTTTAAATGCTATCAAACAGCATTGCATTCTACAGAGAATCTGCATAAAAATCTTTCACGAGAGTCAGTTGATGTGGCAAACTTCATTGTTGTCTTATTTTAAGAAATTGCCAAGCCACTCCCAACCTTCAGCAACCACCACTGTGATCAGTCAGCAGCCATCAACATCAAGGCAAGATTCTCTACCAGCAAAAAGATTACAACTAGCTGAAGGCTCAGATGATCGTTAAACAGCATGTTTTAGCAATAAAGTATTTTTAAATTGAGATATGTACATTTTTAAAAACATGCTATTGTACACTTGATAGACTAGAGTACAGTGTAAACATAACTCTTATAACCACAGAGAAACCAAAAGACTCACTTTCTTATAGCAGTCTGGAACCAAACCCACAATATCTCAGAGGTATGCCTGTACTATGAAGAATGAAGTATAAATTAATGACCATAGCAGCCATAGGGGACAGTGTAATCCGTGTGACTTGGATGGATGTTGGGATGCTGACTGTGTGTTGGAAAATGCATTCAAGTAGCTTAGCTCAATGCCAGCATATAGTAAACTCTCAGTTAATAATTATTATTATATCCTTTAGTCCTTGAGTGAGGACATAATATTGAACAAATTATTTTCTTTCCAGACCAATACAGAAGATGAGGTGAAGGTGAGATCATAGTGTGTCCTGATTATTATTTAGGAGTCTGTACTTGATTTGGGGGTAGTGAACACACCTGGGAGCTCTTGTGTAGAGTTGTTGCAGGATTGGAGCCATGTTTCCAGAAGACAGAGATAGCAGCCATGTTCAATGAGTAGGCAGGCTGGAGTGGGAGAGATTGGATTTCCTCAGACACACTAGGAAGCTGTAATTCCAGAATGGAGTGAGGTGTTAAGACTCAGCTAGCCTGGTATCAATGTCGTCACAGCATTTGTGAGGCAACAATGCTTTCAAAATGGCCCGAGGGCCTCACTGCTTCAGCAACTTACAGTTAGCTTCCTGGCATGGTTTATCCATCCTTTTAATGTCAGTAAAGGGACTGGCGCCACTGTTTATCAACTGTGTGACCCTGGCTGGGTTGCTTAATGCTCTAAGCTTCAGCATTTCTTCATCTGAAAAGACAGAGATGGGTCTGGGCATGGTGGCTTACACCGGTAATCCTAGCACTTGGAGGCCAAACTGAGAGGATCTCTTGAGCCCAGGAGTTTGAGACCAGCCTGGGGAACATGGTGAGACTTTGTCTCTACAAAAAATGAAATTAGTGGGACATGGTGGCACACACCTGTACTCCCAGCTTCTTGGGCTGAGATGGGAGGATTGCCTGAGCCCATGAGGTCAAGGCTGCTTTGAGCCAAGATTGTACCACTATACTCCAGCCTGGGTGACAGAGTGAGATCCTGTCTCCAAAAAAAAAAGATTATTGTCATCTATTTCATAGGGTTATTGTGAAGACTAAACAAAAAAATGCATTCAAATACTTTAACTCAATGTCAGCATATAACAAACTCTCAGCTAATAAGATTATATCCTTTAGTCCTTGAGTAAGGACATAATATTGAGCAAATTTTTTACTTTCCAGACCAACACAAGTTTGGCAGTTTAAAAATTCCTTTATCTCTTTAAGGTCACTAGGATCTCATTGGTGTTGCTCTAACATCATTTACAAGTGTGAATGGTATGTCCTTTCAAGCTATCAAATCAAACATTCTCTAGCGGTTTAGGTTTGGTAGTGTGGTTTTTGTAAATCTGTTGGAAAAGATGGTAACAAGGGAAGGGGAATGAGGGAGGGAAAATTGGCTTTTGTGATTATTTCCAAATCTTTCTTTGCTCAGAATGAATTTTTTTCCATTCCCTTGTTATACCAGACATGTTCTAGCAATTGCCTGTGGTATAGCCTACTTAATATAACCAAAGTAGTTTAAACATTAATTGAACTCAATCACCCGAGTACTGTTAGTACCAGGAGCTGACTGCTGAAGCCAGTTACCCCTGCCTTAGGCAGTCACTTCAGTTCAATCAGTATAGAGATTAAGGACCCACATTTACAACATCTTGGGTTTCCTCTGCCCACTCAGTTACTTTGCCCTAACATACTTAGAAATAATTTTAATTCTTTATTGTTCTTAGAGAGTTGAGTACTTATTAATTCATTAGGGAAAATGGACTAAGGTCACGGGTTTTGAAAATGCTCACAAGGAACTAGAAGCAGACCTGCCATGTGAGATCTTTCCAGATGCCATAACGAAAGGAGACTCTTAAGGTGAGGCAGCTGTCAGCACCTACGGAAGACAGAAGCATCTCAGCCCTTTACATTCAAACTTGAGCCTCTAGCTGCTTGGAGGAGCCCCTTTTTCCACCAAGCTAGGTGTGGCTTGTTCCCATCACTTGTTGGTGTCCCCTCTGAACACTTCTATTCAAACTGAAGTGAAAAAAAAAACAATGCCAGTCAGTGCTGCTGGCTCATAGGTCCATAGAGCAAGTCCCTCGTGGGCTCTGGCCTGGCTGTGAACCCCTGGCTCCAGGGATACCTGACAGAGAGTACCGGTCACAAGAACTCTGGGTTCTGACCTGGCTCTCAGGACCACCTAACTTTGGGATGTCCGGTCAGTTACTTCACTCCCCTTCTCTCAGCCTTAAACCTCCTCACTTGTAGGGTTTGACTATCACTGTCAAGCAGCAGGACAATTAGAGCAGCTGTTTTCTGTGTGGTCACAATGGGATGAAAGATGAGAAGAGAGCTAGGAGAGATTTCTTGGGGAAAGCAGATTCATCAGTTTAAAAATACAGTTTGAAAACACCAGCCTAGATGATCTTTGAATCTCCTTGCTCTGAACTCAGTGATTTCAGGCAAACCAGGGATGAACTGCTCAAGGCCACCAACTAGGCCTTGGCCTCTTCCTGATCATGAATCAGGCCTCTTCCATTTGTTAACAACAATGTCTGGTAGAAAGAACTGATGTTCCCCCAAGCCTGAAAAACAGAGTCTTTAAGGAAGAAATTTTCAAAATTATCTGAGAGGGCAAAATGGCAAATTGGTTCTGTTTTTTACCTCTCAATAAGCAAGCGATAAAACTGCAATTCATTCCATTAAAAATGATTCATTCACTTCTATTAACTCAGTAAACTTCAGCTGAAGGCCTCTGCATGCAGAGATATATGTAGAGAACCATGGAACAGCCAGAGTTTATGCCCTCAGGTTTTATGGGCATGATATGAGGTATATAAGAAATGAGTATAAGCTGGGCGAGGTGACTCACACCTGTAATCCCAGCACTTTGGGAGGCCGAGGTGGGCAGATCACCTGGGCTCAGGATTTCAAGACCGGCCTGGACAACATGACAAAACTCCGTCTCCACAAAAAATATAAAAATTTGCCAGGAATGGTGGCATGTGCCTGTAGTCTTAGCTACTTGGGAGGCTAAGTTGGGAAGATCACTTGAGCTCAGGAGGCGGAGGTTGTAGTGAGACACTGCATTCCAGCCTGGGCAACAGAGTAAGACCCTGTCTCAAAAAACAGAAACAAAAACAAAAAGGTAAAAATAACAATAATGGGTTGAGTGCCATGAGAAATAGCTAGAAAGCTTTATAGGAAGTGGGCTGTTTAGAGCAAGGGAAGGAGGAATCAGGGTAGAGTTTAATTGGAAGGGCCTTGAAGGAAAAATTGGGTTTAAGCTCAGGATGAAAAACATTCCAAGCAGAGAAACTTACATTGACACAGAGGCAGGAAAATGGAAAACATGTATGAGGAAAAATGAATAGTTTAGTTTGGCTGACACCGAAGTTTGGCAAGAAGAGTAGTTGGAAAGGTCCATTGGGTGGGTGTCTTAAATAAACACTCTTTGTCCATTTCAGTCTTTCCAAGGTTGTACCACCTGATTCCAGATGGTGAAATTACCAGCATCAAGATCAATCGAGTAGATCCCAGTGAAAGCCTCTCTATTAGGCTGGTGGGAGGTAGCGAAACCCCACTGGTCCATATCATTATCCAACACATTTATCGTGATGGGGTGATCGCCAGAGACGGCCGGCTACTGCCAGGAGACATCATTCTAAAGGTAGAGACTGTGGCTGTGGGGCTACAGCAAGGGGCTTGATATAAAAAAATGCTTCTGAGCAAACAATTGGATAGATGGATGGATGAATGAGGGAAATGGTAAAATAAATGTGGATAGTGACTTTCTATCATTTTATGACTCTCTGAGATTTGTCATTTAATTGAGATCTTTGTTTCTCTCTGTCATGCTCTTTCACTCTCTCCCCCCTTTCTCTCTGTATATAAATATTTATCTGTCTCTATATCATTTTGTCTGTCCACTCTTCTGCCTTCTCCCTTCTAGCTTTTTCCATCTTCCTCTTCATTCCCTTTCTCCACCTCCTCTTTCTTCTTTTATCTCTTTTTTTAAAGAGCATTAATATAAAATAAAACTGGGACATATATTTTCTTAAATTGTTTTTAGAGTAGATTAATAGAACATTTTGTATTTTATTTAATCACAATCATCTACTCTTTGAAAGTCAATTTCCTGTAGTCTTACGGCCCTCCCTGAAAATAAAAGTAATCTCTATGCTAATTCCACCAACCCAGAGACATTCCAGGGGAGACAGGTGTTGGAATAGAATGCTTTGGGTGTTACTGTCCTCAGAGGCTTGGTTAAGGGGAAGGAGGAATTTTCAGAACAGAAAGGATAAAAAGATCTGTTTACCAGACAGAAGTCCAGTGTTTGCCAAAAGTGACAAGAAACCCCTCCCTGCTCGTATATTTTCTATCTGACACTCAGATAACAGTTCTATCCCATCCCTTCTAGGTTGCTGAGGGACCGGCTCCTGTCACATTATGAGCTGTTTCTTTGGCAAACTGATTGGAATAAGAGGAGAAATAACCTAAAGCAGTTTTCACAGAAATGCTGAAATTCCTGCTGGCCTCCGAGGTGGAGCATGAGACAGGGCCCTCGGGGCAGGCCGCAGTACAATCAGCTACACTGTGCACTGCTGCCTCCCAGTTCTAGTGGAAACTATGCTGCCTGGGAGGGTTGCATAACAAAACATTTTGATTCTTGTGGCCTTCAACTGGAGCTTACAAACAAAAGGGCTGCCAGGACTATTTAGCAGGCAACCCTGACTCCCCTGACCTTCTCTGGGCCCAGAGGTGATGGGGGAACCCGGCCCTGCCACCTCAGGTGCTCTCCTCACCTGTGCTTGGACAAAGGTGGTGAGCTTTGCCTTTGCATGAGGGAGCCTCTGGAGCTGCACCAGAGAACAGGTGATTATATCCTCAAGAAAGGCCTTTGTAAAGCCCATTCCAAGCCTTCTCTAACAATTGGTTGCAAATACAAGAAATCTTATCAAACTACAGAAATTCAAGAAAGTTATTTCTCCTCCATGGGCCTCTTTCCTCAAACACAGAGTGCAGCAATTGCTGCGAAATTGTTTTCTTCCAACATAGGGGGCTACAGCCTCCAGGCTGGGCCTGTGTAGCCAGAGAAATTAAAACCAGAAAGCCCCATGCAGTATCAGCCCTACACATCATTAGTGAGGCACAAATGAGAGGGCCGAGCTTAAGCTTGTTTAAGTAGCTTTATAAGGAGATCTGGCCTTTCAATAAAAGAGCCTGGAAACTTCCTTTCATATCAGTTTGTTTGAAACTGTGCAAGGATTTCTTCCTTTTGCTGAGAACACGGGCAAAAAAACCTTGCAGGGGACCACCCTGAGACCTGACACATTCCCATCCGCACACACACAGTATCACACGCACATAAACTCCATCGTGCTCACACACTCAGACCCTCACTCACACACGATCACATCTACATACACACACAGTGGTGAGGACTGGAAGTTCTGGTATGAGTTGACCCAGGGAGAAAAATTCAATTGGAGATTTTTGGGAAGAAAATGTCAACTCGGCTTGGAAGAGCTGTTTAATGCAATCATTTGACTGAGGCAAATGGGAAAAATGCTTTTCTTTTGCCTTTTCCTACCTTATCTTCCTTCCCTCTCTTCCTGCCAGCTAAAAAATAATGACAACAGAAATGAAGGCCAGGATTCTGGGAATAAATATGTGGGCTTGGGTAAGAACAAGGTGGAGAAAGATGGTGTCTACTCACAGAGGCCTGGAGAGGTGCTGCAGGCCACGCTTGGAGAGAACAGGGTTAGAAACGCTGTTGGAAGGTGCGGTTATTGGACACAGGATGAGGCGGGAGAGCAGAGCAGTCTTTAAAGACAGGATCCTGGCTTTTCTGTGGGCCTGGATCTTTCAGGAAGGGTTGTGGCAGGTGGAGCTGACCGCACGATTGTTCCACCTGCCCCCAGGTCAATGGGATGGACATCAGCAATGTCCCTCACAACTACGCTGTGCGTCTCCTGCGGCAGCCCTGCCAGGTGCTGTGGCTGACTGTGATGCGTGAACAGAAGTTCCGCAGCAGGAACAATGGACAGGCCCCGGATGCCTACAGACCTCGAGATGACAGCTTTCATGTGATTCTCAACAAAAGTAGCCCCGAGGAGCAGCTTGGAATAAAACTGGTGCGCAAGGTGGATGAGCCTGGGGTTTTCATCTTCAATGTGCTGGATGGCGGTGTGGCAGATCGACATGGTCAGCTTGAGGAGAACGACCGCGTGTTAGCCATCAATGGACATGATCTTCGATATGGCAGCCCAGAAAGTGCGGCTCATCTGATTCAGGTGAGTCAGAGGTCATTCCAGGATCCCAATCAGAAACCCCGGACATGAGCAAGAATGCACATCCCCCTGAACCAGGCACCCTGTCACTACCACATGTGTCATGCAGTGCCTCCCTTTCAAGGAGTCAGGATGGAAAGACCAACATTTTCAAAGCTTCTGCCCAGGTAAGAACATTACTCGGCTGGGCGTGGTGGCCCATGCCTGTAATCCCAGCACTTTGGGAGGCCGAGGCAGGTGTATCACATGAGGTCAGGAGTTCAAGGCCAGCCTGGCCAACAGGGTGAAACCCCATCTCTACTAAAAATACAAAAAATTAGCCAGGCATGGTGGCAGATGCCTGTAATCTCAGCTACTCAGGGGGCTGAGGCAGGAGAATTGCTTGAAACCAGGAGGCAGAGGTTGTGGTGAGCTGAGATCACACCATTGCACTCCAGCCTGGGCAACAAGAGTGAGACCCGTCTCAAAAAAAAAAAAAGAAAGAACATTACTTAAGCAAATGATGGGTTTCAAGACCATGGACATTCCCTAGGTGTTGTGTTGTCAGCCATCCAGTCTGACTGCAGATAAACACGTTGGGTTGTCTGCTACAATATCACAGAATTAGGGTCACTCAGGGTCAGCAGGGTTGTGTCATCCCTGTACCCAGTATGTTCAGTGTAGACCCAGGGGTCATTTACATACATTCTGGGCACATCTAAGACATGTAGTTGTATTAACTCCTGTAAGAAGCTGTGCCGTGTTGATGTGGTAGCTCAGCCAAGTGCGGAGGCTCACACCTGTAATCCCAACACTTTGGGAAGCCAAAGAAGGAAGGTGCCTTGAGCTTAGGAGTTTGAGACCAGCCTGGGCAGCATAGTGAGACCTCGTCTTTACAAAATGCAAGAAATTGGTCGGGCGTGATGGTGTGCACTTGTAGTCCCAGCTACTCTCGAGAGGCCAAGGTGGGTGGATCACCTGAGGTCAGGAATTCAAGGTCAGCCTGGCCAACATGGCGAAACCCCATCTCTACTAAAAATACAAAAAATTAGCCAGGTGTGGTGGCAGGTGCCTGTAATCCTAGCTACTCAAGAGGCTGAGGCAGGAGAATCACTTGAAACTGGGAGGTGGAGGTTGCAGTGAGCTGAGATCGTGCCACTGCACTCTAGCCTGAGCAATAGAGCAACACCCATCTTAAAAAAAAAAAAAAAAAAAAAAAAAAAAAAAAAAAAGCTATGCCATGCATTCTCCAGGGATCCTATGGACAGAGTAAGTCTTAGTCTCCATGGCTAAGTCCAGGTGACTTCGAAAGCACTTGGAAACCCAAGTATGAACCTGAAAGGAAGCCCCCTAAGAAGAGAGGGATGCAAATTCTTGATCACTCAGGCAAGTAGAGTTCATGACTGTTCAAACTTATCCACTTTTCTGACCAGTATAATGTCATCAAGCACCTGTATGTGTTTTGTTGACTTCGTCAGGGTCACTGTTGAAATTTTTTTTTTCTTTAGCTTTTTTATTTTAAGATAATTATCAATTAATATGCAATTGTAACTCACCTTTGTATTTTGAGATAATTATCAATTAATATGTAATTGTAAGAAATAATACAGAGAGATCCCATGTCTCGTTACTGTTTTTCCTAGTGTTAACATCTTGCAAAACCATAGTATGGCATCACAAGCATGCTATTGACATTAACAGTCATAACAGAAGATTTCCATCACCACAAAGATCCCTATAAAAGTTGCCTTCTATTGCCACATCCATTTCCCTCCCCACCCCACGTCCTCCTTAACCCTTGGAAATAACTAATCTGTTTTCTATTTCTATAATTTTGAATTTCAAGAATGTTATATAAATGAAATCATATACGGACTTGGGGGACTGGCTTTTTTCACCCGGTATAATGTTCTGATAGTTTTGTGTCTCAGCGACGTTTCATAAGCTGTGAGCTTTATTCTTGGAAGAATAGACTTTGTTCTGGGCTCTTATGTTCTAACCCATTTATTCACTTCATCCAGCAAATATCTGTTAAGTTCTGCTGCTTACGTGCCCCTGGGTTAGATGCAGAAATTGGAGCGAGGACCACTTAGATTATTCTTCCAAAGGATCCTCCAGTGTGGCAGGAAAGCTGGACTTTATCTAAATGACTGCCCATGTAGTCTAACACTGCTGCAATGGAAAAAATTAAGTATGATGCTGATGCAGGCGCAGGGGAGATTTTTGCTTGACTAGGCCTGTGAATTCCTCAGAGGAGGAAGATCTTGAACTTGGGGCTTGAGGAATGAGCTCGAGTTCTCCAGTGTACAAGTCAGCAAGGGTCATCCTAAGGAGACACAAGACAAAAGAACATTTCCTTAATAGCCCATGTGTTAGTCCATTCTCTTGCTGCTGATAAAGACATACCCAAGGCTGGGTAATTTAAAAAGAAGAAGAGGTTTAATGGAACCACAGTTCCACATGGCTTGGGAGGCCTCACAATCATGGCAGAAGGTGAAAGGCCAGTCTTACATGGCAGCAGGCAAGAGAGAATGAGGGTCAAGCAAAAGGGGAAACCTTTATAAAACCATCGGATCTCGTGAGACTTACTACCACAAGAATGGTATGGGGGAAACCACCCCCGTGATTCAATTATCTCCCACTGGGTCCCTCCCACAACACATGGGAATGATGGGAGCTACAATTCAAGATGAGATTTGGGTGGGGACACAGCCAACCATATCAGCCTATTAGGGAAATGATAAATAGTACCTGGAGCCTGGGGTGTGTATTTTAAAAAGCAGCCATAGACGAGGCAAGAGATAGATCATGTGAAATATTGCGAGCCATGCTAAGGACCTCGGACTTTATCCGCAAAGCCACGGGGGCATTCTTGGAAGGGTTTAGGAAAGGAAATGGCATGATCTTCTAGAATGATCTCTCTCAAGTCAGTGGAGAGCTGAAAAGAGAAGGGCAAGATCCAGCGGCCTTAAGAAGCATTCTCAATTATCCAGCAAGTCTATGTCAACTTCCACTTAGTGAGTGAAGTCTTCATACTTTGAGAATAGGCAGTAAGTCAGCAGCAGTAACTGACTGAGCCCTGCACCAAGTTCCACAGAGGGTGATCATCAAAAGACTGTTTGCTTTCAAGGACTTGGTTATCTAAACACAAATAAATTTGCCTGCACCTGAGATCTGGTTATGTGATTCTTTCAGGTAGGTGCTGGCGACTCTCTTCACTGTCCTGTACAGTAGCTTATCCCTCTTCGTGGAAGAGGACCAAGTGTTGGATGGTATTACTGTCATTGTAGACCTGGGCAGCCTGAGGCAGAGGGTACAAGGGGACTTAGCCTTCTCCCTCTGCCCACCAGGGCAGAAAACACACGTGGTACCTTAGCTTTTGAGCTGTGCCACTTGGTGGTGTCCCAGTTCCAAGGTGGTTCTCGGCCCCCATGGATGCTCATCTGCCCTAGAGGGCCCGAGCTCATGCCAAGTAGAGCAGGTGGGGAACAAAACCAGAGTTAGAAGAGGCATTTTCTGGCTGGGTGTGGTGGCTCACATCTTTAATTCCAGCACTTTGGGAGGCCGAGGCGGGCAGATCGCGAGGTCAGTAGTTCGAGACCAGCCTGGCCAACATAGTAAAACCCCATCTCTACTAAAAATACAAAATTAGCTGGGTGTGGTGGCAGGCACCTGTAATTCCAGCTACTTGGGAGGCTGAGGTAGGAGAACTGCTTGAACTCGGGAGGCGGAGGTTTCAGTGAGCCAAGATCACGCCACTGCACTCCAGCCTGGAGACAGAGCAAGACTCTGTCTCAAAAAATAAACAAAAAAAGAGACATTTTCTTTCTGAGGTGTATGCCATCTATTCCCAAATTCATGTGCCCACCTCACCTTCTCCTCTGACCACACTTGCACCTCCAGTTGCCTCCTTCATATCTTCCTGTGGATATGGCAAAGGCATCTCAAACTTAATGTCCAACACTGAACCCTTGGCTCCTCCCATTCCACCCCTTGCCCAACGTGCTCTCCCCTAGGCCATTCCTAGTCTATAAAAATGGCACCTCTATTTACCCAGTGACTTGAACCAAAAAGAACTTTGACTCACCTCAGCGTCTTGCTCCCCCAACCCATTTTGACCTGGTCTGAGTGACGGCCAGAGCCTCTTTGCTGGCCTTCTGCCTTCCACACTTAATCATCTCTCTCCTACTCTATGCACAGCAGAGAGAATGAGCTCTTTACCAAACCACTCCAGTCAGGATGCCTCTCTCTCTCTCTCTCTCTCAGCCCTCTGAGGCCTCCTGAGACACTTAGGTTAAAGTTGCAGATCGTTACTATGGCCTGCAATGCCATACGTCTTGTGGCCTGTTCTCTCTCCAACCTCATTTCTTACAGAAGAGGATGTTTAGTATTCTCCCCATGTTTAACCATGTGCCCCATTGCCTTCTTGGTGCTCTTCAAGCATTTCTGCCTCAGGCCTGGCATTCTTGCTGTTCCTCTGCCTGGAAGAATCTTCTAAATATCCATTTGCCGCATTCCCACAGTTCATTCAGGTCTCCTCTCAACAGTCAGAGAGCTCTTCACTGTCAATTCTACTAAGAATTGTGTCCATTTCTGCTCATATACACTTTATCCTACAATACTCTTCAATTACTACCAACTAATATTACCTGCCAGACAGTAAAGTATTGTATCCTCAGCCAAGCACAGTGGCTCATGCCTATAATCCCAGCATTTTGGGAGGCCGAGGCGGGTGGGTCACCTGAGGTCAGGAGTTCGAGACCAGCCTGGTCAACAGGGTGAAATCCTATCTCTACTAAAAATACAAAATTAGCCAGGGGTGGTGGCGCACGCCTGTAATCCCAGCTACTTGGCAGAAGAATCACTTGAACCCGGGAGGTGAAGGTTGCAGTGAGCCAAGATCGTGCCATTGTACTCCAGCCTGGGCAAAAAGAGTGAAACTTTTCTCAAAAAAAAAAAAAAAAAGTATCGTATCCTCAGCACTTAAAGCAATGGCTGGCAATAGTAGGCACTCGATAAATATTTGCCAAATAAGTAAATGGAGTCAAATTATGAGCATCTATGTGTATATAAAATATATTTTATACATTAACTTTATCTCCTAGGGATTGGTTATCAAACCATTTACCAAAGAAGCACCAAATCTGCTTTCATGTGCCATTTGTCCCCAAGATACCATATCTACTCTTTGTCCCCTTGAATTTGTTCAGTGATTATTGACTGAGCAACTTCTTTGTGCCAAGAGGTGTGTGGTACCATGCTGAACTAGGTTGGTACAGTTCCTGGCCTAGTAGAGCTTGGAATGTATTCCTACCTTTTATCTCAAAAGAACCAAGTCAGCATTAGGCAGGTGGCATTAGCCGGCCAATCAATGAGAAGAGAAAATATGCTATGTTTATGAAAACCTTCACACATGGAAAAGGGAGAGTTCATTGTATTTCTTTATGAAGAAACTGCATTCTTAGCATGATTTTTTTTTCTTCTCACTTTGAAAACTAGCCTTTTCGGTGACCACCAGTATTTTTTCATGTTACACTTGTTAACTCCCTCTGCAGGTCAATCGGTGCAACTCACATTCTGGAGATAATGTTTGCCAACTATACTTCGCAATAAGCAAAAGAAAAACTCTTACTCATCATGTCATTTGGAAAAATCTTGACTACATATGGCATTTTGCTTTTGTAGATTAATAACAGAAGAGCAAAAACAGTTTCTTCCCTGAGAAAGTTAATTTATGGAATAAAATCTTGCCTAACACTGGGACTTCCTAAAAGATTCTTTTGCTTACTAAACAAAGCCAACGTGCTTTATAAGCAGGAAAAACCTTTTAAAAAAAAAATGGGAGCAAAGCTAGTTGAAAAAGAAATGGAAAACACGGAATGTTGGAAAAATCTAGCTAAGCAATCGCATGCCGTTTCTGAAGAGTGGATTTTATTTATGTGATATTTGTAACACACACCAGGCTGAGGGGATTAAACTAAATACCCTTCAAATGTTGAGACTCAAATTTCTAACCAATCCTTGGCTATGTTGCCTTTGTATGTCTACTCCATGAATCACATTTGCCTTACAAAGAAATTCCCAGACAACATGTTTTTTGGTCATGATCTCTCCCACAGTACCCCACATTCAGCTTTTTTTCTGCATTACTTCAGGGAAGAGTTATTACAGAGAGGCCACAACCATTTTATATTTGACCAGCTTTACATATGTTGAGCTCTAACCTCAGCTTACTCAGCAGCAGCCTGGGTTTGCCAGGCCCTTGTAAGAAGAAAGTCCTTATGGAGATAGAAGCCTCAAATATGGTGCTGATGATTTATGTAGCTACTAAGTACAATTTTATTTTTCTCCATTGTCAATTTCTCAAGTCAATTTCCCAATCATGACTGGAATAACTGTATGAAAGAGGCAGCTTTTTGGAACTGTCTGATGTCATAGCTAAGATAACAGAACAAAGAAATAATGGACCAAAGATTCAAATTTGAATGTCCCTCTTAAGCCTTTTTTCCATAGGCAATTCCAGACTTGATGCAGAAACTGAAAATACTCAAAGCCATTTCTAGAGCCAATGATAATAGGGGCTGTCATCAATACTGGCATATGTGTAATTGTTTTTTTCCTTATATGAATCAATATTTAAATGAGAATTCATTTCATCAAAGAACATTTGACAACAGGCTCTTCAAACTTTTTTTTTTAATGAGATAGACCTTCAGACAGAGCCACAAAGCCAATAATGGACTATTTGCATTACCTACATGCATTTTAAATACATGATTCCAGCTCATGAATTCTGCTGTATACCTGCAAAAAAGGGTAGAACTTTTGTGGTACTGTAAACATTCAAGTCCCCTGGAGCCAGTAAGAATTGCCAGTGAAATAAAAGCTGATAGATCTGTATTTTTTTTTTAACAGATCAGTACACTTAATCTGGAATTAAATCCCTACTTAAATAAATTGTCTTACCATGGTTTGTGGTAAATTTAATGCACATAGACTTGATTATAGAATATTTTTTAATCTCCTTGAGCTGAATTCTGAAAGTCCAAGCGATTTTTATATAGGGCTTCAAATTTTATGCATTCTTGATAAAGTGTGTGACTTGGTAAACTGTACGGCTTTTCAACTTAGAATTTCATGAGTGAACATTATGTGCAGCTACACACTGCAAATATTAGGGGATCTTGAAACTTCACTACCCTTCCTCTAACCCACATATCCCCCCAAATATATATATTTTTATAGAACATAATCATGAGAGTAACTTCTAGATATCCTAAAAGAAACGGTGTCTGAGGCAAGGATGCTGAGTCATTTTACTGACTCAGCCACCAGCAGATTCAGGGACTCAAGAACTAAATCCTTGTGTCTTGCCCTTGTCACTGACATCTGTATGACCCCATATAAGTCACCATCTGTATTATCATTAATGTCTTTGCATCTAAAGATATATGCTTCTGGGAACATAAGGATGAACATGGAGCTATAGTCTACTGGGAAAAATAAACCATATTGCTGCCCTAATTCTCCTTTTCCACCCTGATCAAATCTTAAGATCCTATTTACTATGTTTCTTCAAAGCCTCCTTAATTTTCTCTCTCCTTGGCCAGACTGATTGCTTTTAGCTCATTGAAGGAGCTACCACCACTTCAGCATGAGATACTCATAAACTTTTTAATAATATATCAGGCACTTTTCTGGGGGCCCAAAGTTTCAATGGCAAACAAATTAATACAGACCAGATTTGTTCTGACCAAACTCATTTTATAGGGAATATCAACTTATAGTACACCATTAATTCATTCTAGAGTTATATTTCTGGAGCCTCCAACTCGTTGCTCAGTGGGAGGATTTTTTTTCCCTGAAAGTTCTTTTGTTCACTGGAAGGAAGGGAAGGGGGAGGATTCTGTTTCCAAACCTTGTTGTGAAATACACTGACATATCAACAGGAATGACTGATGACTTTGATTTTTTTCTAGCATATCATTCGGTTCTGATGCTTCCAGTTGTCTGTATTGTCATGTAAGGTCTGTATGGCATCATGTGGTCTCAGGGGTGGGCTGCTCTGCTATAATTTGTCCTATAGTGCAGTCCTGAATACCTCCTTGTCACCTTTCTATTAATCCATAGGTAAAGACAGGAATCGATTGAGTTTTTGGATTCATAGAGCATAAAGACAATCCCCTATGCTTGTATGAATGACAAAATTGAAACGCCATTAATGAGGTCCTCAGTGCCCCTGGTTCATCAACAAAAATACTGCACTCTATACTGGTCAGTCAAGAACTCATCTTCTGGGTTCTATTCTGCATGTGCACACACACAACTTTATTACAGCGAGTCCAGAACTTATTACATTTTTTAGATGACTTGAAAAGATATTTAATGTGGAAAAAACTAGGAATAGTTGACCTGGAAAGGGAAAGAGCTAAGAGAGAGCAATGAGAGTGATCCTCAAATAGGATTGTCACAGGGAAATTGATGTGGGGTTGCCCTACTGGGCATAACTAGACCAATAGGCAGGCAATAGGATGGCAAATTTAAGTTCAACCTAAGGACAAACATTCAAATTAGTGCTATCTAAAAATGGCCAATGTTGCCTTGGGACACAGTGAGCTCCCTGTCATTGGGGGTACTGAAGCATGAACTGGGTGACAACATGGCAAGGAATTTGTAGGGAAATTGAATTATAAGCTATAGAGAAAATGTTGGATGAGATGATGTCTGACATTTCTTGTGTGTCTGTGACTTTCTAATTTTATGGAACCAGTGCCTTCACAATTTCCCAGGGCTTTGTGAGCACAAGATGGATTCACTGAGAATGATATTTGAACAGTTGCTGGAAGGGATTCTAAAATGGGGCAACCACAGACAGTGTAGAAAGAGCCATCCCCACAAGCATATGTTGAAAAATCATTTAAAGCCAAACTGTCTCATTTTGAGATACTTGGAAAAGAAACCAATGAGGAATGCAGAATACATTTTTTAAAGAAGTGATTATTAAAATATCGGGTTAATGTAAAATATGTTGATGATGAAACCCTAGAGGACGAGCTCTATAAGCAGCTTATATAGTTATCAGTCGCATTACAGCTCTCACCTGTTTCTGTAACAAGGGGCCCACGCAATCAAGCATGAGTCTCCTGTGGACCAAGGCTATGCTATAAAGGAAGCTATGTACATGGTCTGCCTACTTTGAACAACACGGTCCTGATGCCCAGCAGTGGGTTTGGAGTCTCCTTTCAAGTGTGTGTATAGAATAATACCCTGGGGCATTGTGGGGAGAGGGTGGCAACTCTTAACTTCCTTAACTTGAAACTTTATAAAACTGATACAAGAAACACAATAACAAATGAACCCAGTGCATTTTATATAGTTTATCATACATTTTACTTAAGCATATACCTATATGTCAAAAAGGCAGCAAATGTTATCATGCATTTGGCTTAACTCCAATCTGTCTCTGCCAATGAGCAGGTGAAGCCTTTGGCTGGATGAGAACAGGTACTTGACCAGTTCTTACTCCCCCTGTACGTTTTCACTGGCCCTCATAGTCACTGTATGGACTCATGCAATGCCAAGGCAGTAGAAAGATGCCCTGTGCTCCAGTGTACAGCTCTGCAAAATGCTGCTCCTTGTGTGGTGGCATGTTTGACTTCCATCTCTCTGCTCTGGGAAGTTGCAAATCTATGTTACGCCCTGACAGTATGAGCAGTTTTCATCAGCCATAGTGGATTTTGGAAGGGAAAGAGTCAATTGCAGGCTGAACACAAAGGAAGATGCTTGCTTGACAAGAGGTCACAGTGCAACGCTCCCAGACTCCTTCCAGCTGTAAGAGATAGGCTTTGTTATTTAAAGATGGGTACATATAAATGAGGCTTCTGGACTATGTTTTTCTTCTCTTAGTCACTGTATGGATTCATGCAATGCCAAGACAGTAGAAAGATGCCATGTGCTCCAGTGTATAGCTCTGCAAAATGCTAAGTTCCATCATATAAATATGATTGGCAATTTTGAGTCAAATCTCAACAGAGAAAAGCAGTCATTAAACAAAACGACAGAAAGCCAGTCCTTCCATACAGACGCTACTTAGTTTTAACCCTCTTTTTTTTTCTCTGAATATTAGATGGTTCCTATTTCCTCAGCCAGAAGTAATTGGTCCCACCTCTGGAGACCCTTAAGTATATTCCCCATTTCTCTTTCATGGCACTCCCATCTGACTGTCCCTGCAGTAGGAAACATTCCGGGAGGGCAGGAACCATGTCCTCAAGGTTCCCAGTGTGTTGTCTGCCCAGGGCAGGCAGATCAGCCTTGGGGACAGAGTGCTTGTCAGGAGGCTGCCAATAAGCTAAAGTCCACAGGGGAGAATATGGATGGCATCAGAACCGCTTCCTCTTGGCCTGTAGAAAAAAGAGAGGGATGCTGGGTGAAGTGGCATGCCTGTAGCCCCAGCTACTCTGGATGCTGAGGCGGGAGAGTCGTTTGCGCTCAGGAGCTCTGGGCTGTAGTGCGCTCTGCCGATTGGGTGGCTTCACTAAGTTTGGCATCAATATGGTGCTCTCCCAGGAGCGGAGGACCACCAAGTTTCCTAAGGAGGGGTGAACTGGCCCAGGGCGGAAAAGAGAGAGGGAGTCTAATGCTTCAGCTCTTGGGAGGGAAAGAATATGGTACAGCAGTCAAGCTATGCAGGTTGTAACCAGTGTGTCCAGAATTTGCCTAGATCACAATCTAGGATTCTTAAGGGAGAGAGGAGAGGAAACTTTAAGTCATGTCTTCTAATTAAGGTAGCCACCATTGTTAAACCATCCTTTTGCCCAAATTGCAACATCCCAAGAGATGCAAGAGAGAAGCTGTCTTACCTCTTTCTTGCAGTAAGCTATTCCTTGCTTGCTGGAATGACAGCTCTGCTGTATCCACTTTCTTGGTACATATCACGTAGGTGTGAAATAAACAAGTTTCTGCCATTTTCTCATTCAGTCTTTCTGTGTCTCCCCTATACTCCCCCTCCTCACACTCACACCACATTGATACTAGTGGAAAGAAAGATTCTCTGGTGGTAGGGGATGTTTCTCTACATTGAATCCAGCTCCTGACAGGAGTTAAAGCCAGGACAAGCATATTAGCCCGTTTTCCACCTTATATCTTCAAATACCACAAAAGTACATCAAACAAAGTCTTCCTGTGAGCAATTTACAAGGTGGCTGGTAAGAGCCACAGATCCAGTCTTGCAGAGAATTTCTTTCCAAGTAAATTGATACCAGAATTATTTATTGTAGTGTTATTCCTGCCAACAACTTAATACCAAAGCCAGCATTTGAAAATCCAGTGAGAAATTTGTCCTTGAAAATGTGAATTAAATAGTTCTTGCAGGCTTCTCCTTGGCAATTTGGATTTTGCCTGGCAAGTTGATTCGATGTGTAAAATTTTCTCAGTTCTTATGAGGTGCTTAGATCATGTGGCTACTCCTCATCCAAAATGAACATGATACAATTTGCAAGCCTACGGACACTCTGCTGGGATCCTTCAAAACATCGGAGTTTCCCCAAAGAGAGCAAATTTGAGCTCAGTAATTGGGGTTTTGACCTGAATGTTCACCACTTCTTATCTTTTAGTAAGTTTTGCTTTAGAGAGTTCCCAAAGATAATCTTATTTAGAAGAAGGGAGGCTTATAGTACAAAGAAAGACACAGCTATTACAAAATACTCTTCCAAGAATTGGATTTAGTCAGCTAATTCCATCGTTCTTCATGTCAGCTTTCTTCACGACTGTTTCCTGGGCTTTTTATTTTTGTTCTGTTCCGACACAAGCTTTATATGTGATGAGAAACACCAGGGAATTCAAGATAGGTAAACAAAGGAAGGGCACATTAGCCTTGTCTGGGGAGATCAGAAGTGATGGCCAGACTTTGTGTGAAGGACATGGGCAGAGGACTCCAACTTCTTTTTTGGGCCCTTTTCAGAAGGATTTTCTAGTTTTTGTGAAATGAGTCAACTCACCTGGCCGATCATCCATTTTGATGTTACAATAGACACTCTTACTGTATGCTAGCAGTTGTCTCTAAAAGTTCCTTTAATTTACAGCCACCCAAATCATGACCCCTAAGTTTCAAGAGAGCCCTGAGAAGAAGTGTTATAAGAGTGCAAAGTCATGAAGATTTGGACTGGTTAGTGTCAGACAACCATAGGGATATTGTTTCATTGGTGGGTGGTTTTTACTAAAGATTTTTTTTTTCTTTTTTTGAGATGGAGTCTTGCTTTGTCACCCAGGCTTGAGTGCAGTGCCACAATCTCGGTTCGCTGCAACCTCCACCCTCTGGGTTCAAGCAGTTCTCCTCCTGCAGCCTCCCGAGTAGCTGGGATTATAGGTGCCTGCCACCACGACTGGCTGATTTTTGTATTTTTAGTAGAGAAAGGGTTTCACCATGTTGGCCAGGCTGGTCTTGGACTCCTGACCTCAAGTGATCTGCCTGCTTCAGCCTCCCAAAGTGTTTACTTGAGATTTTTAAAACAAGGTCCTAGTTCCTGAGAGTGAGTGAGTTGTGTGCTCTGGGAATGAAGATGCAGAAAAGGCATTGTCTTAGTCCATTCATGCTGCTATAACAAAATACACTATCCTAGGTGGCTTGTAAACAACATAAATTTATTTCTCACAGTTCTGGAAGTCAAGAAGTCAAAGATCAAGACACTAGCCGGTTTGGTGTCTGGGGATGGCTACTTCCTCACAGATGGCACCATCTCACTTTGTCCTTACATGGTAGAGGGGCAAACAAGATTCCTCCAGCCCCTTTCATAAGGGCTCTAATCCCCTTAGGAGGGACCTGCCTTCATGACCTAATCACCTCCCAAAGGCCCTACCTCCAAATGCTGCCATGTTGTGGGTTAGGATTTTAACATCTGAATTTTGGGGAAACATGTTCAGACCATAGCAGGCAGGAAGCAAATATCTCCACCCCCATTGTCTGAGTCAATGGAAAAGAGCATGGAATTTCAACGCCCTCATTCCATGACCTTTCTCCCCTAGCGCAATAACCATCCCTGTATAGGAAGAAAGCTGGCAGGTCACTGCCCCTTCTCTGTTGTGGTGGTGAGTGGGCAAGGGATGGGATGAAGAGAGGAACCACCAAACCTTACTCCTCTGTCTTCCATCTCCCTTGTCCCTAAACCAGGTCTGTCTTGGGAATCTTTCTAATCAAATCTTCCATATCTCATTCATTTTCAACTTTTACTAAAGTGATAAATGAGGTCAGCTGGCTACTTCAGCCTAGGCCACCAGAGAGCTCTATTTATGTGAGTTTCATAGGTCTAAGATTTAGTCTGAATGACCTGCAGCTCTGAAATCTCAATGGTCAGCAATTCTGGAATAATGGCCCATACTACCTGACACATGTGAAACTAATCTGTGGCAGAAAGACAATTTGTAAATGTATCATTATATTCATCTGCTCTCATGCTGCTAATAAAGACATACCCAAGAATGGGTAATTTATAAAGGTTTAATGAACTCACAGTTTTACATGGCTGGGGAGGCCTCACAGTCATGGTGGAAGATGAAGGAAGAGCAAAGGGATGTCTTACATGGTGGCAGACAAGAGAGCCTGTGCAGGGGAACTCCCATTTATAAAATCATCAGATCTCGTGAGACTTACTATCTCGAGAACAGCATGGGAAAGACCCACCCCCATGAATCAGTTACCTCCTGCCAGGTCCCTCCGATGACATATGGGAATTATGGGAGCTACAATTCAAGGTGAAGTTTGACTGGGGACACAGTCAAACCATATCGATCATGTGGAGTGGACCTTTCCAATAAGTACTATATTTGCTATTCTGAATGCCTGTCCAAATATCAATGTACATAGCAGAGAGAATTAGCAGAGTAACTGGTAGTTCCATAAAAAATAAAGAAATCAAGGCAAATTACTCTTTTGCAGTTTTTTAAACATTTTGTATTTCAGTAGCTTTAGGGATACACGTGGTTTTTGGTTACATGGATGCATTGTATGGTGGTGAAGTCTGAGATTTTAGTGCACCTGTCACCTGAATAGTGTACACTGTACCAAATAGGCAGTTTTTCATCCCTCACCCCACTCACCCTCCCCTTTTCTGAGTCTCCAAAGTCCATTATATTACTCTGCCTCTGCATCTCCAGAGCTAAGCTCCCACTTACAACTGAGAACATGCAGTATTTGATTTTCCATTCCTGTGTTACTTCACTTAAAATAACGGCCTCCAGTTCCATCCAAGTTGCTGCAAAAGACATTTTTTCATTCTTTTTTGTGGCTGAGTAGTATTCCATGGTATATACATACCACATTTTCTTTATCTACCCATCAGTTGATGGGCACTTAAGTTGATTCCATGTCTTTGTGATTGTGAATTGAAGGTAAAGGATTTTGATTAGGCTGTACATATTAATGTATGAAGTCATCCCCATATTTCTAAAGTGCTAAACCTTCCCTATGCCCAAATATTTGCAAGTGTCAGGCTCAGGATTTCTCTTCCTGCAGTGGCAAGTTACTGCCATTAACTCCATCTCTTTTTCTTTACTGTGTACCATTGATCTTAGATCTTTGCTTTGGGCTGCTACTTTACACAGTGCACCTAATTCTATCTGGGAAGAACTTAGGGCATGGCTTGTGTGTGGTACAACCATTAATTAAAAATGAATTAGCAATATCTGATGATGCCTTTTCAAAGATTGGAAGGAACCAAACCTTCCCTAGTTTTCCCTTGGAGCAACATTTACTACCTGGTTTAAGGATAAAGGAAAGAGCTCTTATGCTCTTGGCAAATTACAAGATGGATAGTAACAAAAAAACCCAACAAACTAGAAATCATGTTTTGCCATAAAAAAATGGTATAATCAAAGTGATGTTTTTGTAAGCCCCTGGTGCTGAATGCAGTGGATGGAAACTGACAGTGGCTAATGCCTGTGTCTTCTTGCCCAGGCCAGTGAAAGACGTGTTCACCTCGTCGTGTCCCGCCAGGTTCGGCAGCGGAGCCCTGACATCTTTCAGGAAGCCGGCTGGAACAGCAATGGCAGCTGGTCCCCAGGGCCAGGGGAGAGGAGCAACACTCCCAAGGTGAGGCCTCTAGGGCAGGTCCCCTGCTCCTGCAAGGGGCTATTTCTTGGGAAGGCTGCTTGCTTTAACATGTCTAAGTGTCATCTCTGGACTCTTTTACTTAAAGAAACACTGACTTGTAAAACTAAAAGCCCAAAGTCCCATATTTAAGACTTGAAGAGATAACAGGTGTCTCCCATCCAAGCAGGAGAGAGGAAGGTGCAGGAAAGTTTTGAAACCTGATCATGCAGACCTCATACAGGGACCTGATTTCTAGCCTAAGCCAAATAAATGGCATGTTTTTACCAAGAGTCATCTTGTTTGAGGACTTATTTTATTCACTTTGAAATGAAGCAAGCAGTTTGCCTGGTTTCTGGCTTTTGAATTTTTCAGTCTGCCTAGAAATCAGTGATTTCCCCGCTACTTTTAGTTTTTGTTTGTGTTTGCCAAAGGGCCCAGGAAGATAATTTAAACACTTGAAGCTCATGTAACATTAGGGAGTGGTGGGGATTGGGGCAAACCAGAGAGCACATGTTATATGGCATTCAAATCCAGAAAACTCTAAAACACTGTGGATCTGTGGGTGGAATGCATTCTTCAGGCCACCAGTTTGCAGCCTCACTTTAAATGAAGTGACTCAGCCCAATTTGTACTTCTCTCTGTGACTTCTATTAGAGGCAATGCCTTAACCTCTTCATTTGGATGCGTGTTTAAGCAACACAAACCTTGTTTAGTCCAAATTAGAGTCCTATAGCTTTGGCTTGGCATCCTGTTGTGATGCTGATGAGCTTCTTTCAGTCATCTCTCCTGAGTTCTGGTTTCATGGCATCACTTGTAACTAAAAAAAATTCTTAAAGGTAGCTTATTCTTCTTGCAACAGAGAGTAGGGAATGCCCTTTTCTTTCTACGTCAATCTATATGTTGGTTGGAATAGCTTACAAATTGAGTTTTTGAGTAATATATACAGAAACAATATTCAAATTTTTTATTTTGGAACATCTCTGCTTTATACTATGTTAATTACAGAGCCTACAAGGTTATACACCCCTCCAGGTTCTCCAGCCAGCCAAGCCTCATAAATCCATAAATTACCTGTTTCTCTACAATAAGGAGTCTAGACAGACCAGATATATCCTGCTAAAACATTTTATGGATAAGGACTCCGTTATGTCTTTTTGCTAGTAAATGCTTAATGTTTAAATTTAACTGACCATCTTTATTAATGAAAAACTAGTTTATTAGCTTAATTAATTAATTGAAGTTTTTATCCAATTAACTAATTTTAGTTGAATTAACTAGAATACATCATATTCTAAGTCATCAAATTATGGAGAAGGTAGCCTCCATCTGCACCGTGGTTTTAGAATTCCTTCCACCTCCTCATCATGAAAGAGCTGGGAGGATCTGGTCACATTTCTGCTGCAACCCTCTGTCATATGTCTTAATTCCTGGAAACGTGCAAACTGACTTAGTCGGAATTGTAATTATTTCCGTTTTAACTTATATTCTATCTGACTTCTGAAATATCCTCACAAAAAAGTAACATATTTAAAATAAAACTGAGACATATATGGCTCTTTGATTATTTCAGTTTTTATATTCTTACTAAAATCTTGTTTGGTTTAGGAAACCAGGTAGCTTTTTAAAAATAAGAGCTTAAACAATTCAAAGAAATACCAAAGAAGACAAAGCAGGATTTGTGGGACAGAAAACTTTTAGCCAATTAAAAAAGTTAAGGAATGCTAGGCATCAAATTTTGCATGGTTTACCTCTGTGGGGAGGCAAGGCCTATGAGCAGAAAGAGTCATAGAGCGACTAAGTGCACATGGAATGTTTATTTCTGATGTAGGGTTTTGAGGTACATGGGTAGGTCATTCTGTTATTCTTTATGCTTTTTTACTTGTCTAAAATGTTTTATTCTAAATATCCAAAGCAAATATTCTAAAATGGAAATACATCTTATAGTTTGAGAAATATTCAGGTACCCATTGTGTTTTTAATTAGCTTAAACTATTTTACCATAAATTATGTTTTTAAACATCAAGGAACATTGTAAGGTGTCCAAAGTAGGGTGAGGAGAATGGCGAAAAAAGATAGATAGAAAAGTCATCTCTTTCATACGTAACTCTCCTCCTCTCCAGCCAAAGTCAGGTAACCCTGGGTGTGAAGCTTTCACAGATGATTTTCTTTTTCCATTGCTGACATTGGTCGCTTTTCTGGTTGAGAAAGGAAATGGTCATGGACACTGGTTCATGAGACAGGACACATGCACACATGCCATATTTGTGGTATTTCAGCCATTGCATCCAGCCCCTCAGTGCACAACTAAACATCTCTTGCTCACCGCAGGCAAGGCTGCCTGGTAAGCACTGAGCAGGTGTGAAAGAAGACTCTATAAAATATGGTTACTTTTTTTTAACATAGAAAAGTTTCTGATATTTATAAATGACAGAGTATTTTTGAAATGCTGACTCACTACTATCAGGAATAAATGACTCACTTGAGAAATTTTGGGTGCAGTTCACTCTGTGTGCTTAAGATTCCTCCATGGCCAGGCGCAGTGGCTCATGCTTGTAATCCCAGCACTTTGGGAGGCCAAGGCACTTGGAGCCAGGAGTTCGAGACCAGCCTGAGCAACAAAGCAATACTTTTTCTCTATGAAAATATTTTAGAAATATATTTTTCTAATGGTCTGTAATCGGTTCCTTCCTCCATTTTTACTCTTTCCTTTTGAAGTGTAAACTTTATCTGAGTTAACCTGTAGAATTTGGGACAATGTAACCCTATTATGGTTGGGAGTGGATAAGGTGAGGGTTCTTTCCAGGTGTCTTTCTCTGTGATTTCAAGAACCACCATTGTATTTATGCACTTTGCATAATTTATGCAGCTTTGGTAATTTTTGCATTTAGAAAATGGAAACCCACTTTGCATTTTCTACATTCAGAAACTACCAGAGTTGTGAATTCATGTGCCATGTTTTTCCATCTGTGCCTTCAGCCCCTTCATCCCACAATTACTTGTCATGAGAAGGTGGTAAATATCCAAAAAGACCCCGGTGAATCTCTCGGCATGACCGTCGCAGGGGGAGCATCACATAGAGAATGGGATTTGCCTATCTATGTCATGAGTGTTGAGCCCGGAGGAGTCATAAGCAGAGATGGAAGAATAAAAACAGGTAAAAAGTAAAGGGATTTTAAAGGCGCTGGGGTGGCAGAGAATCAAGAGAAATTAGTAGCTTGTTAGGTGACTATTTTCAAAATTAATGAGAGAATGTGGGAGTGATCGGCCAGGACTTTTGTTACCCATTGACCATGATTGGTTTGAGTATAGATACTAGACCAGGTTCCACTTTTCTTAGTTGCAGGCCAACTTGCCTGCAGGTAAAGCTAGAATCTCCAAACTGTTCCAGGAATTAATAGAGAACTGCTACAGTTATGAGCAAGTTGCCTCTATTAAATGGCATAATGTAGTTCCATTGATTCTAAGTGGTTCTTTGGTGGGTTGATCCGGTGGTGGAATTCATGAAATAATTCATGAATTATTCAATTATATGGGTTAGATAGAAAAAGTCATTTGATAGATTTGATTCAATGAGTACTCATTAAGTGAAAGTATCATGCTGGATACTTTCCCAGAGTGAAAATTATTTCACTACTTTAAGCTCATGTGTTCTGGGCTACTTTGAGTAAATAAAGGAAGATGATATCAAATTTGCCTCTACAAATATGTATCCTTAATAATATTGTCAATTCATTCAAGAAGGTAGGTAGCTCAGATGGGTGAGGAATTATGCCATTTAAAAGTCCAGGTTCAAGAGATAAACTGTGAAGTTTCCCAAGTACAGCTGCTGAGCCTGAGGAGCCACAGGGGGATGGTATCTTAAGAGATTTAGTCAGCTGTCTGAAAGATGCTTCTTTCGGGTCAGAAAGAACTCAAGGCCTTTCTCTTTTTTCTCCTCCTGTCTTTTTGCTCTTGCTGTGGTTATTCTGTATAAGAAAGATAAGCAAAAGGGGACAGAAAAAAACAGGATGAAGATAAAAAAATAGAAAATGGAAATAGGGGAGATGTATATTTTAATTTCTCTTTTCTGCAAAACATCTGGGTGGAGAATGATGAGGCCAAACAAAGTGGCTTGTTAACAAATGACTTGTTAACAGAACATAAGCTAGAGGATTATATGATCTGTATGGAAATGATCCTGCACATAGTAGGCGCTTAACCAATAGTGGCTATTTTCACCTTAGCAATGAAAATGTTTTTCTTTCTGCTTCTTTAAGAGTGCAGCTCCAAGACTCCTCTGCCAGACACTCTCATGGGTAGTTTCTTTTCATTCAATCCATATTTACTGGATGCCTACTACATGCCTGGCTCCGTGCAAATGCTGGAGCTTTTGCCAAATCCTCCTACTTTATGCTGAAAACAAGAAACAAAAGAGTGAAAAAGTAGGTTTTCTTTGATTAAATAGTGAACAAGACTAATTTTCCTCTCTCACTCCCTTCCTTCCTTCCTTCAGCGGTATTCTTGTGTAAAACACCGATAGCTGTGCTTTAGAAAACCCCAAACAAGTCTTAACAGCACCTTGGAATGCACACACTGTTTACCATTTGCTATGTGAGCACCCAGCCTCCCCTCAACAAAGAAAACCTTTGCCCTCTCTGCTTCCCTGCAATCCCAGTCAGCCCCTATCCCCTTGCACTTTAAGCAGAAGTCCCTGTTTGTGCTCTCACTAAAGATAGCTTCTGCTTCTCTGGCCATCAGGTGACATTTTGTTGAATGTGGATGGGGTTGAACTGACAGAGGTCAGCCGGAGTGAGGCAGTGGCATTATTGAAAAGAACATCATCCTCGATAGTACTCAAAGCTTTGGAAGTCAAAGAGTATGAGCCCCAGGAAGACTGCAGCAGCCCAGCAGCCCTGGACTCCAACCACAACATGGCCCCACCCAGTGACTGGTCCCCATCCTGGGTCATGTGGCTGGAATTACCACGGTAAGTCCAAATGCAACATCCCTGTAGGGGCGTGGGAGGAAACGATTACATTTCTTAAACCACTCTTTCACTCTCTAGGGCTGATTCATGGCACTAGCATCTTAATTAGACCCAGTCTTGGTTGTGGGACTGTGAAATAATTCTCTCTTCCCATTTGTAACTGAAAATGCATGCGGACATTCTAGGGCAAAGATGAAAGCCTGGATATGGAAATACTGTTTGGCGTTCAGGTTGAGGAGCTCACAGGACTGCCATGTACAGCTGTGTAGGTTGTTCATGCAGCAGAGAGCTCCACAGACAGGCAGAGGGGGCAGAGACCCAGCCTGCGTCTACACCCCTTGGAGCTGAGTTGCACTGCCTAGGAGAAGGTTCACCTTCGCCTAATCTGCTAGTGGCAGCCCTGGGATCTTGCAGGGAGGCTGACTGCCTTCTGTGGCTTTATTTTATTTTATTTTTATATAGAGTCTTGCTCTGTCACCCAGGCTAGAGTGCAGTGGCGCAATCTCGGCTCACTGCAACCTTGGCCTCCTGGGTTCAAATGATTCTCCTACCTCAGCCTCCCCAAGTAGCTGGGATTACAGGCACACACCACCACGCCCAGCTCATTTTTGTATTTCTAGTAGAGACAGGGATTCACCATGTTGCCCAGGCTGGTCTCAAACTCCTGACTTCAATCAATCTGCCTGCCTCGGCCTGGCAAAGTGCTGGGATTACAGGTGTGAGCCACCATGTCCAGCCAGTTTTATCTTTTGAGTGGCCTTGGCTGCACATAAAACAATGCCCCAGAGCACTTCGCCTTTGCTAAGATGTTTAAGCACCTTTTGTTTGGAGACATTTCTTAGATCATCTCTCCTTAGGGCCTGCTCCTGAGGAGTTCTTGTGTAAAACTTCAGGAAGTAGCTGGGTTGTCATTTTAGTGACATTTTAGAGCCTTACAGTGACGTAATTACTTGTCTCACTTAATTACTTCAGGGAAGAATTTGGGGTCAGCCCTACAAAATGGCCAGTACAGAACTATTCAAAGAACAGACAAGTTGGTGTTTGCTCACCTGCATGAGAGCATAAACTGTTGGCCTTCAGATGATTATCTTGCTATTCCAATGTGTGAATAATGCTAAATATTAGCATCACTGAAGATATACTAGCATAGGACTAAATATGGAAAAATGAAAGTGAGACGTTTAGTTTTAGTACGTTTTTCTTGAGGGTGGAGATAAGTCTCTCTCTCTTTTTACATTTCAAATGAGTTTTTTAAGAAAAACAAAACCCTGCCTCAAATACAAAATTAACTAGATTCCTTTTTGAGCCTTCACTAGTTGATAAATTATTTTCTAAATCGGTACATTTTCAAAAGTCCTTAAACAGTTAAAATCTGAGCATTGAGTCAGTTTAAAACCCTTTAGACATTTTAGAACTGAGCCTGAGTGAAAGTAGAGAGTATGACTTTAAAGTTTTATTTTTAAAAATCTTTCTGAAACTAGGATCTATTAAAATCATTTTGTTTTTTGTGTTTGAAAGCTATTCTGTCATGTAATCAAAGTCCTTCATTATTCATTTGTGTAAGAGAGGACAATGTGAGGTGCTTTTTGCTCCAAATACAACCAAGTGAATGTCTTTCTTCCCCTCTACCTTTTGTCATTTGCCCTTGGACATGGCACTTCTCTACTTTTGCTGGAAGTAGAGTCTGGGCTGGGTGTGGTGGCTCATGCCTGTAATCCCAGCAGTTTGGGAGGCTAAGGTGAGTGGATCACTTGAGACCAGGAGTTCAAGACCAGCCTGGCCAACATGGCAAAACCACATCTCTACTAAAAATACAAAAAATTAGCCAGGCGTGGTGGCACACGCCTGTAGTCCCAGCTACTCGGGAGGCTGAGGCATGAGAATTGCTTGAACCCAGGAGGCGGAGGTTGCAGTCAGCTGAGATCGCGCCACTGCACTCCAGCCTGGGTGACAGAGAGAGACTCTGTCTCAAAAAAAAAAAGAAGAAGTAGAGTCTGCACTTTGCTTATTTCCTCTAAATGGACAGTGGTAAGGAAGCATGATATCCCGGCATAGACAACACTGATTTTCAGAACCCTGGAGATTCCTGGTTTCTTTCATTCCATCCTCTCCCTGGAGTAACAGAATAAACATGGTAGAAAATTCAGAATGCACCAAAGAATGTAAAGAGAACAAAAAGTAAGTCTCCCTCCCTTCAGATCCATTCAATAAAGGTGATCACCATTATCAATTTCTTGTGTATTCTATGTCAGAGGTTGGCAAATTTTTTCTAAAAAGGGCCTGATAGTTTAGGCTTTGAAGGCCACGCAGTCTCTGTGGCAATTACTCATTTCTGCTATTGTGGTGTGAGAGCAGCCACAGGCAATACATGAATGAATGAGGAAGGCTGTGTTCCAAAAAAATTTTGCTTATAAAACCAGGTGTTGGGTTGGGCTGTAATTTGCTCACCCCTGGCCTGTGTTTATATGTATACACACACATACACACAAACACAATGGTAGCATATACACTCCTATGTACCATGCATTTTATTTAAAAACAAATCTGATGTTCTTGGGTATCATGATAGGCACTGCACCATCGTTGTATCCACTGCCAATTAGGAACTGGTTAAATAAGTTATGGTACATCTAAACAGCCATGCGCCAGGTTGCCTGGATATCAAATTATTGTATCACTTCATTCCTATAGGACTACATAGGCATTGCATCACTGCTAAGTAGCATTGAATGGTGTGGAGAAGTGGGAGGCTCATGTCATTTCTTTCCCTCCATATGTGGCTTGGTCTTTTTACTTAACGTTCAAAATAACTGTTCTATTATTTTGTAGCTGCTTTTCAGGGACTCTAGAAATTTGTTTCTTTGATATATTTTATATTTCATATATTTAGTGTTCTCGGATCCTTTTCAACTCTTTTTTCTCCATTTTGTTTTCTTGGCTTTTAACTTTTATTTTAGGTTCAGGGGTACATGTGCAGGTTTGTTATATAGGTAAACTCATGTCACAGGGGTTTGTTGTACAGATGAGTTCAGTACCCAGGTACTAAGCCTAGTACTCATTAGTTATATTTTCTGATCCTCTTCCTCCTTCCATCCTCCACCCTCAAGTAGGCCCTGGTGTCTCTTGTCACCCTCATTGTGTCCATGAGTTCTCATCATTTAGTTCCCACTTATAAGTGAGAACATGAAGTATTTGGTTTTCTGTTCCTGAGTCAGTTTGCTAAGGATAATGTCCTCCAGATCCATCCATATTCCCACAAAAGACATGATCTTGTTCTTCTTTATGACTGCATAGTATTCCATGATGTATATGTACCACATTTTCTTTATCTAGTCTACCACTGATGGGCATTTAGGTTGATTCTGTATCTTTGCTATTGTAAATAATGCTGCATGTTTTCCTGGCTTATTTGCATCTTTCCTTCAATGCTCACTGTGTTTTCAATATTATTTCTGTTCCTTTGCAACAACTTTCATTGCTGTGGTGTTTTTATTTTTCTCTTCCACTTTTGTGTTCTGCTCCATTGGCTCATTTCTTCTGTTGTCTCATCTTCCTTGAAGTCTTATCTCTGCATTGAGCTCTTGTTCATAGAGCAGTTGCTTCAGAAATATTTTACATTCATAGTAATATGGTTGGTTATCAATTTTCTTTTCTCCTTTTTTTTTTTTTACCTCACTAACCAACTTTATTTAGTTTTAAGAAATCACCTTCCGTATTTCATAGTCAAGGCCTGAGAGTCACAAAAAAATTTGAAAATCACTCCAGAAGGTGCATTAAAAACTTCTTTCTACTTGGCCAGCATTTAACTCAGAAACTAGCAAGCTCAATTATTCTCTTCTTACTGGTAGGGTTATTTCACCTTAGCCTTTTCCAGCTTTACAACACAGCACAATATAACAACTCTCTGGAACACTCATTTCTCTCATTGCCATTAGCATCTCTTTTATCAGCCTTCCCCCTGCTTGGCTTCTATATTTGCTTTCATACACTTTTGGTGGCTTTCACGTTCATCAATTATATTGCAAAGAGTCCTTTACTTCTCCATTGTTTTTTGGGTTTTTTTGTTGTTGTTGTTGTTGTTGTTGAATAAATCATTGTTCAAATAAGTGATTTAATACAGAAAATCAAAATTTGTACCTTTTTCAAATAAAAATAAAATAAAAATTTCCAGTATTTTCAGGCATGTTGTAAGATTTCACTTCCTACTTTTTTGTTTTTTATTATTAGGATCCCTTGTGTCTTTCTTCTTCTTCTTTTTTTTTTATCATACTTAAGTTTTAGGGTACATATGCACAACGTGCAGGTTAGTTACATATGTATACATGTGCCATGCTGGTGTGCTGCACCCATTAACTCGTCATTTAGCATTAGGTATATCTCCTAATGCTATCCCTCCCCCGTCCGCCAACCCCACAACAGTCCCCGGTGTGTGGTGTTCCCCTTCCTCTGTCCATGTTTTCTCATTGTTCAATTCCCACCTATGAGTGAGAATATGCAGTATCTGGTTTTTTGTCCTTGCAATAGTTTGCTGAGAATGATGGTTTCCAGCTTCATCCATGTCCCTACAAAGGACATGAACTCATCCTTTTTTATGGCTACATAGTATTCCATGGTGTATATGTACCACGTTTTCTTAATCCAGTCTATCATTGTTGGACATTTGGGTTGGTTCCAAGTCTTTGCTATTGTGAATAGTGCCACAATAAACATACGTGTGCATGTGTCTTTATAGTAGCATGATTTATAATCCTTTGGGTATATACCCAGTAATGGGATGGCTGGGTCAAATGGTATTTCTAGTTCTAGATCCCTGAGGAATCACCACACTGACTTCCACAATGGTTGAACTAGTTTACAGTCCCACCAACAGTGTAAAAGTGTTCCTATTTCTCCACATCCTCTCCAGCACCTGTTGTTTCCTGACTTTTTAATGATCGCCATTGTAACTGGTGTGAGATGGTATCTCATTGTGGTTTTGATTTGCATTTCTCTGATGGCCAGTGATGATGAGCATTTTTTCATGTGTCTGTTGGCTGCATAAATGTCTTCTTTTGAGAAGTGTCTGTTCATATCCTTTCCCCATATTTTGATGGGGTTGTTTTTTTCTTGTAAACTTGTTTGAGTTCATTGTAGATTCTGGATATTAGCCCTTTGTCAGATGAGTGGATTGCAAAAATGTTCTCCCATTCTGTAGGTTGCCTGTTCACTCTGATGGTAGTTTCTTTCGCTGTGCAGAAGCTCTTTAGTTTAATTAGATCCCATTTGTCAATTTTGGCTTTTGTTGCCATTGCTTTTGATGTCTTAGACATGAAGTCCTTGCCCATGCCTATGTCCTGAATGGTATTGCCTAGGTTTTCTTCTAGGGTTTTTATGGTTTTAGGTCTAACATACAAGTCTTTAATCCATCTTGAATTAATTTTTGTATAAGGTATAAGGAAGGGATCCAGTTTCAGCTCTCTACATATGGCTAGACAGTTTTCCCAGCACCATTTATTAAATAGGGAATCGTTTCCCCATTGCTTGTTTTTGTCAGGTTTGTCAAAGATCAGATGGTTGGAGATATGCGGCATTATTTCTGAGGGCTCCGTTCTGTTCCATTGGTCTATATCTCTGTTTTGGTACCAGTACCATGCTGTTTTGGTTACTGTAGGCTTGTAGTATAGTTTGAAGTCAGGTAGCATGATGCCTCCAGCTTTGTTCTTTTGGCTTCGGATTGACTTGACAATGAGGGCTCTTTATTGGTTCCATATGAACTTTAAAGTAGTTTTTTCCAATTCTGTGAAGAAAGTCATTGGTAGCTCGATGGGGATGGCACTGAATCTATAAATTACCTTGGGCAGTATGCCCATTTTCATGATGATTGATTCTTCCTACCCATAAGCATGGGATGTTCTTCCATTTGTTTGTATCCTCTTTTATTTCCTTGAGCAGTGGTTTGTAGTTCTCCTTGAAGAGGTCCTTCACGTCCCTTGTAAGTTGGATTCCTAGGTATTTTATTCTCTTTGAAGCAATTGTGAATGGGAGTTCACTCATGATTTGGCTCTCTGTTTGTCTGTTATTGGTGTATAAGAATGCTTGTGATTGTTGCACATTGATTATGTATCCTGAGACTTTGCTGAAGTTGCCTATCAGCTGAAGGAGATTTTGGGCTGAGACGATGGGGTTTTCTAGATATACTATCATGTCATTTGCAAACAGGGACAATTTGACTTCCTCTTTTCCTAATTGAATATCCTTTATTTCCTTCTCCTGCCTGATTGCCCTGGCCAGAACTTCCAACACTATGTTGAACAGGAGTGGTGAGAGAGGGCATCCCTGTCTTGTGCCAGTTTTCAAAGGGAATGCTTCCAGTTTTTGCCCATTCAGTATGATATTGGCTGTGGGTTTGTCACAGATAGCTCTTATTATTTTGAGATACGTCCCATCAATACCTAATTTATTGAGAGTTTTTAGCATGAAGTGTTGTTGAATTTTGTCGAAAGCCTTTTCTGCATCTATTGAGATAATCATGTGGTTTTTGTCTTTGGTTCTGTTTATATGCTGGATTACGTTTATTGATTTGTGTATGTTGAACCAGCCTTGCATCCCAGGGATGAAGCCCACTTGATCATGGTGGATAAGCTTTTTGATGTGCTGCTGGATTCGGTTTGCCAGTATTTTACTGAGGATTTTTGCATTGATGTTCATCAGGGATATTGGTCTAAAATTCTCTTTTTTGGTTGTGTCTCTGCCAGGCTTTGGTATCAGGATGATGCTGGCCTCATAAAATGAGTTAGGGAGGATTCCCTCTTTTTCTATGGATTGGAATAGCTTCAGAAGGAATGGTACCAGTTCCTCCTTGTACCTCTGGTAGAATTCGGCTGTGAATCCATCTGGTCCTGGGCTTTTTTTGGTTGGTAAGCTATTAATTATTGCCTCAATTTCAGAGCCTGTTATTGGTCTATTCAGAGATTCAACTTCTTCCTGGTTTAGTCTTGGGAGGGTATATGTGTCGAGGAATTTATCCATTTCTTCTAGATTTTCTAGTTTATTTGCATAGAGGTGTTTATAGTATTCTCTGATGGTAGTTTGTATTTCTGTGGGATCGGTGGTGATATCCCCTTTGTCATTTTTTATTGCGTCTATTTGATTCTTTTCTCTTTTCTTCTCTATTAGTCTTGCTAGCAGTCTATCAATTTTGTTGATCTTTTCAAAAAACCAGCTCCTGGATTCATTGATTTTTTGAAGGGTTTTTTGTGTCTCTATTTTCTTCAGTTCTGCTCTGATCTTAGTTATTTCTTGCCTTCTGCTAGTTTTTGAATGTGTTTGCTCTTGCTTCTCTAGTTCTTTTAATTGTGATGTTAGGGTGTCAATTTTAGATCTTTCCTGCTTTCTCTTGTGGGCATTCAGTGCTATAAATTTCCCTCTACAAACTGCTTTGAATGTGTCCCAGAGATTCTGGTATGTTGTGTCTTTGTTCTCGTTGGTTTCAAAAAACATCTTTATTTCTGCTTTCATTTCATTATTTACCTAGTAGTCATTCAGGAGCAGGTTGTTCAGTTTCCATATAGTTGAGCGGTTTTGAGTGAGTTTCTTAATCCTGAATTCTAGTTTGATTGCACTGTGGTCTGAGAGACAGTTTGTTATAATTTCTGTTCTTTTACATTTGCTGAGGAATGCTCCCGACTATGTGGTCAATTTCAGAATAAGTGCAGAGATGCTGAGAAGAATGTATATTCTGTTGATTTGGGGTGGAGAGTTCTGTAGATGTCTATTAGGTTTGCTTGGTGCAGAGCTGAGTTCAATTCCTGGATGTCCTTGTTAACTTTCTGTCTCTTTGATCCGTCTAATGTTGACAATGGGGTGTTAAAGTCTCCCATTATTATTGTGTGGGAGTCTAAGTCTCTTTGTAGGTCTCTAAGGACTTGTTTATGAATCTGAGTGCTCCTGTATTGGCTGCATATATATTTAGGATAGTTAGCTCTTCTTGTTGAATTGATCCCTTTACCATTATGTAATGGCCTTCTTTGTCTCTTTTGATCTTTGTTGGTTTAAAGTCTGTTTTATCTGAGACTAGGATTGCAACCCATCTTTTTTTGTTTTCCATTTGCTTGGCAGATCTTCCTCCATCCCTTTATTTTGAGCCTGTGTGTGTCTCTGCACGTGAGATGGGTTTCCTGAATACAGCACACTGATGGGTCTTGACTCTTTATCCTATTTGCCAGTCTGTGTCTTTTAATTGGAGCATTTAGCCCATTTACATTTAAGGTTAATATTGTTATGTGTGAATTTGATCCTGTCATTATGATGTTAGCTGGTTATTTTGCTAGTTAGTTGATGCAGTTTCTTCCTAGCCTCGATGGTCTTTACAATTTCGCATGTTTTTGCAGTGGCTGGTACCGGTTGTTCCTTTCCATGTTTAGTGCTTCCTTCAGGAGCTCTTTTAGGGCAGGCCTGGTGGTGACAAAATCTCTCAGCATTTGCTTGTCTGTAAAGTATTTTATTTCTCCTTCTCTTATGAAGCTTATTTTGGCTGGATATGAAATTCTGGGTTGAAAATTCTTTTCTTTAAGGATGTTGAATATTGGCCCCCACTCTCTTCTGGCTTGTAGGGTTTCTGCCGAGAGATCAGCTCTTAGTTTGATGGGCTTCCCTTTGTGGGTAACCTGACCTTTCTCTCTGGCTGCCCTGAACATTTTTTCCTTCATTTCAACTTTGGTGAATCTGACAATTATGTGTCTTGGAGTTGCTCTTCTCGAGGAGGATCTTTGTGGCATTCTCTGTATTTCCTCAATTTGAATGTTGGCCTGCCTTGCTAAATTGGGGAAGTTCTCCTGGATAATATCCTGCAGAGTGTTTTCCAATTTGGTTCCGTTCTCCCCGTCACTTTCAGCTACACCAATCAGATGTAGATTTGCTCTTTTCACATAGTCCCATATTTCTTGGAGGCTTTGTTCATTTCTTTTTATTCTTTTTTCTCTAAACTTCTCTTCTTGCTTCATTTCATTCATTTGATCTTCCATCACTGATACCCTTTCTTCCAGTTGCTCGAATCGGCTACTGAGGCTTGTGCGTTCGTCATGTAGTTCTCGTGCCTTGGTTTTCAGCTCCATCAGGTCCTTTAAGGACTTCTCTGCATTGGTTATTCTAGTTAGCCATTCGTCTAATTTTTTTTCAAGGTTTTTAACTTCTTTGCCATGGGTTTGAACTTCCTCCTTTAGCTCAGAGTAGTTTGATCGTCTGAAGCTTTCTTCTCTCAACTCGTCAAAGTCATTCTCTGTCCAGCTTTGTTCCATTGCTGGTGAGGAGCTGTGTTCCTTTGGAGGAGGAGAGGCACTCTGATTTTTAGAGTTTCCAGTTTTCCTGCTCTGTTTTTTCCCAATCTTTGTGGTTTTATCTACCTTTGGTCTTTGATGATGGTGATGTACAGATGGGGTTTTGGTGTGGATGTCCTTTCTGTTTGTTAGTTTTCCTTCTAACAATCAGAACCCTCAGCTGCAGGTCGGTTGGAGTTTGCTGGAGGTCCACTCCAGACCCTGTTTTCCTGGGTATCAGCAGCGGAGGCTGCAGAACAGCGGATATTGGTGAGCAGCAAATTTTGCTGCCTGATCGTTCCTCTGGAAGTTTTGTCTCAGAGGAGTACCCAGCTGTGTGAGGTGTCAGTCTGCCCCTACTGGGGGGTGCCTCCCAGTTAGGCTACTAAGGGGTCAGGCACCCACTTGAGGAGGCAGTCTGTCCGTTCTCAGATCTCCAGCTGTGTGCTGGGAGGACCACTAGTCTCTTCAAAGCTGTCAGACAGGGACATTTAAGTCTGCAGAGGGTTCTGCTGCCTTTTGTTTGGCTATGCCCTGCCCCCAGAGGTGGAGCCTACAGAGGCAAGCAGGCCTGCTTGAGCTGTGGTGGGCTCTACCCAGTTCGAGCTTCCCAGCCACTTTGTTTACCTACTCAAGCCTGGGCAATGGCGGGCACCCCTCCCCCAGCCTCGCTGCCACCTTGCAGTTTGATCTCAGACTGCTGTGCTAGCAATGAGTGAGGCTCCGTGGGTGTAGGACCCTCCGAGCCAGGCAAGGGATATAATCTCCTGGTGTGCCGTTTGCTAAGACCATTGGAAAAGTGCAGTATTAGGGTGGGAGTGACCCGATTTTCCAGGTGCCGTCTGTCACCCCTTTCTTTGACGAGGAAAGGGAATTCCCTGACCCCTTGCGCTTCCCAGGTGAGGCAATGCCTCGCCCTCCTTCAGCTCATGCTCGATGCACTGCACCCACTGTCCTGCACCCACTTTCTGACACTCCCCAGTGAGATGAACCCGGTACCTCAGTTGGAAATGCAGAAATCACCTGTCTTCTGCATCACTCGCACTGGGATCTGTAGACTGGGGCTGTTCCTATTTGGCCATCTTGGCTCCACCCTCGTAAATTTTATTTTCTATAGTAGCACTTCATTTCTATGGCAGCATTTTTCTGGTGAGTGGTTTTTGTCCATTCCTGTTTTTTCTGTTACTTCCTCTCTCCTCCTGTCTCTTGCAGTGCATCTCTGCTGGTTTTATTTGTTTTGTTTTGTTTTGTTTTTTAAATCTTTGAGTAAGATAAATTTTTCTGATAAGCTATCTGCTGGAGGTTTATAACATGGGGAAAGAACCATCGCCATATTCCAGATAGTAGAAATTTCTCCTTATGACACCAGACGATGAGTGTGTTTATTTGCCCCCAACTGACTAAGCCCAGCCTGGGTGGACACAATCCATAGTCTCTCTTCCTCCACTCTCACACACTGGCCAACTGCAGCCCATACCTCTGCGTTATCTCAGGTTCTCATTGGCTTACCCATGCCTTTCTTTTCTGCCAATCTTGGGGGCCCAGGGAAGCCAGCTAGCAGCCACCGCTTCCTGTGTCTGGTGTTCTCATGTAGAATGGGTGTTTTGCTCATCAAAGTGGCCATTTGCTAAGACCTCAAGGCTCTACTGGCTTGGTCTATCCTCTCCAGCTGTGGGTGTCTTCTCTTCCATCTTTTCCTCTTTGACTGCCTTTGGAACCTCTCCCTCGTATATGCTGACTCTTTGTTTTGTTTAAGATGGAATTTGCATTTCTGTTTCCAAGTCTCCTACTTGCTTTTATAGTAATGTTTTAAAGTGGAAGAGGAAACACAGGCTTCACTCTGCCATTTTGAAACTAGAAGTGTGTCCTCCTGGTATTTCTCAGAAGTCATCAGTAATCGGTCATGCCCCTAGAACAGGCTTCAGATAGTCCCAGGGTATGAGCCCCCTTCAGTTTTCATGGGAGGGGGCATCTGCTCCCATCTCTAATCTCGACTGCACAGAGCCTCGAGGACACCAGTTTCTCCCTGACTGATGCAATACCACTGGCTTAAATGTCTCTAGCCATTTAGCATGAATATCATTCACCCTAAGAATTTCAGGCAATTTGTCGTATGTCAGCAAAATCATGTTACTTGAATTCATACAGTTAAGTTGCAAATGGATATTTTTGAATCCATAGAAATTTCCCTCCAAGTTACAAATCTACTTGGCCAAACCTTTTTCCCTTTCACTTAACAAATTTTGAGGAAACTATTTGCCCTGATGTATGATCCAGCCAATTAGCTAAGGTGCTCTACCAATGAAGAAAAATGATATAACGTGTCAGCAGGTCTAGAAACAGGAAATCCATTGTAATTATGTCCTTAAGTGCAGTACGACACAGAATATATACGAAGAGGGTAGCATTGGTAAGCTGTGCTTGTTCTGAACTAATCGAGGAGACAGTAAAAGTAGGCTATGAAGGGCAATGCAAATGTGCATTACTGTGTGCATCGTGTGCCAAGAGTGACCCCTGGGTAACAGCTCCAGACATTGTCTCTCAGCTATACAAATTATCAGCTGCCATTCAGTTGGAGGTGATTCAGGAAACACTGAAGGTTCTGCTTCATTCTTTGTTGGCTCTCAGGGCCCCACATTCCACATCTGGAAGTCTTTCCAAACATGCTCTCATCTGGACTAGTATGATAGTAATACACATTAACTCATTTCTCCTCTTGCCTAAGAATTTTAACCTTTTACTCTCCTGAAACTCATAAAACATCATAATGAAGATTGTTTATATTGAATAGCAAGAAAGCAGATCTCATGTCTTCTCCTTTTAAAGTCAAAGAACTTTCATATTTTAACTATAAGACAGGGACACTATCAGGTGCATTCACATTATGCAGTAATAATAAAAGAGGCAGCTGTGGCTAATACTTATAAAGCCCTTTCTATGTGCCAGGCATTTTTGTAAGAGCTTTATGTGTTCTTTGCATTTTTCACTCATTTAAAACTCACATCAACTCTGTGATTTTGGTTCTAATGGCATCCTCATATTAAAGGTAGAAAACTAAAGCACAGAGTAGTTCTCTTGTCCAAGGTTACATGGCCAGTTAATAGGCAGAGCTGGAATTTGAACCAGGCTCTCTGGTCTTAGAATCTATGATTTTACCATGATGCAATGGAAGTTTTGTGAGCACCCTCAAGAGGATGCTAATCCTACACTTGGCTTTAATAATGTGACCTATGTAATTTGTTTTCTCTCTGCCATAAAGCAAGTTTAGGAGGAGTCCGAATGAAGTAGACTTTTGTCATTCACTGGGTTGCTTTGGGAATTTAGAAAAATTGTTGGAGGCCAGGTGTGGTGGATCAAGCCTGTAATCTCAGCACTTTGGGAAGCTACGGCGGGCAGATCACCTGAGTTCAGGAGTTCGAGACCAGCCTGGCCAACATGGTGAATCCCCATCTCTACTAAAAATACAAAAAATTAGCCGGGAGTAGTGGTGCATGTCTGTAGTTACAGCTACTCAGGAGGTTGAGGCAGGAGAATTGCTTGAGCCCAGTAGGCAGAGGCAGTGAGCCGAGATCATGCCACTGCACTCTAGCCTGGGTGACAGAGTGAGATTCTAAGAAAAAAAAAATAAGAAAGACAGAAAAGTTGTTGGAGTAATGGAGTAAATGATGATATCCTCATCTGGCTGGAGGATATAATCAAAATAGGAGAGTAGGAATACCAATTATTTTCACAATTGTGCTCCATAACAACCACAAAACCTCAATAGCATGTGACAATAAGAATATATTTTGCTCACGAGTGTGTTGGGTTCAGCTGATCCAGACTAGGGTTGACTGATCTTGGCTGGCTCACTCATGCATTTGCACTCTGCTCTGCATTTAGGTGGCTGCTAATCTTGGTTGGTCATGCTTGCATGTCTAGGGTTTGGCTGGCCGTGGCAAGCATCCCACTGATGAGCTCTTGGCTGAGGCCAGAATCAGAGTAGGAGGGCACTGCAAAGTTGTGTGATAAAGAACATAGATACCAAGAGTGACTGAGGAATTAGGAATTATTTTGCAATAGTAAGGAAGAATGAAGATATATTTGTTGTTCTGGACATGTTGAGTTTGAGATACCAGTGGGATGTCCAAGTTTAATAGACATGTCTGGGATAGCAATTCCCAAAGCCTTTTGTCTCAAGATTGTTATACACTTTTTAAAAGATACTGATAACCCCAAAGAGCTTTTGTTTATGTAGGTTATATCTAATAAAAGTACCGTATCATAAATTAATCTGAGAAATTTATTGTCTTAAAATAAACCTATTTTATGTTAACATAAATAATCTTTTATGAGAAAATGTTTAAAAATCTCAGAGGAATGGCATTATTTTACATTTTTTGCAAACCTTCTTAATGTTTGGCTTAAGAGAAGATAACTAGATGCTCTTACTTGCTTCCGCATTCCATCTGTTGCTATATCACCTATCACGTGGCCTCTGGAAAATGCCACCGTATGTTCATAAGAAAACAAGAATAAAAAAGGCCAATCATGTCTTAGTGTTATTACAAAAATGTTTTTTTACCTTCAGACACCCTGAAAGGCATACACTTTGGAAACCACACTTTGGAGAAAAGGGTAAGCTAAAGATCGATTTGGGGCTGGGTGCAGTGGCTCATGCCTGTAATCCCAGCACTTTGGGAGGCTGAAGTGGGAGAATCGCTTGAGCCCAGCAGTTTGAGACCAGTGCCTGGGCAACATAATGAGACCCTATATCAGCTAAAACATATTTTATTTTAAAGATAGATTTGGGCAGGATCAATATGTGGGTAGTACAGTGTAGGGGCTCAGTAAAATATTGGGGCCCATTGAGAAGAGGGCTGAGGAAAGGAGAGCCCTTGAAGGAAACCGAGAAGAAATGACCAATGAAAGAACAGAACAATATTCATTGGATTTGGCCTAAGGGGGTAGTCAGAGGCTTAAGCAGGAGAAGTTTTAAGAAGGTATTGAGCAGTAAAGGAGTGGATGCAGATGGAACTTTTCGGAGAACAAGGGTAAGTCCTTAATGTAGAGGGTGACACAGGAGCCAGGAAGGCAGAGAAGGGCACTGTTTTTAAAAGAGCCAGTATTTCAGTCACCCTCTTCCATGGCCTCCACCCAAACTTGTCGTCTCCTAGAACAACTCCCTCTTTGAAATCATAAAGTCAGATGTTGTGAATACTGACTTCTACCATCTAGTCCATAGGTCCTTCGAGTTCATAGACCCCTCTACCTTTTCCCTCGACCTCTTCCTTCTGTCTTCACCTCCATCCCAGCACCATTGGGATCCACAGGCAATCACGTCAACCATCTTTTTCTTTTTTTTGGAGTCATTATTTTCTTTTTTTTTTTTTATTATTGTTCATTTATGATCGGTCTCTACTCTTACCATTTTATTTTATTTTTTTGTTAAGAATTTTTCTTTTTTTTTTAAATTTATTATTATTATACTTTAAGTTTTAGGGTACACGTGCACAATGTGCAGGTTAGTTACATATGTATACATGTGCCATGCTGGTGCGCTGCACCCACTAACTCATCATCTAGCATTAGGTATATCTCCCAATGCCATCCCTCCCCCCTGGAGTCATTATTTTCCACTTTCTTACTCCATCGCCCTTCTGGACTTTCTGGCAAAATCACAACCCCCTGGATTGTCCAATTATTTACATTTTCTCCAAGCCTACAACTCAGTCTCAGAACACTGCTGGGGAAAATCAAACAACAGATACCCTTTAAACCTGTGGTCACCACCTTCAGGTGGGCCCGCAGTGCTGCGCCCGTATCCTCTGACATTGCTCTTGTCAGCTGTCTTCTGTCATTCTCTACAGCAGCGGTGTCCCACGTACTCTGAGCAACTTAAACGTCCAGCAGCTCTACCAACCCCTTTCCCCCCAGCAAATACCTGCACTTCCTACTTCACAAACAAATCTAGCTCCTATGAATGGCGCCTTCGTTACCTTTCTGCCTTCATACCTCTTGCTTTGCGTAAATCCACATCCAGCCTTTCCTGTTTGCCTCCTGGGACCGTGAAGGAGGATTCCCTTCTCCTGTCCGCTGCACTGCTCTGAAGTTTCCCCTCCCGCGCCTTCTCGAAAATCGTGCCTCCTGCCTTTCTGTGCTCTTCCTTCTCTGCTGGCTGTATTTTCTCACCAGTTCAGTAGGTTCAAGTTTCTGCTCTATTAAAGAATCATAAGCTCCTCTGAGTCCTCCAGCTTTTTCTTTCTTCTAACAAGTGAATGTCTTGAAGTGATTGTCACTGTATCCACTTCTCCCTTTATTCACTCAACTCACCACATCTCACTTCTCTCCCCTTCCCACTCTCGCCACAAAATCACACTCATTAATATCACCACAGGCCTGTTTATGGATTCATACAGTGGACATGTTACAGTCCTTCTCTTGCTCTATTTCTTTGTGGTATTTTCCTGTCCTCCCAGTTCTTATCTGTATCATTACCCATAGTTACTACCCCAAAATCTCCTTTGCAAGACTTTTTATTCCATCTGGACTAGATGTCCACTTTGGTCTAGGTGGTTGGGAAAGACTCTAAAAAGATGACATTTAGTTCATGACCTGAATAACAGGAAGTAGCCAGCAGTGGAAGCACAGCAGAGTATTCTGGCAGAGCAGTTAAACAAAAGCCCACAGGTGGAAGCAAACGTGGCATGGTCCAGGAATAGCAAAAAGGACTTGTGTGTCCAGAACCTGTGGTGGGGGGAGAGGACTGAGAGATCAGAATAGAGAGGAACCCGGCTGGGTAGAGACAGAAGCGTCTGGGGGAGGAAGCCGACAGGGGCCTCACAGTAGTGCCAGGTGAAGCTGGACATTGCGACCGTGTAGCAGCATTGAACTTCATGGTTGTGTTACTTTGGAGTTCAGTTTGGAATGTTTTCCATGCCCTTATTATGGTCTCTAGTTCTGTTTTATAAAATAATAAACTCTGGATCTTTCCTCTGATTGACTTACTGAAGAATAGCCAGCATGTCCTTGGGCACTGACTGGCTCAATCTTTTAAAACTATTAAGGCTCAGTTGTCACCTAGAATTAATACAATAGGAAAACTTGCCAAGGAAGTGTCAACTATAACTTTCAGTAATACAGAATACACAACTGGAGATGTTTTCCATGCATGTTTCAAACACTGTAGCATAGGAGGGACAGCATAGCCAAGCTTGGGAGTGGATCCCAGCACATCTCGTCCTGGTTTCATCACTCACTGCTTTTCTGTCATGACAGGTTCAGTGGGACACCTGGCCCTTTCATCCTCCTGTAGTGCTGCTTCTTGTGATAAGTCCCTTGTAGTTAATATTCTGTTTTCTATTAAATTTCAAAAGTCCAGGCTCTCTCTGCTTGAAATACTCTGCTGTGCTTCACATTTTCTGGCTGCCTCTTATTATTCAGGTCATGGACTAAAGGTTACCTCTTTAGAGGTCTTTCCCAACCATCTAGGAAAAGTAGGCATCCAGTCCAGATGGAGTCAACAATCTGTTGGAATGGAGCACTGAGTCCATGAGAGGTGAGGATCAGAGTGGAGTGCTTGAAAAGGAGACTTTGGGGGTAGTAACTCATGGTAATGATACAGATAAGGACCATACAGATGAGAAAAATGCTCAAATTTACCTGAGAGAATTTTTAATTTTTCTTTCTTCTTTTTCTTCTTTCTTTTTTCTCTTTTCTTTTCTTTTTTCTCCCTTTCCTTTCTTTTCCTTTTTCCTTTCCTTTCCTTTCCTTTCTTTCTTTTTCCCTTCCCTTCCCTCCCTTTCTCTTTCCCTTTCCTTCTTTTTTGAGACAGGATCTCACTCTGTCACCCAGGCTGAAGTGCAGTGGCATAGTCTTGGCTCACTGCGGCCTCAACCTCCCAGGCTCAAGCCATCCTCCAGTCTCAGTCCCCAGTGTAGCTGGGATTACAGGTGCCCGCCACCACACCCGGATAGTTTTTGTGTTTTTGGTAGAGATGGGGTTTCGCCATGTTGTTCAGGCTAGTCTGGAACTCCTAGGCTCAAGTGGTCACCTGCCTCAGCCTCCCAAAGTGCTGGGATTAAAGGTGTGAGCCACCTTGCCCGGCCAAGAATTTTTAATTCTATACTCCTGTTTAGGCAACATCTTTTCTTCCTTAATAACTTTTAAAAAAAGAAATCTGTAATATTGCTTTTGTATATTTTACATCTTTAAAAATTATCCAGAGCAATGGGCAGTAGACTAGTGCTAATCCACAAACTGTATTATTGGTCTGCAATGAGGACAGAAATTGAAATTGTTTGACATTGCTACATCATTCAAATATGATCAGTAAACTCTTGTTGAAAGGGATGTTGTTGAACTAGCAAGGTGAGTTTTATGTTGTACAATCTGCATCCCAGTCATGCCCAGCAGGACCCCAGATTAAAACCTATACATTAAGGTTCCCTAGCGGCCACCAAAGTATGTATAAAAATCTGAGAGACTGTCAGGTTTCTTTTTTTTTATTTTTTTATTATTATACTTTAAGTTTTAGGGTACATGTGCACAACATGCAGGTTTGTTACATATGTATACGTGTGCCATGTTGGTGTGCTGCACCCATTAACTCATCATTTAGCATTAGGTATATATCATAATGCTATCCCTCCCTCCTCCCCCCACCCCACAACAAGCCCCGGTGTGTGATGTTCCCCTTCCTCTGTCCATGTGTTCTCATTGTTCAATTCCGACCTATGAGTGAGAACATGCGGTGTTTGGTTTTTTCTCCTTGCGATAGTTTGCTGAGAATGATGGTTTCCAGCTTCATCCATGTCCCTACAAAGGACGTGTATTCATTTTTTATGGCTGCATAGTGTATATGTACCACATTTTCTTAATCCAGTCTATCATTGTTGGACATTTGGGTTGGTTCCAAGTACATCCTATTGTGAATAGTGGCACAATAAACATATGTGTGCATGTGTCTTTATAGCAACATGATTTATAATCCTTTGGGTATATACCCAGTAATGGGATGGCTGGGTCAAATGGTATTTCTAGTTCTAGATCCCTGAGGAATCGCCACACTGACTTCCACAATGTTTGAACTAGTTTACAGTCCCACCAACAGTGTAAAAGTGTTTCTATTTCTCCACATCCTCTCCAGCACCTGTTGTTTCCTGACTTTTTAATGATCGCCATTGTAACTGGTGTGAGATGGTATCTCATTGTGGTTTTGATTTGCATTTCTCAGATGGCCAGTGATGATGACCATTTTTTCATGTGTTTTTTGATTGCATAAATGTCTTCTTTTGAGAAGTGTCTATTCATATCCTTCACCCACTTTTTGATGGGGTTGTTTTTTTTTTGTAAATTTGTTTGAGTTCATTGTAGATTCTGGATATTAGCCCTTTGTCAGATGAGTAGGTTGCAAAAATGTTCTCCCATTCTGTAGGTTGCCTGTTCACTCTGATGGTAGTTTCTTTTGCTGTGCAGAAGCTCTTTAGTTTAATTAGATCCCATTTGTCAATTTTGGCTTTTGTTGCCATTGCTTTTGGTTTTAGACATGAAGTCCTTGCCCATGCCTATGTTCTGAATGGTATTGCCTAGGTTTTCTTCCAGGGTTTTTATGGTTTTAGGTCTAACATGTAAGTCTTTAATCCATCTTGAATTAATTTTTGTATAAGGTGTAAGGAAGGGATCCAGTTTCAGCTTTCTACATATGGCTAGCCAGTTTTCCCAGCACCATTTATTAAATAGAGAATCGTTTCCCCATTGCTTGTTTTTGTCAGGTTTGTCAAAGATCAGATAGTTGTAGATATGTGGCATTATTTCTGAGGGCTCTGTTCTGTTCCATTGGTCTATATCTCTGTTTTGGTACCAGTACCATGCTGTTTTAGTTACTGTAGCCTTGTAGTATAGTTTGGCTTCAGATTGACTTGGCAATGCGGGCTCTTTTTTGGTTCCATATGAACTTTAAAGTAGTTTTTTCCAATTCTGTGAAGAAAGTCATTGGTAGCTCGATGGGGATGGCACTGAATCTATAAATTACCTTGGGCAGTATGCCCATTTTCATGATAATTGATTCTTCCTACCCATGAACATGGAATGTTCTTCCATTTGTTTGTATCCTATTTTATTTCATTGAGCAGTGGTTTGCAGGTCTCCTTGAAGAGGTCCTTCACGTCCCTTGTAAGTTGGATTCCTAGGTATTTTATTCTCTTTGAAGCAATTGTGAATGGGAGTTCACTCATGATTTGGCTCTCTGTTTGTCTGTTATTGGTGTATAAGAATGCTTGTGATTGTTGCACATTGATTTTGTATCCTGAGACTTTGCTGAAGTTGCTTATCAGCTTAAGGAGATTTTGGGCTGAGATGATGGGGTTTTCTAGATATTCAGTCATGTCATCTGCAAACAGGGACAATTTGACTTCCTCTTTTCCTAATTGAATGCCGTTTATTTCCTTCTCCTTCCTGATTGCCCTGGCCAGAACTTCCAACACTATGTTGAATAGAAGTGGTGAGAGAGGGCATCCCTGTCTTGTGCCAGTTTTCAAAGGGAATGCTTCCAGTTTTTGCCCATTCAGTATGATATTGGCTGTGGGTTTGTCACAGATAGCTCTTATTATTTTGAGATACGTCCCATCAATACCTAATTTATTGAGAGTTTTTAGCATGAAGGTTGTTGAATTTTGTCAAAGGCTTTTCTGCATCTATTGAGAAAATCATGTGGTTTTTGTCTTTGGTTTTGTTTATATGCTGGATTACGTTTATTGATTTGCATATGTTGAACCAGCCTTCCATCCTAGGGATGAAGCCCACTTGATCGTGGTGGATAAGCTTTTTGATGTGCTGCTGGATTCGGTTTGCCAGTATTTTACTGAGGATTTTTGCATTGGTGTTCATCCAGGATATTGGTCTCAAATTCTCTTTTTTTGTTGTGTCTCTGCCAGGCTTTGTTATCAGGATAATGCTGGCCTCATAAAATGAGTTAGGGAGGATTCCCTCTTTTTCTATTGATTGGAATAGTTTCAGAAGGAATGGTACCAGCTCCTCCTTGCACCTCTGGTAGAATTCGGCTGTGAATCCATCTGGTCCTGGACTTTTTTTGGTTGGTAAGCTATTAATTATTGCCTCAATTTCAGAGCCTTTTATTGGTCTATTCAGATATTCAACTTCTTCCTGGTTTAGTCTTGGGAGGGTGTATGTGTCAAGGAATTTATCCATTTCTTCTAGATTTTCTAGTTTATTTGCATAGAGGTGTTTATAGTATTCTCTGATGGTAATTTGTATTTCTGTGGGATTGGTGGTGATATCCCCTTTGTCATTTTTTATTGCATCTATTTGATTCTTCTCTCTTTTCTTCTTTATTAGTCTTGCTAGCAGTCTATCAATTTTGTTGATCTTTTCAAAAAACCAGCTCCTGGATTCATTGATTTTTTGAAGGGTTTTTTGTGTCTCTATTTTCTTCAGTTCTGCTCTGATCTTAGTTATTTCTTGCCTTCTGCTAGCTTTTGAATGTGTTTGCTCTTGCTTCTCTAGTTCTTTTAATTGTGATGTTAGGGTGTCAATTTTAGATCTTTCCTGCTTTCTCTTGTGAGCATTCAGTGCTATAAATTTCCCTTTACACCCTGCTGTGAATGTGTCCCAGAGATTCTGGTACGCTGTGTCTTTGTTGTCGTTGGTTTCAAAGAACATCTTTATTTCTGCCTTCATTTCGTTATGTACCTAGTAGTCATTCAGGAGCAGGTTGTTCAGTTTCCATGTAGTTGAGCAGTTTTGAGTGAGTTTCTTAATCCTGAATTCTAGTTTGATTGCACTGTGGTCTGAGAGACAGTTTGTTATAATTTCTGTTCTTTTACATTTGCTGAGGAGTGCTTTACTTCCAACTATGTGGTCAATTTTGGAATAGGTGTGGTGTGGTGCTGGAAAGAATGTATATTCTGTTGATTTAGGGTGGAGAGTTCCGTAGATGTCTATTAGGTCTGCTTGGTGCAGAACTGAGTTCAATTCCTGGATATCCTTGTTAACTTTCTGTGTCGTTGATCTGTCTAATGTTGACAGTGGGGTGTTAAAGTCTCCCATTATTATTGTGTGGGAGTCTAAGTCTCTTTGTAGGTCACTAAGGACTTGCTTTGTGAATCTGGGTGCTCCTGTATTGGGTGCATATATATTTAGGATAGTTAGCTCTTCTTGTTGAATTGATCCCTTTACCATTATGTAATGGCCTTCTTTGTCTCTTTTGATCTTTGTTGGTTTAAAGTCTGTTTTATCAGAGACTAGGATTGCAACCCCTGTCTTTTTTTGTTTTCCATTTGCTTGGTAGATCTTCTTGCATCCCTTTATTTGAGCCTATGTGTGTCTCTGCACTTGAGATGGGTTTCCTGAATACAGCACACTGATGGGTCTTGACTCTTTATCCAATTTGCCAGTCTGTGTCTTTTAATTGGAGCATTTAGCCCATTTACATTTAAGGTTAATATTGTTATGTGTGAATTTGATCCTGTCATTATGATGTTAGCTGGTTAGCTTGCTCATTAGTTGATGCAGTTTCTTCTTAGCCTCGATGGTCTTTACAATTTGGCATGTTTTTGCAGTAGCTGGTAACGGTTGTTCCTTTCCATATTTAGTGCTTCCTCCAGGAGCTCTTTTAGGGCAGGTGGTGACAAAATCTCTCAGCATTTGCTTGTCTGTAAAGTATTTTATTTCTCCTTCACTTATGGAGCTTATTTTGGCTGGATATGAAATTCTGGGTTGAAAATTCTTTTCTTTAAGGATGTTGAATATTGGCCCCCACTCTCTTCTGGCTTATAGAGTTTCTGCCGAGAGATCAGCTGTTAGTCTGATGGGCTTCCCTTTGTGGGTAACCCGACCTTTCTCTCTGGCTGCCCTGAACATTTTTTCCTTCATTTCAACTTTGGTGAATCTGACAATTATGTGTCTTGGAGTTGCTCTTCTTGAGGAGTATCTTTGTGGCATTCTCTGTATTTCCTGAATTTGAATGTTGGCCTGCCTTGCTAGATTGGGGAAGTTCTCCTGGATATTATCTTGCAGAGTGTTTTCCAACTTGGTTCCATTCTCCCCGTCACTTTCAGGTACACCAATCAGACATAGATTTGGTCTTTTCACATAGTCCCATATTTCTTGGAGACTTTGTTCATTTCTTTTTATTCTTTTTTCTCTAAACTTCTCTTCTCGCTTCATTTCATTCATTTTGTCTTCCATCGCTGATACCGTTTCTTCCAGTTGATCGCATCGGCTACTGAGGCTTGTGCATTCATCACATAGTTCTTGTGCCGTGGTTTTCAGCTCCATCAGGTCCTTTAAGGACTTCTCTGCATTGGCTATTGTAGTTAGCCATTCGTCTAATTTTTTTTCAAGGTTTTTAACTTCTTTGCCATTGGTTCAAACTTCCTCCTTTAGCTCGTAGTAGTGTGATCTTCTGAAGCCTTCCTCTCTCAACTTGTCGAAGTCATTCTCTGTTCAGCTTTGTTCCATTGCTGGTGAGGAGCTGCATTCCTTTGGAGGAGGAGAGGCGCTCTGATTTTTATAGTTTCCAGTTTTTCTGCTCTGTGTTTTCCCCATCTTTGTGGTTTTATCTACCTTTGGTCTTTGATGATGGTGATGTACTGATGGGTTTTTGGTGTCGATGCCCTTTCTGTTTGTTAGTTTTCCTTCTAACAAACAGTCAGGACCCTTAGCTGCAGGTCTGTTGGAGTTGGCTGTAGGTCCACTCCAGACCCTGTTGCCTGAGTATCAGCAGCGGTGTCTACAGAACAGTGGATATTGGTGAAACGCAAATGCTGCTGCCTGATCATTCCTCTGAAGTTTTGTCTCAGAGGAGTACCCAGCCATGTGAGGTGTCAGTCTGCCCCTACTGGGGGGTGCCTCCCAGTTAGGCTACTCAGGGGTCAGGGACACACTTGAGGAGGCAGTCTGCCCGTTCTCAGATCTGAAGCTGCTTGCTGGGAGAACCACTAGTCTCTTCAAAGCTGTCAGACAGGGACATTTAAGTCTGCAGAGGTTACTGCTGCCTTTTGTTTGACTGTGCCCTGCCCCCAGAGATGGAGCCTACAGAGAAGCAGGCCTGCTTGAGCTGTGGTGGGCTTCACCACAGTGGAGCTCCACCCAGTTTGAGCTTCCAGGCCACTTTCTTTACCTACTCAAGCCTGGGCAATGGCGGGCGCCCCTCCCCCAGCCTTGCTGCCACCTTGCACTTTAATCTCAGACTGCTGTGCTAGCAATGGGCAAGGCTCCTTGGGCATAGGACCCTCCGAGCCATGTGCGGGATATAATCTCCTGGTGTGCTGTTTGTTAAGCCCATTGGAACAGCACAGTATTAGGGTGGGAGTGACCCGATTTTCCAGGTGCCGTCTGTCACCCCTTTCTTTGACTGGAAAGGGAATTCCCTGATCCCTTGTGCTTCCCGGGTGAGGCGACGCCTTGCCCTGCTTTGGCTCATGCTCGGTGTGCTGCACCCACTGTCCTGCACCGTCTGGCACTCCCTAGTGAGATGAACCCAGTACCTCAGTTGGAAATGCAGAAATCACCCATCTTCTGCATCGCTCACGCTGGGAGCTGTAGACTGGAGCTGTTCCTATTCGGCTGTCTTCAGGTTTCTTTTTAAACATATTTTTTACGATCATTTAAATTTTAATGAAAGCTGCTTTAAGTATGTAGTTCAACATTATTGGCCAAATTAGAGAAGTAGCCTATTTATAGATGGTGAATATAACTTCATTGGATTTTTGTCAAGACAAGACATACCTTTTCTGCAAACAGTACAATATTAGTGATTCCAAATAATATGTGATTTTTTTTTTTCTTAAAAAGTTTATGCTGCTTTTACTCCTCTGTGGAGCTTGGGTTTGCAGCTGTCATTGTTGGTGAAGTAGTAAAACCACTTGTGGAGAGGTGTTGGCTAATAAAACAATGGAATCATAAATGCCTCTTACAAACAAAAAGCCAAAATAATTTTTTGAAAGAGTATTTAATTAAAAAGTCACCAGAAGTAGATGCCAATATACCATGCACAAACTATATACTTTGTGGACTTCCTATAATAAAGTAGCATTTTAAGTTAGTAAGATTAAAAATGTATATACACATTGCCAAGGTATTTGTGAAAACTAAAATTTGCTTAGAAACATTGGGTGAATCTGTGGTAAAAAGGGTACTATGTTTCATAACTAATGATATGAAAACCAACTTCAAAAAAAGCCAGCAACATATTTTTCATTTTAACTTGAATACACAGGCAAATCTTTTTAGTGTATGTACAATTTAAACATGTATCAGAATTTTTAAAAAGTTCTTTGGCAATAAACACAACTAGCTCTGAACCATACAAAACTAAGGAAGTTTACATTGTTGGTGAATTGGAAGTTTTAGGTAGGGGTATGTTATGCTGGTGCAGTTGCATTGATTGTAAAACTTTCTGGAGTACTGGCTCCCCAGATTAAAGAAGCTGCTGGAGAAGAATGTAACTTAATACAGTGCCTCCTTCAGAAAATTTTGCCGTGATGTCAGCCAAACTAAATAATGTGTTCAGTGATATGGCAAAAATTGTGACTACATAAAGGCTAGTGCATTAGATACTAGTTTACTAGTTTATTCTCTTTATTATGTGATAATAAGGAAGCTAATCATAACGAACTATTCATGCTAACAAGTAAAGAGAAGTTCTGTCAAAAATGTTTGAACCATAGATCAACCCCTTATTTTCTCTGCAAGATAGGAAGCCAGTTTGGTCCCAACTTTTTAAAGATGTAAACTGGGTAGCCAAACTTGTTTATTTGCCAAATTATATTCAATATTTTTACTGAGCTTAATATTTCCTGCAAGGAAAAAAATGCAAGATGTTTTTCAATGGCCAATAACATCAAAGGGCAAAATGCAAGACGCTTGGAAGAATAGCTTCCATACATTGTTAGGATGTAACTTGATAACAATTATCAAGTAGGTGATAAATTTGATATTGCACAGCTGCAAAAGTTATCATCAAACATCTTACAGATTTTATAGAATGTTCTGATTTTCAGAAAAAACAAACACAGAAGAAATTCATGAATTCAGAATTCATGTCATTGGGAGATAATTTAAATTTGACTCTATAGTATAAATTGTTGTAATTGGCTATCATTGAGGAATAAAGACAAATTTTGAGGTTAAATTATCACTTGCCTGAGCTTACTAAAATTGCTTTAAAATCTTCTGTTCTCCTGAACATTTCTACGTGAGATTGTCTTTTCTGCTAATAGTGTAGTAGAAAATGGTTTAGCTATCCCTTATCCTCTGCAAGTAGCAGTGTCAACTTATTGTAGTAAGCAACCTCACTTATATTAAACATTGCTATACCTGTTTGTTCAAAGTATGCATATAGACATTTAATATGGGGACTCGGCATTTCTCTCATAACTTTAAAAAAATTGAACACAGAATTATGAGTTTATAACAGTGATTGTCCATATTAATCTCCCATAAACATCTTAAATGAACAATGAGTAGTTTTTATAGTTCTTTTTCATGTTGATTATATTAAAACATTTTATATTTGTTAGGTACAATAAAAATTGGAGCTAAATATTTCATTTTTCTAGAAATTCATTTTTTATTTAACGATAAAGTATTAGTCTACAATAAACTAGGAAAAAAAATGAAAGGTGGTCCCTTCACCACAGACTGAGAGGTACCTGATCCAGAAGAGGGAATAAATGCTAGGTTAATCAAAGTAGGAGGCTGTACATTACTCACTGGAATCTATTAAGTTAATGGTCATAGTTCATATAAATTGGGGCCAGGAAGTTAAACTTTTCTGAACACAGGGCTAGCAAAATAATAAAGCAACATTTTGTGAAAGGACGGTTTTCTATAGATTCAATTTCCAATTTTCTGCTCTCACAGAGCTCAAAACATCCTACATCCAGTCTTTCCAACCTCTGCTATTCTAATACCACTTAGCAATGGAAAATTTAAAATAATTTAAATCAGGAAGAAATAAGATCTCACAACTGGCTTTGGCTGATGCACTTGGTTTATTTTCTAAACAGTGTTTTTCTTAGGAAAGAGGCTCTGCCTTAGTGTTCTTTGTAGTCTGCAGACTTAGTTCAAAGTCAGTGGTGTTCTCAAATATGTATTGACTAAATTAGTAGTATAAGGGGAAATATCAAAATTTAGAAAAAAACTTAGCTTCTTGAGCAGCTCAAGACTTCAGCATACTTATTAACTCATTTCAGTGGAAATCAAATGAGCCACCATACTCATTAACTCATTTCATTAAATTTGTTCTTAAGGTAACCATAATTTTCTCATTGGGAAAAACTACCAAACTCCTTGCTATTCCTTATACTATGCCAAATCTTCTTTGATAGGCCTAAATTTAGAGAATGAGTGCAGAACAGGAAAAAAGCCGACATTCACATTCAAAGTTTAAAGCCACCTAGTATCTGAGGTCACTGATCAAAAACAGCTGCCACATTTCCCAGTGGGGAGTGAAATAACCCAACTTAAGAAAAAAATGCCCACAAAGTCAGACCCAACTAACCAAGGTATGACTTTGAAACAGATTAACATACGGAGTTCTCGCTGCGGCAATAAAGTTAAATACTCAACACCACTAAAAGAAGGCGTTTACTTTTTAATTAAATAAAACTAGGAACACTGATATCAACTTGAATGGATGCTTCAGGAGGGCAGGGGATTTTGTGTTTAAACATCTGCAGAAAGATGATCAAAGCAGTTATGTTCTCTCCAGTATCAAGAGGTTAGAAAATGGACACACTATGACTTACTGGGTTCAAAGCTTTGAACTAGAACACGTAATATTTTTGATGGTTATGTTTACAGCTTCTCCATATGAAATAAAATATTCAGTAAAAGTATACTCATTTATCTATTTTAAAGAATCAAACTGGGCAATTAAAACTGATATTTGATCATGACCTTAGATAACAATCATCTAATTCTTACCTTTCTCCAAAAAATTGGGCACACATCCTCCCAGGTGGGAATGTAATGCTTTGGTATTTACAGAATAGCCAGTTACCTGCTTTGTACATGAGGAGTCAGTGAACCGTTATGTAAAGTGTGTATGTGACACACCACAGCTCCCAAAGAATGAATTTACCACTGACATCAAGGTTTACTGTGAAATGCAGCAGATAAATATTTTACAATAGGAAATTTAATGAAATTCATACTTTTAAGCAATCATTTCCGTAAAAGAAATTGTTATAGATGATGTGTATGTATGACAATAGATTCAGAACTGGTTAGAGTTGAATTTCAGCATTACATTTTAAAGGTATTTGCCAAACCCTAAAGCTCATTTTATTTCAAGTGAAAACATCATCATGAAAAAAGTCACGTCACATTGACTAACAAGGTTGGTAACAAATGTAATGATCAACTTTATCATTTAACATTTCACAAGACTTTTTATTGGTTTCTAAAAAGCAGTTAATATTTTAAGGTACGGTATATAAACAAAATAGCCATATCTTGATTTTTGGCAACATGAAAATGCCAATTTCCTTTCAAACCAATTCCCGGACTACAGCTACAAATGTGGTCAACAACGTCATCTTGGAGTAAAATTCAGCTCCTGACACACACTTCTATGGCAATTATAACATAGTTAACACTTGGCCTGTACCTATATGAACACTGATCCATTGGGGGCCACTGAATAAAAATTTCTTCAATCATCTCATTTGCTATTTTAGTTGAGGATTCTAATTTACAGAAGAGCTGGGCCTTTCCTTCTCCCATTCCTTTTATAACTTCCTATCCAGTTTCCTGCAGTTTGTTTTTCCTCCTATTTGAATTGTTCTTATAATCTTTAAACGTTTCTGTTTCCATTCACTTTATGCGTGCATGCTTCTCTATGACTTATCAAACGTAGCACTGGGTGTAAAGTGGTATTTTTCCAAGGTCAAAAAAAGTATACGAATTTATTTATTAGGATTAGGTTTAAATTGCTTTCATTGAGATTATTCAAAGGATTTTTGCCCTCATTAAAATTATATCAAGTAAATAAAAATATGACATCCATAAGTGTGTTTGTTCACCAATAAGGATTTAGGTTTATCCAACTTTTTGCTAATACATATTCAAGCATTGTCTTAAGTTAAAAATATGATGATCATTCCCAGTAGATGTGTAACAGAACACAATAGGGCTGTCAGTTTTTTAAGGATATTCAAAATTATGGAAAACAGGTTCAATTACAAAAAGCCAGCTAACAGCACAAAGGTCACCAAGGTATGATACAATTTCGAGTGGGACCTATGCAGTGGTACTTAGCCATTAAAAATGCCAACAGAAGGAATGGGGGATGAGTCACACTTAAATATGCATGTACACTGATTACATTCTATTTCAGGTGCTTGTATAACTGTAAAGATATTATATTACGAAGAAACACAGCTGGAAGTCTGGGCTTCTGCATTGTAGGAGGTTATGAAGAATACAATGGAAACAAACCTTTTTTCATCAAATCCATTGTTGAAGGAACACCAGCATACAATGATGGAAGAATTAGGTAATAATAATGACTAACCAAAAATACTTATATTAAATGTTGTTTCATAAATGCCAAAGCTTGGCCCCATTTGAGATAAGGCATGTATTTATTATACTTTGTGGGGATTAAAAGTATGTACGTAGCATTCAACTTCTGCGAAATCCAAAATAATTACACATATTCTTGTTCCCATACTACAACTCCCCATACTTTCAGCATTCCTTCTAACACAAGCTGAATGGATAGTGAGTTTGGAGAATGTAAATAAGAGGCAAGAAATATCTCAATTAGAAGTTAACATAATTAAAATGGTCAGATGTAGCAAAATCTAGGACCACTAAGATAAACTTGCATTAACTTCAGCAACGAATTAAAATACTAATCATATCTTGTTTTGTTTTTTTTCAGATGTGGTGATATTCTTCTTGCTGTCAATGGTAGAAGTACATCAGGAATGATACATGCTTGCTTGGCAAGACTGCTGAAAGAACTTAAAGGAAGAATTACTCTAACTATTGTTTCTTGGCCTGGCACTTTTTTATAGAATCAATGATGGGTCAGAGGAAAACAGAAAAATCACAAATAGGCTAAGTTGAAACACTATATTTATCTTGTCGGTTTTTATATTTAAAGAAAGAATACATTGTAAAAATGTCAGGAAAAGTATGATCTAAAGAAAGCCAGTTACACCTCAGAAAATATGATTCCAAAAAAATTAAAACTACTAGTTTTTTTTCAGTGTGGAGGATTTCTCATTACTCTACAACATTGTTTATATTTTTTCTATTCAATAAAAAGCCCTAAAACAGCTAAAATGATTTGTATACCCCACTGAATTCAAGTTGATTTAAATTTAAAATTTGGTATATGCTGAAGTCTGCCGAGGGTACATTATGGCCATTTTTAATTTACAGCTAAAATATTTTTTAAAATGCATTGCTGAGAAACGTTGCTTTCATCAAACAAACAGGAAATAAATATTTTTCAGAAGTTATAGTTGTCTTTTAGTATGTGATACTAATTAAGATTACTTGTATTATCACCATTTAAAAGATCCTAGTAATTTATTCTTTCAAATACCATGTTATTTGTTACCATCACCGATGAATACCTCCTAGGCTTATCCCTAAAAATGCTCAGAGAATTAATTGTAAACTTGTTTTGTTTTTAGTAAGAAATGGCTAAAGCTCTTTTCTTCCACAATCGTTAGTAACTGTATAAAAACTCATGCTGCTCCACCAGTGGGCCTTGGAAAATGCATCAAGAAGGCCAAACCAGCTTGACCCTGGCTCACAGACATGGTCATGAGGCGATTTAAATTTGTGCCACAGTGAAGAGAGTTTGTTTGTACACATGCCTCCTAGAAACTACACTAAGGGTAATTTATTTCATAGAGGCCACCCAAATGCCTTATAGGTTTTATTAATTTGGATATGAAAGTGTACCCCATTTGGTTTCACCAGGAACCCAAATTTAGAATATTGAAAAGCCATCAAAAAGTTGTGATATCAAAAATGTATGAGTCTCTTTTAATATACTAATAAGCAAGAGTGTCACAGCAGTAATAATAAAGACTAGTTTTAATCTCAAGCCTCAGAGGGGCCCTTTGTTGCCTTTTGTGGTGCAGCCTCTTAAGAGACTGGTGTTTGATTAACAAAAAAACTGTGGCCAAAGTGGAACCTTGACCTTTTCTCAGATAATTTGTGTATGTACACAGCTAACACAGCTCTTTAGATTCCCTGTTAAGTGACTCATTCACATTCCTTTCTTGGATATAAAGTCATTGCTGTCTTTTTATTTTTGAAATAGTACAAGACAAAGATTTTTAACTTAACATGAAAAATTCACTCTTTTATTTTGGAAAAAAAGTTAACTTTTCATACTAACAAACAGAACAAGATTTAAGGTAAATTTCTTAAACATTATCCAGAAAAATAACAAGATTTATAGTATCTACTTCTGGTACTAATATACACAAAAGGCCAAAACCATGCCTATTCTGCAGGTGTAGCTTCGGTGCTCTCCTGTTCAGGGGCAGGCTCACTGCCTGCTTCTTTTCCTTCTTTGCTTCTTTTAGATTTTTTGTGTTTGTGTCTCCTGTGACTATCTCCTTCTTCACTTTCATGGCGACGTCTACTATTACTGGGAAAAAAAAAAAAAAAAAGGTGTGTTCTGTTTAAATACACAATCAGTGACAAAAATCCAATCACTCTAAGGAAATTCTCAATATAACACTGGGTTTAAAATAATCTAATGCATTTTCTCATAAATATAATGTGGGGAATAATCAGTTTTATGTGACTTTTATGCAGGGATTGTATTTATTTTACAGGGCCATCTTCACTGATATTATCTCAGATTCCCAGTGCCTATACACAGCTTCTGAAATGCATATTATAATATACAGTAACAAATTAGAAACAGGCATTAACTCAAAACCGGAAATACTGTATAGGGTTGATTTTTGGCAAACAATAGGTATTTTGTTTAATGCTTTTTAAAAAAAATTTGAGACAAGGCCCTGAATTTTTCTTTAATGAAACCAAGCAAGACTGGTTCATAGGCCAAAATTTCCCCTCTTCCAATGCGAGAATGTAGTAAGTCAAAATCTCTCACATACTATTGGTTCACTATTTTATTAAAGAGCAAACCTTCGAGAAGACTTATGTCTGGTTTCCTCTTTCTCCCTGTGTCGTCTTTCTCTATGTCGTTCTTCTTTTTCTCGACTTGCTCTGTGACGCTCATAACCTCTTTCTGCATATTCCCTGTATCTGTATCGTTCTTCATCGCTGAAATTGAAATAGAAATGTTTTCTTGACAACTGGACCATTAATTCTGAATGGATTCAAACTGTAAAAGAGATGTGATCTGCAGTCCAAATCCAAAATCCTCACGTTAGCATCTTTTATAACATTAGTGAGGAAGAAATATTCGTTGAATTGAGAGGAAAATAATGCTTGTTCTCAAAATAGCACTAGAGCTAAGAATATAAATATATAATAATTACACATGTTAAATGATCAATTTTATTCTGTGCTTTCATAGCTGTTAAAAAGATTTAATATAACAATGCTTTGGTTTTTTCATTTCTTGAAAAAGTGAGATCTGCAACTGATTTAAATTGTTATCAGCTTTTAAAATTTTTGCTCCTTTTAGAATTAAAATAATATTTGTATATCTCAGATTTCTAATCAATATTCTTGGAAAGTCTTGGACATACGTTTAACATTATAAAAATACACGACTCACAATTGCTACAAAACAGAAAGCAAATAAGTTTTTAAACTTTAGGTTTATTACTAAATATTCATCAAATAGAGAAGTATAAAAATAAAGAACAGAGATATCAAAGCAACTTCTACAGTATCCATACAAAATGCAGATTGGACATACCTGCATTCTGACATCCTAATTACATCTGTGTGTGGGGGAGGGGCGGGGGAACTACATGGCTAATAATTTCAACTGCATAAATAGAAGCTGCATCTCAGGCCGGGCGCGGTGGCTCACGCCTGTAATCCCAGCACTTTGGGAGGCAGAGGCGGGCGGATCATGAGGTCAGGAGATCGAGACCATCCTGGCTAACACAGTGAAACCCCGCCTCTACTAAAAATACAAAAAATTAGCCGGGCGTGGTGGCGGGCGCCTGTAGTCCCAGCTACTCGGGAGGCTGAGGCAGGAGAATGGCGTGAACCCGGGAGGCGGAGCTTGCAGTGAGCCGAGATCCCGCCGACAGAGCGAGACTCCGTCTCAAAAAAAAAAAAAAAAAAAAAAAAAAGAAGCTGCATCTCCATTTTCTGATTTTGGATTGAATTACACAGACTGGTGAAACTGAGACTAATGGCTAGAGTTAGAGGGTGGTCTTTCTTTACCTCCCTAGACTTCTTTTCCTTTCATGTCCTTTAACTGACATTCTCTTTCCATCTTTCTCTTTATCCTTCAAGTCTCTTATTTCTTCCTTTTTCTTTTTTTATGTTTAGCATAGAAGTCAACACTTTCTACAACTTAACATCAGTAAATTCACTTAGAATAAAATCTTTTAGAAGAATATGCTGAAGAGCTTTGATTTCTAGAAATGTTTAATATGAATTATGAAAGTAGTAATTTGTATGAAACATCAAGATGGTAAGGAATCTCAGGGTTTAACATAGTCAGGTGACAACTATAAGCCATGTTTTAAAAGACATGTCAGCCTGTGTTCTAGCAAAAGTAATGATTCATTAATGCTATGCTTAATGCCCAATTGTACTGCTGACCAAGTTATTATCTGTGATACATTAAAATTTTAGAATCTTATTTAAAAAAACAGAAAATGTATTAATATACACATTTGCACATATGTGTATATGTATTTCCACTATTTTTTTCTACCCATAAATATGTACTTTTGTATTTGGAGTGTGGAGGCATGTCACCTGAAAAGTAACATGCTATGCCAGTCAGTAGAGAGGAGCAGAAAGAGTACAAGTGGAGTACACACAGGATCACATCCTGATTTTGCCACTTACTAAATGAGTGACCTAGGCTATTACCTATTACCTCTCTAAACCTCGGTTTTCTCATCTGTAAAATTGCCAACAGTCTTTTTCAAGACTTCTTACAGAACTGACAACATTTATAAAGTGCTTGGTATGAGAGTAGGCACTCAATAAATGACAGTCTTTGGTGAATTTAATGCTTAATTTTTTCAGAAGCAGAACTTTTTAGTATCATGTCTTCAAGTAGAATAAACTAGCACCATAGGAAATAAATATAGTTAACTTCTCTCAAAAAAATGAGGCTTTTCAATGACTCCAACTAGATTTACATAAAAATAGTTAAAGTCAATTATCTCATAATGTGTCATTTGTTAACTCTTTTTCCTCTTACCCTAAAACCAGCTCTTGTTGAACCTGGAGCCTTTAGATTCTGAAAGCAGCCCTGTGATGGGAACCTTATAACGGATGGTAGAAGATTGGGTCCTACACACAAAATATAAAGATCCTCCTCCTTCTATCCCCTTTTCTGATAAGTGGCTGAACCACAAAGGTTTCTCTGGACCTGGAAATTATTAGAGTTCATTTCAAACATCCTAGAATGACCAGCCTTCTTTCTGGCCCATAATTAAGCTCCCTAAAAAACAGAAGTTGAAACTGGCCTGTAATTTTCAAAACAATGGCCCTGTAATTTGTAAAGCAACATATACTACATGCCATACTGCTAAAATACCAGCCTTCAGAAACCTTTACTTATACTTCACTTGGATTTTCCAGAGTGTAATTTTTTCCTGGGATAATTCAGAACAACTCAAAATTCCTCCACTTTTTGCCTCTGTGGCCTTAAACATTTTAGTCAAATTTAGGTAAACATTGACTCCTAATGCCCTACAGTTCAGCAACCTGAATATCAAATGTGGTTTAAACATTAACACTTTTAAGTTTCAATAAAAACTCAGTAATATCTGTGCATGTATTTGAAGCAGAAGAATTAGAGGATTTAGCCAAATCTTCTATAAACAATGTGTTATTTATGCAAAGAAAATGTATGAGTCCTGCTTGGCAAAGCAATTTATTTTACTCTTATTTCCTATCAAGTTTTGCATTAAGTTCCTTACTTATAAACATGTACATTCTAGAGACAGCAATGCTATCTCACATATATTCATTTCCACATTAGAAACAATTTGACTTTCTGGAAAGTAATGCCCTTGAACTTAGAAGAATCATGCACTTAATTGGCTAAAGTCAACAGCACATTTCCAATTGGCTAAAGTCAACAGCACATTTCCCACCAAGCAAACACAAATCATATACTCATGCACACACACGCGCATGTCATAGTGTTTACTTACTTGGTCAATAAAATTTTATTAAGTGCCTACAATGTATAAGTCATATTAGCAGGAGCCAAAGGACGGAAAAAAGATGAGTAAATCCTCATCAGTTCCTTCTTTTTTTTGGTAAAGTTTTAAGCTACCGACCAGTCCTAGACAGCTTGACAATATGAGAGGTCTTCAAAAAGTTCACGGAAAATGCATACTATGAAAAAATTATGCATCGATATCAACTTTTTTTGCACCAAAATAAACTCAGTAATTTGTTATAATATCTCTGAACAGGATCTAGTTTGAGGCACTAGTGTAACTGTTTAGGGGTACCATAAGCCGCATCCATGTAAGTCAACAAACTTAATAAATGTACATGTTCTTGACCGATCCACTGTTCAGGTCATCTCTTTCCTCTCCTTGGGTCTCCCTATTCCCTGAGAAACAATAATGTTGAAATGAGGCCAATTAATAACCCTACAATGGCCTCTACGCATTCAAGTGAAAGGAAGAATTGCACATCTCTCATTTTAAATCAAAAGCTAAAAATGATTAAGCTAAAAATGAGGAAGCTTGAAGAGGAAGGCATGTCAAAAGTAATGATAGGCTGAAGTCTAGCCCTCATGTGCCAAACAGACAAGTTGTCAAGCCAAAGAAAAAGCTATTGAAGAAAATTAAAAGTGCTACTCCAGTGAACACATGAATGGTTAAGAAAATGAAAACAGCATTATTGCTGATATGGAGAAAGTTTTAGTGTCTGGATAGAAGAACAAACCAGCCACACAACATTCCCTTAAACCAAAGCCTAATCCAGAGCAAAGCCCAATTCTTTTCAATTTTATGAAGACAGAGATAGGTGAGGGAGCTGCAGAAGAAATGGAAGCTAGCAGAGGTTAGTTGCTTTGTAAGGATTAAGGAAAGACACTACCTATATAACATAAAAGTACAAGGTGAAGCAGTAACTGCTGATGTAGAAGCTACACCAAGTTATCCAGAAGATCTAGCTAAAATCACTGATGAAGGTAGCTCCACTAAGCAACACATTTTTAATGTAGATCAAATAGCCTTATACTGGAAGAAGATGCCATCAAGACTTTCATAGCTAGAGAGGAGAAGGCAATGCCTGGCTTCAAAGTTTCAAAGGACAGGCTCACTCTCTTGTTTCCTAATGCATCGTTCCTTAATGTAGCTGGTGTTTTTAAGTTGAAGTTGGTGCCCATTTACCACCCTGAAAATCCTAGAGTCCTTAGAATTATGGTAAATCGACTTAGAATTATGGTAAATCGACTCTGCCTGTGCTCTATCAATGGAACACCAAAGTCTAAATGGCAGCACATCTGTTTACAGGATGGTTTACTGAATATTTTAAGCATTCTGAACAAACTCTGTTTTTTCCTAACAATAGTAATACTCACTGGGGATGGAGGAAAGCTCCTCCTTCTCATTAAAGGATGCAATTCCATTACATTATTTTCAAAATTTGCAGTATATGTATACAGTCAAGTGTCAGTTAATGACAGGGATATGTTCTGAGAAATGCATTATTAGGTGATTTCATTGTTGTGCAAACACCACAGAGTGTACTTACACAAACTTTGATGGTACAGCCTATTATACACTAGGTTATATGTTATAGCCTATTGCTCCTGGGCTTCAAATCTGTACAGCATATTACTGCACTGAATTCTGTAGAAAATTTTAACACAATGGTATTTGTGTATCTAAACAAAAGATACAGTAAAAACAGTATTGTAATCTTATGAGACCACTGTTGTACATGTGGTTTGCACTGACAGAATATAAATAACTAAAATCAGGATGAAAATTTTTTAGAACACATACAAGAAAAATTTCCTTAAACATTAAAACTTAACACGTAAGTGTGTTGCAGGAAAGACTAATAGGAAAACTCACTTAAAAAGTTTTAAGATTATGAAACTTTTACATTAGAACAAAATTCTTTGAGGGAAGTGGTACAGAAGTAAAAATTTGAATACAAAAAGAAATGTAAAATTTCCAATTCTTAAAGAGAGCCTATTTGTGCATTTTCTTTAAAAAATGGATAATTTTGGAAAACCACTATAGTGTTTTTAATCCACTGGATATATTTTAAGAGAGTGAGCCTGGGCAACACAGCAAGATCCTGACTCTACAAAAAATTTTTAAAATGAGCCAAGCATGGTGATGCATGACTGTAGTCTTAGCTACTTGAGAGGCTAGGCCAGGAGGATCACTTGAGCCCAGGACTTCCTACGTTAGGGAACAATGCATTGGGAAACAAGAGAGTCAGCCTGTCCTTTCAAACTCTGAAGCCAGGCACTGAGTTCTCTTCTCTAGCTCTGAAAGTCTTAGATGGCATCTTCTTCCAATGTAAGAGTGCAGTGAGCTATGATCATGCCACTGAACTCCAGCCAGCCTGGATGACAAAGCAAGACCGTCTCTAAAAATAGAATAATAATAAAAGTGGTGATAATTTTATTTTTAAATATTAATATTTATAATACACTGGAAATATCTATATGGTCAACTAATTTAAGCTTAAGATGAAAAACTTAGATGGCAAGATAAAAATAAATGAAGGGGTAGAAAATTCTTTTAAGAGATAAGTAAACAAACAAATTTAAGGACTACTGTTCAAGGTAATGGGAAGCCTCTAATCCTTTATCATTTTAAGATGGCTTTCCTAAGTACTCCCTGAGCATCTCTTTTCCAAGTGAATTGAAATTCACTTCCTCATAACGAAAATAAATTTGTAAGTGCTTATAAAATACATAGTATAAACCCCTGCACACCCAACAAACCTGTTGAAAACACTTGGTGTAGGACTGTGATCACGCTCCCTCTCTCTCTCTCTGGTGCGTTCTCTTTCTCTGTCCCGATCACGGTCTCGCTCTCTGTCTCTGTCTCTCTCTCTATCTCGGTCTTTCTCTCTTCTGGCATAATAGTCCCACTGCTTGCTGGTGTCCACAAGACTAGGCCACGAAGGAGCAGAACCAGGAAGATGGGGAAAGGCAACTAAAGAAAAAACACGATTAAAAACAAACGTTATGGTACTTTAAAAAAACAAAATGCCCACCAAAAATGTGTCATTAGATTATAATAGAAATTCATTTTATAAATAGAAAAGAGAAATATCACATGGTGAATGAATACCCACAGTATCAGGGGAAGATCCAGAAACAAATCTTAAAAACCTAACATATAAAGACCCTTCATTATACAAGGTGAACAGGAACCAGAATTAGGTTGACTACAAACTTCCCAATATAAAAAATGGAAACCAGAATACATTGGGACATCTTCAAAGTGTTGAGAGGAGGCCAGGCGCGATGGCTTACGCCTGTAATCCCAACGCTTTGGGAAGCCGAGGCAGGCAGATAACTTCAGGCTAGGAGTTTGAGACCAGCCTGGTCAACATGGTGAAACCCCGTCTCTACTAAAAATATAAAAATTTGCCGGGCATGGTGGTGCATGCCAGTAATCCCGGCTATTTGGGAGGCTAAGGCAGGAGAATCACTTGAACCCGGGAGGCGGAGGTTACAGTGAACAGAGATCATGTCACTGCACTCTAGCCTGGGCGACAGAGTGAGACTCTATCTCAAAAAAAGAAAAAAAAAAAGTGTTGAGAAAAAAATTTCAACCTAGAAAAGTGTACTCAACAACATTTTATTTCAAGATTCAAACAGCGTTTGTAAACATCAACAAAAAAATAAGCAAAACTTACAACCAACAGACTTTACCAAAAGAATGTCTATCAGGCCAGGTGTAGTGGCTCATGCCTGTAATCCCAACACTTTGGGAGGCCGAGGTGGGTGGATCATGAGGTCAGGAGTTCAAGACCAGCCTGGCCAAGATGGTGAAACCCTGTCTCTACTAAAAATACAAAAATTAGCAGGGTGCGGTGGCAGGTGCCTGTAATCGCAGCTACTCGGGAGGCTGAGGCAGGAGAATGGCATGAACCTGGGAGGCGGAGCTTGCAGTGAGCCGAGATTGCACCACTATACTCCGGACTGGGCAACAGAGTGAGGCTCTATCTCAAAAAAAAAAAAAAAGGAATGTCTATCAGATATACTTAAGAGAAAAAGAAAAATTATCCTAGAGGATCTAACATGAAAAGAAGTAATGGTTGAACAAATAAATGGTAATCATATATGCAAATCCAAATAAACAATATACGCTATTCAGTAGCAGAGTTTTTTTTTTTAAAAGAAGAAAACTAAAATAATGAACCACAATAGGATATAAGTTAGAAGAGAAAGATTATTCTAAAGTCTCTGTATTGATGGAGAAAGATGTTCAAATTATATGTAACTACACATTGTTAAGTATGAATAATAAATTTCAAGAGTAACCACTAAAAAAAAAAAAAAATGTATAGTTTCAAAACAATGAAGAAAACAGGATTTTTTGAAAATCAATGAGAAAGAAACTCAGTCAATTCAAGACGACTTGACAAAGATGTAAGTGGACAGTTAAGTTCAAATAGCTAAATATTCTCAGTAATAAAAAGGGACTGACTCATCAGTTACAAAACAAAGATTGTTGATTTGTATTTTTTAAAAACCTAACTATAACCTGAATATAAACAACATAAAAACACACAGAAAGGTTGAAAGAAAAAAGATGAGAAAAAAAAAAACAACCCCCGATCGAAAATGAGTAGCTTTCAGGCTGGGTGCGGTGGTTCATGCCTATAATCCCAGGACTTTGGGAGGCAGAGGTGGGCGGATTGCCTGAGGTCAGGAGTTCGAGAACAGTCTGGCCAACATAGTGAAACCCTGTCTCTACTAAAAATACAAAAAAAAATTTAGCCAGGCATGGTGGCGCATGCCTGTAATCCCAGCTATTTGGAAGGCTGAGGCAGGCAGAGGAATTGCCTGAACCAGGAAGGTGGAGCTTGCAGTGAGACGAGATGGCGCTACTGCACTCCAGCATGACAACAGAGTGAGACTCCGTCTCAAAAAAAAAAAAAAAAAGAGTAGCTTTATTAATGACACAACAGACTCAAACAGAAAGCATTACTTAGGAAAGAAAGGATGATCACATGAAGATGGACGATGTAATTTACCAAGGAAACAGAACAAATTTAAACTTCCAGGTAGCTAACAACATCACCTTAAGTTTTAGAAAGTAAAAACTAATAGAAATACAGGTAGGAACAGGAAATTCACCATGATCATGGGAGATTAACATATTTCTCTCAATTACTGGTGGATTAAGCAGATGAAAAAATCAGTACAAATACAGAAGTGGTTTCTTTTTGTTTTAAGAGATGAGGTCTTGCCGTCACCCAGGCTACAGAACAGTGCTCACTGCAGCCTTGAACTCTCAGGCTCAAGTGATCTTCCCACCTCAGCCTCCCAAATAGCTAGGATTACAGGCGCAAGCCACCATGCAAATAAAGACTTGAGCTACATGTTCTTAGCATGGTTGATGTAATGGACATCACATAGGATACTGCCCATAACAAAGGATATTATTCTTCTCAAGCACATATGAAACATTTATGAAAATGTACATATACTTTCAAAGGATGAGTGTAACAGATTTGTTCTCTGACCACCACGCAATTTAAGTTAGAAGTCAAATTTAAAAGTTATGAGAAAATAATCCCTAACCATTTCAAATTAAAAACACATTTCTGATAATTCATGGGTCAAAAACATCATAAATTTAAATCATTAGGAACTAAACATAGACAAACATAAGATATATAGAAAGTTTAGGGATACAAGTTGTTCCAGAAGAAAATTTAGTCTTAAAATACTACATCAGAAAAGAATAAAAATTAACGAGCTAAGTCTCCAATATAAGAACGCAGAAAAACAGAATAATCCAACAAAAAAGGGATAACAAAGAATGGAAATCAAGTACATAGAAAACTACCATATAATGGAAAAAAACTGAAAGTTGGTTTTTGAAGACAACAAATAAAACACGACAATTTTATGACAAGATTAAGAAAACAGAGAACATATAAACAGCATCAGAAGCAAAAAGGGATCACAACTACAGACAACACAGATTAAACAATAAAGAGAATATGCTGCACTTTATACCAACACACTTAAAAACTTAGCCAAAATGGATTAACTACTAAAAACAAAAACAAAAACTTACCAAACTCAAAACAAAAAAGAAATCTTGAAGAGTCTAATAACTATTAAAGACATTAAATCAGTAATTTAAAATCTTCCTACAAGGCCACATGCCTTTTACAGGTGAGTGAAGGTACAGATCATTCCAATATTACACAAACTCCCAGCAAATAGGGAAAAAAAAAGATTATTCCCTGACTTATCCCACCTGGCTGGTATAATCTTGGTGTCAAAATCAGGTAAGGGCAGTATAAATAAAGGGAAATCCTAAGCCAATTTTATTATACATATAAACTTAGATGTCAAAATCCTAAATAATTAGAAACACATTATCAGTGTTTATCTAGAAAAAAAGATAATCAATCATGGGCAAGTTAGGTTTATTTCACCAAATCAACAGTAGCTTAATATTAGAAGAATGTAGCAATGTAATTTGTCACATTAACAGATTAGAGAAGAAAAACAATTATGATCATCTCAGAAAGCATTTGATACAATCCAGTACCTATTCATAGTTTTATAAGCCCTTGGAAAATCAGGAGAGGAACAGAATTTCCTTAACCTGATGGTTCTATCAAAAACCTAACAGTAAAAATCTAGAAGCATTTCCTTTATAAAGAAAAAAGGAATCATACAAGAACTCCACTTTGAGTACTTCGACATTATAATGTTGTTATAATTTAATTTGCTGTTATATAATATTATAATGGAGGTTCTTGCCAGAACAAATAAACAAAACAAAAAAAGGGACAAACAAGGATCTGAAAAAAAAGGAGCAAAACTGTCATTATCTGCAAGAGTATTTCCCAAATAGACTTTACAAATTATAGTGAGAGTTCAGAAAGGTAAATGGCTATAAAAATAACCAACCAAACAACTATTTCTGAATACAAGCAAATATAAACAGAACACACTGTTCAAATGTATATAACACTTATAACAGCAACAAAAACATTAGGTACCTAAGGACTAAATCCAACCAAAGACATTCAAGAAGTGTATGGAGATAACTACAGCAGTTTATTGAAAACAACACCTCTGCAAATGGAGAGAAAGTCCTTGATCACTGATAAACTCAATGCTGTAAAGGTATGAATTCCACACAGACTGATCTAGAGCATCAGTGCAATTGCAATATGGTATAGTAAATAAAAGCAAGGACTCTGAAGCCAGGCAACATAGGTTCAAATCCTGACTCTGCCACTTACTGTGTGATATGTGGAAATTAATATTTTGATTTCCTCATCTATAAAATGGAGATAGTAACAATACACCTACTTTAAAACTCTGTCAGGATTACATAAATTAACATAAATTGCTTCAAAGAGCATTATGTAGTAAGTACTATACAAATGTTATTAATCAAAATCTCAAGTTTTTCATGGAACTTGCTAAGTTCAGTCTAAAATACATATGTAAAAGCAACAATTGATTTTGATGCACTAGATACCAGATTTACTATAAAACTCATAATTAAAGATACTATGGAATTTATTAGCACAGGGACAGCTAACCAACTGAATATCTAGAAAGCCCAAAACCAGATTCATACACATAGATATGTAATAGATGACAGAGACGACAATCGTAGATCCCTCAGGAACGACAGACTATTCAATAAATGATTTGGGAACTACTAGATCTTTATACCTAAAAAATTAATTTCAGATGGCCAAATGACTTAAATGTGAAGAGCAAAACTTGAAAACTTTTTCTGGGAGGAACAAAAGTATTAAAGAATATCTTTATGTACTTGAGGTGGAGAAAGGTATGTTCCAAATATGAACCCCACTAAAATGTGTAAGACTTTACACAACTGATGACATACAAGGAAAAACAATGGTACAGGTTGAGATTTCCTAATCTGAAAATCCAAAATACTGCAAAATCCAGAGTTTTCTGAGAGCCAACACAATGCCACCAGTAGAAAATTCCACACCTGAACTCATGTGATGGTTATCAGTCAAAATACAGTCAAAACTTCGTTTCATGCACAAGAATATTTAAAATAGAGTAAAATTAACTTCAGGCTATAGATATAAGCTGTACATGAAAAAAATGAATTTCATGTTTAGACTAGGTTTCCATCCCCAAGATATCTCATTATGTATATGCAAATATTCCAAAACAAACATCCGAAATCCAAAACACATCTCCTCCCAAGCATTTCTGATAAGGAATACTCAACTTGTAATTTGAATTATTTGTCATGTAACTTTCTCCCTTGTGGAGCTTGGGTGTATAATTATCTCTGCAGTGCACAATATTTACACATTCATAATAATGTAAATGTTGTTTATTGTTTAGCTTTTAGATTTAAAAATCTGTCAGACCACGAATTATTTTTGTTACAGGACAAAATGTAAACATTGTAAGAAGTATAGTTGAGCAAAGCTAGGTGGTGGAGAAAGAAGAGTTCAGTGAAGGTTTAGAAAGACGCACTAATATTCTCATTTTACCACAGTAGAATGGTACATGAAACAGATAAATGAGAAGAGGAGCAAAAATAGTAATACATATATAAATGAGAAGAGGAACAAAAATAGTAATACATATATAAATGAGAAGAGCAAAAATAGTAATATAATTTTATTGGTGGGAGAAAACAGAAGGGTAGTAATGATAACTGAGCAAAATACACATCTATCATATTGAAAGATAACAGATGGTATGTAAGTTATATACTCAAGAAATAAGGTGATAAACATATATAGAAATGCTGCAGAGACCACTGAAAGAACTAAAAACACATCAAAAAACAAAGGTAAAACAGAAATCACCAACAAAGAAGCTGTATTTATCAAATGCATTCTAAAACCTTGTTTTACTAGGAAACTTCTAACTTTCTTCTATTTAATTCTTACAATGTGGTTTATAATTGTTATTACTAAAGAGGCTTTCCATTCAAAAAAAAAACAAAAACAAAAACAAAAACAAAAAACCTTGTCTCTGAGAGAAGAGTTGGGGGCAGGAAAGAGTGGGCAGGAGACTCTCACTTTTTTATAAAAATGTGCATGTATTACCTTGAGAAAAAGTTAAATACCAAGTTAGCATTTTTAAAAAATAAAATATTCCGTAATGAAACTGAATGGGTAATCTCAAGAATTACTCTCTTTCTAATATGGAGTATTCCTCATGTTTATCTGTATTGAAACAAATATACATGGAACTGAATAACAAAATAGAAACTGGAAAGTCTCATTAAAATAGTAAAACAATCAAACTTTAATAAGTCATGTTCACCAAATGCTTACATATTAAAGGCATCATGCCAAGTACTTAATAGTCAAAATTTATTTTACAGATGAAAAAAACGATGTAGGTTATTATTCAAAGCTACTAAGATGAGATGAACCCAGGACCCAAACCTAGGCTGTCTAACTGCAGGGCCTATGCTTTAACAATGATGCTACACTGCCTCAGAGTGCAGAAAAGGGAAGGAACTTGGAGCTTGCTGGAGATTAGGGTGATAATTATAAAAAAAAACAGGTAACATTTGATGGTTTACTAAATGGCAGGACTAAGGTGCTTCAATGTATTTCAATGAACTCCACGTTAAAAGGAAGAACTGAGCTGTCCATTTAATGGCTGAATATCTTTAAGTCACATAAATGGTAAGAGGGAGAATCAAGATTACAACCCAAGGACTATGACTACTTAAATATCTAGCAAAAAAAAAGAGGAGAAGGGGAAGAAACATAGTCATTGAAACAAGTAAGTCAACATAAATACCATCTTTTGTAGTGAATGAATGGCAAGCGCAGTTTGAACAGGTACAGTTTGAAGGACAGTACAATACCCTGATAGAGATACCTAGAAGTGTATGACTGGTACCTATTTCTGATCTACCACTAAGACTTTATTCTATCAAATAAATCCTTCGGAGTCTATTCAATTTTCTTCATCTCCATCTTCAATGGTATTGAGTACATGACATCCTAATTTTTCCTCTGGATTACTTCTGTAGGAGACCAGAATATGTCACCCCAAAACATCCCTCTTTGACATAAGGATTATTTTGAGCTGAAGGTAGCTGAACAGATGCAGATACAAGAAAAGCTTCCCGCCCTCCCTAATTTGCCTAAAAGCACGATGTAAGTTTACAAAGACAGGTGTCCTTCCTCCTCTCTCTACCAGAAAGGACAAAAGTTGATCACTGAAGACAAATTTAGACCCTTATCGGCATGGACAAGGCACCAGAGGAAACTGCATGAGAATGTTCACCAACTAGCCTTTATATAGTATATATTGCCTTTCCACAACTGGTTGCTCATGAAGACTCAAGGCCCTTTTCCTTTATCTTGTCACTTCTCTAAAAATTCATTGCTCCTTACTGAAGATGCTATATAATCTGGATTTCTAAGCCATCTCTTTGAGAACTACTCATTCCCTGGTTATTTCCCATGGATATATGAGGTATACATGTTAATAAACTTGTTCTTTTCTCTCTTGTTAATGTGCCTTTTAATACAGGGTCCATCCTAAGAACTAGGAAGAGTAGGGAGAAAATTATTTTTTACTCCCCCACATGTTCCACAACTTCTTATTGCTGTTCCAATCCAAGAAGGCCAACCCCACCTTTCTACTCACCCTATAAATTCAAAACTTCCTCATCGTAACTAGCCAGAATGGAGATTTTTCAAATGTAAATGTAGCAACTTCACAACTCAGCATAAAACTAACTGGTTCCACACAGCCCTCTGAATAAGGTCCAAACTCCACAGCATGGCTATAACGTCCTGCATAAGCACACAGTCTCTACATTCCAGCCACAACACACTTCTTCCAGCTCCTAATACCTACCATGTTCCCTCTCACTCCTTTATCTCTGAATAGCCTGGAAGTCAAATTATCTACCCTTCCACTTCTCTGGAGTAGGAGACCCCTCTGCTATGCTCCCATGACACCCTCTAACTCCTGTCACCCAGCTATCTCCCCATAAGCCTATAACTTTTATGAGGGCAAGCACTCTATACAGGTTACTCTATCCTTAAAACTTAGTACAGGTCAGGTGTGGTGGCTCACACCTGTAATCCCAGCACTTTGGGAGGCTGAGACAGGAGAATTGCTTGAGCCCAGGAGTTCAAGACCAGCCTAGGCAACATGATGAGACCCTATCTCTACAAAATTAGCCCGGCATGGTGATGCACACCTGTAGTCCTAGCTGCGTGGGATGATTACTTTAGTTCAGGAGGTTGAAGCTACAGTGAGCCATGATCGCACCACTGCACGCCAGCCTAGGCAACAGACAAGACTCTGTCTCTAAAAAAAAATTAGTACAATGCACAGCATTTTTAAAATAAATGACTGATCAAGAGGTGCAAAAGAAAATGGGGTCAGAAGGCCTTGGAATGGATAAAGTTGTCAAGAATGAACATGAAAGGGGACCTACACATGATACAGAAAAAAATTAAACCAGCGAGGGAGAAAGATGGAAACAAGGTTAGGTGTGTGCCATAAGTGAAGAAATAGAAACGTTACAAACAACGAAGATTGAGACAAATTGGTGACAAATCCTAAATCCTTTTAGAAAAGGCAAAGTACAAATATCACTGTTGTGTCACCATGAATTAATTTTAAAAGCACAGTTGATAAATACATTAAATTTATTGTTTGCTAACCTGGCAGATACATAGACCACTCATTCCTGTAGTTAATATTTTTTAATTGCTCTGTAAGATGTTAAACCATGAACACGTTTTTATTGCTTTAAAAATATTCAAGTACTTTACTGATTCAAACTGAATCTAGGCATCTAAATACTACTACTTACCATTGCCATATGGAAATGCACGTGCAGAACGACTATCATAACCAGAGGAATGTCCACTGTTGAAGAAAAAGATATATTTTTATGTCTGGTACAAATAAGTTCTGAATTTTAATAATGTAGTACAAAAGGAAAAACAAGGCAAAATTACAACTTTTATCCAACCACCAATTTAATGATAATTTAGTTCTATAATTTTATTAATAAAACATGGGGTTTTTTTTAACCTAAAAAATATTAAAATACCTAATTTTACAGAAAAATAGGATGTACTAATACTATTTAACATAAATAATCCAATCAACTTAGCTTGAGTTACAAGTAAAGTAATAGAAAATTTCAGGCTATCAGAATACTTCAGACTAAAAATTTAGTCTTAAATAATTGGTTTTTTGGTGATAAATCAGTAATTCAGCCCCACTGACAGGATTAACAAAGAATACTTTTTAACATTTTGACTGAGAAAATAAATGTGTCTAACAGACACTTAATAAAACTAAATCCTTATGTTCTCACAATTCATACTTTCTTGATTTTATAGTTCCCTCTGAAAATCATATGCAGGGTTTGATGCTACTGATGTAAAGTTCTCACATATTTTGTCTTTTTACATTATTTGAATCATTTTTTCAGAAACACACTATTTTTAACAGTTTATTTGCCACTTAAGAGGAAATAACAATAACTCTTATTAGTGATTTCCATCTGCCAAGAATTATACTTGCACTTTATATTCAGTAGCTTTTAAAATCTTCACAATTCTATCAACCCTTTTGGTAAAAAGGAAAACTGAGTCTCAAAGGGCTTACGAACCTTGCCTAGCAACACTGTTTGATTTCTATGTTGTTAAACACCATACTGCCACCCATGAAGGAAATATTCTTTGTACAGCGTTCTAGTTAGCATAAGCCTTAAATACACGGTACAAAAAATAAGGCTACTGCCACACAGAATGGATCTAATCCTTCTTTGTGGAAGCTGAGATGGTGTATCAAGGAATAAGACAGCTTTTCTTGACTATGGTCCCATAATAGTTTTCCCTACTTTATCCCAAAACAGACAAGTATTATTCATGATTTCCAGTAATTTATGTTTGTATTTCCCATAAAACTGACTTGCTGGGTTTTTAACAGTCTAGGAGCTTCTTTAATCAAGTGTGTCATAAATCAAAGCAAGATATTATTTCAAAATATTACGATTTTAGTTTTCTTTGCCCTGTTTTGATATCAGACTACAGGTCCAACATCTTATATAAAAGTAACTAACATAGATCTAGATTTATAAATTAAAAGACAGGTGCTGTGTTTATAAAATTAAATATTTGAAAATATTTCCAAGTATATGGTTCTTCTGTCAAAAGGCTATCAATGATCAAAAATCAGTATCCATACTGATTTACCTTTCTATTGTTGGTATAAGAGATGGAGGTGGAGCGCCTGGTGGAGGAGGAAAACCTGAAACATTCAATCATAAGATAAAAAATGTTAACAATGTACACTTAATGTCAAGAGTGAAACAAAGTTGCTGAATATCACTAAATTTCTCTGGGGATATGAATGTGCTTCTCTATGTTGTAATAATGGACAGAAAAAAATGGAGCTCAAACTTATGAACAGATTTTTAGCGCAATAAAACTTTAAGTAAGCAGTCTGGTCTAATACACAGAAAACAAACTGGGAGTCAGGACACCGGTCTTATTTTCAGCACCACACACAGCCCATTTTGTAAGTATGAGAAAGTTAATCTCAATGCCTTACCTTCTCCATACATAAAACAGTAGCCACCAGATATATTTGAAATATTTTAGAAGGAAAGCAGATATATAGCAATTACCTCTTTCAAAAAATATTTCGAGTTTTAGAAGTATAGAAATTTCCTTAAAATGTGTAATTTATAAATAAAATCTTACCAGTAAATGTACAGTGTTCAAAGCTGAGAATATCCACCAGAAAATATGTTCAAATAGCACAACCCTAACAAACTGTTTTACAAAGAAAAGCACATAATATAGTTTGTGGATTAGTTTGGAAGGAATATAATTTGTACCTCTATATCATGGGGTCTGCATTCTGAATAATTCACAATACCTAAATGGAATACCACAGAATAATATGGCTAAAAAACAGTTAATCTACACTACACTTTCAAATTCAGATAGGCTATAAAGCATCCTAGCAGAAAAAGATTTCCAAAACTTATGATGTCAATTCCTTATGATACCAATTCCTTCCAAGTGTTAACAATTAACAACTCTCACTACTAGGAAATGCACTAAATTATCTAACTTAAGTCTCTCACACTACAATTCAGACACTGTCCTAAATGAGAACAAGAGGTATTCCACTGTCATATTGTCTATCACCTTCTAGTTATGTGAAAACACTTCCACTAAGCCTCCGTTTTAGTAATTCTGTGAAAAAATGAATCAGTTCTCTGAATCCTTCTCAAAGGTCCACTTAAATCCATTTTTAGCCCCACTTCAAATTGTTTTCATGTTTACCATGTTCTTCACTGTATCCAGTTTTAGGATCTATAACTCCTCTATTAAACATCTTAAAAGTACAAAATTTGGCAATTACCACATTAGTCCTAAAGTCCACAATCCTATTTCATACAGCCTCACAACCACATTGTTTTTTAAACTAAAAAGACACAAATGATTCCTTTGACTTTCCCTGATGAGTCTTTTTCAGACACATTCACACATAATCAATGTCTGTATTCCACATCTAAATATGTATACTGTACTATGCTACCTAAACTTCACTCTTTCTGTTTATTGAAGTCATTTTGAATTTAGACCCACCCTTGCAAGCATTATCACCTCTCATTCTCTTTACACACCTTGGCTTTTAACACTGAACTCAGTAAGACACACTTGCTACCAGGTGTGATATCACACTATAAAAAGAAATAACTGACAAAAATGTAAAAATAAATAAATAAATAAATAAATAAATAAAACACTGGGCCACAAATAAACTCCTAGTGATCATACTATTACAACAATAAACAATCACCACTCTAAGAACAGCCACCTGACCAGCTGTCTGTCTAGTTGCTATGTGGGGTTTAGAACACATTTTCTCACGATACTAAGCCAGCAGGACTAAAATTTAAAAAATCGGAAATAATGATAAAGTCAAAATAAATTATCTTTCTCTTCTCTTAGTCACTATATTACATAAAAAATTCATTGGTCTGTAAAGACATTTTTAAGAAAACTTTTATTTTATATCCTATACTGTTTTCTTCACAAATTGAATAGGTAAGAATTTTCTCAGAATCTCTATTTCTACAGAAACGGGTAAGACAGGTATAAGAAAACTAAATATCTTAATCAAAACTGGAATGAAGCAAAGGCAGAGCTGAAAATAGGACCTTGAAATCCCCATAGCCTATTCCATATTCTAACCGCATCAACACCGTCTCTCCTGTAACTATAAGCTTGAAATTTCATGTTTATTAACAATGATGGAGAAAACATGAAAAAAGTTTTACCTGGAGGTGGTACAGTTATTGGAATACCTAAAAAACAAGTGATGAAATTTAATATAGTAATTGGATTTCAGAACCTGTTATGTATTTATGCCATCACCAAAACAAACTTTGAAATAAAACCCCTCGCCTCATTATCCTGGCTTATTCACTCAAGAGAACCATTCTGTTTTCTCGTAGAGGACTAACAATTCGAGTATAACATCCAACTTCCTTGATGAAAACCCAGTCTAACAACTTGATAACAAGGTTTCCCCCACTAGTAATCACAAAGTTAGACATCAGTTAAAAAGCACACTTATGCACACACAATTATCAAATGCCATGAAGTTAATCCTAACTAAATATGATAATCAATGCCTGAGGTTGTTATTTTAACATTTTAATAGAAAAACTGATCTGTGGGTTCTTTCTCTAATACTGCAGGTAGTACAAGGATAACTCAAGATGATGGATATTACTGACTTTTGTAAAGCTCAATATGTTGTGGTTCATTCAAGTGTTGACTGTTCTAGTATTGTTGGCAGAAGTGAAAAAAGGCTAACATTTCCTTTGATTTGTAGGAGAGAAAGGGGGAATAACCAATTCATATATATACACCCCCAGGGCACATTAACATAAACGTGAATGATTTACTTCTACAGGTGCTAGCAAATATTAATTTGAGTGACTCTCACTCATTATTTGTATACATTATAAACTCTGAGGAATAAACTATGAATATTTTCAATTTACAGGGACCAAATGTGCCCTTAAAGCCTAATGTAAAATGTATTTACTAAATACTAAAATTAAATTCAGCATTTTAAATTTAAGAGATACATGAAAGGCAATTTATGTGGCATGCAAATTTTAGCTATCTTCAGTGGAGGAAAAATGAGATTTCTAAGCAGGAAAATAAAAAAAAATGTAAGACAATTTAAAGTAACTTTTTCATGAAAAGTTTTATACCATAAATAACTAAAACAGTTGGAACGGTTTCCTAAATCCTATCTTAAAAACTGCATAAAATTAGTCCAAAAAATAATCTAATTTATTAGCTAAATGTATGCCAAAAAAAGAAACAGAATTGTTTTCAAATGTTTTCTTGTCAAAGGAAACATATTCTAACACTAAACATGTTCTGATGTGCATGTTTTATCAGAGTAAGAGATTTAGATTAAAAAGATCTTAAGGTAGCAAATGGCCTTAAAAAAGAGACCAAAGCACTTGATTTTAACCACCTATACAATAAAAACATATTCCAAACTTACAAAACCAACAAGACTAAAGATACATAAAGCAGCCATCAAGTTTCAAAAATCTTTATGAATCCACAAGTCTACTAAACTGACCCGTAGCTAATGGCAATTCTCATCCATCCTGAGGTTACCTTCCTGTTTCCCAAATTACTAAACTAAAACAATCCAACAAACCATACAAGCTAGTAGAGTCCCAGACTCCAAAGTAAATGAGAAAAGTAAGGAAGGCAGAGCATTAAATGTTTTTAATATATACTACAACCTAATTTTCTTTAGAACAATACGGACACTACTTAACTTCACTATTTGATCTAGTTTTCGTAAGTAAATACATGACTATTTTCATAGATTTATAAGATACAGATTTGTAAGATAAGATTTATAAGATAAAGGAATATACCAAAATCATCCACCCATTCTATATACTATAATCCTAATAACTTTACCTAAATGATTATGTGAGCAGGATGTATCACTTTAGCTAAGGCTTACTACAGCTTACTAAAATGTAAATTCATGCTAAAAACTAAAAAATTACTAGTCAGCCCCTTCAAACTTTAGTCCTCAAAAACATTTAAGTTGTTAAACTTCCACAAAATGTAGAGATAAAAGACATATGACCAAAAATTAAGTACATTACAAAGGTAGTTAAAATTACTGTCTGCCTTTAATGTTAATCTTACTACAGCAGTATCATAGGACAGACAAAAATAATCTACTGGAATTAAAGACATAATCAAAGAAAAAACCATGTCATTTATAGGTCTTTCCAATCAATACCTACACATCAGAAAGTTGGCATGGCAACTAGCAAGGGCCCTTCTTGTGAGACCTCCATTTCATCTAAGATGTTATTTCAATGCAAATCTTTATAAGTAAATGTTCATTAAAACAAGACTATAAAGTTGATGAAACACTATATAACCAATTCTTTGACAATTACTGAATGTATTTTCAAACTGATACGTGATATCATGTAAGGCCAACATCATTCTCACTTAAAAATCACTATTTAGTATTTGACTTTTCTTAATAAAAGAGAAACAGTGTAAGGGAAGAGAAAATTCATCTCAAACGTCCCTCTTCTTTCCCCTCCCAACACCTCCATCTTCCTGGCAAACACATGCTGCCTAACCTAGACAACAGACTTAAATAAGGAACGTATTTTGTTTCTTTTCTATATCCTTTATCTGAAAAATGAGTTTAAAAAAATGTTGATTTTCCTGGAAAGCTGTATGTAACAGTAGTAAAAGTAGATTTCTAGTGCCAGCCAAAACCTTTTGGAAAAGTAATACTCAAGCTCTAACAGACTGAACAGATTAGTGGTATTAAAACTTGAACATAGGCCGGGCGCGGTGGCTCACACCCGTAATCCCAGTACTTTCGGAGGCCAAGGCAGGTAGATCACAAAGTCAGGAGATGGAGACCATCTTGGCTAACATGGTGAAACCCTGTCTCTACTAAAAATACAAAAAATTAGCCAAGCATGGTGGCATGCACCTGTAGTCCCAGCTACTCAGGAGGCTGAGGCTGGAGAATCATTTGAACCCAGGAGGCGGAAGTTGCAGTGAGCCGAGGTCGCGCCACTGCACTCCAGCCTGGGCAACAGAGCGAGACTCCATCTCAAAAATAAATAAATAAATAAATAAATAAATAAATAAATAAAAACTACCTTGAACATGCATGAGAATCACCTGGAGAGTCTCTTAAAACACACAGATTGCTGGGCCCTTCCCCTAGAATTTCTGATTCAGTAAGTCTGGCGTGGGACCAGAAAACCTACATTCCCCTACATTTCCCAGATGATGTTGCCGGCCCAGGACTATACTATGAGGATCACTGGATCCGATTCTAAGCTTCCCTCGTAATTTCACTGCTGAGCAATTTAGTACAGACTAAATAAATCCCATTCTGAATTTTTATGAAACAAAAGCATCTACCTATGACACTTAAAAGGACTATGAGAGCCTACACCATCTGGCATTCTCAAAAGAGAAGATGATTTCTTTTTTTTTTTTTTTGGTTGAGACAGGGTCTCACTCTGTTGCGTAGGGTGAGTGGCATGACCACGGCTCACTGCAACCTCTGCCTCCCCGGCTCAAAGCAATCCTCCCACCTCAGCCTCCCAAGTAGCTGGGACTACAGGTGTGTACCACCATGCTCAGCTAATTTTTTTGCATTTTTTGTGGAGACAGGGTTTCGCTATGTTGCCCAGGCTGGTCTCAAACTCCTGGGCTCAAGCGATCCACCCGCCTCAGCCTCCCAAAGTGCTGTGATTACAGGTGTGAGCAACCATGCCTGGCCTTAATTTTTGCATTTTTTATAAAGATGGGGTTTCTTCATGTTGCCCAGGCTGGTCTCAAACTCCTGAACTCAAGCAATCTACCCGCCTTGGCCTCTCAAAGTGCTGGGATTACAGGAGTGAGCCACCACACCCAGCTTAATTTTTCCAGCACATAACACATACACTTAAATGTAAAAGTGGGTGGGGGTAAGACCTGAAATCCTATTTTGGAGATTGAAAGAACTGAGGCAAAGAAACAGAAAGTTAGCATTCCTGTTAAACATCATATTAAAAAGAATTTACCCATACTAAAAATTCCCACAAAATTAATAGTGGGCTTTGCACTCACAAAAAACTAAACAGATTGTCTATAAACTCATTCTCAATGTAGTCTATCATAATTTTATATAACTAAGGCAAAATAGCTTCTGACATGGCTCTCAATGATCCCTGTCTGCTGGTATTTATGTCCTGTGTGGGGGCTGGACATTGTGACTTATTTCTACCACACACAAAAAAAATCAAAGGATGTTACTTCCATGACTAGGTTACAAAAGACAGTTATTTCTATTTCACTGGCACCCTCTCTGTTGCCTTCTTGGCTTACATGCTTTGATTAAGCAAGCTAACATATTAAGACGCCTACACCAGTGAGGAACTGAAGCCCTGTCAATCCAACAGCCTAGAAAAAAACAAAATCCTTTTAACAAAGAGGTGAGTGAGCTTGGAGACAAATACTTCCTTAGTCAGGCTTTTGGAGAAGACTGTGAGGTCTGAGAGAGACCTTAAAGCAGAGGATCCAGCTAAGCTGTCCCAGATTCCTGACCCATGAAAACTGTTCAATAATAAATGTATGTTGTTTTAAGCCACTACATTCTGGAGTAACTTGTTATACGGCAGTAGAAAACCAATACATGCAATAACCATCTATCTTTTCTCTATTCAAATTCACATGAAAGGAAAAAAATGGCAGAATATGTAAACTACACTTCCTATTTCTCACTAGTAAATTCCAAGTTCCGTCGGCACTATTATTTAAGAAACAGATAAACTTGATCACTTTCCTTAAGTCTCATGACTTGTATTTCAAAGCCATCAAGTTCAGAAGTTTTACTCAAAATGAGTAGAAAAGGCCAAGGTTTACAAAAATCTTTAAATATCACCTTCTACCAGAAATGCGTTTCTATGTATCAGGATTTTAAAAATTCAACACAAACAAAAACATACGCACACACGTGTGTATCATCTCATCTACCATCCACCCTTAAATACAAACCAGAATGTAGAAAGAATATGGCAAAACCATTATTTCATAATTAAAACAATTACAAGGTGCAAAAAAAGATTTAAGTTATTTTTAAGAAAAGAAAAAAGGGTTAAAAAGTGGTACGGTCACACAACAAAGTAACCAAAAATTTACCAGCATACTTCATGTCTAAAAGGTAAAAAAGGTAATTTTACATACACTATAAAATGGACAAATTATGTTACCTTTATTAGGATCTGTTACTCTTCTATTTTATAAAATCTAAAGCCTACAGAAGATAAACTTCTATCTTACACAAAACATTTTTGATAGAAATACCTATGTTTTTTAATAGAGAACTTGTAAAGAAATGATCTCTACCAGCTTCCATATAATCATGAGACGATCGAAAGAGCAGTGTAAGCAGAAGGCACAAATTAAACTGTAATTAGATTCAACAAAATGTAGTGTCAATGATGTATTCAAAATGTAACTATTATAAAGGGTGCATCCTGGAGGAGAAAGCACATTCAAAAATCAACATCCTAAGAAAGCTTTTAATCTCTATTAAATTTACATTTAAATAAATTTTAATTGTGCCAGAAAATTCTATTTATTATAGATAATTAGCATTGCTCTCTGTTTTGAATTTACTGAAAACACTGATAGGCAGGCTTTTTAAATTGAATATAGAAAAACACAAGAATAAATACAGTTTTCAAAAACTTTAAGGAATTCTTTTTTAATGGTAACTCTGGAAAATGCTTACATTTCTGGCAAACAGTGCCAGTTAATTTGAGGTAATCTGTTGAGTAAGACCAAAAATCCATGGTATTATAAAATTAGCTTAATAAACATTATAGTCATAAACTAGTTTCTCAATTAAAGGGATAAAAGTGTACTTCCTCAAGGGCACTGATAATATTCATCCAATACAGGCCAAGCTTCTGCCAAAGCAGTGTTCTCAACGTTTTGTCCAGGAATTCCTGGAGGTCCCTGAGACCCTACTGAATCTGCCAGGTCAAAACTACTTTCATAAATTTACTAAGCTGTGGCCAGGCGCAGCGGCTCACGCCTGTAATCCCAGCACTTTGGGAAGCCGAGGTGGGTGGATCACTTGAGGTCAGGAGTTCAAGACCAGCCTGACCAACATGGAGAAACCCCATCTCTAAAATTACAAAATTAGCCAGGTGTGGCAGTACATGCTGGTAATCCCAGCTGCTCGGGAGGCTGAGGCAGGAGAATCGCTTGAACCTGGGAGGCAGAGGTTGCAGTGAGCTGAGATAGTGCCACTGTACTCCAGCCTGGGCAACAAGAACAAAACTCCATCTCAAAAAAAAAAAAAAAAAATTTACTAAGATGTTATTTGCCTTTTTCATGCTCATTCTCTTACAGTGGAGTTTCCAGGGGCCACATAACTCGTGATATCACAATAGATTTAATGTGAAAACAAACAGGAGAAACCAGCTTTTTCTACTAAGCCACATAGTAAAGAGATTTCCAAAAGCATAAAATAAGACCACTTCCCACTAAATTTTTAAAATTATTCTAGGAAAAGTACAGTTATTTTTCATAAGAAATTTAAAAATGTTAACATGTAATGAGTGTATTATACATATCTCTAATATTTTAATTTCTCAGTTTTAACTTCTAATATTAAAAAACAGATAAAACATACATAAGTAGAAGCTCTATGGGATCTGCAGTAATTTTAAAGAGTTTAAAGAAGACGTAACCAAAAAGTTTTGAGAACTGCTGTGCTAAAGAACCAGACTGCTAACAGAAAAATAATCTAATGAGAATGCAGGACTTAGAGGAAATGCAGAATGACCCTAGATATGAGCAACTCGCCACCCGCCCCCACCCCCTGACCCGATTCCTATATATCATCCCTAACCCAAAATTAACATATTTAAGGAATAAATAAGATTTTAAAGTTCATGAAATTAGTAGTACTAGATGATTAGCCAGACACTGACACAAGACAACAGTCTTTTAGGAAGAAATTTACTTCTTTCTAAAATGCAGAATCCTACACATCTGGTATCTAGATAAACAGTTAAACCCTATAGCTAACTTTAAAAGCAGGGATGCCTGGTTTGTGGTCCAGAGTAGGTGGGCTATATCTCAGTAAAGCAAAGACCCTTCTTCAACTCAGCAGAATTCCACTACTGGGCTACATTTCAATTGTTCCCAAGACCCACAGAACTAGTCATTTGAGGCTGATAAGAGTTCATACAAAAACAAATGAGTTTAACTGAATTTGCCTTCTATTCTACAGTAAACTCCACTACAAAAAAAAAAAAAAAATGAACATCAAATATGATGACACTGAAGTAAATTAACATTTAAAAGCCTAAATTAAAGCCTACCATAAAGTTAGCTCACAATCATTAATTAAATTCTATTATTTTAGAAACAAAGTAAGTCAGACACAGAAGACAAATGCATGATTCCACTTATATGAGGTACCTAGAATAAGGAAACTCATAGAGACAAAAAGTAGAATAGAGGTTACAGGGGCTATCCTTAGGAGGGAAGGAGTTTAGTGGGCACAGAGTTTTCACTGGAAATGATGAAAAAGTTTTAGGTACAGCTCATGGTGGTTACATAACATTGTGAATGTATTTAATGCCAATGAACTACATATTTATAAATGGCTAAAATGACAAATATATTGTATTTTACCACAATAAACAAACACACAAAATCACCTACCCTATAACATTAATACTTCCAGTTTTACGGTTTTTCTTCCAATAAACAAATATTTCAAAACTGACTTCAGCTAAACACAGACTTCTTAACACAAGGCAGGCAAACCAGTAAAAACCTTATTCAGATTTTCAAAAATGTGATGACTGTTCCTTATAATCTCCCTAACTTCCCTACCCACAAATACGTATGCATGTACTTCAACATCAGAGAAATGCTTTAAAAAAAAAAAGTTTCTAGGACTGTGACAAATACACGTAATCCAATAATACGATTTTCTGGATATAGGTACTGATTCATTTCAACATAGTTAATAAAGAAAACAGGCTTTCAAGCAAAACTGCCTGGGTTAGAATTCTGGTTTTACTATTTTCTAGCTATTACTCAGATGACTTAGGTCCCCGCTTCCTCAGTGCAAAATTAGAATATCATCTACTTCAGATATTGTTCAAGAATCAAATGAGTTAACACATGGAATGTACTCAGAATAGTACCCTGAAAAGTGAGCATTCAATAAGTATTAGCTATTATATCTATTATTACTCAGAAAAAGCATGAAACCACTCTAATGTATTTCTGAAAAAACTTAATACAATGGAAACTATTTTCTGATTCACGAGAAAATGAAATAACAGATTTTCTGGATATTATAGAAGAACTAAATTAGCCAGTATTTGTTTTCTTTCTTTTTTTTTTTTTTTTTGAGATGGAGTTTCGCTCTTGTCGCCCAGGCTGGAGTGCAATGGTGTGATCTCGGCTCACTGCAACCTCTGTCTCCTGGGTTCAAGTGATTCTCCTGCCTCAGCCTCCTAAGTAGCCAGGACTACAGGTGTATGCCACCACACCCAGCTAATTTTTTCATATTTTTAGTAAAGATGGAGTTTCACCATGTTGGCCAGGCTGATCTTGAACTTCTGACCTCAGGTGATCCTCCTGCCTCAGCCTCCCAAAATGCTGAAATTACAGGTATGAGCCACCGTGCCTGGCCCAGTATTTGTTTTCAAGCTACTGTTAGTATGGCTGCAGGGAACCACGATAAATGCTTTTGCACTTCCAGACATCTCTTCCTTCTTTGTTGTATTCTAATACATAAATCTCCTCTACTCTTCATACAAATCTATTATGGCCAGAAATACTTTGTCCTCTCTGTGTTACTAGCAAAGTTTCATATATGTTTGCAGGTGTGTGTTTAAGGGTGAGAGGAGGCAATACATTTCTCCTCTTCTGTGAACTATTTGACATTAAAAGTCCTTCAAATGAGAGTTATCTCTAACACCTTATAATTGTTAAACAGTAACTTATCTACTTATGCAATAAGACCTCTGTAAATTTCCAAGAGTCAATCAGAAATTGTATCATCTAAACCAGGGAATTTCTTTCTAAGAATGAATAATAATAATTATGCTGGGATAGAAGGTATAAAGTAGGACTCTTCCAGGCAAATCTGGATGTATGGTCACCCTATTTATTTAAAAACAAAACAAAACAAAAATCTAGTAGCATCCTAAAATATGAGAATAAAATATCATTACTATACTTATCTCATCATATTTTGGACTTTACTTTTAAAAAAATTAGAAGTCTAATGTTAAAAAGGCAACATTAAAATACATTTAAATTAATTCTTTAAAAAAATGTTTTTCCATTTTCTTTTGATTATTTTTGAAGAAAGCAAAAAACAAGACAGTTTATCTAAGAAAAACGGAATATCTTTTAAGGCAATACTTTAAAAGGAATCCTGAATCATAGCTTTCTTTCATTAGCTGCTTATGATTCTTAAGGTGATTTAAATTACAACAAACTACGGAACATAGTATAATCATGTGGTTCTGTGGTAAAGGGTAACTGAAAACCACAGCTTTAAGCATGGCAGCTGGCATATATCTATGCAGCCGTACTGTTATTCAGAGCCAGTGCCCATCCTGATTGAACGTACCAGGTATAAATCCGAAAATCATCTTTGGTGTTATGGATACATAAATCTGTCGTTAACTCAATTAGCAAACACATTAGGGAATGCCAAGTACGTACAAGACCACTTGACTAAAACTGTAGGGAAACATAGATAGAAATACATAGCCTGTACGCTCCCAACAGCTCACGTTCTACTAAAAGTAAGGAGCAATTCAGAGAGTCTCAACTTCAAATATTTGGTTTTAATGAACTGGTATCCTGCTCAGCACATATACCAGTTAGGTACTCCTTAAACCAGCATTAGAATTCATTTGAATCTGCACTCATTAAATGTTGACAGAAGAGCATAGAAATGTAAACCAAGAATAAACATAAAAGGAAATCTCGATTTTAAAATATGGAAAGCATGTAGCTGAGAATTAAGTAGAAAAATAGATTAAGCAACAGAAAAATAATTAGCTGCACTCTATAGTATAATGTCATTAATAACCTAAACACTCTTCAAAGATTTGTTATACTTATGAACAAAGGTTACATGAAAAAGAAATGGTCAGGGGTAGTGGTTCATGCCTGTAATGCCAGTACTTTGGGAGGCCGAGGAGGGCAGATTGCTTGAGGTCAGGAGTTCAAGACCAGCCTGGACATGGCGAAACACCATCTCTACAAAAAATACAAAAATGCCGGGTATGGTGGCACACGCCTGTAGTACCAGCTACTCTGCGGCAGGAGGATCACTTGAGCCTGGGAGGTGGAGGATGCAGTGAGCTGAGACCGCACCACTGCACTCCAGCCTGGGCGAAAGAGTGAGACCCTGTCTCAAAAAAAAAAAAAAAAAAAAAGTAATTTTATCATTTTGAAAAAAAAGTAAACTTCCAGATAATGCTACTGCCTATGTGTAGCAATTACCTCTGTAGCAATATTCTACGGAGTTTCGAATATTCTTATACCAGCTAAGTATTTGTTGTCATTAATTCATACCAACTCTGTCCTACTTACTTTAATAATTAGTACTGAACATACAAAATGTTAGCCATCTGGGGATATACTATATTCATAAATAAGGAAATCCTTTCATTCTGTCATTTGTGACAACATGCATGAACCTGGAGGACACTGTGCTAAGTGAAATAAGCCAGGCACAGAGAGACAATTACTGCACAATCTCGCTTATATGATCCAACTCATAGAAGCAGAGAGTAAAATGGTGGTTACCAGAGGCTGGGGACCATGGGTGAGGTAGGGGAGATGATTTTCAAAGGATACAAAAGTTTCAGTGAAATGAGAAAAACAAGTTTTGGAGCTCTACTGTACAGCATGGTGACTATAATTAATAACCGTATATTTCAAAACTGCTAGATTTCAGAATGTTCTCTCCACAAAAAAATGTTAAGTATGTGAGGTGATGAATATATTAACTTGATTTACTACAATGTAGACATAATCAAAACATCACATTGTACCCCATAAACATATACAAGTATTACTGTCAAAAATAAAATTTTTAAAAAGTTTTAAGAATTAAAAAAAGAAAATTATTTCAAATCACTACCTAGTAAAGTTTAAGTAATATTACAAAGGAATCCAACAGAGTACCACAAACATTAATAATTTTTTTAGTATCATTAATCAAATATGTTGAAACATTAATTATTTCTACCTTTTATTTATCTAATTATTTTTCAGAGGACAAAGGATTCACATAGAAATCACAGAAGTCCTCATTTTGAATCACCTAAGTCCTCTTTCATTTGGTTAATACTCAGCATATTAAAGACACAAGAACCACAAGTCAATCCCAACTAATGAGTCGTTTCTGCTCAATCTATTTGTTGGAACAAGAAATTCACTGAAATTAGAAATACTAATGTTGTCTGGAATAAGGACCTCTAACCTATATTCCAACCTCTTCCTTCCACTATTTTTGAGACAACAGACCCTCTAAAGCCATAAGTCATTTTTTCATATTTTTCTCATACGTTTTGAGAGTAGAGGTGACAGTGGAAGGAAATCAAAGGCACTGAGGATGAAAGACAGAAGCAGTGGCTGACATTTAGAGGCCAAGGATGAATATGTTAGGGAAGGACTATTCAGACCCTGGATTTGGTTCTGTACTTGGATCACAACTGGCACCTTAAAACAAAGACAGCTCTCTTGCAAATAAAAGTGAGTGAGAGTACATGGCTCTCTAGTATAAACTGATTTTATTAATAGGAAGTAAAGCCTAACATACGTCTTTCATGTTGCCCTGATGAGGACAAGCAGCTATTTTTTCATCATTTACTACTACCTTTCTCCCTGGGAAGAAGTAATTATTATCTCAATCAATCTTGCTAGTTTCATAAAAACTTGGTTAAGGCAGATAAAGGTTAAAAACAAAGTAAGAAAGGCAACCCGATGAAAAATTCAAATAAAAATAAAATTTGGGAATTATTTGTGAGTTTCTTCTCTATCACCACTAACCTGGTTTTTAATTGTAATCAAAAGTAGCTAAAAATATGATCAACATTTACTTTTGTTTAAAAGAAATAAATACCAGGCACCCAGTAGCAGTCTCCTAAAAGGAAACCGGTATACAGAAGAAGACCAGACTGAAATATTAATCAATCTCTTCGCAAGATGTAATTTTTTGATCTACTCCCATCCTGAAAGTATCTTTTAATGTTTTTTTCAAAACAAATTAACACTGGTAAAGTTTGTAACTGAGTATGGATTTATACATATTCTATTAGCAACTTAAGTTTGGGGATCATTATCATATTTTTGAATCACAAGATTGGTATCTGTATATTCTTCTTAATTTTAGAACACTGTCTCTTTCCTATATTGAAATAGCAATAAACATATATATATCTGTTTCAGTGTGAATCTGTTGAAGATAAGTATTATATCTATTACTTTTAATGAAATGTGATCAAGATATTATTTTAATTGTCAAAAATTTTAAAAAACACTCGCAAGCTATTTTTCTTTCAAAGTCAAATGTCTTATGTACTATTTACCCGGTGGTGGAATCAGAGGTGGAGCAGTGCTGACAGTCGGAGGAGGTGGAAGAAATGGAGGAGGTGGAAGGTGAGTGGGAGGAGCTCCTGGAGGGAAAAACGGAGGTGGTTTGCTAAAATTGTTGTCTACTTCAGTAGCAGATCTTTCAGAAAGGACCTAAAATTAGAGCACAGTTAATTAAACAGATGCATAAATATTATGTAAGATTAATCTTAGTAAATTAATTTCATTTAATCTAAGAAACAAAGTAAAAGGTAGTTTAATTCACATATATGTATTTTTGGGGGGAGAGTAATAGTTCTACATGTGTGATATGTGTATACATATGCCTATGTGAGTATACACACACATACAGTTTTAAAAATGTGCATATTCAAATCTTAAGAAAAAACAACTGGATCATTACCAAAAATTTCTTAATAAAAAGTAATTAATACAAACACTCCACACAAGAAAAAAGTACTTCATAAAGATCATTTAACAAGTATTATCTTTGTCACCCAACCAAAGTTGAAGTATTCAATTAAGGCAATGTAATCATTAATCACAGACACTGGCCTTAAGAAATTAACATGGCAGCAGGTCAGACATTCACTGTACAAGGGCCTGTCATCACCAGGTTGCAAAGTAAGAAACTGTCAGGCATGTGTCAACAGACTGCAAGCAATAGGCAGCAAGATATGTAAGTAACTTTATCATGTGAGCCTTGTAACTTTAAGACCAGGGTTTATTCTTGAAAAATAAAGCAATGTTTGCAAAATGCTTCTTTGTGTGAACAGGTTAAGGGACAGGCACCATAAGAAGCACCCCAAACCTACTGAAATAAAACAAGCAAAGTGGCACCTCAAAATCTGGATTTTTGATAAGCTCCCCAAGGATGTGTAAATAAATTTGGGAAAGACAGCCAACATAATGTTGTATATTTAATTTATACTTCTCAGATCCTTGCTGACTAAAGCAATCTTTTAAACATACAATCCCTCTTTCCATTAACACTTCCTACATTTAAGTGCAGTGTTTTTTGTAGGGCTTATGCTGATACGCTATTTCTTAAAGTATTTATTTTGAGAAATTGTGGCATTTTAATGGTAAGGGGAAAGGAAAAATGGACTAACATCTTCCACTATAGAAATGATTTGCCTTTAAAGATGCTAAAAGGAATATTTTACATGATCAACTTATCAAAGGTAAGAGTAAAGTGCTCTGGACATTTTTAAAAGGACTCAGAAAATAGGAATAAATAATGAAAAAAAGTATGGCCAAACTGAATAGCTGGAAGTCTCAGTTATTAAATTTCTAACATTAATTATCCAACTTACTGATAATTTATCTCCCCTCAATTTTTCACCTAAAAACAAAGCAGCTCTACGCCACCTCCAGAAATGTCACATTAAATAAATCATGGTATATTTATCCAATGAAGCTATCATGAAGATATTTTAATCATATTTTAAGAATATGAAAACATACAAATGATAATTTTAGATGGGGAAAAAAGTATACACAGAAATATAATTATAATAGTATCCCAATTTTGCTTAGTATCAAGAGATGTACCAGATGTGGTTATCTTTAGGTGGTAAAATCACTGGTGGTCTTTTATTTTTCATTCAGTAAACCTATATACAAGTTGAGTATTCCTAATCCAAAAATCTGAAATCTGAAATGCTCTAAAATCCGAAACATTTTGAGCATCAACATTTTATCACAAGTGGAAAATTCCACACCCAACCTCATATGTGATGGATCACAATCAAAACTCAGGCCCACTACACAGTTTACTCAGGGTTGCCAAAGGAAAAAAGATTATCATAAATTAACAAATCATTATAACAAATTAAATAACTTATTTATGAGACATAAATTTCATGTTTAGACTTGGGTCTCATCTCTAAGATTACATACATATGAACATTTCAAAATCCAAAAATTTTAAAATCTGATACACTTCTGGTCCCAAGCATTTTAGATAAGAGATACTCAACCTGTACTATGTTTCTACCAAGGAAAAGAAAAAAAACCCTATTAAAAAAAGATTCAGAGATTATAAATTCTAACTGGAAATGCCTTTATAATAAATGACTGGTTCCACATTTTAAATCTCTTTGTATCACCTAAAACACAGCATAGCACTATGACTATCTATTGAATAAATTAAATTATAATGCTGATATCATCCTCCAGTTAAAGAAAATTATTTATTTTAAAATACTAAACCTGTATGTTGCTGTTCTCATTTGCCCGTCGCCTTCCTTCTACTCGGCTGATAGTTATAGTCTGACCGATAACATCAATTGCCCCAGGTAATCTCCTGTAACATAAAAATTGAATCAATTCAGTTTCACCTAATTAGATGCTTAAAAAATAATAAAAGCAGTGAGAAATAAAAACAAAATGTGTTTGCAATAAATTTTAAAATAAAACCAGATCACAATACACATTGAAAAATATCCCTGAGTTTAAGCTCACTACTTTGCATTGTCATAAAAATTTTTATTAATAAACAAGCTAGAACCAACATACCCAACAATGATCATAATGTTAAGTTTTAAGTCTCTGTAGAGCTCTTCTACACTTACTAGTTTTAGTAGTCTCCAAATAAATTTATCTTTGTGAAATTAAATAAGACAGCAAATGCTAGACAAATGGAAATTTTGGGACCACTACAATTGTAACACATACTACAGCTCTATTACAGAAACTTTAAGTATTCCCCAAAAAGGCCTGAAAATAATGCTCATTTTAACATACACAAGATATTTTCCTTGTGATATATTCCAAGTGTTAAAAAACATAAAAAAGGAACCAGTTTGCCATTTCTGATAACTTGCATTTAGATAGAAAAATTCAAATATTTAAATACTCGCCTCACCTCTACAATCTTTTTAAAGTTTATAAGGATATGGAAAAATAGTCTATCATAAAACAATGCTATAAATTTAAGAGAAAAACCTAGTAAGTTGTATTTTAAATAATTAAAATAATGTTAAAAGCTATTATGCAGATAAAGGACTTCACAAAAGTATGCATGCCTAAGATGATATAGAAGTCACTTGGAGAAATAGGCAATGAAAAGTGGATGCAAATTAGATGAATTTCTCTTCATCTATATTTCAGTTCTGAACAATACTGCCTTTAAAACTTTATAGAAGCAAAACAATTAAAATACCATAGATCCTTCCACAGTCACTAGATTAGGCTCCTAAAATGACAAATAGCAGCTACCATAGGTTGGATGCCAAACCCATTATATCTAAACTTCACAAAAACTGAAAAATTACTGTATACTTGTTAGAGACAAGCCATGGTCCAAAGTGAAATCACTGACACAAGCATGAATTAAATAGCAAAACTAACTTTCAAACCTGAGTCTTTCTAATCCCAAAGACTATAGACCTCCCCTCCCCTTGAGCTAGGTTTCCTTCCAGCAAGACCTTTGAGGAATTTAAGACTTTTCTGGAAATCATGAGTTAGTAAGAGTTTATCTCAAGTAGACCTTGAAACACTCCACAAATTATTTTGTGCTAACAAAGACAGCCCTATACAAAGCACATCATGACATCTGAAATGTTTTCAAGTACATAGTCAGTTCCCACTTACCATCCCTTGCCCACTTAAGACTTCCCTTCTCTATAATTTTAGTACAATTTAAAAATGTTCAAGCCTTTCTAATTTAATGCCTGAGTCACTGACTTCCTAGATTTCCTCATGATCCCAAAGATCATCAATGATTTCATTGGAGGATTAACATATCCTCCAATATAGCTGGGGAAAGATCTTAATATTCACATGTTACAAAAATCCAAATATCTCTACAATAAAACAAATATTGCTTCCATTTCTTCCCTATAATTTAAATTGCAAAGCTATGCCCACCATGACTGCATTATCAAAGCACATGCCATCAGCCCTCTGATATATGAACATTTCATATTCCAACATCCTACTAAATACAGGTGTGCATTCTGAGGCTGTAATTTCCTCTCTGTTAATTGCTGCCCTCCATTGTCAAAATTTTTATTTTCGCTCTATTTCCTTTTCTACTATTTTCTCTTGCCAATCACTGGACTCTCTCCTTTGCATTTTTAAGTTTATTCCCATCAAGAACAAATTCTACCAAATTTGTTTGGACTTGCAAGTCAGATAGCAAATTCTCCAAATTGTTAAAAGTGGTAAAAATTAGATCTAGATATAACTTTCCTGTTGGGGGGAAAATTTTCTATGGCCTGTCTTTTACCATTTATTTCTGAGGATCTCTAGTTTTCAAAAAGTCTGGGACACATGGAAGTATTCACCTCTTAAAATGTACCTTAAATATGGTCAGAAGTCTAATTAGTTTTTTTCAACTTTAAATTGATTGTTTTTAATCACTAAAGATTCAAAATGGCAAATACTATGTTTCTAAAAACATATAACTGAGAAATCAGCCTTAACAAGTATATATCCCTAAAGGGAGTTCAGAAAATTACAATTCTCCACATTTTCAAAACATCTCCTTGTGCCCGTATTTTTTAACCACATAAACTGATTTACTTTAATCATATAAATGAAGCTTACTGTTTTGTTCCAAAATGTTTTATGATAAGACACACAGTATGTACCACAGCAACAAAAAGCACATAATATCTTAACACTGACAAATAATTTAAAAATCTAATATTATTCTGATGCCACATTATGGAAAAAAATATTGAACCATATTATTCCACGGAAGTTCTTAATGGACAGCTTTTTCTTTCATTGCTTAAGAAGATTTAATAGAGTTTCCCTATGAGGAAATCTACGGTAACTTAAGAGTTCCCCAAAGCGTAGGTTTGATTAGGCCAACAAACTTGTTCAGTAAGGTAGACAGCTAATGCTATTATCAAAATCCTCTTCTCCATATTGGACTCAATCATCTAGTAAAAAGCTAAGAAACTAACCACTCTGGGTGTCTGAGTTAATGTACAGTTTAAACAGGCAGTAAATGTTCCCAAGAGCCTCTACCTCCCCTCCTGGCACAGTAAATGAATATAAAAATATCTCTGAAGTTACAATGGAATTAAATTATCATATTTTGATGATTCTGATATCCCAGAAAGAATCTGAGGGCTCCCTGCAGAGATGCAACAGAAAGTTTAAGATGACAAATCAGGGCTAATAGAAGATAGACAAAAGGCCATAAATTGACCTCTGAAGGTCAGGCTCACGCATGTAATCCCAACACTTTGGGAGCCTGAGGCGGGAGGATTACTTAAGCCCAGGAATTCAAGACCAGCCTGGGCAACATGGCGAGACTTTGTGTCTACAAATAATTTAAAATATTAGCTAGGCATAGTAGCACATGCTTGTGGTCCCAGCTATTCAGAGGGCTTAGGTGAGAGGATTGCTTGAGTCCAGGAGATGAAGGATGCAGTAAACTGTGATTGTGCCACTGCACTCCAGACTGGGCAACAAAACAAGAGCCTGTCTCAAAAAATATATATATATATATATATACATATATATATATCTCAGCTGCTTTTTCTTGGAAGCCAAAGCAAAGGACATCATTAACAACAAATGTCTTTAATGTGCATTAAGATTAAAACAAAGCATTTGCTCTAAGATTGTTTTCCTGGTAATGACAGCTAGTATTTATGCAGCACCTACTATGCGCAAGGTAAGCACTGTTCTAAATACTTTATATATATTTAGTCTTCATGATAAACCCATAAGGTAGCAACTCTCATTATTGTCATTTTACAAATGAGAATAAACAGAAAAAGATTCTCCTCTGAGTCTAAGAGAAAATATGAGTACAATAGTTTTTAAACTTTATTGACTACAAAACACAGTAAGAAGTACACTTTACACAGCAATCCAGTACCCACAATACATTAAAAACTAAAAAAGATTCATGAAACAATACTTAAAAAAGGAAAAATGGTGACACTAAGATAAAATGTAATTTTATTAATATTTAAATATAGCATAGGAAAAAAGCAAAAGAAACAATATAAAACCAAGAAATACTGGTTGGGACCACCAAATTGTTTCACAACCCACTAATGGATTGCAATCTCATGTTTTCAAAAATATGGAAATAAAGTCTCCAAAATTCCTACCAAAAAAAATTGAATTTTAAAGAGCTATTTCTCAAAATGCCCTTTAATGCTGAGTGAAGCATAACAATGCCCAATTCAATAACAGCAATTTAATCAGGGGAAGCAAAACAACGTGGTCTGTGTATCTAGCCCTCTTAATGGTCAGGCTTGATCTAATAATGTAACTGTGCTTTTGAGAACAGTTCAGGTTCTTAACTAGCAACACGGTTCTCTAAAGAAGAATCAGGACGTCCCTGATTTCTAAATAAATAGATATGTATAGATGCAATTTTCAGGCAAAAGTCCAGAGTTTATAGCAAATTTTCAAATTATTTTGCTTGAAATATTGCTTGAATTATTGCTTGAAAGTTTATAACCATATTCTAAAAGAATGGGTGAATCACATATCAACGTAGACATCTATGAATGTTTTCTCACAGAAGGGCTTCTAATAAGAACTGGGCAGCAAACAGTTCAAAGGTCCATTTGCTAAGAAAAAGCCTAGAATGTGGCTATCTCATATTTCCAACTTGAAAAGAGATGCACTTGTTATGACATTTAATTCAGGTCACATACGTAAATAGATGGCTGTAAACAGTTCTGCATGGAAATTGTGTAGCATCTTTTAAGCTACTTTAGGAAAGAGATGAGCCTTAAAAGACCTGTAGGATGGGAAGATAGAACATTTCAGATGGAGGGACAACTATGAGCATAGAGAAAAGATGGAGAGGGGTAGATATGTGCACAATTTCTACGTGGCAAATATATTACCTATCCATTTGCTTGCAACAGAAGTATCATGCACCTTTGATAGTGGTTACCAACCAAAAGACATTCAAAGAGGCAGAAAATGTAAATTAAATGAGAAGCACATAAAGAAAAAGACTGTGAGGCTGTAAAATGCTATACAAATATCAGCTCCCATTGTAACTACATCTATCATTTTACTTCAAAACTGTAGGTGCCTAGCTATCATTTGATTTTAATCTTTATGCCAACCCAGAATCAAGGCTCTAAATCAGTGGTTCTCAACCTTGCCTGCATACCAAAATCCTGATGCACAGGGTGTACACCAGACTATTTAAAATAACATTTCTGGGACCCAGCATCAATACTTTTTTGAAGCTTCCTAGGTAATTCCAATATGGTCAAAGTTGAAGACTACAAATCTAAGGGCATGTTCAAGAGACTGCTAGACATTTTGTTCCCTCCAGAAAGAACTTAAAGTAGCTCATAAAAAATTAATATTTAACTATTTATTTCAAGACAAATTTAAAGTCATATCCATCAACATAAGAATATCATTGATTACATATTTTTCTACTGATCTTTTAGTTTTGTGGTACTTGAGCCCAGGAATTCGAGATCAGCCCGGGCAACATGACTGGTCTGAAATGGTACTGTTTCTATACCTGTGTGTATGTTTTACTTCCACAAGCACAAGAATAATTTTCTCTACAGTATATACACAATTTATAAAGAAAATATATTCTAATGTTCGAGTAACAATTTATTAATGAAAAATCCCGTCCAGAAAAAGAACCTAGTCTAAAATAAAAATCACAGAATTCAAAACACTTTTCTGGACATACAATTTATTTTCTATCAGTGCTACATTTAAAGAGACTGATAAAGCCCATGATGAAAGACACTCACTGAGTGTCTGATTTATCTTTTTTTTTTTTTTGAGATGGAGTTTCACTCTTGTTGCCCAGGTTGGAGTGCAATGGCACGATCTCAGCTCACCACAACCTCTGCCTCCTGGATTCAAGCAATTCTCCTGCCTCAGCCTCCCGAGCTGGGATTACGGACGCATGCTACCACGCCCAGCTATTTTTTTTTTTTTATTTTTTTTTTTAGTAGAGACAGGGTTTCTCCATGTTGGTCAGGCTGGTCCTTTTTTTTTTTTTTTTGAGATGGAGTCTTGCTCTGTCGTCCAGGCTGGAGTGCAGTGGCGCGATCTCAGCTCACTACAAGCTCCGCCTCCCGGGTTCACGCCATTCTCCTGCCTCAGCCTCCTGAGTAGCTGGGACTACAGGCGCTCACCACCGCGCCCGGCTAATTTTTTTTGTATTTTTAGTAGAGACGGGGTTTCACCGTGGTCTCGATCTCCTGACCTCGTGATCCACCCGCCTCGGCCTCCCAAAGTGCTGGGATTACAGGCGTGAGCCACCGCGCCTGGCCTGGTCAGGCTGCTTTTGAACTCCCGACCTCAGGTGATCCGCCCACCTCAGCCTCCCAAAGTTCTGGGATTATAGGCGTGAGCCATTGCGCCTGGCTGATTTATCTTTCAAGCCCTGAAATAGGTGCTTTCACGGCTTAGAGCTTGTTTAATCCTTACAAGTACATCACATTTAAAGTATATGGGGCCGGCATAGTGGCTCACACCTGTAATCTCAGGTGTGATTTGGGAGTAGGCCGAGGCAGGAGAATCACCTGAGTTCAGGAGATCAAGATCAGCCTGAGCAACATAGTGAGACCTCATCTCTACAAAAAATAAAAAATTAGCCGAGCATGGTGGGCATGCCTGTAGTGCCAGCTACTCGGGAGGCTGAGGTGGGAGGACTGCTTGAGCCTGGTAGTTCGAGTTTGCAGGGAGCTATGATCCCACCACTACACTCAACCTGGGAAACAGAGTGAGACTCTGTCTTGAAAAAATAAACAGTAAAGTACATGTCCAATTAGTTTCATTTTCACAGATGTGGAAAGAGGCTCTTTTGCATTGTAAAGTGGCAGCACTAGGATTCAGGCTTAGCATAACCAACTTCAAACCCCTTCCCTTCTTCTTCAACAGTGTTTATCATACTAATTTTCTGGGGTCTGAATTTTTTAAATGTCAATTTTTAAGCTCTATTTAAAACAAAACAAAAAAACCTTGAATGTTTAAAGGTGAAATAAGCCCAAATTTCACTCACTGGAGGACATAAGTGTGTTCAAAAGTGCAAACAAGTTTACTCACTTTTGTACAGAGCTTGGAATAAAGCTCTACCTTCCATATTTATGCTTAATTTCATGCTTTTAAATGTATCAATGATAGGAAAAGACACAGCTCTACAAGAAACTTAAAAAAACAAACAAAAAACCCCAAAGGCCTTCATATGTCCAATAACATAAAATCTTACAAACTACACACTATAGCAACATGCATTCAGAGCACTTGATCAAATGCCCCAAGGTACGGGCACATCTTTTCAGTACAGTGTCTCATCAAGACATAAAAGGAGATAGTCAGAGAAGAGGTCATTCTTAGATATAATATTCATTTAACGTCCAGTTTTATTATAAATATTGTGTTTAATATAAGAAATACATGCATGTTTAAATGTATTTGTGATTTAACATTGAAAAGCAATTTTTACTATTCATTCAAGAGTATGAATCAGTTAAAAAGCATTGTAATATAGGAACATAAGCTTAAGAAAAATAAACTATCACTTGAAAATTAAGAGGAACAGAACTTGGTAACATAAAATGGAAACAAAATTAAAAAATAAACTGTGCATTAGGATATGTTTACAGCAATCATCCATATTACCAGTTTCAATTTCCTGCACTCACTGAAACTGCTTCATTCTTCTAATTAGTTTCACAAGAGTTAAAAATTTGATTTTATAAAGCAAACTTACACCAATAAAGTGCCATTGTTATACATATAGATTTAGCTTGAAGAATACTGTTAAAGTTTGAAAAACACTTAGAGATTTGGCTTGAAGAATACTGTTAAAATCAGGAAAACACTATATTATACAAATTAATAGTAACTAGCATATGATAAGGCCACAACTTCAAATATAATAACTGTTATTTATGTATTTATTTATTTATTTAGAGACCAGGTTGGGCTCCATCACCCAGGCTGGAATGCAGTGGCACGATCACAGCTCACTGCAGCCTCACCTGTCCAGTGATCCACCCACCTCAGCCTCCCAGGTAGCTGGGGCCACAGGTGCACACGACCATGCCCAATTAATTTTTGTATTTTTGGTAGAGTTGGGGTTTTGCTATGTTGCCTATGCTGGTCTCAAACTCCTGAGCTCAAGTGATCCACCCACCTCAGCTTCCCAAAGTGCCAGGATTACAGGCAATGAGCCACAGCGCCCAGCCCAAATATAGTAACTTACGAAAAACATCTTAATCATTATTTACTTGCTCTTTACAAACATTTAAGCAATGCCTCAAACTCCACACTTGTCAGTTACATTAACTACAAGAGCAGGAATCTAGTTTTTCTTACAATACCAGAGAGTGAGAGTGAGAGTGAGACAGTGTGTGTTTTAAAAGAGAAAAAGTAGCCTGAGAGAGAGTGAGAGAGAGAGAGAGAGAGAGTGTGTGTGTGTGTGTGTGTGTGTGTGTTTAAAAAGAGAAAAAGTAGCTTTTATCCAGGGTATCTGTGGTTGTGGAATTTTCTTTTCTTTCTTTTTTTTTTTTTTTTGAGAAGGAGTTTTGCTGTTGTTGCCTAGGCTGGAGTGCAATGGCACAATCTCAGCTCACTGCAACCTCCGCCTCCCGGGTTCAAGCCATTCTCCTGCCTCAGCCTCCCGAGTAGCTGGGATTAGAGGCATGCGCCACCAGGCCCAGCTAATTTTTGTATTTTTAGTAGAGACGGGGTTTCTCCATGTTGGTCAGGCTGGTCTCCAACTCCTGACCTCAGGTGATCTGCCTGCCTCGGCCTCCCAAAGTGCTGGGATTACAGGCATGAGCCACCACAGCCAGCCTATTTTTGGAATTTTCTAAAGCACAAAACACATAATGAAAATACAGCTTCAAATTTCCTTCCACATATATTCTTGAGACTAATTACAAAGTTAAAGAGAAGAGTGTTTTTTTGTTTCCAGAGCATCTTTTTTAGAGAGAAGTAGGTATAGATGGAGTTGCTATACATAAAGCACTGAGATGTGTCTCTTTCAGGTATAGGAAACAACATTTTCGCTATAAATTAGCCATCTGGTGTCCAAAAGTAAAGTACTATATCTAAAGTAAAACAATTTTAAATAAAAACTTCTAAGTCAAATAGCTGATATAAAAGGAATTCCAGATGTTAAAACAACAAAGCCAAAGAAACAAATACAAAGTTTAAAATTACATTGAAAATAACATATTTTAAGTATTTCCTTTTTTTTGAGACAGGGTCTCACTCTGTCACCCAGGATGGCGTGCAGTGGCGTGATCTTGGGTCATGCAACCTCCACCTCCCGGGTTCAAGTGATTCTCCCACCTCAACCTTCTGAGTATCTGGGATTACGGGTGACTGTGACAATGCCTGGCTAATTTTTGTATTTTTAGTAGAGACAGGGTTTCACCATGTTGGACAGGCTGGTCTTGAACTCCTGACCTCAAGTATCCACCAGCCTCGGTCTCCCAAAGTGCTGGGATTACATGTGTGAGCCACCACACCTGGCCTATTTTAAGTATTTCTATGCCTTTGTCTATGAAAGTTGACTTGCCTGAACTATTGGTACTACAAGCCAGAAAAGCAGGTATTCTAGTCCTGATTTTGCCTCTTAACTAGCTGTGAATTTGGGCAAATTCTCTGATTTCTCAAATCTCTAAGGACTAGTTTCCATTGTAAACCAGGGACTAGTCAGAAAATAAAGAGTTTCAGGTTTGAAGAGGCTTTCCGAATTACACAGTCTAGCTCCACTATGTTACGATTGTGGTAATGGAGGCATAGGCATGTTAGGAAACTTTCCTTAATTCACACAGGTAGTTACTGACAAAACTAAACCTAAAATCCAAGTCCAATACTTATGCAACAAAACAGTTGTAAGTTTAAGTTTCTTTACCAATAGCATGATAAGTTTATAAGTTCTTGTTGTCTGGCCCTTTTAGGTTCAGTAAATAGGCTGTCCATACTGCCAGGTTAAATATAAACCCAAGTGTTTCTCTATGCAATAATTGAGTTAGTTGTTACATAGAAGTTGTATTAGTACAATTATGAACTTTTAGGTTCCATGGAAATGTTGTATGTGAAAAGACTCATACACTTCATTCTACACTTGTCAGATCTAACTTTTCTTTATTTAAAATAACTCTTGAAATTTCTACTGGTTTTTCAAATAGAATTTTAGTGTTCGAAAACAAAGATAAATCAATATTATATAATACATAGATTAAAAAAATCAATGAGTACTTTCAAAATAATAAGATGAAAACTTTCCTTAACCTACTAAAGCAACACATGCAACTGACACTACTCTAAGAATGCAACTAATATATTTTTATCTACATTAGTTGCTAGACTTACAGTTTAGACATTCTTACTTTGAGATGTATATCCACTTTTAAGAATGACTAAACTTCTTTCCTAACAGGAAATACTTACAACTCATGTGGAACATATAATTAAGACTGTATAGAAAATGAAACATAAGAAAATCAAATTTTGATAGTGTTTCCTCCCTTTTCTTTTAGGTGTTATGATCAAAGGTATCTGATCATAATTTACATTTGTATTTTTTAAGTTTTTAAATTAAAATAATTGCAAACATATTTATATAGCATTGAGCTAACCAGGTAAATTGCTTAAAATTCTCTAACAAAAGCAAAAAAAAAAAAAAAAAAAAAAAAAACAACAAAATTACCCCTTGTATATCATAATTATTTAAAACCTCAAATGATAAATTAGGAAAGTATCTTGGTCTGTATTTTGAAGTCAGGTTATCAAAGCACAATCTCTCAGATTGATCACTGCAAGTAATGTAGTTTCATATTGGAACATAGTTGTTTCTCATTGCATCCCTTAAAGATGAAGTTATTATTTCAATTTTCAGGCTCAGAGAAATTATAATATCCATTCGAGGTTGTATGCTGTGTAAATTTAAGATTCAGAACACAAACCAAAATTCACTGGAGGGTAGATCATTAACAAAAGCATAACAACAATAAGGGAAATCGCATATTCCAGGGCAGCTACTACGTCCGCTTAATGAAATCAGGGGTTTTTGCACTGTAGTGGGTATAAGATTGGAAAGATTCAGTAGAGTCAAATTTTATGGGTCCTAAATACTGGCTCAGAATGTTAGGTTTTATTCGATAAGTAGTGAAAAGCACCTGGGAATTTTTTTTAAATGCGATGTAGCATGAGAAAGAATTAACCTGCAGCAAGAGAACGAAAAAAAAAATTACTGAGCATCCATTAGCACGGTTCAATATAATTCATTAAATATTATAAACAGCCAGAAAGATGGGTAGCAAGACAAGTGCTGGGTTTTGATTTATAAGGTAACTAAAAAACCTACAACTGTACCCTGAAAAAGCATAAGTTGGAGGGTAAAAATATGGTACAGTCAAAATTTATTATCTTACTAATAAGGCATAACAACATTGATGATCTAAACATCAGGGAGTATCCAATGTTTAAAAATAGCCTTACCTTAGATCAGGTGATTCGGCCCTCCCATATCGATCCTGCCACTTCCCAACGCTTGAATTGGCTTTTCTGGAGGCAGTACTTGTCTGAGACTGAGAAGAGGTGCTGTTTCTGGTGAGATAAATTTTCTATGTTTTTTCTTACATATTGTTGTCTCTGACCCCCCTTGTTCTGTTTTTTTTGTTTTTTTTCTTGACATGCTTTTTCTAAAGTCTTTTAGTATGTTCCTACAGTATCATTCTCAAGTCATATAAACTACTTGCTGTGGTACTAAGTATTTAAATATAGATGTGCTATCAACACTTTATTAACTCTAGAATATTTTTAGAAATATTCTTCAACATAGTATGATGTCAATGCAGAGAAAAGAACTAAGGATTTACATCAGGTTACAATACATTAATTAAAAAATACATTTCTGTGCCTCTATGAATTCTTAATATTAATTTTTGCAGTTTTACAAAATCTTACTAAAAATTTTGGTATTTCTTTCCCTATATTCTTCAACAATGGATATAAGTATTGTTAGTGCAACCAGTTAACAGCAACACTCTGACGTGTTTCATAAAAACCTATACTATTTTATAAAAAATCCCTTTCAAAATAACTCTTTCAAAGTAAAGTTCCCAAAAAAGTTAATTTTATCTCTGTTGACATACTTCATACAAAGTTCAGATATTTGCAATATTGCCAATACTTTACAGAACTAATAAGATGCTCTTTCAAAGCAACAGGATATATATACATGTTTATGCATCTGCTTGTTTATGTAAAAAGAAACACAGGAAAAACAAACCAGAAACGAAATGAAATCTGTTCTGACAGGAATGAAAGAAACAGAGAAAGATGTGACAAGTTTCTATATACCTTTGGATACTCTTGCCTTTAGAACTGTTAGATGTTTTACATATGCAAAAAATAAATCAGTGAACATGGAAGGAAAAATAAATGCTAAAACTGCATACAAACAGATACAATAAACCAAATTATATATTTTAAATTATTAATATAACAACTCTGTAGGAAACTTCTGAACCTAATATTTGAATTATATACCCTTAGCCTAAAAAGAGACAAAGAAAAAACTGTAAACAAATCCTAAACTACTGAATAGGTTTTCTTGTAAAAGTTCTGAATCTGTTATATGTGTATTTCAAGATTCTGGGAGCCACGTTCTCATTGTGGGAAAAAAAGGAGATGCAATATGGAATAGGGAAAGAGAAGTAGGAATAAGAATCCTGTGATGTTCAAATGGAAGTAAAAGAAACATGATGATTTCATGACTAAAATGTATTTTAAAAAACACACATGGAAATTTCATCTTGAAAATGCTAATTCTTTCCTAGCTCTGAGTGCTGAAAAGGCCTGGAAATACGGATGCCCTAGTATAAGGAGCACAGCTAGCACCCTGATCTTGTTTTTTAATTACCATTCCCCACTAAAAGGAATCAGAGTGCCTTTGAAAATGGCTGCTTCTAAGGAAGAAACAGGGAAACTACAAGATAAGCCTGGAACATCCTGGTAATGCCAAACTATAAAAACACCCTAAAAAAAAAAACATGATGGAGACATATCAAAGGTCACGGAGCAAGTTTGAAGAGGAACAATCTGATGTTCACATCAAAATGAATTACAGTATATATAAATCATACATATGGTTTAAACACCATGTATACAAATAAGCTATATTTGTAAGTCACACACACTTTCTCACACATAAAATAAGAATTTATGAGTCTAAGTGATAAGTGGCGGAGTGGGAAAGCTCATTTTTAAAGTAGAATGCCAACTAATACATGTTAAGAGAAATAAGAGTTACATAATCACTATTTTGCAGCCATTACAGTAATAACTGACTAAAGAAAAAATTATCACTGGCACTAAAATCCCTAAAAAGTTTGAAGAGGAACAGGATATTTAGTCTTTCCACAAATTACTTATTAAATACAAAGGAAAAAATAGCAACTTTGCAGTGCAGAAACCCAAAGGACACCATCACAACTAAGTCATTAGAATTATCATTTCTAATAAAATAACATGACAAACTGACATCCTGTATCTCCAAGCCAATACACTGAGATGGGTACATCATCACTTACATAGTATTCTTGCCCAAAAAGCAAAACCTGAATCTAATCATGAGAAAATATCAGGCAAAACCAAGAACAATTAACTCAACAACTAGATTGTACTCTTCTAAAATTCAATGTTAAGAAATACAAAGAAAAGCTAAGAAGCTGATCCAGATTTAAGAAAAACAAAAAGATAAAATAGTTAAATTTAACGCGTGACACTGGATTAAGTCCTAAATCCATGAAGAAAGAAAACATTGCCATAAAGGATATTGGGATAATTTGCAAAATTTACAGCCTGCAATTAGATGAAAGTACTGATTCACTATTAGATTTTCTGACTTTGATAACTCTGCCGTCCTCGTTCTGAGGAAATACATGCTTAAGTACTTAAGGGTAAAGGGGCATGATGCCTACAATTAATATTCAAATGGCTCAGTAAGAAAAATGTTTTTGAGAAATTCTAACGCAAATATGACAAAATGTTATTAACTGGAAAATCTGGATACAGTATATGGAAGTTATTTGTACTTTTTTTTGCAATTCTTTGTAAGTTTAAATTTTTTTCAAAATAAAACTTTTTTTTTTTTCAATGACAACAACAAATGAAGGAGGCATAATGGGGACTTTTGGGGGTAATAAAAATGTTCTATCAGTCTATATCCTGGTTTACAAAAGTATGTTTAGCTTGTAAAAATTTAACCAAGATGTACATTCCTGATATGCCACTTTTCTGTATGTATGTATTTCACAAAAAGTTAAGATGCAAACGTTTAAAGATTAAGCAAAGCATTCTGATATATTAAATATAAAATTTTACTTAACAATGCCAATTTGATGGGTACTACAGAACGTTGGAAACCCAGCATTTCTATTGATAAAGTATGAAAAAATATTTTTAAAAGTTCTGTGCAAGCATATCAACACTTACATATACATTAATAAGGCAATCTAAGATTGTAAACAATGGAAATACAGTGCTTAGGTCAGTAGTACAGCTCATTAGTCTTAAACATCTACTGTGCACCCTGTATTATATCTTAATGAATAACATTTACTGTTTTCTCCCTAAGGTCAATACAATTTTACTTTCAAAGATGTCTATCCAATCTCCATAAATATAACGAATAAAACAAAAAAAATACTTTTATGGGAAATATTTCACAATGACTGCAAAGTATCCTTTTTATCAAATGGAATCCAGAAAACAAACTTTCCTAATGAGTTGTGGCTACTGTCCTTTACGTACGAAAGTGACAGTATTGACAACTTAGGTAACTTTTATAGGTAGCAGTGGTAATTATTCACTTTTCGTTTTTTAGTAGTGATAGCCCTGATAATTTTTCCATCCTTTCTTTACCTCCTTTCAGCTGTCCCTTACCTATATTTGCCCTCCATCTCTTCTTAGCCAATGGCCCATCATTACAATAACTCCCTCAAGTAAATGCTCATGTACCTGTCCCCTTTATCCCTTTTTTATAATTCCCTGATACATCAACCTCTGTTAAATCCAACTCTAGCTAACCTTCATAAACACTCATATACCTAACAAGAGTCAGAGAAACACCCAAAAAGCAGCAACAAGTCTGTCACACTTTAAACCCATGGCCATTAATTTCAAGAAAAGTTGAAAATATACAGCAGCCCCCCGACCTTATTCTTGGGGGATACATTCTAAGACCCTCAGTGGAGGATATATCCTAAGGCCTCCAGTGGATGCCTGAAACTGAGGATGGTACTGAACCCAATATGTACAATGTTTTTTTGTATATATACATGCCTATAAAATTTAATTTATAATTAAACACAGTAAGAAATTAACAATAATAAAAGAGAACAATTAGGTGAGTGCAAAAGTAATTGCGGTTTTTGCACTGTTGGGATCTGCAGTTTGATACTGGAATACATTCTTAAACAAATAATGTTACACATCATTTTAATGGGCATTTCTCGTTTTATTATTTTTTCTGCTAATGACTTATTACTTGCTGTTTATTTTATGTTTATTTTAGACTATGGAAATGATGTTAGACAAAAAGCAAATTCGAGCAATTTTCTTATTCAAGTTCAAAATGGGTCATAAAGCAGCAGAGACAACTCGCAACATCAACAACACATTTGGCCCAGGAATTGCTAATGAGCATACAGTGCAGTGGTAGTTCCAGAAGTTTTACAAAGGAAACGAGAACCTTGGCTGGTCATTGGAAGTTGACAACGACCAACTAAGAGCAATCATTGAAGTTGATCCTCTTACAACTACACGAGAAGCTGTCGAAGAACTCAACGACCATTCTACCGTTGTTAGGCATTTGAAGCAAATCAGAAAGGTGAAAAAGCTCAGTTAAGTGGGTGCCTCATAAGCTGACCGAAAATCAAAAAAATCATCCTCATGAAGTGTTGTCTTCTCTTACTCTATGCAACAATGAACCATTCCCCTATCTGACTGTGATGTGCGATGAAAAGTGGATTTTAAGGATGGAGCCAAGGTGGCCAAATAGGAACAACTCCGGTCTACAGCTCCCAGCGTGAGCGACGCAGAAGACGGGTGATTTCTGCATTTCCATCTGAGGTACTGGGTTCATCTCACTAGGGAGTGCCAGCCAGTGGGCACAGGACAGTGGGTGCAGCGCACCATGCGCGAGCCGAAGCAGGGCAAGGCATTGCCTCACTCAGGAAGCGCAAGGGGTCAGGGAGTTCCCTTTCCTAGTCAAAGAAAGGGGTGACAGACAGCACCTGGAAAATTGGGTCACTCCCACCCTAATACTGCGCTTTTCCAATGGGCTTTAAAAACGGCGCACCAGGAGATTACATCCTGCACCTGGGTCGGAGGGTCCTACGCCCACGGAGTCTCCCTGATTGCTAGCACAGCAGTCTGAGATCAAACTGCAAGGTGGCAGCAAGGATGGGGGAGGGGCGCCCGCCATTGCCCAGGCTTCCTTAAGTAAACAAAGCAGTCAGGAAACTCGAACTGGGTGGAGCCCACCACAGCTCAAGGAAGCCTGCCTGCCTCTGTAGGCTCCACTACTGGGGGCAGGGCACAGACAAACAAAAAGACAGAAGTAACCTCTGCAGACTTAAATGTCCCTGTCTGCTTTGAAGAGAGCAGTGGTTCTCCTAGCACGCAGCTGGAGATCTGAGAACGGGCAGACTGCCTCCTCAAGTGGGTCCCTGACCCCCGAGCAGTCTAAGTGGGAGACACCCCCCAGTAGGGGCAGACTGACACCTCACGGCCAGGTACTCCTCTGAGACAAAACGTCCAGAGGAACGATCAGACAGCAGCATTCGCGGTTCACGAAAATCCGCTGTTCTGCAGCCACCGCTGCTGGTATCCAGGCAAACAGGGTCTGAAGTAGACCTCCAGCAAACTCCAACAGACCTGCAGCTGACGGTCCTGTCTGTTAGAAGGAAAACTAACAAACAGAAAGGACACCCACACCAAAAACCCATCTGTACATCACCATCATCAAAGACCAAAAGTAGATAAAACCACAAAGATGGGGAAAAAACAGAGCAGAAAAACTCGAAACTCTAAAAAGCAAAGGGCCTCTCCTCCTCCAAAGGAACGCAGTTCCTCACAAGCAACGGAACAAAGCTGGATGGAGAATGACTTTCACGAGTTGAGAGAAGAAAGCTTCAGACGATCAAACTACTCCGAGCTACGGGAGGAAATTCAAACCAAAGGCAAAGAAGTTAAAAAGTTTGAAAAAAATTTAGAAGTATGTATAACTAGAATAACCAATACAGACAAGTGCTTAAAGGAGCTGACAGAGCTGAAAACCAAGGCTTGAGAACTACGTGAAGAATGCAGAAGCCTCAGGAGCCGAGGTGATCAACTGGAAGAAAGGGTATCAGTCATGCAAGATCAAATGAATGAAATGAAGTGAGAAGGGAAGTTTAGAGAAAAAAGAATAAAAAGAAACGAACAAAGCCTCCAAGAAATATGGGACTATGTGAAAAGACCAAATCTACATCTGATTGGTGTACCTGAAAGTGACGGGGAGAATGGAACCAAGTTGCAAAATACTCTGCAGGATATTATCCCGGAGAACTTTCCCAATCTAGCAAGGCAGGCCAACATTCAGATTCAGGAAATACATACAACGCCACAAAGATACTCCTTGAGAAGAGCAACTCCAAGACACATAATCGTCAGATTCACCAAAGTTGAAATGAAGGAAAAAATGTTCAGGGCAGCCAGAGAGAAAGGTCGGGTTACCCACAAAGTGAAGCCCATTAGACTAACAGCAGATCTCTCGGCAGAAACTCTACAAGCCAGAAGAGAGTGGGGGCCAATATTCAACATTCTTAAAGAACAGAATTTTCAACCCAGAATTTCATATCCAGCCAAATTAAGCTTCATAAGAGAAGGAGAAATAAAATACTTTACAGACAAGCAAATGCTGAGAGATTTTGTCACCACCAGGCCTGCCCTAAAAGAGCTCCTGAAGGAAGCACTAAACATGGAAAGGAACAACCAGTACCAGCCGCTGCAAAATCATGCCAAACTGTAAAGACCATCAAGGCTAGGAAGAGACTGCATCAACTAATGAGCAAAATAACCAGCTAACATCATAATGACAGGATCAAATTCACACATAACAATGTTAACTTTAAATATAAATGAACTAAATGCTACAATTAAAAGACACAGACTGGCAAATTGGATAAAGAGTCAAGACCCATCAGTGTGCTGTATTCAGGAAACCCATCTCATGTGAAGAGACACACATAGGCTCAAAATAAAACGATGGAGGAAGATCTACCAAGCAATTGCAAAACAAAAAAAGGCAGGGGTTGCAGCAGTCCTAGTCTCTGATAAAACAGACTTTAAACCAACAAAGATCAAAAGAGACAAAGAAGGCCATTACATAATGCTAAAGGGATCAATTCAACAAGAAGAGCTAACTATCCTAAATATATATGCACCCAGAATCATAAAGCAAGTCCTGAGTGACATACAAAGAGACTTAGACTCCCACACAATAATAATGGGAGACTTTAACACCCCACTGTCAACATTAGACAGACCAACGAGACAGAAAGTTAACAAGGATACCCAGGACTTGAACTCAGCTCTGCACCAAGCAGACCTAATAGACATCTACAGAACTCTCCACCCTAAATCAACAGAATATACATTTTTTTCAGCACCACAACACATCTATTCCAAAACTGACCACATAGATGGAAGTAAAGCTCTCCTCAGTAAATGTAAAAGAACAGAAATTATAACAAACTGTCTCTCAGACCACAGTGCAATCAAACTAGAACTCAGGATTAAGAAACTCACTCAGAACCGCTCAACTACATGGAAACTGAACAACCTGCTCCTGAATGACTACTAGGTAAATAATGAAATGAAAGCAGAAATAAAGATGTTCTTTGAAACCAACGAGAACAAAGACACAACATACCAGAATCTCTGGGACACATTCAAAGCAGTGTGTAGAGGGAAATTTATAGCACTGAATGCCCACAAGAGAAAGAAGGAAAGATCTAAAATTGACACCCTAACATCACAATTAAAAGAACTAGAGAAGCAAGAGCAAACACATTCAAAAACTAGCAGAAGGCAAGAAATAACTAAGATCAGAGCAGAACTGAAGAAAATAGAGACACAAAAAACCCTTCAAAAAAAATCAATCAATCCAGGAGCTGGTTTTTTGAAAGATCAACAAAATTGATAGACTGCTAGCAAGGCTAATAAAGAAGAAAAGAGAAAAGAATCAAATAGACGAAATAAAAAATGACAAAGGGGATATCACCACCGATCCCACAGAAATACAAATTACCATCAGAGAATACTACAAACACTTCTACGCAAATAAACTAGAAAATCTAGAAGACATGGATAAATTCCTCGACACATACGCCCTCCCAAGACTAAACCAGGAAGAAGTTGAATCCCTGAATAGACCAATAATAGGCTCTGAAATTGTGGCAATAATCAATAGCTTCACCAACCAAAAAGAGTCCAGGACCAGATGGATTCACAGCCGAATTCTACCAGAGGTACAAGGAGGAACTGGTACCATTCCTTCTGAAACTATTCCAATCAATAGACAAAGAAGGAATCCTCCCTAACTCATTTTGTGAGGCCAGCATCATCCTGATACCAAAGCCGGGTAGAGACACAACCAAAAAAGAGAATTTTAGACCAATATCCTTGATGAACATTGATGCAAAAATCCTCAATAACATACTGGCAAACCGAATCCAGCAGCACATCAAAAAGCTTATCCACCATGATCAAGTGGGCTTCATCCCTGGGATGCAAGGCTGGTTCAATATATGCAAATCAATAAATGTAATTCAGCATATAAACAGAACCAAAGAAAAAAACCACATGATTATCTCAATAGATGCAGAAAAGGCCTTTGACAAAATTCAACAACCCTTCATGCTAAAAACTCTCAATAAATTAGGTATGTAAATGGGACGTATCTCAAAATAATAAGAGCTATCTATAACAAACCCACAGCCAATATCATACTGAATGGGCAAAAACTGGAAGCATTCCCTTTGAAAACTGGCACAAGACAGGGATGCCCTCTCTCACCACTCCTATTCAACATAGTGTTGGAAGTTCTGGCCAGGGCAATTAGGCAGGAGAAGGAAATAAAGGGTATTCAATTAGGAAAAGAGGAAGTCAAATTGTCCCTGTTTGCAGATGACGTGATTGTATATCTAGAACACCCCACTGTCTCAGCCCAAAATCTCCTTAAGTTGATAAGCAACTTCAGCAAAGTCTCAGGATACAAAATCAATGTGCAAAAATCACAAGCATTCTTATACACCAATAACAGACAAACAGAGAGCCAAGTCATGAGTGAACTCCCATTCACAATTACTTCAAAGAGAATAAAATACCTAGGAATCCAACTTACAAGGGACGTGAAGGACCTCTTCAAGGAGAACTACAAACCACTGCTCAATGAAATAAAAGAGGATACAAACAAATGGAAGAACATTCCATGCTCATGGGTAGGAAGAATCAATATCGTGAAAATGGCCATACTGCCCAAGGTAATTTATAGATTCAATGCCATCCCCATCAAGCTACCAATGACTTTCTTCACAGAATTGGAAAAAACTACTTTAAAGTTCATATGGAACCAAAAAAGAGCCCACATCGCCAAGTCAAACATAAGCCAAAAGAACAAAGCTGGAGGCATCACACTACCTGACTTCAAACTATACTACAAGGCTACAGTAACCAAAACAGCATGGTACTGGTACCAAAACAGAGATATAGACCATTGGAACAGAACAGAGCCCTCAGAAATAACGCCGCATGTCTACAACTATCTGATCTTTGACAAACCTGACAAAAACAAGCAATGGGGAAAGGATTCCCTATTTAATAAAAGGTGCTGGGAAAACTGGCTAGCCATATGTAGAGAGCTGAAACTGGATCCCTTCCTTACACCTTATACAAAAATTAATTCAAGATGGATTAAAGACTTAAATGTTAGACCTAAAACCATAAAAACCCTAGAAGAAAACCTAGGCATTACCATTCAGGACACAGGCATGGGCAAGGACTTCATGTCTAAAACACCAAAAGCAATGGCAACAAAAGCCAATATTGACAAATGGGATCTCATTAAACTAAAGAGCTTCTGCATAGCAAAAGAAACTACCATCAGAGTGAACAGGCAACCTACAACATGGGAGAAAATTTTTGCAACCTACTCATCTGACAAAGGGCTAATATCCAGAATCTACAATGAACTCAAACAAATTTACAAGAAAAAAACAAACCCATCAAAAAGTGGGTGAAGGACATGAACAGACAATTCTCAAAAGAAGACATTTATGCAGCCAAAAAACACATGAAAAAATGCTCATCATCACTGGCCATCAGAGAAATGCAAATCAAAACCACAACGAGATACCATCTCACACCAGTTAGAATGGCGATCATTAAAAAGTCAGGAAACAACAGGTGCTGGAGAGGATGTGGAGAAATAGGAACACTTTTACACTGTTGGTGGGACTGTAAACTAGTTCAACCATTGTGGAAGTCAGTGTGGCGATTCCTCAGGGACCTAGAACTAGAAATACCATTTGACCCAGCCATCCCATTACTGGGTATATGCCCAAAGGACTCTAAATCATGCTGCTATAAAGACACATGCACACGTATGTTTATTGCAGCATTATTCACAATAGCAAAGACTTGGAACCAACCCAAATGTCCAACAATGATAGTCTGGATTAAGAAAATGTGGCACATATACACCATGGAATACTATGCAGCCATAAAAAAATGATGAGTTCATGTCCTTTGCAGGGACATGGATGAAATTGGAAATCATCATTCTCAGTAAACTATCACAAGAACAAAAAACCAAACACCACATATTCTCACTCATAGGTGGGAATTGAACAATGAGAACACATGGACACAGGAAGGGGAACATCACACTCTGGGGACTGTTGTGGGGTGGGGGGAGGGGGGAGGGATAGCATTAGGAGATATACCTAATGCTAAATGACGAGTTAATGGGTGCAGCACACCAGCATCGCACATGTATACATACGTAACTAACCTGCACATTGTGCACATGTACCCTAAAACTTAAAGTATAATAAAAAAAAAAAGTGCATTTTATACGATGACTGGAGATGACCAGCTCAGTGGCTGGACAGAGAAGCAGCTCCAAAGCACTTCCCAAAGCCAAACTTGCACCAGAAAAAGATCATGGTCACTGTTTGGTGATCTGCTGCCGGTCTAATCCACTACGGCTTTCTGAATACCAGCACAACCACTTCATCTAAGAAGTATGCTCAGCAAATCGATGAGATGCACCAAAAACTGCAATGCCTGCAGCCGGCATTGGGCAACAGAAAGAGCCCAATACTCCTCCACAACAATGCCCAACCGCATGTTGCACAACCAATGCTTCAAAAGTTGAATGAATTGGACAACAAAGTTTTGCCTCATCCGCCATATTCATCTGATCTCCTGCCTCCCAACTACCACTTTTTCAAGCATCTTAAGAACTTTTTGCAGGGAAAACACTTCCACAATCAGCAGGATACAGAAAATGCTTTCCAAGAGTTTGTCAAATCCGAAGCACGGATTTTTACACTACAGGAATAAAGAAACTTATTTCTCATTGGCAAAAAATGTGATTGTAATGGTTTCTATTTTGATTAATAAAGATGTGTTTGAGCCTAGTTATGATTTAAATTTCACAGTCCAAAACCGCAATTACTTTTACACCAATCTAAAAACAATCTACTATAATTAAAGTTGTATGAATGTGGTCTCTCTCAAAATACCTTATTGTAACATACTACAGGTAATTGAAACCAAGGAAAGCAAAACCTAGATAAGAAAGTAGTACTGTACAGTTTCTCTCCCTGTGTCATCAATTTTTTACTTTAACTCATTCCCATCAGCATATAAAAATACTGTAATTCCTCTCATCTTGAAAAAAAGGTTTCTCTTGACCCCACACTTCACTCCAGCTGCCCAGCTACTCCTTTCACCTAGTTTATTCACAGAGCTCCAAAAAACTATTTCAGACCTCTTTTCTTCTCAAACACTCAATGCTACCTTCCAGTGGCCTCTTATTTCCAACAGCCTCACTCTCACCAGATAAGTCTGCATATTATTTTGCCGGGAAAAATGAAAGCAATCAGAAGAGAACTTTCAATTATTCCCATTCCATTATCCACCTACCCATCTGCACTGGTGCCCTGTATCCTGCCTTCGTTACTGTTCTTATGAATGAACGGTCCATGCTTCTACTTAAGGGCAACTTCTCCACTTCATATTACATCTCATCCCTTTGGCTTTATTAAACGACATTCCTCTACAACTTCCCTGTCTTACACCACCAATTTCTCCTTTAATAACTCATTCCCGTAAATATACAAAATGCTGTAATTATTATTATTTTTTAGACAGTGTCTCACTCTGTCGCCAAGGCTGGAGTGCAGTGGTGCGATCTTGGCTCACTGCAACCTCTACCTCCTGGGTTCAAGTGACTCTCCCGCCTCAGCCTCCCGAGTAGCTTGAACTACAGGTTTCCTTCGCAATGCCCAGCTAATTTTTGTATTTTTAGTAGAGATGGGGTTTTGCCATGTTGGCAAGGCTGGTCTCAAACTCCTGCCCTCAACAGATCTGCCCATCTCGGCCTCCCAAAGTGCTCAGATTACAGGCATGAGCTACAGTGCCCAGCCAAAATGCTGTTTTTTTCTTTGTTTTGAAAAAAAAACTTCTCCTGACCCCACATTTCCCTCCAGATACTGTCACATTTCTCTGGCCCCCACAGAAAGAAAACAGTCTTCCAAAAAGTGCCCATATTTTCTCTTTCTAATTCTTTTCCTCCCACTCTTTCTTTAATCCATTCCAAAGTCTTTTATCTTCATTTTATACAAATGAAAATGATCCTGGTCAGGATCATCAATGACCATCAATAAAATCCAATGGTCATTCTTAGTCTTCATTTTCTTGACCAATCAATTGGATTTAGTATTTGATAGCTGACATTTCTCCTTGAAACACATCATTTTCAAGACATACAGTGGGTTTTTTTCCTACTTCATTCATCATTCCTCCTTATTAATGGTCTCCTCTTACTAGTTAATCCTTATTTTCCTGACATACAAGGGAGTGCCCCAAGGCTGTCTCTTATCACTTCTCTATCAATACTTACCTCTTTTATGGTCTAATTCCATTTTGTAGTTTCATTTAAGTAATATTAAACACTGATTATCCTAAATTCATTATCTCCAGCCCATACCCTTCCCTTCTACTCCAGATCCATATAGCCAACTTCCTACTCAAATTTCCCACTTGCATGTCCAATAGGCATCTCATTTTTATTATATTCTACACTGAACTCTTGGTCTTCTTCCTCCAATAACCACTCCTCCTTATGGTCTTTTCCATCTCTGTAAATGACAAAACCATCATTCTGGTTCAGTTGATCAGAACAAAAACCTTGGATTCATCCTTAACTGCTTTTTCCTCTACAATCTACATCCAATCCATCAAGATAGGCTATTGGCTTACCTTCTGAAATATAACTGGTATCTGACTACTTCTCAACATCTCCACACCATTATCTTGGTCCAAGTTACCATTATCTCTTGCCTAGATAATTGCTGCAACCTCCTAACTGGCCTCCCTGTTTTCACCCACCCTAAGTAACTCTGTAGTCTGTTTTCAGTAAAGCGACTAAATCGAAACTTCATAAACCTAAATCAGATTATTTCATTGCTCTGCTCAAAATCCGCCAGTGAGTCCCCATTTATTTAATTTATAGGAAAAGCCAAAGCCTTTATAATGGCACACAGCCCTTACATAATCTGGCCCAAATTTTGAAAGGCCAATCAACAATAAAAAAACAAAAGGCAAAGTACAGAAAAACTATTGATTTTTAAATAGTTTAAGTATAATAGCAAACATCTAGAGTATTTTCTAGGTACCAGCACTGTTCTAAAACACTTTACATAAATGAATCCACTGAATATACATAACTACACTGTGAGGGAAGTACTATTACTACATTTTACAGATTAAGAAATCAAGGCATAAGAAGATTAGAGAATTTGCCCAATGACAGCACAGCTAGTAAGCCGCAGAGCCAGCATCTGAACTCCAGAAATCTGACTCCAGAGTCCAAGCTGTTACCATCACTCTATACTGCAGAATACCATAAACTCAATGAATGAAAGTTAACCTCTTAAAAAATGTATAAGCCAAAAGAATACTACATATTAAAATATTATATATTACTACATATTAAAAGCTTAGCTATCATAAATTCTTTAAAACCAAACATTTTGAGATTATATTTAGCTTAAATAATCACATTTCATTATGTCTATGACAATTCACAAAAATCCTGGATCACTTTATGCCATTTAATTTTGGCTGAAGGCTTCAAGAATCGTTATCTTAGAGCTAGACTAGATGCCACTATAAAGTCTCTTCCTGCATTAGATTATTCTAAAATGTCTCTTATAACAATACAAAACTGTAGAATAACAAAAACAGAAAACTATATAAAATAAATTTAAACCAGTAACACAAAAGGTAAGTGATCTGGCCGAGAACTAGTAATAGTTGGGTTATTAATTTGTTTCAGGCCCAGACTTTAGTCATCTTATCTAGTCCAAGATTAAACTACTGACCTCAAACTTCGCTAGTCTTAGCCTACTATCCTTTACCAGTTTCCTGGTAATAGCATAATAGGGTAACCATTTGTCACATTTAAGTAAAAAAGACATTTTCTAGCATATTTGCCTCTTACCTCTGATACCTTCGGGAACATATGAGGTATTATCATATAAAATCAAACAACAACAACAAATGGTTCCAATTTTAAAGATTTTCCAAGCTGAAATTTCAATAGCCTCTTTCACTACAATTAGCAAAAGACCTTCAGGCCAATAGATCTAGACTTAGAAGTCCAATAATTCTTTATGTAAGAATAGGGAGCACAGGAAACAGCAAATACTATTGTTACCACCTCTCTTGAATGTAAGACTGTCTCTTTATTCACCTCTCTTGAATATAAGATTGTCTCTTTATTCATACACAAAACTATATACCACACTTCACTTCTTGCTTACCCTAGGCTTTTTAGATGGAAAAACATCAAGAAGTTTCTTGTGAAGAATTCATTTTGTACTAAAACAAAGTAAAATGTTCCAGTTTTTTGGTAAAACATTCAGAGCTTTTATACTTAATATAGCACAAATACAATGTAAAGATACCAATGTCGTACAGTAATTGAGTTATAACTATGTAACTAACCTGCTCGGTGGAAGCCCAGTCTTGAACAAAGAAGGAGGAGAAGTAAACTCAGCTTTTGTAGATGGAAGGGCAGTTTCTTTCTCTGAGTTTCCAGTTCTTCCCTGCTGTACCTTAAAAAAAAAAGGTTATTAGCTTGTTGAATTTAACAGAACACTCAAACATAATGGACTTTAGATGTTAAAATAAGTTTACAACATTTAATTTGAAGTTAAACACTAAGAATGTTCCTTTGCTGAATATTTATTAAAATTAGCCTATTTTAGAACAGTATTAGGTGAAAGGCACCAAAGAGAGTATGGGATCAAAATGTTCCAACTATCAAAAAGTTCACATTAATAACACTTAGAAGCCGAATAAACTGTTAATTCTTTGGCACTTTCATAAATTCCTGCAGATCACTACAAATAGGTCCCAGATACTTGGTTATGACTTCATGTTTCGAATTCAAGAGAGACCTTGAAGAATTTTCCCGTTCTGTGTTCACCACCCTTATTCTAAGAAAACAATAGGTGACCATTTTAGCCATTCTGACCATTTTCTATTCAGACTGTGATTTCCTGTAACACAAATGTGAATAATCTGCTACTGTACATCCATACAATTTCTCCCATTTTCCCATCACCATTAAAAGTACCATCATCCTGACAGTTTAAGCCTGACTTCAGGCTTAAAAGCTTGAAGTCAATCATCTGTCTTAATACCTCTTCTCACTCTGTCACCCAGGCTGGAGTACAGTCGTGCAATCACGGCTCACTGAAGCCTCCACCTCCTGGGTTAAAGTGATTCTCTTGCCTCACAGCCCCCTGAGTAGCTGGGATTACAGGTGTGCACCACCATGCCTGGCTAAGTTTTGTATTTTTAGTAAAGACAGGATTTCACCATGTTGCCCAGGCTGGTCTCAAACTCCCGTCCCAAGTGATCTGCCCACCTCAGCCTCCCAAAGTGCTGGAATTACAGGTGTGAGCCACCAGGCCCAGCCTTCTCCCTCTTAATATTAATTTTAAAACCATCTATCTACTTACTCCATAATTTCTCCAAGATTTGCCTAACCTTTCTGCTCTTACTAGATCCTTTGATTGTAGCCCAGTCACATTCCTCTAGTCTGTTGAAATGACTTCTTTATGCTCTTCTGTTTTTATACTCACCTTTTTATCTTAAAATTATCATCAAACTATTCAATTTAAACAAATTCAAGTTTCCTTACACTTAAATAATATCACACCATATTTTATGTTCTACTTAAATTCTATTTAAATTCCCTGCTCCATTTAAATTCAGCATCACTCTCCTTTCCCATGAGGCAAAGGCCAAGAGAATCTCAAGACATTTTGACTGATATATTTGAACTACCAATTCAATTCCAAAATCATCTACCTCCCAACTAATCATTATGTGAAGAAAAGAAACTCTTTTACACTTGAGCCATTATAGTCAGATAGCTCTCTTATTAATAGTGTCCAACCCACTCTCTAATTGATACCCTCATATAACGAGGATCTTACATTTAGTTTATTTGAAAATGAGTTCTACCACTTAAAAAAAATTTTAAATGCCCTGATTCTAATGAGATGATGAGAATCAGCACTAAGGCAATGGGAACAGAAAGAAATGGACTTGACAGATACCTGACAGGTAAAACTGACAGGATCTGGTGAGAGAATGTAAACATCATTTATTGAATATCTATTATGTACCAGAAGCTGACAGAAACACAACAGGATCCTGGACCTTAGGAAAAAACAAACACACCAACAATCAGAGCAATATAATAAATATTATGAAAAAAATCTAAAGGATAAAAGATGTTATAATAACACAAAAAGAAATGCATTGTTCTGCCTGGGGATGTCAAGGAATATTCAGAGTTGACACTATTGTCCCAATTGCTCCCCTGACCACCAGTAATTTCTATGTAACTTCTTTCATGTCTAACAGACATCTCAAAGTTACCATGGCCAAAAACAAAACTACTAATTTCCCCTAATCTGATCCTCTACAAGTCTTCCCCATATAAATAAATGGCACCATCATCTACTGAGCTGCTCAAGGAAAAAAAGAACCATAGAAATTATCTAATACATATGAACACCCAATATGTCAACTTTACAATATATGCCAAATTCCAATCTGCGATCAGTAACCTTCCTGGAAAACACAGCTGGCAGTACTCTGAGGTTTGTCATTTGTCACACAGATATTCCAGACAGATTGTTTGGTTTACACTGAGAGGTTATCACTTCACTTATGTGTGGCAGAGAAATGAGATTTCAACAATTCCTTTTCGCATTTTTTATTTTTATTATGAGCCTTTTTATCAACAGACAGAGACACCTAATTTAGCCATGAGAAGAAAACAGCACAGACACCCTGCCTTCAGAGAAGATGCATGCCACTCCATTCATGAGTACCATTCTCCTGAGAGGGGATAAGAATAAAAACGGTGTTTTTGGACCACTTGGATTCAAGCTCTAGCCACACAGCTCACTCTCTGGTGATCACTGATCTCTCTAGCTAATTTTACTGAGTCTACCAGAAGAGGAATGAAGGAAAGTTACTCAACCACCCAAAAGAATCTCATTATGGCAATAGTGTGATTGCTTATAAGTTCCCATACAAAAAGGAATCCTTTGAAAGCATCTGGGATGATGTATTAGTGTCATAGGATTTTCTTCTTCCTGGTTTCTCTTTACAGGGAAAACAACATGAATTCAAAAGGATTCCAGTCTGAAGCACAATCACTTGCTTCCATAACAAAAATATCTCATCTTTTTCTGCACATAAACATTCTTTCATCGGTTAAAAAGAAAAATAACTTTGAATGTCTTAGAACTCTCTAGCAGTAAAAACTGCAGAGTTCAAAATTTTCCTTTCATACTCCATAATTCTCCAAAAGTATTAAGTCTGTGTATGCTTCAATAATTTTGTTAAAAAAATGCTCAATCTGAAATCAACTGCATTGACCACTTGGCTTTGCACAACAGGGAGAAAATAAATGGTTCACTGGTTATTTATATAGAGAGACTAAGAAAGCCTATTAATTGCCACTAATTTTATGACAGGTTTTAATGTTTATGAAAGCATGATTTTTTAATTTTATGAGCACTGTCCATTTGAGGTTGTAAAAGAAAGCATAAGATTCTAATTGTAGGCTGGGCGTGGTGGCTCACGCCTGTAATCCCAGCGCTTTGGGAGGCCGAGGTGGGTGAATCACGAGGTCAGGAGTTCGAGACCAGCCTGGACAACATGGTGAAACCCCATCTCTACTAAAACTAAAAAAATTAGCCAGGTGTGGTGGCAGGCGCCTGTAATTCCAGCTACTCGGGAGGCTGAGGCAAGAGAATTGCTTGAACCCGGGAGGTGGAGGTTGCAGTGAGCCAAGATCGCGCCACTGCACTCTATCTAGCCTGGGTGACAAAGCAAGACTCCATCTTGGGGAAAAAAAAGATTCTAATTGTAGTTCATTTTATCTCAACATAGAAACATTTGTTTTGGAATCTTTTTCTCACCATGTAATTGTAATTATAAAAAGCCAATGTTTTATTTCCTTTGAAGTTCTGTTACATCCATGATTGCTTTGTATAGATAATTCCTTTAAAAGGCCTACTTTTAAAGGCCTACATCTAAAATACAGTTATGGCCAGGTGCAGTGGCTCACGCCTGTAATCCCAACACTTTAGGAGGCCGAGGCGGGTGGATCACCTGAGGTCAGAAGTTAGAGACCAGCCTGGCCAACATGGCAAAACCCTGTCTCTACTAAAAATACAAAAAACATACAGATGTGGTGGTATACACCTGTAATCCCAGCTACTCGGGAGGCTGAGGCAGGAGAATCACTTGAACCCAGGAGGTGGAGGTTGCAGTGAGCCAAGATCACACCATTGCACTCCAGCATGGGCAACAAGAGTGAAATTCTGTCTCAAGAAAAAAAAAAAATCATAAAATACAGTTATGCCAATGAAGGCCTACTCAGGGTGATATCTATATCCACAAGATGAGTGCTCATTATTCTAATAGGATTTGTTGAGGTACTTTTCAACCCTGTGATGCTGAGATATATAAATAAGAAATCAAAAAATTAACGTAGATATACACATACACACACACACGCACACACACAAAATTCCATCACTTTATTACTATGTCTCATCCTAAAACAGTACCTGGCATGCAATAAGTACTCAATAAGTATTTGTTACTTGACTGTCTTTGGGAATCAACTTAAATGTCACTTCTTCAAACTCCAAAGAACATGTAGTTTATAACTATATCATCTTTAGCATGATTATTTAATTAATACCTAAATTTTCCCATTAAGCACAATAAATGCCTAGACTATAGGCTCCATGTCTATTATGGTGACCTCCCCTTCTCCCCAAAGCCTAAGGTACTTCCTGGCACAGTCAATGCTCAATTAAAAACCGGGAAGGAGGAACCGGGAAGGATTGGGGAAAGAGACGTGGGAGAGACATTAAAAGAGAAAGAGAGAGGTGGGGTCAGAGAAGATATTAAGAAAATGTCATAGATTTTTAAACACACAAAAATTGCCCGTGTTTCCCAGCTTTTCTTTTTTCCTTAATTTCTTCATAATATCCTCATTCTATTAAACAATTCTGAAAATCCTCACTATTCTAGCAACCTTTCTAGTCAACTTGATTATCCATTTGTTTGTCTTCAGATGTTACACTCAAGATTACACACTCAAAATTTGTCTAACCAGTAACATAATGAGATTATTTCACATGACCTAATATCTTAAGAAATGACCATAAGACATTATGACTAATTTTCTAAAAACAAATTTATGTCAGATCTGACAAATCCAAACAAAACTTAAGTCTACAACCTTGAGAAGCTAAATACTCACCCAAATTATGCTACCACTGTACTAAAAGTTTGAAAAATATTTTTGAAATTTCCTTTGGCTGCCTATCACAGCTTCATTTGTAAAAGTTTAACTTTACAAACAATATCTTAAAAAAAAACCCTTAAGTAAACTAAGGTGCATCCAAATAATAAACTATGTAGCTATTTTAAATTATATTTATAAAAAAATTTAAGAACTCATGAAAACATTACATGTTAAAGTCAAGAAAAGGAAAAACAGACAACCATAAATAAATTATCACAATTTTGTTTCAACCTATAAGAAAAAAACTGAGAAAGCAACAAAATTTAGAACTTTGAAATTAGATTAAAAAATAGTAACTGACTGAGCAGACCAAAGAAAACTGAATCCTAAGTCAGCAATGAGAAAGCAAAGACAATGATTATCATGTCAGGACCCTCAAAAATTCAGAAATTAAAAGCTCCAGCTACCAGAACATTTGCATCAGCCAAGTATATACCCTCTAGATAGAATACTGGAATACCTTATCTGAAAAAAATCTGATTACCACAAAAAGAAAAACACCTAAAAATACTGACATCAGGGAATGTGAAAAAACAGCCCTCCAGTGAAGCCTGCAGTCAAGCAAGTTCTATTCAGATGTACAGAGCTTCCAATCAATTTTAGCAGCCCACCATTACATGAGTGAATGGCCAACAATCAACAAACATTTCAGAAAAGTCTAAGTCAGAAGATAAAAATAACTAACTTAAATAATCAAGTTGAAAACAGACTATGCAGGAAAAGAAAAATCTAACAGAAACAAAACAGCCTATCATTAATATCCTTTGAGAGAGGAGGGAAAAAGATACTGCATTACTGTAGGCATGAATAATAAGATGCTACAACTAAATAATAAAGAAAAATTTTCTTGGAAATTAACAACAGAAATGAAAAGTAAGTACAATAACATTATAAGAATAAAAAATTCTCCCAGATAATGGAAAAGATGAAAAAGAGAAAAACAATAAAAAAAATTAGAAGACCATTCGAAGATATCCAATATTATCTAGAATAGAAAAGAAAGCAGAGAAAAAAGTAAAAGAAGAAAGTGTTCCATAAGTGAAGGATATGTGCTTCCAAATCGAGAAGGTGCAACTGAATGCTTGGTACAATGGATGAAAACAGACCAAGACACATAACTGTAAAATTTCAGAAAACTGGTGACAAAGCTCATACATTCACAGCCGGGGGGGGGGGCGGGGGTGGGGGGCGGCGGGGGGAAAATCTATGCATATGTGCACAAATGAATAAAAAATATTTTAAGAAAACGTTGTAGTCAACGTTTTCTCATACATACATGTTATCTATTCCCACTAGTCACTTCTCTCTTGCCATTCACTCTAATTAAATAATTACACAATTGTTTTTGTACCCAATTGAGTGGCTTTATTTTTATACCTACTAAATTTTTTCTTTTATTTTGCTTGTTAAAAAAACTTTATTCATATTGAAGTACATAAAAGGCTGTTACCTCAAGAATGTCAAAACACTGTTAAGTGTTGAAGCTGTATGATAAGCACCTAAGGGTTCATGTGTACTATTCTACTTGTTACTGGGTTTGCAAATTGTTTAATGAAAAGTAAATAAAGTTATCTTAAAGAGGCTGATGGGCTGTCTCACACTTAAGGATGAAAAAATTCTATTTGCAGCAGATATGAAAATAAATTTTAATTCTTAAATCCACTCCTTTGCCCATTCATCCTCATAAGTGAGTTCAGGCCCTAGTTCATTTTAGTCCTATAGTATGGCAACAGCTCCCTATCTGTTTCACACCCCTTTCATTCTACAGCCCATCCTGCTGCCAGTTCCTTTTCTAAATACCAGATCTGCACTTCATTCTACTGCTCAGGAACTTTCAAACAGCTTCCTATTGGCTACACAAATGTTTGCAGGTTAGTTTAAAATCAATGTCCTGCTCATCATGGCCCTATTTCCACCATTTCCTACGGACCACAATATACATAAAGAAAAAATGTTTGCCACACATATTCTTAATACACACCCTATTCCCAAATCAGTATTTCTACCAAACATATTAGTATTTAAACACACTATCAAGGCAAGAAAACCATGAAGACTGTACCCACCGAATTAAAATCTTTCATTCAGAATCCAATCAGAATGGAATACTCTATGACCTCCTCTCACATAGCCAAAAGAAACTTCAAAATAAATTTTTCAGTACACAGTATGTATATAAAATACACATTCATAACGGCTACCTTCAATGAGACTGACCCCTAGGAGTTTCTTTTTATTCTCTTCTTAAGTCTACTACAAAAAATAAAGTATACAGAAGCTAACAGTTTATGATGGCAGTTCTCATTTCTATTAAAAGAAAATAAAATGCACTGCTGCTAATGAACTAGTTCATTAAGACAACTTTTCTACCCATTGCAGTCAAGTCTAATATATTCAATGCCTATATAGACAACATAACCCAGAAAAAACTGATGACCCTTTAAAACACAACAGACATCATCACATACTTTCAAAATATTTGCAAAAGAAGAACCAAATACTTACGCAAAGTAGGATGTAAATTAAAATAAAATTATCTATATAGAACTGTGTACAGTAGAGTGGTTGTATCTGCAGACATAGCACACACACTGCATAAGGCAGTATTCTGGTGGACAGGGCTGCAAACCCAAAAGGGGAGCAGTGGTCTCTTTCCAGTCCACTAAAGTTCCCTGAGTATACAACCCAATCTAAAAGCCACTCCCAATCTTCATCCCAGTGTCATTCAATATAAGAGTCAACTATTAAGGTAAAGAAAAAAGAGTACACAATCAGTTTTCCATAAAAGAACTATGACAATATAGTATTATTCTTTGGACTGGGTCTGTGATCATACCATGGAATGGAGAAGCCAGAAATCAGACTTGTTATACAAGTTGTAGTATCAACCTCAAAGTCTCTCACATAAACCTACTCCTTTTAAGAACAAATTTTTAAAATCAATGGCAGTATCTCATTATGTTGAGTTCTTAAAGCCTCTCAGAGAATGCCTAAGATTTTTGAAGATATCTTGAGCTATCAGGGCATTACACCAATGATATCAGTGTTGTAAGTGTCATAGAGATAAACAGTATGCCACCTTCCTTACCATTTTTTTAAAGAGAACAAAAAAGTTTCCAATTCTGTTGATAAAGATTAGAGTATTATCTACAATGAGAGCATAATCTGTTGCCACTAACTTTTCTATCCTACAAACATGTATTACGACTCAAAATGAAATCACAACATACAGCAAACAATAGTTTTACTCGGCATTTGTTAGTATAATAGGCTATAAATTCACATGCTTGCAAAAGTGGAGATAAAACAACAATCAGCAAATTTGTAAGTCACCAGGAAGCTGAAGGTTTGGAAAAAAGGTAGCTATTTCCACTTTAATCTTGTCCCTTAAGTAGTGGCATGGGAGCAGACTCAAGAACAAAAAATGAGAGCAACCAAGGATAATTTACTAAAATTCACCTTAAAAAGATTGAATCTGCCATCTTGGATCTCTGCACCTGGTGTAACTTCCATAGTACAGTCTTCGGCCTAAGTTAAATAACATATTCCCCATTAAGATACCACATAATATTTAATTAATAGGCCATATAAAGACAAACTAGCTGTGGCTAGTCTGTGATTTGAAAGTAAGAACATCAGATAATCATTAAATACGAAACTCTAAAAGGGAGGGAAGGGAAAAACAAACATGGTAAACAAAATGGAATTTTTAAACTATCATAGCATTTAACCACTTTTATAGGGAAGCGATTTATTTGGGGAGTAAAAGTGGGACGGTAGACAAGCCAAGGGTATTCCGGAGTATTTATTAATTACCGTAATTTTATTTGTCGTAGAGGTTACTGGTATAACTTCAAGTCCCATTCGTATCCTCTTTTGTTTTTCACAGTAAGCTTTCCAGGTATCTTCATTAAATCCATAATTAAAATAATCAGAAAGATCAGCACCTAAAGATAAAACACAACTTTGGTGTACAAATATTTCAGCTCTATTTTTATGCAGCATCAAAAATATACTAAACTATAAAAATATAAATTTAGAGTTCTATCAGTTATCACTCTATCATTTATGGTGGCAAAAAGACTATAACATTTTTGATCAAATTATTCCCTTTACAAACGCCATTATAATAAACAATAAGTCTACATTTTAAGTAATACAAGGCCACCAGTAAGATTTAATAATCCAAGTCATTATTACTCATCATTTGCTTAAGACAATTAAAATTATAATGAAAAAATAAAATTCTAAATTGATGTTCAAAAAAATTTTCTGATGACTTCACACTGAAAATATTGAAATTAATATAATCCACAATAATCTTACCAGGTTTACGCCATGGTTTATCTTCAAAAGAATCCAAATCTACCTCTAAGAGTGGAACTCCATTAATGCTTCCAGGTGCATCAAGGTCTACTCCTTTGACTTTTGTCCCTGTTTTATAAAATTACAAAATGAAGGAGCTACACTTGCAAGAAGCTGGGCGATACCATAGACAAACAGAAAATATAAACACCTTTTTACTATTCCTGGCACATATACACACACAAACAGAAAACAAACATCTTTTTACTATTCCTGGCAAAAAACCTGGCAAGGGTTCCAAACAAAGCAGAGACTAAAATACGTGCTACTGGACTCTTTCCAGAAAAACTTTACCAGTCTCTGTGATGTACGGTCAAAAATTACTCTTTAAAAAGAGCTATTATCACCTTGGCCGGGCGCAGTGGCTCACACATGGAATCCCAACACTCTGGGAGGCCAAGGCAGGTAGATCACTTAAGCTCGAAAGTTCAAGACCAGCCTGAACAACATGGTGAGACCTGGTCTCTACATAAAAATACAAAAATTGGCCAAGCATGGTGGTGCACGCCCGCAGTCCCAGCTACTTGAGAAGGTGAAGTGGGAGGATGGTTTGAGCCCAGGAGACGGAGGTTGCAGTGAACTAAGATTGCGCCACTGTACTCCAGCCTGGGTGACAGAGCCAGACTCTGTCCCCGACTAAAAAAAAAAGCTATTAAGACCTATTTAAGATATGTGCCTTATTTCCCTATTGATGCAACAGAAAATACAAATTTTACCTGTAGTTCCATAAACTCTTCCCCCTGTCTTGATGTTAAGATTTACAGGTGCTGTACCATAACTCCTAAAAACAAACAAACAAAAAAAACAGAAATTATCCTGAAAAGCTTAAACAAAACAGTAATATATTCCATTTGTACAAACAAATTATACAATCACGTAGTAAATGGATAGTGTGACACACATTTTATTTCTATCTTTATTTTTTAAATTTTGTATAGATGAGATCTCATACCATGTTGTCCAGGCTGGTCTCGAACTCCAGAGCTCAAGCAATCCTCCCACCTTGGCTTCCCAAAATGCTGAGATTACAAGAGTGAGCCACCGTGCCCAGCTAACACATATTTTAAAAAACATTTTAAACTGATTTGTAAAGTCACTTGCTCAATAAAAGGCAAAAACAGTAAAAAAAAAAAAAAAAAAGCCTGACTTGTTTCCATTTCAAAAACCTTTTTGCCAATAACTCAACATTCTACTGTAACAAACTTCACAAGAAATAAGGCTAAGAAGGGAAAAATAGTTTACACCCCTTGTCTTCATTTCCTTGCCTCCCAGTTATTAAATATACAGCACTCTTAAGCATAAGTAAAATTCCTCCAACTTGTTGTCAAATCTAGTGGCCTTTCAGTTCTTCCTGCATTTGATATTGTTAATAAATCCTTTTTCAACTATTCATGGAGTACTCAGTCCATAACAGAAATTTATTGACAAGAAATTCAAAAATAAGTCTAGCATGAAAGCAGAACAGTGTTTGCCGTTGGTGGGTGGTTAATGACCAAGAGGCAAAATGAGAGAAACTTCTAGGATGCCAATTATGTTTCATATCTTGATCTGGCTGTAGTTACATCAATGTATATATTTGAAAAAATATTAAGCTGCACCTTTTTAGATGTAATATAACACAGAGTGATAAAGAAAAAAATATCTGAAGTTGGACCAACCCACATTCAAATGTTTTGTCAATTGCTAGTTGTGTAATCTTGGCCAAAACACCTAAGACTTGCATACAATTATTTGAATAATTCATTGCATTTTTACTTGTATAAATGAGCCTTGTATACATTTTCTGTAATATGGGGTTACAGACAGTTCTTTACTTCTTTATATAATGGATTCTTATATATGAGTAGTATTATCAAATATACTAATTAAAAGAGACTTTTCTGTTACTAGGGAAGTTAGAAGAAAATGGGAATGGGCAAAGAAGGACCAACTCCCACTGAACAAAAACATATCAGTAAGACGGCCGGGCACGGCGGCTCACGCCTGTAATCCCAGCACTTTGGGAGGCCGAGGCGGGTGGATCACGAGGTCAGGAGATCAAGACCATCCTGGCTAACACCATGAAACCCCGTCTCCACTAAAAAATAGAAAAAAATTAGCCAGGCATGGGGGTGGGTGCCTGTAATCCCAGCTACTCAGGAGGCTGAAGCATGAGAATGGCGTGAACCCAGGAGGCGGAGCTTGCAGTGAGATCGCGCCACTGCACTCCAGCCTGGGCGAAAGAGCGAGACTCTATCTCAAAAAAAAAAAAGATATCAGTAAGACCTCAAGTCACAGATGTTTTCAATGATATATTTCTCACATTATATTCATGTTATATATTTGGTTCTTTTCTCTCAGAACTTCAGCCATCTGGACTTCAGATTCACTGCTTTGGGTCTAATAATAATTACTTCCATCTTTTGTCTCTGATGTACTACATTTAAGACTTAGGTTTAGTTACGTTTGCACTGTCATTTTTCTTTTTTACTTAAAAAAGAAAAATGTAAATTCAATAAAATGTCTAATTGTATCAAATAACTGTAGCTCCACAGCTAGAAATGCAAAAATTACAAAGTGGACCAAATATTACTGTCAAGCAGTACTATCGTCACCAACTTGAAATAATCATTTTATAGGCTGATTAATTCATGTAATGCTTACTGAGCACCAAACCATGTCAAGTATGGTTCTAGGCTGAGGAAAAAGTATGAGGAGCTGGACAATTACGGTTCCTGCCTTCACGATGTTTACATTTTAACAATCCAAATTCAGAAAAAGTGACTTAGCAGTATCTACATATGATGTACATGATTTTTCTACAAATGTACAAAAATCAAGGATTTTCTCTAAACTGTTCTCTTACAGGACCGTATAGAATAAAACAGTATTTTTATAAAAGGCTTAGCCACAAGTGTTCAATAAATGAGCTTCTTCGCTTTCCACCTAGCTACTTTCTATTCCCCATTCTGCCTTTTAAAACATCATTTTTCTTTTTTAAGCCACAAGCCTTTGTAGAGAAGCCTGTGTAGAGAAGCTTAGTGGTATGAAAAATTGCAAAGGCAAATTTGATATAATGTCCAATAGATCCCTATGAAGTCTCAGACCACTCTAAAGGCTAGATCCTATACTTGGACTTTCTATAGGAACTCCAAAATAAACATGTCAAATGAATCTATTTTGTGGGAGGTGGGAGCAGTAGCACCCACCTGTACCCAATTAACTGCTCTAGAAATCTTTAAGTCACTGAGCCCTTTACCTCCTCCTCCATCCACAACCAACCAGTTACCCATGTTATTTGTTTCTATTTATTCTTTGAGACAGGATCTTACTATATTGCCCAGGCTGGCCTGAAACTCCAAGGCTCAAGCAATCCTCCTACCTCAGCCTCCCAAGTCCATGGGACTACAGGTGTATACCACATGCCTGACTATATTTCTGTTTCTCTAATACTCAAATGTACTATTTTCCCATTCATCTCTCTACTACTGCTGCCTTAGTCTAGATTATCATCTCACCTGGACAACTACTTCACATCTATTAGTCAATGTCTCTCCATCTAACCCATCTCAACTACTGATGCTAGAGTTATCTTTTCAAATGATATGACCTGTCTAAAAACCTAATTAGGGGTGTCTAAGGGAGAGAATAGAGTCATGAGTCCTTAGTTTCTGTTTCTGGTTAGGCCAGTAAAGCCCCTTTATCACCCCTCTTTTCCACTTATCACTGGAGACAGAAACTAAAAACCATGGCTTTGGGCAGCTAAAAGACTAAAACAAAGCAAAACAGAACAACAACAGCAACAAAATAAGGTGCACTGGACAAGCCTGCAAGGTCTACAAAGACATAGCAAAAGCATCCTAACTCCTTCCATAAGTGATTTCAACCGTCTCTTTTCGTCTACCTTATCGTCCAGCCATGTACTTCCTCCAAGGCATGCATCTAATACATTTATTGTTAGGCAGTGTCCTCCACCTAAAAACCACTGTCTCCCATCTCAAAAATTATTCAAACAAGTTCAAATGTTACCTCTGGGATCTTCTCTTCAACACCTGTAGGCTTTTAGCAACTCTCCTCTCAAACCTTTCGAATCACTTTGTACATGTTTCTATTCTAGCACTTATGTTGCACTGAAAATATTTACTCACATGTCTGGCATCCTCACTACCTCTGGAAAATAATAACTTCCTGTATTCTCATCAATTAATACATTCACAGATAAAAAATTACTGCTTTCATGTAACTTTATCTAATTTGTTAACTCCACGAAATTTCATGGTGATTTTACCAAGGGTTCTTTTGTAGCATGGTAAATGTAAAAAAAATAATAATAATGGAATGATCACAGATGGTTTGATAAAGGCACATTATCTTTGCTACTTAACACAGTGCCAGATAAATTATGTCTTTAAAAATTATTTATTGAGTACATAAATGGATCAATCTCACAGAGATAGGTAACAAACTACTTTCCAAGATAAATTATTCCTACTTTAAGAGTTGCTTTTCTTCATACCTTACTTACATATAAAATGAACTTGTAACAAAGGTATGTTACCCAAAAAAAAAAAAAAAAAAAAAATGCTATTTTGTATTTCCTAACAATTTACAATAAATCAATTCAGTCCTTGGACACAGTTTGTTCTTTAAATTTGCTTCTGAAAACGCTGTGCATAAGTAAATGTTTATCAAATTTCATTTTCTCACTGACTTTGTTTTCAAGGGATATACCTTGAAATATAGAGGTTAAACAACTTTACACTCTTCACAAATGCCTGTATTTTACTTTCGAAATGCATAAAATGAATAAAAAATAAATCAACTGATAAATGGGTAAACGCATAGAGGGATATGAGTTCAAGCAAACAAAGCAAAATGTAGATTGTATAATCTAGGTGATGGGTAAATGAGCATTCACGTGTCAATTCCTTCAACTTTTGTGAGCATTTGAAAATTTTCATAATCAAATGTCTAAGGGGGAAAACCCTCAGAGACAACTGTAACTAAATAACATTCAGTTTATTTAGTCAATAACCATTTACTGCACACTTAACTGTATTTAAGGCAATGTGAGGAAGAGAAAACTTCATAAATCACAGTTTCTTGTTTTTTTGAAGAGTTTTGAATACAATGGTTTCTACTCTATAGAAATCTAAAGTGTCTAAAGGTAATAAATATGTATAAACATAATTACAATGCATAAAACTGAAAATTGCTATAAGAAATAAAGTTTAGTAAGGTACTATGGAAGTCCACGTATATTTAATATTTGAGTGCAATTTCTACCAAAAAAAGGTCCCATCCATAATCCAAAAAAATTGTCATTTGCTTCAAGTTGTTCTATAACTTGCAAATACAAATAATTTTACATAACATTTAATGAACATGCAATTATTACAATTTTATGTGTTCCTTTTGCATCATGCAGATAGTAAAGGCCTACTAGTACTACAGTATAAGCCCAACTTTCTCATTAAGTAATTATTTACTTTCCCAAATGAGAATGAGGAGCACATTTAGAATATCCACCCCTAACATGAAAAATCAGCCTCTTTACTCTGTTCCCTAAAAAGGTGCTAGGATTTTAAAATTACACGGGTAGTCATTATTATAATACAAAACTGACTATGACAATAACTGAATTGGCTTTAAGCTTCCTGAAATGACTTCTGAAAACAAATGACTCTACTAATAAAATATTTAACAATATTTTTGTATATACTGGTTGATTCCAGATGAGGTTGCTTAATGAACTATAGCGAAATTAATGTATTTTATGTTTCCAATGCATAAGCTATAATAACCACATTATACAGCCAATTTGAAAAACAAAACACATTGACTCTTGAAAAACAAAACACATTGACTCTTATTCTCCTATCGTAACTAAATCACAATTCGTACTTCAATGTATTTCCCTTCCAATCTTTCTGTAAGATTCTTTATGCGCTCAATGAGTCAATGACAGTCCATTTACTTGGTCCAGTTTATAGAATACAAAATTGGAGACAAACATTGGCCTAAAAGGCCTAAGGGAGAATTAGAAACCTGAAAACACTATTAAGAACAAAAAGAAATACTTTTGATATTGTTTTTATTAGACAAAAAAATTAAAAACCTAAACTCAGGTCTGGATAATAAAGTGAAATAATAATAAGTACAGATACAAATTACAATTTAAGGATTTCTAATTCTAATCAAAGAATTTATAGTACTTTTTTTTTTTCTTTTTCTCGAGACAGAGTCTCACTCTGTTACCCAGGCTGGAGTACAGTGGCTCGATCTGGGTTCACCGCAACCTCCACCTCCCAGGTTCAAGTGATTCTCCTGCCTTAGTCTCTGGAGTAGCTGGGATTACAGGTGCCCACCACCATGCCTGGCTAATTTTTGTATTTTTAGTAGAGATAAGGTTTCACCATGCTGGTCAGGCTGGTCTTGAACTCCTGACCTCAGGTGATTCACCCGCCTCGGCCTCCCAAAGTCCTGGGATTACAGGCATGAACCTCTATGCCTGGCCTAGCACTCAATTCTTTTATAAAAACACTTTAAATTCAGCATCAAAAACTGCTGCTTCTATGTACCTTCGCCTAATCAATTAACTGTATTTTAGCAAAGAAGTATCTTCATGATGAAACTTTAACAAGTTCTTTTATGTTAAAATAGAAAAATGTAAAAACAATGGACTCAACCACTGAGAGTTTGATATAGGCACACTCTCCTTACTATATAGCATTTACACAATTGTTACTTACTAAAAAATAGCTTACCCATACTGTGGTGCTCCCGTTTTAATGTCTCCTATAGTGACATGAACATCATCTTCATCATCATCGCTGTCACTATCACTATCATCTTCGGTCTCAGTCACTTTCTACATGAACATAAACAAATTATAAAATACATTCAGTAATCCATTTCAACATCTAATACTAATAACTAAAAAAAGTAACCACCCTGTTTTTTTTTTTCTTTCTTCTGTCTTGAGACAGACTCTCACTTTGTCGCCCCGGCTTGAGTGCAGTGGCATGATCTCAGCTCACTGCAACCTCCACCTCCCAGGTTCAAGCAATTCTCCGGCCTCAGCCTCTAGAGTAGCTAGGATTACAGGTGCCCGCCACCATGCCCAACTAATTTTTGTATTTTTAGCAGAGACAGGGTTTCACCATGTTGGCCAGGCTGGCCTTGAACTCCTGACCTCAGGTGATCCATCCACCTTGGCCTCCCAAAGTGCTGGAATTACAGGCGTGAGCCACCATGCCCGGCCCCACTCTGTATTTTTTTGAGATACAATTTAAAAGTTACAAGCTTATAATGCTGCCACCTATTTCAACTCATAATTTTGATGTTCTACACGATAAAAAGGATAAGACTATGAATAAAGAAATGAAATCTTTTTGGCATCATCTCCTTGTGGTAAACAACACCTCATTTTTTTTAACTATCATATCTGCCCCTCTTGCAAAAAGATCTAAAGCAACTTACTAAGATACCTACAAGATAAAATTATAAAAAATAAGTATTTGAGAAGTCTTGGCAAAAAAGAATCTAAGAGGAAAACAATTTTAAGATTCACAGTGTCACAAATACAATGTACCAAATCAATTAAAGAATTAAAAAAAAAAAAACCCCAAAGCATAAGAAATACCAAATAGTTAAGTAGAAGCTCAGTTATTCTTGATATTCTTGTATACCTAGAAGAGGCCCTACATGCAAATTCTATATTTGTGAAGATTTTACTTTGGCTCTTAAAGGCTATTTTGTGCTTAATCACATCATAGTAAATAAGTAGATCACATAGGCAAAATACTTTTTTGTATACAACTTCAAACTTCCAGAACAATAACTTCCTTCCTTTTATAGGATTAAAATGCACAAATATTCATAAGACCAATGATATGTTCACCTCACAAAGTATCAATGGCATGCAGGCATGCAGTCAGGGACTGTCACATACATTAAAAAGCAACGTTAAAAAATCATAACAGTGAAAGGCTGTGGGCTCAAAACTTGCTCTGAAAACCAGGCTCACTATATTCAGTAGATTTATAACCATTCAATTCCTTGAAAGCAATAAACATCAAGCCTTTGCACATACTATTTTCCTCTGAAGTCTTTCTACTATTTCTTTTCCTCATTTTAATTCCTATATATGTTTTTGATGGCACCAGATGAAGTAGGAGATGTAAGAAAGGGCCAGATAACACCTGATACTGAAGGTAACGTAAAATGCCAGCTTGCTTTCTATGTAAACTGTGAAGCTATTGATAAAGATTTGTATCAGTAACTGGATTTCAAAGCCTTATGTTACCGGTTTTGGTACACCATTTTCAGCAGTTTCATCTTCAATTCCAGATGGAGGATTAGCACTACAAACAACAAAAGTAAGTATACATGTCAGGCATTACTTTTCGGAAGTACAGATAGATTATATTAGTATTTCTAAGCTTTAGTAAAGCTCCTAAAATTATTGTCTCCACTGGAGACAGTAATGGTAAAATCTGACTGTCTTATTCCGTTATTTCTAGTAACTTGCATAAGACAAGTACTCAACATTGTAAGCAGAATGCAAATGCCAGGCTGGGCGTGGAGGCTCATGCCTGTAATCCCAGCACTTTGAGAGGCTGAGGTGGGTGGATCACGAGGTCAGGAATTCAAGACCAGCCTGGCCAAGATGGTAAAACCCCGTCTCTACTAAAAATACAAAAAAAAAAAAATTAGCCAGGCATGGTGGCGGGCGCCTGTAATCCCAGCTACTCGGAAGGCTGAAGCAGACAATTGCTTGAACCCAGGAGATAGAGGTTGCAGTGAGGCTGCAGTGATCATGCCACTGCACTCTAGCCTGGGCGACAGCGTGAGACGCCGTCTCAAAAAAAAAAAAAAAGAATGCAAATGCCTTCACAGTTTATTAATGATTTATAATTTGATGGTGGGCTATAATTCAAGCTTTTTACACATTTTAAAAATATATGACAAACTTAATCAATTTTAATTATCCTAAATCAATTTGATCTTTACAGTGGCATTTTATAGCACAATCACCAAATAAAGCAAAATGAAAGATAAAAAGTCAAAACATAACTGTTATATTTTCATTGTTCTACTGCTTGCTTCAAGAAAACAAATATGCAGCTATAATTGTTCAGTACATTTACCTCCTGCTGAAATAAGCTTCTAGGTAGCCAGAAGCAAGTCCCATTTGCTTTCTATGTCACAAAACAGTATCCCTTCTTTAGTCAAAACTTGGATAGATATAACACAATTGGAGACTGCAATGCAATGTTTAAGAAAAACAGAGGCTTCAGCAATGAGCCAGTCAGTAGGAAACGGGCAAATTCTAATAGGAACTTTGGTAGAGCAATGCAATGATGTACCAAGCCAGATAGCAGTAGGTTGGGCAGAGTACCTTTCTTCAATAGGCCTACTCTTTTGGAAGTTTTAATTTTCTATCACCATTAAAATGTTAGAAACATGATAAAATTTTAAGCTTTTTCTAGAAAAATAACACTGTAAAGGAAGTTGTTTTTTCCCCCATAGGATGAAATCAACTCAACGGCTCCCCAAATGAAGTTGCAGAAAGGAATATAAAGCTTTGTTGACAGTGACACTCAGGGAAGGTAGAAGGTTCCCTCCAATAAATTTTAGCAAGTTGTGTATTGCGGAATTAAAATTAAAGAATGTTTGATTAGAAAGTAAGCTTTTAAAATTGTAACCAATAAAAATAAAAATTAATGGGATAAAGATTATCATATAGAAAAGTATATTTGATTGTAAAACTATACCTGTAATTAATTTCTTGACCAACTGAAGGAATGGGTACAAAGAAATATTCAATCACTTTCATAACATAAATTAAAACTAATCTCAACTTTGTGGTTGAGATCAGAATTAGGAACTGAGTTGACTACATAAATTTTAAAATGAAATAACATTTCAGATAATATACCAATGAGTGAAAAGACTATAGGGGATTTTTTGGGTAAGGAAGCTGAACTGTAGTTTCAGCTCCTCCTAAGCTATTTCTACTTCCATTTCTCACTTTTTCCCTCTATCCATTTTTTGTTGTAACAGCTTTGAGATGCAATTCACATATTATACAATCTACCCATTCAAACAGGACAACTGAGTTTTAATATGGTCACATAGTCCAACCATCACAACTATCTAATTCCAGAATGTATGCATCACTCCCAAAAGGAACTTTGTATACATTAGCAATCACTCACCCAACTCTTAGTAACCACTAATCTGTCTCTACGGACTGACTTCTTTAGCTTCCACATTTGTAAGGTTCATCCGTGTTGTAACATCTACCAGTACTTCATTTTATTGTCCTTGCCAAATAATATTCCGCTGTATGGATATAACACATTTAATCTATCCATTCATCAGTTGATGCAGCTGCGAGGTTTTCTTTTTCCACTTTCTATTAAGAATAATGCTGCTATGAATATTCACGTACAAGTTTTTGTGTGAATATGTTTTCATTCCTCTAAGGTGGAGGACTCACATGGTAACTCCATGTTTCACCATTTGAGAAAATGGCCAGGCTGTTCTTCAAAGCAGCTGCACCATTTTACAATCCCACCAGAAGTGTATGAGGGTTTTATTTCCCCATATCCTCACTAACACCTGTTTTATCTTTTCGATTGCAGCTTACTCGGTATGAAGTTGTATATCTTCCACTTTTTAAACCCAAATATTCCTTAAAATCTTCTAACTACCTCTCCCTCCATTACAGACACTAATGCATGTGGTCAGGGTAAAGCCGACATCTCCATGTACTTCTTTGCATGGCTTGCTTTTTGAAATCTGGGGTAAAATTCTGACTCCCTGTATATGTTCTATAAATGAACACTTACATCTTTCTTACAATCTAACAAAGAAATCAACCTTATAACAAATCAGCTAATTACATTTTGAATGCAAACAATACATAGCATTGAAATTACAACCAAACTGCCATTATATCATCAAAAATGTTAATAAACTGGAAAAGCAGTAGTTTGGAGTGTTCCTGATTTACTTAAAAACATTTTCAATTAAGTTAAAATATTTTTATCAGTAGCTTAATGATTATTCTGTATACTTCACTACTGAATTCACTTAAGAGTAACAAGTTACTTAACAGTGTAAAATCAGTCCAATCCTAAGTTCAAAAACTTTGTCCTTTAAACTACCAACAAATAGAATTGGCATAAGATTAGGTCCTGAAACTGGAATAATCCTTAAAGGATTCAATGTCCTCCAAAATGTTGTAAGTCAGTGTTGTAATGAAGCCAATGATTGTAAGAAAATAATTTTGACAACTGACAGAACCATTGTATCACACAACCTGTGTAATAGCCATCAACAGAAAATTTCACTAACCTGGCATTTTCTTCTTCTGGCCTTTCAACTTCATTTTCATCTACCAAGTAAAATAAACAAATAAATAAATAAGCAAACAAAATAAAGAAACCACTCTTAAAGAAACTAGTATTATGAAAATCTGAAGTGATCATCACAAGCACTAACCTAGGTCCTTTGCCAAATCACTGTGCACATGCACGTCCCATGGGCCTATAAGCACATCCAAAGTTAGATCACCTTATAATTACTTAACAAGATACGTATTTTATGGAAAAAAAAATCAGACTTTACTGCTATAAAAATAAGCTTAAATTTAAGAGGTAATGAAGATTTCCAGATCTTTGCAAAAGAAATCCTACACATTCACATTTCAAAGAGTAGTAACTAATGCTAAATCTTGCCACCAAACGATTTTTTTTTACGAGTTTATCAAAGTCACATCATCAAGGACCTGCATGGTGCCCAAAGTGCACTTTTACTATTCTATTCTAAAGACAATCAAGAATATATGTTTTAGGCAAGGAACAAACATTAACTTTCAAATCTGGTGTTAACAAGCAAGAAGGGATTGTGACTTAAAGTTAAAAACCAGATGTCAAACAAGTACCCTTCTAGAGAGAAGTACATGATGCATTAAATTTATTTTGAGAAAAACAAATACATGAGATGACACTGAAAACCATAAGCCGAAGGGTCATGAGATACCTCCATGATGTAGGTTAAACGGCAGTCTCTTAAAAAAGAATAACTTCACCTTAATACAGGAGACATTCAGGGTTTTCTTTATGGGCCATCTTTCTCTCTCTCTCTCTCTTAATTAATTATTTTTAAAGCACGACTTTCAGACAAGGAGGTACCCTTGCAGGTGCATTCCATACAAACTGACCATCAAGAAACAAGACGTTAGTTGTACAGCATTAACTTTATTTAGCTATTATTACAGAATGACTGTTTCTGAAAGAAGGGACAGGAAGGGCACCCTAAGGCCACAGGGCAAAAACAGACACAAAAAAACACCACCTCAGAATCGACAGAAAAAAACAAGGGTAAAGAGCGCAGCAGCTAGGCGATCGAGACGCCTCGGGGAAAGCACAGCGAAGCCGGGGGCCAGGACCGGTCACAGCCCCCCAGCCCGGCCCGGCCGCCACAGGGGTGGATGCGCATGGTGGGCGTGGGCCAGGCGGGAGACCGCCGCGGGGACTGGGGGCACGCGCACGCCGCGCTCGGCCTAAGTCAGGCCGGACAGGACTCCCAACCAGAGGCCCGAAGCGGCGGCGCGAGAGGCCAGGGACGCCGGCCGTTTGAGGGCCAAGAGGGGAGGCCTGAGAGAACCCGAGAGACAGAGACAGGAAGTTTCGTACCGCCATAGAGCCACTCTTCCTCCTCATCCCCTCCGGTCCCGCCGCTCAGCTCCGACACTAGGCGCTCGACCTCGCCGGCCGACATGGCCGCCCCGAGCGCAACTTAAACGCGGCGATCAACAGCCCCCTCCAACCCCTTCCCCAGCCTCGCAGCCCCGAGGCGCGAGAAGGGCGCGAACCCGCCGGCGAACGAAAGAAGAAAGCTCGAGACTCAAATCCCAGGAAGGCGACGGCAGCGGCGGCAAAGATGAAGCCTCCAGCGCAGGTCCGTCTGCGCATGCGCAGGAGACCCAAGCGGCGCGGCGCGTATAGGTGGCTTCGCTTCCGCGGCGGCCACCTGGGCCTGGTTGCGCCTGCGCGCTGAGGTGGGCCCCGCCCCTCTAGGATCCCGGTTTGCTATTTTGCGTGGCTTCCTCCCGTGGCGTCCTGAGTCGGCCAGGGTTCCCCGCCCCCACCCTTCTTTTTAATAACCCGTATTGCCATTGCTGGCGAGTACACCATTGTTCCCTTCTACTCTTCGTGCTCTTTCTTCTCAACTTTTTATTTGTTTTTTAATCTTCAGAAAGGCCTTCTTTTATTCTTTAATCAGCCTTGATACAGAATCATTACCTGTCACTCCCTTTCCTCACTGAATAGAGATGAAATCACAATCAGTACTATTTCTCGAAAAATTAATTTTCACAGCCAACAAAAGCAAAACTAATAGATGAAGAATGCACTCTCCTTGTTAAAAACCATAAATTACTGTCAAGGTCAAAGACCGCCTCATTCCCCTACCCTTCTCTCCGGAGGTAGCCCTTGCTACAGATGCGTATCCTGTTTGGAGTTCATTCCGAAATTTCCTATACACTTGCTTCGTGTGTTGTGCTGTTTTGGTGGGAGAACCTGAGATTGACAAGTCTTAAATAGTACAGTACAGTATAGTATCATCCTTCGACTTCCTTTTTTTTCTTTTTTTTTAGCATCCGTGTCTTGGAGCTCTTTTTCATTTTAGTATGAATCAAACTATATCTATTTTAAGTGCTTCATAAAATTGCATAGTATGGCTATCACAGAGTGAATATGGCTATTTCTCCATTGATGTACACCCAGATTGCTTTCGACTTTACACTTTTAAGTACAACAAAAAGTGACAATGAAGATCCACACGGCTCCTTGCAGATTTGTCTGTTTCTCGAAGATAGATCATAAAGTATGTACAGTTTTTATTTTAATAGGTAAACCAAATGTTCAGGCCGCTTCTGAAAGCACATCTTCCAGTGAAAAGATGACATACCATGGTTCAAACTGGAGCTCTAGGTTTTTTGTTTGTTTGTTTGTTTGTTTATTTGAGGCGGAGTCTCACTCTGTTGCCCAGCTGGAGTACAGTGGTGCGATCTCTGCTCACTGCAACCTCCACCTCCTGGGCTCAAGCGATTCTTCTGCCTCAGCCTCCCAAGTAGCTGGGATTACAGGCACTCACCACCATGCCCAGCCAATTTTTGTATTTATAGTAGAGAGGGGGTTTCACCATTTTGGCCAGGCTGGTTTTGAACTCCTGACCTCAGGTGATCTGCCCACCTTGGTCTCCCAAAGTGCTGGGCTTACAGGCATGAGCCACCACGCCCGGCCTATTTTTTTGTTTTGTTTTGTTTTGTTTTGTTTTGTTTAAAAAACAGTCTTACTCTGTAACCCAGGCTGAAATGCAGTGGCAGGGTCACTGTTCACTGCAGTCTCTACCTCCCGGACTCAAACAGTCCTCCCACTTCAGCCTCCTGAGTACCTGGGACTACAGACAAGCAGGTGCCACCACACCTGGCTAATTTTTTATTTTTTATAGAGACAATGTCTCACCATGTTGCCTAGGCTGGTCTGGAACTCGTGGTCTCTAGCAATCCTTCCACCTAGGCCTCCCAAAGTGCTGGGATTACATGTATGAGCCACCAGGCCTGGCCTCAGTTCTTCATTATACCTAGCAGGTTGTATAGTCAGGCAATCAACCTTTCTATGCTTCAGTTTTCTCATCTATAAAATGGAAAGGCCAAGTTAGATGATCTCTGAGGTCTCTTTCATTTATGAAGTTTACAAACAGGGCATTCGCTTGTCAACAGAGAGAAATCCATTTTAATTGAACAACTAAATGAGTTTTCTTGCTCCTTGATGAATAAATATTGTTTTATCATTTATTTATTTAGCAATTACAGAACATCTGCTCTGTTTAAGAACTTGGAAAATGAAGACATGAGTGAAACAGTCCCAGCCCTTAAAGAACTCTGAAGTTATTGAGAAAGACAGAGGGGCAGTAAACAACTCTCCTACAAGAGAAGAGGTGAATGTGTTGTAATAGAAGCACAAATGAAGGGTTTACGCCCAACCAATATCTCACATTATTTAAACAAACCATGTGGTTTTAATCTTTCTTACCTTTGAACACACTTCTACCAGCTATTCCCAGCTCCCTTATCTTTTTATGATAATCTCTTGCATCCTTCTAAACTCTCTGGGGGTATAATCACCTTTGTGAAATCTTTCCTGAATCCCATTTTATCTCTTCCCATTTGTTTTGCCAGGAACTCTTCCAGCTATGTAGATTCAACAGTGAATAAAACAAAGTTCTTTCTTTTGTGGAGCTTTGATTCTAATAAGAGAGTCAGATAATAAACATATGAACGTATGATATGTCATGATAAGAATTGTGAAAAGAGTAAGCAATATAAAATGAAGTGATGGGGTGCAATTTTATATGGAGTGGTCAGGGAAAGCTACTCTGATGAAGTGATATAAGAGACTTGAATGGAGACAGGAGGTGAGTCCCGTGGATTTCGGGGTGACAGACTATCAAACAGAGGAATAAGAAGTGCAAAGGCCCTGAGGTAGAAGCATACTTGACATGTTCAAGAAACTCAAAATGTAGCTAAAGTATAGTGAGTGAGAGAGAATGCAGATGAGGTCAGATGTATTTGGGGGGTGAGTGGGACAGAGCAACTCACTCCTTCTAGACACCATGCTGCTTCTATGCCATGTGCCTATCACACTGTATAGTAATTATTTGACTATATTTCTGTTTGCCTCAGGCTCTTCGCTAGACCAAGTCCACCTCCAAACAGGGCATCCCATAGCCATCACTTCAATTCCTAGTATAGTGCTTAACGCTGAGTAAATCTTCTTGGTCCCTGTTGAAAGTAATAGAATGAAGTCTTATAGACTGTTCATGAGTATCGTAAGGCAATCACTCACAGTCCTGTCTATTGATCGTTCTATTTATTTAATTGGTTTCATGAGAAAACCAATTGCCTTTTGTTAAGGGATCTTTTTCTGTTTTCAGCTGCCTTTCAAGGCATTGCTTAAACATAACTGAAGAAATGATGAACAATACTAGAATAGCTTTTGTGGTGGAGGTAGCATTTGAGCTAAGCTTTGAAAATGAAGATTTCCACAAGCAAGGAAGCACATAAATCACTAATAACTACTCTGAAAAGACCTCTTCCTCCTTGCTTCTAAGCTGAGTTTCTTGCCTGAATATGCTTTCTTAGTTAAAGGTATCTTTCTCTCCCTGCTCACCAGGGAAGACATCAAAGGTAGGTAGTTTGAAGATATTATATATTCCTCCTTCCATTTCTTATATTATGACCTTATCAAACTACAGTGCTCCATATATTCTATTTGTTTTCCATTTTATTGTTGTTTTGTGGTCTGTTGGTTTCTGGCAAAAAAAATTAAAAGATAAGTTTTAATATACTTATCTCTGAGAAGTACTGAGAGTGTTTAGTAGATGATGATGAGTTAAATGATGACAAGAATTGGAGATCAAATAAAAATGCCTTGCTCACTATCCAGTATATATAGCAAGTACACATAAATGTGTTTGGCATGCATATGATGTTTATGCCCAACTGTGCTCTTTGCTGTCACATAAATTTCAATGTTCTTAAATTCTCAATGTTCTTAAGTTTCCTCAGCAGTAAGTTGATACATTAAAATAACATTTGTACCAATATTGGGGAAGAATAACAAAGCTAAATTGAGGTTTCAAATGTCAAAGCATCTAGCCAGGCACGGTGGCTCACGCCTGTAATCCCAGCACTTTGGGAGGCCGAGGCAGGCGGATCACCTGAGGTCAGGAGTTCAAGACCAGCCTGCTCAACATAGTGAAACATTGTTTCTACTAAAAACACAAAAATTAGCTGGGCATTGTGACACGCACCTGTGATTCCAACTACTCAGGAGGCTGAGGCAGAAGAATCGCTTGAACCCAGGAGGAGGAGGTTGCAGTGAGCCAAGATCACATCATTGCACTCCAGCCTGGGCGACAGAGCAAGACTCCGTCTCAAAAAAAAAAAAAAAGTCAAAGCATTTGACAAGTTATTGACAAGCAGGTAACATGTTGTTTAGGACTTTTCTTCTTTGAACAAGCAAAGTAATTGTACGTGTGTAGAGCTTTCCTTCCTCTTTATGTACTTCCATGATAAATTAAACCCCAATTAGCCATCTTCCTCTACATCCTGACATCTTTTAACAATAAACTTTACCTAGTCCTAAGTTTAGCTCATCAAAAAAGAAAAAATAAATTTTCTATTGCTAGTTGTTTCTGGAAAATTGTATTATTTCCTATTCATGTCTGTGCTGTCAGAAAACTTCGCATACTCTTTTTAAAGGTGAGAACAAAATCGTTTTATTTCTGTATTTGCCAGGTCCTCTCTTACTACATCAAGTACATGGAAAGTTCTTAAGCTAAGAACTGATCATGCCTATGGATGACCTAGAAATGAGGTGAAGAGAGATATGTTGGATTTTGGACAGAAGAGAAACAATAGCTGACTATTTTGAGCAGAGAAATACAAATCACATTTTAATAAAATAAACATGACGGTCTTAAGCAGGTCATTTTAATAGGAATTCATTTTACTCCACCATAACATCTGAAAGCAAGAAATGACTTTTGCCTAGGCTCTCCTACCTTTTCTGTCCACCCTGTCTCCCAAGTCATTTCCTCCAGCTTCATGACTTTTATTTATGTACATATGTATGTATGTATTTACTTATTTATTGAGACGGAGACTCACTCTGTCACCCAGGCTGGAGTGCGGTGGCATGATCTTGGCTCACTACAACCTCCCCCTGTCAGGTTCAAACAATTCTCCTGCCTCAGCCTCCCCAGTAGCTGGGATTACAGGCTCATGTCACCATGCCCAGCCAATTTTTGTATCTTTAGTAGAGATGAGGTTTCACCATGTTGACCAGGCTGGTCTCGAATTCCTGACCTCAAGTGTTCTGCCCACCTCAGCCTCCCAAAGTGCTGAGATTACAGGTCTGAGCCCCACGCCTGGCCTCCAAGACTTTTAATGTCATGTCATTGAGAGCCACTGACACCCATATTTCTCTGGGCAGTCTTAACTTCTCTTTGAGCTCAAGATACTCGGTCTGACTCAAATGCTTCACCTGATGCCTCTCTTAGGCCTTTCAAACTTATGTTCAAAACACAACTTGTAAATTTCTCTCCCATATCTGTCTTGTCCCACTCCCATACTCCCAAAGACTTCTTCATATTAATATCAGTAACCACCATTTAACTAGTTGTTTTAGCCATAAATCAAAGAATTATCCTTGACTTTTCTCTCTTCCCCATCTGCTCTTCTCACAACTATGCAAATCCGTTAGCAAGATCTGTTAGCGCTTCTCATTAAAACGTATCTCAAATCTATCTACTTCTTTCCATCTGCACTGCCACACTGAAATTCTAGGAACACAAAACCCTTCCGTGGCCTTCTCTTAAATATGAAATAAAATCTAAACTTCCTACCATATGGCCTATAAGCTTCTTCACGGTCTGACAGTCCCTCAAGTTGCATGTGGCTATACAGGCTCTGCATTGCACAACTTTTAGGGGTGTCTGTATCACCTCATTCTTAGTCATCATTTGTCAAATCTTTTAATGTTTTCCCTCATATCACTGCTATAGTCTAAATTTTTGTGTTTCTCCAAAGTTCATATGCCTAAACCTTAATCCTCAATGTGATGGTGTTTGGATATGGGGATTTTGTGAGGTAATTAAGTCCTCCCTAATGGAGAGGGGTTTGGACTTTCATAAGAAAAGACAGGAGAGCTTGCTTCCTCTCTGCCTGCTTTTCACCAACTGAGAATACAGCACAAAGGTGGCCAGCCATTGGTGAGCCAGAGAGAGGGCTGCCATTAGAAATGAATTATGTGAGCACCTTGATTTTGTACTTTCCAGTCTCCAGAACAGTGAGAAATAAACTTTCTTTGCTTATGTCACCTAGTCTATGATATTTTTGTTGTGACAGCCCAAACTAAGACAGTCTCTGTGCTTATTCCCTCCAAGTTCTTCCAGACCTGATTCCCAACTCTGCATTTAGCTCTCAGTCCCTACCTTTGTTCCATTTTATGTGCATGCCCAACAGTTTCAGTATTTTAGCAGAAGGATGTCTCTACTTGTTCACTAAACCAAAATCTAACTTCCCTCCAAGGACAGGACTTCTCCTTATCTTTCTATACTGAATATCTGCCATTATCCTTCACCCTGTTGTACTGTGAATGCTTGAGATAGTGCTGTCATTCCCCCAGTTCTTGTGGGCCACTACCAGGCCATTACGGTTCCCATTTTGCTGTGAAAAAACCTTCCTCTTTTCCAGCTCATACCATTTGTATTTACCACCTCTTCTCCTTTTTCATTTTCCTTCAACTACAAGTGATATCTGCGGTTGAAGTCCACAGTCTTCCTTTCCTCCATCATGATGTGTGACTTGCATATGTTGCTTGACTCATGTTTTCTGACCTTCTGGAGTCTAATGGTCTTCATTCACTCTACTTCCGTAGGGCACATTCAGGGTTATACCCTGGATCTTATTATATCCTAGAATTTTTCCCTCCTTGGCTGGGCGCAGTGGCTCACACCTGTAATCCCAGTGCTTTGGGAAGCCAAGGTCAGAATATGGTTTGAGCCCAGGAGTTCAAGCCAGCTTGGGCAACACAGCAAGACCCTGTCTCTGTAAAAAAAAAATGAAAGAAAAAAATTAGCTGGCCGGGCACAACGGCTCACGCCTGTAATCCCAGCACTTTGGGGGACCGAGGTGGGCTGATCACGAGGTCAGGAGATCGAGACCATCCTGGCTAACGCAGTGAAATCCTGTCTCTACTAAAAATACAAAAAATTAGCCAGGCGTGGTGGCAGGCGCCTGTAGTCCCAGCTACTCAGGAGGCTGAGGAAGGAGAATGGTGTGAACCCTGGAGGCGGAGCTTGCAGTGAGCAGTGAAATTGTGCCACTGCATTCCAGCCTGGGGGACAGAGCAAGATTCCATCTCAAAAAAAAAAAAAAAAATTAGCCATGTGTAGTTGTGTGCACCTGTAGTCCTAGCTACTCAAGAGGCTGCGGCCGGAGGATTGCTTGAAGTCAGGAGTTTGAGTCTGCTGTGAGCTATGATTGTGCCACTGCACTCCAACCTGTGAGACAGAGTGAGGCTCTGTCTCTGAAAAAAAAAAAAAAAGCGTTCCCTCCCTGAATTGTAGAGGCCAAGTTACTTTCTTTGACCCTAACTTCATATTCTTCCAACTTTTTTACCTCCTCATTCCCCTACCACCTTCTTTTCTAGGAACTGTGTAGATAATTTCTAGAAGCTGCATTTTCCCCAATCCATTGACTCATTCTGCACTGCACCCCCAGCACTCCCTTGTCATGACTGTACTTTCTTCCTGCACAGGTCAAATCCTGTAGATTCTTCTCATATTCCCTCTCTTTTCCCTTTTCTGACACTTGCCACTGTTGGCCACTCTAGTCTTAAAACTTGCACCTCTCATTACTCCATTCACTCGCTTGACTTCTTCTGCCCATCAAGAAAAGTTGCTCAGAGTTCTCTCCATCACCATCATTGTCTTCTTTCTTTTTTGTGTTCTCTTAAGGCACTCTGAAGCACACCCATTTACTAATAATCCCAATTACCATATTTCTCTTCTGTATTCTGGAATCACACATCCAACAGCATGCTAGATGTTTCTGCCTCGATGTCCCACAAGCATATTGAAAACCTCATGTCCCCACACCTATTAGGATGGCCATTATCAAAAAACCCAGGAAATATCAAGTGTTGGTAAGGATGTGGAGAAATCCGAACCCCTGTGCATTATTAGTAGGAATATAAAATGTTGCAGCCTCTGTAAAAAACAAAACAAAAACAGAGGTCCATCAAGAAGTTAAAAATAGAATTATCATATGATCCAGCAATTCCACTCTGGGTGCATGTACAAAAGAACTGAAAGTAGGATTTGTAGGGAAAGAAAACCATACACCTTTAGGGAATTATTTGAAATCTGTATGTGTCACTTCCAACTATCTTATTCACTCGTGCCTCATGATTTGTCCATAGCTAGCTGCAAGAGGCTTGGAAAAGTAGTCTTTAGCTGTGTGTCTATGAGTTCAGAATAAACCTATTACTACAGAAGAAGAGACAAATAAATATTGAGGCGACCACTAGCACTTACTGGCACAATATTCGACCATGACTTCATGAGTGCCTTGCCCTTTCAGAGAAGATGAAGTATTAATTCACTCAAACTTACCTAATGAATGTATGATTCAGCATGAGATGCAAGGGGTAGAAACAAAAAGTGAGCTTGAGATCAGGATTAATGCAGGTGTTAGTAACTAGGCACTGACCTGGGTTTAAATGGAAGAGCAAGGGCTGTCATCCAACAACTTATTCAACTTAAGCTCCTTAAAATAATTTTCATGCTGACAAGGATACAAACATGTAGGAATATCTTCTTGTTTACTAGTTCAACATGTGAACTTGGGTCTATCATTGGCCCTTTTACCTACTAGGTTCTACCAGGTTTATGACTCTTCTGCTGCATATTCAAGGTGCCATTATTCACAATAGCTAAAAGGTGGAAGCAGACCAAATGTCCATAGGCAGATGAATGGATAAACAAAATGGTGTAACATACAATGGAATGTTATTCAGCCTCAAAAAGAAAGAAAATTCTGATGCACGTTACAATATAGATTAACTTGGAGGACTTTATGCTAAGTGAAATAAGTCAATCACAACAAAACAAATACTGTATTGTTCCACTTATATGAGGTATCTAGAGTAGTCAACTACTACATTGCCAACAACTAGAGTAGTCAACTCATAGAAACAGAAAGTAGAGTGGAAGTCACCAAGGACTGTGGAGAGGGGGAATGGGGAGTTGTTGTTTAATGGGTACAGGGTTTCAGTTTTGTGAGACAAGAAGTTCAGAGATTGGTTATACAACAATGTGAATGTACTTAATGCCACCAAAATGTACATTTTACAATGGTTAAGATGGTGACTTTTATGTTACACTTATCTTGCCATAAGGAAACAAACAAACAAAAATATGTCCCCACTAAACTCTGTATTTATTCCGCAATCTGCTTCTCTTAATGGTTTTTCAAATCTCAATGACTGGCATTCATCAGTCATCCAGACAGAAAGCTGGGTGCTAACCTGAAATTCTCCTTCCGTGTCACCCTCTCTGTCAAACTAATAAGCAAGCCCTTTGGCACTATATTCTTAATGTCTATTCACACTCCCCACTCTGTCCATCTGCTTGTTACGCTTTTCAACTCTCTCACCCAGATTTGCTGCTGATACTATTGTTTTCTTAACTGCTCCCTCTGCGCTAAATTGCTCCATTTCAAATTATTTTCCATGTTTTGACTAGAACCATTTTTTTCTAAAATCCAGATGTGAACAAATTATTTCCATACCCCAAAATACATTAATACTCCCCCACTGGCTGCTACTACTTAGAATGGAAAATAAGGCTCTTGCTGATCTACCCCATTTCTTTCTTTTCTAATTCCTTGCTCTTATTTCTTCTTGCGCCTTTTTTCATACAATGCACTCCAGCTATAGGAAACCCTTTGTAGTTCCAGAGAACATATTGTACTGTTTTATGCCTCTACGACTTTGTTTATGCTGCACTCTGTGCCTGGACTGCTAAGAATCCTCCTCCCCATCCTGTCCACCTGGTGAACACCTGGGTTTCTTTGAAGGCAAGTCAAAACTCATGCCCTATATGAAGCTTTTTCTGACTACTTCCTTTTTCTCTTAGAATTTATTTTTCCTCCTTCTTGACTCCTATACAAAAAGTTTTAAAAAGTATTTGCTTCTGTAACATTTTACTGCACTTGTTTTACATGTGTGGGTCCCTTTATTTCATCATAATTATTTTGAAATCAGGGCTGTGGTTTAGTTTTCTTTATATCCTTAAAACCCAGACAGTGTTTGGAATACTATACATATTTATTAAAAATTGGCTGGATATATTATTATGTGGAATTTTTTTTTTTTTGAGACAGAGTCTCGCTCTGTCGCCCAGGCTGGAGTGCAGTGGTGCGATCTTGGCTCACTGCAACCTCTGCCTCCCGGGTTCAAGTGATTCTCCTGCCTCAACCTCCCGAGTAGCTGGGATTACAGGTACCTGCCACCATGTCCAGCTAATTTTTGTACTTTTAGTAGAGACGGAGCTTCACCATGTTGGCCAAGCTGGTCTTGAGCCCCTGACCTCAGGTGATCTGCCCACCTCGGCCTCCCAAAGTGTTGGGATTACAGGCATGAGCCACCACGCCTGGCCATGGATATTAATTGAACATTCATTCAATGGACATTTATTGAACACCTGTTATAAGTGTTGGGGATACCAAGCATCTAGTGCATAATTTAGCAAAACAGATAGTTTAAAGAAAATAGTGTTAATACTTACCCATGATATGGCAAGTACTTAGCGAATGTATCAATTGAGTGGTTTGATAGGTGGGGGAAGTGAGAGGTGATAGGGTGATAGTGGTGGTGAGTTAGAAAAAGTCTCTCACAGGCAGTACTGTTGGAATGATTATTTTCAGTAAGTTTACCAGGTAAATTCTTTGTGGATTAGGTAATGAATTTTATTAACCATTGCAGCTTTGAAGCTTAGCACAGAGATTATACTTAGTAATGTAAGTATATTGGTGGAACAAACAGAACCCATAAAACATTTTGGGTTCAGCCTATTGACTTCATTGTATCGGTACAATTTTTCTCCAGGTTGGGAATAGCTGGAGAGAAATTGAGAAATCAAGAAGGATGTTGATGCTTTTTAAAGAGTGTGGATGTATCCTATAGGCAACTGGGCTAGGAGAAGCTTTTAAGCAGGAAAGTTGTAGGACCAACTTTGTTTATTAGGAAGAAAATAGAATTGGAGGGGAAAGAGATCAAAAGTCAGAAAATGTTGGGAGATCATTGCCTGGGTGAGCGATGATGTTGGGTTTTTGTGACAGCAAAAATGGAGAGGAAGGGCTGAATTCTGAGAGTTTTTAAGCCTATAAGATGTAGTGACGATGAGATGAGGGAGGAAAGATGGAGAAAGTGAAAATGAGAACAACAGGGTTTGTTATGAGGCTTGTGGGCAATAACGTATGTGACAGCAATCTATAAACTCAAAATATTGCACACGGTTGTTTTTATTATCTTTTTCTAGTTGCTCTGAGTTTAGATTGAGAAGGTGGCTGTACTTTTGGAGACGTGTTCATATCTAAGGAAGATATCAAATTTCGGATTAGGTTTTTATTTCGGAGACTTTTCAAGGAACATGAGAAGATTATCTGAGAAGATTATCTGCGCAGACAGGCCGAGCGACGGAAAGAACTCAGTTCAGCTCCATCTCAGGAAACACCTGATCTCCACGAGCTTTTGAGGAAGCCCGGAGCCACAGAGCCCCACCCACTTCTTTCCAGACCGCGCCATCCTTCCTCACTCCCGGCCTCCTCTCTAGCCAATCACCGCTCAGTTTAACGTCATCACCGAGCGCCATCAGGGAGCGTGTCAGAGGCCGACCACGTGTACTGTGGAGACTGTCAAAGTCTCCCGGAGCCCAATTTCCGGAAGCGGTGAGTTCTGAAAGAAGTTCCTGCACCGTAGTTTCCCAAGTCTGCGAATCCCCAACCATGAGCGCCTCGGGCGTACTGTCCTTTACCCAGCAAGGATGGGAGCAGGTGCTGGCCAAAGTGAAACGGGCTGTGGTTTACCTGGACGCCGCTTGCGCCGAGAGCCTGCACTGGGGCTGCGGATCCACCCGTCTCCTGGAGGCGGTGGGGGGTCCTGACTGTCACCTGCGAGAGTTCGAGCCCGACGCAATTGGTGGTGGAGCCAAGCAGCCCAAGGCGGTGTTTGTGCTGAGCTGCCTGCTGAAAGGCCGGACCGTGGAGATCCTACGGGACATCATCTGCCGCAGTCACTTCCAGTATTGTGTGGTGGTCACAACCGTGAGCCACGCTGTCCACCTCACAGCTAATCATGTCCCAGCGGCGGCAGCGGCCGAGATGGAGGGGCAGCAGCCGGTGTTCGAGCAGCTGGAGGAGAAGCTGTGTGAATGGATGGGCAACATGAACTACACGGCCGAGGTGTTCCACGTCCCGTTGTTGCTTGCCCCTGTTGCTCCCCACTTTGCCTTGACTCCAGCTTTTGCATCCCTTTTCCCACTGCTACCCCAGGATGTGCACCTCCTTAATAGCGCCCGACCGGACAAGAGGAAACTGGGAAGCCTGGGTGATGTGGACTCCACTGCGCTAACCCCAGAGCTGCTGCTGCAGATCAGATGCCTAGTGTCAGGCCTCAGTTCTCTGTGTGAACATTTAGGAGTACGGGAGGAGTGTTTTGCTGTAGGTTCCTTAAGTCGGGTCATCGCTGCGGATCTGGCCAATTATGCCCCTGCAAAGAACAGGAAGAAGACTGCTGCAGGCAGGGCATCAGTGGTTTTTGTGGACAGAACCCTGGATCTCACAGGTAAGTGCATTGCTCTGGAGTTCTTCATTACCATTCCCCACATTGCTGGGACTTTCATTGATTCAGCATATATTTTATTGACCTTTTATTATATATCAGATTGAGGATACGAAGATGAACTAGATGGACACGGTCTCTAATCTCACAGAGTTTATTGTCTAAAGTGGAATACAGACAGGTGAATTAGCAATTACAATAACATTTGTTAAATGCTGTAATGGGTAGAAATGTCATAAATGCCCATTGCCTTGTTAAACAACAACTTTAGCCCAAGATTATGCTGACATGGAGGAAAACTGTGCACCTGGGAAATTTTATTTTTAGAAATTTACGAATGCCAGTATTCACAACAGTCCTTCATAAGAAGACTCTGGTTTGTTGGAGAAGTGTTAATAGATGACCCAGCGGAAGGAAAACTACTGTACAAGAAAACATAAAATTATTACAGACAATTGAGGTTTAGGAAATGAGTGTTCAAAAGTGAGGCTGAACTTAAATGTTACTAGTAAATGAGATGGAATAGAATTGTAGAAAATATTTTCAAATGTTTATTGATTTATTTTTAGCTCTCATTGTATTAAAGATTAAGTAAATAATCTCAAATTGTAATAATGTATTATTTACACAAAAGAAACAAATGTAATCCTTAAAGCAGATGAAGAAAAGACACTTTCTGATGTTTGATATGTTATTTTCAAAGGTCAACTTTATTGTTCTCTAATTAGGTTGTATAATACTGTTAGTAATATAGCCTAGCCACTTCCAAGTCCAGGGAGAATAATCGGAAAACTGACATTGGTAGGCATTCCCTTTAATCGGTCAGAAAAAAAGTTGAATTAAGTTATAAAAAACGAAATAGGTATATTTGAGTTTTTAATCTTAATAAGATTAATTTTCAGATAAAAAATGGAAAGTAGGCTAAATGGTAATACTGAGATGTAAACTTAATTATGTGACTGGAAAAACCAGGTGTCCAGTCTGTGATTTAAATATATAAGTAATAACTGTAGCATCACAGAGTCCATAGGGGATTAAAAGATAAAACCTGATAAGTAGATGCTTGTTGAGTTTTTTTGTGGATGCTATATATTACTGTTACTTCTATCTCTTTATGCCAAAAATGTAGCAAAGTTGTTTCATAATCAACTGGGAAGTTCACATAATTTTGTACCCTCCCCTAAGACTTCTGTTAGGCAAAACTTAATGTCCCACTGTCCAGCATCATAGTAACAGCTCTTTACATCTTCAGTAGCTAATGCTTTTTTTTTTTTTTTTTGAGAGGGAGTCTCTCTCTGTCGCCCAGGCTGGAGTGCAGTGGCGCAATCTCGGCTCACTGCAAGCTCCGCCTCCCGGGTTCACACCATTCTCCTGCCTCAACCTCCCGAGTAGCTGGGACTACAGGCGCCCGCCACTACGCCGGGCTAACTTTTCGTATTTTTAGTAGAGACGGGGTTTCACCGTGGTCTCGATCTCCTGACCTCGCGTGATCCACCCGCCTCGGCCTCCCAAAGTGCTGGGATTACAGGCGTGAGCCACCGCGCCCTTTTTTTAAACATACAGAATAAATAAGGTGAGCATAACTTCTGCCCTCTAAAAGTTTACAATATAATGTAGTCAAGTATCAATATAACGTAGTCAAGTATGATTTAGAGCCCGGCACAGTGGCTCATGCCTGTAATCCCAGCACTTTGGGAGGCTGAGGGGGGCAGACTGCTTGAGCTCAGGAGTTTGAGATCAACCTGGGCAACACAGCAAAACTCAATCTCTACAGAAAATTTAAAAATTAAATAAAAAATGAAAAAACTAGCCAGGCATGGTGATCTGTAGTCCCAGCCACTCAGGAGGCTGAGGTGGAGGATAACTTGAGCCCAGAAGGCAGAGGTTGCAGTGAACCACCATCACATCACTGCACTCCAACCTGGGTGACAGAGTCAGATTCTGTCTCAAAAAAGAAAAAAAGAATGATTTACAAAGTAAAGACACATAGAAAGACAAAGTTGCCATTTGGCAGCAATCATTTTATAGGTTCTCCCTTATCAAGTGTCCAGATCTCCTTCCCCATACTCACTTTTCTCACTTCTAATATCACTGAGAAAATATAAGCCACTAAAAAAATCTGTATTTTCCCATCACCAAATCTACCACCCTTTCTACATCTGTACCCATGTCTTTTTCCTTCCTTCATATTGAAAAGAAATATACTGTCCCTGCCACTAATGACAACTTTTTCACCTATGTAGACTAAATCCTCTCTTTTCACTTCTCTCATAGATTTACTGTTTTTCAAATACCCTCTCCCTTTCTCGGATCATCATTTTTTCCTTTTCTTGTATTTTCCCCCAGGGAACATCTTCTGTCTTGACCTCTCATGCTCTTCCAACTTCAATTCCATTTGTTTTTTTTGCTTTATTTTATAGCAAACTTGAAAGAGTTGTCTATACTTGTCTCCACAAACATCTGCTCCAATTTTCTCTTGACTCCAGTTAGAGTTTTATTTTCCAATACTTCCCAGAAACTTCCTTTGTTTTATTACCACATTAATTCTACTGAACTTCAAAGCAGCATTTGACACAGGAAAGCATGCAAATAGTTAAAAAACAATTAAAGAAGTATGAAACCTATACAGACAAGCAACCACTTAGGCCAGCTTCTTATATAATCTCTCAAAGCATAACTATGACATATCATTTACTTGCTCAGTATTCCAGTGGCCTCTGATCATACCTCCTGTCAAGTTCCTTACTGTTGTTTTCAAGGCCATACATGATCTCCCCTCTTACAACATTGGCTACCTTGCCATTGTCAGACATGCTAAGCATGTTCCAGCCTCAGGGCCTTTGCATTTCCTCTGCAGCTCTGCTCGGGATGTTCTTCTTCGAGGTATCCATATGGCTTTCTCCCTCACATCATTCCTGCTCCTCAGAGAGGCCTTCCTCGGTGAACTTCTTTGACACTCTCTTACCCTTACCTGGCTTTATTTGTCATAGCCTTTACTATTCCCTGACACTACTAATTGATCATTTATTACCTGTCTCCTCCCACTTGAATGGAAGTTCTTGAAGGGAGGGACTCTGTTTTGTTTACTGTTTATTAACCAGCAAGAGTACCTTCAAAACAGTAGGTATTCAATATATGTTTATTGAATGAATGGATAAATAAGTGGATTAAAGGTTGTAGATACCAGACATTAATTGAAATTAACACACTTATTTTTTCTAATTGAAAATGTTTCTGAGATTCCTGAATCATATCATTAGTAATACACAAATGCAGAAAAAACGATGCACACTTTTCTGAATAGTCTAAGATTTGGCAGCTTGGGCTCACAGCAAAACTTAAGAAAGAAAATAATGATATTAGCTAGTCATATTTATATGAGTATTTTATAGATAAAAACCACTTCTTACCGGGTGTGGTGGCTCATGCCTGTAATTCCAGGCTGAGGCTGGTGAATCACTGGAGCCTAGGAATTCAAGAACAGCCTGGGCAACAGAGTAAGACCCTGTCTCTACAAAAAATACAAAAATTAGCCAGGTATAGTGGCTCATACCTGTGGTCTCAGTTACTTGTGAGGCTGAGGTGTGCAGATTGCTTGAACCTGGGAGTTTGAAGCTGCAGTAAGCTGTGATCGTGCCATTGCACTCCAGTCTGGGTGACAGAGCGAGACCTTGTCTCGAATAAATAAATAAAAATAAAAATCCCACTTTTACATTACCTTATTTGATCTCAACAAATTGAGTTAAGTGTTCTTTATCATTTTAAGAATTAAGATATTGAGGCTCAAAAGTTGTTCCTTACTAAAAAAAGCATAAGAGTTAGCCAGATGTGATGGTATTTTGTCACATTTGACATTTAATTCTGTAAATGTCAAAGTTCAACATCTTTTGTTTTTTGAATTGTCAAAGAGAGAGTTAGTTTTGTATTGTTAGTGTAAAGTCCTTACTTTCTTTACATTTGTTAAGAATCCTTCTGCTAGTAGGTGGTCTTCCAGGGTGAATGAATGGTTAAGTTAGCAAAGGTATTCAGTAGCAGGTTTGTGTGGGAGGGGGCATTTTAGGTACATGAGATCAGTGAAACAATATTTAATGCTGAAAGGGGCATTGCTCAAAGGGAAAAAATAGAAGATTTCTCTGGGTAGATTCAAGGCAACATGTAAAAAGAGTAAGAAAAATTCAGCTACCCTGTCAAGAGCCTGAGAGGAACCATGAAAATATTAGTCTCAATGGGATGCTATGGGCATTCTAACACAAGATATGATGATAAAGCAATGAGATTGAACCCCCAAAAGTTACTTGAGGCATTTCTCAAATACATTAAAAATTATAAAGACTCTGCTTCCTTCTTACCTTCTTGAATAATTCAATTCAAAAACATTTAGGTAGGGCTCAGTGAGGTAGGTGTCTGGCAGGGAGGAAGACCTTGGCTGGGCCCTGGGTGTTGGATCCCAAGTGGGGTGAGATCTCCTGAGAAGGGTGAGGTCACCTGCTTAGTGGTGGTAGGTGACAGCAGCAATGGCCTGGTAGGGTGATAAAGCCAGAATGGCCAGGGCCCAGTGTATTTGCCTATCTACTGGTTTATGGAACCAAGTTTTGATTTGTGGTCCTCTCTGAAACCAATCAGCTTTGAGCACAGGATACTCAAGAAGTGTCCATGATCTACATCCCATTTAAAAATTATCACCTGCTCACTTTTAGAAGGATTAAAATTACTGCTAGATGGTGGAGGGTAGACTTTGGAAGATAGATTTTAATCAGGACTAGTTTGTTACTATGATCCTAATAACTGATAAATTGATGTCTTTTTAATAGATACCTTTTGGATAATCATCCAGATTATCTTCCAGATGATCAGCTTAAAATCTCATTTGATTCAAAGATGTTTCCACATAGTGTTACATCCCATATTAGTGATATATAGGACTGATTTTCAGTGGGTACATAGCTGTATTGTCAAACCTTTTGTTTAAATGTTGAAGTACTTCTGTATTAGTGAGTAAAAATAACCCCTCTACTTATTAAGACTACAAGTCACCAAATACTGTTGTCCAGTGGAGGCAATAGATAGGGCCTAGAAGCATGCTAGTGTGGATGCAGCTGGCCCCCTAGGGGCACTGAGGGAACTGAGGCAGTGGAGGTCATGGTGGCTCCATGGTAATAGTGAATGAGAAAAGGCAGCAGTTGCCCACTGTTTCAGAGTGGCCCCACATTGAATGAGGTAGTAGGGTAGATGATGTTAGTGGCATTATTGTTGGCAAGGGTGCTCCTGGCCCTGGCATTCTGGAGGATACATGGTCATGATGCTCACATTTTTAATGGATTTGCCCTTCTGGATGCAGCAAGCTTAGGGAGCTGGGAAACTCATGACTATCAGCTTAATGGAGTAGTTGTTACAAGAGTTTGGTGAGGTTTCTTACATCAAATTGTGGCTTAGATTGAGGCATTGTTTAGCCAGTGACAGCTGAAGCAAACAAAAGATAGTACCCACAACTTCTAAAAATCAGAAGGGTTTTACTTTTTATTTTTTGTAAAGACAGGGATTTCACTTTGTTCCCAGGCTGGTCTAAAATACCTGGCTTCAAGTAATCCTCCTGACTTGGCATCCCAAAGTGCTGGGATTACAGGCCTGAGAGGTGATTTGAAAATTATTAGAATGACTTAAATGATTTGAATTTCAATTTAAGAGACTTGACAGCCATTTTAATATAGAGACCAAAAGGAAATACATTTTTCAGTCTTTGATTTAGATGTTAATTTATATATTATGTTATTAGATGCTAAATATTTTGGATGATAGCCTTGATAATTTACTATTAGAAAATTTATATATTTATATTTCTTCTTAGATATGAAATTGGCAGTATCAAAAATAACCTCAAATAATTCATAAGTACTTGACATTGTTAACATCATGTTTACAATGTAGACAAGTTTCTTTCTCATCTTTTGGTTATCATCTTTGCTGAAAGTAGCATTTCTTTGTCTAAATGTACTTTTTTTTAAACAAATATTTATTGAGTGCCTATTTTGTGCTAAGCACTGTTCCAGGTAATAGGGAAACAGTGGTAAACAAGATAGGCAAGTTCCTTTCTCTCCTGGTTATCCAGTTGATAAGCACTCAGGGCTTAAATATAAAAAGTTGTAATTGTTTGAGAAGTAAATGGCCACTGATGCCCATCTCTTTCATTCTGGCTTACTTTGACCATGTCCAGACTACCCAGAGTTTGGACACCTATGGGTCAGGCATATTTGCATAGAGGATTTAAGTCAGCATTCTGTGGGCCATTCTGGCTTCTGATTTGTTTCCAGGGACAATTAAAAAAGAGACTTGATTCATGAATTCCTAAAATATTTGAGTTTGGTTTCCTTTCATGTTCTGGCTCTTGAGATTGGCTAGAGTGTTTTGCTAATAGTTTTCAAGTTCAAAATTAAAAGGTAGGAGATGGTGGTAACGATGGGAATTAAATTTACTCTCTTAGTTCAATTCTGAATTTTAGCTTCATGTAAACTTTTTTTTTTTTTTTTTTTTTTTTCCCCTGAGACAGCGTCTCACTGTGTTGCCCAGGCTGGAGTGCAATGGCACCATCTCAGCTCACTGCAACCTTCGCCTCCCAGGTTCAAATGATTCTTGTGCCTCAGCCTCCCAAGTAGCTGGAATTACAGGCAGGAAAGCCACCACCACGCCCAGCTAATTTTTGTATTTTTTTGTTTTGTTTTGTTTTTTAGTAGAGATAGAGTTTCACCATGTTGGCCAGGCTGGTCTTGATCTCCTGACCTCAAGTGATCTGCCCACCTCAGCCTTCCAAAGTTTTGGCATTACAGGCAGCTTCATGCAAACTTTTAAATTAAAATCCTTTTGATTAAAGATTAACTCTCATTCCAGTGGATGGTTCTTAATCCTGGGATTATGATACACTGAAGTGTTTATATTTGCTTTAAGGTGTGATTGTATATTACTTGTCAAAGTATTGAAATTTGAGTCCACTAGTAATGGCTAACATTTGAAAATGAACTGTTTATCTCAGCACTCTGCATATGTAAATTCCTTTAATTTTCACAATAATTTTTGAGATAAGTATTATAATTATCCCCATTTTACAGATGAAACTGAAGCACAGAGGAGTTAAATAACTTGCCTCAGATTACACATGTGTTAAGTGACAGAACTAGGATTTGAACCTTGGCAGTTTGCTCCAGTGACTACTCTCATATGTGGGTGTGGGAAAAGTTTGAGAACTGTTGTCCTGCACAGTAGAGATGATCATTATATGGTGTGTCCGGAAGTTAGCAGCTTCAGAGACTAAACATTTGGACTCCAGTGCTGCTTTAGTGCTCAGAAAAGTGTCTGATTTTTTTTCTCCCCGATCTGCTTTTCCAAAACATGCAAACTAACTAACTTATATCTTTATTTCAGGGTTCAGAAGATACTATTTAAAATAAATAGGTATGAGACACAGTTGGGAAGCCATATAAAGGCTGACTAGATTTTTGGTGTTAGATCCATGCCAGGATAACCTCACATCCTGGCTTAGTGAATTTTTTTGTGCTATTTGACCCTCATTGAGCTGTTGAGGTTTTCTCATTTGTAAAGAGGGAAAAATATCCACCTGTTTTTGTATTCTAACCTGTGGGAAGAATATGAAATAATTCCTTTTTTTTTTTTGAGACAGAGTCTTGCACTGTTGCCCAGGCTGGTATGCAGTGGCTCAATCTCAGCTCACTGCAACCTCCGCCTCTTGGATTCAAGCGATTCTTGTGCCTCAGCCTCCTGAGTGGCTGGGATTACAGGCACATACCACTACACCTGGCTAATTTATATATATATATTTTTTAGTAGAGATGGGGCTTTACCATGTTGGCCAGACTGGTCTCGGACTCCTGACCTCAAGTGACCCTCCCACCTCAGCCTCCCAAAGTGCTGAGATTACAGGCATCAGCCACCAAGCCTGGCTTGAAATAATTCCTTCATTCAAAAATACATATTATCTATTACTCAAGGAATAGGGGAAATAGTGCTAAAAATATCCAAATCCTTCCAGTTAGGAGGTTTAAATTTTGTTTGGGAATGAAGACAGTAAACAAATTACTAATATCAGTATAATAATATGGGCTATTAATATTAATGAAGGTAGGTGTGGTGGTTTAAAAATATGTCTACAACCCTGTCTCTACTAAAAAATACAAAAAATTAGCTGGGCGTGGTGGCGGGCGCCTGTAGTCCCAGCTACTCCGGAGGCTGAGGCAGGAGAATGGCGTGAACCGAGGAGGTGGAGCTTGCAGTGAGCCGAGATCGCACCACTGCACTCCAGGCTGGGTGACAGAGCAAGACTATGTCTCAACAACAACAAAAAAGTGTCTACAAGTTGGGTGTGGTGACTCACACCTGCAACCCCAGCACTTTGGGAAGCCAAAGTGGTGGATCACTTGAGCCCAGAAGTTCGAGACCAGCCTTGGCAATATGGTGAAACCCCATCTCTACAAAAAATACAAAAAATTAGCTGGGCATGGTGTTGCATGCTGTAGTGCCAGCTCTTCAGGATGCTGAGGTGGGAGGATCACCTGAGTCTGGGAAATCTAGGCTGCAGTGAGCCATGATTGAGCCACTGCACTCCTGCCTGGGCAACAGAGCAAGACCTTGTCTCTCTCTCTCTCTATATGTCTACAAATTCTTTGATACCTCTTCCTTCAAGAAATACAGTTTAAATTCCCCTGCCCTTGAGTGTGGGCTAGGTTTGGTGACTCACTTATCCCCTTCTCCCTAAAATAGCATATGGCAGAAATGCAGAAGTGTAATTTTCAAGACCAGGTCCTAAAAGGCATTGCATCTTTTTCCTTGCTTTGTTCTTTTGGATCACTGGCTCTGAGGGAAGTTAGCTACCATGTCATGAAGAGACTCAAGCAGCCCTATGGGAGGCCCATGTAGTGAGGAAATGGGATTCCTTCCAACAGCCAATGAGGAACTGAGGCCTCCTGTCAATAGCTTTGTGAGTGAGCCATCTGAGAAATAGATCCTCCAGCCCAGTCAAGCATTCAGATGACTGCAGCCTCAGCTGACATATTGACTGCAATTTTATGAGAGTCTCTGAGTCAGACCCAGTTAAGCCACTCTGAATTCTTGGATGCATAGAAACAGTTGAGATTAATACATGTGGTTTTAAGACAGTAAGTTTTGGGAGGATGTGACATTTGAACAGAGGCTGAAAGAAGGGAGGAAGCATACCATGTGGCTACCTAATGATAGAACATATAAGACCCAGGGAATGGCAAGTGCAATGGGCCTAAGGTGGGAGCATGTGTGTCATGCTTGAGGACCACTAGGAGCCCAGTTTGGCTAAAGTGTTGTGAGCAAGAGGGAACACCGATAGGAGATCAGTTGGAGGGGTAGGTTGAGGGAATGCTTTGTAGGTTAAAATAAGGATTTAGAATAATAGCCAAAGTATAATGGGAATCAGTTGGAGAGTTTTGAGCTGTGATGTGATATGATCAAATTTATGTTATATAGGATCATTTATGTAAAGAGTATGAGGATTGAGGTAGATCCTCAATATATGGTAGCTACTGTTACTAAAGAGATTACGAGAGCTTAGTTATAGTAATCTTAGCTCTGCCCTTTCCTAGTCAAAAGTCCTTGGGCAAGTTGCCTAACTTCTGCCTCTCAGTTTCCTGATCTGTAAAATAAGGACCTCAGAGGGTAACTGAGAGGGTAAAATAAGTTAACATGTCTATCTTCTAGAACAGCTAGAGAAAAAAATGAAGTAGAGTAAGTGAAAGGTTCCCCCTGCATGATCATGCAAGATCACTACAATTCTGGTTACTCAAGACAGTGTTAAAAATGGTATGAATGATCTCTGTTCATTTCATAAGCATATTAGTCAGGATTCTCCAGAGGGACAGAACTAACGGAATATATGTATTGAGCTCTTATGAAGACTTCTCAATGCTTGCTTCTCATTTTATTCCATATAAGACTTAAAGACAAGTGAAGATGTTACATGCCTTATGATAATGACACTAACACACTTAAAATCCACAGGATCATACAGAATTGGTATTTTCTGGTCCCGGTAACTTGAAAAGTTTAGTCCTTGAAGCAATTGGCTTAATTTAGGATCTCAAATCCTTGAAGCAATTGGCTTAATTTAGGATCTCAAATCCTGGGAATAGTTTCAACTATCTGGGAAACTAAGGTGGGAGAGTTGCTTGAGCTCAGAGTTCAAGGCTACAGTGAGCTATGATTGCACTCCAGCTTGGGCAACAGAGTGAGACTCTGCCTCTAAAAAAAAGAAAAAAAAATAGAAGAAAAGAAAAGAATATAAAAAAATTCAGCTTTAAAATTTCAGGATAGTATCATCTTATGACACTATTTACCTGACTGACTAGATGCAGGTTATTTATTTATTCATTCATTCAGCAAATGCTTATTGATGCCTACTATATGTAGGCACTGTGCTAGTGAGAGGTGACAAAGTGTTAGCAGCCCTTGCTCGCTCTCAGTGCCTCGGCCTCGGTGTCTGCTCTGGCCACACTTGAGGAGCCCTTTAGCCTGCCGCTGCACTGTGGGAGCCCCTCTCTGGGCTGGTTGAGGCTGGAGCCAGCTCACTCGGCTTGCCGGGAGGTGTGGAGGAAGAGTCACGGGCAGGAACCAGGCCTGCACTGTGGCGCTGGCAGGCCAGTGTGAGTTCCATGTGGGCGTGGGCTCGGCACGCCCCACACTTGGAGTGGCCGGCCGGTCCAGGCAGTGAGGGGCTTAGCACCCGGGCCAGCAGCTGCAGAGGGTGCGCTGGGTCCCCCAGCACTCCCAGCCCACCCACACCGCGATTGAATTCTCGCCGGGCCTCAGCCGCCTCCCCGCGGGGCAGGGCTTGGTACCTGCAGCCCACCATGCCCGAGCACCACCCCTTCCCCCCGTGGGCTCCTATGGGGCCCGAGCCTCCCCAACGGGCACTGTCCCCTGCTCCGCAGCACCCTGTCCCATCGACGGCCCAAGGGCCGAAGAATGTGGGCACGTGGTGCAGGACTGGTGGGCAGCTCCAGCCGCGGCCCTGGCGCGTGATCCACTAGGCGAAGCCAGCTGGGCTCTTGAGTTGGGTGGGGACTTGGAGAACTTTTATGTCTAGCTAGAGGATTGTAAATGCACCAATCAGCACTTTGTGTCTAGCTCAAAGTTTGTAAATGCACCAATCAGCACCCTGTGTCTAGCTCAATGTTGGTAAATGCACCAATCAGTGCTCTGTGTCTAGCTAATCTAGTGGGGACTTGAAGAAAGTTGTGTCTAGCTAAAGGATTGTAAATGCACCAATCAGCACCCTGTGTCTAGTTCAAGGTTTGTAAACGCACCAATCAGTGCTCTGTGTCTAGCTAATCTAGTGGGGACTTGGAAAACTTTCGTGTCTAGCTAAAGGATTGTAAATGCACCAATCAGCACTCTGTGTCTAGCTCAAGGTTTGTAAACGCACCAATCAGCACCCTGTCAAAATGGACCAATCAGCTCTCTGCAAAATGGACCAATCAGCTCTCTGTAAATGGACCAATCAGCTCTCTGTAAAATGGACCACTCAGCAGGATGTGGGTGGGGTCAGATAAGGGAATAAAAGGAGGCTGCCCGAGACAGCAGTGGCAATCTGGTTGGGTCCCCTACCACACTTCTGGAGCTTTGTTCATTTGCTCTCTGCAATAAATATTGCTGCTACTCACTGTTTGGGTCCTTGCATGCCTTTATGAGCTGTAATACTCATGGTGAAGGTCTGCAGCTTCACTCCTAAGGCCAGTGAGACCACGAACCCACTGGGAGGGATGAACAACCCCGGAGGAGAGGAATGAACAACTCCAGACGCGCTGCCTTAAGAGCTGTAACACTCACCGCGAAGGTCTGCAGCTTCACTCCTGAAGCCAGCGAGACCACGAACCCACCAGAAGGAAGAAACTCTGAACATGTCCGAACATCAGAAGGAACAAACTCCGGACACACCATCTTTAAGAACTGTAACACTCACCGTTGAGGGTCTGCGGCTTCATTCTTGAAGTCAGCAAGACCAAGAACTCACCAATTCCGGACATGCTAGGTGCTAGGGATACAGTACTAGCCACAGCAGACGTGAGTTCTGCCCTCATGGAGCATTACTTACAACCTGTGAGATACATGTTGACTAGGTGATTGTGAATGTGATTAGCTGTATGAAGGGCAAAATGTGAGTTTTGTTGAACAGAAACTAAAAATGTACGTTATTTTTGATAGAAGGTGTGTGGTAAAACATTTATCCAACTTGCTTTTTCCTCCCGTTTTATGAATTTACATCTTTTTGTCTGCTTAAACAGGAGCAGTTGGACATCATGGAGACAACTTAGTAGAGAAGATCATTTCAGCACTTCCCCAGCTCCCAGGCCACACAAATGATGTGATGGTTAACATGATAGCGCTCACTGCACTCCATGCTGAGGAGGAAAATTATAATGTGGTTGCACCAGGCTGTCTTTCACAATCCAAGTAAGATATGTAGTTTTTGTCATCTTATCTTTCTCTGTCTTCCCGTTTCTTTTTCTCCTAGACTGAGTATTCCCATAGGAAAAAAGCAATGAAGAATTGGTCTGGTTGAAAATTTCACAGTGGGTAGCATTTAGCAAAAAGCATTTTTTCTTAATTTTGAAATAACCACATCCACTAAATATAACAATAATCCAGAAAGTATGGAATTTTATAGAAGTGTCATTTACATGTAATATAAGCTTGTTCCCAGGATTGGTTAAGTGAATCAGTTTATGTATCTCCATTTCACAGATAGTTTCACATGAAATTGAGTCTAGTCTTCCTCAGTTTCTTTTTCCCAGTTGACTTTTTCACATCACTAAAAAGCAACTCAAACAGCAATGAAACCATGCCATCTTTTTATATTAGATGATATACCTGTGGATATCAACAGAAATTTTTATTTCTAAGTATATTTTTTTCACATGCTTAGAGGAATCAAAGAGAGAAGATTATGTACGTTAAGTTATGCAGAGTTTAAAAAATAAGAATTTCTCCAGAAATGACAATGAAAATATATGATAGTCACTTTCTCAACTTTGTCCTTCATTAACAATTCTCTTGGGAATTACTCTTGTTTGAAAAAATAAAAGTATTAGAAGGGAAAAAAGTATGTAAGTGTATTGAAAAAATAAAAGTATTAGAAGGGAAAAAAGTATGTAAGTGTATCTGTTTTTTATTTTCATGTTTTATATTTTTAAATAAAACAGGATCTTTCAGTATTATAGTTTTAAATCTTCACTGTAGCAGATGCATTTGGAATTTCCTCCCATATTTATTAATATAATTAGTATATGTAGCTCCTGAAGTTTTTAGCCTTTTTGTAGATAGTTAAGAATACTTATTGGATACCCAATGTTTGTGGGTCAATGTGGGAAGAAAATGGGAAGTTCTAGACTTTTGTCCATTTGGTATGTTTACACATACAATAAAAGCATAGGCCTAAAGGCTTGCAGCTCTACAAACCCAGAAGTAATGTGATTGGAAACACATTTAACTGTTCAGAGAGCCATTCAGAAGTTAATTATTAAGGACTTAACTGTGAGCCTTACTCTAGGTTAACTAACAAGAACGACATAAAATAATATATTATTCTTCAAACACTCTTTTTGTTGGGGAGTCATGATTTATACCCAAGCATAATTTGAAAAGAATAGAAATGATATGAAGTTAAGATTAATGTATCTGCTATGGAGTATAATTTCTACAAGTATCAGATTAATGTAGTCTTTGTAGATCAATGTAGACCTTGAGGAAGTGGCACTGCTTTAATTATGTCTTGAATGACTTAGAAAAGAGGAGGGGGTTGATGTGAACCAAAGTATAGAAACAAAAAATGGTCAGGGCCTGACGTCAGTGAGAGATGACCTCATTGGACCACTTCTGTCATCTGCTCTGTTCACATTTTTTGGGAGTTATGATGAGCTAGATACACTTCCAAGCATTTTACATTTGGGAAATTAAGTTTTACAGTATCCTAATGAGGTAGATGTTGTTATTCCCCTATTTTATTGGTAAGGAAACTGAGGCAAAGAGACATTAAGTAACAGAGTTAGTGGGAGGTAGAGCTAGAAATGAGTCCAGAATGTTTGACTTTAGGCCAGGTACAATGGCTTATGCCTGTAATCCCAGCACTTTGGGAGGCTGAGGCTGGTGGATCACCTGAGGTCAGGAGTTTGAGACCAACATGGCCAACGTGGTGAAACCCTGTCTCTACTAAAAATACAAAAATTAGCTGGGCATGGTGGCAGGTGCCTGTAATCCCAGCTACTCAGGAGGCTGAGGCACGAGAGTATCTTGAACCTGGGAGGAGGAGGTTGCAGTGAGCCGAGACTGTGCCATAGCACTCCAGCCTGGGCAACAGAATGAGACTCCATTTCAGGAAAAAAGAAAAAAAAGTTTGACTTTTGAGCCACTGTCTTAACTTCTATGCTATCTATGTGAAGGGTCCAGAGAAGAGCCAGGCTCTTGAATAGATTTAAAGAGATGAGAGACAAAAATAAAGTTACTCTTTGAGTTAATTTGGGAGTCCTGTGTTTTCAACATAGTGATTATACAAACAATGGAAATCAATTTTGCCTAATTTAAGCAATAAAGGGTTATTAAAGGGTATTGGGTAGCTAAAAGAATGAAAGGAAGGATTATTAATCAGATTTTTGAAAGGACAAAATAGTTCTAGGAATATAGGAAGCAGAGGCTCAGGAAAAACCTGTTTAAGGCACTGACATTAGAGAGACTGAATTTTAACTGTTTTCTTTGAGTCCTTATTAAGATTCAGATTCTGGGGGAAATGGTAAGACTGACTTTTCTTGGCCATTGTGCCCACCTTTTGCCCAGTGTGGGTTGGGAGCTGTTTATACTGACTAGAATTATGCTAATATCATATGGCATGGCAGAGGGGTGGTTCTTCAAAGGAAAATGGAAACACTTATCAGAAGATGGGGGAACAGATGCTGGACATGCAAAAATAGTAGATGCCCCTTAATAATAGCACACACTTACAGAGGACTTTTTGTGTAACAGGCATCATTCTGAGCACTTAATACATATTAACTTATGTACTTCTCACAATATCTCTACGAGGTGGATTCTCTTAGCATCCCCCTTTATAGAAGAGGAAGGAAGTTAAATAACATGCCTAAAGTAACGCATACAGTTAGACGTGGTGGAGGCCTATATTTGAATCCAGGCAGCCTGGCTCTAAAATTAGTGTTTACCATTACCCTATGCCACTTCCACAGAAACCTAAGGTAATTACCAAAAAAATAAGTAAGCTCCCCAGAGGAGTTTGCTAAAAGAAAGAAGAGCCCATCATTGGACAGCAGGTAAAGAAGCAAATTTTTAGAAGTGTAGTAGAACAAACATAGGTATAAAAGTATTTCAGTCCTATAAGTAATGTTTTGATTATAGCCACTTTATTTAACCTTGACTGCCCAGCACTGATTCTATTACAAGCTTAGACCAAGGCTAAGCCAATCTTGGAATCTCATTTCCCTTGGCAGTGATGCTTTAGAAATGGGCAAATGACAAGAGAGGAAGTCTTAGGGCTTCTTGGTCAGGTTTCTTTGCTACTGACAAGAGACTCAATAGAAATATTCTTCCAGATGTGACCAATATGTCAGACATATTGAGTCTGATAACTGCTGCAGCTATCTTGCTCACATCTGGAAGTTAATGCTAACACGTGGAAGGTGGCCTTGCCAAGAGAACTGCAGAGAGGGAGCAGCTATAAGCTCCTTGATGCACGATGTTTGGATGTGATGTTGTATGGGAGAATATATTTCCTATTGTTTAAGCCAAATTTAGTTGCCGTTTTCTATCACTTGCAGACAAAGTCTTCATGACACATTTTTTACACCTCATTATTTCATCTTATAAAATGAGGGCATTGGCCTAAATGACTCCTAAGGCTTTTCTTGGGTTTAATATAAAAATCGTTCCTAACTGAGCCCCTGCTGTGACTCAGCTCTGCCTCTCACTTAGGCTATGTTCATGTATACATATTTTGTCTCTATGGTCTTTGCCTTCATTCGTTGTCCTTTTCTTCTCATTAGACTATGAGTGAGTGTTATCATAGATTATGAGCTTTGAGTGCCATTCAAAAATCACACCTGTAATCCCAGCACTTTGGGAGGCCCAGGTTGGTGGATCACTTGAGGTCAGGAGTTTGAGACCAGCCTGGTTAACATGGTGAAACCCCATCTCTACTTAAAAAAAAAATACAAAAATTAGCCAGGCATGGTGGCGCATGCCTGTAATCCCAGCTACTCGGGAGGTTGAGGCAGAAGAATCATTTGAATCTGGGAGGTGGAGGTTGCAGTGAGTTGAGATTGGGCCACGGCACTCCAGCCTGGGCAATAGAATGAGACCCTGTCTCAAAAAAAAAAAAAGAATATGGTCATAAGTGTCAAAGATGAGTCTAGAGGGATATAAATAAAGAAGAAAGCTTTAGAGATAGCAAGTTTGGTGAAATAGTGAAACCAGAAGTCAGGTTGTAAAAGATAAAGCGATAGGTGGTGAGAAAATTATAAACAAATAGAGGTCTAAAGCAATAACTGGGAGAAAAATGGTAGTTTTTTTCAATTGCTTGGAAGACTGAGGGAATTATGTTGATTAATTTATCTGCAAAAGAAGAATTGAAATAAATCACAGCTTTCCTAGCACAATTTATATGTCTATCAAAACAATAATAACTACTACCTTCGACCAAACCTACCAGAAACTTCTCAATGAAATGAAAGTAAGGATAAAAATGTTAGTACTAAAAGGCAGAACAAATAAGTGCTTGGCAACAAATGTGCCTGCAATGGAAAAGTCTTTAAAAAGCAATAAGTTTTGATAGTCAAAATTTATTTGCTAAGATAATTTTTATAAAAGGCTGTTTATAATTATAGCAATTGAAGTTACTGCCAATTTTTATAAAAGGCTGTTTATAATTATAGCAATTGAAGTTACTGCCAATGCAAATGAGAAATTGAGAACTTAAAATGCATTTTAACATGGCCTTCCAGTCCTTGTCTGTTGTTCTCTGGATTATGTGGAATATTTCAACAAGAAGTAGGCAGAATCTTTTCTGCTTTTATGTTTTCCTCCTGTTGAAATGGGTTTTTATTCTGTGCCCCGCCTGGCTCCACTATCTCTAACCATTTTTAGGTCCTTAAATAACCTTCACCTAATGCCCTACTTGCATTTACTACATCTGCGCTTGGCGCCCCTGGCTCTGCGCTAACCCTGCACCTGCAGTGCTGCTGGTTCTGCTGGGTTCAGTATCTGCCTCTCTCATTGCTCTCTATATGCCTTCTGGTGAAAGCCAAGACTTCACAATGGCCTACAATATTATGTGCCATCTGGCTTCCTGGTCCCCTCTGACTGCGTCTCTTCTTTTCTTCTTTCCAGCCACATAAGCTTCCTTGCTGTTCTTCCAATTGGACGTGCTGGGTCCTGCCTCAGGGCTTTGGCTCTTAAAGTTCCCCTGACCCAGATCATTATTCCTGCAGATACACACTTGGCCCCATTTCCCTTTTTCCTTCTTAGTGGGGCCTTTCCTGTCCATCTTAGCACTTCATGTCCCCTTCCCTATTTCATTTTTTTTTCCTCCATAGCACTTACCACTTTCTAATATATTAATATTTATGTTGTATTTTGGTCTCTTCCTCTACTAGACAGCTATGGAGAGAACTCTCCACTAGGGAGTTCCATGAGAGCAGGGATATTTATCTGATTTATTCACTTCTGCGTCCCCATTGCCAGGCACTCCTGGCATTCAAGAGATATTTGCTGAATGAACACATGGTGATGGATGCTGCCAGGGCAGGATCGGTGAGTGAAGTGAGGCTACTTGACTAAGACAGAGAGGGTGAAGCCGGAAGAGGGCATGGGGATCTCTAGACTCTGTGGAATGTTTTGAACACTGTCATTGGGTTAGTAAAAACATTTGCAAAAAAGGGGGAAACTATATTCACATTTGCTTATGACACATTAAATATATCTGGAGAATATTTAAGACACTGATGACATTAGCTACCTCTTACACTGATGGCATTAGCTGCCTCTGTAGTGGAGTGCTGGGTGACTGGAGACACAGTGAGAAGTTAGTCAAATGAATGAGGATGGAGGCAGGACAGAGATGTCTTACTACAAATATCAGTTTGAGTATTTTGAATTTTCAATCATGTGAAAGTTATCTGTTATTAAAAATAAATAGACATTGGGCTTAAATAAAAACATGAATTCCTTCTTAAGCTAGCTTAAGGTAGGGTTCTCACTTCTAGGAAAGAAAGTTGTTGTCTCTTACTTTGGAACCTCTACAAAGCTTCTCTCCCTTATATTGTCCTCCATCCTCACTGAACTACTCTTCACTTTACAACTTCTATTAAAATGCCAGAACACTATACTATAATTGTTTACATGTCTCCTTCCTCCACTAGACTGTAAATTCTTTGAGAGTAGGAGATGTGCCCTGACACTTTTAAGATGTAGTAGTGAACTGAGTACAGCAATCAATAAATGATTGAATAAGTTGTAACATTAGATTTGAGGCCAAGGCTGGGGGTGGTGGCTCATGCCTGTAATCCCAGTGCTTTGGGAGGCCGAGACAGGTGGATCACTTGAGGTTAGGAGTTCGAGACCAGCCTAACCAATATGGTAAAACCCTTTCTCTACTAAAAATACAAAATTAGCCAGGCGTGGTGGTGCACACCTGTAATCTCAGCTCCTTGGGGGGCTGAGGCAGAAGAATCGCTTGAACCCAGGAGGCAGAGGTTGCAGTGAGCAGAGATCGCGCCATTGCACTCCATCCTGGGCAACAAGAGTGAAACTCCCTCTCAAAAAAAAAAAAAAGAAAAAAAGAAAAAAAAAGCTTTGAGGCCAAGTATAAAAGTGATGACATAAATCCATGAAAAGCCTTATCTACTTTATTTTAGTACTTCAGTCATTGTCTACTATTGTTGATTGGTTTTTATATACTATACATATGAACATGTATAAATATAAATCTTATTTCTTTTATTTATTTTTTAAACTTTTTAAAATTATACTTCGAGTTCTAGGGTACACGTGCACAACGTGCAGGTTTGTTACATAGGTATACATGTGCCATGTTGGTTTGCTGCACCCATCAACTCGTCATTTACATTAGGTATTTCTCCTAATTGTATCCCTCCCCAAGCCCCCATTCCCCTCACAGGCCCTGGTGTGTGATGTTCCCTGCCCTGTGTCCAAGTGTTCTCATTGTTCAATTCCCACCTATGAGTGAGAACATGTGGTGTTTGGTTTTCTGCCCTTGTGATAGTTTGCTGAGAATGATGTTTTCCAGCTTTATCCATGTCCCTGAAAAGGACATGAACTCATCATTTTTTACGGATGCATAGTATTCCATGGTGTATATGTGCCACATTTTCTTAATTCAGTTGAAAATTGATGGACATTTAGGTCGGTTCCAAGTCTTCGCTATTGTAAATAGTGCCACAATAAACATATGTGTGCATGTGTCTTTATGGCAACATGATTTATAATCCTTTGGGTATATACCCAGTAATGGGATTGCTGGGTCAAATGGTATTTCTACTCCTAGATCCTTGAGGAATCTCCACACTGTCTTTCACAATGGTTGAACTAATTTACACTCCCACCAACAGTGTAAAAGTTTTCCTATTTCTCCACATCCTCTCCAGCAGCTATTGTTTGATGATTTTTTAATGATCGCCATTCTAACTGGTGTGAGATGGTATCTCATTGTGGCTTTGATTTGCATTTCTCTGATGACAAGTGATGATGAACATTTTTTCATGTGTCTGTTGGCTGCATAAATGTCCTCTTTTGCGAAGTGTCTGTTCATATCCTTTGCCCACTTTTTGATGGGGTTTTTTTCTTGTAAATTTGTTTAAGTTCTTTGTAGATTCTGGATATTAACCCTTTATCAGATGGGTAGATTGCAAAAATTTTCTCCCATTCTGTAGGTTGCCTGTTCACTCTGATGGTAGTTTCTTTTGCTGTGCAGAAGCTCTTTAGTTTAAGTAGATTCCATTTGTCTATTTTGGCTTTTGTTGCCATTGCTTTTGGTGTTTTAGTCATGAAGTTTTGCCCATGCCTATGTCCTGAATGGTATTGCATAGGTTTTCTTCTAGGGTTTTGATGGTTTTAGGCCTAACATTTAAGTCTTTAATCCATCTTAAATTAATTTTTGTATAAGATGTAAGGAAGGGATCCAGTTTCAGCTTTCTACATATGGCTAGTCACTTATCCCAGCACCATTTATTAAATAGGGAATCCTTTCCCCATTTCTTGTTTTGTCAGGTTTGTCAAAAGTCAGATGATTGTAGATGTGTGGTGTTACTTCTGAGGCCTCTGTTCTGTTCCATTGGTCTATATATCTGTTTTGGTACCAGTACCATGCTGTTTTGGTTACTCTAGCTTTGTAGTATAGTTTGAAGTCAGGTAGTGTGATGTCTCCAGCTTCGTTCTGTTTGCTTAGGATTGTCTTGGCAATGCGGGCTCTTTTTCTGGTTCCATATGAACTTTAAAGTAGTTTTTTCCAATTCTGTGAAGAAAGTCATTGGTAGCTTGATGGGGATGGCATTGAATCTATAAATTACCTTGGGCAGTATGGCCATTTTCGTGATATTGATTCTCGCTCTCCATGAGCATGGAATGTTCTTTCATTTGTTTGTGTACTCTTTTATTTCGTTGAGCAGTGGTTTGTAGTTCTCCTTGAAGAGGTCCTTCACATCTCTTGTAAGTTGGATTCCTAGGTATTTTATTCTCTTTGTAGCAATTGTGAATGGGAGTTCACTCATGATTTGGCTCTCTGTCTGTTATCGGTGCATAGAAATGCTTGTGATTTTTGCACATTGATTTTGTATCCTGAGACTTTGCTGAAATTGCTTATCAGCTTAAGGAGACTTTGGGCTGAGATGATGGGGTTGTCTAAATATACAATCATGTCATCTGCAAACAGAGACAATTTGACTTCCTCTCTTCCTAACTGAATAGCCTTTATTTCTTTCTCCTGCCTGATTGCCCTGGCCAGAACTTCCAAAACTAATGTTGAATAGGAGTGGTGAAAGAGGGCATCCTTGTCTTGTGCCAGTTTTCAAAGGGAATGCTTCCAGTTTTTGCCCATTCATTATGATATTAGCTGTGGGTTTGTCACAAATAGCTCTTACTATTTTGAGATACGTTCCATCAATACCAGTTTATTGAGAGTTTTTGGCATGAAGGGCAGTTGAATTTTGTCGAAGGCTTTTTCTGCATCTATTGAGATAATATGTGTTTTTTGTCATTGGTTCTGTTTATGTGATGGATTATATTTATTGATTTGCATATGTTGAAGCAGCCTTGCATCCCAGGGATGAAGCCCACTTGATCATGGTGGATAAGCTTTTTGATGTGCTGCTGGATTTGGTTTGCCAGTATTTTATTGAGGATTTTTGCATCAATGTTCATCAGGGATATTGGTCTAAAATTCTCTTTTTTTGTTGTGTCCCTGCCAGGCTTTGGTATCAGGATGATGCTGGCCTCATAAAATGAGTTAGGGAGGATTCCCTCTTTTTCTATCAATTGGAATAGTTTCAGAAGGAATGATACCAGCTCCTCTTTGTACCTCTGGTAGAATTCAGGTGTGAATCCTTCTGGTCCTGGACTTTTTTTTGGTTGGTAGGCTATTAATTATTGCCACAATTTCAGAGCCTGTTATCGGTCTATTCAGAGATTCAACTTCTTCCTGGTTTAGTCTTGGGAGGGTGTATGTGTCGAGGAATTTATCCATTTCTTCTAGATTTTCTAGTTTATTTGCGTAGACATGTTTATAGTATTCTCTGATGGTAGTGTGTATTTCTGTCGGATTGGTGGTGATATCCCCTTTATCATTTTTTATTGCGTCTATTTGATTCTTCTCTCCTTTCTTCTTTATTAGTCTTGCTAGCGGTCTATCAATTTTGTTGATATTTCAAAAAACTAGCTCCTGGGTTCATTGATTTTTTGAAGGTTTTTTTTGTGTCTCTGTCTCCTTCAGTTCTGCTCTGATCTTAGTTATTTCTTGCCTTCTGCTAGCTTTTGAATGTGGTTGCTCTTGCTTCTCTAGTTCTTTTAATTGTGATGTTAGGGTGTCAATTTTAGATCTTTCCTGCTTTCTCTTGTGGGCATTTAGTGCTGTAAATTTCCCTCTACACACTGGTTTAAATGTGTCCCAGAGATTCTGGTACGTTGTGTCTTTGTTGTCATTGGTTTCAAAGAACATCTTTATTTCTGCCTTCATTTCGTTATGTACCCAGTAGTCGTTCAGGAGAACCTTGTTCAGTTTCCATGTAGTTGTGAAGTTTTGAGTGAGTTTCTTAATACTGAGTTCTAATTTGGTTGCACTGTAGTCTGAGGACAGTTTGTTGTGATTTCTGTTTTTACATTTGCTGAGGAGTGCTTTACTTCCAATTATGTGGTCAATTTTAGAATAAGTGCGATGTGATGCTGAGAAGAATGTATATTCCATTGATTTCTGTTAGAGAGTTCTGTCGATGTCTTAGGTCAGCTTGGTGCAGAGCTGAGTTCAAGTCCTGGATATCCTTGTTAACCTTCTGTCTCGTTTATCTAATATTGGCAGTGGGGTTCTAAAGTCACCCATTAGTATTGTGTGGGAGTCTAAGTCTCTTTGTAGGTCTCTAAGGACTTGCTTTATGAATCTGGGTGCTCCTGTATTGGGTGCATATATATTTAGGATGGTTAGCTCTTCTTGTTGAATTGATCCCTTTACCATTATGTAATGGCTTTCTTTGTCTCTTTTGATCTTTGTTGGTTTAAAGTCTGTTTTATCAGAGACTAGGAATGCAACCCCTGCTTTTTTTTGCTTTCCATTTGCTTGGTAGATCTTTCTCCATCCCTTTATTTTGAGCCTATGTGTGTCTTTGCACGTGTGATGTGTCTCCTGAATACAGCACACTGATGGGCCTTGACTCTTTTTTTTTTTTTTTTTTTGAGACAAAGTGTCACTCTTTCACCCAGGCTGAAGTGCAGTGGCAGGATCTCGGCTCACTGCAAGCTCCGCCTCCCAGGTTCAGGCCATTCTCCTGCCTCAGCCTCTCCGAGTAGCTGGGACTACAGGCCCCCGGCACCACGCCTGGCTAATTTTTTGTATTTTTAGTAGAGACGGGGTTTCACCGTGGTCTCGATCTCCTGACCTCGTGATCCACCCACCTCGGCCTCCCAAAAGTGCTGGGATTACAAGCGTAAGCCACTGCGCCCGGCTGGGTCTTGACTCTTTATCCAATTTGCCAGTCTGTGTCTTTTAATTGGAGCATTTAGCCCATTTACATTTAAGGTTAATGTTGTTATGTGTGAATTTGATCCTGTCATTATGTTGTTAGTTGGTTATTTTGCCCATTAATTGAAGCAGTTTCTTCATAGCATCAATGGTCTTTACCATTTGGCATGTTTTTGCAGTGGCTGGTACCAGTCGTTCCTTTCCATGTTTAGTGCTTCCTTCAGGAGCTCTTGTAAGGTAGGCTGGGTGGTGACAAAATCTCTCAGCATTTGCTTGTGTGTAAAGGATTTTATTTCTCGTTCACTTATGAAGCTTAGTTTGGCTGGATATGAAATTCTGGGTTGAAAATTCTTTTCTTTAAGAATGTTGAATATTGTTCCCCACTCTCTTCTCGCTTGTAGGGTTTCTGCTGAGAGATCCGCTGTTAGTCTGATGGGCTTCCCTTTTGGGGTAACCCAACCTTTCTTTCTGGCTGCCCTTAACGTTTTTTCCTTCATTTCAACCTTGGTGAATCTGACAATCATGTGTCTTGGGGTTGCTCTTCTCGAGGAATATCTTTGTGGTGTCCTGTGTACTTCCTGAATTTGAATGTTGGCCTGTCTTGCTAGGTTGGGGAAGTTCTCCTGGATAATATCCTGCAGAGTGTCATCCAACTTGGTTCCATTCTCCCATCACTTTCAGGTACAGCAATCAAACGTAGTTTTGGTCTTTTCACATAGTCCCATATTTCTTGGAGGCTTTGTTCATTTCTTTTTACTATTTTTTCTCTAATCTCGTCTTCTTGCTTTATTTCATTAATTTGATCTTTCATCACTGATACCCTTTCTTCCAGTTGATCGAATTGGCTACTGCAGCTTGTGCATGTGTCACAAATATCTCGTGCTTTGGTTTTCAGCTTCATCAGGTCATTGAAGGTGTTCTCTAACTGTTTATTCTAGTTAGCCGCTCATCTAACCTTTTTTTAAAGTTTTTAGCTTCCTTGTAATGGGTTAGAACATGCTCCTTTAGCTTGGAGAAGTTTGTTATTACCAAACTTTTGAAGCTTACTTTTGCCAACTCTTCTCTGTCCAGCTTTGTTCTGTTGCTGGCTAGGAGCTGCAATCCTTTGTAGCAGAAGAGGTGCTTGCTTTTTAGAATTTTCAGCTTTTCTGCTCTGGTTTCTCCCCATCTTTGTGGTTTTATCTACCTTTGGTCTTTGATGTTGGTGACCTACAAATGGGGTTTTGATGTGGATGTCCTTTTTGTTGATGTTGATGCTATTCCTTTCTGTTTGTTAGTTTTCCTTCTAACAGTCAGGTCCCTCAGCTGCAGGTCTGTTGGAGTTTGCTGGAGGTCCACTCCAACCCCTGTTTGCCTGGATATCACCAGCAGAGCCTGCAGAACAGCAAGCATTGCAGAACAGCAAATATTGCTGCCTGATCCTTCCTCTGGAAGCTTCTTCCCAGAGGGGCACCCGCTTGTATGAGGTGTCTGTCGGCCCCTCCTGGGAGGTGCCTCTCAGTTCAGCTACATGGGGGTCAGAGACCCACTTGAGGAGGCAGTCTGTCCATTCTCAGAGCTCAGACAGTGTGCTGGGAGAACCAGTGCCCTCTTCAGAGCTGTGAGACAGGAACATTTAAGTCTGCAGAAGTTTATACTGCCTTTTTTTCAGCTATGCCCTGCCCACAGGGGTGGAGTCTATAGAGGCACTAGGCCTTGCTGAGTTGAGGTGGGTTCTACCCAGTTCGAGCTTCCCAGCTGCCTCGTTTACCTACTCAAGCCTCAGCAATGGCGGATGCCCCTCCCCCTGTGTCTGGAATTGGTGGGTTCTTGGTCTTGCTGAGTTCAAGAATGAAGCCACAGACCCTCACGGTGAGTGTTAAGTTCTTAAAGGTGGTGCGTCCGGAGTTTCTTCCTTTTGGTGTTCGGACGTGTTCAGAGTTTCTTCCTTCTGGCGGGCTCATGGTCTCGCTGGCTTCAGGCATGAAGCTGCAGACCTTCGCGGTGAGTGTTACAGCTCTTAAGGCGGCATGTCTGGAGTTGTTCGTTCCTCCCGTCTGGAGTTGTTCATTCCTCCTGGTGGGTTTGTGGTCTCGCTGGCCTCAGGAGTGAAGCTGCAGACCTTCCCGGTGAGTGTTACAACTCATAAAGGCAGTGCAGCCCCAAAGAGTGAGCAGCAGCAAGATTTATTGCAAAGAGTTGAAAGAACAAAACTTCCATAGTGTGGAAGGGGACCTGAGTGGGTTGCCACTGCTGGCTCGGGCAGCCTGCTTTTATTCCCTTATCTGGCCCCACCCACATCCTGCTGATTGGTCCATTTTATAGAGAGCTGATGGGTCCGTTTTGACAGGGTGCTGATTGGTGTGTTTACAATCTCTGAGCTAGACACAGAGTGCTGATTGGTGTATTTACAATCCTCTAGCTAGACGTAAAAGTTCTCCAACTCCCCACCAGATTAGCTAGACACAGAGTGCTGATTGGTGCATCCACAAACCCCGAGCTAGACGCAGAGTGCTCATTGGTGCATATACAATCCTTATTATTATTTTTTAATTCCAAGGCCATACCAAGTCTTTGACACATGGTTAGTTGAATGTGTTGTCAACTTTAAATAATAAGATTCAGAAAATATGATTAAATATAGAGTTTATTTGAGCACAAGCTTTGAAAGTACCACCTGGGAAATATAGACTCCAAAGGAATAGAATTCATGCTCCAAAGGGGAGAAGTTAACGTTTCACTTATATAGGCAGAGACAGGGTTACAACATTTTCTGTCCAAGGTCAGTACACACTTTATAGTGGTTTGATTGCTACATGCCAAGGATGATTGCTGTAACATTCCATATAGAGAAGTAATAGTCTTGAGGGGCCTTATCTCTGGTGCCATTTGGTCTTTCTTGTTCATTTATAGGAGAAAGCAGAAGTTGTAGCTGCTTGCTAAACGACTCAGGCTACATAGCCACATTCCTTTCCAGGCTCAAAATAATTTAAACTTCCACAGCTTTAAATTTAAATTATTTAATTATACAGCATGTACAATTAAACCAATAAATTCAGAAATTGTGGGTACTCTGGTTTGTAAAAAATCATATTTTCAGTCCAATTTTCTTTTTTTCTGGATGTTTAGCTTTTGGTAGAGTGTATTACTAGTTTGGGTTATTTTGATTTATTATAATATATTCTCTTTTCAACTTTTATTTTAGATTCAAGGTGTACAAGTGTAGGTTTGTTACCTGGGTATATTGCATGATGCTAAGGTTTATGGTATGATTTATCCTATCACCCAGGTACTGAGCATAGTACCCAATAATTAGTTTTTCAACCCTTGGTCTCCTCCCTCTCTTCTCTCTTTGGTAGTCACCAGTGTCTATTGTTGCCATCTTTATGTGCATGAGTACTCAATGTTTAGCTATATCTTATAAGTGAGAATCTGTGGTATTTGGTTTTCTGTTCCTGTGTTAATTTGCAGAAGCTCTTTAGTTTAATTAGGCCTCACTTCGTCAATTTTTGTTTTTGTTACTATTGCTTTTGAGGACTTAGTCATAAATTATTTCCCAAATCCAGTGTCCTGAATGCTATTTCCTATGCTTTCTTCCAGGAGTTTTACAGTTTGAGGTCTACATGTCAATCTTTAATCTGTCTTGAGTTAATTTTTGTATATGATAAAAGGTAGGGATCCAGTTTCATTCTTCTGCATATGGCTAGCCAGCTATCCCACTACCATTTATTGAATAGGGAATGCTTTTCCCATTGCTTATTTTTGTCAGCTTTGTCAAAGATCACATGGGTATTCGCGTGCGGCTTTATTTCTGGGTTCTGTATTCTTTTCCATTGGTCTGTGAGTCTGTTTTTGTACCAGTAACATGCTGTTTTGGTTAGTATAGTTTGAATTTGGGTAATGTGATGCCTTCAGCTTTGTTCTTTTTGCTTAGAATTGCTTTGGCTCTTCGGATTCTTTTTTGTTTCCAAGTGAATTTTCGAATAGTTTTTGATACTTCTGCGAAAAATGATGTTTGCAGTTTGATAGGAATAGTGTTGAATTCCTATCAGCACTGGAATTGCTTTGGGTAGTATGGTCATTTAAACAATATTCTTCTAATCTGAGAGCGTGGAATGTTTTTCCATTTCTTGTGTCATCTATGATTTCTTTTAGCAGTGTTTTGTAGTTTTTCTCATAGAGATCTTTTACTTTCTTGGTTATATATATTCATAGATAACTTTATTTAATTCGTGCATATTGTAGATGGGACTGCATTCTTGATTTTACTCTTGGCTTGAACATTATTGGTATATAGAAATGCTACTGCTTTTTGTACTTGATTTTGTATTCTGAAATTTCACTAAAGATGTTTATCAGTTCCAGGAGCCTTTTGGTGGAGTCTCTAGGGTTTTCTAGGTACAGAATCATATCATCAGTGAAGAGAGATAGTTTGACTTCTTTCTTTCCCATTTGGATGCCTTTTCTTCCTTTCTCTTGCCCAATTGCCCTGGCTAAGAATCCCAGTACTATGTTTAATAGGAATTATGAGAGTGGGCATCCTTGTCTTGTTCCAGTTCTAAAGAGGAATGCTTTCTGCCCATTCAGTATGATGTTGGCTGTGGGTTTGTCATAGATGGCTCTTATTATTTTGAGGTATGTTCCTTTGATGCCTTGCTTTTTCAGGGTTTTTATCATGAAGGGATGTTGGATTTTTTTTTTTTTTTTTTCTGAGATGGAGTCTCGCTCTGTCGCCCAGGCTGGAGTGCAGTGGCATGATCTCAGCTCGCTGCAACCTCTGCCTCCTGGGTTCAAGCAAGCAATTCTCCTGCCTCAGCCTCCTGAGTAGCTGGGACTACAGGCATGTGCCAGCACGCCCAGCTAATTTTTTGTATTTTTAGTAGAGACGGGTTTTCACTGTGTTAGCCAGGATGGTCTTCATGATTCGCCTGCCTTGGCCTCCCAAAGTGCTGGGATTACGGGGGTGAGCCACCGTGCCTGGCCGGGATATTGGATTGAAAGCTTCTTCTGTATCTATTGAGATGATCATATGGTTTTTGTTTCTAATTCTATCTATGTGGTGAATCACATTTATTAGTTTGCATATGTTAAAACAATCTTGCTTTCCAAGGATGAAGCCTACTTGATAATGGTGAATTAACTTTCTGATGTACTGTTGGATTTGTTTTGCTAGCATTTTGTTAACAATTTTTGCATCTGTGTTCATCAAGGATATTGGCCTGTATTTTTTTTTTTTTTAATTGTGCCTTTGCCAGGTTCTGGTATCAACATGATGCTGGCTATGTAGAATGAATTAGGGAGGAGTCTTTCCTTCTTGGTTTTTCAAAATAGTTTCAAGAGAATTGGTACCAGCTCTTCTTTGTATGTCTGACAGAATTTGGCTGTGAGTCTATCTGGTCCAGGGCTTTTTTTGGTTGGTAGGTTTATTATTTTTTTAAATTACTGATTCCATTTCAGAAGTCAATATTAGGCTGTTCAAGGTTTTAATTTCTTCCTGATTCAATCTTGGGAGATTGTGTGTTTCCAGGAATTTATTCATTTTCTCTAGGTTTTCTAGTTTCTGTGTACATAGAGGTGTTCATAATAGTCCCTGAAAATCTTTTGTATTTCTATGGGATCTGTTGTGATGTCACCTTTGTTGTTTCTGATTTTGTTTATTTGGATCTTCTCTTGTTTTTTTCTTTGTTAATCTAGCCAGTAGTCTGTTGATCTTGCTTATCCTTTCAAAGAACCAACTTTTGGTTTCATGGGTTCTTTGTGTAGATTTTTGGGTCTCACTTTCATTCAGTTCTGCTCTGATTTTATTTATTTATTTTCTTCTGGTAGCTTTGAGTCAGTTCTTGTTTTTCTAGTTCTTTTAAGTTTGATGTTAGATTGTTAAATCGAGATGTTTCTAACTATTCAAGGTAGATGCTTAGCACTATAAACTTTCCTGTTAGTACTGTTCTTGCTGCATCTCAGAGATTTTGGTATGTTATATCTCTGTTTTCACTTATTTGAAAAAATTCTTTGATTTCTGCCTTAATTTTGTTGTTTACCCAAAAGTCATTCAGGAGCAAGTTGTTTAATTTTCATGTAATTGTCTGGTTTTGAGAGCTCCTTTTGGTGTTGAATTCTGTTTTTATTCCACTATGGTCGAAGAGTATGGTTGGTATGATTTTGATTTTTTTAAAATTTATTGAGACTTGTTTTATGGCCTAGCATGTGGTTGATCTTGTTGTATGTTCCATGTGCAGTTGAGAAGAATGTATATTCTGTGGTTGATAGATGGAGTATTCAGTAGATGTTTATTAGGTCCAATGATCAAATGTCAAATTTAAGTCCAGAATTTTTTTGTGCCTTGATGATCTAACTCTGTCAGTGGGTGTTGAAGTATCCCCCTGTAATTGTGTGGCTGTCTGTGTCTTTTCATAGGTCTAGAAGTGCTTGTTATATGAATCTGGGTGCTGCAATTTTGGGTGCTTACATATTTAGGATAATTAAGTCTTCTTGTTGAATTGAACCTTTATCATTATGTAATGCCCTTCTTTGTCCTTTTTTACTGTTGTTGGTTTAAAGTCTGTTTTAGCTGCTATAATTAAAGTGACCTCTGCTCTTTTTTGTTTTCCATTTGTGTGATAGGTCTTTCTCCAACTCTTTACTTTGAGCCTATGAGTGTTGTTACATGTCAGATGGGTCTCTTGAATGAACAGATGGATGGGTCTTCTTGTTTTTTGTTTTTAATCCAATTTGTCACTCTGTGCTGTTTAAGTGGTGGGGGTGTTTAGACTGTTTACATTCAAGATTAATTTTTGTTTGTTTGTTCGTTTTGAGACAGGGTCTCACTCTTTCACCAAGGCTATAGTGTAGTGGTGTGATCACAGCTTACTATAGCCTCAACCTCCCCGGGCTCATGTGATCCTCCCACCACAGTTTTTGTATTTTTAGTAGAAATGGGTTTCACCGTGTTTCCCAGGCTGGTTTCAAACTCCTGGGTTCAAGCAGTCCACCTGCCTCAGCCTCCCAGAGTGTCAGAATTAGAGGCATGAGCCACTGTACTGGCCTTCAAGGTTAATATTGATATGTGAGGTTTTGATCCTATCGTGAAGCTGCTAGCTAGTTGTTTTGTAGTTTCTATGGTGTGGTTGCATTATAGGGTGTGTGGGCTATGTCATTAGGTATGTTTTTCTGGTAGCAGATATCGTTTTTAAATTTCCATGCTTAGAACTCTCTTAAGGATATCTTGTAAGGCTGGTCTAGTGGTAACAAATTCTCTTAGTGCTTGCTTGTCTGGAAAATATATTATTACTCCTTCACTTAGGAAGCATAGTTTGGTGGGAAATGAAATTCTTGGTTGGCTTTTCTTTTCTTTTAGAGTGCTGAAAGTAGGCCCCCAATTTCCCTTGGTTTATAAGGTTTCTGTGGAGGAGTCAGCTGTTAGCCTGATAGGGTTACCTTTATACATGAGCTGACCTTTTTCTCTAACTGCCTTTAAGTTTTTTTACTTTAGCTTTGACCTTGCATAGTCTGGTGACTGTGCTTTGGTGATGTTCATTTTGTATACTATCTCACAGGTGTTCTCTAGATTTCTTATATCTTGATGTCTACCTTTCTAGCAAGATTAGGGAAGTTTTCTTGAATAACTTCCTCAAATATGTTTTCCAGGTTGTTTACTTTTTCTCCTTCTCTCTCAGGAATGTCAGTAATTCACAGGCTTGTTCACTTTACACAATGTCATATTTCTCTTGTTCACTTTTTAGAATTCTTTTTTCTTTATTTTTGTCTGATTTAGTTCAAAAGATTGATGTTCAAGATCTGAAATTCTTTATTCTGTTTGGTCCAGTCTATTGACAAAGCTTTCAATTGTATTTTGAAATTCCTTAAGTGATCATTTTGATTCCAGAAGTTCTGATTGATTTCTTTTAAATGTGTTTATCTCTTTCTTTATTTCCTGGGTTGCTTTAGAAGCTCTTTAACGTTGATTTTTAATCTTATTTTGGATCTTATTGAGCTTTCTTGTAATCTGTGCTTTGAATTCTTTATCTATCATTTCTGAGTGTCCATTTTGGTTAGGGACCATTGCTAGAGAGTTAATCTAATCCTTTGGTGGTGTCACATTGTTAAATTTTTTTTAAATGCCAGAATTCTTGTGCTGGTTCCTCCTCATTTGGAGACACTGGTGCTTCTAATTTTTGTAATTATTTTTTGCAGGTAGGAATTTCTCTTTTTCTGTAATATTATTATTATTATTTTCTTTCCCTTTCCCCTCCTCCCTAGGGGTGTGACTGTAGAGAGTTCTGGGTAGGGTCTTTTGGCCTTGCTTCTGTAGCCGTATCCACTTCTGTTGGCAGGTTTTATATTGGGCTGTGGAGTTCAACCTGTAAGCTAGTAGGTGGCACTTATAGGTAAGAGCTGGCTGTGGCCAACCCAGCTGGGTAAATACTTGATCCTTGTTTATTGGGAGAAGCTTTCTGTTGCCTCAGGCAATAGGCTGATTCCTGGAAATGTGCAGTGGTCTGAGCTCCCTGCTCAGCCTGTGGGGAAAAGGGAAAGATGAGTAGGACCAGACTGGGCAGGCCTGCCTATAGGCCCCCTGATGGAAGGCACAAGCACCTGCACTGAGGGAGAATCCAGTGGATGCCCACCAATCCTCCAGAGGTGTGCCTAGGCACGGAGCTGGGAAACCTCCTCGGCCGCAAGTTCTCTGCACAAGGTTAGGGACAGTCCAGACTTCTAATTTAGAAGAGTCGGTGCCCCAGATGCCTGGAGATCTGCCTGGGCATGGATTGCATAGGGCCTCACTGCACCATAGCCTCTGCACAGGAAGGGTGGTAAACTCAGGCTGCTAATCCAGGTGAATGGGTGCTCCAAATGCCTGAAGATCTGCCTGGTCGCAGAGCAGACAGGGCCCTACTTTACTACAATCTCTGCACAGGAAGGGTGGAGTGACTCAAGCTGCTAATCCAGACAAAAAGGTGCTCTGAATGCCTGGAGATCTGCCTGGGTGTGGAGCAGATAGGCTCCCCCTGTGCCAGGATCTCTGCACAGGAGGGGTGGGGCAACTCACACTGCTAGGCCATATGAGCAAGTGCTCCAAATGCCAGGAGATCTGCCTACATGAGGAGTAGAGAGTTCTCCATTGTACCTTGATCTATGCACAGGAGGAGTGGAGTGGCTCAGGCTGCTGATCTAGGCAAGGGAGTGCTCCAAATACCTGGATTTCTGCCTGGAGATAGAGCGGAGAGGGCCTGCTGCACTGTGATTTCAGGGGAGCAGGCTGGGGCACCTAGCAATGGCACACCCACTGACCAATTCCAGGTTGCCAAGGTGACCCTGGTCACAAGTCTCATTGCCCAGGAGAAACTGTAGCTAGGGCAGCTCTCCTCTGACCCCTGGCCTGAAATGGGGGAGAGCATAATTCCAGTGCTTACACTTTCCACAATTCTGACTCTGGAGGTCCCTACCCCACTGGAGCAAGATCTCTCGAGTAAGGACTCCAATCTCTGTCCCAAGACTAAAATGCCTGCATGGCCGTGCTACTGGGTCACCAAAGAATGGCTGACTTTGTATGCACCTCAATTTAAAATGGTGTCATTAGCTGGGTATGGGGGCTCATGCCTGTAATTCTGGCACTTTGGGAAGGCAAGGTGGGAGGATTACATGAGCCCAGGAGTTTGAGACCATCCTGAGCAATATGATGAGACACTGTCTCTAAAAAAATTTAAAAAATTAACTGGGTTTAGTGGTGCATGCCTGTGGTCCCAGCTACTCAAGAGGCTGAGGTGGGAGGATCATTTGAACCCAGGATGTTGAGGCTACAGTGAGCTGTGTTAATGCACTGCACTCCAGCCTGGGTGACAGAGCAAGACCGTGTCTCCAATAAAAATAGATAGATAGATAAATACTTAAAGATCACCTCCTGCTCTCAGTCCCAAGTCTGGGAAAATGCCTGCAGCTTTTCCTGATGTCTTTCTCTCACAATGTCTCCACTCCTCTCCTCAAGTTAGCTCCAGGGCTTGGGAGAAATGGAGTACTCTCCCTTGGCATGGGGTACATGGATCCCAGTGGAAAAGTGAGTCACAGAGGGAGGGTCTCTGCCACTCTCACATATGGCGCTTCACTCTTATCAGCTGGATGCTGTCATGGGGGCTGTTTGCCTGTGTTTTTCATGATTCTGATGGATTCCCATTTTCCTTTTTTTTTCTTTTATTTTTGAGACAGGCCTGGAGTGCAGCAACACAATCACAGCTGACACTGCAGTCTTGACCTCCTGTGCTCAAGCAATCATCCTACCTCAGCCTCCCAAGTAGCTGTTACTACAGGCATGCACCACCACATCTGGCTAATTTTTGAAAAAAATATTTTTGTAGATATGATGTTACAGGAAAGGGATCCTGATCCAGACCCCAAGAGAGGGTTCTTGGATCTCATGCAAGAAAGAATTCAGGGTGAGTCCATAAAGTGAAAGCAAATGAGGAAAGTAGAGGAATAAAAAAGTGGCCACTCCATAGACAGAGCAGCCCCAAGAGCTGCTGGTTGCCCATTTTTATGGTTATTTCTTGATGATATGCTAAACAAGGGGTAGATTATTCATGCCTCCCCTTTTTATACTATATAAGGTAACTTCTTCATGGTTATAAACTGTCATGGTGCTGGTGGGAGTGTAGTAGTGAGGACAACCAGAGGTCACTCTCCTCGCCATCTTGGTGTTGGTGGGATTTGGCTGGCTTCTTCACTGCAACCTGTTTTATCAGCAAGGTCTTTATGACCTGTGTCTCGTGACAACCTCCTATTTCATTGTGTGACTTAGAATGCCTTAACCATCTGGTACTACAGCCCAGTAGGTCTTAGCCTCATCTTAGCCCCTATTTAAGATGGAATTTCTCTGGTTCAAATGCCTCTGACAGAATTATTGAAGTTGGATGCCTGTGTTAAGTAACTATATATTAAGTGTTGGCTTTAAGTTGGACAACCAGCACACAGAGGGCATATCTTCACATAGCAGTGTTATGATGGTGCTGTTGGTAAAGGCTGTGGGCATCTCTTCTTCCCTACCTGGCCTCTCTGTAAAAATGGCTTTGTTTTTGTGCTTTTCAAGTGGACATTGCAAATTGGAAAGGAGAAAGGCCTTTTTCTTCTCAGCATGCAGCTTGGTATGATTAACTTTTTCTGCTAAAGACCATCTGGGCTCAGTTACAGGTTTAAACAATAGAATTAACAAATAATTTGTGAATGGTGTGGTGAAGTAAAGCAGGGTTCTTTTCTGAAAATGAAAATGAAGAGATAAACACGTCTACTAAGAAATATTTAAATACCTTTTTTTTTTTTTTTTTTTTTGAGACAGAGTCTCGCTCTGTCACCCAGGCTGGAGTGCAGTGGCACAATCTTGGCTCACTGCAAGCTCTGCCTCCGGGGTTCACACCATTCTCCTGCCTCAGCCTCCTGAGTAGCTGGGACTACAGGCACCCACCACCGCGCCTGGCTAATTTTTTGTATTTTTAGTAGAGATGGGGTTTCACTGTGGTCTCGATCTCCTGACCTCGTGATCCGCCTGCCTCGGCCTCCCAAAGTGCTGGGATTACAGGCGTGAGCCACCGCGCCCGGCCAAAATATTTAAATACTTTAATGTACCAGAGACATTTTAAGTTATATTTCTTGGTAAATAATTATGTTTAATAGATATATCTTCCAGAATTCTCCCTTTTAAAATGCATATTAAGGAAAGAAAGTTTGAAGGTAGAAATTCTTGTGGTGTAATTGCTGACATATTGCTACTCTGTCATGGTATTCGTTAAGGAATGTGCATTCAAACCGCTGAATCTTTTTTATATTGAAAACTTTAAAATGGTTTATGCTACCTATGTTGTAAAAAAACTGAACTCAGGTCGCTGTGACTTGGGGATTCATAATCTAAATGGAAAGTATGGCTTCTTTCAACAAAGACAAGAACCGTCTGAAGTTAGTTAAAATGGAAAAGGAGGAATGGAAAGGCTCATTACATTTGAATGACAAGTATAGTAACTGATTGCAGTTCCTAATTAGGTTGATCTTTACTGCCAAGTAAAAGTCAATAACAAGTCCAAAAAGGTAACTCCTGGTGAGTTAACCAATCACAACCTTTACGGTAATGTTTCTAAATCTTATGTTATATAGACCAGAGTATATTCAACAGGATTGCCCAGATTGTCTCCACAGCTCTGGCTCTCCTCTAACATCAGTTGCTATTCTTGCTGGAGGGCCCATTTCCTATTTTTCTTTTACCTCTGCCTTTTAAATAATGGTGTCACACTGGGACAATGGCTGTCAGTGGGGTGGATGGAATCAACAGGGTACAGGTAGGTGCCCTTTTAGCAAAGCTGCAAGGAGAACAGAGTAATTCAAAAGGTTTTAGCAATGAAAGGAGGCATCTTTGGGGTCCAAGGCAGGCAAGGTTAGAAATCTGGGAAGCCTATTTAGATGAAGCATCATGGATGGAAATACAGAAGCAAACCCTCCAAGCATGGAAACGTGTGTTGTAATTTGTTTTTCAAAATATATACTAATTGACTACTGTGTGTCAGGCACTTACTTGATGAAGACAAGTTCTCTGCCCTCATGGAATTTATTCTAATAGGGGAGACAGATAACAAATAGATAAACAAGTGAATATATGATCTAATGTCAGCTGGAGATAGGCAAATGAAACCAGGTAAGGGAATCAAGACTGACTAGTGATTTGGGGTGTTGAGGTGGAGTTCAGAGAGATAGAAAATGCCTTTCTGAGATGTCTTTCAAGCATAGACCTCAGTAAAGTAAGTTGAAATTCTTCTGGATATCTGGGGCCAGAACACTGCAGCCCAGGGAAAGGATTAGTTATTCAAAGATGACTCATTTTGGTGTTTATTTGCATTTTCCTACTGGCTAATGATGTTGAACATTCTACGTGTGTTCGTTTTCCATCTGCATATACTGTTGATAAAATGTCTCTTCACATCTTTGGCCCATTTTCTAATTGAATTTTGTTTTTACTCTTGAGCTTTGAGAGGTTTTTTTTTTTTTTTTTTTTTTTTTTTTCCTTTGAGACACAGTGTTGATCTGTGGCCCAGGCTGGAGTGCAATGGCGAGATCCTGGCTCACTGCAATCTCTGCCTCCTGGGTTCAAGTGATTCTCCTGCCTCAGCTTCCTGAGTAGCTGGGACTACAGGCACGCGCCAATACGCCCGGCTAATTTTTGTGTTTTTTTGTAGAGACGGGGTTTCACCATTATTACCCAGGCTGGTCTCCAACTCCTGACCTCAAGTGGTCCGCCTGCTTCGGCCTTCCAAAGTGCTAGTATTACAGGTGTGAGCCACCGTGCCTGGCCTGAGAGTTCTTTATATAACCTTTTGTCAGATAAGTAGTTTGGAAATATTTGCTCCTAGTCTGTAGCTTATATTTTTATCCTCTTAACTGAATCTCTTCATAGACCCTAACCCTAGCCCTAACTGTGAATTTTCTGTTAGATAATCATGTCATCTGCAAATAGAGACAGTTTTATTTGTTGTTTTATGACCTGTATGTGTTATATTTCCTTTTCTGCCTTATTGCCCTGATCAGAATTCTGTTGAATAAGAACAGTAAGCGTGAACATCCTAGCCTTGTTCATGATGTCAAAGGGAAAGCATTCAGTGTTTCCCCATCAAGTATAATGCCAGCTGCGAGAGTTTTTTGAAGGTGCTTTTTGTCAGATGGAGTAAGTGTCCCTCTATTTCTATTTCTTGGAGAGTTTTATCATGAATTTTGTGAAATGCTTTTTTAAACATTGATTTATATGATCATGTGATTGTTTTTCTTTAACCTGCTAATATGGTGGGATACATTGATGGATTTAAAAATATTAACCAGTTTTGCATCACCGGAATAAAATCCTCTTGGTCGTGGTGTACAATTTCTTTATGTGTGTTGTTGAATTCTATTTGCTAATATTTTTTAAAGTGTTTTTAGATCTATAATTAGGAGTGAAATTGTTTTGTGGTTCTCTCTTTTTTTTTTTTTTTTTACTGTCTTTGCCTGGTTTTTGTATTACAGTAATACTATTTTCATAAAATGAATTTAGAAGTATTTCCCTCTCGTCTATTTTCTGGAAGAGGTTGTGTGGAAAGGTGTTAATTCTTTTGAAGTACTTGGTAGAATTCTTTAGGGAAACCACCTAGGATTGGAAATGTCTATTTTGGGAGTTTCAAATTATGAATCGAATTTCCTCAATAGTTATAAGATGGTTCTAATGATCTATTTCATATTGGGCAAATTGTGATTAACCCTATATGTATTTTTCAAGGAATTGGTCCATTTCAAGGAATTGGTCCACTTAACCTAACATCATATTTATATATGTAGAGTTGTTCCTAGTATTCCTTTATTACCCCTTTGATGTATGTAGGTTTTGCATTGATCTCTCCTGTTTTATTCTTGATATCAGTAATTTATGGATTCTATTTTCTTTGTCAGTCTTGCTAGAAGTTTGTTAATTTTATTGACTTTTTTTTCAAGGAAACAATTCTTTGTTCCAGTGATTTTCTATATTGTTTTCTGTTTTCAGTTTCATTGGTTTCTACTTTTATCTTTTTAATTTATTCCCTATGCTTGTTTTGAGTTTATTTTGCTTGTGTTTTTCTAGGTTATTGAGAGAAGGTTAGGTAGTTGATTTGAGATTTTTCCTCTTTTCTAAAGTATGCATTTAATGCTATAAAATTTCCTGTCAGTACTGCTTTAAATGTGTCTCACAAATTTTATATGTTTTAGTTTCATTTTTATTCTGTTCTATTTATTTTATGATATTTTTTGAGACTTTCTCATTGATAGGTTATTTAGAAGTGAGTTATTTGGTTTCCAAGGGTTTAGAGATTTTTTCTTGTTATATTTCTGTTATTGATTTTGAGTTTATTTCCACTGTGGTTGAAGAATACATACTATATGATTTCAGGTATTTTAAATTTGTTGAGATTTATTTTATGGATAAGGATATGGTTTAATCTTGATATATGTTCGAAAGACATTTGAAAATTGTATGTAATGTTATTGTTGATGGTGTTTTTGAGTTCTTAACGTATCATTGTTGTTTTCTGTCTAGTTGTTCTATCAATTGTTGAGAGAGGGATAATGAAATCTCTAACTATATTTGTGAACCTATTTTTACTTTCATTTCTATCAGTTTTTGCTCCTCATATTTTTCAACTCTGTTGTCTGGTGCATACATCAGTTAGGATCACTATGTCTTCTTGGTGTAGTGACCCTTTTATCATTATAAAATGTCTCTTTCTATCTCTGTTAGTTTTCTTTGCTCTGAAGTCTAGTTTATCCAATGTCGATAGCTACTTCTGCTTTCTTTTAATTAATGTTTGCTTAATGTATCTTTTTTCTCCCTTTTATTTTCAAATTGCCAATGTCATATTTGATGCAGTTTGTTATAAAACTCATGTGGTTGGGTCATTATATTTTAATCCAGTGTGCCAATTTGTTTTATTTTTATTTTTATTTATTTATTTATTTTTAGAAATGAGGTCTTTCTCTGTTGCCGAGGCTGGGGCACAGTGGAACAATCATATTAACAGTTTACTATAGGCTGGGCGCAGTGGCTCAAGCCTGTAATCCCAGCACCTTGGGAGGTGGGTGGATCGCCTGAAGTCAGAAGTTTGAGACCAGGCTGGCCAACATGGTGAAACCCCATCTCTACTAAAAATACAAAAAAAAAAAAAAAAAATAGCTGGGCGTGGTGGCATGTGTCTGCAATCCCAGCCACTCGGGAGGCTGAGGCAGGGGAATTGCTTGAACCAGGGAAGTGGAGGCCCCAGTGAGCCGAGATCGCGCCACTGCACTCCAGCCTGGGCGACAGAACAGACTCAGTCTCTAAAACCAAACCAAACCAAACCAAACAACAACAACAAAAAACAACAAAAAAAGTTTACTATAGCCTCCACTCTCTTTTTTTTATTATTATACTTTAAGTTCTAGGGTACATGTGCACAACTTTCAGGTTTAATACGTATGTATACATGTGCCATGTTGGTGTGCTGCACCCATTAACTTGTCATTTACATTAGGTATATCTCCTAATGCTATCCCTCCCCCCTCCCCCCACCCCATGACAGGCCCCGGTGTGTGATGTTCCCCTTCCTGTGTCCAAGTGTTCTCATTGTTCAATTCCCACCTATGAGTGAGAACATGCAGTGTTTGGTTTTCTGTCCTTGCGATAGTTTGCTGAGAATGATGGTTTCCAGCTTTGTCCATGTCCCTCCAAAGGACATGAACTCATCCTTTTTTATGGCTGCATAGTATTCCATGGTGTATATGTGCCACATTTTCTTAATCCAGTCTATCATCGATGGGCATTTGGGTTGGTTCCAAGTCTTTGCTATTGTGATTTGCTGTGAATAGTGCCACAGTAAACATATGTGTGCATGTATCTTTATGGCAGCATGAATTATAATCCCTTGGGTATATACCCAGTAATGGGATGGCTGGGTCAAATGGTATTTCTGGTTCTAGATCCTTGAGGAATTGCCACAATGACTTCCACAATGGTTGAACTAGTTTACAGTCTCACGAACAGTGTAAAAGTTTTCCTATTTCTCCACATCCTCTCCAGCAGCTATTGTGTGATGGTTTTTTAATAATCACCATTCTAACTGGTGTGAGATGGTATCTCATTGTGGCTTTGATTTGCATTTCTCTGATGACAAGTGATGATGAGCATTTTTTCATGTATCTGTTGGCTGCATAAATGTCCTCTTTTGCAAAGTGTCTGTTCATATCCTTTGCCCACTTTTTGATGGGGTTGTTTGTTTTTTTTCTTGTAAATTTAAGTTTTTTGTAGATGCTGGATATTAGCCCTTTGTCAGATGGGTAGATTGCAAAAATTTTCTCCCATTCTGTAGGTTGCCTGTTCACTCTGATGGTAGTTTCTTTTGCTGTGCAGAAGCTCTTTAGTTTAATTAGATCCCATTTGTCAATTTTGGCTTTTGTTGTCATTGCTTTTGGTGTTTTAGTCATGAAGTCTTTGCCCATGCCTATGTCCTGAATGGTATTGCATAGGTTTTCTTCTAGGGTTTTGATGGTTTTAGGTCTAACATTTCAGTCTTTAATCCGTCTTGAATTAATTTTTGTATAAGATGTAAGGAAGGGATCCAGTTTCAGCTTTCTACATATGGCTAGCCAGTTATCCCAGCACCATTTATTAAATAGGGAATCCTTTCCCCACTTCTTGTTTTTGTGAAGTTTATCAAAGATCAGATGGTGGCAGATGTGTAGTAGTATTTCTGAGGGCTCTGTTCTGTTCCATTGGTCTATGTATCTGTTTTGGTACCAGCACCATGCTGTTTTGGTTACTGTAGCCTTGTAGCATAGTTTGAAGTCAGGTAGCATGATGCCTCCAGCTTTATTCTTTTGGCTTAGGATTGTCTTGGCAATGCAGGCTCTTTTTTGGTTCCATATGAGCTTTAAAGTAATTTTTTCCATTTCTGTGAAGAAAGTCATTGGTAGCTTGATGGGGATGGCACTGAATCTATAAATTACCTTGGGCAGTATGGCCATTTTCACATTATCGATTCTTCCTACCCATGAGCATGGAATGTTCTTCCATTTGTTTGTGTCCTCTTTTATGTCATTGAGGAGTGCTTTGTAGTTCTTCTTGAAGAGGTCCTTCACATCCCTTGTAAGTTGGATTCCTAGGTATTTTATTCTCTTTGTAGCAATTGTGAATGGGAGTTCCCTCATGATTTGGCTCTCTGTTTGTCTGTTATTGATGTATAGGAATGCTTGTGATTTTTGGACATTGATTTTGTATCCTGAGACTTTGCTGAAGTTGCTTATCAGCTGAAGGAGATTTTGGGCTGAGATGATGGGGTTTTCTAAATATACAATCCTGTCATCTGCAAACAGGGACAATTTGACTTCCTTTTTTCCTAATTGAATACCCTTTATTTCTTTCACTTGCCTGATTGCCCTGGCCAGAACTTCCAACACTGTGTTGAATCGGAGTGGTGAGAGAGGGCATCCCTGTCTTGTACCAGTTTTCAAAGGGAATGCTTCCAGTTTTTGTCCATTCAGTATGATATTGGCTGTGGGTTTGTCATAGATAACTCTTATTAGTTTGAGATACGTCCCATCAATACCTAATTTATTGAGAGTTTTTAGCATGAAGGACGGTTGAATTTTGTCAAAGGTCTTTTCTGCATCTATTGAGATAATCATGTGGTTTTTGTCTTTGGTTCTGTTTATATGCTGGATTACGTTTATTGATTTGCATATGTTGAACCAGCCTTGCATCCCAGGGATGAAGCCCACTTGATGATGGTGGATAAGCTTTTTGATGTGCTGCTGGATTCAGTTTGCCAGTATTTTATTGAGGATTTTTGCATTGATGTTCATCAGGGATATTGGTCTAAAATTCTCTCTTTTTGTTGTGTCTCTGCCAGGCTTTGGTATCAGGATGATGCTGGCCTCATAAAATGAGTGAGGGAGGATTCCCTCTTTTTCTATCAATTGGAATAGTTTCAGAAGGAATGGTACCAGCTCCTCCTTGTACCTCTGGTGGACTTTGGATGTGATTCTGTCTGGTCCTGGACTTTTTTTGGTGGGTAGGCTATTAATTATTGCCTCAATTTCAGAACCTGTTATTGGTCTATTCAGAGATTCAACTTCTTCCTGGTTTAGTCTTGGGAGGGTGTAAGTGTCTAGGAATTTATCCATTTCTTCTAGGTTTTCTAGTTTATTTGTGTAGAGGTGTTTATAGTATTCTCTGATGGCAGCTTGTATTTCTGTGGGGGATTGGTGGTGATAACCCCTTTATCATTTTTTATCACATCTATTTGATTCTTCTCTCTTTTATTAGTCTTGTTAGCGGTCTATCAATTTTGTTGATCTTTTCAGAAAACCAGCTCCTGTATTCGTTGATTTTTTTGATGGGTTTTTTGTGTCTCTGTCTCCTTCAGTTCTGCTCTGATCTTCATTATTTCTTGCCTTCTTCTAGCTTTTGAATGTGTTTGCTCTTGCTTCTCTAGTTCTTCTAATTGTGATGTTAGGGTGTCAATTTTAGATCTTTCCTGCTTTCTCTTGTGGGCATTTAGTGCTATAAATTTCCCTCTACATACTGGTTTAAATGTGTCCCAGAGATTCTGGTATGTTGTGTCTTTGTTCTCATTGGTTTCAAAGAACATCTTTATTTCTGCCTTCATTTCGTTATGTACCCAGTATTCATTCAAGAGCAGGTTGTTCAGTTTCCATGTAGTTGAGCGGTTTTGAGTGAGTTTCTTAATCCTGAGTTCTAGTTTGATTGCACTGTGGTCTGAGAGACAGTTTGTTATAATTTCTTTTCTTTTACATTTCCTGAGGAGTGCTTTACTTCCAACTTTGTGGTCAATTTTGGAATAAGTGCGATATGGTGCTGTAAAGAATGTATATTCTGTGTATTTCAGTTAGAGAGTTCTGTCGATGTCTATTAGGTCTGCTTGGTGCAGAGCTGAGTTCAATTCCTGGATATCCTTGTTAACTTTCTGTCTCGTTGATCTGTCTAATGTTGACAATGGGGTGTTAACATCTCCCATTATTATTGTGTGGGAGTCTAAGTCTCTTTGTAGGTCTCTAAGGACTTGCTTTATGAATCTGGATGCTCCTGTATTGGGTGCATATATATTTAGGATAGTTAGCTCTTCTTGTTGCATTGATCCCTTTACCATTATGTAATGGCCTTCTTTGTCTCTTTTGATCTTTGTTGGTTTAAAGTCTGTTTTATCCGAGACTAGGATTGCAACTGCTCCTTTTTTTTGTTTTCCATTTGCTTGGTCGATCTTCCTGCATCCCTTTGTTTTGAGCCTATGTGTGTCTCTGCACGTGAGATGGGTTTCGTGAATACAGCACAGTGATGGGTCTTGACTCTTTATCCAATTTGCCAGTCTGTGTCTTTTAATTGGAGCATTTAGCCCATTTACATTTAAGGTTAATATTGTTGTGTGTGAATTTGATCCTGTCATTACGATATTAGCTGGTTATTTTGTCCATTACTTGATGCAGTTTCTTCATAGTGTCGATGGTCTTTGCAATTTGGTATGTTTCTGCAGTGGCTGGTACCGGTTGTTCCTTTCCATGTTTAGTGCTTCTTTCAGGAGCTCTTGTAAAGCAGACCTGGTGGTGACAAAATCTCTCAGCATTTGCTTGTGTGCAAAAGATTTTATTTCTCCTTCACTTCTGAAGCTTAGTTTAGCTGGATATGAAATTCTGGGTTGAAAATTCTTTTCTTTAAGCATGTTGAATATTGGCCCCCACTCTCTTCTGGCTTGTAGAGTTTCTGCCGAGAGATCTGTTGTTAGTCTGGTGGGCTTCCCTTTGTGGGTAACCCAACCTTTCTCTGTGGCTGCCCTGAACATTTTTTCCTTCATTTCAACTTTGGTGAATCTGACAATTATGTGTCTTGGAGTTGCTCTTCTCGAAGAGTGTCTTTGTGGCGTTTTCTGTATTTCCTGAATTTGAATGTTGGCCTGCCTTGCTAGGTTGGGGAAGTTCTCCTGGAAAATATCCTGCAGAGTCTTTTCCAACTTGGTTCCATTCTCCCTGTCACTTTCAGGTACACCAATTAGACGTAGATTTGGTCTTTTCACATTGTCCCATATTTCTTGGAGGCTTTGTTCATTTCTTCTCCCTCTTTTTTCTCTAAACTTCTCTTCTTGCTTCATTTCGTTCATTTGACCTTCAATCACTGATACCCTTTCTTCCACTTGATCGAATCGGCTACTGAAGCTTGTGCATGCGTCATGTAGTTCTTGTGCCATGGTTTTCAGCTCCACCAGGTCATTTAAGTACTTCTCTACACTGGTTATTCAGTTAGCCATTTGTCTAATCTTTTTTCAAGGTTTTTAGCTTCTTTGTGATGGTTTCGAACATCCTCCTTTAGCTTGGAGAAGTTTGGTCATCTAAAGCCTTTTTCTCTCAACTCGTCAGTCATTGTCTGTCCAGCTTTGTTCCGTTGCTGGCGAGGAGCTGTGTTCCTTTGGAGGTGAAGAGGTGCTCTGATTTTTAGAATTTTCAGCTTTTCTGCTCTGTTTTTTCCCCATCTTTGTGGTTTTATCTACCTTTGGTCTTTGATGATGGTGATGTACAATGGAGTTTTGGTGTGGATGTCCTTTCTGTTTGTTAGTTTTCCTTCTAACAGTCAGGACCCTCAACTGCAGGTCTGTTGGAGTTTGCTGGACGTCCACTCTAGACCCTGTTTGCCTGGGTATCAGCAGCGGAGGCTGCATAACAGCGAATATTGCAGATTGGCAAATGTTGCTGCCTGATCTTTCCTCTGGAAGCTTCGTCTCAGAGGGGCACCCAGCTGTGTGAGGTGTCCGTTGCCCTCTACTGGGAATTGCCTCACAGTTAGGCTACTCGGGGGTGAGGGACACACTTGAGGAGGTAGTCTGTCCGTTCTCAAATCTCAAACTCTGTGCTGGGAGAACCACTTCTCTCTTCAAAGCTGTCAGACAGTGACATTTACGTCTGCAGAAGTTTTTGCTGCCTTTGGTTCAGCTATGCCCTGTCCCCAGAGGTGGAGTCTACAGAGGCAGGAAGGCCTCCTTGATTTGTGGTGGGCTCCACCCAGTTTGAGCTTCCAGGCTGCTGTGTTTACCTACTCAAGCCTCAGCAATGGCGGGCACCCCTCCCCCAGCCTCGCTGCCGCCTTGTAGTTTGATCTCAGACTGCTGTGCTAGCAATGAGCGAGGCTTTGTGGGCGTGGGACCCTCCAAGCCAGTCGCGGGATGTTATCTCCTGGTGTGCCGTTTGCTAGAACCGTTGGAAAAGTGCAGTATTAGGGTGGGAGTGACCTGATTTTCCAGGTTTCGTCTGTCACAGCTTCCCTTGGTTAGGAAAGGGAATTCCCTGACCCCTTGCGGTTCCCAGGTGAGGTGATGCCTCGCCCTGCTTCGCCTGTTGCTCAGTGGGCTGCACCCACTGTCCTGCCCCCACTGTCTGACAATCCCCAGTGAGATGAACCCGGTACCTCAGTTGGAAATGCAGAAATCACCTGTCTTCTGCGTTGCTCTCACTGGGAACTGTAGACTGGAGCTGTTCCTATTCGGTCATCTTGGAACCAATTCTGCCAGTTTGTTTTTGCTTGTTATATTTAGATCATTTAACAAAACTTTTGATATATTTGGATACCAGCCAACTATTTTAGTTTTTGTTTTGTGTTTGTAGCCTCTGTTTTTCATTTATGTGTTTCTTTTATCCGGCCTTTCTGTGAGTTACTTGAAGTTCTTTTTAGAATTTCATTTGATGTATGTAATAGCACTTTTTTTTTTTCTTTTTTGAGACAGAGTCTCACTCTGTTGCCTATGTTGGAGTGCAGTGGTGCAATCTTGGCCCACTGCAACCTCTGCCTCCCAGGTTTGAGCCATTCTCCTGCCTCAGCCTCCCGAGTAGCTGGGACTACAGGTGTGCACCACCATGCCTGGCTAACTTTTATGTTTTTTAGTAGAGACAGGTTTCACCATGTTGGCCAGGCTGCTCTTGAACTCCTGGCCTCAGGTGATCTGCCTGCCTCGGCCTCCCAAAGTGCTGGGATTACAGGCATGAGCCACCACTCCGAGCCCTAACAGTGTTTTTAAATGTATCTTTTTATATTGTTTTTTCAGTAGTTACACTAGATATTACTTATAACAACTTATATATAATATGTTGTATACATATATTATGTAACACATATTACATATATATAATATGTAATATACATTTACATATAATATGTATACATATATATGTAATAACATGTTAATAACTTATCTCAATCTACTGATGTAATTTTAACTGTTTGAGTGAAGTATAGAAACATTAGCTCCCATAACTTCCCTTTACTCTCCCATACATGTAATTTAGTCATCTTAATATTTCTGCTACTTACATTTAGAATCACATTAGAGTATAAGTTTTGTTTCCACCATCAAACAGTCTAGAAACCTGAAGTGAAGAAAAAAAGTTCATTGTATTTACTTATATTTTTCTCACTGTGTTCTTTTTTCCTCATATTTAAAGATTTCTTTTTTTTCCATTTAGAGAAATTCCTTTAGCTATTCTTTTAGAGTAGATCTGCTGGCAACAAAATCTTTTAGTTTTCATTCATCTGAGAATATTTTGATATTTTCACTGGGTATAGGAGTCTGGGTTGGCAGTTTTTTCTGTTTCAGCACTTGAAAAATATACTACTTTCTTCTGGCCTCCATCTTTTTTATGAGAAACCTGCTGTCATTTAAATTTTTTTCTCTTACAGTTAAGGTATCGTTTCTGTCTTAGTGCTTTCAGAATTTTTCCTTGGCCTTTAGTTTTCAGAAGCTGAACTATAATGTGTGTTGGTGTATATTTCCTTGGGTTTATTCTGTTTGGGGTTTATTTAGTGTATTGCATCTGTAGGTTTATGACTTGCAAATGTGAGAAGTTTTCAGCTATTATTTCTTCCAGTACTTTTTAAATATCCTTCTCTTTCTTGTCTTCTTCTGGGATGGCAGTGATGGGCGTATGAGTTTCTCATTGCTGCTATGCCAAATTACCATAAACTTTTAGTGGCTTAAAACAATACAAATGTATTATTTTTGTGTTCTGGAGGTCAGAAGTCTGAAATCAGTCATACAGCCCTAAAATCAAAGTATCAGCAAGGCTGGTTCATTCTGGACTCCAGAATCTACTATTTGCCTCTTCTAGATTCTTGGGGCTGACTTGGCATTCCTTTGCTTATAGCCACATCATTTCAATCTGAACTTCTGTTTTCACATTGCCTTTTCCTCCAATTCTGTATCCTCTTGTATCCCTCCTATAAGGACTGTTGTAATTACATTGGACCTATCTGGATAATCTGAAAGGCAGATTATTAAATAGTCTGTTTATGCATTTTTTTTACTGAAGCAAAATTTATAATGTTTATAAAATTGAGAAATGCACAAATTGAATCATATAGTGTATACTCTTGTGTCAGGAGCCTTTCACTAGGCATAAAGGTTTTGAAATTTTTCCACATTGCTTTTATCTGTAATGCTACATAGTAGTATTTTGTTGCATGAATCTACCTCAATTTACCTTACCATTTTCCTGTTGATGGAAACCTGGGCTGTGTCCAGTTTTTTACTGGTATGAACATTCTTAAACAAGTGTTTTGGGAGAGCTATATTATGACTTCTCTTTCCTTTCCATATAATTTATGGGTTGTTCTTTCATTTAAGTAGAAATGGGTTGATACATGTCATTTTACTTCCACCAGCAATACATATGAGTTCTGGTTGATCCTCATTCTTGCCAACATTTGATAATTTCCATTGTTATGGACTGAATGTCCTCCTCCCAAGTTCATATGTTGAAGATTTAATGCCCTGCACCTCAGAGTGTGACTGTATTTTGAGATAAGCCCATTAAAGAGGTAATTAAAGTGGTAATTAAGAGGTAAAATAAGGCTCTTATGGTAGGCCCTAATCCAATTCTGACTGGTGTCTTTACAAGAAGATTAACTTTGGTCACACACAGAGACACCAGACACATGCATGCACAGAGGATGACCATGTGAACACACAAGAAGTGGGCCATCTGCAAGCCAAAGAAAGGGGCCTTGGGAGAAACCAGACCTGCTAAAACTTTGATCTTGGACTTCTAGTCTCCAGAACTGTGAGAAAATAAATTTCTATTGTTTAAGCCACCGTGTTTGTGGTAATTTTTTATGGCAACTGGAGAAGACTAACACACCCATCATTTAAATTTTAGTCCTCCTTTTGAGTGTGAAGTGGTATCTCATTGTGGTTTGAATTTGCATTTCCCTCATGGCTAATGATACCGAGCACATTTTCTCTCTTTTTTTTTTTCCTCCAAATACACAGGCTTCAAGGATACTGAGCACATTTTCATGTGCTTATTGTATGGAGAAACCAAAGCCCTGATTTATTTCTGCTTTTAGAAATGAGAAAACTGGCTGGGTGCAGTGGCTCATGCCTGTAATTCCAGAACTTTGGGAGGCCAAGACAGGAGGATCAGTTGAGGCCAGGAGTTCGAGACCAGCCTGGGCAACATAACAAGACTCCATCTCTAAAAAAGAAAAAAGTTAACTGGATGTAGTGCTGGTAGTCTAGCTACTCAGAAGGTTAAGGTGGGAGGATTGTTTGAGCCCAGGAGTTCGAGGCTACAGTGAGCCATGATTGCACCACTGTATTCCAGTCTGGGCAACAGAGCAAAACTCCAACTCAAATAAATAAATAAATAAATAAATAATAAAGGAAGAAAGAAAAAAAGGAAAAAAGAAATGAGAAAACTGGGGTTTATAGAGGTTAGTTTACCTTGTTGAAGGTGATAGAGCTAGCAAAATTGATTTTGAGCTCAGCTTCTGATTACAGAATTCATCTTTTTTTCTTTTACTCTAAAAGCAGTCTCTATATTTGTACTTTATAGAAAGCCATCATTCGATAAATAGAATAATATCACTTTCTTTTTCTATCAGGATTATCTTTACCTTTTGTTTCTGTTTTTGTTTTCTGTGGGATGACTTTTCCAATATTAGAGCTCAATTTTGGTAATTGTTTTATGAACCATGTTAATTGTAAAAGGAGAAAGGTGAGTTTTAGAATATAGCCAAGACCTGTATTATCCAACACTAGTCCATGACTATATTACTCTATTTCTATGAGGAGTACAATGTAAGAGTCTCTAAGGGCTTTATACAATCTAGAATTTGGCTTTACTCTTATTTAGAATTTTCTTTGTTTCAGGGATTCCCGTGCTTTAAATGTATTAGGTTCCCTAAGGAAGAAATCTCAGGTCCTCAGAGCTTATGTTTTATATAAAGAGATTACTCAGAGCATTTTTAATTTAAATTGTTTTAACAATACCCAGCATAATTTTTACCCTAGGAGAAGGGTTGTGAGCATTTATATGCTTGGTATGGCTGCATTTCCTCTTTACATTTACTTAGAGAAGTATTTCCAAATTTAGCTGGAGAGCACCTCATTCACATACTCAACTTTTATGTTTTAGCTGCTTGGTATTTTTTTTGAATTGATTGATTCCTTTATAAAACATGTATTAATAATTCTAAATATACAAAAAAGTTTCAGAAATAGTGTAAGAAACTTTCCCCTCACCTGAAACATTTGAGAGTAATTTGCCAACATGATGCCCATCACTCCCAAATATTTTAGTATTTATTTCTCTCAAAGGGATATTTTCCAACATAGTCATAATAAAAAATCAACAGATACATTACTACCCTCATTAGAGTATAGATATATATTGTAGATTAGACAAGTTCCACCATTTGTCTCAATAATGTCCTTTGTAAAAGCGAAAGGATGTCAGTCAGAAGCACACGCTGCATTCACTTGTCATTCCCTCTTAGTCTTTAGTCTTCCCATAACATTGATGATCTCGAAAGTTTTGAAGAATACAGACCAGTAATTTTGGAGAATGTTCTTCAGTTTATGTTTGTTTAATGTTTCCTCACAATTAGATTCAGGTTATGTATTTCTGGCAGGAATATCACAGAAGTTATGCTGGGGTTGTTGTTGTTTTTTTGTTTTGTTTTGTTTTGTTTTCGAGACGGAGTCTCATTCTGTCGCCAGGCTGGTATGCAGTGGCATGATCTCAGCTCACTGCAACCTCTGCCTCCTGGGTTTCAGCAATTCTTGTGCCTCAGTCATTGAGTAACTGGGATTACAGGCATCTGCCACCATGCCTGACTAATTTTTGTATTTTTAGTAGAGATGGGGTTTTGCTATGTTGGCTAGGCTGGTCTTGAACTCCTGGCCTCAAGTGATCCACCTGCCTTGGCCTCCCAAAGTGCTGGGATTGCAGGTGTGAGCCATTGCGCCCTGCCTGTTTATTACATCCCATCAGGTGGAACATAATTTAAATTCGTCCACTTATGGTGATGTTAGCTTTGATCACTTGAATAAAGAAGGCATTTTGAGATTATGTAAATAGTCTCTTCCTTGTCAAATTTTAATCCACTGCTTTACCATCTATTAATATTTCTTGACTGAATTATTTCTGTGATGGCTGAGAATAGTGATTTTTCCAATTCTATCATTTTCTTTACATTTCTTAATTGATATTTTATGGTAAGATAAAGCTCTCTGTTCTCCGCATGTATGTATGTATGTATGTATATATGTATTTTTTATGTGTATATTAGCATAAACTAATAGATTCATATTTTATTCAATGGGTTATAACTCATTTTTTATTATTTGCTTTGATGTTAATATTGTCCCATATTTGGTCAATGAGATCCCCTGACTTCATAACCATCGTTCTTTGAGCATTTTAATACTTTCTGGTATATTTCAAATTCATCTTGTACCTATCCTAGCTAGTCCTGGAATCAGTCATTTCTCTAAGAGCACTGATTCTTTTTGGTGGAGAATTGTATTTAGAAACCAAGATCTGGGCTCAGTGTGCTTGCTGCTTTTGGGGTGTCACTGTTCCCAGGGCCTCACAGTGGACACAGCTAAGGAATTTGTATACATACACACACACACACACACACATACATGTGCACATGTATTTACATTAATCATTCTTTTTTTTTTTTTTTTTTTTTTTGAGACAGAGTCTTGCTCTGTCACCCAGGCTGGGTTGCAGTGGCACTATCTCGGCTCACTGCAACCTCTGCCTCCTGGGTTCGAGCAATTCTCCTGCCTCAGCCTCCCAAGTAGCTGGGACTACAGGCACATGCCACCACGCCTGGCTGTTTCTTTTTTTTTGTATTTTTAGTAGAGACAGGGTTTCACTGTGTTAGCCAGGATGGTCTCGATCTCCTGACCTCGTGATCCACCCGCTTTGGCCTCCCAAAGTGAGGCCAGTGCACCCGGCCGATCTTTATTTCTATGCTAATCTCTGTATATTGAGAACTATGAGTTCCCAGCAATACTTGCAATTCTAAGCCAGCATCACAAGGATTGATTTTAAGTTTTTTCCCTTTGCATATTTGTAACTACTTCTTGAACAGCAGTTGAGTAACCTGACCCTCTTATCCCTCAGTAGATTTACTTACTTTGCTCAGTCTCCTGTATTTAACCAATATAGTGTCAACATTGCTGCCTTTTCCTCCTCCTCTATGTGGATGCTGCCTCCATCACTCCTGGTCTCCAACATAAATGCATCCTGCCCCATGCTCTGCATGGAGACTCCATACCATTTAGGCTCTGATATTTTGGTTTGGCCTGCTTCTGCACTGGAGTCCTCTTCACCCTTCTCAGTCTGCTCACCTGCTCTGGGCTGCCACTGCCACAGTGCATCATACTCTTGGTGTGGGTATCCTTCTCACTCCACTTGGCCTTTGACATCCTGAGCCAGGCTGCAGCTGCCCACCCCTACACAGACACCCTTCTCATTCCATTTTGGCTCTGCCACCCTGGGTCAGACTGCTGCCACCCTCCATCCCATGTGGATGTCCCCTCAATCTGGTTGCAGTCTGATGCTCCCACCCACCCTCTTGGGCCCTTTGTGCAGACATCTTCCTCTTCCTGCTTGGATCCCAACACCTTGTATTCAGCTACCAATCCTCCCCAAGACGATACCCGCTCACCCCTCTCAGGCTCTGACACTCTGTGCCAACACGTTTCCAGCCTGCTCATTACATGAACTCTGCTGCTATATCAAGACAACTCCCTTCTAGGCACCAACTAATGGCTTTTGGATTAAATTATGAAGTTTTTTGTTGTTTTTTTTTTTTCTTATTTGGACTTTATTATAAAGACAGATTTTGCTTGGTTGTTTTTAAACTTAAGTGATCAGTACCTACTTATAGCCTCATTCTAAAATAATGTCTGTATACTTGAATAGTCATGGGTTTAATTTGTTAGTTAAATTTTTTGTGATTTACATTAAAATAAATAGAGATTAATGACAACTAAAGATGTTCACCTGTGGACCTATGAAAATCAACTTGCTAACCACATCTTTAGGACACCGTGGTTTAGATTATTCATTTAATGGCAGTCTTGGTTGGTTTGTGTTTTCATTCTTTTGATCTTGGTACTTGACAAAACTGATAGCAAGACTGCATATCTTCTAGGAATGAGAAGATATTTTTTTCTTTTTGTCTTGTATATGGTTTTAAATAGGAGCGGTGATGGTGACTCTCCTTGCCTTATTTCTGATTTTAAGAGGAATATCTCTAACGTTCCCCCATTTATAATGATGTTCACAGTAGACTTTTTGTAGATTTTTTTTTCATCAGGTTAAGGAAGCTCTCATCCTAATTTACTAAGATTTAAAAAAATGTTTTAATCATGGGCTGGGCACAGTGGCTCATGCCTGTGATCCCAACACTTTGAGAGGCTGAGGCAGGTGGATCACTTGAGCCCAGGAGTTCGAGACCAGGCTAGGCAACACGGTGAAACACTGTCACTACAAAAAATACAAAAATTAGCTCGGTGTGGGGGCATGCGCCTGTTGTCCCAGGTATTCAGAAGGCTGAGGTGGGAGGATTGCTTGAGCCTAGGAGGTGGAGGCTGCAGTGAATTGTGATCACGCCGCTGCACTCTGGCCTGGGTGACAGAGCGAGACCCTGTCTCAAATAAAATAAAATAAAATAAAATAAATAAAATTTTAAATAACGAATTGGTGTTGAAATCTGTGAAATGTTTTTCCTGAATCTATTTAAAAGATAGTATGTTTTCTTGTCATCTGTTAATGTGGCAAGTTGTAATTATAGACAGTCTAAGACTGAATCATCCTAGCATATTTTGCATAAACTCAGCTGCTTTGTCATGGTTTGCCATTTTTTCATATACTTTGCCATGTCTTGGTGTTTTCTTCTTTAGTTCCTTCAGGTTTGATTTTGGGGGAGAGTTAGTAGTCATGTCCCTTTAGTATCCTAAAAAAAACTGGACAAAGTGGCTTAAACAAGAAGCTACCTGTTAAATATTGTTTGAACTGAAGGGTTAATGTTGCTTATGCTTTCTGAACCTTAGCCCCCTTATCTGAAAATTTGGTTATAATAATGCCTACCATATATGCTTGTAAGACTCAAACGAGATAAAAATAAGTCAAAAGTCTTGTATAGTGACTTCCCTTTGGGATTTCAGATTTACCTACTTATTTTTATTTTTATTTTTTGTAGAAAGCTGCTATCAGTAAATCTCACAAAACACATTCCAATGATGCCTTTTAGTTCATTTACTTATTCAGACCATTTGCAATTGATAAAATATGGTATCTAGAACCTTCTTTGTTTATTGCAGGTCTAGATTGTACTTGAAGCTCAGTCCTGTGTCTTTTCTTCTATTTTTTACTCCTTCATCTTTCTTCTTTTTTATTTCCTGGCTAATTCTTTGTGATTTGATTGAATGGTGCAATCATTTTTGTTAATCATTTATGTTTTGGTGGGTCATGGCTCTCGAGTGCATTTTACCTTCAAGAATGGGAGAGCTTCTAGGAATGTGTTATTAGAATTATTGTCCTCTGTGTCCCCTAGAAAGGCAGTGAGTCTTCTCTCTTTTTTTTTTTTTTTTACTGTCACAAATATGTAAGCGTGCGCGTGCACACACACACATCTGTAGTAATTTTCTAGGTTATATTACGTTCTTAAGGAGAGTGAATATCAGAAACAAAAGTAAGAGGGATGTTAGAGTTTTTATGGTGAGAAAAGGAGTATTGCAAGGTGGGTTAGGGTTGGGGATAGAGGGCCGGATTGTTGGTTGGGGATCATATGTATCTTCTCTTGGTGAGGCAAGCCTCAAGAACCTTACCCATGTGTCACAATTTTATTTTATCTACTTTCCTAGGCCTTATTTGACTAAGACATAGTTAATTAGTATCAATATTTGTATTAACAATATTTTCTTGTTTTCTGTTTCTTTGATGCTCTGGCACCTGGAGTCTAGAAATAGCAAACAACTAGTCAGGGAATGAGCCTCTCATATGCAAACTTATCAATCAGAACTCACCCCTCTTCCCTCTGCTGGGCTTTTATGCTCCCAGCCAATATTCCCCTGCCCTCATCACCCCAGTGCCATGTACCAGACAACCAGAGCCCACAGAAATGATTTAAACCAGCACATCCTAAGCCCCCTCAGCCTGCTTACCCTGCCTTGGCCATTCCTTCTCACAAAATCCACAATAAGGGCATGTGCCTATGTTTTTCCCTTGTTCCCTCCGCCTCTTGACCAACCCTGGTGCTTCCCCATGTGGCCCTGCCTGGCATGTCATGCCTCCTGTTTCAAGGGGTCTGTGAGTATAAGAACTTCTTCCTTTTTGACAGTCATTTCTGTCCCTATGTATCCTGGATACTTTTTTTTTTTTTTTGGAGAGACAGGGTCTCACTCTGTCACCCAGGCTGAAGTGAACTGGTATGATCATAGCTCATTGTAGCCTCAAATTCCTGGACTCAAGCGATCCTCTTGTTTCAGCCTTTTAAGTAGCTAGGACTACATGTGTGTGCTACCATGCCCAGCTAATTTTTAAATTTTTTTTGTAGAGATGGGGTCTTGCTAGGTTGCCCAGGCTGGTCTTGAACTTCTGGCCTCAAGTGATCCTCCTGCCTTGGCCTCCCAAAGTGCTAGGATTATAGGTGTGAGCCACTGTGCCTGGCTTCTGGGTACATTTTTAAATAGTATCGAAGACATTTATTAGGGGATGGTGTGCTTCTAGTCTACAAGGTTGAATGTGAGTGCAAATTGTTCAATGCTTTCCTAACTTTTGCTATTCCTTGTGGGAAATATTCAAGACCTGTGTGCTTGTTATCCCTTTATTTGGGGTTTTTACTAGGAATTCCTGTCTCCTTTATTAATAGGGTAATTGTGGCTGCAAAAATTTAGAAGGAAGCCTGAAGATTCCTCTTTACTCTGTTCCTTAGGCCTGGAGCCTTTCGAAGTGGTTTCCCAGGTTTTTGGATATCATGGAACACAGAAATTAAGCAACACCATAGAGCTCTCTACTTTTGTCACACAATACACACACATACACACACACAGAATTATTTATCTTACTATATTGAAAATGCTTTAAATAGAATATTTTTTACAGGTTGACTATAATGAAAAAAGAAAGGCCAGGCACATTGGCTCATGCCTGTTATCCCAGTATTTCGGGAGGCTGAGGTAGGAGGATGGCTTGAGCCCAGTTAGAGACCAGCCTGGGCAACATAGTGAAAATTCATCTCCACAAAAAGTAAAAAAAAAAAAAAAAATTAGCTGGGCATGGTGGCATGCACCTGTAGTCCTGGCTACTCAGGTGGGAGGGTCACTTGGGCCAGGAAGTCTAGGTTGTAGTGACCTGTGATTATGCTACTATACTCCAACCTGGGCTACACAGGGAGACCCTGTCTCAAAAAAACAACAACAAAAAAGAACTACTGTATATTCTTCTCTCCTCAGAGTTGTAACACTTCAACACTGTTCTGTAGTTCTAGAGTATCAAAGGAGATAGTACAAAACATCTTAACAAAATCTATGGGAGTTAAGATAGTTAATAATAGGAGCAATGCAAATTCCTATTTCAGCTGAACCAAAACTCAAGCTGGTTTTTAATCAATTGGTTTTTACCAATGAAGAGAAAATAAGCTATAATAATTTTCAACACATCAAGTTTTTCCAAGGCTTTGAAGCTTCATACAAATGTGCATATAGACACAATGGTGTCACCTACCAAAGTGATGGATACTGGAGTCACTGTATAATCATTGCATATAAGATTATGCTGATTGAAATGAACCTTCTTCATGGAGGTGAGTGACAGAAGGGTGAAGCAGGCAGATACATTTGCTTCTAAGAGCTTCTATAAAACTGTCACTAACTCTTTGTCCTAGAGTTCCTTGACACATGAATTAATCCTTAACTTTCCATGGCTTGAATTTGAGCCAAAACACACAGATGTAATCAATCCAGCCTAGAGTTCCCCAGTGGAGCAAGTGCTGATCTGTGTACTGGATCATGTACTAACGTATAGGAACTCAAAGTATATCCTTTAGAGTCAGAAAAATGTGGCAGAGAAGGGATATGTGTTTGGTTTTTAAGTAATCTAATTGTGTTATTGATTTAAAATCCTCATACTGAGTTAATCCATTTATGCGTTAGAAATCTATATGAAAAACAGTCTTTCTTATGCTTTACTGTTTTCTAAGAGGAAATTATTAATACGTTTGTGTTGATTATAGTGTTAATCATTAATGGGCTGATAGAGAGTAGGAATAAAAAATGTTTATACTGAGATGAAGCTCAAATACTCTCTATTTTATGTGATGGTTAAACAGTTAATATGTTGTTATCTAGTCCGTTTTTTAAGGGTGGATTATTTGTGCCTCTCCTTTGTAGACCATATAGGGTAACTTTCTGATGTTGCCATGCCATTTGTAAACTGTCATGGTGCTGGTGGGAGTGTCTTTTAGCATGCTAATGCATTATAATTCGTGTATAATGAGCAGTGAGGACAACCAGAGGTCACTTTCATTGCCATCTTGGTTTTGGTGGGTTTTGGTCGGCTTCTTTACTGCAAGCTAAAACAGTTTGCAGTAAGGTCTTCATGATCTGTACCTTGTGCTGACCTCCTATCTCATCCTGTGACTTAGAATCCCAAGCCATTTGGGAATGCAGTCCAGAAAGTCTTAGCCTTATTTTACCCAGTCCTTATTCAAGATGGAATTGCTCTGGTTCAAACGCCTCTGACAAGCCCAGGTTAGGTGTTGCACTTTCCCAAAGTTCTCAATCTTTGTTTTTATCACCCTGCTGGAGTGTGCTCAGTTTCACCTTCCCTGCTAGATGGCTAGCTCCATGCGGGCAGGGTGTGGGAGGATGCTCACAGCCATGTTTCCAGCATCCATGCCCAGCTCACAGAAAGTGCTTATATTTTGAAAGAAAGAATGAACAAAGGGCTGCTTTCCAGTACCAAAGGACTCTGTCACATATCTTGCACTTAGCTGCTTTTGCTTCTGTTGAGATGAAGATTAATTGGTACATTTGTTAAAGATGAGGTAATTGTTTTAAAAGGTAGTCAAGAGGAAAGATGTCTATTGAAGCCTCTGTGAATAATTTCATTAGAAAACCTACCTTCAGAGTTCATTAAGCTCACCCCTCATGGAAGCCATTATTCCCTGCTGTGAAAAACTATGACTCAGCTTGCCCTCTGTTTAAAATTAGTTGAAATTGTTTGGGTTTTTTGTTGTCATTGGATTTCTGTTGGAATACTGTGACTATTATTGCATATCCTGTGATTAAGCTTAACTTCCCGTGCATGCCATGAAGAAACTGTCTAAGTTTAGTCACAAGATAATGGTGCGCATTCACATTTCACCCTCATCTCTTAATTGCATGCCTTCTACTTGATTGAAGTATCACCATGATTCAACATTCAGCCACCTTTTAAAAATTTTGCTGTCTTCTTTCTATTTTATTTGGTGATGAATATTTCCTGTTAGTTTCTAGCAGACTGCATTTGACATTTCATACATGCCAACCCAAGGCAGCTTCTAAGATTTCATTCAGAGTTGAGTAATTCTGGTGAATAAAGAGCCAGGAATGAACTGAAATGACCATATTTTCATGTACAGAAGTTTCTTGAAAGACCTTAAAGAGCTATTTGTAGCAGGTTATTATTATGTGTATGTCATTGGTCTTCAAACATGACAATTTGTAAAAACAGTTTGATTTTTAAGAATTCAGAATAATTTATCAAAAAATGACAATTAGTATGTATTGGCATTTTAAATAGTTACTGACAATATAGAAACTACTTATATTTCATAGAATAAATATTCTACTTTCATGTTGTATATTTCAAGGAATCTATTTTAACAAATTAAATTGTATTCTAGTAGCTACAATGAATTCAGTTTATGTCTTTTGAAACCATGATATTAAAAACAGAAAAAAGGGAAGAAATTGTTTAATTTATATTCCACAAGCTGTTGGTAATTTTTTTGTTGTTGTTAATTCTTTTTATTGCTGTCACTGGACTTGTGAAAAAGAAAGAGAGGTTTAATAAAAGAAATAGCAGCATGGGATATTCACTCATCTTTTGCTGACTTTTGGAAAGTTAATCAAATTTGTGCATGTGAAGTTTGAGGACCATGGCATAATGGAAACCTTATTTTTATTTTTTATTGATTTTTTGAGACAGAGTTTTACTCTTGTCTCCCAGGCTGGAGTGCAGTGGTGCAATCTCAACTCACTGCAACTTCCACCTCCCAGGTTTAAGTGATTTTCCTACCTCAGCCTCCTGAGTAGCTGGGATTGCAGGCGTGCACCACCATGCCCAGCTAATTTTTGTATTTTTAGTAGAGATGGGGTTTCACCATATTGACCAGGCTGGTCTCCAACTCCTGACTTCAGGTGATCTGCCTGCCTTGGCCTCCCAAAGTGCTGGGATTACAGGCGTGAGCCACCACACCCTGCCTGGAAACCTTATAAATATAGCTTGTTGGGGACCCAAGGAATCTCAGAAATTGGCATTTTAGTTCAAGCCTTTTATTTTACAGAACAGTGTAGAATTATGGTAAATAGATGGATTTTGGAGTTCACAGGAACCTGAGTTCAAACCCTAATTTACTGGGCATGTAATTTGGGTAAACTATTTTATCTCGTTTAGAATCAGTTTTTTCACTTATGAAATGGGGTCAATGATACTTATCCTGAAATGTTGTTGTTATTAAATGAGATAATATAGTCATGCTGCCTATGACATAGTTTTCAATAAGTGAAAATGATAACATTAGTAATAACTGTAAGGGGATATAAAGCACCAAAAAGACTAACCAAGTTACAGAAGCAACCCATTGGCACTTCCAGTGGTGGACCTGAGCTCTAATCCTCCTTTTTAATTTTTGTAATATAATGAGTTGTTAGGCAAGTCGTTTCACTTTGTCTCAATTTTATCAGTGTTAAAAATTACTAAGTAGAGACAGGTGGGCCTAGTGGCTCATGCCTGTAATCCCAGCACTTTCGGAGGCCAAGTTGGGTGGATCACCTGAGGTCAGGAGTTTGAGACCAGCCTGGCCAACATGGTGAAACCCCATCTCTACTAAAAATACAAAAATTAACCAGACGAGATGGCGCATGCCTGTAATCCCAGCTATCCGGGAGGCTGAGGCGGGAGAATCACTGGAACCTGAAGGTGGAGGCTGCAGTGAGCTGAGATCATGCCACTGCACTCGAGCCTGGGTGACAGAGCGAGACTCCTTCTAAAAAAAAAAAAAAAAGAAAAAAAGTAGAGGCTATTTCCCCTTCTTTCTTTCCCAAGGACATGTTGTACATAGAGTTAGAGCTAGATTGGAAATAATACCTGTAAGGCAATTTAGACTAGGTTTTTGCTTTTTCAGTTATATGAATGATATATATGTAGAATGATTAAAAATTCATCAAAGTCTTCTTGGAGGGAAACATTTAAGGAAAAAGGCTGAATAAAAGTGGAAAATTAGCATTGTGTAGCCAAGTGACTGTCAATGGCTAATTTTGACCCACAAGGGGAATAGTATGATATTGCTTAAAACAAAAGTGTGCAGAGTTCTTAGAGCTTTACCTGCTTCAGGAATTAATGTGGATCTACTTTACTCTTCACTCCATTCCATCCTGTCCTTTGTGGGACCCATGTGTGAACTTAAAGGATATCATGGATTTGAAAAGAGAACCAACATGAAAAGTGAAAAACAATTGACGTTCTGCATAATTGATTCTCTTTGATGATTTGCATAATATAAGCATGGCATGGTATAGTATTAAGATTACTGGGTTTAGAAGCCATTTGCCTCAGTTGTGATTTTGCCTTTTAAAGATTGAGGGTACTTAAATCAGTCAGTTGCCTCTCTGAGGCTCTTTAAATTGGATTTGAGGAGCTTCAGATAATAGTTTAGCTCAGGAGATGAGGATCAAATGAGATATAAGAAGTTTTGTAAATTCTGAAATGCTTTTGAAATAGAATGGAGTGATGGTATTTGAAACTATATTTAACATTGTATTTTATTCACCTTTCAAAAATTTTCCTTAATTTGTCCATCAGGGGAAAAAAAAAAAAACAACTCTTTTAGGGTGGGCCTGATTATCAAAAAGATGTTGACCAGCTGTTCCTGAACTTAAGATAAAAGATTAAGCTAGATGAATGAGATTTATAGTAGAGCACAAAGGGTTTAGGTATAAATAGAGTCTAATCAGAGTTTTGATTTGTTTCTTCAAACAAGCTGTAGTGTTTTTCTCAGGAATATTATAAATTTTTCTTTAGGTGCTTTTAAAAACTACAAATAGATTTTTCATCTGTCTGTATTGGGTTAGGTAGAGTCCTGCTGAAGATATAAAGATGATTAATATCTTTATATTAGCAAACCTCTAATGTTTGCTTCTGACCCAAGAGTTGTACAACCATTTAATAAGTCAGTCTGGAAATAGAATATAGAATCTGAACTCCTTGTAAAAGTAATAACTATAGTTTTAAAAGGTCCTGCAGAATTTTACAATAATTAAATTGAAGAGATAAGCTGAAACAAAAGTCATTGCTTAAAAGTTTTTGTAAGAAAAACACTAACTTTCTATAGCTGTCTGTTTTGAAGTAAGCTATAGTAAAGTTCTCAATTTTATTCCTGAAAAATAAAAATTATTTACATCAACTTGTCATATATAGGGAGATTGCTTGCATTGGAGTTTTCAGTGTGTGTGAATTCTACATTATCTATTGTTGACCTTTTCATATTAGAAAATGAAGTCGCTAACAGTGATTGTACATATATGTACACAAGTAGTGGGGGAAGACCACTGCAGTTCTACAAAAGGCTTCCTTCTATATCTTACAAGAAAATTCTGCCCTTTGATTTTTCTTTTATTACTACTGCTGCTGCTACTACTACTGCTGTAGCGCTTGTGTGTCAGGATTTGTTCTAGGTGCTTTAGATGTATTAGCCCATTTGATTCTTATAACAGCTTACTGAATATGTACTATTACCATCCCCATTTAGGAGAGGAGAAAACATGTACAGAGAGAAGAAGCCCTCCTAGGGACATAGAGCTAGTAGGTGGCAAAATGGCACCTTGTGTTGTTTGGTCCAGAACCTATGCCCCTGCCACTCTGCAGTCTTGCCTAGTAATAATCTACCACACTGGCCGTTGCATATAGTCCTCTCTGTATTGCTTATTTCCCCAGTAGGAAAACAGAAAGTTTTGCACAGTTGGAGATGATAAAGATTTACATATAATCTGCTATTGCAATTATAGTATGGATTTCAATTAACTTTTCTTGACATAAAGTTTAATATCAGGAGTTGATTTCATGTGAAAATTCAGTTGTATGAAATACTGCCTATTGGATCAACTTTTATGAGCATATTAGAGAAAGGCAGTGACTTAACTACCATGCTCAACTCAGATGCTCATATAGGTGTACGTGTGTGAATTACCACATTGCAGTAATAGAGTGACTTGGTGAAGAAGTGGGTGCAGGAGACGAAATACCAGTAAGTATGACTTTGACCTTCTTCAGTGCCAATTATTCAGAGAACCTTAATTAACTTGTAAATGTTCCCTTGATAAACTTAAAATGACCATGTGTAATGTGAAGTTAGTATGATGTGTTTAGAAAACTGTTTAGGACAGGAAGCAGGCATTAGGAACTCTCACACATATCTAGACATTCAGATTTTTTTTTTTTTTTTTTGAGACGGAGTCTCGTTCTGTTGCATAGGCTGGAGTGCAGTGGTATGATCTTGGCTCCCTGCAACGTCCACCTCCCGGGTTCAAATGATTCTCCTGCCTCAACCTCCTGAGTAGCTGGGATTATAGGCGCACACCACCACTCCCGGTTAATTTCTGAATTTTATTAGGGGCGGGGTTTCTCCATGTTGGTCAGGCTGGTTTCAAACTCCTGACCTTGTGATCTGCCTGCCTTGGCCTCCCAAAATGCTGGAATTACAGGTGTGAGCCACTGCGCCCGGCCCAGAATTGTTTATATCAGCAAAACAATTTTTAAGAAAACATGACCTGAGTATGTATCACTGTTAGAGATCATGGAAACTTTGTATTTCTTCTAAAATATTTTAATAGACAAGAGCCAGATAGTACAAGCTTCAAGTGACTTTAGTACATCTGTACTAATCAAGATTGTATGAATAATCATATTCAGTGTAATTAAGTAAGTGAATTCATCCAATATATCACAAACTCTTGAACATAGTGAATTAAAGACCATGAATATAAGACAATAACACTTATAACAACAGTAATACTAGTAACAACTACAACCACCACCACACAACTTACATTTATTGTGAATCAGGAAAGTGCTTTAAATGAATTATATTATTTAATCCTACAACAATCCTGTGAATTCACTATTATAACTTCCAACTCCACAGATACCAAAAAGAGAGCATTAATTATGTGCACAGTTACACAATTAACAAGTATCATTTATTCAGTATTTACTGAGTGTACCCACCAGAGATCTGCACTGTTCTAGGTAGTGAAGAATTAGCAATGAGTAAAACAAAGTCCTGCCTTTATAGAAGGACCCCACCTTTTATGAGAGAGACAGACAACAAATAAACATGGAAACATAATAAGTCAGCTGGTAATTAGAATTATGTAGAACAGTAAAGCCCAGTAAGTAGACAACAGAGTGCTAGCATAAGGTGCTGTGATAGGCATTGTCACTTTTTTAAGCAGGGCAGTAAGGGGAGACCTCTCTGACAAGGTGATGTTTTAGCAGATACCTGGAGGGAGAGAGATATTTGTAGAAAGAGTGTTCCTGTGCTTGGAATACGGGAGAAGAATGGTCTAGGAGGCCATGTATTTGGAGTGGGTGAGGAGGAGCATGGTTGGAGTTCGAACCCAGATTTATCTGACTGTGGAGTCCACAAACCACTACACCAATCCGATGGGGCAACCACAACGTTACCTAACTTACTGTGATTTTAGAGATGAATTAGCCAGATACATATTCTCATGGAAAAGAGGAGGGTAGTGACATTCTACTCTGAAAGTTCTGGGTTGCGTTGAGACTTATGTGAGAAATCCCTGTGTTTTGTGTAGAGGTATTGTTGAGACTAGAGAACAATTATGAAGCATAAGTTTGGGAAACTGGGATTGTAACTCCCATGCTCAGAATTCTTCCATGGTTCTTCAATTGCCTGCAGAGCTTTAGAGAAATTAAGTAACTTTCTGAAAGCCTCATAGCAAACAGACCTGCTTTTGAATTATGATAAAGACTGTATTCATAACTGCTGAGCTATGCTGTTCTTCTCAAAGTGTGAAATCAATCACATGCTCCTTGGCTTCCTGTCACCTACATATCAAAGTTGACATGACTTGGCAAGGAATGCAGAACCCCCAGAGTGTGGCTGCACCTTCTTTTATGCTCTCCTTCCACTGCCCCTCCCCGTGCACCTTGGCATGCAACAGAACAGTGCTCCTCAGGGTCATGTTCCTAGGATTTTTTGCATTCTGAAATGTCCTTCTTTCTCTTGTTTTGTAACCAAGATTTTATATCTTTCTTGAAGCCTTTTTTTTTTTTTTTTGCCATTTTCCTTCCCAGATTGAGTTTTAACTTCTTCCTAGGCTGCTTTTAGAGCTTATGTATCTTTGTACTTGCTCATCATTTCCAGTAGAAATCATTCCTTCAGTCCCTATCCTCCCAGCTAGGATTATGCTTGCATAAACACCTATGCAAGCATTGACCATGGCTTTTATTACCACACTTTTTTAGTAATTTATTTGCTTTTGTATCTGCCTTGTCTTCTAAACTATGCCATTCAAAGCTTTTTAAAAATCTATATCCCAACCAAATACAGGGCTTGGCATGTAGTTTACCTGCTTACTTAAATTAAACTTAAGAATATTAGATGCAGAGTTATAGTGGTGACAGATTTGATCAGATTAAAACAAGTGGAGTATGTTGAGCAGTAATATTAGTTCATTATGGAAAGATACATGATAATAAAAACTATTCAATGAAAGATTATAATGTGTCAGACATTAAACTCAGTGTAAAAATATATCATTCTATTATTCAATATCCAATTCAAATTTGGAAGATATGTCTTATTAGGTATAACTTTAAAACTAAATTAAAATCTTAATAGATGTAACTTTAAAACTAAATTAAAAATGTATTTATTTTTGAACTATTACTAAGTGAATAGTAGGAGAGTGAGTAGGGCTTTAATTGGAGGAAAAAGTCTTTAGAAAGGGACAGAAGTCATCCTTGTTTCTTTGTATTCAGTTTTTAAAACGTTACTACAAATGTGTATACTTGGCTACATGGCAGAGATCTTCCGGAAAGAACACTGCCCTCATTTATAATTTGGACATAGCATGTTGGGTGAGACAGAGGGCTATTGGAGAAGTGAGCCCAGATGAGACCTTGCATATAATGCAGTGCTTCGTGCTGTTATCAACGGTTAATTGTAAAGGTTTTAGTAAGTACCATCCTTCCAACCTAAGGCCCAAAGTGGGATACTTCAGGCCATGGCTACTTAGCATAATTCCTGATTTTCATTTAGTAGGAAGCCTACTAATTAGGAAGTCTGTTGAGTAATTTTTGAATGAAATGCTCATTGCTGATTGCTTTGTTTCTTGGACAAGTATTTAATCTCGAATTGATATAGTGCTTATAATCACTGATAAATCATTTTGAGACTTGCATTTAATTTTGGCTTATATAACATTTATATTACTCTAGTGATGTTGAGTTGAATTCTGAAAGATTTAAGTGCAAAATCTTTGAAAAAATTTATCACATAGTTTTCCCACACTTCTCATCACACAGTACAGCTTTTCTTCCTTTTTTTCACTTGATTTTATTGTTTCCTTAATTTCTCAATATTTTCTGCCAATTATGTGAATTAGACATTCTTTATTTAATCCTAATACTTAGAGTTTATCAGTAGGAAAGACTACCTTAATGCTCAAAAATATATTTTAAAAAGTATTTTGCTTTCAACCCTTTCCAGTATCCAGTAGAAATTTATTCTAAAGCTCTTTTTGTGATTTTCCTGCAGTGACACCACAGTCAAAGCCCTATGGGAAGCTTTACTGAACACTAAGCACAAAGAGGCAGTGATGGAAGTTCGGAGACATCTAGTGGAAGCAGCAAGCAGAGAAAACCTGCCAATCAAGATGAGTATGGGTAAGCCTAAACCTAGGACACAGGCAGCCTCTGAGGAAGCTTATTTAAACCTGTTCTGAATTGTGGGCCAACCTAGCCAACATGGAATCTAGGCCAAAGTAGTAACGACTTTTGTATACTGTTGAAAGAATAGGGAAGGAATATGTGCACACTGCCCTTGGGCTCAGCAATGACCACTTTTCTTAGATTCAGCTTTGGGAACTCTCTAGGAGAGTTTTTGCTTACAAAGAATAATTATTTTAGTTTCTTATTGATCTATTTTAGAACTGTCAAAATTGGTCTGGACTACCTCTCCTTAATTCTATTCTACCCCTACTCCCTTTTCCCCCCCATTCTTCCCCTATTCCCCCACTTATGGTGGGTAAAAGTTCTCTTATTACTTTCGAATTAGTGACTGAAATGGTACTGAGAAAACAATTGAGCAGTCAGACATGGTCTGGCCTAGTCCCTCACCCTTAGAGTCCTAATTGTCAAGTCACATCAGTGTTATTTCTTCTTCACCAGGAATTACATACTTAATTTTTCTATTTCTCGTTTTTTTTCACATCCAGCTTTGTCTTTGGTATTAGATGAATATGATTGCAATGGAATTTAAGTTTTAAATGGCTTTTTTTCTTTTGATCAAAAAGTCAGAGAACCACAGAACTAACACGTTGATTTTAGAAAAAAAATTTGGCTTTTAATTTTTTTGTTTTAAAAATTATTAAATAATTTTATTGATACAGAAATATTTAAATATGGATATTGAATCTGGTTAATAGGTAGAATTTGTTTCTGGAAGTTTGCAAAATTTTATTTTTCTCTTTTAAAAATAAGGTTTCTCTCTTATAATCTGTTCTTAGGTATTCAGTAAATATTAGTACATTTTACTGGATAGGAAAATTTTTCTTTGCTGAGATTCATAGGCCAAGTTCTTGATTACACATGGGGGCAAAAATCAAACTAAGTTGAAATAGAACAAAATTTGAAAGTAGCAGAATATGGATGAATCTAGGAAGAAAAATGTTACAGGGTTATAACATGAAAAGAAGATGACTTTTAGTGTATTAGGTAACTATATTTGAGGGCTGCAAGGAACATAATGATGATAAGAAAAGTGAAATAACTAACCATTATTGAGAACTTACAGTATGCTAGGTCTTTGGACTGTTTATATGTGTTATCTTATTTCATTCTTAGAGTAATTCTATGAAACAGATACTATTAGTATCCCATTTTGCAGGTAGGGAAACTGAAACAGAAAAATAAGTTGCCCAAGGCCATATATCTGATAAGTGGTAGGACTGGAATTCAAATCCAAGAATTTTGATGCCACGTAATATGCACTTTATTTATAAAATCATCCTAATTTATACAGCCAATGCCAGAAGTGGTTTTGAAGGGTGAGAGCTCTTTTACTCGTTTTGAATTAATAAATGAACTATCATACTAAAAACAATTTAGCAGACAGACATGCCCTAGCCTGGTCCCTCACCCTTAGAGTGGGTCTCAAATTTGCTGCACTGAGATATCCTGGCATTTGACTATTAATTGTCCTTCCTTTCTTCCTCCTTTCTTCCTTCCTTCTGTCCCTCCATCTCCCATCCCCTTCTCTCCTTTCCTTTCCATAGCCCTAGGTACACATTAGTAACAAGTGTATTTACCTCACTGAGTGTCTTATTCTTAAGTATGTTGAAACAAGAACTAATTAATATTGTGAATCGGCCGGACGCAGTGGCTCACGACTATAATCCTAGCACTTTGGGAGGCCAAGGCAGGCGGATCACGAGGTCAAGAGACTGAGACCATCCTGGCCAATATGGTGAAACCCTGTCTCTACTAAAAATACAAAAATTAGCTGGGTGTGGTGGCACGCACCTGTAGTCCCACCTACTCAGGAGGCTGAGGCAGGAGAATCGCTTGAACCCAGAAGGCAGAGGTTCCAGTGAGCTGAGATTGCGCCACTGCACTCCAGCCTGGCAACAGAGTGAGACACCGTTTAAAAAAAAAAAATTGTGAATCAAGGAAAGTAGGAATGCACAAAGGGTCTTGATGTTAAGGTTAATTTATATTGTGTTTCAGTGATACAACATTATGATACTATCACAGAGCATAAATCAGTTTCTATTGCTCGATTCAGGACTCTTAAAAGAGCAACAAACTACTTTTCTAAAGGGCTGTATCTTTGAAAAATAAGCAGAGCCACAAATTTTTAAAAAGGACAGGTAATCCCATAAGCAATTCACATTTCAATGTTTGAGTTTTCTGTCAATCAAAAAAAAATTTTTTTAAAGATAGAATTGTTTGCTTTATCCCACAACTCTAGCTAGGGGCTGGGGTGAGAGTGGGAGGAAGAAAGAAGGAAAAAAACAGAGGATTGTTAGCAAACTTCTGTTGTAAGAAGGACCAAAAAGATTGATTCAAAGCATACTCCAACCATGTGCCAACTACTCTTTAGTAACAGATAACACAGTATGGCTGCCCATTTTTGCTTCATATCACTAGCCGGAATTTCTTGTGTCTCATTTTCATATATAAACAGATTCATAACTATGAACAGTAAGGAAGAGAACTGGAACTTGTAAACATAATAAAACATTGATTTTTGAAAACTGTCTATCATATAGGTTATCATATAGCATTTAAAACTATAACATATATTTTAAACTATGCACAATTCTCCCGTCCTTGCTATAGTTTCTACTGAAGTATAAATTTTTCTGACTGTGATAAAGGCTTCTAGTATCTTTGAGATGTTAAACAGATTTTAATTATAGACTCATGATTCCCTTGTATTTAAATTTATGGGGAGGGATCCCATGATTGAAACCTCAGATCTTAAATATAAAATTTCTCAGTACAAGGTAAATTCATGTTAAAACGTTATGAGCACCAAGAGAAATAAACATCATCTACTTAAAGGAAAAATGTTTAATTGCTAAAAGAGAAGAATTCATTTTATTATTGCACATATAAACATGTCATCCTTCTGAGAGCTTGTTATTAAATTGTCAGTTAACTAAATAGATATGTTCCAGAAAAGTGACTTTGAAAACACTGAAATGCAGTTGTATTTTTCCCACTGGCTTTCATAATGAAAAATGTATTCTGAAAGTAATAAAACAAATAGACCATTAGAAATCCATTTGTTTAAGTCTAAAATGGCCACTCACAGAAGAAATGAGTAGATGATGCCCATCTCAAACTCTGGTACATTTTACAGAGAATCTTTCACTGGAATATGATTGTGGTTGAGGAACTTCACATATCTGTCCTATAGTTCTCTACAAAGTGGACATATTCCCCAGTGTTTAATGGGTGGCAGAACTATTCTATTATATTAGAGCCAAAGTGAAACAGATATCTTTATGATACTGTCTTTTCTTTGTAGCCAGAGTTCTTGAAAGAGTGTTCTATGCTTGATGCCTCTGTTTCTTTATTATTTTCTTACTAATGTAGTGCAGTCTGGCTCATGACACTTTTTTACTGGAAAGCCTCCCAGACCACTAAATATAAGGACATTTTTGCCAGTCACCATCCTTCTCGACCTCTTTGCAGCATTCACTACTAGACTTTGCCACTTTCTTATATGTCTCTCTGTGTTTTCTGTGACTTTAGCCTCTTCTGATTGTGATGGAGTATAAAGTCAATTATATCTGAGGGTGAATCACAGTTCTGCCACTTATTAGCCAAACTTCAATTTCTTTGTCCATAAAATAGGGGAAATAGCTATTTTCTGGACTTTTGAAGGAGAATAAAAGCTCTGAGCAGAGGGAAGTTATGACTATCAAGCAAACTGGAATGAGTAAGCTATAGTTACAGTCTCTGCCTATGGGAAAATCTGCACGGGAAACTAAATTATAAGGTTATTTGATGAGAGTGAATGCAAAGCAAACAGATCAAGTTAGATTATTTCTCCTTTCTTTCTCGGAAATGTACTAATTCATTCTTTCCACTTCACTCATCTTTCTCTAGGCTTTATGCTAAATATCTCCCTTCTGATAACCCTGTCTTTTTTTAAGCAGAATTCTAAATAGTTTTTCCATATTCAGCCTGGTTATAATTCCATTGCATTGCCTCTTTCCTGACTCTGTTCATTCCTCCTGACTCCTCCTCCCTGCACCGCCAACATCCCCTTGACTGTATTTGGGATTCCTAATCCTCTGTGGTCACACTTTTATGGAAAAAATCTCTGGAGTTACATTTCTAGATGATAATCTGATCCACTACAAGGTGATACTTCTTAATTTGCTCTCCTAGTTCTGGGACATCTTAGTGTCAGCCCTATAAACTCACCACCGTTCTCTCTTTTCCTAATTAAATACGATGAGTTCTTTCAACCATTTGGGAAAAGACAAGCCTTTCCCACTTTTTACTTCTAGTTTTAAGTCACTGGCAGAGCTCTAGTTTGTTAACATTCCTCCTAAAATGTGAATTCCAGAACTGAACAAAGATGTTGTCTTGTTTTTCCCCTATTTTGAACACTGTACTGTACTGCGCTTCTCTTTTTTTTTTGAAACGAAGTCTTGCTCTGTCGCCCAGGCTGGAGTGCAGTGGCGTGATCTCGGCTCACTGCAACCTCCGCCTCCTGGGTTCAAGCGATTCTCCTGCCTCAGCCTTCCGAGTAGCTGGGATTACAGGCCCATGCCACCATGCCCGGCTAATTTTTTTATTTTTATCTAGTAGAGACAAGGTTTCACCATGTTGGCCAGGCTGGTCTCAAACTCATGACCTTGTGATCTGCCCACCTCGGCCTTCCAAAGTGCTGGGATTACAGGCGTGAGCCATCGTTCCCGGCTTGTGCTTCTCTTAATAAAGCCCCAGATAAGATTTGTGATTTTTGTTTTCCACCAATGCCACACTTACTTTCATTTCTGAATTTCAACATTTAGCAGTATTGGCTTTGAAAAACAGCAATACATCAAAATACTTTAAAATTTTGTGTGATACGTGTTTTTTAAAAACAGCATTGAGAGTGTTCTGCTTCCTGTTTTTGCTACGTGAATTCATCCAGTTCTGGCTGAATAATAGCTGTGTTTTTGATCACATTTATATTTTTGCCTTCATGGGAAAAATTTTCTCTGAGATTAAGAGGAGCATGTGTGCATGCAAATCTCTTTGTTATGTGTGTATAAGAGAGAGAGAAAGAGAGAGAGAGAGGGATGGGAGGAGAAAGAGTGAGAAATGGATGGGGAGATGGGGAGACTTTGCAAAAAGGAAAAGTTAAAACCTAGTAAGACTAACATACCATGTGATATATGGTCATTTATAAAGGATGAGAACATCTGGCTGCCTCATAAGAGACATATACTGATTATTGACTCACACACATCTTTGTTTTTATATATTAGTTGATACCACAATTTGGGGAATGGGGAAGGGAATTAACTTTTATTGAATAGCTACTTTGTTTCAGGTACTATAAAAGAAGTTTTGCATAGTTTGTTTCATTTAATGCTCCCAATAGTATAAATTTGGTAATTTTTAAAAGTCCCATTTCACAGGCAAGGAAAACTGAGACCACAAAGGTGAGGTTTCTTTTCCAGGATTACTGTGCCAATTGTTAAGTTCTTGTCTCTCAGATCTAAACTCCCACTTCGTGATGCTGGGGCTGGGACTTTCAGACCACTCTTCAGCTTGCCCAGCTGGATCCCTGTCAGGCTATGCTAATAAGGGGAACTAGAGGGAAACCTCAAGGCTAGAGGGTAAGAAGCAGCCTTTTCCTTCGTTTCTGCTTTCTGTGGACTTTCCTTCTGCTTGTGAGTATCTTGCCAACAGTATACTCCTTCACCACAGCAGTGGCAAGTTTTTCCTGTGGTAGCAGCTGAATCCAGTGTGCAGTTCTTCTAACACCTGGAAAACTAGCTTCAGGGCACCCTCTCCTCAGAGGTACCACCCCAGCCAAGTAGTGCTCCATTGTCAGAGGTTTGCATTTAAGTCCCTACGTTTGTAAGTTTTAATAATTTCAATCTCTTGCTTCTGTTTCCTCCACACTGGTGGTGGGAGCTACCTCCCTGGTACCTTGGAGTTCTCTTTTTATCCTTTCAATTACCCACTTAACAATTCTGTATGTTAAGTTTTCTCTGTTCATGTCACTGGTGTGTTTAATGTCTTCTGACTGGGTCCTCACTGATGGGTTACATAGCAAGTAAGCAAGGATACAAAGCTGGATCTGTCTGACTTCTATTATCAGGCCTCTTTAGAGAGAGGAGTCAAACAACTAGGGATTGGGGGAGGTAGTGTCTACAGAGCTACAAGCTCAGATATGATTATGCCATGCCCCCGCTTAAAACCCTTTGGTGGGTCCCTCAGGATAGTATCCAAATGTCTAAGCATGCTATTTATAAAGATGGTTCTGCCTTCTAGCCTCATGCTTCACCTACCTATTCTCATTGCTTTCCCTCTCTATTACCTATTTCCCTACATGAACTTTTGCAGATCCAGGACTTTGTTGTCTGTCTGAAATACTTTCATTTGGTTGTTCCTCCAGATCACTCTCCGCCCCTCTATATCTGTGCCTCTGGAGACTGACCTTCATGGGCTGCCTTTTCCAGGCTTTGCTTCTCATTTGAGTTTGGCCTATGAGAGGCATAGGCAGGAGATTTAGAGGGTGAGAGGAAAGTATAGTTAGGATACTGTTTGCCTGGCTTCTTCCTGCCAGGATGCAGTTGGTGTGCCATCTTTTTCCTGCCAAGACTTTGACTAATATAACCACTCATCTTCCAATACACTCATTTGCACACAAAAATGCACATCTTTCCTATCAAAACCCATCTGATTCTTCATGATTAAATACAGATGTCACTTTCTCTGTGGAACCACATCTGATTCCCTGCTTTTCACTCCCTCAACAGGCTGAATAAATTGCTCTGGCTTCTAAGGACACACAGCTCTTTTTATGGATGCCTTTTTAGCACTTACAATGATCTGATATAGTTAAGTGTGTGTGGATCAAAAACCTTGCTAGATAGTGTACATGTCATGTCCTTCATTGGCCATTGGCTTGGTACACAGTGGGTGGCTTAGTGCTTGTAGTTTGAATGAATGGATTGCCTGATGAGTATGGGTGAGTAACAGAGAGACAATGAGTATTTCTATTTTCAATAGAAAGAGGCAGAAATAGTTTTCATTGAATTAATAATTAATAATTATTATTTCTATTTACAAATTTCCTTTCTGATACGTATTGTTCCTTTTGATGTCTCTCTAGCATCTGATCACGTCTTCTTTGTTGGGTTCTTTTCCCTTTGTCTTCATGTCACTCTGCTCTTCTGATCTCTCCCTCTTTCTGATAATTGTTTTATGCCTTCTGTTACTTCTAGTTTCCTAGAAGGTTGTAGATATCTTTGTATCTCCTGTTGTGCCTTGCACATAGATGCTACTTAATGACTGCCACCAATGTTAGAGCCTTATTCTACTTCTACACTCTACTCCAAAATAAATAAAAAACATAAAACCCCATTTCCTATGGTTCAGTATCCTGAGCTTTCCAGTTCTCTCCCAACATTTTCTCTATTGTAGCTCTCATCTCTTTGTTTGTACTATTATTGTATTACAGCAATTACCACCAGACTCAGAGTAGTTGGGGCTGAGAACTCTTACCTATGCTTCTTAGTATTCTTTGCACCTAACACAGGAACTTGAACTTACTGTATACCCAAGAAATGTTTACGGAATTAATAAATAAATTCTTGAATTAACAGTGTCAGTTGGTATTTGTTACATATGTATTTAATGGATTGCTTTTCTATCACTCTCCTGTGGAAACCAAGAGTGACACTGATTTAGAACATAAGTTCTCGAACTTCTTGGTCTTAGAACCTGTTTACAGTCTTAAAAACCCAAAGAGTTCCTCAATAATTTTTGTTTATGTGGATTACATCTATTGATACATGTGGGATAGGTGAATGGATAGCTGGATAGATACAAAACAACGCGTTAGAAAAGAAAGCAAGGAGTATTTTAAAATATTTATTAATTCATATTGAGATAATAATAAACCCATTATATGTTAACAAAAGTGACATTTTTACAAAAAATAACTATATTTTCTAAAACAAAATAAGGTAGTGAAAAGAGTGGCATTATTTTACATCTTTGCACATGTCTAATGTCTGACTTCATACAAAACAGCTGGTACTTTGTATTTAAAAGATAATTAGTATGTGTGCTTATTATGTATTAGATCCTGTACATGAAATATTTGACAAGGGCATCAAGATGACACAATGGGAAAGAATAGTCTCAATAAATGCTGCTGGGAAAATTGGATGTCCACATACAAAGAATGAAATTGAACCCTTATGTTACACTATATACAAAAATAAACTCAAAATGGATAAAAGACCTAAATGTAAGATGTGAAACCATAACACTCTTAGAAGAGAACATAGGGGAAAGGCTCTCTGACACTGGCGTTGGCAATGATTTTTTGAAAAAATAAAAAAATTTAAAAAATACATATGTATATAATGGGTTAATATATAATGAAATATTATTCAGCCTTTAAAAAGGATATCCATTTGCCACAACATGGATGGACTTTAAGCAGACCTGCAGCAGAGGGTCCTAACTGTTTGAAGGAAAACTAACAAACAAAAAGGAATAGTATCAACATCAACAAAAAGGACTCAGAGACCCCAGCCAAAGGTCACCAACTTCAAAGACCAAAGGTAGATAAAATCATGAAGATGGGGAGAAACCAGCGCAAAAAGCCTGAAAATTCCAAAAATGAGAACATCTCTTCTCCTCCAAAGGATCACAAATCCTCGCTAGCAAGGGAACAAAACTGGATGGAGAATGAGTTTGACAAATTGACAGAAGTAGGCTTCAGAAGGTGGGTAATAACAAACTCCTCCGAACTAAGGGAGCATGTTCTAACTCAATGCAAGAAAGCTAAGAACCTTGACAAAAGGTTAGATGAATAGCGAACTAGAATAACCAGTTTAGAGAAGAACATAAATGACCTCATGGAGCTAAAACACACAGCACGAGAACTTCATGAAGCATACACAAGTATCAATAGCTGAATTGATCAAGCAGAAGAAAGGATATCAGAGATTGAAGATGAACTGAATGAAATAAAGCAAGAAGACAAGATTAGAGAAAAGAGAATGAAAAGAAACAAAGCCTCCAAGAAATATGGCACTATACGAAAAGAGCAAACCTACAGTTGATTGGTGTACCTCAAAGTGATGGGGAGAATGGAACCAAGTTGGAAAACACTCTTCAGGATATTATCCAGGAGAATTTCCCCAACCTAGCAAGACAGGCCAACATTCAAATTCCGGAAATACAGAGAACACCACGAAGATACTCCTTGAGAAGAGCAACCCCAAGACACATAAACGTCAGATTCACCAAGGTTGAAATGAAGGAAAAAATGTTAAGGGCAGGCAGAGAGAAAGGTTGGGTTACCCACAAAGGGAAACCCATCAGACTAACAGTGGATCTCTTGGCAGTATCCCTACAAGCCAGAAGAGAGTAGGGGCCAATATTTAACATACTTAAAGAAAAGAATTTTCCTTTCTTTTTTTTTATTATTATTTAAGTTTTAGGGTACATGTGCACAACGTGCAGGTTTGTTACATATATATACATGTGCCATGTTGGTGTGCTGCACCCATTAACTCGTCATTTAGCATTAGGTATATCTCCTAATGCTATCCCTCCCCCCTCCCCCAACCTGACAACAGTCCCCGGTGTGTGATGTTCCCCTTCCTGTGTCCATGTGTTCTCATTGTTCAATTCCCACCTATGAGTGAGAACATGCGGTGTTTGGTTTTTTGTCCTTGCGATAGTTTGCTGAGAATGATGGTTTCCAGCTTCATCCATGTCCCTACAAAGGACATGAACTCATCCTTTTTTATGGCTGCATAGTATTCCATGGTGTATATGTGCCACATTTTCTTAATCCAGTCTATCATTGTTGGACATGTGGGTTGGTTCCAAGTCTTTGCTATTGTGAATAATGCCACAATAAACATACATGTGCATGTGTCTTTATAGCAGCATGATTTCTAATCCTTTGGGTATATACACAGTAATGGGATGGCTGGGTCAAATGGTATTTCTAGTTCTAGATCCCTGAGGAATCGCCACACTGACTTCCACAATGGTTGCACTAGTTTACAGTCCCACCAACAGTGTAAAAGTATTCCTATTTCTCCACATCCTCTCCAGCACCTGTTGTTTCCTGACTTTTTGATGATCGCCATTCTAACTGGTGTGAGGTGGTATCTCATTGTGGTTTTGATTTGCATTTCTCTGATGACCAGTGATGATGAGCACTTTTTCATGTGTTTTTTGGCTACATAAATGTCTTCTTTTGAGAAGTGTCTGTTCATATCCTTCGCCCACTTTTTGATGGGGTTGTTTGTTTTTTTCTTGTAAATGTATTTGAGTTCATTTTACATTCTGGATATTAGCCCTTTGTCAGATGAGTAGGTTGCAAAAATGTTCTCCCATTCTGTAGGTTGCCTGTTCACTCTGATGGTAGTTTCTTTTGCTGTGCAGAAGCTCTTCAGTTTAATGAGATCCCATTTGTCAATTTTGGCTTTTGTTGCCATTGCTTTTGGTGTTTTAGACATGAAGTCCTTGCCCATGCCTATATCCTGAATGGTATTGCCTAGGTTTTCTTCTAGGGTTTTTATGGTTTTAGGTCTAACATGTAAGTCTTTAATCCATCTTGAATTAATTTTTGTGTAAGGTGTAAAGAAGGGATCCAGTTTCAGCTCTCTATATATGGCCAGCCAGTTTTCCCAGCACCATTTATTAAATAGGGAATCCTTTCCCCATTGCTTGTTTTTGTCAGGTTTGTCAAAGAACAGATAGTTGTAGATACGCAGCATTATTTCTGAGGGCTCTGTTCTGTTCCATTGGTCTATATCTCTGTTTTGGTACCAGTACTGTGCTGTTTTGGTGACTGTAGCCTTGTAGTATAGTTCGAAGTCAGGTAGCTTGATGCCTCTAGCTTTGTTCTTTTGGCTTAGGATTGACTTGGCAATGCAGGCTCTTTTTTGGCTCCATATGGACTTTAAAGTAGTTTTTTCCAATTCTGTGAAGAAAGTCATTGGTAGCTTGATGGGGATGGCATTGAATCTATAAATTACCTTGGGCAGTATGGCCATTTTCATGATATTCATTCTTCCTACCCATGAGCATGGAATGTTCTTCCATTTGTTTGTGTCCTCGTTTATTTCACTGAGCAGTGGTTTTTAGTTCTCCTTGAAGAGGTCCTTCACATCCTTGTAAGTTGGATTCCTAGGTATTTTATTCTCTTTGAAGCAATTGTGAATGGGAGTTCACTCATGATTTGGCTATCTGTTTGTCTGTTATTGGTGTATAAGAATGCTTGTGATTTTTGCACATTGATTTTGTATCCTGAGACTTTGCTGAAGTTGCTTATCAGCTGAAGAAGATTTTGGGCTCAGATGATGGGTTTTCTAGATATACAATCATGTCATCTGCAAACAGGGACAATTTGACTTCCTCTTTTCCTAATTGAATGCCCTTTATTTCCTTCTCCTGCCTGATTGCCCTGGCCAGAACTTCCAACACTGTGTTGAATAGGAGTGGTGGGAGAGGGCATCCCTGTCTTGTGCCTGTTTTCAAAGGGAATGCTTCCAGTTTTTGCCTATTCAGTATGATACTGGCTGTGGGTTTGTCATAGATAGCTCTTATTATTTTGAGATACGTCCCATCAATACCTAATTTATTGAGAGTTTTTAGCATGGAGGGTTGTTGAATTTTGTCAAAGGCCTTTTCTGTATCTATTGAGATAGTCATGTGGTTTTTGTCTTTGGTTCTGTTTATGTGCTGGATTACGTTTATTGATTTTCCTATGTTGAACCATCCTTGCATCCCAGGGATGAAGCCCACTTGATCATGGTGGATAAGCTTTTTGATGTGTTGCTGGATTCAGTTTACCAGTATTTTATTGAGGATTTTTGCATCAATGTTCATCAAGGATATTGGTCTAAAATTCCCTTTTTTTGTTGTGTCTCTGCCAGGCTTTGGTATCAGGATGATGCTGGCCTCATGAAATGAGTTAGGGAGGATTCCCTCTTTTTCTATTGATTGGAATAGTTTCAGAAGGAATGGTACCAGCTCCTCCTTGCACCTCTGGTAGAATTCGGCTGTGAATCCATCTGGTCCTGGAGTTTTTTTGGTTGGTAAGCTATTAATTATTGCCTCAATTTCAGAGCCTGTTATTGGTCTATTCAGAGATTCAACTTCTTCCTGGTTTAGTCTTGGGAGAGTGTATGTGTTGAGGAATTTATCCATTTCTTCTGGATTTTCTAGTTTATTTGCATAGAGGTGTTTGTAGTATTCTCTGATGGTAGTGTGTATTTCTGTGGTATCGGTGGTGATATCCCCATTGTCATTTTTTATTGCATCTATTTGATTCTTCTCTCTTTTCTTCTTTATTAGTCTTGCTAGTGGTCTATCAATTTTGTTGATCTTTTCAGAAAACCAGCTCCTGGATTTATTGATTTTTTGAAGGGTTTTTTGTGTCTCTATTTCCTTTAGTTCTGCTCTGATCTTAGTTATTTCTTGCCTTCTGCTAGCTTTTGAATGTGTTTGCTCTTGCTTCTCTAGTTCTTTTAATTGTGATGTTAGGGTGTCAATTTTAGATCTTTCCTGCTTTCTCTTGTGGGCATTTAGTGCTATAAATTTCCCTCTATACACTGCTTTGAATGTGTCCCAGAGATTCTGATATGTTGTGTCTTTGTTGTCGTTGGTTTCAAAGAACATCTTTATTTCTGCCTTCATTTCATTATTTACCCAGTAGTCATTCAGGAGCAGCTTGCTCAGTTTCCATGTAGTTGAGCAGTTTTGAGTGAGTTTCTTAATCCTGAGTTCTAGTTTGATTGCACTGTGGTCTGAGAGACAGTTTGTTATAATTTCTGTTCTTTTACGTTTCCTGAGGAGTGCTTTACTTCCAACTATGTGGTCAATTTTGGAGTAGGTGTGGTGTGGTGCTGAAAAGAATGTATATTCTGTTGATTTGGAGTGGAGAGTTCTGTAGATGTATATTAGGTCTGCTTGGTGCAGAGCTGCGTTCAATTCCTGGGTATCCTTGTTAACTTTCTTTCTCGTTGATCTGTCTACTGTGGACAGTGGGGTGTTAAAGTCTCCCAGTATTATTGTGTGGGAGTCTAAGTCTCTTTGTAGGTCTCTAAGGACTTGCTTTATGAATCTGGGTGCTCCTGTATTGGGTGCATATATATTTAGGAGAGTTAGTTCTTGTTGTTGAATTGATCCCTTTAGCATTATGTAATGACCTTCTTTGTCTCTTTTGATCTTTGTTCGTTCAAAGTCTGTTTTATCCGAGACTAGGATTGGAACTCCTGCCTTTTTTTGTTTTCCATTTGCTTGGTAGATCTTCCTCCATCCCTTTATTTTGAGCCTATGTGTGTCTCTGCACGTGAGATGGGTTTCCTGAATACAGCATACTGATGGGTCTTGACTCTTTATCCAATTTGCCAGTCTGTGTCTTTTAATTGGAGCATTTAGCCCATTTACATTTAAGGTTAGTATTGTTACGTGTGAATTTGATCCTGTCATTATGATGTTAGCTAGTATTTTTGCTCGTTAGTTGATGCAGTTTCTTCCTTGCTTTGATGGTCTTTACAATTTTGCATGTTTTTGCAGTGGCTGGTACCAGTTGTTCCTTTCCATGTTTAGTGCTTCCTTCAGGAGCTCTTTTAGGGCAGGCTTGGTGGTGACAAAAATCTCTCAGCATTTGCTTGTGTGTAAAGGATTTTATTTCTCGTTCACTTATGAAGCTTAGTTTGGCTGGATATGAAATTCTGGGTTGAAAATTCTTTTCTTTAAGAATGTTGAATATTGGCCCCCACTCTCTTCTGGCTTGTAGAGTTTCTGGCGAGAGATCAGCTCTTAGTCTGATGGGCTTCCCTTTGTGGGTAACCCGACATTTATCTCTGGCTGCCCTGAACATTTTTTCCTGCATTTCAACTTTGGTGAATCTGACAATTATGTGTCTTGGAGTTGCTCATCTCGAGGATTATCTTTGTGGTATTCTCTGTATTTCCTGAATTTGAATGTTGGCCTGCCTTGCTAGATTGGGGAAGTTCTCCTGGATAATACCCTGCAGAGTGTTTTCCAACTTGGTTCCATTCTCCCTGTCACTTTCAGGTACACCAATGAGAAATATAGATTTGGTCTTTTTATGTAGTCCAATATTTCTTGGAGGCTTTGTTCGTTTCTTTTTATTCTTTTTTCTCTAAACTTCTCTTCATGCTTCATTTCATTCATTTGATCTTCCATCACTGATACCCTTTCTTCCAGTTGATCGCATCAGTTACTGAGGCTTTTGCATTCATCACGTAGTTCTCGTGCTGTGGTTTTCAGCTCCATCAGGTCCTTTAAGGACTTCTCTGCATTGGTTATTCTAGTTATCCATTCATCTAACTTTTTTTCAAAGTTTTTAACTTCTTTGCCATTGGTTCGAACTTCGTCCTTTAGCTCAGAGTAGTTCGATCTTCTGAAGCCTTCCTCTCTCAACTCATCAAAATCATTCTCCGTCCAGCTTTGTTCCATTGCTGGTGAGGAGCTGCATTCCTTTGGAGGAGTAGAAGCGCTCTGATTTTTAGAGTTTCTGGTTTTTCTGCTCTGTTTTTTCCCCATCTTTGTGGTTTTATCTTCCTTTGGTCTTTGATGATGTTGACGTACAGATGGGTTTTTGGTGAGGATGTCCTTTCTCTTTGTTAGTTTTACTTCTAACAGTCAGGACCCTCAGCTGCAGGTCTGTGGGAGTTTACTGGAGGTCCACTCCAGACCCTGTTTGCCTGGGTATCAGCAGCGGTGGCTGCAGAACAGCGGATATTGGTGAACTGCAAATGCTGCTGCCTGATCGTTCCTCTGGAAGTTTTGTCTCAGAGGAGTACCCAGCTGTGTGAGGTGTCAGTTCACCGCTACTGGGGGGTGCCTCCCAGTTAGGCTACTCGGGGGTCAAGGACCCACTTGAGGAGGCAGTCTGCCCTTTCTCAGATCTCAAGCTGTGTTCTGGGAGAACCACTACTCTCTTCAAAGCTGTCAGACAGGGACATGTAAGTCTGCAGAGGTTATTGCTGTCTTTTGTTTGTCTGTGCCCTGCCCCCAGAGGTGGAGCCTACAGAGGCAGGCAGGCCTCCTTGAGCTTTGTTGGGCTCCACCCAGTTCGAGCTTCCTGGCCGCTTTGTTTACCTACTCAAGCCTGAGCTATGGTGGGCGCCCCTCCCCCAGCCTCGCTACTGCCTTGCCGTTTGATCTCAGACTGCTGTGCTAGTAATGAGTGAGGCTCCATGGGTATAGGACCCTCTGAGCCAGGTGCCGGATATAATCTCCTGGTGTGCTGTTTGATAAGCCCATTGGAAAAGCACAGTATTAGGGTGGGAGTGACCTGATTTTCCAGGTGCCGTCTGTCACCCCTTTCTTTGACTAGGAAAGGGAATTCCCTGACCCCTTGCACTTCCCGGGTGAAGTGATGCCTCGCCCTGCTTTGGCTCATGCACGGTGTGCTGCTCCCACTGTCCTGCACCCACTGTCCAGCATTCCCCAGTGTGATGAGCCTGGTACCTCAGTTGGAAATGCAGAAATCACCCATCTTCTGTGTCGTTCACACTGGGAGCTGTAGACTGGAGCTGTTCCTATTCGGCCATCTTGGCTCCAGCACCCGAAAAGAATTTTCAACCCAGAATTTCATATCCAGCCAAAAAGGCTTCATAAGTGAAGGAGAAATAAAATTCTTTACAGACAAACAATTGGTGAGAGATTCTGTCACCAACAGGCCTGCCTTACAAGAGCTCCTGAAGGAAACTCTAAACATAGAAAAGGTCAACTGGTACCAGCCACTGCAAAAACATGCCACATTGTAAAGACCATCTATGCTTTGAAGAAACTGCATCAACTAACGGGCAAAATAACCAGCTAGCATCATAATGGCAGGATCAATTTCACACATAACAATATTAAACTTAAATGTAAATGGGCTAAATGCCCCAATTAAAAGACACAGACTGGCAAATTGGATAAAGAGTCAAGAGCCATTGTTGTGCCATATTCCGGAGACCCATCTCACATGCAAGGACACACATAGGCTCAAAATAAGGGGATAGAGGAATATTTACCAAGCAAATGGAAAGCAAAACAAAACAAAACAAAACAAAACAAAACCAAGGGTTGCAATTCTAGTCTGACACAAAGAGACCTTAAACTAACAATGATCAAAAGAGACGAAGAAGGGCATTACATAATGGTAGAGGGATCACTGCAACAAGAAGAGCTAACTATAGTAAATATATATGTACCCAATAGGAGCACCCAGATTCATAAAGCAAGTTCTTAGAGACCTACAAAGAGATGTAGACTCCCACACAATAATAGTGGGAGACTTTAACATGCTGCTTTCAATATTAGATCAATGAAACAGAAAATTCACAAGGATATTTAGGAGATGGACTCAGCTCTAGACCAAGTGGACCTAATAGACATCTGCAGAACTCTCCACCTCAAATTAACAGAATATACATTCTTCTCAGCACCACACCGCACTGATTCTAAAATTGACCACATAATTGGAAGAAAAACACTCCTCAAAAAATGCAATAGAACAGAAATCATAACAAACATTCTCTCAGACCACAGTACGATCAAATTAGAACTGAGGATTAAGAAACTCACTCAAGACCACACAACTACATGGAAACTGAATAACCTCCTCCTGAATGACTACTCGGTAAATAAGGAAATAAAGGCGGAAATAAAGATGTTCTTTGAAACCAGTGAGAACAAAGACACAATGTACCAGAATCTCTGGGACACTTTTAAAGCAATGTGCAGAGGGAAATTTATAGCACTAAATGCCCACAAGAGAAAGCAGGAAAGATCTAAAATCGATACCCTAACATCACATTGAAAAGAACTAGAGAAGCAAGAGCAAAGAAATTCAAAAGCTAGCAGAAGGCAAGAAATAACTAAGATTGAGCAGAACTGAAGGAGATAGAGACATAAAAAACACTTCAAAAAAATCAGTGAATCCAGGAGCTGGTTTTTTGAAGAGATTAACAAAATAGATAGACCGTTAGGCAGACTAACAAAGAAGAAAAGAGAGAAGAATCAAATAGATGCCATAAAAAATGATAAAGGATATATCACCACCGATCCCACAGACATACAATCTATCATCGGAGAATACTATAAACACCTCTATGCAAATAAACTAGAAAATGTAGAAGAAATGGATAAATTCCTGGACACATACACGCTCCCAAGACTAAACCAGGAAGAAGTTGAATCCCTGAATAGACCGATAACAAGTTCTGAAATAGAGTCAGCAATTAACAGCCTACCAACTAAAAAAAGTCCAGGACCAGAGAGATTCATAGCCAAATTCTACCAAAGTTACAAAGAGGAGCTGGTAACATTCCTTCTGAAACTATTCCAATCAATAAAAAAAGAGGGAATCCGCCCTAACTCATTTTATGAGGCCAGCATCATCCTGATACCAAAACCTGACAGAGACACAACACAAAAAGAAAATTTTAAGCCAATATCCCTGATGAACATTGATGTGAAAATCATCAATAAAATACTGGGAAACCGAATCCAGCAGCATGTCAAAAAGCTTATCCACCATGATCAAGCCAGCTTCATCCCAGGAATACAAGGCTGGTTCAACATATGCAAATCAATAAACGTAATCCATCACATAAACAGAACCAATGACAAAAACCACATGATTATCTCAATAGATGCAGAATACACCTTTGACAAAATTCAACAGTGCTTCATGCTAAAAACTCTCAATAAACTAGGTATTGATGTAATGTATCTCAAAATATTGAGAGTTATTTATGACATACCCACAGCCAATATCATAATGAATGGGCAAAAACTGGAAGCATTTCCTTTGAAAGCCAGCACAAGACAAGTATGCCCTCTCTCACCACTCCTTTTCAACGTAGTATTGGAAGTTCTCATCAGGGTAATCAGGCAAGAGAAAGAAATAAAGGTGTTTAATTAGGAAGAGAGGAAGTCAAATTGTCTCTCTCTGCAGATGACATGACTGTATATTTAGAAAACCCCATCATCTCAGCCCAAAATCTTCTTAAGCAGATAAGCAACTTCAGCAAAGTCTCACGATACAAAGTCAATCTGCAAAAATCACAAGCATTCCTATACACCAATAACAGACAAACAGAGCCAAATCATGAATGAACTCCCATTCACAATAGCTACAAAGACAATAAAATAATTGGAATTCAACTTGCAAGGGATATGAAGGACCTCTTCAAGGATCACAAAAACCATGGCTCAAGGAAATCATAGAGGACACAAACAAATGGACAAACATTCCATGCTTATGGATAGGATGAATCAATATTGTGAAAATGATCATACTGCCCACAGTAATTTATAGATTCAGAGCTATCCCCATCAAGCTACCATTGACTTTCTTCACAGAATTGGAAAAAAAACTAATTTAAATTTTATATGGAACCAAAAAGGAGTCTGCATAGCCAAGACAATCCTAAGCAAAAAGAACAAAGCTGGAGGCATCACACTACCTGACTTCAAACTATACTACAGGGCTATAGTAACCAAAACAGCATGGTACTGGTACCAAAACAGATATATAGACCAATGGAACAAAACAGAGGCCTCAGAAGTAGCACCACACATCTACAACCATCTGATCTTTAACAAACCTGACAAAAACAAGCAATGGGGAAAGAATTCCCTATTTAATAAATGGTGTTGGGAAAACTGGCTAGCCATATGCAGAAAGCTGAAACTGGATTCCTTCCTTACACCTACACAAAAATCAACTCAAGATGGCTTAAAGACTTAAACGTAATACCTGAAACCATAAAAACTATAGAAGAAAACCTAGGCAATACCATTCAGGACACAGGCATGGTCAAAGACTTCATGTCTAAAACACCAAAAGCAATGGCAACAGAAGCCAAAATAGACAAATGGGATCCAATTAGACTAAAGAGCTTCTGCACAGTAAAGAAAAACTATCATCAGAGTTAACAGGCAACCTACAGAATGGGAGAAAATTTTAGCAATCTATCTATCTGACAAAGGGCTAATATCCAGAATCTACAAATAACTTAAACAAATTTACAAGAAAAAAACAACCCCATCAAAAAGTGGGCAAAGGATATGAACAGACACTTCTCAAAAGAAGACCTTTATGCAGCCAACGAACATGAAAAAATGCTCATTATCACTGGTCATCAGAGAAATGCAAATCAAAACTACAATGATGTACCATCTCATGCCAGTTAGAATGGCGATCATTAAAAAGTCAGGAAACAACAGATGCTGGAGAGGATGTGGAGAAATAGGAACGTTTTTACACTGTTGGTGGGAGTGTAAATTAGTTCAATCATTGTGGAAGACAGTGTGGTGATTCCTCAAGGATCTAGAACTAGAAATACCATTTGACCCAGCAATCCCGTTACTGGGTATATACCCAAAGGATTATAAATTATTCTACTGTAAAGATACATGCACACGTATGTTTATTGTGGCAGTGTTCACAATAGCATAGACTTGGAACCAACCCAAATGCCCATCAATTATACACTGGATAAAGAAAACCATCATTCTCCGCAAACTAACACAAAAACAGAAAACCAAACATTGCATGTTCTCAGTCATAAGTGGGAGTTGAACAATTAAAATACATGGACACAGGGAGGGGAACATCACACACTGGGGCCTGTCAGGGGGTGGGAGGCTGGGGGAGGGATAGGATTAGGAGAAATACTAATGTAGATGGTGGGTTGATGGGTGCAGCAAACCACCATGGCACGTGTATACCTATGTAACAAACCTGCACGTTCTGCACGTGTACCCCAAAACTCAAAATATAATTTTTTTTAAAGAGTGAGCATTCCTGCCATATACCAGATTTTAGGGAAAAAACTTTTCAGTTGTTCGCCATTGATTATGTTAGCACTGAATTTTTCATGAGTGGTCTTTGTTAGGTTGAGGAACTTTCTGCACGTAAACCATTAAGAGGTTTTATGAAGAAAGGGTGTTGAACTTTAGCAAATGCTTTTTTTGCATCATTTGAGATGATCATGAGGTTTTTATCTTTCTGTTATTGTGATATATTATAGTATATGATTTGCATATGTCATTTTATTTTATTTTATTTTAACATCCGGGGTACATTTGCAGGAATGCAGGTTTGTTACATAGGTAAACTTGTGCCATGGTGGTTTGCTGCACCTATCAACCTATCACTTAGGTATTATGCCCACCATGCATTAGCTATTTTTCTTGATGTTCTTTCTCCCCCTGCTTCCCCTCCCACAACTGGCCCCAGTGTGTGTTGTTCCCCTTGCTGCATCCATGTGTTCTCATTGTTCTGCTCCCACTTATAAGTGAGAACATGCAGTATTTGGTTTTCCACTCTTGCATTAAATTGCTGAGGATAATGTCTTCCAGCTCCATCCATGTCCCTGCAAAAGACATGATCTCATTCCTTTTTATGGCTGCATAATATTCTATGGTGTGTATGTACTACGTTTTCTTTTTTTTTTGGATTGATAAATTTACATATATATATTCTTATTTTTTATTTTGCTTTAAGTTCTGGGATACATGTGCAGAACGTGCAGGTTTGTTACATAGGTATACATGTGCCATGGTGGTTTGCTCCACCTATCAACTTGTCTTCTAGGTTTTAAGCCCCACATGCATTACATATTTGTCCTAACGCTCTCCCTCCTCTTGCCCCCCAACCCCTGACAGGCCTCAGTGTATGATGTTCCCCACCACATTTTCTTTATCCAGTCTACCATTGATGGACATTTGGTTGATTCCATGTCTTTGCTATTGTGAATAGTGCTGCAATGAACATACACGTGCATGTATCTTTATAATAGAATGATTTATATTCCTTTGGGTGTATACCCAGTAATGTGATTGCTGGGTCAAATGGTATTTCTGGTTCTAGGTCTTTGAGGAATTGCCACACTGTCGTCCACAATGGTTGAATTAATCTACACACCCACCAAGAGTGTAAAAGTGTTCCTTTTTCTCTGCAGCCTCACCAACATCTGTTGTTTCATGACTTTTTAATAATTGCCATTCTGCTGGCATGAGATTGTATCTCATTGTGGTTTTGATTTGCATTTCTCTAATAATCAGTGATGATGAGCTTTTGTTCCTATGTTTGTTGGCTGCATGTATGTCTTCTTTTGAGAAATGTCTGTTCATGTGTTTCACCCACTTTTTAATGTGGTTGGTTGTTTTTTTCTTGTAAATTTGTTTAATTTCCTTGTAGACTCTGTATATTAGACCTTTGCCAGATAGATAGATTGCAAAAATTTTCTCTCATTCTGTAGATTGTGTGTTTGCTCTGAGGATAGTTACTTTTGCTGTGCAGAAGCTCTTTAGTTTAATTAGATTCCATTTGTCTATTTTTGCTTTTGTTGCAATTGCTTTTGACATTTTCGTCTCATGAAATCTTTGCCCATGCCTATGTGCTGAATGGTATTGCCTAGATTTTCTTCTAGGGTTTTTATAGTTTTGGGTTTTACATTTAAGTCTTTAATTCATTTTGAATTAATTTTTGTATAAGGCATAAAGAAGGGGTCTGGTTTCAATTTTCTGCATATGGCTATCCAGTTTTCCCAGCATCATTTGTTAAATATGAATCCTTTCCCCATTGCTTGTTTTTGTCAGGTTTGTCAAACATCAGCTGGTTGTAGATGTGTGGTCTTATTTCTGAGTTCTCTATTCTTTTCTACTGGTCTATGTGTCTGTTTTGGTACCAGTACCATGCTGTTTTGGTTACTGTAGCCTTGTAGTATAGTTTGAAGTTGGGTAGCATGATGCCTCCAGCTTTGTTATTTTTGCTTAAGATTGTCTTGGCTATATGGGCTCTTTTTTGGTTCCATATGAATTTTAAAATAGTTTTTTTTTCTTCTAATTCTGTGAAGAATATCAGTCGTAGTTTAATGGGAATAGCATTGAATCTGTAGATTACTTTGGGCAGTATGGACATTTTCATAATATTGATTCTTCCTCTCCATGAGCATGGAATGTTTTTCCATTCGCTTGTGTCCTGTGATTTCCTTGAGCAGTGGTTTGTAGTTCTCCTTGAAGAGGTCCTTCACTTCCCTTGTTAGCTGTATTTCTAGTTATTTTATTCTCTTTGTAGCAATTGTGAATGGGAGTTAATTTATGATTTGGCTTTCTGCTTGTCTGTTGTTGGTGTAAAGGAATGCTTGTGATTTTTGATTTGCATATGTTAAGGTAGCCTTACATGCCAGGTATAAATTTCACTTTTTCATGATGTATAATCCTTATGATGTATTGTTAAATTTGTATGCTAGTATTTTGTTGAGGATTTTTACATCAATGTGCATCAGAAATATTGACCTGCAGTTCTCTTTCCTTGCAGTGTATTTGTCTAGTTTAGATATTGAGGAGATACTGGCCTTATAAAATATGTTGGGAAGTATTCCCTTTAGCTCTAATTTTTTTGTATGGGCTTAAGAGGTATTGGTAATAATTCTTCCTTGACTTGTAGAATTCAGCCATGAAGCCGTCTGGTTCTGGGCTTTTCTTTGTTGGAAGGTTTTACATTTTGTTTCAGTCTCTTTATTTGTTATTGGTCTGTTCAAACTTTAATTGCTTATTATTCAATTTTACTATGTTACATTTCTTAAGAAATTTATCAGTTTTCTCTAGGTTATCCAACTTGTTGGCATAAAATTGTTCATAATAGTACCTTATGATTCCTTCAGTTTCTGAAGTGTCTGTAGTAATGTCTCTACTTTCATTTCTGATTTTATTTATTTTTGTCTTCTCTTTTTTTCTGAGTTAATCTAGCTAGGCATTTGTCAACTTTATTTATTTTTCCATCTTTTTTAAAATTATTTTTTCCATGGTTTTTCTGTTCTGTATTTATTTGTATTCTGGTCTTTATTATATTCTTGTTTCTGCTAACTTTGGATTTAGTTTGTTCTTTAACTGGTTACTCGAGGTATAATGTTAGGCTATTTATTTGGGATCTTCTTTTTAATATAGGTATTTATTGCTATAAACTCTCCTGTTAGAACTGCTATTGCTTCACCTATAGGGTAAGATACATTTTGTTTCCATTGTTGTTTGTCTCAAGATATTTTTAAATTTTTCTTTTGATTTCTTTCTTAACCCATGTTTGTTCAGGAGCATGTTGTGTAATTTTCATATATTTGTGATTTTTTTTGCAATACTTCTCCTATTACTGATTTCTGGTTTCTCACCACTTTGGTTAGAATCAATACTTGATATGACTGTGATCTTCTTAAGTTTGTTAAGACCTATACTGTGGCCTCACATATAGTGTATCTTGGAGAATGTTTTATGTGTGCTAAAGAATATTATTCTGTTGCTGTTAGATGGAAAGTTCTATATAAATGTGTTAGGTCCATTTGATCTAAAGAGTGGTTCAAGTCTAGTATTTCCTTATTAATTTTTGATGTGGTTGACTTACCCATTGTTCAAATGGGGGTATTGAACTCTTATTATTGTATTGCTATCTATTTATTCTTCATGACTGTTAATATTTGTTTTATACATTTAGGTGCTCCAATGTTGGGTGCGTATATATTTACAATTGTTATGTCCTCTTGATGAATTGACCTCTTTAACATTAAATATTAACCTTTGTCTCTTGTAACAGTTTTTGACTTGAAGTCTATTTTATCTAAGTACAGCTACCCCTGCTTTTTTTGTTGTTGTTGTTACTTTTTACAGGAATTATCTTCTTCTTTCTCTTTGCTTTCAGCCTAAGTGTGTCCTTAAAGCTAAAATGGGTCTTTTGTGGGCAGCATAGAGTTTGATCTTGTTGTTGTTGTTTTCCATTCAGCCACTCTATATCTTCTGATTGGTGACTTTAATCCATTTATATTTAAGATTATTATTGATAGGCAAGTGTTTACTATTGCCATTTTGTTAATTGTTTTCTGGTTGTTTTTAGATCATTTTTTCCTCTCTTCTCTTATTGTTTGCTTCTGTGATTTAGTAGTTTTCTTTAGTACTAAGCCTTGATTCCTTTTCTTTTTCTCATTTGTGTATCTGCCATAGTTTTCTGCTCTGTGGTTATCTTTTATCTTGAGGCTTACACAAAACATCTTGCTGTCATAATAAGACCATTTTTTTTGTTGTTGTTGTTTGTTTGTTTTTGAGACTGAGTTTCACTCTTGTTGCCCAGGCTGGAGTGCAATGGTGCCATCTCGGCTCACTGCAGCCTCTGTCTCCCAGGTTCAAGCTATTCTCCTGCCTCAGCCTCCCGAGTAGCTGGGATTACAGGCACCTGCCACCATGCCTGGCTAAGTTTTTGTATTTTTAGTAGATACGGGGTTTCACCATGTTGGTCAGGCTGGTCTCAAACTCCTGATCTCAGGGGATCCACCTGCCTCGGCCTCCCAAAGTGCTGGGATTACAGGCATGAGCCACCATGCCCAGTCAGACCATTTGTTTTAACTTGATAACGGTTTAACTTTGGTCACATAAAAGTAGTCTGGACTTTTACTCCCTATCCCCCACAATTTATATTTTTGATGTCAGAATTTGCATCTTTTAATATTGTGTATTTCTTAACAAGTTGGTGTAACTATTTTTGTTTTTGAATATTTTGACTTTTAACTTTCATAGTAGAAGTTTGAAATATTTACACACCACCATTATAGTAATGGTGTATTTTGAATTTGAATTATTTACCTCTACCAGTGAGTTTTATACTTTGGTATGTTTTTATGAGAGTAATTATCCTTTCATTTCCAGCTGAAGAACTTTCCTAAGCATTTCTTGTGAGGCTGGTTTAGTAATGATGAATTCCCTCAGCTTTTGCTTATCTGGGGAAAATATTATTTCTCCTTCATTCCTGAAGGAAAGCTTTGCTGGGTGTAGTATTCTTCGCTAACGGTTTTGTTTTGTTTTTTTCATATTTTTCCTTTCAGCACTTTGAATATATCATCCCATTATCTCCTTGCCTGCAAAGTTTCTGTTTAGAAATTCGCTGGTAATCTGATGGGGATTCCCTTGTATGTCACTTGATTCTTTTCTTTTGCTCCTTTTACAATTGTTTTTCTTTTTGTAGTGTGCCTTGTTTAGGTCCTTTTTAGATTGAACCTTTTTGGGGACTTTATAGTTTCATGGACCTAGATGTCCCTATCTTTCCTAAGACTTGAGAAGTTTTCAGTAATTATTTCATCAAATAAGCTTCTATGCCTTTCTCCATTCCTTATCCTTCTGGAATTACCATAATGAGAATATTTATATGGTTAATGCTACTCTATAAGTCCCACAGGCTTTCTAAACTCTTTTTCAATATTTTTTCTTTTGTTTCCTCTGATGGATTTATTTCAAAAGAACTGTCTTCAAGTTCACAGATTCTTTCTTCTGCTTGATCTGGTCTGCTGTTGAAACTCTCAATTATTTCTTTAATTTTTTTATAGTTTATTATTATTATTTTAGAGACAGGGTCTTGCTGTGTTGCCCAGGCTGGCCTGGAACTCCTGGGCTCAAGCAGCCCTCCTGCCTTGGCCTCCCAAAGTGGTGGGATTACAGGCATGACCTACCTTTCCCAGCCCAATTATATTTTTTTAATTCATTGAATTCTGCAGCTCCAAGATTTCTGTTTGGTCCTTTTTTATGATTTTTATCTCTTTGTTGAATTTCTAATTCAGATCATGAATTATTTTCTGGTTTAATTCAATTGTCTATTTGTATTCTCTTTTATCTTGCTAAGTCTCTCTAAGATTACTATTTTGAATTTCTTTTTAGGCAATTCATAAATTTCCATTTTTTTGGAGTCAATTATTGGAGAACAATTGTTTTCCTTTGGTGGCGTCATGTTTACTTGCTTTTTAAATGTTTTAGTGTCACTGTGGTGATGTCTGTGTATCTGGTAGAATGGTTGTCTCTTCCCAATTTATAGAGTGGCTTTTGTAGGGAAAGACTTTCACCTGCAGGTGAGTTTTAGGGTGTAACTTGTGCAGGGTGCATTGACTCTGGTTCTGGGCGGGTACAGACTCTCTGTGTAGCTTCTTCAGCTGTGATCAATGTCAGTGATGATTATAGGTGTGTCAGTGGCCTAGGCTGCAGGAGTTTTTGGCAACAGTGGTGGCACTGTAGGTTAGGGTTCCCAGTGGTAAGGGTAGGGTTTTTCTATTCTCTTTTTCCCCACAGTTGGGAGACTTAGCTGAGCGTATCCTTCTTGGTGCCAGGTCTGACATGGTCCACAGGCAGTGATAGTGATGCTGTGTTCTAGGGCACAGGTGATTGGAGTGGCTGTGGAGCTGGGGTTCAGAACTCAGTGTTTTGCTGAACTACTGTGACACCTGTGATGTGGGCACATGTTCACTAACTGAAGCACAGGTAGATGAAACTGTCCCACAAAGTTGGGGACTGTGAGTGTGAGGCACTCCCTAGTAGCTTAGACCCGGGGACAGGTTTATGTCTGTGACTCTGGTCCTAGGGGTCAGGGCACAGAGCTGTCATGGCACCAGGGGAGAAGGGGTGTTCTAGAAGGTCAGGCCCTGGGGAGCAGAGCACAGCTGAAATTTGGATTCCAGAGCCAACAGGGCACAGTAACTTCCCAGGCACTAGGAGAGAGGATGCCACATAGTGGTGACTCTGGACTCTGGGATGCTGGGACATGGTAGTGACATCGGCTCTGTGAGGCCAAGTGCAGTAGCACCAAGGGCCCAGGAATGGGGGTACACAACTGTAGCTTTGTTTCAGGGTGCAGGGAGAAGGGCAACAATGACTCAACTTCCCAGAGAGGCAGGGTACCTCAACAGCTCAGACTCCAAAGGGCTTGTCTGCATCCAGGGAGGCAGGGTGCTGTGACTGGCCCAGAGTGGGGTGCCACAGCTCAGCCAAAGCTCTGTTTCCCTTGGAACAGGGTACCACATTATCTCAGGTGCCTGGGGGCATAGCTGCTCTGCTGGGCCAGGGCCCTGGTTTCCTTTATTAACTAGGGAGCATGGGGTATATAGCTGCTGTGCTGTGCAGGAGCTCCAGGTCCTTGGGGAGTGAGGTACTGGGAGACGGTGCAGCTCTACTGGGACCAGGTTCTAGGTCCCAGAGGCTGGTATGCTGGGGGGCCCTGTGGTTTCTCTGAAGTCTGGATTCAGGTCCTTGGGGGTTAGAACATATACCTACTCTGCTGGGCTAGGGCTTTGTGTCCCTGAGGAGCTGGGTGCTACATCAGCTTAGGCACCAGGGTGCATGGCTGCTCCACTAGGCTGAAGCTCAGATTTCTGGGGGTCAAGGCACCAGATTGGCTCAGGTGCCAGGAGTGCAGGTATTCCCCTGGGCTAAGCTCTTAGTAGCCTGGGAATGGGGCACCATACAGCAGCAGCTGGGATCCAGGAGATGGAGTGCCCCTTAGGGAGCTTTACCTCAGTGGGGTGCAAGCTTCAGTGGTTTGGCTAGGGAATGGTCTGCCTCTGTGTACGTGAATGTGGTGCAACAATGGCAGAGCCTCAGGGATGATGGGATGCAGTGGCTACTCTTCCCCCAGAGAAGGGTACACTCTAGCAGAGGCTCTAGTTTCAAGATGGTGCTGTGCAAAGCAGCTTGGGCCACGGGGTTGTGGGGAGGTGGTGGGTGGTGGGACAGAATGTGAGTTCCTTTTCTGAAGTAGTACAGCCATGTGAACTCTAGGCAGCTCCCTAACTGGGCTCATGACCTGTGAGGACTGCAATGTTCTCTGGTAGCAAAGATTGCAGATATCTGCAGTGGTGATGGGGGCTGCTGGAGGCCTCCAGCTTACCCTTTCCCCTCAAGAAGAAGTCCATTCTGGTTCTGAGCAGATCCTGACTAGGGGAATGGGAAGGTGTTTCTTTATGTGACATCCTCTGAGTTTTTGTGCCCCACATGGTTTCCACCACTCCCTTGCTGTACTGTACTTCAGCGCTCTCCTTTAGTCATTCTGCTTGAAATTTAGTTGTTTTTTATTGTTTTGGTTCTTTTTTGTTGGGGAGATGAACATGAGGCAACTCTAGTCAGCCATCTTTCTTATCAGTCTTCTTAAATTTTCTCAATATAAGGGATCCTCAACATGATAATATGGCTAGCAGTTTTTAAATCCTGAGAGAATGATATGGGGAGAAGGCCCATGACTGTAGGTGGGAATTTATTTAGAGGCACCCTTAAGAGCAGAAATTCCTTTACAAGTCAGAGTGGATCCACCAAGAAAATGGTTTCCCTGGCAGCCTGGTAATTTGCCCCTGGATAACAGAGGTAATCTACGTATTATCTGCCATGTTATCTGCTGAGTTTATAAATGTTGAGGTAGTGTTTAAGTTAGCCTCAAGAAGGCTGCATTTCCAAAGAAAGCTAAACTATAAATGTTTCTGATGGTTTTATGTTTCACTGTTTTGTATAACTTCGGAGAGAGCTGTTTATTTTCTGTTCGTGACTCCGGATCCTGCAGCAGTTACACCTTATTCCATGGTAGCCTTGAAATAGATCTTTCAGCAGATTTCTGAATTTTAAACCCATTTGAATTGATTCATGTAATTAAAGTGCTCTTTTCACATTAGTTTCTTATTCTACCTTTGTAATGCTGTAGAGCTAAAAAAATTGTGTAACCAGAAACCTATACTACTTAAAGGATGTCCCAGAAAACCTTCAGTATTTATGGTGCTATAAAAATGGACATCAATTCCCAGCTGGGCTTTATCCAACTTTCACTATATGGTTGGCTGTATATATAGTCCTCCAAATCCCTGTGGGAGATGTATAATTTCATCCCACTTCCCCCTTTAATAAATTGTTTCAGTATCTAATAGTCTTTATGAGCAGGATATTTTTTTCTTATGGCTGACTTAAATATGCATGTTAACCATATTTCTCTCTCATTTAAACCCCATTGAGGTAAGAAGTAGGCAGTTATTATTTCTCTTCTATTTATTTATCTGTTGAACGCATTGTACAAATAGTGATAGTAATAAAGTCAAGTTTCCCAGAGAAAAATACACATCTGTCCATTCTACATGAGACATATTATTTTATGTCAGAACCTAGACAATATTTCAAAAGTGATACTAGCACAAGCTTATGGAAAATTCAAATGACAACATATATAAAATAAAAAAATGAATGTACACTTCCTCTCTTCCCTGACCCCACCATCCTGTTCTTCAAAGTAACCTTTTTTCTTAAATTGTTGTCTTGCCTTTCCAACTTTTTTCTATATAATAAGGTAAGAAAGTAAGTAGATAAACAAATAAACAAACAATAAGAAAAATGAAAGTGCATATTAATAGTATGGTAATGTGGCAATGTGGTTTCTGTTGATTTTTTTTTTTTTACTCATTAGACTTTTGGCTACCCAGCATAAAATACCATGAAAGAAACTTATCAATCATACATTACATTATGCATGTAATGCTTCATTACATGCATTTTTTTTTTTTTTTGAGATGGAGTCTTGCTCTGTCGCCCAGGCTGGAGTACAGTGGCACGATCTCGGCTCACTGCAAGCTCCACCTCCCAGGTTCATGCCATTCTCCTGCCTCAGCCTCCCGAGTAGCTGGGACTACAGGCGCCCGCCACCACGCCTGGCTAATTTTTTTGTATTTTTAGTAGAGACGGGGGTTTCACTGTGTTAACCAGGATGGTCTCGATCTCCTGACCTTGTGATCCGCCCGGCCTCCCAAAGTGCTGGGATTACACGCGTGAGACACTGTACCTGGCCTACATGCATATTTTAAAATTATGTTAAGTTACGGTAAAGCAAATGTAACTGGACAACATGGTGAAACCCTGTCTCTACTAAAAGAAAAAAAATACAAAAATTAGCCAGGTGTGGTGGTGGGCGCCTGTAATCCCAGCTTCTTGGGAGGCTGAGCCATGAGAATCACTTGAACCTGGGAGGCAGAGGTTGCAGTGAGCTGAGATTACACCATTGCACTCCAGCCTGGGTTACACACTGAGACTCTACCATAAAAACAGAAAACAAAAAACAAATGTAAAATGTGTGAGGATATTGGTACAACCATGGAAAACTGACAGTATCAAGTAAAACTAGTACTCACCCATCCAATAGTTCCAAACCTGTGTATATATCCAATAGAAGCAAATGATTATGTCCACTGAAAGGCATGTCTTAGAATGTTCATAGCATCAGTATTTATGATGGCCCCAGCCGATAAAACCTAAATATGTTTTAACAGTAGAATTGATAAAGAAACTGTTATGGTAATATAGAGCAGTAAAACACAGAAACAACAAAAAATGAGATTTTGGAACAAAAGAAGCCAGACAAGAAAAAATGCACATGTAGGATTCCATTTATATTAAGTTTAAAACTAGACAAAAAATGGTCTGTTGTGTTTACCTTTAGGAGGAGACCATCGACTGGGTAAGTATACAAGGGAGTCTTCTAAAGTGCTTGACATGTTTTATACCTTGCTCTGGTTGGTGAGTACATGGATATATACATACGTAAAAATTATTTGAACCGTATATTTAAGATTCATGTGCTTTATGTAGGTTATACTCCTCACTATCCACCTCTATTATCCCTGAGGCTTCTGAGGCTGGAGTTGCTCATGGGCAGGTAGCTCCTTCTGTGCTCAGAGCCTTTTCACATATTCCAAGAAAAGCCTCTTATCGAGGTGGGAGTTGATTTGTATTGTTTGCTTTCCTGCATAAATTAGTACTCATCCATCGCTCTTTCACTGTCTAGAAATTTATACTTCATTAAATTTAAAAAACCACACATGATGATAGTTTTACTATATTAAAAAACAGAGTTCAATTATTGCTGAATTTACTTGAATATTATCATTTCTGTTGTTTTTTTTATTTCCTGGTATAGCTAAGTACAGTTACGTCTTTTAGCTGGAAATTTTGTTCAGCTGAAATTCTATTATGTATAGATACATAAAATCTTTTTTATTTGGGTATGGGGTTTCTTTTTAGGCTAATAAAAATGTTTTGAAATTATACCACACTGATGGTTGTACAACTCTGTGAATATACCAAAAACCACTGAATTGTATACTTTAAGGGGGGAATTTTATAGTATGTAAGTTCTATCTCAATAAAGCTGTTTTAAAAAGGGCCCTCGGATATTAAAGATATCATTATAAAAATAAAATAGCCAAAAACTTCAGACAATAGTTTAAAGATAAATTAAGAAAATCTCCTAAAATGTAGGAACAAAGGAGAGAGAATATAGAAAGAAGTGTAGAAGATCAGAGAAAAGGCAAACATACAGAAGCAATCTAGAAGGCCCATGAACTATTAGTAGTTTCAAAAGACAGAGAGCAATTAGCATGAAAGAATGTGAAACTTTCCCAAAAGACAGAAGAAAACTGTATTCAAATTAAATAGGCTTACAGAGAAGCAAGTAGAAAGAATTAACCTCATAACAAACCTGCACCTCTACCCCTGAACCTACAATAGAAGTTTGAAAAAGCTCTAAATTAGACACAATCACTGTGAATCTTCAAAGTACAGGAGAATAGAATTGTTATACAGTTTATGATGTTGTAAACGCTATTTACTGATTTTGAACTTTTAGAATCAAACTACAGAAAAAGCACATAATAGTTTAGTAATACCATAATTTACTATGGTTATGGAATAAAATAGAAATGCTATCAATCTTGACTAGGTAAAAATACAAATACTGATGATTTAAAAGATGAAAGAGGGAAAGAAGAAATAAAGAGAAGGACAAGGGACTTAATATCCTCTACTAAGAACATGGACAGCTATAAGATATTGCTTAGCTGCAGAACAAAAAAGAAAGCTAAAATATATAATGCAAGTTCCAGAAATAACCAACAGGTGAGGGGAAAAGGTGTTGCAATCTTTTGTTTGCTTATAGACTATTTCGGTGATCTTCCTGAGTGCATTTCTATCCCTTTTTATTACTTTTTATCATTCTGATGCATCTCCTGAGGAGCCCATATAAACACATGTGCTCAGGGTAGCCTCTTGAGTCTTTTGCACATTATTTATGAAACTCATAAGCCATCTGGCATACTCAAGATTCTGTTTCTCTTGTGTCAACTGTTGAATTAACATTTGAGGATTTCTTTCATGGTGCTGTCTACTAACCAATAGTTTAATCTTAGTAAAATTGCCACCCCTGTCTATATATCAGTTATGGGTATTTTTTCTATGATATATATGCATTTCTGAAAAACTTGGGTTTTGCATCACATACTAGGAGTCAGGGCTCATGGTATCAGCAGGAGCCCATTCAAAAATCTATGCAACCTTGTAATTGGAGCACTTACAAAAACATTAACACTCTTGATAAAAATATTAGCACAGTTAAAAAGGCAGGCTAAATTTCTATAAATCAATGTTACAGCATATATAGAACTTTTTGTGAGCAAAAGAGTTTACAGTAGCTTGTTGGAAGGTATAAGAGGAGTTGAGGTTGTTTAGTTAGGAAGTCAAAAGCAAAATGCAATGGAGATCAGGTTGAATCAAACAGGAAGCACTTCCAAAACAGGGCGCACGGCTGCAGAGCCAAGAGGAAAAGCAAGGATGAATGGATGCTTCATAGGGTACTCAATTCCTCTTGTAGCTTGATGTGTTCAGTTGTGCTCATTTACTTTGTGTTTAGCTGCTGTCTTTGATAGCACAAAATGTTAAAATAATGGGGAAAAAATCTCAAAAAAACAGATGTGACTTTTGAATAATATTGACATAATTCCTGTTTGCCAGTTGTGTATGAACTAATAAACCAGAGTTTTAGCAGAATATATTATATTTAAATATTCTAATATACATTGCCTTTATTATATTAGAAAATCATTGAAAAGGAGAAAAATGAAATGCTGACATTAGATTTCTAAGAATGCAAGTCTTAAAACATATACATCTGTTTATTCAAATTCTACACACTGGATTTTCATTCATCTTTGCAGAATTGAATGAATAAAAAACATGCAATGACGATATGACTGTTTCTTATATCAAGGGTTTTACAATTTTTTATTTGCTAAATATGCCATTCTAGACAAAATTGCTTTCTTTCTTTTTTTTTTTTCCAGACAGAGTTTCCCTCTGTCACCCAGGCTGGAGTGCAATGGGGCAATCTCAGCTCACTGCAACCTCTGTCTCCTGGGCTCAGGTAATTCTTGTGTCTCAGCCTCCTGAGTAGCTAGGATTACAGGCATATGATACTATGCCTGGCTAATTTTTGTACTTTCAGTAGAGATGGGGTTTCGCCATGTTGGCCAGGCTTGTCCCAAACTCCTGGCCTCAAGTGATCTGCCTGCCTCAGCCTCCCAAAGTGCTGGGATTACAGGCGTGAGCCACCGTGCCTGGCCTCTAGATAAAATTTCTTATGATGGTTGCTCTTTCCCATCATAACAGTTTTGCCATTAAATCAAATCTGACAGAATGGTTATGATAGAATAATCTTTAAAAGTGCCAGTAAAGAATTATACATGTGTAAATATTTTAAGTATATTTTACCAGCCAGAAAACAGATTGAGAAAGCTATAATTTGTCAAGTATATGCAGTAATTGGAAGAATAGCTTCTGATGTGGTTAGGCTTTGTGTCCTCACCCAAATCTCATGTTGAATTGTAATCCCCATAATCCCCAGGGAGAGACCAGGTGGAGGTAATTGTATCATGGGGGCAGTTTCCCTGATGCTGTACTGGTGATAGTGAGTTCTCACAAGACATGATGGTTTTATAAGGGGCTGTTGCCTCTTTGCTACTCATTTTTCTCTCTCCTCCCACCTTGTGAAGATAGGCATGTTTGCTTCCCCTTCTGCCATGATTGTAAGTTTCCTGAGCCCTCCTCAGTCATGCAGAACTGTGAGGCCATTAAACCTCTTTCCTTTTTAAATTGTCCAGTCTCGGGTATTTCTTTATATAACAGTGTGAGAATGGACTAATACAGCTTCTTAATGCATTGGAATTCAGTTGAATTCAATATCATAAGAATCACAAACTATGTTGACATAATATTAAATCCTTTTGTTTTCTAAATCTGTAACCTTTTACCCAAGAGATAAATTTATATTTTAATAACAGTTTTGAAAATGTATAGAATTGATGTTTGATGAAGTTTTGTGTTTTTCTCTTAGCTAAATTGAAACCAGAAGCCTGTTTCTCTTTCTTAAAAGTGAAATAAGGGCCAGGTATGGTGGCTCACACCTGTAATCCCAGTACTTTGGGAGGTGGGAGGATTGCTTGAGGCCAGCAGTTTGATACCAACCTGGGCAACATAATAAGACCTTGTCTCTACAAAGAAAAATAAGAAGAAAGAAAAATAAAGCCTAACTGAAAATCAAATTTTAAAAAGTTGCTATATATTTATGCAGTCTTAATATGAAATAACCTTTGTTTTATGGCTTTTAAAATGTGCTGTAAAGCCTGGTGGGTTGACATTTTTAAATAACCATGTAAATCTGTCTGTCAAGGGTTTTGTTTGTTTGCTTGTTTTTGTAAGGTGAAGTATGAATAAATATTCTGTCCATTACTTTTTCAACACTTGTCTAGTTGCTTGCTGTTTTAGTTTATATAAACTAAGAAATTTTACTTCAGTGGTTAGTCTTACTGCAGCATTTTTGATGGTCAATTAGTTGATTTCCATTTGTTTTTGGTAAGGTTATGGTTAAATTTAAAAATTTTAAAAATGTCACTGGCCTTTTTTTTTTTTTTTTAGAGCATCTGTGTGAATTACTTTTTAACTTAAATTCCAGTTAGCCTCTTAGGGATTTTTAGGAAAAAAAAATCTGCTGTCGTGATTTATACCTAACGAAGGATTACTGGCATGAGTGTGTAAAAAACGACATACAAAGGGGAATAGAACAGAGTAGAGAAGGGGAATAACTACTAAATCCGCAAGGAACACAAGGTAGTGTGGTGTTGATATTTTCTGTTAGGAGATATACCCATTTGTTCCTTTAGATCATATGCCTTATATGAGAAGGTGACGTTACATAAATATGGTAGCTGAGTCTGGGTCTCAGCTAGGAAATGCTGATTGGATAAAAAATTTGACTTTTTTTTTTTTTTTTTTTTTTGAGATGGAGTCTCACTCTGTCGCCCAGGCTGGAGTGCAGTGGCACGATCTCGGCCACTTCCCAGGTTCAAGTGATTCTCCTGCCTCAGCTGCCTGAGTAGCTGGGACTATAGGTGAGCACTACCATGCCCAGCTAATTTTTCTCTTTCTTTTTTCTTTTTTTTTTTTTTTAAGATGGAGTCTCGCTCTGCCTCCCAGGCTGGAATGCAGTGGTGCAATCTTGGCTTACTGCAACCTCCACCTCCCGGGTTCAAGTGATTCTCCTGCCTCAGCCTCCTGAGTAGCTGGAACTACAGGTGCCCACCACCACTCCCGGCTAATTTTTGAATTTTTAGTAGAGACAGGGTTTCACCTTGTTGGTCAGGCTGGTCTCCAACTCTGGACCTTGAGTGATCCACCCACCTCGGCCTCCAAAAGTGCTGGGATTACAGGCGTGAGCCACTGCGCCTGGCGAGGACTGTTTTTTTTGTTGTTGTTGTTGTTTTTGAGACGGAGTCTCGTTCTGTCCCTGGGCTAGAGTGCAGTGGCTGGATCTCCGCTTACTGCAAGCTCCGCCTCCCGGGTTCACGCCATTCTCCTGCCTCAGCCTCCCGAGTAGCTGGGACTACAGGCGCCCACCACCAAGCCCAACTAATTTTTTTGTATTTTTAGTAGGGACGGGGTTTCACCGTGTTAGCCAGGATGGTCTCGGTCTCCTGACCTCGTTATCTGCCCGCCTCGGCCTCCCAAAGAGCTGCGATTACAGGCGTGAGCCACCGCGCCGAGCCTGGACTGTTTTTTAATCAAAGACACTTTTATCTTTAAAATGAACATACGGTTATTACAATAGAAATCTGAGCAGATCCTCTGATGGCTTCCTCTGGTGATTCCCGTTTCCTGGAGTCTCTCTAAAACATAGTTATAGAAGAAATGAATTGTATATATTTTGAATCTATTTAATTCCTCTTCTTTCAGTTGAGGAGATGGGGTTGGAGAGGTAGGCAGTTTTCATATCATGTAGAGCCTTTCACACCTTCAAGACATTTTGTATTTTTCTTTGGCAGTACTTACCACTATCATGATTAAGTAATTATTTGTATGATCATTAAATGAATGTTTGTCTTGATAGACTGAGTTCTATGTGTTTAGGAGCCACACTGCCATCACCTGCAGTACAGTGTTTATATAAATAAATGGAGCTCATGGCAATCTTAAGTTTTGAAACCATTTTGTGTGAAAATTTGTTCTTACATATTTAATATAATAGGTGTCAGAGAATATCATTTCTTAAAAATGTTAATCATTTGCACAAAAGGTCCCCATCCCTTTAGAGAGAATGACACGTAAGAGGCTGAATTAATTAGGAGATCATCAAGGAGTTGTTTTCTTTATTTGTTGGCTACAAGCATAGGGGTTTTTGTCTGGATTTGTTCACAGGTTTATTCCTAGAAACAGGAATAGTGCCTGTTACAGAAATATATGTTGAATCAATGAATCAATAAAAGTGAATGACACTCACAACTCAGTAATAAGAAAACAAACAACCTAATTAAAAAATGAGCAAAAGATTTGACCAGACACTTCACCAAAACAGATATAGGATGGCAAAAGACACACATGAAAAGGTGGTTAACATCATTAGTCATTAGGAAAATGAAATTTTAAACCACAATGAGATACTGCTACACATCTGTTAGAATCATTAAAATAAAAATAGCTGACAAAACCAAGTGTTGATGAAGTTGTAAGGCAACTAAAACTCTCATATGTTGCTGGTGGTACAGCCCACTTTGGAAATCAGTTTGCCAATTTCTTATAAAATTAAACATGTGCTTAAACTAAATACTGCATGTTCTCACTTATAAGTGGGAGCTAAATGATGGGAACACATGGACACTAAGAGGGGAACAGCTGATATTGGAGCTTACTTGAGGGTGGAGGGTGGGAGGAAGGAGAGGATCAGAAAAAATAACTATTGGGTACTAGGCATAGTACCTCGGTGACAAAACATTCTGTACCACAAATCCCCATGACACGAGTTTACCTATATAACAAACCAGTACATGTACCTCTGAACCTAAAATAAAAATAAAAAAAAATAACTAAATGAAACTATAAATGTATATGTGGGTCAGTACCAAGAAGTAAACCACAAACCCCTAAGTATCTGATTTCCACTCAAGTCTTTTAAACTTGTTTTATGTTGCTGAGTAGCAGAGGTCTTTTATTTTCCACTTTTTAACGTACCTAAAAAGCATGAACCCTGCATTTCAATGGACTGTATTGTACGCTTTTTTGCTATAAAACTTTTTCATCAAACACAATTACATTGTTCAATTTTGTTGTAAACTTAACATAAGATGCACTGTTGATATGCTTTCTGATATGTTTGATAAGAGTGATAAAATAAAGCTTAAGAATTAAAAAAAAATTAAAAGTAAGCATATACTTAACATCTGACCTAGAAACCGGCTCCTAGAAATTTGCCTAAAGGAAAATGAAACATATGTATACACACACACACACACACACACACAAAGACCTGTACACAGATGTTTGTGAAGGCTTTATTCATAATTTCTAAAAAATTGAAAGCAATCCAAATACTCATTAACTAGTGAATAGATAAATAAATGGCTAAATAAACTATGATACATCCACACAATGAAATATCACTCAGCAAGAAAAAAGAGCAAACTACTAATACAAGCAGCAACGTGGATGAATCTCAGATACATTATGGTTCAGTGAAAGAAGCCAGACTAAAATGGCTACATACTATGTGATTCCATTTATGTGACACTCTAGAAAGACAAAACTGTGAGATGGAAATCAGATAAACACAGATAAGGGTTCATCAACCAACAGGGCTGGAACTGGGGAAAGTGAATGGACTACCAAGAAGGGGAGCTGTTTGGAATGATGGGAATGTTCTGTATTTTGACTGTGACAGTGGTTATCCAACCATATCCATTTGTCAAAATTCATAGAACTGTACACTAGAAAAGGCTGAATTTTACTGTATGTAGAAAATACCTTAATAAACCTGATAAAGAAACAAAGTATTAATGAGGTTTTTTTCTATGAGTACTTGAGCAAGCAGATTGTTAGCTTGCTGCTTTGAGAATCAGGAACAAACCCATGCTTTACCAAGGGACCAAAGAAACTCATGAGACTCACCCTCCTACTTATTCCCACTGTTCTTTTTCTTTAAATGCTTACCCTGATAAACTGGTAATGAAGAACTTAAACATTCTTTATCTCTTCAAAAAAATTAATGAAAAGATAGAAAGATATGTTGTAGGCTTTTGAGTTTCATGTGGCAAGGTCTTTACTTTTAGCAAAAACCATTTATTAAGTGATATCTGCCCTTTAGCACTGGGTAAGACATTACTTTCTTAGCACGTCAGGCAGGACTAATAGATGCAGCACAAGCCTCATTTGCTACCTCAAGGAGTTGCCATGAGAATCAGTAAAGGGTGTGTTTGTGTAAGCAATGTGTAAATTGCTAAATAAATGCAGGTGGTTTCATTGCCAAATACTTAACAAGCAAATAACTTGGATTTCAGTTTATAACAAGTTTATAACAAGCAAATAAACTTGGATTTCAGTATCAAAGAACAACCCACAAACATGGCATGGGTGAAACATATAGGAATGAATTACTTGGCTTACATCTATGCTTGGCCCCATTGCCTTTTTGCCTGGTGGGGAGAATCCGATGTCCAAGAGCTTTGCGCATAGCATGGAGGAATGGCAGGAATGAAATTTTACAGACTGGAGAGTGGGAGGAGACTCGGTGGAAAGACAGCTATTGGCAAAACTTGGAGTTAGGGGCTCTGAAGGAGTGAATCCTCAACAGTTTGTGTGTTTGTAGATGTACAAGTGTTTGTATAGTCTCTATGCTTTTATGAGGTAGGCTTTCTTGTTCTAAGTGTAGGTGACCATTGTAGCAAATGTGCTGTTCCCCACACCAACCCTTTCTTCTGATAACTCCTCTTCCAGTGGTTTTGCACTGTAGTTCTTGATACATTTTTGTTCCATGTAACTGCTTTTATCTCACGAATATTGTCATGAACTCACTGATATCAATGGTAAAGTTTTAGATGAGAAATAATCTATTTCTCATCTTCTTTTATGTACATACACACACAATTAGAAATCTTATCTTTTTCCCTCTTAGACTGCTATGTCATATGTCATAAAGAGGTACTCCAAGTTGAGCTCAACAAATATTTATTTGTGTGACTTTATTTGAAAACTTATTTACAGAGTATTACATAATGATAAAATGAATTCTACTGGCAACATGACCTTGGCCAGATCCCTTAATTAGCATCCCTGTTTCCTTACTTGCAAAATGCAGGTATTAATAATAGGACCAATTTTGCTCTTGTCACTATATAGTTGTAAGAATCACAATAGCTTAGGAAAGCTTGCAGTCAGCTCTGAAGTTCTGCCCAAATACAAGACAGTGGTATTATTAATGGAATCCTTCTCATTATTTGTACTATTCCCAGAAGGGGGTACACTGATAAATTCTTATGTTTCCAGGGAGAGTCACACCGGGACAGCTCATGTCCTATATTCAGCTCTTCAAGAACAACCTCAAAGCTCTAATGAATCATTGTGGCCTCCTCCAGCTTGGACTGGCCACAGCTCAAACGTTGAAACACCCACAGACTGCCAAGTGGGACAACTTTCTGGCTTTTGAAAGGCTCCTTCTTCAGGTATGTTGCTATGGGAACCTCGTGGGATCTTAATAATTAATGTTTTGACTTCCAGAGAAAAACCTTGACATTTATTATAGCCTTAGTAATAAATCATATTGTTGACATGTGCCCTGCTTCATATTCTCTAAGTGCCGCCTAGTTAAAATTCAAGTAGAAACTTTTTTTCACACCTGTTTAAAAAAAAATTTTGACAGTAACATCTTTGGCTTCTCATTTAATACCAAGGATGTTTTTTGAGCATTGGACTAACCTCTGGACACTTCTTTCAATTTTATGCCATTTGGACCTTTCTTGCTCTTCATGGCATCTTTATTTGATCCTTGCTACTTTTTCTGTAACATATTATCGCTATTTACATTTCTTCTGACATTACCTAGTTTCTAGTCCTTAAGCAACATATAGCATGTGTCTTAAAATGGCGTTTAGTAAAAAATGAAGGAAGTGATCTCCATTTGTAGTGTTGATACAGATATTTATACATGGGATAGGAACTTTTCATGACTGATGAAATATTTTCATGGGAAACTTTTAAAAAAATATGTAGTATGTGTTTTTTAAAATTATGAAGTATTTTTAAAAATTATACAGTACTTTAAAAAGGACAGAGGATTGTGAAGCATAAATGTACATAAAATGGCAAGTATCTGTAAACTTTCCACATAGACTCAATATGATTTATCATTATTTTCATATTTATCATGGATCCTTTTTCATTAAAGAAATAAAACTAGAGATAAAGTTGAAGCATTTTTGATACTATATAACCATCTCTAATCTGATTTTCCTTTTTCTTTCCCTAGAGATAATTACAAGCTCAATTCACTGTTTTTATATTTTTATTAGATGTTTGCTTTCTCATAAATAATATAGAGCATTTATGCTATGGGTTTTAATTTTACATAAGTGATATTATACTATAAATATCCCTAAATAGCTTGCTTTTTTCTCTCAAGGTTCTATTTTTTTTTAATTATACTTTAAGTTTTAGGGTACATGTGCACAATGTGCAGGTTAGTTACATATGTATACATGTGCCACGTTGATGTGCTGCACCCATTAACTCACATCATTTAACATTAGGTATATCTCCTAATGCTATCCATCTCCCCTTCCCCCCACCCCACAACAGGCCCTGGTATGTGATGTTCCCCTTCCTGTGTCCATGTATTCTCATTTTTCAATTCCCACCTATGAGTGAGAACATGCGGTGTTTGGTTTTTTGTCCTTGCGATAGTTTGCTGAGAATGATGGTTTCCAGCTTCATCCATGTCCTTACAAAGGACACGAGCTCATCCTTTTTTATGGCTGCATAGTATTCCATGGTGTGTATGTGCCACATTTTCTTAATCCAGTCTATCATTGTTGGACATGTGGGTTGGTTCCAAGTCTTTGCTATTGTGAATAGTGCTGCAATAAACATACGTGTGCATGTGTCTTTATAGCAGCATGATTTCTAATCCTTTGGGTATATACCCAGTAATGGGATGGCTGGGTCAAATGGTATTTCTAGTTCTAGATCCCTGAGGAATCGCCACACCAACTTCCACAATGGTTGAACTAGTTTACAGTGCCAACAGTGTAAAAGTGTTCCTATTTCTCCACATCCTTTCCAGCACCTGTTGTTTCCTGACTTTTTAATGATCACCATTCTAACTGGTGTGAGATGGTATCTCATTGTGGTTTTGATTTGCATTTCTCCGATGGCCAGTGATGATGACCATTTTTTCATGTGTCTTTTGGCTGCATAAATGTCTTCTTTTGAGAAGTGTCTGTTCATATCCTTTGCCCACTTTTTGATGAGGTTGTTTGTTTTTTTCTTGTAAATGTGTTTGAGTTCATTGTAGATTCTGGATATTAGCCATTTGTCAGATGAGTAGATTGCAAAAATTTTCTCCCATTCTGTAGGTTGCCTGTTCACTCTGATGGTAGTTTCTTTTGCTGTGCAGAAGCTCTTTAGTTTAATGAGATCCCATTTGTCAATTTTGGCTTTTGTTGCCATTGCGTTTGGTGTTTTAGACATGAAGTCTCAAGGTTCTATTTTTAAGATAATCCAAAGTGATGGGCTGGGTGCAGTGGCTCACACTTGTAATCCCAGCACTTTGGGAGGCCGAGGTGGGCGGATCACTTGAGGTTAGGAGTTGGAGACCAGCCTGGCCAACATGGCAAAATCTTGTCTCTACTGAAAATACAAAAATTAGCTGGGTGTGGTGGCGGTCCTCTGTAGTCCCAGCTACTCGGGAGGCTGAGGCAGGAGAATTTCCTGAACCTGGGAGGCAGAGGTTGCAGTGAGCTGAGATTGTGCCACTGCACTTCAGCCTGGGTGACAGAGGGAGACTCCATCTCAAAAATAAATAAATAAATAAATAAATAAATAAATAAAGTGATGTATGTAGGTCTAGCTCATTCCTTTAAACCACATCATAAATATACAATTTATTTATGCAATCTATACTGATGTTTAGTTAGGCTGTTGCATTTGTGCTGTGTGTGTGTGTGCATGTGTGTGTGTTGTATGCGTGTATGTATGTGAGATTAGGAAAAATTATGCAGTGAATACCCTGGAATATGTCTCCTGTTATATATTGTTAGTTTACCAGACATTGCCAAAAATATTGAAGCAGGTAAGGCTCAAGGCTGTGTCCTCTTCAGGATGTCAGTGAGCTGCCTTCATTATCCCAGAATGTCTAAAGTGTCACAAACATATATCAAGAGGCAGAAAAAGGAGCTTATTTCTTCATTATGTATTTTTTCTATCAAGGCAAAAAGAAAAAAAAACTTTCTGAATCCTTAATGATGGCTTATGAGCCTTACCTCAAAATATCTTGTTTTGTGAGATGATAATTTTTGTTGTTTATGGTGGTTGATTTTCTGTTATTTGGAGCCAAAATACACTCATCTTTTTCCCGTTAATATGTAATATACTAAGATCCCAAATAAAAGTGTTTTTTTCCCCCAGTTTTTAGTTTGTTCTAGTTGTCAGTTTATCCATCAGTGTTTTTAAATCCATATGTTCAGTTTTATGCTTTTACTCATGGGTATTTTAAGGATTTTAATGCCATTATGAATTCAGTTTTTAAAATTCAGTTTTCCAGGTGTTTATTGTTGGCATGTAGGAATATCTTGACTCGTGAATAGTGATCATGGATCCAACACCTTGCATTTTGTAATGATATTTGTTTTCTTATTTCTGGTTGTTATTCATTGATTGTCCTGGGCCTTCTGTGTGGGCAAGAATATTATCTGTGAATAAAGTCAGTTTTGTTTCTTCATTTCCACACTTGATACCAAGTGTCTTTCATAGTGCATTGACCAGGCATACTTGCCCTTTTTCAGTAAGAGTCATGCTAACAGGCATCTTCATCTTATTCCTGACTTGAAGGAAAATGTTCCCAAATGTTGCCTTTAAGTATTATGTTTGCTGAGGTTTTGTTTTGTTTTTAATCAGACTAAGGAAGTTTCTTCCTAATCCTAGTTTGCTGTATTTTTTTTTTTAGTGATGCATTAGTGTTGCATTTTGTTTAATGCAGATTATTATTTTTTAAAATGATGAGTTTTTCTTCCTTAATCTGTTAATGTGGTGAATTGGGTTTATAACTTTTTTAATGCTAAATAATCTTCATTGCATTCCTGGGACAAATTCAACTTGTTCCCACACACACATATACTCATACACATGTAAACATATGCACACACACACATACAAATCGCTGGATTTAGTTTACTAATATTTTCCATAGAAATTTGCATTCATGCTCACAGGTGAAATTAGGATTTTTTCTTTCTTTTTTTGAGACAGGTCTTGCTCTGTCACCCAGGTTGGAGTGCAGTGGCATGATCTCAGTTCACTGCAACCTCCGCCTCCTGGGTTCAAGTGATTTTCCCATGTCAGCCTCCCGAATAGCTGGAATTACGGGTGTGCACCACCACACCCAGCTAAGTTTTGTATTTTTTTGTAGAGATAGGATTTCGCCATGTTGGCCATGCTGGTCTCGAACTTCTGATCTCAAGTGATCTGCCTGCCTTGGCCTTCCAGTGTTGGGATTACAGGCATGAGCCACTGCACCGGGCCTGTATTTTTTCTTTATTGTTCTGCCATGGTCTGGTTTTCCAAAAAAGATTATATTATAATAGTTTAGTAAAGTCAGTTAGGGTTTTACTTTTTCTATTCTCTATTTGTTTAAAAAAGGAATTATCAGTTGCTTAAAAGTAAAACACTCCAAAAAATAACCTGGACCTATTGCTTTGTTGTTGATATTTATAATTATAATAATATAAGTAATAGTAAGTGATTCAAAACTATAATTTCTTCAATTCTTTATCGCTTTGATTTATCTTCTGTCAGAGGTGATTTTAAATTACTCACAATGATTGTGAATTTACCAATTATACCATTTTAAAACATATTTCTATCTCTATCACTGTCTTTATCTCTGTCTTCATTAAAAACTATGAGCTCATATTACTTTCATAGTTCTTTTTTAAATTTTTTTGAGACAGGGTCTCACTCTATCACCCAGATTGAGTGCAGTGGCATGATCACCACTTAGTGTAGCCTCGACATCCCGGGCTCAAGTGATCCTCCCACCTCAGACTCCTGAGTAGCTGGGACTACAGGAATGCACCAGCACTCCTGGCTCATTTTTATTTTTTATTTTTGGTAGAAATAGGATCTTTCTGTATTGCCCAGGCTGGTCTCAAACTCCTGGACTCAAGTGATCCTCCCGCCTTGGCCTACCAAAATGTTGGGATTACAGGCATGAGCCACTGCACTTGGTCTAATATCATAGCTCTAGTCTAACAGCACAGGGTTCATTCCAGTTTTCCCCCTTTCCATAATTGCACCTCCCTTCTCTGACAGTGAGGAACTTGTCTCCCATTATCCTTGACATATTTAATTACTTTATCATCCCCACTGTGTGTAACTAATCTTCCATTAGAGTTGCTTCCCCGTGGCGTGGATGCCTCCTCACCTCACCTGGGCTCTCCCTTCCTGCTCCAGGCCATGGCCAAGCCCACACGGATGTTCTCTCTCACTTCATACAGAGGCACCCTTGTGGAAACCTCCCCATAGGGATGCTCTTCTACCTCAGTTGAGCTCTGACATCTCACCCTGTGCTGCCCCTGCCTCTGCCTTCTTCATAGAGGCCCTCCTCATGCCTCTCGGGCTCCAGCACCCCACACCAAGCCCACACTGTGGCTCCTATAGCACAGATACCCTCCTCATTCTGCAGGCTCTGACACTTTATGCCGAGTCGCTACCATTGCTACTGCCTTCTTAGGTGCCCTCACCACCCCGCTCAGAGTCCTACACCGCATCCTGGGATGTTGTTGTCACTCAACCTCCACCTGGATACCTTTTGTCACCTGCTTTGGTTCTGACAACCCATGCAGGGCTGCTGCTTCATTCTCCCCTGTCCTCTAGTCTCCCCATCCCTTTGAGATGTCCTCTTCACCCCACTTGGGTCCTGGTAGTCGTATGGACACCATCCTTATCTTGCTCAGGTTGTGATCCCCTGCCCTGGATCCTCACTTCCACCACCTTCCACGTGGATGCCCTTTCCATCCCCTTGGGTTCCAACAACCCCTGCGAGACTGTCCCACCCCCATGCACAAATGCCCTCCTCACCCGGTTCTGGCTCTGACACCATGCTCTGGACTGCCATTGTCTCCCCTGTGGACACCCTCTTCATACTCGTGGGCTCTGACAACCTGCCCTAAGCCACTATTGTGCCCTCCTTCATTCCCCCTGCCCTACCGTATGGACAATCTCTTCACCCTGCTGCTGTCTACATCACATGTCCTCTAAAGTGAGCCCCACTCCAAAATCTTATAAAATTGGTTCAAAACAAGACTATACAGAGATTTTCTCCTGAGAATGATAATCTTTCTAGATAAGCTTACTAAAGTTTTCTGAAGAAATCTGACATATTAATTCTAAGCCATTTTTTATTTATAATTAATTTTTGGAATCTTTTGTTCCATATTAGACTCTTAGACTATTAGATGTGATCATGGTAATTGGTGTGGTTCTTTCAACAACTGAAGAAAGAATTGAAAGACTGAGGAACCCCAGGCATGGTGATACACATCTGTAGTTTCAGCTACTCAGGAGGCTGAAGTAGGAGGATTACTCAAAGTCAGGAGTTTGAGGCTGCAGTGGCCTGTGAATAGCCACTGCGCTCCAGCCTGGCAACACAGAGAGACCCCTTTGCCTCCGCCCAATCTCTTAAATAAATAAATAAGATTGGGGAAAAGAAGTAAACATTTAAAATACTAAAATCCTACTTTTATCATAATTGCATATCACCCTGACCAGTACTGTGTTCTCAGTCACTTCTGGGTCCTTACATAACGGGTTTTAGCATAGGCGAATGTATAAACTGATCATCGGAATGCTCTTTGTTTATGGACATGCTTACTTTACATAGTATATACTCATCCATTAGTTTAACAAGTCATAATATATGAGCAGCTGCCCCTTTTACAGGCTTTGGTTTGAAAGTAGGGCATTTGTGTTTATTTTGAGCATGAGGACAACCTTTCGTTTTTCCCCAAGGGCTTTGGAGCCACCAAGAAATTTCAGCTAATGTTGAGAATTGTTTATGTCTTGGGAGACTCATTTCCACCACTTTCTACCAGGCCTCCATCACCGAAACCTCAATGTTTACTTTATGGCCTAAGTAATGTTATAGACAACCTTAGCTAAAAAAAAGAAATCGGTCTTAGAAATCTACAATTAAAAATAGGTTACTGCATTTCTTCTACTTACAATGGTTTTGGTGATCTAACAACTAGCCAGCAAGAGACCTGAGGACTATTTGTAAGATTTGTGTTGGACTTACACTCCTAGAAACAATAGATTTATACACTTAATTTCTAAAGATAATATTATATGCTTAAAAGAGAAACCTTTTTGAGTATTCTTGGGGAAAATCTAATATTTGTTAGCAGTGAGTATAATTTGAAAAGCCGAAGGAGATAAAGCATCTTCATGACTCCTTTTTTCTCTCTCTTATCTCTAAGGTCCAATATCACTGTCAGTGTTTTAGGCATTGAATACATCTGTGCTAGTTATAAAATAATTCTGATTTTGCTTCAAATTTAAAGTGTAGAAAAGAACAAGTTTAAACTGATCGTGGATATGTTTATGATTCAATTAGTGAGTGTTTTCACAAAGTAGCTTTGCCTTTTAATTAAAGTACAAATTCATTTAATTTGGTGAAATGGTGTAAAGTATGAAGAATTCCTTTCTTGTAGTATAGCAAGAGAGTTTGGCTTAGTTTCCTCATCTAAAGAGAAATAAAGTATCTACCTCATAGTGTTATTGTCAGGATTGAGTGAGATTACATGTGTATTAATACACATATTTATGTGTCATGTATTAATACACATAATACATAGCTAAGAATAAATTATCTACCTCACAGTGTTATTGTCAGGATTGAGTGAGACTATATGTGTATTAATACATAACTAAGTACAGTAAATCCTCAATAAATAGTCATTATTATTTATTCTTTCAGCTGGGTCAAAAATATTACAAATGCTGTCTTATTTTATGTGAGTAATGCCTTTAATATATTCTCACCTGGATTTTGGTTTCCTAAATTAAAATTTATTAAGGAAGAATGAGTTTGTCACTTAGAAAAATGTTACTATCTTTTTATATTTACTGTTTGATAATGTTAGACAGTATTTCTCTTTAAACCTTGATTTAAAGCCCACTTTTTCTGCAATGGATGGCTGATGTTTTTATGCTAGTCATCACAAGAAAAAAGCTTTTTTTCCCCATTAAAAATTTATTGGCCAGGCCTGGTGGCTCACACCTGCAATCCTGAGGCAGGAGGATCACTTGAAGCCAGGAGTTCAAGACCAGTCTGGGCAACATAGTGAGACCTTGTCTGTACTAAAAATGAAAAAAAAAAAATTAGCTGGATGTGGTGGTGCATGCCTGTGGTCCCAGCTACTCAGGAGGCTGAGGCAGGAGGATCACTTGAGCCCAGGAGGTCAAAGCTGCAGTGAGCCGTAATTGCGTCACTGCATTCCAGCCTGGGTGACCCTGTCTCAAATAAATAAATAAATAAATAAAAGGCAAAAGAAAACAATTATTTTATAGGCATGTTTATACCACTTATTATAAAACTATAACAATGTAATTGTTATAGTTATAACAATAACTAGTGCTTGAACTTCAAAGAGAATGAAACAACTGACCTTTTTGTCAAAATTACACAGCAAATAAATGACCCTTTAAATTGTGCATTAGGTGCTCTCTTTGGCAGCACATATACTAAAATTGGAATGATACAGAAAAGATTAGCATGGCCCCTGCACAAAGATGACATGCAAATTCGTGAAGCATTTCACATTTTTAAAATCTAGAATAAAAGTAAAAATTAAAGAAAAATTGTGCATTAGCAAACCCACTATGTTTTTTAAGCCTTATGCTGTTTCTACTTGTCTTAAAAAATGGCATGGTGTATTGGTGTGAGTGGTAATAATAATAATAAACATAATCCTCATTGGATTCAGAAAACTTTGAAACCCCAGAAAAGATTTTGTGGGATAAAATCAAGGTATCATAGAGTGAGAACACTGAAAAGTAATATGTATTCTTGAATGCTGCCCAACATCTGATTTCCCCTCTATAAAATCACTGAAGAGTAATACAAGGAAAAAAACCTTTTATTTTGACTATAACTTATTGTGGTTATAAAATGATAGCAAACAATGTATTAAGCAGCTGTGTTTAAACTTCCTACTTCCTAAACATATACTTTATAAATATATATGTAATATATCCATCTCCAGTTATTTCTTTAGGTAGAATTTATACTTTAAATTAAAGCAATCCAGCTTGGAAAATGGTTTTTTAATAAAATATAAATAAGTTATAAAGTCACTCAAGAAAATTGAGGTAAAATATAGCTTTAGTTTTAAGTTTTATCTCTTTGCAATAAAAAATAGGCATCTATTTTATTGGCTGCCAAAGTAGTTTTTAATAGGTAGGATTGGTTTTTTAAAATATATTGAATGTTAGATAGTATCTTTCTATAGCAAATCAAGTTTACCTAAGCTAAGTAATAGTATGTCTGCTAATTTTCTAATAAATTGGCGGATTTTACTTTCTAAGTCCTCTAGTGCCTCTATTAGCTCTCACGCCATATGGCTTGGCTTGGAAATATGATGGCTCATTTTAGTGCCATTCCTGACTTCACCAACACCCTGGGAGGTTCTGTTTTATAATGCCTTCTTTTTAGCCATTTATAATTAGGATTGAGTTTTTCTGAGAAGAAGTTTCCACCACACTGCTTCTCTGTGGGCCTTGCTATTCAAGAGTCATTTGGCAGCATGGGGTATTGTCACTTGCAAAAGCATCTTTGGAGATTTGGATTAAGATGGCGGATAGGAGACAGGACTAGCTTGCAGCTCCCACTAAGAGCAGTGTGTGGAGATTCACATCGTGAACTTCTGCTCCAAGAACCACTGCAGGAACATGCCAGGAAAGCTGAGAGAATGCACAGACCATTTGGAGGAACTGGATCACTACTGCAGGCTCCCTGAGATGCTGAAAAACTGAGTCTGCTTGCTTTCTCAGTGGAGAGGCTGGTGGTCTGGGGAAGTTCTCAGCCCTGGTCATTGGCTGCCTGGAAATAAACTTGGTCCTATTGCTGGGGCACAGTGGGCATGATACCAGCCTTTAGGACTGTAGTCTACATGGGAGCGGGGTGAAGCCTGAGACTGCCGGCTTTACCCCTTTTCCCTGGTGATCTGTGTGATTCAGCAGAGGCAGCTATAATCCCCCTGGGAACATAACTCCATTGGCTTGGGAACTATACCACCATCTCCCACAGTAGCTGCAGCAAGCCTCGCCCAAGGAGAGTCTGAGCTCAGACACACCTATTCCTGCTCCCACCTGGTGGTCTTTCTCTACCAGCCCTGGTTGCCAAAGACAAAGGATATAATCTCTTGGGGGCTCTATGGCCCTGTTTACTGCCTGAAAAACCTGAATACTTAACCAGGCAACCATGGGGCAAGTTTGCATCCTCCTATAGTACTGCAGCTGATGCACTCTTGAAAGCGCCACCTCCTGGCTGGAGGCCAACCGACAAAAAAAAAAACTGCGCTAAACAAAAATACAACCAAGGACCCTCACAGAGTCCACTTCACTCCCCTGCTGCCTCCACTGGAGCAGGTGCTGGTATCCATGGCCAAAAGACCTGAAGATGGATCACATTATAGGACTCTTTGCAGACACTCCCCAGTACCAGCCTGAAACCTTGTAGCTCCGCTGGTTGGCTAGACCCAGAAGAGCAAAAATGATCACTGTAGTGCAGCTCTCAGGAAGCCCCATCCCTAGGGGAAGAGGGAGAACAGTTCATCAAGGGAGCACCCCACGAGACGAAATAATCTGAACAGCAGCCCCGAGTCCCAGATCTTCCCTCTGACATAGTTTACCTAAATGAGAAGGAACCAGAAAAACAATTCTGATAATATGACAAAACAAGGTTCTTTAACAGCCCCAAAAGATCACATTAGCTTACCAGCAATCCAAACCAAGATGAAATCTCTGAATTTCCAGAAAAAAAATTCGAGGGTCGATTATTAAGCTAATCAAGGAGACGCCAGAGAAAGGTGAAGTCCAACTTAAAGAAATCAAAAACATGATGCAGGATGTGAAAGGAAAAATGTTCAGTGAAATAGACAGCATAAATAAGAAACAGTCACACTTCTGGAAATCAAAGACACACTTAGAGAAATGAAAAATGCACTGGAAAGTCTCAGCAATAAAATTGAACAAGCAGAAGAAAGAACTTCAGAGCTCAAGGACAAGGCTTTCGAATTAACCCAATCCATCAAAGACAAAGAAAAAATAATTCTAAAAAATGAACAAAGCCTCCAGGAAGCTTGGGACTATGTTAAGCATCCAAACCTAAGATAATTGCTTTTCCTAAGGAAGAAGAGAAATCTAAGAGTTTGGAAAACATATTTGAGGGAATAATTGAGGAAAACTTCCCCAGCCTTGCTACAGATCTAGACATCCAAATACCAGAAGCTCAAAGAACACCTGGGAAATTCATCACAAAAAGATAATTGCCTAGGCACATAAAGTCAAGACAAAGGAAAGAATCTTGAGAGCCGTGAAGCAAAAGCATCAGGTAACGTATAAAGGAAAACCTATCAGAGTAACAGCAGATTTCTCAGCAGAAATCCTACAAGCTAGAAGGGATTGGGGTCCTATTTTTAGCCTCCATAAACAGAACAATTATCAGCCAAGAATTTTGTATCCAGCAAAACTAAGCTTCATAAATGAAGGAAAGATACAGTCTTTTCTAGACAAACAAATGCTGAGAGAATTCACCACTGCAAGCCAGCACTACAAGACTGCTGAAAGGAGTTCTAAATCTTGAAACAAATTTTTGTGATACACCAAAATAGAACCTCCTTAAAGCATAAATGTCAAAGGACCTATATAACAATAACACGATGGGAAAAAAAAGACATCCAGGCAACAAATAGCATGATGGATAGAATAGTACCTGACATCTTAATACTAACATTGAATGAAAATGGCCTAAATGCTCCACTTAAAAGATACAATATGGCAGAATGGATAAGAATTCACCAACCAAGTTTCTGCTGTCTTCAGGAGACTCATCTAACACATAAGGACTCACATAAACTTAAGGTAAAGGGGTGGACAAAGATATTCCATGCAAATGGACACCAAAAGTGAGCAGGAGTAGCTATTCTTATATCAGACAAAACAAACCTTAAAGCAACAGCAGTTAAAAAAAGAGGGACCTTATATAATGATAAAAGGACTAGTACAAAAGGAAAATATATAATGATAAAAGGACTAGTACAAAAGGAAAATATCACAATCCTAAATATATATGCACCTAACATTGGAGCTCCCAAATTTATAAACAATTACTGCTAGACTTAAGAAATCAGATAGATGGCAACACAGCAATAGTGGCGGACTTTAATACTCCACTGACAGCACTAGACAGGTCATCAAGACAGAAAGTCAACAAAGAAACAATGGACTTAAATTGTTCCTACAACAAATGGACTTAACAGATATTTACAGAACATTCTATCCAACAACTGCAGAATATGCATTCTATTCATCAGCACATGGAATGTTCTCCAAGATAGACTATATGATAGGCCACAAAACAAGTCTCAGTAAATGTAAGAAAATATAAATTATAGTAGATACTCTCTCAGACCACAGTGGAATAAAATTGGAAATCAACTCCAAAAGGAACCCTCAAAACCATGCAAGTACATGGAAATTAAATAACCTGCTCCTGAATAATCTTTGGGTCAACAATGAAATCAAGATGCAAATTAAAAGTCTGAACAATAATAGTGACACAACCTATCAAAACCTCTGGGATACAGCAAAAGGTGCTAATAGGAAAGTTTATAGCATTAAATGCCTACATCAAAAAGTCTGAAAGAGCACGAATAAACTAAGGTCACATCTCAAGAAACTACAGAAACAAGAACACACCAAACCCAAACCCAGCAGAAGAAAAGACATAACAAAGATCAGAGCAGAACTAAATGAAATTGAAACAAACAAGCAAACAAACAAAAATACAAAAGATAAATGAAACAAAAAGCTGGTTCTTTGGAAAGATAAACAAAATTGATAGAATATTAGCGACATTAACCAAGAAAAGAAGAAAGACGATCCAAATAAGCTCAATTAGAAATGAAACGGGATATATTACTACTGATACCACAGAAATACAAACGATCATTCAAGGCTACTGTGAACACCTTTACATGCTTAAACTAGAAAACATAGAGGAGATGGATAAATTCCTGGAAATATACAACCCTTCTAGATTAAACCAGGAAGATATAGAAACTCTGAACAGACCAACAACAAGCAGCAAGATTGAAATGGCAATAAAAAAATTGCCAACAAAAAAAGTCCAGGACCAGATGGATTCACAGCTGAATTTTATCAGACATTCAAAGAATTGGTATCAATCCTATTGACACTATTCCACACAATAGGGAAAGAGGGAATCCCCCCTAAATCATTCTATAAAGCCAGTATTACCCTGATATCAAAATCAGGAAAAGACATAACCAAAAAACAAAACTACAGACCAATATCCCTGATGAACATAGATGCAAAAATCCTCAGCAAAATACTAGTGGACTGAGTCCACCAGCATGTCAAAAAGATCATCCACCATGATCAGTTGGGTGTCATACCAGGGATGGAGGGATGGTTTAACATTCACAGGTCAATAAATGTGATACACCACATAAACAGAATTAAAAACAAAAATCACATGATCATCTCAGTAGATGCAGAAAAAGCAATGGACAAAATCCAGCATCCCTTAGTGATTAAACCCTCAGCAAAATCAGCATAGAAGGGACATACCTTAAGGTAATAAAGGTTGTCCATGACGAACCCACTGCTAACATTATACTGAATGGGGAAAAGTTGGAAGCATCCCCTCTGAGAACTGGAACAAGACAAGGATACACACTCTCATCACTTCTGTTCAACATAGTACTGGGAGTCCTAGCCAGAGCACTCAGCCAAGAAAAGGAAATAAAAGGCATCCAAATCTGTAAAGAGGAAGTTGAACTCTTGTTGTTTGCTGATGATATGATCGTATACCTAAAAAACCCTAAAGATTCATCCAGAAAGCTCCTAAAACTGGTAAATGAATTCAGCAAAGTTTCAGGATATGAAATTAATGCACACAAATCTATAAACCACTATATACTTTGCTATACACCAGCAACGACCAAGCTGAGCAGCAAATCAAGAACTCAACCCCTTAACAATAGCTGCAAAAAAAAAAAATACCTGGTTATATATCTAACCAAGGAGGTGAAAGACCTCTGCAAGGTAAACTACAAAACACTACTGCAAGAAATCATAGATGATACAAACAAATGGAAAGACATCCCATGCTCAAGGATGAGTAGAATCAATATTGTGAAAATGACCATACTGCCAAAAGCAGTTTACAAATTCAGTGCAATTTCTGTCAAAATACTACTATCATTCTTCACAGAACTAGAAAAACAATTCTAAAATTCATATGGAACCAAAAAAGAGCCCGCATGGCCAAAGCAAGACTAAGCAAAAAGCAAATCTGGAGGCATCACATTACCTGAATTCAAACTATACTATAAGTCCATAGCCACCAAAACAGCATGATTCTGGTATAAAAATAGGCAGATAGACCAGTGGAACAGAATAGAGAACCCAGAAATAAAGCCAAATACTTAACAGCCAACTGATCTTTGAAAATGCAAACAAAAACACAAAGTGGGGAAAAGACACCCTATTCAACAAATGGTGCTGGGATAATTGGAAAGCCACAGGTAAAAGAATGAAACTGGATCCTCATCTCTCACCTTATACAAAAATCAACTCAAGATGGATCAAAGACTTACATCTATGACCTGAAACCATAAAGATTCTAGAAGATAACATCGGACAAACCGTCTAGATATTGGCTTAGGCAAAGACTTCATGACCAAGAATCCAAAAGCAAATGCAACAAAAACAAAGATAAATAGATGGGACATAATTAAACTAAAAAGCTTCTGCACAGCAAAATAAATAATCAGCAGGGTTAATAGACAACCCACAGAGTGGGAGAAAATCTTTACAATCTATACATCTGACTAAGAAGTAATATCCAGAATCTACACAGAATTCAAACAAATCAGCAGAAGAAAACAAACAATCCCACCAAAAAGTGGGCTAAGGACATGAATAGACAATTCTCAAAAGAAGATATAGAAATGGCTGACAAGCATATGGAAAAATGCTCAACATCACAAATTATCAGGGAAATGCCTATCAAAACCACAATGTGATACCATCTTACTCCTGCAAGAATGGCCATAATAAAAAAATAAAAAAATAGATATTGGTGTGGATGTGGTGAAAAGGGAACACGTTTATACTGTTGTTGAGAATGTAAATTAGTACAACCACTATAAAAAACAGTGTGGAGATTCCTTAAGGAACTAAAAGTAGATCTACCATTTGACCCAGCAATCCCACTACTAGGTATCTACCCAGAGGAAAAGAAGTCATTATAGGAAAAACACACTTGCACACACATGCATGGTTATAGCAGCACAATTTGCAGTTGTGAAAGTATGGAACCAGCCCAAATGCCCATCAATCAATGGGTGGATAAAGAAAATGTGTTATGTATATGTGTATGTATATATATATACATACACACACATACACACACACACACCATGGAATACGACTTAGCCATAAAAAGAAACAAAATAATGGCATTTGCAGCAACCTTGATGGAATTGGAGATGATGATTCTAAGTGAAGTAACTCAGGAATGGAAAACCAAACATCTTATGTTCTCACTTGAAAGTGGGAACTAGGTTATGAAGACACAAAGACATAAGAATGATACAGTGGACTTTGGGGACTTGGGGGAATGTGTGTGTAGGCGGGGGATAAAAGACTACACATTGCTTACAGTTACACTGCTTGGGTGATGGGTACACAAAAATCTCAGAAATTACTGGTAAAGAACTTATTAATGTAACCAAATACCATTTGTTTCTCCAAAACCTATTGAAATAAAAAATTCTAAAAAAAGTCATTGACAAGACTTGATGCTATCAAGGTTGGCAGTCAGGAAGATGGGCTGGATATGGAGCGAGAACAAGTGAGGATGACTTGGAAACCACTAGCACCTTTGAGTCTTTCCTTTATGGCCCTCGATCAATGATAAGCATCATCTGCTCAGCCTTCCTTCTACTTCCTAAATCTTATTAAGTTTCTCTTGCAGCCAACCCTATCTCATAACATGTAGGGAGGGACTTTTTTTCTTTATTGATCCTGTTTTGTATCTTTTTTGCTATTTTTTTAAAATATGAGTTTTTTTTTAAAAAAGAGAGCATGCATAATGCAGAAAAGATTGTATTGGACTAATGATTTCCAGACATAAAGAGATTTTTAAATCTAAAAAAAACTATGATATCATTTGAATGAAGAGTAAAGAAAGAGGCAAAAAAAAATAATCTCCAAAGGCAGAGTTGGGTGCTCTTTACACATTAGGAAGAGATTTTGATAAGGTTTTTCCTGGGAAGAAAAATTGTGGAGCATTATTTTTTGCAATATTGTATCAAAAAACCCCACAAAAACCCAACATGGAAAATTTTTTTTTATTACAGTATAACAACATTCTCCCACTCCTGATTTCCATCAAGAAGAGTTTTCCTGTAATCCCAGCACTTTGGGAGGCCGAGGCAGGCGGATCACGAGGTCAGGAGATCGAGACCATCCTGGCTAACACGGTGAAACCCCGTCTCTACTAAAAATACAAAAAATTAGCCGGGCGTGGTAGCGGGCGCCTGTAGTCCCAGCTACTCGGGAGGCTGAGGCAGGAGAATGGCGTGAACCCAGGAGGCGGAGCTTGCAGTGAGCCGAGATCGTGCCAATGCACTCCAGCCTGGGCGACAGAGCGAGACTCCGTCTCAAAAAAAAAAAAAAAAAAAAAAGAAGAGTTTTCCTATGGTCTTAGCCTTTCTCTGACCCTCTTTTAGTGAGAGGGATGTTCTATCTGATTGGTAAATTTGGAATGATGGAATAAGAAGTGGCTCAACTCTACCTCTTCTCCGCTTAGGAGGCGCCCTGACTATACAGAGCACTGCGGGGCTCAGCCTTCCAGGGTTAGGATCTGCCTTTATTGTGTGACAGCTGCTGTTTGTTTCTGCACTCTTCTTCACATTGAACTGACTATAGGGAACAGGTACTCTGTCCTGCCCCTTCATGGGAGGCCTAGCCTGCTCATAGCTTGCCTGTGACCGAGAAGAAAAGGCTGCCTTCTGGAGCCCCATATTAGCAAGCTCACTTGGCTAATAGACCTCACATTCTACCACCTGGTTTGGCCTCTCTATCTCTATTAAAGGTGATATTTGGCTTCGTGTGTGTGTGTGTGTGTGTGTTACACTTTTATTTTAGGTTCAGAGACGCATGTGTAGGTTTGTTACATAGAGAAACTCGTGTCATGGGAGTTTGTTGTACAGATTATATTGTCACTGTGTTAGTCCCTTCTCACACTGCTATGAAGAAATACCTGAGACTGGATGATTTATAAAGAAAAAAGGTTTAGCTCTCCCTCTCCCTCCCCCTCCCCATCCCCCTCCCTCTCTCCCTCTCCCTCTCCCCACGGTCTCCCTCTCCCTCTCTTTCCACGGTCTCCCTCTGATGCCTAGCCGAAGCTGGACTGTACTGCTGCCATCTTGGCTCACTGCAACCCCCCTGCCTGATTCTCCTACCTCAGCCTGCCGAGTGCCTGCCTGCCGCCACACCTGACTGGTTTTCGTATTTTTTTGGTGGAGACGGGGTTTTACTGTGTTGGCCGGGCTGGTCTCCAGCTCCTAATCGCGAGTGATCCGCCAGCCTCGGCCTCCCAAGGTGCCGGGATTGCAGACGGAGTCTCGTTCACTCAGTGCTCAATGGTGCCCAGGCTGGAGTGCAGTGGCGTGATCTCAGCTCGCTACAACCACCTCCCAGCTGCCTGCCTTGGCCTCCCAAAGTGCCGAGATTGCAGCCTCTGCCTGGCCGCCACCCCGTCTGGGAAGTGAGGAGCGTCTCTGCCTGGCCGCCCATCGTCTGGGATGTGAGGAGCCCCTCTGCCTGGCTGCCCAGTCTGGAAAGTGAGGAGCGTCTCTGCCCGGCCACCATCCCATCTAGGAAGTGAGGAACGCCTCTTCCCGGCCGCCATCCCATCTAGGAAGTGAGGAGCGTCTCTGCCCGGCTGCCCATCGTCTGAGATGTGGGGAGCGCCTCTGCCCCGCCGCCCCGTCTGGGATGTGAGGAGCGCCTCTGCCCGGCCGCGACCCCATCTGGGAGGTGAGGAGCGTCTCTGCCCGGCCACCCCGTCTGAGAAGTGAGGAGACCCTCTGCCTGGCAACCGCCCCGTCTGAGAAGTCAGGAGTCCCTCCGCCCAGCAGCCGCCCCGTCTGAGAAGTGAGGAGCCCCTCCGTCCGGCAGCCACCCCGTCTGGGAAGTGAAGAGTGTCTCCGCCCGGCAGCCACCCTGTCCGGGAGGGAGGTGGGGGTCAGCCCCCGCCAGGCCAGCCGCCCCGTCCGGGAGGGAGGTGGGGGGGGTCAGCCCCCCGCCCGGCCAGCCGCCCCATCCGGGAGGGAGGTGGGGGGGTCAGCCCCCCGCCCGGCCAGCCGCCCCGTCCGGGAGGGAGGTGGGGGGGTCAGCACCCCGCCCGGCCAGCCGCCCCGTCCGGGAGGTGAGGGGCGCCTCTGCCCGGCTGCCCCTACTGGGAAGTGAGGAGCCCCTCTGCCCGGCCAGCCGCCCCGTCCGGGACGGAGGTGGGGGGGTCAGCCCCCCGCCCGGCCAGCTGCCCCGTCCAGGAGGTGAGGGGCGCCTCTGCCCGGCCGCCCCTACTGGGAAGTGAGGAGCCCCTCTGCCCAGCCACCACCCCGTCTGGGAGGTGTACCCAACAGCTCATTGAAAATGGGCCATGATGCCAATGGAGGTTTTGTGGAATAGAAAGGGGGGAAAGGTGGGGAAAAGATTGAGAAATCGGATGGTTGCTGTGTCTGTGTAGAAAGAAGTAGACGTGGGAGACTTTTCATTTTGTTCCGTACTAAGAAAAATTCTTCTGCCTTGGGATCCTGTTGATCTGTGACCTTACCCCCAACCCTGTGCTCTCTGAAACATGTGCTGTGTCCACTCAGGGTTAAATGGATTAAGGGCAGTGCAAGATGTGCTTTGTTAAACAGATGCTTGAAGGCAGCATGCTCCTTAAGAGTCATCACCACTCCCCAATCTTAAGTACCCAGGGACACGAACACTGCGGAAGGCAGCAGGTTCCTCTGCCTAGGAAAACCAGAGACCTTTGTTCACTTGTTTATCTGCTGACCTTCCCTCCACTATTGTCCTATGACCCTGCCAACTCCCCCTCTGCGAGAAACACCCAAGAATGATCCATAAAAAATAAATAAATAAATAAATAAATAAATAAATAAATAAATAAATAAGAAAAAAAAAAGAATAGGAAGTATTTGCTGGGTGCGGTGGCTCACACCTGTAATCCCAGCACTTTGGGAGGCCAAGGCGGGCAGATCACGAGATCAGGAGATTGAGACCATCCTGGATAACACAGTGAAACCCCGTCTCTACTAAAAATACAAAAATTAGCTGGGCGTGGCGGTGTGTGCCTGTAGTCCCAGCTGCTGGGGAGGCTGAGGCAGGAGAATGGCATGAACCCAGGAGGTGGAGCTTGCAGTGAGCCAAGATTGCGCCACTGCACTCCAGCCTGGGTGACAGAGCGAGACTCCATCTCAAAAAATAAAATAAAATAAAATAAAATAAAAAGAACATGAAGTGTTTGCTTCCCTGATGGCACCAGCCACACTTTCAGTGCTCAGTAGCCCCATGGCCAGTGGCTACAGTAGTAGATAGTGCCACATTGAAAATTTCCTTCATCTCAGAATAACAGAAATGGTCAGCACTGGTCTAAAATGACATGGGTCGGCCAGGTGCAGTGGCTCAAGCCTGTAATCACAGCACTTTGGGAGGCTGAGGTGGGTGGATCACCTGAGGTCAGGGGTTCGAGACCAGCCTGGCCAACATGGTGAAACCCCATCTCTACTAAAAATAAAATAAAATAAAACAAAAGAAAAAAAGAAAAAAAGAAAAAAGGTTTAATTGACTCACAGTTCCACATTGCTGGGGAGGCCTCAGGCAACTTAAAATCATGGCAGAAGGCAAAGGAGAAGCAGGCACCTTCTTCACAGGGTGGCAGGATGGAGTGAGTGCACGCAGGGGAAACGCTGCCAGGCACTTATAAAACCATCAGATCTTGTGAGATTCACCCATTATCATGAGAACAGCATGGGGGAAACCACCCCCATGATCCAATTACCTCCACCTGGTCCTGCTTTTGACACGTGAGGATTATGGGGATTACGATTCAAGGTGAGATTTGGATGAGGACACAGAGCCAAATCATATCATTCATTCAGCCTGGTACTCAATAGTTATTTTTTCTGATCCTTTCCCTTCTCCACCCTCCACCCTCAGGTAGGCCCCAGTGTGTGTTGTTCCCCTCTATTTGTCCATGTGTTCTCATCACTTAGCTCTAACTTATAAGTGAGAACATGTGGTATTTGGTTTTCTGTTTCTATGCTACTTTGCCAAGGATAATGATCTCCAGCTCCATCCATGTTCCTGCAAAGGACATGATATTTTCTTTTTTGACTTTGTTATTTATTTTTTTTATAATTATACTTTAAGTTTTAGGGTACATGTGCACAATGTTCAGGTTAGTTACATATGTATACATGTGCCATGCTGGTGTGCTGCACCCATTAACTCGTCATTTAGCATTAGGTATATCTCCTAATGCAATCCCTCCCCCCTCCCCCCACCCCACGACAGTCCCCAGAGTGTGATGTTCCCCTTCCGGTGTCCATGTGTTCTCATTGTTCAATTCCCATCTATGAATGAGAACATGTGGTGTTTGGTTTTTTGTTCTTGCGATAGTTTACTGAGAATGATGATTTCCAATTTCATCCATGTCCCTACAAAGGACATGAACTCACCATTTTTTATGGCTACATAGTATTCCATGGTGTATATGTGCCACATTTTCTTAATCCAGTCTATCATTGTTGGACATTTGGGTTGGTTCCAAGTCTTTGCTATTGTGAATAGTGCCACAATAAACATACGTGTGCATGTGTCTTTATAGCAGCATGACTTATAGTCCTTTGGGTATATACCCAGTAATGGGATGGCTGGGTCAAATGGTATTTCTAGTTCTAGATCCCTGAGGAATCGCCACACTGACTTCCACAATGGTTGAACTAGTTTACAGTCCCACCAACAGTGTAAAAGTGTTCCTATTTCTCCACATCCTCCCCAGCACCTGTTGTTTCCTGACTTTTTGATGATCGCCATTCTAACTGGTGGGAGATAGTATCTCATTGTGGTTTTGATTTGCATTTCTCTGATGGCCAGTGATGATGAGCATTTTTTCATGTGTCTTTTGGCTGCATAAATGTCTTCTTTTGAGAAGTGTCTGTTCATATCCTTTTCCCACTTTTTGATGGGGTTGTTTGTTTTTTTCTTGTAAATGTGTTTGAGTTCACTGTAGATTCTGGATATTAGTCCTTTGTCAGATGAGTAGGTTGCAAAAATTTTCTCCCATTTTGTAGGCTGCCTGTTCACTCTGATGGGAGTTTCTTTTGCTGTGCAGAAGCGCTTTAGTTTAATGAGATCCCATTTGTCAATTTTGCCTTTTGTTGCCATTGCTTTTGGTGTTTTAGACATGAAGTCCTTGCCCATGCCTATGTCCTGAATGGTAATGCCTAGGTTTTCTTCTAGGGTTTTTATGGTTTTAGGTCTATTGTTTAAGTCTTTAATAATCCATCTTGAATTAATTTTTCTATAAGGTGTAAGGAAAGGATCCATTTTCAGCTTTCTACATATGGCTAGCCAGTTTTCCCAGCACCATTTATTAAATAGGGAATCCTTTCCGCATTGCTTGTTTTTCTCAGGATTGTCAAAGATCAGACAGTTGTAGATAAGCGGCATTATTTCTGAGGGCTCTGTTCTGTTGTATTGGTCTATATCTCTGTTTTGGTACCAGTACCATGCTGTTTTGGTTACTGTAGCCTTGCAGTATAGTTTGAAGTCAGGTAGTGTGATGCCTCCAGCTTTGTTCTTTTGGCTTAGGATTGATTTGGTGATGCGGGCTCTTTTTTGGTTCCATATGAACTTTAAAGTAGTTTTTTCCAATTCTGTGAAGTAAGTCATTGGTAGCTTGATGGGGATGGCATTGAATCTATAAATTACCTTGGGCAGCATGGCCATTTTCATGATGATTGATTCTTCCTACCCATGAACATGGAATGTTCTTCCATTTGTTTGTATCCTCTTTTATTTCACTGAGCAGTGGTTTGTAGTTCTCCTTGAAGAGGTCCTTCACGTCCCTTTTAAGTTGGATTCCTAAGTATTTTATTCTCTTTGAAGCAATTGTGAATGGGAGTTCACTCATGATTTGGCTCTCTGTTTGTCTGTTATTGGTGTATAAGAATGCTTGTGATTTTTGTACATTGATTTTGTATCCTGAGACTTTGCTGAAGTTGCCTATCAGCTGAAGGAGATTTTGGGCTGAGATGATGGGGTTTTCTAGATATACATTCATGTCGTCTGCAAACAGGGACAATTTGACTTCCTCTTTTCCTAATTGAATACCCTTTATTTCCTTCTCCTGCCTAATTGCCCTGGCCAGAACTTCCAACACTGTGTTGAATTGGAGTGGTGAGAGAGGGCATCCCTGTCTTATGCCCATTTTCAAAGGGAATGCTTCTAGTTTTTGTCCATTGAGTATGATATTGGCTGTGGGTTTGTCATAGATAGCTCGTATTATTTTGAGATACGTCCCATCAATACCTAATTTATTGAGAGTTTTTAGCATGAAGGGTTGTTGAATTTTGTCAAAGGCCTTTTCTGCATCTATTGAGATAATCATGTGGTTTTTTTCTTTGGTTCTGTTTATATGCTGGATTACATTTATTGATTTTCATATATTGAACCAGCCTTGCATCCCAGGGATGAAGCCCATTTGATCATGGTGGATAAGCTTTTTGATGTGCTGCTGGATTCGGTTTGCCAGTATTTTATTGAGGATTTTTGCATCAATGGTCATCAAGGATATTGTCTAAAATTCTCTTTTTTTGTTGTGTCTCTGCCAGGCTTTGGTATCAGGATGCTGCTGGCCTCATGAAATGAGTTAGGGAGGATTCCCTGTTTTTCTATTGAGTGGAATAGTTTCAGAAGGAATGGTACCAGTTCCTCCTTGTACCTCTGGTAGAATTCGGCTGTGAATCCATCTGGTCCTGGACTCTTTTTGGTTGGTAAGCTATTGATTATTGCCACAATTTCAGATCCTGTTATTGGTCTATTCAGAGATTCAACTTCTTCCTGGTTTAGTCTTGGGAGAGTGTATGTGTCGAGGAATTTATCCATTTCTTCTAGATTTTCTAGTTTATTTGTGTAGAGGTGTTTGTAGTATTCTCTGATGGTAGTTTGTATTTCTGTGGGATCGGTGGTGATATCCCCATTGTCATTTTTTATTGCATCTATTTGATTCTTCTCTCTTTTCTTCTTTATTAGTCTATCAAGTTTGTTGATCGTTTCAAAAAACCAGCTCCTGGATTTATTGATTTTTTGAAGGGTTTTTTGTGTCTCTATTTCCATCAGTTCTGCTCTGATCTTAGTTATTTCTTGCCTTCTGCTAGCTTTTGAATGTGTTTGCTCTTGCTTCTCTAGTTCTTTTAATTGTGATGTTAGGGTGTCAATTTTAGATCTTTCCTGCTTTCTCTTGTGGGCATTTAGTGCTATATATTTCCCTCTACACACTGCTTTGAATGTGTCCCAGAGATTCTGATATGTTGTGTCTTTGTTGTCATTGGTTTCAAAGAACATCTTTATTACTGCCTTCATTTCATTATTTACCCAGTATTCATTCAGGAGCACCTTGCTCAGTTTCCATGTAGTTGAGCAGTTTTGAGTGAATTTCTTAATCCTGAGTTCTAGTTTGATTGCACTGTGGTCTGAGAGACAGTTTGTTATAATTTCTGTTCTTTTACACTTGCTGAGGAGAGCTTTGTATTCTGTTGATTTGGGGTGGAGAGTTCTGTAGATGTCTATTAGGTTTGCTTGGTGCAGAGCTGAGTTCAATTCCTGGGTATCCTTGTTAACTTTCTGTCTCATTGATCTGTCTAATGTTGACAGTGGGGTGTTAAAGTCTCCCATTATTATTGTGTGGGCATCTAAGTCTCTTTGTAGGTCTCTAAGGACTTGCTTTATGAATCTGGGTGCTCCTATATTGGGTGCATATATATTTAGGATAGTTCTTCTTGTTGCATTGATCCCTTTAGCATTATGTAATGGCCTTCTTTGTCTCTTTTGATTTTTGTTGGTTTAAAGTCTGTTTTATCCGAGACTAGGGTTGCAACCCTTGCCTTTTTTTGTTTTCCATTTGCTTGGTAGATCTTCCTCCATCCTTTTATTTTGAGCCTATGTGTGTCTCTGCATGTGAGATGGGTTTCCTGAACACAGCACACTGATGGGTCTTGACTCTTTATCCAATTTGCCAGTCTGTGTCTTTTAATTGGAGCATTTAGTTCATTTACATTTAAAGTTAACATTGTTATGTGTGAATTTGATCCTGTCATTATGATGTTAGCTGGTTATTTTGCTCGTTAGTTGATGCAGTTTCTTTCTAGCCTTGATGGTCTTTACAATTTGGCATGATTTTGCAGTGGCTGTACCAGTGGTGACAAAATCTCTCAGCATTTGCTTGTCTGTAAAGTATTTTATTTCTCCTTCTCTTATGAAGCTTAGTTTGGCTGGATATGAAATTCTGGGTTGAAAATTCTTTTCTTTAAGAATGTTGATTATTGGACCCCACTCTCTTCTGGCTTGTAGAGTTTTTGCCGAGAGATCCGCTGTTAGTCTGATGGGCTTCCCTTTGTGGGTAACCCGACCTTTCTGTCTGGCTGCCCTGAACATTTTTTCCTTCATTTCAACTTTGTGAATCTGACAATTATGTGTCTTGGAGTTGCTCTTCTCAAGAAGTATATTTGTGGCGTTCTTTGTATTTCCTGAATCTGAACGTTGGCCTGCCTTGCTAGATTGGGGAAGTTCTCCTGGATAATATCCTGCAGAGTATTTTGCAACTTAGTTCCATTCTCCCCGTCACTTTCAGGTACACCAATCAGATGTAGATTTGGTCTTTTCACATAGTCCCATATTTCTTGGAGGCTTTGTTCGTTTCTTTTTATTCTTTTTTCTCTAAACTTCCCTTCTCACTTCATTTTATTCATTTCATCTTCCATCACTGATACCCTTTCTTCCAGTTGATCTCATCGGCTCCTGAGGCTTCTGCATTCTTCACGTAGTTCTCGAGCCTTGGCTTTCAGCTCCATCAGCTCCTTTAAGCATTTCTCTGTATTGGTTATTCTAGTTAATACAATCGTCTAAATTTTTTTCAAAGTTTTTAACTTCTTTGCCATTGGTTTGAATTTCCTCCCATAGCTCGGAGTAGTTTGATCGTCTGAAGCTTTCTTCTCTCAACTCATCAAAGTAATTCTCTGTCCAGCTTTGTTCCGTTGCTGGTGAGGAACTGCGTTCCTTTGGAGGAGGAGAAGCGCTCTGCTTTTTAGAGTTTCGAGTTTTTCTGCTCTGTTTTTTCCCCATCTTTGTGGTTTTATCTACTTTTGGTCTTTGATGATGGTGATGTACAGATGGGTTTTTGGTGTGGGTGTCCTTTCTGTTTGTTAGTTTTCCTTCTAACAGACAGGACCCTCAGCTGCAGGTCTGTTGGAGTTTGCTAGAGGTCTACTCCAGACCCTGAGGAGTACCCGGCTGTGTGAGGTGTCAGTCTGCCCCTACTGGTGGGTGTCTCCCACTTAGGCTGTTTGGGGGTCAGGGGTCAGGGACCCACTTGAGGAGGCAGTCTGCCCATTCTCAGATCTCCAGCTGCATTCTGGGAGAACCACTGCTCTCTTCAAAGCTGTCAGACAGGGACATTTAAGTCTGCAGAGGTTACTGCTGTCTTTTTGTTTGTCTGTGCCCTGCCCCCAGAGGTGGAGCCTACAGAGGCAGGCAGGCCTCCTTGAGCTGTGGTGGGCTCCACCCAGTTCGAGTTTCCTGGCTGCTTCGTTTACCTAAGGAAGCCTGAGCAATGGCGGGCGCCCCTCCCCCATCCTCGCTGCCACCTTGCAGTTTGATCTCAGACTACTGTGCTAGCAATCTGCGAGACTCCGTGGGTGTAGGACCCTCCAAGCCAGGTGCGGGATATAATTTCCTGGTGCGCCGTTTCCTAAGCCCATCAGAAAAGCGCAGTATTTGGGTGGGAGTGGCCCGATTTTCAAGGTGCCGTCTGTCACCCCTTTCCTTGACCAAGAAAGGGAACTCCCTTATCCCTTGTGCTTCCCAGTGAGGCAATGCCTCGCCCTGCTTCGGGTGGCGCATGGTGCGCTGCACCCACTGACCTGCGCCCACTGTCTGGCACTCCCTAGTGAGATGAACCCAGTACCTCAGATGGAAATGCAGAAATCACCCGCCTTTTGCATCGCTCACGCTGGCAGCTGTAGACCAGAGCTGTTCCTATTCGGCCATCTTGGCTCCTCCCCCAGACATGATCTTGTTATTTTTTATGGCTGCATAGTATTCCATGGTGTATATGTATCACATTTTCTTTATCCAGTCTTTCATTGATGGGCATTTAGATTGATTCCATGTCTTTGCTATTGTGAATAATAGTGCAATGAACATACATGTGCATGTGTTTTTATGATAGAACAATTTATATTTTTTTGGGTACATACCTAGTAATGGGATTCCTAGGTCGAATGGTAGTTCAGTTTTTAGCTCTTTGAGGAATCTCCATACTGCGTGAACGAATTTACACTCCCACCTACAGTGTACAAGTGTTCCATTTTCTGCAGAAACTCACCAGCATCTATTTTTTTGACATTTTAGTAATAGCCATTTTGGCTGTTGTGAGATTATGTCACTGTGGTTTTTATTTGCATTTCTCTAATGATCACTGATTTTGAGCTGGTTTTTTATATGCTTTTTGGCCACATGCATGTCTTCTTTTGAAAAGTATCTGTTCATGTCCTTTGCTCAACTTTTGTTTTTTTAATTCTCATTCTTAGTATTCAACCTTTGCCCACTTAATTTTTAATGGTGTTGTTTGGAGTTTTTTTTTTTTTTTTTTTGTAAATTTTTTAAGTTCCTTATAGATGTTGGACATTAGACCTTTGTCAGATCCATAGTTTGCAAAAATTTTTTCCATTCTGTAGGCTGTATGTTTGCTCTGTTGATAGCTTCTTTTACTGTGCAGAGCTCTTTTGTTTGGTTAGATCCCATTTATAATTTTTTTCTTTTGTTAAACTTGCTTTTGGCAACTTCATCATGAAGTCTTTGCCAGTTCCTACGTCCAGAATGATGTTACCTAGGTTATCTTCCAGGGTTTTTATAGTTTTAGGTTTTTCATTCAGTTAATTAAGTCCTTAATCCATCTTGAGTTGTTTTTTATGTATGGTATAAGGAAAGGGTCCACTTTCAATCTTCTGCTAACCAGTTATTCCAGCACCATTTATTGAATAGGGAGTTCTTTCCCCATTGCTTGTTTATGTCAGCTTTGTCAAAGATTAGATGGTCACAGGCGTGCAGCCTTATTTCTGGGCTCTCTATTCTGTTCCATTGGTCTGTGTGTCTGTTTTTGCACTAGTACCATGCTGTTTTGGTTACTGTAGCCTTATAGTGTAGTTTAAAGTTGGGTAGTGTGATGTGTCCAGCTTTGTTCTTTTTGGTTAGGATTCCCTTGGCTATTCGGGTTTTTCGTTGTTGTTCCATATGAATTTTAAAATAGTGTTTTCTAGTTTTGGAAAGAATGTCATTGTTATTTTGATAGAAATAGCATTGAATCTGTATATTGCTTTGGGCAGTATACCCATTTTGACAATGCTGATTCTTCCTATCCATGAGCATGAAATTTTTTTTTATTTTGTAGTGCCATCTCTGATTTTTTTGAGCAGTGTTTTATAATTCTCATTGTAGAGATCTTTCCCCTCCCTGATTAGCTATATTCCTAGGTGTTTTATACTTTTTGTGGCAATTGTAAATGGGATTACATTTCTGATTTGGCTCTCCGCTTGGCTATTGTTGGTGTATAGGAATGATAGTGATTTTTGTACACTGATTTTGAATTCTGTGACTTTGCTGAAGTTAGCTTGAGGAGCTTTGTGGGCCACGACTATAGAGTTTTCTAGATATAGGATTATGTTATCTGCAAACAGGGGTAGTTTGACTTTCTGTCTTCCTACTTGGATGTCTTTTATTTATTTCTCTTGCCTAATTGCTCTGACCAGGACTTCCAATACTATGTTGAATAGGAGTTGTGAGAGAGGGCACCCTTGTCTTGTGGCAGTTTTCAAAGGGAATGCTTCCAGCCTTTGCCCATTCAGTGTGATGTTAGCTGTGATTTGGCATAGATGGTCCTTACTATTTTGATGTATGTTCCTTCAATACCTAGTTTGTATGAGGTATATTCCTGCAATACCTAGTTTGTGTGAGGTATATTCCTGCAATACTTAGTTTGTGTGAGGTATATTCCTTCAATACCTAGTTTGTTGAGTGTTTTCAACATAAAGGGATGTTGAATTTTATTGAAAGCCTATGCTACATCTATTGAGATGATCATGTGGTTTTTTCCCTTTGGTTCTGTTTGCATGATGAATCATGTTTATTGATTTACATATGTTAAACCAACCTTGCACTCCATGGATAAAGTTTACTTGATCATTGTGGATTAGCTTTTTAATGTAATTCTGGATTCAGTTTGCTAGTGTTTTGTTGAGGATTTTTGCATCAATGTTCACCAAGGATATTGGCCTGAAGTTATCCCCTTTTTTTGATGTCTCCACCAGGTTTTTCTATCAGGATAATTTGGACCTCATGGACTGAGATAGGGAAGAGTCCCTCCTTTTCAATTTTTTGAATAGTTTCAGTAGCAATTGTACCAGCTCTTCTTGTACATCTAGTATAATTCAGCTGTGAATTCATCTGATCCCAGGCTTTTTTTTGGTTGGTAGGCTATTTGTTACTGATTGGATTTCAAAGCTTGTAATTGGTCTATTCAGGGATTCAATTTCTTCCTGGTTGATTCTTGGGAGGGTGTATGTGTCCAGGAGTTTTTCTATTTCTTTTAGATTTTCTGGTTTGTGTACATAGAGGTGTCCATAGTATTCTCTGATTGTTATTTGAATTTCTGTGGGGTGAGTGGTAATATCCCCTTTGTTCTTTCTAATTGTGTATATTTGAATCTTCTCTCTTTTTTTCTTTATTAGTCTAGCTATTGGTCTATCTTATTTTTTTTTTTTCAGAAAAACCCCAAGGCTTGGGTTGGTTGATCTTTTGAATGGTTTTTCACATCTCAATCTCCTTCAGTGCAGCTCTGATTTTGCTTATTTCTTGTCTTCTGCTAGCTTTGGAGTTGGTTTTCTCTTGCTTCTCTAGTTCTTTTAGTTGTGATGTTAGGTTGTTAATTTGATGTGGACATCAGACTTTCTGATGTGGACATTTAGTGCTGTACATTTCCTCTTAACACTGCCTTAGCTGTGTCCCAGAGATTCTGGTATGTTGTATCTTTATTCTCATTAGTTTCAGAGAACTTCTTGATTTCTGCCTTAATTTCATGAATTACCCCAAAGTCTTTCAGGAGCAAGTTGTTTAATTTCCATGTAATTGTATGGTTTCCAGTGATTTTCTTGGTCTTGAATTCTACTTTTATTATACTGTGGTCTGAGAGACTGGTTGGTATGATTTTAGTTCTTTTGCATTTACTGAGGATTGGATTGTTTTATATTTGATTGTATGGTCAGTTTTAGAGTTTGTGCCATGTGGTGATGAGTAGAATGTATATCCTGTTGTTTTGGGATGGAGAGTTCTGTATATGTCAATCAGGTCCATTTGGTCCAGTGTTGAGTTCAGGTCCTGAATATCTTTGTTAATTTCCTGCCTCAATGATCTGTCTAATACTGTCAGTGGAGTGTCGAAGTCTCCCACAATTATTATGTGGGAGTCTAAGTCTCTTTGAAGGTCCTTAAGATCTTGTTTTATGAATCTGGGTGCTCCTGTGTTAGGTGCATATACATTTAGGATGGGTAGATTTTCTTGTTGAGTTGAACCCTTTTCTATAATGTATTTTCTATTATGTCCTTCTTTGTCTTTTTTGATCTTTGTTGGTTTAAAGTCTGTTATGTCTCTTCATTGAATAAAGTTGTAAATAAATTTAAAAATGAGAAAAACAGAAAATACCAAAAACAAACAAACAAATGAAGTCTGTTATGTCTGAAATTAGGATTGAAACCTTTGCTTTTTTCTGCTTTCCATTTGCTTGGTAGATTTTTCTCCATCCTTTTATTTTGTGCCTATGGGTGTCATCACATGTGAGATGGGTCTCTTGAAGACAGCATACCACTGGTTCTTTTTTTTCTCTCTTTTTTTTTTTCTTTCCAGCTTGCTACTTTGTGCCTTTTAATGGAGACATTTAGCTCATTTACTTGCAAGGTTAAAGTTGATATGTATGGATTTAATCCTGTCTTCATGTTGATAAGTGGTCATTATGCCAACTTGTTTGTATAGTTGCTTTACAGCATCACTAGTCTGTGTACTTAAGTGTGTTTTTGTAGTGGCTGGTAACAGTCTTTCCTTTTCATATTTAGTGTTTTTTTTCAGATGTTCTTGTAAGGCAGGTCTGGTAATTATTAATTCTTTCAGCATTTGCATGTCTGAAAAGGGTCTTATTTCTTCTTTGCTTATAAAGCTTAGTTTGGCCAGATATGAAACTCTTGGTTGGAATTTCTTTTCTTTAAGAATGTTGAATATAGGCCTCCAATCTCTTCTAGCTTTTAGGGTTTCTGCTGAGGGGTCTGCTGTTAGTATGATGGGCTTCCCTGTATAGGTGACCTATACTTTCTGTTTAGCTGCCTTAACATTTTGTCTTTCATTTTGACTTGGAGAATCTGATAATTATGTGTCTTGGGGATGATCTTCTTGTAAAGTATTTTCCTGGGGTTCTCTGCAGTTTCTGAATTTGAATGTTGGCCTCTCTAGCAAGGTTGGGGAAGTTCTCATGGAGGATATCCTAAAATATGTTTTTCAAGTTGCTTCCATTATCCCCATCTCTATAACACTAATGAGTCATAGATTTGGTCTCTTTACATAGTTCCATATTTCTCAGAGGTTTTATTTATGTTTTTTCATTCTTTTTGGTTTATTCTTGTCTGACTGGCTTATTTCAGAAAGCCTGTCTTCAAGCTTTGAGATTCTTTCCTCAACTTGTTATAGTCTGTTGTTAGTACTTGTGATATTACATTTTGAAATTCTTGTAGTGGGCTTTTCAGCTCTATCAGATTGACTACATTCTTCTTTATACTGGCTATTTTGTCTGTCAGCTCCTGTATCATTTTATTGTGATTCTTAGCTTCCTTAGATGAGTTTCAGCATTCTCCTGAATCTTGCTGATCTTTATATCTATTCATATTATGAATTATATTTCTGTTATTTCAGCCATCTCACCCTGGTTAAGAACCTTTGCTCTCCAGCTAGTGCAGTCATTTGGAGGAAAGAAGACACTGGCTTTTTGAGTTGTCAGAGTTCTTGCACTGGTTCTTTCTCATCTTTGTGGGCTAATGTTCCTTCAGTCTTTGAAGTTGCTGTCCTTTGGATTTTTTTTCCTCTTTTATCCTATTTGGTGACCTTGGGGGTTTATTTTTGGTATAATGTGAGTTCAGTCAACTGGCTTCCTTTCTGGAAGATTTTTAGGGAGCCAGGTCTCTGCTCAGGAGTCCAAGCTTGTGTGTTCTAACTTCGGGTGACTGGTATTGGCACTGGCTTTGTTCTCTGGCTCCTCAAGGTTAGGAACCGGCTGCACTTAGGGGACTGAGGTGCTCCCATACTGCTGGTCACAACACTCTGATGGGTGGTGTCAGCCAACGCACTTCATAGTCTGGTGGCAGCAGGATTCATTTTTGTTTGCACATACTAGCAGCACTAGCAGCAGCAGTGCAGCAGGCTACATGCTTGTCAGCTGCGGCAGGATGCTAGTGGGTGCTGGGGTGCCAGCCTCTGTTTTGGCATTCACAGCTGCAGCAATGGCAGCACAGCTTGTGTGGGCTGGGAGCCCCTGTCCAGCAATTGTGCCCTTTTGCACTACTGATGGTGTTATCATGGGGGTGTGGTACTGGTGGGCATAGGACTTTGTATGTCCTCTGTACATGTCCATGCAGGTGGTGGTGCCACTCAGGGTGGAGGCATGTCCACTGTTTTCCATGTCTCTTTTCAAAGCCACCACAATGTTGGCACAGGGGTGGGGTGCTGGCAGAATTGGGGCTGGTAAGCTCAGTACCCACTAATGCTCAGACAACAATGGTGGTGCAGCAGGAGGAGGGGGAGGGAGTGAACTCTCACTGGCAGCAGTGGCATGACAGGGTGCGCACACACATACATGGGACGGAAGGCAAGGTTTGGTTTGCCTGTGCACACACGTGCTGGCAAAGCGATGTGCAGGGTGTGTGCCAGCAAAGTGGTACATGGGAGGCTGCAGTGGTGGGAGGATACAAGTGGGCTGGTGTATATCAACGGGGCTGCTCTACTGGAGCACGCTGCTGGTCAGGTATGGTCCACCGGCACAGGAGCTATGATGTGGGCCCCCTGGAGGTACCTGGAGACTGGATTGCAAACAGGCACAGCCAGGCTGGGAGAGGCCAGCACACTGAGGGGTGCTTGGGTTGGACTGGCCCTGTCTCATGGGGAAGACTGCCTTGCAGAGTTCAGATCTGACACTTCCCTTGGGGGCTAAAGTCTCCTATGGCAGCAAGTTGAGCCTAGGGGATGGGTATCTCTGTCCATGCTCCACTATAGTTGCCACCGCACCAAATCCTCTGGGCTTTGCAGTGGCTGGAATTCTGCCCCTAGTACTTCTCTGAGCATCTCTCTGCCAACTCATTTGTCTTTGGTGGTTGAGGGGTCTCCTCCTGCCAGGATTCCAGAAGCCTATGGTGAGAGCAGGTTGCTCCTTGCCTATTCAACTCACCTCTTCTGCAGGAGTTGTCGGGGGCTAGAAATAAGTCCTGGTGCCGGTAGTACTGTACAGCATTCCCAGCTTCCTTCCCCTTCATTCTAGTATCTGTGTCTTCCATCTGTCTGCTCTCAATGCCTTCCCTCTGAAGATCTGCTAGAAGTGTGCCAGTCTTCCTGATGTCCTGGTCCCTTGGTGTGGGAGATGTTCCTCCTGGCTGTGTCTAGTTGACCATCTTGGAGAGGTCCATTCAATGTTCTTTTCTTCATCTCAAACTGTTTCTAAGAAATCGAACTCAAGGCACTGGATAGCAGAAGCCATCGACCACTGCCCTGTGGCATAGGCAGTCACTTCCGGATGCTGACTGCATGTCTTTTTCAAGCTTTGCTTTATTTCTTAACTTGTTCAGAACCAGAGCTGGAAAGAGGTTTTTGTTTTGTTTTGTTTTCTGTAGCTATTTTGAGATCCAAACAGTAATCAGAAGTTGTTTTGAATGAAATGTTTTAAATATTTTTGGACAAACGTCAAATGGGAAAGTATTAGTTGCCCCTTTGGTCATTTGTATTTAATAGTTGTATGCAAAAAGAGGTTGGAATCAATGAAATGGTGACATAATACAGGCAACCTTCCTTTTTTGAGGATTAAGTTGAAAATAGTGAAGGTCACTTTCCATTCTGTAAACAAAAGGGGCAGATTTGGCTAGAAGAATACTACCTTCCATTTTTCATTGATTCCGATATGTCCATTTTTTCACATTTCTGAAATTTGGGTACATCCTGAAATTGGTAGCATATTTTAGTTGAAACTATTTTTTTCTAGCTTGGGAGCACATAAAATAATGGTGTGTGTTACGATCAATTATAGAGTCTTAGATCAATGAAATGGGATTTTTGAAGGTAAGAGGTAGATGAGAATTCCCTCAGACCTGGGCCTGACTTCATATCTTTCTGGTTCTGCTGTGTTGGCAAAACCACTGGAGCAAAAACATGGTGGCAGTTTGCCTTCACTGGCCCTGAGTATGACAAAAAGTTGTTCACTTGTTGTAGTCAACCCATTGTAGCACCTTTCATAAGTTAAGGAGGGTGATCTTTTATCAGATACCTTTGTGACTGCTTGAATATGCTGAGAATATATCATGATTATTTCAGCAACACTGAACTTTCTCCCAATGTAGTCTAGGACTGAGGGATGCTTTGGGAATGACCTTTTAGGCTGACATTATGAGATCTTAGGCTAGGAAGATTTTTATGAGTGGATTACTGATAGCTCGAGAATGTCTTAATTTACCTTGGGTCTATACGTGAAATGTAAGTAGCATAATATTTTAAGTGTTAAACAAAGGCCGGGCATGGTGCCTCATGCCTGTAATCCCAGCACTTTGGGAGGCTGGGATCACCTGAGGTCAGGAGTTCAGGACCAGCCTGACGAACATGGAAAAACCTGTCTCTACTAAAAAATACAAAATTAGCTGGGTGTGGTGGCACATGCCTGTAATCCCAGCTACTCATGAGGCTAAGGCAGGAGAATCACTTGAACCCAGGAGGCAGAGGTTGCGGTGAGCTGAGATCCAGCCATTGCACTCCAGCTTGGGCAACAAGAGCGAAACTCCATCTTATTAAAACAGTGACTTTAAGTAGTTAGAAATCATGACAGATTATCCTAGTTAAAATAACCCTGTAATTATTATTTTTAAAGCAATATAAATATATAAATATTTAATTACTGTATATGCTTATTTTTAAACCTGTTTTGCATAGAACTCATTTTGATTAAAAAAAACATGCCAGACATTTTATTCATAACTGCTGATTATTCATTTTGAACTGCAATTTAGTTAGAACAATATACTCAAAGTTAGTTAACTTTATATAACAAGAAGCACCATTTAAAACAACTAAGAAAAATAGCTTTTGAATATGTATTAGTCAAGGTTCTCTTAGAGGGACAGAACTAATGGGATATATATATATATATATCCTTATATATGTGTGATATATATATCCTAATAAATATATATATATACACACACTTACATATGCTTAATAAACTCCACTTTAGTATTAACTTACACAATCACAAGGTCTCACAATAGTGGAGACCTTGTAAGTGGAGGAGCAAGGAGAGCCAGTCTGAGTCCCCAAACTGAAGAACTTGGGAGTTCGATGTTCGAGGGCAAGAAGCTTCCAGCATGGGAGAAAGATGTAGGCTGAGAGGCTAGGCCCGTCTCTATTTTTAATGTTTTTCTGCCTGCTTTATATTCGCTGGCAGCTGATTAGATTGTGCCCACCAGATTAAGGGTGGATCTGCCTTCCCCAACCCACTGACTCAAATGTTAATCTCTTTTACCAATACCTCCACTTACATACCCAGAATCAATACTTCGTATCCTTCAATCCAAGTTTACACTCAATATTAACCATCACAGAATACAAAGTTTCTACTGTGCCTCTCAACTTCTCTAACCATTTGCTTTTTTATCCTCCTCAGTCCATAGATTGCCCCAGGCTTTAGAGTGTTCTACATTATTCTTGGTTATTCAGTATTAACTCCAGTGTTAGTGTTATAGATTTCCCTTTTTGTCCTTATACACACGTATGTATGCACACACGTATGTATGCACACACGTATGCACACACACGCATGCTCATACTTTCATTTCCTCTTCCACACATATCAGGCTTACATACAGAAAACTAGAGCTGAGGTAACTTTGATCTTGACAAATGGGGAATCTCAGAGCATTTACAATTGCTACTTTCTCTTCACATAGCTGGCTCAGATCAAAACTCCATTGTGGGCTCCTCAAGGAGGACTTCCCTGAATAGCTTGGAGCCACTGTTGTTTTATATTTACTTCTCGTTTATTGACATTATTTTGTTTACTTTATCTCTCTCTGCTAGAATATAAGATAAGTGAGAGCAGAGACCTTGGGTACTTTATTCATGAGTATGTCCTCAAATGTAAAATCTTCATTTTCACATTTGCAGTAGCAGGCATAACTTCCCACTCATGGGAATTGGAGTAGTTTGTTATAAACATGGAACTTACTTGCCACAGATTGGTACCTGCCATAAATTGATAAATGTTTACATGGTTTACCAGAGTCTGGAGAGATATCTCATTGTGGCTGTTAGGACAGAGAGGCTTCCTTATGTTCTTACCACCTGTTCTCACCTTTTTGCATAGCACATGGCCACCCCAAGTAATGACTGTGCTTCCCAGTTACCCTTCCAACTAGATGAGACCAGGTTCTGGCAAATGAGACCTATGTAGATGTGATGTGGGCCAGGTTCAGGCTGTGTATTTAAAGGGCAGGCACATGTCTTCCCTTATCCCCTTTCTTCCTGCTTGCTGAAATGCAGCCAGAATGGCAGGAGCAGGAGTGGCCATCTTGGATCATAGAGGAAGCTGTGTGTTGGGGATGTTGGAGCAAAAGATGGGAAGACCGTGGTCGGTTATCTCATGATGGTGGAAACACCATACCAGCCCAGGACCACCTATTTTCACTTTGTGTGAGTAAGACATACATTCCTATCTTGCTTAAGGCACTGTAATTTTGGATCTCTGTGATAGTAGGTGAACTACATTCCAATTAATATGGTCACCTTTTGTTGCAATATTCATCACAGGAGTTCGTGCTGTGAGCCTTGTAATTCTGATCATTTTATGACCTGCTAAGGAAGTGATCAAAATAATGAATTATCTTGATGCTTGTGCTTTTAAACGTCGCCAGATTCTGGGTGTTTGGAAGTAGTGTATGAATATTTCACTTACTTTGGTGCAAACCTAAATTTTTAAAATTTTTAAATTTTCCAAAGAAATGTATCAAAAAAGTCCCAGATAAAGAACATTAGGAATTAAAGAGATCTGAGCTGCCTAACATGTTGGCTCCTCAGACATTCATATGATTAGACACTTTTATTTAATTGACAAAACCTCTGTCCTCCAGTCCCCATTTTTAAAAATCATTCAGAATACCTGGGGGATACTGTATTATTTATAGAGAGAATTAATAAACTTTACTACTTCCAAGAAATATAAATCTTCTCTCCATCACCTTCTCTCCTCTCCAGGGAAGCTCCTCCCTCAAGTTCTTTGCCAAAAGAGGTGTCACTTCCAAATAGTGGAGGGGAAAAGCTGAAAAGCCTTTTCCAAAGTATTCTGTTTCAGTCTGTGTAATAACAATGTATTGAGCACATGCTGTCTGCTAGACAGTAACGTTGTCAAACTGAAACAAATTTTTTTTTGGATGTGCATACAATTTCTTTTGTAATGTGGATTTATCAGCACATTACTACTACTTGTGCCATTTTTCAAAGATACAGGACAAAGTAGGATTTTATAGGCTGGTATGAGTATCTGAGTCCTGCTTTTCTAGTATTGCTTCTGTGAGAAAAATAAGTCCTAGATTCTGCATTTAATTGATAACTTTTTTATGAGTACTGGGATTACTGAAATGCAGTGTTTCCCATTAATTTGTTTTTCTTTGATATATCTATAAATTTGGCATTCACGTTAAATTTTTATCTTGAGTTTTACTCCTCAGTAAGGTTTTAATTGGACACTCATGAGACCTACACATTTCTCCATAAGGATATATCATCTCAATTTCATTTCTTCTTGCAGAATAGTTATTTTAATGTAGTTCTTCTCCCCTATCACATTAAAGTATTGTATTTTTGAATAATGAAAGAGAGACAAATAGAAAAAAGAAAATAACACCATGAACTTTTGTTCCTTTGCCCAGGATAGGCATATGGCCAGATTTGGAGTTAGGTGAATCTGTGCCAAGCATCTGATCAGAAAATGAGAGTCGAATATATAGGCTATGTAAACCAGTGCTTTTTAACTGGCCTTGCCTTAGAAGCAATGATATCATATGTTATTCCAGCTGGAAACCAGAGTTAGTAATCAGGCAAAGTAAGTTTAAGGCTAACAATTTTGGTTCTTACCATTTCATGGGTTTACTAAAAAAGTTTCAAATACACACCTTATGCCAGTGACTGAAGGCGCATATGGGTGGGTCTTCATTTTGTGAAAAACAAGGAGGATACAACCATTCTGGTTATTCTTGCATGACCAAAAGGGAAATAACAGTGGTTTGTGCTTCCCTACACTAACTGAATCTTCCATCCTGAGCCACTCCCTCTAGCTGTTTGTACCATGACAACTACCCCAGTGGTGCTAGGATTTTTTTTTTTTTCTTTGTTAAACACCTAGGTTCCTAAGAATAAAAGGACATAACACTGTCTAATTGATTTTTTTTTTCTTTTTAGCGTTAGCCTTGGAGAAACCAAGTCTTGCTTATGTCTATTCACAGGGCATTTAGGTCTAATGTGCCTAAAGGTGTGCTTTTCTGAAAGAAGCCTATGCCTAGGCTGGCAGAATACCTAGAGTATTTCTGACTTAAGGATTCCGAGAGTGCTATAGGTTAGCTTAACATTAGTGGGTGCCTGAGACTAGACAGGAGTGTTGGGCTAGTGCATGGATTTCTCCATGATCTCTGTAAAGTCTATGCCTTGCTATCTCCCTCTGTTCTTCTCATTCTTTACTTTTAAGTTAAAGGATTCACAGCAGAAGTGGACAGGTGGAAGATGTAGAAGAGTGCTGAGCAGAACCTGTTAAGTCTGTCTGGTTTTTTTCTCCAGAATGTGTTGATGCTTGAAGTGATGAATGTCGAATGATCCGAATCTCCTAAAGATGGACATACTTTAGGAGGAATATGTGGCTTTCCTCAGCTCTTTCTTTCTTTACTCAAGGCTGTCCAGTGGGAGCAGAACTAGCTTATGACTTGCAGTATTGTGTTGCAGTGTAATTTTACAAACATTCTGGAACTATTTCTTCTAGAGTAATTTATGATATTTCATGTCCTGTGCAGAAAAAGAAATCCACAGCTGGGCAATTACATACTGGTTGTACTGTATGTTTTTAACAGGCATCTTTCCTAACATAAAATGCAAGAATACTAGTCTTGTTTTTTTATCTCCTGATTTTGTAAATAAGCAAAACAAAATTGCCAAAAAGCTTATTCCAGGGGAAAAATATGTGTTAAAAATTGATAGATTATCACCCTTCCACGTGGAGCTTTCTATTGTTATCCATCCATGTGATTAAAAAAAATCTTTATTGTAGTTTTACTAGAGAATACAAAAGATTCCTTTGAGTAGTTCGTCCACATAGGGATGGTGCAGCCTTTTTTCTTTTTGTAAGTGAACTGTTTTGTTTTGGTTGCTGTTTTGTTTTATATATTAGTAAGTATTTAAAGTTTGTTTTCCTTGCAACATTCTGGATTCATAATTTTTAAATAGAAAAAAGTAGGGAAATAAACTGGAAATATTTGGGTTTGGCATTTCTTGTTACTAATTTTTATTGAAAAATATAGAATTTCTCTTCTGTCTTATTGAATATATGATACCCACTATTTTTTGTTTTGTATTCTTTAATGTTGGTTTTGATAGAAAAAACATTATAAAGTACAAAGACATAAAATCTGTACATGTAGAGTACATCAAGGTGTTTTGAGACTAAAAGGAAGATAATTACATGAAACTTTAATATATATATAACATTTTTTGTTTAATTTTTTTAGGTAACTTTTATTTGATGGATTTGTTTTCTTCTTGGTACTACATTTTTTAAGGGATTATAGCCTTAGTGAGAAAAAGAAAAGAAAAAAGTATATTAGCAGTAATCTCATAAACATAACATTTTAGAGGAAAGCTGCCTATTTAAATATGATGAATTTATCAACCAAGGCATACACCATCAGCACTCTTCTCTATTGACCAGGATAGTTTTCAATGGCACCCACCTGATTTAAATTCTCCTTAAGAATAATTCATATATTGATTGGGTATAGGAATAATTGAGTGTGTTTCTGATTAGCATGATAAAATAATACAGTAAAAAAAGAGAAAATATAGACTAAAGTTTAGAAGTGAAGACATTTTGCTTTTGTAGGAGAGCTTATGAAATGACCTCCAAATGGAGATGATTTCTTATGTAACCAGAACATAAAATCCATTCATTCAATCAATATTTATCGAGCCACCTATTAGACACCAGACGCCATGCTTTGACAGCAAGGCTGAATCCATGAACAAGAAAAACAAGATCTGTGCTGTTGTGCGGCTTGCATTATCTAGTGAGTAGGGACAAGCAAGTTAAATAATAAGGATTATAGTCAGCACAGATCATGAGCATCTGTTAGGTCTGAAACACTTTGTTCAGTATTAAGAAGGGTTTTTTTTTTTTAAACTAGTTTTCAATTTATAAGGGGTATATATCCTACTTAACACATGAATGGTTCCTTTCTTAGTATGCCATAGTCCCTTATGCATATACCTATAATAATACCTATCAGTTGTAGCATGGCTTATTTGCATCCATCTCACTCTGGCACAACTATACCCATACTGTTAGACTGAAATTTTATAACTTATTTATTTGTGCTTTCACTTCACTTGGAATATGCCTGACCTATAAGAAGCATACAATACAGTGTACATATTGGTTTGATGTATGTATAGTTCTTTATAGTTAGGCATTTTCATCTAATTTTATTTCAGAATTTCACCTCAGAGATCTGAGGTATTGAATATCTGATTTCAATACCTGATTCAGATATTGCATATCTTTTTTTAAAAATTTTATTATTATACTTTAACTTTTAGGGTACATGTGCACAACGTGCAGGTTTGTAACATATGTATATATGTGCCATGTTAGTGTGCTGCACCCATTAACTCGTCATTTAGCATTAGGTATAGCTCCTGATGCTATCCTTCCCCCTCCCCCCACCCCACAACAGTCCCCAGTGTGTGATGTTCCCCTTCCTGTGTCCATGCGTTCTCAGTGTTCAGTTCCCACCTATGAGTGAGAACATGCGGTGTTTGGTTTTTTGTCCTTGCGATAGTTTGCTGAGAATTATGGTTTCCAGCTTCATCCATGTCCCTACAAAGAACACGAACTCATCCTTTTTTATGGCTGCATAGTATTCCATGGTGTATATGTGCCACATTTTCTTAATCCAGTCTATCATTGTTGGACATTTGGGTTGGTTCCAAGTCTTTGCTATTGTGAATAGTGCCGCAATAAACATACATGTGCATGTGTCTTTATAGCAGCATGATTTCTTATCCTTTGGGTATATACCCAGTAATGGGATGGCTAGGTCAAATGGTATTTCTAGTTCTAGATCCCTGAGGAATCGCCACACCGACTTCCACAATGGTTGAACTAGTTTACAGTCCCACCAACAGTGTAAAAGTATTCCTATTTCTCCACATCCTCTCCAGCACCTGTTGTTTCCTGACTTTTTAATGATCGCCATTCTAACTGGTGTGAGATGGTATCTCATTGTGGTTTTGATTTGCATTCTCTGATGGCCAGTGGTGATGAGCATTTTTTCATGTGTTTTTTTGGCTGCATAAATGTCTTCTTTTGAGAAGTGTCTGTTCATATCCTTTTCCCACTTTTTGATGGGGTTGTTTGTTTTTTTCTTGTAAATTTGTTTGAGTTCATTGTAGATTCTGGATATTAGCCCTTTGTCAGATGAATAGGTTGCAAAAATTTTCTCCCATTCTGTAGGTTGCCTGTTCACTCTGATGGTAGTTTCTTTTGCTGTGCAGAAGCTCTTTAGTTTAATGAGATCCCATTTGTCAATTCTGGCTTTTGTTGCCATTGCTTTTGGTGTTTTAGACATGAAGTCCTTGCCCATGCCTATGTCCTGAATGGTATTGCCTAGGTTTTCTTCTAGGGTTTTTATGGTTTTAGGTCTAACATGTAAGTCTTTAATCCATCTTGAATTAATTTTTGTATAAGGTGTAAGGAAGGGATCCAGTTTCAGCTCTCTACATATGGCCAGCCAGTTTTCCCAGCATCATTTATTAAATAGGGAATCCTTTCTGCATTGCTTGTTTTTGTCAGGTTTGTCAAGGATCAGATAGTTGTAGATACATGGCATTATTTCTGAGGGCTCTGTTCTGTTCCATTGGTGTATATCTCTGTTTTGGTAACAGTACCATGCTGTTTTGCTTACTGTAGCCTTGTAGTATAGTTTGAAGTCAGGTAGCTTGATGCCTCCAGCTTTGTTCTTTTGGCTTAGGATTGACTTGGCAATGTGGGCTCTTTTCTGGTTCCATATGAACTTTAAAGTAGTTTTTTCCAATTCTGTGAAGAAAGTCATTGGTAGCTTGATGGGGATGGCATTGAATCTGTAAATTACCTTGGGCAGTATGCCCATTTTCATGATATTGATTCTTCCTAGCCATGAGCATGGGATGTTCTTCCATTTGTTTGTATCCTCTTTTATTTCACTGAGCAGTGGTTTGTAGTTCTCCTTGAAGAGGTCCTTCACATCCCTTGTAAGCTGGATTCCTAGGTATTTTATTCTCTTTGAAGCAATTGTGAATGGGAGTTCACTCATGATTTGGCTCTCTGCTTGTCTGTTATTGGTGTATAAGAATGCTTGTGATTTTTGCACATTGATTTTGTATCCTGAGACTTTGCTGAAGTTGCCTATCAGCTGAAGAAGATTTTGGGCTGAGACGATGGGTTTTCTAGATATACAATCATGTCATCTGCAAACAGGGACAATTTGAATTCCTCTTTTCCTAATTGAATGCCCTTTATTTCCTTCTCCTGCCTGATTGCCCTGGCCAGAACTTCCAACACTATGTTGAATAGGAGTGGTGAGAGAGGGCATCCCTGTCTTGTGCCAGTTTCCAGAGGGAATGCTTCCAGTTTTTGCCCATTCAGTATGATATTGGCTGTGGGTTTGTCATAAATAGCTCTTATTATTTTGAGATATGTCCCATTAATACCTAATTTATTGAGAGTTTTTAGCATGAAGTGTTGTTGAATTTTGTCAAAGCATATCTTATTTCAATATCTGAGATATAGAAAATATCTTAACATTTGTATCTATTTTATCTTCATCAAACTCATAAAAGAGGTAATGTTATTGTTGAAGCAACAGAAGACAACAAGTTTAAGTGACAACTTGTACATAAGGGTTTTTGCCAAGAGTCGTAGAAGATGACTATAGCTGCTCATGTCTATAACTTGGTCTAATGTTGTCAGAAATGTATCAGTCTTGCCAGAAACCCTTATCACTTTTGTTTCACCACACCACTCCCATTTTTACCCTGTTCTTTGTAAAATCATCCTGAAGTCTTTACAAGATGTTTGTACTGAAATTATGAGATAGTTGATCCCCACTACCACCCCATCTACCACCATTGAGCTCTTGCCCAGTGACAAGAACTAGGCTTAAATGCTTCATATGCATTGTCTTATTCAAACCTTACAGTTCTAGGAACTATCCTTGTTCCTGTTTTACAGAGGAAGGAACAGAAGCTTAGAGAAGTTAAGTATTTGCCTAGGTTACATAGTTTATAAGTGGTGGAGCCTGGATTCAATCCTGTCTCTGCCTGACTCCAAAGTCTGTGCTTTCAATAACTCTACCACACTACATTGAAGAGCTTATTTGAAAATATAAATTAAAAAATGTAATTGTCAAACTGCACTTCTAGTATGAGAAGTGCAGCTCTGCCTGTTTATAAGCAAATCATCTGTACATACATTTATCAGAAAATACAAATAAAGTCAGATTCATAATTTTTGATTTTTTGCAGAAATAATTCCTTATTTTTGTTTTATGAATCAATAATATACCCTGGAATTTCGTTTGGAGCACTCCCCTCCAGTATTTGTAGTTCATCTTATTTGCCATTTTCCAGCCATATATTATGACTGATGGATGAATCATATTGGAATAAAGGGTTTAGAGTTCCCAGTGCTCAGCCCCAAAGGTGAAGGTATTCTGCTGTAGTGAGGCTTGATCCAAACAACAAATATAGTTTTTAAATTCATGCAAAGACTTTGTGTTGTTGTTTGCATTTACTTCAAAATCTTAGCCCTTTTTATACCAAGATTCTCATTTTTGGAAGAACTTTAGCGTCATCTTTACAAGAATCCCCTCTATGGCACACCCTTCTATAGATGGCTTATATGGGTTTATTTAAGATCTAAATTTCTTTGTGAACATTGGCTACACAGGAGAATTTCACTGTTTGCTGTGACAGGAAAAATAATCAAGGAAATGGCCATTTTTTTCCTCTTTAAAATTTATTTTCACATCTCTCATATACAATGTCCTTTTCTCACATTATACTTAATTTTGTCACCTTTCTATGGCTGAAATTATAATTGGTGTCCTTTTATAGAAAATTGTAGAGTGGTGATAGGAAGGATTTTCATCACTGAAGAAGGTCAGGTGATGCTCAGATAAGAGGCCAGAGGAGACGCTTACAGAGGTCACACATACTGGCCATCTTTCCATCTGTCAGCCACATGCTCCATCTTCTTTCGCAGGAAGACAGCATGACAGGAAAGGATGAGAAGGTCCAGGACATCCTCAACAGCAAGGAGTTTGCTGAAATGCACCTCATTAGGGATACCTTTTTTAGATCGGGGTAAATAACCCACAGAAAAAATGTAATCCCCTGATAACTGTACAAGAGTGTTAAAAATAATTTAGTTAGTGATAGACAGGTTTTTGAGGGTTGGTTGGTTTCTGGTTAAGGAGGCAGCCACAGTGATCTTCTCTTTTACTGGGTCATTTCTTTACCTATATGTGTTACCTCATCCTTCAAGTCCAAGTAAGCTGCCTTTTTTTGGTGCTGCCCATCCTCTTGCACTGATCACCCTAATTTAAATAATTCAATTAATTTAAATATTGCCTAACTTATCGGTCTCCTTAGCTCTCTGAAGGCAGGGATCCCATGTTTTGTTTATTGTTATTTTTCCACCTGGCAGATAGTACGTGTTCATTAAAAATTTCCTCTCAATTTATTTTATGAACTTTATTGCTCATCAGAATGTTAGTGAAAAATTTTTTAAATACTTTGATTAAGTTATTCTTGAAAACAGCCAAAAAAGCCTAAAAAACAATAATGTTGGGAAAAAGACTTGTGTCAGCCCATATGATAATACTTATCAATATTATATATCAATATATATCAATTATACATCAATAATGTTTATCAGTATTTTCTAGTAGTCTTTTTGGGTTTTGGTTCTTACATTTTAATTCAGCGATTAGTCCCCTCCCCCCCATAAAAATAATTACCAATAATGTTGTATTGCTGCAAGATAGTTTAGGAACAGACGTAAGAGTATTTTAGTGACTTTTTTATTTGTTAAAGGCAGTATCACAAACCAGTGGGAAAAGAAATAATATTTAATATGTGGCCAAGAACAATTGATGAGGGGAGTGATTATTGCTATATTAAAAGGTAAATTAGAAATCCAAAACCAGCCTGGTTGCAGTGGCTCATATCTGTAATCCCAGCACTTCGGGAGGCCAAGGCAGGATGATCTCTTGAGGCTTGGAGGTTGAGACCAATCTGGGCAATACAGCGAGATCAAATTTCTATACTGTTAAATTTAAAAAAATTAAAAAGACCCCAAATAACAAGTAAACTACCGGAAAATATTGGTAAACATTGAGTTTATTTTGGAATAGGGAAAAACCTAAAAGCCATGACATTTATCACAAAGGGGGAAAGCCACCAAATTTGATAATAGTATGGCTTAGTGGTTTAGAGAAAGGACCTTAAGATTAGAGGGTTCTAGAACTAAATTCTGCTGATACTTACTGAGTGATCTTGGTAGAAATTACCTCATTAAGGCACAGTTTCCTCATTTGCAAACTAGAGGGGATAATCATAATAGCAAATTCATTAAGTCTTTAGAATACAAAAATTTATGTCAGGTAGTCGCCCTTTGGCAATAACATAGAAAACACAACAAATTTTAGCCATTATTATTAGCTCTAAAAATTTTATATAGGGTGTTATCAACTCACCTTGATAAAAGCAAACAAAATAGGAAAAGTATTTGCCATAAGACAAAGATTGATGTATATTACATGTGAAGAATTTGTTCATATGGATAAGGAAAACATCATTCAACAGAAAAAATGATTTTTAAAATGTGGCCAGCCATTTTACAGATGAGGAAATAATAGTGGCTAGTAAGCATATGAAAAAAAGTTCACTTTTCCTAGTAATAAAAAACCCCAAACAATGCTGAGATGTAATTTACCACTTAAAATTATCAAAGATTATCAAATAATAATTAGTGTTGGGTAGAGCTCAGTAACATGTTCATTCAGAAACATTACTATTGGAAGAGTGAATTTTGTCAAAGCACTTTGGCAATAAACCTTGAAAAGGTTTATATTTTTTATGGTAATTTCATTTCAGATTAAGATAATTAAGAATATAATCAAATATGGTGATATAATTTATGTTGTAATATTTTCATTATGGTTTTTATTTATAATAATGACGAATTAGGAACAACCTAGATGTTTTACAGTGAGATTGATGGAATGCATGTTATAGTTGTTAAAAATTAAGTTATTGAAAAATATTTTTAATGAGGTGTGGAAATGTTATTCATGTAATGTTAATAGAAGAGAGTTTATTCACATGAAAAACAAAACTACATATATACCATGAAGCTAACTCTGTTAAATAATAAAAAAAGGTGAAGAAAGTAGAGGGAGATTAGATATATAAAGTAGAAGAAATACTGGAAAATACATCACAATTATTATCATAGTTTTCTAAGTAGTAGGTTTTTCAGTTATCTATTGCTGCATAGCAAATTACCCCAAAACTTAGTGGCTTAAAGCCAGCATTTTATTAGAGCTCACAGTTTGTGGGGGAGGAATTCAGGCAGAGCTGAGCTGAGCAATTCTTTGGCTCTACATGGCATCTACTAAGGTTATTTGGGGGCTATTCAGCTTGTAGAGAGATGATCCAAGATGGCTTCAGTCATATATCTGGGCTTTTTGTAGGGACTAGGTAGAAGGATGGACTCAGCTGCAGTGCCTACGCATGGCCTCTCCATCATGGCAATCTCAGGGTATTCAGACTTCTTACACGGAAGTTAAGGTATCCAGAGAAATTGTTCTGCGGGAACTGGCAGAAAATGTAAGACTTTTTTTTTTTTTTTTTTTTTTTTTTTGAGACGGAGTCTTGCTCTGTTGCCCAGGCTGGAGTGCAGTAGGGTGATCTCGGCTCACTGCAACCTCTGCCTCCCAGGTTCAAGCGATTCTCCTACCTTAGCCTCCTGAGTAGCTGGGATTACAGGCACATGCCACCACGCCTGGCTAATTTTTGTATTTTTAGTAGAGATGGGGTTTTACCATGTTGGTTAGGCTGGTCTCGAGCTCCTGCCCTCATGATCCACCCGCCTCGGCCTCCCAAAGTGTTGAGATTACAGGCGTGAATCACTGCGCCCAGCCAAATGTAAGACTTTTTATCACCTAGCCTTGAAAGTTCCAGAAAGTAATTGACTAGCCAGAATGAAGGAACTTAATTGACTAGCCCAGAATGAAGGGAAAAGAATTAGACTGCACCTCCCAAGGGGAGGAGAAGCAAAGAATTTATGACCATCTTTATCCTCTCTCAGGTGGATTGTGAGATTCTTATTTTCTTTGTGTTTTGTAGTATCTATAATGCAGAAGTATTATTTTTGTAATTTGTAAGAGCTTTTTATATATTAAGTTTATAACCTTCCATGAGATTTGCATAAAGTAGTTAACATTGTGTCTGGCATAAGTAGAGCTCTCTATAAATGTCAACTGCCATCAGTATTATCTTTAGTTCTTTTATGTTAGAAAAGAAACACATTGGTGGACTTATTTGTGGTGGCTCATTTTAAAAGGCATTAAAAAGTCATAATTGCATCTAGGCAAGCCAAACGAGATTTCCATGAGAAAATGTTCCGTGAGACTATGTTTTGAAGGATGAAAGGGAATTGCCGGTTAGGGAAGGACGGGAAAGACATGCAAGACAATGGGAACTGTATATGCAAAGACACAGAGTTCTGATAGCGCATAGCATGTTGCAGGATCTCACATGGCAGGGTGTGACTGTAAGGCATGTGTTTGTGGAAAAAGGGCTGACACCTGGAGGGGAAGAATTACATTCCAGAGATAACCAAGAAACAGAATATACAGGTCCTAGTGACTGATGAACTATAACAGTTCCTTCAGAGTTACAGCAAACAAAATTTAACTTTTCACTAGTTAAAGCAATCTTACTATCTGTTCCTGATTTAGTTTTCTTTCTTTAAACCTCAACATGAATTATATGCGAAAAGGACAGAATTCAGACTAAGTAATAAATTACATATGGGTAAATTTCCTTTCAAACTAAAAAAAGAGAAGAATTGGAGAAAATGACAGGCCAAGCCATATTTTTAGTTTAAAAATAAAGTGATTTATATATTTTTTTCAGAAAGCCAATAGAACTGAACATTTGTCCATCATCTCAGAATGGGTGCTCCTGCCTGTTGAGCTTATTAGCTCCATTCTTACTGTCCCAGGGCTCTCGTGTTTGTGTGCCATATGGGTTCCACATCTGGTGACCAGTCCGTGCTCTTTTGGGGGAAAGAAAACAAACTTCCTTGGAGGGACTACAGAAATACGTTTCTGTAGAATCTGCTACTGCCTATGCCTGCAAATATCTGGGTACCAAATTAAATGCATAAAGCTGAAGTTATATTACTTTTCAAAGATAACAGTAACCAGATAGGACACAATACAAATTAGTGCTTTAAACATTGTGGTACCAGTTCTTTCTTCTGGCATATTATTTGCAGTGATATCCCTTTGATGTTTTGACATATCTCTGAAATCATGATTAAATATGGTAACCAGAACTAGAATTGACTTATTCTGGGCAAGTCATTTGGAATCAATATTATAGTGAAAAAAAAAATGCTATTTGGAGTAGTTCTTCCACTTGCAATGAATTTAATTGGTGTTGAAGTCCCGTCTTGTTTTCCCTAGAACTGTCATTAAAATAGTTATCATGATAAACCAATAAAAATTTCAAATAAAAAGTAAGTTCAGGATATTATTAGCAAATATTTATCACTTAATGTTTTCTAAATTTATCATGCACAGATATCCACTGTCCCATGGATAAAAATGACAGTTAAGCTTTTGCAGTCATGTAAAAATAATTACTTCTATCAAAGCTTCAAGCTTCAGGAAGAATGTCAGAGCACATACATGTATAGTGGTTTTCTCCAGGTTAAATACTATGATGGTGACACACCAGGATTCCATGTTTCAAAACCAAGATTTTTATTCTCTTCTTAAGTCATTGAGTCATTGCTGCTTCTCTCACTGTTTTAGAACATGATTAAAATTTGTACTGTTTTCTTGTGTTAGAAAAACAAAGGTGAGGGTGGGCGGGTGAAAAGGAAAGACATAATCCAGATGAGATGGTAATATAGGAACAGATTTTCACAGTGTTAGCCGATGTTGTGAAAAGCTGTTTTAGTCATAAGCCTAATGGAAAAACAATGTGGCCAGGAACCTGTCTGGTACTGAAATTTGACTCATTCAAAGTAATGTCAGGTACATTAGGAACCAAGGAACAGAGTTAACAGAATCAGTCCTATGTGTTGCTAATGTAGTATTTTGTTGTTGTGGTTCCTCTGTTGCCTCTTCTTGTAGCTTCCCATGGTGCTTGATGGTGTTCAAGGACTGGAAATGTCACCAGCTGTAGTAGAGCTGCTGGATCTCCCTATTTCTCATTTTCTAATCTCCATCTTCCAGCAATATTAATCTTGTTCTGCCTTCTTCCAGTTTGCAATTTGTCTCCTGTCAATGACATTTTAATTTTAACCTGATTTTTCTTTTCTACTACAGCAGCCTTAATTTGAAATTTTTATAGGTAATCAGTTAAAAAGTAAGCAAGCAATCATATTCTAAAAATTGTATCCAAAATCTGGACAATATCCATTAGATGGGAATTCATGTCACAAATCACTATTGGAGAGGAAGTTACAGATGGGGAGGCATCATTCCAAACTGTTGAAGTATTGTCAAGGATAAATAGTTATTAGCAAGATTTAAATTTATAAATTTGAACTGAGTGGGGTTTTAATTTAATATTACAGTTTTTATTACAAGGCAAGATCTTCGTGAAATTAAAAACACATGGACTAATTTAGCCTCAATAGACAAAGATGCTTGTGAATGGGAGTCAAAGGATTTAATTTTCAGTCTTTAGATCTTTTGCTCCTTGGTTTCCTTATCAGTCAAATGAGAAATTATTATTATTCCTTTCTTTGAGGAGATTCTGTAATGATCAACATTATCTTACTTTCAAATCTCCAAGAAGAGTTGTTTGGCCTTCCTGAACCCTATTTTCCTCATTTGTGTGGGTGAGGTGGCTGTTGAGGGGTTCTGGGCATTAGTGATAATGTATATACTGCACTAGCACAGTGCCTGGCCAATTGTGGGTACTTAAAATATAGATTTGACCATTGTAGTTGCTCCTGATACTCTTGCTACTCTGCTGCTTATTACTTTCTTATCTGCCAGTATTTTGTTAATACCTATTTTTTTCTATGATTAAAGTAAACATCACGATGCAGGTGAGATTAATTTCTCCCACTTCCAGCGTAGCAAATTTTGTTTAGCTTTATTGGAAGGAAAAAGAAGACAGCATTTCAAATATCCCTGCATGTAATTTGAATTAGGGCTTCACATTTTTATTTCAGTAAAGTATATTTATTTTCTCAGAGGAATTCTTCTTCCCCAAACCATTACCAGCAGAATCAGTGATAACTGGATGGAGTCTTTGGGACTCTTGTGATATGTGTGAAGCCTTGCATGTGACTTCTGAATCTTCAAGGATATTGTTACAGATATTAAGATGTTATTATTAACTGCTTTATTGTATCTAATGCTATAAAACTCTTGTGTGCTGTGTGTCTATGTGTATGTGTACATTTGTATGGTCTTTGAGTAACTGAATACCTGACTGCATTTTATATGAGAATATTCTTTGCATTTATGATAAATTGTTAAATATATTGACACATAGACACACAGAAATTACTTAGTTATTTCAACAAATAATTATTGGGTACCTATTATATGACTAATAGTCAATTGTTCCATGTGGTAGGAATAGAGCAGTTAATATTACAGAGTCCCTGCCTTCACACAACTTACATTCTAGTTAAGAAAACAGTAAAGAAATCAACAAATGTATACAGCATGTCAGGATTAATAGGTATATATGATAATGAGCTTATAAACTGATCAGGTTTTCTATAGCATGTGTTCCTTTGGTTGGTGTCCTTGCTGTATTGGCTCTTCAATAATTTGAATATAGCATTTGATCAGTGCTATGAAGAAAAATGAAGCTGGGTCATGGGCTAAAAAGCAGCAAGAATTGAGAAAGCTATCAGATACAGTATGGTGAGGGTTGGGCATTTCTGAAGAAGTGATATTTGAGTGGAGACTTGAATGAAGAGAGGGAGTGAACCATGAGGCTGACTGGGGAGAGATAGTTTTAGGTACAGGTAGCAGGAAGGGCAAAAACACCTCCACTACCCAATGCTTACACCCCAGCAGATTGGAGGCCACTGCTGTGGTGTGAGTGTTTGGAAGTGGAGGGGATGACTGGGCAGATTCTTAGGCCTTGTAGACCTTGGCAGTCATGGTGGTGGTAGTAGTAACCATTATTATTATTGTCATTTATATTTTTTGATCTTAGTGTGTCTTAAAATAATGTTAAGCATTAAAAGAACCATATTGCGGGGGCAGTTCCAAGATGGCCGAATAGGAACAGCTCCAGTCTACAGCTCCCAGTGTGAGTGACACAGAAAACAGGTGATTTCTGCATTTCTAACTGAGGTACCAGGTTCATCTCACTGGGGCTTGTCGGACAGTGGGGGCAGGACAGTGGGTGCAGCCCACCGAGTGTGAGCTGAAGCAGGGCAAGGCATCACCTCACCCGGGAAGTGCAAGGGGTCAGGGAATTCCCTTTCCTAGACATGGAAAGCATTGACGGACGGTACCTGGAAAATTGGTTCACTCCCACCGTAATACTGTGCTTTTCCAATGGTCTTAGCAAACGGCACACCAGGAAATTATATCCCACGCATGGCTCAGAGGGTCCCACACCCATGGAGCCTCGCTTATTGCTAGCACAGCAGTTGAGATCGAACTGCAAGGCGGCAGCGAGGCTGGGGGAGGGGCGCCCGCCATTGCTGACACTTGAGTAGGTAAACAAAGTGGCCTGGAAACTCAAACTGGGTGGAGCCCACCGCAGCTCAAGGAGGCCTGCCTGCCTCTGTAGACTCCACCTCTTGGGGCAGGGCATAGCTGAACAAAAGGCAGCAGAAACCTCTGCAGACTTAATGTCCCTGTTTGACAGCTTTGAAGTGAGTAGTGGTTCTCCCAGCATGGAGTTTGAGATCTGAGAACAGACAGACTGCCTCCTCCAGTGGGTCCCTGACTCCCGAGTAGCCTAAAGGGGAGGCACCCTCTAGTAGGGGCAGACTGACACCTCACACGGCCAGGTACCCCTCTGAGCCGAAGCTTCCAGAGGAATGATCAGGCAACAACATTTGCTGTTCAGCAATATTCGCTGTTCTGCAGCCTCCGCTGCTGATACCCAGGCAAACAGGGTCTGGAGTGGACATCCAGCAAACTCAGACCTGCAGCTGTGGTTCCTGACTGTTAGAAGCAAAACTAACAAACAGAAAGGACATCCACACCAAAACCCCATCTGTTTGTCACCATCATCAAAGAGCAAAGGTAGATAAAACCACAAAGATGGGGAAAAAGCAGAGCAGAAAAGCTGAAAAATCTAAAAATCAGAGCGCCTCTCCCCCTCCAAAGGAACGCAGCTCGTCACCAGCAACGGAAGAAAGCTGGACGGAGAATGTCTTTGATGAGTTGAGAGAAGAAGGCTTCAGACGATCAAACTTCTCTGAGCTAAAGTAGGAAGTGCAAACCCATCTCAAAGAAGTTAAAAACCTTGAAAAAAGATTAGATGAATGCCTAACTAGAATAATCAATGCAGAGAAGTCCTTAAAGGACCTGATGGAGCTGAAAACCATGACATGAGAACCGTGTGACGAATGCACAAGCTTCAGTAGCTGATTTGAACAACTGGAAGAAAGGGTATCAGTGACAGAAGATCAAATGAATGAAATGAAGCAAGAAGAGAAGTTTAGAGAAAAAAGAGTAAAAAGAAATGAACACAGCCTCCAAGAAATATGGGACATGTGAAAAGACCAAATCTACATCTGATTGGTGTACCTGAAAGTGACGAGGAGAATGGAACCAAGGTGGAAAACACTCTGCAGGATATTATCCAGGAGAACTTCCCCAATCTAGCAAGGCAGGCCAACATTCGAATTCCGGAAATACAGAGAATGACACAAAGATACTCCTTGAGAAGAGCAACTCCAAGACACATAATTGTCAGATTCACCAAAGTTGAAATGAAGGAAAAAATGTTCACGGCAGCCAGAGAGAAAGGTCGGGTTACCCACAAAGGGAAGCCCAACAGAGTAACAGCAGATCTCTCGGCAGAAACGCTACAAGCCAGAAGAGAGTGGGGGCCAATATTCAACATTCTTAAAGAAAATGATTTTCAACCCAGAATTTCATATCCAGCCAAACTAAGCTTCATAAGTGAACGAGAAATAAAATCCTTTACAGACAAGCAAATGCTGAGAGATTTTGTCACCACCAGGCCTGCCCTAAAAGAGCTCCTGAAGGAAGCACTAAACATGGAAAGGAACAACTGGTACCAGCCACTACAAAAACATGCCAAATTGTAAAGACCATTGATGCCATGAAGAAACTGCATCAACTAACGAGCAAAATAAGCAGCTAACATCATACTGACAGGATCAAATTCACACATAACAATATTAACCTTAAATGTAAATGGGCTAAAAGCTCCAATTAAAAGACACAGACTGGCAAATTGGATAAAGAGTCAAGACCCATCAGTGTGCTGTATTCACAAGACCCATCTCACGTGCAGAGACACACATAGGCTCAAAATAAAGGGATGGAGGAAGATCTACCAAGCAAATGGAAAACAAAAAAAGGCAGGGGTTGCAATCCTAGTCTCTGATAAAACAGACTTTAAACCAACAAAGATCAAAAGAGACAAGGCCATTATATAATGGTAAAGGGATCAATTCAACAAGAAGAGCTAACTATCCTAAACATATATGCACCCAATACACGGGCACCCAGATTCATAAAGCAAGTCCTTAGAGACATACAAAGAGACTTAGACTCCCACACAATAATAATGGGAGACTTTAACACCCCACTGTCAACATTAGACAGATCAATGAGACAGAAAGTTAACAAGGATATCCAGGAATTGAACTCTGCTCTGCACCAAGTGGACCTAATAGAAATCTACAGAACTCTCCACCCCAAATCAACAGAATATACATTCTTCTCAGCACCACATTGCACTTATTCCAAAATTGGCCACATAGCTGGAAGTAAAGCACTCCTCAGCAAATGTAAAAGAACAGAAATTATAACAAACTGTCTCTCAGACCACAGTGCAATCAAACTAGAACTCAGGATTAAGAAACTCACTCAAAACCGCTCAGCTACATGGAAACTGAACAACCTGCTCCTGAATGACTACTGGGTACATAACGAAATGAAGGCAGAAATAAAGATGTTTTTGAAACCAATGAGAACAAAGACACAACATACCAGAATCTCTGGGACACATTCAAAGCAGTGTGTAGAGGAAAATTTATAGCACTAGATGCCCACAAGAGAAAGCAGGAAAGAACTAAAATTGACACCCTAACATCACAATTAAAAGAACTAGAGAAGCAAGAGCAAACACATTCAAAAGCTAGCAGAAGGCAAGAAATAACTAAGATCAGAGCAGAACTGAAGTAGATACCGACACAAAAAACCCTTCAAAAAATCAATAAATCCAGGAGCTGGTTTTTTGAAAAGATCGGCAAAATTGATAGACAGCTAGCAAGACTAATAAAGAAGAAAAGAGAGAAGAATCAAACAGATGCAATAAAAAATGATAAAGGGGATATCACCACCAATCCCACAGAAATGCAAACTACTATCAGAGAATACTATGAACACCTCTACGCAAATAAACTAGAAAATCTAGAAGAAATGGATAAATTCCTGGACACATACACCCTCCCAAGACTAAACCAGGAAGAAGTTGAATCTCTGAATAGACCAATAACAGGCTCTGAAATTGAGGCAATAATTAATAGCGTACGAACCAAAAAAAGTCCAGGGCCACACGGATTCACAGCCGAATTCTACCAGAGATACAAGGAGGAGCTGGTACCATTCCTTCTGAAACAATTCCAATCAATAGAAAAAGAAGGAATCCTCCCTAACTCATTTTATGAGGCCAGCATCATCCTGACACCAAAGGCTGGCAGAGACACAACAAAAAAAGACAATTTTAGACCAATATCCTTGATGAACATTGATGCAAAAATCCTCAATAACATACTGATGAACCGAATCCAGCAGCAAATCAAAAAAGCTTATCCACCATGATCAAGTGGGCTTCATCCCTGGGATGCAAGGCTGGTTCAACATAAGCAAATCAATAAACGTAATCCAGCATATAAACAGAACCAAAGACAAAAACCACATGATTATCTCAATAGATGCAGAAAAGGCCTTTGATAAAATTAGCAGCCCTTCATGCTAAAAACTCTCAATAAAGTAAGTATTGATGGGACGTATCTCTAAATAATAAGAGCTATTTATGACAAACCCACAGCCAATATCATACGGAATGGGCAAAAACTGGAAGCATTCCCTTTGAAAACTGGCACAAGACAGGGATGCCCTCTCTCACCACTACTGTTTAACATAGTTTTGGAAGTTCTGGCTAGGACAATCAGGCAGGAGAAGGAAATAAACGGCATTCAGTTAGGAAAAGAGGAAGTCAAATTGCCCCTGTTTGCAGATGACATGGTCGTATATCTAGAAAACCCCATCGTCTCAGCCCAAAATCTCCTTCAGCTGATAAGCAACTTCAGCAAAGTCTCAGGATACAAAATCAATGTGCAAAAATCACAAGCATTCTTATACACCAATAACAGACAGCCAAATCATGAGTGAACTCCCATTCACAATTGCTTCAAAGAGAATAAAATACCTAGGAATCCAACTTACAAGGGACGTGAAGGAGCTCTTCAAGGAGAACTACAAACCATTGCTCAATGAAATAAAAGAGGATACAAACAAATGGAAGAACATCCCATGCTCATGTCTAGGAAGAATCAATATCGTGAAAATGGCCATACTACCCAAGGTAATTTATAGATTCAATGCCATCCCCATCAAGCTACCAATGACTTTCTTCACAGAATTGGAAAAAATTACTTTAAAGTTCATATGGAACCAAAAAAGAGCCCACATTGCCAAGTCAATCCTAAGCCAAAAGAATAAAGCTGGAGGCATCAAGCTACCTGACTTCAAACTATACTACAAGGCTACAGTAACCAAAACAGCATGGTACTGGTACCAAAACAGATACATAGACCAATGGAACAGAACAGAGCCCTCAGAAATAACGCCGCATATCTACAACTATCTGATCTTTGACAAACCTGACAAAAACAAGCAATGCAGAAAGGATTCCCTATTTAATAAATGGTGCTGGGAAAACTGGCTAGCCATATGTAGAGAGCTGAAACTGGATCCCTTCCTTACACCTTATACAAAAATTAATTCAAGATGGATTAAAGACTTACATGTTAGACCTAAAACCATAAAAACCCTAGAAGAAAACCTAGGCAATACCATTCAGGGCATAGGCATGGGCAAGGACTTCTTGTCTAAAACACCGAAAGCAATGGCAACAAAAGCCAAAATTGAGAAATGGGATCTAATTAAACTAAAGAGCTTCTGCGCAGCAAAAGAAACTACCATCATAGTCAACAGGCAACCTACAGAATGGGAGAAAATTTTTGCAACCTACTCATCTGACAAAGGGCTAATATCCAGAATCTACAATGAACTCAAACAAATTTACAAGAAAAAAAACAAACAACCCCATCAAAAAGTGGGCCAAGGATATGAACAGACACTTCTGAAAAGAAGACATTTATGCAGCCAAAAGACACATGAAAAAAATGCTCATCATCAGTGGCCATCAGAGAAATGCAAATCAAAATCACAATGAGATACCATCTCACACCAGTTAGAATGGCGATCATCAAAAAGTCAGGAAACGATAGGTGCTGGGGAGGATGTGGAGAAATAGGAACACTTTTACACTGTTGGTGGGATTGTAAACTAGTTCAACCATTGTGGAAGTCAGTGTGGCGATTCCTCAGGGATCTGGAACTAGAAATACCATTTGACCTAGCCATCCCATTACTGGGTATATACCCAAAGGAGTATGTATCATGCTGCTATAAAGACACATGCACACGTATGTTTATTGTGGCACTATTTACAATAGCAAAGACTTGAAATCAACCGAAATGTCCATGAATGTTAGACTGGATTAAGAAAATGTGGCACATACACACCATGGGATACTATGCAGCCATAAAAAAGGATGAGTTCATGTCCTTTGTAGGGACATGGATGAAGCTGGAAACCATCATTCTCAGCAAACCATCGCAAGGACAAAAAACCAAACACCGCATGTTCTCACTCATAGGTGGGAATTGAACAATGAGAATACATGGACACAGGAAGCGGAACATCACACACCAGGGCCTGTCGTGGGGTGGTGGGAGGAGGGAGGGATAGAATTAGGAGATATAACTAATATAAATGACGAGTTAATGGATGCAGCACATCAACATGGCACATGTACATATATGTAACTAAGTTGCACGTTTTGCACATGTACCCTAGAACTTTATAAAAAAATAAATAAATGAAAGAACCATATGGCATTATTAAATGAATGAGAAAATTTGAAGAACTCTTTGAAGCAGAATTCCACTAATACTTTTATATCCTGTATTTGCCTGCACATCTTAATTCCTGAATTTACTTTCAGCTTGAACTAGCATGAAGAGCTTTTACAAAAGAGGCTTTTTACAGAGCATGACTGAAAGCAGGTAGACTTTCGAGATCATAGTCACTCTGGTTTTAATTTCAGACCCCTTTTTGTATCAAAAGTCAGGTCCCTGATGAGAAATGAATCAAGTCAGAGGCATTTTTTTCTACTCTATTACAAAGAAGGTTTTCGAGTTCTTGTTTTGGCACTATGCATCTCCAAGAGGAATTTCTTTTTTCTATACACCTGCAGCAATAAAACATAAAGGGATTGTGATTTTGATTTCTATCTTTACTTATCATCTCTTTTTGCTTATACTGGAGACAATTGTATTTAAAGTCTTATATGCAACTGGACTTTCTTTAGACATTAAACTTTGCAAAAAGGTAGTGCTTTTCACATTACGCTTACTAAATAATTTAATCGTGATTATCATTGCTAGAAATTGTTTGTGTGTACCAGATGCGTTTACACACACTTCATTTATCATTATTACAGAAGTGTTTCCATATTTTAACATCTAGAACAGCCTTATTCGTACATACAGGCTGAATATTTTCCTTGGCCACCTGTCTACCTGCACCTAGTTTGCTGGCTTTTCTCTCATGTGTAGAATTTTAAAAAATCAACTGTATTTGTTAACAGGATAGAAGAAATAATGTGTGCTGATTAAAAAAAAAACCGTGTAATTATTGTGATGAGTTAAGGTTCACTTGTGAAGCAGAATTTGAATAGTTCATTTGGTTTCCTTTTTAAAACTACCATCACCTCAAGAGAAAAAATGATCCCATATAACAATTATAGAAAAACAACTACTCTAAAATTTTATTCATAATATGAACAGTTTTCCTTGTACCTTAATGAATATTAATCATTTGTTTATAGTTCTTTATCCCTTCCACGTCAACACACACAGACACCACATGCGCGCGCACACACACACACACACACACACACACACGTGCTCACTTTCTTCCTCTCTCTCTTACCATCTCCTTAATACTATATTGTGTGGGTTCTTTGTTCATGGGCAAATTATTTATTATTATTATTATTCATTTATTTATTTATTTATTTATTTATTTATTTATTTTTTGCTTTCTTTTAATTTGGATACTGTTTCCAGCCTTTCCTGGACTATGTTATTGGTTTGGGAAGTGACATGGACAAACACCTGCTGACTAGGTAATTGATTTCATTGTGGTTATGTCACTTTGGGTGCTCTGAGAGTTACACTAAGCTAAACGTGCTGTCCACATTTGGTGTTGTTTTGACTTTTGGAAGTCCTGGTCCTTTATAAGCTATAATGTATGGTTAACTTTACCAACTTTGGGGTAGGAAAGGAGCGTTTGATTTTGAGGGGTGGAGAATGCTTTCCCAACAGTGGATTCTATTAAGTTCTGATTTATTTTTCCCCAGCAGAAGGAATAGAGGTGCCATGCCTGAGTGATTTAACATTCAGCTGGAGGAAATTTTGGTTGGGGGGTATACTATCCATCCAATATTATAAGGTAACTGAAGAAGGGAAGAAGTGAAGGAGAAGTAGTAAAATGCTAGGCAGAAATTAGCCTTGTTAAGCCTAAAATTCAAACTCTTTAGCTGGTAGTTTTGGTTTTCCAGTGTATGGTCTAAGCCAGTGGTTCTCAAACTTTTTGGTCATAGGACCCCTTTACATTCTTGAATGTTATTGTGGGCTCCAAAGAGCTTTTGTTTAAATGGATTATATTTATTGGTATCAACCATCTTAGAAATAAAATGGAAAATTTTAAAACTACTGACTGTATGGAGGAAAACTCTCAAACCATGCTTTTCCTCTACTTTCACACTACAACAATCATCAACACAGAAGAAGACATTTGTGACCAAATGCGTGGGGATTTTTCCCCACACACAAAGCAGCGGACACCAGCTGAGCATCATCCAATTTGGTGCCAACACTATCTACCCAGAGATATAGCATCAGATCCCACAGGTTGAGGGCTCAGTCCCCAAGACTGACCCCCATCCCAAACACATCAGTCTCAAGTCTTGGCCTGCAGAACTTCTAACTGACCAGCTTCAAGTTGGGGTTCCCATGACTCCCCTTTGAATTTGATAATTTGCTGAAGCGGCTCACAGAACTCAAGAAAACACTCACGTTTACCAATTTATTGTAAAAGATACTACAAAGGATACAGATGAAAAGATGTATAACGCAAGGTATGGGGGAAGGGGAATGGAGCTTCCATGCCCACCCTGGGTGTGCATCCTCCAGGAACCTCCAAGGGTTCAGCTATCTGGAACCTCTCTGAACACAGTTCCCTTGGGTTTTTTTTTTTTTTTTTTTTTTACATGGAGTCTTGCTCTGTCATCAGGCTGGAGGGCAGTGGTGCAATCTCAGCTCATTGCAACCTCCGCCCCCCGGGTTCAAACGATTCCCCTGCCTCAGGCTCCAGAGTAGCTGGGACTACAGGTGCGTGCCACCATGCCTGGCTAATTTTTTGTATTTTAGTAGAGACAGGGTTTCACCATGTTGGTCAGGATGGTCTTGATCTCCTGACCTCATGATCTGCCTGACTCAGCCTCCCAAAGTGCTGGGATTACAGGAGTAAGCCACCATGCCTGGCCCCTCTTGGGTTTTTATGGAGGCTTCTTGAGGGCAGCATTCCTTCCCTCAGGGTATGGGGTGGACCATCTCTGGGAGGGTCTTAAGACCCACAACAGAAAGGCAAGGGAAGATTAGAGTGCTGCCTTGGACAGGTGAAAGGAGGGCAGGAGGTCAGAAGCCTGCCCCTGAGGTCTAACACATTCCACATTATAATAAAAGACTGTAACAAAGGCTGTGGGAGTTACGAGCCAGGAACAATGGACAAAAATCAATATCTGTCATAATACCATGCTTATTAATTTATTAAAAAGAATAATGCACGTTATTAATAAAAATAGAAATAAATATATATGATAACATAAATAATATGTTTTTCAGAACAGAAATATTTAGTGAGATGAGTGGTATTGTTTTACATTCTGCAAATCCCTTTAATGTCTGGTTTAATAGAAGACAGCTGGATTCTCGTCTCTGCTTCTGCATTCAATCTGTTGTCATATCACACATCACATAGCTTCTGGAAAACTTCACTCTATGCTCCTGAGAGAATGAGAGTGAAAAAGGCAAATAATTACTTAGTATTATTATGAAAATAATTTTGACCTCGTGGAACCCCTGGAAAGGTCCCTCAGGACTTTCCTGACCACAGTTTGAGAACTATTGGCCTACACAAATCTTTCCAGCCACACTCCTGTGTTAAGCCCTTCTGAGCCTCTTTGTATCAACACTTCAGCCTGCCCCTTTTCCCACCCCTACTCACCTATTCTCCTAGCTGCCCACAGTTCAGAGCCCAGAATCTTAAGCATTAGAGTCAAGTAGAGTCTATCCAGTACAGATATCTATTATGGGAGGGTTCTTTGGCTCAAGGTATCATGAAAATATCAAAAGGATTCACTGAGAATGAGTGAACCCACTTTCTGAAATTAAAACTATAGTTGAAGTCTTCTTATCCATGGTGATAAGGGCCAGAAGATGATTGGTTAATTGAAAAAGCAGTTCAAAAGAGAGAATCATAGAAAGATTCATACATACATCAACTTTTTTTTAACTTACAATGTGTAAAATATCTATTTATTCACCAAAATTTTGGTGTAGTGCTAGGCCTTTTCTTTGAGAAAGGGTTTACTGATTGGAGTTCTCCATCCTCTTTTTTGCCTAAATCACACTCAAAATGCATCATCTACTATTTCCAATTTTGTATTTTTTTTTTAATGGAGAAAGACCTTAAAGTTAGTAGCAAAACAATCTAAGGACTGTAAGAACACTGGTATGTCACTTCTTTATACTATAGTTTCTTGAGGACAGAGACCATGTCATCATTTTTCTACTCTTAACACAGTGTCTAGCAATAGTTGGTATTCCCTGAGTGGCTTTTTAGTTGAATACACAGTGAGGGCATGTATCCGTGAAAGAATGAAGCAGAAGCTATACTGTATAATGAAATTATGTTCATTGTAAATAATTTCTGACCCACTATTAACACTATAGGAAGGAATACCCAAATGGACATTCTTATATTCCAAGAGGAACTGATCATTAGTGCTGAACTTCCACTTGGTCTTTGAAGAGAGTCATCACACTTTTCCAACCTCAGCATCCAGTTCCCTAAGGATACATTGAGCACAAATATTAACCAAAACTCTGTTACTCAAAGGAGAAGCTTTCCTGGCTGCCGCCCCCTCATCTAGTGTATCATTGTATTTAGCTTTATCAAGGGCATGGTAGGATGCATTAAGCACTAAGGTTTTGGATTGTTGATATTATGTTAATATCTGTATAGACTTCGACCTTGGAGAGTGAGAGCAGGAAGTCAGCACAGGGTTGACCATATATCCCTTACTATCATGCAACCTCCATAGGATGACCAACTCATTTCAGTTTGCCTGGAACTTTCCTGGTTTTAGCACTGAATGTCCCAAGTCCTGGTACTCCTTCAAACTCAGGCAAACTGGGAGGGTTTGTCTTAATCCTCTACCCTAAGTCTGTGCACAGGAGCAGGGAATTCAAACTAGGGTTTGTTAGAAATGCAAATATTGGGTACATTCCTGTGGCCAAGCGTCCCTTAGTTGCCTAAAGGCAGGCAGGCAAACTTTCAAAGGGCCAAGCTTCTTGAGATTAGTCTCTTTCACTGGAATATTTTTAGTTTTGCTAAAAATCACAGTAACATTGCTCACTTAGTTTATCAATTTATCATTTAATGTGAGACGTACTTTTAACAAGATATTTAACTTATAAGATTTTTCTAGTTCCTTCTTTGCCTAATTCTGAAAATGTATATGCTTCCATTGCTTTGGAATTATGAGAGGTGTATATGGCTTTGACTGGGAGGTAAGAGCACTGCCTTAGCCTTTGCTGCCATGGTGCAGCATAGAACACACACGACTAGGAGTCAGGAGATTGGGTATGCACACCAGCTTTGCCACAAACCCAGCTATGGGGACCTTGGATAGGACCTAGCTTTGCTGAACTATGAGGTCTTTTTCTACAAAATAGGAGAAACTATAATAACATTGTCACAGATTGTTCTGAGTATTAAGAGATAACATGCAGGAAAGTGTTTGTGACATGTACAGGATTATTTAGTAAATATGTATAGATCATTGTTGATGTACCTGCATTACTCAATTGTTACTTCGCTCAATAAACTTGCTTATTGTTTTCAATGTCAGTGTATTAGTCTGTTCTTGCACTGCTATAAAGAAGTACCTGGCGAGGTGTGGTGGCTCGTGTCTGGCCCAGGACTTTGGGAGGCCAAAGTGGATTGCATGAGCTCGTGAATTTGAGACCAGACTGGGAAATATGGCAAACGCTGTCTATATATATAAAAAGAAAAAAAAGAAAAGAAAAAAATTGCTGGGCATGTTGGTGCACACCTGTAGTCCCAGCTACTCAGGAGGCTGAGGTGGGAGGATGGCTTGAGCCTGGGAGGTGAAAGTTGCAGTGAGCTGAAATCTTGCTACTGTACTCCAGCCTAGTGATAGAGCTAGACTTTGTATGGGGGAAACAAAAAAAAGAAAAGAAAAGAAAGAAAAAAGAAATATCTGAGACTGAGTAATCTTTAAAGAAAAGAGGTTTAATTGGCTGGTGGTTCCACTGGCTGTACAGGAAGCATGGCTGGGGAGGCCTCAAGAAACTTACAATCATGGTGGAAGGCAGAGGGGAAGCAGACATGTTTTCACATGGCCCGAGAAAGAAGAAGAGAGAAGGGGGAGGTGCTACAAACTTTTAAACAACCAAATCTCCTGACAACTCACTCACAGTACCAAAGGGGAAATCTGCCCCCATGATTCAATCACCTCCCACCAGGCCCCACCTCCAACACTGGGGATTACATTTTGACATGAGATTTATATATATATAAATTATACATATAATATATATATAAATTATACATATATAAATTATACATATAATATATATAAATTATACGTATAATATATATATAAATTATACGTATAATATATATAAATTATACGTGTAATATATATAAATTATACGTATAATTTATATATAAATTATACGTATTATATATATATTACACGTATAATATATATATAAATTATACGTATAATATATATATAAATTACACGTATAATATATATATAAATTATACGTATAATATATATATAAATTATACGTATAATATACATATAAATTATACGTATAATATACATATAAATTATACGTATAATATACATATAAATTATACGTATAATATACATATAAATTATACGTATAATATATATATAAATTATACGTATAATATATATATAAATTATACGTATAATATATATATAAATTATACGTATAATATATATATAAATTATACGTATAATATATATATAAATTATACGTATATACAATTTATATATAAATACAATTTATATATATATAATGTTCTAAATGAAAAGTCTAATATGGTTTTGGTCTGTATATATATAATATTATATATATAATATATATTATATATAATATATATTATATATAATATATAATAATTATATATAATTTATATATAAATTATATATATAAATTATATATAAATTAAATTATATATATAAATTATGTGTGTGTGTGTGTATATATATATAGTGATTTTTTCCTGATATAACTAATTAACAGTTTCTAATATTGACTTTTCAAACTACTCAGCCATGTTTTGTTGGTTTATGATGTTTTCAAGTTTGACCTTTTCCAGACACTAAGGATTGTTGGTTTTGTCAGTATAGCAGTTTGAAAAATGTGAGCACTATTTAAAAAAAATTTCTCCCCTCTTGCCATCATCCTTCTTTTTTTTTTTTTTTTTTAGCAAAAATGTATTACATTCCTAGGTTTTGTCAGTGCTGTGGTTTGAATGTGTCCCCCAAAAGTTCATAGGTTGGAAACTTAATCCGCAATGCATCATTGTTGGGAGGTGGGGCTTAATAAGAGGTAATTGGGTCATAAGGGCAAAACCGTCACGAATGGATTAATGTATTATCATGGGAGCAGGTTAGCTATCTAGAGAGTAGGTTGTTATAAAGTGAGTCTGGCCCTGGTACCTCTCTTTTGCACAGGCTCTCATGCCCTCTCGCCATGCCATACCTGCCACCATGTTATGATGCAGCAAGGAGGCCCTCACCAGATGCTGGAACCATGCTCTTGGACTTCTCAGGCTCCAGAATTGTGAGCTAAATAAACTTCATGTCTTTATAAATTACTTAGTCTTTGTATTCTCTTATAGCAACAGAAAATGGACTAAGACAACCAGGCACTGTTGATTTAATTTTTAGCAGGCAAATTCATGCATATAGCTTTAAAAATCAAATATGGTCCTCACTTTGCACAGTAGTGTGGGATGGTAAAAATGACTGTTCAGAATTGAGGCCATGCAAAGTGATTTAATAACCAATGAAAAATAATAATTGTTCCATGACCATTAAATTATTTTAGTCAGAATATTACAAACTCATTTACTGTCAGTGATACATGTATAGGGTAATTAGTATTTATTTAGTATATTGTAATTTAAAGCAGTGGCAACATTGAGAATTACAGTGGAGTTTTTACGATTAAAAAAACTTGAGTAGTTTGAAGATTTCTCACCTTCTATAACTTACAGTATGGAGCAAACATGTTTTCTATGCTTTGGTAAGCAGTCATAGTTCTTTCTAAATTTGGGTTAACTTACAGCATTTTAAGCTTTGTACATTCAAAGTCATGCATATCTCTGAGAGGTCCTTTAATGTGAAGATTTTTTGCTTGCATCACTTCCTCTGGAACATCTTCATCTTCTGTTTGCTAATTTCTACTTTTAGTTATTTATTTTTTAAATTAAATGTCATATAGGCTTATTATTGGGAGACAAGGAGGCAACAGCACTACACACTTTGCTGTCTGTGTGTGACCCAAATAAGAGATATGCAGTAACTGGTTGCCTACAGACTTTGAAAGAAGTGACATTATTAGTCATTGACCAAGATGCACATCTGTTACTTGTGTAGTGATTTGTGGACTAAAAAGCTAACAGTGAAATTTGAACTCTATAAAATTACTCACAGCTAATATACCAAGTTAACTAAAATTTTTGCTGCACTTTGGGGGACTAGTGTAATAATAATTAGTGCTGATAATGCCCAGGCAAAAACTGTTCACAGCTGAGAGTTGTAAAGTTCTATGATTATATTTACTTTTTCCTTTGAGTTGATAATTTTGTTTTTTTAAATTTATTAAGCTTATTTTGTACTATTACTAACTTTTTGCCCATCTTTTTTTTTTTGAGACAGTCTCGCTCAATCGCCCAGGCTGGAGTGCAGTGGCTCAATCTCGGCTCACTGCAAGCTCCGCTTCCTGGGTTCACGCCATTCTCCTGCCTCAGCCTCCCGAGTAGCTGGGACTACAGGCACCTGCCACCATGCCCAGCTAATTTTTTTGTATTTTTTTAGTAGAGACGGGGTTTCACCGTCAGCCAGGATGGTCGCGATCTCCTGACCTCGTGATCCGCCCACCTCGGCCTCCCAAAGAGTTGTCCATCTTTTAAGAGCCTTTTTCATCTTTGGTTCTTGACTTTTTCATAAGATGAATCATGTTGGTGTAAGGGTTTCAAGCAGTTTTGTGGTTTGTTGTTGCTTTTACTGTTTGTTTGCTTTAACCTCTGTTCTATTCTCTTTTTATCTTAGGAATTCCAGTTCTCATTGTAGGCATCATCTTTCTTTGCTGTCATTCTTCACATTTCATTTGCTTTTTTCCTGGGATGGAGTCAGTTTTTCTTGGACCTCTTTATTTTTATCCTTCCTGGTTTACTTCCTTTATTTGATGGGGCACATCCAGGTAAAAAAAGGTGGTACAGAGGTAAATGGGACAGTGGCAATGATAGCTTTCAATGTGCTTGTCTCCTGAATTGGACACTGGTGCAGTCTGGACTGCTTATCTTATATGTGTAGTGCACAGTTGTGATCCAGAGTTCTTTTCACTGTCATTCTGCAGATTCCCTTTTCTTCTACCCTGTGTTAGATCCCCTGTTTTCTTCATGCCATATCTTCCTCGCTTACAACTTTTTTCCCTCCTGTTTTTTAGAGGACATTGTCTAGTAATTTCCAGACAAAAAGGACAAAGAGATATATCCTTTGATATATTGAAAAGCTGAAAATGCCTGTATGTTATCTTCCTATTAGTAATATGGCTGAATATACCATTCCAATTTAGAAATAATTTTCTTTGGGAATTTTGAAGGCATTTCTTCACTGTTTTCTTGCTTCCAGCATTGCTTTTGAGATTTCTGAACCTGTTCTGATTCCTAATCCTTTGTAATATATGTAATACATGTTTTTCCTTACTATGGAAGCTTATAGGATCTAATCTTCTTACCAGTATTCTGAAATTTCATAATTGTGAGCCATGCTGTGGGTCTGTTTTCATCTAGTATGCTGGGTACTCTTTCAGTATGGAATCACACAGCCTCAACTCTGGAAAATTTTCTTAATTTTCTAAAATTCCCTTTTTCCATTTTCTCTGTTTTCCCTTTCTGAAATCCCTGTTCTATTTTTGAGAAGATTCAAAAAGTTTTTTAACCTTTTTCCTCTTGTTTGTTATTTCTTTTGTCTTCTTTTTTTTCTTCTTCCTCTGGGAGATAGTCTCAACTTTATCTTCAAAGCTTTTTATTGAATTTTTATTTTTGCTCAAATTTTTAATTTCAATCTTTGTGTGTTTATATGTGTACATGTCTATATTCTAAATATTATTTTTCTAAATAGTGTTATTTTTTATGGATACAATATTTTCTCTTAGTTTTTCAAGGATGTAATTTTTTTTGGACATTTCCTTTTCCCTGCATGGATTTTCCAAATTGCTTTTTTTAAAAAAGTTGTTTTATCTTCCATATTCCATGTTAGAAACTTTCTGCAGATATTGGATAGTCCCAGGTTGTAAAGATTAAGAGTGGAGATCTAAAAAGCCAATGGAACAGGCTAAGTTTATGGGGGGTTTGTGGCTTTGAGGTTCACTATAGAATGAGGTTTGTTGGAGAGCCGTCAGAATCAGTATTAGATCTTTCTTCTTGAAATAGACATATTCCCACAAAGAGTACCTTTCCAGTTTCCTACATGGAATAGAAAAGGTCTGGATGCATCTTCTGGGAGACACATAGAAGAAAGGGTGCGTAGTGTCAGCAACCAGCTTTTGGTGTACATTCAGTTAATAATTCTCAAGTTTTGCCAGTTAATTCCTAGACCAAAATGTGATTTTACTCTCTCCAGATACTAAACCTCCTGCTGAGTGATCTGGATGGAGTGTTGGTGGGGACATTTAGGGATCCAACTACTTCTTGAAGAATTTTATCCCATGTGTTATTAATTTACCCAATTCCCTCCCAATTTTAGAATAAACACTTGCTGCCATTTCCTGAGCCTTTCAAGGATTCTATAGTATAAGTAGGTTTGTTTCTCACCTCTTCCACCAGTTGGGATTTGGCTTTTTTGACTTGACTTTCACAAGTCCTTTAACCTTATTCATTGGCTTTCAAGCTCCTAAAATGCTATTGCTATCTCCTTCAAGTTTATTTTATTTTTTTGCATTTGTGGGTTTATTTATGTATAAAAAAAAACAAAACTTTTTTTTGTTTTTCTTTTTAAGTAATTTAGTAGGGGTTTTTGAGGGAGTGTATTTATTTTACTATGTTTCATTTGATCTTTCTTTCTTTGATGGAAAATTGAAAATCCAACTTACAGATCTTTAGTTATGCCTCATGATCTAACTAGAATCAAATACAAGCTAAAAAAAATCTGATTATGCCTTCTCTTTTCAAAATTCATGTTTGTCAGCATATAAACAGAACCAAAGACAAAAACCACATGATTATCTCAATAGATGCAGAAAAGGCCTTTGACAAAATTCAACAACCCTTCAGGCTAAAATCTCTCAATAAATTAGGTATTGATGGGATGTATCTCAAAATAATAAGAGCTATCTATGACAAACCCGCAGCCAACATCATGCTGAATGAACGAAAACTGGAAGCATTCCCTTTGAAAACTGGCACAAGACAGGGATGCCCTCTCTCACCACTCCTATTCAACATAGTGTTGGAAGTTCTGGCCAGGGCAATCAGGCAGGAGAAGGAAATAAAGGGCATTCAATTAGGAAAAGAGGAAGTCAAATTGCCCCTGTTTGCAGATGACATGATTGTATATCTAGATAACCCCATCATCTCAGCCCAAAATCTCCTTCAGCTGATAGGCAACTTCAGCAAAGTCTCAGGATACAAAATCAATGTGCAAAAATCACAAGCATTCTTATACACCAATAACAGACAAACAGAGAGCCAAATCATGAGTGAACTCCCATTCACAATTGCTTCAAAGAGAATAAAATACCTAGGAATCCAACTTACAAGGGATGTGAAGGACCTCTTTAAGGAGAACTACAAACCACTGCTCAATGAAATAAAAGAGGATACAAACAAATGGAAGAACATTCCATGCTCATGGGTAGGAAGAATCAATATCGTGAAAATGGCCATACTGCCCAAGGTAATTTACAGATTCAATGCCATCCCCATCAAGCTACCAATGACTTTCTTCACAGAATTGGAAAAAACTACTTTAAAGTTCATATGGAACCAAAAAAGAGCCCGCATTGCCAAGTCAATCCTAAGCCAAAAGAACAAAGCTGGAGGTATCATGCTACCTGACTTCCAACTATACTACAAGGCTACAGTAACCAAAACAGCATGGTACTGGTACCAAAACAGAGATATAGACCAATGGAACAGAACAGAGCCCTCAGAAATAATGCCACATATCTACAGCTATCTGATCTTTGACAAACCTGAGAAAAACAAGCAATGGGGAAAGGATTCCCTATTAAATAAATGGTGCTGGGAAAACTGGCTGGCCATATGTAGAGAGCTGAAACTGGATCCCTTCCTTACACCTTATACAAAAATTAATTCAAGATGGATTAAAGACTTACATGTTAGACCTAAAACCATAAAAACCCTAGAAGAAAACCTAGGCAATACCATTCAGGACATAGGCATGGGCAAGGACTTCATGTCTAAAACACCAAAAGCAATGGCAACAAAAGCCAGAATTGACAAATGGGATCTCATTAAACTAAAGAGCTTCTGCACAGCAAAAGAAACTACCATCAGAGTGAACAGGCAACCTACAGAATGGGAGAAAATTTTTGCAACCTACTCATCTGACAAAGGGCTAATATCCAGAATCTACAATGAACTCAAACAAATTTACAAGAAAAAATCAAACAACCCCATCAAAAAGTGGGCCAAGGATATGAACAGACACTTCTCAAAAGAAGACATTTATGTAGCCAAAAAACACATGAAAAAATGCTCATCATCACTGGCCATCAGAGAAATGCAAATCAAAACCACAATGAGATACCATCTCCCACCAGTTAGAATGGCGATCATCAAAAAGTCAGGAAACAACAGGTGCTGGAGAGGATGTGGAGAAATAGGAACACTTTTACACTGTTGGTGGGACTGTAAACTAGTTCAACCATTGTGGAAGTCAGTGTGGCGATTCCTCAGGGATCTAGAACTAGAAATACCATTTGACCCAGCCATCCCATTACTGGGTATTTACCCAAAGGATTATAAATCATGCTGCTATAAAGACACATGCACATGTATGTTTATTGAGGCACTGTTCACAATAGCAAAGACTTGAAACCATCCCAAATGTCCAACAATGATAGACTGGATTAAGAAAATGTGGCACATATACACCATGGAATACTATGGAGCCATAAAAAAGGATGAGTTCATGTCCTTTGTAAGGACATGGATGAAGCTGGAAACCATCATTCTCAGCAAACTATGGCAAGGAGAAAAAACCAAACACCGCATGTTGTCACTCATAGGTGGGAATCGAACAATGAGAACACATGGACACAGGAAGGGGAACATCACACACTGGGGCCTGTTGTGGGGTGGGGGGAGGAGGGAGGGATAGCATTAGGAGCTATACCTAATGCTAAATGATGAATTAATGGGTGCAGCACACCAACATGGCACATGTATACATATGTAAGAAACCTGCACGCTGTGTACGTGTACCCTGAAACTTAAAGTATAATAATAATAAAATTTTTTAAAAAATTAAATTAAATTAAAATAAAATTAATATTTGTATTATAAATCATATCAACCTTATTTTCCATGAAATACTTGAACTTTGCTGAACTTTTAAACTTTTGATATTTAGAATGGATTTATACATTTCTGATGAATTAGTGAAAAATTTAATGTGCACAGAGATGAATGACTGAACTGAATCCATTGAATGCATGTGTATATGTGTCATGAGGTTGAGTCTTCTAGAAGCTACACAGGTCACAATGTAGGCTAAATTCATGCCATTAAGACAGAATGTACTTTCGTCTACATTTATCCTTCAGCAATAAATAGTCAGGATTTAATTTGAACACATTTTTTTTCTAAACCAGATAGTCTACCTCATAGAGGAAAAGTTTTTTCAGTTACGAGACAAGCGCTTGTCCTATCTTCCGACTTTTCAAACAGGAAGCCCAGTGTTCTTTCCAGAAACAGATTATTGCTTTTACCTTAAGTAGAGGAAAAACTCTGTAATTAGTTGTAGAGACAGTGCTTATATTTTCCTTTCAAATCTGATTGTATCAGGATACTATGGCAATTTTTTTCATTTGAAATCTACTTTAATAGTTCAAAGTTTTTGGAGATTCACTTTCATAGTGCTACTTATATTCTACAGTGGGTTTAGTTGTTGGTGGTCGTGGTGAGTTTGGAGGTAGAGGGATGGGAAAAAGAATAGGAGAGGCTGTTGTTTAAGACAAACTTCTATTGCAATGACTCTGTTTCTTATATCCTGGTTTAAAGGATCAGGTGCAGAATAATCACTCACTCCTAGGAAGAAGGATTATTACATGAGTGCAAGCTGTATATCTGATTTTGGCCAATGACCTCAGTGCTATAGACTGAATTGTGTTCTGCCAAAACCCGTATGCTGAAGTCCTAACCTCCAATGTGATTGTGATAGTAATTAGAGATGAGGCCTTTGGGACATAATTAGATTTACATGAGGTCATGAGGGTGGGACCTTCTGATAGGATTAATGCCTTTATTAAAAGAGACACAAGAGAACTTGCATTCTCTGTCTCTCTCCCTCTCTTGCTCTCACTCTCACTCTCTCTTGCTCTTCTTCCCGCCTCCCTCCTTCTCTCTGCCATGTGAATACACATGAAAAAAGCCATCTGCAAGCAGGAAGAGAGCCCTTACCAGAACCTGGTCATACTGACACCCTGATGTCAAACTTCCAGCTTCTAAAACTGAGAAAATAGATTTCTCTTGTTTAAGCTACCCAGTGCTACTTATTTTGTATGGGAACAGGTAGCTTCCATGCCCTTTCTGGTCATTCCACCTTTCCAGCATGTTGTTGATGTGTTCGCCAGCTGGGAAGTTCATCAAGTCTTGTTGCTAAGGAGTTTTTGTAGAGCTCAATCTGAAGTCCCACCCCCTTCAACCCTCTAATTACTTGATCTTTCTGATGACCAGCCCCATCCTGAGGCTATCTAGGGATCCTACCCTAAGTTACCTTATTAACATAAAGTCAGCTAGTTATGAATCAAAAGGAGCTAGTTATGAATAAACAATGATACTCTTATCACTCAGGAAGTTCTAAAGGTTTTTGGTGCTCTTCGCCAGGAACCAGAAACAAAAACCAAATGTATTTCTTCTTATACCACACAACCCAAAGTTCATACTCTGTTGTTTGTAATCATCTCCCCTCTCATTCGATCAGATAGATAAAGAAGGGAGAGAAGCAAGAAAATAAGCAAGCATTTTATGTAGTATGTCAGGGTGCTTTCTGACTACAGATGATGGAGAAATGAAATAATAAGGAAAAATGTTATTATTAGAAGGAAATGCTGCCTTCTTTTCCATCACAAATGCCATCACTCAGAGATGAAACAAGTGCTTGCCTTTAGAGGGACTGAGTGGTTATATTGGCTTTGCTACAGAAGAACCTTGGCCCCTCAAACTAGTTAAGTTTGGCAGTGATATTTTGGTTGGTGAGAAACTAATTAGAAGATGGGAGCATTTTACATACTCTTCAAATGACCCAGCATTTCAAACAGATGTTTCAGGAAAATGCATACCTGGTGCTCTTCCATTAGTGAATTACTTTGTTGTAACTGTCACAAGCTCTTTTGGACAGTAATTATGAAGAATTATGTCCCATTTGGCCACTCAAATGTATGCTGTTTAGCTCAATTTGAGGGAAATTTGATGGTAATTATAGGCACAGTTTTTCTGTTAAGTCTTGAAAAGGAACCTATCACAACAGTTGAGAAAACCTGGGTGATAAAGCATAGGAGCAGTCCATATTCTCCAAGAAGTATACATATGAGGGTTCTTATAGGATCTTTAAATGAACACATGTATACACACATGCACACACACACACATTCACTCACACAGCATAAAACCAAAACATCCCCAACTCCAAAACAACTTAAACAAAAATGGACAAGTAGAGAGAGTATAATGTATAATAATAAGACTAGAATAAACTATAACTTGAAGTACTGAAACTGAAAATTTATAGCATTTAAACATGATTACAATAATTGCTGGCTTCTTATGATATTTCATAGGTTTTAGTATTCTTAGGATCTCTTTTTTTACATTTAAAATATTAGATTATGTGTCTATAAAATAATACTTTTAATATAATTTTTTAGTTGAAATTATTAGATTTTAAAAAATCCTGTTTGAATTTATAACAGCCCATCCCCTTAAAGCCAGCAGGCAGAAAACAAGCAACTCAATTTGAGTTGAAATTGAAGATGAAGATAAACAACAGTACTTGCCTAAGATGATAGGAGGTTTGATTCTTTTAAAGTCAAATACAGTAATTATTGTTTTGTTTAGTGACCTTAAGGCTTTCAATATTAAATAAAAGTTGCAATCACTCGTATTTCCAGAATTAAGAGAAATCCATATGGATCACCATTATGCATGGAAAAAAATTGCCATTATATATCTATATGTTTTATCTTGGGACATGGTGAGGACTTTGCATTTTCCTGTCCGCAAACTCCCAGAATTTTGTTAAGTCATTGGAAGCCAAGCATTAAGTACAAATAGTTTCAGTTTCCATATTTCCTAGCAGGCCAGCCAAGAGCCATCCTAGACAGATGGAAAGAAAAGGTTTATTCCTGGAAAATATGAAGACATTCTTATACTTGTAAATATTTTTTTACCCCATATTTTTGAAATTAACATCTCATTAGCATAGGTTACATTGACTTGTGTTTATAAACCAGCTCTGCATTTCATTTCAGAGCAAGATGAAATATTCATTTCTTTTTTTTTTTTTTTTTTTGCCATCTTCTAATGTCATATTTACAGTAAAGAACATCTGGATATTTGCAATTGGAGAAGTCTTCATGCTTTTGAAATATGACATTCAATAAATAGTTCTTTCACTGCTAAACAGCAATCAGCATGTATCAGATTGTTGGACAGACTTTTTCAATAAAAAGCATTTGCTTTTTCTATTGTTTAAGACATCTTAATATTATAGGTAGGTGGTAAGAAAGCAGGTTAGGCTTTGGGGAAAAAATCTGAAATTTTGTAATAATTTCTGTAACTGTGCCAACATAGTTTAGTCTTTATGAATAATGGCCCTTTTTCCTCTTTTGGGCTGACCTGGAGTCCTTTTAAGTGTGAGCATGATGTTACAATACTGCCCCCTACTGTAAGACTTTGGATAATCCTTTCAAAGAAACTTCAAAAAAAACCAGAAGAAACTAACAGATGATTGGGGACAAGCATATCTTATTACATTTGGCATTTTGAAAGTATGTTTTGATGAACAGTTCAGGCCTCTTAAATGCAGAACTCTAGAATAATAGTATAATACATACTTTTGTTTCTCAGTTTGTTTTCTTTTGAATTAATGTTGTTGCTGCTCTGTTCCTTTGAGTTAAACAGAGGAAATTTTCCTCCCCCGCCATGCTTTGGGATGATGGATCTTACTCCGGGTTTTGTGAATGTGTTTCTGTTTTAATTAGTGTTGGTTTCAAGGAATTGTGAATCTTTGAAAAAAGCACACAGGGTGTCTTTGAGGCTGGATAAAGAATGATGCTTTTGTCTATCTTCCGTGTGGCTTTGGTATTTTAATAATAGGAACCAATTTTGTGGTAAAGTATATCAATTCAACCAATCCTATCTTGCAGTTCATCCAGTCTTAAATCTAGCTGTCTCTAAACAGCTTTGTATTCTTTTGCATTGAGTAAAACGATAAATTTATGTGAACAAGACATTGGCATGATTTAGACTTTTTTTTTTGATGAAAAGTTGAATTCTCCCTCCCCCACCCCTTTTTATGGATATTGCTTTAACGAAATGATTTCAATGACATTTCTTTTGCCAATGCATATTTTATGACATTAAAAAACAAATCAAAAGCCACTTATCATATGAATCATTGTTAAAGTCAGCAGTAATCCACTGTGTAAAATCTCCCTGCAAAGGCGCAGAGGCTAGGGGCTTAAACCTGGAGCACATTAAATTAGTTCCAGTCTCTCGCGAATGGTCTTTGCCTGGCTTGCTTAGGCAGGCAAAACGGAAACAGGCAGTTTATAACAAGAATCTGCTTTAAAAACCATGGGGTTCATTGGAGAAAGATTTATATCCTCCACTTATATAAACATTACAAATGTGGACTGCAAGTAGGAAGGAAACCTTTATCGAAATCTCTTGAAGAGCTTTTTCATTGAGAGTAAAATGGACAGCATGCACTGTTGTTTGAAGACACGCCAGCATTTCGACAATCATGTTTTTCACTGCTTTGCCTGATTAAAATGTAGCATTGTGAAGACTAACCAGACCACCTACTTTCAATTTATTTTCATGATGAGACTATGTTGGCATCAAAAGAGGAGTCAAAAGACTCTGTGCCAAAGGAGAAAATGATCATTTAAGGATTTTTAAAAAGACAACGTAATTACATGAAGTCTTAGGGTAATGGAATCTGGACATCAGTTTCTGTCACCTCCTGATCTAAAATTATTTTTATATATAAACACTATCCTAGATATCATGTTGTCTTCAGGATTGTAATAGAACACAGATGAGGCTTGAAATATTTGGTCCAATAAAATGAGAAAGGCTGAAAGGAAAGATTACCATTTGAGATTAGAGTAGCTATTTATTTGATATTTCACATATGGTGATGTTAAGTCTTGAGCTAGATTTCTGTTTTTCTCTCATCTGGTTTTATCTCATTTTTAATATCTTGGAAATTGCCATAGAAATGTACTTTTCTTTGCCCTAAATGTGTAATAACAGGGCACTATCACTAAATTAACTTTTTTCTTCAGGCTTGTTATCAGGAGCTATAATTTGATAGGTTTTAGTCACAATCCAGGTAGTACTGAATCAGTTGTTCGTACGATTTCTTCAGTCTGTCTGGAAAGTAGCACATCTGTTTTTAGCATTCTTAGCTGGTTCCAAATGTAAGCTTATTTTAAATGCACCTTAAAAACTGGGGCTGACTATGAGAAGTGGCATGGTGAAAGCATTTGAAGGACACAATGTGAAGCCAGGATCTGTAGGAATGTGGGGTTAATATCTCAGTGAGCCCAGACCAGAAGGGTCACCTGGGGGCTATTTGCCTATCAGGACTATTTGCCTTGACTACAATTAGAGGTAAAGGCAGGTTTCTGAAAAGGAAAGTCATTTATTTGACTTCACCAGATGTGCAGAAGTGAAAGATGTGATTAGGTCCAACATAAAAAAATCGGTGAAGTTGTCTCTGACCGATAACATACTATTACTACTACTACTCCTAATAATTTTAGTGGATCTCACTTGTTAAGTTCTTATATGCCATGCCAATGTTAAGTTCTTTACACATACCATTATTTTTAATCCTTACAGCACTCGATTTTTAAAATGAGGAAGCTGGGATACAGAGGCTTGAGTAACATGCTCAAGTCACACCACTGGCCGTGGCAGAGCCGGTCCTTGTAACCAGCCATTCTGACTGTAGAGCCCATTCTCTTAGCCTGCTTTACCACTACATGATACATACTGACTTTTCTGTTTTTAAAGCCACTTGGGGTTTTTACATGACATCTGTAACCTATAATCCTGTTAATGTCCAATCTGTCCAGTTCAGATCCATTGACTTTTTATCAGCAGCTGTATCTGTACCTACAGCCATGATGCTCAAATGTGTGGCTCTAAACGAGAAAATAAAATCTTTTTTTTTTATTTTTTGAGACAGAGTGTCGCTCGTGTGTACTGGGTTGGAGACAGAAGGGATATAGGGTGATTTGTGCCAGAGGTCATCAGGTAGTGATGAAAAGAAATCTTTGGTTTAGGAGGCTGATACTCTGTAGAGAAGGATTAAGATAAAAGATGGTTTGTGTTCATCTCAGCTAGTCTATGATTTCCTTCAAATCATTAAGTTATCCTAAATCTGTGTTATTTTCTAATGATGGATTTCTACTATGGAAAGCCTCTAGTTTCAACAATAAATTGAAACTACTGGTACTTCTTTGGCTGAGTAAAACTTAGTTCTTTAAGAAATTTGATCTATGTTCATCCGTAATATGAAGAAAAGAATATATGTGTTACTAGAGTGGATTTTCATAGTGAATAATAGTCTTCAAAAGTGAGGCACAAATGTACTGCTAGCAATAACTTATATAATTATAGGTTCTAAAAAGGTTTTAATAGATAATAGTGAGTTTTTTCTTTACATAATTGGAATAAGCATTGACCAAAAGAAAGAGAATCTCAGAGGTATAAGCTAACATAGTGGTAGTAGTAGTGACAGGAGGAGTGAAAAGGAAAAGAAAACTGGATTCGTTAGTATGTTTACACACGAGACAAAAAGGATGCTCTATAGTTGATGGAAGAAGAGACAAAAGTGTAACTATAGTATTTTAAATGAAGAAGGTAATCAATAGAGAAACCAAAGGTGTTATATAAATGTACGTTGTCTGTGTATATGTTGGTTGTATGTGTAGGGTGGGGATGCAAGCAAGCTAAATTCTAATCCATCATAGTAGGAAGCCAATAGAAAATGCTAAAAAAGTGATTTTTAAAAGAAGTGGTGTAATTATAGCACTCTATTTTATGACTTGATGCTGATCGCCAGAGTAACCCAAACCAAAAATCAACCCAAAGTGATTTTCTCTGAGAAGTAGGCACAGACTTGGGAAGGGGTGAGGTAGGAGGCTGCTGCTTTTCATTGTAAATTATTCTGTACTGTTTGAATAGAATCTTATGAACCATGCTTATATTTTACTTTGATAAGAATAAAATATTTTTAAAACAACGGTGATAGAAACAAAAAGTACTCAAAGTTCTATATTTTTAAAAAGGCAAGAAAAATATTTCTTCATGTACTCCATTGTACTTTTCTTTTCCCCCTTAAACAGAAGTCTTAATTTGGCATATAAGTAACTGCTCTTGGCTTTGTTTAGTCTCAAAAGTTCCCTTTGTTGGTAAGGTGAAGGTTTCCAGAGAAGACATTTTTCATAATCTATTTGGTTAATTAGGCGAGGTTTTTTGATGACTGAATAAACCTGACCAATGACCTGTGGACCATTTTGATTAATTTTCAATAGCAAATTACTGAAGTCCATAGATTTAAGTGATGGATGTAGTGACACGATGCCTCAAGGACTTCTTAAATTATTTTTTGTCTTTTGGTTACTGTTACCAGAATATACTTGTATTCTGTAGACCTGTTTCTTTGAAACAGATAATCACAGCAACCTTGACTGTCTGGAATCCTAAAGCTGACTAACCACTTAAGAAATCCTGTTACATTCTCCTTGGAGGTAGTGGTAATCTTAGCTCATTACATACATTTTAATATCAACATTTGTCTTAGTTTCCTTTACAGATGAATTTTGTTCACTTCTTAACATTGTCATTCCTGGATAGACTTGTTTTGGTCATATATATTATTCCTGAAAACTTTATTTGGCTGACCTTAAAGTTATCCTTAGTTTTCAGGAAATTTAGTCATTTCTCAGTTTAGCAGTCTGACAAGTTAGATGTAATTTATGCTTACAACTCGTTTACAATAAGGAGGTTGTTTTTAATTTGTATATTTTTATACTTCCTGAGTATGTAATCTTAGGCTTCATAATTTCTTTTGTGCCATTAACCATGTATAGATAATCAAACCTTCTTGGTGTAACATCCTTAAAGATTCTTATAAGATGCTGTTGTTTTGTAATATTTTTAAATGTGCTATCCTATTAGCACATTTATTATATATTACTAATATCCTATTAGTACACTTACTATAGTAAGATTAGCATTTACTATACAGTGACAGCTCTTCCATGACCTTTTACATCTGTTATCCCATTTAATCATCACAGCAAAACTGTGAGTAAGGCAGAGGACGAATTACCATCCCCATTTTGTAGATAAGAGAGGATGAGTGACTTGCACGCAGTCATACATTGAGTGGGTCAAGAATGGCAATTCGTGGGGTTTTCTTTTGTATCGTTGCCATTTATTGAATAGTTCATGCTTTCCCCTCTGATTTTTTTAAATAAACATTTTATTTAGAATACAGTAGTTTATGTTTACAGAAAAGTTGCACAGATAGTACAGAGAGTTCCTATATACCCCTCACTCAGTTTCCCCTAGAAAATTTGATTCTGACCTTGATTTCATGTTACTCTGCAGTAGGATTTAAATCTACGGCAGAAGGAGCTAAGAGTTTAATGAATCAAACAACAGAATGCAGGGAGTTAAGGGTTCATGCTTACAAACGATAAGGAAAGGTACTAGACTATATACAGCAGGACTTTCAACCCTTCCCTGGCCAGGCAGGCAGTAGAAACAAGATGTAAGACAATAGGGAGTCATGGGGACAGTGGTGAACCTGAAAACAGGTGCCTAGTGTCAAGGGGCAGCTACTCTTTAGTTCCTCTTTTTATTAAGCAGTTCAACTTCGGTGTTGCTTAAAGTTGCAGATTTTTAAGAGAAGTCAGCAGTTTGAATTTGTAATGGGAAATTTGTTAATTTTCAAGACACTCTTTTTGCTAAACAAAACATTTGACTCCCAGAGTCAAGAGCTGGGTATTCCTGACATTAAATGTTAATATTACTGTTCCCCTGTTAAGGCATGTGGGGGCAGCCAGGGCTAAACTTATCTTTCCATTTACCTAGAGTGGTCTCTACTGGAAAGGAAATCAGGAAAAGAGTGCTCCAGGGACAGGGACTGTTACAAGCAGTAAAAGTGGGACTTTTTGCATCCAGGAAGCCCCTTTCTAGTTGGTGCTTTCTGTTTTTCCAATAGACAAACCTTTTTGCAGTCACAAAGTGTGTTCCTATTGTTTTCTATGACAGTTCCTTATTTAATTTCTGTAAGAGAACATATAACCAGCCAGGCGTGGTGGCTCACGCCTATAATCCCAGCACTTTGGGAGGCCGAGGCAGGTGGATCACGAGGCCAGGAGTTTAAGACCAGCCTGGCCAAGATGGTGAAACCCCCTCTCTACTAAAAATACAAAAATTAGCTGGGCGCGGTGGCATGCACCTGTAATCCCAGCTACTCGGGAGGCTGAGGCAGGAGAATCACTGGAACCGGGGTGGCAAAGGTTAAAGTGAGCGGAGATCGTGCCACTGCACTCCAGCCTGGGTGATAGAGTGAGACTCTATCTCAAAAAAACAAAAAACAAAACCCATATAACCATAATTTATGAATATTTTCACACTTGATTTTTTTGCTAATGAATATCACTCAAATGTTATGTTCGTTTGTTTATTTATTTCTTATTTTTTGAGATAGAGTCTTGCTCTGTTGCCCAGACTGGAGTACAGTGGCACGATCTCAGCTGCCTCCCAAGTAGCTGGGATTACAGCCACCTGCCACCAGGCCCAGCTAATTTTTCGTATTTTTAGTAGAGATGGGGGTTTCACCATGTTGGCCAGGCTCGTCTTGAACTCCTGACCTCAAGTGACCTGCCCTCCTCAGCCTCCCAAAGTGCTGGGATTACAGGCATGAGCCACAGCACTCTGCCCTCAAATTTTATATTTAATACTGTTTTAGATCTAAAGCAAAGTAAATGCAACCCTTATACTTTCTGGTTATTGGTGTAGTTTTTGTGATAACACATTTCATTTCTTAAATAATTTTTATGTCTTAACTTCTGTAATATGAGGGAATATTTTATAGTGATTATGGTTTTAAATATATTTATAGGAATTCTCTAGTTTTAACTTCTGAAGGAGTTCACAGACATAACCTTCTGTAGTTTATTTGATTGGAAAATCTTCATATTTAATTTGAATCAGAGCACTTCATGATTTAGTTGTAGTTCTCTTGTGTTATATTTCTTCGTTCATTTATTCAGCATCTATTATTTCCTTGGCATTGAGGATTCAACAGAGAACAAAAAACAGACTGAAATCTCTGCCTTCATGGAGTTTATCTTTTAGTATGGGAAGACAGATAGACGATGAAGAAAATAAATAAGTGAATCATATATTAGAAAGTATAATGCTGTGGATAAATGCCATGGAATAGGAAGTATTAGAGGTGGAGTAGTTTGCAATTGTAAAAAGGAGGGTCAAGAAGGCCTCACTAAGAAGGCGACATTTGGACAAACACCTGAAAAGGGATAGCCACTTGTATCATCTATTGGCAGAGGTTATAGCAAAAACAAAGGTCCCGAGGTGAGAAGTGCCAGGTGTTTTCAAAGAGCAAGGATGCCCATGTGGCTGGAGCACAGCAGGCAAGGAGAACAGCCGAGGTCAAACAGAGCCTGTAGGGCCTTGTAGACCATGATAAGGACACATACACAAAACACACACGCCAACATCTGTCTATGATACAGTTTCAGAGCTGTTTCTCAGCTAGTCAAGTAGAAGATGCCAGTGATTGGGGATTATTTTTCATTATTAAAGTATTTTGTGCCTGTTGAAGATAAGGCTAAGGAGAAGATGAGGAGATACGTTGACTGTTTCAGGAGGGATTCAGATCAGTTAAATATTGGAATGTGACTCCAGATTATCTGGTTTCCAATATACAGTTAGACCTTTCTGTGTATTTTCATATCATGTTACTGATATCTTTATTATAGCATTCATGTTATTGTTTAGTTTGTATTGAAAATAAGTCCCAAAAGATTAGTTAATTCACGTATTCATTTTTCAGCAAAAATTTATTGGGTGATGTTGTGTTCTAGGCACTGGGTTAGGCTTTGGAGTAAGCAGTGATATACACTTAAGGATGTAGCCAATATTCTGGTGATGTATTCTAGTACAATGACAGTCACACAGATCTGCTTGGAGGTAGCATAGAGTAACCTCCTCCAGTCTATTTTGTGTGTGTCTAAAAGCAATTTAGGTAGTGCTATGCACTGAATGTTTGTGTCTCTTCCAAATCCCTATGTTGAAGCCCTAAGCTCCAATGTGATGGTATTTGGAGGTGGGGCCTTTGAGAGGTAACTAAGTTTAGATGAGGTCATGAGGGTGGGGTCCTTATAATGGGATTAGTACCCTTATAAGAAGAAATTAGAGAATTCCTCCCTTGCTGCTGTCTCAGGCCCCGCCATGCAAGGATACAGCAAGAAGGAAGCAAAGTTTGCAAGCTAAGAAATGTCTTGTTTAAGCTACCCAGTCCATGATATTTTGTTATAGTAACCCATGCTGACCAAGACAGGTGGATCAACTGGGGAGGGAAGGGACAACCATCTAACTTTCCTTTCCCCCATATTTATTGTCTCCTTTTAGTCTCATGTGACAGAATCTAAATCAGATGGTGATGAATAGCTTCAGGCATGTTTGGATCCAGCTTTTAAAAATAGTTTATCAGGAATCTGTTTTTCTTTGTTTTTTAATCCTACTCACTTTTTTACTGTTTCGTTTTTAGATATCCTCTTTCCAAGTGATGGCAAAGCTGTGCCCAACAGCAATAGCTTACCTTCTTTCAGCATGAAACTCCAGCAAAAGGAACGTGCTTCTTTCCCAGGAGCTTAGAGAAAAGTTTTAAGGCTGATAATTCTTGTCACCAGTGGGACTAGCTTGGGCTATGTGCTTGATGAATATTTATTCTGTCTAGGGGAATGAATACATTGCATGAGCATTCCTGAGTTACCTGTCAGTTCCTGAAGTTTGGAAATGGAGGTGATCATATGAACCAAAATGGGAGAGTCCCCTAAATAAAAACTGGGTGCTATTATTCAGAGAAGGGGCAATGGATGCTGGGCAGGAAAAAAACAAGTGAGCACTGCATTTGGGATAGACTGGATAGACAATTTAAACAGTTATGTACTTAGACCTCCCCGCCCTTTTTTCTAGCATTTTGTGTTCAAGATTTATCTTACTAGATGGAATTAAGAATTTTCAACTAGGTCTATTCTCTCATTGGTTTTGAAAAGGCATGAGTTAATAGATTGCTTTCAATACTGTAATACCATGGCTTTCACTACTGTTTACTTTGGGAATCTTTGGTAACAGTCGTAAGAATGAATGAACGTGCAATCTAGTTACATAGTGATGTGCCTGCTCCTTCCTTGCCATGTAGGGAGGATGGGGCTAAATATATTTGTATTCAGACTGGCTCCCTTATGAAGTTGGCCCTTTCGTAGATTTATTATGAAGTTGGAAAGCCACTAAACACACACACACACACACACACACACACACACACACACACCAGTTTTGAAGTGTGAGGACTTTGTCCTCTAGCCTATTTTCAAAGTGGTTGAACTATTGTTCCCTTAGCTGTAACCAAGCATTTGAACTGTCAGGCAAAAGGTTTCTTTAAATTTGCAGAAAGCAATGAGTTACAGCGTGGGTAAACACAGATTGGAAGTGTTTCTACAACTATAACCATACAGATCACTAAATCTTCCATAATTAATGTTTGCTTTGCTTTTTCTTTTTGCTGCTGAGTAAGCATGAGATTAAGGTTTTAGCTTTATCCAGTACTGCTTAGTTATTTGTCTTTTTTTCTATTGCCATTTAACCATTAAGCATAGGATGTTCCCTTGAGTTGTTTTTTGTATTTGATTGAACTTTTCTGCTAAACTGCTTGAGCTGTTTCTGTACCAATAGAGCCTGTGGACTGAAGCTCATTACTGTATGACTTTTATAAGGAGCACAGTGCAGCCACAATTAAAGATATATTCTACCTGAACAATGGGCAAGAATATCTCTTGATGTTTAATTTTTCCTTTTGTAAAGATAATTTTTATTTTCTTAATTATGAAGATATGTTTATCATAAAGAATTTAGAAAATGTTATGGTTTTCCAAAGTCATCTATAATTTTATTACCTGGAGATAATCAGTGTTAGCATTTTGGTATCTTTCCTTTCAGATCTTTCTTGTGTGTGTATATACACACACTCATACCTACACACATTTTGTTATTGTCGTTGTTTTAATGAAAATGGGACCATATAATAAGCTGTTATATCATATTTGTTTCATTTATGGCATTAAGTATCTCCCACAAGATCACAGCAGTCAGTTTTGTAAAGGTGTTTAGTTTACTAACTAGTCTCATTGTTAGATCACTAGGTTATGTCTAGTTTTTCACTCTTATAAACAAGGCTGCAGTTTACATCTTTGTGCATATCAGTGGTTATTTCCTTGGTATAAATGCCTCAATTTCCTAGGTCATAACATATGTACTTTTTTCTTTTTTTAGATTTTTATGGATGTATAATAATTATGCATTTTTAGGAAGGTATGCACATTTTAAGGCTTTTGATGGTTATTGGCAAAGTGCCCTCAGAAATATGCCAATTTAAGCTTTCCACAAGACTCTCTATGCTGTCCATTGCTTCACAGCATTGTCAATATTGCTGATTTAATAAGAAGAAAAATTTAATGAATACTTTCTAATTTCTTAAATAAGGTGTGTTTTCTCATGTTTTTCGCATTTGTATATATTAATGTTTTGTGAAATGCTGAGCTCGGCTTTCTTTTCTATTGGAGTTTTAATCTTATTAATTTGTACAAGCTTTTCATGTATTTATGATAGTAATTTTTTTTCTGTTTGTGATTTGATACTGATTGACTTGATTGATACTTTTATAGCATAAATGCTTTTTTCTTTTTACAGTCAACTCTATCTTTTCCTTAATTGGTTTGTTTTGAAATGTTTATGGAAGACATTATGTCATGCATTGTGTTGAGAGCCTGATAGTCATTATCTCCTTCATTCCACTGTGCAACCGTGTAAGTCAGATATTGTCATCATCCCCATTTTACGGTTGAATAAACTGACTCTACAAACAGCAAATTGGGAATCAAAACCATGTAGCCTAACTCAGAGCTGGCTCCCTTGAACATTTATTTAATTCTTCTCTTGCTTGATTTTGCTCTTGGTGTCGTATTTAGGCCTTCTACCTCTAAAGATTTTGTAACCATTCACCTGTATTTTCTTTCAGTATAATTATGGTTTAATGTTTACCTAATATTTAAATGTTTTATCTCATGATCTCTGGGATCTCTTTTGTTCTGTCATCTGCAGAAACAGAATAACTGCTTGTTGCTTTTTATTCACGACTCTTTCTTTGTTTTCAGAGCTGCTGCTAAATTCCTTTCTTCCTTTTTTCCCATATTAATGCTAGTATAAGTAAGTTCAACAGACATTTTCTGGACATGTTCTTCGTGCAAGAATCTCTGCTAGGCATTGTAGGAATACAAAAGTGAGTAAGACAGATTCTGCCTCCCCAGAAACTTGTGATGTAATGACAAGAAAGAGAAGCATTCATAAAGAGCTTTAGGGGGAACTATGGTAAGTCCCGTAAGAGATACACATAATATAGTGGGAAAAGGGGGAGGTAGAAAATAATATGAATTGGGAAATAATTAAGGAAGGATTTGTGAGGAAGTGAAATTTAAACCAGATCTTGAAGGGTGGGAAAGACTCAGACTCTAAAACTGGGATAATAATAGCACCATCTTATAGGACTGTCATAAAGATCAAGTGAGTTCATACATGTGAAGCGTGTGAGACACTACCTGGCACGCAGTCAAGACCTAAGTCAATGTTAAGCACTGTTTTCATGATCACAACTTGAACAAAAGTTAGAAAAGTGCTGACTGTAGAATAAGGCCTACCCTGTAGATTTTTACTTACGAAGCAGAATATCCCTTTGATTTTTTTGTGTTAGTAGTTGCTGAATTGTACATTTCACTGTTTTCACAAAGTTATCCACGTTGCATCTCAAGGAGGGCAGGATATTTCTGAAGGAAAATAAATTTAATTAACTTGGAGCCAGTTTTATTAACTTTTATATATTATGCTTTTATTTTGAAAATTGTTCATTGGCTACTAATTAACCTTAGAAAGAGGTTTAAGAGAGTCTGAGAGCCTTAGTTAAAGATTGTAATCACAGTTAATTTTAAATATCTTCAAACAGTGATATATATGTTATGGGTATGCCTTTTATTACTCTTGGTAACTTAATAGAGTAATTCCAGCTTAATTTAGATTCTAAAAAGAGTTTTAAAAAATTATATTTGATACTTTTGCTGTTTTGGGGACTTGTAGGTTTCTTTTGGTTGCTGGTAGGACCCTGCCAGGGAACAACAGTCAACATGAGAGACTAGGAAGCAGGAAGCTTGGAGTCTACAATAGAATTTTAAGAGCAGCACTATATAGCATAATGGAGTGCCACTTGAAATGAAATAAATGTGTTATAATTATTATTATAATTCAAAGCAGCTAAGAGTTACTTACTTCTGTAATATACCTAAAATGTTAGTTTCCTATTCAGAGCAGCATTTTCAAGGATGCCATTCTTGGTTTCCTGGTGCCAAGTATTATTTTCAATTAAAATTGCCATGGTTTACTACAACCTAAGGGCATGAGATAAGGTGTTTTGTGATTATGGTTGCTATACAGTTTACTTATCATAAATTTAATATCACAAAGGATTATCATTTCAAAAGAATTTTGTTACTCTCTATATTTCTCTTTGGATTGCAGGTTCCACTGTGTCAGCCCCTGTAGCCTGAATTAAGTGAAGAATATTTTTCTCTCTTATCAGTCTATAATGTTGAGAGTCAATTAGCTATTGGTAATGTTCACTGGCTTCTATTTAGGGAGAGTATTTTTATATTTTATTTGTTTTTTTCTAAATGCTTTTTCCCTCTAGCAAAGAGATGCATCAAATTCATCACAACAAATCCATCTACAAAGAGAATGCTTGCTCACCAGGAAAGTTAATCTCTTGTAGCTGGTAGAAAGATTGTTTCATGGGCCCCCAGGGTGTATTAGAGCAAGTAAGAAGTTCCCAAGCTTCTACAAAGCCTCATGATAACAAACAAGAGTAGTTCTTTTTGCATAGCACTATTGATACTTGACATGAAGTAAACAGTAAGTGAGGGATTGATGAGTTGAGTTCCCTATTGCCAACAGCTTGCTTGAGAGTGGTTCACCAGCCATCTCAAAAGGCCTTTGGACAAACAGAGTAGATGTTAGTTAAATTTGCTAGGATATATCTTATGCTTTTCTAATAAATGGACCCTAAAATACAGTAGATATAAGCAAGATAGAAATTTTATTCTTTCTCATGTAAACATCTCCATCAGTGGTCTAGAGCTGGCAATGCAATTTCTTGGTATGAGGGTTCCAGTTACTGTTGTTCTGCTGTCTATACTATATCCATTTTGTGGTCCCAAATAGCTGTTTTAGCTCTTGAAATTATTTCCTGATTCCAGAGATCAAAGATAGAAACAGAAAGGAACAGATGGGTAGAGTATGTTCCCTTTAAGGTGATGACCCAGAAATTGTAATTTCACTACATCTCCCACCCTCCCATTGGCAAGATCTCACTTCCAGGACCACATCTAGTTGCAAGGACTGGTGGGAAATGTGGTCTTTTTCCCTAGGTAACCATGTGCCAAGCTAAACGGGTGGTTATGTTACTAAATGATGTAAGGAAAATTGAATATTTGGGCACAAGAAACAATTGCCAATACAATGGCCTTTACCACTAGTTATAGTACGGAAAGTCAGTGACATAAATTACATTTTTAAATGGGATATTTTTCTAGGAGTAGGTTACGTTATCTAGTTAATTTTGTAGTCTCTGAAAGGCATTTGTTGTATTAGGCAATGCTGATGAAACTGGCTACATCATCATCCTTGCTTGGATTAACTGTTGTATGTGCTTGCTCAGATTAACTGTTCTGTGTGTCATTGTTATGCAGATATGAAGCCAAGAACATGCAGCCTGTTATATGTTCAGGCCACTTTTGAATGAAGAAATGAAAGCTAGTACAACTTTGTTCTAAAAGGTGTTTCTTTATAACTGTTAAGTAGTTTCCATCATCCTAGTAGCCAAAATGTAAGAAAGATGGAAGATTTCATAAGGGTTCCAAAGTTTAGGCATGTTCTTATTTTAATCCTGTTAAATGTTAGTTTTCATTTCTTTTTTTAAAAAATTTTATTATTATTATACTTTAAGTTTTAGGGTACATGTGCACAACGTGCAGGTCTGTTACATATGTATACATGTGCCATGTTGGTGTGCTGCACCCATTAACTCGCCATTTAGCATTAGGTATATCTCCTAATGCTATCCCTCCCCAATCCCCCACCCCACAACAGTCCCTGGTGTGTGATGTTCCCCTTCCTGTGTCCATGTGTTCTCATTGTTCAATTCCCACCTATGAGTGAGAACATGCGATGTTTGGTTTTTTTGTCCTTGCGATAGTTTGCTGAGAATGATGGTTTCCAGCTTCATCCACGTCCCTACAAAGGACATGAACTCATCATTTTTTTATGGCTGCATAGTATTCCATGGTATATATGTGCCACATTTTCATAATCCGGTCTATTGTTGTTGGACATTTAGGTTGGTTCCAAGTCTTTCCTATTGTGAATAGTGCCGATATAAACATACGTGTGCATGTGTCTTTATAGCAGCATGATTTATAATCCTTTGGGTATATACCCAGGAATGGGATGGCTGGGTCAAATGGTATTTCTAGTTCTAGATCCCTGAGGAATCGCCACACTGACTTCCACAATGGTTGAACTAGTTTACAGGCTCACCAACAGTGTAAAAGTGTTCCTATTTCTCCACATCCTCTCCAGCATCTGTTGTTTCCTGACTTTTTAATGATCGCCATTCTAACTGGGGTGTGATGGTATCTCATTGTGGTTTTGATTTGCATTCTCTGATGGCCAGTGGCGATGAGCATTTTTTCATGTGTTTTTGGCTGCATTAATGTCTTCTTTTGAAAAGTGTCTGTTCATATCCTTGGCCCACTTTTTGATGGGGTTGTTTGTTTTTTTCTTGTAAATTTGTTTGAGTTCATTGTAGATTCTGGATATTAGCCCTTTGTCAGATGAGTAGGTTGCAAAAATTTTCTCCCATTCTGTAGGTTGCCTGTTGACTATGATGGTAGTTTCTTTTGCTGTGCAGAAGCTCTTTAGTTTAATGAGATCCCATTGGTCAATTTTGGCTTTTGTTGCCATTGCTTTCAATGTTTTAGACATGAAGTCCTTGCCCATGCCTATGTCCTGAATGGTATTGCCTAGGTTTTCTTCTAGGGTTTTTATGGTTTTAGGTCTAACATTTAAGTCTTTAATCCATCTTGAATTCATTTTTGTGTAAGGTGTAAGGAAGGGATCCAGTTTCAGCGTTCTGCATATGGCTAGCCAGTTTTCCCAACACCATTTATTAAATAGGGAATCCTTTCCCCATTGCTTGTTTTTGTCAGGTTTGTCAAAGATCAGATAGTTGTAGATATGTGGCATTATTTCTGAGGGCTCTGTCCTGTTCCATTGGTCTATATCTCTGTTTCGGTACCAGTACCACGCTGTTTTGGTTACTGTAGCCTTGTAGTATAGTTTGAAGTCAGGTAGCTTGATGCCTCCAGCTTTGTTCTTTTGGCTTAGGATTGACTTGGCAGTGTGGGCTCTTTTTTGGTTCCATATGAACTTTAAAGTAGTTTTTTCCAATTCTGTGAAGAAAGTCATTGGTAGCTTGATGGGGATGGCATTGAATCTATAAATTACCTTGGGCAGTATGGCCATTTTCACGATATTGATTCTTCCTACCCGTGAGCATGGGATGTACTTCCATTTGTTTGTATCCTCTTTTATTTCATTGAGCAGTGGTTTGTAGTTCTCCTTAAAGAGGTCCTTCACATGCCTTGTAAGTTGGATTCCTAGGTATTTTATTCTCTTTGAAGCAATTGTGAATGGGAGTTCACTCATGATTTGGCTCTCTGTCTGTTATTGGTGTATAAGAATGCTTGTGATTTTTGCACATTGATTTTGTATCCTGAGACTTTGCTGAAGTTGCTTATCAGCTTGAGGAGATTTTGGGCCGAGACGATGGGGTTTTCTAGATATTCAATCATGTCATCTGCAAACAGGGACAATTTGACTTCCTCTTTTCCTAATTGAATGCCCTTTATTTCCTTCTCCTGCCTGATTGCCCTGGCCAGAACTTCCAACACTATGTTGAATAGGAGTGGTGAGAGAGGGCATCCCTGTCTTGTGCCCGTTTTCAAAGGGAATGCTTCCAGTTTTTGCCCATTCAGTATGATATTGGCTGTGGGTTTGTTATAGATAGCTCTTATCATTTTGAGATACATCCCATCAATACCTAATTTATTGAGAGTTGTTAGCATGAAGGGTTGTTGAATTTTGTCAAAGGCCTTTTCTGCATCTATTGAGATAATCATGTGGTTTTTGTCTTTGGTTCTGTTTATATGTTGGATTACATTTATTGATTTGTGTATGTTGAACCAGCCTTGCATCCCAGGGATGAAGCCCACTTGATCAAGGTGGATAAGCTTTTTGATGTGCTGCTGGATTCGGTTTGCAGGATTTTATTGAGGATTTTTGCATCGATGTTCATCAAGGATATTGGTCTAAAATTCTCTTTTTTGGTTGTGTCTCTGCCAGGCTTTGGTATCAGGATGATGCTGGCCTCATAACATGAGTTAGGGAGGATTCCCTCTTTTTCTATTGATTTTCTATTGATTTCAGAAGGAATGGTACCAGCTCCTCTTTGTACCTCTGGTGGAATTCGGCTGTGAATCCATCTGGTCCTCGACTTTTTTTGGCTGGTAAGCTATTAATTATTGCCTCAATTTCAGAGCCTGTTATTGGTCTATTCAGAGATTCAACTTCTTCCTGGTTTAGTCTTGGGAGCATGTATTTGTCGAGGAGTTTATCCATTTCTTCTAGATTTTTCTAGTTTACTTGCGTAGAGGTGTTTATAGTATTCTCTGATGGTAGTTTGTATTTCTGTGGGATTGGTGGTGATATCCCCTTTGTCATTTTTTATTGCGTCTATTTGATTCTTCTCTCTTTTCTTCTTTATTAGTCTTGCTAGCGGTCTGATCAATTTTGCTGATCTTTTCAAAAAACCAGCTCCTGGATTCATTAGTTTTTTGAAGGGTTTTTTGTGTCTCTGTTTCCTTCAGTTCTACTCTGATCTTAGTTATACCTCACCTTCTTCTAGCTTTTGAATGTGTTTGCTCTTGCTTTTCTAGTTCTTTTAATTGTGATGTTAGGGTGTCAATTTTAGATCTTTCCTGCTTTCTCTTGTGGGCATTTAGTGCTATAAATTTCCCTCTACACACTGCTTTGAATGTGTCCCAGAGATTCTGGTATGTTGTGTCTTTTTTCTCTTTGGTTTCAAAGAACATCTTTATTTCTGCCTTCATTTCATTATTTACCCAGTAGTCATTCAGGAGCAGCTTGCTCAGTTTCCATGTAGCTGAGCGGTTTTGAGTGAGTTTCTTAATCCTGAGTTCTAGTTTGATTGCACTGTGGTCTGAGAGACAGTTTATTATAATTTCTGTTCTTTTACTTTTGCTGAGGAGTGCTTTACTTCCAATTATGTGGTCAATTTTGGAGTAGGTGTGGTGTGGTGCTGAAAAGAATTTATATTCTGTTGATTTGGAGTGGAGAGTTCTGTAGATATCTATTAGGTCCGCTTGGTGCAGAGCTGCGTTCAATTCCTGGATATCCTTGTTAACTTTCTGTCTCGTTGTTCTGTCTAATGTTGACAGTGGGGTGTTAAAGTCTCCCATTATTATTGTGTGGGAGTCTAAGTCTCTTTGTAGGTCACTAAGGACTTGCTTTATGAATCTGGATGCTCCTGTATTGGGTCCATATATATTTAGGACGGTTAGCTCTTCTTGTTGAATTGATCCCTTTACCATTATGTAATGGCCTTCTTTGTCTCTTTTGATCTTTGTTGGTTTAAAGTCTGTTTTATCAGAGACTAGGATTGCAACCCCTGCCTTTTTTTGTTTTCCATTTGCTTGGTAGATCTTCCTCCATTCCTTTATTTTGAGCCTATGTGTGTCTCTGCACATGAGATGTGGTTCCTGAATACAGCACACTGATGGGTCTTGACTCTTTATCCAATTTGCCAGTCTGTGTCTTTTAATTGGAGCATTTAGTCCATTTACATTTAAAGTTAATATTGTTATATGTGAATTTGATCCTGTCATTATGATGTTAGCTGGTTATTTTGCTCATTAGTTGATGCAGTTTCTTCATGGCATCAATGGTCTTTACAATTTGGCATGATTTTGCAGTGGCTGGTACCGGTTGTTCCTTTCATCTTTAGTGCTTCCTTCAGGAGCTCTTTTAGGACTGGCCTGGTGGTGACAAAATCTCTCAGCATTTGCTTGTCTGTAAAGTATTTTATTTCTCCTTCACTTAATGAAGGTTAGTTTGGCTGGATATGAGATTCTGGGTTGAAAATTCTTTCTTTTAAGAATGTTGAATATTGGTCCCCACTCTCTTCTGGCTTGTAGAGTTTCTGCCGAGAGATCAGCTGTTAGTCTGATGGGCTTCCCTTTGTGGGTAACCCAACCTTTCTCTCTGGCTGCCCTTAACATTTTTTCCTTCATTTCAACTTTGGTGAATCTGACAATTATGTGTCTTGGAGTTGCTCTTCTCGAGGAGTATCTTTGTGGTGTTTTCTGTATTTCCTGAATTTGAATGTTGGCCCACCTTGCTAGATTGGGGAAGTTCTCCTGGTTAATATCCTGCAGAGTGTTTTCCAACATGGTTCCATTCTCCCCATCACTTTCAGGCACACCAATCGGATGTAGATTTGCTCTTTTCACAGAGTCCCATGTTTCTTAGAGGCTTTGTTCCTTTCTTTTTATTCTTTTTTCTCTAAACTTCTCTTCTCACTTCATTTCATTCATTTGATCTTCCATCACTGATACCCTGTCTTCCAGTTGATCGCATCGGCTACTGAGGCTTTCTGCGTTCATCACGTAGCTCTTGTGCCTTGGTTTTCAGCTCTATCAGGTCCTTTAAGGACTTCTCTCCATTGGTTATTCTAGTTATCCATTCGTCTAATTTTTTTTCAAAGCTTTTAACTTCTTTGCCATTGGTTTGAATTTCCTCCTGTAGCTCGGAGTAGTTTGATAGTCTGAAGGCTTCTTCTCTCAACTCGTCAAAGTCATTCTCCGTCCAGCTTTGTTCCATTGCTGGTGAGGAGCTGCGTTCCTTTGGAGGAGGAGAGGCGCTCTGATTTTTAGAGTTTCCAGTTTTTCTGCTCTGTTTTTTTCCCATCTTTGTGGTTTTATCTACCTTTGGCCTTTGATGATGGTGATGTACAGATGGGTTTTTGGTGTGGATGTCCTTTCTGTTTGTTAGTTTTCCTTCTAGCAGACAGGACCCTCAGCGGCAGGTCTATTGGAGTTTGCTAGAGGTCCACTCCAGACCCTGTTTGCCTGGGTATCATCAGTGGTGGCTGCAGAACAGCGGATATTGGTGAACCGCAGATGTTGCTGCCTGACCGTTCCTCTGGAAGTTTTGTCTCAGAGGAGTACCCGGCCGTGTGAGGTGTCAGTCTGCCCCTACCGAGGGGTGCCTCCCAGTTAGGCTACTCGGGGGTCAGGGACCCACTTGAGGAGGCCATCTGCCTGTTCTCAGATCTCAAGCTGCATGCTGGGAGAACCACTACTCTCTTTAAAGCTGTCAGAGAGGGACATTTAAGTCTGCAGAGGTTACTGTTGTCTTTTCATTTGTCTGTGCCCTGCCCCCAGAGGTGGAGCCTACAGAGGCAGGTAGGCCTCCTGGAGCTGTGGTGGGCTCCACCCATTTCTAGCTTCCCATCCACTTTGTTACCCTAATCAAACAACTAACCCGAAAATGGCGGGCGCCCCTCCCCCAGCCTTGCTGCCGCCTTGCAGTTTGATCTCGGACTGCTGTGCTAGAAATGAGCGAGACTCTGTGGGCATAGGACCCTCTGAGCCAGGTGCAGGATATAATCTCCTGGTGTGCCATTTTTTAAGCCCATCGGAAAAGTGCAGTATTAGGGTGGGAGTGACCTGCTTTTCCAGGTGCCGTCTGTCACCGCTTTCTTTGACTAGGAAAGGGAATTCCCTGACCCCTTTCGCTTCCCGGGTGAGGCGATGCCTCAGCTCGCACACGGTGCGCTGCACCCACTGTCCTGCACCTACTGTCTGGCACTCCCCACTGAGATGAACCCGGTACCTCAGTTGGAAATGCAGAAATCACCCGTTTTCTGCGTTGCTCACGCTGGGAGCTGTAGACCGGAGCTGTTCCTATTCGACCATCTTAGCTCCTCTCCCAGTCCTCCTTTTCATTTCTTATTGTTTTTTATTTTTACTTTTTTGCTCAATTTACTTTGAGTTACAAAACAAACAAACAAACAAACAAATAAATAAACCTTAATACCCTCTCCCTTCTCCTAACCCACTCCTTGGCCCTCTCTCCTCCAGATTCTGCATGGTCTTTACTTCCTCCAGGATGCTTTCTTTACCTGATACCTCAATTGTGGATTGGGTGCCCCAAGCATGTATTACTGTAACACCAGGGATGCTATTTACTTTCTTCAACTAACTTTCTGTTTTATCATTGTCTGCTTATATGATTCTATCCCCCACTAGACTCTAAGCTTTATAAGGGGATGACCTATGTTGTTTATTCACCAATGTATCTCTTCTATCTGGCACTCAGTGCCTGAACACACATTTGTTAAAGAAATGTAAAAATGAATGGGTGAAGAAAAGGAAGAGGAAGAAGGAAAAGCTAACAAAAAGGGAACAGGAAACAGATAAAGAAGAAGGAAGTACATTTGATTTCATGATGTCTACCTGTTTAAAACCTGTTTCTCTTTCTTTTTTTTCTTTCTTTTTTTTGTTTTTTTGAGATTGTTGTCACTCTGTTTCCCAGGCTGGAGTGCAGTGGCACAATCTCAGCTGACTGCAACCTTTGCCTCCCGGGTTCAAGTGATTCTCCTGCCTCAGCATACCGAATAGCTGGGATTACAGGCAACCACCACCACACCCAGCTGATTTTTGTATTTTTAGTAGAGATGGGATTTCACCATGTGGGCAGGCTGGTCTAGAACTCCTGAACTCAGGTGATTCACCCGCCTTGGACTCCCAAAGTGCTGGGATTACAGGCGTGAGCCACTGCACCCATCCAAAACCTGTTTCTGTCTGACCCACCCAACTGTCAGTTTTCTCACAGTGCAGTCAGAACAGTGGTCTAGAAGGCTTTTTCTCTCAGCTGCCATTTGTTTAGCATGGTAGTTATTCCTTTCTCTCTATTAGGTCCCTTCTCTAAGCTCATAGTGGAAAGCAGAGGCAATTTAGGGTGTGGTGAAAGTGAGAGTGTTTCTGTGTTGGCTAAGTTGTCTGGCCAAGGTAACAGTTTCATTTCCTCCCCAAGGTATCTCATCAGTTCACTCCCAAAGAGCTCTAAGAGGCTTAAGGAGGGTTTCAGTTATGTGTTTCAACTATGTATTATATTCTACCAGTTCACAAAAATAAATTTCCTTTGCGTGTTGTCTGTATTACTAACTTAAAAGTCTATCCAGTGTTTTTAGACTTGGCAAAATATGTTTTACTTATACTTTAATTTGCAGACTTTTGAAAGAAGTTGTTTGTAGGTAGACTATAATGTATCTGGTTTGACTGTTATTTAATTGAAATCTAAGTATTCAATGACACATTTTTATCATGGTACATTCCATTATTATCTTCAACATTGAGAACACTTTCTCAATTGAATGAGACTGTTTTGTAAAATAAAGTAAAAAACATCATTTGAATAGATAGAAAATAATAGAAAATGGACAACTATGTGGCAAGTAGAAAGGTGTGAAGAATGGAATGGGAGAAGAACCATCTCAATGGTTATAAATTCACAGTCTTGGGTTTAGAGCCTTAATGAATAATTAAGGAAGTCAGGGACTAGGAAGATATAAAGATTCCTTATGTGTTATGGGATTGTAAAGCTAGAACCAGGGACCTTTGGAATCCTCTTGTTCAGTGTTCCAATTTTATAGATGAGGAGAGAGCCTAAGTGGTATATCCAGGGTCACTGAAAGTGGCAGTTGTCTTATCTGCTAGTGTGCTTTTCCATTTTTGAAAGTGTCATGGCTTATAGTCATGAGGTCCAATAAATTATTCATGGAGACAATTTTAAAGATGCCAAAGTGTCCTAAATTAGTCATTGATCTTTGTGCTTTAAATCTTTCCTGAGAAAAGATAAGGCATAAATAAACTAATAACAGATATAAATCTGATTCATGGTAATATTTCAATTAGGAGTTTCAATTTTCAATTAGGAACTAATTTCAGTCTATAATGAATGCTAAAGAAATGAAAAAATTTCAGAAGTAGTTATATGAACTCATTGAATTACTTGCAGATTAAAATAATTTTTAGCCTCGTTCCATGTACAAATAAAATTTTAAATTTAGTAGGATTTTTTGTTATATTTTAATTATTTGGAAAACACTACAATTTGTCTCAAGTGAATTTGAACATCCAATTTCCTAGTCCCTGAAAACAGGAAATTCAAAAATTTAAACCAAGCTAAAAGATATCACATTACATGGCTTTGTTTTAAGAAATAAAACTTATTTCTGTATTCATATTTGCTTTTTAATTAAGTAGAGAAGTTATTAACTCTAAAAGTGATTTGAAGTTTTTCTATTTGTTAGGGTACCTTATTAGTTCTGTATTTCAATTCAGACTCCTGTGGAATTCTATGGGGATTGTTAAAGTATGCAGCCATTGTTGGGGGAGAAAAATTTTGTCTGTAGTCAGCAGAATCTGAAACCCCAGAGTAAACTGAAATTAGAGCTGAGTAAGACTTTCTATAGTCAATATGGAGCTGTGGTCTGTCACAAACATGCAAAACAGTCATCTGTACTGTACGGCATAGGCAGAACATTTATATGGATGACATGAATCGTTCTCATAAACAAAAACATCCCATGCTAACTATACTGAATAAATGTCATTTCTTTTGACTGAAGACAAGGGGTGAGGTGTGGGTATGAAGACTTACTGCTTCATATTAGCAGATGTTTCCCACTTTGTCGTGAATTTACTGTTGCACCTTCCCCCACTCCAGGACTCTAACAAATGAGGAAATAAGCCAATTTCAGATTTCATTAATGTAAGTCTCATTCCATTCTTCCCTGTGCCCAATTTAATCATTTTATTGAAGTGGTTGATTGATTAGACCAGCATTTTTGGAGCATTTTAAGGTGTACTTGGCACTATAATAGGAGCTAAATGCACAAAGATGACTAACATTTTGGGATATTATTTATTTTACTATTTTCAGCTTCTGTTGTTGCTACTGATACATCTGCAGCACTTTAATGTCAGTTTCTTTGTATGTGATCCATTTTTCTTTGACTGCTTTTCAGATGTGTATGTATATATATTTTTTACAATTTCATTATAATGTTAATAATGTCTAATTCTGGATATCTTTACATTTTCCCTGCTTGGTATACATTGTATTCCCTGTGTCTGTGGTTTTATGTTTTTCTTCAGTTTTAGAAAATTCTCATATATTATTTCATTTAGTATTATGTCTCCTCTTCATTTTTTTAATTTAGCAACTCTAATTAAACATGTTTTAGACCTTCGCATTCAATATTATTTTCATATTTTTGTCTTTTATTTCTTTGCCATGGTTTTGTTGATATCTTCAGATTTATCCTCATTTTACTATTTTCCTGCTTAGTATTTGAAGTCAGTATTTGAGTTTTTAATTTCACATATGTTTTTTACTTTTAAAAACTCTTCTTTTTTAAAAATATCAGGTAGTTTTTGATAATTCCTTATTCATACCTTAATTATTTTGCTTTCATCTTTTATTTCTTTAAACATTTTTTATATAACATATTCTTTAGTTGATAATTCTGCTATTGAAGACATTAAGATCTGAATCTGCTGTATGATGTGTGTATGTCTATATGGTATGAGCATGGGGAGTAAAAGTGTAGAGGTGTATGTGATCAAAGTTAAGCAGTTATCAGCTTGAAATAGCTTGTTATATTTTACATAAGCCTCATGGTAACCACAAAGCAAAAATGCATAAAAGAAGTACAAAACTGAAATAGAATTCAAAGCATACCACTAGAGGAAACTATAAACCACAAAGGAAGACAGGAACAGGAGAAGAAAGAAATAAAGTATCTAGAAAACAACCAGACAACAAATTATAAAGTGGCAGTATTAAGTCCTTACCTGTTAATAATTACTTTGAATGTAAATTGATTAGATTTTCCAATAAAAAGAAACAGGATAGTTGAATGGATTAAGAAACAAGACCCAACTATATGCTGCCTACAAGAGACTTACCTCACTTTTAAGGGCACACATAGACTGATAGTGAAGGGATGGAAAAAGATATTCCACACAAATGGAAATCAAAAAACAGCAGAGGTAGTTATACAAATGGTTCCTGACTTTTGATTGACTTACGATTTTTTGACTTTATCAGGGTGCAAAAGCAATGCATATTCACTACACTTCTTGACTTATGATGGAGCACATCCTGATAAATCCATGGTAAGTTGAAAATATTTTAAGTCAAAAATGCACTTTTGATTTACATTGTTTATAATATTTTCAACTTATGATGGATTTATCAGGATATAATCCTATTACAAGTTAAGGGGCATCTGTACTTATATTAGACAAAATAGACTTTAAGTCAAAAACTGTAAAGAGACAAAGAAGTACATTATACAGTGATAAAAAGGTAGATTCAACAAGAGAATATAACTGTTATAAATATATTGTACCTAACATTGAAGCACCTAAATATAAAGTAAATATTAAATATTAAAGGATATGAAGGGAGAGATATAATAAATTGCAATTCAGTAATAGTGGGAGACCTCAGTACCTGACTTTCAACAAGGGACAGATTATCCAGAGAGGAAATTAATAAGGAAACATTGGTCTTGAACTACACTTTAGACCAAGTAGACCTAACAAACTTACATAGGACATTACCTGCAGCAGCAACAGAATGCACATTCTTTTCAACTGCACATGAAATATTCTTCAGGATAGATCATATATTGGGCCACAAAACAAGTCTGAATAAACTTAGGGGACTGAAATTATATCAAGTATCTTTCTGATTATGATGATATAAAACTAGAAATCAGTAACAGGAAAAATCTTGGGAAATTTACAAATATGTGGAAGTTAAACAACATGCTCCTGACCAACCAGTGGGTCAAAGAAGAAATCAAAACAAAAATGAAAAAATGTCCTGAGAAAAATGAAAGTGGACAAACAATATACCAAAACTTAATGGATACAGTAAAAGTAGCTCTAATAGGGAAGTTTATAGCAATAAACACCTATATCAAACAAAGAAGAAAGATCTGAAATAAACAACCTAATGTTTTATCTCAAGGAACTAGAAAAGAACAAACTAAGCCAAAAGTTAGCAGAAGAAAGGAATTAACAAAGATTACAGCATAAATAAATGGAATAGAGACTAATCAAGCAATAAAATCAATGACAGGACCAGGTGTGGTGGCTCATGCCTGTAATCCCAGCACTTTGGGAGGCTGAGACAGGCAGATCACAAGGTCAAGAGATTGAGACCATCCTGGCCAACAAGGTGAAAACCTGTCTACTAAAAATACAAAAATTAGCTGGGTGTGGTGGTGCGTGCCTGTAGTCCCAGCTACATGGGAGGCTGCAGCAGGAGAATCAGTTGAACCCAGGAGATGAAGGTTGCAGTGAGCCGAAGATCACACCACTGCACTCCAGCCTGGTGACAGAGTGAGACTCTGTCTCAATAAATAAATAATTAATAAATTAAAATAAAAAAAATAAAAATAAATAAATAAATAAATAATAAAATCAATGACATTAAGAGCAGATTTTTTGAAAAGATAGCTGAAATTGACAAACCCCTAGCTAGACTAAGAAAATGAGAGAGAAGATTAAAATAAAATCAGAAATGAACGAGAAGACATTGCAGGTGATACCACAGAAATACAAAGAATCATAAGAGATTACCATGAACAATTATACAGCGACAAATGGGATAACCTAGAAGAAACTGATACATTCCTAGACACATACAACCTACTATCATGAAGAAATAAAAAATCTGAACAGTTAATAACAAGTAAGAAAATTGAATCAATAATAAAATCTCTCCCATCAAAGAAAAGCCCAGGACCTGATGGCTTTATTGCTGAATTCTACCAAACATTTAAAAAAGAACTAACGCCAATCCTTCCCAAACTCTTTGAAAAAATTGTACAGAAGGGAATACTTCCAAACTTGTATCTTGGTACCAAAGCCAGAGAAGGAAATTACCAGGAAAGAGAATAATAGGTTGATATCTCTGTTGAACACAGACACAATCATTCTTAACAAAATGCAGTAGTAGCAAACTGAATTCAACAACATACCAAAAGGATAATTCACAATGAACAAGTTGGATTTATCCCTGGGATGCAAGCATGGTTCAATATATGCAAATCGAAAAATGTGAAATAGCACATTAACAGAATGAAGGTTAAAAACCATATGATCATCTTATTAGATGCAGAAAAAACATTTGACAAAGCCAACATCCTTTTACAATAAGAACTCTCAACAAATTAGGTCTAGTAGAAGGGTACCTCAACACAAGAAAGGCAAGCTCACAGCTAACATTTTACTCAGTGGTGAAAAGTTGAAAGCTTCTCTTCTAAGGTCAGGAACAAGACAAGGATATACACAGTCACCACTTCTATTTAGCATAGTACTGGAAGTCCTTATCAGATCAATTAGAGAAGAGAAAGAAACAGAAGGCATCAAAATAGGAAATAAAGTGAAATTGTCACTGATTGTTGATGACATGATCTCATGTATAGAAAACCCTAAAGATTTCACTAAAAGCTGTTAGAACTAATACATGAATTCAGTAAAGTTGCAGGTTACAAAATCAACATAGAAAAATGAGTAGCATTTCTATACACCAACAACTAACTATCAGAAAAGGAAATCAAGAAGACAATCCCATTTACAATAGCTATAAAAAAATACCTAGGAATAATTTTATCCAAGAATGTGAAAGATCTATTCACTGAAAAGAATAAAACATTGATGAAAATAATAGAAGAAGACTCAAATAAATGGAAAAATATTTCACGCTCATGTATTGGAAGAATTAATATTGTTAAAATGTTCATATGACCCAAGGCAATCTACAGATTCAGTACAATTTCTATCAAATTTCCAATGGCATTTTTCACAGAAATAGCAAAAACATTCTAAAATTGATATGAAACAACATAAAAACTCAAATAGCCAAGACAATCTTGAGTAAAAAAGAACAAAGCTGGAGGCGCTGCACTACTTGCTTTCAAACTATTTTACAAATCTACAGTAATTACAATAGCATGATACTGGCCTAAAAATAGATACATTGATGGTTGAAACGAAATAGAGAATCTAGAAATGAACCAATGCATTTTCAGAAAATTGATTTTTGCCAAAGATGCCCAATCCACACAGTGGGAAAAAGGATGGTGTCTTCAATTAAAGGTGTTGGGAAAACTGTGTATCTCATGCAAAAGAATGAAACTGAACAGTTTTGTATATCTCACACCATATACAAAAATCAACTGAAAATGAGTTAGACACTAAATGTTAGACCTGAAACCATAAAATGACTACAAGAAAACATGCAAGAAAAACCACACTACCTTTGTCTGGGCAATGAGTTTCTGTATTTGACCCCAAAAACTCCAGCAACAAAATAGATAAATAAGATTACATCAGATTAAAAAAGCTTCTACATAGTAAAGGAAACAATTAACAGAGTGAAGAAGCGACCTAGAGAGATTGGGAGAAAATATTTGCAAGCCATGCACTGGATACATCTGTAATATCCAGAATATTTAAGGAACCGAAACATCTCAATGGTAAGAAACAATACAATTAACGAATGGGAATGGGACCTGAACAGATATTTCTCAAAAGAAGATATACAAATGACCAACAAAGAAAATGAAAAACATACCCCAAATCACTAATCATTAGGAAAACAAGTTAAAACCACAATGAAATATGATTGTATTAGAATGGCTATTATTAAAACAACAAAAAAAGATGTGTGGGCGAGGATGTGGAGAAAAGGGAATCTGTACACACTGTTGATGGGAATGTAAATTCATACAGCCGTTATAGAAAACTATACAAAGGCTCCTTAAAATATTTTGAATTACCATATTATCCAGCAATACCACTTTGGGTATATATCCAAAGCAAATGAAATTGCCATGTTGAAGAGATATCTGCACTCTCATGTTCATTGCAGGGTTATTCACAGTAGCCAAGTTATGGAATCAGCCTGCATGTTCATCAATAGATGGACAGATAAAGAAAACATGGTATATATGTACACAATGAAATACTATTCATTCTTTTTTTATTTTTTATTTTTTTATTTTTTGAGTCAGAGTCTCGCTCTGTCACCCAGGCTGGAATAGAGTGGTGCCATCTCGGCTCACTGAAAACTCTGCCTCCCAGGTTCAAGAGATTCTCTTGCCTCGGCCTCCCAAGTAGCTGGGATTACAGGCGCCCGGCTAATTTTTGTATTTTTAGTAGAGATGGGGTTTCGCCATGTTGGCCAGGCTGGTCTTGAACCCCTGACCTCAGGTGATCTGCCCGCCTCAGCCTCCCAAAGTGCTGGGATTACAGGCGTGAGCCACCACGCCCGGCCTATGCATTCTTAAAAAAAGAAGGGAATCATTCATTTGCGACAACATGGATGAACCTGGTGTACATTATGTCAAGTGAAATAAGCCAAGCACAGAAACAAATACCACATCATCTCACTTATATGTGGAATCTAAAATAACTGAACTCATAAAAGCAGAGAGTAGAATGGTAGTTATCAGAGACTGAGGCATGGAGAGAATGAAGAGATATTGGTCAAAAGATACAAAGTTTCAGTTAGACAGGAAAAATATGTTTTTTGAGATCTGTTGCACAGTGTGGTGACTATAGTAATACTAACATACTATATATTTCAAAATTACTGAGAGTAAATTTCAAATGTTGTCACCACAAAAAAATTATTAGTATTTGAGATCATGAATATGTTAGCTAACTTGATTTAATAATTTCACATTCTATACATATATCATAACATCACTTTGTACCCAATAAATATGTACAACTATAATATATCAATCTATAATAAAAAATGTTCAGGTTACTTTTGATAGTGTCCTATTTCTGACTTAATTATTTTGCTTTCATCTTTTATTTTGTGGCATATTTTATATATAGTTTATATTCATTAATAATTCCACTATTGAAGTCAGTGGGATTTGAATCTGCTCTATGATATGTCTGTTGACTCATTCATGACTTGCTTTTTTGTGTTTCATGGGTTTGAGTTGTGAGCTCTTATCTGGAAGAATAATCTTTGGTACTTCTGCAGGCCTAAATCAGGGGTGGTTTCCTTCAAAGAGCATTTGGCTTGGCTTCTCCTTTGAAGCTAAGGGGTCACTAGGGACACTACCAATCTGCCACTGCTTTAGCTCACTTTGGGGTCCTGAATGAACAGATGAATTGCAGATTCAGTTCTCCCACCTGTAAGGCAACCCAAGTCCAAATTTCTGGATTCCTGCAAGGAAGCCAGTAGTTTCCCCAAGGCAATGCCAGCTTTTTGTTGGCTTGTTATCTAAAGTCTGATTTCAGCTCACCGGTTGGTTTTTGTTTTACTTATTTGGCCTATGCGGATTTTCCTTACAAGTCAGCAGTGAATTAAAAAGTACATTTACTGTCATTTATATATTATTGTATTGTGTGTGGTATATATATTATCGTAGCAAGAGGGTCCGTCATAATATCCAGCCTCATATTACTCCAAGACACTGAAGTCTACCTTTAATTATTCATTTTGCACATGGCTCCCTAATAATCTGTGTTTTTCAGAAAATAAAATATATAGCATAATTAACCTTGAAAATTTTGAATAATGAAGTGCTTTCATGGGCAGAAACATTGCAAGTACAGAGATTAGTCTTATATGAAGAAAGAACTGCTCCTCTTTCCTCTTGGTTTTGGTGGACAGTATAATTACTGCAAAGTTTAGCATTTGTCATTGTCTTTATCCTAGGTTCTCATGTATTTTTAGATCATTTTTAAACAAAATTAAAACCTAAATCAAGTGTTTTGATTCACTTGTTGGATTATATATATGGACTGTCTTATTAAGTAGCATCAGAAAAAGCCTAGGAGCTAGGTATCTTAAAATGTAACTATGTTTTAGGGTTGGAATTTTGGATCCATTATTTGTACTTTGGTTATTATCAATGTTCCTGCTCAATATTCAGTATTCTCCGTAAGTTAGATTTGTCCTTTGCATCATTCTTCAAATTCTGTTGGGTCAGTTACCACAAGATTATAACCTTCAAATAAATGAGTCACGTGCTTTGGACACATTAGCCTAATGAGAAAATAAATGTCTGGAAATCCTTTGGACACATTAGCCTAATGAGAAAATAAATGTCTGGAAATCATTGTAAGGTGGTAGGCTAAGTCCTAGAGTAGAAAAGGCTACAGAGTATTCTGGGTATACACAGGAGGGAGCATCTGTGTCTGTGATGCTGAGGATCTGACCAGTCTGGGAAGACTTCACAAAGAAAGGGACATATGAATTGGGTATTAAAGAGTAAGTAGGAATTGTCCGGTAAAGAAAGGGGGAGATGAGGAAGTCTAGGCAAAGGGGCTGTTGTTAGATGGAGCAGGTTAGAAAGGTTTATCTGAAGAAGAGATGATTAATGGTATCACATACTGATCTTCTCATAGGAGGTAAAGGCCCCTGACTTAGTTTAATGAAATCACAGGTCCTCTATCCCTCCTATTCACAGCCCTATCCTCTTATTCCCAAATGCTACCAAATGCTTTATCTTGTTATGTGGACCTAGATTACAAAGAATTCAGTATGTGGAGTCCTTTTTATTTTTTTGTGGGCATTTTTGATATTACACCATCTTTTGATCCTCAGAATGATCTCTGGTCCTTGTGTTATCTTTAATCCAAGTGTTGATTGCTTGATTGCTGGCTGCCTTGGTTGTGGATGGGTACCATTTTGCTTTCTGTGTTTGTATATTACCACTTGCAGCAGGAATAGGGAAAATACTTTATTTTACTTCAGGTTACCATAATCTTTCTTCCTCATTTTCACTAGCTTTACCATTTTTAATCTAGAGAATCGGTTTATGTTTGTCTCACTTTTTTTCTTGTAACTTCAAAATTTATCTCTTTTTTATGTCTTTGAGCCCTCCAATCTCTCTATGTACCTCCTTATAAGGCAGGTCCATTTCAAACAGATGAAGTGAAGGTATACCAGCCATTTCCAATGCAAAGTGAATGATTTCTACCTAGCAAGCAGCCTGTTTGTTTCACAGATTTTTTTTCCTTTTTGCCACAAAAGCAAAGAAAGAATGTATATTGACAAAGATTAAATGTCATGACCTCTGAGGTCGCCTCCTGTTTTTTTCTTTATATCAAAAAGATATACAGATACATCTCTACCTCTTTATAAAGATATCTGATACATCAATGTTTATAGCAGCATTATTCACAATATCTGAAAAGTAGAGACAATTTAAATATTCATTGACAAATGAATCAATAAACAATATGTAGTATATACATACAGCGGAATATTATTCAGCCTTAAACAGGAGTGAAACTCTGACACATGCTACAACATGGATGAATTTTTAAGACATGCTAAATAACATAGGCCAGACACTAAAGGATGAATATTGTATGTTACCACTTATATGTGGTACCTAGAATAGCCAAATTTATACAGACAGAAAGTACACTTAAAATAATAAAGATGGCAAATTCTATGTTATTTATATTTTACTGCAACAATTTAAAAAACTACATCTGAGAAGAGATGGAGAAAATCGTATCTTGTAGGGGTCAGTATTTAGAGACTTCATTTATTCAGTCATCCATTCATTCAATAAAGTTTGATTTCCTGCTATATATCAAGTATGTTTTAGACACTGGGGCTACAGCAGTGAGCAAAACACTCAAACATTCAACAATCCTGGTCTCCGTGAGTGTTTTAGTGAAATCAGATGGACAATAAACAAAGTAAATAAATAAAACCTATAGTAAGATGGATGGTGAAAAGGTCTATAGCGAAATATAAACCAGAGAAGGGTAATTGGGTGAATGGAGGCCAGTGTGGCTGGAGCAAACAAGGGAAGAGTCAGGGTGGGAGCAGGAGTGGTATGGGATAAAAGGAGAGGAAGGCAAAGCTGGTCATGTAGGGTCGTGCAAGTCAGTGCAAGGAGTGGAGATTCCATTGCATGCCATGGCTCTCTGAGATTACAGCTCCATGATCTATAAAACAATAAGGAGATTCTTTTTTAAAAAATCAGGCTGGTTAATGTTTGTTTTTCATTAATTATATAAAGATAGGCAAGGATTTTCTTTCCCTTTCTTCAAGGATTCTCTATTCCAAATTTATGCAAGTATACAGTTGAAGAGACAGTGCATGCACACGTACACAAACCCACTCAAACTCAAACAGTTCAGTGGCATCAGGAAGCTTCTATTTGCCTAATTCACCTTTGTGCCATCCTCCAAGTATCTTCATCCTGTTTTCCTACGAAACAGAGTTGATGCAAAATTTTCATGGTAACGCTTAAAAGGAAAAGTAGGTGGAATCCAGGAGCAGCAAGAGTAAGGGAACAAGGAGAGTGAGTTAGGGATGGAAGAAAAGCGCATTCCAGGGGCTGCACTGCCAAGCCAGCCAGTGCTCCACAAAACACAACTTTTTCAGTCATGGAGTCAACTCTGAAAAGACTTGTTATAGCATTGTTGCTACTTAGAATCGTTTGTAAGGGAGAAGCTGGTGAGGAATTTATCTGTTAGTTCTTTCTAGTCTTCTTCTTTCTCATTGGTCTTAAAGTTTCTCCTAAGGAATGACTACACTGCCCTTCTTCTTCTTCTTCTTCTTTTTTTTTTTTTTTTTGAGACTCCAGAGTCTTGCTTTTTCGCCCAGGCTGCAATGGCGTGATCTCGGCTCACTGCAACCTCCACCTCCAGGTTCAAGTGATTCTCCTGCCTTAGCCTCCTGAGTGGCTGGAACTACAGGCACGCCACCACACCTGGCTAATTTTTGTATTTTTAGTGGAAACGGGGTTTTGCCATGTTGGCCAATCTGGTCTTGAACTCCTGATCTCCAGTTATCTGCCTGCCTTGGCCTCCCACAGTGCTGGGATTACAGGCATGAGTCACCACATTCTGCCAATACTGCCCTTACTTCTAGATGGTATTCTCTGGGTCTTCTAGGTGGCTACAATGGAAGCCAGAGCCTTTGTGGGACTAGCTGGCTGGACCTAGGCACGTAGAGCTACTGTGGCTCACATCATATGGGTGTGGTGTAACCATGTCAAGGTTGTCCTGAGGGGAGTCTGAAGGAGTTGGCTGTGTAGGGGTGAGGCAGTGCAGCAGTCACTCAGGGGCTCCACGGAACAAGTGGCCAAGACTCAGCAGTTGGGGGCAGTGGGCAGGTGAATCTTTAGAGGAACATAAATATACCTCGCACACCAGGCCTCTCTCTAAATAAATAGAGCATCCTTTTGGGGAAGGTAATAAAATAGTAATAAACGTAGTAGTAAAACAAATATACAGTACCTTATAGAGTGTTCATCTCATTTCTCTTCCATGAAAGCCTGGTGAGGTGTGTGGTATTATCTTGCTTTTTACCAAGAACTTGAGACCTAGAGATGCTAAATGCCTTGCTATGGTTAAGAGGTACAGCAGTCTTCAGTTACAGCCTTTCATATTATTCCTTTAAGAAAATGAGATGTTCCTTCTGAATGTATACTAGTACATTTTTAAAAGAGGAGGAGAAGATGAAGTATCCTTCAGTTAATTTCTGTAAAACGTTATTTCAAGAGATCCAGAAAGGCTTCCAATGCCAAATTCTGCCAAACTACCATCAAGCCAGAAATTTAACCATTAAAGAGTCATCTCACTTCCTCTTTGGTTCTCTCTTCTCCTCTCCCCTCCCCTCTGACCCCTGCCAAGACAGAGTCTTTCTCTGTTACCCAGGCTGGAGTGCAGTGGTGTGATCTTGACTCCCTACACCCTCCACCTCCTGGATTCAAGCAATTCTCCTGCCTCATCCTGAGTAGCTGCGATTACAGGTGTCTGCCATCATGCCCAGCTAATTGTTTTATATTTTTACTATGGATGGGATGGGGTTTGCCATGTTGGCTCAATCACTGGTCTCAAACTCTTGGCCTCAAGTGATCTGCCCACCTCGGCCTCCTTAAGTGCTGGGATTATAGGCGTGAGCCCCTGCGCCTGGCCTCTTCTCCTCTTTTTAAATGCAGCCATCCAGTCATTCATTTCTTAGAGGAGCGGTGGTTCATTTGCTGATAATCGGAAGAAGCCAGTGAGTTCTGGGTGGGGATGTGGGAGGACCAAAGTGAGAGAAAGGAAAATAGAAACCCCTAAAGGCAATTTGCTACCTTCCTGATTTTGACTTTGGGCCCTGATTCCAGCACTCAAGCCTTTTCTGGAGTTTGTCCAGACTTCTCCGTTGGAGCAGAGAACATTCCAGAATTGCTTTTAAATATGCTGGTCTAACCTGCAGAGCTTCTGGCTGGGATTCTTGTAGGAGAGGACTCCAGGGCCTTGTCCCGGCTCTACTGAGCCTGCAGGTTTCTGCAGGGAGGTCATGAATGTGAGGAATGGTGCTTTGTTACCCAATAGAATTTCTCTGTTGCTGGTCACTCTCATAAGGTAGCTGGAGGCCTCAGCCACTGAAATGCCCTTCTCCTTCCCAAACAAGTGATAGGAAATGGGTTGAAGTAGCACTTAAGATAACTGCCCTCATTTCTACAGACAGCTTTTATTTTTTTTTATTTATTTATTTTTTATTTTATTTTATTTTATTATTATTATACTTTTAAGTTTTAGGGTACATGTGCACAATGTGCAGGTTAGTTACGTATGTATACATGTGCCATGCTGGTGTGCTGCACCCATTAACTCATCATTTAGCATTAGGTATATCTCCTAATGCTATCCCCCCCTCCCCCCACCCCACAACAGGGGAGTGTGATGTTCCCCTTCCTGTGTCCACAATGAGATACCATCTCACACCAGTTAGAATGGCAATCATTAAAAAGTCAGGAAACAACAGGTGCTGGAGAGGATGTGGAGAAATAGGAACACTTTTACACTGTTGGTGGGACTGTAAACTAGTTCAACCATTGTGGAAGTGAGTGTCGCGATTCCTCAGGGATCTAGAACTAGAAATACCATTTGACCCAGCCATCCCATTACAGACAGCTTTTAAACTGGCCTTTTTTACTGGCCATTTTCTTCATCCTTAAACATTCAGTTTAGACTTTTGCTTTGTTCTGTGGATCCTGGAAGTCAGATTCTAGCACAGGCTTGGGAGTGCAGCAGTATCACATTCTCCATTCAGATAGCTAAAATTTAGATTCTCATCTTCTCATATATCTCCTAATTTGCCAAGATGTAGCTCCTTTGCTGAATACAGCAAAATGACATCATTTATGTTGCCTGATCAGAGTTGCAAAATTGTTGCTTAGCCAGACTAAAAAAAAAAGCAAGCAAGGGAAAAAGGAAAAATAAGCAGGTTTTTAGATAATGTGTACATTCTGTGAAATATTTGTAATTTGTAATTAGGGGCAGAATTTACCAAGAGCTCAAGCAAAGAGTGGACATGTTGAGTTGGCACTGGTTGGAGAAGTATGCATATTTTTATAAAGCCTTTGGAAAGCCCAGTATTGACCTGTTTTTATTATTTTTATTGGCTCCCTTGATGATAGACAAACAGGCCTAACCTGGGGCCAACAGAATCAGCAGGAAATTTAGGTCACGGATAGTTGCATTTTAAAAACCCTGGGTTTTTAGAGGCTGCTCAATCATTGTAATTGATTGATGATAATATGACAACAAGAGTTCTTAAATCATTAAACGTAGCCAGATAAAGACGAATGACTGGTGGTTTTGTTGGATGCATAGTTCTCAATTCCCTGTGGTGTTCTGTTCTGCTCTCTGAAGAAGTCACTTGTCCCTTGTTTCATGCAACTTACGGCTCAACTGGCCTGTTTACAGAAAACAGCCTCTTAAACTTGGCAGTTCTGTTTGAAGCACAGCATAACATCATTTCCCGAGAGATGGGAAAAAACGTTACAAAAAAGTTTATATCTCCCTTAAAACATATGCGTGTTTTAAACTGAGCATCCATTGAAAGTTGTTTTTTCCATCCTCTGAAATCAAGGCTTTTCCCTATCTTCCTAGCCAAAGGTACTTGTAGCTGAATTAGATTATTTGATGAATCCTGTAAGCTTCTTATGTTTTCCTGCTCTTACTTTGGATAAATGCTAATCTGTAATAAGAACTCTAAGTAGATAGCTCTGTTCTTCCCAGGACTCAGGAAATATGGCTGGTTTAATGTCATTTTAAAAACTTTTTATTGAAGTAAATATAATATAGAAAAGTACAGCTCAATGAATTTTCACTAACTGAAGACAGCTGTGTAATCATCACCCAGCTCAACCTGGAAGATTATCAACAACCCTGGAAGCCCCTCTTTTGCTCTCTCCCGGTTACTCCCTCCCTCTAAGGAGTAGGGACTTCTGAAAATCTAGATACATTTCCCTTGGCTTTTGTATTTTACATGGATATAGTTATATATTTTTTCTGGCTTCTTCCATTATACATTATGTTTGTGAGTTTCATCTGTATTATCATTTTATGAAATTACAGAGCATTCATTCTCATTGTTATGTAATATTCCATTGTGTGAATATACCACATTTTTTCCTCCAGTGGCATTTTTAATAGAAGAGAAAGTTTGTAGAATGTTTTCACTTCCTCCAGGACTTCACTATTTCTCACTATCAGAATTGTATGCTCCACAGACACAGAATGTCAACTAGTGCCCCTTATAGGAATACATTTTGGGAAGCACGTTGATACTTTGAGATTAACCTTTCTGTGTTTATTTTCATCTGCTTATCCTGTCTATTAAGTTTTCTTGGTGCATTCTTCTACTTTTCCTGCTTCTCACCCTTGCCATTATTTTGCTCCTCACTCCAGAATCCTTCAATTAATTCTATTCTCTTTTTTTGTCCTGGGCTTAGACATCCTACTTTCTGAAATATTTCTATCTGTCCCATTCTTACATTTTACACCAATTCTGTCCTCTGTGTTTTCTCCTTTGAAACACCCCCTCCTTTTCTGAACCTCCTCTAAAAATCTTGGAATAATTCTAGACTCTTTTGCTTATACTCCGTATTCAGTCTAGCAACAAACCACTGCCTTTAACTTCAAAATCTCTGCAAATTCCACCAGTTCACATTACATTCAATGCTCCTTCCTTGATCCAAGCCCCATTGTTTCTCACTTGGTTTATTGAAATTGCTTCCTGTCTCCCTGCCTATACCCTTGTCCCTCTAGTTTGTTCTCTTCACCATAGCCGAAATGAGAAAACCTTTAAAACAAGATCATACCAGTTCTGTGCTCAGAACCTCTGTGACTTCCATGTCAGAAGAAATGCAGAAGTTCTAACAATGGGCCGGCTACACCACCCTAAATGATCTGGCCCCTTCTCTGCCTTGTCTTACCACTCTTCTGTTTCCATTGCTAAAGGAACTAAATCTATCTTGACAATTTCTGTAACATTGATCTAGCACCCTCTCCCTTCTTTGCATCTGAAGCCCATGCCATAGTTCCAGTCTATCATCTTTAAATAAGCTGCTCATGGAGACCATTTCTACCCTGTTAGAGGACTTTGGAATCTGATTCTTTTTCGTGCATTTTTTTGTGCATATCTCTTAAGTGCATCCCATCCTTTTTCATATAGTGGTAGGTATACATACAAAATACTGCATTTGCACAGCATATACTGGGTTCACAGAAATGATGGTCACTGGCCCAGGGGCACTAGCTGTCGTAGGCCCCAGCCAGCTGTCACTAGGGCTTCTGAAGGGGGTGGTCATGGCATGGTGACATCCTGGATGGGAATATCTGCCTTAATATCTGTGGCACATAGTATTTATGTGCCAAGGGGGTGGGGGAAATCTGGTTTCCCTCTGCTGGAGGTTTTAACTTTGACTGAGACTTTGGGCTAGTCGTGTGCCTTACCAGAGAACTCTAAGGAGCCACAAGTCAGTAGATTACCTCTGATGTCTAAAGTTTCCCTGCTACTGCCTCTACTCTCATGTAATTTATCTATTGTCTTATAAGCTGGGTCCCTTAACTATTTGTCCTAGTCAGAATCCTTGTCATAATCATCCTTGTCCCAAGGATTTGGATTCCCCTTCCCTGCAAACTCTAGCTTTCTTCTGACTGGGAAGCACTGGAGACGAAAATGTGTAGTAGACTCGATGTATATTTTGAAGAAAGATGGCGTTGGGTTGGATTCCAGCTCAAACATTCACCAGCTGATATCTTCGACAAGTAATCTTTTTCAAACTCAGTTTCCTCCTCTGTAATAATTATAGCCATATTACAGGGTAATTAGGAGGACTAAATGAGATAATCTACAATTATATCTTTATAAATGTTTATTGTTTTCTTTTTTTCTAATGTCAGCTATTTCATTGTAGAGACAAGTATGATTTCAATACCAACTGTATTCAAAGGGCGGAGCTAGGTCCTGGAGATGGGATTAGGAATAAAATGTGGTTCTTGCTATTGAGGATTTTTCAGTCTTAGAAGAAAGCTAGATATGAATAGATAATTAAATTTAGGGTGATAAGAGCCATGGCAGACAGACAGAGAGGCTTCTTTGGGATTGCAAAATAGGCACATTTAACCCATTTAGGGAAGGTCAAAGAAGATAATGCTTAGGTTGAATCCTGAGAGAAAGTGAAGAGGGAAAAGAACAGTCTAGGCAGGGAGATTTGCATGCATAAAAGCACAGAGGCAAATGCAAGTAGTTCAGTAAAGTTTAATTGTAATCTGTCAGAAAAGAAGTCGTGACTGTTGAGGCTAAGCAGTTAATTGGGGCCAAGAAGATAAATGGGATGCATATGTAATGTTAAGGGCTTTGTCTGGAGGATTTTATTTAACTTTAAATAATTTTAAGTGGATCAGTTTTTTGTTTTAGAGTGAGATATATTGTGGCTAGAGATGATGGTAATTACAACTTAAGTGGTAGGGGAAGGAATGGATAAGAAGGGATGGATATATAAAAATCATCAAGACTTGGCTGATTTACTGTGGCAGGGGCAAGGGAGAATTCTGGTAGAGTCCAAGCTTCTGACTTGGTCAACTGGAAGAGTGATGGTACCACACAACAGTATAGGATGTAGAGGATGAAGAGCAAATTTGGGGGTACAAATAGTGATTTCAGCTTTAGACACATTGAATCAAATTTACAGGTGAGATATACAAGTGGAGAAGTCCAATAGGTAGTTTTGGCTGGGTTTGGAGCAAAGGAGAGAAATTTGGCTGGAGATATGTATTTACGTGTTATATTATTATGCAGATTAAAGTGCTATACCAAAAGAAGTGATATAGGGACTCGAACAGGATAGCTTATTTCACTTTGACACTGCAGTCTAGAAATAGTTGGATGGTCCAGTCCACATGACATTCAAAATGTGGTCTACATTATTTGTGCTGGAACTACATAATCCCTCCACTGGAGGTTTTAACCTGGGCTAAGGTTCTGAGGCCATTCATGTACCTTACCAGGGGACTCGAAGGAGCTACAAGATCAGAAGCATTGACATCAACCTGGAAGTTTTTTAGAAGTGCAGAATCTTTAGGCCCCATCCCAGACCTAACAAATTTAACTGAGCGCAGATAATTTACATGAACATTAAGTTTTGAGAAGCTCTGATCCAGGGAGCTAATCTTCCTTCTATCTTGTTTCTCAGCCTTTCTCTCTAACAACGTAGATGAAGCTGGATTACAACCACTTTATCTGTATTTCAGCTGTGGAGAGAGGAAAAGAGAGTAGAAAATAATGAGCTTTCTTTTTAGGATTTGATATCCTTAAATTGGTAACTATTGATATTTACTCTGTTAGAAATTAATACTGAGAAAATTGAAAAGTATTCTTAAAAAAAGTAAATCCATTGATTCATAGTATAAATAACATATTTTATGAAGAGTAACCATATTTCCAGAACAAAAAAAATGAGGATGACATTTGTTTATATTTTTGAAAATATTTTTAATGTTTTGCTGAATAGAAAACAGCTGGATTCTTATGTTTGCTTCCTCATTCAATAGGCTGCTATATATTGTTTTGGTTGAAAAATATGAAAAAAATCAAGCCTCATGCAGACATACAGTGGGAAAAGGGAGGAATATTGTGATGGCTTTTTTAGATGCTTGTGGATATCCTTGTTTGATGCTGTATCTAAACTCTACAAGTAGTGATTGCTTGAAGGTAAGTTTTAAATGTGGCATTGGAAACCCTATCAATGAGCTTTTTGTACCCTTTTACATTAAAATTCACTGGTCTACCTTGTATTTTGGATGGATCTTTAGCCTATGCCTGATTTTCTTACATCATGCATTGGTCATTTGGAAAGCATTTTGATTCACCAAATTATACAGATGTTCCAAATGTCAACACATTTTATTATGTAATTCAAAAAATCACATTTAATGTCACCAATGATCTCATCAGAAAAGTTTTTAAGAATAGATCATCTGGCAGTGGCATATATAAGTTTTCCAGAATTCCAATTTTTGCCAGAATTTTGACATTGACAGTATATCGGTTGTTTTCCTTGAAGGAACAGGCTCACTTCGTTCATTTTGGAGAAAATATGTGCCAAATAGCCAAGTTTTAAAAATTGTAACTTCTATGTCATTCTTTCAAGTAACAATGCTATTGCATGAAAGAAGAGATTACTTCAGTACACAACTCAAAACAATTGCACAAGTGCTTTTTCTAGGGATAACCATTGTCGTTAGTATATAGCAGAAGTGCTTCATACATACTCCCATTTTGTCATGCACAATATTAAAGAGACATTTAGGATTGAAAGTCAATAAGATTAATAAGTTTGACCGCTTTGTCATGAGCTCTTTGTTTGTTTGTTTTGAGACGGAGTCTCACTCTGTCGCCCAAGCTGGAGTGCAGTGGCGCAATCTCGGCTCACAGCAAGCTCCGCCTCCTGGGTTCATGCCATTCTCCTGCCTCAGGCTCCCAAGTAGCTGGGACTACAGGTGCCTGCCACCACACCCGGCTAATTTTTTTGTATTTTTAGTAGAGACGGGGTTTCACCGTGTTAGTCAGGATGGTCTTGATCTCCTGACCTCATGATCTGCCCGCCTTGGCCTCCCAAAGTGCTGGGATTACAGGCCAGGAGCTCTTTTTTCTTTTCTTTTCTTTTCTTTTTTTTTTTTTTTGAGTTGAGTCTCACTCTGTCACCCAGGCTGGAGTGCAATGGCATGATCTTCAGCTCACTGCAACCTCTGCCTCCCGGGTTCAAGCAATTCTCCTGCCTCAGCCTCCTGAGTAGCCGGGATTACAGGTGCCTGCGACCATACCTGGCTAATTTTTGTATTTTTAGTAGGGACGGGGTTTCACCATATTGGCCAGGCTGCTCTCTTGGCCAGGCTGGTCTGGAACTCCTGACCTCATGATCCACCCACCTGGGCCTCCCAAAGTACAGGGATTACAGGTGTGAGCCACTGTATCTGGCCATATCAAGAGCTCTTAAGTGAAACTGGCTTTTACAAAATTCAGCTGTGAGTATATATAGCTCACAAAATATAGCCTAGTGGTAAAGAATTCAGTGACTATTAGTTTGGAGCCGCTGCCTTTATCTGTGTTGTTACCTGCAAATTTACCCACCATACTTTTGCACTATTAGTGCAAATGTCAATACAGTGAAAAAGGTAAAGAATGTATTACTGTTATTACAAAAATAATTTTGACCTCATGGACCTCTTGACAGAATCTCTGGGATCTCAGGAGCCTGTGGACCAAACTTAGAAAACTGCTGTCCTCCTATATAATTATTCTGGATCTGATAAATATTGGCTTATGAGATTACATGATTTTGAACTGACTAGTTCTTGGTAAAATTATTAAGTAGCAAGCTTTAAATTCAGTGTGTCTCTGTGTCTTTCCTCTCTATCACATCCCTGAAGACATGCACTGGATCCCTAGTGGTACAGGTGGAATGGATACAGCTGAATTGCCTGTTCATGCATGTTATTGCTTCTTCATTTAATCATTCAGCAAGTACGTATTGAGCCCTATGTCTTAGTCTGTTTTGTGCTGCTACAACAATACCTGAGACTGGGTAATTTATAACAACTAGAAGCTTATTGGCTTATGGTTCTGGAGGCTGGGAAGTCCAATATCAAGGTGCTGGCGTTTGGTGAGGCCTTTTTGCTGCATTATCCCTTACAGAAAGGTGGAAAGGTTGAGAGAGCAAGAGAGGGCTGAATTTGCTGCTTTATAACTGCACCAGTCCCACCCATGAGGGTAGATCCCTTATGGCCTAATTATCTCTTAAATGTCCCACTTCTTAATACTGTTACAATAGCAATTAAATTTCAGCTTGAGTTTTGGAGGGGACAAACATTCAAACCACAGCATCCTACCCCCGTGTACCAGATTCTCTGCCTGAGTTGTGTGCCCTGATGCAGAACTTCTCAGGCCCTACCTCACATCAACCACTTGTATTAATTTTCTATTGCTGCTGTAGCAAATTACCACAAATTTAGTGGCTTAACACAACAACGGATTTGTTCTCTTACTGTTCGGAAGGTCTTACTGGATTAACATCAAGATGTCATCAGGGTTGTCTCTCTTTCTGGAGGCTCTAGGAGAGAATTTGTTTCCTTGCTCTTTCCAGCTTCCATGGGCCCCCTGCATTCCATGGCTCATGGCCTTCTTCTTCCATCTTCAAAGCCATAAATGTTGAATCTCTCTGATTCTTCATCATCACATCTCTCTCTCAGCACAGCCAGGAAAAGTCCTCTATTTTTAAGCACTCATATGATTAGATTGGCCCTACCCAGATAATGTAGGCAATCTTCCCATCTGAAGATCTGCAACCTTCATCACATCTGCAAAGTCCCTTTTGCCAGATAGAGTATCACAGTCACAGATTCCAGGGACTAGGATGTGGGCTCCTTTGAGCACTCTGTCAGGCTCCCACTGGCAACATCCTATGAGCCTGCACACACCATGGCTTGGCTGAAGCTTGGAGGATGATATAGTTTGGATATTTGCCCCCTCCAAATCTCATGTTGAAATGTGATTCTCAGTGTTGGAGGTGGGGCCTGGTGGGAGACGTTTGGATCATGAGGGCAGATCCCTCTTGATTCCTAGGTGCCCTCCTCACAGTAGTGAGTGAGTTCTTGCTCAGAGTTTATGTGAGATCTGGTTGTTTAAAAGAGTATGCTACCTGCTCCCCCGACCTCCATTCTCTTTCACCATGTGATATGCCAGCTCACTCTTTGCCTTCTACCATGATTGTAAAGCTTCCTGAGACCTTACCAGAAGCTGAGCAGATGTTTGTGCCGTGCTTGTACAGCCTGCAGAACTGTGAGAGAAATTAACCTCTTTTCTTTATAAATTACCCAGCCTCAGGTATTCCTTTATAGCAATGCAAACAAACACAAAAAATTGGTACGAGGAATGGGGTATTGCTATAAAAATACTTGAGAATGTGGAAGTGGATTTGGAACTTGGGAATAGGCAGAGGCTGGAAGAGTTTAGAGAGCTCAGAAGAAAAAAGGAATATGAGGGAAAGTTTGGAGCTTATTAGAGAGTGGTTCAATAGTTGTGACCAAAATGCTGATAGAAATATGGACAGTGATGGCCCAGGCTGATGAGGTCTCAGTTGGAAATGAGAAAGTTATTGAGAAGTGGAGTGATGGTCACTCATGTTATGCAAGATGACTTAGAGTTTCTGGCAGAAGAGATTTCTAAGCAGCAAAACACTCATGATGTGGTATGGTTGCTTCTAACAACCTATGACCAGATATAGGAGCAAAAAAATTACTTAAAGTTGGAATTGATATTTAAAAGGGAAGCAAAGCATAAAAATTTGGAAAAGTCACAATCTTGCCATGTAGTAGAGATGGAAAGAGCATTTTCAGGAGAGGAATACAAGCAGACTGTGGAGCAACAACTTACTAGAGAGATTTTACATGACTAAAAGGGATCCAAGTGCTAATATCCAAAACAATGAGAAAATGGCCTTGAAAGCATCAGAAATCTCCTTTGCAGCCCCTCTCATTACAGGGCCAGAGGTGTAGGAGGAAAGAATAGTTTCAGGGGCCAGATCTGAGGCCCCACTGCCCTATGCAGCCTCAGGACACTGCTCCCAGGATCCTGGCCACTCCAGCTCCAGCTGTGGCTCAAAGGGCCCCAGATACTACTTTAGTTGCTGCTCTGGAGGGCACAATCCATAAACCTTGGCAGGTTTCACATGGTTTTAAGACTGTAGGCACGCAGAGTGCATGAGTGAAGCAGGCTTGGCAGCTTCCCCCTAGATTTCAGAAGATGTATTGGAAAGCCTGGATGCCCAGGCAGAAACCTGTTGAAGAGGTGGAGCCCCTGCAGAGAGACTCTACTAAGGCAGTGTGGAGGGGAAATGTGAGGTTGGTGCCCCCACACAGATTCCACACTGGGACACTCTCAAGATGAGCTTTGTGGGAAGGAGGGCACCATCCTCCAGACTGCAGAATGGTGGAGCCATTGGCAGCTTGCATCCGGAGCTTGGAAAAGCTGCAGACACTTACTTCTGACCCATGACAGCAACCTTCATGGTTGCACCCTTCAAAGCCACAGGGGCAGGGCTGTCAAAGGCCTTGGGAGCCTACTTCTCACACCAGTGTGCCCAGGATGTGAGACATAGAGTCAAAGATTTTTTTTTGGAGCATTAAGGTTTAATGTCTGCCCTGCTGGGTTTTAGACTTGTGTAGGGTCTGTTGCCCTGTTCTTTTGGCTGATTCCTCCTTTTTGGAATGGGAACATCTACCCAATTTCTATACCACCATTGTATCTTGGAAGTAAATAGCTTTTTTTGATTTTTCAGGCTTATAAGTGAAAGGAACTTACTTTGAGTCTATGATGAGACTTTGGACTTTTGAGCTGATTCTGGAATGAGTCAAGACCTTGGACTATTGGGAGGGGATGACTGTATTTTTTATTGCGAGGACATGAGATTTGAGGAGGCCATGGATGGAATGATATTTGGATATTTGCCCCCTCCAAATCTCATATTGAAACCCCTATACCTAAGAATGAAGTTTTTGCTTCATCAGAAATTCTTGTGTTCAGCTTTAGTGGATGTCACAAAACAGGTTTTAATAGTGTTTATGTTAATATTCACTCCTTGTAGCAATGTATGAGACGTTTAGTGGCTCTACATCCTTGCCTACATTTGATATTGGAAGGTTCTTTTTTTAATTTTTTTTTTTCACTTAGCCATTCCAGTTAGTATGATATGGATTTACTGTGAATTTAGCTTGCATTTTCCTGTTGATTAATGACGCTGAGTACATGTATATGTGCCTAATGGTATTTGGATATCCTCTTTCATGAAGTCTCAAGCTTTGGTATACTTTGTACTGATTCTTTGAAGTGTTTTGTTTATATAGGAGACTGGATTTACCTTTTACTGCTTTATTAATTACATCTGATGAACAGAAATTTTAGTAAAGTCTGGTTTGTCAAAAATAATAATACAAAACGACTGAAATGTGATCCCCAGTGTTGGAGGTGGGGCCTGGTGGGAGATGTTTGGGTTATGGGGGTAGATCCCTCATTAATAGCTTGGTGCCCTCTTCATCGTAACAAGTGAGTTCTTGCTTTGAGTTCATAAAAGATCTTGTTGTTTAAAAGAGTGTGGTACCTCCCCACTTCTCTCTTGCTCTCTCTTATCATGTGATGTGCTGAGCACCCCCTTTGCCTTCCTTTGTGATTGAAGATTCCTGGGGCCTTACCAGAAGCCAAGAGATGCTAATACCATGCTTGTACAACCTGCAGAACTGTGAGCCAAATAAATCTCTTTTCCTCGTAAAGTACCAAGCCTCAGGTATTCCTTCATAGCAACACAAATGGACTAACACGATGAGTTGCAGAGATGGGTTCTCCAGCAGAAGCTTAGCATGATTTGGAGTTTTACTGAGTGTTTTCAGGCTGTGCACCATAGAAGGGCAGGTGTACAGCCAGCCTGGCCTGCTCTGCAGCCACGTGGAATAAAACCTGTTTGCTCCTCATGCCTGCCAAGGTAGCCAGTACAGAGACAAACTCTGACTTTGCAGTGGCATTTTAATTGAACCAAAAAGGTCAGCTTTCTAAAAAAACACATATTTTACAGAGGGCCTTTTGCGCGTAGTGACTGAGGACTCATTCAAGAATAACAGGAGCCCCAGACTTCAGATAAACAAAAGGTTTTGTCACTCTAGACACAGCTTCAGTCTTCTACCTCCTGCTAGTAAGCCCATTTGTATCAAAACAAATGAGAAACTTAATCTCAGTACTTTGTAAGGAAACCTTTTTTCTTTTGGTCTCAGATTTGGTTTGCTGTGCATGTCCTTTTTAAATGGCAGTGTTTAATAATGTTTATATTGCCTTTGACCTTTCACTGACTGTTGTAGTTAAGTTCCAAGATGTGATTTCAAACCCAGTATTTGTAGGCTGCCCCTCCCTCCTTTGAGACTACTAACTTCCTCTTCTTAGAAGGTCTAATTCTCTTTCCAACCATCTTAATCAGTTCTAAGAAAGGAGCCTGTGGGGTAGCAGGTGGGAGTCGTGGTAGTAATATTTTATATTTACTGGTTGTGTAATTCACTTCTGATGTTACAACTTCAGAACAACCTGATAAAGCAAAAGCTATGATTATATATTCCTAAATCAGGTAAAGTACTTTCCCCAAATTAGCCCTCAGAAAATAGGGCATCATCTTATATTTGAGTCTTTACAAAGACTATCCTATTATGGGGATTACGTCATTTGAAACCACAAAGTAGTTTAAGCAATTGTCTCAATGTTATGCACACAGATGGCTGTGATATAGGATTGTCTAATATTCAGGCATTTATGGTATTGTTTCCATTTTACAGATGAGGAAATTGAGACTTGGGGAAGGTAAATAATTTGCCCAAGGTCATACAGCTAGTAATTGGTACAGCCTGGATTGAAACCAAAGCATATTATCTTATTCCCACATCCTTATTATTAATCCTCTTGAGATTCTATCTTCTGCCTTTAAAACATTTTCAATCTATGGAGTCACGGATTTTTTTTCTTCGTTATTGTCAAGGTTCCATTCTAAGAATAGAGAAGAGCAAAAAATGTATAAACATTCAGTTTGGAACCATGCTTTTATGGATAGCACTAGGAGGGTCTAGTCTAGTTTACCTTCCAAGCCAAAGTGGCACAGGGTTCTCCTTGCTTCATCTTGGGCAGATGACCACCCTGCCTCTCTTTGCCACTGATGGAGACTTTACTGCTTCCTGGGTCAGTCCCTTATCTTGGCTGATGGCTCTGGTTGTGAGGAGTTCTTCCTGACCACGAAGTCTTTATTTCTCATCCTTGCCCTCCCTTCCCCTTACTTTCTTCTTTTCCCCTTCCTTCTCCCTCCTTTACCTTCCCTAAGCATTTTATTTTAGAATAGCTTTAGATTTACAGAAAAGTTCCCAAGATAGTACAGAGAGTTTCTGTATACTCTTTATTGTTAGAATCTTATACTACTGTGGTGCATTTATCAAATATAATAAACTAACATGGGTACATTAACTATAAACTCCAGACTTCATTCAGATTTCATTAATTTTCCCCTAAAGTCCTTTTACTATTCCAAGAGGCCATCCAGGATACTACAATTACATTTAGTAGTTAGGTTATTTTTTTAGTTTCAACTGGCATGTGATAGATTTTGGGTCTTTCCTGATTGTTCACGATCTTCATAATTTGGAGTACTGGCCAGGCATTTTGTAGAATGTTGCTCAGTTGGGATTTGTCTGATGTTTTTGTCATGGTTAGACTAGGGTTATGGGTTCTGGGGAAGATACTGGAAAGGTGAAGCACCATTCTCATCAAATCACCTGAGGGAAGATGGCATCATCTTAGGGACATGATATCAATATGTTTTATCACTGGTTATGCTAAGGTAAAGATACACCTTCATTTTCCTTTCTAAAAATATTCTACTTTTAGAAGCAAGTCACTAAATGCAGCCCATATTCAAGGGATAGGGAGAATTAAGTGCTACCTCCTGAAGGTAAAAGTATCTACATAGGTTACTTGGAATTCCTTGAGGAAGATTTGTCTCTTCCTCTACATTTATATTTATTAATCCAACCACTCATTTATATCAATATGGACTGACATATATTTATTGTATACTTTGGGTTAAAATCAAATACTACTTTATTTATTTTGGGTTTCACGTTGTTCCAGCTTTGGTCACTGGGAAGTCTTACATTTGGCTTGTGTGTCCTTTTGACTTGTGCTTATCATTTTGGTTTGTTAGCACTTTCTTACTTTTAAAAAAGACTTTGCAGACTCATCTTGAATTTTCCTTTCCCCATCCCTAGAATCACTTCTCTGAGGATTCCTGTTTCCTTTTATTGGAGAATGATATTAGAAACTAAGATCTGGCCACTGGCTGTCATCATTGCTACTGTGTCAGCACTACTTCCCAGTGGACAGAGTAGGAAATACATGTATCCATGCCAGCCCATGTTACATGCATGTCTACAGTTATTTCTGGATTTGTCCATCTGTATCCACAATAAAGCTTTTCTTCTTTGAGCATTAAAAAAATTTTTTTTTAGAGACAGGGTCTTGCTCTGTTGCACTGGCACAATCATAGCTCACTGCAGCCCCAAACTTCTGGGTTCAAGCGATCCTTCTGCCTTAGCCTCTTGAGTAGCTGGGGCTACAGGCACATGCCACCATGCTCAGCTAGTTTTTTGTTTTATGTAGAGACAGGAGTCTCGCTATGTTGCCCAGGCTCTTCTCAAACTCCTGGCCTCAAGTGATCCTCCCCTATTGGCCTCCCAAAGTACTGGAATTACAGGCATGAGCCACCACACCTGGCCTTTTTTGAGCATTTATGTTTTGCTAAGTAGCCAGCAGTAAGAATATGAATTGCTGCCCTCACAACAATGGTAAAGTTTTTAAAAAAGAAAAGGGGGAGAAAGTGAAAATGGAGACCTGGGCATAACATGACTTATTGCCCAGCCATCCTCTGGTCAGATCATGTCATTTTAGAAAGAAGAGATCCTGAGAAGTTAAGGAGTTAGAGGAACAATCAGGGTTGGAATCTAGCTTTTTTGAAATAGAGTCTGTTTATTCCACCATCTCTGACGGCTCTTTAAGACTGGTCAATATTCCTGACTTTGTATTCAGATCAGTTATAGGCTTCGTGGGATGCATTAAACAGATTTAGAATGTAAGTTTAGAAATTGGTATGTACAACAGAATACTGATAGGGTATCACGAGTGAGAGATTTTATTCTCTTGCACGTATCTTAGACCAATGACTTGAAAATGAAGCTCTGAAGGCCAGATGTTAGTGAATGAATCTTTACAAATGATCATGATGATGATTCTATTCTGTTTTATAACTATATAAACTTTTTATAACTATATTTTAAAAAATCATTTTGCTCTGGGGGGAGACCCAGAGGGCCCCTGTAGGATAGATGCTTTATGTATACACATAGTTTCTAGAAATGGGACATAAAGCAATGAAAGAATCTGTTTATTGTCATCTAAGGAGTTAGTGGTAGAGTAAACAGCAAAAATGAAAGCTGCAGCCTTCATGACCTTTCTTTAACAGGCCAACCACAGGACTCTTTTCTTTTAAATTACTTTTGGCAGCTTATAAAGCAAAGAAACACTTGAGAGGTCCTCTAGAGCAAGTTTGCCCAACCCATGATCCATGGGCTGCATGTGGCCCAGGATGGCTTTGAATGCAGCAGCCCAACAGGAATTCATAAACTTTCTTAAAACATTATGAGATTCTTTTGCAATTTTTAAAAAACTCATCATCTGTCATTAGTGGTAGTATATTTTATGTGTGGCTCAAGACAGTTCTTCTTCTAATGTGGCCTAGGGAAGCCAAAAGATTGGACACCCCTGCTCTAGAGAGACTCCTGAAGCTACAGGGCAGCCCTAGGGTGTCTTCAAAACTTTCGGCCCCCTGGTCCTTTGGAAGCATGTGTGTGTTTACACTTGGTAAATTGTGTCTTGTCACCATGTGACAGTAAAATCTCTGTTGCGTTCTTTTCCATTTTTACCTCGTCCATTCCAAGGACTGAACATTTTATTTTTCTATGGTACATTGTGAACATCCAAGATTTTTAGTGGAAATAAATGGTAACAGCTGTTTTTTGTGTATAAAATATAATCGTGAACCTTAACCTTGAGATGATCTATCCAAATTTTTCCAGGTGTGGAAATGGCTTGACTAGAAAAGCTCATTTTGGTAATCATTTCAGCACAGAACAACATTGAGCTGTTTGCTGTTAACTTTCTCTTCAAAAAGAGGAAGAGTTTCTATTGGTATTTCTTTATTCTAATATTTCCTTTTAACGTGACTTTTCCTATGTAAACTGTATCCACAATAAAGCTTTTCTTCTTTGAGCATTAAAAAAAATTTTTTTAGAGACAGTGTCTTGCTCTGTTGTGCAGGCTAGAGTGCACTGGCACAATCATAGCTCACTGCAGCCCCAAACTATGTGTGCATATTCATACACACAGACACACATCTTAAGATGTTGTTTCCTTTCCCGCTTTATTTTTGTTTATAGCACTTACTACTCTAATATACTACACTAGTCCCTGCTTATCTGCATGGGATATTTTCCAAGACACAAGACTGCCAGTAGATTCCTGAAACTATCCATAGTCCTGAATCCTGTATATACTGTGTTTTTTTCTATACATACCTATGATAAAGTTTAATTTGTAAATTAGGCACAGTAAGAGATTAACAATAACTAATAAAAATTAGAACAGTTATAATAATATACTATACTAAAAGTTTTAGGAATGGGGTCTCTCTCTATCTCTGTCTCAAAATATCTTATTGTATGTAATATTTTTGGACCACAGGTAAGTGAAATCCTGGAAAGCAAAACCATGGATAAGGGTGGGCTGCTGTTTATGTTTTACTTCTTTTGCTTTTTAATTGTTTTCTCTAACTAGAATGTAAACTCCATGAAAGCAGGGAATTTGTTTTGTGCACTGCTGTATTCCTAGACTAGTGCCTAGAACATAGTAGGTGCTCAATGAAGGCTTCTGAATGAATAATGTAAGTTGCAAGTTGTATTAATTTGGCCCCTGATTTGAATATAATATTCAATTTGTATTGAATATAAATACAAAGTGTAGAGTTTTATCTTACAAGATTATTTTATATTTTAAGAGGAGTTAAATCATATTATTTAAGATGAGGATTTCTGTATCCATCAAAAATCTCAGAATTTATGATAGAAATATGTACAGTTTCTGGGAACTTATACAGTTACTCCAGTAATACAGTGCTATTATCACATTCAAAGAATTTTGAAATCCTCTGCTAAATATCACTCGAGAAGTTGTGGAAGATATAAAGGCAATTTTTTTTTAATTTAATGCGAGTTATCTACTGACTCACTCAAAGAAATTTTGAACCCTAAGTGACCATTACCCTGTGTGATTCTGTATTTTATTCATCAGATTTAGCAGAAAGTGACTTTTTGTTGTTTTAAAAAGTATTCTGGCTAATATTTGCTGATATAGAAACTATTATAAAGAATATGCTGGAAAATCCGAGGTGATTCCTCTGAAGTAGTGTCAGCATTCATTTGGATATATAGATGCTGCCATTTTTGTTTTTTTGTTAAATAATATTATCTTACAAATATACTATTTTTCTTTAAAATCTCAAGTATCTGAAGTACTTACTTTTTTTTCTTTAAAATTAATGGACTCCTATTTGTTTAAGCAATGTTAAGATGATATAATGGAACCTACAACTTGACTGGCCATTTTATAAATTAGGACTTTCAGAACAAAAACTCTGATGCCAAACTTCTTGTAGTATTCTTTCCAGGACAAGAAACACACAAATAAAAAGTGATGCAGTCAGTAAATATCATATACAGACTTGTTTGAAAGCTATCATTCGACTAATGTAATCCATAAATTATGTCTTTATACAAGATTGACATATTTTCATATCATTTTTTATTTTAGAGCATTGGGGAGTCAGCAATGTCCGTTGTGTTAAATCAGCTGCTGCCCATGATTAAGCCTGTAACCCAGAGAACCAATGAGGACTACAGCCCTGAGGAACTGCTGATCCTTCTCATATATATTTATTCTGTCACTGGAGAGCTCACGGTGGACAAAGACCTGTGTGAAGCAGAAGAAAAAGTCAAGAAAGCATTGGCTCAGGTCTTCTGTGAGGAATCTGAATTGTCACCTTTGCTGCAAAAAATTACGGGTGAGTGTCTAACAAAGATACTGGACACAAACATCACTGATACATGAAACAGGTTTCAAAATAAATACTGTTTTGGGAAGTGGAGGTAACCATCTTCACTGGAGTTGTTTGGAATTTCATGAGGCCTGATGAATGCTAGCCAGCCTATAGCAACAGTCCCCAACATTTTTGGCACCAAGGGCAGCCATCAGGGGACAGGGATGGAGGTGCATGGTTTCATGATGAAACCGTTCCACCTCACATCATCGGGCATTAGTTAGAGTCTCATAAGGAGCATGCAACCTAGATCCCTCATATGTGCAGTTCACAGTAGGGTTCACACTCCTATGAGAATCGAATGCTGCCGCTGATCTGACAGAAGGCGGAGCTCAGGCAGTAATGCTTGCTTGCCCACTGCACACCTCCTGCTGTGCCCGGTTCCTAACAGGCCATGAACGGGTACCTGTCTGCAGCCCAGGGTTGGCGACCCCTGGCCTATAGGATTAGAGGTTTCCACTGCAGTATTCTTCTGCAATGGCATGGTAGTGACATGGCCTCTCTTCTAATTGCTTGTCTAATTAATATTCCTTAGAGCCTAGACCTTGTTAAAATAACAAAATACAGAGTATTATCTATAAGGAAAAATAAAATGTAGTACATCCTATTCAAAGAGTTTCCTATTGATATATTCTCTGTGAGATTGTCATTTCAAACTTTAAAAACTGTTTCTTTGAGATGTTACACAATATTATAGGATTGGAAATTGCCATTTTCAGTAGTGTTTTTATATATTATATATATATTATATATAAAAAATATATATATTCCAATTTCCAATGTATATATACCTGTGTGTGTATATATATACACACCTGTATCTATATGTCCAGTATATATATCTGTATGTGTACATATAATATATATCATATATAAGTCCATATATATACATGTATATGTATATATACACATGCACACACACATGTGTGTACATATAACATATATACTTATATATACATGCACATATATACACACATATATTACGTGTGTGTGTGTGTATTTTTTTTTAATTAAACAGAGATGGGGCCTCACTGTGTTGCCCAGGCTGATCTCAAACTCCTGGGCTCAAGCGATCCTCTCTCCTTGGCCTCCCAAAGTGCTGAGATTACAACTGTCAACCACCATGCCCAGCCTTATATTTTGACTTTTCTTATTTTATTTTGAATTTGAATTAATTGGTATTATCCAGAATAATACCTAAACATCCCAGTAAAGTAGGTTCTGCTAATTTTAGGGAAATATGATTAAACATCATAAAATCTAACTACCTTCACTTCCAATAATAACTGCAATATAACTCATGAAGGCATTCATGTTATTTTGTATCAAATTCATTATTTATATTTTGTGTAAAGCTAATTTCCATGCGTATGGATTGAGCCTGTGTCTATCTGAAAGTAAGAAGTTATTAAAAGTTCTATGTGAAATGTGAGTACTTTAAAAATGTACCACATTTCCATTCATTTGCTGGTGTGTGTGTGTGTGTGTGTGTGTGTGTGTGTATATGTTTAGGTGTATGAAGACTTCTTCATTCAGGAAGTTGCAGCTGAGGCTGCTTATATATCCTCCATCTTTTCCTCTTGTCCTCTGTTGGGCTTCTCTGGGAGAAGTGTCCAGACTTCTCGGGAGCAGAATGTGCAGCTGTAAACCTTAGTCTCTCATGCATGTGAACTTTACTTTGTGCCCACTGTTGACCTTTCTTATGGTTGGTTATAGGAAATGAAACCCTGTCAAGATGGGAATTGAATGAAGTTTCCACAGAAATGAAACATTTTCTTGCTTAGTATAAAACCTATTTGCCAACTTAAAATCCATTTAAGAAAAACTTAAAGCCATTTCATTAGGTATAACACTATATGTGATTGCATGTGTTTGGCCATCAATAAATATCAACTTAGAAAGTTTTAATATGATTTATACAGTGCTTGGAAGAGTGCTGGGATTCAAAGTAGGTTTGAATGCTAGGAGAATTTAATTAAAAGTTATTCCTAAGAAGCATAATTTTGGAAACAGATAACAAGATGACATGTTTTAACCTAGGTTATTTGGATAGCTTTTTTAAACATTTATATGTTGCTATGGTACTTTTGGAACTGAAATCATGCTGTAAGAATATTCATTTGATATTCACTCAAGGTGTTCATTGGCCCAGCACTTCATTTTTTAATTAGTTTCTCTATTTATGGTTGCTTAGGATATTGCATGTTCTTGCTTTTAAAATACTTCTGTGCATTCGTACTAATATTAGGAAAATTTGTATACTCAGAAATTAAAGATTAAAAATTAAGAATTTGTGGAAATTTTAGCATATTTTTAAGTTTTAGAGATATCTTATAATACTAAGTACACGCTGCAGCTTAGATTAACTTTGGATATACACTTTAAACAGGGTAAAGAAGATGTCAAATAAATTTGACATATTCAAACTTACCACTGGAACACACACACACATTTTTTCAGCCCTTGTGAAGACCAATAGGACTTTATTTCTGAAGATAGACTTACTTGGCCAGTATAGACATACCTCTTACTAAGTATGTTGAGAAATCAAAAATGTACTGAAAAGAAGCATTTGTGTTTTCACTTAGCTGCTGAAATGATTATTGATTTACATCTCAGGATAAAAAGCATAGTATTGGGGCAGTGGTGATTCTGACTCGGTCTTGTAGAATAGGAAAGGATATCCCAGTATATATTGAAAAACTGAATTGCCTTCCAAATGTGCTTTGTGTGTGCTGGAACTAGGTTAGCCTGGCTTTTACAGCGAACTTGCCTACAGTTTGCTGTTGGAAAGTTGGCATAAGGTTTGCACTCATGTTATTCCGATGTACAGTTTTGGCTTTCTTGTTACTGAGTGGCAAAATTTATTGTATGCCTCATGCACATTTTGTGGTTGATGAAAATTTGGTTAAAAAGAATTATTGAAAATAAGGAATCGATTAACAATTTAATAACAATTCTACTTTTTATATAGTGCTTTAGTTTTATAGGTTTGGATAATCCTAAAAGACACATTTCTGAACACCAGCTCCAAGTGTTGATATCTGAAAGATCAAAATCCCTAAAGCCTAAGTTCTTAACATCTAAAATCCTGAAAATCACAAACACAGGGTAGTTGAATCATGTTTGGTGGAACCATTTTCTTGTTATTGTCTTTATTTGGAAATTAAGTATGGTTTAAGAAGATGTGCATGGTTGTCAAGTTGACAAGGGGTGGACTTGTGGACTTAATTTTACTTGTCAACTTGACTGTATTAAAGAATACCTAGAAATCTGGTAAGACATTATTTTGGGTGTGTCTGTGAAGGTGCTTCCAGAGGAAATGAGTGTGTGAGCCTGAGTGGATTTGGTGGGGAAGATCAACCCTCGGTGTTGGTGGGCAGCATCCAAACAGCTGGGGCCGGGATAGAACTATAATAATACAGAAAGCAAATTGGTCTTTCTCTGAGAGCTGGGACAGACTTTTCTTTTGCTGCCTTAGACATCAGAACTCCAGGCTTGCTGGACTTTAGACTCCAGAACTTACATCACTGATCCCCAGAATCCTGAGGCTTCTTCAGCCTGAGCCATGTTACCAACATCCAGTATAAATTGGAGGTATAAAATGTGTAGAGACTTTCAAAGAGTTCTAACTGATTTAATGTTTTTTTTTTTCAAATTTGACTCCACAAATGTACATTATCACAACATTGACTTTGTGTGTAAGCATTGTACATGTATATAAAAGCATTGAAACTTCCTCAGTAAATGAAGAGGTGTCCTTTTCATACATCTGCACTTGTGAAAGACAAAATTTCTCAAAATCTTGGCTCTTGTGGGTAGTGACTCGTTGTGTGTTTTGTTTTGTTTTTTTCCTGTCTCAGCCATTTTGGTTTTTGATCAATCTTGTCAAAAGACAAGAGGTTGTTCATCATAGTAATTCAGATGATTGCAGTTACGTAAAGCTGGGTGCACACAATTACCAATTAGAGGGATATATGTATACATTTCCCTTTTTGACCCTATTTCTCTATAAATATATTTCCTCTCATCTTAACTGTTATACCTCTGTGACTGTCATTAGTATACCTGAGTGTTTATGCTTACAAAAATATAGATTATCATTGGCTGTTTTATTGTGTAAAGTGGCTTATGGAATGTTCTGTCATGTTGTTTATCAAATAAATCACCTTTTAAAAATGTAAATATCTTTAAAGATTAAAAAATTTTTTTTCCAGAATTATACTTTTAGGATTGCAATGTTTAGGATTTCAGCTTTAGGGCTTCTGATCTTTTAGGATTTCAACATTAAGGATTAGGGAGTTCAGGACTGTATCTTTTGGGTATATGATTGGCTACCCTCCATTACCATCTTAACTGTTGATAGGATCAAGAAAGTAACCATTTTTGTATACTAAAAATTTAAGTGTGCTAACATCACCCAACTGATAAACAGTAGAGCCTGGAATTGAGCCCAGGTATTGTGGATCTGTAGCCCATGTCTTTAAACATGATATTCTAAACCTGCCACAACCTCACCTGTGGTAACCATTTCATGTATTATATTCTGTAACTCATGTTTGCTTACATATATCGTTTTATGCCGTGCATGCTCAACCATCCCATTATGTTCTTGTATTCTGAACAGAGAATTAATATTCTGGTTAATATGTTAGATATTGCCTATGCTTATTAATCTGTCTGTATTAGCTACTTATAGATCTTGCCATACCTCCCTATTTTTATGAATGCATCCTCTTTAGTTTCTGCATTGTTATAAAGAAATTAAAGTATCACTTCAAGCCATTGAAATCTATTGGTTGCCCAGCTTTCTAAAACAAGGCTAGGAAACTTAAATTTTATTTTAATAATATCTCTTGACGGTGATTGCCCTGTGGATTAAAATTTATATATATATATATATTTTTTAGCATTTTTGCTGTTCTTTTTATTTTACTCATACTATTTTTCTTTGGACTCAATCACAATAACAGAATTAAAGATCAAAGTGTAAAAGTTAAAGACCAGTACAGATTCAATAATTATTCTTTTCTACATACTGTGTTTAAATGATATCCCTTTTTCTTTTTGTTCTTTTTTTTTATTTTTTTAGTATTTATTGATCATTCTTGGGTGTTTCTTGGAGAGGGGGATTTGGCAGGGTCATAGGACAATAGTGGAGGGAAGGTCAGCAGATAAACATGTGAACAAAGGTCTCTGGTTTTCCTAGGCAGAGGGCCCTGCCGCCTTCCACAGTGTTTGTGTCCCTGGGTACTTGAGATTAGGGAGTGGTGATGACTCTTAAGGAGCATGCTGCCTTCAAGCATCTGTTTAACAAAGCACATCTTGCACCGCCCTTAATCCATTTAACCCTTAGTGGACACAGCACATGTTTCAGAGAGCACGGGGTTGGGGGCAAGGTTATAGATTAACAGCATCCCAAGGCAGAAGAATTTTTCTTAGTATAGAACAAAATGGAGTCTCCTATGTCTACTTCTTTCCAGACAGACACAGTAACAATCCGATCTCTCTTTCTTTTCCCCACACATCCCCCCTTTCTATTCGACAAAACCACCATCGTCCTCATGGCCTGTTCTCAATGAGCTGTTGGGTACACCTCCCAGATGGGGTGGCGGCCGGGCAGAGGGGCTCCTCACTTCCCAGATGGGGCGGCCGGGCAGAGGCGCCCCCCACCTCCCAGACGGGGCAGCGGTCGGGCGGGGGCTGCCCCCCACCTGCCAGACGGGGCGGCTGCCGGGCGGAGGGGCTCCTCACTTCCCAGACGGGGCAGCTGCCGGGCAGAGGGGCTCCTCACTTCTCAGACTGGGCGGCCGGTCAGAGACGCTCCTCACCTCCCAGATGGGGTGGCGGCGGGGCAGAGACACTCCTCAGTTCCCAGACGGGGTCGCGGCCGGGCAGAGGCACTCCTCACATCCCAGACAGGGCGGCGGGGCAGAGGCGCTCCCCACATCCCAGACGATGGGTGGCTGGGCAGAGACGCTCCTCACTTCCTAGACAGGATGACGGCCGGGAAGAGGTGCTCCTCACTTCCCAGACTGGGCGGCTGGGCAGAGGGGCTCCTCACATCCCAGACGATGGGCGGCCAGGCAGAGACGCTCCTCACTTCTTAGACGGGGTGGCGGCCAGGCAGAGGCTGCAATCTCGGCACTTTGGGAGGCCAAGGCAGGCGGCTGGGAGGTGGAGGTTGTAGCCAGCCGAGATCACGCCACTGCACTCCAGCCTGGGCAACATTGAGCACTGAGTGAGCGAGACTCCGTCTGCAATCCCGGCACCTTGGGAGGCCGAGGCTGGCAGATCACTTGCGGTCAGGAGCTGGAGACCAGGCCGGCCAACATGGCGAAACCCCGTCTTCCCAAAAAATACAAAAACCAGTCACGCGTGGCGGCGCGCGCCTGCAATCCCAGGCACTCGGCAGGCTGAGGCAGGAGAATCAGGCAGGGAGGTTGCAGTGAGCCGAGATGGCGGCAGTACAGTCCAGCCTCGGCTCGGCATCAGAGGGAGACCGTGCAAAGGGGAGACGGAGACGAGAGGGAGGGGGAGGGGGAGAGGGATTTTCTTTCATCTGTTAAATATGTAGTTTACTTTTGACAGTTTCTTTAATTTCTGTATATTCTTCCCTTGCATGGAAAGGCAATACAAATCTCTGACAAAATGAAGCAAAACAAAACAAAAATTTAAGCATACTCAATGGCAGCATACTCTTTTACTTTTATTCTGTTCACTTTTTCATAGATACTTTTGAGGAGATTTCTAGCGTGGTGGGCAAAAATTCACTTTTCTACTCACACAAAATGACAAGGGTTGGCTCTCTGCTTTTCAATGGTAGGGAGCTGTAAAAAGAAAATTGGTACAGGCAAGTATGTTGATTAGTGTTATGCTTTCTCAGTCATGCTAAGTTCTAAGAGAGTATCAGTTTCAACATACGTTAGTGTTTGCATGGCAGTCACAAGAGAAAACAAAGAAAACCATTTGAATTTTCTTCAGAGAATGAAATCAAAACACTATTTTTAAAGATCTGTGTAAACTTGGAATGTCATCATATAGAGAGGTATATCAAAAAAAGTGGAGTGTTTGGATGTAGAAATTCTTGATTTAAAAGTCTGGGCTCTGCTGTCTTTCAGCAGTGAGTGTTAGTGGGCAAATCATCCATCCTTGAACCTTGATATAAACGTAACTGCCCTATTGACCATTCTTGATTTTGCTGAGAATAAAATGATGTTATGTGTGTTAACTAATGTTTGGTCCATCTAGTATTATAAATAGGCTATTTTTCTCCCACCACCATTATGATTTTGATAGCATCTAGCTGTCATATAGGGTAGTGCTTCCCCACCCTTTTCTCATCATGTGCATAGACAATGAGAATGTTTGCATAGTAGATTGAGGTAAGTGGACGAGACTCTTATGAACAAAGGCAACCAGCCCTGGGGGCTCTGGCCAGTCTAGGTCCTACCCAGTTGACCTGTGGACTGAGATGAAGCAGCAGCTTGGCACACCTCTGACCTATTAGGAGCAAACCAATGCTTTAGGGTATATTGGTCAGATGGCTCTGAATCAGGAAACAAAGGAAAACAAGACTTTAATATTACTTTTTGACACAAAAAACTACTTTGGAAAAATTTGTCTTGCTAAGCATGTTTTGTTATTACTCATTGATTTACTCACATTATTACTCATTGATTTTCCCTGTATTTCTATAGTATCTTTAAAGTCCAGGTCAACAAGGGCTAGATCTGTTTAGGCTTAGTGTAAAGCTAGAGAATGAATAACTCAAAGTATCTATGCAGTGGTTCATGATAGAGGCATGATGATAATACCCTAAGAACTGTAATTTACATTTATCAAACTCTTATTTTACTGTTGATAATTTGGGACTATCAATTACTATAGCTTTATATGCATTAGGATACCCAGTTGTATACATTGAAAAATTTACCATATTAGCATAACAACTGGGGTTTGTTTTTCTAAGCAAGAAGTCCAGACAGAATTCATGCTCTTTCTGACTTCCTCCTTCACTGTCCTAGGTGTGGTTTTTATCATCATGGTCATGCGCTGGATGCTTCCCCTCCAGGGAGAAGTGTCCATGCTTTGGGCAAGAAGTGAGGAAGGATGAAGGTAAAAGGCATATACTGGCCAAATCTGTCCTTTTTTTATTAGGAAAACAATAGCTTTCTTGAAAGCCCCACTCAGAAGACTTGCATCCTTGGCTAGATCTCGGTTTCATGGCAACCTCTGACTGCAAGAGAATCTGATGAGTGTATATTGTAACTGGGTGTATATTTGTCATAAACAAAGTAAGGATTCTGTTAGAAGATAGAAGGTGAAAATGTACATTAGGTAGGAAACTTGTATTTGCTACAATTACAGACTTCTCTAACAGAGGAAATTCTAAGGCAAGATACTGTGAGTTGGAGTGATGCCCAGTGTTTTAATATTACAGTTATAATATTAAAATTTTTTACAGTGTATACTGAAATAATGATCTATTGTGTGCTGGACTTATATCATAAACATTCTCAGATTATCAATATTTATTGACCACATTTATGTACCTAGCATTAGTCTAAGCTCTCTAAGCATTGAAACCCTGGGACAGTGGTAATAGAATGTAGAGGCTCTGAGCACAGGATTCGGAGTCAAGTGGATCTGGGTTCTGGTTTTGACTCTGACTCTTAGTAGTTGTGTGCTGATTTCCATAAACTTGTATGTCTAATAAATGTAGCCCAAATATCTGAATTCAAGTGAAATGTATCTGTAATATGAACTTCTCTTTGGGAGAATTTATTTGCAGATACACTACTAGTTTTTCAAACATGGTTTGGGACAGACAATATGGTATTGTGTCTAAATCTGGAAATGGTAGAGTTAGTTTTCATTGTGTTTTCAGGTTTTCCATGGCAATTCTTTCCTTTAATCCATCAAAGTATACTTTTTGGGAGTTTTGTGGATGTCTGGGTTTTTATGGTAGGTAAAAGGAGTCATAAGGCATAATATTATTGTGTTTTATTGATGGAAATGTTCTCAACAATTATCTAGTCTATTCGCTCTGCTCATGAGGACAACAAGGTTAATTGAGGCCACAAAAGGTTATTTGACTTGCCTCAAATCACCAATCATAGCCTGTTCAATGAGGGGATAGGACTAAGGTTTGTGTCTCCCAATTCCCAGTCCAGAATTCCTTTTACTAGACCAGTGATTCCCAACCTTTGGCTTACGGATCCCTGGGAAAACGTAAGACTTAGTGCAAAGGTTCACTGCTTCATGTGTGCTTTATGTATCATCCATGAACTAAATATTACTCTCGCATATAAATATACAAATATTTGTAGATACAGTTGTGATTTATAAAAGATAAATTTATTTAAAGACAGTGCTGAAGTTGCATAATTTTTTCCCATTTTTCAATTAACAGGTATCAAAAGCATAATTATATTGTGTCTTCATACTTTAAAAATGGTTGAAATCATGGGTTAGCACAGGAATCTCAAACTCAGGTATTTACAGAGGCTAGCAAGAAATATAAATAAGTAAAGTAGGTTAGGTTTTGGGGAAACAACAGTGAAAATGCAATGATAAATGGCAGGGATGTATAGTCTTACTAAAAGAGGCAATAGGGAGTGGTGGAGACTGTGTCAAACTGGAGATACTCTTTTTTTTTTTTGAGATGGAGTCTCGCTCTGTTGCCAGGCTGGAGTGCAGTGGTACAATCTTGGCTCACTGCAACCTCTGCCTCCCGGATTCCAGCGATTCTCCTGCCTCAGCCTCCCGAGTAGCTGAGACTACAGGCACGTACCACCATGCCCAGCTAATTTTTCGTATTTTTAGTAGAGATGGGGTTTCACCATGTTGGCAAGGATGGTCTCGATCTCTGATCTCTTGACCTTGTGATCCGCCCACCTCGGCCTCCCAAAGTGCTGGGATTATAGGCGTGAGCCACCACGCCTGGCCTGAGATCCTCTTATTTTTGCCAGGGAAGCATGAGCCTGGTATTGCCATCTCTCAAGAAACCAGGAATCTGGATTTTTAAAAATTTGAAATCACCAAAGTTTAAGAAATTGGTGAATTTTCCAAAACATTACATGAGTCAAAGAAATCTTATTGGGGGACAGAATTCAGCTTGTGGACTTAACAATTTCCAGTCTTTATTCTAGAGCCCCCGCCTTAGGCATTGATTACAGAGGAATGATTTTGAATTTCTAACTCTAGAAATTATTAGAAATCTAAAAGATCTCCAGATGGATAAAATGATGCCCTGTACTTTTATCAGAAAGCAAGGGAAAGTACCCAATGATCTCCTTTTTTGATTACTTTTAACTAAAAAAAAAAAATTACATTTGTTTACATTTTAATCTGGCTTAAGTTTACTAGTGATGTAGAATAGGTTTTTTTTTTTTTTCAAATAGATTCTATAAAGTTACCATTTAAGTGGAAGTAGGCTTCTCATAGAACTCTGTCTATTGAACAGAAAAGGCTGAGAGGCAGTTTTGGGTTAAATACAAGGCAGACATCTCTGGAAACTAAAGCCAGCTAGAACGTCTGATTTACTCCATGAGAAGAGCTTCCCAGCATGAGGAACTGACTGACACTGGGCCTTCTGCATTGGTAGGAATTGCACTAATTGAGTTCTAGGTCTTTAAGAAACTAGAATGTGAAAAGTAAGTTTTATGGAAAAGTGTGAGGCTCTCCTCATGTTCTGTCAAGATGGTATGTTTTCTAGCTACAGCTATATCTGTGCTTCCTTTGCTATTTAATTCCCAAAACTTTGACATAAAATAATGGTATAGAGATTCCTGTTACTCGAATTGGAATAATCAAAAGCTTCACATTTATTTGCATAAAATGTATAAATTACCTTTGTAGTGAACCACGCTTTTTAAAAATTATCATCAACTTTTTAAAAATTTTGATTTTAGTTCTTCTCTAAATTTTTTCTTCTCTATTTTTCTCACCTGTTCATTACCTTGTTTAAATTCAACCATGTATAACAAATGAGGAAAGACAGGTCTGGTTTAAAAAGCACTGTTTTTTTTTTAAATTTTATTTTATTGTGATAAGAACACTTAACATGAGATCTACCCTCTTAAGTTTTGAAGTGTACAATACGGTATTGTTAACCATAGGCACCACGTTGCACAGCAGAATAAGTAGAATAAGTTCTACTCTTTCACCTTACATACCTGAAACTTTATGCCCATTGATTAGCAAGCAACTCCCCAGTTCCCCTCACCCCAGCCCTGGGTAACCATCATTTCACTCTTTGATTCTATGAATTTACCTATACCTCATATAAATGGAATCATACAGTATGTGCCCGTCTGTGACTGGCATATTTCACTTACTGTAATGTCCTCAAGGTTCATCCATGTTGTCACATATTACAGAATTTTCTTCTTTTTTAAGGTTGAATGAATAGTCCATTTTTTCAAAGAGATATTGGCATTCTGGTATTCCCTGAAGCACTATTCATAATTGTCAAGCTATGGAAACAACCTAAATGTTCATTGACAGACAAATGGAAAGCAGTGTTCTTAAAGACACTGGGAAGGTAGGCATAGTCTAGTGAGCTTTCAATTGGGGTTCTCTTACATTCCCCACTAGAAATCTAACAGAGCAGAGTCTTATCAACTGTGAATGAGGAAGGAGTTGAGGATTTGTTTTTCCTTGGGTTGTGGAAGGCAGCTCATGTTAATGTCTTTAGCTCTAGTTTCCAAAGGAAACCATGTATGTATTCTTATCCATAGTAAAACAAGACCACATTCTACAACCAGTAGTAAAAATCTATTTGCAATGATTTGTTTATGTTATCTCTCTTCTTTGGAAAAGTCTGGGTCTAATGTAGACCATATAAAATTATTATTGTTCTTCATGGCTACCACTTAATTATAAAAGCTTTCATCTCCATTAGCACAAGGCATGGACGTTTTGTTTATTATGTTTGAGAAGTTATGTCTTTCAAACAAAGCATTTTTCATACTTAGCCAAGTAATTTTCTCCAGCCTTGTAGAAAGTGAGTCTTCTTTATAACATATGAAGTACTTCCAAACAGAGAATTTTTTTTTTTTTTTTTTGAGACGGAGTCTCGCACTGTCGCCCAGGCTGGAGTGCAGTGGCGCGATCTGGGCTCACTGCAAGCTCCGCCTCCCAGGTTCACGCCATTCTCCTGCCTCAGCCTCCTGAGTAGCTGGGACTACAGGCGCCCGCCACCACGCCCAGCTAATTTCTTGTATTTTTAGTAGAGACGGGGTTTCACTGTGTTAGCCAGGATGGTCTCGATCTCCTGACCTTGTGATCCACCCACCTCGGCCTCCCAAAGTGCTGGGATTACAGGCATGAGCCACCGCACCCGGCCTCAAACAGAGAATTGTAAAAGACAAGGAGCTAATAAGAATTTTTCCTCTTATGCTTCCCTTATTATCACCTCTGCATTCTTCTCTCATCCCACAGTTTTTCCTCAGTAATTCATCAAATTTCAGGATATGTATACCTGCATATTTCTGCTCCTCAGGACAGTATTCCAGTTGAAAGACAGTTTTCAGGATTTTGAAAATCTTTTCCTTGAAAAATTGTCCCTTAAACCTTGAGCATACCTCCTGGCTTGGTGGTGACAAGGATGTTGCTATGGCAACTGGAAGACTGATTCTACACATCCATCACCAGCTTTCATGTCACCCACACTTGAATGAAAATTTTAACTCATTACAGTAAGTGAAAGTGTACAAAACAATGACTGTCAAATCCACCCACTCAGCTAAAGGAAAACTTCAGGGTGTAGGGGGAACACTCATTTCAGAAAGGATTTTGCCTAATCTCTTGTTTCTAATTTAAATATTCTCATTTATTGTGCCATGCCAGCATTAGACTTTTCCATTACAGAATACATCTTCATTTCTAGTGTTTCAGATTTGTTATTTCAGGGCTGCCAAAACAAAACAAAAGAAAACAAAAAACAGCTTTAAATACTTGTTTTCTATTGTGGTTTGCAACGTTGTTTGGTATAATAGGGTCTATTTTTTCTCTTGATTTCTAAGATTTCTGCTGGAAACTCTGACGAAGAACATATGTCTGCCAAAATCACTCCCAGGAGAAACGTTGGAACCGTTATATTTAGTTTTACTATCCAACATATTAAAATAGTTACCCATAGCACATATTACTAAACACTGTATCAGTGAAGTTTAAGATGTTTAATACATATTTAAAATATATCACAAGCTATGTAGAAAGATACTTAGAGCTTCCTATTGAGGTAGCTAACTAGTTAAGTAATTTGCTAACATATTAAAGAATCACTACAAATTACTTTCTCCAGTACTTAATTTTTCCATGCCACATCACAAAAATGATTATTCTTATCTGAGACACTGGAATGAATCTTCTTCTACTAATATTTATATGTGTACAAATGCATGACACATACTGTCCATATCACCAATTTTTATGACAATGCTGGCAGTAATAATTGTGTTTGTAATTATTCAATGAATTGTTTAAGAGATTAGCTATTACTGACTCTTGTTAACTCTACATTAGATACAATACATATTTCTCAATCATGAAAGAGAAGAGATGGAATGCATGGAACAGAAGAGTAGTATTCTTGAACACAAAGCTATGGATCAAATTGGAGAGATGATGTGATGTGGTGGAAAAGAGCACAGCGGGGAGGAGGCCGAATTTTCACTCCTAAGTATGCCCACAGTTGTGTAACCTGCAAGTCACTGAGCTTGCTGCAGACTCAGTATACTCATCATAAAATGAGAATCTTGTTTTAGACAAATCTAAGATCTCTTCTTTCTCTGCCATTCTATGGTTCTAGCTTCATATGCTTTTTATTTTTATCTGAATCAATATACTCCCTCATCCACTTCCAAATCAGCTCTTCCTCAGTACTATCTGTCTTTTTCAGGGTCACACCATCATCTCAGGAGGGAAGCAATGGAGTCATTGACTCACCTTCACCCCCATGGTAGGCAGCACCTCCCTGCAGCCCATTTCTGTTTCCTTTGATACACTGTTCAGATCTCTCTAAAGATGCCTCTTTATCTCAGACACCCATTGGCCCATGGCCTTCTATCTGACATCTCTGACTCGTTGCATACCCACCGATTCGTCCTGCATTACTGATCCCAGGCAACATTCTTAAATATAATTTTATATTTTAATGCCTTTAAGCTTTTTTATCTATTATTACAGTAATAAATTCTCATTGTCGAAAATTTGGAATCATAAAGAACAAAGTAGAGCCCACATATAAATTTCATTTTGTTGGTACTGCCTTTTTCCTTTTTTTCTGCTGAATCATTCATTTTATGCTTAATGATTTAAAATCAGAGCACTTGGATTATTACAGTTATTAATTCTTAGTCATATATTTTGCTAATATGTTTTTCTGGTTGGTGTTTGCCTTTTATATTTGCATGTAGATAGAGATATTTGCCAGAGATAGAGCTATATTTAGGAGAGTTGGGGCAGGCGCCCAACAGCATGATCAGTGTTCTCTGCATCTTCTTCCTTTTAGTTATATTCTCTGCATTTTTAGTTAGTGTTCTATGCATTTTCTTCCTTTTAGTTATTGACCTCATCCTTTCCTATCACAACTGCCTCTGTATAACCCCTCATCACCCCCAACCACTTTTGGTTTATGTCATTCTAGAATAGCAACCCATGAAAAAAGAGGGTTTTTTCTTCCAGAGGTTGTAGATCAGTCCCAGGAAAGGAAGCTGACTGACCTTCAGTCACTTGCCAGGGGGATGGGATACCCTTTGGCCAAACCAAAGTCGTGTGGCCATAACTGTGTGTGTGTAGAGGGAGAGGGGAGATGGGGGAAGGGATTTGAAGAAATGGTCAGTGGGGTAGCACTGCAATTGGCAGTCCCACAACTGCCGCTTAGATTGACAGTTGGAGTGATTCCACAAAGGAAGGGATACCAATGTACAAAAACTAGATACGTCTACCATAAGAGCATTCATTAAAGAACCAGGTTTATATCTCTGTATTTTAAAAATAGAGGTATCTTGTCTTCTCTCACAGTGAGTTTGATATTTTACTTATAAAGAGATGAAAATGTCACTGACATCTAAACAATTACTTGAAGATTTTTTGTATGCCTAACAATAATTGTATGGAATTTCCTCTAGTGTCTTAAAAACCTAAAAACAGTGTCTTAAAAACATCTCTCTTTATGTTTATAATTTCCTTTATGATGGATTATTTATAATTGGATTTTTCCTTATTACAGAAGTCATACTTTTTTATTTTAGAATACTTGAAAGATGTTATAGTTATTTTTAAAAATTTTTATAAATTTATGGGACACAAGTCTAATTTTGTTACATGGATATATTGTATAGTGGTGAAGTCAGGATTTTCAGTGTGATCTTTTGCTCTTTAATAAACACAGAATAAAATGTAAACTAATTTATAAACCCACTACCCAGAGAAAACCACTGTTAGTATTTTAATATGTATTTGGTAAATAGAAAGCCTGATCCCATATATGCTTTCCAGGTGAAGGTATCAGGTGGGGTTTTGTTTTGCATGTGTTTTGCAGTTGGTGTATTAAGGCCACCAGTGCCTAGAATAAAGAAGGCATGGATATACTGTCAACATAAAAATATTAAAACTAACATTGGAAAGGAAGTTGTTGACAATGTTGGTGCTGAATTTATGTCCCACATTCTAGGAGACATTATTGCATAAAAGTAAATTTATCCTTAATCAGAATGTAAAAAGGATCCTCTAATTTCAAAATGAGGTTCATTAGGATCTTGAATGGGAGGAAAAACATTTAGGTACAACCATTTCAGCCTAAAATTGCAGCAAAAAAATATTGAAAGAGATGCAACAGGCTCTAGGCTTTGACTTACATTATTTTATGATGTGAGAATGGAAGATTAACATTTTTAAAGCCAGAAGGAGAATGTATGTGTGCAACCATGCTGAGATATTGATTCATATTTTAAAATTTAGTTTTAAATGTAACCAATAATATAATTCCCACAGAAGCCTGACTTTTTAGGCCTTCATGTGTTGCTTGTTTATTCTGTCCTTAGCACCTGGACTGAATTGGTCCCAAGTGGAGTATTAATTTTCATTGAAGTGTTTACAAAATGAAGCCCCTTTCTCTATTTTTTTCTGTTCGTTTTTTTTTTGTTTTGTTTTCTTCCAAGATACACGCCTGAACTTTCCTGTCTGGCTGTTGAGTTGTTGCCAACCTGACAGAAAGCCAACTGGCAGAAGAAACTGATGAGGTGCAGTGTTCATTAGCAACTTACATTTCCCAACATGCAAAATGCTTTAGAGTTTTAATTTTTGAAGCTTTTTTAAAGCCAAATTATACTGTAAAATGACTAAACTCTTTATTTCCTTATTTGTGTTGTGGTAGTTAAGAAAAACAATTAAATCTGTACTGTTCTTCTCACATAGTGATGTACAATTTGGGGGTTCTTTTCCATACAAATCACCACCTTGCAAAGAATTCAATCTTTGGCCAAGAAAGTTTTCTTCATAGTTAAAATGTGATTGGATACATGCTAACTGGGAATGCACAGCCCTTCTGTGAAATCATAGAAACAGTGCACCACATAAACAATAACACTGTAGTTATAGTTCATAGTATTTTGGTCATCTCTTCCATGGATAACAAGTGAAGCACATATTTTCATATATTTTAAAAATGTAGGATGCTTTAAATTTTGTTCCCAGAAACATATTTCAAGGCACCAATTTATTCTGTAAATGTATCTTTATTATTTTTTTAAACTTTAATCTCTTGCTTACCATTCCCCTTCACCCCTCCTCCCCTCCGAACCTTACAGCTCTCCGAGAGAAATCAGAAAACATGCACATACTATATCTTATAACTGGTCACCTTGGGAGGCTGCACATTATATTCTTGATTATTTCAAGTTGTTCTCCTTGGAAACGCAGAAGCCCAAATGACATCATTTGAGATGAGTACATGCCTTTAATTTTAGAAATGAACATTTAATGGCTTTTGACTTTGAGGTGATTATAGCATTTCAGAGCAGCAGCCCTTCCAGATATTAGAATGGAAGTGTTGAAGCTGTTATACATCAGGTCAGCTATATACAGAATTTAGAACAGAACAAAAGCCATCAGGATATATTTGTTGGAATTTTTTGATGGCGTATGTGCACGTAAAAATCAAAATATCAAATTCTTAATTACTTCCTTAGTATTATCTTTACGTTTTTTCTAGAGCCAATTTATGTCAAAATTTATTTTAATGTCAGATTCAACAAATGAAAACAATTCTGGGAACATGCATATATTAGATTTTTATTGGCTTTTTTTTTTTTTTAGGACATGGCCCTTGTTCTGCAATTTGATGGTGAAAAAAATCAGTATTTTGCTTAAAATAACAGAATAGCAAAAATGCACATGATTGGGCTAAAAAAAAAAAAAACAAAAAACTGGGTTATTACTCTCCAGAGTAGAGAGGAGCTAGAAATGGTTACCAAATAGTGTGCTACACCCACCATGTCCTCTCTGTCTGGACCAAAGTGACACAACCCTCCACATTGGACTTTTCAGAGCAGCAGAAGGTCATTTTTCCATGGCCAGTTTCTTAGTCTGGAGGCCATTTTTTTCTTTCATTCCCTCTGTCCCAGACACAGGCCTTGCAGTTCCTTAAATATATTATACTGCCTGAGATACTAAGTGCTTGCAAGAGCAGTTCTCTGCAACTGATTCCCCAGCCCAGCCCAGCTAACCGTTTCCGAGCTCAGCTCAGACAACTCCTGAGATCAGCCTTCTCTGACCCTCCAGACCAGCTCAATGCCTCACAACCCCATTGTGTGTCGTAAAGTGAACAAAGTTTATTACCTATTTGTGTGTTACTTTGATTAGTGTCTGCCTTCCCTCCAGGATCATAAACCCTGTGAGTTTTGCTCAACGTTGTATCTCAAGCACCAGTTGTGCTGGGGGTTGGGGTGGGGGTGCGCACATAGAAGACTCTTAATAAATATTTATTGCATGAATAAAGGAATAAGAAAGAAGCTGATTGCGTTTCAGAGTTTCCTCTGATGCTGTGCAACAGGGCAAATATGTTGCAAGTTTACCAGATGAACTTAGCTTTGGAGAATAGAAAGTTTGGTTGAAGAAGGAATTGGAACATCAAAGGAAACCATGAGTTTTGGATGAGAGTTTTTAAATCCCATTGTTTGAAATATAGTGAAGAAAATATTTCATGAAATGAAAACGAATCACATCAGCTGTTAGTGGAAATGTTGCTTTGTGTTTTAATATTTTTACATGACCAGATTTTTAAATTCTGAAGTTTTGGGTTAAATTAGCTGTTTCTTTCTCTACTTCTTCAGGTTTTTTTCTTCTTTATTGCTTTTCTCTTCTTTCCTTTTGTCCCCACATCTTGTTTTCCTGGTCAGGTACTGAGCACTCCATTCAGCCAACACATGGAATGTAAAATTTTTTATTTAAACCCATCTTTTAATCCTCTGGTTCTCTGAAGGTTTTTTTTCCAACCTGATTATAATAGGAATGAAACAGGCCAAATAACTTTTTGGGAGGAACTCAGGGAGAAAGAGGAGAGCTCTCTGCCGAGATGGTGGTTCTCGGGAATCCTGCTTTCCCTGCAGGTGTGGCTCACCCACACAACTTGTACTCTGTAGTTAAGTGGGCAAATTATTTGTCTCACGTGTGAGGGACCTGCAAGGTACCAGTTTTAAGAAGGAAGGTAAATTCCATGTGTACACCATCATTTAAAAACCGGTGTGAGGATGGGCGTGGTGGCTCACACTTGTAATCCCAGCACTTTGGAAGGCTGAGGCGGGCAGATCACTTAAAGCCAGGAGTTGGAGGCCAGCCTGGCCAACATGGCAAAACCCTGTCTCTACTAAAAATACAAAAATTAGCTGGGCATGGTGGCACATGCCTGTAATCCCAGCCACTCAGGAAGCTGAGGCAGGAGAATTACTTGAATCCAGGAGGCGGAATTTGCAGTGAGCCGAGATCACGCCACTGCACTTCCAGCCTGGGTGACAGAGCAAGACTCTGTCTCAAAACAAACAAAAAACAATGTGATGTAACTTAACACAATCTGCCATTTTAAAGTGGCAAAAGTGTCTGTTCTTTCTTCTTCTTTCTCTCCTCTCCTTTCAACCGATTATTATGGAAGAACAACTGTGCATCTAAGGTGGTACTGGCAAAGGGTCAATAGTAGAGTAGGCAAGGTGTGTGTTGCCATGGAGCTTACTTTTAAGGGGAAAGTGTCTCTCATTAATGCCACAGATATCCCTTAGTTGTAGCGAAACTTCATATTAGTTTTAGCTCAACTTCAACTCTCTGGTTTTCCCTTGAACTCCCTCAGCATGGTCCGCTTCCCTTTGTCCTTCATGGGAGAAGTGCCTGTTGGTAGTATCCAGCTGCAGCCTCTTTGCAAATGTTCCTTGACAAATCTGTCCTCAGCCAGCTTCTGTAGTCCATTCTGGATGCTCTCCCATACTCTTCCCAACCTGGATGGAACCATCACTCCTGAAACATTTTCTAAAACAACTTCTATTTACCCCATATCTTCCCCCTCCCTTTAGTGATCAGGCCCTAAACCCTGCCAGTCAGACATGAAATTGGCAGTTCTAAGTTACAGCATCCTATTGGGTAGTCTTTCATCATAACGGAGAAACTAAGAATATATAATGTTTAATATGAAGTGGCAGGAGTGTGTTTGCTCCTAGCCCCAGGTATCTGTTTCCCTGCATATATATAACCTGGGCCCTGCCATCAGTCATGTGTGCCCATTGACAGAAACATGAGCGTGTGTCCCATCTTCTGAGGTTAGCTACTCAAAAGCAGGAAGCTGACTGGCTTGTCTGAGCACTTGCTGCTTTTTTTCCTACATGCAGGAGAATATCTGATAAATTTTTGTTGACTGTGATAAACGGGAAAATTTCAAAATGCTAGTAAAGGAGAATAAGAATGAAAAAGGCTTTAGATCAAGATAAATAAAATGTTACTCTTATAATATTATAACCGAAATGATCTCATCTGACGTGTTATAATATGCTGGAAGAAGAAGATCCCTTCTGTATTCTCTCCTCAGGATTTAAATAATTTTAGACCATCTCTATCATAAGTTATTTTCCCCAACTGTACTATATTTTAATACCATTTCCTATGCCTAAAATACATTCCCTGTTCCCCATTCTTACCTATAAAACTCCCACTCATTCTTTAAGATGGAACTCATATGTCACTGCCTTTCTTATTCCTTCCCTAATCATCCTAGCTCAGAATGACCCCTGTGCCTCAGTATTGATTTGTGAGGATCCTAGGGACTTATATTTGTATTGCCACACAGGGTTGAAATTTATCCACATGTGTTCCTTCTCCCGGGGTGATCTTGGGCAAATCACTTAATCTCTCTTTACCTCCGTTACTTCATGTCTAAAATGGGGATATAATAGTACCTATCTCATGGGATTGCAGAATATAGTTATTATTGTTGTTTGTTCTCTCTTCTATTAATTAAGTTCCTTGAGAGCAGTGACTGTGTTCTCCACCTTTGCATTTCTAGCTCCCATCTGAAAATGGTGGTGCTGAATGAAGGAATGAACAAAGAGTTTTGACATTTTTATGATGCTCTTCACTTTTCTCTTCTGATTTGGTTTAAACTCAATGGAGGCTAGATTTATAGCTGATCCTTTGGGGTCTAGACCTGGTTCTAGGATGTTAGCTAATGAGGGAAGTATTTGATCATGACCAATATTTTCTAGAAAAATATTCTTTCTTTATAAAACTTTGCTTACACTATCATGGACTTTCTTCTCTAATCCTGATAAGCCAAATATTGTAATAATATATCATCTTCTTGACAGCGAGTCTAGTTATTCTTCCCCCAAACCACTTTGTTCATCTAGAATTGAGTCTCCTATTTTTCTTTCACACCTACATATTTGGAACTGATTTTCTTTAATAATAACTTCACAAGAGAAGGACACTTAACCTATGCATAGTTAAGATGAACTTACTTTCTATGCTTCTTTTCTCAGAAGAAAATTTTATAGTTTGATCCTCAGCCTTCTCTGGCCCAACCATGTGAAGTTTGGTTATCAGACACTATTAATTTGCCTATATAAGTGGAAGATTTGGTGTCTGTTTGTCAAATACTTGGTCCTGTGTTCCTAGCATGCCAAACAGCACTGATAGGAATTAATATTTATTTTACACCAAAAATGACCAGATATAGCACCAAACCACCCTGTGGGATGTCCTAGCTCACTGGTCTCATAGTCTAAAGCAGGAAAGCAATATATTGGACCCTCTAATAGGACAAAGCCCTGCCCCCCAAATATTCTATTTCTATGGACTCATCACTAGAGTACACAAAGCCTTTGGACTCTTGCTTCCTAGTATGGGACTGTTGTTACCACAGAGGTACCTATGAAAATCCATTTTAATTCTCCTCTAGATGGAGTGGTTTCCAAGCACCGTTCTGCAAGCCAGAATCACCTGAGACGGTTGTTAAAAATACAGCTTACAGGTCCTACCCTAGACCTACTGAATCAGAAAGCTGAGGAGGCCTGTCTGAAGATCTGTGTGGAACTGGAGCAGTGTGTTCTGTCTGGAGCTCCCTTGATCAAGCATGAGGAATGACTTTCCTTTGAGACATCATCTCACTTGAGCTACCCAGGACCTTGCCCTTTCTTCTGGAGCAATTAAGGTCCTAGGTCAATGAGTGGGGTGAGAGTTGTGTTCTTGGAGGGGATCAGTTGAGGTTTTGGGTTTTAGTAGCATTTTGGGCATCAACAAGCATCACCTCTTATAGGCACACAACTGGCAACTTGCTAGGAATGTTTGTCAGTGCCCCCCCCACCACCCCCATCTCATGTTAGCAGCAAGGTAACCCTTAGGGCACTGGTTTGGCTGCTCCCTCAGCTGTCTCTGGCACTGGACAGTCCCCACTGTGGATTTCCATGGTCTCACAGTCACCTATTCATGCATTCCCTCTCTCTTCCCATTTCCTTAGCCAAACCGGAAACATTTAAAAACCTAGCCTGGGAGTGAGAAAGCTCTATATGTACACAGCCTAATCTTTTTGCCCTTTGCTTAGACTAATGTTGTTTAAACTTAATGTTCAAGTGTTTGCAAATCTTGCTTTCTGTTTCTGCAGAAAATAATTCGTGTCTAGCTATCAGGCTAGGATAGGGTGGAAATGGGGGGACAGAAACATACCTTGCAATAGAAGAAATGAAAATGAAAACTGTAAATATCCAGCATGCTATTCATTGAAAATGTGAATCTGTAATGAAAATTTTGTCTGGAGAGAGTGGGTCAGCAAAGTAGTCCTTCAATAGCCATTTAATAGGAGCAGTAAGGGAGTATTGGACAGGAATTGTACGTATATTCCAAATAATCTCACAGTTCAGAAATAAGCCCTAATTTTTTTGTGTGAATAAGCCATAAGTTTATTATGTTAAAAATATAAAATAATATAAAATTAAAAATAGAAAACATGAAAAATAATATAAAAATAAGTTGACCATAATAATATTAAACATGAAAACATTTAGAATAAGTACAGCTGCCATTTACTGAGTGCCTATAAAATGCCTTGCGTACTTTCCCTCATTATACCTCATAGCAATCCTGGTAGTAAACTACCCGGTTTACAAATGAGGGAGACTGGGCTTAGAGAGGTGAACTGACTTATGTGACATCACAAAACTATTAGGTGAAAAAATTACAATTCAAATGTAGGCCCATCTGGAGTCAAAGTCCGAGTTTTTTATGTCTGCGTGTATTGCCTACTAATTCTGGACCGAGAGGCTCCGACATTCCCTCCCCACCTATTTATTCTGCTTATTTCTCTTTGTTTATTGTGACACAGCTGTGCCATTTAGTGGCTGAAGTTCTTGGCAGGACAGGGTTTATGCTGAGGCTCTTCCTTCCCTTTCATGGTGAGTGAGCTGGGGCTTGTCAGGGTTCAGAGGTCAGAGTTCAGGATTTTTTTTTTTTTTTAGACGGAATCTCGCTCTGTCACCCAGGCTGAAGTGCAGTGGCACAATCTCAGCTCACTGCAACCTTCGCCTCCTGAGTTCAAGCAATTCTCCTTTCTCAGCCTCCTGAGTAACTGGGATTATATGTGCCCACCACCATGCCCAGCTAATTTTTGTATTTTTAGTGGAGATGGGGTTTCGCCTTGTTGGCCAGGCTGGTCTCAAACTGCTGACCTCAGGTCACCACCTGCCTCAGCCTCCCGAAGTGCTGGGATTATAGGCATGAGCCACCGCGCCCAGACTAGGGTTCAGAATGTTTTTTGCTTGGCATCAAAGTGAGTGAGTCTGGGGAAGTTTATTCCTTAGGTGATTCCATCAGGTCAGAATTGGGTTCAAATGGATAATGTGATGTGATGATGGCAGCTGAAATTAAAAGCAAGAACTCACTTTGGGGGAAAAAAAACCAAGAAAAATAAGAGTGACCTTGGTAGCTGCTTATATTGGCATTCTTGATTAATGTCTGCTTTAAAAAAATCACACGGGTAATGCAGCTATAATCATTGTACCAGTCATAACCAATTAGTTATGTTTATGTAATATGAAACAATATGCAGGCAGGGCTGCCTGGAATCCCACTTTCTTCCACAAAGGGAGTCAAGATCACATGGATTGCCGCTTCTGTCTGTGCCTTGCCTTTGCAGGACACTATTCTGATTTCGACCAGGTCTGTTATGTAAGCACCGCATTCAGTCTGCTCTGCCAGTAATTCACAAAGTTACTTCTTTTGTGGACGTGGAAGGGACCTGAAAGAACTGTCCATAACAGCATGTTCCCAATTCAATCAGCCTTTATCCTTCTACGCCTCAGAAAAGAAACTGGATGGCAGGCTCATAACCAGCAAGCCCTAGCTGTTCTGGAGCCCTGTTTTGTTTGGCCTACTCAGTGTTTGTGATAACTTTCGTTTGGAGCCCAAACTTGAACAATAGAGACTTCACATGAATAGCTGGATTTTGTTTGTGTGTTTCTTTTTGAAAAATGCAAGGAATGGTAGGAATTGGTTGGAGTTGAATCATGGTTGCCCCTTAGAAGGGGCCTGTGCTCCCAGCCCACCCCAGAATCAATCCCTTTCATTCTCTTGTATTACGTGTGGGCCCTTAGGTGCAGTGGAGTTTATGGCCTCTGCTTTCCCTTCACTGTCGTGTTTTCCCTCCACCACCCTGTTGGTGGAATAAAAGATTATAATGAGCGACAGTTCTGATCAAATTGAAAATAGTTCACTTATCATTGTGTCAATTTTTTGTAAACAGGAACTCAAGATCCACACAGTTATAAATGTCCTTAGAGGCCCAGAAATGTATCAAGTACCGGATATGGCACGTAGTAGCCGCTTGGCAAGCGTCTATTGAGTGAATCTACGAATAGAACTCCTGAGTGTGTGGGGACTCAGGGTCATTTGTTTGGCTGGAAGAAGAGACCTTACAGGGCAGTTTGGGAATATTAATGACACTCTTTAAGTACACAAAGAGTTTGGATGACAGCTAGCAATTTTTTTTCATTTCCATAAAATACAGGATTTTATTTTTATTTTGTGATGGGATACCTTGGCCATGTTATACCAACACCCTTCTGGGGAACATTAAACTTTGGTGACCTTATAAAATTTCAATAAATTTTCTTTTTCTCATCCAAGCAAAATGTCCTCTTGGGTTCAGTTGGGTGTGATGCCTGACAGTCTCTCTAACCTAATACTGTCTATTTCTCCCAGTGTGGGCTGTGAAACAGGGACCTCTGTGTCTTTGTGCCCCAGAGACATTTGGTGTTAACCATAAACGCTTATACTGTTAATAACATTTAGGTCCTGTCCTACAAGGAAAAATACAAGTTATTAATGCTTCTATCACAGTGATTTAGGACTAGGGCTTCACAGATTGACAGGGTTTGAATCTTTGTTCTACTATTTGTTCATCATGTGGCCCTGAGCAAGTTATATCTCATTGCTGTGCCTTAAGTTTCTCATCTGCAAAATGAGTATCCCAGTAGTAAGATCATAGCATAGTTAGAACAACGCCTTAAACATAACCTCCAGTAAATGACAGCTGCCACTCTGGTGGTAGTAATGATAGCAGAAGTGATATCTGTCTTAAATTATAAAAATGTGCCACTAAGAACTTTTTTTTAATTTAGTTTTTTGTCTCTTTTCCCCCAGCTTTATTGAAGTATAATTGACAAATAAAACTGTGTATATTTAAGGTATAGTTTTCGTCAAATGCGTTTATTACTTTGAGAATTGCACAGCCCTTTTGTCACTAGACTGTAAAAATATTGGATACATTTTCACCCATTAGTGTATGATTGAGTTGGATTTGGTGAAACAAGAACCCTTCAGGTATGCATAGAAGGGGCCCCTTGCTTTCCTGGTTATGACAGGCAGAGGAGGCCTGTTTGAGGGAAGGTAATTATCTTCCTGCAGTAATTACTTTTCTATAAAAATCCAACACTCTCTCACCCCTGATTACTGAAGGAAAACAAAGCTCTGGTTTCTGTGTGAGCTCCTTGTAGTGAGAGGCCAGCATTGGAATGTGGTGTGATGTCACTGCTGATTGGCCCCAGGGTTCTGGGTTTCATCTGTGTTGTTGGAATACCTCAATTTATCTGTTTTCTACAGGGGATTACAGCACTCTTCAGGGGTTTGGAAAGTTCTGAAATGAAAGCATACTTCAGGGGTAACACATGCCTATACCAAACACTGGCAGTCCTCACAGGGCTAACAGTATATGCTAACCTTATGGAGACTTTATTTTTTTCTTAACCATCAAACCACAGGAGTTTTAAGCTGGCTTTATTACCATCTCTTCCTCTGATCCACTCCCTTACTTTGGGCAGAAACTTTATTTTATTTTTATTTATTTATTTTTTGAAACAGTCTCGTTCTGTCGCCCAGGGTGGAGTGCAGTGGTGCAATCTCAGCTCACTGCAGCCACTGCCTCCTGGGTTCAAACGATTCTTGTGCCTCAGCCTCCCGAGTAGCTGGGACCATAGGCACCCACCACCACACCTGGCTATTTTTTTTTTTTTTTTTTTGAGATGGAGTCTCGCTCTGTTGCCCAAGCTGGAGTGCAATGGTGCAATCTCCGCTCACTGCAACCTCTGCCTCCCGGGTTCAAGTGATTCTCCTGCCTCAGCCTCCTGAGTAGCTGGGATTACAGGCATGCACCATCATGCCTAGCTAATTTTTGTATTTTTAGTAGAGACAGGGTTTCACTATGTTGGCCGGGCTGGTCTCGAACTCCTGACTTGAAGTGATTTACCCACCTCGGCTTCCCAAAGTGCTGGGATTACAGGCATGAGCCACCGTGCCCAGACAGAAACTTGATTTTGGTAGCAAGATTACAAATGTTTATGTTGGGCCTCTTCTTTCCAGTTACTTAAAAATGCATTTCAAGTCTCTACCAAGTAACAGTGAATTCTATCAGAGTTGTTTCCCAAAGTGGCTTTTGTTCCCCCATGTGATATGGATACCACTGAAACAAAAGCCTTTTATTTTATTTTATTTTTTACGTAGATGCCTTGTAGATTATAAGAGGGAATAGATATAGTGTGGCAGTTAAAAGGCAGAAGCAGGGAGGGAAGTCTTCTAGAGTCAGAATCGAATGTATCCCTGCTAATTATGCCTGTGACCTTGGCAAGTTCTTACTTCTCAGTTTTGTCCTTTGTAAATCAGAAGTCATTTGTGTCCCGCCCTCTGGGTAGTGGGTGGGATCACTGCTCAGCCCACCCTTGGTAAGCACTCAGCCACTAATATGTTACCTTTATTACTGCTTTACTGTTATTGTACCTTGCTGTAAACTGAACCTGGAAGAAAATTCTACTTATTGCAATTATGAGATGTCATGTTTTCAAAGGATTTTCAAAATACTTTTTTTCTGATACAAATATTTGATTTATCTCTCTTTGTGATTGAATCTCATTTCAAATTTTATTGACCACCACAACCTCTTTATTTAATCAATAACTACTCAAAGACAGAGAAATGCAGTCACCAATATGACTTATGTCACTTAATTTTAACTACCAGGAGACCACGAACTGCTTGAGCTGGTCATTTCATCAGTTGTCCCTTATTTACTGAGCACCTACTATGTGCCAGGCAGGAATGGGTTCTGGGAAAACAATGGCAAATAAGAAAAAATCCCCTGCCCTCAAACAGCCTGTGGTTTAATGGCAACATTACTTCTTACTTGTGTTTGTGTCCATCTCACATTTTTGTGTCTCACATTTTTGTTTGTCCATCTCACAAACACATCTCACATTGTGTTTGTGTCCATGTCACATGGTACCTGGCATACAATACTGATGCTCAATCAATGTGGGGTTGTTTTGGGTGAATTGAGTGCAGCTTAACTGAAATGGAAGTCCAGTGCTATTTCTGGAAATTTTCTTCAAAAAATAAGATTTTTCCATGAAAAGACCGCCTTGTCTTTATGTTTTATTTATTAACAATCCCAATCCATCTGATTGGATGGAAAAATGAATCTAGCTGATTACCGTTTTCTTGCTTTTTAAAGAAGCCCTTTGCTGTGACTCTATTTATATAAAATTGCATGTGGTGTTTTGGTATATCAAGACATGTTTAAAAGAAGGTTTTTCCAAAATATAAACCAAGGTTGGGACTTGCTCTTGAACTTTACTGTACTTTACAGCATGATGAGTTCCTTCTCTAGTGTGCACAAAACTCCTGGTCTGCCCACAAACCAGCAGCCTTCCCTTCTACACCTCCAGATAAAGAAGAAAGGCAGTGGGTGGTGGGATGGGAAGGAGGTGGCGAGAGGAAGACATATTAGGTGCTTGGCTTTGTATGGAAGACTGTATGTGTTTTTTGTTTTTTGTTTTTTTAAATCACCTCTTACCTTTGAGGTAGATAGTGTTGATCACCTGTACAGATAAGGAACCTAAGGCTCAGAGGTTAAGAAACTTTCTCAAGAACACTCAGTAGAGAGGTAGCAGAGATAGGATTTGAGCCCAGGTTTGCCAACCCCAAGCTGCTGTATATGGGAACAAGAATGCACCTCTTCTCTATCTAATAGATATTCTTGGCTAAGTCTTGCAAGGGTGAAAATTGTCTTACTCCAAGCTGCTCTGGGCCAGGTAAGACAGATCACAGGAAGTGGTAGGTTAAAATGTGGCCCCTCTTGTGCTACTCCTGTGTTCAGCTCTCCTGGGGTGGGGCAGAGCAGCTTGATAGGAGTCAGTGTGGTCTGGAATTCCCTCAAGTTTCCATAGTTTCAGTTCGAGTACACAGAGTGCTACTCTCCTCCTATAGAAAATGAGAAACACTCCTCTTCTGAGTCTACTTCTCAGGATCTGTTAGATAAGATGCAGAAGTTTTGTCTAGGTCTAGTTAGAAATCTTGCATCTTTGGTTTTCTTTCTTCATCAGCGTCTTCAACTTTCATTGCATATGGAATTCCAGGATATCTGTGACAAGGTAATGGTACTTAGAGGCTCTGTGGTTGCTTTAAGACCTGTTGGCATCCAAAGGATATGTTAACATCCATCTGCCTTCTACTATCTCCCTCAAAACCCCAAATTACTGTGCTAGCTCTGTTATCTGTTGAGAAGTATGTGACTCAGGGTTCTTTTCATTGTCAGATATGAAAGAAAATCCAACTGAATTAATCATATTTATTGGTTCACAAAACCCAACTATCCAAGGCCATCCAGCTTGAGGTATAATTGGATTCAGAAGCTGGAACAGTGTTATCAGGACTCCATCTTCCTTTACCTCTGCAAGTGCTCTTCTGTGTAGTATATCCTGTTATGTCTTATGTAATTGTTAGCTGTTCACCAAATATTTCCAGCTTTCTTCCTTTTGCGTAGGATTCTGCTTCTCTGTCCCCTGAAGTTAGGTTTGGCAATGTGATTTACTTTTACCAATAAAGTGTGGACATAAGAGGCATGTGGCACTTCTGGGCAGAAAGCTTTTAACAGCCAGTACATTATTTATTATGTCCCCCTCTTCCTACCATGGCAAACATTGAAGCATGTATCAAGATGGGGTGGGCCTTCATCAGCTTAGATGCATGAGTGATATCAACGAGCAGAGCTTCCCTGCTTGTCACTATGAACATTTAATGTGAGAGAGAATTTTTGTTTTACTAACTGACTGAGGTTTTAACATTTTATTATAACATAATCCTTTCTATCCTGACTAACATACATCCTCTATGTTCATATACAAATGAAAACAAAAGGAATTTCTATTCTGGTTGCTCAAAAAAGTGTCCTAGTATTAACTCTGAATAGCTATGGTTAGTGATGTTCCCAATTTCTGAATGAATCCTGTGTTCTGATTGGCCAGGTCAAGGTCACATCTTTATCCTTGAGTCAGAGGGGAAATCAGCCCATCCAATGCTCATGGGCAGAGTAAAAGAGATGTAGGTACCCAAAAGAAATAGTGATATCAGAAAAATGGAGGATGAGTGCTAGGCAAATTAAAACAGCATAGGTCTTCTATACGTTAAGAAAGGAAAAATTTCTGCAGCATTTTATTTTTATTCTGGAGCAGGCATCGCATTGTTAGACCTTTTAGAAGGTCAGTGTCTTTCTAAATCTATTGAAGAGAGTTTTATGGTCTTCTTTATTGCCATACTATAAATAGATATGTCAGGAAAAAATTATAAATTTGAAGCCTAAAGTAGAAATACCATGTCAGCCCATATCCACTTGTCAGTAATAAAAGTAAAAGATTAAAATACAAATGTGACTACCTTTCCTTTTCTCAAGTTTCTTCCACAGTATCACCCAAATTTCAGCCTTTATTCAGCTTTAGGGAAGATACCTCCAATGAGATGACAGGTCTGCCCTCTCTGTCTTTGGATTCTTACAGCAATTGATCTGTCTACCTCTCACTCACATTCATTAATTCTGCCTTTTAGGACTCAAGATGAAAGCAAATTTTGTACCACTTCCATGTGTGTGGAAGCTTCTAGGATGGACCTGGCACTAAGTAAAGAACAGGTTCTCACTGTATATTTTTAAAAATTTAAAGATACCCTGACCCAGTCTTTTCTTCTTTGGGTTAATCTGATCATGTTCTTTCAGTTTTTTCTTGAATTAGTGTTTCTAAATCTCCTAACTGTACTGTTTTCTCCTTCTTGTGCTCCAATTTGTCTATGTATATGATTTGCTTTCATTTAAAAAAATTCAGTCTATAATCTCTGTCTTTTGTGTGTGTAGACCACTTACATTTATTGTAACTATTGAAATGTTTGGATTTAGGTCTACCATTTTATAATTTGTTTTCTGATTATTCCTTCTAATTTTCATTCTTCTGTTTTCCCTTTCCTGTGTTCTTTGGGGTTATTTAAACATTTTTTTAATACTCCATTTTAAAAACATCGTGTTTGCCTATTTCTGTTTGTATAGTGTTGTTAGAGGTTGCTCTAGGGATTAGAATACACATACTTAACATGGTCTATTTACAATCAATATTTTACTACTTCAAGTGGAACATGGAAACATTACTCATATATCTCTAAATCTCTTTATATTGTAGTTCTCTCATATACTACATTTATATACATTAAAAACTCCATTAGATAATGTGATCATTTTCAATTTCAATTTTCAAAACTATTTCTGTTTTTCTTCCTTTATTTCTGATGTTCCACTTTTCCTTCTGATATGATTTCCCTTCAATCTGAAGAACTTCCTGTAGCAATTCTCTTAATTTTCTTTCAACTGAAAATAGCTACATCACCTTCAATTCTGAAAAATGTTTTCATTGAATGTATTTTTCTTTCAGCTTTTAAAAAATGTTCTACTTCCTTCTGGACTCCAAGAGGTTCTGATGAGAAATCCACAATTATTCAAATCAAATTTCTGGCTTTTGGGCTGGATTGAGTACAGGCTGGGAGGAAAACAGGAAGAATGATATACTCACCACCAGTTTACTGAGACTTCAAAGTATGGTTTTTTGCATTCTGGGGTCATGTGCTCTGCCCAGGTTTTCTACTGGCATTCAGTGGGGGCGAAAAGATGGAGTATGGTAACTTCAACTTACCAGGAAACTCCATGTGCATCTGTTTTGGAGATATATAGTTCAACAGAAGCTGCTAAAGCCCCTTTTATGTTAATACTATGTGTGGTATGTGTGCATATTTGTGTGTATTTAACAAAATCTAACATAGTCCTTAGTATGTGCCAACCATAGTTTTAGGTGCAAGTTAACTCATTTAATCCTCATGACAGTCCGATGAGATATGTACAATTATTGTCCCATACTTTACAAATGAAGAAATTAAAGGAACAAAAGTTTAAGTAATTTGACCAAGGTCACACAGCTAGTAAGTGGTGGAGCCAGGATTCAAATCCTCAGGGAATCTGGTTTCAGAGTCTGACTCCTAACCATTACACTAAGCTGCCTTTAATTAACTATGATTATGTAATAATTATACTAAAACAGTGAGAAGAAATAATGCCTTCTCACAACAGTGAGAAGAAATAATTTCTTACAACAGTGAGAAGAAATAATGCCTCATTGTTATTGACCACTTTCTATATCTTTGTTTTATTCCAGCCACTTTATACACATTATCCAATAATGAATGTGTTCATTTGTCCAATTTTTACTGAGAATTATGTCAGGTAGTGTGCTGGGTACTAGGGTTCCAGAAGTGAACAAGACAAACCTGCCCTGGTGGAGGCTACATTCTAGTAGGAGGAGGTCATGAAACAAATGACTCACATATACCTATGTGATTGCAGTTGTGAAAACTGTCATAGAGGAGACTGTTAGGAGAACATTCTAGTGGGGTTTCTAAATTAGTCTACCAGTCAGGATAAGACAGATTATTTTGAAATAACAGCCTTGACATTTCAGTGGCTTAAAACAATGAAAACTTATTTCTTGCTTATGCTACATGTCTGTGAGAAGTAGTCTGAGAGTTCTGTTCTCCATCAGTATTTTTGTCCCCCTTACTCCAGGACACAGGCAAACAGAGCTGCCACTAACAAGCACATGGCCATTTTCAGGACAGGAAAAGAAACACAGTAGCTTCTGCTCATATTTCATTGGCCAAAGTAAGGGTTATGGTCCCTCCTAACTTACAGGGGCTAGGAAAAGTGCAGTCCTACCGTGTCTGAAAGAAGAAAACCAGAAATATTTGAGGAGTGGCACTAAGATCTGCCAGTCTGGTCTTGAAGTCAGGAAAGGAGGCAATGCCTTAGGAGGCAATGTTTGAGTTGAATTCTGAAGCAAAAGGCAAAGGGATTGGGTTGGGGAGTAGATGGAAGCACAAAATGTGACTAACGTGGTAGAGTAAACAGAGTAACTCAAGGCCTTGTATGCCAATTTAAGGATTTAGTATTCATCCTAAGAGCTATGCGAAGCCAGTAAGAGACCTTAAGAGGGAATCATGATAATATTTATATTTTATCTGGGATCCTATGGCTAGTGTGGAGAATAGATGATGGTGGGAATAGGGGTGGGGAATGCGTAAGGAAAAGCCATGCGTAAGGAAAAGCCAATGAGGAAGCCATTGTCCTAATGTAGGCTGGAGAAGATGGAGGCTTGATTTAGGCATCAACAGTTGAGAGAAGTGGGTAGATTGAAGAAACAGGGTTTCAAGATTGATGAGATAATCCTCCAAGATCCCTTGAGGAATCTGTTATTATTATCCCCATTTTCTCAGTGAGGAAAGTAGGGCTTGGAGAAATAATAGAGCTCAGCTATTGAGTGGCAAAGCAGTGATTCAAACCTGAGCCTGGTTCTAAAACCTGTGCTCTTAACTACCATGTCACACTACTTCACTCAAATGTTTTGAGAAGCATTATTTTATGTCCTGTAATGGAGAAAGGATGCAAATTTTTAGGGCTTCTACTTGGTGCGAATGCATCTGGCAGATAGACCCTTTGATGGCAGATGTCATGACTTAACTGTTCTCTGCTCACCGTAGAGCCATACCAGCTATACAGTAAATCCCAGTTGAGTTTATATTGATGAGGTGTTAAAGTCAAAAGTTCAAAATTGTGTGTAAATGCTTTCATTTAAATTAATTTATGCATTAAGGCTAGAGTCTTTTGTAATATAAGATGTTTAGATTTAGTTAAGGTGCCTCAGTTTATCCTGATTCCTTCCTCAAAAAACTCCACCTTTCATTCTCTTTTCCCTTCGTTTTCCTTCAGGCATTCATTTGGTCAAGCTTCATTTGAGTGACATTTATTTCAAGCAATGTAGCAGAGTGATTCAATATGTGGACTACAAAGTCCTTCTGTAAAACTCTCTTCCATTCCATCTATTGACATAAAAATTCCCAGCCTAGCTCTGTATCCACAGGTCAATGAAACTTCTCACTGTTTGTCTATCATTCCTAAATGATCTTCATTTGTTGTTGTTGTTGTTTTAAGCACATTTATCTTTGACTACTTCCTGCTCCTCTTTATAGTCCTCCTTGAGAATGAAGAACTCATTCTTCATACTTCTTTCACTGTTTCCAAATGCACTTATTTATCATGGTGCCAAGCATGCAGTTACTCCCTAATACACTCAATAATAGAAGAATGATTGATGTTTTATCTTAATCTTTGTATAGCATTGATATTTCAGCATAAGCTATAAATCACAAGTGCTCTTGAAATATAGTTAGTAATAAAATTTTCAGATAATACAATCAGAAACTCTATATATTCAAATATGAAAAATGTTAAATGGTAAAATTAGCAATGTTGCTGTGGGTTTTGGGAAGAAGAAATGCAAAAATTCAGCTTACACAATTAGTTACCCTTTCAGTCCTCAAACAAAGTCCAGAGACTTTGTTTCCAGGAATGTGTGATCCAGAATAGCTTTCCTAATCAAGTAATATTTAGGCTATGGTTTGTTCTAATTTTTACCAAAGCTTCACAACATTTTGCTTGAAAGATGATTGACTTGAAGATAAATATAACACAGAATAATTCAAAACAAAGTTTTGACATTGAAATGAGTGAAATTATATGTACCAGAAAGTTCTGTAACAGTATGTCTTATTACTAGCATTTCACTCTAATTCTTCTTTTTTTATGATTATACTTTAAGTTCTGGGATACATGTGGAGAACATGTAGGTTTGTTACATAGGTATACAAGTGCCATGATGGTTTGCTGGACCCGTCAACCCATCACCTACCTTATGTATTTCTCCTATTGCAATCCCTCCCCTAGTCCCCCACCCACCAGTAGGCCCCGATGTATGATGTTCCCCTCCCTGTGTCCATGTGTTCTCATTGTTCAACTCCCACTTATGACTGAGAACATGCAGTGTTTGTTTTTCTGTTCGTGTGTTAGTTTTCTGAGAATGATGGTTTCCAGCTTCATCCTTAACCCTGCAAAGGACATGAACTCATCCTTTTTATGGCTGCATAGTATTCCATGGTGTATATGTGCCACATTTTCTTTATCCAGTCTATCATTGATGAGCATTTGGGCTGGTTCCAAGTCTTTGCTATTGTGAATAGTGCTGCAGTAAACATATGGGTGCATGTGTCTTTATCATAGAATGATTTATCATCCTTTGGGTATATACCCAGTAATGGGATTGCTAGGCCAAATGGTATTTCTGGTTCTAGATCCATGAGGAATTGACACACTGTCTTCCACAATGGATCAACTAATTTACACTCCCACAAACAGTGTAAAAGTGTTCCTGTTTCTCCACATCCTCTCCAGCATCTGTTGTTTCCTGACTTTTTAAGGATTGCCATTCTAACTGGCATGATGTGGTATCTCATTGTGGTTTTGATTTGCATTTCTCTGAGGACCAGTGATGATGAGCTTGAGATGAACCCACTTTTTGATGGGGTTGTTTGTTTTTTTTCTTGTAAATTTGTTTAAGTTCCTTGTAGATTCTGGATATTAGCCCTTTGTCAGATGGACAGATTGCAAAAATTTTCTCCCATTGTGTAAGTTGCCCGTTCACTCTGATGATAATTTCTTTTGCTGTGCTGTGCTCTTTAGTTTAATTAGATCCCATTTGTCAATTTTGGCTTTTGTTGCCATTGCTTTTGGTGTTTTGGTCATGAAGTCTTTGCCCATGCCTATCTCCTGAATGCTATTGCCTAGGTTTTCCTCTAGGGTTTTTATGGTGTTAGGTCTTACATTTAATATTTTAATCCATCTTGAGTTAATTTTTGTGTAAGGTGTAAGGAAGGGATCCAGTTTCAGTTTTCTGCATATAGCTAGCCAGTTTTCCCAACACTGTTTATTAAATAGGGAATTCTTTCCCCATTGCATGTTTTTGTCAGATTTGTTAAAGATCAGATGGTTGTAGGTGTGTGGCGTTATTTCTGAGGCCTCTGTTCTGTTCTGTTCTGTTCTGTTCTGTTCTGTTCCATTGGTCTGTATATCTGTTTTGGTACCAGTACCATGCTGTTTTGGTTACTGTAGCCTTGTAGTATAGTTTGAAGTCAGGTAGTGTGATACCTCCAGATTTGTTTTTTTTTTTTGTTTTTTTTTTGGCTTAGGATTGTCTTGGCTATACAGGCTCTTTTTTAGTTCCATGTGAAATTTAAAGTAATTTTTTCTAATTCTGTGAAGGAAGTCAGTGATAGCTTGATTTATAGCATTGAAGCTATAAATTACTTTGGACAATATGGCCGTTTTCATGATATTGATTCTTCCTATTAATAAGCATGGAATGTTTTTCCATTTGTTTGTGTCCTCTCTTATTTCCTTGAGCAGTGGTTTGTAGTTCTCCTTGAAGACGTCCTTCACATTCGTTGTGAGTTGTATTCCTAGGTATTTTATACTCTTTGTAGCAATTGTGAATGGGAGTTCACTCATGATTTGGCTCTCTGTTTTTCTATTATTGGTGTATAGGAATGCTTGTGATTTTTGCACATTGATTTTGTATCCTGAGACTTTGCTGAAGTTGCTTATCAGCTTAAGGCGATTTTGGGCTGAGAGACGATGGGGTTTTCTAAATATACAATCATGTCATCTGCAAGCAGAGACAATTTGACTTCCTCTCTTCCTATTTGAATACCCTTTATTTATTTCTCTTGCCTGATTGCCCTGGCCAGAACTTCCAATATTATGTTGAATAGGAGTGGTGAGAGAAGGCATTCTTGTCTTGTGCTGGTTTTCAAAGGGAATGCTTCCAGTTTTTGCCCATTCAGTATGATATTGGCTGTGGGTTTGTCATAGATAGCTCTCATTATTTTGAGATACTTTTTATCAATACCTAGTTTATGGAGAGTTTTTAGCATGAAGGGGTGTTGAATTTTATCGAAGGCCTTTTCTGTATCTATTGAGATAATCATGTGGTTTTTGTCACTGGTTCTGTTTATGTGATGGATTACATTTGTTGATTTGCATATGTTGAACCAGTCTTGCATCCCAGGTATGAAGCTGACTTGATCATGGTAGATGAGCCTTTCAATGTGCTGCTGTATTTGCTTTACTAGTATTTTATTGAGGATTTTCTCATCGATGTTCATCAGGGATATTGGCCTGAAATTTTCTTTTTTTGTTGTGTCTCTGCCACGTTTTGGTGTCAGGATGATGCTGTCCTCATCAAGTGAGTTAGAGGGGAGTCCCTCTTTTCCATTGTTTGGAATAGTTTCAGAAGGAATGGTGCCAGCTCCTCTTTGTACCTCTGGTAGAATTCAGCTGTGAATCTGTCTGGTCCTGGTCTTTTTTTGGTTGGTAGGCTATTAATTACTGCCTCAATTTCAGAACTTGTTATTGGTCTAGTCAGGAATTAAACTTATTCCTGGTTTAGTCTTGGGAGGGTGTATGTGTCCAGGAGTTTATCCATTTCTTCTAGATTTTCTAGTTTATTTGTGTAGAGGTGTTTATAGTATTCTCTGATGGTAGTTTGTATTTCTGTGGGATCAGTGGTGATATTCCCTTTATCATTTTTATTGTGTCTATTTGATTCTTCTATCTTTTCTTCTTTATTAGTCTGACTAGTCACTTATCTATTTTGTTAATCTTTTAAAAAAAGCACCTCCTGGATTTATTGATTTTTTAAGGGTTTTTCGTGTCTCTATATCTCCTTCACTTCTGCTGTAGTTATTTCTTGTCTTCTGTTAGCTTTTGAATTTGTTTGCTCTTGCTTCTCTAGTTCTTTTAATGGTGATGTTAGGATGTCAACTTTACATCTTTCCTACTTTCTCCTGTGGGCATATAGTGCTATAAATTTTACTCTAAACACTGCTTTATTTGTGTCCCATTGATTCTGGTACATTGTGTCTTTGTTCTCATTGATTTCAAAGAACTTATTTATTTCTGCCTTAATTTCATTATTTACCCAGTAGTCATTCAGGAACAGGTTGTTCAGCTTTCATGTAGTTGTGGGGTTTTGAGTGAGTTTCTTAATCCTGAGTTCTAGTTTGATTGCACTGTGGTCTGAAAGACTGTTGTTCTGATTTCCGTTCTTTTGCATTTGCTGAGTATGTTACTTCCAATTATGTGATCAATTTTAGAATAAGTGTGATGTGGTGCTGTGAAGAAGGTATATTCTGTTGATTTGGGGTGGAGAATTCTGTAGATGTCAGTTAGGTCCACTTGATCCAGAACTGAGTTCAAGTCCTGAATATTCTTGTTAATTTTCTGTCTCATTCATCTGTCTAATATTGACAGTGGGGTGTTAAAGTCTTCCACTATGATTGTGTGGGCATCTAAGTCTCTTTGCAGATCTGTAAGAACTTATTTTATGAATCTGGGTGCTTCTGTATTGGGTGCATATATATTTAGGATAGTTAGCTCTTCTTGTTGCATTGATCCCTTTACCACTATGTAATGCCCTTCTTTTCTTTTTTGATCTTTGTTGGTTTAAAGTCTGTTTAATCCGGGACTAGGATCACAACCCCTGCTTTTTTTTGGTTTCCATTTGTTTGTTAAATATCCCTCCATCTCTTTATTTTGAGCCTGTAAGTGTCTTTGCACATGAGATGGATCTCCTGAATACAGCACACCAATGGGTCTTGACTCTTTATCCAATTTGCCAGTCTGTGTCTTTTATTTGGGGCATTTGGCCCATTTATGTTTAAGGTTAATATCGTTATGTGTGAATTTAATCCTGTCATTATGATGCTAGCTGGTTATTTTGCCCATTACTGGATGCAGTTTCTTCATAGTGTCAATGGTGTTTACAATTTGGTATGTTTTTGCAGTGGATAGTACCGGTTTTTCCTTTCCATGTTTAGTGCTTCCTTCAGGAGTTCTTGTAAGGCAGGCCTGGTGGTGACAAAATCTCTCAGCATTTGCTTGTTTGTAAAGGATTTTATTTCTCCTGTGCTTATGAAGCTTAGTTTGGCTGAATATGAAATTCTGGGTTGAAAATTCTTTTCTTTAAGAATGTTGAATATTGGCCCCCACTCTCTTCTGGCTTTTAGGGTGTCTGCCGAGATATCTGCTGTTAATCTGATGGGCTTCCCTTTGTGGGTAACCCGACCTTTCTCTCTGGCTGCCCATAACATTTTTTCCTTCGTTTCAATTTTGGTGAATCTGATGATTACATGTCTTGGGGTTGCTCTTCTTGAGGGGTATCTTATCTTTGTGGTGTTCTGTGTATTTTCTGAATTTGAATATTGGCCTGTCTTGCTAGGTTGGGGAAGTTCTCCTGGATAATATCCTGAAGAGTGTTTTCCAACTTGGTTTCATTCTCTCCATCACTTTCAGGTACACTTTCAGGTACAATCAAATGTAGGTTTGGTCTTTTCACATAGTTCTGTATTCCTTGGAGGCTTTGTTTGTTTGTTTTCATTCTCTTTTCTCTAATCTTTTCTTCACTGTTTATTTCATTAAGTTGATCTTCAATCTCTGATATCCTTTCTTCCTCTTGATCATTCGGCTATTGATACTTGTGTATGCTTCACGAAGTTCTCTGTGTTTTTCAGCTCCATCAGATCATTTATGTTCTTCTCTAAACTGGTTATTCTAGTTATCAATTCCTCTAACCTTTTTTCAAGGTTCTTGGCTTCCTTGCATTGGGTTAGAACATGCTCCTTTAGCTCAGAGGAGTTTCTTATTACCCACCTTCTGAAGCCTACTTCTGGCAATTCGTCAAACTCATACTCCGTCCATTTTTGTTCCCTTGCTGGCAAGCAGTTGTGACCCTTTGGAGGAGAAGAGGTGTCCTGGTTTTTGGAATTTTCAGCCTTTTTGTGCTGGTTTTTCCTCATCTTCATGGATTTATCTACCTTTGGTCTTTGATGTTGGTGATCTTCAGATCGGGTTTTTGTGTGGACATCCTTTTTGTTGATGTTGATGCTATTCCTTTCTGTTTGTTTGTTTTCCTTCTAAACAGTCAGGCCCCTCTGCTGCGTGTTTGCTAGAGGTCCACTCCAGACCCTGTTTGACTGGGTATCACCAGTGGAGCCTGCAGAACAGCAAAGATTACTGCCTGTTCCTTCCTCTGGAAGCTTCGTCCCAGAGGGGCACCCACCAGATGCCAGCCAGAGCTCTCCTGTGTGAGGTGTCTGTCGACCCCTGCTGGGAAGTGTCTCCCAGTCAGGAGGCGGGGGGTGGGGGTTCAGGACCCAATTGAGGAGGCAGTCTGTCCCTTAGCAGAGCACGAGCACTGTGTTAGGACATCTGCTGCTCTCTTCAGAGCCTGCAGGCAGGGACATTTAAGTCTGCTGAAGCTGCGCCCACAGCCGCTCCTTCCCCCAGGTGTACTGTCCCAGGGAGATGGGAGTTTTATCTATAAGCCCCTGACTGGGGCTGCTGCCTTACTTTCAGACATGCCCTGCCCAAAGAGGAGGAATCTAGAGAGGCAATCTGACTACTGCGGCTTTGCGGAGCTGCAGTGGGCTCCATCTTGTTTGAACTTCCTGGCGGCTTTGTTTACACTGTTAGGGGAAAACCACCTTTTCAAGTGTCAGAAATGGTAAACACCCCTCCCCCGACCAAGGTCGAGGGTCCCAGGTGGACTTCAGACTGCTGTGCTGTCAGTGAGAATTTCAAGCCAGTGGATCCTAGCATGCTGGGCTCCATGGGGGTGGGATCTGCTGAGCTAGACCACTTGGCTCCCTGGCTTCAGCCCCCTTTCCAGGGGAGTGAACGGCTCTGTCTCGGTGGTATTCCAGGTGCCACTGGGGTATGAAAAAAAACTCCTGAAGCTAGCTCGGTGTCTGCCCAAACAGCCGCCCAGTTTTGTGCTTGAAACCCAGGGCACTGGTGGTGTAGGCACGGAAGTGAATCTCCTGGTCTGCAGGTTGTGAAGGATCTGGGAAAAGCATAGTATCTGGGCTGGAGTGCACCATTCCTCATGGCACAGTCCCTCATGGCTTCCTTGGCTAGAGGAGGGAGTTCCCCGACCGCTTGCACTTCTGGGGTGAGGCAATGCCCCACCCCACTTCAGCTCACCCTTTGTGAGCTGCACCCACTGTCTGACCACTCCCAATGACATGAGGCAGGTACCTCACTTGGAAATGCAGAAATCACCTTCCTTTTGTGTTGATCTCACTGGGACCTGCAGACCGGAGCTGTTCCTATTCAGCCATCTTGCCAGCCACTCCCTAATTCTTTTTTTACTACCAAATATCTTAATTAGGCTGTGCTGTATGACCCCATGAGCTGTGGAGAACTGAACTGTGAGGAAACGTCAGGTCATCTGTGTTTTGTGATGATATTCTGCAGTAATGATTAGCACAAGCTGTTCAGCTGACATGGATTTGTTTTTAGTTTAAATAAACTTTGTTTTTTAGAATGGTTTTAGATGTACAGAATAATTCAAAGCTAATACAGAGTTTCCATATAACCTGTATCCAGTTTTTCTTATTATTTACATCTTACGTTAGTATGGTACATTTACAAGTAACAATACAGTATTATTAACTAAAGTGTGGACTTTTTAAAGATTTCCTTAGTTTCTACCTAATATCCTTATTCTGTTCTAGGATTCCATCCAGGGTGCCATATTACATTTACTCATCATGTCACCTTTGGCTTCTCTTGGCTATGGCAGTTTCTTAGACTTTCTTTATTTTTGGTGACCGTGACAGTATTGAGGAACACTATTTAGTGTTTTGTATGCTCTTAGCTGGGATGAGTCTGATGTTTTTCTCATTATTAGATTGGTGATATAAATTTTGGGGAGAAAGACTGCAGAGGTAAAGTGTCATTTTCATTACATCGTATCAAGAGTATATACCATTGACATGATGTTGACCTTTATCACCTGGCTAAAGAAGCATTTTTCAGTTTTCTCTACTGTACAATTACTCTTCCCTCACTACTCCTGCTTTCATACTCAACTCTTTAGGAAGTAGCCCACACTTAATAAATAAGGAGTTATGCTCCACCTCCTTGAAGGCAGTATACATACATAACATCTATAAAACCTCAGCATAATTATTAGGAATTCTTCTGCACAAGATAGTTTTCTCTTCTCCCTTTATTTACTTAATCAATTATTTATTTATATCAGTATGGACTGATACATATTTATTTTGTATTTTGGGTTATAATCCAATACGTCATTTTCTTTTTTTTAGCTCATATTGTTCCAGCTTTGGCCATTGGGAGCTCTTTCAGTGGCATCTGTGTTGTCAACCCTTACGGCATTTTTTTTTCTTTTCTCCCATCCCCTACCCCATGCCTTTTTTTTTTTTTTTTTTTTACTTCCTTACTTTCTGGAACTACAAGACCCAGACTCATGTATATTTCCTGCCTTTGTCCTAGAATCAGCTATTTCTTCAGGGAACCCTGCTTCCTTTCACTGGAGGATATTGAAAATCAAGATCTGGTACTAGATATGCTCATTGCTACTGGAATGTCATTGTTCTTCTACATCCTCTTAGTTGACAGAGCAAGAAAATTATATATATATTTATATATAATATATATAAAAACCATGAAAATATAGATATCTATAAATATTTTTATGAAACATTCTATATCCAGATTAAGCTAAACATTTGTTTATACTAATGTCTTCAGCTGTAATCCATTACCAGGTGGAGCATTCTGTGTGAATAGATGGATTATAGCCTTATGTCCTTGTTTATCTGCACACTTCCACACCAACAGTGAAAAACTTGGCTCCCATAATTCTCCATCCATTTATTTGTTTAGATTCAGTTCAGACTCCCAACCCCTACTCACCCACAATACTATGTAATGTAGCCTTCTTGGGGTGTTATATCCAGAGCCCTTTGCTAATCATCTCCCTTCAGTTATGTTAATTTTGATCACTCAGTCAAGACATTGATTTATAATATATTTATTATGTTCTCCCTTGCAAGAAATAAGCAATGTGTGGTCATTTTCTTTGAGACCATGCAAACATCCTGCTTCTCATCAAACTTTTCCCCATTGATTCTTCCCACAATCCTACAGTGATGGTTGTAAAGGGTGATTTTCAATTCCGTTACTCCCTGCACTCATCAGTTGACATTCTACCAGAAGGAAGAGCCTTTCCTTCTCTCCAGCTGTCTGCCTGTGTATGTATGTATTTATTTATTATAAGTATAGACTCATGGATTCTTAATTCAATGAGTTGTAATGAATGAATTTGGGTACCCTATTGTTTTACATTTGTCAAGTAAGAGCTCCTGCAAGCTGGTTCCTATATTTTTGTTAGACATTGTGAAATTCCCCTACATAAGATTTACACCCTTTTGCCTTCCTGAAAATCATGTGTAAAAATGGGCCTGTTTTTCTTCAGCCTCACCAACAAGCTTTTGTTTTCTTGTCAAACTGATGGATGAGAAATTGTTTTCAATATAATTTTAATATGAATTTTCCTTTTATGTAAAATTGAACATATTTTCATATTTTAATGTAATTTTATATCTTTTTTGTGTATTTTCTATTCATGTCTTTTGCCCATTTTCTAGAGTACTTTTGGTCTCCTTTCATCAACTTTTAAAAGTTCTTTATAAATTATGAATATTAGTTCTTTATATTATTTGCAAATATTTTCTTCTAATTTATTTGTCCTATCATTTTGCTTATGGTGTTTTTGCCATTCAATTTTTTTTAGTCAAATATGTCAATTTTTAAAAATTACATCTGGATTTTTAGTCACAGAAGGCCTTTTCTACCCTCAGATTATAGAGGAATTATAGAGGAATTTATCCATCAAAAATTAATTGTATACTTTTACTTATTAAAAATCTGATCTATTTGAAGTTTGTGCTTACTGGATGACATGAGGAATGGATGAAAATTTATCTTTTGGAAATGGCTTTCCAATTGTCCCAACAGCATTTATTAAAATGTTCTTTGCTGCCCCAGCATTTTGAGTTGCACCTGTATCATATACTAGAATAATTTCCACCTGTGGTCAGGTCTTTTGCTGGACTTGCTGTTCTGCTTCATTGATTTGCATGTGTATTCATGTTCCAGGACCACACCGTTTTACTTATACAGATTTTGTGGTAGGTTTTAATATCTGATGTGGCTGTTATCTCCTCACAACTCTTTCTTTTCATTGTTTTTCTTGATATTCTCTTTTGGCTATTGTTTCATGTGAAAATTCATGTGTAGTAAAGTTCATTTGTTTATTTCCCAGGGGAGAAAAAGCTTATTGGTTTTTTTTTATTGGGATGTCACAAAATTTATAAATTGACTTAGTGAGTACAAACATCTTTTGATGACATTGAGACATCCTAATCAAGAACCAGGAATGTCTTTCCATTTGTTCAAGTCTACATTTGTGTTTTGCAGAGTGTTTTATTAAAGTGTTGTTCCTATAGGTTTGAAACATTTGGAGTTTATTTCCAAGTATTATCTCTTTTTTCCATTGTTGTTGCAAATGAGGTTTTTCTCTACCATTATATCTTTTAATGTCACCCAGTGGTTCTTAAAGTTCTGATTAAAAGCACTACCAACTGCATTCTTTTCCATTTGAAACAACTATCTCAGTACAGCCAGACTGTGTGTTATGCATCAGAGATATTTCTTCCATGAGTAATTTCCTCTCTATCAGCAGATACATTTTAAACTTCACACATTACTGTTAACTAGAATCTACTGGAACCCTTCACTATCTAGAATTTAAAAGATCAACTACTATCAAATTAGAATATCATTCTGAAAACTCTGAGTTGCTCTTTGAATCAAAGAGAGTCAAAGAGTCAAAGAAAGGAACAGGACCAGAGAGAAGCCCCAATCTCCTTAGCAGTACGTCAGTATTTGGAAGTGCAGCTCTTTGACTAGGTTCATATACAGCATAGGGGTCCCTGTTGCAGATCCATAAAGCCACTGGTCCTGAGTTTCTACAAGTCAATCCTCTTTATAATGCATGAAAGCTGAAGTGTGTTAAGTATTTTACCATACAGAAAGTATTGGTAGTTTCTTCCCTGTCCATGGAAGCTGCAGTGCTTCATGTAATCTTTGTGTTTGACATTTTTCTGTCTCCATCGACGCATTTGAAGTTGTGCCAGAGGTGGATATCTGTCTTTTTTTATACTTAATCTCTCAACTGTGGGTTTGCATGATTCATTCGAAAACATCATTTGGAGGTCGTGGTGATTATTTATGCAAAAGTTCTGAGTATTTGCATAGTCATGAGATTTTAATGAAAACTTGCAAACCATTTTTTACAATTTACTTCTAACGTTGGTTATATCCTACATTCACTAAAAAAGAGATACTGAAAAATACTTAAAAAGAAAGCAAATTTTTGGGACCCAGAATAATGCTGAAGTAAAGCCAGAAATTCAGTTTCTGTAATCTTGAACACTTACTGGGTTTGGGCTGATTCCATAGGGAGCCTTATGTGTCTGTTCATTCTTTCCTCCTCCAGATTTTATTCTCACAGTATGCTTTGTTGGAATAGTTATAAAAGCAACTTTTTAATAATAAGAATTTGTAATATAGAACTAATGAGCTTTCAACACCTAATTTAACAAAGGTAATGTAATTTTGCTATCTAGCATGGATAGGAAGTGGTTCTTATGGCTAATTAAATAATCACGTTATGAAACCATTTCTATCCATTCATTCACATATGCACACATGCATGTGTACACATTTATTTTTTGTTTGTATAATTTATTTAGTATTTCATAACTATGATGGTACTTCTGATTAATGCCCTCAGGACCATCACTAGGTGCCAGACATTATTATAAACAAGGTATTTATTCTTCTTAGAAGCCCTAATAAGTAGTTGCTATTATTATCCTACATTGAACAGATGAGGGAACTGAGGCAAGTTAAATAACTTGCCCAAGTTCAACCAGGTAGTAAATGTTGGCAATTTAATTCCTGAGCTCTTAACTACCACATGAGTAACAATTAGAAGAAGTGAAGGCTAAGATTTCTAACATGACAAGCAACAGATTGCTATTATTATTATTGTTTTCTTCATCAGTTTCCTGATGTCCATTCTGATTTCTTTTTAGTTAGCTTATACCATTATTTATTGGTATTTATGAGACTTCCAAATTAGTTTTTTCTTCATATTTTCCTTGTCCACTGAACTAGAATGAGGTTCAATTCAGTGTCTTTTCCAGTATTTTATAAACTTTCACATACCTCTTACCCATAAATAATTTTTAAAAAAATTAAGGACAAAAACCCTCTGCTATGGTTTGGATGTTTGACCCCTCCAAACCTCATGTTGAAATTTGATCCCCAGTGTTGGAGGTAGTCCCTAATGGGAGGTGTTTGTTTGAGGCATGGGGACAGATACCTCATGAATAAGACTAATGCCCTCCCTAAGTGGGTAGGGGGAATAAGTACTTGCTCTAATAGTTCCTTCTAGAGCTGCTTGTTAAAAACAGGCTGACACCTCTCCTCAGACTCTCTTGCTTCCTCTCTCACAATGTGATCTCTGCACATGCTGGCTCCCCTTCACCTTCCACCATGAATGGAAGCAGCATGAGGCCCTCACCAGAAGCCAAGCAGATGCTGGCGCCATGCATCTTGTACAACCTGCAGAACCTTGAGCAAAATAAACCTCTTTTCTTGATAAATTACCCAGCCTTAGATATTCCTTCATAGCAACACAAAGTAGACTAAGATGCCCTCAAAAGATTACTACCCATTAGAGGATATTTAATGAGGAAATGGGCTAATAATTATGGGTTTGGTGGGTACAAGTTAAAAGGAATATAATGATAACTTACTCTTTTCTCTTTCAACTCTCCGCTTTGTGAAATTTTGTGACCTCATGTGACAAAAGGAGATTGTAGAAGTAGTCTTATAGACATCCTCAGTGATTTGGAAAACTGGCGAAGACTTGTCATTGTTTACTGTTTGTATATTTCTAATATGAATGGTGGTGGTAGAAGTGATAGAAGCAATAGTACCAGTGCTTGTATTCATTCACTTAACAAACAGTTTTTGAATACTTACTGAGCGCCAGACACTGTTCTGGGTGTTTGAGATATACCAGTGAACAAAGCAGACAATGATTCACTTCCCTTACAGAGCTTACAGTTTAGCTGGAGGAGACAGCCAATAAACAGTAAACATGATTGATAGATAGGTACATACAAAGCTAGATGAATGATAGAGTATGTTAGAAGAATAGGTCTATGGAAACAAATAATATTACAATTTTAAGGGAGTTGATGAGACTAAGAAAAAGTAATCATATAGTGGTTAAGGAAGTCAGAATGTGTGCGTGCGTGTGTGTGTGAGTAATCATATAGTCATTAAGGGAGTCAGAGAGAGTGTGTGTGTATGTGTGTGCACACTCATGTGCATGTAGGAAGTATTAAATAGAGATGTCAGGGAAGAGGCTCATTGATCTTAAAGTACTGAGGAGATAACCAAGTGGCTATCTAGGGGAAGAACTTTCCAGAGAGAGGGAACAGTTAGAGCAGTCTCTAAAGCAGCAGTGAGTCTGGAATGTTTAAAGAACAAAATGGGATATCACCACCAATCCCACAGAAATACAAACTACCATCAGAGAATACTATAAACACCTCTACACAAATAAACTACAAAATCTAGAAGAAATGGACAAATTCCTGGACACATACACCCTCCCAAGACTAAACCACAAAGAAGTTGAATTCCTGAATAGACCAATAACATGCTCCGAAATTGAAGCAATAATTAATAGCCTACCAACCAAAAAAAGTCCAGGACCAGACGGATTCACAGCCGAATTCTACCAGAGGTACAAGGAGGAGCTGGTACCATTCCTTCTGAAACTATTCCAATCAATAGAAAAAGAGGGATTCCTCCCTAACTCATTTTATGAGGCCAGCATCATCCTGATACCAAAGCCTGGCAGAGGCACAACAAAAAAAGAGAATTTTAGACCAATATCCCTGATGAACATCGATGCAAAAATCCTCAATAAAATACTGGTAAACCAAATCCAGCAGCACATCAAAAAGCTTATCCACATGATCAAGTGGGCTTCATCCCTGGGATGCAAGGCTGGTTCAACATAGGCAAATCAGTAAACGTAAACCAGCATGTAAACAGAACCAAAGACAAAAGCCACATGATAATCTCAATAGATGCAGAAAAGGCCTTTGACAAAATTCAACAGCCCTTCATGCTAACAACTCTCAATAAATTAAGTATTGATGGGACATATCTCAAAATAATAAGAGCTATTTATGACAAACCCACAGCCAATATCATACTGAATGGACAAAAACTGGAAGCATTTCCTTTGAAAACGGGCACAAGACAGGGGTGCCCTCTCTCACCACTCCTATTCAACATAGTATTGGAAGTTCTGGCCAGGGCAATTAGGCAGGAGAAAGAAATAAAGGGTATTCAATTAGGAATAGAGGAAGTCAAATTGTCTCTCTTTGCAGACAACATGATTGTGTATTTAGAAAACCCCGTCATCTCAGCCCAAAATCTCCTTCAGCTGATAAGCAACTTCAGCAAAGTCTCAGGATACAAAATCAACGTGCAAAAATCACAAGCATTCTTATACACCAATAACAGTCAAAAAGAGAGCCAAATCATGAGTGAACTCCCATTCACAATTGCTTCAAAGAGAATAAAATACCTAGGAATCCAATTTACAAGGGATGTGAAGGACCTCTTCAAGGAGAACTACAAACCACTGCTCAATGAAATAAAAGAGGACACAAACAAATGGAAGAACATTCCATGCTCATGGATAGCAAGAATCAATATCGTGAAAATAGCCATACTGCCCAAGGTAATTTATAGATTCAATGCCATCCCCATCAAGCTACCAATGACTTTCTTCACAGAATTGGAAAAAACTACTTTAAAGTTCATATGGAACCAAAAGAGAGTCCCCATTGCCAAGACAATCCTAAGCCAAAAGAACAAAGCTGGAGGCATCACGCTACCTAACTTCAAACTATACTACAAGGCTACAGTAACCAAAACAGCGTGGTACTGGTACCAAAACAGAGATATAGACCAATGGAACAGAACAGATCCCTCAGAAATAATACCACACAGCTACAACCATCTGATCTTTGACAAACCTGACAAAAACAAGAAATCAGGAAAGGATTCCCTATTTAATAAATGGTGCTGGGAAAACTGGCTAGCCATATGTAGAAAGCTGAAACTGGATCCCTTCCTTACACCTTATACAAAAATTAAGATGGATTAAAGACTTACATGTTAGACCTAAAACCATAAAAACCCTAGAAGAAAACCTAGGCAGTACCATTCAGGACATAGGCATGGGCAAGGACTTCCTGACTAAAACACCAAAAGCAATGGCAACAAAAGCCAAAATCAACAAATGGGATCTAATTAAATGAAAGAGCTTCTGCACAGCAAAAGAAGCTATCATCAGAGTGAACAGGCAACCTACAGAATGGGAGAAAATTTGTGCAATCTACTCATCTGACAAAGGGCTAATATCCAGAATCTACAAAGAACTCAAACAAATTTACAAGAAAAAAACAACCCCATCAAAAAGTGGGCGAAAGATATGAACAGACACTTCTCAAAAGAAGACATTTATGCAGCCAACAGATACATGAACAAATGCTCATCATCACTGGCCATCAGAGAAATGCAAATCAAAACCACAATGAGATACCATCTCACACCAGTTAGAATGGCAATCATTAAAAAGTCAGGAAACAACAGGTGCTGGAGAGGATGTGGAGAAATAGGGACACTTTGACACTGTTGGTGGGACTGTAAACTAGTTCAACCATTGTGGAAGACAGCATGGCGATTCCTCAAGGATCTAGAACTAGAAATACCATTTGACCCAGCCATCCCATTACTGGGTATATACCCAAAGGATTAGAAATCATACTGCTATAAAGACACATGCACACTTATGTTTTTTGAAGCACTGTTTACAAATAGTGAATTGGAACCAATCCAAATGTCCATCTATGATAGACTGGATTAAGAAAATGTGACACATATACACCATGGAATACTATGCAGCCATAAAAAATGATGAGTTCATGTCCTTTGTAGGGACATGGATGAAGCTGGAAACCATCATTCTCAGCAAACTACCGCAAGGACAAAAAACCAAACACCGCATGTTCTCACTAATAGGTGGGAATTGAACAATGAGAACACCTGGGCACAGGAAGGGGAACATCACACACTGGGGCCTGTTGTGGGGTGGGGATAGGGGGAGGGATAGCATTAGGATATATACCTAATGTAAATGACGAGTTAATGGGTGCAGCACACCAACGTGGCACATGTATACATATGTAACAAACCTGCACGTTGTGCACATGTACCCTAGAACTTAAAGTATAATAATAAAAAAAAAAAAAAACAAAATGAGCAAGAGAGAAAAATGTAGTAGTAGGTCATGAAGAGTTTTAGGGTATTTTAAGCACTTAGGTTTTAACCCTGAATGAAATGTAGAGCTGTTGGAGTGTGTTCAGCAGAGGAGTGAAATTATCTGTCATACATTTTTAAAGGATCACAGTGTCTATCATGTCAAGAAGATACTGAAGAGGGGAGTAAGACTGGGAGCATGGACTCTTGTTAGGAGGCTTTTAGAGTAATCTAAGTGAGAACTGATGAAAGCTTGAACCAGAATGGTAGTGGTGAAGGAGGTAAAAAGAGATCAGATTATATATATATAGCAGATTATGCCTTAGGCATTCTCTGGAGGATTAGATGTGAGATATAAGGAAAAGAACGATGTCAAAGATTACTTGACTTGAGCAGCTAGAGGGATTGGAGTTAAAGTCAGCTGGAATAGGGGAGGCTATGTGTGAGCCGGTTTTTAAGGGAAGAACATAAGTTCACTTTGGGGCATGCTGAATTTAACACATCTATTGAACATCCAAGGCAAAAATGCAAGAGCTATTGGAATGTAGACATTATTCAAAGCCATGAGACAATGATATCACTAAGGGATTGAGTATAGTTAGAGAAAGAAAGAAGATCAAGAAGTAACGTTCAATAGAGGGGAAGAAGAAAGAAACCAGAAATGGAAATTGAGAAGCAGCAACCAATGAATTAGGAGGAAAACTAATAGAATATGTGTCTTTAAAGCCAAGTAAAAGTACATGAGTAATGCTAACAGGACAAGTTAAGGTGAGGACTGAGTTTTGACCACTGTATTTTGTGACATAGAGTTGATTGGTGACAAAAGCAATAGCAGCTTCAGTGGAGTGAGGGGGCAAAAGCTTTGTTGGAATGAGCGTAAGAGAATAAAAGAGGAATTTGAGACAGTGAATATGGACAACTCTTTGGAAGACTTATGCTGTAAAGGAGACCCAGAAAATAGGTTGGTTGCTGAAGGGAGAAGTGGAGTCAGAGATTTTTTTTTTAAGATGAAAGAAATAAAAGCACATTGTACACTGATGAAAATGGTCCAACAGAGATTAAAGAAATTGATGACATTGGGAAAAAGAGCAGAGTTGCCAATACTTTGTTATGGGCTGAATTGTGATCCTCCTGATGTTATATGTTAAAGTCCTCACCCTCAGTACCTCAAAATGGAACTGTATTTGGAGATAGGGTCATTAAAGAGGTTAATGATGGCTGCATGAGGTCATTAGGTGGGCGATAATCCAATGAGATTGGTATCTCATACCATCGTTATGAAATAAGGGCACAGATATACACAGAGGAAAGATCATGGGGAGACACATGGCCACCTACAAGCCAAGGAGACAGAGACTTAGAAAAACAACCCTGTTGATACCTTGATCTTGGACTTCTAGACTCCAGAATTGTAAGGAAATACATTTCTGTTGTTTAGGGCACCTGTCTGTGATATTTGTTATGGCATCCGTAGCAAACTAATACAAGCCACATAATTGAGTAGAGGAGAAAGGATGGAATGTGATGCACAGTGGAAAGATGAACTTTGGTTAAGAGTTAGGCTACTCTACAACAATTCCATTCACCAGTTAGGAAACTGAGGCTCAAAAGGTTATGTGACTTTTCTAATGTTATACCCCTACTAATGCTGGAAGTGGTCTTAAACCTACATCCTTGTAACTTTAAGTCTCATGTTTCTTTCCCCACTTCCTAAGGTATATAAATAATCTATTTTAAAAATATTAAAGAAAATTTCAATGTTATTCATTTTTTAGTTACATAGTTCAAAATCCAAAAGTTTAAAAATTACATACAGTGAAATGTTTTCCCTCCATCCTGGCCCTCACCCATCCCTAGCCCCTTCAGCCTGCTATTCTTCCTGGAGATGACTGATGCTACCGTTTCTTGAGTGCTCCTGCAAAGATATACATATCTACACACACACAAATACATATTTTTTTCTGTTACCTTTTAAAATACAAGTCATAGCATTGAAATCTGCCTTGGTTTTTCATTTAATATATATCTTGGAGACTGTTTTATATCAGCATGTAAAGAGCTTTCTATTAAATTTTTATGGTTGCATGGTATTCTGTTGTATGGGTATTCTATAGTTTCTCTAACTTATCTCACAGTGGCCATTGAAGTTGTTTAAAATCTATTGCTATTACACAGAAGCCTTCCAGATACATTATTTCACACGTGTGGTATATCTGTAGGATGTATTCCTAGAAGAAGAATTCCTGGATCAAAAGTTATATATATTGATATTTTTGACAGATATTGCCAAATTGCTCTCAATGGAAATTGCACTGATTTACTCTCACATCAATACTGTTTCTTCAGACTCTTGCCTTAACACATTTCATTCTTCTTTGAGCAGCCACGGTGATCCTTTTTTAAAAATATAAGTCAAAACATGCCATCCCTTGAACAACTATTTGCTGAACACCTATCATTTGCAGTCACTGTTTTGGGCACTGGTATAAACCTTGTGCTCCAAACTTTTCAGCAGCTTCCCTAGGTCAGTCAGCAAAAAAATGTCAAAATCCATACAGTTGCCTACAAGACCACTTATGATCAACTCTCCTCTTTTTCCCAATGTTTTAACAGTATCTCCTGCTCTTCTGTCCTCCCTCATTCAGCCACACTGAGCCCTCTGAAAGGCACTGTGCACACTCCAGCCATGGACACTACTCTTCTGTCCTCTCTGCTTCGAATATCCACGTGACTCACTCTTGTACCTCCTTCAGAGCAGCCTTTCTCACCAACCTATGTAAATTAGCAATAATCTCCTTCCCCATTTGGGCCCTCTGTTTTGTTTTTTTAGTCTGCTTTATTTTTTTGATAACATTACCATCTGACATACTGTATTTTTATTTTTATCATCCCTACCTACCTCATGGAAATCATTAATCTGTTTTCTCTCTTAATAATTTTCTCATTTCAAGATTGTTATATAAATGGAATCATACATTAAGTGGCCTTTTGAGGTTAGCTTTTTTCCCCTTAAATACCCTTGAGATCTGTCAAGGTTGTTTCATATATCCATAGTTCTTTGTATATCATATATCAATCAGTTCCTTTATATTGTTGAGTAGTATTCCATGGTATATATGTAGCACAGTTTGTTTAACCATTTATCTCTTATTGGACATGTAGGTTGTTTCCAATTTGGGGGCTTTAAAAATAAAGCTACTATGAATATTCATGTACAAGTTTTTGTGGAGTTGTAAATTTTTACTTCTCTGAGTTAAATGCATGAGAGTGTAATTGCTGGTTTGTTTGGTAAATGTATGTTTATTTTTTAAAGAAATTGCCCAACTGTTTTTCAGAGTGGCTGTACCATTATACATTTCAACTAACAATTTTGAGGTTATTTCCTTAGACCTAAAATTTTTTTCTTACAAGATGTTAAAAAATATGACCTGTTATTTGTCATATGACGTGTTTTGTCAGGCAAATTATAATGTAAATCCACCAAAAGCTCAGACTGTGTCATTTTGTCCTGTATATATGCTTCTGGCACAAGGCTTGGCCTATTGTATTCTGTAAATATTTATTGAATGAAATGAAGCACAAATATGAAATGTAATTTGCACAATATGTCATATGACAACTTCTAATATAGCTTTGATTTAATGAGATTATTTTGCTTCCTGTTGTAATTTTGACGTCTTCTTTTCTGTCACATCTGCCTAAAAACTCACAGTGATACTGATATTGACTCTGGAAGATTTATATTTCTTTAAGTGTTTAGTAATTGAATCTTTTAAGAGTTTTGATATTCCAGCATAATATCAATTAATCAAATTATTTTTAAAAGAAAAGCTATAAATTATTGGAAGTGGGCAGTGAGCATGATCTAGAGTGTCTAATAGTGAAGATGTAGCATTGCTAAAATGAATGTAAAAGGAACAGACTCCATAGCCCTATTTTTCAGAGTGCATCTCTCCTCCCAGAAATCTTCATGTCTGCCTGTGTTATATCACAGGTCACCTAAGCAGTTTCTATGAAAGTTGTATCTACAGGACTCTGGAGAGACTTTAGGTGTTCTGAATTTGAACAGTTGAAAGTTGAGCTAAATTGACATTTTATGGAATAATAAGTCATAATTAACTTATTTAGCAATAAGATTTATGTAGATATCCCTGGAGGGTCATGTTAATATTTTATATGTTATTTTCTAGATTCTGAATTACTGGAAAATCATCAGAGACAATATATACTCAAATGATTTTCTTAGTTTTTTAATATTCTGAATCTCATTAATAATTACTTTAAGACTTACACACCATCCTAGCACAGAGTTGCCAGAGTTCTTTTTTTTTTTTAACCTAGTTTCCTCTTTTGCCTGGGTGCTGAGAGTTAATTCTTTATCTCTAGTGGGAGACAGCTCTCTTCCATCTTAGAAAAACTCATAGCATTATTCCTTTCTGCTATGTGCATCTCTTTTAACTTTGTATCTCCTCACTGTCTCCTCGTTCAGCAATCTTCAGAGACAAAAAATTTCCTTTCTTCAGCCCATAGATTTAAACTTTACCAATATGGAAGATTTTTCTCTCATCTGTGAATGACTATAATAGTATAATATAGTATGAAATGGTATAACATCCATTTGCATAATTGCCATCCAAAAATAAACAACATGGCATAGCAGTTATTAATATAGAAGTATGATCTTAGAGTCATATGATGAATCTGTGAGGGGAGTTGTGCAGTGGTGAAGATTAGAGTTTCAGTGGTTAGGCAGACCTGTGTTTGTTATCAATTCTTGGACGTAAACAAGTCCCTTTATGTAAACTTCAATTGTCTCCTCTGTAAAATAGGAATGATGATAGTGCTTATCCCATAGGGGTGGTGTGAAGATCAAAGGAGAGAATATATATGAAGCTCTGAATACAATGCTTGGCACACTTCAGTGCTCCATAATTATTAGCTTTTCAATGTAAGCTCCATGAGGGCAGGAATCTAGTCTGTTTTGTTTAGCTGCATCCCTAGTGTCTAAGATGGTACCCATTGTAGTTTCACAAATATTTGTTGAATAAGTGAATGAATGGTTACTAAAGATCCCACTTGAGAATACTACTGCCATGCTCAGTGTTCTTTCCTTATCCCAAGTCACATACTGTGGATATTTTCAAGCTCATTTCTTTCCTATCTGGATCTTATGATCCTTTCTTGTACTCTCTCTTCACATATTCATTTAGCCAGCACTGATATTCTAAGAATACAATCACTGCCCTCAAGGAACTTTTCTGTCATATGAACAAGTATTAATAGACAAGTTTCTTCCAGAAGAGGTGTCCCCTCCTGGTTACCTTTCCTTTTCCATTCTATCTCTTTTGGCATTTTCAGTGAGTTGAATATGTGCATTTCTAAAAATGTGGTCATGTATGATTTGAATCTAATAGAAAGCCCAACTGTTTGTGAGAGGTTTGTTTTGGATTTCTTATTTTTTGTTCTGTTGCCAAAATAGTTTTCACTTGTCATCCTCTTTTTGACTAGAGTCCAGTAGAACTGCAGATACAAAGCAACAGGCAACAGATGGTTGGGAAGACAGTTTTGCAATGTCTCTGGGGATTAGTGAAATCCCACTTGCCACCCAGACATCATAGTTTCTGACAAACCTTCAAAAGCTTCTCCAGCTTGTTTTCCATTGCAAAACTATACAGTGCTTGGAAATCAACACATTTTATTATTACCAAAGCAAAGTTCTGTCTTTTGTAGCTCTCTGCAGAAGAAGCAAATATATCATACATTTTGGCACAGATGTCTTTAAAATTAATTTCCTTTTAATGGTTGAGTATGTTTTGAAATGCTGCAGGGGAAATATGTTTGTATAACTTCACATCTTAAGAAATGATGGCAAGCAAACATGTTCTGTGAATTAATAATATTAGCATTTAGTCCAGATGTAGATTCCAAAAGTAATTTAAGAATATAGAAATTCTACAAACGGGACATCTAGAGATGGCCTTAACCTCTATCCATTGGCAAGAAATTGATTATATTTATTTTGATCCCTTTCAAGCAATTTTTTCCTAACCTGTATAGAAAAAAATCTTTTGTTATGAATGCTTCATGACAAAATTAATTTGGTATCTTTTGACTATTAAATATTTAATTTGCCTACTTTATAGTTATTTGTCTCTTTTACAAATTAAAGAAATTTGACTTATACCAGCAGAGAAATTGTAAGCTGATTCCGTATTCAGTTATTTGTCAAATGAATAATTATAAAAAGCCCTGCATTTTAATTTTAGTTACCTGTATCATGATGAAAATTTTCATAAAGAAATTTTGTGGTTCAAAACAGTTCAGCACAATTGGACTTCATCAAAATTAGAAACTTTTTTGCTTCAAAGGACACTAGCAATAAAGCGAAAAGGCAATTAAAAGAGCTGGAAAAATATTTGTAAACCATATATCAGGTAACAGTCTAGTATTCAGAATAGATAAGGAACTCTTAAAACTGAACAATAAAAAGATAAGCCATTTAAAAAATGAACAAAAAATTTAATAGACATTTGCCTTAGTCTGTTGGAACTGCTATTACAAACTACCATAGGCTAGGTAGCTTGTAGTAGCAAATTTATTTCTCACAGTTCTGGAGACTGGGAATTCCTATATCAAAGTGCCAGCAGATTTGGTGTCTGGTGAGGGCCTTCTTCCAGGTTCACAGATAGTGTCTTGCTAACTTCTCACATGATAGAAGAAGTAGGGGTGCTATCCAGAGTCTCTTTTATAACAGCACGAATTCCATTCATAAGGACTCTGCCCTCATGGCCTTATCACCTACCAAAGTGCCCACTTCCTAATGCCAGCACATTGGAGATTAGTATCTCAACATATGAATTTTGGGGGATACATATTCAATCCATAGCCTGCCACCCCTTGCCTCCCAAAATTTATGTTTTTCTCACAAGCAAAAGACATTGCATCCCAACAGTCCTCAAAATCTTGATTCATTCCAGCATCAACCTAAAATTTAAAACCCACAGTCTCACCTAAATATCATCTAAATCAGATATGGGTGAGACTCAAGATATGATTCATCTTGAGGCAAATTGCTCCCTAGCTGTGACACTGTGAAACCAAATAAGCCATATGCTTCCAAAATACAGTGGTGGGATAGGGATAGAATAGACATATCCATTCCAAAAGGGAGAAATAGCAAAGAAGAAAAGGGTAACAAATCCCATGTAAGTCCAGGCTACAAGCCAAACTCCATGAGATCTTAAGGCTTGAGAAAAATCTTTTTTGGCTTGATGCTCCTTCCAGGCCCACTACAGTGGGACTCCTGCCTTCAAGAACTGCTAGGTTAGAGGTTCTGCTCCCACGGCTCTGTCAGGCAGGGCTTAGGCTCCAAGCCTTTTGGCAGTCCTGCTCTCACTATTTTGGGTGGAGGAGATCTGGCTGATTGTGCAATGATGGTCTTCCCTTTTGAAACCAAGGAAGGCAGCCCTGATGATCTCTGGAATCATCTTTGGGGTCATTCTTCCATTGTCTTAGAGGATCATACCTGGCTTCTGTTGAGATGGCTGATCCATACAAATTTCATTAGCAAATGGTTGCTTGGTCACATCTTTACTGTTATCTTGTTTTGCAATATGGATAGGCTAAGAATTTTCTAAATCTTTACGTTCTGCTTCCTTTTTTACCTAACAATTTCATATTTAAGTCATTTCTCTCTTCTGTTATTTTACTATAAGCAGTCGGAAGGAGCCAAGCCTCACTTTCAACACTTCTCTTAGAAATAGCTTTGGGGCCGGGCGTGGTGGCTCATGCCTGTAATCCCAGCACTTTGGGAGACTGAGGTGGGTGGATCATGAGGTCAGGAGTTCAAGACCAGCCTGGCCAAGATGGTGAAACCCCGTCTCTACTAAAGATACAAAAATTAGCTGGTCACGGTGGTGGGTGCCTGTAATCCCAGCTACTCGGGAGGCTGAGGCAGGAAAATCGCTTGAAACCTGGGAGGCAGAGGTTGCAGTGAGCTGAGATCATGCCATTGTACTCCAGCCTGGGGGACACAGCGAGACTCCGTCTCAAAAAAAAAAAAAAAAAAAAAAAGGAAAAAGAAAAAGAAATAGCTTTGGCCAGGCACAGTGGCTCACGCCTGTAATCCCAGCACTTTGGGAAGCCAAGGCAGGCAGATCACCTGAGGTCAGGAGTTCGAGACTAGCCTGACCAACATGGAGAAACCCTGTCTCTACTAAAAATACAAAATTAGTTGGGTGTGGTGGCAGATGCCTGTAATCGCAGCTACTTGGGAGGCTGAGGCAGGAGAATCACTTGAACCCGGGAGGTGAGGTTGCAGTGAGCTGAGATTGTGCCACTACACTCCAGCCTAGGTGACAGAGTGAGACTTCATCTCAAAAGAAAAAGAAACAGCTTTAGTTAAATATTCAATTTATTTGCTCACAAGTTCTACCTTCTATGTTTTGTAGAAGTTCTATCTTCTATGTTTTAGTGTTTTGCTAAAACATGAACACAATTCAGCCAGGTTCTTTGCCTCTTTAGAGCAAAGATAGCTTTTCCTTCAATTTTAAAAAGAATTTTATTTTTGTGGGTAGTAGTTGGTGTACATGTTTATGGGGTACATGAGGTACTTTTATACATGCAATAAGCAATAATCACATCATGGAAAATGGGATATTCCTCTCCTCAAGCATTTATTCTTTGTGTTACAAACAATCCAGTCATACTTTTCCAGCTATCTAAATTATTGTTGACTATAGTCATCTGGTTGTGGTACCAAGCACCAAGTCTTATTCCTTCTTTCCAACTATCTTTTTTCCTACATATTAACCATTTCCACTACCCCACAACCTCCCATTGCCCTTCCCAGCCTCTGATAACTATCCATCTACTTTCTGTCTCCATGAGTTCAATTGTTTTGATTTTTGGCACCCACAAATAAGTGAGAACCTACAAAGTTTGTCTTTCTGTCTGACTTATTTCACTTGACATAATGACCTCCAGTTCCATCCATGTTGTTGCAAATGACAGAATCTCATTCTTTTTTATGGCTGAGTAGTTCTCCATTGTATATATTTGCCACATTTGCTTTATCCAATTATCTGTTGATGGACATTTAGGTAGCTTCCAAATCTTGGATACTGTGAACAATGCTACAACAAACATGTGAGTGCAGATATCTCTTTGATATACTGATTTTCTTTCTTTTGGGTGTACACCCAGCAGTGAGATTGCTGGATCATATGGTAGGTCTGTTTTTAGTCTTTTGAGGAACTTCCAAGCTGTTCTCCATAGTGGTTGTGCTAATTTACATTCCCACCAACAGTGTATAGGGTTTTTTTTCTCCATATCTTTGTCAGCATTTGTTATTGCCTGTCTTTTGGATAAAAGTCATTTTAACTGAGGTGAGGTGATATTTCATTGTAGTTTTGATTTGCACTTCTCTGATTATCAATGATATTGAACACCTTTTCATGTGCCTGTTTGCCATTTGTATGTCTTCTTTTGAGAAATGTCTATTCAGATGTTTTGCCCACTTTTTAAATCAGATTATTAGATTTTTTTCCTATACAATTGTTCGAGCTCCTCATATATTCTGATTATTAATCTCTTGTCAGATGGGTAGTTTACAAATATTTTCTCCCATTCTGTAGGTTGTCTCTTTGTTGATTGTTTCCTTTGCTGTGCATAGGCTTTTAAACTAATTCTATTTGTCCATTTTTGCTTTGGTTGCCTGTGCTTGTGGGATATTTTACTCCAGAAATTTTTGCCCAAATCAATTTCCTGGAGAGTTGCCACGGTATTTTCTTGTAGTGGTTTCATAGTTGTAGGTCTTATATTTATGTCTTTAATCCATTTTGATTTGATTTTTGCATATGACGAGAGATGGGAGGGGTCAAGTTTCATTCTTCTGCATATGGATATCCAGTTTTCTCAGCACCATTTATTGAAGTGATTGCCTTTTCTCCAATGTATATTTTTGGCACCTTTGTCAAAAATGAGTTCACTGTAGGTGTATGCATTTGTTTCTGGATTCTCTATTATGTTTCATTGGTCTATGTGTCTGTTTTTATGCCAGTGCCATGCTATTTTGGTTACTATAGCTCTGCAATATAATTTGAAGTCAGATAATGTGATTCCTCCAGTTTTGTTATTTTTGCACAGAATAGCTTTGGCTATTCTTGGTCTTTTGTGGTTTCATATAAATTTTAGAATTGTTTTTTATATTTCTGTGAAGAATGTGATTGGTATTTTGATAGAGACTGCATTGAATCTGTAGATTGCTTTTGGTAGTATGGACATACTAACAACATTGATTCTTCTAGTCCATGAACAGGAAATGTCTTTCCATTTTTATGTTTCTTCTTTAATTTCCTTCATCAGTGTTTTATAGTTTTCATTGTAGACATTTTTTACTTCTTTGGTTAACTTAATTCCTAATTATTTAAATTTATTTGTGGCCTTTGTAAATGGGATTACTTTTTTATTTCTTTTTCAGATTGTTCACTGTTGATATATAGAAATACTACTGATATTTGTATATTGGTTTTGTATCCTGAAACTTTACTGAATTTGTTTGTCAGTCCTAATAGTTTTTGTGGAATCTTTGGGTTTTTCCAAATATAAGATTACATCATCTGTAAACAAGGATAATTTGACTTCTTTCTTTCCAGTTTGGATGCCCTTTACTTCTTTCTCTAGTCTGGTTGCTCTAGCAAGGACTTCCAATACTATGTTGAATAACAGTGGTGAAAGTGGACATCCTTGTTGTGTTCCAGATCTTAGAGGAAAGGCTTTCAGTTTTTCACCATTCAGCATGATACCAGCTGTAGGTCTGTCATATATGGCTTTTATTATGTCAACGTATGTTCCTTCTATACAGTTTTTTAAGGTATCTTATCATGAAGGAATGTTGAACTTTATCAAATGCTTTTTCAGCATTATTTGAAATGATCATATTTTTTTTCTTCATTCTGTTGATATGACACATCACATGGATTGATTTGCATAAGCTGAACCATCCTTGCATCCCTGGGATAAATCCCATTTGATCATGATGTGTTGTGGGAAGTCAGGGACCCCGAACGGAGGGACCAGCTGGAGCCACAGCAGAGGAACATAAATTGTGAAGATTTCATATTAATATGGACATTTATCAGTTCCCAAATAATACTTTTATAATTTCTTATGTCTGTCTTTAACCTCTTAATCCTGTTATCTTCGTAAGCTGAGGATGTACGTCACCTCAGGACCACTGTGATAATTGTGTTAACTGTACAAATTGATTGTAAAACATGTGTGAACAGTATGAAATCAGTGCACCCTGAAAAAGAACAGAATAACAGCGATTTTTATGGAATGAGGGAAGACAACCATAAGATCTGATTGCCTGTGGGGTCGGGCAAAAAGAGCCATATTTTTCTTCTTGCAGAGAGCCTATAAACAGACATGCAAGTAGGAAAGATATCGCTAAATTCTTTTCCTAGCAAGGAATATTAATATTAATGCCCTGGAAAAGGAATGTGTTCCTGGAGGGAGGTCCATAAACGGCCACTCTGGGAATGTTTGTCTTGTGCAGTTGAGATTAGGACTGAGATATGCCCTGGTCTGCGGCAGAACCCTCAGGCTTACTAGGGTGGGGAAAAACTTCACCCTGGTAAATTTGTGGTCAGACCTGTTCTCTGCTGTTGAACCCTGTTTTCTTTTGTTTAAGATGTTTATCAAGACAATATGTGCACCTCTGAACATAGACCCTTATCAGTGGTTCTGCTTTTGCCCTTTGCCCTGTGATCTTTGTTGGATCCTTATCAGTTGTTCTGCTTTTGCCCTTTGTCCTGTTCCCTGAGAAGCATGTGATCTTTGTTAGACCCTTATTAGTGGTTCTGCTTTTTGCTCTTTGAAGCATGTGATCTTTATACCTACTCTCTGTTCTTACACCCCCTCCCCTTTTGAAACCCTTACTAAAAACTTGCTGGTCTGAGATTCAGGCGAGCATCACAGTCCTACTGATATGTGATGTCACCCCTGGCGGCCCAGCTGTAAAATTCCTCTCTTTGTACTGTCTCTCTTTATTTCTCAGCTGGCTGAAAATAGAAAGAACCTATGTTGAAATATTGGGGGTGGGTTCCCCCAATAATGATGAATGATCTTTTTAATATATTGTTGAATTTGGTTTGCTAGTATCTTGTTGAAGATTTTGCATCAATATTTATCAGAGATACTAACCTGCAGTTTTCCTTTTTTCATGTGTGATTGTCTGGTTTTGGTATCAGGGTAATAGTGACCTCACAGAATAAGGTTGGAAGTATTCCCTCCTTCTTTTTTTAAAAAAATAGTTTGAGTAGGACTGGTATTAGTTTTCCTTTAAATGTTTGTCCTCCAATTTTTAATAAGATGTTTCTCATTTCCATATGAGACCTCATCAGAATGGCCCTTACCATCCATGTTTCTACCAAGATTCTGTTTATAATTAAGTATTCTCAAGAATATTGAGGCTTTCTCTACAGTTCTTCTTCTTTCTTTCTGTGACCTCACCAGAGCTGCTTTTGAAATATTGTTCAAAGCAATATACCTTTTTTCTAGCATGCACCTCAAAACTTTTCCAGCCTTCACCCATCACCGAGTTTCAAGGCTGTTCCCACATTTTTAGGTATTTGTTATAGTAGCACCCCACTCCCAGTACCAAAATCTATATTAGTCAGGGTTCTCCAGAGAAATAGAACCAATAGGATATATATTAAGAAAGAGAGAGAGAAAGAGAGACACATATTTATTATAATGGATTGGCTTATGTGATTATAGGGGCTGAGAAATATCATAATCTATTGTCTTAAACCAGAGGCCCATGAAAGCTAGTGGTATAATTCTAGTTAAAACCTGAAGGCTCTAGAACCAGGAAAGTCAATGGTGTAAGTTCTAGTTTGAGTCTGAAGGCCTGAGAATCAGGAGCACTGATGTCTGTGGGCCAGAGAAGATGGATATCTCAAATTTGCTCTCTGCTCTCTGAGACCTGCAAATTTGGTCCTCTTCTGCCTTTTGTTCTGTTTGGGACCTCAGTGGATTAAATCTTGGTCACCCCTATGTGTGAGGGTAGATCTTCTTTCCTCAGGCTACCAATTCAAATGTGAATCTTTTCTGCAAACACCCTCACAGACAAACATAAAAATAATGTTTCACTAACTCTCTGGGCATCCCTTAGCCTAGTGTAGTTGACACATAAAATTAAGTAGCCATTTTCCATAGAAGATAACCAGTAGGTGCATGAAAAGATGCTCAGATTCATTAGCCACTAGGGAAATGCAAATCAAATCCACAATGAGATACCACTTTATAACCATTAGCATGGCTATAATAATCATCATCATCTAAAAAGGACAATAACAAATACTGATGAGGATTTGGGAAAATTGTAACCTTCATACATTGCTGATAGGAATATAAAATAGTGGAGCTAGACTGGAAAATGGTTTGGCAGTTCCTCAGAAAGTTGAACATAAGAGTTGCCATATGCCCAGCAATTCCACTCCTATACCTAGGAGAAATAAGATTCTGTTTTTATGCACAAAACCTTATATATGAATGTTCATAGCAATATTATTCATAGTAACTCAGTAGAAACAACCCAGATGTTCAGCAACTGATGAATGGTTTAACAAAATGTGTTATATCCATACAATATTCAGTTATGAAAATAGATGAAGTACTGACACATGCTACAACATGGATGAACCTTAAAAACATTATGCTACGTTAAAGAAGCCACACATAAAAGGCCACTTATTGTATGATTTCATTTATATGAAATGTCCAGAATAGTCAAATCTATACAGATTAGAAAGATTAATATTGCCTAGGGCTGATGGTAGAGTGAGGAGGGTTGGAGTGGGCAGTAGAGAAGAGAGGGACATGGGGAATGACAACTAATGGGTCTGGGTTTCTTTAAGGGGTGATTTCAGTGTTCTGGAATTAGATAGTCATGACACTTGTACAATCTTGTCAATATAATATAATCCACTGAGTTGCACACTTTAAAGTAATAAATTTTATGATATGTGAATTATGTGTCAATTTTTAAGAATCAACACAGAGAACCTATAAAAATCCATGAACAAACTAAAAGTCATCCTGATAAAGCAATGTAATAATTATCCAGAGTTCTGATTTCCCCCCTAAGTTATTATTAAAAGGTAAAAGTACTTAAGAATATGAGTGGTTCATAGGAACGGAAAACCAAATACCACATGTTCTCACTTATAAGTGGGAGCTAAACATTGAGCACACATGGACATAAATATGGGAATAATGGACATTGTGGACTAGTAGAAAGTGGAGGGAGGTGGGTTGAAAAACTCCCTATTGGGTATTATACTCACTGTCTGGGTGATGGGATCCATACTCCAAACCTCAGCATCACGCAATATTCCCATGCAACAAACCTGTACACATACGCCTTGTATTTAAAATAAAAGTTGAAATAAAAAAATTTTGAAAAAGAAGATGAGTTGTTTATGACAGCAAGTGTTTTTCCCAGGATATAAAGGATAGATTATACAACAATTGCCTAGATGTTGCAAACACACACACTAAGATCATTGCCTGAAATTCTGCTTCACGTGTGCTCAAGTATAGATTTAATCATGTGTTGCATTTACGGGGCATTAGGAGGTGGATCGTAGTTTGCAACAAGTAATTGAAATAATATACTGGATAGTTCTTGAAGTCAGAATTATTATATACTTAATGTATTTCATCTACTTTAAGATGTACAATTTTTTTCCAATTTTAACATCTGAGATATATTTTACAATTAATGATGTCTTAGATTTGATGAAATATGGCAGTTTTGTATCATGTATGTTTGCTTTAGATGTCTTTCTACAGTGGTTAGCCATGTAAAATTAATTTTACTATTCTCTAAACAGCTATTTATATTAAAACATCATTTCCAGTGCACCCCCAGTGCTATGTTTATTTTGAGGTTTTGAAACCTGGTTGTTGACATATCTCCTAATTGCATGAAAAATAGTTCTTAGGGGTTAAATGAAGATTTCCCACAACCCCTCCCTATTTGCTGTATTGTGAGTATAAGAATAATTGCCTTTCTTTACTTCTTTTTGGGCCAGAGAGAGAAAGGCCTATCAAGGTGTGCTCCCTGCTTATCAAACCCTTCTGTCACCCTGGGTCGTTTTAAGGAGTAAGTGGAACCTGTAAATTATCAGGCATTTTAAAAATCCTGTTTCTATATACATTATTTTCACTTCAAACTTTTAGCATAAGGTCTTCAATGTTTATACTACAGGACATAATTTAATGGTTTTTTTATTGCTATGACCCATTCTAATTATACCAAAATATCCTATAAAATAACAAAGTTAAAGTTTTGCCTGAGCATCTCTTCTAATGCCTTTTAAGCCAGAAAGTCTTAGATTCCTGAGTGGAGATTGGAAAGACATTATTAAACCATAACTTACAAAATGTTCATTTTACCCCTAAACACAGAGTGATCCTGGTAATTACAAATGGTGATATTTTGTAAAAATCTAAACGTGAGATGAGAACTCATCATTCTTAGACTAAGAAGCAATTGTTAAGGGGAGTAGAGGCAGAGGGTAATGTTTCGTTGCTAGAACACTTGGTTCTGTATGTTGCTATCCTTTTACAAAGGCAAAGCTTCACTGGAATTACCTTTAAACAAATATATAAATTCTTACCATCTGTCTATATGTGTTACACAACAGGAATACGTAACTATTCCCATAGTGAAGAAAGGAATTTCTTCATGTATATATTAAAATGTATATTTATGCACATAAATCTTATATATGTTTTCTATATCACACAGATATGTATCTGTATATGCCATATAGTCATCAAACATCCCCTGCAGTCTTAGCTCAATGATGATTTATAATGGAGAGAGTGACTTTCTCATGCTTTTGGTTGAGGACTTGCAATTGGATAGTATATTCAGGTTATAAAGCACAATGTAAGGGGAATGTAAGCATTTATCAAGAGTCTAATCACTGTGCCAGGAACCATATAATGGTAATTATTGGGTGCTGTGAGCACTGTTACTTTTTAGTTTGGACAGCCACAAGAAGTCAATAAACTCAGTGCTATATCTTCCTAGTTCCCTCTGCCTACACATTGTAGCCAGTGATAGCACACATAGAGTAATTGCAGAATATTCTATAAAAAAAATTTTTGGATCCAAGAGAATGCTATGTTCTTCGTTGATTTACACCTCATTCTGTTTCATCTTAACTCCATGTGATGATTGTTATGTGTCAACTTGACTGGGCTAAGGGATGCCCAGAGAGCTGGTAAAGCATTTTTTCTGCGTTTGTCTGTGAAGTTGTTTGCAGAAGGAATTTGCATTTGAATTGGTAGACTGTGTAATCGCCCTCACCAGTGGGAGTGGGCACTGTCTTTCAAGGGCCTGAATAGAACAGAATAACTGTCTGCTTGAGCTGGGACATCCATCTTCTGCCCCCCAGACATCAGTGCTCCTGGTTCTTGGGCTTTCAGACTCAGATTGGTACTTACACCATTAGCCCTCCTCACCATTGTCTCCCCTCCCCTTCCAACCTCAATTCTCAGGCCTTCAGAGTCAAACTGAATGACACCACCAGCTTTCCTGGTTCTCCAGTTTGTAGAGGGAAGATCATGGGACCTCTCAACCTCTATAGTTATGTGAGCCACTTCCTATAATAGATCTCCTCTTGGTTCTTGTACAAACCAGAGGTAATCTAAACCTCTTAGTTTAGAGTTTTACAAAATATCACCATTTGTAATTACCAGGATCACTCTGTGTTTAGGGGTAAAATGAACATTTTGTATAGACTGTTGGTTTTGTTCCTCTGGGAACCCTGACTAAAATGCTGAGTAAGTGCAAGTAAAAGAACAAGACATAACCATTTAATAGATTTTTTTTATTATATTAGTAAATACAGCATTGTGGATAAGACCATGGATATTGGAATCAGATCACATGGTTTCATTTCTAATTCTGTGGTTTACTAGCTGTGTGACTGGGCAAGTTATTTAACCTCTCTGTACCTTAGGGTTCTTACCTGGAATGTGTGGCTAGCAATAGCACCTGCCTTATTAGCATTATAAGTGAAATTATATATTTGAACCACTTAGAACATTACTAGCACATAGAGTCAATGCCCGAGGAAATGCCTCTTGATTTGTTATAGAAGGTAAGACTTCTAATTCAGCCCCTATTGTTTAGAAAGGCACACATTGCACACTTTTTAAATTATAGATTGTGTCTTTGTCAAAGTGAAATCTTTAAAATTGAACTTTGCCACAAATTGTTTATTAATTAATTATGGCTGTGCTCTTAACATTTTTAGAACTAAAATGGATTTCTTGCCTATGAATGCTTTAGTAATTTGAATATTTGCTACAACAAATAGAGATTAAAATCAATTTGGTAGAGTAGAAAGAATGTGAGCTTGGGAGATATAGACTGGGTTTTTAAATTTTATCCCATTGTCTGCTGCTTTCTGATCCTAGGCGAGTACTTCACTTCCCTGAGCCTCAGTTCCTTGTCTATAAAGTAAGATTAATAAGGCTATTGATCTATTGTAGTATAAGGCAAATGATGGTGCTAAAAAATTGCTCCTGTAATTTAACCAATAACTAGTTCCTGTTGATCATGCCAGAGGATTTCAAAAAATCAACAAAGTCTTATGATGGTTCCAGTGGTCTTGATCTTACAGTGCTCCAAAATATGCTGGAGCTTAACATTAATCATACTACACCAAGCTCTCACGTAGAATTTTGGCCTAAAGAGAAAAACTTGACAGTTTATCACCAAGAAAAGTGCTATGTATTTTAGACATAAAATCCAGTAAACTAATAGCAACAGCTTATGTGATCTACTGCAAGTTATTGAATTGTTCTGTGACTCATTCTTGATATAGGAGGATTGGACAAGATGACCTAATAAATGTTCATTTATTATTATTAGAAGTAAATGTTCATGAGGCCAGCCGCCGTGGCTCATGCCTGTAATCCTAGCACTTTGGGGGGCCAAGACGGGTGGATCACCTGAGGTCGGGAGTTCGAGACCAGCCTGGCTGACATGGTGAAACCCCATCTCTACTAAAAATACAAAAATTAGCTGGGTGCAGTGGCACACACCTGTATTCCCAGCTACTTGGGTGGCTGAGACAGGAGAATTATTTGAACCCAGGAGGCGGAGGTTGCAGTGAGCCAAGATCATGCCACTGCACTCCAGCTTGGGCAACAGAGTGAGACTGTGTCTCAAAAAATAATAAATAAAAAATAAATGTTCATGAGTCCAGGAAAGAGAGAATAAGCTTTTAATACAGTAAAGATGATTGAGCATTTGTCAAACTAGGGTATAAATATTACTGGAATTTCCCATGATTTTTCCAGAAAACTTGTGTATATGCAAAAATGAGAAATAAAAATTAGATCTTAAAACTGAAATATGACCCATAAAACACAAGCACTTAAAGGAATTCTATTAATAATGTTTTGAATGCGCTAATCAAATGGAGAACTTCTATTTTTATGTTGTTATTTTTCTTGTCACACTGTGAGATCTTAAAATTAAATGTGATCACACTTAGGCTCATAACCTACATGTATATCCCCCAAAGCTAGATTTTCTCCAGAGAACAAGGAGTGTTCTTCCTTATAGGAAGAAAATACAATGCAAGTTCTATGATGATACCATTGGGTGCCTAAAGGATATATACAAGATATACATCTTAGAACTGAACTGTATTCCTAGACCTTTACTTGGCATACTTTGAGTGAGCAATACGTAAAATGACTTCTGGTACGTTTAAATTAGGGCAATTACCAAGCATATTTTCTCCAAGTTCTACTCTGCTGTTGAATGAAGAAATAATTTGTTCTCAAAGAAGAGGGAAGGGGAAACAGCCCGTGTTGGATAAATGCAAGTGTGGCTGGCAGCCTACTTTGAGCTGGTGTAGAGAAAGGCTGCTGGGGAGCTCCTGCTCATCACCATTTAAAGATTCATTAAATTTGATGGAGAATTATATTTCAATGCTCAGACCTGGCAGGTCCTTTTTTCCTCACAGCTTTTAAAATTACTGCTTTTGCCACTGATTGGTCCGTCCACCTCATTTTCCTCTTAATATTTCACCAACACCTCTGCTCCTGACAGTTACGAGGACACAAGGCCAACTAGATATCAGCGCATTTGCTTAGCCCCGGAGTGGCTTGGGAATGAGTCTGACAAGAGCCAGGGAGCAGAGGCTTTTCATAAATAATGGTGTGCTCTTGTCAGGGGTTCTGGGCCTCGCAGGATGGTAACATGTTTCCATTGCAGATGGGTCCGCTCTTGCCTGCCATTCTGTCTTTTGAACTTCCTGTTCAAGGGTATGGTTTTCATCAACCTTGATGCTGTAGAGAACACCTACTTTATAAAATTGGAATTTTTTTAGCTAAAAGAAAATAACTGAATGTTTTTGTATATAAAAGGTTTCTTTAGAAAAGACCAAAAGGGGATGGAATAACCAGCCCAGATGTCCAAGTGAAAAGTTGTAACTGTGATAGAAATTTTTTCTTGTAATATATGAAAATTAGGACTGAGGAGAACAATCCTTTCTAGGCTCAGATTTCATTAAATGTCATTAAGAAATTATACCTTTTGCTATAAAACTACTTTTTTTGGGCAAATAATCCCTACACATATACAGGTACACTTTGTTTTATTGAGCTTCACTTTATTGCACTGTGCACATATTGCATTTTTTGTATGGTTTTGGTTTTACAAATTAAAGATTTCTGGCAACCCTCTGTCTAGCAAGTCTATCAGCACCATTTTTCCAACGGCATATGCTCACTTCATGTCTGTGTCACATTTTGGTAACTCTCACAATATTTCAAACTTAGTCATTATTTTTATATCTGTCATTGTGATCTGTGATCAGTGATCTTTTTTGTTACAATTATAATTGTTTGGGGGCACCATGAACTACCCCCATGTAAGACAGCAAATTTAATCAATAAATGTGCGTGTTCTGACTGCTGCACCAATTGGCTGTTCCTGTATCTCTCTCCCTCTCCTTAGACTTTCCTCTTCCATGGGACACAGTAATATTGAAACTAACCTAATTAACAGCCTTACAGTGGCCTCTAAGTGTTCAAGTGAAAAGATGACTTGTCCCTTACTTTAAATCAAAAGATAGAAATGATGATTAAGCTTGGTGAAGAACACATGTCAAAAACTGAGATAGGCTGAAAGCTAGGCCTCTTGCACCAAATAGTTAGCCAAGTTGTGAATGCAAAAGAAAAGTTCTTGAAGGAAATTGAAAGTGCTCCTCCAGTGAACACACAAACAATAAGTAACTGAAACAGCCGTATTGCTAATATGGAGAAAGTTTGAGTGGTCTGGATAGAAAATCAAATCAGCCACAACATTCCCGTAGACCAAAGCTTAAGCCAGAGCAAGCCCTAAATATTTTCAATTCTATCAAGGCTGAGAGAGGTGAAGAAGCTGCAGAAGACAGGTTGGAAATTAGCAGAGATTGTTTCACGAGGTTTAAGGAAAGCAGCTGTCTCTCTAACATAAAAGTGCAAGGTGAAACAGAAAATACTGTTGTAGAAGCAGCAGCAAGTTATCCAGAAGATCTAGCTAAGATCATTGATGAAGGTGGCTACACTAAACAACAGATGTTCAGTGTAGATGATACAGCTTTCTATTGGAAGAAGATGCCATCTAGGACTTTTCATAGGTAGAGAGAAACCAATGCCTGGCCTCAAAGCTTTTAAGGACAGGATGGCTCTCTTTCAAGGGGCTAATGCAGCTTGTGACTTTCACTCGAAGCAAATGCTCGTTTACCATTCTGAAAATTTTAGGGGCCTTAACAATTATGCTAAATCTTTTCTGCCTGTGTTCTGTCAGTGGAACAACAAAGCCTGGATGGCAGCGCATCTGTTTACAGTGTGGCTTACTGAATATTTTAAGCCTACTGTTGAGACCCACTGCTCAGAAAAAAAAGTTCCTTTTTTCTGCTTATTAACAATGCACCTAGTAACCCAAGAGCTCTGACAGAGATGTACAAGGAGATGAATGTTGTTCTTATGCCTGCTAACACAGCATCCATTCTGTCGCTCATGGATTGAGGAGTAATTTTGATTTTTAAGTCATATTATTTAAGAAATACATTTTTTTAAGGTTATAGCTCCCAGAGGTAGTGATTCCTCTGATGGATCTGGGCAAAGTACGTTGCAAACCTTCTGGAAAGGATTCACTATTCTAGATGCCATTAAGAACATTTGTGATTCATGGGAGGAGGTGAAAATATCATTAACAGCAGTTTGGAAGACATTCATTCCAAGCCTCATCGATAACTTTGAAGGGTTCAAGACTTCAGCAGATGAAGTAACTGCAGATGTGGTAGAAACAGCAAGAGAACTAGAATTAGAAGCGGAGCCTGAAGATGTGACTGAATTGTTAAAATTCCATAAAACTTGAACAAATAAGGAGCTGCTTCTTATGGATAAGCTAAGAAAGTTGTTTCTTGAGATGGAATCTACTTCTGGCAAAGATGCTATGAACATTGTTGAAATGACAACAAAGGATTTAGAATACCACATAAACTTAGTTAATAAAGTAGCAGCAGTGTTTAAGAGGATTGGCTCCAATCTTGAAAGAAGTTCTACTGTGGTGCTTACATGCTACAGACAAATCTGTTATGAAAGGAAGTCAGTTAATAAGGCAGACTTTATCATTGTCTTATTTTAAGAAATTGCCACAACTATCCCAACTTTCAGCACCCACTACCCTGATTAGTCAGCAGCCATCAACATCAAGGCAAGTCTCTCCCAACAAAAAAATTACAACTCACTGAAAGCTCAGATAATCATTAGCATTTTTAGCGATAAATATTTTTAATTAAGGTATGTACATTGTTTTTAGACATAATTCTATTGCATATGTAATACACTAAAACATACTATGAATATAACTTTTATATCAAAAAAATTCATGCAACTTACTTTATTGCAATATTCACTTTATTGCAGTGGTCTGGAACCAAACCCACAGTATCTCTGAAGTATGTCTGTATGTCATTATGCCCACTCATGTCTGCAAATCTTTTGGCAGGGAAACTAAAGTCTTCCACCTTTTCTTTTCAGCATCTTGATCTCATTTTCAGAGGATAGTCCAAATGCAGTGTTGAGAGGGTCAACAGGGCTTGGAATGCTTGGTATGCTAGCCACATTCAGGTGGTATTTACTGCTGGGGGCTAAACATGGTTCAGGTAAATTATAGGGACTCGATCAACTGTATTGGGCTTGTAAAATTAGCTTTATCCAAGCAATAGAAAGTGAAAAAGTTTCAAAGCCTTGTGCATTTCCAGAGGGAAAAATAACACATACAATCATCCCTCAGGAATTGGTTCCAGGACCTTCTGTGGATACCAAAATTTGTGGATGCTCAAGTTCCTTACATAAAATGGCATAGTATTAGCATATAACCCATGCACATCCTCCTGTATTCTTTAAATCATCTCTAGATTACTTATAATACCTAATATAATTAGGTATTATATGTAACCTAATTAGGAAATATAATTAGGAAAATGCTATATAAATAGTTAAACTATATGATTTGGGGAATAGCAAGGAAAAAAAGTGTGTACATGTTCAGTACAGACACTATTTTTTGGAATATTTTTGTGCTGCAGTTGTTTGAATCCATAGATGCAGAACCCATCAATGGTGGTTTAATTAGAAGAAGACTGAGTCTAATCAAAGGACATAAAAGTGAGGGTAGCCCTGGACATCTCAGGGACTAATGAAGCGACATCACTGTCTGGGGTAAATACCTGAGATTCATTGTCTTGTGGCCACAGAAAACTAGGATGCGGACACGCAAGGAGTGAGTTTAGGAGTGGGAGTTTACTAGGTGAAAGAAAGAGAAGAGCTCTCTTGCTACAGAGAAGGGTCCCAGGGAAATCGGTTGCCACTTCCATGGTGAAATGCAGTGAGTTTTACAGATGAGGTTGAGGAAGCGGTGTCTGATTTACATAGGGTGCAAAAGATTGGTTGGACCAGGTGTGTCATTTGCATAGGGCACAAAAAACTAGTTAGGACTAGGTGTGCTGTTTGCATAAGGTGTGAAAACCTGGCTTTCCCCCCCCAATCTTTTATTATTCTCTGTGTTCTTTGCCTGGTTGGTGCCATGTTGCCTGTTTCTTCACTGTACACGGGGTGACAAAGAAAGGGAAGATGGAGCCTCCAGGTTGAACATACTTGAACCCCAGGTAGCCCGTTTCTGTTGGCACAGCTGCTAACCTTCACCTGTGCAAGCTTCCAGGTTGCTTATCTATGTCTGCAGCTCGATATTTCAGGCTGTTCTTTGTTAGAAAAGAAATGATTTGGGGCTGCTGTTTGTTAAAAGGGAAATTCTGCTGAGGACTCTTTTATCCTCACTATCTGCCTGAATAAGTTATTTCTAGCTCCTGTATCACTAACACCAGAGCCTGGATTGCTAACAGTACCCTTTCTCTCTCCATCTTTGTCTCTCATCTGGGCCTCTTCTTAGGTGTAGGTGATGATCTGTTGCACATGAGATTTTCTTTAAGTATCTGAGATTCTGGACTCATATCATCCACCAGAGAAGCAATTTTGTCCCACCAGCTCTAGTTGTAAAGTTGTTATGGAAGCACGTGGGGTATACACCACTGAAGGTATAATAGGATCTGTCACCAGAAGAAAGGGTGGTGGTGGTAGTGAAGCATTGCACATTAAACAAGGACTGTTTGGCCTTCTGTATTTTAAATAATTATGTGCAAATTATATTACTATCTGGTATCAAAAAGTAGAAACAATTTTATTAAAATAAAGCTTTTATAATATCTAAAATGTTTCTAGTTATATGGAAATAGAATCCCCCTTTTAGAATATAATTCTTACATTTAAGTCGCATACATTTGCCTTTCTTACATGTTTTTTAAGAATGACTTTTTTATTTTTATTTTTTTTTACAAAACTGGAGGATACCTGTACATGTACTACAGTCATTGGAATAGTGATAAGAGCATGGGATTTAGAATCATTCACATTGGTTATAATTTTTACTGCATTGTTAACTTTTGGCAAGATAACATGCCTTGAGCCTCAGGATTTTTTTGTTTGGTTCTTAATAAACAGATGGGATTAAAAATGATATTTATTTCTGTGATGATTGTGAAGATTAAGAAAGATAATGGATGTGAAGAAAAATTTGTTAATTACAAAGTACAAACATTAAGTGGTTATCCTTTTATATGTATTTCTAAAGTGATATTCTTAATTTGGGGTCCATGGACCACCTCCCTCCAAAAAATTATATGTAACCTTGTATGTGTTTATACCTGTATCACCTAATATTAGGCTCAGCTGTGAGTGACAGAACACCTACAAGGAACTGTGGCTTAATAAAATATAAGTTCATTTCCCTCTCTAATATACAGACTCCAGAGAAAATTCATCCAGGATGCGTACAATAATTCCATAATCATCAAGGACTGAAGCTCCTCCTCTCTTGCTGTTTTACTTCACTAAGCCTACGGCTTCCTTCTCATAGTTCAGCATGACAGCTCAAGCTCCAACTTGTCATTCGAGCCAACAATAAAGATGAAGTGGAGGAGGGAGTGAAAGAAGGCCATGCTACTGACCTTTAAGGACACTCTTTAGAAGTTGAATATGACACTTATGCTTATATCTCATTGGCCAAAACTTAGTCACATGGCACATCTAGCTAACAGAGCAACTGGGAAACATAGTCTTTATTCTCAGAGTTTCATTAGTAAGCAAGAAAGAAGAGCACCTAATGGGAGAGTGTTCTATGTCTATAAAATATGGATATATATTTTTATAGAGAGAAAAGGAATCTATGACTTTCATCAGAATCTCAAAGAGATGTATTTTAATGTATAAACCTAAGAAAACACTGTTTCAAAGTGGAATCAGGCGTTTTATTCTGTAAACCTATAGAGTAAAGCATCTTTCTAGATCATCTTCTACCTGTGCTGTGAACAGAAAAGTAGGACATAATCAGCCAACCAGTAAGTGCAGATTTGGTGCTATTATGTACACAGCACAGACACCAGTTGATAATGTTTATCATTTTAATTTGCTCTCTTAAATCAATCACTTTACACATCATAAGTCAATGACTTATTTCTTATGCATCTACTTATGATCTATTACTTAAATGATTCCTAAACAATTTAAAATTTATCTACCCTTTTCCTTCATCATTTTGGATACTAATTAAGATTCTTTTTGAGAATTAAAAATTAACTTTTGCTTTTCATAATTAATTTAATTTCAATTTAATAAAGCCTAGTGAACATCTTTTTTAGTTTAATTGAATTTCTGCTTTAATGCTTTTGCTTTGTACAATCATCTGATCTTTTAATTTTTACCTAGTTTTAAGTAGCACATGTTGAACAACACATAAAATGTCAAAAATCCTAATTTAATTCATTTCAAAAGTCAACAACTGATAAAACCAACTCTAAGAAAGCAAGCTGTTTTTAGACATTTTAATGGTCTTATTTTTGTTTTTATTGTGCATAGTTTTCTTTGCTGATGCAGAAATTTGTAGCTATAAATGGTTGGTTTCTTCATTTTAATTAATGACTACTAAGAAGTTTCTCTCTTTGGAAGAAAGCCAGATGTCAACATTGAAACACACGACCCTTTCCCTCAAAATGGTCTTACTAATTTAATTGTCAACATAAAAAATATGTCAGGACTTTAAAAAATATTAAAAATAGTTCATTATGAAGCTATAAAAATATCGATTGATACAGAAAGATGTATATGTATATTATTAAAGTGGAAGGAAGGTTACAAAGCCAGAATGTCTAATATGGTTTTTAAAATATTTAAGTGTCAGGGAGAAAACAATCTCTAACAATACACACCAGTTATCCAACTGAATAGTAGCAGCTATTTTGGGATGATGGGATTAAAGGTGATTTTTACTGTCTAGAGCTTCTTTTCTATGTTGTATAGATTTTTTATAGTACCATGTTGCATTACTTTTATTACTGGGGGAAAAAACAAACTGGCACATTTTTCCATTTTGGAGACAAGTTATAAGAAAATTGATAAACAAAAGTAGCATTCTTTCTTTTTTCCACCACAGAGTTCTATCATCTAAAAATCAAAGAGCCACCTCGAAAGTAAAATTGTACACCCCATGACTGACTACTGTGATTTTGAAGCATAGCATTTAGGAGATTTCACAGGAAATTTGAAATTTTGCTGCTTTTGCTGATGAAGTCTGTATGCAGCCCATGGTGGGCTGAATTGCAATATCTACACTGAATTCCAATCAGATATGAAAATGTAGTAAATTAATGTGAATTAGAATTGCAGTCTCCTGAATATCCTTCCCTTCAGAGTCGTGGACTCATTCATAATGAGGATGTGTGTGTGTTACTTACTTATCCCAAGGTGTGAGATTAGCAGATGACTGCTGGGCAAATCAGTAAAGCTTTTGTGCACTGTGAAGGCAAGAATAAACCAGCTATTTTAACCCAAGCCCAGGCATTCCCTTCTCTGGATTCCCTAGCGGATCCTTCAGCTGAATCTGAGCCTTAAAAATAAAGCCACTTTCTATGCCTCTCTGTGCATACTGAGAATCCTGCCAAAGCCTTCTATGAGGTATCTGTGAATTTACCCTGGGAGAATACCACAGAGTGTCCCTGGCTTCCTGTTCTAAATGACCCACTCCAATGACACACTGTAATATTACTTAAGGTAGGGAGAATGAGCTGCCAAAACCCATTTATCACTTTGCTGGCCTTGGACTGTGCACATCCGTCTAAAGTTAAACAAGGGTCATAGGAAGAGCTTTTCTTCTCTCCTGCCTTGCCAACACAAGTATCTTGTATAAAGATTAAAATAAATTATCTGATGTTTCACTGCAGGGTTTTCCACCCCTACAAAGTACTGTTCTTTAAATATATGTAAAAGAATGAATTGGGGAAGATAGATGCTTGAAATTTTACAAATAAATATTGAATGTCCAAAGCTAGGAGACATTGGTTAAATAAAGTATGGTTATTCATAAAATGGAATATTATGCTGCCTTTAAAAATAAGGCTGAAGAATACTTAATAAAGTACAAATATGGCCAGGATATTCTATTATATGGATAATTATCATCTAATCAAAATAATATGCAGAATATTTGGTTACTATGTAGAATATTAAAAACTAAAAATATATACACAGGAAAAAGTATTGAAAGGTATGCACCAACACATTTTTGTAGTTACCTTTGAGTACAAAGACTAGGTCTGAATTTTCCTCTCTATCTTATTCTCCCTCTCTCTTTCCTTCATCAATACTAAATTTTCTTTCAAAATAAACTAAACATGAAGTCATTTAAATAAGTTAACTGGTGCTAATGCTTATCTAAAATAGAAAAATTGCCAATTAATTTGAAACAAGAGGAACAGATTTTGGAACATTTTATTTCTGACAGTTAAATTTATGTATATTTTAAACAGACTCTTTAGAAACTGTGGAGTGGGTCAGGGTGATGGTATAGAGGAACTCTGTGCTTTCTTCTTAATATTTCTGTAAACCTAAATCTCTAAAAATATCTATGAAAATTTTGAAAGACCCTTTACATTTTCACTAGTTGGCCATCTTTTATTGTCTCATGATCACAGGTGATGTCAGTTAACATGTTATGTTAACATTTGAGTTTTAATAAGTCATAAGGGCAGTGCTTATGAGCAAGATGATTCTGTCTGTAGTCTGGAAAGAAGCAAGGACTTGCTAAGAACTCTGAACTCTGTTGTATCTGGTATTATAGATTTCTTTTCTGGCTGGCTCCTCCTGGCCTCTTGAACCCCAAACTCTATCAGCCTTCATCTCTCTCCTAGTCATAGACCAGGCAGACTATTCACCTGCTAGATTCCTGTATTTGCTGGTTATAACCTCTGTTCTCAGAGCCTTTGTTGTGTTCAACACTGTATTAGTCTGTTCTCATGCTGCTAATAAAGACATACCCAAGAAACAAAAGAGGTTTAATTGACTCACAGTTCAGCATGGCTGAGGAGGTCTCAGGAAACTTACAATCATGGCAGAAGGGGAAGCAAACATGTCCTTCTTCACATGACAGCAGGTGAGAGAAGAATGAAACCAAGAGAAGGGGGAAGTCCCTTATAAAACCATCAGATATCATGAGAAATTACTCACTATCCACAAGAACAACATGGGCAAAACCATACCATGATTCAATTATCTCCACCTAGTCCCACCCTTGACACACGGGGATTATTACACTTCAAGGTGAGATTTGGGTGGGGACACAGAACCAAACCATATTAAATGCACATACCCATTCTGAAAGGCTGCCACAGTGACATCACAGCCACTCTTTTGGTATGATCTTGACCCCAGAGAGCCTTGATTGAAATGTATGTTTGAGTACTAACCACATTCCCCAAAAGAAAGGTGTGAGGCCCAGGATGAGTAAAGCATGTTTGAAATGAATACAGGAGCTACAAGGCCATGATACACGGGTTGAGATCTCCATCCCAATCCTGTACATTTTGCTCCATGGTCCCTATAGCAGGAGGCTACAGGGAGAAAGAAGATAAAAAGTAGAAGGAAACCAAGTAAGATTAGTGGAGGAGGTAGCATTCCACTTTGTTTGACCTGAAGTAGAATGCTAGTTATCATTACCTAACCAACCAGTAGTAACTGGCTAACCAGTTAACTATAATTATTTTTCCTCTGCCTTTCATCTCTCCATAAACAAGCATAAGTGCATGCCCAGCTCTGTGCTAGGTTCTAGGGTTTTAATGGCAGGAATGAGTATCATCAGCCCCTTTTCCTCATGAGGCCTGCATTCTAATGGGAGAGCATGGATTGAATAACTGCTACGTATAAAAATGTAAAGTTGCTGCTGTGACAAGTGCTGTGGAGGAGAGGAAATAACATATCTCCACATATTATGGAGAGGGTTTGAATCTAAGGAGTCAGGAAAGACATCCCCAGGGAAATAACACTTCAGCTGACATCTGAAGGATGAGTTGGCGTGAAATAGGCAGGGAAAGTGAAAGGTTTTCTAGGCAGGTGGAACAGAATGTGCTAAAACTCTAATATTGTTGGTTGGGTGGGGGCCCAGATCACTAAAAAAAGCCTTCAGTTTTTAATGTTACAACTCCCAAACACCTCATAGGACCCATACAGGTGCAAGTGAATGTTCTGCTGGACCTATAATATTTATTTTTTGTATGTTTTGTTTCACCATAAAATCTGTTTTTACAGCTGTACTTTTTGGTACAGAATTTGAACACATACCATAAAACAATCACAAGGAAAGAGCACATACATTGACTGTTCTGATTTTGATTGCTAAGTGGCTACTGCCACCCAGCAGTTATTTTGTCACCTTGGTAACTATGAAATAAGGACCAAAGGTCAGGCTCTCAAATTTACATTGCCTTAGTAACATGATTCTTGTACAGTTTTTAATTTTGCTTAATGTTACAGGTTTGATTTTATACGCAAGCCAAAGTAGATTGAGCCTTGCCCACAAGTTGTTTTCTTTGTAACTTTTTGATAAGGTAAAGAGTTTTGTCAAGCGCTGTTTTTAATACTTGAATTTAGAGAACTTCAAAGACAATTAGTCCTGGTCAGAACATTCATCTGTGATTATTTTCACGGTGAAATTGTAGTATTAAGTCTCCTGATGTTAAGGGAATCATTTTACTTCAAAACGTAGTTCCAGAATATTCTTTCTGGTCTTGCCACAAGTTCATATTCCTTAAAGTTTTATTCTTATAAGAGCTGTTCAGTGAATACAGTAGTGAGAAAATGGATGAAAAACATGTGGTATTTTTATTTAAGGGCTCAGTTGATCATTTTCTTTTTTAAACCTCAGTCAGCAATCTTACTTATTTCTCCAAAATAAGAGTTTGTACTGTGCATGTGTTAAAACTGTTGAAAAATGACAAATACATAGTATGGTAGTGGAATGGCATCAGGAAGCACTATGTGTATTTAATTTTTTAAGTTAAAAAAGCCAAACTCTTATTTTGATAAGATATGGTAACAGAAACCAAATGGGAAAAAAATTATAATATTTTTAAAAGATAAAACTTTTGGAATAGAATAGTAATGCTCTTGAATAATGTTGACCTAAAAGATACTATGACATACTTTGAAGTGTGATATTATTAATATTTAAAACAGAATAACAATTAATGTCTTTATGACTACAGTTTAAGAAAAATAACAAATTCTTTTAGGTGAACCAGAGTGTTACTGGCGGTTTGCTATGCTAGTTTCTCAGCAGGATTTCAGAGATTTTCCTTGCTTTCTCCTAATCTGACATCTGACTTATTATTTGTATTGTAAGTGTTCTTACAGTAGAAGTATTCATTTTCTTTCCAGATTTCCTTTCATATTTAGACTAAAGTTTGTCTCTGTTATCCTTTCCCCCAGGCTACTTCCCTGGTCTGTATCCTTGAAGTAATTTATATATGGTATAAATATTCTTAACTCATAAGCCATATTGAATTTATTGTGCTAACTGCCATAAGTGATCTATGACCACTGCTAGTTATATGCCTGTCATTTGTGCAGTTATTATTCTACTGAGATGATCTGCTGAAAGTTTTCCTGCCACTCTCAAGGTATCTGCTGTCATGACTGGAGTTCTTTCCTGTCTACTTTCTATATTTTTCGGATTAAATTTTGTTGCCTTGTATAACTACTGGAAAAACTTTGGCTCTTTTCTAAAAAGCAACATGCTTTCAAAAATAAAGCACACATTCTGGTGAAAAACTATAGATGTCCCAAGAGAAAATATTAAGAACGTGATTAATTATAAGTCATAATTGATTGAGTACTTTCTACATGCCAGACACTGAGCTAGGTACTTTACATGTATTATCTCATGGAACCCTATGAAGTCACTGCCTTTTTATGCCTGTTTTTTCAGATGAGGAAGCTGAAGCTCAAGTAAGTTAAGAAACTTGTCCAAAGTGTTATAAATTGGTGGAGCTGGAATTCAGACCTCATAAGGAAATATTTTAAGACTGTGATTGTTTAAGACAAATAATGTCACACTTATTTGCCTTAGGGTACCTCTGAAAGTGAGCTTATTCAATAACAGAGCCTTTCCCCTCAACCACTGTGTCTTACTGTTTATTCTCCTCTTTTAAACACCTTCAGTGATCTAGGACTGTTACTTGGATTGTCCTCAGAGTTTCCAAGAGATTGGTATTGAAAGTAAGTAATGCTGCCTGTAGTTTTGAAAATGAGGCATAATGGGCTCTATCGTGTCTTCAGGACAGTTACCCAAGTAATAAGTCTCCCCCTTCCATTTCCAATTGCCTAAAGGTCATTTGCATTACAGGATATTGTTAGACATTTCTTTAAATGGCAGTCTATTGCATTCAAGTATTTAATCAAAATGGTATGTGTTGGTGGACATACAGATGGGAAGAATAGACGCTGGGGACTACTAGAGGGGGAGGGTGCAAGGAGAGCAAGGGTTAAAAGACTACTGGGCGCTATGCTTACTACATGGGTGAGGGGATCACTTGTACCCCAAACCTCAGCATCATGCAACATACCCATGTAACAAACCTGCACATGTACCCTTTGAATTTAAAATAAAAGTTGAAATAAAAGATAAATTAAAAAGAAAACAACATTTTTAGAAAATGGATGTGTTGGGAGCTACTACCAAAAAAAAATGAAGGTAAATTTGAGATAATACTGATATTTTATATAAAAAGGAAGGAAAGAAAGAAGGAAGGGAAGGAGAGAGGGAGGGAAGGTGGAGACTGCAATTTGCCTCAAAATTAGCTACAAATGATAGTAAATCCGGGCTAGACAGTTGATGCCTTGAGCTTAGCTAGAAAAAAAATTCTGATAAGCATAGACTCTTCCAGTGGTACCCTCTTCCAAGAACTGGTCATGTTCATCTGAAGTGGTTCTAGAGGGATACTTTAATCAAGTGAATCTACTTTTAGTGATTAAGGTCATTTAGCATGGAGAGAACTTGAATAAATTCTGGGGACCTTCATCAAATAACAGTGAAGCTTATTCAAGTTATATAGTAGTCTTTTCACTCTTCTCATTTAGTAGAGGTAAGCACTATAGTCCTAGAGTCAGACAGATTTGGGTTTGAATCCTAACTTCCCTGTTTATCTGACTTGAGACTGGCAAGCAGCAGCAGCATCTGAGCTTCACTTTCCTTTATCTCTTACAGGAGATGATAGCATTTATTTGTTCGTTAGGATCATTAAATGAATTTATGAAAGTGAAATCAGGCCTTTCTCCTTCCTCCCCTTTTTATCTCCTTTTAAAATGGGAATTATTATTTTAAATGTATTTATGATATCTTTCCTTTAAAGAACTATGCTTCTTTTATTAGATTTGGAGAATTGTTACATTGGGGCATAAGTTGTATACAGAATAATTATTATGGGTTTTTAAAATTAAAACTTCTAATATAAAGATTGATTACCCAGTTTTACATGTTGAAAGGTGAAAGTCCTAAGATCACTATTTGTAAATAAATTTTGAATAAAGTCTGACAAAGGCATTATTCCAAATACTGTTTCCAATTGTGAAGAAGATGAAATTTCTAAATTAACCTTTGCCATGTATTAACAAGCATATGCTAAGCTCCTATTTTTGTATGCAAAACCTTGTCTTAGGTATTTTAAATATAAACCTATATTTATAATTGAAGCTTCTATTTTGTCATCTGAATGTGAAAAGAACTCAAGAAATTACTAGATGAATGGTTTTTATTTTGGTAGGGCCAGGTCATTTCACATTTGTAATAGTGTTTTTGTATCACTGTGCACCTATTAAATTATATGGGTTCCATGTAATAAAGCCAGCTTTGTTACTCAAGAGACTAAATCCCTGGATGGTGCTCAAAAAACCAGTTTTTAAAATGTCTAATCACAGATGTGATTTGCATCTCCTCTCACTTGAAATGAAAATACTCTTTTTGTGTGTCACTGTTCAGCCATAATTTTATCCTGGTGTTACATTTATATCACGATGGGATAAAAGTTGTAAGAGCTGAGTAAATTATTAAAAATTTACACAGGTAGGAAGAACACCTGATTTGGATTTTCCATCAGAGCACTGTTCTCCCCACTCCCAGGCTCCCCAGCTGGCAAGAAATAATGTTTCTGCTAGTAGGTATGTAAGTCATGATACTTAAACAAAAATGCCTGTCATTCTTTGTTTGGTTCTTTGATAACTAGAATTTGCATTTGAACAGAAATGCAGAGGAAAATTTCTAAATCAACTGTTGTCTACAAGGAAGTATGGGTCTAATGAAAGCAAACAAAACTCTTTAATGAGAGACTATTATTATTATTATTATTATTATTGTACATATTTTTTTCTTTGAGACGGAGTCTCTGTAGCCCAGGCTGGAGTGCAGTGGCACGATCTCAGCTCATTTCAACCTGAGCCTCCCAGGTTCAAGTGATTCTCCTGCTTCAGCTTCCCAAGTAGCAGGGATTACAGGCGCCTACCACCTTGCCTGGCTAATTTTTGTATTTTTAGTAGAGACGGGGTTTTGCCCTGTTCGCTAGCCTGGTCTTGAACTCCTGACCTCAAGTGATCTGCCCACCTCAGGCTCCCAAATTGCTGGGATTACAGGTCTGAGCCACCACACCCGGCCTATTATTACTATTATTATGTTACATATTATGTTATATAATTACAATAATAATTATATATATTTTAAGTCACCTAATAGCATCTTGTCACCTCCCTAGACTAAAGGCTGCCATCACATCTGGATGTGATAACATCAGGCCAGCTAGCTCTCTCACCCTCTGTCTAATCGTGGACTTGGGAAAAATCACTTATTGTTTCTCTTGCACCAGTTTGTGTCCTAGTATTACATTTCTTTTTCGGGTGCTGAAGGAGGACTGATTAAGGCAATCAGATTTGCATAATGGCAATAGGGGGACATATTGCCGTTATGAGAATTTCTTGTGACACAACTCCCCAGGGAAAAAGTCCTTTAAAACTACCATCAGACCTCCCAGCCCTGAAGCGCTTCACACATAGGGTGATGTTTCCCAATGAATAAATAACACAGAGTAAGCAGAACTCTACCCTAAAGGAACTCGCAATGTAAATGCAACAGAAGGCAGAACCATGGACCTCAATCTACATTAAGGGCCTGCCATACTCTTAAAAGCCCTTCTGATTTGTAGTCCTCCTCTCCTCGTTTGTACTAAAGTGCCTTCTGGCAAGTAAGAGAGGAAGATTCCTAAGACAGGAATGGACTGGATGAATCATGGTGGTCCATATGATTTAGAGCAGGAGCTCTGGATACAGGCTACCTGGGTCCAAATCCTAGCTTTTTACCAGCAGTCTGACCTTGGACAAGTTATTGAACTTCTCTGGGCTTCGATACCATCCTCGAGCATTGTTGTGAGGACTCCGTGAGAAGAGCCAGTGGAAAGCACTTAGAAATGCATCTAGCACAGAGTTAAGAGCTCCATGAATATGAGCATTAGTATTTGCCATGCCAAAATATAAGTTCAATCTTGCATTTTCTTCACTAATGGATGTTCAGAACTCAAGAAAGACCTGATGTTTTTTAAGCTCTTAGCATATTTTAATTAAAGAGATGTCAAAGCAGGTTTATAAAAATTGTGGCATATTTTAAAGAGTTATATTTCTATTATGTATATGTATATTATATTGCTATTTATAGAAAATTACTTGTTTAATACTTTTAACAAAAATATAATGCACTGCATTTTTGTAATTCACAAGAAAATTACAGGATGAATTCTAAATTTATAATTCACTGTAGGTGTTACGACCCAGTAAAGCAGCAATTCCTAGACTTTATGATCATCTAGACCTCTTTATGCTTTTATAAATAGCAATAAGCTCCCCAAAGCTTTTGTTTATATGGATTTTATCTATTGCTGTTTATCTATTAGAAATTAAACCTGAAAATAATAAACTCATTACATGTTAACAAAGTCACATATCTTTATATTTTTTTAATTATACTTTCAAAAACAACAAAAGTACATATATATAGAATGAGTGGCATTGTTCTCTATTTTTCCAGATTTCCTTAATGTCTCATTAAATAGAAGATAGGTAGATTCTCTTATCTCCTTTTGCATTCAGTATGTTGAGATATCACACCAAAGGTAGCCATTATGTACTTATGAGAAAAATGAGAATGAAAAAGGCAAATAATGTATTAGTATTCTAATGAAAATAGCATTAACCTCGTGGACAGCCAGACCACACTTTGAGAACCTTTGCAGTACAGAGATCTAAGTTTCATGTGTATAATAAGCATCTTTCAACCTCTTGAGGACATTTCTGTTTCAATTTACATGTAAACCTCACTTGGAGATGATGCCACATATCCACATTTGGAGGTCGTTCATGGATCAGATGCTTGGGCCAAATCTCCACCTCCCAACCTACCCCAGCCCAGTTACCTTCGTGATCAGAGTAACACGAAGAACAGTACTTTTTTCATGAGAAAGTAGAATTAATGGGGCCTCTAGTTCCTTAGCACTCTGACATAATGCTACAACTTTTTTCTTTTCTTTTTAAACCCTGACTCTCCTTTATTCATTCTACACTCCATGAGCAAGACATATTGTCTTGGCCTAAGTATTATGGAAAATTATTTGCTCATTTGAGAGAATCATTTTTCTGGAACCAAGTGTTCCCAGGAGTAAGCACATGAGAAAGTTGGACCAATGAGCCCAAGAATCTTTTCAATGTGAGATTCTATTCTTCCCACTTAGAGTGAGAGGAGTATCATTAAAAAGGAAGGAAGAACTTGCTTTATGTATCTAGTTACTGTAGCACTGGAGATTTTTTACTGCATAAAATTTCTGACTACAAAATTGCAAGGCGAAATAATGTAATGTATATTATATTGCTATTTGTAGAAAAGTACTTGGTTAATGCTTTTAACAAAAATATAGTACACTTATATTTTTGTTCTGAGAATTATTGAAGTCCATCTCAGTCAACCTCCTGACATATCAAGGAGGCTTGAATTGAGGTAAATTGCACTAATTAAAGTATTTGAAAGTTGGCTATACGGAAGAAGAGGAATGCAGATTACTTCTTCCTAGCCACAGTCAGGAAAAAAAAAAGAGAAAGGAGATTTTACCAAAAGACATTTGCAAAATAAATACTGTATCACTAAACCAGGCTCTGCTTTATGCTTTTACATTCGTGTTTAAATACTCAGGCTCTGAAGTCAGACACAGCCAAGACCCATGTTCCGGCTGGGCTATTTGGCACATAGAGGGCCTTGGATACGTAACATCTCTAAACGATGATTTCTTCATCTCTAACATGGAGCTAAAAGAATCTACTTCTTATGGTTGCTTTGAAGATTGAATGAGGCAAGTTATCATGCCAGGCCCATGGTAGTTGTAAATGCTGGCTTTGCCCTTCACTACAGATCTTCATCTGTAAAATAGGGCTAATGACACCTCTCTTTCACAGTTGTGGGAGGATTTAACCAGCACAGGCCTTTGCTGTTTCTGGTGTCCTTAGTTTTGAGGTCTCTGTTTTATTCTATCCAGGATTAATTTCCTATTTCCTTTGAGGCAAGGGAGAGATCAGTCACCTGGCTGGAGTTCATCAGGGGAAGAAATTTGATATTCTAAACTGCTTCTAGTAGAAACTTGCAATCATTTCTCTCACTTGGCTCTACTCTACACCCTTGCCATCAGCTCCTGGTACCGCGATTCCTGAGCAATTCTGAGATGCTGTGGCACTGAGTGGCATGCTACTTGATGGTTTTCTCAGCTCCAAGTTACTTGCCACTTGTCTGTGTGCTTTCCATCTTCCAAAAGGCTCGTTTTATCTTGCATCAAGTGTATCTCCTGTCGTATTTTCTTTGTGGTACCTGTTTTTACTGCTTTACTGTCAGTTTTCCTGGGGTTCTGGGGATAAGCAGATATAAACTTGTATATTCAGTCTTCCACACTTATCTGAGAGTTCTCAACCATTGTGTCTTAAGCAATTGATAAAGGACCCAAACCCAGAGATCGAAACCAAAAGATTCAGTTAAGGGGCAGATTGTTAGGGGCAATTTTGCTTTCCTTTTTAACAATAAATTTGAACTGTGACTGAAAATTGGAATTTCCTATCAGTCTTTAAAACTATCAGTGCCTGATTCAGAGATTCTGCTGTCAGTGCACAGGGATTGGCCTAGAAAATAGCAATTTTTAAAGCTTTCCAGGTGATACCAATGTGCAGCCAGCCCACTGCTATATGGACTTTGGTCCTAAAATTCTGCATATACTTAAAATGGCTACTTTCCCCGAGACATTATATGTATTTGAAGCTAAATATACAGTCAACTGTATAGTTATCTGACTGTCTGATATATTAAAAACATATTTTTGTTTTACTAACTATAACATTAATTCAAATCTTTTTTTATGCCTATATGAGTTGGGGATATAACATTAATTCCCCAACTCATAGGCATAAAAAAGAAAATATTTGAATTAATGTTATATTTAGCAAAACATTAATAATAATCTCTATAATAGTAGCACATAATAAAATTATCACCTCTGCCTTAACATTATTTAAGATAGAATGTTAAAATTAATCATATTTGTAATTAGATTTGTAATTAGCTAAGTTAGTAATAAATGTAGCTGTCTATTGAATGGTCAGATTTTATCTGATAGCCTTATTTACAATGGAAGTTGCCGAGGATGAAGGGGAGATTCCCTTCTGCTTGACTTTCCGAGATGGCTTTTATTGAGAGTGCTCAGTACTTTTCTACCCTCTAAGCAATCTCCTCTTGTAAGCTGGCATCAAGTTCCTGCTGATCTCTGCACTGCCCTTTCCCTGCCAGATGCTGGTGTTGGTAACGTTACATTTTGGCTGCTAACACAGCACAAGGTATGCATGGCTTTATTTTTATGCTCTACCACATTTGGGAAAGTAATGAGAGGCCTCTAATTATTCTCCCTCCCTATCTTGAATGGCACATACCTACTTCTTTCTTTTATAAGCAAGCACCCTGTTCCTGATAATTGTCTTTTATTTTTCCTTTATTTCATCTAAAAAAAAAGGGATACGTGTGCAGAATGTACAGGGTTGTTGCATAGGTATATGTGTGCCATGGTGGTTTGCTGCACCTATTGACCCGTCCTCTAAGTTCCCTCCCCTCACCCCCCACCCCTCAACGGGCCGTGGTGTGTGTTGTTCCCCTCTCTGTGTCCATGTGTTCTCAGTGTTCAAGTCCCACTTATGAGTGAGAACATGCGGTGTTTGATTTTCTGTTCCTGTGTTAGTTTGCTGAGGATGATGGCTTCCAGCTTTATCCCTTTCCAGCTTTTTCCCTTTCCATCTTTATCCCTTTCCACCTTTTTCCCTGCAAAGGACATGATCTCATTCCTTTTTATGGCTGCATAGTATTCCATGGTATATATGTACCACATTTTTTAAATCCAGTCTATCATTGATGGGCATTTGGGTTGGTTCCATGTCTTTGCTAGTACGGGAGTCCTGCAATAAACATATGTGTGCAGTGCCTTTATAGTAGAATCATTTATATTCCTTTGGGTATATACCCAGGCTGCATGCAGTGGCGCGATCTCAGCTCACTGCAATCTCCACCTCCCAGGTTCAAGTGATTCTCCTGCCTCAGCCTCCAGAGTAGCTGGGATTACAGACCTGCACTACCACGCCTGGCTAATTTTTGTATTTTTTTAGTAGAGACGGAGTTTCACCATGTTGGCCAGGCTAGTCTCCAACTCCTGACCTCAAGTGATCTGCCACCTCGGCTTCCCAAAGTGCTGGGATTACAGACATGAGCCACAGTGCCCAACCTGTGATATTTTTGTCTTTGTCAGACTTTCCTCCTTTTCCCAGTATCTCCTTCCTCATTATTACTCTTCCTTCTTCATCCTTTGGTCTCCCCACTCAGTGCCCCTATCCCTCTTCCTCTTTCATCACTGTGTTCCAATTTATACAAGGATCTAAAACTGAAGAGTGGGGGATGTCGAAACATAAGTTATTGGTGGCTAAAAGTGGTGCTTTACTAGAGAAACTGAACAATTAGAAAGAAATGTACAATATATTCTGGAAAATCTATCTCTAGAATGAAGTCATGACAGTTCACCCTACTCTACTAGTTTTGTCCAAGCTAATTTTCATGTATGATTTTGTAATCTGATTGAACAATACTTGGAAAAAAAAAGTTAGATATATAAATGAATTTGTTGTGGATAAAACATAATTAGCCTATCCCTATAAAATCTACTCTTTCCTTACTTCCAGGAGTGGTCCTTTATTTGAGAGGCAAAACATATACATTTCACATTACCATTTTTGAGACTTGATGAAGCCCAGTCCTAAACTGTGGCTGAGGCTGAGGCTGAATGGTTGGGATTTACTATGAGAATGGACATTCCCCCGGGTCCTCACCTGAGGTCATTAAATTGATTTAGTCTAGGTCCACTGGCTGTATTTTAATGCAGCTTAGCTGTAAAAATACAAGGCCCCATTGTATAATACAGGCAGTCATTGTTATTTTTCTAGGCCTGTCAATGTAAAAAATGTGTCTGTTTGCCTTCCCCTATGACCTGAAAAAAAAAAAAAAAAGCTACGTTACAAAGTCACAGGACACCCTGGAAATGTTGGTTTTGGAAGGTATCTTGAGGAATAACATAGAAAAAATCTGGCAGCATAATTTGGTAAAAGTGCCCAGGATACACATGTTCATTTTGGGGTACTTTATTTTCCTTCCTTTGCAGTTAAGTGCTGGGGCTAGGAGAGAACCACATGAAGCATCTCTAAGAGGCGGGTGGCTCTTCTGATGGTGGTCTGCTCTGGCCAGCGAGCTCATTTTCACTGCAGCCAGTCAGGAGAGAGTCTGAGCAAGTGGGCACACACTCCAATACCCAGACCCTAGGAAGCCACACTAAATATACTGTGCCCAAGATTGCCTAAAATAAACCAGATGGCATTTGGTGTGCCAGGGCGTTTACTCTAATGTTTGTTGTGGGTTGCAGAGGGAGCCATGTGCCCATCATAAGACTCTGGTGAGTCCTGTTTCATTCTTTTTTCTCTCTCCTTTTTATTTTTATTTTTGGCATGTAGTCATTGGTAGCTGTTCCCTCAGATCTGTCAACCTGTGGGTTCCTCCAGGGTGGTTCTTTTTTATCCTAGTAGGTGCTGGGATGAATACCTTACAGGAAATCACCACACAGCTTCATATGTGGTTTTGTAATGGGCCTGTTTTTAGGCAACTTTCCAAACCCTCAGGACTCCCAGGCATCATTTCCCAAGGGTAGCTCTCCAGCTGTGAACGTTTAAATGCTATAAGTGAACACAGGGGAGAGAGGCCATGCCACTTTTCTGCCTGTCGTCCACCATTATGTGGGCTTCCAAGGTGCTCTTTGGAGAGTGTCACTGATCACAGTCCCACTGGAATCTCATGGGCCTGGATTAAAATCTGAGCTGAGCCACATACTGTCTGTGTGACCCTAGCAAGTTACCCTTTTGGAACATCAGTTTCCTGATACATAAAATGGAGAATAATGACAGACCTTCAAAGGGCTGCCATAAAGATTAAATCTAATAATGAATGCAAATTGCCTAGTAGATAGGAAGCACCCAGTAAATGTTAGGTACCACAATTAGGTGTTATTACTGATATTGTGGTGAATATCCTGGTCTAGCTCATGCCTTACAACTCACAAACACAAACTCCTTCATTATTGTTATTGCTGCTTCTCTCCCCTTGATCTGTTAACTTTTAAAAGTTGGACTTCAGGCCAGGGGCAATGGCTCACACCTGTAATCCCAGCACTTTGGGAGGCCGAAGTGGACAGATTGCTTGAACCCGGGAGTTTGAAACCAGTCCAGGCAACATAGGGAGATCTTGTCTCTACAAAAAATACTAAAATTAGCCAGCCATGGTGATGCATGCCTGAAGTCCCAGCTACTGGGTAGGCTGAGGTAGAAGGATCGCTTAAGCCCAGGAGGTCAAGGCTGCTAAGCAGCTGTGATTGTGCCACTGTACTCCAGCCTGGGTGATAGAGTGAGACTCTGTCTCAAAAACAAAAACAAACAAACAAAAAAACTCTTTTTTTTTTTTCTAAGCTAATCATTTTCTTTCTTTACTTCATCTATCTCTGGCTTCTTATATTCTAGAAGGATTTAGTTTCTTTAAATGAGACATTAGTTAAAATGTCCTCTTGTTCTTTGCTACCCGTTATATGTCTTACTGCATATTTTTCAATTCAAACTTCGCAAATATTTATCAGGTACCTTCTGTGTGATAGGCACCATGACAGGACTTAAGGGTATAGAGCTGATTAATACAAAATTCTGCCCTCTAGAAGCCTTAAGTCTAGGGGGAGACGCGGACATGTAAAAAGTCAACTAAAATGCAGAATGCTAATTCTGGTCATAAATTATAAGACGTACGAAAAATACACAGGGGAATATTATTCTGTCATAAAAGAGAATGAAATCCTGTCATTTGCATGGATGGAACTGCAGGTTACTAAGTGAAATAAGCCAAGAACAGAAAGACAAATAGTACATGTTCTCACTTATACATGGGAGCTTATGTGGATCTCATGAAGACAGGGACTAGATGGGTGGTTACCAGAGGCCGGGAAAGGTAGTGAGGAGGGGAGGATGAAGAGACACTGATGAATGGATACCAATATACAGCTTGATAGAAGAAATAAGACTTAGTGTTTCAGAGACCAGAGGGTGACTATAGTTTATTATACTCTATTGTGTATTTCAAAATAGCGACAAAGAATAATTCTAATTCTTTGAAAGAATTAGACAAATATTTAAGGTGGTAAATATTCCAATTATACTGATTTGATCTTTAAAAATTACCAGAATGCATTAAATTATCACATGTACCCTGAAAATATATACATCTACTATGTATTAATTTAAAATTTTTAAAAAAGAGAATAGAAGGGAAACAAGGGGAAGATGCTCCTGACTCAGCCCCAGAGAAGTGGAGCCATTCCGTGAGGAACAGGAGGGTGTTGGGTGGACAGCAGGCTGAGTCCTCTCTAGGCAGAGGAAAAGCAGATGCAGAAACATGGAGGTGAGCAATGGGATGGCATTTCTAGAGAACTTCAGGGAGAGCCATATGATCGGAGCACAGTGCGCAAGTGCTGAGCGTCAGGAGTTGAGATGAGGGCATCTGATTGGGGAGTAGATTACAAAGAGCTTTGTATGCCTTGCTGAGAATTTAGACCTTATCCTATAGGCTGTGATAGAATCACTGCAGGGTGTTGACCAGTGGGATCTCTGTTTTCTTTTTCATTAAGATATCACTTATCTACTAAGGTGGACAAAACATAAGTTTACAGCCTAATGAAATTTTCATATGTCTGGACCCAGTGCATATACAATATTCCCAGCACTGAAGCAGCTCTCTTGTACCTCCTCCCATCAGTCCCCCTGGAGGTAACCAGCATTCTGACCTCTATTACTATACATTTGTTTTGCCAGTTTTTTTTTTTTTTTTTTTTTGAGACGGTGTCTCTCTGTTGCTCAGGCTGGAGTGCAGTGGCATGATCTTGGCTCACTGCAACCTCTGCCTCCTGGGTTCAAACGATCCTCCCGCCTCAACCTCCCAAGTAGCTGGGATTACAAGCGTGTGCCACAACACTTGGCTAATTTTTGTATTTTTAGTGGAGACAGGGTTTCACCATGTTGGTGAACAGGCTAGTCTTGAACTCCTGACCGCAAGTGATCCACCCACCTCGGCCTCCCAACGTGCTGGGATTACAGGAATGAGCCATGGCGCCTGGCCTGTTTTGCCAGTTCTGAGCTTCATGTAACTGGAATCATACAGCGTGTGCTCTTTTGTGTCTGGCTTCTTTCATTCCACATTTCGTCTGTCAGATCCATCATGTTGTTGCATGTTGCAGTAGCTTTGTTTGTTGTGTAGTATTGCATTGTATGGAGATACCTTTAGGGTCACTTGTAACTAATTTTGTTTCAATTCTTGACCTAAAATCACCTGAAAGTGAACCAAGAACAGACTTCTTCACTTTCATTTTAGCCATCTTTACAAAATGCTCATTGTATAAGTCTCAATTACCATTTGGGGTTTAAGTTGAAGACTGCCCCACTGTCCTACCTAAAGGATCAAGGATCTGTCAGTAGCTGGAAAATTTAAGATCGCAAACATTTCAAGGGAAGATCAATTCAAGAGTATTCCAGTTGATAATGCACAGTCTTTATTTTCTTGTTATTCTTTAATCTCCAATGGCCTTTTGACTCATCAGTGAATGAATGATTGTTGAGAATGTACTAGATGCCAGTCACTGGGACATGTGACAAGAAGTTCGTAACGAGCAATCAAGATTCTGCGCTAATTTAGAAGACTGGGAAAGATTTTGTTTTTAATTTTTCTTGTTAAGCTGAGAACTGAAAGATGAGCAGGAATTAGGTAGGGAGAGCAGCATGTGCAGAGGCCATAAGGTGGAGGAAACCCTCAAAGTTCCAGACACTAAAAGAAAGTTAGTGTATCTGGAGTGAAGAGAGTAAGGGGAGAGAGAGGCAGAGTTGAGTTGTGGGTAGTGACCTAATCATGTGTGGGCTTGCAGCATGAAGGAACTTAGATTTTATTAGTAAAAGCAATGGAAAGCTTCTGAAAGGTTTTAAGAAGGGGAATAATGTCATATTTTTGCATTTTAAAAATAATTAGATTCCCTATTGTGCTTTTCTTACAAGAAAGGAGGTCTGGTGCTGAATGTCTGACCTGTAGGTTTGGGCTCTTTAGAAAAATTAGATCTAATTGAGGGACCAGTCATTATTCTTTAATGGCCTCATCTCATGTTTTAATATGTTCAGATCTTTTCTGTATCTTCTTTCTTTATTACATCTTTGACTTTTAGAAATTCCTTCTCTTTGACTAAAAGATGAGGAGAAATACTCAGTAGAACTAATTTTAAAATCCTTACTTTCTTCTTTAATCAGAGCCTTCTTTTATTGGTGGTAAACTTCCGGACTTTAACTTCCAATGAGTGACAGCATTGCTAGTGCAGTTAGCACCACTTTATATCCAGATGGAGAAACAAGTTAGTGAAATAAGCAGTCGTATTAACCAATGTAATTAACTCTAGCCACCGTAATAAAAATTGCAAATTATAAAGTGGCTTTACCTAATAAAATTTAATTTTCTCACTCAAGCCAAGCATAGCATGGTTCAAGCAGCCCACTTAACCAACAGGTAACTCAGGGGCTTGGATTGCTTCCCCTAGGTGGCTCCACACCTTGGGCTCTTTAACTTCTGACCATACAGCTGGGGAAAAGAGTGGTATAGAAGATTGGAGATGCTCCGTTGCTGGTCCTGGAAGGGGCTCATTTCACTTCTGCATACAGGCCAGAACTGCATACACTTCTGCATACAGTTGCATGCCCCCAGAACCTGGCTGAAAGGGAGGCTGACCGATGTCTCCCAGAGTACCAAGAAGAAGAAAATTTAAGGGATCAGAGTCTAACCAGTCTGCCATAGTGATAGAAGATGTTCTCAAACCTTTGTTGCTTTTTGTAAATTATATTTATTCATTATTGTGTTCAATACATCTTCATAAATGCCTACACTGTGCCAGGCACTAGGAATACAATGAGGAACAAATTAGATGTGGTCTCTGCCCTCATGGAACTTGCAATTTAGCCAGGAGATGGACAGAAATAAAACAATCACACAGTGTTAATTATGAAATGGTAATAAAGGCTATGAAGGAAAATAACCTGATGTTTTGAGAGAGCGCCTACCAGGAGATCTGACCTAATCAAGATGTGTCCAGGGAAGGTCTCCCCAAGCTTCCACCTGACAGACGACAGGAAATGGGGAGACAGAAGATGTGAGCAGCTTTAGAGGAAGCAAGAAGGGGCACTGGGAGTTGGAGGAATGCAGGCAGCATGGCTGAAGCCCAAAGAGAAGAGAGGCAAGAGCCAGATGACCCAGGGCCTGGAGGGCCATCGAAATAAAACATTTGAGGTAACAAAGCAGTGAGAAGCCATGAAAGGGTTTTCAACCTATGAGTAACTTGATCATATCTGTGTTTCATAAAACACTGACCTCAATGTGGAGAATGGGTTGGAATGAGGCCAGAGATGGTGTCAGCAATCAGGTGCATTATCTGCCTGGCTTTTTCCTGGTTTTTGTTCTTTCTTCATAGCCTCCCACCACTGTGTGCAAAACTCTCCAGCTTCAAGGGGATGGCTGTAATTTTCAGTTCCAGACATAGAGATGTTATCTGTTTTATTGAACTAGAATAATCTAATCCAATTCTGAGCTTTGTCATCTTGAAATATTCCTCATGGCCTCCTCTACAACCTATCTTGATTCGTTTAATCACGACAGCTATTTAGCCAGACTGTTGCTGGTGAGGTTTGCCGCCACTTAATCTGGAGCTGTTAGAAAGCAGTGCTCATGACTGCCTTTTGTGCCATTTTGAAAATGTCTAATCAACACCTCATTTGTCCACCATTATTGGAGGAATAAGGTATCCTGGTAAGATCTTGCTTCTCTTAAGTACTTAAAGGTGTTTTTAAGACTTCTTTTTATTTGCTGATCTCAAAAGTGGCCACAGAAACAACATTAAACATAGAATTTTAGAGAAAGAAATTCCTTACCTCCATTATATGACTACCTTTGCATGTGACATTAGAGTGTTTGTGGACTCATGTACACATATCAAAATATTTTCTATTGTGTTTTATTTTTTCCTGTTTAACGTCTATAGCCTGTAACAGGAGTAAATAAACATTTGCTGAATGCTGAATCTATGAATGAATACATGCCAATCAAAGAATTTTTTAAAATACTGAAAACCCAAAAGAAGGAAATTAAAATGACCTCAAATAAAACAAAAACATCAACAAAATGACCTATAACCCCTCCACTGAGAGAGAGCATTTTGTCTGTGCATTTTATCTAATTTTCTGACATAAGGTAGTCATTATCATTATCAGAAATTTTTTAAAGAGATAAACTCAGACTCAGATTAGGCAGCTTGGTGCAGGAGGCTGAACCAGGCAAGATTCATGATTCCAGCTGATGCATGCCTTCCATTCACTATGCCCTGCTGCCTCTCTGCTCACTCTTTAACATTATTCTGTCATTTGGGAACAAAACAAGGAGGAGACGATAGCTAATGGCAGTGAAACATGGTGGTTTAGAGCACCAGAAACCCAGACTGCCTGGGTTTGAATCCTACTTCTGCTATGTAAGCTTGCACAAGTGATTTAACCTCTGTAGACTGACCCTCAGGTCTGTTGTGACGATTAAATAATACAGGTTATGAAGAGTGCATAGCACAGTGAATAGCACATGGTATGCAGTATACCACTGTTTGTTGTTACTGTGATTGTTACTATTAGTACCAATAATCTACACTTAGGTCACTAAACATTCCTCTTCACCATCCTCTTGCATTAAGGTTATGAGTGTGCCAGACAGAGTTCCATGTCACAAGACTTCTAATGGCAAGGCTGGGCAGACATTCTTGGTATCATATCTTGTGTTCTTCCTAGTGAATTCCAGACTCACAAAGATTAAAATTTGTTTCCAGCAAGAAAATGTCCTTTCCACATGGAATTAACCGTGTGAAGTCTCTTGTGTTAAACTGAACTGGGTTGAAAGAAGGTACGCCATTCTGTTGTGTGTATTCTTTGGGACATGTTTTCCAATTCTCACACACTGTTCATCTGATTTACTCCACAAGCTGAAAAAGATTCCTAAGATTAATGTTTTGATGCTTTATTATTATTTATTTATTTATTTATTTATTTGAGACTAGGTCTCGCTCAGTCACCCAGGCTGGAGTGTAGTGGTGTGTGGGAGTCCAGGGAAGGCCTCCCTAAGCTTCCACCTGACAGATGACAGGAAATGGGGAGGCAGAGGATGTGAGCAGCTTTAGAGGAAGCAAGAAGGGGCACTGGGAGTTGGAGGAATGCAGGCAGCATGGCTGAAGCCCAGTGAGAAGAGAGGCAGGAGCCAGATGACCCAGGGCCTGGAGGGCCATCGAAATAAAACATTTGAGGTACACAGCTCCCTGCAGCCCTGACCTTTCAGGCTCGAGCGATCTGTCCACTTCAGCCTACTTAGTAGCTGGGACCACAGATATGCACCACCACCCATGGCTAATTTTTTATTTTTATTTTCTGTAGAGACAGGGTCTCCCTATGTTTCCTAGGCTGTTCTCAAACTCCTGGGCTCAAGGGATCTTCCTGCCTCAGCCTCCCAAAATGCTGGAATTACAGGCATGAGCCACTACACCTAGTATCTTCATTTTTTTAGGTCAAGACAATACTGCAAAGGTTAAAGTGACTCTCTAAGTTTTAGAGTATGTCTGTGTGTATGTATGTATGTACTTATTTATTCATTTTGAGACAGAGTCTTGCTCTGTCACCTAGGCTGGGGTGCAGTGGCACGATCTCGGTTCACTACATTCTCTGCCTCCAGGTTCAAGTGGTTCTCGTGCCTCAGCCTCCCAAGTAGCTGGGACTACAGGCACACACCACCACACTGAGCTAATTTTCGTATTTTTAGTAGAGACAGGATTTCGCCATGTTGACTAGGCTGGTCTTGAACTCCTGACCTCAGGTGACCCACCCACTTCGGCCTCCTAAAGTGCTGGGATTACAGGTCTGAGCAACCGCGCGTAGCCTAGAATATTTAATTAAAAGATTTTTCAAGCTACCTTGCTGGTGATGCTGCTGGGTCTTGTGCACTGGGTAAGTGAATGCCTGGGCCACATTTAGCAGTCACCAGACAGTACACACATTCCCTCACATGTGACCAGTCAGGGCAGAAGGCCTGTCAGGTCGAAGAGCTGTCACATTTTCAGAAGAATTAGACACCCCTGCAAAATATTATCAGTTCAAGTCCAGAAGGTTACCTACTGGAGATGCCCATTTCTGAGACAGTTTAAACCTCATTTCTCTAAGGAAAACAAACTAGCAAAGCACACCTTGGAGTTTAGGGGAAGAAATAAATATGCCATTCCTGGCTTTCTTTGGATAGAAACAACCTAAATGGAACCACAGAGCCAAAAATTGGAAAAGAGTAAAGTCATTCTGAATTTTAAAATCGTAAGATGGTGTAACATGCATGTCAGTCACCTGATAGAAGTGTATGTGTGTACATGTGTGTGCATTAGTGTGCGTGGTACAGGTGAGAGGAAGATATCATGAGGAACAGATAGTTAAGGAGTCAAGAAGACACAACCTGCAAAGAAAATACTTGGAAGATAATTGTGGGGCTTTTTGTTTGTTTGTTTTTTGTTTTAGAGACAGGGTCTCACTCTGTTGTCCAGGCTGGAGTGCAGTGGTGTGATCATGGCTCACTGCCACCTCGACCTCATGCACTCAAGTGATCCCCCCACTTCAGCCTCTCAAGTAGCTGGGGACTACGGCACATGCCACTAAGCCTGCCTAATTTTTTAATTTTTTGTAGAGTCTGGGTCTCACTATGTTGCCCAAGCTGGTTTTGAACTCCTGGCTTCAAGCAGTCCTCCTGCCTCAGCCTCTCAAAGTGCTGGGATTATAGGTTATCAGCCACTGTGCTCAGTGAGAATTGTGATTTCACACTTTTGAGAATGGCAGGGGAGCAGGAACTTTGTGTTTTTTAAATCTATGATCTTTAAGTTATAGAACAATTTTTGAAATATAGTAGGCATTCAGTAAATATTTATTACTGAAATATGAAAAGAAGTCAAAACTTGGGAAAATAATTACTACACACATCACAAAAACACATAGCTTTGGTCGGGCACAGTGGCTCCCTCCTGTAATCCCAGCACTTTGGGAGACCAATGCAGGTGGATCACCTGAGGTCAGGAGTTCGAGACCACGCTGGCCAATATGGCAAAACCCCATCTCTACTAAAAATACAAAAGAAAATTAGCTGGATGTGGTGGCGCGTGCCTGTAATCCCAGCTACTTGGGAGGCTGAGGCAGGAGAATTGCTTGAACCTGGGAGGTGGAAGTTGCAGTGAGCCAAGATCATGCCATTGCACTCCAGCCTGGGCGACAGAGCAAGGCTCTGTCTCAAAGAAAAAAACAACAACAAAAACACGTAGCTTTGTTGAAGTGGGAGTGTCAGGTACCATTGAACCAGAACTTTCTACTTACTTTTGCAACATTTTCCAGAGCATATCTTACTTTATGATTTTCTGGATATCACCAAAAAAAAAAAATCTGTGCTCTTTAAAAAATGGTATAGGTCAGGCGCAGTGGCTCACACCTGTAATTCCAACACTTTGGGAGGCCAAGGCAGATAGATTGCTTGTGCTCAGGAGTTTGAGACTAGCCTGGGCAACATAATGAGAACCTGTCTCTACAAAAAAGTACAGAAATTAGCTGAGTGTGGTGGCACGCACCTGTAGTCCCAGCTACCTGGGGGGCTGAAAGGGGAGGATTGCTTGAAGATCAAGGCTGCAGTGAGCCATGTTCACACCACTGCACTGTAGCCTGAGTGACAGAATGAGACCACATCTCTAAAAAAATAAAAATAAAATTTAAAATATTCATTTTAATTTATGCCACTGCTGACTCCATCCTCATAGGTACTGAATATTTGTTTTGAAAAGATTTTTTAGTATGGATATTTCAACCTCATGGTAGAAGAGAAATGAAAACTAAGCTGAAAATATTAGAGAGCCGCATTCTGGGCCCACTTCTGCACCTTCATAGCTGTGTGTAGCCTCTGGATAGTTAAGTGACCTCCGATCTTTAGTTTCCCCATCTTTAAGATGGGATGGTTAGCAAACTGATCTCTTTCCAGCTCTACAAAGCTATAGATTTTTTTTTTCATTTCACAAATAGTAAACATTTATATTTTAAGAAGTTAGATTATAACTATGAGATAATTAGCGTATGAAGAACATTTTATGGCATGTTAAAATTTTTCTTAGTTGACAGGATCTTAAGTTGAGATAGCCACAGACTATTTTCTATTTTCCAAAATATGTAAATAATTGGTAGATTAATTCATTCAGTCATCAAATAAGCATTTTTGAACACCCACTCTATCTATCTATCTATGCCAAGAATTATTGCTAAGCACGCACACAAAATCCCTTATTTGGCAGAATATAAGATATACTCAGATATGTAAGATGCAATCTAATTTTATAAGGAAATTTTGAGAGAAATTAAAATTTTAAGTATGTTTTATTATACAGAGGATAAGAAAAGCTATTTTTATTTATAAATTTATTTGTATAGTATACGAAATAATAAGTTCTGGATATATAGTAGTATTCAAACCTTTAAAAATTACGCTTTTAAAGCTAAATTACATATCCAAAAAGAAATACATTGGCCGTAGAATACTAGAACCCAGCAGGCAATAAAACACAAATTGCATTTACAAATTAAGCGCCCATACCATACTTATGGGGTTAGAAAAGCAAATACCAGTACTATATTTTGTTGAATACTAATAACTAAAAATCCACACTATAAAACAAATAATAAATGAATTCCAGTAGAGTGTATGCAACCAAAAGCAACAATATTAGTAAAACCTCGTACAAAGGAAACAGTAAAATCCTATAAATGTACGTGAATTCTCTTCCAGGTAACCTGAATATTTGTGAAACTCTCCTCTTTGCTGTGATGTATTGGGGATCACACTTTGTCATCAGGGCAATATTGCTATTCTCCTACTATTGTCCATTGAATGCAGATGGCAGATTTGTTAGTTGAATTTTCTATTGCAGTAGCATTGCTTATTTTTAGAATATTTTTAGTAGCTACTAAGTGACTATAAGTTACCACGGCTCACCCCAGACTCAAAGCAAGTTTTTTGTGGGGGGGCGGGGTGGGGGGTTGGGGGTGGAGGTGGGAATTGGGGTGGGGAGTTAAGTGGATACAATTTATGTGCAGACAAAAAGGAAAAAAAAAAACAGAAATACTCTTGCCTCCTAATTGACTCACTATGTAAAGATGGAGACAGATTATGTGTCTGCTTCCTACACTGCCAATAATCTTAGGACAGAGCTATATGATTTTTTTTAAAGGCTTGGCAAGGAATTACAGGGTTGGGGTGGAGAGAGGAATTCCCCTTTGAAGGAGGAGGAGGAGGAAAAAGGAAAAAAGAAAGGAGGGAGGGAGGGAGGGAGGGAAGAAGGAAGGGAGGAAGGAAGGAGAAAGAGAAGGGGAATGGGAAGGGGAAAGGGAAAGGAATCCTGTAAAGTATATAGAAGGAGAAAGGGAGAGAGGGAGGGAGGGAGGAAGGGAGGAAGGAAGGAAGGAAGGAAGGAAGGAAGGAAGGAAGGAAGGAAGGAAGGAAGGAAGTTCCTGTAAAGTATGTGGAACCCCAAAAGGTGTCTGTTGATTTGGTTCTCCAGAAACCAGGTGCTGAGACAGAGTTCGAAGTGCAAGAGCTTTATGGTAGGTGGGAGGACAAGATAAAGGCTTTGAAAAATAAAAGGGGGAGGGAGCAGGATTGCAGTTTGAGCAGGGAAAGCCTTGGGCTGTGATGTAAATCTGACAACTGTGAAAGGACAGTGGGGGAAGCAGGGTTGGGGAGGTAGAGCCTCAGACTCTGATGCAGGTCTGACAAGTGTACCAACCTCAGGGGGAATTGGGGATTAAAGATTGACTATTAGAGAAGACTTCATTAGGAGGAAATGGCCAGGTCCTAGTGCCCTCACCATCTTCTGTTACTGGCTGGTACTGACCAGGAGGACTGTGGCCCCATCTCAAAAGCTAAGGAGGATGCCAATGGGGTGACAGCTGGCAGCTGTCTACTAATTGCACTCCTTGCAGCTCAAAGGCAAGTTCTTTCTTGAAAGAGTTTGAACAGTGAACTCCGGGGCTACCACAGCGTCTAACATTAACTGTGACATGTTTTACTATTGAAACACAGGAAGCAAATAATCAGTGTATCAATGTCAAAAAATAAGAGAGATTTCATATTTTGAAAATATACTTTGGGAAATATATTATTTTTTAAAGGTTTGTAAGTGTTTATTTTAAAAGAATATTTTTTAAAAGTTCATTTTTTAAATATTTAAATAATACCGAAGTACCCAAATATTCTCCATTTCCAGTTACCACTTGAAAAATCTGGTGTGTATCCTCACAAAGTCTTTTCTTGTAGTACATAAAAAGTGGAACGATATTAAAAGTAATACTATTTTGCAAGTTGCTTTTTTTATTCAACAAGATAGGATTTTTAGCACACTTTAACACCTTCCACTGCTCTGACCCTCGTGTTTTGTTACAATTATCTAGAAATTTTGTTCCAGATAATTATTATTCTTTCACTTTATATTTCTTCAATTTAACTAATCTTTGTTGACAAATGCATGGATTTCACAGCAACATGGTCACCAATTATTTAAAATTAAGCATGGCTGATTTCTTTTCTCGGCACTATTTTTTATATGTCAAGTCTCCCTAATTTATTTATATTTGTTAGTTGACAGTTAGCTAAGATCTCCAGCCTAATCAGATGCTTTAATTTTGCTGCCATCTGTTTTCTTCCTCCTTTTGGCTCAATGCCATCCCTTTTCTTTCACTTGTCGCTGACGTGGGCTTCATCAGATTCCCCACAGTGCCTTTCCTGGTTCCATCTGATTTGCTATTGCCTTCAGCATTGTGAAGCTGAGCTTTATTGAGATGTTTTCCTAACCTCCTTCCCTCTCACCCCTGCCTCTCTTAATAGAAAGCCACTCAATTAATACATAATATAATCGGATTTTATTGGTAGCTGAACCCACTGCCGTGGTCAGAAATGGCGAGGTGGTATTTATTTTTAGAAGTAGTGTCTGTGGCCCTGTTGTTTTTCTAACTTATAAAGTTTCACGTGCTTTCTGGTTTCCCTTTTCCAAAAAACAGAATAAGTAGAGTAAGCCCTAATACCTCCGGCTGTGAAGATTCAGCCCAACCTTGCCCCAAGACAAACCAGGGATAGCATTTAGATGACAATCCATAGTCCCAAGGAGAAACTACAGGAGGCTGCTCCAAGAAAGGTGGTCAGCTCCAGGGGATTCTGAGGCTCCGTTTTGTTACTTCACTTGGAAATCTAATGTGTGTAAGTGGAGGACATTAGGATAAAATGGCTGAATTCGCTGAAAAAAACAAAAAAATAGGTTGGGGAAGAAAAGGAGGAAACTAATATGTAGAGATTTTGTTTTCAAGAATATTTTATCTTATACCAGATCCTCCATATACATTTTCCAGATGTGTCACAAGAAAATGTATGTTTTATTTATTTGTGTATTGTAATATTTAGATCCAGCCTTAAAGTTCCAATTTCCAGGAAGTCCAGTACATATTTCCTTTTTCTCTACTGGACTGAGAAAGGCAAAGAACATGGTGTGTTGAACCATGCTAAATTATACCACAGGGAAGGGACACCTTTGCTCAGCCTTAGCTGATTGCGTCCCTGTGGGAATGAAGGCCCAGTGTTCTTGGATCTTTTGATGATATATATATGTATACACACACACACACATTTTTTAGAAGAAGCTTTATACTACTTACATAGAAATAAATGTCTATAATAGCAGATGGTTGAAAACAGTGAAATGATTTTACGCATTTCCGGATTTGGATTGAGGAATAGATAGCAAATCCACCACCGTGGTGTATAGAGAATGAGAGAAAACCCTGTTGCAGTCTCCAATGAGACCAGCTTTGTAAACCACATTAGAGTTGTTGATTACTAAAGGGCCCAGAAGTCAGCAGAAGCATTTTACAGCTCTGCTGAGAGAAGTGTATGTGTCCCTTTGTTAGACCCATGAGACCAGGTCTTGGCTCTTAGGTATATTTGAGATATGTTTTATTCTTTTGACACAGCTTATTTGTCCCTCAGCTTGTCTTAACAAAGTGGAACATTTATGCTCCATGCTGTCACTACTGAAAAGAGGATGAATATAAAAATAAGGAAACTCTTGAGGGTAGCAAATGATGGAAGAAGTGAATACACTCTGGGAAACAGAGCTATGCTATGGAATGCCTGAAAAGAATAAAACTCAAGTATTTTAACACCAACAACAAGTAATTATATTACCACTGAAATAGTGAAGCATGGTTTTTGAAGCAGTAATGTGTGAATTTCCTAAGGGCTACAGCAAACCATCCTTAAACCACATGTACAAGGGGAACACTTCCATTTTCAAAGGCATTTTGAAGAAACAATGTGGATCATTCTTTCTCTCATCCTTTCTCTCATCCTTACCCAGTACTTTTACAAAACTAAATTTTTACCCTTCCCAAAAGCTGGTAACTGGAGTGCACAGTTAATCACTTAGTTACTCTCATTGGACATCTCATCTCCTGATTTAAATGCTGTTTTACTGTGTGCAAGTATGGTAAACAGGTAAATGTAATGTTGATTTATTTTGGATAGAATGGTAGTTAGAGGAACTTAGCTCCACAGAAACCCTTTAAATCTACCAAGTTATGTGCAGTGATTGTAAATCTCTGTTAAGTGTAAAACATACCTTATGAATTCACCAGGTTTACCAACACCTCTGTTCCATCACCATCAGTGAAACTGTCTCAAGCATCCATAACACTGTAGGAGGCACCATAAGATACTGCAGCACTATCAGTTCTAGAAACAAACGTCTGCCATTGGGGATCCCACAGATGGTTGCATAAACCCTTTTAATTAGCATATTATTGACCCAATAATAGCTTTTCTGAGAGATATGTTTTATATTCCAGTCTGCCCATATGGCACGGCACGGATATGCTGCTTAAGGATCACATAATAAAAGTCTTTATGAAAATATGCATAGCATATGTCTAGTATCAGATTTATAGACTGAATAGTTCCTGTGGTTTTCTTTTTCTTTTTCTTTCACCAAATAAGGGAAATGAATAAACTTCTCAAACCTAGGCAATTATTTAAGTTCAACAGAGGTTTTATCCCATTCATGAAAGATTTTCTATCAACAGGTTTAAAATCTTTTAACCTTTGTTTTCAAAATTAGTTATCATTTTCACTCTTGGTAAAGGTCTTTCACAAATTTTTCAGTAAGGCATGAACCATCAAAAAAGTACAGTTCTTATCGACAATGCTGGAAGTTCTATAATGAACCCACTACTAAAAGGCAATGAGTAAGAAGCATGCATTGGAAGAACTTAATGTGGTTGGAGTTTGCAGAAAAGATAGGAAACCCAAAGAACAGAGATATTTATAGTTGCATAATTCAGGGCATTCCTCAGAAATTTTTAGACAAATAGAGCAAAGCAAAGTATCTACATTAAACATGGCTAGGTACTTTCCATTTTACAGACTAGCAAGCTTCCATGAGAAACATATGGAATCTCACATTGTTTCATTTTTATTGCATTGTAGGACATTAAATTTTGATTCAAATGAACCCTAACTTATGAAATTGAGGTATGGTTGGAGAAAAAAAATCAAATTCCAATGTGGATTATTTATAAATAAAGATCCTTCTTCAGATGACTCATGTAAGTTCATTCATTCATAAATACTTTGTTAATTTTAGAAAATTGACATTTGAGTCAAGCTCACCTCCCTCTCTCATATTGAGTTACATGCTGCGGTAGTTACATGGTCTCAGATAAAGATATATTGCTTCATTTGATAACATTAACTCAGCAAAGAGCAACAGCACTCTAAACAAAAACAGGAGGTCTGAGGGAGAATTCAACTGAAAAAGAAGTTTATAAGTAGGATTTCAGAACATACTCACCCACTGCATTTGTGCTATGCCATAGTACTATGCTCAATGCTGATGGAGGTGATTTGTTAATAGCATGAAGCCACTGCCCTCTAACAGCCGTGTTGGGAAGATAAGCACAAATGGATCATGTAATTACCAGTTCAAGACAGAAGGAGTGTAAGTGTCAAATAAGTGATTCCAAAGATAAAACTGGACAAGGTTCAGAGCAGAAGAGATGAATGAAGTCAGCATGGAGGCAGGGGCAGAGCAATGGCTCTAGCAACCGTCTTAGGAGAGAATCCTGTTTTCACCACTTCATAACAACAACATGGTCTTACGTCACAATGTCACTGAGCTCCAACTTCCTTATTTGTAAAATGGAATCAGAATGTGGTCTTTACAAGTTATTATGATGATGAAAATAGATAATGTATGAAAAGTGCATGATATACAGGAGGCACCCTTACCTGGTAGCTATACTAAGGCTACTGTGATCTATCGGGGCAGGAGTGGAGCAGCCAGTCCTCTTGCAAAAGATATGCCTAAACTCAGGCCCAGTGAGAAATTTGGTTAGGGCCTGGCACTTAAAGGCAGGAATTGGTGAGAAGATTGGCCCAATAGAAATTTGTCTTTAAAGTGTGTTAGAGAAGTTTAAAGTATATTGTAGTCAGATTACAGAGGGCCTTGAATACCAGGAAGAGAAGTTCAGGCTACATTCTATGGGCAGTTGGGAGTCACTGGAAGATTTTGAGCAAGAAAGTCACCTAATGAAATTGGTATTTTAAGGCTTATTCTGATAGACCTGATAATTGGACATGCAAACTGGATTGGAAATAAGAGAGTAGAGAACAAAGGATGAGAAAGAAAAAAATGAACATTTATTGAACACATATGGTATGTATATGTTTTAGACTGTGGCCTGAGAGCCAAACTCTGATCCCAAATGGGGTTCCCATAAAGGAAGACTGAATCTCTTTTTCTCTTTGATGAAATGGAAAGTGAAAGCCCAGAAGAGCTTTTCAGAATTCTGAAGGCACTAGACTAGAGTAGCCAAACTGCTACCTGGAAAGGGAATATATAGTGCTGGTAGATGGAAAGCTCAGAATTCAAATCCTGTTTAAGGAAATATTTTTGTCGATATTAAAATACTTTAGGCTAGGCATGGTGACTCACGCCTATAATTCTAACACTTTGAGAGACTGAGGCAGGAGGATCACTTGAGCCAAAAGTTCGAGACTAGCCTGGGCAGCAAAGTGAGATCCACCATCTCTGAAAGAAAAAAAATAATTAGCTGGGCATTGTGGTACATGACTATAGTCCTAGCTACTCAGGAGGCGAAGGTGGGAGGATTGCTTGAGCCCAGGAGATTGAGGCTGCAGTGAGATGTGATCACACCACTGTATTCCACTATGAATGCAGAGCAAACACCCTGTCTTAAAAAAAAAAAAAAACAAACAAAACAAAACTTTAAATGTCTTCTTTTTTCTGTTAACAACCTGGCATTTTATTTTCCATGTTCTTTCTCCCTATCGTTTTATACTTAGAGTAAAATTCGTAATGGACAAGGCTCAGAGGCTTCAGATATAAGGCATGATTTGTTCATCAAACTCTCCATGCAAGTCTGTTTTAATTAAAAGCAAACTGTTTTACAATGAAAACTGTTTAAAACAAACTCTTCTGTGAACATTTGAACATCTGTAAGGAAATATAAAGGAGCCCAATTATGAATCTGAAGAGTTGTATCCAAGACAATCCAGTTGTTTTTACAGTTGAGGGTGGGCCAAAGAAAGGTGATTTCATTTTGGCAGATTTCCTGCTTCATGGAACCCTCCTCAGACTCATGAAAGGATTTGCCAACTCCAGGAGGCTGGAGTTCTATTGGATTCCAGTAAATGCCAGTAAAGAGCTCAGTAAATCAGAAAACATGACTTCTTCTAGACTTGTATTCGTTTTTCTTTTCAGAATTATCTTTCTAACATGCTGTTCTTATTAAGGAAAATTCTGGGAGCATGTGGTATTCCAAGAGTCAATTTGTGTTACCAATTATTATTCAAAAAGTATTACACTTACAGCCTAACATTGGCCAACCCTCTTAGAAGGATCCAGAGCACCACTATTTTCTTTTCACTGAATGCAGACTTAATAAAAATTTTCATATTCTGGCTTGCAATGAAGTGTCATGTTCCAAGCAGATATCCAAGATCTATATTCCCCAGGGTTTGGTTGAACTGTGACATTATGTTCATTTTTGGATTGTTGTCATGTTTATCAATAGATTTTTTTCCTTGGCCTTGCTTTGCCAGGATGAGTTCTCAGGTCTCATAAATATAACAGATATATGTGGTTTTAAAGAGATTAGACATTTTTCTATGAAAAGACAACTTCAGATCTGAGACAACATAGTGTCCAAAAAGAGTTAAGGTTGGGGGGCTGTAAAAGCTTCACTTTTACATGCACCTGTGCTTACAGGATTTGTGGCATATTGGTTGGCCATTTTCATTGGTTACATAAAATATTCTAACTTGTCAGACAGTTACTGATTGGCAACACAAATGCTTCTATAATGAACTCAGAATCAAGTTTCCATTTCAAATTATTGCTGAAACTCATTTTTAAGAACCTGTCATGAAATCACTTAAATTCTGTGCTTTATTGGGAAAATACATGCATGTCTTCAGCTTGAGACATAAGATTTTATAGCTTTAAAATTTTGTATTATGAAAAAAATCTGTTTAAAAACTCCATACATTATTTTAATATGCAAATCACAGAAAATGAAAGTCTCTTATGCAACTTCTCTTACTATTTGGAGAATATTTCTCCATAATTTTTCCTATATAATTCCTAACATGCTTGTGCATATAGTCCTTAAAATGGAATCACCATATGCCTAAACTTCTACAACTTGCTTTTCCTGCTATTACATATAAATCTATTTATTCATTTTTGATAGGAATACTATATTCCTTTGGGAAGTGGCCTATAATTTATTTGAACAGTCCTCAGTTGATAGACATTTACATAAGGTGTTAATTTTTATTTACTTTTAAAACTTAAATACAGGGATATTCACTTTTTAAAGTGAACTGCTATGAGTTTTGACAAATGAATGCAGTCATGTAACCGCCACAATTCGGATACAGAACTGCCCATCACCCCAAAAGTTTCCCCTTACTGCTCCTTTGTAATCAACCCTTTCCCCCCAAACCAGCCCTTGGCAATCACTGAGCTGTTTTCTTTTCTTATAATCTCACCTTTTCCAGAATATCACAAAAATGGAATCATGTAGATGTAGATTTTTTAATTATTATTATAATTTAAGTTTTGGGATACATGTGCAGAATGTGCAGTTTTGTTACATAGGTATACATGTGCCATGGTGGTTTGCTGCACCCATCAACCTGTCACCTACATTAGGTATTTCTCCTAATGTTATCCCTTCCCTAGCCCCACACCCCCTGACAGGCCCCGGCGTGTGATGTTCCCCTCCCTATGTCCATATTTTCTCATTGTTCAACTCCCACTTTTGAGTGAGAACATGTGGTATTTGGTTTTCTGTTCTTGTGATAGTTTGCTGAGAATGATGGTTTCCAGCTTCATCCATGTCCCTGCAAAGGACATGAACTTATCCTTTTTTATGGATGCATAGCATTCCAGGGTGTATTTGTGCCACATTTTCTTTATCCGGTCTACTATTGATGGACATTTGCATTGGTTCCAAATCTTCGCTATTGTGAACAGTGCCACAATAAACATACATGTACATTCCTGTCCTTTGCAGGGACATGGATGAAGCTGGAAACCATCATTCTAAGCAAACTACCACAAGGACAGAATACCAAACACTACATGTTGTCACACGTAAGTGGGAATGAGTAATGAGAACACATGGACACAGGGCGGGGACCATCACACACCAGGGCTGGTCAGGGGATTGGGGGCTGGGGGAGGGATAGCATTAGGAGAAATACCTAATGTAAATGACGAGTTGATGGGTGCAGCAAACCAACATGACACGTGTATACCTATGTAACAAACCTGCACATTGTGCACATGTACCCTAGAACTTAAAGTATAATAATAATAAAATAAATAAAATAAAATAAAATAAAAACAAAAACCATATGGGTGCATGTGCCTTTGTAGTAGAATGATTTATAATCCTTTGGGTATATACCTAGTTATGGGATTGCTGGGTCAATGGTATTTCTAGGTCTAGATCCTTGAGGAATCGCCACACTGTCTTCCACAATGGTGGAACTAATTTACACTCCCAGCAACAGTGTAAAAGCATTCCTATTTCTCTACATCCTCCCCAGTATCTGTTGTTTCCTGACTTTTTAATGATCGCCATTCTAGCTGGCATGAGATGGTATCTCACTGTGGTTTTGATTTGCATTTCTCTAATGACCAGTGATGATAAGCATTTTTTCATGTGTCTGTTGGCTGCATAAATGTCTTCTTTTGAGAAGTGTCTGTTCATATCCTTCGCCCACTTTTTGATGGGGTTGTTTGTTTTTTTGTTGTAAATTTGTTGAAGTTCTTTGTAGATTCTGGATATTAGCCCTTTGTCAGATGGATAGATTGCAGAAATTTTCTCCCATTGTGTAGGTTACCTGTTCACTCTGATAATAGTTTCTTTTGCTGTGCAGAAGCTCTTTAGTTTAATGAGATGCCATTTGTCAATTTTGGCTTTTGTTGCCATTGCTTTTGGTGTTTTAGACATGAAGTCTTTGCCCATGCCTATGTCCTGAGTGGTATTGCCCAGGTTTTCTAGGATTTTTATGGTCCTAGGTCTTATGTTTAGGTCTTTGATCCATCTTGAGTTAATTTTTGCATAAGGTTTAAGGAAGGGATCCAGTTTTAGTTTTCTGCATATGGCTGGCCAGTTTTTCCCAACACCATTTATTAAATAGGGAATCTTTTTGCCATTGCTTTTTTGTGTCAGGTTTGTCAAAGATCAGATGGTTGTAGATGTGTGGTGTTATTTCTGAGGCTCTGTTCTGTTCCATTGGTCTATATCTCTGTTTTGGTACCAGTACCATGCTGTTTTGGTTACTGTGGCCTTGCAGTCTAGTTTGAAGTCAGGTAGCGTGATGCCTCCAGGTTTGTTCTTCTTGCCCAGAATTGTCTTGGCTATGTGGCCTCTTTTTTGGTTCCATATGAAGTTTAAAATAGTTTTTTCCAATTCTGTGAAGAAAGTCAGTGGAGGCTTGATGGGGATAGCATTGAATGTATAAATTACTTTGGGCAGTATGGCCATTTTCACAATACTGATTCTTCCTATCCATGAGCATGGAATGTTCTTACATTTGTTTGTGTCCTCTTTTATTTCGTTGAGCAGTGGTTTGTAGTTCTCCTTGAAGAGGTCCTTCACATCCCTTATAAGTTGGATTCCTAGGTATTTTATTCTCTTTGTAGCAATTGGGAATGGGAGTTCACTCATAATTTGGCTCTCTGTTTGTCTGTTATTGGTGTATAGGAATGCTTGTGATCTTTGCACATTGATTTTGTATCCTGAGACATTGCTGAAGTTGCTTATCAACTTAAGGAGATCTTGGACTGAGATGATGGGGTTTTCTAAATATACAATCATGTCATCTGCAAACAGAGACAATTTGACTTCCTCTCTTCCTATTTGAATACTCTTTATTTCATTCTCTTGCCTGATTGCCCTGGCCAGAATTTCCAACACTATGTTGAATAGGAGTGGTTAGAGTGGGCATCCTTGTTTTGTGCTGGTTTTCAAAGGGAATGCTTCCAGTTTTTGCCCATTCAGTATGATATTGGTTGTGGGTTTGTCATAAATAGCTCTTAGTATTTTGAGATACATCCCATCAATACCTAGTTTATTGAGAGTTTTTGGCATGAAGGGGTGTTGAATTTTGTTGAAGGCCTTTTCTGCATATCTATTGAGATAATCATATAGTGATTGTTTGTGTGATTGGTTATGGTTCTGTTTATGCGATGGATTACGTTTATTGATTTGCATATGTTGAATCAATCTTGCATCCCAGGGATGATGCCAACTTGATCATGGTGGATAAGCTTTTTGATGTGCTGCTGGATTTAGTTTGCCAGTATTTTATTGAGGATTTTCGCATCGATGTTCATCAGGGATATTGGCCTGAAATTTTCTTTTTTTGTTCTGTCTCTGCCAGGTTTTGGTATCAGGATGATTCTGGCCTCATAAAATGAGTTAGGGAGGATTCCCTCTATTTCTGTTGCTTGGAATAGTTTCAGAAAGAATGGTACCAGCTCCTCTTTGTACCTCTGGTAGGATTCGGCTGTGAATCTGTCTGGTCCTGGACTTTTTTTGGTTGGGTGGCTGTTATTGCCTCAATTTCAGAACTTGTTATGCTTTATTCAGGGATTCGATTTCTTCCTGGTTTAGACTTGGGAGGGTGTTGTGTCCAGGAATTTATCCATTTTTTCTAGATTTTCTAGTTTATTTGCATAGAAGTGTTTATAGTATTTTCTGATGGCAGTTTGTATTTCTGTGGGATCAGTGGTGATATCCCCTATATCTTTTTTTATTGCATCTATTTGATTCTTCTCTCTTTTCTTCTTTATTATTCTGGCTAGTGGTCTATCTATTTTGTTGTTCTTTTGAAAAAGCTAGCTCCTGGATTCATTGATTTTTTGAAGGGTTTTTCATGTCTCTATCTCCTTCAGTTCTGCTCTGATCTTAGTTATTTCTTGTCTCCTGCTAGCTTTTGAATTTGTTTGCTCTTGCTTCTCTAGTTCTTTTAATTTTGATGTTAGGATGTCAATTTTAGATTTTTCCTGCTTTCTCTTGTGGGCATTTGGTGCTATACATTTCCCTCTACACATTGCTTTAAATGTGTCCTAGAGATTCTGGTATGTTGTGTCTTCTTTCTCAGTGGTTTCAAAGAACATCTTTATTTCTGCCTTCATTTCGTTATTTACCCAGTAGTCATTCAGAAGCAGGTTGTTAAGTTTCCATGTAGTTAGGCAGTTTTGAGTGAGTTTCTTAATTCTGATTTCTAATTTGATTGCACTGTGGTCTGAGAGACTGTTTGTTCTGATTTCCATTCTTTTGCATTTCCTGAGGAGTGTTTCACTTTCAATTATGTGGTCAATTTTAGAATATGTGCAATGAGGTGCTGAGAAGAGTGTATATTCTGTTGATTTGGGGTGGAGAGTTCTGTAGATGTCTATTAGGTCTGCTTGGTCCAGAACTGAGTCCAAGTCCTGAATATCCTTGTTAATTTTCTGTCTCATTGATCTGTCTAATATTGACAAGGGAGTGTTAAAGTCTCCTACTATTATTGTGTGGGAGTCTAAGTCTCTTTGTAGGCCTAATAACTTGCTTTATGAATCTGGGTGCTTGTGTATTGGGTGCATATATATTAAGGATAGTTCGCTCTTCTTGCTGCATTGATCCCTTTACCGTTATGTAATACCCTTCTTTGTCTCTTTTGATCTTTGTTGGTTTAAAGTCAGTCTGTTTTATCAGAGATTAGGATTGCAACCCCTGTTTTTTGTTTGTTTGTTTTTGTTTTTGTTTTGCTTTATATTTGCTTGGTAAATATTCCTCCATCCCTTTATTTTGAGCCTATGTGTGTCTTTGCAGGTGAGATGGGTCTCCTGAATACAGCACACTGATGGGTCTTGACTCTTTATCCAATTTGCTAGTCGATGTCTTTTAATTGGGGGCATTTAGCCTATTTACCTTTAAGGTTAATATTGTTATGTGTGAATTTGATCCTGTCAGTATGATGCTAGCTGGTTATTTTGTCCATTACTTGATGCATTTTCTTCATAGTGTCGATGGTCTTTACAATTTGGTATGTTTTTGCAGTGGCTGGTACCGATTGTTCCCTTCCATGTTTAGTGCTTCCTTCGGGAGCTCTCGTAAGGCATGCCTGGTGGTGACAAAATCTCTCAGCTTTTGCTTATCTGTAAAGGATTTTATTTCTCCTTCACTTATGAAGCTTAATTTGGCTGGATATGAAATTCTGGGTTGAAAATTCTTTTCTTTAAGAATGTTGAATATTGGCCCCCACTCTCTTCTGGCTTGTAGAGTTTCTGCCAAGAGATCCACTGTTACTCTGATGGGCTTCCCTTTGTGGGTAACCCGACCTTTCTCTCTGGCTGCCCTTAACATTTTTTCCTTCATTTCAACCTTGGTGAATCTGATGATTGCATGTCTTGGAGTTGCTCTTCTCTAGGAGTATCTTTGTGGTGTTCTCTGTATTTCCTGAATTTGAATGTTGGCCTGTCTTGCTAGGTTGGGGAAGTTCTCCTGGATAATATCCTGAAGAGTATGTTTTCCACCTTGGTTCCATTCTCCTCGTCACTTTCAGGTATACCAATTAAACATAGATTTGGTCTTTTCACCTAGTCCCATAGTTCTTAGAAGCTTTGTTCATTCCTTTTCATTCTTTTTTTCTCTAATCTTGTCTTCACTGTTTATTTCATTAAGTTGATCTTCAATCATTGATATCCTTTCTTCCGTTTGATCAATTTGGCTATTGAAACTTGTGTACGGTTCATGAAGTTCTCGTGCTGTGTTTTTCATCTACATCAGGTCATTTATGTTCTTCTCTAAACTGGTTATTCTAGTGGGCAGTTCGTCTAACCTTTTGTCTTTGTCATGGTTCTTAGCTTCCTTACATTGGGTTAGAACATGCTCCTTTAGCTAAGAGGAGTTTGTTATTACCCACATTCTGAAGCCTATTTCTGTCAGTTTGTCAAACTTATTCTACGTCAAGTTTTGTTCCCTTGCTGGCAAGGAGTTGTGATCCTTTAGAGGAGAAGAGGCCTTTTAGAGGAGAAGAGGCCTTCTGGTTTTTGGAATTTTCATCCTTTTTGCACTGGTTTCTCCCCATCTTTGTGGATTTAGCTATCTTTGGTATTTGATGTTGGTAACCTTCAGATGGGGTATATGAGTGGATGTGCTCTTCCTTTCTGCTTGTTAGTTTCCCTTCTGACAAGCCCTTCTGCTGCCAGTCTGCTGGAGTTTGTTGGAGGTCCATTCCTGACCCTGTTTGCCTGGGTATCACCAGTGGAGGCTGCAGAACAGCAAAGATTGCTGACTTTCCTCTGGAAGCTTCATCCCACAGGGGCACCTACCAGATGCCAGCCAGAGCTCTCCTGGATGTAGCCTTTTAAATATAGCTTCTTTCACTTTGCATAATGCATTTGTTATGTGTGTCAAGAGTTTAATTATTTTTATAGAAAAGAAGTCTTCTGCCATGTGGAAGTACCAATGTATTTATTCATTAGCCAGGTGAATTGAATTATTTCCAGTTTTTGAAATTATCAATAATGCCATTATAAATATGCATGTATTGGCTTTTATATGTCCAACAACTTTAATTTCACTTGGTGAATGTTCAAGATTGGAATTACAGGGTCATATAGGTAAGTATGTGTTTATCTTCATAAAAACTGCTAGATTGGCTGGGTGTGGTGGCTCACACCTGTGATCTCAGCACTTTGGGAGGCTGAGGCAGGGAGATCACCTGAGGTCAGGAGTTCGAGACCAGCCTGGCTAACATGGTGAAACTCCGTCTCTACTAAAAATGCAAAATTAGTTGGGCATGGTGGCATGCGTCTGTAGTCGCAGGTACCCAGGAGGCTGATGCAGGAGAATCGCTGGAACCCAGGAGGCAGAGGTTGCAGTGAGCTGAGATCGTGCCACTGCACTCCAGCCTGGGTGACAGAATGAGACTCTGTCTCAAAAAAAAAAAAAAAAGGCTAGATTTTTTTCCAAAGTGTCTGTACCATTTTGCATTCTCATGTGCAATATAAGAAGGTTCCAGTTCTGCATGTCCTTACCAGCACTTAGTATTGTCAGGATTTCCTTTTTTGTTTCTGTTTTTTGAACCATTCCAGTAGGTTTGTAGCTACCACTCATTGTGGTTTTTATTTTCATTTCCCTAATGACTAATGATACTGAGTATCTTTTCATGTGCTTATTTGCCATTCATATATCTTCTTAGGTAAAGTATCAGTTCAAATATTTTCCCATTTTTTCATTGGGTTGTTTCCTATATTGAATTTTGAGAGTTCTTTATGTTTTCTAGATATAATTCCTTTAACAGATATTATTTTGCAAATATTTTCTCCTAGACTGTGTTTTTCATTTTGTTCGCTCAACTGTGTCTTTAATAGATCAGAAGTTTTAAATTTTTATTTTATTCAATTTACCAATTTAAAAGGGATTATGATTTTGGTGTCATGTCTAAGAAATCTAAGAAATCTTTTCCTAACCTAAAACCACAAGGAGTCTCTTGTATGATTTCTTCTAGAAGTTTTATAATTTTACCTTTAAATTCAGATCTATGATCTATTTAGAATTAATTTTCCTATAAGGTACAAAGTGTTAGTTGAGGTTCATTTTTTGGATTACAGATGGTAGTTGCAGTACCATTTATTGAAAAGATTATTTTTCCCCATTGAACTGCCTTTGCACATTTATCAAAATCAGTTGATCATATGTGTGTGGATATGTTTCTAAACACTGTATTCTGTTCCAGAGTTAAGAATTTTAAAGACCTACCATAGTGCTTCTAAATTTACCCAAGAAATGAAGTTACCAAACCCCTTTAGACCATGTTGTTGTTTATAGCTTAATGAAGTCAAAATGAACACATCTTTTAGTTAAATTCAAGTTATAGAAACTCGAATTGTTTAAGGCACAGGTCTTCAAGGTGGAGTGCATGTACAATATGATCTAAAGAAAGAAAAGAAAGAAAATATTAGAGCTTCTATCTTGCTTTCTGGGCCTCTGACCACCTGTTTACCAGAAGGCCTTGCCTCATTCCCCTCTTGCCTCTTGGAGCAGTTTAGTAGAAAGTGGAACTCACCAGGGTTGGACAGGGTAGAAGAACAAAGTTAAGGAAAAGCAATTTTTGCACACCATGGTTTAAATTTTTTTTTTGGTAAGATTTTTCCAAAGATGAGGATTGGCATAAACTTTTCCAGATTCTTCCTAAAAGGGGAAGTGTGAAATTACAGAATAATTTCCTCTTAAATACACACACATACCACACATCACAAGAAAAATTTTACAGCTCGATATTTGTTTAAGCCAAAAAGAATAGAATTATTTTTGTTACTAAAAGCTTGCCTTCTTTGTATTGGAATGGAGCACTAGAAACTGCCATCTTTTTGGTTTCAACCAGCAAGATTTCAAAGCAAGCTATAAAATATGTGTAACACGCGTTTGTCAATGAAATGGTTCAGAAAATAACCTGCTTGCCTACTTGTCTCTCACCTCCAGTGTGCCAGCTGACTATGCACTGGTCCTACTTAACCTTCAAAAGTCCTGAGAACATTTCATCAAGTAACTGATTCAGCTTTGTGGTAGAATTGAGAAAAAAAGTTAGTTTGGCAAGCTTGAAAAGAGCCTGGTAGTCACTCCCCCTTTATACTTAACTCATAAAATACTTGACCAGGGAAAACTTAAAACCCCGGGGAAGAGCTTTCTTCCTCTTCTTTTTTTCTTCTTACTCTCTCCCTCTATCCTTCCCTCTCTCCCTTTTCTTCCATCTCTATTGAATAAGAAGCATTCCATCTCTATTGAATAAGAAGCACTCTATTGAATAAGAAGCTCTATTGAATAAGTAGCATTGAGCCATAATATGAGGAAATCACCGAAAAAATAAGACATAGTTCCTCCTTGATTGTGTTGAACAGAGAACATATATCCATGGGAGAGAGAAGGAGTACTATAGTATGATTCACAAAGAATTAGCCTACAAATAATTTTACCTAGTTTTTCCAAAGTATGTTTATATTTGTTATCAATAAAATAAAATATTGGCAGTCTTTTGTCTAATTTGACAACAAAAAGAATTTAAAGAATAAAACTTTAAGCATTTCTCTCATATTTTTCTTTTATTTATTTATTTATTTATTTATGTATTTATTTATTGAGACAGGGTCTTGCTCTGTCACCCAGGCTGGAGTACAGTGGCGCAATCTCTGCTCACTGCAACCTCCACCTCCCAGGTTCAAGTGATTCTCATGCCTCAGCCTCCTAAGTAGCGGGACTACAGGAGCCTGCCACCACGCCCAGCTAATTTTTGTATTTTTAGTAGAGGCAAGGTTTCACCATATTGTCCAGGCTGGTCTCAAACTCCTGACCTCAAGTGATCAGGCTGCCTCGGCCTCCCAAAGTGCTGGGATTACAGGCATGAGCCACCGTGCCCACCCACATATATTTTTCTTAAAACTTTAATATTGCTACCATAGTCTATCCCATAAAGAAAAAAAAATAAAATCTTAATTAGTACAAAAATGTACTTACTTTACTTTCTTTCTTTATTGTTTTTCTTTATGTATTTATTTAGAGATGGGGTCTCACTCTGTCACCCAGGCTGGAATGCAGTGGTTTGAATGCAGCTCACTGCAGCCTCAGCCTCCTGGGCTCAAGCGATCCTCCCGCCTCAGCCTCCCGAGTAGCTGGGACTACAGGTGGGTGCCACCACACCTGGCACATTTTTGTATTTTTTGTAAAGGCAGGGTTTTGCCATGTTGACCAGGCTGGTCTCGAACTCCTGGTCCCAAGTGATCCGCCTGCCTTGGCCTCCCAACATGCTGGAATTACAGGCATGAGCCACCGCTACCAGCCTACTTTTTATTAAATATATGTATATTAATTGTTCATACTCTTCTGTAGATCACTCCCAGACTTCCAGGTGAAGAACTTAAAGAATTGCCAAAGTAACAAATGCAAAGAGTAGGTGGAGTTATAGACTCTTGGGGCTGGGAGAGATTTCTCTAATCACCCTATCCAAGGACGTTGGAAAACCAACACTGGGCAGGTCAGCCCACTTTACCTACATCACTGCGCAGGACACTTCAGAGCTGGACCAGTTCTTTCCTGAAGGTGCATCAGACTGTGGCAAAAAAAAAAAAAAAAAGAAGAGTGTGAGGCTGGGTAACTGAGCAGACCTCATGAAGGAGGGTGGACAAACAAGGACTGGAAGGATGGGAAGAACAGGGTAAGCTGAGAGGATGTGTTTGCAGAACTCTGGAGTTTAGAACCCTTCAGGGAAAAAAGCCCATGGTTCTGGATGAGGCTAGCTCAACAAAAGACAGGTCTGCTCACTGATAATGTGGTCAATTAGGAACTTAAGGAGATTGTTACCTTGGTGTATATTAACTCTATCAGGTCACTAGGGTGACAGGCAATTCATTGCTGTTTCAAAACAGTAATTTGTACACATATCATTTGGCCAGAGAAGTTAATTTATAACTTTTACACTTTCACTAGCAGGGAAAAAACTGAAAGAGTTTAGTAACCATTGTCAACTTTGGAATTTGTCATTCTCCATTTCTTGCCTTTTCCTTTTAAGAAAAAATGATGGTTTGAATTTAAAAGTTTGCATTTTATGTTTTTTCTGCTTGCCCTGCACTGTATCCTATTAGAGTGACCTTCAAGTAATGGCAGTACTACTACTCTAGTTGTCTAGAAGTTATGGAGTATTTCAGACACCCAAAGGATCTGGCTCCTAGAGTGATTGCCTAAAACGCTACATGATGATAAGCCAGTATGGATTTGCAGGGTTCTCACTGTAATTTTATCCACATGTCCCTAGCTGGCAAGATTAATTCAGCCCTGAAAATGCTAATCTTCAAACATGGCTCTGATATCCTTGTTTCCCATTTAGTGCATCATTTAAAAACTGGCCTTGTGGCTATGTTGCTGTAGCAGGATTGCACTAGGAAATTGGAGGCAGCATTCTTAGCTCATGTTAAGTCATCTGTTTAGCCAACAAATACCTATAGAATGTCAACCATGTACCAGGCATTGTGCTAGGCGTCGGAAGCACAGTGATAACTCCTGCCCTGGTGGAACTTAATTAAGTTATGCATCTAATTAGCAGTGGGCTCTGGGCAAGTTTTCCTTTCTAAATGCAGGACTTGGACTGGATATTCTTGAAATGTCTTTTACAATGGGAATATTCTACTCCTGAAAGCAGCGAGTTTCCTAGAATCTCTGAGTGGAACTGAGGGGCAACTTAAACAGTGTGGAAGAAACTCTGTAATCACAGTTTAACAAAAAGAATTTTAGTTTTTTCTGTGTCTTATTTTGTTGTTGTTGTTGTTTTTCTGGTGGTGATAGCTTACTTTTCTGGAAAATTGTATGAAATTTTTCCTGAGAAGGAGAAAGAAAAAAAAATGAAAAACCGTAGTCATTTACATATCCATGTTCATGAAAGTACATGATAAGAACATAATTCAGTCTAAGTAAAAAGATTTCTTGAAACTTTTAACATATGAAATTATCCCTGTGGAAATCAAGTATGTTAGTTTTATACATGTATTTAACAGAGGTTACATTTTGACAAACTATTATTTAAAAATCCAGTCCATAAGATCCATGAGGTGACTCCAGTTAAATAAATGTTGTGTGTGTGCTGTGGTGCACAGCAGCAGGCCACAGGGGCCTCGTCCTCCAGGAGCTCACAATGTGATAGTTTTTCCCGCATCAATTGAATAGCTTTTTCAAAATCTCTTTTTTTAACTCAAATTTTTAGCATTTATAATGGAAATATTCTGCCCTTGGATAGTCGGTAGATCACAACAGAACATGCTGAGATGGCATAAGAGTGAAAAATTAGCATAAGAGTCCTACTTTGGCAGTGAAAAATTGTGCTTTGATAAACTGGTAGAGATTGGGAAATAACTATCTGCCTACTGTGTGATCTCTAAATTGTACTTACTAGGCATTCTCCATCAGCAGCATGGAGAATATACGTTTTCTTTGATGTGTTTTTTGGTTTGAAAGTATCTATGTTGTTTGGCATCAATTAAACTAAAAGATGTTCTCATGGATTAACAAGAATGTTTATTTTAATGTTGATTTTCTAATTTCGTTATAAGAAGGATATCCCCATCTGTGCTTCATTCATGATAACTTGGAAATAAAGATATTTTTATTTGTATAAGTGTGATTTGAGAGTTTGAAAAACTGAATGTGGTATTATATGACCAAGTATAGATTTCTGTTTCAGACGTGGCCACCCAGAAGGGCTAAGCCACCTTCCCCTCTATTTCTTACCCCCTTCTTCTGTTCATTCCATTCCTTTTTTTCGTAACTATAGTAATGGAAGCTTTTAAGCAGAGCAACACAGAGGGGCTGTGGAGATGCTCACAGGTTGGATTAATCACATGTACCCTGTTTATCTGTGAATAGATAAGGTAGAGTATAACCAATGGGACAAATGCAATGGATACTCACAGAGCCTAAGCTAATATTCTAGGGGGAGTCAAGAGGGGTTTAGAAGCTGTGTCAATGTCTTCAGGTTACCAAGGACTGCTTTCTTCAAAATGCTTGGGCCCTGCGATAATCTGAGCCAATGTGTGATGATTGAGGTGGTAACAGGACCAGAGTTAAAGGGACTCTGGAACCCCTTCAGAGTAACGTCATCCCATGGGTTAGCTGAAAACCTTATTTGGAGTGGCTGAAGGCAAAAAAAAAAAAAAAAAGGTCTGAGACATAAACACCTTTCAATAAAAGTACTATCCCTAATGATTGCTGAAAAAAACATGGGAATATTTTATTTTTATTTTTTAGAATTTTGGCAGAAAGTAGTGGTCTCAATTTGGCACTGGATGGCCAGTCTTCAAAACAAGTGAAACCAAATATCTAGAAAGAACCAATAGTGTCTTAGCCTACCATTTATTCATGCAACTATTCATTCAACTATTTATAGCTTGCCTACTTTATGTCACTTCCCCTCAATCTTCTTTTCATCTCTACAACCATTTCTTCAATATCTTCCTCCAAGTTGATTATGCCATCTTAAAAACAGGGCTTTAAATCTCATCTCTCAACCTATTACCTGGGACAAGCTGGATGAAAAGCCTTTGGTGTTCAGTGTTTGTTAGCCAGTTTGAGTTAAATAAGAAAAGATTGAGCCAGCCACCACTTCTTTGGAAGATTTTTTCTGGGGCCAAATGTTAGCCTAGAATCCTTCTTTTTGGGGAGGTAAGTGAATCTTCAAGTCTTCAGGTTTCCTTGTGATGGCTAGCACTTGGTGTCAGGGTTTCAGAAGCGCAGCCACAAGAATTTAATGAAAGCAGACATCTTGAAACCAGCAGGTTTCCATTGGTTGGTTGTTTCTAGATGCCCAAGAATAAGGCTGCTGCTGACTGTGGAGTTTGTGTTCCAAGCCAGCCTCAGATTCATTTGAATTACAGTGTCTCTAGAACTCTGGCTTGTCATCAGTAGGGCTTCCCTCCACCACCACCCCCAATCTCCCACATTCTCAATGTCGAGATGAAGTTTTCCCTCAAATGATTAACTGCACATGGTAAGAGTATGTCATCCAGTGGTGACAGAGCTCATACTGAGCAGAGCTACTGTCCATCTTCAGGTTTCAGTCTAGAAACCTCTGAGACTAGCACTTGCAGTTGCATTTATTAATACTGTGCCTCATTCCAAAAGACGTCCAAAGCAGTTTGCAGAGAAACAGACTACAAAAACAGTGATAATACCAGGGCAAAAGAGAATAGAAAACATGAAGCTAAAGGTATGATAAAGAAAATCATGGACTTTAATTCATGAAATAAAATTCATATGTCCTATATAGATGAGATTGATCTAGATTTGACACAGCTTCCTAGCAGCCAAAGAAAAGTGAGAACTAAGATTAGTTAGAATTTGGGATTGTGAGGAGAGGAAGGGGTCTAATATCACAGCAATCTGCCCACCCAGACACCACTCTGTGAGTAGGGGCTAAGCCTCCTGAATTCTTGGTACCTCTTACGGGCATATCAATATTTTTAGGGCCAGGTTCACATGGGTTCATGATTCCTTTTTCCAAAGTGTACCTTTGGAAACTGATATCCAAGTTTTCCAAAGTGCAGTTTTGGAATAGAGAATTCATTGAATTGGAGTCACAACCCATTGCAGATGTCAACTCCTCATCTGAGCAATATTCATCTTTGGGGGAGCAAATTCAAATCAGAATGAAGGAATGAGATGTAGCTGCAAAATTAAATGTAATATCACAGGAAAGGACTTTTCCTCCCTGGAGTCTAGTTTTACATTTAGACCCATGTACCCGTGAGTCTAAGTATTTCCTAAACTCTCTATGCACAAAGGTCTCAAGAAGATAACAACAACTCATGATCACCATAAATTAAATCAATTGCGTGTGATACACTAAAGAGGTTTAATGTGGCTCTTTTAGCCTTTTGGATAGTTTTCAAAATGCCTGTAGAAGCACTGCTTTATAGATTTACCTTGGCGCCCCATTCATTCATCTATACAATAAATAATTCTCACACTCTAACTATGTGCCAGGCACTGTGCCAAGCACTAGGGATAAAGCAATGAATAAAAATGTCAATCTCCACACCCCTACAGTTATAATTATTATTTTGTTATTGTTACTTAACATTAAGAAAAAAACTTAACTCTTATTGCATTTTCTTGTAGCCAACCAACCAGCCTCTTAAGTATTATCTCATTTCTATTTTGATCTCTAAATTACTCTGTGAGGTAGTCTGGCAGGAATTAATCCCCTCTTTAGAGATCAGGAGAAAGTTTAAAACTTGCCAAGGCCACGCAGAGCAGGGATCCAAAACCAGTTCTCCCAACTCTAAGGCCTAAACTTTCTCTCTTAGACTATTCTCCCAATTAGGCATTTTCCCTTCATTTTCTGACCTCCAATTTGCTAGATGGAAAAGGATAAGCAGCTCTTTATGATACTATAAATACAGATATACAGATTTCTCAGAAAACCAAGCAAGCAAAAAGGAATAATTGGAACACACGTTATTTTTAGACTGCTGCCTGATTTAATGTGAGCCTTCAATGACCTTAGAGGCCCTAGATGGGGGCTCAGGCATATTTTCAGGGCTGACTTATAGGTGGAGGGGAATAGAAAGATACTGTGTTCTTATTCGTTGTCACTATCAATTTAAAAGTAAATTAAGTCCCCCAGTAAGAGAAAATAACATTTTTCCATGTTTGTTCCTTTTTACATGCATCCCTCAATAGTTAACATTTGACATCCTTTTGCAGTCCAGCCTCCTTTCCCAACTTGCCAGGGATAATACTTTCCCTATTTCCAAAGCCTTGAAGAACAAGAAATTATAGTGGAAGTGTTTCTGACAACAACACAAATCACCTGACAACATCCCCATTGGCATTTACCATCATGCTCTATGATACATGGACCTGTGACCCCCTCCTCATTTTTCACACCAGGATGCTGGCATCCAGTCATTGGGGTAGAACTGGCTCAGTAATGTTTTCCATCTGCTGGCTTGGCACCAGTCGTCATAGAGTGTCACCTGGGTTCTATCTTACAGTTTCCAGGGCCAAGGTTAGGGATGCTACAGAAGAACAACTACATATTCTTCTGTCGGCACTGTGAACAAAACAAGATTTTGCTGAAGTATCTAAAATAAATTTACTGGAGGAAAAAAAGTCTAGTCAAAAAGTTCAGAAATGCTTTTTTCTACCATCTCTCTTCCTTTCTTCTCTCCTACATCTTCAAATCCTGATAGATCTCGAATGTCACCTTCTCTAAGGAGCTTCTCCCAACACCCTCACCCTTGACTTGCCGCTGCGCCCCTGGAGAACTTAATGCATACCGCATTGCATTGCCATTATTTATTTGTATTTTCCTCTCTCCCACTAGACAGTAAACTCTTCAAAGGAGAGTAGCCACTGTATCTTTTAAAGTTCATAACATACAGTATGTTTCCGTTGAGGAAATGATTTGCAAGTTTAGAAAAAATTAGTAATCTCTGTTAGTTTTAAACTAAACCTACAGGAATAAATTATGTTGAAAGTTGCTATTATTAAAAATGAAGTACTTTAAAATGTTTTTCTTCTATAAAATGTTAGAAATAGGAAGTTTATTGTTTTGGGTTTCAAGTTATCCTTTTAAAGATACATTTTTAAAAACAATTGCAATTTTGTGTTGTTGAAACTCACAGGACATGTGAAATTATTCAGGTCATTTAGATTTGACCTCAGACATGTGGCAACTCTGTCATGAATTAAAAGGCCCAATAAGTTTGTGCTTATCATTCTAAAATGGGTTTCTGCTTTACTTGAAAATTTCACATTATTAGTATATTGTCATCTAAAAGATGTACATGCTTAGTCAAGGTAGAGCTCATTTCTAAAAGAATGTAACACTTTTAAAATATCTACCACTTCGATGATGGCTTGCACAGTTTAGGGTTACATGATGAGGGGGCCACAGGAGCAATTCTGGAAGGAGGAATGTGGGGCAAAAATTTCACTTGAACAGAAGCCAAAACCACCCACCCTAGCATTAAGACCCTTCACACCAAATTTTCATCAAAGGGCAGGAACAGGTAGTCATGATTTGCTCTCATTTAAACACAGCCTAGGCACCCTAGCTCCATCTTGTTTAATCCATGGTTCCTAGGACTATATATGGGAAGTCTTTATCTGCCATGTGTGGCGGTGGTGTATTTCATTTGTACCCTCAGTCAGTCACATGATCCTTCCTATTTGCAGGGGAGGCTGGGAAACGTGGGCTACTGTGTACCCAGGAAGGAAAGGACTGTGCTGAACAGCTATCTAGTCTCTGAGATCTGAAAGCATCTCACAGGATACCTTGTTTCAGGCATAGGGTCATGGGAGTCGATGAGGGTATACCAACACCAGAGCTATTTCAATGATTAGGATTTAGTGACTGACTGGATGGGGTTGTAGAAAGACAGATGATAGGACTGACAGTTTCTTAACCTTTCCCTATCTTTGTCCTTTTGAGGCTCTCTGAAAATTATTTCTAAAAAACAACTGGACAAGGTTCTGGATAGTTGTCTGTTGCAAAGTTGTTCTGAAACAGTAACCGATTAACTCACAAGATGTGTGTAAACTGGCTTTCCACATCCACTCTAGATCATGTGAATTTTCAGAGGGACCATAGTTTGATTTGAAAGGGCATCATCTAATTAATGTGAATTAACATTAGCAAGTACAGTACTGTTACAGACACATTAAAGGCTTTACAGAGAAGAAAAGTCATGAAATGACACGCTAATTTAGTATGTGGGCACCGGAAGAGCTATTACCTATTCAAAAATAGTTGTAAAAGAAAAGAATCAGCCAAGACAAGCTGGTTGCTAATGGTTTTAGTGTGGGAGGAGAAAACTGCATTGCAATTCTTGGCTCTGAGTTAGGGTCAGGAAGATCAGTAGCCCAGCGTTGACCTTTGTGTTTGGAATCTTTCATATTGACTCACCAGACGCTTGTAATTTGGTGAGCCAGATAACAGAAATGTAGACAAGGTCTCTGTGCCTGAACTTTAAACCTCCGAGTAGCTTGTCCTTTATGATAATAATTAGCATTGCTTGGGATCTAAAGCAGAGTAATCACCTAAGACCTACCATATTAATCTAAATTAAATCAATAAGTTACCACCAGAGAACCCACTGGGAAAATGAAGGTGGGAAGCTGAGAAGCTCAGCTGCATAACTTTATATATTGTTTGTTTGTAAGTCTGTTTGGAGGTGATTTTTTTAAGTGATATGTCTCATAGAAGGAAAGAATTTCAACAACATTGATACAATCACACATTTACAAGTGTCAGGGTTGTCCAACCCCTTTGAATCCAAGAGGAACTTTTACTCGTTATTTCTTCTCCTGATGTTGAAGTAGTAAGTGTTCTTTTATAATCAGGCCAATGGTATTATTTTAAATTAAGTAATATCTATTTATGGTAGAAAACTATGAAGATAAACATTTTAAATAGAATTTATTCTCACCATCTAGAGATAGTCACTGTAAATATTTTGATAAACTTATTTCAATTCATAAGCATATACGTATAAGTATCTCTCTATCTATACACCTACATAAACAGGGCTTTAAATACAAGTTAATCTTTATATGAAAGGTACTTCCCAAATTATTCATTTTCAAAAGTTTGTTTTTAATGTTGTATTATAAGATTTACTATTTTTTATTTAAGCATTTTCCTATTTTTGTACATTTCAGCTGTTTCCAGCTTTTGAACATCCTTGTGCATAAATCTTTGTCCTTGTCTTTGATTACTTCCTTAGGAGAAAGTCTTAGAAATGGAATTACTAGGTCAAAGGTTATAATCCTTTTTAAGGCTCCTAATATCTATTGAACACATTGCACCCTGGGAAATTTGCTGCAGTTCATTCCTATCATCTGGGTATGAGAGGACCCATCTGACCAAAATCATTCCAACACTATTATTCTTTACTTATCAAGTAGAAATTGGACATGTTAGGGCCTCTATAGCTTTACGGGCTGCTTTGCTTCCTAACTGGCCATCTTGAGTATACACTGTGAGAGGCTATCACAACAAACCTTATTATGGCTATCCTTAGTCTAAAGGTGAACAAGAGCGTACACACCATCATTGTTGCATCCTGCATGAACACATGCACTGTCTTGTTCTTAATGAGCAAGGTCAGGCTGGCGTAAGTTTTGTTATATTTAGATGTCCTAAGCATCCTTTGGGAGGGTTGTGTTTGGTCTTCAGGGTTGATATGCTGGGTCTCTTTCCCAGAAATGTCTGGCCTAGCAATAAAGGAAACTCCAAGCGTGAAAATTGCACTTCATGGGCCCAGTGGAGTTTTCCTGCTGACATAGAATTGATTGACTAAATATAAATCACTCTGACTTGAGTGATTCTGTCCACTCAGGATGAATTGGAGAGAAATCACCAGAAGGAAATTGGCCTCTGAAGTGTGAGACATTGGATTATTGCCGTCACGAGCAATGCTTGTCAGGAACATTGCATTTTTGCCTTATTTCGGATATCATGTTATTTGGAGCAATATTGGATTTGCCATAAGATTTAGATCTGTCTTTTTCTGGGTGTACATGTTCTATCAATTCCTTTTCCATTTTAGTAATCTATGAATAATAGATTTATGATATTGATGGTTTATAATGCTTGGTTTATTCTGTGACAATATCAAATTTTCGTCAACTTTTTCTTAACTGCTCAACAATGTCACAGAAATCAATTAAATGATTAAATAAATATGAGTGTCAGGCCCTATCATGGGCCCTGGGGTTGAAACAGTAAATAAAACCAACAAAGCTCTAATGTAAGCCATCATGGAGCTTACCTTCTGGTATGGGAAGACAACAAACAAACGCATAGTATGTCACATGCTGATGATAGCTCTGGAGAAAAACAGAGTTAAGGAAAGAGAGCAGGATGGATACAGAGTGGTTTAGCAGTGTGCTGTTCTATATAGGATGGTCAAGAGAAGCCCTACTTTAAGGAGCCATTTGTATAGACCTACAGAGAACTGGGCTGTGAGCCGTTTGGATACTTTGGGGAATGACCTACCAGGTAGACAGAATAGCAAATGCAAAGGCCCTGAAGTGGTGGCTTGCTGGGATTCTTCAAGGAACAATACCCAGGAGGGTGGAATGAGCAAGTGGAAGGAGAAGGAGAGGTGGCAGAGCTCAGCGCAGGTAGGGCCTAGTTTGCCTTCATGGGGATTTTGGCTCTGCATGAGAAGTGTGTCACAGAGGATTTTGGGCAGACCCAACCCAGTGGTCTTTATACTACAACAAACTGGTCATTATTTTTCCCAAACATTAATTTTAAAAGAACTCGATCTTACTAATGTGGGATATTTTAAAGTCCATATTCTCAAGGAATCTAGATGGAAATTGAAACTTAAAAGATAAAACATAGTTGGGTCAAATACTTTAAGATGTTTTCCTTAGGTTTATAAAACCTGTATTGCACCTACTATTTCATCTGTCATCTTTACTACAGATATAAAACAGATAGCAGCAGCATCAGAACTTTGGGTGAGTTACCTCACTATTTCACAGTATGTTTTCATTTAACTTGTTTTTATTCATCTTCTCTCTCCTTGTTTTTCATATGTGATTTGAATGTTTCGCACGTTTATTTCTAGTGGGTGAAGAAATATGTGGTACCATTGCATAACTACCTCCACCCCTGGATAATTGTCCTCCTTATTTTTAGGAAGCAGAAAATAGCCTATTGTGTTATAATTAGCCACTGGTGCCCACCCAAATATGATTACTATGGCAAGAACTTCTGCTTCTTTTTGTGTGTGTGTGTGTGAGACGGAGTCTCGCTCTGTTGCCCAGGCTGGAGTGCAGTGGTGCGGTCTCGTCTCACTGCAACCTCCACCTCCTGGGTTCAAGCTCTTCTTTTCCTTTTTCAGGGAGGGAATGAGGGTAAGAGCAGGAAGAAGGATAAATCTTCTGTTTTTTTTGTTTGTTTGTTTTTTGTTTTTTGAGACAGAGTCTCACTCTGTCACGCAGGGTGGAGTGCAGTGTTGCAATCTCGGCTCACTGCAACCTCTGCCTCCTGGGTTCAAGCAATTCTCCTGCCTCAGCCTCCCAAGTAGCTGCTATTATAGGTGCGCACCACCACACCTGGCTAATTTTTTGTATTTTTAGTAGAAACGGGGTTTCACTGTGTTAGCCAGGATGGTCTCGAACTCCTGACCTTGTGATCCGCCTGCCTTGGCCTCCCAAAGTGCTGGGATTACAGGTATGAGCCACCGCACCTGGCCAGATCTTGATCATTTTTAAATGTCCTGAAATACTTGGGAAATCTTGAAAGATTCATATTTCTTCAAGATCTCTAAGCAGTTTTTAAAAAAATCCCTACAAGCTCAGTTAAAACTAAATGTTCTAAACAGTGAGAAGTATAAATTTTCTTTCACCTGTCTTCTAATTAGAGCCTCTTACTCATCTGTAGCACGAGTCATTTATTTTGTCTAGTACAAAGAATATTTCGAATACTCATGACTAAAGAGCTCAGGAGTTCTAGCTAAATAAGAATCTTGAAGCATTGGAGTTTTGAAAATCTGCATAAAGATTTTGAAGATTTTTTAAAGATTCATATTATAACAGTATACCGTTGGTCTAATTTTTCTTAATCTACTAAAAACGAAATAGCACAGGTCAGATGTGACTTGCTTGCTTTCTGCTCCTGTACAATCCAGGAGTGTTAATCAAAAAGCAAAATTTGTGACATCAGTTTTATTTCCATGGCTACTGATTGTAATATTACAAACATGAGATTACTGGCTAGTTCAGCATGAAGGTTAAAGAAGATTCCTCCTTGGATAGGATCTCCAAAACCAACACCAAGGGGAATATTATCAGAGCTGCTTCCAGCAGCGTGTCCTTTCAAAAATGTTCTCATTATTCTGAGAGCTTTGTTTTATTTTGTGAGGGTTTTTATCATTTGTTGTTGGTGGTTAATATTTTAATTTTATGTGCTTGTTTGTTTTATTTATTCCTCCACCCCAGGTGACCGTGTAGGAAAATGGTTATTTTAGATGTTAGAAGCCCCTCTGTTAAGAAACAGTTTCTGCCTTCATTTAATTCTTCTTCCACAAATAAGATTTCTTTTGGAACTTCAGTCAAAAACATCTATACTTTGTACAGCACAAACATCTGCCTTCCTACAAGAGCTGCTGGCCTTCCTGATGTTAGATAAATGCAGTTTGTTCTTTGAAAGCCCCTCATAGAGAAGAGACTGTACAATAAGAGAAGCCCACTCATTCTTGAATCCAGAGCGCCTCGTTGTGGCTCAAACATGTTACTACAGAAGACCGTTTATCAATTTGCTATTTCTCTTCTCCCCAAACTTAATCAGTTTTAAAGGTAGAATATATTTTAATAAATATATTATTTGACCATGCCATATGGTCAAAGCTTCCAGGAACACATAGGTATGTGTTACCAACTTGGAAGATAAGCTGGGGTTGGGTACACTCAAGTTATTTTTCTAATAGTGATGGAAGACATGTGCTGATAAGTTTTCAAAGTCTTATCTGAACCGCCTGATGACTGACAACGTGCGTTTGAGAGATTTTGCTTCTCCTGGGAAGCTTGCCCTGATTCTCCTGCTGCTTCTTCCAAAGGTTCGTTTTGTTTTTTGGGTTTTGTTTTTGTTTTTTTGCATATTTTCCTGTACTCCTTACTAAAAATTCTTCAGGGCAGAGCTGCTGTCTTACCTTTGTATTCTCAATGCACAGCACAGTGCCTGGCAAATAGCAGGTCCCCAGTAACACTAGATGAATGACAGGTGTTTTAGGACCAACTGTGGTGGATCAGAAGAATAAAATCCATAATCCTGGCCTGTGTCCTGACCATCCAAGTATATGGTTAGTCTTTATTACTGTGTTTTTTTGTATTTACTCTGTTAAAATTACCTTAAATATAGTGAGCTTTGCTTAATGAGAAACTGATGTAGCAAATAGCAGACCCTGTAATACAGCTGGTCATTTTAACACAGTGCCTTTTCTCCTCCTGACTCACTGACTTTTGGTTTGTTTTGCTAAATCATTACCTTGTAATGTCTAGTTTTTATTCAAAACAACTGCTACTAAGTACTACACCAGTAAAACGTTCTAGTGGGTATTATAAATTCAAAAATATTTCTATGTACCCTTATAACAGGGAATGCTGAGTTAATGCGTTTTTCACAAAATAGAGATTCTCTAACCATTTTTTGGTTGTCCCCTTACCGTCTGTACCAAAGCAAGCTATGTAGGACACTGTTTTTTTCAAAAGGTGCATTTAAGTGTGTTTTAAGAATTGAGGTATATCCCACCAAACTCGTGTATTTATTCAAGAAGCATTTATCTCCTGTTATATGCTTGGCATTGTGCTGGAGTTCTGGAGGTGGCTAAGACAGTCCTTCCTGGAGCTCACGGGGGAGCCCAAGGAGCCCTAATGTCATGTGATCTGTGCTATAACAAGGACTATAAACACAGAGGGCTGAGGCAGCACATGGAGAGGGTTGTGCCTATGAGGTTCTTGATAAATGCTGAATAAGCTGAATTCAGGGCCTTCTCAAGGTGAGTGAATCACCTTTGTGTATTGCAAAGGAAAACTAAGAATAGTGTCTTGGATGACAGGGAAGAATAACTGCACAAATAAATGTTACATACCACACTTAAAAATGTCAACTTGGACAAGGCAAGTAAGGAACACATGGATTTTAGGTGTGGCCAGTGAAAATCAGAGACTCTGACTATAATCCCTTTCTAACCTCCCCTTCAGTGCGTAACTGACACTGTTTTCACAAAAACTCTGAAACTTTCTTTTCCCGGCTTTTATACAAGTTGTTTCTTTTGCCTGGAACAATCGCTGCCACTCCATCTCCATACCAACTCCTTTCACCCTGGAGGAAGCCTCCTCTGTCTCATAGCACTCCACACTTCCACATCATAGCACCTACCATACCATAATGTAAACAGGTCCACCCATTTACCTCCCTGCATCCCCTGCACATGGCAAAGGGTGTATGTCTGTTTTTCTCCGGGACCCAACACATGCTCAGCACCTCAGGCTTAATAAAGATGAGTTAACTCAAATTAGTTAATTTAATTCCAAGTTGCTCTCTCATATAGCATCTCTGTATGGGACTTCAAAATACCAGATATTTTTTAGTTGACCCTTTTTATTTTATACTGAAGCCTTTTCATAAGATGGGAGGACTATAAAATCCCTCCCCTGCACAGAATCCAAGCAATAATACCTTTCCTTCAGTGGTAAACATGTGAAGCTTCTTGGAATTTAAAAAACTATTTTTTAATAAGGAGATATACAGTCTGGGATCTGCCCTTGAGCCTGATTTCTCATCTGTAAATGAGGAGATGGGCCTAATGATCTCAGAGGACCTTCCAGCAAAAGTTATTCTCAGAAGCCATATAATAAATATTATAAAACTACCTTATTACTGCCAACATTTCACATAATATTAAGATTTTGAAGAGTACTTATGAGTAGTTTTGACAGAAATTGTAGAGACTATCTCCCCACCAACCTCTAGAACATAACAGCTAAATGATTTTCGTTGACTAATTGAATGAATGAGGAAAAAAAGCCACATGGCAAAATCCCAAGTAATAAAAAGGGAAATATTCTCACAGTTGAAGGAATTTTCAAGAAGGAAAGGGAGAATTGTCTGCAAGGGTACAAGGTGACATTTATAGTGAAAGGAATTATTTAAGTTCTTCCATTATTTATTTACACAGGAAAGGGCCCATGAATTTACAGTGAAAAACTCTTCTAATAAGGGAATTAAGGCTATGAAACTAACATAGCTGTATTTACCAGTACTTGATAAATGTCATCACCTAATGATTTGATGAGATATCTTTGTAACATTTAGTCACAAGGAGTCCTGGGAAAGTACTGTAGGTGTAAAGGAAGAATGGCCTGTTCTAAGCAGATTTTCTTTCCTTGTCTCTATTAGATGGCTGTTTTTCTGGAGCTTCTAACAGTTTTCAAACACAGAGTGCAAATGTGTTTGTTGTCAGCGAGGCCGCCATTTGGAGTTGGTACAGGAGCTCTGCAGCTCCTTTTCTATGTAACAGTGGAAGTGTGGTGGAGTTCAGTCTAGCTAGGGCCCCTTCCTGTCATAAATAAGATTACTTTCATTTCACTTGTGGAGTGTGCTATTCCTCAGAGTAATGAATTTCCTCTGTGCCTTTGAGCACATAAACATGGTTTTCATTAGCTTTCTCTCTCTTAAAAAAAAAGAAACAAAACACACACACACAGAAAGGAGGGGAGAGGGAGAGGGAGGTAAAAGAATGAATCTGAGCAAAATTAATAAGATGTCAATTAACTCCATAAATGCAGATGCCTTTTTTGCCGACTGGCTAGAACATGCTGATGAGCAGTACCAGAAGAGCACTGGTTCATCTCTCCTGAAATGCTAAGAAAATGAAATGGGGTAGAGAAAGGTAAAAATTTTATCCTACATGAACAAAGGAATGAAAGAAAAATAAAGAGAGAAAAGAATATTCTTTTTTGAATCTTGCTGTTAGGAGAACTATTTCAAACAGGCCATGAGAGTGGCCCCTCAGACCAAATAGCCAGCCCTGGGTTCTTCTGGAATTATGGGCACTTCACAGAGGACCAACCTATTTGACCAGGATCACAGTGCAGCCTCTGCCTCCACTTCCCTGCCTTTTGTGTGTGTGTGTGTGTGTGTGTGTGTGTGAGAGAGAGAGAGAGAGAGAGAAAGAGAGAGAGAGATTTTATGCTAATAAGGTATCCCAGCCTTTCCCTATTTCAAATTTACCCCTCTGTGACTTGTAAGCCAAGCAATTCATAGGGCTAAATATGCAGTTGTTCGATTTCACGGTTTGGAATCTCTTGTCAAGGGGTGAGTCATTATAACACGGCTGGGCTTTTCTCATTGTTGATGGTGCATACTTGAACCTGAAAACTATTTAGGATCCATTGACCCTTTGACTTCTGCCAGGATCTTTCTTGCTGTTGCTTTTGGAAATTTGTGGGGCAGGGAGTAGGGGGATGGAGTCCTCTCAAATTAACCCATAGAAGGAGTTAAGCTATTAAAAAAAAAAAAAAAAAAAGCCTGAAACCTGGTTTTTCAAAATTACTTATTCTCAATGAAAAATCCCCAGATTTGTGTTCCCAGAACCTTTTCCTCTCCCCACAATCAATGTCGGTTTCAGCCTCCAATTCATAGTATATTATGTGCTTGTTTATCCTCTAGAGAGGAAGAAATAATAATGTTATGAAGGCATCAAGGAATTAAATTCCAGGCCACAGGTTGTCACTGACAATTCACTGCAGACCAAACTTGTAACCCAGATAAAGAAGCTTGAAGCGTTTCACAGTGAGGTGTCTTCCAGCTTTGACCTCCTGGATAGGTGTTCTTGTTACAGTTTAGAAGTGCAGCTGGTTTCTATTTGAAATGAGAAGAATGGAGTTATTTAAGGAGCCAGTGCCTCTCATAGGTAAAATCGGCTTTGCTGAAATGTACACAACACACTACAAGGAACCTTAAAAACAAACTTCCATTTCACTTAGCTGCAGCACAGGAAATTGTTTCTGGCTTGTTTTTGTTGTGAACAGAGAGAACACTGCATATTAAAAATTCCCTGTAGTTGTTTAATATTTGCTCAGTAGTGTCCTGGTTCCTAATCAAGTCCTTCTTCTCACTAAATCATGTCAACTCTGTCACTGTTTTGATTGGAAGCATGAATTGTAACACTGAAAAATCTCTCAGGACAGTAAACCTCTGCAGCTGTGGAAGGCTGGAGCTATTTACTGGTATTATTAAAGGAACCTGAATGACTTCTTTGGGGGGGGAAAAAAAGCAAAGATGCAGTGAAATTCATAAGGTGCACAGAGATTTAGGATGAAGGTTTTATTATGAGCACAGCCTCATAATACTATCCTCATAGAAAGAATACAGAATAGTAACAATTGTTTCATGAGTTGGCAAACATAATATTCTGATGTCTGCCTTTTTTAGGGGGAAAATAAAGTCCAAATGTAAAATATGAAATCAGACATAGCTAGTGCTTTGGAACAGTGTTTGAACTGGATGCTTTTTCAAGGTACGCTATAGAAACAAATGTCACCTTTATTTCCTGAAGGCATTTTGAAGAGTTTGCCGTTGGTCTTTTAAGGCATGAATTTTCTGGAACAAAAGAGGTGCAGAAATTTTAAATTGTCACCATTCTAAGGACATAACTGATTACACTACCTGCTGCTATGTATTTGGGATCTGAGGAACGTCCTGAGAGTGTAAAGACATATGTTGGAGAGGCTGGACCGCGCCCCCCCGCCCGGCCCCAAAATGGGAAAAGAAGCAAAAGGAATGAAAACTTTCACTTGAGAGAGGTGACCAATACCATACCTAAGATGTTTCTCTTCCAAAATGTTTCTTTGTTCACTTATTCATCCTTTATTCAATGATTTATTCGTTTCAGAAAAGTTTATTGAGTATCTACTGTGAGCCCAGAACTGTGCCAGGTACTGGGAGGTCTAGTTTAAAGGCAGCTTGCCCACAAGGACAGGGATTTCCGCCAAGAATGTTCTGTCCTCATTGCTATAGTGTAAGAAGCAGCTGGATTCCCAAGTCAGCCTTGACATTCAGCAGAACTTAGCGTGTCTGCCTCTAAAAGCACAAACCTGTTCTTGTCATTGCCAATGTATTTACTATGGTGTAAAAGTCACGTTTTGAATATAAATTTTTGTCGTATCTTGAAGAAGCAGTACAAAGCCCTAAGAAACAGTTCATAGAAAATAGTTTTAAGTAATTCGAAGAAAGTACCTGTAAATGTAGAGTAACTGCGAAGCTGTCAGGAATAAACAAGATCTTGTAAAGCTATAGAAATGTGTTGAATATATTTTCTTTGAGGCCAGAGCAAGATAATAACTCAGGAAGAAACTTCTAAAATATCAACTCAGCAAAACAAATGCAAGACTTTTGAGGACTCAGTTATCATGTGGGAGGCTGGACGCTGTGGAGGATATGAGGTAGAATAAGATGGTCTCTAATCTAATCTCAGAGAGGAAATGAAACAAGCCCTTGACTTAGAAGGTGATGTGCTCCAAGCTCTCAGTGCAGCCTGAGAAAGTATAGTGAGCACAGAGCTCTGGTAGGCCAGCAGGCCAGTGAAATGCAAGGGGTTTTGGGAAAGCTACAGGAAACCAGACTGAAGGTGTTTACAGGGCCATCCATGTTCCCACCTGGAATGTGTGTGCTGCTTCCAAACTTGTTCCTCCAGAAAGATAGCTTCAAATTGGACAGGGTTCTGAGAAATGCAATTAAAATGATAAAGGGAAGCAGGGGGTGATAGTGGGAGAGCTCAGATGCCATAATAGTGAAAAAACAAGAAGGTTAGGATTCTTCAGTCTGTAGAAATGGAGGTTGAGACTATGTGTGTCTATAAATGGAGGTTATATGTAAGGTCAGCACTAAGTCTCAGAATTACGAGAACGAAGGGAAAGCCATAATCATTTGTGAAGACTTTGACTCCAGTTTCTTCTTTTGTAATCCAGATTCCAGAATATGTTCAGCGGCACATCTGTCCTACAAGGTGCTTGCTAAAAAAAGGTATTCTTTAGCCAAGTAAGTTTGAAAATCTCTGCATACCATGTGTTCTTCCAGTAGAGTCTCCCTTTACATTTGATATTAAAAGATCTCAAAAGGTTGTTCTTAAGGAAAACTTATTTAACTTTGTGGTTCTCAACCAGTATTTACCAAACTCATTTGACCATGTAATCCTTTGTTCATTTAGTGCCTATGAGGACTTTGGAAAATGCTTCTGGGAAGATAGGACTCTAAGATTATTAAGGTCCCTGGAAGGATGTTAATCCATGACAGAGGAAGCGCTACCAACACTGTGAAATTTATTACTTCTAGAGCCAATCAATACTGGATGAAAATAATAAAGGGGCTGATAGTGAGAGAGGACTAATAGTTTGCAAGTAGTAGGAATTTACAATCATTTATGGAAGATGGCAAGTTCGTCAAAGGTAGTTGGGAGGTGTGGCTGACCATCCAAAGGAAAGCCATTAGAGTCCCCACAGTGCTTTTAGAGGGGTTGTTAAGACCCAGATCTCCACATCAGGCTTTAGATTGTTCTGTCGGGATCACACATCTCTTCTGCACCATCAAAAGAGAAAAGTACATAGAAGAAACTCATTTAAGTTTTGACTGAATCAAGCAGATCGTTCTGCATGATAGTGAGATTATAGACAATTGGAAAGTACTTCTATTGAACTTTGAGGCCAGTCACATTCTATTAAGTTTCAGTTCATGCCCATTAAAATAATAGCAGCTGGATTCTATAGCTTTTCTCTGAAAACCTGGCTAAGCATTCAAGTTCAACAGTTTTGTAGATTTGTGCTTTTTTTTCTCTAGAAAGCTGTCATTATTTTGAAGAGTGTTTTATACATGCACCTCTCCATTCCCTGACCCTGGCTGACTTTTTACCCTTTCTCTTCCCCACCTCACTGAGCAAGTTTACATAGCTACAGTGTCCTTCCAACATTGTAAAGAGTTTTGTTGTTGTTGTTATTTATTGGACATTAGGGAGAGCAAATGAATATGATAAGTTTAAAAACTAAGTCTTAGAATAGTTTTCTTTCTCTCAAGCACATTTTAGTTTCTTCTCCTTTTGCTTCATCTTTCCCATTGTGCTCATTATTCTGCCTTCTCCGTGCTTCTCCACGATGCTCTGTGCCAGCGTGGGGAGGGAGAGGGGAAGGGAGGGTGTCATTCTACATGGACTGCACCAGTAGGCTCTCTTGCCCTATGGTTTCTGGATGGGATTGGCTAATGCAGAGGCATCAGCTGTAGGTTTTAAGAGGAGAATGAGGCTACCCTCTCCATGGAGCTGTTTTCTCTGTATTCTAGTGCTTCCTGCATGGGCTCCTTGGGCCTACGCATGGCCCTGGACTACTAGCCCTCCACTCGTTAGTTTCCTTTAACCTTGCCCACATGTTTGTACATAGTCCTTTTATTCAACTCTCCTCAAATTACCTAGTTTGAGTGAGTTATCTGTTTCCTGCAGAGACTTTGACTGATATACCCACCTTCCTGTAACCCTCTCCTTTTTGCTTTCCAGCCAGGAACATCATTCATTAGAGCCCAGCTCATGTTCATCTTCTTAAGGAAGCCTCTCTGTTCAGCATGAAGCTCTTCTTGAGATCTCCTAGCTCTTACAGTCTGCCACACTCATAAGCACCTAAAAATGCTCTCTCATGTACTGACTTAAATGCACTAAGACCAATGCTCCTCATGCTTATAAATAATGTTTCATGGATATGTAGGAAGGATGGCTAGTGAGTAGAGGTTGCCAATTGGCAGCCTGACTTTTGGCAGACAATTAGCAGTTATCAAACTTTTATAGAGTACTTCCAGGTGCTGTTAAGCCACACTTAGAGTTGGATACTATTATTACCTCCATTTTACAGGTACAGATGCTGACACATAGAGAAGTGAGGTAGATTGCCCCAGAACATACCTATAATAAGTGCTTGAGCTAGGATTTGAACCTAGACAGTCTAGCTCCAGAATCCATGCTCTTAACTCTGTACTAAGCTACCTCTCACAGTGCTTTTAAATTTTCAAAGCAACAATTATCAGTAACAAGTCTATCCTTCCTCCCTCCCTCCCTCCCTCCCTTCCTTCCTTCCTTCTTTCCTTCCTTTCCTTCTTTCTCTCTTTCTTTTCTCTCTCTCTCTCCCTCCCTCCCTCCCTCTCTCTCTCTCTCTCTCTCCCTCTCTCCCTCTCTCTCCTCTCAACAAGGTCTTACTCTGTTGCCAAGGCTGCAGTGCAGTGGCACAATCATGGCTCACTGTAACCTTAAACTCCCGGGCTCAAGCAATCCTCCCCTCAGCCTTCTGAGTGGCTGGGACTACAGGCACGTACCACCATGGCCAGCTGATTTTTAATTTTTTTTTAGAGACAGGGTCTCATTACGTTGCCCAGGTTGGTCTCAAACTCCAGACCTCAGGCAGTCCTCCCACTTCGGCCTCCCAAAGTGCTAGGATTATAGGTGTGAGCCACCGTGCCCAGCCCATATTTCATTTTAAAACCTGCATTTCTGGTGTCTCTTGAAAAAATGGAAGATCTGGCTGTTGGGATCCATAGGCCACAGCAACAGTTGGCCAGAGCAAGCAGGAGCTGCCCTGTTCAGGTGGGGTCCATGCCCTTCACTTGTGAGGGCCTCTACCCAGCCTGTTCCTGAATCCATGCTCCTTCCTGACTTCCAGAGGCCTTGAGTCTGGGATCTCTGCATGAAAATGATTTTTACATGTGGTCTTTGGAAATCACTTGCATGCCTTTAGTCATTTCCCACATGAACTTCTGTTTCCCCAGCTAGATTAGGTTTAGGGAGGACAGTCTATATTTTAAGCTTGCCTCAACACCTAAAACAGAACAGGTTATACTCAATAAAAAACCTGTGAATTTGAAGAAAACAACCTGCTTCAGTTAACGAAGTAAGCTATTAATAACTTAGGTAACTCAGCAAGGACAGGAGAGGCATCCTTATTCTTGGACTGGAGTTAATCCCTTAAAGCTGTTTGCTTCTAAAGCCAAACAAGTAAAATCTCTGGGTATTCTTGAAGATAGCTGCTATTGGCAATATTGCCCCTATTTTTGATGAAAGGCGAATATCTACTTCACCTCCAGGCCCAATGGTGTGAAGTTTGTAGGAGAGAAAACAACCGCTGCTTCAGAGAGCTATGGGAGAGGGGAGAGCCAATTTTAGGTGGAGCAAGGTGAAAGGAAGTTTCAAAGAAGTTGAGAACATAGAGGCTTTTGCTGGTGATGGACATGAGTCCAGAAGGCACAGTGATTGGGGGCTGGGCAAGGGGAAATGGAGGGAGAGCAGGAATTTTCAGAGCCCATCTTGGGAACAGGAGTGATGAGGAATGACTGGGTCCCTCTGGTGACAGATGTACAAAGGGATGCAGGACATGCTGGTGATGGTCCTGATGGTTCCCAAAGCAGATTGCAGTCATGAGGCAGTGAGGGTTGAAGGAGAGTCAGGAGTGGGGGAGGGAGAGGTTTGGCCAGGAACACACACAGTGCTGGGTCCCCCTCCTTCCTCTTTTCTCCTGGAGTGTGGAGTGGAGTGCATAACACTCAGTAGGGCTTATTAAAGGGCAAGTTCTCCAGTTAGTACAATGAAGTATGTGGCAGAAAGCCCTGTTGGTGAATGTCGGCTTTACTTTTGTGAATGCACACTCAAGGTAGAAGGTTTCAGTAGAATCTAGATGTTATTCTAAAGCACAATTATGAAGCATGCTTCAATCAGGATAAGAGCATATAATCCTTTTTTTAAATGTAATACTCTTTGTGTCTCTCTGATTGAATGTTTTATTGTTCCATCTTATTATAGCTTGACCCTTCTTTAAGGGGCCAAAGGACTTCAGGAAATAGATGCAAATTTAAGAAAATGAATCATCTTTCCCAAAACAGGAGTCTGTTTTAATGGAATAATCAGCCTTACTTATCGATGAAGGAACATGAAGATCTTATAGTGCTTACAGCTGTCTCTTTAGTTTAATGTATGAGGAGAGGGAAACCTCACAAACTTCTCCTTATGAAAAAGTGGAAGTGGTTGAGGGTGCAGAATTGGCCAAAACTTAGGGCTCTTGTTCTTTGCTGAGCAGGGTCAAATGCCTGACCTCCGGGAGGCAAGCCAGGGGCTTTCCTATCAGCAGAGATCAGCAGTGGTGGGTTACTGCTGTTTACTCTCCTTGCAACTTTATGGAAAAGTACAGAATTAGCAGCTCTCTCCAACATCTATTACCTTGGTCTCATGGACTTGGGGAGTGGAGTCATGACCAAAGTTAAGAATAGAAATCCTGGCCGGGCACAGTGGCTCACACCTGTAATCCCAACACTTTGAGGGGGCCAAAGACGAGTGGATCACTTGAGGTCAGGAGTTCGAGACCAGCCTGGCCAACATAGTGAAACCCCATCTCTACTAAAAATACAAAAATTATCCGGATGTGGTGGTGCATGCCTGTAGTCCCAGCTACTGGGGAGGCTGAGGCAGGAGAATTACTAAACCCAGGAGGCAGAGGTGGAAGTGAGCCAAGATCACGCCACTGGTGTCACTTCAGCCTGAGCGACAGAGCGAGACTCTGTCTTAAAATAAAGAATAGAAATTTCTGTCTGTCCTGAGAGCAGTGAGGTTTCATGGGTGCTGGGGGAATGGATACTTTACCCCTAAAAATACCCCCAACCATAAGCAGTTTCCCTGACTGTCTTCCTTACTTCCAGTGGTGCACCATCTGTCTTCAGGGTGTCAGGGTGGGGATTCACCACAGGAAGTTTCTAGAATGCCTCCGACCGTATATGCAAGTGTTGAACCCTCTCACCACCTAACCTCCATTGGCCCATCTGTCCCCAGCCACACTTGGCACATAATCAATGCTTTCAAATTCTAGCTCTACCACTTACTACTTAGCTGTGTGACCTTGGGCAAGCTACTTAACATCTACGTGCCTTAGTTCCTTCCTCTGTCAAAAGGAATCATAATAGTACCTATCTTGTAGGGTCATTGTAGGAATTAAATGTAGTAAATGCCGGGCATGTGTAAGGGCTATCTGAATGTTAGCTATGGGACTTATTCTGATTACAATGGCAGTGGGTGTCTGGCCAGCCACCAGATCACCTTTATGCAAGATAATTGCCTTTCTATTTCTCTGGTAAGCAGACATGGGTAATTGAAGTTGACCTACATGTCCTCCGTGTGGCCCACATTTACGTTCCTTTCCATGCTCTCCAATCTTCTGGTTTTCCTGTAGCTGAGATACCCACTGGATTGGGCAGCTCTAGACTACAGCTATTCTGAATCAGGCCTCAGAGGTCTCCATCACTGACCACATATCGTGTGCATGTTCTTATTCAGTTTCCTTTTGTGGCTAAGGAATGGACACCTAAGTACTGCTTCTTTTTATAGAAGGCTCTGACTAGCATATTTGCTGATTAAAAGGAAGGCCTCACAGAGCATTCATTTTGAAGAGCATAGTAATACTTAAGAACCAGGACTATTTCAGACATTTATTGCAAACTGTTTATTTCCTAAAATAAGGAGGGCATGCTTTTTGTTTACATCCTCCTAATGAGAGTTCCTCAGGGGTTTGAAAACTGTTATTGTGCCCTTTTCGTCTTCCCCCACGTTTCAGCCTACCCATCCAAGAAGCATCTGACCAGTGCTATCATGAAGGTTGTGATTTAACTTTGAAAGGAATCCTTTTCTACTGTCCTCCTTAGAGTTGTAGCAAGCTGCCTTCATTGACCAAATGTACATCATAACTTATCATAGTTCAAATCCTATCACCTGTTTCTGTCTCCTCTGGGAGATATTCCTTGACCCCATCCCATTAAGTTCTTCTCCCTCTGTGCAATTTCTGTACAGGGACACAACTTTATTGTTGTCCTTATCACTCTACTCTAACATTTAATGACAGTTTAATACTGCTTTCTATGTGCCAGGCACAGTGGTAGATTCTAAAAATCTAACTGCAAATAAAACTTGAAGACAGTGGTATCTCGTAGAACATTCTGTGAGGATGGAAATGTCCTATATCTGCATTACCCAGTATGATAGCTGCTACCCATAGATGGCTATTGAGCACTTGAAATGTGGCTAGTGCAACAGGGGAACCAAATGTGTAATTTTATTACTTTATACGTACATGTAAATAGCTACATGTGGCTACTGATTACTGTATTGAACAGCACAGCTCTAAAACATAAGTCTGATGAGGACAGAGATCCGTGTCTTTTGTTTATCACTCTACTCCCAGGGCCAAGAACAGTGCCTGCCATATGGCACGAATGAAAGAAAGAAAAGAAGGACGAAAGGAAGGGAGAGAGGGAAAAGAGAGAGATGGGTGATCTGGTTTGGATCTGTGTCCCCACCCAAATCTCATGTTGAATTGTAATCCCGTGTTGGTGGTGGGGCCCAATGGGAGGGGACTGGATCATGGGGGCAGAGTTCTCGTGAATGGGTTAGCACCATCCCCTCAGTGCTGTTCTGCTGATAGTGAGCGAGTGAATTGTCATGAGATCTGGTTATTTAAAAGCGTGTAGCACCTCCCACCTCTCTCTCTTCCTCCTGCTCCCACCATATAAGATGTCTGCTCCCGTTTTGCCTTCCGCCATGAGTAAAAGCTCCCTGAGGTCTCCCTAGAAGCAGATTCCACCATGCTTCCTGTACAGCCTGTGGAACCATGAGCCAATTAAACTTCTTTTCCTTATAAATTGTCCAGGCTCAGATATTCCTTTATAGCAGTGTGAGAACAGACTGGTACAACAGGTCTCTGACCTTGTAGAGCTTAAATGTAGTAGAGACCCATTTGTTTATATATTTGCTTACAGATCTTTAAGTTCCAGAAGACAGGGATTGTCTTTTCTTTGCCCATATCCTTATACCCATTGCCTAAAACTGTATCAAGGCTCATAGGAGGGGCTCAAGAAATGTTAGTTGAGTTGAAACCAATGCTGAATAAATGCAAGATTGGTAGTGGTGGGGTTAGTAATCCTAGTAGTGGTTGTTGTTAATAGGAAGAAAACTTACCCTTCCCCAGTGATATTAAGCAAGGCTGCTGTTGTTCATAGTAGGAAGAAAGATACCTCACCCAGTGCTGTATATCAGACAAGCAATGTTGGTGCCGTCTGGTGGTGGTATCCTCTCCAGGCCTTCTAAGTCTATCAAGCAAATCTGCCTTCTCTGACATATCCTCACCTCTTGCTCCCTGTTTGGCTTGGAAATCCAGCTACTTACCACTAAAATCCTTTATAAAGAGAAAGGGAGATAGTCATGATTATTTATTATGCCACCTTTAAGCCCTGTCCCCATCATCCCCTTATTCGTGTGTTTCTCACAAGGGGCCTCTCTTGGTGCCTTTCTCTGCTCTGATGCTTCCTTTTTTGAACCGTATCATTCTGACCTTCCTCTTCCCTTCTCCTTGACAACCATGACCAAGCTGTCAGATTATTACAGGACATCCAATAATTATTGAATAGTTATTTATTATTCAGTAAACCACAAGATCACTTAATAGCAAATAGTGGAAAAAATGTTGGCTTTGTACGTGGACACCTTGGATTCAAATCTTAGCTTTACAGCTTACTACTTAGATTAATTTGGGCCAATTATGTAAACTCTCAAACCCTCAGTGTCCTCATCTGTAAAATGGCATAATAACGCATCTCTTATAAATTTACTCTGAGGATTAAGTGAGACATTGTAGGTAAAGTATCTAGCACAATGCTTGGTGTGCAATAAATGTAAGCTTTCTTCTCTCCTTAAATATACCAACATATACATATTCCCAAACATATACATAGGAATTTAACGTCAATTTTGAGTGTTCAAGTTTTAATCACACTTCACCGTTTTGTATTGTCCTATACACCTATTTCACTGTTAAAAGATTAAACTACTAAAATAATAATCTTACTATCTACCTTTCATGTGGAAAACTAGTTTGTTTTAGTATATTAATAAAGCTAAGCATTGTCGCCATGCAACATAGTTGGAAATTCCTTTTACAAGTAATAAAAAGCCATGTTTTTATATTTTTTAAATTACAAATCAAACAAACCACCTAATCAAGCCAAATAAACAAAGAGAAACAAAATACTGGAAAAACAATTCGGTAAAAGGCAAATCAGTAACGCTAAAAGGGAAGTACTGTACCTCCAATGTAAATTCTTCAGTGTAATCAGGGTTAATTCCCATGCTGCTGTGTGCTCTCTTGACTGTCCTGGTAGAAAGAACAACAATTTACAAACGTAAATTATCACTGTAGAACCTCCCTTTGTGGGAGACATCTTCAGTTCTCTGGAGCCACTGTATGCTCCCTCCCCAAAGACAACATGAGCACTAAACAGCCCTTCAGCAAACTTAATTCTAAGGAGGTAGCTACACTGTGCTACATAACTGCAGTTAGCTTTGATTACTGTATTGCAAAGTTATATTTGAGAAGTATCAAAATTGCTAGTGTTGTTTTACAAAGAAAGCAGCCAGTGTCATAGTGTTTACTCTAATCTAATTCATTGTTCTTGATTAATGACTTCTATGCTAGAAGAATGCTAGATCCTTCTAGAGCAGGGGTCCCCAAACCCCCAGGTCATGGACTGGTATAGGTCTGTGGCCTCTTAGGAACCAGGCCGTATACCAGGAAGTGAGTGGTAGGCAAAGACCCTTTTTCACCGCCTGAGCTCCGCCTCCTGTCAATCAACAAGCACATGTTGAGTGGTTGCTATGTTAGTGTAACAGGTCCTCAACAACAAGTGCCCTTCCCATGAGGGACTCTTGCTTCTCTCTGCTGGTACAAATCTACCAAACCTGTTCAAAGGATACCCACAGCGAGGACCAGGGGCAGCAGGCTGGCCTGGAAGATAGGCCAAGACTCTGGGTAACGTGATGCTTGGTTCTATGGCCTGGGAACTTTGGAACTCAGGACTCAGCTTATGGATCCCCTGGCTCCTCTGTACACAATCTGGCTGGATTTCTTACCTTTCCTCCAGTAGAATAGGTGCAAAGTCAGATGCCTCATGGAGCCACACAGATAGTATAAACATGAATGGTGGATGGTTGGAGACTGTGTCCCATCTAAAGGGAGCAGCTCCAGCCACTTGTTGCTGAGTTGGAATGTGGGCCGAATTTTGTAGTATCTAGTTTTTCTAGAGAAGCTGGAAGTCTCTATTTGTATGTGAAATCTTTTGATTTTTAGATATAGAGAGCAAAATCTGTTTGGGGCCTCCAACAGAATTCAGGTGTCTACCATCACCTGGCCACCTAATGGGCATTCCAGGTACGAGGCTTTTCTGGCCTTTCTCAACCTGTGCTCTCCTCAGACTGGATACCAAAGGGAGCAAAGGCAGTACCCTGTGAAAGCACTTGAGTTGGCAGTCCCTGCCTCCCACAACATCCCATTATCCAGTCCCACCATTTAGTGAGCATCTGCTATGCCCCAGGCACTGTGCTGGGGGCTTGCTGGACAGGAGTGCAAAGATTAAGAAAATACAGTCCCTGAGGAGCTCCCTGGCTTGTGTGGAACACACAGGTAAATAAATAGACCACAGGAGAAATGCCAACCAGAGGAGGCTGCCAAGTGTCCCAGCAGCTCAGCGACTGCCATCCTTCCCATTGCACAGAACAGCCCAGGAGGATCAGAGAGGACAACAAGGAAGTCGTCTCTGACACCTCTTTAGACTCTCACAGTGGCCTGACCTTGAACCATGATGATCATAATGCAACAGATGGTGTTCTCTTTTGGTGATTTCAAAGAAGTCGTGGTTTACCCAAAAACAACATTATAGAAGAAGCAGGCAAAAAGTGTAAAGCTCATAGTCAAATGGATGAGAATGTCAAACAGTATTTAATAGGGGTTGGCAGGGGAAACATGACCCTTCGCACATTTTACCTTGATGTCCCTGCCCTCCACACATACCAGGTCCTGTCAGACACACAGTCAGCTGAGTTGAATGTGCAATATCGTAGTCCAATTTGTTTTTACAAATTTTTCATCAAGGCAAAAACCAAAACAAAGAAAAATAAATGCCCCTCTCATGTTGATACCTCCCACAGTTCCCTCTGATTTGTGTCACCTCCTTCCTGCCCCCAACCATTTTCGTAACACACTACCTCTGGGCAAGAGGAACAGAATTGCAATCTGATGAGAGTTATTAAATGGAATACAAATGAATTCATTCACAGTCTACTAATTTTGAGTAGATTCATGGTCATTCACACTGGTATTGGACTGAAGTCTCTTTTGTCCTGTGAAATTAGGGAGTCGAAGCAATTGATTGGTGTAAACAAGGTTTTAGAGTATAGGCAATCAGGGTGCTAATTATATGTAGTCCTTGTCAATCTGTTAAAGCAGGTGCCCAGGGATTTTACTCGCCAACACTCTTGAAGGCTCATCTTATGTTCTTGAAAGTAATAATCATTCAATTCTTTAAAAGTCAACTCCATGTATTAACCCTTATTGCTAATTCAAAATGCCCTGAAATTAAATTTCAGAGGAAATAGTAGGAAACATACATTTGGCTGGATTTACAGAAAAGGATAAGGTGGATTTTGCCCCAGATGAGGGTTTATTTTCATGGAACTTTGTTCTCCAACCCTATAGCTCAGAGACTGTTGGAATGGATCATAACACCCCAAAATGTGTTTTAGTCTAAACAGTATGTTAATGGCATATACCATGTCATTGTTAATATTGTTATTATTATTGATTATTACTCAAAAGTATTTCCTTTAGTATTTTGAAGCATCACTCTTGTTTTTCATTTTTGCAGAGTCAGGAGTAAATGCGCAGTCCATTTGTGACTCTGTCGTTCTTGTCAGCTGTGGTTGAACGTCAGTCTTCTTTTTGGGTGATCTTACCAGGAAGGAGTTCCTCCTGACTACAAAGAAGTGTGGCTCCACACCTACAGTTGTTTCTCCAGCTGGAGCTAAAGGGGCTGGCACTAGCAAAGTTGAGACAGTTCTTTTGAAATTAACTTTCCCTTTCATTTTCATGAATGTGGAAATAATACATTCATATAAATGAACAGGAAGGATTTAATCTCTTATCATTGACGTACTCTGATGGCTGAATATGCAGTTGGCCAAGGTACCTAAAAGTTTCTCAGGATGCAAAGCACTCATTCTTCTTTGAAGTAAAACTAGCCTTGCTTCCATTTCTTGTTGTTTGGTACTTACAGTATTTTCTATCTCCTGCGAGGTCAGTGGCTATGTCTGTCTGACCTCACACTTCAGCCTTGCAGTGCCTGGCACATAGTAGGACTTTACTGAGTATCTGATGGATGATTGCTAAGATTTTACCCCTTCAGTGTTACATGTTTTTTTCATTATCCCAGGCCTTGCCAATGACTGCAGCTTTCCTTGTGCACTAGTCTCAGTTTCACCACTAACTAGCAGGGTGACCTAGCCTAGAGAAATAATCTCTCTGGACCCTAACTTAACCATCTGTAAAATGAAGGGGTTGGGTTTCATCCACTCAAAAGTCCCTTGCATTTATACCAATATTCTACCAGGTATTTGAAAGAATTAGATCATCTAATAAGGAAGAATATAAGGAAAATAATGTTACTACTCTTGATTAGTAGTCAGAACAAGCTAGACTATCTTAACTTTTAATTGTGTGTCTCTTGAGAAGATATTTTTACCACCATGCCAAATCCCAGAGTCCAAGGGCTGCCAGGGATATAGGCATAGAAGACCCTCTGGGCAAAGACAGACTCCTCATCAAATAGTTGGAGTTTGGCCCTAATTCCTTATCTGACTGTCTAGGTTGGTGAGGGGGTTACACCATATAGAAGCCTCTGGGTCTGTTTTTGCCTAAAGTCTATTTTCTCTGAGGTGAAGGAACCTGTTTTCCCCAGGCCTAAGCCCTGAGGTTGGCCTTTTTGATGCTTTACCATTCCCCAGGCCAGCAATAAAATGAAAAAGCAATCTTAGAAAGCCTTTCTCTGAACACTAGACCACACCTAATGGCCTTATCCACTCCAGAGCTCCCATCCCCTGGTTCTGCTCCAAAGTGGGCCCCCCACAAGTAGGAGGCTTGTCTTTCTGCACGTGCTCCTGGGAAGGATGAGAAGACACACTACAATAGGCCTTTTCGCCTTTCTATTCCTGCCACGGAAAGTTCCAGTTGCCCCTAACACCAGGGCCCTCCTGTGTTTTCCTGAGAGCTCTTTGATCCCTTGATCCAAGTGCAGAGGGCCTTTCTTTTGGGGCTTGAGTGGGAGGAGGGAAACCTCAAGCTCCCTTCAAAAGCTACACATGGAGCCAACAATAACAACTCATTGGACATAGCAGGAGCCTAAGGGAAAAGTTCTGAAGTGGGCGCAGAGGGGTTCAGTCCTAAAGATTTCCAGGACTGTGGCATGGAGAGGTACCCTCAGTCTGGGGGAATAAGGTCATGGTTACCTGAGCCAAACCTAGTCAATAGCTGGCCTGGAGTCATGCATGCCCCTGAAGCAAGATAAGGGTTAAACGTTTGGAATGTGCCTGATGGCACTGCTGTTCTGAGTATTCTATTTTGTTTTTTATTCTGAGTATTTTAGATGCACACATGCAACCAAGTGCTCATTCTGAGTTTTGAAAGAAGACTTGATTTTGCTTCCAGTGAGTGGTGTTTCCAATAGAAGCACTGGAATGCAGCCTTATCTTTTCCTTCTCTTGGGTTGATCCTTTGTCCTGGCTGCTGACCTTTCTCCTTCCTCACACAAGGAGATTTTCTTGGTTGGGAAAAGTAACAGATGCAGACAGCCTAATTTGTTCTTGGCAAGAGCCACAATCTGCATTGCTGTGAGGGTCAGGAGAATCATAAATCATTCACAGAGTTCTGGTTTTCTGAGATGAGATGGGCCAGATTAGTTAGAATTTCATTTTGTTCTCCCTCTTCTCACCCCAAGCCGCATATACTCCTATAGCTGCTTATCCATAACACCAGCATCTTCCTTTTTATTTCTCAGAAGGGGAAGGGAGGGAATGTTCTCTCCAAATGAACATGAAACACATTGAGTTGGTATGTGATGATGCCATGATGCAGTGACTGGGACAACTTGAAAGCTGAAACATAAAACAGCTTTTAAAAAGGGAAAATAACACCAATGTGTTTCCAATGTGCCCTGCACAGGAAACAGGGCTGGAGGCTCCAGTGACGGTCAGGCGACTCCACTCCAGCTGGAGGATTTTTATCATTGCTCTGTTATCGTCTGCACATACAGTCGCCAAGACCTCCTTGCTCAAGCTCTGGGAGGCAGTGGGGTCCTTATGGCTAGAGAGACTTGGAAAGGCATGACCTTGTGCATCCCCCTGTCTCTTTCAGCATGTAGGATTTCAAGTAAGTCTGGTCCCTGACTGACTCAGGGGGTGTAAATGTGTGAGGAAAAAACTTCCATAATCGAGATGACTTTTTGTTTAGGCTTTATTCTCTTTGAACTAGAGATTGAGGAAGAAAGTGACTCAAAAGGCAGTACCAAGATTTCAGTCATTTGTTTAATGTTGAATAGGCAGAGAGTGACACTCTGGATAGATCTGGCATTGACTGAGAGCCCTGTTTTACTGCCATCAGCAGGACCAGTCTTCCTCTTTGCCACCACTGAGGATCCACAAGCTAATATGGGACTCTTGTTCTTTACTGGATTTTAGACCAGGAGGTAATAGGGCACCCTCAGACCTCATATGTGGGACATAACACAGCAGTGGAATGCATATGGAATACCACGATGACCCACTTATAACCACCGTGCTATTTAGAATTTTCAACCCCTCCCCCTCTCCTTTTCCTTCTGCCACTCTTTCTTTGCCCCTTTCCTTGTGATGGTGTCAGGAAAGGTTTTAGTTCCTCAAAGTAGGCATTACTTCCACAGCAGTCTTCAACAAAGGTTTATTGTGAAAGACATGAAAGGAGATTGAAAGCTTTTGGATTATCCATAATCTTTATTTCTCTTACCCAGACCAGGCATGATGCTACATGCTGGTCAAACGGAAGTGACTCAGTTCTTGCTCTTAAGAAACTGAATCTAGAAGAGAAGACACAAGTAAACACAATAGTTGCTCTAGGGCAAGGGTCCCCAATTCCTGGGCCACGGACTGACACTGGTCCACGGCCTGTTAGGAACCAGGCTGCACAGCAGGAGGTGAGCAGTGGGCAAGGGAGCATTACCGCCTGAGCTCCACCTCCTGTCAGATCAGCAGCAGCGTTAGATTCTCTTGGGAGTGCGAACCCTATTGTGAACTGCCTATGCGAGGGATCTAGGTTCCGCGCTCCTTGTGAGAATCTAATGCCTGATGATCTTTTACTGTCTCCCATCACTCCCAGATGGGACCATCTAGTTGCAGGAGAAGAAGCTCAGGGCTCCCACTGATTCTACATTATGGTAAGTTATATAGTTATTTCCTTATATATTAAAATGTAATAATAATAGAAATAAAGTACACAGTAAATGTAATGCACTTGAATTATCCTGAAACCATCCCCATGCCACCCCCCTGATTCATGGAAAAATTGTCTTCCATGAAACTGATCCCTGCTGCTCTGTGGTATCAGTTTGCTTTCTTTCCTACATAGCCATTATTTGTAAGTAAATTAATGTCTTCTCCAGCAACAGATGTTGGTTGCTATCATTAACATAGTAGGTGTTTGCAAGGCTTCTTTTTTATGATGATGATGATGGTAATGATGATAAATATAGTGTATGATATTATGCAGATGTAGATACTCTCATTTTTTTCCTGTTGTTAATGAGGGAATGTTTTTGCATTGCAAACAGTGAGGACAGAAACTATGTCAGTGTCTGTCTAAATTGCTGCGTGGAGTCTCACAACAGACAGGACTTTAATCGCCAACAGTGTGGTATATCTGTCGAGTGGAGTAGAGGAAGGGCTAGAGCCCTGGAGTTCAAGTGTAATCCCCACACCACCTGAGAGTCCAGGGGAGCATGAGGTTATTTGATACCTTGGTTTACTCATCTCTAAAACAAGGTCCCTGTGTCAAATGGGCCAGATGATCTCCAGATCTCTCACTGACCAGTGGGGCTTGCCGTCCACCCTCTATTTGACAGGTGAGGGCACTGATGGCACTGACTTGGGCAATGTTTAATTGACTTGCTCAAGGTCAAGATCAGCAGAGCTAGAAGTAGAATCCAGTTCTCTGGCACCAAGTCCCGTGCTCTTTCCACTTCCCTGCTCATAATTTCAGGGTGGTCCGAGGCAGTATAAGAGGCTAGTGAAATGTTAGAGTTTTGAAGAAAACTGAAGTAGTAAGGCAGTGTTAAGAAAAACAGGGGATCCTCTAGGTTTGGTCAGAGTTCATCCAGGACTTGCCCAGAATGCTTGAGCTCCCTCAGGAACACCTGGCTGTGATCCACAGCCCTCCAGGTGTCTTTTCATTTCTCCCCCAACCATTCAGAGGAACTGCTGGCCTGAGGATGCCCCAGGAACAGCCCCACTCCTGGCCTGTGGGGAGTTACCCCTGAACAGGAGCAGCTCCAAACCCAGCTGTCTAGAGCGGGACCAGCCTCAGGGCTGGGAGGAGGGCTGGGGTCCAAGCAATGCGGTCTGCGCTTTGTTTCCCTTGCTGTGGCACTGCCAAGACCTGCAGTTCACGCCCCCAGTCATCGTTTTGACAACCCCAATATCTCCCACACTTCCCTCTGTCTCCAGAGCCTTTTTCTGAGGCTATTTATTACTAAGTACAGAACAGTCTATAAATAATTTTCATGTCAAAAGAAAAGTACCTGTGCTAGAGAGTTACAATGATTCCAATTAATTTTATGACCATTTTTATCATTGGAGTTTGGAAACTTGGAGTGGAAATCCAGCAATATTGCCAACTTTTGCCTGGTATGAGTGGAGTGGCATTTTTATTTCACCCTGTATGCCAGCCCCTTGCCACTGTCTTTGTTTCTTCAGTTTTCTTGAAGCAGTCATTTTGAAGAGATAAACAATGTATGTAAAAAATTATATGGAACCTGCAAACACACTTGAGACTAAAATGCGGAGCTGCTTCTAGATATGCATCCTAGTGAGCCACTGAAAGTACTTTGATGATTTAGTTGCCGCACATAAATAAAATATTCAATTAAATTAAAAAACATACTTTTTATATTTTTTATTTTTTTTAGTATTTATTGATCATTCTTGGGTGTTTCTCGGAGAGGGGGATTTGGCAGGGTCATAGGACAATAGTGGAGGGAAGGTCAGCAGATAAACAAGTGAACAAGGGTCTCTGGTTTTCCTAGGCAGAGGACCCTGCGGCCTTCCGCAGTGTTTGTGTCCCTGGGTACTTGAGATTAGGGAGTGGTGATGACTCTTAACCAGCATGCTGCCTTCAAGCATCTGTTTAACAAAGCACATCTTGCACCGCCCTTAATCCATTTAACCCTGAGTGGACACAGCACATGTTTCAGAGAGCACGGGGTTGGGGGTAAGGTTATAGATTAACAGCATCCCAAGGCAGAAGAATTTTTCTTAGTACAGAACAAAATGGAGTCTCCTACCTCTACTTCCCTCTACACAGACACAGCAACAATCTGATTTCTCTATCTTTTCCCCACATTTCCCCCTTTTCTATTCGACAAAACCGCCATCGTCATCATGGCCCGTTCTCAATGAGCTGTTGGGTACACCTCCCAGACGGGGTGGCTGCCGGGCAGAGGGGCTCCTCACTTCCCAGATGGGGCGGCCGGGCAGAGGCGCCTCCCACCTCCCGGACGGGGCAGCTGGCTGGGCAGGGGCTGCCCCCCACCTCCCTCCCGGACGGGGCGGCTGGCCAAGCGGGGCTGCCCCCCACCTCCTGGACGGGGCGGCTGCCTGGCAGAGACACTCCTCATTTCCCAGAGGGGGCGGCTGCCAGGCGGAGGGTCTCTTCACTTCTCAGAGGGGGCGGCCGGGCAGAGATGCTCCTCACCTCCCAGACGGGGTCGTGGCCGGGCAGAGGTGCTCCTCACATCCCAGATGGGGTGGCGGGGCAGAGGCGCTCCCCACATCTCAGACGATGGGGGGCCGGGCAGAGACGCTCCTCACTTCCTAGACGGGATGGCGGTCGGGAAGAGGAGCTCCTCACTTCCCAGACTGGGCAGCTGGGCAGAGGGGCTCCTCACATCCCAGACGATGGGCGGCCAGGCAGAGATGCTCCTCACTTCCCAGACGGGGTGGCGGCCGGGCAGAGGCTGCAATCTTGGCACTTTGGGAGGCCAAGGCAGGCGGCTGGGAGGTGGAGGTTGTAGCGAGCCGAGATCATGCCACTGCACTCCAGCCTAGGCAACATTGAGCACTGAGTGAGTGAGACTCCGTCTGCAATCCCGGCACCTCGGGAGGCCGAGGCTGGCAGATCACTCGCGGTTAGGAGCTGGAGACCAGCCCGGCCAACACAGCGAAACCCTGTCTCCACCAAAAATATACGAAAACCAGTCAGGCGTGGCGGCGGGCGCCTGCAATCCCAGACACTCAGTAGGCTGAGGCAGGAGAATCAGGCAGGGAGGTTGCAGTGAGCCGAGATGGTGGCAGTACAGTCCAGCTTCGGCTTGGCATCAGAGGGAGACCGTGGGGAGAGGGAGACCGTGGGGAGAGGGAGAGGGAAAGGGGGAGAGGGAGGGGGAGAGGGAGAGGGAGAGGCAAAAACATACTTAAGAAAAATATACACACACATTTTAAGGCTGCTTGGGGAAATGTATCCACTATATAGACATGTACATTTTTTAAGTTTTTACCCTACCTCATTCCAAAAGGATTCAAGATCGCTTTGGGACAGATACTGGCAGATAAAACAATCTGAACTCAAAATGTAATGGCAGAATGGCTTCCTTACTACACAGGCCTCCCATTTCCACAGCTACAGCTACAGCTACATCCCCAGTTTCAGAACCAATACTCTTCTTAGCCAGAGAGAATTCAAACCACTTCCCTCATTTGGGAGTTGGGTGGAGCAATGTCAAGTCATCCTGAGGATGTTCTGCTCAGATGTGGTGCATTAGTAACCAGGCCCTTAATCCAACTCCTCTCCCTGAGCCTTCACTGAACTTTGTCTCTGGGTGCCAGTCTTGTCCCCCAAGGCCAAGCCCATCCTCAAAACCTGTGTAATTTCCTTGATCCTCCAGGTTTGGGAACCTTCCATCCTCCCCCCTAGCCCAGTTGGTAGTAGGGGTTCTCCCATGAACCCCAATCCCTCCTCCTAAGGTGGAAGGGCAAAAATGTGGACTTTGAAATCAACATATCTGGGAGTGACTCTACAGTGTACCTTTTTACTGTCATTAAAACTTTGACAACTTACTTCAATTTTCTTTAGATAGGAGGAATAATAATACCAATCTCAGAGATTTTGGTGAGGATGAAATGAGGTAACACAAAGTGCTTCAGACAGGGTATCATATTTAGTGCCTGTCAATATTGTTATTACCTCTCCCCAAGCATACTGAACACCAACTATCTATCTCCCATGTCTCACCATATTAACCTGAAAACAAGCTTCCCTGCAGGCCTGATCTACTCAGCCCCCTTTCTGCCTGCAGAATACCCTCTAGTACCTCTTAGTGGACTTCCTTCCCCCTCCCTGTCCTACTCTCTACTCCTCATCACAGAATCTGATTTTGCACACTGAAGGGCCTGCCTCACATTGTCCACCTACAGCCAGGTGTGTTCCACATCCAGGTGGGTCAGTCCAGACTTTCCCACATTCTCCACCACCACCTCAGCCCAGGGTCTGATGGAAGTGAAGATAAAACTGATGCGTAAGAGTTACAGGAGTGGACAGTTTCTTTATCATTACTGCATTTCTCTTTTGTTGGAAAGACCAATCCTTTAAATGTTTCATGACTTTTACCCTTATTTATTTCTCTTTATTCTAAAACTAGTAGCTACCACGATGAACAAGATAGACACAGTACCTGCCTTCAATTTGTGTATGCTTTAGTAAGAGAATACTATACTGGACAGTATATTATACATTTGACATTCCAAGTCTCAAAATACCCAGTTTTAACTTTGTACTTTACATGATTCTTCCACTTGGGCAAGTTGCTTAAACCATCTGCACGTCATTTTCTTCATCTGAAAAATGGGAATAATGCTAGCCTCCACCTATGGCTTTGCAAGCAGCCTCAGCTCTCCCCATTGGCTGGTCTCCTTAATGTAGTACACAAATGGTACAGCCATAGGAAGATCCCTGAATTAGATAATTCACTTTAAATACTTAAAAAGTAACACTGAAAGCCTGGCACATTGTAAATTTCTAGCAATAACATTATTAATTGTAATAGTGGAATGAGACTAATGAGAACACATTGGGAAGACAGATTAATATCATTCAGAGCCTTATATATTTTGCAGCAGCTTTGTCTCATTAGAAACATGTTTTCAGTCGATATTAAATGTAAGAAAACAGCTTTCTTCTTATCACCAGCTCATTCTTCAGAAGCCACTGAATCATGTGAGATGTCTCTTTCATTTTTGACTCCTGCTTCAGCACTCCTTCTAAAAAGATAATAAATGAGCATGTTACATTTGCTGCTGCAGTTAACTACTGTCTGTGAGATGCAGCAAGAGATTATCTGAGAGCATGTGCGTAAATGATAGATTGCCTCGAGCCTATTTATACATGCAGCAGTAATGAGGAAAAGTTGAAGGAGGCATGAAGGATGGGAGGGAGGGAAGGAGAGAGATGATGCCAGAATGTGCAGAGTGTAGACAGAGGAAGAGAGTCAAAGAAGGAAAAATAAAGGGAGGTGAACAGCAGGACTAGAAACATGTAAGCAGAGATGGTGGGAGGGGGCATCAGTAGGTAAAAGGAAAGAAGGGAACAGAGGGAGAAAACTCATTAGCAACCAACAGAAAAAGCAGAATTTTGAGAAAACAAAATGCATCGGGCAGATTGTGAAGAAAGTAGAATGAAAGAAATGAAAACAGGAATCAAGGTGAATAGAATCCAATGCCAAAGTGGGAAACATACATTATTAGATGATGTCGATTTTATGTAAACAAGGGAGCAAAGGTTTTGTCTGATAGAAATTTCTGAACTCCTTTGAAGTCACTACCATAAGCATTCCACAGGCATTCTATTCCTTCTTTGCATTGTATTTAAAATGGGCACACTAGGGAAAATTACAGAGTGTCTTTATCATAAGTTGAACTCCTAAGCTATCACATTTCAAATACTGAAACACTATAATGTAATATTAAAGGAAATTATAGTATGAATAGAGACAAAACTGAAGTTATTCTGTTAATAAGACTATTTCCATCATCTTTCCTTAGGATGCTTTATCCATAGTGGCATGTTGGGCTTATAACATCCCTTTAGGAGAAATTGATGGGCATAGCATGGTTTTTATTTCACCAAACATGGTTAAAGGACTAATAAGATAATTCACAAATTAGTCACATAACTAGGGACATCATCCAAGTTTCTTGTTCCATTTGTACAATGATTGCCCACTCTGTTCATCCTACAGAAACAAATGAACCAGGGATTAAACACACCCAGGTGGGAGTCTGGACTCCCTGATGTTATAACTTTATAAACTGGAGCAACTCTGATGTTCTTTGTTAGGTTTTTATTTCTATAAAATGGAGATACTGCCACTTTTTTCCCCCAGGATTATTATAACTATTAGGGATAAAATATATAAAGTATTTGAAACAGGTAGATAGTCGACACATTGTAGCAATTATCATTTTCATGCAACAGCAAATAGTCATACATATCTTTACAGTAAAAAAGAAGTATTAATATCATTGTATTCATCAAAAAGGTGGGGGAGACAGCAAGATTAAATTAGAGCAGGAAAGGAAAATAACGGAAAAGCTTGCTAGAGTGGTTGTATCCTATGGTAAAATGGAAATGTATTCCTGTATTGCCTCTGAGTCAGTGTACCTCAGTGAAAACAAGTACAGAAATGAAATAAATTCAACTGCAGCCTCATGAAGTACTATTAAAATGGAGGTTTGGCGTCCCTCAGAAAATGTCTTCATCTGTACCTGATGGTTGAGGTAACGAATTAAGGGGGATCCAGACTGTAAAAAGAAGAGTCTCGAAGTTTGAAGCCTGATTTTTTGACATTCGAAAACCCAAGAATCAGCAGCGGTCATTCTCCCTCAGACTTCATCACTCAAACTTAAAGCCTTTCTGGAGCCCAAGGACACAGAGACCTCTAAGCTGTGTAACCAGGACATTGGACAAATGTGGTTCGTAAGATCAGGTCCTAAAGCAATATTATTTTGTTTTTCACTGTTCCTTTAAATTATTCAATGGGATCCAGTTCTTCCCCTACCCCAGGATGAATATTTGGGTGAGGCCATAACTTTTCTGTTCATCCTTAAGAAATACAAACAGTCTTAATTTGCTAATTTGTAAGTCCAACTCCATGTCATAGTCAAAACTCAGAGTGTGATTTACAGTTAACGCATTTTCTCTCTCCCAGCTTCTGTGTGCTGCAGTTGATGATGGGAGGTGTGTCTGGCTCCTTCTCTCTCCCTCACATAAGGTTTCTCCTTCTCCTCCCACAGCTGATGAATTGTAGGTTCTGACCTCTGCAAGGTTAGAGTTTAGGGAAGCACTGGAAAGTCCTTACTTGTCTGACACTGTAATGAGCTGGTGTCACACTCTCTGATCTTCGCAGATGTTTCAACCTGGCACTTTCTCTTCATATGCACTTTGGTAGGATCTTCTGAGACACCCATTGCTTGTGCTGTCTCACTTGCAGTTCCTCCACATGGGGGAAATGACACCCTAGCTATTACAGTGGATCAGTTTGATGAGAGGGAATTGCATTGTGGCGTTTTACGTGTTGTTTTATTTTTGTGGATAGCAGAATAGTTGTGTGTACCATTGCCATCTCAGTTAACAATGTAAAAAGCACAAAAATAAGTCAAGTAAATGAAAAAAATCAAGATAAATGAATCTGAACAGAGATACTACTGCTTGGAGTTAGTTCAGTGAAGAACTTATCACATATTCTGATTTACAAGAGGCTCTGATGATAATGGCACATTGCCAGTCCTCTACTCTCCCCTTTCTTTGGTGAAATGGCTCACCTTTCCATGAACTCTGTTTAAAGAGACACTCCAGAGGAGTCTGTACTCTGGAGACATCAAGGAAAAGGAGACGAAAAGGAGAGCAAGATCTAGAAAAGTATTGTTTTGAGGCGGAAAGTTTGTGAAGAAAGGAATGGCCATTTGAAAATGAAAGTTTACTCATTTATATTTTAGAAAAACAAATGATATTAAATAACTACAACAAAAGAGGAAAGGGAGTGACACATAGGTCATTTATTTTAAAAATCTTTTCAGGCCGGGTGCGGTGGCTCAAGCCTGTAATCCCAGCACTTTGGGAGGCCGAGGCGGGCGGATCACGAGGACAGGAGATCGTGACCACGGTGAAACCCCGTCTCTACTAAAAATACAAAAAATTATCTGGGCGCAGTGGCCGGCACCTGTAGTCCCAGCTGTTCAGGAGGCTAAGGCAGGAGAATGGCGTGAACCCGGGAGGCGGAGCTGCAGTGAGCCAAGATTGCACCACTGCACTCCAGGCTGGGCAACGGAGCGAGACTCCGTCTCAAAAAAATAATAAAAAAAATCCTTTCAAACTACTGTTATTTTGCAACTAAAAATTATAGAACATTATGTATCAAACTCTAAATTCTCATCAGGGCTGAGCCACATGAAACTCCCATTTTATAGATAAAAATGTTCAAATATTGTCAGTATCATATGGCTTAGAATCTTAACCTCATTTATCACAACTACTGAATTCTTTCTTGTAGTCTAGAAATTTAAGAACTTAAATTAGGTACTTTAAGAATCCCATGCCGGGCGCAATGGCTCACACCTGTAATCCCAGCACTTTGTGAGGCCGAGGCGGGTGGATCACGAGGTCAGGAGATTGAGACCATCCTGTCTAACATGGTGAAACCTCATCTCCACTAAAAATACAAAAATTTTAGCCGAGCGTGGTGGTGGGCGCCTGTAGTCCCAGCTACTCGGGAGGCTGAGGCAGGAGAATGGCATGAACCCGGGAGGCGGAGCTTGCAGTGAGCCAAGATCGCACCACTGCACTCCAGCCTGGGTAACAGAGTAAGACTCTGTCTCAAAAAAAAAAAAAAAAAAAAAAAAAATTTCATGAAGATCCTAAGCTTGAGATGAAGGTAGTGCCTTTCTTCTCTCTTCATCCCCTGTAACACCCAGCCCACAACAGTTGCTGAGAGAATACTTATTGACTTCTATCACAAGCTCAGAGTAATTTTGAACTTGCACCGTCATTATTAGCCACAAACGTTGCAGAATTAGATTCTTATCATTGAGCTTTCCCTTAATACCCAAAGTGGAGGACACAAGAAGTTTTAAAATCTTACATATACTCGATGACTATTAAAAAAAAAAACTTTACTCTTTTTTCCCGTCTAAATTGCTCAGGGAACAGACAGAGGGAAGAATGGTGGGGAGGTAATTCTCACGGGGCAAAGAGGCTCAGCTCTGGAGGGAAGAGGTAGAAGCCAGCCTCCAGCCCCAGGCACCTACCAAAGCCAGGGAGCCGGTTAACATGAGATCTGCTTGACTGAGACGTCACAGGGGGACAGGTGCAAAAACAGAATATGTAAAGGAATTGTATGCTAATTCTGTCCTCTCAGTGTCTTCGAAGAAATTATTTCTTGGCGATTTGTTCAGCACTTAAAAAAAAATGTCCATATACCCGCACCTCACCAATCTACCCATTCTCTTTGGTGTTTTTCTTATCTGATTGGAAATTTCCTAGTACATGTAGGGCTTTGTTCTAAGAATAGGTGAACACAGCTGGAATTGCAAAGTGTCATCTGTTGCATATTTGGAGAGACTTTCAAAAAAACTTGACCTTAACCTGCTAACTTCGACCCAGAATTCCAGACAGATATTTGGACCTTCTAAAATCATAAACATTTGATATTTATATTCCTGGACTAATCTTTTAAGCAAAAAATTTGCATCTGGCCTTTTGCAATCTTCCAAAGGAAGTTTTTCAGATATGTCTGGGGGTGTGATTTCTTAATAGAATAAAACTGCCATGGTTTTATAATATGCTGCTATATGGTGCTAGAAACCTCTCCAAAACACCCTCAAATTTATCAACACCAAAATCCCCAAAGATACAAAGATGATATTAGCATTTTATTATAAATGCATTTGGGATCCTCAATAACTTGAGAGGCTTCTATTTTAGCATTAGAATGAAACATAATGCTAATTAATAAATAAGGAGCTAAGCATGGTGCCAAATGAAATAAATATTTACTGGAAATAACCAAAATGACTTCACTGCAGCAGAAAGGTCCTAAAACTGTACTCAGAAGAATGCTGGCTGTTTCTGTGTTTTCACTAACACATGTTGAATACCATGTCCCACTCTTCATACCTGGGAGGGAGCAGGGCAAGGATGACCCTTACTGCGAAGGAGCAGTCACACAGTCAAACAGTATTAAATAAGTATTTTATGATCAATACCCTTAAAACCCCAAGAGAAATTTTGAAACTTAAATTGTCTGAAGCTTAGCTGTACAGCTCCCAATTAAATGAGCGAACTGTGTTTTTAAATACCCATGTCCTACTCAAAATTCCCCATAGCTTTTCTTTTAAAAGCTATAAAATGTGTTACTGGTGACAGAATTCAGCTTAATAAGTTTCAGTAGGTTTTGATAGTTCATTCACACTTTAGCTTATAAAAAGTGTAGGCAAGTAAGCAAAATCATTTTTCCTGTCTCCTGCATTATTGGAAAAGGTACAGAATCCAGCTGCATTTCATTAAAGTTGTTTTGGAAAGTTGAAGACAGCCCATGAGGAAAAGAGGACTCAAAATTAAATACTTGGAACCTGAGGTTAAACATTGCACATGGCTTTATGTGCCTCTCTCCCCTTATATTTGGATGACAAATGACTTCAGGCCTCTGCTGACCTAAGGATTTGTCGTTGATGATTCAACAAGAAGAACTACTTAGACTTGTTTAGGATTCATGGTGAACAGGCAGTTTCCCATTCATTCTATTACATAATGGTCACTCTTAGGTCACATATACACCAAAGGGGCCCTGGCTTCAGAGGAACTTAAACCTTTGTAAGCTCTTTTATGAGTCTAGTCCTATTGGAAAGCATTTGATTCCACTGTCAGTCACCTTGTGACTCTTTTGTTTCCCTGATAAATAATTAAAAGTGGGTTGGATCCTCATAGCAGTGTTGATAGAACACCCTTGACAATGATGGCTTTGTGGCACAGTGTTGAGGTCTTTATTTTATAGAGCAGCAGAAAAAGTTCCTATTAAAGACAACACTCAAATTCTTCACCTTGTTATGTCAGTGATTTTAATATTGTAAATGTTCTTCAACTTCAACCCTTTTGTTTCACTATGAATATATCCAATATAGCCTCCAGAGTTTTACAAAAGGTGCCCTTGGAGTAACTCACCCACTGGGGTCATATTTACCACCCTAGTGGCTTCCTGTTTGGGAACCTGGCAGGGGCAATGAGTAGGCTTGAGATGCTTTTTGAACAATCCACCATTCTCTTACATTCTCCTTCATGTACACAGGTACTCCAACTGCTTTGCAGAGAAGTGGTAAACTAATAACCGTATTTACTCAGTCAAAAACTATGTGGGAGTCAATATTTGGGGTGAGGCTTTCTCTTCGGAAAAGAAATGTTCGGCAAAACAGCCTAAATTCTCCAGGATAGAAGAGATTGATGGAGCATCTATCTTAATAAGGGTGTAGGCAAGGATACTAGGTTAACTCCTAAAACAAATATAAATGTTTCTTTTCCATATTCCAGGTAATGAAACCAACACGAGAAAGGAGAGGGTTTGTCACTCTAGTTCCTCTCGATTCTTTCCAGCAGAGGGCACCATTTTCATTATCTAGATGGGTTTCAAAGTTTTAGACATGGGAATTGTTAGGTTCTATAAATTAGAATAGGCAAATTACTGAAGAGGCCCTGGAAACTGAGCTCTCAGCTCCTGGAACTGGGAACAGACCACTTTATTCTGTAGATAAAGAAAAATAGCACTTGTCTAGAAAATGTAGGCTGTTCAAGCAGTTTATTTATTTATTTATTTATTTAAGTATATTGTAAGACCCACTACAACAAGCAGCTTAATTTAGATCTTGGTATTTGAGATAAATCCCCACTAAACTAAGGTAAATACATCTCCTTTGAACATTTGTGCATACATATATACACACGCAATTACAGCTTTTAAATTATTTTGACTGCTTTAAAATGTGGCTTTCCTTCTCTTGGAAACACTTAACACAAGAGTCATAAATATCACCACAATTCTCTGCTGTACTGTGATTTTTAGTTGTATCCGTCCTTAAAATCTTATTCTATGGGTGTTGGAAATGACAAATATATACATTGAACGCTGAATTTGGTTTTATCAGATCTGGTACTCTCATGTGGCTAGGCAAAGAGTTATCGTGCCCCTCTCTTTATTTATGCACTTTGTAGATTATGTTATCTGGCAAGCATCCAGGTCTATTGTGAAGGCACTGAAACAATACCTTGTATAAGTTGAACCATAACACTGTCAAAAGCCAGCACAACAAACCAAGGGACCAAGTAGTTCACATTGGAACTCAATAGAAATAACCTCTCTGAGAGGTTAGAGAATCATGATTGTAAATAATGCCCACTGGAAATCCATGAGAATGGATTTTCTGAAAATATTTACTGCTCCAGGTGGATTATTATTTTGGCTACTTATGGCATGTACATCTCCCAAAATAAATTGGGATGAAGTATAGATAAAGTAAAGGTTTTTATTTCTTCCCGAGTGGATTGCTACATGTGCAAACTTAAAAGGTCTGCTGAGTAATTATGGACACTAGAGAGCAGTAGAGGAGTGTCTGAGCACATAGCTGGCCGAAAATCAACATGCTTCAAAACAGTATCAGGCATATTCTCTTAAGGTGATATTCAGTTTCCACTGACAGTGGAAGACAATTTGAACTATCTTATAAATGAATCAATTTTTAGAGATTAGATAAATAACATCCAAACAATAAGCTATCAATAGGAATGCTAGTATTTATACCGATAAGCAGTTTATTATAAGTCAAAACTGCTTACTTTGGAGTAGAAAAATTTGGTAACAAATTCTGCATAAGATTTAGGTCATCAGTAATAGCTGTAATTCAAAGCAGATCTCTGACTACTTATGTAGAAGAGTCATCAAAATCAGTGTTATTTCAATGAATGCCTATTTATACCCAACATTCAAGACATCTGCATCAATTTACCAATAAATGTGTCTACCATTCATTATGCAGTCAAACTAGCCCTTGTACAAACTACATCACAATTCTGATCTGTTTCCCCTTGGCCATAGTAACTGTACTCGGGTGATGGAGAGAGTTAACAGTGAAAATAACCACCACCATTATGCTTATGCTGTGACAGACACCATGCAGTGCAGCCTCCATTGTATGGCTTCCACTTCTAGCCTCCCATAACCACATGTCCAAAGTCAGAATCTTGGTTCCTTGTTCTTATATCTTTCCAGCTTATAAACAGTACCATTATCCACCCACACCAGAAACATAAGAGTCATCCTTGATCCATTCCTCTTCCGTACTGTCCGTAAGTCCTCTTGATTCTAATTCTAAAATACAACCCAAATCCATTTCCTTCTTTCCAGTTCCACTGTCACATTCTCACCTGGGCCTCCATCATCACATGTCTGCACACTGTAAGAACCTCCAGCTGGTCTTTCTCCTCCCAACAGTAGTAGTGTATTTATATTTCATAACACAGACCAGATCCTAGCATTTCCCTGCATGACATCCTTCAACTGCTGCCCATTCATCTTGAAATATAATGTAAACCCCTGGTAGTGGCTCTCTAAGCCCTGACCGTCTCTCCTGGCTCACCCTGTACCCCTTCCAAATTCTTTTTGACTCGGGGCCTTCCTGTGTGGTGTTGCCCCTGCCTGAAGGCTATGTGATTTCAGGAAGTCACTTAACCTTCTGGGCCTTGATTTTCTCCTCTAAAATAAGGACCTTGGTCCTTTCTAGCAATGACCTTCCTGTTTTCTTAGAAAAAAAAATAGCAGTTCTCTTGAATTTATCTTCTAATAACCCTCTACTCAGCACTGACCCTGACATAATATGAGAGGTTAGCCACAGGCCCATTGGAAAATATTTTCCAAGTATAGTATAGAACTATAAAATGCTTTGAAACTGAGACATACATGTTAACCAGCAATGTTTTCAATTAATAGAGGGATGTGTATACCCTGTGAGAATGCTTAAAGCCTAAAATTAAAGCAGGGCAGGAGACTTCATCTTTCTTAGAAAGCAAATTTACTGTTCTCTCACTAGTTTCTATCTGAATGTACCAGCTCCATGTGAGTTTGTATGTTCATTGGCATTCTAACCATCCTTTATTATAAGTGCATTTTCAAGGTTTATACTCTTCTCATCAGCAGCACACTCTTGTCAAGTTTTTAATTTCAGATTGTCAGATATCCAAACTAGAATTGTTCCATTGCCTATAGCAGATAATAAATAATTAGATGCTCTTAAATCAGTGGACCACAGAAAATGAAGGTGAATTTTTAAAATTCAGTTTATTTATAAACTGAGCCAACCCCATGCCAGTTCAATCCAGTTCTGTGCATTTTGCTGAGTGTCTTCCAGATGCCAGGCACTACACCAATATAGGCTATGTAATAAGCAAATGCTGGGCCCAGCTCTCTAAGAACTCACAGTCCAGCAGAAAGATCTATATGCAAAAATATCATGTCAGAAACCTGGTGAAGTAATAGAAGAAGGCGCTGTGTGCTTTGGGGTAACAAAGTGCTTCTGTCACCATGGAGGGATCAGACAAAGTGTCATGAGTAAATAATATTTACCTGTCAAAGAAGAAAACAGTGTCCCAGGAAGAGGATTCAGGTATGCAGAGAAACCAGAAGTGCATCAGCAGTGTCCTTTGGGGAAACAACTGAAATACAAAAGTGTCTGTGGCCAGAGACAAAGCTGGAAAGAGACGCAGGCACCAAGTCATGAAGGACTTTGTATGTCTCGTATTCTCTCCAAAAAATTTGAGCTGTATCCTGAAATACTAATAACAACAACATGAGCTAACTTGGGGGCCTCACTAAAACCACTTTACATGATCTAACTCATATAATGCTCAACAGCTGATGAAGTTTCAGCCCAGGTAAGCCACTGTTTGAGTCATGCTCTGAACTACGGTTATTCCACCTCCAAGTGAAAAGGAGCCATAGAAATTGTATGATCTTGGGCAAATTACTCAACACTGAACCTCCTTTCATCATCTGTAAACCAGGAATAATCATAGTGCCTGCCTCATAGAATTGCTGTAAGAACTAAACAAATTAACAAATGTAAAATGCTTGGTTAGCATTGTGCATGGCACGTGGCATGTAACTGCCATTATTGTTATCATCTTCAACATTATCATTTCCATTAATTTTTTAGATTTTAAGAAATGGAACACCATTACCATGTTTGCATTAAAAGATGACTAAGAGGGCAAATGAAGGAAGGCAGGTGGCAAGGCCATTATATTGCCAACCCCAAGGGGCACTTTGTAGTCAGTGTAAATGACACAGTGCCCCCTTGGACCTGTGCTGTGCAATGGCTCTGAGCAGAACAAGACAGGAGGTAATCCAGAGGTGACGAGAACCTAAATGAGGGGAACAGAAAGAAACAGTGGTGACAGATATTGGGGAACAAGAGATCTCATGGGTAAGGACAATAAAGAGGGACTTGATTAACTGCTAGGTTTCTGGCCTGGGTAGGTGTGCAGAGGGGAAATAAGAGGGGTGGGGAATCAACTCGGATTATTTTATGTCTCTGGATATGTGTCTCTAACTGCTTTCCAAAGGGAAAATAAACATGATTTCAGATTAGTGATTTTGTTCTATTAAGTGTGTTTCATCCTTTTATGAGTGTAAATAATTGGGATTTACTGAGTTAATCCCAATTAACTCAAACTGTGTTCCTAATAACATAGCCCAATGCAGTTCAGTGCCAGGATAAATGTCAGAATCCTATGTTGATTTTGTGTTATTGCAGTCTTCTGTTTGGCAAGACTGACCTTGTTATTTCTGAATTAATGATTTCAATCACCCAAGACACCTTTTCAGTGAAATACGGTACATAAAAATGGAGTCTCCTAATAGTTGTGAAAAAGCACTTCATTTTATTAATATATATATATTTGAAATACTCATCACAGGGCATGTAAGTGTGAACTTTTAATGACACAGAAGAAAAAATATTTGTATATGGATCTTTTTGTAAAGACAAGCTCAGAGCACCCTCAAATAGAAGAGACAGAAAAGAGTGTGGGTTGTGTCATTGCATCAGCCCCTAGAAAACCTACACGGCTGGTGTATTATTCACACCCATCTGTAGAGGTCTCTTAGGAGTCTTGGGAGTCCCTTGGGAAAAGCCTCCCGGGAACAGGCAGTTAGAGTATGGCAGGATCATTTTCTTAGCCTGCTTTGGGTCCAATTATGTATTTTCTATTTTATCTTGCCCTTAACTACTCCCCCCCCAAAAAAAGGCCTGGTGTGTTGGCTCATGCTTGTAATCCCAACACCTTGGGAGGCTGAAGAGAGAGGGTCACTTGAAGCCAGGAGTTCAAGACCCCTGGACAAGATAGCAAGACCCCATCTCTACAAAACAACAATAACAAACCCAGTCCAACAGGTTACACTGGCTAAACACATTTTTCTTAGGGATTTAATTTTTTTCCCTGCTTTACCTTATGTGTGATACTTATCAAATATGCCACATTTCTAGTATTGCTTCACTCTTAGGGGGCCAGAGTTGTGAATGCCTTGATTCTATATTCTGGGGCTTGCTCTGTAAAGCATACATTTTACCTAAGATCAATGTCACAGGTAAGTTTATCTACTGTTCCTTTCTTTTTTTTTCTTCATTTTTTTAAAGCAAAACATGCCTCTTTATTTTTCCAAAACAACTAATCACAATGAACATCCAATATTTAGGAAATCAATCTAAAAACAAACCTTAAGGAAATAAACCATCTGTATTATTTTATAATAACAGTAATAACTACTATTTGCTGAGTCCTAATCATTGCCAAGTGCTGCATACTTCACATGTATTACTGAAATGTAATAGTCACAACAACCCTGAAAGATACATTACTTCAATTTTATAGATGAGGAGGTTGGGCTAAGATATACATAATTCAGGCCTTACTAGCAGATGCTAATTAAAATTCTTGTTGGAAATGCCTAGGGGGTCATCAGAGAGTAGCATCAAACACTGGAAGAACAGGGCCAGCATCCTGCAGAATTCTGTTTAGACCTGTGAGCACAGTCCCTTGCTCTGGGGGTGACTTTCTGTGTTCACAGCTTCTCTGTTGGGCCTGCTGTCCTCCAAGCTCCAGATTCTGTATCTTCCTCACTTATGATGAGTGTTTGCTTACCTGCTGCCCTCTCCACAATTCTCCTTTCATTCCATGCTTCACCCTCTCCACAAGTAATTATCAAGCACTTTCTACATGCCAGCAACTGCTCCAAGGACTGGAGATACAGCAGTGAACAAAACAGTCTATTTTGTTTAAATCTCTGTTCTGTGGAGCTGTTGGGCACAGACAGAAAATAAACAAGTAATAAAATCACCCTGAATCTTACCCTTTCAATCTCATACTTGACTCCAGGCTTCTAACCAAACACATGTCAAAAACGTGGATGGGCTCTTTCTCATCTGCCGTAGACGAAGTCTGTGGCATAGATGAAGTCTCTTCATCCTTCTTAGGCTGTAAGAATTCATTGAAAGAAGAGCCCTGGCCTCTGTGTTCCTTACTCATATACCTGAAAAATGAGCAAGGCTGTAGGAACTGCTAGCTCCTCTGTAACAATTTTCCTCTTTATTATATGTTCATATTCCCGATAACTAGAGCATGAGAGAATCTAGCCAGCCATTCAGTCTTTGTTCCTGAATACTGTCTGCCACAGATACTTCCATTTTTAACTGAATAGAATAATCTAGAAGGAAACGTAATACCCTCTTTTTTAGTCATTCCTTGCCAGATGCCTGTATCTTTCTTCTGGCCTATAGTCTGACCCCTTGAGCTCAGAGGATCCCAAGGGGCTACTGTAGCCAGTCTCTGATAATACTGTTTTGTCCCTCTTCCCATGAAGTTCTTGCCTACAGGAAAGGAGTATGACTGCCACCCCTGACCCCCTCGATCTTAGAGTGGAATGAGGTAGAACCTTAATATTCTTAGAAAGGATGTCCTAAGCTCTTAGCAATTTTTCAGATTTAGAAATGGTGCTGTAACACATAATTTCTCCCATAAAGTGCAGTCAAGTGTAAGTGACCTCTTCAGAACCTTAATGATTCTATATTAAACAAAAACAATTGAATTTCTTATAACAATCATCAGTTATATACAACTTCTTAATATTCTCTCCACCTCCAGTGACAGTACAAGGAGTCAACTCTCCCGTGGGAGCAATTGTTCAAAGTAGAATTTGCCACCTCAAGGAAGTTAGAGTGATACGGGTAACAATAATAACAGGAATATGAGCTGGCCCGACACAGAGCTCACTATGTGTGAGGCTCCATGCTGACAGCTTTACATGTATGACTCTTTAAATCCTCCAACAACCTTACAAAGGAAGTGCTATTATTGTCCTCCTTTTTCAGATGAGAAAACTGAAGTAGAGAGAGGTAAAATAACTTGCCTAACATTATCCAGCTAGTAAATGGTGGAACCAGGACTCCTATCAAGGCTGCCTGTCCTCAGAGCCAATGCCAAAATCTCAACTCTGTCATCCTTCTCAATATGAGTGAATAAAAAAGCTGTGATGAGGTGTGCTGGTGAGGGCTTACTCACCTTTGAATGGGGCTGCCACATCTGTTATCCACAGTGGAGCATTCAAATCAATGCCTCAGTGAAGTGGCAGATTGTCCCATGTCATAGGTGTTTGGGTCACTGGGAACATCCGCTCCTTCAGTGTCAGGGTCGGCTGGCATTCTGACTTCATCAAGCCTACCTGTGGCTATAGTTCATCCAGCCTAGTATTTCTAGTTTGGGCTGCTGCTCCCCTTCCTCTCCACCAGAATTTTTACTATTTCAGGAGGAGGTGAATCCCTGTGAGGTAGATTTCTGATTTTGGAGATGATACTTGTGATTAAAGAGAAAGCTTGGTAGGAGGAGAGCCAGAATTTTCCATGACTTTAAAAGAGGAAATAATTTTCTGCTTCACTCTGGAAGACAAGGGAAATGCCTCCCCTAACAATTCCCTTTATCAAAGTAACATTTCACCTGCCAGGTAGGTATTACTTCATTTGAATACAATAGCAGCCTTCAGCAGCAGTAGCCAAAATTTACTCCTATCGCTTTCTTTTCACAAAGCCTTCAAATCTGTACACGAATAGAATCTTAGAAACAACCAATTTTTTTTATATACTTATATATAGTTTTAGGGTACATGTACACAACATGCAGGTTAGTTACATATGTATACATGTGCCATGTTGGTGTGCTGCCCCCATTAACTCGTCATTTAACATTAGGTATATCTCCTAATGCTATCCCTCCCACCTCTCCCCACCCCACAACAGGCCCCAGTGTGTGATGTTCCCCTTCCTGTGTCCATGTGTTCTCATTGTTCAATTCCCACCTATGAGTGAGAACATGTGGTGTTTGGTTTTTTGTCCTTGCGATAGTTTGCTGAGAATGATGGTTTCCAGCTTCATCCATGTCCCTACAAAGAACATGAACTCATCCTTTTTTATGGCTGCGTAGTATTCCATGGTGTATATGTGCCACATTTTCTTAATCCAGTCTATCATTGTTGGACATTTGGGTTGGTTCCAAGTCTTTGCTGTTGTGAGTAGTGCCACAATAAACATTCGTGTGCATGTGTCTTTATAGCAGCATGATTTATAATCCTTTGGGTATATACCCAGTAATGGGATGGCTGGGTCAAATGGTATTTCTACTTCTGGATCCCTGAGGAATCGCCACACCGACTTCCACAATGGTTGAACTAGTTTACCGTCCCACCAACAGTGTGTAAAAGTGTTCCTATTTCTCCACATCCTCTCTAGCACCTGTTGTTTCCTGACTTTTTAATGATCACCATTCTAACTGGTGTGAGATGGTATCTCATTGTGGTTTTGATTTGCATTTCTCTGATGGTCAGTGATGATGAGCATTTTTTCATGTGTCTGTTGGCTACATAAATGTCTTCTTTTGAGAAGCGTCTGTTCATATCCTTCACCTACTTTTTGATGGGGTTGTTTGTTTTTTTCTTGTAAATTTGTTTGAGTTCATTGTAGATTCTGGATATTAGCCCTTGGTCAGATGAGTAGATTGCAAAAATTTTCTCCCATTCTGTAGGTTGCCTGTTCACTCTGATGGTAGTTTCTTTTGCTGTGCAGAAGCTCTTTAGTTTAATAAGATCCCATTTGTCAATTTTGGCTTTTGTTGCCATTGCTTTTTGTGTTTTAGACATGAAGTCCTTGCCCATGCCTATGTCCTGAATGGTATTGCCTAGGTTTTCTTCTAGGGTTTTTATGGTTTTAGGTCTAACATTTAAGTCTTTAATCCATCTTGAATTAATTTTTGTATAAGGTGTAAGGAAGGGATCCAGTTTCACTTTCTACATATGGCTAGCCAGTTTTCCCAGCACCGTTTATTAAATAGGGAATCATTTCCCCATTTCTTGTTTTTGTCAGGTTTGTCAAAGATCAGATAGTTGCAGATATGCAGCATTATTTCTGAGGGCTCTGTTCTGTTCCATTGGTCTATATCTCTGTTTTGGTACCAGTACCGTGCTGTTTTGGTGACTGTAGCCTTGTAGTATAGTTTGAAGTCAGGTAGTATGATGCCTCCAGCTTTGTTCTTTTGGCTTAGGATTGACTTGGCAATGTGGGCTCTTTTTTGGTTCCATATGAACTTTAAAGTAGTTTTTTCCAATTCTGTGAAGAAAGTCATTGGTAGCTTGATGGGGATGACATTGAATCCATAAATTACCTTGGGCAGTATGGCCATTTTCATGATATTGATTCTTCCTACCCATGAGCATGGACTGTTCTTCCATTTGTTTGTATCCTCTTTTATTTCATTGAGCAGTGGTTTGTAGTTCTCCTTGAAGAGGTCCTTCACGTCCCTTGTAAGTTGGATTCCTAGGTATTTTATTCTCTTTGAAGCAATTGTGAATGGGAGTTCACTCATGATTTGGCTCTCTGTTTGTGTTATTGGTGTATAAGAATGCTTGTGATTTTTGCACATTGATTTTGTATCCTGAGACTTTGCTGAAGTTGCTTATCAGCTGAAGGAGATTTTGGGCTGAGACGATGGGGTTTTCTAGATATACAATCATGTCATCTGCAAACAGGGACAATTTGACTTCCTCTTTTCCTAATTGAATGCCCTTTATTTCCTTCTCCTTCCTGATTGCCCTGGCCAGAACTTCCAACACTATGTTGAATAGGAGTGGTGAGAGAGGGCATCCCTGTCTTGTGCCAGTTTTCAAAGGGAATGCTTCCAGTTTTTGCCCATTCAGTATGATATTGGCTGTGGGTTTGTCACAGATAGCTCTTACTATTTTGAGATACATCCCATCAATACCTAATTTATTGAGAGTTTTTAGCATGAAGGGTGGTTGAATTTTGTCAAAGGACTTTTCTGCATCTATTGAGATAATCATGTGGTTTTTGTTGTTGGTTCTGTTTATATGCTGGATTACATTTATTGATTTGCCTATGATGAAGCAGCCTTGCATCCAATGGATGAAGCCCACTTGATCATGGTGGATAAGCTTTTTGATGTGCTGCTGGATTCGGTTTGCCAGTATTTTATTGGGGATTTTTGCATCGATGTTCATCAGGGATATTGGTCTAAAATTCTCTTTTTTTGTTGTGTCCCTGCCAGGCTTTGGTATCAGGATGATTCTGGCCTCATAAAATGAGTTAGGGAGGATTCCCTCTTTTTCTGTTGATTGGAATAGTTTCAGAAGGAATGGTACCAGCTCCTCCTTGTACCTCTGGTAGAATTCGACTGTGAATCCATCTGGTCCTGGACTTTTTTTGGTTGGTAAGCTATTAATTATTGCCTCAACTTCAGAGCCTGTTATTGGTCTATTCAGAGATTCAACTTCTTCCTGGTTTAGTCTTGGGAGGGTGTATGTGTCGAGGAATTTATCCATTTCTCCTAGATTTTCTAGTTTATTTGCATAGAGTTGTTTATAGTATTCTCTGATGGTAGTTTGTATTTCTATGGGATCGGTAGTGATATCCCCTTTATCATTTTTTATTGTGTCTATTTGATTCTTCTCTCTTTTCTTCTTTATTAGTCTTGCTAGCGGTCTATCAATTTTGTTGATCTTTTCAAAAAACCAGCTCCTGGATTCATTGATTTTTTTGAAGGGTTTTTTGTGTCTCTATTTCCTTCAGTTCTGCTCTGATCTTAGTTATTTCTTGCCTTCTGCTAGCTTTTGAATGTGTTTGCTCTTGCTTCTCTAGTTCTTTTAATTGTGATGTTAGGGTGTCAATTTTAGATCTTTCCTGCTTTCTCTTATGGGCATTTAGTGCTATAAATTTCCCTCTACACACTGCTTTGAATGTGTCCCAGAGATTCCGGTATGTTGTGTCTTTGTTCTCATTGGTTTCAAAGAACATCTTTATTTCTGCCTTCATTTCGTTATGTACCCAGTAGTCATTCAGGAGCAGGTTGTTCAGTTTCCATGTAGTTGAGCGGTTTTGGGTGAGTTTCTTAATCCTGAGTTCTAGTTTGATTGCACTGTGGTCTGAGAGACAGTTTGTTATAATTTCTGTTCTTTTACATTTGCTGAGGAGTGTTCTACTTCCAACTATGTGGTCAATTTTGGAATAGGTGTGGTGTGGTGCTGAAAAGAATGTATATTCTGTTGATTTGGGGTGGAGAGTTCTGTAGATGTCTATTAGGTCTGCTTGGTGCAGAGCTGAGTGCAATTCTTGGATATCCTTGTTAATTTTCTGTCTTGTTGATCTGTCTAATGTTGACAGTGGGGTGTTAAAGTCTCCCACTATTATTGTGTGGGAGTCTAAGTCTCTTTGTAGGTCTCTAAGTACTTGCTTTATGAATCTGGGTGCTCCTGTATTGGGTGCATATATATTTAGGATAGTTAGCTCTTCTTGTTGCATTGATCCCTTTACCATTATGTAATGGCCTTCTTTGTCTCTTTTGATCTTTGTTGCTTTAAAGTCTGTTGTTTCCGTGACTAGGATTGCAACCCTTGCCTTTTTTTGTTTTCCATTTGCTTGGTAGATCTTCCTCCATCCCTTTATTTTGAGCCTATGTGTGTCTCTGCACGTGAGATGGGTTTCCTGAATACAGCACACTGATGGGTCTTGACTCTTTGTCCGATTTGCCAGTCTGTGCCTTTTAATTGCAGCATTTAGCCCATTTGCATTTAAGGTTAGTATTGTTATATGTGAATTTGATCCTGTCATTATGATGTTAGCTGGTTATTTTGCTTGTTAATTGATGCAGTTTCTTCCTAGCCTCGATGGTCTTTACAATTTGGCATGTTTTTGCAGTGGCTGTTACTGGTTATTCCTTTCCATGTTCAGTGCTTCCTTCAGGAGCTCTTTTAGGGCAGGCCTGCTGGTGACAAAATCTCTCAGCATTTGCTTGTCTGTAAAGGATTTTATTTCTCCTTCACTTATGAAGCTTAGTTTGGCTGGATATGAAATTCTGGGTTGAAAATTCTTTTCTTTAAGAGTGTTGAATATTGGCCCCCACTCTCTTCTGGCTTGTAGAGTTTCTGCCGAGAGATCTGCTGTTAGTCTGATGGGCTTCCCTTTGTGGGTAACCTGACCTTTCTCTCTGGCTGCCCTGAACATTTTTTCCTTCATTTCAACTTTGGTGAATCTGACAATTATGTGTCTTGGAGTTGCTCTTCTCAAGGAGTATCTTTGTGGCGTTCTCTGTATTTCCTGAATCTGAATGTTGGCCTGCCTTCCTAGATTGGGGAAGTTCTCCTGGATAATATCCTGAAGAGTGTTTTCCAACTTGGTTCCATTCTCCCCGTCACTTTCAGGTACACCAGTCAGACGTAGATTTGGTCTTTTCACATTGTCCCATATTTCTTGGAGGCTTTGTTCATTTCTTTTTATTCTTTTTTCTCTAATCTTCTCTTCTTGCTTCATTTCATTCATTTCATCTTCCATCACTGATACCCTTTCTTCCAGTTGATCGAATCGGCTGCTGAGGCTTGTGCATTCGTCATGTAGTTCTCGTGCCATGGTTTTCAGCTCCATCAGGTCCTTTAAGGACTTCTCTGCATTGGTTATTCTAGTTAGCCATTCGTCTAATTTTTTTTCAAGGTTTTTACCTTCTTTGCCATGGGTTCAAACTTCCTCCTTTTGCTCAGAGTAGTTTGATCTTCTGAAGCCTTCTTCTCTCAGCTCGTCAAAGTCATTCTCCATCCAGCTTTGTTCCGTTGCTGGTGAGGAGCTGGGTTCCTTTGGAGGAGGAGAGGCGCTCTGATTTTTAGAGTTTCTGGTTTTTCTGCTCTAGTTTTTCCCCATCTCTGTGGATTTATCTACCTTTGGTCTTTGATGATAGTGACGTACAGATGGGTTTTTGGTGTGGATGTCCTTTCTGTTTGTTAGTTTTCCTTCTAACAGTCAGGACCCTCAGCTGTAGGTCTTTTGGAGTTTGCTGGAGTTCCACTCCAGACCCTGTTTGCCTTGGTATCACCAGCAGAGGCTGCAGAACAGCAAATATTGCAGAACGGCAAATGTTGCTGCCTGATCGTTCCTCTGGAAGTTTCATCTCAGAGGAGTACCCGGCCGTGTGAGGTGTCAGTCTGCCCCTACTGGGGGATGCCTCCCAGTTAGGCTACTCGGGGGTCAGGGACCCACTTGAGGAGGCAGTCTGTCCGTTCTCATATCTCCAGCTGCATGCTGGGAGAACCACTACTCTCTTCAAAGCTGTCAGACAGGGACATTTAAGTCTGCAGAGGACTCTGCTGCCTTTTGTTTGGCTACTCTCTGCCCCCAGGGGTGGAGTCTACAGAGGCAGGCAGGCCTCCTTGAGCTGCAGTGGGCTTTACCCAGTTCCAGCTTCCAGGCAGCTTTGTTTACCTACTCAAGCCTCAGCAATGGTGGGTGCCCCTCCCCGAGCCTCACTGCCACCTTGCAGTTTTATCTCAGGCTGCTGTGCTAGCAATGAGTGAGGCTCCGTGGGCATAGGACCCTCCGAGCCAGGCACAGGATATAATCTCCTGGTGTGCTGTTTGCTAAGACTGTTGGAAAAGTGCAGTATTAGGGTGGGAGTGACCCGATTTTCCAGGTGCTGTCTGTCACCCCTTTCTTTGACTAGGAAAGGGAATTCCCTGACCCCTTGCACTTCCCGGGTGAGGCGATGCCTCGCCCTGCTTTGGCTCACACTGGGTACGCTGCACCCACTGTCCGGCATCCACTTTCCGACACTCCCCAGTGAGATGAGCCTGGTACCTCAGTTGGAAACGCAGAAATCACCCGTCTTCTGCGTCGCTCACGCTGGGAGCTCTAGACTGGGGTTGTTCCTATTCAGCCATCTTGGCTCCACGCCCCAATTGTTTTCTTTTATACTCCTTGAGATTTTTATCCTCTTTAAACATTTTTATAAGTGAAAAAAATGCAACTATATTGAAGAAAACTGCCCATTTTCAAAAAACTAACAGTGATTTTCATTTTTGCGTGTTGTCTTCCAGTTCAGCCTCACACTATTAATGTTTTCCATAATGGTCCTTGCAGGTCATCTTAGGCAGTAGAGGCTAGGTTTTGCTCCAGTTAACATAATCCCCAAATCTCAGGGGCTAAACACAACTCAAATTCATATCTCACTCCCTCTGCATCACTGCCTCAGGTTTGCAGAAGGCTTTCCTTATCATAGTCACTCCTCCTCAGGCCCAAGGGGTCAGACCTCATCAGGACACACACTTCCACAATCACTGAGGCAGAGGAAGGAGAAACAGCAAATTACAAACAGCCTCTTAAGAGTCCTGCCTGGAAGTAACACCCATCACCCCAGCTTCCTTTCCACCAGCCAACACAAATCACATGGCCAAGCCAACTTCCACGGACTGAACTGTTCATCTACTGTGTGCCTGGAAGAACAAGAGATGGAATGTTTGAGAAGGGCCCTTATGAGTTCCATAAGTATATTCTATTCTGTCATGAACTCTAATTTCCTAAACCATTTTCCTACCAATGGATATTTGGGCCAAGAGCAATGATTTATATTTATGTATGATTTAAAAACATGTTGTTAAAAATTATTCAATGATACTTACTAAAGCACAGTAAGGAAGACTTTATTCAGAACCATAAAGGTAGCTATACAGACCACCACAATAGGGTCTTGCAGTCAGGAAAAAGATTGAGCTCAACTCCAAACACATCATAAGCAAGTGGGAATTTATAGCCAAGGAAGAGTGTGGGAGTCAGTGGATGGAAAATTACTAAGGGGAGACATCACGGGTGAGGGAGAGTCTGGCTAAACCCACCTAACAGGATTCTTGCCAAAGACAGGCCAGGGTGATTGGACATCACCTGGGGAATGGTGGAGGGTGAGAAACCTAATCAGATGTCAAGGATGATCAGATATTGAGGACAGCGGTTCTTGCTAAACTGATGTAGCAGAATTCTTTGCCAAAACTGGATTTTACAAGGAAGTGAACATATGGGCCTAGCAGAGGATTCAGAAGCCTAACTGGCGTTTGGCCAAGCAGAGAATCTTTGTCATATATTTGAATGTGTTTTATGGCCCCATCCCCAGGTAATATTTGGCTGCCCCCACATGAGATCCCTTGAGCACAACACACACATATACATACATGCACACACACAAGCACCCAGACACACACACAGTTGGCTGCCGATCCCCACACCAACAGCATCCCCCTCATACCTGTCCAATTCTGTCTTGCAGTGATAGAAGTATAAATCAGAGATTTTTGTCACACCCACTTCCCTGTGGCTAGGTTCTTGACAACCTCTGTGTAATCTTCCCTTCTTGCAGTAAAGAATTCATAATAGTATCTGTCTTCCATGTCAGCCAACCACGGCTACATAAATGCTGAACACACATACATGCATGCACACACACACCCGTACACCCGATCACCTATTTGCCCCATGGCCACAGATTGGAAGACCAGATATAAACAAAGCCCAGCCATGAAACATAACCAAGTATGCCTGCATGTTCTGACTTGCTCCCATTTGAACTCAAGGTGTCATTTTAAGTACCTTATCTCCTCCCTGATGCAGCCTCTGACTTTGTGCCTTTTAGTAAGAATATCTTTTGTGCACAGCATTTAAAATGTCAAACAACAATGCTCTCTGCGTAGTTGAGCAACAGCAACCTATAGTGTTAGCCCTAGCACAGTGCCTGGCACACAGTAGCCCCGGTCTAAATGAGAGCAGAGATGACTTTAGAAATGGAATGAGCAAACATTGATGGCTGTGATTCCCCTGCAAGGGTGGTGGCATTTCCCAGCCATGAAATGGCCTCTATTAATACAGGCCAAAGGACTGTTGTGGCTTTTGAATTGAATTATTATGTGTTGCCAGCCTTCCAGATGATAAAATAAAATGTTAGTGGGATGCTAGAGCCATCTTCCCTGTAGTTGTAGAATTAAATTTAACAAAAATATTAATAACTGAGAGGACCCCGGCTGAAGTTATATTGGAACTGGGAAACAAGTCAACACTGATGGGAATGACATAGGGAGGGGAAAAAGGAAGAGACAGAATTGTGCAGAGCAGGGCATGAGACACAGGCTCCAGAGCCCAGAGGGTAGACAAAGGGTCTCACAAGCTCAGGCATGGCTCAGAAAACACTGGTACCACCAGACCCAAACCAGCAAACAGGGCAATGGGGAGAGATTCCAAAAGGAATCAGCACCAGCTGTAGTCTCATGAGGAAATATGTGCATTTGTGGTCTTATCAGGAGTACAGAGAACTGGACCACTTCTCCCATGGAAGGAACACCAGGACTGGCAGGAACTGAGAGACATTACAGGACATTTGGGACTGCCTAGATTCCAATTCTCAGACTGCCATTTGTTTACTGTATTCCTTTGGCAAGTTATGCTTGAGTTTCCTCATCTGTAAAATGGGATTAATATTAGTACCTACTTCATGGGGATGTTGTGAAAATTAAGCAAAATAACATGTATAGAGTTACTTAGGGACAACAAGGACAGCCATGTAGTAAGTGATTTGAAAATGTAAGATCTAGGAGGGGTTCTCGGGTCCCAGAGGCAAAATGGGATTTAGGGCAAGGTCCCAGAACTAGAGGCAAGCTGGGGTTCCATGTGGAAGCTGGCCAACCCCAGGGTAAAGAACCAGAAGTAAGAGTGACACCATGGTAGAAAGATCAAGAATGTGCAGCAACATGCCCTTGAGGTTGTTTAAAGATGCAGATGATGGACAATATGGTTGAACCTAGAAGACATTATGCTAACTGAAGTAAGCCAAAAATAAAAGGACAAATATTGTATGATTCTACTTATATGAAGCATCTCCAGTAGTCAAATTCATAGAGACAGAAAGTAAAATGGATGGTGTTTGCCAGGTCCTGGAGGGAAGGAAGAGTGTGGTTACAGTTTAATGGGTCAAGAATTCAGCCTTGCAAAATAAAAGGAGTTCCAGAGATGGATGGTGGTGTTGGCTGCACAATGTGAATGTTGTTAATGCCACTGAACTGTACACTTAAAATGGCTACAATGGTAAATTTTATGTTATACACATGAGCTTTACACAATTTTTTTTAAAAACAAAGGAAGTCTGTATAAAGTTTATACTTTAGTTAAGAAAATGTATCAATATTGGTTCACTAATAGTAAAAAAAAGTACCAGACTTATGTAAGATGTCGATAATAAGAGAAACTGGCTTCAGATAGCAATAAATTATATAAGAAATCTTTATACTATTGTCACTTTTTTTATAAATCTAAAACTGTCCTACCAAATAAATGAAGTATTTTTTAAAAACTAGATGCAGAAGATGGGAAGAACCAGATAAAGAGCTGCTTGGTTGAGTAAGAGCTCCCTTGGTTGAGTAAGGGATGGTTGAGATTTGGGGAGAGATTGTTATGAGCCTGAAAACAGAGATTAAAAAGGTGATGTGGAAGGTAATGTGGGAAGGAGGAAAGGGATTTAAAGAATCCGAGGAATCACAAGATTGACCACAGCAGCAGATGAGCAGATGACCGTGGGCACTGCCTGGGAAAGGACTCAGGTCATCAAGTGACCTGTGCTTACATTGATCTACTTTGCACATGCACAGGAGAATGTCATAAAAAACACACGTATAATCAGTTGAGAGTATTTCAAATTCCAGATATGGAAGATTACTAAACATGCATCCTTGGTATGTTTCCTTAAAGCACAACAAAATCCTGGCAATTATGAACAAAAAGAATGGTGCAGGGCATGAGGCATGGGCCCATCACCAGATGGCCTGGTGTGTCTCCATAAATGAGGGCACTTCAACATGTCAAGACTGGGCTGTCAAGGGTTGATCCTATAAATCAGATGTTGTTTTCATAGGATCGTGCCATTTTTAATTCTTGTCCCAAGAAAGTCTTTATCAATCAGATCCAAGTTTAGCACATTTTTAGCACCCGTGAAGTCTGTATTTGGCATGTTTACCCATGTTGTTTGAATTACAATAACTGGTAGCATTATTAGCATAAAGTACTATTTGCAGACACCAGAGTCAAGTTTTTTGAGTAATAAATAATAGAAAAAAGACTACAACCATGATCTTCCTATTATGACTATGAAAGAATGAATTGTGAGCTCCTAGGCTCCTTCTGTAACAACTGTCAAGCCAAATGAAACCAAGTCATGGCAGGTTTTGGTCACATGTATGGTACTGAGCTGTTTTCCTAAAGGCCAGACCCAGCCAGGCTTGCTGGCTACAGCAGGAGGTGCTAGAGGAGGCATGGAACATCAGAAGTGGGCAACGCACAGCCTCCATGGGTGCTCTGCTCCACACCCTCTGGGAGCTGAAATGTCAGCAATATTGGCATCATTTTGAATACTGCACAGTGCTGTGGAAATTGGGCATGCACAGATTCTGACCAATAAACATGAGAAGAATAAGGAAGTTACGGGACACCACTCTGTGGGTAGAATGAACACTAGCATGGCAGGGGCAGAATAAAAGAAGCATGTGCTCAGCTGCTGGGGGAAATGGGCATTGGTTAGGGGTGCCAGAGGAACTGAGGGCTCTGGGCTGATGCTGGAAACCAGTAAATAGTGTCTGTGGCATGAAGTGAGGAATCAAAGAAATCCAATAATATGCCATGAAAGATGTCACTCTTAGGCCCATCATTTTTGCAGGGCGGCTTTTATAGTCTACCTAATTTATTGGGGTGTTTTCAATATGGCTCCTAGAAAAGGAAATATGTGCAACAGAATGCAGAAATAACACGAAATCTGATATTTTCCAGCCTGGCCTCCACCTATCATGATGGTTACGGCATGTAGACGGTGTTCAATAAATGCTGTCTGAGTGAATGATCATTATGAAATAGATGGCAACAGCACTGTGTGTGTGTGTGTGTTTGTGTTTTGTTTTATTCACTTAGTCACCACCATACATTGTGCCTTTCAGATTAGGAATCATGTAATTAATGTCATTTCTGCGAGGCTTTTTCCATTGCAAGATGGGATCTGAACTGATACCATTGTCTAAATTACTCACTAAATTAACATAGTGTTATTTTATCTCAGATGCTTATCTTAGAGCATCCAATTTTATGCTGGCTCACCCTTAGGAGTACTCAAGTGAGGGCTGGACAACAAACTGCACTTGATGGGTGTTTGAGACCAAAAGATTCAAGGATCGCTTCTGAGTCCGTGTGTATGTGTGTGTGTGTGTGTCCCTCACATTTCACAAGCTCAATATTACTTTGGCAATCTGAGGTGGATTGTAGTAGTTGACTATATTGTCTTGACATTGCAAACCCACTTTGTTTACCTTGAACCATTAATTCAGTGAAATCAAAATTCAAGACACTTAGCCTGCAACTCCTAGAATGTTCCTGGAAACATGGATGGAGATTACTTCAGTGCTGACAGGGCCGTTGGAAAAGACATTGGTTTTGGGAATATGTGAACCCCCTTTTGGTATAGTAAAATATCCTTTTCCTATTTTGGAAAAGTTGGACCTGTTGGCTAAAGCAATTAGCAGTTACTACTGATGACTTAACACTGGATTGGATTCAACCTGTGATATATGCATCTTTACCCTTCTGCCAAGCTGCTGTGCCTCCAACCAGCCCAGAACTTAAGCAACTAACAATAGGCAGAAATATTCCTGACCTAGTTTTTGTATCTTTACATGATGCATAGATAAAAATAATTTCTCTGTACTAATTAGCTTTAAAATCTTGGAACACATCCACTTGGAGGCTTTCCATTTCTAAAATTGGTGCCCAGAACATTGCTAAGTGGCCTGCTTCAGGAAAAGATGTGTTGGTCTTAATTAATCCATCATTGAGCTTTTCAATGGAAATAATTGAATACAATCTTTATATTATTCTTTTCCCCAATTAATGACAAGAGAAAAATGTAATTTGGCAAGGACAAATGTATGACTAGTCCTTCATTCTCATGTGTAATTTTTCTTAGGCATCTCTTGATTTTCAGGTATTTGATTAACTATTCAGATAATGACACAATATGGAACGTTTAATGTTGCGCAGCCATTGCCTCTTGTCCAACTTATGAAACCAAAAGGCAACATTTTATCCTCCCCTCACCTCTGTTTTTACCAATAGTGTATCTTTTGGAGTGTGAAACTGAGGCTGAGAGAAAGATGTAGGCTGTTGCTCACCAAATTTACAGAAGAGACTCCTGTCTCAAAGGAGCTATTTTTCCCCATTCCTGAGGAAAAATAAATAATCATGGCTAGAAAAGGGGAATTTGAGTTCATTTGATGGAGAGACTTTTGCAGACAGTTGAGTGTGTAACTGTACCTTATATACTCATATTTGAAGTAGTTCAATTTAAGATAAGGAACGGGGCAGGGTGGTTAGATTTAAAAACAAAACATCAAGTTAAAAATATTTTCTTTACAGACATTGGTACTCTCAGAAAGATACATTGCCTTTTCGAACCCGACTCCAAGATATGGGAAAGAGAAGACAGTCCAAGGACCTTACAGCAAATTCTTAATGCAAAAGAATGAAGTATATGTGAACATTTTTAAAGCAGTAGGGTGAGTGACCCCAGGACTCTCACTTCTCCAACCTTACGTTGCATCAGGAGAAAACAACAGAGAGAAAGATTTTATTTTTTTGACCCTAAATGGTCCCCATAGTAATCTCACTAATAATTGATCAGGGCATTCTGAAAATAAGTTGCAAACTTGGGAAGATACAGTTTTTTTCAATAGAGGATAATTAAAATGCCTTCATAGAAATGGAGTACTTCTGGAGACTTCGACTTGGTAAAACTTGTGTTTGTTTAGTAATTCTTGATTTAAACAAAGCCAGGTTTATGTGTGTTGCGCTGGGGGAGGAGAAATAAGGAAACCAATGAGCTTATATACAAGTAAGTCACTTTTGTGTGGATTTGTGAGGCCTTGGCCCTTCTTTCTATTCCCTCTCCTTTTGGGATCTCATCCAAGCTAAAAACTTCAGCTGTGTCATCCACAGAGATAATTAATTTGGAAAAGAAAGATTCACAATGACCATGATAGTAAAATATTGGATAAGCTGTCTTGGGAAAAAGGGATTCGACTTCATTTCAAAGAAAGTCAGATTCCATCATCTGGGAGAGCCAGTCTGGGGCTAAGGCAGGTTTCCTACTGCTGATTAAAGCAGACGGACAGGGAGGCAAGAAGTTACAACTTTCGTCTACTTTCTTAGCCTGTTTCAGTCATGCTGCCCCCCCCAAACTATTTTCATCATAGCATTAACACAATGCTCATTTTAACATATTATTTCAAAAAGAAAAAATTAGGAAGACAATCATATTTTGAGAACGTGGCCAAGGAGAATGACCTCTGCCACCCCATTCCCAGCCCAGCTATGCTTCTTCTTAAATGTGCTACCTTCAGGAGAAAATACTACAACCTACAGACGACATTTATAGGGAAGACTATTTCAACTCAATAAAGGGTATCATTTTTTGTTAAAGCTATCTGGCAGCAAAGTTGATGGCCTCAAGAGTTTGTAAGGTACCAGGAGTAAAATGTGTTCAGGTTGAAGGCCCAACTAACAGACTTTCTGGAAAGGAGATTTCTGCTTTGAGTTGGAGCTTCTGTGAGGTACCCTCTGAAGCTGCTTAGAACAGAGAGCTCCCTTCAGTGCCAAATCTGCATTTGCAACCTTGACCTACTTCCTGGAATCAGAGAGCCATAGAATTGGCTGGGACCTCAAAGCTTGTCTTGTCCAACCCATATGCAGGGAGATTAAAGAATTACCATGGCCACCTTTAAGCTCCAGTCACATTCCTTCAAAAGTCTTAGGTGAGAATCATCCCCACTCCACCAGTAATTTCCATCAGTGGAACCACTATCCTCTCAATTCAGAGGTGCAGGGACTCAACATCTTCTCTTCTCTTTGCCTGTCACAAGCAGTCGCCAACGTGGGGTCAGTTCTTTCACAATGTCATTCCAAGCCTCCCTTTTCCATTCCTATCGTCACCACTGTAGTATTGCCTTCAGACTGTCTATAACTGCCTTCTGCTTATCCCAGATTCCAGTCTCACCACTTCTAAGCCATGACTGTCACCAGCTATTACCATCTACACAGAATCTGCAGGCTGAAAGTAACCTAAGAGCTCATCTTGCCCTCCTTCCTGTCTTGTGCATGAACTCTTACTAAAACGTTACCTCTGTCATCAGTATTTTCTCACCCATAAGTCGTCAGTGGCATCTCTTGCTAATAAGATATAAAGTTCTTATTCCATTGCTTTGCATTCATGCCTCCCCTCCCATCCTCTGCCAAGTCTGGCCACACCTCACTGTTTCAGCTGCTCAACATCAACCAGGGAGGCTGGTTTTCCCACTATTCCATGAACACCCTGACATTTCTCCTTCCAGCTTACAAATGACAGCTAATCAACTCAAGCTAGCTTTTAAAAAGCGGATTAAAATAAACAGCTTATATGAAATAAAAGGCCAGGGATAGGTCTGGTTTCCTCAATCTTTGTCCTCAGGAGTCTGCCTCTGTCTTGGCTCTGCCTCTCTCAGTGTTGGCCTTATTCTTAGTTCATCCCTCTCTGGGTAGTAGCAAAATGGCCACCAGTAGCTTCGGGATTACATCCTCTGAACAAGCAGCCCCCCAAAAAGGAGAACTTCCCTTTCCCATGGTTCCAGCAAAAGTCTCAAGATCATGTCTCAGACTGATCTGGATTATGGGCCATGCTGAGCCCTCACCGTGGCCAGATGGACAGAGTGCTTTGGTGAGCAAGGTAAAGTTCTGAATCACGGGAGCTGAGGGTAAAGGGTAAAGAAAATCAATATGCCAGAATCAAAAGAAGTGGGAGTGGAGACTGCAGTCATTCTCTGTGCCCAGAATGATCTGCCAACCCTCCTCAGCCTCTCCTGCAAGGTCCCGCTCAGGTCCCACTTCCCCCAGGAGGCCATTTTGTAGCCAGACTACTCACAATGACCATGAACTCCTACGATACTCACTTCCTGGAGCATTCCTAGTCTCTAAAATTAGGCGCTAAGGTCCTTAAAGGCAGAGACCACATCTTACACATCTTTGCATCTTTGTTTTCCTCATAGCAACTGGAACTGTACTTTGCATAGTTGATGTATAATAAATTTTTGTTGTTGTGAGTGACTTTTGGTACTATTAGCACATGTGGTGTGTGTGTGTGCGTGTGTGTGTGTTGTGTGTGTGTGTGTGTCAGAGAAAGAAATGAGGTGCGTGGAAAAGAAGATGTGCTTTGGCCAGGCACGGTGGCTCACGCCTGTAATCCCAACACTTTGGGAGGCTGAGACAGGCGGATCACCTGAGGTCGGGAGTTTGAGACCAGCCTGACCAACGTGGAGAAACCCCATCTGTACTAAAAAATACAAGATTAGCTGGGCATGGTGGTGTATGCCTATAATCCTAGCTACTTGGGAGGCTGAGGCAGGAGAATCACTTGAACCCGGGAGGCGGAGGTTGTGGTGAGCCAAGATCGCGCCATTGCACTCCAGCCTGGGCAACAAGAGCGAAACTCTGTCTCAAAAAAAAAAAAAAAAGAAGAAGAAGATGTGCCTCTCTGTGGAAACATCAGCAGGCAGCCCATGGGCCTGGTGGCCGCATGACTAATACCAGTAATTGGCCATCTTGGTAGCCAGAGTTGAGGCCTCAGGTGAGGAGGTTTTGCATCCTTACCTGTTGGGCAGTAAAATCATGAAATTATAAGGTACTGGGTGTGGGTTATTTTGTCACTCTAACCTCACTTTCAGCAGGAAGGGACAAACATAAATAGGCCAAAAGGTAAGCTGGGGGAAAGAATGAAGATAATGGGGTGAGAGGGACATTTTTAGGGGAAAATAGGAACATAAATTCAGAGAAAAAATTAAGACCGTGGACAAGGTGACAAAACTTACTTATTCTCAGTAAAAATGAAGCCTATTTTCTCTCACATTGTTCACTTACAGCCTAATTTTACCTGTTTTCTTCTGTATAGGTGATTCAAGTGTGTGTGTGTGTGTGTCTGTGTGTGTGTGTGTCTGTGTGTGTGTGTGTGTGTTTCAATTTGGAGTCTCTCTCTTCCTCCCTGCCTCCCTCCCTCATGTACTGTCAGTGTTCTGTGATCCAGTGACCCTTTCCTCAGTAACTAGTTCCATATGTTTATTCACATCTATTTGCAAAACAACTTTAAGAAAATTATTTTAGCTAAGGCCGTGTCATCTTGTTTTTGCATTCCTCTTAAATGAGCGGAATTCATTTGGCATGGTTTAAACATTTTAGAGGAGGAGGAATGTGCCTGTGTCGTATATGAAGCAAGAGCTTGTGTCATATAAAGTTGATCTAAAGAAGATGTTCTGGATATTTGGGGGTTAACTTTGGGCCCCATTGAAAGAGAATGGCTTGCATTCTTGAAGAGTCTCTAACAAAAGGAAACCATGGGCCATTTAATAATACAGCCCAGATGAGATTTAGGAATCATGTACACGGGGTTCTCAGACTTTAATATGCTTAAGAATCACCTGGGGTTCTTGTTCAACAGATAGATTCCTGGGCCTTATCCCCAGAGATTCTGATTTTGTACATTTGCAATGGAGCCCAAGTAAGCACCCTAGGTGATTCTGGGTAGAGCAGCCCATACATCCCTCTTTGAGGAGCACTGACCCAGCCCAACCTCCTATTATCAAGCAGAAAGAAACTGCAGCCAATACTTGCAAAGTGACCTGTTGAACATCACACGGCCATTACAGATTGAGACTAGAACCGAAGCCTCTTGACACCCTGTCCAGAGCTTTGCCTGTCTGCCTGTCTTGTAAGAGGCATCATAGCATAGTGGTTAAACATATGGACTCAAGAGTCAGACTCTCTGGATTCAAATGCCAACGTGACCACCTCTGAACCATGAGACACTCTGCAAATTACTTTTCCTCTCTAAGCCTTAGTTTCTTAATCAGTGAGGTAGGTGTAATAATACCAATTGTCAAGAGTTATTGGGAGGATTACACATGATAATACACATAAAGCACTCTGCATAATGCCTAATACATAATGAGTTCAGGTTAATGTTTAAATGTGATTATCAGTGATTATCAGCTTATTGTTCTCATTTATGGTAAATTATCTCCATGTTTGAAACGTATTTACCTGTAGAGCTTTCCAAAAAGTGTAAGAGCCATTTGAGATGGAATGGCAAGGCATCTCTGGGGAACAGGAGAGGTGTACAGAAACACCTGTCCTCTGCTCTAGCCACACGTTTCCTCCCGTATTTCTGGCCATGGGTGGCTGATGTGGGACTCAACTACTCCCAAGTTAGAGTCGCTCCTCCGAGAGCTGTTCCTTTCTCCTTGTGCTTATGGTGGCTGTGAGATCTGTAGACATGGGGATGTTGGATCTGACGGTAAGCCGATGAACGTCACTTGTTGAGGGTGGGGGTGAAACCGTAATGAAAGGCCAGTCATGACAACATAAAAAATGTCACCATGTTATGGAATGTTACTGCTGAAAGGAACGTCAGAAAACATCTTGTCCGGCACTCTCCCCTCCTCCATTAATAAGTGAGGAAAGTACCTGATTTGAGACAGAGCTGGGATAAGAGCCCAGTTAATTCTTTCCTTCCCAGAAATAAACAAACACATGGAGCCTGCCTTATAGTATTAACAAAAGGGCCTCACAACTCAGTCAGATTTTAATATGTAAGCACAAGTTCATAACTTTGCAATAAAGACTGGAATCAAATGTTTACGCATGAGTGTATTTTCTAATTGGACTTAAAGTGTCTTTGTTTTTGCTTCCCACCTTGGGGAATAAGAATAACCCTGCTTAATCTAAAGGAACAATTTTGATACAATAAGAGAAAATGAACGTTTTTTCCTTTGTGTCTGACTTTGTTTCTCCTGTACAAAGAACTTGTGTTCCAAGAAGTGCCTGGAGATGGCAGTTGGGATCATAATCACATTTACTGTTCAATTACACAAGGAGCCCGTATGTTAGGGTTAATGACACTCTCTTAAAAACAGCAACGACCAGCCCATTAATAAAGAGCACCCCTTGCTGAGTCCCGCTTGAGGTGGTTAACTTAGATTTATATTAACAAATGAAAAATGTAAGTATAACCTCGGTCTGATGTAAACACATACCTCTATCAGCGTTAATTTTTCATCTAAACCTGGGGTGCCTGGCCCAGCACTTAGAGCTAAATGTTGAAGTCTTGCCTCTCTGGACAAAATCAAACAAGGGTTTAATCAAAGAAGTCAGGCACAAGGGGAGTACTTTTTCTGACATCTCCACGAGTAACCTCCCTCTCTTTTTCTCTGGTTGTGGGACCTGGTGTGCATCTGCCATTGTGAGGCCACAGAAGAGACAGGAACAAAGCCTTGTAAATGCACTTGGTGAGTGATGGCTATTGGAGCCGGTTAGTATGTTGGCCTCCGCCTTTGTGAGGGGTCACCCGGGATTTGTGAAAGTCCATAAACTGCCACGTCAGGAAGAACCACTGCTATTCGCAGCAACTGATAGCTGGCAGCAGCTGCCAACATTTTTTTTTAACTCAGGCCACATACCGCTCCTATCCTGCTGATTCTTTAAATGCTCCCCTCAGAGTGGCAGATGGTGACAGTTCTCCAGATGTTGCAGCTTTCATGTTCATCTGATGTTTATACAGTGTGCCAGGGTTATTTATTAAATAAAAGCACATACCCAGCACTTGCAGACCCAGGTGCATGCTTTGTAGACTGGCAGAACAGCTCTGCAGGGCTCAGATGGAAATACTGCAACCAGACTGCGTTCTTTTTTTTCCAACCCTTATGTTTACAACCCCACTCCTTCTGCATGTCAGCAACATTTGCATTTGAAGCCCAGGGTGGTTTCTGGAATTGTGGGGTGTCTCTGATCCCCTTGCCCTCCTCTCTTGTGTGCCTTCAGCCTCCCAAGCCACATGAGTTCCCCAAAGCATTGAAGACCTGAGTTATGAAGGCATGTTTCACTCTGACCACAAATCGAATTTTGCCAGGATTTCAGCAACTCCAGCCCTGCTGTCTCATCCCTGTTTTCTTTTCCCCTGCTGCTCACCCGGGGCAGCTCCCACCATACTGCAGAGGCTTGGGGGCCCAGGACTGGAAGATCCTTATCTGGTGGACATCTGTGCTGTTGCCTGCCGGGCACCCAGCCCTCCTTCTGAGAATCCTTCATGGGCAGCTACTCTTCCTCTTCCTCCACTTGATGTTAATGGGGACTGTCTTTTATAGTGCTTCACCTTTTTGCCCACAGGACTGGGCCATTTGGCTTTCTTGTCTAGGACTTTACTAACGGAATGGAAGGAAGAGCATTCCTTCTTAATCATGAAGCTGGGAAGAGGTGCTCATGAGAGCAGCTGGCAGCCATGTTTTTATACTGCAAGGAAGCTACCAATCTGCAGGAGAATTAAACTGAGCCTTAGAGAGAAGAGACAAGAGACAGAAAGGGCCTGGTGGGTTCCAAGTCCTCGTTGCACTGTCCCAGGACCCTGGTGGCCACCTGCCCTTCCGTCAGCCTGGTTACTTGAGCCAATACATTTTCCTCTTTTCCTTAAGATAATTTAAGCTGGATTTCTGTCACTTGCCATCAAAAGCCCTAGCTCACATAGTCCCCTTGACCTCTGTCATGAAGCCACCTTGCTTTCCTCTGGTTCCTCAGCCACCGCTCCCCTTCCAGGCTCCAAGGGGAAGGAGGTTTGCCTTCTAAGTATGATGGGGAGGCAGGTGGGATGTAGGGGAGACGGCTGCTGCTCCAGGGATGACCATTCTGTGAGCTCCAGCAGTAGTCTTGGGCTTCTTCCAGATTCAGAGCTCTGGCCGTGGAGAAATTCATTCCAAGGCTCCTCGTGTTGCATCTCAGAGACCTCAAGCTGGGAGGGAGAGTGGGACCCCCATAGCTTTCTCTTCACCGACAAATCTGAAGTCCCACAGTGAAGCCTCTATGGTGTTGCTGACCACAGCAATAGGTATCTCAGCCTACTGTGGGACACTAGGTTAATGTAAGGGATTATCTTCTGTCCTTAGGAAGTATTCCCACAGCCAAGTAGCTGCCTTTCCTTCAATTAGAGCATGCTAACTTGGGCACACAATGGATATTTTTCTCAGCCCCAAATCATTATTACTGACCACTGTCTTTGTCCCAAAGTCATCATGGAAAAGCTATTTTCTTTTATTTCTCTGTGTATAAATGCATTATTTTTTCTGTTCCACATTGCTGAGGTAGAATCTGCTGCTGGGGTCTTTTTATGAATGTCCTATCAGGTTATGTTAACACAAAGCCAATTTTCAGAGGTATTTAGAGTAAGGCTAAGAGCAGAGGCTCTGGTGTTCAACTGCTTGGTTGGACTTCTAGATCTGTTACTTACCAGTGGTGTTCCCTGAAACAAACCACTTAACCCCTCTATGCCTCAGTTCCCACGCATGAAAACTGACGCTAGGCACAGCACCTATTTTATAGAGCCATTGTGAGAAGTTAAATGTTACAGAAGACATGAAGGGCTTACCATAGGGTCTACCACATTAGTACTCATTTAATAAATATTAGCAATAATAATCATTGTTTCACATGGAGGCTGTGAGATCTGTTTCTTATATTATAGTCTTTCTGTTTCTTCTGGGAAATGGGACTCAGCAAAATTAGTAACAAGAAGACCAAAGGTGTGCTGGAAGAGAAAGGTGCTGGGATGACCTCTTGCTCTTAGCACTGAACAGAAAACAGTTCTGAAAACCCACTGCCCTAAGCTCTCCTTTCCAATGCAAGTATAAAGGGAGCATCCTGGAACCCCAGCTGCCCACTGTGGACAGCTGAGCCCCTGTCTGCTCTCTATTTCCTCCTAAACAGGGCTGCCCTTGTGGGAGAGAGGACAAAGGTGAAGCTTGAAGGTGGGAGGAAAGTAGCCGCCAGATGGAGTGAGGAAAGTCTCAATAATGGGGTACTGTGTGGGAGACGGCTTGACGTCAGGAGCAGGAGGGGTGGGTGGAGGTTCTCTTTTATGGATCAAAAGGACAGGGAGGAAAAGCAACAGATGAAAGAGGAGTGTGTACTCGTGCAGATAGGAGCCACTTCTTGAGGGAGGACAGAGCCTCTTCCATGTCTCTTTTATGGCCTGGAAGAATCCCTCCTCTTCCCACTTTTTAGTCAGATGTGTATATCTGCAGAACCGCCAGCTCTTTGAGCTAATGTTTGTGCTAAAGGACATGATTAGATCCTGGACTTAATTTATGCATTTCTTTGATTCTGATGCAGCTGTGTAAGCCATGGTTATTTTATTTACTTTTCTCTGGACTCACCCTTTATGATTTTTCCTAGACTGCTTGTTCCTTTCTCTTGCTGCTTTTCTGAGCTTTTGATCTGTTTGCCCATGTGGATTAGGTGGCGGAATATGAAATTCCTGCTTTTCAGCCATTTTTGACCTACCAAAACAGCAATTTCATTTGGCCCAACTGAATATTTTCAAATTAAGATTACAACTGTGAATTCCCAAGGGAGCTGGATTGTAGCCACCCGCCCGACTTCCTCACCTTCCAGTGGCATTCCATCTTTGGAACTGAGTGCCTGTAATCTTCTATCATCTTCCTCGCCTTCCACAGATTTGAGAAAGATGGGAAGATGAGGCTAAAGACATACTTGATAGAAGAATACAGGCACTCAGACTGGCCTGGTATGGGGCCTGCTTCCCACCCATCAAGCCCGGTCCTCCACAGGCAGGTGAGAGACCAAAGACTTGGGGACAACCTGCCACTGAAGAGGAGGTTGTGGTGACAGAAAGCAAGTTAACTGTCAAGAATGGAAAATGGATGTGGGAGCAGCTCGTGCTTAGATGGCAGCCCTCTATGCCAGGCACTGCTCCCAGTGCTGCCTGTGAATGTCACAGCAACCCCATGCCATGAGTACTTGGAATGTCCCCATCTGCCATGAGGGAGCAGAGGCACAGAAAGGTAAGGCAACTCACCCACAGTTACATAGCTAGTAGGTGGCAGAACCAGGATTTGAACCCAGGCAGCCTGGCCCAGGAGTCCATGGTCTCAGCCACTCCACTATAAAATGGTGTTTGACCAAACAAGAATCAACAAGTGCCCATCTGTCCTTTATTGTACACTGCTAATCTTATTATTTATCAAATATTCCTGCCCAGCCTTTTCATTTCAGTGCTGTCCTGGCATTCTTGTTGGCTTGGATGAAGTAGTTTTTCTGGATAAACTCTAATATAAGTCCATTGGTAATTATCTTCTTGATGATTAATTCTTCTGGGATTTTACCACCATCCTCTTCACACTTGTGCAGCCCTTGACACTTGACAAAGCAGTTTCAGGTTCATCTTCTCATTCATTCCTCACAATCCCTGTCTCCTGAATAAGGAAACTGAATTCACAGGGTGCTGCTAAAGAAATGCTTTGACTCCCCTTGACACCACCTTCAGGGGCTGCATGACTTTAGAGAGCGATCTAACCTCCCTGAGCTTGTTTCTTTATTCCTAGATCAGGAATATTCATAGCTGGCAGGGTTGGTGTCCAGCACTGTCTGTGAACTTGTCTAGACATAGTAGAGGTCCCTTCCCTTTTTGGTCTACTTGAGGCTGGCTATCCCATGTTAGTCCAAGTCACAGTCATTGGCATAAACTGACACCAGGTCTATAGGTTATAAAGCAAACTAACCTAGATACACATTCTTTACTCTATAGTTGGAAACTACTGTAGTTAAATGGCTGCTTTTAGAGTGTTTCATTTGCCATGTGGAGGCAATGATAGTAACTCCCCCAAGGGCTCACTGTGAGGACTGAGGAAGGTAATGCACCGAGTACTACCAGGCACTCTGTAAATACTCAGATAATGGAGCCATCTAGGTGTTGTAGTTGTTGTTACTATTATTCGTTTGTTGTTACTTTTCCAACGAGCCTTCATATTCACCCTACCCAGCAGAAAAAGTTGCTGGGCCTATGGGACATTTTAAAGTTATAAACTTTTCTGCTATCTGTGGCTACTAAAAAGATACTTTTACTAGATTTCAAGATGTTAGCATTCATTTTATCACTGGTTCCCTTCTGTTTGGTGACTTTCCCAGGGAATGGTTCAGTCACATGAAGATTTCTATTTTTATCTGGGAAAAGGTGGGGGAGAAGGTAAGTGACATTTAGGGAATGAAAGGATCATCATTTTTCTAATGGACCTGTTTCCAACATGTGTCCCCTTATCTCTAACAGATTGTAATGCTGTAAACCTTTCTGTTCCACACTAAATCATGAGATATGTATCAGGAAAGAAAGGGGCCTTCAGCAATCCGTGCAGCAGCTCCATGCTGCTGGGGTCACCTAGATGTTGCCCATATGTGATTACTGCCTATTTCAAAAGAAATTAAAATTTTAAAATTAACTATTGCAGTAATAATGGAAACACTTTAAAGCTTATGTTTACTATTTGTGGGAGAGAAGATAAACTTTTTTCTGGAGTAAAATTAAACTGGCCTTGTTGAACTTACTTGCTTTCTCTCTCAGGAGCTGTCAGCATTTCTAAGGTGCCAAGTCTGAAGCTATTCATTCCCTTGGAGCAGATGGCAGGGGCCTGCAAAGAGGAGGGCAGCTGCCTTTAGATTGTCCCCCAGAAAGATGCCTGATGGTGGTGTGTTACTGTCTGGGCCTCACATGGGACCATTTGGGGCAGAGGTGTGAGAGGGGATGGGGGTGTGAGAGGGGATGGGGCTGTGAGAGGGGATGGGGCTGTGAGAGGAGATGGGGAGGTGAGAGGGGATATGGTAGGGAGTGGCTTTGGGCTACTACTCAGACAGACGAACAGAGAGAAAGTAGAAGTGTGGCTTTCCTGCTTTCCTCCTGTCTTCTGCCTCTAGTCCAGGCTTCTCTTACCAACCTGGCATCTGAGCTCATCTCTAGGTACTGTCTCCGTGTACAGATATCACTCTGTGGCCTGCCACTCCATCATCTCTTTGTTCTTAAGATACTGATCACCTAGGGGTAGAGCGCCTTCTCCTCTGCACAGTGTTGAAATGCATTTTTGTAATCCAGCTCCCTTTTTTAATCCTCCATCGCCATTAAGTTTTGCTGCAGTAACAAATTAACCCAAAAAGTTCAAGGACTTAATTCAATTAAGACCTTATTTCTTGCTGATTTTACATGTTCAATATGGCTCAGTGAGGTTTGTGTTTCACATACTTTCTCAAAGATCCAGGCTGATGGAGGCTCAGACAGCTCAAAGCTGCACCATCTTGAGGTCTCCACAGAAACTATGGTGGGGAAAGAAGAGCTGAGCTGGAGGGTCTCGTGTAAGCTTTTGGAGTATCACTTCTTACAGACTCTTGACAAGAACTAATCACATGACTTCTCCTAACTGCTAGGGGGCTGGAAAATTAGGTGGATCCTACAGATAGTCAGTATGCAGATGATGCTTCTGCCACAACACATCCCCCCAAATTTTCAATATAATTGAGTCGATTACAGCTTTCCAATCATAAGTTAGTCTTTCTAAGGGTACTGGTTGGCTAGATTGGAGTTGTCAGTTTTCAAAGATTTCCCAGTCTCAGGTTAACAAGCCTTCTTCTGTGCTCTTAGACAATGTAGTATGCATGTTGGTTATAGACCTTACCATGTTGCATTAGATTTAGTTGTCAGTGTTTCTGTTTCTGCCTCTCTATGCTTCTCCGTGTCTTAGCCAAACTTCTAAATCTTGAGGGCAGGAAATAGGTGTTTGGAGTTTTTTAAAGAAAAACATTGCTAATACTCAGCAGAATGGCTGGCTCTTTGGTGAGTCAGGGAGGAAGGAAGGGAGGGAGAGAATTAATGAATGAATGAATCAATCAATCAAAGCCACCTCTTAGAGTATGTTAGTCCCAAACTAAACACATCTATTATGGGTTGATTTTACCAGTGTAGTGGGCATCAGTCTCAGGATAAATGTTCGGGTGTATAACAAATGCAACTTTAAATGTTTTTCTCTAATTCCTTTAATTTACATGTTGTGCTCCCATTCCACTAAGTGGGGGAACGGAATTGCTGTCTGGTAATTCCAGGTCCCCCATCACCTTTTTCCAGGGCCATGTCTAATCTGGAGGCCAAGACTGTAAGGAGCTGGTATCTGTTCCCGAATGCTGTCTGTCCTGAAGGCATCTCCGTGACACATTTTGTCTCATTGAGCCTCCACTGTCAGTCCACAAGGTCCTGGTGGGCGCCCCCTAGTTCCTGTTTGAAAGGCTTCTGGGGTCTAGTTCACTATATCCCCAAGTCTCTTTAAACTCCATTAGGTCAAGAGAAGCCTTCTTCAGCCATTGAGGAAGGGAGCCCAGGGCACCTTTAGAGTCCATTCTGGGTTTCACCTACAGTCATGCCACATGAGCCATGGGCAGTGCAGGGCCATGGAAAACTCTATGACCTTGTCTGACATGTCACACAGCCATTTCTGCTCTAGGTATTTTGCTTTCCTGTATTTCATTCAAAGGGTAAAACATAGATTCCCTTTGTTCTGTAAACCTACAAACATGTCTGAGCATTCTCTCTCCCTCCCCCAGGGCTTTGCTGCAGAGATGGCTAGGGGGCAGGGCCCCTTTTCTCAGGAATGTAGAACATTTACTTATTCTTTGTTTTCCCCTTAGCTCTCCTCTCCTTCCACCCCAACTGCATTCAACACCACCCAACTCCCAACGAAGGGACATATTTCCAGTCTTGGGGACAAGAAGTCTAACTTTGCCTCTTTCAATTTTTCGAGTATCCACAAGCATTACAAACTCAATACCTAAATCACTGAAATGTGTTATAAGGTCAGAAAAATGTGATTTTATGCGTGTATGTAAAACCCATTAATATTTTGAAATATTTTGTTGCCATGCTAGTGCCACTCTCTGGGCAGTCTTCTTTTGTCCTCAGATTTAATTGAGGGCATCTTCATCTTGTCTCATACCCCATCCACAAGTATCTGCTGCACTGTTGTGTGTACAGATGTGTTTGTTGGTGCCATCGGTCCACCCCTTCTGCCTAGAGTAGACCTACAGGTAGGTTTGTACAGCACATTTGAGAGGCCTGACATAAAGCCAGGCTTCACATGGCTAGCCCAAGACCCTGTCACCAGAGGCTGCACTTCTTTCTGGATTCTGCACCAAGGTTCAAAAACATCTTGTGCACTCTCACAATTTGGTGTTACAGGCCTGGCTTACTTAAGCCCTAAATAAAAGGATGGAAAATTATTCTTTCATTGTTTTCCTGGAGCATTAGGTCTGGCCCTTGTGGTTCACCCTTCTGTCCCTGCATGTTCTCAGAAGGGGGAAACGTTGAGACTTCAGCGTGGTCACAAGAGACTGCAGTGCTGAGAGCAGAGCCAGTGGACCAGGAGGAACTGATTTCTCTGTGCCTCTCAGTAACACTGTAGGAAAAACTCTCCTGTCCGTGGGAACCCTGAGGCAAGACAGCTCATGTAGGAAAGAGTTCAAGAGAGAACACCTGTTGGTTAAGTCAAAAATGAAAATAATGAACCTCAGACATCAAAAGGGAAAGTGGCTGCTTTCAGAAACAGCTGAAGCTACAAATGGCTGTGGGAGATGAATGCAATGCATCCATAAAGAACAGGCCTGTGCAGTCCCTGAGCTCCTAGGCTGTACACCCCAACCACACTTCCATAATGTACACATTGGAAAAGATGCCATTGTTAAAATATAGACTTATAAGTCGAAGTATTCATGTAAAATATTTATGTGAAATATTTATGTAAAAAATGCTCAGACATGTTTATAGGTTTATAGAACAAAGGGAGTCTATGTTTTACCCTTTGAATGAAATGTAAAATATGTGTATGTTCATGTGTATAGCAAACTGATGTCCTGAGAATATTTGAGTGTCCTATAGAACTTATGGTGAGAACATGGAGCACTGGTGAGGTCACCTGGCTTTGTCTCAGGTCCCTCAGAGAGTTGGTGGCTCGGCAACATCTATCCAGTCCAGTCTTGGGGCTGCCTGTCCTATGCTTCTCCTCCAGAAGGCTTTTTGCTCAGAATTTTAACTCCCTGTGATGATGCAGGAGTCTTCTTAAGCCACCTCTTAAGATGCCTGCATTTAATTAATTTGTATTAAAAGAGCCTGTGTAGGGAGAAGAAAATAGAAGGCGGGATGTGGGAGAAAGAGAATATACATTACAACCCTGGAAATAGATGCAGAAAAATAATCAATCCGCCCATCGTTTTAAATCTAGCCTGTCCACCCCCATGAAGACTACACACTGTCAGGAAAAGGAGAGGATCCAGCGTGTTCTTCTGTTGGTTGCTTATGCTGACGGCTGCATCCTCCAGAGTTAACAAATCATATATATAAGTAGGAGTTGGAAATTAGCACAATATTTCCATATGTGAACCACTGGTTGCAGTAAAGAGACTTGGCATGTCCCCACTAGGAACAGAATATTAGCGCTGACTTACATTTGTTTAGTTCTGTACAGATTAAATTGCATTTTCACTGGCTCATTGGCATCTTAAAGATAACCTGAAGGTCACTGTAGTTATCTCCCTTTACAGAAGCGGAAACTGAGGCTGAGAGTTCAAGAATCTGTCCAAAGTTGCTAGCTCGTGAGTCCAGGCCCTTTGACTGAAATCACTTGTTTCTTCTATGGTGCCGCAGCTGCATCATCATTACTTCCCAGTCTTTGGGGGCTCATGGACGTTTGTCAGAGTGCTGGGAAAGCTGTGGCTCTGCTGATAAAGAGCCATGTGCCAGGGGGACAAAAGAGGGAAGAGAAAGCGCATTAACAGAGCACTTGCTGTGTTCCAGGCATGTAATAGCCTTTATCTCATTTAATCCCTCTATTTTATTTACAACACTACACTCTCCCACCTCAGGGTTCCAGCCTCTGCTGTATCCCGTATGGATTTGGGTAGTATCACACCTTTAAATTTGTGTCATTCTCTCTTCCCTGATCCTGTGTAAAGAATTTTTTGTACGTGATTTTTTGTGATTCACATGATTTCTTCTAGGATTTGCCTGCTTTTTTTTTTTTTTTTTTTTTTTTGGCCTATTTTTCTACTTGGTTGTTTGTATTTTTCCAATTGATTTTCTTATTGATTTCTTTGTTTACTTATGTAATCCTTTGTTGGTTTTATGTTAAAAATACCTTATACTAGCTTAAGGCTTAGCTTTTCACTCTGTTTATGGTATCTTTCAATTTTTTTTTTTAATTTTAAAGTTTTGGCCTTTTCACATTTAGTACACCTGTATTTTTTTCCATGAAATTTGTAATCTAGGGATGAAATTTTATATTGTTTTTTGCAAACACCATTTGCTAAGTAGTTCATCCTTGCCCCTACTGAATTTCAGTGCCATCTTGGTAGTATATCAAGTTTCCATATGTGCGTGGAACTGTTTGTGGGCCCTCTGCTTTGTTTCATTCATCTAAATGTGTCTATCCCTGTGCCAATACCACCCTGTCTTAATTACTATATATGTATAATGAGTCTGTTCTTCTTCAAATTTTTCATGGTTATTCTTAACCATATGCTCTCGCATAGGTGTCTTAGAATCAATTTGTAAAATTATACATACACACTTCACTTTGTGATTTTCATTGAAATTGTACTGAATTGCTAGATCAATTTGTAGAGAATTGGTATTTTTACAATACTAATGCCTGATGGAACCTGAGTTTCAACTGCCATAAGCCTATGAAGGCCGGAGCTCGCTCTAAATAATGAAATGACTTCTGGCTTCTGTCTGTCAGTTTCCCCGTGAATGGAAAGCTCTTTCCGAATGGCCATCCTTCAACAAATCTTGAGTTCATCATGACAGATATTTTTCTTGATGGTGAGCTGAAGGGAGAAATGATTATTGTAGTGCAGTTTGCCAAGACTTTTTTCTAGCTGAGTGATCAAATATATGTAATTAGGGAGAAGAAAGCCTGTAAGAACAGTGCAGGAGCCAACTCAGCTCTGACAGCTGAGTCCCTGAGATGGCCTGAATGAAAGCACTCACATGCACCAGGGCACAGTGAGCAGCCTGCATGGGCTGGAAACTGTCAGCAGGACAGAGATGCAAAAATAGAATAGGACAGTGCCATCGAGCCTGCTGAGGTTGACATGCCCAACCAATTTCATTCCAAAGATTATTACCCTTTTCTTCTGATGTCTACTTTCCTGATCCTCCCAGCTTTCCAACCATAAGTACCTAAGACTCAAAGAAAAACAATCCCTGAGTCCTGAATAGTAATAATGCTAATCCTTTGTTCTAGGAGGTTCCAATCCTGGTAAATGAGGATTTTTAAAAGATGAGAGCCTATTTCTTTTAACTCTTAAGATTTTCTAGAAATTAAAATAAGTGGCTTTATTATGGTAAACTACAGAAACATAATTAATATTTTTGGTTAAGGAGATGAAAACATAGTGATTGTTTATGACCTTAATCTTAGTTGTTATGATGATAAGTCATTTTTATTCCTAATTACAGAAAAATTCTTGAGAACTCTGATACTCCTTTCTCTTTGCTTAAGAAGGAACTCTGAATTTTAGGTATTTTCATCAAATTTTTTTTTTAGAAGTAAAGGGCAAATATTCCTAACATTTTTAGAGTAAGAATACTTTGGTAATTTTGAAACATGCCGTTTCCTATCCTTCTGAAAGTACTCAATGGAATATATTTATTTTTTAAATGGAAAATTTTAGAATCTTTTCCTATGAGATCTTAAGGATCTTTTTGGCATACTGAGATAAACCTATGATGTTCACAGCTGATAATCACAGCTTTAGAAAATGCATTTTATACCAAGAAGGAGAACATAGCTGGCAAACCATCAGAACTAACTGTGGTATTAAAAATGCAGATCCCTAGTACCATGCCAAGAGATTCATTAGACACCTGTGATAATTTTCTATGCTTTTGAAGCAAGAGTCTTATTGTCTCAATTTTTTGCAAATAACCTATTTCATTTTTCCATGATAGTAACTTATTCCAAATGCACATGGTTTTATTTTCTCCTAAAACTAAAAAAGTTAAAAGATTATTTTAAAAGGATGCAGCATTTGCTTTTTAAAATCAGTTAATTTAGGGAAAAGAAAAGAATATAACCCCCCAAAATGTTCGATGTATAAATCCCAAACTCATTATTCCTTCTTGAAAAAAGAGAAAGGAATGTTAAAATTCTCATGAGTCTTTCTGTAACTGAAAGGTTAGAGAAAGAAAAAGAGAATTGAATTTAAAGTCAGTAAAATAATAATCCCATTTGAAACTTACGTTATTTTTCATGGCTTGGAAAGTATGTCCAGGAATATCTGATAACTGAAGCCGCTGAGAAGGCAGTGTCCTAGTGGGAGCTGTAACTGTCTGCTGATAAGGAATCCTTTCCCTTTGGTTTTGTTTATCGGTAGTGGTGATGTTTTTTGAATTTGAGTCTTGCCCTTGACATTAGCAGAAGTACAACTCATTTTTCCATGGATGAACACTAAGTATTAATGTAAAAAGAAACATCTGTAAAAAGGTCAGTGTTAACATCCTCATACTCATTGCCATGACAAGGATATGGAATTATTTTACCAGACTAAGTTAAAATATATGTGTTGAGGGGGAGAGGATTTGGGGAGAGAAAATCTTAAGTGTGGGCTGGGGATATAAAAACAAGGCATTCCAACCAGATTTTCTGGGCTGTGCCTTTAGTTCTCTAAAGAAAAATAATTTAAATATATAATTAAATAAGATTCATAATGCTTATAGCATACGAATGTGATCTCGAATGAAATTTAAACAATAGAGATAAAAGCACAAGTCCCTCTTGAGATCTCTTTTTCTAATTTCACCCCTTTCCATATGTAACCCCTTTCATCAGTTTTGATGTAGTCTTCTACATTCTTTTGTAAGTATTCACATACAAATTTATCTGCAAAGAAATGCTTAGAAGTATATAGAGCTTTTTAAAGCATTATGACATAATATTCTGCATATTGTTCCACAGCTTGCTTCTTCCACTTAATATGTCTTAGTTATTTTCAGATAACTCTATAGAGCTTTTTTAGTGACTGCATATTACTCCATATTATTAATTTAGTCTTTACTTATTGATACAGGAGTTGGTCAAGAAATATCTGCAGCTAGGTGGACATGGAAGGTTTGATTATCTCTGAGTAGCTCAAAGACATTTAATGACTCCAGGGAGGGGACTTCAGAAGGAAGCCACCTTCTCCTTCCACCAGTTAACCTGGAGGTTACTTCACCTACCTATAGCTCTCCTCAGAGGGATGTCTCTGATCAAGCATTAGGCAACAGTGCCCAGGCACTTTAGTGAAATATATTTAAAACTAAATTCAAAAGTTGAAATAGAGTATCTATTATGTTAAACATGTGAAAAGAGAGACCAGGCAGTTTTGTCCTTGAGAGCAAAATTTAGATGATAAATTTGTCATTAGAACAACAGACATAGGTAATTCAATCTTTTAAATAAAAGAGTCATGACATCTATCTCTTTACAGTGTCGCATAGTTCTCTGGCATGGACCCTAAAGAACTGAATAATATAGTTAGCTATTATCTTTTTCTGTCTTATGGTCTCTTCCTTTAGTGGTTTTAACCCTACTTGTCATGTTTCTTCTCTTAAGTCCCAGATATTTGGGCATAAGAAGGAACTTAACATTTCTAAGACATGGTTGTTATAAAAGCAATATAATTTCAGTGTCTTCTCCCACAACCAGAGACCTTTTGGTATAGAACTCAATAACATTTCTGCAGTATGGAAATCTTTTGACAAATGAGATAAGCAGTAATACATAATTTGTATGAATAAAGAAACAAGAGAATTCTCAGTCTTAGTCCACAATGACATAAAATAAATATTGAGAGGTCATATGATATAATTATATTAATCCAGATACAACTAAAAGAGACAGAATGTGTTTAAAATTACAAGTGTTATCTATCATTCAATAAGGCCCATTAAGAATATTTTTAGTGCTCATTATCCTTGTCAGTTTCTAAGGGTTTATCTGCTAAATAATTGTTTGTACTTTTAACATTTTGACATCCTGGAGCTCTTGTAGTTAGGCTTTCATTTCATGTGATTGTTTGGTAAACAAATGTTTTCAATGGGCTAAAAATAAAGCTATACCATGTGTCTGAATTCAGCCCTCCCACATGGTTCTATTTTAGGCACATTGAAGGGTTGGGAGAAGAAGAAGGAAGCCAAGATAGGTCATACAGAGCCATTGCATGGTGAGGTCAGGGTCTCTCTTCATGTCAGCCTAATATGCTAGGGTTTGGTTTGAATGTGTCCCCTCCAAAATTCAAGTGTTGCCAATAAGATAGTGTTAAGGGGTGGGGTCTTTAAGATGTGATTAGACCAACAAAGCTCCTCCCCTATGAATGAGGATTAAGTGCCATTATAAAGGGGCTCTATGGAGGGGGTTGGTTTTCTCTTGCCCTTCCTGTTAGGGATAAGGGAAATTCACAAAGTTAGGATATGGGCACAAGTTACTCACTGCATGGTGAGTGCTGGAAGGCCAGATTAATACTATGTATCAATTAAAGAGAAGCTACACCTGGTTCTGCCCTGTGAAGATGCAGCAAGAAGGCCCTCACCTGGCACTTTGACACTGACTTTCCAACATCCATAAATTTACTGTGAGGAAGTAAATTTATGTTCTTTATTAATTACCCAGTCTGAAATATTCTGTTATAGCATCACAGAACAAACTAAAACATATACCTAGCATAAGCTTAATGCCTATCTTTAACAGGGTTTTTGTTTTGTTTTGTTTTGTTTTGTTTTGTTTTGTTTTGTTTAAGGCATGAGTTACTGACAGTTTCTTTAATATGGGATGTTTGGAATTCAGCACATTCCGTAAGGCATAGTCTTGACACTAGTGCCAGAGAAGCTGGGGGCTGCAGCTGGCCTTCTTGTGTCAGGCATACCATCTTGAATCACTGGGCTACTCCCATACCTTTGTTTTGTTTAAATTATTTTTTACCATTTTAGGAGATTTTATTTAGTAGTATCAAGGTAAAGTCAAATTCAGATAGTACCAAATTCCCTTGTGCTTAATGACTTTTTTTTTTTTTTTGCTTTTACTTTCCATGGCAGATTTATATAGGTCATATCCTTAGCTATCTATAAGCTTTCCTATATAGGCAAATCCCATTTTGATGAGGAATATTCTCATATCAAAATGTTCAGAATATTTCCAAGGCCAAGCCACTGCTAGCCCATTTGTTTTGAGTTATATTAAGTGGAATGAAATACTTTCTCCCTGGACCTTAGTCCCTCTCCCTTCTGTACTTCTCCTCCTGAGATGTCATTCATTGAGAGTGCTACGTAAAGGTAACTTTAACAAAGTTGCCTTTATCTCAGTGTCAGGCACTGTTTCAAGGGCTTTCCATATAGTAACTCATTTATTCCCCCAACAACCCTATGAAGGAGGTACTTTTATCACCCATATTGAATTTATGAAGCCCAGAGAAGTCAGGTAACTTGCTCAGGCCCCACAACTAATGAATGGCAGAACAGGACTCATAACAGTCTCCCTGGCTCCCTGGCCCTTGCTCCTAACAGCCACATGATTCTACCTCTCCTAAGTTAGCACTTCCAGCTAAGATAGTCACATCTGTCCAGATCAGCTCCCAGTTCCTCTAGCATGACATTGGTGCTGGAATCAGAACTCTCAGCTTCTTTCAAACTAGCACACACTTTCCAACTTCTCCATTATGTCCCACAACCCACTCTCCCCCTTGTCCCTTGGCTAAAAACTAAAAAGCTAATCTTTTGCCAGTCTGTAGCTTCTGCCCGCTCTTTTCCTTTTTCTTTGGCAACCAACTTTCTACCATCTAGAGTCAAGATTTTAGTTCTTTTCCTCCACTTTCTGTATACTCCAATCCTACCACACATAGACACTAGAAAAATCTTTCCTCTCATATACCATTTTCATCAAACTCTTGGCCCTGCGAAAGAATCAGCAGTAGCTTCTCTTTAATTAGTATAAACAGGTTGAACATCCCAAACCTAAATTCAATATGCTCCAAAATCTGAAACATTTTGAGCTCTGGCATGATACTCAAAGGAAATGCTCATTGGAGCATTTCAGATTTCAGAGTTTCAGATTAAGGATACTCAACCAGTAAATATCATGCAAACATTCCAAAACCCAAATCAAAACATCTTAAATCTGAAACACTTCTGGTCCTAAGCATTTTGGATAAAGGATACTCAACCTGTAGTATTCACATGGCCTCTTAGCATGCACTGTGCAGTGGGTAACTTTTGCCCACATCCTAACTTTGTAAATTTCCCTCATCCCTATCAGGGCAGGCCCTCTGTTTAAGCTAGGCAGTCTGTTTCAGATGGAGCCATTCATTCAACAAGCATTTGGCATGTGCCTTCTATGTGCCAGATAAGTGAACCGGAGTGAGTGTCTGGCTTCCCAATACTCGCTGTCCAATGATGAAGACAGTTAGGTTTAACACAGCGGGGTAATAATTCAACATTGTATTTCTGGGATCTTCTTAAGACTACCAAGGGAGCATCTCAGCTTCTGGGCAAGGAGTCCAAGAAGTTGAGTGTTTAGTTTTCCAGCCTCTGTTATATAGAAAGACCCACCAAAAGAAGCAGAAATAAATGTCAGAAAAGCTATCACCCTGTCTGCCATGCACTGCTTTGTTTATATTTTTAGTACTTATTACGTTCTAACATTTACTTACATATCTATTTGTTCATTATCTGTCTCCTCAGCTAGAATGTAAGAGCCATGAAACAGGTATGTATGTTGTCTTGTTCACCATTACATCCCCTAGAAACTACATGCTGCATAGTAGGTATTCAATTAATATGTGCTTAATTAATTTTGTCAGCTGAAAAGATCTTTCTGGAACTGTGTTGAAAAGGGGTGTGAGGCTACCTTCTCTTCTGCAGGAAAAAAAAAAATGCCAGGATTTAGCATGGTTTCTTATGGCTTGGATAGAGGGTCTCAGAACTTATGCTGTAAAACTGCTATCTAGGACCGGGGGAATCAAGGGAGGTGTCATGGGAAAGGGGACATCTGAGCTGGTATATCAGAGAGAAGGAGAGTTTACCAGGCACGGGATCAGAAGGGCATTTCTAACAGTGGAAAGAGCGTGCCCAAGGGTCTTAACCAGTCCTCCCCTAAAGAACATGCTCATTCCTACTCCCACAGGGTGGTGTCTACTCTTTCTACCTTAAAATGCTCGTCCCTTCCGCACTTTCTATCAGTTTGTGTCTTCTCCTATAAGTGCTTAGTCCTACAACAAGAAGTCCCTTTGCGCATTACCACAAAACAGATTGTTCCCTGGCCGAGCCCTCAGAAAAATCAGTTTAATAGGGACACAGGGGTACTCTTCTGAAATCCGAACTTACGAGCAGTGGTTCATGTTTCCTGTCATTTCAGCTACATTCCTCTTTCTAGCTGCAATTGGAATCCTCAGATTACAAGAGTCCTCCCAGGTCATCTTCTAATCTACCTTATGCATTAACCCTTCTATAGTTAGATTGTCAAACTGCCCAGATACGGACTGTGCCTTTAATTTCTAATGTGGGACTTACTTGTCTCTCTAGTTCACATGGTCCTACATTGTGACCTAGCAGCCCCTACTCTGACATTTCCACTCAGGAGAGCCATTTATTTCTTAATTTCCATGTGGGAGGGATCTCCCTGTGAAACTGAGAATGCAGATCTATTAATACATGCTGAGTGTAGTCGGAACAAGCCCCAGCCATTCTGGGGTCCTTGGCTGGGTTTTAAAGGGGCTCAGGCCTCTTGATGCTTTACAGCACCTGAGGTTCCTTAGGCACCTTTCCACCCCAACGGCTGTTCATTCTATCAGGCAACCAATCAACATTTATTGAGTAGCTCGCAGGTCAGGCATAGTAAAGTTCTGATAAATGTGACCAAGAGTCGTAGCCCAGCAGGGAAGACTAGCAAGCAAATTGCCCTTCTGTCCTCCTGAGTTGGGGGTGCCAGCTGCCCTAGAGGGAATGTAGGTTCCCTGCTTGGGTTTGAATTCCTAAGCCAGCTGGGCTGGGGACTGCTGTTAACAGCAGAGCAGAGCTTCTCTTGGTTTTCACAGGTGACTTTGATGTCACCAGCCAGTGGCAGCATGCCACCAGAGTTATGTGTGCCAAGGTGAAACATATGGCATATTCTTACCAAATGTGTGCAAATCTGGACAGGAAGAGATGATGACGTTCATGGTGCTTCTTTATTTGGCCATTATTCCTCATTTATTTCCTAGCTTTCCTTTCTCTGCTTTTTTTTTTCATTTTTTCTTTCTTCCATTCCTTTGAGTGTACTCTTAAGTCCAAACCCATCCTTACCCTAGTCAAATGGCTCTTATCACACCATAATGAAATTACCACTTTACTTGTCTGTTGCCCACACTAGATTGTCAGCTCATCAACAGAACTGTCTTGTTCACTCTGAGATTCGTAGCACAATGCCTGACACATAGTAAGCATCTTATCCCTTTTGGAGAATGACTCAGTGACTGAATGCCTTTCCCTCCTAGTGTTCCTATGTTTGGCCCTTAGAGTAATCTAGTTGCATATGCTTTTTATAGACAACATAGTATAATCACAAGATTCAGACAAGCCTGGATTGGAAACTCATCTCTGTCACTTACTAGCAATTCTGAACATCAGTTTCCATAGAAATAAAGTGGAAATAATACCTACTTCTCAGTATTGCCAATACCAAGAAGATTAGGTGTGATAACATGTAAATATTTAAAATATCATAATGGCCAATTAATGTTTGTTTCTATTTTCTTTCTAATTGGCTGCATAGATTCTTTATTCATTTTCTTTTTCACCTAGACTGTGGAGGGTTGGCATTTGTATCTGTTAGGTTGTACTAATAACAAACAACCCCACAATCTCAGTAGTTTAAAACAGTGGCTGGTTTCTTGACTGTGCTATGGGTCCACCTCAGATCTATGAGGGTTCTGCCAGACATCCAGAAGTCCCCTGGCTTCCATGATCACTGAGGCAGGTAAAAGGGGGAGTGGTAAATTAGACACTGGCTTTTAAAGGCTTCAGCTCAGAAGTGGCACATGTCCCTGCCACTCATGTTTTACTGCCCAATCCCTACCTCATTCAGAGAAGAGTAAAATCCTACCACACACGGAAGAGGAGAACTGGTATATTGTTGAACACCGATGACGAGTCCAGCAATATTTAAGATGAGTTGACTTTGAAACACAATGCAACCTTATTCATTTAGGTTACTTTAATCTAGATTGAGAGTGAAGATTGTTGAACAAAAGAGTAAAATCAATAAAATTACAATGGCAACTGCTTAGCCTGCTTAAGAGAATAAAAAATTATTTTAAGGACATTAAGTGTTAGTTATTAGCTATAGGGCACTTGAGTTGGAATCTAATTTTAAGTGTTCATCACAACAAGCAGTACAGACCTCTGCTTGTTAGTATATTACAGATTAGCCCTAGTATCAATATGTATTTACAGGTAATAAAAGTGCAGTTTCTAAGTAACTCATAGGTTTGTCATAATTTAAACTGATCTTTCTCCTAGCCATTTATTTAAATTTGGACTATTTTACTGTGTTTGTACTATACTTTTTATCATAGTCATTTCAGTGTTTATTGATTTCCTGCAATAGTAAAAACATAACATTTAGGAGTCTGGGCTCTGGGCTCAGACTGCCTGGGTTCAAATAATGGTTCTGCCATTGACTGGCTGCTTGGCCTTAGGCAAGTTACTCAACCTCTCTGTTATTTTTCTCATCTGTGAAATGGGGATAATGCTAGTACCTACTTCACAGAACAGCTCTGAGGAGTAAATGAACTAATACATATAAAGTACTTAGAACAGTACTTGGCACATAGTAAGTGCTCAATAAATGTTAACTATTTTCATCATTTTTAGACACAGTGGAGAAATGCAGAGGAAGTGTGATGCAGGCAGAAGTTTTTATGTTTTGTTTGCTGTTCTAACCCATGTTTAGGACAGTGTCACATGGCAGGCACTTAGTAAATATTTGTTGAGTCAATGTATGAATCAATGTATGAGCACTACCTTTGTGAAATTTAAACGTCAGCTTAATTCTTGATTCCTTTATTGGAATAATAAGAAAATTTCCTTTTCTTAAAGCTACCTTAACCAACCTTGAATTTTCAGGATCCAGAATGAACCAGTAAGTAACCTCACTGGTCAAGGATTTTCATTTTTTCCTTCACTTGCCAGCTCACTTTCAATCAAATCCGGCAGAGGTGCCCATGTCGAGCTTCTGAGATTGGCACTCTCCTCCCTCCTCTTCACACCCTCAGTTGGTGACTCTGGCATTACAATATTGAGCCTCTCACAACAGAGGCTGGTGACAATGAAGCCATGCTATAGCTTCCTCCTATAGCAATTTGGATGATTATTGTGTTTCAGAATGTGGCTTTCTGTCCCACTGAATTTCATCATGTTCTTACTGTCGGGAAGGGATGGAGGAGACATTGAAAATGGTCATGTGAAGTGCAGAGCTTGTGTGCTCTCTACAGGAGCCCCTTGCAGATGGTCTGCTTCTCTCCTGGTGCCCCCACGTAAGTCCACTTATCAGCCTAAGAAGGAGTTCAGGCTTGTGAATGTGCCTTCCTTTCCAGCCTTCATCCATGTGCATGCTCTTGTCTCTCTTGCTCCTTCGTCTGTGATTCTGTACTTGCCCCCAAATGATCTGGCCCTCTCTGCCTCTCTCACCTGTTCTTCATTCCCTACCCCTCAGCCAGCCACTTGGCCCCCTTGCTCTTCTAGAACTTAAGCACATTCCTGCCTCAGAGCCTTTGCACTTGCTGCCCTTCTGTCCAGAAAGTTTTTCCCCAGGTATCTGTAGTGTTTGTCTACTCACTTCGAAAAGTGTCTGCTAAAATGCAAACTCCTCCAAGAGGCCCTTTTTGGCCACATGTAAAATATCCCCTACCTCCATTTTTCTTGTAAGCACTTACCTCTAATATCACATGATTTATTTACATGTATATGTCTATTTCTCACCATTGAAGTGTAGACTCCATGAGCACAGACACTATACCTTCGGTGCCTAGCGGTAGTCAGCACTCAATAAATATTTATTGAAAGAAAGGAAGATCAGCTTACAGCTAATAAATACATGAGTTGATTTAAAGTCAACTTACAGGAGAAGACTGAGTAAATAATGGAGTAGACAGTACAAAGAAGTTGCAGAAGCGAAGGTGATAAATGAGTGATTGAAGTTTGGGAAACATGGATCTAGCAGATACAATGTCTATGAGCTGAAGGAGGTGGAGGAGTGGAGAGGAGAGTGCTCTGGAGTTGGCTTCTAGAGTCAGGCTTTGAAGGAGAAGAGCAGATAAGTCAGAGCTAGAGGGGCCAGCCTGACGTTGGAAGTCTAAATGGTGTTCACCAAGGCTTGAGGAGAGAACTGAAAACTGAGTTGGCAGACAGACTTGATGGGTGCTCAGGAGAAGTGAAGAGGTATTTTAGAGTCTTATTACTAAGACACTCATTGACTTAGAAAGGCTATAAATCAGTACTGTGGCTGACCTTGTAAATTACAAAAATATATGTACCTGACCCCATATTTCAATGGCAGAGACAATATATCAGGTTTTTTCCCCTCTGCTGTTAACCTTGTTCAGACATATGGAAATCCTGAAGACTGCATTGACTGATGAAAAATGAAATGGAGGCTATGGTTTTTTCCAGGCATCAAGGACAGGAGGATGAGTTTAAGCGGGTGGAGCTATGGCACCCAGTAATGTTTATTTAGGGAAAGTTAATCCAGGTACCCAGCAATAAATTACATCACTACCCAGGAGTCGGCCTTCCTCCCCACCAGCCAAAATGAGCAGTCATTTAGACAGCCATGGAAAAGGAAAGGAAGTCTGGGTGCGGTGGCTCGCACCTGTAATCCCAGCACTTTGGGAGGATGAGGCAGGCGGATCATCTGAGGTCGGGAGTTTGAGACCAGCCTGAACAGCATGGAGAAACCCTGTTTCTACTAAAAAATACAAAATTAGCTGGGCGTGGTGGTGCATGCCTGTAATGCCAGCTACTCGGGAGGCTGAGGCAGGAGAATTGCTTGAACCCGGGAGGCGGAGTTTGTGGTGAGCCGAGATCATGCCATTGCACTCCAGCCTGGGCAACAAGAGGGAAACTCTGTCTCAAAAAAGAAAAGAAAAGAAAAAGAAAAGGATGAGATAGATATGTGTTGCTTCTCAGAAGTGGAATTTGTTTTGCATTGGGCAGGTCTATGAAAACCTACCCCAAAGTCTGAGGAAGCTGAGATGCCAAAGAAAGAGGCTGACATATCCAATTTCTTAGAAAGAAACATTTAATAGGGACTTTAAATGTTTAACAGAAGCCACGTCTGTGTATCAGACAGCGGTGAGACACAATGGTGGATCCCCATGCCATTAACTCCCAGACCCAGGGTTTACATACCGTAGGGGAGGGCTGGTTCAGAAGGTATATGTAGAACAATCAAAGTATTACAACATCAAGGATGTTTGACCTAAGGGCAGGATTTACAGTGAGTATGTGCTCTTACACAAGCAACAATCGATAAACTGGAAATCTTAGAGGTCTTCCTGGAACAGGTGTTGATCAGGAGCCAACATGGTAGATTAGCTTTCAAGGTGGAATTGCTTCAGCCTCCACACAGAATTTTGTTGTTGTTGTTGTTAATTAAACACTTAAATTATATGCTTATTTAAAAATCAAAACAGAAGCATATAAAGTGGAAAATAGAAATCTCCCATAATTCCTGACACAACAACACTTAACAGGCAATTGTTTCATTCAGCAACTATTTATTGAGCTCCTTCCATATGCCAAGCACAAGCACTGTTTTGGGAAGTTCCAATTCATTGTAATTAAAGATCTTTGTTCCCGCTGGGCTTACATTCTGCTGCTGTGCAATGCAACACAGTAACCACTAGCCACATGTGGCTATTTAGATTTAGTAAAGTTAAATACAATTTAAAATTGAGATCCCCTGTCACAATGGCCACATTTCAAGTGCTCAGTGGCCATAAGTAGCTAGCGGCTACTGTATAGGACCACACAGGTATAGACTATTTTCATCATTGCAGAAAGTTCTATGGGACAATAATGTCCATTCATACTCTTCAGCAACCAACTCTTGTCGCTTAATCTAGCGTGGTCATCTTCTTTTATCAATAAATCAAACACATTGATTTGTATCCTCCTATTAATGGATATTTAATTCCAGTTTTTCACTATTATAAATAATATTGCCATGAACTTCCTTGGAACTTATATCCTTGTGCATTTCTCCAACCTTTTTTAACATAAATTTTGCAAAGTGCAATCAGATAATACAGGTGATGTGCTGAAAACCCAGTAAGAGCTCAGTACATGCTGACTATGACTATGTGAAGCTTTGCAGAAGTCCCTGGAGGTGCATTTCTAGGAGCCGCAATTCCTAGAGGCTTCCTGCCTAAATTGGGCCCCAAGGCTTTTCACAACAAACAAACCAGACAGCCATAGCCTGCCTCTGGAAATGTAGAGCCCTGAAGCCACAGCCAACAATTTCCATAAAAATTTTTTCCAGAATAATTATGTGTTTTGAATCTAGCCACATGTTACATTTATTGACCACCTCCTGGATGCTTGACCCTACATGAGATGCCAAACTGGTTGCAGGCCTGAGAACTGTCTCATTTTATGAGCTCACAGTGAAACCATTGTGGCAACTTGGGGGGCAACACATGGCTGTTCATTAAGGCTGGTCCTGAACAATTTGCACATTTTTTTTCCCACTGGGAGAGAGGCAAGCACTTGATGCAGTAATGAAGGAGGTTGTATGCTAGTGTGGGAAAAGAGAACTTAAGTGTTACCAACTTGGCCCATCTAGGTTGATCATTTTTTCTTTCATTTTTTTCTGTCTTAGTCCACTTTGTGTTGCTATAGCAGAATATCACAGACTAGGTAAATTATAAACAATAGAAGTGTATGGTTCTGAAGACTGGAAATTCCATTTATGGTTCTGGAGACTGGAAATTCCAAAGGCATGTCACCAACATCTGGCAAGACCATCCCACAGCAGGAGAAAGCAAGCACACAAGACAGAGGCACTTAGCTTCAGACTTGCTTTATGACAACCTATTCCCATGATAATTAACCCACTCCGAGGGCTCCTCCCTCATGACCCATGAGGCCCCACCTCCCAATGTTGTTGCATTGGAGATTAAGTTTCTAACACATGAACTTTTGGGGGACACATTCAAGTCAAAGCAGGGCCCAACAGAAATTCTAACTACTTTAGAGTTTTTATTTCTAAACTAACTCTCAAATCCCTTGCTCTTTCTGGGAAATGAGAAGCTAAGACCTTCTCAGCTGTCCAGTGCATATTCTGCCTTTAGATCATGGAGCCGGCTGTAGTTCACCAGTTCTTTAACTCTCCCCATCCCCATCCTGCAGAAGGAAAGAGCTACACTCTGAGCCCAAGCCCCACTCTCTCAAACCCATCCTACATGAACATGGTGGACATAGTAACTATGAAAACAGCTGTGGGCTTGAAATTGTCCCTGCACAGAAACAAGTGAAAGCCTAGAAGCCCTAAATCTTTGTGATAACTCAGTTTTGTTAAGAGTTTAAATCTCCCTGTAGACAATGTGATTCATCTTAGTTATCTCTGCCAGAGGCTGAAGGAAATGAGTGAGCATATCCATGGGGGCCTAAGTCTGGACTGGGGTCGGGCCGGGTAAGGAGCACCTAGAAGGCTGCAGACAGCAGCCTCTGTACCCCAGCAGGAAGTCTAGCCCTGTCCTCGGGGTCAGGGAAACAGAGAGAGCTGCTGCTTCCTGTCCTACTTCTTCCAGATCCTAACCCTGCTTGCAATGCTACTTGAATGTGCTTTGAGCCTAAGTGAGTTTCAAGAGGGAGACATCTTTCTGTAAGCTTCCCTGATTTTTCTGCATTTGTTTCTGGAATCCACCTTCAAGGCCCAGCCTTGCCTCAGAAAGGGATGAGAAGAAGGGGAATATTTCTACCCTTCTCCTCCTCACCACGGCCCACTGGCAACCCTCTCTGGACTGTGTCCCAACTCTGAATCAAGCATGCCTAACCTACACACTAATTCATGCTGCCTCCAAAAGAAAATAGAGAAAAGTGATAGATAAGGGGCCTCATTTAGTGGGAGCTTAAATTTCAGGCATAGTGATGCTGGCTCGGTTCAATGGAGATTTACAACAACAGGTGCAGTGGAACCTTAGATTGGGGCAGAGAGTGATTTGTGTGTGTGTTGGGGGAGGGGAGAAAGTGGGGGCCTCATTTGATCTGTCTGCTACTGGAAGAAAAATAAACTCAAATTGCCCTTCTCTTCTTCTAAGAAACAAAGGGATGAAAGGAACTTTAGGCCACTAAGCTTCTTTTATTCTTGCCTCTTTCTCAAATAGATCAGAAAATAATCCCATATTATTAACCGCCTTGCCTTCCCCAAAAATATGAAAAAAAAGACACTACTATTCCCCCGATACTTACAGAATCCTATAATATGGTCAGTGAGTCTGGACCTCAAAAAGCATAATGGAAAAAAAAGATTTTTAAATAACTCTTCCAAGTGACAGTGAGAACAAGAGGTGGGGAAAGCAGACAGTAACTTGAAAGGCTTTTAAGTATGCCATGACTTGGTCTTCTGATTCCATCCTTTTCTACAAATGGACAATTAGCTGTGACAGAGGTTTGTGTAATTAGCAGACAAGTTAAACTCTGAATGAAGTATTCTTTGTAACCCAATAAGAAAAGCATTTTCCAGAGACGCATCACAGCCAGAAGTGTCACCATATGACTCCCACACTGTACTCCAATTTTCTTGGCATTTCTAAAATAAGGTATAACGTTATCTCTTTAAACAAATCACCATGTGAGGTGGGCCTTTGGCACTATTTTTTAAACCAGCAACCAGACTGGTCTTGGGCTAAGATTCAGAAAAGAGCAGAAATAGTGTACCTGATGTCATCCTTCACAGCTTCCTTCTTGGCCTGCACCTCCAGGAAGCCTTCCAGGTGGTCTTCTTGGGGGAGCCCTGGGGCCTCTGCTGCAGCTGCATCAGGTAGAATCCCCGTCCCACACATACAGCCACATATCTTCGTGATGAAATACAGGGGGAGACAGCGTGGAGGATAAGAAGGTACGGGACTTGTTGCAGGAAGTGGCACATCAGATATGCTTCCTGGAGGGCAGGAGGGATCAGCCTCCATCAGGTCTCTAAAGGACCATCCACAGAAGATGCATCTGGGCTTCCATGTCACTCTCTCTGAGATGCTGGACTGGCCCATTCATTCTGAAACTATACACTGGGGGAATACTATTTCCTGCTAAAATCAAATTATGGCAGTCTTTTCCCAATTCAAAGAAAAATAAAGTAAGCAGATTAAAATTTCCTCACTGTAAGTTTTCATCTGTCCTGTGTTTTCTTAACTTTGTTGCTGCTTCATCTTTTGCAGCACCCTGCACTCCCCACCCGGTGGCGGAGGGGGGTGGTGGGAAACAAGAAGTAAGCAAATATTAACAGGAAAACTGCCAGCTGTGCTTAACTCATGGGCATGTTGTGATAACTCTTTTGTGTACCTTGTTTTCTCCTAGTTCAGAAGACGAAAGCAGTGGTAATAATGTCATAGTGTTCTTCTATCAGGTGCAGCATAGCTCCCCAGGCTCTACTACCCAACAGCTTTTGAAAACAACCAGATCCAAGTAGTCTCTCAAGTCAGCTCTGAGAGTCCAGCAAACCATTTTGAGCTATTCAGAACCACCAGAAATGTCAACACACTTTGAAAGGGGACTTATTATAGTGAAAATGGCAAGTTTGTAATTCAGTAGAATTAATTCAATGGAATAAAAACAATCCACCTTTTAGGAAGCACTTCTAGTGAGATATGCCTGTTTGAGAACTTGGCTGTGATTCCTAGTAGGAGCCTGTGTGCTGCCTTCCTTGGGAATGGGAAGGTTTGTGAACCTGAGCCTGGCGTAAGTGGCTGTATACAGGCATTTCCCCCACTTACAGTAGGTTTAATTGCTGGAAAAAGGTCCCAAAGTCAAAACGCTGTGAGAGATCTGATTTTCCCATGGTGACAGCCGATAATAGAACATTAGGGTAACTGATCAAAAATCTGATGCCTACCTTTTTAAAGAAGTAACCTCAAACATTGTATTTCAGTTACTCTGAATGCTGAACTTCAGAATCTCTTTGTCTACAGTGTATTTAGTTTGATTTAATAGACAACTTAATGACCAACATATGAAATTGTATGAATTACTGTGATACAGTATCATGATATTTTTATAGTTCTCCACACTTCCCTTATTTAACACATAAAACCTTAAGATAAACTGTTAGTTTACAGTTACGGCAGTCAGAAGAGAGCCATTTTAGAGAGATTTTTTGCATAGGCAGCTTAGAGAAAATTTTTAGAAATAGTTGGGGTTATTTCATTGTTTTCGTGATGATCTAGGATCGTCTATTTTTCTACCTCCTTGATGGTTCCCATTTGTCAATTTTTGCTTTCGTTGTAATTGCTTTTGATATTTTTGTCATGAAATCTTTGCCCGTGCCTATGTCCTGAATGGTATTGCCTAGATTTTCTCCTAGTGTTTCTCCTAGTTTTAGGTTTTACATTTAAGTATTTAATCCATCTTGAGTTAATTTTCATATAAGGCATAAGGAAGGGTTCCAGTTTCAATTTTCTGCATATGGCTAGCCAGTTTTCCCAGCACCATTTATTAAATAGGGAATCCTTTCCCTATTGCTTGTTTTTGACAGGTTTGTCAAATTTGGATCAGATGGTTGTAGATGTGTGGTCTTATTTCTGAGATCTCTATTCTGTTCCATTGGTCTATGTGTCTGTCTTTGTACCAGTACCATGCTGTTTTGGTTACTGTAGTCTTGTAGTATAGTTTGAAGTCAGGTAGTGTGATGCCTCCAGCTTTGTTCTTTTGCTTAGTATCGTCTTGGCTATACAGGCTCTTTTTTGTTTCCATATGAATTTTAAAGTAGTTTCTTCTAATTCTGTGAAGAATGTCAATGGTAGTTTAATGGAAATAGCAGTGAATCTATAAATTACTTTGGAATATATGGCCATTTTTACAATATTGATTCTATCCACGAGCATGGAATGTTTTTCCATTTGTTTGTGTCCTCTCTTATCTCCTTAAGCAGTGGTTTGCAGTTCTCCCTGAAGAGGTCCAGCGCATCCCTTGTAAGCTGGATTCCTAGGTATTTTATTCTTTTTGTAGCAATGCTTCCTGGAGCAGTACAGATGTTCAGGATCAAAGGGCTGCTTGTCCCAGTGCCTGCATCCCTAACAGGATTCCCGCTTTCTGGGCCTCTCTGGCAACTTTGCACCCTGCCAGGCAAACTTGCCTTTAAGACTGTGCAAGTTCTGAAGCGTATTCCTGATGGTTTTCCTTCCTTCAGGCTTCCCACCACGTGATTTCTCACAAAAAGCCTCAGAATTCTAGCTGGGCAGCCACTTGCAACCATGTCACATTCTCTCCTGAATGTACAAGTCTTTCCATGTCCATCACACATCCCAAACCTGCCTAATAATAATAGATTTCAGCTGACATTTTTTCCTCTAATCAGCTGTTTTAAAAAGCTGAATTTGCTGGAGGCTTTAGAAAGTAGTGCAACTGGTTTTTGTTTTGTTATATTTTTAAGATAATAGCTGATACGTATAAGAATTACATGATCTGTGTGGTATTAAACATTCTTATATAATAAACACCCATGAATCCACCACCCTATCCTGGCACTTTGCTTACCTACCTCCAGATGAATCTGCCTTCCTCACCCATCCTTCTCTTTAAAACAGAGAAGGAGAATGATAAACACAAACTTCAGAGTTTTTGTCATATATGTGTGTATACCTAAACCACATATAGTTTAGTTTTGCTTGTTAAATAGACAAGCAGAATTTATCAGCCAATTGAGGTTGGTCTTCTCAAGTAGCCTTTTTGGAAGTTTATCCACTTACCCATGTAGGCTGCAATTGCTCAAAACCATCTGGGAGCTCTTTGTTTGAAATTTCATGCAGAAACAGTTTATCAGCCGCTCAAGAAAATCAGTGCTGCTGCTTTATGTCATTTTTTGGTCTGATTTAACTCTTTTTTTCTATAACCTCTCTATTTTCCCCATTCACCTATTTAAAAACTATGTAGTGAGTGTCTTCTGTGAGCTAAGCACTGTGCTAGGCATGCAAGGCGAGTCCAGAGTCTCTGCTCCCACTGGAGCATGTCCTCATGCCTCCTCTCACCTGTCTTCCTTTGTCATTTGAGCAATAACTATAGGCTGCAGACTGCAATAACAATAGGAGCAATAACTATAGGCTGAGAGACTCCAAGACACCAAGCAGGATTCAGTGCACCAACAGTCATGGGATCAGCATAGTCGGGGAGCCAGAAGGGAGACTTCTGGGAGGACTTCAAGAAGGAGTCCCCACTTCGTGCATGCCTATTTGTCTTTGGCCTTTTGTGACCTCACCTAGATAGTTATAGCTCTAATTTTGTTAGTCTGCCTTCCTCACTAATCCAGGCATCTTTATATCATTACCTCCACACCTGCTGAGGTGCCCTGCTGTGTGATACATAGCTCAAGAACTCTAATATGAAAGGGGAAATTGTCCCTATGAAACCTGATGTCTGACAACCTAGATTATAATTTTCTTGAGACAGAATCTCACTCTGTCACCCAGGCTAGAGGACAGTGGTGATCATAGCTCACTGTAGCCTTGAACTCCTGGGCTGAAGTGATCCTCCCACCTCAGCCTCCCAAGCAGCTGAGACTACAGGTATGCACCACCACACTGGCTATTTTTTAAAATTTTTTTGTAGAGACAGAGTCTTGCTATGTTGCCCAGGCTGGTCTCAAACTCCTAGCCTCAAGTGATCCTCCCACCTCGGTCTCCCAAAGTTCTGAGATTACAGGCATGAACCACTGCACCTAGCCTATAATTTTTTTATGTTAGAACTTAAAGTCACATTAGGTTATTCAACATGAAATTGATGACAGATACAAGTGCCTGGGTAGTATAAATATAAAACCTCAGAAATATGTGCTTATATATTGTTTTGATTTATGTAAAATACAGTAATACATCTAATAAATATGTGTATATATAATAGATATAATTTATGTATTCTAAACCAGCCTCCACCTGACCCAGTCACCAGAATCACTCACACTTCACAATCCTTTTATAAAATAGGACTAATGCCAAAACCCTGACCAATCACAGTTCTAAGGCTATTTCCATGTCCTGTGCACACCTGCTCTTCCCAGCTGAGTTGTGTGTTTCTGAAAGTCAACTGTGTTTCTTCTCAAACCTATGTGTGCCAGTTGTACTTGTTACTAAGTTGCAAGATTTAATTAAATGTTCTCACATACTGATGAAGTATGAACTCAAAAAGAAAATTGTCTCAGTGAAAACCAAATTGGATGTTTTTGAAAGACTTAGTAAAAATGGGTCATTAATAAAAATGCTTTTGAATTAGGTGTGAACAAGGCAAATGTAAAAGATTGAAGAAAACAATTTAAAATCTAGAAGAATTCTGTCCTCAGATTGTACTGCAGGTGTCTTTAACTTCTGGTTCCACTTTAAATGGGATTGCATGTGGTATGTCGGAAATCTTACATGGTAAATAATGTTTTTTAAAAAAGAACTCTAATCAGCAGACAATACTAAAAAAAAAATTACCTTAGTCTGTCATCAAAGGATTAGTGAATGAAAACACATTTATATTTTAATTTAAAGATTACATATATGAATATGTACTTATACATATGGAGGTGTGGATAGAATAATTTAGAAATGTTTGTAAGAGAGAGATTGATTTTCCATGATCCTCCTCTTTTAATGACTTTTCCAATCACACATCAGTCCAAGCATATTTGGAAAGAGGGCTTCTATTGTTGTTTATTTGCCTTATGCACTTCCCGGGACTGTCCTACTCAAGAGGGGTTTTATACAGTCAGCGTCACTAGAAAATTTCAGATATCATGCCACTTGCTAAGGTTTATATGATTTTTACTTCATTTAGTTTTGTTTTCATTTGCCAAATATTTATTGAAAACCATGAGAAAAGACTCCATTTTAAAAACAATCATTTGAAAAGAGAGAAAAGGCGTTGTCAGACTGCTGGATGGATGGGGGAGGTCATGACCCCCAGTGCTCTGCCCTCTCTGGCTGTGTCACACCCCCAAGCCAACCCTTTCTCTAACTGCCCCAGGAGCCCATGGAGGTGGCCCCTGCTGCGTTGGGGCTTGCTGAGAGGCAGGCAGGCAGGCAGGCAGGAGTGCAAACTAGAAAGTGGGCCTGAGGTTCTCAAACTCAGGCCAGTAGAAAAATGAGACCAGTCTTAGACCAGATGAGAAAATAGCCTCTTGACCAGGGTTAAAGTATATTTTTTGACCCTGGCTTTTCCCAAACAGATGTGAGGGGCCTGAGTGGCCTTTAGAACTGTGCAGATAACGATATCAGTAAATAGGGAGACTTTTCAAATCCTACTCTAGCTACGCCCTCCTACTCCCAGCTTATCAAGCCACACGTGCATGATTTTTGCTTGACCTGCATAAATGCATATGTGTACAGGTGTGCACGCGTGCGTGTGTGTGTGTGTGTGTATTTGTGTGTTTGAAGGCCTCGGGTAAGGGCTACTTCAGCTCGAATCCAGACTGAAGTACCCTTCCGATGAAAGATGTTTTATTTTCCTAAATACCTAAGTAATGAACCCAAACTTATGGAAACCAGGTTCTTATGAAAAGGTGCCCCAAGCACCAGCAAGCTTCAAGACTGTTTCCTGAGAGAACCAAACAGAAGAGAACTAGGTAGACTGGAGTAAGGAGTAGAGCTTCATTTCAGCCATCCCAGAAGGATCATTAAGCTGTTCTGTTTTCTCTGCATTTTAATTATGTTGGGGCTGGAAATGGACCCACACTGTGGGTCCCTGCGGTGTACAGAGCCATGGAAACCATTCCTCTCACTCTGCTGAAGGAAAGGGGCTTCAGTAAATGGAGAAGAGTGAGGGGGGAATAGAGGAAGTATAGGTGCTGACACAGGAGACCTATTTTGTTGATCTGAGGGGTAACTAGACCCCTGCCCAGGAGGTCCTCAAGCCCTCTAGAGAAAGAAATTACAGAGGCATGAGTCATCCCCCTGTTATGGAAGAACATAGGGCACCCTAGGGGTTTGAGGGCCTCCCCTATCAAGAAGTGGGCAACTGAAGTACACAGACTGTGCTTGGCTAAAGGTTACAATCAGCTTCTGGTTTATTATCTGTTTAACTAAGTGGATTAAATGAGAATTGACTGGAATTGGACACTTAAAGTTTCTATACAAAAGGCCGTTATCTCATAAGCTGGCTTAATGGAACAGCCTGTCAGGGGCTTATTAGAAGTAACTGAATACAGCACCTTACAGAGCAGAGATTCAAAGGAGGCTGTGCAACCAGGCCCGGGATGCCTCACACCTTGTATGGCCAAAAAAGAAGGATCTAAGGTCTAGCTACAAACCACACTGTTAGCATCTAACCTAGAGACAGGCCCAGGTCTTCCCAAAAAGAAAGCTACTTGCAACTCCCTCCATTTTAGCATCTCTTTGGTTTAAATGTGAATTAAGTGTTTTGTTGATCATATATATATATATATATGTGTGTGTATATATATGGCTTTAGCAGATATGAAATAGCACATATAGTACATATATATATAAAATAGCACATATAGCATACATGTACATGTATATACACATGTGGCCTTAGCAGATATGAAAGACAGCAGAATGTAGTGTTTAACAGGACCAACTTTGGAGTTAGACTGTAAGGGTTTGAATCTTAGCTTTACCATGTACTGATTGAGTGAGTTTGTGTTACTTAACTTCTCTGTGGCTCAGTTTCTCCATCTGCAAAATGAGAATGATAATAGTACCTAGCACATTAGGTGTCTGTGGAGATTAAATGAGCTATTATATATAAACTTCTTAGAATAGTTTCTAGCATAGTGTGAGCAACTGGCGCTTATATACTACTATTATCACGGAAAATAATTCACCCCATTGAACAGCTTTTGTACCCATATTCCATCTTATCTATCAATTCAGCATATATTTGGAATGAGCTGCATTCACAGATGAGATTTGGAATTGTGGGAGGCAGCATACATGGAGAAGTTCAGGTCTGCAATCAGGGATATTTGAACCCTGGCTCTGCTGGGAATAGTGATGTGATCTTGCATACGTCATTTCTCCTGACTGATCCATATTTCTAAAGGGTGTGTGTGTGTGTAACTTTCATTATAGGGTTTGGGAAAATAAATGTAAATCCTTCTTTTGGTGAGGATTGATGTGATTATGAAAAATGCTTAAAGACTGATAAAAATGAGTCACCTTTGGCCCAGTATCCCCAAAACGTATATATCGTAGAACTTTGAGGATGACAGACAAATTGGAGAGGGTTAATGGTTTGGATAGAAATTGCCCATGTACAGTTGGCTTGAAAAATAGACATAATCGACTATTTTTCAGCAAGGTTGACTATATTTGTGAATTTAGGACTTTGCATTTTCCGTCCAGCAGTTTCTTTAACAGTCTTATTTTTCTGTTGGGTTCATTTGAGTTCAATTTACCAGTAGTAACCTGTAAACACTTAATATCAGACAACCTGCTCCACAGTAGACCTAAATCCCTGCAATTACACAGCCTATGATTAATTAATGTCAATGTATAATCCACAACTTTCATGTATAATCTAGGATTTTAAGTAAATACTGTATAATCTAGTAGATGATTCTATTCCACCCAGCCTAATGAATGAATATCATACTTCTCATATTCCAAAAAATTGCAAGAGACCATATGGAAAATGGATGACTCTTTCTGTTCTATAGAAAACGAATTACTTTAAATAAAAAAATTAGTCTATTTAGCTGGATTGACTTTTAGAGGAACTGAAAGACTTTGCATGATATTAGAACTAGTAACTTTTTTTCTCCTTGTTTTTGTGCCTTTTTAAATTTGAAAAAGTAGTACATAGTACTCAACTCCTAGATATAATTGATTCAGTTTCTCACATCTTAAATGGCTGAGCCTAGGGGTTGAAGGAAAGAAGCCACATGTTGAGTGAGAAGCCATAACCTCCCAGGGTTTCTTCTGGCTGGTGATTGTCTAAAGCACAAGCCAGTGTATTTCAACTGAAGTGTGATGCCAACAGCAAACATGCTGTGATACCAATCCATGCTCTGTACCTGTGGCTCTAAACTTGTCTTGGTTATGAACTCTTTTAGAATCAAGAGGGAATTATAGACATGCTCCCCATAAAACTACACATTTTCTTCTTTCCTCAAAGCTTGGCATAGAATTCCAGGAAGTTCTCACGAACTTCCTGAATCCCTTCATTCTTCCCCTACCCCTAAATCCCCTGCAGTCTATGAATCCCATGTGTGTAGGGTCCACTGTTGTGAGGAGGCATTTTGTCACTGAGCTTGACCACACATTTATTTATTTATTTATTTATTTATTTATTTATTTATTTATTTGAGATGCAGTCTCACTGTGTCACCCATGCTGGAGTGCTGTGGCACGATCTCAGCTCACTGCAACCTCCAACTCCCGGGCTCAAGCAATTCTCATTCCTCAGCCTCCCAAGTAGCTCGGATTATACGCGGCCTGCCACCATGCCCAGCTAATTTTAGCATTTTTTGTAGAGACAGGGTTTCACCATGTTGGCCAGGCTGGTCTCGAACTCCTGACCTCAAGTGATCCACCTGCCCCTGCCTTCCAAAGTGCTGGGATTACAGGTGTGAGCCACCATGTCCAGCCTGATTTTTTTTAAATGGCAATGGGTTGGACATTTCTGGAAACCAGGAGATGAAGACTAATCAGAGGCTTTTCCCCATCCTTTAAGAGTTATTACACACAATGTCACACAGTGACTGAGAGTACAAGCTCAGCTTCTCACATGCCACCTCGCTGTGTCTGATGCAGCTGGATTCTTTTGGATGCTTCTGTGTATGTTAGATTCATTCCATTTTAGTTTAAGCTTGTTTGAATCTACCTCTACTCCCTAAAAACTATTTCTTTTCAACACGTGTATCCTCACTTTACATCTACTAGGATAGCTATAATTAAGAAGATAGCTAATAATAAGCATTGGTTAGGATGTAGAGAAATTGAAACCCTCTTACACTGCTGGTGGGAATGTAAAATAGTGCAATCAGTTTGGAAAACAGCTTAGCACTTCCTCAAAAGGTTAAACACAAAGTTACCATATGACCAGCTGTTCTACTCCTGGGTATATACCTAAGAGAAATGAAAATGTATGTCCACACAAAAACATGTACATGTAAAACTAGCAGCATTACTCATGATAACCAAAAGGCAAAAACAACCCAAATGTCCATTAACCGATAAGTCAATATATAAAATATACTATTTCCACATTCCATATACATGAATATTCTATATACAATGAAATATTAGTAAGCAATAAGAAATGAAGTACTAATGCTACAACTTGGATGAACCCTGAAAACATTACAATAAGTGAAAGAAGCCAGTCACAAAAGACTACATATTCTGTCATTCTGTTTGTATGAAATGTCCAGAATAGGTAAATCCATAGAGACAAAGCACATTAGGGATTGCCAGGGGCTGGAGGGGGCAGAAATCGGGGGTGACTGCTAACAGGTATGGGATTTCTTGTTGGGGTGACACAGTGTTATAAAATTGTGGTGGTGATGATGGTTGTTAAACTCAGAATATGCTAAAAACTTTGAATTTTATACTTTAAATGGGTAACCATATAGTATATGAATTATATCTCAACAAAGCCGTTACTAAAAACATAAAGCCAGACCTGTCTTCAAATCACTACTATCTTGAGACAAGGATGTGGGTGCGAATACTGAATTTGGAAAGATATCCCAAAGCACAGTCAGGAGGTAGGGAGGTGAGACAGGGGAGGAAGGAAAGCCACTAATGGGGGTATTAATGGGTGAGTTGATGTTGTGGGCAGTGGGGGCTTCATCCTTCTGGGGCCCCTCAGAAAGGCTGTGCAGACCACAACTCAGAATTATTCCTCCACGGGAAGAGAAAATGGGATTATTTCTATGAGTGTTGACTCCCCAGCACTCCCAGCCTGCCCCATACACAAGCCAAACATGCTTCTACATCAGAGAAAGCCCTTAGACAAGAAGAGGCAGAGGCAGAGAGAGACAGACAGACAGACTAACTGCCTGACATGCAGGTACTGAGGTAGGAAGCAGTCGGAATACACAGAAACTTTACCACTCTCGCAGGGGACACCCAGGGTGACCGAGTGGGTATGGGCAGGGCCTTGGCAATCCTTGACACAGGGGTGTTACTTAACCTGCACCTCAGTCCCCTTATACTTAAAATGGTGGAGACAATAGTTCCTGCCTCATACGGATGATGTGACGATTAATGAGTTAATGTAGCTGATGTATTTGGGAGAGGTAAGAAGACATATTTTTAATCTTTTCCTATTTTTTTTTAACTTATCCATGATCATGTCTCCTCTGAATGAGCTTCTAACAAAATGGAGAATACGTTCTTCTGAGTTTGAAAAAGAAACAGAAGGTTGCAGAAAACCGTCTTCTTGTTAAGTCCCCCTGTGTTTGATCAGCTTTGAATGGCAGCCCTCTGAAATGTGCCACGTGCTTTGTTAATGCATTAGACAGGATCTTTCTCATTCTTGCTGTCCTGCTTTATGGAAACTATTGGTGGGATTCAAGCAAGCGAGTTTGATCATAACAGTCTCTCGTATTTTCCTTTGTGTCTCCTCATATTTTCCCAAAGTCGTGTTCCGAGGATTATGGGCCCTAGGAGCTTGCTTTCTGTGAAATGTCTGCAGTCTAGGGATGGAAGCCAGTGGCTGCAATCCCAGGCAATTTTGAGTTCCACTTCTGTCAAAGGCATTTATACTCAATTTGCTTCATTGCTCATGGACGATTGAAACAGCCCAGTTGGTAAACAGCCAGAGGAAAACAGGGTAAAAAATAACAATAATAATAATAATAATAATAAAGAAAAAAAATAAAACCTCCCAACTACATTACATCGAGCTCAAGCTGTCATGATGAAAACTTAAAGATTTACTCACTCAAGAAAATATCTCTGGATTTTTTCAGACTGGGACTCTTCAATTAACCTGACATTTCACAAATCCAAAATTGCCGTGGATGAACTCTTTACTTCACTTCGGGATATTGCTGGAGCTCGGAGTCTCCTGAAACAGTTTAAGTCTGTATATGTTCCTGGAAATCATACCCACCAGGCAAGTATATACGTTTTAAAGTAACCTTCTAATCTGTTGTACTTCTAGGATTCAGAGTCTATAGAAGAAAAGGTTCCCTTTTAACTTCCCTAAAATCAAAGGTTTGTTCTAGATGATCTCCAAGTTCTCTTTTAGTTCAGAGTTTTAGGTCCCACGGAATCTGAAAGCCTCTCAATTCATTTATGCCCCAGGCTTGATAAGGTGGGATGAGCACTGAGTTGGGAGTCAGCCATGGCTTTCTAACTGTGGGTCTGTCGCAGACTGATTCTATAGCCTTCTGCAAGTCCCTTCTCTCCTCTGGGAGCCAATGACTACAGGTACCAAATGAGGGGCTGGCCTTAGAGGATTCCCAAGTTTCTGGATCTAACATTTTGAATGAGCAGAATAATGAAAACACCTGATAATGTTACGACAAGGGAAAAAGTTTGTAATGAAAATATGTGTTATTTAAAATTCCTCCACTGCTTTCAAAGGAGGGCAGGAGGACCTAAGAAGAATGTTTTTTGACCATTGAGTAAGGAGATGGTATCAAGATTAAGGTGTAATTGCTGTGTAAAAACTCAGAGGGGGAAAGTACATAGAAAGACCCAAAGGGAAGCTTAAGGAATAAAGAAAGGTTAGAGCCACTGAGGCTGGGGAGTCTTTGTTGGACAAGGTAGGAGACAGAACTAAGGTTCCTGGTGGCCAAAGATGAGCTCTCAGGGAAGAACAAATGTTTCTGATGGAAAAGATTACTAAGTTTAACTGTGGGGAATCTTATTTATTTCTCCATAAAACCTTTAGTAAAATAAACTCTATTTGTTAAGGCTTTTTGGAGAGCTGAATGTGCTGTTAGTGGGGAGGAGTTCAGCTTCAGGGTGCTGACTCTTTAAGGGAGACTTGAGCTAATGTTACCCACTGCAGCTAGCACAATCCAGATTCTTCCTCCAGTATCCTGTATTTGTTTGGGAGCTGATACCTGAAGAGCACTTCTACATTGGATTTTTCCTTTGATTGCCACAAGTTATGCCAGGGAGGCATTATTATTCCAAGATCCGGGAAGGCCAAGTGACGTGCCACAGGCATGCAGATGGCCAGGGGCAGATGCCAGATCTTTGCTGCCAGCCCAAAACCTCCTCCCTGACTATAATATGGTTCTCATAGAGATTCTAGAAGTGTTGATTGGTGGTGCTGATGATCATCTGAAATCACCTACCAAGATACTGAAGACCTTAGAAACTGTCACTCTTCTTAGAAACATAAAGATTTTCATCCTTTACTCAAAGATCTGAGAATGCCACGGTGACAAAATACAGATAAAATCACTCAGGTATTCATACGTAGTTTTGTCATTTTAAAAAATCAGCAATCTTAAATACTATAATGTGGACTAGTTCCAAAAGACATGCTAGAACTAGTGATATATGATGACATTGAGACCAAAAATGTCAAGAAGCAAGTGGCTGGTGTAGTTGGCAAAGAGAAAATAAACCACTAAATGAATGAGGTCTTTCCCATTTTATGTCATCCGGGTGACTGATTTGGCCAACTTCACGTAAACATGTATTAGCTATATATCTTGCACGTGATAAGGACAATGATAAGTTTCTTAGACCTTATCTCCCTGCTGCCAACACTGTCATTTCTCCAGCCCTCAGAACCCTGTCTTGCAGCCATGGCCTTTGGAAAATGGAGTTTCCCTTTGTCGCATATGTCCGCCCTTACAATAGTCAATAACATCAGCACACTCCCAACAATCCTAAGTGTCAGTGAGTGGGAAGTGGAGTGGAGGTAGGGTAATGTGTGTACACTGGGGGGATTAAATAAATAATGATACAGACACATGGTGAAATGCTGTGCAACCATTACAATGAATGGAATAGACCTAGATATGCTGAGCAGGGTGTGTGTTTGAATCCTTGGCCCAGGGTCCACTTCTTGGGGAGCTCAACTGAAACAGAGGTCCATGATCAATTGGGTGGCAGTGGGGGGACATGTAGGTCATTCTGTAAAGCATTATTCTATTTTTGTAAAAGTAGAATAAAATAAATATTTCATAGGTATGTATACTTAATGTCTTTAAAATTTAGGAAAAATTTATAATGGTTACCTTATGGTGGATGGGTAGGATTGGATGGATAAGGAGAAACACTGATTTCTTGCTTTATTTTTACATATTCTATACATGCGACACTTTTTAATGGGATTATGGGTAATTTTTACCTCTGGGTTTTTCAGTGTTTTTCAAATTTAAAATATTTTAAAATTACAGATGTAAGCCTTGTGACAACAGGGATTTTTATGGGTTTTGTTCACTGCCGTATCCCCAGTACCTAGAGTGGCATCTGTCACATAGTGTATGCTTAGTAAATATTTGTTAGGTGCATCTTAAGTACAATACATATATATTTATTACAGATCAGGGGATTTATTGGGACACAAAATATGCATGCATAGGAAAGTACAAGTGTCCAGACTAGACTCAGAGTCCAGCTGCATGTCTGGTTTAGAAAAACAGTCCTTGGCTAAACAATATTCTGTTCATCTCATCTACCAATTTGGTCCTCAGCCCTGTGGCTCCAGAAGAAATCTATGCTTTCTACCCAGCTCCATGCTGTCTCCAGACAGAATCTGATTGAGATGTCCTGGGCTCCCTGGCCACGTGGGAGAGTGCTAGCTGGCCTGGCCCTGGGTTCCTGTTCCAGGTCTGACCTATGCTGCATATTAGGATCTAGGCCTTGGGCCCCCACTGGCCCCACCTTCCCTCCCAGTGGTCCTCCGTCCTGCTGTGATGCGCATGCACTAAGTCTCAGAGCCACTCCTGCTTCCCTTGCTAGGACTAGAGGCACCTCTTATTTTAATCTTTACCCATTAACCCGTTAGGAAAAGGTGTCAATCACAATTCAGATGCAGAAAGTAGACACCATCTAGTCACTTTAAGGAGAAGGTGTCCCAACTGCGTTACATCGAGCGTATAAAATCTCTAGAGGGGTCAGAGGAGTGGGATCTGGACTAGACCTCCAGAAATAAATCCCAGAACATCACCACAGGCCTGGCCCTCCAGGGCAGCCAGGACCTTTTCACAGCCTGGAGAGTGGGGGCAATGGGGATCAAGAGGCAACCACAGAAGCTCTTGACTTAAAGAACATCTCACCAAGGCTGGAGACAGCACCTGTCTTTGATCACCATGGTATCTGCATGGGCTAACTCAGTGTTTGCCACCTAGTGGGTGGGTAGATGGATGGCTAGATGGATCCTAGACTGTGCATGTTATCTAGAATGGCATTTCTTACATTTTTAATTCTTAGTGAGAGAGAACTTAGCACAGAGGATAACAGAACAGATTTTCAAGCCATAGCATCGGGGTTCATAGCCCAACTGTCCCCTCTACTAACTGTGTGACCTTGGGCAAGCAACTTCACGTCTCTGTGCCTGGTTCCTACTCTGTAAGAAGGAGCTAATAATAGTTGCTCTCTCATAAAAATGCTCTAATGATTTGGTGAATTAATACGTATAAAACTCTTAGAACATGCTGAGTGCAGTGGTTCACACCTGTAATCCCAGCTACTGGGGAGGCTGAGGTGAAAGAATAACTTAAGGCTAGGAGTTCAAGACCAGCCCGGGAAACACAGCAAGACTCCATCTCTAAAAAAATTCTTAAATTTAAAAAAATTAGGTGGGTGTGGTGGCAGGCACCTGTAATCCCAGCTACTAGGAAGGCTAAGACAAAAGGATCACTTAAACCCAGGAGTTCTAGGCTACAGTGAGCTATTATTTTGCTACTGTACTCTAGCCTGGGCAAGAGTGATACCCCTTCTCAAAAACAAAAAACAAAAAACTTCTTAGAATAGTATCTGACACCTAGAAAGCACTATGTAAGCATTTGCTATCACAGCCATTGTAACAGTAGAGAACAAAAGAGGCCTTCCTTTGTCTTCTTTTGCAACATTTTATCTTTTCCTTTGTTAGGACATGGGCTACACAGAAAGGGTGTCTTTCAAAAGCTGAGTGTCCTGTTAGGTGTGTATGGCAGAAGGTTGATTGCTGACACCCATTTGTTTTAAAAGGTTGTGTTTGTTGGTCGCTTCTGTTGACTGGAAACCTAAGCCCCCAACTGTGCCTGTGCAGAAAGTGTTTTTTCTGTTTTGTTTTGTTTTGTTTTTGAGACAGAGTCTCACTCTGTCGCAGAAGCTGGAGTGCAGTGGCGCAATCTCGGCTCACTGCAACCTCTGCCTCCCGGGTTCAAGCGATTCTCATGCCTCAGCCTCCCAAATAGCTGGGACTACAGGTGCGCGCCATCATGCCCAGCTACATTGTTTTTGTATTTTTAGTAGAGACAGGGTTTCGCCATGTTGGCGAGGCTGGTCTTGAACTCCTGACCTCAGGTGATCTGCCCACCTTGGCCTCCCAAAATGCTGGGATTACAGGCATGAGCTACTGCGCCCGGCCGCAGAAAGTCTTCTTACCCTTCCATTTCTTACTGCAAATGCTCAGTTTAGTGAGAAGCTTAATCTCCCCACTAAATGCCACAGTGTCTGATGCGATGCCATTCCTCAACTGTGACACCAGGAGGATATTAGGCAGATGTCTCAGGGCAGGGAGCTTATACGGGGCTTTCAGACAAAATACTGTATGGCTCTCGCATGGCTTGCCTTGGCATGCATCTTGAAGAGCAGGGCTGAGCTGCAAAAAACCTTCCACAGACACATACTGTACTTTGTGCCTCTGGCATGTTGAACAAGAGCATTTTGAACCAGCAGTGCCTGAGGAGGCTTGATTCATCTTGTGCCCAGTGAAATATGGCTCTCTGAACAGGCTTTAGGCCTGGCCTATTTTGTCAACAGTGCCCAGCCCTGGCCTCCAGTTGTTCTTTTCCAAGTGCTAAGTTCTATTGCTCTTCCTGATTCTTTCTAACAGAACTGCTAGCATCTTTTCTGAAGGAATCAGCATGGGGTAGGACTAAATTGAGGGCCAGGAAACTTGGCTCTGTCCTGAGTCTACTTCTAATTGGCTGTGTGAACTCAAGCAAACATGTTAATGTGTTTGGGCTTCACCTTCCTCATATTGAATTGAAGGGGCTATACTCAAATTTTTAAAAACTAATCTGCTTCTGGATTGAAGCCTGGGTGGATGGATGGATGGATGGATGGATGAACAGACAGACAAATGAACCATTTTTAAATCTACAAATAAATTGTTTCCTTTAAGAAGATGAAAGGAGAAAAAACAGTCATCTTATAGCAAAAAATAAAAATAAATGAGCCATGGATTAGTCAAAGCCATGAGCAATTTTGAACAGATGTTTTTCTGTGCTGTCTTGGGTTGAAACAAAATGAATACCCTCCCAGTAAGCCTGGTTTTTCTGAGAGGCTGGTTGTTCAGAGTCAATTTTGCAGAAAAGGGAGAAGTAGACATCTTCACTATCAGAACTGAGGAGTCCCCAGCTATGCCAACAGTAACAGCAAAAACAAGGTCAGCAGCCCCAGCTGATGGAGATGTGACTGTGGCCACAACTGGGTTTTCTTGGAAACTGCTATCCTAAGTCATTTTTAAGGTGCACCAAATTCAAGATGTTGTAGTTACACTGGTTTCTCAAGATTGTATCTGACTTACTATATATTATGTCAGGAACTGCTGCTATACTCACTGCTTTTCCTGAAGAGCTAACATTCAAGTCAACAAAAGAATCTTCCAGACCCACCACACAGTATGTTCACCCCAAAAGAATAACCAGAGACATTGACACAGTATTTTAGTTATCATATTTTACTTAAATGTGGTATTTTTTTAAGGATTCGTTTCTTGAAACTTCAGCTATTCCATGTGTATCAGCCATCAAGGGGTCTCTTTAAGCTCTACCAAGCTATCAGGCCAGCCTCATGAGGCTCTCATACAGGGCCATGATATGACCTTCATGGGCCCCTTTTTTTGTAAAAATAAAAAATAGTAAAAAGCATATGGTACAATTGCACTGGTGTAAAAATAAATATATCAATATTACATATGAAAACATCACTTTCACCTTAAAGTATTTTTTCTTCTGATTTAAAAAAATATATTTTCATGGGCCCTCAAAAGGAATGTGGGCCCAAGGCACTGTATGTTTGTATCTAACAAATAAGTCAGCTCTGTGGTCATGGCTCCCACTTGACACAAGTGTGCCCGAGACAGGAACGTAGCTCCCCATCAGGGGAGCATAAGGCATTTTTCTTCCTTGGAGTAGTCCCTATGACCATCCATGAAGCTTGAAGCAGTCCACGCAGCTACTGAGGAGCTACTTGGACTGGTTTCAAGGTGACAGCTCAGGAGTGAGAGAGCTAGATTCACATGGGATGAATACACCAGTCCCCTGGCTTAAAAACCTCATATCCTGTAGGAGCTAATTTCTCTGTAAGAACTCCACAGACATAGCTTCCAGCACTCCTCCAAGGGACAAGTCCAATTATTATTCAAGAATCATTATACTCAGAGAAGCCCAAAGCTCTGGCTTTCTATCAAATTTTTATAGTTCTTTCAGTTTAATGCAGTTTACCAACCAGCGGTCATTTTTGTCATAAGCAATCTTGCCTGGCTGCATAGTTTGACATTCTTCCTTTATCAGGTTTCCAGGGAAACAGAGATAAAAAGTTAACCAAAGGTTAAATTCTTATGCAGAAGGGAAAAGGGTTTAATAATCTTTTACCTACAACCTGCAGCTTGCCAGTTGTTAAGGAAATATTTACATTAATGTTCCAATCAAAACTTAACAGTGTGTCTATGGCAGAGACCATCCTGTGTATTCCCAAAACTCCATTGCCTTTTCTTCTGTAGCAAACAGTTAGACTCCTTTTTCCAGGTTCCTTTGTAGAATTGTGACTAGTTATGGCCAATAAACTGCGGTGGAAGTGATACATATCACTTTAGGGCTGGACCCATAAAGTCTCTGGAAATCCTTCATACTCTCTCTCATTCATCATCTGCTGATGAGAGGTAAAGTCTTCAGTGTAGGATTCTAATGCTCTAGGGAATGGTGTAGCACAGTGGTGCCCAACTTTTTGTCACCAGGGACCTCTTTTGTGGAAGGCACCAGGTGGTGCAGGGTGGGGCGGTGTGGTTTCAGGATGATTCAAGCACATTGCATTTATTGTGCACTTTAATTTCTATTATTACATTGTGATATATAATGAAATAATTATATAACTCACCATAATATGGAATCAGTGGGAGAGGTAAGCTTGTTTTCCTGAAACTAGACAGTCCTGTCTACGGGTGATGGGAGACAGAGACAGTGACAGGCCATCAGACATTAGATTTTCATAAGGAGCATGCAACCTAGAACCCTCACATACGCAGTTCACAATAGGGTTTGTGATCCTAGGAGAATCTAAAGCCATCACTGATCTGACAGGAGGCGGAACTCAGGCGGTAATGCAAGTGGTGGGAAGCAACTGTAAATACTGATGAAGCTTCACTCATTCACTCACTGCTCACCTCCTGCTGTGTGGCCCGGTTCCTAACAGGCCACGAACCAGTAGCGGTCCATGGCCTGGGGTTGGGGATCCCTGGTGTAGCAGGAACCTGGGTCTCTGAATGATTGGGCAGGGCACAGATCTCCTATTGCCAGCCCACATTGGATATCCAGAGATATAAGGAATAAATAAATGACCAGCAAGAAAAGGAAAGAACAAATTTTTCTGAGTTTTTAATTCCTCTCCCAATCTCCCAAAAAGGTGAACTGGCAGAGAGTGTTTGATTAGGAAAACTAAATTACTATGGTTTACCCTCTTAATATGGAGACAAACTATATGGCTAATCTCTCCTCTGGCCCTTCCTAGCATGCGAGAGAATCTTTGAGTAGGGCACCAGAGAAATCACATCTGTCTCCACTATCACCACCTTCTACAGGGTCCTTTGCTGAGAAGTGAGTCATTCCTGGCTGAGTAGAAAATTTCATGCAAGTCAGAGGGTTCCCATCTAAGAAGTCATTGCCAAGCAGTTCATTCTAACCAGATTTCAGTGACATGATTTAAGGCACAAGATGGTCCAAACTAAGAGGCTGAGAGACAGAAACCAAAGGTTCTCCTCATTAAAACTTAACTGGAAATTTTTTTTATTAAGAAGGCACAAGTACTGTTTCGTGCCTGAGAAAGTCTTTACCAAATTGTGCTCTCTGAATACACAATGTAATCCAGTTGTTTTGTACTTAGTTCTTTCAGTAGAAAATTAAGAGGGTTTTTTTTCCCCCATATTCCCATTCAAGTAGGAAAACCTATCAACTTCTCTATGAATTAATATTTACATCGTTTACTATGCTTTTGGTTACAATTAAAAATAGATAAAGAAAAAAGTTCTAAAAAGCTTAAACAAGAAAGGTAATTTTTTTTCTGCCTTTCTAGCCCCTGATTCTTGCCCCTCTCCTTTTTTCCCATTTTATGTCTTTTTTTAAAATCTTAATGCTTTTAGATAAAATATTAAACCAGAGTGTCCCTCTCATCCTCTACTACATTGTTTTAGTGGAATGAATGTATTTTAGAATAAATTTTTATAATGTTCATTATCTCATCTTTTCTGTTAATATCTGTACCTGTTTTTGTCAGTGTTCAAGATTTGTCATGTTTTGTTTGTAGACTTAATCAGCTTCTGTTACTATTATAGCATTATGCATACTGATTGTTTACTAAATTAAATGCCACTTTGAGCTTGAAAAAAAAGAAAGGTAATTTATTAAATCCTATGACTTAAAAGTCTAGAGGAGGGGCAGCTTCAAGTGGTGAGAGGCCATCGCCAGGGTGATGGTGGCAGGAATTGCAAATAAACAGGAGAAGCAAGTTCCTGCCTGTTCTTCCTGCCTTCCGGTCTCCCTCTAGTGCCCCCCTATTGGCAGAGTCTAACAGACCTAGCTGGCAAAGCACAAAAGTGGTTTTCAGAGTCTCAGCCCAGCATCACAGAACTGAGTCTAGAAGAGAGGGTTTGGAATTGAGAGACAATAGCTTGGTAACTATCACATTTTCATAGAAAATGTTATTTCAAAATTGTTGTTATATGAAAAGATAATCAGAGAGAATGCAACCAAAAAATGTAAGAAATGAATATCAAAGAGGTAGGTCAGGCAATTAATAAAAGCATTTATGTTCTTTTCCTGGATTATGTGATGTGTTTGCTGTTACTTTTCTGTATTTTAAATCATAGTTTCTTTTCTCCTGCTATATAAATGTGCACCTACATACCTTAAAAAAATAAAAAACAAAAAAGATTTCCAACATTCCCAGTGTAGCACAGAACAATCACAAAGTCTCAGGAATGAAGAGGTTGAGAAAACAGCACTTCTAAAATCTCTGCTCACTACCCCCAAGGAGAACCCAGCTCAGTGAGCATTTTCTCCTGGATGTTTCATTCCCCAAAATTTAGTCAAAAGTGGAGCAAGGGGAAGAGAGAGAGTGATCCTAGTGTCCCTACTTACCCCAATCCCTCCATAACTCCTGCTTTCCCCTGTCTCCCAGTCTACACTGGGGTCACAGGACCCCTGAGAACAAATCCTATCACCCCAGATACACTGTGCCTTGCACAGAGGAGGTACAGAATATAGTGTTTTTGCTTAATTACAGAGCCACCTTTGTGCTGTGTATGATCTCTTTTTCAGAATCACTACTCTTCCTTTTTGTACAGTACATCTTATGGAGAATGACAATCTGTTTTTTTTTTATGGGTTAAGGGGTTGCATTAGTCCGTTCTCATGCTGCTAATAAAGACATTCCCGAGACTGAGTAATTTATAAAGAAAAGAGGTTTAATTGACTCACAGTTCCACAGGGCTTGGGAGGCCTCAGGAAACTTACAATCATGGCAGAAGGGGAAGCAAACGTGCTCTTCTTCACAGCAACATCAGGGATAAGTGCTGAGCAAAAGGGGGAAAAGCTGCTTGTAAAACCATCGGATCTCATAAGAACTCTCCCACTGTCATGAGAACAGCATGAGTGTAACCGCCCCCATGACTAAACTACCTCCCACCAGGTCCCTCCTGCTGCATGTGGGGATTATGGGAGCTACAATTCAAGATGAGATTTGGGTAGGGACACAGCCAAACCATATCAGGAGTATATTTTCTTCTCTCTTAAATATGACAGCCTATGTGTATTTCTCTGTGATTCTGCTAATGAGTTTTAATAGACTAATAAAATAAATAACTGTAAGCTTCTGGAAGGAGGAAATGTCCTTTTATATCTTTATGTTCCCTTCATGCTTTCTATCAGAATTTCATTCAGTTACAAGTAACAGAGATCTGAAAAACAGTGGCTTAAACATACAAGATTTTATAGTGACATGTAAAGTAGGTACTAATTTAGCCTGTCCATGTTCTGGTGATAGTGGCTCTATAAGTCATCACTTACCAAGGTTTCTCCAGCTCTCTGCTTCACCATCTCTAAGGAATGTCCTGTCTTCCAAGATGGCTGCTGGAGCTCCAGGCTTCACTTCTACATTCCAGCCAGCAGAGAAGAGGAAAAGAGAAAAGCATATCCTTCCATTTTAAAAAGGAGACTTCTGAAATTCTCACATTACTCTATTTACATCTCATTGCCCAAACCTTAATTACATGGCTATACTCAGCTGCAAGGAAGGCTGGAGAATGTAGTCTTTTAGCCAGCTGGTAATGTGCATGGCTGAAGATTGAAGTCTATTACCAAGGAAGAGGTCAATTATTATTTGATGATAGTGCTGATAAGGTATCAGATTATTGGCCAAAGGACTTCTTGTGGAGGAGCTTTAAAGAGATTGAAGTTTAAGCGAGTCAATGTCCAGAAAGGCTAAGGTGATAGAAGAGCATTCAGAACGGTTTACTCAGGGAAGAGTATTTGCAGGATTTGCAGGATTCAGATTCCATGGCCCTTTTTTTACATTTAAAATAATATTTATTAAATTATCTTACGATTCTGGAAGTAGACCTCTTAATTTTGGAAAATCTGGAAAAATAAAATAAATGTCTCCTACTTCCTGAACCTAGAGATAACCCTAAATAACATTTTGGTGTGCTTTACCCCAATCTCTTTTTCATGCATAAATAATTTATTAATTTTTAACAATTGAGATCATTCTTGCCGTTTGTAGTGGTGCTTTAAACTGTGCTGTAAATAAATAAATAAATAAACAATACAATGAAAACTCTTCCTCTCACCTTTCTCCCTTGCTTGGTCCGCCACCCCATAATCATTGCTGCTGATAGTTACTATGTTTCACACCGGAGCTTATTTTTGCATATTTCAGCAATTTAAACTTCCGTATTCCCCCTGCCACTTTTTACACAAATGCTAACCCATCATACACAGTATCCTCACCTTGCTTTTTTCATTCACACACTATTCTGTACCTTGTTTCTGCCACACAAGCACAGAGCTTTCTTATTCTCTTTCATGGCATTCCTCCCTGTGGATGCACCCCATTTATTAAACAGCTCCCTACTGATGGCACTTGGGTGGTTTCTAATCTTGGTACTACAAACAATAAACAGCCTTTTTGGATCTCATTTGCATACATGAGCATATGCAAAGAATAAATGACTAGGAGTGTGATTGCTATGTTGAATGCATCTGTAATATTGATAAGTATTACCGAATTGCTCTCTGCATTGATGGTAACAATTAACCCTCCCACCAGCAATGTATAAGAGGGCCTGTTACCTCATGGCCTCATCAAAAGAGTGTATTTTCAAACTTTTGGAGTTTCAATAGTCTGATTTAAAAAAAAAAATCCATCTTGGCATAGCTTTAATTGCAATTTCTTTATGAGCAAGGTGGATCCATAGTTTTCAAAATATTTCTGTCTGACCGGTGTTTCTGTTCATTGCCTTACCCTTCCTGATCATGTAACCATGAGATCTCTGGACAAACAATGGTCTGTTTGACTAATAAGCATAAAAAGGTTGGTATCCCCGAGTGAGAAGATGCTAGTTTTCCCTGCATCTTATCCCTGGGAAAGATGCCAGCTATATTCCTGCTGAATGGTTATTTATGATTTTAATGGTTTATACCTTGCTTTATTTCTAAGCTATTTAAAACAAGAAAATTGGAAAGGGAAAATTTGAGTAAAAAAAAATGACTGGAAGAAAAGCAAGATGAAGCCAGGAATGAGGTCAGTACACTAAATATCCTTGAGAGTTGCTACAGACAAGTCACATATTTGGCCAATCAGAGAGAGAAAGAGTTTAATACAGGATATGCCTCAACTGTGCCCTGTTAGAAACTGGCTTTACTGAAGCTATAATAGATCAGAGAGTGCATTGAGGGAAGATATTCCTTCCTCCTTTGCCCTTCATGCCCCAGACTTCGTGCCATATCTGACTGGAGGATTGGGAGGAAGGTGGTCCACCAAGTGAGAAAAGGAAACGGGAAGAACTTGGCAGCAAGAACTAAGGAAAGAGGTGGTGAAAAACAGCTCAGAAAGCGCAGGGTCAATAAGGCAGCTGGCTCCCAATATAACCTAAACATGGATGGGTTATTCAGGTTACAGAAAAGGAAGGCATTTAGCAGCATTTATCAAACTGTAGAAGTTGTTGCAAACTAACATCTCCCTAATTCTACTGAAATTCTTATGATACCATGTAGTCTGCTTTCTGACCTTTGTCAGATTCCTTTATGTCATCTTAGCTTCTTTTCCTGGCCAAGTCATACTTGGGAATTGAGCTCTGTAGAAGGAAGAGGGATTGCTTTAAGCTTGGTTATTGACAGCACATTGTAAATAACATTGGAGTTCCTAGCAGAGGAGAGCATAATGCTAAGAATGTTCAGGAAAAACTGGAGACCATCTTCATGTCTTCATGTCTGTATCAAACAACAGTACTTTGTTTCTCAGTATACATAAAATTGTCACTTTAAATAGAAAAATTAGTCATAGTATGATTGTAGCTCTGGTAAGATATATTTGCTTGTAGAAGGGAGCATGAGAAGCAGAAAAGCATGCTAAAGCATTGGGGTGAAAGTTTATTTAAAAGCCCAATGTTGTTATATTGTCTTTTCTGTGACATACACACACACACACACACACACACACACACACACACACACACACACACACACATATAGCCATTGCTCAGTATCAAAATAAACTTGCTTTGCTTTCTTCATTGCAGATAAAGCTGTCCTCTCTCCAGACAAACCAAACAATCCCTTTACTCATAGTATTTTGTCTTTCCAGGCATCTTATAAGCCATTGTTGAAGCAAGTTGTGGAGGAAATATTTCATCCCGAGAGGCCAGATTCCGTTGATATTGAACACATGTCTTCAGGCCTCACTGATCTCCTTAAAACTGGATTTAGCATGTTCATGAAGGTAAAGTAACCATGGAGAGGTAATCCTGAGTGTAGAAATGTTCTCTTTGCTGGGCATGAAAATGCTGGCACCCTGTTAACCCTAGCCAGCACCATACAGATAACATTTGGTATTTTGGCTCTTCTAAAATCAAGGGCAATCTTTATGTTTTGATTATAAGCAGCCTGACCTGTTAGCGTCATACAGCTTCTTCTGACCTGAGCACTGTGGTCTTTTCTGGTCAGCACATGTGGTCTAAGTTGGAGGACACAAGCTCTCTGGGACAGCACTATTGAAAACTCTCCTCCTTGCAGCCTATGTTTTCACTTAAAATGAATCCACATAGCACACACCGGTCTTAGTGACAGCCCTTTGCTCTTAATTCTAGAACTGATTATGTAGGATGATGAGCGGCTCTGCTCAGTCCTATGGCTAGCATCACCTCAAAACCCACTTGGAAATGACTTTTGGACTGGCAGACTCCTAGGTGACAAGTGCCAGAATTTATCTGGCTGATATCTGGGGTGGGTCAAAATAACTGAACAACCCTTGAAGTGTGGATGAAAGGAGGAAAAAAAGTACACAAATGTGATCTATTTTTAACCTACTGTAGAGTTTCTAAATCTAAAAAGATTTCAATAAGGTTACAGGCTGACCTCTCAGTCCATGCCAGGATTTCACTTGTAATAACTCTTGGAAGTAACAGAATGTTTTGCCAGCATCAAAGCATCTTTGAAATCATGAATTAATCTATCTAAGAGATCTGGCCTTTCAGAGTTCAATAAATGCATATTCCAGGAAAACTGTTCCACTCCAAAACCCAGAGGACAGACGCCAGACAATCAGACTCTAAACCAAGCAGTAAGCCTGCTGGAGCAGATCTGCAGGTCTCCTTCCTGCTGTTCCCAATTTTCAGCAACTTCTGTTGCAGTGCCTGGTTGGTGCATTTTCCCTCTATATTTTTTAATAAAGCAGTGTAGTCAGCTTCTTCAAAGTGTTTAGGGACTTCTGAGTTGGTATAAGTAGGCCCAGAATTGGCCAGTGTCTCCCTATCCTGAGTAGCCCTTCATGGTGGCTAGTTGGTACAGAAACTTCCAGACTAGACACGGTTTCCAACCTTTTCCACTTGAGCATTCTTTTCCTTCATTCACAGGCTTGGCTTTACCCTGAAGAGAGACTAAAATAACAAGTGTGGACTTTCAGAGCCTGGTTAGTAAGGTCTGAGGATGGCCCAAATGCCAATATGCCCTCTCCCAGACAGGCTGCTCTGTCTGTGGTGCAGTCAGACCCTGTACAGGGGGGTCTGGCCAAGGGTACAAATGAAGGCTCCACCCCACCTGTACTTGGAGAGTTGCAGTGTAGGTGACAGGAGGCCCTAACTCTGCTCTTTGTCCAAAGATGTTCCACAGAAATAACTGTTTCTTAGCCAAAGGGATCTTTGATCAAATATGTTCCAGAAACACTGGCTTAAACAACAAATTTGATTGTTTCTTTGCAGTCCAACATCACAGTGCCTTTAATACACTAATGGACTTTACAATCCTTCCTGAGGAGAATATGGAATATATTATAGAACAGAGTTGTGTTGTGTAAGGAATATCCACCTGCATTTTCTGTCACTGTTTGATGAAACAAGAGTGTCACTTGTTGTTGTTGTTGATCATTTTTATTTTGGAGTTTATTTTTTAATGACCCTTTCAAATTCTGCAGAGTGTTTTCTACATCTCTTCCTGCTCCACTGTCCTCAAGCAGGTTCCACCTAGGAAGATGTTTAGAATCATCCTGGGCAGCACTGGGCTGTTGTGTTTCTCTCCATTTCAAACCCCCAGTGTTAGGGCTCGTGACAAAATGCTCTGCCAGCTTAAGACTGATCTCAAAGGGAGGTTTCCAAGTAATGGATTTAAGAAAAAGGAATTTATGTTCTCCCAGCAGCTGTCAGGATCCACTCCTCAGCCTTTAGCTGTGAGGCCTCAGCTCTCAGTTGCCAGGGCATCTCATCTATCTACAGGGGGTGGGGGAGAGTTCTGGTGGGCTGGCAACAAAGCCCTGTCCACTCCAGCCCCCAAAGGAGAGCCATTTTGTTTGGTTTCTAAATGGGCCTTCTCCGTGGCTGAACCCTCCTACAATTCCACACAGTACAGCAAAGAGTTACCTCTGGCGTATATGTTGGGGTTTGAACAAAATTAGAATGAACTTAAAGAGGAAAACCCAGTAGGGCTTTGAGACACTGACTGTAATTTCCCAAAGAGCTACTTCTTTGAGATAGAGGTGAAGCCATCAGGAGAAGATGTCTGCCGCTCTGCTTTAAGGCTCTCCAGAAGAGGAGGATGCAAAATGCAGATGGAGTCTAACATGGTTATAACCATTTACCAGCCTTCTTCATGTTGTTTTCCATCACCTCTTACTATCCAAAGTTATACAGAGAACCTACGATCAGTGTGTATCATGGTTCAGCCAAGTTCTTACCATTCATTCTGATATTGATCCTCATGACAGCCATAGAATGTAGGTCCTATCATTATCCCTGTTTACCAGTGAGGAAACTGAGGCCCAGAAAGGTTAAGCAGTAGATGTGAACCTCCAGAAGGCTGGGATTGGGTCTTACTCTCCTCTGTTCTCAGGCATTTTCCTAAGAGCAAACAGGAAATAGTGACACCAGAATTTGTCCCAAGGTCACTCTTATTCCAAAGCCTAGCTCTTAACCACATTTCTTGGCTCCAGGAGGCTGCCAGGCATTTTCTTGGAAGTTAAGTATTCATATACTCATATGTTATTCATTCTGGTTTCCTTCATGGTTACTCATTAGCACAAATGCTCTCCCTTTCCAGTATCTATCCAGCTCATGAATAAAATCTATGCCTGGGCTGGTCATCAAGACAACCAGTGTGAGTGAGCTCCCTCGAGGTCATCTGCTGCTACCTCATCTGTGTCTCTGCGACTTGGCCCTGGGACTCATTGGCAGCGCTCCCCAGGAGAATAAATGTGTGCATTAGAGTTGAGTTGCGTGTACACATTGCATCTTCATTGTGTATTAGCTACCAACAGTTATTGCTCATTTCTTTCTTGTCACTTACTGCTCTGCTCTGTTCCTCTGGAATCTGTTCCCTCCTCCACTTCTCACTGAAGACCCACCAGTGCTGAGCCAGAAAGACACAAAAAGGCAAAGCCTGGTGAATAAAGTTATCAATGCAGAATCCTTCCTGTGCTCAGAGTGCTGCCGTACAAATGGGATAATTCTAGAACTTGAAAGGCTCTAACTGAGCCGCTCGTCCATCTCTGTCCTGTCCCTGAACTCATAGATGGTTTCGTGATGATGTTGGCCCAGGGACACCCAGAAGCAGGGTCTATAGACTGTGCGGGGATGAGGGCAGATTGAGAGGCTGGTGAGAGATGCACTGGGAAAGAGAGCCAGCAGTTATTCCCATGGGGTGTGGAGTGTGTGCCCTCACAGCGGGTGATGAAAAGAATACAGGAGAGTGTTGTCCAGGCCCCATGTGGCTTCTTCAGGGCTCTATACATTTTGTTCATACTTTTGTAGCTGCACTCATACACTGTTTTGTAACTATACATATTAGGTACCTTTCTCCAGACTAATGTTTTTCTTCATGCTAGCGTTTTTCTAACTGCACAACTTGATTCACTGCACATTAGTGGATCAAGATATCAATTTAATGGTTTTAATCAGCATTTTTTAAATGAAAAAGAATAGAACAGATTAGATCAGAGTTCACTGCATCTAGCAAGGTAAAATAACACAACCCAGTTGCACATAGATACACACGCATGATTTAAATGTTTTCTTATTTATCAAAAGAATGTGAGAGCTATCACTGTGAGAATCAGAAAGCTGATCTGGGTCTTATTCTTTTCTGCATCCTCAGCGGTTGGCACCTGTATAGGCCTTACAAACAACAGAGGCTCACCAAAAGTTGGGAGAGTGGTTAGGGTGGACCTGTTTTAGTCCTTATTCAGAATGCAGCACAGCTTCAAGTCACTGGTTCCTCTTTCCAACTACTGCCCTTAAGCCAAAAGCTTCTATCTCAGTTTCACAGGGGATGCAAGGTAGCAGCTCCATCACTCAACTCCAGTGACCCTCAAAGGAGGCCCTGACCCTCCTTTCCAGCAGCTACTAAGCAAGGCAAAGCTAGTCATTATTTCATCTGTAGGTAACCCCAAAGAAGCAGCAGCCCACTCGCTCTTGCCTCACCCACCATGCATTGATGTGCACAAGGGGAAGGAAGCCTGCCTCTACCTCTGTCAAAGAAATCTGATGCTCTCTTCTCCTTTCCACGCTGACAGCGTGCAAGTCTGTTTCTTCCAACTTCTTTGTTTCTCTAGAGAACAGAACAGAAATAAAGGCGTGTATTTTGTAGACTGAGAAATTCAAGGAATCGAGAGGAAAAATGTGACCTCACAGAGTGGTCACATAGGAGGATGAGTGACACAAAGGGAGATTTGAGGCTCTTTCCTATTTAACATCTTTATTTTTTAAGTTAGATTTTATAAATGATAGACAGCTGTCTCTTTCATGCATTCCTTCCTCATGACGTCTACTATAAGCTATGCTAATAGCAATCACTTCATTCTACTGTGTTTGTTTACAAGAGCCAACAGAAAGTAGTGGTAACACATCTGAAGTCACACTACCTTGGTTAGAACCCAAGCTCCACCATTTACTAACTAAGTGACCTTGGGCAAATCTTTGTGCCTAAGTGTCATCATCTATAGATCGGGGATGATAATAGCATCTACTTTGGGGGGCTATTATGAGAATTAAATCAATGAATGCATATAAAGCACTCAGAACAGTGTCTGGCGCATAGTAAGTACTACATAAGTTTTTGCTATTATTATTTTTATGGATTTGTATCCCTGCCACACTGTGATGTCTGAAAAGAGCCACCTTGAATACCCTTGTATGCCTGTACATAGCCGGTGCTCAAGCATTTGGGGCACAAAGCCTAATTGTTGGGTGAATAAGTGAATTAAATAGAAGAGAATAGATACACTGCCCCCCAAAGAAGAAGTCACAAACATTTCATATTTCACTACTGATTTGCTCTTGTCAGAAAGACATAGAGTGCTGAGTGCTCTTCTTTTGCTATGCCTGTGGGAAGCCATGTTTATAAGGCAGTGATGTGTTTTTCCAGACTCCCCTTTTTCTTCTCCACTGTGAATAACTTGTTGAGCTCCTCAGTCTTGGGAGATATAGACTGTCCTTCTGGGGCAAACTGTAGGGAGCCAGTGAAATTCTGGACACATGCCATGACAAGCTGTTTCACAGGAATGGAGGCCAGCAGGGCTAGACCCTGGCCAACACAGGGACAGAAGCCCCAAGCTACTCAGGCCCCCAACTCTCCCAGGAGCACTTCAGCAGTGCAGTCTCCACGTATGGGGAATGAGCAAGAGCTGTGCTCTGCAAAGGTTTGCTGCTGCTCCTTGGGCAGCCTCAGCACTTCAGGGAAATGGAGACCTCCATTCCAGGTACTTGGAAATGGCTCACAGAACTCACTCTTATTTATGTACATTTTTGCAGGCAGCGAAAGTTAAGAAAAATACCTGCGTATGTAAGATTACCTGCATCAAACAAATCCTCTGTGATAGGAAAGTCAGGGTAGCTGGATTTTGCCTTTACTAGAGTCAGAATTTCATTTGCATCATATTGCAACTGGTTGAACTTACTTTCTTTGCAGCATTTAGCATGCATTCCTGTTGAAATCAGATTGTCCAGAGAAGCCTTTCATCTCCACCTGTTCTGCTTATCTATTGCTACATAACAAGTCATCCCAAATCATTGATTTAAAATAATATTGATCATTCATTTTACTCATGAATCTGCACTCTGGTTAGAGCTCAGTAGGGAAGGATTCACCTCCAAGATGGCTCATTCATATAGTCAGAAAGTAGATGCTGAGTGGCAGCTGGCAGTGAGGGGCCTCAGTTTCTTTCCATGTGGCCGTTCTCATGTGGCCAAGCTTTCTTGCAATATGGCAGCTGGGTTCCAAGGGCCAGCATCCTAGGAGACAGCCAGGATTCAGATGTATTGCATTTTATGGCCTAGCCTTAAGTGCCACATAACATCACTTCCACAGCACTGTACTCTATTTGTCAAGGCCATCAAAAATGCCCACCCAGGTTAAAGGGGAGGGGACATGCACTCTTCCTCTTGAAAATGGATCAACCCCGTCTCTACTAAAAATACAAAAAATTAGCTGGGCGTGGTAGCGGGCGCCTGTAGTCCCAGCTACTCGGGAGGCTGAGGCAGGAGAATGGCGTGAACCCGGGAGGCGGAGCTTGCAGTGAGCCGAGATCGCGCCACTGCACTCCAGCCTGGGCGACAGAGCGAGACTCCGTCTCAAAAAAAAAAAAAAAAAGAAAAGAAAATGGATCAAGAGCCGGGGGTGGAGCCAAGATGGCCAAATAGAAACAGCTCCAGTCTACAGCTCCCAGCGTGAGTGATGCAGAAGATGGGTGATTTCTGCATTTCCAACTGAGGTACCGGGTTCATCTCACGAGGGAGTGCCGGACAGTGGGTGCAGGACAGTGGGTGCAGTGCACCGTGCATGAGCCGAAGCAGGGCGAGGCATCGCCTCACCCGGGAAGTGCAAGGGGTCAGGGAATTCCCTTCCTAGTCAAAGAAAGGGGTGACAGACAGCACCTGGAAAATCAGGTCACTCCCACCCTAATACTGCGCTCTTCCAATGGGCTTAACAAACGGCACACCAGGAGATTATATCCCACACATGGCTTAGAGGGTCCTACGCCCACGGAGCCTCCCTCATTGCTAGCACAGCAGACTGAGATCAAACTGCAAGGTGGCAGCGAGGCTGGGGGAGGGGTGCCCGCCATTTCTCAGGCCTCAGTAGGTAAACAAAGCGACAGGGAAGCTCGAACTGGGTGGAGCCCACCACAGCTCAAGGAGGCCTGCCTGCCTCTGTAGGCTCCACCTCTGGGGGCAGGGCACAGACAAACAAAAGACAGCAATAACCTCTGCAGTCTTAAATGTCCCTGTCTGACAGCTTTGAAGAGAGTAGTGGTTCTCCCAGCATGCAGCTTGAGATCTGAGAACTGGCAGAATGCCTCCTCAAGTGGGTCCCTGACCCCCGAGTAGCCTAACTGGGAGGCACCCCCCAGTAGGGGCACACTGACACCTCACACGGCCGGGTACTCCTCTGAGACAAAACTTTCAGAGGAACGATCAGGCAGCAGCATTTGCGGTTCACCAATATCCACAGTTCTGCAGCCACCGCTGCTCATACCCAGGCAAACGGTGGACCTCCAGTAAACTCCAACAGACCTGCAGCTGACAGTCCTGACTGTTAGAAGGAAAACTAACAAACAGAAAGGACATCCACACCAAAACCCCATCTGTACGTCACCATCATCAAAGACCAAAGGTAGATAAAACCACAAAGATGGGGAAAAAACAGAGCAGAAAAACCAGAAACTCGAAAAATCAGAGCGCCTCTCCTCCTCCAAAGGAACGCAGCTCCTCACCAGCAACGGAACAAAACTGGACGGAGAATGACTTTGACGAGTTGAGAGAGGAAGGCTGCAGAAGATCAAACTACTCCGAGCTAAAGGAGGAAGTTCAAACCCATGGCAAAGCAGTTAAAAACTTTGAAAAAAAATTAGACGAATGTGTAACTAGAATAACCAATGCAGAGAAGTCCTTAAAGGACCTGATGGAGCTGACAACCACGGCACGAGAACTACATGATGAATGCACAAGCCTAAGTAACCGATGCAATCAACTGGAAAAAAGGGTATCAGCGATGGAAGATGAAATGAATGAAATGAAGCATGAAGAGAAGTTTAGAGAAAAAAGAATAAAAAGAAATGAACAAAGCCTCCAAGAAATATGGGACTATGTGAAAAGACCAAATCTACGTCTAACTGGTGTACCTGAAAGTGACAGGAAGAATGGAACCAAGTTGGAAAATACTCTGCAGGATATTATCCAGGAGAACTTCCCCAATCTAGGAAGGCAGGCCAACATTCAGATTCAGGAAATAAAGACAAAGATTCTCCTCGAGAAGAGCAACTCCAAGACACATAATTGTCAGATTCACCAAAGTTGAAATGAAGGAAAAAATGTTAAGGGCAGCCAGAGAGAAAGGTCAGGTTACCCACAAAGGGAAGCCCATCAGACTAACAGCTGATCTCTCGGCAGAAACTCCACAAGCCAGAAGAGAGTGGGGGCCAATATTCAACATTCTTAAAGAAAAGAATTTTCAACCCAGAATTTCATATCCAGCCAAACTAAGCTTCATAAGTGAAGGAGAAATAAAATACTTTACAGACAAGCAAATGCTGACAGATTTTGTCACCACCAGGCCTGCCCTAAAAGAGCTCCTGAAGGAAGCACTAAACATGGAAAGGAAAAACCAGTACCAGCCACTGCAAAAACATGCCAAATTGTAAAGACCATCGAGGCTAGGAAGAAACTGCATCAACTAACGAGCAAAATAACCAGCTAACATCATAATGACAGGATCAAATTCACACATTACAATACTAACCTTAAATGTAAATGGGCTACATGCTCCAATTAAAAGGTACAGACTGGCAAATTGGATAAAGAGTCAAGACCCATCAGTGTGCTGTATTCAGGAAACCCATCTCACATGCAGAGACACACATAGGCTCAAAATAAAGGGATGGAGGAAGCTCTACCAAGCAAATGGAAAACAAAAAAAGGCAAGGGTTGCAATCCTAGTCTCAGATAAAACAGACTTTAAAGCAACAAAGATCAAAAGAGACAAAGAAGGCCGTTACATAATGGTAAAGGGATCAATGCAACAAGAAGAGCTAACTATCCTAAATATATATGCACCCAATACAGGAGCACCCAGATTCGTAAAGCAAGTCCTTAGAGACCTACAAAGAGACTTAGACTCCCACACAATAATAGTGGGAGACTTTAACACCCCACTGTCAACATTAGACAGATCAACAAGACAGAAAATTAACAAGGATATCCAGGAATTGAACTCAGCTCTACACCAAGCAGACCTAATAGACACCTACAGAACTCTCCACCCCAAATCAACAGAATATACATTCTTTTCAGCACCACACCACACCTATTCCAAAATTGACCACATAGTTGGAAGTAGAACACTCCTCAGCAAATGTAAAAGAACAGAAATTATAACAAACTGTCCCTCAGACCACAGTGCAATCAAACTAGAACTCAGGATTAAGAAACTCACTCAAAACCCTCAGCTACATGGAAACTGAACAGCCTGCTCCTGAATGACTACTGGGTACATAACGAAATGAAGGCAGAAATAAAGATGTTCTTTGAAACCAATGAGAACAAAGACACACCATACCGGAATCTCTGAGACACATTCAAAGCAGTGTGTAGAGGGAAATTTATAGCACTAAATGCCCACAAGAGAAAGCAGGAAAGATCTGAAATTGACACCCTAACATCACAATTAAAAGAACTAGAGAAGCAAGAGCAAACACATTCAAAAGCTGGCAGAAGGGAAGAAATAACTAAGATCAGAGCAGAACTGAAGAAAATAGAGACACAAAAAACCCTTCAAAAAATCAATGAATCCAGGAGCTGGTTTTTTGAAAAGATCAACAAAATTGATAGACCGCTAGCAAAACTAATAAAGAAGAAAAGAGAGAAGAATCAAATAGATGCAATAACGAATGACAAAGGGGATATCACCACCAATCCCACAGAAATACAAACTACCATCAGAGAATACTATAAACACCTCTACGCAAATAAACTAGAAAATCTAGAAGAAATAGATAAATTCCTCGACACATACAATCTCCCAAGACTAAACCAGGAAGAAGTTGAATCTCTGAATAGACCAATAACAGGCTCTGAAATTGGGCAATAATTAATAGCTTACCAACCAAAAAAAGTCCAGGACCAGATGGATTCACAGTCGAATTCTACCAGAGATACAAGGAGGAACTGGTACCATTCCTTCTGAAACTATTCCAATCAATAGAAAAAGAGGGAATCCTCCCTAACTCATTTTATGAGGCCAGCAGCATCCTGACACCAAAGCCTGGAAGAGACACAACAAAAAAAGAGAATTTTAGACCAATGTCCTTGATGAACATTGATGCAAAAATCCTCAATAAAATACTAGCAAACCGAATCCAGCAACACATCAAAAAGCTTATCCACCATGATCAAGTGGGCTTCATCCCTGGGATGCAAGGCTGGCTCAACATATGAAAATCAATAAACGTAATCCAGCATATAAACAGAACCAAAGACAAAAACCACATGATTTTCTCAATAAATGCAGAAAAGTCCTTTGACAAAATTCAACAACGCTTCACGCTAAAAGCTCTCAATAAATTAGGTATTGATGGGATGTTTCTCAAAATAATAAGAGCTATCTATGACAAACCCACAGCCAATATCATACTGAATGGGCAAAAACTGGAAGCATTCCCTTTGAAAACTGGCACAAGACAGGGATGCCCTCTCTCACCACTCCTATTCAACATAGTGTTGGAAGTTCTGGCCAGGGCAATCAGGCAGGAGAAGGAAATAAAGGGTATTCAATTAGGAAAAGAGGAAGTCAAATTGTCCCTGTTTGCAGATGACAGGATTGTATATCTAGAAAACCCCATCGTCTCAGCCCAAAATCTCCTTCAGCTGATAAGCAACTTCAGCAAAGTCTCAGGATACAAAATGAATGTGCAAAAATCACAAGAATTCTTATACACCAATAACAGACAAACAGAGAGCCAAATCATGAGTGAACTCCCATTCACAATTGCTTCAAAGAGAATAAAATACTTAGGAATCCAACTTACAAGGGACGTGAAGGACCTCTTCAAGGAGAACTACAAACCACTGCTCAATGAAATAAAAGAGGATACAAACAAATGGAAGAAGAGTCCATGCTCATGGATAAGAAGAATCAATATCGTGAAAATGGCCATGCTGCCCAAGGTAATTTATAGATTCAATGTCATCCCCATCAAGCTACCAATGACTTTCTTCACAGAATTGGAAAAAACTACTTTAAAGTTCATATGGAACCAAAAAAGAGCCCACATCGCCATGTCAATCCTAAGCCAAAAGAACAAAGCTGGAGGCATCATGCTACCTGACTTCAAACTATACTACAAGGCTACAGTAACCAAAACAGCATGGTACTGGTACCAAAACAGAGATATAGACCAATGGAACAGAACAGGGCCCTCAGAAATAATGCCGCATATCTACAACTATCTGATCTTTGACAAACCTGACAAAAACAAGCAATGGGGAAAGGATCCCTATTTAATAAATGGTGCTGGGAAAACTGGCTAGACATATGTAGAAAGCTGAAACTGGATCCCTTCCTTACACCTTATACAAAAATTAATTCAAGATGGATTAAAGACTTAAATGTTAGACCTAAAACCATAAAAACTTAGAATAAAACCTAGGCAATACCATTCAGGACATAGGCATGGGCAAGGACTTCATGTCTAAAACACCAAAAGCAATGGCAACAAAAGCCAAAATTGACAAATGGGATCTCATTAAACTAAAGAGCTTCTGCACAGCAAAAGAAACTTACCATCCGAGTGAACAGGCAACCTACAGAATGGGAGAAAATTTTTGCAATCTACTCATCTGACAAAGGGCTAATATCCAGAATCTACAATGAACTCAAACAAATTTACAGGAAAAAAACAAACAACCTCATCAAAAAGTGGGCCAAGGATATGAACAGACACTTCTCAAAAGAAGACATTTATGCAGCCAAAGAACACATGAAAAAATGCTCATCATCACTGGCCATCAGAGAAATGCAAATCAAAACCACAATGAGATACTATCTCACACCAGTTAGAATGGCGATCATTTAAAAGTCAGGAAACAACAGGTGCTGGAGAGGATGTGGAGAAATAGGAACACTTTTACACACTGTTGGTGGGACTGTAACCTAGTGCAACCACTGTGGAAATCGGTGTGGCGATTCCTCAGGTATCTAGAACTAGAAATACCACTTGACCCAACCATCCCATTACTGGGTATATACCCAAAGGATTAGAAATCATGCTGCTATAAAGACACATGCACACGTATGTTTATTGCAGCACTATTCACAATAGCAAAGACTTGGAACCAACCCAAATGTCCAACAACGATAGACTGGATTAAGCAAATGTGGCACATATACACCATGGAATACTATGCAGCCATAAAAAATGATGAGTTCATGTCCTTTGTAGGGACATGGATGAAGCTGGAAACCATCATTCTCAGCAAAGTATCACAAGGGCAAAAAACCAAACACCACATGTTCTCACTCATAGGTGGGAATTGAACAATGAGAACACATGGACACAGGAAGGGGAACATCACACACCAGGGACTGTTGTGGGGTAGGGGTAGGGTTGAGGGATAGCATTAGGAGATATACCTAATGCTAAATGACGAGTTAATGGGTGCAGCACACCCACATGGCACACGTATACTTATGTAACAAACCTGTACATTGTGCACATGTATCCTAAAAGTTAAAGTATAAAAAAAAAAAGTGGATCAAGAGCGTGAGGAGCAGAAAATACTGTCATGGGCACTTTTGGAAAATACAATCTGTACCCCACCTAAATATGTTTGGCTGTCCAGCTGGGCAAGGCAGTGTTTGGCTAATCCTAGGAGTTTTCCCTCCAATCTAGAGGATGGAAATGTCACTCATGCTTCTATGCTGATTTCAAAATAAGTGAGCCCAGAAAGGCTTTGTTAGTGAAAGGCCTGTTTGCTATTCTTCCATAATGTTTTTTAACAATATAACATTTTAAAAAATACTTCCGGATAAGAAACTGAGCTAGGGAACTTTCCTCTCCCAAGTTTGCTCCATCAAGTCCCATAAAGTAAGCCAGACGAGCTGGGGAGAAGAGAAGGTATACCCACTAGATCATTTTTCCAGCAGTTCTGAGAAAGTGTTTGAAGTAACTTGATGTACTTCTCAACCAGAGGATAGACTTGCGGTTAGCCACACAAAGCTGTCAGCTTCAAAGGGCAGTGTGTGAAGCCCACTAGGGAGTGGTTCTAGCAAACTAGGGAGAAACAGCTTTGGCAGAACCTGACATTCTTCAAACAGCCTTTTCTCTAAAATCCTTGTGCATGGAATACCTTGAGCTCCTTAGAGGAAAGCTTGATAATGATCTAATAAATAAATCAAAACATACCTTACCCTTCTCCCTACAACATTAATTTAATTTAAAACTAGCATGTCTAATAGGCAGCACTTTTAAAGTGCATTTCTGGAATTTGTGGTTTGGATCTCAGTCTCCTGAAAATAATTTATTTTCTATCTACTCCATATGTTTGGACCTCAGCTTGTTTTGACTAAAGGACATGATTTGTCAAGATGCTTTCTCTGCTAAAATTGACATGAGAAGGGTGGGTTTTTATCTAATGAAACTGCATGAGGCCCTTTTACCTCCTTTTATGTGTGCTTTTTAAGAAGTTCTTTTTTTGTTCTTTCATTTCTTATGTGGCCATGCTTAATTGGAAAAAAATTTTAAAACTATGAAAAAGACTCACAGAAAGCCCAGTGCTTACCTCTGGGTCCCTTATTTGAGTGGATATGAGTCCCCCATTGCCTTAAGTGGCAACAAAAAAGGACCACAAGGAGAACTAGAGCAACCGCTCAGGTAGGCTTTGAAAAGCTGCTGGTGGTGAGGGGGTAAGTTAAAAGTCTTTCCATTGGAAGTAAGATGCCAACAAATTGCAATAACTTAAAGAAAGGAAAATTTATTATGAGGCCCATGGAATGTCCTGGGGAACCCAAGGACAGCGATGAGAGAGGCCTCAGTAAGGATTGAGACTAAGAACTGGAAAGCCATCAGGAAACCAGGCAGTTCTGTGAGACCCATTCTGCCCTGCATGAGAACAGCGCCCTGCATTTTGTAGATGCTCAATAAATAGTATAAATGAATGGTTGAGTAGCTATTGCCACAGCTTTGACTGAACCTTATCTATCTTAGGTCAAGCCTGAATTCCCAGGGAAGGGCCTCTAGTTGGCCCACCCTGGGTCAGGGGGCCATTCCAGGACCAATCAACTGTGGCTGAAAGACAGGGTCACATTGTAACTGCATGGATGCTAGGAGCCTTTCCTATGACCATGTGGGCAGGGCAGATTGTTGGCTTGTGGATTGGACAGATACCTGCAGAGGAATATACAGCAGGGGTAAAGGATGCTTTGGAATGCCGAGCAAAAATGATGGGCTGTCAGTAAAGACTGATGTCAGGTCCTTGGATGGTGAGAGCTGAACATGCCTTGGAGGTCATCTAGTCCCATTCCACATTGTTCATATAAGAAAAACAAGACAGGGTGCAGTAGTGCTCCTGTAATTCCAGCTGCTGGGGAGGCTGAGGCAGGAGGATCGCTTGAGCCCAGGAGTTTGAAACTAGCTTGGGCAACATAGCAAGATGAAAGAAAGAGAGAGAGAGAGAGAAAGAAGGGAAAGAAAAGAAAGAAAGGGAGAGGAGAGGAGAGAAGAAAAAGCAAGATTCAGAGGGTTGAACTATTGGATTAGGTCCATTGGACTTAAGGGCATTTCTGACAAGAGGAAAATATCTCAGTGTTCACGTTTGTTGATTAAATGAGTACAAGTCCTGGAATTCCTCTTTGCAACACTATTTGAAACCATTGTTTATATTTTCTTTTTCTTAATCATACTCCATGCTATGAAATAGGGTTCAGTATTTGCATAACATTAGCTAAACATGATCCATAAGTTCAAGTGAGATAGATTTTGGTATGAACTGTAAAGCAAAAACACGAACTTGATTTTGGCAGTCTGTGTATTGCATCTGACAGTGTGCAGTGATTGAGAGGCTCTTTTGTATGCTAGTCATTGTTGCGGTTAAGGAAGATATAGAGACAAACCAGGTTCCCTACCTGCCAAAGCACAGCTATATCATGTAGCTTACAGTTTGTTAAGGAGATGGATAAGAAAATTGAGGATTGCAGAGAGGAGAGATAAGTGGTGTGGTGGATGGGATGTGAGGACACAGAGGAGTAGCTCAGTCAGGGAGTCAGAGAAAGCTTCCCAGGGGAGTTGGATTTTGCCAGACCAGCAGGAGTTAGGAACTCCAAAGTAATGAAATGCCATCATATATTGAGGTGAGTACAGACAATTCCAAATGGCTGGAGCTAAGGGTGACCTGCAGGGAGTAGAAGAATAGGAAGACAGAGATAAGCAGAAACTAGATCCCAGAGGGCTGGAGTTTTGACATTTGACCAGAAACACTGAAATGCCATTGGATGTTTGCTAGGAATATATAACCAGTTTACATTTTATGAAGTTCACCCTGGCAGCAGTGCACAAGACAGAAACAAGAGCAGACTGGCTTGGGGAGGGAAGGTGAGAAGATGAAAGTCTAAGGTCAAGTAGGGCCAAGGGGACAAGGGGGCAGGGATGAAGTCTGGTGGATTCCACAGGACGGGGATTGAGGGGATGCAGCTGTAAATGAGTGGAGGCTGTCTAGGGCCATTTGCTTAGTTTGGAGTGACTGGATGGACAGTGTTAACATTGTTTCTATGGAGAAGCAGAACTGGAAAAGAAGAAAACTTGCACTTTAGACTTGTTGAATTTAGGAGCCTGAGAGACAGCCTTACAGCTCAGCAGAGCTTGGGCCAGTGGTAGCAATCTGGGGACACTGGCATGTGTGAGGCATTGAACTATGGACAGGGCCAGGGCCACCAAGGGAGGATGTTTGGGAGAAGATCAGGGGCCAGAGGCCAGAGCAGTCAGGAACACAGCTTGTCATGGAGCAAGTTGAGCAAGAGGAGCCCTCCAAGGAGGGAGAGAAGCTAAGAGGGCTTAGAAAGTGGAGGGCAGGGGGGTAGTTTCAGGAAAAAGGAAGTCATCAACTGCAGCAAATGAGGCAGAGAGGTCAAGCTGAATAGCCGATGGGCTCTAGCAGCATGGAAACCTTTTGCAATGGGATTAAGTATAAGTAAAAGTAAGTCCCACAAGGCTCTGGTGATTGGCTGATATTTCTAAAGAACTAAAATACAGAGTTTTAAGAGATGAATGCTAATAAAAATGCTTTTCGTTTGAAGAATTTGTTGGGAAAAGGCGGTATGTGGAATGAAAGGTAGAACGGTTACTGCTCTGCAGTGAGATGGACTTTGATTTCAACCTCAACCCTACAGCTTACTAGTTCAGCCGCTTTGGACAAGTTATTTCACCTCGTTAAGCCTCTGTGTCTCTGTGTGAAATGGGGCTTCTGCCTGCTTCATAGATTCTAAGTCTTGCATAAAGTGATGCTTGTCACTTACCCTCCCCCACCTGATTTTCCTCCATAGCACTCACCACCTTCCTTACTTACCCACTGAGTTACTGATTTTATTGACTGTCACTCTCCCTCCACTAAAACATAAGCTCTGTGACAGCAGGGGTTCTTTTCTCTTTGGTTCACTGATGAATCTCTGTTGCTTAGAATGGTGTCTGGCCCCACAGTAGTTGGTCAATAAATATTTGTTGAATGGATGAATAAATGAATGAAACATGAGATGTGAAGTGTTCAGAGGGAGTGGCAGTGCTGTTACTAATTCTTGGTGGGAGAAAAGCCATTACCAAGGCCCAACTTCAGTGTCAACCTGGGTGCTTCCTAGGCTTAGTACCCCTTAAGGCCAAAGTTCCTATTGAACTGTCTTCCTTCTACAAGGCCCTGCCCATAGTTGGAGAATGACCTGCCCCTTGCCTGTTGTAGGGACAAATGAGTCACAAATAAAGAGAAACTGAGTGGAGGAGCACCATGTGGAGGAGGAATCAGGATCCCAAACTCTTAGAGGGCGCCTAGAAACTGGAAGCAGCAGCAGAAACCCTTCTTTTGACAACCCCAGTGATAGACGACAATCAACACATCAAAGAGCTCTCTCAGGGGCGCACACCTCAAAAGGGGTCTCAGCAACCTCTGCTGCAAAGGTTGGGATGGAATAGTGGAAAGAAACTGTCTTCTCTCACTAGAACTGATGTCTTAAAAGCACAGCCAGCAAAGATTTAGAAAATGAAAGAAAGAACAGTGACTCGGACTTGCTTTATTAATCTGTGCATTTGCAATTGCAGTAGTTATGCTTCAGTCTTTCATCTTCAAAGTGCCTTATACCATGAACTAACATGCAAACAGGACTCAGTCATGTATGGCTGATTATAAGGAATGTGTTATTCTGATGGAAAAGACTGAAAAGACTCTGCTTCCCAACAGTCTGTTGACTTGAACGGCTCCACAAGAAAAGTCTGGTATCAAAACAGGAATCTAAACAGAAACCAAAATAGCAAACACCAACATGCATTAATTGGACCCATTTATTTGTACCAAAACCAACATTCCCCCACTCCTTAGCCCCAGGGTATTGTTCTTTGTTGTTGCAGTTTGTTTCTTTGTTTCCCTTTTCATCTGTCAATACATCCTTCCAAGATTCTCCCAATGTACTTTGGATTCCAGACTCTCTTATAGAAAGCATATGTCTTTGGGAACATATTGCACCACGTTCAAGTTCTGGAGCCAATTTATTTCTGTCTCAGGATTAACTGAGAAACAACAATTGTTTGTAGGGCTGGAAGGAAGGTCTGGGTTACTTACTCAGCCAGAAGAACTATGCATAAAGCAAAGGGAGAGTTTCTAAGAAAAGAAGGGCCTTTCCTGTTAACCTGTGGATATGATTCATTCCTTCATATAACTATTTCATTCATGCAACATTTACTGAAAGCTTACCAGGTGCTAAGTCCTAAGCACAAACAGGCCAAAACCCACTGGTGTGGTCCACACTGTGTCTATAGGTTACAGGCTTTTCTTACTGATATGGAAAATCCCCAAGGTGTATGGTTGAGTAAGTATAAGGTAGAGTGTTAGAGTTCAAGATGATGATTACCTGTGGGGAGGTAGTGACAGGAGTAGGTTATGAGAGGGTCTCTTCAGGGTGCTCGTTTTCTGTTTCTTGGTCTGGGTACTGGTTACAGGTTTGTTTACTTTAAAATTAATAGAGCAGCACACTGGTGATATGCATACACTCAGTAAATTATCATATGTTTAACAGATATTCCAAAAAACAAATACCAGGTGTTCAGGTATGGCACAAGCCACTGTGAATGGTTCCAGCAAATAATGTGTGTGGAGGAGATGAAAATAGAGTCATAAACCAGAGCCACGTTGTAAAAGCCTTATATGCTGAAATACAGAGTTCGAACTTTATCCTAAGAGCTATGAGACTCTATGCAGATAATCTGAGTGTGTGATGGAGCTGAGAGGTGTTTTAAGAGTGTGGCCTCTGGCGTCTTGCTCCTGGATCCATTACTGTGCATGAACCTCAATCTCTGCATTTGCAAAATACACTAATAATTGTGTTTGCTTTCTAAGGATATTTTGAGAATTAAGTAAGATAATACACAAAAATAGTACAATGTTTGCTATTTTCAATAATAAATATTTGTATTTTAGAAAACATACTTGGCAGAAATGAGGAGAATGGATGGGATATGGCCAAACTGCGGATGGGGAGACAAACTTGAAGGCTATAGCAGCAATCTAATGTGGAAGTAATCAAGGGGTTGTTGATAACCTTAAGTAGGTAGAATGAATAGAACTTCATCTGGGAGATGAAAGAGACAGCAAAGTCTAAGATGTCTCTCATGTGCCTGGCTCAGGTGACTTTGAAGGTGGTGATGCTGTTAGAAATTCAAGAGAAGGAAAGGTTTTGGGGAAAAGATCATGGATCACATTTGAAACCTGTTGAGTTCAGAAATCCCAGGAGGTGTCGTCTGCAGGAGCTGGGGGGTGATGTCCACAGAAGCTCAATAGAGATGACTGAGCAAAAGACATAGGTTTGAGAGGTACATAAAAGATATTGAAGGCACATGAGAAGATGAGGTCCTTCAGGGATGTTGCGTTGAGTGCGAAGGGCAAGGAACCAAGGATGGAGCCATAAGTAACAACATTTAAATGGGCAGACCAAGAAAGGGAACCTATTAAGAAATCTGAGAAGAAATAATTAGAAGGGTAGAAGGAACTACCTAGAGAAAGTACTGTCATGGTACCTAAGAAGGGTGTCATCAGCTGTGACATGCCATAGAAATGTCAGGTTAGATGATGACAAAGGAGTGTCCATTGACTCCTACAATATGATAGCCATTGGTGACTCCAATGAGAGCAATTCCAGGGTACAGTAGGACAAAAGCAGCATTGCTATGGTGTCTGGTATGCAGATTGGAAGAAAGCAGTTGACAAATTGGTCGGGGGAAACAGAGGTGCAGAGCAGGATGCGGACTTGAGTCTTTTTCTAAAGATGAGAGTGTTTTGAAACTTTTTCCAGTATTCACCACCACCTATTTTGAGGTCATTAGATAGTCCCCCAGTCCTCTCTCTTCTCTCTGTCCTTCCTTTCCTCCTGCCTGCCTGCCTTTGCATTCTGAATTTCCTCTTCAGAAGCCAAGGAATAACTTACATAACTTGGAATACTTAATGCATCATCCTTTCAAGTGCTTTTAGAATAAGATGTTGAGACGTGGGTATAATCAGGCAAGGGAGCCAGAGAGTTCAGCTGAGAAAGGAGTTGGGGGATGGTAAGAGAAAGGGCTTCCTCTTGACCTGCTCCTCCCCCAGGCACTCCTCGGGACTGCCTGTGACCCACAGATGCGTTGTGTTGGGCAAGAACACTTACTACCTTCATTCCCTCTCTCTTTGCTGGAGGTGAAGCCTGTTGCCCACCTTCTGGCTTTGGTGGCCACGCAGGCAGCTGGCAGACTTTTTCCTGCAAGGGCTCCATGCATGCTCCATTCTGGCTGGGCCTCCCTGTCCCGCTCCACCCTTCTGGTGACTGATTTTCTCTGGAACTTGACTCACACTATTTCTCCTGCCCACTCCTCATCAAACCAACTGTGGCTTCCAGATTCAGCTCAAAACATACTGTCTTCAGGAATCCCTTCTTGTCCCCTCAGTGTCTCCATCACTGAGTCTAGTTATTGGTCGTTTTGCATTTCCTGAGTGGTTACTTTGAGTTATTCTCATTTTAGTATATAAGAATATTTTTGCCTCGTTGATGAAATCATAAGGAATCAGGAGGAATTCTCCACAGCATCTAGTGTAGGTTCCATGCAACATGGACCCTCAGCTCAGGCTAGCTTGAAGAAGTTAAGGGCTGTAAGTCTGTACTGTCCTGTAAGCACCTTGAGGGTGGGCCCTGTTCTCTTTCATCTTTGTATACCCTCTGCGTCCACCTACCTAAAGCTTTAACTATTTATTAATTCCACTAACATTTATTGAGCACCTATTATGTAGAAGAAATTGTACTAGGTAAGGTGGGAATAGCATAAACCAGGAGGATGAGGCTCTTGCCTCATGGAGTTTATGTTCCAGTAGAGAAGATGGCCAACAGGTAAACAAATAAATAAACAAACAAACAAATAGAGTAACCACAGGCTGCTGTAGATGCTTTGAAGGAAATATACAGAGCCATGCAACAAAGAAGGGGGCACATTTATGCTGAGACCTGAAGATTAACAAGGAAGAAAGAAGTTGTCCCTCAGCCTTCTCTTGTTTTTAGTAGCTCCTGCTCCTTTAACTTTTCTTTCAATGAAATCTTTATTGAAAGAGACATAATAAGGTACTGTGTTATACATTTTCCTGGTCAATGAGTTCACAGACCACTGGGACATCTGGTAGCTAAGAAGTCATCATCTCTCTAAGGGCTGTTTATCACACCTGCATAATGGAGGTAGTGATGCAGGATTTTTCTCACCCACTTTGCCAACCAGGGACCTCCACAGCCAGCAATGCCCCACTCCCAGGCCTTGCTAGGCCCTGGGCCTGCCACAGGAGATGCCCCACCTACTCGGCCCACTGGGCCATATCTGGCTTGTGCACTGGCTTAGCCTGTGGCTAGGCAGGCATGCCCCAGCTCACCCATGTTATAGCTCATACCCACATTTGGTGGTTCCTGAGTTCTTGTCCCATGCCCAAGAAGAAAGAGGTCACACTGACAATTGAAAAGTGAGGAGCGCGGAGAAGAATTTTATTGAACAACAGAACAGCTCTCAGCAGAGAGGGGATGCAAGGGTGGTCCCCCAACCGAAGTCAGGTGGTTTTTCTCTGTGTGTGACTGAGTCCAGGGCTTTTATGGGCTCAGAATGGGGAGTGCATGCTGATTGGTTTGCAAGTATGCAAAAAAAGGCTAAAACAAAGTCACCGCTCAAAGATGGACATGACAGTGTAAACAAACAATTAGGGAAGGGTAGGTATATGTAAAATAGGTGAAGGGTAGGGATCAATCAGAGGAAAAAACACCAAATGGGAAGACAAGTTCTCAATCCGGTCCATGGATTTACCCGGGACTTGTAGCTAGGTTTTAAACTGTCATCAGGTTTCACCAGGGACCCACCCCTGTCTGCCTAGGATTTGTCTGCCTCCTGCCACTATCAGTAGTAGTCCTGAGGTTTCTACAGAGAGACAATGAAGATGGTACCCAGCTGCATTGTGCCTGCATCACTGCCATCCATCTGATATTGCTGGTGTTTTGTTTTGCAGGTGAGCCGGCCTCATCCTAGTGACTACCCCCTCCTGATCCTCTTTGTGGTAGGTGGGGTCACAGTCTCTGAAGTGAAAATGATCAAAGATCTTGTGGCATCGTTGAAGCCAGGAACCCAGGTACTGAGTCCTCCATGATTTGAACAAGAGCTCAGAAGTAGGGGTGTGAAGGGTGGGTGAGGGCCCTCCACCTACGGGTCCCAGTGCCCCTCTCCTAGCCTGCCTGCCCATCACCCTCTTGGCTTTGTTCCCTCCCTCCTGCTACCGCCTGTTTCACAGTGTCTTCCTGCAGCCAGAACCAGCCCGACATGCCCTGGAGTTCCTTTGTTCTCAGTGGTGGAGGACTGGGTCATTTTGATAAAGTCTATCATGACAGGTTAAATGCTATGACACCAAGCAAATGAGCCTTAAATGGAAACTCTGTTCTTTGCAAAATAATCTGGGGCAGGGTGGAGTCCGGTGGGGTGAAGGGAGGGAGGAGAGCTCTTCTTTTCTAGCTCTGGGCTTCTGGGGCTAAGGTACTGTTATCCCTATTCTTGATTCCTTAGGGGCCTATATTCTCTGGTGTCCAATCAGTGTTGAATCACTCAGGAGTTTTCACTGCTTTCTAGGCTCCAGATATGGAGGGATAACTCCAGGAACCACCTCCCAACTGTGGCAATTAGAGGGCGGGGCCAGAGGAGTGTGGGAAGGATCACTGTCCAGACAATGACTAGTGTTGTAGCTTTCTTCTCTATACCTCCTGTCAGGCCCCATCCCATCCCCTAAACAAGAAAACTGGCTCTGTGGCCCAGTGGTGAAGAACATAGACCTTTCTATTTTATGGGCCCAAGTTCCAATCCTGCCTCTGCCTTTGACTAATCAGGTGATCTGGGAGGGAAAAGCCCTCAGTTTCCTCATTTAGGAAATGTGCCAGGGTGGCTGTGAATCTTAAATCAGAAGAGGCTTGAGAATATGCTTCTTAGCACTGTGCCTGGCTCAGAACGCTCAGTCAATGATGGCTGCAGTTATTCCCGGCCGTTTTTGAGCAGTCACCACACTGCTGTGCTGGAGGGTTTGAGGCTCACAGCATGATGCGGCAGGAGCCCAAGGAGAGAGGCTTCTGGAAGAGGAGAACCCCTGCTTCTGGAAGTTCTCCTGTGACTGGGGATGCACAGCCTGTTAAATCAGTAAGATGTAAAACCCTTGCCTTAGTGTGTTCCCCAAAACAGCCCCTGAGCCAGGGATGAGAGAGCAGGTAGTTTACTTGGCAGATGATCCCAAGAAGCAGAAGTGAAGAACTCAGAAAAAAAAAGACAGTGAAGAAGAAAAGCCACAAAACGACACACTGCCAAGCTGGGTATGCTCTGGGCGCGGTCCGCTGGGGGCCCCTGAGGAGCTGGTGTTACATGACTCAGAATTGTCATGCCAGAGGTCAGAGAGCCTGGGATGTCTTCCCTTCCACTCTCATCCTCCCAGGTTGAGACTTGACTCTGGGGGTGTTATCTTCCCAGTGCTCTGGGGTTACAGCTTTGTGCCACCTCCTACCTCCACCCACTACTGTACATATCCACACAGCCAGCTCCAGGAGCTGCATCCTTCCCTTTTGTGACATCCTACCTGTTGCTCCAGGCTCTTTCCACATCTCTACCCACATCCCCATCTATACTGGGCAATGCAGCTCTGGACTTCTCCCTGACTACTTCATATTTGCTGGCCTAGTCTCCTCAATCAAATACAAATTCCTTGAGGACAAAGGCTGGGGCTTTCCAGGCCGGAGCACATGGCAGTGGGTCAGTAACCCTTGTAGTTTGAGGGGTTTATTGACTCCAAGAGAACTGGCCTGGTAGGAACAGTCTGTATTGTTGGAGTGGCTGAGCTACCAGGTTAAGCCAAGAAGGTCTGGTCCCTGCTGGTCTCCAGACACCCAACGGAGGAATGGGACCTGGGTACCTAGAGAGCTACAGGAGACTCTTGAGCAGGGGAGTGGCCAGTTTTTGACTATGACCATTCTTCTGTTACTATCACCTGTTATGGCCATAGCTGGTGAGATTTCTGATAAATTTGTAAATTCTGTTTCATTTAACACCCTCCCTGCCAGCAGTGATAAGGTTCTGTTTAATGAATGATTGCCTTTTTGAGCAAGACCTCTTTTTTTTTTTTCATCAGAAACCACACTTCTTGCTGCCCCTAACACGGTGAACCAAATTCTTAGCTCTTCAGAACAGTGATGCATTGTAATAGCCTGACAGACATGTTAATCCCTACTCTAAAAGGATAAAATGCAGACGTTTTCAAAGTCCTGTGACCTGAGTTTGACAACAGAGCCCCAGAATCTACAGTGACTTTGCTGCAATCTGACCCTGTGCTCAGTCATCTGCAGAGAGAGCTTCTCAAAGAATTTTGAGCTTAAGGATCAGCCTTGACTGCTACTTGCCCTTTATGCAAAAAGCTCCCCTGAAGAGTTAGCAGGCCCTAGGAAGATTCCTCAGGCAGCAGGGGAAACAGAAAAGGCATTCTTTATCATGAAGTCCTTCATCTCCACATTTTTGAAAGGAGGTGAATTACCTGGATGTTTGCAGAGTGACACATGCTGTGGCGGGTCTCCCTTTCTTAGACCTTGACAGACACACAGCTGCCCTGGCCCTACAGCAAACTCTGCCGATCTGAGACATGACCAGCTTCCTGCTTTTTAGAGTGCAGTGGAAATCATGCCTTGCTGCCCTAGCAACACACGAAGTGGGATGCGTGCTAGTTCCATTGTCTGCTCAGACTCAGACTTCTGTTCGAGAACACATGTGACCTAATTGAAGGGGATAGGTTCTATGGAATCTATACCCAATAGACTGTCTAAGACCTTTGAGCAAGCAAGGGAGTAACCCTCACTTGATCATTGGTGTAAACAGCAATAATAGACATAGCTAGTGCTTCCATTCTGGCTTTACTATCCAGCCTTTACTTGACCATCTCCCAGGTTGAGGATTTGTCCCCTCCCACTGCAGCCTATTTGAGGCTTGGAGGGTGTATTAGTCAGGGTTCTCTAGAGGGACAAAACTAATAGGATAAATGTAGATATAAAGGGGAGTTTATTAAGGACTATTGACTGACGCGGTCACAAGGTGAGGTCTCACAATAGGCTGTCTGCAAGCTAAGGAGCAAGGAAGCCAGTCTGAGTCCAAAAGCTGAAGAACTTGCAGTTCAATGTTCAAGGGCAGGAAGCATCCAGCATATGAGAAAGATGTAGGCTGGGAGACTAAGCCAGTCTAGTCTTTCCACGTTCTTCTGCCTGCGTTTATTCTGGCTGTCCTGGCAGCTGATTAGATTATGCCCACCCAGATTGAGGGTGGGTCTGCGTTTCCCAGTCCACTGACTCAAATGTTAATCTCCTTTGGCAACACCTTCACAGACATACCCAGGAACAATACTTTGCATCCTTCAATCTAATCAAGTTGACACTCAATTAACCGTCATGGAGGGCTTCATTCTTGGTTCTAATATCTCCTCTAGATGAAGCCCAAATCTGCGTCTTTGGCACTGTCACTCACCAGTGCTGGTTCTAGCTCTTGCGCCACATAGAATTTAAAAGAAAATGAGATTCATCCCTCTTCCGCACGACAAGTCTGCAGACATATGAAGATAGCTCCCATGTCCTCCCCCAGGTCTTCTCTTCTCCAAACTGAATATCATCAGTTCCTGTAGCCACCCCACTCTTACCCTGTGAAATGGACCTGAATCCCCTGACGATGTTGCAGCTCTCCTCAACCCCAATTTGTCTCCCTGTCTCACACTTGATTGGAACCAAAAGCCAAACCTTGGTGTGGACTGATCAGCTCAGAGAAAATTAGGGTCACCTCCTCCTCCTCTCTACCATGGCCTACAAAGCTCACATGATCTCACCCCTGCCTACGTCTGGGGCTTCTTTTCCTACCACTCTTCTCCTTGCATATGCCCCTCCAGCCTCAGGACTTTGCATTTCTCAACTATTGTATTCTCAGCACCACAAACAGAGTCTGCCACTTAGTGGATATTCATGAATGTTAATTGAATGTCCAATACTGAACATTAGAGACTCTACGTGTGCCATTCCAACATAACAGAAAAGCAGCTTTTCTGGAAAAGACCACAAAAACCACACCAACCTATTGACTGACACATTATAGACAATTAAAACCACTTTGTCTTTTGTATCTATTGCTATTATTCCAAATCTTCCCTGTTCTACTGCTGTGTGGGTGCTCTTTGGAACCACGTACAGGAACTTGCAATCATTCCTATTAAGCTGGATTAACTAATGATTCAGCAGGCATTTATTGACTATCTAAAAAGCAAAAACATGATCTGCTCTGTGCCAGGCATTGTCTTTTATGCTAAGGACAGAACAGTGACCAAGCTAGACACATTCCTACTTTTATGGAACTTCCATTCTACTGGGTAGTAACTGACAATAAACATGGAAGCACCACCTCATGACAAGTGGACAACAGACATAGATGGGTGCTAGTGTAGAAAAACCAGGAGGAAGAGCTTCCTTTAGATAGCACAGACTCCCATGGAGAAGGCTTTGGAGCTGAGATTTAAAAAGCATTCGGGGATCAGCTGTTCAAAGGAAATGAATAGAATCCATTCACAGCACCTCCAGAAACGAACTGTCTTTCACAAAAAGTGGCGAGAATAGCATGAAACATAGGAAACCAGAAACCACATGCCCACCTGCTAGCCTCTGAAGACTGCTCTGCTCTAAAAGGGGCATGTTTTCTCCACTCTCCTGCCTGTGGCTGTTGGGAGATGTGCTGATGAGAGAAAATGGGTGCATTGGAGAAGGTCCTTTTTCCTGTCTACAGAAAAGGGACCAAGAGGGCAACCTCCCCCATCCCAAACTGCCACAAACACCAAGTGGGAGATTCCAGGTTTCTCCTGCTCTGATCCGCATGTGCCCAACACCAGCCTCTCTCCTCACTCACTTGATGCCTGCTGTGGGACTCCATGGCCAGACAGCTCTGGCTGGCTGAACTTTGCAGCTGGATGGTAGCTGAGAGGCTAGCAGAAGCCTGTGATTGTAAGAAGAAAATAACAGGGAGGGAATCTCTGAGGAAATACAGGGAACAGCCAGCTCAGGAAAAAGGGGAAGGCCAGTGGGAAAGTTGACCCCCGTCCACTGCTTTTCATAGCAAGGCACGTGCTTGCCGCACCCACACTTTCCTGTAGTTCTGCATTTACAGAGTTCAATACTTTTTTTTCTTTTTTTCTTTTTCTTTTTCTTTTTTTGAGACAGGGTCTCACTCTGTCACCCAGGCCGGAGGGCAGTGGCATGATCTCAGCTCATAGCAACCTCCACCTCCCGCGTTCAAGTGATTCTCCTTCCTCAGCCTCCCGAGTAGCTGGGATTACAGGCGCCCACCACCACTCCTGGTTAATTTTTTGTATTTTTAGTAGAGACAGGGTTTTACAGTGTTGGCCAGGCTGGTCTTGAACTCCTACCTCAAGTGATCCACCCGCCTTGCCCTCCCAAAGTGCTGGGATTACAGGAGTGAGCCACCATGCCCAACCCAGAGTTGAATATTTAGTGAAGACACAATAATTTAAAAAAAAAAAAAATAGTTTTGCACACAACTTAAGAGGTTCAAGGATCCCTCATCCTGGCTCCAAAACCTGCCTCCAGGTTATTCTAAAATTGATGGGAAGCCCCAGGGAGACAACAGCGAAAAGATCTGAATCACACTTCAGGTCTTCTGAGAGCCTTATAAGCACAGCACAGTGGCTCTGAGGCAGCGGTAGTCAGGTCAGATGTTTCCAGGTTTTTCAGTAAGGCTAATCCACTGTGCCACTGGCTTAATGATACAAACCTTCTGGGTTTAACACAGGTGTGTGAGTGTGTATGTGTGCGTGTGCCTATACAGCGTGAATACAATATATGCTCCAAAAGCTGCCTATCGAATGAATATGCATGTTGGTGCCTGTGCATATGTGGGTCACTTTGGGGAAGAATCTGCCAAATGTAAAAGAAAAGGGGAGAGAAAAATGTACCCCTTGCTCCTTTTGATACTGAGTGTTAGAAATCAGGGGGATATGGAATGTAAATCCTGGACTTCCCTGCTTCCTCTGTGTTCAGCAGAAATAGAACAGGAAGATGCTGGCACCTACAAATTACAGCCATGGTCTGGAGCAACGGAAAGCCCAGAGGGCTGGGTCACTCCTAAGGGCTGGGCTGCCCATGTGGAGTTCAGGGCAGGCCTGAGAACAAAGACCGAACATCCCCCTTCCAGCTGGAGTAGATATCAAGTGTGGGCTGAAGGCTGCTGGAGGGACTTGGTTCCCTGGCTGATGTCCTCCACCCCATCTCACAGTCAGTCGATATATTTTTTTGATGTCAAGTTATCTGCTTTGACACAGAGGCTTGCTGTTGATGAATGAGCTGCATCTTCAAACATTCCTTGATAGAACTGCCTGCAGTTGGCAACACATGTGACACCTAAGTCATAACTGCCCTGCAGTTGCAGTGTCGTTCAGGCTCTTCAAAAACAATTTTTTTGTTTTCATTAAAAACCCCATTTCTCATATTTAAGTGTGAAATTTATTTTTAATCAGCAAAGATTCTCTCCCCACTGGCTGTTTTTGTGGAAGGTATTCTGGTGGGTAGATGGTGCAGGGCAGGTATGGTGGCTGGGCCAAGCTCTGAGCACTGCGGGGTGCTCTTGAGTGTCCTGGATGCCTCTGGCTTGAGAAGGAGGCTGACCACTGCCACCAGCCCTCTTGGCTATTAGCAGGTGAAAGTGGGGTGGCTAGGAGTTGATGGGTCGGGGTAAAGTCAGCTGACTCTTTATCCCTGAATGACACTCAGGCCTGTGTTGAGAAGGAAGAACAAAAACAATGCCCAAAAAGGAGCAAGAGGAAAGAGAGGGAGGGGAAGGAGAAGGAGGGGAAGGAGAAGGAGGAGAAGAAGAGATGGCAGGGACCCTGAAAAGGGGAAAGGGAGAGGAAGCAGGGAAGACCAGGTTTAGGTTCTATGTACCTCTGATTTCTAATACTGAGAATCAAAAGAAGCATTTTAGAAAATGCAGAGAAAAGTAGACATATGATGGGCAAGCATTGAGCATCACCCATGGGAATTTTCTTCAGTACCCTTGGTTGCCTGAGAAAAGACCAGTTCTCTGAAAGGAATTCTCTAGTGCTTAATTTGTCCACTATCACATGTTTGATGATTATGTTTTTAAAAAATTAAATGTCATATCTGATCAGCCAATTTCAAACTCTTCTGACTATTTTCTTTTTCATTTTTGAGCATCTTTGTTCCTGTTTAGGGCCCACTTTTTAGAATTTTAGGGTGATCTTAGCCAAATAATGTAGAAATGTTCTAGTAAAATGTGCTTTAAAAATTCTGAAAATTCAAAAAAGTAGCCAATACCAAAAGATGCCTAAGATGCAAACATACTTAAAGAGCACCAACTATTATATTTCATGCTCTATGTGAAATGTCAGCAGTATGATCCTGCTTGCTCTTCAAAATAGGAATTAGAGACAAGTAGGTTTTTCATCGAATGGGGAGGAAACACATTTACCTGGAGCTGTCTGAGCATCTTCTACTAGAGCTGCCCTGAGTGAAAACTTCCCAGTGACCATGGCTACACTCCCTGCCTCCTTCACTGCTGTATGGTTTTTGTTCACTCAATCAGGCACTAACTGACTCAATCAAAGACCTGCTATGTATCAGGCACTGTGCTAAGAAACAATGAAAAGACTCGGTTAAGTTGACAGGGAATACCGTGAGATACCAACAGCCAGGGGGACACACTCAGGCTTGGGGGAGGGGTGGTCTGGGAAGGCTTTCTGTGGGGAGTGATGCCTGAGCTGATTGTTGAAGGGCAGTGGAGGAGGGGTCTTTGGGCAGTGTGGGGAGCTCCTCTCCCAGACAAAGAAGCATCCCCAAAGTGCCAGGTGTGAAATTGCGAGGAGTTAGGGAGGCTGGAATGTGGGACTGATTTGGGGGTGTGGAGGCAAGGGCCGGATGTGGAGTGCTGGCAGCATTCAGGTTCTGAAGTCCTGTGATGCTCTCCGGGAGGGCTGGGCTTACCAGAGGGCAGTGATGAAGCTGCAGGGATTTTAAGCCTGTGAGTAATGCGATCAGATTCACACTTGGGGTCACTGGCTCTGGCAACTCCACCTTCCCTGCATCCGCCCCATAACTGCTGTGAGCTGGGTGGAAGGATGCAGCCGGGGATGCACATAATGAGGACAGTGACGGTGACAAAGGCAGTCATGGCAGCTGCCATTCTAAGCCCCTCTAGAGCCTGTCATTGTGTCAGATATTTTACGAAGATGTTCACATTGATCCTCACATAATCATGTGGGGTGGGTATCATTCCCACTTTACAGATGAAGAAATTGAGGCTCAGTGTGGTTAAGCAACTTCTCCAGGGTCATTCATCTAGCAAGTGGCCCAGCCAGGGTCCAACGCAGACTGGACCCTCCTAAACCTGTGCTCTTAACCACTGTACTATCCCAAAGCCTCCTGGCCTCAGTCCTGCAGTCTCCCCTCCACAAAGGCCCCCTAACCTACTGCTTGAGAAGCCCCTGTTTTCCATCTGTTTCTTTTCACCCCTCCACAGAGCAGGCCCCAGACAGCCTCTGGCTGAGCCCTCATGAAGCTGTAGGCTGATTACTGTTAAATACCTGCTTGTTCAGATGTGAGGACTGGCCTTACTGTTCCAGCTCAGTGGCGGTAGCCAAATCCACAGTCTCTGTCAGCCATGGCTGGAAGCCCAGCACACTACCCGAGAGTGACAGATTCTTTGGGCTCAGTTATTGCTGCTCTGGAAGTCAACACTTTTAGCCTTTTCACTCCAAGTTCCTCAAACCTGCTGAGAAGACTTAGCACCCATGGGGATGGAGACGTACCCTAGCCCTCAGGCCCACCCTCACCCCAGCCAGAGAGGAATCCACCATCTTTGCTTTAGAATTAAAGACCCCAAGGGCTAGCAGTGTGCTGGAGACCACCAAGTCACAGCAGGAGGAAAGGGCCCTTTGCATGAATGACTGCTGGCCTCTACCACCTTCGAAGAACCTACTTCCAAAGAGCGCAGTGTTTGTCTTTAGGTGTACATTTAAAAAGATTTCTGAAGAAGTGCTTTTTTTTTTTTTTTTGAGACAGAGACAGAGTTTCGCTCTGTTACCCAGGCTGGAGAGCAGTGGCACAATCTTGGCTCACTGCAACTTCCACCTCCAGGGTTCAAGCTATTCTCCTGCCTCAGCCTCCCGAGTAGCTGGGACTGCAGGCATGCACCGCCACGCGCACCTAATTTTTGTATTTTTAGTAGAGATGGGGTTTCACCATGTTGCCCAGGCTCATCTTGAACTCCTGACCTCAGGTGATCCACCCAAATCGGCCTCCCAAAGTGCTGGGATTACAGGCGTGAGCCACCGCACCCAGCTCGAAAAAGGGCTTCTTAATTGTGGTCTGTGAATTCCTAGGAGTTCATGAACTAGCCCTAAAACTATAACACAAAATCTTGTACGAATGTCTGTGTATTTTTCTAGAAAGTTCTTAGCTTTCATAAGATTCAAAAGGAGATCTAGGACCAAATCACAAAACCACAATAATACAGCAGCTCACAGTTGCTGAGCACTTCCTGTGCTCCACATACACGATCTTATGTAATCCTTGCCATACTGCCTCAAGCTTGGCACTGTTATTTTCCTTCTGAGAGAGATGAGGTGAGCGAGGCTGTAAGTTGTGACTTTCTGGAGGGCATCTGGCCAGTCAGTGTGGAGCTGGGATCTCCTCAGGGTCTGCTGATGGCACTCGCCTGGAAGCCGCCAGGCTCAATTACCTACTAGGTTTGGTGAGGAAGACCTGAAATAAGTAGAGACCCTCTCGGGAGACACACATTCAAACGGTGTCTAAATCATGCATGCAGATGATAGAGAAGGCCAATCTTCACCCACTGTCCTCAAAGGCTCCTTGCATGATTTTCAAGGAAAATCGTGAAACACAGATTTCAGTGAATTTGTTTCTGCCAAAAATATGACTTGGCTGACATTAACTATATATATATATATATAAAGATAATCCTCTTTCAAGAAGAAGTAACATAGATGCTTCCAAAGACTAAGTTTTTTAAACAGAAAACTTTCTCATAAGGTTGTTGAAAAATTCTTTCTTTAACAACAAGAAATACTTCCTTCTCTCTTCCTCTTCTACTTTTTCTCTTCATTGGAGTATAGACTTTTTGTTTTCCATCAATGAGCTCGTGGACATGGGGTTGGTTAATTCACTAATTTAATTATACCTGGGACAATTTTGGGAGTGGGCAAGGAGGTTAGTAAAGTGTGCAGGCCCACTTGCACCACTCCAAAGGAGCGTAGCCATGTAGTCATGCTGTGGGCCTTGGAATCCCCTTCCAAGGGATTGGGGGCTGTGGAATTCAGGCTCTAGGACAGCTTTTCCCATAGTCACCTCTTCTTCTAGGGTGCATACAATACTGCTTGTGCAAAACCTAACCAGGCCCTTACAAAGCACATCACGCCCCCAGCCCAGACCCAGGGAATAGGCTCTCCCACTGTTGCAGAGATAAATCTGTCCTGGAATAAAATCCAGACTGAGGGAAGCAGAAAGGGTCACCATGAAAGAAGCCAGAGGAGCCCAAAGGTGCATGTGGAGTAAGGGAGTAAAGGGCCCAGAGCCCTTGATGACAGGGAAGGGAGGCACGGGGGCACTGGGGCCAGCCTGTCTGCGCTGGGATCCTGACTCAGCCGCTGACTGTATGTGTGTCCTTGTACAAGTTGCTGAGCCTTTCTGTACTTTATTTTCTTCATCTACAAAGCAGGAAAAATAAATGTATCTATTTCATAAGCTCGATATCAGGATCAAATGGATATTCAATGAGATAATCCTCAGAACCTGGCACATCATAGAAATTAACAAGTATTAGTTATCATTATCATCACCATCATCGTTATGAGTTGAAATGTGTCCCCTTTAAAATGTCTTGCAGTCCTAACCTCCCCACTGGTATCTGTGAATATGACCTTACTGGAAATAGGATCTTTGCAGATGATCAAGTTAAAATAGGGTCTTTAGTGTGGGCTCTAATCCAGTGTGACTGTGTGTATATAAGAAGGGGAAATTTGGACACAGCAACAGACATGCATAGGGAGAGACAATGTGAAGGCACAGGGTAGCTAGGAGAAAGGCATGGAGCAGATTCCCTCGCAGCCCTTAGAAGGTGCCAACCCTGCCAACACCTTGATCTTGGACTTCTAGGCTCCAGAACTATGAGACAGTAAGTTTCCATTGTTTAAGCCACCCAGTTTGTGGTACTAGGAAACTAACAATCACCATCATCACTAACAACATCCACCTCCTGGATGTGCCTTCTCATGCTCCCTGGAGGAGCAAAGGCTCCCTGAAATGGGGAGAAACCTTGATATTGACGTCAAATTACTGCATTACAAAGCAAGAATATGATCCAGTTCAATTTAGCAGCAAGGTAGTGGCTGGGCTCTGCCTGTCAAATGTACCTAGTGCCAGTCTCAGCCATCCTGAGTGCCCCATTGGCTAAAGGTTCAGTAGACACAGCCCAGCTGTCCCACAGGCCTTCTGTCCCAGACTGTGCCCCCCTCCTTCCAGGCAGGGCACTAGCGCCAGGTGCCATTCAGCTGGCTGCCTTCTACTTTTCCTTCCTAGAACTTCACTTCATGCCCTCCCCCAAAGACATTTGTTGCATTCTATTTCTCATCATCCAATACCCTGAGATTGGCCCCCCTAATTCCCTGCGGTGTGTTTGCCCTCTCCTGTTGTTAGGTAATCGTGCTGTCCACACGACTCCTGAAGCCACTTAACATTCCTGAGCTGTTATTTGCAACTGACCGACTGCATCCAGACCTTGGCTTCTGAGCGTCCACTAAGAAGATAAGACCTACTCAAGCTGGAAATGCCGACGCAATTTTCTGCCACCACTCCAAATACTCCTCCACGACCAGCGTCCCTGTCACTAATTGCAAGTATGATGGAATTCTGCCTGAAGGGTCTTGATACCTACTCAGTGAGGTACTTTGCTTGGATTGCTGTGATTCTTAAAAAAAAAAAAAAAGTTTTTTTATTTTCCTGAAGGCGACAGTCTGTCTTTTGGCGAGTCCAATTAGTGATCGTTCCCATTTATCCTTAACCCTCTGTTTGTGATCTTCCTGATTCCACCTACAAGTTCATTAATTCTAAATAAAAGCCTGTTGGCAAGTGTTGGTAGATTACAACTCTTTTAATTTGAAGTTGCTCGAGAAGTTAGACATGCTTTAGAATTATGAGTGTGGGGAAAATTTGATGTTCCTTAGGATTATATAACTGAGGAGGGAACATTGCAAATAGGGTCTGAGGCTTTGTTTCTCTCTTGCTCTGAAACATTTCTGAAAAGGCAAGGAAGGGAGGGGTAGTGTCTGGGGCAGTGCTGGTAGCCTGCATGTGTTGTAAATCATCCTGCCATAACAAAGGACTGCATTGTTCTAGCTGGCCCACTGGGCAGGTCTGCCAGGCTACTTGGAACTGTAGTGGGAAGGTGGTTGATTGGAGGGTTATCTGTATATAAAAGGTTTTCTCCCCTCCGAAGAAAGACTCCAATACAAGATATCTGGTCCCAGGGAGTCTAAATTGTAACAGCAACCCCTATGGACTTTGTGGGTGTGAGTTTTGATTGAAATATAAAGCTTTCTTTTCTGTAAGTTTAAGTTTTCCATCTGACCATAGCAGAAAAACCTAGACCCACCTAGTGAAATTTTGTAAGAACTCCAGGGCAAAAACGAACCACTTGCAACCCACATGTTTGTAGGTGTATGGTCGATGGAAGTTTCTGGCATCCATGTTGGTAATAAAGAGATAAAACTGAAAAGGTTTTTATTGTGGATTACACAGGTGGAGGAAATAACATGTAAACCAAAACACTCACATGTCTCTGATTTTACTTCTCTATAAAACACTGTCATTTTTGAAAGAACCATGAAGTTGGAGATTATTTTAAGATGTAATCAAAGCAGGATTTTTGTGGACACAGACACTGTTTTTCTTGCCCAGGTATGTTTTCCACATAATATCAATTCTTTCATGAAATAGAGGAGATCGCAGGTGCCTTTTTCATTCTACTAATCTTAAAGTGTTGAATTTGAATAAGGAAGTTAATGGTAGCCATCCATAAGAAATGTTAAAGAGGAGACGACTTTTCTAAAATAAAAAATTGAAAAGTAACCTGTTACGTGACTCAAATCTGTACTCCTTCATTCATTCCTAAAGATTGATGGCTGAGCACCTGCCATGTTCCAGGCACTGTGCTAGGTTCTGGGCCACTGTGATGAAAGAACAAGATGCGTCCCTGACTCTCTGGCACTCAGAATGAGTAGCTGGCGCTTCTCTGATGGTCTGGCCCAACGTGAGCATCTACTGAAGGTGAAGTTGTAAACCACATGTCTATATGCAAAGGAAACTTTCTGGAAATACATATATAATGGTACTTCTGAGAAGGAATATCGAATGGGAGAGCTAAGAGAAGGGAGAGTCTCAACCTCAGTATACTTTTGTATTATTATTTTTTTTTTTACAGCAAATGTGTATTTGTGTATTACTTTTGTGTCTTCAATCGGCCATAGCAGAAAACTGTATTTTTACAAATTAATTTTTTATTTTAAAAAATATTAAACTTTGGAAGGCTGAGGCAGGTGGATCACCTGAAGTCAGGAGTTCTAGACCAGCCTGACCAACGTGGAAAAACCCTGTCTCTACTAAAAAAATTACAAACTTAGTCCAGTGTGGTGGTGCATGCCCGTAATCCCAGGTAGGGAGGCTAAAGCAAGAGAATCACTTGAACCTGGGAGGCAGAGGTTGCAGTAGGCCGAGATCGCACCACTGCACTCTGGCCTGGGCAACAAGAGTGAAACTCCATTTCAAAAAAAAAAAAAAAAATTCAGAAGCTTCAAATCTGAAATGATGAAAGGAGGAAGGTATTGATTGTAAATGTTATTCAGCAGTTCTTTTGTCTTGAAAATGCTCCCCATACTGTAATTAGTATGGTCAGGGGCAGTCTGTGAGTGGTGGGAGAAGTGTCAGAAGTTTGGCTTATGGTCATCTTTTTCTTCTCTGGAGGCTGGCTTGAGGAGCTGAGCCAGGCAGGTGGTCAGGTGGTGGAAGGCTTTGGAGGAAAGGTGAGCTGGAAGAATTTCTTCGTAACCAGAGTTTGGGTGAAGATGAAGCAGGAGGCACAGGACGTTCACTGCTCCTTGATTAAAAAGCAGGAACACAATAGACATTTGGTATAAATCCTGCAAAGGGCCTCCAACAAATAAGGAAAAAGAGGGGGGCTTGGGGGAAGGAGGATTGTGGCCATGGCAGAGCCTCCCGGGAACTCCCTGCTGCTGCCAGGCTCCTAGGCACACTTCTCAGCATGGGAGAGGCTGGAGGAGAAGCAAGTCATGCCCTCCACCCCCGGAAGGAGCAGCAGGCAGAAAAGGGCTCTGAAGGCTTCTCTGGGCCTAAGTCCCAGTTCTGCCACTCCAAGCACTGTGGATCTCTCCAAGCCTCAGTGTCTGCATCTGTAAGAAACGATAATTGTGGCACCTGCCTCATGGGGGGGTTGCTGTGGAGCCATCCCTAACATAGTGGCCAGCATGTGAATCTCAAGGAATGTGGGTTTTCACACTGAGGACGCCAAGGAAGTTACCTCTCAAAACTATAAAACGTCAACAGGAGAATAATACTAAATGAAGAGGAAATTTGAAGGCATTCATGGGGTCTACAAGGAGATGAGAAAATGGAGGAGGAATAACAACTCGGTCCAACCTAGGTCCAAGACAGCGTAGCCCAGAGGTCAAGAGCCCAATCCGATGGCTGGATTCCAATCCCACCTCTTCCACTTCGTAGTCCACCTCTCCTGGTCTTCGCTGACCATGCAGTTGTGTAACAATAGGACCTGCCACATTAGGTTGGGGGAGAATTAAAAGAGTTAGAATGTGTAATGCATTTGGAACATGGCACATGGTGAGCTCATACAGAGCACATAAGAATTTATTGGTAATAAATGTCTGATGATTGCTCATGCAGGGCCGTATGTCTCTGATAGAACTTTCTCTATCACTAATGCTAGCCACGAAGTCAGGCAGAATCTGAGATGGACTTACTGATTTCCCATTTCAACCCCTCCAAATGTATCCATTCGAAAGGGATCCAGCAGCTGTCAACCACCTGATGGTGACTTAAAAGGCTGAGCTGAGTGATAAGACTGGTTTCCCCTGTCTGGGGCCTGGGTCTGAGTGTGTATCACCTAAACAAGCACTTACAAATCCAAACCTTCTGCCAGCGACCTCAATGGCCACACTCCTTATAAAGATAATTGATAGAAGTGTAAATACTTTGTAGCAGTTGACTTCTGCCTTTGTAAACCCTCTTCTGGAGTCTACCTCAGGGCAGACATAGCGGGCATGGTCACGGCCAAGTGGTTGGAAGCACTCCAAGCTACATCAGCCAAGAGTTGTCCCTAGCAGGCCGGGGCCTATGCAGATGGCTCTGTTTATGCCACCCCTCCATTACAATGGGATCCCAATAACAAAGAATTCCATCAAACTCCCCCCAAGACCACTATTATTTATTTTACCCTGGTTACCAGAAACAGAATCTCAACAACACAGAATCCAGTATTACAAATGTCTGCTGTCCAGCCCAAGAAACATCAAGAGACTCCATCTCTGTCTTAAAAGGAATTTAAAAAGACAAAACCAGACGATGGAGGGTTTGCAAACTATTTGAGAGGGAAAGCTTGGAGGGTGGTGGCTGGGATCTTGCCACAGTCAGTAATAACCCTAATCCCATTCTCATTGCAAATTCAGGAGAGTAGTGAGGATAGTAAGAACTTTCTGGAACCATCTCTCTTTAGACTTGAAAGGGAATCTGTGCAACACCAGTTTTCCTGGTTATTATAACCAGACAAGCTCTCTAATTCATCCTGGGCCACTCCCTAAGGGACCTGTCATGAGTTATCCACAGAGACAGCTGGACAGTGCCCATTTCCCCTGGGTGCAGAGGTAGCACCAGAGATTATCAGGGGCTCATTTTTGAGGGATGTGCCTACAAACTTGTTCATTTGCCCAGAAAACACATTTGTTTTCTCCCTCTTGGCGTGTAAGATGAATGTCAAAATCTCATTTTCCACCAAAGCGAGGGGCTCACCATAAATACACCCATGGCTCCTAAACCTGGGGTTAGGAGCTGGCTGGGCAGGCAAACCCGGATCTGCGGCGCCTGGTGAGTGCTGGAGCCGGGAGCAGCCAGGAAGACTTTGAGGGTTGAGCCCTCTCTGCACACCACGCAGCGCCAGGCAGGCTGCAGAGTGTTGCGAATGTTTTTGATTTGAGGCAAGGGAGGAAACTCAAAAGCCAGACATCGTGACAGAAGTGGATTTGGTTCTGAGACAGCCGGACTGCACGCCCCTCCCCCTCCCAGCCTGGATGTCTTTATGACTGAGCAGGGCTGGAGGCCAGTGAGCAGCTGGCTGATGGCAACAGCAGATGTGGTTGGCAGCCAGGGGGGCCTGGAGCCCAGCAGAATCCAGGAGCCCACAGCAGCAAAGGGGAGACGAGAACAGCAGGACAGGAGACCTGGCCAGGGGAGGGAAGAGGGGGGCTCCGAGGTGGGGCTCTGCTGAGCCATCAGCCCAGGGCTTAGGCAGTGGCATCAGACGGACCTGGGATGGAGTCCTGGATCCGCCCCTTAGGGCCTGGGCCAGCCAATTCTTCTCAGCCTCCCTTTTGCTTTTCTGAAGAGGAGACTAAAGATGGATTGTAGAGCTATCACAGCAAACATCAGTTATTTCAAAAACCCTCCTATGGGGTCTGGCACACAGATTTTCCATAAATAGAAACAATAATTGTTATAACCGATGTGGCCCTAAGCAGGTAAATTTCATCTCTCTGTGCCTCAGTTTCTTTATCTTTAAAATAGAAGCGATATTACTACCCTTCCTTACAGGATTCTTCAAAAGATGAACGGGGATAACATAGAATCTGGCGTGTTTTAAATGTTCAGTAAATTCGAACTCCTTCCCTTTCTCTGCTCCCCTGTACCCCAGATGCATACACATCCCTGCCTTCCCTTTCCAAGGTGGCAAAGGAGGTTTTCCCCTTCTTGGTGGAGAGAGTCGTTTCTCAGGGCCAGGTGGTGGTAGATCATAAATTTTAAAACAAAACAAAACATAAACATGGATTAATTGAAGAGTTAACCAACAAGGAAAGAGATGAGCAAAAGTAATACCACATAAAGCTAGATTTATTAGAAGAGAGAAAAATGTGTTCCAGAACTATAAATAGACAAGTCCGCCTGAGAGAGTGGACAGAATGGGGACTTGGGTGGTTTCCAGCTGCGACTCTGTCTCTGTCCCTCTGTGTGTGTCTCTCTCTGTCTCTCTCTCTCCCCACTCTCTCTCTCCTAGAGTGGCCTTGCACAAGCCACTTTATCCCTCTGGGTGCGCCAGAGCTCTGAGCTCCCTTCCAGCCTAAGGTGCAGTAGGAGGCACTGAGTCCAGTACAGGGGTGAGGAAGTAAGGGGCAATCGCTAGCTGTGGGGCCAGGAAGGGAGAAGGTAGAGCTCACAGCTCAGCAAGGGAGCAGACAAGGGCTGCCAGAGCCTTGCAGCCTGGAAGCTGGTGGGAAGAAAAGGGGGCGGTGGCGCGGCAGTGGTCACTGAAGTGCAGCACTGCTCAGTGCCTCGGGAGCATAAAGCCACCTGCAGGAAAACTCTTATTTAATTCCAGAATGTGGGGAAGGGATCTTCAGTAAATATATAAAGATCAACCTCTCACTCACTGGACATTGTTAACACAACCACATTGGCTGAATAGAAATAAAAGTGAATAGAATCCAGTTGGAGACACTTGTCACTACCCTTGAACTGAGATGTTTTCAGTCCCATGTTAGCGCCGTTTCCCTGCCCACCCCCAACACACACCCTTCTCAGAGATGAGGTTAGGCTGAAAGCATAGAAAGTTACCTTGCATATTAGAAAGGTTTGAGGCATCCCTGGAAACGCTGTCAGCTGTCAGGATCTGTACCCTGTGGGAACACTGATTGGAAATCCTGGCACCACCCCACAGTAGCCCCTCAACTGCTATTCACTGTGGCTCCATCGCCCCACGCATGCCGGAGTGTCTTAGCTATGACATGCTCTAAAAGACTAACAGTAAATATAGTCAGGTGGCATTGGTTCAGCTCCTTTGTGTGAATTTGAAGACATCACTCAAAACTTAGAGCCTGTCTTCCTCATCTGTAAAATGGTGTCAATACCCCACAGTATTCTCCTGGGTTCTCCTGGGCCTTAAATGAGATCAGGTATGTGAAAGCACTACTCAAAGAAATGTCAGCTGTGATTATTTCCCCCTGTAGATGGTGGCTCACTTAGCTTGCAGGAAAGAGCTTCTAGGCCCAAGTGGCATAGAAGAGAGAGCTGGCAGCTTTAGCGAGACACGTGTGGCAAAGGTCCATGGGACTGGCTCCTGATTTCACAGCCCCAGATCAATGACTGCAAGCTTCTACAGTGAGAATAAAGTGAATCTCCTGAAAGCAGCATACCCAAAGAAGAGGTCTGCCAAACAAAGCATGTGTAAAGCAGCAGTCATCTCAGTGTCCAAGAAAGAATACCCTCGAGGCTGTGCTATGTGGAGCCAGACATCTGTCTTAGGTATACCTGGAAGACCACAAAGTTAGTGAATAGAAGATCAGCTACTCTTGAATATAAAGCAGCAAATTACAGTTTACAATGCTACAGGCTGTGGCCTTTGACAAGTTACTGATCTTGTTCTATAAGCCTGTTTCCTCATCTGTATTATGGGGATAATACTAGAATGCACCTCCTTGGATTGCTGTGATCCTTGAGAGATAACCCCTGAAAGGCACAATGCCAGATTCAATGTGCCCAATAATCACAGGATACTAGGTCATACTTTGTCTAAACGGCAGAAAGTTAACGTTTCAATAGAGACGAAGTTAGACATCTGCTCTTTTTCAAATGCGATTTATTGTACATAAAATAAATTAATTACAGTTTAAGCCAAAGCATGAGTGGCTTTTTAAAGTGCATCTGTGGAGGGGATTTGGCAGGTAGCCCCTGTTCACTTGCTGTAAGATAGTGTTTTAGTATTTCAGCCACCCTTAGGCACAACTCAGCCAGGCCTAGGAAGCAACCCAACGTCATTGCCATGAACCATTTACACAAGGCACACCAAAATCAACTGACACATTTTTTTCCTGATAGAACAGTTAAAAAAACAAAAAACTATACAGTCGAAGTCTGGGGTTGAAGAGTGTGAAGTTCACAGCTCCTCCACACACACCCAACTGAGCATGCTCATCCTGTGAGGGGGAACCAGAGCCTTCCTGTAAACCATGCGAGCTTACCAATGTCTGGTATACAGAATATTCTGGCCCATAAACTCAACCTGTTTTTGAGGGGTAGGGGATTTTCCATCTTGTACATAAAGAAAGAAATCTGGGTATCCTTCAGGTTAGAAAGGCATTCTGTAAGAATAGTGTTCCAGAGTTACAAATCATACTGATAAGAGAAAAGCAATTCTTCCTCTTGGGGAAAAAGAGGAAAAGAAAGAAGAAAAGAGAAAAAAGAAAAAAAGGGGGGAAAAAGAAAGCCTATCAATGCTTAATCTGTTCTTTCATTCCCACTGTAAATCACATCGATACATTTGGTGAAACTGCAACGGACCACCATTTACAAGGTAGTTGAATGCAGAAACCAAAACGATTATGCCCCCGCCCCACTCTAAAGGAAAAGACACAGAGTACATTTCACATATTCAGAGAGTGGCTCAGTGGGCTCTTTCAAGCCTCATCAATCCTGTCCCCCTGCTCAGAACAACACTTCCTTTTCTGTAGCAGTTCCACAGGCCCTCTTGGCCCTTCTGCTCCAGCCCTTCTGGAACCAGGAATCATTGCCAATATTCAACGTTCCTGCACTGGGAGAACCTCAGGCCCTCTTCCTGGGAAGACCAAACCCCCTTGAGTGCTCCTCCTGCTTCAGACGGAGGTGACAGTCCTCACTTTGGCAGAGAGAGCTTGCTTAAACCTCCTCTTCAGGTCCTGCATGTTGGGTGACTTGGGCCTGGGAATGAGGGAGGTTCTTCGCTTCTCGGGTGTGCTGCTAGGCTGCTGTTTGTGACTGACCTCTTTACAGAGGACGTGGAAGGCGCTGTAGACATCATTATAATTTTCACTGACAGACACTTCATAGAATGAGCAGCCTAGCATGCTGGCTAGCTGCAGTCCAAGCTGAGGGTCAACCTGTTTGATGTGCAACAGGTCAGCTTTGTTGGCCACGACCACCACAGGCAGCCGGGTGCCCAGGTGTAGCTGCTGCACGTGCTGGTGGAGCTGGCTGATGAGTTCATAGCTCTTGTAGTCAGTGATGGAGAAAACGATCACCACAGCATCTGCCCAGCGAATGCACCTATTCAGCTGTTCACTGCAGCTCAGGCTGTTCTCATGGACCTGAAAGAGAGGAGTGATGGCAAGGTGAATGCTGGCCAGTTGTACAAAGAGCCTGGGCTTGGGTAGATTTCAAATTCAAAAGAGCCCTTCATAGTAGTGCCAGGTTGAGGGCCATAAACAACTTATATCCCACACACTTCAGCTTTCTTGACAATATGTTGATCCAGCTGCACAGAGTTGGAATAAATAACAGTGCAGCTTACCACACTCAAGTGGAAAATTGACCTGCAGAGAACTCCATGCAGAGAGACTTTGTAGTTGCACAAAATGGGAAATTAACTGGCTAGACAGTAAGTCTGGGGAAGTAAAGATAGGAGCTGGAAGCATTTAAACCTGGATAACTGCCCAGTTCAGGAGGCGGGGGGGAAAAACCCTAGCATGGCGCTTTTGTCTATAGAGCAACTTTCCAGTACAAAAGCGATTCCAAGTATTTGCAGACTATACCCAGAAGCTTGGTTTTTCATGCCAAAGACACACATATTAAAACTGGACTTTTAAACCACAGCAAGGAAAACACCAATTCCAACTGCATTTGGTTTGGGCTTTCCGGCTGTGTTGAATCCTTCTAAAAGAAGATTTCTGCCCCCTAGCCAAATCTCCCAAACTAAACCATGCTAAGACTGACCAACAGCCAGATACAATTGAATTGTCAGACATGTAAAAGTCTAGATGTGACTCCCCAAATTTCTCTGATCCTGCAGCATGAGGAACTTTGAGAAAAAGTGAATGATTCCACAGCCAAGTAGGTTCCCCTTTCACCAAGAGTCTCAGAGCTCCTCACCTGAATACCTGGAGTGTCTTGAACCTGAAGAGCCAGGGTTTCACCTTCTATCTGAACTTGTCTAGTATAGAGATTACCTATGAAGGCAAATACAAGAGATTATGTTCTTCCTTCTTGTACAACTTTTAAAACATTGTGAGTTTTAAGCTAGAAAAAAAATGCACAATACATAAATGCACACAAAACAGCTATAGTTTATTTCTATTTAGTGGGCTTACTTCAGATTTTTTTTAAAAAACAACAGCAATTTTAACCCTATGTTAGATTTATTAAAACCAGGGCAAAGTTTGCAAGTTTTTGAAAACTTATTTATCTAATTTTAAACAAAGTTTCCATTTTTAGAGTACTCCCTTGATGCAAATTATCTTGCTCAGCCTATGTGAGGTTTTTGTTTTCTTGAGTACTTGATTCATTCTTTGACTGTAACTTTGTATTTTGGCCGTTAGATATAATGGCTTGCTAGACAAATACTGTTAGTAAACACACAGTCAATGTTATCAGTTGGAATAAAAATGTGACATAATTATAATCAACTCTACATCAAATCAGAAGGCTGCCATGTCTTATCTTGGGATAGCTTATACAGCTCATTTCAAATAATCCCCTCTAGGTACTCATATGGTCTACAGAGTTAAGCAATTTGCTAACAGAGCATAGGCAGAAAGCTCTTAAGCCTCCCCAGTGGCTATTCTTAATCATAAGGATTGAAAAATGTGTCCTCTCATTTATTCGGGAATTCTCCTCCTAAAATTCTACCATCCAGTTGTTTGTCTTTGTTAAGAAGGAGGAACTTTAGGTTTACAACTGCTCTCCTTTGGCCTTTGCTTTAAAAGGTCACCTCTGAAAGGCAGCCAGCAGAGAAGGAGAGGGGTGGGGGAAGGAGCTGGGGACTCCTTTTTTTTTTTTTACGACTTTTGCAGGAGTGTTTTGAAGGGAGAGGTTCTTGACTACAAAGGGTGCTTCCAACTGGGGTCACTATAGTTAAAACATACCAAGGGGAATACTTTCAGGCACTTGATAAAATGATGAATGGGCTTGGAATGGAATGAGGCCAGATGGTAGTTATGGGAGGGGGGCGCCATGGAGGGCTGGGGACTGGGGAAAGTTTTAAGTGGCGGGATCCTCAGGCTCGGACTGTCACTGAAAGAACCTCCCTGGGAAGCGCTGGAAAATGGGAACCGCAGTCCTCCTGCAATGGGACAGAATTTTTCTCAAATGCATTGTCTCACCTGCATTTCTTTCATAGTCACCGATGAATCGTTTGGTGAGGAACCGGACCACCAGTGCTGCAGGTCAGAAAAAAGAACGTCAAAGTGTTAACCTTGGAAGTTAGATTGTTCTCCACCCCACCCCCTGCCTGGAAAACAGTTCTCCCAAAGAAAGCCATAGATGGCCACCAAGTGAAATTCCTACCCTGTAGCTCCTTGACCCTTCTTCCAGACAAAAAGGAGGGGGCTAGAAGGCATCGTGAATTATGGCTCCGTGCAGCTGGAAGGCTCACTGGGCCCACCCCCTCCTCTGAGCCCGGCTGAGCCACACCTAAGCCTTCCAGTAGACCCATGTCTTCCTAACCTTCAAGACCTCCCAGGGGGGCTAGCTTCACTAACTCCCCTTTCTGTGCCAGGCATTGCCAGAGGCTCAAACACCCCAAAGTTCTGATGGCGGCGGTGCCGGTGGTCCCCAGAAAGCTGCCTGGCCATTCTTGATCCCTGTTTCCCCCGTCTGTGGAAGCAGGCGGGTGGCGTAGACAACGGCTAAGCCCACTCCCAAGGGGCAGCGGCTCCCTGCGCGGGGACGGAGAGCGGTCGGGCTGCAGCTCCCACCGCTCCCCACGCCTTGTTCAGCCTCAACTCCCGTCAGGGGTCGTCCACGACCAGACCCAGGGCTAAGCGCGACGACTCACCGGTCTTGCCCACGCCGCTGGCGCCCACCACGGCGATCTTGACCAGGCGGCGGCCGGCGGCGCCCACACAGCAGTCGGAGGCCGCGGCGTTGCCCGGCGCTGGGTACTCGGCGATGGTGCACATGTTCTGAATGAGGCGCATCGCCTCCGCTGCGGCGCACCGCGCGGGAAGGGACTAAGGGACTGGAGAATGCTAGCGCTGCGCGGGAGCGGGCGGGAGGACCCGACTGCGGGGCTCCGCGGTAAGAAATAACAACAATAAATAAGTGCAGGTACGGGCGGGGTGGGGCCGGGCGCCGAGGTTCCGCAGGGCTCAGGCTCCAGACCGAGACTGCACTCGCGCGGCGCGCAGGCTGTTTTCTCCGCGGCCGGCCCCGCCCCCTCTCCCCACAGCCAATCCCGGGGCGCCCTACACGAGGCCCCGCCCCCGGCGCCGCTCCGCGCGCGCGACGCCCCGGAGGCGCCTGGAGTCAGTGCCGAGCCCCGTGAGGCGCGGGGAGAAGAGGCTGCGGGCGGAGGGAGGCTGCGGGCGGAGGGAGGCAGCGGGCGGAGGGGAGCAGCGGGTGGTCCGAGGCGGCGCAGCCCAAGGTGGGCGCCTGGTAGGTCCTGCCGCGCGAGCATGGGGCAGATGCTGTGGCTGCGGGGCCGGGAAGAGAGCGCAGCCTCCACAGAGCCATTCCGGACCGCTGCCTCCGCCGGCTCCACAGCCCACGCGCGCACTCGCTGCAGCTCCCACCTAGGGCGCCTGCTCTGGGCGGGCCGGGAGCGGTGTTTGCTGCCCGGCTTAGTGCCGCACGCCCTGATTCGGAGCGATTGCACTGGCTTGGGTACATCCCAGCTCATAGATTCGGCTACAGTTGGCAATCATCCGCAAAGACTCCAGCCTAAGACCTTTAGACCCCCGTAAAATGTGACATTTGAAGCAAAAATATCATCCACGTTTTATCCTAGACCCACGTTCTCTGGCTCTTGTCGACGGCGCAAGCTAACGCGAACACACATGGTCGGACGCATGCACAGCACGCCTAGAAGCGGATCAAGAAGTAATTATAGAACAAGCTTTCCAGCGCCTCACTCAGTCACACCTCCTCCAAGAGCTGTGAAATGGAAAGAAAACAGTTACCCCAGCTGCGACGTCTGAAGGGGCCCCGCACTTCGTCCCTGGTCATAAGACACCGCAAGAGTTTAGTTAAGTGGCTTGATGCCAAGGAAGAGGTGGGCCCTGCACTCCTAAAACCCCAAGCTCCGGCCCCTTACAGTCTCATCTGAGAAACACATCTTCAACGGCAGGCCAAATTCCTCCTGCGAGCAACATTCTGTAGCTGCAGCTGATGGTAAGATGTCACCAGAGTCGCGAGTTAACCACCCCATCCGCCATCCAAGGCCCTCTCCCCGCTACCCTTTCAACCTTGTCCCAGAGGCTTTTATGTTGGGGTATGGCAACAAACTCTGTGGCTTTGTGTACCCACCCACATTAAAGGCTAAAATGTGAAATAAACCAGTGCCCTTATCCGCACATGTCAGTCATCTAATTTGACCCCCTCTTCCAGCCAGAACTTAATTGACCAGGTATTTGACAGAATTTTATGATCCTCAGCCAGTTCAGACTCTGAGATGAACCTCTTGTCTACAGAGGTTTAGGTGTTTGCAGGGATGCAAGGAGAAATAGAAAGGTAATCTCAAGGTAGCAAGTTTTCTAGGATGGGCCACGTAATTAGAAAGACACACAACCTTACAATAAACATAATAAAAGGCTGACTTCTAGGGAGATCACTAGAACGAAACAGCCATTTGAGTCAGAAAGAAAAAGCATTTCCAATATGCACCATGTCTTTCTGCATGGTTTAAATCAGACTTGAATGTCACTTATATAAAATCAAACTTTGCAAGACTGTAATTACAGGTAACCATGTACTTTTAAAATCTTTCCCCTCCAAAAAGCCTGCTATTCTATCATGCTTACATGGTAAAATAATGATGTAGGCTAAAGTACTAGTTTAACACACACACACACACACACACACACAGAGAGAGAGAGAGACATGACAAAAGCTGTCAAGGGGAATTTTGCTTTGAATCATTTAGTTTCTTGGGCTTGATTTTCATTACCATAAGCCCATACAAAACCTGTGATTTTTCTGTCTGCAACGCAAAGGCTTGATTTGGTGTTCTTATTTTAGATCTAAATGATCTGGCTATGCTTTAAAGAACACAGAAAAGAGAGAAGCAAGAGAAAGATGTAAAAAAGAAAAGAGAGCTATTCAAATTCCAAATACCTAGCATATAGCCCATCTCCACTCCACCTACCTCTCCTTCTGGGACATTCATAGAGTTAAAAAGAGGAAGGAGGCAAGGCAGGAGAAGTGACGATACATAATGAGCGCTTGTTTCATTCTAGGTTGTACACAGGGGTTTTGCATTTAAAAATCTCATTTTACCTTCATAACAGTCCTATGAGGTAGGTATTACCATTACTTCTAGTTGCCGTTATCTATTGCTGCTTAGTAAACCACCCCAAACTTTAGTGGCTCGCAGTTCTGTGTGTTGACTAGGCTTAGCTGGGGAGTGCTTACCTAGGGTCTCTCATGTTGTTGCAGTCAGATGGCAGCTGGGGCTGCTATCATCTGAAGGCTCAACTAGGCTGGACATCCAAGATGGTATCTTCGTTCATATGTCTGTGTGTCAGCTGGAATGGGCAGAACAGCTGGGACTAGCTCAGGCTCTCTCACAACATGGTGACAGGCTTCCCTTTGAGTGAGCATTCTAAGAAACCAAGTAGAAGCTGCTAGTCTCTTAAGACCTACACTTGGAAATTGTCACCGCATCACTTCTGCTCTGTTCTATTGGTCAAGTGTCACAGAGCCCACCCAGATTAAAGATCAAGGGGCAGGAACATCGATCCTATCTTTAAATGGGAATGGTGTCAAAGAATGTGTGGCCATCTGTAATTCACTACGCTTCCATTTTACAAGTGAGAAAGCAAAGTCTCGGGTTAAAAAACTCTTCCAAAGTTACATATCCTGCAAGGGACAGAGCCTTTTTTTTTTTTTTTTTTTTTTTTTTGTCAAGCTAAAAGAGATGAGGATGGGGAATTGAAACATGAGGAGGGGTTTGGGAAGAAAAGAAAGGAGTATTTTGCCAAGGTTCAATTTTACCTCAGCATCTGGAGTTTCTAGCACTTCCTTTGATCTTAAGAGGTTTAGTCCAGACAACTCAGTCCCTGGAAGCCCTTAGAATGCCAGAATATGAATTCAATAAATATTTATTGGATGTCTGGGCTATGTGTATACCAGGCATTATGCTAGGTATTGAGTCTACAGTGGCAAATAAGAAATGCAACCTTTGCCGTCCCTGCAGCTACATTTAGCATGAGAGACTGAAGTGAATGAGCAATTTCAATACAGTGTGAGAAAACACTTTGATAGGGAAAATTCAGGAATTACAGAAGCACAAACTAGGACTAAAAACCTGGGTTGTGGCAGTCAAGGAGGGAGTGGTGAAGTAGTTGAGAAGTTTGTGTGTTGTGTACAGTGTGCATGTATGTGTGTGCATGTACATGGGAGTATGGAGCAGGGAGTTAGGAGGGGGCAAGATGGGTTAGTTCGCAAGAGAATAGCACTTGCCAGTAGGTGCTCAGTAAATAGCTGTGGATTATAAATGAAAGCATAAGTGAATATAGCAAAGGCCTCACATTGAGAAAATGAATTAAAGGAACGGAGGATAGTTCCTGATGGGTGAACAGAGAGAAAAGCCCTGGTGATTTCTGTGGAGGAGCCCTCATATTGATAAGAAAAGCTCCAGAAGTTGCCTTGGTGCTCCCTTCTTCCATGGGAACATGCCCTCATGGAAGCCAAATGAGCTGCTCCTTTGCCCACATCACCAGGAGCTGCTCCCAAATCAGCCCTCTCTGAACATCCAGGCCTTGAGCAAGAACCAGACTTTATTTTTTCTTGAGACTTTTGTCAACTCTGCTTGTTTAGATCCAGTAAACAGACACTCTTTAGCGGTTTTAAGCAGAAGACGATTTAATACAGGAAATTACCTGCTTTCAATGTCTTTGGAAGGGCTGGAGTAGCGGGCTCTAGGCTGGACCTGCAGAAATGGCTCCCACAGCAGCACTGCAGAACTGGCCCACGCAGGAAGCTGCTGCCTCTTCCATAATCAGGGGAACACAGCGGCTGCCTCTGTTATTCTCTCTCAAAACTCACAAAGCTAGAGACCAGACATTGGAAAGTTGCTGCAGAGAAGCCCAATATCTCAATTGTGCAGCAGAAAGCAATCAAGCAGCAGAAAGAATCTTTCCTCCTTGCTTCTGCCTTTCAAATCTCTGAGCACATCTAATTAATGAAATTCATTTTATCTATTACTCTAGCTGCAAGGGAGTCTAGGAAATGTCATGTTTACCTTTCTAGTCCTGGCAGTACATGAAGACACACTGGAAACAGATAGACAGGAACTCAGTGTGAATTCACCATTTCTTCCACTCTTCTCTAGCAGCCCAAACAACACAAAGGCCCAGAAAAGGAGAGATCATGTCCCAGTAGACATTTAACTTTCAATTAGGTATAATGAGGTTCTTTTTGAATTGATTGCTTTGAGACCATATTCAAGACCACTGTTGTCGTTGCTTTTATGTAGTATGTATTGACACCTGTGTTAGGCTGTTCTTACATTACTCTAAAGAAATACCTGAGACTGGGTAATTTATAAAGAAAAAGGTGAAAAAAAAAAGAAAAAAGAAAAAAGAGAAGAAAAAGGTTTACTTGGCTCATGGTTCCACAGGCTTTACAGGAAACAGTGCTGGCATCTGCTTGGCTTCCAGGGAGATCTCAGGAAGCTTACAATCATGGCAGAAGGTGAGTGGGGAGCAGGCACATCACATGGCAAAAGCAGGAGCCACAGAGAGAGAGAGAGCAGGAGGGGAGGTGCCAGCCAAAGCAAGAGATCACTTATCACCAAGGCAATGGCCCAAACCATTCATAATGGATCTGCCCTATTGATCCAAACACCTCCCACAATACTCCCACCTTCAGTACTGGGGAATACAATTCAACATGAGATTTGAGTGAGATATCCAAGCCATATCAACACCTATCTCCACTCTTTTGGACTGTTTTCCTGTAGTCTGGCTACAAAGAACGTCTGTTGACCTCCCTTGCTCAGAATCATTTTCCATTCTTTTAATAAGAGCACTCCCAATTTTCCTTTAGAAACCTCCCCTGCCCCACTTTCATATTGCCCAGGTGGTGGTGGTATGATGATCCCAATCCCTAAGTCTGCGGAAGAAAGGGCGTCCACCACAGGGACTCCTTCACGGCTGGGCCAATTAAATCCATCCCTGAGAGTTTTGCTAGGAAAGAGCTGCTTCATTTGTGCTGGTGTCAACTGGCTGGTAGAAAGTGAACCTGGAGCTCCATCTTGGCTACCTCGTGGAGAGTCAGCTGAGGATGAAGCCAACCGGGAAGAAAAGATAATTGAGAGGCAGAGACAGCCAGGACCCTGATAGCACCTTTTCCCACCCTACATTCAACCATGCCTGAAAATGCAGACTTACCCCAAGTTACAGGAGTCAATACAGTCCCTGTTTAGATTCAGCTGGTTTGTGCTGCATCTCTGTCATTGGACTGCACAAGCCCTCCCACATCCTGTTTGCACAGAGTCATGGGCTCCACACAAGCCATGCTGAGGCTGACTCCCTAGCATCAGCAATGTTCCTCATTCAGAACTCTGAAACTCAGCCATTCATTCTCAGTAGAATTCACAGATATCAGGCTGTTACATCCTTTTTATTTCATCTCTGTGGATACCCTAGCAGTGCTATCCTGCAATCTCTAGAAACTAACATAAGGATATTAGTACATCCAGACAATGGAATATTATTTAGCACTAAAAAGAAATGAGCTATCAAGCTATGAAAAGACAGGAAAGAACTTTAAGTGTGTATCACTAAGTGAGAAAAGCCAATGTGAAAAGGCTACATACTGTCTAATTCCAAGTATATGACATTCTGGAAAAGGTAAGACTGTGGTAAAAGGATCAGTGGTTGCCGCGAAATCTGGGGAGGGAGGGGTGAACAGGCAGGGCACAGAGGATTTTTAGGGCAGTGAAAATACTCTGTATGATACAACAATGGTGAATACTTGTCATACATTTATCCAACCCCATAGAATGTACAGCAAGAGTGAACTCTCACGTAGAGTCATGTAGAGTGGCTTTTGAGTGATGGTGACATGTAAATGTAGATCCATGGACTGTAACAAATGCACCATTCTGGTGTGGGATGTTGATAATGGAGAGATTGGTGGGAAGAGGGCTAATCTTTGCACCTTTTGCTCAGTTTTGCTGTGAACTTTAAACTGCTCTGAAAAATAAAATGCTTATTTTTTTAAAAATGAGATTACTGGGCATCTAATCCAACTCCTCCTCTGAGATTGTCCAACCTAGTCTAGGATGCTTCCTGTGACGGGAACTTCCTACCATCCACAGTAGCACATTTCTACCAAGCTGATCTCTTCTCTCCTATAACATCCTTCCAGAAAAACAGACTGGCATGCTCACCAGCTTTCCAAATACCTGGTTCATTGCTCCTTCGCCTTCCACTGCAGCTAGGAAAGGACTGGGAAGGAAGAAGAGGAAAGGTGGATGCCTGTGACATAGGATTGTAAAGAAATAGCAAACCCGGGAGGAGAGGCTTCTGCATCTGTGTTGGGGATGACAGTTTTTAATATTCAGTTTTAAAAATTAAAGAGAACTGTGGCTCAGAAACATCCTCTGAATTAAAGAGGAGAGGAAATTCATTTTGAGCTGCTTATTTTCTAAGAGATCTCTGAGTATGGAAATAGGAACAGGACAGATATAACTTAGCATAACAGAGAGTTTGTATCTAGTGACTCTATGTGATGTGTTAGATATCTTGCAGTCCATGCATCCCCACAACAGAAGGCTGTGCTGATACCCAATATGTGCTCAACGATTGTTTTGTTTTTAACTGTCAACTTTCCTTCTGGGTGAGTCTAGACTAAAGACAGCCAGGATCACTAGATTTAAAAGGCAAAGTAAGAAAGAAGGCAAATTGGAACTCAAATAAAATACACACACCCCTCTTGCCATTAGGAAGATCACCTCCTGACTAGAACACTTTAACTCTGAGAAAAGTAAGATATTTAAGTTCCAAGAAGGGGAGGATGGGCCTCAAAGGGGCCTTCCCTCCCGCTCCCACATACCTTGGTTGGTTTCCATGGCAGCAAAACGGCCCACATGTCCCCCTTTCCACACCAGGGAGGAAAGAAGAACTAGTGTTCTAGTATTATATTCCCCTGCTACTCAGTCAGATTTTATCTTCCTTATTCCGGAAGGCTTCTTCCACCCTCTTTCTCTATTTCAATGTAATATATTAAAGAAAGATAAAATAAAAGGTTAAATTAGTTCTTTTTCATTTAAGTTAAAATCTGAGATTTTCTTCTCCTCTCAATGATTTGAATCTTAATAGCCCCAGTCATTTTTATGGGAACATAGAACACCTATTTGATAAGCAATCTCATGACAATAGGTCAGAATAAATTCAAATATTAAATAGTCCACGAAACAACTGGTAAATATCCACTGTTTTAATTGGAAATAGGAAAAGTCTCAGTGCCCATTTTCACAAAGCCTTTGGAACATTGAATGACCCTAGAAATGGACATTACTACATTATTAATAAAGCCATTGATAGAAGTTCCCTCAGTTAAATGTAAGGTATAATAATATTGCAAATAGACAGTGGCAATGTTCTTTGGGATCATTCTCTTCTCCAGCGGGAAGAATCTTACAAGAATATCCCTCTGCCCCTTCTCCTTCTAACTCGTTATTTGTTCAGAAGATAAAAGAGCAAAAGAAATGAGCATTGGCCTTGGCCTCACAGGAGCGAGTACTCTTGGGATACTTGACAAGATTTTGTGATCAGAAGATATGCACAAGCAGGAAAAGTTCAGAAAGATTCAGACGAATGGACCAATTGTTTAACAGACCTCTTTGGGTTCAAATTCTTAAGTAGATTAGACATACCTCATATTTGCCTCTAACTGCCCCTAGAGTGCAGAAAGGGCTACCTAAGGACATTTTAGGCGTCCTTGTTTGTCTTCGCATAGAAGGCAGTATCCTCTCCCCAAAGCATCAGCTCCTTAGCATAATGTACTAAGGCCTAAAGGAAATCAAAGCTTTTCAAAAATATCCATCCATGATATGGGGAAAGAACAAGCTTCATATCCCCCCATACCTCAAGTCACCTGGAAAGTGAGAATTTAAGTCTTGTCTGGGGCCACACTGGTTCTCATTGCTCTATCGGACTCAAAAATCAGGGTAACCATCAAATACTTTCTAAACTCTAATTAGTGACACCGTCTCCAGCCATTCAATAGTGTCTAAATTATCACAGGTCACAGTATGAACGATCGAAGTTGAGCCCCAAGTTAGCAGAGGTATTTAAGTTACATAGCTGATGAAAATGCAAATGGAGACTGATCATTTCTTAAACAAGTATGAAATTCAGTCACCACCAAGGAACTTTTCTTTTTTTTTTTGAGATGAAGCCTTGCTGTGTCACCCAGGCTGGAGTGCAATGGTGTGATCTTGGCTCGCTGCAACCTCCACCTCCTGAGTTAAAACAATTCTCCTGACTCAGCCTCCCGAGTAGCTGGGACTACAGGCAAGTGCCATCACGCCCGGCTAATTTTTGTATTTTTTAGTAGAGACAGGGTTTCACTGTGTTGGCCAGGCTGGTCTTGAACTCCTGACCTCAGGTGATCCACCCGCCTCAGCCTCCCAAAGTGCTGGGATTACAGGCATGAGCTACCGTGCCTGGCCAAGAAACATTTTTACTGTAACAGTAGTCTGTGAACATTTGGGATTTTCACCAAGATATATGCATTGTTAATGCTTTTTCCTTCTAATTAAAAAAGAAAATGGATAACAGATGAGGAAAATTTGATGTGATGGTTTTTAGGAAATGCACAAATGACTCATGCACTCACTTGATTTGACAAGGGTACTGGTTTCTATATAAAGAAACAACTTAGGCCCAAAATAGAAGTTGTGCACAGCAGATTGTAACTGATAGAGGAACTGCACATTCCAAGCATCAGTAGTGTGAAGGCTGGTATGCTGGGACATCTCTGCTGAGAATGTTGTGTGAAGTCCATAATTATTATTAAGTCAGCTGGAATGTAAAGCTATCTGCTCCAAAGTGTTGCAAGATAGAAAAGCTCTAGTGTCATTTGAGATGATTTTAACTAACTCTAAAAGCAAAAAACAACAGCAACAAAATATTGTTTTGCAAAGTATGTGTACCCCCATGCTAACTGGGAAATATATTCAGCTCAATGACAAGTAAACTACAACAGGTTTTGTGCCATACAATATGTTGAATACCCAACAAAATTTGTCATATAAAATAGCCTGGTAAATTATAAAAGTTTAATACTTTGATATGTTCATGATGAAAGTGAAACAAAGAGCTCTTTTTCCAGCCTGGATTGTCCTTTAATTAGTGGTTGGGAGGTAGCACTTTCATAAACTTGTCAAATCTTCTCCCAAATTCCTCATTACCTGGACTTAGATGAGGAGATAGGCAGAAGGACCACGCTGAAGCCTTTCTTATATTCATTTGCCAAAATACACAGTACAGCCAAGAGCCAAGGCATTCCTCTGCTCTCTATCCCCAGGCAAGAGATGGAATGATTCCTCTTGGACAAGCTGGCACACTGTGTTATCAACTTCAGACCTACTGTGATTTTAGGGCAGAAGAGAGCAGCCTTGCCTGCCAAGCCCCACAACCTTGTAGAGAACAATATCCAGACTGTAGTCCTGTCCAGCAGCAGGCTCCAGAAGTTTCTCAGCAAACCAGTGAAGCAATACGACCCTTAGCAGCTCTTCCCCCACCACTATGAAATAGTTTGACCCATAAGGAGAGCCCCTGGAAGTAATGACCGACCTCCCTCTCTCTTCCTCCATCCTTTCTCTCCAGTTCACATGCAGGCCCAGCGCTGCCTGGAGGCTTGGTTCAAGTTTGTATTTTTCGCCATTTGACATGCTGCATTATTTGGTGGGCTGTTTATTGTCCAACTCTCCACACTAGAGTGTAAGCTCTGTAAGGGTAGAGATTTTGTTTTGCTCACTGCTCTATCCCCAGAACCTAGAGTGCTTAACACACAGCACATGCTAGCACTTAATGGGTATTTGTAAATGAATGAATGAATGAATCTGTGCATTTTGTATGCAATGAGAAAGGAGGCAGTGGTAAGAGCCTGAGGAAGCTGGAATTGTGGAAGTGGATGGGGGAGCCGGCGGGGCTGGAGTGGGGAGGGAGTGATGGGGATGAGATCACAGAAGCAGAGGCTGGCTTTGGAGATGAGGCAAGCTCTCACGATGCTCCAGACGTAGGCTTAATCTTGGCTCACTTTTCCACTGGCACCAGTGGAAAGATGAAAGGGAAGGGCTTGAAGGGTGAGGTGACTGTGAAGAGGAGAGGATGGAGAGGGTGAGAGGATGCTGCTGTGGCCCACTCAGGTCTCAAGGAAGTAGAATTTAGGTCATTGGCCCAGAACAGAGTGAGGGGCAAGACTAGGAATGGCAGGCTGGTGGTGGGGAAGTCAGAGGGAGAGCAGGACAGGCAGGCGACATCCACTGAAAATGCTTTGGCAAGAGCCAAAGGACCAGCTGAAAAGAGAAAACAGGAGTTTGGAGGGTGTGATTTGGGCAGCAGCATTCTCTATGGGGAAGGAGAGGCAAAGCGGGGTGGGGAGGCATCTCAGAGAGCCAAGAAAGTGAGTTTATCTGGAATTTTGGTGAATGGCTGATTCTGGAATCCAAGTGGGAAGTGAATCAGGGATGTCCATCAGGAGCCTATAATGGTGAATAATTCTGGAGCCTTCCTGTGGGCCAGGCACTGTGCTGCACACCAAGTGTCTAGTGGCACAGCATCTCATACCAAGAGTGGCTGTGAAAGGACACATGTATTTGACTGTACAAGGGCAAGGACTGTGCGATTTTTTTCTACTTCTTTATTCTCTGCACCTAGCATGTGGCTGGTATATATTAAGCACTCAGTAAATAGTTGCTGAATAAAATTAATGAGCAAGAGCAGTTTCTATGCAAGAACTGGCAGATACGGTTTTCTTTCTCTTTTTTTTTCTTTCTTTCTTTTTTTTTTTTTTTTTTTTTTTGATGGAGTCTTACCCTATCGCCCAGGCTGGAGTGCAGTGGTGCGATCTCGGCTCACTACAACCTCTGTCTCCCGGGTTCAAGCAATTCTTCTGCCTCAGCCTCCTGAGTAGCTGGGACTACAGGCGCCTGCCACCACACCTGGCTAATTTTTTGTATTTTTAGTAGAGACAGGATTTCACCGTGTTAGCCAGGATGGTCTCAATCTCCTGACCTCATGATCTGCCCATCTCAGCCTCCCAAAGTGCTGGGATTACAGGCATGAGCCGCCGCGACCAGCCGCAGATACGGTTTTTTATTGTTTGCTGTCTCATGTGGATCTTCTCCTGGACCTTAGGGACTTATACCCCTTTCCCTACAATGAATTAAGTACGTACCATGTCCCAGGCACTGTTACTTAAGGAACTTACACCCCTTTCCCTAATATGAATTAAGCACATACCATGTCCCAGGCACTGTTCTGAGTGCTCCATATGTATTGGCTCTTTTAATTGTCACGACACACCCATGAGACAAGGCCAGTACTGTTGGCAGCTGTTTACAGACATAGAATTCACACCCAGGAAAGTTAGGCAGTTTGCTCAAGATGACACCTTTAGAAAGTGGGAAAGGCCAAATTTGAACCCAGACAGTCTGGCTCCAGAGACCCACAACTCTAAATCTGCTGCCCATTTCTCAGTAGGCTCTACTGTCTAGTTACCCAGGGCAAAGTCCCCTGTATTCTCAGCCTTTATCTCCCCTTTTTATCTTTTCTGTGACTCACAGGTAGAGGAGGTTTGTATTTGGAATGGAATATGTGAAATTCTAAGATGAAGAGAGAGCAGAAGACCAGAGTCCGAAGAATGTGTGTGCATATGTGCTTGCGTGTGTGTGTGTGTGTATTGTGATAGGGGCTGCAGTTGCTAAAAATGGCTTCTCATATATTTCCCCCTAGAGCTGCATGGATCAGAGCTACAGAACAGTGATTTGACCATGATGTTACCTCTGCCAATGTAGAGTCAGAGCACAGAAACTTTAGGACTGGCTCCCCAGAAAAGCAAACACCCTACCAAGACTTTCAGCCTCTTCCCCATGGAAAACGGGGAAAGAGCATCACTTATTGAATTTAACTTAAGCATTCGATCAAACACCTCTTCATTTTACCCAGAAGTTCCAAGGCCTGAAAAAGAAGCCCCTCAAAATTGAATCTGTGGAGTAGAATTTAATTTAACTCCAATCATAAGCAAAGGCTCTGCAAGGTGCTTAAGAAAGGAAAAGTGGCATTCGTCTATTTCTTGATGTTTTGCTTTTTCTACCTTCTGTCCTATTACATAATGCTAGCCCCATTCACAAAAGGAATAATGCTTCAAAACAGGGCCAGCATTAAATGACGAGGAGCACATTTGCTGAACACTAGTGGCTGTTGACAAATGCCACAGCTCCACTTGAGTTTATAATGATCAACAGAACCTTTGATTATTTTGTATGCCCTACCAATCTGACAACTATGTATACGTAACAGCCTCCAGCAGAGGTCTCAAAGAAAGGATTCTACTTCCATCTTGGACAGAAAGTTCATTCTACTTCCTCAGCAAACATGCTTACATTCAATTGTCCTCATTAACATGATGCTGAAAAGTTGAAAAGCTGATCTTGTTTCAAATGTTAAAATAATGAAATTTTCCCAGGAAAGATACCTCAAAAATACTAAGTGTTTAACTATGATGCAGGTCAGTCAAGTTTATTTGTTTAAATCATCATGTGCATGTGAGTTCAACGTGAAGGTCACTGAAAGACTTTGGCATGATCCCTGCATTGAAGGAATTTATAGTCTGCTGAGAAAGCAAGATCCACACAGGAAAGAGGGAACGATATATTATAATCTATAAAAATAATGTCCAATAGTATCTAAGGAGAAAGTGGAAGATGAATAAGTGCTGGAGTGGCTGTAGAAAGCTTCTTGGAGGAGCTGGAAATTGGGCAGAAATTTGAAGGATGGATGAGATTTGGATAAGAGGGTACATTTGAGGGGGAATGGAAGTGGCCTTGTGGAGGAAGCGGAAGAGGCTGCACTGATCAACGAAATTGTATTAGGGTGGAATGGGAACTCAGATTGAATGAGTAAGATGTTACCAGATTGTGGAAGGACTTGGAAGCTGAAAGGCAGGACATTTAGGCTTTAGTCTTGATACTTGCTAGTACCCAAACTGAGTGGGGGACCCCAAGCTTCCCCACTCTCACAGTAGCCAGCTACCCCTGCTAGAGCCTATTGGCAGGAGAGGTGCACTCCAGAACCTGCCAAAACGAAAGCATTTGAAACATTGTGACTATGGCTACTGTCAAAAATAGGCCACAACTTAAGTTAATCATTGAACTATGGTCCCATTCTTACCTTTGTTTTTCTGTGAAAATCAAGCTATAACCACTCCCCCTAGTGCCTTCACGTTCCAGGGGCAGAAGTCGCATGCGGAATGAAGAGGAGTAAAGGAGAGATGGGGTGAGGGAGCCACGAACCTGCAGGAGCATGGTGAGAGCCATGAGATAAAAAATTGGCTGCTTGAGGCTGGACACGGTGACTCATACCTTTAATCCCAGCACTTTGGGAGGCTGAGGGGGACAGATCGCTTGAGCTCAGGAGTTTGAGACCAACCAGCCTGGGCGACATAGTAAAGCCCTATCTCTACCAAAAATAGAAAAAATTAGCCAGGCATGGTGGCATGCACCTGTGTTCCCAGCTACTCCGGAGGCTGAAGTAAGGAGATTGCTTGAGCTCAGAATGCAGAGGTTACAGTGCGCCGAGAACACACCACAGCACTCCAGGCTGGGTGACAGAGCAAGACCCGGTTTCCAAAAAAAAAAGAAAAAATAAATAAAAAATAATTGGGCCCTTTAAGCAGAACTTGTTCAGAAGCTAGAACAACCAGTCAAATCACCTAAGTGGAAAGCACGTAGACGTGGGAACAGAATTAATTTCGAGGCTGATGTCATCTAGTTAATATTTACAAAGTGCCAACTGTATGTCAGATGCATGTTAGGAAAAGGCAAGCTAGAACTTAGTGAAAAGGAGAACCTTCAACGCCCAAGGAAAGAAGTCAAAGCATGTCCAGCCAGGGTCTCATTCATTCATTCATTCATTCATCTATCTATTTATCAACAAAATATGTTGAGTGCAGTCATTCAGTTACCCAATCACAAGGGGCCCCACATACACTGTTTTGTATATAAAGGGCATTGCTAGAGTGCCATGTAGAGTAAATACGAACAGTGTTTTTGGAGCTATGCATCAGGATGGCCCAGATTGCATGCCTACTACGTGCCCCAGGCACTGTTGTAGATGCAGATGAATGTAGGTTCAGGGGTGAGTCCAAGAACAGGAAGCAGCCAACCAATCAAAGTTGGAAGTTGAAAGAGCACAGAAAGGAGAGCAAGAGATGTGTGCACAAGGCCCCAAAACAAATCCTGCCAGACACCAGGGCCTGGGCCAGCTCTTTGTGCCCACCCATTCTAGTCCTCACATTTAGAATAGGTTCAAGGAGAGCTGAAGGCAGCTTTTCCCATAGAAAGAGAGGTGGAAATGAAAGTGCATTTAAAGACAGATGCTAGATTGATAAAGTATCCTCTACAAAGCCCCTGGGTGAGTTGCCTTCCTTTGGTGATGAAAGGTCAGACCTTTAGGAGACAGGCTGGACATCTGAAATGGCTGGAAATAGAATTCTCAAGCCTGTGCCATGGAACAGATGGATAAATGGCTTTCTTTCTTCCCCCTGGGAGGTTAATAGTGGGGAATAATTTCTAATCTGTGATCACACCTTTCTCTCTACTTACTTGAGTGAGAAAGGTGAAGTCAGTAAAAATTTATGGACTGTCTTGTCCTAATTTCTGCAAAACTTTGACTTTTCCTTCTCATTGGCTGCATGATTTACTGAATATGCATTAATAGTCACAAGCCTGGCACAAGAATGCTTTGAGGAAGTCAATACTAATGTCACATTGGTGGCTTATCTGGTATTAAGCTGGCCATAATGTTACAGCAGATGTCTAATTGCTTAAAAATATGAAATTTCTGTAGAAAAGCAGAGTCAGCAATGACCCCCTTCTCATAACTGTCTCCCACTCAAACTTAAATCTCTCGATCTTTGGGTTATTGTTACAGATAGTGTCAGACAAGGTGTCATCCTTTGATGCTAAAAACTAATTCGTGATGCCTTTAGCTAAGAAAGAAGAACCTGTCTCAGCTAAGTAGCAGAAGAGTAACAACGCTGGCTGGAATGGTTTTCATTTTATCGTGTAGATTAATAGATTTATAGGGAGGATGGGAAAAGAATCTTTGCAAATTAGTCAGGATACTCCTTGGAAAAAAAAATAGCAGAACCCCAATTTAAGCTGTCTTAAGGATCAAAATAAAATGTATAGGCTTTTTAAATGGGAAAATCTAAAGGTGGATTCGGTAGGTTTAGGCATGGCTGGATTTTATAGTCTCCCACAATCTCCACAGGTCCATAGGTCTCAGGCCTGCTTCTCATCTCTTGCTTGTCTTTATTCTTAAGCAGTCTCTGGCCAGGCAGTTGTCCTTGGAAGCTCCAAGCTTATATCAACCTTACAGCTAGCAGCTCCCAGCTGAAAGAAAAGACCTGACTCCTGGCAAAAGTTCCAGAGTTGAGCCTGAGTTGGCTGGCTTGGGTCACAGGTCCACTCCAGAACCAAGTGTCCTGGCCAAGAGGATAGAAATTGCTGATTGGCCAAGCCTAGACCACATGCCCAGCCCTGGAGCAGAGAAGTTGAGGTCGGCCACACTGAACCACTTGGATTAGGAATGGGAACAGGATGGTTATTAATGAGAAATGAATGCCAGACAGGTAAAAGAGCAGACCTCCAATTTACGCTCCCCTCCATGTGTAAATAAACAATCTCTTCTGGGATCTTAATTGATTTGTATGGGGCCCTGGCTCACATTTTGAAATAGAAGGGGCCCTGCACAGACCAGGCTATGCTGTCCTGGTGCCCTCCGGAAGCTTTCTGCTTCTCTTGCTCACATTTAGTGTGTCTCTCTGGGATACAGAAAAATAGAATTCAGAAGGCATTTCTAAAAAGGGTTTTCGTCCCCAGTGGTTGGCCCACATGCACTGGGGGATCAAAACTTCATGGGGAGGCAGAAGGTGGGGAAGGTGGAAATCCGCACCTCCACATCTGAGTTCCAGCTCTGCCACCAGCTTCCCATGTGATCTTAGGTTAGTTCTAACTTTTCTGAAGTTCGAGCCTCTTGCCAAGATGGGAATTACCATACACTTCCCACCTCGGTGACTGTGGTGAGGATGTGAAAACTTTCAAGAAAGGACTTGACGGATTAGTAGTAGTAATAATAATGGCTACAGTTTACTGAGCCCCTACTATGTGCCAGGCAATACACAGATTGTTCATTCATATCACTTACATTTTAGAGTTAAGAAAAATGAGTCCTAGAGAGACTAGAGAGTTTAGCCACAGTTGCCTGGCTGGAAAACAGTAGCACTAGGATTTGAACCCAGGTCTTTTTAGCTCCAAAGCCTGCCTTCCCTCCACAACGCTAAACAGCCTCTGTGGCAGACACTGTAGGTGGCCTCCAGGAGCCAGCCCCTTCCCCAGCCATCCTTTCTTCCTAACCAATTCTTTTTGGTTTTCTCATTCTGTTTTGTTCTGGTCAGAAATGTGCTCAGCCCTAAAGAATGCATCATGATTGGTCTAAGCCCACCATAGCTATCCCATTTCCCATTGTTAGATATTTCCTTTTCCAGCATGCCTCACCACAGAAGTGGCCAATGAGATGTAAGAGGAATTCTTATGAAGGAGCTTTTGAAAATCATCTTCTAGCTAGATAAAAAGAAATAGCTCCACAGTGGTATATGTGACAAATGCAGTGTCCCTGGTGTGTTTGGTGTTTGCCTCTCCCAGCACCTCATACCTGGTAAGCACGCACTATTGTTCAAAATAGCTCATAGGGCTTCCTTTGGTCATCTCCCAGCTCATCCCCAATGAGGAGCTTCTGCAACTGACTGATTTCTACACAACAGCAGCAGATACATGCATCGCCATGACCCTTCCCAGCGGGCATTTATGACATGAAGGAGCTGACCAAGACACAGATGCCAAAGCTTAACTTTTTAATTTTTGAAAGACAGTATTGCTTTGTCACCCAGGCTGGAGTGCAGTGGTGCAATCACGGCTCACTCAACCTCCCAGGCTCAAGCAATCCTCCCACTTCAGCCTCCCAAGTAGCTGAGACTACAGGCACATGCCACCACACCCAGTAATTTTTTTTTTAATTTTAGTAGACACAAGGTCTCACTATGTTGCCCAGGCTGGTCTCAAAATCCTGGGCTCAAGCAATCCTCCTGCCTTGGCCTCCCAAAATGCTGGGATTACAGGCCTGAGCCACTGCACCTGACCAAAACTTACTTATTTATTTTATGAACCAAGCCAATGCTTCATAAAACCATCCTTTCATTCTACAAGACAATCATGCACTATTCATTACAATTCCCAGGAATCTCAGACCTAAGAGTGATGCTTAACTGGATCCATATTCCTCATCTTGAATATTCTGGTATGACTCGTTCACACCTTCATTGCTAGGCCTTTAGCTAAGCCTTTGTTCTTTTATCATTGCTTAGTGTATAGTTTCATTGCCTCTGTTTTTTTAGAAACCAATCTCAATTCCCATCATAAATGAGTAGTTGAGGGAGTGAAAAGAAACTATCTACACGTCATGAAGAAAGGAATATAAACATAAACCACACACTCATGTTTTGGTTGTGAATTGAGTCTGATCAATTTAATAAAGTGTTGATTAAGGTTAAGACTTAGAGTTAGGAAGTCAAAAGGCTTGGAATAGCTATCTCCTTCTTAGCTTAGCTGAAAAACATTCTCTCACTTAGGACAACAGTGCCTGTGAGGGCCCCACACTTTGATGAGGCAGGGAACCTTCAGGAGAAAGAATGTACTAAATACAGGAAACCACCTTGCTGCCATGAATGAGTCTTAGGGAATAAGACTATTTGTGGCAGACAGGATTACCTGTCTAATCCAACAGCCAATCCCAACTCCTGGGCCTTTACAGATTCTGTTACAGAAGCAAAGAAAGGTAAATTCTCATTTCCCAATCTCTATCATAGTGAGGACGATTATAACACAGTCCTGGCCAACGAAATAGAGGAAGTGGAAGTTTGTTGACAGTTTCAGGAAAACGTTTAGCTCGGATGCAGCTGGCACTGCCCCTTTCAGGAGGAAGTCAGAATGTGGATGCTGAAGCCGGAAGGAGGGTGGATGCGAATGGGGAGAGAGTGCGGAAGTTCTCCCCTGACTGTTTCATCCTCTCAGTGAAGCAGAAAGCAAGGGCAGTAGCTGAGATGGTGATGGGGAAGGAGGTGTTGTGGAGTTGAGGAAGGAGGAAAAAGTGTGAAACAGTCACAGGGTGGGGTAGAAGGACGTAAATAAACGAGGGATACATGGTAGGATTATTGGGCAAACTCAAGACCGACTTGAGATTGGTGGTCAGGAACATAAAATGAGACTAGCCAGCATGGCTGAGTATTTTTCTCAGGTCTTGTCATTTGGCCTGCATGCAGGCACAGAATAGGATTTGACTAGATTGTGTTCTGCCAGGATAATAAACGAAGAGAGTGAGGTAAAGAGGCTGAGGGTCTTTGCAAGGAAGTGACTCTAGACATGGATAGTGGACACTCAGCTGGAGAAATGAGGAAAGGAGGGAGGTGAGGGCAGTAAACTTAATGGGACCTTCTACCCACTAGGGCCAAAGAATGGTTTCTGTTGAGCAACGAGAGGAAGCCAGCTAGGGGAGTAGAAGATGTGGGGCATGAGGGATGTTTGAAACTGAGATTAAGGAGGAGATGCAGCTTTAGTCATATCTGGATTATGATAAAGGTGCAGTGTCTGGAGTAGAAAATGAGGGTCAAAGATATTATGCTCTCCCACTTCCTTGAATTTAGATAACAGACCTAGGGCCTGAAAACGCAAAAGTGTTATCTTCCCATCTCCCACAAAACTGACCGGTTTGAGCCATTCGTTGGAAGCTTTTCTCCATGTAGCAGACAATAGGACCCCCCGGAGTTTCCAAACCTCTCTCCTTCCCTCCTATCCCTATTAGCAAACTCCAAGCTGGAGCCATGTTCAAGAGGAACTCAGCAGCAGACAGAGAAGCAAGACAGGGCCTTGGGGGAGGAGGGTTGGAAGGAGGGGGTGTGGTGGAAATGGCAGCTTAGTCTCAAAACAAGAGGAAGACTTAGTAGTTAGTGGTCGCAAGAGCAGGGAAGCCTGGCTCTCCTGCTCTGGGGCTGAGAACCCCTCTCCTTTGTTTAGCCTGGAGAAAGCCCCCTGTTTGAGGCGGAAGTGAAAGCTGTAAAGGTTAGAGCACAAAGGGCTGAGAGGCAAGCAGGACATTGTGTTTACAGAGTCAGGATTTCCCAGCTGGAAAGGTCTTTACAGTGCATCAGTTAAGGTTAGATGCAGCAGCTTGGAACCGAAGTCTTAGAGGGGCACTCTCAGGCTGCCCCGGTAGACAGTCACAAAAGCTGCACAATGTTGTCAGGGTCCTGGCTTCATTTTCCTGCCCACCACCTTACCTGTGGCCCCCTTTCTAGTGATGTTATTTGGGGCAAGTTGCTTAATCTTTCTGAGACTCAGTTTCCTCATCTGAAGAAGAAGAGTAATTGCAATACCCATTTCACAAGGATAATGAGCAGATTAATTAAAATAATACCTGAAAAGTTCTTTGCAACAGTGTCAATACAGCAAGCCTTGGCTGTTTTTATTTGTTTTGTTCAGGACTTGTACAATGCCAGGCATATAGTCGGAGCTCAATAAATATTTGTGAATTAGTTATTATCATTATTATTGTTGCCACAAACGACCCACAAGTGACATCAAGAGCCCACTCCATTTACATAGCACATAGGAAGAGCCTAATTTAACCCAACTTTATTTCTGGACAACCAGTTGCCCAAGCTGGAAGGGACCTGGGGTGCAATTGTCAAAAGGCAGCTGATGGACAGCCCAGCCCACGTCGGACCGATGGAGCCCAGGACTGCCCCAAATGCTGTGCCTCCGCCAGACCAGACGCTGCTAATGGCTTTTGTTCGTCTGCCAATTCTCCTGCCCATCCTCCTCTGGGAAGAAAGAGCAGACCGGACAGAGTCCTTCAGAGGCCGACGCATGCCAGAGGCTGGGAGACTTGGAAGGGGAGTGAGGAGACAGTCAGTGGGGAAGACAGTCACTGGGGAAGACAGTTCTCAGGGATTCCGCAAGGCCCTGGAGGTGTTTCTCCGTCTTTGTACCCTTGGTTGCCTCTGCGCAGGCAGCCTTGCTTCATATCACCTGCACTTCCTTGCTTCTAGAGGGATTGTGGCAAGAAAGCTCGCAGAAGTCAAAACAAGCCTGGTGATATGAAAACCATATGAAAACTTGGCGGGGTCCCATTTCAGACTAATGGGCCTGCCAGACATCACCGAGCCCACAGACACTGGCCCTTTGTGAGGTCGGGGACTGGCTCCCTCACTCCCATTCTACTAAGACAGAATTAAAAAGGAAACAAGCAAGGCAGCCAGTCTCTTTTCTCTCATCCACGTGCTTCCAAGGGCTTAGAAACAGAGTAACGTCAGGTACTTTGAGTGATGAACACAGGATGTTGTTACGGGCCAGGCCCATTCACAGTGGTTTTCAGTCCTCACTTGATCTTCATGGTAGACCTTAGTCCCATTTCAAAAATGAGGTCGCTGAGGTTTCTGGGGCTCCCATAGCCCAGGTTCCACATAAAAAATGATGGAGCAGCCCAGCCAGCTGGGGTTCAGATGCAGACCCATCTGGCCAAAAACCTTGACCTTTGATTGTTACAGAGCTACCTCCCAGATGACCTTTCGATTATTTCAGACAAATTTACCAACATTCAAAATTTCGCTTCAGGGCTTAGCTTTCAGAAAAAAAAAAAAAGATGTTTCCTGTTCTAGAAAGAAATCGAGACATAACATTTTTTTTTCATGACTTGTTATTGAATCTTTGGACAATACTGTAACATGCCAATTGTTATTTATACCTGAAATTCCTGTATTTCAAAGCCTGTTGGGTGTGGAGGGAGACTATTTTCCAGAGCCATCATTATTGCAGTACTAAAATTAAATGCTCTTTTAAAGCAACTTAAAAAAATCAAAAACTGAGATAAGTGGCTGTGCAAGTATAATGACTTGTTCTTTGACTTCCCAAAGACTGGAAAAACAAGGTTGGTAAGCAAATACACCTGCAGATTATAATCTGTATGTAATTTACAATTATATACACATCGATTCTATATCTTCGTGACATGGCTTCTGAAAAATAATCTGAAGATATTTTAAAGACATTTTAAAACTTGATAAACTTTTGTAAGTCTGGCAAGACCCAGGTGCTCTGAATTCCTCTCTTATGGATAGTACGGGCAGTAGGCTGGAAATTGAACCCTCTGCTAGAAGCTGCCCGGTCACTTCTGTAAATAACTTTGGCCCTGATCATTTTAGAAGACACGAAGATCTGTATCAACGTCCTCATGAAGAGACTCATGAAGGCCTCTCCCACTTAGCTGGAATGAAGGAAAGGAAGGGGGAGGGGCCAGAGTGATCAAAGGAAAAGGAGTGAAAAACCCCCTAATTGCCCATCGGCAGGGGTCTGGCTAAATGAATCGCTCCACGTGCACATCCAGATGAAGGGGGTGTTGTACAGCTGGTGAGAAGATTGGCTGAATCTGTAGGGACTGATAAGGAACAATCTTTTTATTGTAAATATGTTTTATTTACAGCACATTTTTTTCAATGTAAATTTTTTAAAATGCAGGCCAGGGTATAATATTTACTGTTGTTGTTTTAAATTGGGAGTTATCTGTGTCTATCTTTTTTCTCCATTTGTTTATCTATTTCAGTATCTATATCTATAAATAAATATACTTTGAATATCTCTAGAGTGATACATAATAAACTGGTGACAGTGGTTGTTTTTGGGGAGGAAAATGAGGGGCCTGTAGATCAGAGGTAAAAAGAACATTTACTTTTCACTGGATACCCATTTATAATGTTTGAATTTTAAAACTTAAAAAATATCTTTATTATAGCTAACACTGGTTTAGCACATATTACATACCCGGTATTGCTTCACATTAATAACTTCACATTTATAGACTCATTTAATCCTCAACACACACCTAAGAGGTAGGAACTATTAGGATGACCATTCTGTAGATGAGAAAACTGAGGTGCAGAGCTTATACTTCTAGCATCTGAACCGAAGTAGAGAGGTTCCAAAAATCCAATACCATATGCATGTACTGCTTTTAAAGAATGAAGTCACTATTTTTTCTCAATGTGGAAGGGAGTACTTGCAGCCACCCTTGACCCTGAGGGTGGCACCATTCCTGGCTCAGTGATTGCCAGTGTGGTCCCCAGTGATGCCAAGTAAGAAGTGGTTTGGGTGGGATTTTGCGGGAAGGTGAGGGTGGTCCATCCCTTAACCCAGTGCCCTGTTCCCCAGCTACTTGATGAAGAAGCTGGGAATTTCATTCTCCGACAGCCTTTGATCCTCATTATCTTATTGCTAAGTTTTAAACAATGTACTCTATATAAATTAGCTTTAAGCCTCCATTATGTGATTTTGCTATCCTTGTTAGATATGGGTAGCATACCAAGGAGGAGAAATCAAATGATAGCTTCTCCAGATCTCTAATGGATGGATAGAAATTGAAACCGGTCACCACAGTTTTCTTACCAAATTAAAGAAGCACGTTGTGTTCTCTAAATGAGTTCAAGCTACAGTGAGAATAGCTTTCTCTCCAAAGTCACGGTAACCCTGAATCAAGTTTGGCTCATGGGCCATCTGGCAGCAAACACCACAGTACTCTACTTATATTCAAAGCTGTACTAATTGCCTTGTTAACAGAGCTCCTCTCATGAGAATGAAATTTAAGCAGAGGAATATCAAAGCGCGATTTCAAGAGAATTGCATTGGTCCAGGAACTGATAGCATTTCCAGCAACCAAGTCTCAGAAGGCCCACGGAGCAAATAAAGAACATTTTAACGGTATTGTCAGGAGGATACAACTTGTCGAGGCAGATTTGCAAACAGGAAAGGGGGCAGAGACCGTTCTTGTCTAGACATCTGATTAGTGGGAAATTGTAGGATTATGAAGAGTGTGGATTTTTCTGGCTGACATTTCTGAGGAGGTCAGGCTTTCTGCACAAAGAGGTAAATGAGAGAAACATTTGTATCCGGTAGAAAATGCTGACTGGTCCTTATCCTCCCTTGGGCTCCAGAAGCAATTCCAGACCAAGAAAAGATATTACTAGATTGAAACCTGCTGCCACTGCTTGGCACAATGGGCAGTTGCCTGGGAGGGTTTGGGCTTGAAGACAGAGAAGAACCGCAGCTGGAGGACACAGCTCCAGACATGTCTCTCCACTCCTGCCCCTGCTTCACGCCCTTTGATCTCCAGTCCCAATTTGCTTTCTGATCATGCTGCTAGCTGATCCCCTGGACTTGAGACCTCTGTTCTGCTTAAATAACAGCCCATCTTTTGTCCCCTCACCTCTGCCCCCACCCCTTCTCACCTGCCCCAGGGCACTTCAGAAACCTCAGTACTTTCAGGGTGGAAGTTACGGGGTGGGCAGACAAATAATTTCTGCTTGGTGGCCATGAAGCCAGATGAAACTGGGAGTAGGTGTGGAATGATCCCATGGGCTCGGGCAGTGGGTGGGACTCTGGAGGTAATGGGTGGGTTCCATAAGGAAATGGGCTGAGAATCAGGGGACTTGAGGTTTTAGGATAGGTTTCTCATCTCAAAGGTGGAAAAATTAATAAAACTAGTGCTGCTCCGATCCCACCTGAGTTCTTTCTGCTCAGTGCTATTAGCCATTACTGCCTGCAGCCCTGGGCCACATTCTTTTGCCATGACCTAAGACAGGCACGGTCTGTGAGAAAGCCACAGCCCAGCTCCACGACAGGAACAGACATTGCAGCAAATGCAGTCGTTGGGGTTAAAAAATACAGAGAGCAATTATATCAGTCTAGTCCCACTAGGAAAACAGAAACCACTCTGTATTTAAAACAGGGAATTGATTCCAGGAAATTTGTCACACTGGTGAGGGAAGAGACAAGCAGCCAAATGGGATGATGAGACCACCTGAAATAGGCAACAGAAGGAAGCTGCGGCTACCCCACAGCTTAAGGGACAAAGCGAGGAGATGGTGTAATCAGAGCCGAGGCAGGAGTCCCAGAAAGAAACCACAACCAAAGGACAGCCACCTCACCAGCAGCTGGGGCTGCTGGGGAGCAATGGGGAGGACACCATCCAACACAAGAAAGGAAAGGGAACAGAAGCATCTTGGCTTTTCTCCTTCTGCCCTGTCCTCCAGTCTCCAGTCAGACTGCCTCCAGTCAGTGCCTCCGCCTGGCTGAACCAAGCAGGAATTGCGCTGTCATGGAGCCTGGGAAACAGCCAGGGCATGGGCAAGTTGGGGCAAGTGAGACAGAGTAAGTGAGTTGGAGATTCTGTAGAATACTCTCCCAGCATCTGCTGCTTTTCCCTCTGCAACAACCAGAACTAAACCGCAAAACAAAATATTTGTGCCATTATTAGTTGAATGTCTTTTTGACCTTGCCCTAGCCCTGCAAACTCAGCTCCATGAGGACAGGGATGGAGTCAGCTTTATTCATTGTTGTATCCCCAGCATCTAGCACAGTAAGAGGTCCTTGGTGGCTTCATTTACAATGTTGGTTACAAATAACTGAGTGAATGAATTGTTGTGTACTGTCCATCTTGCAAACAATTGATTCTTAGAGTAGGTTTGTGGGATTTTAGATATAGTGGAAGTAGCACTTAGACTCACCACAAGCTCTGAAAGGACTTGATCACCCAGCCCCTGGGATGGCACTCCTGAGAGCTCAACTGCATTCAACTTCAGCAAAAGATCTTAGAATGTAAATAGATGTAACTCCATTACCAGGAGTTACTGGTACTTAATACTACTCGATAACTGTCGCATTTTATAAACTGTAAAATGATGCTTTAATGTTAGAGATTATAGTAAAAATTATTACCCTTCGCATGGGTAAGCCCACATTCTATATCTGCTTAAAATGGCAGTGAAGAATTTTAGAGTTTTTCCTTTTTAAGACCTGTTAACACTGGGGCACAGATAGAATTTCCAAGTGAGAATTTAAGCCATTTGGTCACAGGAAGAAAGAATGAAGGATAAGATGAGAAATTGTGTAGAGATAAATATTCAAATTGAGAAAAGAAAAGGCAGCATGGAGGAGCTTATACATTTCAGGAAAAGAGGAGCAAAGGTTGTGCAAGGAATGGAATGACCTAGAAACCACATTTGCAGTGGATGCTGAGAGCTGTGTGATCAGAAATCAGTGAGAAGTGAATAAAGCAAATGCCAGTTAGGGCAAAAGCACCATTGAAACTTGATGGAAAGAGTTTTATTAAACCAGAAGGTGACTAACAAGTTGATGACCCTAACGAACAACCACAACAATAATAACTAACATCTGTTTATGGCTGACAATGTGCCATGTAGCCAGCTAATCCACCAATTCTCTGGACAACCATGTAAAGTAGATACTATTATTTTCCCATTTCACTTGCAGGAAACTAGAAGATATCTCTGTGTGTGTGTTTATGTGCGCACGCGCGTGCGTGCATGTGTGTGTCTGTGTGTGATTTTGTTTTGGTTTTGTAACATCTGCTCCCCATTCCTAACCATGCTCTGGATTCTTTTTGAGGAAAGTAGTAACTGGTTTCCAAGATGGCCACTGAACTTCACTTTCTGATATTCACGCTCTTGACAGTCCCCACCCACAATGAATGGGGCTGATCTGTGTAATCAAAAAGAGATTGTAGAAAGAGTGGTGTATGTCATAAAAGACAAGGTTGCATCCACCTTGCTCTTTTGGATCACTCACCCTGGGAACTAGCTGCTGTGTTATGGGGAACTCAAGAAGTCCCACAGAGAGGCCCAAGTGCTGAGAAACTGAGGCCTCCTGCCAACAGCCAGCGCCAGCTTGCTAGCCATGTGAGGGAGACACCTATGAAGCAGAACTTCTGCCCCCAGTCCAGCTCTCAGATGGCTGCAGCCACCCACTGACAGTTTGACTACCACCTCATGAGGGCCCCCAATCCAAAATTCCCTGGCAAAGCCACTCCTGCATTCCCACACACAAACTGTGTGAGATAATAAGTGTTTGTTGTTTTCTTAGGTTGCTGAGTTTTGGAGTAATTTGTTATGTAGCAACAGATTAAAAAAATATGGTGTTATTTTCTTTTCATATATATAATTTTTATTTTTAATTTTTGTGGGTACAGAGTAGGTGTATGTATTTGTGGGGTACATGAGATGTTTTGAAACAGGCATGCAATGTGAAATAATCATGGAGAATGGGGTATCCATCCCCTCAAGGATTTATCCTTTGAATGCAATCCAATTATATTATTTTAGTTATTTTATTTTATTTTATTTTATTGAGATGGAATCCCACTTTGTCACCCAGGCTGGAGTGCAGTGGCGTGATCTTGGCTCACTCCAGCCTCTGCCTCCCGGGTTCCAGCGATTCTGCTGCCTCAGCCTCCTGGGTAGCTGGGATTACAAGCACGTGCCACCACAGCCAGCTAATTTTTATATTTTGAGTAGAGACAGGATTTCAATATGTTGGCCAGGCTGGTCTTGAACTCCTGACGTCAGGTGATCTGCCCACCTCGGCCTCCCAAAGTGCTAGGATTATAGGCTTGAGCCACTATGCCCAGCCTCTCTTAGTTATTTTTAAATGTAAAATTAAATTATCATTGTCTATAGTCACCCTGTTGTGCTATCAAATACTAGGCCTTATTCATTCATTCATTCTATTTTTTGTACCCATTAAAGGAGTTATTTTCTTCATTTGATCCAAAGAGGAGTTGCATGACCTGAGCTAGACCAAGCCCACCCTTTCCTGTTAGAATTTCAGCAGAGTAAGAATGGCTGGGGCTTATTCATCCTGATGAGACTCTTTCTGTTAAAGACTTTTCCTTATTGATCTTGCCTCCTAGTTCTCTAGAATACCTTCACACCTGCCTATTTTGGAGCTGGTCCTCCTGGCTTTCACTCGCATCCGTGTGAAGAGACCACCAAACAGGCTTTGTGCGAGCAATAAAGCTGTTTATTTCACCTGGGTGCAGGCGGGCTGAGTCCGAAAAGAGAGTCAGCGAAGGGAGATAGGGGTGGGGCCGTTTTATAGGACTTGGGTAGGTAAAGGAAAAAGGAGGGTTGTTCTCTGGCAGGCAGGAGTGGGGTGCTCAGCAGGGGAGCTTTTGAGACAGGATGAGCCAGGGGAAGGAATTTCACAAGATAATGCCATCAGTTAAGGCAGGAACAGGCCATTTTCATTTCTTTTGTGATGGAATGTCATCAGTTAAGGCAGGAACCAGCCACCTGGATGTGTACGTGCAGGTCACAGGGGATATGATGGCTTAGCTTGGGCTCAGAGGCCTGACACTGGCTTCCCATTAATTCTGCAAGCACCGAATATCCTTCAATGCATTTCCTTTTGCTTCAGTTAAGCACAAGCAGTGGAGTGAGAAAACTGGGTTCAAATCCCAGTTCCACCACTGACTGCAGTCTTGGACAAGTTGCTTGAGCTCTCTGTACTTCCATTGCTTCCTCTTTGACAAGTGTCTATAATAATAAGACATACGGGTATGTGGCTCACAGGGTTATCAGAAGGATCAATAAGTTAGTACTTAGCAAGAACTCAGAATATGGCCTGTCACATAAAGAGCAGCAGGAAGCATTTGCTGTTGTTGAAACCAATGAATACTACTCACCAGAACAGCCCAGGAAAGCACTGAGGTCGCTGACTAGTCAAGAGTGCAGAACCTCCAAGATTTGAGCCCCGCCTGGATTGCCTGATTTCACATCTCTAGACCTTTAATCACTCCTAGGTAATAGCAGCACAGCTTGGCTGGAGCACAGTGCTAAGATATCCTCTTGTAATTATGCCAAAATTCACTTTTAACATGAGTCAGGCAGTGGCTCTCAGCTTGCTTTAGCAGGGTTATACCCAATCCACCCCCACACCAAAAAGGGAGCTTCTCCCCTTGTCTGTGGTCATTCCCATCTCTATCACACATTCTGATCTCTCACTCCAACTGTGAAGAACAGCCCCTGGCTGTCTTCTACCTCTTACCTTTCCTCATCTACCTAGTTTTCATACCACACCTGGATGCCGATGAATAGATTTCTCTTGCTTACCTTGTTATTTTACTGGGAGTGGATGGGCAGATTGAATGAGGAAAGTAGTCCAAAGAGGAGCTGACAGGTGCCTTTGGACAAACAAGCAAGTGATATAGGTTACTGGGAAGTCACCCAAGATAGGGCAGAGTAGACCACTGCAATCCAAAGCCACTTTAATAGGCCAGAGAAAATGCATGAGAAAGTGGGAAGAGTGTGTGGGCAACAGAATTAAGAGTCCAGGCCCCCCACCTGATTAACAAGAGCAGGATTTTTGTAAGTTCCAGGATTCACAGGGATATAAGGACTCATTCCTTCTTTCCACATATATTTACTGAGCATCTACTATGTACCAGGTACTGTGCTAGGTACTGAGGATGCGTCAGTGAACAAAGCAAAGTGACTGTCCTCACAGAATTGCAGTGATAGAGATGGATAAAGTTAAATATATAGTTTGTTAGGTGATCACTAAGAAGAAAAGAATAACAGAAATGTCTTAGAAACAGAGCCTGAGACAGGGATTCAGTGCAACTGATTTAGTTTTTAGGGTGTTTGTTTGTTTGTTTTGTTCTTGTTTTTGTTTTTGTTTTTTGAGACAGAGTTTCACTCTTGTCGCCCAGGCTGGAGTGCTATGGCACAATCTCAGCTCACTGCAACCCCCGCCTCTGGGTTCAGGTGATTCTCCTGCCTCAGCCTCCCAAGTAGCTGGGACTACAGGCGCCTGCCACCATGCCAGGCTAATTTTTTTTTTTTTTTTTTTGTATTTTTAGTAGAGACGGGGTTTCACCATGTTTGCCAGGCTGGTTTCAAACTCCTGACCTCAGGTGATCTGCCTGTCTCAGCCTCCCAAAGTGCTGGGGTTACAGGCATGAATCACCATACCCAGCCCTGATTTAGTTTTGAGGGAGAGCTCTCAGATGAAAAAGAGTGAAGGAAGGAATCAAGGAGTGAATGGGAAAAAAGCCAAACAAGATGTGGTCTTAGGTCTGATCCACAGGGACTCTGGAATATTCACATAACACTGCAGAATTCTCCCCCTTCCCCTTAAGGTGAAGGAAGCGGCCTTTGCGGCCTTTTGTGTTCCGGTATCTTTCCATCACTGGCTGCAGGCTGCCCTAGTGTGGGTGGAGAAGGGAATGTGATTTCCCATCAAGGCAGTACCTGTTAGTTGAGTGAAATTCTCCAGGGAAGCAGGACATCTGGGAGTCTTTGGCAGCTGATCTTCACAGCAGCTCAGGGTGTGTGCACTGGGAAGAAAAGATTCTGGATGGAGCAACTGCCATGTCTACCTCAGGAGGAGGGGTTACAACATACCAGTAGGAGGTAACATTTTACATCGGATGGACAGGGGACCTCACTGAGAAGGTGGCTTCAAGAAATGCCTAAAGGAAGTGAGAGCACCCATTGTGTGGCCAATGGGGAGAAGTTGTGTGTTGAGAGGTGGGGGTTGTCCGTAGGCGGGAATGGCAGATGCAAAGTCTCTGATGTGGCAGTGGTCTTGGCATGCTAAAGAAAAAGCAAGGAGGCTGGAGTGGAGGAATGAGAGACAGGCAAAGAAGACGCAGTGTGCAATGTAATGAAGAAGAAGGCAAGAAAAGCATATGACACTTGTAGATCAGAACCTGGACTGTACATTCCTTCTGAGAGTTAAGAAGCCACTGGAAGATTCTGAGCAGAGGGTTGACATGATTGCACTTTTATCTAGCAGGTTTATTCTGGCTCCCATGTTGACAGTAGACCAAAGAGGCCAAGAGTGGAAGTGGGAGGCCAATTATGAGGTTATTGAAATAATCCAAGTGAGAGAAGTTAGCACTTGGACCAAGGTAGTGGTGGTGAAGGGTGGTCAAATTCTGGAAATATTTTGATAGGTGAGCCAAGAAGAGTTTTTTTGAGAGTCTGAATGTCGGGTTTGAAAGAAAGAGAAAAATCAAGAATGGTTCCAAGTTTTCGGACCTGACGTCTAAGAAGACAGTTTTCATCTACTGACATGGGAAAGCTGGAACTGAGCCATCTTCAAGGGATTGATTAGAAGTAGTTTTAGACATGCTGAGTTCGAGATGTCCATTGGACATCCAAGAGAAAATGCCAAGTAGATACTTTAATAAAAATGTGGAAGTCCTAAGTGAAAAGATGTCACTCAAAAATATGAGATCATATAGGGAGTGAGTAAAGATTTTTTAAAAAGAGAGAAAAGAGATCCAAAAATATTTGTCCAGTGAAGCATGGCTGGGCTTGAGGCACCCCGCCAGCCATAGGGGTGTCTTCCCAATGACCTACGCGAGGTCCACTTTTGTGTCCCCAGAGCACTCACCTATGATGGGGTCACAGGGTGTGTCATAATTCCCAGAAGCCCCACCTTTGGAGCATCAGATTATATTTCAGAATCATAAATATAGAGATATTTAAATAATACCTGTATCAAAACCCTACATTTTCAAGAAAGATCAAGTAGAGGGTGATAGTTGATAATAGGTTTTGTAAATGAGTCACCACAGACGTGCTAACAGTCAAGCTCCACATACATCCTTCTTGTGCATTTCAAACAGAATCCTGTTTATAAAAATAAGACACCAGCTTTTTATCAGTGCACCTGTTGTTTAAAAGTTCTCCTGTCCCCGGATTTAAATACTCAATGGTCATCTGCTCAGACCACCCCCAGGGAATGACATTTGCTAAGTTGCCCATCAAGGCCCTCCTTGCCTGTGAGGAAGACAAAGACAGAGCAGAGAGGAAGAAAGTGAGCTTTCTCTGCTTCTGGGATCATGTTCCCCAACCCTAGGTGTGACTCCAGCCTGTCACTGAAGCCTGGTCATGTGCAGATGGAGATGCACTATCCCAAGAAGACACTAAAGAGAAGTGCCCTTGCAAAAATGACTCTGTATAGTATTCCATCATATCTATCTATCTATCTATCTGTCTGTCTATCTATCCCACAATTTCTTTATTCACTCATGGTGGTTGATGGGCATTTGGGCTGGTTCCATATTTTTGCAGTCACGAATTGTGCTGCTATAAACATGCATGTTTATAGCATGTGGCCAAATACCACCTGTTTCCCAAAAACCTATGGAAATAAAATTTTTTTAAAAAAAGAATAAAAGTTAAAATTTTAAAAATTACTCCGATCTGGAAACCTTTCCTAAGCACCTGGGCTATGGTAGCAAAAACACTGGACTGAGGGCCCTCCCCATCTAAGTTCTGCCATGAGTCAGCGAGGTAATTTTGGGTGATGTTTAATTTACTTGTTCTTCATCCCCTCATCTATAAAATGCAGATTTGAATGCCACATAAGGTTGTTCTGAAGATTAAAGGAATTGAAATGTGTAAAGTACAAAGAAGGATATCTGTCACAAAATAAGTTATTATATTTTATGTTATGGTAATAATATCACTGTTAGTTACTATTATTATTATTAATTATTATTATTGAATGGACTCTGTGCCAACAAGCTTTGTGACCTCAGGCAAGTCAGCTCACCTTTCAAAGCCCTGCCTTTTGAGGCACTCTTGCTTCCCATGGAAGTCAGTGAATAGCCCTCCATTCCAGGCTCCAGGATGGGGCACAACCCCACCAGTGCACATTCAGGAAGTCATATGTATGGGAAATACAATGGTACCATCAGAAGAGGGACGACTGCCATGGGAAAGGTCTGCCATTGCACCTCCTACGCTCTGCCTTTTCCCACTGGAAGAACAATGTCTCTTCCGTTTCCCCACTGTTCTCCCTTACACCCTGGATCCCTGGAAGAGCTGTACAAAGTGCTCTGAACATCCTAGACTAGTGTTGTCTGTGTCTACAATTTCAAGAATACTACCACATTTCATCGACTTTATTCCAGGAAACAGATTCCATAATCAATGAAAAGGCCCAAACTTCTGAGAAAGAGTTTTTCTTGTTACAACATTTGTAGAGTCTTGCTTATGTTTGAATCCCCCTACTGATCACTGTTTTGGCAAGACTGGGTGCATCTTGCCAAGTTGGAAGGGAATTGTTCACAGGTTGCTCATGGGAGACATCAGGTGCCTGGGGCTTTGCCAATGTGGGAAGAGAAAAAGGAGAAAGGAAGAGGAAGGGGAGTCCTTGGCTAGTGGCCAGGATCAGAATGAACTTAACTGAGGCATGTAGGACCCCAGGGCAAGCTAATCATTTGGCCCCTGACTCAATTAGAAATTGGATTTAGTTGCTAGCATCAGAAACCTGAGTGTGGTACCTTCAGGAAGAGGCTTATTCCTCTCCTAATCTAGAGGGTTTCTGTAGTGGCTCTATAAACTCAAAAGGGACTGAGGTTCCTTTTAGCTTTCTGGTCCACCAACCTAGTTTATTGCTTTCCTTCTTGAAGGTTGTCTTGTGATCCAATATAGCTGCTAGTAGCTCCAGCCATTACATTCACATTCCAGGCAGCATGAAGGAGGAACCAAGGAAGGGCAAAAAAAGTATTCACATCCTCTACATTTTATAAAGCCTTCCCAGCAGTCCTATACAAAAATTCTGCTTACATCTCAGTGGTGAGAGCTCAGACACACAAGCACACCTAGCTACAGAGGAGACTGTGCTACGTAAGGAGACACTGACAGTGATTTGAGGGAAATAGGAAGAATGGGGACTATTCGTAGCAGCTCAGCTTCCATTTTATTGTCCCCAACAACTCTGCTCTGGCCCCCAACTTGCATACCTGCCTAGCAAAAAAGGAAGCACTTTGTAAGGCACCATATTTGCTACCCCTTGTTACTCAAATACTCCCCAGAAAATGTCAGAACATTTTTTCCAGACGTATTATACTATATTCTCCTAGAGAGAAATTCTAGTAAATAGAGTTGGTTCCATGTTGGCACATTTCCAAGGATGCTTTAGCTTCACGGCAATGTTTAAACTCCCTTCAAAGACTGGTGGTTCAGGTACAGAAAGAGAAATGTCACATGTTCTCACTCATATGTGAAAGCTAAAAATGTGGATCTCATGAGCAGAATGATCATTACCGGAGGTTGTGAAGGGTGAAGAGGGGAATGAAGCAAGCATGGTTAATAGGTACAAACATACAGTTAGACAGAAGGAATAAGTTCTAGTGTTGGGTAGCACAGTAGGGTGACTATAGTTAACAATGATTTATTGCATATTTCAAAATAGCTAGGAGATGTGAAATGTTTCCAACACAAAGAAATGATAAAAGTTTGAGATGCCAGTGTTCTCACTCATAGGTGGGAATTGAACAATGAGAACACTTGGACACAGGGTGGGGAACATCACACTCTGGGGCCTGTCGTGGGGTGGGAGGAGGGGGGAGGGATAGCATTAGGAGAAATACCTAAGGTAAATGATGAGTTAATGGGTGCAGCACACCAGCATGGCACATGTATACATATGTAACAAACCTGCACGTTGTGCACATGTACCCTAGAACTTAAAGTATAACAACAATAAAAAAAAGTTTGAGATGACGGATATCCTAATTACCTGACCTGATTGTTACACATTGTATGCATGTATCAAAATATTACATGTATCCCATAAATATGTACAATTATTATGTATCAATAAAAAAAGAAACCATAGATTTTCAACACTTTCAAGTTTCCAGCCCTTTAATAATAGGTCTGCACAAAGTTAGCCCTCATCTGAATTCTTCCATTTTCAGATAAGAAGTTTCACAATTTTAGAATATTAACAGTCTAAGGTATCTTGGAAACCCCACCTAGTCGCTCAGTTATCAATAATAACTTATATTGCATACATAAATTATCATTATTATTATTGCTGTTAATAAGGTAAATAAATTTGGAAGAAAAAAGATTTGTGGCCTGTGAAGTTACCTGGCTGATGGACTCATAAGTCTGACACTGACTAGCAGACCTAGAGTCTAGTTCGGTTTTTTTATTTTTTATTTTTATTTTTATTTTTTTAGATGGAGTCTTGCTCCATTGCCAGGCTGTAGTGCAGTGGCACGATGTCTGCTCACTGCAACTTCAGCCTCCTGAGTTCAAGCAATTCTCCTGTCTCAGCCTCCCGAGTAGCTGGGATTACAGGCATGCACCATCACACCTAGCTAATTTTTGTATTTTTAGTAGAGATGGGGTTTCACCATGTTGACCAGGATTGTCTTGATCTGCTGACCTCGTGATCGCTTGCCTTAGCCCCCCAAAGTGTTGGGATTACAAGCATGGGCCACTGCACCTGGCAGATTCTAGTTCTTGCAATGGTACTGTCTGTCTGGATCCTTTATGCATTCAACAAATATTTGTCAAACATCTGTATTAGTCAGGTTTCTCCAGGAAGACAGAACCAATAGTATAAATATATAGATATCTGAGATGAGCTTTTAAATATTTATTTATTTATTTATTATCTGTCTTAGAGATAGGATCTCCCTATGTTGCCCAGGTGGGTCTTGAACTACTGGGTTCAAGCAATCTGCCCACCTTCGCCTCTCAAAATGTTGGCCTTACAGGTGTGAGCCACTGCATCCAGTCCATTTTTGTTTATTTAGAGACTGGTCTCACTCTGCTGCCCAGGCTGGAGTGCAGTGGCACAATCATAGCTCACTGCAGCCTTGAACTCCTGGGCTCAAGCAGTCCTCCCACCTCAGCCTCCCGACAGGCTATGGGTACAGGAATGCACCACCACACCCAACTAATTTTTAAATTTTTTCTAGAGATGGAGTGCCCTTTTTTGCCCTGGCTGGTCTCAAACTCCTGGCCTCAAGTGATCCTCCTGCCTTGGCATCCCAAAGTGTTGGGATTACAGGCATGAGTCACTGTGCTCGGCTAAGAGGGAATTTATTAGGGGAATTGGCTCACATAAGTACAGAGGCTGAGAAGCTCCATAACAGGCCATCTGTAAGCTGAAGACCCTGGATACTGGATGCTGGGAAGCTGAGCTTATGGCTCAGCTCAAGTTCGAAGGCCTCAGAACCAGGGAAGTAGATGGTGTAATTCTCAGTTTGAGGCTAAAGGAATGAGAACTCAGGGGTTCACTGATGTAAGTCCTGGAGTCCAAAGGCTGGAGAGCCTGGAGTTTTTGTCCAAGGACAGGAGAAGAAGAGTGTATCCCAGCTTCAGCAGATGGATAGACACATTCGCCTTGTCTCTGTTTTTGTTCTTTCTGGGTCCCCAGACAATTGGATGGTGCCCACCTCACTGAGGGCAAATCTTCCCCACTCAGTCCGCTCAGACTGTCATGTTAATCTCCTCTGGAAACATCCCCAAGGACACACCCAAAATTATGCTTTATCAAGTTTGTAGATATTCCTTAATTCAGTCAAGTTGATGTCTACAATAACCATCACAACATCTAACCTACCCAAGGCATTACATAGGACATTGTGACCCCAAGAACCAACATAAGCAATGACACTGCCCTCATGGTGCTCACAGTCCAGTGAGGGTCATAGACAATTCACATGCATGGTGTAGGGTGCTGAGGGGTGGAGTGTGAGGCTCCCCAGTACCTCACTGGTAGGTCTTTGACCTCCAAGTTGGGAGCTGAAGGTCAAGTAGAAGTTATTCTGATTGTGAATAACAATGAAGTCACAAGATTAGAGGACAAAAGATCATCTGGCCACAGTGCAGAGAATGAACTGGGGAGGAGCAGGTGTAGAGGCAGGGAGACCAGGGAGGAGGCTGTTATTTTGCTTTACCCAGGAGAACAGAGGAGAGGCCGAGGCAGCGTGGGTGGAGAGAAGGGAGTGTGCCCAAGAGCTGTTGTGGAGGTGGCGTCAAGAGAAGTTAGTAACTGGCTAATCAGGATGATCTGATCAAGATGGCAGGAGGGGTTTAAACATGATGATGATATGTCACAGAGCTGGATAATACAGGGGGACAGGCCAGGACCTGGGACCACACTATCCATGGAGGCCAGTGACCCAAAGCCTACCCGTCTTCCTGCACCATGAGGAGCCCAACAAGTGGCACTCCAGTCTGCACAGCCAAGCTCTGCCAATGCCCCATCCACACTAAGAACTGCCCCTGCAGCAGATGGCACCCTCCAGAGGACAAACCAGTGCCAGAGGCCTGCATAGGCCCTGGAAGAAGCCTGGAGCTGTTTGGGCAGGGAATTCTGGGGTCCTGGGGCATAAACATAGTTGAGGGGTTGGTGTGGGGTGTGATGGGATGCTCCTGTGGAAAGGGGCACAGCCAGAAGAGAACAGAATGGGGGCCTCAATGTCCCCCATTCTGGGCAGGGTCCCAGAAACCCAGGCTAAGGGCAGTACTGCAGGGAGAAAGCCAGATAGGGAAAGACACTGAGCTTAGTTCTGGACAGGCTGTGTTTGAAAGACCTGTGGACATGCCCAGAAGGTAGTCAGAGATTGTCATTCTGGAGCTCAGGAAAGTATGTCTCATCACATTCCCTGCACTCAGTGTCACCTGTATAAAGCAGGACACTCCTGGGCTGTGTGATGTGGTGTTGAGGTCTTCCTTCCTGCTCCAGCACTCTCTGCACCATAAACCCGCTCCCCCCACCTCACTGCCTGGCCACGTGGGAACCAAGCATGGGGAAGCCTGTCCCAGAGGCCCAGCCTAGCCCTATCCACCAAATTCTTGTAATCAGTTTAACTACACAACAAAATTCAGATCAGAGTGAGGATTAGCCGAGGTAGTTTGTGAACAGTGCTTTGAACTTCACAGATGAAAGCCTCCTCCCTTCCCCCGTTCACACAAAGATAGCCCAAGGTATTAAATGTGACGTAAACACATTGCCACCCCCTGGCTTCTCCACTCGATGCTAGGAGACTTTGCAGCTGGCTGGGTGATCAGTCAGCATCCCAAATTGCCTTCCCCTGTGGCATTCCACTCAGGTCTCCCAGAGGGGGGAAATGGATTCTGTCCTCAGCCCACTGCTCCTGGAATTGCAAGCATTCAGTGAGGCTGGCCCCCACCCCTGGCTTCTCCAGGGCTCCTGCATGCAGCGCAGTGCTACAGAGGACCATGGTACATGGACTTCCCCTCCACTATCCATCTCAGAGTGCACAGCTCAGGGCCAGAGACGAGGGGCAGAGCCAGGAGGGAGGCAGAGCAGCCCTCAGCATGGCCTGGCCTGCTGCTCGAGGTTATTGTTCCCAGATGGAGATTGTCAAACCCTGTCAGCCTCAGATACACACTGAGAGTGCTATATCCACATTCCTGGAATGTGTGGTGGCCCCAGCTTCACCTTCTACAGCCCTTGATTCAATAACATGTCAAGTCCCTTCAGCCTCACCAGAGCTAAAACTTTCTCACCCACTCACTGCCTCTGCACACAGGCATTGTGGCTGTCTAAATATTTAAGCTGGGCCAAGGGGAGGTATATTTAGTCTGGATTGATTACGCTAGTTGTTTAAGCCAACTGGATCTCACCTGCTCATGTCAGTTTCATGATGAGCTCTGGAAGCCAAAGGCTGTTGGCTGTGCTTGTTGGGCCTTAGAACTGAGTATCATGACTGCTGTCCCAGGGGTTGGCTGCCTACAGGGCCAGGGGGAAGGAGCATGGCAATTTGGCTGGTTGCTCTTTAGTGTATGGCCTGGCTGCCGGCACCACAAAAGGCCTAGCCAGAGACTTCTGGGGGTATCCTGGTGCCCTTCATTCTCCACTCGGCACACCCGGGCCATCACACAGACCCCTCCACACCAGTCCTGGCATTGCCTGCTAGCATTGTGATGCTGCTCCCGCCTGGTAGACCCTTTCTACAATGAGTCTATTCCCTTTGACTGATCTGAAAGAAATTGAATCTGCGAGTCATGAGGGTAATTGTGGGGACAGATGATGATACCTGGGCCCAGGGATGAAAAGCAGTTTGCTTAGGATCACACAGCAGTTGGTGATACAGCTGTATCTATAATTCTGGACCTTTGACTTTCCAGCTATCATGGGTCACATTGTGTCTTCTAAAAAGGCACGTTGAAATCCTAACTCCTGGTACTTGTGAATATGACCTTATTTGGAAATAAGGTATTTGCAGATGCAATCAAGTTGAAATGTGGTCATTAGAGCAGACCCTAACCCAATATGATTGGTTTCCTTATAATAAGAGGGAAATTTGGACACAGACATACACAGAGGGAAGACAGCCCATATGAAGAAGGAGGCAGACATTAGGGCTATGCAGCCAGAAGCCAGGGAACACCTGGATGAAGCCTCCATGAACTGGAAGAGGCAAGGAGGGATCCTCCCCTAGAGGCTTTGGAGGGAGTATGGCCCTGCCCACCGTCTTGATTTTAGACTTCTAACGTCCAGAACTGTGAGAGAAGGAATTTCTGGTGTTTTATGCCACCCAGTTTGTGGCATTTTGTTACAGCAGTCCTAGAAAACTCATACCATCCAATAGTGTCTCTGATACAACAACTGGGTGAAATTCTAGAAAATGCGGTTCCTTGGAAGTGATGAGAGACAGCTCATTGTGGTTTCAGATTCAAGAGTACCTACCAGGTCATGTTTAATATGTGAGTCATCTCTGAGGAGAACTTGATGTTCTGTGTTTCCTGTTACCTGAGAAAAGCTCTCCATCAAGGCCCAGTGATATGGACTCCTTCTCTCCTCCTAAAGTTTAATTTGTGGATTAATGTGAAATCATCCTTCTGATGATTTCATGTATGTGGCCTTCCCATCTGAGGTATTTCAACACACTTACCAAATACCGTGACTCTTAGGAGTGGCCTCTGGGGTTAGGAATTCCTGCTTTGCATCTGCCCTTTAACCTCCCCTAGTCCGAATGCCTTCATTAAACTGAGTCATTTAGTTTTGTGAATTCAGAAAAAATGATAAGAGCTGGCATAGAAAACACTAGGGCTCTGGCTTTGGACTGACTGTGGGCTGTGGGTTTGGTCAAATAGGGCTTTGCAATTGACCTCAATGTTTATCCCAATTCTCAAGGCACAGAGATTATGAGCTGGCAATTTTCCGAGAATCCATTAGTCAACTCCTTGAGTCTGTGATGATGTTTCTTACAAGGCAATTAGCAGGTTTTTTCATCCAGGGAGAGGTGTGTTCATGCCCTGACACCCAGCAATGCCAGTCCAAGAGAACCCTCATGCCTGTGGCCTTCTGCCAGCCTCACACATCAGCTGAGGTTGGCTCCCCAAACCCTAGGTCTCCTGGTTGCATCCCTTTGGGAATAACCATACAAATAAATATGTTCCATTTTTGTGACTCACTGCCCCTCGCTGAAGCTTCTTGTTTACTATGGAAGAGCTAAGAATCTAAATGCATCAAGAGACAGCTCTCTCCACCCCGCAAGACGTGAGTTGCACTAAGTGGAAGCATACTTTCTCTGTCTTCCCAAACCAATGGGTGGAATCAATTTAAAACCTCATAGTCATGCAATCCATGTGCAGAAACTCCCCTGCATGTTTTAATGTTCCTACCAAAAAGAACATAATGTTCTTGCCTGTATTTTAAGATAGGCATTGCACTGCAAGGGCAATAGGTTTAAACAACTGCTCACTGGCTACACCAATTATAGTATAGTCATACACGGCACCCTGTGTAGCCACAGAGAGTCATGCTTGGGAAGCAAATTTTGTGATGTGGGAAAATGTTTATGGTCTGTTATTAAGCGAAAAAAAAAGCTGCTTACAAAACAGAATGTATAGCATGGAACTGATTATACAAAAATTATGCCTATATCCATAAACAATCTGGAAGGCTCTACTTCAAAATGTAAACACTGGAGGAATACTCAGGGCTGTGAGTATACAATGGCCCAGTTTGTGCAGGATGCGGGGGTACCACTTGAGACAATAAGCGGTGGCTGGCATCTTGGCACAGGTTGTGCCTGCTGGAAAGGTCCATCTTTTTCTAATCATACAATGGCACCTTATAGGCTGGTGGGGACTGCAGGTGATTTTCATTTTTATTCTATCTGCTTTCTCATGTTTTCCAAAACTTCTTCAATGAGTAGGTCCTACTTCTGTATTAACTTTGAAAAATGATACATAGTATAACTTTTTTTTTTTTTTTTTTTTTGAGACAGGGTCTTACTCTGGTCGCCCAGGCTGGAGTGCAGTGGCAAAATCTCAGCTCACTGCAGCTTCGACCTCCTGGGCTCAGGTGATCCTCCCACCTCAGCCTCCCAAATAGCTAGTGCACACCACTACTCTCCCAGCTAAATGTTTTGTATTTTTAGTAGAGATGGGGGTTCACCATGTTGCACAGGCTGGTCTTGAACTCCTGGGCTCAAGTGATCCACCCATCTTGGCTTCCCAAAGTGCTGGGATTACAAGTGTGAGCCACCACGCTCAGCCCCAATTTTTTAGAGATAGATAATTGGTGGAAATTTAAACATGATGGAATATTTGATGATATTAAGGAATTATTTTTAAGTGTGCAAATGGTATTGTGGTTATATTTTTAAAAGTCATTAGTTTCTAGGGATGCATACTGAAAGGTATATAGATGAAATGATAAAATGTCTGGAGTTGGCCTGGAAATAATATGGGAGGTAGTTAAGTGGGTGGGAGTATAGCATGAGAAAGAAAAGTTGCAAATTAACTGTTGTTGAAGCTGGGTGCTAGGTGCATGGGAGTTTTTAATTCTATTTTATCGATTTTTGGATAGATAACAAATTGCCGTAATACAAAGCTAAAATCAAAACAGAAAATTGGTTTAGATCATTGTATTAGTCAGGGTTCCCCAGAGAAACAGATTATATACATATATATATAAATAAGTCACAGGGGGTGATTGATTTTAAGGAAATGGTTCACATGATTATGGAGGCGGGCCCACAAGCTGGAAAGCCAGGAAGAGCCGGTATTGCAGTTCAAGTCTGATAGCTGCCTGCCACAGAATTCCCTCTACTGCAAAGATTGATAAGCTGCAAGTCTTGTCTCCACTGTGACAAAAAAAGAGGGAAAAGGATTAATTTACAGCGGGAAGAATTGAATTTAGCTGTATGGGAAAACTAAGTGCAGTTGACCCCTGAACAACACAGATTTGAACTATGTACGTCCACATATACATAGGTTTTTTTCCAACCAAACATGAACCAAAAATTCTGGCAAGACATGAAAGCTGTGTATATGGAGGGCTGCCTTTTGGCACGCATGGGTTCCACAGCACTGACTGAAGGACTTGAGTATATGCAGATTTTGGTATATGCAGTGGTCCTAAAACCAATCCCCCATGTATACTGAAGGGATGATTGTACCAGTAAGAGAATGTTCAATACCCAGAGAGATGCTGTATTAGCTAGGATGCTTTCAGCTGTGAGTAAAAAAAAAAAAAAAAAAAAAAAAAAAAAAAAAAAATTAATGCTGGTTTAAACTATATGGACATTCGTCAATTAGTTAACAGGTAGTCAACAGACAGGAAGTCTCAGGGTTGGTTCAGCAACCAATGATGATATCAAGAAGCCCAGTGCTTTTCAATCTCTGTTTCTTTCCTACCTTTTATTTTTGAGTAGATTGTTTTCTTTAGTTTTTTAAACTGTAAACCCATTGCCTTATGGTTGCAAAATGGCTACAGAGCTCCAAACATCACAATCTTATGTGTCCACAACCAAAGGCAGGGCACAGAAGGAGCAAAACAAGAGAGAGCTCTTCTTCCTTCCTTCTTTCCTTCCCAAGAAGGAAAACTCTTGGTCAGAAGCCTCTCAGCAGACTTACCTTCATATCTATTGGCATCTTGTTGGTATTTGATTGCATGGCTGCCTCTAGCACCAATGGAGACTGGGAAGATGAGCACCTGGTTCTTTCAGGCTCTTTGGGAAGAAAGACAAAGTCTGGGAGTGGCTGCTGTGCAACCCACAAACAGTGGTTGCCATGCTGCCACGGTTATGAAAAAGAGTTTTGGTATATCTTTCCTCATTATTAAAATAATTTTTGCTAATTCTAGAAAAATTGAAAAATACAGGAAGTTACCTATAACTACAAGACCCAAAGAAATCCACTGACATTTTGGTGTCTGAGGACACCAAAGTCTTCTTTATTGGGTACATGAAGACAAGTGGAGACAGAGGAAAGAGGATCTAACCCAGGCGTTGAAGGTCTTGTAGACTTGTGAGTCAAAGTAAAAGGCCCTTCCTTGACTTTAACACTCTTCTTCTCAGGAACATAGAGAGAGGATTGAGATCGAATTTATCTGTTACACATTGTGGCAAGACAAACCACCCTAAAACTTAGTGGCTTAAACAACAACCATTTCTTATTGTTCACAACTGTGTGGGTCAGGAGGTTGTGCCAGGCTCAGCATAAAGACTGTTTTACATGGTGTTTGCTGGTTCACTCACACAGCTGTGTCCAGCTGGCATTTCATTAGGCTGGAGATCCAAGACAGCCTCACTCGTCTATCTAGGGCTGCGATGCTGGCTTTCAACTGAGACGCCTCAGTTTTTCTTCCCTTGACCTCTCTGGATTCATTTTGTCTCATCCTCCAGGGCCTTCCTTTTCAGATGTTTTTCCCTCCAGCAGAAGAGCCTTGAGTTCTTTACATGATGGCTGCTTTTCCTAAGTGAAAACAGAAACTAAAAGCTTCTTGGTTGGGCGTGGTGGCTCATGCTTATAATCCCAGCACTTTGGGAGGCCAAGGTGGGCAGATCACTTGAGGTCAGGAGTTCGAGACCAGCCTGGACAATATGGTGAAACCCCATCTCTACTAAAAATACAAAAATTAGCTGGGCATGATGGCAGGCACCTGTGATCCCGGCTACTTGGGAGACTGAGGCACAAGAATCACTTGAACCTGGGAGGAGGTTGTTGTAATGAGCCAAGATCACGCCACTGCACTCCAGCCTGGGCAACAGAGCGAGACTCTGTCTCAAACAAAAAACAAAAAACAAACAAACAAAAAAACTAACTAAAAGCTTCTTGAGGCCAGGCCTTGACAGTCCAAGAACATCATTTCCACCCCGTTTTAATCAGCTGATACAAGTCACAAAGGGCAGCCCAGATTTAAGGGGAAAGGAATAGGCCCTTTCTCTTGATGGAGGAGAGGCTAAGGGCATGCTGGATGGGAGAGACTGTTGTAAGCATCTCTGAAACAATCTACCACATATGGCAATAGGTCTGCCCAGGATTAGAGAAGTTAAAACACGTGGACACACACACAAACACGTCCTTATAGCAAATCCACTAAAATTCTAAATTGAAAACTGTTTCACCTTTGGCAGCTATCTGAATGCATCAGCAGTGACATTCTGTATTTCAAATGACAGCTTTCAAATTTGTTAAGGAATCTGTCAATCATTCATGAGAGTATAATAGTTAATAGCACTAACCCCAGAGCTAGAATGCCTGGATTTAATTCCAGCTCCATTACCTTTAGCCCTTTGACATGGGACAAATTATTTACCTTTGTCCTGTTTGTAAACTGGGAGTGGTGAGGATTAAATGAGTGGATATATAAGAAATACTCAGAGTAGTGCCTGGCACAGAGCAAACACAACGTATGTGTTTATATTGTTATATCCATTCACAGCAATGGTAGCGTTTCTTTTCTGTGATGTTACCAAATCTGTGTTTTACAGAGTAGCAGGTATATTTTCTCACTTTGGATTTTATTTATTTATTTATTTATTTATTTTGAGACATAGTCTTGCTCTGTTGCCCAGGCTGGAATCCAGTGGTGCAATCTCGGCTCACTGCAACCTCCACCTCCTGCACTCAAGCAATTCCTCCCACTTCAGTCTCCTGAGTAGCTGGGTCTAGAGGTGTGTGCAACCACACCCAGCTAATTTTTGTATTTTTTGTAGTGATGGGGTTTCACCATGTTGCCCAGGCAGGTCTCAAACTCCTGAGCTCGAGCGATCCACTCGCCTCAACCTCCCAAAGTGCTGGGATTACAGGTGTGAGCCACCATGTCTGGCCTTAATCTGGAGTTTAAACAACAAATAATCAATGTCTCCTCTTGCTAGACCCCTCAGGAGCATCCAACACAGTCTACCGTTCTCTCTTTTTTGTTGACTCCTGCTCTTCTTTTGGCCTTCATAGGCTGCACTCTCCTGGTTTTCCTCCTGCAGCTCTGACTCATTCTCCAGTTTCTTGCTGCTCCTCCTCCTATACCCAGTCTCCAGATATTGGAGGTGCTGGGCCTTCTTCTCTCCTCATTTTAAACTTTCTTCTAGATGCGGGTATCCATTCCCACATATTTCAATATCATCTAATATGCTAAAATTCCTAAATGTGTGTCTTAGCTAGAACTCTCTGCTGAGCTCCCAAATCCTGTAACAACTGCCTCATGGACATCTCTACTTGGACATCACACGGATATCACAAACTTCACATCTGCCAACTGAGCTTCTTCTACCAACCCCCACACCTTAGCACCTGTCCCTCCCCCAGTCTTCCCCATCTCAATAAACTTCCATATGCTCTGCTGCTAAGGCCAGAAACATGGGGGTCATTCTTATTCCTAACACCTCCCTCCAACTCCTTCACCAGTCCTGAGAAATCTGTTAGACCAAATCATATGAAATTTCCACCTTTGTAGAAAAAAAAAAAAAAGCCAGCTGGGCATGGTGGCTCATACCTCTAATCCCAGCACTTTGGGAGGCTGAGGTGGGTCAGGAGTTCGAGACCAGCCTGGCCAACATGGCAAAACCCCTTCTCTACTAAAAATACAAAAATTATCTGGGTGTGGTGTCATGCGCCTGTACTTCCAGCTATTAGGGAGGTTGAGGCAGGAGAATCGCTTGAACCAGGGAGGTGGAGGTTGCAGTGAGCCAAGATAGAGCCACTACACTCCAGCCTGGGTGACAGAGAGAGACTCCATCTCAAAAAAAAAAAAAAAAAAAAAGGCCAAATATGGACAATTTTACAGTGTTCAAACTAACACTTTATTTTTCCTTTTTTTGAGACAGAATCTCACTCTGTTACCCAGGCTGGAGAGCAATGGTACGATCTCGGCTTACTGCAACCTCTGCCTCCCTGGTTCAAGTGATCCTGCTGCCTCAGCCTCCCAAGTAGCTGCGTAGCTGGGATTACAGGTGCCTGCCACCACATCCAGCTAATTTTTTTTTTTTTGAGGCGGAGTCTTGCTCTTTCACCCAGGCTGGAGTGCAGTGGCTCTATCTCGGCTCACTGCAAGCTCCGCCTCCCAGGTTGATGCCATTCTCCTGCCTCAGCCTCCTGAGTAGCTGGGACTACAGGTGCCTGCCACCACGCCTGGCTAATTTTTTGTATTTTTAGCAGAGACGGGTTTTCACCGTGTTAGCCAGGATGGTCTCGATCTCCTGACCTCGTGATCTGCCCACCTCGGCCTCCCAAAGTGCTGGGATTACAGGCATGAGCCACTGTGCCCGGCCCCAGCTAATTTTGTTTTATATGTTTAGTAGAGACGAGGTTTCATCATGTTGGCCAGGCTTGTCTCGAACTCTTTGTCTTACGTGATCTGCCCACCTCAGCCTCCCAAAGTGCTGGTATTACAGGTGTGAGCCACTGTGCCCCATCCTCAAACTAATACTTTCAAAACACCTCTCAAATCTGTTCACTTTTCTCATCTTCACTGACATGTCACCAATAAGGCCACCATAGACCTCTGTCAAGACTTTCCAACCACTTACCTTACTTTCTCACAAGGCCACTTTTCATACATTGACAATGCAAATTTTTGACAGCTTGCATTGAATCATGTCACTCCCTTGCATAAAAGCCCTTGGGTGTCTTCTTCAGCCCCATCTCATGCCACCCCTCCCCATCCACACAGGTAATTCATCTCTCATATTTCCATTTCTCATATTCCCTCAGCACTTTTCCAGCTGAGGTCTGATGTGTAGCCCACCCCTGCCTGGAGCCCTCTCCCCATCAGTCTTGCTCTGGCTTGTTCCTGCTCAACTGCTCTGACCCCTCCTCAGGAACACCTTCCTTGATCCCCATCCCAACTTAAAGCAGGCCTCCATTTTGGTCTTTCCTAGGATGATAATCTATTATTTCCTCTTTTCTCCCCTTTCCCGTTCCCTTTTTAAAAAGTTTGTATTGTACGTATTTAAGGTATACATGATACTTTTATATACATACACAAAGTGAAATGATGACTACAGTCAAGCAAACTAATACATCCATCACCTCACCTAGTTACTTTTTTACACTGTTGTTTCTCTCATAGCACTTTTCACAGGTTGTTATTATGTACTTATTAGTATTTATCTAAAGCCTATTTCCCTTGCTTCAGTGTAATCTCCATGGGTATGGAACAAGATGGGTTCTTTTTTGTTTACTGTTGTATACTTAGAATCTCAGATATAGAAGGGGCTCATTAAATATTTGGTGAATGAATACATGAGTTCAAAGGCTGTCAAGACACTGCTATTTCTGGGGATTTATGTTCCCCGGTAGATCTCCCAGAACACATTTCTCCATGTGATTCACCAATTCTTTTTTTCCCAGTATGTTTTCTTTCCTTTTTACTCCTGATTCTTCCTCTAAATTAAAGGGGAGATTGCCTTTTTGCTAAATTTTCTTCTTTTTTTTTTTGAGATGGAGTCTTGCTCTGTTGCGCATGCTGGAGTGCAGTGGGGCGATCTCAGCTCTGCCTCCTGGGTTCAAGCAATTCTCCAGCCTCAGCCTCCCAAGTAGCTGGGATTACAGGCACATGCCACCACGCCCAGCTAATTTAATTTCTTTTCTTTAAAATGTAATGGACTGAAAGGATCTAACTTTTTAGATCTATTCCACTGAAGGCTAACTTTATAGTTTTAAGTTTTACATTTAGATTTATGATTCTTTTTAACTTTTTTTGTAAGCTGTGAGGGTTAGGTTAAAGTTATTTTCTTTTTCTTTCTTTTTTCTCTCTCTCTTTCCTTTCTCTCTCTCTCTCTCTCTCTCTCTTTCTCTCTCTTTCTTTTCTTTCTTTCTTTCTTTTTCTTCATATAGATGTTCACTTGTCCAAACTGCATTTGTTGAAAGGCTATTCTTTCTCCTTTGACTTGCCTTTGTGAAAGATCAGTTAGATATATTTGTGTGGGTCTAATTCTAAACTCTTATTTCTTTTCTATTGAACTATGTGTCTCTCTTTGCTAGTACTCACAATTGCTTCACTGCTTTGATGACTATAGCTTTGGAGTAAGTATTAAAATTGGATAGTATGATTTCTCTAAACTTTTTCTTCTTTGTCAGAATTGTTTTGGTTATCTTACTTTTTTGCCTCCCCATATAAAATTTAGCATCAGCTTGTCTCTATCTTTTTAATAATTCTGTTACAATTTTGATTGAAATGACATTAAATCTGTACATCAATTGGAGACAACTGACATCTTTACTATGTTGAGTCTTCCAATCCATGAGCATGATATGTCTTTCCATTTATTCAGGTCTTTGATTTATTTTTCATCTGTGTGTTGTAGTGATCATCATACATGTCTTATGATGTTAGATTTATACCGAAGTGTTTTATTTTGGGAGTAACTATTGTCAATGGTATTTTTTTAAAGTTTTGATTTCCAATTGTTCATTGCTAATATAAAGAAATAGAGTTGACTTTTGTGTGTTTATTTTGCATCCTGCAAACTAGCCAAACTCACTTATTAGTTCTTGGATTTTGTTGCTGTTATCAGAATCTTTGAACTTTCTTTTTTTTAAAAAAAATTTTACTTAAAGTTCTGGGATACATGTGCTTAATGTGCAGGTTTGTTACATAGGCTTACGTGTGCCATGGTGGTTTGCTGAACCTATCAACCCATCATCTAGGTTTTAAGCTCTGCATGCATTAGGTATTTGTCCTAATGCTTGCCCTCCCCTTTACCCCCACACCCAGATAGGCCCCAGTGTGTGATGTTCCCCTCCCTATGTCCATGTGTTCTCATTGTTCAGCTCCCACTTATGAGTAAAAACATGCAGTGTTTGGTTTTCCGTTCCTGTGTTAGTTTGCTGAGGATGATGGTTTCCAGCTTCATCCATGTCCCTGCAAAAGACATGAACTCATCCTTGTTTATGGCTGCATAGTATCATGGTGTATATGTGCCACATTTTCTTTATCCAGTCTATCACTGATAGACATTTGGGTTGGTTCCAAGTCTTTGCTATTGTAAATAGTGCTGCAGTAAACATGTGTGTGCATGTGTCTTTATAGTAGAGTGATTTATTTATTTATTTATTTTTTTCCATTTTCATATCCTATTATATTTTTGAAGTCAGTGTCCAGAAAGAAACCGACGATTCACTCAATCAACATGTAAGCGACTGAGGCATCCCTACACGCCAGGTTTGCAGGCTAGGGACCAGAGACACAATGGTTAAACAAGCCACAGCCCTGTGATCCTAGGGCTTACAACGCTGGCATAAGAAAATCCTTCTGGACTCACTGTCCCCATGCCTGTGACTGTCATGTGCCAAGTGCGCTTTACACAATCTCATTTTTCCCTCAACTTGGGGATAGGTTTTGTATCATTCCCATTATAGATACAGATGTTGAGGTTACTGAGTGGAAGAGGAAACCTGAATTCTGCTGCTGGACCCCAAAACTCATGTTAATTACCCACAGCCTCCCAAACATCAGAGGCCCCAAACATGCCTCCCAACTCACTTCTCACAAATGGGGGCCGTTATCTGTCCCACCTCTAGGGCCGTTCTGTAACATTCTCAGCTACTTCCCACATCTTACAGAGGTAGGCCCTCCTTTCAGGAAGCTGATCCATGCCCCTTCATAAGGTAGCTTCTCTCCCCCCTTGGCACACCACCTAGCTAGCCAAGGGCAAAGCAGAGACTAGGGGACAGGCCCCAGCACCGGGTCAGCACCCACTACCTCCTCAGTGATCAACAGTGCCCATTGCACTTCAATGGGCACCTGCAAGTGGCACCAGATCCTCTTGGAACAATTCTTAAGGCAGGGCGCGGTGGTCACACCTGTAATCCCAGCACTTTGGGAGACCGAGGCAGGCAGATCACTTGAGATCAGGAGTTCGAGACCAGCCTGGCCAACATGGTGAAACCCCACCTCTACTAAAAATACAAAAATTAGCCAGACATGGTGGCACACCCCTGCAATCCCAGCTACTCAGGAGGCTGAGGCACGAGAACTACTTGAATCTGGGAAGCGGAGGTGCAGTGAGCCAAGATCATGCCACTGCACTGCAGCCTGTGTGACAGAGCGACTTTGTCGTAAAAAAAAAAAAAAAAAAATTCCTAGCAAGTATTTATTACAGCAGTCAGTGACAAAAGCCAGCTCTAAAATCCTATCTACAGAATAATCCTAGCCAGGCAAAACAAATTCATCAAAAACTAATAGAAAATACTGAAATATAGGCCAGGTGTAATGGCTCATGGCTGTAATCCCAGCACTTCGGGAGGCCGAGGTAGGCTGATCACTTGAGGCCCAGAACTCGAGACCAGCCTGGGCAACATGGCAAAACCCTGTCTCTACTAAAATATAAAAATTAGCCGGGTGTGGCGACACACACCTGTAATCCCAGTTACTCAGGCGGCTGAGACAGGACAATCACTTGAACCCGGGAGGTGGAGGTTGCAGTGAGCCAAGATCGCGCCACTGCACGCCAGCCTGAGCAATAGAGTGAGACTCTGTCTCCAAAAAAGAAAAAAAAAAAAAAAAACTGAAATACAACTAAAATATTTAGTGTCAAATACCTGGTTTTGGCAGACAGCAGGGGTGACTGTTTCTTAGGCATACTGGTTTCATAAGAACTTTTTCCCTTGGCTGTATTAGTCACTTCAGGGAATCGCATTCACAGATAAACGAAGCAACTGCACGCTGCCGCAGAAGCTCTGGCTACACTGCTGTAAAGGCTCAAAACGACCAAGTGGAAGCACCAGAGTCCATGAGGCATTTTATTTGTAAATATATGTATTACATCCCTAGAAAAAGAATCCCAGGATTTTCCCTCCTGTGTGTTTTCGTCTTGCTTCTTCATGGTCCATGATGCCAGCTGAGGTTGTCAGTACAATGAAACCAAACTGGCGGGATGGAAGCAGATTATTCTGCCATTTTTCCAGGTCTTTGAGTTGCACGTCAAATCTGGGGCTGATCACCCCACACTTGTTTAGCCTGCCTGTGAGGTTCACAACAATTTTCCCAGCTCTGTGGTCATCAATGATTTCAAATTCGCCAATGTAACCATGCTTCATCATCACAGTGAGAAACCGGACGATGACTTTGGAGCACGGCCTAATAAGCACCTGGCACTTGCCTCTCTTTTCGGCATTGTTGATACTCTTGAGAGCATCTACCAGGACATTCATGCGCACCATTGTGGCGGTGCGGAAAGATGGCGGAAAGAGTAGAGTGATTTATAACCCTTTGGGTATATACCTAGTAATGGGATTGCTGGGTCAAATGGTATTTCTGGTTCTATATCCTTGAGGAATCACCACACTGTCTTCCACAATGAATGAACTAATATACACTCCCACCAACAATGTAAAAGTCTTCCTATTTCTCTGCATCCTCACCAGCATCTGTTGTTTCCAGACTTCTTAATGATTGCCATTGTAACTGACATGAGATGGTATCTCATTGTGGTTTTGATTTGCATTTCTCTAATGACAACTGATAATGACAAGCTTTTTTTAATGTGTTTGTTGGCCACATAAATGTCTTCTTTTGAGAAGTGTCTGTTCATATCCTTTGCCCACTTTTTGATGCGGTTGTTTCTTTCTTGTAAATTTGTTTAAGTTCTTTGTAGATTCTGGATATTAGCCCTTTGTCAGATGGGTAGATTGTACAAATTTTCTCCCATTCTGTACATTGCCTGTTCACTCTGATGATAGTTACTTTTGCTGTGCAGAAGCTCTTTAGTTTAATTAGATCCCATTTGTCAATTTTGGCTTTTGTTGCAATTGCTTTTGGTGTTTTAGTCATGAAGTCTTTTCTCATGCCTATGTCCTCAATGGTATTGCCTAGGTTTTCTTTTAGGGTTTTTATAGTTTTAGGTTTTACATTTAAGTGTTTAATTCATCTTGAGTTCATTTTTGTATAAGGTGTAAGGAAGGGATCCAGTTTCAGTTTTCTGCATATGGCTAGCCAGTTCCCAGTGCTGTTTATTAAATAGGGAATCCTTTCCCCATTGCTTGTTTTTGTCAGGTTTGTCGAAGATCAGATGGTTGTAGATGTGTGGTGTTATTTCTGAGGCCTCTGTTCTGTTCCATTGGTCTATATCTCTGTTTTGGTACGAGTACCATGCTGTTTTGGTTACTGTAGCCTTGTAGTATAGTTAGAAGTCAGGTAGCGTGATGCCTCCAGCTTTGTTTTTTTTGCTTAGGATTGACTTGGCTATATGGGCTCTTTTTTGGTTTCATATGAAATTTAAAGTAGTTTTTTCTTATTCTGTGAAGAAAGTCAGTAGTAGCTTGATGGGAATAACATTGAATCAATAAATTACTTTAGGCAGTATGGCCATTTTCATCATATTGATTTTTCCTATCCATGAGCATGGAGTGTTTTTCCATTTGTTTGTTTCCTCTCTTATTTCCTTGAGCAGTAGTTTGTAGTTCTCCTTGAAGAGGTCCTTCAAGTCCCTTGTAAGTTGTGTTCTTAGGTATTTTATTTCTTTGTAGCAATTATGAATGGGAGTTCTCTCATAATTTGGCTCTCTGCTTGTCTGTTATTGGTGTATAGGAATGCTTGTGATTTTTGCACATTGATTTTGTATCCTGATACTTTGCTGAAGTTGTTTATCAGCTTAAAGAGTTTTGGGGCTGAGAGAATGGGTTTTCTAAATATATAATCATGTTGCCTGCAAAGAGAGGCAATTTGACTTCCTCTCTTCCTATTTGAATACCCTTTATTTCTTTCTCTTGCCTGATTGCTCAAGCCAGAACTTCCAATACTATGTTGAATAGGAGTGGTGAGAGAGGGCATCCTTGTCTTATGCTGGTTTTCAAAGGGAATGCTTCCAGCTTTTGCCCATTCAGTACGATATTGGCTATGGGTTTGTCATAAACAGCTCTTATTATTTTGACATATGTTCCATCAATTCCTAGTTTATTAAGTCTTTTTAGCATGAAGGAGTGTTGAATTTTATTGAAGGCCTTTTCTGCATTTATTGAGATAATCATGTGATTTTTGTCATTAGTTCTGTTTATGTGATGGATTATGTTTATTCATTTGTGTATGTTGAACCAGCCATGCATCCCGGGGATAAAGCTGACTTGATCATGGTGGATAAGCTTTTTGATGTGCTGCTGGATTCAGTTTACTAGTATTTTATTGAGGATTTTCACATTGATGTTCATCAGTGATATTGGCCTGAAATTTTCTTTTTTTGTTGTGTCTCTGCCAGGTTTGGGAATCAGGATGATGCTGGCCTCATAAAATGAGTTAGGTAGAATCCCTCTTTTTTTATTGTTGGTAATAGTTTCAGAAGGAATGGTTGCAGCTCCTCTCTGTACCTCTGGAAGAATTCAGCTATGAATCTGTCTGGTTCTGGGTTTTTTTTTTGGTTGGTAGGCTATTAATTACTGTCTCAATTTCCAAAGTTGTTATTGGTCTATTCAGGCATTCAATTTTTTCCTGGTTTAGTCTTGGAAGGGTGTATGTGCCCAGGAATTTATCCATTTCTTCTAGATTTTCTAGTATATTTGCGTAAAGGTGTTTATAGTATTCTCCGATGGTAGTTTGTATTTCTGTGGAATCAGTGGTGCTATCCTCTTTATCATTTTTTATTGGGTCTATTTGATTCTTCTCTCTTTTCTTCTTTATTAGTCTGGCTAGCTGTCTATCTGTTTTGCTAATCTTTCCAAAAAAACCAGCTCCTGGATTTATTGATTTTTTGAAAGGTTTTTCATGTCTCTATCTCTTTCAGTTCTGCTCTGATCTTAGTTATTTCTTATCTTCTGCTAGGTTTTGAATTAGTTTGCTCTTGCTTCCCTAGTTTTTTAAATTGTGATGTTAAGGTGTCAATTTTAGATCTTTCCCACTTTCTGATGTGGGCATTTAATGCTATAAATTTCCTTTTAGAAGGAAATTTCCTTTTAGAAGGACATTGCTTTAGCTGTGTCCCAGAGATTCTGGTATGTTGTGTCTTTGTTCTCGCTGGTTTCAAAGAACATCTTTATTTCTGCCTTCATTTCATTATTTTCCCAGTAGTCATTCAGGAGCAGGTTGTTCAGTTTCCATGTAGTTGTGCAGTTTTGAGTGAGTTTCTTAATCCTGAGTTTTAATTTGATTGCACTGTGGTTGGAGAGGCTGTTTGTTATTATTTCCATTCTTTTGCATTTGCTGAGGAGTGTTTTACTTCCAATTATGTAGTTAATTTTTAGAATAAGTGCTATGTGGTGCTGAAAAGAATGTATATTCTGTTGATTTAGGGTGGAGAGTTCTGTAGATATCTATTAGGTCCACTTGGTCCAGTGCTGAGTTCAAGTCCTTAATATCCTTGTTAATTTTCTGTCTTGTTGATCTGTCTAATATTGACAGTGGGGTGTCAAAGTCTCCCACTATTATTGTATGGGAGTCTAAGTCTCTTTGTAGGTCTCTAGGAACTTGCTTTATGAATCTAGATGCTCCTGTATTGGTTGCATATATATTTAGGATAGTTAGCTCTTCTTGTTGCATTGATCCATTTACCATTATGTAATGCCCTTCTTTGTCTTTTTTGATCTTTGTTGGTTTAAAGTCTGTTTTATCAGAGACTAGGATTGCAACCTCTGCTTTTTTTTTTTTTCTTTCCATTTGCTTGGTAAATATTCCTCCATCCTTTTATTTTGAGTTTATGTGTGTCTTTGCACATGAAATGGGTCTCCTGAACACAGCACACCGATGGGTCTTAACTCTTCATCCAATTTGCCAGTCTGTGTCTTTTAAATGGAGCATTTAGCCCATTTACATTTAAGGTTAATATTGCTATGTGTGAATTTGATCCTGTCATCATGATGCTAGCTGGTTATTTTGCACATTAGTTGATGTAGTTTCTTCACAGTGTCGTTGGTCTTTATATTTTGGTGTGTTTTTGCAGTGGCTGGTACCAGTTTTTCTTTTCCATATTTACTGTTTCCTACAGGAACTCTTGTAAGGCAGGCCTGGTGGTGACAAAATCCCTCAGCATTTGCTTCTCTGTAAAGGGTTTTATTTCTCCTTCACTTATGAAACTTAGTTTGACTGGATATGAAGTTCTGGGTTGAAAATTCTTTTCTTTAAGAATGTTGAATATTGGCCCCCACTCTCTTCTGGCTTGTAGGGTTTCTGCAGAGAGATTCGCCATTAGTGTGATGGGTTCCCTTTATAGGTAACCTGACATTTCTCTCTGGCTGCCCTTAACATTTTTTCCTTCGTTTCAACCTTGGAGAATCTGACAATTATGTGTCTTGGGGTTGCTCTTCTAGAGCAGTAACTTAGTGGTTTTCTCTGTATATCCTGAATTTTAATGTTGGCCTGTCTTGCTAGGTTGGGGAAGTTCTCCTGGATAATATCCTGAAGTGTGTTTTCCAACTTGGTTCCATTCTCCTCATCACTTTCAGGGACCCCAATCAGTCGTAGTGTGGTCTTTTCACATAGTCCCATATTTCTTGGAGGCTTTCTTCATTCCTTTTCAGTCTGTTTTCTCTAATCTTGTCTTCATGCCTCATTTTAGTAGGTTGATCTACGATCTCTGATATCCTTTCTTTCACTTGATTGATTCAGCTGTTGATACTTGTGTATGTCTCACAAAGTTTTTGTGCTGTGTTTTTCATCTCCATCTGGTCATTTATGTTCTTCTCTAAACTGGTTATTCTAGTTAGCAGTTCATCTAACCTTTTGTCAAGGTTCTTAGCTTCCTTGCATTGCATTAGAAGATGCTCCTTTAGCTCAGAGGAGTTTGTTATTACCCACCTTCTGAAGCCTACTTCTGTCAACTTATCAAACTCATTCTCTCTCCAGTTTTGTGCCCTTGCTGGAGAGGGGTTGTGATCATTTGGAGGAGAAGAGGCATTCTGGTTTTTGGAATTTTCAGTCTTTTTGTGCTGGTTTTTCCTCATCTTTGTGGATTTATCTACCTTTGATCTTTGAGATTGATGACCTTTGGATGGAGTTTCTCTGTGGGGGTTCCTTTTGTTGATATTTATGTTATTGCTTTCTGTTAATTAGTTTTTCTTCTAGCAGTCAGGCAGCTCTTCTGCAGGTCTGCCGCAGTTTACTGGAGGTCCACCCCAGACTCTTTTTGCCTGTGTATCACCACTGGAGGCTGCAGAACAGCAAAGATTGCTGCCTGCTCCTTCCTCTGGAAGCTTCATCCCGCAAGCGGCACTGGCCTGATGCCAACTAGAGCTCTCCTGTATGAGGTGTCTGTCAACTCCTGTTGGGAGGTCTCTCCCAGTCAGGAGGAATGGAGGTCAAGGACCCACCTGAGGAGGCAGTCTATCCCTTAGCAGAGCTTGAGCATTGTGCTGGGAGAACCCTCCTTGTCAGGATTTACTGCTTTCTTCAGAGCTGGCAGGCAGGTATGTTTAAGTCCACTGAAGCTATGCCCACAGCTTCTCCCCCCACGTGCTCTGTCCCAGTGAGACAGGAGTTATATCTGTAAGTTTTATCTATAAGCCCCCTGACTGGGGCTGCTGCCTTTCTTTCAGAGATGCCCTGCCCAGTGAAGAGGGATCTAGAACAGCAGTCTAGCCACAGCCACTTTGACATGCTGTGTTGAATTCTGCCCAGTCTGAACTTCCAAGCCTTTTGAGCATGGTCAAGGGAAAACCACCTACTCAAGCCTCAGTAATGGCAGAGGCCCCTCCCCTGACCAAGCTTGATCGTCCCAGGTTGGCTTCAGACTGCTGTGCTGGCAGTGAGAATTTCAAGTCCGTGGTTTTTAGATTGCTGGGCTCTGTGGGAGCTGGACCTGCTGAGTGAGACCACTTGGTTCCCTAGCTTCAGCCCCCTTTCTAGGGGAGTGAACAGTTCTGTTTTGCTGGGGTTCCAGGCACCACTGGGGTTAAAAAAATAAAAATAAGGAAAAAAAAAATAACCTCCTGCAGCTAGCTCGATGTTTGCCCAAACAGCTGCCCAGTTTGGTGCTTGAAACCCAGGGCCCTGGTGGTAAAGGCACATAAGGGAATCTCCTGGTCTGTGGATTGCAAAAAATGTGGGAGAAGCATAGTATCTGGGCCGGATAGCACAGCTCCTCATGGCCTCCCTTGGCTGGGAAAGGGAGGCTCTCCCACTCCTTGCACTTCCCAGGTGAGGTGACACCCCACCCTGCTTCTACTTGCCCTCTGTGGGGTGCACCCACTGCCTAACCAGTCCCATTGAGATGAACAGTGTACCTCAGTTGGAAATGCAGAAATCACCCGCCTTCTGCATTCATCTCACTGGCAGCTGCAGACTGAATCTGTTCCTATTTGGCCATCTTGCCAGCAACCCACAGATTCCTTGAACTTTCTATGTAAACAGTCAGGTCATCTGCAAACAGTTTTTTTTTTTTTCCTTTCCAATCTATATGCCTATTTTTTTTCTTACCTTGTTGCACTGGCTAGAAACTTTCAATATGATGATGGACAAGAACATTGAGAATGGAAAATCTTATCTTGTTCCCAATCCTGAAGGGAAAGTATTCTTTCACCATTAAGTACATTAAGTATGATGCCAGTTATAGGTTTTTGTAGATATCGTTTATCAGAGTGAGGAAGTTTCCTTCTCTTTCTAGTTTGCTGAGTGTTTATAATTAAAACTAGTAAAATTAGATATCAAAATTTGGATTGGTTTCTATTCCTAGTTTTCTGAATGTTTTAATGAGTGGATGTTGAATTTTGTCAAGTGCTTTTTTTACATCAATTGATATGATCATGTGGTTTTTCTTCTTTAGACTGTTAGTACAATGTAACACATGATTTGATTTTTGAATATTAAACTAGTATTCTCAAACAGCTGTTTTATTATTATTTTTTATAAATTGCTGGATTAAGTTAACCAATATTTTGTTAAAAATTTTCATGTCTATATTCATGAATAGAATTGATCTATAATTTTCTTTTCTCAAACTGTCTGCTATTTCTGGTTTGGAATCAAGGTATTGATGGCTTCATAAGTTATTTGCAGTGTTCCCACCAAGTTTATCTTTAGATGTAATGAATTTTTCCAAATAGTTCTTTATGAGCCCCAAGTGGCACTTGTTCTTTAACACCAGGGTACAATATAGTACATTCTAGTCCACTTCCCATATGGAGTATTCTAGTTCACTCAACAATAAGTTACTATATGTAATGTACATGAAACATAAATTCATCAATTAGTTAAAAAGTATTCACCACCTATGATGTAGTTAGGCATTACCCCAGGAGCTGTCAGGGATTCAAGAGAAATAAAACTCTGATTCTATCTACAAAGAATTTGCCATCCTCCAAATAATTAGAATAAAATTAAATGTACTAGTCCAGAAAGTATCCAACCCTGAACAGACTCTGCTTCAGAATCCTACAGGATCTCAGGTTCATGACCACAACATTGATTAGCATTGAACTTTATGGCTCAAGTGCTGTATCTCTTCCCACATCCTCCCTTGATGCTCTTTCTCAAGCACCAAGAGCTTATTTAATGCTCCCAAGAAGCCTGACAGGTATGTAATTTGGGTCTTTACTATCATTTTCATTTTGTCTTTATTTTTTCCTGCTTACAAAAATATTAAAGATTTTTAATTTTAATTAACAATATATGAAAGTAGAAAATGGAAATGTCCCATTATTTTACCCCCAAAGGTAAGAGATTGACATGTATATTACTCTGATCTGTTGCGTGGTCCTTAAATAAGATGATTTTTTTAACTCTTTACTGTAGTGTGAAATCTAAAACCAGGTATAGCAGGTTGATACAGCAACCCCACAAGTGTCATTTAAATTATAGCTATAGAGACAGATTTTTTTATAAAAGTCTATACACATATGATATGGTTTGGATCTGTGTCTCCACCAAATCTCATGTCCAAATGTAATCCCCAGTGTTGGAGGTGGGGCCTTGTGGGAGGTGATTGGATCATGGGGTGGTCCTTCAGGAATGGTTTAGCACCACCTCCTGGTGCTGTTCTCATGATAGTGAGTGAGTTCTGTTAAGATCTGGTTATTTAAAAGCATGCAGCACCTCTGCCCTCTCTCTCTCTTCCTCCTGCTCTGGCCATGTAAGACATGCCTGCTTCCCCTTTGCCTTCTGCCATGTTTGTAAGTTTCCTGAGGCCTCCTCAGAAGCCAAGTAGATACCAGCATTGTGCTGCCTGTACAGCCTGCAGAACTGTGAGCCAATTAAACCTCTTTTCTTTATAACTTACCCAGTCTCTTTTTATAGCAGTATGAGAACAGATACATAATACAACATACATATGTAGTTGTAAAGTGTGTTTCAATACCCCCATTTTGCAGATGAGGAGATGGTCTCAGAAGATTCATAGACATGCTTAAGCCAAGAAGTGAGGAGCTCAGATGCAAATTCAAGACTGCTTAAAGCCTGAAAAGCAAATATAATAATCCCTCAGGATCTGAAGGGGATTGGTTCCAGGACCCTCAAGGATATCAAAATCTGCAGATGCTCAAGTTCCTTATATAAAATGGCATAGTATTTGCATATAACACATGCACATCTTCCTGTATACTTTAAATCATCTCTAGATTACTTATAATACTTAATACAATGTAAACACTATGTAAATAGCTGTTACACTATATTTTTTTGTATTATTTGTATTGTATTATTGTTATTTTCTACTTTTTTCCCCAGAGATTTTGTATCTGCATTTGATTGGATCTCCAGATGCTTAATTCAAGGACACAGAAGGCAGACTGTACTTAATTGAGTAAAGCTCTGGACAGAAGGTGCAGCCTTCTCCTCTCCAGTAGCACAGGATTGCTGACTCCAACCTTAGGGTATGGAGGGAAAGGAAGGCATTTCCTAGGCCACGGTGACTTCATGCTGCTTCTCTCCACAATTTTTCCCAGTGTTTTGCTATCATAGGCACCATGAGTTACTCTGCTGTATTTTCTTCACTCTCATATCCTCTGTGACTACAACAGTGCTGGCACATAGTAGGTGGTCATGTTTATTTTCTATGGCTGTGCTACCAAATTACCATAAGCTAAATGGCTTAAAACAACACAAATGTATCATCTTACAGTTCTGTAAGGCAGAAGTCCCACATGATCTCACTGGGCTAATATCAGAGTGTCAGCACGATTGGTTTCCTTTGGAGGCTCTAGGGGAGAATCCATTTTCTTGCCTCTTAGCTCATGTCCATCCTCCATCTTCAAAGTCAGCAACTGATCAGGGCAGGGGGGTCAAGTCCTTCTCACAATGCATTGCTCTGACCCTTCTTCTACAGTTACAACTCCCTCTGACCACAGTCAGGAAGGTTTCTCACTTTTAAGGACTTGCTTTTAAAGACTGGGCCTGCTGGGATACTCCCAGATATCCATTTCAAGGTTCTTAACATAATCACACCTGCAAAGTCCCTTTTGTCATGTAAAATAGCATATTCACAGGTTCCAGGATTAAAATATGAACATTTTGAGGGGGCAATTATCCTTCCTGCCACAGTGTTAAACAAATAATGCTGAATAAATGAATGAATCAACAGAGTGCGGTGGTTATGAACACAGAGCCAGCCACTTTGGCTCAGAGCTTGGATCCACCATTTACTAGTTGCATGACACACAGGTCAATTGACCTCTCAGATTCTTCATCTACAAAATGGGGAACATCCTGATGGGCCCTCATAGGACTGTGGAGAAGATGAGATGAGTTGATATGTATGATGTATAAAGCTCTTGAAAAGTGTTTGCTCTTGTTACGATTATTTGAAGCTGCAGGTGTATTCATGTTATTCTCAGTATTGCCCAGGTCATTGCATTTTTATTGCACTTCTTGCAAGGTTATGTGATGGGGTAGAAAGAGTGTGGGCTTTGGGGCAAAGAGACTGGCTCTGGGTCCCAACTCAAACACTCACTAGTTATACAACCATGTTAAATAATACAGTTTCCTGTCTGGGAAGTTAAGGGGAGGAAATCTTCCTTACGTGGCCCTTGTGAGGAATAGCTGAGATGGTGTAGGTGAAGAAGTAACTATGTACAGTATTAGACATGCAATAGGTGCTCAGTAATAGTGCTTTTATGATGAATTCTACATGCACTGTTGCACCCAGGGTTTTTTTTTTTTTTTTTTTTTTTTTTTTGAGATGGAGTCTCGCTCTGTCGCCCAGGCTGGAGTGCAGTGGCGCGATCTCAGCTCACTGCAAGCTCCACCTCCCAGATTCATGCCATTCTCCTGCCTCAGCCTCCCGAGTAGCTGGGACTACAGGTGCCTGCTACCACCCCCGGCTAATTTTTTGTATTTTTAGTAGAGACGGGGTTTCACCGTGTTAGCCAGGATGGTCTCGATCTCCTGACCTCATGATCCACCCGCCTCAGCCTCCCAAAGTGCTGGGATTACAGGCCTGAGCCACCGCGCCCGGCCGCACCCAAGGTTTTACAACACCCTGAGAGGCCCTGCATGCTCTGGCCTCCTCACTTCCCTCATCCCTCTGTCACTCCTCTGTCTGTATCTCCTCCTGTCTTTCTTATTTTCTGTAGCACTTGCCACCTGCTAATATACTAGATTATTTGCTTATGTATAAGATTTATTGTTATTCTTCCTTTCCACTAGAGGAGGGTAAAGAGCATCAGGAGGAGTGTGTGTGTGTAAGAATTTAGTGGGCATCTATTATGTGCCAAGCATTGTTCTAGGTCTAGATTCCTGTGTTATATCAATGCACAAAACAGAAATTCCTACCCTGGTGTGATGTAAGAAAATAATCTAGATCTAGAATATGCTTGGGACATAATAGATGCTCACTAAATTCTTACTAAATGAATGAATGAATGAATGAATGCCATGTGTTATGTGGAGCCAGTGGCCCAAACAGCTCCTGACATAAAGCAGGAGTCCGTAAGTGTCAGTTGAATCAAATGACATTAAATAGTTGTGAACCTACCCTCAGGAGACCCCTGGGAGAACCTAACTGGGGAGGTGGAGTTGTTCCCTTCCCAAACTAATTTTTCTGGTTTTATTTTATTTTTTCCTCATCAGATTTCCAAATCCTGAGCTGCCTGCTTTAGAAGCAATGATTCTTTGCTGGAGATTCAGTATTAAATGGTTCCTGAGCTGGCTGTGCTGAAAGCTGCTCTCCACAAATTAGACAAGGTTACACTCCCACAGAATATATACTGGTCTCTTAATAGGGTGTAATTAATCACACACCAATGAGCAGAATCACCAAAAATTGTTGCCAAAGAGCAACTTAATGCTGGATAATTATAAATCAAAGTGTTTGATGAGTCCAAGATGCTGCTAGATGGGACACTAAGGGACCAAGCTGAGGAAATTAAATATTCCATGGAAAAATAAAGATGAGAGAGTCCTCTGCACCTGGCTTCCAGACAATTGCCACCCCCTTGCCACACCCTACCCAAGGCTCACTCTCATTTGCCCTTTATAAGCTACTTTAGGATGGCATATTTCTTTATTTCCTGAAATAATGGCCTTGAAGACTGAAAAAAAATGATTAGCTGGTGAGAATGTAATTTTTCATGATATTTACTTAATTTTTATTTTTATTTTTAATTAACAAACAATTTTATACATTTATGGGATACAATGTGATGTTATATGTACATACACATTGCAGCATGATTAAGTCAAGCATATCAACATATCCATCACCTCAAATACTTATCATTTCTTTGTAGTCAGAACATTTAAAATCTACTCTTCTAGCAATTTTGAAATATATAATTCATTATTAACTACAGTCATCATGTTGTACAATAGATCACTAGAACTTATTCCTCCTGTTTAACCATCATTTTACTCTCTGCTTCTGTGAGTTTCAGACTTTCTTTAGAGCCCACATGTGAGATCGGGCACTATGCATCTTTCTGTACCTGGCTTATTTCACTTAGCATAATGTCCTCTAGGTTCACCTATATTGTCAAAAATGACAAAATTTCTTCCTTTCTTTTTTCTGTTTCGTTTTGTTTCAGAGATGGGCTTTCACTATGTTGCCCAGGCTGGACTTGAACTTATAAACTCAAGGCATTGTCCTGCTTCAGCCTCTGCTAGAATAGCTGGGACTATAGGTGCACACCACCATGCCCAGCTGAATCTGTTTTTCTCTTTCTCTTCTCTTCTCTCCTCTCCTCTTCTTTCTTTCTTTCCTTTCTTTCTTTTCTTTTCTTTTCTTTCTTCTTTCTTTTTTGTCTTTCTTTCTTTTCTTTCTCTTTCTTTCTTTCTCCCTTCCTTCCTTCCTTCTCCTGCTTCAGCTACTCCTAGAGTAGCTGGGACTATAGGTGCATGCCACCACGTCCAGCTGACTCTTTCCTTCTTTCTTTCTTACTTTCTTTCTTTCTCTCTCTTTCTTCCTTCCTTCCTTTTTTTCTTTCTTTCTTTACTTTCTTTCTTTTCCCTCCCTTCCTTCCTTCTTCTTCTCCTTCCTTCCTTCCTTCCTTCCTTCCTTCCTTCTTGTCTTGCTCTGAGGCCCAGGCTTGAATGCAGTGGCATGATCATGACTCACTGTAACCTTGAGCTTCTGGGCTCAAGTGATCTTTCTGCTTCAGCCTCCCAAGTAGCTAGGACTACAGATGCATACCACCATACCTGGCTAAATTAAAAAAAATTTTTTTTTCAAGAAACAGTGTCTCACTCTGTTGCCAAGGCTGGTCTCGAACTCCTGGCCTCAAGTGATCCTCCCACCTCAGCCTGTCAAAATGCTGGGATTACAGGTGTAAGCCACCATGCCTAGCCTCCTTCTTTTTTAAGGCTGAATAGTGTGTGTATATATACATCACATTTTATTTATTCATCCATCCATGGACATCGGGTTGATTTTATATCGTGGCAATTTTGAAGAATGCTGCAGTGAACGTGGGAGTATAAAGATCTCTTGGACATACAGATTTCATTTTCTTTGGATATATACCCAGTAGTGAGATTGCCGAATCATATGGTAGTTCTTGCTTTAATCTTTTGGAGGAAGAGAATGTAATTTTGGAGGCTGGGTTTCTATTTGGTTGTTTTGTCTTGTTACAATTTTGGTTTGGTTGTTTTGGCCTTCTGCAAAGTTCACAGCACAAGTGAAATTGTTAAATAAAAGTTTATTGGCCAGGTGTGTGGCTCACACCTGTAACCCCAGCACTTTGGGAGGCCAAGGCAGGTCAATCACTTGAGGTCAGGAGTTTGAGACCAGCCTGCGCAACATGGTGAAACCTTATCTCTACTAAAAATACAAAAATTAGCCGGGTATGGTGGCACACATCTGTAATCCCAGCTACCTGGGAGGCTGAGGCAGGAGAATTGCTTGAACCCCAGAGGGGGAGGTTGCAGTGAGCCAAGATCACACCACTGCACTCCAGCCTGGGCAACAGAGTGAGACTCCATCTCAAAAAATATATATATATTTATTATTTTTAGTAAAACAGTAAGACATATTTTGAAGGTTGTTTAGAAAATACAAATTAACAAAAAGAAGGACATATTTTAAATTGGTTGTAACTCCACTGCCCAGAGACAGTCACAGCCACTGCTCACCTATCTTTTGCATTCCATAGACTTCCTTGCCTTCTGCCTGTCTCACTCAGCTATGTGTATGATGATTTAAAGATGGCATGTTGGCCGGGCGTGGTGGCTCATGCCTGTAATCCCAGCACTTTGGGAGGCCGAGGCAGGTGGATCACCTGAGGTCTGGAGTTCGAGACCAGCCTGACCAACATGGAGAAACCCTGTCTCTACTAAAAATACAAAATGAGCTGGGCGTGGTGGCACATGCCTGTAATCCCAGCTACTAGGGAGGCTGAGGCAGAAGAATCAGTTGAACCTGGAGGTGGAGGTTGCAGTGAGCCAAGATCGCACCATTGCACTCCAGCCTCAGCAACAAGAGCAAAACTACGTCTCAAAAAAAAAAAAAAAAAAAAAAAAAAAACACTAAAAAAAAAAGATGACATATGCCACAATAAGCAAAGAGGCCAGGGACAACCTGCCAACTGCCCTGGTCTTATCTCCCATGATGCACCCTCAGTTCTCAGACCTACTCTTGCAGAAGTTGTCTTCTTCTTGCTTTAGTCTTGCAAGGATTAAATCACAGGCCTCCGGTAAGGATGTTGTGATACAGGGACAGACTTCCACCCTGGAAGACATTCTGATCCTGGGTCTGACTAAGAATTACTGTGGGCCTTTTAGCTTCCAGCAATCAAAGAATGAAAAGAACAAAATCTATTAATTGTTCATTTGATAAGTATTTACCAACTGCCTATTCTGCGCCAGTGTTCACATTATGTATTGCTGCATAACAAACCACCTCAAAACCAAATGGATTTAAACCAAAATGTATTATTACCACTCACAAAGTTGTGCTTTGGCTGGGATCAGATAGGAGATTCTCATCTAGAGTCTCAAGATCACAATCAGATAGCATCCGGGGCTGCAGTCATCCAAAGGCTCATCCAAGCGGGACACTCAAAATGGCTCCCTCATATGGCTGGTGCCTCAGTGCCTTCTGGACTTTCTCTTTTCATGTAGTGCTTTGCCCCCCAGGCCTCCCCCACTTCACCTGGGCTTCGTGCAGCATGGTGGCTTCAGTATACCTGCGCTTCTTACTTGACAACTGGCTTCTAAACGTAGAAACAGAAGCTGCCAGGCCAAAGTGTTATGACAAGTATGGGCCAGTGAAGGGTCACACCAGGAACAGGTGGAGAGTCACTTCTGCCATATTCTGTGAGTGCAACTGTCACAGGACCTACACAGATTCAAGGAGGTGGAGAAATAGACTGTACTCTTGATGGGAGAGTGGCAATTCTCTGCAGCCTGTCATGAGGGATCCACTCCCACGGCCCAAACACCTCCCAGCAGGCCCCATCTCCAACACTGGGGATCAAATTTCAACATGAGATTTGGGGAGGACAGGTATCCAAACTGGGTCAACTGGTCTCATTGTCAAGAGTCCTGAGTTCTATAGTGTTCCCGCAACACACACATTTCTGTTTTCTGTGTGACCCTGACAATTCACTTAACTTCTCTGGGACTTTAATATCTGATTTGTAAAAGGGAGGCTATCTGGCCCTTCTCATAGAAGTGTTACGACAATTAGTGAGGTTATAATAATAAAAGGACTTGGCAGAGGGTGAGAGTGAGTATTCATTTTTAAGGAGGATGTTAATTTTGAGAAATACCCAATCTGTGAGCTATTTAAATATCTAGAAGTACCAAGGAACTAAACGTGGCTCCATCTTTCCAGTGTTCATCCTGTAACCCAGTGCTATGGTTTGAATGTGGCCTTCAAAACCCATTTTAAATTTAGTTGTCATTGTGATGGTGTTAAAAGGTGGGACCTTTAAAAGGTGATTAGGTCGTGAGGGCTCTGTCCTCATGTATGGATTAAGGCCATTATCACCAGAGCTGGTTAGTTGTTGTGGGACAGGGCTCCTGATAAAAGGATGCATTTGGTCCAATTTTCCCTATCTTGTGTACGCATTTGCCCTTCCACCTTCTGCCATGAGCTAATGTAGCACAAAAGCCCTCACCAGATCCCAGCACCTTGATCTTGGACTTCCTAGCCTCTGGAAATATGTGAGAAATAAATTTCTGTTTATTATAAATTACCCAGTCTATTATATTCTGTTATTGCAACAGAAAATGGACTAAGACATACAGCAACCAGGAGGAAATCATCAAATAGCCAGAAATGGACTGATGTCATCAGCTTCCTCAGAAATACCAAAGTTAAACTGACCTGCTTTTCGAGATAGTGGTCACGAGCCTTCGGTCGACGACTCAGCTTGCTGAGATAAACAACCAGGATGTAGTTTCCAGGAATCTGGAAGGGTTTACATGCCATATAGGGAGAAGCAGGATTTAGGATGAATCACTCTCTGAAACCTGGATTCAAGGCAAAGAAAGGGACAGGGCTAGACTCCATTTGCTCTTTCTCAGAAAAGCTCTCTGCCTAATGATATAGTAACATTAGCTATTGTTAATGAATCACTACTGAACTGCTACTAGGCAGGCCCTGGGCTAAACTTTTAAAATAATTATCTCATTCAGCACTCAACAGTCTAAAGAGGTGGGTACCAATCCGAGTTCCATTTTACAGATGAGGAAATTGAGGACTAAGAGCCTACAGTTATTATGAGCTGATAGCAGGATTCAGCCCTAGGAGGTCTGGGTCCATGGTCCCTGAAAATAAACCACTAATTATCCTGTCTCCAACTACCTAAAGGCTTAAGGTGCCTCAAGACACAGGTCTTGAAGCCCTACTGTGTGCCAGGCCCTAGATTGAGTGCTGGTATTGGAGAGCCAAGAAGGACACAGTTCTCATCCTCAAGGAGGTCACAGGCTTGTGAGAAGAGAGATAGATGAACAGAGTGAATATCCCAGGTAAATGTGCTGCTGGGTATCCAGAGGGATTGCCACATGAGCAAAGTCCCATCTATCCTGGAGGCCTTGCCAGGAGCAGTCAATGAAGGCTTCCTGAGGAGGCAACCCCTGAGCCAGGTCTGATGTCTGATCCACCGCCACTTTAATACCAATATGAACAGCATATGTGCTTCATATCCACACAGACATTACTGCTGTATAAGTATGACCTTTTGGTCCATCAGTGTGACTGATCCTCCTAATTTGTTTATGAATGTAACTCCGGTCACCATTGGTAAGAATGGCTATGTGGGCTTTCTTGAACCTCAGCCCATTTATTTTATGGCTTGGGCATTCATCTCAAGTTCTGGCAGATTTGGAAGCAAAAGGCAGCCTCATATAAGAGTCCAGAGGAGGACAAAGTGCAAGTCCACACCTTCCCCTGCCCCCCATGGTGTGAGCAAAGAGCCCTTCCTTCCCTTCACACTCCCTTGACACCGGCCTCTGTTACCACCTTCATTCTCCCTGTTTAACCCCACACTTGTTGCTTCTGTGGAGAAGGGTCATGTCACATTTGTGTTCTGTTGGAAAACATGAGGCTTGAATCTGAAAAAATTAAAACATGTGTTCCATTTTCAGTTGCTTTTCTGGGAGTCCTCAGGTGGAGGAATCCATGTGCCTCATCCACCCATCTGAACATTCTTTCTTTTTTTCTCCTCATAGAGGTAGGAAAAATGAAAAGCCTGGAATTCCTGCCCCACTGCAAGTAAGATCCAGAAAAGAGCACAGAGAGGATGGTGGGAGCACCCGGAGGGGCTGGCCTCCTTGCTTCCTGAGCAGCACAGCTTTTTGGATATGCAGATCCCCTTTAAGGTGTGCACTAGAACATAAGGCCTGGTACGGAATTCCACAAAGGGTGAGACTAAGGCACCAGGCTGGATGTGCGGGTCGGGGAAAGGTTGGCTTCGAGGACATATTTGATATATGATGGTGAAAACTGCATTTGTCCCTACCAGAGATATGGATGGCTGGATGAAGGCCTAGGAGCTAAAGCTCTGTCTTAAGATTGGGAGAAATAAAAGAAGACTAGAGAGAAAGAAAGAACAAATGGGTGGGGCACAGTGGCTCATGCCTATAATCCCAGCACTTCGGAAGGCAGATTGCTTGAGACATGCAGATTGCTTGAATCCAGGAGTTCGAGACCAGCCTGGGCAGCATGGTGAAACCCAGTCTCTACAAAAAATAAAGTAACTAGCTGGGTGTGGTGCACCCTTGTGGTCCCAGCTGCTCAGGAGGCTGTGGCAGGAGGATCGCCTGAGCCTGGGAGGTCGAGGCTACAGTGAGCTGTGATCATGCCACTGCACTCCAGCCTGGGTGACAGAGTGAGACCCTGTCTCAAAAATAAATAAATAATGAATGAACAGACAGAGCAAGAGAGAGAGGGAGGACACATAAGAACCAGGGTTTCTAAAATCCGCTTCTGTCAGAAATTCCTGCCAGCACTTAGTAAAGGTCTAACACCCACATTTCATTAAAAATTAAACATTTGTTATTAGGAGTAGAACTCTGATGTGCTTTTGATGATGTCATAAGTAAAAGAATCTGAGTTTTGGTCCGGGCGCAGTGGCTCATGCCTGTAATCTCAGCACTTTGGGAGGCCAAGGCGAGCAGATCACGAGGTCAAGAGATCAAGACCATCCTGGCCAACATGGTGAAACCTGGTCTCTACTAAAAATACAAAAATTAACTGGGCATGGTGTCACGCACCTGTAGTCCCAGCTATTTGGGAGGCTGAGGCAGGACAATGGCTTGAACCCTGGAGGTGGAAGTTGCAGTGAGCCAAGATTGTGCCACTGCACTCCAGCCTGGCAACAGAGTGAGACTCAGTCTAAAAAAAAAAAAGAAAAGAAAAAACAGAATCTGAGTTTTGGAGAACAGCAGAAGAAATTTTAAAACTTAATATTGCTAATTTTGAACTGAATGACCCAGAATAAGTTCAATTTCCTCACGAATAAAAGTGGATATCATAATACCCAGATAGAAAGGTGAAAATGCCAGACACCATCGGCTCCATGCAGGGGCCTCTGAGAGGGCACTGGTGGCCTTCCCTTCCCTATGGCCTCCGAAACCCTGATGTTCTGGCCTGACTGCTCCCTGAAGGTCGTGACCCTAGGAGAGGGATCTCCCAGGAAGACATTTCTTCCCTGCTGAAGGGGTTGCAGGAAGGTGGGCCTGAGATGAGAAGGGCAGAGGTCCCAGCAGCACTGAAAGAGGTTAGGGTATGCTGGGAAAACTAGCCATAGGCAGTGGCCCTCGGGGCTTCCAGCCCTGGCCAGGCATTTTGCTGATCATTAGTGGTCCACGGGATTTCTGGATTTCATACATGTTAATTATTCTTCTTCTCCTCTTATTCCCAGTGTTTCAGCTCTGGGATTCTCTGAAAACAATGTGCTTCTCCATTCCTTTATATTCTACATTCCAGGTTTGGAATTCAGGTCTCCAGTCATTGTTTCTGGTTTTGATGTTGATGGCTCCTACATTCTTTCTTCGATAGCTGGCCCCGTCTCTTGGGCTATGTGGACCTAGGCTGGACTCATTCCCTTGAGCAGGCATTTGGCTCATATTCAAGTTCTCAAAACTGAGCCCAGTTTGCTGTAGGAGCTGTATGAACAGGTGTGTGTGTGTGTGTGTGTGGCTGTGCACGTGTGTGCCCACACATGTGTGTTGCTGTGCACGTGTGTGCACACTGGTGTGTGTGTGTTCCCCTCCAGTGTGGCACTTTCTGTCAGCTCTTTCATTCTCTTCATAGCCTCTCTGTTAATACATTCATTCCCAATCCTTTGAAACATTTCACCTTTAAACCCACAAGAATGTTAAGATTCTATCTAGGCTTCAGGAATTATATATTTCAAAAGTCACTTCAGTCGCATGACTATTAACCTAGAAACATTAACATTTTTGAATCTTTCAAGTTGTTCTATGAGCGAATTCAAAGGTGTCCTTTTCTTTTCTTTCTTTGTTTAGTAAGTTAACTAATCATTCAGGCATTGATCTTATTTTTGATGTTAAGAAAACCCACAGTACTCACTTGCACCATATAGGTTTCTGACATCTCTCAGAATGACTTGTAATCAGGAAAAAAAAAGTGATGTTTTCCAAGTAAAGAAGATAATTCTCCAGGAATGGAGTTAAGAGAGATTACATGTAAGTATTGCCTAGGAATGCGTTTAATACAGTAACTTCTTAATGTGATGAAACAGTGTAAATACATTTTATTTGCAATGTCCTTGAAACAGCTTATCAAGGCACTCTGCTATGGAATGAATTACTTCTCTCCTGGTTAAGAGAACCAAGTGCTCCAAAGAGAACTTAACATCATTTTAAGGAATATACCTCCAAAAGAAAGGGAAAGAGAAGCTAAACCTTACTAAAACATTGAAAACCTAGTGTGCTTAAATGAAATGGTTCAATATGTTTTATCCAGATGAGGATATGCAATACAAAAATTTAATATATGGAAAAATTGATATATGGATATATATTGGAAAAAATTGGATATATGAAATATAGTTGTTGCATTCTAACTTCTTAGGAGCCCTTTGATATCTCATGGATATCTAATCTTTTATTTCAGCTATTCAGGTATGTGTAATTTTGTAATAAATTTTATTAACATATTTTATAAATGGAAAAGCACATTTTAATGTTGAAGCAGAGACTCCTTTTAAAAATAACTTTTTCTCACTCCTGTAATCCCAGCACTTTGGGAGGCCGAGGCAGGCAGATCACGAGGTCAGGAGATCGAGACCATCCTGGCTAACATGGTGAAACCCTGTCTTTACTAAGAATACAAAAAAATTAGCCGGGCACAGTGGTGGGCACCTGTAGTCCCAGCTACTCGGGAGGCTGAGGCAGGAGAATGGTGTGAACCCAGGAGGTGGAGCTTGCAGTGAGCGGAGATCGCGCCACTGCGCTCCAGCCTGGGCGACAAAGTGAGACTCCATCTCAAAAAAATAAATAAATAAAAAATAACTTTTTCTGGCTGGGCATGGTAGCTCATGCCTATAATCCCAGCACTTTGGGAGGCCAAGGCAGGAGGATTGCTTGAAGCCAGAAGTTTGAGACTGACCTGGGCAACAAAGTGAGACCCTATCTCTACAAAAAATTTAAAAATAGCCAGGTGTGGTGGCACCACCTGCAGTCCCAGCTACCCAGGAGGCTGAGGTGGGAGGATTGCTTGAGCCCAGGAGTTTGGAGGCTGCCATGAGCTATGATTATACCACTGCACTCCAGCCTGGGCAACAGAGCCAGACTCCATCTTTAAAATAATAATTATAATAATTATTATTATTATTATTTTTCTGTAAAAAGCTACACATAAATTTATTCAGGAGAATATAAAAGGCACCCATAATCACAGTATCAGGAGAACCATTATTAACATTTTGGTGTCCTCCTTCCAGTTATTTTTTATGCATAAATTTTTTAAATTAGGAGATCATGACATGTACGCAGTTTTATATCCTGGTTTCTTGTTATTCTTTTGTTTCTGCTTACCACATGGTATGAAGGTTTTTCCATGTCATTACATTCTTTTAAAGTGTTGTATCATTGGCTACGTAGTTTTCCATTGTATGAATGTACCTGCTATGAATAACTTGGGTTCTTCCTGATTTTTTATTTGTTTGGTTGTTTGTTTGTTATAACGTTGGTGTGCATAGACTTTTGTGCATATCTGTCAGTAGTTCTCTGCAATAAAATTTATGAACATAGCCTTTTTAAAGCTGAGGTCAAATTACCCTCCAGAAAACCTGCACTAATTAATACTCACTCCAGAAATGCATAAGAATAGTGGGGAAGTTCAGCACGCAGCTCTGGGTTTAATCTTGGCTCTGCCTCCTCCAGTGGTGGTGACCTGGGACAAATTACAAAAATTTTCTCTTTTTTTAATTTTTTTTTAAAGTTTTTAAAGGCTAGTCTAGTGAAGCAGTGGGAATGGAGAAGGAACAAAGAGATATGTAACTGGTTGTGATCTATTGGTTGTAAACACCACTGCACTTGGACCAGCCTCATTACAGAAATTTTCTGTGCCTCAGATTCCATCTGAAAAATAGGGTAAATAAAGGTATCTATGCTAGGTGATTGTTTTGAAAATGAAATGAGATAAAGTGCATAGCCTGTCAACGGCACATTGTAGGTGCTCAATAAAAGATAGCTATCATCAGCATCATCATGATCATCATCATCATCATTACCAGGAAAATCTTACCACCTGATTTTTCTACTTATTGATTTAATGCATTTGACAAATATTTATTGAGTGTCCTCTGTATGCCAAGCCCTGTTCTCTCCATCTGTGGTACATCAGTGAACAAAACAGACGAAGATTCTGGCCCTCATGGAACTCACATTCCAGTGTGGGGAGACAGGAGACAAACAATAGAGTATGAGCATCAAAATCAAGTAATTGAGCTGGGCATGGTGGTTCATGCCTGCGATCCTAGTGCTTTGGGAGGCCAAGGCAGGAGGATCACTTGAGACCAGGAGTTCAAGGTTGCAGTGAGCTATGATGGAGCATAGCCTGGGTGACAGAGCAAGAGCTCATCTCAAAACACACACACAGACACACACACACACACGGTTATGGTGACACCAGAAGGGATGGAAGTAGTGAAGGTGGCCAAAAGTAGTTGGACACTGGATATGTTTTGAAGGTAGCACCAACAGGATTTCTACAGAGCCAGAATTGGATGTGGGCTGTGAGAAGAATAGGAGTCCAGGATTCACTACATGGCTTTTGATGTGACCACCTTGGGGACAGAGTTGCCTTTAACTGAAATGGGAGATCAGGAGTTGAGCTTGTCTATTAGACATCCAAGTGGAGATATTAATAGATGTACTTCTGGAGTGTGGGAGAAAGGCCTGGAATTTTGAAATAAATTCAGGAGTTATTGTCGTCAGCATGGTGTTTTAAAGCTATATACCCTACTTCATTCAGGTTGCTGTTACAAAATATCTGATAATATGACTAAACAAGAGAAATTTATTTCTCACAGTTCTGGAAGCTGGGAAGTCCAAGATCAAGGTGCCAGCAGATTCAGGGTCTGGTGAGAACCCACTTTCTTCATGGACAGATGTCTTCTTGCTGTGTCCTCACATGGCAGAAGGGGCCAGACAGCATTCTGGGGCCTCTTTTTAAAGGGCACTGATCCCATTAGTGAGAGCTTTGGTCTTATGATGCCCCACGTAATACCATTGAATTGATTATTACTATTATTTTTTTTGAGATGGAGTCTCACTCTGTCACCTAGGCTGGAGTGCAGTGGTGCAATCTTGGCTCACTGCAACCTCCGCCTCCTGGGTTCAAGCGATTCTCCAACCTCAGCCTCCTGAGTAGCTGGGATTACAGGCACACACCATCACACCCAGCTAATTTTTATATTTTTAGTAGAGATGGGGTTTCACCATGTTGGTCAGGCTGGTCTCGAACTTCTGACCTTGTGATCCACCTGCCTCAGCTTCCCGAAGTGCTGGGATTACAGGTGTGAGCCACTGCGCCCAGCCGATGATCACATTTTTAACATTTAAATTTGAGGGGGATAGAAACATTCAGAATATACCATGAGACTAAATAAAGTCTCCAATAAAATGTATTTAGATCAAGCGAAGAAAAGTTCTGATGTTTATACTCTCAGATACTCCAGCTACGTTGTGTGGGCCAGGTGCAGTGGTTCACACCTGTAATCTCAGTACTTTGGGAGCACGAAGTAGGAGGATCACTTGAAGCCAAGAGTTCAAGGCCAGTCTGGGTAACAAAACGAGACTCCCTCTCTACAAAAAAATAAAAAACTTAGCTGGGAGTTGGTGTGCTCCTGTAGTCCCAGTTACTAGGGAGGCTGAGGCGGGAGGATTGCTTGAATCTAGGAGTTCCAAGCTGCAGTGAGCTATGACTGCACTACTGCACTCCACCCTGGGTGACAAAGTTTGTTTTACAGTTTGTTCTATAAAAACAAAATATAAAATAAGGTTGGAGGGGAAGGAAGAAACAGCAAAGGAGACTGAGAAGAAGCAAGCACTAATGTAGGCAGAAAATTAGAAGGGTCTGGTGTCCTGGAAACCAAGTGAAACAGAAAGAAGATCAGGAAGGGTTTTTTTGTCTTTTCGATAGTTTGCTGAGAATGATGGTTTTTCCAGCTTCATCCATGTCCCTACAGAGGACATGAATTCATCCTTTTTTATGGCTGCATAGCATTCCATGGTGTATATGTGCCACATTTTCTTAATCCAGTCTATCATTGTTGGACATTTGGGTTGGTTCCAAGTCTTTGCTATTGTGAATAGTGCCACAATAAACATACGTGTGCATGTGTCTTTATAGCAGCATGATTTATATTCCTTTGGGTATATACTCAGTAATGGGATGGCTGGGTCAAATGGTATTTCTAGTTCTAGATCCCTGAGGAATTGCTACACTGACTTCCACAATGGTTGAACTAGTTTATAGTCCCACCAACAGTGTAAAAGTGTTCCTATTTCTCCACATCCTCTCCAGCACCTGTTGTTTCCTGACTTTTTAATGATCGTCATTCTAACTGGTGTGAGATGGTATCTCATTGTGGTTTTGATTTGCATTTCTCTGATGGCCAGTGATGATAAGGATTTTTTCATGTGTCTTTTGGCTGCATAAATGTCTTGTTTTGAGAAGTGTCTGTTCACATCCTTTGCCCACTTTTTGATGGGTTTGTTTTTTTCTTGTAAATTTGTATGAGTTCATTGTAGATTCTGGATATTAGCCCTTTGGACAAAAAACCAAACACCGCATGTTCTCACTCATAGGTGGGAATTGAACAATGAGAACACATGGACACAGGAAGGGGAACATCACACACCAGGGCCTGTTGTGGGGTGGGGGGAGGGGGGAGGGATAACATTTGGGATATACCTAATGTTAAATGACGAGTTACTGGATGCAGCACACCAACATGGCACATGTATACATATGTAACTAACTTGCACGTAGTGCACATGTATCCTAAAACTTAAAGTATAATAAAAAAAAAGAAGGGAGTGACCCAAAGTATCAAATGCTACTAAGGGATCAAGTTAAAAGGAGGGTTGAGAACTGATGGGTGGATCCAGCAGCCTCAGCCAAGGAGGGCAGATTTGATGGAATGGGTAGAACTAAAAACTGGGTAAGAGCGGGTTTAAGAGAAAGTGAGGGGACGAAGCTTAGAGACAGTGAGTACAGACACATCTGGAAAGCTTTTCACTCTCAAACAAGTATGACAGTAGCTAGCTGGGGAAGTATTCATCAAAGGAAAGTGCAGTGTGTGCCCATGCCTGCGTGCCTGTGCATGTTGAAGAACAGGAGAAACAACAGCATGTATGTCTGCAGATGGGAATGATCCTGAAGAAGAAGAGGAAACGTTCCAGTGTAGGAGAAAGAAGAACTGTTGGAACAATGTCTTGGGTAGGCAAGAGGGAAAGGGGTCTAGTGCAAAGTGGAAGGATTGGTTTCAGATAAGAACACAGGAAATTCATCAATATGAAGATGTAGCTTCAGATGCTGATAAGTGGACAGATGTGGTAAAGGCAGTCTGTGAACATTCTCTTTATTGGCAGATTTTCTTGTGTACTTACTGGGTGCTCAGGACTAGGATGCCCATTAGGTCATTACAACAGGTTCTCCACATCTTTGGCATGCCTTTGCCTCTCTAGGACAGTAATAACTCAGGACTGTTTGCAGGACTTACTAGATTTCATGTAACAGGGAAATGGTGACCCATAGAAGGCTGAAGGGATAAGCGGCTTTTCCCAGACCTCCTTGAATATGTGGGCCTTTCCTGGGGTCAAGAATTTGAAGCAGTTACTCTATCATCCATTACTAAGCATAGGTAGAATCTTGTGCTAAAAATAAGTATGCTAAAAATAGAAAGTCCAGTACTTACCTGAGTTTTGTCAACTAAACTGCCAATGCCTACATCTACATATTTGGAAACGTTTGTACAAACACTCAGATATTTAGAAACACCAGAAACCTTGGCATCATTTGCCATTTTTTCAGCTTGATAGCACTTATCTAGATATTTTGGTTTTGTGTGGACATAGCCAGGAAGCGGGAATGATCCATTTGAAACAAAACCTCTGTCCACAAAGATCTATCTCTGTCGTCATACAGACACTAAAAGCAAACAACGCAGTAATCACTGAACCATGAGAAATAAAAATGATTATTTTACCTTGATCTTGCCCATGAAATATTCCCCTGTATTTATAGCTAAACTCTCACCAAATATTTATTTTGTGCTTTAATTCTCATTCCAAGTGATTAAACTATTCTGGTTTCTTCTGTTGAAGTAATTACAGGTTTTTCTTTCATCTTCTTTTTCATTTTTGATGAAACCTTAAACCTATTAAAACCCATCTACAATGTGGCTGTCATATACTCTTCAGGGTTCTCATGCAGCCTCACGGTGAAGTCAGCTTCATGTTCAATGCCTTTGGATTATGTTACTGCAATTCATTATGAGTTGTTGGATAAGATGCTGCAGCATAACTCCCTGGAAATTAAACCCAAGGCACCATTCAGCTTTTCTAAAACCCTGTGATTCTTTTTTTTTCTTTGAGATGGAGTCTTGCTCTGTTGCCCAGGCTGGAGTGCAGTGGCGTGATCTTGGCTCACTGCAAGCGCCGCCTCCCCGGCTCATGCCATTCTCCTGCCTCAGCCTCCCAAGTAGCTGGGACTACAGGTGCCCGCCACCACGCCTGGCTAATTTTTTGTATTTTTAGTAGAGACGGGGTTTCACCGTGTTAGCCAGGATGGTCTCGGTCTCCTGACCTCGTGATCTGCCCTCCTGGGCCTCCCAAAGTGCTGGGATTACAGGCCTGTGATTCTTTTGTAGCTAATTAGGTATTACATTAAGCTTCATCCATGCAAGGTACCATGACAGAGGACAGGAAAATCTTTTATTCATTCTTCTTTATGCCCTTAAGAGCACTTTGCAATCTGTCGCCCCATGTTCACACGTACTTATTATGTGAAGAATGCCATTCAACTCAAGGAAAAGCAAAATTTTGGGTAACAAGTTCCCAAATTTTTGACACTGATTTGTCCCTCTGGTGCAGTAATAACTGAAGGATATTTAGATGGCTTTCTATGCATGGTCAGCTTTCATGTAAAAAGAAATGTTGAGAGGCAGCTAGTCAATCTGCCAGCCTTTTTTATTCCTTCCTTCATAGATCCCTCTAGTTTTCATTAAACGATGCGAGTTTTGAGAGTTAAAAACCAGTAAGGAGACTCCTTGCTGTAACTACAACTTTGAATCCCAAAAATGTTGTTTATCATTATTTTTAAAATCACACATGTATAAAAAGAAGAAAATTAAAAGTGTAATTGTCAGTATGCATTACTCATATTAGGTAGGGTAACATTAGCTGCTATAACAACCCCCAAATTTCCATGACATAGCACAACAGTCTATTTCTTGCTCATGCAATAGTTCAGGTAACAGTTTATTTCTTGCTCATGTAACAGTTCAGGTGGGTAACTAAACTGAACAGTTCAGTTCTGTAATTGAACAGTTGAGTTCAGACAGTGGCTGTTCCTCCACATTGTCATTTAGGAACCTAGGATCTTTTCAAGTTGAGGGTCTAATAGCTTCTGTTTCCTTGGAATCCTCTGCACCCAGCTAATAGAGGGTGGAGGGGAGCATAAAAAAGCCCCACCCCGGAAGTAATACATCACTTTTGCTCACATTGCATTGGTGAGAATTAGCCATCTGTTGTGATCTGAATGCAAAGGAGGCTCGGAAATGTAGTCCCTGATTGGACATCTGTGTCCAAGTGATAACTCCAAACTAAGGAAGAGGGAAACATGAGTTTCAGCCAGCCATCTCTGCCATGCTTGAGTTATGTCAGTACATTAAAAATACATATTCTATAGTCCCTCCTACTGTTAACATTTTGGAATATAGCTAATAAATGGCATCATACTGTACATGTTGTTTTATTAACTGAATTTTATTCATAAACAGTATATTGAATAACATATGTCACATATATTTTTGATGTACATCATTTGTGTGAACAGTGTGGCTGCAAATAGTAGCTGGGGCATTTCTCCAGTGTGTGTCTTTGCTAGACACTATCAAAGACAAGGAACAGCATGGGCTGGCAGAGTGTAATGGCGTGAGTCAGGCTTTGGGCTGAAGCAAATCTGGGCTCAAGTCCCAGCCCTTAACATTTGCTAGCTTGTAAAGATGTAGCAGTTCTTTCCTTAACCTATGAAATGAAGACACGAATTTTAGTTCTTTAGTTCTTCTTTTCTGTAAAATGGGGATAGTAGCTTATTTAAATGAAGTTGCTGTGAGGCTAAGTAAAATAATTTATGTAAGGAACTCAAATACTACCAAGATGAATGATACTTTATTTTTTTAAATGTTGTAAGTGACTTTTATTTTAAAAAAAACTTACAGTGTTGGCATTGTGGCCTAGGTAGACAAAATGTAAAGTGAATTATAGCTTGCATAAAGGTAACCTAGGGACATTGTTTTGGTTTTTGGTTTTTTTTAGGGACAAGGTCTCATTATATTACCCAGGCTGGACTTGAACTCCTGGGCTCAAGAGATCCTCCTCACTCAGCCTTCCAAGTAGCTTGGACTATAGGCATATCCCACTGTGCCCCAATCTGGGGAACTTGATGCTGATTCAGTAGGTTTCAGATTGGGCCCAGGAATCTGAATTCTTAGCAATTCTCCAGGGTAATTCTGTTGCATATTATCCTAGGGACCACAACTAAGAAACCCTGTTCTATAGCTTCTATTTAGACAGCCAAATAGAGGCCAACAGATTGAGAAAAGCAAGAGAGCAAATCAAGAGAGATTAATAAATGATCCCCCAGATTCATAAGGAAGAAAGAGATAAAAGGAACATCTAATGCAGTGTTTCAAGAGGCATGTCAGGTGTGAGAAATTCTCATCATATGCGATCATTCCAAGCATTGAAGAAATTCTGCATTGCTGTCTCCTGTCCACTAAATGTCAGTAGTGTCTCCACAATTATTGTCAAAATGAAAAACGTCCCATATTTTTCCAAATATCTTATGGGAATAGAACTACCCATGATTGAGAATCACTGATCTAGCCCCAAAGCTTCACCTTTTCTGATAAGGAAGGTAAGGCCCAGAGAGGTGGAGTGACTTGCTTATGGGCACATGCCACTTGGTGGTGGGGCTGGGAGCAGAATCCAAGTATTCAGCTCCAAGTTGAGGGCTTGTTTCCACCATATGGTCATATCAGCTTAGAATATTTTTTACTGCAAGTAGTAGAGAATCCAATTCAATATCACTTACCTGGAAATTGATCGATTTACCTCACTGAAAGTCCTGAAGTAGAACCTGCTTCAAAAGTATTAAATCCAGTGCCTATGACTCCATGTGCTTGTGACTTGACTGGCTTTGCTGTCCTCTGTGTCAGCATCATCTTCAAGCATGTGCTGATGGTTACAGCAGTGTCGGGCCTTGGATCTGAACAGCAATAGCCAAGCAAAGGGAGAAAGGGTCGCTTTCAGAAACTTTCCAAGGAAGTGAGAAGTAACTTTCCTAGAAGGTCCAGAAAACTGCTTCTTGAGTCTAAGTAGCCCACCTTGGGTCATGTAGCCATTCATGTACCAAATTCTTGCCAGAAATGTGAGATAACACTTAGATCATCCCAAGAGCTGGGAAGAGGTGAATAACGTAGTTTGGACACTTGTCCCTGCCCAGATCTCACGTTGAATTGTAATCCCCAATGCTGGAGGTGGGAGGCCTGGTGGGAGGTGTTTGGGTCATGGGGGCAGATCCCTCATGGCTTGGTGCTGTCTTCACAATAGTGAGTCTCACGAGATCTGGTCATTAAAAGTGTGTGGCGGCCAGGCGTGGTGGCTCACACCTGTAATTCCAGCACTTTGGGAGGCCAAGGTGGGCGGATCACCTGAGGTCAGGAGTTCGAGACCAGCCTGGCTAACATGGTGAAACCTTGTGTCTACTAAAAATACAAAAAGTTAGCTCGGGATGTTGTGGCAGGAGAATCACTTGAACCCAGGAGGCAGAGGTTGCAGTGAGCCGAGATCGCACCATTGCACTCCAGTTTGGGCAACAAGAGCGAAACTCCATCTCAAAAAAACAAAAAAAAATGTGTGGCACCTCTGCCCTCACTCTCTCTTGACCTGTTCTAGCCATGTGTTGTGCCTGCTCCCACTTCACCCTCTGCCATAAGTAAAAGCATTCTGAGGTCTCCCCCAGAAGCAGATGTCAGTGCTATGCTACCTGTACAGCCTCTGCACGTTAACCTCTACCTCTTTTCTTATAAATTATCCAGTCTCAGATATTTCTTTATAGCAATGCAAGTACAGACTAACACAGTCAGCTTTCCCTGCACTGTGTTGACAGGGGTGGGCGAATATCTGAAAAATATCAAGTTTCTATCAGAAGAATGGACGCTCCTGCTGTTGGTTAGGCCCCCATCAGTGTTAACAATAATCATCTTGCATACTTTGCCACTTATACTCTTTTTTTTTCTTTTTTTTTTTTTTGAAACGGAGTTTCACTCTTTTTGCCCAGGCTGGAGTGCAATGGGGCAATCTCGGCTTATCGCAACCTCTGCCTCCCAGGTTCAAGCAATTCTCCTGCCTCAGCCTCCTGAGTAGCTGAGATTACAAGCATGCACCACCATGCCTGGCTAATTTTTTGTATTTTTAGTAGAGACGGGGTTTCTCCATGTTGGTTAGGCTGCATTTATACTCTTAAATAGTTCTCCAGTTATTCAGTCTGCAACTATGATGCCACATTCTTTGGGGTTTCCAAGGACTAGACAATATACATAACAAACAAACAGAAATGAAGTGTGCTTTTTTGTCATATCAAAAAATATATGGTTGCATACCTGATATATATAATTTAGAGCTAGATTTGGCTGCATATAACAGAAGACCCAAGAAACAGTGGTTTAAAAGACAAAAATTTCTTTTCTTATACATGTAAAAAGGCCATAGGAAAACAGGCCCAGCTGATAGGGTGACTCCACAATTATTAAGGATTCAGAATTCTTGTGTTTTGTTCTTCCACCATCCTCAAAATTAGGCTCTTTACTCTGTGGTCCAAGTTTGCTGCTCAGCTGCAAACACTATGCCTACATTTCAACCAACAGAAAGATGGGAAGACCTAAAGAAGGGTGGATACGCCTTTGAAAGACATTTCCTGGAAGGACCACATACAACTTCCACGTAGATCCCATTGCTGAAACTTACTCACGTGCCTACACCTAGCTGTAAGGGAAGCTAGAAAATGTAATCCTTATTCTGCATCACTGATACAACCTAAACACTGGGAATTTTATTAGTAAGGAAGAAAGGGGAAAAGGATATTGGGGGTAGTTAGGAAACAATGCCACAATGAAATACAAGTTCTGAAAATCTCCATGACCTCTGATAACATATGTTTCAAGAATTACTGAACAGCCTGGCGTGGTGGCTCATGCCTGTAATCCTAGCACTTTGGGAGAGCAAGGTGGGAGGATTGCTTGAGCGCAGGAAGTTGAGGCTGCAGTGACCTGTGATCTTACCATTGCACTCCAGCCTAGGGAACAAAGCAAGACCCTATCTCAATAACAGTAACAACAAGAAGATTTTTTCAACAATACTCAATGCATAGTATATGGAGTTCTTGAGCCTCACTGTAAAGTCCAGCACAAGTGAAAGATGAAAAGTGCCAACCAAGGAGAAGCCAATCTATGCTCAGCTCCTTAAAAGTGAACCTGGGGCTCACATTGCTGAATTAAACATTAAGCATATTTAAGGAAAAAAATCAAGAAATCAGGTCATTAAAAGGTAATTATAGTCATTGATTGTATTTTGGAAGAACAGTAAAGAAATCCAATTAATATCCCACAGCAATAATTCCCCATCATCTCAGCAGGGCTCCTATTGCTTGCATTCTAACACTGCCTTAGAACCTGGTGGTCCTATTCTAAGTCCTGATGCTCCTCCCTTTCTCAGAAGCCTTATTTTCTCTTTCCTACCTTCTTTTTTACTCTGTCATTCATATCCATTCTCTCGTTCTCTCTTTCTTCTCTCTCTCTCTCTCTTTCTCTCTCTCTCCCTTTCTCTCTCTCTCCCTTTCTCTCTCTCTCCCTTTCTCTCTCCTTCTCTGTTTCTGAGATGGGTCCTACCATGTTGCCCAGGCTGGACTTAAACTCCTGGGCTCAAGGGATCCTCCTGCTTCAGTCTCCTAAGTAGCTAGGTCTTGGCCTGGGCATCATTCTCTCTACTTTGGATCCCAAATTCCCAAAAATCAGCAAGCCAAGACAGGACTTGGAGTTGGGAACGGGGAGAAGGTGGCCAGACAAAGGCAAGACAAGGGCAGGAGAAGGAAACAGGGAATGGGTGGGAACAATCCCATTCTGTGAAATTCTGTCTGTGACAATTTCTCCTGAGTCATATGGTAATTAGGGACATTTGTCCATACAGAAACCCCCAGTCTTCTCCCAGAGGAGATCGCCACAGTCCTCTCTGAATTAATGAAGATGCTGCGCAGAGGCACTCTCCTAGGGCATGGGTACTTTCTCTGCACTGAGATGAGGATCTTTGCCCAGAGAGTAATTATGGGACAGCTGGAAGCCACTAGAGATGATGCTAACCACCTATGAATATCTATCTGCTCTTCAGGAATAAGTCAAGAATAAATTTTTATAACAAATTAATTCCAAAAAATGAAAACAAAGGTAGGAACTTAGTGTATTGGCAACACACAGACACACACACACACACACGCACAATCAAACAAGTGACCTCTAGTCAAGATTACAGATTAAAAAAAAAAAACAGAATCTTGATTCTACTTGAAACAAATAGAAAATTATGAATTACCAAATTACATGAAAAACAAGATCTGAAGAGAACACTTTGTCAGCCAGGGTTCCTTTGCTCAAGCAACCGAAAATGATTTTGGCTTACTTTACAAAATCAGTTACAAAACCTGAAATTTCAGTTACAAAAACTGAAAAAAGCCACAGGGCAAGGAAAGAGTTACCAGCCAATCTCACTTATGCATATATATATATGCAAATAGCCAAAATACAGTTACCCCAATACGTGGGGATTGGTTCCAGGACCTCCTGCATATACTCAAATTCTTGCATACTCAGGTCCAGCAGTGGGCTCTGCTGAACTCACATATAAGAAAAGGTTCTCCATATACACAGGTTACACATCCCACAAATAATGTATTTCCTTTTTTGTTTGTTTTTGTTTTTGAGACCAAGTCTCACTCTGTGCAGGCTGGAGTGCAGTGGCACAATCTCAGCTCACTGCAACCTCCGTCTCCTGGGTTCAAGCAATTATCCTATCTGAGCCTCCTGAGTAGCTGGGATTACAGGCGCCTGCCACCACACCCAGCTAATTTTTGCATTTTTAATAGAGACAGATTTCACCACGTTGGCCAGGCTGGTCTCGAACTCCTGACCTCAAGTGATCCACCTACCTTGGCCTCCTAAAGTGCTGGGATTACAGGTGTGAGCCACTGCGCCCAGCCAAATAATGTATTTTCAATACAAGTTTGGTTGAAAAAACTGTACCCAGGTAGTTCAAACTCATTTTATTCAAGGGTCACCTATAAAAGATTTAGCTCATTGAATTTGGCAATGAATTTTTTAAAACTCTAAAGACAAAATGATGCTATAACTGGAGAGGATATCATATCACTAGACATTGCAGTCCCTAGACACTTGATGCTATTTCTTGGACCATTGCCACATATAGAAAAACAAAACAAAACTCTATACTTCCTTGATTCTTTGCTAATTTGCTCTAGGTTTAAAATACTAGGCAAGAGGCCCTCCTTCGCTGAACACATAGCATTTTCCCAGATCCTAGATGTTAGTAGGTAGAGGAACGCATATGTTTGATCATTTCAGCTATTATAATGGAAGACAGGCACTGCCTTTGGCCAAGACTAATACAACAGAAAATTCTTCAAACAGGAAGGTAGTTTAGATGTTAGACAGCAAAAAATAAATAAACAAACAAAAATCCATCAGAACCAATAAATATTAAAGACATTTAAAAAATCTCAGCTGGTGGGTATAGAAGCAACATATTTCAACATAATAAAAGCCATACATGACAGACTCACAGCTAGTATCATGCTGAATGGGGAAAATCTGAAAGTCTTTCCTCTAAGATCTGGAACACAACAAGGATGCCCACTTTCACCACTGTTATTCAACATAATACTGAAATTTCTAGCTAGAACAATCAGACAAGAGAAAAAAACTGACATTAAGGGAGGTTCCAAGATGGCCAAATAGGAGCACCTCCAGTCTGCAGCTCCCAGCGTGAGCGACGCAGAAGATGGGTGATTTCTGCATTTCCAACTGAGGTAGGGGGTTCATCTCACTGGGGCTTGTCGGACAGTGGGTGCAGCCTACTGAGTGTGAGCTGAAGCAGGGTGGGGCATCACCTCACCTGGGAAGCCCAAGGGGTCGGGGAATTCCCTTTCCTAGCCAAGGGAAGCCATGACAGATGGTACCTGGAAAATAGGGACACTCCTACCCTAATACTGCACTTTTCCAATGGTCTTAGCAAACAGCACACCAGGAGATTACATCCTGTGCCTGGCTTGGAGGGTCCCAGGCCCATGGAGCCTCGCTCGCTGCTAGCACAGCAGTCTGAGATCGAACTGCAAGGTGGCAGTGAGGCTGGGGGAGGGGCGTCCACCATTGCTGTGGCTTGAGTAGGTAAACAAAGTGGCCGGGAAGCTCAAACTGGGTGGAGCCCACCACAGCTCAAGGAGGCGTGCCTGCCTCTGTAGACTCCACCTCTGGGGGCAGGGCATAGCTGAACAAAAGGCAGCAAAAACTTCTGCAGACTTAAACATCCCTGTCTGACAGCTTTGAAGAGAGAAGTAGTTCTCCCAGCATGGAGTTTGAGATCTGAGAACGGACAGACTACCTCCTCAAGTGGGTCCCTGACCCCCGAGTAGCCTAACTGGGAGACACCTCCCAGTAGGGGCCGACTGACACCTCATACAGCTGGGTGCCCCTTTGAGATGAAGCTTCCAGAGGAAGGATCAGGCAGCAACATTTGCCGTTCTGCAATATTTGCTGTTCTGCAGCCTCTGCTGGTGATGCCCAGGCAAACAGGGTCTGGAATGGACCTCCAGCAAACTCCAACAGACCTGCAGCTGAGGGTCCTGACTGTTAGAAGGAAAACTAACAAACAGAAAGGACATCCACACCAAAACCCCAGCTGTACGTCACCATCATCAAAGCCCAAACTTAGATAAAACCACAAAGATGGGGAGAAACCAGAGCAGAAAAGCTGAAAATTCTAAAAATCAGAGCTCCTCTTCTCCTCCAAAGGAACGGAGACCCTCGCCAGCAACGGAACAAAGCTGGACAGAGAGTGAATTTGAAGAGTTGAGAGAAGAAGGCTTCAGATGATCGGTAATAATAAACTTCTCCGAGCTAAAGGAGGATGTTCGAACCCATCGCAAACAAGCTAAAAACCTTGAAAAAAGATTAGATGAATTGCTAACTAGAATAAACTGCAGAAGACCTTAAATGACCGGAAGGGACTGAAAACCATGGCACGAGAACTACGTGATGCACGCAGGAGCTTCAGTAGCTGATTCGATCAAGTGGAAGAAAGGGTATCAGTGATTGAAGGTCAAATGAAAGAAATGAAACGAGAAGAGAAGTTTAGAGAAAAAAGAGTAAAAAGAAATGAACAAAGCCTCCAAGAAATATGGGACTATGTGAAAAGACCAAATCTATGTCTGATTGGTGTATCTGAAAGTGATGGGGAGAATGGAACCAAGTTGGAAAACACTCTTCAGGATATTATCCAGGAGAATTTCCCCAATCTAGCAAGGCCGGCCAACATTCAAATTCAGGAAATACAAAGAACGCCACACAGATACACTTCGAGAAGAGCAACTCCAAGACACATAATTGTCAGATAAACCAAAGTTTAAATGAAGGAAAAAATGTTAAGGGCAGCCAGAGAGAAAGATCAGGTTATCCGCCAGACTAACAGTGGATCTCTCGGCAGAAACTACAAGCCAGAAGAGAGTGGGGGCCAATATTCAACATTCTTAAAGAAAATAATTTTCAACCCAGAATTTCATATCCAGCCAAACTAAGCTTCATAAGTGAAGGAGAAATAAAATCCTTTACAGACAAGCAAATGCTGAGAGATTTTGTTACCACCAGGCCTGCCTTACAAGAGCTCCTGACGGAAGCACTAAACATGGAAAGGAACAACTGGTACCAGCCACTGCAAAAACATGCCAAATTGTAAAGACCATCAATGCTAGGAAGAAACTGCATTAACTAACAAGCAAAACAACCAGCTAACATCATAATGACAGGATCAAATTCACATATAAGAATATTAACCTTAAATGTAAATGGGCTAAATGCTCCAATTAAAAGACACAGACTGGCAAATTGGATAAAGAGTCAAGACTCATCAGTGTGCTCTATTCAGGAGACCCATCTCACATGCAGAGACACACATAGGCTCAAGATAAGGGGATGGAGGAAGATCTACCAAGCAAATAGAAAACAAGGAAAAAACAGGGGTTGCAATCCTAGTCTCTGATAAAACAGACTTTAAACCAACAAAGATGAAAAGAGACAAAGAAGGCCATTACATAATGGTAAAGGGATCAATTCAACAAGAAGAGCTAATTATCCTACATCTATATGCACCCAATATAGGAGCACCCAGATTCATAAAGCAAGTCCTTAGAGACCTACAAAGAGACTTAGACTCCCACACAATAATAATGGGAGACTTTAACACCCCACTGTCAACATTAGACAGGTCAATGAGACAGAAAGTTAAGAAGGATACCTAGGAATTGAACTCAGCTCTGCACCAAGCAGACTCAATAGAAATCTACAGAACTCTCTACCCCAAATCAACAGAATATACATTCTTTTCAGCACCACATCACACTTATTCCAAAATTGACAACATAGTTGAAAGTAAAGCACTCCTCAGCAAATGTAAAAGAACAGAAATTATAACAAACGGTCTCTCAGACCACAGTGCAATCAAACTAGAACTCAGGATTAAGAAACTCACTCAGAACTGCTCAACCACATGGAAACTGAACAACCTGCTCCTGAATGGCTACTGGGTACATAACAAAATGAAAGCAGAAATAAAGATGTTCTTTGAAACCAATGAGAACAAAGAAACAACATACCAGAATCTCTGGGACACATTTGAAACAGTGTGTAGAGGGAAATTTATAGCACTAAACGCCCACAAGAGAAAGCAGGAAAGATCTAAAATTGACACCCTAACATCACAATTACAAGAACTAGAGAAGCAAGAGCAAACACATTCAAAAGCTAGCAGAGGGCAATAAATAACTAAGATCAGAGCAGAATGGAAGGAGATAGAGGCACAAAAAAACGCTTCAAAGAAATCAATGAATCCAGGAGCTGGTTATTTGAAAAGATCAACAAAATTGATAGACCTCTAGCAAGACTAATAAAGAAGAAAAGAGAGAAGAATCAAATAGATGCAATAAAAAATGATAAAGGGGATATCACCACCGATCCCACAGAAATACAAACTACCATCAGAGAATACTATAAACACTTCTCTGCAAATAAACTAGAAAATCTAGAAGAAATGGAAAAATTCTTGGAAACATAACACCCTCCCGAGACTAAACCAGGAAGAAGTTGAATCCCTGAATAGACCAATAATAGGCTCTGAAATTGAGACAATAATTAACAGCCTACCAACCAAAAAAAGTCCAGGCCAGATGGATTCACAGCCAAATTCTACCAGAGGTACAAAGAGGAGCTGGTAGCATTCTTTCTGAAACTATTCCAATCAATAGAAAAAGAAGGAATCCTCCCTAACTCATTTTATGAGGCCAGCATCATCCTGATACCAAAGCCTGGCAGAGACACACACACACACAAAAGAGAATTTTAGACCAGTATCCCTGATGAACTTTGATGCCAAAATCCTCAATAAAATACTGGCAAACTGAATCCAGCAGCACATCAAAAAGCTTATCCACCACGATCAGGTTGGCTTTATCCCTGGGATGCAAGGCTGGTTCAACATACGTAATCCATCATATAAACAGAACCAAAGACAAAAACCACATGATTGTCTCAATAGATGCAGAAAAGGCCTTCGACAAAATTCAGCACCGCTTCATGCTAAAATCTCTCAATAAACTAGGTACTGATAGGACATATCTCAAAATAATAAGAGCTATTTATGACAAACCGACAGCCAATATCATACTGAATGGGCAAAAACTGGAATCATTTCCTTTGAAAACTGGCACAAGACAGGGATGCCCTCTGTCACCACTCCTATTCAATATAGTGTTGGAAGTTCTGGCCAGGGCAATCAGGCAGGAGAAAGAAATAAAGGGTATTCAATTAGGAAAAGAGGAAGTCAAATTGTCCCTGTTTGCAAATGATATGATTGTATATTTAGAAAACCCCATCATCTCAGCCCAAAATCTCCTTAAGCTGATAAGCAACTTCAGCAGAGTCTCAAGATACAAAATCAATGTGCAAAAATCACAAGCATTCCTATACACCAATAACAGACAAACAGAGAGCCAAATCATGAGTGAACTCCAATTCACAATTGCTTCAAAGAAAATAAAATACCTAGGAATCCAACTTACAATGGACGTGAAGGACCTCTTCAAGGAGAACTACAAACCACTGCTCAACAAAATAAAAGAGGACACAAAGGGAAGAACATTCCATGATCATGGATAGGAAGAATCGATAATGTGAAAATGGCCATACTGCCCAAGATAATCTATAGATTCAATGCCATCCCATCAAGCTACCAATGACTTTCTTCACAGAATTGGAAAAAACTGCTTTAAAGTTCATATGGAACCAAAAAAGAGCCTGCATTGCCAAGACAATCCTAAGCCAAAAGAACAAAGCTGGAGGCATCACGCTACCTGACTTCAAACTATACTACAAGGCTACAGTAACCAAAACAGCATGGTACTGGTACCAAAACAGAGATCTAGACCAATGGAACAGAACAGAGCCCTCACAAATAATACCACACATCGATGACCATCTGAACTTTGACAAACCTGACAAAAACAAGCAATGGGGAAAGGATTCCCTATTTAATAAATGGTGCTGGGAAAACTGGCTAGCCATAAGTAGAAAGCTGAAACTGGATCCCTTTCTTACACCTTATACAAAAATTAATTCAAGATGGATTAAAGACTTAAATGTTAGACCTAAAACTATAAAAACCCTAGAAGAAAACCTAGGCAATACCATTTAGGACATAGGCATGGGCAAGGACTTCATGTCTAAAACACCAAAAGCAATGGCAACAAAAGCCAAAATCGACAAACGGGATCTAATTAAACTAAAGAGTTTCTGCACAGCAAAGGAAACTACCATCAGAGTGAACAGGCCACCTACAGAATGGGAAAAAATTTTTACAATCTACCCATCTGACAAAGGACTAATATCCAGAATCTACAAAGAACTTTAACAAATTTACAAGAAAAAAATCAACCCCATCAAAAAGTGGGCGAAGGATATGAAGAGACACTTCTCAAAAGAAGACATTTATGCAGCCAACAGACACATGAAAAAATGCTCATCATCACTGGCCATCAGAGAAATGCAAATCAAAACCACAATGAGATACCATCTCACACCAGTTAGAATGACGATCATTGAAAAGTCGGGAAACAACAGGTGCTGGAAAGGATGTGGAGAAATAGGAACACTTTCACACTGTTGGTGGGACTGTAAACTAGTTCAACCATTGTGGAAGTCAGTGTGGCGATTCCTCCGGGATCTAGAACTAGAAATACCATTTGACCCAGCCATCCCATTACTGGGTATATACCCAAAGGATTAGAAATCATGCTGCTATAAAGACACATGCACATGTATGTTTACTGCAGCACTATTCACAATAGCAAAGACTTGGAACCAACCCAAATGTCCATCAATGATAGACTGGATTAAGAAAATGTGGCACATATACACCATGGAATACTATGCAGCCATAAAAAAGGATGAGTTCATGTCCTTTTTGGGGACATGGATGAAGCTGGAAACCATCATTCTCAGCAAACTATCGCAAGGACAAAAAACCAAACACCGCATGTTCTTACTCATAGGTGGGAATTGAACAATGAGAAGACTTGGACACAGGGTGGGGAACATCATACACTGGAGCCTGTCGTGGGGTGGGGGGAGTGGGGAGGGATAGCATCAGAAGATATACCTAATGCTAAATGATGAGCTAATGGGTGCAGCACACCAACATGGCACATGTATACATATGTAACAAACCTTCACGTTTTGCACGTGTACCCTGGAACTTAAAGTATAATTAAAAAAAAAAAAACTAAAAAAAAGAGAAAAAACTGAAAGGCATCCAAAATGGAAAGTAAGAAGTCAAATTATCCTTATTTGCAGCTGATATAATCTTATATTTAGAAAAACCTAAAGACTCCACCAAAAAACTATTAGAATTGATAAACAATTGAGTAAAGTTGCAGGATACAAAATCAACATACAAAAATCAGTATCATTTCTATATGCCAACAGTGAACAATCCCCCCCAAAAAATTAAAAAGTAACCCATTTACAATACCCACAAATAAAATCAAGCACTTAGGCATTAACCAAAGTAGTGCAAGATCTCTACAATGAAAGCTATAAAGCACTGATGAAAGAAACTGAAGAGGACACACACACAAAACATGAAAAGATATTTCATTTTCATGGATGGAATAATCAGTATTGTTAAAATGTCTATACTACCCAAAGGAATCTGCAGATTTAATGCAATCCCTATCAAAATACCAATGACATTCTTCACAGAAATAGAAATCTTAAAATTTACTTGGAACCACAAAAGACCGAGAATAGCCAAAGCTACCTTAAGCAAAAAGAACAATTGGAGAAATCACATTACCTGACTTCAAATTGCATTACAGAGATATAGTACCCAAAACAGCAATGGTATGGCCAAAAGCAGACATGTAGACCAGTGGAACAGAATAGACAGCCCAGAAACAAATCTATATACCTACAGTGAACTCATTTTTGACAAAGATGCCAAGAACATACATTTGGGAAAAGACAATCTCTTCGATAATGGTGCTGGGGAAACAGGATATCCACATGTAAAGGAATAAAACTATACCCATACCTCTCATCATATATGAAAACCAAATCAAAATTGATTAAAGACTTAAATATAACACCTCAAACTATCAAGTATTAAATGAAAACGTTGGGGAAACTCTCCAGGACATTGGTCTGGGCAAAAAATGTTTGAGTAATATTCCATAAGCACAGACAACCAAAACAAAAATAGGATCACATCAAGTTAAAAAGCTTCTGCACAGCTACGAAAAAATCAACAAAGTGAAGAGAGAATCCACAGAATGAGAGAAAATATTTGCAGACTACCCATCTGACAAGGGATTAATAATCAGGATATATAAGGAGCTCAAACAACTCTATAGGAAAAAATCTAATACTCTGATTCAAAAAGGGCAAAAGCACTAAAAAGGCACTTCTCAAAAGAAGACATACAAATGGCAAATTGGCATATTAAAAGGTGCTCAACATTACAATGAGATATCATCTCACCCCACTTAAAATGGCTTTTATCCAAAAGACAGGCAATAACTAATGCTAGCGATGATTTGGAGAAAAGTAAACCCTCATACGCTGTTTGTGGCAATATAAATTAGTATGGCCATTATGCAGAACAGTTTAGAGGTTCTTCAAGAAACTAAAAACATAGTTACCATATAATGCAGCAATCCAACTGCTGGGTATATACCCCAAAGAAAGGAAATTAGGATATCAAAGGGATATCTACACTCCCATGTTTGTTGCAGCACTGTTTACAATAGCCAAGATTTGGAATTAATGCAGGTGTCCACCAACAAATGAATGGATAAAGAAAATATGGTACATATACACAATAGAGTACTATTCCGCCGTAAAAAAAAAAAAAAAAAAGAATGAGATCCTGTCATTTGCAAAACATAGATCAAATTGGAGGTCATTATGTTAAGTGAAATAAGTCGGGCACAGAAAGACAAACTTCACATGTTCTCACTTATTTGTGGGAGCTAAAAATTAAAACAATTAAACTCATGGAGACAGAGAGTAGAAAGACAGTTTCCAGAGTCTGGGAAGAGTAGTGGGCAGGACGGGAGAATGGCAGAGGGAGAAATGGGGATGGTTAATGTGTACAAAAAGTAGTTAGAAAGAATGACTAAGACCTAGTATTTGATAGCACAACAGGGTAACTACAGTCAATAATAATTTAATTATACATTTAAAAATTGCTAAAAGAGTATAACTGTATTGTTTATAATACAAAGGACAAATGATGGAGGGATGGATACCCCATTTACCATAATGCAATTATTACATATTGCACACCTGCATCAAACTATCTCATGAACCCCATGAATACAAACACCTGCTATGTACCCACAAAAATTAAACAACAACAACAAAAAAACCTCAGCTAGGTGAGGTGGCTCACACCTGTAATCCCAGCACTTTGGGAGGTTAGAGGGCAGGAGGATTGCTTAAGGCCAGGAGTTCAATACCAGCCCAATCAACATAGCAAGATCACATCTCTACGAAAAAGAAAAAAAAATAGCTGACCATGGTGGTGCATCCCCAAGTAGTCCCAGCTACTCAGGAGGCTGAGGTGGGAGGATTGCTTGAGCCCCAGAGGCCAAGGCTACAGTGAGCCTTATACATATATACATTTTTACATGATCAAGTGATATTTCAATTCAACAAGAGAAATGATTAAGTTATAAATAATGTTAATTCAATTGTCTATGCATTTATATTAGTTTGTTACAGCTGCCTTAACAAAATACCACAAACTGGGTGGCTTACACAACAGGAATTGATTTTCTCATAGTTTTGGAAGCCAGAAGCCCTGAGATCAGGCATTGCCAGGTCTGGTTTTCCCTGAGGCCATTCTCCATGGCTTGTCAATGGGATACTTTCTCACTGTATCTTCCATGGCCTTTCCTTTTTTTCTTTTTCTTTCTGTCTTTTTTTTTTTTTTTTAACAGAGTTTTTTGCTTTTGTCACCCAGGCTGGAGTACAGTGGCGTGATCTTGGCTTACTGCAAACTCTGCCTCCCAGGTTCAAGCAATTCTCCTTCCTCAGCCTCCCAAGTAGCTGGGATTACAGTCGTATGCCACCACCCCTGGCTAATTTTTGTATTTTTAGTAGAGATGGGGTTTCACCATGTTGGTCAGGCTGGTGTCGAACTCCTGACTTCCAGTGATCCACTGGCCTCAGTCTCCCAAAGTGCTGGGATTACAGGCATGAGCCCCTGTGCCCGGTTTTCCATGGCCTTCTTAATGTGTGCACGCACATCCCTGGTTTCTCTTCCTCTTCTTATAAGGACCCCAGTCATATTGGCTTAGGACCCCACCTAACGACCTCATTTTACCTTAATTGCCTCTTTAAAGGCCCTACCCCCAAATACAGTCACACCGGGAATTAGGTGTTCAATGTAGGAATTTTGCAGAGACACAATTCAGTCCACAACACCACCTAAAGAAGTAATATTCAGGCTTTATCTTACATAATATTAAAACTAAATTCCAGGGTAAATAAAAATGTAAAATAAAAAGTTAAATTATAAAAATGTAAAAGATAATCTGGACTCCATGTATGGTATAATCTAGGGTCACAGATGTTTTTTAACCAAGTCAGGAATCTCATAAACCATGCAGTAAAAATAATAGAAATATTTGACCGTATAAAAATTTTGAACTTTACAGAGTAAAAGATACATTAAACAAAACAAGTGCGTCAGTGAGAATATAGTGCAGGAAACATGAACCACCCTAGATATTTTAAGAAGTGAAGAGTTTAATACAGGAAATTAGGAGTTTACAAAAGTATCGGAAGGTTACAGAACAAGACCCAGAAGTCAGGTGTCTGCCACCGTATGACCCATTTCAAGGACACATCAACAAAATTACAAAGAGACGTCAGAAAGCTATTGCTACTATCACTGCTGCTTCTTCAGTTCTCAAAGTCAGGAAGGTGATGATCAGACACTGGAATGCAGAGTCTGCTTACAAACATTCATAATTCTCTAAACTTGCTTTACAGGAGAAATAGAAGAAGATGGCTTCTGCCTCCCTTCCATCTTCCAGGTCTTGCAAGAATGCATCCCTTTGATGCAACCTAACTCATGCCACATTTCTTGCTGCAGCCTGAGCAAACATAGTGAGACAGGATTTTATTTTATTTATTTTGTTAAGAATATTTTTGAAATTAGCTGGGAGTGATGGCGCATGCCTGTAGTTTTTGCTACTTAGGAGGCTGAGGAGAGAGGATTGCTTGAGCCAGGAACTCAAGGCTACAGTGAGCTATGATTGTACCATTGCACTACAGCCTGGGTGACCCTGTCTCAAATAATAATAATAATAATAATAAAAGATTCCTAGCTACAGGAGAATCTGTGAATGTGGTCTTTATCTTGCCAGCACCTGTGGTCAAAAGAGTACATAGAAGGGGTTCTATATCAAGGGTTTCTCTACATCAACTGGCAAAATCATGTCCAGCAAACAAAGTTCATTCAAAAGCAACATATGTGGGGGCTGTGAGCTGGGAACTTCCACACTGATGATAGACAAAGACATATAATTTAAAATACATTAGGAGCTATTAAAGATGGATAAGAAACAAGTAAGCAATTGAAAAGAAAAATGGCCAAGGATATCAATAGGCATTTACAGAAAAAGAAACATGAATGGCAATTTTTAAAGAAAATATGTTTAAACTCACTAGTTATCAGAGAAGACCAAAATTAACCAATACTGAGATATTATTTTATACCCATCAGTCTGGCAAAAATTTTAAAGAGCAATGACATATATCAGTGGTGGGAATTGGAAAAGGGCGATTGAATAAGGTCAGGATTCAGGTTTAAAAAAGAGAAATTATTCTGTTTTAATTTGTGTTATGGTCGGGCAGAATGTTTATGTTCTCTCAAAATTTATATGTTGAAATTCTCATCCCTAAGGTGATAGCATTAGAAGATCTGGCCTTTGTGAGGTGATTAAGTCGAAAGGGTGGAGCCCTTGTGAATGGGATGAGCACCCTTGTGAAAGAGGCCCTAGAGATGTCCCTCATCCCTTCTGCTATGTTAAGTTAGAGTGAGAAGGAGGCTGTCATCTGTGAGGAAGCAGCCCTCACGAAACACTGAATCAGCCAGAGGCTTGATCTTGGACTTTTGGCCTCCAGAACTGTGAGAAATAAATTTCTGTTGTTTGTAAGCCACTCAGTCTATGGTATATTATTATAGCAGCTAGAACAGACTAAGGTAATTAGAAAGGAATGGAACACCAGGAATTATAATGTAAAAGACATATTAAATGAAGTGTATATATCAGGTTGCAGTGCAGGAAACATGAACCACCCAACCTGAAATACAAAATAATTTTTAAGCACCTATTATTGAAAGGGCTGGAGCAGTTGGCTCTAAGCTGTGCCTCCGGCAATGGCCGCCAGAAAATCACCGCTGAACTCACCACCAGACACTGCTTTCCTTTCACCTTTTTTTTTTTTTTCAAACATGGAAAAGTATAATGAAACATCATTTCTGTAAGATAGTGACATTATGTATGCATGTGTGTGCATATATATGTGCATAAATTACATGTACAATGGCCAGGTGTGGTGGCTCATGCCTGTAATCCCAGCACTTTGGGAGGCCAAAGCAGGCAGATTATCTGAGGTCAGGAGTTGGAGATCAGCCTGGCCAACATGGTAAAACCCCATCTCTACTAAAAATACAAAAATTAGCTGGGCGTGGTGGCGGGCACCTGTAGTCCCAGCTACTCAGGAGGCTGAGGCAGGAGAATTGCTTGAACCTAGGAGGTCGAAGTTGCAGTGAGCCAAGATCGTGCCACTGCACTCCAGCCTGGGTGACAGAGCAAGACTCCACCTCACAAAAAAAAAAAAAAAAAAAAATTACATGTATAAGAGGAAAATTATGGAAGGAGACATACCAGACTGTGAATGTGGGTTACCAGCATAAGTGGAAGAGCATGGGTGGAGATGGGGAAGTTTGAATTGCTGTGAATAAAAGAGGAAGAGGGAATGAGAAAGGCGAGGAGAAAGAAAGGGAAAAAAGAAAAAGAAAAACACTAAAAAAGGACCATTGTTTTCAGCGTGGGTCCTCAAAGCCACCCTCTGTAACCTGTAATTTAAAAAGCTTCTGTCCAAACTCACCTGTAAAAAAAAAAAAACACCATCATTCAGCTAAGTATGTCATTGTGATTGATTTACATGACAGCAAGTACTAAACCAAACCACTGCTTAAATTATCCAGATGTTCTAGAACCAAATATTTCCCATTCTGGAAAGTAATTTGGCAAAAGCAACAAAACTTTCATATCCAGTGATCCAAAAATTTACACCTATAGAAATATACCCTAAAGAAAAACTGGAGATTTGGGCACAATTTTTGGTTTAAAGATGTTATTTTACTATTAACTACAGTAGCAAACAATAAGGAGAAAAGCAGTCTAAATGGTAAAAATTAATTTTGTAGATCCATGAAATGGAACATCAAGCAACCACTAAAAATCATATTTTTAAAGATATTTAACAGCACGGGAAACTGCTCATGATATAATATTAAGTGAATAATAAAACAAGACAGAAAATATGGATTGCATGTTAGACACACATACACAAACACAAAGACCTTAAGGAGGAGGCCAGGCACAGTGGCTCATGCCTGTAATCCCAGCACTTTGGGAGGCCAAGGTGGGCAGATCACGAGGTCAGGAGATCAAGACCATCCTGGTTAACGCAGTAAAACCCCGTCTCTACTAAAAATACCAAAAAAAAAAAAGAAAAAAAATTAGCCGGGTGTGGTGGCAGGCACCTGTAGTCCCAGCTACTCGGGAGGCTGAGGCAGGAGAATGGCGTGAACCCCGGAGGCAGAGCTTGCACTGAGCCGAGACCGCGCCACTGCACTCCAGCCTGGGCGACAGAGCGAGACTCCATCTAAAAAAAAAAAAAAAAAAACGTAAGGAGGAACTACACCAAAATGCTAATGATGATTAGTTCTAGGAAGTAAGTTAAAGGCAATTATCATTTTCTTCATTTATTTGTGTTTTTTTTTAAGTTTTCTATAAAGAGTGCATATTTGGGATGAAATGTCCTTTTCCTCACCTGATATGAAGGCATTCTGTCTAACAAATCAGTTGGCCCTGTGATCCCCAGCTTGTCAACTCTGTGAGGGCAGATATCTGCTTCACATTGTGTCCCCCACTGCTGAGCACATGCTAGTGGATGAAAGGTTGGGTGGATGGATTTGGTTGTGCTGGTGGGCCAGAAAGGGGTTTCTCTCCTCCATCAATTCCCTATTATTTTCTCTGGAAGTTTAGTGGCACAGTAGGATTTTCTCATAGCTCGGAGGACCATTCAGCTGATTAAAGTATAGGCACTACTTTCACCTCTTTCTGTATCTATTAGGTTATAAATTAAGGAGAGGATAGCATTTGTGAGAAACAGCCAGCAATAACCAGAAATCATCTGTGCATCTGTCAATATAGCATATGGAAAACCACAGGTATATATGTCAACACGTGAGACTGGTCCAAAGGGTCTCTGCCAGGTCTCACCCATGCACTTCGATGAGTCACATTCTAGCACCTTCAGCCTTCTATATCAATCAGGAAAAACAGAAGCCAATATCATACCAGGAGGAGTTGTGCAAGGTAAGACATTTGGACCATTTAGTACATTTAAAACTCATGCCATATCATTTGACACTTCAGAGTAAAAATTTTGTGAAATGACTTTGTTCAAGATCAACATAGCTACCATTTTGAGCATCTACTCATATTAGGCACCTTAAATACGTACTGGAACTGAATTCTAACAATATTATTATGCTCATTTTCTTTATGAAGAACCTGAGATAATGTAAGTTGCTTTAGGACATGTAGCTAATAAATGACAGAGCCAGGATTCAAAGCTTAGCCTGTCCAGCTCCAAAACCTCAGGCTCAGTCCCACGCGCTCGGCAGTCGGACGCATCCTGATTCCCTCCCACTCCAACTGTACTAAAGCAAGTTCTTTTGTTGCCACTTTGATGCATTCATTTTCAGCTAAACAAGTTTTTAAATAGACTTCGTTAATGGATGTCAATGCTTCTGTTCTAGAACTATTTTTGCCTTCAAGACACCCAGGAACATTTCAAAGTCACAACTGAGCAATAACAAATTATGTTTTCCTGAACAAATTTCTAATCATAAAATGATGGTGGATGTTAGTGTTTACATCCTGGCTGTGAGCAGTAGTGCAGGAAAACATCAAAGTTTTTTCGGTAACAAAGAATCACCTCTGATCTTCACTTCAAAGACAACCAGGAAAAAAAATTCTTCCCAGCAACATGTGTGAGATTAATGTCAATCAGGCTTTTCCCTCAACTTGTCTATACAAGTACATGCTTTTTAATAATCAGAGCTTGTTAGGAAACCATAAACCTCCTCCAAAATGGCAGTAAAAATACCTACAGCACACACACACAATTTTTTCCTATGCATTATAAACAAATTTTAGTTAATATATTTTTCCCCACTTAACCCTGTTCCCCAAGACTAATTTTAAAAGAGTGCCAATAAGGCCCCATCACAAAGATGTACAAATGCTGTTTCTAAGCCCAGTAACCTAAACACTTAACATTTTCTCTGATGTGTGTAGAACTTTCCTTCCTCCTCAGAGCCCATGTCTACCTATCCATTTTCTCCCAGAAGCACAAAGCCTTCTAGTCTTGTTCTAGGACTTATTCAGGATTCTCAATTTCACCTTTATAAATAGATGCTCTTTGGGACATGGCAACCGGAGGAAGGCAGCTTTGCTCCTGGAACCCTTCCCAGCCTGGTTTGATGCCTCATCTCTGTCCCCCATAGTGCCCAGTGCTACCTTGACCTTATCACTTATTGTACAATCATCATCTGTGAGTTAGGACCATGTTTTGATCATCTTTGTATCCCTAGCACATAGCCCACTGCCCAATACACAGTTGGTGCTCCCAAGTACCTGTTGTCTGATTAAGAGCATGAATGGATGTGCAGATCACCCTTCACCCATATGGCTAAAAGCGAGAATCTTCAGGAGTCTGGGAAGAAAGAGAGAGAACAATTGGGAAACAGGTCAACTAGAGCAAGGATGGGCAGTTGGAATATGTGACATCAGAAGGTCCAAGAAGTCAGGCAGCATATTTAGCAGAAAGGGGCTTATTAAACACGGGCTAAAGGTGAAGTGAATGACAAGATGACAGCCATTATAGGACACAGGCTAGAGCTTCAGACCCCAGAGAGCAGAAAGCTGATATCATTTTCTTTGCTGCCTGTCCAGGATGGACTCTAACGTTTTTAACTATTTGCACCTGGAAACCTTGGTTGAGAACCTGTATCTATGTGTGTACATGAGATCCAGGCTAATGTGGTAGTGCCCTCTTTCATGTGATAAATGCTTAAAAGCTTTCTCAGTACTGCACACCCATGGCCTCCATGATGGATCTGTCCCAAAATTAGCTTGGTAAGACTCCCAGGCTGGATCAGTAAGTAACCCACCATGCTACTAGAATCTGATTAAGGGCATTATAGAATATTTTACAGTGATTTTTAAACACTTTTGGGTGGGCACAGAGGCTCATGCCTGTCATCCCAATACTTTGGGAGGCCGAGGGTAGATCACCTGAGGTCAGGAGTTCGAGACCAGCCTGGCCAACATGGTGAAACCCCGTCTCTACTAAAAATACAAAATTAGCCAGCTGTGGTGGCGTATGCCTGTTGTCCCAGCTACTCAGGAGGCTGAGGCAGCAGAATAGCTTGAACCCAGGAAGCAGAGATTGCAGTGAGCCAAGATCTCACCATTGCACTCCAGCCTGGGCAACAAGAGTAAAACTCTGTCTCAAAAATCAATCAATCAATCAATCAATAAAACATTTTCAGTTTATCCCTGAATGTAATAATTCATTCAATCAACAAATATTTGTTAAGTTTCAAATATTTGTTAGCTACTGTGCTATAATAGTAGGAAAGGTCCAATGTAAAAACATGACACTTTTTCCATTCATTCTGCATGTCCACAGCCACTGTCGTCAAGGGTACAGAAGAATGTGAGCAAAAGCAAAAAAACAGAATATTTATTAAGTCCAATTTCATCTGAATATCAGCCTATACGAAGAGGGCAATTTCTCCTGTAAGTTACTGAAATGAGGTGATAGTTAATTTGGGGGAATTTTATGAATAGATGTTGTCTTCATTCTTTACGTAAAATCCATCCTGGAGTCCACATAATGAACATTAATAACAGCTTGGCCAGAAGCACCAAGTATGTAGAATGGGCTCAGTTGCAGAAAACAGAATTCACACTACCCAGGTGCAGTGGCTCACGCCCATAATCCCAGCACTTTGGGAGGCACAGGTGGGAGGATGGCTTGAGTCCAGGAGTTCGATGCCTGGGGAATATAGCAAGACCCCATCTCTACAAAAAAATTCAAAAAGTAGCCAAGCATGGTGGTGCACACCTGTAGTCTCAGCTACTTGGAAGACTAAGTGGGAAGGATCTCCTGAGCCCAGGAGGTCGAGGCTGCAGTGAGTCACGATTGTGCCACTACACTCTAGCCTGGGTGACAGGGAAAGACTTCATCTTAAGGAAACAAACAAACAAACAAAAAGACTTCCATAGATATGCATAAAAAATATGCAAAAAAATTTTTTTTTAATTTACACTAGCTCTTGCAGGTCAGCAATCTCAGAGGCCTGGAGGCAGGGAGAGTCTGCCATTCCCTGTTCAGTTACTTCTTGAAACTCACCAATCAGAGAAAATGCTCCTCCTTCCCTGGGGAAGAGTGAGAGAAGGAGCCGAGGCAAGCCAGGCACATTATTCTACTGCAAATTTCTCCACTTGGAATTTCTGAGTGAGAAGTTAAGCGCTTCCCACTAACCAGTTCAATATTTTGAAGTAGTTGATTTCCTTCCCTGTGATTCCGACCTGGACTCTGTCTTTCAAAAACAAGCACAATCACAATGTGTGTCTCACCCAATTGCTGAAATAAGGACTGAGCTCTCCTACAGTAGTATAGGCCAGTAAGAGTCACCTAGGATGGATAAAAGTATCGTTGACTAGCTGGAAATCTGTGTAATCACGAAGTTTAAGAATGTTTCTCATTTCATGTACATCATCAATCCCAGACCCTCAGCATCAATGCCAGGTTTTTTTTTTTTTTTTTGGAGACAGGGTCTCATTCAGTTGCCCAGGCTGGAGTGCAGTGGTATGATCTCAGCTCACTGCAACTTCTGCCTCCCAGGCTCAAAAAGCAATCCTGCCACCTCAGCCTCCTGAGTAGCTGGGACTCCAGGCGTGCACCACCACACGAGGCTAATTTTTTGTATTTTTTGTAGAGATGGGGTTTTGCCATGTTACCCTCGCTTCCTTGTACAACTTGCACTCCAAGTAATGAGCCAGGGTCCAGGTGTTCTTACAGGTATGCTGTAAACATCTGATTTTGCCATTCCTCAGGTTCATAGCTCAGAACACTGAACAAACATTCACCAAGGAACATAGGGTAATTCTTAGGGTCTGCTTGAGTTACTGCTATCTGGTCTCAAACTCCTGAGCTCAAGAGATCTACTCACCTTGGCCTCCCAAAGTGCTGGGATTACAGGCCTGAGCCACCACGCCCAGCCCAGTACGGGGACTGATAGATCTCAGAGTTATCAAGAGTCATTCTAAAGTGTATTACCCTATACAGTGGCATATGACTGTAGTCCCAGCTAGGCTGAAACAGGAGGATTGCTTGAGCCCCATCGTTTTGGATCCCCAGGCTGGCAAGCTGGGAGGGTACAGTCGCCGAGAGGCTAATAAAAAAGATCCGGAGACAGCAGGCAAGACATGGAGTTTTATTCCGGGGGCTTACATACCGGGCATCCAGGAGTGGCATGCTGGACAGGAAAACCACTGCTATTTTGTGAATAACATGTAAGTTATAAAGGTATTTTCGTTTGGCAGCCTCTACTTAGTAGCCTCTACTCCGCTCAAAACAAAGGCCTTCGCTTCCTTGTATGACTTGTGTTCCAAGGAACGAGTCAGGGTCCTGGTGTTCTTACAGGTATGGTGTAAACATCTGATTTAGCCATTCCTGGGGTCCATACCTCAGAACACTGAACAAACATTCACCAAGAAACATAGGGTAATTCTCAGGGTCTGCTCGAGTTACTGCTATCTGGCAAGACATGCCCACCATCCAAGCACAGGAGTTCAGGGCTGTAGTGTGCTATGATCATGCCTGTGAATAGCCACTGCACTCTAGCCTGGGAAACATAGCAAGGCTCTGTCTCTAAATAAAATAAAATAAAAACTAACAAATTACAAACTTCTCAACAGGCTTGCCATATTAATTCCCATGGACATACCAATTTACTTTTGAAATTATCTTTTCCAGCAAACCAGCCTCGTTCAACATAAGCTTTAATAACATATTTCAGATACTCTTACTAATCTTACCGAAAATAAATAGTAGATTTCCAAAAAAAAGAAAGATATCCATTTATAAGAACACTTTCACTTCCTTCTTACTGTTTTGATTAGTACTTGAAATATTTATCTTATTCTCCTTTTGTTTAAACTTGGAACTGGAATTTTAAAGTGGAGCTCATAACCTACATATTCCACATTTGAAAGTTTTAGCCTTACTGGAAAAAACCAGCAGATGTTCATTTCTCATGAAAATATGGCAACAAGAATGCATTTGCAGTTACAAAATAGGGAAAGCCATTTGTGGTACTCATTAATCCTGCTACTCCTGTGAAAAAAGCTAAAAACATTGCCTGCATTTTGCAGATTGAAAAAAAGTAACAGGTTCCATCTTGCTCTAGGTATAACAGCAAAGCCTTTGGTAGAGCCAGAAATAGAACCTCAAGAGATTTGTGTTCCCTTTTTGATACAGAACAGAACTCAACTCAGCAGCCTCATTAAAATCATGCTACAGAAGAAGCTGGTCTGTCTCTTCACTCAATTTTCTTTAATAGAGTTCAATCATTTATTTCCGCTCTACTTTCAACTGAGTGCCTTATGCTAATTAGTCTGACCATACTGTATAAATTATTACTTTAATTTATATAGTGATTTCATAGAATACATTGGATGCTAAGCATAATGGATAATATGTAATCATTTTAAGGAACTTTTTTTTAAAGAAAAAGCACTATTTAAAATCCATATCATCAAATCCTACAGGAGAGGAAGCTGTATTATTTAGGTTCAGCAGGTCAACATGCAACTTCCAATATGACTGCCTTAATATAATTCTGTATTTTAAAGCATTCCAAATTAAGCCCCATAATTTTTTAAAGAAAACCACCTTCAAAGTTACAGAAATTGAGAATTCCATGCTGCCATGGAATTCTGTGTCTACCATCTTGCCATTGCAGCTGTAATTTCAATTTTCTAAATTTGTGTTTGTGCACACATGTGCAACTGTTAGAGTGGCATTTGAGTCACGAGCTACTACACTGATTAGATGTGCTCAGAACTCCTAATATGTTTACTAACCATCTACACTATTGGACTGGGAATAGACTAGCTCTCAAAAAAAAAAAAAGCAATATGTGGATCCTCAAGGGCAAAATGAAGATTTTTAAAAAAATTTTTAGAGGTCAGGTGTGGTGACTCACCCCTGTAATCCCAGCACTTTGGGAGGCTGAGGTGGGTGGATCATGAAGTCAGGAGTTCGAGACCAGCCTGACCAACATGGTGAAACCTTGTCTCTACTAAAAATACAAAAATTATCCAGGCATGGTGATGCGCACCTGTAATCCCAGCTACTCAGGAGGCTGAGGCCGGAGAATCGCTTAAACCTGGGAGGAGGAGCTTGCAGTGAGCAGACATTACAGCACTGCTCTCCAGCCTGGGCAACAGAGCGAGACTCCATCTCAAAAAAAAAAAAAAAAAAATTTAGAGATGGGATCTTGCTCTGTCACCGAGGCATGCAGTGGTACTATCATAGCTCACTGCCTCTCACCTCAGCGTCCCGAGTAGCTGAGACTACAGGCACATGCCACCACAATAGGCTAATTTTTCTCAGGCTGGTCTTGAACTCCTGGCCTCAAGTGATCCTCCTACATCGGTCTCCCAAACACTGAAATTACTGGTATGTGCCACCACACTCTGCCTAAAATGAGGAATTTAATCATGCCTATTGGGTACAGTAGCTGGAAAAATTAAATGAGATAATCTATACAGAGCAGTTAAAGGAGTGCAAAGAATGAAATAAGTGTGCAATAATGGTTAGCTATTATTAGCTGTGAACATGCTGGCCTGAACACATGCTGGTCTTGCAAACATCAACTTTTATTGACATGCATTTATACAACACATTATTAATGAGCATCATTTATGGACATTTTAAACATGGTCTACAAAGTCCAGCATGGTCTGGCAATCACCAGCATCTCCAGCCACATCCCCTCTGTAGCCCAGATTATATCATGCCTTATCCTATATCTCTCTCCACCCCACCTCACCCCTTGGCTTTTTGTGTAGAAAGTCATGGCAGCCTTTCTACATGTCCATGGATACACTGAGCTCCTTCCTAGAGCACACACACTGTACATCCTCTTTCCTCTACCTATACCCCAAGCTCCACTCTTTTGCTTTATAAAATTATCTTCAATTTTGTGCTTAATCATCCTTCCCTCAAACTGACAGCTAGGTCCCTGACACCACCACTCCGGCTCTTAAGTGGTAATTTTACATTTATACAGGATTCGTGTATCAATGTCTGTTCTATATACTATACTAAAAGTTCCACAAGGGCAAGGTCCTTGATTTGGGGTTTTATTCACTATTTTCTCTCAGGTCTACTACAGTGCTTGACTATGGTAGGTTCTCATTAGTTTTATAAATGAATAAACATAACCCAACAACAAGGCTATTGCTCCCAAGAATTGAGTATATCTTTCATTTTATTTCACAATCACTATTCTCCTCATCTCTGGCCTTACTCAATCTTACAGTGAAAAACATAGACACTGTACTAGGTAAAAGTAGCTTGGGGTAAAATAAAATGTGAATTTAATTGGTAGAGAAAGGGAGAAGGAGAAAAAGTCAAGTTACTTAAACATAGAAATGGGTTGGTGACCAGTGTTATGAATGTAAAAGTGTCTAAAGACATATGCAGAAAGGATTCTTCTAAGAGTATTGCTTGCTTTTGCGTAGTTGAGAATAATGTTATTTCAGTGGATGGATATGTTCATCACACTGTAATGCATGTAAAAACAACGTGTAAAGAAACATCAAAAAAAAAGACATCTCAAAGAGTGCTACTTGGAAAAAAAAAGAAAAAAGAAAAAGATATGGGGTAGTGAGTCAACATTAGCAAGGGGTAGTATAAACAGTGTTTAAACCCATGTCTTGAGCCAGGCAAAAGAGCAAATGACAGAGAGAGGACCTCAATGAAGAAAGAGGAGACAAAAAATAATGACCTGGGGAGAGCTTAGACCCGTGGGGCTGGCAGAGCCCAGACCAGAGGGGTGGGAGCCGCGCTGCTGGTGCTGGGGGTGCTCCAGCCGGCAGAACAGTGGGAAGGGAAAAGCAGTGGGCCCATTTAGAGGTTGAAAGAGGCAGGGACTGAGAAGCTCCAGGGTTTGAGGACCACTCCCCCATCCATACAACAGTTAGTATCCCAACTGCGGACCACATGTCCCACGCCCCAGAGCGATGGCCCTTGTGGTTTGTTTGTTTGTTTGTTTGTTTGTTTGTTTTTGAGACAGAGTTTGGCTCTTGTTGCCCAGGCTGGAGTGCAATAGCGCAGTCTCGGTTCACCGCAACCTCTGCCTCAAGCGATTTTCCTGCCTCAGCCTCCCGAGTAGCTGGCATTACAGGCATGCGCCACTATAACCGGTTAATTTTGTATTTTTAGTATAGACGGGGTTTCTCCATGTTGGTCAGGCTGGTCTCGAACTCCCGATCTCAGATGATCTGCCCGCCTCGGCCTCCCAAAGTGCTGGGATTACAGGAGTGAGCCACCGCGCCCGGCCGCCCCTTGTCTCTTTAGGTCTCTTCTGCTTTATCAAACATGGACACAAATAGGGTGCTCCTCAGGCGTACAGGCGCCACCAACCAGCCACTGCTTCTGGTAAAGAGTCTTTCATCGCATTTAGTCATTTCTACAGTAAAACGTATTTTCCAAAGAGTACAGAACACCAGTCATGATGAGTTTTGTTTCTTTGCTTCTTAGAATCAGAGGGGTTTCATTCGTCCACAGAGAAAGATGATTTGCTATTTTTGTATTTTCAAGTTGTAACACATTTTTTTCCCTTAGCTCTTATAACGTTAATATTTTTATATTTCATTATGGGTTTTTATTCTCCATTAAAAATGTCAGTCCAAGGGAGGCCTTTGTTTCGTCCATTTAAGGATTAGAAGATTGCCTGGCACAGAGTACACACCTGATGAAGGCGTGCTGAATACCTAAGTGAATAAAAACGCGGCATAAATAGCAGCTCAGGGCTCTAGGCGGTCGCGTGACTGAGAGCCTAGGCGCCAAGGGGAGGAGAGGGTAATCGCGAAGTCTCCCCAGGGGAGAAACCGAGGGGCTGAGAGAACCAGATCGACGAGGGCCAAGGCCCAGCAGGATGCCTGAAGAAGCCGATTCTCCTGCCCAGGGTACCTGAGGTTCGAAGGATGCTTCGTGCAGGCTCGCCTTGTGTCTCACCCGCCAGACCTAGGAAGCCAGACCTAGGCAGGCAGTGGACACAGGTGGCCAATGGCTGGGCCCGTCCAGCCCCCGTCCTGCCCTCGTCCCGAAGTTTCCTGGGATTGGCTGCCTGCCCCGCGGCCCTCCTCCCAGCCCCGCCCTCGCCCAGAGTCTTCCCCGCGCCGAAAGCGCAGGTATGTTCCTAGTCTTGAGCGGGAGAAAATTACCCAGCTCGGAGCACCTGGCCAGTGGGACCGGTGGGTTCCTGGTGCCTGAATCCGGCTGTCCGCTCTGCGGTGCCCCGCCCCGCCCCAACCCAGGATCTTCCCAGCCCCGCTCCGCCCCAACCCAGGATCTTCCCAGCCCTCGTGTGTCCCCGCTCACTTCAGTTCCCGCCGCGCGCCTTCTTCTTGGTCTTCTGGCCTGGCGGCGATCGTCGGCCAGTTTATCCCTCGGAGTTGCGCTGTGAGTGCGTTTCTGCCCTTTGGTCTCCGGCGGGGAGGGCTCCCAGGCAGGGTCTGGGCTCGCCCCGTGTCCCCTCGAGCTTTGCCCGCCCCGAGCTCCTCTGCTGCCCGCGGCCAGAACGGAGGGGTAAAGCAGCCCTCGGCGGCCCAGGGGGCGGACGGCCGTGCCCGTCCCAGGGCCGCGCGAGGCACAGGCGCTGCGTCCTGCGGAGCCGCTGGGAGAATCCCGGGGCAGGTCCCGGCGCGGTAACAAGTTTGCGCTTTGCCTCCCTAGGGCAGACACGCCGCTACTTTGTAGCGGGTTTCGGGCGGGCCACGCGTGCGGCGACAGGAACCCAACCCCGGCCGACCTTGGGCTCCAGGAATTCGTTGTCTACGTCTGCGGAGGTGCGGCAGCCTCAGTTTTAAGCGCAGGTATGTCCCTACCCTTGAGCGGGAGGAAATTACCCAGCCCTGAGCACGTGGCCAGTGGGACCGGAGGGTTCCTGGTGTCTGAATCCTGCCCGCTTAACAGGAAGGCAATAGAGGCTGTGCTCTGAACCTTTCCCTCACGATGATCTTCTGCCTGTTGACCATCCTGGTGTCTTTCCCATGTGGCCCTGTATGGTTGGCATGGTTCCTGTCTTTAGGACTTGTGAGTATAACGCTTTATTTTTTCCTGAGCTTCTCCTATGTCTCCCCTTTGTGAGCACAGTGGCTAAAGAAGTCCATTTGGTCCCATGTCTAATCCATCGCATAACTGCTTGGCCCCCTTTGGTAGCCATGTCTGTTTTAGGTTGTGGGGCATTTGCCCGACAATGAACGTGAGTCAGAGATAAGAGGAGGGTCGCAAGCTGGGTGGAGGAGAGACAGGGAGTCCATTTTTGTCTGCCCATTTAGCAGCTTTCTCAGCCCTACAATTCCATAAAGATACTCTATCAGTTTCCTAAGTGTTGCGCAATGAACAATAATAATTTATGTAGGAAAATAAATAGCCTGTAATAGGATAACAATTATATGCCCATTGGTGATGGGAGTATATGCTGAGGTCGAGAATCTATGGGGGGGTAGGGCGCAGTGGCTCACTCCGGTGATCCCAACACTTTGGGAGGCCGAGGTGGGCGGATTGCCTGAGGTCAGGAGTTCGAGACCTACCTGGCCAACATGGTGAAACCCCATCTCTACTAAAAATTCAAAAATTAGCCAGGTGTGGTGGTGCATGCCTGTAATTCCAGCTAGCCGGGAGGCTGAGGCAGGAGAATTGCTTGAACCTGGGATGCAGAGGTTGTGGTGAGCGGAGATCGCACCACTGCACTCCAGCCCGAGCAACAGAGTGAGATTCCATCTCAATTAATAATAATAATAAGAATTCCGTCTCAAATCATCATCATCATCATCTATGGGGCTTCCAAACTGCCAAGGACATGGCAGAGTCCCAGGGTATACCTAGTCAGTGTAAGTAGTGTACGTTTTCTCTTTTGCCAGTGTACAAGCTCACTATGTCATAGCTGGTTATTATCTTTCTGAGAATTTTGCTTATAAGAGTTGTCACAGGATAGAGTAAGTCTGTTTTTGTTTGTTTGTTTAAGACAGAGCCTCGCTCTGTCGCCCAGGCTGCCATCTCGGCTCACTGCAACCTCCACCTCCTGGGTTCAAGTGATCCCCCGAGTAGCTGGGAAGACATGCACAAGCCACCACGCTGGCTAATTTTTGTATTTTTTAGTAGAGATGGGATTTCACCATGTTGGCCAGGCTGGTCTCAAACTCCTGACGTCAGGTGATCTGCCCTACCTCGGCCTCCCAAAGTGCTGGGATTACAGGTGTGAGCCACCACACCCGGCCCAGAGTAAGTGTGGATGGCTCAAGGGAGTATCTTAAGAGGTCTTCTTGTGGTTTAGAAGCCAACTCTGTGACTGTAAGGCAATCATGTGATGTGCAGTGGGGTTCTCCATCAGGGAGAGGTACAGGTTTAGAGCATTACAGAGTTGCAAGATGAGGAGGGGTTGGTCTGTCAAGTAGAAAGGCACTCTTTTATGGAACTGTAAGAGTTGACACAGAATGGGAAACAAAGGTAAATAAGAGAACCTATTGTAAGGTTAATGGCTTTGTCAATTAGGATGGCAGCTGAGGTCACTACATAGGCATAGGAGCATGCCTGATACCATGGGATCCAACTGACATGAAAAATATGCTATGAGGCCGGGCATGGTGGCTCACACCTATAATACTAGCACTTTGGGATGCCAAGATGAGAGGAACACTTGAGCTTAGAAGTTTGAGACCACCCTGGGCAACATGGCCAGACCTTGTCCCTATTAAAAATAATTTTTTTTAAAAAAAGAAGCCAGGTATGGTGGTGCATGCCTGTAGTCCCAGCTACAGGGGAGACTGAGGCGGGAGGATCTCTTGAGCCCAGGCGTTCGATGCTGCAGTGAGCCATGCCTGCACCACTGCATTCCAGCTTGGGCAACAGAGTGAGACCCTGTTTCTAAGGAAAAAAAAAAAAAATATATGCTATGCAACTTACCTGAGAGGAAGAAAGTTGTCCTAGAATACCTACAGCTATCTCATTGTTTTCACAGCAATATACACGGAAAGGCTTGTCAAAACTGAGTAAATAAAAACAGGTGTGTGGGGTGGTTAATGCTAATTTCAATATCTCAGTGAAGGTTTCTGTGGTTATGCCTGGGAGAGCATGTAGAGGTTAGGCAAAGGCAGCACAACTGGGAATCCATTGGTAGCAACAGCCAGCTGCTAAGTGTGCACACCTGCCTTCGAGATCAGGAGGAACGCAAGTGACGCAAGGCCTTTGCGGGTGAGTTAGAGTAACTTGAGACATTCCATGGCCTAAGTAGGTAACAGTTCAAATGTCCGTACCCATTGAAATCTGGTTCTGGGAGGCATTATGACCAGAGTCAGCCAGTCTTCAGATGTTCTCAGGTGAAAGCAGTCTATACTATTCTGCTGGGCCATTACTGCTTACAGTGTCAAATACCAACACTTGGTTTTTATGCACTGTCAAAGCTAAGGTTAAGTTTGAATGTATCATATGTGATATGCAAAAATATCACAAATGTGCTTAAACTGTAAGGAATTTGTTCAGCTGTGACTCCGGACAGGAGTCTAGCTCCTCCAAAGAGGAGCTTTACATTCTTTTCTCTGGGTTTTATGGAGACTTACTTAACCCTTCTGCTTAATGCACTGTGTTAACCTTAAAAGGGGCACAAGAAAGGGTGATTTAAGATTTTTTTTTTTTTTACAGGGTTTGCTACTACTCCCTGCACTGCTCCCTGGTCCACAGCTCATGAATCTTAGTTTCTTTTTTGAGATGGAGTTTCCCTCTTGTTGCCCAGGCTGGAGTGCAATGGCACAATCTCAGCTCACTGCAACCTCCACCTCCCAGGTTCGTGCCATTCTCCTGCCTCAGCCTCCCGAGTAGCTGGGATTACAGGCATATGCTGCCACGCCTGGCTAATTTTATATTTTTAGTAGAGACGGGATTTCTCCATGTTGGTCAGGCTGGTCTCGACCTCCCAACCTCAGGTGATCCGCCCGCCTTGGCCTCCCAAAGTGTTGGGATTACAGGCGTGAGCCACTGTGCCCGGCTGCATCTCAGTTTCTTTAAGTCTGCAATCCCCATTAGAAGCAGCTGTTTTGCTAAGTGAGCCCATGGGTGTCAATTGCCTTTCTGTTAAGAGAGCCAGATTCGGGCCTTGGTGACAAATGCACCAAGGAACCCTCCAGTCCCACTGGTCATGTGCTTGTGGCCTGGGTCATTTCATTTCACTCAAGGCCAGGGATGTATATGTTAACCTCCATGGGAAAGAAGAGGCAGGGCAGGGTGAACAGCTTAGGATTGGCTAGTTTGAATAATTTCAATGGATTTCAAATTGTAGAGGTTGTCCCCTAGTTGCATAGCACTTGGCCCTGGGATGATTAAGGCAGACAAATAATTGCTTACATGTGTGTAAGGGCCAGATAGAGGAGGTATGGCTCTGGATTGATTAGTTTGTATATCAAAGACATGCTCCTGGTTGGCCCCTTGTTATCTCTGAGAATTGGCTAGTCCCTAAGAAAGGTAGTCTCTCCTCAGCTGGAAAGGTTTTTTGTTTGTTTGTTTTTGGTTTTGTTTTTTAGACAGAGTCTCACTCTGTCACCCAGCCTGGAGTGCAGTGGCGTGATCTTGGGTCACTGGAATCTCCGCCTCCTGGGTTCAAGCGATTCTCCTCCCTCAGTCTCCCGAGTAGCTGGGACCACAGGCGCACACCACCATGCCCAGCTAATTTTTATATTTTTAGTAGAGGTGGGGTTTCGCCGTGTTGGCCAGGCTGTTCTTGAACCCCTGGCCTCAAGTGATCCATCCGTCTCAGCCTCCCAAAGTGCTGGGATTACAGGTGTGTCCCACCGTGCCCGGCCCTCAGCTGGAAAGGTTTTCCAAACGTCAGAACATAATTAGTATACAGAAAATTTTAAGGTATTTACATATGTGTGGATAGGATGATCAAAAGAGCCAAAAAGAGCCAAAAAACAGTTGGCTCTTGGCATCCATAGCATTTCTGATCAAATTATTTTCCAGTGCAGTACTTGTAAATCTCACCAAGACTCTAGAGATGGTAAGCATACTGCAAAGAGTCTTCCAAGACCCACACTGCCTTTTATGGTACTCTAAATGGACTTTATAGATTTGTCTCCAGCCTTAGACTGTTCTCACTGCATGTTTAATGGATGGACTGTGCTATCCAACTAGATGTGCTAAGGCCATAACAGTGGAAAAGAAACTAACAACTGAGATTATTTCTTGTTTTGGCATTCCTTTATGAATTGAATCAGATAAAGGAACTCACTTTACAGCAGAATTAAATCAGTTACTTGCAAAACTCTTGGATATTCATTAAAATTGTATACCCCCTACTATACTCAATCCTCAAGGCAAGTGAAACATAAAAATCTAAACATAAAATGAACTCTAGGAAAAAATCTGTCCATAAACTGGACTCAGACGGCCAGAAGCATTACCCTTGGTCCTTATAAAGATCTGGAATACTGACCGGTATGGTGGCTCATGGCTGTAATCCCAATACTTTGGGAGGCTGAGACAGGATGATCAGTTGAGGCCAGGGGTTCCAGACCAGCCTGGGCAACAAAGTGAGACCCCCATCGCTACAAAAAATAAGAAACAAACAAAAAAGGTCTGGAATACTCCAAATAGGAGGACTGACTGCTTTTGAAATCGTTTTTGGCTACTCTGTGCCTACTGGCATCTCTAAAACTTTCATAGATTGAATGTGCATTGTGGGGACTTCAGTGAACAATTCAAAACTGTGACTAATTATATACAATAATTAGTATACTTGGAGCATATTTTCAACAGGTAAAAATGTGTGGCTTTCACTAACAGACCCTGCCATCTTTTCAACCAGGTGATCAAATATATCTGAAAGTTTTTAGAAGAAAAGATGTATTGTAACCTCCCTGGAAAAAGAAGAGACCTTATGAAGTACTGCTAACCACCTACATAGTCATCAAAATAAAATTCCTGAATTTGTACAAGCCACAGGAAGCTAGGTTGAGATCATTACATGACAACTGGAAGGCCAAGCCTATGGGTTACCTCAAATTGAGGAATTTCGGCACCTACTCACAGGCTCCATGAGCAGATGAAGTAGACAGCTTTACTCAGTATCTCAGACCAAGAACTTCGTCTCCATCTCCACCTAGCTGAAACATCTTCCCTCCTCAACCTGGAAAATTCTCTGACTTAGAAATTTAAACAAAACCCTCCCCTTTCATTGAATCTCCATTGTCTGGAGTTTGCTTGCCTTAATCTAGCCTGTTCTCCCTCTGTTCCTCCACTATGGGCTCCCTTTCAAACTATGCCCTGCTTCAACTAACCCTTACTGCTTTTTTGACAATTCTAGTACAACCTCAGCACCTGCTTGCTCCAGTTTTCCGGACACTATCTATCTTGACTAATCAGTCTAATTGCTGGTTATGTGAACATCTAGATAATGCAGAACAACCCGAACTAGTTTTTGTTCCTGCCAGTGCAAGCACCTGGTGGACCTATTCTGGACAATGGATGTATGAAAGGATGTGGTATCCACAAGCAGAAGTACAGAATCAATCTACTTCCTCCTATCATAAAGTGACTTGGCACTGGGAAGCCTCCATGGAAGCTCAAGGTCTATCCTTTGCTCAAGTAAGGTTATTGGAGGGAAATTTTTCTCTTTGCGTAGAAAATAAAAATGGCAGTGGACCCTTCCTAGGTAATATACCTAAACAATACTGTAATCAAATACTATGGTTTGATTCTACAGATGGCACCTTCATGCCCTCTATAGATGTTACAAATGAATCCAGGAACGATGATGATGATACAAGTGTTTGCCTAGGCACTAGACAATGTTCCTGGTTTGCAGGTTGCACAAACCGGACCTGGAACAGCTCAGCTGTTCCCTTGATTGGTCTGCCCAATACCCAAGACTACAAATGGGTAGATCGAAATTCTGGATTGACCTGGTCAGGTAATGACACCTGTCTCTATAGCTGCCAAAACCAAACCAAAGGCCTTCTGTACCAGCTATTTCGCAACCTATTTTGCTCTTATGGCCTGACAGAGGCACATGGGAAATGGAGATGTGCAGATGCCAACATAACTAATGACAAAGGTCATGATGGACACCGGGCCCCCAGCTGGTGGCTCACAGGTTCCAATCTGACCTTGTCTGTGAACAACTCTGGCCTCTTTTTTTTGTGCGGCAATGGGGTGTACAAAGGGTTTCCACCTAAATGGTCTGGGCGATGTGGACTTGGGTATCTTGTACCTTCCCTCACCAGATACCTCACCTTAAATGCTAGCCAAATTACAAACCTGAGATCCTTCATTCATAAAGTAACACCCCATAGATGCACCCAAGGAGACACAGACAATCCTCCTCTGTATTGCAACCCCAAGGACAATTCAACAATAAGGGCCCTTTTTCCAAGTTTGGGAACTTATGATTTAGAAAAGGCAATTCTAAACATTTCCAAAGCAATGGAACAGGAATTCAGTGCCACTAAGCAGACCTTGGAAGCACACCAATCAAAAGTTAGCAGTTTAGCCTCTGCATCCCGAAAGGATCATGTCTTGGATATACCGACCACCCAACGACAAACGGCTTGTGGAACTGTTGGCAAACAGTGTTGCCTCTATATAAATTATTCGGAAGAAATAAAGTCTAATATACAGCGTCTCCACGAAGCATCCGAGAACCTGAAGAATGTACCGTTACTTGATTGGCAAGGCATATTTGCAAAAGTGGGAGACTGGTTCAGATCATGGGGCTATGTGCTTTTAATTGTTCTTTTCTGCTTATTCATCTTTGTTTTAATCTATGTTCGTGTCTTTCGCAAATCTCACAGATCCCTTAACTCCCAACCTCTGAACCTAGCCTTATCTCCACAGCAATCAGCACAGCTCCTTGTCAGTGAAACTTCATGTCAAGTTTCAAATAGGGCAATGAAGGGACTAACAACCCATCAATATGACACAAGTCTACTCTGAGAATATCTGAATAAACAGCAGCTGCAGACAAAAAGCCTTAGCTAAACTTTGATGAGTAAAGCAGGTCTTACCGAGAATTCAGCTGCCAAAACCCTCCTCTGAGTGTTCCTCTTATAAGGGCACTTAGCACTAGGACCTCCCAAGGTATTGTAAATAAGCCTTATCAGAACTTTTTGTAGTTTCATTCTGAAGCCTTAAGACACACACCATGAAGCTGATCTGTAAACCCTTACCCCTTGCTGTTCAGAGAGCTACTCTTTATAGTGTTCCTGCATGCATATATAATAAATGTTTTTTTTATTGATCTGTTAATTTGCAAGCCCCCAAACACTGGAACTAAGTTGGGGGCAGGATAGTTTCTCCCAACAGCACTTTGTAGGCTTCTGGATAGACCAAAGAGTGTGTTTGAATAGATAAGGGAATTTTGTTCCCTTGATTTTGGTTGAAGGTAGAAGAATCCAATGTACACATACACAAAACTATGTCCTTAAATTTGTCTCAAAGAATAAATATTGGGTAGTCATCAGAATTGACTGAAAACTTACTTTAGGGAGAAAGCCACAAATAATTTAGGCTGGTATGATCTGAGCTTTCCTGACTTCCCATGGGCATTTTAGTGGTCTAATGGAATATTAGTCTGATATGCATTTTAGCCATCTTATGAAATGGGCCGCAGGTGGAAGTAGGATGTAGGGAGTGTTGAGGTGGCGTCTATTATATCAAATGCTTCACTCTGCCCAGTCCTCTGGTGAGTTCCTTACATGCATCTTTCTAGTTAATCCTCTCGGTGTTCATATTTTACAGATTAATCAACTCAAAGGGTAGATAGCTTGCTAAAGATTATACTATTACTGAAAAATAGCAAGATGCAGAACAGCGTACCTAGTATGTTACTCTTTTTTTTTTTTTTTTTTTTTTGAGGCAGAGTCTGGCCCTTTCACCCTGGCTGGAGTGCAGTGGCTCAATCTCGGCTCACTGCAACCTCTGCCCCCTTGGGTTCATGCCATTCTCCTGCCTCAGCCTCCCGAGTAGCTGGGACTACAGGCGCCTGCCACCACACCTGACTAATTTTTTGTGTTTTTAGTAGAGACGGGGTTTCACCGTGTTAGCCAGGATGATCTCAGTCTCCTGACCTCATGATCCGCCCACCTCAACCTCCCAAAGTCCTAGGATTATAGGTGTGAGCCACTGCACCCAGCCTTGTATGTTACTTTTTATTTTTAAAAAGGGGAAATGATATGTATATGTGTATGTATTTGCAAATAAAACAGGAAAAGCCATTCACAATTGAAAGTGATTCACATGTAAGAGGAATGGACTGTGAGATTCTCACCTCCTTTTTAAGGTTGCACATAAACAAATTTATGAACATAGCAGATTGATAATTTATTAACAGAATAATCATTTCAAGTTACATTAAGAAAACATGGATGGCTGGGCACGGTGGCTCACGCCTGTAATCCCAGCACTTTGGGAGGCCAAGGCGGGCAGATCACGAGGTCAAGAGATCAAGACCATCCTGGCCAACATGGTGAAACCCCATCTCTACCAAAAGTACAAAAATTAGCTGGGCATGGTGGCAGGCACCTGTAGTCCCAGCCACTCAGGAGGTTGAGGCAGGAGGATCGCTTGAACCCAGGAAGCAGAGGTTGCGGTGAGCTGAGATCGCACCACTGTATTCCAGCCTGGCAACAGAGCGAGATTCTGTGGCAAAAAAAAAAAAAAAAAAAGCACAGACTGGGTGTGGTGGCTCATGCCTGTAATTCCAGCACTTTGCGAGGCTGAGGCAGGTGGATCGCTTGAGCCCAGAAGTTGGAAATCAGCCTGGGCAACCTGGTGAAACCCTGTCTCTACAAAAAATTAGCCAGGTGTGGTGGCATGTGCCTATAGTCCCAGCTACCCAGGAGGCTGAGGTGGGAGCATCAGTTGAGGCTGCTGTGAGCCAAGATTGTGCCACTGCACTCCAGCCTGGGTGATGGGGTGAGCTTCTGTCTCAAAAAGATAAAGAAAAGAAAACTCATACTCTGGAACAATAGAACCCTTATAGATGGGTTTGTTGTTCATAGTAATGTTGATATCAAAAGAAGGTAGGCTGGGTGCAGTGGCTTATGCCTGTAATCCCAGCACTATGGGAAGCCAAGGCAGGCAGATGACCTGAGGTCAGGAGTTGGAGACCAGCCTGACCAACGAGGAGAAACCCCATCTCTACTAAAAAAAAAAAAAAAAAAAAAAAATTAGCCAGGCCTGGTGGTGCATGCCTGTAATCCCAGCTACTCGGGAGGCTGAGGCAAGAGAATCACTTGAACCCAATAGGTGGAGATTGTGGTGAGCCAAGATCATGCCATTGCATTCCAGCCTAGGCAACAAGAGCGAAACTCTGTTTCAAAAAAAAACCCCCAAAAAGCACAAAACACACCCACACACACACAAAAGAAGGTAAGAAAAACTTTCAGCAATATAGGACACAAGAGAAAGCCTCCTTGAGCTGAAAGATATAGGACTTCCTGTGTTTGTTATGCAATATGCATTGAAACTAGAGAAGCCATTAAAAGATAATGCAACTTTCAGTATTGGGTATTTGTGGTACTTGGTTTCTTTCTTTCTTTCTTTCTTTCTTTCTTTCTTTCTTTCTTTCTTTCTTTCTTTCCTTTCCTTTCCTTTCTTTCTTTCTCTCTCTCTCTCTCTTTCTTTCCTTCCTTCCTTTCTTTCTTTCTCTCTCTCTTTCTCTCTTTCTCTCATTCCTTCTTTCTTTCTTTCCTTTTTTTTGACGGAGTTTCACTCATGTTGCCCAGGCTGGAGTGCAGTGGCGCAATCTCAGCTCATTGCAACCTCCGCCTGCTGGGTTCAAGTGATCCTCCTGCCTCAGCCTCCTGAGTAGCAGGGATTACAGGCACGCACCACCATGCCCACGTAATTTTTTGTATTTTTAGTACAGACAGGGTTTCTCCATGCTGGTCAGGCTGGTCTCGAACTCCCAACCTCAGGTGATCCACCCGCCTTGGACTCCCAAAGTGCTGGGATTACAGGTGTGAGCCACCGCACCTGGCCTGGTCCTCATTTCACAATGTCAAGTACGAATACAAAGTGAAGAGAAAATATGAAATAAAGGGGCAGTCGTTGGAATGTTAGAAAATGTCTTATTAAAAGGATAAAGTTTCATCAAATAGCATGACTGATTTTGAGGTGTGTTAAGCTGCACAATATTTGATTAAAGTAAGGTTTGTAGAGCATGACAAGTTATAGAAAATAGTTTCAACATTACTGGTGATGGACACAAAGGTATTTCTGATTTTCAAAACTCATAGGGGAAAAAAATCCTCTTTCCATTGTTATGCATCAGAAGGAACACAAAATAGGTTGGTTGGCAAAAACATTTATTAGCCAGCTCAAAGGCTCACCAGATGTTTCACCTTCCTATTTCCTGATACATTTATTAATTAGAAGCTTACTTAAGGAAAATTGTTATCCAATATTTTTTATCAGTGTGGACTCATGGATATATACATTGTTCTTTAGGTTGTAATCCAGTACTATCATACTGTTGCTCAAAGTGTTGCAGCTTTGGCCTTTGAGAACTCTTGGAAAATTTGTTCCTGTTTCCTTTTGACATGCCTCTCCCCATGTGTTTTTTGTTTGTTTGGCCTTATTTTTTTTTTCAGCACTTCCTTACTCTCCAGTGCTCCAATATGCTGCAAGCTCATCTTTTATTTTTCCTGCCCAGCCCTAGAATCAGTGATTTTTTTTCCCCAATAAACCATTGTTCCCTGTACTGAAAAATGGTTTTAGAAACCAAGATCTGGGCACAAGATGTGCTCATTGCTACTGCTACTAGGTTATCACTGTGTAGGCCCCGTCAGTGGACACAGCTAGGAAATGTTTGTATGTATACACAGATACCTATACATCTATACCTACAGTTTATTGAAATAAACGAGTTTATATTGATATCCCCAACTCTCAGCACCACAGGATTCATTCTAGCCTCACCTTACCCCTTGCTTATTTGTAACTTTTCTGTTGCTGAGAAACCTGTCTCCTATTAGCTAAGATTTATTTGCTTATTTGTTAAACTCTACTATATGTGTAAACTAGTTACATAACATAGTTACATAATTGCTAACCTGTCCCTTTATGAGAAACAAAGCAACCAATTAGAATACAGCATTTGCTTTTTTGTCTTTAGCTTTGCAGTATTCAGTCAAGACATCGTTTTCAAAAGTTAAGTCATCTCCTCAATTTATATATAGGTATACACATATGTGTATATATATTCACTTCTTTAAAAGTTAACCCATCATTATTGGCATCTAGAGAATCTACATACAAAGTACAAGCAACAAGAAAATGCTAAATTCACTTAAATCATGAAAAGTAATTGGGCTAGGCTCCTCATACAATTCTAATGATAGTTACACAGATGGACTACTGAAGAACAAATACTTTTTATTCTTTTGATTGTTATCTATGAGTTTATACAAGATATATGTTTTTTAATTTCTCCACAGAAAGCTTCAGAAGATGAGTATTTAAATGTAGCCATCTTAACCAGCAATCAGTACTACCACAAGGAATATTTCAGGGGTGGCAACAACCCTGCGATAATCCTGCAGCATGGGTCGATTTGCTTTCAAAACCTAGAGGTGTACAAAGTCAAAGGTGAAGAAAATGTGCATTTGCTGTTAAGAAAATATTATGATATTCAGTAATTACAACTGTGAGGGAATATATGCAATAAAAATAATTGTTTGGGAGGAAATGTGGATGATTTTTTTTTCTGTTTTCCAAACGAAAGCCTTAGGACATAATACTTTTTGAGTGAGATCTTTGTGGTGACATAATAATTCTGTATCTGAGTTGTGATGATTCCATGAATTTACACATGACAAAATGACACAGAATGATGTAATATTGGCACACACAGCTCAATGTCAATTTTCTAGTTTTGTTTTTATGCTATAGTGACTTCCACTTGGGAGAATTTGGGTGAAGGCTACGTGGAATCTCTCTGCACTATTTTTTTTTTTTAATATATAATTCAGAGTAAAATCTTTAAAAAGTAATAGTATTTTACATCCTCAAATTAAACAGATGTGTAAATATATACATATATAGTTTATGTATGTTAAACCTAGTTGCCTTTTTTAATGAGTTTTTTTTCTGTATTAAACTATCCTTCAGAAAGGTTGAAGCAAATGTACCATGTATAATAGGATATTTAAAATTTCATTTTCATTGGCAGAGTAATTTCACAGGAAATGTATCTTAAGGAAATACTCTGCCCTTTCATACCTTCTGTCTTCCTAATAATTTCTACAAAGATATTCAAAAAACCCTTTTGCCAAATAAATGGTCTATAAACTTCTTAACACATCGTGCAGTGCCAATCTTAATGGTTGGCCACTCCCTCTTTCCAAACACCTTCCCTGAATCACAGTGTGATGCTTAATTTTTGTGTCAACTTTACTGGGCTACAGAGCACCTAGATATTTGATTAAACAGTATTCTGAGTGTTTCTGTAGAAGTGTTTTGGGACGAAATTAACACTTAAATGGGAATACCGAGTAAAGCAGATTTATCTGCCTAATGTTGAGTGGGCCTTATCCAATCAGCTGAAGGCCTAAAGAGAATAAGAGGGCTGACCCTCCCCTGAGGAAGAGAATTCTTCCTGCTTGACTGCCTGTGAATTTGACCTTTCCCCCTTGCCTTCAGCTCCTTCTGGGTCTCAAGCCTACCAGCCCTTAAACAGGAACTACACAATTGGCTCTCTTGAGTCTCCAGCAATGATTCCCAAATCTGTATCTGAAACCTGGATTTCTCTACTCAACTCCAAACTCATGTCTCTTTGTACTTATCTGTCATCTCCCCTTGGATGCTGAAGAGGCATCTCAACCTTAGCATGAACAAACTTCACTTTCAGCTCCCTCCCCCAGACTTATTCTTCAGTTTTCCTTATCTCAATGAATAATGACACTATTCCACCCAGTTGCTCATGCCAAAACTCAGGTGGTCTTTCACTATTCCTTTCTTTCCCTTTTTTCCAACACATCCAATCAACCAGCAAGCTCCTTCAACTCAATTTCCACAACACAATCAGAATAATCTATCAGCATTACCCCACTTTAAACCACCACTTCCTCTAGCCACTTCGGAAACCTACTGTGTTTAATCTTATCCCCCTAAAAATCTATTCTTTGTGCTTTAGGCAAATGGGGACTTTAGAAAACATAACCAATATCACTTGGCCAGGCGCAGTGGCTCATGCCTGTAATCCCAGCATTTTGGGAGGCCAAGGTGGGCGGATCACTTGAGGTCAGGAGTTGAAGACCAGCCTGGCCAACATGGAGAAACCCCGACTCTACAAAAAAATACAAAAATGAGGGCCAGACATGTGACTCATGCCTGTAATCCCAGCAATTTGGGAGGCCAAGGGGGGTGGATCACAAGGTCAGGAGATCAAGACAATCCTGGCTAACACAGTGAAACCTGTCTCTACTAAAAATACAAAAAATTAGCTGGGTGTGGTGGCACACACCTGTAGTCCCAGCTACTCAGGAGGCTGAGGCAGGAGAATTGCTTGAACCCGTGAGGCGGAGGTTGCAGTGAGCCGAGATCGTGCCACTGCACTCCAGCCTGGGTGACAGAGCGAGACACCGTCTCAAAAAAAAAAAAAAAATTACAAAAATTAGCCGGGTGTGGTGGTCGCCTGTAGTCCCAACTACTCAGGAGGCTGAGTCAGGAGAATTGCTTGAACCCAGAGGCAGAGGTTGCAGTGAGCCAAGATCACGCCACTGTACTCCAGCCTGGGCGACAGAGTGAGACCCAGTCAAAAAAAAAAAAGAAAGAAAGAAGAAAAAGAAAGAAAAGAAGAAAACATAACCAGTATCACATAACTTCCTACATGAAAAGTCTTCAAGGGCTTATCATTGAAGAATAGATCCAAACTCTTTACACAGCCCATAAACCCATATATGATCAGATACTTCGATTTCCCATGTTTGTTCTTATCTTGAGACTTTTGTTATAGCTGTTCCTCTGCCTGGAATACTTCCCCTGTGTCCATCTTCACATGGCTTGAGTTATTGTCACTAAGGTCTCAGTTTAAATATTACCTTTGGGAGGCTTCCCAATCTGAAGAAATACTGTAGTCCCTTAATGGCATGGTGCATTACCTGGTATTTTATCTTTCCTCTCTAGAATAAATGAGGGATAGCAGGTACTATAGCCATCAGACAGCATAGCATTAAAAGAAAGTAGGAACTTTTGAGTGGGAATAAAATTGGTCCTTTCATAATCTTTATTTTTATCAAGTTGAATGATTTCTTAATTTTCACTTATTCATCCATTCGTTCAAAAAATATTAATTGGCCAGGCACAGTGGCTCATGCCTGTAATCCCAGCACTTTGGGAGGCCGAGGTGGGTGGATCACCTGAGGTCAGGAGTTCAAGACCAGCATGGCCAACATGATGAAACCCCGTCCCTACTAAAAATACAAAAATTAGTTGGGCGTGGTGGTGGGTACCTGTAATCCCAACTACTCGGGAGGCTGAGGTGAGAGAATCGCTTGAACGCTGGAGGAGGTTGCAGTGAGCCGAGATTGCACCATTGCACTCCAGCCTGGGCAACAAGAGTGTAACTCCATCTAAAAAACACACTATATATATATGTGTGTGTGTGTATATATATATGTGTGTATATATATGTGTATATATGTGTGTGTATATATGTGTGTATACATATGTGTATATATGTGTATATATATGTGTATATATGTGTATATATGTGTATATATACGTATATATGTGTATATACGTGTATATGTGTATATATGTGTATGTATATACATGTGTATATATGTGTATATATGTGTATATATGTGTATATATGTGTATATATATGTGTATATATATGTATAAATTGAGTATTAAGTATTTCCAATGTGCTAGTCATTGTTCTAGGTGTTGGACATATAGCAGTGAACAAGACAGACATTCTGTCAATAGAAACAAACAATTCACAAATTTAAAAATCACACTTTGAAAAGTGCCATAGTGAAAATAAAAACAGTGATATGGTTGAGAGTAGCTGGAAGGCTACCTGTACAGGCAGCAGAGCACAGCAATTAAATAAAGGCGCTTATAAGCTACTTTCTTGCTGTATACTGAGATTTTTACCCAAATTTGCTGGGATTCAGTTTTCTTGCTATATGATGGGAATGATAATAGAATCTCTCTCATTGGGTTCTTGTGAGAATATTTTGAGTTTTGTATGTAAAGGGTTAGAAAGTGCCTGGCATATAGAAATATATTTTGGTTTTGTTTTAGGTTTGTTGTTGTTTTTAGGCAGGGTCTCACTCTGTCACCTAGTCTGGAGTGTAGTGGCAACCATGGCTCACTCTGATGTCTGCCTCCTGGGATCAAGCAATCCTCCCACCTCAGCCTCCCAAGTAGCTGGGACTACAGATGTGCACCACCATGCCCAGCTAATTTTTGTAGTTTTGTGGGTAGAGACAGGGTTTCACCATGTTGCCCAGTCTAGTCTTCAACTTGTGGGCTTGAGTGATCCACCTGCCTCGGCCTCCCAAAGTGCTTAGATTACAGGTATGAGCCACCACACCCAGCCTCTAGTCTTTGTTTTGTTTTGTTTTTATTACTTTAAACTGAGGGCTCAGATAAAGCTTCTCAGAGAAAGAACTATGTAGGCTGGAATCTAAAGCATGTGAAGAATCCTGTCTTGTAAAGATGGGGGATTGTGAAGAGCATTCCAGACAAAAGAAACTGCTGGTAGAGGTTGGGCATGGTGGCTCACGCCTGTAATCCCAGCACTTTGGGAGACCAAGGCGGGTGGTTGACCTGAGATCAGGAGTTCAAGACCAGCCTGGCCAACATGGCGAAACCCTGTCTCTACTAAAAATACAAAAAAATTAGCCAGGCATGGTGGTGGGCACCTATAATCCCAGCTACTCGGGAGGCTGAGTCAGGAGAATCGCTTCAACCCCTGGGGCGGAGGTTGCAATGAGCTGAGATGGCCATTTCACTCCAGCCTGGGGGAAAGAAAAAAACTCCATCTTGGGGGAAAAAAAAAAGTGGCTGGGTGCGGTAGCTCACGCATGTAATCCTAGCACTTTGGGAGGCCGAGGCGGGCGGATCACCTGAAGTCAGGAGTTCGAGACCAGCCTGACCAACATGGAGAAACCCATATCTACTAAAAATTAGCCAGGCATGGTGGTGCATGCCTGTAATCCCAGCTACTCAGGAGGCTAAGGCAGGAGAATCGCTTGAACCTGGGAGGCGGGGGTTGCGGTGAGCCAAGATTGTGCCATTGCACTCCAGCCTGGGCAACAAGAGTGTGAGACCATCTCGAAAGAAAGAAAGAGAGAGAGAGAGGGAGGGAGGGAGGGAGAGAGAGAGAGAGAGAGGAAAAGAAAAGAAAAGAAAAGAGAAAAGAAAAGAAACAACTGGTAGAGAGACAGAGAGAAAGGAAAAGAAAAGAAAAGAAACAGCTGGTACAAAGACTCAGGTGGGACATATCAATGGCTGAAGTAGGCTGGCATAAGGTGAGTGATCATGTGAAACCTTATGAACCATGAGTAGGGATTTGGATTTTATTTTAGTGCACTGGGAATGCAATGGAGAGTATTAAGTGTGAGAGTTGACCCTGTCTTATTAAGTTCTTTCAAAAGGATTACTTGGCTTTCCATGTGGAGTGCGGATTTTTAGGAAGGCAAGGATAAAAGCAGAGAAACCTATTCGAGTAGGAGCTATTTCGGAAGTTAAAGCAAGACACACTATGTCCAGGATGGAAGTGGAGATGGATAAATTTTTTGGTCATACTTGATTTTTAAATCTTCCTATTCTGTTATTGTGCTTTTGTGTGTTCCATTGTGTAAGTATTTTACAGATACTTAAAATTGTAATATATATTCCAGTCTGTTTCTACCGAGGTCTTCAAAGCAGAAAGAAATTAATTTTTCTTTCATAGTTTGTTTTAAAAGTTGTTTTCTAATGGTTCCCTATTTTTTTAATGTTTAAGGCCTTTAGAGTATTTTTCAAGTTTCTATCCAATTATTCAACTATATTGGCCAACCATGGTGGCTCATGCCTGTAATCCTAGCACTTTGGGAGGCCAAAGTGGGAGGATCACTTAAGGCCAAGAGTTCAAGACCAGCCTGGGCAAGGTAGCAAGACTCTGTCTCTACAAAAAGTAAAAATTTTTAAAAATTTAAAAATTAGTTGGGCACAGTCATATGTGTGTGTGTATATATATGTATATGTGTGTGTATACATATATGTATATATGTATACATATGTGTATATGTGTATACATATGTGTATATGTGTGTATACATATGTGTATATGTATACATATGTGTATATATGTATATATGTATACATATGTGTATATATGTATATATGTATACATGTGTATATATGTATACATATGTGTATATATGTATATATGTATACATGTGTATATATGTATACATATGTGTATATATGTATACATATGTGTATATATGTATACATATGTGTATACATGTATACATATGTGTATACATGTATACATATGTGTATATATGTATACATATGTGTATATATGTATACATGTATACATATGTGTATATATGTATGCATGTATACATATGTGTATATATGTATACATGTATACATATGTGTATATATGTATACATGTATACATATGTGTATATATGTATATGTATACATATGTGTATATATGTATATATGTATACATATGTGTATATATGTATATATGTATACATATGTGTATATGTGTATACATATGTGTATATATGTATACATATGTGTATATGTGTATACATATGTGTATATGTGTATACATATGTGTATATGTGTATACATATGTGTATATGTGTATATATGTATACATATGTGTATATATGTATACATATGTGTATATATGTATATATGTGCATAAATATATAGACACATATATATAGCATAGTATATAGAGAACTGTGTATGTGTATATACATACATATTGTGTATACATAGGATATATATGTACATCCCCTTCAGTTTTGAAAAACCTTATACAGCCATGTTTCCTCTTGCTTTCTTTAAAGTTGGAGTTGTTTCTAGATTCTTAGTTCTTGAAATAGTATTTACTATGCCACTACTGTTTTGTAAGTGCTGCATAATAGGCTGTAAAAGCTGATAACAGCCCTTCTTGTTCAAATATTCTTTTATATTTAAATCCATTTATTTTGCCATGTGAATTTTTATAAATTCCCTTTATACTATATTTAGCATTCTCTGTAATTACCTGGAGTTGTATTGATGTAAAAATCTTATACACATTCATGCAATTTCATATTATATAGGGAGGACAAATATATAAAATATTTAGTCTCAAGCTTCAGACTTGTTTCTTTCGCACCCAGTCATCCACTGTGTATTTATTTTCTGTCTCCTTTCCCACCTATAAATTCACTCTATTCAACAATATGCTATAGCCCTCTATGTAGTCATTTCCTTTTTCAAAAGACTCCTCATAATAAACCTAAAAGCTAACACTGAAATGATGCTATTGTAGCAGGGACTGTTCTAAGCACTATAGATTTTAAATTCATCTAATCCTTCTAATACTATGCAGTAGGTACTGTTATTTCCCCACTTTATACATAGATGAACTCAGGCACAGAGAGGTTAAATAACTCCCCAAGTTCCCACAGCTACTAAGTGCTGGAAGCCAGGATTATCCCCTAAGCAGCCTGTTCTACAAGCCACTTTCTGAAGCATTGTCCAATATGGTTTATAATTAAACAAATAAATGTGTACTGCATCTTTTGTTTTAAGTCTTTTAATTTTTGTGGCTGTTATACATTGGATCTCTTATTTTTCAGCTGGTATGACTGGCTATCTAAGGATCCTATATAAGGATTATCTCTTTTTCTTGCCATTAACTTATTTGTATACCTTCAGAACTTTTTAAAAGCTGATTATTTTGAATTTTCCAAGCATTTCAATTGTGTCACCTGCAAATAATGATGCTTTTCTTTCTTTCCTATAAAATTACATTAGCATGACATTCCCAAGGCAGTATTTAGTAATTGTATTAGTAAGAGTTAATTTTGTGGCCAGGCATGGTGGCTCATGCCTGTAATCCCAGCACTTTGGGAGGCCGAAGAGGGTGGATCACCTGAGGTCAGGAGTTCAAGACCAGCCTGGCCAACATGGCAAAACCCCATCTCTATAAATATACAAAAATTAGCCAGGTGTAGTGGCAGGCACCTGTAATCCCAGTTACTCAGAAGCCTGAGGCAGGGAGAATTGCTTGAACCCTGGAGGTGGAGGTTGCAGTGAGCTGAGATCATGCCACTGCATTCCAGCCTGGGTGACAGAGCGAGACTCCATCTCAAATAAATAAATAAATAAATAAAAAGTTAATTATCAGTCCTGCAATTAAAATGTGTTTAGAGTTTCATTAGTAGATTAACTTTTTAAAATATATTTGACTATATGCATCCTATTGCTGATAGGAGCAAACATTTCCTTAATAATTTTAGACAGAGCTGAGATTTTCCCCCTTAAGCTCAAATTATATGAGTAACTGCTTTGGTGGAAAGAGCTTGAAAACATGACAATGAATTTAATTAAGCTAAATTGGATTTGTAAGTATGGGAAACCTGAGTGTGGTTTAGAGATTGTAGGGAAAGGAAAAGAGCCTTAGATGAAACAATATTTATGAGGCAATTGTTTAGGGCACTAGTTCTCAAACTTGGCTGCACAGTGGAATCATGAGGTAAGATTTACAAAAGACAGTGATGCCTGGGTCCCATTCCCAGGTAATGTCACATAACTTTTCAGGGGTGCAACATAGATACTGGGAACTTTTTAAAACCCCCAGTAATTCTAATGTATGATCAAATTGTATAACCACTTATTTAGTGGAGACTTTAAACCTATTTCCCATATTATGCAAACTCTGGTTAATAGGTTTGTGTAGCCCACTAATAAAATACACCAGCATGTACACCAGTGTTCAAAGAAACATTATTCACAATAGCCAAAAGGAGGAAACAACCCAAATGTCCATCAACAGATGAATGGATAAACAAAATGTGGTCAATACATACAATGGAATATAATTCAGCCTTAAAAAGTAAGAAAATTTTGATGCGTTACAACACGGATGAACCTTGAAAACATCATGCTGAGTGAAATGAACCAGACATATGGTTCCACTTACATAAGTTACCTAGAATAGTCAAATTCATAGAGACAGAAAGTAGAAATAGTGATTCCCAGGGCTGGGGGGAGCAGGAAATGGGGAATTATTATTTAACAGGCACAGAGTTCTAGTTTGGGATAATGAAAAAGTTCTGGAAATGGAAGTGGTGGTGGTTGGACAACATTGTGAGTCTATTCAATGCCATGGAAATGTACACTTGAAAATTGTTAAAAAGATAAATTTTGTGTTATGCATATTTTACGAGAAGAAAAAAAAATTTTAATGGAAGTGGGTAGGCTATGAACATCCTTTCCCAACTAGTTAACATTAACTAGAGTGCTAAGGATTATAATACAAGGCATTGTAGTAATTGCTTTAATGGAATTTGTTTAGTGGTTATTTTTTCCTCTTACCATCTCCAAGGAAAGCAGGACTTACATTTTGCTAACAATTCTTACCCATTATAAAACTTTCACATGTGTGCAGACAGGTAGAGGCACAAAGCTGAACTCTGCAATGCACTGCTGTACTGCTGTGAGGGTTATTGTGTGCGGAGCCTTTTGAAGCAGAGATTAGAGGTGAGTCTCCTTCACCTCCACACCTTAGATATGCTCCTGCCTGGACTGTACATGTACACACCAAGCAAAACTAAGACATCAAAGTCATTTTTTTATTAAATGAGACATAGGTCAAAGAAATATGATTTGTATCTGACTTGATGATGTTTCTGGCGTTCCAAAGGTGAATTGAACTGGAACACCTCTCTTTGGTATCAACGTTCATGAGAAAAATGAGGCCATTTATAAATGGTCTTGAGTAGTAAAAAGTAAGGGATCACAGTGTCGAAGAAAGGCCTTGATTTACTGTAGTCCTAGTGTTCTGCTTTAGCAGAAGATAGGTGCACTTTCTAGGCTTGGTTTCCATATGCAAAACAATTATACCATAAATTCATGTATGAATGTAGCAAATTAATATTCAGAATGTCTAAAGTCTGAAAGATGTAGCATCCAAGAGATCTCCCACATATGTGTCTGTGGCAAGCAGAAAACTAGAGCTGCACCATCTAAAATGGGTTCTGGAAATGTGGCCAGTTCTGCTGAATGTATTAATTTCTTATGGCTGCTATAACAAATTACCACAAACCTGGTGGCTTAAAGCAACATACATTTATTGTTTTACAGTTCTGGAGCCCAGAAGTTTAAAATCAGTTTTGCTAGGCCATCATCAAGGTGACAGCAGGGTCACTCTCCCTCTGGAGGCTCTAGGAGACAATCTCGTTTTTTTGGTTTTGTTTTTTGTTTTTTTACCTTTTCCAGATTCTAGAGTTGCATTTTATGCATTCCTTTTGTTTTGTTTTCAACCTAGTCTTGCAGAAGCATGCATTCCTTGACTGGAGGCCCCTTACTCCAGCTCTGTCTTCAAAGCCTGCAGAATGGCCTCTTGCTTCAGTTGTCACATTGCCTTCTTTTGGCCTGTAGTAAAATCTCCTCCTGTGTCCTTCATGTAATGACACCTTTAATTACATTTAGGACCCACCCAAATAACCCAGGATAATTTCCCCATCTCAAGATCCTTAGTTTAATTACATCTGCAATGTCCCTTCTGCCATGTGAAGTAATAATCACAGGTTCCTAGAATTAGGATGTGGACATATTTGGAGGCCGTTATTCAGCCTTTCATACCAAAGAACTAAATTTTTAACTTTATTTTATTGTAATTAGCCATAGGTCTAGGAGCTACTATATTGAACAGTATAAATATAGAACATTTCCCTCCTCACAGAAAGTCTATCGACAGCACTGTTCTAGAAGACATCTAGAAGCCAGTACCAGATGCTTCATTTTATTGCTATCTTTGGTTTGTTTTTGAGCTGCTCATTAAAAATATTTGTAAGATCTTATTTTTTAGAAATTCAGAGAATATCTTTCCATAGAAGGCCAAGGAAAAACAGTAGTACTCTTTCAACAATTGAGCAAAGATTTAATGAGTATTTATGATGAAACAGGCACTGAGCTCTAAAAGAAATTTACAATCTACAATGTAATTGGTAAACATTATGATAGCAGGAAGCACTGGTACCATGAGATAAGAGATCTAGCCTGATGAGGTCAGGGAAGGAATTCTGGAGGATATAAAACCTATGTTAAGATGTGGCCAAGCTAAGAAGGCTTAACAAAATAAATAAATAATACACAGGCAGAGGGAAAAAGATAAAAAAGATATGACTTATAGGACAGGAAGAAGTATGCACAGAGGAAAGCAGTGGGGAGAGAGCTTTAGGAGTAGTCCTATATGACTGAAGAATATGCGGGGTTAGAAAGGGGAAGGTAGAAAAGAAGGCAAGGGCCAACTCTTGATAGGCCTAGTATGTCATAATTAGGTGTTTGGACTTTATCCTAAGTGTCATTTAGGTTTGAATGCAAATAACAGAGGCCCTAATAGTAGTCATTTAAATAAGAAAATATTCATTTTTGTTCAGACCAGTGCTGATGTGGAGACTGTGCTTCACAGCATCCTCAGGGTCTCAAGTTCCTTCCACTTCATTCCTAGTGTGTGTGTTTCTCAGCCACCCCAAGTGTGAGAGTTTTTCAGCCATCCTAGTGTGTGAGTTTCTCAGCCATCTCTAGTGTGTTAGTTTTCTTCTTTTTATTTATTTTATTTTTTGAGGCAGAGTTTTGCTCTTGTTGCCCAGGCTGGAGTGCAATGGCATGATCTCGGCTCACTGCAACCTCCGCCTCCCAGGTTCAAGCTGTTCTCCTGCCTCAGCCTCCTGAGTAGCTGGGATTACAGATGTTTGCCACCACACCCAGCTAATTTTTTGTATTTTTAGTAGAAATGGGGTTTCACCATGTTGGTCAGGCTGGTCTCAAACTCCTGACATCAGGTGATCCACCCGCCTCAGCCTCCCAAAGTGCTGGGATTACAGGTGCGAGCCACCATGCCCAGCCCTTAGTGTGTTAGTTTTCTAAGGCTGGCATACAATGTACTACAAACTGGTATCTTCAACAACAGAAATGTATCTTCTCACAGTCCTAGGGGCTAGAATTCTGAGATCAGCTATTGATAGGGTTGGTTCCTCCTAGGGCTGTGAGCACCAATCTGTTCCCTGACTCCTCTCTAGCTTCCGGGGGTTTGCTATGAATCTTTGGCATTCCTTGGCTTGTGGAAGTACCTCTGTCTTCATTTTCATGTTCATATCACATTCTTCCTGTGTTTATCTGTCTGTGTCCATATTTCCCATTTTTATAAGGACACCAGTCAAGTTGGTCATACCCTATTCTGGTACGACCTCATCTTAACTATTTACATCTGAAAGGTCACGTTCCAAATAAGATCACATTCTGAGGTACTGGGAGTTAGGACTTCAACCTATGAATCTGAGGGAGGTACAATTCAGACCATAACGTCTAGGATGTGATTCTCATCCCTGTGGCCCAAGGTGGCAGCTAGAGATCCAGCCACCACATTCACATTCAGGGTCTTCTCAAAGGGCCCATTTCTGTAAGGTGAATTCATAGCTTAAATCTCAGCTCCAGCACTTACTATCTACAGGAGTTTGACTCCCCCCCACTCCACAACCTTAGCTTTATCATCTTGAAAATGAAGCAGCAACATTTACCTTTGCAGAGTTGTTATGATCATGAAAAATAACAAATACAAGAGCTTGGACTATAGTAGATGCTCAATGGTAACAGTGATCTGTTATTTGTCATCTATCTGCTCAGGGCCTTGCATAGTGCCTCTCACAGAGTAAGTGCTCCACAAACATTGTGTTGCCCAATGGAGATTTAGATCGTGCCTAAAGCCCTAGGCTACAGAAGGCTGAGGTTGGAGTGAGCTATGATTGCACCACTGCACTCCAGCCTGGGTGGAGTGCAGCGAGATCCAGTCTCTAAAAATAAAAATAAAGCCCTGGGCTAGACTGCAGTCTGGAAATTGATGATAAAATAGCCATCACAGTAGTATAAAACACAAAACATTGGAAAAGAAATAGTTATCAAATACAAACATTATAGGGAGAAATAAATACACACAATTTCTCAAGTAACATCTCAAGGATAAAATAAGTACAATGCATCATTTTACAGTCACAAGTCTACAGTGTCATGGATAGACTAGGACCATATGGCTTGAGGAATCCCTTACAGGAGCCAGATCTGACTCAGACCCCTGATTGCAAGTCTGAAGGCAAGCTCTCTCAAATACAGCTAGTGACAGCCCAGGGCTTTCCTGGAGCAGTAAGAGAATTAAGTGTGACCTTGGATGAGAGCAGGTAACGAACTACAAGTAATGGTAATTCAGCAGGAATCTTTTCCTATGATTTGGGGCTGCTATTTTTTGGTGTCTGATCAAAGAAAATGTTTCCCAACTCACTAAGCTCTCCTGCACCTGACATAGTATTTGTATTGCAAAAAGTGCAAGGTTAAAAGAATTGGTGTCGTAACTACAGGAGGCTGTGTTCTGAGTTTTTGAAAAAAGGTTTTACATATATATTTTTGAAGAGCAGCCCGGCATGCAGCTATGAAATGAAGCATCTGGTATTGGCTTCTAGATGCTTTCTAGAACAGTGTTATCCAGCAGAACTTTCTGCCAGGATAGAAATGTTCTATATCTGTGCTGTCCAATACAGTAGCCAATAGCCAGGTGGCTATTTAAATTTAAATTTAATTACATTGAAAATTCGGTTCACTGATACACTATTAAGGCTTACGATAAAGCTAAGTAATGAAGTCAGTTTGGCATTGTTGTAAAGGTAGAAAAACCAACTGATAGAACAAAACAGAGTCAGGAGACAGGACCACACATACGTGGTCACTTGACTTACAACAATTGCAAGTGGGAAAATGGAGTTTTTGAATAAACATGCTGGATCAATTAGCTATCCACATAGAAACAACAGGCATCTGGACCTACCTCTATGTCCCTATTCACAACAATCAATTCCAAATGGATTGCAGATCTAAATGAGCAAACTAAAACATTAAAGCTTTTGGGGGGCCAGGCGTGGTGGTTCATGCCTGTAATCCCAGCACTTTGGGAGGCTGGGACAGGTGGATCACAAGATCAGAAGATGGAGACCATCCTGGTCAACATGGTGAAACCATGTTTCTACTAACATACAAAAATTAGCTGGGCATAGTGGTGTGCACCTGTAGTCCCAGCTACTTGGGAGGCTGAGGCAGGGGAATTGCTTGAACCCAGGAGGAGGAGATTGTTGTGAGCCGAGATTGCGCCATTGCACTCCAGCCTGGTGACAGAGAGAGACTCCGTCTCAAAAAAAAAAAAAAAAAAAAAAAAATAGGAGGAAACTTTATAACCTGGAGTAGGCAGAGATTTCTTAAATAAAACCAAAAAACACTAAATGTTAAAACTAATGAATTGAATATTTCAAAATTAAAGTTTTCTTCAAAAGATACCATTAAAAGAATGAAAAGTAACCAAATGGGGGAAAATATTTGTGACATATATACTTGACAAAGGATGAATATTTAGAATTCTAAAAACAAAAACATAATACTGTATACTTAAAAAATTGCTAAGAGGATATATCTTACATTGTGTTATTTTAAATTTATTTTATTTTTTTCAAATTTTATTTTAGACTCAGGGGTACATGTACAGGCTTGTTACCTGGGTATATTGCGCGATGCTGAGGTTTGGGGTACAAATGATCCCTTCAGCCAGGTACTGAGCATCGTACCCAACAGTTTTTCCAACTTTTCTCCCTCTCTTTCCCTCCCCCCATGTTAAGGGTTATTATCAATAATAATAATAAAGAGGTCAGGAGAAAACTTTTGGAGGTGATGGATTAGGTTCATGGCATAGATGGTGCTGATGGTTTTAAGGGTGTACACTTATCTCCAAACTTATGAAGTTGTGTACATTGAATATGTATAGCTTTTTAGCATGCCAATCATACTTCAATAAAGTCATTTTAAAAAATCTTCTTACAATGGATAAACAAGCTGTGATATATTCATCCAATGGAATAGTACTCAGAAATAAGGAGGAATAAGTTATTGACACATGCAACAATATGAATAAATCTCAAACACAGCATGCTGAGTGCAAGGAGCCTTATACAGAAGAACATACTGTATGATTCCAGTTATATGGTCTTCTGAAACAGGCAAATCTAATCTACAGTGAGGAAAAAAATTAGAACATTGGTTGTCCCTGGGAAAGTGGAAATGGTAGGGAGCATGAAGGACTTTCCAGGGTGATAGTATGTTCTATACTTGATAGAAGTTTGGGTTATACAAATGAATGCATTTGTCAAAACTCAGCAAATATATACACTAAAGATTTGTGCATTTCATTTCATGTAAATTTTACATCAAAAGAAACCTGAAGTATTAAATTCTAGTTAATGATATACATGCTGAAATATTAATATTTAAATGGCCAAATATGTATTGCTGTTTGCAATTTACTTTGAAATGCAACAACATTAAGATAGATACAGGTAAATGTAGAAATATCCTAAAGTGAGTGTTATATAATGTTAATGGTAGAATAATCTATGTGGTAAGTTTACAGATGCTATTGTAAAACTCTTTAAACTTTGCTAAATATTTGAAATTTTTCATAATCAAATGTTAGGAAAATACAAATTTAAAAGACACTAAAAATGGGCACAGATTTTACTTCATGAAGTTATTTCTTAATAGCCAATAAAGAGATGAAAAGGTGCTCAACTTCATTAATCATCAGGGAGCTGCAAATCAAAATCACCTGAAGCACAATTATCACCCACCAAAATGGCTAAAATGAAAAAAGATGGAAAATACCAAGTGTTGATGAGAATGTGGAACAACTGGAATACTCATATGTTGCTGATAAGTGTAAATTGGCTCAAACACTTTGAAAAACTTAAAATATTTAATATCTACTAAATTTGAACATGGTATATAACCTATGATCCAATAATTCCATTTGTAGGTATACACCGAACAGAAATGCAATCATCTTTTATCATGTTCATCAGAAGACGTTTATTACAATGTTCATAGCAGCAATATTTTTAATAGTTCCAAAATGTAGACTACTCCAATGCCTATCAACAATTGGTTGAATACATAAATTGTGGTATATTCACAAAATGGACTGCACTGCAGCATTCTCATGAGCAAACTGTGACTATACTCAAAATATGGATGAACCTCATGACCATCATAGTGAGTTAAAGAAACCAGACACAAAGAATCACATGTATATTATGCACAAACACAAGGATACTGCTCTATGCTGTTAGAAGTCAGGCTAGCGGTTACCTTTGGGTGAAAAGGAGTGGTTAGCTACCGGAAGGAAATACTTCTGGTGTACTGTTTCTTTCTTTCTTTCCTTTCTTTCCCTTCTTTTCTTTCCTTTCTTTCTCTTCGTTTCTTTCCCCTCCCTCCGTCCCTCCCTCCCTCCCTCCCTTCCTCCCTTCCTTCCTTCCTTCCCTTTCTCTCTCTCTTTCTATTTCTTTTTTTCTTTTTTTTAATGTAGTATAGCTCTGTCACCCAGGCTGGAGTGCAGTGGCATGATCTCGCTCACTGCAACCTCCACCTCCCGGGTTCAAGCGATTCCCCTGCCTCAGCCTCCGGAGTAGCTAGGATTACAGACGCGTGCCACCACACCCAGCTAATTTTTGTATTTTTAGTAGAGACAGGGTTTCACCATGTAGGCCAGGCTGGTCTCAAACTCCTGACCTCAAGCGATCTGCCCACCTCGGCCTCCCAAAGTGCTGGGATTACAGGCATGAACCACCACGCCCCGCCATGTTCTGTTTCTTAAATTAGTTGTTGGTGGCAGGACTGTGATTAGTTTGTGAAATTTCAGCCGAATGTGCATTTTTGTGTACTCATCTGTGGGCATGTTATATTTCAATAAAAAGCAGTCTCTGCCAGAACCTACAGGCAATGAGGTGCCACAGAAGGAGTTGACATTTGAAAGGCTTGAGAAGGGTTTAAGAGACACAATCAGATTTGCATTAGGAAGATTAATCTTTGGCTTTGGAGGATGAACGGGAAAGGAGTTGGGAGCTATTTGTAGAACTAATCCAGGCAAGCAATTATGAAGGTCTGAATTAGAGCAAGGGAATAGGAATGAGGACAGGATACAGCTGATATTTAGGAAGTAAACATGACAGGACGTGAGCCGATCACTAAATCCTCCTGCTCATGTTTCCTTGCTTGAAAAATAAGGAATAACAGTACCTACTTCATTGGGACTAGTTTGATGATTTAATGAGGGGGAGTGGTTTTAGATTTATAAAAAATATATATGCTTATTGTATACCATACCTAGACATAAGGTATTAATATTAGAAAGCTCTAAGAAAATATCTTGATTTTGGCATTGTCCCTGCGACGCTGCCTTCTCCCTGCCTAGGATGGATCAGCGTGGGACACAGGGTAGAAGGCAGAGGTACAGAATACCACAGGACATGTCAGAACGTGGGCGTGAAACGGGCCCAAGGGACCACGGGTGAAGGTCTAGGACTCTTCCGGCAGCCTGAGCGCCAGCAGAAGGAACCAAAACTAAGCCAGGCGTTTCCTCTCCTCCTCCCCAGCCTTTCCACCGAGAAGCAGACCGGCCGAACGCGACGGGGATTCAGGCCTAGGGGTGGGCTTGAGGCCGGAAAAATGGCCAATGGAACGAGAGCTTCTCCGTGCTTAGCCAATTGCATGACCCCCCCCAGGACCGCCCCCATCCGGTGATTGGCAGACACGTCTCCCAGTGTTGTCGCGGCCTGCTAGGGCTCTCAGAACTCCCGCGAGGGTGCGGGTCTTCCTCCAGCGCTGGGATACTTGGTCCCGCCCCTCAAGGTATTTCTGCTCCTTGTGTGACAGGGACCCCGGTAGTCCTGCTCCTGCTCTGGACCTGGAGCTAGGAGGTGGCTGGGAGGTGGGCGCGGTGAGGAGGTCTGAGCAGCCGCAGGCTCTGGGCCGCTTCGCCTCGAATCCAGGACCCGCGGGACCCGCAGGACCCGTAGTGCCTGGGGCCGAGGTGGGCGCGGCCCGGGCTCTCATGCTTTCCCTCACGCGCACCTGCCTTTTCCGCGGGGCCCGGGGCGGCTCCCCTGCCAGTTGGCGGGAGTAACCCGTAGTAGTAAAGCGCGACTGGATTAGGCCCTGTGTATTGAAGGGTTTGCGATCTTGAAAGGAACATTTGCATTAAAAACAGTGGGCAAACTTGTTTGTGGTCCTGTTGGTAACACACTTTTAGGGGGTGCAGTACAGTATGTTACCATACTTGGGGGATTAGCCGCCGTAGTTAAATGGTGGGTTCCTGTTGTTCCCAGCCCATTTCTAGCTAATTTAAAGAGAGTTTAAATAGGATAAGGTCCCGTTTACATCTTCCAGTGCCTTTCTAATACAAATATTTTAAGCAGCCCTATCAGCCTCCCCAAAAGGTAAAGGAGATTCCCCCAGTAAAGGCACATGACAATATGTATTGAATTTTTTTTTTTTTTTAAGACGGTGTCGCTCTGTCGCCCAGGCTGGAGTGCAGTGGCGCGATCTCGGCTCACTGCAACCTCTACCTCCCGAGTTCAAGCGATCATCCCACCTCAGCCTCCCAAGTAGCTGGGATTACAGGCGCCAGCCACCACGCCCGGCTAATTTTTGTATATTTTGTAGAGACGGGGTTTCACCATGTTGGCCAGGCTGGTCTTGAACTCCTGACCTCAGGTGATCCGCCGGAATCGGCCTCCCAAAGTGCTGGGATTACAGGTGTGAGCTACCACGCCCGGCCTGTATTGAATTCTTGAATTTAGCAAACACCACAAAATTATCTTAAAGTAGCCTGTACTTAATACCATAAGAAAGACCAGCCTGAGTCTGTTTTCCCTGAAAGCAAAGCGCTGAAAAAATCGTGCAATCGGGAAGAGAATACAAAATACTGTAGATACCTGAGTCTTCAGTATACAGCCAAGTGGCAATATACATGTTATTAGGATGTATTTTTAAGTCTTAGGTTCTTTCGGGGTGGGACAGTGCCGACTACATATAATTAAAGTATTTCATATATCATTTTCCTATTAATTGGACAAGAAAAATCTGATTTATTTTCGACCCTTTTGTAGGTGGGAAAATAGCAGGTTAAGATGATATAGCACTGAAATCTTTATCAGCTTCTCCAAAGATTATTTGTACTCATCTGTTGAAATATTTACCAATTTTTCTTTGTGTAGTTTGTGAAATTGCTGGAATAGGTTATGTTTCAGCTGGCTACAACAGAGCTTTTAAGGTTGCCAACTAACTTTCTTAGATGTGAATAGAGTTATTCTTTTGTTGACCTAAAAATTGTTGACTGTTAGAGCAAAGAATTCATATTAAATTTTGTGTAAAGTTAAATATGTCAGTGAGACACCTGAAATAGACTATTTTGGTATATTGCATTTGAACCTCCCTATCAATAGCAATCAAAAAACCATAATTCCAATCTGGCTATTTCTGAATATACAGCCAAGACAAGTGGCAATTAGAACTGTTAAAAGTAGTTTCTGGCTGGGTCCAGTGGCTCACCCCTGTAATCCCAGAACTTTGGGAGGCTGAGGCAGGAGGATCACTTGAGCCCGTGAGTTCAAGACAGGCCTGGGCAACATAGGGAGACCCCCCCACCTCTATAAAAAACAACAATAACAAAATTAGCCAGGTCTGGTGGTACACACCTGTGGTCCCACCTACTCAGGAGGCTGAGGTGGGAGGATCGCTTGAGCCTAGGGTACCAAGGCTGCAGTGAACTATGATTGTTCCACTATACTCCATCCAGCCTGGGTGACAGAGGAAGACCCTGTCACAAAAGAGAAACAAAAAAAAAAGTAGTTTCCGGTGATGACATATCAAGAGCAAGAATTTTTGACTGGCACAAAAGGTTTAAAGAAGGTAAGGATGATACCCATGGTGATGTGCAAAGCGGTCATCCAGTCACCCACAGAATCCAATTAAATGCTGAGAGCCAGAAATTCGGTTTTCTCAAATAGCCAATTAACTATGAGAAAAATAGCAGAAAAGTTTCATTCTGTAAGAAAACTTGCAGCTGATGAAAGCTTCTAGGAAGATTTTTATCTCCTGCTATTGTGGCTGAAGATCTCATGGAGGCCAAACCAAAATAGGGCTAAGCAGGAGCCTGCAGCTTGGGTGTGTATTCAGGGCATGATCCTGTTTTGTTCATTGGTCTTGGAGAAATTTCAGACTGAAACAAGCTGAGCATCTTCAAAGATTTTTTCACAGGCTTTTGTAGGTACATGACTTAAACAGCGTGAAACTTGTAGAGCTGGATATGACCAAAAAAAGAGGATGGAACCAGAAGTTTATTAGGAGGAACAAACTGTTATCTCACAGTAAGGAACTAACTGTAGGAGAATTTCTACCTTACTTCTTCAAAGTGAGCTCATCAGGTTACCTGCAGGGTAAGCAGTTAAACCTTCAACAGGGAGCTAGCAATTGTTATTCTGTATGGACACATCTCAAAAGTAGTCTGAGACTGGCCATACTTGGGCAGAAATATTTAACTTGTAATAATGAAACTTCTTTTAGGAGTGGAAGATGGAGCTCAGATGTTGGAAACAGGGATTCAATTAAGAAAGAAAAAGCAATGAAGAATTGTGGGCAGTTTAAGCATTAAATAAAAATGTACTGTTCTCGCAGAGCGTGGTGGCTCACACCTGTAATCCCAGCACTTTGGGAGGCCAAGGCGGGCGGATCACGAGGTCAGGAGATTGAGACCATCCTGGCTAACACGGTGAAACCCTGTCACTACTAAAAATACAAAAAATTAGCCAGGCATGGTGGCGGGCGCCTGTAGTCCCAGCTACTCTAGAGGCTGAGGCAGGACAATGGCGTGAACCTGGGAGGCGGAGCTTGCAGTGAATCGAGATCATGCCACTGCACTCTAGCCTGGGAGACAGAGCAAGACTCCACCTCAAAAAAAAAAAAAAAAAAATATATATATATATATATATATATATATACACACACACACACACACATACTGTTCTCTTTCACTCTTCCCACCCACCAAAAAGTGAGGACCTGATTATGTTCAGAATCTCACAATACTTTGTTCTTTAAATAATCTAAATTTCACTTTTAAATGGATTTTTATATATAAACTGTTCATCTCTAGGATTTAGAATAAAGGGCAAATAGGGTTCAGTTTGATCCTTTCATCATGAGAATGAGATTCTATAGTTTGAGAAGTTTCAAAGGGTATTAACAAGTAAACAATATATACAATCTTTTCAAGTGACTGAGTTTTGACCTTCATATGCTATGTTTCAGCTCTACAGCATTCATTAAAGGAAAGCTTGAATTACTTGAATATTCGTGAGCCCACGAATAGCCTCAAGTACATCATGGTCCAGTCAAATGATGGTTTTGCTCAAACACTTTAATAAAAAAGCATTAGTAATTCATGTCAGTTGATATAGATAAGGTATTCTTACACAGAATAGGTGAAAAATGGTTTCACACAGAAGAAATTTTGATACACCTAGAAAATGTAAAGGATTTCAGATAGTATTTTTGTCAATTAACATGTTAGTTTAGGGAGCTAGGTGAACCATGTGTTATTCCATCACATAATAAATTTGAGTTCAATATGAACTTCTCATTAAAAAACTTAGGTTCTTTGCCCCAATTTCCTTCTCAGTCTCTAGTATAGTGCTGTTTAAGTGTAGTATCCCGTAATTCAGAATTAGTATTATTGCAACCTAGTGGCAAGGACTTAAGTCAGAGCCTTGTGGTAGCTGACCCTGGGAAGACTGGTTTCATTAGTCATACTACTTTTCTGGAGTCAGGGTCTTGCTGTTGCCCAGGCTGGAGTGCAGTGAGTCATGTCTCACTGCAGCCTTGAACTTGTGGGCTCAAGCCATCCTCCCTCCTCAGCCTCCCAAGTAGATTAGATGACTGTGCCCAGCTAAGTTTTTGGCTTTTCGTAGAGATGGGGTCTTGCTTTGTTGCTCAGGCTGGTCTTGAACTCCTGGCCTCAAGCAGTCCCCATGCCTCAGCCTCCCAAAGAGCTGGGATTACAGGCTGTGCCTAGCCGATATATATATATATATATTTTTTTTTTTAAAGGACACTAGTACTATTATGTCCTTTTAAGTCCTCTTTTACATCTCATGTTTCATACACCAAAAACACCTAATAGGCTGACAGATGCTCCCTTTGTGCCAAATTTTGAGAACCTTCTCTTGCCGAGATTCAAGTTTACATTTCTTAAAACACAAACCAAAACTGAGGTTTATGAAAACATTATCTCACTTTAGCAGTTTGTATTACCTCCAGGACACTGCTGGCTGAAGCTGTACAGCCCGCAGGGCAAAAATTATAATTAGAATGCTTTTCTTATTGTCTTAATTTGCTTCAGTTATTGAATTTTTAAAATGTGGTGTCTTGTGCTGTATAAATACAAGTGTGCATAAGTGACTTTCCAATAAACCATAAATTGATTCCTTACTTTTCACAATGCTTTATTAGGAGGTATATGACCCCACATATTTTAGCCACATGCACATGCTCATGTATCTCAAGATTAAAGTCTAAATACATTTTAAATTCATGGTTATACCTTTAAAAAATTAATGGGCCGGGCGCGGTGGCTCATGCCTGTAATCCCAGCACTTTGGGAGGCTGAGGCAGGTGCATCACAAGGTCAGGAGATCGAAACCACCCTGGCTAACACGGTGAAAGCCCGTCTCTACTAAAAATACAAAAAAGTAGCCGGGCGTGGTGGCGGGCGCCTGTAGTCCCAGCTCTCAGGAGGCTGAGGCAGGAGAACAGCATGAACCCAGGAGGCGGAGCTTGCAGTGAGCCGAGATCGCGCCACTGCACTCCAGCCTGGGCAACAGAGTGAGACTCTCTCAAAAAAATAAAATAAAATAAAAAGGACTAATGAATATATATAGGATCTACTCCCAACCACCCACACGGCACTAATAAAAACAATGGAGGCAGGCTGAGGTGGTGGGGTTCTTGCCCCAGCTATATTTGTGATCTTAGAGGCTGCTGTAACAAATTACAACTTGGTGGCTTAAAACAGCAATTTATTCTCAGTTCTGAAGGCCAGAAGTCAGAAATCAGTTTCACTGAGCCAAATCAAATGATGCTCCTCAGGAGGCTCTGATGGGGAATGTGTTCCTTGGCATCTCCCAGCTCCTGGGGGCTGCCTCACTCTGATCTTCAAGGCCAGCATCTTCCAATCTGCTGTGTGTGGATCTCCCTCAGCCTCCCTCTCATGAGGGAACTTGTGATCGCATTTAGGGCCCACTAGGATTATCCAAGGTAATCTCCCCATCCTGAGATCCTTAATCTAATTATATTAATATCTGCAAATAAGGTAACATTTACAGGTTCGAGAGATTAGGCCTGATTATCTCGGGAGGCGGTCATTCAGACTACACTCTTTCCAGGTTCTGACAGGTTTTCTCTTCTGAAAAGTTGGTTGATTCATGCAATGTCTACAACAGTACTGCTAATAAAACCCTGCAGTAATGGAAATGTTTTCTATCTGTGCTGCCCCTAGCCACATGTGGCTTTTGAGCCATGGACGTGTTACAGGGCCTCTGCCCAAGTAACTCAAGGGGCAAAGGACCACCACCAGGACTCAGTGGAGTGCTTTGTGAAACCAGTGCTTATTCTTGACAACTATTTGCTAGAGCCTTCAGACTTTTAACACAGTTTTTACACCTTTCATCTTGACAGTACCTAGAAAACCTTGCCATTCTCTTGGCCCACTTCACTGGACCACTGTTCTGACAGAACTTGCTAGGGCCTTTTAAGGCTCTGGGGTTGTTTTCTGTATATTGATGTTCTATGTCTGTGCTGCCCCTAGCCACATGCAGCTATTGAGTATCTGAAATGTCAAAACCAACCATATCCACTGATTTTTGTATACTTGCTCACTGATTCTCATGATACCTAGAATAGTACTTGGCCCATAGTTAATGCTCCATTAAAAGAACATTAGAGCTATTCCAGTATTATGTAAATACTAAGTATCAGTTCCAATTTTAGTAGATGTGCTGCCGAAACACACACAGTACTAAATATCAGTATTGTCATTTTGTTCTTACATTATGACTATACGGTGTTATAAAAATGATTAAATAGTACTACCAACTAATATATCATTTGCTGAGTACTTACTACTTACCAAGTAGTCTGATGTACCACATATAACTCATTTTAATTACTTGTTAATAGAACCTAACACTAAGTGGTTTAAGATCACACATAGAGATTTGAACCTAGGCTCAACATTATGCGGCCCTTAGAAGGGGACTGTAAGCCACTTACCTACAAAAGGTCAAGCACCTGACTAGACCCTCTGTAATATGGTGGGAACTAAGGTGGACTTTACAGAATGGAGAGAAGCAGAGGCAGTTAGGTAAGTTTGCATGCGATGCGCAATGTAGTTCTGATGCTACAGGGCCATTACAGGGTGCTAAAGAAAATCAAGAACACATAGAAGGGCTGATGGTGGTCAGAGAAAAGTTAGGTTAAGAGCAGTAAAGTATAAGGCAATAGGGAGCATTCCAATTAAATTAAAACATTCAGAGCCCCGCAGGCCAGAGCACGTTGCCATTTTACCATAGTTTGAAAATAACCAACTTTCCACTACTACAGACATAAAGTCCTCCCCTCCTTAAGGGCACTTCTCTACAGCTTCACTGCTTCTCCAAACCTTTAAACACAACTATCCTCAGGGCCTTTGCACTAGTTTTCCCTCTGCCTAGAATGCTCTTCCCTCAACTATATATAAGGCCATGGCATCTCCCTCAGCTCTTCCATGTTGAGTGAGGCCTCCCTTGCCGGCCATGTTAAGTCATCTCCCTTTCCTTACCCCCTTAGCAATTATAGCCAGCTAACACATTAGTTGAATGTATTTTTTGTACTAGTCTGTTCTCACATTGCTATAAAGAACTGAGACTGGGTAATTTATAAAGAAAAGGTTTGTCTCATGGTTCAGCAGGCTGCACAGGGAGCATGGCTGCTGAGGCTTCAGGAAACTTACAATCATGGGGTATGTCTAACAGGAAGCACATGGCCAGAGTAGGAGGAAGGGGAGGTGCCACACTTTAAACTCTGCCATTCTTCTGCCTCTGCCTTGAGATAACATGTGCACAATTGCATAACCTTTATTTTTATTAATTTTTCTTTTCAGGCTGGAGCACGGTGACAAGATCATGGCTCAGTGCAGTCTCAACCTCTTGGGCTCAAGCAATCCTTCTGCCTCATTTTTTGTAGAGACGAGGTCTTACTATGTTGCCCAAGATAGTCTTAACTCCTGACCTCAAGTGATCCGCCTGCCTTGGCCTTCCCAAGTGCTGGGATTACAGGCATGAGCCACTGCCCCAGCCACACTACACATCTAAACAACCAGATCTCATGAGAACTCACTATCACAAGGAACAGCAAGAGGGAAATCCACCCTTTTCATCCAATCACGTCTCACCAGGCCCCTCCTCTAACATCGGGATTACAATTCAACATTATCCAAATTTGTGAGCAATTACCTAAATTTATGAGGCTAGACTTTACAATATGGAACATAAAAGTTTAGATAAAAAGGTAAGAACAATGCTATGAATTAAGAACGACTCCAAGATAAATATTAATACTTGCTACATAGACACACACAAAAAAACAGAATATGCTGACAGATACTCCTTTTGTGCCAAATTTTGTGAACCTTCTTAGGCTCAATGCAATGAAATAATATGAAGAGTTTATATTCTTAACAGCTTGACTGTGGTCCTTTCCTAGTTTGGTTGAAATAATTCTTAACTGTTACACCAGGACACCAAATCTCAAGAGACAAGTGACTTTCCAGAAGTCACATTGCCTAAAAGTTATACATGTGAAGCCTCTCATTCAGAGATACTCACAGGTGATGAAACTTGAGTTATCCCTAATCCATTTCTTTACCTGTGAAATGGGAGAATAGAATCTGTAAGGTTAGCCGAGAGAAAAGACAAGAGACCCAAGGTCAGGCCAAGTAAGTTTATTAACCTGCCAGGCTGCTCCACCAGTCAGAGGTGGCAGCCCTGAGCTTACAAAATGAGGGGTTTATATGCGGGAGAGAGACCCTGGGGTTGTTAGTCAATTAACTTTACCACATATAATCTCATGACCGGCTTACAATATATTATCTTGTGAAAATAGGAATTTACAAGGGGGTGTAATCCACGTTTCTCATGACCTCCCCCGTGCCACCCAGAGGGCTTCGGTGTAGCAAGTCTGGTGACCTTGCTATAGCGCCTAGATAACGGTTCAGGAATGCAGCTGCAGAGTATTCAGGGTAAGGGTCAGCTGCATTGAGTTAGCGGGGGCGGAGTGGTCCTGGGGCAGCCTGTCCCTAACAGAATCCACCTCCGAGTTGTGACAATTAAAAGGTTGAAAAGGTGAACGTGAAGCACCTGCTACACTGCCCTGTTGCCACCAGCATTGTCACTGCTCTGGCTCCTGTGGCACTGCACGGACACGTGGTTGCTACAAGTTAGTACGCATATTTGGCCTTATTAGAGGCACTTTCCTATTGTAACTGAAGGGATAGTTGGCTTAAGTCAATTGAAATACCAGCAACAGGACATTCCAGCTTCAATGGCTTGTGCCTGTAGTTGTCAACCTATAGAAAGAAAAGTTTTAAAATGACGTTTTAACCAAAGAAAACTGAAATGTATTGCTTGTTCTATAAACTGTAAAGAAAATCACAAAGGCGCTCAAGTTGTAACGAAATTTTTTCTGGTTCAGTTGTGACTCCAGACAGGATCCAAAGAGGAGCTTTCCAGTCTCTTCTCTGGGTTTTATGGAGACTTACTTTACCCTTCTGTGTTAGCCTCTTAAAGCACTGGGTCAACCTTAAAAGGGCACAGGAAAGGGTGCTCTGTGATTTTTTTTCTTTGATTTTTACAGGGTTCACTACTATTTTCCGCGTTGCTCTCAATACCTCGTGGATCTCTGCTTCTCTAAGTCTGAAACCACACTAGAAACAGCTGTTTTGTTTGGTGAGCCCCTACATGGATGTTTCCTTCCAGTTAAGGGGAGCCGGATTCGGACCTTGGCGACAAACAGACGCCGGGGAACCCTCCGGTCCCACTGGCCACGTGCTCCAGGCTGACTCATTCCTCCCCCCACCCCGCTCAAGGCTAGGAACATACCTGCGCTAAGAACTGAGGCAGCTGCACTTCCGCAGACGTAAGAGACGAACTCCTGGGGCTCAAGGTCGGCTGGGGTTGGGTTCCTGTCGCCGCACGTGTGGCCCGCCCGAAACCCGCTACAAAGTAGTGGCGCGTCAGCCCTGGGGAAGCAAAGCGCAAAATTGTTACGGTGCCCAGACCTGCGCCGGGAACCTCCGGCTGTTTCGCTGGGCGCGGCGCCTGTGCCTCGCGCAGCCCCGGGACGGGCACGGCCGCCCGCCCCCCGGGCCGCCGAGAGCTGCTCTACCCCTCCGTTCTGGCCGCCGGGAGCAGAGGAGCTCGAGGCGGGCAAAGCTCGTGGGGACACCGGGCGAGCCCAGCCCCTGATCGGACCCGCGGGCCGGCCGGGCGCCCTCCCCGCGGGAGACCGAAAGCCGAAGACTGGAGATGCACTCACCACGCAACTCCAGCTGACAAAGAGGCCTGCGACCTGCGACGGGCGCACAAACCAGAGAGGCGGCGCGGGGCGGGGAGGGAAGCAGGAGGGTCGCGGGGCCCGCAGCCAATCCCGGGAAGACTCCGGGCAAGGGCGGGGCGCGCAGCCGATCCCTGGAGAGTTCGGGGAGCTCAGCCAATCCCGGGAAGATCCTGAGCGGGGCGGGGTGGAGGGCCGCGGCACGCACAGCCAATCCCGGATGGGGCGGGACGGGCCCGGCCATTGGCTGTCGGTGTCCGGGGCCGGCCTAGGTGTGGCTCATGCAGTAGCACGGGGATAAGCCATGTCTGCGCGCGGAGCATCCTTCTCTGAATTAGATTTTTCAGGCTACCTACCAATCCCCGGCGTTGGTGATTTTGGTGCTCTTGGGCCCTAGACCCTTCCTCGGGTGCCCTTCTGGAGAGGGCATCGAGGTTACTCCAGGGTTGGCCTAAGGCCCTGAGATTCCCTTTCCTAAAGCCACACTAATCCGGTGTGTGTTCATCATCTGTGTCCGCCTAAACCGTAAGCTTAAAGAGAAGCTTTAAGCCACGACCATGTCTTGTTCAACAAACTCACTCCCGTGGCCTCTCCTAAAGCTAGAAGGACTACCTCCTTTCCTCATGCTCCCTCTTTATTCATTTACAGAGTCCAATAAGTAGACCATAATCAGTTGGAGGGTAGGAGTTGGGGAGGTTGAGAAGGCAACCATAGCAATCTCAAGGTAACAGGCTCAAACTTGGCAAACAAATAAGTAGAAGAAAATTGGAGTATATGCTAAAAGGAGAACTTCTATTGCTGTTTCACGTACTTACCATCTGCTAACAAATCTAATCCTCAAAATATATTTAATCATCTCCAAATTATAGATGGGGAAATAATTATGTTATGTAACTTGCCCCAAGTCACAGAGCAGCTAGCCAGTGGTAGATCCAGGATTTGAACTCAAGCAGCCTGAAGGCAGAGCCCCTCAAACAACATGCTACCTAGCCTTTCCCCAGGTATTGGGGGTGGAGCAGGAAGGGAAACCAAAAAATAGCCTACACTTGGTTAACAGATCAAGACAGGCAGCTCTGGTGGGGTGCGGCTTTGTAAACAGAAAGAACAACTCGTCCAGAGCCCCAAGGTAAAACAGGAAAGGGCTTTACCTGTTTAAGGACTCCCAGAAATGGAACTTAAGGAGCAGAGTGGCCTGAGATGAGAATGGCTTGGGGCCAGACCATGCAGGAAACCCTGGAAGAGTTGTTTTGTTTTGTTTTGTTTTTGAGATGGAGTCTCGCTCTGTTGCCCAGACTGGAGTGTAGTGGCACGATCTTGGCTCACTGCAGCCTCCACCTCCCAAGTTCAAACTATTCTCGTCTCGGCCTCCCGGGTAGTTGGGATTGCAGGCATGCACCACCATGCCTGGTTAATTTTTGTATTTGTGAAAGAGTTTATACTTTGTGCTAAGAATGATGGAAAGCTGTTCAAGTGTTTTGTTTGTTTGTTTGTTGTGTGTGTGTGTGTGTTTTAACAGGGGAATGATAGGATCTGATGTAGGGTGTGGTTTCGGGTGTGATTAAGGTGGTTTTGGTGGGAAGAAGAAGTTGAGTAAAATTTACCAGTAAACCCTAGCACCTAGTCATCATCTTGCAGATATTCATAGGATCTTGTTGAAACTGGAGAGTGAATACCAGTTTGTTGTCCCTTCACCTTTCTCAAGAGTCTTCCAAACATATCTCTAGTTGGAATCTGTTCTTTTTATAGTCCCTTTGGATAGCTGAGAGATATTAACTTTCCTTTAACTATGGCAATGAATGTGGTCAGGCAACATGGGAAAATATAGGAAAAGAGAAGTAAATCTCCTTAGTAAAGAGACTAATGCAGGAATTCAGCAGCAACCTAGCAGGGGCTGGGGGTAGTTGTGCAGAATGTCTTCCCTTCTCCCCAAATCAGGGGATAAAAATGGGAAGGAATTATGAAAGAATTATATTTGTGTTTGATTTAAGAGAAATTCACCTTAATCTGAAGGCTTCACATTTCTGGCCAAATACCTCAATTCAATGAACTTACAAACAGTTCATTCGAAATAGTAAAACTGTTCACTGGGCTTAGAGGAGAAATGTCTGTTAAATACAGAGACGATAGAACAAAATAAACTGATTTATAATTGCTTTTGAGTTAGGTTCAAGATAATATATATTTGGTACTAAAAATCCTTATAATGCAGTTTAAAGAGAATTGTTTCAATTGGGTTTATTATTAGGCCTAATTTTTTTAGAGAAATTAGTATGTCTAATCAATCCTTCTTTCTTTTCTTTCTTTCTTTTCTTTCCCTCCCTCCCTCCCTTCCTTCCTTTTCTTTTCTCTCTCTCTCTCTTTCTTGCTCTCTCTCTCGTCTCTCTCCCTCTCCCTTTCTTTTCCCTTTGACAGGGTCTTACTCTATCACTCAGGCTAGAGTGCAGTGGCACAATCATAGCTCATGGGGCAGGCTCCAACTCCTAGGCTTAAGTGATCCTCCCACCTCAGCCTCCCAAAGCATTGGCATTACAGATGTGAGCCACCACGCCTGGCCAATCTGTCCAATTTGAGGGAGTTCAGTCTCTCCAAATTTAATCTGTCAGAAGTTGAATAAAGGGACCTAGAAGAATACTCACCAGCCCTCCAGATATTCTCAGCTGGATTTCCCAGAGACACCACAAAATCACTCTTTTGGCCCAGAGTTTATTCTCTTCTTCCACCCCTCCACTTCCTTTTTGTGTCGTTTGTCTTGAAGAATAACAATTCCTTAGCCCAGCTGTCCAGGACTTAGCGCAAATGGTTTCCTTTCTCAGTCTCCTCCTCCATTTCTCAGCCTCCTACTTCCTCATCTTCTTCCATGCGGGCAGTTCTTCCTATTGACCATCCATGACTCTGCCTCTTCTTTCCAGCCCTTGCTTGTACTTTAGTTCTAACTCCATCATTTACTTTCAGCATCATCCACTGCAGTAGCCTCCACCTTCATTCAGCTTCCCTGTCTCCAGTGTTCCCTTCCCTATGAATTCTTCCACACTGCTGTCATCTCCATTGGAAATTGTTAAATGGCTCTTTACTGCCACCAGAAACAAAACCAACCTCCACCTATCTACTTCCTCCTCTCACTTCCCACATACCTGTTATAATCCAACCATGCTGAACTAATGGCAGTTCCCTGAATGCTGTCCAGCACTGTCCCATACAACTTTCTGCAGTGATGGAAATGTTCTATATCTCTGCTGTCCAGTATGGTAGCCACATGTGGCTATTGAGTACTTGAAATGTGACTAGCACAACACAAGACCTGGATCTTAAACTTCATTTACTTTTAACTAATTTAAATTTAAATAGTCATGCTGGGCCTGGTGGTGGTATGCCTATAATCCCAGCTACGTGGGCAGAAGTCTGAGGTGGGAGGATCCCTTGAGGCCAGAAGTTTGAGGTTGCAGTGTGCTCTGACAGTGCCTGTGAATAGCCACTGCACTCCAGCTGCCGCAATATAGCAAGACTCCATCTCTACAGAAAAAAAAAATTAGCCAAGCATGGCAGAACAGGCCTGTAGTCCCAGCTACTCAGGCAGCTGAGGCAAGAGGATCACTTGAGCTCAGGATTCAAGGCTGCAGTGACCTATGATGGCACTACAGCACTCCAGCCTGGGTGACAGAGCAAGACATCTAATATAAATAAATAGATAAAAATAAAAGTCACATGTGGCTGGTAGATACTACATTGAACTGCACAATAGTTTACATCCTTGCTTCTCAAAGCGTGGTCCATCAGCCTGGGCATTCCCTGGAAACTTGTAGTAATGCATAATCTCAGGCCTCATCCCAGATCTGCTGATTCGGAATCTATATTTCAACAAGATCCCCAGGTGATCTGTATGCACATTAAAGTTTCAAGAGCCACAGCTCTAATAAGCTCTTGCTTCCTTGCCTTTGCATGTGGTGTTCTCTTCGTCTGGGCTGCCTGTCACCTGTTCTTTTTTCCTTAACTCCTACTTATCCCTAGACCTATCTACACTCACAACCTGCTGTTAATATGGTAATCCAGAGGGTAGGGGATGAAGGATATGGGGGAGAGGAGTGAGAGGGAAGGAGAAAATATCTATGATAAAACCACTTGTATCTTGTAATCTTAAATAACTATATGTATGTAGCTATATAATATAAATACACACATACATACTATGTATATATTTATAGTATAGTATGTATATATGTATAGTATTCTATGTATATACATGTACAAGTATAGTTTGTGTGTGTGTGTGTGTGTGTGTGTTTGTTAAAATATGGTTACTACAATGTCAGTGGTATTTCTCTCAGGGTGATGGGATTTCATGTGTCTTACTTTCTAAAAATATTTTTGAGGTATCATTCAAATTCTTTACAAAGAGCATGTATTACTGACATAATAATTTTCATTACAGAAAACAAAATAAAGGCTATATTAGCCTTTTGTAAGTAACTTCAAGAACATGATATTGGAATAAAGTATAGCATTTTACAAAAAAGGAGAGCCCCCACCTTCCACAGTTAGAGACACTCCCTCGTCTACAACACAAGAGCGGGCAGTAGGCATGGCATAGGCAACAACCAACCTGAAAGCAGAAGAATGATCTCTTGTGATGCCTCCACTGCTGTCTCCTGTGTCTACCCTCCCACCCCCACAGCAGACATGGTCCTAGCACCACGACAATCACCTCTTCTCCATCCCCTGCCTGACTCCTAGCTAGGGCTGGAGTCTGAAAAGGGGCCTTAGGTGTACAGAGAAGGTCACCTGGAATCACTAGAAGCATCTGCAGAAGTATATGGATATGCTGGGTGACTCAGATGACATCTCATTTGGTCCTTAGCATCAAGGTTTTGTTCTATCAAATATTCTATTAAGAACGAATGTTTTCATTTTTTGGCTATTGTATTTCTTTTCTAAATTTTGGCAATTTTTTCTTTACTGACAAAAAGATGACAATTACCTGAGAGGTTATTTTAAATTCATGGCAAAATGTGTTTTGCTGAGCTATGGGATGCAATTTCTGCAGATCTTAGTGTGCTCAGCTGTGGAAGTCAGTTATAGGGTATAGAGTTCTGGTGGTAGGGTAAGGCCCAAAAAGCCACCAGAATGAATAGAGGAGACAACATAGCCTGGAGCCAAGACATGGTTTATATTCTGCACAGTAACTAATTTGCAAAAATAACAGGATGTTGTGAAATTTGATTAAGCAGCAAGGTGAGGGAGGCATTTTGGGGGGTTAGATCAAATTATTATTATTAAGGGTATTGTACAAGTTCTAATTCAATTCTAAAGATAGAAGGAAATTTATATTCTTTATTTTAAAACAAGTTGGCTTATCTAAATAAGTAACAAACTCAGAGTTTTATTTTATTTTATTTTATTTATTTATTTATTTATTTATTTATTTTGAGACGTGGTCTTGCTGTGTCGCTAGAGCTGGAGTTCAGTGGCACGATCTGGGCTCACTGCAACCTCTGCCTACCGGGTTCCAGCAATTCTCATGCCTCAGCCTCCTGAGTAGCTGGGATTACAGGCGCCCGCCACCACGCCTGGCTAATTTTTGTATTTTTAGTAGAGACGAGTTTCGCCAAGTTGGCCAAGATGGTCTCAATGTCTTGACTTCGTGATCCACCTGCCTCAGCCTCCCAAAGTGCTGGGATTACAGGCATGAGCCACTGCGCCCGGCCCAAAATTCAGTGTTGCAAATCATCCTTTTGTACATGTATGATCATATTTATAATTCTATATCTATTTATCAATCTACTACTGGCAGCACCCACCTCATGTATTGGCGGCTCCAGAGGTGTCATGTGACTTGGATACCGGGATGGAGCCAGCCTTTGTGAGGTGTGAAAGCTTATACAATTTGGGTGGTCCTTCTTCTTAAAAGAAACAATGCAAAATTTTACAAAAATATGCAACCCCATGGACACATTGTTAGAGCCCCTCTTGGGCCCTAGGTGAGGCCCATGCAAATAAAGAAATTGACACCTAAACTTTACTTCAACAGTTTTAGGGTAAATCTACCTTGGCTGCTCAGATGCTCTAGAAAGGGGAATTGTTGGCTATCCTTTAATACCATCCTTAGCACAGCACAGCTAAGGAGGAAACTCCATGCTTACACAAGGGCTTCTTCCTTAATCATCAGCAACGGCCCAGTTTACTGTACACCTAGTATTTGTGCCAGGCACTGTTCTAAGCTTTTTTTTTTTTTTTTTTTTTTGCATTGTCTCTTTTGATTCCTCATACTAACACTGAGATATATGTACTAGATGATCTTCATTTTACAGATAGGAAACTGAGACCCAGAGATATTGAATAACTTGCCCAAGAAGAGGTACCCACTGAGTGCTGAAAAACAGGCAGAGGTGGGAATGGGTTGCCAGCTGTTGAATTCCTGGGTCTGTGCTATCTAAGAACAGTAGCAGAAAGAGAGGCCCAAGCCACCAAACTGAGATTCAACAACCTGACCTCTGCTGTGGGGTGAGCTTGTTGAAAGCAGGTAGGACTATAAGTGACCTGATAGGTCACTAGGAGAAAAATCCAGTTTCCAGAACTGGACAGAAGGTCTCAGCCAAATACGGGGAGTTGGGGGTAGGGAAGCTTGCTTCTGAGCCCCAGGAACCTCCACTATATAACATAAGATTGGTTTTAGAGATTCAGAGATGATGGGTCAATAGGCAGAAAGGTTTCCTGACGTCCACAAACTCAAAATAAAAATTGCCATTTGTACACTCTGAGCAGCCACAAAGCTCTCTGGACAATAAAGCTGCGGAGAAGTCATCTAGGAACAGTTTAATGCCACCTTTCTCCACCCTCTTTGGGATAAATATATATCACATGCTCGTCCTCTTTTTTAGTCTTGCACACAAACACATTAATCCCAATGTCCTCTTCAGACCTGCATTTAAGTCACTTTTTTTCCCCAATGTTGGAAAGCCCTAATAACAAAACTAAAACCCCCTTAGTTCTACCCTCTCTAATTTAATTTCATTTGCATGGTAAAAAACCAGCATATTTATCGTTGATAAATATCAGAAGAGAGCTTCAGATATCCCTGTATAAAGGGAGAGGGAAGTAGTACATGTTAATAGTGAAATGGAGTTAACCAAGAACTTGAAAACAACTTGTATTTGCAATTTATTTGTGCTTTTTAATTTCTACTTTTTGTATTTATTGATGATTATTTGTGATTTATTATTTATTCATTGTGTTTTGTTTTTGTTTTTGTTTTTGTTTTTTGAGAAAGAGTCTTGCTCTGTCGCGGAGACTGGAGGGCAATGGTGCCATCTCGGCTCACTGCAAACTCTGCCTCCTGGGTTTACGCGATCGCCTGCCTCAGCCTCCCAAGTAGCTGGGATTACAGGGAGGAACCCCCACACCCAGCTAATTTTTGTATTTTTAATTGAGACGGGGTTTCACCATATTGGAAAGGCTTGTCTCAAACTCCTGACCTCAAGTGATCCGTCTGCCTCAGCCTCCCAAAGTGCTGAGATTACAGGTGTGAGCCATCGCACCTGGTCATTTATTTATTATTTACAGCCCAGTTTAGTCCAAAAAGGATTTGAGTGTAATTTACACAAATACATTACAATGAGATTTTCAAAGAACAGTGAGAAAGTTGGAGTGCAGCGAAAATATGATTAAAGTCCAGGGCTAGTACACAAAATAAAACCATGGGGAATACTTGCTGGAGGAAGGCCAAAAATTTTGCTCTGAGCTGCCTGGCAGTCAATGTAAAACATCAGAAAATAGAAAAAAAAAATGACACTCAAGAGAAACACAAATATTCCTCAAAGAAATTTCTTCCGTGGGTCTTTATAAAGAGGGTACTATAACCAACCTCCTCAATACCGATAATCTAAAGAGAATAGTTTTTTACTTGGAAAATAGGTGTGTTAAAAAAAGAAAAAAAAAGAAAAAAATGTTTTTAATCTCTCTAGCTTTTGGGTGTCCAGGATTTTTGATGCCTAGCCAAGATGATTTGCTTGCTTGAACTCAATTAAAACAAAATGTTTTTCAAGTCCCAATTATCATTTGGCAAGAGAGTTATCTGTCATGCAGGTGACACTTGGGGAAGAAATTGGACTTTTAACTGATTATGAAGCAGATAGGCTACACTCTGCTGTAATAGTAAAATCAATAGCTAAAAACAGATGGCATGTCCCATAACAAAGATGTGGTAATTTGGGTTAGTTCCCTGGCCAAAGATTCAGCATTTAGTCATAGACATACGTGTGTGTGTGTGTGTGTGTGTGTGTGTGTGTGTGTGTGTGTGTGTGTGTTGTCAACTTTAAATAACAAGATTCAAAAAATATTTTTAAGTATAGAATTTATTTGAGCTCAAAGTTTGAGGGTGGCCACCCAGGAGCAAAGATTCAAGTTATCCTGAATATACACTCTGATTAGCAGCCGTTACAAGTGGGTTTATTTTTAATTTTTAGCTTTTTTAAAGACAGGGTCTTTCCCAGGCTGGAGTGCAGTGGCATAATCATGGCTCACTGTAACCTTGAACTCCTGGGCTCAAGTGATCCTCCTACCTTAGCCTCCTGAATGGCCAGGATTACAGGCAAGTGCCACCATGCCCAGCTACTTTTCAAAAATTTTTTGTGGAGATGGGGTCTTCTTATGCTGGCCAGTCTGGTCTCAAACTTCTGGCCTCAAGCAATCCTGCCTCAGCCTCCCAAAGTGCTGGGATTATGGCCACAGTGGGTTTATTATTATTTTTATTTTTTGGTAGTTCAGTGATCCTTATTCTGAAAGTGAATTTTTAAAGGAAAAAAGAAGAGCAGTTCCTAAATTGTAATGTAAACCAATAATTTACATTAAGGTAACATAAGCTACTGATTGATTATACATTGTTCTTTGTGTCACAAATTCCAGGAACATGAAGATAATGGGGGCTGGGAGTGGTGGCTCATACCTGTAATCCCAGAATTTGGGGAGGCTGAGATGGGCAGATCGCCTGAGGTTAGGAGTTCGAGACCAGCCTGGCCAACATGGTAAAATCCCATCTCTACTAAAAATACAAAAATTAGGCTGGGTGCGGTGACTCAAGCCTGTAATTCCAGCAGTTTGGGAGGCTGAGGTGGGCGGATCATGAGGTCAGGAATTCGAGACCAGCCTAGCCAACATGGTGAAACCCCATCTCTATTAAAAATACAAAAAAATTAGCCGGGAGTGTTGGCACTCACCTGTAATCCCAGTTACTTAGGAGGCTGAGGCGGGAGAATCGCTTGAACCTGGGAGGCGGAGATTGCAGTGGGCCGAGATCACGCCAGGGCACTCCAGTCTGGGTGACAGAGTGAGACTCTGTCTCAAACAAACAAACAAACAAACAAAAAGATAATGGGGGAAGGGGCTAGACAGGAACAAAATGCCTTTAAACAATTGTCCCTGGGAATGGATGTGGGGAGCAGGGGTAGGACGTGATGAAGTTCCATACTCATGTACCTCTGGGCCAAATAGATTTTTGCATACCTACATGGCTCAGACTGTTCTGACCTATTTTTTTTTTCTCATTTCCCCCCTTTTCATCAAGACCTTTCAAAGAAAGCATTGTAGGTGAACTCAAACAGTTTTGGCTTCAGTTATGTTCAGGAGTTTAGTCCCATGTCATCAGGAAAACTCATTCCCAGATGGTCCTGTTCCACATGGGGGGTGGGAGAAACAGGATACATCTCGTGAGGAATTTTAAGAGTCCCCAAAGGCTAATTGGGATGGCATCACAGGGTGGCAAAAATGAGACCTCAGTCAAGTCATTGATTTATATAGCTGCTGTCACTTGTTGAATCATCTCTAGTATTCAGATTACCATGAGTTTAGTTTTCTCAGAAGTAAAACAAGGGATACATAGTAGAAATATAATACACATAAAGATTATAATAAAAAAGAGAATTTGAATGCCAAAATGAAAAAAAGAAAACCCTATTCTATAAAGGAGTCAACTACAAATATTATGAAGAAAATTAAAACCTGGTCCTTCTTCAGAAAATTCTTATAGCCAGGAAATAATTTAGGATTTAGTTCAAATTGTAGAGAAATAATAAAATGTTAAAAACAGTGTTCAGGACTGGTATACAGGAAAAGGTGTGCTATAGTTTTCTTCTGAAACATATTTTTTCCCTCTTCAGCTCCACATTTCTCCTAAAGGTAAATTTTAATAGGACCAATTTACTTGCAAAGTAAGTTTTAGTATTATACTCGGCCTGATTATTTGCATAAAACTCAACAAGAATAGTGAATGGCCATATTTTAAGTTGGCTTTTCTGGAACTTCTTTTTTTTTTTTTTTTTGAGACAGAGTCTTGTTCTGTCGCCCAGGCTGGAGTGCAGTGGGGCGATCTCGGCTCACTCCAAGCTCCGCCTCCCGGGTTCATGCCATCCTCCTGCCTCAGCCTCCGGAGTAGCTGGGACAGCAGGAGCCCGCCGCCACGCCCGGCTAATTTTTTTGTATTTTTAGTAGAGACGGGGTTTCACCGTGTTAGCCAGGATGGTCTCAATCTCCTGACCTTGTGATCCGCCCGCCTCAGCCTCCCAAAGTGCTGGGATTACAGGCGTGAGCCACCGCACCTGGCCTGCTGGAACATTTTAATAAGGAATTTAAGTTGTTTTTTTTTTCTTTTTTGAGACAGAGTTTCACTCTTGTTGCCCAGGCTGGAGTGTGATGGTGCAGTCTCAGCTCAGCTCAACCTCTGCCTTCTGGGTTCAAGCGATTCTCCTGCCTCAGCCTCCCAAGTAGCTGGGATTACAGGCGTGCACCACCACACCTGGCTAATTTTGTATTTTTAGTAGAGGCGGGGTTTCTCCACGTTGGTCAGGCTGGTCTCAAACTCCTGACCTCAGGTGATCTGCCCGCCTGGGCCTCCCAAAGTGCTGGGATTACAAGTGTGAGCCACCATGCCCAGCCACTTAAGATTAAACTTTTAAAAGCTTCTTGAAGTTAGGATACCAAGCCAGGGATTTACCATCAGACTGTGCGTGTAGTACTTGTATGAATTGGGTGAATTCCTCTCTTCTCAAGGTCTCAAAAATATCTTGAGGTTCCCGGATCTTCAGAAAGTGATATTATTCATTTACCACAAGGTCAGAAACAGTGTAGACAAGGTACCTGGCCAGTCTTTCCAACAGCTTTTTAGCAGCTATATAAAATCAGTTTCAATTCCTCAAAGCAGTCTGGTCATATGTAAAACATGCCATTCCCGTCAAGCCTTAGTAAAATTACCAGTTCATCTAACATGTTCTGTTACAAAAGAAAACATATTTTTATTGAACCTATTCAAATAATTATATTTCCATAAAATAGGAATAGTCACCAATAGTTTCCAAATTTTGGAAAAATCAGGTAGACAGAAAGGTAATTGTTTCAATTTTGCTTACAAAAGTATACTTTAGTCAATTGCTGTGAGCTATAAATAACTGAAAAGAAAAATGTTTTCTTGACTCTAGAAAATGAAATATAAAAAGAACCAGGAATGTTTCAAACAAAAAATGTCATAAAAGTAATTTTAGTCCTCTATCAAGTCAGTACCATGTAATAATTCTTATTTTGCTTGATGTTTTGTTAAAAATTTTCATGAACACCTACTTTTAGTCCTCTATCAAGTCAGTACCATGTAATAATTCTTATTCTGCCTGATGTTTTGTTAGCAATTTCATGAACACATAAGCTTTTTATTAGAGTTCTGGAAATTTTGACTTGGTCTAATGGTATGATCTCTAAAGTTATCAGAAGCCTGTTCTCAAGGGTACTTGTCAGGGCTCTTTTCACTGAATTTACTTGAAGAAACAAAAAAAGAAGTGAATTCACTTGAAGAAGCAAATATAGACTATAATCTATTATAAACCACTTTTTTAGTAGAATAAAAGTAAAGCAATGATTGTGAATGAAAAAAGACTTAGAATAGCCATGGTTAAAGATGCAATTGAAAATGCAATTCTACTGTTTCTGTGGCATACAACAATTTAACATAATAATTATAAATAGGACTGATAGGCCAAGCACAGTGATTCACACCTGTAATCCCAGCACATTGGGAAGGCGAGGCGGGCTGATCACCTGAGATCAAGGGTTCCAGATCAGCCTGGCCAACATGGTGAAACCTAATCTCTACTAAAGATACAAAAAATTAGCCGGCCATAGTGGCACACACCTGTAATCCCAGCTACTCGGGAAGCTGAGGCAGGAGAATTGCTTGAACCCAGGAGGCGGAGGTTGCAGTGAGCTGAGATCGTGCCATTGCACTCCAGCCTGGGTGACAGGGCAAGATTCCGTCTCAAAAACATACATACATACATACATACATACATACATACATACATAAGATATAACATATATCAAGACATATCAGAATTTTAGGAACCTCATATAATTTTGGAACACATATTAATAATACATTTATGCAAATATAACTCGAAAAAGGCAAACACCATTTCTTATTTAACATTGCCTCCTATGAGTTTAACATACCAAATAAGCCTAACATGTCTCTTGAGGATTTTCAGGGGTTCCTGTTTGTTAAGTGCAAGTTAGTTCAGGTCAAAAAGACTTAATTTTAGAATTCAAAATTTAATTTTGGGAAGTATGTCAAATATTAAAGGTTTAGTATTTGATATTAAAATAAGAACAGTTTAAAACATATGATCAAAATAGAATCACAGGTCACCGTAAAAAATAATCATTCATTTACCCAAAATGATAATTAACATATTTCAAAAAGCAAAAACGTTTACTCTGATAGAGAGGAGACCATTTCCAGTCAAGAAAAGAAAAAAAAAGGCAGCATGAGGCAAAGTCTTCCTCTACTTTTTTTTGCAGTTTACTCAAAAGGTAAATAAATATGTTACAATGTCTTATTAATACTATGTGAAATTCTTGTTCGAAGGAGAAAATCAAATTTTACTTCCATATTAGTATATTAATAACAATAAAGCTAATTTTAATAAAGCCTGATAAACAAATTCATCCAATCTAACAGCTTTGGCCACACAAGATGAGATTTCTATAAACATTTTATAACCTCTTAACAATTATCTATTAAAGACCAGATCAATGCTCTAAGAAAACTGTGTTGTTTTACATAGGGTCCTAGACTCTGGTCTTGAATCAATTTGCTCAATTTTTATTTTATTATTTTTTAATGAGAGCACAATACAAAAATTTATTTCAATAATGGTGATAACCTAAAGCCACAGAACAAAATATAAATTACATTTAGAATACTCTATTTAGGATGCTGAATTTCCATTTTATTTAAAAATATTTTTCTTAATAAATTAACATACACAAATTTTGATGCCAAATTCTTCCATGACACTAAATATTTAAGGTGTTGATGAACATGATCTGTGTGCAAGAATATATATATATACTTGTGGATATATTATTCTATAGAAGAGGGAAATTATCCTTTTATATATCAGAGGGTCCCATAGGATCGAAGAAGTTATAGGAAGACTAATATTTTTTTTTTCAGCTATGTCTACTGGAATGGGAAGCTAACCTTTTTAAATAATTGAAGATATACAACAGTGAAAAAAGATTCCTTGTAGTGGAGCTGAACTTATGCTCTCTGGAAAAGTAAAATCAGTGTTGAGTTTATCATCTTTTTGTGATCTGAAGATAGTGATGCTAGTTTTGTTGAGTGATTAGACACTTATGACCCTTCTGACTTTTGTTTATTTTTTGTTAGGGCTCAGCAAAATGAATTTTTTTTTCCTGTTTTCTTTTTTAAAATTTTTTATTTTAGGTTTGGGGGTACATGTGCAGGTTTGTTATATAGGTAAATTGCATGTCACAGGGGTTTGGTGTACACATTATTTTGCCACCTAGGTAATAAACATAGGACCCTATAGGTAGTTTTTCAATCCTCACCCCCCTCCCACCCTCCACCATCAAGTAGGCCCCAGTGTCTCTTGTTCCCTGCTTTGCGTCCATATGTACTCAATGTTTAGCTCCCACTTACATGTGAGAACATGTGATATTTGGTTTTCTGTACCTGCATTAGTTTGCTTAGGATAATGGCCTCTAGCTCCATCCATGTTGCTACAGAGAACATAATCTCATTCTTTTTTATGGATGCGTAGTATTCTGTGTGTGTGTGTGTGTGTGTGTGTGTTTGTGTGTGTGTATCACATTTTTTTTATTCAGTGTACCACTGATGGGCATTTAGGTTGATTCCATGTCTTTGCTATGCTGCCGAGTTGAACATGCACATGCATGTGTCTTTACAGTAGAATGATTTATAATTCCTTTGGGTATATGCCCAGTAATGGAATTGCTGGGTCAAATGGTAGTTCTGTTTTAAGTTCTTTGAGAAATTGCCAAACTGCTTTCAGCAGTGAATGAACAAGTCTACATTCCTGCCAGCAGTGCATAAGCATTCCTTTTTCTCTACAACCTCACCAGCATCTTTTTTTTTTTGACTTTATTAATAGCCAGTATAACTGGTGTGAGATGGTATCTTATTGTGGTTTTGGTTTGCATTTCTCTAATGATTAATGAAGTTGAGCCATTTTTTTATATGATTGTTGGCAGCATGTCTTTTGAAAATCATCTGTTAATGACATTTGGCCACTTTTTAATGGGGTTGTTTTTGCTTGTAAATTTAAGTTCTTTATAGATTCTGGATATAACACCTATGTTGGCTGGATAGTTTGCAAATATTTTCTCCCATTGTATAGGTTGTCTGTTTACTCTTTCTTGATAGGTTCTTTTGCTGTGCAGAAGCTCTTTAGTTTCATTAGGTTTCATTTATCAATTTTTGTTTTTGTTGCAATTGCTTTTGATGTCTTTATCATGAAATCTTTGCCAGGTCCTAGGTTCAGAATGGTATTTCCTAGGTTATCTTCCAGGGTTTTTATAGTTATGTGTTCTAGATTAAAGCCTTTAATTCATCCTGACTTAATTTTTGTATATGGTGTAAGGAAGGGGTCCAGTTTCAGTCTTTTCCATATGGGTAGCCAGTTACCTCAGCACCACTTATTGAATAGAAAGTCCTTTCTTCATTGCTTGCTTTTGTTGATTTTGTCAAAGATCAGATTATTGTAGGTGTGTGGCATTATTCCTGGGCTCTCTATCCTTGTTTGATAGACTTAGTTTGAAGTCGGGTAATGTGATGAATACCACTTTTTGTTTTGTTTTGTTTTGTTTTGTTTGTTTTTGCTTAGTATGGCCTTGGCTATTTGAATTCTTTTTTGGTTCCATAAGAAATTTAACATTTTTTTTTCTAATTCTGTGAACAATGTCATTTGTAGTTTGATAGGAATAGCATCGAGTCTATACATAGCTCTGAGCGGTATAACCATTTTGACAATATTGATTCTTCCTATCCAAGAGCATGAAATGTTTTTCCATTTGTTTATGACATCTAGGATTTCTTTGAGCAGTGTTTCATAATTCTTGTTGTAGAGGTCTTTCACCTCCTTGGTTAGATGTATTCCTAGGTGTTTTTGTTTGTTTGTTTGTTTTGTTTTGTTTGCTTTTTGAGACAGAATCTCACTCTGTCACCCAGGCTGAGTGCAGTCTTGCTATCTCAGCTCACTGCAACCTCCACCTCCCAGGTTAAGCGATTCTCCTGCCTCATTCTCCCAAGGAGCTGGGATTACAGGTGTGCACTACCATGCCTGGCTAATTTTTGTGTTTTTAATAGAGATGGGGTTTCACCAAGTTGCCCAGGCTGGTCTTGAACTCCTGATTTCAGGTGATCCGCCTACCGTGGCCTCCAAGTGCTGAGATTACAGGTGTGAGCCACCATGCCCAGCCATTCCTAGATATTTTATTTTTTATGTGGTGATTGTGAATGGGACTGCATTCATTATTTGGCTCCCAGTTTGTGTATGTGAATGCTAATAATTTCTGTACATTGATTTTGTATCCTGAGATTTTGGTAAAGTTGTGTTTTGGGCAGAGACTATCGGGTTTTCTAAGTATAGAATCATATTGTCTGCAGAGATAGTTCCACTTTCTCTCTTCCTATTTGGCTGCCTTTTATTTCTTTCTCTTGCGTGATTGCTCTGGCTAGGACTTCCAGTACTGTGTTGAATAGGAGTAGTGAGAGAGGGCATCCTTGTCTTGTGCCAGTTGTCAAGGGGAATGCTTCCATATTTTGCCAGTATGATGTTGATTGTGGGTTTTTCATAGAGGACTGCTATTATTTTGAAGTATGTTCCTTCAATGCCTAGTTTGTTGAGGTTTTTTTTCTTTCCTTTTTTTTTTTTTTTTGAGACAGAGTCTCGCTCTGTTGCCTAGGCTGGAGTGCAGTGGCGCGATCTCATTTCACTGCAACCTCCGTTCCCAGGTTCAAGCGATTCTCCGGCCTCAGCCTCCCAAGTAGCTGGGATTACAGGCACACGCCATCATGCCCAGCTAATTTTTATATTTTTAGTAGAGACGGGGTTTCACTATGTTGGTCAGGCTTGTCTTGAACTCCTGACCTCGTGATCTGCCCGCCTCAGCCTCCCAAAGTGCTGGGATTACAGGCGTGAGCCACCGCGCTTGGCCTGTTTTTCTGTTGTTTTTGAGATAGGGTCTCACTCTGTTGCCCAGGCTGGAGCACAGTGATGTGATCACAGCTCACTGCAGCCTCAGCCTCCCAGTCAGAGAATCCTCCCCTCTCAGCCTGCTGAGTAACTGAGGAAATGATTCTGGGGGATGACTGGGAAATGACTTCTGGGGAAATGATAATAGGCTTGTAGAGTTTCTGCTAACAGATGTGCTGTTAGCCTTATGGGGTTCTCTTGGTAGGTGAGCTCCTTCTCTCCAGCTCCAGGTGCATGCCACCATACCCTGCTAACTTTTGTAGTTTTTGTAGAGATGGAGTTTCACCATGTTGCCCAGGCTGATCTCAAACCCCTGAGCTCAAGTGGTCCTCCCACCTTGGCCTCCCAAAGTGCTGGGATTACAGGCATAAGCCACTGCACCCAGCCATGGTTTTGTTTTTAGTTCTGTGTATGTGGTGAATAACATTTATTGATTTATGTATGTTGAACCAAGCTTGCATCCTACGGATAAAGCCTACTTGATTGTGGTGGATTAGCTTTCTGAAGTGCAGCTGGATTCAGTTTGCTAGTATTTTGCTGAGTATTTTGGCATCAATGTTCATCAAGGATATTGGCCTGAAATTTCCTTTTTATGTTGTGCCTCTGCCAGGTTTTGGTATCAGATGATGCTGACCTTATAGAGTGAGTTAGAAATGAGTCTCTCCTCCTCAGTTTTTTGGAATAGTTTCAGTAGAAATAGTGCCAGCTCTTCTTTGTACATCTGGTAGAATTAGGCTGTGAATCCATCTGGTCCTGGCCTTTTTCTGGTTGTTAGCCTTTTAATACTAAATTCACTTTTGGAACTCATTATTGGTCTGTTCAAGGATTCAGTCTCTTTCTAGTTTAACCTTGGGAAATTTTATATTTCCGGGAATTTATCCATTTCTTCTAGGTTTTCTAGTTTGTGTGCATACAGGTGTTTGTAATAGTCTCTGAGGGTATTTTTGTAATTTCTGTGGGTTCAGTGATAACATCCCCTTTGTCAATTCTGATTGTATTTATCTGGATCTTCTCTCTTTTATTAATTAGTCTAGCTACCAAGCTATCAATCTTATTATTTCTTTCAGATAAGCTCCTGGATTCATGGATCTTTTTATTTTTATTTATTTATTTTTTTTGCATCTAAATTTCCTTCATTTCAGCTCTGATTTTGGTTATTCCTTGTTTTCTCCTAGCTTTGGGGTTAGTATGCTTTTGTTTCTCTTGCTTCTATAGACTTTATGTCAGGTTGTTAATTTGAGAACTAACTTTCGGAAGTGGACATTTACTTACACAAATGTTCCTCTTAACACTGTGTTGGATGTGTCTCAGAGATTCTGGTACATTGTATCTTTGTTCTTACTAGTTTCTAAGAATTTCTTGATGTCAGCTCTAATTTCATTATTTCCCCAAAAGTCATTCAGGAGCAGGTTGTATAATTTTTGTTTAATTGTATGGTTTTGAATGATTTTCTTAGTATTGATTTCTATTTTTATTGAACTGTTGTCTGAGTGTGTGGTTGGTATGACTTTGGTATTTTTGTAGTTGCTGAAGGTTGTTTCATGCCCAATTGTGTGGTTGATTTTATAGGATGTGCCATGTACAGATTAGAAGAATATATATTTTGTTGTTTTTAGGTGGAGAGTTCTGTAGATGTCTATTTGATCCATTTTGTCAAGTGTTAAGGTCCTGAATATATTTGTTAGTTTTCTGCCTCAGTGATCCATCTAATACTGTCAGTTGGGTATTAATGTCTTCCACTATTATTGTGTGGTTATCTAAATCTCTTCAGTTGTCTCTGAGAACTTGCTTTATGTGTCTGGGCAATCCTGTGCTGAGTGAGTATATATTTAAGACAGTTAGATCTTCTTGTGGAATTGAGCCCTTTACCATTATGTAATGCATTCTTTGTCTTTTTTTTATCTTTGTTAGTTTAAAGTCTATTTTGTCTGAAATTAGAATAGCAACCTCTCATTTTTTTTCTGTTTTTCATTTGCTTGGTAGAGTTTTTCTCCATGCCTTTACTTTGAAGGGATGTCATTGGTGTCATTGCATGTGAGATGGGTCTCTTGAAGACAGCATACAATTGGGTTTTGCTTCTTTATCCAGCTTGCCACTCTGTGCCTTTTAATTGGGGTATTTAGCCAGTTTACATTCAAGGTTAGTATTAATGTGTGTGGATTTGGTCCTGTTATCATGTTGTTAGCTGGTTATTATGCAGAGTTGTTTGTGTGGTTGCTTTATAGTGTCACTGGTTTATGTATTTAAATGTGTTTTTTAGCAGCTTGTAACAATCTTTCCTTTCCATATTTAGCACACCCTTCAAAATGTCTTGTAAGGCAAGTCTGATGATAAAAAATTCCCTTAGCATTTACTTGTCTGAAAAGGATCTTATTTCTCCTTCACTTATAAAGCTTAGTTTGGCCACATATGAGATTCTTGGTTGAAAATTCTTTTCTTTGGGAATGCTGAATATAGACCCCCAATCTCTTCTGGCTTGTAGGGTTCTGCTAACAGGTGTGCTGTTAGTCTTATGGGGTTCTCTTTGTAGGTGACCTGCTCCTTCCCTCCAGCTGCTTTTTTTTCTTTTATTTCAACCATAGAGAATCTGATGGCTGTGTGTCTTGGGGATGGTCTTTTTATGTAGTGTTTTGCAGGGGTTCTCTGTATTTTCTGAATTTGAATATTGGCCTCTAGTGAGGTTGGGGACATTTTCATGGATGATATCCTGAATTTTTTTTTTTTTGAGATGGTGTTTCACTCTGTTGCCCAGACTGGAGTGCAGTGGCATGATCTTGGCTCACTGCAACCTCTGCCTCCCGGGTTCAAGTAATTCTCCTGCCTCAGCCTCCCAAGTAGCTGGGATTACAGACAGGCGTGCACCACCATGCCCAGCTAATTTTTGTATTTTTAGTAGAGACAAGGTTTCACCATGTTGGCCAGGCTGGTCTCGAACTCCTAACCTCAAGTGATCCACCCACCTCAAGCCTCCCACAGGTGCTGGAATTACAGGCGTGAGCCACCACACGTGGCCCTGAAATATGTTTTTCAAAGTTGCTTGGTTTCCCTCCCTGTTTCTCAGGCACATCAATGAGTTATATATTGGGTCTCTTTACATAACTCTATATTACTCAGAGGTTGTTCCTTCTTGTGTTTATTGTTTTTCCTCTCTTTTACTCTGATAGAGTTATTTCAGAGGTCTTCAAAGAGGTCTTCAAGCTCTGAGATTCTTTCCTCACCTTGGTTGGTTCTGCTGTTAATACTTGGGATTGCATTGCGAAATTCTCATAGAATGTTTTACAGCTCTACCAGATAAATTTGGTTCTTTGTTCTAATGGCCATTTTGTCTATCAGTTCCTGTTCATTTTATTGTAATCCTTAGATTCCTTTGATTAGATTTCAACTTTCTCCTGTATCTCAATAATCTTCATTTCTGTCCAGAATCTGAATTCTATTTCTGTAATTTTGGCCATCTCAGCCTGTTTGGGAACTAGTCCAATCCTTTGGAGGTAACAAGACACTATGGCTTTTTGAGTTGCCAGAGTTTTTGCACTGGTTCTTTCTCATCTTTGTGGGCTAATATTCCTTCAATCTTTGTAGTTGCTGACTTTTAGATAAGTTTTTTTTTCTTTTATTCCATTTTATGTTCTGGGAGATTTAATTGTGGTATAAGGTGGGTTCAATTGACTGGGTTTGTTTCTGGAGGATTTTAGGGAACCAAGGCTCAGCTCAGAACTCCTGGACTGTGTGTTCTAACTCTGGGGTGTTGATTTCAGACCTCTGGCTTTGTTCTGTGGTCCCTGGAAGTTAGGAACCTGCCATGCTGGAAGGGCCAAGTTGTTCCTGAAGCAGTGTTCACAAGAGTCTGATGGGTGGTGCCAGCCACAGAACTTTGCAGGGAAGTGGCAATGGGATCCATCCTTGTTTGCATGTGCCAGCAGTATGGGTAGCATGGCAGGGTGCACACTCATTGGCTGCAGTGAGGTGCTGGTAGGTTCGGGGTGCCAACTTCTGTGTGGGTGTTCACAGTGGTGATGGTGGCAGGATAGTGTGGCCAGCCAGGGGTCCCCCCAGTGTCTGTGCATGTGTTTGCTCCAGGGCTGGTGTTAGCACAAGGGTGGGGTGCTGGTAGGCATGAAACTCTGTGCACCCTCTGTGCAGCCGGTAGCTGCTGCTGGGGGTGGGGATGGGTCTACTGGTCTCCCGCACAGTTTTGCACTGGCAGCAATGTTGGCATGGGGACAGGGCACTGGTGGGTACGGGCCTGGCAGTCTCTATGCCCATGAGTGCTCCTATGGCTCAATTTTTAGAAAAATAATTTAAATATAATTCCCTTCTAATTTTAGCCAACTTGATCACAAACAAAATTCCTTCCACAAGATGAGTTTTCCACAGATTTTCTAAAATTTGCTTAAGGTGCCAGTTTTGTCCTGTATTTCCTTTTTATATTGGCATCTTACCTTAGAACAAAAATTTACTTTTTTTTCCTATTGTCATTTTGAACACATAAAGTTCCCCGTCATGCAACTCAAAGAAGAGGTTTCCCGGTCATAGGTGGATTCAAAGGTTTTCTGATTGGCAGTTGGTTGAAAGATCTTAATGAAAGACCTGAAATCAGTAGAAGAGAGTATCTGGGCTAAGGTAAGGGGTTGTGCAGACCAAGGATCTTATAATGCAGATGAAGTCTCCAGGTAGCAGGCTTTAAAATAAATAGATTGTGTTTCTTTAAGGTGCCAAACTCTGTTAATTCACTCCTGGATCAGAAAGAAGACCTGGAAAGGGAAAGGGGTTCTTGACAGAAGGTATATTTTTTGTACAAGAGATAGCTTTGCAGTGCCATTTCAAAATATGTCAAAGAAATATATTTTGGGAGGTCGTGTATGGTGACTCATGCCTGTACTCCCATTACTTTGGGAGGTTGAGGCAGGTGGATCTCCTGAGCTCAGGAGTTTAAGACCAGCCTGGGCAACATGGCAAAACCCATCTCTACAAAAAAAAAAAAAAAAAAAAAAAAAATTATTCAGGTGTGGTGGAGCATGTCTTTTGGCCCCAGCTACTAGAGAGGCTGGGGTGGGAAGATTGCTTGAGCATGGAAGGTGGAGGTTGTAGTAAGCCAAGATTGCGCCACTGCACTCCAACCTGGGTGACAGAGTGAGACCCTGTCTCAAAAAAAAAAAAAAAAAAAAAAAAAAAGAAAGAGAAAAGAAAAGAAAAAAGAAATATATTTTGGGGTAAAATACTTCAATTTCTTTCAGGGCCTGCTATCTGTCATGCTGATGTCTTGTTGCCACAAAAAGTCTGTTTTGTCAGTCTTAAAGTCTCTGTTTTTATGTTAATACTGGTCAGCTGTGCCTGAATTCCAAATTGCCTTTTCTTTTCTCCTTTCTTTTTTTTCTTTTCTTTTCTTTTCTCTCTCTCTCTTTCTCCTTAATATTTCTCCCCCTTTTTTTGTTTTTTGTTTGTTTTTGAGACTGAATCTCGCTCTGTCACCCAGGCTGCAGTGCAGTGGCGTGATCTCGGCTTACTGTAACCTCCGCCTTCTGGGTTCAAGCGATTATAGTGCCTCAGCCTCCCAAGTAGTTGGAATTACAGGTACCCACCACTACGCCCAGCTAATTTTTGTATTTTTAGTAGAGATGGGGTTTCATGTTGGCCAGGCTAGTCTCAAACTCCTGACCCCAGGTGATCTGCCCGCCTTAGCCTCCCAAAGTGCTGGGATTACAGGCATGAGCCACCACACCTGGACCCTTATGTATTTTTCCCCTTATGTATTCTCCTATTCAATCAGGTTTACTTTAGAATGCCCTTAGCCAAGCAGGGGTCCAGCTGGTTGGTGGGGTCTTAGAATTTTATTTTTGGTGTATAGTTTATGCCTGTATTTGTAAATTTAAACCATCTCATAATTTTTAGAAAGATGTTTCCTCAATTTTCTAATTAACAGATTTAGATACAGCTTTTCTATATCATATAAATGACTCAGACATTTTATGATTATCTATTACTTAATTTAACACAACATGACTTTAAGATCAAGTTTCTGAAAAGATTTTTGGAACTATGGAGTTCATTTATAAACTTGTATCCCATTTATATTCATGTAATTTATTCATTCTTTTTTTTTTTTGAGACGGAGTCTCACTGTATTGCCCAGGCTGGAGTACAGTGGCACGATCTCAGCTCACTGCAACCTCCACCTCCCGGGTTCAACTGATTCTCCTGCCTCAACCTCCCAAGTAGCTGTGATTACAGGCATGTGCCACCATGCCTGGCTAATTTTGTATTTTCAGTAGAGATGGAGTTTCACCATGTTGCCCAGGCTGGTCTCAAACTCCTGATCTCAGGTGATCCACCTGCCTTGGCCTTCCAAAGTGCTGGGATTACAGGCGTGAGCCACCACACCTGGCCTAATTTATTCATCTTTAACAATTATGCTTGAATAGTTCATTAAACAAAGCTAGCTATTATCTCAAGCTATTTATTAGTTAATCATTTTTACAGCCTGTGAATGTTAGGTAGTTGCCACCTAAGCAGGAACCCTAAAGTTAAATACATGCATAGTTTGTTGATTAGAAGACACAGCTGTTTTCATTAAACCAACAATATTAAACTAGTCTTATTTACTAAGCATTTACCCAAGTCATGTAAACTAAAGGCATTTGAGTTGGTTTCTATTTTTCTGATTAAATATTTAAGTGTTTACTTTTTAAAAGCCAATGATTAGAGCTTTTTCATATATCTTTGTAAGGAAATATCACATACATGACACTTATAAACATATAGACATACACACAGAAGTATATTTTACAGCTTCATAACATCCTTTTTAGGCCAATTATCAAATGGTTTTTCTACCATCTATAAACAATCAAGCTCTAATCAATATTAGCTAGGCAACCCTAAATTTGTACTTTTAAAGACATGACTCTTATGTGAGAATTTTTATTTAAAGACACAGAAGTTAGATGTAAACACCATTATTTGCTGAGACAAAGAAGGGCACAGGTAAAGGCCTATGTTAAGTATCTTAAATAAAGGCAAGATTTGTCATGTAAACTTTAAACTAATGTTTTCCCAAAAGTTTCTAGTGGTTTAGGTACAGTGAGGGAGATGTCCTTACAAATGGAGGTCTCCTTTATAGATGTAGATTTATTTTACAAAAAGTTTCAGTATAGCCAGCTAAGAACATTGTATTTTGGATACCAATCTGGTTAGATAGGTGTTCTTTTCCACTTAATTTGTCTCTTGATTAGATTACTGACTTCAAGGTGGAGCCCTTTAATGAACAAGGCAAACAAAGAAAGCCTTTGCAGTTACCAGGGCCTAATATTTAAATATATGAAAAGCAGGCACAGCTGGAACGCAGCACATCTAGATCTTTAAAAATCAAGGATCTCTGGCCGGGTGTGGTGGCTCACACCTGTAATCCCAACACTTTGGGAGGCCGAGGTAGGCGGATCACAAGGTCAGGAGATCAAGACCTTCCTGGCTAACATGGTGAAGCCCATCTGTACTAAAAATACAAAAAAATAACTGGGTGTGGTGGTACACACCTGTAGTCCCAGCTACTCGGGAGGCTGAGGCAGGAGAATCACTTGAACCCGGGAGACGGAGGTTGCAGTGAGCCAAGATCATGCCACTGCACTCCAGCCTGGGTGACAGAGTGAGACTCTGTCTCAAAAACAAACAAACAAAAAATCAAGGATCCCACTTTTACAATCCCAGGTCCCCTAATAAAAGGAAATCCCCTGGGACTGGGCCATGCAATGCTTCCACAGTGCCTTTCACCATGAAGACTTTCCTTTGTCGCTGGCGGGTGAAATGATGCCAATCAGCTCCTTCTGTGATCAGCCCTTCCCTGTCAGGAGTCTTATCTCTTGGTGGCAAGTGTCCCCACAACCTCCAAATGTTCAAACCCGCCTTTTTACCTAAGTGCACAAAGAAATAAGTAGCACTCTGCATTAACAAGCATTCACTGAGACCATTGTCAGCCACTCCCCAAACTGCAGCTTTTGCAGTGGCTTGTCAGACACTGCATACACTGAAGTCAAGTTCTCTCTCACAGCACAAAATAATCCTTGGTTCCCCAAAACCAAAGAGATCAGATATTACTATTTTTTTTTTTTTTTTTTTGAGACAGGGTCTCACTTTGTCACCCAGACTGGAGTGCAGTGGCGTGATCTCAGCTCATTGCAACCTCGACTTCCTGGGTTCAAGTGATTCTCATGCCTCAATCGTCCAAGTAGCTGGGATTACAGGCATGCATCACCATGCCTGGCTAATTTTTGCGTTTTTAGTAAAGATGGGGTTTTGCCATGTTGGCCAGGCTGGTCTCTAACTCCTGGCCTCAAGTGATCTGCCTGCCTTGAGCTCCTAAAGTGCTGCGATTATAGGAATGAGCCACCTGGCCCTGTGAGATCAGATACTACTTTTAACAGCTCTTATAATTTTTAATTATTTACCAATTTAGTTTCCTCTGTGACAATATGAATTGCAATTTATGATTTAAAATGATCAGGTTTTGAACATTTTTTGGAACGTAATAATTCTATTTTATATTCTAATTCTAAATGCATATCCCTCTTCTTGAAAGGAGATGTGAGTATTATACAATCCTTTGTGAAATGTTCAGGCTTTTTTTAGTAGTTGAAAAGTGGTTCATTTGGGTAAGTTTGGGAAATTATTAGGTTGTGTAGGGGTTATAAATTGATTGGACAATTGTTTATTTTTATTTTTATTTTGTAGAAATGGGATTTTGCCATGTCACACAGGCTGATCTTGAACCCCTGGACTCAAGTGATCCACCTACCTTGGCCTCCCAAAGTGCTGGGATTACAAGCATGAGCCCCAACACCTGGTCTGGACAATTGTTTTAGTTGTAAACTCATGACTTATTTACTTTTCCTCTTGATTTAACTTCCCTTTCCTTTTCTTCTTTGGTTATAGTATAGAACATTGGATTGGCAAAATTAACTAGATTATGAGTTTGAGAGGTAGCCCAACCGGGGCATTGTTTCTTTATTATAGTTGCCATTTCTTCATCTGATTCATTTATAAAGTTTGAGTTAAGGAGAGTATCATTTTGATGGTTAGCATAACTTTCTTCTGATAGGCCTGAATATTGTTTAAACATTCTTTCAAATTTCCCATAGTATGACATTATGTGATCAACAGGATTTTTTCAGCATGTTGTATTTTGTTACAATCAACCACTTTTTGGAAAACTAAGGGGATAGAGTCAACTAAAGCTTTGACAGTATTGTGAGCACATTTGCTATCGGCTTCAAAAAAATTATGGAAGTCCTTTAAAAGATTTCTCCAGTTTGCCTTTGCTATCCAATCTTAGGCTTTATTTTCTGACACTAAAATGTGAACCTGTTGATATAAATCAGAAATTCCTGGATCATAAGCTCAAATGTTTAATTCAAAACCTCTAGCAAATCCAACAGAGTTCTGAAAAGGATCTGGGAATTCTTTAGCTTTCCTTTTAAGTTCTATTTTTACCATAGTTGATAAACCAAGGCAGTTTCTTCTGTACTGGACAGAGGGTGTTCCCAAAATGGAACCAGAACAGCAGGAGAAAGAGGAGGAAGAGGAAGGGGAGGTAAAGTCCAGACAAGGATGTTCCAACAAAAGGGAAGGAAGAGTTGAAAAAGGGGGAGAAATTTCAGCAGTCTTTTTCAATTTAGAAATTGTTTTAGACAATCCTTTGTTTTCCACTTGCAAACAAATGCCTTTACTAGAAACTTATTTAGAAGCTTCTAAAAAAGTTTCTACTTTCCATTGAAAATAGCTCTCCCAGTTATTTTGTTTTATTTTAGAGCTGGGTTTTTCCAATTGAGCATGGAGATAAACTAGTTTAGGTATTTCCAAGGCACCCCATTTTGACCATTGTAACTCAGGGTCATCATCTCAAGTTATGTGAGACCCATATTTTTCTAAATACTTGCATGAAGAGGCAACGTAAGTATTAAACATGAATTCAGCTGGTGTTTCTAGTGGTCGATTTCTTCTTAAAGAGAAAGTCTCATGGTATAGTTTGGATGTTTGCCCCTCCAAATCTCATGTTGAAATGTAATCCCCAATGTTGGAGGTAGGGCCTGGTGAGAGATGTTTGGGTTATCGGGGCAGATCCCTCTTGAATGGCTTGATACCATTCCCATGATAAAGGGTGAGTTCTTGCTCTGGCAGTTCCCATGAATGCTGGTTGTTTAAAAAAATGTGGCACCTCCCCCGCCCACCTTGCCATGTGATGCGCCTACTCCCCCTTACCTTTCGCCATGATTGTAAGGTTCCTGAGGCCCTCACCAGAAGCAAATGCTGGTACCACACTTCCTGTACAACCTGCGGAACCATGCACCAAAATAAATCTCTTTCCTTTATAAATTACCCGGCTTCAGATGTTTCTTTATAGCAACACAAGAATGGACTAACAGAACTTGGTTATCATAGTACTAATGTCTGTAATTTGGACTTTCCTTCTGAAAGACCTACTGGGAGAAATTTTGGTCATTCAAGAAAAAAGTTTAGACTTGTCAACTGAACTGAGCTTCAGAATCTGGCCAGTTTTTCAAATTATAATTTTTTTGCTTCAGCCACAGAGATTTCACTTTCTTTTTTCAGAGGGAAACTGTTTTCTCCCTGACCAAAATTTCAAATACAGAAAAGTCGAAGAACTTTAAGGAGTAATTAGAAACAAACCCTTAACCTCAGAGAAATATGAAAGTCACAAATCTGCAATCAGCAGAATCTCTAGAGAATAACAAATGTACCACCTACCTTAAAGTAGAGCTTCAATTCCAACCCCATTGTGTAGAAATGTGTGTAGCTTGAATCAATTCTGAGTCCTTAACCATCACAGAGGATTTAAACCCACCAAGGGCCTTACCAGAGAACCCTAGTGACTCTGGCAAGGTCAGATGAACAAAGTCATTTGTGCTGATACCAGGGCTGTAGGCAAAACGCTGAGGATCACTGGAGTTCTGCTTCAGGTCCCAGCTGGATCACCAAAATGTCAACTTTACAGAATGAGATTCAGAAAATATAATTAAGTAGAGAATTTATTTGAGCTCAGAGCTTGAGGATGGCCTCCTCAAGCTCTGAGCTCAAATAAATTCAAGTTGCCCTGAATATACACTCTGATTAGTGGCAATTACAAGTGGGTTTTAAAAGGAAAAAAGAAGCAGTTTGTAACTTGTTTATCAAGAATTTACATTAAAATAACATAAGCTATTGATTGGCTACAAATAGTTCTTTATGTCACAAATTCTAGGAACATGAAGATAATGGGTGAGGCAGCTAGCTAGTAACAAAATGACTTTAAACAATGATCCCCAAGGCATAGGCACTGGGTCAGGGGATATGACTGAAGTTCCATACTCGTGTCTCTCTGGGCTATAAATTTTGCATACTTCACATAGCTCAAACTGTCCTGAACGATATTTCTTTCTTTTCTAAAAAAATTTTATTTTATTTTATTTTAAGCTCTGGGATACATGTGCAGGATATGTTGGCTTGTTACATAAGTAAACGTGTGCCATGATGGTTTGCTGCACTTGTCAACCCATCACCTAGGTATTAAGCCCTGCATGTATTAGCTATTTATCCTAATGCTCTCCACCACCCCACCCCCACAGAGAAGCCCCAGTGTGTGTTGTTCCCCTCCCTGTGTCCATGTGTTCTCATTGTTCAGCTCCCACTTATAAGTGAGAACATGCAGTGTTTGTTTTTCTGTTCCTGTGTTAGTTTGCTGAGGATCCATGTCCCTGCAAAGGACATGATCTTGTTCCTTTTTATGGCTGCATAGTATCCCATGGTGTATATGTAACACATTTTCTTTATCCAGTCTATCATTGATGGGCATTTGGGTTGATTCCATGTCTTTGCTATTGTGAATAGTACTGCAATGAACATACATGTGCATGTGTCTTTATAATAGAATGATTTATATTCCTTTGGGTATATACTCAGTAATGGGATTACTTGCTCTAAACTATTTTTCTTTTCTCAGTGCATATGTTTATGTGTGTATGTATATAAACAGTAGTATATTTTTAAGGCAGGTCAATATCTTTAACAAGATTATAAGAGTAAAACTAGGTTCTAGAAGCAATATATCACCATAGGAAGCCCTCCAAAATAAAATGTTGAATCCAACACAAGTTTATTTTGATGCAAAATTAATTCATTACTTAGAATGAGTATCAACAGAATACTTAGTAAAGAATAATTTCATGCTCTTAGAATTTCAAGTGGCTTAGAATGTCAATTTAAGTGGTCTTTCTTTAAAAAAAAATGACCAAGAAAGTTTAAACCCAATGCCTTACTATTCTGTCCATTAATTTCTCCCAGTTAATGGAAGCATTCAAAATTCATCCCTCTGGCCTTTCCCTGCAGAAGAGCTAAAAAGTAAGAACTAGCTTCTAATATTTGCCCTTCAATCTTACCCTAACACCTTTGGTGTTCAGTAGTACAAGTGCAATTTTTTGAATCACAGCAAAATAAGACAATCAAGAAATCCTGAGTTTGTTTAGTCTTAACTTTTTTATTTTTAGACAGGGTATCACTCTCTTATGCAGGCTGGAGTGCAGTGGTGCACTCATAGCTCAAAGCAGCCTTGATCACAAGAGGGCTCAAGTGATTGTTCTGCCTTAGCCTCCTGAGTAGACGGGACTACAGGTGCATACCACCATACCTGGCTAATTGTATTAATTTTTGTAGAAACAAGGTTTCACCATGTTGCCCAAGCTGGTCTTGAACTTCTGGGCTATTCTGAACTTTTTATTATGAAGATTTTCAAACATACACAAAAAAAGTTCAATAAGCCCCTATATATTTATCTTCCAGCCAACAATCATTAACCAAAAACATTTACTTTGCATATTTGTCCCATCTATCACCCCTTTTTGTCAAAGTATTTTTAAAGCAAATCCCAGATATTACGTTATTTCACTCCTGAATATTTTAGTATTCATCTCAAAAGAAAAGTGTGATGCTTAAGATTGAATTGAAGGATAGAAAGTATTGATCCTGGGTGTGCCTGTGAGCGTGTTGCCAAACGAGATTAACATTTGAGTCAGCAGACTGGGAGAAGCAGACCCACCCTCAATCTGGGTGGTCACCATCTAATCAGCTGCCTGCACGGCTAGGATAAAAGGAGGCAGAGGAAAGTGGAAGGACTAGACTGGCAAAGTCTTCTGGCCTCCATCATTCTCCCATGCGGGATGCTTCCTGTCCTTGAACATCAGACTCCAAGTTCTTCAGCATTTGGACTCTTGGACCTACACCAGTGGTTTGCCAGGGGCTCTTGAGCCTTCGGCCACAGACTGAAGGCTGCACTACTTTTCAGGTTTTGGGACTCGGACTGGATTCGTTGCTCCTCATCTTGCAAATAGCCTACTGGGGGACTTCACCTTGTGATCGTGTGAGTCAATACTCCTTAATAAATTCCCCTTCATATATACATCTATTCTATTAGTCCTGTCCCTCTAGAGAACCCTAATACAAAATAACAATCATAACCTGACAACAAAGCCAGATGATTGCCAAATCCACATTCAAATTCCCCCATTGTCTAAAAATGTCACTTTAAAGTTTACTTGAATTAGGATTCAAACAAAGTCTATTCATTTTATTTAGTTCTTATGCCTCCTTTGTATTTTTTAAGCCTTTTTTAGTCTAGAAAGAATGACCCTTTTTTATGCCTTTAACTTTTTAATAACAGTTTGTGACACATAATTCAGGTGTCATAAAAGTCACCCTTTTAAATGCACAAGTCAGTGGCTTTTAGTATGTTCATAGAGTTATGTGATCACTCACCATGATCTAATTCCAGAACATTTTTATGTTTAACTTTTCCCCATCTCTCTTCCCCTCAGCAACCCTAATATCTATGCATGGATTTGCCCCATTCTGGATATTTCATGTAAATGAAATCCACACAAGATGTAGCCTTTTGTAACTGTCTTTTTTCACTTAACGTAATGTTTTCAAGGTCTATCTATGTTGTAGGAGATATCAGTACTTCATTCTATTTCATGGCTGAATAATATTGCATTCTATGGGCCCATATTTTGTTTCTCTATTCATGAGTTGATGGATATGCCTTGGACTTTTTTAAGAAAGCAGGTCAGTTTTCCTGCAGAGTTTTCCACATGCCAGATTTTGCTGGTTGCTTTATTCATGGTACCATTAAACTTGCTTCTCTATCCTCTGTTTTTCTTGTAAATGCAAGATAAACCCCATGAACCTCATGATCTTGCAAACTTGGTTGTCAAACTTTAGTGTGTGAAAGAGTCACCTGACACACTTGCTGAAGGTAAAGAATTCCAGGCCCCATCACAAGTCTGATTTCATAGGCTCAAGAGGGGACCCAAGAATCTACTTTTTTTTTTTTTTTTTTTTTAAGATAGGGTCTCACTCTGTTGCCCAGGCTGGAATGCAGTGGCCTGATCATGGCTCACTGCAGCTGTGACCTTCTGGGCTCAAGCAATCCTCCCTCAGCCTCCCATGTAGCTGGGACTACAAGTGCATGCCACCATACCCAGCTAATTTTGTTTACTTTTTATAGTAACAGGGTCTCCCTGTGTTGTCCAGGCTAGTCTCAAACTCATGGGCTCAAGCAATCCTCCCACCTTGGCCTACCAAACTGTTGGGATTACAGATGTGAGCCACCACTGCCTGGCCCATTTTTAACATACCTCTTGATTCTGATGTAGATATTCCCAGAACACAATGTGGGCAACACTGGCAGGTATCCAAACTTTTTATTTTAATGGCATTTGGCATTTCACAGGAAAGCCACAAAAAGGTTATTGACTAAGACTTTTTTTTTTTTGAGACAGATCTCACTCTGTTGCCCAGGCTGGAGTGCAGCGCACATCACAGCTTACTATAGCCTTGACCTCCCAGGCTCAAATGATTCTCTCGTCTCAGCCTCCTGAGTAGCTAGGACTATAGGCATGTGCCACCACACCCAGCTAATTTTGTTTATATTTTGTAGAGATGAGGTCTTACTATGTTGCCCAGGCTAGTGTCGAACTCCTTGACTCAAGCAATCCTCCTACCTTGGCCTCCCAAAGTGCTGGGATTACAGGCATGAGACCTGCACCCAGCCTTGATGAAGACTTTTTAAAAAGTAAAGTTAGAAATATTACTTACAGAATTACTAAAAACGGCCTAAGCATACTGGCTGATGTCTTCTGGAGTGGAAACAGACATTTGAAAGAATGTTGGACAAGAGAATTGTGTTGTGAATGTTAACTACCCGGGAGTGAGTGAAGTAGCCAATTTAACATTAAAGGCAATGAAAACCAAATGGTCTCTAAGAATTAAATTACTACACACATTTTTACAGTAGTGACTTCAGAATTTACAAATGCAATCAGATTAATTAATTAGAGTAGTTTTCATTCAGGAAATTTAAATTCTGAATCCATTTTCTTCAAGGTGAACAAGAACAAAGTAAGTTATAGATGCAGCATTCTAAGGTAACTATCCTTTTGTTCTAGAAATATGTGACAGTGAAGTACAACCATTCTTGTTTCAACATTTTATCATTATTTAAATAGTGCATTTTACAACACCAAAAACTTCTGAGTCTAGACAGCTGTTTTTTTCCTTATTTAATGCAAAGAGTTTGCTTTCACTTAATAGCTATGTGATGCTTTTTAGGGTCTTTCAATGGTTCTCGAGCAGCCAACAATATAAATGGAGTTCCAGTTACTCCATGCATCTCATTAAGCTTTTAGAGAAGAGAGTAATGCAGTACAGGAAAAAACCACCAGTGCTTTTTTAGGCTTTGACTCAAGGACTTCTTTTCTTTTTTTTTTTCTTTTTTTTTTTTTGAGACGGAGTCTCGCTCTGTCACCCAGGCTGGAGTGCAATTGCATGATCTCGGCTCACTGCAACCTCCGCCTCCAAGGCTTAAGCAATTTTCTGCCTAAGCCTCCCGAGTAGCTGGGATTTCAGGTGCACGGCACCACACCTGGCTAATTTTTGTATTTTTAGTAGAGGCAGAGTTTCACCATGTTGGCCTGGCTGGTCTCGAACTCCTGACCTCGAGTGATCGGCCCGCCTCAGCCTCCCAAAGTGCTGGAATTACAGGCGTGAGCCACCATGCCTGGCTTTTTTGGGCTTTGAGAAAAATAATAGATTTCAGGATATGAAAACTGAGTTTTGACTTTCTAGAAGGACATTTATAGGGGAGTTATTACCTGAAAGAAATGTTTAATTCCTGAGTAATAAGAACTTCAACTTCTTGCTAAGCCTTCTTGACTTCATTAGCCTGACTTGGAAGAGGCAGGTGCCTAGAGCTAAAGCATATTTTAAAAACTTTTTGTTGTGGAAAATGTCAAGCATACCCAAAAGCAAACAGTATAATAAACCATATACACAGCATCAAGCTTCAGCAGTTAGCAATATTTTGTTAGTCTCATTTCATCTGATCATCTACCCTTACTTTTGCTCAAGTGTTTGCAAAAATACTTGATTCCTCTGAGCATCGCAGAGCTGTCTTTTTACACTCAGTTTCTTTTAATCAGGATTCAAATAAGACCTACACATAGCATTTAGTTAGTCTCTTTTAGTTTGTAACAACCGTCTTCCCTCATCTGACGAGGGATTTGTTGTAGAAACTGGATTAATTGTCCAAATTTTACACATGACCCACGTTCTGGATTTGTCTTATTACATCATTTTAGTGTAATTTAACTTATTTCTTTTTCTCCCATATTTCCTATAAAGTGACTTGATGAAATTCACGTTGACTGTTTTGCACAAGAAAACTTCATACTTCCTGGCGCATCATATCACGAGGTACACATTGTCGTATTTGCCCCATTTTTCTGGGCTTCATCAGTGGGCTCAGGTGATGTAAATCCAATCCCTTCAGTATAAAGTTAGCCATCACCCAGGCCAGGCGCTGTGGCTCGCGCCTATAATCCCAGCACTTTGGGAGGCTGAGGCAGTTGGATCACCTGAGGTCAGGAGTTTGAGACCAGTCTGGCCAACATGACGAAACCCTGACTCCACTAAGAACACAAAAATTAGCTGGGCATGGTGGCGGGCACCTGTAATCCCAGCTACTCAGGAAGCTGAGGCAGGAGAATTGCTTGAACCCAGGAGGTGGAGGTTACAGTGAGCCAAAATCACACCATTGCACTCCAGCCTGGCCGATGAGTGAAACTCCATCTGAAAAAAAATAAATAAATAAAATAAAGTTAGCCATCACCCTTTAGCCTTGACATCCATTTATGTTCATTCCTTACACAACTTTTTATGTTAGTAATTGTAAAATAGTGATTTAAAAATTTTTAAATCATTCTTTCCGTATTTATTAGCCGGGCTTCTATAAGGATGGACTTTTCCTCATATACTATTTGGTTACTCTGAAAAACAGTTCATATAGCAAAGGCAGAACACATTACTTTTCTTTTCCTTTATTTATCAAATTTCATAGGAAAACAACCTCCAATAATGATGGGACAGGTTTTGTATTATTATGAATTCTAAACATATATTTGACAATGTATTAAATGCATGTTTTAAAAATTGATGCTGGAGATGGAATTATGAAATTTTGCCATCAGCCTTCTGAGACAGTGTTTCTCAAAGTATGGCCACAGACCATGTAAGTCAGAATCCTCTGGAGGTACTGGTTCATATGTAAATTCCTGGTCTCCACCTGGACCTACTAGGTGAGAGTCTTTTGGAGTAGAGCCCTAAAATCTGCATTTCTGGGCCAGGCACGGTGGCTCACGCCTGTAATCCCAGCACTTTGGGAAGCCAAGGTGAACAGATCACTTGAGGTCAGGAGTTCAAAACCAGCCTGGCCAACATGGTGAAACTCCTTCTCTACTAAAAATACAAAAAATTAGCCAAGCATGGTGGCATGCACCTGTAGTACCAACTACTAGGGAGGCTGAAGCAGGAGAATTGCTTGAACCCAGGAGGCAGAGGTTGCAGTGAGGCCAAGATCACACCACTGCACTCCAGCTTGGGAGACACTCTGTCTCAAAAATAAATAAATAAATAAATAAAAATAATCTTCACTTCTAACACACTTTTCTAGAGATTTCTAAAATGGCTGTGGAATGGATAGCCTTATGGGGCAACCTCATTAGAGCCTGGGAATGTCAGCTGCATAAGACAGGTTGAAAAAAAACCCACAAAAAAGAGCTTGGGAATAAATGACTGAGTGGATGCACACCTAAGCAGGTGATAATTCAGTGATAATCTGAATTTTTGTGTAAACTCGCTAGATTTCAAGTGTTGGTGCTAATTCAAATTTAAACCAGTGATAGTGAAACCAAATATGTCTGTGAGCCACCATTGTGGGGCCTTTGATTTAGGGGGTATAGTACCTGAATGCCACAGTGAAATAGAAAAGAACGTCTGTTTCCCAGATCAAGGTGAGTGAAAGAGTCTGTAGCTGGTTTGCTGATACTCTTAACAGAGACTCCAAAATGATACCACACGATCAACTATTGGTGATTCAAGAGAAGGGAGGGTAGATAAATTAGATCCTTCAACAAGAGCCCAACAGACAGGAGTAGTGCTATGCAGTACTGAACTCCTTGTGGTGCTGCATTTTTGTTGAGACAACCTGGATTCTGGCTATCTGTTTTTTTTGTGTTTTTTTGAGACAGAATCTTTCTCTATCGCCCAGGCTGGAGTGCAGTGGCACGATCTTGGCTCACTGCAACCTCCACCTCCTGGATGCAAGCGATTCTCATGCCTCAGCCTCCTGAGTAGCTGGGATTATAGGTGCCTGCCACCATGCCTAGCTAATTTTTGTATTTTTAGTAGAGATGGGGTTTCACTATGTTGGCCGGGCTGGTCTTGAACTCCTGACCTCAGGTGATACACCCGCCTCGGCCTCCCAAAGTGCTGGGATTACAGGTTTGAGCCACTGTGCCTGGCCTATCTATTGTTACTGGAACTTAAGAAGCTTTTACCACAGTAAATCCTGTAAAATATAGTTCTATATGTGAACTAATTTCCCCTGTGGATTGCCAGGGACACAGTGTTGCTCATATCCATAGCCTCAGATCCTGCACAGCTGCTGTCCACAGGGCCCTTGAGACCCCCACTGCGCAATTTGTGTCATCTCGTCAGGTAACACAGCTCCTCTTCCATTAGGACATGGAGTGCCATTTGTATTTGAAATATCAATTAGCACTGTTGCCATATGCTCTAATTTTGAATTGTTCTTCTCCCCTAGGGAATGCACTTTCAATATTTTATTCAAGTCCCCTAATACTTGACATTCTGAGCAAAACATTTGTTTAGTTGATTTTCCATAAAAGTGATTATCCATTTTTATAATTTCATTTGTCTTTATTGAATTTTAAATAGCATTGTTGAATTCACTGATTCACAGGGGAAACATACAGAGGCTTAAAAGGAGAGCCAGACACGCAGATCTCCTTGTCCATTGAATTTCTTGCAGATTACAGAAAACTGAATGACATCTCTCAGCACTTTTCTGCCCGTGTGCAGTACTTGGGAAGAAGGAATGGAAGTTGGGTTCATGGGGCACGACAGAAGTTCCAGATCTCTCTGACTGGGTTGTTCGCCAGTGGAGCTCTGTGTGATACCAATATCCAATCCATAGAAAGGGAATGAATAAGGGCAGGGTTGGGCAATCCACCAGGGCCCTGCAGGTATCAATCATATGCAGCCTGTTTTGAGACTTTAAAAAATTGCTGGCAATGTGCAACCATTGTTTTCTCCAGGCAGAAATCTGATCTTGAGGCCATTTGATTAGGGAAGGGGTTATAAACTCAAATGCCTATGGAGGACAGGGAAGGGAGAATAAAGCAGTGAAGAGGCCTGGACAAGAGACTGTGGTGAACTACTGAGACCTGTCTCCACTCAGGGAGGCCACTCTCTTTCAGCTACACCTGGCCTTTAACAGGAATCTTGACCCTGAATGGCTAAAGCTTTTCATGGTTTAAGAGAAGATGATAATCTGAATTTTTGTGTAAACTCGCTAGATTTCAAGTGTTGGCGCTAATTCAAATTTAAACCAGTGATAGTGAAACCAAATATGTCTGTGAGCTACCATTGTGGGGCCTTTGATTTAGGGGGTATAGTACCTGAATGCCACAGTGAAATAGAAAACAATGTCTATTTCCCAGTTCAAGGTGAGTGAAAGAGTCTGTAGCTGGTTTGCTGATGCTGTTAGCAGAGACTCAAACCATAAACCTTATAGGGACAAATTAGCTTTATTTTGTTACCTAGCAGTTCTGGATGAATGTATTTGATTGGTGCAGAGCCTTGACTTAAAGTCCATGCTCTACTGACAGTTGGCCAGCGGTGACATCTTCCTATAAGAAAGCTATCGCATTATGGAGCTAGCCCCCTCGAGTTCACAGAGGAAAAGAAAGCTAAGTATATACATGGATTGCTTTATAAAACTCTAAGCCTTGACTTGCTGGCAAAGAAAGTAGTGGGAATTTAGATAGACTGCTTTTGTCTTTCTGCAGAGTGATAGCCAGATAACATGTTCTGTTGGGACTGGATTTCAGTGTTGAGTTGTCTCCTAATTAGTCAGGGAGAGAAAGCATGGCTATATAATTACAGCATATGAACATACTGATCTTTTTCACGCTTAGCTAAGTGCATTTACAGAATTAATCTGAACTTTGGCCAATTAAATTGAGTTCAAAGAGAAATTTTAGACTTAAGTATGTTGAATAAAATTCTGGGTAGGGTATAAAAAGCCATGGGTGTATGGACTAGACTTCTAGTTCTGGCTCTGTCTATAACTGGTATGGGTCTTAATCATCTAATCTCTTGGCTTTCATTTGGTTGTATTAGATGAGCCAAGTTGAACTATACAATTATTCTACATTTTACATTTAATTTTTTAAAAGGTGGTTCTCTGTTATTGCTTATAGTTTTTGACTATTCATTTTTCTTTTTTCTTTTTTTTTTTTTTTTATTTGAGACAAGGTCTTGCTCTGTTGCCCAGGCTGCAGTGTGGACTTGACCTCCTGGGCTTAAGGGTGATCCTCCCACCTCAGCCTCCTAAGTGGCAGCTAATTTCAAAAATTGTTTGTAGAGATGAGAGTTTAAGGAATGTTTCATATTCTCCTCATACTTAATATTGTCAGGCTTTTTAACTTTAGCAAACTTTAGCCTGGCTATGTTGCCAGGGCTGGTCTCAAACTTCTGGCCTCAAGCAATCCTCCTGCCTCAGACTCCCAAAGTGCTGGGATTACAGACATGAGCCACTGTACCCGGCTGCTCTTCATTTTTCTATCATTCTTTGTTTCAAGGAGATTAAATGAGCCCTTCTGCTTAACAGATGGTTTGGACGGCCCTGTCACATCCTATGTTGTTATTTTTGTATTAGTTGGGACATGGACTGATCATCAACACCATCCTAAAAGGAAATAGGATGATGTGGACTCGTTGACAAAAATATTTTTATGAGCATTACCAAGTTATAAATGGTTCCCTCTTTTCTGCTATAAAAGGAAACCCAATTGGTTGCTTATTAAAAGACAGTATTTTAAATTAAAACCACAATGAAATACAGCTGTATACTCACCAAAATTGCTAAAGTTAAAAAGCCAGCCAGATGTGGTGGCTCATGCCTGTAATCCCAACACTTTGGGAGGCAGAGGTGGGTGGATCACCTGAGGTCAGGAGTTCAAGACCAGCCTGGCCAACATGGCGAAACCCTGTCTCTACTAAAAATACAAAAAAAAATTAGCCAGGCCTGGTGGTGCACACCTGTAATCCCCGCTACTTGGGAGTCTGAGGCAGGAGAATCACTTGAACCTGGGAGCTGGAGGTTGCAGTGAGACGAGACCAAGCCATTGCACTCCAGCCTGGGGTACAAAGTGAGACTCTGTCTTAAAAAGAAAAAAAAAAAAAGCCTGACAATACTAAGTATGAGGACAATGTGAAACAATCGAAACTCTTGACACTCTGCTAGTGGGAATGTTGATATGATACCTTTAACCTGCTTGGCATTATAAAGTTGAACATACGCACATCCTATGACCCAGCAATTTTACCTAGGTATCTACCAATCAGATATGTGTGCATATGTACACCAAAGGATACACAGAAGAATGTTCATAGTAGCATTTTTGGTAATAGTCTCAAACTAGAAACAAGCCCAAATCCATCAATGTTGAATTTGTAAATAAACTGTGGCATCTTCATATAATAGAATACTATACAGCAATGAAAACTAATGACTACAGCTTTTCTGAGCAACATGGCTAAATCTCATAAATATAATATTAAGCAAAAGAATCCAGACACGAGAGTATACACTGCATTATTTTACTATTTATTTATTTATTATTATTATTTGAGACACAGTCTCACTCTGTCACCAGGGCTGGAATGCAGTGGTGAGATCTTGGCTCACTGCAACCTCCGCCTCCCAGGTTCAAGAGATTCTCCTGCTTCAGCCTTCCAAGTAGCTGGGATTGTAGGTGCCCGCCAGTATGCCCAGCTAATTTTTTGTTACGGGAAGTCAGGGACCCCAAACAGAGGGACCGGCTGAAGCCATGGCAGAAGAACGTGGATTGTGAAGATGTTATGGACATTTATTAGTTCCCCAAATGAATACTTTTGTAATTTCTTATGCCTGTCTTTATTGCAATCTCTAAACATAAATTGTAAAGATTTCATGAACACTTATCACTTCCCCAATCAATACCCTTGTGATTTCCTATGCCTGTCTTTACTTTAATCTCTTAATCCTGTCAGCTGAGGAGGATGTATGTCGCCTCAGGACCCTGTAATAATTGCATTAACTGCACAAATTGTACAGCATGTGTGTTTGAGCAATATGAAATGTGGGCACCTTGAAAAAAGAACAGGATAACAGCAATTGTTCAGGGAATAAGAGAGATAACCTTAAACTCTGACCGCTGGTGAGCCGGGCAGAACAGAGCCATATTTCTCTTCTTTCAAAAGCAAAAGGGAGAAATATCGCTGAATTCTTTTTCTCAGCATGGAACATCCCTGAGAAAGAGAATACACACCTGGAGGTATCGGCTTATAAACAGCCCCCTGGGCGTGGTCTGTCTCTTATGGTTGAGGCTGCAGGGGTGAAATAGACCCCAGTATCCCATAGCACTCCCAGGCTTATTAGGAAGAGGAAATTCCCACCTAATAAATTTTGGTCAGACCAGTTGATCTCAAAACCCTGTCTCCTGATAAGATGTTATCAATGACAATTGTGCCCGAAACTTCATTAGCAATTTTAATTTCACCTCGGTCCTGTGGTCCTGTGATCTCGCCGTGCCTCCACTTGCCTTGTGATATTCTATTACCCTGTTAAGTACTTGATGTCTGTCACCCACACCTATTCACACACTCCCTCCCCTTTTGAAAATCCCTAATAAAAAACTTGCTGGTTTTTGTGGCTTGTGGGGCATCACGGATCCTACCAACGTGTGATGTCTACCCCGGACGCCCAGCTTCAAAATTTATCTCTTTTGTACTCTGTCCTTTTATTTCTCAAGCCAGCTGACGCTTAGGAAAAACAGAAAAGAACCTACATGATTATTGGGGCAGGTCGCCTGATAATTTTTTATATTTTTAGTAGAGATGGGGTTTCACCATGTTGGCCAGGCTGGTCTCAAACTCCTGACCTTGTGATTAGCCTGCCTTGGCCTCCTGAAGTGCTGGGGTTACAGGCATAAGCCACTGCGCCCGGCCTCTATTATTATTACCTCTGTGATGGAGTCTTGCTGTGTCACCCAGGCTGGAGTGAAGTGGTGCGATCTCAGCTTACTGTAACTTCTGCCTCCCAGGTTCTCCTGCCTCAGCCTCCTGAGTAGCTGGGATTACAGGTGCCTGCTACCATGCCTGGCTGATTTTTATATTTTTAGTAGAGATGGGGTTTCACCATGTTGGCCAGGCTAGTCTTGAACTCCTGACCTCAGGTGATACACCCGCCTTGGCCTCCCAAAGTGCTGGGATTACAGGCATGAGCCACTGCGCCCCGCATATATATATATGGGATTTCGTTTGCTGCCCAGGCCTGACTCAAACATGGGCTCAAATGTATCCTCCTCCCCCAGCCTCCCAAGTAGCTGAGATTAAAGGAGCCCACCCTACATGGTTTTAGTTATATAAACATACACAAACAAAAAACCCAAGCAAAAGTAAGCTATGGTGTTAGAAGTCAGAATAGGGGTTACCCATGGGGAAGAGGGGATAGTGATTGGAAGAATCAGAGAAGGGTGGGGGTTTAGTGATGCTGATAATGTTTTGTTCTTTCACCCTGTCTGGTAATTACACAAGTGTATTTCCTTTGTGACAATTTACTTAAGATTTATGTACTTTTCTGTATGCATGTTATGATTTAATTAAAAATATTAAAAACATACAGAAATTGTGATGCTTTGTGCTTAGACATAAAAACAATAGCTCTTTAAAAAGTTGTAATAACCTATAGGAATCTACCCTATTTATAAATTGAAACTCCTTACTTTATCAGTGATTTCTGTCAAATGGTCATAATGACTGTGCTCCTCAAAGATAATTAAGCTATCCTTGTGTTTCCCTTTTTATTTAAAAAGTCCAAATGGCAATGAATACAATGCTGAAAATGGAAACATCTGCAGTGTCACATTTTTCAAAGGTTTCAGTTGAACCAGAATTCCATTTAAAAAAAAGCACAAGACATTTGTGATCATTTGAATCCATTAGCACCCTTGAGACTTTTGAATCCATTTACCTAGTTCATGTAGATCTTGAAAGGCTTAACAATTGAGTAAAGAATTTTGTGCTGGTCAGTTCCTTACAGCCTACCTCTTTTTGGCCACTGGTGACAGTAAGCTATGTCCGGCACTTTCTTAGTGCTTTATGATTATAGAGTACCACAGCCACTGCTAGGAGGATGCTATGCCTGTGGCCCTGCCAGTGTAAACCCTAATCTGGCTGTCTACCTAATTTTCCGAGAAGTGGAAGAGTGAAACCCTCAGTCCTGACTGGGGAAAAACTGTGCAGCAAGGGCATTTAGAACAGTCTTACCTTGTTTTCAATGGGCCACATGGGTTACAGCTTTCTAGGAGGACAGGACCAAAGAGAATTATAGGGTGCTGCCCCTCTGAGAGAAGTCTCGTTCAGGGTGCCGCTTCGGAATCCTGGCCCTCCCACCAGGTGGTGGTGGGATTGTTAAAGCTGTGGAAGTGACCCATAGTGAGGGGCTGGGAGGACACTGAAGTATAATCTGGTTAGAAAAAACAGCTTTGCCTTTATTGTAAAAAGTGTTTGTGGACATGGAAGGAATGTAAATGTTCCCAAAGAAATCCTGTTCTAAATAAGACCAGGCTACATGTGGAGGCCCAAGCAATTCTATCTTGGGTGCTAATTCACCATGTTAGCTTCTGATTAACCCCAGTTCTGGGAAGGCCTCTGAGATTTCCAGTTTATCTATTGTTCCCTGTGTAAGAGTACATACTAACCCTCAGTCCTGCCCTTAGGTCAAATAACCTTGATGTTATAATACTTCAATTGTTCTACAAATCCCTTCTGAGCCACTCCTTTCCCTGTAGTATTTAAGCCCTGGGTCATGGGAGTAATGGTGGGGAATCCACCATATTGCCTCATGCCACCTGGGACACATACAAGGCTAGTGTTCATAAGTATCTATTAAATGTTTCTTTCTAAGAAACCAGATTTCTCAGCCTCTTTCTTCGCCCTCTCAGCTGCCTCGGACTTTGGGGTAGGTTTGCATAGACCTGCCCACTGTGGAACTCTATATTACTTACCTTATCCTGGAGTCTATGCTTAGTATTCTTTCGATCATAACTTCATTCAGCAAATATTTACTGAGCCCTACTATGTGCCTGCCATTCTGGGGGAATGAGCAGTAAACAAGGCGGTGGAACTCCTTGGGGGTAATGAAGAAGATATTTCTGTCTGCAGAGAAGATGGAGGGCATCTCAGATTAATTTCTTCAACCTAATGGAAGGACTTCCCCCTTTCGAAAGCTTCTGGGCTCTTGATCTGCCCCATCCCACTCCTTCTAATAACTTCCCCCATCAAGCCCCCCTGTTCATGAGCCCCTCACCTTTTGATGACAAACATACTCAAGGTTTCTCACATGAACTATTTTGATAAAAGGAACAAATAAATCAACAAACCTATTTATTCTCTCCTGAAAATAAATAGGTTATTTATTTTCTGTCTGAGCTCTCTCTATGGCTAAACCTCTCTAAGTCTCATTTCTATGGAAACTTCTTGGCTTCAATTTCCTTACCATGCACTTACCTTCTAAATTCCATCCTCCCATACACTCAAGGGCTCTCAGTTCCATATAATTCAGACCAGAATGTGGAGAAGAGAGAGAACCATCAGGAAAGCAGGGTGGTGAGTATGCTGGTTCTGATCAAGTGAGCCAAGTGTTTCAGGTAAAATCATTCATTACCCGCTGAGTATCTGAGAACCACTTGTGCAGGTGCCTAGCACTGTGCTGGGCAGTTTAGGTTTTTAAAGAATTACAAAAAGTGACTTTTGATGAAAACTTACTGAGGAACTTTCCTATGGAAGTGAAGTTTGAACTGAGTTTTGAGGAACGAGTCAACTTGAAACAAAAGGAAGATGACGGGAGGAGTTGTGAGCCTATAGGCCTGGAAGTATGAAGTGAGTGCTGTCTTTGGCTTAAAGTTGGAAGAGGCAGGAAAGGGCCAGATCAGAAGAGGTCTTTGCAGACCAGGCAGAGAATCACCCACTGAAGGCATTTTTGAGGTCTCCAATTGTCTAACACCTATCTCTCATTTCCTTCACAGCCAAACATCTTTAGAGTCTGTCTTTTCATGTGCTTTTCACTGATCAACCCATTCCCATAGGTATTATCTCCCAACCATTCCACCCAGATTGCCCTTGACAGAACTCAAAGAACTCTTTAGTAATAGGCTCTCCTTAGACAATACTCACCGGACTCTGGAAAGTTACTTAAGTTCTCAGCTTCAGCTTTCCCTTCTCTGCAGCGGGGATTTTTTAAAAACGTCTTTTTTTAGAAATGGAGTCTCATTCTGGTTATCCAGTCACCCAGGCTGGAGTGCAGTGGTGTGTTCATAGCTCATTGCAGCCTCTAACTCATGGGCTCAAGCAGTCCTTCAGCCTTAGTCTCCCGAGTAGCTAGGACTACAGGTGTGTGCCACCATGCCTGGCTAATTTTTTTATTTTTTAAGAGACAGAGTGTTGCTATGTTGCCCAGGCTGGCCTCAAACTCCTGGCCTCAAGTGGTCCTTGCAATAGGGATTTTAATATTACCTCCTTCACAGGGTCATCAAAAGGATTAAATGCATCTTAAAGTCTTGTTCAAGAAGTGACCATCGTTAATATTATTATTTATCTTCCTTGATCACTTGGCTGTATTTGATACATTTGACTAGTCCCTCCATCTTGAAATACTCTTTGGCTTTTGGGATGTTGTGTGTTAATTTCGACTTTCTTTTTAAAAAAAATTGATTCATTTAGTTTTAGAGACAGGGTCTCGCTCTGTCACCCAGGTTGGAGTGCAGTGGTGTGATCATAGCTCACTGCAGCCTGAAACTTCTGAGCTCGAGCAACCTTCTGTCCTCAGCCTCCAGAGTAACTAGGTCTCCTGGCATGTGCCACCATGCCTGGCTAATTAAATTTTTTTTTTTTTAATAGAGATGGGTATCTCACTATGTTGCCCAGGCTGGTATCGAACTCCTGGCCTCAAGCGATTCTCCTGCCTCAGCCTCCCAAGATGCTGGGATTATAGGTATGAACCACTGTGCCAGGCCAATTTGGCTTTTCTTCTGCCACTTTGGAATTTATCTTTTGATTTTCATTGGTAACTCTTTATCCACCTGCTCTCTGCATGGTGGAGCTCTTCATGACTACACGCTTGTCTGTATCTCACTTGACACTCTTTGGGCATTTTAATCCATAATTGCATGTCCTCCATTATCTTCTATATATTAATCACTCTTAGATTTATTTCTACAGTGCAGACTTTTCTTCTGAGCCCTACATGTGTATAGTGAAGGGCTTACTTGATATAATGATTCAGGTGTTTCACGGTTATCTCAAAGTCGACATTTCTGAACCAAACTCATTTCTCCCTCATTACCTCACCTGAACCTTCTCCTTCAGCATTCCCAATTGTTAAACAAAACAAAACAAAAAACCCAAAATGACATATCTCTTCATTCCAGTCAGAAATCTCAGAAATCCGGGACTAGCCCTTGTCCTTCATCCCAGTCAATCACAAATTCAGCTGACTACCTCCAAAAAAGGTCTTCAGTATGTCCACCTCTCTTTGTCCACGGCTACTCCCCTAAATTCAGACTATCAACAACTCTGGGACTCTCTCACCACAGATTTCTAACTGGCCTCACCAAGAAAAATGTCGCTATCTTTTAACCCTCTTTCCCCAGAGTGTAGCCAACTAGAGGAATCCATTCTTTCAGTTAATCAAAAGGTATTATCAAATAAAAATCTAATCACGTTCCAACTTAGCTTAAAAATCCTTCAATGGCCTTTTACTTGGCAGTTCAAAATATGCCAATTGTTCAAAGGCTTAAACAACTTTTATTATTATTATTTTTTTAATAGAGATGGTGTCTCACTATGTCAGCTAGGCTGACCTCGAACTTCTGGGCTCAAGTGATCCTCTCGTCACAGCCTCCCAAGTATATGGGACTATAGGCGTGTGCCACCCTACTTGGCTAACTTAGGGAATCTTAACCACCCGTAAATACACCCATGGTTTTAGATGTAGTTTCCATTGTAGGAATTCTAATTTGATACTCATGCCAAAGTTATCTTATCCTTATACTAATAGCACACAAAAAGTAGCAAAGACATTAATTAACAATGCCAATGTATGCTGCATTAGAAATTGAGTTATGTAAGTGCTGGTTCCACCTTCTTTTATCCCAGGATGGCAAGTGCCTCACACAGTGTCTGGCACAGAATATGTCTTTAATAAATATTTATTGGATACATGGTGATTAAAGAAAAGGGCTGTCAAAAAGTTCTGCACAGAATTGAAATGTAATTCACAGAAATCAATTTGGTAATCAAACTCAAGTCTACAGCCAGAAAAATATTTTTCCATACTAGACAGCCAGTGTTTGCATATCAAGTGAGTGGCAATAGCTCATTTGGCAGTGAGGGGAAAAGAGGAAAGGAATTAATGTGCCAGGCACAGTACTTCAGACTGGATAAGACTTTTTTTTTTTTTTTTAATGTACAAGACAAGATTCCTTCCCTCTAGAAGCTTCTAGAGCACTTAGAGAGAGGCAATTGTCCAAATATTCAGTATTCAATTTATTGGCTACTCCTATGGACCTCTCCTTCCCCTTCCTTCCTTCCTTCTTTCCCTCCCTCCCTCCCTTCTTTCTTTTCTTTCTCTTTCTCTCTCCCTTTCTTTTCTCTTTCTTTCTCTTTCCATCCCTCCCTCCTTCCCTTTTTCCTCTTTCTTTCTCTTTTATTTCTTTTCTTTCTTTCTTTCTCTCTCTCTCTCTCCCTCTCTTTCTTCCTTTCCCTCCCTCCCTCCTAGGCTCAAGCAATCCACCTGCCTCAGCCTCCCAAAGGGCTGGAATTACAAGTGTGAGCCACCACGCCCAGCCTGACCCTTTTCTTTAAGTGTAAAATGGTGATCAAAAGCAGACCTATTTTTTCATGTCTGATGGGGGATGGGATACAGACATCAAATAATCCCATGTACAATAATAATAGATATCACTTATACAGTGCCTATTACATGCCAGGCATGTTCTCAGTACTTTACATAAAGTAACAAAATCACACTCTGAGGGGGTACTCTTAATATCTTCACCTGATAAGTAAGGAAATTGAGGTATAGAGAGGTTAAGAAACTTGCCCAAGGTCATATAGCTAGTCCAGGCAGGCTGACACCAGGGTCTACGTTTGAACCACCCACTTGACTGCCTTCATGCAGTACTCTATGGCATGAATACATTTACAAATATAACTGCCATGAAGGGAAGACAGGTGGTGCTATAAGAACATATAACAAGGGCATCCCACCTGTAGCAGGGGACATCTAGAGGTTGAGTGGGTGTCATCTAAGCAAAAAGAGGGAGGAAGACAGAGGTGGACACAAAACTGGTCACAGCTGAAGGGTAAGTATGGAACCATTCACCACCTGGATGCAGGAATTCATTGATGGACTGGGGAGAGCAGTATGTGTGGGAAGCTATCAGGGAAGGTCTCAGGGAAGAGGCAAATCTGGAGAAGGCAAAGTTTGAACCCTCTAAACTGGTTTAGAGAGGAGTGATATAGTTTGGATATTTGTCTCCCATGCGATCTCCAACACTGGAGGTGGGACCTGGTGGGAGGTGTTTGGGTCATGGGGGTGAATCTTTTTGGAATGGCTTGGTGTCCTTGCCACAGTAATGAATTAATTTTTGCTTTATTAGTTACCACGAGATCTGATTGCCAAAAAAAGAGAAGTCTCCCTCCCCTCTCTCTTGCTCCCTCTCTCGCCATATGACACACCTGCTCTCCCTCCGCCTTCCGCCATGAGTTAAAGCTTCTTGTGGCCTCACCAGAAGCTGAGCAGATGCTGGTGCCATGCTTGTGTAGCCTGCAGAACTGTGAGCCAAATAAATCTCTTTTCTTTATAAATTACCGAGTCTCAGGTATTCCTTTACAGCAATGCAAAATGGATTAAACACAGACAAAGAAAAGAGGAAAAGGAAATATCAAAGATTCAAAATAAGCCTAATGAATTTCAGGGACAGGAAGAGACTGATGTATTAGGATTCTTTCAGTTGTAACTAGTAGACATCCAGTTTGAACTGGCCAAAGAAATGAAGACTATACTGGCTTGAGTTACTAAAAAGCCCAGGATTTAGATCTGGTAGTGAGTGGATAAATGAATTTGTTAGGATCTCTCTCATTTCTCAGCTCCATTTTCCTATGTTGGCTTCATTCTCAGGTAGTGGAAAGATGGCTGCTGTAGATGAATATCTTATCAGCTCAGCAAACTCACGAAGGGGAGCATTTCTTTCCCAAAAGTACCAGGACAAAGTCTCATTGGCTCAGCTCATATTACACCCTCTTTGCTGAACCAGTCACTCTGGCTGGGTCATAAGGCACTGTCATTGGCCAGGCCTGGATCATGTGCCTTCCTCTGGCTGCACAGGGCTAGGTTAGCCACATCTGAACCCTAGGTCTGAGTGTGGGAGATGGAAAGTTCCCCAAAGTAGAAGCTAGGAGTTGTTACTGAAAGGAGAATGGATGCTGTTGAGGCAAAAACAGAATTCTACCACAAGTCATTGGCTGGAGCAGTGCTCCCCAAACTTTTTGGAGAGTCTGATTTATTAGGTCTGAGATGGGAACTGAAAGTCTGTACTTCTGACAACCTCCTGGTGACGCCAATGCTGTTAGTCCATGAACCATACTTTGTGTAGCAAGAGACACATCACCTCCCTCAAATTAGTTTAGGCAATTGTATTAGGCCATTCTTACATTGCTGTAAAGAAATATCTGAGACTAAGTAATTTATAAAGAAAAGAGGTTTACTTGGCTTGTGGTTCTGCAGGCTATACAGGCAGCATGGCACTGGCATCTGCTTGGCTTCTGAGGAGGTCTCACAAAGCTTTCAATCATGGTGGAAGGCAAACGGGGAACAGGTGTCTCATATAGCAGAGCAGGAGCAAGAGAGATAGAGAGTAGGGGGAGGTGCCATACACTTTTAAATGACCACATCTCAGGAGAACTCACTCACTATCATGAAAACAGCACCAAGCCATGAGGAATTTGCCTGCATGTTCCAAACACATCATACAAGGAAGGCCCCACCTCCAGCATTGGGGATTAGAATTCAACAAGAGATTTGGGCTGGGTCAAATATCTGAACTATACCATTCCACCTCTGGCCCCTCCAAATCTCATGTCCTTCTCACATTGCAAACTACAATCGTGCCTTTCCAATAGGCCCCCAAAATCTTAACTCATTCTGGCATTAACTCAAAAGTCCAAAGTCCAAAGCCTCATTGGAGACAAGGGAAGTCACTTTCACCTATAAGCCTGTAAAATCAAAAACAAATTATTTACTTCCAAGATACAATGGGGGTATAGGGATTGGGTAAATGTTTCCATCCCAAAAGGGGGGAAATTGGCCAAAAGAAAGGGTCTACAGGCTCCACACAGCTCCAAAACCCAGTAGGGAAGTCACTAAATCTTAAAGTTCCAAAATAATCTTCGACATCATGTTCCACATCCAGGCCACACTGGTACAAGGTGTGGACTCCCCAGGCCTTGAGCAGTCCTGCCTCTATGGCTTTGCAGGGTAAAGAATCCAAGGCTGCCCTCATGGGCTGCAGTTGTGTGCCTGTGGCTTTTCCAGGTGCAGAATACAAGCTGCTGGTAGATCTATCATCCTTAGGTTTGGAGGGCAGTGGCCCACTTCGTATAGTTCCATTAGGCAGTGCCCCAGCGGTGACCCTGTTGGAGCCTCCAACCCCACATTTCCCCTCCATACTGCCCTAGTAGAGGTTCTTTGTAAGGGCTCCACCCCTGTAACAGGCTTCTGCCTGGACAAACAGACTTTTCCATATGTCCTCTGAAATCTAGGCAGAGGCTGCCAAGAATCCACGATTCTTGCACTTTGTGTGCCTGCAGGCTTAACACCACATGAAAGCTACCAAGGTTTACTGTTTGCATTCTCCAAAGTGGCAGTCCAAGCTGTATGTAGGCCCCTTTGAGCCATGGCAAGAGTGGGAACAGGAGCACCTAGGATGTGGTGAGCCGTGTCCCAAGGCTGTGCAAGGTACCATGGCCCTGGGCCCAGTCCATGAATCTATTCTCTCCTCCTAAGCTTCTGGGCCTGTGATGGGAGAAGCCACTCTGAAGTTCTTTGAAATGCTTTCAAGGCTTTTTCCCTATTGTCTTGGATAGTAGCACTTGGCTCCCCTTTAATCCTGCAAACATCTCTAGCAAGTAATTGTTCCACAGTCTGCTTGAATTCCTCTCCTGAAAAAGCTTTTTTCTTTCTCTGCCACATGGCCAGGCTGCAAATTTTCCAAACTTTTTTTGCTCTGCTTCCCTTTTAAATATAAGTTCTACCTTTTGTCTTTGCTCCCACATCTGAATATAAGTTGCTAGAAGCAGCCACACCACTTCTTGATCACTTTGCTGCTTAGACATTTCTTCTGCCAGATACCCTAAATCATCACTCTCAAGTTCAAACTTCCACAGATTCCTAGGGCATGAACAGAATGCAGCCAAGCTCTTTGCTAAGGAGTAACATTGTGTGACCTTTGCTCTAGTTCCCAGTAAGTTCCTAATTTCCATCTGAGGCCTCAGCAGCCTGGACTTCACTGTTCACATCACTATCAGCATTTTGGTTTGAAGTCCAGGCTTCTGAGGTCTCGAATGGAAATAAGGAACTTATTGGGAACTAGAGCAAAGGTCACGCATGTTTTGCCTTAGCAAAGTGCTTGGGTGCATTCTGTTCATGTCCTAGCTATCAGCATTTTGGTCACAACCATTTAACCAGTCCCTAAGAAATTCCAAACTTTCCCTCATCTTTCTGTCTTCTTCTGAGCCCTACAAACTCTTCCAACCTCTGCCTGTTACCAAGTTCCAAAGCTGCTTTCACATTTTCAGGTATCTCTACAGCAATGACTCACTTCTCAGTACCAGTTTTCTGTATTAGGTCATTCTTGCATTGTTATAAAGAAATCCCCAAGACCAGGTAATTTATAAAGCGAAGAGGTTCATGGTACTACAGGCTATACAGGAAGTATGGCACCAACATCTACTTCTGAGGAGTCCTAATGAAGCTTCTAATCATGGCTGAAGGCAAAGGGGGAACAAACATTCATATGGCAGAGTAGGAGCAAGAGAGAGTTGGCGGAGGGGGGGCTGGGGGGGGAGGTGCTACACCCTTTTAAATGACTAGATCTCGGGAGAACTCACTCATTATTGTTAAGACAGCACCAAGCCATGAGGGATCCTTCCTCATGTTGCAAACACCTTCCACCGGGCTCTGCCTTCTAGCTCTGCCTCCAGAATTGGGGATTCCAATTTAACATGAGATTTGGGTGGGGACAGATATCCAAACTATATCAGCCGTGTAGTGCCACCCTCTAACCCATCCTTCCATTTTCTTGCTTTTCCCAGTCCTAACTATACCTGCATATCAGCTTACCTCAAAGTTCTCTCATTAGCTTGTCAATATTTTTAAGATTTTACCTCTTATCATCCCTGAATAATGTTTCCTCAATGAGTGAAGCTAAGATTATGATTATTCTTCTTCAACCCAAGAATTTTCCAATTTAGACCTGTGAATACCACACCTGTGGAAATGTAAAATGTATTTAATCTTTCATAAGTCTGACAAGCTCTGCCATGTTCAACTGATTTGTTGTGTATGTAATTCACTGCCTGAGTTTCAATCTGGATGTCTATATTGAACACTTCAGTTTTAGGATATATACCATTAAAAGGTATGCAAAAGATCCTTTTAACTTGCTGATATAGCACTCAGTAATCAGATGCTGTTCAATTTCCATTATGTCGATGGTGTTTTCAATCCTGTGAACTTTGCAATCTATGCGCCAATGTTGGCAGAAATACTGAACTCTTATTACAAAATTTTCATATCATTTAAAGCTTTAGATTATTGCCTTTATAGTGGAACTTCTGTGAAACTGAGTCCTGAAATCTGAGTTTTAGCCTTGAGGTTGCTCCTGACCTTGAGACATTAATACTCAAATCTTAAAGTTTTCTGGGCCTCCGTGCTGGGATTGGTCATAGTTCAGTTGTTTCCTGTCTTCTCTCTTCTCTTCCTCTCCCAGAGTGCTCAGCCCAGGTTACCACACCAACTTAATCTGTAACATTTCGGTAAGTCATCTGGGCAGGATACTTGATCCTCTAAGCCTTATGTGACTGATCTGCAAAAAAGGAGATAATAGCATGTACCAGCTGATAGTTATGGTGGCGATTAAAGGAGATCAGGAATGTAAACATTGGGTGCAGTGGTTCACGCCTGTTGTCCCAGCGCTTTGGGAGGCCAAGGTGGGATGATCGCTGGAGCCCAGGAGTTTGAGATGACTCGGGGCTGCCCAGCCTCAGGCTGGGTAACATAGCGAGACCCTGTCTCTTAAAAAACAGAGAGAGAGAGAGAGAAGAAAATCAGTCATGACTTACAATGGAAGAAATTATCATCAGGATGTATTTGGAAATAATATTTAGGTTGAAAGACTTAAGCAGGAATATTATTTCTCATGTCCACTGGAAAACACAGTGACATGACTCCCAAAACCTTCAGTCAACAAGTCTGTCTTACTGTTTCCTCCCCAGATTCTAGGGATATTAGCAATCAACGGCTCTCAAATCTTTACTCTTGGTTAGATAAAAGCTATCTTCAACTAATTTTTCTTCTGATTCAATTTGTCATTAAATACACTGATCTAAGAATTTATCACGCATCTCACTTGTACAATTTCTCCTTTGAAAGCATCGAATTGCAACCTTGTATGTGTAACTGTTCCACACATTCAGAAATGGGCCCCTTCAATTCGCGTGGACCTATCTGCTAAGTGGTGCACAGACTCGCGCTCTGAGCCCGCAGCCACGACCTTTAATGCGGGAAATGAGCATGATCCCATACAGCGCCCATCTCAACAACTAGAGGCTGGGTGCACCCGAAAGGGGTATGCCTGCCTTGAAGATATGGAAAAGTTTTGTTTTCGTTCTTTCCACTCCTTGGACAGTCCCTAGTGCTTGCGCGGAACCGGGACGTCTCCTTTGGACCCGCTAATGTCACAAGCCGCCCGAGCGCGCCGCTGCTGGCCTCTGCCCAGACCCGGATTCCTCCCCCTTCCCGGCGCCCTTTCTCGGGCGCCCGGCCCGCAGCTGGCGAGGGCTCTCTGACCGCTCCGGTGTCCTCGCCCCATTTTACTTCTTGGGTCCCCGCCGGTGCCATCTGGTTGGAACCCTCGGGAGGAACTAAAATTAGTTGGACGTCGCCACCCCTACCCCTCGCCAAAAAATAAACACCGGGGGCTGCCGAGGCCCGGCGGGAGGAAGGCGACGAGGAAAAAGCGAGGACGGAAGGCGGCCCCGGGTTCGCCCCGGCCTAGGCCGCCCACTTCCCCACCCCGCGCACCGTACCGTCCCCGGCTCCCTGGCTCCCCGACGGCGAGGAGGGCCGCCGCTTCCGCGTCGGGGTCGGCCGGGGGACCTGCGAGGTGCGGCTGCCGCAGCGGCGTGCCCCGGAGCCTGGCCCGGCATTCCAGTCCGAATAGAGAGAGGCAGGGAGTCAAATGGAAAAGCAGGAGGCCAGGCCTGGGCGGGCGAGCTGGGAAGGAGGCGGCGCGGCGGGGCCCGGGAACCCAGCCTGGAGCGCTCTGAGCGGCCGGCTCGGACTCACGCGGCGCGCCCGGGCCGCCCCTCCTCCCCGCGCCGCCGGCCGCGGCCCAGGCTCCCTCGCTCCGCCACTCCCCGCCCCTCCGCGCTCCCTCCCCGCCCTCCCCGCGCCGCCGCCTCCTCCTCCCGGCCTCCCTCTCCCAGCCAAACTGAAAGCCGGACCCCAGGCCGCCGCGCTGCCGCCCGGCCTCCCCGCCAGCGCGCCACCATGGGCAGTCCCGGTTTCCCCTTGTAAAGATGGCGGTGAGGGATCGCTGCAACCTTTAGACTAATGACTGTCCGAAACATCGCCTCCATCTGTAATATGGTGAGTGGCCGAGCCGCCTCGGGGTCGCGCCCGACTCGCGGCGAGGCAAAGAAAGGGAAGCCCGAGCTGCACACACGCCCGGTGGCTGGGGCGGCGGGGGCGGCGGGGTCCGCGCCGCCAGAAGTTCCTGGCCCCCGAGCTGGGCGCGCGGCCGTAGCCACCTCAGCGGCCGGGGAGGGTCCCCGAGCCCCCCGCGCCCGTCTCAGCCCCGGGACCCCGGGACCTCGGAACCCGCCCGGCGATCCCAGGGCCGCGCTGCTGCGCCCCCCGCCCTCGGGTTGCGGTGGAAGCGGCTTGAGGGAAGGGAAGCGACCGAACCTGAACGTCCCCGGGGAGGGGGTGGGGGATAAGCTGGAGGTGAGGGGCACCCATCCTCTTCTTGGGGTCAAGACAGCCTTATTGGACGTCCAGACTGCCCTCATCTCATTTTGAGTTCAGTCCTTCCGAGGTGTTTAAAATTCACTTTGCAATAGCAATTGTGTATCTGGAGAAATCGGAAATGTAATAAAGCTGTAAAAAAAGTGCAAAATTGTGGCTGGAGAAGTGAACTTCAACCTGGTTTGAAAAAGCACCGTAATTTGCTCCGCATGCCTCAGTTTCCCCATCTGTGAAAAAGGGACAAGGATCTGTGGCGGTAATATTTGCAGGCCCTAAGGGTGGGGCGGGCTGTGGGCTTGGAGGAGGTCTCCAGGGTTATCCTGCCTGATCCGCTGTAGACCTAGGGGAGGCTGGCGGGCATGGATACAGCCAGGGACATCACTGGGTTCTGATGCAGTCCGAGCCCATGATGCGGTGGTCACTTTAATTTGGGTTTCCCCCATTGCTTTCCCTTTTTCTGTAGGAAGAACCTCCAGCCCTTGGGTCCCCAGGCTGGACCCTGCTGGCGCCTCCACTTGTCAGAGCCTTTGGGGAGCTCAGATTGGAGTAAGGCATTGCTGTCCCTTGCAGGGTGAGATGATGTGTGTTTTGCCTACATTCTTTAGACTGCACCCCGCCTCCCCTCTAGCCCCCTCCCAAGCGGGTCCCCGGAGGCAACACGTGCTCTTCCAGTGCCAGTTTGAGGAAAACCTCCCTTGAAGCTAGTAATACTGGCCCCTAAAGGGAATCCAAGGAAACTTGATGGAGAAGCCCTGGTGTAAGGTGATCTGGCAGCCCTTCCCCCATCACATAGCTTTTTAAATCTTCTGTCCCACATTCTGTTGCAAGATCAACACATGGCAAAGGAGCATTAAGAAGCCTTGTGTTAGCTCAGGGATGGAATTGAGACCCGCTGGCTTCAGCTTTCAGTACAGTGGGACGTGCCACTGTCACGGCCAGCAGAGCAAATGCTGGGGCCTCCCAGAGTGATAGCTGCACAGGTACTGGTTGGTGCCGGGCGAGTTCCATACGGGGAGTGGATCCTAGAGCCTTTCTGTTTTCTCTTTTTTCCTTTCTCTGCGAGGAGTCAGATTTCCTCTTATTCCTGTGGAGGGGCTGCTTGTGAAGAGGTGATGCCTTCTCAGTTTCTCTTCTACGACCAGTTCCTGAGGGAACTGTGAATCGGGAGCAGCTTGAATACTCCTTCATGTCTGTTGGTGTGGCCGCAGGCCTAAGGATACTACAGGGTAGTGAGGCTCCTACCCAGCCCTTGGTGGTGTTCTTGTCCTGCTTGTGTGTGGTTACACCTCTCTGTGTAGAAGCAGGCTGGAAACTTGAGAGCTAGCATGCCCCTAGAGGAAGCCAGCCCCCAACCTCCCCCCACGCGTCCCCCCACCCACCCTCAGTGCTGCGGGGGCTTTCTGGCACACCTGGGCTGAATGTCACAACGTGTTTCAGTGAAACTCAGTCAGGGAGACAGGGTGTGGGGAGGACCTGAGAGGAGCAGGCCAATACTGCCCTGAGAGTTGACATCTCAGGTGGAGACCTAAAAAGGTACCAAATTTAGGACCATCACCCAGATGAAGTGAGGAACCAGTAATTCATTAAGTAAGGAGTCTGATGTTCTATTTAGACGCCATGTCTAGAGAGTGACAGAGTTTGGGTTCTAATGTCAGACTTCCTGGGTTCAGGTCCTGGTTCTTTTTTTTTTTTTTTTGACAAGGTCTCACACTGTCACCCAGGCTGGAGTGCAGTGGCATGAACATGGTGGCTCACTGCAGCCTCCACTTCCCAGGCTCAAGTGATTCTCCCACCTCTGCCTTCTGAGTAGCTGGGACTACAGGCACGTGCCACCATGCCTGGCTAATTTTTAAATTTTCCATAGAGACTGGGTCTCCCTATGTTGCCCAGGCTGGTCCCTAATACCTGGGCTCAAGTGGTCCTCCCACCTCAGCCTCCCGAAGCGCCAAATTACTGCCGTGAGCCACCATACCCGGCAGGTCCTGGTTCTAACACATGTTGGCTTTGTGTCCTTGAACAAGTTGTCCGGTCTTAGACTTTCCTTATCTACCAAAAGGTGATGTTAATATTGTTGTATTACTCGGGCACAGGGCCTGGTACATGGCTAGAACTCAGTGAGTGTCATTGTCAACATCATCTTTCTCATTGTTATGTCATCTACCAGGTGTTTAAGGGACAGTGGAGATCATGCCACTTCAGACCTGGTGGAAGCAACCACTAATATAAACACCTCCCATGTATAGGAAGGCTGGAGTGGGAATCCTTAACCCCGCCCCCTGCTCAGGTCAATCCCCCACCCACCGCCCCCGCTGTCCCTCCCAGTCTTCCTTCCCAGAGGGGAAGGCTGGGTATGAGGAAACTGCTGTCTTTTCACTGGATCAGACGTAAATATTAACTGGACCTCTCTTTAGATTCTTTGCTCAATAATGAATTGTTTTCAGGTAGGTGTCTTACAGGTCCCTTCTCACTGCTTAGCTCCTCTGTGGGCCTCTTACTGACGCTTCCCACTCCTAAATTTGGTCCCAGCTGGTTTGAGTAGTTGTAGTAAGAGCAAATGGTGATTGCATTTTTTTTTTAAGCACATCGTTTAACATATTTTGAACAGGCTGATATGTGTTCAGAAAGGATATTAGAAGGTACCATTTTTCTGGGTAACAGGAAAAAACGAAGATCTATCATTGAAAGTGGATTTGTTTCCTCCACCAGATAAGAAAGGACCCAGCAGAGCAGAAACCAAATTTGTAGCAGATACTTCGTGTGATTGAGAACTAAACATCCCCTCTTTTCCCCATACTTCTTGTGCCAGTTTTAGATATAGGAAACTTGGAAAATATCTTCATTCCTCCACTTACCCACCCACTTGCTGAAGTTTTATTGTTCACTGGAAGTTTAGTACTAGTTTCTATTTGTTTTAATTTTTCTTCCATGTGAATTCCTGCCATGGTAATTCTTGATGAACTTGCTCAGGGCAAGGCAGCTTGGCCACACAGCAGTGTCTGGTTCAGAGATAGTAAAGCTTGTTTGGCTGGTGTGTTGTAATTTTCATAATGCACTAGCTGCTACCAAGCATGAGGAAATGTCTTCTGTTGATAATCCTCTGATTTTTGTCCAGACCAATGGATTTAACTTCCTATATATTTTTATGGCCCTGCAAATGGAAAGTTTTTGTTTTTGGGTTTTTTAAGTTTCCTATTTGAAGAGCTTGAGAAATTTTCTAAAAAGGAAGCATTAGTTAGAAGAAACCAAATGTGACATACCAATGCAAGTTGCTTCAGATCATCTAATCTTATTTCATTTGTTAATAATGCTGTAAGATGTACCTCTGAGAAAATGCTGTGTATCAAATGATTACGAGTTTTGTTCCGATAAATGGCCATCTGTTGAGGACCTGCTATGTTGGTGTTGGCACAGACTATACTCAAGTGCTTAATAAATGAATGAGGTGAGTCCCTGTCCCCAAGGGGCTCAGCTGTTCCTTATCTTGTGGGTGTTAACATTGGTAAAGATGAAACAATTTCAATACAGTGTTATATCAGCACAGATAGAAGTTGAATAAACTCCCAGCAGCTGTACAGTGGAAAGACCGATTAACACAACAGGACATTTCAAAAATACATTCTCGTTTGACCAAAGTTGTATACACATTCTGCTTCTGGCTTTTATTTTATATGAGGACATGATTGTAGTCCGTGTGAGTTAGAATTGAAATCTGCACCATTGGGTGTCTCTCCAGTTAAGCATGAATCTAATGGTGCTTTTGGGCAAACTGTTGTATTTCCGGAGACCTTAGTTTTTCTCATCTTGTAAAACTGATTTTCTGTTTTTGGTCATGAAAAGCTTCATAGTAGAATTTCTTAGATAAAGCCTTTATGAAAATCTGCACCTCTTAATTGGTTAGCAACCACTTCATTACCTAACTACCTTGTTTAAAACTGTATTGAACTTATGACATGTTAGCATTTTAGCGTCTGTAGAACAGCCTCAGGATAATTTTTGACATCAGTTTGAGTGCCAGATTTTAGTTCTTTTAAATAAATGAGGTAGGCTGGGCATGGTGGCTCACTGGTAATACCAGGACTTTGGGAGGCCGAGGCAAGAGGATTCTTTGAGCCCAGGAATTCAAGATCAGCCTAGGCAACATAGTGAGACCCGATCTCTACCAAAAACAAACAAATAAAATCATGTAAATAAAAACGTATCATATAAATAAATGAAGTTATCTGGAAATAAAGGGAAAGTAAACATTAAAATTTTGAAACAAAACTAGAGTATTTTTATAGTTTTATCTTGATAAGTCAACTACTTACCTAAGGCAAGTATTTTGAGAATGGTTGGAAACAATTTTTTAATTATTAAAAAATATGTCAATCTTGTGATTTGGGGGAACAGATATCTTGCCTTTTCCTCTGTTACTATTATTCATGCTTTCCATTCTCAAAGATAGTTGGCAATTATAAGTTTAGTTAATATATCAGCTAGGTGTAAAGTCATATGAGGGTCTACTCTGATAGTTGCTGGGGTTAGAAAATACAGTCTGAGGTGAGGTGGATTAATGTTTAAAGAAAAGAAATTCTGTTTTTCTGGCCCCACTGGTCTCATATGCAGAGGTTTATATTAGGTCGGGACCTGACAATTAGTTCTGTGGATTTTTCTGTTTTTCTTGGACTCCTCAGAGAAAACAAAGTTGAATGCTGGTATTTAGTTAGAATGAAAGATTATGATACCTTTTCTGTATAACAACTTTATGTGCTTCAGTTCACTCCTACCATAAAATCTGTTTATTTATTCTTCACTAAGTGGAATTTTGGTATGTTTGGGTTATAATTGAAAGGCATTTTCAATTTTGATTCTCTTAGCAATTAAGAGAAATTTCTCTAGCTCAGATGTCTTTTTTTTCCCCCTCCTGGTCTTTCTAGTTAGTGTGAATAGATTGGGGTTCCATGATGGTATTAAATTCTGTGGTATCATCAGAAAGGTATTTGGTAACCACCTATCTCTATCTCTAGCTTACCCATGAAGCCACCCAAAGCTAACTAACTGGAAGAGATGTAAAAGATGGTGTCTTTTAGTCTAGTTAACTTTTCTGGTCTAATTATTTTAATGCAGCTTCTTATAACAAACCTTCAGTTGTGGTGGAACCAAATGCTGATCTAAGGGTTTGAAAGGCCTTGGTGGTCTTTAAGAGAAAAGGCCACCCAAAAATCAATCAGCAAAATCTTTTTTTTTTTTTTTTTTTTTTTTGAGATAGAGTTTTGTTCTTGTTGCCCAGGCTGGAGTGCGATGGCTTCACTGCAACCTCTGCCTCCTGGATTCAAGTGATTCTCCTGCCTCAACCTCCTGAGCAGCTGGGATTACAGTTGCCTGCTACCATGCCTGGCTAATTTTGCATTTTTAGTAGAGATAGGGTTTCACCATGTTGGCCAGGCTGGTCTCAAACTCCTGACCTCAGGTGATCCGCCCGCCTCAGCCTCTCAAAGTGCTAGGATTATAGGTGTGAGCCACTGTGCCCTGCCACGAAAACATTCTTGAGACGAACTCTGTGTTAGCGAACAACCCTAACAGTAAAGGGTTTTTGGAATATTTCTCTTCTGGGACTATGGCTTGAAGTTTGAGGGATGTTGTAAGTGCTGTACATGGAAGTTTACCCCAATTCTCAGAATGATTCTTTGCAATGGATAGTTTTAAGATCATGGTGATGGGACTCTGTGGTCCCCAAAGCTTCACTTTACCCTCATAGGGCCAACCTTCCTTTTCTTCCTCAAGTTCCAATGCCACTTTTAGAACCCTCAGATACTTTTTAAATTAGCTCAGACTTTGGCTTTTTTTCTGAGTGATGGTGAATTTTAGACATACAGAAATGTGGAATAATAGAGTGAATAATCGTGTACTCCCCACCCAGTGAAGAAATAAAATACTATATATACATTTAAAACCACCTATGAGTCCTTCCTGATCTCATTGCCTCTCCCCACAGAGTGACCACTATTCTGCATTTGGTGTTTATTGTATATTTTTATATTTTTACTAGATTTGTATGCATTCATAAACTAGATATAGTGTATTTTTTCATGTTTTAAACATGCTTTATAATATTAAACATTCTTCTCAGTTTGCTTTTATTGTTTAAATTGTGATTTTGCTATTTATCCATTGAGAGACACATAATCCTAGTTTATTTTAACTGCTGTATAACATTCCATTATATAAATATGCTATGACACATTCATTTTAATGTTGTAAGCAGGTTTACAAATTTGTGAGTGTGCTGTTTTAATGCAATGAACAGTTGTGAACTCATCTCCCTGTGTATAGTATACACAGTTGACAGTTGACAGTTTCTCTGTGGTGTAAACCTGGAAGGGAATTGCTGGGTCAAAGGAATTTGATCGTCTTCTTTAATAAGTTGCCTGATTGCTCTCCAAAGAAGTTATACCAATTTGCATTCCAACCAAGCAGCGTTTGGGGGTTCCAGTTGCTTCACATGTTTGCAGATATTTGATATTGCTAGACTTGATGTTTTGCCAATCTGATGGGTGTGAAATTGTGCCTTTGTGGTTTAAAATTTGCACTTTTCCTGTTTGCTAGGGGAGGTTGAACATCTTTTCATGTGTTTGTTATGCTGGTTTGTTTTCAACTCAGGGGCCTGAGAACAGTTTTCCAGGTCTTGAAAGTCAGGATTGTAGTTTTGGTTTTGTCTGAAAACAGGGACAATGAAGAAGGGACAGTGAAGAGGAAAATCAAGGAGACCAAAGCAAAAGTCATGAAAGGTAGGGATGGATTGGAAGATGCAGGTGAAAAAAATGATGGCAAGATAATCACTGTGGAGGGGTGAAAACTAGTAACAAAAAGATAATAGAGTAGCACTGAGAAGATACCTTGAGTTTTGAGAGTAAATTTGGGAGACCTGCCTGTGCCAGCCAGGCCTTGTTCAAGCCACATTTGCTTTGTTTAATTGACATTGGCTTTAGTGAAAATCGTGTCTGGGGCCTGTTCTGGTGAGAACAGCAGCAAAGCTGGACTTGCAGAGTTTTCCTGTTTACCCAGTTGCTTTTTCAAGTTCTTTTAGAAAGGCATTGTGAAACGATGGTCATCTTCCTAAAATACATTTCTCTGTCCTTCAGGTTAGGTACACAGTGCAGGAAAATTTTTATCTGGATCTGCTTGAATATATACTGGTGGAATTACTGTCTTAAATATTTAGAAAGTATTCTCTACACTTCATTTTAATTTTCAGAGTATGATGAGTATTACCTCATTAAACAAAGAAATGTATGGTTTTAAGTTCTTTGGTGTACCAAAGAATGGTGCCCACATGTGCATTCTCTTATTAAAAATTTAGACTCTGGGGTTCATCACCCAGAGAGTTTGATTAAGTAGGTCTTAGTTGGGGCTCTGGAATCTGCCTTTTAAATTAGTGTTCCCTCCTCCTTCTACTCCCTCCACATTCTGTTATAGGTGAGCTGAGGACCATGCTTGGAGAAATATTGCTTCCCTTGGGTAATAACCTCAGCCTCTTAAAAAATATTGCTTAAGAAATTACCTGCCATGTGAAAGTTTTAAAAAAAATGAATGTAAAATTATTTAAGCTAGTAACTTAACTTTTTCTGTTCTTTTTTCTCTTTCTTTTTTTTTTTTTTTTTGAGATGGAGTCTCACTCTGTTGCCAGGCTGGAGTACAGTGGCATGATCTCAGCTCACTGCAACCTCTGCTTCCAGGTTCAAGTGATTCTCCTGCCTCAGCCTCCTGAGTAGGGTACTACAGGCACGTGCCCCCTTGCCCAGCTAATTTTGTATTTTTAGTAGAGACAGGGTTTCACCATGTTGCCTGGGATGGTCTTGATCTCTTGACCTCGTGATCCGCCCACCTTGGCCTCCCAAAGTACTGGGATTACAGGCGTGAGCCACTGCACCCGGCCAACTTAACTTTTTCTTGATATTAAATAGCCAGGTTTTGTATTAGTTTATATATTCAGAACAGAGATTTTCAGCACTGGCTTTATATCATATCACCTGTGAAGCTTTTAAAAGAAATTTTAAAAATAATAATTAAATCACAAAACATTAACATACAAAAAAGCATGAAAAAATAATGTTATATATGTTTACCTACCCTTCAGATTTAACAGATATTAAAATGTAGCCATATTTGGTTACTTTTATTTTTAGACATATTACTGTAAAAACAGCACTAACTCTTTTTAGACTCTTTTACCTTAAAAACAGACACTAACTCAACCCAATCTCTTTCCTTTCTCTTCCTCCCAGAGCAAACCATTTTCCTGAAGTTGATATGGTGTTTACCAAACATGTCTTATACTTTACTTTGTATTTATGAATTCATAAGCAATGGATTGCAACGTTTGTGTGTGGATAAAACCGTGTAGCTTTTTGCAACTGTCTTTCTTTACTCAACAAGTATATTTGAGATTATGTCAACACATAGAAGTCGAGTTTATTCATTCTGACTGCTCTGTAACAGGATTCTTTGACTTAACCACGGTTTACTTATTTAGGGACAGTTTGGTAGTTTCTACAATATTCTCTCTGGAAACAGTGTTGCAGTGAATGTTCTTGCTTCTGTCTTCTTTGCTCAGGTGTCTTCATTTCTTTAGGGTATAATCCTAGAAGTCAATATGCTGCTTTTAGGATGCGCCCATCTGCAGCTTTGCTAGGTGTGTCAAATTGCTCTCCAAAGTGGTTCCAGCAATTGGAGCTTTATTGACATGCAGTTTCTAGGGTCCCAGTCTCCAGCGTTTCTGACAGTATGTAGATGTAGGTAGTCTGGGGTGAATTTTAGGCACCTGCGTGTGTATGTGTGTGTGTGTGTATTTTAAGTGCCACAGTTGATTCCGATGTGAGCATCCAAGGTTGAGAAACCACCATGTTAGACTGACAACTCTATGAGGGCAGGAACTGTATTTATTTTATTATTCAGTGTTGATTTCCCAGCTGTCAGCACAGTGCCTAGCACATATGTGGTTGGTGCTCAATAAATAAATATTGATAAATGAATGAAGGGATGTAATTTGGTAGAATGGAAGAATTGCCTTGGAGTAAAGCAGTATGCCTCCAATTTTATCATGCATAGGCATTAGCTGGAGGTCTAGTTGAAATGTCGATTTGGATTCAGCACGTCTGGGGTAGGGCGGAGATTTTGCACTTCTAACAAACTCTCTGGTGGTACAGATAATGCTGGTTTCGGGACCATTTTTAGAGCAGCAAGGCTTTGGGAAAAACAAAACAACTTCTATTTTCCATATAGTTGTAAAGTGGAGGAGTTTGGAATTCAGAATCCTGTTTGGTAAATCTCAGATCCTATTTATCTTTTTACAACAAAGGTAGTCAATGAAATACCTTCTTTAAAGCTTTTTGGGGAGCATCAGAAGAGATCCTGCCCATGGAAGCACTGTGTGAGCTGTGATGCCGTCATGCTTGTTAGTTTTCATAATTATTCTCACTCTTTTAGTTCATCATTATTTTCCTTCTGTTTGCTCAAAGTGCAAAGCTGTTGGTATTTCAGGATCCAGTGAAATTCTACTTCCATTTTGACCTGCTATCCACATTTAGTGGGGCACTTTGGGAGGAGTGACATTGGGGAAGGAAGTTGGCAAAAGCAGAGGCCAAATTCACAGCATGGTTTGGTTCTGACTGGGTGCTGTGGTGGTGAGGGGTCCCTGTGGCCCTGTTTCTGTGGTATTGGGAGACACGGGTAGAGAGAGGCCCACAGGACTCTTCTAATCATTGCTGTAGTGGATGACAGGACAACAGGAAACTGTCTAATTGGGTTCCCAAGTCAGATACTTTTCAAAGTGAAAAGAATGCTCAGAGTAATTATAAAATATTAATTGATCTGTAGGTGTAATCTGAGCTATTCAGGGCAAACTAGAGGTAGGTCCCTCTAAGGTTAAGCTACCATAGGACACTCCTATTTAAATGCAGAGTTTCAGGATGCTTCAGGAACTGGGTTTCCCTGCCTCATGAATCAGAGGGGTAATGTAGTAATGGAGAGAAGGCAAATACAAATAAATAAATAAATAAAAAATAACTTTCAGAATGAATGCATATTGTATGGTTGGCAGTGTAGGGGTGGATAACCTATTATTTCCAAGCTTTTCTTACTCTAGAGAAAAACTGTGGGATGGATCCAGTTGCTTAGGTCAGTGATACTCAGATGTCAGTTTGTCATCATTGTTCATGGTTTTTGCTACATCTGTGTATCACTTGAACTTATTTACTTAGTTTTCCTTAAATCTGTTCACCCTAATTTGACCTTATTCTGAAACATCTGCAAAATGATGGGTTTGATGAGCTAATTTTATGCTTTTCTAATCCTTTTCAAAAACATTATTGCTACACTTAAAACTGTTGATACTGGTGCCACCTAAGAGTAACTCCCCTCCCTCCAGGATTCATGGCCCGTAGTTTGGGTGACATTGGCTCAGATAAGAGGTTTTTTGTAGTGGCTCAAATAATCGGCTCTTGGAGGAGCACCATTTGTTGAACTGCTTTGTAGATGATGGTCTGGTCGGTGAGCTTCCTTGGGAGGCAAGTGAGCACATGGCTGAGATATGGTTGGACTTTCTACACCACTGTTGATTGGGTATGAGAGCTTGATGTTCTCTACCCTTGTAAAGACATGCTTCTTATCCATAGCCTGTGGGTGATGAGAGAACTTACCTTCCTGGGTCATTGTGGGGCTTAACCGGAGAGATTGATGTCTAGTGCTTAGCCTGTTGCCTGGGCATTGCATTACCACTTTCTTCCAGTGCCCTTCTTATTTCCATTAGTGAAAGAGTCCACCAAACACTGTAGTAGACAGAGCCCTGAGCTAGGACTCAGAAATCCCGGGCTCTGATTGCTTTCCAGCTTTAGCGGTGTTGGGCAGGTCACTGAGGCCTCTCTGGGTCTATAAAATAAGAACCACTCCTGCTGGTGAGCAGTGGCAAGAAGACGAGCATGTGTGTTATAAACCAGCTATGGTTTTCAGTCAAGGAGAACTAGGGAAGGGCTGCAGGACAAAAGGAGGAAGAAGCTATGATTTCTGACAAAAATGCCATTGGAAGACACATGCTGGTGGTGTGTGGCCAAGCTTTTGTTGTCACTAGTCAAGATACAATGTTTTTCCTTTTCCTGAGAATGAGAGCACATTCTGTAGTAAAAGATATATTGTCTTTGAATGAGCTTATACCACACTCTTTTGTGTCATTTGGCGCACACAGCCTTCCTAACTGAGAAATACATGAAGTAGCTAAGCGCAGTTTCTTTTCTAAATTTTTAAGTGTCTGAATAGGTACCATGAGTTTATGTGGCAGAAATTTCAAAATGTGCACAAGGTTGTATGTTGAAAATAGACCCAGTGTCCAATTCTTATCTCTGGCATCTATCAATAGTTGTAGTTTCTTATGCTTCCATTTAGAGTTATATGCATATACAAGCAACTGTGTTTATATTTCTCTCTTAGTTTTTAAAAACACAAAGAGTACATAGAGTATACCCTGATCTGTCCTGATCTGCCCCTTGCTGTTTGTGTCTTGTAGGAGGGTCTGTGGGAAGAGCCACCTCATTCTTTTTTTATGGCTGCAGAGTATTCACTTGCTTGAGTCTACTGAATTCACTGAACCAGGCCCTCACTGACTAGCAGGACATGTTGTAGGTAGTTTTCTAGTCTTCGGTTTTTACAAACAAGGCTGTAAGGAACAACTTTGTCCATATGTGGGAGTATATCTGTGGACCGACTTCCTAAAAATGGATTTGCATTTGTAACTGGGATGGATTTTGCCAAATTGCCCTCCATCAGCAATATGTGTGACTCTGGCTGCCTGCAGCCTTGCCAAAGCAGTGTGCTACCCAGAAACCTTTTGATCTTTGCCAGTCAGGGGAAAGATGGTGTCTTAGTATATTTGTAGTTTGCATTTCTCTTATTAGAAGTGAGCTTCAGCAGCTATTCACATATTTAGGAAAATAAACTTAATTTTATTTAAATACCTTGCTGTTGGTAATTATTTTCAGAGTCTGTAGGGAAGGACCAGTTTTATTGTTATTTTCAATCTGTCTCAGACCAATATATTTGTAAAATACAATAAAAAGGAATAACTAGCAAAATGGAATTAAAAAAACCCAAAGAGAAATAAAATGCAAGCCTTAATTTTTTTGTTACTAAACTTGACAGATACAAAATTACTCTATCCATTCATTTTATCTCCATGTTTTCAGTTTCTGGATGTAGCTCACCACAGAGAGTTTTGAGTAAATAACATTGCTGTAAAGAACAACTTACTCATGTTTTTTCTCCCATTGCTACTCTATTTGAGGATGGGAGGAGAGAGCCCAGAATTTTATATTTTACATTTCATAATCAGCACATTTCAGGATGGTTTTGTTACATTAGTGGAAAATATCTCTGATGGTGCAATACTGACCCAGGAGGGACTGGTTCCCGAGGGCCGGGTTGCCGCACAAGTGCATTGAGGCATGTTGACTCCTGCAGTGCTCCCCATGCTGTAAGGTGGGAATGCAGATGTTGTGATTTTCACTGATGAAGACCTTGAGCTTGGATGAGAAGATGGGAGGATGAAATCACCCTATTAATAAAATTTACAGAGCAGGCCTATATTAGTCCATTCTCACAGTGCTATAAAGAACTACCTGAGACTGGGTAATTTATGAAGAAAAGAGGTTTAATTGACTCACAGTTCCAAAGGCTTAACAGGAAGCATGACTGGGAGGCTTCAGGAAACTTAAAATCATGGCAGAAGGTGTAGGGAAAGCAGGCACATCTTACCATGGTGGAGCAGGAGAGAGCAAGAGAGAGAGAAAGGGAAAGTGCCACACACTTTCAAACAACCCGATCTTGTGAGAACTCACTCACTATCATGAGAAGAGCGAGGGGAAAGACCGCCCCAATGATCCAATCACCTCCCACCAGGCCCCTAGAATTGTGGGAATAACAATTCTAGATGAGATTTGAGTGGGGACACAGAGCCAAACCATATCAAGGCCTCTTTGACCTAGGATTTTGCAAGGACCCCAGCCTCCTCTGCTGCCTTTCTGGGAACAGATGGGAAGTATATTTGTGGGTAAAGTAGGAGCTTAGGGGACATGATAATTCAGGCAGCATCTTGGTGGCTTTGTAGAAGGATTGAATTGGAAATGAGGTTCTTGCTTCTAGCTCACTGAGTTCAGTGACATAAGTGGCTATTTCCTTGTCTTCCACCTGCAGCTAGAAAACAGGCATGGTCTCAAGATTCTTTGTTCTGCTTTTGACTTGAAGTTTTAGTTTTGCATGAGGACTTCATTTTGTTATCTTTAAATATATGGAGAATTGTTTTGCCAGCCATAGCTTCTTTCTAGATGTTCTTTAATGCTCCTTGCTAGAATGACTTGGGATGGTCATGTAGTCAAGTATCCCAGGTCAGCTTTCTTCAGTGGCAGATGTTTTGGCTTCTGTGTACAATTATTCAATGAAGTCATGTTGAGGTTTTCTTTTTTTTTTTTTGAGATGGAGTCTGTCTTCACCTCACAGGCTGGAGTGCAGTGGCGTGATCTTGGCTCACTGCAACTTCTGCCTCCCGGGTTCAAGCTATTCTCCTGCCTCAGCCTCCCGAGTACATGGGATTATAGGTGCATGCCACCATGTCCGGCTAATTTTTGTTGTTGTTGTTTTGAGATGGAGTCCCTCTCTGTCCCCCAGGCTGGAGTGCAATGGCACGATGTCAGCTCACTGCAACCTCCACCTCCTGGGTTCAAGCAATTCTCCTGCCTCAGCCTCCTTAGTAGCTTGGCTTACAGGCGTGTGCCACCACGCCTGGCTAATTTTTTGTATTTTTAGTAGAGACGGGGTGTCACCATATTGGTTAGGCTGGTCTCAAACTCCTGACCGCGTGATCCGCCCACCTCGGCCTCTCAAAGTGCTGGGATTACAGGCGTGAGCCACTGCGCCTGGCCAAGGTTTTTTTCAGAGGTTTTTTGTTTGTTTGTTTGTTTGTTTTTTAATTCTATATCATGTAAGATAGCGGTCCCCAAACTTTTTGGCACCAGGGACAGGTTTTGTGGAAGATAATTTTTCCACAAACCTGAGCAGAGCTGGGGATGGTTTTGGGATGAACGTTCCACCTCAGATTATCAGGCATTAGACTCTCAGAAAGAGTATGCAACCTAGATCCCTCTGATGCGCAGTTCACAATAGAGTTCACTCTGCTATGAGAATCTAATGCTATTGCTGATCTGACCGGAGGTAGAGCTCAGGTGGTAATGCCTGCTCACCTGCTGTGCCGCTTGGTTCCTAACAGGTCACAGAACTGTACCTGGGGGTTGGGGACTCCTGACATAAGACATAGAAGTGACATGTTGTCATGCTGTGGGATGAAAATGCCCCTTGACTGCCTTCTTGTTCATGATTGCTTTCCCTGTTGAAGCCTGGAGAGGAGTGGGCTGTTGAAACAGGAGCCAGGGTTGTGGAATAATGGTGTTAAGATCATAGGTTCATCACTTACCTCTGCCTCATGCTAACACTTGACCTTGGCAAGTTAGTTAACCTCATTTCCTTCAGCTGTGACATGGGGATAATGAGTCCCCATCAGTGATTTATTTGGCAGAGAGAGTCACGTTCAGTATTGCTCAGTGGGACAGGGGCTCCGTGGTGATATGTTGCTAACTAAACAGGTCAGGCATTCGTAGCCACTCTGGGTAAGTGCCCGGTGGTTAGGTAATGTGTGACAGCCAGCAGCCAAAGTGGACATACTCAGAGACAGTTCTGGCTGTCTGCCCAAGCCTTACATCTGTAGCTAAAGAATTACTGAAAATGTGAATGAAAATATCTCCTCTCCTGGCTTGTGGTCCAGAGCTCAGACTCAGGAACCGAATTTACATAGGTTTGAATCCCAGATCTGCTCTTATTGGCTGAGTGAGCTTGGGCAGGTTCCCTACATTTTTTTCATGTGTAGAATGGGGATATTAAGAGTAATCTGCCTTGGGGTGGCAGGCAAGATTAAATGAATATGTAGATGTGAAGTTCTCTGAATGAGTGGCACCTACTGCTAACTTTTCCCCTGCTTCCCAAGTTTATTCAGTGAGCAAATTTATCAAGTGCCTTCTATACAACCAGACATTCTACTAGGTGCTGGCAAATGAATTAGACCTAATTGCTGCCCTTATAAAGCTTATGGCATTAGTACAGGGGTTGGTAAGCTTTTCTGTAAATGTCTGGACAGTAAATGCTTTAGACTTTGTGGGCCGTAGTGTCTCTATCACAGCTACGCAATTCTGCTGTTAATATTGTGAAAGTAGTTGCCATAAGTAAATGAATGATCATGGCTGTGTTGCAGTAAAACTTTATTTATGACAACAATTGGTGGGTCATATTCTGCCCATGGGCTGTAATTTGCAGACCTGTGGTCTAGTGGGAAGACAGTTGTTAAATAATTACAATTATGATGTTACAGATTGTGCTAAGGACTGTGGAGGAACAGACAGGATTCTATGAGTGGGAAGGGTCAGGGAAGGTAGCTTTGAAGAAGTGACATTGAAACCAAATGATGAGGAGAGGCAGCCAGAGGAGGAGATGGAGGGTGCTCCAGGCTGGTCTGTGGGTTGGTATCTTTTAAAGGCATAACAGATATTCTGCAGCTTTCTTTGGATTAAAATAAATAATTTCTTTCCTCTATTTAATTCATTGCCAGTTTTCTCCTCCCCCACCCTCTCCCTGCAATAATCCAAGAGATAAGCTATGTTACCAAGAGATAAGCTATATTAATATATTAACACATTTTGTTCTGCATATGCACTTTCTCTCTCTCCCTTTTCCATTGTTTTTGTTATATTATTGTCAGTATCTATCCAAGTATTTAGTAAAGATTGCACATTATTTCATTATTAGGTGTAGAATGGTTTACTCTCTAGAACTCAAATTTGCTTTTTGGTACGGTTTTCTCTTTTAGCATTTTAAAAGTTGACATTATTTGTTTTTATTATTTGGCTAGATAAAAGGTCCACAGTCTTTGAAGTGATTTTGAAAAAAAATCTGCTTTCCTCTTAACTACATCTCATGTCTCCTCTGACTCCCAACCTCAATTTTATGTTTTCTCTAAACAAGTTGCCAGTACTCTGTAGAGATTCCATGGAAAAGGACTTGTGTGTTCTCATTCTAGAAAATTTCAAGGGGTGCTTCAGAAGGAAGGGGGTTCTCCCAACAACTTTGTGACCTCTTCGGTTTCTTCAATTCTTTCAGTTCTGTGGTTCCAAGGAGACTCTGCCTCCCTGAGAGTCAATATTACGTAGTAGTTAGGGGCACACGCACTGGAGCCAGATTGTTCAAGTTCAAACCCAATTCCAGTACTTAGTAGCTGTGTGAACTTGAATAGTTCCCTGCCCTCTCAGTTTTCTTATCTTTAAAATAAGGCCAGTAGCAGTGTCTGCCTCATAGAGTTATTATGAAGATGAAAATGAATGAAATACAAGTAAAATCCCTAGAACAGTAACTGTACACAGTCTATGCTATTTATGAGTTCTCTATTATTATTAATTACATCAGAGGCATCGGTAGCCATAATTCCTCTGTAATCACCCTTGAATTCTGTCAGGTGTCTTCTGACTCATCCTGAGATCTTGGGCTGAGTCACTTCATTTTTGCTTCACTTTCTTCATAAGACTATAGGAATGATCTTTGTCATCAGAATTCTGGGGACACTAGTCCTTTTGAAAATAGGTCCTTTATGTGCTTTGTACTTTGAAAGTATAGTTGATAAGTAGAGTAGCCTTTTGAACCATAGATCTACAAATGTGGGTTTAGCAGCAATGTTCACCTCTTCTGTCATCCACTTTAATTTATGGTCTATAATTAATGACTTATTCTCTATGTGCTTAGAAATCCTTACGTGTTATCTTTGGCCTTTCTTGTGTCCCTTCCTTGTACAAACTTGAAAGAAAGGCTGCATGTCCTAGGATGCAGATAAATGAGCTGCCTTAGAAAGGTCTTGGGCAAGTAAGTTTACTTCTCTGGGCTTTCGTTTTTTAATCTGTGGCATGGTCTGGCTCTTCTCCAAGGATGCTTCCTGGTCCCTGTGTTTTTGTTTTAGGCTCTTCCATATTTTGACAGTGTTCTCATTGGTTTTTCCAGACCTTTTAATGCCATTGTTTTGATTATTTCCTCCTTCTGGGCAAGGCCGTCTTCATCCTTTACCCCTCGACCAAGGAGGAAATTCTAACTTGTTTTCCTTCTAAATTGCTTCAAAACATTTCTTTCTTTATCCGTCTTATGCATTTATGAATCATCCTTCCTGGGATTTTGTTATTGTTGTTTGTGTTTTGGTAGCACCCCTTGGCAGTCATAGAATTGCTTTCAGAGGTGCTTTGAGGAGCTAACATTATAGTCTTGTTGGAACTTGTCCCAGCTCAGATGCTATTTTTAATAAAGTTGGCTGCACTGTTTTTCAAAGGTTACTACGTTTTTTACTGATGGAAATAAGAACCCTATGTTTCTTATGCTTCCCGACCCTGTGATTTACCCCCCAAGATGGGTACTTTGTTCACCATCTGGTCATATAACAATTATTTTTCAGTTCCCCTCATTGCCTTTTGTGTCTTGTGCAGGGTGCTAGCAATAGAAGTGCAGTCTCTTGGGTTTGTAACATACTTTACAATTTATACAGTGCTGATAACATTCCCAGTTTTGCTTCATTCTCTCTGCTGCCCTGAGGAATAGTCAGGCTGGATATCAACAGCCCAGCCTCTCAGCCAGGAAGTTAAGGCCACAGAGAGGTAAAGTGACTGAAATCAAAGGCATTTCATAGTGGTAAAAAAAAAAAAATGGCCAAATACAGCTCTGAGGTATTTGCCGAGGGCCTTAGGCAACTGGTCTGCAGGACATTCGTTTACTAAACTTTCATTATATTTTTAAAAATTTGTTAATTTTTTTTTTTTTTTTTTTTTGAGATGGAGTTTTGCTCTTATTGCTTAGGCTGGAGTGCCGTGGCGTGATCTTGGCTCATTGCAACCTCTGTCTCCCAGGTTCAGGCAATTCTCCTGCCTCAGTCTCCTGAGTAGCTGGGACTACAGGCATGTGCCACCATGCCTGGCTAATTTTGTATTTTTTTTTTAAGTAGAGACGGAGTTTCTCCATGTTGGTCAGGCTGGTCTCGAACTCCCAACCTCAAGTGATCCGCTCACCTTGGCCTCCCAAACTGCTGGGATTACAGCCATGAGCCTGGCCTAAAATTTTAATAAAAAATAATAATTGCTCATAGTAAAAATTTGAAGAGTTAAGAAGATAATAAGAAAAGCCACTTCTTGACCTCCTCTTCTAGGCCTACTCCCTGATGCTGAAGACCACTGTTATAATCTCTCAAGTCTTCTTTCAAAAATTTCCATTAAATGTAGATGTTGAATACAGTGGCCTGGTCTTGTTCACCTTGTGTCCCTCAGATGTAGAATAGAGCCAGGCACATCGCAGGGCTCAGTGTCTGTTGATGGAATGAACCACATTTACAGTATTGTCCTATGCAACACGTTATTACTCTGTAACATGTTTTTACTTATCATTGTATCTTAGGCAAATTTTCATAGCAGTACCTGTAGGGTAACTTTACTTTTTAAATTAGCTACATGGTATTCCATCATATGAATTACTATAATTATTTACCCAATTCAAGTTACTCCCATTTTTTTTTTCCTGTTAGAAACCTTGCTGCAGGGATATGACTACTGATTGTCCCCTCAGTATCCATTTTTCAGCCAGGCACAATGGCTCACACCAGTAATCCCAGCACTTTAGGAGGTCAAGGGGAAAGGATTGTTTGAGCCCAGGAATTTCGAGACCAGCCTGGACAACATGGCAAGACCCTGACTCTACCAAAAAAAAAAACCCAGGCATGGTAGCATATGCCTGTAGTACCAGCTACTCATGGGGCTGAGGTGGGAGGATCACTTGAGCCTGAAAGGTTGACGCTGCAGTGAACCCTGTTAGCACCACTGCACTCCAGCCTGGGCGACAGAGTGAGAACCTGTCTGAAAAAAAAAAAATTCACTTTTCATTTCTAGAGACATTTTACCTGGTCGTGGCTGCCCAGGTAAAGACCACCTTTGCCAAGCTCCCTTGCAGCTAGGTGTGGCCATATGACTAGATTAGATTCTAGCTAGCAGGATTGTGAGCAAAAGTAATGTGTGCAGCTTCCAGGAGCATCCTAGAGGAGGATCAGTCCTTTCCCATTTTTTTTTCTGCTTCCCCCTGGCAGAGGTCATTTGGTGGTAGGAGCTAGAGTAGCCATATTGGTTCCAAAGATGGAAACTGGCTCTTGAGGATGACAGTGCAACAAGATAAAAGGACCCCGAGTCCTCAACACTGCAGAGCAGCTGTATCAGGCCCACGCTGCATCCTCTTGCATACTTACATGAGAGAAAAATAAATTTTCATCTTGTTTAATCCACACTTACATTATTTGGGTCTTTTTACAGCCTTTATCTCTTTTTCCACTTCTGTGAAAATATAGTAGAATAAAAAAAGTCAAATTGCAGGGTTGAAGGATATGGTCATTTAAAACTTTGATGCTACTGCTTAATTTATCTTTAAGCAATTATCATCATGATCTCAGGAAACATTCCCCATCATGTCTGTGTTCTTTTATTATGCAAACATTTACATTTAACATATTTAAGCCCTAAGTCTGTTAAGGATGCACAAAGATTCACGTTACCAATGAAAAATGCTAGCATGTGAAGTAGGAGTTTGGTTCCAAATGTCAATATCAGTGACATTCTGTATCCATGGAAACCAATTCTTAGAGTATGTGTCTATAAAAGGGAAGGGAGAATGGGGAAGTGGTGAAGGGTACCGCTTATGCCTCACTGAACAGTACATAGGGAGAGCACGAACATATGTTTCCAAATTATCATGCACATGGAAGCTACCCAGACAGCCCTACCCATCCCTGTCCATGCATGCATTCATCCAGCCATCAGTCCATGCAGCAGGTATTGTGGGGCTACTATGTGCTAGCCACTGAGAACGCAGTATTGGGCAGGTCAGACACATTCTTTGCTCCCACGAGTAATATATATATTTTTTTCACACACACAAAAAATATATATAAAATTATATATATTATATATATAATTTAGGGCGTTGGACAGATGTTAATAATTATATAAATAATAACTGGAATATATAAGGGAGACATACGGGGTATATTACTTTCCTATTGCTGCTGTAAAAATTACCACAAACTTAGTAGCTTAAAAAGACAAAAATATATTATCTTACAGTTCTGGAGGTCACAAGCCTTAAAATCCAGGTGCAGCAGGGCTGTACACCTTCCAGAGGCTCTAGGGGAGAATCTATTTCCTTGCCTTTTCTAGTTTGTAGAGGCTGCCTGCATCCCTTGGCTCATGGCTCCTTCTTCCCTCTTCAAGGCCGGCAGCATGGCATCTTCAGTCTCTCCGTCTGACCTCTACATCTGTTGTCACGTCCTGTCACTGATTCTGACCTTCTTGCCTCCCTCTCTTGAAGTCACTTGTAATTATACTGTGTCTCCTGGGATAATCCAAGATAATCTCCCCATCTCAAGGTTCTTAATTATTTAATCATATCTGCAAAGTCCCTTTTGCCACATAAGGTAACGTCGTCATGGGTTCTAGGGATTAGGGCCTGGACACCTTTGGGAGGGGCAGTATTCTCTCTGTCACAGAGGCTGACTTAACCTAGGGGTGCCAGTGTAGAATTCTCCTGGGAGCTGACCTTTAAGCTGGCCTTGCAGGATGCTGGGACACAGGCGTCTGAAGAAGCAGGGAAGGAGGAGCACTCAGATGGTAAGCAGGGGGCATTTGAGGTACCGGAGAACAGCAGGAGGGCCATTGGAACAGGGGATGAGGGGCAGGAGATGAGGTTGGAAACAGCAGTGAAGGTCACTGGAGGATTTTAAGCAGATTCATATTTTAAAAGAGCACTTTCTGCAGCGTTGACAGTGGGGTTAGAGGTAGGTAAGGTGGGCGGTAGAAGCCATTCAGGATGTGGTTGTAATTCAGATGAGAGATCTGGTAGTCTGGCCTAGCTGCAGTAGAGTAAAAGAGAAGCACATGAGACTGAGAGATTTAGTGAGGGTGAGGCAATAGGACAGTGATGGATGGGCGGAGAGTGCAGAGGACGATGTCGGCATGACCCGTAGGTTTTTGACATGAGCCAAGAAGAGGAGGGTATTGTTCTTTTCTGAGCAGGGAAACACCAGATAAGTGAAAAATCTAGTTTTAGATAAATTGATTTTGAGATCTTGTAAGACAAGTAAGTGGATTTGGCAGTATTCATTCAGCCTGGAGCTCAGAAATGAGGTGTCCAGGCTGCCGAGAAACAGTTGGAAATGGTTGGCATGTAGCAGCTGATTGAAGCCATGTGAGTGGTTCCTGCCTGGGCCTGGGAGAGGGTGGAGGGCCCCAGACAGCCCTTGGAAAAAGCCAGCCACCTAAAAGTGCCATGGAGTTTGCCAGATTTGAAGCTCAACAGTGATGAAGTGAGGGTAGAGCCCAGAAGGGGCTTTTCGAGGAGTGATTTGGAGATAAGGAAGTAGAGACAAGTCTTAAGATTTTATTAGGAGGCTGGGTGCAGTGGCTCATACCTGTTATCCCAGCACTTTGGGAGGCCAAGGTGGGCAGGTTGCTTGAGTCCAGGAGTTTGAGACTAGCCTGAGCAACATGGAAAACCCTGTCCCTACAAAAAATACAAAAATTATCTGGGTGTGGGTTATGCACCTGTAAGTCCCAGCTACTTGGAAGGCTGAGGTGGGAGGATCGCTTGAGCCTGGGAGGTCAAGGCTGCAGTGAGCCAAGATCACACCCATGCACTGCAGTCTGGGCAATAGAGTGAGACCCTGTCTCATAAAAAGAAAAAAAAAGAAGATTTTATTATGGAACACCTGAGACATTTTGTATTAATTTACTATTATTGCTGTAACAAATTACCATTAACTTAGTGTCTTTTTTTTTTTTTTTTTTTTTTTTTTTTTGAGACAGAGTCTTACTCTGTCACCCAGGCTGGAGTGCAGTGGCACCATCTTGGCTCACTGCAACCTCTGCCTCCTGGGTTCAAGCGATTCTCCCGCCTCAGCCTCCCGAGTAGCTGGGACTACAGGTGCCTGCTATCATGCCCGGCTAATTTTTGTATTTTTACTAGAGATGGGGTTTCACCGTATTGGCCAGGCTGGTCTTGAACTCCTGACCTTGTGATCTGCCTGCCTTGGCCTCCCAAAGTGCTAGGATTACAGACGTGAGCCACCGCGCCTGGCCAACTTAGTGTCTTAAATAATATACATTTATGATCTTACAGTTCTGGAGGTCAGAAGTCTGAAATGGGTCTCACCGGGCTAAAATCAAGGTGGTACCAGGCTGTGTTCTTCTGGGAGGCTGTAAGGAGACCCATTTCCTTGCCTTTCCTGGTTTCCAAAGGCTGCCTACCTTGCTTGCCTCTGGCCTCTTCCTCCATCTTCAAAGCCAGTGAGGGTGAGCTGAGACCTCACACATTGCCTCACTCTGATCTCTTCTGCTTCTGTCTCTCACTTGGAAGGACCCTTGTGATTGACCCCATTGGGCCTACCTGGAGAATCCAGGACAATCTCCCTATTGTAAGGTCACTGGGTTAGCAAATTAATTCCATCTACAGCCTGAATTTCCTTTTGCCATGTCAGGTCATGTATTTTCTAGTTATGGAGGTTAAGGGGACTACTATTCTGCCTATATACATCGATGTGAAAAATAAACAGAAAGCACAGTGAACACCTACACACCCATCACTCAACTTCAACAACACAGCTTTATCCTCCACCCCCACTTCTCCCCACCTCACCACCAGCTTGTTTGAAACCCATCTCAGAAATCATCTGATTCATCCATAAATGTTTCAGAATAAACAGTTGTTTAAGAAAGTTTAGCTCTAAGGGGGAAGTGAGGAGGAGGGTAACTGGAGGTGATGTTTGGGGCAGTGTGGGTGTGTGCATTTTTGATATGGGAGATGCTGAAGCATGTTTAAATGCTGATGGGAAGGATCTGATAGAGGAGGAGAGATTGCCCTTGGACAAGAGAGATCTCTCTGTCATTAGCAAGAAAGAGGCATGTAGGAAGTTGGGGGAGTCCCTGTCTAATAGTTAATGGTTTTTTTCTGTTGAGTGGAAGGCCAGTGAGAAGGGTCAAGGGGATGGCGAGGTTTTGAGGAACTTGGGGACCGTTGGAAATGAGCACTATGGAGTGGAGAGTGAATGCACTGGAGAAACCCTGGAATGTGGGACCTGTTGTGGGCCACTTGAAATGGGGGCATTCCAGTGAATCTAGTCGGCTTGGTTGTTTGACCTTTTTTCCATCTAGCATTGCACATTTGTCTGGGTGTATGTTCAGAGAGGAAAATGTTTGGTTTACACTGGCTTGGCTTTCTTGCCAGATGGTATGGCCAAAGGGCAGGGTGAGGGCTGTTTAGAAGAGCAGCTGGATCCGTTATCCATATACTCAAAGCTGAATGAGAAAGTAGAGGACTAGAGGTTCTGGAGAGATGTAGATGTGGCTGTGATGGTGGGCTTAAAAGAAGCCAGTGGTAACATTGCCTGGAGGGTATAAGGAGGCAAAAAAAAAAAAAAAAGAAGTAGAAGCTGACAGCTGAGTTTGGGTAGACTGTGGGCAGTTGCATTTGAGGATTTCAGGGTGATGGCCAGATCCAGGGTGTCTATGGGAGGGGTAGCTAAAGTGGAATGGAATTTTAAAAAGTGGAGTGAAATAAAAGACAATTGAAAAATAGGACATCAAGTTGCTGCGAGAGCATGCGTGGGATGGCTCATCCATCCACATGGGTGTTGAAATCACCTGGGATGATACCAAGAGTTGTAGTATAATTGTAGGTCTTCCATGAGTCGGGTCAGCCAAGACAAGGGTCAAGGAAGGAGCTTCACAGTGGTGGGAGGCATAGATCTCAGAAAGGGAGATGTTTTGGCTGGGCGTGGTGGCTCATGCCTGTAATCCCAGCACTTTGGGAGGCCGAGGCAGGTGGATCACTTGAGGTCAGGAGTTTGAGACCAGCCTGGCCAACATGGTGAAACCCCATCTCTAGTAAAAATACAAAAATTAGCTGGGCATGGTGGCGAATGCCTGTAATCCCAGCTACTCAGGAGGCTGAGGCAGGAGAATTTTTTTTTTTTTTTTTTTTTTTTTTTTTTGAGACAAAGTCTCGCTCTTGTCGCCCAGGCTGGAGTGCAATGGCGTGATCTCAGCTCACTGCAACCTCCGCCTCCTGGGTTCAAGTGATTCTCCTGCCTCAGCCTCCTGAGTAGCTGGGATTACAGGCGGCTGCCACCACGACCGGTCAATTTTTGTATTTTTAGTAGAGACAGGGTTTTACCATGTTGGCCAGGCTGGTCTCAAACTCCTGACCTCAGGCAATCTGCCCACCTCAGCGTCCCAAAGTGCTGGGATTACAGGCGTGAGCCACCATGCCCGGCCCAGGAGCATTGTTTGAACCCAGGGGGTAGAGGTTGCAGTGAGCCGAGATCAAGCCAGTGCACTTCAGCCTGGGGACACAGCGAGACTGCGTCTCAAAAAAAAAAGAAAAAAGACAGGAAAATGTTTTTACAAGAGGGTAAGGGTGTCATGGTCTAGAAGCAGCGCCAAGGATCAGGGCCCAGCCAACTTCTCCTCATGACCCTTGCAGATCCAAGCAAGCTTAACCTGAGGGGTGTTGAGGAAGTGTTGGCCTCAGAGTAGAGCCAGGTTTCACTGAAAGCACAGAGAGCTCACTTTGATTTTTCGCTGTGCTGTTTTGTCCTGTCCTGTGCTGTGCTGTGCTGTGCTGTGTTGTGCTGTGGTACACTCAGCCTCCTGCCTGAGTGGGCCAGGCCTCTGTCTCCAGCATATTTCTCTTGAACACTGACCCCTGGGTTGCCATCCTTAGTATGAGTCATCACCTCCAGGTTCCCATCTCCCAAAATGGGAAAATATTAAGATAGGTAGAAAAAGCACACCGAACCTAAGAATTTCCATAACTTGAATATGTTCCTACATCATAAAGAAAGATTTAATGGTATCTCTCTCCATGTGCTATACTTTTATATCTGACATTCCTCCCGGGCTCTAAGCCATATATCCTAATTTTGCTTGAAGAATGGCTATGGGGGTATATTTAATATGCATTATTTACATTGATTTATGCTTGAGATATAACTTTATTGAAAATTTTTAGTGATTTTTGTCTATACCAAAAAGTCCTACCATAATTTGATGTGTTATTTCAAAAATTCAGCCTTGTATATAGTGTCACATTATTGTGAAGGCAGTGAGCACTCCCCAACTCCGCCATACTAATGAAAAGACATGGAAACTATCCTAGATGCAAATGATCCTTGAACTGTAAGTCTCAGATGACAGGTAAAGGGAGTTATTCGTTTGGTGCAACAGTATTAAGGACCTAGGAAACAAGTGGAATTTGAAGGATGTTATGATGAGGGGAGGCTGTGTGCCATTTCTACTGTAGTTCTGTGGTCCGAGGAGGGTCATTTTGCATTTAATGTTTGCTTAGGGACAAGTGGCCATTTCAACTAGTTCTCAGTTACATTTTGGTCATTTCTTTCTGTGAGAGGAGATGCCAGTTGTGAGTCCAAAATAAGTAGTAGCAGCAGATCAATTTTTAAAAATGAAACTTACCTTTCTCTTTCTCTTTCTTTCTTTCTTTCTTTCTTTCTTTCTTTCTTTCTTTCTTTCTTTCTTTCTTTCTCTTTCTCTTTCCCTTCCTTCCTTCCTTTTCTTTCTCTGTCTTGTCTTGTCTTGTCTTGTCTTTTCTTTTCTGTTCTGTTCTGTTCTTTTCTTTTCTTTTCCTTCTTGAGACAGGGTATCACTCTGTTGCCCAGGCTGGAGTGCAGTGGTGCCATCACAGCTCACTGCACAGCCTCCACCTCCCCAGGCTCCTTCCACCTCAGCCTCTTGAGTAGCTGGTACTACAGGTTTGTGCTACCCGCTAAGTTTTATATTTTTTGTAGAGACAGGATTTTACCATGTTGCCCAGGCTGGTCTCGAACCACTGAGGCTCAAGGGATCTGCCCACCTCAGCCTCCCAAAGTGCTGGAATTACAGGTGTGAGCCACCATGTCCGGCCAAAACTTTTTTCTTATTCATTTAAAAATACCTGTCTCTTAAGTCTTGAGTTTCTGTGAGCTGTTAGTCTTCCATGATGGCCTGTGAAGGTAGACAGAGCCTTCTCTAGAATGATGATAGAGTCCGTGGTACAAATGGAGCCTTATTTTACTTGCTTCCCAAACTACTTACCTTATTGGACTGAACATGGGTCACTTTTCCTAATCCTAGAAGACTCATTCAGGTCTTAGGGAGTGATGATAATCATTTGCCAGTAACTGACCCTTAGTGGGGCCCAACAAAAGGTTTAGTGGAATTGCTCTGTACAGCATTTGCTTATGATTGTGGACTCTCAAGTCTGCCTCTTAGCTTCAAATCCTAGCTCTACCACTTACAATGGACCTTGGGTGGATTCTTAAATGCTTCTGAGTCTTAAGTTCCTTGTCCGTGCAATGGGGATAATAGTAGTACTTACCTCACTTACCTCTCTTTCCCCTTCTTCCCCTTCCCTTTCCCCTTCCCCTTCCCCTTCCCCTTCCCTTGCCTTCCCTTTCCGATGGAGTCTCATTCTGTACCCAGGCTGGAGTGCAGTGGCACAATCTTGGCTCACTGCAACCTCCAGCCCCCGGGTTCAAGCAGTTCTCATGTCTCAGCCTCCCAAGTAGCTGGGATTACAGATGCCTGCCACCACACCTGGCTAATTTTTGTATTTTTAGTAGAGATGGGATTTTACCATGTTGGCTAGGCTGGTTTGAAACTCCTGACCTCAAGTGATCCGCTCACCTCGGCCTCCCAAAGTGCTGGGATTATAGGCATGAGACACTGCACCCAGCCCCTGCACTATTATTTTTAAATAAACTCTCCAACACACTTTTCCTTTCAGTCTGTCTTCATCTGCTAAAATGTGAAATCCATGAGAGCAGGCATTGTGTGTTTAGCTCACTGTTCTGTTATCCATGCCCAGACCTAGAGAACAGTGTGTCTGGCTTAGTGGGTGCTCAGTAAATCTTTATTAAAATGAATACATTGACTTTGATAGTGGTAATATGATTCTGTATGCCATCAAATATTACAAAAGCTGCTGTAGCTGTTTGAAATGCCCGTGTTTTATTCAGAAGTTCTTGGCGATTGTTTGTTCATTTGCCTGTCTCAAACTTTCTTTTCTAAATAGAAAATTGAAGTGAAGTAGAGTAGGTTTTAGGGGATGAATAAGTTGAATGAGAAGAAGAATAAGGCTGACATTATTAACTACTCTTCTGCTTTACTTCTGACACATTTTTCTTCAGTGCAAACATCAACAAATACCGTGTTGACCAGGGAAGATGCTTGTCTCAATAGTAGACTCTTTTAGGTATGATTTTACTTTTTGTCTATTTTACATGCAACAGAACTTTTGCTATTTTTCTCTTTTAGGGCACCAATGCCTCTGCTCTGGAAAAAGACATTGGTCCAGAGCAGTTTCCAATCAATGAACACTATTTCGGATTGGTCAATGTAAGTATGTAAAATGTATTATTTTCATCAAATGTTTTAGGGTATATGAAGCAACTCCACTTTAAGTGCATTTTTATCACTACCAATTTTTAAATGATTGGTCATGCTCCTTAGTTAGTAGAATGCCAATGTTGGGGAGAAAGCAACTTAACCTATTTTTGAAAGTATGAGTTGTCCCAGCAAAAAACATTTAATTATTGCATTTTGGGTCAAATTTACATTTTCCCCCCTATGCTTTAAGGAATTTCCTTTGCACACATAACTTTCATAATAATTTCATTAGTCTTTGTAGCCAAATCTGATTTTTTCTTTTTTTTTTTTTGAGACAGAGTCTTGCTCTGTCGCTCAGGTTGGAGTGCAATGGCACAATCTTGGCTCACTGCAACCTCCACCTCGCGTGTTCAAGCAATCTCCTACCTCAGCCTCCCGAGTAGCTGGGATTACAGGCATGCGCCACCATGCCCAGCTAATTTTTTAGTAGAGACAGGGTTTTGCCATGTTGGCCAGAGCTCCAGACCTCAGGTGATCCACCCGCTTCGGCCTCCCAAAGTGTGGGGATTACAGGCGTGAGCCACTGCACCAGGCCCGAAATCTGCTTTTATATGTTCTGCCTATGTCATCTGGATGAACTGTTCAGCCAGTCTTTGTTTAAGTATGCATCAGTACAACCAGTGTTTTAAAAACATTACCAGCACATTGCCAGTGTCTTTCTTTAATAGTGTAACTTGCTGGTGTACCTGAAGCAGGACAGGTTGGGAGAGAAAACTGGGACCATTTTATCTCAGAATTCCTGGCCTCATTTTTTTTGCGCTCAGCAGTAACCTCCTTTGTAGAAGGCTGGACCCAGCAGCTCTGCTTCCTTGGCAGGTTAATGATAACGGAGTAGTAACACGGTAGAGGCGGTGTGCCCTCCATCCTCGTGAGCTTTCTTCTTCACTTGATCCTTTTTCTCTGGGATGTAGGTGTTAAGTGACATCAAATATTAACTCAAAAACAATTGGTTTTCTGAATAATTATGCTGAACGTAGTCTGTCAATGCCCAGGTGTGGTAAGTAGTAATTTTCACTGGGAAAGTTGGAAATAATTCTCTGCAAGTAAATGCTGCCCATGATATAATAGGAAGAACATTGGCTTTAATGTAATACAGACCTCGGTTTGAATTCTGCCTGTGCTACTCCCTAGCTTGTGTGATCTTGGGCAAGTCACTTGCACTCTCTGAGCCTCCATTTCCCCATCTGTAAAGTGGGGGTCATAATGGCTTCTACCCTTTGGGTGATAATGAAGGGTAAATGAGAGCGCCTATTTAAAACCCTGACATGAAGCTGAGACATACTGTGGACACTCGGTAAATGTTCGTTCCTTTCCCTTCCCAGGAGTTGTCCACTGAATTGGGGCCAAGCGTTACTGAAGGGTGTCTGGGGAAAGGTGAGATACTGAGTAGGAGAGAAAAAAATGGAAGGAGGAAAGCCAAGTCCTGGAATATAGGGCATTGTGTTGGTGAAATACTGACTTATGATTTTAAAACAAACTTTTTAGCCATTTTGCACAGGCCTCTGCTTAGCCCTGTGAAGTGAGTTATTCAAGGCATGGGGATTCTGCCCTGGCTAAGAAAAATACAAATGCAGATAGTGGAGAGAGAGAAAAAAGAGAAAGAATTAAGGCCATTTCCTAGTTTGTTTAAGGTTTGTGGGATCTGTGTTTATTAATAGCTTCATTTATGTTCCCTTTGAATGGTAATTTATGAAAGTTCCAGCTTCTCTGTACAAAGAGGTTTGTCTCCTGTTACATAATTGTGTCAAAGTAGATTAAAATATAAAAATAGGAAGCCTTCTATCTTAGCATACGTAGAAATGTCATGTTAAGTATGGCAGAGCATCTGTCTCGCTCTTGGGTAAACGACACACAAGCCAACAACCAGTTTTGAGAAGGTGTTCATGTTCTATTTTAATCTTACATAGCATTTCATAATCTGTGTTATTAATCTTGTTAGTTATTTCCTTAGAATTTTTTTCTTTAAATTTTATTGTGCACAACAAATTCTAAAGTGATAGTCTCAGTTGTGTTCTTCTACAGAGGTGGTCTTATAGTCAGTAGAAAATCAGTGAGACGTTTTCCCTCTTTAATAATAATCTCAGTATCCATGCTTTGTGAGAGGTATAAAATGTTACTGGGTGGGCCCTAATGTGATTGCAGGCTAGGAACTTGGGTAGTATTGCATTGGCACAATTGCCGCCTTGGCAGAAGCAAGATCAAGGGCCATTTAGAAGTCCAGAGGGTGGGAAGCTGGGAGAGTGACATGAGGCAGCATATTTTTGCCTGCGTTGCTGTGTTGCTCGGGGTTAAGTGAGGAAATGTGGTCTGAGCCAGTGGGCAGGAGTACTGGAATATTGAAAAATGAAAACCAGCCCCCGTTCAGTTTAGGCTGTTTCAGCCGAGCAAGTGGTTCCTAATTACTGGATTTCTTTTTGATTCAGATTTTTATTTTCCCTGTCGTGGGAGTTTTGATGTGTTGCAATGTGCATCTTTTATTTAGCCAGCTGCTTTCCTGGGTCTCCACAGTATGTAGATTTTTTCCCCTTCTCTTTCTCTGTTTTTTAAGCACCAGCAGGTCTCATTAGACTCTTTATTGAGGTACAGTGCTTATTATCATTTTAGAGACTTTGATGGGCTAGAGAAGCACCGGAATGATGTGCATTTTTCTTCATTTCTCTGTGGATCAGATGGTCACTGGTGTTTAGAGTAGTTAACTAGTTTTCTAATATGGTGAGCTGGACTCCAATACAGGGACATCCGGGCCAGTTCACGGAGCAGGGACCTTCTCACCCTCACCACTTATTCCAGAGGTGGCTCATCCCCAGGCAATGACTTGAACCATCCCTCTTGTCCCTTGGCAGTTTGGAAACACATGCTACTGTAACTCCGTGCTTCAGGCATTGTACTTCTGCCGTCCATTCCGGGAGAATGTGTTGGCATACAAGGCCCAGCAAAAGAAGAAGGAAAACTTGCTGACGTGCCTGGCGGACCTTTTCCACAGCATTGCCACGCAGAAGAAGAAGGTTGGCGTCATCCCACCAAAGAAGTTCATTTCAAGGCTGAGAAAAGAGAATGGTGAGTAGTATGCAGTATAATGTATTTAAGCCTCTGAAATAAGGAGAATTGATGGTTCTGTATCTCCTCAAAAGGAAGAGCTGGGATTTTTTTTGAAAAGGGAAAATAAGCATGGTTAACTACTCGGTGTCATTTTTTAAGAAACAACATTTCTTCTCTGCCCAGTAAACTTAAAACAAAACTGGGTTAGAAACATGCTTAAAAACGCACATTTATTATTCCAATTTAGAATGACCATTTTATTTGCTCCATTCTGGGCAGGATCATTGTAAGAGAGAATAGTGTCCAAGGCAGCCTTCGGAGTGGGATACTCATTGGCCTAAATTGGTTGATGCAATAATTGAATAAAATAGTACTGGCTTATAAACTTGTCATAGGTGATTAAAATAAGTGCCTGTTATCTAATCAGAGCCTCTGCTGTTTTAAATATAATACCTCTGATTTTCATTTGCCTGAGGTAATTGAAGGATATCAAATTGATTGCTTTATATAGTTTTTAAAAGTCCTGATTTTTCTGGTTTTTCTATCTTCTTCTTCTGGGGGGTTGGTAGTAGAAACTAGGTGTGTATTCCAGAAGTTTTGTATTGGCAGTTTTTATGACTATAAAGATATTTGTTATGGCAATTACTGTTTATCTTAGATTCAGCCTTACTTCATCGGATGTGCATGGTTAATCAGGTATTTGTTTTATAAAGTCTCTTTTAATTTGATTGCTGTATTTTGAAGTTACAGTTTATACATACCAGATTAAAACTAATTTCAGCGGAGAAGGAAGCAGAGCACTCTGTCGAGTTGTGAACGTGATTAATAATGAAGGTTCACAGCTGCATTCATCTCTGATTGTTTGTCCTTATGGCAGGGAGCAGCACTAGGCTTCTGGAATCATTTGTATTTGGTTTCGGAACACTATCAGATAGATGCTTGCTCACACATATCCCTCATCTCCCTTCTGTGTTTCATCTAAGCTGCTTCCAGGCTGGTCCAGGGTTTAATATGATCTTTGGGAGGACACCCCAGTTGCTCTGAATAAATTACCCAATGAATAATTAATTGATCATTGGTAGTTACATCATATTAAAAATTGATATTTTATCAGGGAACTTATCTGATAACTTCTGTTCCTTTGTAGAACAAATAGAACTTTTGGTAGTTTTATATAAATGTGATGACTTTAGGGAGATACGGGAAATTTTGTTCTTGGTGCGTGGCAGAAAATGGAAATGAATTAAAAAAGCTCTTTGGAAACTTACTCGTTGAAGCTGCCTGGTAGAGATGAGTATATTTATATTCCATACCTGTCCATCCTTTCAATATAAAAGTTGAAGTATGGGCCAGGTGCGGTGGCTCACGTCTGTAATCCCGGCACTTTGGGAGGCCAAGGTGGGCAAATCACAAGGTCAAGAGATTGAGACCATCCTGGCCAACATGGTGAACCTGGTCTCTACTAAAAATACAAAAATTAGCTAGCTGGGTGTGGTGGCATGCACCTGTAGTCCCAGCTACTCAAGAGGCTGAGGCAGGAGAATTGCTTGAACCCGGGAGGCAGAGGTTGCAGTGAACCGAGATCATGCCACTACGCTCTAGCCTGGCGACACAGCGAGACTCCGTCTCAAAAAAAAAATATTTAAGTATGGCATGTAACACTAATTACGTCCATTTGCTTTTCAAGAACCAGAGACTGAAATAACCACCTTCTCCTTTCCAGATCTCTTTGATAACTACATGCAGCAGGATGCTCATGAATTTTTAAATTATTTGCTAAACACTATTGCGGACATCCTGCAGGAGGAGAAGAAACAGGAAAAACAAAATGGAAAATTAAAAAATGGCAACATGAATGAACCTGCGGAAAATAATAAACCAGAACTCACCTGGGTCCATGAGATTTTTCAGGGAACGCTTACCAATGAAACTCGATGCTTGAACTGTGAAACTGTAAGTACTAGGGGAGCTCTTATGTAGCTCACATGTTCATATTTATGTACGCTATGTTGCATGTGATTGCAATGTCATATTATAGCATTTAGCAGTTATTTGCAATGTATGTAAATAATCCTATTTATGCATATGAAACTCAAGTACAAACTTTTGGAAGCACATATCCATCCAGGATGTCTCAGCAGGCCAAAGCTGAATAATAAAGGAAAATCTCCTCAAATGCTGAATTGCTTTACACCATGGGGAAATTTTGGGGTCTACAGATTTAATCTATTGAATTGGATGTCAACCAGTTACCTTGCAAAGATTTTGGTCATGGGGAGGTCTTGTGTGATGTAGAACAGGACCATCACCCCAGTTTAGAGGCAATCAGCTGTGGTATGTTGAACTTGAAGTCAGAAGACAGGCTAGACTCCTGTTTTTACAGCAGTTAACTGGGTATTTGGGGCGAGTTACTTACAGCACTGTTTTGAGGGTTGGATGAGCTTATGTGTTTGGATGGGTCTGACACATGGTAGGTACATAATGTTAATTGAATTTGAAGACATGTTCTCCAGAGCATGATTCAGGATGTCATATTTTCTTGGCATGTTTAACTTCAACTCTGTGGGTGGCCTCATATTTTGCTGCTTAAGAGCTGAGCTCTGGAGCCAGGCTGCCCAAGTTTGTATGCTGGCTTTTCTGCTTGTTAGCTAGTGGAACCTGTGCAAATTATTAATCTTCTCTGTCCTCACTTTCCTCATCTATAAAATAGGGATGATGAGAATGCCCATCTTGGAGGGTTGGTGGGAGGATTAAATGAGTTGACACCTAGAGCCATGCTTGGCACATGGCAAGTAGGCAATAAATGTCAGGTATTATTTTTTATTATAACTACTACTGACAGCATAGAAAGTCTATGGGTTCATTAGGGATCTCAGAGTTTCCTGACATTGTATGGAAAATTCTATAAGATTGTGCATTTTTCTGGAAAGAGAGGTAGTAGCTTTTGTCAGATTTTGCAAAGAGCCTGTGTCTTAGTCTGGTCTGCTACAACGCAATCCATCATGGGTTGCTTAAACAACAGAAATTCATTTCTCACAGTTCTGGAGGCTGGAAGTCCCAGATGAAGGTGCTAGCAGGGTCAGGTTCTTGGTGAGGACCTTCTTTCTGCCTTGCAGACAGCTGCCTTCTGGCTTTGTCCTCACTTGGTGGAGATAGAGAAAGCAAGCTCTCTCGGGTCTCCTTTTATAAGGGTACAAATCTTATTATGAGGGCTCCACCCTCATGACCTGTTTGCCTCCCAGAGGCCCATCTCCAAATACCATCCTATTAGAGATGAGGGTTTCAAAGTATGAATTTTGGGAGGACACAGACATTCAGTCCATTGCGAGCTGTGACCCAGAAATGTTTAAGAAATGTAGATTTACACATCAACATCTATGTAAAGGGAGAAGTTTTTAGGTTTTGGCAGTCTTTCTTCCATGCTTTTAAACAATTTTTGAGTCAAGCATTCTGTTTTACCCATTGTAGAAGCAATGAGAAAACACAGCTAAACAAAAAGAGACTAGAAGTTACCGGTAATCTTCCCACCCAGAGTTGGTGAATTTGTAACGTTCTAAAAATTGTGATCACATTAGCCCAGAGATAACCACTTGAACATTTAAAAATATATCCTGTCAAAACACTTTCTGCACATAAATATGCCAATAAGTATCCAGAGATCTTCCCTCCCTGCCACTGTCTCTGTATTGCTTTCTCTTCTTCTCTCCCTCCCATTTTCCCTCTGTTCCTTTCTACTTTACATTCCAGTAAAATTCAAATGAATACAAAAGTAGAGGCAGTAGTATGGTATTTCCCATGCGTGTATTATTCAGGATCAGTGATTGTTAACACTTTGGCCAATCCTAATCCTCCCCGCCAACCACCCCCCCCCAACACACCCTTTTTACCTTGCAATTTATTTTTTGAAGAAATCAGGGTGTTTGTCCTATAGCATTTCCCACATTCTGAAAACGTTCTTGTGGTGTACTTTAACATGTATGGTAAAATGGCAGTATGTTTCTACCACCCTACTCTTTGTTTTTATTTTTATTTTATTTTTTTAATTTTTTTTGAAACAGAATCTCGCTCTGCTGCCTAGGCTGGAGTACAGTGGCTTGATCTCAGCTCGCTCCAACCTCTGCCTCCCGGGTTCAAGTGATTCTCCTGCCTAAGCAGGAGCTGGGATTACAGGCGCCCACCACCACGTCTGGCTAACTCTTGTATTTTTAGTAGAGATGGGATTTCACCATGTTGGCCAGGCTGGTTTCGAACTCCTGACCTCAAGTAATCTGCCTGCTTTGGGCTCCCAAAGTGCTGGGATTACAGGCGTGAGCCACCGCACCTGGCCCTTACTTTTTGTTTTTATTTAATTCATCTATTTTATATTCATTTTTCTCTCTTCTTTTGGATCAATGAAATATTTTTCATTTTTTTGGCATCTAATGTATTACATTTCCAAATTCATTTAGAGGTTGCTCTAGAGATTACAACATGCATCCTTGACTTATTTCATTTTTTTTCCACTTTTCCAACAGTTAGAGCCTTTAATATACTTTATCGCCCTCTGTCTTTTGTGTTACCATTTTGTGATGAACTCATGAATTTTAACATATTTCATGTGTTTTAATCCGTTATAGTTTTTTATTCCTTTTGATATTCAGTTTATTTTCAGAATAACTTTGTATACGTTTAAACATCAAAATTAGGGCTATATTGTAAATATGACAATTGACAGATTTTCAGTCTTTTTCGTTTAATAAGGGTGTACTCCTTCTCACCATCCTTACCTCACCTCTTAAATCTATTCTGTTGCCACTCCCTGTCTGCTCTATCTCCCTTAAGATACTTTTCTTCCTCCCTGCTACTCCCATCCTGGCTCAGGCACCCATCAACTCTTGGCTGGCAGTCTCAACTAAACTACTGTAGTAACTCCTACTGGATTCTCTGTTTTTTCCTCTGGCCTTCCTCCATGTTACTCTCCTACCTAAAGTATAGTAGTGGCCTGCAGTCTCACTGAAAATACCACTGCCTACAAATTCTTATGTAAGCTGGCTCTGTCTGTCTCTGCAGGGTCATCTTTGCCATTCTGTTTCTTACTCTAGCTTCAGTGTAGCTTCTCAAGCCTTTCAAATCCCTTCCTGCTTCAGGTCCTTTGCACATGCCACTTTCTGTCTGGAATGCACACCACCTGCCCCTGTTGCTTGACTAAATCCTCTTCAGGTTTCAACTTGTGTTAAAACCCAAGAGAGGCCTTCTCTGAACTTCCAACTTAATGAAGTCACCTTGTATCATCTTACAATAGTCTAATTTTCTGTGATAGCACTTTGTTGTATTTATATATTTATCTATATGTATTTCGTATGCAGCATCTATCTTTCTTACTAAACTGTAAGATTGATGAGGACAGGGATAGTGTCGGTCTTGCTTCTCTCTCTGGTGCCCAAGGAGTATTTGACATATAATAATTAATAAATAGTTGAGTGAATAAATAAATGAAAATGTTTGTCATGTTTCTTGAAGAAGAAAACTATATGCTATAGGAAAAGATTTTGATTTATTTCATGAGGTAGAATTGAGGAATGATTCATAGTAAAGCCTGGTCTAGACTGGTAAGTCTTGAAATTATTTTTTAAATTAGGAAATATATCATTTTTTTAAAGAAGTATATGTGTGTGTATAACGTATGTTTATATATAGGCCACATATACATTTTAAAGAATAGTTTAAAAAATCCATATGCCCAACACCTATAAAAAAATGGAACATTAACAATAACTTTGAAACCTGCTGTGTACTTCTTTGCAATTTAATTTTCCTCTCAATCTCATCCTTTGCCCAGGAGGTGATCACTGTCTTCCATTTTGTGTGTCAATACTATCTTTTCTTTGTAGTTGTACATACGTACGCATGTGTATTTCTAGACATTTACTTAGTTCTGCATGTTTATGGCTTTTATATAGATGAAATCACATATATGTATTCTTCTAAACTTGCTATTATCATTAAAGGTTATATTAATATTTTTGAGAATTGGCCATTTCTTGTAGCGTGGTTCATTCATTGTTATCATTTTGTAGTATATCATTGTAGGAATATACTGCAGTTTGTTTTTCTGTTCTTCTATGGTGTGTCTAGTTTTTGGCTTGTAGACAGTGCTGCTACAAACTATCTCCTGGTCCACATGGGCAAAATTCTCTCTGGGGTATCCTTTTGGGAGCAGAATTGCTGGCCATAGGGCATGTGCATCTTCAGATTTCCTAGGTAGTGCCAAATTGTTTCTAAAGTGGTGGTAAGTTAGTTACATTAGTAGAGGTTTTTTTTTTTTTTTTTTTTATGTGTGTGAGACAGACTCTTGCTCTGTTACCCAGGCTGGAGTGTAGTAGCACGATCTTGGCTCACTGCAACCTCTGCGTCCCAGGTTCAAGCAATTCTCCTGTCTCAGCCTCTGGAGTAGCCCGGATTACAGGTGTGCACCACCACGCCCGGCTAATTTTTGTATTTTTAGTAGAGATGAGGTTTTCCCAAGTTGGTCAGGCTGGTCTTGAACACCTGACCTCAGGTGATCTGCCCACCTCAGCCTCACAAAGTGCTGGGATTACATACGTGAGCCACAGTGTGCAGTCACATTAATAGAGTTTCTAATGTTGACCCCACTTTGTATTTTTGTAATAAACTGAATTGGGGCTTTATCTTTTATATACATTGTTGGATTGTGAGATCTACGATTTTTAGGATTTTTTTGCCACTATATTTATTGCTGAGATTGGCTTGAACTTTTCCTCTCTCTACTGTACTTGTCTGGTTTTGCTATCAACGTTCTGTAAAATTAGTTCTCTCTTTTCTTTGGAAGAGCTTCTATAAGTTTTTATCTATCTGTTCTCTGAATGTTTGATAGAACTGGTGACCTATTTTTGCATATCTGAAATATATAGTTCAGTTTGGCTTGTTTCTGATATTTTGATACATATCATAAATATGTATCCTTTGTGTTTTGCCTTTTGCTCAGTATCCCTTGTGAGATTCATTTGTGTTGTTGCATGATGCTTTAGTTTATTCGTTTTTATTGCTGTATGGTATTCTATTGCATGAATGTGACACAGTTTACTAATTGAATATTTTACTGTTGATGGATATTTGGCTATTGCCAGTTTGGGGCAGTATGAACAATGCAGCTATGAGCATTTTAATACATTTACTCTAGTGCACCTGAACCCATTTTCTCTAGGATGTGCACATCAAGTAAATCTGTTAGGTCATATGGTATGCTTTTCATTAACATCATTAGAAAGTGTCAAATTCCCAAAATGGTTATACCACTTTACACACTGAGTATATGAGCGAGTGCTTTCATTTCTCTACATCATCTGTCCCTGCTATTCTCATGTCTTCACTTTTGCTAATCTAGTGGCTTTGTGCAGTATTCTTTTATTCAGTAAATATGTGGGGTTTTTTTTCCACATTTGCTATGTAAAAGCCTGAAGCACTGAGCGTACAGTGAGAGCCCTGCCTTTCTAGAACTTCCAGCATGGAGGCAGACTTTAATGACAAAAATGAATAATTAGTTAAGTAATTATAATTGCAAGATGCTGTGAAGAAGAAGAACAGATTACTTCATGAGTTTATGATATGGAAACCAGAACAAGGGGGCTTCAGTTCCTACATTTGTAGCCAGAAAACCTGCACCAGACTCTACAGTAACACTGTTGCTAAATCCATCTTTACTCTATGTGGATTTTCAGGAAGCCTCAGAAGATGGGCTCAGACACATCTGTAGTTGTTGTTGTTGTTGTTGTTTTTCTATGAAAAGGTCAGCTGACCCCAATAAATGCAAATATTGCATTGTCAAGTATTTATATTGCAAAAGCTTTTACCTAGCTTGTTATTTCCTGGAGGGTTATCTTGAGTGGGAAGCCTGTGCCCAAAAATGCCTTTGAAAATTTTGGATGATACTGTAGTATTTGTTATAATGGGATTCCAACTGTTTATACTTGCTTTGTAGAAGTAGATGAGTGTGCAGGTATGTCTTTCTGGAAAATGGGGCAATCTGAAAAACCTACTTTTCTTCCCCCTGAAATGATGAGATTTTAGGCAAGATTGTTTTTTCTCTGGAGTTACTTGGATAATTACCTCCATTTTCTTAGATCCTTCAACTGGATGGGATCCTAGCAGTCATTTAATCTTTTTTTTCTACCAGTGCTGAGTCCCTTCTATGATATCCTAGCCAGTTGGTCAACAGCATCTGATGGACCCCGTCCAGAGGCAGGGAATCAATCTCCCAAGGTGTTGCATTCCATTTTTAGAAAGCTCTAATTGTTAGAAAGCCCTGTACTTTCTAAGAAAACACAGAGCCTGCAGGCTTTTTCTGTTACTATAAAGTGTTGAGGACTTAGTGTGCAAGAAGACCAAATGGGAAAGATTTCCTTCACCTGGATGAAAAACAGGGAGCCTCTTTTGAGTAACATCCTTTGCCTAGGGCAGACAGCCTTTAGATGGTGCTTCAGTCAGAATTGCCAAGACCCATGTTTATGAAGTCTCACTGTAGGATTAAATGGCACTAGATCCTGAGCAGCAAATTTGCCCCTGGGGGCACCTTGCCATTGTCGCTGCCTCAGCTGCTAGTTCCTTCAATCCTGGAAAACCTTTTTGCCAGCCTTCATGCTTTCAGAAAACAATGATTTTCTTTTTCTTTTTTTTTTTTTTTCCTGGGTCTCACCCTTTGTAAATGTTGCTTATGATTGCAGTGCAAATGTCAACTGAGGAATTTATGGAGACAAACAGTTTCATTCTGCAATAGACTTGGAGAGACTATTTTAAGGGGTAATTCATTGCTGACTTTTCCAGATAACCTTGATAAAGGCACTTCAGAATTGGGGCTTGGGGATTTTCCACTGTAGCCTTGCATGCTCCCTTGGTTATTCTTTTGTTTGGTTCGTAAGATTTGTTAGCCCAGTTGGAGCTTAATTTTGCCACTGTTTATTTTAATTTTCCCTCTTTCCATTTAAGCTGAGCTTTTGCTCTACAAATCTCTGATTTTTCCGTGCTTCTCAGTGGCTTTAACATGTTTGTATCTGTTACTGGAGCCAAAAGGTTGTTTTAAGAACTGCTTTATTAAGTACCAATTTTACAGCTCCTCATTGCTTTGTTTGCAGAGGTTCAAATTGATTCAGTAGAGTTTCTGAGGCTTTCGCAGATAGGAGTAGGGCTGGATAATGGAGGGAGGTGTGATACTCAGTGGAGATTCTGAGTTCCAGAGATTCATTCAAATTGGTTGTAGTTGCACTTTTCCAAAGCCCACCATTGGGTACCTTTTAAAGCCAGCACATTTTCGGCTCATGATTGAACAGTGCAGAACAGCCACCTCATCACCTTTTCTACTGAACCCAAGAAAGGAATATGGGGATTTAGAAGCTGACTTTATTTATTTACTTATTTAGAGTTAGGGTCTCTCTCTGTTGCCCAGGCTGGAATACAGTAGTGCACACCACCATGCCTGGCTATTCAATAAGATTTTTTTTTTAGATGGAGTCTCACTGTGTCACCCAGGCTGGAGTGTAGTGGCGTGATCTTGGCTTACTGCAACCTCCGCTTCCTGGGTTCAAGCGCTTTTGCTGCCTCAGCCTCCCGAATAGCTGGAATTATAGGCTCCTGCCACCATGCCTGGTTAATTTTTGTATTTTTTAGTAAAGACAGGGTTTCACCATGTTGGCCAGGCTGGTCTTAAAATCCCGACCTCAGATGATCTGCCCACCTGAGCCTTCCAAAGTGCTGGGATTACAGGCGTTTTTGTAGAGTCTGGGCCTCACTATGTTGCCCAGGCTGGTCTTGAACTCCTGGCCTTAAGTAATTCTCCCACCTTAGCCATCCAAAGCACTGGGATTATAGGCGTGAGCCACTACTGTGCCTGGCCTGAATATGATTTTAATTACTTAAGAATTTAGCAAAGCTCATGATTTATAAGGTATACCCTTTCTGTAATCTATTTTACTAACTGATTTGTAGTTAATTACTTTAAAAAGAATATTAAATGAGGTCTCTTTATGCTTTTAAACTAAGAGTTTTTGAGAGACCTCCATGCTCAAAATTGAGGGAGAAGAAAGGAGAATAAGATATAGCTTGTACTTGCTAAGAGTATTGGAGTCTCTTAGTGATAGATGTTTCCTTGGAGACAAGCTGTATTTTCAGTTAGACCAGAATGAGATCCTTGTGTGTGGGAAGAAAATGGTTTTCTTTTCTGGCAGCTTTCTTAGAAGAGACAGAAGCAAAAAAACCCAACAACAACAAAAAAAACCCACAGAACCCCCAAACCAACACCCTTCCTCCACACCCCACCCCAAAAAAACCACATTATTTGATCATTAATTGCTTTTGACTATGTCATTCTAGGGCAAGGAGAGAGAAAAATCCAAACGGAAAGCTTTTGCGCCATGTTTTGATAGCCCCTGCAGGGGTGATTCCTCTGAGCAGTGCTTTCACACACTCTAATTCTAGTAGCAGTTTGCATTTGGAATTGAGAGAGGTACAGTGACTTTTTTCAGTTAATGAATTACATTTGTTCCATTTCTCCTTCTCTCCAAAACCATTAAGTTCAGAAAAAGATTTGCATCCAACAGGACAAAATGTTTTTGTTTTTATTACCTTCTTTGTATAAGAGCTTAAGTAGAGTGAGATCCTAGCTATCTAATTTATTTATGGTTTCAGTTGGCTATAATCCTCTTATTTCAGAGAAGGGCCATTTAGGTTAAGAAAAAAGTTCTGCTAATTAAGGAACATACTGTGGATTATTTTTAAAAATTAGAAACAGAAATGAATAAAAAAATCATGATTCTGCCACTCAGACGCCACTGTTGTCATTTAGATATCTTTCCATTTGTTCAGTCTTCTGTTCAGTTATTATTTATTTAGTAAATATTTATTTCCTATTAAATGCTGGGAATTATTTTAGGTACTAAGGATATAGCAGTTAAAGTAGAAAAATGGTCCCTTTTGTTTACTAGCATACAGATATAAAGCTATAAATTTCCCTTTAAGCATTGGTTTAGCTGCATGCTACAAATTTTGATGGTATGTTTTCTTTGGCATTAGTTCAAAATATTTTCTAATTTCTCCTGTGATCTTTTTTATTTGATCCATACACTAATTAGAAGTATGCTGTTTAATTTCCAAATATTTGGGATTTTCTTATATGTCCTAATAGTATTGATTTCTAATTTTGTTGTGGTTAGGGAATATATTCTGTAAGATTTCAGTTTTAAATTTATTGAGATATGTCTTATGTCCTTCCACATGGTCTGTCCTGGTAAATGTACCATCTGCCCTTGAAAACAGGATCTCTCAGGCAGGCACGGTGGCTCATGCCTATAATCCTAGCACTTTGGGAGGCTGAGGCGGGTGGATCACCTGAGGTTGGGAGTTTGAGACCAGCCTAGCCAACATGGTGAAACCCTGTCTCTACGAAAAATACAAAAATTAGATGGGTGTGGTGGCCCATGCCTCTAATTCCAGCTACTTGGGAGGCTGAGGCACAAGAATCACTTGAACTCAGGTGGTGGAGGTTGCAGTGAGCTGAGATTGCACCACTGCACTCCAGCCTGAGTGACAAAGCAAGACTCCGTCTCAAAGAAAGAAAGAAGGGAAGGAAGGAAGGAAGGAAGGAAGGAAAAGGGAAGGGAAGGGAAGGGAAAGGAAAGGAAAGGAAAGATCTCTTAGTGTCAGAACTATTGACATTTTGAATCAGATAATTCTTTGTTGTTGGGGACAGCCCTGTGCATTATAGGATGTTAAGCAGCATCTCTGGCTTCTACCTGCTAGATGTCAGTAGCATCTCCCAAGATACAACATTGAAAAATGTTTCCAGACATCGTCAGATGTCTCCTGGAAGCCAAATTTCCCCTGTTGAGAACTACTTAGTTGAAAAGAATATTTGGCAGTTGTTGGGTGTGGCATTCTATAATTGTTAGTTAGATATGTTGGTTGATAAAGTTATTCAGATCCTTTATGTCTTAGTTGACTTTCCCCCTACTAGATTTTCTACCAGTTGCTGAGAAAGGAGCATTAAAATATTTTTGTGGGATTGTTCTGTTTCTCCTTTTAATTCTGTCAATTTTTGTTTTATGAATTTTTTGACTTTTTAAAAACAACTTTGGTGAGGTATAATTTACGTGCCATAAACCTATCCAGTTAGTGATTTTTTTTCTTTAAGTAATTTGCTGAGTTGTGTAACCAGTACTGTAACCTAGTTTTAGAAAATTTTCATCACACCAGTAAGATCCCTCATGACTGGCAGTTAATTCCTGTTTTATTTGAGGTCACTACTAATCTACTTTTTGTCTTTAGAGATTTGCCTTTTCTGGATGTTTCATGTAAATGGAATCATACAATATGTGGTCTTTTATGTATGACTTCCTTCACTTACATAACGTTTTTGAGATTCATTGGTGGTGTAGCATGTATCAGGAGTTTATTCCCTTTTGTTGGTGAAATAGTGTTCCAGCTTCATGTGTTTTTGAGGCTCTATTATGGGGGCTATCCATATTTGACTGTTGTGTTTTTCTGATAAGTTGACATTCTTATCATTAGGAAATGTCCTCTTTTATTTCTCTTAATAACTTTATCTTAAAACCTATTTTATCTGATATTAGCCCTCTACAAACTTATGCTAACTCTTCGCATAGTATGTCGTTTTTCCAACCATTTACTTTCAACCTGTGTCTATATATAAAGTTTAGCTCTTGCGGACAGCATAGAAATTGGTCTTGCCTTAAAAAAACAAATACTTCCTTCAATTTTTGTCTCTTACTTGTAATTATTAGTCCATTAATGTTTATGGTAATTATTGATATAGTTGGGTTTGGGGCTGCCATTTCATTTGTTTTCTATTTATTTCCTCTATTTTTTGTTCTTCTATTCCTCTTCTATATTTTCTTTTTGAATTATTTTTTGAATATATTTTTATTCTTTTTGAATATATTTTTATAATTCCATTTTAATTTTCCTCTTGATCTTTTCTGAGTACATTTTCGCATGCCTGGATGTATTTTTAGTGATTTTGCTAGAGATTACAATAGACATTCTTCACTTTTCACAGTATCCTTACACATATTAATGATACTATTTCACATAAAATATAGAAAGCATATAAATATATAGGTGTATATTCCCTCTGCTCCCACTCTACCTTGTTCTTTATGCTGTAGTTGTTATATATATTACATTTATGTAGAATATAAATCCCACAGGACAGTGTTATGCCTTTTCCTTTAAAGAGGTGTGAATATTATACAAAAATTAAGAGGAAAAAAGTATTTTGTATTTGCACAAATATTTATCATTATTGATGCATTTTATTCTTAAGGATCTGGATTTCAAACTGGTGTCATTTCTCTTTGGCTTGAAGAATTTCCTTTCACCTTTCTTGTGATGCAGGTCTCTTATATCAATGAATTCTCTTCATTTTGCCTTCATTCTTGAATGATCTGTTTGTGGCATATAGGAATTCCAGGCTAATCATTTTTTTCTTTCAGCACATGAAAGATGCTTCACTGTCTTCTGGCCTCCATAGTTTCTGCTGAGAGGTCAGCTGCCAATTGGATCATCCTATTGTCCTTTTCTTTGGTAGATGTTTCAGATTTGCTTTTTATTTTTGGTTTTCAACAGTTTGGCTGTGAGGCATCTTGGCTGACCTTCTTTGTATTTATCCTGCTTGGTGTTGGTTGAGTATCTTGAATCTATTAATGGATGTCTTTCACCAAATTTGGGAAATATTCAGCGTTTATTTTCTCAAATAGTTCTACTGCCCTATTCTCCCTTTTCTCCCCTTCTAGGACTCTGATTATATGTACAGTATTAGCTAAAAGATTCCTGAGTATCTGTTAATTTTTACTTCAATCTTTTTTCTTTAGTCCTCATTGGATAATTTCCATTGATCTGTCTTCATATTCACTTGTTTTTTCCTCTGTCACCTCCACTTTGCTGTTAAATTCATTCAATGTATTGTGTTTTTCAGTTCCAGAATTTCTATTTGATTCTTTTTTATTGTTTCTATTTCTTTACTGGGGTTTCACGTTTTTTGATGCATTACGAGTATATTTTATTTTACTGATGATAGTTATAATGGCTTCTTTAAAATCCTTGTCTGCTAATTCCAACATCTGGGTCATCCCAGGATTGGTCTTAGTTTATTTTCTTTTAACAATGTCTTAGGTAAGACATTTGTCACATAGTGTAAATTTAGATCTTATTCAGAACATTGAGAATGTTAAGTGGCAGAGACTCTGGATTCTGTTAATTTTCTTTTCTTTTCTTTTCTTTTCTTTTTTTTTTTTTTGAGATGGAGTCTTGCTCTGTCGCCCAGGCTAGAGTGCAGTGGCAAGATCTCGGCTTACTGCAACCTCCGCCTCCTGGGTTCAAGTGATTCCCCTGCCTCAGCCTCCCAAGTAGTTGGGATTACAGGCGCCTGCCACCGCACCCAGCTAATTTTCGTATTTTTAGTAGAGACGGGGCTTCATCATCTTGGCCAGGCTGGCCTCCAGCTCCTGACCATGTGATTCACCTGCCTCCACCTCCCAAAGTGCTGGAATTACAGGTGTGAGTCACCACACCCGGCTGGATTCTGTTAGTTTTCTTTAATGCATATTGAGTTTCTTTAGTTTTAACAGGCACTTATCTTGGTTGGACCCAAACTATTCACTATGTTTCTTGGGTGACAGCTTGAATCTTGGGTGGCAGCCATTTTGTTAATAGCCAAGTTGCTTTGTGTGTATTCCATGCATGGGTGGATCGGGGTCAGCCACATGTGGGCAGAGTTGGAGATACCCTCTTTCCTTTCTTTCCAGTGGGCATGGTTTCCCAGATTTAGTCTTCTGGCTTGCAGACCGGAAAGACTGCATTTCCCCCTCAGCACCCCAATCTAAAGGCCATGAAACCATGAACTCGCTGTGTACAGCTCTCCTCCTCCAAGTGTGGACTCCCCATGTGCTTGCTTGTGTTCACTCTCCAGTGCCTTCAGGTAGCTGCTTTTAGTTTTTGGTTATGTGAGTTTATAGTTTCTAGTTTTCTGGAGGAGTATTGGTGTGCTGGGATCTTAGTTACTATGGAAGCCAGTCTTTTGAACTTTCATTTTAGCGAGGGGGAGACAGACAGTAAACATATAAAAATAAAACATATAAAAGGATAAGTGGTTGTATCAGTTACCTATTGCTTTGTCACAAACCACCCGAAAACTCTGAGCCTTAAACTATCATTTGTTATTATAACTCATGCAATGGTGCGTTGGCTTGTGGTCGACTAGTGTAGGCTGGACTCAGCTAAACTTGTGTGTTTGTAGTTCAGCTAGCCCACTCACGTGTCTGCAAGATCACTAGGGGTTTTACTCTAGATTGGGCTTGGCTGAAATGCCTTGGTTAGGACAACTTTCCTCCATGAATCTCTCCTCTTCCTGGGAACAGCAGGCTAGCCTGGGGTTATCCTTCTTACAGTGATGCAAGAGAGCAGTTTCACAAATGCTTGATCTGGCTGGCCTCTGCTGGTGGTAACCTGCCTTCTAGCATCCCACTGGCCAAGGCAAGTCACATGGTCACACTCAGACTTAAGGGTGGCAAAACATAATCACCTCTTGATGAGAGTATCTGTGAAGCCATATGACAAAGAAGCCAGTAGAGGCAATGGTGAGGATTTGGGGCTACTAATGCATTCTACCATGGTAGAAATAAACGTCATTAAAAAATTAAAACAGGATGGTAGAGAATGCCAAGGGAGGGGATGCATGTGTGTAAGTATAAAGATGCCTTTTTTATACGAAGTTGGGATTAACTTATATGTAGTTGTATAACCTAGTTTTTCAATTAGTGTGATAACCACAATGTAGAAAGCCATTCCCAACTTTTTGACCATTTTAGGCCACTTAAAATGTTTTATCCCTTCCTAATTTATTGAGTCCTTACTTTTTAAAGCACTTCACATGTATTATCTTATTTCTTCCTTACAACAGCCTTATGAGATAGACACTCTTGTTGTCCCCACTTTACAGATGAGGAAACAGAGGCTGAGTAGCTGGCCTGAAGCCATCGACTTTATATAAATGGCAGAGACAGGATACGGATCTGGGCAATAACCATTCTTGTGTCTCAGTATCCATTCCTGTGTGTACTTTTTTTTTTTTGAGACAGGGTCTCACTGTGTCACCCAAGCTGGAGTCAGTGGCACAATCTCAGCTCACTGCAACCTCTGCCTCACAGCTTCAAGCGATTCTCCTGCCTCAGTCTCCCAAGTAACTGGGATTTTTACAGGCATGTGCTACCATGCCTGGCTAATTTTTTGTATTTTTAGTAGAGACGGGGTTTCACCATGTTGGCCAGGCTGGTCTTGAACTCCTGACCTCAAGTGATCCACCTGCCTCAGTCTCCCAAAGAGCCGTGATTACAGGTGTGAGCCACCACGCCTGGCCCCCATGTGTACTTCTAAAAGTATAAAAGAGTGTATTCACATCTCTGAATATTTCTTCAGATAACTTCTGGAATTTTGGGTCATAGGGTAGTTGTCACACTTTAAAAAGAATGTTGTTTTCATTTTGCTGCTAAATGACTGAGCACCTGAAGGTTGTTGCCAACTGTTCCTGCTACTCCGGGAACAAGACAGTAAAACCCCAGGGTTGTCGGTGAATTAGTGGGAAGTAAGCACTTATTCAGTGAGCCTTGAGATATATGAGATCTAGAATTAGTGTGGAGTGAGCTGTTGAAGGCTGAGAGACAGCTGGGGCCACCGAACCGGCTCAGCTGAGAGCTGCCCACGGTATGGCGGGCCTGTGTGAGCCCAGGCTGCAGGCCAGCCCCAGGTCTGGTCATTGTCATGGACAGCACAGGGCTCTGCATGTGATGACCACTTCCTGGCCAAAGGACAGCTTTGTGTGTGGTCAGTGCGATTCTCCAGCCCATTGCCTGTCAGGCTCCCTGGCCCACCACACAGTTTGAATGATGGGGCAAGGGAGAAAGGGAGTGATTTCAAGGGACTGGCAAAAAGTGGAAACGACTCAACAAGGGATGGTCATCTGGGTGGTAGATTTTATAAGTCTCTTGTCCTTTTTCCATTTCCATTTTTATCACTCTGCAATCTGGGCTATATGGATATTTAATACACCCTACTTTGAAACGATGGGAAAAATGAATGGAGAGGAAGAGAAATCTGGTTGAGTTTTAACTATTAAAAGCTGTGAGTCAAAACTGGGAAAGGGATGAGGTTAAATTGAGAATTTGGGATTTTCTCTAGATTGGGTTGTTTTTGAGGTAACTGGGTGCCAATGAGTATACATGTCCATGCAGGACTTTAACTGCAGTTATGGTTTTTATTGCAGTCAGTGATTACCTATACATGTTCAAAGTTTTATCTACTACATATTTCATGCCTAATATATTGTTTCTGTTTTTTGTTTCAGGTTAGTAGCAAAGATGAAGATTTTCTTGACCTTTCTGTTGATGTGGAGCAGAATACATCCATTACCCACTGTCTAAGGTATATGAACTCTGAGGCGGTTTGAGCTTTTGATCAGGCTTGTAACTAAGTGGGAGAGAAAATCCTGTATTTCTTCAGGACATAATCTTCCCTTCTGTTAAACCAATATGATCCTATTATTTTCTATCTCTCCTTTCCCAAGAGCGATTATGTGGTCTGGAGAAGAGTCCCACTGAGAAAAAAGAGCATAAAATGGAAGTCATTAGTCAAAAGGGCAGGTGGCAGTGGCTGTAGATTTGAGATCAGCCAGGTAAAGTGTTAAGTGATTGGTGATAATTTCAACCTTTGGGAAACCTTGTTATAAGAAATAGAATTGAGGTTTAGGTTTCCGTAATTTTTTTTTTTTCCTGGAGAAATGTGTATGTTGGTCATCCATACCTGGTAAAGGCAGGCTAGAGGCACTTGGAAATGTTCAGGCTAGGGTGGGTGAGTATGAAGTAGCCTCTGAATGCCTTTTAAACATATTCGACTCTGTCTTATTGCACTGTGCAGGCTGATATCTCTGAAGTGCCTCCCCATCCCCTGTTTTACATCACACCTAATCTAGACCTTGACCAACTCGGCTATACCTGCCCTAACATGCGTGTGAGATGTCACCTCCACAGCAGAAAGAGAAGCCTGCCAGGTGTTGCCACTCACCACTCAGAGTTCCGTGATGGGAGAAGGACGTGCGGGAGAAAGATGCAGGGAGCAAATAATGCCAGTGGAGTCGTTAGCTTTCTCTGTCTTTCAGACAAAAGATAAGGGAAGGGTGGGCTCTTGCTTGGCCCCTTTTATGGTTTAATGTGGATTGCATTTTTGAGGATTTGTTTTTTTAAACTAGAATTATGAATTTTCTTCTCTAATGTTATGTCTGCATATCTCTTCTGATATGTTTCTTTCATTTTGATAACTTTAAAAAATAAAAAGTTAAGCTAAAATGTTGGGATTTGAATCTAAGATCTCTGCCACCTTCTTCCAGAAGGTTTTTAGTTGGTGACTAAACTTTTGTTTCAGAGAAATGATATAAATAGTGTTTAAATTCAGGATACAGGTCTGGAGAAGCTGTTAAGTTTGTATGGTAGCTGAGTTATAATTCTAATATTTCAAACCTCAGTACTGTGTCTTAGGCAGAGTAAGCCATTTGTGTCATAGGAGAATACTGAGAAAGAAAGATGTTTTTTCCTTGTGAAAAGTTCAGGGGTGGCCTCAGGCAAAAACTTAAACTATGTGAAGTTTATCTTAATTGTCCTTGCATGGCCTTTTTGGTTATTTTTGTCTTCCACTTGAGCGCCTTAGACCCTCCCCATGACTCCTTCCCAGAATCTCCCCTTACTCCTCCAAATGCTCAGTGCTCTAAAACCACCACCTTCTCTTTCCTCTGTCTTCCTCGCATTTTAAATTCCCATTCTCCCAGTGCCGACGAGATCCCCAGGTTATTGGGAAGCATTGGAGCAATGGCTCTCTGCCCTGGCAGCACATTGGAATCACCCGGGAAGATTTAAGAACAACAATGCCTGGGTTCCACCTGGAGAGATTCTGATGTAATTGAATGGAGGGAGAGTGGGGGGTGGAGGGGTGCGGGATTGGGCATTGGGATTGTTTTTAAAGCTCTCAGATGATTCTATTGAGCAGCCAGGAGGGCAGAAGGAGAATCACTGCACTAGATTCTAGAACAAAGCTTCCCAACTGCTGAGCCAGGGAAAATGGATTAGATGTATTCATCTCCTCGGCTCCTGGGAGGCTGGGAAGGCCTGGCCATGCCAGAGCCCCATGGCCAGCCATAGGAGCAGCCTTGTCAGTATATCCTAGTGTGTTTCTCATGTAGTATTTCTGTGTGGATCATGACATGGAAATTATCGGGAAGCATTGCTTGAGGATTTTTAATATCAATTTTGAATTATTGTGGTGAGTGAAAAAGAAGATTTTAATTGAAAATGTATCAAAGATAGACATTAACTTGGACACGATAGCTGTGTTTACAAAAATTGATAGCCTTCCCATCCAAAAACAGTCTTTCTGCATTTTTTAAAGTTTAAAAATATTTGCATAAGGCTTTAGTGCCTTTTTTGTAAAAGTGTGCATTTCTTATTAGATTTGTTCCCAAAGTGTGTTTTCTTCTCTTTCTCTCCTTCCTTCCCTCCTTCCTTCCTTCCTTCCTTCCTGAGAATGAGGGTAAAAGTAGAACAAGGAGTTTGATCTATAACTGACTGTGAACCATCAATTGAGATAACTCACTACTTTTGGACCAGCCCTGTATTAGTCCATTCCCACATTGCTATAAATAAATACCCGAGATTGGGTAATTTATAAAGAAAAGAGGTTTAATTGGCTCATTGTTCTGCAAGCTGTACAGAAAGCTTGGTGCTGGCATCTGCTTGGCTTCTGAGGAAGCCTCAGGAAACTTACAATTATGGCAGAAGATGAAGGGGGAGCAGGCACATCACATAACTGGAACAGAAGCCAGGGGTTGGAGGAGGGGCTAAACAATTTTAAACGGCCAGATCTTGCAAGAACTCTCCACGATGTATGGTGAGGACAGCACCAGGAGGATGGTGCTAAACCATTAATGAGAATTCTGCCCCCGTGATCCAGTTACCTTCCACCAGGTCCTACCTCCAACATCGGGGACTACAATTGAATATGAGATTTGGGTGAGGACACAGATCCAAACTATATCAAGCCCCAAAGTGTATTTTTAAGTAATGTTTTATTGCTGCTCTGCCTCTTTTTAAAGCAATACAAAGAATTTTGTGTCTTTCTCCCAACCTCTGCTCTGTGCTTTGGTAATTTATCCCAAGTGTTGGAAAGAGCCAGTGCCCCTCTTGTCTTTCTCATTGAAGAGTTTCCTATACCATTGTTGCCCACTTTTGTTCCAACAGGTATAGAACATTAACTGACAGCTGCTCTGCCTCAGCATTTACTGCTGGGGTCCTCGCCTTCTCCTAACTTACCTTCATTTTCTAATTCTCAACTCATGGATGCCCTAAGAGCATTACTCTGTCAGCAAGCTTCTTTGTAAAATGGGTCTTTACATTAGGTATTAACTTCTGCTATATTTCCACCTGTCTGGGTCTACAAATCAAATAAGTTTTTGGGGAAAATAAGAATGAGTAGGAATGAATGATTCCTTATTTGTTGCTGGCCTTTCTTTGGCTATTGTGACCCTTTAGCTTGGTAGTACAGCTTCTCTGCAGTAGACATTGGGAGGATATGAAGCTCCATCACACCCACACTCACCTCCCTGCCTCTGGCTCCCCGTTCCACTCCAGTCAATCCCATGCAGCCAAAACAAGATTCCACAGCACTTACTCAATTGAAGTATTCATTCAGCTAAGTATGAGTTTGTTTTATGCACCATGTACTTGAAATCTGAAAGTTTAGTACATTTGCATTCTAATGGCTTTCTTGCCTTTAATCCCTCTCCAATCCCCCCTCCACCATGCTGTCAAAAGTGGAATTTCTAAAAAGCACTACCTGATTATGTCTTTTCTTTGTTGAGACTGTTGGTTAGGGTTCATGCTGGCTTCTTGGTAGCATAGTCCAGGCTATGTGACTTGCTGCCTGATATGGTTTGGCTGTGTCTGCACCCAAATCTCATTGGATTGTAATAATTCCCACGTGTTAAAGGTGGGGCCAGGCGGAGATAATTGAATCATGGGAGCAGTTTTTCCCATACTATTCTCGTGGTAGTGAATGAGTCTCACAAGATCTGATGGTTTTATAAATGGGAGTTCCCCTGCACCTGCTGTCTCTTGTCTGCTGCCATGTAAGACATGACTTTGCTCCTCCTTTGCCTTCTGCCATGATTGTGAGGCCTCCCCAGCTATGTGAAACTGTGAGTTCATTAAACCTCTTTTTCTTTATAAATTACCCAGTCTCAGGTATGTCTTTATTAGCAGCATGAGAACAGACTAATACGTCACCGCTGCTGTTCCCTACCTCCAGGCCTCTGCACTGCAGTGTTCTCTCTCTGGAGTCATTGACCCTTATTCACTTGTTCACCTGGCACACTTTCCCTCTTTCTCTGTGCTATCTCCTGGACTTTACACCTGCTTCTGTCTTGGTTGGTTCATTCATTCAACCAACAAATATTAATGTGTTCCATTGTGTGTCATGCTGGGGATATAGGAATGACAAGTGCACTGCCCACATAGAGGGGAGGCAAGTAATCAAATGAACAGAGGAATGGTTTCAGATGCTGGGAAGAAATAAGATGGCAATGTGATAGGGGCTGGATAGGCTTGGACAAAGTGGCCAGAGAAGTTTTCTCCAAAGAGGGGATGTTTAGGCTGAGTGCTGAACAACCGGGTTAGCCAGCCATGGAAGCCTCTGGGAGGAAGCTCTCAGTGCTTGAGAAAATAGCACCTGCAATCACCCTAAGGTGAGAAGAGGATTTCCCAGGGCCAGTGTGGCTGGAGCAGAGAGAAGGAGGCAGGGTGGATAAGTGCACTGGAAACTGCTGGAGGATTTAAGCAGGGGAATCATGTAATGCTTTCTGTTGAAGCTGCACTGATCATTTCATGTTGTCAGTGGTTCATTTGCACACATCTCTGTTAAAGTGTGAGCCGTATGAAGGCAGTTATTCTCTGTGGATCCCCAGAACCTAGCCCAGAGGACTGGCAGGAAACATTTGGGGACTTAATGAATGAAAGAATCCGTGTTTTCTTTTGATGTGTTCTGTGTAAGTGGTAGAATCATTTAACACATTTTAAATAACATTTTCTGTTTAATAAAATCTGGTCATTATGGTACTAGGACACTGAACAAGGAAATGCCCCAGAATTTTTCAAAATTATAGGGTATTAGTCCAGATGTTCTTTTCAGCCTTTGAAGCAGTACCACAGAAATGTTAAGTAGAATCTTGATGGCTGGAAAAGAATGAAAAACCATGACATTTAAAAAATAAAAACCGTAAGTAGCAGAGTAGAACCTCATGATAAGGCAGATACACATGTGACAAACACAATGGCTTTTGTTCTCCAAAGGAGGCAGGCAAAAGTTCATCTCCTCCGGCGGGGGAGCAGTGGGGAGCAGGGGTTGGTAGGAGGTGGTCATCTGATTAATTCAGGATTTCTTTAGTTCACTAAGAGGGCAGTTTTGTATGTGGTTTAAATTTCATTATCTTTACTTTCATGCTCTTTGAAAATATGGACTACCAGAGAAATACTATTTTTCATTAACTACACAATAATGTCACCTTGCATGTTATGTGATTTACTTTCTGGATCTAAGTTTTAGTGTTTATGGTGAACTTTTACTCAACAGTATTTTTCTATTACGATTTTAATTTCTAGCTTATAGGTATTCTCCATTAAATCATGAGTTTTTTTTCTGAATCCAGTTGGAAACCCTAATTTATATCTGCCTGTGTCCCATTAAATAAAACTATATTTGAATCTCTCATGGGAAATTCGTGATTCGATGAAAAGAGCATGTCTACCACCATAACGGCACCCAGTCTTCTTATTTTTGTTTTTCATCCTGTAGTTTCTCTACCATCCTAGTCTTAAGTAGGATTTTTTTCTGATTACTTCTTCTTCCATTTTTACTTAAAAATTACCCTACAGGTTAATTGAGGGATTTAAAACATAGTATACCAAGTAGATTTGGACATTTTTTAAAGATGGAAATATTTTCCTCTACAGAGACTTCAGCAACACAGAAACACTGTGTAGTGAACAAAAATATTATTGTGAAACATGCTGCAGCAAACAAGAAGCCCAGAAAAGGTAGGTAAAGATTTAGCTCAGGGTTATCTTTGTGTGGTGAGAAGGATCCCGAATGTGGGGCCCAGCAGGGTTGGCTTTGAATCAATCTCAGCTACCTGGGCTTGTAGCCATGGAGCCTTGGGGAAGTCAGTTACCCTCCTCACCAGTGAAACTGGGATAAGAACGCTGACCTTGGAGAGAACAACTTGGAGAGTTGTCTGTCCGATTGTTTACTTATTTGTTTATTCATTCAGTCATTCAGCAAATATTTGTTGAGCCCTGCCATGTGCCAGATATTATGCTAGATAAACAAGTAATGATTAAATATAATCACTATTCTCTTGAGATTAAAGGTAAATTATATAAAGTACTTAGCAGAGTATATAACACATAGTAGACACCCAATATTATTTTTGTTTGTATTGCTTAAACATTAGGACCTCTTACTTAGAGACAGAGGTTTAAAAAATATATATCATTTCATAAGGACTCATGAGGAAATTATTAACACATCAGTTATAAGAATAGGTGATTAGAGGCTGGGCACAGTGGCTCACACCTATAATCCCAGCATTTTGGGAGGCCGAGACAGGCAGATCATTTGAGGTCAGGAGTTTGAGACCAGCCTGGCCAACATGGTGAAACCCCGTCTCTACTAAAAACACAAAAATTAGCTGGGCGTGGTGGCAGGTGCCTATGATCCCACCTACTCGGGAGGCTGAGGCAGGAGAATCACTTAAGCCCAGGAGGCAGAGGTTACAGTGAGCTGAGATCGTACTACTGCACTCCAGCCTGGGTGACAGAGTGAGACTCTGTATCAAAAAAAGAAAAAAGAAAAAGAACAGGTGATAAGAAAGTTAGAAAGTTATTGCACCACCTTTTCTGCACACTAGACAGTTACAGTTCTTGGAAAATCTGGAATAACCAGTTGTGCCCCATTAATCTGCTCCTACAAGCCAGGAAAGTTGCCATTTCAGTCATCCTGCGAAGGCTTCCTGTGAGTTAAATCTATCTTGTCAGTGGTTCTGGAGTATTCAAGGCAGCTGGCTGATGCTCAATACTGCTGTCTAAAACCCTCAGGGGTCTAGACCTGAGGTTGAGATCATTTCTCTGCCCAGCCTTCCCAGGCGTTCACTCCAAACATGTACACTTTTCTTTGCTGCAAAACTTACAGATGGTTAGTCATTGTAGCGGGCAGGCCTCAAGGAGGTAGGTAGATATCTTTTGTTAGTAAAGAAGGTCACTCATGTCTGTCCCCCATCCTTATAACCTCAATCTGCCTAAGGCTGGCCTGGGGTCTTCCTTTGTGGCATTAAGACATTTTTTGTTCAGCCCTGGGGGGTTTATATATTACAATGTCATATGTTCCCATAAAACATGGGGTTCCCCATACTTCTTATTTCTCTACTGTTGTTTTACTTGCTTATTTGTATGAACAGGGCTTTTCCTTAATAGATTCCTTAAAACTATTCTTCTAAAATTTGTCCTTTTCACATACTATGCATTAAAAATGTACACAAACTAAATGGCATTTACACTTAATTCAGTACATTCATGGAATGGGGGCTGGAAGGTAACTGGAAGACCCTCTATTCTAGCAGTGTACTCTGCGTAAACTGTTGCGTTTGCGACTTTTTACTGAGAAATGTTAATGGTCACCTAGTAAAAAAACTTTTCTATGTTTATATAAGTTTGGGAAGTGCAACATCAAACAACAGAACAATTCCTTTACTGCAGGATTTCTCAAAGTCTTCAGTCTGGTAATGTACACATAGGATCTTCAAAGCAGAAAGTAGCATCATCCAAACTTACTTAGCCACAGAAACACCACGTCTGTTAACATCTCCAGTGCTCTCCTGAGCCCAGTTTGTGAAATGTAGCCCTAAGCCAACCCCTGCATTTTATAAATAAGGAAACTGAGAGCTAGAGAAGGGAAGTGACTTGCCCAAGATCACAAGGGTCGGAATGAGAGTGAGCCTGGCACACTTGGTGTCCCGATGCCCAAGAGTGTGTGTCAGAAGCATCCATCCTCCTGCCAGTCCTCAGAACCTGTAAGTCCAGCAGTCGGCATCGTCTACCTTGTCCTCTTCCCAGCTTCCTGTTCTCAAAAGCTCTCAACCTTCCTCTCCATCATCTCAGGGGGTAGATTGTCCAAATATCATTTCTCTCTGGAAGGCACAGGGCAGTGATGGAGAACAATTGCACAGCCTATTTTTATTTGTACAAAAATTCTGGAACGTCTCCTTTCAACAAACAGACACACACCGTTGTACATTTCTCCTGCTGGGAGCCAGTGATGTAGGATAAGTCAGCTCTATATATGCCAGCATACTTTTATCCTTGCAAACTGTTTGGTTGTTTGCTGGTTTGAAGTTGGATAGAACCTCTTACTATTCTGTTTGTGCAGATGACAGTGTATTCTCTTCCCCTAATAGGTGTTGGGTACAACTGATTTTCTATTTCTTGGTTTCTTAGGATGAGGGTAAAAAAGCTGCCCATGATCTTGGCCCTGCACCTAAAGCGGTTCAAGTACATGGAGCAGCTGCACAGATACACCAAGCTGTCTTACCGTGTGGTCTTCCCTCTGGAACTCCGGCTCTTCAACACCTCCAGTGATGCAGTGAACCTGGACCGCATGTATGACTTGGTTGCCGTGGTCGTTCACTGTGGCAGGTAAGGGCAAGACTGGAAGCAGGTATACAGGGTAAGTGTAAGGGTTGCCTCTTCGCTGAAGTATACCCAGCTGCATCTTTCCTGGGCCGTGGCACTCAATAGTTTTGGGATCTCTGCCAAACTCTTACTGATCATCACAAAAAATATATAAACATGCCTGCAGGCACATAAAATAAAGAGCATTCCAGTAATGATAATCTAAATGTTCTATCATGAGAGAAATTACTTAATAAATCTCCATTGCATGAAAACGATGGTTATGAAGAATTTGAAATAACATGGAGAAATAAATGTCTATGCTATGATTTTAATTTTTAAAAAGCCAAGTTGCATTTATAGTATGATCTCAAAAGTATTTTAAGATGTGTAAATAACGACTAGAAGCAATGGATCAAATTTAATAATTTTTTGGCACTTTGAGTGATTAAAAATATATTCTTAAAAAATATTCTTTGTTATTTTTGGTCTTTCCCCAACATTCTGTAATAAGTATATAATCAGAAAAAAGATAAGAGAGAGAAGGCCTCTAGATATGGAGAGGCAAAGCATTTTGCCAAAATTCCTTTGAGCGGCTATTTTTTATTCCATAATTTGGTGTAAGGGAAGAAAAATATCTTGAAAATTCACCTGTTTGTTATTCTTTGCTCAGTTGGGACAGGTTTATGTTCTGTCTTGGGAGTAGGCACAGCTTTCCCCCTGCCCTCATAGGTTTTAGATTGGGGCATGTCATAGAGCAAGAGTCTTTCTCCTCTATCTGCTAAGGTCGGATTATGGTGAATACACCATTACCAGGAGACTACCATTGCCACGCAGAGGAATAGGTTGATATATTTTTAATTGTGTACTAGGGTAGATGGCATCAGAAACTGTATAACTTCACATCTGAAGCACCCCATATTTTATCCTGTGTGTATTAACTTTAAGTCACTGGATATTTTCTTGTATTCTCAGTAAAATGATATTTATTGGCTAGTTATATGCCAGTTTTGTGGTGTTCTCCCTAAAGAACAGCTGTTATTCTTTTGAAGAACACAGGGTTCCAGTGATCTGGAACCCAGCCTTGAGCACTGGATGAGGCCTCACATTGGTGCAGGGTTGGGGAAGATCTTAGGGCAGGCAGAGCCTGGGACCTGGTGGGCATTGTGGCTAAAGTGGGTGGCAGGGGTGGTGTGGACAGGAGGGCCCCTTGCACAGGGTACACAGGACTTTCAGTGTGGGTCTCTGTGGGTGCCCAATTCAAATCCTTGGGAGGACTGGCAGAGACACAGGTAAGGGAAGTGGACGTCCAGCGGGAGGTTGGGTTCTCTAAGGTCAGTTTCTGTAATGTGAGCACAAGGTCAGAAGAGCCCTGGTAGCAGAGCTCAGTTGGTGCCAAGTCATGCATGCCACTAACTAGGATTCTTCAAACTCCTCCCCACAGAAGTAGCATTGTTCTCCTATGTGGAGCAGGGCTGGCCTCTGCTTGCGGATTGGGTGGCTTCCAGGTAGCACTGGAAAGCTTTGAGGTTAGGGAGCTGGGCCTGCCTTCCCTTCCATGCCAGGACCTCCTGGCCCACAGTTGCAGCAGGTGCATAGCCTCATGCACTGATTTCTGCTGCAGGTTTTTTTTTAAGCTCATATATTCTGGATTCCATGCCAGGATCTGAAAATAGAGTAACGAAAAGACACACAGCACAGGGACCCTGCCCTCACAAAGCTTATAATCTATCTGGAAAGACTGATAATGAACAAATAAACACACCACCCTGCTACCCCCAAAAACAAACCACTGCAGATAATTTATGATTTTGATCAATGCTATCAGAAATAAACAGGGAGATGAGGGAGTGAGTGATGGGAGATACATCTTCAGGTGAGTTGGTCAGCAGAGATTCATCTGGGGAGGTGACATTTGAGCACAGGGCTAAATAGAATGCAGTTGGGGGAGGATTATCTCTGGCAGAGTTTACAGCAATGCAAAGGCCCATAATATGAAGGGGGCAGTGTGTGAGAGGAGCCAAATGGGCTGGAGCTCAGAGGGAAAGGGAGACAGTAGCTGGAGGAGGCTGGAGAAAGGGCAGGAACAGATCATTGCCATCATCTTGTGTTGAAAGAGGGTAAACAAAGGGGGAAGTTTGGCTTTTTCAACTTTAACAGTGCATTAAAAAACAGTTTTAGGTTTAGGATTGAAATCTCCTCACTTGTGCAAATCTAACCTAACTACATAGTAACAGCTGCTTAGTTGTCCTTTCTGCTTTTTTCCATATAGCATAGTATACGGCTTTTTAACACTTGTTACTATGCATATTGGTTTATTAATGTCTTTCTAAAGCATAGATCATACAACTCCTTAAAATTCCCCATTTCTTCCTGGCTTGCTCAAGCAAAGCCTAAAATCTTACCTGCAATTCCTCCTACTGCGCCTGCCCCTCAGCCCCCTCTGGTCTTCCCCGCCTCGCTCACTCTGCTGCTCTGGCCTCCTTTGGCCTCTCTGCTCTTCCTGAACACACCAAGTGCTACTCGCCCACCCCAGGCCTTTGCACTTGCTATTCCCTATTTCTGAAACTTCCATCCCAGAGTCACATGGCTTCTCCCCATGCCCTGACCCCCACCCCTCCCCCTCCCCCTGCCATTTCCTTCAGGGAAATTTCCTTCTACTCACATTATCAAAGTGGCCTCCCTTCACTTTCCATCAAATATTACCTCCTCCCATCACTCATATCCCATTACCCTGCTTCATCCTTCTCCATGACACTTCTCACCGCTTGACATACATTTATAAGTTTAGTTTGTGTATTGCCAATCTAGCCCCTACCCCAAGTCCTAAGTAAGTGGGGTCTTTGTTTTGTTCACTGCTTCTTCCCCTGACAGCTAGAATAGGGCCTGGCACAGAATATGTAGAGAGTAATTTTTTGTTAATATTTGCTGAATTTGAGTGTCTGTTTTTGCTGCTGGATTATGAGTCCTTAGGAGACATCTCTTCTGCACACTTTTGTATTCCCCTGTGTCCAGCATGGTGTTGTAAACATAGACATGAGCTATATGCCAAGTTCTTTATGCTGATGACATAGTTTTTTTTCCCAGAGAATCACTGCTTATAAAGAGCTAAGTAGAGTTTTATAAAGAGATAAATGTTAACTTGCTGACTGCCTTTTATTTGTTCTTTTCCAGTGGTCCTAATCGTGGGCATTATATCACTATTGTGAAAAGTCACGGCTTCTGGCTTTTGTTTGATGATGACATTGTAGAGGTTGGTTTGCAGATTATTCTCCAGTAGTCATAGAGCATCAGTAGTATTTCGGAGAATGTGTATGTATAGACATTTTCTAAAATAGGCCTGTTTCCCCATAATATAATTTGAAAACAACTTAAATTTGTATTCAAAACCAAATTCTGCTAATCCCCATGCTCCATGGAAAGGGAGAAGGGGTGTGATCATGGACTCACTGACGCTGTGTTCTCCACGGTTCAGCCATAGACATGGGATCTCTCTATCTGTGCCACTGTAAATCATACTTCAGTGTAAGTCTTGTTTCTTATCATGACTAAAGCCCCCTCTGATACAGGGCAAACAATAGACTTCAAAGTTATATTAAAATTATTATAACAAATTTTTCTTGTATTGATTATTGTTTAAAATATTTTATTCAGTCTGTTGGATCTGGAATTCTTTGTATTACACCAATACATTCTATGTATTGATTTTGTTATAAAAGAATACTAGCTGGAATGAATTCTACACTCAAAGACATGATCTATTTTAACCCACTAAGGTAGCAGTTTTAGTGGAATAACACCAAAAGAGATGAACTCTGGTGGCCGAAAAGACTTAAGGCTATTTCCAGGACCCATCAGTTTACCATTTGGGAGATGGCTTGTTCTTCAAAGAGTGCCCACACAGGGTTGCTAATGCATGAAGGCATTGCCTTCTTTCCCAGAGATGTACAATTTATGTGATGATGTCCTTTAGCCAAGTCTGTGGAATTCTCCATTTGCTATTGAAAGTTCCTAATGATGATTTCATAACAAATTGTGTTCCTTGCATTTTAATATATATTCCATTAGTTTTTATTTCCTTTCCCCAGGAATCATGTTAAGTAATTGTGTTGTTTTCTTTCTCCTTTATTGCAGAAAATAGATGCTCAAGCTATTGAAGAATTCTATGGCCTGACGTCAGATATATCAAAAAATTCAGAATCTGGATATATTTTATTCTATCAGTCAAGAGAGTAACTTAAAGAACTGTGGGACTAATTCAAATGGGGGAAAATGTTCAAAGCACTATTACCTGGTTTCTCTGCAGTCTTTCTTCTTCCCCAGTGGCCCACTAATGGTATCACTCCGAGTCTCAATGGTCTGGCTGTGTTAGACTCTCTCCTTTTGTGTTTTTACATGCAGCACTACTCTTGGTTTTATTTCAGTCTGACATAGAGTTAACTGCAATCAGATTGTAGTCTGATTTATATGAATAACAGTTGCTAATTTTAGGACTGGGTGAAAGCTATGCCATTCATTATGTCTGGCTGTATTAGAATGACATTTCCTATGAATGTCTACGGTCTGTTTTAGGTGTTTGCTAAACTTCTATGGCTTCCAGGGTCTTCTTACAATGCATTCCTTTAACTTGTCCCTGGAAGCATTGCTACCCATTTTCAGCTTCTCTGCCTCTCTTCTGATACAAGGACAGAAGAATTGGGTAGATACTCACCTTTTAGGGGTGCAAGTATAGCTTTAAGTTTGTGCAAGTGAAAATGTTGAAAAGTGAGTAACCTCGATATTAAAATCATCCTTGACATGAAACAGGGTGAAGAGAAGCTGTCCGTGGTGGCTGGTGTTGGCTGGCATTGGCACTGGGCTGTGCTGACCTAGCCATTAGAATTCCAGGGGCTAAGAAGGCTCAGGGCAGACAAAGTCAAGAGGAGGAAGTTTTTGTGGACAATGAAAAGTTATTTTCGTACCTTTCTACCAAAACCAAGTTTCAGGAAAATAACTCTATGTTGTTTATTTTCAGTGACACTTATGTAAGGCCCTGTGAGTTGTATTTATCCTGTATCCGGCACTGCTAAGCTTTTCAAGGTATCTTTCCAATCCTGCTGATGTGGCAGTCAATGGCTGCAGGGCTGGCAAACCTCCCCTTAGCCAGTCAGCACGGCATTGTTCCTTATCAGGAATAACAAAGGTACTGCATCTTTCCAGCCATCAGCACATTGTACAACTTAACTTTTTAACATAGTCCGTCTGTTTACTGAGGCACTGGCGAGTCCCAGGGCTGATACAGAACCTTCCCTAGAGGGAATACCAGAGTTAGCTGGGTATGGAGGTGGCTCAAAGGAAGTGTCCGTGGGCAGGGGGAGGAATGAACAAAATGGCGCTGTTTCTTTGGCTCAGACTCCTAGAATGCTTGACAAGACAGAATTTTTTTGGAAGAACCTCATCTCACTATAGTTACTTTTTTCACTTTTGTTATGTATGTATTTATTAGAGCATTTGAATATTGGTACCTTTTAAAAGGGTCATTTGGTGTTTTGCTGTTGAGCTGGTTTTTGAGTCATAGATCTTGGCTTCCTTTAGAAGTCACTTAATTTCCATACACTATAATAAACTGTGAACATATTTTTGTTACCTAATGCATCCACTGATGAACATGCAAACTTTGGGCATAATGTGAACTAAAATTGAAATGGAAAATGTTAGTGGCCATTTTGCAACAATGAAGAGGATAGCACTTTATCTAGATGAAAACTGGATTTCTTATCTTTGAAATATCTTGAACTGTTTATTGCTCAGAACTTAAGTAAGCATGCCAACATTTCGTTTGTTTATGCTTGAAGTGAAATGTTTTACTTTTCACTGGAGAAGACAAAACAGGGTGATCTTCATGTTATTGTTTTATACAAGTGATGGAAATGTACCTTGCCTTGTTTAGAGGCAATTTCACATTTATAAATATTTTTTTTTCCTCCATGAAACTTACGCAGTAATCACTACCTGGAAGGTGAGTTTTGATCTCTTTTTAAGGAGAGGCACTTTCCAACTGAAGGTGATTGATGTAGGGAAATGTTTGTACTATATAGAATCCATATATTTGACTGCAAGTTACAAAGTTTTAAGAACATGATGGTTGGTCTCTAATATATTTGGAACTGATTCATAAGAAAAGTTATTAAAATTATCTTTGAAACACCTCTTGAAGCTAATTTATTAGAAAAAATATTTCAGTTGGAAGCCTGTAGAAGTAATGTTTAAATGCTAAGTCATAAGTTCAGGATATTTCTTTTCTATTTGGTTGTGCAAAATGTTTTTCCCAGTTATTTAATCGAAGTAATTCCTTTTAATAGAAAGAGTCAGTTAAAATTCAGCATTCATGGATAGATTTTTGGAACGAAAAAGGGTAAGTGTAAGAAAATATTGCAAAGACATTAAAACAGTTGTATGGTGCAGGAAAAGAAGATTGGAAAAAGACCAAAACACACTTCTCCAGCAACACTCCATCAGCTTTTTAAAATTTAGAGCTATCTGCTAATTTTTTCCGTCTTCCTTCTCAATAAATGAAACAAACACTGGGCAGCTGCAGGTTTCTCCCAATCATGTCTCTTTATGTAAAGACAGTAACATGCAAACACTTTTAGTTTACATCCCTCATTCACAGTGTAAAGCAGGAAATGATGTGGGAGATGTGAGACCATTCTGAGGTCAGCGATAGCCCAAAGGCTCTGCAGTATTCCCTCCAACGGCCAAGGATTTCGTGTGTCATCTGCAGGAGTGAGTAGGCCTGCTGTATTTCTTTTAACTGCTGGGTGTTACAAAATAAGTTACAATGTTTTACACTTTAAAAAAAAACAGAAGGAACATTTGCTTTATTGGTTACTTACTAGTTTAGCCTCTAGGTTATGGCACAGCATGCTAAAAAATCATGTGTTTAAAAGTAAATGTTGGTAAAATGCTGGCATCTGGTCCTATTGTGTTGATGCATTTTCACTTCTGTGGTCATAGGAAATGGACTGGTCTAAAGAGAGTGAGACACAACACAAGCAGGGCATTAGTTTGAATAGGAAGTCAATCATATTTGGTTTTATGGCCTGGTGTATTTTGGGTTTAAGATAAAATAGGGAAAAAATGTCAGAAATGGTCCCTATGCATTTATTTTCATGGATACCCTTAATTTCATGGGCATGCCTAATAATGATCTATGTTCTAACTGGAGCTTAGGGCTTATTTTAGATATTGGAGTGTAGCTTTATTACAGATGGATTTTATCTTTCAACATTGCATTTTGATCAACTTTGTATATTCATGTGTATTAAAATATTGTGCACTAAATGTTTTGCCCTTGTTTGCTATTATATGGTCAAGGCATTTATCAGCACTATTGTAATGAACTCATGTAAATGGCATGGGTCAGGGAAAATTATTTCCTACTTTTCTGCCTAATTAAATTTCTGTTCTCCAGTATTACATTAATTTATTTTTGGCTTCCATTTCTGTATAACCAAAATAGTTACTGTATTTGTGTGGCATTCCTATTATTTTGTTGCTAAAAATATTGTAGTTTTTATTTAAAATAATCTGTACCTTAATTTTTTAAAATGTAACCAATTCAAGCACTTTAAGCAATAATGTCAATCTTGTGAAATTTTAATCAGTTTAACACCCTGCCTCTAAAATTGTTTGCAAAAAATAAATAAATGAATAAAATGGGAATTCTCTTTCTAGAGAATTATATCCGGATAATGCTACACACATGGACTTAAAATCCTTTTTATAAAGTGTGAGTCAGTGGCAGGTCTTATGTCCAAGTAATTATTACAAACAATTTTGAAGCAGTGGAAATGTACAGAACATTCTGATCATTATAATATATAAAGGCAGTATTACTCTCAAGGTTGATAAAAATCAATGTTCTGGAGATAACTCATCACTTTTTTTGAGTGAAAAAGATCAACAGAATTTAATTCAGGAAATGGTATCTGGAGAATAGCAAATTGAGAATATCAGTGAAAAGAATTTAGGGATAGTTAACTAGGCATCACAGTGAATTTCTTTTTGGGGACTTTGCATATAAAATCCTTTTAACCAGTTATGAAATGAAAGATCCATTCCCCAAATAAGGAGGCAGCTTCCAGTATCTGGTTTCTAGGAAGGAGTAGGAGTGTGATTGGTCCCTGGTGCCCTGACTTCTGGGCCTGTTTCTGAGCCATGGGGGACCCCCCAGCTTCAGAAATACTCATGTGGGTTCACACCACTCCCTGCCCCAGAAGGAGGGCAGGCACAGGTCCATGCCATGTGGCCTCAGTGAAGCCTACAGTAACCACGGGTAGGGCTGCTTTTCCCTGTCAATCACCCAGGGCATCTGTGGGTGGACAGAAGATTGTCATCTGAATACATGCTTGGGCCCAATTATGGGAATAAAACCTCATAGACCAAGAGCAGGGAATGTGCCAGTAAGTGTTGAGTCTCCCAGCTGCTGTCCATCTTCTCAGGGCAGTGCGGTTGAACCTGACTAAGCTGGAACAGAGACTGTTGGGAAGGTCACTTCTGTCTGCCACGAAGGCCAAAGGCAGAGAAGACCTTCTTGAGACTGTGTTTTTCTTTCCTAGGCCTCACTTTGTCGTGGGATTTATAGGACAGGCCTGTCACTACCAAGGTGACACAAATTCTAGAGAATGTATTTTCCCATTTCTTCAAATTTCCTTTCCTCTCTTTTTATTGATACTTAAAATACCTTTACTAAAAAAATGAAGCCTTCCATTTCCATTCCCTTATATTTACATGAAGATAAAAATACTTACTAAGTCGTTGTATTTGTCCATTCTGGCAGTGCTATAAAGACATACCTGAGCCTGGGTCATTTCTGAAGAAAAGAGGTTTAATTGGCTCATGGTTCTATGGGCTGTACAGGCTTCTCTTCTGGGGGAGGCCTCAGGAAACTTACAATCAGCAGAAGGCAAAGGGAAAGCAAGCCCATCTTACATGGCAGGAGCAAGAGGAAGAGAGCAAAGGGGGAGGGGTTACACACTTTTCTTTCTTTTTTTTTTTTAAGATGGAGTCTCAGTGTCACCCAGGCTGGAGTGCAGTGATGAGATCTCAGCTCACTGCAACCTCTGCCTCCCAAGTTCAAGCGATTCTTCTGCCTCAGCCTCCCAAGTAGCTGGGACTACAGGCATGTGCCACTATACCCGGGTAATTTTTTGTATTTTCAGTAGATACAAAGTTTTCTCATATTGGCCAAGCTGGTCTGGAACTCCTGACTTCAGGTGCCTCAGCCTCCCAAAGTGCTGGGATTACAGGCAAGAGCCACCTTGCTCGGCTGGGGTTACACACTTTTAAACAACCAGATCTCGTGAGAACTCAGTCATGAGGCAGTACTAGGGGGATGGTGCTAAACCACCTGTGATGCAATCACCTCCCACCAGGCCCCACCTCCAACACTGGGGATTACAATTCAACATGGGATTTGGGTGGAGACACAGAGCCAAACCGTATCAGTCATTTCTCTTTTACTGAAGGAAAATTTTGGTTGTGGGGTTAGTACTAAAGATAGTCCATGTAGACTTTTTTTGAAGATACCCCAGGTGGAGAGATTTTTAATTAGGCATTTATTTGGCACCTATTGCATTCTAGGCATTGTGATAGGAGCTGGGGGATAAAAAGGTGACACAGATTGGGTGCCTCTTACGGACTCGTTTTTTGTCTCAGAAGACAAGTCTGGGTGAGAAAGAAATTTAAAATTTAAGTTGTGGAAATAACACGTGTGGGGGAAACTCCTTGCAATTCAGCACAGTTTGGTATTCAGCCCCAGCCTCACCATGCAGATGGCACTGTTGGATGAAGCCACACCATCTTTTTTCCTGGGAGCCCCACACTCTTCCCAGCCTGCCTTCTAGCTCAGGGACAACACATTTTGAAAAACAAAGTATAAATTGATTATGTTGCAGCAATGAACTTCACGTTTTGCCTCTTCTCATGTTAAAAGAGCCAGTATCATGAAAGCCTCAACAGTGAGCTTTATGAATCAAATATCTGTTATTTCTAAACAATCTGTTTACATTATGACCAAATAATTAGAGCCTATCTAGACTTACCAAAATAAGATAGGGCATAAGCGGTTTATTGGTGCATCAGCCTTTGTTTGCTTTTTAAGGTTCCTTTATGTTTTAAAGGGATTTGAACAAAAGACATCAGGAGCTTACAAAGGAAAAGTAGCTTCATTTTGGTTATGAGATACCAGAGTCAGAAATGACATTAGATTGTATAGAAAAGACTTCTAATTGTGTGCTTACTTCCCACATGATTATAATAAACTATGTATTAACAACCTTGGGATTGTACTCAGGTTGTCAATTACACGGATGCATCTTTCACTTTTTTCTTTCCCAAGAGTGAGAGAAAGAGTGAGGTTGTGCTTAAGGCAGTGTGGAATTCTACAGAAGCTCTTCTTGGAAAAGGAGTTCAGGCACTTGTGTTGTAGACTGCAGTCTGATTCTGTTCTTACGTCCTCTCAGCATAAGGGAGCTTTGAAAAGAAAACTCAGACTTGTATCCGACTTGACTAGAAGCAAAATAATTTGATCATTGAAGCCACTATTTCTATGTATTTGATCAAGTCCTCTGGAATCCAATGCAGCCGTATTCATATTTCAGTCTCTCTTAATGGACCTTGCTGGAAAGAACATTCTGTGCTAAGAAAATGGAAAATAAACGTGAGAAAACTTTAAGAATGAGCCTTCACACCTCCTGCAGCAGGTGATAGCTCTGTACTTCAGAGCTTGTCTCCAGGTTGAGAATTACCTGTTTTCCACTCTGAGGGGATTAGAAAGATACTGTTTTAATGGGTTATAAAACTTGTGTGAAGAAGATTGGCCTTCTCCACCTCTCCTGTGAAATAAATTGTTTGAAAATTCTTTGAAGAGAAATGGCTTCAGTATATTGTTCTATCTCTACTACCCCAAAGCCCAGAGAACAAATATTAAGTATAAATTGCTAGGCTAGGTATGTCATATGTGGCAGCTTTGACACGTAAACCAAAAGACTGAGCCAAGTCTCAATCAATGTACAGGTTATTTTGCCAAGGTTGAAGACACACTAGGGAAAAGAGACACAAGCTACAGTATGATCTATGGCCCCTACTTTCTCCAAAGAGGATTTTGAGGGCTTCAGTATTTAAAGGGGAAAAGTAGGCAGGAGGAGAAAGGAGGAAAGAACAAAAAATAGAGGGAGAGCATGGTCACATTCTTAGGAGGCTTTGATTCACACTCACTGAATCCATATGTTGCACGTGGCAAGGAATGTGTAGAGGAACAGTCGATTATGTATGTCCCCTGCTCAGTAGAACTGCACTTTACAAAAGATAAACAGAATAGGGGAAGAAGTCAAATATGCATTTATCTCAGGGTGGGCAGTGGGGATGGTTTGTACTCTCCTCTTGTCCCATACTCCGGGAGGCCACCTGGGGAGACGTGGCCTCTTGTAGCTATCTGTTTAGGAACAAAAGGAAAGACAGTGTTCTGTGACCCAGCTTCCAAGCTTAACTTTTCCCTTTGGTATAGTGAGTTTGGGGTCCCGAGATGTTCTTTTCCTTTCACAGATGTATGACACTTCAGCAGAAGGGTGAAGGCTGTAGAATGGAGAGAAAACCCTCTTCCTGTATGGCTGTTGATTGACTTGGACTTTTAACTGATTATGTCATCTGAGGAGTCTGTGAAGGTTTATGAAGAATGAATTCACCATACAACCTCCCCTCAGATGGAAATGTGTACATAATGTAGAAGAATAAGGGGCTGTGAGTTTCGGGGGTAAGAGGAGGGGAATAAAGTTAAGGCTCCTAATACTGCTTAGCTTCTAGCCTTGGGTCTTGCCGCAACACCTGCCCAACACCTGTGTGTGTGTGCTTTGCACGGTTAGCTGGGACTTAGGTAAACCCCACTTTGTCCATCGCTGACAGGAAACCTACACATTCTCTGCTCTTTCTGCTGTTTCCCTGACCTCGCTCTCCCATGGAATTTTAGATTCAATTCAGTGGAGTTCAGGTTCCAGTGTGGGTTGGTCACCAGCCGATGCAATCCCCCTAGCATATGGGAAAGCAAAGGATCAGGAGGCATGAGATCCTAGTTCAGTCCTGGCCTTTGCTTCCTGGTTTGCCTAAGTCAGATGTTGGACATAGTATTGGGGTAGGGTGCTGATGAGTGGTAGTTGGTGAAGGGGCCATTTTCCACACAAGTCCCCAAGGGAGACAGACCAATTGGCAAAACAATAGAAAGTATATAATATTAGCTACTTAAATCATAAGTAGTTCTGGGATACTAGGCTCTACTGTTCTACTTATTCCCCACAACATTTCCTAACATTTCCTAGGCATGAAAGATGATGCTGAAGACATGAGAAAAACAAGCATCCCCTGACAGCCAGGGGCTAGCCTGAGACAGCCGCCCTCTGATGTTGTCAGGAGGCATCCTGGCGTTCATCACTGGGCTGTGGTGTTTCTTGTTCCACGTAAATCGCACAGAACACCACCCTCAGACAAGGTCATGCCGTGACTGTGATGAAGTTAGACAAAAAACAAGACCACTTAATAATTTCATCCCAGCATAGACAAACACAAGGTCACTATGTAAACCACGAAATCACAAACTCTTCATCTGAGTGCCTGCTGCCCTTCACCAGTTCCCATTCTAGCTTTGCTCTCATCTGTGCTACATGAGATTTACTACCATCTCAATCAGATAATCTCCCCCACTTCCTGACAACACCCAATCCAAAGCACACCCCTATTCGTGGAACACTCCCACGAATGACCTAAGCAAGGCCTCCATCCTCAAAGTTCTTTCTGACAGCTGCTTACTGAGATGCCCCACAGTCCCCCAGTGTGTGGTCTCCCAATGCACTGAGCATTTGTTCAACCACAGTTGTTTTCCTAATGGTCTGGCTGGAAAGTGCTAGACTGAGAAGTCATTTCCTGAGGTCTGCTGTTCTCATGAGGGCAAGGGGGAAAGGAGCGTCATACACACAAACAGGATGGCTACTGGTGTGCTGGCACCTCATTGATCTGCAGCAACTCGTCCTGCCCACGGGGTTGGTGGTTTTGGCCCAGACACCAAAGAAGGCTTCTTACAAGTAACTGGAGAAATCTGGACTTCTGTTTTTCCTAACCTGTAAAACAAGGTCAAAGCAGTTTTGTAATAAATAGAAATGCTGGAAAGCATGTAGTGTGATGGTGGGCATGCCCTGGTACAACTGACATGCTTTGCTCATTGTTCATAGTTTCTGGCACCTCCACACCTCCCCTTAGAGTCCCTCAGGCTCAGGTGTGTCTGTGTCTCGAGCCCTTGCTTTCCTGAGGGATCAGAACCCCTATTTGAGGCAGGGCCTTAAACCGAGGAGATGCAGACTGAGCTCCCTCTGTATGGAGGGTTCAGTCAATTTCAGGAATTCCAATTTGCTCCAACAGAGAAGGTCCAAGTTCTGTCTGGATCCTGTTATGTGTGCTGAAGAGCTTTCCAGAGTCATAGGGCTGGGGTGGGGAGGGGTCATCCTGGTGTGGACAGGGCATGTGGCAGTAGAGACGACTGAAGATGCAGGGACAGGGTCCAGTGCCCTCTAGTGGGAAGGGCCCCCCAGACACCTCCTGATTGTCCTCAAAAGAGCTGCTGCACAAGTCTTGCTCTTACTTTGTTTGCATTACTTGTCTATGTGTTTTGTCTTTTTTAAAAAAACACTCCCAAATGTGACAACAGTGATCTTGAATCCAAACCAAGGCTGAAGTTAAACAAGCCCTTACCTTTCTGCAAGACGGGGCAATGGAACAAGAGATCATGAAAAGAGAGAAGAAGACGGGCTCCATGAAGACAGTGTCCTGTCCCTCTCTGAAGCTGGTGCCTAGAAAGGGTTGTTGAGTTAAAACAAATGCGTGACAAGGGGGTGTGGGGCTAACGTGGAGAAATCTAAGAAGAAGAGAGGTGATTCTTACTCCTATTTAGCTTTTTAATATTACAACGCGGGAAAGGAAGGGTCAACCTAAAATAAAGGAGTCAGGATCCAATTAAAAGAGTTTAAGTGCAAAGATTGAGGGTAGCTGTCCAGGCACACTCGGATACCAGAGAATGATTATTAGTGCTCTCGGTGTGGGGATAAGTGAAGATTATTTATATAGGCAAAAACAGGTGTAGAACAGAATCACAACATTCTCCATACAAAGGCTAACACAGATATAGGATTTGATTGGCTACTATTGATTACACTCCAAAGGATTACTTAACATCCAGTTGTAAAGAGGTGAAAATCATGAGGGTCTCCATCTCATTTAGCTTAGGTTTGAATAAAGATTAGGGAGTCTCGTTAATGTATAACATCTCAAGACAAAGGTCAAGAAGCAACGGTCATTCACCAGAGAAGAAAAACAACTGTGACTCAGTTTCCAGGGCTTAACTTTTGCCCTTGGCATAATAAATAGGGAAGGTCCTGAAATTTTCTTTTCACGGAAGAACAAAGAAGAAGAAAGGAAAGAAAATGGAATATTTGAGAAATCGATGTCAGGGTTTAAATAAAAGATCTGAAAGCCACTTTCTGATTTTCGGAGGTACAAGAAAAGAGCCTCATGGCAAGCCAACTGAAGTGGCAAAGCATAATTTTAATCCTTATAGTCCTCCCCTACCTGAGAGCAAATATCCTATTTTGTTTCTGCTATTCAAGTTTTGGTTACAATTTTTTGTAAGTTTTGATTTTTGTAGGCAAAAACTGTGAGACCTCTCAAAAGTGATATGGGATAGGGACTCATTTATGGTGTTAGAAAAAGTGATATGGGATAGGGACTCATTTATGGTGTTAGAAAAAGTGATATGGGATAGGAACTCATTTACTGTTTTAGAATTTCTGGAAAATAGTTTTGCATTTTGAAGCTTTCCTGCTTTAATTTTGCTAGAGGCATTTATTTGTAATTATGTCTGCTGACCCCAGACTATAAGCTACATAATAGAACTTTAATTACATTAGGTACAGGATTTTTTTCTCTTCTCCATTTACATATATGGAGGAATGAAGTATTGGACAGAAAGTCGGCTGGGCATGGTGGCTCACACCTGCAATCCCAGGACTTTGGGAGGCCAAGGCAGGCAGATCGCTTAAGCCCAGGAGTTTGAGACCAGCCTGGGCAACATGGTTAAACCTCCATCTCTACAAAAATTAGAAAAAGTAGCCAGGCTTCCTGGCATGCACCTGAAGTTCCAGCTATTTGGAAGGCTGAGGTGGGAGGATCACCTCAGCCTGGGGAGGTAGAGGCTGCAGTGAGCCATGATTGTGCCCCGGCACTCCAGCCTGGGTGACAGAGCAAGACCCTGTCTCAAAAAAATAAAAAGTCTATAGTGACATTCTGAGAACAAGTGTTGTGAATAAGTGAATGATGGAAGTGTAGGGAGAATATTCAATAAAGAAAAATGGTAAAGCAGAGCTGAAGGGAACAGAGATTTCATGCATTCTTAGGCATGGCTGGTGAGTGAGTGACTTCTGTCACACTAACATTTAAAGAAAGCTGCCTGATAGAATGTATTTTAAAATAGATTTCTGGGAAAGTAGATATAGTTTATTTTTAAAACTTTATCATGGGGAATTTTAAACGTACAAAAGTAGAATAGAACACAACCTCTGTGAACCCACGACTCAGCTTCAACAGTTAATTATAGCCAGTCTTGTTTCAGACTGCTGGAATTTTCACATGGTACTGGAAAGTTACCAAACGAACAAGCCTTCAACTATTCAGGATCTCTAAACCCATAAAGGACAAATGTATAAGGTGTTGATGTGGTTTAGATTGACAGCCAACTCTAAGGGATTTTCCATGTATTTTGTCATTCCTCTAACTTGAAGTAACATAATCATTAGCATAAATGCAAAAACATTTTTGTGATGCAGAGGTTTAATTGTTGAAATGGCCTTAACTTTTACAGTGGCTAAATAATATAAAAAATAATGAGACTGAAGCTGCAGTATAAGGAAGTAACCACATTTATTTGGAAAATTGTAACGAAACAATAGCACTTCATAACTAATATAGATTATAGAATATAGTTCTATGAATATATATATGCAAAAGTGACAACTTCTACCTCTCACAGCTGTTTTACATGCCTTCTAGGTTTTCACTTTTCCATCTACCCCTTACTTTTCTGGAATTATCCCAAAAGGATGGGGCCAGACTCAAAATTTCTGTTTGTCTTGCCCCTTTCCTGTTGATGTTTTCTCTTGTGGCATGTCATTAGAAGATTTTACTGATCAATGTGTTAAATCAAAGAATGCTAGAGCGGAAAGAGAGTTCCTGGAAAACAGTTCAAACTTTCCAAAGTCAAGATGAGGAAACAGAAGCCCTGAGATCTTATCAAGACTTACTTGCATCACTTTCCAAGTTGGTTTTACCTAAAGCAAGAAAGGAGGGACTGGTGACGGTTGCCCAGAGTAGAAGCAGAGTCACTGTTCTGTGTGGTGGGTGCTTGCAGGAGAAAGGGAATGCAAGCTCAACTGTAGCTCTTGAAATCTCCATCTCTCCCTGGTGCCTGCTCAAAGAAGCATGTGGAGGCCTGAGCTGCAGGGTTTAGGGCAAGGAAAGAGAAAGAGCTGGTCTTAGCAATCAGGAAGTAGAGCAGAAACCAGAGGGTCTTATATATAGAATTTCACCCTTTCCAGTCCATCACCCAAATGATCTAGGGCTGTTTTCAAGCCCTTGTTTCAGTAGCACAACCTTTTTGAAAAATAAAATCTAATGTAAAACCTAACTGTGTGTATATGGCATTTTTTCCCTCAGCTTTATTGAGGTACGATTGGCAAATAAGTATTGTATATATTTAAAGTGTACAACAGGAAGGTTTGGCATATGTGTACATTGTGAGACGACTACAGTTAAGTTAATTAGCAAATACTCTTTTGTATATGTGTGATGAGAACATTTAAGATCCCTCTTAGCAAATTTCATGTATGTAATCCATTATTATTAACTATGTCACCATGCTATATATATATTAGATTATCAGAATTTACTCATCTTAAACTGAAATTTGTAACCTTTAACTAATACCTCCTCATTTTCTCCTTCTCTAGCCCTAGTAACCACCATTCTACTCTGTTTTTATGAGTTCCAGTTTTTTAGATTCCATATATAAGTGATATCATGCAGTATTTGCCTTTTCATGTCTTGCTTACTTCACTTAGCATAATGTCCTCCAGATTCATTCATGTTCTTGCAAATGACAGGATTTCCTCCTTTTTGAAGGCTGAATAATATTTCATGGTATATATATATATATATATATATACACACCATATATATATATATATATATACCATATATATATATGACATGTATTTATCCATTCATCTGTCAATGGGCACTTAGGATGTTTTGCATCTTGGCTACGGTAAATAATGCTGCAATGAAATGGTAATGCAGATATGTCTTGGAAGTTACCGAATTTATATCCTTTGGATATATACCCAATAGTGGGACTGCTGGATCATATGGTATTTCTGTTTTTAATTTTTTGAGGAACCTCCACACTTTTTTCTGTATAATGGCTGTACCAATGTACATTCCCCCCAACAGTATACAAGGGTTCCATCTTAGTCCATTTTGTGCTGCTTATAACAAAATAGCTGAGACTGGGTAATCTGTAAAGAACCGAGGTTCACTTCTTATAGTTCTGAAGTATGGGAGGTCCAAGATCAAGGGGTCCACCTCTGGGCCTGGACTTTAGTGCTGTGCTTCCACAGTGGAAGATGGAAGGGGAAGAGAGTGCAAGCAAGAGGGAACAAGAGGTCAAAATCACGGCCTCAAGCACTTTATTATTTGCATTAATCCATTCATGAGGGTGGAGCCCTCGTGACCTAAACACCTTCCATTAGGCCTCACCTCCCAACACTGATGCATTGCGGGTTAAATTACTAATACGTGCTTTTTTGGGGACACATTCAAACCATAGCAGGTTCCCTTTTCTCCACATCCTTGCCAACACTTATCTTTCAACTTTTTGGAAATAACCACCCTGACAGGCATGAAGTGATGTTTCATTGTGATTTTGACTTGCATTTGTCTGATGCTTAGTAATGTTAAGCATCTTTTCATATATCTGTTGACCACTTGTGTATATATGGTGTTTTATGTGGCATTTTATTAGTATACATTCCTTTTATAAATTCTTTTTAGAATGAGAACAATGCAATTATCTGAGGAACATGAAATTTTGAAACCAAGGATTGTCAATGACAATAGTATTATTTTATTGGTCTTAGCACCCAATTTACATCTGAACTTTTATTTCACTCACATGGAATTATGGAAATTCAAGTTTGCACTGATACATGGTTGCATATTGTGTTTCATTTTGTTTTTTAAACAACTGCCTTGCCATCTCCAAGACCTTTTCAATAAAACCAAAATAGTGGGGAAACTTTTATTTTTATGATTTCTCATTAAAATAAGTTAACCTCTCAGATTACCTCGGTTAGAGTCTCCAAGGAGTTCAAATTTGATTTATAACACAGTTGAGTGTATCTGTTGGTTATTAAGCCAAGTTATATTTTAAAAGTGAAACTCTAATGAAAACATTTGTGGAACCCCTGAAGCAGGGGTCCGTAGAACATAGTTTGAAAACCACTAATCTGGTGTTGAAGAAGTAAGGCCTCGTTTATTTCCTCACCCCAAATGTTTTTCAGCCTTTCCTGCTGCCCTTTTTTGGCTTATTTTCCCCTTTAGAGTGGTGTTGAACTCATTTTAACTAAATTTCATTAAGTTAGCACTGTTGTTGGTAGGAGGATGGAAAAAAGGGCAAAGTGGCCTCTTGTTCTGCCTGGGACCTTGCATTCCCACCTCCCTTCCTTCTTTCCCCTCCATCCCATAGCATAAAGGGGGTGGGTTCGAGTCAGCCCCAAGTAAAATCATGAAGCAGGTGGACTTCAGCTCTAGGACTGAAGAAGCTGTGAGAAGGAAGTCCACCCACTGTTTTTGGCATCCCCTTCCCTTTAGGAAGATGTGGTAGCAAGCTGCTCTATTTGGACATTCTGTGCTCCCTGTGCCCCCAACACACACTGAGATCCTGGGGTCTGTGATCCAGATTTTTTTCTTCTGCCTTATCAAAACTTACAGAATGGGAAGTGTCCCATGACTTAGACACTGCTTTCTGCTAGGTGTTTTCTAGCTAATATGTTTAGCATATACGCAGTAGCAAGCTAATCCAGCTGATATGTTTACTGGTGCTCTTTTGCCAATGTTAGTTATTTTTCTCACACATTTATTAAGCAATTAATCTGCAATGAGTAATAAGCTGAGTACTTCACAAGATCATTGGGTTCTCACAACAGCCCTGTGAGATAGGTTCTCTCTCTCATTATCATTCCCATCTAGGGATGAGAACACTGATGCCAGGATTTAAAAGAGCTTTCTGAGAGTCCTTTTGGAACCCTTTGTTCTGGTGACCACCCAGGCCACCTGCTGCAAATTTCAGGTACAAATGGTGAGGTGGTTTAGAAGCAACGTTTGTTCATCTGAAAGAATAGAGCTTTCCCCAATAACACAGCAGTTAAGAGCACAGTCTTTGAAGTAAAAATAACACAAATTAGAATGTTGGCTCAGCCACTTACCAACTGTATGAAACTCAGTTTCCTCATCTGTAAAATGGGAGATAATAACAGTACCTACGTCTAAGTGTTGTTGTGAGGATTAAATGAGATAAAGTGTGTCAAACACATAACGTGATGCCTGTCACTATGTTCAGTGCATTCAATATATTCAATGCTGGAAAGTAAGTGGTCAGAAAGTGTTAGCTGTTATTTTATTATTATTAACTCATTATTAGTCCTGAGCCTCTTCCACTGAAGCACATGTTTAAAATAGGAATACGTATAAGTTATTTGGAATAATTTAAGAAACAAAATTAGACTGTGCTAACACCATTTATCTTAATTCCTTTATTCTTTGAAGGTATGATCACCCTTTGGATCATATACAGTTTCTGCTGTGGCCTGGTTCCAAAATTAGCTCTAATATCTTCTTTTCTTTTAGGTCAACAAACTCTGCAGATTGGGCTCTTGCACATAGATGGATGCTGCTTTGGTCAGCCAATGAAAGAGAGGGCAGAAAGGGCTGATATCATCAAGTCATGCTTCTTGTTCTTCGAGCAAACTTTTTCTATACCTAGCTTTGGGACAAATTTTGCCCCTAGGAGTCAATCATGCTGCCAGTGTCCATTGAAGTCAGCATTTTATTCACAAGTGCTGTTTCTGCACTTCTTGAAGGACAGAGGGTCTTGCCCGACACAAGCCTTCCTCAGATGTATGCCAGGGACCCACTCAGAGAGGGGCAGTCGGCACTCACATAGGTCCAGATTCACAGCTATTAGAACCTCTCCGGAGCTTCAAGTCAGTGGGGCCCACGGTGAGGGCAGCCTTCTCTGCCCCTATTCATCTACTGAAGATGGCCGTGGCAACACCAATGGCTCCAAATCATAGCAATTTGGCAACCTCTTACCTGAGCCATTTAGGAAACTTCTTATACAGCAACTCTCTTAGGTTTCCCTAGTTCCAGTCAGATCACATGTTTGGTTTTATTAAAACATGTTTGTATTATTTAAAAGATGAAGGTACTAAATGCTTGTTGTCCACAGTTAGGAAAACATAAAAAAGAATCTTCACAAGGCTTTTTTTCTTATTATTTTTGTAGTTTGACTTCCATATGCATTTTTTTAAATAAAGTTACTTGACTAATTCGACACTTGCATGTGTATAGCTAAGCCTCTGAGCCTGCTAGTGTAAGTCCTTCCTGCTCTATGTAGAAAAGTGTTAAGTTTAAAAATGCTGTTTACATATGTGTGAAGATAGTCACTGCAAAGTTGCATATAATGTCAAAAGGATCTAAATGTTCTTTAAATAGATAACGATACATCCATATTATGAAATTGTATGCAGTAATTTTGACACATAAATCATGATCATATTTAAAAATTCACCAAAAATATCCGGTTAAATAGAGTGAAAACCGAAAGTTCCCCTTTATTCCAATTCCATTTTTTTCCCCAAAGATAACTACTAATGAAAGTTTGTGGTAGGCCCTTACAGATCTGTTTTTGCATTAACGCATGTATATTTGCACATAGATATATATAAATATATATGTTTTTAGTTTTAATTTTTAAAACAGATTATTAAGTTTTATTCTGCAACTTGGTCTTTCTTTCAACTAGAGTGACTTCATTTAAAATAAATTATTGGACAAGGCACAGTGGCTCACAACTGTAATCCCAACACTTTGGGAGGCCGAAGTGGGTAGATAACTTGAGGTCAGGAGTTCAAGACCAGCCTGGCCAACAGGGTGAAACCCCATCTCTACTAAAAATACAAAAAATTAGATGGGCATGGTGGCATATACCTGTAATCCCAGCTACTTGGGAGGCTGAGGCGGGAGAATCACTGGAGCCTGGGAGGTAGAGGTTGCAGTGAGCCAGGATCATGCCACTGCAGTCCAGCCTGGGAGACAGAGTGAGACTCCATCTCAAAAAAAATTACTGCATATAATTCCATAATATAGATGTACCATAGCTACTTTTATATATACATAGAAACTTGCAAGACCAAGCACGGTGGCTCATGTGTATAATTCCAGCACTTTGGGACACCAAGGCAGGTAGATCACTTGAGCTCAAGAGTTCAAGACCAGCCTGGGCAACATGGCGAAACCCCATCTGTACAAAAAATATAAAAATTAGCCAGGTGTGATGGTGCATGCTCTGCTACTCAGGAAGCTGGGGTAGGAGGATCGCTTGAGCCCAGGGAGGTTGAGGCTGCAGTTAGCCATGACTGTGCCACTGCACTCCAGCCTGGGCAACAGAGTGACAGAGTGAGACCTTGTCTCAAAACAAAAACGAAAACAAAACCCACAAACAACAACAGCAACAAAAACCTTGGAGTGAATATCTTTGCACATATGTAAACCTCATTTTTAAACTTAAAAATTTTCCCTACAGGGCAGGAGGGACTTACACCAGTAGCCTCAGAAGGTTTAGCTGTATCCATGTGCAAGTGTTGAATTCGTCCTGAGAAAGTACTTGGAGAAATTAGAGGAACTCATTAAATCTTTTGGACCAAGAGCTAACACTGAACCCTAGAACTACCTGGTTTTATGAATGCCAAAAGAGATATTTTTAGTTTCACATTTGTTTAATGAACACAGGCCCTGGAACCATCATCTGAGTATAGTAATTTGAGATATAATTTTAAGATTACTGGAAGACAGTGTAATAGGCTTGATGTCTGTCCTCATCTGGTGTTTGAAATTCTTTCCTCTTGAGTATTCCAGGCCCAAGAGAGGCTTGAAAGTTGATAATGTGTGTTTTTCCACTGTTGCCCTTTCAACAGGGTCTAGAATTTCCAACTGGTCTAATTGTGAAACTTGTCTTCTTGCTGAAATGTTTTTCCTTGATTTGGGGTTTTCTTGAAATTATTGCCAAAGTCATATGACATAAATTGTAAATGCCACAAAATTTATTCTGCTATTCTTGAGATAAAACATGGAAATCTGAAAGTTGAAGGCTAGGACTTGGGAAGAGAACTTAAGAAGCTACCATTTCAAAATCCTTAATGAAGGGATTATATCACCTGCTTGCTTTGACTTGAAAGTCTCTTGAATGATCTTGTTCATCTGTCAGACAATCCCTGCGTCAATGATTAATAAAAACACTCTAGCCTGAGGGTGGGCTTGTGCTGAAACACTGAGGGAGGCAAAGTGCAGCAGGAGTAGAATCTGAATTCCAAACCCAGACTATGCCTAGAGCAAGGGTTCTCCAGCCTGACTGTGTCAGAGCCAGCAGGATGCTTTCACCACCACCAGCAACACCAGTGACACCCCCAGCACCAGCAGCACCAGCAGCACCACCAGCACCAGCAACAATAACATAGTTTCTCATCTACCGAATGAAAAACTATGACCTGATCAAATTTTTCACCTAAGTTAATGGCAATTTCTTAATCTATCTCTGTTCCATAGCTGAACTCCTGGAACACTGATGATGACTATAACATTTACCAAATCCCAGACTCTGGCATGGATCCAGCTCACCTATGAGCATTTATAGTAAATTATATTTCAATGGAAATAAGTTATTTGTGTGGAGTTTGTGATAGTCACATGAATGATAATACTTATTATATTTATGCTTGTAGTGATTTTAATGATTATTGTCATACCTTGAAAGATATTATATTGATAGACCAATAAAAAAAAACTGACCAGGTTGATTTGTGATGATGGCAAGTATAAATAAAACACCTCCTTTCCTTCATTCCTCCAGGTTCATTCCTTCGCCTCCAACATATACATCAATCACAGTGGTATCTCTTCATGTCTATTGCCAACCCCCTAGTCCAAGCCACCATACTGTCTTGCTTCCTCAATCCATTCATGGCACAGCAACCTGAGGGCTTTCTTTTGTCTTTTTATTTTGAAAAATTGTAAACCTACAGAAAAGTTGCAAGAATAGACAACAAGCAACTATCTATCCTTCATCTAGATTTACCAATTTTAATAATTTGTCATCTTATCTCTCTTTATATATGCATATTTTGATTCTTACAATTACTGTTATTACATTATTGTTGCTGATTCATTTATGAGTGTGGTGGAGACATCATAACCCTTTGCTCCTGATTACTTCAGTCTGTAACCTCTAACAAGGACATTTTCTTCCATAACCACAGTTACAATGATCAGGAAATTTGACATTGATTCAATACTATTATCTACTATAGAGTCCAAATTCAAATTTTACCAAGTGTCCCTAAAATGTCCTACCTAAAAAGTTATTTTCTTCCAGAATCCAATCCTAGACAGATACTTGCTTGTCATGTGTCTTCAGCCTTCTTTAATCTCAGGCTTTCTTTGTCTTTTGTGACATTAGGACTTTTGAAGAGTACAGGCCAGTAATTTATACTACACTCCTCATGAGTAAATCTAGGTGATGCATGTTTGGTAGGGCCCCTCTCAGGTTATCACATTAGGAGCAGAAGGACCTTTGAACCTAGTGGGTCAGACTGTGCTCCCACCGGGCGTATCATCCTCCAGTGGCATCTCATGGAGTCAGCTCTTCCATATTAAGGTCCTACACACGCCAGCCCCTCCTTCTATCCTCCCATGCTTCTTCCTTGCACTGAGCTCTGGCCGCACTGGGCTTTGTCCAGTTCCTTGAGCAGGTCAAACTCTCTCCTTTAAAACATCTTCCTCACTCTGTTCTGCTTCCAGTTGATTGGCCTGTACATTCCAGGAGTTCAGCTATGGAACAGAGATAGAGTAAGAAATTGCCATTACCTTGAAATGGAAGTAACTGCAAGGTGAATTTTGTTAAAATTTTTTCTTTTAACCCCCTACAGCTTTTGGATTACTCCAAAGTCAGAATAAACCATTCTGGTACTTGACATATTCGGAAGTATGACTCACCCCTCTCCCATATGACAGGTTTAGTTGGTTGTTGTGTGTGTGTGTGTGTGTGTGTGCATGTGTGTGTGTCTAAAATTTTTGCAATAAGACAATCTAAAAGGCAGCTCATAAAAATAACTTAAAAATGTTTTTTATGTTTTTATTTGAAATATTTTTGTCACCTTAGTTATAAAAAGTAAGTGTATTCATGTTTATAAAGCTAGATGATCTGGTTAAATAATTCCATTTAGAATTCTTGGGGAAATCATAAGCAATTATTCCTAATAGGTCTTCTCAAATTCCATTCGAAATCGTCACCATAAGTCTGTTTCCCAGAAGAGCCTTGTGTTACTGTTGCTTTATGAGATGAAGCAGTGTGGGGGTATCATGGGGTGAAGATGTTTACAAAGATGCAATTCTGGAGGTTGAGAAGTCCAAGATCAAGGTGCCAGCAGATTCCATGTCTGGTGAGGGCTGATTCCTCAGAGATGGCACCTTTTATGTGTCCTCACATGGCAGAAGGGCAAACACAGATTTTGAATTTTAGAATAACTTAGATTTACAGAGAAGTTGTAAGGATATTACAGAGAGTTCCTGATTTTCTTCACACAGTTTCCCCTAATTTTAATATCTTACATTACCTTGGTACATTTGTCAAAACTAGGAAACCAACATTGGTACGTTATTTTTAACTAAACTTCTGATATGGTTTGGCAGTGTCCCCACCCAAATCTTGTTCTGAATTGTAGCTCCCATAATTCCCATGTGTTGTGAGAGGATCTGGTGGGAGATAATGGAATCATGGGGGCAGTTTCCCTCATACTGTTCTCATGGTAGTGAATAAGTCTCATGCGATCTGATGATTTTATAAGGGGTTTCCCTTTTCGGTTGGCTTTCTCATTGTCTCTCTTCCCTGCCACCACGTAGGATGTGACTTGCTCCGGTTGCCTTCTGCCATGATGGTGGCAGCCTCCCCAGCCATGTGGAACTGTGAGTCAATTAAACCTCTCTCTTTCATAATTACCCAGTTTCGGGTACATCTTTATCAGTAGTGTGAGAATGGACTAATACAACTTCAGACTTTATTCAGATTTGACTTGTTTTCCACTTATGTTCTCTTTCTGTCTGAAGATCCAATCCAGGTTACTACCCTGTATTTATTTGTCATGTCTTCTTAGTCTTCCCCAGTCTGGGACAATTTATTTTAAAAGTCATTTTTTTTATCAACATAGTATACACATATAATTTAAAAACCCAACTAGCGCCAAAAGATTTGCAATGCAAAATAGGAGCTTATCAGCCATAATCTATGCAATACCCCAGAAATAACCACCCTTGCTGGTTTTGGCCACTTCTGGTGTTTACCTCTGTATTTATAAGTAATACAAATTACCTAACTTGTATTAAATTACTTTGAAATTAAGTTACTATTAAAAATGCAAAAATATGTTCGAGGTAAAATAAGACACAGAGAACAACACACAAAACTAATGAATGATTTAATTGGATGTTGTGAGTTGAGCACTTTTGTAACTACCACCCAAGACAAGAAACAGAATGCTGGCAAACACCCTAGTAGCCCCTCCCCCTGCCCTGTTCTAATCAGAATTAAACACTCTCCTGACTTTTATAGCTATAATTGTCTTGTGTTTTGAAAAATAGTTTTATTACCCAGTGAACACTGTTGAGCACTATGGTTTGTTTAGTCTTAACCATTTAAAAATTGTTATTATTATTTTTTGAGACAGGGTCTCACTGTGTTGCCCAGGCTGGAGCGCAGTACCACAATCACAGCTCACTGCAGCCTCGACCTCCCAGGCTCAGGTGATCCTCCCACCTCAGCCTCCCAAGCAGCCTAGGACTACAGGTGCATGCCATCATGTCTGGCTAATTTTTTAAGTCTCTTTTAATTTACAGGTTTCTTCTCCATCCCTTTCTTTTCCTTAAAATCCCCTCTCCTCCCCTCCCCTCTCCTCCCCTCCCCTCCCCTCCCTTCCCTTCCCCTTCCCTTCCCATCTTTTCCCTTCCCTTTCTTTTACAAAATCCACAGTTTGAATATTCTTACTGTTAATCTTGGAGAGTATCCTTTACGTGACCTTGTCCTAATGCCCGGAGTCTTTTATACATTGGCTAGATATGCAAGTAGAGACTGCCTACCCTGAGAAACATATATTTTTTCTTTTTTTAATAAAAACAGTTTGTGGGCACATAGTAAGTAGGTGTATATATTTATGGGTTATGGAATATTTTGATATAGGCATATGATGCATAATAATTACATCAGGGTAAATGAGGCATTCATCACCTCAAGCATTTATCCTTTGTGTTACAAACAATCCAATTATACTTTTTAAATTGTTTTTAAATGTACAATTGAATTATGATTGACTATAGTCACCCTGTTGTGCTATCAAATACTAGATCTTATTCTTTCTATTTTTTAATACCCATTAACCATGCCTCCCTGTTCCCTGCCAACTCTTCCCAGCCTCAGGTAACCATCATTCTACTCTCTTATATTTTCTCCTCTTGTTTTTTGGAGAAATACATATTGTAAACAATCAAATCATTTTAGGAAGGCAGGAAGATCCAGGCTGAATAGAAGTGTAGGCACTTGGTAGTGACTGGCAGAATTTTACCCATATTTTTGCCTTTAGCAGAAAAAACTCTACTATTTTATATATGTTATATCTAGTTTTTGAACAAAGATGGCTTTTAAAATAGCTTACTGATTAAAAGTAGGTGCTCTGATGGTCTGCTTGAGTTTATATCCTGGCCTGTCCATTTCTTAGTGGCTTTGTGACCTTGGACAAGTTATTTAACTTCTTGGTGCCTCAGTATTCGCTTCTGTAATATGGAGGTGATAATTGGCATAGGGTTGTTGTGAGGACCAAATGAGATAACAAATATAAAGTGCTTTGAAAAGTGGTTGGCAAGCACAGAGTAAATGCTTAATATTTTAAGCTTCCATTACTATTCTTTGCAATGGTGAATAGATTGAAAATGATCAATTTAAGTTTAATGTACATGCCCAGGATTTTCAATTCATTTATTCACTTTTACTCCTGGTACATTTCCAGCTCTTATTCGTGTGATGAGGGTAAAATTAATTCATCCACAGCCGTTCTTTAATCTCTGGCTATTTTCTGACTCTTCGGCAAATAAATTATCAGCGTTTAAACTAAACAATTAGTCCCAGCTTGAAAGAATTTGTAAATATCTCCAAGGCCGTGCACAATGGAACAAATCTTTTGTTTCCTCTGTTTATACATAAACTTCGGAATGTAACTACTGAAACCACAGCTCTGCTCTAGGGCATCAAGAAGAAAAAAAAAAAGGAATATAGTAATTAACATTTGGCAACAAAGAGGAAACAAATATATTTCTATGCACATCTTTAAAACCCAGAAATCTCTCTCCCTAAGTCTGCAATTATATTATCTAATATATAGGTGGTTATACCCTTGTAGTGGGTTGAATTGAATCCCCCAAAACAATATATCCAAGTCCTAACCCCTGATACGTGGGAAGGTGCACTTACTTAGAAATAGGGTCTTAGCAGGTACAACTAAGTTTAAGATCTCAAGATGAGATCATTCTGTATTTAGGCTGAATCCTAAATCCAACAACTGGTTTCTTTCTAAGAGACAGAAAAGGAGAAACAGACACAGAGACACAGAGGGAAAGCCAGTGAAACCAGGAAGAGATTGGAGTGTTATGTCTACAAGCCAAGGAATGACAAGAGGGGCTGGCAACCACCAGAAGCCAGGAGAGTGGCATGGAGCAGCTTCTCCCGCAGAGCCCGCAGAAGGAGCCAACCCTGCCAACACCTTGATTTTGGACTTCTCGCTTCCAGAGCTGGGAGAGAATACATTTCTGTTGTTTCAAGCTGCCAGGTTTGTGCTAATTTGTCATGGCAGCCCTGGGAAGCCAATATAACCCTCATGATATAAAGGATACTCTGAACATTTAAGAAAAATCAAAACAAAAGAAATTAGAGGCAAATCTAGACATTCTACTTCTACCAGAACAAACACCCACCTCCCCCATACATCTTTTGTTTACCCTAAACTAAATGCATTTGGGAAAAGGGCAAGTTCTAGTTAGCTACCATGTCATACACCAATGTCTATGCTTTTAAAGAATCCAAATATTTAAACTGCATTGCATATAAACTAATCATTCTTAGATGACTCAGAAGGCATTCCACATTCTTCGGAAATCAGGGAGTTACTTGCTGTCTTAGTCTTTTCCTGCTGATGTAACAAAATCCCACAGGCTGGGTAATTTATAAAGAACAGGAATTAATTTTCTCACAGTTCTGGAGGCTGGGAATTCCAAGATCAAGGTGCCAGCAGGTTTGGTGTCTGGTGAAGGCTGAGCTCTGCTTTCAAGATGGTACCTTGTTGCTGCATTCTCCAGTGGGGAGGAACACGATTTCCTCACACATTGGAAGGGAGAGCACGCAGATTTATAAGAGTCTTAATCCCATTCGTGAGGGAGGAACCTTTGTGGCCTAATCAGCTCTTAAAGTCCCCTCCTCTTAATACTGTCACATTGGCAATGCTTGGATTCTGGAGGTGACACATTCAAATCCTAGCACCTGTAATGTCTTCATCATTCTCAACCTGACATCCGATTAATCACCAAGTTTTATAAACATTACCTTCTAAATATCTCTTGAGTTCATCCACTTCTTTTTGTCCTCTCTGTCTCTCTTGGATCCAAGCCACCATTTGTTCTGTCTCTGACAACTGCAGCAGTCTCTGAAATGGTCCCCCATCCCATTCACTGCACTGCAGTGCAGCACAGTCTTGTGACAATACAAGTCTGATTGTGTTTTCTCTTTCAGTGCGGCCCCTAGGGCTCCTTGGACAAAAACCAAACTCCTTGAGAGATAAGGCCTTGTTTTCTTCTTTCCTCTACAGCAGTGCCTAAAACAATGCGTGGCACACAGTAGATGCTCAATAAACACTGTAATGAATGACTTAAACTACAATGCTCTGTGTAATCTACCTCGAGATCTAGTCTAGTCCCAGTGAACTGGCCATGTGACTTAGGAAAATCATTGAAATTTTCAGGCTTCATCCAGAGTCCCACCCCTCCTAGACTATTTACCGTGTGTTAGCCACACTGGGCTTTAGGGTCTTTGCATCTGTGTGGTTCCTTTTTCTCTCAAGGGTTTTTACCAGGCAGTTCCCTTTTACATCTCACATCTTCTCCCCTAGCATCTACACACCAAATGCCACTTTCTTAGTGCTATGGTCTGAATGTTTGTGTTCCCTGAAAATTCATATGTTGATTCCAAATAGCCGATGTAATGTTATTAGGAAGTGGGGTCCTTGGGAGTCTATTGAGTCATGAGAGTGGAACCCTCATGAATGGGGTTAGTGCTGGTATAAACAAGGCCCGAGGGAGCTAGCTTGCCTCTTCTGCCATGTAAGGACTTAGTGAGAAAGTGTCATCTGTGAACCAGAAAGCAGGCCCTCCCCATATATGAATCTGCTGGTGTCTTGATCTTGGACTTCCCGGTCTCTGGAACTGTAAGAAATAGATTTCTGTTGTTTATAAGCCATTTGGTTTATGGTATTTATTATGGCCCTAAACAGACTACGAGGACACCTAATGAAACTTCACAGATGAAGTGGCATGTCCCTATTACAGGCTCCCATAAGATTTTGTACATTTCCTTCACATTGCATATGACTTTGTAATTATATATTTATTTGGTGATTAGTTATTTATTCTCTCCCACGCCTACTAGACTTCAAGTTCCAGAAGAGGAGAGAGAGGCTCCTTTCTTCACCACTTATTCACCACTGTATCCCCAGAGCCAAGCGTAGTGCCTGGTACATAACAGTTGCTTAATAATGGTGGAATGAGTGAATTTGCCCTGTGGTGTCTCAGCATTGCTTTGTGGCTATCAATATGCAGAACGTGTTTTGTGAAAAAGAAAAAAAAAAAAGGGTGGAGATTTCCAGCTTTAAGGTTCATGATATTTAGGTTTTAGGCATTCACGGTAACATTCACTGAAACCCAAGATGGGTAGAAGAGTCTGTGTTCTCCTGTGGCACACAGCTGGGGTATGGTGGAGGTTGGGAGAGAAGGAGACAGGTAGAGGTGGTGCATGGCAGACAGGATGCTAAGGAGAAAGGTGCAAAAGCAGCAAGAAAAGTAGAGCTTTTGGCTTCCCCTGAACTTTGCACCTGACAGTCCTGGGCAGGTAAACTACCAGTCAGAGAAGGAACAGCAGGATGGAGGCTGGGCAAGGAGAGAGGGCAGGGACATGTGATGCTTGAGAGGCTGCAGGGGGTAGAGACATGGAGCCCATTTTTTGGGGAAATGCTTTTCTAGCTCTGTACCTCATGGTTTCCATGAGAAATAAAACAATATTTAGTGGTGCTTAAAGTTTCCATTTTCTCCCTGATTCAGCTATTATAATATTGTATATCAGCAGGCCAAGAAACCAGAAGGCGGGATAAGAATCAACACTTTGTGAGAGCCTTCAGTGGGCTAGGTACTATGCTAGGCAGTTTCATAGTTTCATTAGTTTCTCAGCCTGTCCTCTCTCCCTCCGTCCCTTCCTTCCCCTCTTTTGCTCACCCATTCACTCATTTATATGTCTCAAGCACTGTGTTAAGTGCTGAGAATACACTGATGATTATGATTGAGACCTGCATGGTCCCTGCTGTCATGGGGCTTACACTTCAGTTTTTAAAAAAATCCTCCTACCAATCCATTACAATCTGTATTATCACTATTTTACAGGTGGGGAAATAGTCTCCAATAGGTTAAGCTGATTTACCTGAGGAAATGGCCTGGATTCAATATTTAATCTATACACCATTATTAGATATGTAGAATTTAGAATTCCTTCCCACTCAGGACACTTTGCAGCCCTTGGGAAAGTCACAATCTCTACTAAGACCCTCACTGTAGAGGAAGCAGTAGGAATAGGGTAGAGGTAAAGGAAGGGGCTTGGTGGGGGCCTCTGTTCAGACATAGGAAGCTGGCAGAGGCATTGGTGCCCAGTTACATCCCTGTCACCCTCACCATTCAGGAACATGTCAGAGTCACCTACTGCAAGTCCTGGGGATTTTTCACACAAAGGGTTGCTCTCAGCCTGGCTAGAGGGAACATGAATGGGCCAGGGAGGGAATACTCCTGGGAAGAGGTCTCAGCCAATGACAGCAGAGATGGGGCTAGAGGATAAATACCCTCAAGGGGCATGTCTTACACCATCTCCCAGAGTTCCCCTGCAGGATAAGCCTCAGTTGCCCACAGGAGTCACCTGCTCAATAATGCACGCTTCACTGCCTTCCTTCCCTTTCTTCTCTCATTTCTTCACTTCCTGGGATTGCCTCTAAAACTAACTACTTGCCCTCCAGTCCTTGTCTCCGGTATGCTTCTGGGAGACTCCATACTAAGAAAGGCAGTAACACTTCATATGCTAGCACGTTCTAGTGTGGACCCTACTATTTAATAGCCTATAACCTTGGAAAGATCATTTAATTGAGAACTCAGTTTCTTTAACCTTAGAGATGGGGAATAATATCTTCCATGCCTCCCTCATGGGGTGAATGTGGGGCAAGGATCAAATGAGAAAATGTCTTTGTAAATTATACAGTCCACAGAAACCTGGTGCAGAGTTGGTATACTTAGAGATTTTTCGTGGTGTTAAAATGAAATAGTTAAAGTGCATGTGAGTCCCCAGTTCAAAGGCCACCTCAGGCTGGGTCCCCGGGGATGTGTCTTCTTAACAACATGCCCTAGTTTTGTGGTCAACCAGTGGCAGGGCTGGGATTTCATCCCAGGCAGTCTGCGACCAGAGCCAGTTCCCTTGGCCACCTCACTACACTGCCTCCCTGGAAGAGTAGAGCAGTAAGACTTGGGTTCAAGACTGAGCTCTGCTGTTCATTTACTCCTGCTTCAGTGTGCTCATCTTTAAAGTGGGGATTAATGATTGCTATCTCTCAGAGTGGTTGTGAGGATTAATTGAAATAATGGTCATGCAAAAGCTTTAAAAATTACAAAGTATTATGCGAATATTCTAATTTTGATGAGGATTACAGAGAAGACCCAGAAGAAAGAGAAGCCAGCATGCTGACTTAGAGTGATGGGCATAGCAGAGGTGACAGAGAACAGTGGGAGGCTCACGAAACCCATGTCCTTGTCCTCCTGGGAACAGAGCAAGATTGCATTTCCCAGCCTCCCTTGGAGTTAATAGGGATTCCTCACTGAGCTCTGGTCAGAGGGGTGTAAGTGATGTTTACTTCTTTCCAGCCTGCCCCTAAATCCTCCCACATGCTCCTCCTTGCTCTACCTTCTTCCATCTTCTGCGGGCCAGATGCAGAAGTTCTATGTAGTAACCCCAAGACTCAGCTAGAAGGCAGCTCCCTAGGCCGCCTCCCCAACAGCCAGTTGAGCTTTACATGAGCAAGAAATACAATTGTCTTCTGTGATGCCACTGAGAGTGGGGTTATTTGTGAGCATACCTAATCGAGCAGATGACAGTATATACCTGGTTTTATTTTATTTTATTTTATTTTACTTTTTTTCCCAGACCAAATAGCAATCACATTCTAGAATTCAAGAGTACATTAGTTGGGTAGAGAATCCTTTTTTAAAATAAGCTGACCAAAGATGAAATTCTTGCTCCATACTGTTTTAACTAAAAAACAAGCCAACAAATAATTTGCTGTCCCTTTAACTTCACTTTCTAACACAATGAAAAACAGGATTTAAAAAATAATAATTCTTTGAAAGTTTGGGGATACATGCTCTGGTATTAATCCTATTCCCAAATCTCATTATCCTATGGAGAATCCCTGATACAATTTACAGGGTCTTGAGCTCTATTTGAAAAACAAAAAGTGCAATCATCTCTTTATGATGGAGGTTTTTCCTGGGGGGTGTGTGTGATTTGTGGAATGTGGTTTAAGTTAAGCTTTCGCAGCAGGGGTACTTCATATGAACAGGGATTACTCTCTCGGCTAAACCCTTTAGAAGGTCACTGTGATCAGCAGCAAAGGGCAGCATATCTATTTTAGACACCAGGCTCAAACTTGGAATTGAAGAAAACCACAAAATGAAACCTGCCCCATGAAAACAAGGGCACCTTGGTTTTGGGAGGCAGGAAAAACTGCGGGTCAGGAATCTCAGCTATCAAAATCACTGCAGCAACCTCTAAACAACCGGAAGGGGTTTGTCATAGTGTGAAATTTAAAGAGCGGAAATATGGCGGGAGCCCACTGAATCTCTGCAGCATTATGGTGGCTTACTTTATATTTCCGATTAAGAAGAGTTTCTGGGTTTAGCATGCAGGAACTGGGTTCTTTTTCTTGCTGCAGAATTTTTTTGGCAAATCCAGATGGTAGAACTTTATGAGAATCACATTCCTTTCTGGGGTCTGAGAGATCTAGGAAATCTACTTTATTAGGCAGTTCGTTATTTCCTAATTGCAATCACTCAAATCACTTGTCCTCCCTAGATTTATAAACACATAGACACTGTATTACCTGAGACAAACAGTGACATCTTCTTCCCAAGCTCTCAGCAGTCCTAAGTTCTGGGAGGAGGACCAAGAAGATCTGTTGTTTGCACATCTCTTTAATCAAGTCTGCTGGTCCTGGGCCTGTTTCCCTTCAAGTCACATCAGTGAGGCATCCCTTCCCCGCTTACTCTGTGAGGATAGCCACACTAGCTTATCAACTAGGCTTCTTCTTTACAACAGTAAATGTAATGCAAGCTAGTTTAAGTAAAAATGGGAGATTATTGACTCATCTGGATGAAAACTTGAGCTCTATATCCAGTTTCAAGTACAGTTTGATTCAGGGCTCAAATAATGGCACCAGGATCCAATCTGTCTTCCCACTTTTCTTTGATATCATTTATGTTTCCTTTTCTCTCTCTCTCTCTGTCTTTCCTCAATTTTAGCTCAAGTGCCCAGCTGGTTAAAAGATGGCTGTAGTCCTAGGTCTTCCAATGTCTGAAGTTCAGGTTCATCAAGGAGCACCTGCTTCTCTTCTGGCATTTCCACAAAAGGTCTCCTTGCATTTCACCAGCTCTGCTTAGAACCCATGTTGCTACCTCAGACTAATCACTGTGGTGAGGAGTTTGAATGAGCCACTTGGCTGAAGTCACATGCTTCTTCATCCCTGTGCTTCATGGGGTGATATCTTGGGAGCAGCGGGAGAGCTGGTGTGCATCTGAACCGCATGACCTAAGAATAGGTGAGCGTGGATTTCCAAAAGAAAATGAAAACAGGACCTGTTATGGATACTGGATGACACTAAATCAACAAATGCCCATTGCCATTCCTGCCTAAACCTGTGCTCTACATTAAGACAACAGAAGTCTTTCATCCCCTAAATATTAAAGGGAGACCTCAATTTTCCCAACAGTTTTACTCAGAGTTGCTTGAGAAATTTTATCTAGAGTGTGAATCCAAGTGCCCTGGGGAAATAAAGTTTCAGATAAGAAAGATGTTTCTGGAAATATGGATATGCTGTCAGCCTTGTCAACTTAAAATAATCAAAATGGTCAGCATCAAATTTAAAGAGAGTTTATTCAAGTGCAAAGTGTGAGGATGGACCACCCAGAAACACCAACTCCAAAGGAATGGAGTAAGTGTTCACAAATAGGAAAGTTAAGGTTTCATGTATTTATACTGGCAGAGACAGAGGGGTTTTTAGCAGGATTACAACATTATTCAGACAAGGTTGGTGCATAGTTACAGCAATTTGATTGCTTATAGGCAGTTTTTCTCTTTAGAAAGAGTACATTTAACTATTTCACTTTGTTTTAAACAGAGGATGTAATAGTCATGAGTTTTCTATCATCTGGTCAGTTAATCTATAATCTGAGAACAGATGTTGTAACCATATTTGACTCAGATCACAGTCACATCTTTCTCAAGACTTAAAGCGTTTTGGGGGTTCCAATGGCTGTTACATTACATTTATCTTCACAGCCTTGAACAAGAAAGGGTAGAAAGAAGAGGTGTTGACTCCAGCAGCTGTAATATCAGCATTTGTCCCTGGGCACTGTGCTCAGCACATCCATGTGTTTCTATGTCCAACAGAGAAAATGACATTAGAAATGAGAATGTGAGATCACTAGCTCCTCCATGGATGGGCCAGGGACGTCTAGTCCAGACCTCACTGGGGGTCAGGGATCCTTGCTGACTCATTGTCCACTCACCAACCTGCCACTCTGCTCCTGGGTGGCCATTGTCTTCACTCTTTTTGAGTTTATAATGACCTTGTGTTTCCTAAGATTTAGAAGCCTAAATGCACCACTTGTCATCTTTTGCTTACAGTTAGAATGAGTGGGTAAGTTTTTCCTAAAATTGGTCTTGCTGCCTTTAAATTTCATTCCCATGAGAATGTAAGCTCCATGAAAACACAGAGTTTTCCTATTTTCTTCCCTGTTCTATCCTTGGTATGTAGAAAAGAGAGGGCCTCACATAAAATAGGCAGCCTCCCCAAATCCTCCACCTTCTCCAATCTTTTTGGGTTTGAACCTGGAGGTCTGTCACTGGGAGGGACTCTGGGAGGACTGTAGAGATGACAGTCACAGAGAAGGAGACAAGGCACCTACCAGCAGGACCCTGGCATGTAATGAAATCTGGAGGAGCCCTTTTGAGCAAGTGAACTCGTACTGTCCTGGCATGTACCCACACCTCTCTAACAGTGGTTTCAAAGATGTGGAGTCCCTACCGAGTGAAGGTGGATTAGAGCCTCAATGACAGACATAGAGTGTGGCCCTTTTCTGGACCTTTCAGTGATGACTTCTTTAAGTGCTCTAGAAAAACACTAGGTTAATACGGTCCAAGAAACTGAAGAACAGCCTTGCTTCCAATAGAGAAAGTTCAGTTGAGTGTTTCTCCATGTCATATGGCCACTAGATATTCTCACTCAGGCAATCACTTATAGGCACCCACCCCTCTCTGACATCATTGGGAAGATTTGCAGTTAATTCTGGCAGGTTGAAATCACACACTTCCCTCAGTCCACCACCCCACTCCCACCATCAGTGTATAGTAAAGGAACAACCAAAGGCAAAATCACAGGAGGACACCAACTAAATAGTTAATGCCCTCTTTCCTAATTCCTTTCTCCACTAGGTTCTGAAAAAACATGAAAACAGAAAAGAGGCTTTACAGCCATCTCTATCCCAGGCAGAAATTTGAGTATTTCTCTCTGGCAAAACCTATCAGTCCAGAAGAAAAGAATTAGTGGTATCGAGCCCTATCATGCAAAAAATTAGTGATCTCTAGTTCGATATCATACCAGAGAAGCCCACGAGTCAACAGCCCTATGCTCTCCTTTTCCATTATTCCTCATTTTGTTCCCAAACTAATTTATGAGGGCTTATAAAGATACAATAGGCCAGGTGTGGTGGCTCGCACCTGTAATCCCAGTACTTTGGGAGGCCGAGGTGGGCAGATCACCTGAGGTCAGGGGTTCAAGACCAGCCTGGCCAACATGGTGAAACACCGTCTGTACTAAAAATACAAAAAATTAGCTGGGTGTGGTGGTACGTGCCTGTAATCCCAGTTACTCAGGAGGCTGAGGCAGGAGAATCGCTTCAACTTGGGAGGCGGAGATTGCAGTGAGTCGAGATTGCACCATTGCACTTTTTGCCTGGGCAAAAAGAGCCAAACTCCGTCTCAAAAAAATAAAAAAAAAAAAAAGATACAGTAGAGACGTAAAATGGTGTCAGCAAACAGGCTGACAAAATGTAAACAAAATGTAAACTCACACTTACTAAGAGGGATATACATTTGGCTCGCTCTTTCAATGGACAATTCTAAAATGGAATGGGGCAGTTAGTCTTCGCTCTTACTATGCCCATCTGCCCTAGTGATGGTTGCCATGGAATCTTCATCAGGACTCCGCTTCTGTAGATTTAGTGTCTGGCCTTGGGGGTGCCTCAACAAAATTCCAGTAAGCTCTGCTTCTATTTTAACTGATGTTGCTCTGATGTGTCTGTTACTATTAGCATACACATTTCCGTTTCCATTACAGCTGATGAAGATACCTCTTGGGTAAATTCTGTCATGGGTTTTGACTTCTAACCCAACAATCCATTAGATCCCTAAAGAAGATTAAAGAGATGATGGAGATTAATTTTAAAAAGAAAAAAAATTTCATTGTAAGGGTTGACTTCTAAAGCTTTCCTGCTCCAGGGGGAGTATTGCTTAGATGTCTGTTTTGCCACAGAAGTTCCCATGAAGGAGCAAGGGTGATTTGCACTCTCTAGGCGTCATGTTTTCGAACTTCAGAGTGCTCTCACTGAAGCAATGATGTGATTCAACTCAACTCAGGGCACACCCTGTGCACTATGCATTGACTATGTGGAAGCATAAAGCACATATATTTTCTTCTGAAAGCCCAAGAAGACTCCTGTCTGATGTTTCTCAAATATCTAAACAGTACCATATGTACAAGAGCACATCTTGTCTTGCTGCAAAATGGCCCAGCAAAACAGAACTTTATCTCTTTATTAAAAATGGATAGGACAAAGAATTGTGTACACAAATAAGGTATTTTTAGTTCAAATACTCTACTGTACACACTCAGAACATATATTTAGTACCTATCATGTAGCAGGCATTGTGCTAGGTGTTGGTGATACAATAACAAATAAAACCTTTCCCTCCTCAAGGTGTTCCCAGTCTAGTGGGGAAACATACATGTACATAAGCACTTCACAATAACACACATTGGTCAGTTTGTTTTTTCTTTCTTTCTTTCTCTCCCTTTTTCTTTCTTTCTCTCCCTTTTTCTTTCTTTCTTTCTTTCTTCTTTCTTTCTTTTTCTCTCTTTCCTTTCCTTCCCTTCCTTCCTTTCCTTCCTTCCTTCCTTCCTTCCTTCCTTCTTTCCTTCCTTCTTTCCTCTTTCTCTCTTTCTTTTTTCTTTCTTTCTTTTCTTTCTTTCTGTCTGTGTCTCTCTGTCACCCAGGCTGGAGTGCAGTGGTGCAATGATGGCTTACTACAGCCTCCAAGTCCTGGGCTTCCTAACTCAGCCTCCCAAGTACCTGGGATTACAGCCATGCATGATCATGGCCAGCTGTTTTTTGTAATTTTTTTTTGTTGCCCAGGCTTCAAGCAATGCTCCCACCTCAACCTCCCAAAGCACTGGGATTACAGGCGTGAGCCACCATGCCTGGCCAATACTTTCAAATTGGTTTACAATATGCTGTAGAAGTACATGAAGGATCATTGAATTATTTCCACAGGGCTGGAGGCGGGTCAAAGAAGAGTGATGTTATGGAAGACCTAGTGGAGCCATGCTTATTTTTTCATTTATGCAATAAATGAAAAAGAAGAGTGAAAGGTAGTTTAATCTGAACATCTATTGAGTGCTAGGCAGTGCATATAAAGAGATGCACAGTTCTTGGTCTTGAGAAGTGTGTTACCCTTTTTGGGTCTGAAATCTATTTGGTTTCCTATAAACACTATTCATTAGGGAAATACATACTTCTCATGTGTTGATAAGTATCCAGATGTTTAACTTAGGGACTTCAAGAGAAAATAATTTGCCCCGTCTGGGAAGGGAGGATGTGACCCCAAATACTCAAGGAGTAATTGATGGAGTAGGGACCCAGGTTTGTTCTGAGTAGCTCAGGAAGGCAGAGATAGGGCTGATGGGTGGAATTCACAAGAAAGCCGGTGGGAGCTCATTTTAATGAAGGCATTTTTTGATATCTAGGATTCCCAAACCTATAACTAACTGTCTTGTGCTTTGTTTCCTTCAAGTAAAGCAATGATGAAAGGATATTCAGGTGTTATGAAGGGTTGGACCAGATTCATTCAACAACAACTCTCTACCATGTGCTCAGCATCTGCTGGGTGCTGGGCATTTATTAACGAGTAAGTCATAGATCCTGCCCTCAAGGCAACAGGCAGGTACACAGGCAAGCACATACGGTATGACATGTGGCAGGAGAATTAATGGGCTAGGGTGGAGTATGGAAGGCTTCACAGAGGAGGTTACTTCTAAGCTGAGAGCCAAAGGAAAAGAATACAGCCTGGCCAAAGTGGTGGCAGGGGAAAAGTGGGAGTGCCCAGAGACCACGTCTAAGTCTAATAGTCCACGCAAAGTAATGGCAAAACGGAGATTACTTTTGCACCAATCTAATACTAACAAAAATCTATATTTCACTTTTTATTCAGAGCAGAACACAAATAAGATCATATTTGTTAGGCATCCTGTAAAAATTGCCATTAGCCTAATCATGTGGCCTAGTAGCTAGAATACCCTTGGAAGATACAGGTGCAGCCACCTCAAGGAAAGAGGTGGCCCACCTGGATGGCACTGCTGGCCCTGACTGCCCTCAGGCATCAGAGGGAGACTTAGAAAATTTTGATGAAGGCAGCTGGGCATGGTGGCTCATGCCTGTAATCCCAGCACTTTGGGAGGCTGAGGCGGGAGGATCACCTGAGGTCAGGAGTTCGAGACCGCTGGCCAACATGGCAAAACCCCATCTCTACTAAAAGTACAAAAATTAGCCGGGTGTGGTGGCGGGCATCTATAATCCCAGCTACTCAGGAGGCTGAGACAGGAGAATTGCTTGAACCCAGGAGGCAGAGGTTGCAGTGAGCCGAGATCGCGCCACTGCACTCCAGCCTGGGTGACAAGAGCGAGACTCCATCTAAAAAAAAAAAAAAGAAAATTTTGATGAAGGCACTCCAAGGTACAGGGCCCTCTATTAGGCACAGGTCTAAGGACAGTGCTGCCCACAACAACCTCCTTGGTTTTATCCATATAGGGGTACGCAATTGACACAGCAAGCCATTGGCACTGTCTGAGATCTTGGCAAATCCTCACATACGGGATCCCACTAATGGTCAGAAGGCTGCCTGAGGGTGGGCTGGGACCACAGTGCAGGGATTCTGGAAGTGAACTCTGAGGCAGAGATTTGCATGCAGGAGATATACTGGGGAGTGGTCTCGATATCGGCAAGTGTGGTGGCTGAGGGCGGTGGTAAGTGAAGCAAGTTTGGGCAGAGAGAGAAGCTGAACCAAGGTGCAGTGTAACAAAGGCCACAGCTGATTCCAAGGGGAGCTCTGGAGCTGGAGGACCTTTCAGATTTATCCCAAATTGAGGCAAAGTGGGTAAACCGTAACCCACCCCTTTACCACACATCATTCCAGACTTGCGTGGGATTGCCTCAGGGAGGGTGTATGACCTTGGCTGAGACCATTCTCTTCAGCCAAGGACAGTTTCTGGTGAGAGACTCAGCTGAGAGCTGTCAACAGCCAACATTCCCAGGCACTATGGGAAGGAGTGCTTCCTCCTGGGGTGGGGGATGGAGGAGGTGGTTTAATCATCACAGGCAAACTGTGAAATGGGGATTCTTTGTCATGAATGATGAGCCATGACTATTAGGATAGTTCACAGTCAAACCCGTGGATGATACATCTAAGAAACCCCAAGTTTGTCTTGTTGAATTAAATAGTAAGAATTTGATGCCTTGGAGGAGTGCGTGTGGGTGCTTGTGTGTGTGTGTGTATGTGTGTGTGTGTATGTGTGTGTGTGTATTAGTCAGGGTTCTCCAGGGAAACAGAACCAATGGAATGTGTGTGGGTGCCTGTGTGTGTGTGTAAAGAGAGAGAGGAGAGAGATTAAGGCATTGTCTCAAGCAATGGTGAAGATTGGCAGGTTGAGAATCTGCAGAGTGGGCGGGCAGGCTGGAGACCTAGGGAAGAGTCACAGTCCAGAGGCCATGTGCTGGCAGAATTCCTGCTTGTTCTTGGGGAGGTCAGACTTTGTTCTGTTAATGCCTCCAATGATTGGATGAGGCCCACCCACACCCACACTAGGAAGCATAATCTGCTTGATATGGTTTGGCTCTGTGGCCCCACTCAAATCTTATCTCAAATTGTAATCCCCACATGTTGAGGGAGGGAGATGATTGGATCATGGAGGCAGTTTCCCCCATGCAGTTCTCATGATAGTGGCTGAGTTCTCATGTGATCTGATAATTTTATAAGGGCTTTTCCCCCTTTGCTCACTCTCTCTCCTGTCACCTTGTAAATAAGGTGCTTGCTTGCCCTTCGCCTTCTGCCATTATCGTAAGTTTCCTGAGGCCACCCCAGCCATGTGGAACTGTGAGTCAATTAAACCTCTTTCCTTTAATATAATGTGAATTCCTGGGTAATTTATATTATCCAGTCTCTGGTAGTATCTTTATATTAGGTTGGTGCAAAAGTAATCGCGTTTTTTGCCATTAAAATTAATAATTAAAGGTAATTATTTTTTATGCTAACCTAATAGCAGTGTGAAAATAGACTGATACACTGCTTTACTCAAAGTCTGTTGATTCAAATGTTAATATCATCTGAAAAGTACCTTCACAGATACATCTAGAATAATGTTTGACCAAATATCTGGGTACCATGGCCTAGCCAAGTTGATACATAAAATTAACCATCAATAATTATATTAGAGAGGGGTGGGGGGAGTTGGGTTGGGGGAGAATAGGAGGAAGCAGTTTCATTGTCACTCTTCTTTCTCCTATTTTGTGACCAAACATGTTACTGTCACATGTACCATGCCCCTGCTGGGACTGGGCAACTGGTTCCAGGGGCATGGAGTTCTCAGTAAGAGTAGAGTATGGCTCCATCAGGCCTCTGCACAGTGCCAAGCAACTTAGGCAATTGAGTGGACACTTATTTGCCTGTCTTTTTCAGGTCCCATTGTCACTGTTCCTGGAGGTCTCCTCAGTTTATCCAGGGTTACACCTGGCTGGGGCAACTCAGTGATGAAGAGAAGCCCAAAGAGTGATTTAAGCATCTCAGATATAATCTTCCACCTCCCTTCCCCTTCCTCAACTAATGACCTATACACAAACCCCTTTCAAAATCCATACGCATAGCATGTTCGTATTTTCCTTTTTTATCCTGTGGAAGCTTCAAATCTCCTGGTTGAACACTTATTTGGGACAAAAGCAAGACCTAGTAGTACATTCATTTTTCAACAAAAAGGTAACTTTTCTTAGTAGAATAATCCAGTTTACTTTTATGTTTCACCTATCTTCCAGTTTAATCACACTCTCCATATCCTATGAACACACAGAAGCTTCCAGGTAAACATGTGCATTTCTTATCCACAGAAAAATGCTTAGAGACCTTTTCAGCTAGAGCAATTGTGTATGTGGTTTAATTATTATTTTACAATATCTCAGAGCCATTTCTTGTTTGAATACTTTCTATTTATCAAGTCCAGCCTGGACTGGAGAAGAGAAAATAGTTCAGTGAAAAATTAGTAGCATTTCCCCTCTTGCATTGGGAAAAAGTGTACTGTTTGTGTGAGAATCAGTGTTGGGGGATTGTCTGCCACTGTCACTTATCTTTGTGTTATTAAATTCCTTTGTTCCCTCTTAATGCATTGCAAAGCTTTTTTAATCTAAAGAAATTGATTTCTGCCTCTCCTATTCTATTTCTCTGATTACATAAAGCATTTGAATTTAAAGGAATTCCAGGGAGGGCATTTTTAATGTTTCTGTAGATTATATTGTTATAGATTGAATGTGTCTCCCCAAATTCGTACATTGAAATCCTAACTGCCAAGGTGATGGTATGAGGAAGCGAGGTCTTTGGGCATTGATTAGATCACAAGGGCAGAAGAATCCTCTTGGGTGGGATTAGCACCCTCATAAAAGACCCAGACAGAGACCACTCACTCCTTCCACCACGTGAGAACACAGAAACAGGGCCTCACTAAGCACCAAATCTGCTGATGCCTTGATCTTGGACTTCCCAGTCTCCAGAACTGTGAGAAATAAATGTCTGTTGCCTATAAGCCACCCATTTAATGATACTTTGTTACAGCAACCCCAATGGACTAAGACATACATAATAACAAAGTAAGCTCTTCAAACTCTGCTTCCCATTTCTGTTTTGAAACTAAGGTAGATTTTTTTTGAAAAGTCTAGTCTAGGCTGGGCGCGGTGGTTCATGCCTGTAATCCCAGCACTTAGGGAGGCCGAGGCGGGTGGATAACGAGGTCAAGAGATAGAGACCATCCTGGCCAACATTGTGAAAACCTGTCTTTACTAAAAATACAAAAATTAGCTGGGTGTAGTGGTACATGCCTGTAGTCCCAGCTACTTGGGAGGTTGAGGCAGGAGAATCTCTTGAACTTGGGAGGCGGAGGTTGCAGTGAGCCGAGATCGTGCCTCTGCACTCCAGCCTGGTGACAGAGTGAGACTCTGTCTCAAAAACAAAAAAAAAAAAAAAAAGAAAAGTCTAGTCTTTCTTCTGCCTCTGACCTGGTCCCATCCAACCTCTCTCCACATGACAGCAGAGTTTCCTAATACATCCTATTATTCTTATTGAATTAAATGGTAATTGTGTGATGTGTGTGTGTTTGTGTGTGTGTGTGTGTGTAGGGGGTGCCTGTTGCAAAAGTATCACCACCAGGGAATAACTATCGCTACCTTCTCCCTTCCTTTCCTCTCCTCTGCCTCCCATTATGCTACTGGCCACATCTCAAGTGTGCTGCTTGCAGCCTTTCCATACTTTTCCATGGTTGTGCATTGCATAATTGGATGTTTCCTACCTTGGCATTCTGAAGGCAGGATTATGTCCCAACTGCTTTGATGAGCCTCGCTGTGGCAGACCCTGCTGGTTGTCTTCCCCCTAATTTTTCCAATCCCCCTTTCCCTCGTCTGTTTTCCACTATAGAAGCTGAAAAGGCCAGATACTCACTTTCCCAGCACCCTCCCTGTTTCATCTACCCTCTGCTAGGATGGCTGTGTGATTTGCTCCTGGTTGATTTGATATAAGGGGAAGTTGGCTGGTGGGAACTTCAGATAAATGTTTTTCTCTCTGATAAAAGTTGAGAGCACACAAGAGGAAACTTTGGTGTTCTTCTTCTTCCTGCCTTTGGATGTGGCATGAGAAGCTTGAGAGGGTGTGATGCGTGGAGCTATTACAGCCATCTTGTGACCATGAGGCATTCAGATAAAAAGCCAACATTCTGAGGTTGGTGAAGGAGAAAGATAGCAAGAGGCTAGCTGGAAACAGCAACATATTCCAGGGACTGCTCCCCTCTGATTTTCTCATTAAATAGACAACTTGTCCTTAGCATTTGAACCACTTTTTTGGGAGTGCAGCTGTTTTCAGTCAAAAGCAATCTTAACAGATGCACAAGCCAGGTGCCTGGTACAATGGGGTTAAATATATATATTTATTGGATAAATGAATAAGAGAATGAATAAATGAAACTCCTACCTTTACTACATCTGCCTACACTCCAGCCATCCCTGAGTGTTAACAGGACCTCATCTGGAAGACTTAAAGGCTGGGCTGGAATCATTTGAGAGGACATTCACTCACTTGGCTGATGCTGGGAAGGGCCAAACCTCCGGAGTATGGAACAGCTGGGGCTCCTTGGGCATCTCTCTCTGTATTTCTGTTGTTTTCCCACATGGTCTTTTTAGCATTACAACTTCAAAGTAGCTAGACTTTTTACAGGGTGGCTGAGGGCTACAAAGGTGTGCACTTCACGTGGCAGAGAGAGAGAGAGAGACAGCAAGCTGGGAGGAATGTGTGTCTTTTATATGACCTAGCCTCAGAAGTCACATAGCATCACTTCCGTTCTACTGTATAGGTCTGAGCAGTCATGAGGCTTTCTAGGTGGAAAAGGAGAAGAAATGGATTCCCATTCTTGATGGAGAGGGAAGCATCTGGAAAGGCATGTGAAACTGGAAATATTGCCATGGCCATTTTTTTTTGTTTGAAAATCCAGTTTGCTACAGTGCCTCATATGCATCTCTATTCTCATATTGACCATCTTGATGTCATTAGTCTCTTTCATGTCTACCCTACTGGCTGAAGGGTGCAAGTACCTGGAGGTTTTAATCTGTGTTTTATTCACTTTAGTATCTCTGGCACCTTTATGAAGATATGTTTAATAAATGCCTTATTCTAACCACTCTGAACCTCATTTGTGTGTGTGGAGGAGGAAGCCTCAAGGGTGATGAGAATTTTGACTTCAGTTGCACTGTCCTTGCAGACTCTAACATTAGGAGTTTGTAGCTCTTTAGGGGGTAAGAGAACCACAGGTAAAGCTGGAGTTGATACTGACCAAAACTTGCTTTCCTACCTGCCATGCTCCATGGCAGTGCTGTCGTAGAGGAGTTTCTGTAATGATGAAACAAATGTTCTGGCCCTGTGCTGTCCAATGTGTCACGTGTGGCTACTGAGCACTTGAAATGTGACTGGTGTGATTGAGAAACTGAATTTTACACTTTATTTCATTTCAAAGGATTATAAATCATGCTGCTATAAAGACACATGCACACATATGTTTACTGCAGCACTATTCACAATAGCAAAGACTTGGAACCCCAAATGTCCATAAATGATAGACTGGATTAAGAAAATGTGGCACATATACACCATGGAATGCTATGCAGCCATAAAAAAGGATGAGTTCATGTCCTTTGTAGGGACATGGATGAAGCTGGAAACCATCATTCTGAGCAAACTTTTGCAAGGACAGAAAACCAAACACTGCATGTTCTCATTCACAGGTGGGATTTGAACAATGAGAACACTTGGACACAGGGTGGAGGACATCACACATGGGGGCCTGTCATGGGGTTGGAGGAGGAGGGGGTGATAGCATTAGGAGATATACATAATGTAAATGACGAGTTAATGGGTGCAGCACACCAACATGGCACATGTATACATATGTAACAAACCTTCAAGTTGTGCACATGTACCCTACAACTTAAAGTATAAAAAAAATTATTTCCGTTTAATCTTCATTCACATATGTGGCTAGTGCTACCTTGTTAAACAGCTCAGCCCTTGAAATGCAGGTTTGACAATTCTTTCCCTCCTTCGCAAGACCAACCACTATTGGCCTTTCATCCCTCGGCAAAAGAAACAAAGCCACAAAGATTTTTTTGTGTCCCTTCCCGCTCCATGCCTCCCACCAAAACACTCCTTTAAATTCCTGAGACAGCTCTTAATTGCTGGTTTCAGCAACGTTCCCCTTCTATTCACATTCTGTTCTCATTTCACTGTTTTTGTACCCAGTTGGTCTTGACATATAAGGCTTTTTGTTCTCGTTTTGTCTTCTACCTGGAAAAATAGTTCCTGATGTCTATTCTGTATCTCATACACTAATGTCATTATCTGTGTTGAAAGGCAGTAGATATTACTGAAGTCAGTTACCATTTTCATGCACTTTAATGCAACCCTCCCTTAAACATTCCTGTTGTTGATTGTGCTCACTGAGAATCTTTAATCTGTCCTCTCCAGCCCCCTTGCTTAATCCCAGTTGTCATTCTCTGTATGCTTCCTGTTTGGCATGTCCTGTTTTTTATTAAACTGTCAGTGGAATGTTTTTGCTTTTATGTGGCTTTTGGAGAGTAATGAGTTTTGTCTTTTTCATAGTTTGGAAAGGGGGGTGGTGGTAATCTTAACTTTATTGACAAAAGTGTGTATAGCTTTGTAACCTTGTTAGACCAATATGAAAGTAAAAATAAATCTGTTTTCTTCCCTAAACCCAGAGGTACTGCAGTGCAGAGAGTTCAGGAAGCCTGACTGGGGCCCTGGAGCATTTACATTTGAAAGGCAAACTTTATTTTCATAAAAACAAATGGGAAATTAGAATATGCAGTGCACTAGGGATCTAGGTTTTGTAGCAAGGGCATTTAGGCTGCTCTGGAAAGAAGCCACGGATTGCCCGGGGCATTTGTAGGAAATGATATTTGCAGGTCGGAACAATGTGATAGCATCATAGCTGGACTTAACCCAGTGAATGGCAACTATATGCATGGAGGGAGAGAGAGAGAGAGAGAGAGAGAGAGAATAAATGAATGAATGAATTTGTAGAAGACAGAGCATTTGATATGTTTTATTCATTCTTATGCTGCCAGCACTCATCAGTTCATTCACCAACTATTCAATACCAACCAACCAACCAGAAAAGCTGCTCCCAAATTCTTTTCTCACAGAAATGATGAGATAATAAATGTGTACTGTTGAGCTGTATTGTATCTCCTCATAACACTTCTGACCTCAAAGGTATGGAGGTTTTCCATACCAATAACCTATTTTCTGATTCTCTGGACACCAGCTGGGCGTTCAATTCAATTCTTATTATGAGTCAGGCACTGTATCAATGAATAAAATAGATTGAGATTCCTGCCATTGTGGAGCAGAAATTCTGGCATGGAGTTGGGTGGGGGAAGAAAGACAACAAAAGGCAATAGAGAAGTAAATCATAGTATGTAGTAAAACATAACACATGTTATGAAACAAGAAAATGTAGAGCAGAATAAGGGCTTGGGAAGACTGCAATCAAAATTGCAATTTAAAATATGGCAGTCAGGCTACGCTTTCTTGAAATGATGATATTTGAGCAAAAACCCGAAGTGAGCATAGATTAACACCTAGAACAGTGCCTGGCACAAAGTAGGTGCTTGGAAAATATGTGTTAAATGAACAAACAAGCAAACTCTATCCATCCTTCCGCTCAATTCATGTACCCTTCAGGTGAGCCTGAGATGAGCTGTAGGAATCCGCTGCCCCTCAGCGAGATCTCACTCCTTGATGATCTCTCCACAACAAACGTCTCCAGTGTTCAGGATTTTCATACATCTCAACTTCTGTTTGTAAGCCATTTTCATCAGGTGTTCAACTGAGATTCAGTGACATGTTTTAAAGCTACAGGAAAAATTGGCCTTATCGAGTTTACTGAAACATGCATGTATACACAATTATTATCTCCAACTGGTACTTTTTCAAGGCATGTGGAAGCAAATCCTGCAAAATACGTGCCTCTGTACATTAAACTGAATATTGCATGTGTAGGGTCGGGGAGCAGGGGTGGGGGAAATTGGGGAGATTTGTGGAGATGGGTTAGAAAAAGCAAGCTACTTTGGCTTCATGATTTTGCGTGGGGCTAGTCCTGTGGGAAGGTTTCATTAATGAACATTCTCCATGGCACTAAAATTATTTAATTTCAAGGTGATCTTACAGCTCTTGTTTTAAGACTTGAGGCACAATGAAAGTAGATCACTTGTCAGAGGTCTTCCAGAGTGAAAATGCTAAAGCCAGTAAAAAGTTGCATGTCGTCAAGAGCCTAAACTCTCATGTTAGATCCAAATGGACTGAATACAGAGGACTTGGAGTTGATTAAATATTTTGTTTATTTATTTGAAAAGTGTATGTGAGCCCTGTGGGTTGGCAGCCTCCAAGATGGCCCTTGAAGAGCCTCACCTCCTGGTCTTCGTGTTCTTGTTAATTCCCTTCTGTAATCAGTTGGGCTGACTTGGGTAACCAATAGGACACTGTTAAAATGACAGGCTGTGACTTAGGAGGCCAGGAATAAAACACATTACAGCTTTTACTTTGCTCTCTTGGGCACTTGCTGGGAGGGAAGCCGGCTGTCATGGACTGAGCAGCGCCCTGGAGAGGCCCAACCGGTGAAATGAGGCCTCCTGCCTACACCTGTAACCACCAGACAGTCATATGAGTGAGTCACTTTGGACGTAAATCTTCCAGGCCCAGACAAACCTTCAGATGACTGCAGCCCAGGACAACGTCTTGATTACAACCTCTTGGCAAGACTCCAATCCAGAACCAACCAGATAAGCTGCTCCCAAATTCCTTTCTCACAGAAATGATGAGATAATAAATGTTTATTGTTGAGCTGTATCTCCTCACAACACTTCTGACCCAAAAGGTATGGGGGTTTTCCACACCAACAACCTATTTTCTGATTCTCTGGACACCAGCTGAGCGTTCAATTCCAACCAATTCCGACTCTACCTGTGCAGGCCCTACAGGTGAAGGACTCAGTCCCTCCTATTTCAGATGCTGGTCTTCAGTCCCAGGCCTCCTGTGCTTTTGACCAACCAGCCACATATCCGCTAACTCCTCAGGTTTGATAATTTGCTAGAATGGCTCACAGAACTCAGGAACACACATTACCACTTTTACTGGTTTATTCTAATAGCCAAACGAAAGAGATGCATAGGGCAAGGTATAGGGACAGGGAGGGGTACACGGAGCTTCCATTCCTTTTTCTAGCATGCCACCCTCCCAGTACCTGGAAGCTTCCTGAACCCTGTTGTTGGGGGATGTTTATGAAGGCGTGATTAATTAAATCATTAGCTGTTGGTCCTGAAGGTGGAGGTGGGCTAAAAGTTCCAACCCTCTAATCATGCCTTGGTCTTTTGGGTGACCAGCCTCCATCCTGAAGGTATCCAGGGCCCCGCAGCCACCAGTCATCTCCATTAACATATCAGAAACACTCCTATCACTCCGGGGATTCCAAGGGTTTCAGAACTGTTGGTCACTAATTGGGGATAAAGACCAAATATATATTTCCCATTATACTGTATTTATTTTAAGGCATTAACTCTGAAGTAATATTTCACTCAGTAATTGATAACTAATCTAGAGGTAGGTACCTGGAGGAGTCAATGGAAGCCTGAAAGTGTGGATGTGGCTTTGGAATGGGGTGGTAGGCAGGACTTTGGAAAGAGTGTTAGTGAAAAACTAAAGAATACTGGTGAGACTGAAGTCAAGCTCCGTGGACCCTGGGCTGTAGCTACATTTTAAGAAAAAATTTTCCACTGAACCCCAGATGGCCACTCCTTTCTCAATGACTCCTGCAGGACAGTTCTCCAGGTGGCCTTGGACTGACCCAGTTCTCACTACTTTCTTACTTGTAATTCTTAAGAATAACTGTAGAATGTGCTGGGAGTGCAATGTCATGAGATAGTAGGGGACTGGCCAGAACAGCCTGGGCTCTGTTCCAGCCCACCCTAGAAATAGGATGTCCTTCAATGCTTTGGCCCAGAATCTCATTGCCCCTGGGCATAAAGCCCAGGGTAGACTGTATTTCCAGGTCCCTCAGATGCAGTGCAAGAGGGGCATATGCCTCGGAGACTCTATGTTCCCCAAGCAGCTTTGTGAGCCTTGGGAGACCAGCTCAGGATGAAGCCTTGTCTTCTGTTATCCATTGCTGCCTATCTGTAAGTGATAAACCTGCTTCATGTAACTTGCATGTGGGTGTTCTGTCTCACTGTACTCAGGTAAACTGGTAATCAGTGCACAGTGAACCTGCTCCACTCCCACTTGTTTATATGGAAAAAACTTTCTTTGGTAATTTCTAGAAGTGTTCTTAAGATGAATGACCCCTAAGCAATAGGAATGGGATGAAGCCAAAAGTCACCTTCATCCTTCTCTTGTGTATTCATTTATTCAACAAATACATACTAAGCATGTACCATATGCCAGCAACTAGACATATAGTAGTGAACAAAGATGAAGTCTCTGCTCTCATGGAACATACTTTCCAGTGGGAGGAGATAGAGAATAAACAAAAACTCACAGGCAAGATACTTCCACGGGGTGATATAAGTGTTCTGGAGAATTAAAGTCTAGGAGAAGAGTAAGCCTTATAAATAGCCCTTTTGACCCCTGATCTCCCATTTATCTCACATCGTTCCAATTTTGAAACTCCAATAATTCTGCCTATGCTCCTCTTTTCATCCTACAATGTTTTTGTCGACAGGCCATAAATGAGAACTTTGACATTGCAATCTGGGGATGGTACTCTTAAATTTGCTGTGTCTTACACAAGTGGTACACACCCAAATTCAGATTAAAAACTTGGTGCTAAGTCATGAAGTAGATGGATGGGCAGGCAGCAGGCACAAGTCACCAAAATGATTTTGCCTTAGCTTATTGGGTTAAATCCCATGGTTATTCCAAAGTTTTTCATTTAAAGAAATTAAAATGTATTGGTTTCCTCCCTTTTTCTACCTTAACTTGGAAAAAAAGTTAATATACTTTGTGGTTTAGTATATCTTAACTTTTCATTCACACCCCTTCCCCACACTTGAATACCTGTCAGGTATAAGGCACTCATGTTTAGTGTGATTGCAAGATAAAAGGATTCTATGGAGTGAAATAGATACTTTAAAATGTAGCTGTATCTTGAATGGTGTGTACTAAGAAACAGTGGCTATGGTGTCAGTCATGTAGATTAAAAACAACAAAAAAGTGAGAGGGCTCTATTGCATACCAGGCATGCCTTGCACAGCGAATTTAATTCATGCTGGGTGACGGCTACTTCCTGGGATTAGTCTGTGCATGCATGGATGGAGAATTGCTTTTATTCTGCTTGGAACTCTAAGCAGGTAATTTTAATAAATGTAAAAGTCCCGTCCCCTGCATGTTGACCCACTAAATGTTGACAGTCTCCATGATATATTGATAAGTAGACAAACACATATGCAGAACAGTATGTATAGCAAGTTACCATGTATATAAAATGGGAGAAAAAATTTACACATAGCTGTTCCTTCTTTATCAATATTGCTAGGTGCTCAGGATATAGAAGTAAACAAAAGATGAAATCACTACCCTCAGGGAGCTTTTACACTACGGGTATAAAAAAATGGATTTATTTTAGATACTGAGTAGGGTGTGTAATTAGTGAGAACTAAATTGAGGAAATTCATTAAATTGGGCAAATGGGGAAAAGATAGTTTAGATTCAACGAAATGAAAGGTAATGATATAACTTTTATGAGTGTACAGGACTCAAACTAAGTGAATAGAGAAAACAACTCAAGCTCTCTTAACCACCACTAACAGCTAGTAACAGGGAGTTGGGGGTGGGATTCAATGGATTTCTCCCAAAATTCCAGGAGGAATTGAACAGCTAATCCTGAGGAGGGTAGGTGTGGACCCTAGTTGTGACATTCATGAGACACAGCTCTCAACTCCTAGCTTTGTGTCTCTACATTTAAATTTTTCAGAGAGAGAAATCATCACACTATGAATCACACCAAGACTAGCCTGAATGCTCAGGAGCTGGGCTCCCCCATTTCCTCATGCGACAGTAAGACCCGCTTCCTTCCAGTAAGGAAGCAAGGATAAGGCAAGATCTGTTGAGTCGCTTCTTTTAACAGCCTGAATCCTTTCATTTCCTGCCCCCTTTTTATTTTACCCAAAGCAGCCCAGAATTGCCCTCCTATTTGCCCATCCTCTTCCTGGTTCCCTGGCAGAGCCCGAGGTGGTTAAGGGCAGTGCTAGAGGTGGGGGCTCAAGGACTTGCAGACCCCGTGGGTCCTTTTGCTTTTTCCTGATACTCACCCTGCTGCCCCACGCCAATGACCGACACCAGTCCCTTCCAACAGTTACTGTCATGCATAACCAACACCACCAAAGAATTGTGCAGTCCTTGGAAAGTGTGGAGTGGCGAATTAGCCTTTCCTAAATTCTGGGAAGATATTTTTATGTAAGAGAAGTCACATAGTTTAGTGATTACCAGCTCAGGTGCTGAAGCCAAATAGCAGTGGGTTCAAACTCCAGCTCTGCCAATGACTCACTGTGTAATACTGGTGGGTTTTGTGACCTGTATATTTTGGTTTCCTCAGGTGTAAATCTGAGACAGTAATAACAATACATATGGGGTTGCACAGCAGAGTCACTCAAACTAGACAGCCTGTGGGACTCCACCAACTGCCAACTTGGTAACTGCTATGGTTTGGCTGTGTCCTCACCCAAATCTCATCTTGAATCATAGTTCACACAATTCCCACATGTCTTGGGAGGGACCTGGTGGGAGGTAATTGAATCATGGAAGCAGGTCTTTCCTGTGCTGTTCTCATGATAGTGAATGAGTTTCAAAAGATCTGATGGTTTCATAAAGGAGAGTTTCCCTGCACAAGTTTTCTGTCTTGCTGCCGCCATGTAAGAAGTGCCTTTTGCCTTCTGCCATGATTGTGAGGCCTCCCTAGCCACATGGAACTGTGAGTTCGTTAAACCTCTTTTTCATTATAAATTACCCAGTCTCAGGTATGTCTTTATCAGCTGCATGAATACTGACTAATACAGTGACCTTGGCCAGTCATTTACTTTCTCTGTGTCCCAGGTGCCCTCTTCTGCAAATGGGATAAATTATCCAGGAAGATGCCTTGAAGGGCTGTTGGAAAGACAAATGAGTTAATATGTGTGTTATGGGTTGAATTGTGTCCCCCTCAAAACAAACTGGAGTCCTAACCTCCAAGACCTCAGAAGGTGACCTTATTTGAAAACAGGGTCTTCACAGAAGTAATCAACTTAAAATAAAGTTATTAGTGTGTGCCCTAATCCAGCATGACCAGTGCCCTTTTGAAAAGGAGAGATTTGGATACAGACATACAAAGGGAAAATGCCATGTGAAGGCAAAGGCAGAGACTAGGGTGTTGCATCTACAAGCCAAGGAATACCAAAGATTGCCAGCAAACCCCCAGAAGCTGGGAGAGGGGTGTGGAACAGAGTCTCCTTCATAGCTTCAGAAGAAACCAAAACTGCTGACACCTAGATCTTGGATGCCTGGCCTCCAGAACTGTGGAAAAATACAATTTCTGTTGTTGAAGCCACCCAGTCTGTGGTACTTTGTTATGGTGAATCTAGGACTTTAATACAGTATACAAAGCACTTAGGATAGTTTGGAGGGACTATTACTGTTATTATTATTATTGGACAGAATCTCTCTATGTTGCCCAGGCTGGATTGCAATGGCACAATCTCAGTTCACTGCAACCTCTGCCTCCTGGGTTCAAGCGACTGTCCTGCCTCAGCCTCCTGAATAGCTGGGACTACATGTGTGAGCCACCATAACTGGTTAATTTATTTTTATTTATTATTATTATTATTATTATTTTTTGAGATGGAGTTTTGCTCTTGTTGCCCAGGCTGGAGTGCAGTGGTGTGATCTCAACTCACTGCAACTTCTGCCTCCCAGGTTCAAGCAATTCTTGTGCCTCAACCTCCCGAGTAGCTGGGATTACAGGCGCTTGCCACAAAGCCCAGCTAATTTTGTATTTTTAGTAGAGACAGGGTTTCGCCATGTTGGCCAGGCTGGTCTTGAACTCTTGACCTCAAGTGATCCGCCCACCTCAGGCTCCTAAAGTGCTGGGATTACAGGCGTGAGCCACCACAACCGGCTATGGAAGGACTATTGCAGAGCTTTAAATGAGTTACTATAGGGACCCGGCAGTAAGTGATCAATGACTGTCAATCACTATTTTTGGAACAAAGGACTCAGTGGTTCAGGATGACAGTATCCTTATCACAGATACTTCCATAGAAGGAGGAATCCATCAACAAAGGCAAAACTTGGTTTCTTTTTTAGGGTGGTTGCTTATTTCACTTGAACGTATGAGGCAAGGTCAAGGTCTGCCTGCCGCTCTGCTCAGTGTTTAGTGAGAAACCCTTGACTTCAGATTGTGGGGCAGCCAGGAAGACAGCAGGCTGGGGTAGGAGATTAGGGTGTGAACAGACCTTGTCCCTGCAACTCTGTGCCAGGCTACACTACCAGAACTCAGAACGCAGAATTTCAAAGCTGCTGAGGAGAACAGGCTGTGAAACACCCACTACCCCAAAATGACGGGAGCCCTCATTTTTAGGAGCGTGGAGGCATGGATGGGTGCACCCACTCCTTGCTGGTGCCCAGTTGGGCTCAACTTTGTCCTTCCTCTTGATGTTGTGCTTGAAACTGCCATCCTCTCCTGAGCATGCAAAACGACTCAAAATCCTGAGTGCTGTTTTTCTTTTTTGGCTGTTGTTTTCAAGAAAGAGCAATCTAGCTGATGCTCTCTATTTTATCCTCAGTTAACACACTGTGATTACAGCCTGACTCCCCCACCACGTCCTGTAAAAACGAAGGGTGGGTATGTGAAAATTGCCTCTGGTGTTTTTAGCACTAAGGAAAAAACTATTCATTTGTTCTCCGCAGGCATGCTGATATCTTATAAAATCCTCCTGGGCCACAGATTGTGAGGTCACTCTAGGCGAGAACAGGACAGCCTCTTCCATCAAACTCCCTTTGGCATTCACTTGACTGGTCCACTTCAGTTCATTGTTTAAGAATAATAATGATGCAATAATCATGCATCCTTCTGCAGCTTATCTGAGGAGAGGAGATGGGGTGAAAAGTATATATTTTTTTCAAACAGGAAGCTCTTTTTGGTAAAATATATCAGCCCCTTATATTCTGTTGGTATAAGACATCTCCCCAGAATGCCCTGGGTGAGCTCAAATGTCTGTGCAGCTTGTCCTGAGGGCTCCACAAGGTTCTGTACTAACCTGTTTTTCAATTCTGCACCATCCAACACAGTAGCCACTGGCTGCATGTGGCTACTAAGCACTTGAGACATGGCTTGTCCAAATTGAGATGTGCTGTAACTGTACAATACTCACCAGATCTCAAAGATTTAGTGCGGAAAAAGAATGCAAAAGATCTTATTCACAGGTGTCTTTACTGACTACATGGTGAAATAATAGTATATTTGATATGTAGGTTAAATATTACTGAAGTATTACTTAACCTATTTTTAAAATTTCACCTTTTCTCTTTACCTTTTTATAAAATAATTGTTTCCCATTAAAAGTTTACTCCAGCTTTCCAGAAATTGATAAGCAACCTTTCCTTCAGATCTTTTATCTCTCCTTGATAGCTTTTTATGCTTGGTTCCAATGACTTCGCAATCTGGTACCAAATGTTAGAATATGTATTTGAGTCTCTGCCTTGGTCGATCTATTCATCTTTAAAACAGAGGGCTGGATGTGACAGGACTCCAGAGGCTCCTCCTGGCTCTAGCATTTTATGATTCTGTTTTAAAATTTGAGACCTGAAAAGGAGAAAACTCTAGATTAATTTCTGAAAGTCTTGACATTTGAGGGGTGATAAGGTCTTCCAAAGATAAAATCTTTTTAATGGATCCTCTTCCTGCTGAGCTGGAAGCCTGGAATCAGTCCGGCGAGTCGTAGGGCAAGGAGGGGCAATGCTGCCTCCTACTGGGCTAAAGGGGAGCAGCAGGTCTAGAGGGGAAGTGTCCCCGTGCAGCCACTAAGTGCTGGCCAAATCTGAGACAGTGAGGGCAATAACGGCTCTGGCAGCAGATGCAAAGTGTTAGTGTGGGGGACCCCAGCAACTCCTTTAGTGGGCTTGCTCGGTCTGCCCCACATCTCTTGCCAAAAGTTCAACATTTGATTCAAATAGGAGCTGACTGTCCCCTTCTGGTCATAGCAATTGCTCTGAGTGTCTGTCATCTGGGCAGGTGAAGCTGCGAGGATGTGAACACAGGATCTGTGCTCTCAGGATTCAGCCTCAAGGAGACAGCAGGCCTGTGAGAAGGTGCCCGACAAGCCAGGAGGAGGAGACTCAGGAGGAGGGGCTGGGTGTGTTGGAACAGGCCTGTGGTCCAAGCTGCTCTTGGGGGAGGCTGAGGTGGGAGGATCGCTTGAGTCTAGGACTTGGAGGTTGTAGTGAGCTGTGATTGCACCATTGCACTCCGGCCTGGAGACCCTGTCTCAAAGACAGAGAGGGAGAGAGAGAGAGAGGGAAAGAGAGAGAGAGAGAGAGAGAGAGAAGACAGACAGAGAGGAGAGAGAGGGGAGTGTTTGTTAGCTTAGGCTAGTCCAAATTGAGTTTTTTCCCCGTTTGACCAAGAGTCCTGACCAGTACACTCTATAAAGCATTCGTTGTTGTTGTTGTTGTTGTTTTAAGATGGGGTTCTTCTAGAGTCGCCCAGGCTGGGGTGCAGTGGTGCGATCATAGCTCACAGTAGTCTCAACCTTTGAGGCTCAAGTGATCATCTGCCTCAGCCTCCTGAGTAGCTGAGAGTACAGGCATGCACCACCACACATGGCTAATTTTTGTATTTTTTTGTAGAAACGGGGTCCCACTATGTTGCCTAGGCTGATCTTGAACTCCTGGGCTCAAGCAAACCTTCTGCCTCAGCCTTGAACAGTACTGGGATTACAAGGATGAGCCACCACTCCAGGCCTATAACACATTCTTTAGAGGAAGATGAGATGACTTTCTGAATAAACATAACAATAGATTAGGAATGTCCATAGAAGAGACGTGTACCCTTTTCTCTTGATATGCAGTATATTTAAGAGATAGGGAAACTGCTGGACACAGGAAGCCACAGACCAGTGCCAGACATATGTGAAGAAGCCCAAATGAGTTTGCTCACTCCTATTACTCCCATTCCCAGACTTCCCTACCTTATCACCCCCCTGTTCTCCCAAACTTATCAAGGTGATTCTGTCCTCTGCGTTTGGCCTCTCATCTCATCCTCCCAGCATACAACACACTAGACAAACACATACATCCACACTGTACAAATAACACACCCCACTGCTTGGTAGCAAGGAATACACTTACCTGTGTTACTTCGAGTAAAAGTAGGGGACAGTTTGCTAGCATATTTGTGGGACTAAGGAAAACAGGAATCTCAAGCTTGTTGCCAGGCCTCCTGGGAATCGAGGGAAAGCCACATAACAGCCAAAGAAAAGTAAGACCCACAGAAAAGCAGAGCATCAGAGAGCCCGGAATAAATCATCCCATGCAGAAGGTCATTCAGTGTCCAGTTAAATGTCCTGGACACTGATAATCTTGTTGCTGGCCCTCTCTCCTGTCTCCCTGCTTATACCAGAAGCTGGAATTTGTTGATCTTCAAGAGGTATAGCATTATGGGGCCTACCTCCTTTTTGCCTTTATCTTGAACCTGCTCTAAACATCTCCCTCGTGCTCTATTTAACGTATATTTGGACTTCTGCCTCCTCACAACTTCTGCTTACTCTAATTTAATAATTTCTGCTTTCTCTTGACCTTTCATTATTCTTTTGAATCTTGCCTGCCTTTTCTCTGTTTTTTTTTCTTTCTCTCTTGCTAACGAAGATGGATTCTCTCCCTCTATCTCTTCTTCGTATTCCTGAGAATTTCCCCATATTTTCATTTTATATCATATTTTTATTTCATCTTCATTTTCTATTCCAGAGAAAGATAATTTGATGCCTTTATCATCATTATTTGTGTATAACAGAGATTTCTTACCAGGCTATCTCACAGGCTATTGGGCAATTCTAAATTGGCTGCCTTTGGGTTGGGTGTCCACCTCTGGTTCAGTTAGTTATAGCCTGGGGTGGGATCACATGGTGCAGGGCATGGCTGTTTACGCTTATGGAGCAGAAGCTTGGTGAAGTGCTTTGAGTATAACCCCTTGTGAGGGGTCAATGAGGGTTGTAGATTTCAAGGCTTTTTCTGTCCCACATACATACTACCTCCAACTTCCACCTGCAATGCCATTCTCTTGTCCATTGCTCATCTTCTTGCTCATGTGGTCCAAGATTGCATTTTGTAGGTTGCTGCTTGCCTTACTTGATAGTCTTGCTTTTCTCTTTAACGGAGAGTGAAAGATGAGTTTGGGAAGAGCTGGTATGATTTTGCTTCTTTAATCAAAAAAGACCTTGAGAAACAAGGAAATGTTTTCTGGTGATGTATAACAACACACACCTCTCTTAATGGCCTCAGTGGTAAATTCAATATACCGTGACTCCTCCCTTGAGAATAATGTTTTGGGGAATGAGAAGTGGGGTGAGGTGGAAGGAATTTGGAATGTAACCTCAGGCATCTGTCCAAATACTATCCTTTTCTAGTCACTACTGCCGGTTCTCCAACTGTCCAGGCCTCACACCCCCGGAGAGCACCAGCTCTGGGGCCATAAGTGTCCTTTAGGATTATTATTCAGCCCTTTAGGTCAAACCTAAGATCTTTTTCCCACCTATGCAGTCTCAATCTTCTATTCTCTTTAAATAGCTGCCAGTGATTGTGCTATTCGGAGGTTTCTTCTCAGAATGTAATTGCTCTCTGCATACTTAAATGCCCTGGTTTCTATTGTCTCTGAATGAAATAACTTCAGATAATTCTGAGTCTGGTGATCAGACTGATGAAATCTGAGGAGAACTGAAATTGGGAAAAAATATCTTATATTTCCTCTCCTGGTGGCATCCTCATGTTTCAGAAATGTAGACGACTAAACTCTTCTGCAGAGTTCCAGAGTCTGTCTCCTGCATGTCAATGATTACTCTTAGTCTGTGTAAACACCAGGCTCTGATTTCTAGTAAAATCTAGAGTTTCCACAGACATAAATTCTTATTGTGTACCAGGCACTGCTATGGGAATGATAGGTTCATGATGATTGAGACAGATGTATTTGTTAAGGTAATCCTAGAACTTGTAACAAACAAACTAAAGAATGTGTAATGGCTCAGATGTGATAGAAGTTTGTTTTTCCTCACATAAAGTTCACAACGGGCATTGCTGATGAGTGGATGCCTCACCCAAGTAATATGTGAGGACCCAGATTTCTTTCGCCTGTGGCTCTCATGTCTTCAGCATGTGGCTTCCAAAGTCCCTGTAGAGCACAGAGGGCTGCCTGTGGCGGGACTTTATCAGCAAGACCAGGAAGGGTGCACATCACTTCCACGCCAATGGCATTGGCTAATGCATGTCACGTGGCCTAACTGCAAAGGAAGCTGGGAGACAAGGTTAGGTGTGTGCCCAGGCAGAAGGGGAAATGGGTTTGATGCATACGTGGCAGTTTCTGTGAAAGTAAACAAGATGCTACTTTTCCCAGAAGCATTCATCTGTGATTTTGAGGAGTGGAGGATACTTCAGAGTAAGACAGCCTGAGACTGGCCCATTAGGAGGACTCAGTGAGCCAACAGACATCCTGGCTTTTAATCTTATTTGCCAAGATGGTTACCAAGCAAACAGCAACTAATGATTTGGCTTCCACAGATTGCCTAAAGAGAAATAACACATTGCCTAAGAGCAGCAGAACTCTAGTTCAGCCTTCAGGAAGCACATTGGGGATGGGGACCAGGTGTCCACAACTTTAGCTCATCTCCTGGCCCAGATGATAACCATGGCTGATATATATATATACACACACACATATATAATTTGTATACATATAATTTACATATATAATTTATTATATATAATTATATATAAAATATATAATTATATATGTGTATATATACATATATACACATATGTTTACACATATATACACACACACGTGTGTGTGTGTGTGTGTATATATATATATATAAATTCCAACTTATATTTTAAGTTCAGGGATACATGTGCAGGATGTGCAGGTTTGTTACATAGGTAAACGTGTGCCATGGTGATTTGCTGCACAGATCATACCATCACCTAGGTATTAAGCCCAGTATCCATTAGCTATTCTTCCTTATCCTCTCCCTCCTCTCACTCCTACCCTCCAACAGGCCCCAATGTGTGTTGTTCCCCTCATGTGTCCACGTATTCTCATCATTTAGCTCCCACTTACAAGTGAAAACATGTGGTATTTGGTTTTCTGTTACTACATGAGTTTGTTGAGGATAATGGCCTCCAGCTCCATCCATTTTCCTGCAAAGGACATGATCTGATTCCTTTTTATGGCTGCATAGTATTCCATGGTGTATATGTACCACATTTTCTTTATCTAGTCTATCATTGATGGGCATTTAGGTTGATTCCATGTCTTTGCTGTTGTGAATAGTGCTGCATTGAATATATGTGTGCATCTGTCTTTGCAATAGAATGATTTATATTCCTTTGGGTATATACCCAGTAATGGGATTGCTAGGCTGAATGGTAGTTCTGTTTTTAGATATCTGAGGAATCACCACACTCTCTTCCACAATGATTGAATTAATTTACACTCCCATCAACAGCACATAAGTGTTTCTGTTTCTCCACAACCTCACCACCATCTATTATTTTTTGACTTTTTAATAATAGCCATTCTCACTGGTGTGAGATGGTGTATCATTGTGATTTTGATTTGCATATCTCTAATGATCAGTGATGTTGAGCTTTTTTTCATGTTTGTTGCCTGCATGTATCTATGTCTTCTTTTGGGAAGTGTCTGTTCATGTCCTTTGCCCACGTTTTAATGGGGTTGTTTTTTTGTTGTAAATTTGTTTAAGTCCCTTATAGATGCTAGATATTAGACCTTTGTCAGATGCATAGATTGCAACATTTTTTTCCCATTCTGTGGGTTGCCTGTTCACTCTGTTGATAGTTTCTTTTGCTGTGCAGAAGCTCTTTAGTTTAATTAGATTCCATTTGTCAATTTTTGTTTTGTTTCAGTTGCTTTTCCTGTCTTTGTCATGAAATCTTTGCCCGTGCCTATGTCCTAAATGTTGTTGCCTAGGTTTTCTTGCAGGGTTTTTATAGTTTTGGGTTTTACATTTAAATCTTTAATCCATCTTGAGTTGATTTTTGTATATGGTGTAAGGAAGGGGTCCAGTTTCAATTTTCTGCATATGGCTAGCCAGTTCTTCAAGCACCATTTATTAAATAGGGAATCCTTTTCCCATTGCTTGTTTTTGTCAGGTTTGTTGAAGATCAGATGGTTGTAGGTGTGTCATCTTCTTTCTGGGTTCTCTATTCTGTTCCATTGGTGTATGTGTCTGTTTTTGTACCAGTACCACGCTGTTTTGGTTACTGTAGCCCTGTAGTATAGTATAAAGTTGGGTAGCATGATGCCTCCAGCTTTGTTCTTTTTGCTTAGGATTGCCTTGGCTATTCAGGCTCTATTTTGGTTCCATATAAATTTTAAGATAGTTTTCTCTAATTCTGTGAAGAATGTCAGTGGTAATTTTATGGGAATAGCATTGAATCTATAAATTGCTTTGGGCAGTATGGTCATTTTCACCATATTGATTCTTCTGATCCATGAACATGGAATGTTTTTCCATTTGTTTGTGTCATCTCTGATTTCTCTGAGCAGTGGTTTGTAGTTCTCCTTGAAGAGGGCCTTCACTTCTCTTGTTAGCTGTATTCCTAGGTATTTTATTCTTTTTTGTGGCAGTCATGAATGGGAGTTCATATGTGATTCGGCTCTCAGCTTGTATGGCTGATATTTCTAGATCTCTTCTTATGTTCTATGTGCTAATCTAAGGATCTTATATATACAAAGAGAATAGAGGATTGAGACTCTATAGATTGGAGAGAAAATCTTAGGTTTGCGCTAAAGGGCTAAATAAAAAATCTGACTGAGTCCTGTGGCCCCAGTCACGCTTGCTGTTGACTCCAGAGCTGGCATTCTTAATCTTGTGCTGCATTTCCTTGTTAAATGAGTGAATCAGTTATAAAACAAGGGACATTGTACTTTCTGCACTGCTCTTTTATGAATTTAGTTAGGATGAAGGCTGATATCATAAGCTTCATTGTTCCATGATCACTGATAATGCTGAATTTTAGAGTGTGCAAAGGAGAAAAACAGATTCCCTCTTAGCACTGGAAAGGCTTTCCCCTTCTAGTGAGGCAGGAACTTCCCTCAAGTATCTCCTTCTGTGATAAACTCCACGGTCAATCTTCCAAGCTCTGGTTCCTTCAAAGACTTTCTTCTTACTTACCTAATAAAAAGTCTAGTTTGAAACTCAAAGTTATAGGTGGAATCTGCCTTCTATTCCTGGGGCCTAGACTTAATGTTCGAAGGGAAAAAAGAGATCAAAATAAAGACAAAATAAAAAACCCTGAATTCTCAACAAGGGAAAATACTTTGATACAAACAACAACAACAACAAAAAAACTGGTTGGGTGTGGTGGCTCACACCTGTAATTCCAGCACTTTGGGAGGCTGAGGCGGGAGGATCACCTGAGGTCGGGAGTTCGAGACCAGCCTGACCAACATGGAGAAACCCTGTCTCTACTAAAAATACAAAATTAGTCGGGCGTGGTGGCACATGCCTGTAATCCCAACTACTCCGGAGGCTGAGGCAGGAAAATTGCTTGCACCCAAGAGGTGGAGGTTGGAGAGAGCCCAGATCGTGCATTTGCACTTCAGCCTGGGCAACAAGAGCAAAACTTCATCTGAAAACAAAACAAAACAAAACAAAACCTATGCTACCATTTTGCGATTTCAAGAAAAGTGTCAATTTTCTTAGTTTCTAATGGGAAGCATGAAAAGTCAATTATTAGACTGTTTTCTACTGGTTAGCAAGCTTTGACTATGTGTAGGCCTGATACCAGATTCTGGGTGTAAAAAGATGCCAATGATGTAGGCTAAACAGAGAAAGGCAGATGAATTACCAAACATGTTAAAGGCTAAAGCAAATGTGTAATGAAGATGTAGTGGGGCCCCAGAAGACAGAGCAACTAATTCTATCAGGGTGGTAGTTAAATAATATGGTAAAAACTAAAAAACAGAAGCATGTTAAATAATAATAATATCACCGGGTATTTGTTTTTATTGTTTCTTGGACTTAATGTTTATGCCGCCAATATTTCACTGTGAAAGGTATGTTAAGATGTTCACTTTTCCCGACATTCAGAGTATCTTTGTAGTCCTTGGCATGTATTCAAGATGATGAATTGGGTAGGGGACTAGAGGATGAATGGATATGGGAGACTTGGTGTGTGATGGCTAACAGGCCACAAATAGAAGTCTATTTCCTTTGTCTAGTTTGTGATAAGGAAGACCAGAACCAAGGCAGTGGCAGGGTGGAGGGATTGGGACGGCATTGGAGCCAGGAGACATTTTTTAATCCCAGGGCTTGGCGAGTGGGCATGAGCGGTTGTGAATGTCTTCACAGTTTCTACCCTGGGAGACCCCATTAAGTGTGCTTGAGAAGACAGGAAATGAAATGGGTTAGAGGAGGATGATGGTGGGTTCTGTTTGGGCGACTATAGGGTATCTAAGGTGACACAATAAATAAATAATTGGAAATGCAAATCTAGAGCTTGGATAAAAGATCAGGGTTGGACAGAGAGCTCTGGGTGCTGTCACCCAGAGTTTTGTGCATAGTATGTGGGTGTCAGTGAAAGTCCTGAGACTGGGTGAGGTCCCCTTGGGCAGGTGTGCAAAGTAGGGGAGAAAAGGAACTCTAACATTAAGGGTGCAGGTAGAGAAGGGGGAACCAGGCAGTGAAACTAACAGAGGTGTTGCAGGGTCTGGATAGAAACTAAGAGAGTACAGAAATAGTTAACATTTTATTGAGTGTTTACTATATGCCTGCTACTGTGCTAAATACTTTTTCATGCATCGTATGATTTGATGCTCATGACAATGAAATTGTCATGAATTGTTATGAAATTGATATTAGGCTCTTTGTATGGATACGGAAATAGAAGTTTAGAGAGAGTAAGTAACTCAGCAAAGGTCATGTTGTTAGCTTATAGCAGACTCAGGACTTGGACCCAGATTTGTTGTACTTCAGAGTCTTTGTTCTCACCCCAAGTTAGCTTGCTCTCTTGGCATCTGAGAAACCAAATAAGGATGGAGTTTAAGAAGTAAGGGGGTGGGTGTTGGAGGCCCTGGTTGGGGAACAGATTTGCCTGTCCAATTCTGTCTTGTTCAAGTTAATATCAACAAGAATGTGCAGACCCCTGGCTCAGGGTGGTTGAGTGAGAGGATACAGACCCCTAATGTGAAAAGATCCCAAGAGACATCTCAGTTTGGGAAGGAACTTGAGGGCAATAGAATCCCTGAATATTCAAGCACAAAAAGAGACTGGAGGCAGGTGGAAGGTTAAATACACCACAGCCTCTGACAGTTGAACAGTTGAAACCTAATGATTTCCAGATTCTACCATTTGAATGCATCATAACCACAGCCAAATCTTCCAATAGCTGTGAATTTAGATTTCTCTTTTTATTAATTTCCTATTTCAGAAAGACCATAGTCCACATCCAGTTCTCAACATAAAAGTGTTAAAAGGTATAAAACATCAACTCCGTTAAACACCCTGAAATTTAAACTTTCTGAAATGATTCTTTAGCTCTAGGTCAATAATAACAATTAATAATTATTGAATCTTTATTTTGTACTAGGAACCACTTTTAGCACTTTATATGTATAATCATTTTTAAGACACATTAACCCTAAAAAACAAGAGTGATTTTCAGGTCCGTTATACGAAGCCCTTGGATCTTCAGAATTAAGGTTATGTGCACTGAGTATTCTGCAAGCTTAGGAATCCTCATTTGATGGGTTAATGTTGATCTAAGCATATTTAGGGAAGAATTGTCCATAACAATCATAATCTACACGCATCAGAAGACTGAGTTTTGTTCTCGGTTCTTTCATGGACCTTGGACTTGAGCCAATTCACAGATTTCTTTGTCTTAAAATTCTTAACAATTTTTTTTATTTTTCAAATGTTATTGTAAAACATGCTTTTTATACTAGAGTATATGAAGCATTTCTGTACAATGTAAAGAATAATAGTACAATATATGGTATTGCGTTATTGTATTATCCACCACCAGGGTGACAGAGTGAGATCTTGTTTCAAAAACAAATACAAAAACAAGAACATTGCATCAAACCCCAAATCTGCATTAAATTGAGAAGCCCATCACAGCCTGCTGCCTGGAAACCAGAATATTCAGTGTGCTCATTTCTCATGGCTGCTGTTACAAATTGCCACAAATTTAGTGACTTAAAACAATACAGGTCTGAAGTCTAAAATCAAGGTGTCAGTGGGGCTCTGTCCTTTCCAGAGGCTTCAGGAAAGAATCTGTTTCCTTGCCTTTCTCAGCCTGTGGAAGCTGCTAGCATTCTGTGGCTCATAGCACCTTCTTTGCATCATTCCTACTTCTTGCTTCTGTCATCACATTTCCTACTACTCACTCTGATTCCTCTGTTTTACTCTTACAAGGACCCTTGTTATTACATTGGGCCTCCCTGGAGAATCCAGGACAATCTGCCTGTCTCAGGATCCTTAATTCAGTCACATCTGCAAGGTCCTGTGGACCATATTCACAGGTTCCAAGCAGTAGGATGTGGACATCTCTGGTGGTGGGTGGGGGTGGGGGCTGTTTTTCTGCCTACCACCCTTATCAAACTGCCCATTTCCTCAGGCCTGGCAGATAAGGGGCTGATCCCATGTGTGGCTGCCCCAAGCTTCATGTATAAGTCTGCCTGTCAGCTACAGGAAAGAAGACCAGAGAATGAATTAAAATTCATACAGCAGCCCAACAAGGGCTTCCTCTACCCTTGATTTATAAAAAGTTATTCATATGAAGGTATGAAAATGGCACTTTTAGCTGTGCATTAAATAATTTTATTAAACATAATAAAAATGATGTGCAACGGAAGCTCTCCTGGAAAATGTCAGCATATTTGTGGAGTAAAGTTTATGCATGAAAAAAGCTCCTCTTGCTTCAGGGTTTCTTTTTTCTCCTGTATTTCACTGCTAGGGCTGCCATAGCAAATACTACAGAATGGTGGCTTAAACAATGGCAATTTATTTTCTCACACTTCTGGAGGCTGGAAGTCTAAGATCGAGGTATCAGCAGGGTTGGTTCCTTCCGAAGCCTCTTTCCTCAGCTTGTGCATGGCCGCAGTTCTTGCTGCTTTGTCCTCACATGGCCTCTGTGCACACACACCTATGGTATCTGTTTATCTTACAAGGACACCAGTCCTGTCGGATTAGGGCCCTACACTAAAGATCATTTTAACAGAATCACCTTTTTAAAGACCTCATCTCCAAATTTGGTTACATTCTGAGGTCTTGGGGGTTAGGGTTTTAATGTATAAATTTTGGTGGGGTTAGGGAGGACACAGTTTAGCCCATCACACTCTTTCTAACCCCAGCTCCCACCGATTCCTTAATAATCTTTTTCAGCAGGTTCCTATTTTAACTAGGTGTAGACATTAGGTAAACCCAGGGAATGTTGTCATATTAAGAGTCAAGGTTTACTAATCTGAGTAATGAATGCATATCTATTTCCTTCCTTCCTTCCTCTTCTCTCTCTTTCTTTCCTTCCTTCCTTCTTTCTTTCTTTCTCTTTCTTTCTTCTTTCTCTTTTCTTTCTTTCTTTCTTTCTTTCATCTTTCCTTCTTTCCCTCTTTCTTTCTTTCCCTCTTTCTTTCTTTCTCTCTCTCTCTCTCTTTCTTTCTTTCTTTCTTTCTTTCTCAGACTTTAAGTTCCAGGGTACATGGTTTGATACATAGGTATACATTTGCCATGTTGGTTTGCTGCCCCCATCAACTCATCATTTATATTAGGTATTTCTCCTAATGCTATCCTTCCCCTAGCCCCCCACTCCTCAACAGGCCCTGGTGTGTGATGTTCCCCGCCCTGTGACCAAGTGATCTCATTGTTCAATTCCCACCTATGAGTGAGAACATGTGGTGTTTGGTTTTCTGTCCTTGTGATAGTTTGCTCAGAATGATAGTTTCCAGCTTCATCCACATCCCTGCAAAAAACATGAACTCATCCTTTTTTATGGCTGCATAGTATTCCATGGTGTATATGTGCCACATTTTCTTAATCCAATTTATCATTGATGGACATTTGGGTTGGTTCCAAGTCTTTGCTATTGTGAATAGTGCCACAATAAACATACGTGTGCATGTGTCTTTATAGTAGCATGATTTATAATCCTTTGGGTATATATCCAGTAATGGGATTGCTGGGTCAAATGGTAATTCTAGTTCTAGATCCCTGAGGAATTGCCACACTGTCTTCCACAATGGTTGAACTAGTTTACACTCCCACCAAAAGTGTAAAAGCATTCCTATGTCTCCACATCCTCTCCAGCATCTGTTGTTTCCTGACTTTTTAATGATTGCCATTCTAACTGGCATGAGATGGTATCTCATTGTGGTTTTGATTTGCATTTCTCTGATAGCCAGTGATGATAAGCATTTTTTCATGTGTCTGTTGGCCACATAGATGTCTTCTTTTGAGAAGTGTCTGTTCATGTCCTTTGCTCACGTTTTGATGGAGTTGTTTGATTTTTTTCTTGTAAATTTGTTTGAGTTCTTTGTAGATTCTGGATATCAGCCCTTTGTAAGATGGGTGGATTGCAAAATTTTTTTTCCCATTCCGTAGGTTGCCTGTTCATGCTGATAATAGTTTCTTTTGCTGTGCAGAAGCTCTTTAGTTTAATTAGATCCCATTTGTCAATTTTGGCTTTTGTTGCCGTTACTTTTGGTGTTTTAATCATGAAGTCCTTGCCCATGCCTATTTCCTGAATGGTATTGCCTAGGTTTTCTTTTAGGGTTTTTATGGTTTTAGGTCTAACATTTATATGTTTAATCTATCTTGAATTAATTTTTGTATAAGGTGTAAGGAAGGGATCCAGTTTCAGCTTTCTACATATGGCTAGCCTGTTTCCCCAGCACCATTTATTAAACAGGGGATCCTTTCCCCATTGCTTGTTTTTGTCAGGTTTGTCAAAGATCAGATGGTTGTAGATGTGTGGTGTTATTTCTGAGGCCTCTGTTCTGTTCCATTGGTCTATATATCTGTTTTGGTACTAATACCATGCTGTTTTGGTTACTATAGCCTTATAGTATAGTTTGAAGTCAGGTGGCGTGATGCTTCCAGCTTTGTTCTTTTTGCTTAGGATTGTCTTGGCACTGCAGGCTCTTTTTTGGTTCCATATGAACTTTAAAGTAGTTTTTTCCAATTCTGTGAAGAAAGTCATTGGTAGCTTGATGAGGATGGCATTGAATCTATAAATTACTTTGGACAGTATGGCCATTTTCATGATATTGATTCTTCCTATCAATGAACGTGGAATATTCTTCCATTTGTTTGTGTCCTCTTTTACTTCTTTGAGCAGTGGTTTATAGTTCTCATTGAAGAGGTCCCTCACATCCCTTGTAAGTTGGATTCCTAGGTATTTTATCCTCTTTGTAGCATTTGTGAATGGGGATTCACTCATGATTTGGCTCTCTCTTTGTCTGTTAACAGCGTATAAGAATGCCTGAGACTTTGCTGAAGTTGCTTATCAGCTTAAGGAGATTTTGGGCTGAGATGATGGGGTTTTCTAAATATACAGTCATGTCATCTGCAAACAGGGACAATTTGACTTCCTCTTTTCCTAATTGAATACCTTTTATTTCTTTCTCTTGCCTGATCACCCTGGCCAGAACTTCCAAACACTATGTTGAATAGGAGTGGTGAGAGAGGGCATCCCTGTCTTGTGCCAGTTTTCAAAGGGAATGCTTCCAGTTTTTGCCTATTAAGTATAATATTGGCTATGGGTTTGCCATAAATAGCTCTTATTAGTTTGAGATACGTTGCATCAATACCTAGTCTTTAGCATGAAGCGTTGTTGAATTTTGTCGAAGGCCTTTTCTGCATCTATTGAGATAATCATGTGGTTTTTGTCACAGTTCTGTTTATATGATGGATTACGTTTATTGATTTGCATATGTTGAACCAGGTTGCATCCCAGGGATGAAGCCAACTTGATCGTGGTGGATAAGCTTTTTGATGTGCTGCTGGATTTGGTTTGCCAGTATTTTAGTGAGGATTTTTGCATCAATGTTCATCAAGGATATTGGTCTAAAATTCCCTTTTTTTGTTGTGTCTCTGCCAGGCTTTGGTATCAGGATGATGCTGGCCTCATAAAATGAGTTAGGGAGGATTCCCTCTTTTTCTATTCATTGGAATAGTTTCAGAAGGAATGGTACCACCTCCTCTTTGTACTTCTGATAGAATTCATCTGTGAATCCATCTGGTCCTGGACTTTTTTTGGTTGGTAAGCTATTAATTATTGCTTCAATTTCAGAGCCTGTTACTGGTCTATTCAGAGATTCAGCTTCCTAGTTTAGTCTTGGGAGGGTGTATGTGTCCAGGAATTTATCCATTTCTTCTGGATTTTCTAGTTTATTTGCGTAGAGGTGTTTATAGTATTTGCTGATGGTAGTTTGTATTTCTGTGTGATCGGTGGTGATATCTCCTTTATCATTTTTTATTGTGTCTATTTGATTCTTCTCTCTTTTCTTCTTTATCAGTTTTACTAGCAGTCTATCAATTTTGTTGATGTTTTCAAAAAAACCAGCTCCTGGGTTCATTGATTTTTTTGAAGGGTTTTTTGTCTCTATTTCTTTCAGTTCTGTTCTGATTTTAGTTATTTCTTGCCTTCTGCTAGCTTTTGAATTTGTTTGCTCTTGTTTCTCTAGTTCTTTTAATTGTGATGTTTGGGTGTCAATTTTAGATCTTCCCTGCTTTCTCTTGTGGTCATTTAGTGCTATAAATTTCCCTCTACACACTGCTTTAAATGTGTCCTAGAGATTCTGGTATGTTGTGTCTTTGTTCTCGTTGGTTTCAAAGAACATGTTTATTTCTGCCTTCATTTCGTCATTTACCCAGTAGTCATTCAGGAGCAAGTTGTTAAGTTTCCATGTAGTTGTGCGTTTTGAGTGAGTTTCTTAATCCTGAGTTCTAATTTGATTGCAATGTAGTCTGAGAGACTGTTGTGATTTCTTTTCTTTTACATTTGCTGAGGAGTGCTTTACTTCCAACTATGTGGTCAATTTTGGAATAAGTGTGATGTGGTGCTGAGAAGAATGTATATTCTGTTGATTTGGGGTGGAGTTCTGTAGATGTCTATTATGTCTGCTTGTTGCAGAGCTGTGTTCAGGTCCTGGATATTCTTGTTAACCTTCTGTCTCATTGATCTGTCTAATATTGACAGTGGGGCATTAAAGTCTTCCATTATTATTGTGTGGGAGTCTAAGTCTCTTTGTAGGTCTCTAAGGACTTGCTTTATGAATCTGGGTGCTCCTGTATTGGGTGCATATATATTTAGGATAGTTGGCTCTTCTTTTAAATTGATCCCTTTACCATTATGTAATGGCCTTCTTTGTCTCTTTTGATCTTTGTTGGTTTAAAGTCTGTTTTTCAGAGACTAGGATTGCAACCCCTGCTTTTTTTTTTTTGCTTTCCATTTGCTTGGTAGATCTTCCTCTATCCCTTTATTTTGAGCCTATATGTGTCTTTTCACGTGAGATGGGTCTCCTGAATACAGCACACTGATGGGTCTTGAATCTTTATCCAATTTGCCAGTCTATGTCTTTTAATTGAGACATTTAGCCCATTTACATTTAAGGTTAATATTATTATATGTGAATTTGATCCTGTCATTATGATGTTCACTGGTTATTTTACCTGTTAATTGATGCAGTTTCTTTTCTTTTCTTCTCTTTTTTTTTTTTTTTTTGAGGGAGTCTCACTCTGTTGCCCAGGCTGGAGTGCAGTGGCTTGATCTTGGCTCACTGCAAGTTCCGCCTCCCAGGTTCATGCCATTCTCCTGCCTCAGCCTCCTGAGTAGCTGGGACTACAGGCACCTGCCACCACGCCCCACTGATTTTTTGTATTTTTAGTAGAGATGGGGTTTCATCGTGTTAGCCTGCATTGTCTCAATCTCCTGACCTTATGATCCACCTGCCTCAGCCTCCCAAAGTGCCGGGATTACAGGCATGAGCCACTGCGCCTGGCCGATGCAGTTTCTTAATAGCAGTGATGGTCTTTACAATTTTGCCTGTTTTTGCAGTAGCTGGTACTGGTTGTTTCTTTCCATGTTTAGTGCTTCCTTCAGGAGCTCTTGTAAGGCAGGCCTGCTGGTGACAAAATCTCTCAGCATTTGCTTCTCTGTAAAGGATTTTTTTCTCCTTCACTTATAAAGCTTAGTTTGGCTAAATATGAAATTCTGGGTTAAAAATTCTTTTCTTTAAGAATGTTGAATATTGGCCCCCACTCTCTTCTGGCTTGTAGGGTTTCTGCTGAGAGATCTGCTGTTAGTCTGAAGAGCTTCCCTTTGTGAGTAACTTGGCCTTTCTCTCTGGCTGCCCTTAACACTTTTTCCTTAATTTCAACCTTGGTGAATCTGACAATTATGTGTCTTGTGGTTGCTCTTCTTGAGGAGTATCTTTGTGGTGTTCTCTGTATTTCCTGAATTTGAACGTTGGCCTGCCTTGCTAGGTTGGGGAAGTTCTCCTGGATAATATCCTGAAGAGTGTTTTCCAACTTGGTTCCATTCTCCCCATCATTTTCAGGTACACCAATCAAACGTAGATTTGGTCTTTTCACACAGTCCCATATTTCTTGGAGGCTTTGTTCATTTCTTTTTACTCTTTTTTCTCTAATCTTGTTTTCTCGCTTTATTTCATTAATTTGATCTTCAATCACTGATACACTTTCTTCCACTTGACTGAATCAGCTATTGAAGCTTGTGCATGCGTCACGAAGTTCTCGTGCCACAGTTTTCAGCTCCATCAGGTCATTTAAGGTCTTCTCTACACTGGTTATTCTAGTTAGTCATTCTTCTAACCTTTTTCAAGGTTTTTAGCTCCCTCGTGATGGGTTCAAACATCCTCCTCTAGCTCAGAGAAGTTTGTTATTACTGACCTTCTGAAGTCTTTTTCTATCAACTTGTGAAAGTCATTCTCCATCCAGGTTTGTTCCATTGCTGGTGAGGAGCTATGATCCTTTGGAGGAGAAGATTTTTAGAATTTTCAGCTTTTCTGCTCTGGTTTCTCCCCATCTTTGTGGTTTTATCTGCCTTTGGTCTTTGATTTTGGTGACCTACAGATGGGGTTTTGGTGTAGGTGACCTTTTTCTTGTTGTTGATGCTATTCCTTTCTGTTTGTTAGTTTTCCTTCTAACAGTCAGGTCCCTCAGCTGCAGGTCTGTTGGAGTTTGCTGGAGTTCCACTGCAGACGCTGTTTGCCTGGTCATCACCAGCGGAGGCTGCAGAACAGCAAATATTGCAGAATAGCAAATATTGCTGCCTGATCCTTCCTCCAGAAGCTTCATCCCAGAGGGGCAGCCACCTATATGAGGTGTCTGTCGGCCCCTACTGGGAGGTGTCTCCCAGTTAGGCTACATGGTGGTCAGAGACCCACTTGAGGCGGCAGTCTGTCTGTTCTCAGAGCTCAAACGCCAAGCTGGGAAAACCACTGCTCTCTTCAGAGCTGTCAGACAGGGATGTTTAAGTCTGCACAAGTTTCTGCTGCTTTTTGTTCAGCTATGCCCTGCCCACAGAGGTGGAGTCTACAGGCAGTAGGCCTTGTTGAGCTGCGGTTGGCACTGCCTAGTTTGAGCTTCCCAGCCACTTTGTTTACCTACTCAAGCCTCAGCAATGGCGGATGCCCCTCCCCCAGCCAGGCTGTCATCTCACAGATCGATCTCAGACTGCTGTGCTAGCAGTGAGCAAGGCTCCATGGGCTTGGCAGCCACCGAGCCAGGCATGGGAGAGAATCACCTTGTCTGCTGGTTGCTAAGACCTTGGGAAACACACAGTATTTGAGCAGGAGTGTCCCGTTTTTCCAGGTAGTCTGTCACGGCTTCCCTTGGCTAGGAAAGGGAAATCCCCCAACCCCTTTTGCCTCCTGGGTGAGGTGACGCCCTGCCCTTCTTTGGCTCATCCTTCGTGGGCTGCACCCACTGTCCAACCAGTCCTAATGAGATGAACCAGGTACCTCAGTTGGAAATGCGGAAATCACCCATCTTCTGCATAGATCATGCTGGGAGCTGCAGACCGGAGCTGTTCCTATTTGGCTATCTTGGAACTTACTTTCTTTCTTTCATCGTTCCTTCTTTTCTTTTCTTTTTTGTTTTTTCAAGGTCTCTCTCTGTCACCCAGTCTGGAGTACAGTGGTGCAATCATAGCTCACTGCAACCTCAAACTCCTGAGCTCAAGGGGTCCTCCTGCCTCAGACTTCTGAGTAGCTGAGACTACAGGTGCATACCACCATGCCTGGATATTTTATTTTAGAGATAGGGCCTCACTTTTTTGCCCAGGCTTGTCTGGAACTCCAGCCTGGGCTCAAGCAATCCTCCTGCCTCAGCCTCCTAAAGTGCTGGGATTACATGCTCTATACATATTTTCTACCAAAAAAAAAAAAAAATAGAGTGCACTAAAACACCTGGGGTAGTGAAACAAAAAATAACATAAATTGTCTTAGCTAACACTGAACAAATATCGATTATGTGCTGGCACATTATCTGATTTAATTCTCTTAACACCTCCTTGAGACAGGTCTATTGTGCAGATGAGGAAACTGAAGCCCTGTTGCAAGGTGATGGCTCTGTTGAATTCTAGAGACTGCAAAGATGAAGAAACTAAGAAACTGTGGCACAAATTATTAACTATACTGCCCAAGGTCATACACTGGAAATGGGTGGTGAAGGTAGGACATGAAACCAAACTTACAACCTCCAAACTCTAATCACTGTTTTTAGAATACTACGAGCACCTGAAAATGCAGTCTCAAGTCAATGACCAAAATATTACAGATGCAGGATTGTTGATCAGAGGATGTCTTGGTTAATAGAATGCCAGAGACTAGATCCATTAGTTATGAGATAGATGCAGAATCCAGAATGAATCTGAAAGACTCTATACCCTTCCTACTCAGTGTGGACTGTGGCTTGGCAGCCCCAGCAGCACCATGAGCTGGTCAGAGCTGCAGGAGGTTGTGACGTGCCCTAGACCCTCTGAATCAGAATCTGCATTTTGACAAGATTCTCAGGTGAGGGGGTCTTGCCAATTTCAAATCCTTCAATTTCCCATAGGTTATGTATTTTTATAAGGAGTCCTGGCTGGGCTCAGTGACTCATACCTGTAGTAGCACTGGGCACATGAAAAGCACTTAATAACAATTATACCCTGTATTACAGGACTGAAGCTGTGGTCATTTCAACTTGTTTTCTAGAGGGGTCTATTTTTGTTTGTTTTTAGTTTCTGTTGAAATTGAACAGTCAACCCTCAATTTTGCTCAGGCCAGTGAGCCTGTATAAATGGTTCTCAATGTAGACATCCTTGTCAGGCTGCTGAGCCAGAGCTTTGCTCCCAGTGGAGCTGGTGCATGTCCCAGGGCTCAAGGAAGGGAGCTGAGGCTTTGATGATTGCCTACGTCCATTTCTCTGTCTCTGTGAATAGACAAAAAACAATTGTTCTTTTAGTAACATTCTATTTGGAGCTCCTGAGATGGCACAGGAGGGTGGTTGGTATTCTGAATTGAGCCTGATGTTAATAGAGGAACTGGCATTTGGAAGAGTCGTACACAGAGAGAAAAAAAGTACCAAAATGAAATCAGCTCAGAGGAGGTGCTCAGAGGGGTAAAATGTCACATTGGTGGAAGCAGACCCCTCTAAGCACCAACTTTCCTTTTTGAAGCATATTTGATGAAAATCTTTTTAAAACTTTATCACATCCTTTCCAGATTCTTTAAATAGAGAATATGAAACACAACTTAGTGTTAGGACAGGGAGGCCTGATAGAAATAATCAGACTCAATCCCTTCATTTCACAAATGAGGAATCTGTGACCCAGAAAACTTGGATGGGGGGCGGGTCACACAAAGCCACATAACCCACTTATGGAAGAACAAGGTCTTCAAATAAATTTTTGGATAGTTCTTTCTATTCCATCACACCATATTTTTTTTCTTTTTAAAGTCTATTTTCTTGTCTAATACCATCTTTTCTAAAAAAGAAAATTATGGCTGAGGAAATGCATGCAGACTTTTTCACTTGGGTGCAAATCTAATTTTCCAGGAGGTCAGCAGGAGGGCACTAAGGATGAAGACAAGCTGTCAGATGAAGACAAGCTGTCATTCAAACACAGTGACAGAAGGAGCAGTGCCTCCTTCTGCTCAAGTGTGTCTCTACTTTTCTGCACGTTGCTTCCAGACAAAAGCTTGAGTTTCCTAGACTTTATCTCAAGGTGTACAACACCCTTCCTCCCACTTCAGTCCCATGCTGGTGGCTGCTCCTTCTACCTCTTTTGCGTGGAGCAAAGTTCTGCTCAAGATTCGTCCTCCCAAGGTCAACTTCTTGTTTCTTGTTTTCCTAACAAACAGGAGGCCAAGTATGGAAAGTACTTGTGTTAAGGTTGCATTTCCCACCAGAGAAGGAACATGGCTAAATAGCATTAATTCCATTTGATTCTTTCTTTACAGAAATCCATTTGGTCTTTTACAGATTTGAGAAGTTAAAAACCGTTTCCCTGCATCACTTTTCCGAAACTAACAGAGACTTCAAGCATGGTTTAAGGGCAGAGATGGCGCTGTGTGTTTGATTGTTAAAGTGAAAATGCAGACTGTGAGGAAAATCAAGACTCCCAGAGCATTTAAAATGGAATGGTATTTTTCATTTCCATATGAGAAAATATACGGATTTATTAAAAAATTATTTGTAAAAATCCTAATAATGAGATGTCATGGATATTTTATTTTGTTTTATTATATATATTTTTTAAATTAAAAAAAAACGTAGGTAGAGGCAGGTCTTGCTATGTTGCTCAGGCTGGTTTTGAACTCCTGGGCTCAAGTGATCTTCCTGCCTTGGCCTCTCAAAGTGCTGGGATTACAGGCCTGAGCCACTGCACCCAACCTGCCATGGCTATTTTAGAGATTATTAATTACTCTGTCAGTACTACTAATTTCTACTCCTTTATTTCATATGGCTTTAAATATAGTCTAGAAAAGACAAAAAATGAGAAGGATCATTGCTTCTGCCCATTTAGTCTCTTTCTTAGAATCTACTTATTTATTTACTTAGTTTTCTATTTAGGTGCAAAATTGAAGTGCACATTGAAGCATACAAAATATAAGTATATATAGCTCAATACATTTTTATGTATGTATATACTCATGTAGCTACCATCTAGATAAAGATAAAAAAGTCTGTAGCACCTGAGAAAGCTCCCTCACTCTCCTTCCCTGTCCATCCCTGGCCTTTGCCAGAATTAACCACTATTCTGATTTTTAGCATAATCCCTTAGCTTTTTCTCTTTGTGGACTTCCTACCAATAGAATCACACAGTATTTCTCTTTTGTGTTTAGCTTCTTTCACTGCACATGTCTATGAGATTCATTCATGTCGTTGCTTCTATCAGTAGACTTTAAAAATTTGTAGATAGCATTCCATTATCAGAGTATATCAGAATTTATCCAGTTTCTAGTTCATGGGTATCCAGATTGTTTTCAGTATTGACTTATACATAAAACTGTTAAGAATATGTATGTTGGCCAGGTGTAGTGGCTCATGCCTGTAATCCCAGCACTTTGGAAGACCAAGGTGGGTGGATCACTTGAGGTCAGGAGTTCGAGACCAGCCTGACTGAACCTCATCTCTACTAAAAATACAAAAATTAGCCAGGCGTGATGGTGCACACTTGTAATCCCAGCTACTTGGGAGGCTGAGGCAGGAGAATCACTGCAGGAGAATCACTTGAATCCTGAAGGTGAAGGTTGCAGTGAGCCCAGAATGCACTACTGCACTCCAACCTGGGTGATGGAGTGAGACTGTGTCTCAAAAACAAAAACAAAAGCACCCCAACCCACCCGACCCAAAAAAAACAGAAAACCAAAAAACTTTGGCATATGTCTTTTAATTGGCAGAAGCACTAATTTCTCTTTAGTGTATGCCCAGAAGTGGAATTGATGGATCATAAGATATGTTTAATTTTAGTGGTTATTGTCAAACTGTTTTCTAAAATGGCTGAACTCTCAGCAATAATGTACATAAAAGAGCTACAGTTGCTCTCTATCCTGACCAATACTTTGTAGCTCAGTCTTTTTAATTTTACCCATTCTGGTGGCTGTGTGGTGGTATCTCACTGTGGTTTGAACTTGCATTTCCCTGGTCAAAGATGATGTTGACCAACTTTTCATATGCTTATAGGCCAATTGGATACTTTGTAAAGTGAAGTTCCTAACCTTTGCCCATTTTAATTTTTGTTGTCTTTTTCTTATTGATTTGTAGAAGTTCTTTATGTCTTCTTTTTTAAAAATTTAATTTTGTTTAAAAATTATTATTTATTTGTCATTGAGACATAATAGATGTACATATTTTCAGAGTACCTGTGATAATTTAATACATCTGTATAATTTGCAAAGATCAAATCAGTGTAATTGGGATAGCCATCATCTTAAATATTTGTCATTTTTTATACTAGGAATATTCAAATTATTCTCTTTCAGCTATTTCGAAATATGCAATAGATTATTGTAAACTACAGTCACCCTAATCACCCTGTTGATCTATTAAACACTGTCTTAAATATATTCTTGATATGAATCCTTTTTTGTACTATGTATTACCAAATTTTCTCACATTCTGTGGCTTTTTTGTTTACTATCTTTATAGTGAAGAACAGAAATTAATTTTATTGAGACTCAATTTATTAAAAATTTTATTGACCCTCAATTTTTTTTTTTTTTTTTTTTTTTTTTTTTTTTTTTTTGAGACGGAGTCTCGCTCTGTCTCCCAGGCTGGAGTGCAGTGGCGCGATCTCGGCTCACTGCAAGCTCCGCCTCCCGGGTTCACGCCATTCTCCTGCCTCAGCCTCCTGAGTAGCTGGGACTACAGGCGCCCGCTACCACGCCCGGCTAATTTTTTGTATTTTTAGTAGAGACGGGGTTTCACCGTGTTAGCCAGGATGGTCTCGATCTCCTGACCTCGTGATCCGCCCGCCTCGGCCTCCCAAAGTGCTGGGATTACAGGCGTGAGCCACCGCGCCCGGCCTGACCCTCAATTTATTAAAAACTTTTTATTTTGCTATTATAGGGTTTTTTGTGCACTGTTGAAGAAATCTTTGCCTACCCATAGGTCAAGAATATATTCTCCTACATATCTTTTATAAGCCTTCTTATTTTACCTTTTACATTCCTATCTATACTGCATCTCAAATTAACTTTTGAGTGTGATATGAGGTAGGGGTCAAGGTTTACTTTTCCTCCCATAAGGAGATCCAATTGCTTCAGCACTATTTATGAAAAGGCTATACTTTCTCACTTCAGTATTACTTTTGTTGTTAATCAATTGACTGCACATATGTGGGTCTATTTCTGGATGGAGAAACTTCATTTTTAGCATATTCATTGTAAATATTCTAGTGGATACAGCGTTGGATTAAGCATCAGAAGCTCTGGCATCTTGGGCTGGTTTTACCAGGGAGAGCTGGGAGACTTGGGAGTGGAGGACATAGCAGTCTGTTTGTTGTCTCTCACAACACTCCCTCCTAACATTGTGTGCCCTAAACTAGGGAGCTAGCATGTGACCCCCTTCCTCCTTCAGTTGCTCTGATTAGATCTTGGTGGACACGTGGCCCACACCTATAAAGCTACTGGATGGAAAGTGACCAGTCAGATTTTCCCTCTTGGGAATCTGACCCAATGGTTACAGAGACAAGATTTGCATTGAAAGGTCATATAGAATAAGTGTGTGGCGGCCAGGCATGGTGACTCATGCCTGTAATCCCAGCACTTCGGGAGGCTGAGGTGGGTGGATCACGAGGTCAGGAGTTCAAGACCAGCCTGACCAACATGGTGAAACCCCATCTCTACTAAAAAAACCAAAAATTAGCCAGGAGTGGTGGTACGTGCCTGTAATCCCAACTACTCAGGAGGCTGAGGTAGGAGAATTGCTTGAACCCGGGAGGCGGAGGTTGCAGTGAGCTGAGATTGTGCACTCCAGCCTCAAAAAAAAAAAAAAAAAGAATAAGTGTGTGGCTTAATAAAGGGATGAAGCTGTGGATCAAGTTAAACTTAAGAGAGAAGGTGCAGAAATAAAGTTGAGAAAGGCAGCTGACCAAGCAAGCAAAGGATAAGAATGGAAGAGCAGCAAAAAGAGAAGAGGAGATGAAAGACTGGATGAGGCAGTGTCACGGATAGAAAGGTTGCCTGGGAGAGCTCTGAAAGAGACTCTTATTAACCCATCTTCCAACAATTGTTGGAGAAAGAGCAGGAAAGGTGAAAAGAAAGGGCCTATGTAATTAAAATCACTGTGTCACCCAGAGGCAGTACAGAATACTTTTTATAATTAAAAAAAAAAGTCACATTGTATTAGTCTGTTCTCACACTGCAAATAAAGACATATCAAAGACTGGGTAATTTATATCTAGAAAACCCCATTGTATCAGCCCAAAATCTCCTTAAGCTGATAAGCAACTTCAGCAAAGGCTCAGGATACAAAATTAATGTACAAAAATCACAAGCATTCTTATACACCAATAACAGACAAACAGAGAGCCAAATCATGAGTGAACTCCCATTCACAATTGCTTCAAAGAGAATAAAATACCTAGGAATCCAACTTACAAGGGACGTGAAGGACCTCTTCAAGGAGAACTACAAATCACTGCTCGATGAAATAAAAGAGGACACAAACAAATGGAAGAACATTCCATGCTCATGGCTAGGAAGAATCAATATCGTGAAAATGGCCATACTGCCCAAGGTAATTTATAGATTCAATGCCATCCCCATCAAGCTATCAATGACTTTCTTCACAGAATTGGAAAAAACTACTTTAAAATTCATATGGAACCAAAAAAGAGCCCGCATCACCAAGTCAATCCTAAGCCAAAAGAACAAAGCTGGCGGCATCACACTACCTGACTTCAAACTATACTACAAGGCTACAGTAACCAAAACAGCATGGTACTGGTGCCAAAACAGAGATATAGATCAATGGAACAGAACAGAGCCCTCAGAAATAATGCTGCATATCTACAACTATCTGATCTTTGACAAACCTGAGAAAAACAAGAAATGGGGAAAGGATTCCCTATTTAATAAGTGGTGCTGGGAAAACTGGCTAGCCATATGTAGAAAGCTGAAACTGGATCCCTTCCTTACACGTTATACAAAAATCAATTCAAGATGGATTAAAGACTTAAACATTAGACCTAAAACCATAAAAACCCTAGAAGAAAACCTAGGCATTACCATTCAGGACATAGGCATGGGCAAGGACTTCATGTCTAAAACACCAAAAGCAATGGCAACAAAAGTCAAAATTGACAAATGGGATCTAATTAAACTAAAGAGCTTCTGCACAGCAAAAGAAACTACCATCAGAGTGAACAGGCAACCCACAAAATGGGAGAAAATTTTCACAACCTACTCATCTGACAAGGGCTAATAGCCAGAATCTACAATGAGCTCAAACAAATTTACAAGAAAAAAACAAACAACCCCATCAAAAAGTGGGTGAAGGACATGAACAGACACTTCTCAAAAGAAGACATTTATGCAGCCAAAAAACACATGAAAAAATGCTCATCATCACTGGCCATCAGAGAAATGCAAATCAAAACCACAATGAGATATAATCTCACACCAGTTAGAATAGCAATCATTAAAAAGTCAGGAAAAAACAGGTGCTGGAGAGGATGTGGAGAAATAGGGACACTTTTGCACTGTTGGTGGCACTGTAAACTAGTTCAACCATTGTGGAAGACAGTGTGGCGATTCCTCAGGGATCTAGAACTGGAAATACCATTTGACCCAGCCATCCCATTACTGGGTATATACCCAAAGGACTATAAATCATGCTGCTATAAAGACACATGTACATGTATGTTTATTGCAGCACTATTCACAATAGCAAAGACTTGGAACCAACCCAAATGTCCAACAATGATAGACTGGATTAAGAAAATGTGGCACATATACACCGTGGAATACTATGCAGCCATAAAAAATGGTGAGTTCATGTCCTTTGTAGGGACATGGATGAAATTGGAAATCATCATTCTCAGTAAACTATCGCAAGAACAAAAAACCAAACACTGCATATTCTCACTCATAGGTGGGAATTGAACAATGAGAACATATGGGCACAGGAAGGGGAACATCACACTCTGGGGACTATTGTGGGGTGGGGGGATGGGGAGGGATAGCATTGGGAGATATACCTAATGCTAGATGACGAGTTAGTGGGTGCAGCGCACCAGCATGGCACATGTATACATATGTAACTAACCTGCACATTGTGCACATGTACCCTAAAACTTAAAGTATAATAATAAAAAAAGAAAAAAAAAGAATGATCAAAAGAAAAAAAAAGACTGGGCAATTTATAAAGGAAAGAAGTTTAATTGACTCACAGTTCCATGTGGCTGGGGAGGCCTCAAGATCATGGCGGAAGGCAAATGAGGAGCAAAGTCACATCTTACATGGAGGTGGGCAGGAAAGCATGTGCAAGGGAACTACCCTTTAGAAAACCGTCAGATCTCCTGAGACTTATTCACTATCACAAGAACAGCATGGGGAAGACTCGCCCCCACGATTCAGTTCCCTCCCACTGGATCCCTCTCATGACATGTGGGAATTATGGGAGCTACATACAATTCAGGATGAGATTTGGGTAGGGAGACAGCCAAACCATATCACACATAAAGATATATTTCAATAATTTTCTTTCCTCCTTAGGCCTCCAAGCAACTTTGAAGGTTGTTTTATACGCGATCTTGTGAGTGGCATTTCTAGGAAAGCCCCAGTCATTCTTATAAGCTCCCCCTCTTCTCACCCTGCATACTAGAGCCAAACTTGAGGGAAGCTGCTTTGCCTGGGTGAGGTTTGGGTTTAGTGCCTTCAATTTCCATAAGATGTGTATTCTTATAAGAAGTTCTGGCTGGATGCAGTGGCTCACACCTGTAATCACAACACTTTGGGAGGCCAAGGTGGGAGGATCTCTTGAAGCTAGGAGTTCAAGACCTGCCTACACAACATAGCAAGGCCTTGGCTCTACAAAAAACCTTTTTTTTTTTTTTTTTTTTTTTTTTTTTTGAGACGAAGTCTTGCTCTGTCGCCAGGCTGGAGTGCAGTGGCACAATCTTGGCTCACTGCAACCTCCGCCTCCCAGGTTCAAGTGACTCCCACTACCTCAGCCTCCCAAGTACCTGGCACTACAGGCTCATGCCACCACGCCCAGCTAATTTTTTGCATTTTAGTACAGACGAGGTTTCACGATGTTGGCCAGGATATTCTCAATCTCCTGACCTCGTGATCTGCCCGCCTCGGCCTCCCAAAGTGCTGGGATTACAGGCGTGAGCCACCATGCCCAGCCTACAAAAAAAGTTAAAAAAAATTAGCTGTGTGATGCCATGTACCTGTAGTCCCAGATGCTCAGGAGGCTGAGGGGGGAGGATGGCTTGAGCCCAGAAGATCAAAGTTGCCATGTGCCATGATGGCGCCACTTCACTCCAGCCTGGGCAACTGAACAAGACCCTGTACCCCTGCAACCCACCCCCCGCCACAAGAAATTCCTACTTTCATTCAAACTAATTTGTGCATTTCTTGCAACCAAACAAACTTTCACTAGAATTACTTGGATATTCTGTTACTCCCATGTGAAACAGAAATTATAAACTGTGCCCTGGTATTCAAGAGGGATGTTTGGATGTGATAAGTACAACTTGCCACAGAAACTGAGCACACACATATGTGGGCAGGACACAGTTAAAGAGCAGCAAGGGGCAGCCAGGGAATTGCTGAGGGAGATAAATAAAGAACGCTAGTGCCTAGAATAGATATTTTTTTCCTGCTGGAAACCAGGTGTAATTGTCCATTCATGAGATCACAGCAATGTGCTTTCCAAAACCTGGAGGAAAGGCTGCTCTCAGTGCTTAGTAAAATCCACATACAATGGGTATATTGATGTCTCCCAGAGTAAAGCAAGAAACTGCCTGTAAACGAGGACTTGAAGAATTTGTGAACAGCTAAAATGCCAACCTGAATGCAATTTGTCATTAGAAAGAGGAAATCAAATCCTTCCTTTTCCAAATCAAATTGACACAAGTCAAACTGTGTCCTTTTTGGATAAACAGTAGTTAAACAGAAAAAGCAGGGTCACCTTGGAGCATTCAAAGTTGGTAGTGCCAACCTGGCACTGTCTGGATGAGAGATGCTACTCTGGAAAGCACCAGCTTTCTATGCCTGGAGAGTGGCTCTGCTGAGACAGGGATAGTGACCTGGATGAACACCTCTTACAACTGTCCACCAACCTCCTTTGCTCTAATGCTACACTCCCATCTCTTTTTTTTTTAAGACAGGGTCTTGCTCTGTTGCCCAGGCTGGGGTGCAGTGGTGTGATCATGGCTCATTGAAGCCTCGACCTCCTGGGCTTAAGCGATCCTTCCACCTCAGCCTCCAGAGTAGCTGAGACCACAGGCACATGCCACCATGTCCGGCTAACTTTCTGATTTTTTGTAGAGATGGGGTTTCACCATGTTGCCCAGGCTGGTCTCTAATTTCTAGCCCCAAGTGATCCACCCGCCTCGGCCTCCCAAAGTGCTGGGATTACAGGCGTGAGCCACTGTCCCTGGCCAATTTGATAATATATCTTCTTCAGTATTTTGCTCGTTAGAAGACAATGTCTCAGAAAGGAGTAGGGGTATTTTAGCCACTAGAAAGAAATATCCTTTACTGAAAAGTAACATATTTTCTGTCTGGTTTGTACATTTCAATGAGCTTGAATGGCAAAAGTTCAGCATTCTTGTTTTCAGCCAACTCTGGTGCACTAATAAAGCTAAGTTTAAGATCCTGGCTGGTAGCCTACCACAAATCAACTTCACGGTTGCTCCTAAGTCATCTATATTACCATAGAAGTTATTTTAAAAACCATCTCTCCATTGCCATAGGAATAATCTTGGGGGCCATAATTTCTAAAGGCATTTACACAAACTTTGCAGAAGGTACTTAAGAAATGTGTTTACATTGGAAGCATTCATATCTTCAGAATTTCCAGCATTTCACTTGTGATAGAGCACACAGGAACAGAAATAGAACGTGAGAAATAAGGTTGTGTATTAGGTTGCTAGGGTGCCATCACAAAATACCACAGCCTCAGTGGCTTAAACAACAGGCATTTATTTTCTCACAGTTTTGGTTGCAGGAAGGTCTTGAATTCAGAGGTTTCCAAACTTTTGGCTTTCCTGGGCCACATTGGAAGAAGAAGAATTATCTTGGGCCACACATAAAATACACTAACGATAGCTGATGAGCTGAAAAAAAAAAATCTCAAAAAAATGTCCTAATGTTTTAAGAAAGTTTATCAATTTGTGTATGGCCACATTCAAAGCCATCCTGGGCCACATGCAGCCAGTGGGCTGTGGGTTGGACAAGCTTGTTGTAGATCAAGGTGCCAGCAGGGTTGGCTTCCTCTGAGGCTTCTATCCTGGATTCTGTAGATGGCTACCCTTGATTTACAGATGGCTCGCCTCTTGCTGCCTTTTCACATGGTCTTCCCTCTGTGCATGCAGGACTCTTCTTCTTCTAAGGATGCCAGTCATATTGGGTTTCCCCCCCTTCCTATTTAAAAAACAGATTTACGGGGTACAAGTGCAATTTTGTTACATGGATATACTGTGGAGTGGTGAAGTCTGGGCTTTTAGTGTAACCATCACCTGAATAGTGTACATTGTATCCATTAGGTAACTTCTCATTCCTCACCTCTCTCCCACTTTCCCGCTTTTGGAGTCTCCAGTGTTTGTTATTCCACTCTGTAGGTCCATGTGGACCCATTGTTTAGCTCCTGCTTATAAATGACAACATGTAGTATTTGATTCTCCGTTTCTAAGTTCTTTCACTTAAGATAGTGGCCTCCATTTCCATCCATTTTGCTGTAAAAGACATGATTTCATTCTTTTTTATGGCTGAGTCATATTCATATAAATATATATACACACACCACATTTTCTTTATCCAGTCATCCATTAATAGACAGGCTAATTCCATATCTTTGCTATTATAAATGGTGCTATCATAAACACATGAGTGCAGATATCTTTTTAAACTTTTAAAAATTTTTTAATTTTCTTCATGTCAGACAGGTAATATTCCAACATCGCCACAATGTTCGAGGGTGACACATCTCACACATGTACATGAACAACCAATCATCATGCTCATGAACTACAAAAAGATCAGGTATCTTTTTTATATAATTATTTCTTCTCCTTAGGTTAGATACCTAGTAGTGGGATTGCTGGATCAAATAGTAGTTCTAGTTTTAGTTCTTTGATAAATCTCCATACTGTTTTCCATAGAGGTTATACTAATTTACATTCCCACCAACAGTGTATAAGCATTCCCTTTTCTCTGCATCCTTGCCATCATTTATTGATTTTGACTTTTTAATAATAGCCATTCTGACTGGTGTAAGATGATATCTCATTGTGGTGTTAATTTGCATTTGCCTGATGATTAGTGATGTTGAGCATTTTTTCATATGTTTGTTAACTGTTGGTATATCTTCTTTTGGAAAACGTTCATGTCCTTTGCCCATTAAATTTTTTTAAAAAAAATTTCGAGTTCTGTGGGTACATAAGTGTATATATTTATGGAGTACATGAGATGTTTTGATACAGGCATGTAATGTGTAATAATCACATCATAGAGAATGTGGTGTCCATCCCCTCAAACATTTATCCTTTGTGTTACAGACAATCCAATTATGCTCTTTTAATTATTTTAAATGTATAATTAAATTATTATTGATTATAGTCATCCTGTTGTGTTATCAAGTACTAGGTCTTATTCATTCTTTTTTGTTTGTTCGTTTTGAGACAGGGTCTCACTCTGTTGCCCAGGCTGGAGTGCAGTGGGCTGGATCACAGCTTACTGCAGCTTTGACTTCCCTGGGTTCTGGTGATCCTTCCACCTCAGCCTCCTGAGTAGCTGGGACCACAGGCATAAGCCACCACACCCAGTTAGTTTTTGTATTTTTTGTAAAGATGGGGTCTCGCTATGTTGCCCAGGCTCTTCACAAGCCTTGCCCAAGCTAGGTTCAAGTGATCCTCCTGCCTCAGCCTCCCAAAGGGCTAGGATTATAGGCACAAGCCACTGCGCCTGGCCTTATTCATTCTTCTAACTATTTTTTTTTCTTATCCATTAACTATCCCCACCTCTACCCCTCCCTCCCACTATCCTTCCCTTTGCTCACTTTTTAATGGGATTGTTTGTTTTTCCTTGCTGAGCTGTTTGAATTCCGTGTAGATTCTCGCTATTAGTCCTTTGTCAGGTGCACAGTTTGCAAATATTTTCACCCATTCTGTAGGTTGTCTGTTTACTCTGTTGATTATTTCTTTTGAGGTACAGAAGCTTTTTAGTTTCATTTTGTCCCATTTGTCTATTTTTGTTTTTGTTGCATTTGCTTTGTCATAAATTCTTAGTCATAAATTCTTTGCCAAGGCCAATGTTCAGAAGAGCTTTTCCTAGGTATTTCTTCTAGGATTTTTATAGTTTCAGGTCTTACATTTAAGTCTTTAATTCATCTTGAGTTAATTTTTGTATATAGTGAGAGATATGGATTCAGGTTCATTCTTCCGCATGTGGATATCTGATTTTCCCAACATAGGGTCCCACTCTATTGTTTTCATTCAATGTAATTACCTCTTTAAAGGCCCTGTTTCCAAATAATATCATATTCTCATGTATTGGAGGTTAGGATGTCAACATATGAATTTGGGTAGAGGACAAAATTCAGCCTAAAATAAGTGATGAAATCTATCCTGTCAAGGCAGTAAGACTTCCTCTAATCTATCTGTTGTTTTGGTGAGTTAGAGGAAAGAAGATTTTCTGGGCTTTGGGTTTTTTTTAATCCAACATTAGCATCTGGACTGGGCAAGCAAGGTTAGCTTCTGCACTGTAGAATGTCTCCAAACAAAGACTGTTCTTACAGAAAGCATTATGAAAATGCCACTTAATTATTAGGTTGTATGGACAGAGGCACAGCACAATCCAAGATACACTATTGTTTTAATCTCCAAACCAACAGATAGGTAATGAACATAAATATCCCAAGCAATGCAGGGGTATTGGACTGGTATTTGCGTTATGATGGTGATTGTTTACAAAGAAGGGCTTTTCTGTGGGGAATGGCTAATCAGCAGGCCCAGCAAAGGAGAATTAGTGCTTCCTGTGCTGAGGCATCCCAGAATTCTGGGGATTCTGCCAGAGTCCTGCTGGTTCTCAGACAAGGTCATTGGACTTCTTAGGGGAACTTACCAAAGGCCCCTGTAACTCTAACTGCAGTGCAGCCTGAGCCAATTTGTTCTCTGCCAATCTCTGCAGCAAATTTATGAATGATGAGAGGAAACAGTTGAGGAACCAGTAAACTGGCTAAAACATAATCTTTGTTGCCCTAGCAATGCCTCTGGGGCTTCTGATGGTGGACTGTGCATTTCCTGGCACAGTTTACTTCTCATGCCACAGTCAACTGCCTGAATAGGACTGGGGTTAAGAGGCTTGCTCCAAACATTACAGTAATAAATGAAGGTTTGTAAAGAGCAAGGTCTTCAAATCAGAGTTAGAATGACCAATGCATTTATTTGTTTACTGAGCACCTACTATAGGGTAAGGCACCCTTGGTGGAGCCGGAGATACACTTCAGAAAAAATAGACAAAAGTTCCTGGTCCCATAGAGCTTTCATTCTACCAGGCAGAGACAGACAATAAATAAAGCCATTAAGTGAAATATATCTTTTGTCATATGGTGACATACATTATGGAGAAAAATAAGGCAGAGAAGGGAATTTAGGAAGTGCCCCAGATGGTGGGCAGCTTTGCAGTTGTCTGGGGTGGTCAGGAAAGATGTCACTGAGAAAGTGACATTTGGGTAGAGTCTTGAAGAAAGTGAGGAAGCAAGCCATGAAGGTATTTGGGGGAAGAGTGTTCTAGGCAGAGAGCTTCCTAGTGCAAATGTCCTGAGGTACATGCAGAAGCAAGTTGCTGGTATGGCAGAAGCAGAAAACAGCGGCGAGACAATAGCAGTGGGATGAGGTGAGACAGCAGGCAGTGGTGGGGTAGGCTACCATGTCAGTCTTTGTAGGCCATCATAAGGACTGGACTTTGTGAGTGAAATGAGAGGTCATTGAGGGTTTTAGCAGAGAAGCCACTTGACCTGATAATAATGTCAAGAATAATTCAAAGTGGGGAAAGAGTGGAAGCCCAGCCAAGAAGCTACTGCCATAATCCAGGTAAGAGATGATGGCTTGGACTGGGATGGTAGCAGTGGATGGGTAAGAAGTGGTTGGATTCCAGCTAGGTCTTGAAGTAGAATCATTAGGATCTACTGACAGCTTGGAAGTAGAGGAGGAAAGGATGACCTTAAGATTTTAGGCCCATAATAACTAGAAATCTCATGCTAAAGTGGCTAGAAATATTATCAAAAGGCATTTTTAGTCAAATAGACAGACTTTAGAGTCTCTGACACTCAAACATCATTCCCGTAATCTATTCTATAAGTACTGAAGAATGTACCATGCTAAAATCCTCCAGTCTAGCTTCACAGTACCGGATGCCTTCCACCCATTCATTCATTCATTCATTTGTCCATTGTCTTATTCATTCCACCCATCAACTCTAGCTCAGCTGTCAGCCAGCAACTCCCTGTTCCTTGCGATATAGAGGAGATTTATTTGAACAGCCCCTTTCCATGGTATGTGAAAGTCCAGCATCTCCCAAGCACTTCCTCCAAATTCCAGCGGACATAGGTTCTTCTGGCCTCCTTTGTATCCTGGACCCCAGCTTCATCCATTCTGTCATGGTGCCCTTATACCAAATATTCTTTGTGTCCTGGACTCTGCTGATGATTTGGGATAGAGCCTTCATTTCTTCACTTTTCTCCTCCATCTTTTCTAGGAGAAAAAATTCCTTGTTGTCTTCTTCATAGCAATTTAGGGACACATTTTTTGGCTTAAGCTTGGTATCCACCCCCGAGACCTTATCACAGAGAAACCATGTTCTTCTTAGAGCAATCTAAGAGGGTCTAGCCAAAGTGTGTTTGAACGTTTTTTGAAGACTCCTTTAGCTGCTGGTTGTAGAATGGATTGAAGATGAGTAAAGTGTATAGACACACATACCCCTCCACTGTCTCTCACTATGTGGTTGTCTGGATTTCCTTTGTGCCGCACTCTGTTAGAGGTGTCTTATAGTAGTGCTGTTTGTGCTCCAATTGTGCAGTTTAGTTGAATAGCTATTACAGCTTTTACTTTGTTCTTTTTAAATGGTCAAGTCATAGCACTGTTGGTTTGTGGACAATGTGGAGAATCTGATGTGTGTTGCTGGTTAGAGTACACTGAGACCAGCAAAAGTTTGTCAGACTTCCTTGCCACAGTGTCAGGTAGAGGCTTTTTTAAAAAAAGGTGGGGGGAAAAAGTACTGTGAAAGTTACTAAAGGAAAAAGCTTTCTCCATTAAAAATATTTTATTACCTATAAAATGTAATATTTTATTACCTATAAAAAGAATAGGAATGATACATGAAAAACAATATAAACTTGCAAATTGCATAAATGGTGTCATTTTTATGTAATGCAACACATAGTAGTAATTAATATAAAATCTTTCTTGAGCATAAGATTTTTCTGGGTCACTTTCCTGCAAATTAATTTATTAGTTCATCAAAAAGTATACATTTAATAACTTCATTTTCAATTGATATAATTGAAAATGATGTCAATTACTCTTGGCAAATGCAAGATTGTAAATAATTTTGGAACATTTTTAATTTTGCAAAGTATCTTTCTGTTGACACACTCTTTCTAGAGCTGTTAAGATTATTTTATGATTTGTGACAATACTAGGATACATATTAATAAGTCATTTCAAAATATAAACCTTAGTATACCTAGAACTGAAGATAGTTTCAGAAAAATTTTTCTAAAAAGATTTAACCCTTCATACAAATCAGTTTCACCTAAGTTTGAATTAAATTTTAACTGGAAATGTATACAGTAACATTTTAATGTTTCATCTGACAGTTCCTGCTCCAAATTCTTGTGGAGGCAGTTTAAGATACAGAATTTAAAACCCCCATTTATGCACTCTATGATGTATCTTCAACACAGGAGAAAAATATTTTATAATTATCTTCTTCATTAATAATTGGTTCATCCAAAGCTTTGGATGAAAATAGTGCTCTTTTCTATCAAATGTGATAATGTTTAAATTTAATTTTGGTTTTGGGGGGGCAGCCAAGATGGCCGAATAGGAACAGCTCCAGTCTACAGCTCCCAGCGTGAGTGATGCAGAAGATGGGTGATTTCTGCATTTCCATCTGAGCTTTGAAGAGAGCAGTGGTTCTCCCAGCATGCAGCTGGAGATCTGAGAACAGGCAGACTGCCTCCTTAAGTGGGTCCCTGACCCCTGACCCCCAAGCAGCCTAACTGGGAGGCACCCCCTAGAAGGGGCAGACTGACACCTCACATGGCCGGGTAATCATCTGAGACAAAACTTCCAGAAGAAGAATCAGACAGCAGCATTCATAGTTCATGAAAATCCGCTGTTCTGCAGCCTCCACTGCTGATACCCTGGCAAACAGGGTCTGGAGTGGACCTCTAGCAAACTCCAACAGACCTGCAGCTGAGGGTCCTGTCTGTTAGAAGGAAAACTAACAAACAGAAAGGACACCCACACCAAAAACCCATCTGTACATCACCATCATCAAAGACCAAAAGTAGATAAAACCACAAAGATGTGGAAAAAACAGAGCAGAAAAACTGGAAACTAAAAAAGCAGAGCGCCTCTCCTCCTCCAAAGGAATGCAGTTCCTCCCCAGCAATGGAACAAACCTGGACGCAGAATGACTTTGACAAGTTGAGAGAAGAAGGCTTCAGATGATCAAACTACTCCGAGCTACAGGAGGAAATTCAAACCAAAGGCAAAGAAGTTGAAAACTTTGAAAAAAATTTAGACGAATGTATAACTAGAATAACCAATACAGAGAAGTGCTTAAAGGAGCTGATGGAGCTGAAAGCCAAGGCTTGAGAACTACGTGAAGAATGCAGAAGCTTCAGGAGCCGACGCGATCAACTGGAAGGAAGGGTATCAGTGATGGAAGATGAAATGAATGAAATTAAATGAGAAGGGAAGTTTAGAGAAAAAAGAATAAAAAGAAATGAACAAAGCCTCCAAGAAATATGGGACTATGTGAAAAGACCAAATCTACATCTGATTGGTGTACCTGAAAGTGACAGGGAGAATGGAACTAAGTTGGAAAACACTTTGCAGGATATTATCCAGGAGAACTTCCCCAATCTAGCAAGGCAGGCCAACATTCAGATTCAGGAAATACAGAGAATGCCACAAAGATACTCCTCGAGAAGAGCAACTCCAAGACACATAATTGTCAGATTCACCAAAGTTGAAATGAAGGAAAAAATGTTAAGGGCAGCCAGAGAGAAAGGACAGGTTACTCACAAAGGGAAGCCCATCAGACTCACAGCAGATCTCTCGGCAGAAACTCTACAAGCCAGAAGGGAGTGGGGGCCAATATTCAACATTCTTAAAGAAAAGAATTTTCAATCCAGAATTTCATATCCAGTCAAACTAAGCTTCATAAGTGATGGAGAAATAAAATCCTTTACAGACAAGCAAAGGCTGAGAGATTTTATCACCACCAGCCTGCCCTAAAAGAGCTCCTGAAGGAAGCACTAATCATGGAAAGGAACAACCAGTACCAGCCACTGCAAAATCATGCCAAAATGTAAAGACCATCGAGACTAGGAAGAAACTGCATCAACTAACAAGCAAAATAACCAGCTAACATCATAATGACAGGATCAAATTCACACATAACAATATTAACTTTAAATGTAAATGGACTAAATGCTCCAATTAAAAGACACAGACTGGCAAATTGGATAAAGAGTCAAGACCCATCAGTGTGCTGTATTCAGGAAACCCATCTCACGTGCAGAGACACACATAGGCTCAAAATAAAAGGATGGATGAAGATCTACCAAGGAAATGGAAAACAAAAAAAGGCAGAGGTTGCAATCCTAGTCTCGGATAAAACAGACTTTCAACCAACAAAGATGAAAAGAGACAAAGAAGGCCATTACATAATGGTTAAGGGATCAATTCAACAAGAAGAGCTAACTATCCTAAATATATATGCACCCAATACAGGAGCATACAGATTTATAAAGGAAGTCCTGAGTGACCTACAAAGAGACTTAGACTCCCACACAATAATAATGGGAGACTTTAACACCCCACTGTCAACATGAGACAGATCAACGAGACAGAAAGATAACAAGGATATCCAAGAATTGAACTCAGCTCTGCACCAAGTGGACCTAATAGACATCTACCGAACTCTCCACCCCAAATCAACAGAATATACATTTTTTTCAGCACCACACCACACCTATTCCAAAATTGACCACATAGTTGGAAGTAAAGCTGTCCTCAGCAAATGTAAAAGAACAGAAATTATAACAAACTGTCTCTGAGACCACAGTGCAATCAAACTAGAACTCAGGATTAAGAAACTCAGTGAAAACTGCTCAACTACATGGAAACTGAACAACCTGCTCCTGAATGACTACTGGGTACATAAAAAAATGAAGGCAGAAATAAAGATGTTCTTTGAAACCAACGAGAAAAAAGACACAACATACCAGAATCTCTGGGACACATTCAAAACAGTGTGTAGAGGGAAATTTATAGCACTAAATGCCCATAAGAGAAAGCAGGAAAGATCCAAAATTGACACCCTAACATCACAATTAAAAGAACTAGAAAAGCAAGAGCAAACACATTCAAAAGCTAGCAGAAGGCAAGAAATAACTAAGATCAGAGCAGAACTGAAGGAAATAGAGACATAAAAAATCCTTCAAACAATCAATGAATCCAGGAGCTGGTTTTTTGAAAGGATCAACAAAATTGATAGACTGCTAGCAAGACTAATAAAGAAGAAAAGAGAGAAGAATCAAGTAGACGCAATAAAAAATGATAAAGGGGATATCACCATCAATCCCACAGAAATACAAACTACCATCAGCGAATACTACAAACACCTCTACGCAAATAAACTAGAAAATCTAGAAGAAATGGATAAATTCCTGGACACATACATCCTCCCAAGACTAAACCAGGAAGAAGTTGACTCTCTCAATAGACCAATAACAGGCTCTGAAATTGTGGCAATAATCAATAGCTCAACAACCAAAAAGAGTCCAGGACCAGATGGATTCACAGACAAATTCTACAAGAGGTACAAGGAGGAACTGGTACCATTTCTTCTGAAACTATTCCAATCAATAGAAAAAGAGGGAATCCTCCCTAACTCATTTTATGAGGCCAGCATCATCCTGATACCAAAGCCGGGCAGAGACACAACGAAAAAAGAGAATTTTAGGCAAATATCCTTGATGAACATTGATGAAAAATCCTCAATAAAATACTGGCAAACCGAATCCAGCAGCACATCAAAATCTTATGCACCATGATCAAGTGGGCTTCATCCCTGGGATGCAAGGCTGGTTCAATATACACAAATCAATAAATGTAATCCAGCATATAAACAGAAGCAAAGACAAAACCCACATGATTATCTCAATAGATTCAGAAAACGACTTTGACAAAATTCAACAACCCCTCATCCTAAAAACTCTCAATAAATTAGGTATTGATGTGACGTATCTCAAAATAATAAGAGCTATGACAAACCCACAGCCAATATCATACTGAACGGGCAAAAACTGGAAGCATTCCCTTTGAAAACTGGCACAAGACAGGGATGCCCTCTCTCACCACTCCTATTCAACACAGTGTTGGAAGTTCTGGCCAGGGCAATTAGGCAGGAGAAGGAAATAAAGGGTATTCAATTAGGAAAAGAGGAAGTCAAATTGTCCCTGTTTGCAGATGACATGACTGTATATCTAGAAAATCCCATAGTCTCAGCCCAAAATCTCCTTAAGCTGACAAGCAAATTCAGCAAAGTCTCAGGACACAAAATCAATGTACAAAAATCACAGGCATTCTTATACACCAATAACAGACAAACAGAGAGCCAAATCATGAGTGAACTCCCATTCACAATTGCTTCAAAGAGAATAAAATACCTAGGAATCCAACTTACAAGGGATGTGAAGGACCTCTTCAAGGAGAACTACAAACCACTGCTCAATGAAATAAAAGAGGACACAAACAAGTGGAAGAACATTCCATGCTCATGGGTAGGAAGAATCAATATCGTGAAAATGGCCATACTGCCCAAGGTAATTTATAGATTCAATGCCATCCCCATCAAGCTATCAATTACTTTCTTCACAGAATTGGAAAAAACTACTTTAAAATTCATATGGAACCAAAAAAGAGCCCACATCAGGAAGTCAATCCCAAGCCAAAAGAACAAAGCTGGAGGCATCATGCTACCTGACTTCAAACTATACTACAAGGCTACAGTAACCAAAACAGCATGGTACTGGTACCAAAACAGAGATGTAGATCAATGGAACAGAACAGAGCCCTCAGAAATAATGCCGCATATCTATAACTATCTGATCTTTGACAAATCTGAGAAAAACAAGAAATGGGGAAAGGATTCCCTATTTAATAAATGGTGCTGGGAAAACTGGCTAGCCATATGTAGAAAGCTGAAACTGGATCCTTTCCTTAAACCTTATACAAAAATTAATTCAAGATGGATTAAAGACTTAAACGTCAGACCTAAAACCGTAAAAACCCTGGAAGAAAACCGAGGCATTACCATTCAGGACATAGGCATGAGCAAGGACTTCATATCTAAAACACCAAAAGCAATGGCAACAAAAGTCAAAATTGACAAATGGGATCTAATTAAACTAAAGAGCTTCTGCACAGCAAAAGAAACTACCATCAGAGTGAGCAGGCAACCTACAAAATGGGAGAAAATTTTCACAACCTACTCATCTGACAAAGGGCTAATATCCAGAATCTACAATGAACTCAAACAAATTTATAAGAAAAAAACAAACAACCCCATCAAAAAGTGGGTGAAGGACATGAACAGACACTTCTCAAAAGAAGACATTTATGCAGCCAAAAAACACATGAAAAAATGCTCACCATCACTGGCTATCAGAGAAATGCAAATCAAAACCACATGAGATACCATCTCACACCAGTTAGAATGGCAATCATTAAAAAGTCAGGAAACAACAGGTGCTAGGGAGGATGTGGACAAATAGGAACACTTTTACACTGTTGGTGTTACTGTAAACTAGTTCAACCATTGTGGAAGTCAGTGTGGCGATTCCTCAGGGATCTAGAACTAGAAATACCATTTGACCCAGCCATCTCATTACTGGGTATATACCCAAAGGACTATAAATCATGCTGCTATAAAGACACATGCACACGTGTATTTATTGCGGCACTATTCACAATAGCAAAGACTTGGAACCAACCCAAATGTCCAACAATGATAGACTGGATTAAGAAAATGTGGCAGATATACACCATGGAATACTATGCAGCCATAAAAAATGAATGAGTTCATGTCCTTTGTAGAGACGTGGATGAAGCTGGAAACCATCATTCTCAGCAAACTATCGCAAGGACAAAAAACCAAACACTGCATGTCCTCACTCATAGGTGGGAATTGAACAATGAGAACGCTTGGACACAGGAAGGGGAACATCACACACCATGGCCTGTTGTGGCGTGGGGGGAGGGAGGAGGGATAGCATTAGGAGATATACCTAATATAAATGACGAGTTAATGGGTGCAGCACACCATCATGGCACATGTATACAATTTAACAAACCTGCACATTGTGCACATGTACCCTAGAACTTAAAGTATAATAAAAATATATATTAAAAAAAAGAAAAAGCCATTAATGGCTACTATGTGAACACCATATCATCAGAGAGCTCTGATGGTGTCTGTAGCCTTGCTTTTACAGGCACTGCCAGACCTGGGTTGGGGCTTTGTGTCCTTCAGTATACAGCAATATACAGTACACATGAGTCACACAGTCATGAAAAAATTACATTGGGTATCTTACTGTGTGTATGAAAGCTATTATATTAATTTTTACCATATTAGAATGTTTTTGTCACAAACCATATATGATGGAAAATTTTCACACAGAATTCCTTTAAAAATATCCCAAATTGGCACAGTTTTTGCATGTCTAATTCCACTTGGCACCTGTTCCTTTGAGGACAAAAACAGAAAAATCATCCAACATTTAATGTGGTCAATTTTATCCTTTGAAGCACAATCCTGTTGAAAATCTGTAAAACTTACACCTATACTTTTGTGAATTAAACTTTAGTATTTATTAATTAAAAAATACTCATTAGATGAATGAGATAGGACTCTTAAGTGTGGCTGGTCTTATTAAGGGCACATTCTGATCTCTTGCGATTAGATAACTTCTCAGGATAACTTTGGGCAAACATGAAGTGTTGTGCTTTCAGGCTAGGACCATGGTCCCTGAAGTATGGCCCATGCACCAAGAGGTGCCAAAGACCCTTTTCCACTGTGTTGACATTTGACCTGATAGTTCACCTATGATGGTGGGTAAACTGCTGATGACATAGCAGAAATGAAAGCACTGGCATCACACTGAACTATGAGGCATTGTGCCCAATGCCTAGTTCACCATGCACTCATATAAAAAACTTACTGGTTTCAGTTCAGAATGTTCTTGATGTAAAAATTAACTATATTAAATCTCAACCCTTGAATCAATAACTTTAATATTTGGTGTTATGAAATGGTAAGTATGCATAAAACACATTTGCTCTATATCAAAGTATAATGATTGTTTTGAAGGAAAGCTCTCGTGAGACTGAACTGCAAGCTGAACTAGTCACTTTCTTTAGGGAAAACCATTTTTTGTTTTTAGAGTGACTATCTTGGTCTGTTGAGACTGCTATAACAAGATACCATAAACTTGGTAGTTTATAAACAATGGAAATCTATTTCTTTTGGTTCTGAAGGCAGGGAAGTCCAGATCGAGGGGCCGGCACTTTCAATGTCTGGTAAGGGCCCATTTGCTGGTTCCTAGAATGGTGCATCCTTGCTGCTTCCTTACACGGTGAAAGGGTACAAGGCAGCTCTCTGGGCCTTTTTTTTTATAAGGGCACTAGTTCTATTCATGAAGGCTTTTCTCTCATGATCTAATCACCTCCCAAAGGCCCCACCTGCTAATATTATCACATTGGTGATTGGGTGTCAACATATGAATTTTGGAGGGACGCAAACATTCAGGCCATAGCACTGACGTAGAAATTGTGTTTTTTTAGATTTGAATATTTGGCAGACTTTTCTAGAAAATGAATAAAGTGAAGCTGTCATTTCAAGCAAAATATCTGCCAGTATTTGTTGCCAATTATAAAATTTGAATTTTCAAGTGACAATTAGAATTTTGGTAAACTTGTGTTCACCACGGTAAGTTTGATAGTTTTCCAATACTTGATGACTTTTTGAAATAATATCAGTGGTATATTATTTACATGCATATTGTGTGTGTGTACATATGTAAACTTGTATACATGTACAACATTATGTACCAACATTTGGAAGATCTATGTAACTCAGCAAACCAATATTTGCCAAATGACCACGCTATTATAATACTATACATGGAAAAAGATCCATTCCAATTATACAATGGACCAATGGATTTTAACATAAGAGAGTATGAAAAGTTTGTTAATTTGGTTTTAGATTCCATACTGCAACTAAACTTTAGGACACTACCACTTGTCAAGCTCTGATGTGATATCAAAGAAGAATATCCACAATTATCTCAAAAAGCTATTAAAACATCTGTCCCTTTCCCACTACATATTTGTGTGAAGATGGATTTTCTTTATATACTTAAACTAAAACAACGTAATGCAACATTTTGAATGCAGCAAGCAGATATGAGAATCCAGCTGCCTTGTATTAAGTAAGACATAAACCAGATGTGCAAAAATGTCAAGCAATGACACTTTTCTCATTAAGTTGTTTTGGAAAACATAGATATTTCTTTAAATGGCTTTAATAAGGTATAATTAAAATATAGTAAATGACACATACTTAAGATACACAATTTAATATATTTTGACATGTGAATATGTCTACAAAACCATCACCTCAATCAAGATAATGAACATAGCCACCACCCCCAAAAGTGTCCTTGTGCCCCTTTTCATTCCTACATCTCTCCGCTTCCTGACTCCTTGATTTCTAGGAAATCATGATCTTCTGTCAGTCTGTTTTAGTTTTCATTTTCTAGGATTTTATATGAATGGAATCACAGTCTATGTATACTTTTTGTCTGGCTTTCCTCACGGCATAATTATTTTGAGATTCACCCATGGTTTTGCCTGTATCAAAAGCCCATTCATTTTTATTGCTGAGTACTCTTCTATTGTATGGTTATAGTATAATTTATTTATCCATTAACCTGATGATGGACATTTGGATTGTTTTCTGGTTTTGGTTATTATAATTAAAGTGGCTATGAACATTGTGGCTATGAACATTGGTGTATAAGACTTTGTATGGGTATATTCTTTCCTTTCTCTGGGTAAATAGCTAGGAGAGAAATGCCTGGGCCATATGCTAGGCATATGTTTGACATTTTAAGAAACTGCAAACAGGCTTCCAAAGTAGTACAATTTTACATTCCAACCAGCAGTATATGAAGGTTCAAGTTCCTCCACATCGTCAAAAACACTTGGCCATTCCAAAAGGTGTATATTGACATCTTTTTTTTGTTCTTTTCATTCAGTCTGTTTATTGAGCACACACATAAAACAGTATACCTCCAAGCCTCCTTGGTGCACATTGATCTTGCCCTTCTCTGAACCTCTCCCTTGAGATTGTATTGACATCTTATTAACATTTAATTGAATTACTAATGTTCTATAAAAGGGCCACATACGCAAAGCAGCCCCCAAATGCAGGAGCCAAAGAACAATGCAGACAAATCCAGTTTGTTGGTAAAGCGTGATTTATTAGGGAACTTATAGGCAGAAGCCTGGTCTTGCGTGGCTGCAAGACAGGTGGATCTCCACACCACAACCCTCCAGACCCAGCACTTCTATATTAGGGAGTATTATTCCAGAATCCATGTGCTCTGGAAATAATGGTGAATTGAAAGAATGCTGTGGGCATCACAGCCTATGATGCATGCAACAATATCAAGAGTTGTTTTGGAGGAAAGGTGAAACTCCAGTAACTAGGTGTTTCTATGTAAGAAGTAATATATCAACTAGACATTTTGGAGGCATTCCTGGACTTGGGGTTAGTCAGGAGTCACAAGGTGGATTAGCATCTAAAATGGAGTGATACTTGTCCCCACAACTAATCATGTTGAGCATATTTTCATGGGTTTATTTGCTCTCTGTGTATATTTTGTTGAAGTGTCTGTTCAAATATTTTGCCCATTTTAAATTGGGATTTTTAAAAATTGATACATAATATTTTACATATTTATGGAGCACACATTATGTTTTGTTACATGCATAGAATATGTAATGATCAAGTCAAGGCATTTGAGGTGTCCATCACTTTAAGTATTTATTATTTCTAGGTGTTGGGAATTCAAGTTCTCTCTTCTAGCTACTTCGAAATATACAATACATTGTTGTTAACTCTGCTGTTGAACAACAGAACTTATACCTTTTATCTAACTATATGTTTGTACCTCTGAACTTATCTCTCTTCATTCCCCTTCCCATGTACCCAACCTTCCCAGCTTCCAGTATCTATCATTCTGCTCTTCTACCTTTATGAGATCAAGTTTTTAGCTCCCACATATTAGTGAGAACATGTGATATTTGCCTGTTGGTGCATGGGTTATTTCACTTAACATGACCTCCAGTTCCATTCATATTGCTGATAATGACATAATTTCATTCTTTTTTTATGGCCAAATAGCACTGCATTGTATACATACATATATCTCACTTTCTTCATTCATTCATCAGCTGATGGACACTTAGGTTGATTCCATATCTTTGCTATTGTGAATAGTGCTGTGATAAACATGCGAGTGGGGGTATCCTTTTCATACACTGTTTTCTTTTCCTTTGGGTAGATACCAAGTAGTGAGATTGCTGAATCAAGTAGTAGTTTTATTTTTAGTTTTTTGAGAAATCTCCATACCGTTTTACATCGTGGTTGTACTAATTTACATTCCCACCAAATTGTATGAGTTCCCTTTTCTCCAAATCCTCATCAGCCTCCCTTCTATAATTTTTAGAACAATACCCATTTTAACTGGAGTAATATGATATCTCATTGTGGTTGTTTTCTGGAAAATATAGAGTGCTTCATGAATTTGCATGTCATCCTTGTGCAGGGGCCATGCTAATCTCTGTATCATTCCAATTTTAGTATACATGATGCTGAAGGAAGCACTTACTGTGGTTTTGACATGTATTTCTCTGATGACTAGTGATGTTGAACATTTTTTAATATACTGTTTGCCATTTGTATGTCTTCTTTTGAGACTTGTCTATTTGTGTCTTTTGTCCACTTTTTAATGTGATTTTTTCTATTGTTGAATTGTTTGGGTTCCTTGTATATTCTGGATATTAGTCCCTTGTTGAATGGATAGTTTGCAAATATTTTCTCCACTCAACACATTGTCTCTTCCCTCTGTTGATTGTTTGCTTTGCTGTGCAGAAGCTTTTTAGCTTAATATTTTCTCTATATTAGTCTGTTTTCACACTGCTGATAAAGACATACCCAAGACTGGGCAATTTACAAAAGAAAGATATTTAATATGGACTTACAGTTTCACGTGGCTGGGGAAGCCTCACAATCATGGCAAAAGGCAAGGAGGAACAAGTCACATCTTACATGGATGGCAGCAGGCAAAGAAGAAAAAGCTTGTGCAGGGAAACTCTTCCTTATAATACCATCAGATATTGTGAGACCCACCCACCATCACAAGAATACCAGGGGAAATACCTGCCCCCATGATCCAGTTACCTCCCACCTGGTTCCTCCCACAAAATGTGGGAATTCAAGATGAGAATTGGGTGGGGACACAGCCAAACTGTATCAATCTCATTTCTCTATTTTTATTTTGGTTTTCCATGCTTTTGAGAGCTTAGCCATAAAATACTTGCCTAGACCAATATCCTTTTCCCCATTTTCTCCTGGTAGTTTTCTAGTTTCCTATTTTACATTTAAATCTATTTTGAGTTGATTTTTGTATGTGGTGAGAAATAGGGATCCAGTTTCATTCTTCTCCATGTGAATATCTAGTTTTCCCAACACCATTTATTGAAAAGGATGTTTTTTCCCCATCTTTGTCAAAAATCAGGTGGCCGTTTATAGTTGGGTTTATTTCTGGGTTCCCTATTTTGCTCCATTGGTCAATGTGTCTATTTTTATACCAATATTATGCTGTTTTGATTACTATAGCCTCATAATATATTTTGAAATCAGGTAGTCTTATGCCTTCAGCTTTATTCTTTTTGCTCAAGATTGCATTGGCTATTCTGGCTCTTCTTTGGTTCTATGAGATGGGGATTCACTGTTGTTGCCCAGGCTGGAGTGGAGTGGCACAATCTTGGCTCACTGCAACCTCTGCCTCCCAGGTTCAAGTGATTCTCCTGCCTCAGCCTCCCGAGTAGCTGGGATTACAGGTGTCCACCACCACACCCAGCTAATATTTTTGTATTTTTAGTAGAGACAGAGTTTCGCCATGTTGGCCAGGCTGGTACCTGCCTCGGCCTCCCAAAGTGCTGGGATTGCAGGCATGAGCCACTGCGCCTGGCTTGTTTTTACTTTGTCTGTGAAAATAACATTGGTATTTTGATAATGATTGCATTGAATCTGTATATTGTTTTGGGCAGTATGATCATTTCAATATTAATTTTTCTGATCCATGAGTATGGGATGTCTTTCCATTTGTTTGTATCATCTTTAATTTCTCTCATCAGGGTTTTGTAGTTTTTCCTGTAGGGATCTTTTACCTCCTGGGTTAAATTTATTCCTATTTTATTTTTTTTCTGTGGCTATTGTAAATGGGATTGGCTGCTTGATTTGCTACTTAGCTAGATCATTATTGTTGTATAGAAACACTACCGACTTTTGTATGTAGATTTTGTATTCTACAACTTTACTGAATTTGTTTGTGAGTTCTGAGAGATATTTGGTGGAGTCTTTGGCTTTTCTTTCTAAATATAAGATCATGTCATCTGCAAAGGGACGATTTGACTCCCTATTTTCCAATTTGGGAGCCTTTTATTTCTTTCTCTTGCCTGATTGCTCTGGCTAGGATTTCCAGTACTATGTTGAATAGGAGTCCTGAAAATGGGCATCCTTGTCTTATTCTAGTTCTTAGAGGAAAGGATTTCAACTTTTCCCCATTCAGTATGATGTTAGCTATGGGTTTGTCATATATGGCCTTTATTATTTTGTGGCATGTTTCTTCTATGCTTAGTTCGTTGAGAGTTTTTTTTTCTTTTATCATGAAGGGATGTTGAATTGTATAAAATGCTTTTTCTGCATCTATTGAGATGATAATATGGTTTTGCCCTTCATTCTGTTGATGTGGTGTATCATGTTTATTGATTTGTGTATTTGAATGATACTTGTGTCCCTGGTATAAATCCCACTTGATGATGGTGTATTATCTTTTTGATGTGCTCTTGAATTCTGTTTGCTGGTATTCTGTTGAGGAGTTTTGAGTTCACATTTATCAAGGATATTGGTCTGTAAGTTTCTTTATTTGTCCTGTCCTTGTCTGGTTTTGGTATCTGGGTAATTCTGGCCCTGTAGAATGAGTTGGAGAACTCCTGCCTCTTCAGTTTTTTTGGAAGAGTTTAAAAAGGATTAATTCTTTATTAGTTCTTCGTTATAAGTTTGGAAAACTTTGGTGGTGAATCCATCCAGTCCTGGGCTTTCCCTTTGTTGGAAGAATTTTTATTACTGATTCAATCTTGCAGCTTGTTATTGGTCTGTTTAGGTTTTTTATTTCTTCCTGATTCAGTCTCTGTAGGTTACCAGGCGTTTATTCATTTCCTCTAGGCTTTCCAATTTGTTAGTGTATCGTTGTTCATAAAAGTCTCTGATGATATTTTGTATTTCTGTGGTATGAGTTGTAATGTCTCCTTTTTCATTTCTGATTTTGGGTATTTGGGTCTTCTTTTTTTTGGTTAGTCTAGATAGAAGGTTTATAAATTTTGTTTATCTTTTTGAAGAACCATTTTTTTTTTTTGCTTCATTGATCCACTGTATTTTTTTTAGTCTCTATTTTATTTCATTCTCTTTCTGATCTTGTTCTGATCTTTATTATTTCTTTGTTTCTTCTGCAGTTTGAGGTTTGGTTTGTTCTTACTTTTCTAGTTCCTTGAGGTGCATTGTTAGATCATATATTTTAAATCTACTTTTTTGATGTAGGCTTGTTGCTATAAACTTCTTTTTTAGTACTGCTTTTACTGTATCTCATGGGTTTTAGTATGTTGTGTTTTCATTTTCACTTGTTTCAAGAATTTTTGATTTTCATCTTAATTTCTTCACTGACCCAGAGATTGTACAGGAACTTATTGTTTCATATCCACGTATTTAGTAGTTTCCAAAGTTCCCCTTGGTATTGACTTTTATTTTATTCCATTGTAGCCTGAGAAGATACTTGATATAATTTCAATTTTTAAAATTTGTTGAGATTTGTTTTGTGGCCTAACATATGGCCTATCTTGGAGAATGTTCCATGTGTTAATAAGAAGAATGTGTATTCTGCAGTGTTGGATAAAATGCTCTGTAAATAGCTGTTAGGTCCATTTGGTCTAAAGTCCAGTTTAAATCCAGTGTTTCTTTGCTGATTTTCTGTCTGGATGACCTGTCTAATGCTGAGTTGAAGTCTCCCACTACTATTGTATTGGAGTCTGTCTCTTTAGATCTAGTAACATTTGCTTTAGGAATCTGGGTGCTCCAGTGTTGGGTGCATATGTATTTAGAATTATTTTCTTTTGCTGGATTGATCCTTTCATCAATAGATAATGACTTTCTTTGCCTTTTAAAACTCTTTTTGGTTTAAAGTCTGTTTTATCTGATATAAATATAGCTATTCCTTCTTGCTTTTGATTTTTGTTTACGTGGCGTATCTTTTTTCATCTCTTTAAGTTTATATTGGGTTTTTACAGGTAAAGTGTGTTTCTTTTAGGCAACATTGGATCAAGTTTTTTTAATCCACTTAGCCAGTTTATATCTTTTAAGTGGAGAACTTAATAATATATTTATACACAAGGTTAATATTGATATATTAGGTTTTGTTTCTGTCATATTGTTAATTGTTTTCTGGTTGTTTTATATATTTTTTGTTCCTTTCTTTTTCTCTTATTGTTTGTTACTCTGGTTTGGCAGTTCTCTGTTGTGTTACCATTTCAGTTCTTATTCTCCCCCGTCTTCAGTTCTTCCCTTCCTCCCTCCCTCCTTCCCTCCTCCCCTCCCTGCCTTCCTGCCTTCCTCCCTCATTCCCTCCCTCCCTTCCTTCCTTCCCTCCCTCCCGTCCTTCCTTCTTTCCTTCCTTCCTCTTTCATTCTTTTTTTTTTTTTTTTTTTTGAGATGGAGTCTCACTCTGTCACCCAGGCTAGAGTGCAGTGGCGCAATCTCAGCTCACTGCCAGCTCCACCTCCTGGGTTCACACCATTCTCCTGCCACAGCCTCCCAAGTAGCTGGGACTACAGGCGCCTGCCACCATGCCCGGCTAATTTTTTGTGTTTTTAGTAGAGACGGGGTTTCACCGTGTTAGCCAGGATGGTCTCGATCTCCTGACCTCGTGAACCGCCCGCCTCAGCCTCCCAAACTGCTGGGATTACAGGCGTGAGCCACCGTGCCTGGCCCCTTCCTTCCTCTTTCTTTCTTTACTTTCTTTTCCTTCCTTCCTTCCTTCCTTCCTTCCTTCCCTTCCTTCCTTTTCTTTCTTCCTTTCTTCCTCTTTCTTTCTTTCCTCTTTCTTTCTTCTTCCTTTCTTTCCTCTTTCTTTCTTTCTTTCTTCTCTTTCTTCTTTCTCCTTTCTCTTTCATTGTTGCTTGTGTAGTTGTCACTTGTTTGTTTAGTGACTTTTCAAACAAGTTTTGTAAAGTCTGTATTCTTTGTTATATCTAGCCACTGAAATCTCCATTTTGTTAGTTTAGTTGTCAGGTAGACAACTAAATTAAATTTGACAGAAATTTCCTTAAATGCCTTAAGTAACAACAATAAAAAAATCTAGCATTTGCAGATGGGCTATGTGTGTGTTTTGGAAGACACCTTCCTCAGCCAGGCAGTTTACAGCTCTGCCTTTGCCTTCATTCACTTCTGGCTTGCACAGGGTGTGAGGGTCAGTCATAGATGAGAGATTAGGTTCTCAGGTCTTTGTTGATACTGCATCATTCCTGGGCATGAGTGTTGCCTTCTAAATTCCCAGAAATATATGCTACCTTTTCAAAGCCCTTATTTCCCAAGGCATCTTATTCCCTGGCTTTTCCTGCCAGAGTAATTAGTGGTTTGCCGAAACTCTTATCTTTTGCCCCAGGAGGCAGCAGCTCATACATTTGCCTCGGAATATTTTCCACTAATGCCCCCTGAGTAGACTTAGCTCTGGGAGAATTTCAGGTTAAGTGAAATAAAGAGAAGCCCTTTGAGCCACTTATTCAGGGAGACATAGGTCAAAACAACTACAATTCTTTAAGAATGAGGCTTGTTCTGCTCCATTCATACTAAGATCCTATCTTGGTAATGTGGGCTATTGTTTTCTCCCCACATTGCTGGGGAGCCTGCAGAGCTAGAGAGTAGAAGATGGGGCTGCAGTTAATTAAAGCACCACAAAGCTCTCTTTCGTAGAGGCAGGTTTTTTGTTTTTGTTTGTGTGTTTGTTTGTTTGTTTTGATTAGACGTTCATCTGTTTAATGTAAATTTTGTATTAGTATTCAGAGTTCTGACAAAACTAATTCTGACAGTTTTGCCAATTTATTTGTGGCTTTTATGGAGGAACACACTTTTGGAGCTTCCTTTTCCACCCATTTGAACTGGCATCATTTTCCAGTTTCCTGACTTTTGTTCTGATCTTTATTACAGATGTTCCTTCACTTACAATGGAATTACATTCTGATAAGACCATCATAAATTGAAAATATCATAAGTTGAAAATGCATTGAGTACACCCAACCTACTAAAATCCTGGCTTAGCCTAGCCTACCCTAAACATGCTCAGAACACTTACCTTAGCCTACAGCTGGGCAAAATCATCTAACACACAGCCTATTTTATAATAAAGTGTTGAATATCTCATGAAATTTATTGAAAATTCTACTGAAAGTGAAAAATAGAATGGCTGTATGAGTACTCCAAGTATGCTTCCTACTAAATGCATATTACTTTTGCACCATTGTAAAATCAAAAAGTTGTTAAATTGAACCATTGTGAGTTAAGAACTGTCTATATTTTCTTTCTTTTGCTGCTTGGTTTAGTTTGTTTTTTTTTCCCCTAAGGTGAAAGTTAAGATTATTTAATTGTTTTTTTCTTCTCAGTGCACAAGTTTCCCTCTAAAGAATGGTTTGGTGGTAACCCCAAAATTTTGATATATGTATATTCATTTTCATTTGGTTCAAAATGTTTTCTTATTTCCCTTTTGATTTCTTCTTTGACCCATGGATTATTTTGAAGCATGTTATTTAGTATCCAAATCTTTAGGAATTTTCTAGATACTTTCATTAATTTCTAATCTAACTTTTTTTTTTTTTTGCTGTTGGAGAACATATTTGTATGACATAAGTCATTTAAAACTTAGATAGATTTATGTTATGGCCCAGAATATAATTAATCTTGGTAAATGTTTCATGTATACCTGAAAAGTGTCAGCAGTCTACTGTTGGCTGGAGTGTTCTGTATCAATTAGGCTGTTTCTATTGTGTCTTTATAATTAAAGCAGATTTCTTTTAGACAGCATAGCGTTGGATCTTGTTTATTTGTTTTTTTCTGATCTGAAAACCTCTGCCTTCTGATTGAGGTGTGTTTATTTATACAGAATGTGATCATTGACATGGTTTCATTTAAATCTATCATCTTGTGATTTGCTTTTAATTTTTTCTATTTTTGTTTCCTTTTTTCTTCTTTTTTGACAGTTTTTAGAAGAATTGAGGATTTGTTATGATTTCATTTTATCTCCTTTTCTTTCTCATTAACTATAATTCTTTGTTGCATTATTTAAGTGGTTGCTTTTGAGTTTCATCTTTAACAATATAGTCTACCTTCAATACTACTTGATGTACAGTATAAAAAATTTGCAGCAGGACACCTCCATTTTGATCCTCCAGGCTCCTCTGCTATTGTCATACAATTTACTTCTACAATTTACATAAATCCCACAATATATCAATATTAATTTTGCTTTAAATTTCAATTATCTCTTTAACTTTAAAGAGATTTAAATAATAAGAAAATTACCTATCTAGTTAGAATTTCTGGTACCATTTATTTACTTGGTGAGGATCCAAGTATCCATCTGGTATTATTCTCCTTCTGCTTAAAGGGTAATTTCTTAAAATTTCTCATAGTGCAAGTCTGCTAGTGATAAATTATTTCAGCTTTTGTATGTTTGAAAAAGCTTTATTTTGCCTTCTTTATTAAAAGATGTTTTTCTTGGGCAAAGAATTCTAGATTTACTCTTCCTGTACTTTCAAGATGTTGCTCCACTATCTTCTAGGTTGCATTGTCTCTGATGAGACATCTTTATCTAGTTTTTCTATAAATAATGTGTCTTTTTTCCTGGGTGTTTTTAAAAAATGTTTTCTCTTTATCAGTGGCTTTTAGCAGTTTAATTATTATGCCTTGGTGTAGTTTTCTTCATGTTTCTTATGTTTGATGTTCATTGAACTTATTGGATCTGTGGGTTTGTAGTTTTTACATTTGGAAAATATTTAGCGTCCTTTTGTACAAATTCTATCATTCTGTCATTTCTAGGTTAATGTAAATTAATTGTTTTTTCTCATTGTGGATTATATTTTCCTGCTTTGTCTTATTCCAGGTAGTTCTCTATTATATGCCACATAGTGTGAATTTTGCCCTGTAGGGTGTCATGTATTTCTGTATTCCTATAAATATTCTTGATCTTTGTTTTGGAATGCAGTGAAGTTACTTAGCAACAGTTTGATTCTTTGGGGTCTTGCATTTAAGGTTTGTTTAGCTGGATCAGAGCAGCATTTTATCTACCATTAATTTTCCCCACTACTGAGGCAAGACCCTTCTTAGTGCCCAATCCAGGGCCCCATAAGTTATACAGTTTTCTGCTCTGGTTGTTGAAATGAGACAGTAATCTGGGTCTTATGTGAGCAGTGGGCACTGTTCCCCTCCAGTACTTTCAAGTTGTTCTACCCCTAGCCTTGGATGGTCACACACACATGGGCTGCTCAGTATTCATCTGAATACTTGAAGATGCCTCCGGAAGATCTCTGAAGTTAACCTCCCATGCTACTCTGTCCTCTGCAGGGCTCCCCAACCCCTGGGACCCAGACTGGTACCCATCCATGGCCTCTTAGGAACCGGGCTACATAGCAGGAGGTGAGGGAGGGGTATGCGAGCAAACATTACCACCTGAGCTCTGCCTCCTGTCAGATCAGCGGCAGCATTAGATTCTCCATAGGAGCGTGCATCCTATTGTGAACTGCACATCCAAAACCCATCCCCCACCCCAACCCCCTGTTCATGGGAGAATATTCCTCCACAAAACTGGTTTCCGGTGCCAGAAATGTTGGGACCACTGCTCTACAGTACTTTGCCCTGTGAACCTTGGTTTACCTAAACTCCGAACTCCATTTCCTCAATTCAGAGACACTCTATACTTGAGTTTTTTTGTCCTTACTCTATTACCTAGAATCTTTATGTAGCCCAGAAAGACTAAAATGTATGCCATCTGGGCCTTTACAAAAAAAGTTAGCTGACCCTGACAGTAAGCTGATGCAAGTCCAGGGCTCACTTCACTTGTTTCTTTTCTCTTGGGGATTACTGTTTTTTATTGCCTTATGTCTAATGTCTCAAGAGCTGTTGTTTTATATATTTTTTATCTGTCTCTTTTTTCTTAAAAAAAAAAAAGCTCAGGTGGGATGGTAAATCTGATCTTTGTTAACTCCATCTTGGCTGCAAGTGAATGCCTCCAATATAGTTATATGTAATAAAACACATTTTAATGTTAACGTGTAGTGGGTTCATTGATTTGTTAAATGAATTAAAAATAAATATTTTAAAAATTTCTCATTTTAGTTTGTAATTTGGTAAACATCAATAGATCAAACTCATATAAACAAAAGCTCTTTGTAGATCTTCAATAGGCTTTTAAAAAATTGATATAAATTATTATTATTATTATTTTTTGTGACAGAGTCTTACTCTGTTGCCTGGCTGGAGTGCAGTGATGTGATCTCGACTCACTGCAACCTCCGCCTCCCAGGTTCAAGCAATTCTCCTGCCTCAGCCTCCTGATATAAATTATTTTTAAGATCAGTTTTTGGTTTCCAGAAAAATTGTGTAGAAAGTACGGAGACTTCCTATATATTCCTCATCTCCCTCATCCCAGCCTTCCCTGCAATCATCATCTTACATCAGTATGACACATTTGTTACAATCAATGAAACAGCACTGTTACATTATCTGACAAAGCACATAATTTACATTAGAGTTTGCTTTTGTGTTGTACATTTTATGGATTTTTACAAACATATGATGACATGTATCCAACATTATAGTATTGTATAAAATAGTCTCACTGCCCTAAAAATTCCCTGCGTTCTTCCCATGTATTCCTCTCTTCCCCTAAACCCCTGGCAACCATTGATCTTTTTACAGTCTCTATAGTTTTGTCTTTTCCAGATGTTACGTAGTTGGAATCATACAGTAAGTAGTCTTTTGGGATTGGCTTCTTTTACATAGAAATATGCATTTAAGTTTCCTCTATCTTTTCATGGATCAATAATTAATTTCTTTTTATCATTGAATAATATTTTATTGTATGAATACATCACAATTTACTTATCCCTCCACCTATTGAAGGATATCTTGGATGCTTTCAATTTTTTCACAATTGTAAATAAAAGCTGCTATAAACATTCATGTAATCTTCAATAGTTTTAAGAGTGTAAAGCGTGTTACAACCAAAATACTTTAGGACCACTAAGCTAGGGACAGTATTTCTCAGGAGAGGAGCAAAAGTATTTTTCTTTGCTCCAATTATCACATGTGCTTTTATTGATTATTTAGTAGATTCATTCAATAAATATTAATTGACTTTCTCCTCTGTGGAACATGTTGTGCTAAGAACAGGACATACAATGGTGAGAAAAACCAGAAAGAGTTGCTGCCTTGGAAGAACTTACAATTTACTTGGGAGGGAAGCATTAATCAAATAGTACAAAATTGAAATCACCACTAGGCGAAATGCAAAGAAAAAGAGGTATATAATGTCAAGGGAATCTGTAATGAAAAATTTGACCTGGGCAGAAAGGTCAGGGAAGGTTTCCCTGTGGCAGTAATAATTACACTCAGAGCTAAGAGATGGCAAGGAATTAACTTGGTGAAGAGGGAAAGAAACAGGAAATATTAGCAGGCTATATTCACTATTCCATTTGGCTTATCAGAGGCTGACTGTCTAGTCCTTTTTTGTCCTCTTCTTCCTTCTCTGTCTATTTCTCCTCAGTCTCTTCCTTTTCCTTCTTTCTCCTTCTTTTCCTCTTCCCATCCTTTGTCCTTTGTTTATTTGCAATAAATATTCAAGATTTTCTAGCTTAATGAGCAGATACTAGAGTTTTTGTGTATAGGATGTTGTTTTAGTCTGTTTTGTGCTGCTATCATGGAATACCACATACTGGATAATTTGTAATGAACAGGAATGTATTTTCTCACAACTCTGGAGTCTGGGAAGTCCAACGTCAAGGTACCAGCATCTGATGAGGGCATTCTTGCTGTGTCCTCATGTGGCAGAAAGCAGAAAGGAAAGAAGGCAAAAGAGGCCAAACCTGGCCTTTTATAGCAGCATTAATCCCACCATGAGGGGAGCTCTCACGGCCCAATCTCCTCACAAGGTTCCCACTACCACAATGCAACCACATTTCAACATGAGTTTTGGAGGGGACAAACATTTGAACCATAGCAGATGTTCAGAAGCAACTCTATAAAAATTTTAAAAGGATGGCCTTTGCTTGCTTGCATAAACTGACCCCTTTTAGAAAGAGAAGTTAAAATTTTAGGATTTTGATGATGCTTGGCTTATTGTTGGGAGTGGAGAGGTGACAAAGGATGGAAGAAGCGAAAAAGCTGGGATCAATCAGATCATTAATGAAGCCACTTCTGTCAAGAAAATTTAATTTCAGTGCTTGAATCATTGACCTACCAAAACAACTAAATGTCATGTGTATTTGCATTTTAAACACACTTGGACTCTCTACCCTAATGGAGAATATGAGGGTGCATAGCGTTAATGTCACACGAATATTTCTACAGTTATACTCACTGTGGCATTGCACCAATGTTAGCTGTAAATTTCAGAGTTGCAAACAAGAGTGGCAAGCCCTTTGGCTTCTTAGCTCTGTAATTAAACATAAGGCTGTTGGTTTGGCTGGGATATGTGAACTTTCCAAATGAAGTAGAGTTCTAGCTTAATTGTAAACCTAATTTGTCTTTCTTATCACTGAAGAAACAGGCAGAAACTAAAAGGCCAAAACAAGACACCTCCTCCACTGGAATTGTTAAAAGCTGTTGTTCCATAATTACTGTGACTAAGACAATAAACAGACTCTATTGAAATTGACAAAACATTAGATCCATGTGGCTGGATTTCTGTGGGCCTTTTCTGCATGTTCCCAACAAAAGTATAGCATATTTTCACAGAGCAGGCAAAGGAGGATAATAAACTATTATAACTCCAGGAGAGTTATTGTAATATATTCTGCTAATGTGAAAAGGGATGCATTTAATTTAGGCTTGTTTTGAAATATAGGAAAACATCACCAAATTGGAGAAATAGTATATTCCCTGTCTAAAATATTGAGAAGTGGAGTAGGGTTGAAAACATATGCACTTTGCACTTAAAGTAGGCTACACTACTAGACTAGACTAGACTAGACTACTGCAACTCTAACCCAGTTGGGGACCAAAATACAGATAATGATGAAAGGATCTGCATCAGAAGGCATGTAAATACTAAATGTGTAGGTGCTTCATAACAGAATTTCAAACTACATGAAGCCAAGTCTAAATAAATAAAAAACCACACAAACTACGGTTGAAGATTTTAACACCTGTTTCTCAGTAATTGTCAGAATAAGTAAAACCAATCCTTAGTAAAAGTAATCAGAACAGTGATTACTTCTGTAGGGGTGAGGGGAAGGAGGTTAGCTGAAAAAGGACATGTGGAAATTTTCTGGAGTGATAGAAATGTCCTATATGTTGATATCATCAATGGACAGGTATATGCATTTATCAAAATTCATCAAAATTTACACTTAAAAATCTATGCATTTTATTGTAGGTAAAATATATTCATATTTAATTTTGAAATAAATTGGTAAGATTTAGTTTTAGATATATTATCCTTGGAATTCCTGTTAGATATCAAAGTGGAGATATCAGAGTGATATGTAAGTTGGATATGTGAATCTGGAGCTCAAGGGAGAGGTTGGTTCTGGGGTTACATTTTGAAAGTCATTAGTATATAGACAGTATTTAAATCCAAAGGACTGAACAATCCCTTAGGTATTGAAAATAGAGATGACATCTGAGGTCAGAGGCTTGAAAAGCCATGCCAACTCTTAGAATTTGGGACAATAAAGATAAATCAGTAAAGAACATTAAGATTAATCAACTAAGGAAATAGGAGTGAAACTGGGAGAATATAGAAGTCAAATTAAGAAAGTGTTTCTTTATAGCAGCATGATTTATAGTCCTTTGGGTATATACCCAGTAATGGGATGGCTGGGTCAAATGGTATTTCTAGTTCTAGATCCCTGAGGAATCACCACATTGACTTCCACAATGGTTGAACTAGTTTACAGTAACACCAACAGTGTAAAAGCGTTCCTATTTCTCCACATCCTCTCCAGCACCTGCTGTTTCCTGACTTTTTAATGATTGCCATTCTAACTGGTGTGAGATGGTATCTCATTGTGGTTTTGATTTGCATTTCTCTGATGGCCAGTGATGATGAGCATTTTTTCATGTGTCTTTTGGCTGCATAAATGTCTTCTTTTGAGAAGTGTCTGTTCATATCCTTTGCCCAATTTTTGATGGGGTTGTTTGTTTTTTTCTTGTAAATTTGTTAAAGTTCATTGTAGATTCTGGATATTAGCCCTTTGTCAGATGAATAGGTTGTGAAAATTTTCTCCCATTTTGTAGGTTGCCTGATTCACTCTGATGGTAGTTTCTTTTGCTGTGCAGAAGCTCTTTAGTTTAATTAGATCCCATTTGTCAATTTTGACTTTTGTTGCCATTGCTTTTGGTGTTTTAGACATGAAGTCCTTGCCCATGCCTATGTCCTGAATGGTAATGCCTCGGTTTTCTTCTAGGGTTTTTATGGTTTTAGGTCTAACATTTAAGTCTTTAATCCATCTTGAATTAATTTTTGTATAAGGTGTAAGGAAAGTTTCAGCTTTCTACATATGGCTAGCCAGTTTTCCCAGCACCATTTATTAAATAGGGAATCCTTTCCCCATTTCTTGTTTTTCTCAGGTTTGTCAAAGATCAGATAGTTGTAGATATGTGGCGTTATTTCTGAGGGCTCTGTTCTGTTCCATTGATCTATATCTCTGTTTTGGTACCAGTACCATGCTGTTTTGGTTACTGTAGCCTTGTAGTATAGTTTGAAGTCAGGTAGCCTGATGCCTCCAGCTTTGTTCTTTTGGCTTAGGATTGACTTGGTGATGCAGGCTCTTTTTTGGTTCCATATGAACTTTAAAGTAGTTTTTTCCAATTCTGTGAAGAAAGTCATTGGTAGCTTGATGGGGATGGCATTGAATCTATAAATTACCTTGGGCAGTATGGCCATTTTCACGATATTGATTCTTCCTACCCATGAGCATGGAATGTTCTTCCATTTGTTTGTATCCTCTTTTATTTCCTTGAGCAGTGGTTTGTAGTTCTCCTTGAAGAGGTCCTTCACATCCCTTGTAAGTTGGATTCCTAGGTATTTTATTCTCTTTGAAGCAATAGTGAATGGGAGTTCACTCATGATTTGGCTCTCTGTTTGTCTGTTATTGGTGTATAAGAATGCTTGTGATTTTTGTACATTGATTTTGTATCCTGAGACTTTGCTGAAGTTGCTTATCAGCTTAAGGAGATTTTGGGCTGAGACAATGGGGTTTTCTAGATATACAATCATGTCATGTGCAAACAGGGACAATTTGACTTTCTCTTTTCCTAATTGAATACGCTTTATTTCCTTCTTCTGCCTAATTGCCCTGGCCAGAACTTCCAACACTGTGTTGAATAGGAGTGGTGAGAGAGGGCATCCTTGTCTTGTGCCAGTTTTCAAAGCGAATGCTTCCAGTTTTTGCCCATTCAGTATGATATTGGCTGTGGGTTTGTCATAGATATCTCTTATTATTTTGAGATATGTCCCATCAATACCTAATTTATTGAGAGTTTTTAGGATGAGGGGTTGTTGAATTTTGTCAAAGGCCTTTTCTGCATCTTATTGCGGCACTATTCACGATAGCAAAGACTTGGAACCAAGCCAAATGTCCAACAATGATAGATTGCATTAAGAAAATGTGGCATATATACACCATGGAATACTATGCGGCCATAAAAAATCATGAGTTCATGTCCTTTGTAGGGACATGGATGAAATTGGGAATCATCATTCTCAGTAAACTATTGCAAGGGCAAAAAACCAAACACCGCATGTTCTCACTCATAGATGGGAATTGAACAATGAGAACACATGGACACAGGAAGGGGAACATCACACTCTGGGGACTGTTGTGGGGTGGGGGGAGTGGGGAGGGATAGCATTAGGAGATATACCTAATGCTAAATGACGAGTTAATTGGTGCAGCACACCTGCATGGCACATGTATACATATGTAACTAACCTGCACATTATGCACATGTACCCTAAAACTTAAAGGATAATAATAATAATAAAAAAAGAAGGTGTTTCAAAGAGGACAGAATGATTATGTCAAATTCTATTGAGAAATACCATAAGATGAGTACTGATAACCTTTTTCAATTTTTTCAGTTTTCCAAGATGGAAGTCACTGGTGAGTTTGTAAGAGAAGGTACATAAAAATAGCAAAATGCAAGCCTGATTGGACTGGGTTAAGAAAAATATCTGATGAGACAATGAGTATAGAAAACTCTTTCAAGAAAATGTGTGTCTATGTTGCTTAAATGGGATGACATAATTGCTTCTTATATTTAAGCAATGCTGTGGGCCTTGAACATTATTATTTAGGGAGAATATACCAGAGAATGATGATGTTGAAAGAGAACACAGGAACCATCTCCTCCAGTGGTTTTTAACAGGGACTCTAACAAAATCCATATGGCTGACCCTCAAGATAGGATTAAATGAGGACACATAGTCACTTTGAGCATAATACTTTAGCATCTTTTCATAATGATGTTTTTAAAACATTTGTTTAACATTATTTGGAGAAGACACTGAACTCTGTTCTGTATGTGGGAGGATGGATGACTGATGGTCATTATTAGACTTCCCTCTTTTCAACCAAATAGTTTAGGAATGACCCAATGTGGTTAGCTCACAGATAGATATAAAATGCCTTTATAAATCATACTCTTTATTAAGAACCTCAGTTCTGTACTCTAAGTAGCTTACCAAAATATTCCTTCTAAACACACATATTATTCTCTCATAGAAAAATTCTGATAGATCCATATTTTTGGTTAGGATATAAATTCAACGCCATATAACAGAGACAAAATAACAATGGCATAAATGAAATAATGTATTTATCTTTCACATAAAGGTCTGTGCTGGTATAGCAGCTTTGTACTGCAAGATCATTGGGGGCCCAGGCTCCTACTCTCTTGTTGTGTGGTGGTGATGTCATCCATATGGCCCAAGATGACTTACCATCATGTTTGTATTCCAGCCAGTGGCAATAGGGAAAGAGGAAGGAGTAGGTGTGCTCTTTCCTTTAGGGGCAGGCAGGACCTAGAGTTGCATACATTACTTTATTCTCATCCCTTTGGCCAGCACCCGCCCACACTCAGTCACAAAGGTGCCTAGAGAATATTGTCTTCATTCAGAGTGGCCTTATGCTCAAAACAAATCACTAAAAAAATCACTGTGGAAGTCAGAAAGATGGCTACTGATGCAAAACCAGCAGCTTCTGTTCAACGGAGTACAACTGAGTACCTTACCTATGATGTTTTAGGCTTCCAGTGCTCTCTTAGAGACTGGCACTTGGGCATGTGGCTGGCCTGCCCCTTTCTCTGCATCTATCTTTGGGATCACTACAGGGATAAGGAGGAGGTGCCGGGGTGACCCTACATTAAATCTTCAATAAGTGTAGCGTCTCCTGCATTTGTTTCACTGACGTGACTTCTGAGCAAGATGCCATTTAAAGTAAGGGTTCCCAAGTTGTAATGGGTAATTTTTTGTGTCAACGTGACTGGGTCACAGGGTACCCAGACATTTGGTCAAGATTACTTTGATTGTGTCTATGAGGGTACTTTTGATGAAATGAACATTTGAACAGGTAGACTGGCTAGATTGTCCTCTCTAATGTGGATGGGCCTCATCCAATCATTGAAGACCTAAATAGAACAAAAAGGCTGATTCTCCTTTCACTAAGAGGAAAACGCCTCCTGCCTGACTGCCTTGAGCTGGGGCATTGGTCTTTTCCTGCCTCTTGACTCAAACTGAGACGTTGGCTCTTCTTGGGTCTCAAGTCCACTGGCCTTGGGACTGGAACTATACCATTGGCTCTCCTGGAGGGGCAGCTTGCTGACTGCAGATCTTGGGACTTATCAACCTCCATAATCACATGAGCTGATGTCTTATAACAAGTCTAATAAATCTTTCTCTCTCTCTCACCCTCACTATTGCTCCCAACCCCCCAGCCTCACACACTTATACCCTGTTGGTTCTGTTTCTCTGGACAATCCACCTGACTAATATGCCAGTTAAAAAACAAATAAACTGGAAGCCACTGATTTAGTCCCTATAAGTAACAGATGGTAGAATTGGGGCCCAGAGCCATTAAGTAGCTCCTACAAGTTAGGTGGCCACAAATTCAGGACTAGATCTAGATCTTCTAATAATCAGTCTAATCTTTGCTCCATAGAATGTTTCCTTGTCTTGCAGGTCACATTATAGATGGAAATGCACCATGTTTTACCAAAAGGTACATTCGCATACTGCTTCTCAAGCATAGTTGATGTTAGGCTTCCTATTATTTGTACTATCTCCATAGAAACTGTAAAATACAAATTCACTTTTCATAGGAAGTTTTTTTTCTAGGCTAAAGTGATGGAAAGATGTGAAAAACAAACCCATCTTGCTATTTTAATGGTCAGTACTGGAACAAAACATCCTTTAAAATCTGTCTCGTAGCTGAATTGGTGATTGAATTCCATGAGCAAATGCCAACATTACCAAAGTGAAAACACAGTGTTAGAACAGAGGAACACTGTAAGCCCTCTGCATTAAGCAGACCAGACTCCAGATTTGATTTGTCAAAGCTCAGAAATAAATTAGCCTCTTGCTGTGGCAGAGTTTATGTAAGTAATACAGTGCCCTGTTCTCGCTTGTGTGGGGGTGGAAGGAGAGAGCTGTTAGTATCTCTGAAACAGAACTGAGATGAATCATAACTTCTATGCATACAATGACAATATTTTTCTGTACCAAAAATTAGGTCAAGTCAGCAATGGCTTTTAGGAAGGACAGAATGTAAAATCTGATAATGACTTAGAAATTTGTACCAATTATTTTATTTTTGTACTATCAAAAACTCAACCTTTTTGAGATATAATTAAAATACCAAATAGTTTATTTAAAGTGTACAATTTAATGGGTTTTAGTATATTTACAATGTTGTGAAACAATCACTACTCTCTAATTCCAGAAAATCTTAATCACCCCCAAAATAAGTCCCTTACTTATTAGCATGGATTTCCATTTCCCTCTCTCCCTTGTCTCTGGAAATCAATAACCAACTTTCTGTCTATATGGATTTGCCTATTCTGGACTTTTCACAGAAATGGTATCTTACAATATGTGACCTTTTGTGACTAGCTTCTTTCACTTAACACAATATTTCCTCTAAGAATGTTTTATTTGTATAAATTTGTGGGGTATAAGTGTAATTTTGTTACATGGATATATTGCGTGGTGATGAAGTCAGGGCTTTTAGTGTATGAATTGCTAGAATAACAAAATCATACAAATTATAATATCTTCAAGATTCATCCATGTTGCAGCATGTATCAGAGGATAATTTTTTTTTATGGCTACATTACCTTCCATTGTATGGCTATACCACATTTTATTTATGGATTCACCAATTGATGAATTGATGATTTGAATTGTTTCCACTTTTTGGATATTTAAAATAACATTAGTGTACAAGTTTTTGTGTGGGCATGTATTTTCAATTTTCTTGGGTATATATCCAGTAGTAGAATTTCTGGGTCATATAATAACTGTATGTTTAACATCTGAAGGACTGTTAAACTATTTTTCCTAGTGGCTACATCATTTTACATTCCCATCATCAATGTGTTAAGGTTCCAATTTCTCCACATTCTCACCAATACTTGTCATTGTGTGTTTGATTATAGCCATCCTAGTGCACATGAAGTGGTATCTCGTGGTTTTAATTTGCATTTCCCTTATCATTAATAATGTCAAGTACCTTTTAACTTGTTTCCTGACCATTTTCCCATTCCCTTGTGAAGTGTCTGTTTAAGTATTTTGTCCTTTTAAAAAACTGCATTGTCTGCCTTTTAAAATACTGAATTCTTGGGGTTCTTTAAATAATTTCTTTGCCAGATGTTACAGATTTATCGCGATTTTCTCCCAGTGTGTAACTTGCTTTTAAAATTTTCTTAATGATGTCTTTCAAAGAGAAGGAAATTTAAATTTTGATGCAAGTCTAGTTTATCAATTTTTTTAATGGTTTGTAGTTTTGGTGTTTTGTCTATGCTATTTTTTTCATTCCAAGGTTGTGAAAACATCCCTGGTTTTTTTTTTCCAAAGGTTTAAGAGTGTTAGCTTTCAAGTGTAAGTCCATGATGCATTTGAAGTTAATTTTTCTGCATAGTACGAGTTAAAAGTTGAGATTTCTTTTCCACACATGATATATAATATCCAATTGTTCCAAAACCACCTACTATCACTTCCTCACTGAATTTCCTTGACAACTTAATGAAAATCCATTGGTCATATATGTCTATTTCTGGACTCTCTATACCATTCCATTAATCCATATTGATCTATGTGTTTAGCCTTTCACCAATGCCCTATTGTCTTGGTTTCTGTAGCTTTAGAGTAAGCCATAAAATCATGTAGAGTAAGTCCTCAAACTTTGATCTACTTTTTCAACAGTGCTCTGGCTATTCTATGTTTTTAGTATTTCTATATAAATTTTAGAATCATCTCATCAATTACTACAAAAAACCTTCTGGGATTCTGATTGAGATTGTTTTCAATCTATAGATCAACTTGGAGAGAAATAAGATCTTAAGAGTGTCAAATCTTCCAATCCATGAACATAGGAAAACTTACTAGTTATTTCAGTCTTTTCTAATTTCTCTCGGTTTTCAATATAGAGATAATGTGTTTTTTATTACATCTATCCTCATGTATTTTTGTTTTCTTATATGTTATTATAAATGGTATTGTTTTAATATTCATCTTCCACTTTTTGTTGCTAGTATAAATAGATAAATTTGATTTAAAGTTATTGAACTTACATCCTACAGACTTGCTAAATTCACTTAGTTATTTTAGCATTTTTATACATTTATAGGATTTTCTACACATTCAAACATGTTGTATATGAATAAAGACAATTATACTTTAGTCTTTCTGGACATTTTGCCTTTTATTTATTTTTGTTGCCTGTACCACTGGCTAGAACATTCAGTATGATGTTGAATAGAAGTAGTGATATTAGGTATCCTTGCCTCATTCCTGACTTTAGGAAGAAAGTATTCATTTTTTCACCATTAAGTACCACATTATCTGTAGAGTTTTCATAGGTGCCCTTTATCAAATTGAGAATATTTCTTTCTATACTCATTTTGTTGAGGGTTTCTAATCATAAAGGAATGTTGAAATTTGTTAAATGCCTTTTCTGCATCCATTGAGATAATCGTATTACTTTCCTCTTTTATTTTGTTAATGTAGTAAATTACACTGATTGATTTTCAGATAATTCTATCTTGCATTCCTAGTAGAAACTACATTTGTCATGACATACAATATTTTCCTTTTTATAAATTGTTGGATTTGTTTTACTAATTATTTTGTTAAACCTTTTTTATATCTATGTTTATAAAGGATATTATCTTTAGTTTTCTTGTAATGTCCTTGTCAGATGTTGGTATTAGGTTATTCTGTCTGTATAATATGAGTTAGGAGTATTCTTTCCTCCTCTGTTTTCTGGGTGTGTATAAAAGGGTTATTATTTTCTCCTTCAACGTTTGATAGAATTCAGTATAGCAGAACCAGTACAGCAAGTTGGATTCTCTGCAAGCAAAGGCTGAGGTAGAGTTTAGGGGTGAAAGATGTTTTCTAGGGATCAACAGCTATGAAGGGAGAGGAAACAAGTTTGGGAAAGGCAGAAAATAAACTTCAGTGAAGGCCCAATGAATGTGGGCCAACCCAGCAGGGTACTCTGGAGTAAGTAGTAGAGTCAGGTACAGCCTTCACACCTTGCCCTGCTCAGTCCTTACATGGGAGCCACTCCAGAAAGCCTGTGACAATGGAGGAGACAGCACTCTGTAGTGGAGGCGGCCCCACCAATCCCAGCGAACTTAGTATCTGAGTTCTAATCTCTATCTCTCAGCTCACCAAGGTGGCCAATCACCATGAAGGGTCTCCTCTCTATGCCACAGTCCAGAAAGATCTGCACTGGCTGTGGGTCTCATCTTTGCTTCACCTCACTCATGGATCGTAGTTCTGTGCTTTCTATACTCAAGAAAATAATCATTTCATATATCTTTTTCAGTTTTATAGTTGTTTTCAATAGAAGGGCTGGTCCAGAACAAATTACTCCATCATGATGGGAAGAAAAATTCTTAGTTCAGCTTTTGTCAGCTAGTTATGTAGACATTTATTTTTATTAACTTCATTGGGAATTCATTTTTGACACAGAATTATAATTTTAAGATAGATTTTTCCTTAGCCGACTAGAAGAGTTTTAAAATCTTAGAAGTACAAAAGGAAGCTATAAATCCAGACCACAGCTTGGATTATTTTGCTAATGTAGGCCCCTTCTCAGATGTCCATTCTCCCTGTCCATCATCATAACCAGATTCCTTTTTAAAAAATAAAATTAATCAAATAAGCAGTTCTTAATGGCAGATTTCCAGAGTCCTCAGCCACAACAGAAGAGCCCCACTCTACCTCCCTTCACAATTCATCTCTACTCCTGGGCCATTTCAGCAGATACCCTCCCAAACCCAAGTGGCATTGCCACATTTATAATAGTGGGTGCTCCTGTTACCCACTCCTTTGGACTGTGTCTCAGTCCATTTGGGCTGCTATAACAAAAATACCATAGACTTGGTGGTTTAAGTTACAAACATATATTTTTAAAGTTCTGGAGGCTGCGGGTCTAGATCAAGGTGTCAGCAGATTCAGTATTTGGTGAGGAGCCACTTCCTAGTTCAAAGATGGTTGTCTTCTTGTCGTGTCTTCACATAGGAGAAGGGGCAATGGAGCTCTCTGGCACTTCTTTGTAAGGGCACTAATCCCACTCTTGAGGGCTCCACTTTTATGATCTAATTACCTTTCAAAGGCTTCACCTCCTAATACCATCATCTTGGAGGTTAGGATTCAACCTATGAACCTATGAATTTTAAGGGTGCACAAACATTCAGTCTATAGCAGACTGTCAGTATTTTTTGCACCCACATGATCTGAGGGGCTGTCAAGTCAAACCTGTGAAGCTTTTAAGGTTTATGTCTTTCAAGAAAGAATATTTGGGATAAAAATTGCTGATTAGAGTGAGGGGAACGGGAGGGTATAGAGGGAGAGCACTAAAGACCACCAGAGAGTATCAAAGGAGGTGGAATAGAGAAAGAAAGAGCTTTTGACATATGTCATTTTCATTCATTGTTAGGTATACAGTAGGCACTTAATAGACACTTGATTATTGGTTGATGTGGAATTTCATATTCAGTATAGCTGATACTTTCCCTTTAATAATGGCCAGCTCATTTTCCATCCTACATTGCCCTGTGGAAAAAATCATCACTGTATTTTGGCACTTTTGAAATAGCAGCAGACATTGTGAATGCAGGAGTGATGGCAACAGAATGGAAAAGAATGATCACTAGTGAGGTTTCTAGTGTGGGTGTTGAAACTAATGAATTGCTGTATTATTCTGTGTTCTGCTCTAGCGAACTTTCGATATTCTTCTTCCTTAGTTAAATTTGACTCTATTACTTATTATCATTCCAGAAATGTGAAGAATAAAAAGTTCAGAAGCCATTTGTATTCAAATAGAATGCAATTAAAAAGTCCCAGGCAAGCATTATAAGCTCATAAACAAGAGAGCTAGCAAGAAGAAAAAAACCAAGAAGCAAATCTTGAAGCAAGTTATAACCTGCCAGATGTGACAAAGGTGATAGAAAACCAGAAAAGAAAAAAAAAAGTTATGACCGTTAATTAGCATATGGAAAAAGATAATCAGAGGCCCCCAAGGAAGCTGGATTATTAAAAATGCGACCTCCATTTCAACAAAGAAATTCCAGGCAGTGACACGGTTTTGAATTTATAATGAGGATTGATGAATAGAAGAGAATTGGATATTTCAAGAAACAAAGAAATACATGAGTTGAAGCTACAGTTAACAAAAAAAAGGTACTGGAGGAAAAGTTTTCTACCAAAGACAGAATATATCACTCTACTCTTATACTCTTCTTTGTGTTTCTACAACCACTTCGATTCTTCTTTTCTGTATTGTCAGATCCCTGCTAAATGTTTCTCCAGAAGGTGCTGGTTTTTTCTGGTCATCGGGGCACTGCCATCTTCTGTAATCGCACCTCTTCGAAAAATATACTATTTTTACCAAGAATAAAAATAGTATTCACTTATCCATGGGGAATACATTCCAAGATCCCCATTGAATGCCTGAAACTGTAGATAGTGCAGAACCCTATATATACCATGTTTTTTTCCTATACATATATACCTATGATGATGTTTAATTTATAATGGGCATAGTAAGAGATTAACAACAATAACTAAAAATAAAATAGAATAATTATAATAATATACTATAATATGTGACTATAGTCTCTCTCTCAAAATGTCTTACTGTATGTAATATTTTCAGAATGTGGTTGACCACAGGTAACTGAAACCAAAGAAGGTGAAACGAAGGACGAAGGGTGCTACTGTACAAGCAAAGAGATCCCCTATGGATATTCATTACTGAGATACTTCTGACTGATCTCATCCATAGTTTGCAATTATCTTGATCGAGGTCTAATGATTACTGTTACCATAACACTGAAACAAGGCTATAAGGCAAAGTATCCTTTGACCAAAATTGGTCAAATAAACATCAGCAATACAAACTGTTCCTAATGATAAAAATAGTTACCATTTATTGAGTACCTCGTATAGGCAGACTTAGCACCCCTAATGTCTGATTTAATTCTTACAACAAACCTGTGAGTTTTGTACGATGATCTTTATTTTAAAGATGGGGAAACTGCAGTTCGGAGGGGTTTGATAACTTACTCAAGATCTTCTAGCTGATAAGGGCAGAACTGGACCTGACCCAAGCTCTTCTCACACCAAATCAAACACAGGTAACATGACACAATGTTCCTATAATTTGTGAGTCCCTTTACAGCTTTAAGTGCTTTCATATGAGCAAGGGCAACTTCCAAAATCTGAAGACACTTTGATCAAAGTTGCTATGGCAAGAGATTCAGAAAACAAAGAGAGTAAAAATCTTAAGATTTAGATTCTAAAGTTGGTGAATAAAATGAAAGTAGACAAAATTAATTCTGAGCGCTTGTGATAGATTAAGCACAGTCTGCCAATCTCTTTGATTACAACTAAAAACTAGACAGAATATATAAAGCAACTATCTGAGAACTTTGAAGAGTAATATTAGGCATATTGAGGAGGGAAATAAAAGCTTGAAGATCATGACTGATACAGGAGCAAGTTTCTCATTATTTTAATTTTAATTTTAATTTTAAAAAAGTAGAGATGAGGGTCTCACTTTGTTACCGAAGCTGTTTTCGAACTTCAAGCAATCCTCCCACCTCAACATCCCAAAGTGCTGGGATTTCAGGCATGAGCCACCATGCCCACCGCCCACCCCTCCTGCTCCCCCACCTTTAAAAAAACTCTGCCATATCTTCCGGTTTATACTCAAGAGCAGCCTGAATGCTGGAAGTCTGCAGCAGTTGTGAATAGAAAAAGCTCCAAGAAAAACGCTTACTTTTTGGACAGAGGAAAGAAAGCAGGAAGTAGGTTTCTTACAGGACAAATTGTTCAGTAGAAATACCTCCTCTCTTCATTTTCTCTCTTTTTATTCTCTGAGTCCTGCTTTGAGGCAAGCCCCAGTCATGAAGCTGTACTTCTGCAGTAGCGGCCGAGGCCGTAAAGGCACCTAACTCTCTGAGAGCCTTTTTCTCCGATCAGTGGACCCTGTGGTCTTGCTGCCCTGCCCTTAAGGTGAACTCAGTCCTTGATGTGTGTAACAGTGCAGGGAGGATAAAAACCCAGTTTTTAAGTTATAGTACTGGGAAAAGGGACTCTGGGTTCTGGAAAGTGTGGAGGAAATATCACAGAAAGAAGGGAATTGACAAAGAAATCCCTTGAATCTGTGTATCAAATCTTAAACCCACCACTGAGTTGCACATGCATAAAACAGATCTGAAGCAGCACAGCAAAGGCTTGGAAAACTGAACTACGTGTAGAATGCCTCCTATATCCTATACCTGGGTGGTGCTCCCATGGTGCAGACCCAAATATCAAAGCAAATGTTTTGAAAAATAAAAACTGACATTGAAACAGAAACATGCAAAAAGTGGATGAGAACTTGCACTCCAACCTAATCAGATTGATTACAAAAATAAAAATAGACATTTTCCAGAGCATTTAAACTAGAGTCAGAGACTCAAAACAAAATTTAAAATGTCTAGGATATAATCTGAAATTACTCAACATACAAAGAACCAGAAAAATCTCAGTAATTCTCACAAGAAAATAAGAATCAACAGATTGCAACCCCAGATGATCCAGATGTTGGAATTATCAGACAAAGACTTTAAAGCAATTATTATAGCTATGTTCCATGAAGTAAGGGCACATACTCTTGAAATGAAGGGAAAGATACAAGTTTTCAGCAAATAAGTAAAAACTAAAAGAAATAACCAAATGAGGATTTTAGACCTCAAATTACAACAACTGAAAAAAAAGTTCCCTGGAATTATTGAATAGCGGAATGGAGATACCAGAGGAGTTGAGAAACGTGAAAATAGATAAATAAAAATTATCCAAGGAAAATTTTAAAACATTTTGAACATACCAAAATTTGTGGGATGCAACCAAGGCAATGCTTATAGGAAAATATGGAACATTAAATGCTCATATTAGACAAGAAGGTCTGAAATCAAAATATAGTATTATACCTTAAGAAGCTAGAAAGAGTTAAACCCAAAGTATGTAGAAAGAAGGAAGCAATAAAGAGCAGAAATCAATGAAATTTAAAACAAAAATAATGGAAAAAATAATCAAAACCAAAAGCTTGTTCATCGAAAAGACCAGTAATATCCGGAATGAGTTGAGAGAGAGAGAGAGGAAAAAAAAAAACACACACACACAAGAATTACAGGTATCAGAAACAAAAAAGGAGATATCTCAATAGATGCCACAGACATTAAAAATACAACAAGGGAATACAATAAACAACTATGCTGATAAATTTAAGACTTTAGATTAAATAGACCAATTATTTGAAATACACAAGTTGCTAAAGTTTATACAAAAAGCAATGGAAAACTTGAGTACTTTTATCCATATCCAAGAAACAGAATTTATAGTTAAAAACCTTCCAGCAGGGAGAACTTCAAACCTAAGTGTCTTTACTTGTGAGTTCTACCAAATACATAAGGAGGAAATAATGCCAGTTTTACATGATCTCTACTCATCTTACAAGACCAATATAACTTGCATGCAAAATTAGGGAAATAGAATAGAAGAATAAAAAGAAGGAGGAAGAAAAGGAAGAGGAGTGTTTATATGAAATATAAAGTAATTAGAATAGCTAAAATAATTTTTAAAGAGAAGAAAAATGTTGGAGGACACAAAATACCTGATTTTAAGACTTACTGTAAAGCCACAGTAGTCAAGAGAGTATGATATGGGTGAAAGAATAGAAAAATACATCAATGGAACATTTCAATAACCCTCATAAACATAGCAACACAGGCACAAAAACCTCCAGTAAAATATTAATGGTGCAAATCCAGCTATATATTAAAAGTATATTACTACCAAAGGGAAGAGGGTTATCCCAGAAATGTAAGGCTGGTTCAACATTCTAAAATCAATCAATGTAACTTACCTTATTATGTTTTTTTTCAGAAATCATTCATTAGTTTGTTTGATAAATATTTTTGAGCACCTACTATATGTCTGGTATAGTTGTAGGTCCTTGGGAATCATCAGTAAAATGCATTAATACATGACTTTAATTCTGCAGCATTTAGAAAAAAAGCTCTCTGATGTTTGATGGGTTTTTAAAATATATATATATATTTTTATTATACTTTAAGTTCTAGGGTACATGTGCATAATGTGTAGGTTTGTTACGTATGTATATATGTGCCATGTTGGTGTGCTACACCCATTGACTCATCATTTACATTAGGTATATCTCCGAATGCTATCTCTCCCCTCTACCCCCCTTACAACAGGCCCTGGTGTGCGATGTTCCCCTTCCTGTGTCCAAGTGTTCTCAATGTTCAATTCCCACCTATGAGTGAGAACATGTGGTGTCTGGTTTTTTGTCCTTGTGATAGTTTGCTGAGAATGATGGTTTCCAGCTTCATCCATGTCCCTACAAAGGACATGAACTCATCCTTTTTTATGCCTGCATAGTATTCCATGGTGTATATTTGCCACATTTTCTTAATCCAGTCTATCATTGTTTGACATTTGGGTTGGTTCCAAGTCTTTGCTATTGTGAGTAGTGCCACAATAAACATACGTGTGCATGTGTCTTCATAGCAGCATGATTTATTTTCCTTTGGGTATATACCCAGTAATGGGATGGCTGGGTCAAATGGTATTTCTAGTTCCAGATCCCTGAGGAATCGCCACACTGACTTCCACAATGGTTGAACTAGTTTACAGCCCCACCAACAGTGTAAAAGTGTTCCTATTTCTCCACATCCTCTCTAGCACCTGTTGTTTCCTGACTTTTTAATGATCGCCATTCTAACTGGTGTGAGATGGTATCTCATTGTGGTTTTGATTTGCATTTCTCTGATGGCCAGTGATGATGAGCATTTTCTCATGTGTCTTTTGGCTGCATAAATGTCTTCTTTTGAGAAGTGTCTGTTCATATCCTTCACCCACTTGTTGATGGGGTTGTTTGTTTCTTTCTTGTAAATTTGTTTGAGTTCATTATAGATTCTGGATATTAGCCCTTTGTCAGATGAGTAGATTGCAAAAGCTTTCTCCCATTCTGTAGGTTGCCTGTTCACTCTGATGGTAGTTTCTTTTGCTGTGCAGAAGCTCTTTAGTTTAATTAGATCCCATTTGTCAATTTGGCTTTTGTTGCCATTGCTTTTGGTGTTTTAGTCATGAAGTCCTTGCCCATGCCTATGTCCTGAATGGTATTGCCTAGGTTCTTTTCTAGGGTTTTTATGGTTTTAAGTCTAACATTTAAGTCCTTAATCCATCTTGAATTAATTTTTGTATAAGGTGTAAGGAAGGGATCCAGTTTCAGCTTTCTACATATGGCTAGCCAGTTTTCCCAGCACCATTTATTAAATAGGGAATCCTTTCCCTGTTTCTTGTTTTTGTCAGGTTTGTCAAAGATCAGATAGTTGTAGGTGTGTGGTATTATTTCCGAGGACTCTGTTCTGTTCCGTTGGTTTATATCTCTGTTTGGTACCAGTACCATGCTGTTTTGGTGACTGTAGCCTTATAATATAGTTCAAAGTCAGGTAGCATGATGCCTCCAGCTTTGTTCTTTCAGCTTAGGATTGACTTGGCAATGCGGGCTCTTTTTTGGTTCCATATGAACTTTAAAGTAGTTTTTTCCAATTCTGTGAAGAAAGTCATTGGTAGCTTGATGGGGATGGCATTGAATCTATAAATTATCTTGGGCAGTATGGTCATTTTCATGATATTGATTCTTCCTATCCCTGAGCAAGAAATGTTCTTCCATTTGTTTGTGTCCTCTTTTATTTTGTTAAGCAGTGGTTTGTAGTTCCCCTTGAAGAGGTCCTTCACATCCCTTGTAAGTTGGATTCCTAGGCATTTTATTCTCTTTGAAGCAATTGTGAATGGGAGTTCACTCATGATTTGGCTCTCTGTTTGTCTGTTATTGGTGTATAAGAATGCTTGTGATTTTTGCACATTGATTTTGTATCCTGAGACTTTGCTAAAGTTGCTTATCAGCTTAAGGATATTTTAGGCTGAGATGATGGGGTTTTCTAGATATACAATCATGTCATCTGCAAGCAGGGACAATTTGATTTCCTCTTTTCCTAATTGAATACCCTTTATTTCTTTCTCCTGCCTGATTACCCTGGCCAGAACTTCCAACACAATGTTGAATAGGAGTGGTGAGAGAGGGCATCCCTGTCTTGTGCCAGGTTTCAAAGGGAATGCTTCCAGTTTTTGCCCATTCAGTATGATATTGGCTGTGCGTTTGTCATAGATAGCTCTTATTATTTTGAGATACATCCCATCAATACCTAATTTATTGAGAGTTTTTTGCATGAAGGGCTGTTGAATTTTGCCAAAGGCATTTTCTGCATCTATTGAGATAATCATGTGGTTTTTGTCTTTGGTTCTGTTTATATGCTGGATTATGTTTATTGATTTGTGTATATTGAACCAGCCTTGCATCCCAGGGATGAAGGCCACTTGATCATGGTGGACAAGCTTTTAGATGTGCTGCTGGATTTGGTTTGCCAGTATTTTATTGAGGATTTTTGCATCGATGTTCATCAGGGACATTGGTCTAAGATTGTCTTTTTTTGTTGTGTCTCTGCCAGGCTTTGGTATCAGGATGATGCTGGCCTCATAAAATGAGTTAGGGAGGATTCCCTCTTTTTCTATTGATTGGAATAGTTTCAGAAGGAATGGTACCAGCTCCTCCTTGTACCTCTGGTAGAATTCAGCTGTGAATCCATCTGGTTCTGGACCTTTTTTGATTGGTAAGCTATTAATTATTGCCACAATTTCAGAGCCTGTTATTGGTCTATTCAGAGATTCAACTTCTTTATGGTTTAGTCTTGGGAGGATGTATGTGTCCAGGAATTTATCCATTTCTTCTAGATTTTCTAGTTTATTTTCATAGAGTTGTTTATAATATTCTCTGATGGTAGTTTGTATTTCTGTGGGATCGATGGTGATATCCCCTTTATCATTTTTTATTGTGTCTATTTGATTCTTCTCTGTTTTCTTCTTTATTAGTCTTGCTAGTGGTCCATCAAATTTTGTTGATCTTTTCAAAAAAAGCAGCTCCTGGATTCATTGATTTTTTGAAGGGTTTTTGTGTCTCTATTTCCTTCAGTTCTGCTCTGATCTTAGTTATTTCTGGCTTTCTGCTAGCTTTTGTATGTGTTTGCTCTTGCTTCTCTAGTTCTTTTAATTGTGATGTTAGGGTGTTAATTTTAGATCTTTCCCGCTTTCTCTTGTGGGCATTTAGTGCTATAAATTTCCCTCTACACACTGCTTTAAATGTGTCCCAGAGATTCTGGTATGTTGTGTCTTTGTTCTCATTGGTTTCAAGAACATCTTTATTTCTGTCTTCATTTCATTATGTACCCAGTAGTCATTCAGGAGCAGGTTGTTCAGTTTCCATGTAGTTGAGTGGTTTTGAGTGAGTTTCTTAATCCTGAGTTCTAGTTTGATTGCACTGTGGTCTGAGAGACAGTTTGTTATAATTTCTGTTCTTTTACATTTGCTGAGGTGTGCTTTACTTCCAAGTATGTGGTCAATTTTGGAATAGGTGCAGCGTTGTGCTGAAAAAAAATGTATATTCTGTTGATTTGGGGTGGAGAGTTCTGTAGATGTCTATTAGGTCCGCTTGGTGCAGAGCTGAATTCAATTCCTGAATATTCTTGTTAACTTTCTGTCTCATTGATTTGTCTAATGTTGACAATGGGGTGTTGAAGTCTCCCATTATTATTGTGTGGGTGTCTAAGTCTCTTTGTAGGTTGCTAAGGACTTGCTTTATGAATCTGGGTGCTCCTGTATTGGGCGCATATATACTTAGGATAGTTAGCTCTTCTTGTTGAATTGATCCCTTTACCCTTATATAATGGCCTTCTTTGTCTCTTTTGATCTTTGTTGGTTTAAAGTCTGTTTTATCAGAGCCTAGGATTGCAATCCCTGCTTTTTTTTGTTTTCCGTTTGCTTGGTAGATCTTCCTCTATCCCTTTATTTTGAGCCTATGTGTGTCTCTGCCGGTGAGATGGGTTTCCTGAATACAGCATACTGATGGGTCTTGACTCTTTATCCAATTTGCCAGTCTGTGCCTTTTAATTGGAGCATTTAGCCCATTTACATTTAAGGCTAATATGATATGTGTGAATTTGATCCTGTCATTATGATGTTAGCTGGTTATTTTGCTTGTTCGTTGATGCAGTTTCTTCCTAGCCTCAATGGTCTTTACAATTTGGCATGTTTTTGCAGTGGCTGGTACTGGTTGTTCCTTTCCATGTTTAGTGCTTCCTTCAGGAGCTCTTTTAGGGCAGGCCTGCTGGTGACAAAATCTCTCAGCATTTGCTTGTCTATAAAGGATTTTATTTCTCCTTCACTTATGAAGCTTAGTTTGGCTGGATATGAAATTCTGGGATGAATTTCTTTTCTTTAAGAATGTTGAATATTGGCTCTCACTCTCTTCTGGCTTGTAGAATTTCTGCCAAGAGATCCACTGTTAGTCTGATGGGGTTCCCTCTGTGGGCAGCCCTCTGGCTGCCCTTAACATTTTTTCCTTCATTTCAACTTTGGTGAATCTGACAATTATGTATCTTAGAGTTGCTCTTCTTGAGGAGTATCTTTGGGGCGTTCTCTGTATTTACTGAATTTGAATGTTGGCCTGCCTTGCTAGATTGGGGAAGTTCCCCTGGATAATATCCTCCAGAGTGTTTTCCGATTTGGTTCCATTCTCCCCATTACCTTCAGGTTTGCCAATCAGATGTAGATTTGGTCTTTTCACCTAGTCCCATATTTCGTGGAGGCTTTGTTAATATGTTTTTATTCTTTTTTCTCTAAACTTCTCTTCTTGCTTCATGTCTTTCATTTGATCTTCCATCACTGATACCCTTTCTTCCAGTTGATCGAATCGGCTACTGAAGCTTGTGCATTCATCACGTGGTTCTCGTGCCATGGTTTTCAGCTCCATCAGGTCCTTTAAGGACTTCTCTGCACTGGTTATTTTAGTTAGCCATTTGTCTAATCTTTTTTCAAGGTTTTTAATTTCTTTGCAATGTGTTCAAACTTCCTCCTTTAGCTCGGAGAAGTTTGATCGTCTGAAGCCTTCTTGTCTCAGCTCATCAAAGTCATTCTCCACTCAGCTTTGTTCCATTGCTTGTGAGGAGCTGCATTCGTTTGGAGGAGGAGAGGTGCTCTGATTTTTAGAATTTTCAGTTTTCCTGTTCTGTTTTATCCCCATCTTTGTGGTTTTATCTACCTTTGGTCTTTGATGATGGTGATGTACAGACGGGGTTTTGGTGTGGATGTCCTTTCTGTTTCTTAATTTTCCTTTTAACAGTCAGGACCCTCAGCTGCAGGTCTGTTGGAGCTTGCTGGAGGTCCACTCCAGACCCTGTTTGCCTGGGTATCAGCAGCGGAGGCTGCAGAAGAGTGAATTTGCTAAACAGCAAATGTTACTGTCTGATTGTTCCTCTGGAGATTTCGTCTCAGAAACCTCCACCAGCTGTGTGAGGTGTCAGTCTGCCCCTACTGGGGGGTGCCTCCCAGATAGGCTACTTGGGTGTCAGGGACCCACTTGAGGAAGCTGTCTGTCCATTTTCAGATCTCAAACTCCGTGCTGGGAGAACCACTACTCTCTTCAAAGCTGTCAGACAGGGACATTTAAGTCTGCAGAGGTTTCTGCTGCCTTTTGTTTGGCTATGCCCTGCCTCAACCAGTGGAGTCTACAGAGGCAGGCATGCCTCCTTGATCTGTGGTGTGCTCCACCCAGTTCGAGCTTCCTGGACGTTTTGTTTACCTACTCAAGCCTCAGCAATGGTGGGTGCCCCTCCCCCAGACTTGCTGCCACCTTGCAGTTCAATCTCAGACTGCTGTGCTAGCAATAAGCGAGGCTCCATGGGCATGGGAGCCTCCCAGTCATGTGCGGGATATAATCTCCTGGTGTGCCATTTGCTAAGACCATTGGAAAAGCACAGTATTAGGGTGGGAGTGACCCAATTTTCCAGGTGCCATCTGTCACAGCTTTGCTTGGCTATGAAAGGGAATTCCCTGATCCCTTGTGCTTCCTGGGTGAGGTGATGCCTCACCATGCTTCAGCTCATGCTTGGTGCACTGCACCCACTGTTCTGCACCCACTGTCTGACAAGCCCCATTGAGATGAACCCAGTACCTTAGTTGGAAATGCAGAAATCACCCATCTTCTGCATCACTCATGCTGGGAGCTGTAGACTGGAGCTGTTCCTATTTGGCCATCTTGGAACTGCCCTTACCTTATTATGTTAACACACTGCAAAAGAAAAAAAAAGATTGTTTTAGTAGATGCAAATTTTTTTCATAATTCAACATGCATTCATTGGTAAATTGATAAAGAGCATCTACGGAAAACTCAGCTAACATCATATTTAATAGTGAAAAGCTAAATGATTTCCCTTAGAGACTGGGAACAAGGTAAGATTGCCTCCTTTCACCATTTCTATCTAATATTATAGTGGACACCTTAGCCAGTGTAATAAGATAAGAAAGATACATTAAAAATGTAAACTAAAGATGGCCAAATAGGAACAGCTCTGGTCTGCAGCTCTCAGCATGATCGAGCAGAAGATGGGTGATTTATGCATTTCCAACTGAGGTACCTGGTTTATCTCATTGGGACTGGTTGGACAGTGGGTGCAGCCCACGGAGGGTGAGCCAAATCAGAGCGGGGTGTCGACTCACCTAGGAAGTGCAAGGGGATGGGGGATTTCCCTTTCCTAGCCAAGGGAAGCCATGACAGACAGTACCAGGAAAAATGGGATACTCCCATCCAAATACTGTGCTTTTCCAATGGTCTTAGCAAATGACACACCAGGAGATTATATCCCATGCACAGGTCCATGAGTTCCACACCCACGGAGCCTTGCTCACTGCTTGGGCAGCAGTCTGAGATCAACGTGCAAGGCAGCAGCAGGGGAGGGGCGTCCTCCATTGATGAGACTTGAGTAGGTGAGCAAAACAGCCAGGGAAGCTTGAACTGGGGGGAGCTCACCTCAGCTCAGCAAGGCTGGCTGCCTCTGTAGATTCCATCTCTGGGGGCTGGGCATAGCTGAACAAAAGGCAGCAGAAATTTCTGCAGACTTAAACATCCCTGTCTGACAGCTCTGAAGAGAGCAGTGGTTCTCCCAGCATGGCGTTTGAGCTCAGAGAACAGACTGCCTCCTCAAGTGGGTCCCTGACCCCCATGTGGCCTAACTGAGAGACATCTCCCAGTAGGGGCCCACTGACACCTCACGCACACGGGTGCCCCTCTGGGATGAAACTTCCAGAGAAAGGATCAGGAAGCAATATTTGCTGTTCTGCAATATTTGCTGCCCTGCAGCCTTGGCTGGTGATACCAAGGCTGTGGAACTCCAGCAAACTCCAACAGACCTGCAGTTGAGGGATCTGACTGTTAGAAGGAAAACTAACAAACAGAAAGGATTAGCAACAAGATCAACAAAAAGGACATCCACATCCACACCAAAACCCCATCTGTAGGTCACCAACATCAAAGACCAAAGGTAGATAAATCCACAAAGATGGGGAGAAACCAGAGGAGAAAAGCTGAAAATTCTAAAAATCAGAGCTCCTCTTCTCCTCCTCCAAAGGGTCGCAGCTCCTCACCGCAATGGAACAAAGCTGGATGGAGAATGACTTTGACAAGCTGACAGAAGTAGGCTTCAGAAGGTCGGTAATAACAAAATTCTCTGAGCTAAAGGAGGATGTTCGAACCTATCACAAGGAAGCTAAAAACCTTGATAAAGGTTAGAAGAATGGCTAACTAGAATAAACAGTGTAGAGAAGACCTTAAATGACCTAATGGAGCTGAAAACCATGGAACGAGAACTACATGAAGCATGCACAAGGTTCAATAGCTGATTCAATCAAGTGCAAGGAAAGATATCAGTGATTGAAGATCAAATTAATGAAATAAAGCAAGAAAACAAGTTTAGAGAAAAAGGAGTAAAAAGAATTGAAAAAACCCTCCAAGAAATATGGGACTATGTGAAAAGACCAAATCTACATTTGATTGGTGTACCTGAAAGTGACAGGGAGAATGGAACCAAGTTGCAAAACACTCTGTGGCATATTATCCAGGAGAACTTCCCCAACCTAGCAAGGCAGGCCAACATTCAAATTCAGGAAATACAGAGAACACCATAAAGATACTACTCGAGAAGAGCAACCCCAAGCAAGACACATAATTATCAGATTCACCAAAGTTGAAATGAAGGAAGAAATGTTAAGGGCAGCCAGAGAGAAAGGTCGGGTTACCAACAAAGGAAAGCCCATCAGACTAACAGCTGATCTCTCAGCAGAAACTCTACAAGCCAGAAGAGAGTGGGGGCGAATATTCAACATTCTTAAAGAATAGAATTTTCAACCCAGAATTAAATATCCAGCCAAACTAAGCTTCATAAGTGAAGGAGAAATAAAATCCTTCACAGACAAGCAAATACTGAGAGATTTTGTCACCAGCAGGCCTGCCTTACAAGAGCTCCTGAAGGAAGCACTAAACATGGAAAGGAAAAACTGGTACCAGCCACTGCAAAAACATGCCAAATTGTAAAGACCATTGAGGCTAGGAAGAAACTGCATAAACTAACAGGCAAACAAAACACCTAACATCATAATGACAGGATCAAATTCTTGCATAACAATATTAGCGTTAAATGTAAATGAGCTAAATGCCCCAATTAAAAGACACAGACTGGCAAATTGGATAAAGAGTCAAGACCCATCAGTGTACTGTATTCAGGAGAGCTATCTCACAAGCAAAGACACACATAGACTCTAAAGAAAGGGATGGAGGAAGATCTACCACGCAAATGGAAAACAAAAAAAGGCAGGGGTTGCAATCCTAGTCTCTAATAAAACAGACTTTAAACCAACAAAGATCAAAAGAGACAAAGGCCATTACATGAGGTAAAAGGATCAATTCAACAAGAAGTGCTAACTATCCTAAAAATATACGCACCCAATACAGGAGCATCCAGACTCATACAGCCAGTCCTTAGAGACCTACAAAAAGACTTAGACTCCCACACAATAATAATCAGAGATTTAACACCCCACTGTCAATATTAGACAGATCAATGAGACAGAAGTTTAAAAAGGATATCCAGCACCTGAACTCAGCTCTGCACCAAGCAGACCTAATAGACATCTACAGAACTCTCCACCCCAAATCAACAGAATATACATTCTTCTTAGCACCACATCACACTTATTCCAAAATTGACCACATAGTTGGAAGTAAAGCACTCCTCAGCAAATGTAAAAGAACAGAAATTATAACAAACTGTCTCTCAGACCACAATGCAATCAAACTAGAACTCAGGATTAAGAAACTCACTCAAAACCACTCAACTACATGGAAACTGAACAACCTGCTCCTGAATGACTACTGGGTACATAATGAAATGAAGACAGAAATAAAGATGTTCTTGAAACCAATGAGAAAAAAGACACAACATACCAGAATCTCTGGGACACATTTAAAGCAGTGTGTAGAGGGAAATTTATAGCACTAAATGCCCACAAGAGAAAGCAGGAAAGATCTAAAATTAACACCCTAACATCACAATTAAAAGAACTAGAGAAGCAAGAGCAAACACATACAAAAGCTAGCAGAAAGCCAGAAATAACTAAGATCAGAGCAGAACTGAAGGAAATAGAGACACAAAAACCCTTCAAAAAATCAATGAATCCAGGAGCTGGTTTTTGGAAAAGATCAATAAAATTGATAGACTACTCTCAAGGCTAAAAAGAAGAAAAGAGAGAAGAATCAAATAGACACAATAAAAAATGATAAAGGGGATATCACCACTGATCACACAGAAATACAAACTACCATCAGAGAATATTACAAACACCACTATGCAAAGAAACTAGAAAATCTAGAAGAAATGGATAAATTCCTGGACACATACACCCTCCCAAGACTAAACCAAGAAGAAGTTGAATCTCTGAATAGACCAATAATAGGCTCTGAAATTGAGGCAATAATTAATAGCCTACCAACCCAAAAAAGTCCAGGACCAGATGGATTCATAGCCAAATTCCACCAGAGGTACAAAGAGGAGCTGGTACCATTATTTCTGAAACTATTCCAATCAATAGAAAAAGAGGGAATCCTCCCTAACTCATTTTACAAGGCCAGCATTATCCTTATACCAGAGCCTGGCAGAGACACAACAATAAAAGAGAATTTTAGACCAATATCCCTGATGAACATGAATGTGAAAATCCTCAATAAAATACTGGCTAACTGAATCCAGTAGCACAACAAAAAGTTTATCCACCATGATCAAGTCAGCTTCATCCCTGGGATGCAAGGCTGGTTGAACATATGCAAATCAATAAACATAATCCATCACATAAACAGAACTGATGACAAAAACCACATGATTATCTCAATAGACTATTTTAAAGTTTGTATGGAACCAAAAAAGGGCCTGCATTGCCAAGACAATCCTAAGAAAAAAGAACAAAGCTGGAGGCATCATGCTACCTGACTTCAAACTATACTACAAGGCTACAGTCACCAAAACAGCATGGTACCTGTATCAAAACAGATATATAGACCAATGGAACAGAACAGAGGCCTCAGAAATAACACCACACATCTACAACCATCTGATCTTTGACAAGCCTGACAAAAACAAGAAATTGGGAAAGGATTCTTTGTTTAATAATGGTGCTGGGGAGACTGGCTAGCCTTAAGTAGAAAGCTGAAACTGGATCCCTTCCTTACACCTTATACAAAAATTAATTCAAGGTGGATTAAAGACTTAAATGTTAGACCTAAAACCATAAAAACCCTAGAAGAAAACCTAGGCAATACCATTCAGGCTATAGGCATGGGCAAAGACTTCACGACTAAAACACCAAAAGCAATGGCAACAAAAGCCAAAATTGACAAATGAGTTGTAATTAAACTAAAGAGCTTCTGCACAGCTAAAGAAACTACCATCAGAGTGAATAGGCAACCTACAGAATGGGAGAAAGTTGTTACAATCTACCTATCTGACAAAGGGCTAATATCCAGAATCTATAAATAACTTACACAAATTTACAAGAAAAGAAAAAACCCCATCAAAAAGTGGGCAAAGGATATGAACAGACACTTCTCAAAAGAAGACATTTATGCAGCCAACAGACACATGAAAAAATGCTCATCATCACTGGTCATCAGAGAAATGCAAATCAAAACCACAATTAGATACCATCTCATGCCAGATAGAATGACGATCATTAAAAAGTCACTAAACAACAGATGCTGGAGAATACGTGGAGAAGTAGGAATGGTTTTACACTGTTGGTGGGAGTGTAAAATAGTTCGACCATTGTGGAAGACAGTGTGGTGATTCCTCAAGGATCTAGAACTAGAAATACAATTTGATCCGGCCATCCCATTGCTGGGTATATACCCAAAGGATTATAAATCATGCTACTATAAAGACACATGATATGTATGTTTATAGTGGCACTTAAATGTCCCTGTCTGACAGCTTTGAAGAGAGCAGTGGTTCTCCCAGCACACACCTGGAGATCTGAGAATGGACAGACTGCCTCCTCAAGTGGGTCCCTGACCATTGAGTAGCCTAATTGGGAGGCACCCCTCAGTAGGGGCAGACTGACACCTCACATGGCCGGGTACTCCTCTGAGACAAAAATTCCAGTGGAACAATCAGGGAGCAACATTTGCTGTTCACCAATATCCGCTGTTCTGCAGCCTCCACTGCTGATACCCAGGCAAACAGGGTCTGGAGTGGACCTCTGGCAAATTCCAACAGATCTGGAGCTGAGGGCCTTGACTGTTAGAAGGAAAACTAACAAACAGAAAGGACATCCACACCAAAACCCCATCTGTACATCACCATCATAAAAGACCAGAGGTAAATAAAACCACAAAGATGGGGATAAAACAGAACAGGAAAACTGAAAACTCTAAAAATCAGAGAGCCTCCTCCTCCAAAGGAATGCAGTTCCTCACCAGCAACAGAACAAGCTAGATGGAGAATGATTTTGACGAGTTGAGAGAAGGCTTCAGATAATCAAACTACTCCGAGCTAAAGGAGGAAGTTCGAACCCAAGGCAAAGAAGTTAAAAACCTTGAAAAAAGTTTAGACGAATGGCTAAGTAGAATAACCAATGCAGAGAAGTCCTTAAAGGACCTGACAGAGCTGAAAACCATGGCACAAAAACTACATGATGAATGCACAAGCCTCAGTAGCTGATTCGATCAACTGGAAGAAGGGGTATCAGTGATGGAAGATCAAATGAATGAAATGAAGTGAGAAGAGAAGTTTAGAGAAAAAAGAATAAAAACATATGAACAAAGCCTCCAGGAAACATGGGACTATGTGAAAAGACCTAATCTACGTCTGATTGGTGTACCTGAAAGTGATGGGGAGAATGGAATCAAGTTGGAAAACACTCTGCAGGATATTATCCAGGGGAACTTCCCCAATCTAGCAAGGCAGGCCAACATTGAAATTCAGGAAATACAGAGAACACCACAAAGATACTCCTCGAGAAGAGCAACTCCAAGACACATAATTGTCAGATTCACCAAAGTTGAAATGAAGGAAAAAATGTTAAGGGCAGCCAGAGAGAAAGGTCAGGTTACCCACAAAGGGAAGCCCATCAGACTAACAGTGGATCTCTTGGCAGAAACTCTACAAGCCAGAAGAGAGTCCGGGCCAATATTCAACATTCTTTTTTTTAAAATTTTTTAAAATTATTATTATACTTTAAGTTTTAGGGTACATGTGCACAGTGTGCAGGTTAGTTACATATGTATACATGTGCCATGCTGGTGTGCTGCACCCATTAACTCGTCATTTAGCATTAGGTATATCTCCTAATGCTATCCCTCCCCCCTCCCCCCACCCCACAACAGTCCCCAGAGTGTGATGTTCCCCTTCCTGTGTCCATGTGCTGTCATTGTTCAATTCCCACCTATGAGTGAGAATATGCGGTGTTTGGTTTCTTGTTCTTGCGATAGTACTGAGAATGATGACTTCCAATTTTATCCATGTCCCTACAAAGGACAAGAACTCATCATTTTTTATGGCTGCATAGTATTCCGTGATGTATATGTGCCACATTTTCTTAATCCAGTCTATCATTGTTGGACATTTGGGTTGGTTCCAAGTCTTTGCTATTGTGAATAGTGCCGCAATAAACATATGTGTGCATGTGTTTTTATAGCAGCATAATTTATAGTCCTTTGGGTATATACCCAGTAATGGGATGGCTGGATCAAATGGTGTTTCAAATTCTAGATCCCTGAGGAATTGCCACACTGACTTCCACAATGGTTGAATTAGTTTACAGTCCCACCAACAGTGTAAAAGTGTTCTTATTTCTCCACATCCTCTCCAGCACCTGTTGTTTCCTGACTTTTTAATGATTGCCATTCTAACTGGTGTGAGATGGTATCTCATTGTGGTTTTGATTTGCATTTCTCTGATGGCCAGTGATGATGAGCATTTTTTCATGTGTTTTTTGGCTGCATAAATGTCTTCTTTTGAGAAATGTCTGCTCATGTCCTTTGCCCACTTGTTGATGGAGTTGTTTGTTTTTTTCTTGTAAATTTGTTTGAGTTCATTATAGATTCTGGATATTAACCTTTTGTCAGATGAGTAGGTTGTGAAAATTTTCTCCCATTCTGTAGGTTGCCTGTTCACTCTGATGGTAGTTTCTTTTGCTGTGCAGAAGCTCTTTAGTTTAATTAGATCCCATTTGTCAATTTTGGCTTTTGTTGCCATTGCTTTTAGTGTTTTAGACATGAAGTCCTTCCCCATGGCTATGTCCTGAATGGTAATGCTTAGGTTTTCTTCTAGGGTTTTTATGGTTTTAGATCTAACATTTAAGTCTTTAATCCATCTTGAATTAATTTTTCAATTATAATTTTTCAATTATAAGGTGTAAGGAAGGGATCTAGTTTCAGCTTTCTACATAAGGCTAGCCAGGTTTCCCAGCACCATTTATTAAATAGGGATTCCTTTACCCATTGCTGATTTTTCTCAGGTTTGTCAAAGATCAGATGGTTGTAGATATGCGGCATTATTTCTGAGGGCTCTGTTCTGTCCTATTGATCTACATCTCTGTTTTGATACCAGTACCATGCTGTTTTGTTTACTATAGCCTTGTAGTATAGTTTGAAGTCAGGTAGCATGATGCCTCCAGCTTTGTTCTTTTGGCTTAGGATTGACTTGGCAATGAGGGCTCTTTTTTAGTTCCATATGAACTTTAAAGTAGTTTTTTCCAATTCTGTGAAGAAAGTCATTGGTAGCTTGATGGGGATGGCATTGAATCTATAAATTACCTTGGGCAGTATGGCCATTTTCACGATATTGATTCTTCCTATCCATGAGCATGGAATGTTCTTCCATTTGTTTGTATCCTCTTTTATTTCATTGAGCAGTGGTTTGTAGTTCTCCTTGAAGAGGTCCTGCACATCCCTTGTAAGTTGGATTCCTAGGTATTTTATTCCCTTGAAGCAATAGTGAATGGGAGTTCACTCATGATTTGGCTCTCTGTTTGTCTGTTATTGGTATATAAGAATGCTTGTGATTTTTGTACATTGATTTTGTATCCTGAGACTTTGCTGAAGTTACTTACCAGCTTAAGGAGATTTTGGGCTGAGACGATGGGGTTTTCTAGATACACAATCATGTCATCTGCAAGCAGGGACGATTTGACTTTCTCTTTTCCTAATTGAATACCCTTTATTTCCTTCTTCTGCCTAATTGCCCTGGCCAGAACTTCCAACACTATGTTGAATAGGAGTGGTGAGAGAGGGCATCCCTATCTTGTGCCAATTTTCAAAGGGAGTGCTTCCAGTTTTTGCCCATTCTGTATGATATTGGCCGTGGGTTTGTCATAGATAGCTCTTATTATTTTGAGATATGTCCCATCAATACCTAATTTATTGAGAGTTTTTAGCATAAAGCGTTGTTGAATTTTGTCAAATGCCTTTTCTGCATCCATTGAGATAATCATGTGGGTTTTGTCTTTGGTTCTGTTTATATGCTGGAGTACACTTATTGATTTGCATACATTGAACCAGCCTTGCATCCCAGGGATGAAGGCCACTTGATCATGGTGGATAAGCTTTTTGATGTGCTGCTGGATTTGGTTTGCCAGTATTTTATTGAGGATTTTTGCATCAATGTTCATCAAGGATATTGGTCTAAAACACTCTTTTTTGGTTGTGCCTCTGCCCGGCTTTGGTATCACGATGATGCTGGCCTCATAAAATGAGTTAGGGAGGTTTTCTGTCGATTGGAATAGTTTCAGAAGGAAGGGTACCAGCTCCTCCTTGTACCTCTGGTGGAATTCGTTTGTGAATCCATCCATTCCTGGACTCTTTTTGGTTGGTAAGCTATTGATTATTGCTACAATTTCAGAGCCTGTTATTGGTCTATTCAGAGATTCAACTTCTTCCTGGTTTAGTCTTGGGAGGGTGTATGTGTCGAGGAATTTATCCATTTCTTCTAGATTTTCTAGTTTATTTGTGTAGAGGTGTTTATAGTATTCTCTGATGGTAGTTTATATTTCTAGGGGATTGGTGGTGATATCCCCTTTATCACTTTTTATTGTGTCTATTTGATTCTTCTCTCTTTTCTTCTTTATTAGTCTTGCTAGTGGTCTATCAATTTTGTTGATCCTTTCAAAAAACCAGCTCCTGGATTCATTAAGTTTTTGAAGGGTTTATTGTGTCTCTATTTCCTTCAGTTCTGCTCTGATTTTAGGTATTTCTTGCCTTCTGCTAGCTTTTGAATGTGTTTGCTCTTGCTTTTCTAGTTGTTTTAATTGTGATGTTAAGGTGTCAATTTTGGATCTTTCCTGCTTTCTCTTGTGGGCATTTAGTGCTATAAATTTCCCTCTACACACTGCTTTAAATGTGTCCCAGAGATTCTGGTATGTTGTGTCTTTTTTCTCATTGGTTTCAAAGAACATCTTTATTTCTGCCTTCATTTTGTTATGTACCCAGTAGTCATTCAGGAGCAGGTTGTTTAGTTTCCATGTAGTTGAGCAGTTTTGAGTGTGTTTCTTAAACCTGAGTTCTAGTTTGATTGCACTGTGGTCTGAGAGACAGTTTGTTATAATTTCTGTTCTTTTACATTTGCTGTGGAGAGCTTTACTTCCAAGTATGTGGTCAATTTTGGAATAAGTGTGGTGCAGTGCTGAAAAGAATGTATATTCTGTTGATTTGGGGTAGAGAGTTCTGTAGATGTCTATTAGGTCCACTTGGTGCAGAGCTGAGTTCAATTCCTGCTTATCCTTGTTAATTTTCTGTCTTGTTGATCTGTTTAATGTTGCCAATGGGGTGTTAAAGTCTCCCATTATTTTTGTGTGGGAGTCTAAGTCTCTTTGTAGGTCACTCAGGACTTGCTTTATGAAACTGGGTGCTCCTGTATTGGGTGCATATATATTCAGGATAGTTAGCTCTTCTTGTTGAATTGATCCCTTGACCATTATGTAATGGCCTTCTTTGTCTCTTTTGATCTTTGTTGGTTGAAAGTCTGTTTTATCAGAGACTAGAATTGCAACCCTTGCCTTTTTTTGTTTTCCATTTGCTTGGTAGATCTTCCTCCATCCTTTTATTTTGAGCTTATATGTGTCTCTACACTTGAGATGGGTTTCCTGAATATAGCACAGTGATGAGTCTTGACTCTTTATCCAATTTGCCAGTCTGTGTCTTTTAATTGGAGCATTTAGTCCATTTACAGTTAAAGTTAATATTGTCAAGTGTGAATTTGATCCTGTCATTTTGATGTTAGCTGGTTATTTTGCTCGTTAGTTGATGCAGTTTCTTCCTAGTCTCGATGGTCTTTACAATTTGGCATAATTTTGCAGAGGCTGGTACAAGTTTTTCCTTTCCATGTTTAGTGCTTCCTTCAGGAGCTCTTTTAGGGCAGGCTTAGTGGTGACAAAATCTCTCAGCCTTTGCTTGTCTGTAAAGGATTTTATTTCTCCTTCACTTATGAAGCTTAGTTTGGCTGGATATGAAATTCTGGGTTGAAAATTCTTTTCTTTAAGAATGTTGGATATTGGCCCCCACTCTCTTCTGGCTTGTAGAGTTTCTGCCAAAAGATCCGCTGTTAGTCTGATGGGCTTCCCTTTGTGAGTAACCCGACCTTTCTCTCTGGCTGCCCTTAACATTTTTTCCTTCAACTTTGGTGAATCTGACAATTATGTGTCTTGGAGTTGCTCTTCTCGAGGAGTATCTTTGTGGCATTCTCTGTATTTCCTGAATCTGAATGTTGGCCTGCCTTGCTAGATTGGGGAAGTTCTCCTGGATAATATCCTGCAAAGTGTTTTCCAACTTGGTTCCATTCTCCATGTCACTTTCAGGTATACCAATCAGACATAGATTTGGTCTTTTCACATAGTCCCATATTTCTTGGAGGCTTTGTTCATTTCTTTTTATTCTTTTTTCTCTAAACTTCCCTTCTCATTTAATTTCATTCATTTCATCTTCCATCACTGATACCCTTCCTTCCAGTTGATCGCGTCGGCTCCTGAAGCTTCTGCATTCTTCACGTACTTCTCAAGCCTTGGCTTTCAGCTCCATCAGCTCCTTTAAGCACTTCTCTGTATTGGTTATTCTAGTTATACATTCGTCTAAATTTTTTTCAAAGTTTTCAACTTCTTTGTCTTTGGTTTGAATTTCCTCCTGTAGCTCGGAGTAGTTTGATCATCTGAAGCCTTCTTCTCTCAACTCGTCAAAGTCATTCTCCATCCAGCTTTGTTCCATTGCTGGTGAGGAACTGCATTCCTTTGGAGGAGGAGAGGCACTCTGCTTTTTAGAGTTCCCAGTTTTTCTGCTCTGTTTTTTCCCCATCTTTGTTGTTTTATCTACTTTTGGTCTTTGATGATGGTGATGTACAGATGGGGTTTTGGTGTGGATGTCCTTTCTGTTTGTTAGTTTTCCTTCTAACAGACAGGACCCTCAGCTGCAGATGTGTTGGAGTTTGCTAGAGGTCCACTCCACACCCTGTGTGCCTGGGTAACAGCAGCGGTGGCTGCAGAACAGCAGATTTTCATGAATCGCGAATGCTGCTTTCTGATCGTTCCTCTGGAAGTTTTGTCTCAGAGGAGTACCTGGCCATGTGAGGTGTCAGTCTGCCCCTACTGGGGAGTGCCACCCAGTTATGCTACTCGGGGTTCAGGGGTCAGGGACCCACTTGTGGAGGCAGTCTGCCCATTCTCAGATCTCCAGGTGTGTGCTGGGAGAACCACTGCTCTCTTCAAAGCTGTCAGATGGGACATTTAAGTCTGCAGAGGTCTTTTTGTTTGTCCGTGCCTTGCCCCCAGAGATGGAGCCTACAGAAGCAGGCAGGCCTCCTTGAGCTGTGGTGGGCTCCACCCAGTTGGAGCTTCCCAGCTGCTTTGTTTACCTAAGCAAGCCTGGGCAATGGCGGGTGCCCCTCCCCCAGCCTTGCTGCCGCCTTGCAGTTTGATCTCAGACTGCTGTGCTAGCAATCAGTGAGACTCCATGGGCGTAGGACCCTCTGAACCAGGTGCAGGATATAATCTCCTGGTGTGCCGTTTTTTAAGGCCGTTGGAAAAGCACAGTATTAGGGCAGGAGTGACCCAATTTTCCAGGTGCCGTCAGTCACCCCTTTCTTTGACTAGGAAAGGGAACTTCCTGACCTCTTGCATTTCTCGAGTCAGGCAATGCCTCACCCTGCTTCGGCTCATGCACGGTGTGCTGCACCCACTCTCCTGCACTGACTGTCTGGCACTCCCTAGTGAGATGAACCCGGTACCTCAGATGGAAATGCAGAAATCACTCATCTTCTGCGTCACTCACGCTGGGAGCTATAGACCGGAGCTGTTCTACAGCAATTTAGCAAGTTTCCAGGGGTTTTCAGCATAGCAGGCAGCTGCTTCCCAAATTCAGCTCTTCAACTTTATAAAGAAAAGAATTTTCAACCCAGAATTTCATATCGAGCCAAACTAAGTTTCACAAGTGAAGGAGAAATAAAATCCTTTACAGACAAGCAAATGCTGAGAGATTTTGTCACCAGCAGGCCTGCCTTAAAACAGCTCCTGAAGGAAGCACTAAACATGGAAAGGAGCAATCAGTACCAGCCACTGCAAAAACATGCCAAATTGTAAAGACCGTTGAGGCTAGGAAGAAACTGCATCAACGAACAAGCAAAATAACCAGCTAACATCATAATGACAGTATCAAATTCACACATATCATATTAGCCTTAAATGTAAATGGGCTAAATGCTCCAATTAAAAGGCACAGACTGGCAAATTGGATAAAGAGTCAAGACCCATCAGTATGCTGTATTCAGGAAACCCATCTCACCTGCAGAGACACACATAGGCTCAAAATAAAGGGATAGAGGAAGATCTACCAAGCAAATGGAAAACAAAAAAAGGCAGGGGTTGCAATCCTAGTCTCTGATAAAACAGACTTTAAGCCAACAAAGATCAAAAGAGACAAAGAAGGCCATTACATAATGGTAAAGGGATCAATTCAACAAGAAGAGATAACTGTCCTAAATATATATGCAACCAATACAGGAGCACCCAAATTCATAAAGAAAGACCTTAGAGACCTACAAAGAGACTTAGAGGCCCACACAATAATAATGGGAGACTTTAACACCTCACTGTCAACATTAGACCGATCAATGAGACAGAAAGTTAACAAGGATAAGGAGGAATTGAACTCAGCTCTGCACCAAGCAGACCTAATAGACATCTACAGAAATCTCCACCCCAAATCAACAGAATATACATTCTTTTCAGCACCACACCACAACTATTCCAAAATTGACCACATAGTTGGAAGTAAAGCACTCCTCAGCAAATGTAAAATAATAGAAATTATAACAAAGTGTCTCTCAAACCACAGTGCAATGAAACTAGAACTCAGGATTAAGAAACTCACTCAAAACCACTCAACTACATGGAAACTGAACAACCTGCTCCTGAATGACTACTGGGTGCATAATGAAATGAAGGCAGAAATAAAGATGTTCTTGAAACCAATGAGAAAAAAGACACAACATACCAGAATCTCTGGGACACATTCAAAGCAGTGTGTAGAGGGAAATTTATAGCACTAAATGCCCACAAGAGAAAGCGGGAAAGATCTAAAACTGACACCCAAAAATCACAATTAAAAGAACTAGAAAACAAGAGCAAACAAATTCAAAAGCTAGCAGAAAGTAAGAACTAACAAAGATCAGAGCAAAACTGAAGGAAATAGAGACACAAAATACCCTTCAAAAAATCAATGAATCCAGGAGCTGGGTTTTTCAAAAGATCAAGAAAATTGATAGACTGCTCTCAAGAGTGAAAAGAAGAAAAGAGAGAAGAATCAAATAGACACAATAAAAAGTGATAAAGGGGATATCACCACCAATCCCCCAGAAATATAAACTACCATCAGAGAATACTATAAACACCTCTACTCAAATAAACTAGAAAATCTAGAAGAAATGGATAAATTCCTGGACACATACAACCTCCCAAGACTAAACCAGGAAGAAGTTGAATCTCTGAATAGATGAATAACAGGCTCTGAAACTGAGGCAATAATTAATAGATTACCAACCAAAAAAAGTCCAGGACCAGATGGATTCATAGCTGAATTCTACCAGAGGTACAAGGAGGAGCTGGTACCATTCCTTCTGAAACTATTGCAATCAATAGAAAAAGAGAGAATCCTTCCTAACTCATTTTATGAGGCCAGCATCATCCTGATACCAAAGCCTGGCAGAGACACAACAAAAAAAGAGAATTTTACACAAATATCCCTAATGCACATCGATGCAAAAATCCTCAATAAAATACTGGCAAACCAAATCCAGCAGCACATCAAAAAGCTTATCCACCATGATCAAGTGGCCTTCATCCCTGGGATGCAAGGCTGGTTCAATGTACGCAAATCAATAAATGTAATCCAGCATATAAACAGAACCAATGAAAAAAACCACATGGTTATCTCAATAGATGCAGAAAAGGCATTTGACAAAATTCAACAACGCTTCATGCGAACAACTCTCAATAAATTAGGTATTGATGGGATGTATCTCAAAATAATAGGAGCTATTTATGACTAACCCACAGCCAATATCTTACTGAATGGGCAAAAACTGGAAGCATTCCCTTTGAAACCTGGCACAAGACAGGGATGACCTCTCTCACCACTCCTATTCAACATAGTGTTGGAAGTTCTGGCCAGGGCAATCAGGCAGGAGAAAGAAATAAAGGGTATTCAATTAGGAAAAGAGGAAGTCAAATTGTCCCTGCTTGCAGATGACATGATTGTATATCTAGAAAACCCCATCGTCTCAGCCCAAAATCTCCTTAAGCTGGTAAGCAACTTCAGCAAAGTCTCAGGATACAAAATCAATGTGCAAAAATCACAAGCATTCTTATACACCAATAACAGACAAACAGAGAGCCAAATCATGAGTGAACTCCCATTCACTATTGCTTCAAAGAGAATAAAATTCTTATGAATCCAACTTACAAGGGATGTGCAGGACCTCTTCAAGGAGAACTACAAACCACTGCTCAAGGAAATAAAAGAGGATACAAACAAATGGAAGAACATTCCATGCTCATGGATAGGAAGAATCAATATCGTGAAAATGGCCATACTGCCCAAGATAATTTATAGATTCAATGCCATCCCCATCAAGCTACCAATGACTTTCTTCACAGAATTGGAAAAAACTACTTTAAAGTTCATATGGAACTAAAAAAGAGCCCTCATTGCCAAGTCAATCCTAAGCCCAAAGAACAAAGCTGGAGGCATCAGGCTACCTGACTTCAAACTATACTACAAGGCTACAGTCACCAAAACAGCATGATACTGGTACCAAAACAGAGATATAGACCAATGGAACAGAACAGAGCCCTCAGATATAATGCCACATATCTACAAATATCTGATCTTTGACAAACCTGACAAATACAAGAAACGAGGAAAGGATTCCCTATTTAATAAATGGTGCTGGGAAAACTGGCTAGCCATATGTAGAAAGCTGAAACTGGATCCCTTCCTTACACCTTATACAAAAATTAATTCAAGATGGATTAAGGACTTAAATGTTAGACTTAAAATCATAAAAACCCTAGAAGAGAACCTAGGCAATACCATTCAGGACATAGGCATGGGCAAGGACTTCATGACTAAAACACCAAAAGCAATGGCAACAAAAGCCAAATTGACAAATGGGATCTAATTAAACTAAAGAGTTTCTGCACAGCAAAAGAAACTACCATCAGAGTGAACAGGCAACCTACAGAATGGGAGAAAGCTTTTGCAATCTACTCATCTGACAAAGGGCTAATATCCAGAATCTATAATGAACTCAAACAAATTTACAAGAAAGAAACAAACAACCCCATCAACAAGTGGGTGAAGGATATGAACAGACACTTCTCAAAAGAAGACATTTATGCAGCCAAAAGACACATGAGAAAATGCTCATCATCACTGGCCATCAGAGAAATGCAAATCAAAACCACAATGAGATACCATCTCCCACCAGTTAGAATGGTGATCATTAAAAAGTCAGGAAGCAACAGGTGCTGGAGAGGATGTGGAGAAATAGGAACACTTTTACACTGTTGGTGGGGCTGTAAACTAGTTCAACCATTGTGGAAGTCAGTGTGGCGATTCCTCAGGGATCTAGAACTAGAAAAATCATTTGACCCAGCCATCCCATTACTGGGTATATATCGAAAGGATTATAAATCATGCTTCTATAAAGACACATGCACACGTTTGTTCATTGCGGCACTATTCACAAAAGCAAAGACTTGGAACCAAGCCAAATGTCCAACAATGATAGACTGGATTAATAAAATGTGGCACATATACACCATGGAATACTATGCAGCCATAAAAAATGATGAGTTCATGTCCTTTGTAGGGACATGGATGAAGCTGGAAATCATCATTCTCAGTAAACTATCGCAAGGACAAAAAACCAAACACCACATGTTCTCACTCATAGGTGGGAATTGAACAATGAGAACACATGGACACAGGAAGGGGAACATCACACACTGGGGCCTGTTGTGGGGTGAGGGGAGAGGGGAGGGATAACATTAGGAGATATAACTAATATTAAATGAGGAGTTAATGGGTACCGCACACCAACATGGCATATGTATATATATGTAACAAACCTGCAGGTTGTGCACATGTACCCTAAAATTTAAATATAATAAAAAATAAAATAATAAATAAGTGACCATGCTAAGGGGCAAAGAAGATATAAACAGTTTTTAAAAACTGAAAATGGTAAAGCATTTGACAATTGGAGAAATATAAAGCATATATAAACACAGTCTTTTCCAGTGCATATGTGCCAACTTGGAGCCTATGTACCAGGTATTTAGCTGAGACCTGGACATATCCATCTTGCTTGGTATTTCCAAGTATTTCTCATGGCAAACTCTTACTGGATTTAACAGGTTACCATTGGAAGACACAGGCTGGAGGAAAGGCTCCAATCAGATTAGAACTTAGAAGGCAGAACTTTTTTTTTTTTTTTTGACGGAGTTTTTCTCATGTCGCCCAGGCTGGAGTGCAATGACATGATCTCGGCCCACTGCAACCTCCGCCTCCTGGGTTCAAGCGATTTTCCAGAACTTTTTTAGTTTTTTTCGTGTTCAAGAGCTATTTGCAGCTGAAGCTTATAGATGTTCCCTTTTCAGCTCTTCTATTTTTTGAATGCTTAATCATTACTTAGTGATCTTTCAACACAGTGGGCCTGAGAACAGCGGTGTCTAGAACCTGTGCTGAAGATCATGTTTCTGGCTGACAGCCTCTCACTTGAGACAGTGAGATTACTGCATGGACATGGCACATGGAGAGGGCCTTCCACACCATTGATGATTGCTGCAACCTGAAATTGATTTTACTCCATGAGACGCTGTGGATGTGGGAAGACGGTGTTTCTGCCGGGTTGACAGAAGATGTGGCACAATGTCCTAGTGTTCGACCATCCACCGCATGTGCAGCTCCAGGTAGCTGCTGGCAGCCATGACACTGGCTTCCACTATCAGAGGAAGAGGTGCAAAGTAAGATGATTTGAGAATGTTTTCAACTCTAAAAAGCTGTTTTCTTGTAGAGGGCTATGCTGTGGTGACAAGCCCTGCACCAGAATGGGATGGTTGCAGCAACTACTCTGCCATATTAGCTGAACTCCTTGAAATTTCTCACATACTGAATTTCTCCCACCAGCTGGAACATCATTCCAGCCAGTGTTGACATAAGCCATAACTGCTAGCTGCAGCCGAGTCCTGCAGCCTGACCCACTGTATTGGAGAAGTGACACTAAATGTTGTGGGGAAGATTCTGCTGGCTTGAGGATAACTGTCATGTGCTTTCTCGAGGCTTTACAGAAGTTATTGGGTGGTTTCAGCCTCACCTGGCCCTGAGAGACTAAACGCACAGTGCCTGTGAAGTGTTTCCCAGAGGACAAACCCACAAGGTTAACAGCCCTTAGTCTTTTACTTGTAGGAAGAGAAACAGCCCTAACCTCATCTTGGGAAGCGTAACACTCACAGGTTGCTCTCTCTCCAAGTGCCCCTTCTGTTGGAAGACATGGTTTTTAATCATTTATGGAAGATTAGCTGTGTTCCTGGTGGTCTCATAAGCACAAAGCTCACTTTGTGCTCTTAACTTCACCTATATTCAGGTAAAACTTCCTCAGAGAGCACGAGGCAATGTGAAAAGCAGCAAAGATCAGCATTTGTAGCGAATGTCAAAGCCAAGGAAACTGAACTTCAGGCAGAGTACCTGTTAGAGCCGATAGAATGATGAGTACAAATGCAAGCATTTTTATGCCCCTTATAGAAATTCTAAATCATTGATAAGGAATTACTGTGAAAAAGAAATAAAACCCAGTTGATTGAACTGCTTTCATGCTATAAAGATGGAACAAGTATTAAACAACAATTCTCTTTTCCTGTTATATCACTTTTATTAATTTGTATGTAATTAGTGTCTGTACAGTGTATGAATGTTATTAGTGCTAACCTGCAGGTGCTATATACTCCCTTTCTCAGGATGCATGTGGCTCCCTCAAGATACACGTGTGATTTTCATATGTGCATGTGTTGGATCGGCTTCCATTCTCATATAAACTCGTTCTCAAACTCCTCAGTATTATAAAGCTATTCACTTAAAGATATAGATACTGTGAGCAGGAGGTATTGTTTTAGTTGACTAACTCTTCTTGGCAAATTAATTGGATCAGGTTTTTCAGTAGGTATAATTTTCTCTTCCCCAGACAAAATTGTCAAGTCTGAATCTTTCTTTCAGTGAGCAAAAGACATTTTTTAAAAATGGAGAAGGAAATGACCTTGGCTATTTAAAAAATACATCAATTCTTCTTAATAAATTTGAGCCAAAGAAAATATATTCTTTCATTTTTTAGGTGTCTGTTTTTTTTCCCACTAATCAAACTTTTAATAGACCATTCAATTCGTTTAAGGCCATCTTAAGAAAAATAATTATTGAGTAATTATTTATTTAACAAAATAGAAATTCATTCTGCAGAGCATAGTATCTCTTTTAGTTTTTCTATGCCTAGGTTTTACTTTGAAAGTGTGTGGGGAATTGAAAATAATTTCCCTTTTATATGTTCCAGTTGAATTGAGATTATCATGATTTTTAGGTTGAGAGATGTGAAAAGATCATGCTAATGAAATAAAAAATATATGATGGTTTGTCTATAAAATCTTCATCTTTCATGGACATATAATAATTAAATTTAACAAAGAAAGTGATACATGATTATAAATCTTAATTTACATGTGAGCTTTAAAATATTAAAATATTAAAAGCAGGCTAGATATTGGAAAAGGAAACTTATGAAGAAATGTAGACTATCACTTCTCTGGATTTACATTATTTTGGAAATCTATACAGGTTACTAATACAAGAAAATATATAAGATGAACCCTTACTGCTACAGCAATTCTTGCTTTTAAGATATTACACAATACTATAACTTTGAGAATATCATTCAAGAGAGTGAAATCACTACATATTTTGACCTTATAAAAATGTTAAATGTTTCTTTATTAAAAGACAAATCACAATGTCATATTTAATTATCTTAAACCAGACATAAATATTCAAATATTTTTGGTTTGTTTCTTGCTATTTGTGTAATGGAGCTTGAGGTTAATAACAGTTCAAATGCTTTGACTGAGGGAATAGTTGGCCTATTCACAATAAGGGAGTTTGTAAAAGTCTTTTTAAATTTTACTTAACATTTTTTAAGAAAATAATAAAAAATATAAAAAACATGAAAGAGTTTTACAGTGATTCCCTCACATATCCAACACCCAGATTCTAGAATTAGCATTTTCCTATTCCGGATTTATCACTGTTCTCTCCAGCTAGCCAGTCCCCTATGCATTCACCAATCCATCTTATTTTTTTATGTATTTCAAAGGAAGTTGCAGACATCGGTGTACTTCCCCTCAAGGGCTTCAGCATGTATAACATTAAATAGAGTGGTGAAAATCTTTTATTAGCAAAAGAACTTAAAAATTACATTATTTGGAGAGGAAGATAAAGTCCTTGGATTTCTGAAGAAAAGAATAATGTAATTGCAATTCAACACTTGGATAAATTTCAGTGTTTTATATCTGAAGCTCAGAAAAGTAAAGATACATTGATGGCACAGCTTATGATGATGGTACAAAACAAATCTCTAAGCCCTGAAATTTTCACGAACAGGAAGAAGGCTTATAAAGTTGTTTATCCCCCAAGAAGGGCATTTATCTCCAAAGTCCATCTCTAATATAGCTGTACAGGTTTCATCTCTCTCTCTGTGTGTGTGTGTGTGCGCGTGTGTGCGTGTGTCTCTCTTTCTGTATCTCCCTATAGCTAAATCTTGACAAAGGCAGAAGAAATGGAAGAGAGGTTTCAGTCTACAAAGACAGAAATTCTTCATCTGGCTTGGCTGTTGTCTTAGCATTCTGGATAATTTACTAACAAGCCAATTACCTCCCCAGTAAGTGAAAGGCTGGCTGCCACAAGCTATTTCTAGTAATTTATAGAAATCCAAGTGCCAGAGAAAACAAAGCTCTTAGCACTCCCACTACCAAAATATAATAAAGAAGTGGCCATGTGATGAGGAATTAGTTGACTTGTCCCTCGGCATTCTGAGCACATCAGAATAAGTCTACTTTTAGGAGAAAATATTTAAGAAGCTTTGAGAATGCTGAGGCAAATCATCTTGGTGTCTGTTTTGCTAATTCCGTGTTTGACCTAACTACAAGTATAGCATTTTCTCAGTGGGTTTAACATCCAATACATTTCATGGAAGTCCAATTTTTTCCCCTAGGCTTCCACTCAGTAGTGAGCCCTGATCACCTCTGTTTACCATTGAGGATGGTCTCATAAAATTTTTCCTGTCTGATTGGTCTTAACTTATAAAAATAAAGTCTTGCCTTTTTCTGTCTGTCTCAAGGCAAGACAGACGGGCTCTCTTAGACCCCTGAGGTCTCTTGCAGCTGAGCATTCTGAGCAGTGGTTCCTGTCTGCTGGTGTTCACTGAAGTGGCCTCCTACCTCCTCCCACTTTCCTATCCCACTGCTATGATGAGGACTTTAGCTACTAATGAAAATCTGGTTTAGGAAAGATAGAAGCTTGCCACCGCATCCTGGTTCTGAGAGGGGACTCTTTGCCTCAGAGGCAACTGTAAACAGAGGGAGACCTTGGGGGACATTGCCAACCACTGCCCAAGTAAGCATGGGGCCAATGGAGGAGCATCCAGATCAATGGGGACATAGGAATGGGACCCAGAAACCTCCCATCTCCTGCTAGGCAAGCACGCCTCAACATTTGCAGGACTAGGGCAAGGTACAAATGGAGGTTTGTATACTTTCAGTCTAAACATTTAAAAGTTATAAATCAACTTAACGAACTATTAAATAAAAGGTCATATCCTCCTTCCCATATACTCCTTCCCAGGTCGGAGTATACTTGTGTTAAGTATACTCGTGTTAAGGTCTGGAAGGCCATGTGTGAATTAGAATTCCCGGACTCCTCAGAGGGTTGAGCCTGAACATGGCAGCACAGGAAGATCAATTCCCAGGCACAAACTGAAGTCTACCCCACTTTTCCTCCAGCCCCAGTCTTACCCCACACCCCCAGCCTTTCTGTGCAAGCTCCTGTTACCACACTGCAAACAGCTACTCCTTGATTGTTCCCCAGGTATAAGGCTGCATGTATACTGTAGCTTAGTCCCTTCTGAGAGCACAGACTCCTGGGGGCACATCCTTTTAGCACACAGATTCCTTGCCTAGTGGGCAGGGATGCAACCAGATGTTGGCCAGAGCAGGGCACTCTAAGCATAGTGCCCTTGTGCCTGGCCTAAGGCAGTTTTACAGGAATGCTCATGTATTTCAAACTGAAGCTCACGTCTTACAGAAATGACAAAGTTGGCAGGGCACTCCCCGGGGCTCATTCAGTTGTTGTATATGCTGCCGATACAACTGCAAACAAGACAGACATAGTCCTTTCTCTCGTGTGGCTTTAGGTCCCAATGTCAGGCAGACATAAAGCATGCCAATACTTTGATCGCAAATGCAGTAAGTGCTGTGAAGGAGAAGCATAGGGTATCAAGAAGGCATTCAACAGGAGGACCTGACTTGGTGTAGGGGCAAAGAAGACTTTCTTAAGAAATGATTTGAGCCAAGACATGGAGGATGAGCAAGAGTTATTTAAGAGAAGGGGACTCAGGAGTGGGTGGTGGGAAGGGGGTCCACACACACAGAGTAGCATGATCAGAGACACTCAGGAAGAAGTATGGCAGAACTGAAATCTGGTATTCCCAGACATATGCACCCATAAATCAGGGGCAGGGGTAGAGGTGAAACTCAAGAGAAGAGAATCCCTGATGGGTAACTTATTACCAAGCTGGAGAATGACAAGAACTAAAGTAAACTGAGTTTCTACATGGGCCAGACAGCACTACATACAAGGCATATGTAGTATGCAATGGGCCATCGTAGACAGTAGACTATACTACATATGCAATGTATGCAGTATAGTCTGGCCCTATAGTATGTGTACATATACAATCTGCATAATCTCCTTTAGCATTGAACATGAGCTTTGCCCACAGAACTAGGCATCATTGTCGCTAAGTTCAGACAGAAAAGACAAGGCTCAAACACTTAATTTGCCCAAAGCTGCCTTATATTACGAAATGGCATTGCACATTCTGTAAGTACTTAACAGAAGCAAGTAAACTCAATGAATTAGCTTCTGTTGAATCGGCTTTGGTGAATTGTTCTGCTTCCTTTTTAAACATACGCAGAAGCTAAAGCTCTTTTAAAATAAATAAATAATAAATAAAATCAAGGACAGCAGGATTTTACATTACTGTGGTTTGTTGCAGAATATATGTTTATTGGGTTTTCTTTTTTGCTCAATGAAACTCCTTTTTAACACATCATGATCAAACTATTTGCACCTTGGAGAAATGGTATCAGTTTCTTGGGTGGCCTAGGAGTTATTTCCACAGATTTCTGTGTGGGATGTTAAGACAAGAGGAGTGATATCCTCATAAGGATCTGTTTTGTTGACTTAGGTGCTTAAAAAGAGTACAAGAAAGGGTAAGTCAGGAGACATGAAGGGAGAGAGGGAAGAAAGGAAGAAGAAAGGAAAAAGTCTCCTAGTAGTTTTTGTGTTTATATTTTTTAAAAACTTGTGAAAGCTTCTTCAGATAGGACCTTGAAGTGTGGTTTATTTCTGAAAACTAATAAGACAGGGTGCTAGCAGCAGCCCAGTCCAGAACACATAATGTGGTGGTGCAGTTGGGAGTAAATTATTATAGCATAGAATGACTCTTAAGAGACATGGGGTCTGAAGTCAGACCTCTTATCTGAATCTTCACCTTACCGCTTCCTTGCTGACCTTGACCATGGATGAGACATTTAACTTAGCCAACATTTCTTACCTATAAAACAAAGTTAATAATAGTATAGCCCCAAGAGTGTAAATTAATTCAACTGTTGTGGAAGACAGTGTGGTGATTCCTCAAGGATCTAGAACCAGAAATACCATTTGATGCAGCAGTCTCACTACTGGGTATATACTCAAAGGATTATAAATCATTCTACTATAAACACACATGCACACGTATGTTTATAGCAGCACTGTTCACAATAGCAAAGACTTGGAACCAACCCAAATGCCCATCAATGATAGACTAGATAAAGAAAATGTGGCACATATACACCATGGAATATGCAGCCATAAAACAGGATGAGTTCATGTCCTCTGCAATGACATGAATGAAGCTGGAAACCATAATTCTCAGCAAACTAACACAGGAAGAGAAAACCAAATACCACATATCCTCACTCATAAGTGGGAGGTGAACAATGAGAACACATGGACACAGGAAGGGAAACATCATACACGCCTGTTGGCGGGTGGGGGGCTAGGGGAGGGATAGCATTAGGAGAAATAACTAATGTAGATGACAGGTTGATGGGTGCAGCAAACCCCCATGGCATGTGTATACCTATGTAACAAACCTGCACGTTCTGCACATGTATCCCAGAACTTAAAGTATAATAATTTTAAAAAAAGAAAAAAAAAAGGAAAAAAAATAGTGCCTCCCCATAGAACTGTAGTGTTTAAAATAAATTCAGTTTTACCCTTGGATGCCTATGCAGTAGTAGTTCTCCATTTCTTCCTTGCTGAAGGACCCATTTTTGTTTGGAGATCTGCAGAACCTGAGCTCAGGTTAGCTGAGCTCCAGCTCCAGGCCAGGGAGGTCAATCACAAGAGGTCCCTCCTTTTGCTAGAGATATACAGGAACTCATTCCTTCTGCTAGAGATATACAGGAACTCATTCCTTCTGCTGTTGCCAGTTGTTGTCTCTATGTGTGATGTTGAAAGCTGTGGCAGACATTCTAGAGCCATAAAGGGAATTGGGCAAAGGCAAGCCAACCTGCCAACCATAGAAGAGCAGAAAGAAGAGGAGAACCTGCACGCCCAGCGACATCATGTATCCCCTGAATTAGCCAAACCTGAAGCCACTTTACCTCTGGACTTTTTGTAATCTGAGATAATAAATGTTCTTGTTGTCTAGGTCATTCTAAGTCAGGTTTTCTACAGTTTTGCAGCCCAAAGCATCCCTCTGGGAATACCACCACAGAAAGCCGTCAGTGCGCAGTAAAGATGTAATTATAAAGCAGAGCTGGGAAACAGTGCATAATATGTGGAGGCAGGAGACACAGTTCTAGTGTCAGCTCCTGGGCCAGAAATTGGTTTCATTGGCTGTTGCTCAGTACTGCCATTGGTATTGGTTCTCTCATCCTCAGGGCTCTTCCTTTTTGGGGTGGTGTCTCACTCTTCACCCAGGCTGGAGTGCCCTGGAGCCATTATGGCTCATTGCAGCCTTGGACTCCTGGACTCAAGTGATGCGCCTGCCTCAGCCTCCTGAGTAGCTGGGACTATAGGTGCATGCCACTATGCCCAGCTATTAGCCTTGGGACTCTTGTTGAATCTTGCTTGCCTTGGCCTATGGTAATGATCAATCCCTTCCTACCTGAGCTGACTTCACCTAAGCAGTCTTCCCTGCCCAGGAACTTCTCTGCAGAATAACCAGTGGGACCTCTCCTCTCCCACCCCCAGCCTACCCTGCCCCAGAATTTCATCCTTCATCTGCTATAGTTGCTTCCAGAACAGTGCTGCCCTTCTCCCAATTCTGTACACTCTGCACCAGCTTTGCCTACTCTATTTGTCTGAGTAAAACTAAGAGGACCTATTACATTCTTGAGCCACATTTACTCTAAACTAAGCATGAGTATGAGGAGCTACAAACTACCTTCACATTTCCCAGTAGTCATAGACTCTGGAACAATGGTTCTTAGGGACGGGGCCTTTTGCTCCCAAGAGGGGGACATTTGGCAATGTCTGGAGACATTTTGGGTTGTCACAACTGGGGGATGCTACTGATCTCACAGGGAGAATCTAAGAGAGGCTGCTTAGCACCCTGAAAAGTAAATTATACCTCAACAAATTTGTTGGGCACTTTGGGAGGCCAAGGCAGGCGGGTCACCTGAGGTCAGGAGTTCAAGACAAGCCTGGCCAACATGGTGAAACCCCATCTCTACTAAAAATACAAAAATTAGCTGGGTGTGGTGGCAGAAGCCTGTAATTCCAGCTATTTGGGAGGCTAAGGCACGAGAATCGCTTGGACCTGGGAGGCGGAGATTGTCCTGTGCCAAGATCACATGACTGCACTCCAGCCTGGGCGACAGAGTGAGACTCCATCCCAAAAAAAAAAAAAGTGTTAAAAAATTTGTAAAGCAAAAATTGACAGAATTGGAAGAAGAAGTCAGACAATTCCACAGAGTTACAGATTTTAACACCCCTTTCTCAGCAACTGATAGAAAAGTTGGGGGGAAGTCAACAAAGACATAAAAGATCTGAATAATGATCATCCTCCATACCTAACTGGCAGGTATAGGAGACTATACCCAACAAGTGCCAAATATATGCATATTTCAACTCAGCGGTTCAAAAGCAGGGAAATTTTGCTGCCAGAGGACATTTGACACTGTCTGGAAACATTTTTTATTTTCACATCTTGGAAGATGTCGCATCTAGCAGGCGGAAGCCAGTGGTTCTTATAATGCACAGGGCAGCTCCCCACAACAAAGAACGACCTAGCTCGAAATGTCAAGAGTGCTGACGCTGACAACCCTGCACCGAAAAGTGAAAATACTACAAATGCATCACATCCCTAGACTTTCATAGCTTTGGAGGGTCCCCAGCTCTCCTTCCCCTACCAGCAGCAATCCTACATCCTACTGCTGAATTACTCTTTTGTATTCTGTGTTGCTTTGACACAAGAGGAAGTCTCCCTTGCTCAGAAGTCACTTATCTACTGTGCTTCCTCTGGACCCTTTTGGTTTTTTAAAAAGGACTATATGAATAATGAAAGCTTACTTCAGGGACAAGAACCTTTGATCTTCCAGGCCTTTGCCTATTTCCTGCAGGACTTTGCTCTCTCTCCTTCCTCCTCTTTGGCATAATTCTAAAGCCATATAGCCAGTCCTTAATCAAACTCTCTTTGTAATGTTAGTAGACTGTAGCTTCAGGAAACCAGACCATATCTTAAATTGATGTTACCCCCGTTAAGGTTCAAATTTACAGTCGGCTCTGCGTTTGTGGAAACATAACATCTTAACAATGAGGGTGGCCCTCATTCGTCATTCCAGTTAAACTTTATTTTTCTAGAATTTCCTTTCAAGATGGTAGATTATTGTACATTCTGGGGGCAGAAAGTGAGAAAAGAGAGTCTGTCCATGATAGAAAAGGAAACATAGCAGATTTGATCTCTATGAGGTAAAATGAGAGGTTGAGTCAGATTTGCTGGATTAACTTGGAATTGTTTATTAAGTCACCTCCAAGTCTTGAAACTTTTAAGTAATGAGAGATGAGAGGCTACTCCTCCAAAATAAGCAATGCTAGCCTGGGCCTTGAAGGATTATGTAGTTGTGGTGCCAGAAGGTCAAAATTTGGAGCTTCACTTTTATGTTCCATAAAATGGAAAGCAACTTCTATAACTATGACCTCAGATCTTAGAGTGATTTAGAATTTCCCAAAGAGGTTTCACCCACATTGTGATACCATTTGTTCCTCATCACAGTGACCCTGTGTAGCAGGCAGGTCAAGTATTGCTGTCCACACTGGGCTAAGGAAGAATGCAAAGCTATAAAGGTTAAGTGACTTGCTTAAGATAAACAAAACTTAGAGCTGTATTAATTCACTGAGAGATGCATGACTTTTGAATATAACCAAATGTTTCTGATTTCCCCAGGACAATTAAGATTTAAAACTACCTGTTCTTTATCCTCAATATGTTCCTTTGTCAGATAACGAGTCAATCTTTTTAGTCAGAATATACAGTCACTAGAACATTGAGCTGGAGTGGCCAAGTAGGAATTCTTTCATTTATTCATTAAGCAGCCTGATTATTTGGCATGTGCTGTGTATGAAGTTTTATACTATGGGTTGAAGGGAAGGGAGACAGTGATGAATATAAAATGTGGTCTTTGCCCTCAAATTGCTTATAATCTTTTAGAGGACACAGACAGGTAAGCTACCAACAGTCACATAAGGCAGCAGGGCTTGAAAGGAGCAGAAGCCAGTTTGAGGACTACAGTGAGAGAAGCAATTCCTTCTGCCTGTGAGGGAGCGGGGAAGTCTACATCAGGGAGGAATCTGCATATAAACTGGGCCTGGAAGGAGCAGGGTTTGGAGAAACAGAAAAGATGAAGTTTACCGTAGAGAAGAAAGAAACATTCACTTCAAACTCTTAATATTCCTGATGAAGCTCTGCCCAAAGTTTTCAGTGTAACATCAACTTAGGTGCTCTCAATTCCTTATTAGACAGCATCTTAGACTGCACAACTGCTGCCAGTTTTTGATTCTTTATGAGGCAGTCTCATTCTGTTGCCCAGGCTAGAGTGCAGTGGTGCGATCAAGGCTCACTGCAGCCTTGGACTTCCTAGGCTCAGGTGATCCTTCTACTTCAGCCTCCTGAACAGCTGACACCACAAGCACACACCACCATGCCTGGGTAATTTTTGTATTTTTTGTAGAGATGGGGTTTGCCATGTTGCTCAGGCTGGTCTCGAACTCCTGAGCTCAAGTGATTTGCCCACCTTGGCCTCCCACAGTGCTGGGGTTACTGTTCGCTGCCTTATTAATAGAAGGGAAGTATTTTGCCTTTCCTTCTCTGAAATGAGTGTGTCCTCTAAGCACACAGAACAAATGGAATTTTTACAAGGGAAAGTTATTTTTCATTTCAGTTTTCAAGGTCAATGCAACCTTGATCATTAATCTTTTCTCTGTCTCCTTCCTTTCAGTATAACCTGGTAAAAGTCATATACAGACACACACATACACTTTTTTCCCCTAAGTATCAGGCACTGTGAACATATATAACAACGATTTAATCTCCATAGGCCTATTTTACAGTTAGGAAAACTGAAGTTTATTGAGGTAGAGTAATATGTTCAAATTACACAGATTTAAGTGAGCGACACAGGAATGAGAGGTTTCTGGTTCACTCAAAAGCCCATGCTCTTTCTAGGATGCTCTACTGCCTCGGGCTAATTCTATGAAAGAGAATCACACTGTGGTACAGTGATTCTCTGAAGATGAAGGCTTCTCCTAGGATAATGCATAGAACAGGATCAAAGAAGTACTAGTAGTGTGTTGGTGATTCTTTTCCTGGCATTAACTGGCATGGGCAGTTTTGGCATGTTGGATATTTAACTATCTCATATCAACCATGATCCTTCTTCCCCAGAATCCACTGTCCTTTTAAAAATTCTAATAATTGAGTGCGCTCCTTCCTACCCCTGGACAGTTTCAGCAGAGCACATGGCTATGACTTCTATCTCTAAGCTTGTTTTGCAGCTAGGTGTGACCTTGTGCTGTTCTCCAGGATGGAATGTGAGCAGAGTACTGTGAGCTGCCTGGGTATCACATCCTTAAAGAGAGAGTACCTGCCCTGTACATTCTCTCTTTTCCCCTTCCTGGAAGCTGGATTGAGGTGCTGCTGCTGGTGGTCTTTCCTGATACTATGGAGCAACAAGGGAGAAAGAGCCTGGGTCCCTGGACAATTTGGTAGAGTGCTGTTTGGACCACCCATCTACCACTGAGCAGTTAGCAAGAAACTACTATCTCATTTGAGTCACTGTAGTTTTTTGATAACCTAAATTATTTACTAACTAATGTAACTTCCATAATTCAAGAGCACTAGTCAACATTTCCTAGAGTGTCTGAGCTGCCCCATTCCAGATATATAAAAACTGCACATTGTGATGGGTTGCCCCCTAAAGCACTCTGGAAAAAAGCTGGTTTGCCTTCCGGTATTATGAGGCTTAATCTCTAAACAGTGTGATCTGGCTGTCCCTGCTGCTTTAAAAGTCTGCTGCAGCCGTCAGATGCAGACTGCATTCTGCATATACCTAAAATCACATGGTTAGAGTCCTTAATCACTCTTACATCCCAACTGCTAATCTCATGAGAATAAATCTGCTATCCCATGGCTGAGCAAAATGGGTCCTATCACCATGACATGTGCCCTGCAACCTTCCAATCAAATGAAGGAAATACACAAAACAAATGTGAGAAATCTCATCACCCATATTCTCAAACACACGGATTTTATTGTTCGTTATCCGGGCTCATTGACCTTGGCTACTGAAAGATACCTAAGTAGATGTGGTGTACTACCTGTTTGAACTTGGGCTTCTGAATTTTGCTCTAATTGCCCCTGTCGTTCACTGTAGCCCTCACCAGGACACAGCAGAAGTCACACTTAGGATATGAGACTGCTACAGGAGGCCTGTGCAAAGATGCCTTGGATTTATATGGAAAATGGATGTCCCTGGATTGGCATTGGCTGCTGATTTGGGTGACTACAAGCCATCTTAGATGAAAGTCAGACATGTTATTTAGGTATGACTTGTTCTAAGAGAATGTGTTGTTTGGTAGAGCTACTCTATAATTAAGACCCAGCTCATTCTAATGCTCCAAGTCCTGCTATTTTGCTTTGCTTCTTGTCCAGCTTATCCCTCTGGCTCTGGATGGCTGGCAAATTTCCCCTCACCACCAGTTTCTAGGATACTGGGACTTCAGCATGAATGGACCACAGCATATGTATTATCTCTAGACAATCAGAAGTTAAACTACGAATGCAAAACATTTATAATTGTTGGAGAGTCCCAGACTCCTTTGAGCAACTGACAAAATTGACAGAAAAAAATAAGTTTGCACAACAATTTTGTACACCATTTCAGGAATGTCCGTACAACTTCATGAAGCCCATCCATTAATCTTCAGATTAATAACTGATGCATCTGTGTGTGGTTGGTACTATTGCATTTGCATAAAAATATATCACAATATTTAATATTATCATGGACTAAGTTGAAAATTCCTTGAGGACAAGAATTATAGTATGTTGACTTGGTACAGTCCTGTGTAGTAGGTGTTTCAGGAGATGTATAGAAAACCAAGTCTCATAGCCTAGATTTTTCCATTTGGCCTAAATATTTCCATTCAAATGCTTTATTTTTAGAAATATTGAGAAAATGAGGTGAGAGGGAGAGTGAGGAAAGTGGTAGGAACCCAATGTCTGGGAACTCTCAATTCCGTCCATATGTAAATCATTTAACAGCTTGCAAATGATTTAGCAGCTCATCACTGGTCTGAGAATAAATCTTTTTACAGGCAAAAAGCCTGCCTCTTTTACACTATTTAGGAAATTCAGCCTAAAACTGATGTAATACTTTGAGCTGTTTAATTAATTTTGCTTACTGGCATAAAGATCCTTAACTTGATTCAATTAAAAAAATAATTCCCCACCATTTTCTTGCCTTCTGTGGCAGAGACTATTAGTTGTCCTCTAGTACCCATTTTCTCCTTTCTCAGTAGAGAACTCCAGGATGTTGGCTGGACACAGGATTGCCCAGAATAAAGACATTTCCCAGCCTCCCTTGCAGCTGGGTGTGGCCATCTCACTAAATTCTGGCCAATGGGATGCAATTGTGTTCTGTAACAATTAGAAACTGTACTTAAACAGTGGTGTGGAATGAAGGCTTCCCTTTTCTTGTTACTTCCCTTGTCTCTGTTAGTGAGAATGTAGGGTATAAAAAAGAGCCATCCTGGACTATAAGGTCTGGATGCATTTGAAGATAGCAGACCAAAAGGTGGCAGCAGTCGGGGTGCCTGTCATTGTGGAGCTGCCATACTGGTTCTAAACTATTTCAGGCTCCCCAAGACCACCCCCACATTCAAAGTTTTGCTAGAAGGACTCAGAATGTCATGCACTCATGCCTAAGATTTATACAGCAATGTGGTAAGGATACATGGCTGAGATCATGTTAGATACCCTCTGTCTAGCCATGTACCAAAATTCCAGACTGCCACAAGGAAAGCAGTCTTGGCACTGTGTTTAATGTTTGATCTCAATTTTTAAAAAATCACCTCGTCTATTAGAAAATAGTGCATGTTGTGGCAGACTGCTAGTTGTTTCCCAATATCAGCTAATTGTTGACTAGGGTCACCCCAAGAGCTATATTCCCAGATGCCAGTCAAGGCTGACCTTCAAGCAATCTTTCTAAGGAGAATAGCCTCAGGCCTGCTATGTTAACTCTTCTGCACATGGACTGTCTCTATTTACCTGAAAGAGAAATATACTTTAATCTTCTTTAAGGCAACGCTTGTGTGTGTGTGTGTGTGTGTGTTGCGGGCGGGGGGGATGTCTTTTGACCACACCTAATTCTAATGAATACCCTTCCCTCTTCATATATTTGACACCTAGGTAGAACTTAATCTTGGTGTCCAGCTTAACAATGGAGGTGGGCGTTGCAGTCTGGTGAGGATGTGCTGATTCAGGAACACAGGTTTTCATAACTCCAAATTCAGCAGAGAGCATCAATGTATAAAATAACCTGCATTCCCAAGGCTCATTTGTAAACTGACCAACACATCAGCTCATGAAGTAAACCTAAGATGACTACATGAGGCCGAGTCTAAGGTGGAATTGGAGGAACCAGATTCCAGTCAGGAACTTGCAACTTACTTCTTCCTACTTCTATAAACCCTATAGTGGAACAGGCAATGACCATGCCCAGTGAATGCTTGGCAATGACATTTCTCCAGCTTATTGTAGATCGGATGAGTCACAAAATCTCTGTATCATTTCAGCTTCGCTATGGTAGTTCACACAGATAAACAATGCTCTTTACAGATCTTTCTATATCAACATTCAAGCTCCAGAGAACAGAATCATAAGTTCTTTTTTTTATGTTAGTTTGCTTTTTAAGTGGAGGGACCCTAACCAATTTTCTCATTTGATAGAGGAAAACTGTAATATATCTCACAAGACCCAGCATGGTAGCAAAAGTGGAAATAGAAATCTGTCCTCTTGGTCCCCATTCACACACCACCTTGACTAATCATCTGTGATTATCTACTCATTCACCTGAACTGGGAAAACTGGAGCCTCTGTGAAGACAGATCTGGGCACATGGCCAGTCCCTAAACACTGGCTCATTGACAGAACTCTCACGTTGTGTGGTACCTTCAGGAGTAAGAAGAAAAGTCTCCTAGTAGAGCTGTGTGGATGGATAGAAGGCAAATCATTATATGACATTACATATGCTTCATGAGTATTTTAAATAGTGCCCCCAGGATAGTAAAAATTACCCTGCAACACAGGAAGCGGCTCAATCCCTCTGTGCTGATTATAACCCCAGGACTTCCTCTTGAATCAATCTCAGACATTTATTTGGCATATTCTTTTGAGGTACTCCTAAGATATTTATTAACATTTAAGCCACTAAATAATTTTCATGCATATTAAACAATACTGCAGTTTTCACAGGCTTGTGTGGGCACCTGATAAATGTGATCTGAGGACACTAATATCTACTTATCAAACCAAAAAACATTTTCCAGTTCCCGAATAACAACCTCTTTTAAAGAAAAGTGTATATACAGTGTGGAAACTAGTACTAAGAAGCCAATGGCTCAGTGGGTTTTCTGGATCTTATTTGGACCTGGTGGTGGGCATGTGCTTTCTTCCCACTTATCCAAGATTGTGTGCAGCTTCATAACTGAGTACAGCATAACCATCACATTGAAGAGGGATGCTTTTTTTTTTTATTTAATGGTAATGCTGAGCAAAGAATAGGAGTTTTATGAGTACAAAGAAGAAATTTTTTTTTTAATCACTGAAGATCAAGCCACTTTACCTAGGAGCAAGAGGGATAATCATGAAGGCATGAAATGGGGTGTCACATTGCAGCACTATTTACAATAGTAAAGACTTGGAACCAACCCAAATGTCCATCAATGATAGACTGGATAAAGAAACTGTGGCATATATGCACCATGGAATACTATGCAGCCATAAAAAAGAATGAGTTCATGTCCTTTGCAGGGACATGGATGAAGCTGGAAGCCATAATTCTCAGCAAACTAACACGGGAACAGAAAACCAAACACCACATGTTCTCACTCATGAGTGGGAGTTGAACATAGACACAGGGAGGGGAATATCACACATGGGGGCCTGCTGGGGAGTGGGGGGCAAGGGGAGGGAGAGCATTAGGATAGATACCTAATGGATGCACGGCTTAAAACCCAGATGAAGGGTGGTGTAGCAAACCACCATGCCACACGTATACTTATGTAACAAACCTGCACATTCTGCACATGTATCCTGGAACTTAAAATTTTTTTTTTTTTTTTTGAGGCGGAATCTCGCTCTTTCACCCAGGCCGGACTGCAGTGGCGCTATCTCGGCTCACTGCAAGCTCCGCCCCCCGGGTTCACGCCATTCTCCTGCCTCAGCCTCCCGAGTAGCTGGGACTACAGGCGCCCACCACCACGCCTGGCTAATTTTTCATATTTTTAGTAGAGACAGAGTTTCACCGTGTTAGCCAGGATGGTCTTGATCTCCTGACCTCATGATCCTCCCGCCTCGGCCTCCCAAAGTGCTGGGATTATAGGCGTGAGCCACCACGCCCGGCCTAATTTTTTAAAAAAAGAAATGTGGAGTCACAGATGAATCTCAGATAAGTGGTCGCTGGCTGTTACTTACTTTATCTCTAAGATCCTCAGATCTCTGTAAGAGTGGGGTAGTATTACTCACGTCTTAGAGCTGTTGTGAGGATAAAAGTGAGAATATTTATGTAAACATCTGTGGAGAGTAGGGGAGGACACAAAGAGACCCGAGCATGCTTTTACCAACTTCCCAGAGGAAAAACATTTTTGAAAGTATAGGAAGTCAGCCACACAAATTGGGAGACATATGTCAAGATATTGGTTTTATTTTTTAGTTTTTTTTTTTTTCCCCAGATCGGAAAGAAATACAGCACTTTTGCATTTCCACAAATGACAACATCTAAGTCACACCACCACTTCCCAGACGGCCTTCTGTGAGTCAGCCTGTGCCAATTCGTTTGTTTATGTGGGCATCTTACAAAGGTTGTGGTATCGAAGTTCTTTTTCTCTTTCAGTTCCTTTACATACTTATGTGATTATTTATAGTTTCTTTCTTGCTAATTTTTTTGTGATGTAAAAATTCTAAACAGGGGTATGTTTACCAACCACCTGGTTCCAGCTCTCAGGGCCTTTGCTGCTTCAACAGAGCCTGCCCTTTTGTCTCCCAGTCTCCCTCTTTCCTCTTCTCTCTCTCCCCATGGTCTCTTCCCTCATGGGTTCATCGCTCCTAAGATAAAGGAGTCCCCAGGGTTCCAGATGAAGAAAAACAATCTTTCCCTAGAACAACGTTTCCAAACCACGAGACATGATTCTAGGTGATTTTAGGTGACACACAGATGTGCCATGAAATGACATTTTGCTACATACTAAAAAGCCATTCCCTTTTAATTCTCTTCTAGTCCTTTAGATTTCATGAAAGGGAAAGTTTTGATTTAGTACTATTGTGCTTTTAATGCTTCTCTAACACTCAATCTTCATTTTTAACAAAGAAAGAGCAGATCTCAGAGTCAGAGTCTCCAGCACACAAGAATTTCATAACAAAGTTTTGTTTTTACAGTGTTTAATTTTTACTAACATTTTCAATGTATGCCAGCTGACATATCATTTTCCATTTACAATAATAAACAATTGTGTTCCCTTTCAAAAATAAATTTCTCATTAGTAATAATAAACGGAAATCTCCTAATGCTAAATGACGAGTTAATGGGTGCAGCACACCAGCATTGCACATGTATTCATATGTAACTAACCTGCACATTGTGCACATGTACCCTAAAACTTAAAGTATAATAATAATAATAAAAAAATAATATTCCTTGAATTCAAAAAGTAGGTGACTTGAAGAAGCAAATAATAGTACGGGTAGTACATGAATATGTTAAAACTGTGAGGGTGGTACTTAGATGGCTAAAGTTTGTCCATTAGTTCAAAGCCATTGAGACGTAAAATGTGGCAGGGAGGCAGATAGGTGCTACTCAGAACAGGCTGGTTTCTCTAAGCAAACATAGGAGCCATTTATTCCTCTTCTTCTTCCACCGATACTTACCACCACTGTCATCATCATCACCATGGCCATCACCAGTCCCTCGATCATCACCTCCATAACTGCCACCACTATCATCTACATACAACTATGTGCTGTGTTAACATCTTACCACCTTCATCACCATCCCTCTGTCCACACTGATATAGCCCAGGTCTTTACCACCACAGGCCTCTGTTACTGCAGCAACCTCCTGCCTGGGGTCTATACTTCCAGTCTTTCTTACTTCCAGCTCACCTATACATACATACAAACCCCCTTTCATTCCACTAGTTTCTTACTGTGGAACTGACAGTCCTTCCTACTGAATTACTTGATCAAATCTAAATTCTTCTACCTACCTTTCACGACTCCCCCTTCTCTCCTCTTTCTCTCCTCTTTTCTGTTTTCTCTCTAGAATGACCCCCCTTCTCATTTAGGTTGCCATAATTTTCTTGTGAATGTTTTTCTATGCCATTAAATGTTTCTCTAAAAGCACAATTTTTAATAGCTCTGAAGTATGAATGTTCTACAATCTATTTAACCCTTTATTATTGGATATTTTAGTTATTTTCATTTTCTCACTATAATGAACAATGCTGCCATGAAAATTCTTGTATGTAAACGAGGATCACACCTTTTATCTCTTTCTTACTTCTTCATCTTGCAGGAAGCCAAACAAATAATCACTGATCAAGTAAAGCTTAAGGGAAAACAAGGACATTCTGAAATGTCCCTTTAAACAAGAATCTTGAATTGTTGAAAATAAAAAATGTATTTGGATCTGATGACCTTGTTTCATTTTCTGAGCAAAGAGAAGTAGAACAGCAGCAAGATGACATGGCTTTGCCCTTTCAGAAGCCAACAGAGATATTTATTACCCAAGTCTCACAAATGCTGAAATTGTGATTGGAAGCTTTTCAGCTTCCTGCATAACCCCAGGAGCCTCAGGTTGCAGGTCAATGGCCTGATGAAGTGACAGCCTCTAGCCCCAACTATCTGTACACCAGTGGAGATTAGAAGCATGTCCTGGGACTGGTTTGGAGAAATAAGTTATTTTTCTTTGGTAGGAAACAGGGGCAAGGCTGGTGAGAAGACACTGCCCTAAATATGATATAATCCAGCTGTCCAAACATGGACAACTGAGTTCAGCCAGTCATCCATTCCCCCAAATCCAGATGTTTGCCATTACACAATCTCAGACTATCTTTTCTTCTACTGAGTGTAACTTGTACTAATTATGTTTGTCAGAGTAGCATTTGTTTTTAATTAGAAGACATCTATTTTGAATCAGCTGGGACTCCTTAGCTGTATCACAGAGACACAGCCTATGTTATTAATAATCTTTAAATCATAACTGCCTTTTGCTTTGTGGCAAATTGTTGAGGTTTTCATTCCATCTCAGAGTTCAAATATAAGAAACATCGAGACTGCACTAAAATTGGAGTCGATTATTATTAATAGTATTTGTTAAAATGCAGGTAATTCTATTCTATCTAAACATTCTGCAAACACAAAATTCCCACGATGGCAGTGGGCTTTTAATATTTGCACATCTTTGTGTGTGGAAGTCTCCAACTATTATGTTTCATAGTTAGACCTGCTTTCAAATTCCATCCTAACATGTGGTCTTGCTAAGGTCACGAACAATGTCTATGAGCTTAACTTCCTCATCTGAAAATTAGAGGATTATAAATGTTATTGTAAGAATTAAATATCATAAAATATTTTAAACACACAGCAGAGTGCTTAAAATGTAGTCTATATGTAAATATATGCTGATTCCTTCCATTCCTTTAAAAATCTATAGACAGGAGTCTGACTTTTCTAAATGGCCATCTGGTCTTACCTCCAGGAGACTGAAGCACATTTTCCACGGGTTTAGATGTAGAGCTTTAGTTCTTCCGCCTGAGAGACAGTGAGCAAGAAAAGTAAGGGAGAAATGCTATAGGAACACTCTTGAGTATGCTGGAAGCAAGTGAGGACTGTTCTGTAATCTCACTATGCTTCCTTGTGAAACACAATTCTAGACCATTCTCCGACCTGATGTTTTGCTTGCTGAGAGCATTCTCTGATGGGAAACACCAAGAGAGACACAAGGCCTGCTGAGATAACAGAGAGCCTGTTCTCCTCCTTGTCCACTGTCCTGTCAGTGCCTACTGCCTTCCCTGTCTTCTGGTTCTTTTCCTTCCTCTCTTGGCTCTTTTCAGGTTCTCTGCTTTGCTCTGATCTGCTTTGCATGGCTCCTGCTTTCCCCTCACCATCACCACCTTGCACCACCTCCTTGCTTCAACTTCCAGTGGTTTTGTCTAGTCTATGAGTCCAACTTAAGGCAGCATCAAGGTGAGACACACAGCAAATATTTGCAGGACAGAATATGAGAGGTCCAGCAGTGGGTATCGTCCTCCAGAGCATGCCTGAGGACTCCCCGAGACCACCCGAAGGCTGGCCACCACCCAGAAGCTGGCCCTCACCTGGAGGCTGGCCCTCACTTGCAGGCCAGCCCTCACCTGGAGCCTGGCCCTTACCCGGAGGCTGGGGCTCACCTGCAGGCTGACTCTCACCTGGAGGCTGCCCCTCACCTGGAGGCTGGCCCTCACCTGGAGGGTCCTCACCTGGAACCTAGACCTCACCTGAATACTGGCCCTCACCTGGTTGCTGGCCTGCACAGGTGCAGCGTATCCCCCACTTGGTTTCCTGACCCTTCTCAGGCCAGGCAGAAGCCAAACCTAGTCTCTGCTTTCTCTAGTCCCTACTGGCTCTGTTGTCATATTCTGTTCCTAAGAGCTCCAAGCATGTATATTCACATGAACAGAAAGTAGCTTGCAAAAACAGTTAACAGGTACTGACCCTGTAAACCAGGTATTCTGCCAACTGCCCTACGTCCATTATGCACTGAGGGTTTGTGTTTCCTCAGGACTCATATGTTGAAGCTCTGGTGCCTAGTGTGGCTATATTTGGAGGTGGGGCTTCTGAGGAAGTAATTAAGGTTAAATGAGGCCATAAGGAGGAGGATTCTGATCCGACAGGATTAGTGTCCTTATAAGAAGAGACAGCAAAGCGCTCACACACCACGAAAAGCAAGCAGGTGGCTATCTGCAAACCTAGGCCAGAACACTCACCAAGCACCCACTCTACTGCCACCTTAAGTTTGGAATTCCACTCTCCAGAACTGTGAGAAAATAAATTTCTATTGTTTAAGCCATCCAGTCTTTTTTTTGTTGTTATGATATTTTTTATGGCATCCTCAGAAGACTAATACATGCACTAGTTAATTTAATCTGCTCAATAATCACATTAGGTGTTATGTTATTTCCATTTAAAAGACTGAGAAAATGGAGGCACAGGGAGGGCAAGTCATCTACCCCCAAACACCCAATTATTAAATGGTAAAAGGATTTGAACCCAGATAATCTCAGTCAAGAACCCAAGTTCTTAGCAACTCTAGCTTTGCTTGGGCCTATACCATCAAACCAAAAAAAAAATACACCCTGCTTAAGTTATGGAGGAAGCAAACTTCTTTCAAAGTGTAAACATGGCAAAGGTAATTTTGCAAAAAAATTGTTTTCCATTCAGAGGTATTGAATTTGACTTAAGACACAATGACAGTGAAAATGAATGAATTAATAGTGGGTTAAATCATTGGCATTTATGTAATTTTTATTGAACTCAAAATCTTTTTGATTTACATAATTACATTTAATATTCACTAATTTTCAATTTCATAAATGTATTTTCAAATTGTCATTCATTGCTAGTAAGCCTTAAATCACTCTGCCATGCAGTCTCGGCTGAAAAGACACAGGCCCTGCTTTGAGGAGGTCACTCATGGTGGGAAAACAAACATGTACACAAGGGCATGGCCTGACACATTTACACAATAAATATTTTTTCAAGGCTCTACCATGGGCCAAGTGCTATAAGAATGATGGTAAGAGGACTAGGAGTTTGCAAGAGTGTATGTGTGTGTGAGTGTGTGTGTGAGAGAGTATGTGTGTGAGAGTCTGGTGAACATGGGTGTGAGAGGGCCCTCAGAGAGGGAAAACAGTGTGAAAAGCCTTGGAAGTGTGAACAGATCGAATGTGTGTGTATGTGAGTGTGTGTGTGTAAGCGTGTGTGTGTGTGTCTGGTGGGCATGGGTGTGAGAAGGCCCTCAGAGAGGGAAAACGTGAAAAGGCTTGGAAGGGTGAACAGATTGTGTGTGTGTGTGTGTGTGTGTGTGTGTGTCTGAGGTAGTGGAGGTGGTGGGGTTGGGTGTGGATAGAAGAGGACATTCAGTAGAGGAAAGGACTTGTGATGCATGATGAAGAGGTTGAACAAGATTAATTTTTTCTATTTTATTTTTTGGTGTCTTCTCTCTCAATAGAAACCAGTATTTTACAGAATGTGGGACTGAAGTTATAAGTGTAAAATCCTGACAGCTAGAAAATTGTTTTTGTGCTGTGCATTTAAACTTAAGCAAGGCTTGCATATGTGAGGGCATGCACAATATCTCAGCTCCAGTCCTTGTGGCTGGCTCAGTGGGAAGATGCTGAGCCAGGTGCCTAGTGCCAGCCTAGAGTGAGGAGGATACAAATATCTATCAAAGCAATATGATGAGCACATTGTTTTATAAAAATTATATACAAGGGGCTGGGTGCAGTGACTCACACCTGTATTCTCAGCACTTTGGGAGGCCTAGGCGGGTGGATTACTTGAGCACAGGAATTTGAGATCAGCCTGGGCAACATAGTGTGATTCTGTCTCTATAAAAATACAAAAATTAGCCAGGCCTGGTGGCATGTGCCTGTAGTCCCAGCTACTCAGGAGGCTGGGGTGGGAGAATCACTTAAGCCTGGGAGGTTGAGGCTGCAGTCAGCTGTGATAGCACCACTGCACTCCAGCCTGGGTGACAGAGCAAAACTCTGTCTCAAAAAAAAAAAGAAAAAAAAAAAAAAAAAGAAAGAAAGAAAAAGAAAAAGAAAGTACGATATACAAGGACTTGGAACACAATGCATCAGTCTCTGGCCAAAAATCTTCCCAAGTTCAGCTTGGGAAGAGGAGATGATTATTTGTAATTCATTTAATAGTATCTGTTTTGTATTCTTCTCATGGTTCCTCCATGTCAGTAAGTATATGACTATACTCCTTATCAATTTTAGAAATTATCTACTAATTTCCTGCTCTGACAGATGAGGGATTAGCTCACCTGAAGCAGTTCTTCTGCCATTCATTCCCAAATAGTTACAACATTCTTTTTTCTTTCCTATGTTGGTTACCTTTGAAACTTTAAATATTTACATCATTATTTCTTGAATTATCAAATACAGGAATTGTTTCTCAACTTTGCTTTTTATAAGATGAAAATATTAGTCTCCTTACTCCTTACTGCAGGGTTTATCTCTCACTTTATCCCCTACTTTGCCATTTGTAGTTTTCCACTAACATCATCATGGCAGAAATATTTAGATTGCTTTCTGTGTGCATAATGAAGATTTGTTTAGGGGTTCAGTCTAACTGTACAAAGTTAGTAAATCGCGGTTACATTGTTAAGAGTACATACAGATTGCTCATTACAGGGTCAAATAGTTCACTTTGATTACATTTTTCTACCATATGTAGGTTTGTTTTTTTTCTGTTGTTCTGATTGCCTTGTCTCCCCCTGCTTTTTGTGTTTATTGCCTTTTTAAGCCTCACACATAGTATCATATCTCTGGAAACAACCTTGCCTCTTGTTTTCCAGTTTCCTGTGTCCCAAGTCATCCTGACTTCGTTTACTCTTTCATTTTGCCAGATCACATCCTCAAGTATCTTCTGACAATGAATGTGGAGGAGGTAAACTTTAAGGATCCTTGCAAACCTGACAATAATTTTATTATGTCACTTTACTAATATTTTGGTAACGTATAGAATTTTAGGTTGCGAATAATTTTCTTTCAGTTCTTTGGAGGCATTTCTTATTTGTCTTTTAGCCTCAGTTGCAGTTAATGAGAAGCCTTTTGCGTAATTCTTGTTTATTTGTAAGCGAACTCTTTCATCTTTCTGAAAGCATTACAATTTTTCCTTTATCTCTAATGTTCTGACATTCCACAATGATGTGCCTGGGAATTGTCATGTCAATAACTGCTCAGATGCAATGTAGCCTTCAAACATACTTCCTGGCAGAGAAAGCATCAGTGTACTTCTTCCTGCATGGCTGACAGAAGAGACAGACTCGCAGACCAAATAAAAATGTGGGGATCACACAGCTTATTAAATCAATTAAAAATGTAATGCATAAAGACAAAAGCTAAGGGAAATCAATTATGTAAGTTAACCCTTAAGTAAGGTTGCAAGCAGGGTAGAAGAACCACACTACTGGTCCTGGGTACACAACCTGTATGTGTCTCTCTCTTCTCTCTCCCTCTCTCTGCCACATCAGCCTTCCCCACTGATGGTAGCTTAGTAGGACCAAAGTTGGATAGTGTTTAGGCCAGGGAGCCCAGAGATGGAAGCCCCCCAGGGCCATGGCACAGACTTGCCCTGTTGGAGAGATGCAGGGCAGGTATGTCTGGCCATAGCTATAGCTAGCCAATTAGCCTGCTTAGTAGCTGTGGGTTTCAGTACTGTTTCTTGAGCAGAGGACATGTGAAGCCAAAATGGTGTTGCTAATGGGTGGTTGGATTAGGCCTCTGAATACTAAATACATCTTGTCTTATGTATATTCAGCAATTTCTGAGTATTCACCGAGCATGGTGAATATTCAATATATCATGACTATTTTGTATCCAGGTGCCTTATGTATATTTAATGCCTCATGAATATTAATTATCTCTTGGTTCTTCCATCCCTTCTATGTATAACACAGACATATTCCACTTACTACATAATCTGTACTTAAGATATCTTAAGTGTTTCATTCCCATCCCATTTGTTTTCTTTTCTCCGATAGCAGAATTGCATCTTTTCAAACAATGCAACTGGACATTCTGGTTATTAATCTTTTTTCATTTATCCTGATATATATATATATATATATACACACACATATATATATACCCCTATATATATATATATATATATATATATATGGATAGACTTTCACTTTGAATACTCATGTCTTATTTCATAAATGTTCGTGCACTCTTTCTCTGACAATTTCTTCCCATCAATTTTTCCTTATTTTTGCTTTCTAGAACCTATATTAGTAGAAAGGTCAATCAACTAAATTAATCATTTCTATTGCTTACCTTTTCACTGCTATCTCCCTATTCTTCATCTTCTTGTACCACTGTTTGGAAAAATTTCTCAGCTTTCTCTTTCAGTTTGTCTATTAACTTTCTGAATTCTGTAACCACATTTTTAAAACAGACTTTATTTTTTTGAACAGTTTTAGATTTACCAAAACATTGAAAAGACCACACAAAGAGTTCCCATATACCATGTACCCCATTTCTCCTATTAGTAACATCTTACATTAGTAAGTGACAGTGGTCACAGTTGATAAACCTATATTATATTGATACATTATTATTAACCAAAGCTCATAGCTTATTTAGATGTCCTTAGCTTTTAACTACTGTTCTTTTTCTTGACCAGGATCCTATGCAAGCTACCACATTACATGTAATTGCATTGTCTCTTCAGGCTCCTCTTGACTATAGCAGTTTCTCAGACTTTCCTTGCTTTTGATGACTTGACTGTTTTGAGGAATACTGATCAGATATTTTGTAGGATGGCCCACTATTTGAATTTATCTAATGTTTTTCTCATGATATTACTGGGTCAGTGAGTTACTGGGAGGAGGATCACAGTGGTAAAGTGCCATTTGCATCACGCCATGTCAATAGAACATTCTATCCACATGATTTATGATGTTTGATGTTGACCTTGATCACCTGGCTGAGACTGTGTTTGTTAAGTTTCTCCACTTCAGAGACGCTTTTCCTGCTCTTACCCTTTCCACACTGTACTCTTTGGTAGGAAGTCACTATGCACAGTCCACACTCAAGGAATGGGAATTTATGTTCCCCAACTTGAGGGTGAAGCATCTACATAATTTATCTGAAATTCTTCTCCATGGGAGATTTGTCTCAGTAACCACATTTTAAATGTCCAAAATTCCATTCTTGTTCTTTGATTGTCTCTTTCTCACAGCATCCTATTCATACATGCTGTATCTTCTCTAATTTTTCTGACAATATCATTGTAGGATTTTGGCAGCAAGGACCTCTTTGGTTCTCTAAATTTCTGTTTCCTTGACAGTTTGCTTCTCTTAGTCTTTCCCTGACATTACAGTTTGTTTTCAAATTTCTGGAGACCCTTGCTTACTTATTCATATTCATATCAAAATCAATAAACAGCAGGGCTCAGAGCTCTGCCTAGGGGAGTAGAGCTTATTGGCCAACGGGCTTCACTTTAGGATGAGTGGGAAGGGAGCTGTCCCTTCTGCTGGTAGCCCCTCTTAACATCAGAATGCAGTTTATTGGAGACATTAACACTCACACTAACTATCCTGGTTAATCTTAGACAGCATGTTTGGTCTCATTAGAGAATAACCTTCTTCATGTTAGTGGGGTTGGGGATGCTGAATGCCTGGCTGCTGGCCATTCTGAGCACTGGATTGGAGGGGTTGCTGTGGGTCGTTTTGTTCCACAGACTGACCATTAAATAACACTCCAATTTTATACCTCACTCCTCACTCTTGTTCTCCATTGAACCACGTGCAGTTTCCAAGTCTGGAGTGTCCCTGGGACTCTAGTAGGTAGAACCCTAAAGACACTCCAGTCTCTCTCCACACAGGGCAATGGGTCTGGATGTGGCATGCTCCACCCTGCTTCAGTGGTCAGTGCTCTTTCATCTGCTTCCTCCCTCCTGGGAACCTGCTGAGCACTCTCCTACTCTGATTGGCCCCCTCCTGTCCTCGCTGTTATTTGTTGGCATCATTTTAGTGAGGGAGAGGAGAGAAGCATTATGCCATTTGTCACCTTGAACACAGCTCTACTTGTTTTAATTATAAAAGTATGGTGAATTAATTAAGGTAGGCTAAATAACTGTAACAAATTAACCCTAAAACATATAAGATATAGTAGCAGCTTATTTCATATTAGTGTAATGGTCCAAAGTTTCTGGCAGTGGCCTCCCTCAATGCAGGGATTCAGGCACCCAGACTCTACCTTTCCTGTGACTTTGCCATTTCCCAGTGTCTCGCTGCTATCTGCACCTGGCCAGCAGAAGAGGAGACAGAGCAGGGAGGTGACATGCCTACTTTTTAAAAGCTTTGGGCCAGTGGCATATAGATCACATCCGCTCACACTGACTGCTGAGAACCAGTCCTGTACCCACGGTTAGACTCAAGGAGGTTGGAGACACAGTCCCTGCCTGGGCAGCCACTTGCTAGCTGCACCTGTGTGTGACGAAGGGGAGGATGGATCTGGTTGTGCATTTCTCTGGTCTCCTTTGCCACACATGTATGGGTCGAGGATAGGGGTGACAGGCTATGGTAAGAATTGGGCAGAAGACACTTTTCTCAGTGACAATAGCCAGTCTTAATCATAGCAGTCTTAATCATACCTTCATCCCTGCATGTGCCGTAAGGCTGTGCCATACTTCTCATTGAGCTACCCTAGCTGCTTTGAAGGGAAGCTGAAAGGAAACAATGCTCATTTAATAAATCCATGTGTCAGGCATTGTGCTAGGATATTTACATGCAACCCCGACAACACACATTTTCTTTGAGTCACAACAAAAGCTGTTGCTCTCTGTTTATGAAATTTATGCTCCCTGTGGGAAAGGCATAGTATGTGGGGATCATTTTAAAGAAGTAAGTTGGCAGAAAATTATCAATCACCTACTAAGTGCTAGACATGATGCCAGGTCTTAGGAAGACAAAGATGGGAAAGACTCCATGCCTAATTTCCAGGAGCTCAGATTTCTCTAAAATGCAAACAAATCATCACAATAAAATGTGATAAGTGCTAGCGTGGGAGACAGAGGAGAGGGAGAATCTTCTCTGCCTACAAGGGCAGGGAGGTTGGGAAGAGGGGTTCAGAGAAGGTGTCACAATGGAGATGTCTAGCATTTGAGTAGGGTCTTAAGAGATAGTTAGGATTTTTCCAAAGAGAAAGGGGCAGTGGGATATTCAGGCAGAGGGACCAACATACAGAGGTCAAGAGTCATGGATTTTCCAGGCAAGGAATGTGGTGCCTGATACAAGGGCATCCCAGGAAGTTGAGGCAGGAGTGGTGATGTGATAGTGAGGAGGAGGATGGTAGCAATTGCCAGCCCATAATCCACTTCCTGCCAGAACTTGCAGTCTCTGGCTGTCTCCCCCTTCTGTCCAATACATTCCAGAGTCAGCTGTCCTCACCAGCAATTTTAGCTTCCTCAGAGAATGGAGTGGACTGCTTACTTGAGACCAGGGCTTCTCAACCTCCTTAGCACAATTGACATTTGGGGCCAGATAATGCCTTGTGGTGGGGGCTGTGTTGTGCATGATAGAAGGGTTACAGAGTCCCTGCCTCTACTCATTAGATGCCAGAAGCACTTCCTAAGGTTTGACAACTAAAAATGTCTCCAGACATTGCCCAGTGTGCCCTGGGAAGCAGAATGGCCCTGCTTGAGAACCACTGTTTTAGACAAATGTCACCTTTCTCTCATCTACCATAGAATAAAGCATAGTGTTGATATGGTTTCGCTGTGTCCCCATCCAAATCTCATCTTGAATTCCCACATATTGTGGGAGGGACTGGGTGGGAGATAATCGAATCATGGAGACAGGTCTTTCCTGTGCTGTTCTTGTGATAGTGAATAAGTCTCAGGATATCTGATGGTTTTAAAAACAGGAGTTTCCCTGCACAAGCTCTCTTTTTCCACTGCCATCCATGTAAGATGTGACTTGCTCCTCCTTGCCTTCTGCCATAATTGTGAGGTTTCCCCAGCCACGTGGAACTGTAAGTCCATTGAACTTCTTCTTCTTCCCAGTCTCGAATATATCTTCATCAGCAGCATGAAAACAGACTAATACAAGTGTTTTGCAGACAGTGGGTCCATGTGTAAGCTGAGGACACATCTCCTTTGAGCCAGAGGGTCTATTTCATCAGCCAACAGTTCTGCCTTGCTTCAGAGTAGTGCTCTGAGGAGCAGCCAATATACAATAGTTACCCTCTATTTTACATTTTGCTTACTTTAAACATGTCTGTCTTTTATTTTTAATATTAAAGCCAGGCAGACATTTAGTAGATAATTATTTTCTCAAATTGAAGGTCAAGTCACTTTTTAAAAATAAACTGATTGAGACCCAAGCAGATTAAAAATTATTTTTGAATGCTCTTTCTATCTTTTCAGGACAAAATGACCTCTTTTGTGCTTTATGACCTAACCCTCCCAAAATAATACTTCATTTACTTGCAGATCCTCCAGCAGTCTATCTGGGGCAAATATCAGTCAGGCTCCCACATTTTCTCAACTACATGTTGACTTTGCTTGCTCACACATCTGGCATCTAAAACATATGGATTATGCTTTAATCAACAGCCCAGAATATTATCATTTTAGGCACCTGTCAGAGAATTCATCCCAGAATTGACTGTAGCCCAGCATTTGCCAAAATTGCAGTTGAGACATCTGATTTTCAGAGAGACTGTCTAAAGGGCACATCAACTCCTGATTCTCTCAGTTCTCTAAGCTCTGCCCCCATGCAAAGTCAGCTCATCAGAAAACAGTAGGTCCAGACTACGTTATTAATCAAACTTTTCACAGAAGTGCATTTGGTGGGAAAAAGTTATTTCATTTTTTTCTTGGTAGAGGGAAATAAAAGAAATACCCATCTGTGGAAAAAAATATGTATTTTGCAAAATCATGGTCAAAGTTGCTGCCAATTATAATCCGAGTCCATTTGCCAAGAATGAATCGAGTTCTGGCTCTGGTAGCCAGGTAGGAGGGCCAAGCATGTGCCTTCAGACAGCAAACAAACTGGTTCCAAGCACAGCACCAGGGAAGGCCAGAGGGAAAGTTTCAGGTCTTACCAGGCTGCCAGGATGTTGGGGAGGACTAGAGGCAAAGCAATGAAGCACGTTCTGGGCTGACAAGAGTATGCCTGGGGGCTGGGGTGGGGATGGGGGCATCTGCCATACTCAGGAGGGCTATGCCTATGTTTTGGCTCTCTGGAAACTTTCAAAATTAACCCTTTAGACACAAGTGGGTCCTATGGTGAGCTCCAGGGAGAAAAAATGACATTTTCCCTCCAAGTGAGATGGAGGATGCAGGGCATTTAATTTAACTTGAGAGAGTGAATATATAAATGGACAATGGCCAGACCATACATAAAAATAGGACTCCTTCATAATCTGCAGCAACCTGCACAGGAAGCCAACTGATTATCTATAGTAACCAGCCCAGGAAGCCAACAGATTATCCATAGTAACCAGCCCAGAAAACCAGCAGATTATCTACACTAACCAGCCCAGAAAACCAACTGATTATCTGTAGTAACCAGCCCAAGAAACCAACTATCTACAGTAACCAGCCCAGGAAGCCAACTGGTTATCTACAGTAACCAGTCCAGGAAACCAACTGATAGTAACCAGCCCAGGAAACCAATGGATTATCTATAGTAACCAGCCACAGGAAGCCAGCCTGCTATGTCAGACTTATAGGAAGTCAGACTACCATCTCTAGCAATAATCCAGGAAGCCAAACAGTAACCCCAAAGTAGACTTGATTAAAACTGACAGCGTCCCTAATTTTTGTCCTCACCCCAACTTAGGACCAACTACAGAAACCCAAATATACACACCTAACCAACCTCCTAGTGAGAGGTGACAGCGTGCTGGCAGTCCTCACAGCCCTTGCTCACTGTCGGCGCCTCCTCTGCCTGGGCTCCCAATTTGGTGGCACTTGAGGAGCCCTTCAGCCCGCCGCTGCATTGTGGGAGCCCCTTTCTGGGCTGGCCAAGGCCAGAGCTGGCTCCCTCAGCTTGCAGGGAGGTGTGGAGGGAGAGGTGCCAGTGGGAACCAGGGCTGCACACCGCGCTTGTGGGCCAGCTGGAGTTCCGGGTGGGCGTAGGCTTGGCGGCCCCGCACTCGGAGCAGCCAGCCAGCTCTGCCAGCCCCGGGCAATGAGGGGCTTAGCACCTGGACCAGCAGCTGCAGAGGGTGTACTGGGTCCCCCAGCAGTGCCAGCCCACTGGCGCTGCGCTCGATTTCTCACTGGGCCTTAGCTGCCTTCCCGCGGGGCAGGGCTCGGGACCTGCAGACCGCCATGCCTGAGCCTCCCACCCCCTCCATGGGCTCCTGTGTGGCCTGAGCCTCCCCGACGAGCACCATCCCCTGCTCCAGGGTGCCCAGTCCCATCGACCACCCAAGGGCTGAGGAGTGTGGGCGCACAGCACTGGGACTGGCAGGCAGCTCCACCTGCAGCCCCGGTGCGGGATCCACTGGGTGAAGCCAGCTGGGCTCCTGAGTCTCGTGGGGACATTGAGAATCTTTATATCTAGCTCAGGGATTGTAAATACACCAATCGGCACTCTGTATCTAGCTCAAGGTTTGTAAACAAACCAATCAGCACCCTGTGTCTAGCTCAGGGTTTGTGAATGCACCAATGGACACTCTGTATCTAGCTGCTCTGGTGGGGCCTTGGAGAACCTTTATGTCTAGCTCAGGGATTGTAAATACACCAATCGGCACTCTGTATCTAGCTCAAGGTTTGTAAACACACCAATCAACACTCTGTGTCTAGCTCAGGGTTTGTGAATGCACCAATCCCACACTCTGTATCTAACTGCTCTGGTGGGGCCTTGGAGAACCTTTGTGTCCATACTCTGTATCTAACTAATCTGATGGGGCCTTGGAGAACCCTTATGTCTAGCTCAGGGATTGTAAACTCACCAATCAGCGCCCTGTCAAAACAGACCACTCGGCTCTACCAATCAGCAGGACATGGGTGGGCCCAGATAAGAGAATAAAAGCAGGCTGCCCGAGCTAGCAGTGGCAACCCGCTTGGGTCCCCTTCCACACTCTGGAAGCTTTGTTCTTTCGCTCTTTGCAATAAATCTTGCTACTGCTCACTCTTTGGGTCCACACTGCTTTTATGAGCTGTAACACTCACCATGAAGGTCTGCAGCTTCACTCCTGAAGCCAGTGAGACCACAAGCCCACTGGGAGGAACGAACAACTCCAGATGCGCTGCCTTAAGAGCTGTAACACTCACCGTGAAGGTCTGCAGCTTCAATCCTGAGTCAGCGAGACCACGAACCCACCAGAAGGAAGAAACTCTGAACACATCTGAACATCAGAAGGAACAAACTCTGGACACGCCACCTTTAAGAACTCTAACACTCACGCGAGGGTCCGCGGCTTCATTCTTGAAGTCGGTGAGACCAAGAACCCACCAATTCCGGACACACTAGGATGCCCTGCTTCTAATTAGCTCAACTGCAGCTTCCCGATGCCAACAGCCTCTGATCAGGGGACACCTGAAGCCTTCTCTTTCTTCCACGATGAAGTTTTTCCATTCAGAGCTGTGCAGCTCAAGCGTGCTGGGCCCATAAAGTTTTCCCACTCCTCTGCCTGCCTTTGATTTTCTGCCAAATGCGAGTCATGGTGGCTGACTGTCTTGCAATTGCAAATTTTGAATAAGTAGTCTTTGCTCATTTTCATTTGATTGGTCTCTTTTTATTCTCACAGAATGTTGAAAGTAATGTAACCTAATCTTGAACTCCAAGCAAGTAAAGCATGCTAGAGCAATACCCATGGAGGGGCATGCATGTAGCACGGTCCCACCCCGTCCATACATGTGCACCCAGTTTCTTCAGTCTGGAATGGCCTTGTCCCCTCTCTTCCCCCTGGAGGAATCCTACCCATCCTCCCAGGCTTGGCATGAACATTTCTGCTTCTGAGGACCCTTCCCTGCCTGTCATCAGCAAAATCCCTGGAGTTCCCTTATTCCTCCATGTTAGAGTGATGACAGCAGCTCAGCATAAAATGTCAACAGGAAAGAAAGACACATTTCCTGAATCATTATCTATTTCCTGAAGGCTTTTTACATGTGACATTTCACTAAATCCTCCCTTAACTTTGTGAAGTAGGAACTCCTTCCTCCATTTCCCAAATGGTGAAAGCAAGACTGTAACTCATTTTACAAAATTGAAGATGTATTTCTCTTTCCCAGTTCCCTTTTGAGCTTCTTATTAAGATTATTTCTGATGCATCTTACTTCTTTAATGCAGAGCAAATTCTGGACAAAGGAAAGCTGTTTCATTCAGGCTTAGGGACTGAATGAATAAATAAATGAATGGGTTATCATGGGGCAGAAAAAATGAATTTGTTTACAAGCTTAGTCTGACTTAAATGACTCATTACTCAAAAGCATAGACCATATGGTTCCCTTAGGTAAAGGGATCCAACTCAAACTTTTTCATCCACCCAGACCCCGTTTCTATGGACAGGAGATGAGTCATAAAATTCCAGGTGGAGGCATCAAGTGTTTCCAGCTCTGGCTGTGTTGGTTTGGAGGCTTTGATGCCTGTGGGTCACGTTCTGAAGACTTACCAGGGAGCAGCAAGTGAGAAGACAAATGTCAGCAGGTGATATATAATCTGTGCTTAAGCAACAGGGGAAGAAAACACTTGGTAAGCAGTGTATGAGAGAATGCATCATTTTGCCCAGCCTTAGGGAGTCCGCATCTTTGGTACTTTTAATTATTTTAAACATTTTTATGGAAAAGTTGTCATAGCAACAACATCAACAAATATTTTGAAGTGAAAAATTCTATTTCCAGCACCTTCAAGTAATAATTTTCATTTTTTGCTCATTTTCCACCCATGTCTAACCACACATAAGCATTTTATATACTTGTGACCACAAAGCAATGTCTATTTTGTGTCCTGCTTTTTTGCGTAACATCATGCCAAAAATATTTTCTATGTTTCTGAAGGCTTCATATTTAAAATGTTCCTCTGCCTGATATTTCATACGTTACTAGACTATTCCCACATTGTTAGGTAATTTGTTCACTTCTCAAATTTTTACCATTTTTTAGGACATGTTGCCAAAAGCATCTTCTTGCATATAACTATTTATTCTGATTATTGCCTTAGAATGAATGCAAAGGAATAGTGTTTCTGACATCTTTGTGGCTTCTGCTACATTAATACCATGTTGCTTTGCAGAAGCACTCTGCTAATTTAGAAAGCCAGCGGTTTGAGGAGGATGCCTTGTTATGAAGCCTGTGCAGACTTATCCTTATGGTGGAGGGCTAGACAGTCAATGGATGCAGCAACTCCTTAAAAAGAATAAAAAGACATTTGCTGAGGTAGCCATGTGGGCTGCACATGTGGGAAAAATTAACTCCAAGGCTGCCTTGATTAGAATTTTTCTGAAGCAAAACTATTTTGCTCTGGATATGTGAACTCTTATAATGGTAATAGAGGGTTTTCCTTTTCTCTCTTCTGAGTTTTGCATCTCTTAGGCCTAGGTGTGACTACAAAACCAGAGACTGGCTTTTACAAGCACACTGGAGTTCTTACCTGCAAACAGGAGCCCATCTTTCAAAGATCTTTCCATAGGAAACTCTCATATAATTGCTTAAACGTGAAAACTTTCTTAGGGAATTGCATTCATGGCCAGTTTTTAAACTACAAAAGGAAACTTAGACTCATTTTATTGTTTACTTATTTATTATTATTTTTTGTTTGTTTGTTTTTTTGAGACGGAGTTTCGCTCTTGTTGCCCAGGCTGGAGTGCAATGGTGTGATCTCGGCTCACTGCAACCTCCGCCTCCCGGGTTCAAGAGATTCTCCTGCCTCAGCCTCCCGAGTAGCTAGGATGACAGGCATGCACCACCACGCCTGGCTAATTTTGTATTTTTAGTAGAGATGGGGTTTCTCCATGCTGGTCAGGCTGGTCTCAAACTCCTGATCTCAGGTGATCCACCTGCCTCAGCCTCCCAAAGTGGTGGGATTACAGGCATGAGCCACCGCACCCAGCCCAATTTATCTTTTTATTTCCACAAGAGATACTCACCAGTTTGATGAGCAAGCAGTGAAAAGTAAGCCAGGCTGGTATGTCAAGTTCATAATGATAATTATAGTTGCCATCCTAGGAGCACTCACTGTGTGACAGGTTCAGTGCTAAGTCTCATCTGGATCATTCCACTGGCCTCCTCCCTGTGGCCCTGCTTTCACTCTGACCCCTACTATCTAATCCCCGCACATCAACCAGAGTGATCATCTCAGAACACAAGTCAGATAGATCACTCCTCTACTCAAAATCCTTCAGTGGTTTCCATCTCACTTGGAGTGCAAACCCAAGTCCTCACAGGAGCCTGCCCCTCACCCCTTCTTATCTCCCACTGCACCCCCTCACTACCTGTATTAGTCAGTTCTCATGCTGCTAATAAAGACATACCCAAGACAGGGTAATTTATAAAGGAAAGAGGCTTAAGGGACTCACATTTCCACATGGCTGGGGAGGCCTCACAATCATGGCAGAAGACAAAGAAAGAGCAAAGGGATCTCTTACATGGCATGAGGCAAGACAGACCATGGGCAGGGGAACTCCCATTTATAAAACCATCAGATCTTGTGAGACTTATTCACTACTGTGAGAATAGTATGGGGAAACCACCCCAAGTTTCAATTATCTCCACCTGGCCCCACCCTTGACATGTGGGAATTGTTACATTTCAAGGTGAGATTTGGGTGGAGACACAGCCAAACCATATCACTCTCTTCCAGCCATGTTGAACCCCTGGCTGTTCCTCAAACATTCCAAACATGCTCTGACTTCAAGGTCAATGGAATGTGAGCTGTATATTGCATGTGCCTAGACATAAAGTATTCCCCACTACTAAGTGATGGAGCCCAAACAATTGTCCTGAATGCCGACTGCAGACCACCTTTGGTTGTCTCCATTCTGTGAGTTTAAATGCAGATAGAACACATTGCAATAAAACTATGGACTTTGATTAGCAGTGAGTGATATGTGATCTGAAGATTTTGGGGTGTGGCAAATGCTTATATTTTGTCTATTAATTTAATATCCCCCAATAAAATTGACTGCAAGTGTTGGCTAAAGGATTGAGCCATGACCTTGTCTGTTTGACACTGCAGGTATTTCCAGGCAAGCAGAGGGTATATCCACATGATATTCTGCAATTTGTGATTTAGGGAAGGGATTGGTAAAATTTTCCTATACAGAGAGAGAGATTAAGTATTTTAAGCATTGCAGGTCATTGTAGCATGAACAAAACTTTATTTACAAAAGAAGGAAGTGGTCAGGTTTTCCAGTCCCTGATCTAGGTGCACATGTGGGAGCTCAAGCCAATATTTGGGAGCACAGGTCTGACATGAGAGTTCCTCATTGGAAAATAAATCACATTCTTTTTTTTCTTATACTTTCAGTGTCTGGCACCTCACCTGGCACATAGGAGACATTCAGTAAAAACCTTTTGAAATAAATGACTGAATGAATGAATGTATAGAGTTTGGAGTGCATAGATCTTTTTCTATATGTACAGAGAGATCTTGTTCATTCACAAATTTATTAGACAAAACATTTATTGAGCGTCCCCTATGTGCCAGACACTGGGGCTCAGTAAAAAAGATGGGATTTGCATCAGACCTCACAGAACACAGGGTCAATATGGGGAGACAGATGTTCAAGGGGGACTATCAGCAAAATGTGAAAACAGAGGAACACAAGTTAACACAGAGGAAGTTCAGGGGGTTTTAGAAGCACTTTGGTTTGGAGGGCACTCTATGGTATGGTCCAGGAGAGTCCACTAGCCTCTGCGCTTGTCAATCAAGAAGCAGCAATGGCACAAACCCACAAATGCAGGGAACAGAGCTTATGTAAGTGAGGGATGTGGTCATCTTTGTAAACATGAATAAATTGTTTAGCTGTAAGCACTGTATTCAATAAGGGAGGTTCAAACTGCTTGCATAAGAGGGCTTTCTAGCTATTAATCAAGAGGAAATCACTGTTGTGAAGGCTGTATTGGGAATTTTGAACACCATTTGATTTCTCTTCAAGCCTCTTTGAGGGAGTATTATGTTCAGAGCCAGCCTTTTAACAATGCACTATATTTAATCTTTTTACCACTTTTTTGACCTTTTTCTCTAAAAATTATTTCCATGATTCCAAATTTCATTTTGCCTTTGCTATACCTCTTTTGTAAATTTTTCTTTAGGAGATAAAGAACCCATTAAATGCTGTGAAGTCCCCGCCTGCCTTTAATATGGGAGGGATATGGGAGCTCTAATAGAAGGTCACTGGATTGTGAGAAAAATAGATTCACAGTGGGCACAGATTTCTTTTTGTATATATGATGGCGGCAGTGCCTGGCTGTAACTATAAGAAAAATGGTAAACTCCATCCTTGCACTTTATTAGAATGACATTTCTTACATTAAAACTGGTCAAACTATAACAGAAGGCCTAACATTCACGTCATCAGAGTTCTGAAGAGAGATGAAAAAGATGGGGCTGAAAAATTACTTGAAGAAATAGTGGCTGAACACTTCCTAAATTTGACAAAAGATATAATTTAACAGTTGCAAGAAGCTCAGTGAACCCCAAACAGGGTAAGTTAAAAAAAAAAATCACACCAAGACACATCATATCAAACTTCTAAAAATTAAAGACAAAGAAGGATACCTTGAAAGTAGTGAGAGGGAAACAAAACCTTACCTGAGGGGAAAACAAATCAAATGACGATGTATTTCTCATCAGAAACCATGGAGGCTGGAAGATAGTGGCACAAAGTTTTCCAAATGCTGAAAGAAAAAAACTGTTGACCGAGACTCATAGTCCCAGCAAAAATATCCTCAGGAATGAACAGCAATCAAAACATTCTCAAAGTAAAACGAAGATAATTTGTCATTAGCATACCTGCCCTAAAAGGATAGCAAACTGAACTTCTCTGAGCAGAAAGGGAACCATAAAAGAAGAAACCCTGAATCATCAAGAAGGAAGAAAAAAACACAGTAAGCATGATACTGTGATACAATAAAGCATACAGTAGTTCTCCCTTATCTTTGGGTGATATTCTCTGAGACCCCTGGTGGAGGCCTAAAACTGTGGACAGTACTGAACCCTATATATATATATATACTGTGTATATACTGTGTTTTTTTCATATACAAACATACAGGCTGGGTGCAGTGGCTCACACCTGTAATCCTAGCACTTAGGGAGGCCGAGGCAGGAGGATCACATGAGCCCAGGAGTTTGAGACCAGCCTGGGCAACATACAGAGATCTCCTCTCCATAAAAAATACTAAACAAATTTTTAAAAATTTAAAAAAGAAAACATTTAATAAATATGTATAATAAAATTTAAGTTATAAATTAAGCATAGTAAGAGATCAACAATAATAATTTATGATAAAATAAAACAATTATAACAATATACTGTGTAAAAGTCATGTGAATGTGGTCTCTCTCTCTCTAAATATCTTATCATATGTAGCATTTTCAGACTGCAGTCGACCACTAGTAACTGAAACCTTGGAAAGTGAAACTGCAGATAAGGGGGACTACTGTATATATTTTGGTTTTTATTTACAGTTCCTGGCTCAGAGCTCCTAAAACATTGGTAAAATCCTGAGTAACTGAAGCAATAGGAGTATTCTTGTTAAAGTATTTGGCCTTTTGTCACTTGTTCTTGAAACAGCTCCCAAGCAGGTAAAAGATGTATTTTTTGTTATTCATAACAAACTCCTTTCAACCACACCTGAATTTACATTAACAAGGTGATTTTTGGAAAGCCTGCAGAAAACACAAAATGTGGGGCTCACTGCTAGGAAAACTAGTCATGAGATTGGAGGGTTGGAACTTTTAGGCCCACCCCGCAACCTCCAGGGAAGGGAGAGGAGGGGTTGAAGGTTGACTTGGTAACCAAAGGCCAATGATGTAATCAATCATATCTATGTAATAAAGTCTCCATGTACATACGAAAGGACAGGCCGGGTGCGGTGGCTCAGCCTGTAATCCCAGCACTTTGGGAGGCCGAGGCCTGAGGATCACGAGGTCAGGAGATAGAGACCATCCTGGCTAACACGGTGAAACCCTGTCTCTACTAAAAATACAAAAAATTAGCCGGGCGTGGTGACATGCGCCTGTAGTCCTAGCCACTCGGGAGCCTGAGGCAGGAGAATCTCTTGAACCCAAGAGGCAGAGGTTGCAGTAAGCAGAGATTGTGCCAATGCACTACAGCCTGGGCGACAGAGCAAGACTCCATCTCAAAAAAAAAAAAAAAAAAGAAAGAAAGAAAATACAAAAGGACAGTTGGAGGCGGTGGCTCAGCCTGTAATCTCAGTCTCAGCACTTTGTGAGGCTGAGGCCTGCGGATCACGAGGTCAGGAGATTGAGACCATCCTGGCTAACACAGTGAAACCCCATCTCTACTAAAAATACAAAAAATTAGCCGGGCGTGGTGGCTCACACCTGTAATCTCAGCACTTTGGAAGGCTAAGGCCTGCGGATCACGAGGTCAAGAGATCGAGACCAACCTGGCCAACATGGTGAAACCCCGTCTTTATTAAAAATGCAGAAATTAGCTGGGCATGGTGGCGCATAATCCCAGCTACTCGGGAGGCTGAGGCAGGAGAATCACTTGAGATCGCGCCACTGCACTCCAGCCTGGAGATAGAGCTTCTTCTCTTCTTCTTCTTCCCTTGGGCTTTCTAAAATATATTTGGTGGTGAAAGCAAAAGCATAATGCTGTCTACTGTGGTTTTAAATGTAGAGGAAATTGTTACAATAATTATACTATAAAGGAGGAAGGATAAAGGAATATAAAGAGAAGTAAGTTTCTATACCTCATTCGGACTGGTAAAATGACAACACCTGTAGAATGTCTTCTGTATATATATTACCTATTATTATACCTATTAATATAAGGTAATATGTAGAGCAACCACTAAAAAAGCAATATTTAGATAAAAGTAAAAAATTCTATAGGCACATCAAAATTGAATTCTGAAATATGTTTAACTCACACGAAAGCAGGAAAGAGAAAGAGACATGAAAAATAGACATCACAGGCTGGCTGTGGCGGCTCACGCCTGTAATACCAGCACTTTGGGAGGCCGAGGTGGGCAGATCGTCTGAGGTCAAGATCAGCCTGGGCAACATGGTGAAACCCTGTCTCTACTAAAAATACAAAAATTAGCCGGGGATGGTGGCGGGTGCCTGTAATCCCAGTTACTTGGGAGGCTGAGGCAGGAGAATGGCTTGAACCCAGGAGGCTGAGGCTGCAGTGAGCCAAGATTGCGCCACTGCACTCCAGCCTGGGCAACTGAGCAGGACTCTGTCTCAAAAAAAAAAAAACAAAAAAAGAAAAAGAAAAGTAGACATCACAATTACCTAATACCTGTGGGACTTAAAACCTAGATGACAGGTTGATGGGTGCAGCAAACCACCATGGCGCATGTATACCTATGTCACAAACCTGCATGTTCAGCACATGTATCCCAGAACTTAAAGTAAAATAAAAAAGAAAGAAAAATAGACATCAAACAAAACAAAAGTTAAAATGGCACACTTATGCATAAACATTAATTACCTTAAACGTAAATGGTCCTAATAGACCAAATAAAAGAGAGATCGGTGGAGTGAATTAAATAAGGCTCAGCTACAGATGGTCCCAACTTATAATGGTTCGATTTATAATTTTTTCACTTTACAATGGTGTGAAGCAGTAGTAATTCAGTGGAAACCATACTTTGAGTACCTATACAATCATTCTGTTTTTCACTTTCAGTACAGATTACATGACCTATTGAGCACTTTATTATAATTAGACTTCGTGTTAGATGATTTTGCCCAACTGTGGGCAAATGTAAGTGTTCTGAGCATGTTTAAGGTAGGCTAGGATAAGCTATGATGTTCAGTAGGTTACATGTATTAAAGTATTTTTGACCTAGAATATTTTCAACTTATGATGGGTTTATCAAAACATAATAAGCTGAGGAGCATCAACAGAAAACATATGCCAAGAAGCTAAAAGAAACTCACTTTAAATATAATGATATAGGCCAGTGGAACGCAAAAAGATGGAAACAGTTATATCATGTACACACTAATTAAAGGAAAGCAGAAGTGGCTATTTTAACAACATATAAAGTGGACTTCAGAGCAAAGAAAATTATTGGAGACATAAAGGAACATTATATAATGACAAAAGGGCCAATCCACGCACAATTCATAGCCTAAATGTGTATGCAACAGAGTTATAAAACATGTGAAGAGAAAGGTGAAATAGATAAGTCCATAGTTATAGTTGGTGACTTCAACACTTTCAACAATTTATATAACAACTAGACATAAAATTAGCAAGGATATTGAAGAACTCAACACCAGCATCAACTAACAACATCTATTGAGTATTTATAAAACACTCCACCTACCTATAGCAGAATGCCTCTTGTTTTAAAGTGCTCATGGGATATACACCAAGATCAACAATATCCTGGGCCATAAAACAAACCTCAAAAAATTTAAGCAAATTGCAATTATACAGTGTGTTCTATGACCACAAAAGAATCACACTAGAAAAGATAACAAAAAAATCTCCAAACACTTGGAAACAACACACTTCTAAATAATTCGTGGATCAAAAAAGAAGTCTCAAGGGAAATAAAATACATAGAACTGACTGAAAATAGAAACAACACAACAGAATTTATAGGACACAGTTAAGCAGTGCTGGGGGGGAACTTATAGCGCTAAATGCATACATCAGAAAATAACAAAAGTTTTAAATAAATAATATAAGCTATCATCTCAAGAACCTAGGTAAAGAAGAGAAAACTAAATCGAAAGCAAGGAGAGGGAAATAAATAATAAAAAGAAGAGCAGAAATTGATAAAATTGAAAACAGAAAAAAATGTAGAAAACCAATGAAAGAAATTGCTGGGCCTTAGCAAAGGTCAATCATATTTACAAACCGCTAGCAAGACTGACAATGAAAAAAAGAAGATACAAATTACCAACATCAGGAATGAAACAAAATATCACTACAGACCTTACGGACCTGAAAAGAATAATAAGAGAATACTCGGAGCATCTCTACAAACATAAACTTGATGTTTGTTGGTGGCAGATTTGACATTATGTTGATATAACTTGGTAAATTCAGATAAAATGGACCAATTCCTCAAAAAACACCAACTACCATAAGTCATCCAATATGAAATAGATAATTTGAACAGCTCTATAACTATTAAGGAAATTGAATTTGTAATTTAAAATTTTCCCCAAAGAAATCTCTAGGCCCGGCAGGGCTCAGTGGCTCATGCCAGTAATCCCAGCACTTTGGGAGGCCAAGGTGGGCGGATCACAAGGTCAAAAGATAGAGGCCATTCTGGCCAACGTGATGAAACCCCATCTCTACTAAAAATACAAAAATCAGCTGGGCGTGGTGGCACGCACCTGCAGTCCCAGCTACTTGGGAGGCTGAGGCAGGAGAATTGCTTGAACCTGGGAGGTGGAGGTTGCAGTGAGCCAAGATCACGCCACTGCACTCCAGCCTCACAGCAGAGTGAGACTCTGACTCAAAAAAAAAAAAAAAAAAAAAAAAAAAAAAAAAAAAAAAAAAAAAAAAAAGAAATCTCTAGGCCCAGATTGTTTCACTGGAGAATTCTACCAAACTTTAAAGGAAAATTAATACCAATTCTGTACAATCTCTCTACACAATAGAAGAGGAAGGACTACTTCCCAGTTCATTTTATGAAGCTTGTGTTATCTTGATATCCAAAGCAGAAAAATATCATACATGAAAAGAAAACTATAGACTAATATTCCTCATTGATATATAGTTGCAAAACTTATTTAATAAAGGAAGTCCACTCTCACTACTCTAATTAAACTTAATGTTGGAGGTTGTAGCCAGTGCAATAAAGCAAGGAAAGGAAATAGACATACAGACCATAGGGAAGGAATAAAACTGTTCTTATTTGCAAATGATATGTCTGTCTACATAGAAATGCCAAGATATTTACCAAAAAAAACTCCCCAAAATAACAGGTGAATTCATCAATGTCACAAAACTTAAGATAATATGCAAAACATATTAAAGAACATAAAAATGTTCAAAATGTAACATTCAAAAATGTAATACCATTTAAAATCAAAGAGAAAGGCAGAGGAACTTTTAGGTATAAATATAACAAAATGTATACAGGGCTTGTATGCTGAAAACTACAGAACTCTGAAAGAAATCTAAGAAGATCTAAATAAACAAGAGTTGCGGCATGTTTATGGACTATAAGACTCAACGTAGCAAAGATGTCAATTCTCCCCAAATTGATACACAGATTTAATGCAATTCCTATCAAAATATCATCAAGATTTTTAATAGACATAGACAACATTATTCTAAAATTCATGTGGAAAGGCAAAAGAAATACAATAGCTAAAACCATTTCTAAAAAATAAGAGCACAATGGGAGGAGGTATAATAGCCATACTTGATTTCAAGACTTATTATATAGCTACAGTAATCAAGACTGTGTGGTATTGTGGAGGGATAGACACACAGATGGCGGGAACAGAATAGCGCAGTGGTTCCTCAGCATTTTTGGTACCAGGGATGGGTTTTGTGGAAGACAGTTTTTCTATGGACCATGGGGGTGAGGTAGAGGGATGGTTTTGGGGTGATTCAAGCACATTACATTTATTGTGCACTTTATTTCTATTATTATTACATAACTCACCATAATGTAGAATCAGCGGGAGACCTAAGCTTGTTTCCCTGCAGCTAGATGTTCCTATCTGAGTGTGATGGGAGACAATGACAGACCATCAGGCATTAGATTCTCATAAGGAGCATGCAACCTAGATCCCTCACATGCACAGTTCACAATAGGGTTCGTGCTCCTTTGAGAATCTAATGCCTTGGCTGATCTGATAGGAGGTGGAGCTCAGGTGGTAATGCAAGCAAGCGATGGGGAGTGGCTGTAAATACAGATGAAGCTTCACTTGTTGGCCTGCTGCTCACCTCCTGCTGTGCGGCTGGGTTCCTAGTGTGGGGTGGAGAACCTTGGAATAGAGAACCCAGAAATAGACCCCCTCAAAAAAATATTCGGTTGATATTTACAAAGGTCTAAAAGAAATTCAATGCAGGAAAGAGCTTTCTTAGCAAATGGTGCTAGAGCAATTGGGCATCCATAAGCAAAAAAAGTGAATCTTGACCTAAGTCTCACACCTTATAAAAAAATTATGTCAAAATGGATCATGGGCTTAAATGTAAAACTATAAAAATTATAGAAAAAAAGAATATAGGAGAAAACCTTCAGGATCTAGAGCTACAAAGAGTTCTTAGATGGAAAACCAAAAGCATAATTCATAAAAGGAGAATTGATAAATTGGACTTCATCAATAAAAACTTTTGCTCTGTGGAAGACCCTATCAAGAAGAGATGAGCTAAAAACGTTTGCAAACCACATATTCAAGAAAAGGCTAGTATTTCAAATATACAAAGAACTCTGATAATTCAACAGTAAAAAAAAAAAAAAACCCAAACAGTTTAATTAGAAAATAAGAAAAAGACATAAATATTTCATCCAAGTGGATATACAGACGGAAAATAAACATATGGAAAGATGCTGAACAACATTAGCTTTTAGAGAAATGCAAGTTAAAACTGCAATGAGCTATCACCACACACTTATCAGAATAACTAAAATTAAAAATAGTGAAAATATAACATGCTGGACAGGATGCAGAGAAAATGAAGCATTTATACATTGCTGGTAGGAATGTAAAGTGGTATGCCACTCTGGAAAACAATTTGAGTTTCCAAAAAGAATTAAACACAGAATTACTATTCAACCAAGTAATTGTAGTTTTGGGCGTTTTATACAAGAGAAATGAAGACTTACATTTATACAGACACATGTACACAAATATTTATAGCACCTTTATTTGAAATAGCCCAAACTGGAACACAGCTTACACATGAAATCAGTAAGTCCAAGAGATATCTGCACTCCCATGTTCCCTGCAGCGCTATTTACAGTAGTCACAAATGGAATTAACCTAATGTTCATGGATGGATGGATGAATACATTTTTTACAAAATGTTATTCAGTCTTACAAAAGAAAACCCTGCCATTTGTTACTATGTGGATAAACCTAGAGGACCTGTCCTTCAGTGGCTGAATGGTTAAACAGACAGATGTTATCATTGGGAGAAACTGTAATGGGCACATTGGGTTCCTCTGTGTAATTATTTTTTTTTACAACTGCAAGTGAATCTAAAATTATCTCAAAATAATAAATCTATTCATCATTCTCCAGCTTTAATAAGGTATAATTGACAAAAAACTATATATTTATGGTGTCCAATGTGATGTTTTGATATATGTATACATTGTGAAATGGTTGGCGAATTATCTATCACCTCACATATTTGTCATATTTCGTGGTGAGTACATTTAAGATTTACTCTTTCAGCAATTTTCAAGTACATTATTAACTTTAGTTACTATGCTGTGTATTAGATTTCCAGAACTACCTATTGATCTTAACTGAACTTTGTACCCTTTGACCACTATCTCTCCATCTTCTCCCCTCCTGCCATTCCCCAGCCCCTGGCATCCACTATTCTACTCTCTGCTTCTATGAGTTTGACTGTTTTTTTTTTTTTTTTTTTTTTTGAGACGGAGTCTCACTCTGTCTCCCCCAAGCTGGAGTGCAGTAGCGCGATCTTGGCTCACTGCAAGCTCTGCCTCCCGGGTTCAAGCTATTCTCCTGCCTCAGCCTCCCGAGTAGCTGGGACTCCAGGCACCTGCCACCATGCCCGGCTAATTTTTTGTATTTTTAGTAGAGACGGGGTTTCACCGTGTTAGCTCCTGACCTGGTGATCCCCCCGACTCCGCCTCCCAAAGTGCTGGGATTGCAGGCGTGAGACACCGCGCCCGGCCATGAGTTTGACTTTTTAAAATTTAATTTAATTTAATTTTATTATTATTATACTTTAACTTTTAGGGTACATGTGCACAATACGCAGGTTAGTAACATATGTACACATGTGCTATGCTGGTGTGCTGCACCCATTAACTCGTCATTTAGCATTAGGTATATCTCCTAAAACTATCCCTCCCCTCTCCCCCAACCCCTCAACAGTCCCCAGACTGTGATGTTCCCCTTCCTGTGTCCATGTGCTCTCATTGTTCAATTCCCACCTGTGAGTGAGAATATGTGGTGTTTGGTTTTTTGTTCTTGAGATAGTTTACTGAGAATGATGATTTCCAATTTCATCCATGTCCCTACAAAGGACATGAACTCATCCTTTTTTATGGCTGCATAGTATTCCATGGTGTATATGTGCCACATTTTCTTAATCCAGTCTATCATTGTTGGACATTTGGGTTGGTTCCAAGTCTTTGCTATTGTGAATAGTGCCGTAATAAACATACGTGTGCATGTGTCTTTATAGCAGCATGATTTATTTTCCTTTGGGTATATACTCAGTAATGGGATGGCTGGGTCAAACGGTATTTCTAGTTCTAGATCCCTGAGGAATCGCCACACTGACTTCCACAATGGTTGAACTAGTTTACAGTCCCACCAACAGCGTAAAAGTGTTCCTATTTCTCCACATTCTCAACAGCACCTGTTGTTTCCTGACTTTTTAATGATTGCCATTCTAACTGGTGTGAGATGGTATCTCATTGTGGTTTTGATTTGCATTTCTCTGATAGCCAGTGATGGTGAGCATTTTTTCATGTGTTTTTTGGCTGCATAAATGTCTTTTGAGAAGTGTCTGTTCATGTCCTTCACCCACTTTTTGATGGGGTTGTTTGTTTTTTTCTTGTAAACTTGTTTGAGTTCATTGTAGATTCTGGATATTAGCCCTTTGTCAGATGAGTAGGTTGCGAAAATTTTCTCCCATTTTGTAGGTTGCCTGTTCACTTTGATGGTAGTTTCTTTTGCTGTGCAGAAGCTCTTTAGTGTAATTAGATCCCATTTGTCAATTTTGGCTTTTGTTGCCATTGCTTTTGGTGTTTTAGACATGAAGTCCTTGCCCATGCCTATGTCCTGAAAGAGTTTGACTTTTTAAGATTCCACATATAAGTGAGATCACGCAATATTTGTCTTTCTGTGCCTGGGTTATTTCACTTAGCTAGTGTCCTCCAGGTTTATCCACGTTGTTAAAAATGGCAAGGAAATCTGAATGCCAATGGAAGGCTGAATAGTACTTTAAAAAATTATTCATCCATCCATCCATAAACATTAGGTTAATTCCCTTTGTGACTGTTGTATATAGTGCTGCAATGAACACGGGAGTGTGAGTGTCTCTTAGACATACTGATTTCACTTCCTTTGGTTATATATCCAGAAGTGGGATTGCTGAATCATGTGGTAGTTGTATTTTTAATATTTTGAGGACCCTCCATACTATTTTCCATAATGGCTATACTAATTTATATTCCTGCCAATATTACACAAGAGTTCCTTTTCTCCATATCTTTGCCAATACTTATTTTATGTCTTTTTGATAATAGCCATTGCAATAAGCATGAGTTGATATTTCATTGTGGTTTTAATTTACATTTCCGAATTAGTGATGTTGAGCACTTTTTCATCTGTTGGCCATTTGTATGTCATCTTTTGAGAAATGTCTTTTCATCTCCTTTGCCCATTCTTACAATTTTAATTGGGTTATTTGTCTTCTTGCTGTTGAGTTGTTTGAGTTCTCTAAATATTTTGGATATTAACCTCTTATCAGGTGTGTAATTTGCAGATATTTTCTCTCATTCCATAATTTGTCTCTACTCTGTTGGTTGTTTTCTTTACTATGCAGAAGCTTTTTAGTTTGATGCAATCCCATCTATTTTTGGTTTTATTACCTGGGCTCCAAAATTGTAAGTTTAATTTTTAAACTCTGGTAATGAGAAGCTTAAAAAAGTCAGAATCAGGAAGTATTTATTGAGCCCTTACTTTGGCCAGAGACCATTTTAGGAGCTGAGGATACATCAAGGAATCCAAGAATCTAAATCCCTGTCCTCACAGGGCATCTATTTTAGAGCAATAGAGAGAATTTACAAAGACGAAAATTCATAATATAATGTTGAGTATTAGGAAATACTGTTACCAAAAATAAAACAACCTAAGGAGATAGAGAATGTTTGGGGGAAAGGGTAGAAGGCTTTTATAGATAAATTGTTCAAGGGAAGCCTTTTAGGAGAAGATCACATCAAAATTGCTCAAGGGAAATCTCAGGAGAAGATGGCATCTCTGTGGAGATTTAAGATGATTAGTTTGATTTGGGACATGTTTCACTGAGACACTACCTGGGTATAGATAGCCAGGTAAAGCTGTCCCGAAGGTAGGAATAGAGACAGAGTTTGGAGTAATTTTCATGAGGATGAATGTTTAATGGACATAGGGCTAAATGAGATAAGTAAGAGTGGGAGCATGCAGAGAGGATAGGAAAAACCAAGGACACAATCTTTAGGAGTCAGTAGGAATGTTCTACTCCTCCCAGTGAAGGCTGCTTTGAATGAGACTGAGCCAGACTTCCTTAGTTTTCTTTGTGAGTTGCTCCTTTTCTTCTCACCATCCTAATACTGGAGCTTATCAGTCTATAGCCTTGAGGCTCTTTTCTTCTTTATCTCTACCACTCCCTTGGAGCTCTCATCCAGCCTGAACCCTTCTCCTGAGCTCTAGACTCTTATATCCAACTGCCTATCTTCACTCCATTTGGGTATCTACCTAATTTTCTTGAATTAAATTTGGGAATATAGGTATTGATAGAGTAGAAATGCAGTTTTTTATATATATATTATATATATATTATATATATTATATGTAATATATTTATATATTTATTTATATTATATATAATATATTTATATATATTTATATTATATATAATATAAATAAATATATAAATAATATAAATATAAATATATAAATATATAATTATTTATATAATATATTATATATAACATATTTTATAATATATTATATATAATATATATAATATATTTATATATTATATGTTATATATAATATATTATATATAATATATAATATATTATATATTATATATATAATATATTATATATAATATATAATATATTATATATTATATATATAATATATTATATAAATATGTTATATATAATATATTATATATAATATATATATTCATATATTATATATAATATATTTATATATATATTATATATTTATATACATACAGAGAGAGAGAGAGAGATTGAGAGAGAGAAAGAGATGGGATCTTGCCATGTTGTCCAGGCTTGTCTTAAGCTCTTGAGCTCAATCAATCCATCTGCTTTGGCCTCCTAAAGTGCTGGGAATTATAGGCGTTAACCACTGTGCCCAACCTTAGAAATGCAGGGAGTTTCTAACGGATCCTAAAATTTATGAATGTATTTTGATTTCATAGGATTTGGTGCATCCTGGCCCCAAATTTTAACAAGGCCCTTTCTTTTAAGTTTCCTTCAAATACTTTCTATTTTACTGACATACATCTTTTTGTATACCTTATTTATAGTCCATGTTTTGCAGCTACTAAAGAGGAAAAAATATAATACTGGGTGAAAATGAAGAAAGCAGAAATGAATGGATGAAATGACCTTATTACCTCTTTTTCTGATTTTTTAAAATGGTGGTTCCATCAATATAAATGAGTTTTGCAAAGGGAGATATCATATTGTGAAATAATTCCTATTTCAAGCTCCAAACATATTTTATTCTGAGATGTATGCATATTCTCTAGTCCATAGCGAACCATTTCCAAGCAGTCAGAAATATCTCATGTAATTAAAAGTCATTCCAAATCACCTTAAAGTTTGGTCATTTTATTAATCCTATGTATTTAAGCTAAAAAGGGAAGACACATCCTTACTTATGTTATCACCACATTTAGAACAGAGGTGCAATGAGGCCATTTGCCAATTCCTGTGGAAATTGTTTTCATGTCTTGAGACAACAGCATATTCTGCCTCTGCTCTCAATATATAATATTATATATGATATTAATATCATATTACATATATAATATATAACTTCAGTGCCAGTAAAGATGTATTAGTTATCTATCTCTGTGTTACAAATTAGCCCACAACTTGGTGGCATAAAACAACAACATGGATTATCTCTGTTTCCATGGGTCAGAAATCTTAGCTGGTCTTCTGACTCAAGAGCTATCACAAGCAGGATGAAGATATCAGCCTTAAGCATTCCGTTTGAAAACTGGCACAAGACAAGGATGACCTTTCTCACCACTCCTATTCAACATAGTATTGGAAATTCTGGCCAGGGCAATCAGGCAAGAGAAAGAAATAAAGGGTATTCAAATAGAAAGAGAAGAAGTCAAGTTGTCTCTGTTTGCAGGTGACATGATTATATATTTAGAAAACCCCATTGTCTCAGCCTAGAATCTCCTTAAGCTGATAAGCAACTTCAGCAATGTCTCAGTATCGGGGGAAATTCAGCCAGATATCGGGTGAAATTCACCCCCGATATTTCACGTAGGTTCTTTTCTATTTTCTGTAAGTGTTGGCTGGTCTGAGAAATAAAGGGACAGAGTACAAAAGAGATAAATTTTAAAGCTGGGTGTCCAGGGGAGACATCACATGTTGGCAGGTTCTGTGATGCCCCCTGAGCCGTAAAACCAGCAAGTTTTTATTAGTGATTTTCAAAAGGGGAGGGAGTGTACGAATAGGGTGTGAGTCACAGAGATCACATGCTTCACAAGGTAATAAGATATCACAAGGTAAATGGAGGCAGGGCGAGATCATAGGACCACAGGACCAGGGTGAAATTAAAATTGCTAATGAAGTTTAGGGCATGCATTGTCATTGATAACATCTCATCAGGAGACAGAGTTTGAGAGCAGACAAGCGGTCTGACCAAAATTTATTAGGTGGGAATTTCCTCATCCTTATAAGTCTGGGAGCACTATGGGAGACTGGAACTTATTTCATCCCTACAGCTGCAACCATAGAAGATAGACTTTCCCAAAGTGGCCATTTCATTTCCCAAAGAGGCCTACCATCAGGGATGCATTCTCTTTCTCAGGGATGTTCCTTGCTGAGAAAAAGAATTCAGTGATATTTCTTCCATTTGCTTTTGAAAGAAGAGAAATATGGCTCTGTTCTGCCCAGCTCACCAGCAGTCAGAGTTTAAGGTTATCTCTCTTGTTCCCTGAACATTGCTATTATCCTGTTCTTTTTTCAAGGTGCCCAAATTTCATATTGTTCAAACACACATGCTCTACAAACAATTTGTGCAGTTAACACAATCATCACAGGGTCCTGAGGTGACATACATCCTCCTCAGCTTACGAAGATGATGGGACTAAGAGATTAAAATAAAGACAGGCATAGGAAATCACAAGGGTATTGATTGGGGAAGTGATAAGTGTCCATGAAATCTTCACAGTTTATGTTCAGAGATTGCAGTAAAGACAGGCATAAGAAATTATAAAAGTATTAATTTGGGGAACTAATAAATGTCTATGAAATCTTCACAATTTATGTTTTTCTGCCATGGCTTCAGCCAGTCCCTCTGTTCGGGGTCCCTGATTTCCCCCAACATCTCAGGATACAAAATCAATGTGCAAAAATCACAAGCATCCCTGTGCAACAAAAATAGACAGAGAGCCAAATCATGAGTGAACTCCCATTCACAATTGCTACAAAGAGACTAAAATACCTAGGAATACCACTTACAAGGGGTGTGACATACCTCTTCAAGGAGAACTCCAAACCACTGCTCAAGGAAATAAGAGAGGACACAAACAAATGGAAAAACATTCCATGCTTGTGGATAGGAAGAATCAATATTGTGAAAATGGCCATACTGCCCAAAGTAATTTATAGATTCACTGCTGTTTCCATTAAATTACCATTGACATTCTTCACAGAATTAGAAAAACCTACTTTAAAATTAATATGAAACCAAAAAAGAGCCTGCATAGCCAAGACAACCCTAAGCAAAAAGAATAAAGCTGGAGGCATCAGGCTACCTGACTTGAAACTATACTACAAAGCTACAGTAACCAAAACAGCATGGTACTGGTACCAAAACAGGTATATAGACTAAAGGAACAGAACAGAGGCCTCAGAAGTAATGTCACACATCTACAACCATCTGATTTTTGACAAACCTGACAAAAAAAGGCAATGGGGAAAGGATTCCCTATTTAATAAATGGTCTTGGGAAAACTGGCTAGCCATATGCAGAAAAGTGAAACTGGACCCCTTCCTTACACCTTATACAAAAATTAACTCAAGATGAATTAAAGACTTAAACATAACACCTGAAACCATAAAAACCCTAGAAGAAAACCTAGGCAATACCATTCAGGTCATAGGCATGGGCAAAGACTTCATGAAAAAAACACCAAAAGCAATGGCAACAAAAGCCAAAATTGACTAATGGGATCTAACTAAATTAAAGAGCTTCTGCACAGCAAAAGAAATGATCATTAGAGTGAACAGGCAACCTACAGAATGGGAGAAAATTTTTGCAATCTATCCATCTGACAAAGGGCTAATATCCAGAATCTATAAATAACTTATACAAATTTACAAGAAAAAAAAACCCCATCAAAAAGTGGGCAAAGGATATGAACAGACACTTTTCAAAAGAAGACATTTATGTGGCCAAAAAACATATGAAAAAAAGCTCATCATTACTGATCATTAGAGAAATGCAAATCAAAACCACAATGAGATACCATCTCATGCCAGTTAGAATGGCGATCATTAAAAAGTCAGGAGACAACAGATGCTGGAGAGGATGTGGAGAAATAGGAATGCTTTTATGCTATTGGTGGGAGTGTAAATTGGTTCAACCATTGTGGAAGACAGTATGGTGATTCCTAAAGGATCTAGAACCAAAAATACCATTTGACCCAGCAATCCCATTACTGGGTATATATCGAAAGGATTATAAATCATTCTACTATAAAGACACATGCATACATATGTTTATTGCAGCACTGTTCGCAATAGCAAAGATTTGGAACCAACCCAAATGCCCATCAATGATAGACTGGATAAAGAAAATGTGGCACATATACACCATATGCAGCCATAAAAAGGGATGAGTTCATGTCTTTTGCAGGGACATGGATGAAGCTGGAAAGCATCATTCTCAGCAAACTAACACAAGAACAGAAAACCAAACACTGCATGTTCTCACTCATAAGTGGGAGTTGAACAATGAGAACACATGGACACAGGGAGAGGGGTACATCACACACTGGAGACTGTCGAGGGGTGGGGGGCTAGGGGAGGGATAGCATTAGGAGAAATACCTAATATAGGTGATGGGTTCATGGGACCAGCAAATCACCATGGCATGTGTATACTTATGTAACAAACCTGCACATTCTGCACATGTATCCCAGAACTTAAAGTATGGGGAAAAAAAACAAAACCAGGAAAACGGTTTTTTTTAAAAAAAGATGTCAGCCTGGGCTGCAGTGAACTCAAGGCTAGACTGGGGTAGGAGAGGCTTCCAAGCTCACTGACTGGATCGGCAGGATTCTGTCTCTTTTCTCATGAGCCTTTCCATAGGGCAGCCCACAACGTGACTACTTACTGCATCAGAGAAAGCAAGCAAGAAGATACAGAGAAAGACAGAGAGAGAGAGAGAGAGAGGGAGAGAGAGACAGAATGCGAACAGTACAGAAGTTAGTCTTTTATAAACTACCAATCTTGTAAGTGACATGCCATCACTTTAGCTGCACTCTTGTTGCCAAAAGCAAGTCACTAGGCCCAGCCTACACTCAAGTGTAGGAGAATATATAAGTACCAGGAGGCAGAGATGGTTGGGGGACATTTTAGAGGCAGTCCTGCCACCTGATGCATGGATATTTGTTGAATGAATGAATAATTGCATAAATGAGGTTATATAGTTTGATGCCAATCATAATGAAGGATCAAACTATGGCATCCCAGACAAAGTCAATATGTATCATTGTATACTTACAGGTGAAAGTACATTTCAGTGGAGGTCCACTTTCAAAAGGATCTGGCTGCTACAGTTAGATATTTTTGTAGCTTTGTTGAGTCAGTGGGACAAGAAGGGCACTTCCTTAAAATGTTTATTTGTGTCTGGTTGGGTTCTGCCAACCTGGATGTGGAAGGCAAATATTACCAGTGAACTGTCACTGGCTCACTCAAGAAGATTCAGGCTTACAAAAATCTTAGGCATATACAAAATCTTTCCTTGATTAAGCAAAAAAAGGTTATTAGCACCCTCCCAATGTGCTTTTTGAAGTAATACATTTATTCAATAGACATAAAATAAAGACTTCTGGCTGCTAAATGAATGAATGCCAATGGCAAATATGAAATAACTTTTGCAGTTATCTACCTCAGTGTAGACACTGCATTCAGAAAGTATGCTGTGAAACCATGCTAAGTATCATGCCTGAGCCAGCCTCAAAGTGAGAGTCACTGAAACAAATGTTCCTATAAAAAGCCTGCATCAGGAAGTCCTAGCCAGGGCAACTAGGCAAGAGAACAAAAAAAAAGGCATCCAAATTGGAAAAGAAGATGAACTATCTTTCTTTACTGATGATATGATTCTATATATAGAAAAACCTAAGGACTCTTCCAAAAGGCTCCTGGAACTGATACGAATTCAATAAAGTTTCAGGATACAAAATCAACGTACAAAAATAAGTCGCATTTCTATACACTAATAATGTTCTAGCTGAAAACCAAATCAAGAACACAACGACATTTACAATAGCCACAAAAAAAAGAAATATCTAGGAATTAATCTAACAGGAAGATGGAAGATCTGTACAAGGACAGCCACAAAACACTGCTGATAGAAATAGAGACAACACAAATAAATGGAAAACTATTCCATGCTCATGGATTGGAAGAATCAATACTGTTAAAATGGCCATACTGCCCAAAGCAATTGCAGATTCAATGCTATCCCTATGAAAATACCAATATCATTTTTCACAGAATTAGAAAAAAATCTGTTCTAAAATTCATTTGGAACCAAAAAAGAGCCCTAGCCTGAATAGTAAAAGCAATCCTAAGCAAAAAGAACAAAGTTGGAGACGTCACATTACCTGACTTCAAAATCTACTACAGGGATACAGTAACCAAAACAGCATGGTACTGGCACAAAAACAAACACATAGACTCATGGAACAAAATAGAGAACCCAGAAATAAAACTGCACACCTACAACCATCTGATCTTTTACAAAATTGACAAAAATAAGCAATGGGAAAACGACTCCTTATTCAATGAATGGTGCTGGGATAACTGGGTAGCTATATGCAGAATGATACTAGATCCCTATCTCTTATCTTACAAAAATTAACTCAAGATGGATTAAAGGTTTAAATGTAAGACTTCAAATGATAAAAATATTAGGAAAAAACCTAGGAAATGCACTTCTTGATATTAGCTTTGGAAAATAATTTATGGCTAAGCCCCCAAAAGCAATTGCAACAAAAACAAATATTAACAAATAGGACCTAATTAAACTAAAGAGCTTCTGCACAGCAAATTACTAATGGAGTAAACAGACAGCCTACAGAATGGGAGAAAATATTTGCAAACTATGTGTCTGACAAAGATCTAATATCCAGAAGCTACAAGCAACTTAAATCAACAAGCAAAAACCAAATAATCCAATTTAAAAATAGGCAAAGGACATGAAGAGACACTTCTCAAAAGAAGCCATACAAGTGATGAACAAAAATTGAGAAAGTGCTCACCAGATAAATGCAAATCAAAATCACAATGAGAAGCCATCTCACACCAGTCAGAATGATGATTATTTAGAAGTAAAACATAACAGATGCTGGCAAGGTTGAGAAGAAAGGGGAATGGTTGTACACTGTTGAGGGGAATGCAAACTAACTCAGCCTATGTGGAAAACGGTTTGGAGATCTTTCAATGAAATTAAAATAGAACTACCATCTGACGTAGAAATCTCATTATTGGGTGTATATCCAAAAGAAAACAAATCATTCTACCAAAAGAAACACATGCACTCATGTGTTCATTATGTCACTATTTACAATAGCAAAGACATGGAATCAACCTAAGTGCCCATCAGTGGTGGACTGGAGAAAGAAGATGTGGTACATATACATCACGGAATACTATGCAGCCATAAAAAAGAATGAAATCATGTCCTTTGCAGCAACATGGATGCAGCAACATGGATGCAGCTGGAGGCCATTATCCTAAGCAAATTAACTCAAGAATAGAAAATCAAATACTGAATGTTGTCACTTATAAGTAGGGGCTAAACATTGAATACAGATAGATATAAAGATGGGAACAAAAGACACTGGGGACTACTGGATGGGGGAGAGAGGGGAGTGTGAGCTGAAAAACCACCTATTGGGTACTATGCCCACTATCTTGGTGATGGGATCATTTGGAACCCAAACCTCAGTGTCACACAATATACCCATGTAGCAAACCTGCACATGTACCCTTTAATCTATAATAAAAGTTGAAATTATATATATATAAATCAAGTTGGAAAAAAACTTTAAAAGAAGTTTTTAATTAAAAAATTCTGCAGCACAGCTCTCTCAATGTCCCATCTTCCTCCCAGGATTTGTGGTTGTTGATTATGCCAGATTTCCAAAACAATCCTTGCTACAGCCAGCACTGGCCCTACCAGTAGTGAGGTTAGGTGTGTGAAAGGAAAACAAATCTCGAGACCCCAAACTCACTAAGCCAAAGGGAAAAGTCAAGCTGAGAACTGCATCAGGGAAACCTACCTCCCATTTTAGTCCTAAATAAGATAGCTACAAAGATAAAATGCTACATTCCTCCCTCACAGTGGTCACCACTGGATGTCATCTGAGGGCTGAGGAATCACTGTCTTGCTCAAAAGCATCCCCTTTCTGTCATTGGTCTTGAGTTGGGGAGATGTGTGGAATGCCCCGTGAGGGCTGGGTAGGTCCCTTGGGGCTGTGAACAGGCAAAGAGCCTCCTCCACCACAGCTCAGCTGGCTTTTCCACTGGACCACTGTTATACATCAACTGCATTAAGCATATAATCTCAGATTCATCTCCCAATCCCATTAGGGGAGATGCTGCCTACCATTTCACAGACGAGAAAGCCAAGGCTTAGGGAGACCAAGTAACAGGATTTGAGTGCAGCATCATCTAGCTTGATTGCCACAACATGATTCCTGTTCAGGGTCTGTTCTGTCCTGGGTTGAATAGTGACCCCTCACCCCCAAATTCATATCCATCTGGAACCTCAGAATGTTTCTCGAACTGGAAACAGGGTATTTGCAGATGTAAATATTTAAAATGAGGGCATACTGGATTACGTGGGCCCTCAATCCAGGGACTGATATCTTTATCAGAGAAAGGAGATGGAGATTTAGACACAGATGCATATACAGGGAAAAAGCCATGCCAAGAGGGAGGCAGTGACTGGAGTGATGAGTTTGCTACCCAAGAAGGCCACGGACTGCTGGGAGCCACCAGGTGCTGGGAAGAGAAAAGGAAGGTGATATGTGTTTGTTCTGTGTCCCACCCAAATCTCATGTTGAATTGTAACCCCACGTGTCAGGGGAGGAACCTGGTGGGAGGTGATTGGGTCATGGGGAGGACTTCCCTCATGCTATTCTTGTGATAGTGAGTGAGTTCTCATGAGATCTGATGGTATAAAAGTGTGTGGCACTTCCCCCTTTGCTCTCTCTCTCTTGCTCCACATGGTAAGACATGCTTTCTTCCCCTTCACCTTCGCCGTGATTGTAAGTCTCCTGAGACCTCCTAGACATGCTTCCTTTACAGCCTGGGGAACTATGAGTCAATTAAACCTCTTTTCTTCTCAAATTACCCAGTCTCAGGTAGTTCTTTTTTTTTTTTTTTAAGAAGTTCCAGGATACATGTGCAGAACATGTGCAGGTTTGTTACATAGGTATATGTGTGCCATGGTGGCTTGCTGCACCTACTGACCTGTCCTCTAAGTTCCCTCCCCTCACTCTCCATCCTCCAACAGGCCCTGGTCTCTGTTTTCCTCTTCCCTGTGTCCATGTGTTCTCATTGTTCAACTCCAACTTATGAGTGAGAACATGTGGTGTTTGGTTGTCTGTTCCTGTGTTAGTTTGCTGAGGATGATGGCTTCCAGCTTCATCCATGTCCCTGAAAAGACATGATCTCATTCCTTTTTATGGCTGTGTAGTATTTCATGGTGTATATGTGCCACTTTTTTTTTTTATCCAATCTATCACTGATGGACATTTGAGCTGGTTCCATGACTTTGCTATTGTAAACAGTGCTTCAATAAAAATACGTGTGCATGTGTCTTTATAGTAGAATAATTTATAATCTACTGGGTACATACCCAGTGATGGGATTGCTGGGTCAAATGATATTTCTGGTTCTAGATCCTTGAGGAATTGCCATACTGTCTTCCACAATGGTTGAACTAATTTACACTCCCACCAACAGTGTAAAAGCGTTCCTGTTTCTCCACAGCCTTGACAGCATCTATTGTTTCTTGAATTTTTGATAACTGTCATTCTGACTGGCATGAGATGGTATCTCATTGTGGTTTTGATTTGCATTTCTCTAATGATTAGTGAGGTTGAGCTTCTTTAATAGGTTTGTTGGCCACACAAATGTCTTCTTTTGAGAAGTGTCTGTTCATATCTTTTGCCCACTTTTTGATGGGGTTGTTTGCTTTTTTCTTGTAAATTTGTTTAAATTCCCTGTAAATTCTGGATGCTATACCTTTGTCAGATGGGTAGATTGCAAAAATTTTCTCCCATTCTGTAGGTTGCCTCTTCACTCTGATGATAGTTTCTTTTGCTGTGCAGAAGCTCTTTAGTTTAATTAGATCCCATTCATCAATTTTGGCTTTTGTTGCAATTGCTTTTGGTGTTTTTGTCATGAAGTCTTTGCCCATACCTATGTTTTGAATGGTGTTGCCTAGGTTTTCTTCTAGGGTTTTTATGGTTTCAGGTGTTACGTTTAAGTCTTTAATCCATCTTGAGTTAATTTTTGTATAAGGTGGAAGGAAGGGTTCCAGTTTCTGTTTTCTGTTTGAAAGTAATATCTGCTCTATTTGCTCAGAAGTGCCTCTTTTTTGTATAAGGTGTAAGGAAGGGGTCCAGTTTTAGTTTTAAGCATATTGCTAGCCAGTTTTCACAGCACAATTTATTGAATAGGAGATCTTTTCCCCATTTCTAGTTTTTGTTGGGTTTGTCGAAGGTCAGATGGTTGTACATGTGTGATGTTATTTCTGAGGTCCCTGTTCAGTTCCATTGGTCTATATGTCTGTTTTCGTACCAGTACCATGCTGTCGTGGTTACTGTAGCCTTGTAGAATAGTTTCAAGTCAGGTAGCATGATGCCTCCAGTTTTGTTTTTTTTTTTTTTGCTTAGGATTGTCTTTGGTTATATGGGGTCTTCTTTGATTCCATATGAAATTTAAAGTAGTTTTTTCTAATTCTTTGAAGAATATCAGTTGTAGTTTGATGGGAATAGCATTGAATCTATAAATTACTTTGGACAGTATGACCATTTTCATGATATTGATTCTTCCTATCCATGATGATGGAATTTTTTCCATTAGTTTGTGTCCTTCTTATTTCCTGGAGCAGTGGTTTGTAGTTCTCCTTGAAGAGGTCCTTCACATCTCTTGTTAGCTGTATTCCTAGTATTTTATTCTCTTTGTAGTCATTGTGAATGGGAATTCATTCATGATTTGGCTCTCTGCTTGTCTGTTGTTGGTGTAAAGTAATGCTTGTGATTTTTGCACACTGATTTTGTATCCTGAAACTTTGCTGAAGTTGCTTATCAGTTTAAGGAGTTTTTGAGCTGAGATTATGGTTTTTTTTTTTTAATATACAATCATGTCATCTGCAAACAGAGGCAATTTGATTTCCTCTCTTCCTATTTGAATATCCTTTATTTCTTTCTCTTGCCTGATTTCCCTGGCCAGATCTTCTAATACTATGTTGAATAGGAGAGGTGAGAGTGGGCTTCCTTGTCTTGCACCAGTTTTCAAAGGGAATGCTTCCAGCTTTTGCCCATTCAATGTATTGGCTATGTGTTTGTCATAAATGGCTCTTATTATTTTGAGATAAGTACCATCAATATCTAGTTTACTGAGCGTTTTTAACATGAAACAATGTTGAATTTTATCAAAGACCTTTTCTGCATCTATTGAGATAATCATGTGGTTTTTGTCTTTGATTCTGTTTATGTGATGGATTATGTTTATTGATTTGTGTACATTGAACCAGCTTTTCATCAAGGAAAGAAGCCCACTTGTTCATGGTGGATAAGTTTTTTGAGGTGCTGCTGGATTCAGTTTGCCAGTGTTTTATTGAGGATTTTTGCATCAATGTTCATCAGGGATATTGGCCCGAAGTTTTCTTTTTTAGTTGTGTCACTTCCAGGCTTTGGTATCAGGATGATACTGGCTTCATAGAATTTGTTAGGGAGGAGTCTCTCCTTTTCAATTGTTTGGAATAGTTTCAGAAGGAATGGTACCAGCTCCTATTTTTACTTCTGATAGAATTCAACTGTGAATCCATTTAGTCCTGGGCTTTTTTTTTTGGTTGTTAGAGTATTAATTACTGCCTCAATTTCAGAACTTGTTATTGGTCTAGTCAGGGATTTGACTTCTTCCTGGTTTAGTCTTGGGAGGGTGTATGTGTCCAGGAATTTATCAGTTTCTTCTAGATTTCCTAGTTTATTTGCATGGAGGTGTTTATAGTCTTCTCTGATGGTAGTTTGTATTTCTGCGGTGTTGGTGGTGATATCCCCTTTATCATTTTTATTGTGTCTATTTGATTATTCTCTCTTTTCTTCTTTATTCGTCTATCTAGCGGTTTACATATTTTGTTAATTTAAAAAAAAACAACTCCTGAATTCATTGATTTTTTGGAGCGGGGTTTATGTCTCTATCTCCTTCATTTCTTCTCTGATCTTAGTTATTTTCTGTCTTCTGCTGGCTTTTGGATTAGTTTGCTCTTGCTTCTCTAGCTCTTTTACTTGTAATATTAGGGTGTTGATTTGAGATCTTTCTAGCTTTCTGATGTAGGTATTTAGTGATATAAATTTCCCTCTTAACACTGCTTTAGCTGTGTCCCAGAGATTCTGGTATGTTGTCTCTTCATTGTCACTGGTTTCAAAGAACTTATTGATTTCTGTCTTATTTTCATTATTTACCCAGGAGTCATTCAGGAACAGGTTGTTCAATTTCCATGTAATTGTGTGGTTGAGTGAGTTTCTTAATCCTGAGTTCTAATTTGATTGCACTGTAGTCTGAGAGACTGTTATGATTTCAGTTCTTTTGCATTTGCTGAGGAGTGTTTTACTTACAACTATGTGGTCGGTTTTATAATAAGTGCCATGTGGCACTTAGAAGAATGTATACTCTTTTGATTTGGGGTGTAGTGTTCTGTAGATGTCTATTAGGTCTACTTGAGCCAGAGCTGAGTTCTAGTCCTGAATATCCCTCTTAATATTCTGTCTTGTTGATATGTCTAATATTGACATTGGGGTGTTAAAGTCTCCCAATATTATTGTGTGGGAGTCTAAGAACTTGTTTTATGAATCTGGGTGGTCCTGTATTGGGTGCATATATATTTAGAATAGTTAGCTCTTCTTGTTGAATTGTTCCCTTTACCATTATGTAATGCCCTTCTTTGTCTTTTTTGATCTTTGTTGTTTTAAAGTCTGTTTTGTCAGAGACTAGAATTGCAACCCCTGTTTTTTTTTTTTTTTTTTTTTTTGCTTTCCATTTGCTTGGTAAATTTTCCTCCATCCCTTTATTTTGAGCCTATGTGTGACATGAGTTGGGTCTCCTGAATACAGCACACCAATGGGTCCTGAATCTTTATCCAATTTGCCAGTCTGTGTCTTTTAATTGGGGCATTTAGCCCACTTACATTTAAGGTCAGTATTTTTATGTGTGAATTTGATTCTGTCATCATGATGCTATCTGGTTATTTTGCACACTAGTTGATGCAGTTTCTTCATAGTGTCATTGGTCTTCATATTTTTGTGTGTTTTTGCAGTGGTTGGTACCAGTTTTTCCCTTCCAGATTAAGTGCTTCTTTGAGGAGCTCTTACAAGGCAGGCCTGGTGGTAACAAAATTCCACAGTATTTGCTTGTCTGGAGAGGATTTTATTTATCCTTCACTTATGAAGCTTAGTTTGTCTAGATATGAAATTTTGAGTTGAAAATTCTTTTATCTAAGAATGTTGAATATTGGTCCCCATTGTCCTCTGGCTGTAGAGTTTCTGCTGAAAGGTCTTCTGTTAGTCTGATGGGCTTCCCTTTGTAGGTAAAGCATAGTGACCTGGCCTTTATCTCTGACTGCTCTTAATATTTTTTCCTTCATTTCAACCTTGGAGAATCTGATGATTATGTGTCTTGAAGTTGATCTTCTCATGAAGTATCTTAGTGGTGTTCTCTGTATTTCCCAAATTTGAATTTTGGCCTCTCTTGCTAGGTTTAGGAAGTTCTCTTGGATAATATCCAGAAGTGTGTTTTCCAGCTTGTTTCTGTTCTCCCCATCTCTTTCAGGTACTCCAGTCAATTGTAGATTTGGTTTCTTTATAAAGTCCCATATTTCTTGGAGGCTTTTTTCATTCCTTTTCATTCTCTTTTCTCTGGTCTTGTCTGCATGCCTTATTTCAGCAAGATGGTGTTCAAACTCTGATATCCTTTCTTCTGCTCGGTTGATTCGGCTGTTGATACTTGCATATGCTTAACGAAGTTCTTGTGCCATGTTTTTCAGCTCCATCAGGTCGTTTATGTTCCTCTCTTAACTGATTATTCTGGTTAGCAATTCCTCTTTTTATCAAGGTTCTTAGCTGCTTTGCATTGGGTTAGAACGTGCTCCTTTATCTCAGTGTAGTTTTTTATTACCCATCTTCTGAAGCCTACTTCTGTCAATTTGTCCATCTCATCCTCTGTCCAGTTCTGTGCCCTTGCTGGAGAGACATTGCAATCATTTGGAGGAGAAGAGGCACTCTGGCCTTTTGGGTTTTCAGTGTTTTTTTGTTGATTCTTTTGCATCTTCATGAGTTTGTCTAGTTTTGATCTTTGAGGCTGCTGATCTTTGGACGGGGTTTTTATGGGTTTTTTGTTGTTGTTGTTGTTGTTGATGCTGCTGTTGTTGCTTTCTGTTTGTTTCTTTTTCTTTCAATGGTCAGGTCCCTCTTCTGTAGGGCTGCTGTTGTTTGCTGGGGGTTCACTTCAGGCCCTATTGGTCTGGTTCACTTCCACACCTAGAGGTGTCACTCAAGAGGCTGGAGAACAGCAAAGATGCATGTCTGCTCCTTCTTCTGGCATCTCTGACCTCGAAGGGCACTGACCTGATGCCAATAGGATCGCTCCTGTATAGGGTGTCTGACATCCCTTTTTTTAGAATGTCACCAGTTGGGTTGCATGGGGAACAAGACCCATTTAATGAAGCACTTTGACTACCCCTTGGTGGAAGGGGTGTGCTTTGCTGGGGGGAAACCCATTCATCTGGGCTGCCTGGTTCCTTCAGAACTACCAGGAGGAAAGGCTGAGTCTGCTGGTCCACAGAGACTGCAGCCACCCCTCCCGCTAGGGGCTCAGGCCCAGGGAGATCTGGGTTCTGTCCCTGAGTCTTTGGCTGGAGTTATTGGAGTTCCTGCAGGGAACCCCCACCCAATGAGGAAGGATGACTCAGGGTCAGGCCTGAAGAAACCTCTGGCCACAGTCTGCCACAGCTGATGTGTTGGGCTGTGGGGGATACATCTTGGGACCAAGCTATCCAGCCTCCCTGGCTCCAGCAGGAGAAAAGCACAGCCAGGAGCTATAGAGATGGAGGCTGTCCTTCCCCAGCCCAGGAAGGTTAGCGTGTTAGGCTGTTGTGAGTCCCAGTGCTGGCTGCTGCCCCTCCCCCAAGGAGCTCAAAGGGCTTAGACAGCAGGTAGCCACAGCTGTGGTGCTGGTCACTCCTCTGCACCCCCCAACCCCCACCCCACCGCCGAGCTCCAAGCTCCGTAGGCTTAAGCAGATTCCAGCTGAGAGGCTGATGAGAATCTGCGAGGGTCTGGGGTGGGGATGCTAGGCCCTAGTGGTATGGGTTCCCAAGTGGGATCTTCTGATCCATGAGTTGGGCAGTTCCATGGAGAAAAACACTGTTTCCCCAGCCAGGTAGCAGCTCACTCACTGCCTCCCTTGGCTGGGGGGGTGGGCACTCCCTGGCCCTGGGAGGCTCTTAAGTGGGCCACCACACAACACTGCTCTTCCTTCCTCTCCGTGGATCACTCCAGCCACCTAGTCAGTTCTGATGAGAGAACCTGGATACCCTGGTTGCCAGTGAAGCACTCACACACTTATTATAGTTCTTTTTGATGGAACCTCCGATCAGGGCTGTTTCTAGTCACCCACCCATCCTGGCCCCGCGCCCTCAGGTAGTACTTTATATCAGTGTGAAAACAGACTAATACAGAATAATTTTTCTTTAGGGGCTTTGGAGGAACGTGGTCTGCCAACACATTGGTTTTGGACTTCTCTCCTCCAGAATGTGAGAGAATAGTTTTTTGTTGTCACATGCCACCCTGTTGGTAGTACTTTTGTTATGGCAGCCCTAGGAAACTAATACAGAGTCCCTGTAATAGGCACAAGCTCACGTGTCCTGAAGGCTACAGGACTTTTAATTCCACCATTTCAGCCAAGGATCCCAAATAAACATTTCCCATGAGGAAGCCTCCCACGACCACAATTTCCTTCCCTGTGTCCTCTTACTCTCTTCCTTAGGGTCCACGTTTCTTTGTATCAGGGTTGACATTTTAATACACATTAAGGATTCATCAGGAAGTAAGAGATTCCATCCAGGACCACAAGGCCCACCCATCTTTCTTCCCAGAGTCTTCCACTTCTCCTCACCTGGTCAGGTGAGTCCTGAGATGCCGAGGGCTGGATGCCAGACACCCCAGCTGCCCAGGTACTCCTGCCCCGTCGTGACACCCACATTTTCAATTCACGGTGGGGTGAATTTTCAAAGGGAACCACTTTCTTTCATCTTTATCTATATTTCCCAAATAACATGTATGTTACTGAGTTCGTGGACATCGTCAAAGAGAGCCAGATTCTCTTTAAATATCTGCTGGGTGGCCTTCTTCCATAGAATTCAAGAAAAAAAAAAATGACTGTCTGGCTATCGTCCTCTGTAAATCTTGTTCTAGCAAGTTCTGCATCCACTTAACTTTATGAATTTGGATTCTGTGGTTTGGATTCCATCCCCACTCCTCCACCATCCTTTTCCCAATTTAAACCATTCTAATCTAGAATTTCAGGCAAAGTTGGGGGCTGGGGAAGCTAAATCGATTGTTTTATTTTTGTCTCTTGCTGCCCCCTGCTGGTCAAATTATTGCTTTCTTTTTCTTTTTTCTTTTTCCGGTTTAACTCAGGAGATCAATGGACAAGTTCCTAGGGATGGGTGGGTGAGGGAGAAGCAAGTGTCCTAGATGACGAGACAATGTCAGACAGGTTTCACTACTTGAGGTTCTCGGGTTTTTTTTTTTAATGAAGAAATGGCAATTGTGATATTTAAAACATGTTTAGCTTATTGGTCTTTTTTTATTTTTTTAATTTTTAACATTTTTTAAGAGACAGGGTCTTGCCCTGTTGCCCAGGCTGGAATGCAGTTGTGTGATCATAGCTCACTGCAGCCTCCACCTACTGGGCTCAAGCCATCCTCCCAACTCAGCCTCCTGAGTACCTGGGACCACAGGCATGCAACACCACGCCCAGCTTAATTGGTCTTTTTAAACACACACAAATACAATATACTATAATGGTGCTTCCCCAGATCATTTGATTTCTGAAATTCTCAATTCAACATGCACTGCTGGTGGTATGGCCTAGTGATGGGTCACAATCTTCCTCCAATCTCCTTAGCACGTCGGGGTCTGCGACTGCATCCAGCACTGCACTTAGCACTGCATTTGGGGTGACAGCGAGGCACTTTGCAACCCTCTGATGGGTTTCCTACCATAGAGCTAGGGTGTGGCCTGGACTGGTCCTCAGAGAGCCTCCAGGGATGAGGTGGGGGAGGGAAGATAGAAGGGGTGGGAGGTGGGGAGGGCCAAGTCTCTGGGGATCAGTCTTCACAATCGCACCCAATTCAAGGTGAAAGCCTGTGTGCCCTTTTCCCCTGGAAGCCATCTGTGTTAAAAAAACATCTTTTGGGGGTAGTCAGGCCTGTGAAGTGCCTCTGTTCAGAGCTTCTCCGGGGTGGTGCGTTTTCCAGGGCGGAAGGCCATCAAAAGCCAACCCCTGAACCCAAGAACTTGGCTGCAAGAGCAGAAGGAAGACCACTGAGACCACCTCCACGGAGCAGGCTGCCCAACACGAGAAAGTCAGGTCCTGCTGCTGCTTCCTGGGCTACTGCAGCTACTGGAACAAGGATTTCTGCTCAGGGATTCAGACCAAGGACCTCACCCTGGAGAGTCAGGGCCTTTTGGGAAAATGCAGTTTCCTACCAGCAAGAGCGAGTTCATCATGCTGTGTATCCCAGGAACCATGCAGCTTCGAGATCTGTTCCTCCCTCCTCCCTTCCCTGTCACATTCTCAGTAGGCATTCCAACGTAATTCAGTTAGCAACAGTATTTGCTTTTCACTGTGAGTCAATTCCAATGAACTTTACCATCTACACAAGTTGATCTAAGATGTAGGACAGTAAATCAGAATCATATTTAAGTTGAAGGAACTGAAATGACAATGTGTGTTGCACTTCCCACCTGTTCATGGATTAAAATTCAAGCCCACATACTCACCTGCTCAGATATCTCTTGTATTCCACCAGCTACCCATCTTGTCAATATCTCCAATGCTGTGCCTTCCTCCAGATCCGCTTCTATCTCAGGGAGAAGCATCACAGTCCACCCTGATTAAGAGTAACTGAGGCCAGGCATGTTGCCTCACTCCTGGAAGCCTAGCATTTTGGGAGGCTGAGGCGGGCGGATCACTTGAGCTCGGGAGTTTGAGACCAGCCTGGTCAACATAGCGAAACTCCATCTCTACTAAAAATACAAAAAAATTAGTCGGGCATGGTTGTGCATGCCTGTAGTCCCAGCTACTCGGGAGGCTGAGGCAGGAGAATCGCTTGAACCCGGGATGTGGAGGTTGCAGTGAGCCAGGATTGCGCCACTGCACTCCAGCCTTGGTGACAGAGCAAGACTGTGTCTCAAAACAAACAAACAAAACAACAAAACAAACAAACATACAGAAAGTAATTGAGAGTAGAGCTCTAGAAACTTTTATTGCAAACATCTACACACAGAATCAATGAACGTGTCTCCCAGAATAAAGAAAGTCCAATTCATGTGTTGTCAGACTTGAGTGGTGGGTCCCCTGTTGTGTGAGGGTGCACTAATCACACCCATTAGGATCACATATGGGTCTGGGATGAGCTAGGGAAATCTAATCCTTCCCTATACTGTAGATAGCCTGAGAAGCACAGGAGGGAGGACCTCCACCTCTTACCTGAACAATTTCCATAGCCTCTGTGTTTGTGGCAACTTGCTTGTTTTCCTTCCACCCTTAGAATGTGAGTTCCAGGAGAGCATGCTTCAAGCTGCCTAGTTTACCACAGAGTGCAACGCTAGAACAGTGATGGGCATATAGTAATTCTCAACACTTATTTGTTCATGGTCTCTCTGCCTCTGATCAGCAACTACCAAACCCAACACATTTTCCAGGCTGCAGCCAGAACAATCTTTCTAAAACTCAAATCTGATCAAGACCCTTCCTTATTTAAAATTATTTAATGACTCCTCAGTTGCCATGGTAACGTCAAAACCCTTGGTCTGCATTTTAGCCACACTGAACACTTAAGTCTTACTAAAGGGCCATACTTGCAGGCCTCCAGGCATCCATGCTGGCTGTTCCCTCTGCCTGGAATTCCCTTCTGCCCCCTCTTGATCAGTGGTAACTCCTTCAGGTCTCAGCTCAGCTGTCACTCCCATTGAGACATCCCCAGGATGACACTAATTGCAATATGCTGCAATTATTTTTCTGTATTTCCATTTGAAGTTGAGCCTGCACCTACACCATCATATCCACCCCCAAACATGGCAATGGACATGATGGTGTCTTTATAGCAGAGGCAAGAAGGACTCCAGTGGTTCTAATTATAGGGGTCACCCCTCACTGCTCGGCACGTTAAGAGTGGTAACTCCACAGCCAGGAAAACTCAGGTTCAAATCTCCACATTCACTTTGTTTATTTAGTCATCCGGTGCTCGGTTTCCATCTGCAACATGGGGCTCATGATTATATATGGATAAAACTAGGTGGAGTCCTTTGGGTGGCTGGCAAATTGTAAGTGCCTAGTTAATGAATGTTAGTTGTGATTATTAACCATCACTTCTGAGACCCCTGCATTTTGCTTTCTCTACTTATAAGCTCTTGCAACCTCCTCTCTCTCTTTAGGCTTCCACTAGTGTGTTGGCTCTTACTCATCATGTTACTTTAAAAAATGAGCATATCACAAAGAAAAGAGACATAACATTCTTAAAGCAATTACTCTCTTCTACGATTTCCTGAAGCCCAGGTGCTCTACTTTATTTTGGAGCCTGGAGAGGAGACAGTTGTGCTTAAAATTTATCAGACCTCTCCTCTCTTTTGGGCTTTCTTGAAGCCTCCCTTTATCAGGACTGGATAGAAAAATCAGTTTGATGAGGTCATCCTTCTCTGTGCTTACAAGTCTCAAGAGGGCGACTGTATTTAGAAGAACTCCAGGTGGCCACTGCCATGATGATGAGAATAGCAATAATAAAGTTAGCAACCATAAAACCATTTATTGATAGCACTTGTTACTACAGGATCAAAATGATTATTCTTATTCTGCTGCTGGTAGGTGGCAGAAGCTGGCTTTGAAGACAGGTCTGTCTAATCTTCTCTTACACAAAAAAGGTCACAGGATAATCCTTCCTCACCTGGGACTGTATGATTTCTGTGCCAAGCAATACAGTATTGCATATTAGGTCTCTCCTGGTCAACCACCAATTTCTTCCTGTCCCTGAGATCCACAAGTGCTGCTAGGGACAGCCAATACTCACTTCATGGAATTGTGTGTGTGAGAGAGAGAGTATGTGCATGTGTGTGGGAATGTGCATGCAGGCACAAGTGTGTGTTTTTGTGTTTCATTGCTATAATTCAAGTCAAGTGTGTGTTTATGTGTTTCATTGCTGTAATTGAAGTCTCTGGTTAAGGCTAATCATCCCATCTTTTTTTTTTCAGTTCAACTTTTCAAAATGAAGTCACACAGTCTGGTTGAATAAACATCATGAAATAGATATTTTAGACTTTTCTAAAAAGTGGATTCACTCTGATCTTGAGTTGGGGGGTGGGGGCACGGATAAAGTTGGTTTGCAGTCTGTATCCACCCTGGAACACATGAAAAATTCTCTCTACGTAGAAATTTGCATCATGACATATTAATTGTAAGAATGAAAGTGTTCTTAAGCAATGGCCAGAAAGAGTACATTCTATAACTGCCTAAATTTCAGCCTGGGAGTGATTTAGTCCAGTGGTTCTCAGACTTGAGCATGCAGCAGAGTCACGTGGAGAGTGATTATGAAAACCCAGATTGCTGCTTGTGGGGTAGTGAACTCTCCCTGGAGTTTCTGATTCAGTAGGTCTGGGGTGGGGCCTGAGATTTGAATTTCTGTTTTTTCGTTTTGTTTGTTTGTTTGTTTGTTTGAGATGGAGTTTCCTCTTGTTGCCCAAGCTGGAGTCCAATGGCTTGATCTCAGCTCACTGAAACCTCTGCCTCCCAGGTTCAAGTGATTCTTTCACCTCAGCCTCCTGAGTAGCTGAAATACAGGCACACGCCACCACGCCTGCCTAATTTTTGTATTTTTAGTAGAGATGGGGTTTCACCACGCTGGCCAGGCTGGTCTTGAACTCCTGAGCTCAAGTGATCCACCCACCTCAGCCTCCCAAAGTACTAGGATTATAACCTTGAGCCACCATGCCGGGCCTAAGATTTGCATTTCTGACAAGCTCCCTGGAAGTGCTGGTCTGGGGAGCACAGTTTGAATACCACTGGTTAGACCACTGGTTCTGAGACTTGGCCGCATATCGGGATCACCTGGGGAGCTTAAAAGTTAATGATGCCTGGAGTCCACCCCAGTGACTCTGGTTTTATTTGTATGGAGTACGACCTGGGCATTAGTGTTTTTTAAAAGCTCCCCAGTTGATTGTCATATAGCAGACTTTGAAAGCCACTGATACGGGGGAGGGGGTAAACCTATCATGTTAAGAATAATGAGGGCTTTGGAGACCCAGAGCGCAGGGAGTGGTAGAAGGGCCACTTCACGTGATGGGTTTCCTGGATGGGGATAAGCAGATGGGCAGAGCAGTCCTGTGCTCAGTCTCCACGATGTGAGACTAGCTAGCAACAACGTTGCCCAGCCATGGTTCTCAGGCTCCTGGAAGGCTAAAAATGTTCCTTTACAGTAGGTATTTGTAATTTTTAGGGTTCTTAGTTATACATAAGAAACTTGCCACTAACTAAGCAGGAAATGATTTTGGTAAAGAATATTGGGAGACTTGAGGCTAGGCTTCCAGGAGGGATGAACAAACCAATGCTAGAATGCTTTGAGAAGGACAATGCCACTGCTTCCCTGCCTAACACTGGAAAAACCACTGCGGCCACTGTCCTACCAATACCGCGGCCCCACCAGGAACTTGACATTGTGACTCTCTGGCACTTCTGGAAGCCAGATACCTCTAGTGCTGCCCTCACTAGTAAAATAGGAGCTCCAGGGAGCCTCCTTCTAACTGGAAGTGAAACTGTCCCCACAGGGTTAACAAGAATTACATACTGAGCTCTGGGCAGATGTACAGTTATAATTAAGCATTCATCAGGCCGCACTCTGGCCCACCTTCTTATAATAGAAAGCCACGTAACTGTAGACACCGATCATTTGCATCCCTTGTTCCTATAGATAGGATCACACATTGGAATCACAAGGCTTTTTCTTTCAACATTGCTTAAGATGTTTTTCAGATGCTGAATTCCAGTGAAACAGCTGTTGTCACACAATTTGAAGACCCCCATAGAGGAACTAAATCAGCATGAGAATGCAGTTTCTTCATCTCCCCATCCCATGACTTCACCCTGCATTCTCAGACCAATCAACGATCCCTACACCTTGACCTACTCCAAACCCCTTAAAGTCCCTATCCCCAAACTCCCCAGGGAGGCGGATTTGAGGTTTCTTCCCATCCCCTCATTTGGCACCCTTACTATTAAAACGTTCTCTGCTGCAGCCCCAGGTGTCGGTGTATTGACTTACTGCGCATTGGGCTATGGACCTGTTAGAGTCACATAAGTCTCAGCTGAGTGGCTCTGAGTAGAGAAGTCCCTGTCACATGCTTTTCCCTGGCTGGGAAACCCAGGGATACTGGTTCTTACTGAATCTGGCCATGTATGGCTAGGAATTCCTCCAAATATATTATAGCAAAGGTCTTCTGCAGCCAGGGAAGGTGACAAGGTGTAATCATCATTATTATTGTTCCACAGACCATTGGCTCCTGTTTTCTTCTCTTCTGAGCTGCCACGGCCTCTATCAGTGTTCTCTATCCCACAAGCAGCAGGGAAACCAGTCTTCCCAGCTATTTCCATTCTCTGTTTCATGGATGGTTTTCATTGTCAATCACTGTTCTTTCGAAAAGTCAATATGCATAGAGACAGCATGAAAGAACTACTGTACCTGTCTTATGTGAAAATGCTTCCTCTTTGGCCAGATCAAAGGAGATGAATAGACTCAACATTCCAGTATGTTGTTTAGACACTGATTCTCATGCTAGGAATGCCAAGGGTGAAGCCATTTGTAGTGTTGCTGCCTGGGGCTGTTCTGAACTTCTGATATAAAACAGAAAAGAGGATTTGACAACCCAAATGGAGTTAGAGCACATCTCACTGTTTGAGCTGTGGCCACATGGTGGCCTGGCCTTTCTTGTTAGAAATGAGAGCCGATGGCAGGTCTTCAAGGTGGAAATTTCATTTGCATCTCCAGAAGCCACATGTATGTGGCTCTGGACCTGCCACACTCTATGAAGGCATGGTGTGTCTTTCATTGTCATCTTCTCCAGGTCTGGTGATAGCAGTATTTTTATTAACCTCAATTTGCAGATAAGGAAGCCCAAAGTAGGGAGGATAAGAAACATGCCCAAGCTCAGATCAAAGTGTTTTAAACCCAAGCCGACTCCAGAGCCATCACTATTTCACAATAAAAATGATTTAATATATTTATTCTGATTGTATCAATTGTTTATTGCTCTTGTAAACATTCAAACAACATAGGAAAATGCAAGGGGAAATAGTCAATTCATCAGAAATCTCATCAGTCTGAGATAACAAACATTCATATTTTGGTAACTATTCTTTTTTTCATCGGTTTATGTATGCATGCACGTGCACACACAATGTTGCATAAATAGAATTCTTACATGAATGATGGCTCCTGAAGCTCTTGTTTGCTGGTCAGTGTAGCTCAAACAATCCTCTGTTTCCTTGTTTAAGTGGGTGAAGACGAAAATTTGCTCTAAGCAAATAGAGAGTCCTTTGTGGCCTGCCAGCCTCTTTACTGTAAATGGACTGGGCTGTCGCACTGTGGAGACAGGAGCGAGTGTGTCAAGTTTAAGAGCAGAGGTACTAGAGTCAGACTGCGGATACCAAGAGCTTGGCACTCTTACTGAATAGCTGTGCAGCCTTAACAGGAGTTACTCAACCTCTCTCTATCTCAGTTTCCTCAGATATGAAGTAGGGGTGATACCTACATCATAGGGTTGTTGTGAGGATTAAATAAGAAGATACAGTAGTCCCCCTTATCTGTAGTTTTGCTCTCCAAGATTTCAGTTACCCACTGGTACAGTTCAACAAAATATTTTGAGAGAGAGACCCCATTCACATAACTTTTATTATAGTATATTATTATAATTGTTCTATTTTTAGTTTTTGTTGTTAATCTCCTACTGTGCCTAATTTATAACTTAATCATAGGTATGTATGTATAGGAAAAAGCATAGTATATATAGGGTTTGCTAGCATTCACAGTTTCAGGTGTCCACTGTGGGTCTGGAATGTATCCCGTGTGGATAAGGAGGGACTACTGTATATTAAAACTTAGAATATTTTTCCAGCCAAAGTAAAGGCTTCATGTTAACTGATATTATCAAAATACCCATAGTGTATGTAAATCCAGTAGGTACTCAGGTGAATTATTCATTACCATGGAAGTACACATACTTTATATTAAAAAAATGTTTTTTTCCATAGTGCTAGCAACGGTACTGCTTGTTCACTCCAAAGTATAAGATCTGTGGGCTGCAAGGGGTTTTTGTAAATTGCTGTATTTTTTTCAGGGCATGAAAAACAAGAGGATGTAATGTTGGAGAGATATGACAAGGCCATGAAGTGGATGGTTTATTAATTCATTTGTTCATTTATTTCTTCATTCATTTATCCACTGATTGATAGTGCCAGGCACATAGTAAATATTTGTTGATTAAAAGGATAAATAAAAATAACTGAATTAAACATTTTGTTTAAACAAGATTATGCCCTCAACGAGCTTACAATCCAATGACTCACTATGTTTATTTATTGGAAACACACGTGCACACGCATGCACGTGCACACATACACACACCCCCTTTAAGAGAGTAATTTTCTGACAGCAAAATAGAGTCTTCTGGTTTAATTGCTCTTTAATTTAAGCCGCAAGGTACATATGGATGAAAATTGCCCAGAGACATCTAAATTAACTACACTTGTTTATTTTGTTAGGTTTACAAAGAGTAACAGAAAATGAATTTCAAAATTGAGTCCAAATGTTGACCACCCAATTAGATGGAGTGTAAGCTTTTCTTCAGAGTTATAAATCACACAGGTCCCATGGGGGAAAGACGCTGCCCTTATGAAAGTGCATTGAGGCAGGGCTGTCCCCACAGGAAGGAGGAAGAGCCGTCACAACTAGGCAGAGATAATTCTATTTTGCACGTGTGCCTTTGGAAAACCAGTTGAGTGCTCCCTTATGACAAAGAAGAAAATGCTTGATGGTGTAGTGAATGCTTCATTCTTGGCCAAACCCAATCCCTTTCTGGCATGTTTATCTTGGTGGAGCAAGGATGAGGTTCGCCAAGGTATGTGCACAGGTTCCTAGTGGATAATAAAACAGATGCTGAGGGTAAATGTCCTCCAGCATTCAAGTAATTCACTTGGATATGCAAACTGTTTTAAGTACACAAAGAGCATTTTAATGAATTTTTCCTGCTCCTAATCCCACAGTGTCATTATTTGCCTTATATTAATTACTTACTACAGCAGATTCAGCAATAATTTTTCTCCTGTTGTTAGAAACATCATTGAATTTTATTGCTAGCCTTGTGTGTTTGTTAATAACTACCTTGGGGAAAAACAGCAACACTGGACTAAGGTGTTTTCTTCCAGATTTTATGACTTACAGTCACAAAGCTTTATTTCAATTGTAAGAAATGTTTCTCCATTTTATTAAACTTGGGATTCCTTCAAGAAAATGTCACTGACCAGAATAAAATCCATTGTTGGTGCTAGGGCCGCTACTATTGTATGGGAAAAGATCAACATAGCAATGTCAGCTATTAAAGAAGGTAAAACCCATTCCATTTACTTTTCCATTATTTGCTAAGTGAATTCAGTTGTAACCGAAAGAGGTGATGGAAAAACAGTATGTTATTTCTCTCACTTTTGCAATGCTTGGCACTGGGGATTCATGTAGGCTTTAATAAGACCTTGAGGAAGGCGCTCAATGACTGTCTGAGCTGCAAGCCCTGTCACACTGGCTGCTGCACATTCTACGTCTTGCCTTGTTCCATCTGGCTGTGGACCCAATCTAACGCCTTGTAAAATAGATCTTTCCAGGAACACATGTTTCTTCTTTATGTTAAATATACAAGAAAGAGAATCAATTAAAGGAAGAAATTTTACTAAAACTGATTGTCTTTGAAGATGCTACATTTCAGAGAGGTTGTGTTCACCGATTAAGTAAAATTAAACAGTTGTCTTTGGGAGAGTCTATAAGGTTCTAAGGACACCATTAAGAGACTCTTTTTTGATATATGAAATACTTAATGGGTATGATTCTCATTTCACAAACTCCAGCATAAAAGAAAGAAAACGTTGTGCATTTTCTGTGATTCAACTTCATTTCAGATTCTGAACTCTCATTCTGTTGGACTTAGGTCAGGAAGGGTGGGATCTGGTTACTGAGGAAGGTTTTTGTGGGGAATGTTTTCCTACTCTTTTTTTCCAGCTTCATTGAAGTAGACTTGACACACAAAAATTGTATATATTTAAAGTGTACAAAGTGATGATATAAATTGTGAAATGATTACCACAACTAAGCTAATTAACATATCCATCACTTTCCAAAGTTATGATTTTGTGTGTGTGGGGGTGGGGGGGAGAAGACTCAAGATCAACTTTTTAAAGGAATTTTCAAGTATACAATACATTGTTATTAACTATAATCACCATGCTGTACATTACAGCTCCAAAACCCATTCTTCCCACATAACTGAACCTTTGCACTCTCTGGCCACCATCTCCCATTTTTCACCCCTCTCCCTATTCCTTGGCAACTGCCATTCTACTCTCTGCTTATATGAGTTCAACTTCTTTAGATTCCAGATATAAGTGAGGTCATATAGTATTTGTCTTTCTGTGCCTGGCTTATTTCACTTAGCATATAACGTCCTCTAGATTCAACCATGTTGTCGCAAATGGCAAGATTTCCTTCTTTTTTAAGGCTGAATGATAGTCCATTGTGTGTGTGTGTGTGTGTGTGTGTGTGTGTATCACATTTTCTTTACCCATTCACCCATCAATGGACACTTAGATTGTTTCCATATTTTGGTTATTGTAGTAATGTTGCAATTGAACATGGGGTACAGATATCTTTTCAAGATACTGATTGTATATTCTAGTTTTAATAGCCCATATCTGAAGCATGGATTTTGATATTAAGTGTTGCAATTTAAGGACAACCATTGAAAAATCTCGAGGTAATTTAGGTACAAATATGATGCTATTTCAATTGATGAAAGTTTTGAAATTATAGACCTTTCTTCATTTCAGACAAAAATCTAAAAATAGGTATCTTGAGCTCAATAAAATTGCTTTAAAATCCTTTCTTCTATTCCTATCATCATGCCTCTGTGAGATTGGTTTTTTATTTATTTGTTATTTTTTTGAGACGGAGTCTTGCTCTGTCACACATGCTGGAGCACAGTGGCACGATCTCAGCTCACTGCAACCTCTGCCTCTCAGGTTCAAGCGACTCTCCTGCCTCAGCCTCCTGAGTAGCTGGGATTACAGGTGCCCATCATCCTGCCTGGCTACTTTTTGTATTTTTAGCAGAGACAGCGTTTTGCCATTTTGGCCAAGCTGGTCTTGAACTCCTGACCTCAGGTGATCTGCCCACCTCAGCCTCGCAAAGTGTTGGGATTATAGGCGTGAGCCACCATGCCTACGCTCGGCCTTTGTGCTGTGAAGTCAAATTTATATATATATATATCTTTATCTTTTTTTTTTTTTTTTTTTTTTTTGTTTGTGAGACGGAGTCTCGCTCTGTCGCCCAGACTGGAGTGTAGTGGTGCAATCTTGGCTCACTGCAAGCTCCACCTCCCAGGTTCACGCCATTCTCCTGCCTCAGCCTCCTGAGTAGCTGGGACTACAGGCACCTGCCACCACGCCCGGCTAATTTTTTGTATCTTTAGTACAGACAGGGTTTCACCATGTAAGCCAGGATGGTATCGATCTCCTGACCTCGTGATCCACCCGCCTCGGCCTCCCAAAGTGCTGGGATTACAGGCGTGAGCCACTGTGCCCAGCCTATTTTCTTTTATTCCTATCAACATACCTCTGTGAGATTAGTTTCTCTAATACGAGTGCCATGAAGTCAAAATATATAAACTATTTAGATATATATTACCCTCTGTGAGGATTTTTTAATCAATCTTACATAGATGACATAAATTATTCTGCAAGAAGCAAATCCATTTGGTCATAAAAACTGGCGTACATGGGGTGTAAGTGCACATATAGGATGCTTAATGTGGGTTATTTCAATCATGAATTGTTTCATTATGATTGTTGAAACAGAAAGTTACAAGAGTAATTGCAGTTCTGTTTTAATCACCTATACTCACTCTCGATGAACAGCATTCACAGTTTTTGTGAGTTTCTTTCTGTTTCCCTGGGTGATAACCCAAGTCTCTTGGCTGCTGCTTCCTCGTCACCTCTCTTATATCTTCTCTACTGCCTTTCAATGTCTGTGCCTTAAGAAAGTATATAGTTTTAGTTGGGAATTAGATGATCTGGGCCCCAGTTCATGAAGCAGTTGTGTACCTTGGCTAAATCACCTTTCTGGCTTTCAATTTCTCAAATCCAAAATAGGACAGTAGGAGAAAATATTTTCTGGCACTTTTTGATGGAAATAAACTTTTTGGAAGATTAATATAATGACAGCGCGCAAAATGGTTTGAGAGGAGAAAGAGCCTACAGAGACACTGAAAACTCATCTGGTTACAAGGTTTATGCCAAATATCTATAATTTAATATACAACTCCAATAGCTTTCTCATTATTACTATTTTTAGAAGCAATTATGCTTTGATTTAATTTAATCTTCAGGTATTGGGTCTTCCTTCCTATGCAGTGGTTTCATATATAAAGTGCTTTCTTCTTTAGTGAGCTTATATGCCTGCTATCAAGATTAATAGTTCATCTTTTCAACTTTTTGTCTGTTTTAACTTTTACCTACTTTCTGGGCTCCACCTTGATGCCAAATTTCCAAACATCTACTTCTGTTTGTCTACAACACAAAGCAAGTCTTTGCTATGCTACTGGAGCAAAGCATAGATCAAGAGAGGCAGCCAACTAAATGCTAGACTACACAGACTTACTTTTGCCCCAAAGTCAGGCAAACCAAAGTCCTTGAGGATCTCAAAGAATTTGAAACCATATATAAAATAAATAAATGCAAATGGCACATTTCCCAGTTATATAGGGTCTCCATGGACTTCTTTAGATCCAAATTTTTCCCTTTTTCTTTTCTCCATTGATGTCAGGGGAAATAGGGCCAGAGTTTGATCTTTTGCTGAAAGGTTATATACAAGGAGGGAAGAATAAAAGAATAATAGGGAGTTGGGGCCTATGGGGAAATAAAAGTAAAAGTAAACATCCCCCTGGAAAATAAACCTTGGGTATTGCAAACCCTATGATGCTACCTTTTCATGAATGAGCTGTTCCAAGTTGTGGTGTCATACTTGAGCAAACCTCTTTGAAGATAATTGGCCAATATTAAATGAGCCATCTTGGGTTGTAAAAATTATTTTCATGTTTTAATCAGTGATGCATCTATTTATCTACTCTTCCTCATAGTTTTAAGATCTTAAAATGTAAATTTTAATATAGACCCCCAAAGGCTTATAATACAATGCTATCTCTCTCTCTCTTTCTCTCTCTCTCTCTCAAGTTTATGATTGTTTCAGTTTATCTATTGCATAACAAACCACACCAACTTAGTGGCATAAGAGGTAGCCATTTTGTTAGATTTATAGGTTCGATGATAGGGAATTTAGGCAAGACACAATAGGGGATGTTTTGCTCTATGACATCTGAGGTCTCTGCTCTGAAGACTCAGACAGCCTGAAGTGACATGAAAGTTTGGGTGTTGGTACCTATGGAAGCTTCCACACACAAATGCCTTGTATCTCTAAGTTGAAGGCTAGCTCAGCTGACTGTTGACCAGAGCATCCACATGTTGTCTTTCCATGTTTTGGGTTTCCTCCCTTCAGGGCCTCTCAGGGCCAATGGATTTCTCACATGGCGTGGCATGGCTATAAGAGTAGGTATTCTAGTAAACAATCTTAGAGATTAAAAAGCTGCATGACCTTCTGTAACTTACCCTTGAAAATTATATAGCATTACTTCCACCACACTTTATAGGTCAAAGCAGACATAATCTTACACAGATTAAAGAGTAAATATAGACCCTCACCCACCTCTTGATGAGAAGAGCATTGAAGAATTTTTGCCTGTATTTTAAAACCAATCGATCTTGACTTTTATTTTGCATGCATGTCTCAAGATTTTGAAACTCCTGAGAGGCATGAATCAATGTATTCTCAGGAAATAGGAGGTAGGTTGGTAATTTAACATACAGGGTAGGCCCCTGCCTTTCAGGCCCAGGGTGTGTGTCTCTGACTGTCCTCTGAAGAGAGGAACATGAAGGGAATAAACCTTTAAAGTACCACCTCACCTGAATACAAGAATAGAATATCTACTGAACTCTGGAATGAATATCTGCAAGTGGATGGATTTAGGTAATTTCTTCAAAGTTATACAGAACTAGAAGTGGAAGACAAGGAATCAGGCATGGGATCCTGATCTCCTCATTCTCCTGAATGCACAGAGGACAAAATTCATCCCTCTGAGGGCAAGGCCTGGGCGACAGGAGGTGTTTCCCTCTTCCAGTCCAGACAGGTTGCATATTAGCTGTCATTACCCCTGACAACAAATTGGTCTGACTCTGAATTGCGTCTTTCCAATCTCCAAGACTTTTTCCAGGTCACAGGAGGGAGAAGAGAAGTCTCAGTTCACCTGGGAAGAGCACTGCTGGTTTTATTATACTTCACAGAAGCTGAAAGGAAGCAGTGAATATGGTTTCAGGCAATGTCAGCTGTAAAGATGTACATCAAGTCTGCTGATGGGGGAAACTGAGGCTGGTGAGGTGACCAGTGGACAGGAAGTCACGAGATGACTTTCTCCTTTTTCCCTCCTTTTAAAATATATTTTTAAATTGACAAAAATTGTATATATTTATAGCATAAAACATCACATTTTGAAACAGAGATGCTATATTAGGCCATTCTTGCATTGCTATAAAGAAATATGTGAGACTGAGTAATTAATAAAGAAAAGAGGTTTAATTGGCTCTCTATTCCACAGGCTGTATAGGAAGCATGGTGCTTGGCATCTGCTTGGCTTCTGGGTAGGCCTCAGGAAGCTTTTACTCATGGCAGAAGGCAAAGGGGGAGCCAGCATCTCACATGGCAGAGGAGAAGCAAGAGAGAGTTGGGGGATGGGGAGGTGCCACACTTTACAAAAACGAGATCTCAGGAAAACTCACTCACTATCATGAGGATAGCACCAAGCCATGAGGGATCTGGCCCCATGACCTAAACGTCTCTCATCAGGCCCCACCTCCAACATTGGGGATTACAATTCAACATGAGATTTGGCAGGGTCATATAGCCAAACCATATCAGATACATTGTGGAATGGTTACATCAAACTAATTGACATATGTGTTACATTATACACTTATTTATTTGTGGTGAGAACAATTAAAATCTACTTTCTTAGCAATTTTCAAGTATATGATATATTGTTATTAACTGTAGTCACATTGTGCAATGGATCTCTAGAACTCATTCTGCTTGTCTAACTCAAATTTTGTATCCCTTGACCAACATCTACAGCTTCCTAGCCACTGCCACCCCCAGTCTCTGGTAACCACCATTCTGCTCTCTGTTTCAGTGAGTTCAACTTTTTTACGCTGCATATATAAGTGAGATCATGTGGTTTTGTCTGTCTGTGCCTAACAGAGATGACTTTCTGTGTCATGATTTTTCCTAGGCTCAGCCATGCTTCTGGTCCAGGTCTTTTCCACAAATGCCATACTTCCCCACCACCACCACACCTTAAAAACTTTAACAAGGCCACCTGTTTTACAAAGAGACAGCTCCAGGCCAGCTCTGTCATGAACTCCTGAGTGGATGGTGGGCAAGTTATTGACCATCTTAGGTCCCTTGCAGCTCTAGCTCACCATGATTCAGAAGAGACAAAGGGAACTTGGTTTCTGAAAAATGTTGGCCATGTATTCAAAGGTAGATCAGAGAGGCAGATTACCTTAATGTGGAGTTGCCAAACATTACATGGGATACGCTTATACTGAAAAAAACTCTTCATTGTTTATCTGCAGTTTAAATCTAGCTGATCATCTCATATTTTAATTTACTAAATCTGGCAACCCTACCTTAATAGTTATAAGTGTAGTTAGACTGTAGATCAGGAGTTAGCAAAGGTTTAGTGTAAAAAGACCAGATAACAAATATTTTCAAATTTGCCATTTTAATGCAAAAGCAGCCAGATGATACGTAAATGATTGGGAATAACCTTGGTTCAATAAAGCTTTATTTACAAAGCCAGGTGGCAGGCCCTCATTTGCTGACCCCTTCTCTAGAGCTAAACTACCTAGGTTTAAGTCAACTCTGTCATTTATGAGATACAGGAAATTAAGCATGTCACTTAATCTCTTTGTGCCTCAGTTTCCTCATCTATAATATGGGTCATATTCATAATGTACCTGCCTTCTAGGGCATAAAATGGTGTCTTATATATGAAGTGTTCAAAGCATGCAGTAAGTGCTATGAAAAAACAGTGCATGCCATTTTTTGTTGTAGGATTCAAGTATCTCAACAGAGTGGCCAGAATAATCATAGTTAACATTCATATAGCACTTACCCTGTGCCTAGGCACTTTACGTATGTTAACTCATTTAATCCTCAGGATAGCCTAGGCTATAGGTAAGGTATCACCATCAACATCATCATCATCCCCATTTACAAATGAGCCAACTGTGGCCCAGAGAGTTAAGTGGTTTGCCCAAGGTCACCTGACTGGCGAGTAGCCCTGTTGGGGTCTGAACCCTTGTAGTCTAGCACCAGAGACTATTCATTCACCCCTACCCTAGAGGGAAGAGATATGAGGGCTACAGGAAGATTAGAAAATGTCATGTTAAGTGTTTGCAGTGATACTTGTCAATAAGTAGAATATAATCTATTTTCGAGGAACACATGGTCTTCATTTTGAGGGTTTGTTTCCTGTTGTTCTTCTTCAGTTCTGAGGACAACGATCCCCATCTGTGGTGCCCCACTGAATTCATACTGATCCACGTGCAGACCCTCCAACCCTGGAAACATGTTGGTATCTTAAATTTCTGGGGTATGAACTCTTTTCCTTCCTTTCCTCTTCCCCTGGGTTTTTCTCCTGTTTCTTCCACCTTCCTGCTCCTCCCCACCTTCTTCTTCCCAAACTTCTTTCCTCTCGTCCTTCTCTACAACTTATTCAGGCCTGAAAAGAAGCCAGGGAAAAGATATTTGCTTTGGGCGAAGAAAAGAAAAATAAAAGATGAACTAGCCAAGTCAAAGAATAACTCCGATTTTCCACAAAGGGCTACTTAATGGAAAGGCTGTGACTTAACAGTGCTTTATACTCTCTGCGCTCTTTAGGAAAAACAAAGTTGATGTAAACAGCTGGAGACTGTAACTTGAAAAACCAAGAAAGTAAGATGAATAAAACTTCCTGTTTTCCTCTCCTACCCTGGCCTACAGGGGGTTGGCCTATAAGGCTTCCTTCCAAACCAGATGTTCCATTCCCAAAGCTCCCTTCAGAATCTCTGCCTATCAGTTATTCTTTACACAACACCACCAGACCTTAGATTTAATTACCATGAGCATGCTTCAGCCAAGCGCCTGCTGGGACACAGGCCCTCTTAGGAGAAGTAAGTGAAATATGGTCAGCATATGACATGAGCTCAAGGAGGTAAACACTCTACTATCATTGTCTAAATTAAGGCAACATTAACAGAGCTCCTCTTACAGGCCATGTACTGTGGTAAGACTCTCATCTGATCTGCACCATTAGGTAGATACTATTACTGTCCCTATTTTATAGCTGGAAATCTGGCCTTGGAGAGCTGAATTAATAAATTCGTGACCCTGAAAAGGCCCCCTCAGCTCACCCAGTAAGACCCCTCCACCTCTTCTCTCAATCCTGCCTTGTTTAGAAAACATGAATGTATGGAAAAGAAACACAATGATAGAGAAGCCGTGTTCTCTAGGAAGGAGATATTGCCTGCATCACCTCGGCTCCTGCCTGGGTTGCTGGGCGGGCTGCTTTTCTCCTTGGCCGCTCATCGTCTTTGGAGACATGCTGTCATCGATTTTAAAGGTCTGTCTGCATCCTCCGTGGTCACGCCCAGCTGATGGACCCCAGGACACACTGCCAGTAATAATGCAGACTTTCTCCAGCCCCTGCTCAGCCTCTTCCCAGCGTCTCTGGCTAAGCTCTTCTTGAATATGTAGCCTAGCGCAGGGGGTACATATCGTCCTCATGGTAAAATGCTTAAGTGCTCGAACAGATCTTAAACATTAGTTTCAAGCATGAAACTCGTCTATATTTGGCCTTTTCATGCTGAGGGAAAATCTGCCAATAGGATTCGTGATGGGGCTGTTATTAACAGTCTCTTCCCTGCAAAACAGGGCACGATGTACTTTAGGGTGAAGCAGATTTTTGCCCGTTGGGTAATTATTAACAGCTAACAATACCTAGTCATTGAAAATGTGTTTGCTTGTTTGTTTTGTGAGATCATCAAAATTTTACATAATTTTCTTTTTTTTTTCTTTTTCTTTTTTTTTTTCTTTGAGACAGAGTCTTGCTTTGTCACCCAGGCTGGAGTGCAGTGGCACGATCTCGGCCCACTACAACCTCTGCCTCCCAGGTTCAAGCAGTTCTCCCACCTCAGCCTCCTGAATAGCTGGGATTACAGGCGCGCACCACTACGCCCGGCTAATTTTCGTATTTTTAGTAGATATGGGGTTTCGCTATGTTGGCCAGGCTGGTCTTGAACTCCTGACCTCCGGTGATCTGCCCTCCTCAGCCTCCCAAAGTGCTGGGATTAGAGACGTGAGCCACCTGGTCCGGCCCATAATTCTCTAATTGTAAAGAATAACAGGGTTAGCTTTCCAACCAGTTAATGAGTACCCAGCAGTGGACTTCAGGGCTTTATTGGTTGGCCCCATGTCAGGTGCAGCTTTGAGCCCTCCCTCTCTACAGGTTGCCACATGTCCCAGTAGTGAGAAGAATATGGTCACTTTGTAGCTGCCCCTCCAACTTCTGCATCATGTTTTTCCAGGAAAAGAAATTAAAAGCCTTTCTCACAAAGTTTAGGAACCCCAAGTGTAGCTTCATTTCTTCTTTTTAGGCAAAAGTACTGTAGGCCCGTGTCTCATGTTCAAAACCTGGGAAATACTGATGTAAATGAAAAGACAAAGATAAACAAAACAGATTTCTTAACTGTCGAAATTCTCTGTGTTATTAATATCCTGTTGTCACTCTGAATCTTCAAGAAGGAAATGAAATGTATAGAGTTTCCTAAACTTTCTTGACCTCAGAATACCTGGGAACCTCTTGTGGTATTATTGTTCCATAGACACTGCTTTAGTCTGTTCATGCTGCTATAATAAAATACCACAGACTGGGTAATTTATAAACAAAAGAAACTTATTTCTCATAGTCCTGGAGTCTGAGAAGTCCAAGATCAAGGTGGTGGCTGGTGAGGGCCCTGTCTCTCTGCTTCCAAGATGGCATCTTGTGGCTGGATCCTCAGGAGGGAAGGGATGCTGTGTCCTCACATGGCAGAGGGGTGGAAGGAAAGGAGAGGGAAGACTCTCTCTGAAGCCTCTTTTATAAGCGCTTTAATTCATTCCACAAAGGCCCCGTCTCTTAATACCACCTGATAAGGTTTGACTGTGTCTCCACGCAAATCTAATCTTTAACTGTAGCTCCCATAATTCCCATGTGTCATGGGAGGGACCCAGTGGGAGGTAAGTGAATCATTGGACAAGACTTTCCTGTGCTGTTCTCATGATATTGAATAAGTCTCATGAGATCTGATGGTTTTATAAAGGAGAGTTTCCCTACACAAGCTCTCTTTCCTGTCACCACATAAGATGTTCCTTTACTCTTCCTTCGTCTTCTGCCATGATTGTGAGGCCTCCCCAGACATCTGGAAGAGTGAGTCCATTAAACCTCTTTCTTTTATAAATTACCCAATCTTGGGTATGTCTTTATTAGCAGTATAAGGGTCCAGACTAATACACCACCACAGTGGGGATTAAGTTTCAACAAGAATTTCGGAGAGAATATACATTTAAAACTGTAGCAGACACATTTTGGGAAATCAGGAAGTAGCCATAGTGGCCACCATGAATTAAGAACATATGAATCTAGGTCCAATGCTGGGTGTTCTGCATACATGTTCTGATTTAATATTAACCACATCCTAAAAGACAGGTTTTATGATCACAAGGCTTAGAGAACTTCAATAACTTGCTCAGGGACACATAGACTGACATGGTAATGCAAGGGCTGGTACCAAATGTTCTGATCAAATGTTTTGAATGTTCTGTTCTTCTTTTTCCTTTAGAACCTTTTTTTAAAGATACATTTTAAACATAGAAGGGAATAAAGACCCACATGACAAACATTCATCTTTCTACCATGCAAAATTAGTAAGTTTTAAGTTTAGTCAGATTTGGTTCTAGTCTTTCTTTCTTTTTTAAAATAAATAAAATATTACAGATAAGTCATATTTGCTTCTTGTCAAGCTGCTTCCCTGTTATAAATGAACCCCAATTTGAGGGGTGGAGGAAGGGAGCAAAGTTGTAAAGCGCAACAGCCCAGGCTCTTTTTCAGCTTCTCTTTTGCCAAATGCAAACAAATATTTTCTCCTATTTCTTGTTTCCTCACTGCTGTCTTGAGTTCCCTTCTAAATTTGAGGCACAAAGAGAAATATTTTAAAACAATGCAATACACAAACCTGAGGTGAGTCATCAACACATTGGTCTACAATTAAGAAAGAAGACAGCACTGGGGTTCTCAAAGCAGCAAGTAGAACACAGTGGGATATTCTCAGGTGTGACTGATACCGTATGTGCTAAAGATACTGAAAATGGTCAGCACTCAGGATTTTTGCTAGCGACATCGTGTGGTTTAGCCAAAGACATAGTCTACAGTGTGTGGACAGAGTGGTACCATGCTAAAGTGTGTTAACACATGCAGTTGCTCCAGCCCACCCAGGCTAATGTAAAACTCTGTCATTCTTATTCCCCTTATTTGATTTATTTTTCTTACATAGCACTCCTCACCATCTGACATTGTGTTTTTGTTTATCATTTCTTGTCTGTCTTTCCTACTAGAATCTAAGCTCTATGAGGACAGGGTCTTGCCTGTTTGTCACTATTGTACCCTTTTACCTGCCTTTCTTTGCTCTAGTTCATGAAGTATTTCTGGAGAGCATGAGATAAGTTATCCAAGCAGGAAACAGAAAAAAATTAGTATGTCAAGAAATCAAGGGAGAATCAAATTTGATATCAAGGATTGAATATGAGTGTATGATACTGGAGGGGAAGAGAAGAAGACACTACTGCTGGTGTTATTCACAAGAGCCTATTTCCACAGGAGGCAAAACTGGCCACTCAGAAGAACTAAGCTCCCATGCTCTGTGGAACATTTTCCCTGTGAAGAATCTTGATGCCCATTAAGGGAGGGAGGGACAAGAAATAGAGCTCTGCACCTCCCATCTTCAAAGGATTGAGGTGGGTGTGCGATGACAGATGGTGCTAAATCAAATGGCACATTGATTCTCTCTGCCGTGGTAACAAATGATGCCCAATGCTCTGTGGTTTGCAGCAACAAAGCTTCGCTTCTGTTGGATGTGACTTTGCTTGGGATACAGGGTGAAGGAACCCCTGTTTACAACGTGCTACTCTTATGGCAAAGGGCTTCTGTTTAAATGTGGCATAAGTTATATCTATTTCCACTTTATTGGCCAAAACAAGTTACATGGCCAAGCCCTATGTCAATAGGACTGGGCTGTATATTCTTTTTCTCATAAGAGACACTGAATATTCATGGCAACAGGCAGGACATATACTTCTTTTGTACAAAGGGAGAGTAAAGAGTTGAGAGCAATAACACGATCTACCCCCAAAGTTTTTCTATGGTCTTGCAGCCTAAAAACCATCAAACCCATTTCTCCTGCCTCCCTAGTTGTAGGAGAAGGAAGGATTAAGAAAGGAAAAATATAAAATGCTGTTGTGATCACTTAAATCAGGGGTAGAAAAATCAGGGACATGGAAAATCAGGGGCACAGATGGATCAAACATCTCCCTCTCCATTTGTCACTTTGGGAGTTAAGAAGGTGTGGTGTTGAGCCAGCAAAATCGCAGCTGTCAAAGAATGTGGTTTTACGCACCACAGCTTTGGCACTAGATTGAGAATATGGTAGACTGCATTATTATTTCCCACTTTTCACTGCCCCTCTATGTGAGTGGGTTATGCTTCTCTACCCTAGGGATATCAAGATTGGCCATGTGACTTGCTTTGTCCAATGAAATGTGAGCAGAAGTTCTGTAGGTCTCTTGGAAGCTATTGCGTTGTTCTGCTATATCTATATATTTTTTACCTCTTCCACAAAAACACCAGTGTCTCAAACAGCCTGATCATGGGAAGAAGGAGATATTTGGAACAGAGCTGTAGCTCTCATGCAAGGTGAGCAAGGAGATAAGCTTTTTTGTTGTAAGTCACTGAGATTTGGGAACTGTTTGTTACTGTAGCACAATCTAATAAAAAATGAAAGCCAGTTGAAACAAATAATAATAAAAAATTTGAAATTTATTGATAGCCTACTTTTGCCAGATATTGTTCTTGGTCTTGTGCATGTATAGACAGAATGTTTGTTTCCCCCAAAATTCATGCTAATTCTTAAAGTCTAATGTGATAGCATTTGGAGGTGGGATTCTTGGAGGTGATTATGTCATGGTGGTAAAGCCCTCATGAATGGGATTAGTGCCCTTAGGAAAGAGACCTCAGAGAGCTTACTCAGCTCTTCCAGCATGTGAAAATGCAGTGAGATGATTGTCGTTTGTGATCCAGAAAGCCAGTCTTTACCAGATACTGAATCTGCTGGTGCCTTAATCTTGGACTTACAGCCTACAGATCTATGAGAAATAAATTTCTACTGTTTATAAGCCACCCAGTTGATATTATTTTGTTATACCTGAACAGACTAAGATTCTCATCTAATCTCCCAACAACCTGAGAAGGAAGAAACTATTTTAATCTCCATTTTACAAATGAGAAACATGAGACACAGAGAGGTTGACTAACATTGTCAAGGTCACATATAGAAAGTAAAAGGACAGCTGAGACACAAACTCAAGCAGTCTGGTTGCAGAGCACCCAGTATGAGACAAAGTGAATCTTATATTTAGTAGAAAGAGTGTGCTTCACTAGGAATCTATTCATCTTATTAAGAAGGTCTTCAGATAGAACCAGTGGTGTGCAGAGTGGGAAGAAGAGACTGAAACTCATTGTGTTGGTTAGAATACAGATCATACTGATTAAAAAAAAAATCCAAAATGCAGTGTTTCAAACAAGAGAGAAGTTGGCATTTCTCCAGGGAACAGTTAGGTATGAGCATTCCAGAGCTGGGGTGGCTCTAGAATGCAGGCTCATTCAGGAAGTCGGTTCCTTTGACTGGGTTGCTCTGCCATCCCTTTAGATACTGTATTTGTTCATACAAGGTCAGAGCTTGCTGGTCAGCAACACATCTGTATTCCAGCCTAAGGAAAAAAGGAAGAAAGGTGAAAGCAGACCTTTTTCTGCACTCAGGAGACCAGGACAGAGATACAATTATAGGCCCACATGCTATTTGTCTAAATATTTCCAAATTATTAAACAAGCAAAAACACTGCCAACGAACCTACTATTTTGACAGATATACCTTCTTAACTGCCTGGAAATCCAGGGGCAAATTTAGGATTCTCAGACCTCTTGGAATTCTGAGCTGGACAGGACAGTATAGGGAGAATTCACACCTGACCCTGAGCCTATGGCTGACCACTTTTTCTCCCCCACTGCAGCTCCATCCTGCACAGCCAGCATCCTTGTGTACAAGGTATAGACACTCTTTTTTCTGTATACCTCCCCGCTATACAGCTGTTCCTCAGTGAGCCTTCATCCTAGGAGTGAACGAACTGGTAGCATGGTTTACACTCAGGAGGGTAGATCCACAGAAGAGCTCATGCAGGCTCTGGAAGTAGGTTCAGAGACATTTGGGCAAGGGATTCTAAGGTTCCATGGACTTAAAGCTTGGCCTAGAAGAACCATATGGAGGTGAGCAGGTCCCTTTGGTCCTGCAGAATTCTCAGCCTATAGGGAGGGACACATCCAGAATAGGGCCTTGAAAAGCACAGGCCTCATGGAAGGCAATCCTGTTGCCTGGGTCTAAAAGTGGTACCAAATGCAAATAATTACTTTTTTTGAAATTTGGCATGGAAGTTGGTAACATAACTTCTGCTCACATGTAATTGGCCAGTACCCAGTCACATGACCACACCTAGCTGCATGCGAGGCTGGGAAATGTCCAGCTGAGCAGCCATGTGCCCAGCTGAAATCTTGGAGGACATTATATTACTAACATTGAAAAGAGGGTAATGGATAATGAAGGCAGGGGTAATCAGTGGCATACAAGAAGAACAAGTGAAAAAGGAGGAAATTCTCATAATTTTCAGGTGAAACTAATAAGGAAGTGGGTCAAAAATAATATTCACGGTTTTGCATACCAAGGCACAGAGCAGTTCTTCAGTGATACATCAATATATCTTAATTTATCATGAGGTAAGTTATATTTTGTTACTAATAATACTGCAATGCCCAATGGGTTCACCTTACCCACTGCCTAGACAAAGCTGATTTATCAAGACAGGGGAATTGCAATAGAGAAAGAGTAATTCACGCAGAGCCAGTTGTGTGGGAGATCAGAGTCCTATTATTACTCAAATCAGTCTCCACGAGTATTCAGGGAGCACAGTTTTTAAGGACAACTTGGTGGATAGGGGGAAGCCTGTAAGCCAGGAGTGCTGATTGGTCAGGGATGAAATCATAGGGAGTTTAAGCTGTCTTCTGGCACTGAGTCAGTTCCTGGGTGGGGTCACAAGATCAAATGAGCCAATCTGGGTGGTGCCAGCTGATCCGTCAAGTGCAGGGTCTGCAAAATATCTTAAGCACTGATCTTAGGAGCAGTTTAGGGAGGGTCAGAATCTTGTAGCCTCCAACTGCCTGCCTCCTAAACCATAAATTCTAATCTTGTGGCTAGTGTTAGTCCTACAAAGGCAATCTAGTCCCCAGGCAAGAAGGAGGTCTGCTTTGAGAAAGGGCTGTTACCGTCTTTGTTTAAACTATAAACTAAGTTTCTCCCAAAGTTAGTTCAGCATACACCCAGGAATGAACAAGGACAACTTGGAGATTAGAAGCAAGATGGAGTTGATTAACTTAGATCTTTTTCACTGTCTCAGTCATAATTTTGCAAAGGTGGTTTCAGTACAATATAAATTTTGTGAGTTTTTTTTAAGTTACATTAGTTTCAAGTTATCCATATCAAGTCAATTAAGTCATTTCTGTGAGGCATATAGAGATAGAGTTCAAGCTATTTTATAAAGCCTAGGGCTGATATTATCTGTATTAGGGCCAGTTATGAGCTTCTATGTCTGAAATGTATTGCTAATAGTTATGTCAGAGATGTTCGAACCAGAGCGACTCCATTTTGAGTGAGGGCAAGGAAAGTGAGGCTGAGACTTGCTGGGCTGCATTCTCAGAAAGAAAGGTATTCCCAGCCTCTAGATGTTTACCGTTAAGGGAACAGATTAATAATGTTTACTAAACAGACCCAGACTTGGGAGTGTCCTAATATCCCAATATCTGGAGAACGAAGGAATTCCTAATTTTGCTTTGAAGATAATAACATCAATTCTTGCAAAATATAGTAATTATGAAAATTAATTTTTTTATCACAAACCCTTGTAGCAGAGCACATCTCCTCATATATACAAGTATCGTACCCAGGGTGGATGCGTTCCTTCTCCTACTTTCAGGAATGTCCTACTCTGTCTATGGAGTAGCTGTCCTTTCACCACTGTACTTTCTTAATAAACTTGCTTTTGCTTTGCACACTGGACTCTCCCTGAATTCTTTCTTGCACGACATCTAAGAACTCTCTCTTGGGGTCTGGACTGGGACCCCTTTTCTGTAACATATTTCTGGAGACCACAGAAGAGACGATACTGAAGAAACCCCTCCAACCCAAAGGAAATAGACTGCAGCAGTGATTGGACGACTTTGGATAAGTGTGGGGGTACCTGGGTAAAGAATGGTATGGGGTTAGGGGAGGTAGAGTCTCTCCTAAGACAGAATGGGTTAGAGGCCTCTCTTAATAAAAAAGGCAAGGACGCTTGACTGACCTCGGATTAGAGGCCCAAATTAGGAGGGTTAGAGTCCCTTCTAAGATTTAGGGGGTTACAGGCTCCTCTCAGTAAAGTCTTTCTTGGCTGAAAATGGGTTTGCCACCACAGGCTATGCTCTTCATATTAATCTGCCTTGTCCTCCTTGCTGCATACATCAATTTCTTGGTTGTTGTCTATGTTTCACTGTCATTTTCAGGAGACTTTATTTAACTAGTCTTAGGGATTTTACCTTACTCATTTCCTATGTGCCTCCCGATTTCTGTCCACTCGCTTGTGAAACATTGGGAACAAAAATCATTGAAGGCTCCATCTCTAAAATTGCTGATTGAGATCGATATTTAACAGCTATGAGCAATAAGATTAGATAGATGTAGCTATGTTTTGTTGCTGCTATGCAGACTACGTGTGATCGAGAAGCACTAGGATGGAAATCAGGGAACTTTTCTCTTTGCTATTTTGTCTCATTTTGCACATGAAAAAACTTCTTTCCTTTCCTGGATTCGGGCAAACTAGCTTTACTTGTCCAATCCACACTGCCACTATTGGCCAGAAGCTGCTTGCTTTGGTCATTCCCATCTAAATCCTCTTCATTTCCTTTGCCTTATTCAACATTTTTTTCAAAGACCTTGTGATTTATTTAAGATTCATGTCTCAGCTCACTAATATTATATGGATAATGTGAGTCATGTTTGATGAGAGGAAAAGAAGAAAAAGAGCTAGACATACTAGATGATCCTTTAATGCAACGCCATCCCCGCCCACCTCCCACCCCCCGCCCCGGAATTGGCAGGCAGTTTCGGGTGGAGCAACACTTCCTTCTGTCAACTCTGAAGGTTCAGATGTGTTGGTCCTTTCTCCCTCTAGTCCACCTGAAAGTTGTATTGAGAACCATTCGTCCCCTCCTTCTTACCCACGTAGTCCCACTCTACACCCACCACTCCCTAAGGAACTTAGCCCAGTGAGAACTACTCATAGTGGAGCCTCCTATCAACCTCGAAAGCGAAACCTTTGTCCACTTAGAGGTGGCAAATGGGGAAGAAGGCACTGTGAGGGTACATGTTCTCTTTTCCATGTCTGATTTGGCTCTATGTAAAGAGAAGTTTGGTCATTTATTTGAAGATCCAAGAAAATTCATATATAAGTTTGAAAAATTAACTCTGACCTATAGTTTAATTTGGCAGGATCTGAATGTTTTTGTTGTCTCTGTGTTGTACAGTGGAAGGGAAACAATGCATTTTGGGGACAGCTAGGACCCACACAGTTGAGGTATTGGCTTGCAACCCAAACTATACGATATATTAAGCAGGATGTACAGGAGTTCTAGATCAAGATCCAGAGTGGAACTCTTAACGGAGCAGTGAGGACTTGGGGAGGAGAAATCATAGGGTCACTTGTTTGTTGGAAGAGATGAAGAAATGTATGAAAAAGCCTGTTATCTATTAAAAGGTTAAGGAAGTTTCTCAGGGCAAAGATGAGAATCCAGCTTTGTTTCAAGGGTGTTTAGTTGAGGCCATCAGGAAATATACTAACACTGATCTTGCCTCAAGGGAAGGACAGACCCTTTTGGGAGCACATTTTAGAACCTAGTCTGCCCCTGATATTCACAGGAAACTACAAAAAGCAGCTATGGGTCCCCAAACTCCTATAGGACAGCTTTTGGACATGGAATTTTTAGTTTTTAATGACAGGGACAAAGCAGAGGAAGCTGAAAGAGAAAGAAGGACTTCCCACAAGGTGCAGCTCTTGGCTGCAGCCTTAAGCTCACTTCCTACAGGGGGTTACCCTCCTGGCTCTTGGCTTGAACAAGGGGAGCTGAAAGGTGGGAAGCCCAAAGCTGGGCATCTAAGTCACTGCACCTTGAGCATAAATCAGTGTGCACACTGTAAAAAAACTGGCCACTGGAAGAGGGGTTGCCCAGCATTCTGAAGGGAGCCATCGGCACCCAAACCAATGATGGCCGAAATAGCCAGGCAAGCCCAAGAGTAACGAGTAACAAGGTCTTGTGAAGCAAGACCTTCCATCACAGCTCCTGTTGGACAACATATATCCAGAGGAGCCTTGGTAACCCTTGACATGGCAGGTAAGAACCTTAACTTCCTTCTGGACTGCTTACTTTGTTTTGACCCATTATAATGGGCTTCTGTCACCCCAAAACTGTATGGTCAAGGGGATAGATGGACAAGCCCATAGACGTCACTTTACCTATCCTCTAAGCTGATCTTCAGGGAGTTTGGTTTTCTCCTGAATGCCCCATTCCCTTGTTGGGAAGGGACTTGTTGACTCAAATGCAAACAGTGGTATCTTTTGGAAATCAGGAGGCAGACAAGAAATTCCTCCTTCTCCTTTCCTGTGAATAAATATCAGGCTTTATTGCTAGATGCTCCTGATATAAGACTTAAAGTATGTCAAACTTTGAATCCAGCTACCTATTTGCCTGAACCCAGAGGCACCCTAGATCATTCTTGTTTACAAGTTATGGAGCAAGTTTACTCCAGCCATCCAGATTTAAAGGATGAGACTCTAGACAATCCTGAGGTAGAATGGTTTACAGATGGAAGTAGCTTTGTGCACCAGGGAAACAGGAAAGCTAGGTATGCTGTTGTCAGTCAATAACAGGTAACTGAATCTCAGGCCTTACCAGCTTCTACCTCAGCTCAAAAGGCAGAATTAATAGCTGTTATTAGAGCCCTGCAATTGGGAAAGGACTTAAGAATTAACATTTACACTGATTCTAAGTATGCCTTTCTGGTACTTCATGCTCATGCTGCTATCTGGAAGTAACAGGGACTCCTAACTGCTAAGGGTTCTCCTATAAAACATCACTTAGAAATTCTAAATCTATGGGGTGCTGTTTTGCTGCCCAAGGAAGAAGTTGTAATCTGTTGCAGAGGACATCAAAAAGGAGACTCTAGTGTGGCTAAGGGAAATTCTTTTGCAGATGCAGCTGCTAAGGCAGCAGCGTTAAAGGAGCTAGTTGGACTTGTCCTCATGCTAATGTCCTAAGCCAGGATAATGACAGAACCTAGGTATACTAAAGAGGAACAAGAATGGGCTAAAGGCCAGGGTTTACTGCAAGATCCTTCTGGCTGGCTTATCAATGACAACAAATGGTTAATACCAGGTGCTCGTCAGTGAAAAATAGTTAACATTTTCATGACTGTACTCATTTGGGAGGAGATTCCCTGTTTCAATTAATGTCCCAGCTTTTTATAAGAAAAGGCTTACTTAAAACAGTAAAGTGGGTAACTCAGGCCTGTGAACTGTGTGCCCAGAATAACCTAAATAATCAGTCTTTACATCCTCCTCTAGTAAGGCCTGTTCTGCATAGGGGAACATACCCTGATGAAGATTGGTAAACAGACTATACTCAGATGTCCCCATGTAAAGGGTTTAAATATTTATTAATATTCATTGACACCTTTATGGGTTGGATCAAAGCTTTTCCTACCCAGTCTGAAAAGGCAAATGAGGTTTCTAAACTCCTACTAAAGGAAATAATTCCTAGATTTGGGCTGCCTAGGAGCTTACTGAGTGATAATGACCTATCTTTCACAGTGACAATTACCCAAAACATATCTTCAGCCCTAGGAATTCAGTACCGCCTTCACTCACCATGGAGGCCACAGTCTTTGGGAAAAAGAGAAAGAGCTAATCAAACTCTAAAAAGGACTTTTGCTAAACTACGCCAAGAGACATCAGAAACCAGGCTGTCTTTATTACCTGTAGCCTTATTATAGGTTCAAGTGGCCCGTAAGGGAAATCTGCAGCTCAGCCCTTTCCAAATAATGTATGGAAGGCCTTTCTTAACTACAGACCTCTTAATAGACATAGATAATTTCAAGCTACAGAATTATGTGATCAACTTAAGACAAGTGAAAAACGCACTCCTTGAATATGGAAATCAAAAACTCCCTTCCCCACTAAGGAAGAACTAAGGTGGTGGTTACAACCCAGCTGGGAGACTGTGTCCTATTAAAAACTTGGAAGGAAGGATGCCAGCAGATCAGCTTTCTCCAAAATGTAAGTGACCCCAGCAAGTTCTCCTTAGCATCCCAACTGCAGTTAAACTTCTGGGAATAAACAACTGGGTCCACTTATCTCAAATTAAACCTGTCTCTTATGAAGTCCCACAGGCCAACGGAACACAAGAGACTGATTCTGTTTATTCCTGTGAGCCAATCAGTGATCTCCGACTCCCATTCAGAAAAAATGAAAGGGATGGGTAACATAAAGATATGGATTGGCATTCCACCTTTGGATATAACTTGGAATCATGCAGACAGTAACTTATTTACTGATGGGCATAGACTTTAGCCTCTCTACATAATCAGACAAACTGTTGGGTATGTGGACATTTTAACAGCGGCCCAAGGGGGAACTTGTGCTTTGATCAAAACTGAATGTTGTGTGTATGCTCCAAACTATTCACATAATATTATCCAGGCTATGAAAGCTGTAGACACTCATATCTCTGCCACTGATGCACTATCAGTTGACCCTGTATATGCTTGGTTCCAACAACTGCCCAGTTCTTGGAAAGCCTTTCTGTTTAGTTTACTTGGAATAATTTTACTTATTTTGCTTTGCTGTTGTGGAATATATTGCAGTTGTATTCTTTGTGTAGGAATGCAAGACACACTCACTCAATGCTTTCTTAAATTGGACACTTATTAATCTTTCAGATATCACCTTTTGTCGGAACTTGGCGTTATGAATGACCTTCACCATACCAACACTCTCTGACTGAGCTTCTCTCTACCCTGAATGCAAGAGACCCTAATAGTTAGGCAGGAATATCATCGCCCCTATTCAGCCTGAAGAAGTTACAGAAGATGGATCTTCATCCCTCTGCAACCCTTAGGATTAAGGATCCTCTTGTAAAGGGAGGGGGAGATATGTCAGAGGCATTCAAACCAGAGTGACTCCATTTTGAGTGAGGGCTAGGAAAATGAGGCTGAGGCTTCCTGGGCTGCATTCTCAGAAAAAAAGGTATTCCTAGCCTCTAGATATTTAAGGTTAAGGGAGCAGATTAATAATGTTTACTAAACAGACCCGGACTTGGGAGTGTCCTAATATCCTAATATCTTCAGAATGAAGGCATTCCTAATTTTGCTTTAAAGATAATAATATCAATTCTTGCAAAATATAGTAATTAAGAAAACTAATTTTTTTTATCACAAACCCTTGTAGCAGAGCACATCTCCCCAAATATACAAGCATTGTACCTAGGGTGGATTTGTTCTTCCTTTTATTTTCAGGTACATCCTACTCTGTCTATGAAGTAGCTGTCCTTTCACCACTGTACTTTCTTCATAAACTTGCTTTTGCTTTGCACTGCGGACTTGCCCTGAATTCTTTCTCACACAAGATCCAAGAACTCTTTCTTGGGGTCTGGATTGGGACCCCTTTCTTTTAAGAGTTACAACAATTATAAATTGTTACAGGCCTCTACTTCTCCCACAAAAGTGAGGTGTTGAGTCAGAATCTCAATATGCTCCTGTTTGTGTGTATTATAAATGAGTATCATGTGCTATGTGTATCATTATATAAAACAAATTGGAAATAAATGGCATAACATGACAAAATGACATTAAAATCTTAACACAAGGAAATAATTATGATCTGTATTAAGGACCAAAACAGTAACTATAATATGACTGTCACTTGAAGAATGAGGTTTATACATTTGGAAAAAATAACTTTATTTCTCAATAAGGGTTTGAGCCTACAGGGTGGCCATTCTAACAGGCTGGGTGGTGTAGCCTCTGGCCAGAAGCCAGAAAGAGACACCTCAAGGGTAAGAAGAATAAGACAGAGATTTATGCCGAATCAGGTGGGCAAATAGACCTATTCAATTAGTTACATGATGAATCATGAATATTTATGAAAGGAGAAAAGCGTGCATTTACAACTGAGCTGAAGCCTCTCCTTGGGACCTGTGTTAAAAAAAGAAAATGGCAATTGTAGCATGATCCAAGGGAGGCATTTTCAGCCCTCTGACGTCAAAGCGTGAAGCAGAGGACACAAAAACCCTCACTGCACATCCTCCTTTAACCAGCCAGAAGCACTCCTGGTCATTGGCCTCCTATCAGGAAGGAATGCTGGTCAGTTGTTTTGTTAAAACTGCAAAAGGGAGAGGTAGCATTAGACAGTTGGTTGATATCAGAGATGAAGCAAGTCTTTCCAAAGGGCTGGTTTCTTTCATTTTAACTCTTAGGGAAGACCCAAGGAGAAAATATAATGAGGTATGTCTGACCTCCCATCCCATCATGGCTGGGAACTCAGTTTTCAAGGTTTCTCTGGGGTCCCTTTGGCCAACATAGTGTTCATTCAGTTTTTTGGCGGCCTTAGGATTTCATTTTCCTACCATGGGTAGGACATTTCATTGTCCATTTTGAAAAATGACTGGGTATTCTTCAAAAGAAACATGTATAGTAGGAGAACAGAGGTCAGCATTGCATGCCAATAAGATGTACATCTGGATGTAAATCCATGAATATGAAATTGTAAGTTCAGTGGTCATTATCTGAAAGAGGCTATGAGGGGAGAGCAAGCCCAATGGTTCAATTGTGGAAGTTTACTGCTGATATCCAACTAAATAGCAGAATGAATGAGATATTATAATGCAAATTAAGCACATACACATGAACAAACACAATTAGCAAGAAGGAGTGGTGATGGGGGCCCTCAGCTATGCAGATCCCTGCAGGAAGTCTTGGTCTGCTCAAAGAAGATTATTAGGCAAATTCTTGATTACCATGTTGAAAATGTGAACTCTCTCAGAAGTCAGGAATAATCAGGGAAATGGTAACTGTGCACTTGGTGCCAATCAAAAATTTAAAAGTGACCACGGAAGTAAAAGTGAGTCTGGAAAGAAAATGATCATGTATCTTGGAATAATAATAATAATGAAGGGAATATTGATTATATACAAGTATATACAGACTCTAGAAACTCAAAGAACTAATAAGTATAATAACACAGTCAATGTATTAGGCAATTCTTTGCATTGTTATAAAGAAATACCACAGATTGGGAAATTATAAAGAAAAGAGGTTTAATTGGCTCACTGTTCTGCATGCAGAACATGTTCTGTAGGAATCATGGTAATGGCATCTATGTGGCTTCTGAGGAGGCCTCAGGGAGCTTTTACTCATGTAGAAGGTGAAGGGGGGCAGAAGTGAGCAAGAGAGAGTGGGGCAGGGGTAGGCACCACACATTTAAAATGGCTGGATCTTGTGAGAACTCAGAGAGAGCTCAATTATCACCAAGAGTTATTCATGACAGTTCTACCCCCTGTTCCAAACACCTGCCACCAGGCCTGCCTCACCTCCAACAATGGGGATTCTATTTCAACACAAGATTTGGGCTTGGACAAATATCCAAACTATATCAGTCACATACTAAACAGAAAGGAAAAGAAAAAAATCCAGCTCAGGGAGGATGGGAGCTGATATGGTTTGGCTCTGTGTTCCCATCCAAATCTCATCTCAAATTATAATCCCCACATGTCAGGAGAGGGGTTTGGTGGAGGTGATTGAATCGTGGGGGTAGACTTCCCCCTTGCAGTTCTTGTGATAGTGAGTGAGTTCTCGTGAAATCTGGTTGTTTGAAAGTGGGTGGCACTTCCCCTTTGCTTGCACTCTCCTGCTCCATCATGGGAAGATGTGCTTTGCTTCCCTTTCTCCTTCCACCATGATTGTAAGTTTCCTGAGGCCTCTTAACAGGCTTCCTGTTAAGCCTGCAGAATTTTGAGTCAATTAAACCTCTATTCTTCATAAATTATCCAGTCTCATGTAGTTCTTTATAGCAGTGTGAAAATAAATAGACTAATACAAAAAATTGGTACCAGGAAAGTGGGACATTGTTATAAAGATAACTGAAAATGAGGAAACGGCTTTAGAACTGGGTAATGGGCAGAGGTTGGAACAGTTTGGAGCACTCAGAAGAAGACGGAAGATGTGGGAAAGTTTGGAACTTCCTAGAGACTTGCTGAATGGTTGTGACCAAAATGATAACACTCATGTGGACAGTGAAATCCAGGGTGAGGTGGTCTCATATGGAGATAAGGAACTTATTGAGAACTGTAGTAAAGGTCACTCTTGCTTTGCTTTAGCAAAGAGACTGGTGGCATTTTGCCCCTACCCTAGAGATCTGTGGAACTTTGAACTTGAGAGAGATGATTTAGGATATCTGGCAAGAGAAATTTCTAGGCAGCAAGGCATTGAAGATGTGGCCTGACTGCCCCTAACAGTGTAAGTTGTGAAAGGAAGGTAAATCTTGGGGCCCCAAAATTACTAAGTTAAAGGGAAAAGTCAAGCTGGGAACTACTTAGGGCAAACCTGACTCCCATTCTATTTAAAGTCATCTCTCTGCTCACTGAGGTAAGTGCATATCTGATTGCCTCCTTTGGAAAGGCTAATCAGAAACAAAAGAATACAACGGTTTGTCTCTCATCTACCTGTGACCTGGAAGCACCCTCCCTACTTGAGTTGTTCTGCCTTTCTGGACTGAACCAATGTACATTTTACATATATTGATTGATATCTCATGTCTCCATAAAATGTATATAACCAAGCTGTGTCCCGACCACCTTGGGCACATGTCATCAGGACCTCCTGAGGCTGTGTCATGGGTGAGTGTTCTCAACCTTGGCAAAATAAACTTTCTAAATTAACTGAGACCTATCTCAGTTACTCAGGGTTCACATAGTCATACGTATTTACAAAGAGATGGTCTGAAATTAGAACTTATGTTTAAAAGGAAAGCAGAGCATAACAGTTTGGAAAATTTGCAGGATGACAGCTGCAGAAATTTGCATAACTAAAGAGAAGCTGAATGTTAATAGACAAGACAATAGGGAAAATGTCTCCAGGATATTTCAGAGACCTCTGCTGAGCTCCTCCCATCACAAGCCCTGAGGCCTGGGGAAAAAATTACCTTCATGGTCCAGTCCCAGAGCCCGGTTGCTCTGTGAAGCCTCAGGATATGACACCCTGTATCCCAGCTGCTCCAGCTCCCACTGTAGACTAAAAGGGGCCAAGGTACAACTTAGTTCATTGATTCAGGGGATGCAAGCCCCAAGACTTGGTGGCTTCCATGTGCTGTTGGGTCTCCCTCTCTCTCTCTCTCTCTCTCTGTGTGTGTGTGTGTGTGTGTGTGTGTGTGTGTGTGTGTGTGTGTGTGTGCAGAAAGCTAGCGTTGAGGTTGGGGAATCTCCACCTAGATTTCACAGGACTTATGGAAATACCTGGATGTCTGGAAATACCTGGATGTCCATGCAGAAGTCTGTTGCAGGGGCAGAGCCCTCATGAAAAACCTCCACTAGGGCAGTGTGGAGGGGAAATGTGGGGTTGGATCCCCCAAACAGAGTCCCCACTGGAGCACTGCCTAGTGGAGCTGTGGGAAGAGGGCCACTACCCTCCAGGTCCCAGAATGGTAGATCCACTGACAGCTTGCACCATGTGCCTGCAGGCAATCAATGTCAGCCCATACAAACAGCTACAGGGACTGTACCCTGAAGAGCCATAGGGGCAGAGCAGCCTAAGGCCTTGGAGCCCACCCCTTACATGAGTGGGGCCTGGATGTGAAACATGGAGTCAAAGGAGATTATTTCAGAGCTTTAAGATTTAATGACTGCCCTGCTGGCTTTCACACCTGCATGGGGCCTGTAGCCCCTTTGTTTTGGCTAATTTCTCCCATTTGGAATGGGAGCATTTACTCAATGCCTGTGCCCCCATTGTATCTTGGAAGTCACTAACTTGTTTTTATTTTATTTTATTTTATTTTATTTTATTTTATTTTATTTTATTTTTCAGGCTCATAGAAGAAGAGACTTGCCTTGTCTCAGATGAAACTTTGGACTTGAGATTTTGGGTTAACTCTGGAATGAGTTAAGACTTTGGGGGACTGTTGGGAAGGCATGATTGTGTTTTGAAATGTGAGAAGGACATGAGATTTGGGAGGGGCTGGGGAAGAATGATATGGTTTGTCTTTGTGTCCCCACTCAAGTCTCATCTCTAATTATAATCCCCACATGTCAGGGCAGGGACCTGGTGAGAGGGATTGAATCACTGGGGCAGACTTCCCCCTTGCTTTTCTCATGATAGTGAGTCCTCATGAGATCTGGTTGTTGGAGAGTGTGTGGAACTTCCCCACTTTGTGCTATCTTTGTCTCCTTCCTGCTCTGCCATGGTAAGATGTGCTTGTGCCATGGTTAGATGTGCTTTCTTCCCCTTCTTCTTCCACCATGATTGTAAGTTTCCTGATGCCTCCCAGTCATACTTCCTGTTAAACCTGCAGAACTGTGAGTCAATTAAACCTCTTTTCTTCATAAATTACCCAGTCTCAGGTAGTTCTTTACAGGACTGTGAAAATGGACTAATTCAGACACCTTCCCTATCAAAAGATGGCCATGAAGAATCTTGATGAAGAGGACATCAAGACTGAGGATGTAGCAGGAGCAAAGTAAAGAAAGCCTTTCTGGCTCCATGAGGAAGTCTCCAAATTTAACTTTTAAATAAATGTGTAACAGAAGATATGTGGGTCATGTAAGCATGGACAAATATAAAAAGTGGGGCATGTTTCTATCAAAATATTGTTGAGAGGGCTAACTTCTGAAATGTGGCAAGTTTTGTTTAAAATAATTTAATTAGCAGAATGACAAGTGACAGCAAAGATAAGGAGTGAAGGAGAGAATAGCTGGGATCATGTACAAGGAGGGATTTTTAAATAATGGTGGAAATTAACAAGATTCTAGGCAAAAGGAACATCAGTGAGAAGGTGAAAGACATATTGGTTCAGAGTATGTCTTTGTCTGTTCAGCCTTCTATAAAAAAATACCATAGACTGGGTGGCTTAAACAACAAACACTTATTTTGCACAGTTTTGGAGGCTTAAGAAGTCCAAGATCAAGTTGCCATCAGATCAGATGTCTAGTGAGGGCCCCCCTTCCTGGTTTGCAGACGGTCATTTTCTTATTGTGGCCACACATGGTGAAGAGGAGAGGGGGAAAAAGCAATCTCTCTCTGACTTTTCTTATGTGGTCACTAATACCATCAAGAGGGCTCCATACTTCTAATTTTTCCTGTCTTATCACGTTTTGTGCTGCTATAACAGAATACCATAGAATGGGTGATTTATAAATAATAAAAATTTATTTCTCATAGTTTTTGAGGCTGAGAAGTCCAAGATCAAGATGCGGCATTCTCACATGGCAGAAGACAAAAGAGCAAGAGAGAGCCAACTCGCTCCATCAAGCTCCTTTATAAGGGAACCTAATCCCATTCACAACAGAGGAGCCCTCATGGCCTAATCACCTCTTAAAGTCCCACTTCTTAATACTATCACACTGGCAAAACCTGAATTTTGGAGAAGATTCATTTAAGTCGTAGCATTCTATCCCTGACACCCCAAAATTCATGTTCTTCTCATATACAAAATATATTCATTTCATCCCAGTAGCTCCCAAAATTCTTAATTCATTCCGGCATCAACTTTAAAGCCTAGTTCAAAGTTTCATCTAAACATCATATGGGTGAGACTGAAGGTGTAATTCATCCTTATATGGTGATGGAAAATTTGGAAATTTGGAGGCAAATTTCCCTCCAACTGTGAGCCTGTGCAATCAAACAAGTTATGTGTTTCCAAAATACTGTGATGGGACAGGCATAGGAAAAACGTTTCCATTCCAAAATTGAGAATAGAAAAGAAGAAAGGAGTAACACATCCCAAGTAAGTCCAAAACACAACAGAGCAGGCAACATTAAATCTTAAAGCTTAGAATAATCTTCTTAGGCTTCATATCCTACCTTCTAGACACTCTGGAGTAGGGGTTGGGCCCCAAGTCCCCAGGGTAGCCCCACCCCATCCTCATAGCTTTGCTGAGTACAGCTAATGCTTCAGATCTCATGCATTGAAATTGCATGCCTACAGCTTTTCCAGGTTGTTGCTGCATTCTGGTATCTCTACAGGTCTGGGGTACAGGGACAACCCTGCTTACAACTCTACTAGGCAATACCCTAATGGGGACTTTCTGTGGCAGCTCTGCCACGGTGCTATGTCTCAGCCTGGGCCCCGAAACTGTCCAAGGTATCTTTTGAAATCTAAGTGGAGGAAGCCATGACTCCACAGCTGTTTTGCTCTTTGGGGCTGCAGAATTTGCACCACACAGATGCTTCCAAGGTACACCACTTGCACATTCCAGAGAAGTGACCGGAGCAGCATCTAGGTCTGCTTGAGCCACAGGAGGTGCAGCTGAGGAGCACTGCACAAGAATTCAGGAAACAGAGAGTGAGGTGGCCCTGGGCAGTGAGCCCTGAGGCCCCAGTTTTTCCTGGGCCCCTCCCTTTAAGCCATTCTTCCCTCAAGGACCTAGCACTCTGGCCTGTGATGGGAGCAGCAGTCTTGAAGCTCTCTAAAATGCCTTAAGGGTCATTCTCCCATTGACTTGATGAATAACATGTGGCTTCCATATATCTATACTGCTTTCTTTACAAAATGGTCACTTGGGCCACATCCTTGGCCCAAACACGTTTTTTATTCTTTACATGGCCAGGATAATTTTCCAAAGGTTTATATTCTGCTTCCCTTTTGATTACACATTTTGTCTTTAAATTGTTTCTTTCTTCTCACATTTCACTATAAGTGGTTAAGAGAAGACACACAGCATTCTGAACACTTGATTGCTTAGTGTTTTCTTTTGCAAATATCCTAGTTTATTGTTAAGTTTTGCCTTCCATAAAGTCCTAGGACATAGACAAATTCAGCCAATTTCTTAGCCACTTTATAACAAGAATGAGCTTTCTTGCAGTTTCCAATACCTTGTTTCTCATTTCTGAGACCTCATCAGAATGGCCCTTACTGTCCATATTTCTACCAACATTGTGTTTATAATAATTTAACTCATCTCTAAAAAGAATGAGGCTTTCCTTAGAGCTTTCTTCTTCTGAGCCCTCACCAGAATCACCCTTAATGCTGTGTTCACAGCAAGACAGCTTTTCCTCATGTTCACTTCAAAATTGTTCCTGCTTCTAGTTATTACCCAATTCCAAAGCTGCTAACACAGTTTTAGGTATGTGTTACAGCAACACCCTATGTACCAATTTCTGCCTTAATCTGTTTTGTGCTACTATAACAGGATACCACAGATTGGGTGATTTACAATTAACAGAAATTTATTTCTTATTGTTCTTGAGGCTAAGTCCAAGACCAAGATGCCAACATCTTCACATGGCCGCTGACAAAAGAGCAAGAGAGGGCCAACTCCCTCCGTCAAGCTCCTTTATAAGGGAACCTAATCCCACTCACAAGGGAGAAGCCCTCATGGCCTAATGACTTTTCACTTAATACTGTCACATTGGCACTACCTAAATTTTGGAGGGGACACATTCAAACCATTGCACCTCCCAAAGTCCACATCTCTAAATACCATCATATTGGGGATTAGGGTTTCACATATGAATTTTGGAGGAACACATTCAGTCTGTAGCAAAGTGGTAATGGAGCTTTTATACCTTTTCTTGAAATTATAAGATTCTTATATGCATACATACATATATAGTTACAAACACACATACAGTTATATGTGTAAAGAAAACTAGACTATATCACTAAATGCTAAGTCTCTGTGCAGTGGTCTATGGACATTTTAATTTTTTTGATAGTTTTCTACACTTTAAATAATAAACATATGTATTTACTTAAAAATTATACAATATAGAATACATAAACATTTGTAAAATATCAAACAATAAATGAATAGACAGGCTCCCTTCACCAAAACCTGAGATCTTAGTTTTTTCCTCAGAGCTAATATTCCTTATCAGTTTGGCATGAATCTTTCCAGTTCCTTGTTTAAGCCATTTATCTACACATGGGTTAATTGTGGTCATTTGTATATATAGTACCACACTGAACACTATTCTGCACTTCATTTTTTTCAGTAATGATATTTCTTAGCAGCCTTTCCATTTCACTATATATAGAATTACTTTTTAATGTAATAATTCATTCATTCAACAAATGTTAAGCACTTTGATGACAGGTTTCAATGTTTGCTGTATATTTTGTAACTTTAGGCCTTTGATTGCTACATTAAAATAAGTTTTAACTGCTGTAAAGAATTGCAAAGTATGAAATTGTATCAGATTATGTTTACCCTTTCTCTACTGATGAACATTTTGATAAAAAAATTTTCTTTATTACAAACAAAAATTCTTAAACATATATTTTCAAGCAACTGTGTGACTATAACTCTAGACAAGTAGAATTGCTGCTTGGAAGGGAATACAGTAAGTCCTTAGTGTCATTGATAGGTTCTTGGAAACTTCAATTTTAAGTGAAACAACATATAACAAAACCAATTTTTTTTTCTCATCAGTGTTATAATGTAACATCATCGAAGGAAATCTTATTCAACGACTTGCTATACGTTGTTTCACTTAAAGTCACCATTTCCAGAAATTTGTCCATGATGTTAAGTGAGGGTTTACTATATACTATTAACTAGTATAATAAAAGAGTCTCTCAAATCATAGCCAAAAATACTTCACAAATTAATATTCTTAACCAGCAATGTATGTGATTTTTCTATGCCTTGGATAACAATGATATTTTAAAAGTATTTACTGAGCACTTACTATGTCTCAGGCACTAAGTGCTCTGCATATATCAACTTACTTATTCATCAAAACACTGCTGTGTGGTAGGTACTATTTTTATCTTCTGTTTACAGGTGAGGAAATAGATGCCAGGGAAATTAAGCAAATGCTCAAAGTAACACAGTTGGGAAATGGTGAAGCTGGAATACTAACTCAGGCAACATGACCCTAGAGCTTACATTCTGCCAGTTAAATGGAAGAAAACTGAAATGTTGTTTTTATTTGAATCCTCTGGACAATCTGAGCTCCTCTACTGTGTTTTAAGTTTGCTGGGCTTTCATTTCCCTCTTCTAAGAATCTCCCATTTGTAACCATTGCTTATTGTGGCAGGCTGCCTCCTAAAATAGAACTTAGTGATCCTTTCCTCCCAGTATCCACACCCTAGTCTAATCGCCTCCCCTTGAATCTGGGATGAACCTAAGGATTTACCTCTAACAAACGGAATATTTACAAAATGATGGGATTTCATTTCTGAGATTAGATTACAAAAATGTGATATCTTGCTGGAGCTCTCTCTGGCTGTCTCTCATTTGCTCACTATGATGACGCCTGCTGCCATGCTGTGAGCTGCCTTTTGGAAAGGCCCAAGTGGCAAAGACAGCTAATAAGGAAATGAGGACCTCATCCCAGCAGTCCACAGGAAGCCACATCCTGCTACAAACGATTTGTGTGATCTTGAATGTGGGTTTTTCTCCAATTGATCCTTGAGGTGACTGAGGCTACACTTTGATACCTTGATTGTTTAATTATCTGTAATTTACTTCCGTAAGTGGCATAGACTAAGGACCTACTTTCCTTTTTCTCCAAGAGGATAGCCAATTGTTGCAACACCATATGATGAAGAGTCTAATTTTTGGTCATTGATTAGGTATATCACTTTCATGTATATGCAAATTTGTTTTTCTTACTTTTTGTCTGGCCAATAATCTATTTGTGTATTTGTGTCTTAATTTTGTCTTGAATTTGATGCGCTGATAGTGTATTTTGATATCTGGTAGTCCAGGTTTTCTCATTACTGTTTTCCAAAACTCTATTATGAAATTGAGAATTAGCTTATAACTTCCGTTAAAAAAATCCTGTTAATATTTTCAATGGAAATGCATTAAATTTGTAAATTAATTCAGAGTATTGACATATTTATAATATTGTATGTTCCATTCTAGAAACAGGATATATTACTTCACTTATCAAATTTTCATTGAAGTTAAGTGAAGTTAATGGTTTCCTTCATGTACATCTTGCACTTGTATTGTTGTTGCTGTTATTATTGGGATCATTTTCCTTCTAACTGGTTACTGCTGCTACATAGGAAAATCATTGATTTGTATATTTCATATTTCGTCATGGGACTTTCTGCCGTTTTTCAGTGGTTGCTGCTGCTCTTAGTTTGTGCTTTGTTGTGTGTGTGTGTTAGTTTAAAACGAGGAATGAGTGCTGAATTTTAGTAAATACTTTTTAGCAGTGATTAAGATAATCATATGGCCTTTATTCTTTATTATCACAATTGGTAGTTTTTTTAACATTTTGAACCATATTTTTGCAGTTTTAGACTAAATTCTATGAAGTTATGATGTAATATTCCTTCAGAACACTACTGAATTTGATTTGCTAACACTTTATTTATGATAGGGATTTGCTGACATTTTATTTAGAACTTTCGCATCTGTATTTAAAGTAAGATTAACTTGCTATTTTCTTTTTTTTGAGACTGAGTCTTGCCCTGTCGCCCAGGCTGGAGTGCAGTGGCGCGATCTGGGCTCACTGCAAGCTCCACCTCCCAAGTTCACGTCATCCTCCTGCCTCAGCCTCCTGAGTAGCTGCGACTACAGGCACCCACCACCACGCCCGGCTAATTTTTTGTATTTTTTAGTAGAGACGGGGTTTCACCGTGTTAGCCAGGATGGTCTTGATCTCCTGACCTCGCGATCCACCTGCCTTGGCCTCCCAAGCTATTTTCTTTCTTTGTACCAACTGAGTCTGGTTTTTAAATTAGTGTTAGGCTAGTTTTAACACTGAGCTAATATGTTTTATTTCTTTTTAATATTCTGATAAGTTTTTGTAACAGAGGACTTACACATTCTTTGAACTTTTAAAAAAATGTCACCTGTAGAGCCATCTGGTTCTAGTGACTTTTAAGGATGTATTGTCTTACTTTTACAATTAAAAATGTTTTCCAAACATGAGACTAAAACAGTTTGGTTTATTTTGATTCCATTTACTACATTTCTAAACTTATTTTTCTCTCAAAAACTTTCTAATAGGCTTATTGTTTTTATTTGGATTAATTTAGTTGCTTAGAAACTTTATTTATTATTTATTTTTATTTTTTTAGACGGAGTTTCACTCTTGTTGCCCAGGCTGGAGTGCAATGGCATGATCTTGGCTCATTGCAACCTCCACCTACCGGATTCAAGCGATTCTCCTGCCTCAGCCTCCCACGTAGCTGGGATTATAGGCATGTGCCACCACGTCTGGCTAATTTTGTATTTTTGATAGGGATGGGGTTTCTCCGTGTTGGTCAGGCTGATCTTGAACCCCCAACCTCAGGTGATCTGCCTGCCTCAGACTCCCAACGTGCTGGGATTACAGGCATGAGCCACCATGTTCGGCCTATTTTTTTTATTATAAACTCTTTTGCAAAGTTATTGGCTTTGTATGACACTGTAATATTTCATATTTGGGCTGAATCCATTCACTATTGAAGAAAGACTACTTAAGGTTGATATTTTTGGCTTTAGTTTTCTAAATTAACATAATAATTAATTCTCGAAAATCTGCATACATATTTTAGTATTAAAATTCTATATATAAGTAGAGAAGTGGCCAGGTGCAGTGGCTCATGCCTGTAATCCTAGCACTTTGGAAGGCAAAGGCGGGCAGATCACCTGAGGTCAGGAGTTCAAGAGCAGCCCGGCCAACATGGCAAAACCCTGTCTCTACTAAAAATACAAAATTAGCCAGGTGTGGTGGCAGGCACCTGTAATCCTAGCTACTTGGGAGGCTGAGGCAGGAGAATCACTCGAACCCAGGAGGCAGAGGTTGCAATGAGCCGAGGTCGTGCCACTGTACTCCATCCTGGGTGACAGAGCAAGACTCTGTTTCTCAAACAGATGTGTTCTTGATTCATATGATAATATAGTTGGGGAAAAACATCAGATTAAAACAAAGTGTGTATACACACACACACACACGAAATATTCATTAAGATTTAAAACCATTGGAAACAGAAAGTATGTGTTACTTTCAATTACAAAACGCAAGACTCATAGCAAGGTTTCCCTTCCCTGGGAGACTGAGGAAAGTTGATTTGGGGCCTGCTCATCTGTAATATGGATCATAGATTATTTTCTTCAATGCTTAGGTTCTTTCAGAGGGTGCAATGATTTTGCACTTTACCTAATGAAATTTCACACACTCTGAGCCAGTAATAGGACTTGAGCCTCACACAAAGAAAAACAGATGAGGCAGCAAACCTAAGATGAGGGAAAAGGCAATGGTAGTGTTCCATCAGATATTAACTTAACACATGAAAATCACTTCCATTTACTTTTCTTTTTTTAAATTTATTTTTGTTTTTATTTTGAGACAAAGTCTCACTCTGTTACCCAGGCTGGAGTGCAGTAGAATGAGCTCGGCTCACTGCAGCCTCTGCATCCCAGGTTCAAGTGATTCTGCCTCAGCCTTCCAAGTAGCTGGGATTACAAGCATGCACCACCATGCCTGTCTAATTTTTGTATTTTTAGTATAGATGGGGTTTTGCCCCATTGGCCAGGCTGGTCTTGAACTCCTGACCTCAAGTGATCCACTGCTTCAGCCTCCTAAAGTGCTTGGATTACAAGTGTGAGCCACTGCACCTGGCCCACATCTACTTTTTAAAAAGAATAAATACTAGTTTAAACCATTTTTATTTATTTATTTATTTATTTTTTACAATAGTGGCATTTATGATGATAAAACCTTATAGAATGCATTAGAAGTGGTTTGAAGGCTTTGGTGACTTTTTCCCTTTGTGTTTTAGCCTCACCTGTGCTTCCAATCCCTAACTCCCCAGCGTTGCTCACGCAATTCTCCTGAGCATCTTTGAACTACAATTTCATCCTCTTTCAGAGTCTGACAGTCCCTACGAAAGCCAGCATCAAGAACTACTACTACATAGTGTTGAAATTAATCTTACTGTCTTTAGCTTTGTGTGCCTTCTAAATTCAATTATTCTGAACTGTTTTAGTCTGATTATATTGGTCTTACTATTCCACAACTTGCCTATGATCTGGCTTCTGCCTTGATTTGCTAATAGTACACCAGTTTCCCACACTGGAGCTAAAATTTTTCCCTGGGGACTAACCTTAGTGCAGTCCATTTGGCTGTATCTCTGACCTCTTGCCTGTTTCTCTCAGATCTCTTTCTTACCTCACATCCTCATTACTAGAGATGTGGGTCCTATATGCAGAAGTTGTATACTTGTTTTCATACACCTGATTTACCAGAACACAGTCATATGGCCTAGCTTCGAAAGGCCTGTGAATTGTAGTCTTTAGATGGGTAGACATATGCTCTCTTAAAACTTGGATTGGGCTATAGTGACATTGGCAAGATGGCAGAATAGAATATAACGTGCTCATATCCCCCAACAACAACAAGAATTCTACACCCATCTACAGAAAAAAGTCTCTCTGTGAGAACCTCAGAATTCAAGTAGGAGATTTTGAGATCCTGGTGGAGCCTAAAACCGAGGAAGGCTGATTTGAGAGTGCAGACCAATAACCAGGTAGCAGGGCTGCCAATTGTGCTCCTAGGTTCAAACCCATTCCCCACTGGGCTTGGCTATGGCCCCGTTTGGCCTTGATCCTGTCACCAAAACCATCTGCCAAAGGTTTAGAAGGAATCATGCACACTACTGCCTCAGCAGAAAAGCTTTTCTGCCTGCCATCACTCTCAAGACTGGATCTGACAGTTACCCTATAACTTGGCTCAGCTTCCTCAGCATGGTTCCTACTTATTACTGCACATACAAGGACCCAGAGCAAGACTCAGTCATATTTCACATCCATCTAAGCCTCCATAATGTACCTTCTGGTCTCCATCCAAAAGTAGAGACTGAGGGGGCCAGTCTCAGCTTGCTGCACTCAGGGAGCTCGCCCAACTTTGTGGGGAACTGCTGGGGAATGCACACTTGCCTGGGCTACTGGAGAAGCCTCACAGTTGTCTGTCCCACAGCAGATCCTAAGGGGCCAGTTTCCACTCTCTTTCCACAATCAAGGAGACCTTGCCTGAGCAGAAGAATGCTCACAAGCATACATGTCAGGGCCACTAGGCTAAGCCCACTGATTCCCATCCCACAGTTTATCACGAGGGTACAGTCAAAGAACTGTCCCACCTGTTCAGAGACCTGCCATGAAATGCATGCCTGTCTGGGCCAATAGTACAGGCTTTCACACTTGGACCCCTGGGCGTCTTCCTACACAGCCTGGGTACACCCTTTGGGTCTTCCCCAGGTCCATCTAGGCCAAGGTGCTGCATCAATCTTAGAGCCCTTGCAAGACTCACAGCAAACATGGGTTCAGGATACCCACTAGTGCTGAAATGGCTTCAGCGATTATGGGCTCTGGAAACAGTCAGTCTGCTTAGATTTCTGGACAGGCCCACTGAAGAAAGAGCAACACAAAGGCAAACTTCAAAACTGGAATAAATACCCAACTCTTCAGTGCAAAGACATTGACATATGTCACATAAAATAAGCCCACAAAAATAAGAACATATGTCCACAAAAATGAGAACAATCAGGGAGTTAGGATTTCACTAAATGAACAAAACAAGGTGCCAGCGACAGACCCTAAAGAGATGGAGACAAAAAATTCAAAATAGCTACATTAAGAAAATTTAGTGAACCTCAAGAAAACAGAGAAAAGATTCAGAACTTTATTTTAAAAATTTAACAGAGAGATTAAAATGTTAAAAAATGAAACAAAAATTTGGGAGCTGAAAAATACAATGAATGAAATTCAAAAATGCAATAGAGAGCATCAAAAGCAGACTTAAGCAGAAGAATCAGTGAGCTTGAAGACAGACTATTTGAAAATACACAGTGAGATGAAAAAAAGAAAAAATAATGAAAAGGAACAAAGAAAGCTTACAGGATCTATGGTATTGCATTAACAGAGCAAATATTTGGGTCACTGGAATTCAAGTGGGAGCAGGAAAAGACAAAAGGGTAGAAGTCTTACTCAAAGAAATAACAGAAAACTTTACAAACCTAAAAAAATGTATAAATATCCAGGTAGAGAAGGTTAAAGTTCACTAATCAGTGTCATTCCAAATAAAACTACCCCAATACATGTTATAATCAAAATTGTAAAGGTCAAAGACCAAGAAAGGATGCTCAAATCAGTGAAAGAAAAGAAGCAAATAACATATAAGGAAATTCCAATGTGTCTGGCAACAGACTTCCCAGCAGAAACCTCACAGGCCAGGAGGAAATTGGAATAATATAATTAGAGTACTAAAAAAACACAAACTGGCAACCAAGAATACTGTACTCAGCAAAGCTGTCATTCAGAAATGAAGGTGAGGCAAAGACTTTCCCAAACAAAAGCTAAGAGAATTTGTCATGACCAGACCAGTCTTATAAGATATGCTGAAGCTAGTTCTTCACACTGAATGAAAAAGATACTAATGTGTAACAAGAAAACATTTGAAAGCATAAAACTCATTGGTAAAAGTGTATATACAGAAAAATTCAGAATACTCTAACACCATAATTTTTGGTGTGTAAATCACTTATATCTTTAGTATGAAGATTAAAATACAAAATTGTTAAAAATAATAATAGCTAAGACAATTTGTTAAGAGACAGGCAATACTAAAAGATGCAAGCTGTGATGCCAAACACTCAAAATGTGGAAGGAAAATGAAGGCAAACTGTACACGGTTTTATGTTTCTTTTTTCTGTTACCAAAGTTAAGTTCTAGTCAGTTTAAAATAACTTGTTATAACTATAAGATGTTCTTAGTAAGCCGGTGGTAACCACAAAACAAAAATCTATAATTAAAATAATCATAAATAATTATATATAAAATAATTTAATTAAAAATAAAAAGAATCAAAACACACTGTTAGAAAAAATCACTTAACTACAAAGAAAAAGAGTTAGAAAAGAAGAAAGGAAGAAAGAATCTATAAAACAACTGGAAAACAAGTAACAAAATGGCAGTAGGAAGCCCTTGCCTAACAATACTTACCTTCAATGTAAATGGATTAAATTCTCCAATTAAAAGACATAGGTGGCTAAATGGATTTTTTTCCAAAGGCCCCAATTATATGCTGCCTATAAGAGACTCACTTCATCTGTAAGGATACTCACAGACTGAAAGTGAAGGGATGGAAAAAGATATTCCGTACAAATGGAAACCAAAAAAAGAGCAGGTGCCACTGTATTTACATAAGATAAAATATACTTTAAGCCAAAACTCTAAAAAGAGACAAAGAAGAATGCCATATAATGATACAGGGGTGAATACGGCAAGAGCATTCAACAATTATAAATATATATGCACCCAACATTGGAGCAACTAAATGTAAAAGCAAATTTTAGTAGACCAAAAGGGAGAGAGATACTGCAATACAATTATAGTAGGGGACTTCACCATCCCACTTTCAGCAATGAACAGGTTATCCAGACAGAAAATTAACAAAGAAACATCAGAAATAAACCAGACTCTAGACCAAACGGACCAAAGACATTTACAGAACATTCCATCCAACAGCGTAGAATACACGTTCTTCTCAACAGCACATGAGACATTCTCCAGGATAGAGCACATGTTAGGTGACAAAACAATACTCAACAATTTTTTTTAAAATCAAAATAATATCATATGTCTTTCATGACCACAGTACAATAAACCTAGAAGTCAATAACAGGAGAAACTTTCAAAACTCTACAAATAAATGAAATGAAACAATATTCTCCTGAATAACCAATGGGTCAATAAAGAAATTAAGAAGGAAATTTTTAAAATTCTTGAAACAATTGAAAACGGAAACATGACAAACCTAGAGAATACAGCAAAAGCAGTTGTAAGAGGGAAGTTTAAAGCAGTAAATGCCAACATCAAAAAAGTAGAAAGATCTCAACTAAATAACCTTAAGTAGTACCTCAAAGAGCTAGAAAAACAAGGAAAAATAGTCAAAAATTAGTAGTCAGAAAGAAATGCTAAAGATCAGAGCAGACATAAACAATATAGAGACTAAAAAAATACAAAAAATAAACAAATAAAACGTTGGATTTTTGAAAAGATAAACAAAATTAACAAATCTTTAGCTAGACTAAAAATAAGAGAGATAATTAAAATGAGATTAAAAAGGAGACATTACAATGGATACCACAGAAATACAAAAGATCATAAAAGACTATTATGAAAAACTATATACTGACAAATTAGAAAATCTAGAGGAAATGGATAATAAATTTCTGGACAAATACAACCTACCAAGATTGAAGTATGAAGAAATAGAAAATCTGAATAGATCAATAATGTGTAACAAGATTGAATCAGTAATAAAAAGTCTCCCATCAAAGAAGAGTCCAGGACCTGACAGCTTTACTGCTGAATTCTACCTAACATTTAAAGAAGAACTAACACAAATTCGTCTCAAACTATTCAACAAAATTGAAGGGGAAAAAATTCTTCCAAACTCATTGTTTGAGGCCAGCATTGCCCTGATGACAAAACCAGATAAAGACACAACAAAAAAAGTAAACTAGAAGCCAATACCCTTGATGACTATAAATGCAAAAATCTTCAACAAAATACTAGCAAACCAAATTCAACAGCACATTAAAAAGAGCATTCACCACATCCAAATGGGATTCATCCCAGGGAGGCAAGGATAGCTCAACATGCATGCATCAATAAACATGATACATTACATTAACAGAATGAAGGAAAACACCATAAGATCATTTTATTAGAGGCAGAAAAGGCATTTGATAATTCAACAACCTTTAATAATTAAGAAACCCTCAATAAACTAGGTATAGAGGAAATGTACTTCTTAACAATAAAGTCTATGTATGACAAACCCACAGCTAACATCATACTGAATAGATAAAAGCTGAAAGGTTTCTGTAAGATATAAATCTAGAAAAGGATGCCAACTTTTACTACCTAGTCAACATTGTACTGACACTCTTAGCCAGAGCCATTAGGCAAGAAAAAAACAATAAGGAACAACCAAACTGGATAGCAGGAAGTCAAATTAGCCCTGTTTTTGGACAACATGATCTTATATATAAAAAACCCTAGAGACTTTACCAAAAAAACTAATGGAACTAATAAATTCAGTAAACTTGCAGGATACAAAATCTACATGCAAAAATCAGTAGCATTTCTGTATGCTAACAGTGAACTATCTAAAAAGGCAATCAAGAAAATAAACCCATTCACATTCACAATAGCTACCAAAACAAGTAGGAATAAATTTAATTAAGAAGGTGAAAAATTTCTACAATGAAAACTATAAAATATTGATGAAAGAAATTGACAAGGACACAAATGGAAAGGTATTTTACGTTCATGAATTGGAAGAATATTGCTAAAACGTATATATTAATACTATCCAAAGTGATCTACCAAATCAGTGCAATCCCTATCGAAATACTAATGGCATTCTTCACAGAAATAGATAAAGGTATTCTAAAATTTGTATGAAACAATGAAATTACCCAAATAGCCAAAACAATCTTGAGCAAAAATGACAAAGCTATAGGCATCACACTAGCTGATTTCAAAATATACTACAAAGCTATAGTAACCAAAAGAGATGGTCCTGGCACAAAAACAGACACACAGATGAATGGAAGAGATACAGAACCCAGAAATAAATCCAGGTATTTACAGCCAACTTATTTTTGAGAAAGGCAGCAAAACACTGGGGAAAGGACAGTCTCTTCAACAAAGGGTGCTAGAAAAACTGGGTATCAACATGCAGAAGAATAAGACTAGACCCCTGTTTCTCACCATGTACAAAATCAACTCAAAATAGATTAAAGACAAATTTAAAACCCCCAAATTATGAAACTACTGAAAAAAAAAACAGAAGAAACATCACTTTATGACACTGGTCTGAGTGAGGAATTTTTGGATAGCACCTCAAAAGCACAGGCAAGAAAAGGAAATATTGACAAATGGGATTACATCATATGAAAAATCTTCTGCACAGCAAAGGAAACAGTCAATGGAATAGACAACCTGTAGAACAGGAGAAAATATTTGCAAACTGTGCATCTGATGAGAGGTTAATATCCAGAATGTATAAGAAACTCAAGTCAATAGCAACAAAGAAATAATCCAGTTTAAAAAACAGGCAGAAAACCTAAATAGACAGCTCTCAAAAAAGGACATACAAATGGCCAACAGATATAATGGAAAAATGCTGAACATCGCTAATCATCAGGGAATTGCAAACCAAAACCAAAATGAGATATCACCTCACCCCAGTTAGAATGGGTATTATCAGAAAGGCAAAAACATTAAAAATGCTGGGAAGGATGTAGAGAAAGGGGAACTCTTATACACCATCAGTAGGAATGTAAATTAGTACAGCCATTATGACAACAGTGTGCACATTCCTCAAAAAATTAAAAATAGAACTACCATATGACCCAACAATTCCATTACTGAGTGTATATCCAAGGGAAAGGAAATCAATATGTTGAAGAGATATCTGGCCTCCCATGCTTATTGCAGCACTATTCACAATAGCCAAGATATGGAATCAACCTAAGTGCCCATCAATGGATAAATAGATAAACAAAATGGGAGGAGCCAAGATGGCCGAATAGGAACAGCTCCGGTCTACAGCTCCCAGAGTGAGCAACGCAGAAGATGGGTGATTTCTGCATTTCCATCTGAGGTACTGGGTTCATCTCACTAGGGAGTGCCAGACAGTGGGCGCAGGTCAGTTGGTGCGCACACCATGTGTGAGCAGAAGCAGGGCAAGGCATTGCCTCGCTCGGGAAGTGCAAGGGGTCAGGGAGTTCCTTTTCCTAGTCAAAGAAAGGGGTGACAGACGGCACCTGGAAAATCGGGTCACTCCCACCCGAATACTGCACTTTTCTGACGGGCTTAAAAAACGCCGCACCAGGAGATTATATCCCACACCTGGCTTGGAGGGTCCTATGCCCACAGAGTCTCACTGATTGCTAGCACAGCAGTCTGAGATCAAACTGCAAGGCAGCATCGAGGCTGGGGGAGGGGCGCCCGCCATTGCCCAGGCTTGCTTAGGTAAACAAAGCAGCCCAGAATCTCGAACTGGGTGGAGCTCACCACAACTCAAGGAGGCCTGCCTGCCTCTGTAGGCTCCACCTCTGGGGGCAGGGCACAGACAAACAAAAAGACAGCAGTAACCTCTGCAGACTTAAATGTCCCTGTCTGACAGCTTTGAAGACAGCAGTGGTTCTCCCAGCATGCAGCTGGAGATCTAAGAATGGGCAGACTGCCTCCTCAAGTGGGTCCCTGACCCCTGACCCCTGAGCAGCCTAACTGGGAGGCACCCCCACAGCAGGGGCAGACTGACACCTCATAGGGCCGGGTACTCCAACAGACCTGCAGCTAAGGGTCCTGTCTGATAGAAGGAAAACTAACAAACAGAAAGGACATCCACACCAAAAACCCATCTGTACATCACCATCATCAAAGAACAAAAGTAGATAAAACCACAAAGATGGGGAAAAAACAGAGCAGAAAAACTGGAAACTCTAAAAAGCAGAGTGCCTCTCCTCCTCCAAAGGAACACAGTTCCTCACCAACAATGGAACAAAGCTGGATGGAGAATGACTTTGAAGAGCTAAGAGAAGAAGGCTTCAGATGATCAAATTACTCTGAGCTACAGGAGGAAATTCAAACCAAAGGGAAAGAAGTTGAAAACTGAAAAAAGTTTAGAAGAATGTATAACTAGAATAACCAATACAGAGAAGTGCTTAAAGGAGCTGATGGAGCTGAAAACCAAGGCTCGAGAATTACGTGAAGAATGCAGAAGCCTCAGGAGCCAATGCAATCAACTGGAAGAAAGGGTATCAGTGATAGAAGATGAAGTGAATGAAATGAAGCGAGAAGCGAAGTTTAGAGAAAAAAGAATAAAAAGAAATGAGCAAAGCATCCAAGAAATATGGGACTATGTGAAAAGACCAAATCTACATCTGATTGGTGTACCTGAAAGTGACGGGGAGAATGGAACCAAGTTGGAAAACACTCTGCAGGATATCATCCAGGAGAACTTCCCCAACCTAGCAGGGCAGGCCAACATTCAGATTCAGGAAATACAGAGAATGCCACAAAGATACTCCTCGAGAAGAGCAACTCCAAGACACATAATTGTCAGATTCACCAAAGTTGAAATGAAGGAAAAAATGTTAAGGGCAGCCAGAGAGAAAGGTCGGGTTACCCACAAAGGGAAGCCCATCAGACTAACAGCGGATCTTTTGGCAGAAACTCTACAAGCCAGAAGAGAGTGGGGGCCAATATTCAACCTTCTTAAAGAAAAGAATTTTCAACCCAGAATTTCATATCCAGCCAAACTAAGCTTCATAAGTGAAGGAGAAATAAAATACTTTACAGAGAAGCAAATGCTGAGAGATTTTGTCGCCACCAGGCCTGCCCTAAAAGAGCTCCTGAAGGAAGCGCTAAACATGGAAAGGAACAACCGATACCAGCCGCTGCAAAATCATGCCAAAATGTAAAGACCATTGAGACTAGGAAGAAACAGCATGAACTAACGAGCAAAATAACCAGCTAACATCATAATGACAGGATCAAATTCACACATAACAATATTAACTTTAAATGTAAATGGACTAAACGCTCCAATTAAAAGACACAGGCTGGCAAATTGGATAAAGAGTCAAGACCCATCAGTGTGCTGTATTCAGGAAACCCATCTCACATGCAGAGACACACATAGGCTCAAAATAAAAGGATGGAGGAAGAGCTACCAAGCAAATGGAAAACAAAAAAAGGCAGGGGTTGCAATCCTAGTCTCTGATAAAACAGACTTTAAACCAACAAAGATCAAAAGAGACAAAGAAGGCCATTACATAATGGTAAAGGGATCAATTCAACAAGAAGAGCTAACTATCCTAAATATATATGCACCCAATACAGGAGCACCCAGATTCATAAAGCAAGTCCTTAGAGACCTACTAAGAGACTTAGACTCCCACACATTAATAATGGGAGATTTTAACACCCCACTGTCAACATTACACAGATCAACGAGACAGAAAGTCAACAAGGATACCAGGAATTGAACTCGGCTCTGCACCAAGCAGACCTAATAGACACCTACAGAACTCTCCACCCCAAATAAAGAGAATATACATTTTTTTCAGCACCACACCATACCTATTCCAAAACTGACCATATACTTGGAAGTAAAGCTCTCCTCAGCAAATGTAAAAGAACAGAAATCATAACAAACTATCTCTCAGACCACAGTGCCATCAAACTAGAACTCAGGATTAAGAATCTCAATCAAAACTGCTCAACTACATGGAAACTGAACAACCTGCTCCTGAATGACTACTGGGTACATAACGAAATGAAGGCAGAAATAAAGATGTTCTTTGAAACCAACGAGAACAAAGACACAACATACCAGAATCTCTGGGACACATTCAAAGCAGTGTGTAGAGGGAAATTTATAGCACTAAATGCACACATGAGAAAGCAGGAAAGATCCAAAATTGACACCCTAACATCACAATTAAAAGAACTAGAAAAGCAAGAGCAAACACATTCAAAAGCTAGCAGAAGGCAAGAAATAACTAAAATCAGAGCAGAACTGAAGGAAATAGAGACACAATAAACCCTTCAAAAATTAATGAATCCTGGAGCTGGTTTTTTGAAAGGATCAACAACATTGATAGACCACTAGCAAGACTAATAAAGAAAAAAAGAGAGAAGATCAAATAGACGCAATAAAAAATGATAAAGGGGATATCACCACCGATCCCACAGAAGTACAAACTACCATCAGAGAATACTACAAACACCTCTATGCAAATAGACTATAAAATCTAGAAGAAATGGATAAATTCCTCGACACATACACTCTCCCAAGACTAAACCAGGAAGAAGTTGAATCTCTGAATAGACCAATAACAGGCTCTGAAATTGTGGCAATAACCAATAACTTACCAACTAAAAAGAGTCCAGGACCAGATGGATTCACAGCCGAATTCTACCAGAGGTACAAGGAGGAACTGGTACCATTCCTTCTGAAACTATTCCAATAAATAGAAAAAGAGGCAATCCTCCCTAACTCATTTTATGAGGCCATCATCATCCTGATACCAAAGCCGGGCAGAGACGCAACCAAAAAAGAGAATTTTAGACCAATATCCTTGATGAACATTGATGCAAAAATCCTCAATAAAATACTGGCAAACCGAATCCAGGAGCACATCAAAAAGCTTATCCACCATGATCAAGTGGGCTTCATCCCTGGGATGAAAGGCTGGTTCAATATACACAAATCAATAAATGTAATCCAGCATATAAACAGAACCAATGACAAAAACCACATGATTATCTCAATAGATGTAGAAAAGTCCTCTGACAAAATTCAACAACCCTTCATGCTAAAAACTGTCAATAAATTAGGTATTGATGGGACATATCTCAAAATAATAAGAGCTATTTATGACAAACCCACAGCCAATATAATACTGAATGGGCAAAAACTGGAAGCATTCGCTTTGAAAAGGGGCACAAGACAGGGAAGCCCTCTCTCACCACTCCTATTCAACATAGTGTTGGAAGTTCTAGCCAGGGCAATTAGGCAGGAGAAGGAAATAAAGGGTATTCAATTAGGAAAAGAGGAAGTCAAATTGTCCCTGTTTGCACAGACCATGATTGTATATCCAGAAAACCCCATTGTCTCAGCCCAAACTCTCCTTAAGCTGATAAGCAATTTCAGCAAAGTCTCAGGATACAAAATCAATATACAAAAATCACAGGTATTCTTATACACCAACAACAGACAAACAGAGAGCCAAATCATGAGTGAACTCCCATTCACAATTGCTTCAAAGAGAATAAAGTACCTAGGAATCCAACTTACAAGGGATGTGAAGGACCTCTTCAAGGAGAACTACAAACCACTGCTCAGGGAAATAAAAGAGGATACAAACAAATGGAAGAACATTCCATGCTCATGGGTAGGAATAATCAATATTGTGAAAATGGCCATACTGCCCAAGGTAATTTATAGATTCAATGCCATCCCCATCAAGCTACCAATGACTTTCTTCACAGAATTGGAAAAAACTACTTTAAAGTTCATACGGAACCCAAAAAGAGCCCGCATTGCCAAGTCAATCCTAAGCCAAAAGAACAAAGCTGGAGGCATTATACTACCTGACTTCAAACTATACTACAAGGCTACAGTAACCAAAACAGCATGGTACTGGTACCAATACAGAGATATAGATCAACGGAATAGAACAGAGCCCTCAGAAATAACACTGAATATCTACAACTATCTGATCTTTGAAAAACCTGAGAAAAACAAGCAACGGGGAAAGGATTCCCTATTTAATAAATGGTGCTGGGAAAACTGGCTAGCCATATGTAGAAAGCTGAAACTGGATCCCTTCCTTACACCTTATACAAAAATCAACTCAAGATGGATTAAAGACTTACATGTTAGACCTAAAACCATAAAAACCCTAGAAGAAAACCAAGGCATTACCATTCAGGACATAGCCATGGGCAAAGACGTCATGTCTAAAACACCAAAAGCAATGGCAACCAAAGCCAAAATTGACAAATGGGATCTAATTAAACTAAAGAGCCTCTGCACAGCAAAAGAAACTATCATCAGAGTGAACAGGCAACCTCCAAAATGGGAGAAAATTTTCACAACCTACTCATCTGACAAAGGGTTAATATCCAGAATCTACAATGAACTCAAACAAATTTACAAGAAAAAACAAACAATCCCATCAAAAAGTGGGTGAAGGACGTGAACAGACACTTCTCAAAAGAAGACATTTATGCAGCCTAAAAACACATGAAAAAATGCTCACCATCACTGGCCATCAGAGAAATGCGAATCAAAACCACAATGAGATACCATCTCACAACAGTTAGAATGGCAGTCATTAAAAAGTTAGGAAACAACAGGGGCTGGAGAGGATGTGGAGAAATAGGAACACTTTTACACTGTTGGTGGGACTGTAATCTAGTTCAACCATTGTGGAAGTCAGTGTGGCGATTCCTCAGGGATCTAGAATTAGAAATACCATTTGACCCAGCCATCCCATTACTGGGTATTTACCCAAAGGACTACAAATCATGCTGCTATAAAGACACATGCACATGTATGTTTATTGTGGCACTATTCACAATAGCAAAGACTTGGAACCAACCCAAATGTCCAACAATGATAGACTGGATTAAGAAAATGTGGCACATATACACCATGGAATACTATGCAGCCATAAAAAAGGATGAGTTCACGTCCTTTGCAGGGACAAGGATGAAATTGGAAATCATCATTCTCAGTAAACTATCGCAAGATGAAAAAACCAAACACTGCATATTCTCACTCATAGGTGGGAATTGAACAATGAGAACACATGGACACAGGAAGCTGAACATCACACTCTGGGGACTGTTGTGGGGTGGGGGGAGGGGGGAGGGATAGCATTGGGAGATATACCTAATGCTAGATGACGAGTTAGTGGGTGCAGCGCACCAGCATGGCACATGTATACATCTGTAACTAACCTTCACATTGTGCACATGTACCCTAAAACTTAAAGTATAATAATAATAAATTTAAAAAAAAAGAAAAAAAAAGAAAATGTGGTATATATACACAATGAAATACTATTCAGCCATAAAAAGGAACAAAATCCAGCCGTTTGCAAAAACATGGATGAACCTAGAGGACATTATGTTAAGTAAAATTAGCCAAGCACAGAATGACAAATATCACATGATTTCACTTATAAGTGGAATCTGGAAAAATTGATCTCATAGAAGTAGAGAGTAGAATGGTGGTTACCACAGACTGGAGAGGGGAGGAAGGAGTAGGGATAGGAAGAGCTGGTCAATAAGTACAAAATTACAGCTTGGAGGAATGAGTTCTGGTGTTCTACTGCATAGTGGGATGTCTATAGTTAACAATAATGTATTGTATTTTTCAACATAGTGAAAAGAGGATTTTGAATGCTCTCACCACAAATAAATGATAAATGTTTGAGGTGATGAATATTCTAATTACTCTGCTTTGATCATTACACAATGTATTCATGTATTGAAACATCACACTTTACCCCATAAAAATGTACATTTATTATTTGGCAATTTAAAACAAAATAAAACAATAAAAATATGAAAAATACTTGAGTTGAAGATTCTATTACTAAAAGAAAGAAGGAAAGAATAGATACTGAGGGCTAATTACTCATCTCAGCCACAAAAAGAATGCAAAAAATTAGGTAAAATTAAAGAATACTTAATTTCAACCATCTGAGCCAGTTCTAGTAGCTTAATGGGGGCATCAACAGCTTTTGTCAGCAGATTTCTAGGGTGCATCAGCTGCTTCCAATTCCAAGGCAGGATTACAAAGACAGCAAATTCGATCTTTTGCACTCTCTCCTGATCCTTTCTGAATCCCACACCCACCTCTTGCCTCTTTCTCATATGCTAGTATAATATGTTAAGTTGTGGCACCGCAAAAAATATGCCCACCTGGAATCTATGAAGTAGTCCCTATTTTCCAAAGAATTGTTGTGTTCTCTATCTTAAAGTAGGGGAGTGGGGGAGTTGAGCTTTTCTACCCATCTTATTTGCTAAGTTTATTCATCAGCTAAGCTGCATTCGCATTTTTCATGAAAAGGTCTGGTAAGTAAAATGTTGGTAGTGTGTGAGAGATGTCAATAAAAGCCAACTTGAGGTAGGACAAGCAAGGTTAGGAGGCTACACTGACTTGTCCCTTTGTGTGAAGCCTTGCAGTCTCCTCTCCCATCCTCACACCCTTCTGTCTCAACACCTAACACTTTTGCAAGATAAGCAATCCTACAGGATGTCAACTGACTGACTGCCAGATAGTTTCAAGCTCCTGACACCCAAAATGACCTGGGAAATAAAACAAGAGCCCCTTATTCATGATGTGGCTCCCCTAATTTCCAGCCAATCAGCACCAAAATCCCAAGAAGCTGTTAGCTACAAATTCCTGCCTTGGGGAGGCTAGGGACTTTTCTGGGTCTCATCTGTGCAGCTAGGCTCAAGATTTAGCTTATAGTGACCTTTTCTTCATTTTAATAGAAAAAACACACCCCTAGGTAGAGATTTTAGATGCTAATGATGCATGTGATGCATGTTAGAGCTTGTCGATTCTGAGTGCATGCATCAGCTTCAGGTCCACCTTTGCATGCTTGACCTCACCAGTATTTTATGAATATGTATGTACAGTTCACATAAAGGGAATTTCCCTTAAGGCACTAGGGGCTGTTTCACCCTTTGAGCAGCCTGCTCTGCCTTTCCAGGTGTACTTTTGCTTTGCAATAAACTTCTTGTCCTACTCTTACTTTGGACTCACTCTCAAAGTGTTTTGCGCAACAAACTCAAGAACCTGAACTTCCCCACCAACAACAAATGTAAAAGTGGCCACAATAATATGGTCCAGGATCTTTAATGGTCTGGCTTCCTCCAAATAAAATAATTCAAAGCAACTAAAAGAAAGATTTCTGAGATAGTGTTTTATGAATATAATCCCTAGTAACTGAGTGTTATGGGTTGAATTGTGTCCTTACAAAAAATATATGTTGGAATCCTAACATCCAGCATGTCAGAATGTGACCTTATTTAGAGCTACAATGTTTCCAAAGGTAATCATGTTAAAATGAAGTCATTAAGGTGAGCTCTAACTCAATATGACTCATATCCTTATAAAAGGGAAAAATGTGGACACTTTCACAGACGTGTTCAAAGGGAAGACAACGTGAAGACACCAGGAGAAGATGACCATCTATAAGCCAAGAAGAGAGGTAATCAACAGATCACTCCTTCTTAGCCCTCAGAAGGAAACAACCCTACCAACATCTTGGTCTCAGACTTCTAGCCTCCATAACTATGAGGCAATACATTTCTGTGGTTTAAGCCACCCAGTTGTGGTACTTTCTTATAGCAGCCCTAGCAAATGAATACTTCCAGCATTTAGGAGCTGCCTTGGGAGCAACTCTTTCTGAATTGAAGAGGAAGAATTGTGGAGTACACACACACACACACACACACACACACACACACATACACACACGATGTTTATGGTTGGCTAAAAGCCTAAATGGTTCTGGTATGGCCTTTTAAATGGGGGTTGAACACCTTAAGTTAGACAACTTTCTTAGAATTTGGCATAGCACTCCACTTAGAATGAGAAGGTTTCATGTAATGGGTGAAGAAAGAATGAACGTAGACTACAAGTAAATGTACTGCTTTTAACATTATTTAAGCAGTAATTTAGATCAATCCAGTAGAGGGTGAGTTACATTTCATATTCTAGGCCATCTAGTCAGAGAAAACTATCTGAAAGGTCACATATCAAATTCATAGCTGCAATTATTTCTGGGGAAGAGAGTGAAATTGCAGGATTAGTGAAAAACAGCTTTCACTGTTGTTTTACATACTTTTTAATTGTTTGACTTTTACAGAAGAATCAATTTGTATACCATTGACATAAGTAAAAATTTTGAACTATGTTTATATACATATATGAACATATGTATATGTATGTGTATGTATGTGTCTATCTATATAATTGTTTTCATTCATGTATTGCATTATTGCATTATATAATTGTATCATATACCAGACACTAGGAAAATAACAATGAACAAAACGGATAACTTGGGTCTTCATAAAACTTAGTCTCCCCTTCTCCAAAACTTGATGAATTCCCACTACTGACTTTCTAAGTATTCATTCTTTAGAATTTTCCTCCCTTATCTACTCTTTTTCACCATTTGAGTGAAAAACAATCCTTTTATTCTAACTCCCCCCATCTCCCAAAGCCATCATCCCTTTCCACTTCTTGTTTAAAGTCTAGCTAAATTCTGTAGTCATCAAAGTTTAGTTCCACTCTTAGTATTGTGAACTGGAGATGGTCCCATTCTGATGTGAAGGTGGATGTGAAGTTTCTCTCTGGGAACCAATCTCCCCATGAACCAAGCTTAGTCAACACTGTCAAGCACATAGACATGGAAACTGAGGCTCTGTGAAAGCTGAACTGTGTTTCAGGGCAGCATAAGCTAAGTACAATGAAGCCATCTTTACTTTCCTTCAGTCCCACATTGGATCCTTCCTGATGTCTGCTTTGACTGTGCTTTGAGAGGAAAGCTTGATTGAACTGAGTTCTGGCATGTTTGTAGGAGATGTGATACTTTATATGCACATATTGGTGATTTCTAAAGTTCTTATTTTTGATCTGTAGAAATAATTTGAGACCAGAGCTACAGGTGATTTTATAGATAACAACAACAAAAAAAGGACCTGCTTTCCAAACAGAAGAGTGAGCTTTTCACCTTCTCTCTGAAACCTCCCTTCAGCCTGGAATATCCAAATCCTACCCATTCCCCACAATTCAAGACAAATCCCAACTTTTCCAAAAAGTCTTCTTGGGTGTCCTCTCCCTGCTAAAATTAATGTCTTTCCATTTCACTTTATGTGTATCTCGCAGTCTGCCTGGCAGAGGAGCTGCTTCTGAAGAAGTCCTAAGAAAGTCACCCCAAAATATAGCAACCAGGTATGCTGACAATTTAAAATTAAAGGCACATGGGGATCAGTAGATGCTGCATGAGGCTGTTCTCTGGAGTTCTCTTATCAACCTAAAGACCAAATCTGCTAAAAAGAAACAGAATTACCTTCAACCTTCTAACTGCAATTTCATTAACCAGGGAAGATTAAATACAAATCGTGGAAGAAGAGACTAAAAACCAAACACTATACCCAGAGCCCAGATAAACTTTGTCTGAGGCCACTGTCTGTTTTGTGGGCCCATTATCTACCCTAAAAATCATTTATTACACCTCTAAAATTGATTATTGCCTACATCTCCCACTTCCCTCTCTCCTATGAAGAAGGGTCTCTAAGCTTCTGAACTTCATTGGGTTACTGGGTGCTCACCTCCTTGTGATGTCCTCATGCTTGGTAATAAATTTGTATGCTTTTCCTCCTGCTTTTTCAGCAGACTTAAAGACTCAGGTCTGCTAGGGGTGAAGGGAAATCCCCTTTGCCCCTATGCTTGCTATGTACATTTAATTTTTATTTGTGGGATATATGGTTGCAAAGAGAAACTAACACTGTTTACAACTCAAGCAGAAAAGGAATTTATGGGAAAGTAGCTCATTTTATGAATAAGAAGGCTAGAGACCAAACTCTGAAATGTGAAATGAAATAAATTCCAGTGATGGACTGAATCCACCTTCCTTTGTGTCTATACAGCTTGCCATGAGATTTTACAGTTCCTATCACTAAAGATGTAGAACTTATCTCCCCATCACTTGATTTTGGTCTTTGTCAGGTGACTTCCTTTAGTCATAGCCAGTGTGAGGTAAGCAAAGTCTCTCTCTCTTTTTTTTTTTTTTTTGAGACGGAGTCTTGCTCTGTTGCCCAGGCTGGAGTGCAGTGGCATGATCCTGGCTCACTGCAACCTCCGCCTTCCGGGTCCAAGCGATTCTCCTGCCTCAGCCTCCTGAGTAGCTGGGATTACAGGTGCCCACCGTCACGCCTGGCTAATTTTTGTATTTTTGGTAGAGAGAGGGTTTCACCAGGCTGGTCTCAAACTCCTGACCTCATGATCCACCTGCCTCAGCCTCCCAAAGTGCTGGGATTACAGGCCTAAGCCACTGCACCCAACCAAGCAAAGTCTTAAAAGGTGCTTGAGTGAAAGGTCTTGGGGTTTTGTTGACTTTTTTTTATTTTTATTTTTTGACAGGGTTTCACTCTGTTGCCCAAGCTGGAGTGCAGTAGCATGATCTCGGCTCACTGCGACCTCCTCCTCCTGGGTTCAAGCAATCCTCATGCCTCAGCCTCCTGAGTTGATTTCAGGCAACTGCCACCAAGCCCAGCTAATTTTGCATCTTTAGTAGAGATGGGTTAGCCAGGCTGGTCTGGAACTCCTGACCTCAAGTGATCCTCCCGCCCTAGCCTCTCAAAGTGCTGGGATTATAGGAATGAGCCACCGTGCCCGGCCAGGCTTGGGATTTTGAGCTCCTGTAATTGCCATGGAAAAAAACATGCCCAGGATAGCTCAATAGTATTACAGGGAGAATGGGGAAACAGTGGAGCAAAGCTGAACTGGCACAGCCAAGCCCAGGAAAGATTGTTATATTAAGCCACTGAGTTTTGGGGTCGTTTCTGATGCAGAAAAACCAAGCAGATGCACTGTATGATTTTACACTCCAACCTCCATTCCCAGCTAGGTCTTCGATAATTATCTCATTGGTAGGCAAGTTTGAATGTTCACACAAAGCACATGCTCTTTGTTTATGCTCCTTACATTTTAACTCCAGTAGTTCTTAAAATTTTAAAGGACACAAGAATTATTGCACAGACTTATATTTATGACTCATATAAGTAACACTTTATGGACAGGTTAATGAAACTTTCAAGGGTAATTTTGAATAAATGAGATTTTCTATTTATTCTCTGATTTTAGAACCTAACCCCAGTTAGAGTGGTACTCTGTTATGTTTATCAATGCTTAGGTTGTAAACTTCTGTTTTTGCATTTTGTTTATTTGGTTGTGTGTTTTACCTTCCAGATCCACCTCTCAGGATAGGTTGTAATCTTCCAGAGGGTGGGGACTGTATTATATTTATCTCTTTGTCCACCTACCTCCCAAATCTGCTCCCAGGCTAATTCAGTGTTTGTTCAATTGAATGGTTTTGTAGTTTTTAAGCATCTGTTGCATAAGGCAGCGTTTCTAGAGAGCTCTGAGAACAGTTTGTTGCTGCCAAAGGCTTGCATGCTAAGGTGTGTAGAACTCATTCAAAACATATATTTTTAATTGAAAAATAAATATTTATTTAATATATTATGTTAATATATTAATACTATGATAATTATATATATATGGTGTGTGTATATATATTCTTTCTGGGGTTTCCTTCTTTGCAAGGAAACCCCAGCAAGTGCCTTGGGTGCACATTTCCCTTGCCAATTAAATCAGCACAATTTTCTCTGACTGCCAGTCAGGTACAAATTGGAAACTGGGTATTTTAGAAAAATTTTCCCTCCCTCATATTTTATCACACAGCTGCTCTCAGTTCATAGACACTGACAATTGCAAAATGCCCCACAAATTGTTGCACTTTAAGGAGCCATGCTGAACATTTCGGCCAACTGGGAATCTTCCTAGGGAGATCAGACCAAGTTCTCACTCTGGCTTCAGGAGGCTACAGCCCATTTCTCTTCCCAAACGTGCCCCCTGTGTGATTTAGGTCAGTGCAGCCAACCTTCTGTGTTTGTCTAGCTGGACATTAGGGATAATGATACCTAACTGCCTCACCGGGGTGTTGAGGAGTTCAACAATTAATCACTTTGTGGCCCTTAGTTGAAAAATGTCATGAAACTCAGTCAGGACAAAGAACACCCCTTGGCAGAAAAGGCAGAGCAGTATGATGGGAAAAGCCCTCTGGCAAACCAGATATTCCCCTCCCACCCTGCGGATTCCTCAGTCATTAGTCAGAAACCAGTCCACCTTGTCCCCCAACTGTAGGGGACCAATATTAACCTATCTTAGAGTCACTCTGTATTGATTTTCAGTAAAAAAGGAAGATTCCCTTTCCATTCCCATAAAAGAGGGTGGGACACACAGCCCACCAGCTATTCTCTTGGACACTCTTTCTCACACCTCCAAATCTTTCCTCAGCCTCAAAGGCTGAAGATTGGCAATCAGCTATGGGAAAATTCCAGTTTCCCACAACCTTCTATTGCAAGTCCTGCCTGATGGTTTCAGGTCTCACTTTAAAATGTGGTATCCATATCTTGAAACCTCAAACTGGAAACAAGAAAAGTTTAAACACCCTATTATCTTTCTGGTAAACTCCTAGATTCATAGTAGGCACTTGATAAATTGTGTTGAATGAATGAATATTGCTATCTCTTTCTTCAAAGGTTGTTTTGTTTTGTTACTGTGTTTTGACTCTGACTAAATTTTAAGATTCTCCAGAATAGATTATGCCTTGCACAGAACAGAAACACAATGTGTCCAAGCTTCTGAAAGTGTGGTCCTAGTTCTACCAGCATAAAGAAAAAATATGGATACTTGTTTAAAATGCAGAATCTGGGATCTATACCATATTAACAGCATTGAAGCAAGAATGTGCATTGTAAATAAGTTCTTCCAGGGATGTGTGTTGACACTAGGGTCAATCCTGGGCACAGGAGACGAAAATATTTGGAGATTAGGGAAGGAGCCAATAAGGACTAGGGAACACAGCCTTGTCAGAAGTTGTAATGCTAGTTATTTTCACAATGTGTTTCAAAGGAAGTTTCATTGTGAGTTGTCATAGCAAAGTACAACTAGTTTCCTTGCGTTTTTACTCTATTTCCAAGAACAATTTGTATTTTTCATGTTGTTGAAGAAACAAATAAAACAAGTTCTTATGTATCACAGCATTCATAGATTTAATATACTTTTGACAGCTCTAGGATGCTTCCATGGATGACAAACTTTTTCCGTTTTTGTAGTTGGAGAGAAGCACATCTTGAATCCATCCTCCAGTACACCATCTCCCCAAAACACTACACTTATTGTTGAAGTGTTTGATTTATTTAAAGTTTCTTTCTTATTGTGCCTAATCCAATATCCCATATGCATACAGTAAATGCTGAATAAATGTTCCAGTCTCCTGACAAAATTTCAGAGTTTTAATTAACAATTCAGGAATCAGAGTATGAGAGCAAGCCAAAAGCTGTAGGTGCAAGTATGATAGCATTTTGTCATAAAAATTCTTATGAACTCTGCAGAGAGATAGTCTGTGAATGGGTAAGATAATTAAAAACACCTGTTATGCAAAAAAGTGTGACCATGCTAATATTTTTTCAAGGATAATCACAGTTTCAGTTATTTTCTCAGCACCACAGATTTTGTGTATTGGCTTCTACTGTTAAAATATGCACCTGGTAATCTTAAATTAAAACTTTGTCTCATGTTAAATTTATCTTAAGTGGTGGATGGGACTACATTTTTATTAGGAGGAGCTTTATAGCCATTGTCTGGAGAAATTATTACTTTGAAGTGAACAAGGATTCCCACTGGAAATATTTAACTGTTACAAACTGGGAGCATTCAGGATGCATGGAATGAAGTTAGGAATGGAAATTCATTTCTCCCATTGACTTCTAAAAAATCTTTTTTGACCTCTGAGCAGATCAAAACAAATTCTTTAGATTTCACCTCATATACAAGCTGTGAGGAGTAACCATAATAGGTTGATTGCTAATTCTCTAGTGCTATATACATTGTGATGTTTTATATCTGGATCTCTCTTGAAGGGCAAAGTTTGGAGTCTCTGAGCTTCTCCCAATGAGAACACAAAAACAATAGAAAAAAACTAACAAAACAAAAGTTAGCTTTTTGAAAAGGTCTACAAAATTGAAAAACTTTAGCTAGATTGGCAAGAACAAAAGGGTGAAGACTCAAATTACGAAAGTCAGGAATGAAAGAGAGAACATTAATAGTGACCTTACAGAAATAAAGAGGATTACAAAGAAATATTGTGAATAACTGATTATCTATAGATTATCTATACAAACTGGAGAAATTTCTACAAAATACAAACTACCTAAACTGACTGAATAACAATTAGAACATGTATTAATACATAGACTTATAACAAGAAAAAAAGATTTACTTAGTAATTTTGAAACCTTACATAAAAAGAAACCTCAGGCCCCGATGAGATGTCCCATCAAATTCTAGCCATTTTAAAAAGATTAATTCCAACACTTCATAAGTTCTTCCAAAGAGTAGAAGAGAAGGAAATACTCTCTAACATATTCTATAAGGCCAATATTATCCTGTGACCAAAGCCACACAGAGAAATCACAAAAAACTATGGATCAATCTCCCTATAAACATACATGCAACGATCCTCAAGAAAACTCTAGTCAAGTGAATTCAAGAACATATTTAAACAAGGATTACACAACTTGACCACGTAGGATTTAACAAACAAACAAAAAAACCCCACAAGTTTGTTTTTTTAACATCAGAAAAATAAATTAATGTAATATACCATATTAATAGGATAAAGGACAATAATCACATGATCATCTCAAAACATGAAGAAAAAGTATCTGATGAAATCCAGCACCCTTTCATAATAAACACATGTATCGAACTAGAAATAGAAGGGGACTTCCTCAAACTGATAAGGCATTTACAAAAAATTGACAGCTAACATCATACTCAATGGTAAAAAAAAGAATGATATTCTGCTAAGATCACGAACAAGGCAAGGATGTCTGCTCTCACCACTAATTCAACATAATGTTGAAAGTGCTAGCTATTCTCAGACAGCATTATCTTATATGTAGAAAATTCTAATAAACCCACAAAAGAACTTATGAGCTCAGCAAGGTTGCAGGATATAAGACTGACATACAAAGATAAATTTTATTCCTATGCACTAACAATGAAAAGTCCAAAAATAAAATTAAGAAAACAATTCCATTTATAATGTCATCAAAAATTTAAAAAATAATTAGAAATAAGCTTAATAAAACAAATGTGAGACTTTTAACATGAAAACTACAAAATATTGTGGAAATCAACTAAAGAAGACCTGAGTAATTAGAAAACATCTTAATCTAATGTTCATGGATTAGATCACTAAATATTGTTAAGATAAAAATATTACCCAAATCAATGTAAGAGTCAAGGTTAATATTAATATGTGAGATTTTGTTTCTGTCATAGTGTTGTTAGCTGGTTGCCTTGGAGTCTCAATTGTATAACTGTTTTTTAGGATCTGTGAGCTTTCTACTCATGTGTGCTTTTGTGTTGGTGAGTATTGTCCTTTTGTTTCCATGTTTAGAATAACTTTGAGCATTTCTTGTAGGGCTGGTCTCATGATGATGAATTCTCTTAATATTTTCCGGCCTTGCAAAGACTTTACTTCTCCTTCATTTCTAAAGCTTGTTTTGGCAGAACATAAAATTCTTGCCTGGTTGGCTTTTTTTTTTTTTTGGTAGAGACAGGGGTCTTACTTTGTTGCCCAGGCTGATCTTGAACTCCTGAGCTCAAGCCATACTCCTGTCTCAGCCTTGCAAAGTGCTGTGATTATACTTGTGAGCCACTGCACCCAGCCCATTTCTTTTCCTTAAGGAGGCTAAACATAAACCTTCCTTGGAGCCATCTTGAAGGCTGGCTACTACAGAAAGCCATTAGGTTTATAAGCAAGAGAGTGACATGAGTCTTTAAAAGTTCACCTTCTGCTGTGGGGATAATTGATTGTAGAAGGGCAAGAGTAGAAGGCAGAAGACTAGACAATAAACCAGTACACAAGCAAAAAAAGGACATGACCAAAAAAAAAAAAAAATTACAGGCAAATACCCCGATGAACATAGATGCAAAAATTCACATCAAAATGCTAGCAAACCAAATCCAACAGTGCATCAAAAAGATAATACATCACAATAAACTGCAGTTAATTCTAAGGGTGCAAGGATGGTTCAATATATGCAAATCAATAAATGTTTCACCATATAAACAGAATAAAGACAAAAACCATATGATCATCTCAATACATGCAGAAAAAGCATTCTATAAAATCGAACATCCTTTTATGATAAAAACCCTCACCAAACTAGGCATTCAAGGAACATACCTCAAAATAATAAGAGCCATATATGACAATCTTATAGCCAACATCATACTGAATGAGGAAAAGTTGAAAGCATTTCTCCTATGAGTTGGAATGATACAAGGATGTCCACTCTCACCACTTCTATTCAATATAGTAATGAAAGTGCTAGCCAGAACAATCAGGCAAGAGAAAGAAATAAAATGCTTCCATATGGGAAAGGAAGAAGTCAAATCATCTCTGTTTACTGATGATGTAATTTAATACCTAGAAAACCCTGAAGACTCTTTCAAAAGACTCCTAGACTTCATAGACAACCTCAGTCAAGTTTCAGGATAAGAAATCAATGTATAAAAATCAGTAGCATTTCTATATACTAATAACATTCAAGCTGAGAACCAAATCAAAAACTCAATTCTGCTGGGCACAGTGACTCTTGTCTGTAATCTCAACATTTTGGGAGGCTAAGGTGGAGGATTGCTTGAACCCAGGAGTTTGAGACTTGCCTGGGCAAGTCTCTTGTAGAGACTTCCATCTCTACAAGAAGAAAATTAGTTTGGTGTGGTGGTGAGTGCCTGTAGGCCCAGCTACTCAGGGGGCTGAGGTAGGAAGATCACTTGTGCCTGGGAGGTTGAGGCTACAGTGAGCCATTATTGCACCACTGCACTCTAGCCTGGGTCACAGAGTGAAACTGTGCTTAAAAAAAACCCCAAAAACCAAAAACCTCAATCACATTTACAGTACACACACACACACACACACACACACACACACACACACCCCTAGGAATGCATTTAACTAAGGAGATAAAAGATCTCTCCAAGGAGAACTACAAAATACTGATGAAGGAAATTATGGATGACACAAACGAATGGAAAAACATTCCATGCTCATGGATTGGAAGAATTGATACTGTTAAAATGATCATACTGCACAAAGAAATCTGCAGATTCAATATAATTCCTATCCAATTGCCAATGTCATTCTTCACAGAGTTAGAAAAACAATCCCAAAGTTCATATGGAACCAAAAAAAGAACCTGAATAGCCAAAGCAATCCTAAGCAAAAAGAATGAAGCTGGAGGCATCACATTCTCTAACTTCAAATTATACTACAAGGCTATAGTAACTAAAACAGCATGGTACTGGTACAAAGACAAACACATAGATCAATGGAATAGAATAGAGAACCTCATAAAAAAGCCACATTCCTAGAACCAGCTGGTCTTCAACAAAGTCAACAAAAACATGTACCCATGTTTTTCAATACACGGTGCTGGGAAAATTGACTACCCATATGCAGAAACTGAACTCATATTTCTCAACATATACAAAAATTAACTCAAGAAGGATTAGAGATTTAAATAAGACCTGAAACTATAGAAGTCCTAGAAAAAAAACATAGAAAAAAACTCTTCTGGACATTGGTTCAGGCAAAGCATTTATGACTAATATCCCAAAGCAAATGCAACAAAAACAAAAATAGACAAATGGGACTTAAACTAAAAAGCTTCTGCACAGCAAAATAAATAGTCAACAGAGTTAACAGACAACCTGCAGAATGGGAGAAAATATTTATAAATTATGCCTCTGACAAGAGACTAATATCCAGAATCTACAAGGAACTCAAAAATTCAACAAGAAAGAAACAAATAGCCTCATTAAAAGGTAGGCTAAGGACATAAACATTTCTCAAAAGAAAATCTGTAAGTTACCAACAAACATATGAAAACAATGCTCAACATCACTAATCATTAGAGAAATACAAATTAAAACCACAGTGAGATATCATCTTACATCAAGCAGAATGGATTATTAAAGAGTAAAAAAAAAATAACAGATGTTCGCATGGATGCAGGAAAAGAAAATGCATATACACTGTTGATGGGAGTGTAAATTAGTACAATGTCTATGGAAAACGGTGTGAAGATTTCTCAAAGGACTAAAAATAGAACTATCATTCAACCCAGAAATCCCACTACTGGGTATATGTCAAAGGAAAAGAAACCATTTTTTAAAGAGGATACCTGCACTTGTATGTTTATCACAGCAATATTCATAATAGTAAAGTGATGAAATCAACCTAAGGTGTCTATCAACCGTTTATTGGATAAAGAAAATGTGGGATATATAAACCATGGAATGCTATGCAGCCATAAAAAGAATGAAATCATGTCATTTGCAGCAACATGGATGGAGTTGGAGCCCATTATCTTAAGTGAAATAACTCGGAAACAGAAAATCAAATACTGCATGTTCTCACTTAACAGGCAGAAGTTAAACAATGGGTACACATGGGCATGAAGATGGAAATAATAGGCACAGGGGACTTCAAAAGGGAACAGAATGGAAGTGGGGTGATGGTTGGAAAATTATCTATTGGGAACAATGTTTACTATTTGAGTGATGGGTACACTAGAAACCCAAACCTCACCATTATGCAATATATTCATGTAACACACCTCCACACGAACCCCCTGAATCTTAAAAAAAAGATGATCCCAATATCTGCCTCCTTGTATTCATGCCCTTGTGTATTCCCATCCTGCCCTCAATGGGTTGGAACTGTACAAACACTAGGATATCATAGAACTCATTATTTGAAAATTTCAGTGCTCAAACATTAAAGACATTGTGACTTTAGTCTTGGTCTTCCTATGTCACACACTCTGAAAGAAGCTAGCTGTCATGTCATGACACTCAAGCAGCCCTATGGAGAGGGCTGCAGGACAACCAATCATGGCGAACCAGCAACACAGACTTGCCAGCTATTTACATGAAACATCTTGGAATTGGATACTTTAGTTTCAATCAAGCCTTCAGATGACTACCACCCTACTAGCTAACACCTCGATTAAAACTTCATGAGTTACTCAAGGTAACACCACCCAGCTAAACTATTCCCAGGATCCTGACTCTCAGAAATTAAAAATATTTGTTGCTTTATGCCTCTAAGTTTTGGGACAATTTGTTACATGGCAATATAGATGTTAGTACCTGAACACTGGGTGCTACCGTAACAAAAACTTAAACTGTGGGAGTAGCTTTGGAATCCAGCAGTGGGTGGAAGTAGAAAGAACTTTTAAGAAAGTGTGTTAGTGAAAGCGTAAGGTGTTTTGACTAAGTGTTAGCAGAAGCCCAATGGCTTTCAAAGAGGTACTGGTGAAGACTGAACAAGAAAACGGTATGGGAAGTTAGAGGACAGAGGATCATCTTTGCATATAGGGGCAGAAAGTTTAGCAACACTAAACTGTGCTAATGTATCTGTCACCCAGGCTGGAGTACAGTGGTGGAATCATAGCTCACCGTAACCTCGAACTCCTAAGCTCAAGTGACCTTCCCGCCTTGGCCTCCCAAACTGCTACGACTATAGGTGTGAGCCATCGTGCCTGGCTGATAATGTAGAAAGCAGAAAATGTGCCTAATGGGCTAGGTTTCCTAGGTAAGACAGATTTGCAAGCAGAGTGTTGAAAGTGACTCCTGATTTCTTCTTCCTGCTTACATTAAAAAGCAAGAGGAAAGAGATAAGATTAAAGAAGGACTTTTAAACAAAAGGAGCCTGGACTTGGAGGTTCTGAAAATTCTCAGCTTCTTCTAATGGCAAAGGATGATAAGATTAAGAAATGGCTTTGTGACAAACATCAAATCTTTTGCAGCAATCTTTAATTTGTTACACAGCAATAGATAAACTTTCCATGACATTCAGAATAAAGCCTCTAATGGTTTTATTTTTTAAATTAATTAATTTCTTTTATCATAGTCTTTCAAATTCTCCTTTATCTACCTATCCAGCCAGTCAACTCCAGCACCACACTCTTCTCTCCTTGTCAGGCTCCAGCCAGGCAGAATTTTTCTTTCATTCTTGAACACACCAAGCTCTCCTCCATTGAAGTAGCTTTGTAGTTTTCATTCTCTCCATTTCAAATGCTCTTCCCCTAACATTTTCATGGCTTGCTTTTTCTTGTCATTCAATCCTTCTATTTGTATTGAGTCAAATGTAGTTAGATTAAATACAAAGGGAAGGATTAAATGGACAAGGAGTTCTTCTAAGGGGGTGACATTTTAGCTGTGATCTGGATGCCAGAAAGAGCTATTAGTATTATTCAATAGAAGGCATTATTTTTGATTTATTGAATTTTCAATATTTTAATTGTCTCTCTTTCCTATTAGAAATGTCAACTCCATGAGAGTAAGGAGCTTGTCTTTCTTGAAAGACTGTATCATCAGTACTCAGTATATCCTCAGTACTCAGTACTCACTGAGGATACTCAAAATAGTCCTCAGCACACAGTAGGAACCAATCAATATCTGTTGAATGAACAAATAAATGAATAAATGAATGCCTAGTTTAGGTAACTGGGGCTAAGACAAGTTAAATAACTTACTTAAGGCCACATAATCTTATTTTTTCTGAAATATATATACTTCAAACTTGATCTGCATATCTCTGAGGGAATTTGTCATATATCCAAATGATAATAATAAAATAAGCATAACTTCCTTATTTTTAATAGGTATTAAGAAATTTAAAATGCAATTTATAATATTTTCTATCAATGGGATCAGATTTCTCATCTCCTGAAATGACATACTATAGCTTTTCTGCCTTAACAAATATTTTGTTAGAATTCCCCGAGTACTTTGATAAATATATAGGGCAATTCAAAGTTTAGGTCATATTTTAAGACGTTTAAAATGTAGGCATGCATTGTGGATTCTTGATATGTATAGTCTTACTATAATTATTAGTTATATATATATATAGTTTTACTACAATTATTGACTGGATAATTGTCAAACATTTTATACTTAACACACACAGGAACAATAATATTTTATTTTGTTTTATTTTATTTTTATTTTTATTTTTTGAGACAGAGTCTTGCTCTGTTGCCAGGCTGGAGTGCAGTGGCATGATCTCGGCTCACTACAACCTCTGCCTTGTGGCTGGGTTCAGTGATTTTCCTGCCTCAGCCTCCTGAGTAACTGGGACTACAGGCACACGCCACCACGCCCAGCTAATTTTTGTATTTTTAGTAGATATGGGGTTTCACCATGCTGGCCAGGATGATCTTGATCTCTTGACCTCATGATCCACCTGCCTCGGCTTCCCAAAGTGCTAAGATTACAGGCATGAGTCACCATGCCCAGCCAACAACATTTTAAAGACAGGCTGTGAGACATTTTAAAAGGAGAAGTTGCCACATAATTATAGAAACAGAAACTATTAGTGAATTTGGGAAGTTATTGTCCAGCAACGTCTCTAGGCAGGTGCACTCTTAAACCATCATTAGATGATATAAATCCATCTGTAGTTGGAAGAATGAAGAACAAGCTTCAGCTTCCATAATTATCTCAGTCAGGAGTACTTATGAAATACACCTTTCATCAGGCCTCTGGACACTAATGGGGTCATGTTAAAACGGTTTCTTAAATTTTGTTATTTCAGAGCCCTATCTACAAACCTTCAGAACTTCAACACCACCCTTAAAGTTGTCCCAAATATTTCAGGTAATGCAGGGCTGTGTCCCATGTACCCAACTGTGGCCTGTGAGCCCTCTGGAACGTGCCACTGTGGTTCTACCCTCCATGGGAGCATCACTTTCCCACTTTAGAGTGTGACTTCCACTGCTCACCAAACAGTAAATCCTGCCCACCACCCCATTACCATCCTCCTCCAGGCTCTGGCGCTTCCTGAGCTGGGGCCTTATGGAATTCCTCAAAGCAATGGCAGCATGCCCCTTCCCTCATTTCCCATTCAGCTATTATATGTGGATCCCAAAATGGCCCAGAAATTACTCCAGAGAAATATCTTCTAGATTTTTTTGTCTTCTCTGTTCCCAGGGTATAGGCCTGGGGCACACATACTAAGCTGGCTTCTCACCCCAGGTACCCACAGAAACTGCACACAGGGTGAGTGTTGGAAGGGTGAGCGTTTAGAGTCCCCATGTACTCTGGCTCAGCTTAGGACTACTGGTCATCAGAGAAATGTAAATGAAAACCACAATGAGATACCATCTCACAACAGTTAGAATGGCAATCATTAAAAAGTCAGGAAACAACAGGTGCTGGAAAGGGTGTGGAGAAATAAGAACGGTTTTACACTGTTGGTGGGAGTGTAAACTAGTTCAACCATTGTGGAAGACAGTGTGGCGGTTCCTCAAGGATCTAGAACTAGAAATACCATTTGACCCAGAGATCCCATTACTGGGTATATACCCAAAGGATTATAAATCATGCTACTATAAAGACACATGCACACATATGTTTATTGTGGCACTATTCACCATAGCAAAGACTTGGAACCAACCCAAATGTCCATCAGTGATAGACCAGATTAAGAAAATGTGGCACATATACACCATGGAATACTATGCAGCCATAAAAAAAGATTAATTCATGTCCTTTTTAGCGACATGGATGAAGCTGGAAACCGTTATTCTGAGCAAACTATTGCAATGACAGAAAACTAAACACTGCATGTTCTCACTCCTAGGTGGCAATTGCAAATTTACAAGAAAAAAACAAACAACCCCATCAACAAGTGGGCGAAGGACATGAACAGACACTTCTCAAAAGAAGACATTTATGCAGCCAAAAGACACATGAAAAAATGCTCATCATCACTGGCCATCAGAGAAATGCAAATCAAAACCACAATGAGATACCATCTCACACCAGTTGGAATGGCAATCATTAAAAAGTCAGGAAACAACAGGTGCTGGAGAGGATGTGGAGAAATAGGAACACTTTTACACTGTTGGTGTTACTGTAAACTAGTTCAACCATTGTGGAAGTCAGTGTGGCGATTCCTCAGGGATCTAGAACTAGAAATACCATTTGACCCAGCCATCCCATTACTGGGTATATACCCAAAGGACTATAAAACATGCTGCTATAAAGACACATGCACATGTATGTTTATTGCAGCACTATTCACAATAGCAAAGACTTGGAACCAAGCCAAATGTCCAACAAGGATAGACTGGATTAAGAAAATGTGGCACATATCCACCATGGAATACTATGCAGCCATAAAAAATGATGAGTTCTTGTCCTTTGTAGGGACATGGATGAAATTAGAAATCATCATTCTCAGTAAACTATCGCAAGAACAAAAAACCAAACATCGCATATTCTCACTCATAGGTGGGAACGGAACAATGAGATCACATGGACACAGGAAGGGGAACATCACACTCTGGGGACTGTTGTGGGGTGGGGGGAGGGGGGAGGGATAGCATTGGGAGATATACCTAATGCTAGATGACAAGTTAGTGGGTGCAGCACACCAGCATGGCACATGTATACATATGTAACTAACCTGCACATTGTGCACATGTACCCTAAAACTTAAAGTATAATAATAAAAGAAAAAAAAACTTAAAAAAAAAAAGAAAAGAAAAATCAGAACACTGGGACACAGGGCGGGGAACATCACACACCGGGGCCTGTTGTAGGGTGAGGAGATAGGGGAGGGACAGCATTAGGAGAAATATCTAATGTAAATGACGAGTTAATGGGTGCAGCAAACCAACAAGGCACATGTATACATATGTAACACACATGTACGTTGTGCACATGTACCCTAGAACTTAAAGTATAATTTAAAAAAATAAAAAAATAAATTTTGCTGAAAATAGTGGGTAGTAATAATAATAGCTAACATTTATTGATACTTGCCAATGGCATAGGGAGAGGCAATGTTTTAGGAGCTTTCAGGTATTAAATATATTTAATTCTCATGAAAACTCTATTAGGTAGTCAATATTATTTTCATTTTACAGAGAAGAAAACTGTTTCTAAGAGAGTCTAAATAGCTTGTTCAGAAACACATAGGGGGCTAAGTTTTGAAGCTATGCAGCCTGGTTCCAGATCACATCCTCCTTCTCATGTACCTATAATATACCTGTACTATTACAACATTAGATAATAAACACTTTGTCTTGTTTTAAGACTATAAATTTAAAGGATAATTGGAAAAGTTTCTCTTGCCTAGAGAAAAAGACAATTTTTTAAGACAATGTTGCATAACTATGTGTATTACGTTAACTGAAATAGTTATATTTGTGCTTCCCTGAATCAATGTATATTAAATATGCTTCAAAATAGATCTGAAGAAATATGTCTCCCTAGACATCAAATGGTAGTCAATAAGTGGATGTATATCTGATGGAAGTATTTTCCCTCATATTCGATTAATATTTTAAATTATGTGCTATGGTTAATTATAACACATCAAAAATGATTGAAAAGTTTTCTTATGTTGTACAATTAATAAAATATTAGACTTGTAAAAAAAGAAAGAAACAATTTGTTAATTTTTTCACAGTATTATTTTAATGTAAACCTTTTTATGTTTTTAATTCTTATTAATTTTAAGATGCTTTATTTTTTATTAAATAGAAGCATATATTTGCATTTGGAAGCAAATCAAAGAATACGGAAGAGACTATGATAAAAAGTAATAGTCTTGCATACAACACTCACTCATCCCTGCCCCACTCCCCAGAATCAACCTTTAACATTGCTGTCCTTTGCTTTTCTGGTAGTTTGCACTAAATTTAGTTAATATTTATATACTTTCCATTTTTAAACCTATCACCTACAAATGACATTTTGTTAATTTTTCAATAAAAAAATGAGGATTAAGTTCTCACACACTATACCTCTTCCTCCTGCCCTCCTAAAGCTTGATGTTTATACTAACAATTTTAGTTTCTAATAGTTACCTTTATAACTCTACATCCCTACTTTTTTTCACCAACTTTTGATAACATGCTTTAGTTTTCCCTTTACATATAGAATTTTCATAAAACTCAACAAGACTATCATTTTTATGGCTAGTTTAAAGATGAGAAAAATGAAGTGGAGCTGTTAAGTAATTTGCCCAAGCTTCCACAGCTAGAAAGTAACAAACAGATAACCCAATACCCATGCTTTTAACTTTCTATTCAATTATTTGAATATTTTTTATGAAATTGATATTGTTAATTACCCCAAATCTCTATACATGTTGACACAACCATCTTCAAAAGTATTAACAGAAACACACAATATACCCAGAACAAAATAGAGTCATAAAATTTTAGTTCAAGAAGTTCTTATTTTATTGAAGATGTGGTCAAAGACTGAAAAGGTGCTACAGTTTCATTTGGTCTTTCTTTCCATATATTTTCCATAGAATTTCCTTTTCTTCAGACAAACTCGGGTAAGTAAGGGTTTTGTGTTTCATTATTATTCCCTTTCTTCCTCTTAATAAATTTCACAGCAAGAAATAAGACCAAAGAAAATCCCACTGCAGGGAATAGAACATCGAGAGGCCATATGGAGCTAGTGGGAGCCATTAGAGTAACTTCATCTTGTTTGGATGGTGAAATCACTCGGGCATGTGCAGTCATGACATGAATTCATTGCCACATGGCAGTGAGCATTCTGGCTGGGCGATTATTTTTGTAACTCCATCTGCCTGGCATCACCAGAGCCTCCAACAGCATGCTGGAACGTTGTGACGATCTCACACTGAGAGGGAGGGTGGGATTGGCAGAATCCAAGCTTTCATTATTAGTTTACTTTAAGGCTTATTTAGGGGGTTCTTTCCAGCCAAGAGCTCTGTTTTGATCTCACTAGGAGTGAAGTCCGTTGCCCTCTCTGGGATAGCCCTGCTGGCTCACTCAGCAACCCTCAACCATGTTAACTTCATATTGAAAGGTTTTTTTGAGCCTAAGAGGCAGAAGACATAAATGACAACCAGCTTTGAAAACCGGACAAATTGTGTTGCATTTATTAGTCTTCTCACTAGTAAGACCCTGATAATGGTCACACACACACACACACACACCCTTACTAGGGATGCTTTCAAATTAGCATAAAAACATAAAGGCTATGGGTTGTTTCCCATACTTACATTTTACTGGGCTATCTTCTTAATTTCCTGGGTTTGTTCTTGTCTGTAGTTTCTTGACATGTTGTATGCTCAAACTCAAGTGGATATTGCTTTCTCTTTAGGATAGTAAACAAGGAAATTAGAAAGGCAGGGAGGCTAAATTAAAGTAATAGGAAAAACATTTCATGTGGACACATGTTGCCCCTGGGGGTTTGTCTTTGCCCAACCACTCATTCCAACAAACCAGAGTCACACACTGCAGTGCAAGCTGGTAGATATGATGGGAGGTGGCAATATACTGTGTACATGTGGAGATGCCTTAACCCTGAATTTCTAGCATTTATTGAACTCTCTATGTGGCTTGATGTTTCACTATGAGCTTTGGCTTCAACTCCTCTCTGGAATAAATTCAGGGTGAGAGTGAGAAAGAGAGAGAGAGAGAGAGAGAGATTGTTACATAGGTGGTGACTTAGGCCTGGATGTTATCCACTGAAAATATTATTTGACATATTAGAAAGGGTAGAGGTAACTTCGATAAATCTGAGACAAGGTGTCCCTGCTCTGCTTATGGCTACAGGGCCTAGACTAGCCATCAGAAGAATCTCATTGGCTTGATCAGGTACATTTCCGAGGGAACTTTAGGTTTACCTGATCCTATATACCAAGAAGTCTCCATGGCTATCAACTTGTCCTTAGGAGGAGCTTTAGAACTAAGCCATAGGCTGGGCATGGTGGCTCACACCTGTAATCCCAACACTTTGGGAGGCCGAGGTGGGCAGATCACCTGAGGTCAGGAGTTCGAGATCAGCCTGGCCAACATGGTGAAACCCCGTCTCTAGTAAAAATACAACAGTTAGCAGGGCATGGTTGTGGGTGCCTGTAATCCCAGCTACTCAGGAGGCTGAGGCAGGAGAATCACTTGAACCCGGGAGACAGAGGTTGCAGTGAACCAGGATCTCACCACTGTGCTCCAGCCTGGACTACAGAGTGAGATTCTGTCTCAAAACAACAACAACAACTAACCCGTAATGCATAGATTTCATTGGCCCTGGTTGGGATTTTCAAAGCCCACCATCTGTACAAACAAATGTTTTCATGTCTTTTCTGACTTTTTGACCACCAAAAATTATGAAAATCTGTTACCTGGTGCTATTTATGAAATGTTTATAGAATGAATGCAGATTGCATCATGTGATGGACAAATCATCAGCCTAGAAATTAGAAGGCATGTATTCTGGTCATTTTCCGAGATTTATTATCTGTGTAAACTTGGGCAAATCTGAAACCTCTCTGAGACTTTCTGAGTTTTAGAGAGACAACAGAGCGCCTGGCTAGCTCACTCAGTCAGCAAAGCATGAGATTCTTAAAATGGGGAAGATGGTAATATTTGTTGTACCAATCACACAGGTCAGGAATCAGAGGAACTTGAGTAAGTGAAATAGCCCTAAAAATGTGTGCGCCAAAGGAAAGGCATCATTATGATTTATGTCAACTTACAGTTTGCTCTAGGGGACTGCATAGAGCCCAGCTGGAGAAATCTTGAATGCTCTCCCCTAGAAGCCACTCATGCTGCAGAAGCATGTTCTCATACATATTAGTGGTTTTCATATATCTTAGTGGTTCTCAACTGGAGGCAATTTTGCTCCCCCCTCTCCCCAAGTGACATTTGGCAATGTCTAGAGACAGTTTTGATTGTCACAGCTGGCCATGGGTAGAGGGACAGGATACTACTGGCATCTAGAGGGTAGAGGCCAGAGATGCTTCTAAACATTCTACAGTGCACAGGACACCGCTCACATGAAAGAATTATCTGGTCCAAAATGAGAACCCCTGGTGTGTACAGAAGCTTATACGCCGTGTCTTAAAGCCAGTGATCAGTTGTTGGATGACTTGATATGCTGCTTATCCTTTGATGCCAACCTTGAAAGCTTCTCCTTGATAGCTGAGCCAGGTAGAGGGTGTGGAATCCCTAGCAGTAATCATGTGGAGAAGACAGAGAAGCCTCTAAAACCAGTAGGTTCCAAGATGTGGTCCTCAGACCAGCATCTTCGGCATCCTCTGGGAGCATGTTAAACATGCAGAGTCTGAAATCCCACCCTAGACCTGCTGAAGTCATGGGGCCCAGCAATCGGCATCATAAGAAGCCCTTCCAGGGACTCTAGTGCATGCTGTTGTTTGACAACCATTGCCAATGATAGCCACAACTCAGATTTTGCTGCTCTGCACTTGGAAAAAGCATTAGTTTGGGTCCAGCTGTGGGAACTCCTGGCAAGATTTTTATCCCAGGGCTCTCCCTGTTAGCTCTGCCATGCTTCAAGGAGCTTAGGCAACTCCTAGCTGCAGAAAGCAAATGTCATTATGACTTAGACCTCCTATTACAAGACTCCTTACTGAGAACCACCTGGAGGGAGCAATGCTGCCGGCTGGCACACACTCAGTTTTGATTAGGCTTTTTGGCTGATGAGCTTCTCATAGCAGAGAAGACTGTGGGCTTCACTATCTCTGAGTGAGAGGCTGGCTCCATGTTCCCCTTATTCTGATAGCAGCACCTGATCCAGTGTTGGGTAACCAGGCCTCTTCCCATTGGACCCAGTCTTGGTGGAAATGTCAATTAAGCCACCCATCTCCTCCCTGGACAAGGGGGTGGGCCCATGAGCCATGCTCATTATGTCCCTGGAATCACATTTTTGAACTATTGAAGCAGTGGCTGAAAAACATTTGAATCCCACTTATCCTAAGGGGGAAAATCTGAAAAGCCCATTGATGTGTTTTCGCTTCCTGGATCCAAGAGCTGCTTTCAGAGAAATGTTTTTTCAGCTTTTCCTTCTGTTCTGGGGACTGATATGTTTCCAGTAAATGCCTTCCTGCTGACCCAGAGTTTTTTCTGTTGCACACAACCGGGGAACTCTGTCTAATGTGGGGATTGTGAGGATCAAATGGGCAGAGGTAGATTGACTGTGAAGCTCTCTGAGCTTGGTATTGAGACCTTTACGTGCATAAGTCCCTTACACGACCCTGGGAGGAGTTCAGGCAATGTGTTCACATGGTCATATCTTTAAATTACATTGCAAAAGTAAGATTTTAACAGCTATTGTTTAAGACTGCTGCTTCTTTCCAGTTTGTATTTCCCTTTACTGTATTTCCCCTTGTGTTGGTTGTTAATGGACTGGACAAAGGCATTTTGAGAATCCAGCTTAGAGAAAGCTGAGTTGGAGATACATTTAGTTTGGGTGTAATGGAATCATTAGATTTGTCAGTCATTTTCAGATACGGTAAAGTTATTGCAAATTGTTCCAGTTTAAAAAAGGCTTCCAAGGATCATCCTACTACCCCATAGTAGTCACTGTGTTGACTCATGTGGTGTTGTGACCCAAAGGTGTGGGACAGAAGCCACACTGTGACATGAGGCCTGCTACAGCCCCGACACTGGAAATATGTGGGTAGAAGAGGAAAAACAAGGTTTGGACTATTTGCAGCCAGAAGGTGGTTTGTGGAAAATTCTAATCACTGCTGTATGATGTTGTGATTGGGTAATTCAGTTCATCAATACCTAGTTAAGAAAGATTCTGCTAGGATTATACTTGATAATGGAGAATACACAAATACACATTATCCACACATATTTTTACGGCAGTTACAAGAAATATAATTTTTAAGATTTCTGTGTTTGTAGAACACACACTAGTAGAAATACTACAAATAGCAAGTGTGTAAAAAACTACAGATTTTAAGGGAAACAAAATGTGATGAACTATGTTAGAGAAATAACTAAATGTCATTATTTCTCTACTGAAAATTTTGTTATCAATAACATAATAAAATCATTAATACATAAAGAGGTGATAAAATAGTATTTCCTCCCTTTCCAAAAAAAAAAGCTAAAAAGTACTACAGAGGCATATCAGGCAATTAATTAGTAAAGGTAGTAAGTGGTTTTTGTAATGTAGCATTTGTCATTTTTTCAGTTTGTAATTTGTTGTGATTTTTTTCATTTTAAATAAATATTAATGTTCACTTCTAATTTTGTATTTCTTTTTTAAGGAGGCTCCTCAGATTGGCTAAGGGTTGGGTTTCACAAAACCTGATCCACCCCTGCAGATAAGATTATATATAAGCAAGCCCTTTGGAGATTATGACTTGCTGTATCAATGGAAAGGCTGATGTGTTCATTCAGCAAACATTTTGTTTGGATCTGACTACATGCCAGGCACTGGTGGGTACCACGGATACAAAGAGGAAAAATCCACTGGTTTCCAAACCTGACTATGCAGCAGAATCTCTGAAGTACTTTTTAAAAAAATATGGATTTCTGGGTCCAAATGAGACCCACTGAACCAGACTATCTGGAGGTGGAGCCTACGAATCGATATCATTAACAAATTCCCCAAGTGATTGTTACGCAGCCAAGCCATCATTGGCTCTCCAGCAATAAGAAAGCAATGAGTGAGATGCTGCCCTTGCTGCCTTCAAACTACTGAAATTCCTATGGGGGAGACAGAGAAATAAGTTAATAATTATAGTACTGCTATGGTCTGAATGTTGTGTCCCCCTAAAATGTGTATGTTGAAATCCTAACCCCCAAGACAATGGTATTAGGTAGTGAGGCCTTTGGAGAGGTAATTAGATCATAAGGGCAGAGCCCTCATGAATGGAATTAGCAACCTTATAAAAGAGGCCCCAGAGAGCCACCTCTCTCCTTCCAGCTTGTGAGGACACAGTGAGAAGGCTCCACCTATGAGCCAGGAAATGGGCTGTCACCAGACACCAAATCTGCCAGCATCTTGATCTTGGACATCTCAGCCCCCAGAACTGTAAGAAGCAAATATATGTGGTTTATAAGTCACTTGGTCTATAGTAATCTGTTACAGCAGCCCAAATGGACTAAGACTGGTAATTTGTGATAAAGGCTATGCTGGAGATATACACATCTGAGAATAGGGGATGCATCCACAGTCATGCACATAACTATGTTTCAGTGAATGACGGACTGCATATACAATAGTGGTCCCATAAGGTTATAACGAGGCTGAAAAATTCTTATCAACCAGTGCTATCATAGCTGTCACATTACAGCACAACACATTACTCATGTGTCTGTGGTGATGCTGGTGTAAAAAAACCTACCGCTTTACCAGTTACATAATGTTTCATAATGATAACAAATGACTATCTTACTGGTTTATATATTTACTAGACTATGCTTTTTGTCATTATTTTGGATGATACTCCTTTTACTTATTTTTTTTAAGTTAACTGTAAAACAGCCTTAGGCAGGTGTCCCTCAGAAGAAGGCATTGTTGTCCTAGGAGATGACAGCTCCATGTGTGTTATTGTCCCTGAAGACCTTCCAGTGAGACATGATGTGGAAGGGGAAGACAGTGATACTGATGATCCTGCCCCTATGTAGGCCTAGACTAATGTGTTTTAGTTTTAAAAAAAAAGTTTTAAAAGTAAAAAAAGATTTAAAAATGGGAAAAAGCTTATAGAATAAGGATATCAAAATACTTTTGGACAGCTATACAATGTGTTTGTGTTTTATGCTAAGCGTTATTACAAAACAGTCAAAAAGTTTTTAAAAGTTGAAAAATTTATAAAGTAAAAAATTTACAGTAAGCTAAGTTTAATTTATTATTGAAGAAAGAAAAAAATCTTCTTATAAATTTAGTGTTGCCTAAGTGTACAGTGTTTATAAGGTCTGCACTAGTGTGCGGTACTGTCCTAGCCTTCACATTCACTCACCACTCACTCACTGCCTGACCCAGAGCAACTTCCAGTGTTGCAAGCTCCATTCACGGTAAGTGCCCTACACAGTTCTATCCTATTTTATCTTTTATATCATATTTTTACTTTGTCTTTTCTATGTTTGAACATGTTTAGATGCACAAATACTTACTGAGTTACAATTGCCTATAGTATTTAGTACACTCACATGCTGTGCAGGTTTATTGCCTCGGAGCAAAACTATTAGCTTAGATGTGTAGTAGGCTATACCATCCAGGTTTGGTAAGTACATCCTATGATATTTGCACAATGACAAAATTGCTTAATGACACATTTATCAGAACATATCCCCACCATTAAACAATGCATGGCTGTACATCTACTTCAAACTAGACAGTTAGGGAAGGCTTCCTTCAGGAAGTGATTAAGCTAGACACATTTCTGTTTAAATCAAGAAAATGTAATTCCTTCCTTTTCTCAATGTCTGAATTTAGGCTGAATTGAATGTCGTAAAGCTAAAATGTCTGAGACTTGCTGACCATTTCTTATGTGCTAGCACCACCCAATGTGGTAGCCCTACTATTACCTCCATTTTCATAGAAAAGGAGGCTGAGGCCTAGAGAGGTTGAGTAGCTTGCCCAGCTCACAGCTAGCACATGGTGGACTGAAGCTTATGCCCTGGTGGTGTGAGTACAAGTTCACATTCTTCCCACCATGACATCTACTGCCTCCATTGCATCAAATGTGCACAGCTCTGGAGAGCATCAGTATCCAGCACCTCACTATTCAAAGTGGGGTTCAAGGACCAGCAGGAGCAGAGTCACTAGGGAGCTTATTAGAAGGGCATGATTGGAGAGGAATGAGGAGGGGAGACTCTAGATCTATTGAATCAGCACCAGAGGATCTGTGTGCACAGAGAGTGGGTATAGCAATGCTCTGGAGTAGAGGGAGCAGGTAAAGAAGAAGGCTTTCCTGGTACAGATACAGGTGAGCCTCATCCCAGAGGAAGTGTTCTTCAGCAGCACTCATCAGACAGAAGGAAATTCCCAAAAACGTGAAACAGCATGTGATTTCCATGGAAATTTCTCACTCAGAGGTTCTCTTTATGCCACTCACTTTGTTTTTGAGCCTCTAAACCTGCATAGTCCCATATTGTAGCCACTGGTCACATGTGGCAATTGAGCCCTTGAAATGGGACCAGTTCAAATTGAGATGTGCTGTAAATACAAAATGCACAGTAGGCTTTGAAGATTTAATATAAAAAGATAATTTAATTTTTTATTAATAATTTTTATATTGATTACATGTTGAAATGATAGAATGGGGATATATTGGTTAAATAAAATTTATTATTATAATTCTTTTTTTAAATGTGGCTACTAGCATATCTTAAATTGCATATGTCTGAAGATGGCAAGCATTTGTGGCTTGTATTATATTTCTGTTGGACAGCATGAACTTTACTCTTGAGCTCAGCAGGGAAGGAGGAATAAAATTTCTCTGCTTTTCCATCAAGTGGTAAAAAGTGACAGCAGATTCTCACTCTAAGCAAATTCATGATATCGGCATTTGGCTAGCAGGGTGCCTTTCACATGGGCTGAGCCAGGAGAGAAACTGCCTTGTTTCTGTGGGGTCTGATGCGGTCACAGAGCTGACCTCTTATGCATAAAAGCTTTGGCTTTGGGGCCGAAGGAGAAGTCTGTGTGCAGCTTTCTAGGGAAGCAGAATGGAGAGCTGGGGAATGAAGGAGGACTTGGTGTTTCTAAGGCCTCTAGAGTGCACAGAGAGATAGATGTTATGGACTGAATGTGTCCTCCCCAAATTCATATGTTAAAATCCTAACCCTCAAGGTGATGATATAGGAAGTGCGGCCTTGAGAGGAAATTGCATCATGGCAGTGGAGCCCTCATGAATGGGATTAGTGCCCTTATCCAAGAGACTCAAGAGAGCTCACTAGCCCTCTTTCTGCCATGTGAGGACACAGGAACAAGTCAGCTGTCTGCAGCCCAGAAGGGAGACCCCTCACCACAACCCAACCATGCTCCACCTTGATCTGACTGCCAGCCTTTCGAACTGTGAGAAATACATGTCTATTGTTAATAAGCTGCCTAGTCTATAGTAGTTTGTTCTAGCAGCCCAAACTGACTAAGACAGTATACATATTTTTCACACCTTAGCCCCTTGAGGGTAACAACTTCATTTGCTTCCTTGAGTCCTTCTTGGTTCAAGTCATGTTTAATTGTCTTACAACTTAGATGAACAGAGAATGCATACATGGAAGAAATATTAAATTACAGTTCAGTGGATTATTCACATAAAAGTTAATAGGGAAAAAACTCAGAGTGAGGCATCTTTTCTGTATAACTGCCTTTCAAACACACATGCTGGGATTATAAACAATGCAAACCAAGGGGAGAGAATGATCTGGGGGCTTCCTGGAGGCCAGAGTTGCAACCATATGGAGTGTCGGAGGCCTGCCAAGGCCGGCTTCATGGTGAAATAACTTTCAGCTGCTCCTCTGAATGGCTGCTTTCAGCCGGGTTCTGCAGCTTAATTTCTCAGCTCTAGCAGAAGGGAGATCCCTCCAGGCTGCATTTTAAAAATCCCGAACAAAACCTTACTAAATGTGTCCCAGCTTTTCCTGTCTTGATACAGACAGCTGTTTTGTGGAGTTCATGGAAGCCAGTGCTATAGAATGTTTCAAATAGGAAGGGGGTTCCCATGATTTCTCGGTAAATGAGAAGAGGGCTTGTTTCGTTGGGGGTTGATGAATTACAAAGCATTGATTTTACAGAAGAAATATATGATGTTTGTCATTAAGTGATAGGAGTTGCAAGCAGGGGACAAAGTGATAGTGTCAATGGATGAACCCCAGACATGGTCTTTGTTTTGTGAGTTGCAGCGTAATTATACCCAAGCAATGTGAGAAACAGTCCCTTAAAATAGAGAGTGAGGGAGACCCTGTGTTCTGGGGAAAGAAACAGAAATAAAGCTGTGACCAAGCTCATTAGATGATGTGACTTTGCCGCATAATTTAGTACCGCTTTGTAAAAAAATCCTTTAAGAATTGAAGAAGGTTTTAAGATTTTGTATTGTTTTTTAGAAGGCAGTATTATCTTGTAGAGGGTAGAAGTGTAATACTAATAGCTACTTTTGTGGGGAACACACTGCAAACCAGACCCTTCCCCAGACACTCATACATACTTATTCTGATTTTTGCAGTAAGCCTGCCAGATAGTTGTTACCCAGGTCTGTTTTGTGTCCATTCTATTTCCAAAGACAAGCTTAAGGGTTAAGCTGTGGTAAAGGGTAGAGGGAATGCCAAAAGCAGAGAGAAAATGTAGTAAGATGTGCTTGTAATATGTTTGCATGATTATTAGGGTGTTGTAGGAAATTACATCGATGCTGTATATTACAAGGCAAGCTATCCCAGAGGTCATGGAACAGAAGGTCTCACAGATAAAACTAAAATGTTTGAACCAATTTAAAACATACAGCAAGAAGTTAGGGGAAAGGGATGGGACAGAATAACACATAAAGGATGGGTGCAAGTAGGGTGGAAGGACCACGCTACCGCTGGAGTCCTGGGTTAAGCCAAGTGCACATGCTCTGTTTCTCTCTCTGCCACCTCAGCCTTTCACATGGATGGTATGGTTAAAAGACCAGAGTTTGAAGTTACTAGAACATAATGCACAAAAAGACAAAGGACAAGGCCAGAAAGGTAGCCTGTGGCCAAGTCAGTCTAAGGAGCTTGGACTTCATTCTGTAGGAGGGAGGGAGCTGCAGTCCAATGACCCTTGTGGTTCAGGGGGAGCTATTTCATTAGTACTTCATTGGTGAGTAGTGCTCTGGGAAATTTTGTGTGTGTGTGTGTGTGTGTGTGTGTGTCTGCCTGCTATATCTCTATCAGGTTGGTGCAAAAATAATTGTGGTTTTGCAATTACTTTTAATGGCAAACCATAATTACTTTTGCACCAACCTAATACCTACATACCTACCTATTTATCTATCATGTTGACAGGACTGTATCTAGGTTTTGTGGATCCCCAAGCAAATGTTTTTGTGGGCCCAGTCTGTATATGCAATTTGATTAAAAACTGTGTTATAGGCCGGGGGCGGCGGTTCACGCCTGTAATCCCAGCACTTAGTGAGGCCAAGGTGGGCGGATCACGAGGTCAAGAGATCAAGACCTTCCTGGCCAACATGGTGAAACCTCTTCTCCACTAAAAATACAAAAACCAGCTGGGCATGGTGGCACGTGCCTGCAGTCCCAGCCACTCGGGAGGCTGAGGCAGGAGAACCACCCGAACCCGGGAGGCGGAGGCCGCGGCGAGCCGAGATCACGCCGCCGCACTCCAGCCTGGGCGACAGAGCGAGACTCCGTATCAAAAAAAAAACAAACAAACAAAACTGTGTTATAAAATTCATGGACTCGTGAGGAATAGTGATTTAACAACAAAGATTTAGAAAAATTAGTAGAGAAAAGTACTTAGATATTTGTTTATTGTCTAATAAGTGCATGTGAGTATTCTTTTTTTTTTATTATACTTTAAGTTTTAGGGTACACGTGCACATTGTGCAGGTTAGTTACGTATGTATACATGTGCCGTGCTGGTGCGCTGCACCCACTAACTCGTCATCTAGCATTAGGTATATCTCCCAATGCTATCCCTCCCCCCTCCCCCCACCCCACCACAGTCCCCAGAGTGTGATATTCCCCTTCCTGTGTCCATGTGATCTCATTGTTCAATTCCCACCTATGAGTGAGAATATGCGGTGTTTGGTTTTTTGTTCTTGCGATAGTTTACTGAGAATGATGATTTCCAATTTCATCCATGTCCCTACAAAGGACGTGAACTCATCATTTTTTATGGCTGCATAGTATTCCATGGTGTATATGTGCCACATTTTCTTAATCCAGTCTATCATTGTTGGACATTTGGGTTGTAGTTTCCCCTGCACATCATATATCTTTGCTTTTGTGTACGCTGTTTCCTCCTCCTGGGATGTTTTCCCCACTGGCCTTATCTTCCAAGATTCAGTTTAGGTATCATCTCCTCTTTGAATCTCTCTTGAGTCACCAAACTGGGCTAAGTGTTCCCTCCTTGTCATCCCACAGTTCCCAATTACTGTACCCCACACTCACCACATAGGATTCTAATTATCTATTATCTGTATAGATGTTTACCTCCCAGTATATTAAAGAGCTTCTATGGTAAGGTGGTGTCTTACTCATCTTTGTATATCAGCCCTTGCATTGTGCTTGACACACAGTTATCAGCTCAATGAATCTATAATGTAGGATGATTTATGGAAGGAGACCAATGGACTAAGTCAAGTGGACTCTGGTGAGCCTAGAAAACGTTCTAGTAAAATGAAGGAGAGGCTGGAGGGTAAGTCATGCCAAGAGAATATCAGCAGTATATATCAATTATCCAAGTGGTTTAGCCATACAAGAAAAAGAAAAAATGGGATATAAGTTAAAAATGCAGTAAGCTGGAGAGTGGAATTTTCTTCTATTTAGAGGAAGGCCTAAATACGTATAAAGACTTAAGAGACTGAGAGGCAGAAGGGAGATCTTCTGGACTTCAATTTCCTTATCTGCCTTATCCACCTCCCAGGGATGCCATGAGACCCAAAGGAAAACAAGACATAGGCATGAAAATTATTTGAGAAATTTTTTACATTACTATCTTCTGATAGATTTTTCTGATAGCTTCCAACTACCTGCAGAATAAAAATCTATAAATAAAAACCCAATGCTGACATTTAAGATTTCCTGGCCGGGCACGGTGGCTCACGCCTGTAACCCCAGCACTTTGGGAGGCCAAAGCGGGTGGATCATCTGAGGTCGGGAGTTCGAGACCAGCCTGACCAACACGGTGAAACCCTGTCTCTACTGAAAGTACAAAAATTAGCTGGGCGTGGTGGTGGGTGCCTGTGGTCCTAGCTGCTCGGGAGGCTGAGGCAGGAGAATTGCTTGAGCCCAGGAGGCGGAGGTTGCGGTGAACCGGGATTGCGCCATTGCATTCCGGCCTGAGCGACAGAGCGAGACTCCATCTCAAAAAAAAAAAAAAAAAAAAGGAAAAAAAAAAAAAAAAAAAGACCAGAGTTGAGATTTGACTAAGGCCCCCTCAAAGTGGAAGATACCTGGAACCCCGACCATATACCTGCTATATGGAAGATGCAGGAACAAGTACCTTTGGCCAACTAGCATGATGAGCACCTTTGGGTTTTACTTGTGTTTCTTGGGCAGAGGACACATGGGGCCAGAGTCTCATCAAGGGTGGCTAAATTAACACTGTATATTAAATGCCTCAGATGCCTCATGTATATTTAGCGTTTCACAAATATTTGGTGCCTCAGGAATATCAGATTTCTCTTGATGTGCTCTACTTACTTATATTTACTTATCTTATGAATCCTGACTGTCTCACAAGATGCTTGCTTACTCGTAATCTACAGTTAGCACATTGCATGAGTTTCACATCTACTGTAATAGAGTAGAACATTCTCAAATAACACTGGAAATGCACATCAGAATTGGATCAATTCTGACCATTCCCACTGGGTTAGAGGCTCCCCCAAGTTAGACTTTACCTGTCCTGGTAATTGCTCCGTCTTTATTGTCTAGTGTATTCTGGGTGCTCTTTAAGTTGCTGGATGAGCAAATGAACAGTTCCTAAATAGTCCTGGTAATTGCTCCGTCTTTATTGTCTAGTGTATTCTGGGTGCTCTTTAAGTTGCTGGATGAGCAAATGAACAGCTCCTAAATAGGCACAGAAGGAGAGAATGATTAGGCTAAAGAAAGGAAAGAAGTTCATGAATCAAATGTTTCCTCTGCTAAGAGCCTTAGGTCCACAGCCACAGGGACCCTCCTTTCCCTGGTTTTAAACAGGCCTTTGATTCTGCCTGAGCAGTGGCTCTCAAAGAGTGGCCCCCAGACCAGCAACATCAGCATTATTTGGGAACTTGGCAGAAAGGCAAATTTTCATCTCCCCAGCCAACTTTTCCATATACAGAATCAGAATCTCTGAGGGTAGGACCCAGTTGGATGTTTTCACAAGCCCTCCACGTTATTCTAACCCACACTCAAGAGTTTGAGAACCACTGTGCTAGAATGATGTGTTATCCCGGTTTATTTCAAGACATTTTCCTTTCGGGATACTGTGTTCCTCCCCTTTGGAAACAAGAGTCCAGCTTCATTTGATGGCATTACACAAGTGTCTGCAGCCTCCAAGGATGATGTTTTCTCACTGACAAATGCTACATTGAGCAAGAACTGCCCAGGTGCTCACAGGCTGGGCACGACTTGCATGCCAGCTCTTTCTAGAGTAAAAATCCAACAAGGGAACAGGGAAGAAAGGTGGAAAAGAGAAGTATCAGGACAAAGCCAGCCACACAAGGGGATTTCTGTCCAAGGTTCATCCTGGCAGCTCAGACATTTGTGGAGGGCATTCTGTATTATCTTCTTCCCAGGGTTTACCAGTGGGCTCAGAACCTTTGGGTGAAAACAGTGCAACCAACACGCAACTTGTGGTAGCTCTTCCAGACAGAGAAAGAAGGGTCTGGAAAGAAACTCAGCATCAGATAGCTAAAATAGCCAAGCATTGTGTTTATCTTCCCATAAATATTTTTTAAATTACAAATAAATTTAAAATAATACTCTACTTAATTCTAATTATAAAAGTTGTATGTTCATTGCTGAGAATGTGAAAAACAGAAAAGTATAAATAAGAAAATTTAAATCATCCATTTCTCCACTGCTCAACAATGGTCACTTGTAATATTTTGAGCATTGTATTTGAGATAGAAAAATAGTAGTTATTATACATATTACAGAGTAGGAAAGCCTGTTTTCTTATTTTTAAATTTAATACTATATAACTCCCTATAAGCATCATTTTAATGGTTCCAAAATATTCTATCACATGGATTTTATTTAGCCATGTTCCCATTATTAGAAATCTAGAGCCTTTCCAGTTTAATGCTAATGTAAACAACGTCTTTGGATTTTTCTTTGTGTCTGCAATCATTTCTTTAGGATTGGTACCTAGGAGTGAATTACTGAATCAATTTCCATTTTGTGAGTCTTGTGTGAGGTGGGAGAGCTGCATCTAGCCGTGAAAGAGGACAGAACTGGCAGTCAGGAGGCCTGATGAGATTTGCCAGAGATTTGCTGTGTGATCCTGAAAAAGTCACTTTCTCTCTGTGGATGTTAGTTTTCCCACTGTTAAATGGAGGAGTTGGAATAGGCTTTGCATCTCCAACAGAAGTACTGTGCCAATCAACTAATACATGTAAAATATTATTTTTATGTTAAACTCAGTAATATTATGGAACAATTATATAACTGATTTTTTTCTTTTGGAATAAAATATAAAACTTCAATGAAACTCCCTGTTGGTATTTGGCCAGCTAGACTTCTCCTATAGACCTCTCTCAAAGTATGTGTTCACTATCTTTGGCCAATAGAGATATGTCAATGCAAATGTTTGAGAAGAATTGGACCAGGTGATCTTAAATGTTGCATGTTGTCTGAATGTTCTGTGCATACGTGGTTCATGGCATGTAAGCTGTGCTGTCCTTAGCTAATCTTCCAGGCCTGTAATTTTGCCTTCATCCTGAAATTGGGACATTTTCATGTATTTTTCTATTGACCAGCTTCTTGTGGACTCAGTTTAAACAATTGCTAAGTGTATTTTTAAAACCTGATCAATCTGTCCTTAGCCTACAGCTATCTAACCACATATCACTGTGGGCTTCACAGAAGCTCACTTTCTGGTACTTCTTTATTCACACAAAAGCACTTACTTTGTTTAACACTATTATGTGTCAGACAACATTATGATATGGCAAGTACAAAGAGGAATAAGATATAATCTCTGCCCCTGTCTTCTAGGAGATAATAATTGATTTTCTTTTTTTAAAAAAATTTATTTATTTATTTTTTGACAGAGTCTTACTCTATCACATGGGCTGGAGTGCAATGGCATGATCTTGGCTCACTGCAACCTCTGCCTCCTGGGTTCAAGTGATTCTCCTGGATCAGCCTCCCAAGTAGCTGGGATTACAGGCACCTGCCATCATGCCCAGCTAATTTTTGTATTTTTAGTAGAGGTTTCACCATGTTGGCCAGACTATTCTTGAATTTCTGACTTCAGGTGATCTGCCAGCCTCAGCCTCCCAAAGCGCTGAGATTACAGGCGTGAGCCGCCATGTCCAGTCAATAATTGATTTTCTACAAAGTATTCCAGAAGGCAGCCGAAGTCAGTAGGTTTTCTTTTTTCTTTTTAAAGAGTGCTGTATATCAAATTTGTTTGGGAAGTGCTGAGTTAAAAGTAAGTTAAGCAGGTTTATTTACAGCAGGATTTTTCAGAGCCTTTAATATGCTTACATGCATTGTAAATTCTAAACAGGCACAGAAAGCTTGAAGTATTCCTAAAGTTATTTCTTTAGGAAACTCTTCATTTGTGGAGCATCTCCTGGAAGCTAGAGCCCAATGATACATAATTTGAGAAATGCTGTCCCACTGAAATCTAATCTGAGCATTCACACAACAAAAAGGTAGTTTATAGGTAGGCAACAAAATATCGAAGAATTTGAAGACACATTTTTTCCTATTGAAGAGCTTTCGATCTAATAAGGAGTCCATCCTGAAACATACATAGGGAATATCCACAAATATTGAAAACCAATGTGAAAGTATGTATAGAGGTGTGGAATCAGCAGAAAACTGAAAAGAGGTGGATGATATTAAACAAGGATAGTTTCATGGAAGAAGTAGGGTTTTGGGACAGAATTTCTCTCATGAACTAAAATTTCCAAATTATTTTTTATGAAAACAATGAATACTCATCAAAGAAAACTTGAAAAAAAAACAAAAAAGTACAATAAAGAAACTCACACACATACCTACATATATAATATGTATATATGTGTATGTATATATTTTTTCTTTTCATGAGGGAGGGTTTTCTACCAGTATTTTTTTTATTGTGGTAAAAAATACAACATACAATTTACTATCTTAAACTTTTATATACAATACAGTAGTGTTAATTATATGCACATTATTGTGCAACAGATCTCTACATATTTTTCATCTTGCAAGACTGAAATTCTATATTAATTGAAAAACAACTTTCCTTTTCCCATCTCCTCCCAGCCCCTGACAACCACCACTTCATGTTTCTAAGAGTTTGACTATGTTAGATAACTTATAAAAGTGGAATCATACGATACAGCTGACCCTTGAGCAATGTAGGGGTGCCAATTCCCTGCACAAAAGTCTGTGTATAACTTTTAGTTCCCCAAAAATGTAACCACTAATAGCCTACTGTTGACCAGAAGCCTTACCAATAACATAAACAGTTGATTAACATGTATTTTATATGAAATATTCTTACAATAAAGTAGACTAAAAAAAAGAAAATGTTATTAGGAAAATCAATTCATATGGAACCAAAAAAGAGCCCACATAGCCAAAGCAATATCAAGCAAAAAGAACAAATCTGGAGGCATAACATTATCTGACTTCAAATTATACTACAAGGCTATAGTTACCAAAAGAGCATGGTACTGGTATAAAAATAGAAACATAGACCAGTGGAAAAGAATAGAGAACCCAGGAGTTAAGCCAAATACATAAAGCCAACTTATCTTCAACAAAGCGTACAAAAACATAAAGTGGGGAAAGAATGCCCTACTCAATAAATGGTGCTGGGAAAACTAGAAAGCCACATGTAGATGAAACTGGATCCTCATCTCTCACCTTATACAGAAATCAAGTCAAGATGGATCAAAGACTTAACTCTAATACCTGAAACCATAAGAATTCTAGAACATAACATCAGAAAAACTGTTCTAGAGATTGGCTTAGGCAAAGAACTCATGACTAAGAGCTCAAAAGCAAATGCAACAAAATAAAAAATAAATAAATGGGACCTAATTAAATGAAAAGGCTTCTGCACAGCAAAAGAAATAATCAGCAGAGTAAACAGACAACCCACAGACTGGGAGAAAATATTGCAAACTGTACATCTGACAAAGAACTAATCTCTGGAATCTGCAAGGAACTCAAACAAATATGCAAGACAAAAAGTAAATAATCCCATCAAAAAGTGGGCAAAGGACATGAATAGACAATTCTCAAAAGAAGATATACAAACAGCCAACAAACATATGAAAAAATGCTCAACTTTACTAATTATCAGGGAAATGCAAATTAAAACCACAGTGAGATACCACCTTACTCCTGCAAGAATGACCATAATTTAAAAACAAAAAAAAAATAGATGTTGGCGTGGATGTGGTGAAAACGTAACACTTTTATACTGCTGATGAGAATGAAAACTAGTAAAACCACTATGGAAAATGGTGTGGAGATTCCTTAAAGAGCTAAAAGTAGAACTACCATTTGATCCAGCAATTCCACTACTGCATATCTACCCAAAGGAAAAGAAGTCATTATAAGAAAAAGACACATGCACATACATTTATAGCAGCCAAATTCATAATTGCCAAAATGTGGAACCAACCTAAATACCCATCAGGCAACAAATGGATAAAGGAATTGTGGTATGTATACACCATGGAATACTACTCAGCCACAAAATGAAATGAAATAATGACTTTTGCAGCAACTTGGATGGAGCTGGAGGCCATTATTCTAAGTTAACTCAGGAATGGAAAACATCATATGTTCTCACTTATTAGTGGGAGCCAAGCCATGAGGATGCAAAGGCATAAGGATGATATAATATAATGGACTTTGTGGACTTGGGAAGAAGGGTGGGAGGAGGGTGAAGGATAAAAGACTATATATTGGGTACAGTGTACACTGCTTGGGTGACAGGTGCACCAAAATCTCAGAAATCACCACTAAAGAACTTATCCATGTAATCAAAAACAACCCATAACCCAAAAACTATTAAAATACATTTTTTTTAAATGGGAAAAGGGTAATAACAGACACCTGTCAAAAGAAGACACACACATAACCAACAGCAGATTTTAAAAATGCTCAATATCACTAATTATTAGGGAAATGCAAATCAAAACCACAATGAGATACCACCTCACACCAGTCAGAATCGCTATTACTAAAAAGTCGAAAACAGATGCTGGAGAGCTTGTGGACAAAAGGGAACACTTATACACTGCTGGTGGGAATGTTAATTAGTTTAGCCACTGTGGAAAGCAGTCTGGAGATTTCTCAGAGAACTTAAAATAGAACTGCCATTTGACCTGGTGATCCCATTACTGGGTATATACCCACTGAAATATAAATCATTCTAGACACATGCACACGTATGTTATGTTCATCTCAGCACTATTCACGATAGCAAAGACTTGGAATCAAACTAGATGTCCATCACTGGTCGACTGGATAAAGAAAATATGGTACGTATACACCATGGAATACAACACAGCTATTAAAAAAAAAGAGAGATTATGGCCTTCGCAGCTACGTGGATGGAACTGGAGGCCATACTCCTAAGTGAAGTAACACAGGAACAGAAAACCAAATACTACATTTTCTCACTTGTAAGTGGGAACTAAACATTGAGTACACATGGACACAATAGGGAACAATAGACGCTGGGCCCTATTTGAGGGTGGAGGGTGAGGACTGGAAAACTGCCCATTGGGTATTATGCCAATTACCTAGGTGGTAAAACCAAACCCCTGTGACATATAATTTACCCATGTAACAAATCTGCACATGTACCTCTTGAATGTAAAATAAAAGTTGGAAAGAGAATAAATAAATATTTTTTTAAAAACAACAAAAAAATCATAAGGAAGAGAAAATATATTTATAATTTATTAAGTAGAAAAGGATCATCATAAAAGTCTTTATCTTCATTGTCTTCACATTGAAAAAGCTGAGGAGGAGGAATGGGAGGGGCTGATCTTGCTTTCTCAGAGAGGCAGAAGAGGTAAAGGAAGTGGGAGAGACAGGAGAGGCAGGCATACTTAGTGTAAATTTTATTGAAAAAAATTCAAGTATAAATAGACCTATGCAGTTCAAACTTGTGTTGTTTAAAGGTCAACTGTTTTTGTGACTTATTTCACTTAACATGACATTAAGTTTTCCGCTCGATGTGGCATATAATAGGAGTTTCCTCTATTTGAAGGCTGAATAATATTCCATTGTATGCATATCTAGTTAATCCAATCATCTGGTGATGGACATTTAGGTTTATTTTACCTCTTGGCTATTGTGAATAAAGCTACAATGAACATAGGTGTGTAAATATCTCTTTGAGTCCCTGTTTTCAATTGTTTTGGATAATTACTCAGAAGTGTGATTGCTGGATCATGTGATAATTATTTTATTTTATTTTTTAACTTATTTTAGGTTTGGGGTACATGTGAAGGTTTGTTCTATAGGTAAACTTGTGTCATGGGGGTTTGTTATACAGGTTATTTCATCACCCAGGTGTTAAGCCTAGTACCCAATAGTTATTTTTTTCTGATCCTATTGAGGGATCCTCCTCCCACCCTATACCCTCCAGTAGGCCCCAGTGTCCATTGTTCCCCACTGTGTGCCCATGTGTTCTCATAATTTAGCTCCCACTTATAAGTGAGAACATGTGGTATTTGGTTTTCTGTTCCTGAGGTAGTTTGCTAAGAACGACAGCCTTCAACTCCATCCGTGTTCCCACAAAAGACATAACCTCATTCTTTTTTATGGCTGCATAGTATTCCATGGTACATATGTACCACATTTGCCTTATCCAGTCTGTCATTGATGGGCATTTAGGTTGATTCCATGTCTTTGTTATTGTGAAGTACTGCAATGAACATTCTCATGCGTGTGTCTTTATGGTAGAATGACTTATTTTCCTCTGGGTATATAACCAGTAATGGGATTGCTGGGTCAAATGGTAGTTATGCTTTTACCTCTTTGATGAATTGCCTTACTGCTTTCCACAGTGGTTGAACTAATTTACACTTCCACCAACAGCATATAAGTGGTCCCTTTCTCCATAATCTCACCAGTATCTGTTATTTTTTGACTTTTTAGTAATAGCCATTCTGACTGGTGTGAGATGGTATCTCATTGTGGTTTTGACTTGCATTTCTCTAATGATCAATGATATTGAGCTTTTTTTCATATGCTTGTTTGCTGCATGTACATCTTCTTTTGAAAAGTGTCTGTTCACGTCCTTTGTCCACTATTTAACATAGTGTTTTTTTGTAAATTTGTTTAAATTCCTTATAGATGTGTGATATTAGATGTTTGTCAGATGTATGGTTTGCAAATATTTTCTTCCATTCTGTAGATTGTCTGTTTACTCTGCTAATAGTTTATTTTGCTGTGCAGAAGCTCTAAAGTTGAATTAGATCCCACTTGTCAATTTTTGCTTTTGTTGCAATTGCTTTTGTGTCTGTCATGAAATGTTTGCCCATTCTTATGTCCAGGATGATATTGCCTATGTTGTCTTCCAGAGTTTTTATAGTTTCGGATTTTACATATAAGTCTTTAATCTATCTTGAGTTAATTTTTGTATATGATGTAAGGAAGTGGTACAGCTTCAATCTTCTGCATATGGCTAGCCAGTTATTCCAGCACCATTTATTGAATAGGGAGTCTTTTCCCCATTGCTTGTTTTTGCCAGCTTTGTTGAAGATCAGATGGTCATAGGTGTGCAGTGTTATTTCTGGGTTCTCTTTTCCAGTTCATTGGTCTATGTACCTGTTTTTGTATCAGTACCATGCTGCTTTGGTTACTGTAGCCCTATAGTATAGTTGGAAGTCAGGTCATGGATGCCTCCAGCTTTATTCTTTTTGCTTAGGATTGCCTTGGTTATTCAGGCTCTTTTTTGGTTCCACATGAATTTTAAAATTATTTTTTCTAGTTCTGTGAAGAATGTCATTGATAGTTTGATAGGAATAGCATTGAATCTGTACATTGCTTTGGGCGCTATGGTAATTTTAATGATATTGATTCTTCCTATCCATGAACATGAAATGTTTTTCCATTTGTTTGTATCTTTTCTGATTTCCTTGAGCAGTGTTTTGTAATCCTCATTGTAGAGATCTTTCACCTCTCTGGTTTGCTTTATTCCTATGTATTTTATTCTTTTTGTGGCAATTGTGAGTGGGATTGCATTCCAGATTTGGCTTTCAGCTTGACCGCTGTTGGTGTATAGGAATGCTGGTGATTTTTGTACATTGATTTTGTATCCTGAAACTGCTGAAGTTATCAGCTGAAGGAGATTCTAGCCTGAGATTATGGGGTTTTCTAGATATAGAATTATGTTTTCTGTAAACAGGAATAGTTTGGCTTCCTCTCTTCCTAGTTGGATGCCTTTCTTTTTCTTATCTTATTGCTCTGGCTAGGACTTCCAACACTATGTTGAATAGGAGTGATGCGAGAGGGCATTCCCTCTCTTGTGCCTTTCAAAGGGAGTGCTTCCAGCTTTTGCCCATTCAATATGATGTTGGCCGTGGGTTTGTCATAGATGGATCTTATTATTTTGAGCTATGTTCCTTCAATATGTAGTTTACTGAGAGGTTTTAACATGATGAGGTATGGAATTTTATCAAAAGCCTATTCTGCCTCGTCTATTGAGATGATTATGTATTTTTTTGTCCTTAGTTCTGTTTATGTAATGAATTACACTTATTGACTTGCATACGTTGAACCAACCTTGCATGCTGGGGATGAAGCCTACTTGATCATGGTGGATTAGCTTTATGATGTGCTGCTGGATTCAGTTTGCCAGTATTTTGTTGAGGATTTTGGCATCAATGTTCATCAAGGATAACTGGCCTGAAGTTTTCTTTATTTGCTGTGTCTCTGCCAGGTTTTGGTATCAGGATAATGTTGGCCTCATAGAATGATTTAGGGAGGAATCACTCTCCCTCAATTTTTTGAAATAGTTTCAGTAGGAATGGTACCAGCTCTTCTTTGTACATCTGGCAGAATTTGGCTGTGAATCTATCAGGTCCTGTGCTTTTATTGGTTGATAGGCTATTTATTACTGATTCATATTCAGAATTCATTATTGGTCTATTCAGGGAATCAATTTCTTCCTGGTTCAGTCTTGGGAGGGTGTATGTATGCAGGAATTCATCAATCTCTTCTAGTTTTCTAGTTTGTTTTCATAGAGGTTTTCATAGTAGTTTCTCATGTTTATTTTTATCTCTGTGCCTTCAGTGGTAACATCTCCTTCATGATTTCTAATTGTGTTTATTTGGAGCTTCTCTCTTTTCTTCTTTATTAGTCTTGCTAGCAGCCTATGCATCTTACTATTTTTTTCAAAAAATAAACTCCTGGATTCATTGATCTTTTGAATAGTTTATCATGTCTCAATTTCCATCAGTTCAACTCTGATTTTGGTTATTTCTTGTCTTCTGCTAGTTTTGGAGTTGATTTGTTCTTGCTTCTTTAATTCTTTCAGTTGTGATGTTAGGTTCTTAATTAGAGCTTTTCCCTGCTTTTTGACATGGGCATTTAGTGCTATGAATTTCCCTCTTAATGCTGTCTTAGCTGTGTCCCAGAGATTCTGGTATGTTGTGTCTTTGTTCTCATTCATTTAAAAAAACTTCTTGATTTCTGCCTTAATTTCATTATTTACCCAAAAGTCATTCAGGATCAGCTTGTTTAATCTCCATGTAATTGCATGATTTTGAGCTATTTTCTCAGTCTTGACTTCTATTTTTATTGCACTGTGGTCTGAAAATGTGTCTGGTATGATTTCAGTTCTTTTGCATTTGCTGAGGTTTGTTTTATGTCCAATTATTTGGTCAATTTTAGAGTATGTGTCATGTGGCAATAAGAAGAATATATGTTGTCTTGTTTTGGGGTGAAGAGTTCTATAAAGGTCTATCAGATCCATTTGGCCCAATGTTGAGTTCAGGTCCTGAATATCTTTGTTAATTTTCTGCTTTGATGATTTAACACTGTCAGTGGATTGTTAAAATCTCTCATTATAATTGTGTGGGAGTCTTCATCTCTTTGTAGGTCTCTAAAAACTTGCTTTATCAATCTGGATGCTCCTGTGTTGGGTGCATATATATTTAGGAGAGTTAGGCCTTGTTGAATTGAAATTGTTACCATTATGTAATGCCTTTCTTTGTCTTTTTTTATCTTTGTCTGTTTAAAGTCTGTTTTGTCTGAAATTAGGATTGCAAGCCCTGCCTTTTTTTTTCTTTCTGTTTTCATTTGCTTGGTAGATTTTCTTCCATCTCTTTATTTTGAGCCTATAGGTGTCATTATGTGTAAAATGGGTCTCTTAAAGACAGCATGCCACTGGGACTTGCTTTTTTATCCAGCTTTCCAGTCTATGCCTTTTAAGTGGGGGCATTTAGCCCATTTACATTCAAGGTTAGTATTGCTATATGTGGATTTGATTCTGTCATTGTGTTGTTAGCTGGTTATTTTGCTGGCTTGTTTGTATGGTTGCTTTATAGTGTCATTGGTCTGTGTGTTTACTTGAGTTTTTGTATTAGCTGGTAGTTGTCTTTGTGCATTTAGTGCTCCTTTCAAGGATCTCTTGTAAGGCAGGTCTGATGGTAACAAACTCCGTCTATTATCTGCTTATCTGAAATGGACCTTATTCCTCCTTCACTTAAGAAGCTTAGCTTGGCTGGATGTGAAATTCTTGGCTGAAGACTTTTTTTCTTTAAGAATGTTGAATACAGGCCCCCAGTCTCTTCTGGCTTGCAGGGTTTCAGCTGGAAGGTCCTCTTTTAGCCTAATGGAGATCCCTTTGTAGGTAACCTGCCCTTTCTCTCTAGCTGACTTCAACATTCTTTCCTTCTTTTTCTTTTTTTATTATACTTTAAGTTTTAGGGTACATGTGCACAATGTGAAGATTAGTTACATATGTATACATGTGACATGCTGGTGCGCTGCACCCATTAACTCGTTATCTAGCATTAGGTATATCTCCCAGTGCTATCCCTCCCCACTCCCACCTCCCCCCACCCCACGACAGTCCCAGAGTGGGATGTTCCCCTTCCTGTGTCCATGTGTTCTCATTGTTCAATTCCCACCTATGAGTGAGAATATGCAGTGTTTGTTTTTTTGTTCTTGCAATAGTTTACTGAGAATAATGATTTCCAATTTCATCCATGTCCCTACAAAGGACATGAACTCATCATTTTTTATGGCTGCATAACATTCCATGGTGGATATGTGCCACATTTTCTTAATCCAGTCTATCATTGTTGGACATTTGGGTTGGTTCCAAGTCTTTGCTATTGTGAATAGTGCTGCAATAAACATACGTCTGCATGTGCCTTTATAGCAGCATGATTTATAGTCCTTTGGGTATATACCCAGTAATGGGATGGCTGGGTCAAATGGTATTTCTAGTTCTAGATCCCTGAGGAATCGCCACACTGACTTCCACAATGGTTGAACTAGTTTACAGTCCCACCAACAGTGTAAAAGTGTTCCTATTTCTCCACATCCTCTCCAGCACCTGTTGTTTCCTGACTTTTTAATGATTGCCATTCTAACTGGTGTGAGATGATATCTCATTGTGGTTGCACTCTCCCAAGACTAAACCAGGAAGAAGTTGAATCTCTGAATAGACCAATAGCAGGATCTGAAATTGTGGCAATAATCAATAGCTTACCAACCAAAAAGAGTCCAGGACCAGATGGATTCACTGCCGAATTCTACCAGAGGTACAAGGAGGAACTGGTATCATTCCTTCTGAAACTATTCCAATCAATAGAAAAAGAGGGAATCCTCCCTAACTCATTTTATGAGGCCAGCATCATCCTGATACCAAAGCCTGGCAGAGACACAACAAAAAAAGAGAATTTTAGACCAATATCCCTGATGAACATCGATGCAAAAATCCTCAATAAAATACTGACAAACCGAATCCAGCAGCACATCAAAAAGCTTATCCACCATGATCAAGTGGGCCTCATCCCTGGGATGCAAGGCTGGTTCAATATACGCAAATCAATAAATGTAATCCAGCATATTAACAGAACCAAAGACAAAAACCACATGATTATCTCAATAGATGCAGAAAAGGCCTGTGACAAAATTCAACAACCCTTCATGCAAAAAACTCTCAATAAATTAGGTATTGATGGGATGTATCTCAAAATAATAAGAGCTATCTATGACAAACCCACAGCCAATATCATACTGAATGGGCAAAAACTGGAAGCATTCCCTTTGAAAACTGGCACAAGACAGGGATGCCCTCTCTCACCACTCCTATTCAACACAGTGTTGGAAGTTCTGGCCAGGGCAATCAGGCAGGAGAAGGAAATAAAGTGTATTCAATTAGGAAAAGAGGAAGTCAAACTGTCCCTGTTTGCACACGACATGATTGTATATCTAGAAAACCCCATTGTCTTGGCCCAAAATCTCCTTAAGCTGATAAGCAATTTCAGCAAAGTCTCAGGACACAAAATCATTGTACAAAAATCACAAGCATTCTTATACACCAATAACAGACAGAGAGCCAAATCATGAGTGAACTCCCATTCACAATTGCTTCAAAGAGAATAAAATACCTAGGAATCCAACTTACAAGGGATGTGAAGGACCTCTTCAAGGAGAACTACAAACCACTGCTCAATGAAATAAAAGAGGATACAAACAAATGGAAGAACATTCCATGCTCATGGGTAGGAAGAATCAATATCGTGAAAATGGCCATACTGCCCAAGGTAATTTACAGATTCAATGCCATCCCCATCAAGCTACCAATGACTTTCTTCACAGAATTGGAAAAAAACTACTTTAAAGTTCATACGGAACCAAAAAAGAGCCCGCATCACCAAGTCAATCCTAAGCCAAAAGAACAAAGCTGGAGGCATCACGCTACCTGACTTCAAACTATACTACAAGGCTACAGTGACCAAAACAGCATGGTACTTGTACCAAAACAGAGATATAGATCAATGGAACAGAACAGAGCCCTCAGAAATAATGCCGCATATCTACAACTATCTGATCTTTGACAAAGCTGAGAAAAACAAGCAATGGGGAAAGGATTCCCTATTTAATAAATGGTGCTGGGAAAACTGGCTAGCCATATGTAGAAAGCTGAAACTGGATCCCTTCCTTATACCTTATACAAAAATCAATTCAAGATGGATTAAAGACTTAAACATTAGACCTAAAACCATAAAAACCCTAGAAGAAAATCTAGGCATTACCATTCAGGACATAGGCATGGGCAAGGACTTCATGTCTAAAACACCAAAAGCAATGGCAACAAAAGCCAAAATTGACAAATTGGATCTAATTAAACTAAAGAGCTTCTGCACAGCAAAAGAAACTACCATCAGAGTGAACGGGCAACCCACAAAATAGGAGAAAATTTTTGCAACCTACTCATCTGACAAAGGGCTAATATCCAGAATCTACAATGAACTCCAACAAATTTACAAGAGAAAAACAAACAATCCCATCAAAAAGTGGGCGAAGGACATGAACAGACACTTCTCAAAAGAAGACATTTATGCAGCCAAAAAACACATGAAAAAATGCTCACCATCACTGGCCAACATTCTTTCTTTCATTTTGACCTTGGAAAATCTGAATAAGATATGTCTTGGGGAATGATCTTCTTGTGTGGAATCTTGCAGGAGTTCTCTCTATTTCCTGAATTTGACTGTTGGCCTCTCTAGCAAGGTTGGGGAAGTTTTCATGGATGATATCCTGAAATATATTTTCCAAGTTGCTTGATTTCTCCTCCTCCCTTTCAGGGATGCCAGTGATTCATAGATTTGGCCCTTTATATAATCTCATACTTCTCAGAGGTTTTGTTCGTTCCTTTTTATCCTTTTTTCTTTATTTTTGTCTGACTCTTTCATTTAAGGGAGCCAGTCTTCAAGTTCTGAGATTCTTTCCTCAGCTTGGTCTATTCTGCTGTTAATACTTGTGATTGCATTGTGAAATTCTTGTATTACATTTTTCAGCTCTGTCAGCTCATTAGGTTCTTTTATATACCAGATATTTTGCCCTCTAGCTCCTGTATCATTTTATCATGATTCTTAGTTTCCTTGGATTGGGTTTTGCCATTTTTCTGAATCTTGATGGTCTTCATTTCTATCCATATTGTGAATTCTCTTTCTATCATTTCAGCCAGCTCAGCTTGGTTAAGAACCCTTGCTGGAGACCTGGTGCAGTTGTTTGAAGGACACACGACATTCTGGCCATTTGAGTTAGTGGAATTCTTGCACCGATTCATATATATATATATATATATATATATATATATATATATATATTTTTTTTTTTTTTTTTGAGATGGTGTTTCACTCTTGTCGCCCAGGGTGGAGTGCAATAGTGATTCTTTCTTATCTATGCATGTGGGTGTTCCTTTAACTGCAGGGTAGATTGAGTGCAATCAACAGACTTCTTTTCTGGATGTTTTCACTAAGCCAAGGCTTTGTGCAGGGTCTGTATTTGAAGCTGACTTCTTGTCTTTGATTTCAGAGTGGAGTATGTTAGGAAGGTATTTTTAGTGCTGAAGTTTTGGGGTGTGATCAAGTAGATGGCACTTAGGCTTATTGGTCAATTGCTAGATTCTTGCTCAATTGTGTGGCTCCCCTGTGTTTCCTCATAGTTGTAGCTGTGTTCCCTCTCAATGTTCTGAAGGTGTTGGCTCTTCTCCCCCTTGAGTGCTGGCTGTAGTTCACAGCTTGGCACTCCTGGGCTGCCCACTGCAGCTCTGAGGTGATATCAGTGTTTATGTTCCTTCCCCAACCTGGAGCAGAAGAAGGGACATTAGTAGTGGTTGTGGCCAAGGGTCTTTTGCTTGAGAGATGTAGGTTAGCAGTCATTCAGTGCAATCAGCCCAGGAGGGAGGGTCTGTTCTGTGGGCCCATGCTGGGGGTTTTCTGTTTGGTGATGAGCAGTAGGGCGTGGGTGGGACCCATGGAAGATGGACGTTGGTTTGACTGCAGCTTGTTGGAGGTGTGGATAAGGCACTTAGGAACTTTGCTCCTTCATTAGTCCAAGGGTAGCAAGGGCAGTTCCACTACAAAGGCTTGAGAAAAGAGGTTTTCAGTTGTGCCTGGGGGCTTTGTCTAGGAAGTTATAGAGCTTCTAATGGCTTGATAGCCCCAGCAAGGGGTGGCTGGAGGCCCAAGCCTGGAGGAACTGCCCAGCAAGGAGATAACGGAATGGGCACCCACGTAACAGTCTGGCCAATTTTGCATAGGGCTACTGCAGTATGCTGGGGGTCTGCTCCAGTCCCTAGTCACCTCGGATTTTTCAGTACCACTTCCCTGGGCAGGGGAGGTTCCTGTGGTTTCATGTTGCTCCTGAGTGGGCTGTCGTCTTGCCTTGCTTTTCTCCATTCTCCATGGGTCGAGTTGTTTCCTTGATTAGTTCCAGTGGGTGTACCTGCATGTTTCAGTTGAAGGTGCTGTATTTACTCACCCTTTCCATTCCTCTCTGTGAGAGTAATGCATACTAGCTGCTTCTATTTGGCCATCTTGGCCACACACACCCCACTCCTAGTAACTGTATTTTAATTTTTAAATTCTGAGGAAACTTCATACTATTTTCTATACTGATTGTACCATTTTACATCCCCACCAATAATACACAAGGGTTCCAATTTCTCCACATCCTTGTCAACACATTATTTTCTGTATTTTTGATAATGTCCATCTGGTGGGTGTGAGGTGATTATCTAAATGGGATTTTGATTTGCATTTCCCTGATGATTAGTGATGCTGAGCAGGTTTTCATGGCCTTTGGCCAACTGTATATCTTCTTTGAAGAAATGTCTGTTCAGGTATTTTGTTCATTTCCTAGTTGGATTATTTGTTTTGTTGTTGTTGAGTTGTAGGAGTTCTTTATAGGGGTTATTTTCTGGATATTATACCCTTATGAGATATATGATTGACAGATATTTTCTCCCATTCTGCAGGTTGCCTTTTCACTTGTTAACCTTTTTTCTGTTTAGAAAAGAAAGCATAGCTCACTGCCAGCACTTATTTAATTTTATATAAACACACTCTTTGAGGCTGATACAAATCTGACTGATTTTCAATGTGAAAATAAAATATAAAAACTGTCTTTAGAGTTATTTATAAACAGAACTCACATAAGAATTGTCTGATCATCAGAATCATCCATTTCAGGAAAATCAGATTCATCAAATGAATCTTTGGCCTATAACTATTCAACAACAATGTTAACATTATTTGTAGGAATGCTACATTTTCTAGGATTTGACATTTTTGGCAGTAGAGAATTACTATGTTTTGTAAATAGAAATACCACTACTAACTAACTACGAATGCTTTAAATTGAATGATGTCTTTTGTTTCCAAAGTCGATAGCTAGAGTGATGAGAAAATAATAATAAAAGCAAGATAGTTCATGGCAACGTTATCTCAGGGTAAATGCTGCTGCTGCAAGCACCACCAGTGAGTATTCTCAGGACAAATGGGAAAAGGGGTTAAATTATTCCTTTGCTGCACCAAAGTTTTAAAGTTTTATGTAAACCCATTAGTCTATTTTTGCTTTTACTGCTGTGCTTTTGGTGTCATATTCAATAAATCACTGACAAATCCAATGTCATAAAGCTTTTCTCCATTGAAATAAACTCAATGTCATAAAGCTTTACTTCTTCCTTTTATATCTAGATGCCTTTTATTTATTTTTCTTGCCCATTGCTTTGGCTAAGACTTCTAGAACTATGCCGAGTAGGAGTGGTAGGACTGGGCATTCTTACCTTGTCCCTGACCTTGGAGAAAAGGCCTTTAGTTTTCACCATTAAGTATGATTTTATTGTGGGCATTTCACATATGGGCTTTGTTATGTTGAGGTAAATTCCTTCTGTTCCTAGTGTTGAGTGTTTTTGTCATGAAAGGGTGCTGATTTTTGTCAAATGCTTTTGCTCTATCAGTTGAGATGATTTATGTGTATTTGTCCTTCATTCTGTTAAGGTGGTATATTACATTGATCAAGGATATTGGCCTGTAGTTTAGTTATAGTATCTTTGATGTTGAATACAGGGTAAGTCTGACCTCATAGAATGAATTTGGAAGAGTTTTCTCCAGTTCAATTTTTCTTTTCTTTTTTTTTTTCCTTCATAGAGACAGGATCTCTCTATGTTGCCTAGGCTAGCCTTGAACTCCTAGGCTCAAGCAATCTTCCTGCTTTGGCCTCTCTAAGTGCTGGGATTATAGGCATGAGCCTCTGCACCCGGCTTTACTCTTTAATTTTTATTTTTTGAGAGTTTGAGAAGGATTAGTGTTAATTCTTCTTAAATATTTGGTAGAATTCTCTAGTGAGGCCATCTGATCCTGAGCTTTTCTCTATTGGAAGGTTTTTGATCACTGATTCAATCATATTAGTTATAGGTCTGTTCAGATTTTTAATTCCTTCATGATTCACATATGAAACTTTAATAAATACTCATATATAATATTTGGAACATGAATATATATAACATTATATATGCATTACATTAATAAATATAGCAAGGTGTAGACAACTTTATTCATCAGAATTCCCTTCAGAGAATACTATGTGTGTTTGGAAGAAATGTTTTCATGAGAAAATTGGTGTAGAGATGAGACATCATAATCATGCTCAAACAGAAAAAGATGGTCACTGACTGCAATATCCTAACCTCCTAAGACAACCATTGACAAATGGCAGACACACAGGAAATATTTGTTAAATATGTGAACTATGGAGTATTGGTTCTATTAACTGGAGAATCTGTTACTTTGCTGAATCTTTGCAATGAGTTTTCATAGGCAAATTTGAGGGCAGGAACAGAGAAAGCTAGTTTGATCTGCCTAATAATAAAGGGTAGAAACATTTGAAGTTCCTGAGGAAATCTGAGAGTGAGAGAGTAAAAAGATAGGTTAGGCAGGCATTTGCATAGGCAGTCAGTCCATGGAAGAGAAGCAGAGAGAGAGAGAAAAGGTCATTCAGAGTGGAGAGTAACGTTGAAACAGGACTCCAGAGAGCATACACAGCATAAAGAAATTTTAAAGTTGCTTGCTGTAGGATAGTAATTTAAACACTTTCCTTTGTCTCTCTTTCAAAGTGTTTAGCAAAGGCTGCCTTACTTATTTAAAGCTTTTGGGTGAGTGGATTCTTTTGGGGTAACTCAAAGAGGTACTGAGTTCTTTGTCCATATCTGTACAGGGGGAACCCAGGGACAGCAAGGGAGCACACACGACTGGAAAAGAGAAATGATATGTATATATGTGAAAGAATTAGAGAGAAAGAGATCCCTCCCTTGTAAGACAATCCCCTCTACTGGTGAACAGGGTTTCCAGGGATGTCTTAAAGTATAGGTGGCTCAAAGCACTGGTATTGAGTGAGTGGCTGCAGTGTCCAGAGTCCTTGGGCAAGCATTTGTGCATTTTTAGCTTTATTGCACCTTTCCTGGTGTGCCTTATTGAAAGAGGATGTCTGTAATTTCACACACTGATTCTAAAATGTATAAAAATTGCAGAGCTTGCAAACTTTGAGTTGCAAGAGTGTTTCTTTTAAACTTCATATCGAAAATGAATCCTGTCAGTTTTATAGTTCGTCTATCCCTTACTCCAATTTTGAGTTCTGTTATGCAGTCAATCCAGTGTGGTTTTAGGCTCTTGTGGGGCTTTTAGAATTTCATTACTCCTGATATGTGCACCTGCAATATACATTAAAGCTAAGAGGAAACAGCACATTTCCATTGCTTGATGTCTACATTTATGGCAAATGAGCACTGGGGCTGATTGAATTACTTTCATATTTAAAGCTGGCCCCATATTTCTGTCTTCTATTTTTAGTAGCAGTAGAGGGTACACTAATTTTCACAGGACTTTGCATAACTCCCTTTTTAAAAACTTGAATGAAGCTCAAAGTAATTAATGAACAAACTATTTTCAAATATGAAAACCAAGGCATAGTAATGTCAATGAAAAGAGTCAAACTCTGTAAAATATTTGAAGAGATGTATTCTGAGCCAAGAGCATGGACCATGACACAGCCCTCAGGAGGTCCTGAGACCATGTGCCCAAGGTGGTCATGGTGCAGCTTGGTTTTATACATTTTAGGGAGGCATGAGACATCAATCAAATACACTTAAGAAATACATTGTTTTAGCTCAGAAAGGTGGAACAACTCAAAGCAGGGGGTAGGGGGGAGCTTCCAGGCTATAGGTAAATTTAAACATTTTCTGGTTGACAATTGGTTGAGTTTGTCTAAAGACCTGGGATCAATAGAAAGGAAATGTTCAGGTTAAGATAAAAGATTATAGACAGCAAGTTTCTTTTGAAGTCTTATAGTGGCTGCCCTTAGAGACAATAGATGACAAATGTTTCCTATTCAGACCTTTAAAAGGTGCTAGACTCTTAGTTAATCTTTTCAGGACTTGGGGGGCCTGGAAGAAAAAGAGCTAGCTATGTTAATAGAGATTCTTACAGATGCAGATTTTCCCCCACAAAGGACAGCTTTGCAGGACCATTTCAAAATATGGCAAAGAAGCATGTTTTGGGGTAAAATACTTCGACTTTCTTCTTTGTCACATAATGTTATGCCAGAGTCCGATTAGAAAGTAAGTCACGATATATAGGGTTAAATAAAATCCATCTGATGAGAACTTATGGATTGTAGGGCATGACTCCATAGATCTCTTAGATACGAATTAGGGCAAGATTTAAAAAAATCAGAGCTTAGTCCTCAGTAAAATAGCCAGGACAACAAAATTGCTGGTGTTGACCTACTGAGTTGCCACCTCCCAATTTATTCTTCCCTCTCTGACTGGGAGCCATTAATACTCTTAATCTTTTAATAATATTTGAAACATTCATTCTGTTGATGAAAAGAATCAAACTCTGTGAAATATTTGAAGAGATTTATTCTGAGCCAAATATGAGTGACCATGTCTTGTGACACAGCCCCAAGAGATCCCAGGCTACAGCTTGGTTTTATACATTTTAGGGAGACATAAGACATCAATTGATACATGGAAGATGTACATTGGTTTCATCCAGAAAGGCAGGACAACTTGAGTCAGTGGGCTTCCAGGTTGTAGGTGGATTCAAATATTTTCAGATTGGCAGTTGGTTAAAAGAATTTATCCAAAGACTTGGAATCAATAGAAGTGAGGGTCTAGATCAAGATAAAGAGCTGTGGAAGCCAAGGTTATTATTATGTGGATGAAGCCTCAGATAGCATACTTCAGACAGAATAGAGTGTAAATGTTTCTTATCAGACTTAAAAGATGCCAAACTCTGTTAATTATCTTCTGGATCAAGAAAAACCTAGAAAGGGAAGGGAATTCTCTATAGAATGTTGATTTTCCCCACAAGAGACAGCTTGGGGGGAATTGGGGCAAGATTAAAAAATCAGAGCTTAGTCCTCACACCTAACCTCCCTTTCCTGTATGGACTATATCCCATAATTAATGAGGAAAAGTTCTCTCTATAGGAGCAATTGAGCCAATCAGTGCATAAGGATGCTAGATTTAGAATGCACTTTTTTTTATTAGTGGGTATAAAAGGCTAATCGTCTAATGAAATAATGGATCTAGGAAGTAACCATTAATAACTGCTAGCATTGTTAGGTCCAAGGCAGATGTCTAGATCAAGCTGATAGCACCTGAACCCAGTGATCAATCTTGACCTCAGCACATAAGCCATGTGTCGTAGCATGTGCCTGTAGTCCCTGGGCAACAGAGAGAGACTTGGTCTAAAAAAAAAAAAAAAAAAAAAAAAAAAAGCAGCCAGCTGAAGTGATGGTCAAAGGGGTCCAGCAAGAGAAACTCCAGAGAGCCCACAAATACACTTCAAGAAAAAGGAAGAGATCTATACACTCATCAAGCTCAAAGAAACTCAGCTTTAAGCTTCTGCCAGGGCCTGAGAGAATCAACACCAGATTTCATGGGTACCAGGAACACACACGTCTCCTGTCCCTGGTTCTCCACCCAAAGAGAATCAGGGAGGAAAGGGAATCATGGGCAGGTGAAACCATCGTGCAGACCCAAGCTGGTAGGATTGGGGAGCCTTCATTTTAAAGGAAATTTGAAGTTTTTACTATTTCATGTGACTAGACAGTTTAATTACAGAAGTAAGACTATGACGAAAATAAGCAGGTACATTGGGAGACCTGAGGAAAGCATAATTCCACAGAACAAGTTTGAATGGTGAGTCAGGGGAGGGGGTAAAGAGAGAATAACTGATTGCTTGCTTTCTGCTCTTGACCTTACGAGCTCTACTTCTGCAACCAACAATGTTTAACAATTTAGTGCTTAGCAAAGAAAAACTGTTTTGTTTTGGTCATCAACAACATATTGAGGTAGAGGTAATATTATTCACTAGACATCCCTGCAGGCAGAGCTTTGCATTTATTTGAAATAAATACTTTGATAACTCATTGGAGATGGAGAGCAAGACTTCCAATGGCTTATTTAAGCAACAAGGATGACACTAAGCTTCTGGGGAAGGAGATGGGGACAAAGGAACAGAAGAAGAGAGTGAGAGAGAGATTGTACATTGTGCAAAGAGACTTTCTGCCCAAGACCCCTCAAATCTGTAGTTTACAAGATACTCACTTGTGTCTGGTGTGAGCAGATACTCCCTCCTAGGAGTCAGTGAGGGACTAAGGTCTGACCCTCAGCTAGTCTATCTTTGTACAAATTAGAAAAGGCCCTCAGGTGAAATAAATTACAAATTGGTGTACCCTCTGGGTGGAGGAATCACCTAAAACACCCCTTTCTCTAAACTCTCCTTGGAATGCTGATCTGGAGCTGGATTTAGTTGTCACCTTGCCCAGAGTCTAACCTGGTTCTGTGTCCAGATGAACAGCTGTCCTGGCTCTCAGCCCAGGTTGATGAGGAAAAAAACAGCACAAATGAACAAGGAGGCAAAAGACAAAGAAAGCTATTAAAGTCTAAGCCCCCTAGAAGACTTTCCAGGCTGTAGAATCAGGATTTCAGGCTATCTTCTATAAATCTTACAAGTCAATCTAGTCATACACACATCAACTTCCATCTGCTATCTCCATGGTTTATCTAATCTTGCCAAGTTGTAAGTAATTCAGAGGATAAAAATCTCAGGACTGTCTGCATCTATCACTGTTCACCATTCCTCACAACTGGATAAAAGCAACTAATCAAAATGAACTAATGAGCTGTGTGGCCTGCCTTGGCCTTTTTCTGGTCTCCTCTCCTCTCCACATTTGGGGCTTAGCCTCTTTCTGCTGGGTGGCAGCTCGAGCTCCAAGGGACCCCTGCATAGACCAGCATGTTCAGGGACCCCACCAGCTGCCTCTGCACACTCCACACTTTGTGTAAAGGAGAACCATATGGCAGGTCCCCTGAAAGAAAAACAAGGTGTGCAAGCAAAGAAAATAAATACAGAGAAGAAAGAGACAAAAGCAGCAAGCAGAGAAAGGAATAGGGGTTTGCAGCTGCTGGTGGAAAAATGCAGGCAGCCGACTGGGCTGCATAGTTGCCTGAAAAGCAAACAGGGAGGTAACCTGCTAGCCAAATCTGTGTCTGAGGGCAAAGCAGGGTGTTTTCTTGGGCTGTGAGCCTGTGCCATCTCTTGCGGTCAGACGCTGGGTAACAACAACTTCCCTGTCTTGACATTCGAGCACCTGGGTGCGAGGGGAGATGCTCAAGAGGGTGGTCTGGGGGGAGGAATGTGGTGGGAGGGTGGCCAGAACTGTGGGAAGAGAAGTTTAACTCAAGAGGTGAATTCATCATGGGTGTGAGGCTGGAATCAGGAAGGGCAGAGGGAATGATGATTCAAGCCACAGGTCATATGAGGAAACACTCTCAGCTGTACTTTGGTGAGTGAGCCGAGGAGAGACCCAAGGTCGCAATGAGCCTCTCCCTGAAGTTTCTTCAGATGTGCATTTGGTGCAATTTCAGGGAATATTTTAGGCCTTAGAAGGAACTAGAAATACAAATGTTGTACTAAGAAGAATGTGGAAGAGATGGGGTTTGAGGGAGAGAGTGAAGATCAGTCAGTCAGGTGGTATACTGAAGATGTAGTATATAAAGGTATGAGGACATATAAACTGGGCTTCCAGACTATTCTTTGAGTGTTTTGCTCCCCACTCACTTTGCAGCCAATTAACAGGAAACTCCAGCTCAACTGCTGAAATAACAGAGATATTTATACACTCACACAAGAAGACTGCAGGGAGGGCTGTGTCAAGGTAGTTAATTCAGTGGCTCAGACTTCATGACAGACCAGGTTCTTCCTGTCTCTCAGCTCTGCCAGCATCGGTGTGAGGGCTTTGCTCTCAGCCCAGCTCCGCTGCTGGTGAAAGGATGGACCCAGGATTTCCAGCAGCCATATCTAGACTAGGCAGGGTCCAGAAGCAGAAAGGAGATTATCTCTTCCTCCCACCTCAGCCTCCCAAAGTGTTGGGATTACAGTCAGGAGCCACTGTGCCCAGCCCATGCTTCTTTCTGAGTGTGAGAAAATCTTTCCCCAGACTGTCCCAGCAGACTTCCCTTCACATCCTGCTGTTCCAGTAGGTAACTAGTCAGACATGAGCAGTGCAGGAGATGAACCCCACCCAACCAGGAATGTCAGGCAACCATCAGGTAATAGTCAGGTGGTATTAAACTGTCTCTCTAAAATAGTATTTGGCCACAGCCAGTGCCATGGAAAGGCAGTCTCCCAATAGAAAAAGCTGAAACTGGTGATCAGCAGCTTCCCAATAAGATCTCAGGAGTTGGGCAAGTGGGCTTGAGCATGCACACTAGGAGGCAAAATGGTAGCCTTTAACTGGTCTGTGACCTTCCTTTGGGAACACTCGACTGGTAAGTGAATGCCTCAAGTGATCATGTGCACAATTTTAGTAAACACATTGTGCATGAGGCCCCTCCCAAGTGCTGGCAGGCCACTGCTCATGCAGACAGCCCACCTCAAGGGAAGAATCAGGGGGGAAGTAACAAGATCTTAGGAGCAGGCCAACGTATAAAACCCCAAGTCAAAAGGTCAAACCATGCACTTGATCTCTCAAGATGCCCACTTGGTCCCCTTCCAAGTGTACTTTACTTCCTTTCATTCCTGCCCTAAAACTTTTCAATAAACTTTTACTCCTGCCTTAAACCTTGCCTTGGTCTCTCACTCTTGGTCTGTCCCTAGGTCAAATTCTTTCTTCTGAAGAGTCAAGAATTGAGGTTGCTGCAGAGCCATAACGATTCACCACCAGTAACACTACTGACCCGAGTTGTATCACATGTTCTGGTCCAATCCAAGACATTGGCAGGGGATGAGCTTAAACCAGAAATCAGAATAGTTTTTACATTTTTAAATGGTTAAAAAAAATCAAAAGAAGAATAGTTCACTGTATTTGAAAATTATATGAAATTCAAATTTCAGTGTCCATAAGTAAATAACATATTATTGGAACACAACCGCACTGTCATTTATTTACATATTGTCTATAGCTTCTTTCAGACTGCAATGGCAGAGTTGAGCAGTTTCAACAGAGATATGGCCTGCAAAGCCTAAATATTGGCTATTTGGTGCTTTCCAGAAAAAGTTTGCTGACCCTCAGCTTGGACTTTTCAGACCCACCCTCGAGGCTACACCGGAAGCTGGTCCCCTTGAAACCATACACCAAAGGGAGGATAACAAAATTGGGCTTCTTTGGAAAGGAGAATGGGGCATGAAATGGACTCTCCGCCTCCCCACTGGCCATCATTCATTAATTGATCCAAGGCTAGGAATGTCCCAAAGCCAGGCCAATCTGATTTTTTTGAACTTGTAAACAGGGAAGGGAGCCATGCCCTCTCTGGTGGCTTGACTGTCAAATGTGAGTCAGAGAGCTGCCAATGGCCAAATTCCCACCACTGCTGAGGATACAGTTTAAGAGAACAGAACAGGTTTCAGAAACAAGAGCTGGAGAGGAAGAGATCATGAGCTGGCAGTGTTTATGTCCCTGCTTCTAGCTGTGCCTGAGGCCCAACTGCAGGCCTCATTGCCCAAGGATTTAGGAACTGAGCCAACACATTCCCCATGTCACCCATGAGAGTATAATGTGAGTATAATGGCTCATTTTTAGACAGATGGGACTCAACTACTCCAGGCTCCAAAGAATTTACTATCAGTCTGGGAAGCCAAGACTTTTACTCCTAAGAAGGGAACTAATATCCAAGGACCAAAGGATAAGCTTAGCCTGTAAGTGCCATAAGGTTTCAGAGTGGAGAGGGATGATAGTGTGTTGGTGTGTTTGAAGAAAAGTGATGAAGGAAGGTAAATTTGAGAGAGACCTTAAGGTTAGGTCAGATTTTAGAGAGGAAAGAGACAGGAATCTCACAGCTGAAGAATTTTCTGGGCAGAAGCAAAGATGAAAACAAGCAAAGCAGATTCAGAGTAGGCCAATCTAACCAATTTTGTAGGCTGTAGCTGAGTCAAGGGATGTTGGAAGCCACATGAATCCACTGAAAGTTGACAAGCAGGGTCTTCCATGATGCCATTTGTGGGTATTATGATGATTTGTCCAAACCTTACAGTAGCTTCACTTACATATCTGGAATGTATAGTAAAATTCTGAATTCTCTTTTATCATGTGTATGCTAATAACCATAGGCCTATCCTCCTTAGAAAAGCACTATTGGTAGAGTATAGATTATTTTTAATGTCCTTCCAAAATTATACCTCAGACACTCAGCCAGAAGGACCAGGCTTAGCCAAACATTATTGAACTGAACCAGGAAAGCCTGCACTCCAAGTCTGTGTTTTTGAGACTTTGAAAAATGAAGCTGGGAAACTGCTTGTCTCCTAGTAATTATCATGATCTTTTCTCTACACACCATTCACCCTAATAATATTACTCCACAGGAAAGAGAGGGAGGAATGAAGGGAGAGAGCCAGTACCTATTTAGGAGGTCCCCCTGGTGAGTGTGACTTCTGACCTCTCTGCAAGTTCCCAGTCTCTTGTGCCTGCTGGGAACCAGATTGGCCCTTGGCAAAACTGTGAAATGGCCGACATTTATCTTTCAGGCCTCCTATATCTATATTTTAGAGAGTTTTTCTTTTTTTCTTTTCTTTCTTTTTTTTTTTTTTTTTTTGAAAGAGTCTTGCTCTGTCTCCTAGGCTTGAGTGCAGTGGCACAATCTTGACTCACTGCAACTTCCGCCTCCTGGGTTCAAGCAATTCTCCTGCTTCAGCTTCCTGAGTAGCTGGGATTACAGGTGTGTACCACCACGCTTGGCTAATCTTTGTATTTTTAGTAGAGACAGGGTTTCATCATGTTGGCCAGGCTGTTCTTGAACTCCTGACCTCAAGTGATTTGCCTGCCTCGGCCTCCCAAAGTGCTGGGATTACAGGCGTGAGCCTCCATGCCCAGCCTTCATCTTTCTTCTAAATCATCTCTCTCAACTTTCTACCTTTCTCAGGCTCCTGGAGGCTAATCACTGCAATTTTGTTGCCAGGATCTCACACTGTAACATTATATGAAACACCTCATAGTGAAAATTATCTGGATTCTGCCAATAGCCTCTGGTTAGCCGTCCTCTCCCAGCTGCAGTCCCTGCAAGTCAATACTCCATACTGTGGCCACCTGAGCTTTCAGAATTGTAAACTTGATCCCATGACCCCCTCCCACCTACATTAAAACCCTCCAAGGATCCTACATTGCCTGATGAGTAAAGTTCAAGTTCCTTACTGTGATGTAAAACAATGGTTCTCGAATGTGGTCCCCAGGCCTAGAGCAGCATTATTGGGGAACAAGGTAGAAATGTAAATTCTAGGCCCTCATCTGAGACTTACTGAGTCAGAAACTCTGGGGGTGGGGTCCAGAAATCTGTGTTTTAAAAAGCCCTCTAGATGAATCTGATGTAAGGTCAAGTTTAGGAAACACTGATATAGGCAATCACTGCCCACTGGCCCAGATTCATTGCCCACTAAACCCAAGATGCAGCCTAGGACTTAGCCCAAAGATGGCAAAGAGAGTTCACCGAATTTCCCGATTCTTTTCAGAGTTTAGTGGCTACCTGACATGAGGTGTTGAAGATAATGAAGCCTCAGTCTTAGTTATCAGGATAATTTGCCCCATAATTGATTAATGACATGTAAGAGATAGGGTAATGGCTGCCCGGTGTCAGGCACTTTCCATTCTAATTCTAGCCACAGATTTTTAGTCCCTGCAAATCACCAAGGCTTAAACTGATATAATGCAGATACCATCCAGGCAGAAAGATGTATATTTCAGAAGATGACTGCCTGGAGAAGGTTGAGCCCTAGGGAACAAATTTAGTCCTAAGGAACCAATCCCTGCAGCTGGTGCCATCAGGACACCACTGGCTATGAATTTGGGGTATGTGGGTACCAGGATGGGATTTTGAGGGCAGAGGTTCTCTCCAGTGGAGCTGTGCTCTACCTCCTTTACTTTGTGTGCATAGCTGTAACCAATTAGTAGGGAGCCAGGAGAAGAGCTCAGCTTCAGGGCAGAAAGGAGACACCCCTACATGAGGCAAGACAGCCCTGTCATCTGTGGCTGGAGATGGATACTGTGGTGAGGCTCCTGCTCAGGACCCCTAAGTCCTAAGGGGGGATTTAAGTGCAATACTTAATTTTTCCTACATGAGAGGCAGAGTGCAGGGAGGCCAGACGGGGAGGGGCTAAAGGGACTATAGGAGCCAGCACAGCTGGAAGTGATTAAGGCCCAGCCTAGGAGGCCGTAGACAGGTAATAGTCTGGGATTGGTAGAGCTGCAGAAAGAAACCTTTGCCCTAGAAGTGTTTGGCAAACCCACTCTGTTATATTTTGATTCAGTGTCTGACATGGCTGTGGAGGTTTCCATGTGAAAAATGAAAACTTCTTGGCTAGTTTCTTTACTCTGGAGATGGGGGCTCTTTCTGTTTGCCTCATATATGCAAAGGAAATATGAAGCAAAAATAGAGTCTAGGATTTCCTGCTAACCTTTTTCTTTTCCTGAAGGCTGGGGTTTAAGTTTCTTGCTTGGGACAGTCAGCTGCACTGTTCTTGATTCTTCAAGGCGTGCTGTGGTTCCTTTCCTTGGTCTGCTCTCACTTCCTCCCTTCACCCAGCTTTGTCCCAGGCCAGGCCAAGTGAACAGCTGTGATGGCAACTAAGCCTCTCTCTTGCCTTCTAGCCTGGAAGTTTGTTTCACACTTCCCTGGAAACTCTGAAGTTCGTCTTTTCTCCTGGACATTACAAATCTAACTCTTGTAACTTATTATTTTTTTTTTCAAGAACATTTACCTACCAAAGAAGAGAGCTCTTTATCCCTCTTTGTTACAGGGGGAAAGTTCTGCAGGATTTATTAACAATGATCCATATGTGAATGAGCTCCAGCAAAGCCTGAAATACGTCCCTTGTCAAAAATATACAAAGGAGAAGTGCCAACAAAAATAGGCTTGTGTTTCATCTTAGATATTTCCACCCATGCAACTCTCGTGGAAAAGAATAACCTAAAATACAGAGGCATTTTTTACGAACACTACTTGATGCACTTTGAATTGAGCATGCTTTGCAGAAATACAATCTGCATGTCATTATCCCTAATTTTCTAAGTCCTTGCTGTGTGATATCAGGTCTGCCACCCTTGCTGTTAAATGTCAGTTAAGACCTAATTAATTTAACTGCTCTGACAAGTTTAAATCAGCTCCCACAGAGACTGTAACTTGCCTCGAGTTCTTACCTGCTACAGATCAGTAACTCCCAACTGATAGCGCTACAGACATATTTTAAAAATAACTTTTATTGATTTTTTTTAAATTTTAGTCAAGTGGTACATGTTCATTGTAGAAAAGTCAGAAAACACAGTCAAAACAAGAAGAATTTTTTAAAAATCACATTTAAAAAAAAATTTATTTATTTTTTTACCCAGGCCAGAGTGCAGTGGCATGATCTCGGGTCATCACAACCTCCACTTCCTGGGTTCCAGCAATTCTCCTGCCTCAGCCTCCTGGGTAGCTGGGACTACAAGTATGTGCCACAATGCCCAGCTAATTTTTTTGCATTTTTAGTAGAGACAGAGTTTCACCATGTTGGTCAGCCTGGTCTCGATTTCCTGACCTTAAGTGATCTGCCCACTTCTGCCTCCCAAAGTGCTGGGATTACAGGCATAAGCCACTATACCAGGCTGAAAAAAATTGCATAATTTTATCATATAGTTATAACCACTGCAAACATCTTGGCGTAAATCTTTTTTTTTTTTTGGTCTATGTAATGAGAGGTAATTCTTCAAAAACTATTAATGAGCATTTCTCTTTTGTTTCCATGTTCATGAATCAAAATAGGTTTTTTCAGACAGTAAGCCTGAAAGCTAGGTTCTGTCCAGAGAGGGAGGATTTTCTAAATTCTTTTAGCTATCAAGAACAAGCCTAAAAAACTCATATAGAGTTCTTTCCATAAAGACAGAGAAGCTATTCCTTTTTCCTATGATAACTATCAGGCTTGCTACTGAGAGAAGGAGGGAGATATAGGATAGGGGAGAAAAAGTCCAAAATTCTCACATTCACGTATACATAAATTATGGAGAGAGAAAGAGGCAAGATAAGGATGGGCAGAGCTCACCCTTCCTGCCCTAAGACAGAGGCATATGTCAGATAGGATGAAAGGAACCCAAGGATGGAGGACTTCTGCCCAAGCGATGCATCTGGGTTACTTAGCTTAAGGCAGGTGTGGATTTCCCTGATTGCAATTAGTTCTTTGTAGCTGCTATTAGAAAACCACTGCTGTAACCATAGTAGTTTGAAGAACAAAGAAGTTCTCTCCTAAAATAATCTGAGGTGATTTTCCAGGCTGGTGGTCAGCTCTTCTTCATTCAGGGACTCAGATTCTTTTCCTAGTAGTTGCTGTGCTACAAGTCCAAGGGCCTTTGTCATCAACCATACGGGACTACTATATCTGGGTTCCATTTGGTAGTAAGGGAAAAGAGAGGCTGGAGGAAGTACACTCAATATCATGAGACTCTGGCCCAAAAGTGGCAGACATGAACTCTTCTCATATTTTATTGGCTAGAACTTGGTCATATGACCAAACCTAACCACAAAGAATGTGGGGAAATTCAATATCACTGGGGAGCCATATTTGCCCAACAATAGCAATTCTATTATAGAACAAAGGGAGAACAGGTTTTAGTTGCCCACCAGCAATCTCCTCCACACCTAGTGTCATAGATGGGGCCCTGTGTGCACATAAAAGGCTCTTTGAAAGCAGCCATGGGTTTGACAGCCATGGATTTGCCCTCAGGCACCATAAGTAGGGGTGAAGTGACTTTCACAGCAGAGGCAAAATGTGAATCACCTAGATCCAGAAAGGTCTATAGAATCAGTGAGAGATGGAATGAGACCAGCACAGCCAAAGTATACCACTGTTCATGATCAAGCTCAGAGACACCAGAACCCAGGTTATACCAGCTGCCAATGTCTACTACAAAGCCAAGCTGGGTGGGCAGCAGCAAGACTGACAAGGGACACCACAAGCACAGCTCTGAGGACCCATCACTACACTGCCTGAAGCTCACAGTAACCTTCCCTCACACCCTGATTGCTATCTTAGGGATGAGAGCTCCCTAGGGCAGATATTTGAAAAACTGGGTATAGATCCACAAGGGGCCCTGTTATCTAAACAAAATGCCCAGAATATAAGAAGAGTTGGTCAAATTGGGCTAAATTTATTTAACCCCCATTTCCACCCAGCAGGATAGGGAGCTTGTGGGGAAACTCAGATCAAGTCATCAACTAATAAATAAGCTACACATTTTGTTTTGTTTTGTTTTCTGCACATCTGAGTATAGGCTGAAAAAATTCTCTCACCCTGAAATGTACATATAAAATTGTCTTGGAAGCTCTGGAGCTGTGATTAGAAAATGCAAGCTGATGCTGTAAGCTACTTTCTACCCTACCTTAGAGGTTTTCTGTGCAAACAAGAAAAAAATCACATAGCTGTCACAGAAGACTTACCTGAATGTTGGGAGTCCCAAGGAAGGACACTTGCACCATGTCTAACTGAAATTCAGACATGAGTGGTAGACAGGGTTAGGGGCAGGTCAGAGTCAAGGCTTGATTTCAGGGAGCAAGTCCAGGGCACCATGAGTTAAGGAAGACTCCAGTGCTTGGGCTGAGTTCAGCAGCAGGGTCCAGGGGTCAGAGGTTCTGGGTTGAGTAAGATACTGAGTCTGAGCCCACCATAATCCAGTCTTTCCCCAGCACCTATGGGCCTTGTACAGGAGTGGGGATGGTCTCAGGGGTGCAGAAATTCCAGATAAAACACATTAGATTCCTAACCCCTTAAAAACAATTTGAACGTCTTCAACATCTGAACAAGAAAAGCTATTTTGGACATAAACTCATCTGGTAGGAAAACCTCCCCTAAACTGAACAGAAATGCTTTATGGGTTCTATTTGTGTCACTTGGTGTGAACAGTGTTATATTTCTCTAAAGAAATAATAATGTGTTTGATTTCTAAGTGCTGCCCCACACACAACACCAAGACCAGAGGTGGTATATAATATACAGCATATTCACCATGTTACCTTTCTAATATCTGAAAAATTCTGATTTTGAAACACACCTGGCCCAGGGTTTTAGGTAAGAGATTGATCAGCTGAATTTCAGAGTCATCCCTGCCACCCATGCAATGCACAATCTTAACTGGGTGGAATTATCTTTGTAGTCCTGGCATTCAATTTTCTCTAATACTTTCAAGGAGCTTGAAATTCAATAGAATTTCATCTAACAGAGATTTAACTGACATTTATTTTCTTTATTGAATTTTTAAATGCTGATTTTCTGGGTGATCCAGCCAACTTTTTATCTCCAGTTTCTAAGGAAGTGGGCAATGCCATTAATTCTTCTCCAGTATTTATCTACGTTCCTTTATATCCTTATTCAAAGTGTTATGAAGTAGAGATGTAATCTAAAGTGGATCAATGGCTAGTTATTTTTAACACTAAATACTTAGGGAATGTACTTTGGAAGTGTGTACTCAGGATAGGGATCATGAAGGAACAAAAGGATAGGAAGTTAAGACTGAGTGTCTGCCAGGAGCCACTTTCTCCTACAGCATTCAATGTAATCCTTGGTACATTTACCATTTAAATCTTTTATTGTAATCCTCACCAGAGTTCTCAAGGATTTATTACAACCCTTGTAATTGCTTTTGTCTGTGCACTCTTCTTATTTGCACAGATTATTCCCTCTATCCAGAAGCCTTCCCACTGCTTTTACCCCAAGTCTTCTGGCTAACTCACTTTCACCTCATGCCCCCGTCATCTAGCCAAGGCTGTGGCAGAAGCCTCCTCTCAGGTCTCTCTGCTTCTGCTCGTGCTCACTCTACACCTCCTCCATTCTCCCAAGAGTAGCATAAATCAGACCCATCCCACTGAGGGACTCTTTTGTCCCTCAACAGCCCACCCGAACCCTAGTTCACAAGGCCCCAAGTGACGAGGCCCAGTGCACCTTCCACCAATGCTCCATCCACACCAGCCTCCTTCCTGTCTCCACCTCAGTGCCTTTGCCCTTGCTGTTCCCTTGGCCTGGAGTGCTCCCTCTCTAGTTCTTTGCATGGCTGAGTCCTTCTCAACCTGGCCACTTCAGCCTCCTGTACTCTTGAAACAGTGCTCCAGCACAGTGCCGGGCACAGAAAAAGCACCCCAGAATATTTGTTGAATAGATGAATAAATGGAGGGGGAAAATAAAAGAATGATAGAACCCACAGAGCTTATCTTTTTATTAGTAACTGCCCTTTCAGAAAACTTTGTTTTAGCTTTAGCTTTAATACATTTCTGCCACTTACCAAGAAGAATATGTTTTTATGACTCTAAAAATATTTTTCAGCATTATTTTCTTCTTCTAGTGGTGACTGCTCTTGACATTCTTTAGATAACTCCATATTCATTCATTCATTCATTCACTCACTCACTCATCTATATGTGTATCTGTTCTCAAAGCTCCCAGAGGCCCAAGCTAAATGGTATCTACATCATCACTTCCCATGGTGCTTTCTTTCATCACTATTTACTGAGAGATCCCAAAGTATTTTAGAGAGAGCAACCAGTTTATTGGGTGAGAGGGACTATTAGCCCCTGATTACAGGTGAGGAAACAGGGCCCAAGAAATGGTAGAGGGAATGAATTACAGAAATGGGAGTGAGAGGAGTACTTAGGATTTCAAGTTCCCTCTTCCAACCTAGGTCTGAAGGGGGTCCTTCCAACCTGGCTATCAGGACTACAGAGCGGCCCTTTGCTTCCACTTCTCTCCTCCCACTGACACCATCTCTCTCTATTCCTGGAAGAGCACTCCAGCAGAGGGAAAAGTATCTGGAAATACTGAGGAACCAAAAGAAGATGAATCCGTGTGTGCCACTGAACCAAAGAAGTTTAGAAAGTATTGAGTCCGGGTGTGGTATAATCCCAGCACTTTGGAAGGCTGAGGTGGGAGGATTGCTTGAGCCCAGGAGTTCGAGACCAGCCTAGGCAACATGGTGAGAACTCTGTCACATTAAATAACTAAATAGATAAACAATCCAGGAGTTTAAAGACATATTAAGCTTTTTAAGAAACCACTATTACCCTTTTCCCATAAATTAGTGCTTTTCTTGTGTTTTGAATTCTTGAATGTGCAATGTAAAACAACATATAGCTTTGTTTTCTGACTTTAAAATAGTACATGTTCATTTTACTTTGATTTTGGAAAATATAAGAAAGACAACGAAAAACTAAAGGTACTAACAATATCATGGCACAGGAATAATCACTATTAATATTTTAAATATTTCCTCCAACTTGTCGTAATCATATTAGACTTCTTATCTCTATCTTGTTTAATTCTTTATCCTCCCTATTTAGATGCTCCATAAATGAGTGAATATATAGTTTGGATATTTTCCCCAAAGTGGGTTCATACTTTATATACTGTTTGTGACCTACTATTTAAAATCTTAACACTGTATCAAGAACATTATTTCATCTGATAACATCTTTTCCTATAAAATTATTTTTGATAATTTAAAACAATTTTTATTGAAATAGTAATTATATTAATTTCTTTAACATATGGCTGCCTAACATTCTAATATACAGGTACATCATAATTTTTAAAGCAATCCTCCATTTTTGGAACATTTAGATATTTTTTGCCTTTTTTTTGCATTACAAATCACACTACAAGGAGCATCACTGCCATAAATCTTTCTGGGTATGTCTGGTTATTTCTACAGCATCCATTCTTGTAGAATGGGGCAAGGGCTACAGATATGTTATTTAAGGTTTGTGATCTGTATTGACAACTTGTCCTCTAAAAGGCTGTCCAATTTATACTTCCCAGTAATGAGGCATAGTAGATGTCTTCGTTTTTGCCTGGAGTCAAATGCTTTTGGAGTATTAGTTACGTTATTTCAGTGTAAAACGGTATTGAAGCAAGATGGCTTTTACCACATTATTTCATATGCTTCAGCCTGACGATAACTAAATTCTTCCAAGTAGTTGCATTTTTCATTTACTTATTTATTTAATTATTTTTGAGATGGAGTTTCACTCTTTTTGCCCAGGCCGGAGTGCAATAGTGCGATCTCGGCTCACCGCAACCTCCGCCTCCCGGATTCAAGCAATTCTCCTGCCTCAGCCTCTCAAGTAGCTGGGATTACAAGCATGAGCCACCACGTCCGGCTAATTTTGTATTTTTAGTAGAGATGGGGTTTCTCCATGTTGGTCAGGCTGGTCTCGAACTCTTGACCTCAGGTCTCAGCCTGTCTCGGCCTCCCAAAGTGCTGGGATTACAGGTGTGAGCCACCGAACCTGGCCTTTGCATTTTTCTTATAAAGAGAATGTTTGCTGCTAGTGCATCTTCCTGTCAATTAGATAGTAAACTCCCAGCCCCCAGTCATAGAGGATGTGTGTTTCTTTGCAGATTTTCAGTTATCCTCATAGTCAAACTTTTGGTGATTCCTGGTTATAGCTCAGATGAACACTGCTGATGGTATCTGTTGCCAGTTCCCCTCTTGCAAGAGGCTGAGCTCCTGAAGGATCTCAAAGTATCTTTGGAAGAACACAGGTAGAATATGGAATACACCTTAAAGATGTGACCATCTTTGGGGTGGCCAACTGATCCCGTGAAGTTAGTGCCAGAGACTTCCTTGGATTACTCAAGGTTCTCCAGAGAAACAGAACCAGCAGGATAGTTAGAAAGATAGATAGATGATAGAGATATATATAGATAGATAGATAGATAGATAGATAGATAGATAGATGATAGATACACAGATAGATAGATAGACAGAGAAAAATGAAAATGAAATCCTAAGCCCCCCAACCAACTGAATGAATCCCATCTTAGACAAGGGCACCGCAGAGTAACCCTGAAAACTGAGTTATTGGCCATGTTGGGAGGTCAGATACATCTTGTCATACCCCTCCCTCCCTCACTTCCATTTAGGTTTTTCTCCAAAGGCTAAACAGAAATCGGTCCTTTCAAAAGACTTCACCACTGATATCAACCAACCTCCTGCCACTTCTCCTCTCTTCTGTGGTTTGGACACAGCTGACCAGCATTTCTTCCTGGTAAGAGACCAATAACCACCGAGACTTTCTAGTCAGTCTACGGAGGATGTGCAGTGGGGGTTTTCATGTCCTCTGCTTCACCTTTTGACATCAGACAGCTGAAAACTCCACGCTGGGATCATGCTAATGCCACCATTGTTTGAACATGGGACCCATGAAGGATCAGGAAGCTCAGTTATGCATGCATGTATGTCTCCTTTCACAAATATTCATGACTCCTCCTGTAGCTTATTGAATATGCATATTTTTGTCAACCTGCTCAGAATTAATCTCTGTCTTATTCTCAACCTCGGAGTACCTGTTTTTGGCTCCTAGCTGGAGCATATACTTCCCAGCCTGTCAGAACGACCACCCTGCAGGCTGCCATCCTTTGTGAAAAATAAAGCTTTCCTTTTATTTATGAACCTTGTCATTCTTCAGCTGACTATAGATATAAGAGGAAATTTATTATGGAAATTGGCTCATGCAACTACAAAGGCTGAGAAGTCCCACAATCTGCAAGCTGGAAAACCAGGGAAGCTAGAGGTACCATTAAGTCTGAGGCCAGGGGCCTGAGAACCAGGGGACCTGATGGCATAAGGAGGTCTGAGAACTGCGGTGCCTGCTACTGTAAGTCCCAGTGCCAAAGGCCCAAGACCTGGAGTTCTGATGTCTGAGGGCAGAAAAAGATGGAAGAGGCCCCTCAAGGGGAGAGAGACAGAGAGAATGTGCCCTTCCTCTGCCTTTAGCTCTATCAGGTCCTCAATAGATTGGTTGATGCTCACCTACCTTGGTGAGGGCAGATCTTCTTTACTCAAACCTACTGACTCAAATGCTAATCTCTTCTGGAAACATCCTAAGACCAGTTCTACCCAAAGCCCAAATGTGTCCAACCAAACCACCTTCCTGCCTATCTGCCCTTTCTTTGATAATAAATCTGAAACCAACTCATGTCCCATAGAACTGATGGTTATGATTCCTTTGAATAAACATAGAAATTGATCCTCCCAGTCTTAAAACTTAAGAAAGCTTAATTTTTCTTATCTGAGTTCCTTTCTCAGAAAACCAACCATCAGGACTCCTAGATAGTATCAAGGAGCTGAAACTCATTAGATCACTGCATTTGGACAATGAGACATCAGATCCCTCACCCGTCATGATTGCCTAACTGACCATCTGCTTCCTGTTGACCAGCTCTTCTTCCTTACCCTGCCCTTATTCCTGTCTTCCCACACATGGTTACATTTCTTCCCTGATATTTAAACCCACAATTTTAGTCAGGCAGGGAGATGGATTTGAGACTGATCTTTCATCTCCTTGGCTACAGGATCTGATTAAAGATTTCTTCCTTTGCAATACTCATTGCCTCAGTGATTGTCTTTCTGTGAAGCCAGCAGTAGGACCTAGACCAAACTCCTGGTGTTTCAGTAACACACCCATTAAGCCTTATCCTTCCTTCTCTGTGCTCTTTTTTAGTGGAAAAAAAAAAAAAGCCTACTCCAAAATGCACACTCCTTTATAGCCTACTAATCATTTAAAGGGTGAGAAGGAATAGTCATACAAGCTCTCAGATAAGTCACATTTGGCTGCTTCTTCCATGATCTCTGTACCCCATACCTGAGAGAAGAGGAAGGCAATGGCGAGTTAACTTTACTTTTCAGTTCCTCTTAGACCCACTGCTTCTTGATCTCTTTCCTCCTTCTTTCATTTTCCTAGGAGGGTTATCTCTGAAAGAGATTTACCTCATAAAATTAGACCCTAAGAAAGTGGGAGAGGCCAAGCGCGATGGATCACGCCTGTAATACCAGCTCTTTGGGAGGCCGAGGTGGGTGGATCACCTGAGGTCAGGAGTTTGAGACCAGCCTGACCAAGATGGCAAAACCCCATCTCTACTAAAAATACAAAAAATTAGCCAAATGTGGTGGTGGGCACCTGTAATCCCAGCTACTTGGGAGGCTGAGGCAGGAGAATCACTTGAACCCGGGAGGCAGAGGTTGCAGTGAGCCAAGATCACACTATTGTACTCCATCCTGGGCGACAGAGTGAGACTCTGTCTCAGAAAAAAAAAAAAAAAAAAAAAAAAGAAGTGGCAGAGAGGAAGCACACTGACTTGAAAATCATCTAAGGATTCCTCTAAGTGTACAGGCTTTTAAAATATATAGAACAATATAACAAGTGTATAAGTAGACATGTTTAAAACCAATATTCTATTAATATATTTAAAATTCCATTTTTGTTTTAATTTAAATTACATTAGTATATTATAATGTCACATGTTTACAGCTGTATATTCTTAATTCCATATTAATAGTTGTGTGACACTAATAGCTACTTAAGGAAATAGCTCTCTGTCAAAGCTTTATAACATTTTGTCCTATTATGAAGATGACTCTTGTCATCCTCTTCCATTGTCCTTATCTCATCCCAGTCCTTTCATCTTCTTTTGCTACATGAATTCCTCCAGAGGACCACTTTGTTCACTGCTTTGTAGTAATTAATTGACTAATTTCAAAGACAGGAGAAAAATAGATTTATTTTGCCATCCAACTGAGGGTACAGAATGGACCAGGAGGAATCCCAAACTCATTTTCTATGTGAGCACTTATGTGCATGTCTCATTCATTGGGAACCTAGCCCCATGAGGCTCCAGCTTTAGAGCAATTAACAGGATACAGATGGAACAAGTGCTAACCTTGCCTCCAAAACCACACAGAGTGGGGCCTTAAGAAAAACCCTGGGGTGGTTTTGGAGCACCCTGCTGGCATGGAAGCCTGGAGACCAACCTTTGTGAAGAATGAAGGTTGCCACTGGGAAAGAAGGCCATTCTCTAGCACCTTAAGAACTGACTAGTGTAGCTCACAGCTCCACAGGCACATGTTCTCACTCTGAAAGGGAATGAGGGTCTCTAGGGACATTGTGCAGCTGCAATAGCTTATAAAGCCAGTAGCATGACTTCATCTCTGGCTTGAGAGCCAAATTTTACACAGAGCAGAAGCCAAAAGCTAGTGCTAACTCAGGGTGAATAGGAAAGACTGGAAAAGACCAAGGTGTGTGTTTACATGCTTTCAAAGCTGCACCCTCCTAAGAATGGAATGATTTTGCTGAGAGTTCACAACATCTTGAATAAGCATTGATAATACAGGTAAGTATACAAACACCTGACCCTGATTCCATTTAACAGATGCCCAGTATCATTCACCTGGCTCCTAAATGGCTGGCTGAGCCTCCACCTAACTGGGAATTCATTCCAGTTAAGTTGGTTTTGGTCATTCCCTAATCTTGAGGAAGGTGTGTACGTATTTAATGCTATCTATTGGAGTAGGTAACTAGAGTGATATCCCCCTTCAGAACTGTGAAAACTCTCTTGCTTTTGCAGGAGAAATTTGAGATTCACACAGGGCATGTAATAATCTGCAATGAGGGTTGGTTCTGAAAACGCTGTTGGTGGTGGTGGTTTTCACACCAAACAACTAGCCATATAAGGTCAAGTTCTTTCGCATGGTATGTAGTTTTTCATAAATCATGTAAATAGCTTACTCATGTTAGAAAAGTACTTTGAGTTATTCATTCATTTTTGGACATTGTGATAGGTAGTATGTATTTCAATTTTAATTTCTGTACATTGAATTGTATTTTATAAACATTAGGGCAATATGTTTTTCAAAGGATACTTTGTAGATCCTTTTGTTTGGTGGGTCTGGGAGAAAAAATATTTATATTCCTTGGGTGAAAGAAATATTCCACTATAATAGTGGACAATCTTATTATTTATTGAAATCAAGATTCTTCGATGTTATTATTATAAAGTCCTTCCCTTTTTTTCAAAATAACAATTTTTTTTCTTATCATTTGTTAAGGGTACACTCTGTATCATAATATTTTTCAAAGGACATTTTCAAAGAACAAAATATCAAAGGACAGTTTTTAAAGAATTGATATAATAATTAATGACAATATTTTTTAATTTACTCCTCAACATCTCTTCATAAAGCTATGAAGTCCCTTTTATGTCCTGAGCACTACAAGCTGACCATACCAGCTATTTCTTCTCCAAGTAGCTCTGGTTAGCAAGTTGCTTAAAGCAAGGGTTACAAACTTAGGTTGCCTGTGCCAGGACAGCTCTTAGTTACTCATATGTGGTTAATCTGTTGTTGCACAGCTGACCTTCAGTATTGGTGAGCTGTCACCGCTTCCTAACTGTAGGATTCAATGTGAACCTGAGGCTCTTTTTGAGTTTAAGGCAGAATTCTCTGATGAGTCAGACCACAAAATCCTAGGAGAGCAGCTAGGAGGAGAGGCATATTAACCTTAGAATAACATTCATCTCATCCATTACAAGATGAGCATGAATATTGCCTGACAATTAGCAATTTCTGTTACATACACCCTATTTTCACAGACAAGAAAACTGAATCCTGGAGAAGCTACATGATTCATTTCAACATTCACAACTATTTAAAGGCTCATTGGAGCCAAAAGGCACACTTTTCTTTCTACTGTTCAATATATATTTGTTTTGCAAACCTTCCACAAACCAGGCATCAGGAAGGGAACACAGTTGAGCTTTTAAGAGATTTTGCAGTCTGTTGGGGCAGCATGCAGGAGCCACATGGCAAGGATTGCCATGTTGTGCTGCTGTGGCTCTTCCTTCTCCATGGCTTTCTTTCTTTGATCTAAGTTCAGATTGTTACTTAGACATAGAACAACTCCACTTCCCATCCTATTCTGGTTACTGAAGAACTGCATATTACCCCCAAAATGTGCCACCCTTTATTTTCACAGGAGGCGGTAGTGACCTGTGTTTGAGGGGCATAAGCTTTGTTTGCCTTTTAAGGAATGATGATGAGTTTACATGAAGACTAAATGCTAATTCTGTCCATCTTATAACTAAGGATGCCTTTCAAATAGCAGAAACACATGAAGTGTGGACTAATTGATGCAGTTTGGAGCACAATCTGAATTTTAAAATGGAAAGAAACCAAGATAACAATAGAGTAAAGAGAGTAAGGGCTAGATAAAGGGGTTGTGTAGCCCTTTGCAGCTGTTGAGTTCATTTTCTTTGACCTAATTCCTAATCTTGGCTTCATTTTAGAACACCACATTTGTTTTTCTTTCTCCTCTTATTCCTCTTCTAATTTACATTTTCCTCCGTATATTTGAATCCCTGGAAGCCTCCTTAAATCTTTCTGGAACAAGGCAAATGTAAATGAATGAATCAATCAAAGATTAGTACACAATTGTGTTCATTTCCTCATCTTCTCCTCTCTCTGGGCTTACTGCATTGGCTTCTGTCTTCTCTGTTCTCTTGTCATGAATCTGTCTTAAGTCACCAAATTCTCCCTAATGGCTTTGTTCACTTTTTTCCTTGCCAGCTCAGCCTAAGGCTCTGGTAGCCATCTCTGCATCTTCAAGCTCTGTCCTCCCAGTTTGGGTGGTAATACCTGGTTCTCTTCTCATCTTTTCAACTGCTTGTTTGGGCCTCCTTTTTCTAGTTCCTCTTTCTAATTCCATTTGGGAATTATGGCATGATATCCAGATTCAGTTCCTGGCATTTATGGCTTCTGTCTCAAAGTGATCCCATTTACTGTCAGAGCCCCTTGAGGACAACGATCACATATTTTTTTTTAATATCACAGAGGGCATTCCACATAATTGGAGCTCAACACCACTGACTTAACTTAAAAACATGACTTCTAGTAGTGGTTATCTATAATGTCCTCCTAGAGGGTTTTGAAGACTAGCTATGGAATATATACTTATATTCAGGGAAGTCTATAGTCTCATAAACTCAAAATGAACAAAAATATGGTTGAAATATTTTATTTTGCCCAGCATTAACTTCACATCTTACAGATGGTGACATAAATTCTGACTTTGGTTTTTGCCAACATTTTCTAAAATATATCTTGAATCCTTCACCTCCCTCCATCTTTAATTCCACTACACTACAAGCTGCTTGCAGCCCTACAGCCTCTCACCTGGATGACTGCAAACAACTGAAACAGTCTCCCACATAGTGGCCTTCTAGCCCCTCGTTTCCTGGTTAAAAGCTGCAAATCTGGAGGCATTACTCTGTCTTGCTACACAGCCTTTCAGGACTTTCTAATGCTCTGTAGATAAATTCCTGCCCTCTTATATGACCTGCAAGGCTTCAGATGACTTCACCAGCCCTTCTCAGTTCCTAGAATGCTCCACCCTCTTGGCTTTAGAGCCCTCACATGTGCTGTGTTTTCCACATAGGATACTCTGAGTTCACCCAGAAGGGCTTGGCTTCCTCAGAGATGCCTGCCCTGACTCCTCAGATTGGTTCAGAAATGCTAATTGTTCACTGTAATTCCTTAGCATCCTTTTCTTTCATAGGGCTTATGACAATGGTGATGAATATCTATTTGGGTATTTATGTGGATATCTGCTTTCCCTTGCTGACCTGGAAGCTGTCTAAGGGCAGGTATAATGCCTTGTTCACTGCTCTATCCATAACAACTAGCCTGGCACATAGGTATTCCATGTGTGTTTGTTGAGTTTGTGAATAAATACAAATTGTAAAAGAATCAGAACTTGCTGTCTGATATTTCAATACAATACTTGAGTTGTGAAAGATGCATCCACCTTTGCTGGAGCTGGGAGTCAAAGAGGTAGGTAGGCTGGATTGAGAGTGATGTGGTGAAGGAATATTTGAAACACGTTCTGCAGCTCTCAGGAGCTAATTGAAATGCAAATTTAATGAGGATTCATGTGCATGTTGAGGAGAGCAGTCCGAAATCTGAGCAAGAGAGTCTTTGCCTCACTATGGGAAAACACAGATCATAGCCTATCTTTCCCCTCTGCTAAGCCTGCACATAAATGCCTTGGCCTGTTTCTATGTCTTACCATGCACATGTTAGATAAATCTGTGATTGTCTTCTAGGGATTCTGCTAGGTTGAAGCCAACACACTAAATAAGTCACCGATCATGATTCCTTTATAAAAAATAATTACACAGTAAATTTCACTCCATCCTTTCTCGGCTTATCTTTGGAATTTTTGACATATTTCTTAGCACTTCAGGAACTATTAAGAGTTTTGGGAAATGAAAAGCAGTATCTGTGGTTTGTGAAATCCAGAAATAAACCTTAAAAAACCTATAATTCTCGAAGTGACTATTTTCTGGAGTCTCAGAGGTAATACCAATGCTTCTTATATTTAGTAATGTGGATTTTGTTATTTTTGCATAAATTAGTCACAGCAGAATACCTATGTAATGTTTTTAAATCTCAAAGTTATTTTGTTAAAAAATTGCATTTTTAATTTTGAGAGAATAGATGTTGATGGAATCTTTCAGAAACACAGACTGTGCTCCAAAATATGTGTAATCATTCAGTCAAAATATATTTAATGGTTGCCTACAACAGGCATAGTGTGGAGTTGGACATTAGATGTTGTAAGAGGTAGAAAAAGTCTCCGGCATAGTTCCTGTTCTCCAAGTACTTACAGTCTACTATGGGAGACAATACTTACACACTGTACTTCAAGGGAGAAAGTAGCAAGTATTGTTACAGAGGCATAGATGCAATTCCATGCATCCTACATGTTTTCTCTCTACGTTTAGACAAGGGAATTATTTCTTCCAGTTAGGAATATCTTGAAAGATTCTGGGAAAAGGTAAGATTTGAAACTGGCTACAAGGATAGCAGATTTTTCCACTTTTGCTAATTAATTTATTTTACTTGTTATAAAGAAACAAATATATGTAGACAATACCAATAAGAGAAAAGGAGCAAACAAAAACCTAATAAATATCACCACACAGAGATAATCTCTAGTAACAGCTTTTCTTCTGTGTATATTGATGTGTTTGTTTTGCAAATTTGGCATCATGCACTGCATAATGTTTATAACCTGCTTTTCTCATTTAACAGTTTACCATGATCATCTCCCCATATCTGCTTGTCAGTTGACACATGATATATTTTTACTGAGTGACGATTGGGAGGGAAAAAAATGCCTGAACCTAAGCTGTAGGATTTGCGAGAACAAAGGACCTGGAGAAAGTATTGGCTGTGACAGGAGACCCACACTCAGTGAGGCTTGTTCCTGCTGAGTGCACAATTCCAACTTGGTAATTTCTCTTCTTGGCATCAGATGATGCTGGCTACACTTCAGGAACACATCAAAGCATGAAATCTTTCCATTCTGATGAATAACCTGGTGTATGAAATCAGCCCGACTGCAACTGAGATGCTTAGGGAAACAAAAGGTCATCAAGAAATCCCATTTCTCCACCTAATGGAGCAGAGCTGTGGTCACTGCTGGGAGCATTTCTGCCTTTTGATTCCTTGCCAACTGGAGTGAACGTGGCATGTGGCCTGATATAGTTTTATTCAGAAAAGCACTGCCAATTAGATGGTAAAAGCCTGCAATTTTCTGAATGTTTATAATCTAAGTGGGTGTGCTTAGGATGCAGTCCAGTGGGCAGCTTAATATTCCACTTGAAAATGCACCGACGAAGGGCAAAGGTGCACAATCTGGTTGTTTTTCTCTAAAACAGAATAATTTTTCAAATGCCTAACGTTTATGTCCTATTTCATGATTGTGAAGGGCAATTCAGAATGTCTGACCTTTAAAACAAGGAGTTAGTGTTTGCCATCATGACAGTACTTGGGGGAGAAATACTGGTGGACTAAATTCATAAGAATGTTCCCATGATTTTTGGATGTACTTATGCCTAATGGAGGCTATTAGCATCTTGAAAGTAAATGTCCTGTGGTTTGGTTTGAGATATGCCATGAACTCTACCCTTGATTCTATCATTCATCTACTTACACATAAAACACACACACACACGCACACACACACACACACACACAGAGAGAAACAGGGAGAGAGAGAGAGAGTGAGTGAGAGAGAGAGACAGAGAGAAGGATTTATTAAGAGTTTTTTATTATATGCCAGAGACAAAGCAAACTTCCACTTGAGATAAACATCAGGTCCACTCAAATCTGCCTTATTCGAAGTCAGATTACCATGAAGGGCACAGAAAGACAAACTTCTCACGTTGTCACTCATGTGTGGGAGCTAAAAATGAAAACAGTTGAACTCATGGAGACAGAGAGTTACTAGAATAACTAGGATGGTTACTAGAGTCTGGAAAGGGTAGTGTGGAGGGAGAGAGGAAGTGGGCATGGTTAATGGGGACAAAAAATAGAAGAATGAATAAGACTTAGTATTTTCTAGAACCACAGTGTGACTGTAGTCAATAATAATTTAGTTGTACATTTTAAAATAATTAAAAGAATATAATTGGATTATTTGTAACACAAAGGATAAAGGCTTGAGGTAATGGATACCCCATGTACCCTGATGTGATTATTATACATTATGTGCTTGTTTATACCCTATAAATATATACACCTATTACATGCCCACAAAAATTAAAAACAAAATTTTTTTAAAAATCTGCCTTATTCATGAGAGAAAGCCAAGAGAACGCAGCACCAAGCTAAGCCTACCCCAGCTACAGGAGGAACATCGCACAAAGGATCAAGAGAGATGGATTGAACAAAACAGGGCAGGTGGTGTGTTCATAGAAGAGATTTGGCGTGATCCTGTTCTGAGAGCTTATAATGCCAGGATTGGATGTTACCACAATGAAAGTGTCCTTGATAAGATCCCTTTGATTTATACAGTACAGATTTCAAAGGCATAGATAATCTAAGCCACAGCCACATGCCGTATTCTTTTATGGTAATTAAGAGAGAGAATGGTTTATCTTATGTCCCTCACATGGAGTTCACCAAGCAGATGCTCCAGTGAATTCCTTGTGCATCACGTTCTCTGCCCCACTGCCTCCAGTCACGACCTGAACCTGTGTGCCTGGGACCTCTAAACCTAGTCCCCTAGGGAGAAAACCCCTCCCTCCACAGAAGCACCATGTTGGGTATGAGGCAGGACCGTTTTCCTTCACTGCCCTGTTCTTTCTTCTCCACGCTCTACCAACATAAGACCTTAGGACTGTGTTACAGGCAAGCTAGAGAAAACGGCATGATAGGAGAAAAAAGCTAGAACGTGACATAAATATGGACTCTATTCCGGTTCAAGAAAGCAACATTTCACAGGATAACGTGGTTTCTGACCTTACTTCATTGTCCTCTGCCTCTAGTCACCTCTTGAAAGAACAACTCCAGGTTCTAACCACTGCTGGATATCATCTAACCAAGCCTTGGGAGGTTCCACCCCTTTCCCACAGCATTTGCTTCATCTGGGAGATGGGTCCTCCCACTCAGCCATACAGGCCTGTGTTACTCAGTTCATAATTACATACTTTGGGGCTCCAGAAGGACAGTGAGTGGGGGTAGATTTGCCAGATTTAGTAAATAAAAATACAAGACACCCAGTTAAACTTGAATTTCAGACAAACAATGAATAATTCTTAGCATAAGTATGTCCTATGCAATATTTGGGATGCACTTGTACTTAAAAATTATTTGTTGCTTATCCAAAATTCAAATCTAACTGGGTATCTTGTATCTGGAAATGATAAGTGTAGATTTCAGCACCCACAGACACCACAGAACAGTTCAGAGTGGGTAGGGTACTTCAGGATCTCTCTTAGTAGGGGATAAGATTGCTCCTATTGTCAAGTGGGTAACCTCTTTTCCCCTCCCTCCCTCAAAGATGGTATCATATGATCTTCTAACCCATATATAGAAGAAGGGAAATAATGTACAAATGTTAAACAAAATTATGGGAGGCCACTGTTCTGGACTGAGCTCCTGTACTGGGCCCTAACAGACCAAACCAAAATGCAGCCACTCATGCTAAATGCAACATAGTCAAACTGAAACTTTAAGGAAGCAGATAGATCTCAACACAGGCAAGTTGTTTATCTGTCTCCTGAAGACAGATAATTTCATAATAAAGTTTCCTCTGCTCTAACCCTTACAAAAAAGTAACCAGAAGTAATCATTTTTTTTATCTTGCTCTGTTTTCTTATTCCTGCTTTACAAAACCCACTGTTTTATTTCCCAATGAGATTTGAGACCAAACAAGTCCACTTATGATGGAGATGATGCCTAAAGTTTTGGTCAACCTCAAAATTGAGAGGTTGACCAAAAGAGGGGAATTGCTCAATCAAGTTTATAGCCTAGGGCTGCTTCCTTACATATTTTTAGTGGATGTGTAAACAGACTGGATATGTAACCTAACTGGATATATAAACAGACTGTAACCTACTTTTGTGTCAATCCCAGAGTTTTGGCCAATCACAGGTGGCCAACTGTTCAAATTGTGTTCAAATAAAGCAAAGGCTGAACTGTAAACAATTCAGCTGTTTCTGCCCATCACTTCTGATTTCTGTAAGTCACTTTGCTTTCTCCGTCCATAAATCCTCTCCCACCAAAAGATAGTGCTGGAGTCTGTCTGAGCATATTCTGGTTCTGGGAGCTGCCCATGAATCATTCTTCACTCAATTAAACTTTGTGAAATTTACGCAAACTATCCCAAAATGTGACCATTCTACCTCACCTGCAGTAGAGTCAGCACTGCCCACTATTTCTTCCCAGAAGTGTTGGTTCCTTTGTTCCCTCTATCCTGCCCCCTACTCTTAGTTATTTCCTATTGTGCACTTCAGATCTGCAATGATCCAAATGTTTGTGTTCCCCCAAGACGCCTATGTTGAAATCCTAACCATCAATGTCATGGTAGTAGGAGGTAAGGCCTTTAGGAGGTGATTAGGTCATGAGGGTGCAGCCCTCATGAATGGGATTAGTGCCCTCATTAAAGAGGCCCCAGGGAGCTCTCTCTTTCCACCAGGCAAGGATACAACAAAGAGTTGGCAGTCTGCAACCTGAAAGAGGGTCCTCACCCAACCAGACCATGCTGGGACCCTCATCTTGAACTTCCAGCCTCCAAAACTGAGAAATAAATGTCTGTTGCTTATAAGCCACCCCGTCTATGCTACTTTGTTACAGCAGCCCAAGTGGACTAGGACAAGGCCCACTGGGTGCGCCATATGTTCTGACCCACTCCTTCCTCCCTAGGGTTTGTGAGAAGAGGGTGAATTGTGTCTTTTCAGGTCCACATGTTTGTAAGTGAACACTCATAGTGGTCAGGAGGCCAGACTCTGAAGTGTGAATTGTGTAAATTCATGTGTGCAAATTGTGGCTTTGATATTGTCACATAAAAATTATAGAATGCCATTGTTTTGGACTAAACTCCTGCAAGAGGCCCCAACAGACAAGACTAAAAATAAAAATGGAGTCACCCATGGTGAGATTCCACATCACCAAAAAGAAAGTAAGTTGTTATCTAATGCTATGAGGAGAAATAACAGCCAATTTCTCAAACAGGCCAGTTTAAAATCTTCAGTCTGCATGGCAGTAATGTTCTCTCTGCTTTAATCCTTACACATTTTAGGTGGCCTAAAGTAACCTGGTATTAACTAATCAGTTATTTTTCTATTGTTCTGTCTTCCTCTTCCCCACTTGCAAGCAAAGTAGCTTTGAAAGAACTGATACACTCTTTGCTCTTTACTTCCATTTTCTTCAGCCCTGATGTCAACCCCATTAGCCCAGTTCATTGGAAGGAACACTTATTCTATGTTGTGGCATGAAATGTTGCCTGATTCTAGAATTGCAAGTAAAGCCAATTGAGATATTTACACTACATTTGTTGTAATTTTGTCTTTTGACAACATTAACTAGCCTCATGAACTTGGACAAATTATTTAACCTGTCCCTGCATTCGTTTCCTCAACTGAAAAAGAAGGAGGTGGAGGGTAGACCATGTTACCTACCTCCTAGGGATATTGTGAAGACTAAAAGACATAATACTCATTAAACATTCAGGTGTTCCTAGCATTCAGTAAGCACTTGATCAATATTAACCTTTATTATCATTTTAAAAGTTTTTATTTTTACTGAATTGGGAAGGCTCTAGAACAAATTTAGGAATGAATTACAGAATCTTTAGGTCATCCTGGTTGCTCTCAAAATTTAGCCTACTGTTCAGAAACTCTTCTATCTTCTCTTCCTACCATTCATCAGATGATGAGTGACCAGAAATCAGAAATGAAGTCCTTATGCTGAATCAAAATTCAAATTAATTTCCATTTTCGTTTCCTTGCCAAATACTGTGGCTGGAGGGGTGAGCAGACGTGGCAGGATTTGAGAGCTGTGATGAAGGGGAGGGAGTGTGGCAGGAAACAGGAACCAAAGGAAAAATCACAGAGAAAAGGAGCAGGATCAGTGGGTTTCCTGTGCCTCCCAAGAGTGCATGATGTCACCATCGTGCCCAGAGGAGGGCTACAGATCAACACCTGAGAGTAGTGGTATCAAAAAAAGGGTCGCTGCCCTTTTGGTTGTTAGGATTGGAGGTGTTATTTAAACATTGGCTGCAACATCTACTCCAAAGTTTGGCCAAATGACATAAACCATCAAATCTTCCACCTTCATTTTTTAAGGGGAATTTTACTAAATGTTTTTCCTGTGCCCTCATGTCTGGACACACCTCTGTTTTGAGTCAAGAAAATGATTTCTCGACTATGACTAACAGGCCCCAAAACATTATATTAAAACTCAGTCAAGGTATCACGTATTATTCCACAAGCCACAATGGATCCAGGGCCTTTCTGGGCTGTTTCATCCCAGACAATCCAAGGGGAATTTGAGTCAGGTACCAGGTTGCAGGCCTAAATAGATTTTTAATGCTTACCAGCATCTGCAAACCACCAAGTGGTTCATAAGAGACTTACTAAAGGTTTTGTGTTTTCTCCAAAATGCAAAACAAAACATGTACATGGTAAATTTTTGATAAAGCCTGGCACAGTAGTTATAACATTGCTTCCAAAGGAGACTTCTTGGGTTCAGATCATGGCTCTACCACTTGTTATCTGTGTGACCTTGGTAAAGTTACCTGACCTTGCTGTGCTGGTTTCTTCATCTGTCAAATGGGAATGATATTAACTACCTGCCAGGGTTACACAGGAATAAAGAAGTAATTCTTGTAAAGCCCTTAGAACTGTACTTGGCTCATAGTAACTCCTCAATTAATGTATGCTATGATTATAAATGTTAATTTTAAAGTGTCTGGTCAACTGCCTATTTAGGATTTTTATTTAAATGCTCAAGAAATAATATCACTTTATACATCTTTTTATCCTTACACCTTATACAAAAATTAATTCAAGATGGATTAAAGACTTAAAAGTTAGACCTAAAACCATAAAAACCCTAGAAGAAAACCTAGGCATTACCATTCAGGACATAGGCATGGACAAGGACTTCATGTCTACAACACCAAAAGAAATGGAAACCAAAGCCAAAATTGACAAATGGGATCTAATTAAACTAAAGAGCTTCTGCACAGCAAAAGAAACTACCATCAGAGTGAACAGGCAACCTACAAAATGGGAGAAAGTTTTCACAACCTACTCATCTGACAAAGGGCTAATATCCAGAATCTACAATGAACTCAAACAAATTTACAAGAAAAAAACAAACAACCGCATCAAAAAGTGGGCAAAGGATATGAACAGACACTTCTCAAAAGAAGACATTTATGCAGCCAAAAGACACATGAAAAAATGCTCATCATCACTGGCCATCAGAGAAATGCAAATCAAAACCACAATGAGATACCATCTCACACCAGTTAGAATGGTGATCATTAAAAAGTCAGGAAACAACAGGTACTGGAGAAGATGTGGAGAAGTAGGAACACTTTTACACTGTTGGTGGGGCTGTAAACTAGTTCAACCATTGTGGAAGTCAGTGTTGCGATTCCTCAGGGATCTAGAACTAGAAATACCATTTGACCCAGCCATCCCATTACTGGGTATATACCCAAAGGACTATAAATCATGCTGCTATAAAGACACATGCACATGTATGTTTATTGCGGCACTATTCACAATAGCAAAGACTTGGAACCAACCCAAATGTCCAACAATGATAGACTGGATTAAGAAAATGTGGCACATATCCACCATGGAATACTATGCAGCCATAAAAAATGATGAGTTCATGTCCTTTGTAGGGACATGGATGAAGCTGGAAACCATCATTCTCAGTAAACTACCGCAAGGACAAAAAACCAAACACCGCATGTTCTCACTCATAGGTGGGAATTGAACAATGAGAACACATGGACACAGGAAGGGGAACATCACACTCTGGGGACTGTTGTGGGGTGGAGGGGAGAGGAGAGGGATAGCATTAGGAGATATACCTAATGCTAAACGATGAGTTAATGGGTGCATCACACCAGCATGGCACATGTATACATATGTAACTAACCTGCACATTGTGCACATGTACCCTAAAACTTTAAGTATAATAATAATAATAATAATAGAAGAAACCTAAATCACAATCTGAAAAAAAAAGAAAAAAAAGAAAGAAAAATTAATAGATGATTAAATACAACAGTGGGTCTATTTTTTAATATATATACACATACTATAAAGAAATAATGTTTAAAATATGGGCTTGGTAAAAGTACTTTATCAAGGTGAAAATACCACGAGATTTTGTCTTCTGTCTCATGAGGAAGAGGAAGTTGATTCTCAGGGATGCTTGAATCTAGAAAGGTCCGATAGGTCTAGTAGGTTGCTCTCTGTGGCTCATTGAATGCTCTACCAAGTTAGCATCATATCTCATTTAATGCTTTTCAGCTGTGGGCATGGATAGCCCAGGCCTACTCACTTACGTCAGAGCTTTATCTGTCTGCATTCTGCATTTTCATCCTTTTCTTTAAAACCAGATATCTTTGTATCAAACAATCCTCTCCACTTTCCAGTCTAGTCTCTAACCCACGATTTCAATTACTATCTGCAGAATGATCGTGTATTTGTAGCCCCAGCCCAGGCTTTCCAAGCTTCAGACCATCTTCAACTTAATATGTCCTCTTGGATGCCCCAAAGAAACCTATCTAAACTGAACTAAGACTGAGCTCATCATGTTTCCTGCCAAACCTCATATTCTTCCAGGGTTTCCTATTTCATTGAATGGCACCACCATCCCACATTGTCCAAGCCCTAAACTTCAGCTCAACCTTAATACCTCCTCTCTCACTCTTTATCCAACACTTCACCTAGTCTAATTGGTTTTACCTCTTAAATTGCTATGGACTCATCAACTTCTGCATCCACCTATTCCAATCCTCACCACCAGCACTCAAGTTCAAACTACTCCCATCACTCAATTCAACCACTGCCGTTTAGCCAGGCTTGCAACCTCCACTCTGGACCACCCTCTGGTCCATTCACCACACTGAAGTCAGAGTAATCTTTTCAAATCTAATTAAGTCATCACCTTCCACCCCTCCTCCCCGCTTAAAAAACTCAAATGACTTTTCATTGTTTTTAGAATAAAGATAACTTCTTAATTCTGCCTATGAGAATCTGCAAGGTCTAGCCCCTCCCTTCCTTTCCTATTTCACTTTGCAATCCTGTTTTGCTCAGTCTCTCTTCTTCTGCCTCTCAAGCCTTCTTTCTGTTTCTTATCTTTTTCATGCTCCCCCTTGCCATGAGGTCTTTGCCCATGTTGCCTTGAATGGTCTTCTCTCCCTTCTCAGCCTGGTCAATGCTGACTTCTCAACTCAAGCATCCCTTCTGCAGTTAAGCCTTTCTTAACCTCGCTGATGTGATCAACTTCTTCTAGTCTAGGATCTCATAACACTGAGTACTTCTTATTAATGCCTTCGTTCAACTAATATTTATGGAGCACCTGTGTCAGATGCTGTTCTGGGTACTCAGGAAACATTGTTGAACAGAACAAAATCTCTCCTTTTATGAAGCTGACGTTCTACGATGGGAAACAGGCAATAAAAAAACAAATAAATATAAACGTCAGAGGGTGATAAGTACTTAAAAATAAATAAGCAGAAACAAAGATGAGGGAGCTTAGATTTGCAATTTTTCATTTGTTTCTGTGGTTACTGGATTATATTTTTGTTCCCCACTAGACTGTAGGCTCCAAGACAGCTAGGTTTGCTCATTATTTATCTTCAACTTCTAGCACAGTACCTATCTCATAATAGATGCTCAATAAAAATGATTAACTCATTTTCATTCAAAAAACAATAATTTGCACAGAGTGGAACATAAAACTGTTGAAAAGTGAGAAATAAAAGAAACTTTTTATTTAAGGAATGTGAGCCCCTTTAAATGATCAGGCCCAGAGGGGCAATGAAATGTGACAGCAGTCACATCTCACTCCTCACCCTGGAGCTAAGTAATCTCCCTGCTATATGGGCTCTAGACTGAGCGTCGCCACTGAGTAGCCATAAATTAACCCAACAATGTTATATGCTGGACATAATAATTCACACCCTATAGTTCAACAATGTATAGCCAATCAGGAGTCAATGTTATTTCTGTAAACCAATGAGAATTCCTAAAAAACAAGTTTTGTAATCAACCCTTCTCCTGATTTGTCCTTTTTTCTTTGAAAACTTGAGTCTCTCCTTTGTTCTTTGAAGCAATTCCCAGTGTTTCCCAGGGTAAGTCATCAACCTTGGCCCAAATCAACTCTATATTAATTTTGCCTCTGTGTCTTTCTTTAAATTGGCAATAGCCTTATGTAAATAGATGTCAATGATTTTTTTAAAGTGGCATTTGAAAATAAATCAGGTGTTCAGTCTCACTTCAAAGCAATTTAACTTTTAAATCCCTATGTTTGAATGTAAAACAGAGATCATCTTGGAAAATCTCAGACACTGGACACTTTAAGTTCCTTTCATTCTTAGATAAAAATACTAACAACAACTTGCACTTTTTAAAATTTTTATGCTGGTAAATGATTTTCATGTTGAAAGTCAAAGAAGCAATTAAATTAGTGAATTCTGCTGTGATCGAATAAGCCAGTTAAAACATGGACCTGCTTCATAAGTAAATTTGCACTTTTTGGAAGGAACATAACTGTCCCCAAAGGATGGACATGGGTCCAAAGCCAGGCTTTAGCTTGAACTTTTTAGCTGTTTCCAAGAAGCAAAAAGAGCTATGGTTCTCAGAGATTTATTTTTCTTCTCTATAGAGACAAGTCAGCATTTTGAAAAACAGAGGGTTCTTCTGCTAAGCATTTCTGGGTAAAGGAAAGCACCACTCTGGTATTTCAGCTCTATTTTTAAATTATAAATGATAACTGAAAAACTAAAATATGGCAACAACAACAGGATGGTGGAAAAAAACATGAATGCAGACAGTTTTTTTTTTAAGCGACCTTTAATTTTAAAAGCACTAAATCCATCTGCAATAACTCTTCTAAATTGTTTTGTGAGTTTGCCCTATAGCCTTCGGACTTTCTGTTTTGGCTTTCACATTGTCTAAACAAACTCTTGAAAAAGAATGATTTTTGTAGAAATTTCCCTAGAAAATAAAGAAAGAGAAGCTCCAACACAGCAGAAAATTGTGCTGAAAGAGGAATTCTAGTTGGGTGGATGAGGGTGGGTGCGGGGCGAGGACACACAAATTCATGGCCATTAGGTAAGAAATGCAAAATAAGCAAAAACACAATGAGTTTGCTTTGGAAAATTTTCCAAGAACAGATTATTCCTGGTCAGGTAGTGGAGCCTTTTGAATCATAGAGCTCTACTGACATCTAGTGCAGAAAGGCATAATGATCATCTATGAAATGAGATACCCTACTGTCTTTTATTACATGTCCTAAAAAGTCAACTATGTATGTATCGTTATCGGTCAAGGGAAACCATAGCAACTAAGTCCTGTAACAAAGGGCTTTCTTATATAACATCTTCCTTCATTCTCTCTACAGTAACCCTGCAAGCAAAACAGAAACATTATTATCAATCTCATTTCACAGAGGGGAAAACAGAGGCTTAGAGAAAGAGGTTTAGTGACTTTCCCAAGATGACATGCCCACTGAGGGCAGAATCAGGACAAAAACAAGTCTTCTATGATCTCAGACCTTGATTCCCTGCAAATCTCCCCTCTCCACCCACAGTTCTGCCTTCCCAGCTTCAGAGGACACTGAAAGACTCCTCCAAAGGTAAATGTGGACATCCTCCTCATTTGGGAGAAGGGAAGGAGAAAGGGAAAGGGTCTTAGCTTAAGCCCATAGAAATTAGAGTTGAATGTCTCTCTGGATTTATGCTACACTGGCCTATGAAACCACGAATTAGGAATATCAAGTTCCCTAGCAAAAATGGTAGTTGGAAGTAAATACAAAAGGGAAGAACTCCAACTAGGAAAGCATTGCAGAGTCCCTGATATCCTTTTCCTTCTTTTTTGAACAAATAAAAAAACACCCACACAAACACCCCCCTCCTCCCCGCCCCCACACACAAGTCTACATACAGAGAGATGGATGGATGGAAAGATAGATAGATGATAGATAGATAGATTTTAGAAAACAAACATCCAAAAGTGTGTCTTAGGATTTTCTCCTTAGTCTATTTTATGCTGGTAGCAGATACCAAGCATCTGATTTTAAGTTTTTCCATTTAACAGCAAAAACAGAAAACAAACAAAAAGCAGGAGTTCAAATAAATCCAAACAAATAGTGAATAAATTACAAGAATAATAACTGCAGGGAGACAGCATCTTGGGGGATTTCTTTGTTTGTTTTTTAGAGATGAGGCTTGCTATATTGCCCAGGCTGGCCTCAAACTCCTGGGTTCAAGCAATTCTCACACCTCAGCCTCTTGACTAGCTGGGCCATGCCACCATGCCCAGCGAAAAAGCCATTTTTGCATTTAAGGAGTGAAGATAACTTTATGGGAGAGAATGTTTGTTTTCATTTGGGTTTCAAAGGATTTATTTAGGGATAACTGCAGTTCCAATTCAGATTTCTGACCAGACCAAATGACTCAAGGGATCCTCCCACTTCAGGCTCCTGAGTAGCTAGGACTACAGGTGCTTGCCACCATGCCTGGCTAATTTCTAATTTCCTTTTGTAGAGACAGGGTCTCCTCAATGTTGCTCAGGCTGGTCTCAAACTCCTGGGCTCAAATTATGTTCCCACCTTGGCCTCCCAAATGTTGTGATTATAGGTGTGAGTCACCACACCTAGTCTACTTTCATATATTTTAAAAAATATAATCTCAGCTCCTTTAACTAAAACTTAAAAAGCAAGCAGCCCAGGCACGGTAGCTCACGCCTGTAATCCCAGTACTTTGGGATGCTGAGGCGGGAGGATCACAAGGTCAGGAGTTCTAGACCAGCCTGGCCAACACAGTGAAACCCCCTCTCTACTAAAAATACAAAAATTAGCTGGGCATGGTGGTTGGCTCCCAGTTACTCAGGAGGCTGAGGCAGGAGAATCGCTTGAACCCGGGAGACAGAGGTTTCAGTGAGCCAAGATCGTGCCACTGCACTCCAGCCTGGGCAACAGAGCTAGACTCTGTCTCAGAAAAAAAGCAAGCAAAGAGAACAGACATTTGCTCTTCCTTGACCAGTAGTTAGCATTCAACATCCTGAAGAAAAATAAATTTTTTAATAGCTCATTAAAAAATCTGATCATTTTATGTTGAGTTGGTTAGAAAAAATGTTCAAAAGAACACTCCAGAAAATTTAAAATGAGATTGCGATGGAAGGTGTTTAGAACTTATTATATTTCCAGGCATTCAGTTTTAATATTTGACCCATTAAGACATGTTTTCATTGGAATGCTAAAAGCAAAGAAAAAGGGCTTTAATACAGGGGAAATGATGATTTGCTGAAACAATATAATTATTTGCTTAACCAGAAAATTATAATTTACTTAAACTCCCAGAAAATTATAATTTACTTAAACTCCCATCCAGCTCAGGATTTCATTTTCATATCTATTTCATAGCCTTTGACATGGAAAATGAACATATTAGAACTTGCTGAGAGATTGATTAGGGCATCTTTATCTGAGCAGTAAACAACTGGAATTTGTCATCTACAAATGTTGTCTATGCTTAACATTTGTCTTTTGTGCCAATAGAAGTCCTGGCATAATAAGCAAAGGAATAGTTTGGCAATTGCTGCATTAGTCTCATCAATGTAGAAGCCAACCCAGGTCATTCTAGCTTAAACAGCCACCTGGTTTGGTTGCTGTCTACACTGACAAAATTAACCTAATAGTATACTTTCCCTCAAAGTGTATCAAAACCTAGCACAAAACCTAGAAATAGAAATGAGAAAGAAGTTATGACTATCTGGCATGAGTTGTTGGTCTCGAGAAACAAATGAGAATGGAAATGCTCAAGAAATTGCATATAATAAGAGTTGTGAGTTTTAATGTTCACGGAAGCCAAGTAGAGTGATGATGTCTGAATGATAAGCAGGGGCCATAAAGAATGTGGCAAACTGGGCAGCACATGCCCTGTTCCAAGAGGCATCATCTGCTACTCACTTCCAGCAAATTATGTGAGGCATGAATGTGGGGAGAAGTCAGGAATCTGGAGTTTTGATTGACATCTCCCAACTCTTAAAATATTGGCTATTAATTCAACTTTCTAAGAACTCCGAAAGGGCCAAATCAAGAATGGCTGTAGGCTGCATTCAACTCATACCAGTTTGTGATATCTGACAAATAACATCTGGGCTGCATCAGCTCTGCATTTTCTCAGTGCATATGTATCGCAGGTATGTGCTTATGTCTATGTGTGTGTACACACATGGATTTAAACATCTTAGATCCATCTGCATGTATGAAGATGAGTCAAACTGAAAAATTAAAACAACAAAAAAAATCAGTCTGGTTGATTGATCCCCTAGAACTATGTGACAGATATTACTGGGACCCTGAAGCTTTGGTGAGGCCAACAGTGTCATCCTCTGCAAGAGTCTGTCTCCTCCTTACCCTTCTTGAGCAATGTCTCCCCCATCCATCCTCCACCTTCACTGTGCTTTTGCATCCAAAAGGCAGTATCTGCAGCCCTTCTTTGGAGAATTGCTTTAGAACAACTGGAGCCAATTTGCCAATAGGTGCAAAAAGCCAAAGGTACATCCTCCTGGGGCAGACAACTCTTAACTAATGACTTTCAGGCATGAAAGCTTAGCTCTCCTACTTTGGAATGGGGTGACTTTGAGGTATAACTTACGCATTATAGCTCCCCTGCAGGATTAGACTGACACTCCCTTCTGCAAGACTTTGTCACCATTGCTTCCTTACTCGGCTTCTTCCTCTTCTCTTTTCTGTTCTCCCCTCTCCTATACTGGTCCCGTCCTCACCCCTTTATTAAAATGCACCTTTATTAAGGAGGATTTCCTTAATAAATCATTTGCACACAATTCTTTGTCTCAGAAGCCTGTTGAATCCAACCTGAGACCACTAGTCTCCTCAGTGTCTCAATTTTCTCTACCTTAATATGAAGATGATAATATTACCTACCACATAGGGTTGTTGTGATGATTAAGTGAGTTAGCCTGCATAAAGGGCTTATAATAATCCCTGGCAATCACTATATAAATGTTGGCTAAAGTTATTATCTCATGATATTAGATGATACAAATCAAAATAAAACCATCATGTTTTTCAGCCAAGTTCTATTTTCTTATGAAAGTACATATTGATTTAAACTTTGGAGATGTATATGTATGAGAGCTCAATATATCATTTTGTTCTCCAAGATTATTCACACATGACATGCCGGTAGGATGAAGCAGAACTCCAATAACAAACCCAAACTAAATGGTGGTGTGTTCATTGGTGGCAAAACCATTAGACCATGGCACGGGACATCTCAGACACCTCTGATATCCTCACAAAGCATCACGATTGATTCAGCTGCAGCCCATCTGTCAAATGCACAGGACATAGTGAGCTCAGCTCTCATGGCCAATTTGTTGCTTCCATATTGACACAGCTTAAGTTTCCTGTCTTTCCTGCAGAAACAGGCATCTCTTTCCAAATTTCTCCATTGTTGTCAACAGTACCATCATCTTTACAATCCCTCAAGATTATAAATTTAGAAGTTTCTTTCCAGCTTCTTCCCCCTAAACCAATCTATCATCATATTTTTGCCTATTGTTTTTCTCACAAGGCCCAGCAAATCTCTTCCTTTCTAAAGCTGCCACTGTAATATAAACCCCAATACTTCATGTTTGAGGACTCCCACTGCTAATTTGTTCTTGTACCTTCTTGTCTCTTCTGTCTTTAAATCACTGTTGCTATAGCTGGTAGAATATTATTTAATGCTTTCTACCTTTCTATAGCCAAAGAGCATGTGTTACCTACTCCAATTATTTAACAAGCAAGTACAGAGTACTGACTATATTCCAGGTATTGTTCTAGGTGCTTTACAAATATTAACAACCCTTGGAGTCAGGCAGTATTATTGTCCCAGTTTTATAAATCAGGAAACAGAGATAAATAATTTGCCCAAAGTTGTAAGTGTCAGGGCCAGGACTCAAAGCCACAGCAGTCTGGCTCCCGGGTCTGTGCACATAGTGACAACAAAGCAACACTACCATTGCCTCTCAATCAATGTTTGCTGTCACCATCATCAATCTTTGTCACTGCTCTAATCCCAAACCCTCACCTCCAGGTTCTCCCATTCCTGAGTTTCTGGGAGTAATTCTATAGGCAGAGGAGGGCAAGAAGCATTCTGTGAATGGTAAGACAATGGCTTACTTGAAAATTTTAAACCAGGAAATCATGAGAGATAACACTAGTGGGGAGGTAAGTAACCTCTTTGTGAAGAATCAGGCTATGATAATAGGCTGACCTGCTCATGACACTCAAACCAGTGAACACATCTATAGTTGCTCTCAAAATGTTAATCATCTCAGTTTTCACAGCCTTCCACTTTGACATATGTTCTAAAACAACTGGCCAGTCCCTGTTTCATGGTTGCATTAAGTTCTTTCCCCATAGACCAAAAACCAACCTCAGAAAGGAGTACATGTGTAACTGTCTTATACACTTGTGAGTTCCTTAAACCTCCAAGATTCTTCATCATTGGTGGGGGCAGAGGCCAGTTCTCTTTGTTTGAGAATAAGTTTGAGTACATATTTCTAGCGCCATTTCTTCAGTATTTTCCCAGGATGCCTATAGGGACTTTAAGCACATAGGACTCTGACGGCCTGCCTAATGTCCCAGAGACCCCAAGAGTGAAATGTATGCACTAGGATACACTTATGAACCCACTATACTTGAATATCTATTTTTTAATTGTAAAGACTTTTATAATTACAAGCAATTTTTCAATTATCACCATGGTGATGGGTATTTCATATTCAGAAGGTCTGTCCAAATTCTTATTGACCTTCAAACAAACTGCAAATTTGACCATGATTATAGATCTTTAGTAATTTGCCACTCCTTGCCATAATAGCTTAAATGAGAGTTAACATCTTCTTTAGGAGCACATTAATATTTGCTGGATATTTTAACCCAAATAGAATTACTAGGCGTGGTTTTAGTAAACAATTACTGGGTAAAGTGCCAAAAGCAGACAATAATATAAAATATTCCAAAAGCTTTGCTACATAACTATTAAGCTGGAGAAAATAAATGAAAGAGTCTCCAAAAATGTGTTGTTCAGTCACTACCTGGAATGGCTTAATATAGTAAAATACAAAAACAATACCGTATAATATATTTTATTGTATTTCTTAAAAGTAACTCAATTATAGAATCATACAGTCAGAGCACATTGTGATTATTTGGTTAGGGTGAACATAAGCGTTTAAATTATTCTTTTCATTTTGGGCCCAAAGGGGGGTGACAGAGAGTAGTTGGACATTAACTTTTAAAAAATTTTTCCCTTGAGATAATATAACAACTTTTATTCCATCATAACTCAAACTTAATATCAATATGGCTTTCCCAATTAGATCAACCGATGTGTAACAGATTCATTGGCAGCAGATGAGTTGGTGACATGAGACTAAAGCATGAAGGGTAAAGAAGTTACTTAAAATCAATTTATCTTGGCCAAAATTTTTACGAGGTTTAAATATTTTTTATGATAATGTCTCAAAATTCAAAGCATGGTGGTAGAGATTTTGGTCATCTTATGTACGGTTCTGTTTCTGGCTGGAATCTTAACTCTAACAGGCATATGATCCACCTCGACCCAGGTATTTATATTAAATAATTTCTGGAGAGGATCTTCAACAGAAGATAAGTTAAGAATGCCCACATCCATTTTAAAGCATCAACCCTATATAAAGTTTGTCATAGATTAATTTTGGCATCAGTAGCCATTATTCATTTAAGCATTGATTTTTACACCAAATCTCATTTTAAAGGGGTATAATACAACATTATTACCATGTAAATAAATGTAGAAAAAGTAATAAAAGGAAATTAACGTTAGGAAAATATTTGAAATCCAGTGCAAGGTTAGTACATTAAAATATAATTCAGTTGCTGGAAATAGGTAACAAAATTGGCTCTAAGCTTGCTAGCAGCCAAAGCAAACAAAAATACCTTGATATATATCACTCACAGAATCCATAAGCCTAAAAACAGACCTATTTTTCAGTGAAAATTCAGTCTTTCTTGCTATTAAGACCTGAAAGAAATTTCTCCTGTAATTCCTTATAAGAGGAAGCTAGGTCAAAGTCAGCTTTGTCTTTTGAAACTCCCTCACCAGCCCAATAACAATGCTCTTCCCTTTCTTCAGACTTTCAACATGTTCCTTTGGTTTTTCATTTCAGAAATATTTATTGAATACCTACTATGTACCTGGAATGTGTATGAGATACTGCAGAATACAACAGTAGGCAGAACAGGCCCAATCTTGACATTATGGAGAGAGATGAATTTCTTCTTAAATCATGTAAATACATATATACAATTGCTATATATATATATATGTACACACACAATTTGTGTGCAAGTTTCTATAGTACAATATATGAGTACGTATAATTAAAAACTGTGGTTAATGCTGAAAAGGAAACTACAAGGCATCTAAAAACAAGTGACTTGATCTACCCTGGAAGGTCAGAGAAGGCCTTCCTAAGGAAATGAAGTTCGCACTTGGAATGAAAGGAGGAATAAGTACCATCTCTAAATAGAAGTATATTTAACACTACACTGTGCTGTATCTTTTTCCATTGTTTAATGGGGAGGGAATCTGATCTTGTTTTCCAAATTTCCCCATGGATGCTGAGCTCCTGCAGGTATAGATTATATCTCCTGCTTCAGCATCGCCATCCTGTCTCAACGATGTCAGGGATGTTGTAGTACTCCACAAACCCTCAGTTCAGCCAACGGCCGCTGAATGAGAAGATAATACAGTTTAATGCTACCACCATCAAAAATGCTCAGCAAGAAAATATAGCTCTCTTTACCCTCAACTCTCAGTACTTTGAACTAACAAAAGTTTTAATTGACAGGAAATTCAAATACATCTTCCAAGCACTTTATTTTTATTACTAGTTTTGGGGGAGATTGGAGTTCCCCTGGAGATAAATTTAAACTGGAGAGTTGGAAAGGCCCGTGCTTTGTTACAAACTGAGAATTTCTCTTCGTATGCTGTTTTTCTTCGGCTCACGGTAAATGATATTTCAATATTCCCTCTGCAGCACCAGGCAGCACCTGCAGACCTGTTTTCTTGCTCCTACTATAACAAATTGCTAATTACTCACAAACACCACCAAATTGTTTTAACATGCCTCTGAGGTCACTGCACCAGGCTCAGTTTCTCTACTCCTTATCTTTTTTTCTTCCTCCTTCCTATCTTCCTTCTCTCCCTTCTCTTTTCTTTCCTCCAACATATATACTATCTTTCCCCTGCTTCCTCTACTGGATCTCCTTCTCAGGATGTAAAAAATCTGAAATCTCATGATCAGAGGCTGCATAATAAGTCAAAACCTACTGAGGGCAGAGATTTTGTGTTTGGTAACTTAATGCCCAGTCTCTCTACTCCCTAGACTGGAGCTTTGCCTGCCCAGTCTACATGTCTGTATCTACAAGTTTGTGGGGGCACCATCAAATTGTGGGGAAAAGAAAGAAAGATTGGGAGTATGGAAGAAACTGATGTCCCTATCTTTCATGGAGAAGAAGCAAATAACAAGGGAAGATATAAATAATGAAACTCATGGGAGTGAGCAGAAAGCAAGATTAGAACCTAAAGAGAAGATCCTCAATGGTGAATGGGCAAGACGGAGTTAGGGATGTCAGAAAGCAGAATTTAAAGAAATTCCCAGAGCCATGGACATAAGAGAGAGAGCTTAGTCTTTGGCTGAATCTGAAAGGGAGGAGTTGTTATTGAAGGCCCTTTGCTTGTCTAGACTTCTTGTTGATAGCAAAGTGATAATAGAATGTGAAGATTAACTGTTGAGCTCTAGATTTGGATGACCTTGCTTCTTAAGCTATATGACCTTGGCCAAGTGACTAACCTTCCCTAAGCCTTGCTGTATAATCTGTACAATGGAGAGAATAATACAAGAGTTGTAGTTGTCCAACACATGGGAGATCCTATTATTTCTTCTTATTCTGTTACTATAATAACTATACTATTACACTACTGTAAGTGTTAACACATGGTAGGTGCTAAAAAACATTGTTGATTATCAAAGGTATGTATGTGCCATATACAAATAATCAGGAAAGTTTTCCTTATAAGATAAAGTGCAACCAATCAGACTTTTAACATGTTCTCTCATAGACTAGAAACATTGTCTGGATATTAAAGAGCTTGCTTTAGCCTTGAAAGTACCCATGTGGCCAGAGAGCACTGTCCTGTGCTTATCTTCCTGGATGTCTCCCTGTTACACAATTGGTCTGCTTCATTCTTTGGGAGTTACAATCTGCCAATGGAAACAACAGCTTCCTCTTCCCTCAAGCCAACAAGCTATACTATGGAAAGGAAAACAGGCCTCTTGAACTGCGCTTAGCTACAACCTTGATTTCAGGCAGCCAGGAGCTCAGAGGCTAGACCTCTGGGTTGATGCTCCCTGGGCAAAGATCACTTTCCTGATGACGTGGATTTCTATCTACAGCATGGAAAGAGAAACAGTGGCATGTAACCTGCACTCTTTAAGACCCTGACAATGTTATTATTAGGACCACCCATGCCAATTTGGATGACTAAAGAAAATGATAAAACATCTCAAATAAACCAAATAGAGATGTCAAAATATTAGAAGGGTCAGATCCCATTTGGAATAGTGGGTTGAATTTTGGACACCATATTATTTTAAGGGAATACCTGAAAGTTGTGTTCCCAAGAATAGCAACAAGATGAAAAAGAAAATGATAATTTATGGAACACAGCACATAGATGTGTCAGGTATTGAATAAAGAGCTAAAAAACCCATTAAAAGCATCATTCCATGGAATGTTTATCACGACCCCATAAAAGAGCTAATGTGGTCCCCATGTGACAGACGAAAACATAGTTACTAGGGAGGAGGTTCCAAGATGGCCAAATAACAACAGCTCCAGTCTGCAGCTCCCAGCATGAGTGATGCAGAAGATGGGTGATTTCTGCATTTTCAACTGAGCTTTGAAGAGAGTAGTGCTTCTCCCAGCATGGAGTTTGAGATCTGAGAATGGACAGACTGCCTCCTCAAGTGGGTCCCTGACCCCCGAGTAGCCTAACTGGGAGACACCTCCCAGTAGGGGCTGACTGACACCTCATACAGCCCAGTGCCCCTCTGAGATGAAGCTTCCAGAAGAAGGATCAGACAGCAACATTTGCCATTCTGCAAACAGGGTCTGGAGTGCACCTCTGGCAAACTCCAATAGACCTGCAGCTGAGGGTCCTGATAGTTAGAAGGAAAACTAACAAACAAAAAGGACATCAGCACCAAAATCCCATCTGGACGTCACCATCATCAAAGACCAAAGGCAGATAAAACCACAAAGATGGGGAGAAACCAGAGCATAAAAGCTGAAAATTCTAAAAATCAGAGTGCCTCTTCTCCTCCAAAGGAACACAGCTCCTTGCCAGCAACGGAACAAAGCTGGGATCTAGGCTGGCAACCAAGATGGCTGAATAGGAACAGCTCCAGTATACAGCTCCCAGCGCGAGCGACACAGAAGACGGGTGATTTCTGCATTTCCATCTGAGGTACCGGGTTCCTATCACTAGGGAGTGCCAGAAAGTGGGCACAGGTCAGTGGGTGCAGTGCACCCTGCATGAGCCAAAGTAGGGTGTGGCATTGCCTCACTCAGGAAATGCAAGGGGTCAGGAAGTTCCCTTTCCTAGTCAAAGAAAGGGTTCAGAGATGGCACCTGGAAAATCGGGTTACTCCCACCCTAATACTATGCTTTTCCGACAGGCTTAAAATATGGTGCACCAGGAGATTATATCCAGTGCCTGGCTCAGAGAGTCCGAAGCCTATGGAGTCTCACTGATTGCTAGCACACCAGTCTGAGATCAAACTGCAAGGTGGCAGCCAGGCTGGGGGAGGGGTGCCCGCCATTGCCCAGACTTGCTTAGGTAAACAAAGCAGCTGGGAAGCTCGAACTGGGTGGAGCCCAACACAGCTCAAGGAGGCCTGCCTGCCTCTGTAGGCTCCACCTCTGGGGGTAGGGCACAGACAAACAAAAAGACAGCAGTAACCTCTTCAGACTTAAATGTCCCTGTCTGACAGCTTTGAAGAGAGCAGTGGTTCTCCCAGCATGCAGCTGGAGATCTGAGAACAGGCAGACTGCCTCCTCAAGTGGGTCCCTGACCCCTGACCCCTGAGCAGCCTAACTGGGAGGCAACCCCCAGTAGGGGCAGACTGACACCTCACATGGCTGGGTACTCCTCTGAGACAAAACTTCCAGAGGAATGATCAGACAGCAGCATTCGTGGTTCATGAAAATCCGCTGTTCTGCAGCCACCGCTGCTGATACCCAGGCAAACAGGATCTGGAGTGGACCTCTAGCAAACTCCAACAGACCCGCAGCTGAGGGCCCTGTCTGTTAGAAGGAAAACTAACAAACAGAAAGGACATCCACACCAAAAACCCATCTGTACATCACCATCATCAAAGGCCAAAAGTAAATAAAATCACAAAGATGGGGAAAAAACAGAGCAGAAAAACTGGAAACTCTAAAAACCAGAGCGCCTCTCCTCCTCCAAAGGAATGCAGTTCCTCACCAGCAATGGAGCAAATGTGGATGGAGAATGACTTTGACGAGTTGAGAGAAGCAGGCTTCAGACGATCAAACTACTCCGAGCTACAGGAAGAAATTCAAACCAAAGGCAAAGAAGTTAAAAACTTTGAAAAAAATTTAGACGAATATATAACTAGAAAAACAAATACAGAGAGGTGCTTAAAGGAGCTGATGGAGCTGAAAGCCAAGGCTCAAGAACTACGTGAAGAATGCAGAAGCCTCAGGAGCCGATGCGATCAACTGGAAGAAAGGGTATCAGTGATGGAAGATGAAATGAATGAAATGAAATGAGAAGGGAAGTTTAGAGAAAAAAGAGTAAAAAGAAATTAACAAATACTCCAAGAAATATGGGACTATGTGAAAAGACAAAATCTACATCTGATTGGTGTACCTGAAAGTGACGGGGAGAATGGAACCAAGTTGGAAAACATTCTGCAGAATATTATCCAGGAGAACTTCCCCAATCTAGCAAGGCAGACCAACATTCAGATTTGGGAAATACAGAGAACACCACAAAGATAATCCTCGAGAAGAACAACTCCAAGACACATAATTGTCAGATTCACCAAAGTTGAAATGAAGGAAAAAATGTTAAGGGCAGCCACAGATAAAAGTCAGGTTACCCACAAAGGGAAGCCCATCAGACTAACAGCGGACCTTTTGGCAGAAACCCTACAAGCCAGAAGAGAGTGGGGGCCAATATTCAACATTCTTAAAGAAAAGAATTTTCAACCCAGATTTCATATCCAGCCAAACTAAGCTTCATAAGTGAAGGAGAAATAAAATACTCTATAGACAAGCAAATGCTGAGAGATTTTGTCACCACCAGGCCTGCCCTAAAAGAGCTCCTGAAGGAAGCACTAAACATGGAAAGGAAAAACCGGTACCAGCCACTGCAAAATCATGCCAAATTGTAAAGACCATCAAGGCTAGGAAGAAACTGCATCAACTAACAAGCAAAATAACCAGCTAACATCATAGTGACAGGATCAAATTCACATATAATAATATTAACTTTAAATGTAAATGGACTAAATGCTCCAATTAAAAGACACAGACTGGCAAATTGGATAAAGAGTCAAGATCCATCAGTGTGCTGTATTCAGGAAACCCATCTCACGTGCAGAGACACACATAGTCTCAAAATAAAAGGATAGAGGAAGATCTACCAAGCAAATGGAAAACAAAAAAAGGCAGGGGTTGCAATCCTAGTCTCTAATAAAACAGGCTTTAAACCAACAAAGATCAAAAGAGACAAAGAAGGCCATTACATAATGGTAAAGGGAACAATTCAAAAAGAAGAGCTAACTATCCTAAATATATACAGGAGCACCCAGATTCATAAAGCAAGTCCTGAGTGGCCTACAAAGAGACTTAGACTCCCACACAATAATAATAGGAGACTTTAACACCCCACTGTCAACATTAGACAGATCAACAACACAGAAAGTTAACAAAGATACCCAAAAATTGAACTCAGCTCTGCAACAAGCAGACCTAATAGACATCTACAGAACTCTCCACCCCAAATCAACAGAATATACATTTTTTTCAGCACCACACCACACCTGTTCCAAAATTGGCCACATAGTTGGAAGTAAAGCTCTCCTCAAGAACAGAAATTATAACAAACTATCTCTCAGACCACAGTGCAATCAAACTAGAACTCAGGATTAAGAAACTCACTCAAAACTGCTCAACTACATGGAAAGTGAACAACCTGCTCCTGAATGACTACTGGGTACATAACAAAATGAAGGCAGAAATAAAGATGTTCTTTGAAACCAATGAGAACAAAGACACAACATACCAGAATCTCTGGGACACATTCAAAACAGTGTGTAGAGGGAAATTTATAGCACTAAATGCACACATGAGAAGCAGGAAAGATCCAAAATTGACACCCTAACATCACAATTAAAAGAACTAGAAAAGCAAGAGCAAACACATTGAAAAGCCAGCAGAAGGCAAGAAATAACTAAAATCAGAGCAGAACTGAAGGAAATAGAGACACAAGAAACACTTCAAAAAATTAATGAATCCAGGAGCTGGTTTTTTGAAATGACCAACAACATTGATAGACCGCTAGCAAGACTAATAAAGAAGAAAAGAGAGAAGAATCAAATAGACACAATAAAAAATGATAAAGGGGTTATCACCACCGATCCCACAGAAATACAGACTACCATCAGAGAATACTATAAACACCTCTACACAAATAAACAAGAAAACCTAGAAGAAATGGATAAATTCCTGGACACATACATCCTCCCAAGACTAAACCAGGAAGAAGTTGAATCTCTGAATATACCAATAACAGGATCTGAAATTGTGGCAATAATCAATAGCTTACCAACAAAAAAGAGTCCAGGACCAGATGGATTCAGAGCCGAATTCTACCAGAGGTACAAGGAGGAGCTGGTACCATTTCTTCTGAAACTATTCCAATCAATAGAAAAAGAGGGAATCCTCCCTAACTCATTTTATGAGGCCAGCATCATCCTGATACCAAAGCCTGGCAGAGACACAACCAAAAAAGAGAATTTTAGACCAATATCCTTGATGAACATTGATGCAAAAATCCTCAATAAAATACTGGCAAACCGAATCCAGCAGCACATCAAAAAGCTTATCCACCATGATCAAGTGGGCTTCATCCCTGGGATGCAAGGCTGGTTCAATATACACAAATCAATAAATGTAATCCCGCATATAAACAGAACCAAAGACAAAAACCACATGATTACCTCAATAGATGCAGGAAAGGCCTTTGGCAAAGTTCAACAACACTTCATGCTAAAAACTCTCAATAAATTAGGTATTGATGGGTCATATCTCAAAATAATAAGAGCTATCTATGACAAACCCACAGCCAGTATCATACTGAATGGGCAAAAACTGGAAGCATTCCCTTTGAAAACTGGCACAAGATGGGGATGCCCTCTCTCACCACTCCTATTCAACATAGTGTTGGAAGTTCTGGCCAGGGCAATTAGGCAGGAGAAGGAAATCAAGGATATTCAATTAGGAAAAGAGGAAGTCAAATTGTCCTTGTTTGCAGATGACATGATTGTATATCTAGAAAACCCCATTGTCTCAACCCAAAATCTCCTTAAGCTGATAAGCAACTTCAGCAAAGTCTCAGGATACAAAATCAATGTACAAAAATCACAAGCATTCTTATACACCAGTAACAGACAAACAGAGAGCCAAATCATGAGTGAACTCCCATTCACAATTGCTTCAAAGAGAATAAAATACCTAGGAATCCATCTCACAAGGGACATGAAGGGCCTCTTCAAGGAGAACTACAAACCACTGCTCAATGAAATAAAAGAGGATAAAAACAAATGGAAGAACATTCCATGCTCATGGGTAGGAAGAATCAATATCGTGAAAATGGCCATACTGCCAAGGTAATTTATAGATTCAATGCCATCCCCATCAAGCTACCAATGACTTTCTTCACAGAATTGGAAAAAACTACTTTAAATTTCATATGGAACCAAAAAGAGCCCACATCGCCAAGTCAATCATAAGCCAAAAGAACAAAGCCAGAGGCATCACACTACCTGACTTCAAACTATACTACAAGGCTACAGTAACAAAAAACAGCATGGTACTGATACCAAAACAGAGATATAGATCAATGGAACAGAACAGAGCTCTCAGAAATAACGCCGCATATCTACAACTATCTGATCTTTGACAAACCTGAGAAAAATAAGCAATGGGGAAAGGATTCCCTATTTAATAAATGGTGCTGGGAAAACTGGCTAGCCATATGTAGAAAGCTGAAACTGGATCCCTTCCTTACACCTTATACAACAATTAATTCAAGATGGATTAAAGACTTAAAGGTTAGACCTAAAACCATAAAAACCCTAGAAGAAAACCTAGGCATTACCATTCAGGACATAGTCATGGGCAAGGACTTCATGTCTAAAACACCAAAAGCAATGGCAACAAAAGCCAAAATTGACAAATGGCATCTAATTAAACTAAAGAGCTTCTGCACAGCAAAAGAAACTACCATCAGAGTGAACAGGCAACCTACAAAATGGGAGAAAATTTTTGCAACCTACTCATCTGATAAAGGGCTAATATCCAGAATCTACAATGAACTCAAACAAATTTACAAGAAAAAGACAAACAACCCTATCAAAAAGTGGGCGAAGGCCATGAACAGACACTTCTCAAAAGAAGACATTTATGTAGCCAAAAAACACATGAAAAAATGCTCACCATCACTGTCCATCCGAGAAATGCAAATCAAAACCACAATGAGATACCATCTCACACCAGTTAGAATGGTGATCATTAAAAAGTCAGGAAACAACAGGTACTGGAGAGGATGTGGAGCAATAGGAACACTTTTACACTGTTGGTGGGACTGTAAACTAGTTCAACCATTGTGGAAATCAGTGTGGCGATTCCTCAGGGATCTAGAACTAGAAATACCATTTGACCCAGCCATCCCATTATTGGGTATATACGCAAAGGATTATAAATCATGCTGCTATAAAGACACATGCACACATATGTTTATTGCAGCACTATTCACAATAGCAAAGACTTGGAACCAACCCAAATGTCCAACAAGGATAGACTGGATTAAGAAAATGTGGCACATATACACCATGGAATACTATGCAGCCATAAAAAATGATGAGTTCATGTCCTTTGTAGGGACATGGATGAAATTGGAAATCATCATTCTCAGTAAACTATCGCAAGGACAAAAAACCAAACACTGCATGTTCTCACTCATAGGTGGGAATTGAACAATGAGAACACATGGACACAGGAAGGGGAACATCACACTCTGGGGACTGTTGTGGAGTGGGGGGAGTGGGGAGGGATAACATTAGGAGACACACCTAATGCTAAATGACAAGTTAATGGGTGCATCACACCAGCATGGCACATGTATACATATGTAACTAACCTGCACAGTGTGCACATGTACCCTAAAACTTAAAGTATAATAATGATAAAATTAAAAAACAAATCTGATGTAACCTGAAAAAAAAAAAAAAACAAAGCTGGACAGAGAATGACTTTGATGAGTTGAGAGAAGAAGCCTTCAGACAATTGCTAATAACAAACTTCTTGGAGCTAAAGTAGGATGTTTGAACCCATCACAAAGAAGCTAAAAACCTTGAAAAAAGATTAGATGAATGGCTAACTAGAATAAACAGTGTAGACAAGACCTTAAATGACCTGATGGAGCTAAAAACTATGGCATGAGAACTACTCAATTCATGCACAAGCTTCAGTAGCCGAGTTGATCTACTGGAAGAAACAATATCAGTGATTGAAGATCAAATGAATGAAATGAAGTGAGAAGAGAAGTTTAGAGAAAAAAGAGTAAAAAGAAATGAACAAATACTCCAAGAAATATGGGACTCTGTGAAAAGACCAAATCCACATATGATTGGTGTACCTAAAAGTGATGGGGAGAATGGAATGAAGTTGGAAAATGCTCTGAAGGATATTATCCAGGAGAACTTCCCCAAACTAGAGAGGCAGGCCGACATTCAAATTCAGGAAATACAGAGAACGTCACAAAGATAGTCCTCGAGAAGAACAACTCCAAGACACATTAATTGTCAGATTCACCAAAGTTGAAATGAAGGAAAAAATGTTAAGGGCAGCCAGAGATAAAGGTCGGGTTACCCACAAAGGGAAGCCCATCAGACTAACAGCGGATCTCTCGGCAGAAACTCTACAAGCCAGAAGAGAGTGAGGGCCAATATTCAACATTCTTAAAGAAAAGAATTTTCAACCCAGAATTTCATATCCAGCCAAACTAAGCTTCATAAGCAAAGGAGAAATAAAATCCTTTACAGACAAACAAATGCTGAGAGGTTTTGTCACCACCAGGCCTGCCCTAAAAGAGCTCCTGAAGGAAGCACTAATCATGGAAAGGAACAACCAGTACCAGCCACTGCAAAATCATGCCAAATTGTAAAGACCATCAAGGCTAGGAAGAAACTGCATCAACTAACGAGCAAAATAACCAGCTAACATCATAATGACAGGATCAAATTCACATATAACAATATTAACCTTAAATGTAAATGGGCTAAATGCTCCAATTAAAAGACACAGACTGGCAAATTGGATAAAGAGTCAAGACCCATCAGTGTGCTGTATTTAGGAGACCCATCTCACATGCAGAGACACACATAGGCTCAAAATAAAAGGATAGAGGAAGATCTACCAAGCAAATGGAAAACAAAAAAAGGCAGGGGTTGAAATCCTAGTCTCTAATAAAACAGGATTTAAACCAACAAAGATCAAAAGAGACAAAGAAAGCCATTACATATGGTAAAGGGATGAATGCAACAAGAAGAGCTAACTATCCTAAATATATACACACCCAATACAAGAGCACCCAGATTCAAAAAGCCAAGTCCTTAGAGACCTACAAAGAGACTTATACTACCACACAATAATAATGGGAGACTTTAAAACCCCACTGTCAACATGAGACAGATCAATGAGACAGAGAGTTAAAAAGGATGTCCAGGAATTGAACTCAGCTCTGCACCAAGTGAACGTAATAGACATCTACAGAACTCTCCACCCCAAATAAACAGAATATACATTCCTCTCAGCACTACATCACACTTATTCCAAAATTGATCACATAGTTGGAAGTAAAGCACTCCTCAGCAAATGTAAAAGAATAGAAATTATAACAAACTGTCTCTCAGACCACAGTGCAATGAAACTAGAACTCAGGATTAAGAAATTCACTCAAAACTGCACAACTACATGGAAACTGAACAACCTGCTCCTGAATGACTACTGGGTACATAACAAAATGAAGGCAGAAAGAAAGATGCTCTTTGAAACCAATAAGAACAAAGACACAACATACCAGAATCTCTGGGACACATTTAAAGCATTGTGGAGAGGGAAATTTATAGCACTAAATACCCACAAGAGAAAGCAGGAAAGATCCAAAATTGACACCCTAACATCACAATTAAAAGCACTAGAGAAGCAAGAGCAAACATACTCAAAAGCTAGCAGAAGGCAAGAAATAACTACGATCAGAGCAGAACTGAAGGAGATAGAGCCACAAAAAGCCCTTCAAAAAATCAATAAATCCAGGAGCTGTTTTTTGAAAAGATCAACAAAATTGGTAGACTGCTAGCAAGAATAATAAAAAAAGAGAGAAGAATCAAATAGATGCAATAAAAAATGATAAAGGGGATATCACCACTGATCCCACAGAAATACAAACCACCAACAGAAAATACTAGAAAGACCTCTATGCAAATAAACTAGAAAATCTAGAAGAAATGGATAAATTCCTGGACATATACACCTTCCAAAGACTAAATCAGGAAGAAGCTGAATCCCTGAATAGACCAATAACAGGTTCTGAAATTGAGGCAAAAATTAATAGCCTAACAACCAAAAAAAGGCCAGGACCAGACAGATTTGAAGCCAAATTCTACCAGCGGTACAAAGAGGAGCTGGTACCATTCCTTCTGAAACTATTGCAGTCAATAGAAACAGAGGGAATCCTCCCTAATTCACTTTATGAGGCCAACATCAACCTGATAGCAAAGCCTGGCAGAGACACAACAACAACAAAAAAGAGAATTTTAGACTAAAATCGATGAACATCGATGCAAAAATCCTCAATAAAATACTGGCAAACCGAATCCAGCAGCACATCAAAAAGCTTATCCAACACGATCAAGTTGGCTTCATCCCTGGGATGTGAGGCTGGTTCAACATACGCAAATCAATAAATGTAATCCAGCATATAAACAGAACCAAAGACAAAAACCACATGATTATCTCAATAGACGCAGAAAAGGCCTTTGACAAAATTCAACAGCCCTTCATGCAAAAAACTCTCAATAAATTAGGTATTGATGGGACGTATCTCAAAATAATAAGAGGTATCTATGACAAACCCACAGCTAATATCATACTGAATGGGCAAAAACTGGAAGCATTCCCTTTGAAAACTGGCACAAGACAGGGATGCCCTCTCTCACCACTCCTATTCAACATAGTGTTGGAAATTCTGGCCAGGGCAATCAGGCAAGAGAAAGAAATAAAAGTTATTCAATTAGGAAAAGAGAAAGTCAAATTGTCCCTGTTTGTAGATGACATGATTGTATATCTAGAAAACCCCATCGTCTCAGCCCAAAATATGCTTAACCTGATAAGCAACTTCAGCAAAGTCTCAGGACACAAAATTAATGTGCAAAAATCACAAGCAGTCCTATACACCAATAACAGACAAACAGAGAGCCAAATCATAAGTGAACTCCCATTCACAATTGTTTCAAAGAGAATAAAAGACCTAGGAATCCAACTTACAAGGGATGTGAAGGACCTCATCAAGGAACTACAAACCATTGCTAAATGAAATAAAAGAGGACACAAACAAATGGAAGAACATTCCATGCTCATGGATAGGAAGAATCAATATTGTGAAAATGGCCATACTGCCCAAGGTAATTTATAGATTCAATGCCATCCCCATCAAGCTACCAATGACTTTCTTCACAGAATTGGGAAAAACTAATTTAAAGTTCATACGGAACCAAAAAAGATCCCACATTGCCAAGACAATCCTAAGCCAAAAGAACAAAGCTGGAGGCATCACACTACCTGACTTCAAACTATACTACAAGGCTACAGTAACCAAAACAGCATAGTACTGGTACGAAAACAGATATATAGACCAATGGAACAGAATAGAGCCCCCAGAAATAATACCACCCATCTACAACCATTTGATCTTGGATAAACCTGAAAAAAACAAGCAATGGGGAAAGGATTCCCTATTTAATAAATGGTGCTGGGAAAACTGGCTAGCCATATGTAGAAAGCTGAAACTGGATCCCTTCCTTACATCTTATACAAAAATTAATTCAAGATGGATTAAAGACTTAAATGTTAGACCTAAAACCATAAAAACCCTAGAAGAAAACCTAGGCAATACCATTCAGGCTATAGGCAAGGGCAAGGACTTCATGACTAAAACACCAAAAGCAATGGCAACAAAAGCCAAAATTGACAAATGGGATCTCATTAAACTCAAGAGCTTCTGCACAGCAAAAGAAACTACCATCAGAGTGAACAGGCAACCTACAAAATGGGAGAAAGTTTTTGCAATCTACCCATCTGACAAAGGGCTAATATCCAGAATCTACAAAAACTTAAACAAATTTACAAGAAAAAAATCAAACAACCCCATCAAAAAGTGTTCAAAGGATACGAACAGACACTTCTCAAAAGAAGACATTTATGCAGCCAACAGACACATGAACAAATGCTCATTATCACTGGCCATCAGAGAAATGCAAATCAAAACCACAATGAGATACCATCTCACACCAGTTAGAATGGTGATCATTAAAAAGTCAGGAAACAACAGGTGCTGGGGAGGACATGGAGAAATAGGAATGCTTTTACACTGTTGGTGGGGCTGTAAACTAGTTCAACCATTGTGGAAGACAGTGTGGCAACTCCTCAAGGATCTAGAACTAGAAATACCATTTGACCCAGCCATCCCATTACTGGTCATATACCCAAAGTATTATATATCATGCTGCTATAAAGACACATGCACACGTATGTTTACTGCGGCACTATTCACAATAGCAAAGACTTGGAACCAACCCAAATGTCCATCTATGATAGACTGGATTAAGAAAATGTGGCACATATACACCATGGAATACTATGCAGCCATAAAAAAGGATGAGTTCATGTCCTTTGTAGGGACATTGATGAAGCTGGAAACCATCATTCTGAGCAAACTATCACGAGGACAGAAAACCAAACACTGCATGTTCTCACTCATAGGTGGAAATTGAACAATGAGAACACTTGGACACAGGGTGGGGAACATCATACACCAGGGCCTGTCGTGGAGTTGGGGTAGGAAGGAAGTATAGCATTAGGAGATATACTTAATGTAAATGATGAGTTAATGGGTGCAGAACGCCAACATGGTGCATGTATACATATGTAAGAAACCTGCACGTTGTGCACATGTACCCGAGAACTTAAAGTATCATAAAAAAAAAGAGAGGAAAAAAAGAAAACATAGTTACTAGGGAACTATAAGTAACTTTTCTAAAGTCACAGCTGAAAAGCTATGAAGATGGGTTACAACCTGAGGTCTGTAGCTCTCCAAAGTCTGTTTACAATTACAAAGATTTGGATCATGATTTTTCAGGAGGATCTGGAAGCACTTGAGAATGGTTGAGATGGAGAAGATTTGGCTAAAAACAGACATGGTATCTGTCTTCATTGTAAAAAACAAAACATTTTTTGTTCTATTTAGCTATGGACTTAGCTCCTAGGAGGAGTTTCTTGGAAGCAGATTTTGCTTAATAGTAGGAATTTGTTAATAGCCAGAGCTGGGGCACAGAGAAATGCAGAGACTTTGGCAAGCTCTGACCTTCCCGAAACATTCAAGAAGGGCCCAGAGTTCTTCTGACAACGATGTGGTAAAGGGACCCCCAATGTCAGGTGATGCACAAGCCCTTACTTTTAAGATCTCCTCAATGCTAAGATTATGCAATCCTAAATTAATATTTGCACTGAGTCTTATTTGTTCCTTATTGGGCCAGCCCTCATGTAGAGCCATGTCTTTTCTTTCTTTTTTTTTTTTCAACCTTTATTTTAAGTTCAGGGCTACATGTGCAGGATGTGCAGATTTGTAACATAGGTAAACGTGTGCCATGGTGATCTGCCGCACAGATCATCCCATCACCTAGGTATTAAGCCCAGCATCCATTCCTTTTATTCATGATGCTTTCCCTCCCTTTACCCCTCCAACAGCCCCAGTGAGTGTTGTTCTCTCCATGCGTCCATGTGTTCTCATCATTCAGCTCCCACTTATAAGTGAGAAGATGCAGTGTTTAGTTTTCTGTTTCTGCATTAGTTTGCTGAGGATAATGGCATCCAACCCCATCCATGTCCCTGCAAAGGACATGATCTCATTCCTTTTTAGGGCTGCATAGTATTCCATGGTGTATATGTACCACATTTTCTTTATCCAGTCTATCATTGATGGGCATTTAGGTTGATTCCATGTCTTTGCTATTGTGAATAAGTGCTGCAATGAACATACATGTTCATGTGTCTTTATAATATAATGATTTATATTCCTTTGGGTGTATACTCAGTAATGGTATTGCTGGGTCAAATGGTATTTCTGCTTCTAGGTCATTAAGGAATTACCACACTGTCTTTCCCAATGGTTGAACTAACTTACACTTCCACCAATGGTATAAAAGTGTTCCCTTTTCTCTGCAACCTCGCCAGCATCTGTTTTTTGTTTTTGTTTTTGTTTTTGTTTTTACTTTTAAATAATAGCCATTCTGACTGGTGTAAGATTGTATCTCATTGTGGTTTTGATTTGCATTTCTTTATGATCAGTGATGTTGAACTTTTATTCATATGTTTGTTGACCACATGTATGTCTTCTTTTTCTTTTTCTTTTTTTATTATACTTTAAGTTCTGGGATACATGTGCAGAACATGCAAGTTTGTTACGTATGTATACATGTGCCATGGTGGTTTGCTGCACCCATCAACCCTTCATCTACATTAGGTACTTCTCCTAATGAAATCCTTCCCCCAGCACCCCCACCCTCTGTGACGTTCCTCTCCCTGTGCCCATATGCTCTCATTGTTCAACTTCCACTTATGAGTGAGAACATGTGGTGTTTGGTTTTCTGTTCCTGTGTTTGCTGATAATGATGGTTTCCAGCTTCATCCATGTCCCAGCAAAGGACATGAACTCATTTTTTTATGGCTGCATAGTATTCTAGGGTGTATATGTGCCACATTTTCTTAACCCAGTCTATCATTGATGGGCATTTCGGTTGGTTCAAAGTCTTTGCTATAGTGAACAGTGCTGCAATAAACATATGTGTGCATGTCTTTATAGTGGAATTATTTATAATCCTTTACGTGTATACCCAGTAATGAGATTGCTGGATCAAATGGTATTTCTGGTTCTAGATCTCTGAGGAATCACCACACTGTCTTCCACAACGGTTGAACTAATTTACACTCCCACCAACAGTGTAAAAGGGTTCCTATTTCCCCACATCATCTCCAGCATTTGTTGCTTCCTGACCTTTTAATGATCGCCATTCTAACTAGCGTGAGATGGTATCTCATTGTGGTTTTGATTTGCATTTCTCTAATGACCAGTGATGATGAGCTTTTTTTCATATGTTTGTTGGTGGCATAAATGTCTTCTTTTGAGAAGTGTCTGCTCATATCCTTTGCCCACTTTTTGATGGGGTTGTTTGTTTTTTTCTTCTAAGTTTGTTTAAGTTCCTTATAGATTCTGGATATTAGCCCTTTGTCAGATGGGTAGATTGCAAAAATATTTTCCCATTCTGCAGGTTGCCTGTTGACTCTGATGATAGTTTCTTTTGCTGTGCAGAAGCTCCTTAGTTTAATTAGTCGGAATTAGTCAATTTTGGCTTTTGTTGCTATTGCTTTTGGTGTTTTAGTCATGAAGTCTTTGCCCACAGCTATGTCCTGAATGGTATTGCCTAGGTTTTCTTCTAGGGCTTTTATGGTTTTAGGTCTTACGTTGAAGTCTTTAATCCATCTTGAGTTAATGTTTGTACAAGGTGTAAGGAAGGGGTCCAGTTTCAGTTTTTTGCATATGGCTAGCCAGTTTTCTCAACATCATTTATTAAATAGGGAATCCTTTCCCCATTGCTTGTTTTTGTCAGGTTTGTCAAATATCAGATGGTTGTAGATGTGTGGTGTTATTTCTGAGGCCTCTGTTCTGTTCCATTGGTCTATATATCTGTTTTGGTACCAGGACCATGCTGTTTTGGTTACTGTAGCCTTGTAGTACAGTTCAAATTCAGGTAGTGTGATGTCTCCAGCTGTGTTCTTTTTTCTGAGGATTGTCTTGGCTATATGAGCTGTTATTTTTTTATTTTTTATTTTTTTGACAGAGTCTCACTTTGTCACCCAGGCTGGAGTGCAGTGGCATGATCTCAGCTCACTGCAACCTTTGCCTCCTGGGTTCAAGCAATTCTTCTGCCTCAGTCTCCTGAGTAGATGGGATTACAGAGGTGTGCCACTATGCCACATATGGGCTCTTTTTTGGTTCTATATGAATTTTAAAGTATTTTTTTCGAATTCTGTGAAGAAAGTCAATGTTAGCTTGATGGGGATAGCATTGAATCTACAAATTACTTTGGTTAGTATGGCCTTTTTCATGATATTGATTCTTCCTATCCATGAGCATGAGATGTTTTTCCATTTGTTTGTATCCTCTCTTATTTCCTTGAGCAGTGGTTTGTAGTTCTCCTTGAAGCAGTCCTTCACATCCTTTGTAAGTTGTATTCCAAGGTATTTTATTCTCTTTTTAGCAATTGTGAAGAGGAGTTCATTCATGATTTGGCTCTCTGTCTATTATTTGTGTATAGGAATACTTTTGGCTTTTGCACATTGATTTTGTATTCTGAGACTTAGCTGAAGTTGCTTATCAGCTTAAGGAGATTTGGGGCTGAGATGATGTGGTTTTCTAAATATACAATCATGTCATCTGCAAACAGAGACAATTTGATATCTTTGTTGGTTTAAGTCTGTTTTATCAGAGACTAGGATTGAAACTCCTGCTCTTTTTTTCTTTTCTTTTTTTTTTTTTTTTTTGCTTGCCTTTTGCTTGGTAAATCTTCCTCTATCCCTTTTTTTTGAGCCTATGTGTGTCTCTGCATGTGAGATGGGGCTCCTCAATACAGCACACTGATGGATCTTGACTCTTTATCTAGTTTGCCTGTCTGTGTCATTTAATTTGGGCATTTAGCTCATTTACATTTAAGATTGATGTTGTCATGTGTGAATTTGATCCTGTCATTATGATACTAGCTGGTCATTTTGCCAATTAGTTGATGCAGTTTCTTTATAGTGTCGATGGTCTTTACAATTTGGTATGTTTTTGCAGTGGCTGGTACCAGTTTTTCCTTTCCATATTTAGTGCTTCCTTCAGGAGCTCTTGTAAGGCAGGACTGGTGGTAACAAAATCTCCCAACATTTACTTGTCTGTAAAAGATTTTATTTCTCCTTCGCTTATGAAGATTAGTTTGGCTGGATACGAAATTCTGGGTTGAAAATTCTTTTCTTTAAGAATATTGAATATTGGCCCCAACTCTCCTCTGGCTTGTAGGGTTTTTGCAGATAGATCCACTGTTAGTCTTATGGTTTGTCTTCCCTTTGTGGGTAACCCAATCTTTATCTCTTGTTGCCCTTAACATTTTTTCCTTCATTTCAACCTTGGTGAATGTGAAAATTATGTGTTTGGGGTTGCTCTTCTCAATTAGCATTTATGGAGTTCTCTGTATTTCCTGAATTTGAATGTTGGCCAGTCTTGCTACATTGGGGAAGTTCTACTGGATAATACCCTGAAGAGTGTTTTCCATCTTGATTCCATTCTCACTTTCATGTACACCAATCAAATATAAGTTTGGTCTTTTCACGTAGGCCCATATTTCTTAGAGGCTTTGTTCATTCCTTTTCATTCTTTTTTCTCTAATCTTGTCTTCACACTTTATTTCATTAAGTTGACCCTCAATCTCTGATATCCTTTCTTCTGCTTCATCGATTCGGCTATTGATACTTGTGTATGCTTCACAAAGTTCTCATGCTGTGTTTTTGAGATCCATTATGTCATTTATGTTCTTCTCTAAATTGGTTCTTTTAGTTAGCAATTCATCTAACCTTTTTTCAAGAATCTTAGCCTCCTTGCATTGGGTTGGAACATCCTCCTTCAGCTTGGAGGAGTTTGTTTTTACCCACCTTCTGAAGCTTCTGTCAATTCATCAAACTCATTCTCCATCCAGTTTTGTTTCCTTGCTGGTGAGGAGTTGTGATCCTTTGGAGGAGAAGAGCATTCTGGTTTTCTGAATTTTCAGACTTTTAAGCTGGTTTTTCCTCATCTCTGTGGATTTATCTACCTTTGGTCTTTGCTGTTGGTGACCTTTGGATGGGGTCTCTCTGTAGACTTCCTTTTTGTTGATGTTGATGCTATTGCTTTCTGTTTGTTAGTTTTCCTACTTACAGCCACAGCCCTCTTTTGCAGGTTTCCTGGAGGTCCACTCTAGACCCTGTTTGCCTGGGTATCACCAGCAGAGGCTGGAGAACAGCTAAGATTGCTGCCTGTTCCTTTCTCTGGAAGCTTCATCCCAGAAGGGCACCTGGCAGATGTCAGCCGGAACTCTCCTGTTTGAGGTGTCTGTTGACCCCTGCAATTACTGAAGCCTCAGTAATGGCAGACGCCCCTCCCTCCACCAAGCTCAAGCATACCAGGTCGACTTCAGACTGCTGTACTGGCAGCGAGAATTTTAAGCCAGTGGATCTTAGCTTGCTGGGCTCCACAGGGGTGGGATCTACTGAGCTAGACCACTTGGCTTCCTGGCTTCAGCCCTCTTCCCAGGGGAGTGAATGGTTCTGTCTCACTGGCTTTCCAGGTGCCACTGGGGTATGAAAAAAAACTCCGGCAGCTAGCTTGGTGTCTGCCCAAATGGCCGCCTAGTTTTGTGCTTGAAACCCAGTGCCCTTGTGGCATAGGCACCTGAGGGAATCTCTTGGTCTTCATTTTGTGAAGTCGGTTGGAAAAGTGTAGTGTCTGTGCCAGAGAGCACCATTCCTCATGGCACAGTCCCTCACGGCTTCCCTTGGCTAGGGGAAGGAGTCCTCTGTCTTCTGCATTGATCTCGCTGGGAGCCGCAGACTGGCCATCTTGTCAGCCACTCATGTCTTCTTTTGAGAAGTGCCTGTTTATGTTCTTTACCCACTTTGTAATGGGATTGTTTGTGGATTCCAACAGCATATCAAAAAGCTTATTCATCAGGTTCAAGTAGGCTTCATCCTGGGAATGCAGGGTTGATTCCACACATGCAAATCAACACATGTGATTCATCACATAAACAGAACTAAAGACAAAAGCCACATGATTATCTCAATAGATGCAGAAAAGGCTTTTGATAAAATTCAACATCCCTTCATGTTAAAAACTCTCAATAAACTAGGTATTGAAGGAACATACCTCAAAATAATAAAAGCCATATATGGCAAGCCCACAGTCAATTCATATGGAATGGGCAAAAAAGCTGCAAGCATTCCCTTTGAAAACTGGCACAAGACAATGATGCCCTCTCTCATCACTCCTATTCAATATAGTATTGGATGTTCTGGCCAGGGCAATCAGGCAAGAGAAAGAAATAAAGCATATTCAAATAGGGACAGAGGAAGCAAATTTATCTTTGTTTGCGGATGACATGATCCTATATCTAGAAAACCTCATCATCTCAGCACAAAAGCTTCTTATGCGGATAAGCAACTTCAGCAAAATCTCAGGATATAAAATCAGTGTGCAAAAATCACTAGCATTCCTGTACACCAACAACAGGCAAGCAGAGAGCCAAATCATGAATGAACTCCCATTCCAAATTGCTAGAAAAAGAATAAAATACTTAGGAATACAACTAACAAGGGAAGTGAAGGACCTCTTCAAGAACTGGAAACCATTGCTCAAAGAAATCAGAGAGGAAACAAACAAATGGAGAAACATTCTATGCTAATGGATAGGAAGAATCAATATTATGAAAATGGCCATATGCCCAAAGTAATTTGTAGATTAAATGCAATTCCCATTAAACTACCATTGTCATTCTTCACAGATTTTGTTTTGTTTTGTTTTGTTTTTTGAGACAGGATCTCACTCTGTTGCCCAGGATGGAGTGCAGTGGTGCCATCATGGCTCACTGCAGCCTCAACCTCCCAGGTTCAAGTGATCCTCCCGCCTCAGCCTCTCAAGTAACTGGGACTACAGGTGCCTGTCACCATGCCCGGTTAATTTTTGTATTTTTTTTGTAGAGACGGGGTTTTGCCATGTTGGCCAGGCTGGTCTTGAACTCCTGGTCTCAAGCAATTCACCCACCTGAGCAGGGGATCCATGCTCCAAAAGTGCTGGCATTACAGGCATGAGCCACCGTATCCAGCTTAAATGAGGACTTTTCTAATCTCAGGTGATAGAAAGCCTAACTCAAACTGGCTTAAATAAAAAAATAAGAAAAACGGAAATAGATAGATATGCAGGAAAATATTGGCTCAAGCAACTGATGAGTCCAGAGACGGTCATGGCTAGAAATACCACAGCGAGAAGCCACCAGATCCAGAGGTACAAATCAGGATCTGATGTCCTTCTTTTCATCTCTCAGCTCTGCTCCATCTTTACTGGTTAGCTCTCCAACAGGCTCTCCTCTTATAAGAGCTTGTAGCATCACAAAGCTGCCAGAATTCTAGGGGTGACATCCTTCCAAGTTCAAAACCAGCAGGAAGAACAGTAGCAATGACAAAAAGCTAAACTGAGTGTGCTGATCCCAACATTCCCATCAAGTCCTATGATTCACTTTCATAAAGCTGGCTCAGGTATGTGTGAGCCTGGTACCTATTACTATGTCCAGAGAAATGGAGTGGTCTGATTGGCTTGGCTTAGGCCAATTTTAAATTCCCAGGAGCCCACCCAGAACATGTTGACAGAAGTAGGGGGAAAATGGATCTTTTTACTCATTCAGAGAGCATTGCTAAGGACCCACTATGTGAATAGAACATTATGTTGAGCACCACGGAGCATACAAAGATGACTGAAAAATCAAAACTGTTGGGTTTGACAAATAAAGAAAAAGGAGATTCATTTGCCATGAATGAAATTTTAGAAGTGGCTTAGAATCATCATTCTGGCTTTGTATTAAAAAAAAAACTTACTTTTCTTATACTATAAAATCAAGAGAACTACTCACTGATTCTCAACTGGGACAATTTTACCCAGTCCTCACCTCCCACCCTGCCCCCACCTTTGGGGGACATTTGACAATGTCTGAAGACATCTCCGGTTGTCACAACTATTGGTACCTTGTAGGTAGAGGCCAGAGTGCTGCTAAATATCCTACATTTAATTCACAGAACCAGACCTTACAACAAAGAATTACCCAGCCCAAAAGTTCAGCAATGCCGAGGTTCAGAAACCCTGCTCTAACTCAACGCACATGTAAACATGCTTTTGTAATGTCTGGAGCCTTCCAGTTATAGGTGAGACCTTTGTACTGTAATAGCCAATAGCACTACAGTACAGCTTTAAAACAGACATTGTATGCCACAGTCTTGGTAGGAAAGAAGAGTAGAGTACCAGGCCTGGGTTCTGGCTCATCCAAAGGCACCACTAGTAATTGCTCACAGGTGCTTAATCACATACATTTTTTTCATTGTTATTCAACTATCTCCAGCTGGAACTCATGCCACATTACCTTTCAGCTTCCATCCTGATCATGAAACAATCAATAACCCAGAATCGCTAGAAATTCATACCTGCTGGAAACTATCTGGATAGCTAATAAATTGCACAGGGTTTCTGTCAAACACATATCTCTAATTGGTCAAGAGACCTAACTTTATTTCAAAACTATTTGCTTGCATCTTAGATTGGTGTTCCAGATGTCAAGGACAGCATCCTGTTGATGATCTGGGAACCGACTTCACGCTCTCCGCATTGGGCTAGTTGGCCAGTGGTCATGTTAGGATTATAATTGAATTTGTGCTGTACAATCAGACATCACGGTCCAAAAACTTCATCAGTCTACAGTGAAGCTCTGCCTGTATTGGGTTAGCAAGTTTGAAGCAGCCCCACAGACTGGAGGATAGAACATGAAAGAATATGATTGGAACTGTATTATTTCAAGCCAACACTGCCTCATTTTGAATTTTTTTTAAAAATCACTTTGAGGTCATGTCCGTTCAAAAACTCCAACACAATCATTTTATTTAGCCAGTTTTGTCGACAAGGAAGCACATAAACCAATCATTTGACCAAATCAGCATTGATTTTCCTTCAACCAGTAGTTCTCAGCCTTGACTTCACATTGGAACCACTTATGGAGCTTTTATAAATCCTGGTGCCCAGGCCACCTGCTAGACCAATCAAATAAGAATTTCTGCAAGTGGATCGGGAATCAGTATGTTTAAAGCTCTCCTCGTGATTCAAAAGTGCCCCTCCCCACATTTTCATACTTCACACTTTATGTTCCAGGTATAATAAATGACTTAAGGGGGTTTAAACTATAAGCATGGCCTGAGCCACACCACCAGAGAAGGAGGAAGGAAGGGAGGAAGGGAGGATAAAGGGAAGAAGGAAGGGAGGGAAGAAAAGAGCAAGGGAAGGAAGAAAGAAGAAAGGAAGCCAGGAAGCAAGAAGAACAGAAAGGAAATTTGTCTCAGACCATTGCTGTAGGCTTATTATACTTGAAGTTGGGGTTTCATTTACATATAACTTCCTCTCCACTAACAATAAAGAAGTAGATCTTCAGTTCTCTTGTGCAGCAATAACTCTGGAATGTAAAAGTGGTTTCCTACAGTTTATGCAATTGGAAAAGAAAATCATAAATACTTCAGACCAGAGAATGTCGCCAATGTTGGAATATACAATTTTCTGTATTATTACCTGTTTGCCCGTGCTAATAAAAATATTCAGTGACAGCCAAATAGTGTGGTGGTAGAGGCCAGAGGAGAGACTTCTCAACTTCATGTTAGCCCATTTAGCAAAGCTCTAATAACTTCCAGACCTTTAAGTCAGGCTTAAAAATAGACCATAGCTCTGTTATGAGTCCTAGGCCTCTCTAGGGTCATTGGAGTCCATTGACAGCACCACCCCCTAAGCTCAGATATTCCTAAAGAAATGGAACATAAAGAGATAGAGTACACTTCCTTCCTCTCCAGTGCTAGAGAGTTCTCCTTCAGCAATTAGCCTCTTTGCAGGAACTAAAATTACACTTAAAAACGTCATAAATTCTCCCTGATTTATGTTTTTGCAAGCTTAAGTTCCTAGTACAAACTGTTTCCTGAAATGAATGACCAGCTGGAGAGAATATATTTTGGATTCTGCAGTCATGAAGGCCACATATCCATCTCAGCTTAGCTCCCCTTCTTCCTTTTTCCTATACGCTTCTTGAAGCCTCTGATGTCTCATCACTAAATTACTCACTGTCATTCCCAGTGCAGACAGGAATGTTTGGGATCACTTCAAGCAGGGAAGGGAGGTGGATGTCAGGGCTGATGTGGAGAGGTGTGGGGCAGGAGTTCTACTTGGCTGAGGCCTCCCACCCACAGTGAGTTTCATGTTTATACTCTCAACTTTCTCTCCAAATCATCAACTCCAAAGAGTCACAGAAATGAACGGGCAGAATTCAAAGATGATGTTGCATTACCTCAACTTACTACATACCCCATTAGCAATCTACAGTGCCTGTAGTGTACTATGAATTAATACTTTTATAAGTCCTGAATTGCATCATTACATGGCATTGCTTTTTTATGGGTTAAATGTGTTAATCTATTAAATGTAAACATTTAAAATATACAGTTTCTTAAAACACATCTGGATATGCCTGTAGTGTTAATAAACTGAAAACTCTGTAGTGGTCAAGGTCTCACTTAAATTCCGAGAGGCCAAGGTAACACAACATATAAGGAGATGGTCATTGCAGCCCTCCTAGAGGGAGAGAGGTACTCCACGTGGCCTCCTTTCTGCTTGGCTGGGGGTGAGGAGTGGTAGCTCTTTGATCTCCTACTTGCTGACAGAGCCACATTTGGCTCTCCCTGAAGCTGGCATAAAGGAGAGGCTAAATCCCTTTTGAGTGGTTCCTGCCCAACAGAATGCAAACAGATGGGCCTGGTGGGGAGAAGAGCCCCTCAGGAGAGAGGACTGCTGAATAACTCTGCCTGTGGGCTGCTGCCTCACACCTCCCCTGGTGAGTTACAGAGGCTGAGTTCAAAGGAAACACATGAACAGCTCATCCACTCTTTAGGATTCAAGTGCCGTTATCTTGAGAAGCTGAATTATACCTAGACCTTGAATTGAAGACCTTTAAGCACGTATCTGTGAGTTGTTTCTCAGATGATAATTGAAGGTGGACAATTCTTTTCTGTGTCCTAGCAGCCTGGGTAGAGTACTGGTGATAGGAAGAGGAGACTGAGGCAGTTAGGCTAAATAATGAAAAAGAGCCAGTTCTACATTTGTTGTGATAATGGAGTTAGAGATGGCATGTTCCTTTCCTATTGCTGTTGCAACAAATGACCCCAAATTTAGTGACCTAAAACAGCACAAATTTATTATCTTAGAGTTCTGCAGGGCAGAAGTCCAAATGGGTCTTACTGCACTAAAATCAAGGTGTCGGCAAGGCTGGATTCCTTTGGAAGCTATAGGGGAGATCCTGTCTTTCTTGCATTCTTCACATTCCTTGGCTAGTGGCTGCTTTCCTCCATCTTCACAGCCAGCAAGGATGGGCCAGGTCTAACACTACATCACTGTGGTTCTATCTTCTGATTCCCTCTTCCACATTTAAGGGCCCTTGTAATTATATTGGGCCTACCCAATAACTCAGAATAATCTCCCTTATTTATAAGTCAGCTGATTAGAAGCCTTAATTCTGTTTCCAACCTTAATTCTCTCTTTACCATGCAATCTAATGTATTCACATGCCCTGGGAATTAGGATGTAGATGTCTTTGGGGGGTCAGAATTCTGCCTATAACAGATGACATGTACTAATTACAACTGGAGATCAAGCTGTCCTTTATTAACAGACATTTATTGAACACTAATTTGCCCCAGGGATATAAAGAAGAATTAAGAGTAAAAAGAAAAAAGCCATACAGGGCTCCAAAAGTGCTGGGATTATAGGCATGAGCCACAGTGTCCAGCTATTCTGAGAATTTTAGATGAAATAATGTGTGTAGAGTAGGAAGCAAAATCAGACCTCTAGGAAACTTTAGTTTCCTTTCTCCTCCACCAGTCTTCACAGTGGAGAAAGAATGGAGCTGTCATCCGCTGTGTTGAACTTTGACCTTTGCCCTCAATAATCGTAGTTAACAAGACAGTTGTCATCAAGAACTTAATCACAGAACCACATTGTGACATGAACATGGATTCAGACCTCCCATAAACCTCTAAAACAATCTTATCTGGATCATTTGAGGTCAGGAATTCAAGACCAGCTTGGCCAACATGGTGAAACCCCATCTCAACTAAAAATACAAAAATTAGCCAGGTGTGGTGGTGTGTCCCTGAAGTCCCAGCTACTCAGGAGGCTGAGGCAGGAGAACCTCCCGGGAGGCAGAGGTTGCAGTGAGCCGAGATCGGGCCGCTGCACTCCAGCCTGGGCAAGAGAGCGAGACTCCATCTCAAAAAAAAAAAGAAAAGAAAAGCCATACAGGGTCCACCAACTCCATTCTCCAGGAACTTCTGGTGACAGTGTTGGGGAGCTTCAAAGTATTTGGCTACAAACCTTGGGTGGTTTGTAAGAACTAAGCAAAGAGCTTGGCAAAATGAACACTTAAATTATTTTAATCCTTATTTTTCTTCTTTAAAGGGTAAAGATTTTCTTCTCATGTCAAATTTCCTCCTTCACTCATCTGCTTGAAACAAAATCAGCTCGTCAGTGTCTTTTGGATTTTGGGGAAGGTTCACTTCATTTTTCCTAGACAGAGCCCATCATTCTGCCAACCCCAGCGTGTCCTCAAGGTGTCATTTACTACTGATCACAGTCCTCCCCCCACACTTTCAGATGTGCCTGGTAGATTTCTGCTTTAAGATGCTAAGATTGGCTGGGTGAGATGGCTCATTCCTGTAATTCCAACACTTTGGGAGGCCAAAGAGGGAGGTTCCCTTGAGCCCAGGAGTTTAAGACCAGCCTGGGCATCATAGAGACATCCTGGTCTCTACAAAAATAAAAATTAAAAAATGAGTCGGGCATGGTGGTGCATGCCTGTAGTCCTGTTTACTCAGGAGGCCAAAGCAGGAGGATCACTTGAGCTCAGGAATTTGAGAAATTTCTGAGTTGTTGGCTTATTGAAACTGGCTTATTGAATATTCTTAATATCATTTCCTTGGATACAAAATATGTTCCCAGGAGAATTGGTCCAATAAAATAAAATGAGAGGCCAATGTTATGATTCATGAGATAAACACTTGGCAAACAGGGCCATCACCAGCATCAGAAAGCCTGGCGTCTCTTGTGCAAGTTCCGGAGAAAATTGGAGCTTAAGAAAAGCTAAGTCCAAGCCTGCTTTTCCTAAACATTGTAGATTTGCATATGCTTGTGTGTACACACCACACACACACACCACACACACACAAACACACACAGCACACACACCACACCACACACATTCACACCATACACACACCACACACACACCACACACCACACACACAAACCCCACATACTCCACACACCACACACACACACCACACACACACACCACACACACCACACACACACCACACACACCACATGCACCCCAAACACCCCCCCACACCCCTCACACACCCACACACACACCATACACCACACACACACCACATACACCACACACACCCCACACACCACACGCACACCCCACACGCCCCACACACCACACCCCACATGCACCCCACACACCACACACACACCACACACTCCACACACCCCTCACACACACCACACACACACATCCACACACCACACACACCAACACACCACACCACACACCACATGCCACACACACCACACACACCCCACACACCACACACACACACCCCACATACTACACACACCCCACACAGCACACACACACCCCCCACACACCACACACACCCCACACACTCCCCACACACCACACACACCACACACCAAACACATACACTACACACCACATACACCCCCCACACACCCACACCACACACACCCCACACACAACACACACACCACAGACACACACCACACATACCACACACACACATCCCACACACCACACATACACCCCACACAGCATACACACACCACACACACACACCACACCACACACAACACACCACGCACACCACACACACCACACACCCCCACACACACCACACACCCCCACACACACACCACACACCCCCACACATACACCACACACACCACACACACACCACCACACACCACACACCACACCCCACACACACACCACACACATAGAACTGCACCACACACACCACACCACACACACAACACACACCACACCACACACAACCACACCACACACAACACACCACACACATGCAACCACACCCCACAACACACACACACGCCACACACATACAACCACACCACACACAACACACACACAGACACACCACACACACAACACACACACATAACCACATCACACACACAACCACACCCCACACCCTACACACACACCACACACACACCACACACACACCACATGCCCCCCCCACACACACACACACTCCACACACTGTTTTAAACAGTACCTGGGATTTGTATTTATCACGTAATACTGGCTAATTTGTATTTATCACGTATGGTAAGACAGACATGGAAATGACTGTCAAGAAGAAAGATCTTTTTTCAAAAAAAAAAAAAAAAAAAAGGTGGAGTCTCCCTCTGTCACCCCGGCTGGATGAAGTACTGCAATCACGGCTCACTTCAGCCTCGATCTCCTGGACTCAAGCAATCCCCACCCCGCCTCAGCCTCCTGAGTAGCTGGGACTACAGGCATAAGCCACCTCACCCAGATAATTTTTTTTAATTTTTTGTAGGGACAATGTCTGGCCATGTTGCCCAGGCTGGTCTCAAACTCCTGCACTCAAGTGATACTCCTGCTTTGGCCTCCCAAAACGCTGGGATTATAGGCATGAGCCACCATGCCCAGCCTGGAAGAAGTTTGTATAGGCACAGATCCCTAGATGCAGGAGGCACAGCACGCCATGCAGGGCCACGTGGGGAAGCACCCAGATCAACCAGGAAGCACAGGGAATGAGGGGGAAACATGAGCAGGAGGTTTCTTGTGTGTTTTTTTTTTTTTTTGCAGGAAGGAAAGGGCAAGGTAAACTGGTTTAGGTTTAGCCAGTCTAAATAATTTTAGGAAGCTATGGGACACAAGGGCTTTCCCCAGTTGTCTGGTACCAGGGCCTGGCATGATGAAGGCAGGTAGACAGTAGCTTGGTGTGGGGAAGTCCAGTAGAGGGTGTGGAGTCTGGATTGGTTGATTTGCATTTCAAAGGCATGCTCCTTGACCAGTTGTTTGCTATCTCTAGGAATTAGCTAACCCTGGGAAGGCAGTTTCTCCAGGGTCAGCAAGGCTCAGATGTCAAATCATCAGAATACAGAAAATAAAAAAACATGATGAATATGCACACACACACACACACACACACACACACACACAGAGCAATGTCATCAGAGCTGGAACATTTTGCAGCATAATAGCACACACCAGGCAGCTGTTTAGTTTCTGGGCTGTTTTGTGTTTCTTCTATAGACTGCTTTTTCCCCTGACAGTGACAGTCTCAGTAGTGAATGTTGCTGCCTTGTCTCTGCATATACATATTGTTCCTATCACTGGCTAGTGATGGAAGGGGAGGGGAGGCAGGGGCTGAGGTTTGCAGGGTCTTCCAGGAGCTGCCTCAGCACTGAGAGAACAGTGAGATCTCAACTTGGTGTTAAGTCTGATAGGAAAGAAAAAAGGCCCCAAGACTGATGAGAATGCTGATGATAGCAATTCCTTAAATCATCAGTAAAAAAAGTTTGAGAGCTTAGTAGACACATATTTTCTCAATATCCTCAAGAGGCAAATAAGGTGTATAGGGCAACCTTTGTCTTTGTTTGCCCAGCACTCACCTTCTTGCCACTTTCTGGTAACACTTGATCGACACCTCCCGAGCCGCATCATCCCCACCACCAACGTGGGCTTGGGACCCAGGCTAGGCCAATCTTAGTGTTCCAAACTCCTGGCCACCTGGACCTTCACCCAAGCTGGAACAGCCCCAGTCCTCTCCTGGGATTTCTCTTCTGGTAACTTCTGGATTCACAGAACTAAAATTAAAAATAATAACAACATATTTGCTGCTTGATTATTAGGTGCTGGGCACACCTAAAGCATTTTACATGGGTTATTTCCTTAACTTGATCTTCACAACCAATCTAGAAGACTATTATTATCCCTATTATGAAAAAAGAAGAGCCAGGTGCAGTAGCACTCACCTGTCGTCCCAGCTACTCCAGAAGCCAAGGCAGGAGGATCACTTGAGCCCAGGAGTTCGAGACCAGGCTAGGCAACATGGAGATACTGTGCCTCAAAAAAATTAAAAAGAGCACAGAGGCAAAAGGCAGTTAAGGAATTTGCTCATGGTCAAGCTAGTGAGTGGTGGAGTCAGGCAGTCTCCTGAATCTCTCAGCTCTTAACCATTATGAATATTTTCTCTGGAGCTGCTGGCAGCTGCATTCCCTGCTGTTTGGGAAAAGTTGATATACATAGAAGGAAATGAATTGTTTCCACTAGGAATTGTATTCAGCTGCATATAATAGAAAACCCAGATAACAAAGGCTTAAACAAGATTTAGGGGTTTTTCTTTTATATAATATGAAGTACAGAAATAGGCAGTTAATGGCTACAATGCAAGATTTCAATGTCATCGGGGATGCAGGCTCCTTCTTAACCTCCCTCTTTAGTACATGATTTCCATCATCAAGGCTGGTTCATCATCCAAGACGGCTATTGGAGCACCAGCCATCAGGTTAGATTCCAAGCAGGAAACAGAAAGAATGAAGAAAGGGGGAAATGGTGGTTCTCCTGCCATTGACAACTCTTAAAGCCCCACCCTACAATGTCTGCTTATATCTCACAGACCACTCTGGATGGAAGGGAACTTGGAAATACAGTCTCATGGTGGCATTTCTAAGGAAGAGAGGCAGGATGAGTAGCAACTTTCAGTCTCTGCTGCAAACACAGATTATGTTTTAACAAGGACACTAATGAGCTAGATTCCTTTTGTCCAACTTACTAACTCATAAACTCCATGGACTTTTTTGTTTGTTTGCTCATCTTTGCTTGTGCTTTCCTCTCTGCCTAGAGTACTTTTCTTCACTTTTCAGTCTAATGAACTCCTATTTGTCCTTCAAAACCCTACTTAGATGTCACTTCCTTTGAGAATCTCGTTTCCTAGGATTCCCCAAACATTTTTTTTACTCTTTATCCTTTCTCTTTTAGGTATTTCTATTCATTTGATTATAATCATAAATTGTTACTTATTTGTTTTTGTGTCTGTCTCCCTGGCTAGACTGTGAGCTCACCAGCAGGGGCTGAGCCTGATTTATTTCTGTATCCAGTGCTAGGTACATAGTAAGTGCTCGTGAATGTGGCTGAATTTTAAAATGAATTGAGTCAGATATTAGGTCCCATTTTATACTAGTTTTCCCTGAGCTTATGACCCTATGTACTGTTTTCCTCACTCAGACATTTTTGCTCTTCAAGGAATTGTGTTAAATCTTAACAATGCTCAAGTTGCTTCATTCACATGAACAACTAGGTCCAAAATTCTGAAAGCTTCAAAGTGTGATGCAGGAAATCCACTTTCCTCTTTGCACCCTGGCTATTTTTATTAGCTCCTCATTCTTCTGAAGTATCAGAACCTGCAAAAATGAGAAATGTGTCTTTAAGCAGTAACAGATAAGAATTTTAACTAAAACTCTCTATCTGGTCCAGGAAAATAAAGTGGATATGATTGGATCAGAAAAGTTATGTGAGCGACTCCTTATCTCTACACCAGATCGGCAAACTCTGAGCTCTGCTGGAGCCTGTGGACTGTGATTGGGGAGCTTTTGTGGGTGGAATGGAAGTTTGAATGAGTGTGTTGGCCACATTGAGGGAAGCTGGGCAGGATTCCTGGATCTGAGATGGTTCATTTACAAGGTTACTGGACTTAGTTCCTGGATTGAATTTTATATGATTGATTGAGGCCCAGCTTTGGAGTTAGACAGACGAAGGTTTGAATGATGGTTTGGCCAATTACTAAGATGTGTGAGCTTGGGCACGTTCTTTACTGGACCTCAGTTTTCTCATGTGTAAAATGAAGATGATGATACTTACAAGGTACCTGCTGGGACGCAATGAGCTTATCCCTTTAAAGTATTTTAAGGGACACATAACTACAGTATGCCAAACGGTGTCAATGTCCTTCTCTCCTATTTGAAAGATGTGGGTCAAGAGAGGCAGAGATTATCACTCCACCCCTTTCTTACCACATTTGCAGGAAAAAGATTAGTTCTGTCATCATGTAGAACCAATGTAGGCACTTTCATTCATTTAACAAATATTATTTGATGAATATTTAATTATGAATTTAGGGACTAGCATCCCTTTTCTCAATGAACTCACAATCTAGACAGAAAGACACATTGGTAAGGGGTTAGGATTTTATCCGAAGGGCGATAGAGAGCCATTGAAGAGAGAATCATACATACAGAGGGTGGGGAGTGAATTGGGGGCAGAGAGAGCTGATGGAGATGCAGGTGAGTGATGTTTGTAGCCTGACAGAGGAGTTGCAGGGGAAGAGTTGTGAAAGAAGAGCAGCCAAAGCAGATGTGCTGATTTAAGACATTTGAAAGAGGTAGAATTGTCACAACTGGATAGATTGGATGTAAAGGAGATGAGGAAGGAGAGGAAATTTACAGTCTTTTACTGTAGACTGGGAATACAAGGGAAGCAGCCTGTATGGGAGCTGAGAAGAAGCAGGGATGATAAATTCTACTTGAGACATTGAGTTTGAGATACCTATGAGACCTCTGAAAAGAGAAGTCTAGCAGGCAAAGGGATGTGCAGTTCATAAACACAGTAGAGAGATGTAGACTAGAGGCTGGGAGTTGGGAGTCAAAATATAGATGCCAAATGATCTGATGAGACTATGCAAGAAGAAGGTATAGAGGCCAGGTGCAGGGGCCCACATCTGTAATCCCAGCACCTAGTGAGGCTGAGGCAGGGGGATTGTTTGAGGTGAGGATTCAAGATCCACATGGGCAACAAACCCTGTCCCTACAAAAAATAAAAAGTCAAAACATTAGCCAGGCATAGTGTTGCATGCCTGTAGTCCCAGTTACTTGGGAGGCTGAGGCAGGAGGATTGCTTGAGCCCAGGAGTTTGAGGTTATAGTGAACTATGATCACACCACTGCACTCTAGCCTGGGTAACAGGTGACCCTGTCAATAAGAAAATAAATAAAAAGGAAGATGTAGGTTAGCTAAGTCTTCGATTAGAAAACCTAAAAAAAAAAATTCTTTGTGGAGTTTAATTATGAGGTTAAGTATGTCTTTGAGGCCTAAGGTTGTGTGGCTAAATGTGAGCAGAGGGTAAGCCACAAACTCAGGGATAGGAATCTGCCACAACCTTAAGTATCCATAACTGGTTCTATATGGTTCAGAGACAGTGGCTGTCCCCTGGTTCTCTGGGCACCTCTTCCCCAAACATATTTTGGTTTGACTAATATTTAGAGAAAGGCCAGAGATGTGGCTGAGCAGATGCACAACAAATATAACTGTCTCCCTGACCCAGATTTTCACAAAGAAATTTAAGGTGCAGATGAATGTGGACATGGGCTATGAGGACAGGACTTTATCTTCACTTGAAGACAAGCTGGTCCTGCTCATAAAATTCCTATAAAGGTACAATCTTGTTCATCCTGCTATCTTCCAATTAGGTTTCTGGGTTGGAATATTCAATTCAGTATGTCCATGGCATGTGTCTCATAGGTGCATGACATTGGTTCTTCCTAGGCATTTCATCATATGAAGAGCACACAGGCAAGTCCCCTTGACAGGAGCAGCATCTCTCACCTTGAACTGCACATCATTTTGAGATATCCTCTGGGATCAGATTACACCCCAAGATATCTACTACAAGCAGATGGATCTGGCTCCAATTGCTGTCTTCTTGCCCAAAGGAATCTGTATGGGACCGGGAGTGGTGGCTCACACCTGTAATCCCACCACTTTGGGAGGCCCAGGCAGGTGGATCACCTGAGGTCAGGATTTCAAGCCCAGCCTGGCCAACATGGTGAAACCCTGTCTCTACTAAAAACACAAAAAATTAGCCAGGCCTGGTGGTAGGTGCCTGTAAACCCAGTTACTCAGGAGGCTGAGACAGGAGAATCACTTGAACCCGGGAGGTGGAGGTTACAGTGAGCCAAGATTGTGCCATTACACTCTGGCCTGGGCAACAGAGAGAGATTCTGCCTCAAAAAAAAAAAAAAAAAAAAAAAAAGGGGAAATCTGTATGGGCGTTTTCACAAATAGCCGTATATCTAATGGATGCAAATCTTAACATATGTAAGTCACTGAGGTAGCTGTCTGAGAAAGCTAACAATGGCAGGCCTATTCACAGAAGTATCTCAAATCCACTATAAGGAAATACAATTTATTATCGACATAGAGTCACAACCTCATGTAATGACTATGTAGTGGTCAAAAGCACTGGCTGTGGTGCTAGACTGATTAGTTTCTATCTGTGGTTGTATACAGATATTAGATGTGACCTTACATGTAGGTAAAATCTGTAAAGCAGTCTGTAAAATGAAAATAATAATCTAATCTGTAAAATGGAAATAATAATCTTACCCACCTCATTGGGTCATTGTGAGAATTAAACATATGTAGTTTTACAGTGCCTAGTACATAGCAAATATTCAATAAATATTGGGTATTATTATTTCTGTTACTATTTCTAGATCCTTTCTAGAAGAAAGAGCGTGTGCTCAAACTTGTCTCAGTCTCACGTAGGGCATCCAAGGAAAACAGCAACACAGATGTGGAATTAATTAAGAAAAGGTGCATGGAAGTATGTCATAGATCAACTTAGAATAGCTGGAGTTGCACACGAACCACACAAAATCTGATTGGTGATGTCCTGCAGAAGCTAAGACCATGAGTGTATTATGAGAGGGCCCAGAGCACTACTTAGAGTTGAGTTAGCTCTGATCAACCACATTCTAATGACCTGGGCACAAATGAGTCAAAAACACATGGACTACATTTCCCTTAGAATACACATGGGTTTAAAAATTAAGAGGAAAGGGTGTTTGCCAAAATGCATTTCGTAATAATCACTGTAATAACAAATGGTTCAGTAAGCCGGAAACATCAATGGATCATCTGTGATGCTCATTAAACCCATGAGACAACAGGTTGAAATATTCAGGAAATACTTAGAGATCAAAGAGGCTCTGTCTCATTAGTGCTTGAAAGCTGAAACATGAATAGATTGGGGAAGGAGAAAAGAAGACATTTCTTTACTCTGGTAAGGAACTGGCACTAAGAAGGAGGAAAAAGGATAGGTTGAAAGGTGAGAACTTTGCTTCTCAGGATCAAAAGCAAGATTGCATCTTAAGAGATAGGATCGTCCTCCTAGTCTTCCTAGTTAGCCACTGCTGCACCTGATCCTATTCCTTCGCCCACTCCCTAACCCTGTTTTCTTGATATAATGGCTTCTCAGGCCCCTTGCCATTATGAACATCCATATGCATTTTTTTCAGCAGAAAACAGGGACTTGCATCCTCTTACTGTCTACTAAGCAAATATCATGTCTAAATTAGAAACAATAAGTTAGGTATTTGAAGATTTGCAAGAGTGTTGAGGAAGAAAAAAACTTTTGTGATAATATAAAACACGTGCTTTTGTAAATTGAATGCTTCATTGAAGAGAGCTGAAAAATGCATATTCAGACAGGAACATTTCAACAAGGCTGTTTTGGACTAATCTCCTGCTGTGGCAGTCAACAGCAGTTTTGGCTAATGAGCTTTGACAGGATCAGAAATATTAAAGTGTATTAGAGATGTGCCAAATTCCTATTTGACTGAATTCTAAATATCTGGTTAGAAAAAAATCAATATTTATCCAAAGCCAAGTATCTCAATCAGAGAACATGCTTCCAGAAAACAACACTAAATGTAAATTTGTATTATAATGATTATTATGACTTTATTATTAAATCTTTTATTAGCTAAGTTTTACAAGTTTGCCGTTAAGTTAAAGGAGCAACAATTTCTGAGTTTTGTCAGCTGGTAGACTGCTCCCGCTGTCACTTAACTGCCTGTTGGCTGTATTAAATAGTCACTCACTTTAAACTGATGACAGATCAGTAGGGAGAATTTTTCTAGGTACTTTCTTTTTCTCTAGCACTTCCTTGTTTTCATCAGAGTTTATAATTCTTTCTTACATCTGGATCCAAGATTTACCATGGATGCTGCTGTACTTGATTATGAGGGTTTTCCTCCCAATAAAATTTTGAGATAGAAAAGTGACATTCTGCTTTTAATTCATTCACAGAAATTCTAAAAATTCCTTTTCTTAAAAGAATCACAGCCTAAATGAGATTAAATTACTCAAAATTAAATAGTTGATTTAAGGTTATTTTGTTTAAAGTTAGGAATGCTAGTACTCAAAATGATTTCACAAACACTCAAATTGTCATGAAAACAGACCTCTATTATTATGCCTTGTATTACAATTTTAAGTTTTATAAGCATGTGTTGGCTAGAAAAGGACATAATGCTCTCCCTTAAGTCATCTAGCTAACACAGTCTCTTAATGTTTCTATAATAGTGAATTGATTTACCTATTTAACAGAAATTCTTATTGTTTTTAATACATAGAATAAACACCTTTTACAATAATCAGAAATTATTGCAATATCATATGCTTGTAATTAATAAATGTATACATACTTCAGATAAATAATATAATTTAAATATATTAACACACAAAGATTTTTACTCCAAGTTACATCAAGAATGCTCACCTCCACTTGAAAGTCAGTATTCAGACATTAAATAATTTGACTGACATCCTTTGTTTATATGATTGACTTTGCTAAGATGACTAGATATGATAGCTGTGATTGTAACTTACCCAATCCTGAAATCACTGAGCTGACACAAGTTCAGAGAGGCCAGAAATGAGACTGAAGGAAGAATTGGCTATGCTGTCTTCCAAAGTTAGAGGCTGACACTGAAGCTAAATGGCAGCTTTCAGCCAAAGCCAACCTACAGTATGTTCCCACAATTTTCACAGGGCTCCCTCTCCAAAGACTCTTAAAGAGAATTTTTGGCTCAGCCGGACTCTGGGCCTTCACTGCTCTAAACAGGGTCTGACTGAAATTAAGGCATAAAAGACAGAAAGGCTTAGGGGTTTTGTGTAAGAGGAGTATAGACCCGGACCTGGAAGGCAGGAGTACAAGGAGAGAGAGATGAGCTGATGTTGGAAGGAAAAACAGAGACAAGGGAGAGAGAATCGTGGGGAGAAGCAGCTGCTATAAAGATGCAACACCAAGAACAAAGAGATGCTTAAAGATGCTTTTTCAGAAATGTTGCTGTGTGTTGTGTGGCAGTGTTTTCTGTTTGTTGCCTCTTCACAGTGACTTTCACAAATTTTCTTTCAAGACATTGATGTGAAATTTCTTTTCCTTCTAGATGAATCATTTGCTCCTTATTTTTGAGAACAAGAAGGCTTAGTGATAGTCAAATGGCAAACAACGTCTTTGCAACAGTATTCATATTAAATTTAAATGTCTCTTAACTAGAAATGGCAAATGAAAATACGTTCTAGTACATAAGAAATGTTCATTTTGACTCCGTAATTTTGCTTCTAGCAATTTGGAATAATTAGAAATGTGAGCAAATATCTATGTATGCAATTATTTATTATACCATCATTTATAGGAGTAAAAACACTAGAAATCTCTAAAAGGGAAATAATTCAGTAAATTATGAATAACCACATGCTGGAAAATTATGTACCTGTTAAAATAATGGTTACAAACAGCCTTTCATTGATTTGGAAAATCTCATGTATAATGTAAGGGGTTTTAACAGTATAAAATACAATTTTATTAATCTGTGATTTTTTTTTACCAACATAAAATATATGTCTGACAAAAAGTGTTTGCATGTTCCCGAAGGTTTTCCAAGCTAAAACGGTTTTGGCCAAGCTAATGAAATAGAACTTGTTTAAACATTATAGGCCTTTGAAAACAATTTCCCCAGGGAAGTGCCTGGCCCTACTTTGGGACAAGCACTTCTTTAGCTCCCTTCTACGTGGAGATTGAACGGCTTTCTAAAAAGACAGGTTAGGTTAGACCACTCTGTTTTTAAAAGAGGATTTAAACCTTACTCCAAGGATTCTACTTCCACCCCTTCAACCCTCACCACAGCCATCACCCAAACTTTCTCATAAGGTCCATGGATCTCCATCAGTGGGTCTCAAAGAGTAATCCCTGAAGCAGCAGCAGCCCCTGGGAACTTGTCAGAAATGCAGATTCTTGGGCCCCACCCCAGACCTTTCTAAATCAGAAACTCATGGGCTGGGCAGGGAATCAAAGTTTTCACAAGCCCTCTTGGGGACTGAGATGTAAGCTCATGTTTCAGAACCACTGGTCCATATTTTACTTCAAGTGATCATTAGTGGTGGACCTCACCAGCATACTACCCAATTCTTACCAGTCCTTAGAGAAAAAACATCTTAAAATTATATTTACAGATGATTAAAGAATATGAAGTACTTCTATTTTTTCTTAGAATCTAAAATCTACCTCTGCAGGTCAATCCTTGATGAAAGATTGTGCTGGTCCCCACGTAACTGTCTTTTCCTAATTCCCCTTGGCTGAAATGACATTGGTCTTTATTGAGAGAATGCGACAAGACACAACCCACAAAATTCATCATTTGCCCCATGTGAGATAAGCATTTATTTCTGCACCCTGGTACTCTCAATCCTCTCCCCCTATTTTCAATAAAGTGTTTAAAAAATGTGTTTACCTACTTATCATCTGTCAGATTCCTAAGTCAAAAACTGATCTCACTCACTCTTACTCACCAGTGTATTGTTAACACTTAAAACAGTGCCTGACCCATAATAGATGCTTAAAAGGAATGAACCCTTAAACAGATGAACAAATAGCATCATCAGTTACATTAGACCATGGCCAAGTATTTATACGATTACCTCTGCCTGGTCATCATATCAAAAATAGCAGTATTTTTGTTGATCATTTTATCTGTTTTTAATCTATGAACAGCAAACATTTGTAACTGACCAGGCTCCCCTTTTGGAATTGCTGGCTTCAAAACTTACAGCACCAAACACTGCATGTTCTTACTTATAAGTGGGAGCTAAGCATTGAGTACACACGGACACAAAGAAGGGAACAACAGACACCAGGGCCTACCTGAGGGCAGAGGGTGGGAGGAGGGTGAGGATGGAAAAACTACCTATTGAGTATTATGCTTATTACCTGGGTGACGAAATAATCTGTACGCCAAGCTCCATGACAGGCAACTTACCTACAGAACAAACCTGCACATCTACCCCTGAAACTAAGATAAAAGCTAAAACAAAAAAAACCCACACACACCTTAGAGCCAGTTTAGTGGAGTTACCAGAAGCAAGGAAAAAGGGTTTTGTGGCTAGGAATTTTTAATCAATTCTTGAAAATTCCTGAATCCATTCTATGGTCTCCCCTTTGTTCTTCCTTCAGCGGCTTCTGTTTTTAACTGCTGTCCTGTCACTGTATTTTGTGACATGGAGCGTGAGCACTTAAGCCACAGTGTTCTTGTTCAAATCCCAGTCTTGCCATTTACTCACCATGTGACTTTGGGCAAATCATAGAACCTTTGTCTGCCTCAGTTTCCTTATCTATACAATTAAGCTCATAGGAATATCTGCTTCATATAGTAAAGTGCTTAGAATAATGCCAAACTCTTAATAAGTGCTCAATAATTGCTAGATGTGGTGGTGGTGGTGGTGTGTTATTTTAAAAGAAACCAATAAATAAGTGTAGAGACATAAAGAAATCATGTTCAGGTGTTTACAGTGGTTACTGTTAGGTGGGGGTTTTCAGGAATCGTTATTTTCTTCTTAACACTTTGTTTCCAAAATCTTAAACAAAGAGCATGTAAAACAAAATAAAACAAACAAAAACAAACCCAAAAGAGGCACATGGAGTTCCAAATTTTTGTAGCTGAGTTTAAAACACATGACAGGAGGATTTACTCCAGTCAAATCCCTAAAGAGCAACACAGAGATCTGTCAGAAAAAACTCCACCCTCTAGTTTCTCCTAAGACTTTTGGATGGAGCATACAACTGTGAGAAAGACAAACAGATATGATTCAATCGTAGAAATGACAGTGTCCAGTTATTTCCCTCAAGAATTGCTAAAATCTGAATATGGATAGAGGGAAGATAGTGATGATCTTATATTTCCCTTATGTGTTTTCAACCACAAGAAGTACTGTTATTTTAAGGTTTGCTCCATTTATTTCTAAACCTCTACTCCTTCATTTTCTTCCTCTCAACCTAATTTTACATTTAAAAAAATATAAGAAGCAGCAAACATAAATAACACATTTGTAACAAAACCCACTTACACGAAATGCAAGACTCACTGCCTAGTGAGGAAGGTGGGACAGTGTGCCGAATGGTCTCCACTTGCCCTTCCATCCTTCATTCTGAGCTGCACCCTGGACATTGTCCTCTAGAGACTCTGTCAACTGTGCCCCTTTATCCTCTGGTTTCTGACTGTTCTAGCTAACAGAGATCTCAGACAGGAGAGTGAAAAGAAAGATGAGAAAGACGTTGGGATGTTTGGTCCAGGCTCCTTCCTACACCAATTGGCAGTGGTTGTGGTCCTCCATTGATGGCCACAGCCCCTCTTGGGCAGCCCTCTCTGGCAGCTGTGAGCTCCTTCCATTTGTCCAGTCACTGTTTCTTCTCTTTTCTCCTGCAGAACCAGACAGGAACGACTTTCTTCCAGCAACAGCTAGCTCCAGGATATTCCACCAAAACATGTTGGTTTCCCTTAACCCTCCTCACACCTTTATTGAACGCTCCACAGTGACCTTGTTCAAGTGGACCGCTTCTCTCTAACCAGGAGAGCTGCCTGGACCTGGACTCATACAGAGGGAAATGTGCAGGAAGAGATGCAGTGAAGGAAACCAACTAGACTTGTGCATGACATTTAGTTCTGAGCCTCCTAGCAGCCAAGTCAAAAAGAACAAAGTATATCATGTAACAGAATAAATTTTTTTTTACACTGAGCCCTGACTGGAATTTTTCACGTTTATTTATGCACCAGAAGATTTCTTAGTGTTCATGCATACCTTTTCTTTCATGTTGTTCTGAATCCTGTGTAGGAAGAAAGTGATCGGCATCAGGGTCAAATTTAGAAGGGGTGCAAGAGTGAGGAAGGTTTAGCAGCATGAGAGAAGGTCCAATAGTCATGCCAATGAGATAACCAGACTGCCAGAAGCTCTATCTTATTCACTATGGTGTTCCCACCTTCTAGAATAATACCTGGCACATAGAAGAATAAATAATTGTTGGATAAAACAATGAAAATCTTAAAACCTTTGTGTTGTCACATTTTGGCCTCTTGTATGTTACAGCTTTCAAATGCCACTTTTGTTTGAGAAAACATATCGGAGGACATAATTCTCAGACTTGACTATACATTGGAGCTACCTGAAGAGCTGAGTTAAATACTGTTGCATGGATCCCACACCCAGTTATTCTGATTTCATTTGTTTTGGGTGCAGCCAGGGCATCAGACTTTTTTTTCTTTTAATACTACCCAGGTGATTTTGTTGTGCATCCCAAGCTGAGAACATGGTTGTGCAACATGTTCTGAAATTGGAGTCAAGAGATCTGGTTTTAGGCCTCAATCAACCAACAATTGCCTGGTTAAGCACAAGCACAGTGTTCAACTCATCTGAGTCTTGGTTTTCCCAAATGTAAAATGAAGATAAAAACACCTGCCCTGAAAACATCACAGGTTTGTTGTGGAGAATAAATAAAATTTTGTCTGTAAAAATTTTGGGTAGATTCTAAAATATTCTACACGGATATCATCATCAACATGCAACATGAAATGTGTAAACTGCTTGGAGGGTTGAATATGCTTCCTCAGGTAAGGTTTTAAAGTCCCCACAAAAGTCTGTGTTTGACCTCGTTGACTTTCTTGAGATACTACTAGAAGTCTGTAAACCATCTTCCCCCAAGTTAAACCAGAGACATCACATTTGGCAGCAAGACTAACAGCTCAAAGTACAGAGAAAAAGGGCTTTTTCTCCAACCTTGATGAGCTTATTTAAAAAACCCATGACCAGAATAGGAGTTTGCATGTTTATGTGGTCACATGTCAATTTAATTTCAAGCTTTGTCATGTCAGAAACTCTGGCTGTGGCCCAGGAGTGGACAGACTTGACCTCAGCATCATTCCCTTCCTCTGCAGGTGCGTGTCTTGTGGCGGTGATAGTTATCTGAGGTTCTTAGCCTTTCTGAATCCTCGAGTCTGTTGGCTCCCTTCAGTTGTTTATTCATTCTCTTCTTGCATGTGATTCTAGATTACATTCCTTTCCATACTGAAAACCTTAATAGATATTTATAGAAGTTTGGCCCATATTTATAAAACTTGGTCCAAAAAACTGGTATTCCATGTTCTACAAGTATAATTATCTTTCAATCAAATGGGACCTTTGGAAACTTTCTTTGGATTCTAACAAATTGTAGCATGCAAATTATACATTTTAATAAAACTGCAAATGGTTGAAAAATTTCTATTCAGATTGAAAAATCTGTTTTCCTTAAAAAGTGTCCAATGTTTACTAAAGCCCATTTAATTTCCATATAATTTGCTAGGATGGAGGAGAGAGTAAAACCTATAGGTTTTTTTCAACCTAACCTAAGTTCCCTTAATCATGCAAGTATCATTTTGGCTCATCATCACACAGCCATTTCCTAAAACAAAGAAATAAAAAATAAATAAAAAATTCTCCATAATAAGTCTGGAGGTCTTGTCAGTGAAGCCTGAAATCCTTAGGAAAGTCTTCCTGTTAATATTGTGATTTTAATTGGACCAAGTGCCTTTGGCATCTCTTCAAGCTTACTCTAGGCCCAAATGTCAACTTATAAACTCATTTATACAGATATTGCTGAATTGGGATGACGGAAATTTCTAAGGGGCCTATAGGATGGTGAGGATGGGACTGGGGGGGCAAGTGGAGGCAGGGCATATAGAAAAGGTCACTTTGCCTGAAGAATTAACTTTTAAATACTTAATTAAATGTTAGGATGTAGATGGGAAACAGAACAGAGTCCTCACAACTTCAAAAATATAGACAAATGTGCTTAGAAAGTGAAGACATCAGACATAAAGCAAGATAGGATGAAGGAATTCAGAAAAGCATTGTTACATTTCTAAAAAGATACATTGGAATACTTTGATTCCTTGATAGCATTCGTTTCTTATATTCAAATTATTTTATATGTTCAACCTGACAGTTCAGTAATTAGATGTAAAATCAATGGTAAGACTATGTCAAGATATGTTTAAACAGACATTTAAATCTAAATGAAAGATTTATGCATAAAATACAGGTTTTTTGTTTTTTTAAAAATATGGCATTGACTGAATGTTTATAACAGCTTTATTGAGACAGAATTCACATAATATAAAATTTACCCTATTAAGGTATATGATTCGGTGGATTTAATTTAATTTAGTTTTATTTCTTGAGACAGGGTCTCACTACATTGCCCAGGCTGGAGTGTAGTGCTGCAGTATCAGCTCAGTGCAACCTCCACCTCCCAGGCTAAAGCAATCCTCCCACCTCAGCTTCCCAAATAGCTGGGACTCCAGGTATGCACCACCATGCCCAGTTAATTTTTGTATATTTTATAGAGATGGGGTTTCCCCATGTTGCCCAGGCTAGTCACCATGTTGCCCAGGCTAGTCTCAAACTCCTGAGTTCCAGCAATCTGCCTGCCTTGGCCTCCCAAAGTGCTGGGAGTATAGGCATGAGCTACTGTGCCTGACCTATTTGGTGGATTTTATTACATTCACATGGCTCTGCAAGCATCATCACCATCTAATTATAAGAAAATTTTCAGTGGATTTTATTATATTCACATGGCTCTGCAAGCTTCATCGCCATCTAATTATAAGGACATTTTCAGCCAGGCACGGTGGCTCACCCCTGTAATCTCAGCACTTTGGGAGGCCGAGGCGGGTGGATCACGAGGTCTGGAGATCAAGACCAGCCTGGCCAACATGGTGAAACCCCATCTCTACTAAAAATACAAAAATTAGCCAGGCATAGTGGTGCGCACCTGTAGTCCCAGCTACTTGGGAGGCTGAGGCATGAGAATCACTTGAACCTGGGAGGCGGAGGTTGCAGTGAGCAGAGATTGCGCTATGGCACTCCAGCATGGGAGACAGAGTGAGACTCTGTCTCAAAAACAAAACAAAACATAAACAATTTTCATCAATCCAGAAAAGAAATCTAGACTCATTAGCAGTCACTCTCCCATTCCTTCTCACCCTAAACCCTGGCAACCACTAATCTACTTTCCATCTCTATGAATTTGCCTATTTTGAACATTTACTATGGATGGAATTATACAACATGTGTTTTTTTTTGTTTCTAGCTTCTTTCATTTGACATGTTTTCAAGGTTCATCCATGTTATAGCATGGATCAGTAGTTCATTCCTTTTTATTGCTAAAAAACATCCCATTGTATGGATATATTACACTTTGTTTATCTATTAATCAATTGATGAGCACTTGGATTATTTCTACTTTTTGGATGCTATGAATAACACTACCATAAACATTCATGCACAAGTTTTTGTGTAGACATATTTCTATTTCTCTTGGCTATATACCAAGGAGTGGAATTGTTGGGTCATATAGAAGCTCTATGTTTAACATTTTGAGGAACTGATACACTTATTAAAAGTGGTCGTACCATCTTGAAATCTCATCAGCAATGTATGAGGGTACCAATTTCTCCGTATTCTCATCAACACTCGATATTGTCTATCTTTTTTATTTTAGCCATCCTAGTGTGTGTGAAATAGTATCTCATCGTGGTTTTGATTTGCATTTCTCTAGCGAAATGCAAATGATGTTCAGCACTTTTCATTTTCTTTTCTGTCTACATATCTTTGGAGAAATGTATATTCAAGTCCTTAGTCCATTTTTAAATTGTTGTTATTGTTGTTGTTGTTGCAGGGTTGAGAAAGCCCTTATCGGATCATGATTTGCAAATATTTTCTCCCATTTTGTGGGCTGTCTTTTCACTTTCCTAATGGCATTCTTTAAAGTACAAAAGTTTTTAAAATTTTGATAAAATCCAGTTTATCTATTTTTTTCTTTTATTGTTTATGTTTTTGGTGTTATATCTAAGAAGCCATAGGTTAACCCTAGGTCATAAATACTTCCATAAATATTTAGGTCTATAATCCATTCTGAGTTCATTTTTGCCTATGTTATGAGGTAAAGGTCCAACTTCATTCTTTTGTATGTGACAATCCAGTTTCTTTATTCATTCTGCAGTCTCTGCCTTTGAATTGGCAGGGTTAATACATTTATGTTTAATGTAATTGCTGATAAGGTAAGGTTTACATTTGTGATTTTGGTATTTGTTTTCTATACGTTGTATATCTTTTTGTTTGTTTCTCTATTCCACTATTACTGCTCTCTTTGTAGTTAAATAGTTATTTTCTACTGTACCATTTTCATGCCCTTGTTGTTTATTTTACTATGTATTTTGAAATTTTTTCCTTATCAGTTGCTCTGAGGATTTAAATTAACACCTTAACTGAAACAACCTACTTTGGATTCATACAAACTTAATTTTGCTAGTATACAAAACCTTAGTTCCAGTATAGCTCTGTTCCTTTCCTCCTCTTTTGTGATGTTATTGTCATACAAGCTACATCTTTATACATTATATGCCCATCAGCATCATTTTGTAGTTATTGCTTTATGCAATTGTCTTCTAAATTCAATAGTAGAAGAAGAGGACTTAAAAATACATTTGTATGCTGTCCTTTATATTTACCTATGTAGTTATTGTTTTCAGTGCTCTTTATTTCTTCATATGGTGTAAGTAACTGTCTAGTGTCTTTTCATTTCTGTCTGAAAGTCTCTCTTTAGTATTTTTTGTCAGGCAGGTCTGATAATGATGAATTCATTCAACTTTTGCTTATTTGAAAGTTTCTATCTTGTTTGAAAATTTTGAAATTCCCCCCCCCTTTTTTTTTAAATTGCCTTTTAAAAAAGTTTCACATTTACAAAAAAAATTAAGATAGTACAGTGAGTTCCCATGTGCCCCAGACAGTTTCCCCTATTACTGACATCTCACATTAGCATGGAACATTTGTTACAATAAATAAACCAGTATTGATACATTATTAACTATAATGCATCATTTATTCAGATTTACTTCGTTTTTCCCTAATGTCCTTTTCCTGTACCAGGATCCCATCCAGGACATCGCAGTACATTTTATTGTCATGCCTCCTTCAGTTCCTCTTGGCTATGACTGTGGCTCAGTCCTAAAGCAGCTTTGGGTCAACTCTCCTTGGCTCAGACTTTCCTTGTTTTTTATGGCCTTGACAGGTTTTCAAATTACTGGTAAGCTATTTTCTATTTTTCCCTCCATTGGAAATTGTCTCATGATGGGACTGGGCTAATGGATTTTTGGATGGAAGGCCACAGAAGTAAAGTGCCCTTTTCATCACATCACATCAAGGGTACACACTATCAACATGACTTATCACTGTTGATATTGACCTTGATCATCTGGCTAACATAGTGTTTTGCAGACTTTTCCATAAAGTTACTCTTCCCCCACCCGTTTCATACTATACTATTTGGAAGAAAGTCCTTCAGGAGTGGGATCTATGCTCCCCCTCCAAGACGGCAGAATATCCACATAAATTATTTGAAATTCTTCTGCAAGGGAAATTTTTCCTTTTCCTCATTTATTTATTTATTCAATTGTTTCTTTATATGATTATGGACTCATGGAAATTTATCTTATACTTTGGGTTATAATCTGTATTAGTCTGTTCTCATGCTGCTACATCTTTAACATACCCGAGACTGGGTAATTTATAAAGGAAAAGAGGTTTAATTGACTCACAGTTCCACATGGCTGGGAAGACCTCACAATCATGGAGGAAGGCAAAGGAGGAGCAAAGTCACGTTTTACATGGTGGCAGGCAAGAGAGAGTGTGCAGGGGAACTCCCATTTATAAAACCATTAGATCACATGAGACTTATTTACTACCGCAAGAACAGTATGGGGAAAACTGCCTCCATGGGGCCACCAGGCCACACACACCCTTGACACGTGGAGATTATAATAATTCAAGGTGAGATTTGGGTGGGGACACAGAGTAAAACCATATCATAATCCAATACTATTTTATTTATCTTGTGGAAATTGTTTTCGCTTTGGCCATTTGAGCTCTTTCAGTTGGCTCCTCTGTCCTTTTGAGATATCCCAAAAAGGTAAGTTTGTTTTTGTTTCAGCATCTCCTTACTTCCTGGCACTATGAGATGCTACTCTTGTAACTTAACTGCTCCATTCCTAGAACCAGTTATTTATCCAAGGAGCCCTGGTTCCATTTATTGGAGAATAGTACTAGAAATCAAGACTTGGATGCTAGGTGTGCTCATTGCTCCTGTGGTGTTGTTGCTGCCAGTCCCCCTCAGCTAAGAAAGCAAGGAAATACGTGGTGGTATTCTAACCCTTGTGTATACACGTATTCATATTAACATGAGTTCACACTGATGCTGATTCCATTACACATGAATCATTCTATCGTCTTCCATTTGCTTGTTGGTAAATTCCCACTCCAACAGTGAGAAATCCAGCTCCAACCATCCACTACCTATTCATTTAACTGTTCAATTCCAGTATACACATAGGTATACTGCACATATTAACCTGTACCACTGGGGCAAATAACTTCATCAATTAGAGTACAATGCTCATGCTAAGTTTCTTTTGCCCTTAGTCTTACAAACTCTACCCAGGTCCAAAGTTACTTAGTCACCATCTTCTTCTTCCACTCCTTTCTCTGAGATTGTTTCATACACTTGTAATATAGTTAGATTATCTTGTCAAAATCACTGTTTCTTCCTTGTAATACTTTTTATTTTCCATCTCCTAAATGCTTTTTAAATTTGTATGCATTAAGGTTTACTCTTTGTGCTATAAAGCTCTATGAGTTTAAGAAATTACATAATGTCATGTATCCTTCCATTATAGTATAATACAAAATAGTTTCACTGCCCTAAAAATCCACTATGCTTCCCTTACTCATCTCTTCTTCTCCTCTTGAATCCCTGGGAACCACTGAACTGTTAATGTCTCAAAAGCTTTGTTTATTCCAGAATGTAATATAATTGGAATAACAGTATATAGCCTTTTCAGACTTACTTCCTTAACTTAGCAATATGCATTAGGGTTTATCCATGTCTTTTTATGGTTTCTAACTCATTTATTTTTATCACTGAATAATATTCCATTATATGGATGTATTACAGTTTTGTTTATCCATTCACCTATTGAAGGATATCATGGTTGCTTCCGGTTTGGGGCTATTATACATAAAGTTGCAATAAACATTCACATGCAGGTTTTTGTGTAGATGTAAACTCTCAAACCAGTTGAGTAACTACCAAGAAGCATGAGGCTTAATTGTATGCTAAGACTTTGTTTATCTTCATTAAAAAAACATGCCAAACACTCCTCAAAAGTCGCTACTCCTTTCTTTCATTTTTATAGCGTAGTTTTGCTGGATGGAGAATTCTTGGCTCTTTTTTATTCTTTTACACTTTGAATACTTCATCCCACTGCTTTCTGGCCTCTGTGGTTTTTGATGAGATATTAGCTGCCAACCTTACTGGGGACACCTTGTATGTGATGAGTCATTTTCCTCTTGCTGCCGTCCAGATCCCTCTCCCTTTTTTTTTGGCTTGAATAGTTTGACTATGATGTTTCTAAGTGTAGGTCTTTTGGAAATTTTCCTACATGGAGTTCATTGGGCTTCCTGGATGTGTAGATAAATGTTTTCCATCAAATTTGGGATTTTTTTGCCTGATTTATTTAAATATTCTTTCAGCCTCTTTCTTTCTTTCCTCTCCTTCTGGGATTCTCATTATGCATATGCTGGTATGCTAGATGATATCTCTCAGTTCTCTGAGGTTCTGTTCTTTTACTATTTTTTTAATTCTATTTCTCACATTGGATTATCTCAATTGACTTATCTTCAAGTTCACTGATTTATTTTCTGCCAGCTTAAATATGCTGTTGAGCTCCTCTAGTCAATTTTTTTTTTTTTACTATTTCAGTTATTAAACTTTTCAATTACAGAATTTCTATTTGGTTCTTTTTAATACTTTTCATTACTCTATTGATATTTGTATTTGGTAATACATTGCATTCATACTTTCTTTTAACTTTTTAGACACTGTTTCCTTCAATTCTTTGCACATATTTGTAATGGCTGATTTATAGTCCTTGTCTAGTCAGTTCTATATTTGGGCTTCCTCAGGGATAGCTTCTATCTACTTCTTTTCTCCTGTGTGTGTGTCATACTTTCCTATTTCTTTGTGTGTCTCATAATTTTTATTGGAAACTGGATATTTTAAATAATACAATGTGGTGATCCCAGAAATAAGATTCTCCCCTCTCCCCAGAGTTTGTTGTTGCTGCTGTTTGTTTAGTCACTTTGCTGACTAATTATGTAAAATCTATATTGTTTTTTATTTGCAGCCACAGAAGTACCTTCTTGATTAGCTTAGTGGTCAGCTAATGATTTGACAGAGATTTTCCTAAATGACTTGAATCAGCAAATTTTCCACCCTTTTCTGAGGGATTCTGTGTGTATATTGCAGTATGATGTCAACACTTTGGCAGTTTACAATTCTTCCTTCATCTTCACTGCCTGTTTATACAGAGTCTTGAGGTCAGTCAGAGACAAGGGAGTAGGGCCATCTCAGATCTTTCCTGGGCATGCACATGTGCATGGCCTTCTAGACTCCCAGGAAAATGTTGAAGATTTTCAAAGTCACCTATTGACCTCTCATTCTTCAGATTTTCCTTTTTGAGGCACCCATCTGGTACCATTGCCTCCAACAACTGTGATGCTAAGCAATTGCCACTGATTATTTTCAACAAACATCCTGGGAAAAGGGAATGGCTTTTCCTACTAAGCAAGATATGCGTCAGGTTAAATAAAACAAGCTCTATGAATGGGGTTTTCAAGGAGCTGTCAGACAAGTCAAATCATAATAAATCTCTGGACATAGGCACTGGGGAAGTTCCAGAGCCATCTGCCCTCTCCAGGGACCACTAGGCTTCTGGCTTTCAAAGCTACTGTGCTTGCAAAGCTGCTTACCTTCAAGGCTACTGTGAAGTTGGGGATGGGGGAAGGAAAATAAGGCTAGTTAAAATGCCACAAATCTTTCTGTTCTTAACAAGATTCAACTATTTTTCTTAAATAAACACTCCTCAGATAGCTTAAGCTTTGTTTAATTTCCAGAGTTCTGCAAAAGTTAATTTTGATAATTTTTGCAATTTTTTTGTTGCTTTTATTGAGAAATATATTTTGGAGGTCCCTACTTCACCATTCAGGAAGTGTATCTCTTCTCCACTTAGTAATCTCTTAAATTTTATTATTGAGACAGTCCTGATTTTGGATCATAGTTCCAACACTAGTCAGCTATGTGACCTTGGGCAAGATACTTTGTCTTCCTAAGTCTTGGTTTTCACTCAAAAGATTTGTGAGAAAACATGCAAGAGTACATAATAAATGCTTAATAAATGTTTATTTTTCTTTTTACTTTTCCTAAAATGAAATGGTACTAGCATTCCATTCTAGTAACAGATCTGCTATCCATTAACTGTGTGAGCCTGGTCAGAATACTTAACTTCTAGGTATGTATTTCAGCTATTAAGTGGTGATATTTTCTTACCTCTCAAGTCCATGCCAGCACTTTAGTCATATGAAAATTTTGTACTATTTTTTCCTAAGCCAATTAATAATGCAAACAAGGTAGGATGTTTTAATTTACTCTAATACTGTCTCTAAGCATTTTCAAGGTCATTATAGCATGATCCATGCTATGGTATAAATGTATCCCCCAAATTCATGTGTTGAAAACTTGATGCCCAGCATAGTGGTGTTGGAGGTGGGGACCTTTTGGGAAGTCTTTAAGTCATGAGGGCTCTGTTCTCCTGAGTGGATTAATGTCACTACAAAAAAAGGGCTTGTAGGAGTGGGCTCTCTCTTGCTCTTCTGCTCCTCTGCTATGTTAGGAGCAGTGTTCTTCCCTCCCTACCAGAGAGGGAGCATTAAAGGTGCTATCTTGGAAGCAGAGGCTGGCCCTTACTAGATACCAAACTTCCTGTCACCTTGATCTTGGACTCCTGAGCCTCTAGAACTCTGAGAAATAAATTTCTGTTCCTTACAAATTACACAGTCTCGGGTATTCTGTTATAGCCACACAAAACAAAGACAATCTATGTAAAGGCATAAAATGTCATTGACAAGTTATTTTTTATCAGTTTATTAAATCTGGTATTCTTTTAAGCACAGTATTATTAACTTTGATGGTATTAAATCCTAAAGTAATAATAGCATTTCAAAAATTAAAAATTTGATTTTCATGAATTTGAACTGATTCTATGTGTTTTTCTAAATTTGTAAGGGCACCCTAAATTTTAAGAAGTTCAAATATACAAGATAAATAAAAATTTAGGTTTTAAAATAAAATATAAATAGTTATCTCAAGAGGTAAAATATATCTTATATATATATAAATTTTTTTTTCACTCAAGAACTAAAAGCATGTTTAGGATCACTCAAAAATGAGATTAAACAAAAACACTAAGGGTCCTTTTCAGTTTACTTCTAACAGCAGTCATTTTCTGTAGAAGTTTTTGAGTAACTGAATTTCTAACTCACAGGATCTCCTAGATTTATTCATAGCAAATTCAGTTGATCCTTGAACAACATTGGTTTCAACTGTGTGTATCCACTTATATGTGAATTTTCTTTCACCTCTGCCACCCAAGACAGCAAAACCAATGCTTACTCTTTCTCTTCCCCTTTAGCGTACTCCATGTAAAGATGAGGAGGATGAAGACCTTTATGATGATCCACTTCCACTTAATGAAGAGTAAATATATTTTCTCTTCCTTATGATGTTAATAACATTTTGGTTTCTCTAGCTTACTGTATTGTAAGAATATAGTATTTAATACATGTAACACACAAATTATGTGCTAATCAAATATTTATGTTGTTGGTAAGGCTTCTGGTCAACAGTAGACTACAGATAGTTAAGTTTTTGGAGAGTCAAAAGTTATACATGGATTTTTGACTGTCAGTACCCCTAACACCCTTATCGTTCAAGGATCAACTGTATTCCAATACATGCAACGATAGCATGTCTGTCTTCACTCAAAAATCCATTCTAAAAGAAACAACATGGTGTCAGACTGTGATGAATAATATGGCCTAGTGACTTCTGGCATGACTGCATGTTTAGTAACTCACTGTTCATTTCTCATGTCTATTTGAAAAGCTGTGTTTTATGGCAATAAATCTCGCTTTCTCAAGCAATTGAAAATATTGGACAAATTGAGGACTAAAGGGTGCAAAATTAGTATCTGGAATGTAATGGTAGATTCTTCCAAATTTTTAAAGAACTTTTCACTTTTGATTATAAAAATAATATACTTTATGGTTAATAAATTATTTAAATTACCCAACAACAAAAATAAGAAGGAAGCCACCTGTAATCTGACCAGGCACATATAGTCATTTTTAATATCATGGTGTCTTAAAAGAATGCCTGATTCCTGCCATCTCCAAAAAAAGACAGGGCACTTACCAGACACCAAACCTGCTGGCTTCATTTTTGATTGACCTTAAACACGTATTTAGCTCTTTAGTGAAAAAAAAAATTATATATTAGATATATTTTATTTCTATCCTTATTTTATTATCAAATCCAAAATTATAGTATTCTTATACATGTAAACTTTTTTTAAGTTTGGGATGCCCTTCAAATTTAGAAAAAAAATAATTCAAATTCATGAAAATCAGATTTAATAGTTGAAATGCTATTAGTACTTTAGGATTTAATACCACAGAAGTTATAATACCCTGCTTATGCACGCACAAGCCAAGGAAAGCCTGCAACCACTAGAAGCTGGGATTGGCAAAGTATTCTCTCACAGAACCTTCAGAGTGAGCACAGACCTGCCAACACCTTGATTTTAGACTTCTGGCCTCCAGAGTTGTGACAGAATAGATTCCTGTTGTTTGAAGTCACACATTTTATGTTAATTTGTTAGGGAAGCCGTAGGAAACTAATGTGAAAGTAAATCTAACGTACTGAATTTTCTCACCTAAGAGAAGGCAGAAATTTAGATGTAAAATCTCCTTATTTTTAAATATTAACAATTTCTGAAATTTCAAAACACTGAGCTGGCCAAACCAAGCAAGTGCACAGGTGAATTCTAGATCACTGATACCAGTTTGCCACTCTTTTACTAAACATTCACAAAATCTTCCCTATGCTTAGCCATTACTTAGTCAATTTCTAGCTCGAAGCACATCCAAAAATCAGATTTTTATTCTTCATGTGACCTGTTTTAGAAAAAGGCTCAATTGATTTCTGATCTCACAAAGCAGGAAGCAAAAATAATCTATTTACATCCATCATTGGTGAACATTAAAAGTGAGAAACATTTCAGATCACTTGTTTGATAAACTTAGGGATATAAACACATTGATTAGCTTTTTTTGAACTTATGCTAAATTTGAGGTGTGTGGACACCCACCTTTGTCAAAGTTAAAACAGCAAACACTAGTTAGAAAACCAATGGCCCCTTTGGAAGAAATCAGCCCTGAGCCCACCTCAGACGGCTCCTCTTGGCATTCCCAGAAAGCCTTAAATAATTGTTGTTAGATTCATTCTGTAACAGTTTTAATTTGCTATCTCCTCATTGGCATTTTTAGATTGCTAAGTCTTTTTGCCTGGATTTCAAAATATTTTTAAGAGGAAATAGCAGCTAAGCTTCTCCATATTTGGGCTAGGGCTGGCCAGCAGGAGATCTGGGCTTCGATCCCAGTTTGCCACTAAGCAGCTGCATGACCCTAGTCAACTCTCTTCACCTCACTAGGCCTCAATTTCCTGTAGCTGATCTCTGAATTTCCTTTCAGCTTTAAAAATTATTTTGACGGTGTAATTTAATTATACAATAAAATCTCAAATGTAATTCATCTTTCTTTAGACTTACCCAAGGGTGGGGAAGGCAGAACACATGCTTTCATTCATTCTCACTGGGCTTCTACCATGTGCCAGACATGCTGTCAAGTGCTGAGGCAAAAACCTGAATGTAACACAGATCCTGCCTCAAAAATCTTACAGCCTATTGGGATTTGGGGGTACAGCTACAAAGAAATCAACAATTTTGATATAGAACTGTGTTGGAGGGATGCATGGAGCTCAAGGGAAGCCTAGGAAAGGCTATGCGACTCACATAGAAAGAGTCACAGGAGGGTCCCTTGAGAAAGTGATGCTTAAATTGCATTTGCAGAATGAGCAGGGGCTAGAAAGGCAAAGAAGAGACGTAACAGGCCATGTAAAAGCATAAAGAAATAAAGTAGCCTGGAAAGTGCATGGGACTCAGAGAATGGCCAATAATTATTAGCTAAATGAATAAAATGTGACAAGAACACCAACAACTAAACTACATTCTACTCTATTCCTTCAAGAAACATTCTCTAGACATTATAAATAGATGTAAGATAACAGTCTTACCAGTGAAGGAAATCTAGGAAATGTCTGCCATCACAATGGCTAATAATAAAGAATTTTCCTTTTCCACACACTCATTCATAAAACTTCAAAGTTCTTAGGTGAATAGATTCCCTAAACTTCTGTTGCTTAAAGATTTTACCACCCAAATTCTGAAATTATTCACAATGGACAAACAGGAAGCTAGGGCTAACATAAAGCCTCTTAGCCCACTATAAAAGACCAAAAAATGCTTCATTTCTATTTGAAGATATTCCTTTTAATTTGGTAAGAATGAGAGTCTTGGAAACAAAAAATGATTCCCTGTTCCTGCACATTCAAACACATAAAACACAAGATCTATAGACTACGACCTCCCACAATCTAAAGAGTTATTATGAGTTGCTTCTAAAGCTGTTGCTTTCAAGGGTCAAAGGAATCAACCAATGAAAGAAAATGGTAGATAGCCATCAATCAAAATCTCTCCCTAAGCAAGTTAAAGTGCTACAGAATTAACCACTGTATAGAAACTTTCTGAAGCTTCAAATTAAAGGACCTCACCTGACCTTTTATTTAGAGCTAATGTGTTTTCAAGAAATTCACCTGCAAAAAAAGTTTGCATCTTGGGAGAAAAAGAGTTGAAAAATGTACACTGTCTATTATCTTTAAGAATAAAACCACATTAAATAAGTTAGTTTGCACCCACATTTCCAGCATGTTTACACAACTGCTACTAGGATCAGTTCAATTGTTTTTACTTAGGAAACAACAACAACAACAAACCAAAACCTGGGTCACTCCACAGGACTCCTTTTGATACTCTAAATGTTGGAAGACATCTTGCCAGCAGGAGGCAGTCCCCAACTGGTAAAGGCACAAATGAATGGAAACAACCACCAACTAGTAGAGAAAAGTTGGCTTAGACACTTAGCAAAAATGAAGCCAAGAAACAAATCTTAACTTGTGGTCTTGCAGCTCCTTTCCCGCTCTGCTCTTTGCACCCACTCCAATCTCTTTTTGCTTTCTTATAACTGAAGATGGGACTGTATTATACTAGCAGTCATATGCATTCTAGTATGTCTCAAGAGACCTTCAAATCCCTTTCTTATAAAATTCATTTTATCTCACCCACTTTTCTCCCCTTAGATGGGTGGGGGGGAAAACCATTTAAAATATATGAACTTTGATTCATATGAATATATGACAACCAGAAATTTGAACCTGTTTTATTGCTGGTGTGATCAGTGATTTAGACTCATTCATATATGAACTATAAATACTTGTCAAAAGGAACATATTTTGCAAAACTAAACATTTTTCTTTAAATATTCCCTTATTTTCACCAGACTTAACTTGATGTGCCTTGGCTCACATCAACTTTATTTTTATCTGTTTCCTGTGTATAGTCATGATTTTATTGACCTTTAAAATTAATTGATTAAATATGAGGACTTGAAAAAGCAAACATGAATAATACTCTGATTCTTTGGGTTTTATTAGGTAGATCAGACAGTTCATTTTTTTTTTTTCAAGAAAAACATTCAAAAATATTATTTCTTCATGCCATCATCTCAAGCTTGAGAGGGCTCCTTATTCTTTTCCAAGGGAAGTGCAGTGTTCTGGATCCAGGAATTTTTTTTTTTTTTCCTTAACAATTAAACTTTTATTGCTGGTCACAGTGTCTCATACCTGTAGTCCCAGCACTTTTGGAGGGTGACGTGGGAGGGTCACTTGAGCTCAGGAATTTGAGATCAGCCTGGGAAATACAGTGAGACCTTGTCTCTAAAAAACAAAACAAAACAAAACACAACCCACACACACATAGACTGAAGAGATAGAAGAAAAAGATATTCCATGCAAATGGAAACCAACAGAGAACACAGGGGTGGTTTCAAGATGGCCAAATAGGGACAGCTCCAGTCTACAGCTCCCAGCATAAGCAATGCAGAAGACGGGTGATTTCTGCATTTCCAACTGAGGTACCAGGTTCATCTCACTGGGGCATGTTAGATAGTGCATACAGGACAGTGGGTGCAGCCCACCGAGCGAGAGCCAAAGCAGGGTGAGGCATCACCTCACTCAGGAAGTGCAAGGGTCGGGGAATTCCCTTTCCTAGCCAAGGGAAGCCATGACAGACAGCACCTAGAAAATCGGGTCACTTCCCCCCTAATACTGTGCTTTTCCAAGGGTCTTAGCAAATGGCACACCAGGAGATTATATTCCGTGCCTAGCTCAGAGGGCCCCACACCTACAGAGCCTCACTCATTGCTAGCACAGCAGTCTGAGATCTAACTGCAAGGCGGCAGCAAGGCTGGGGGAGGGGCGCCCGCCATTGCTGAGGCTTGAGTAGGTAACAAAGTGGCCAGGAAGCTTGAATTGGGTGGAGCCCACCTCAGCTCAAGGAGGCCTGTCTGCCTCTGTAGACTCCATCTCTGGGGGCAGGGCATAGCCCAACAAAAGGCAGCAGAGACTTCTGAAGATTTAAATGTCCCTGTCTGACAGCTTTGAAGAGGGCAGTGGTTCTCCCAGCATGGAGTTTGAGACCTGAGAATGGACAGACTGCCTCCTCAAGTGGGTCCCTGATGCCCAAGTAGCCTAACTGGGAGGCACCCCACGGTAGGGGCAGACTGACACCTCACATGGCTGGGTACCCCTCTGAGATGAAGCTTCCAGAGTAACAATCAGGCAGCAACAATTGCTGTTCAGCAATATTTGCTGTTCTGCAGCCTCTGCTGCTGATACCCAGTCAAACAGGGTCTAGAGTTGACCTCCAGCAAACTCCAACAGACCTGCAGCTGAGGGTCTTGACTGTTAGAAGGAAAACTAATGAAGAAAAAGGATATCCACACCAAAACCCCATCTGTACATCACCATCATCAAAGACCAAAGGTAGATAAAACCACAAAGATGGGGAAAAAACAGAGCAGAAGAGCTGAAAATTCTAAAAATCAGAGTGCCTCTCCCGCTCCAAAGGAATGCAGCTCCTTGCCAGCAACGGAACAAAGCTGGACACAGAATGACTTTGATGAGTTGAGAGAAGAAGGCTACAGACGATCAAACTTCTCTGAGCTAAAGGAGGAAGTTCGAACCCATCGCAAGGAAGATAAAAACCTTGAAAAAAGATTAGACCAATGGCTAACTAGAATAACCAGTGTAGAGAAGTCCTTATATGACCTGATGGAGCTGAAAACCATGGCATGAGAACTACGTGATGAAAACACAAGCTTCAGTAACCGATTTGATCAACTGGAAGAAAGAGTATCAGTGATGGAAGGTCAAATGAATGAAATGAAGAAAGAAGAGAACTTTAGAGAAAAAAGAGTAAAAAGAAATGAACAAAACTTCCAAGAAATATGGGACTCTGTGAAAAGACCAAATCCACATCTGATTGGTGTACCTGAAAGTGATGGGGAGAATGGAAACAAGCTGGAAAACACTCTTCAGGATATCATCCAGGAGGATTTCCTCAACCTAGCAAGGAAGGCCAACATTCAAATTCAGGAAATAGAGAGAACACCACACAGATAATCCTTGAGAAGAGGAACTCCAAGACACATAATTGTCAGATTCACCAAAGTTGAAATGAAGGAAAAAATGTTCACGGCAGCCAGAGAGAAAGGTCAGGATACCCACAAAAGGAAGCCCATCAGACTAACAGCGGATCTCTCAGCAGAAACTCTACAAGCCAGAAGAGAGTGGGGGCCAATATACAATTTTCTTAAAGAAAAGAACTTTCAACCCAAATTTCATATCCAGCCAAACTAAGTTTCATAAGTGAAGGAGAAATAAAATCCTTTACAGACAAACAAATGCTGAGAGATTTTGTCACTACCAGGCCTGCCCTGAAAGAGCTCCTGAAGGAAGCACTAAACATGGAAAGGAACAACCGGTAACAGCCACTGCAAAAACATGCCAAATTGTAAAGACCATCGAGGCTAGGAAGAAACTGCATCAACTAACGAGCAAAATAACCAGCTAACATCATAATGACAGGATCAAATTCACACCTAACAATATTAACCTTAAATGTAAATGGGCTAAATCGTCCAATTAAAAGACACAGACTGGCAAATTGGATAAAGAGTCAAGACTCATCAGTGTGCTGTATTCAGGAGACCCATCTCACATGCAGAGACACACATAGGCTCAAAATAAAGGGATGAAGGAAGACACCAAGCAAATGGAAAGCAAAAAAAAGGAGGAGTTGCAATCCTAGTCTTTGATAAAACAGACTTTAAACCAACAAAGATCAAAAAAGACAAAGAAAGCCATTACATATGGTAAAGGGATGAATGCAACAAGAAGAGCTAACTATCCTAAATATATACGCACCCAATACAAGAGCACCCAGATTCAAAAAGCAAGTCCTTAGAGACCTACAAAGAGACTTACACTACCACACAATAATAATGGGAGACTTTAAAACCCCACTGTCAACATGAGACAGATCAATGAGACAGAAAGTTAAAAAGGATGTCCAGGAATTGAACTCAGCTCTGCACCAAGTGAACCTAATAGACATCTACAGAACTCTCCACCCCAAATAAACAGAATATACATTCCTCTCAGCACTACATCACACTTATTCCAAAATTGATCACATAGTTGGAAGTAAAGCACTCCTCAGCAAATGTAAAAGAATAGAAATTATAACAAACTGTCTCCCAGACCACAGTGCAATGAAACCAGAACTCAGGATTAAGATATTCACTCAAAACCGCTCAACTACATGGAAACTGAACAACCTGCTCCTGAATGACTACTGGGTACATAACAAAATGAAGGCAGAAAGAAAGATGCTCTTTGAAACCAATGAGAACAAAGACACAACATACCAGAATCTCTGGGACACATTGAAAGCAGTGTGTAGAGGGAAATTTATAGTGCTAAATGCCCATAAGAGAAAGCAGGAAAGATCTAAAATTGACACCCTAACATTACAATTAAAAGAACTACAGAAGCAAGAGCAAACACATTCAAAAGCTAGCAGAAGGCAAGAAATAACTACGATCAGAGCAGAACTGAAGAAGATAGAGACACAAAAAACCCTTCAAAAAATCAATGAATCCAGGAGCTGGTTTTTTGAAAAGATCAACAAAATTGATAGATCAATAGCAAGACTAATAAAGAAGAAAAGAAAGAGGAGTCAAATAGACGCAATAAAAAATGACAAACAGGATATCACAAACAATCCAACAGAAATACAAACTACCATCAGAGAATACTACAAACACCTCTATGCAAATAAACTAGAAAATCTAGAAGAAATGGATAAATTCCTGGACACATACACCCTCCCAAGACTAAACCAGGAAGAAGTTGAATCCCTGAATAGACCAATAACAGGCTCTGAAATTAAGGCAATAATTAATAGCCTACCAACCAAAAAAAAGTCCAGGACCAGATGGATTCACAGCTGAATTCTACCAGAGGTACAAGGAGGAGCTGGTACCATTCCTTCTGAAACTATTCCAATCAATAGAAAAAGAGGGAATCCTCCCTAGCTCATTTTATGAGGCCAGCATCATCCTGATACCAAAGCCTGGCAGAGACACAACAAAAAAAGAGAATTTTAGACCAATATCCCTGATGAACATCGATGCAAAAATCCTCAATAAAATACTGACAAACCGAATCCAGCAGCACATCAAAAAGCTTATCCACCATGATCAAGTGGGCTTCATCCCTGGGATGCAAGGCTGGTTCAACATGTGCAAATCAATAAATGTAATCCAGCATATAAACAGAGCCAAAGACAAAAACCACATGATTATCTCAATAGATGCAGAAAATGCCTTTGATAAAATTCAACAGCCCTTCATGCTAAAAACTCTCAATAAATTAGGTATTGATGGGATGTATCTCAAAATAATAAGAGCTATTTATGACAAACCCACAGCCAATATCATACTGAATGGACAAAAACTGGAAGCATTCCCTTTGAAAACTGGCACAAGACAGGGATGCCCTCTCTCGCCACTCCTATTCAACATAGCTTTGGAAGTTCTGGCCAGGGCAATCAGACAGGAGAAAGAAATAAAGGGTATTCAATTAGGAAAAGAGGAAGTCAAATTGTCCCTGTTTGCAGATGACATGATTGTATATTTAGAAAACCCCATCATCTCAGCCCAAAATCTCCTTAAGCTGATAAGCAACTTCAGCAAAGTCTCAGGATACAAAATCGAGGTGCAAAAATCACAAGCATTCTTATATACCAATAACAGACAAACAGAGAGCCAAATCATGAGTGAACTCTCATTCACAATTGTTTCAAACAGAATAAAATACCTAGGAATCCAACTTACAAGGGATGTGAAGGACCTCTTCAAGGAGAACTACAAACCCCTGCTCAATGAAATAAGAGGACACAAACAAATGGAAGAACATTCCATGCTCGTGGATAGGAAGAATCAATATTGTGAAAATGGCCATACTGCCCAAGGTAATTTTTAGATTCAATGCCATCCCCATCAAGCTACCAATGACTTTCTTCACAGAATTGGAAAAAACTACCTTAAAGTTCATATGGAACCAAAAAAGAGCCCGCATTGCCAAGACAATCCTAAGCCAAAAGAACAAAGCTGGAGGCATCATGCTACCTGACTTCACACTATACTACAAGGCTACATCACCAAAACAGCATGGTACTCGTACCAAACCAGATATATAGACCAATGGAACAGAACAGAGCCCTCAGAAATAATACCACACATCTACAACCAACTGATATTTGACAATCCTGAAAAAAACAAGCAATGGGGAAAGGATTTCCTATTTAATAAATGGTGCTGGGAAAACTGGCTAGCCATATGTAGAAAGCTGAAACTGGATCCCTTCCTTACACCTTATACAAAAATTAAGTCAAGGTGGATTAAAGACATAAATGTTAGACCTAAAACCATAAAAGCCCTAGAAGAAAACCTAGGCAATACCATCCAGGACATAGGCATGGGCAAGGACTTCATGTCTGAAACACCAAAAGCAATGACAACAAAAGCGAAAATTGACAAATGGGATCTCATTAAACTAAAGAGCTTCTGCACAGCAAAAGAAACTACCATCAGAGTGAACAGGCAACCTACGGAATGGGAGAAAATTTTTGCAATCTACCCATCTGACAAACAACTAATATCCAGCATCTACATAGAACTCAAACAAATTTACAAGAAAAAACAACCCCATCAACAAGTGGGCAAAGGATATGAACAGACACTTCTCAAAAGAAGACATTTATGCAGCCAACAGACACATGAACAAATGCTCATCACCACTGGCCATCAGAGAAATGCAAATCAAAACCACAATGAAATACCATCTCACACCAGTTAGAATGGCAATCATTAGAAAGTCAGGAAACAACAGGTGCTGGAGAGGATGTGGAGAAATAGGAATGCTTTTACACTGTTGGTGGGACAGTAAACTAGTTCTACCATTGTAGAAGACAGTGTGGCAATTCCTCAAGGATCTAGAACTAGAAATACCATTTTACTCAGTGATCCCATTACTGGGCATATACCCAAGGGATTATAAATCATGCTGCTATAAAGATACATGCACACATATATTTATTGCAGCACTATTCACAATAGCAAAGACTTGGAACCAACCCAAATGTCCATCTATGATAGACTGGATTAAGAAAATATGGCACATATACACCATGGAATACTATGCAGCCATAAAAAATGATGAGTTCATGTCCTTTGTAGGGACATGTATGAAGCTGGAAACCATCATTCTCAGCAAACTATCGCAAGGACAGAAAACCAAGCACCACGTGTTCTCACTCATAGGTGGGAATTGAACAATGAGAACACTTGGACACAGGAAGGGGAACATCACCCACCAGGGCCTGTCGTGGGGTGGTGTGAAGGGGGAGGGTGGGGGAAGGGAGGAGGGTGGACGGATAGCATTAGGAGATATACCTAATGTAAATGACGAGTTAATAGGTGCAGCACACCACCAACATGGCACATGTATACATATATAACAAACCTGCATGTTGTGCACATGTACCCTAGAACTTAAAGTATAATAAAAAAAAAGAGAAAGAATCACCAATATAATTAGTTAAAAGTGAACAGATGGGAGTTACTTAATATAAAATATGTAATTGTCTTTGAAAAAGATACACAAAAATTTTCTCAATAAAGTTTTTTGCTCTATAAAAAAAAGAGAACACAGGTAACCATACTTATATCAGACAAAATAGACTTGAAGTCAAAAACTGTAAAATAAGACAAAGAAGGCCATTATATAATGATAAAGCGGTTATTTTACCAAGAGGATATAATAATTTTAAATATATATGCACCTAACATCACAGCACTGAAATATATAAAGCAAATATTAAAAGATCTGAAGGGAGAAATAGACTGTCATACAATAATAATAGGGGACTTCAATACCCCACTTTCAACAATAGCCAGGAGTTCGTTAGCCCTCAGGAAGGGGCAACTGAGACAAACAACTGAACTTGTCCTTAATAGAGATCCTTTATCTCCAAACCTTCTGTCCTGGATGCCAGTGGTTTTGGGTCCTGTTTACCACCTTTAACCTCCTTTGGGGCATAGCAAAATCTCATTTTTCTCTGGACCTCCATCACAAGATACATACAGCAGCAAATGCTCAATAACAATTTGTTGAATTAATTAATTGAAGGGCAAAATTAACATAAAAACTCTAGAGAATGAAATCGTCATTATAATAATAATAGCTAACATTTATTGAGAGCTGCTAGTATCAGACAGTATTTTGAGTACTTTACATGGATCAATTTGTTAATTCTATGTCAAAGGAGGTAGATTCTGGTTCTATCCTCCAGTTTTCACTGGAGGGAACTAAGGCATAGGGAAATTAGTAATTTGCCTAAGGTCACAAAGCTGATGAGTGATGGATCTGGGAACCACACTCTCAGGCAGTCTGACTTCAGTAGATGCAGTTAACTACAACAGCTTCTAACTGCCATGTTTCCATGGAGACCATGGGTTCTATGGACTTCTGCTGCAAGCTGTTGCCCAGGCTTTATAGCTCCTTTCCCACCACATTCCATCACAAGTTCCATTACCCCACATTTCAGCAGAGAAGTTATGGGGGACACTTGAGGTCTTAGGACCATTAAGTGACCCAAACTCTCATTAGAGGAGTCATGGATATGGAACCAGGGATGGTTAGCCAGGAAAAAAGAAAGTTCAGAGGCAATGAGGTTTCCATTTGCTTGTACCTTCTCCAGTTGGCAAGTGGCTCCTTTGGGCAAGATGTCATCCAACATTTAAAGGAGTGTCACAAGGAGAGAGGAATAAGTCAGCTCCCTCGTGGTCCAGAGAAGACAATAAGGACTAATGATAAAAATTACTGGAAATTTGACTTTTTTCCTCTAACTATTATTTCAAACATAGATAAAAGTCGAGAGAATAGTAAAATGAGCAATTATATACCTACCCCCTAGATTCAACATTTAACTCTTGGTCATATTTGTTTTACATATATATATATATATATATATATATATATATATATACACACACACACATACATACATGCTATTTTTCTATACCATTTTTAAAGTGTATATCCAGTGACAGGACTTTCTCTTACATAATTACATTATCATTATTCACACCTATGAAAATTAACAATAACTGGGAAGATAGTTTTAACCTAATGTATAAAGGAATTTGCTGAGAATTACAGCTCACCAAAAATCAAAGTGAGTTTTCCACCACTGATAATACAACTTTTTAACCATCTATGTAAGGTCATAGAAAGATCTTACACACCAGGGCATGACTGGGATTCCAGCTCTTTCCTTGGCTTAAGTTGTGTTAAAAAAAAAAAAAAAAGTTCTTTCTTATTTTAGCCCAGGTAAGAGAGTAAAACTCAATTTACTTCTAGAAAGATTTATCCTTCTTTTTCTACTTTTTCCATAATACTGGTGCCCATTCTCTCATGATCCTAGGTTCTGCTCACACAGGTCACCCAACCCTCCCTTCTTGGCTCTACTACATAATTATTGGCTCTTGAAGTTGGAAGGTTCCATCAAGGCTCTGTGTTAAGACTGCTTGGTATCTTAAAAGCTTGACCCTTCCTCCTACCCTGTACCCACCTCTCCTTCTATCCCATAGCTGAATCTTCAGTAGCCCTTCAAAAGCTCCAGGGCCCAGCCTGATGCATGAACTCTCTTCCCAGAAAGGGAAGTGTAAGTGCTGGGTACCAAATGGGGTTATAGTTTCTTGGCCTGAGCACAAGGTGGGGCACGACTGACCTATGAGCCTTGAGTATGGGGCTGAGCATAATCTGAGTTCAGGTGTCCACAACCCCAGCTGAAAATCAGGGGAAACTAAGGAATAGAAGGGTACAGTTGTAATGAAGCCCAAGGAGAAAAAAGACCTACCTGAACCAGAACAGCAGGAGTCCAAACTTCTTATCCAAAGGGTCTGATAGACTTGTAGATCCCCTACCCTGAGCCCAGCCCACTCTGAGGGTGTCAGCCCTTCCTGTCCTCCACCTCAAGATCTGAAGCCTCCTCCCCAACCAGAGAGAAGAATTGGCTGATAACATGGGGAAGTTGGCTACATGTTAGTGGAGGAGAAAACAATGGAATAAACAAAAGACAGAGAATCTGTAGTGAAGGGAGGGAAAAGAAGGAAAGAAAGAGATTCAAGAAGAGATACTCTCTGGTGACTGAGGGGAATGGCCATATAGCATACAAGAAAAACCTAGGGTCTGACAGAACATGGGGGAAGGCTTTACATGCAGCAAAGCCAGACTCAGGCCCTGTCCTGCTGTGAACGCTGCATCGGTTAGGAGTTAAGTCTTTCATTAAACATTCTCAAGATTGCAGGTGTGGGAAGGCCACCATGTTACAGACAGCATTGCCAGTCTCTTCTGTGATAAGGGTCATGGTGCTGAGGTACCCAGAGCTTTAGAGGTTATCCCAGGAGAAAACTTTCCTATACTCAGACATTCCTCAGAAGGTAACCAGGAATTCACCTTTTTTTCTGTTAAGAAAATATCACCTTGTCACTGTACCTCACCTTCAAAAAGTAACGACAGAGAGATAGAGGAGAAAAGTGGATGCTTCTGAGCTCCTTCTTTCCTTCGCCTCTGCCCTAGAAGATAGGAGAGTAGGCAAAGAGGAACCCAGGCTCCAGAGGAGGTGGGAGAGGAGGCTGCCCCTAAAGTTGCCTGCCTGGAGACACCTGAGCCCCAAAAACTGTGGTCTGCCTTCCTTCAAAATGTTTGGTGTAGCTTTGCAGTGTGTCAGCTTGATTGAACTACCTCTCCCCACATTCCCCTTCCTGTATGTGTGGGGTTGGGATGGGCCGCAAGAGAGCTCCTTGTGTGAGATTAAGAGGGCAAAAGTAAAGTGGCAGCCATATTGTTTCCTGCGCTGTGAGGCGCCTTTGTATCAAGCCCACTTTATCCGTGGGCCCACCTCCTTGACTTCTGGCAGCAGCTGGATCTGCAACTGTGCCTCCTTCCCCTGGATCTTCTTTCAGCTTTTTCAACTTCTGGGCCAGATGTATGTTTAATTCCTTGATGAAGGGCACCAGTTTCTCCTGCAAGATTCCACATCCTCAAGGTTTGGAAGCAGTGAGAACTGAACTGGGTTCCAGCTGGTCCTCAAAGGTTCCAACATGCCCTTGCTCTCTTCCACTTTGTACCTATCCTCGCTTTCCAGCTACCTTCCCTGTAGATTTCAAGTTTACACATCAGACAAGAAGACTGTTTGATGCTCCAGCATCAAACACAAAGCTCTATCTCATATGCAAATATGGCATATGTATAATATATTTAAACGTGTGCATATACACACATACATTTTATAGATATATATGCACGCATCTATGGTTCTGCTTCTCTGATTGAACCTTGACTGATTCAGTATGCTGGGGTAGAATTCCAGATCATCCCCAGGACATGCAGTGTTTTCAGGTCACATTAATTTTCCACCCAGATTGTTATCTGCAAACCGTTTTATATGTTTCCCTGCCAGGAGAAACACAAACAGAAGAGCCCAGCCATTTCTAAGCAATTTCTTAAACACCCCCAAACTGACAACTTGTATTAAATATTTTATGTCTCATTCCAATTTAATTATTTCCATACCATAGTGTTATTTTCTGTTAATTTCTCTATCTAGTGAAAAGCCACTTATTAGCAGTATGATTTTGAGCAAGGGACTTGTCCTCTTTGTGACTCTATTTCTTCACCTGTAAAATGGAGCTGTAATAAGTTTGCTGTAATGATTTAAATAAACCAGTGCAAGCAGAGAGATCTGTACAGTATTTGGCACATGATAATTATTCAGATGAAAAAAAGGAGAGAAAAGCAAGGTCCTGATTTGACTGGAAAAAGAAGAAACGTAACCATCTAGAAGAGAACCTGGTATCCAACAATCAGGCAGGGTAGGAAAGAACTCAGCAAGTTTTCCAGATTCACCCTTGGATCTTGGCTAAATAAACTTTGAGAGGCCTTTTATTTTAAGAAGGAAAAATGGAGGAGTGGTGACCCACAAACTGGAGGAGGACCTCTTCAGCTTGTTGATGATTGTATTTGAGAGACAGAGGCATTGGCTTCTGGAAGCCACAGGATAAATGTAAAAACTTCAGAATATTAAAATAAATTAACATTTGGTCCTTTGAAAAATCTATTTTATTTATAGTTTTAAATGGGAATAATTCCTCATAAATATATGCAAAAAAAAAACCAAGAATAATGAGAATAATGTTCCCTTTCCTCTATTACCCATTTCTTGTGTATCCATTCAGAGATACTCTATACATTTATAAATATATATACATACACACATATATACACATAGATATATATCCGTCAGTAGAATACAGGTCAAATAGCTATACTCCATATGCTTATATGTAGCTTAATGATAGGCATTTATACATATGTAATTTTTATTTTAATGTATACTCTGCATATTCTTTTCTACTTCCCTTTTAATACTTTAAAATGTATCTTGGAAATTCTCCATTCTGGTACAAATATACCTCCCCCATACTTTTTAATGGCTGGATGATAGTCAATTGTCTATATGTACAAATATTACAATTTTTAACTTGTACATTTACATTGTTGCCTATCTTTTACTAGTAAAAAATGCTGTAGTGAACATACTTGTATACACATTTCACATTGTGACGATATCTTAAGACAAATTCCTGGAAAAGGAAATTGTTGAGTCAAGGATTTGTGTGCTATTTATAAATATTGCTAACTTAATTTTGTCATAGATTTTATCAACTTATACTCCCACCATCAAGTCCCCTGTTTCCCTAAACTAACAACAGTGTTTTATAAAAAATTTATCTTTACCAGTCTGATTGGTGAAAGATGTCTCACTTTAGTTGTATCTAGCATTTCTCTTGTCATGAGTAAAGGCAAAATCTTTTAATATATTAAGAGTTATATAAAATGTTATTTTCTGTGAATTATCTTAATGCGTTTGCCCAATTTTCTGCTGGGCAGTTGGTCTTCCTTGTACTGACATATAAGAACACTTTTTGGCCGTGCACAGTGACAGGAGGATTGCTTGAGCCCAGGAGTTTGAGGCTAGCTTGGGCAACATGGCAAAACCCTGTCTCTATAAAAAAATGCAAAAAATTAGCTGAGTGTGGTGGTACACACCTGTACAGCTACTTGGAAGGATGAAGTGGAAGGATTGCTTGAGCCTAGGAGGTTGAGGCTGCATTGAGCTCTGATTGTGCCACTGCACTCCAGCCTAGGCAACAGAGTAAGATCCTGTCAAAAGAAAGCAAAAGAAAGAAAGAAAGAGAGAGAGAGAGAGAAAGAAAGAAGGAAAGAGAAGAAAGAAAGAAAGAAAGAAAGAAAGAAAGAAAGAAAGAAAGAAAGGAAGGAAGGAAGGAAGGAAAAGAAAAGAAAAAAGAAAAGAAAAGAAAAGAAAGAAAGGAGGGAGAGAAGAAGGAAGGAAAGGAGAAAACTTTTTATATTGAGGAAATAAGCCTTCTGAAATGTGAGTTGAAAATATAATTTGTCTAGGTCTTCTGACTTTGTTTACAATGGTTTTTGCCATGTAGATTAGAACTCCCAAACACTATAATATAAATTTAATAAAATATTTCTTAAATCTAACGTAAGCTGGATTGAAATCACCGGTGGACAAATTTCTCCAAAAATGTGTATATCCTAGGAAAAGCTAGGAGGATTTTAAAAATAACTTTTGGAGAAATGTTGAGGGATGTCTAGTTTGGGGCAAAATAAAATCTTACTAAGCATTAGTCTAATTATTTTTGTTTCAAATTTTAATATTTTAAGGTATCTATGCTAAATACTAAATGAGAAAAAGTATTCACTTACAATTACTGAAATTTTTATTAGTATAAAAAAGTTAACAGTAGAAGAGCCACAAGCTACAAAGGCACACTAATAGATATTAGGAAGGAAACCCCAAGATCAAAAACTTCATATCTGCAAACACTGAGCTAGTCCAAACATTTCCCAAAGCTACATCCTCCTAGACACTCTTCCACACAAGCTCTACAGAGAAGCTTCTGCTCAGTCTCAAACGAGAACTCATCTTAAGAAACCAGAGTATTTGGCCTCTTATAGTATATCTGACTTCACAAAGGCATCTCAGTGAGTTTCATCCCCTGAGATGAGAGGAAAATGGAATAATTCTATTCTCCGGTTGTAAAGTCAAAAGCTGTCCCAGAGCCAAAACTGAGGGAAGGGTACAGGAAGAAAAATACAGGCAATCTGGGGCAATACAGGAAGGGCAGGAGAAGCCTACGGACTTGAATGGAAAACAGATAAATCCAGCAGCTAGTCAGAAGAGAAAACCGCATCTCTCCCGCTCTGAGCGAGTTGCATTGTTTTGCTGGGAAGGCAGCCATCATTCAGCAGGCACTGTCTCTTCCTATCCTCTCCCTGAAGAAGAGTCAAACTCACATCTGCAGAGTGCTGTGTCTGTGACCTAAGATGCTAGAGTGATTGTTTCTCTTCATGCCTGCTGTAGTCACAGACGCTCTTGTTTCCTTTGCTGACTCTGGCACAAGGAGCATTCCTGTTCCTCCATGTTGACTTCCTGCTGGGTTCCCTTCTCAGTTTCTCTGAATTCCAGTTTCTGAGATGGCCTTTTGGTTTGTGGTCTTCCATTTCAGTAGCTGAAGGAGACACTCTCAGGGGTGCAAGGAAATAATATTGTGAAAGGAGCTACTTTTCACTCCCCTCAGCCAACCTGAAGCCAGAAAGAGCAGTGTGTTCCTGTTATTGCTTCACTCTGGGTCAATGTGTCTAAAATATGGGCCAGAGGGAAGGCAGTAGAGTTGACTCTTCTAAAAGCAACATAGCTGTCTCATTTTACCAGTTTACACTTTCTTTGTGTGTGTGTTTACTGTCATGGATTCTTCTTCTTCTAGTTCTTCTGATTATTATTATTATTATACTTAAGTTCTGGGATACATGTACAGAACATGCAGATTTGTTACATAGGTATACATGTGCCATGGTGGTTTGCTGCACCCATCAACCAGTCATCTACATTAGGTATTTCTCCTAATGCTATCCCTCCTCTTGCCGCGAAACCTACGACAGGCCCCAGTGTGTGATATTTCCCTCCCTGTGCCCATATGCTCTCATTGTTCAACTTCCACTTATGAGTGAGAACGTGTGGTGTTTGGTTTTCTGTTTCTGTGTTAGTTTGCTGAGAATGATGGTTTCCAGCTTCATCCATGTCCCTGCAAAGGACATGAACTCATCCTTTTTCATGGCTGCATAGTATTCTATGTTGTATATGTGCCACATTTTCTTTATCCAGTCTAACATTGATGGGCATTTGCATTGGTACCAAGTCTTTGCTATTGTGAACAGTGCTGCAATAAACATATGTGTGCATGTATCTTTATAGTAGAATGATTTATAATCCTTTGGTATATACTCAGTAATGGGGTTGCTGGATCAAATGGTATTTCTAGTTCTGAATCCTTGAGGACTTACCACACTGTCTTCCACAATGGTTGAACTAATTTACACTCTCACCAATGGTGTAAAAGCATTCTCATTTCTCCACATCCTCTCCAGCATCTGTTGTTTCCTGACTTTAATGATTGCCATTCTAACTGGCGTGAGATGGTATCTCATTATGGTTTTGATTTGCATTTCTCTAATGACCAGTAATGATGAGCTTTTTTTCATGTTTGCTGGCGGCATAAATGTCTTCTTTTGAAAAGTGTCAGCTCATATCCTTCACCCACTTTTCGATGGGTTTGTTTTTTTCTTGTAAATTTAAGTTCCTTGTAGATTCTGGATATTAGCCCTTTGTCAGATGGAGAGATTACAAGAATTTTCTCCCATTCTGTAGGTTGCCTGTTCACTCTGATGATAGTTTCTTTTGCTGTGCAAAAGCTCTTTAGTTTAATTAGATCCCATTTGGCAATTTTGGCTTTTGTTGTGATTGTTTTTGGTGTTTTAATTATGAAGTCCTTGCCCATGCCTATCTCCTGAATGGTATTGCATAGGTTTTCTTCTAGGGTTTTTATGGTTTTAGGTCTTATGTTTAAGTTTTTAATCCATCTTGAGTTAATTTTTGTATAAGGTGTAAGGAAGGGGTCCAATTTCAGTTTTCTGCGTATGGCTAGCCAGTTTTCCCAACATCATTTATTAAATAGGGAATCCTTTCCACATTTCTTGTTTTTGTCAAGTTTGTCAAAGATCAGATGGTTGTAGATGTGTGGTGTTATTTCTGAGGGCTCTGTTCTGTTCCATTGGCCTATATATCTGTTTTGGTACCACTACCATGCTGTTTTGGTTACTGCAGACTTGTAGTATAGTTGAAGTCAGGTAGCATGAATGCCTCCAGCTTTGTCTTTTTGCTTAGGATTGTCTTGGCTATATGGGCTCTTTTTTGGTTCCATATGAAGTTTAAAGTAGTTTTTTCTAATTCTCTGAAGAAAGTCAATGGTAGCTTAATGGGGATAGCATTGAATCTGTAAATTACTTTGGGCAGTATGGCCATTTTCATGATATTGATTCTCCCTATCCAGGAGCATGGAATGTTCTTCCATTTGTTTGTGTCCTCTCCAATTTCGTTGAGCAGTGGTTTGTAGTTGGAGCCTTGAAGAGGTCCTTCCCATACCTTGAAGCTGTATTCCTAGGTACTTTATTCTCCTTGTAGCAATTGTGAATTGGTGTTCACCCATGATTTGGCTCTCTGTTTATTATTGGTATATAGCAATGCTTGTGATTTTTGCACATTGATTTTGTATCCTGAGACTTTGCTAAAGGAGTTTTGGGGCTAAGATGATGGGGTTTTCTAAATATGCAATCATGTCATCTGCAAAAAGAGATAATTTGACTTCCTCTCTTCCTATTTGAATATGCTTTATTTCTTTCTCTTCCCTGATTGCCCTGGCCAGAACTTCCAACACTACATTGAGTAGGAGTGGTGAGAGAGGGCATCCTGTGTTGTGCCGGTTTTCAAAGAGAATGCTTCCAGCTTTGCCCGAATGATATTGGCTGTGAGTTTGTCATAAATAGTTCCTATTATTTTGAGATATGTTCCATCAATACCTAGTTTATTGAGTGTTTTTAGCATGAAGAGGTGTTGAATTTTATCGAAAGCTTTTTCTGCATCTATTGAGATAATCATGTGGTTTTTGTCATTGGTTCTGTTTATGTGATGGGTTACGTTTATTGATTTACGTATGTTGAACCAGCCTTGCATCCCAGGAATGAAGCCAACTTGATTGTGGTGGATAAGCTTTTTGATGTGCTGCTGGATTCGGTTTGCCAGTATTTAATTGATTATTTTCGCATCAGTGTTCATCAGGGATATTGACCTGAAATTTTCTTTTTTTCTGTGTCTCTGCCAGGTTTTGGTGTCAGGATGATGCTGGCCTCATGATGCTGGCCTCATAAAATAAGTTAGAGAGGAATCCCTCTTTTTCTGTTGTTTGGAATAGTTTCAGAAGGAATGGTACTAGCTCATCTTTGTACCTCTGGTAGAATTTGGCTGTGAATCCATCTGGTCCTGGGCTTTTTTTGGTTAGTAGGCTATTAATTACTGCCTCAATTTCAGAACTTGTTATTGGCCTATTCAGGGATTCGACTTCTTCCTTGTTTAGTCTTGGAGGGGGTGGGTATGTGTGCAGGAATTTATCCATTTCTTCTACATTTTCTAGTTTGTTTGTGTAGAGGGGTTTATAGTATTCTCTGATGGTAGTTTGTATTTCTGTGGGATCAGTGGTGATCTCCCCTTTATCATTTTTTATTGTGTCTATTTGATTCTTCTCTCTTTTCTTATTAGTCTGGCTAGCAATCTATCTATTTTGTTAATCTTTAAAAAAAAACAGTTTCTGGATTCATTGATTTTTTTGAGGGGTTTTTTGTGTCTCTATCTCCTTCAGTTCTGCTCTGATCTTAGTTATTTCTTGTCTTCTGCTAGCTTTTGAATGTGTTTGCTCTTGCTTCTCTAGTCCTTTTAATTGTGATGTTAGGATGCTGATTTTAGATCTTTCCTGCTTTCTTCTGTGGGCATTTAGTGCTGTAAATTTTCCTCTAAATACTGCTTTAGTTGTGTCCCAGAGATTCTGTTATGTTGTGTCTTTGTACTCATTGATTTCAAAGAACTTATTTATTTTTGCCTTCATTTCCTTATTTACCCAGTAGTCATTCAGGAGCAGGTTGTTCAATTTCCATGTAGTTGTGCACTTTTGAGTGAGTTTCTTAATCCTGAATTCTAATTTGATCGCGAGACTGTTTGTGGTCCGAGAGACTGTTTGTTATGATTTGCATTCTTTTGCATTTGCTGAGGAGTGTTTTACTTACAATTATATGGTCGATTTTAGATAAGTGCTATGTGGTGGTGAGAAAAATGTATATTCTGTTGATTCGGGGTGGAGAGTTCCGTAGATTTCGATTAGATCTGATTAGTCCAGAGCTGAGTTTAAGTCCTGAATATCCTTGCTAATTTTCTGTCTCGTTGATCTGTCTAATATTGACAGTTGGGTGTTAAAAGTCTCTCACTATTATTGTGTGGGAGTCTAAGTCTCCTTGTAGGTCTCTAAGAACTTGCTTTATGAATCTGGATGCTCCTGTATTGGGTGCGTATATATTTAGGATAGTTAGTTCTTCTTGTTACATTGATTCCTTTACCATTATGTAATGGCATTGTCTTTTTTGATATTTGTTGGTTTCAAGTCTGTTTTATCAGAGACTAGGATTGCAACCCCTGCTTTTTTTTTGACTTTCCATTTGCTGGAAAAATATTCCCCCATCCCTTTATTTTGAGCCTATGTGGGTCTTTGCACGTGAGATGGGTCTCCTGAATACAGCACACCGATGGGTCTTGACTCTTTATCCAATTTGCCAGTCTGTGCCTTTTAATTGGGACATATAGCCTGTTTACATTTAAGGTTAATATTGTTATGTGTGAATTTGATCCTGTCATTATGGATGCCAGCTGGTTATTTTGAGTTTTAGATGATGCAGTTTCTTCATAGTGTCAGTGATCTTTACATTTTGGTTTGTTTTTGCAGTGGCTGGTACCAGTTGTTCCTTTCTATGTTTCGTGCTTCCTTCAGGAGCTCTTGTAAGGCAGGTCTGGTGGTGACAAAATCCCTCAGCATTTGCTTGTCTGTAAAGGATTTTATTTCTCCTTCACTTATGAAGCTTAGTTTGGCTGGATATGAAATTCTGGGTTGAAAATTCTTTTCTTTAAGAATGTTAAATATTGGCCCCCACTCCCTTCTGGCTTGTAGGGTTTCTGCCAAGAGATCCACTGTTAGTCTGATGGGCTTCCCTTTGTGGGTAACCTGACCTTTCTCTCTGGCTGCCCTTAACATTTTTCCTTCATTTCAACCTTGGTGAATCTGACAATTGTATGTCTTGGGATTGCCCCTCTCGAGGAGTATCTTGGTGGTGTTCTCTGTATTTCCTGAATTTGAATGTTGGCCTCTCTTGCTAGGTTGGGGAAGTTCTCCCGGATAATATCCTGAATAGTGTTATCCAACTTGGTTCCATTCTCTTGTCACTTTCAGTTACACCAGTGAAACGTAGGTTTGGTCTTTTTACATAATGCCATATTTCTTGGAGGCTTTGTTCATTTCTTTTCATTGTTTTTCCTCTAATCTTGTCTTCACATTTTATTTCATTAAGTTGATCTTCAATCACTGATATCCTTTCTTTCACTTGATCGATTTGGCTGTTGATACTTGTGTATGCTTCATGGCATTCTTGAGCTATGTTTTTCAGCTCATTTGGTCATTTAAGTTCTTCTCAAGATTCTTAGCTTCCTTGCACTGGGTTAGAACATCCTCCTTTAGCTTGGAGGAGTTTATTATCCACCTTCTGAAGCCTACTTCTGTCAATTCATCAAACTCATTCCCCATCCAATTTTGTCCCCTTGCTGGTGAGGAGTTGTCATCCTTTACAGAAGAAGAGGCGTTCTGGTTTTTGGAATTTTCAGCCTTTTAAGCTGGTTTTTCCTAATCTTTGTGGATTTATCCACCTTTGGTCTTTGCTATTGGTGACCTTCAGATCAAGTTTTTGCATGGTTGTCCTTTTTGTTGAGGTTGATGTTATTTCTTTCTGTTTGTTAGTTTTGCTTCTAACACTCAGGCCCCTCTTCTGCAGGTCTGCTGGAGTTTGCTGGGGGTCCCCTCCAGACCCTGTTTGCCTGGGTATTACCAGCAGAGGCTGTAGAACAGCAAAGATTGCTGCCTGCTCCTTCCTCTGATAGCTTCATCCTAGAGGGGTACCCACCAGATGCCAGCCAGAGCTCTTCTGTATGAGGTGTCTGTCGACCCCTGCTGGGAGGTGTTTCCCCATCAGGAGGCATGAGGGTCAGGGACCCACTTGAGGAGGTAGTGTGTCCCTGAGCAGAGCTTGAGCGCTGAGTAGGAGATCTGCTGTTGTCTTCAGAGCCTGCAGACAGGAATGTTTACATCTGCTGAAGCTGTGCCCACAGCTGCCCCTTCCCCTAGGTGCTCTGTTTCAGGAAGATGGGAGTTTTATCTATAAGCCCCTGACTAGGGCTGCTGCCTTTCTTTCAGAGATGCCCTGCCCAGAGAGGAGGAATCTAGAGAGGCAGTCTGGCTACAGTGGCTTTGCAGAGCTGTGGTGGGCTCTGCCCAGTCCAAACTTCCACGGTGGCTTTGTTTACACTGTGAGGGGAAACTGCCTACTCAAGGCTCAGTAATGGCAGATGCCCCTCCACACACAAAGCTTGAGTATCCCAGGTTGACTTCAAACTGCTATGCTGGCAGTGACAATTTCAAGCCAGTGGATCTTAGCTTGCTAGGCTCTGTGGGGATGGGATCTGCTGAGCTAGACCACTTAGCTCCCTGGCTTCAGCCCCTTTTCCAGGGGAGTGAATGGTTCTGTCTTGCTGGAGTTCCAGGTGCCACTGGGGTATGAAAAAAACTCCTATAGCTAGCTCAGTGTCTGCCCAAATGGCCACCCACTTTTGTGCTTGAAACCCAGGGCCCTGGTGGTGTAGGCACCCAAGGGAATCTCCTGGTCTGCAGGTTGTGAAGACCATGAGAAAAGCATAGTATCTGGGCTGGAGTGCACCATCCCTCACAGCACAGTCCCTCATGGCTTCCCTTGGCTAGGGGAAGGAGTTTCCTGATCCTTTGCGCTTCCCGGGTGAGGCAATGCCTCACCCTGCTTCGGCCCACCCTCCATGGGCTGCATCTACTGTTTAACCAGTCCCAGTGAGAGGAACTGGGTACCTCAGTTGGACATGCAGAAATCACCTGCCTTCTGCATTGGTCTTGCTGGAAGCTGCAGACCGGAGCTATTTCTATTTGGCCATCTTGTCCAGGAATCCCACACTTTCAATATTTTACATACTTTCTTCTCGTCTCCTTCTCTGCCCACCCATTCAGCTGGAAAGCACTTTAGATTCCACAGGACATTGAGGAGCTGAGAAATACTGCGACTGAAGGAAGTGGTAAATTATGTAGATGCTGTTGATAAACTGAGCCTCAAAAACCAGCTGTCTGTAGATGGGCCAAGGCCTTGATTACAACAAAAGATCATAGCTGTGAGAACCAGAGGGAACCTGGAGACCAACCCATACAGACCCCCTTCTTACAGAGGAGGCAGAGAAGTCAGGGGAAGTCAAGGGTCTTGTCTGGGGTCACTCAGCTGCAAGTGGCAGAGCCCTGGATCCTGAGCCAGGCCTCCTGACTAGAGGTCCAGTGCTGCTTCTATGGCCCCCATGTCAAATGACTCTGTAATCCAAGGGTACTTGCAGCCATAGGCATCCAGCTATCTATAGGGTTAGATTCTGAAAAGGAATTGCTATACCCTTGAGACAGAGCAGTGTCCCCTATTTGGAGACCTGTAGGCCCCCAAGCATGGAAATAAAGGAAAATTCTGAGTTCCTTCAAGGGAAATTCCAGGCACCTGCTAACCCTGAGAAGTACGTAAGTAACTTGATAAGCAAGAAGGTAGTAGTAGCCTAAAACAATAGCCAAGGAAGTTGGGGTCTGGAGGCTTTTGGTTTCCCTACTTAAAGATAACATCTTAACACATGTCCCTGAGTTGTCTTTCAGAAACCTGGACCCCCTCTCAATGGATCCGCAGACCTCAGATAAGGGGGAACTGAAGACTGAAAACTTGACCAGGGTTCTTTGCTCTAAATTTCTTCCAGAGGGGCCTAGAGGGAGTCACATTTTCAAGCCAGTTAATATTCTTTTCTGCTAACCCCAAGTTTTTAAACAATTGCAAATCAGAAAATCTTTGAATGTACCTACTACCCGTAAGCTCCCTCATGCCCTACAACTTCAAGATATTTTGGCCTTTTAGGCCAAAACCAAAGTTTAACTCCATGTATTGATTTATAATTTTGCCCTCTAGCTTCTGCTTTCCTGAAATTTACCCTGCCTTTACCCTTACCTGCAAGCCATCAGGGAGGTCAAGATGTAAGCATTTGCTGCCTGGTCCTCCTTGCTTGGCACCTTGCAAATAAATGCCTTCCTTTCTACCACCGCAACCTCAGTGTGGATATCTGGTTTTACTGGCCTGGGCAAGCAGACCCCAGTTGGATTCTATAATGCCCTCCCTTGAGTCATACTCAGCAAGGGAAATGTTACTTATACACAGACACACACACACACACACACACACACACACAACTCAGTGCCTTCTCAATCTTGAAGCCAGACAGCAAACCCTTGAGCCCCTGTGCTTCTAACAAGTGCAAAACCCTCCATGCCCAGTAATTGGGATGATTTCTATAATATCAAACCAGGCCTCATTCATTTGTCTGAGACAGTGAAAACTGTTAACCAACCCAAAGAATATATATCCAAAGAGATATTCACAAATATCTCCATTATAACTGCTCGGAGGCATTTTCAGGTTTTGAGAATTACAGATTATTTAGTAAACACTTCTTGCAGTTTGTCTTTTGACTTTAGGGACTCCCAGGTGAGGCTTGTCAAAAAAAAAAAAAAGGTTTAGGGAAAAGGAATATTATGGACACTTGGGTAAAAGGCTAGATGAAAAAGTTTTAGGCCAGGTGTGATGGCTCACACCTGTAATCCCAGCACTTTGGGAGGCCAAAGCAGGTGGATTGCTGGAGCTTAGAAGTTTGAAACCAGCCTGGGTAACATGGCAAAACCCCATCTCTACAAAAAATACAAAAATTAGCTGGATGTGGTGGCAAGTGCCTGTAATCCCAGCCACTCAAGAGGCTGAGGTGGAAGGATTGCTTGAGCCTGGGAGATCCAGGCTGCAGTGAGCAGAGATCACACCTCTGCACTCCAGCCTGGGCAACAGAGCGAGACCCTATCTCAAAGAAAAAAAAAGTTTTATTTGGCTTACAACATTTTTGGTCTTGGGAACTAAGGGTTTTTTTCTTAATTCTACTCTAGAATTGAATGTCTTGCCATCATTTTACAGATATTTCATCTTTCCTTTAGAAAGCCACCAAAATGATAGACTTGGAGTCAGACACAGGACTGCCTGGGAGGCATCAAAGTATTCAGAGAATCCCACTTTTTGAGCAGCAATCTGACCAGTGATGGTCAGCTTCCTTTCTATACAGTGGCAGCTGAATTCAGTGCTGGCTGTTAGCTGAGTCTCCTACCTACATGGAGCTAGAAATCCATAGGTCCCCTTAACTCCTGAGAAGAAAGCAGAGCTTTGCTGCCACTGAATAAAGGATGTTCCTGTGTCACCCACAGCTGCTGTAGGCAAAATAGTGAAATCAGACCTTATCAGCTCACTACGATATCTGCTGGTGACCCTTTCTCAGATGGAAAATTACCTCCACAAATAAATGTACCATGCTCCACCCCAGGGGAGGAAGCTGACCAAAGTAGGTGGATTGCTGGAGCTTCGAAGTTTGAAACTAGCTTGGGAAACATGGCAAAACCCCATATCTACAAAAAATGCAAAAATTAGCTGGATGTGGTGCCATGTCTGTAATTCCCTCCTGCTTATAAAAGCAGCCCCTGAGGGTCAGAACCTCAAGGGCTCTCTGGGAAGGACCTCTGTCTCTGAGCGTGTTAATGACACTTCCCAGCTTGTGTGGTGAGGATTGGGGAGCCAGGGGGACTGTCATTCTTTCTCCTGATTCCTGGATGCAACTAGAGTGTCCACCTGCTTCAGCTCAGCAGTTTCCTCTCCATCCTCCCTCTCTTCTCTCCTCAGCACATTCCTGCCTGAGAAACAAACTGTCAATCGTCCATAACTAGGAAGAAAGGGGAAGTGAGCACAAGCTAATGGCTGTCTGATTGATGGTTTTCTCTAAATTATACACTCTTTATTTCAACTTAAAACATGTAAATCTACAATTTAAATTGTACACATACAATACATTATGTACCAATCATATATTCAACATATACATATATGATTTATCAATATGTAATATGAGGCCTTTTATTTCAGTGAGAACTTATTATTTAGTGATCTATAAAATGCTTCTGGCATGAAGTGTACCATAATGCATTGTCTGCTACTCCCAACTTCAATTCTTTAAAGATGAACAGAAACTTAAAGATACTTCCCTGTTTGTTGGAGTATAGAATTTTTGAATTTTTATTTTTCCTACCCCTTTGTTGTTACACACATAATTATACTTTATTTTTCATTTGTAGCCATAAATATGTTCTAATGTTTACATCTGTGGTCGTAGAACCAGTAGAACCGCCACAATTTATAGAACTAATTTCATGTATGATTTTGTTGCATTTAACATTTGTAATATTTTTTGCCTTTAGCACACTGAGAAAGGCAGAGTATAAAATGGGGGACAGGGCTGGGCATGGTGGCTCACGCCTGTAATCCCAGCACTTTGGGAAACTGAGGTGGGTGAATCACGAGGTCAGGAGTTTGAGACCAGCCTGACCAGCATGGTGAAACCCCGTCTCTACTAAAAATACAAAAATTAGCTGGGTGTGGTGGCAGGTGTTATCCCAGCTACTCAGGAGGCTGGCGCAGGAGAATGGCTTGAACCTGGGAGGTAGAGGTTGCAGTGAGCCCAGATAGTGCCACTGCACTAAAACCTAGGTAACAGAGTGAGATTCCATCTCAAAAAAAAAAAAAAATGGGGGAGAGGACTTCAAACTAAAGTTTGTACACAACTGTTCATAGAGCATTATTCACAATAGCCAAAGATTGAAAACAAACCAAATGTGCCATCAACTGATGAATGGATAAACAAATTGTGACATATCTATACAATGGAACCATTATTCAGCCATAAAAAGGGATTAAGTTCTGGTATGTGTTACAACATGAATGAATCTCTAAAATATTATGCTGAATGGAAGAAGCTAGACACCAAGATCACATATTGTTCGATTCCATTTACAGTTATGTGTCACTTAATGACAGGGGTACGTCCTAAGAAATGGATCATCAGATGATTTCATCCTTGTGCAAACACTATAGTGTTAGGTATAGTTGTTCACATATACCTAATATGTGAACCTAAATGTATAGTAGCCTACTGCAAACCTAGGCTATATTGTATATTCTATGGCTCCTAGGCTACAAACCTGTACAGCATGTTACTGTACTAAATATTATAGGTAAATGTAATATAATAGTAAGTGTTCGTGTATCTACACATATCTAAACACGGAAAAGATATAGTAAAAATACAGTATAAAAGACAAAAAAATAGTACACCTGCATAGGGCACTTAGCATGAATGGAGCTTGCAGGACTGGAGTTGCTCTGGGTGAGCCAGTGAGCCAGTGGTGAGTGAATGTGAAGGACCAGGTCATTACTGTACACTGCTGTAGACTTCATAAATACTGCACACTTAGGCTACACTAAATTTATTTTTAAAATTCTTTCTTCAATTAGAAATTAACCTTAGCCAACTGTATCTTTTTATTTTATAAACTTGTAAATTTTCTTTTAACTTTTTGACCCTTGTAATAACATTTAGCTTAAAACACACATAGTACTGCTGTCCAAAAATATTTTCTTTCTTTATATCCTTATTCTATTAGCTTTTCATATTTTTAAAATTTTTAATTGTTTTTTAGTTTTTAAACTGTTTTTTGTTAAAAACTAAGACACAAATCCTGGCCAGGTGTCATGACTCATGTCTATAATCCCAGCACTTTGGGAGGCTGAGGCAGGAGGATCACTTGAGGCCATGAATTTGAGACCAGCCTGGCCAATATGGCAAAACCCTGTCTCTACTAAAAATACAAAAAATTAGCTGAGTGTGGTGGTGCATGCCTGTAATCCCAGCTACTCAGGAGGCTGAGGCAGGAGAATCCCTTGAACCCAGCAGGTGGAGGTTGGAGTGAGCCACCCTCTAGACTGGGCAACAGAGCTAGACTCCATCTGAAAAAGAAAAAAAAAAAACTAAGGTTCAAACCCACACATTAGCCTAGACCTACACAGGGTCAGGATCATCAATATCACTATCTTCCAATTTCACATCTTGTCCTACTGGAAGGTTTTCAGGGACAGTAACAGGCATGGAGCAGTCATCTCCATGATAACGATGCCTTCTTCTGGATACCTCCTGAAGGACCTGCCTGAGGCTGTTTTACAGTAACTTTTAAATACATAAGTAGGAGTACAATCTAAAGTAATGATAAAAAGCATGGTATAGTAAATAGGTAAAGCAGAAACATAGTTGCTTATTATCACTATCAAGTATTATGTATTGTAAATGATTGTATATACTAGACTTTTATATGACTTGACATCACAGTAGGTTTTGTTACACCAGAATCACTACAAACACGTGCATAATGTGTTGTGCTACAATGTCAGGATAGCTATGATATCTCTAGGCATAAGAATTTTTCAGCTCCATTATAATCTTATGGGACCACTGTTGTATATGCAGTTGACCAAAACATTGCTATGTGACTATACATAAGATACCTGGAATAGGTAAAGCCATAGAGACAGAAAGTAGATTAGTGGCTGCCAGGGGCTTGCAAACCTAGGTTATATGGGAGCCTATGCTATACCATGTAGAGGTAGAGGGATGCAGGAGACACTGCTTAATCAGTATAGGGACTTCCTTTGGGGGTGGTAAAATATTTCGATAGAGGTCATGGTTGCACAACAGTGTGAATGTACTAAATACCACTGAGTTGTACACATTTAAATGATTAACTCTATGTTATGTGAATTTTACCTCAATAAAGAAAAATGGGGAAGGAGGAAAAGGTCCCAAGAATCTCCAAACCCCCCGATCACATGTGTACCCCATGCACATGCACACCATACACATGTGTGAACCACAGTAACGCAGCTGCCTAGGGCTTCCTTACAGTCAGTCCTCTGCCTTCCCAGAGTTGGATGCTCAGTGACTCCTTTCTGCACCAGTAGTCTTGATCTTGCAGATCCTAAGCAGCACTGTAACCATCATATGATCTTCCCTTCCTCCCTGCCCAAATTCAATTTCACTCTCCTGGAAGTCCGTATTAAAGAGACTGTCAGGATCAACCTTGATGGGCCATGTGGGACACAGTTTTGAGAAGATCCCAAGAGGTCTCATTGCAGCATTCACCACTCCATGAAAGAGAACAGGAACGCAAGCTGCATTTCCCCCTCCACTTCCTGCACTACAGCCATTGTTTCCCTTCAGTAGCTCAGATGGGCCATGTCTGGAGACCATGTTGAACACACAAATAGCTTTTTCTAAAACATAGATGTTGTAAGCTAAGCCCTGTTGGTCTTGCACATGTCAGCCACATTGTTGTGCCTAAAATTTGTATCTCAGGATGGGATGGGCTCAGCAGTCTCTGATTGAGTCTCCCAGATGTTCCACAAAGAGGAAGAGAAAGAACTCCCAACGGGACAGCTGAGCTCTGAACAGGAGATTCTCCCATCCTTGTCACTGGAAGCCCTACACACAGCAGATCAGGCCCTGAGAGCCCACTGTGAGACGTGGCAAGCCCAGGAGAGGGGGATCGAAGCTAACAGAAATCAAATGTCTATTTTGGCAGTGTCCACAGCTGACATCAGTTTATTTTCCTCTCCAGTGTTAATGGAAAAAAAAAAAGTTATAACAAGACAGCTCTGTGGAACACACAGAATACAAAATGTTCTGTTGGACTTTGATCCTTCGTACTTCCTATGATAAGCAACATATGGCAGCAAACCTTAGCCTTAGCGCGTGACTGTAGTAAATTATCAATTTCAACAAAAGCGTATCTTCTAGGGAGGAAAATGTCAAAGGACTAAAACAAAAAAGAATTACTCCAGCAAACCCACAAAGATATGTTTGAATTTACGTATTATAATGAATTGGATGCCGTTTGTAACCTTGGTGTCGCCAAATGCCATAGGTTTCTGGTCTCACCCCTTATTATGCAAATGAAATGACTGGAACACCCATTCCAGGTTTTGTGGGATGCCTCCCTGTCCTCCCCACCAGGGGTTACTGGCGAGGGGGTGGGGCTTCTCATTGTCTTGACCAACCTCTGCCTGCAGCTTTCTTTGTGATCCCTACAGTGTTAGCACTGCAGATGTCACCCTCTCTCACTGGCCCACTTTATGCCATGCTGAACACTTCTCTACCCCTAACCCAGGGTTGTTGTGCAATACGTTTTGATTCAAAGTTGGAGAAATAGGGAAATTACAACACACCGCAGTGAAAGGCAACAATTGAAACTACATATGATATGGTTACCAAAGACTGGAAAGGGGAGTTGGGGTGTGGGTGAGAAAGGGAGGTGGTTAATGAGTACAAAAAATAGTTAGAGGCCTGGCTTGGTGGCTCAGCCCTGTAATCCCAGCACTTTGGGAGGATGAGGTGGGCTGATCACTTGAGGTCAGGAGTTCGAGACCAGCCTGACCAACATGGTGAAACCCCATCTCTACTAAAAATACAAAAATTAGCTGGGTGTCATGGCAGGCACCTGTAATCCCAGCTGCTCAGGAGGCTGAGGCATGAGAATCACTTGAACCCGGGAGACAGAGGTTGCAGTGAGCTGAGATTTTGCCACTGCACTCCAGTCTGGGTGACAGAGCAAGAGCCTGTCTAAAAAATACCAAAAACAAATAAACAAAAAACAACAAACAAATTAGAAAGAATGAATGAGGTCTAGTATTTACTAGCACAACAGAGTGACTATAGTCAATAATAATTTAAGTGGACATTTTAAAATAACTAAAAGTATAATTGGATTGTTTGCACCATGAAAGATAAATGCTTGAGGTGGTGCATACCCCATTACCCTGATGTGGTTATTACACATTGTATGCCTGTATCAAAATATCTCATGTATCTGTTAAATCAAGTTTAGCCTAAAGCTGCCTCCTTACATATTTTAAGTTCAGCCTAAAGGTTTCTCTTTCCACGTGAACTATAAACTAAATGGAGTTGTAAACAGACTGTAGCCTACTCTTGTGCCAATCACTGAGTTTTGGTCAATCAAAGGTGGCCAAGTGTTCAAATCACGTTTAAATAAGGCAAATGCCAAGCTGTAACCAATCCAGCTGTTTCTGTACCTCACTTCCATTTTCTGTGAGTCATTTTCCTTTTTCTGTTCATAAATCTTCTTCCACTATGTGGCTGCGCTGGAGTCTCTGAGCCTACTCTGGCTTGGGAGGCTGCCCCGTTCACGAATCATTCATTGCTCAATTAATTAAACAACTCTTTAAAATTTAATCTGGCTGAAATTTTTCTTTTAACATACCCCCCATAATTATATATACCTACTATGTGCCCACAAAAATCAAAATTTTTTAAAAAACAACATATTGGATATCCCTTAGTCATTTCTACTACAGCACACACATATGTACACACACAATTATTCTTTGTGTAAGTTGCATTTTGGATATTTGCATATCCAAACACCTCCATTTATTATGCTCTACTAAACAAAGGAAGACCTACTCCAAGGCTCCACCTTTTGATAACAGAAAACCTTCACAGAAATTCCCAAGCTCCAGGATTTCTAATATCACAGTTCTGTCCTTTTTGTTTTTTTGTTTGTTTGTTTTGTTTTGGTGGTTAAATATATATAACATGACTTTTATCATTTTAACCCCTTTTAAGTCTACAATTCAGTGATATTAAACACATTTGCATTGCTGTGCAACCATCACCACCATCCATCTCCAGAACATTTTCATTGTCCCACATTAAAAGTCTATACTCACTAAACAGTAACTCCTCACTTCTTTCTACCCCCAGATCTTAATAACCACAATTTGACTTTCTGTCTCTGTGAATGTGACCTTTTAGGTACTTCATGGAGGTGAAATTCGCACAGTACTTGTCCTTTTGTGTCTGGCTTACTTCACTTAGCAAAATGTCTTCAAAGTTCATCCATGTTGTAGCATGTATCAGAATTGCATTCCTTTTTTCTTTCTGTTTTTCTTTTTGAGATGGCGTCTTGCTATGTTGCCCAGGCTAGTGTCAAACTCCTGGGCTCAAGCAGTCTTCTCACCTCAGCCTCTTGAATAGCTGGGAGCACAGGCACATGCCACTGTGCCTGGCTTTCTTTTTAAGGCTGGATAATACTTCATTGAATGTGTATACAACATATTGCTTATCCACTCCTCTGTCAGTGGACATTTAGATTATTTCTGCCTTTTGGCTATTGTGAATAACGCTTCAATGCATATTGTTGTACAGCAATCTGTATAAGTCTCTGCTTCCAATTGTCTGAAGCAAAATTCCTGAATCACATGGTAATTCTGTTTAATTTTTTGATAGCTGCCATATTGTTTTCTATAGCAGCTGCACCATTTTACATTTCTACCAACAATCCACAAGGGTTCCACTTTCTTCACATCCTAACCAACTCATGTTACTTTCCGGGGTTTTGGTTGATTTTCTTGTTTGTTTTATTTAAATGGCCATTTTTTAAACTTTTATTTTAAGTCCTGGGGTACATGTGCAGGTTTGTTATATAGGTAAACTTGAGTCGTGGGGGTTTGTTGTACAGATTATTTCACCACCCAGGTATTAAGCCTAGTAGCTGTTAGCCATATTTCTCAATCCTTTCTCACCTCCCACTCTCCATCCTCTGGTAAGCCCCAATGTGTGTTGTTGCCCTGTAGGTGTCCATGTATTCCATCATTTAGCTCCCATTTTTAAGTGAGAACATGTGATATTTGGCTTTTCTATTCCTATGTTAGTTTGCCAAGGTTAATGGCCTCCAGCTGCATCCATAGTCCTTCAAAGGACATGATCGCGTTTGTTTAAATGGTTGTATAGTAGTCCATGGTGTATATGTACCACATTTTATTTATTCAGTCTACCATTGATGGACATTTATGTTGATTACATGACTTTGCTATTGTGAACATATGCACGCATGTGTCTTTATAATAGAACAATTTATATTCTTTGGGTATATACCCATTAATGGGATTTGCTGGGTTGAATGGTAGTTCTGCTTTAAGTCTTTGAGGAATTGCCACACTGTCTTCCACAATGGTTGAACTAATTTACTCTCCCCAAAACAGTGTAAAAGCTTTTCTTTTTCTCCACAATGTCACCAGCAACTGTTATTTTTTACTTTTTAATATAGCCATTCTGACTGGTGTGAGATGATATCTCATTGTGATTTTGATCTGCATTTCTCTAACGATCAATGATGTTGAGCATTTTTTCATATGCTTTTTGGCTGCATACATGTCTTTTTTTGAAAAGTGTCTGTTCATGTGCTTTGCCCACTTTTTAATGGGGTTGCTTTTTTTTTCTTGTAAATTTAAGTTCCTTATGGATGTTGGATGTCAGACCCTTGTCAGATGCATAGTTTACTAACATTTTGTCCCATCCTGTAGGCTGTCTGTTCAGTCTGTTGATAGTTTCCTTTCCTGTGCAAAAGCTCTTTAGTTTAGTTAGATTCCGTTTGTCAATGTTTACTTTCATTGCAATTGCTTTTGGTGTCTTTGTCATAAAAATCTTTGCCCATTCTTATGTCCAGAATGGTATTGCCTAGATTATCTCGCAGAGTTTTCAAGGGTTTGAGTTATATATTTAAATCTTTACTCATTTTGAGTTAAATTTTGTATATGGTGTAAGGAGGGGATCCGGTTTCAATCTGCATATAGCTAGCCAGTTCCCTAGCACCATTTATTGAATAAGGAATCCTTTCCTCATTGCTTGTTTTAGTCAGGCTTGTTGAAGATAGTTGTAGGTGTGTGGCCTTATTTCTGGATCCTTTATTCTGTTCCATTTGTCTACATGTCACTTTTGTACCAGTATCCTGCTGTTTTGGTTACTGTAGGCTGTAGTATAGTTTGAAGTCGGCTAGCATGATTCATCCCGCTTTGTTCATTGTGCTTAGGATTCCCTTGGCTTCTCAGACTCTTTTTTGGTTCCACATAAATTTTAAAGTAGCTTTTTCTAGTTCTGTGAAGAATCTCGATGGTAGTTTAATAGGAATGGCATTGAATCTATAAGTTGCTTTGGGCAGTGTGGCCATTTTTACAATATTGATTCTTCCTATCCATAAGCATAGAATATTTTTCCATTTGTTTGTATCATCTCTGATTTTTTTGAGCAGTGTTTTGTAGTTCTCCTTGAAAAGATCTTTTACTGCACTAGTTAGCTGTATTCCTAGATATTTTATTCTTTTTGTGGCAATTGAGTATGAAATTGCATATTACCACCATCTTAATGGGTGTGAAGTGGCATCTCACTATGGTTTTGACTTGCATTTCCCTAATCATTAGTGATGTTTAACATCTTTTCATGTGCTTCTTGGCCATTTGTATGTCATGAAAAAATATCTGTACAAGTCCTTTTCTCTCTCTCTCTCTTTTTTTTTTTTTTTTTGAGATGGAGTCTTGCTCTGTCACCCAGTGGCATGATCTCAGCTCACTGCAAGCTCCACCTCCTGGGTTCATGCCGTTCTCCTGCCTCAGCCTCCTGAGTAGCTGGGACTACAGGTGCCCACCACCATGCCCAGCTAACTTTTTGTATTTTTAGCAGAGATGGGGTTTCCCCCTATTAGCCAGGATGGTCTCAATCTCCCGACCTCGTGATCCACCTGCCTCCGCCTCCCAAAGTGCTGGGATTACAGGAATAAGCCACTGTGCCTGGCCCCTTTTCTCATTTTTGAATTGGATTGTTTTGTTGTTGTTGAATTGTAGGAGTTCTTTCTATATTCTGGCTATTAACCCCTTATCAGATATATGATTTGCAAACTTTTTTTTCCCCCACACTGTAGATTGTCTTTTCCCTCTCTTGGTATGCTCACTTGATATACCAAAGTTTTTAATTTTGATGAAGTACAATTTATGCATGTTTCCTTTTGTTGCCTATACTTTTGTTGTCATATCCAGGAAATCATTGCCAAATCCAATCACATGAAGATTTTCTGTTTCTGTTTTCTTCTGAGAGCTGTGTCATTTTCTCTCTTATGTTTAGGTCTTTGATCTATTTTGAGTTATTTTTTGTATATGGTATAAGATAAGGTTCCAACTTCATTCTTTTGCATGTGGATATTTCATTTTCCCAGCACCGTTTGTTAAAAGATTGTTCTTTCCCCATCAACTGGTCTTAGCGCCCTTGTTGAAAATCATTTGGCCATGTATGTGAGGGTTTACTTCTGTGCTATTTAGCTGATACCATTTGTTTGTATGTCTGTATTCTTGCCAATTCCACACTGTTTTTATTACCGAAGATTTGTAGTAAGTTTAGAAATCAGGAATTGTGATCCCTCCAACTTTTTTCTTGTTTTTCAAGATTGTTTTGAGATTTCATTTGAATTTTAGGATGAGTTTATTATTATTATTATTATTATTATTACTATACTTGAAGTTCTAGGGTACATGTGAACAACGTGCAGGTTTGTTACATATGTATACATGTGCCATGTTGGTGTGCTGCCCCCATTGGCTCGTCATTTACATTAGGTATATCTCCTAATGCTTTCCCTCCCCCCTCCCCACAACCCCATGACAGGCCCCAGTGTGTGATGTTCCCCTTCCTGTGTCCAAGTGTTCTCATTGTTCAATTGCCACCTATAGGTGAGAACATGCGGTGTTTGTTTTTTGTCCTTGTGATAGTTTGCTGAGAATGATGGTTACCAGTTTCATCCATGTCCCTACAAAGGACGTGAACTAGGATGAGTTTTTCTATTTCTACAAAAAAATTATTGGCATTTTGATAGGGATTTCATTGAATCTATAGATCTCTGGATGCTCACATCCTGTAAGTTAGAATAGTATGAGCTTCAAGTACACAAGCTCCATCTTCAACTTGAGAGGTAGAGAGGATCTAGATATAGGACAATCAGGCTTCCATTTGCTCTAAAATTTTCTTTGCTCTTTCCCTGTATCCATTTGTTCCTATGTTCACTTCCCTCACAGTCTCAAGCCAGTGGCCAATAGCAATAGGACAACAGGCTTTCTGCTTTGTATTCAGCAAGTTGGAAAGAAAAAAAAAGTCTTCTTCAACCACGGAAGAAAAGTTCTTCCTTATTATCTAATTGTATCACTTTTGATGTGAACCCAACTACCAATAAAGATAAAGGTAGACATTTATTTTTTTTTTAACTTTTGTTTTAAGTTCAGGGCTAGTTTTGTTATATAGTGCAGGTTTGATGTATAGATTATATATTATGTCATGGGGGTTTGTTGTACAGATTATTTCATCACCCAGGTATTAAGTTTCATACCCATTTGTTGTTTTTCCTGATTCTCTCCCTCCTCCCAACCTTCACCCTCCAGTAGGCCCCAGTGCCTGTTGTTCTCCTCTATGTGTCCCTGTGTTCTCATCATTTAGCTCCCACTTATAAGTGAGAACTCATGGTATTTGGTTTTTCTGTTCTTGTGTTAGTTTGCTAAGAATAATGGCCTCCACCTCCATCCATGTTCCTGCAAAGAACATGATCTCATTCATTTTTATGGCTGCATAGTATTCCATGGTGTATACATGTCCCATTTTCTCTATCCAGCCTACCACTAATGGACATTTAGGTTGATTCCACGAATTTGCTATTGTGAATAGTGCTGCAATGAACACAAACACACATGTGTCTTTATGACAGAACGATTTATATTTCTTTGGGTGTTTACCAAGTAATGGGATTGCTGGGTCAAATGGTAGTTCTGTTTTTAGGCCTTTGAGGAATCAGCACACTGTTTTCCACAATGGTTAAGGTAATTTACACTGCCACCAACAGTGTATAAGCATTCCTTTTTCTCCACAACCTCACCAGCATCTGTTATTTTTTGACTTTTTAATAGTAGTCATTCTGATTGGTGTCAGATGGTGTCACTGTGGTTTTGATTTACATTTCTCTAATGGTCCATGATATTGAGCTTTTTTTCATATGCTTGCTGGCTGCATGTATGTCTTCTTTTGAGAAGTGTCTGTTCGTGTGCTTTGCCCACTTTTTAATGGGGCTGTTGGTTTTTCTCTTGTAAATTTGTTAGGGTATCATATAGATGCTGGATATGAGAACTTTGTCACATGCATAGTTTGCAAACATTTTCTCGCATTCTGTAGGTTGTCTGTTTTCTGTGTTGATAGTTTCTTTTGCTGTGCAGAAGCTCTTTCATTTAATTAGATCCCATTTGTCAATTTTTGCTTTTGTTGCAATTGCTTTTCAAAAGACAGAAATTTTTTGCCTTAGTTCCTGAACCAATCATAGCTGTAGAATTACTACAAGTGGCTTAAAATAATCAGATTACATCATTGGAGGTAAAGATGGGAGTCACTTTCCAAGCAGTGCAGAGAAAAAGGAGTTGCCTAATTAGAATTATGGTTCTATCAGAGGGGAAAGTGATGGGGATAAATGCTGGGTATTCCAGCAGTAGTGTCCCCTAGATTTCTACTTCCTAGATCTCTATAAGTGGGGCAGGGGTTATGAATAATAAGAGATGTATTCTCCTTGTCTAGAACAAGTTCTGAAATATCGTAGGGGTATACTACTGTGGAATTATGGTGATTTTACTTAACAATAGCAATGAATTATGTAAAAACACTAAGAAATCTTTAAACAGATTAAACTAGCTCAAAAATCCTAAATTCAAGCCAGTAAGTGGAATAGTGTTTATGCCTCAAATTTAAGAAATAATATTTTGTTTAAGTCAATATGTGGGTGTACAATGGTGGTAACAATAATGAATGTGTGGCACTTCAAAATTTTCACAACTCCATTCTAATCTATTTTCTGGTGTGATTATGCTTAAAAGAGTGCCACAACTAAGGGAATCATTCTGCCCATTTGATTTTTAAAATATTTCATTTTCATTGGTTATGCAACCACTATTTTATGGAGATATTTGGCCTCCTCAAGTGCATTCTGGTTTCAACAAGCTGGTTGAGATGGCCCTGAGAGGAATGAAGGGAAAATCAGTGGCTGCTCATTTTAATTTGAAAAAAGAAGAAAGATCAACTATTTCTATAGTTCTTCCTACAAGAATCAACTGAAATTAAATAAGCTTATGTAAGTATTGACAACATTTTTTCCTCTTTGTGAAATAGTTGCTGCTTCTAAACTTGGGATAAAGTCAATATATTTAATTAACTTTATTATTAAAATATGATTTCATCAATGTAAAATATTTTTAAATTACTCAGTCCAAATAGAGCCAAGCCAGTGTTTTATCACTATCAACAAAACCAGATTAAAATACATCAGAAGCATTCAGTTGGTTATGGATATGGTGACTCTGATGATAGTAATCTCAGAGTTTTCCTATGGAAAGAGTCATGGTTCAATAGACATATATAACTAGCAGTACATCATTCAGTTTGCCAGAATGAAATTCTCAGAATAGTCATTTTGTTCCTATGACTACAGTAAATCCCTTTTGAATGTTTATGATACCTGTTGTAGGATGCTTACATTAAAGAAAGTCAAAAATATAAATTCAGAAAGTCCAACAATACACGGATTTGTAATAGCCTAAGACAAGTTAGGCTTAATAGAGTTTATGGGATGTGCTCTTTAAGTTAACTTAGACCTGTGTACACTGTGAACAAATCAATATTTCCATAAAATCAAGTAATTTTTACATCTCCAATTTATGTATCCTCCTGTAAATTGGAGATCTGTTTCTCTAATGGGTCCAAAGAGAGAGCCCACCAAGGAAAGGGCTGTCATAATATGAGGCAGAACATTTTACAGCTTATGTTTCATTTCAATGATCTCTTTGCTCCCTGTGGATGTCTAATTTATTACTGCTGTCAAGAAAACGCCTCAGTTTCCAGTAAGAAGCTGAAGAAAGACTCAGCCACCCACATCCCAGTTGGCCAAGGTTCCCGCCACATGGCATCTGTAAAAATAGGAGTGATAAAGTTCTGGTTTCCAATTTTAGCTGAGGAGAAATCAAGCTTTCAATTTTTCCTATCCATCTAGTTGTTATATCCCCTTTGAACCACAAGTTTTAAAATAATAACTCCAAGAATATTATAAACTAATGAGCTAAAGACTTTATGCAAATAAATAAATTTTCAAAAAATATATTATTCCACACTAAATAGTCTCCCAAATCTCTGCAAAGCAGATTTAGGAAAACAATCCAAATTTCAAATAACCAAAATCCTCAAGAAATCAACATCTGCGGGGAAAGACAGGTATACTGGAAAGAAAACATGTATTTTAAAATGTTCAATCTGACACATTCTAGCTAAATAAAGCTTCATAAGTTTATTCAGAAGACTTTATGTCTACTAATTACATGCATCAAGTTTGCAGAAAGCCTACAATTTTGCATTTCATCAGAAAGTTTTCAGGTTTATAAATATGTTTGGGAATGTTGAGGCTCAATCTTAGTTTTGGATTCATTTTGGGAGGCTGTAATTAGCAGACCGATAAATACAAACCCTGGGAAGTTTTACAAGTGGCTCCTGAATGTGCCAGCAGAGGACATGTGCCAGTAGAGGACACTGTTCATTTCCTACACAGAACTCTTTCCCCCTTCTTCCTCCTACCAACTTTGGTTGAGCTCCCTCAGTAGCAGACCCTCCAGCAAGGACTTGGGTACAAGTTGTTTGGTTGAGAGGTGATACCAGGAAATACTGGTAAGCGTGTGAGGAAGTGATCCAGGAAAGAAAAGAAGCCAGCACAGACTATATTAATGAGCAAATCATCTCTGTGGACAACTGGAGCTCCATACCACTGGGAACCTGTGTGAAATGGAGTAGAACATAACTTAGAGTTTTTCCACCAAGGGACAAGGAAGCTGGGGTACTGTCCTTCAGTTCTCATCTATCACCAACTGAGGGCTCCTTCCAGGAACATTAATTCTTCAGCACTTTTCAGCCTACTCCAAGCAGACCATGCAAGCTCCCATAGCCAGAGAAATTCCTCAGAAAGAGAGTCACAGATACTTGCAGTAGGAAGCTACCAGTGTGCATCAGAAACAGTGCACAACAAGACAATAAGGGCAGGTCACTAATCGCCTCTGACACACTCAACAAACTCCAGGTTTGTCCAGGTATCCACTTCTCTCAAAAACCACCATTGCCTTGGGGGAATGAGGCATCTCCAGTTCTGAAGATGGGCCAGGTTGACATATCTCATCGACATTCACAGTGATTTCGGGAATGCGTATGCAATTTAGGTCTGCCCAGTAAGGTGTGGTTAGAGTTCTTCAGGACAGATGAGGGGTTTTGGGCAAAGTGTCTTGTTCCTAAGGCAGAGTGTTAACAACGCATTTTCTCTTTCTCCTGAACATTGCCCTGTCTGGAGGTGAGTGCTGGATCTGCTGCAGCCATCTTGCTACCTACCTGAGAAAGAAACCAGCATTGAAGGGAGGTGCAAAGAACCTGGATCCTGAATCAACCAAGCCTGAATCCTGTCTAACCTCTGTACACACTATTTATGACATACTTTATTTCCTCATGTTTATGCCAACAACTTTTGAGGTTTCTGTTACTTGCAACAAAAAAAGGATCCTTCTTTGCTAGGGCATAACATGGGTGACTTTTACTCCAGTTCACAATAAGCTCCTCATTTCCATCTGAGACTTTGTCAGCCTGGTACTCACTATCCATATTTCTGTTAGCATTTTGGTCAAAATCATTTAACCAGTCTCTTAAGAAGTTCCAAATTTTCCTTATCTTCCTGTCTTCTTCTGTGCCCTCCAAAGTCTTCTAACCTCTGCCCATTACTCAGTTCTAAAGTCACTTCCACATCTTCAAGTATCTTTATAGCAACATCTCACACCTCACTCCTCAGTACCAGTTTTCTGTTAGTCCATTCTTGCATTGCTGTGAAGAAACACCTGAGGCTGGGCAATTTATAAAGAAAAGAGGTTTAATTGGCTTATAGTTCTTCAGGCTAAACAGGAAGCTTGGTGCCGGTATCTGCTTGGCTTCTAGTGAGGCCTCAGGGAGCTTTTACTCATAGCAGAAGGCAAAGCAGAAGCAGGCATGTCACATGATGAGAGAGGGGGCAAGAGAGAGGGGGAGGCACCATGCTCCTTCAAAAAACCAGGTCTTGTATGGGCTCATTATCAAAGTGAGGCCACAAAGCCATTCATTAGGGATCTGCCACCACGACCCAAACACCTCCCACTAGTCCCCACCTCCAACATTGGGAATCACATTTCAACATAAGATTTGGAGGTAACAAATAGCCAACCCATATCACTCATTCTTAAACAGATTTTAAAATGTATAAAGCATTTTTGCACCCATCATCTTTAACAATCTTTACAACATTGTAAAGAAAAATTTGAGCAAGTATTTTTATCATTCCCAAGTTATACATGGGGAAACTGGAGTTTCAAGATGGTAAGATGGTAAGTGACCTGTACACGGTCTTACATCTACTCCTTACTACAACTTACTCCCAGTGTCAAATCTAGCTCCTCTGGTTACAAATACCAAGCTGTGTTCTCAGCTGTGAAGCCTGATATTTCATGAAAGCTTTTGCGTTTCATCTACTGCCTATATGCTCCCCAAATTTATACACCACTCTTAGATAACAAGGATGAGATTCTATTAAGAAATAAAGCGCCCAAATAGAAACATGAAGTACAAATGATTTTCTAAGTATTTCTGGTAAGCAATTATGCTTCAAAAGGCTGCTTTAATGAACATTGGAGTGTTCAACAGTCAACTTGCTTTCTGTAAATCATATATGGAAGGAGAAATGTCATAAAATTTTCAAATAGACAAAAAAGTTAAACTTAGAGAAGGATTATTTTCCTTTATTTAGGCTCACCTTGGGCTTACATTTATGCATTGCCCTGTAGTGCTTTATTTGGTTTTATATTAATTTTAGAATTTTATAGAGTAGTATATGCTTGATATGCACAATATGGAAAACAAAGAAAACAACAAAGTTTTATGTTTTTTTTTTTAATACTTATAATATTATTTTAAAAGACATGAGTAAATGAAAGCACAGAACAGGTTCTTGGATGGAAAGAATTATTAGGAAGTCAATTCTCCCTAAATTAACACATAAATGTAATATAAGTCCCATAGGAACCACAATAGGATTTGCTTTTGTCAAAAACAATTATAAAGTTTATATCAGTCAGGATTAAGTTGAGTTCAGAGTAATAGAACAGCCAAAATAACAGTGGCAAAAGTAAAATCAATGCCTGTTTCTCTCTTGAGTAAGCATGGCCCAGAGGTCAGGGGTACAGCCCTAGAAGGCCCTAGAAGGCCCTCATAGTACCAGAAAACCCATCTCCTTCATCTTGTTCCTCTGTCCACCTTGAGGACAAAATGGCTGCTAAGCTCCAGATATGTTTACAGGAGGAAAAGGGAATAGGTGGGAAACAGGGTACACTCCTTTCCATAAAGAGCTGTTCCCAAAAATTGAGCACACCACTTCCACTTACGGTCCATTGGGGAAGTCATGATCATATGGCCACACTTAACTTCAAGAGAGGTTGGGAAAAGCAGTTTTTGTTGTTGGCATTCAGATGCCCACCTAAAAATTGAGGGTTCTACTAGTATAAAAAAAGGTGGCCGGGCACGGTGGCCTACACCTATAATCTCAGCACTTTGGGAGGCAGAGATGGGCAGATCAATTGAGGTCAGGAGTTTGAGACCAGCCTGGCCAACATGGTGAAGCCCCGTCTCCACTAAAAATACAAAAATTAGCTGGGTGTGGTGGCATATGCCTGTAGTCCCAGCTACTAGGGAGGCCAAGGCAGGAGAGTCACTTGAACCCAGGAGGCGGAGATTGCACTGCACTCCAGCCTGGTGACAGAGTGAGACTCCATCTCAAAAAAAAAAAAAAAAAGAAGAAGGTGAGCATGGATTTTGAAAGACTACTAACAAATTCTATCACATGTTCGGACTTCTCTATATTAAACCATATTAAATAGCTACAATTATCAATTATACAATTATACTCATACCCACTCCAGAAAAAAATAACAGATCGATAGAATGGGAGGTGGATGAAGATGGCATAAGTAGTCAAAGAAGGAGCAAAAGACGGTACTCTTTAAGCTCACTAGGTTAAAACTTTTTTGTCCAATACTCAACTCACCAAGACCAGTGATCAGCATAGAATTTAGTGCAAGAGGTGAATGTGGCCCAAGGAAGGGGAGTGCTAAGGAGAGCCACATCTGTCCAATTTCCACAGCAAGTCAGAACCCTTGTGCAGAGACCTGTGCTGGGCTCTCTGTGCTCGATGCCACCGAAAAGTTGAAACACGCACTGTAAACTAATCATCAGTATTCAAAGAAGGGATGCAAGGGAGCCTGAGGCAAAGGCTGGAACCACCCAGACCAGTCACTGAGCACCACTGGGGCAGCACCCCACAGGAGAGTCTGCTGGTGATTCTGCTGGTGCCCCAGAGGTGCTAGAACAGAAGAACATAAATAACCTTAGTCAATTCCCAAGAGACCTTTCCATCAACTAAACCCTCAGAACAGAGCATTTTGTGTAGCTCATTCTGAATAAACGTTCACTGATACATGCTCAATGAACAGCAAGTCCCTGGTGTGGATGGATCTTGAGTTTATATTTCATCGTAATACTAGATCCAGGATGGTACTTAAAGAAATGAATGTATTGGTTGCTGTTTAGATCCAGAGTATAATGTGTTTGCTCATCCCTTTGTCATAAGTTCTCTCAAAGCACAAACGAGTGTCCCTTCTTTCTCCCCTACTAAGGATAATTGAGTTTGGCAGTGTCTAACAGCAAGGAAGAGTTTTCTTTTCTTTTGATGATTCCAAAAGAAATAGATAGCTAATGCCCTCAAAGTCTCCAGCACTGCCATGAAAACTTCTATTGATGCCAAGGCAGCTGCTGAATTGACTTTGGCCTTGACTTGGGCCCAGAATCCAGGAGAGGGGCCAGATCTTCTGGTCTGCAGTCAACCCCACCAGGCCTAGAAGAAGTAACCTAAGGGCCTCATTGCCTTTCTACCCTCTGCCACTGCTCTACCTCTCCAAACCTCAGCCAAGGCAAAGAAAAAGAAAAATTCACAGAAGGGTCTCCCCAAGAGTGAGAGCCACACACAGTCTAGTCCATATAAATTGGAAAGGATGCCTAGCTTTCCCTCCTGATTAACTCTGTTGTCCAATAACGGCCTTAAACACATTTATGAATATTTTCCCTTGGCCTTCAGCTTCTGACAGCCTTCCTTAACTTCTGGTTGAGAACAGAGCCCCAAATCAAAGCACTAGCTACTGCATCTTGGTTTTTTATTCATTCCTTCAACAAATATTTATTAAGTACTTACTACATGTCAAGAATGCTACTGGGAATTCAACATGAGCAAAATCAGATACTCTCCCTCCCCTCATGGAGCTTAAAGTCTAGTGCAAGAGAAGCACATTAATTAATCTATTGCTTAATTAGCACCATAAAATTGCTTAAAAACACCATTTATGGCCGGGCATGGTGGCTCACGCCTATAATCCTAGCACTTTGGGAGGCCAAGGCAGGTGGATCACGAGGTCGGAAGATCGAGACCTTCCTGGCTAACACGGTGAAACCCTGTCTCTACTAAAAATACAAAAAATTAGCCGGGCGTGGTGGCAGGTACCTCTAGCCCCAGCTACTCAGGAGGCTGAGGCAGGAGAATGGCGTGAACCTGGGAGGCAGAGCTGGCAGTGAGCCGAGATCACGCCACTGTACTCCAGCCTGGGCGACAGAGCGAGACTCCGTCTCAAAACAAAACAAAACAAAACAAAGAAAAAAAAAACCCAAAACACCATTTACACCATAAAATGGTGTAAAATAGTAACCATAGTGGATGCAATGAAAATGTGCATGGTGATGTGAGAGGCACTGAACAAGTCAGAGTGGGGAGTAGTGCTAATATTGTCATGTACTCATTACAATTCGAGGATTTTATAATACATGGTTATTATATCTGTGTGGAAATTATGACACAAGTGGTTCATCCAAAACCTTGTAATTTTTATTTGTAAGTGAGCAGGATAGCATAATAAGCTCTGCAGTCAAAAGACCTGAGTTTGTGTTCTAGTTCTGCTAGGTCGATTAGCTACGTATTCACAGACAGACACACTTTGAGCTGTTTTCCCTATGCATAAAATATAAATAATAGTACTACCTGTTACTCCTATCTTATTGATTTGTTGAAGAGACAAATAAGATGGCTTATGTAAAAGCACCTATAAACTCAGCATAGTTACACAAAGATTTGTTTTTAACTGTATCAATGATTCTCAGGTCCTTTGGCTTTCTTATATGGGTACATGAAGGACAACATGTTGAAATTACAAATTAGGCTTTTCTCATCCAGATTTGAGAACACCAGTGTCAGCCCAGTGTCCTTTAAAATGAATCTGCATCTTCTTTATTTGGCTTATAAAATTTGTGCCGTTGGGGAAGGCCTGACTTCTCATGTGGAAGGAAACCAAAGGAGAGGGAGAATCAGCTTAAATGCAGTCAGGGGCTTACAGACGTAGTGTCCCTTTGCAGCCTCACTCCCTGCCAGGAGGGCAGGGGTGGGGACCCCAGGACACAGGAGAGCAGCCTGAGACTCCAGTAGAAGAGGTGCAGGAAGAGAGAGGAGCATAAACCCCAGGCAGGTCCTAGCTGGGAGATAAATTGGGTCAAACTAAGAGTGCTGCTCACTCACAAGTCAAAGGAAAACCCTCAGTGGGGAAGTTTCAGTAGCAACCTGGGTGCTGGCCAGAGGAAAAACAGCAAGGATTACAAACTTCCATTAAAAGAAAGCTGCAGACATAAGCAGATCCATTTTCCCCAATAAGAAGATGTGGCTAGCAGTGCTGCCTTTGTTCATTCAGGATTATCTCAGTCATTCTAGTACATTCTACAGGGCAGTGGTGTCTCATCACACATATGCCTCACAGCACCAGGTATAATAACTTGTATTTGTTGTGTGAATTGAATCAAATCAAACATCTCAATGAATTAAATTGAATCAAACAACAAAAATAAATCAATTAATAACTATTTTCTGAGCACATGCCACGCACAATGAACTCTGCTAAACGTGTAGAAGGTGCAACTAGAAAACAAAGAGGCAGACTTCCTTGTGTGGTAGGTGGGAGCAGATCAGTTGCTTTACAGTCTTATTTCATATTTAATCTACTCCAAGCCCATTTTTTGTTGCAAGACAAAATTCCCAGGAGCATCAAAAACCCTCCTCAACACCTAGGACTTCATTTTCCTTCCCAGGTTGAAGATCATCCGCTTTTACAGACGAGGAAATTGAGGCATGCAGCTAAGTAATAGAACTAGGATTCAAACTCAAGTGTGTTGCATCCCAGAGTTATGCTGACCACAAAGAAGTCTCTTTCACTGGAGGAAAAAGGACCTAGGAAAGCAGGCAACTGGGTAGTGTCCTTTATCTGAGAACTCCATCCAAAAAGAACCAAGCACACAGAAGTAACAACATTCTTGCCATCAGCAGGAAGAATTAGGGCACTTGGCTCTGGCTTAATGTTAAGGCTGAGGGGGAGTCGGCCCAGGCAAGTCCTGGGATCTAAGAAAGAGCTTCTAATTACTTACCTCTCCTGACCTCCATCCAAAAATTCCTCTTTCTTAAATATCTCCACCTTAAATATTTACAGGTTAGGAATGCCTTATGCTCTTGAAAGTATTCAAACATCCATGAACCAATTACTGTGATCATAAGTGTATGATCTTCTGAATGGGAGAGACTAATGGGTCGAACGCCTACTTCTAGATCGGGAGTTGGTCAACCACACTCAAACAAACTGAAAGCTGTTTCCAGAAGAACAGAAGAGCAGAGAAAGAAGAGACAGATGTTGGATGGGCAAAAGCAGCAAATGTCTACCACACTGACTTATGGCTAAGATGTAGAAAAATCTCACTCTTCCTAGCCTGTGAGAAGATGGCCCAGGCCTAAAGACAGAAATAAAATGAATAGGAACAACAAACTTCTTCATTTGCTTCCAATAGAAGATAATTGATAATTCCATGCTTCCTTTCTTTTTTGACCACTTTGAACAAAAATGATCCCATTTATATTTTTTTCTCAAACAATTGTGCAGATTCTGGGCTAACAGCTTGGGAGTAGAACTTGTTTAGAACTGCTTCATTTATTCTCAGATTTGGAATGTGTCATTAAAAAAATAAAAAACAAAATAGAAGTGGTGCCTTCAGTCTGGGGATAGTAGACATTTGCCATTTTTTGACCATATTCTGTTTTCCACAGCTCTCCACCTCCATCTTACCCACTGTGGGCTAAAGCTGGGTGCAAAGTCTTGGCTCCGCCATTAACACACTCCAGCTGGGTTGCTGGAGCGGGCTCAGGGGAAAAGTCATGCTGTGGTTGATGGGCAGCCATATCCAGTTCACAGAGCAGCACCAGCAGATCTGGCATTGGCAGCACTGTCCTTAGATTCAGGCAAGAGGGAGGCCCCAAATTAGGGAGGCCTGCCTGGCCCTCCTGTCTGAGTTCCTCCCCATGGAGCCAGGAGTCTACAAGTCCAACAGGACGTGCCTACTCAGAGCCTGAACTCCATGACAGCTTTTTGACTACACTTTTGGTAACCAAGTACTGTGAATTCCCTGCGCAGATGAGCCTTGGGATCACTTCCAGGACCTATGTAATCTTCTTCCCTGTGTTTATCCCCCTGGAAGCAGACCATTCACACCTCTAGACCCAAAGGGAGGTCAAGAGGTGACCTCTGCGGGAGACGTAGATGATGCTTCTACATTCAAGTTGAAGTAGCAAGAAAGATGATGTGCTCGGGTCTAGGGAGCAGGGCAAGGGGCTGGATTTATCCTTAGTATTCACTAAGGAGTCAAAAATCCTCTGTTTGAACTTGATCTTTCAGCTTATTATGAAAGTATATTTAGCAAAGAGGATATGACATTTGATTTAACAGATTGTTCATCTGATGTACAATTATTTGTAACTTTTAAATATTTAAACACATGATATTGTGCCTCCATTGTGCTCTTGCCACAGGCCCTGTAATTGTTGGGGAGGGAGGCTTGGCCTTTCATGCAGAGACACGATGAGCTGGGTTCTCATCATATCATTTCTGGGGCATGGTTTTGCTAACATTCTCTACCTGCCTAGTATCACTGCTACCTACTTTCTAAGCTTCATTCTTTCACCTTGCCAGAATTGCCTTTTGACAATGTTCTATTTTGCTTAAATCAATCAGAGTTGATTTCTCTTAGCATGCAGCTACGTATATACCACATGCAAAAAAAACAAAAACAGAAAACACTTCAATGTTCTGTGAATTAGCTGAATGGCATTAAACTATGTAATGTAAACCCTTCTCTTCTGCTAACTGCCTCTAGCTAGTCTCCTTTAAAAGACTATTCTCAATAAATGAAAAATCTAGCCTTTCTAGCACTCACATGATTCATCGAGAGTGAACTGTTCTCTATAATCACCATGGTCAGAAGCCTCTAGGGATTGTAACCTTCACAGCTGTGGGTCTGGGAAATGTTACTGTTTCCAGCCTAGGCCTGAAGCGTGAGTCACCTTTGGGACTGTCATGCAAAGGATCACTCTCTCCAATCACAGGTCCAGGCATCTCATCTCTGGGGATGTCTCAAATGTCAAAATTTCGGGAGATTTAGATAGAGAAGAAAAGCCAGTTTATAAGAGCGTATCATGCTTTGGCAGGGACGCCTGCAACCCAGATTTCAACTAAGGTATTAAGCCTTTCCCACCTTGTGCCATGATCTCAAATACGTTAGAGATCTCAGCCTCATGGCATTATAAACCATTCTAGAATTATAAATTACACACCCCCCCCCACATCATATACACACAAAGACACATACTTTTATTTTATCCAGGGGGAAGGCAAAGACCATCAAGACAGTCACCTACATGTCCATTGTGATTATTAATTAGTAGTAAAATTGTAGATTATGTTTTTCTTTCTACTTATTAACATTTCCCACTTTTGAACAATAAACAGGTTTTAATTGTATGATTAGAATTCAGTATGAAAAAGAGAAAAAGGATACTGGGAAACAAGTTTAAATCCCAATACTGAGAGTTTAAGATTTATTTATAAGTACTAGATTAAAGCTCATGAGTCTCCACCACTGATAGAACACAGCCAAAATCTTATTCGTTTCATTTGTTGGGAACTTCAGAATTATAACACACTCAAAGTTGCCCAGGAATCACCCCCTTCCCCCGCCGAATTATGTGCTAATATTCCCCTCAAGAGATAGGTAATATGTTTGTGTCTATTTTTGTTTCAGTTTTGTTGGCTTGAGTGTCTTTCCAATTGTTGCATGAGTGTCTTTTCATTCTGTGGATTTTAATGAAGATTCTTGGAACCACTGTAAACACCTTCATCAGTAGATCTCTCATTAGAGAAACCTTCATGCCAGTTCTTACATAAAAGTTGCAAGCCAACTTAAAATTTGGGCTTCATTTTTCCTTCCATTCAAACTTTAGGGACATCCTCCCATAGCTCTCAAAGACAGCTATTGTTTATCTTTTTCTCTTCTTATTTCGAAGAAGTTGTAATCATTTGACCAAAGTTAGTATATTTCTGATGCAAATTTGTAATTTTATAAACGCTTAACCTAAATTTGCCTAATTTTATGAAGCGGTAAAAAGTCAGGATCTTGGCCGGGCTCACACCTGTAATCCCAGCACTTTGGGAGGCTGAGGCAGGTGGATCACTTGAGGTTAGGAGCTGAAAACCAGCCTGGCCAACATGGCAAAATCCTGTCTCTACTAAAAATGAAAAACAATTAGCCAGGCATGGTGGCAGGCACCTATAACCCCATCTACTAGGGTGGCTGAGACATGAGAATTGCTTGAACCCGGTGCAGGGGTGAGGCAGGAGGAGGGGTGCGGAGGTTGCAGTGAGCCAAGATGGCTCCACTGCACTCCAGCCTGGATGACAGAGTGAGAATCCATCTCAAAAAAAAAAAAAAAAAAAGAAAGAAAAGAAAAGAAAAGAAAAAAGGCAGGATCCCAAATAAACTGATATTCTGTAAGAAAGGAAAATCTGAAGTCAGTCGCTAATATCGTGAAGCCTGTAGAGCTCACCATCTGGCACTCCTTGGAGGGAAGATGAAGAGTTAAGAATGAATTTTTTTTGCCGAGGGTAAACTCTACAATACTGGGCATAAAACAAAGCAAATCATTGTCCACAGTTTCCTTTAAGCAGCAAGAGATAGATGTAGCAGGTGTGGGAATATGCTGGTTAAGAACATGCCTTTGGCAGCAAACGCACCTGGAAGCAAATCCCAATTCCACCATATATTAGCCTCATTAGACCTTGAAGAAACTACTTACTCTCTCTATATCCTGATTTTCTCATTTATAAGATGGGAATTGTAATAGTACTTTTTCTTAGCTCTATTTTTTGTTATTTGCTTTTCAATTTTTGGTTTCTCTGTTTGGTTTTAGAGGATTAACTAAGATATTGTATTGTACATTGCACCATGTCTGGAACATAGTTCTCAATAAATGTTGGCCTTTAAATATCTATCTGGGAGATATCTACTTCTAGCCAATATGGAACATGTAACATGAACCAGATTTACCCTCTTTCCTGGAATAACTTAAAAACCAGACAAAATATATGAAGCAAAGGTTTTCAAGACATCAGACATCCAGCAAGGAAGGACAGTGATCTCTATCAGATGGGAAACAAATGAAGTGAGCCCTGTGATTACTTCAACTTACTACCTGGAAAGTTTCCAGAGCACAGAGCAGGGAGAAGGACCCCAAGTGCACCCTGGCTCTCTCTCTGAGTTGAGGATGCAGGTTTGAGCATCTAGGGAGGGGACAGAGGCTAGAGTTTCAGGACAAAGTACTGGAGCAGTGAAACCCAGACAGTGAGATACCTGGAGGCCTGAAGAGGGTTCTAAAGGAGTCTCAGGTGAGTTTCAACCAGCACATCCATGTGAGGAAGCTACCCAAAGCAGGAAAACAACTACTGAGAAAGATTAGAGGGAACAATCCCAAAGATCACACCAGGTCAGGGATAGCTCTTGTCCCCACAAGCCAGAATGGAAAATCTCATAATTCTTGGGCACTAGTAAAGTATTTAGAAGGATTTTGCCTCAATAATAAGATAAAATTAGCCCTAAACTAAATGCCGCTTTGATACCACATAAGAAAGCTGAAAAGCAAGTCCCAGGAGGATCAAACTGTTTACCAAGTAACTTAATTATACCAAGTAACTTAATTAACATATTAAGTAATGACATGATAAATTTATAGGCAGATTTTGGAGGAATAAAAAAGAGAAATTGCAGATTACCAATAGGAGCAATGAAAAATATGACATCACTAAAGATCTTACAGCAATTAAAACAATAATAAGGAAATATGAACACATTTATGCAATAAATTTAACTCTGATATAATGGACAAGTTCCTTCAAAGAAACAAACTACCAATGCTACCCAAGAAGAAATAGATAACCTGACTATCCCCTATATCTATAATTAAAATTGAATTTGTAGTTCAAAAACTTTCTCATAAAGAAAATCCTAGGGATAGATGGCTTCACTGGAAAATTCTGCCAAACACTTAAGGAAGAAATAATATGCTATTCAAACTCTTGCTGAAATTCTCAGAAGAAAGAATATTTCCCAACTTATTTTATGAGGCTGGCATTACTTTATTACCCAAACCAAACCTATGATAAGAAAAAAATAACTAGAGATGAATATCCTTTATGAAGACATATGCAAAAATCCTAAGTAAAACTTTAGAAAACGTAAACTAAAAATATATAAAAAGAATAATATATCATGACCAAGTGGGATTTATCCCAGGAATGAAGATTGGTTTGACATTCAAAATCAATCAACGTAATTTACCATTTTTACAAACAATAACAACAAAAAATGTGTACAACTGGCCGGGTGCAGTGGCTCATGCCTGTAATCCCAGCACTTTGGGAGGCCAAGGCAGGCAGATCACTTGAGGTCAGGAGTTCAAGACCAGTCTGGACAACATATTGAAACTCCCGTCTCTACTAAAAATACAAATATTAGCCAGGTGTGGTGGCACACCCCTGTAGTCCCAGCTACTTGTGAGGCTAAAGCACGAGAATTGTTTGATTCTCGTGCCTTAGGCAGAGGTTGCAGTGAGTTGAGTTTGTGTCACTGCATTCCAGCCTGGGTGACAGACTGAAACTCTGTAAAAAAAAAAAAAAAAAAAAAAAAAAAGTATACAATTATTCCAATAGATCAAGAAAAAGCATTTGACAAAATCCCAACATCCAATATTAATTTCTGATAAAAACTCTCAGTAACTTGAAATACAGGAGAACTTCTTCAACCTGATAAAAATTATCTACAAAACCCTATAGCTAATGCCATACTTAATGGTGAACAACTGAATGCTTTCCCTTCAAGATCAGGAACAAAAGATATCCACTGTCATTATTTTACTCAGTCATTATACTGGAGGGTCTAGCCAAGGCAATTAGCCAAGGAAAGGAAAAAAAAGCATTCAAATTTAACATGAGTAAACAAAATTGCCTTTATTCACAGACGGCATAATCATGATGGTCTATTAAAAAAAAATCTTGGCAGTGGAGCCAAGATGGCCGAATAGGAACAGCTCCAGTCTACAGCTCCCAGGGTGAGTGACACAGAAGACAGCTGATTTCTGCATTTCCAACTGACTTACTGGGTTCATCTCATGGGGGAGTGCTGGGCAGTGGGTGCAGGACAGTGGGTGCAGTGCACCATGCGTGAGCCGAAGCAGTGTGAGGCATCGCTTCACCCTGGAAGTGCAAGGGGTCAGGGAATTCCCTTTCCTAGTCAAAGAAAGGGATGAGAGACGGCGCCTGGAAAATCGGGTCACTCCCACCCTAATACTACACTCTTCCAATGGGCTTAACAAACAGCACACCAGGAGATTATATCCCACACATGGCTCGGAGGGTCCTGCACCCATGGAGCCTTGCTCATTACTAGCACAGCAGTCTGAGATCAAACTGCAAGGTGACAGAGAGGCTGGGGGAGGGGTGCCTGCCATTGCTCAGGCCTGAGTAGGTAAACAAAGCAGCCGGGAAGCTTGAACTGGTTGGAGCCCACCACAGCTCAAGGAGGCCTGCCTGACTCTGTAGGCTCCACCTCTGGGAGCAGGGCACAGACATACAAGACAGCAATAACCTCTGCAGTCTTAAATGTCCCTGTCTCACAGCTTTGAAGAGAGTAGTGGTTCTCCCAGCACGCAGCTTGAGATCTGAGAATGGGCAGACTGCCTCCTCAAGTGGGTCCCTGACCCCCGAGTAGCCTAACTGGGAGGCACCCCCCAGTAGGGGCGGACTGACACCTCACATGGCCGGGTACTCCTCTGAGACAAAACTACCAGAGCAACCATCAGGCAGCAGCATTTGCGGTTCACCAATATCTGCTGTTCTGCAGCCACTGCTGCTGATACCCAGGCAAACAGGGTCTGGAGTGGACCTCCAGTAAACTCCAACAGACCTGCAGCTGAGGGTCCTGACTCTTAGAAGGAAAACTAAAAAACAGAAAGGACATCCACACCAAAACCCCATCTGTACGTCACCATCATCAAAGACCAAAGGTAGATAAAACCACAAAGATGGGGAAAAAACAGAGCAGAAAAATCGGAAACTCTAAAAATCAGAGTGCCTCTCCTCCTCCAAAGGAACGCACCTCCTCAACAGCAATGGAACAAAGCTGGATGGAGAATGACTTTGACAATTTGAGAGAGGAAGGCGTCAGAATATCAAACTACTCTGAGCTAAAGGAGGAAGTTTGAAACAATGGCAAAGAAGTTAAAACCTTTGAAAAAAAACTAGACAAATGGATAACTAGAATAACCAATGCAGAGAAGTCCTTAAAGGACCTGATGGAGCTGAAAACCAAGGCATGAGAGCTACGTGATGAATGCACAAGTCTCAGTAACCGATGCGATCAACTGGAAGAAAGGGTATCAGTGATGGAAGACAAAATGAATGAAATGAAGCATGAAGAGAAGTTTACAGAAAAAAGAATAAAAAGAAACAAACAAAGCCTCCAAGAAACATGGGACTATGTGAAAAGACCAAATCTATGTCTAATTGGTGTACCTGAAAGTGACAGGGAGAATGGAACCAAGTTGGAAAACACTCTGCAGGATATCATCCAGGAGAACTTCCCCAATCTAGCAAGGCAGGACAACATTCAGATTCAGGAAATACAGAGAATGCCACAAAGATACTCCTCGAGAAGAGCAACTCCAAGACACATAATTGTCAGATTCACCAAAGTTGAAATGAAGGAAAAAGTGTTAAGGGCAGCCAGAGAGAAAAGTCGGGTTACCGACAAAGGGAAGCCCATCAGACTAACAGCGGATCTTTCGGCAGAAACTCTACAAGCCAGAAGAGAGTGGGGGCCAATATTTAACATTCTTAAAGAAAAGAATTTTCAACCCAGAATTTCATATCCGGCCAAACTAAGCTTCATAAGTGAAGGAGAAATAAAATACTTTATAGACAAGCAAATGCTGAGAGATTTTGTCACCACCAGGCCTGTCCTAAAAGAGCTCCTGAAGGAAGCACTAAACATGGAAAGGAACAACCGGTACCAGCCACTGCAAAAACATGCCAAATTGTAAAGACCATCGAGGCTAGGAAGAAACCGCATCAACTAATGAGCAAAATAACAAGCTAACATCATAGTGACGGGATCAAATTCACACATAACAATACTAACCTTAAATGTAAATGGACTAAATGCTCCAATTAAAAGACACAGACTGGCAAATTGGATAAAGAGTCAAGACCCATCAGTGTGCTGTATTCAGGAAACCCATCTCACATGCAGAGACACACATAGGCTCAAAATAAAGGGATGGAGGAAGATCTACCAAGCAAATGGAAAACAAAAAAGGCAGGGGTTGCAACCATAGCCTCGGATAAAACAGGCTTTAAACCAACAAAGATCAAAAGAGACAAAGAAGGCCATTACATAATGGTAAAGGGATCAATTCAACAAGAAGAACTACCTATCCTAAACATATATACAGCCAATACAGGAGCACCCAGATTCATAAAGCAAGCCCTTAGTGACCTACAAAGAGACTTAGACTCCCACACAATAATAATGGGAGACTTTAACACCCCACTGTCAACATGAGACAGATCAGTGAGACAGAAAGTTAACAAGGATATCCAGGAATTGAACTCAGCTCTGCACCAAGTGAACCTAATAGACATCTACAGAACTCTCCACCCCAAATCAACAGAATATACATTCTTTTCAGCACCACACCACACCTATTCCAAAATTGACCAGACAGTTGGAAGTAAAACACTCCTCAGCAAATGTAAAAGAACAGAAATTATAACAAACGGTCTCTCAGCCCACAGTGCCATCAAACTAGGACTCAGGATTAAGAAACTCACTCAAAACCGCTCAACTACTTGGAAACTGAACAACCTGCTCCTGAATGACTAATGGGTACATAACAAAATGAAGGCAGAAATAAAGATGTTCTTTGAAACCAATGAGAACAAAGACACAACATACTAGAATCTCTGGGACACATTCAAAGCAGCGTGTAGAGGGAAATTTATAGCACTAAATGCCCACAAGAGAAAGCAGGAAAGATCTAAAATTGACACCCTAATATCACAATTAAAAGAACTACAAAAGCAAGAGCAAACACATTCAAAAGCTAGCAGAAGGCAAGAAATAACTAAGATCAGAGCACAACTGAAGGAAATAGAGACACAAAAAACCCTTCAAAAAATTAATGAATCCAGGAACTGGTTTTCTGAAAAGATCAACAAAATTGATAGACCGCTAGCAAGACTAATAAAGAAGAAAAGAGAGAAGAATCAAATAGATGCAATAACAAATGACAAAGGGGATATCACCACCGATCTCACAGAAATACAAACAATCATCAGAGAATACTATAAACACCTCTACACAAATAAAATAGAAAGTCTAGAAGAAATGTATAAATTTCTCCACACATACACTCTCCCAAGACTAAACCAGGAAGAAGATGAAACTCTGAATAGACCAATAACAGGCTCTGAAATTGAGGCAATAATTAAGAGCTTACCAACAAAAAAAAGTCCAGGACCAGATGGCTTCACAGCCGAATTCTACCAGAGGTACAAGGAGGAGCTGGTACCATTCCTTCTGAAACTATTCCAATCAATAGAAAAAGAGGGAATCCTCCCTAACTCATTTTATGAGGCCAGCATCATCCTGATACCAAAGCCGGGCAGAGACACAACAAAAAAAGAGAATTTTAGACCAATATCCTTGATGAACATTGATGCAAAAATCCTCAATAAAATACTGGCAAACTGAATGCAGCAGCAAATCAAAAAGCTTATCCACCATGATCAAGTGGGCTTCATCCCTGGGATGCAAAGCTGGTTCAACATACGAAAATCAATAAACGTAATCCAGCATATAAACAGAACCAAAGACATAAACCACATGATTATCTTAAAACTAGCGATAATGTTATAATGTAAATTAAAATTCTTTTTATTGCTATATTCCCAAAAGATAATGATCAACTTTTAAGACATTTGTGAGACATTTATTTGTTCTTCTTTTTCTCTGCTTTTCTCCCTTTTCCCAGCCTCTGTTCTCTCTTTTTCTAGAAGAAACATTAAACAGTAAATGTCAAAAGTCACTGCCAGGCAAATAAAGAAATAAAATCATTGTTAGTTTTTTCAAACGAGAATTATTTCACCCATGTGAAAATGAGTGGTCAACTGTGCTTCATCTTATTATGTGAAAAAAGAAAAGATATTGAAAGCATCACACAGAAAGAAATAAAGGAAATATTAAATCTCATTTACAGTACGGTGAAATCTACACAATTAAGCTGAAAAACATTTTCCCCTGGATGGCTGCTCCCCTGTGAGCAGATGTTGCCTTCGAAGAATTTTAGGCAACAGTGGATGAAAATCTTTCTAAATATAATTTTTCAAAATATTGTGCATGTATTTAAATATATACACAACTTTATATACGTTGGTATTCATATGTTTCCCAATACTCCAGTGGCATAGACCCATTTTTTATGGGGGATTCAATTTTTTCTCAGTTGCCTTGATCTGTCTAATAAGTTTCAAATAATTGTGGCCTTTATTATATCCTAAAACTTAATGAATTTGGCAAGAAATAAATAGAACTTTGATTTCCTCTTTAGCCACTCACCAAAGCTATTATTTGTAATTTATTTGTTTTTTTATTCCTCTGGCTCAAAATCTATTTTATTGGAAAGCCATGCAATGATACAGAGAAAGTCAAGCCAGGATTATCTCCCAACAATCGGGAAGCAAAAGTAAAATCCAAATTTGTCCGTTGTTTTTGCCTTAATGAGATTTTTGGGAAAAGAGCACTACTTTGTCTCAATTCATTTGCAATAGAAAAATCAAACCTTGAACCTGGAAGAATCATCCCTTTATTAACATTTATGTTGTTATTTTCTCTGTAAGTCTAGTGGAGATTGCCACATGTCAGCTAGATGCCCAAAAACAATTCTGAGTTTATTTTCTTAGATGAGTTTATTTTTCATAAATGTTCCTAACCCCCAGCATTTTTTTTTTTTTTTTGGACAGGCCAGAGTACAGCTCAAGCAATCCTCTGCCTCAGCCTCCCTAGTAGCCTGGACTGCAGGCCCATACCACCACACCCCACTAATTTTTGTACTTTTTGCAAAGATGGTGTTCACCACATTGCCTGGGCTGGTCTTGAATTCCTGTGCTCAGCAATCTGTCTACTTCAACCTCCCAAAATGCTGGGATTACAGGCGTGAGGCACCGCACTCGGCCTCCTCTCCCTTTTTAAGCAAACAAATTTCATTGGCTTCTTCTAATGTGAGAAATTGTACCAATTGCTTTTGTATATGCACTCTTCCTAAAATTCTAGTTTCTATAACTCAGTTCCAGGGCGAGCTTCCTGGGTATGTGACCTATTAGTTGCACAGGGACCCCACTCCCACTCCAACTTTAAGATACTCTGTTGTTGCCATATTACATTTCTTAATGATTATTGAAAGAGGTAACATTTTCATTTTGTACTGAGTCCCCCAAATTATGTAGCAGGTCCTGTGCAATTCATGTAATCAATTACCAGAGCTTAAACGAAAGAGTATCATGATCCCTATGTGGTATAGTAATAGTAATAGAGAAGAACTTTATGGGTATTAACTTGTTTGAGCCTTGAAAAACATCACTACAAGATAAGTATTATCATTAGCTCCATTTTATAGATGGAGAAATTAAAATACAAAGAGGATAATGAAATTGCCCAAAATCACTGGTAATTGTGGGGCCAGAATTAGATCCCAGACAATTTGACTGCAGAGACCGTTATGCTAAAAACAGTGAATACCGTTTAAAGGGAACTTCAGAATCACCTGGCTTCCATAACACAGCTCTACCCCCAAGAACTTATAAAGCCAAACCTGTTTTGCATCTCTGTCTCTTCTGTTTGCCCCTAAGTTTTGGACTTGATTGAGTAACAGGTACACTATAGATGTTTTAATTAGCAGAATTTATAGGATGACTCATTTCTTTGATCGACAAAATATCTCACCTGCAGTATATCCGCAGAGCAAAGGGTCACATTTTAATTCTTCTGGGAGCATCCACATTACCATCAGTGCATGTGGGAGGTGTAATGTTGATTTTCTAGTTCATGTATTTGCTAACCCAGGAAACACTCTTACTTTTTACTTCTTATTCAAGATGGGTTCAGTTCCTTGGCTAAACTAAAAAAGCATTTTCCCCATAAAACTTGCTCCACCAGACTTCTAATTAGTTTGCCTTCTGTCAGGAATGGAGAAACCAGCTTCTGGACACTAGTATTTTTCAGGCAAGAAAGGTAGTAAAATCTGGCAGTCAGCGTCTATGAATAAAAACAAAGAGCAGAGAGGAATTTCCATTTTGTAAGACATGGTAATAACTCAAGGCCAAATGTCTATGTGCTAAGTGATTTACTTAAAGTGTTTTTAAAGTAAAGAAGGTGTAGCATAAATACTCACTGGAGAGAATATAACTGAAGGTGCTGGATGGGATTGCCAATATATGTCCACTAAAGGCTGGTGGCTACAAATTCTGTATCCTGCAGACCTGGCTTTAAATCCTGGCTCTACTACTTACTAGAAAGTGAAATATTAGACAAAGTTTTCTTCATATGTAAAACAAACACTTGCTACATGCCAAGTGTTGTGCTAGATTCTGGATACCTAGAAGTGCCTGCTGAGGGGAGAAAAAACTATGGTGCCTGCCTTTAAGGTGCTTACAGTCTAGTGGGATACTACTATTCTACTTATAGACAACAAGTGTAGAAGGGATGCAGTGGATTCTAGCATCATTCTATATTTCCACCTCTCTGAGGAATTGTTATATCCCTTAACCAAGGACTAAGAAAATGATTTGGTTCAATCTGGACTAACTCCTGTGGGTCCCAAGATGACTGAAATATCCATTTCTAGCTTCTTAATCCTTTTTTCCAATGACAGACAGTTCTGACTCTGTACTTAGGTGCTCATCAAGAAGAAAGTCTTTACTTCCTTCTAAAATCTTCCAGAGAGAGGTTCAGAAAAAAAAAAAAACTGTTGGGTACTATGCTTAGTACTAGGGTGACAAAGGAATCTGTACATCAGACCCCCAAGTCATAAGTTTACCTATATAACAAACCTGCACATGTACCCCTGAACCTATAATAAAAGTTAAAAAATTAAGTAAATTTAATTTAATTAACTAAAAAAATGCATTTAAAAACTCATGTGGAGGCCACACGTGGTGGTTTATGCCTGTAATCCCAGCACTTTGGGAGACCAAGGTGGGCAGATCACTTGAGTTCAGGAGTTTGACACCAGCCTGGGCAACACGGTGAAACCCCATCGCTACAAAAAACACAACAAAACAAAAATTAGCCAGGTGTGGTGGCAGGTACCTGTAGTCCCAACTACTTGGGAGGCTGAAGTGGGAGGATGGCTTGAGCCCAGGAGACAGAGGCTGCAGTCAGCTAAGATCAAAGCACTGTACTCTAGCCTGGGCGACAGAGTGAGACCCTGTTTCAAAAAAAACAAAAAACAAAAAACAAAAAAAACAAGTATGTGGTACTTGATAGAAAAGTAATAAATATAATCCCAGTTCCTTGAAATTCCACATTTCAGATTTTATAACTTGTGTTGTTTTCAATGTGTGATTTTGTCTAAAGTTACTATGCTATATGTACATGTATACTAATTGAAGCTCTATACTACACTCAAAATAGATACTTAATCCTTGCAAAGCACACAAATACTTAGGATATATGCATGATAGAGCTTTTCTTTATTTTGACAAGTGTGACAAATCTTTTTAGAGAAACATATATTTTCCAAATACTTTTAATAAGATGCAATAATATACACTGCTTAAAATGCAATTCTTCAGTTTTATATCAGTGTTTTAATTCCTTCTGCAGCCCCTTTTTGTAAATGTGTCAATCTGCTCATCAGACAATATATTAATATGGTATAGTAGAATCTCTTTTATATTTAATAATAAAATTCAGTCCAGATTGGTTTAAATAAAAACATCCTCTAAAATATTGACAGCAGTGTCATGATGCTGCAGCTCGCTGTGCCTCTACCCTGAGCATTATTGTGTCTGGGTTCCCTCTGGTTGCTTTCTCTCCTGGGTACAGCATTTCCAGAGTCCTATATAAATTTGGACGTACACTTAAATACCTTCGTCGACAGGAGTCAGTCTCCAGTGAGAGTCCAAGCTAAAAATGATGCTGCCTGTAAAAACACGCAGCACTTCTGGTCAATGCCACGAAACACCCTCTTCCTATAACCACAATATCCCTTAACAGTTGTGTGTTTCATATAGTGTTGAATCACTTTATGCCCAATTATCAGGTAGATGCATACTCCCCAGGAATTGAAGGTATACTATGAGTACATGAAGCCTCAGGAAGACATCTCCTCAAAGCATTGATTCATTGAGAGATGTGGAAGGAAAACACAGATTTGTCATATTTATCTTCTCATGTATATGAATCTGGATTATCTAAATCTGACATCAAGAAAGTAGAAAAACCAGACTGACTGGGCTCAGTGCCTTGCACCTGTAATCCCAGCACCTTGGAAGGCGAAGGCAGGCAGATCGCTTGAGCCTAGGATTTCAAAACCAGTCTGGACAACATGGCAAAACTCCCATCTCTACAAAATATACAAAAATTAGCTGGGCATGGTGGTGTGCACCTGTAGCCCCAGCTATTTGAGAGGCTGAAGTGGGAGGATCGCTTAAGCCCAGAGAGTCAAGGCTGCAGTGAGCCAAGATGGCATCACTACACTGTAGTCTGGACACCAGAGGGAGACTGTCTCAAAAAAAAAAAAAAGAAAAAGAAAAAGAAAGAAAGGAAGCAGAAAAACCACCTGATGCTGACTTGCTAGGCAGTGTCAATTCTCTTCAATTCAACCCAGTTCCCCACATTTATACACTTAATATAACATCTCCTCCACTGACCAGCAGGGCAAGTAGGAATTGTTTTTTGGTTTTTAAGATAAAGCAGGAGCTGTGAAAGTTTCATGCTTTAAAACTATGCTTTCAGCTACCCTCCCAGACTACGCAATCATAATGTAGCAGGATTGCATGTTAATTCTTTCCTATGTTGTTAGATATTTCCATGAAAATATGAGAAAAATACTGATCAGGTTCTTCTTGCACACTTCAGAAGTTATTTATTCTCACAACACCAAAGGGATTAAAAACTAGAATGTTCACTCTACAAGAAACCCTAGAAATCATCTCATCTGGGATTCCTCAAACTGTACTTTGAGAAGCCCCCTCAGGGGTCACTGCAAAGGTCAGGTAAGGGCAAGAGGGAACTCAGCCTCCTCCATCTCAACCCCTCTGCCAACCCCATTGCCTCTTTCCTGTGTCAACCAAATAGGATCTGCTTTGATCCTACTTTTTATTTGTCTAGGATTTTTAAGTAAGGCTTATTTAAGGAAAATATTGTAAGGGAGGGAAAAAAAGAGTTTGAAAATATCTGATCTAGTCCAATCCTCTTTTTTTTTTTTTTTTTTTTTTTTTTTTTTTTTTTTTTTTTTGAGACGGAGTCTCGCTCTGTCGCCCAGGCTGGAGTGCAGTGGCGCGATCTCGGCTCACTGCAAGCTCCGCCTCCCGGGTTCACGCCATTCTCCTGCCTCAGCCTCCCGAGTAGCTGGGACTACAGGCGCCCGCTACCACGCCCGGCTAATTTTTTGTATTTTTAGTAGAGACGGGGTTTCACCGTGTTAGCCAGGATGGTCTCGATCTCCTGACCTCGTGATCCGCCCGCCTCGGCCTCCCAAAGTGCTGGGATTACAGGCGTGAGCCACCGTGCCCGGCCCCAATCCTCTTATTTTTTATATGTTACCAAAGCCACATTATGCCCCAACTCAGTCCCACCCAAAATCCCACCCACCTCGACCCAAAGCTACAGGGACCTCAATCCTAGCTACAGGGACCCAGAGGAAGCCCCACTTTAGAGTGGCTGGACAACAACCTCTACTTTCATTTGTGTAGCTGTCACCAGGATTCTTTGACAAAGTAATATGGCTAATGGGCAAATTGGGTGAATTTAAGAAACTAATTGCATGTTGTTTGTTGTGTGCATGTGTTTGCATGTGTGTTTGGTTTTCTTGTTTTGTGTTTTAATCATAACATGTTACTATCATTCATAGCAAAGAGTCATTGGCATTAGAGACTCCTGCCTGAAGTGAGAAGGCGTTACTCCCTCTGAAAGCACTTTTTGAGGAAAGGGGATGCCCACACCTTCATGAGACAGGAATATAAGTGGCCAAAACACCTTTCACGAGCCCCATTTTGATGTATAACAGTATTTCGCAAACTGTTCAGAGTCATTATTATTATTCTTAAAAAGATTTCCTGGGAAAACAAGTGGGTAACCCTGGATTATAAAAGAAACACTTAAATGTATCTTTACTGAAAAACTTCTCACAGCTTTTATCTGCTAATACTCATTGCAGCTTTCCAAGAAAGAAATATGGCTTGCATTGTTTCTCAAAGCTATCCCATGGAACCCTTTTTTAAGAAGCATATCATGGAACTTGTGTCTCATGGAATACACTTTGGAAAACATTCTGGAATCATCCTGCAATGTAATATCAGCCAAGATTGAAAGCCCCCGGAGGAGAGAGACAGCACCTTTGGTACTTCTTCCTTTGCCCTAGACCCTGTTGGCAGAAAATCTGCCTACAATTGGCTACTGAGTATTGGAGAGATGAGACTTTGTGGAAAATTAGCAATTCTCTGGCAGAAGTTAAGAAGTAAGAGAAGATAAGGAGAGAAATGCTGGAGTATATAGCATTGACTGTATATGACTTACACTACACTCATAGCCTCCCAGGAGATAGAAAGAGCTTCAACTCACTCAGAGTCCTAGAGACTGGGGTTGAGAGCAGACAGACAGCATTGTGGTATGTTGGCTGCACACTGAGGCAGAGGTGGGCTCGACACTTGCATTCAACAACTAATGATGTTTAGAGTTCTTCCCTTGGGACATTTCAAGTCTCATACTGAGCCAATGAAGATGATTTTGAATATTTTCTTAGGGCTAAGAACATAAATTTTACTATAAAACTGGAATTTTTTCAATGCTGTTTCCCCATAATGTGGGTATTTGGGTTTTTCTTTTTAAATATTTTTCCAGTAAAATTGCACACTGCTCATCCACAGACATAAACAGCAGCCTAAGGGCAGATGGTGAAAACTATGGCTCTCTGAGCATGAGTTGTAAGAACATTTCTTCTTCAAATGTCACTGAATTTCTGAAGCCAAGTTAAGCACAATGTGTGTGCCATATTTATTCCCAGGGAAGCTTTTGTTCTTATTCCCACCAGCAAAGTCATGAGTCATGTTTGGGTGTCTTGAGGCTTTATAAACTGTGGTAAATAGAGTCAAATTTTCTTTTTGCAATGTTATTGAGCAACAAACCCACTGCATTTGATACAACAAAATTAGAGTTGTTGACATGTGCCTAAAGGGCTTGTGACACCCCGTATTTTAAGGTTCATGTTTTTCCAGGACAGATTTGTATGTCAACTTGAATGATATTTTTCAATGTTCTTTGTCTTGCTGGATTAAAATCCTATGCTGTGGCCAAATTCAATCTCTAATACAAACCTTTAACTAGATAAAAGAAAAGGTGCCAGTGATTATGCTCTGGAAAAAGAGTCCACAGGCCCTAATTAACCTCACAGGGATGGGTAAGAAGAAAACTTTCATTATCATCAGTTTGGTAGATTGTCTGAGTGAAAATGGCAGCAGTTATTCCCCTCCTTGCGTCCAAGCCCTTTGTAGTGCAATGTTGCAGCTCCTATCATCAAGAGGCGTGGTCTGTCACCCCAGTCCTTGGACCTGGACTGGGCTTGTAACTTGTTTGGCCAATAGAATATGGAAGAAGCAACAGTGTGCTAGGCCTTGCACGCTTGTCCTTTCTTTGACCCTTGTGAACAACCCAGGCTAGCTGCTGGAGAATGACAGAACAAGGGTTCCAGGGTCAGCCAGCCCCACTGTACCACTAAGACTTGAGCTGGTAAATGCAGTACATGTGGTACATGGTACAAGAGCCTCATGTGACAAAGTCTACCAAGATGAGCTTTTTGATCTGCACCTGACTGGCGACACATGTGCAGCCCAGCTGAGATCAGCCAAACCTGGCTCAAATTAGAATACCCAGTTGACTGGCCCCATTGACTTGTGAGTAATAATATTTATTGTCTTAAACCCTAAACTAAAGTTTAGGGTGCCTTGATATGCAGCAATAACTAACTAGTACAAACAAAATCATCATAACCATCTTCATCATCAATAACTATCATTCATTTTCACATTTTCCCCATATACTCCCTCTCTCTTAAGTTAATACGTTGCATTAGTGTGGTACATTTGTTACAAGTGATGAGCTAATATTGATACATTATTATTAAATGAAGTCCCTGGTTACAATAGGATTCACCATGTTGTATATTCTATGGGTTTTGACAAATGTATAATGATGTGTATTCATGTTATAGAATCATAAGAATAGTATCACTACCCTAAAAAAATCCCTGGTGCTCCACCTATTCATCCTTCTTTCCTCTCCCCATGAATCCCTGACAACCACTGACCTTTTTAGAACCTCCACAGCTTTGCCTTTTCTAGAGCTTCATATAGTTGGGATCATATGGTATATAGCTTTTACAGATTGGCTCATTTTATCATGTTCTATGTGTCTAGCACTGTGCTACATTTCCTAAATTATCTCCTTTAACCCAGTCGGATGCTACTATTATGCTCAGTATATGGCATATATATATGCTATATAGTATATAGCAAATAGCTACTATTATGCTCATCTATATAGATGAGAGAACTGAGCTCAGAGAAGATAAGTTAATTGGCCCAAGGACACATGGTAAGTGCTGGGGTTTGAGAAACTCAGGCCTATCTTATTTTAGAGCCTAAACTCTTAACTACCATGGGAAAAGTTGCAAAGTGGTGAGGCAGAGGCCACATTCAGCCTACAGCTTTGTTACATTTGGCTCACCTAGTGTAAATACCAGAACATTTCAGCCTTTCTTTAAAAATTGTAGTGTGTGGCAATTGTAGGCCTGCATTCCCACAGGGCAATTGTCTTAGTCAGCTTGGGCTGATACTACGAAATACTAGAGATGTGTGGCTTAAACAACAGACATTTATTTCTCACAGTTCTGGAGGCTGGGAAGTCCAAGATCCAGGTGCTGGCAGATTCAGTTTCTGGTAAGGACTCTCTTCCTGGCTGGCAACAGCTGTTGCCTTCTCTCTGTGTCCTCATATGGCAGAGAGAGGGAGCTCTGGTCTCTCCTCCTCTTCTAACTAGGACACCAGTCCCATCATGGGGTCCCACCCTCATGAACACATCTAAACCTAATTAACTCCCAAAGGCCCTACTTCCAAATACCATCATATTGGGGGGTATGGTTTTAACCTAGGAATTTTGCTGAGGACACAAACATTCAATCCATAGCAGCAATGATTGGCTAAAGTGAGGTAGAAGCTGTTCCATTAGGGCATAAAATTTCACTTCTCCAGAGTCCTCACTACTCCTTATTGTATAGAACCTGGTCCAATTTCCTTATTTACATTATCTCTCTGGCCCCAGAAGTATTTGAGATTTTACTGTACTCCCTCCCAGAGATGCCCCTAGCCCTGGCTAGGAGTCTTGCAGGGGAAGTGTGGAGTTCAGCAGTAAATATGAAACAGCTCAGCTAGGTCTTAAAATACAATGGTGACTAAAATATCTTGCTGCCTCAGAACTGTGCTAAACATATATATGGGAAGTCCTGACCTGGAATGTGGAGAACCTTAAACTAGGCAGTTCCCTGGGTTGATGCTTTTCAGCTTGAAAACTCCTCCCAAAGTGCTTTGAGTTCATAAGGGCCTCTCTACTTTGAGCATCAACAAGACCACCAGGACACCTTGACTCTGACCTAATGATGAAGCCAAGGGGCCAGCATAGCCAATCTCTGGTCTCTGAGAAGGTCTCTTCAGAGCGACCCATCTATCTGTCCCTAACTCATTCCCTGCAGTCAAGTCTATTCTTTTTGGTTGGGCGTGGTGGCTCTTGCCTGTAATCTCAGCACTTTGGGAGGCCGAGGCAGGTGGATCGCCTGAGGTCAGGAGTTCCAGACCAGGCTGACCAACATGGTGAAACTCTGTCTCTACTAAAAATACAAAAATTAGCCGGGCATGGTGGCAGGCACCTGTAATCCTAGCTACTCAAAAGGCTGAGACAGGAGAATTGCTTGAACCCAGGAGGTGGAGATTGCAGTGAGCTGAGATTACACCATTGCACTCCAGCCTGGGCAAAACAGTGAGACTCCATCTTGAAAAAATAAAAAATAAAAAGTCTGTTCGTTTTAAAAGCTTCTGGGGAGCAATTTTCTTAGCTTTGTTTGAGAACATACTCCAACATTCAAGAGTTCCATCACTTTATCCCTTCTTCTGCCATTTCTGGTATTCAGTGATCAGGTCCATTGTACCTTTGTTGGCTTCCTAAGAAAGTGACCCATCAGCTTCTAGTTGCTGTTGGTTTTGAACATAAAAACACTAATTGGCTTCATTCCCAGTTTTTTGAGGAATGGCTTTCAACTGTGACTTCTTAGGTATACCTGAAGGAAGAAATGCTTTGAAAAATACCTCCCCTGCCTTGTAAGGACGAGGGTCCAGTGAAAGGACACTTTTATTCAACCAAACACCATGTGAAATTTGGACATGAAAAGGTAGGCCTGGATCTAAGTTGGGAATAAGGATTGGAGAGAACTGAGTTAGAGAAATATAGAATCCCTGGGAGCAATCTGGGAGATAAGTGGAAATTAAAGAAAAAGGAAATTAAGAAGACAAATTAAAATTGGAAGAGGAGCTAGCAATGTGGCAAGAAGCATAGGCATTATGCAGAGTCCATGGTGGTGGCAGAGCTAGTGAGACATCATGATGGTGCTGGATGTCTTAAAACAACATTTAAGAATAAGACTACAGTTAACTCGAACAACAGGAGAGTTAGGGATGCTCACCTCCTGCACAGTTGAAAATCCATGTATAACTTTTAACTCCCCAAAAACTTAACTGCTAAAAGCCTACTGTTGATGGGAAGCCTTACCAATGACATGAACAGTCAATTAACACATAATTTGTATGTTATATGTACTACATGCTAATTCTTACAATAAAGTAAGCTAGAGAAAATAAAATATTATTAAGAAAATAATAAGGAAGAGAAAATACATTTACTATTCATTAAGTGGAAGAGGATCGTCTAAATATCTTCTTTATCCTCCTTGTCTTCATGTTGAGTAGGCTAAGGAGGAGGAAGAGGAGAGGTTGGTCTTGCTGTCTAAGGAGTGGCAAAGGTGGAAGAATATCCATGTGTAAGTGAACTCATGCAGTTCAAATCCACAGTGTTCAAGGGTCAGCTGTATTTAATATATAATTTTATGCTGATTCCCATGCAGTGTGGTGATACGAAGCCCCCTCCTGGTAACATGAAGAACTTTGGTAAAAGTCCTGCTACAGTCTACAGCCGTGTACTTAACAATTGTTTGGAGGAGAAAAATCAAGAAGACCTCAAGTTTGGGGTAATATGGGGAAGAAACATTGAAACAGCTTTAAGATGCAAAGTATAAAACAAAACTTCAGAGGACACAGGAACTCAGAGCCAGAGGTGACAGTGAATTTCAGAATTTTGGCTGGGCATCGAACTTTCCTGGTCCTTATCTGGGGGCTTGGGCCATTCTTATCTAGATTATAAAAGTCCAGGGAACTCCAGATGAGATCTGAATTCCACAACCATTGTGTTTAATCTAGAATTTCCTACCAAAACCTCCCAGCTGGTTCCATTCACCCTGCCCCCAGATGAATACAAACCACAGGTATTTGACCCTATCAGAGGGAACTTGTGTCCAGACAGAATGAATATGTGGGCCACAGTGTGTGTATTTTCCCAGCAGCCTCTGCAATTTACAGAAGTTTGAGATTCAAGATTTGTAAAGTAGTTGTATGAAAAAAAAATAGAATCCATCTGAGGTTTCTAGGTGAGGTATGAATAACACAAATTCTTAACTTGCACTGAACTATTTACTTTCAAAAGCATGTCTTCTAAATAAGAGCCTTTTTGTCATCTTGACCTGGTGGAAATTTCAATCCCAAGTTCTTGACACTAAAGACTATTTCACTACATATTTTAATCAGAATAATATCTACATTGATAAGTCTCCATAAACCATTTTCCAGGGCAAACCTATTTACTGGAAAAGCATGCATAAACCCCATTGCAACCTATTGATTGCAAACCCAAACTTATGATCCTCCAAAATGTCTTCTGACTTCCTGAAATGGTTATGTAGCCAGGTTCCAGTTCACAAGAAGCCCGAAGATCTTATGCAACTTTTTAGCGTCCAAAAATTTGAGCTGTGTTCCCTTTAAGATGGACTGGAAATCTGGAATTAAAATGTTTCTAAATCAGCTTCTCCTGGGCTGTGTGCTCCAGTGGCTCGAGTTTCATTAGGATGACTTCTCGGGGCCTTCAGATCTTATTTCACATCAGGCTAAGTCTGGTCTTGATTAAAGTCACTGTGAGGAAAGCATATGGCAGGCAGAGAGATGGAGGCTGGGTAACAAGCCCCTGCAGGTTCATGCTGAAAAAAAGGCAGAGCCCATAAACTGTCTGCTGTTCCTTCAGTTTGGGCTCCAAATGAAATCTGAGCTTGCACAGTGCCTGTGCTTATATATTTGAGTTAATTGAGTTTTTAATTATTAAAAGTGAGTCCAGTCAGGCAAGGGATTTATTAAACTAAGTATTAAAATAGCACATGACTGAGGCAAATTTTTTCTAAAGTTTCCCCAAACACAATTAGTGTGGGACTCTTTGCTGTCATATGTTTTAATAGCAAAGGAGGGGTGAAGCTGTGACCATTGTCATTTTGTTAAGCTTTTGCATCTGCAGAGTGGGAAAGATAATGCCTTTAGCTTTTGAATTCCGTTAGGACCAGACAAAACACTTCTCCTAGGAAACACTTTCATTTGATGCAAGAACTAGCCATACAAAGAGGAAATGGAGCTTCTCTTCCTGTCATCAGAGCTCCAGGCCAGACCAGACCAGAAATTATTCTGGTTACTTCTACAGATATAGGAAGGAGAGAGCCTTGCAGAGAAGTCTCATTACAGGATGAATTGGTGCATGGATTTTTGTCTTAAATGGTCATGAATTCTTTATGTTGTAGGAGAAAAAAAGCTTTAGAGGTACAGTTTCCTTACTTCATACACTTTTGCTTGTCTCTTATAATAATGTGAAATATTTCAAAGTAGAAAGAGTATTACAGCAGCGTACTCTGTTTTTTAGAGCTATCTGCTCCCCTTCCTGTTAAAATAATTTTACTTCTTTCTCTTATGCATAGCTCTTAATTAGTTCTTTTCAAAAATATTAACACTTTCAAAAGAAACAGCAACGATGTGCTTTCACCACAGCTGGTATGAGAACGAGGCCTGCCCTGGTAACCTGTACACTCTTCATGTTTTTCCTTGGCTGACATAGTGTCCTGCCTTCACTGGCAGCTTCTCCCAGGTAAAGTCCCAGGATTCTTGGGAATGCCCATGATGGTCCATACCCAGGAACTGAAGGCTGGAGGCCCAGGGAACTCAAAGAAATGAGCAGTGGCTACAAGGGAGAAAGGGATTGGGTTTGGGGAGGGTAGGTACACAGAGCAGTGAAATGCTCAGCAACTCCAGCAAGAAACAACTTGTCACTTTATAGCTGCTTCTTTGATATTCTATAGAAATTTGGGTTCTCAGCCTGCTTATTTAACACATCTTCTGTATTGTTTCAAATTCAGCTACCACAGATGTTCCATTTTGTTCATCAAGAAAGTGAGTCTCTGGGAAGTTAAGTGACTCGCATAAGTTCACAAAGGAAGCCATGGGCAGAGCAGAAGTTCTCACCTCAATGGCCTGAATCCAAGGCTTGGGCACTAGTTCCACAGAACAAACAGCCTGACCATGCGGCTCAGCGGGTCAGGAGTTGGTTCTCCCTGAGTAATAGAGCTATGCAGGGCTCAGCAATTCTGGAGAATGGGGATGGGATAACCCAGTTATCTGCCATCCTTCTAATCTACCTATATTTACTCCAGTATCTCTCTCTCTCCCGTCTCTCTCCACTTCAAATACACCCCTCACACTGACTCATCTACAGCCTTCTTTCTTGCCCACCCAAATCACTTTCTGCTTCCTTCCAGTGCTCAGAGAGAATTCCCACCTCTGGTAGGAAAGTCTGGTTGCAGTGAGAGATTTTTCCCAGTTAGGGCAAAATCCAAGTAGAGAGGAAAGGAGAAGGGAGAGAAAGTAAGGAAGACAGATCAATACCCTATATCTGCAAGATGGCACCTTAACAAGGGTCAACCTCAGGGAGTCATTTCTGGTCTTTTTTCTATACCCTTTTATTCCTGACACAAGTCTCCCTACAGGCCCTACATCCCTCTACAGAAATAAGATCTCCAGGGTCCTTCTTCTGAAGTTTCTGGCCTGAGGGTTATTTTAAAGTTGGCATCAACTCAACTCAGACACTACTCTAAGAAGGGGAAGATATTTTACTTCATGAGGAGTGAGTGATTTTTTTCTTTTAAGACTCAAGGTGTGAGTAGCTTCTCTCTTTGAACCCTCCCTCTCAAAAAAAAAACAGGCTTTTTAGCTGGAATATTTTACATATTCAAAGTAAAACTGCCCACAGCCACTTCTTGGGCCTTTTCAGTTTGACAGTATCTGTGGTAATGTGTGTGTGTGTGTGTGTGTGCTCACGTCTGTGTGTTCGTGCAGAATGGACTCAATCCCACACTCCTTAAGCCAGTCCTGGAAGGTCTGTTGGTCTAAACCTGAGGGGAACCAGCCCAGTGAAAACGCAGTACCTTTGGCTCAGCCATACCTTGCAGACTTCATTACCTGGAGTCCTGAACTTTGCACAGAGCATCCACAGTCTGCTGCCCTCAAAGCATGGCTAGAGAAATAATAAAGTAGATACCACGCTCACTACTCTCAATAAAACCCACAGAGTTGAAATATTTCTTTCTGCAGAGATTTTTTTTAAAAAATAATTATTATTAACTCTATATTTTTTTTGCCTTCATACAGAATTGTGCCTCTTTCAAGTACTCTAGGAATTTCACTCTGGCAAGTTCCTACAATTTCTTTGAGAGTTGCTTAGCAATATTATTCCATCTTTTAGGGGAAAACTAAAACACTTACTTGAAATAACCCTAAGAGTTTCTGAAATTGAGTTTGGGTCATGTAAAATATTAATCATTTGAAAATCTTGGAAATCATAGAGGATCATGAAAGAAACCATTATTTTCTCCTTTTTTCCATGTTTAAGAGCAAAGACCTACATCCAAAACATTTGTTAACAAATTGCAATAAGAACTCCAAGTTGACAAGATGATGGTATTGGTTTGCTTATATAAGGGGATTTTAAAGTAGCAAAAAAAAATGTTCTAGCAGAAAAGTTGCTTCCTGAGCCTTAATGGGAACAAATGCATAAATCCTTTACTACATATACAGTTATTTAACACTCCACATTTTCTTTTTTTTCACATTTTTTTATTTTTTATTTTTATTTTTATTTTTTTCTCTCTTTTTTTTTAATTGCCTTAATGGGATCAAATGCATAAATCCTTTATTACATATATAGTTATTTAACACTTCAAATTTTCTATCACACTTTTATTTTATCCCTGGCTACCCTCCATCAATTTATTATCCAAATTCATGGAGAGCAGTAAGACCAGTAATTAAGTTATACATTTTATCTGAGGAGTTGCTATTTGTTTCCCAATTTGAACCTTATTACTAACTGCTGGTATCCTCTCATTTCCTAAGCAACATTGCCATCTCGTGGCTAACTCCATACATTTCCCAGGGAAACACTAGGCCTAGGTGAACTAGAGAGACCCTAATAGGATCAATGATGGGAACTGATTTGTGTCCCTAGAATTTCCTCCAATTGTGGATCAAGTTTGGTTACAGAGGGAGAGCTCATCCCAGGAAATTGTACAACTTTGGTTTCCAGTAATCAGTGTCATTTTATCTTACATTATCACCTTTGGCTATTTGATGAAGAAAAGTTTAATTCAGTCAAGGAAAACACAAAGAGGAAAATCTGTCATTGCCACCAAGGCATCTCTTAGATCTATTAGCCCATGTATTTGAAATGCTGGCACACTCCAAGTGGAGTTACTTTTGGCCCTTTCCTGGAGATTTTCAGAACATACTTGTCAACACTAAGATACTGTAATGATAAGAAATTATACCCAGACTTGAAAAGAAGAAAAATGCTTCAATTTTCATGAATGGAAATTGCAACAAGTTCAATTCAAGTATTATCTTTGGAACATTTGCCAAGTAAACAGAAAAAGCCAAATTTTTCTATTCAGTGTTTGGGAAAATTTTAGTTGAGGTAGGCCACCTGTGAGATCTAATATTTGAATGTCAGTTTCACTCCATTTTAGATGTTTCTCTAGAGACTCATATGAATAACTATAAAGATGTTCCCAAATCTGAATCATCCAGGTGACATCTAGCTCTATTTGGCAGATGACCATGACTAATCAAACGATGACCAATAGGGACTCATTATTCTAAGTCTATGACTGCAAATCTCAATGACACATAGTGAACACAGACTTGCAAGATGGAAGGAAATGACTTATAAGTTTAGTAAGAAAACATATTCTGTCAGTTCAACAAAGAAGCTGTCCAAATATAAACCACAAGATAAGCAAATTTTTACCTCTAGGGAAGACAGAAGTACTATACTTTCTCATCCTTCTCCTTTTATTGAAAATTTAATTGCATAGCCCATAATTAGCCATTTACATATGAATTCTCAGTAAATTATCTATTTCTGGATTGTAGCAAATAACTTAACATTCTGAGAGTCTTTTAAATGGAGACATCATTTTCCATTTAGAAATTTCCAACTATTGCATGTATGATGCTGCCCCATCATATATGCAATAATTTATTTTTGCAATATTCTCCTTGTTGGGCATTAAGGATGGTCCAGACTAGTGTTTTTCACACTTGGCTACTGATGTTGAAAATACAGATGTCCCTGGAGATTTTGATCCAGGGAGCTTGAGGTGGGATCCAAGAGTTTACCTCTAATAATCAAGCCAAGTGATTTTCATCATCAAACAAACTTTGAAAATACTAGTCAACATTTTCATTGAAGTTACTCAAAATCTAAGTATATTCAAAGCTCAGACTTATTGGAAGTGTAATTCATCTTAAAACTTGTCACTTTTTAATAACCCATATATTTTTTAAATGTGAAACATAATTTGAAATGTTCATAAAATGCATTCATGAATTATTATATAAATTAATCTTCACATGAAATGCTATTTAGTGTGTCCTAATTTTGAATAATGTGTATTTGTCACTTTCATTGGCTCATAATTCCATTTAAGATTAGGTGCCTGTATTTTTTCATAAATTTTTTGATGCCTAATATTTCTACATATTTATGAGGTACTTATCATATTTTGTTACATGCATAGAATGTGTAATAATCAAGTCGTGATATTTAGGATATCCATCACCTCGAGCATTTATCATTTTGTTGTGTTGGGAACATTGCAAACCCTCTCTTCTAGCTATTTTGAAATATATATTGTTATTAACTGTAGTCACCCTAATGTGCTACTGAACATTATAACTTATTCTATCTGCATGTATGTTTGTACCAATTAACTCACCTCTCTTTATCTCCCCACAATCCCCCCAAAACACACACACCCATCCCAGCCACTAGTAACTATCATTCTACTTTCTACCTCCATGAGATCAACTACTTTTAGCTCCCCCATGAGTGAGAACATGTGATATTTTTGTCTTTCTGCATCTGGCTTATGGGTGCCTGTATTTAAGAAGCGTAAATGGATTTGCATCAGGGAGATTAATTAGGAAAACTCAAACCATGAGAAAGAAAGAAATTATAAGAGAAGCAGGGAAAAAAAATAGAAGTGAAGATGAAAAGGTATAACAGGGTAAGGGACTTAAGAAAAAATAGAAACGCAGGAAAAACACTGACATAAATATTAGGGCTCAAGTGAATTTTATTTTATGCTACAGTTGATAGAAGGGTGTAGAAAATAGATGAAAGGAAAAGATAGAATAGACGAAAGGGAAACATAGATATAAAGAAGAGATTTCTGTAAAAGGTTTTGGCCTTTTACTTAGTAGATAATTTGTTGGGTGAAAACTCTGTTTATCTGGTGATAAAACATAACTCCAAATGGTCAGCAACATCTTTAATTCGAAGGAAACAGGTCCCAAGGAAGCATTTTCTAAAACAGATCTTCTGGCACAGTACAGTGGCAAGAGCTTCATGAAGAAAGGGGTTCCTTGGTGAAATCAGTTTGGAGAATGCTGCATATTACATTCTTCTTCTTAAAGATTCTCATGCACAGTAGAGGATTAGGAGAAGACCTGTTAAACTCACTCTTACCTCAGTGTTTTCCAGGCCTGTCTGACCATAGGACTCATTTCACTCTAAATCTTACTAACATCCTATAGAGTTATTGACAAGAGGGTGGGTTGAATATCAGAAAACCTGGGTTTGAACCTTCACACCAACATTTACTAGCTATGTGACCTGAGGCAGATTACTTAATAATAACCTTAAGCCTCAGCTTCTCCCTGTGTGAAATGGGTTTAATAATGTAAAGTTTTGGCACAATGCCGGGTACATGGTAAATGCTGGATTAAGTACCAGTTATTAGTTATCTTTCAGAAGATATTTTGGGAAACCTATGAACATCCTAAGCTTTCTGCCAAATTATCAATAAAAAGTACTAAATTATGCCATCATTCTTAGAACATCTAGAAGAAATATATTTTTCCAATCAAAGAAAATTAGCAAGTTTTTCTTTTATTTTTCCTTCCCTGCCTCCTCCACAAACTTTTTTTTTCCAGTTAGGAAATTTCAAATCAAACTAAGAAAAAACATAAATTAGTCACATCACAGCAAGTCAATGATTTGCAGCAAGGAGGTGTCATAAGCAACAGTCTATAGTATAGACATAAATAGATCTTGGATCAAAGATAACCATTTCTAAGGTGAAGCTGCCTTAGAAAACCACAACTCTCTCACAGGCCAGTAAGACTGTGTTCATGCCAAACACAACAGTGGAATAGGCGAAACCTGGTTTCCTGCCCTTGACTATCCAGCTCAGATAAAAAAAAAAGCCTTCCTTACAAAACCTGCCAACCCTGATCATGTACTAAGGGCCCTACGAGTCTGCATTGCTCCCTCTACCCATATGACTTTCAGGAAGAATCTAAAACCTCATTCATGCTATGGGGTTACTGCTCTGAATTATGTGCATTTGCATTCTAACATCCTTCAACTTCAGTCTGAGTAAAATTCTAAAAGTGAAATGTCAGGAATTTGCTAATAAAGTGTGGAGTGGGGAGGTCTTCCTAGGGAGAGCTCCTACAAGTACTTCTGTGGAAAGTAGATTCTCCAACCTCTGTGTCTGCTCTGGTTCTAAAGCCTTATTTCTAAGGGTGCATGCAAGGTCCTTTGGGCCCTGTTTGGCATTTTCAGCACTTTACTTAGGCAGCATCTGGATTTTCTCAGATCCATTCTCACTGTATGTTACACCGGGCAGGGAAACCTCCTGTTTGAAGCCTGAATGAGTTATTACACATTACTAAGTCCGGGCTTCCAGGTGACAGTGCCAGGAAAGATTGATTCAACCCTCTATCAACATCATGGACTTACTATTATCTCCCAAACAAGATGTCATTAACAGCCACTGCCCCATCTTTCAGAAAGATCACAGATCTATCCCATAGGTACACACTGCCAAGGAGTGCTGAGAGCACTCTCTCCATAACTGAAAGTCTTGCTCACCACTGTGTCCTCAGGGTCTAATGCAGTGCCTGGAACACTACTTAACAAAGCATCAGCAAGTGCTTCTTAAATGAATTAATGATGAATGAACAAATAACATTTTTCCATTCCAACTTCAAACTTGTGACCCACATAGCTGGGCCAATCCTAAGTCTATTATTCTAAAGACATGGTTCTGAAATGTGTTCCCTGACCTAAGAAAACAGAAATAAATAGGAGGAAAATGTCATGCTCAATCCTCAGCATCCCAACCCCAGAAATCAATTGTTGAAGTGTCTGATTCATCAAATGACACTCAAGGTCTTCAGACAGTTGTCCAATTACTAAATAGTTTTGTAAGACATATTTTATCTCACTTTTTAATACACTTATTTCCACTGTATCTCCAAAATTATGGCTTAAACTACATTGAAATAAACCTGTAACATAACCATTTATTACATTCATTTGTTGCTTACCCAGCAAAGAATAGAGATAGCTGCTTGGTGTTGATAGGCAGTTGTCAATGATACTATAGAAAGTATGATGTTCATGCTGACACCCAGTATGCAGTTTTTTAAGAGTAAAATTGTCCCATTGCATTTCATTTTGAAATAAGAAAATTAGTTCCTCTTTTATTTTTAAGGCCTCTGCCCACACTGTATTAAGTAAGGCCAATGCACTTCATTGCTTTGGTATTTAAGTGGCATATACTGAATGTCACTTATCTACAGGGCTTCTGGGTTCATGTTTCAGTGACCTCATGCGGTGTGTATTAGTTTCTTAAAAGCTCCATAGCATCTTGCCTTTAATTATATGTATGAAATTATTCAAAGCAATACTACTAAGACATCTTCCACTCAACCCAAATGTTATAGAATGCTATTGGCAGCAATCCACCTCATGAAGGATTTGTGGGGTACTTAAAAGGAAATTAGAATGGCCTGCAAATTGCCTTTACTTAGGAATACAGCAGGTGGAGCACTCAGCTATGGTCATGGGAGGTGCAAGAATTGATCTTATGAGCCCATCCTTCTCCCCACACTCATTTTATTACTAATAATCCTAGGATTATAGGCTTAATAAATCTTTGTTAAAGGACTGAGTAATTCACCTGTGGCTGACATAATTGAGTTACACTCTATTTTGTACTTCACCATACTACTTTTCTACTATTACCTTTCAAAGTTTTTTTATGTACAGGTATTTGCTCCATAAATTCCTGTATTTAAATCCTTCAACTGATATATAACATTTTCTCTTTTAATTTTGCTGTACTCTTATTTTATCGATTTCTTCCATCATATCTGCTCTCTATGACACAAAAATCACCAAGGAATGCAACTGAACATGACATAAAACTCATAAAAACCAGAGCCTTGTCCACCACTATATCCCTAGAAGTGTATATTATGGGTAGCACAAAGGAGGTATTCAATAAGACTATGAATGAATAAATGAACAATCAATAAACAGAAAAACTGATACTGTATGTCATGAAGAAACAAAAAGAACAGGATAGAATCTTATTCTGAAATAAAAGTCAGTCTTGGAACAAGAATGAATAGTGTATCGGATGAACAGATTCTTTACATATAAAGTTGACACACCTTGATTGCCATGGTAAGTGAAATAATGTAAGTGAAAGCTCCACAAAAATGGTAAAGCACTACTCAGAGAGAGTGTCTTGAACATGACAATGAGCTGTGAATAAAATAAAGCTAGCAATTAAGGCTACAATATGGAATTGCAGCAATCCCATGGTCTTCCTCAGTGCAGGGTGCAGTAAGTATTTCTGAATGAATTTATGGTCCTGGTTTGGACCACAGACATTGATATGGTTTGGTTCTGTGTCCCCATCCAAATCTGATCTCAAATTGTAATCTCCATGTGTCGAGGGAGGGACCTGGTGGGAGGTGACTGGATCATGGGGGCAGTTCCCCCCATGCTGTTCTTGTGATAGTGAGTTCTCACAAGATCTGATGGTTTAAAAGCGCTTGGCAGTTCCCTCCTTGCGCTCTCTCTGCTGCCAACTTGTGAAGAAGGCATTTGTTTCTCCTTTACCTTCTGCCATGACTGTAAGTTTCCTGAGGGTTCCCAGCCATGCAGAACTATGAGTCAATTAAAAAACCTCTTTCGTTATAAATTACCCAGTCTCAAGTAGTTCTTTATAGCAGTGTGAAAATGGACTAATACAGAGATTATAGATGGGTAAAGGACATCATTGAACTTGGGACTGTAGAAGGAAAGCACTTTATTGCAAATAACTAATAGTTACAAAAGCACTTTTTAAATGTTATTATTAGATGTTAAGCCGAAAATCTAGAAACTAACATTTACCCAGGTTACAAAATAAGAGCTTTACATTTTTCAAAGTCTCTAAGGGTAAGGTACATCCCCAGATAAAATGAGTATAGGCCAGTCTCCTTTGGCTTTGTGGATTCTTTCCAAAAATTTTCCAGACTATTTAGCTTTCCTTGTGTAGTTACAGCTCAAATTAGAAACTGAAGAAACAGCAAGTGGCCAGGCAGGGTAGAAAGCAAATAAACTGAACTACCTGTGCCTTTTTCCAAATCAGTATATGTGCTTGGCTCCTGAAAAAAAAAATTCTGATATGTAGGCATTCTCATTACTTAGTGAGATATTAGTGAAGACCTTTCAATGTATAACACACAGTAACTGTTGCATAGTTTTAATAAACACTTGAATTTTCCAGGAATGTGACTGCTGTGTAAATCAGGGCAAGACTGTAAGGTTTTTTTTGTTTAAAACATTAACAAGAGTTGCCCACCACTTCAGAAAGTCACATCCAATGACAACACCGTGATTTTCTGTTGCCAATACACACATTGATTTTCATTTGTAGCTGGTGGCTCTATATGCAGGTTCAGCCATCTAATGACTTAATTTTATCTTCTAGGGTGGTTATACCCAAGCTTTTTTATTGAAATACATTTTATTTTATTAAAAGTTGCCTTTTTTCTGCTTTATATTATAGTTAGGGTACTATGTTCACTGCTTAAAATTATACATGCACATAGACGATTATATTAACTTTAATTTTCATTTCATATTCAGAATAAAATACTTGTTATAAAAGGGAACATTGAGTCTGCAGGGTTAAGAGGGGCACTAATTGTATCCAACCTCCTCACCCTATGATAAAACCAAGGCTCAGAGAAGTGAAGTAACTTGCTCAGTGCCACAAAGCAAGCTGATGACCAAGTCATGACTAGCAGTTACCTAGGCAGATAGTGCTCCTTCCAGCACACTGCATTGCTTCAAAGTGATGACTAATATAAATATGCAAAGAGGGCAAAAAATTCAACTCATACTTCAGAATGAGGTGGTGACCATTAGACTCAAGGGGCAGGCACTGAAGAGGTCCCTCAAACCTCCAGCACAGGGGTAAGATGCTTTAGAGAAGCTGTTTGTTTTATTTTCACCTGAAAAGCATCAGGTGCTGGTTCTGGCACTAAGCTTATGCAAAACTGAGCTGAGGCCAATTCAGTGTCTCTCTCAAAGGTATGTGGAGAAAGTAGATGTTTGTGAGGCATGTGTTTAAGGCTGACTTAAAAGTGAAAAAAAGGCAGAAAGAACATTACTTATTGCAAGAAAGCAACATTCCATTCTTATCTTGAACGTGAAGTTTCAAAAGTATTTGACAGTGAAGAAGTCAAGGGATATATACTCAATTTAAAATCAGTAAATGGTGCCCCTAGTTTTGGGCCTTGAGTTTAAGTAGTTTTGGTCAGACAGAGTTCAATAGGAGGTCTGAATTTGCAAATAACTAGGTAGAACAGGTGAAGAGCATGTCCCAAGAAACTTTTATATATAACACATGCATTAAAACAGTTTGAAATATTCCCAGGAGATATGCATGAGGTAATTAACATTTATCTCAAAACTGGCTTCTAACCAAATCACTGCTCTACATTTATGAACAAGGAAATTCTCTCAACTAAGTAGCTTTGACATTCATTAGTCAACTAAACCAAACTGGGCACTCTCAAAATCAGAACGGAAAAGCAAGCCAACCAATAAATGTAATTTGTTGGCTAATATATAAAGAAAATGTATCTTAAATTATCTTCTACACTTAGCCTTAAGTCACTGCTACTAACATGAGCTCCCCAACCTGAGATTAGGGCTGTCTTCCAAACCTTAAAAGGAAATTAAAACACCTAATATTGGTTTTGAGCTAAAGCTGATACCAACAATTATATTTACGATCCATCTGCAAACTAAAATGATTCATCTTTTCTTTTAGCCTCAGCATGTTAAATGCTTTCCACTTCAGTTCACATAGTTCCCATAAAAGAGCCTAGTGTTTTGAGATGGAAATCTTGAACCTTTGTAACGGACTTTGCTTTGAATGAATATGATCCTAAATGCCTATACAATCATTTTTATGAAATTAATGGAATTAGTATCTATAAAATAAAATAGAATGCAATATATCTAAAGTTACAAATGCGCCAAGCCAAAACATTTAACTCTCTGTGTGGGGTGATACACAGAATTGCCTTTTGACATTATCTTAAGTGAGGTCTGAGGCAGACACAGAAGACAGATGGCGGCACTGGAGAAAGCAGCTGTTTCCACGCACTGGGTCAAAGGAGCAGGTCTGGTGCTTTTAAAATCCTAGGGAGAAAAATAGACAGTTCATTATTATGGTCACTTTCTTCGATTTTCTTTTGGAAGCACCTAAATGAAAGAGGCGGTTAATCTAGGTTTATGGCAATGAAGCCTCTTGGTTGGAAGCTCCTTCTACATGACCCATGGGACCTGCCTGGGTACCATCAGCCAGAGGCCCAGACATGAAAGGTGTGAGGAGTAAGAAAAAGATGCTCTCTAGGAAGCAAAGCATTCATTTTGCTGCTCAGTGCTAAGTACTAGAAGGAGTATTAAAAAGCAGAAAATTTGATCCATCTGAACTAATCCCACTTACTTGGCAATCCACATCTTATTGGAGAAGGACTCCGACTTCGAGACATCTGGAAAATATAAAAGAATAATGTGAATTACACAGTAGACGGAGCTCAAAGGATGAATTCTTTTGACATATTTTTGTCCCTAAAACCAACCAAATAGCTTGCTCTGAGGCACTTTAGCACTATGATTTTTCACCTAAGGTTGACTATTGTGATTCTTTTTAGACTTCTGAAGTATTGGTTTAAATTATATTATTAGTTAAAAGCTGGGTTCAGTAGCCTAAGAGCAGCCATACTGAATTCAGTGCTTTCCAGAAAATAAAAATATTTATTAAAACTCACAAATTAAAGCTAAAATGATGATATAATCTCTGGGAGATCCTTTATAAAAATTATAAGTCATAAACTCTGCTCTATTAAGAAGGGTCACCAGGCAACCAGAAAATCTTCATCTTTCAAATCTCACCTTTACTTTCACTAAGTAGAAGGTACTGCACTGGAACCACAAGTCAGTGACATAGCCGGTCAGGCGTAACTGGCTACAAGCATCATCCTTGCTCTGAGCTTTCAAACACTCTAGATAAATAGATGCTGATAAAGATTGAATCCATTCTGGATGAATCAAGACCCCCACATAGGCAAAAATAAACCCGACTAACCAAAAATATTTGTATTTTATTTTGCAGGTATACCCAGTTTTGTTGTGGCAAGAGGATGATGGAAACAGACAGAAAGTTGACTGCAGTGATACCTTTGAGATTAGATTTTATTCTCATCTAAAGTTTAAATTAATGTGTTCTTTCTGAGCACAACATGAGAAAGAAAGAGAAGGTATAGGGGATTCTCACAGAGGACATTGCCCATGAATAAGCCTTTTGATGGGAGTCCGGAGTTACAATTTGCCATGGCTGTTGCACAATAACTGTCTAACAGTATTTTCTTCTTATATGCCATTTCCTCTCAGAATGAGGAATTCTGGTTCTCTCAGTATCATGCTCCCAATGTTTCCTTTTTATTTACCAGTCTACTAAGTGCACTATTGTTTTGCTTTTACTTACCATAAATACTTATTCATGAAAAAAGATAATGATGCTATACGAAAATCTCTAAGAGCAAAAGGATTGTGCCAGATGCATGATTTTTCCATTTCCCTATCATTTTTTAGGTCATTTTCTTCACCTGAATATTCCTTCCCAATTTCCTAGCCCATTGAAATTCCACCCATTCTAAAACACCAAATTAAATACTACCACCCCATTGAATGCCTTCCTCATGACCAAATCTGGGAGGAATCTCTATCTCATCTGATGACTCTAGCCCTTTCTGCTTCTTTTATTGACTATCATATTGTATCATATTATAGATGTATTGGTTTGTTGACTGTATCACATTCAGCTAATCTGTTTAAATCATAATAATCTTTCTCTTTCCTATATTTTATTTTTCTTTTTAAGTTTAGGGGTACATCTGCAGGTTTGTTATATTGGTAAAACCTTGTCATGGGGGATTTCTGGACAGATTTTCATCACCTGGTTATTAAGCCTAGTACCAATTAGTTATTTTTCCCGATCCTCTCCCTCCTCCCACCATCCACTCTCTGGTGGTCCCCAGTGTCTGCTGTTCCCTCTTTGTGTCCATGTGTTCTCATCATTTAGTTCCAACTTATAAGTGAGAAAGGTATTTGGTTTTCTGTTCCTGTGTTAGTTTGCTAAAGATAATGACCTTCAGCTCCATCCATGTTCCTGCAAAGGACATGGTCTCGTGATCTTCCTATATTAAGACCTATTCAGAGAAGATAACATGTTTTTGTCATTTTTCTGTCCCTCCCAAATCTAGCATCCATCAGATCCAGAAAGAATGTATGATAAGGAGCATGCAGGAGTCACAATAGATGCTCATTAAAGTCAGTAAGGGGGAGTAGATTTAAGATGGCCGAATAGAAACAGCACTGGTCTGCAGCCCCCAGCGAGATCAATGCAGAAGGCAAGTGATTTCTGCATTTCCAACTGAGGAACCCAGTTCATCTCATTGGAACTGGTTGGACAGAGGGTGTAGCCCATGGAGGGCAAGCCAATGTATGGTGGGGCATCACCTCACCTGGGAAGTGCAAAGGGCCAGAGAATGTTCCCCCCTACCCAAGGGAAGCCGTGAGGGTCTGAGCCTGAGGAACTCTGGCACAGATGCTGCGCTTGTCCCACGGTCTTTGCAACCCGCAAACCAGGAGATTCCCTCCAGTGACTACCTCACCAGGGCCCTGGGTTTCAAGCACAAAACTGGGCGGCCAATTGGGCAGACACCAAACTAGCTGCAGGGGCTTTTTTTTTTTTTTTTCCCCATATCCCAGTGGCGCCTGGAACACCAGCAAAACAGAACCATTCACTTCTCTGGAAAGGGGGCGATGAACCCAGGCAGCCAAGAGGTCTGGCTCAGCGGGTCCCATCCCCACGGAGCCCAGGAAACTAAGATCCACTGGCTTGAAATTCTCACTGCCAGCACAGCAGCAATCTGAGATCTACCTGGGATGGTCAAGCTTGGTCGGGGAGGGGTGTCCACCATTGCTGAGGCTTGAGTAGGCGGTTTTACAGCCACAGTGTAAACAAAGCTGCTAGGAAGTTCAAATTGGGTGGAGCACACTGCAGCTCAGCAAGGCTGCTGTGGCCAGACTGGCAGATTGCTCCTCTTTGGACAGGGCATCTCTGTAAAAAAGGCAGCAGCCCCAGTCAGGGGCTTATAGCAGACTTAAACGTCCCAGCCTGATGGCTCTGAAGAGAGCAGCAAACCTCCCAGCCCAGCATTCGAGCTCTGCTAAGGGTCAGTCTACCTTCTCAAGTGGATCCCTGACTCCTGTGTATACTGACTGGGAGACACCTCCCAACTGGGGCCAACAGACACCTCATACAGGAGCGCTCTGGCTGGCATCTGGCAGGTGCCCCTCTGGGTCAAAGCTTCCAGAGGAAAGAACAGGCAGCAATCTTTGCTGCTCTGCAGCCTCCACTGGTGATACCCAGGCAAACAGGGTTGGGAGTGGACTTTCAGTAAACTCCAGCAGGCTGACAGCAGAGGGGCCTGACTGTTAAAAGGAAAAGAAACAAACAGAAAGGATTAGCATGTCCACTCAAAGACCCCATCCAAAGGTCACCAACATCAAAGACCAAAGGTAGATAATTCCACAAAGATGGGGAAAAACCAGCACAAAAAGGCTGAAAATTCCAAAAACCAGAACACCTTTCCTCCTCCAAAGGATCACAACTCATAGCCAGCAAGGGAACAAAACTGGATGGAGAATGAGTTTGATGAACTGACAGAAGTAGGCTTCAGAACGTGGGTAATAACAAACAACTCCAAGCTAAAGGAGTATGTTCTAACCCAATGCAAGGAAGCTAAGAACCTTGAAAAAAGGTTAGTCGAATTGCTAACTAGAATAACCAATGTAGAGAAGAACATAAATGGCCTGATGGGGCTGAACACAGCACAAGAACTTCGTGAGGAATACACAAGTATCAATAGCCAAATAGATCAAGCAGAAGAAAGGATATCAGTGATTGAAGATTAACTTAATGAAATAAAGAGAGAAGACAAGATTAGAGAAAAAAGAATAAAAAGGAACAAACAAAGCCTCCAAGAAATATGGGATTATGTTAAAAGACCAAATCTACATTTGACTGAAAATGTACTTGAAAGTGATGGGGAGAATGGAACCAAGTTGGAAAACACTCTTCAGGTTATTATCCAGGAGATATTCCCCAACCAAGCAAGACAGGCCAAGATCCAAATTCAGGAAATACAGAGAACTCCACAAAGATGCTCTTCAAGAAGAGCAACCCCAAGACACATAATCGTCAGATTCACCAAGGGTGAAATGAAAGAAAAAATGCTAAGGGCAGCCAAAGAGAAAGGTTGGGTTAACCACATAGGGAAGCTCATCATACTAACAGTGAATCTGTCTGCAGAAAACCTACAAGCCAGAAGAGAGTGAGGGCCAATATTCAACGTTCATTAAAGAAAAGAATTTTTAACCCAGAATTTCATATCCAGCCAAACTAAGCTTCATAAGCAAAGGAGAAATAAAATCCTTTACAGACAAGCAAATGCTGAGGGATTTTGCCATAACCAGACCTGCCTTACAAGAGCTCCTGAAAGAAGCACTAAACATGAAAAGGAAAAACCGGTACCAGCCACTGCAAAAACAAACCAAAATGTAAAGGCCATTGACACTATGAAGGAACTGCATTAACTAATGGGCAAAACAATCAGCTAGCATCATAATGACAGGATCAAATTCACACATAACAATATTAACCTTAAATGTAAATGGACTAAATGCCCCAATTAAAAGACACAGACTGGCAAACTGGATAAAGAGTCAAGACCCATCAGTGTGCTATATTCAGGAGACTGATCTCACGTGCAAAGACACACATAGGCTCAAAATAAAGGGATGGAAGAATATTTACCAAGCAAATGGAAAGCAAAAAAAAGCAGGGGTTGCAATCCTAATGTCTGATAAAACAGACTTTAAACCAACAAAGATCAAAAGAGGCAAAGAAGGGCATTACATAATGGTTAAGGGAACAATGCAGCAAGAACTAACCATCCTAAATATATATGCACCCAATACAGAAGCACCCAGATTCATAAAGCAAATTCTTAGAGACCTACAAAGAGACTTATACTCCCACACAATAATAGTGAGAGACTTTAACACCCCACTGTCAATATTAGACAGATCAATGAGACAGAAAATGAACAAGGATATTCAGGACTTGAACTCAGCTCTAGACCAAGTGGACCTAATAGACCTCTACAAAACTCTCCACCCCAAATCAACAGAATATACATTCTTCTCAGCACCAGATAGCACTTATTCTAAAATTGACCACATAATTGGAAGTAAAACACTCTTCAGCAAATGCAAAAGTATGGAAATAATAACAAACAGTCTCTCAGATCACAGAGCAATCAAATTAGAACTCAGGTCTAAGAAACTCACTCAAAAGCACACAAATACATAGAAACTGAACAACCTGCTCCTGAATGACTACTGGGTAAATAATGAGGCCATACTGCCCAAGGTAATTTACAGATTCAATGCCATCCCCATCAAGCTACCAATGACTTTCTTCACAGAATTGGAAAAAACTACTTTAAAGTTCATACGGAACCAAAAAAGAGCCCGCATTGCCAAGTCAATCCTAAGCCAAAAGAACAAAGCTGGAGGAATCACACTACCTGACTTCAAACTATACTACAAGGCTACAGTAACCAAAACAGCATGGTACTGGTACCAAAACAGAGATATAGATCAATGGAACAGAACAGAGCCCTCAGAAATAACGCCGCATACCTACAACTATCTGATCTTTGACAAACCTGAGAAAAACAAGCAATGGGGAAAGGATTCCCTATTTAATAAATGGTGCTGGGAAAACTGGCTAGCCATATGTAGAAAGCTGAAACTGGATCCCTTCCTTACACCTTATACAAAAATCAATTCAAGATGGATTAAAGATTTAAACGTTAGACCTAAAACCATAAAAACCCTAGAAGAAAACCTAGGCATTACCATTCAGGACATAGGCATGGGCAAGGACTTCATGTCCAAAACACCAAAAGCAATGGCAACAAAAGACAAAATTGACAAATGGGATCTAATTAAACTAAAGAGCTTCTGCACAGCAAAAGAAACTACCATCAGAGTGAACAGGCAACCTACAAAATGGGAGAAAATTTTTGCAACCTACTCATCTGACAAAGGGCTAATATCCAGAATCTACAGTGAACTCAAACAAATTTACAAGAAAAAAACAAACAACCCCATCAAAAAGTGGGCGAAGGACATGAACAGACACTTCTCAAAAGAAGACATTTATGCAGCCAAAAAACACATGAAAAAATGCTCATTATCACTGGCCATCAGAGAAATGCAAATCAAAACCACAATGAGATACCATCTCACACCAGTTAGAATGGCAATCATTAAAAAGTCAGGAAACAACAGGTGCTGGAGAGGATGTGGAAAAAATAGGAACACTTTTACACTGTAAACTAGTTCAACCATTGTGGAAGTCAGTGTGGCGATTCCTCAGGGATCTAGAACTAGAATTACCATTTGAACCAGCCATCCCATTACTGAGTATATACCCAAATTACTATAAATCATGCTGCTATAAAGACACATGCACACGTATGTTTATTACGGCATTATTCACAATAGCAAAGACTTGGAACCAACCCAAATGTCCAACAATGATAGATTGGATTAAGAAAATGTGGCACATATACACCATGGAATACTATGCAGCCATAAAAAATGATGAGTTCATGTCCTTTGTAGGGACATGGATGAAATTGGAAATCATCATTCTCAGTAAACTATCGCAAGATCAAAAAACCAAACACCACATATTCTCACTCATAGGTGGGAACTGAACAATGAGATCACATGGACACAGGAAGGGGAATATCACACTCTGGGGACTGTGGTGGGGTGGGGGGAGGGGGGAGGGATAGCATTGGGAGATATACCTAATGCTAGATGACGAGTTAGTGGGTGCAGCGCACCAGCATGGCACATGTATACATATGTAACTAACCTGCACAATGTGCACATGTACCCTAAAACTTAAAGTATAATTAAAAAAAAAAAAAGATGTTCTTTGAAACCAAGGAGAATGAAGACAACTTACCAGAATCTGTGGGACACATTTAAAGCAGTGTTTAGAGATAAATTTATAGCATTAAATACCCATAAGACAAAGCAGGAAAGATCTAAAATTGACACCCAAACATCACAATTAAAAGAACTAGAGAAGCAACAGCAAACAAATTCAAAAGCTAGCAGAAGGCATGAAATAACTAAGATCAAAGTAGAACTGAAGGAGATAGAGACATTAAAAACACTTCAAAAAATCAATGAATCCAGGAGCTGGTTTTTTTAAAAAAAATCTACAAAATAGAAATACTGCTAGCCAGACTAATAAGGAAGAAAAGAGAGAATAATCAAATAGACACAATAAAAAATGATAAGAGGGGTATCATCACTGATCCCACAGAAATACAAACTACCATCAGAGAATACTATAAACACCTCTTCACAAATAAACTAGAAAATCTAGAAGAAATGGATAAATTCCTGGACACATACACCCTCCCAAGTCTAAGCCAGGAAGAAGTCGAATCCCTGAATAGACCAATAACAAGTTCTGAAACTGAGGCAGTAATTAATAGCCTACCAACCAAAAAAAGTCCAGGACCAGACGGATTCACAGCTGAATTCTACCAGAGGTACAAAGAGGAAATGGTACCATTCATTCTGAAACTATTCCAAACAATAGAAAAATAGGGAATCCTCCCTAACTCATTTTAAGAGGCCAGCATCATCCTGACACCAAAACCTGGCAGAGACACAACAAAAAAAGAAAATTTCAGGCCAATATCCCTGATGAACATCAATGCAAAAATCCTCAATAAAATACTGGCAAACCGAATCCAGCAGCACATCAAAAAGCTTATCCACTATGAACAAGTTGGCTTCATTCCTGGGATGCAAGGCTGGTTCAATATATGCAAATCAATAAACGTAATCCATCACATAAACAGAACCAATGACAAAAACCACATGATTATCTTAATAGATGCAGAAAAATTCAATAAATTCAATAAAATTCAACACCCCTTCATGCTAAAAAACTCTCAATAAACTAAGTATCAATGGAACATATCTCAAAATAATAAGAGCTATTTATGACAAATCCACAGCCAATATCATACTTGCTGAATGGTAAAAACTGGAAGCATTCCTTTTGAAAACCGGCACACGACAAGGATGCCTTCTCTCACCACTCCTATTCAACATAGTGTTGGAAGTTCTGGCCAGGGCAATCAGGCAAGAGAAAAAAATAAAGGGGATTCAAATAGGAAGAGAGGAAGTCAAATTGTCTCTGTTTGCAGATGACATGATTGTATATTTAGAAAACCCCATCGTCTCAGCCCAAAACCTCCTTAAGCTGATAAGCAACTTCAGCAAAGTCTCAGGATACACAATCAACATGCAAAAATCACAAACAATCCTATACACCAATAACAGACAAACAGAGAGCCAAATCATGAGTGAACTCACATTCACAATTGCTACTAAGAGAATAAAATACCTAGGAATACAACTTACAAGAGATGTGAAGGACCCCTTCAAGGAGAACGACAAACCACTGCTCAAGGAAATCAGAGAAGACACAAATAAATGGAAACACATTCCATGTTCATGGATAGGAAGAGTTAATATCATGAAAATGGCCATACTGTCCAAAGTAATTTATAGATTCAATGCTATCTCCATCAAGCTACCACTGACTTTCTTCACAGAATTGGAAAAAACCACTTTAAATTTCATATGGAACCAAAAAAGAGCCCTCCTAGCCAAGACAATCCTGGGCAAGAAGAACAAAGCTAGAGGCATCACGCTACCTGACTTCAAACTATACTACAAGGCTAGAGTAAGCAAAACAGCATGGTACTTGTACAAAAACAGATATATAGACCAATGGAACAGAACGGAGGCCTCAGAAATAAAACCATACAGCTACAACCATCTGATCTTTGACAAACCTGACAAAAACAAGCAATGGGGAAAAAAGATTTCCTATTTAATAAATGGTGTTGCGAAAACTGGCTAGCCATATGCAGAAAACTGAAACTGGACCCCTTCCTTACACCTTTTACAAAAATCAACTCAAGATGGACCAAAGACTTAAATGTAAGACCTAGGACCATAAAAATCCTAGAAGAAAACCTGGACGATACCATTCAGGACATAGGCATGGGCAAGGACTTCATGCCTAAAACACCAAAAGCAATGGTAACAAAAGCCAAAATTGACAAATGGGATCTAATAAACTAAAGAGCTTTTGCACAGCAAAAGAAACTGTCATTAGAATGAACAGGCAACCTACAGAATGGGAGAAAATATTTGCAGTCTCTACATCTGACAAAGGGCTAATATCCACAATCTACAAAGAACTTAAACAAATTTACAAGAAAAAAACAAACAACCCCATCAAAAAGTGGGCAAAGGATATGAACAGACGCTTCTCCAAAGAAGACATTTATGCAGCCAACAGACATATGAAAAAAATGCTCATCATCAATGGTCATTAGAGAAATGCACATCAAAACCACAATGAGATACCATCTCACACCAGTTAGAACGGCAATTATTAAAAAGTCAGGAAACAACACATCCTGGAGAGGTTGTGGAAAAATAGGAATGCTTTTACACTGTTGGTGGGAGTGTAAATTAGTTCAACCATTGTGGAAGAGAGTGTGGTGATTCTCAAGGATCTAGAACTGGAAATACCATTTGACCCAGCAATGCCATTACTGGGCATATACCCAAATGATTATAAATCATTCTACGATAAAGACACATGCAGACATATGCTTATTGCAGCACTACTCACAAAAGCAAAGACTTGAAACCAACCCAAATGCCCATCAATGATAGAATGGATTAAGAAAATGTGGCACATATACACCATGGAATACTATGCAGCCATAAAAAAGGATGAATTTATGTCCTTTGCAGGGACATTGATGAAGCTGGAAGCCATCATTCTCAGCAAACTATCACAAGATCAGAAAACCAAACACCACATGTTCTCACTCATAAGTGGGAGTTGAACAATGATAACACATGGACACAGGGAGGGGAACATCACACACTGGGGCCTGTCGGGGGTTGGGGGTGAGGGTCTAGGAGAGGGATAACATTAGGGGAAATACCTAATGTAGGCGACTGGTTGATGGGTGCATCAAACCACCAGGGCACGTGTATACCTATGTAACAAAACTGCATGTTCTGCACATGTAACCCAGAACTTAAAGTATAAAATAAAAAAGAAAAAAGTCAGTAAGGAAGCTGGGTTTCATCAACTGCAGGGGTTTTTGGTTTTGTTTTTGTTTTGCTGAGGAAGTTTTGCAACTTTAGGGCTACAGCTGCACGCTAGAGGCAATTTCAGAAAAGTGTGTAGGGTTGCCGGATGTGATTCTCCTTCTCTACCACTCTCTCTAAACAAGGTTGGACAAATATTTAAATAATTATTATTTGGAGGAACAGCACATTGTTAGCCTATTTGGTGTCCACATGTCTTGGTCTAGCCCTGTATTCAAAAGGCACTGACTAAATATGTGTTGAAAAAATGAATAGTGGTGAATCATAATTTTTTTAATGTTTTGGGGAGTTTTGTTTTGTTTTGTTTAAGACAGGGTCTCACTCTCTCACCCAGGCTAGAGTGCAGTGTGGTACAATCACGGCTAACTGCAGCCTCGACCTCCTTGGGCTCAGGTGATCCTCCCAGCTCAGCCTCCTAAGTAGCTGGGACTACAGGCACATGCCACCATGCCTGGCTAATTTGGGGGGGAATTTTTTGTTATACCCAGCTAATTTTGGGGAGGATTTTTGTTTTGTTTTATAGGGACAATGTTTCCCCATGTTGCCATAGCTGGTCTCATACTCCTGGGCTCAAGCAATCCTCCCACCTCAGCCTCTGAAAGTGCTAGAGTTACAGGTGTCAGCCACCCTACCCAGCCCATAATAATGTTTTTAGGGATGTTATCTTCATAGTTTTCATGATGTTTTTGCTGTTATTTTTTTCTTTAACAGAAGTATTAGCAATCTTTCCAAAAACTAATACACACAAAAAAAAACTTATTTTTTCTAATTTGAAGTTGAGGACACATTAATACCTGCAATGCCCTTTATAAGGTAGTGAAATCCAGACCATTTGAGTAATTTCTCTAAACTCATACACAAATTTCTAGAGGAACCAGGGACTTGTGCCAAGATCAGTTGACTATGGTATCCCATTCACTCTTCAGTCCACTATCTGATCTCTAATAGCCCATTTCATCCAAGATAAAAATAAAACTATGAAATACATAAAATCTACTATTCCTTGAACTAAGAAAGAAAGATAAAACTCTACTCCTTTCTAGAATAATAAATTATTTAGCCCACAGTAGTATAAAAATCAATTTGGAGCTAGCCTTATTGCAACAGGTTCTCTTTCCACCTGTAGACTTATAATCACCTCTTTTGTACTGCTGAAGCAAAAAAAAAAAGCCAACCATAGATGAATTTTGTGTAAAAATGATTAGATAGATATGTACCGTGTTTAAACCAATTTGGCTACGTGGGCAAATGGGACTTAAACTCCTGCTTCGACAACGACTTAGAGATCGCACCGAATTCCACTTAAAAAAGAGAGAGAAAGAGAGAGACATAATCAGGAGTTTGTGAAAACTGTCATGGCTCAAAACAACATGCATATCCCACAGAATAAGAGTTTTACTTATGTGATTACACTTGCCCATTACTGATCATCTGCACAAGCTACACTCCTTTCACCTCCTATAGCTGCCCAATATTTGGCAGTAACTTCAGGTACTTTTTAAATATAATCCCATTACAATGAACCTTGGGATATTCTGGTGTTTGATGCCAGTAGAATGTTTTTATGAGTAAGCTATTGGAAATTACACAGGAGTTTGTTAGTGCTGGAGAATGTAAGCTCCATGTGGGTAGAGATTTGTATCTGTTTTGTTTATTGCTAAATCTCTAGCACATAAATACAGTGTTTGGGTCATAAATAACTATTGAATAAATAAATATCATTGGATGAATGAATAAAACACCACTACTGCCTATCTGCTTTCTAACTAAATGAATAAGAAGAAAGCTATATTCACTAAAATGAGATTTTACTGGTAAAATCCTTGAAATTTCCCTACTTCAACCCCTTTCTTTTCCAAGTTCTTTCTTTTAGGAAGAACTTCCTATTATTTTGTTTTAGGGTTTAAGCTTGGACAAATGTTCCTGATATGCTTGATTGGAGAGAAGAAGGAAGTTAAAAGGCAATGGCTATTTGATGTAAAACATAAGAATAATGGGTATTTCTTCTCCCTCCTTTCCAAACTGTGCAACAGATAAGATCTTCTTAACAGAGTGTGACTGCTGTAGGAGCAAGAAGTATGTTTTATTGTAGAACATGTGTAGCTGTTGGATCAATAAAACCCAATTTCTATTTCTATGGACTCAATATTTTTTTTTTTTTTGACAGGATCTCAGGCCGGGTGTGGTGGTTCATGCCTGTAATCGCAGCACTTTGGGATGCTGAGGTGGGTGGATCATGAGGTCAGGAGTTTGAGACCAGCCTGACCAACATGGTGAAACCCCGTCTCTACTAAAAATATGAAAATTAGCTGGGCATGGTGGCATGCACCTGTAATCCCAGCTACTTAGGATGCTGAGGCAGGAGAATCGCTTGAACCTGGGAGGCGGAGGTTGCAGTGAGCTGAGATCATACCACTGCACTCCAGCTGGGCGACAGAACAAGACTCCATCTCAAAAAAAAAAAAAAAAAAAAAAAAAGACAGGATCTTACTCTGTCATCCAGGCTGGAGTGCAGTGGCACAATTATGGCTCACACAGCCTCAACCTCTCCAGCTCAAGCAATCCTCCCTCCTCAGCCTCCCAAGTAGCTGGTACTACAGGTATGCACCACGATGCCCAGCTAATTTGTTTATTTTTTGTAGAGATGAGGTCTCACTATGTTGCCCAGGCTCATCTCAAACTCCTCAAACAACCCTCCTGCCTTGGCTTCCCAAAGTGCTAGGATTACAGGTGTGGGCCACCATGCCCAGCTAAGGGCTCAACATTTATGGAACAAAATATTTTAAGATAGTATTCACTGTAATGGGATTTTTAAGCTACAAAACCCCTTTTCTTCAGTTCTTTCAAAATAAAATATTCCCCTTCTCCACTGTATGTGTGAAAGCTGCCATAAAGCACTTCCCCTATTCTTCAGTTCAAGGAGAACAGGAACAGAGATCAGCCAGCTGTTGGCATCATCCTGGACTAAGGGGCTTCATTTAACTCCTTCTAGGAAAGGCAGGGGTAAAAACTACATAACATAAACTATGCAGAATATCCAAGCACTACCAGTTCCATCACCCAATCCCCAGTACAACACGTACACACCCACATGCTCACATACGGTACCTAAGACTCCATTTTAAAGGCTGTTCAAGTATTTAACATTCTGTAGGTTCAAAACATTCTATAACCAATGGATATAGGAAGCGACCTTCCCAAACTGATTGGTTCCTCTCTCCCACCTCCTCTGCCTTCTTTGTCTCCATCCCTCCCCTCCATACATATCATACCAAGGAGAGAAAAACAGGGCACATTGGCAGTTTCCCAAAACAGAGAATTGTCAGTAAAAATTTGGCAAATCGTTTCCTGAGAGTTAATTGATTTTAAGTGCTTAGGATTATGGAAATCCTCCTACAAGATAACTTCAAAGGGCTTTGTTTTTAAAATATCATAATAATTCTAAGATGGAGGAGGTAAATATGACTGATTCCATCTTCTAAATAAAGCAAGAAGTAAAGAAATTACTGCCAGGAAATTATGCAGAATTATGGAAGAATCAAAGAAAAGAATCAGTTCTTCTTGAGATCATCTCCGACCTCTCCTTTGTATGAAATCTTATCAACTCTTTATAAACTTCTTTTATAGAATCTCTGGGTTTATAAATGTTCTCGAACTTGTGAATCAAACACTTGGGATGAATTGTCACTATGCAAGGCCACCGTACAAAAGCCCCTCTCCTGGTGACAGCTTCTCCCTTCATAATGACACAGTCATTCTCCATGAGAGCAGGCCACACGTGATAGAGGACTAAGGGAGCAGTGAAATCCGAGTCGTAGCTGCGGCGGTATCTGTTTTCAATATACAAAAAAAGAAAGAGAAGTTAAGCAATTATGGAGCATATCTAGGGGAAAACATCAGTGTGAATTCTCATTTTGTATTATGCTCAGATCTGAGTAAATATAGGTCAAATTCTGTTATTTAAGAATGTTTGTGGCCTCTTAGAATAGGAACTAATGATAACTGGGACCCAGCACGGATACGCTAAGACCAAATCGTGTCAAACTAATTGTATTCCTTCTCTTCTCAGGATTACAAGAGTTGCAATTCAGGGGAATTCTAAAGACATAGACTAGCATCTGAAGTCCCATCAGGCTTCCCATAGAATTTTTCATGCTGTCTTTGTGGACAAAATAAAAGAAATACAGGAGGATGATTAACTTAAGTAGGTGGATTGGAAACTAATTAAATGATCATATCCAAAGAGGGGTAATTAATGGATCGACAGAAACCTGAAGGAAGATGCTGAGGGCTCTCTCTCAATCCCATGATAAGTCATCATGTTTATGAATGAGTTGTATGAAATATAGAAAACATGCTCAAAGATGCAGGTGGTTAGGAAAAAAAAAGATGACATTGATTAAAAACAGCTCAACAGGCTGGAACAATAAGCTGAACTTAAGATAAAATAAAATGTGAATAAATATGAGGTCCTATAATTGAGTCTAAAAAGCATTTTCACAAATAGAGGAGATATATGGTTTAGTCACAGTACAAGAAAAATACAGCAGGTTTCAGTTGTACTCAAAATGAATAAACACTGTTAGAAGGCTAAAAAAGAAAGAAAAACTACCGTAAGTTAGCTGAATTAATGGAGAATAAGAATAAAAAGGGTGTTAGTCCCTCTAGGCCGGTCAGTTCACTTTCTTTAAAAGGTGCACAGATCAAGAACAAGACAATGAATCTATTTGTCAAGAAGTCCCAAATCTACTTCATATGAAGAAACCCTGAAGCCCTGAGGCCAGAAGGAGGAGGGTTTGAGTAATTGCTTTCAAATGTACAAAAGGCTGCCAGGGTGAAAAAGGGTTAGCCTTGTTCTGTGAAGTTCTAGAAGTAGAACTAAATCCAATCATTGTTAGAAAATCCAATTCCAGCTGCACAGATGTCCAGGCACACAGGCCAGAAAATGCCCTAGAAGCTGCACATTCCCTCTGGTTAAAGGCATGTCAGCAAGAGGCCCTACAGAAGTCTTTGACATGTGCAGATTCCATAAACTAAAACGGTGAATGGTTCTGAATGGCACTCTCCATCCTCTAAAGGAGAAAGGAATAAAGGGAGACAAATGAAGATAATGTGCTCTGTGGAACCAAAAAGACCCAACTGCAGTGTAATGTCCTAGTATCAGCTCTTCCATGAGTTGATCCATGTTGGAGAAACTAGAAGCAAGACAATGGCAAGAAAATATGACATGCTATAAGGCAATTGGAAAGTTCATTATTGTTGTGATTTGCATAAGTGAAAGAAAGTGAAAGATTCTGAGTGGTACTATCCATCCTCCCTCATCAACAAGCTTTCAGGAATGCTGGGCATAACTTTACAACCTGAACAAAAACCCAGAGTGAATATTTCCTGGGCACCCACTTCATGCTGGGCAGCATCCTAAGTGCCTTGTCTGAATTATCTCAACTAACCTTCTACGACCCTAGGAAGTAGGCATTATTATTTCCCCCATTGGATAGAGAAGAAACTAAGAAATAGAAAAATTAACTGGCATGCCTAACATTATACAGCTAATAGGTGATGAAGCTGAAATTTGAACCTAAGCAGCTTGAGGCCAGAGCCTGTGTTCTTAACCACTAGCTTGATTTCTTCCCAGATAATCTCCAGCTATACCCTGTGATCTCAAGAAATCACAATACAATGTTTTAAATTAGTTTAATGTATTTTAATTTATAAGGGGAATATTTATCCTGTAAAAGTTGGTAGCAATCTATTGGTCCTAGACAAAAGAGTCAAGAGCATTAATTTTCAAACATTAGTGTGCACAAGGAACACCTGGGTGCTTGTTAAATTGCAGATTCCTGAGCCCTGTCTTAGACCTACTGCATAAAATGTCAGAAAATGTAATCCAGGAATGTGTATTTTTAACAAGTACCTTGAGTAATTCTGATGCAGGTGATCCACACATCATACTTTGAGAAGCCTGGCCTGAGTAATGCAATAAAAACCAATAGAAAGTAATGCACATTTGTATTTATAGAGCATCTTTAAAAAAGTGTTCTAGATAGGCTCCAAGTCCTCATTAGTTCTCTCCCAAAGACCAATATGTTCAATGGAAAATAACTCTAGGAGTGGGTCCTGCCCTGGAGTACAGAGAAGTATATGGTAGGGCCTGAAAATCAGGTAGTGTCTGTTAATTTCCCCACCCAGAGTTCTTTTCCCTAAATTGTTTTCAGGAAACAGACAAGACAATGTATTCATGATAAATCCCTTAGCTTCTGCTCCTGTGTCTCTTACTTGCAATCATTAAAAACTTCTCCATCTGCCCCATATGCAATATCTAGGGGTGGTTCTAAGGCCTGCATTGCAAAGGCAATGCAACATATCTCCTGGATGAAGTCACTGAGAAGGCAAAAGTCAACGACAGGAGGGAATGAAATCTTGGGATTGACATTCATGGCTCGGATCACATCCTGAAAAACAAAAGATGGCATCACTTTGTTACCAGCCTGTGACAAAAACACTCTGACATCCTAAGAATATTAGGACTGATGGGAGGTGGGAAAAGAGAATGTGAGCCAAAACAAGTTAAAGCAGAAAAACAGTGAATGTGCTAAAAGGAGAAAGATGTTGCCACCCATTCACAGGGAAGAAGGAAAGAGGACACAGACTAGAAATGACACAGTAAAAGCCAAGAGAGTCCTAAAAAAGCAAGGAAAAAAACCTTCTGTGGTTTTTATTTATCATATCCTTATTTTTCTATTCTGGGCAAGGGTATGATGTGCCAACACAGAACTCTGAATTGTTCATAATCCATAACAATCATTATTAATAGTTTGCTTTTATTGAGTGTTAACTATGTGCCATGTCTTGTGCTAAGCAAATTGCCTACTTTCTTTCATTTAATGCTCTCAATGACTCTATGGAGTAATGAACATTGTTACTCCCACTTAAGGTTTAGAAAACTAAAGCATACAGAGATTAAGTAAATGTGTAAGATCACACAGCTAGTAAGTGTCAGAGTCAGGAAGCAAATCCATACTTACTTTTCCCAAAATCCTTGCTCTTAAGAACTATGATATTCCATCTCCTGATCATAACAGCCTATCTAAAGAAACTCAGACAATTTTTCCCTATAATATGTTTAAGGAAGAAACAGTCAATAATGGCAGGTGCTACCAAGTAAATTGAATGCTGTTCCTTTCTTCTTTTTCATTACATAGAATTAATACTAAATACTGGATGGATTTCTGAGTTATTAGTACTCAATATAAACTGCAGCAGCAGCAGCAAACCAGTCCTAATAAAAGACTCAACACTTACATTGACACTGCTTTGAGAATCATATAGATCAAGATGACAAATGACATAATCCAAGACAGCATTCTCAAAGTCATTCGACCCCACGTAAGATGGTGTCAACGATTTTCTCACATGGATCTTGAAGTGTCTGAATGCCATTTTTGCTACATGGAAAGCCTCCTGCACATAAAAATGCAGCAAATTTATTTGGTGAAAAGAGGTAGGTGAAGAGATCCAAAACAAGGAATTAGAAAGAATCCGAGCTTCAACATCATATTGGTCTTCTGATAACTAAACACAGTTGATCAAAAACATTTTTAGTCTGGAAGAAAATACATCTCCAACTTTGAAAAGTACATAAACATATAATAATCCATGCTCACTAACATCAAGACAGTTATTCTAGACTATTATTCTAGAAATTCTGAGTGCAGGAAGCAGGACAGTGCAGAAATTGAAGGAAATAAATCCCCTGCTATAAGCCCATAGCAATATCACATTACTGGTCAAGAAATAAGAGAAAATTATCAGTCTAGTGTTTATGTTATAAACACATATCCAGATTCAGACATGTGTCCTGGCATATGTTAATTCAACAAATATTTATTAAATGCTTATGGTGTGGTAAGCATTGGGAAAACTCCGTTATGCAAGGAAGATGTGGTCTGTACATTGACAGAGCTTTAACTAACTCAGTAAGTGTTTCTTAATTATATAAACCAGGGGATGGCAAACGTTTTTCAATAAGGAGCCAGACAGCAAATATTGTATGCATGTTGAGCTACATACAGTTTCTGTCTTTTTTTTTTACAACCCTTTAAAAATCTAAAAACATTCTTACATTCTTAGCTTTCAGACAGTAGTATTTCTCTTAGAAATATGAGCCAGGTCCAGATATGGTCCATAGATCATGGTTTGCTAACCCTGATTTAAATGAATAAATACAGGATAAAGTTCAGTATTTCTGGTAATTCTGCTCTCATACCAATGTTTTCTTTTGTTTCTTAATATTTAACAATTCTCCTCATGAACTCTCAGTATCTTAGCATGACACTAACCCATAGAACAAACATTTGTTTTGGAAATTAAGGATACATATGTGCACTTTTAAAATTTGCCATACTCAAATAGCTGATATGTAAGCAGTTTTAATAACTACTCTTAATTAAACAAACAGAAGCATTAATACAATCACAGCCTTCTCATTTGTTTAAGAACTAAAGTAAACCAAATGACAGCCATTAGCAATAATATATCCACTGTGTGTGCATATGCTCATATTAGACAAAAGGTACAGTGCAAATCTACTTTGTATAAACCCATTTGAGATAGTCCTGCGTTTACGGATACTTCTTAAACAAATGCCTGGTCAATATAACTAACTAACTAAATAAATATTATATAACTATTCATATATATATGAATAGTTATCGATTGTGAAGATGATTCATCCCCCAAATATTTGTAATGAAAGGGAAGGAAGGAAGGAGAGAGAGGAAGGAAACAGTGGAGGAAGAAGGGAGAAAGGAAGGAAAGAAGGAGGAAGAGATGGAGAGAGGGAGGGAAAGAGAACGGAAGGGAGGGAGGGGAGGAAGGAGAGAGGGAGAGAGACGGGAAGAAACAGGGAGGGAGGGAAGGAAGGAGAGAGGGAGAGAGACGGGAAGAAACAAAGAGGAAGGAAAGAAAGGAGGGAGGGAGGGAGGGATGGAGGGAACAGGGAAGGAAGGAAGGAAATAGGAAAGGAGGAAGAAAGGGAAGGAGGAAGAAAGAGAAGGAAGGAGACAGTTGGGGAGACTGGAATCTCCCCCACTTCAGTGACCTCAGGATCCACTAGTCTTTGTAAGTTGTTCCATTCACGTTACAGAACTTGTCTCCCGGCTGCCCTAAGGAGCCGGGAGTCCCGCAGGCGTCACATACCACTGTGGCGGTGTAGATGATCCGCTGAACGGTCTCAGCCTTGTCGATGCAGCGCCGCAGCAGGCACTGCGCGTCCAGGCGGGCCTGGGAATAGGAATCGCTGAACCGGGACAAGAGGGCAGCCTTGCGCGCCACATTGGACAGCCTGGAGCGGTTTGGGGACGGGCTCCTGACCTTGACAGCGGTGGAGGGGCTGGCAGATCTGCTGCGGCTGCAGCTACGGCTGCGAGGGGCAGGGCTGGGAGACCGGCTCCTGGAGGACCTGTTGGTGAGCGAGAATCAGCCAGGGAAATCCTCTGATTTGCTTCTTAAGTAAAGCAAAGATCATCTGGTGGCCAATGAATCCGACCATCCGGAGGCAAAACTCCTTATCTGAGGAATTCAGAAGTGATTAGACTTCCCTATTATCTGACTCCAGCATCTGGTACCAGACTTCTGTCCCAAAAATTTATAAGCAACTAGAATTTCTATACATCTCCAGAATGCATGCGTTCTTAAAAATCAGTCCAATTTTGACCCATAAACGCTCAAAAAGCAGCATATACTTTTCTTTTGTAATCCCTAATACATCAAATTGGCCTATTAATGGAACTTTGCATCACAATATTATTTTACAAGTAGATGCATTTTACCAGACCCTCAAAAAGGATATGTTCTGGTCTTTTTGTCTTTATCCCAAAACTCAAAATTACATAAAAATTTTCATGTATCCTTCCAAGAAACTTCCTCCCTCCTCAAGTCTGGTGTCTTAGATGACCCTTTTGCCTATCACACTGTCCTCAGCCTGCTCCTGCTTTACCTACACTCTCCCCATCTGCTCCATCCCCTAATCAAACATCTCCATGTCCAGATACTTTATCCCTGTCAGATACTCACAGAGGAGTTACATATACCACTAGTACAGAGTCCTCGGAAAATCCCAAAATGTTTTGCCTCTCTGTGAGGTAGCTAATGGAGATTTAGGAGCAATCCAAGTTCATGTCCCTTTTCCAATGTCTGATTTTTCACAAATTTAATCCAAGTTTGGGTTCATTTAGCCTGGATCCCTCTAAGTTCATTCAAGAATTTCAGGCTTCAGCTATTGCCTTTGATTGAATCTAGCAAGATATATTTGCGGTATTAACTTCTTGCTGTTCCCATGAAGAAAGGTCACGCATATGGTCAAGCTTGGGCAGATGAAGCTCGTGTTCATAATCCTAACAATGATAAAGCCGGGGCAGAAGCTGTCCCTGACCCAGAACCCAATTGGCAATACCGGGCCGCTGATGCCGGCCCAAAGAGAGGCAGGGGCAGATGACATTATATGATCTCTTTTTTGTTGGAAGAAATGAAAAAGGCAGTAATAAAACCTGTTAATTTTTCTAAATTACAAGAAATCACTCAGGAGCCATCTGAGAGCCTCATCCTTTTCCAGGCTACACTGGTGGAGGACGTGCATAAATACACAAGTTTTGACCCCCAAATCCCTAACAGCCTATCAGTTCTGGCCATACATTTTATAAGTCAGACTTCCCCAGACATCAGACAAAAACTCCAAAAATTAGAGCATGGCCCACAAACTCCCTTTCTTACTTTATTAAATGTAGGCTTTAAGATTTTCAATAATCATGAGGAAATATCCAAAACAAAAACAGTTCCATTGGAGGAGGAAAAATGCCAGCACCACACTAATTACATGGCGACAGCATTGGCACATTCTTTTTCATTAGCCAATAACCCCAAGGCTCGTCCCCATAACACTAACAGAACACGGGCCTGTCATCACTGCAGAAATCCAGGACACTAGAGAAGAAAATGTCCAAAACCTCCAGGTTACAAGCCACCCCTAGGACCCTGTTCTCATTGCAAACAAGAGCATCATCAGAAAAATGAGTGCCCCTCCCTCCCTTGTGACAGAGGGGCACTTCTTTCTCCTAAGCCATCACAGCCACAACCTCACCAACATACCTGACAAGGGGGTTCTGCAGAACAAGGACAAGGGGAAGGACACGCACCTCTAACTTTATTCCTCGATTATAACCAAGCCTCTCAAAGTCATCCTCTAGATGACTGCTGGGGCCTTGAGTCCTTCCAGCCCCCTGTCTTTTCCTTTTCTATGGATGAGCCTTGGGTAAATCTAATTGCGGCTGAGGAAGTCTTCTTATCACACCTTCCTACCCCAACCATTTCTCTCCATGCTGGTAAAATGGGAAATATCTCCACCTTCGTGTAATCTTAGTACTCCCCCCACCATTCATACTTATAATATCATTGGAACTTCTTTAATTTGTAATGTTACTTTAGGATGTACACCCTGTTATAATGGTACTCCTGTGGGTAACATTAACCCATTTGAGGCCTTAGGCTCTTACAACAAAACTCTGAATCTGTCTAATCACTGCCCATTTTTAAGCCTTTCAAACAAACCAGTATAGTAAGGCCTCCAGTATACACCACCCCTTGCACTCCTAATACCACTCATGTATGTTACTAGAATGATATAACCAATGTCGGAAAAAACCATCATGCCACTTATATCCTATCCATTGCACATATGCTTCCCTGGTTTTGAACACCACCGCTGCGCCCCCCACTCACCCAACCAGTTGGGACATTACCATGACTTTTCCTCTCATATGGGGCCTCTCAAAAACTGTCATGAGGCCCCTTTCCTTTGTTTCCAACATTTTAATCAAACCAATCAACACCATATTACCTGGCTGCCACTCCTGGGCTCTTATGGCTTTGTGGCACTGCTAAAAATTATTTAAACTCCTTTCAAGCTTTGGCTTTATTCTATCTTCATAATTCTCTTCATTATGATGTTTGTACTCCGGGTACAATAGCTCCCACCCCAATCACTGTCCTGAACATAATTTCCAATCTAGAATCCCATTCTAGAAGAAAAAGGACCCTAGGATTTATTGTGGCCAGAGTTGTGGGAACTATCGCAACTCTTGCCCGTTGGGGAGGTTTTACTTACCATGAAATCACTACGGGAACTTAACCACCTCCCTTGAAATACTGGCAAATACTGGCCTTAGCAAATACTGGTGCAAGTCTATCGTTGCTAGAAAAGTCTTTAGGCTCACTAGCAGGAATGGTTTTTGAAATAGATGAGCTCTAGATTATCTCCTAGCTGAACAAGTTGCTATCATCAGTAAAACCTGTTGATCTACATTAATGTGTCTGGAAAAGTGGAAACTCATGTCCAAGAAATTTTCAAACAAGCCAAATGGCTAAACACACTCTCCCAAAGTAACGAAAACTGGGCCAGAACCTTTACTGACTGGTTTCCAAAAATCCCTTGGCTCAATCATAGCTCACTGCAGCTTCAAACACCTGGGCTAAAGAGTTCCTCCTGCCTCAGCCTCCAGAGGATCTAGGACCACAGGCAAACCCAGCTAATTTATTCATTTTTTTAACTTTTTTTAGAGATGAGTTCTTGCCATGTTGCTCAGGCTTGTCTAGAACTCCTGGGCTCAAGCAATCTTCCCCACCACAACCTCCCACGTAGCTGGAATTCCCAGTTTTCACATACATAACTTTTGCCCTATTTTAGGGTGGAGGTGGGGATTGGAAGGTCAGATGAGCAAATACATGTGGAAGTACTGGGTATATTGTAAACTACTGTATCAGTAAAAAGTTATATTGCCCTCAAGTACGAAGTAAATTATCAGACTAGCTAGCCTGAAGTAAACGGGTCTCCATAAAGGGAGGTTTTACAGAAGAAACTACCTGGCAAAAGGTACTGCAAAACTGAGTACAACAGTCAGGGAGGTTGGGTTGGGTAAGGCAAGACTTACTTATGGTGTTTTCCAATTCCCATGGTGTATATACTACCACCATGTCAAACAGGCACAGAATAGGTTCTTGGAAGCCAATACAAGTTGGCACAAACACAACACTGACAGAATGATTCCCCAAAATTAAAGACTGTGGTGACATTTAGAGAATGGGAATGGGGGCTCTCATAGCCTGGAGCAGAACACATTAGGGGCTTGAGGGGGGTTGTTAAAAAGAATAAGGGAAATGCAGAGACTCCAGAGAAACACCTACTTTGTCCTTACTTAACACTGTCTGGATGACCTGTCTTAAAATCTGTCCATAAGTAGAAAGGGATTTCACAAGAACACTTCACCTACACATGCCATCAAAGTCAGATATAAAAGGGAAATACCCTGCAGTGAAATGGACAGCATCCCTGGAGAGAGGACTCCCAGGCCTCAGAGAAAATGACCCCTCATATTACAGAACATTTTTTCCATGAGGGTACCACCTCTTGCACCATAGGCCTGCACAAATCTGGTTTCAAGCCAAAGAACTTTCCTTATAGCCGGGCGTGGTGGCTCATGCCTGTAATCCCAGCACTTTGGGAGGTGGAGGCAGGCAGATCACCTGAGGTCAAGAGTTCGAGACCAGCCTGGCCAATATGGTGAACCCGCATCTCTACTAAAAGTAAAAACAAAATTAACCGAGCATGGTGGTGTATGCCTATAATCCCAGCTAGTCGGGAGGCTGAGGCAGGAGAATCACTTGAACCCATGAGGCAGAGGTTGCAGTGAGCCGAGATCATGCCATTGCACTCCAGCCTGGGTGACAGAGCGGGACTCTGTCTCAAAAAAAAAAAAAAAAAAAAAACTTTCCTTCTCCATATCTCTCAGCCCAAAGTTAATTAGTGTCCAAGTGCTGGCAACTCAGGAGGTATTTTCTCTCTCTGGAAGGGGTGCAGTTAAGAAAACAATCCCTTTACAATTCAAAGCTTGGCAGATTGCTGAGGTTTTGGTTCAGGGTATCATTTTATCATTTTACTTATTTCCCCCTCCCCGATCCCTTAACTCAGCAAAAAGAGCCTAAATGAGAAGATCTTTGAGAGTTTGTCTGACCTTCCTTGGAGTGCACTTTTCTCAGCAGACAGAACAGCTATCTCCTCCTTCAGGTTTCGGAGCTGTTTCTTATAATCGGACATGGCTTCTGTGTCCTGCTGGTCTGCATTCTGCTTGAGTGAGTTCCACTGCTCACACTTCCGCTCCTCCAAGCTCCGAGGCTCTGACCGCCTATTCTCTGAGCTCCTCTGATCTGTGTTTCTGTGGCGGGCATCCTCCTGAGCTTGAAGAGATTTAAGCCTGAACAGCAAAGAGAGAGGGCAGAGGAAGGGAAGAGAGGAGAGGGGAGGGAGTGAAGGAAGGAAGGAAAGGTAATAAGCAGCAATTGGCATGCTTAACAACAGAGGCTACTCAGCCTGCCATTATTGCATTGGGAAACTCTGATGGAAATACACATGAATGAACAAATTAGCAAGGAGCAGAACTGCCAGGGTCAGGGTGCCACTCCATGTCTGCAGCTTGCATGGGGAAAAGTTCCTAAAGAAAGGACACTCATGCAGATCCTCTAGCAAAAACACTGGACCCATAGTCATACTGTCCCATGTTGGACAGATCTTAACTGCATGCTCATTTGACCTCCAAAAGCTATTCAGGAAGCTGGTCTAAAACACAATCTCCTACCCTCATTAGTTCTTTGATTCTCTGAATAGTCTCAACTCTATTTTTAACATATTAATTGGAATATTTAATATTAATTAGAATCTTTGATTCTCTGAACAGTTGGAATATGAGAGAAAACTACAATGGAAATTGAATAACATCCACAAAACTAGCTAGAAGTGTGAACCTATGAAAATAATGTAGCAAACAAAAAAATCTTTAGAAATAAAATTGGCATCCTTATCAAGATACAAAGTGGCATGGCCACCATAAAACAAGAGCAAAAGCCGGGAGAAGAGAAGATGCTGCGATGAAAATGACAAGGGTGTAAAATGAAAAGGTAAGATTAAGAAGATAAGAAAGTTAGTAAGATTAAGAAGGATGCAAAGAAGCTAAAGATATAATAGAATGAAAAGCTGCACTACAAACAGTAAAGAACAGAATTGGTGCTATAGGTAATTGATGAGTAATATGATTGATGGATTTGAGAAGGTATAACAAATACGAAATTAGAGATTAAAATGATGAGGAAGGGGAAGACAGAAGTAGAAAATAGAACAGTGTTCCTAGCTAAGATTTGTGGGTGTTCCTGACGAAATCAGAACCATTGGAACACATGCGAAGATAATCAAAAGGGGTGTGTGTGTGTGTGTCTGTGTGTAAAACACACCCCCCACTTACTCTTTTGGGAGGGGGAGATCAAAATTAAGATCCAGGAAGGTATAACCTTATTTTTTTTTTGAGATTGCTGTTTTTATTTATCTTTATGAAATTTGTTAAGTTTGCCTTTGCAGGCTAATATATGGTCAGTTTTTATGAATGTTTTATACATATTTGAGAATGTGAATTCACTCTTTTTTATTTTATTATTATTATACTTTAAGTTTTAGGGTACATATGCACAATGTGCAGGTTAGTTACATATGTATACATGTGCCATGCTGGTGTGCTACACCCATTAACTCGTCATTTAGCATTAGGTCTATCTCCTAATGCTATCCCTCCCCCCTCCCCCAACCCCACAACAGTCCCCAGAGTGTGATGTTCCCCTCGGGAAGGTATAACCTTAAAAGATCAATGTTTATTTTCCCCTTCTAGAAGTTTATCTTTAAGGAATAATCTGACAGTTCAACTGAGATTTTTCCACAAAAATTATCCCAATATTATTTCCCATGTTGAAAATTAGTATACAAGTAAATATTCAATATGAGGGAAATCCCCAAATGATGGAACATAATGAACCTATTTAAAACTAACTTCTGCAGTATTATTTCTTAGTGATAGAGAAAACAATGTCAGGTGAAAAGTTAGGATCCAAAATTGTATACTTATACATTTTATTCTGTAGTCTCAACTCTATTTTTAATATATTAATTGGAAAGAATGTAAAATAGTAACAGTCACTGGCTCTGCAATTATGAAAGGGTTTTTATATGCCTTTATACTATGTTGTACTTTGGAAGTTTTCTATAGTAGATAAGTAATATCTTTGTAGTAAATATATATATATATAATTATTAAAAATATTTCTGCATTTTCTCTCTGATAGTGAACAGATTCTTTCACGTTGTAATGGAGCACCAAAAAAGCTAAATTCAATGATTTAGGCTGCAATAATCCTGTAATTTTTTTCTTACTGCTTTTTCAGCTGATTTATTTCCTCCTCTGCAGCCAAAAGGGATATGGCCGATCTGTTCTTGCTTTCTTCAAGATTCTTTTCAGTTTCAGCCAGACTGTAAGATAAATCAGTAACTAAAGACAGATTTTTCAAAATTGGCAGACTTTCTAAATCAAGGCAGAGGCTCACTTAGGAACTTCCGGTATATGACATAGTTCAACATAAACAAGATCAAGTTAAAAGACATCTGCATTCAATCAGGTAATATTGCAAATATTGTGGTAGACTTGTATGCTAAAACATGCTAACATCCTTTGCTCAATGTCAAACACTAGGAAATTATAGAGCTACTACCCCCAAAAGACTTTTAGTATTAGAATATAAAGAACAAAGAAACTTGTTCAATTTCTCCTTCTCACCCGCCTAATTCATCTGCTCTAATTACATCAAAGCCCCAAGTTGGCTTTCTCTACAAAATCTCCACTTTTCTATAATATACCAACATTGATTTTTATTGCTTTGGACTGTGGGGCTGCAGACTTCTTCAATATTTAAAAAAATTATGTGCCCACCTATAAAGTCCTCACAATCACCCTTGACAATCAAGTACTTCATGTCTTCCTGCCTCTGACTTCTACTAATTATTGAGCACAAATTCTCTGAGTTTTCACTGTATCTCTGTCATAGTTAGTTTCAAATCCTCTTCATGGTAGACAAATCATAATAAATCGTGTTATTTAGGTCTATCTAGTTTAAAAAATAAGTGGGGCTGGGTGCAGTGGCTCATGTCTGTAATTCCAACGCTTTGGGAAGCCAAGGCAGGAGAATCTTTTGAGCTCAGGAGTTCAAGACAAGCCTGTGCAACATAGTGAGACCCTGTCTCTATAAAAAATAGATAAATAAAATTAGCCAGGTGTGGTGGTGTGTGCCTGTAGTCTCAGCTACTCAGGAGGCTGAGGTGGGAGAATCTCTTCAGACTAGGACTTTGAAGCTGCAGTGAGTTATGACTGTGCCACTGCACTTCAGCCTGGGTGACAAAGTAAGAACATGTCTCCAAAAAAAAAATGGAAGTGAGATAGATGATACTGAATGAAGACCAATGGTCTTCAATGAAGTTGCCCCAGAACAGTGAGACTTGAGTTGACAAAGTCTTCTTGACTTCTCTGACCCTGCCAGATATCACAGCACTTGTCCTGAGGCTAAGATAGTGCAATTGCCTTCCAAACTCACATCAGCCTTTATCCTTCCCTCTAGATGGAAGAACAGTGGAAGGCAAAACACTGGGATTTGCACTTAGAGAGTGAAGCAGCCTGAGAAATAATGTGCTAACAGCATCCCTGTCAATCCCACAGATCCTAACCAGACACCGAAAATTCCATCCCCCACCTGATTCCTCCTCTAATAAATGGCCACTCGGCAAGGGCCTTCCACATAGTATCCCCAATTCTCCCAAGAAAACTTTGTTTCCCCTTCTCGGCACTCCATTCCCATTTACCTCATTGCATTCACACTATAAACTATTTGAGGGCAATAATTTTATTTTATTCATCTCTATCTCCAGTACCTAAACAGTTCCTGTCACACAGTATATTTTTTAAATGAGAAATGAATGAATGAATGAAATGTCTAAAAATGAAAAGAAAGCAAAAAATAGCATTAACTTCATAATATGGCTATTGGAGATTGAAAGGAAACTAATATATTTAATTCAAATATAAAGATGTAACAAGTTCTTAAAAGTAAATTTGTGAAAATGAACATTTTTATCAAGAGAAAATGAACTGTAGAAAATGGATCAAGAAAAGGAGGAAAATACAAGCAGGAATGAAGAACTTGGGTATTTTTCTCCTAACACATACAAGCGGATGCACATATAAGCAAACATACATGCTAATTTCACATGCTTGGATGACATACAGAAAGAAGAAAGAAAAGTACATCCATATGCTAACAATTGTTTTAATCAGGCTGACGTTCTATTTAAATGTTTTGTTGCACATCTGTTCATTCATTGAGCAGATTATTGAGGACTTACTATGAGCCAGGCATGATGCTCAGTACTGGGGATACAACAGTGTCAATTCAGCAATGCAAGACAGTAACCCTTTGGATCTTCCAGGCTAGTTGGGGAGATAGATCATAAATATGCAAGCAAGTTTATTTTTTTAAGTTCCCAGTTGTGACTTCACTCTCTAACTTTTCTCATAAGTGCTATTATGAGAAAAGCAGATCACCATGGAAGAGTATTAAAGGAGAGAAGAAAGACCTTTCAACATATGGTGGTCACAGAAGGACTCTGAGAAAGGCACATTTAAGCTGAGACTTGGAGGATAATAAAGAGCCAGGCATGCAAAGAGCCAGTGGAAGACTGAAAAGTTCTTTCAGGCAATGGAAGAGCACAGGCAAAAGCCTCAAAGTGAGGAAGTATACAGTAGACTGGGTCAGGGGAAAGTGACAGGAGATGACACTGGAGCAGAAATACAGCCAGATCAGGAGGGGTGTTATGAGAGCCCTGGTGAGAAATTTAGAATTTTTTCTAAGTATAAAGGGAAGAGAATACTTAAACAAACTTAAAAGAAAAAAACAAACAACCCCATCAAAAAATGGGCAAAGAACATGAACAAACACTTCTCAAGAGAAGACATTTATGTGACCAACAAACATATAAAAACAAGTTCAACATCACTGATTATTAGAGAAATGCAAATCAAAGCCACAATGAGATACCATCTCATGCTAGTCAGAATGGCGATTATTAAAAAGTCAAGAAACAACAGATGCTGGCGAGGCTGCAAAGAAATAGGAACTTTTTCACACTGTTAGTGGAAATATAAATTAGTTCAACCATTGTGAAACACAGTGTGGTGATTCCTCAAGGATCTAGAACCGAAATAACATTTGACCCAGCAATCCCATTACTGGGTATATACCTAAAGGAATATAAATAATTCTACTATTGATACATGCACATATATGTTTACTGTAGCACTATTCACAATAGCAAAGACATGGAATCAGCCCAAATGCCCATCAATGATGGACTGAATAAAGAAAATGTGGTACATATGTACCATGGAATGCTATGCGGCCAAAAAAGGAATAAGATTATGTCCTTTGCATGGAAATGGATGAAGCTAGAAGCCATTATCTTCAGCAAACTAACGCAGGAACAGAAAACCAAACACCACATGTTCTCACTCATAAGTGGGAGCTGAACAATGGGAACACAGGGACACAGGGAGGGGAACAATACACACTGGGCTCTGTTGGGGGTTGGGGGAAGGGAGAGCATCAGGATACATAGCTAATGCATGTGGGGCTTAATACCTAGGTGATGAGTTAATCTGTGCAGCAAACCACCATGGTACACGTTTACCTATATAACAAACCTGCACATCCTGCACGTGTATCCCGGAACTTAAAATAAAATATAATATTTTTAAAAGGAGGAGACTAACAGCTTTTAATCAGAAGGATGATTTGATATGGCTGGGCGCCGTGGCTCACGCCTGTAATCCCAGCACTTTGGGAGGCTGAGGTGGGCGGATCATGAGGTCAGGAGATCGAGACCATCCTGGCTAACATGGTGAAACACCATCTCTACTAAAAATACAAAAAATTAGCCAGGCATGGTGGCGGGCGCCTGTAGTCCCAGCTATTCAGGAGGCTGAGGCAGGAGAATGGCATGAACCCAGGAGGCATAGCTTGCAGTGAGCCGAGATCGCACCACTGCACCCCACCCTGGGTGACAGAGCGAGACTCTGTCTCAAAACGAAAACGAAAACAAAATATAAGGATGACTTGATACAATAAAACATATACATATTTGCTAAGTGGAAAACGGATGGTGGTTGACCAAGAATAGAAGTGGGGAAGCCAGTCAGAAGGAAGGCAATTGGTTCAGGAAAGAGATGTCAGAGGATTGAACCAGGGCAGGGGTGGCGGAATAGAAAGAAAGGGGCAAGTGTGAAAGTTTAGGCGATAGATTCAATTGGACATTCTGATAGATTGGATATAGGAGAGGAGGAAAAGCAAGATTCATAACCAGAATTCAGGCATAAAATCTAAAAATCTTCCCTTGCTTGGGGGTTCATCAAACCTGTGCAGACTTGTGGCCATTTGCCCATAATTATTGGAATTTGCATTTTGGAACTAAGTCAGAACCAAACCAGTCTCTACAAGGTTAGACATAGGGAACCTCCTTGGGTGGCCCATTCATTCCATCGTGGGCAGCACCCTGGCTTAAGAGACAAGTAGGCAAAGTAAGGGAGGGAAGAGAGAGCTGGCTACCATAGAATGTGGAGAACAAATTCTTTTAGTGATACCTTAAATTTAAAAACAGAATAAGAACTACAGGTGGGTTAAAACTAAACAAAGTGGAGAAAGGACACCCTATTCAACAAACGGTGTTGGGAAAACTGGCAAACCACATGTAGAAGGATGAAACTGGATCCTCACCTCTCACCTTATGCAAAAATCAACTCAAGATGGATCAAAGACTTATATCTAAGAGCTGAAAACACAAACAGTCTAGAAGATAACACCAGAAACTCTTTTAGATATTGGTTTAGGCAAAGAATTCATGCCTAAGAACCCAAAAGCAAATGCAACAAAAACCAAAATAAATAAAATGGGACCTAATTAAACTAAGAAGCTTCTGCACAGCAGAAGAAACAAAGAAACAAAAACAAACTTCTGCTCAGCGGAGTAAACAGACAACCCACAGAATGGGAGAAAATATTCACAAACTGTGCATTTGACAAAGAACTAATATCCAGAATCTACAAGGAACACAAAAAAAAATCAGCAAGAAAAAAAAACCATTAAAAAGTGGGCAAAGGACATGAATGGACAATTCTCAAAAGAAGATACACAAACAGCCAATACACATATGAAAAAAATGCTCAGCATCACTAATTATCAGGGAAATGCAATTTAAAATCACAATGCAATACCATCTTACTCCTGCAAGAATTGTCATAACTAAAAAATCAAAAAACAATAGATGTTGGAGTAAATGTGGAGAAAAGGGAACACTTTTATGCAGCTGGTAGGAATGTAAACTAGTACAACCGCTATTGAAAACAATGTGGAGATTCCTTAACTAAAAGTAGAATTACAATTTGATCCAGCAATCCCACTACTGCATACCTGCCCAAAGAAAAAGAAGCCATCTTATGAAAAGGACACATGCACATGTATGTTTATAGCAGTACAATTCGCAATTGCAGAGATATGGAACCAACCTAAGTGCCCATCAACCAAGGAGTGGATAAAGAAAATGTGGTATATATACACCATGGAATACTGCTCAGCCATACAGTGAAATGAAATAATGGCCTTTGCAGCAACTTGGATGGAGCTGGAGGCCATTATTCTAAGTGAAGTAACTCAGGAATGGAAAACCAAATACCATATGGTTCTCACTTATAAGTGGGAGTTAAGCTATGAGGATGCAAAGGCATAAGAATGATATAATGGACTTTGGGGACTTGGAGGGAAAGGAAGGAGGAGGGTGAGGGATAAAAGACTACACATTGGCTATAGTGTATACCGCTCAGGTGACAGGTGCACCAAAATCTCAGAAATCACCACCAAACAATTTATCCATGTAACCAAATACCACTTGTTCTCCAAAATCTATTGAAATAACATAAAAATAGAAACTAAGAAAACCAGGGAAAAGCAGCAAGCATCTTCATGTATGCAACTTCCAAATGGTTGGTGGAGAGAATATATATATATACATACATACATACATACATACAGAGAGAGAGAGAGAGAGAGAGAAGGAACACATATGTGATAAAGCATATAGGGCAAAAGGCATATGAAAGGGCATATGGAAATGTTTAGCGCTATTCTAGCAGATTTGCTGTGTTTGAAATTATTTTCAAATGAAAAGTTTTTTTAAAGCATGCATTAAGTTTCTTGATCTATGGTACCCCTTATAGGTAACAACAGTGTCACTGAAACAAGAAAGAGAAGTGGGAAACCCTGGCCCCTACTGGTGCTGACAGCCATCAAGAACCAGTAAAGTTTTGATGCCCTTCCTCACAACTAGAGGAAAATGGAGGGTCATCTGCAGCCGTTGCTAGCTAATGTCCCAGGATACCTCCCCAGACAAGACGTGCACAACTCAGGACCCATCAGCACGAGACACTAGTGCCTACATGAAATTAAGGCCAGCAAGAACCCAGAGGGCAGTATAAGACCAAAAACTCCTCATGTCCGTCACCAGGAGAGTATACAAGCATCCCTCCCCTAGAAAGGATGAGGGGAAGGGAGACCCCATGAGAGGGCAAAAATAGCTCTTAATGCATGTTTGCACTTGGAATGAGCTGAATGTTTACAGAAAATGGACTACGATAAACCAAAAATGACTGTGTGAACTTGAAGTGGCTTATTGAAAAATCCTTCAAAATGAGCTCACATTGGTTGTAATAAATTATATATTTTATGCTTTTTGCATATTACATTTATAAATTTTGACTGCTTCAGGTATATAACTGCTCATTGATTATGATTCCAGTTGGAAATATGAATGGATATGTGTGGAGGTGCAGGCACAAAGAAAAATGTCTGGAGTAAAATATACCAAAATGTTAATGGGGACAAGAAAACAAGTGATTTTCAACAATTTTTATTTGTTGTATGCATTTTGAGAAAGAAATTTGTATTACTTTTATAATCAGGCAAAACTAAATCAATAGAGATTTCTTCCTTAGAAAAATGGAAATGTCATCAGGGAACAAGGCAGAGCACCACACATTATTCCATCCTAGCCTTAACTAGTTATTAATTTTTTTAAAAAAAAGATTTCCTTTCTGTCCCATTTATGTCAGCAATGAAGCAATGCTGTGGTAGGAGAAATTCCCATTGATGGATTTTTGTTAGGTATGTCAAGCACAGTTTCATACATATTTGTCTACCTGCCTCAAGTACAAATCCAAAGTCCACATACAATTTTCTTTGCAGTGATTCCCTAAGCTTGCTACCCTGGCTCTGCCCACAACATGCATCTGATATGTGTTGTTGCCTGAATTGCTTAACTTTTAAAAAGTACATTCTTATACCTAATAGTTATTGCAAAATCTTGAATTCTTCCTTTCTTAAAAGACTCTGACTCTCTCAGATTCAGAGAAGCACACATACACCCCTAAATGAGTATAATAGACTGATAGATGCAGCCTACTTCATTTGACTTTTGCTGTCTTTCTCTTAATTCTCCTCTTTGTCTGATTGTTCACTCTCTTTTATTCTTTCCCTTTCACATCTTTTTAAAAATTTTTCTCCCAATAGGTAGATTTTTGTCTAACAATCTTTACCTGTTTGTCAATATAGGCTGATGATGTGCCTATGAAGAAGGAACTCCAAAGAAGGAACCAGGGGACCATGTATCATAATATATCCTGTCCCCAAATCCACAGACACTGACCACTGACTCTAAACTCTCTCTCTCTGTCTCTCTCTCCCTCTCTCTCTGTCATACACACATGCCCACAGACACACACACAATCATATTACTTATTTGCAAATGCCCACATTTTACATGAGCCATTATTCTCCTTTCGAATTTAAAACTTAATTAAATTGAAAACAATTCTTTTTGGAAAAAGATAACTTGCATTCCTCTTACTCGTCTTGAACCTGGTTGAGTTGACTCCGGGTTGAGTTCAAATTAGAGTCTAACTGTTGCATATCCCGATCCCGAGGACTGGGATCTTTATGTCTCTCCCTATCAAACGTGTCCTGGAAAGATACACCAAAAAAAAAAAAAAAACAGTCTGAATACATTAAATGACATGGATGAATTTTTAAAAAACAGCCCAACTCAAAAGAGCACATTATGCACAGCTCCATGCACATGAAGTTCTAGTACAGGCAAAATTAATCTAGATTGATAAAAATCAGAAGATGGTTGCCCTGGGGAAGGTGCAAGAAATGCTCTAGAGTGATGGAGATGTCTGATATTCCAATAGGGATGGGAATTTACACAGGTATATGCATTTGCTGAAATAGCAATCTATGGATTTCACTGAATATAAATTATACCTCAATTTCCAAAAACAGTTTGAAATTCTACATCTTTATACCTAGAATAACACCCACACAGAGGATAAAAACCTGAGAAGCGTCCATAAATTCTCAGGGAAAAAAAATTACTTAATGATAACTGAAGTCTATAAAGTACTTAACATGTGTCAGGCCCTGTGTAACTTGTTTAGTGTGCTTATCACATTTAATTCTCACAAATGAACCTTTTAGATCAGCAAAACCATTGTCTCCATTCAGCAAATAAGAAAATTGAGACATAAATGTTTAGATACCTACCCAGGGCCATAAAAGAGGGACTGGTTTTCGGCTCAGTGATCTCCAAGCAGGGATCCTTCAGCCACTATCTTATAATGCTCTTGCTCAGAACAGACTAAATGCTTTCTTTCTGTTATTATTATTATTATTATTATTTTTACTTTAGGTTCTGGGATACACATGCAGAATGTGCAGGTTTTTTACATAGGTATACGTGTACCATGGTGGTTTGGCTGCACCTATCAACCTGTCACCTAGGTTTTAAGCCCCACATGCATTAGCTATTTGTCCTAACGCTCTCTCTCCCCTCACCCCTGCGATCCCCCAACAGGCGCTGCTGTGTTGTTCCCCTCCCTGTGTCCATGTATTCTCATTGTTCAGCTCCCACTTATGAGTGAGAACATGTGATGTTTGGTTTTCTCAGAACAGACTAAATGCTTTCTAAATGCTTCTGTTTTAGAAAGGATTATAGGTAAATCCATATAAATGTTTAAAAGTAAAGTAACTAATGTTTTGGTTGCCCAGATGTAATGATGTGGATGCCTTAAGCAAGGTATGTGCTCTCTTTCTAGTCTGATCTCCACCTGTTCAAAAACTAACACCGTCCCATGGAAACTGTGACACTCTATCAGTCTACCAGAATTAAGTCCTCTTCTTCTCTTGGAGGTTTCTGATTCGTTTTATCTCACTGTTCAGAAAGTCAAGGGTTATCCTTCAGCATCCCTACCTGCAGAGAGGGGACCTTGCTGTCAACAGATTTTCCCATGGAAGCAGCAGTAAAGGAAGCCTCCAGCCAAGGCAAAAGGCGTGACTTGATTGTTTCCACACCATCATTACGTCCTCCTAAAATGTTAAATGACGAGTTAATGGGTGCAGCACACCAACATGGCACATGTATACATATGTAACTAACCTGCACGTTGTGTACATGTACCCTAAAACTTAAAGTATAATTAAAAAAAAAAGAGAGAGAATACACACATCAGGTCATCAGGTCAGTGAGAGAAACCCAACCACACCAACAGTCAAAGAACACAAAAAAGCACCAAGAAAAGAGAGAAAGGCAAGCAGAACTGGATGGGAAATTACAGGCCATTCTCACCTTCTTGGGCTGCTGCTGTGAGGATCCCAAAGAGTTGTCCCTGCACCTTGGCAACTTGCTCAATGAGTTCAAGGCAATGGTTTAGATTTTGATCACACGTGTTTGTCTGCAAGGGCAAAACAGTAGATAACCAGGGTAATTACTTCACTCTGGGACCCACTGCAGACAGACCAGGGCCTCACTTGACCCACGAGCTGCCTGGCTCCGGTATGCTTTTGTGGCAGGACTGCTGTGTGGTCACCAAAACCTATCTCCCTTTCCTCCTGGACACAAAACTAGACCACATTTCACAGTTTCCCTAGCAGTTCGTGTGGCCATGTAACTGAATTCTGGTTAACTGGATGGGAAGTGATATATGCCTGGGGCCTGGCCCAGAAGAGAACCTCTTGAATGACTTTTTTTTCTTTTCCCCTCTGCCAACTGAATGCAGAAGAGCCAAGAGAGGATGCTGAGAGCATAAGGGGTGGTGGAGCCACAAGATTTGCAAGGCTGCTGACTGAAAGCTTGCACTGAATTGTCGCATGGTTGAGAAAGTTGGTTTGTGTGTGTTAAGCCACTGAGATTTGGAGGTTGTTTTTTATAGCAATAATCCTACTCAGTAAAACCCTACAAAAATACATTTAAAAATAGACCTGTTATAAGACAATACAAATGACTGCCGAATTTACCTGCTTTATTGGTTCCTGTCCTCTACATAAATTCAATTTGTATATATTATATATGCATAGAGAACATTACTTCTTAACAGCAAGAAGGTATTGCTGGGTTGAGGATATAAGGGACTTGGCACTTGCAGACTCGTGGGGCAGACAGATGAATAGCCAGTTACTCTGCAGCAGAATAGTAAGTCTTACCTACACAGATGAGTGCAAGCTCTACCCAAGAGTCCATTGTCTTGGAAAGTCTGGGAAGGCTTCCAAGAGGAAGTGAAATCCAGTCCAAGATGAAATTAGCCAGACTTGGAAAAGGAAGTGGTTCCAGTGGTTGTGAAACATTCTAAGCAATGAGAACAAAACATGAGGCGGCCAAGAAGTGAACCTTTTAGCTATTATTCTGCTTTCCTCATTCCTTTGAAAGATTCTACCATTTCAACATAAGCCAAATCTCTAACTGACTCCAACATTACAAGAAGGAATACAACTACAAGCAACAAACATCATGTGGTTGTAAAAATGCATCGATTTATGTGTCACCTCAGGGCTCAATAAGGCATCGTTCCTTGGTGCCTCCTGGACACAACAAATCCCAGAACAGAAAACAGCGTACAAGGCGGATAGAAACTAGGAGTAAGAGAAAAGTTGAGATAATCTCTAGGCAAAAGTTTACAAGTCAAAAGCACATCTGCATCAACCAAGGAAATGGTTCAGACAGGCAGAAGCTCCTTGAGGACAGAGACTGGGCCTGTCCTGTTGGTGGTTGTATTCCCACCCCTGCATTCTACAGTGCCCCTGTATTCAGAATCATTGTGTATTGGATGGATGCATGTAAATGAGATGATTCACTCACTTTGTATTTATTATATCTCTCCTATATGCCAGGCTCTATTAGTGCTTTACATATATAAACTCAGCTAATTCTCTCACTAGTACAATAGGAGCTAGAAGAATTATTATTATCATTCCCATTTCAGATGAGAAAGCTGAAGCACAGAGAGGTTAAGTAACTGGTTCTTGGCTACCCAGCTAGTAAATTATCAGAGCTGAGATTGGACCCCAGCAGCCCAGCTTCCAGAGCCCATGCTCTTAACTACTAAACTATACTGACTTTTAGATCATGATTCTTGCTGGGAGTACATGGAAGACTGGATGATGCAACCAAGAGTGAATGGGGAGGGCATCCAGGGAAGGCTTCTCTGTGGAGGGGACCCTTGAGTATTCCTGGGTTATAAGATTCAGGGAAGCTTACCAGGCAGTGGGAACAGCAAGGACAAAGGTTCTGTGACAGGAACAAGTTTGGCAACCTTGAATATGTCAATGTGGCAGAGGCACAGAAGGTCATTTAGAGGTTGGCAGGGCAAGTTGACCTGGAGAGCCTTTCGCACCTGGCATGGAGTTTGGATGGGATGCACTTATAACTGAGAGGGCAGCTGGGTTAATTTCCATGCTTGGTAAATGGTACCTGATGACTAATTCTGTTGTAGCATTGATTTCTCCTGCAGCCATTTTTTTCTCCATCTCATCCATCTAATCTCTCCTCCCAAAAAGATCATGAGTTCTTTTTAAAAATGATCTTGCTTTGCTCATGTTTGTATCTATTGCCACTAGTATCCTAGCAAATTGAAGGGTCTAAACAACGTTGATGAATGAATGATTTAACAGTGACATGATAGAGCATTTAAAACCCATAGCCTGAACAGCTATCTCCATTTCTTCCTCATTAATTCAGCAGCTCCTTGCCCTGGCCATTTTATACCTGCACTTATTACACTGAACTTCAATTACCTGCTTACAAGCCTTTTGCCCTCTGGCTAGATCATTCCATGTGCTAAGTAGACGGAGAATGAGCTTGGGAGTCAAGCAAACCTGAGTATCTCAGCTCTGCTGCCTGCCACAATTCTATGTGACCCTGCACAAGTTACTTAACTTCTCTGAGCCCATTCCTCTCCCATGCAATGGGGATAATAATGCCTTGTGGAGCATTAGAATTAAATCAAAATAATACACGCCCAGCACCTCAGACACAGAAGGTGTGTTCATCAATTGGCACCTATGAGGTAGCATGCAGTATTGAAAGGAGCCAGTGGCTTAGGAATAAGGCAGACCTTTGTTCAAATCTGGTTCTCAACTTATCAGCTGCATTCCCTTAGAAAAGACATTTAAATATGAGGCTCTGTTTCCCTCTGTTTAGGAGGTAGCTGATCTCATGAGCAGAGTCTAGCATAAAAGAAGTACACAATAATTAGAAGTATTATTGTGGTATCATTGCTATCTGTTCCTATGCCTTGCCCAGTGCCTGGTACATACTGGGTACCCAGAGGAATGGTGGTCAAATGAGTTTTTAAACACATCTTAAATAACAGGAGAGAATATCCTATGTCACACAGTTCCCCTTCCCAAGACATGTTACCACATGCTGCAACTTCTAAACACAAAGCATTGCACAAGATAATCAAGTTGCAATAGGGTCACATTATTCTAGTAAACACATACTTACATACCCACACAAGACAAACAGAGCAAAGATATGGACTAATTATACTGTCTCCAAAGCACAGACTCTCCAGATTTATTCATTCATAAATCATTGAGTTTCTATTATATGTAAGGCCCTGGAAACAAAGCTCAGGAAACAAAGCTATATTAAAAAAAAAAAAGTTGCCTGCAGACAGTGAACTAATTAGATGGGGAAGTGAGATGGAGAACAAGATAAGAACAAGGGGATAAATGATTACCTTAGAGTTTATATTAAGTGCTCTGTGTGGATAACAAGCTATAGGAGCAGCAAAATAACCTCTGGTGAGGTGTGAAGGGTAAGAGGGAAGGGCATTTCAAGAGGAGGAACAGAAGGCACCAAGGCATATTAGCGGAAAGTGAGTACAGGGTCCAGAGACCAAGTCTGAAACACTTGACTTGCCACAGTAAGGGTCTTGGGCTTTATTCCATCATCAAAATGTTTAAGGATGCAACAGAGGAAGGTGGGTGTGACATGCTCATATTTGCTTTGCATGTTACAAAAATCTGTCTGGCAAAAGCAGACCAGATAGACTTTGGGTCACAAGGTGAGTCTGGTGGGGAGGTAGATGGGTATAACCATCTAGCTGAGAGATGCTGGAGGCTATAGACATACTAAGGGTCTCCCAAAGGTCCTTCCCAGCCCCAAATTACACCTGTGCCAGTAAAGGTCCCACCGATTTCAGCATTACCTAAGAAGGTCAGAGAGTTTAGAAACGAGTAAGAGGTATGAGAGGGATGATCCTGAGTTTGGGTTTGAACAAGTCAGGGGGCCTGCAGGACCTTCGGATGGAATGTCCAGTAGTAGTACCTAATAATTACTGATCACCTACTCTATGCCAGCCAGGCCCTGTGCTAAGAGCTTTATATACATGGCTCCATTTAATCCTCAGAACAATCCTACAAATGGGATGCCATCATCATCCAAAATTCACCACTGAGGAAAAACAAATTAAGTAATTTGAAGAGACAATGGTGGAGACCCATTCCTGCAGCCTCCAGCACTGGAGCTGAGCTCTCAAACACAATGCTTTCCCCAAAGCAGATGGAAAGTAAGTCTGGAGCTTAGAAGACAGACAGGTCTGGGAGGTGTGGCTTTGGGAGGCTTCAGCAAGTGGGAGAGTGCAGAAGCCACATGCACAGATGAGATTACCAGGGAGAGGAAAGAGTGAGGAGAGGGCTGAGGGCAGAACGAGGGGCAATTTTGCTATGTCAGAAGTGGTCTGAGTAAGAAGAGCCAGTGAATAAAAAACAAAACAAGAGCAATCAGAAATGAGAGGACACCCAGGAAGCAAGATGAAGAAGAATAAGGAGGCCAAAGAAGCAGATGGTTTCAAGAAGCAGAAGGGCATGGTTTATTCATGCATTTATACTCTCAAGAAATTTTATGGAGATGCCACTATGCAGTAGATGCTAGGGACACAATGTCTCCTGCCCTGGAGGAATTTAGAGTCTAAGATAAACACGAAAATAAATGCAAAAACACATGCTACTTACTATAATAAAAATTGGTCCAGATTTCAGAGGTAAAACTCAAAAGAGAAGCTGGTAAGGGCCACGAAGTTTCAGGAAAGCCTTTGCCTGAGGAGCTTTGTGGGCTCCCACTCCTAGAAATTGATTTAATTGCTCTCGTGTGGGGCCTGGTCATTGGAAACATAAAAGCTTTTTAGACAATTCCTATATGCAATGAAGATTGACAACCACAGCATTAATGGGTAACAAAATCAATTTAGTGAGTCTCAAACAGCAAATTATACTAAAAAGAAAATAGTAAAACACACCACAATGAGTAAAGGTAAGAATTATTAGTGAAACTTGAGTTTTTAAGTATAAGGGTTTATGTGTGCTATATTGTGAAGTAAAATGCATTGAGTCCTGTAGGTAAGTTTTAAAAACAATGTTCTAGGGGACAATGCCTTGCCTGTGTTGAGAATCACTAGTATTGGCAATGAGAGCCATAAAAATGATGCCTCAAACAGCTGTATCAAAGTTGGATTGGAAGTGGGCATGAATGAAGGCAGGGAAATGAATAAGAACTTTCCATGTTATAAGTGTAGAACTGAAATAAGTAAACTTCAAACACATTCTAATGGCTTTGTGCAGACAGGAAAGCAAGAGTTAATAGAAAAGAATAAAATATTCAGGAATACAACCACCAACATTATTAACATAAAGACATGTTCTTTTAAAGTCACTAACCCCTGTCACACAAATATGGGCTAAGAGCCTCCTTTGGCTACCATGATTGCTGCAAAAATACTGCTAGTTCTGTTACAGGCAAAATTTTCTGGACTGCATGAAGCTACTGTTAAAATAGAGATCTTAGGACTAATATAACAGACTCTTTACAGCAATAAGATAAAGACCTAAGGTCATGCCAGGCAAGGATTAAGTCACATACCCCTACACATAAAGAATCAGCCATGTTCTAATTGTCAAAAGGTTTTTTCTTTTTATCTAGTAGCTAAGCAAGTACTGGCCTCGAGATAAACAATGTTAAAACAATTGCAACTCACTGACCACCAGACTCTGACTAACTGATCCCCTCCCGTTCCACAGTCCATAACTGCAACTTCAACTGGATAAGAGACTGATTTCAGTAACTTTCTCTTGATAAGAGATCACGGACCATAGGCTGGTTCTGGCCGGTCCACAGAGGCTGTACACTAAGTTCCTTCATGTCCCTGCCTCCACCTTTGATGTATAGGGCCTAATTGTAATACATTTAAATGTTAAGCTTCTACCCCAAAATGAATATAGGATGAACGTAACATGCATGTTTGCTTACTATGCTTGTGAGCGTTCCCCCTTCGTGAATATTACCTGTTGAATATGTTTACATGTGGCCAACTCGTTCATCATTAATTCCTGCCTTACCTTTCCTACTTCCAAGTGCCTGCCTCTGGTTTCAGCAGGGGCCTGCTTCCCAGCCTGCAGGTTGCTACCCTTTCTAAGAAATAAAGCTCTCCTAAGAAAGTGAGGATGTTACTATCTCACTCAAATATCAACAGGTGAAAAGTTTTTCAGGCAGAGAAAACAGTGAGTGCAAAATGCCCTGAAGCAGAAGCATGTCCACATCTCTAGAACTGTGCTGTCTGAGACAGCAGCCATGAGCTGCATGTGGCTATCTGAATTTAAATTGGACTTAAGTCAAATTAAAAATTCTGTTCTTCAGTGTGTACTTGCCACATTTCAAGTGCCCAATAGTCACCTTATTGGACAATGCAGATATAGAACCTGTCCATCATCATAGAAAGTTCTATTGGACAGCATTGCTCTAGGACGAGCAAGAAAGCTGGTACTGCTGGAGTGGGCTGAGCAAGGGAGAGAGTAACAGATAAGGTTAAAGAGCTTAAATGGGCACAACTGTGTAGGATTTTGAAGGTCATTGTAGGAGCTTTGGCTTCTTCTGACTGAAATAGGAAATTTGGAGTGTCTTGCAAAAAGAGTAACTTGATCTGACTTGACATTTAGAAGTATCTCTTCAGGTTGTTATTTTTGTAATAATCCAGGTGAAAGATGTTCAAGGATGGAGAAGGGTGGTAGCAGTGGGGGTGGTGAAAAGTGTTTAGATTCCGTATGAACTTTGAAGTTAGAACCAACAGATTATGATGGTGAAAAGGGAGTGGAGTATATAATGATGAAGACGACTTAGAAAAATGAGACCTGTGGTTGGGGCATGGGAGAGGCTAAATTCCATTTTGGACAGATTTGACTTTGAGCATTTTGAGCATTTCAATAGCATTCACTATTGAAAGATGTCCAATGGGCAGTTGGAGAAGTGAGAGCTCAGATGGGAACACATCCTATAGAAATAAGATTCATCAGCATACTTGTAACAGATGAAGCAGGAGTGGAGGGGGAAGAATACAGGTGTCAACATTCCAATGTGATAATGATGCCTGCAAACTCAAGAGAAATGATGGAACCCGGGGAGTGGCCACAAGGTATGAAAAACACTGGTGGCTGTGAGTGCAGCCTCTACTGTAGAGAGATGAAGGGAACAGCTGGATGGAAATGGTTTTAATGAGAGCAGAGAATGGGATGTTATCAAGACAGGAAAATGTAATAAACTAGGCACTTCTCATCACTTACAGGGAGTTTCTAAAATAATTGTTTATTAGTTCCAGACAAATCCTAGTGTTATTTGTAATAAACATTGTGACAAACAACATGTTTTTTTAAAATTCAGAGTTTAGTTAGGCCACTGGGCAAAAAAAAGGGGGTAAATACTGTGTACATGTTAGAATTTCTTATTCTCAACCTCCTGAGACTAAGTAGTAGGTACTTTTAAAATTAGTTGGGGGGAACCCAAGTCTTTTATGATAAAGAGGTCATTTTAACTTTCCAGAATTCTTAATGGAGAAGGAATGGTCAGCCCTTGTTCTTTAAAAGGGAGCAAAGAGACTGAACAGGAAGCACTAGAAAGGAAGGCTAAGGAGAAAGCTGTAGCTGCTCTTTGAGCTCCCCTCCACTTCAGGAGCACTGGTTAAAGGGTGAATGGGGAAGCCTAAGGACCTCATAACAGGCAGGATCTCAGAAACAAACTAATCTAGGCTCAAAAAATTAAAATCTGAACAGGAAATTTACATATCATCTAGACCAATCTCTGCTATTTCACAGATGAGGTACTAAGACCCAGAGAAGTAAAATAATTTGACTCCGTCATTCAGCTAGTTCTATGCAGAGCCAAATGTAGAAACAAGGGGGGGCTAATTTCCGGTCCACAGTTCTTTTGCCTGACCGCTCCACTTATTATGTAAGAGGGGAAATCCCTATTTAAGACGGACCGACCGAATGTAAAGCAAATTCAACACTCACTGTTCTATTTGGGGGAAGGGGGGAATTATGGGGAGGCAGGGTGAGAGTAGGGATTAATGAGATTTGAAAAGTGCTCATGGGTTTGGTGACAGAATACTGGCTTCTCACAAATGCCTGGAAAAAGGCCTGAATCCGCCCTGGTGTTGGAACTGTGCCTCAATTTCCAGGCCCACCAGCACGCAAGTGAAACCCGCAACGTTAACAAGTGTCCGTTTCGCTGATTTCTGGGTAAATAACTCCTGGGTGTGTGTTTATACAAATCCATTCTGATACAAACCCTGGGCAGGAGAGGGTTGTAGTAAAAAATAATTCGGGATTGGGGAAGCAGGCGGTGTGGATTGCGCTGGCAAGGGGGATGGGAAAGAGTGGCGGGCATGACCAGACCAGCCGCGGACAGCAGGGCTTCCCTATTGCTAGGTCGCCGGCGTCCTTAGTTACCACTGATTGGAAGCACTCTCCAGTCTCCGCAGCCTAGTGCTGCGCTCCGCAGGCCGCCTGCGCGCCGCCTCCCGAAGCTCGGAGACAAGGGCACGTACACACATGTCCTTCCTTCCCCAGAGATCCCGGTCGAAAGCTGAGATCCTGGTTAGGAATCGCAACCGCGGAGGCATTGCAAAGTGGCCACCAACTCCAACCCTAAGAAATCCCCGACAAGGGCTGTGCTGGAACCTATGGGAGGGCGAACCCCGGGGGTTTTTCACCCAGACTCACGTTGTACTCCTTCAGCCAGAAGTCTAGCTTTTCCTGCAACGTTCGTAAAGTTTCGTTTGAGACCAGTCTTTTCAGGTTTTCCGCCATCGCTCACTATTCCTCTCGGCCCCACGCTGCGCGATGGAGACTTGGGGGGACCAGGCGGTGGCCTCCGCAGGACCGTGGGGTGATATGGCGGGAAGGGTGTTCTCTTCTGGGGGGCTCAGAGCGCGGCAGGTGTTTCCATCCTCTCCCTCGGGTCTGACCTGGCCGGGTTCGGGAAGCCAGAGGGGAGGTGCCCTGGGCCGCAGCCGCCGCGCCTCATCCGCCGTCCCGCGCGGTCTCCTGGCTCCCCAGCAGCCGCCTGAGCCCGGCCATAGATACCCTGGCGATTATTAAACAAACCTTGACGTGGACGGGTTGGCTGCCAGGGACGCGCGCGGCCCGCGTCGTGGCAACGCCCGCGCCGCCCCGCCCTGGGTGACAGCCGCGCGCCCCAGGGGTGGACTGAGACGCGCCGCCGCGCGGGCTGGAGGGCAGCAGGGCGTCTAGAGCATTCCTCCCCATTCGGGGTTCTGGGTGCCCACGCGTGTCCAGAAAAGCAGAAGTTAAGTCTCTATAGAAGTTTGGGGCTAGGCTCTCAGGAGATCACCTCTTTGGCCCCTTTATTCTTTCGCCTTTCATTCCTTTAATTCTTCATTTGTAGCGCCTTGGGTTTACCTGTATGAAACTTGTAACTAAAATTTCAGTACTTCTTACTTCTAGCTTTTACTTTGTTCCTTGACCCACTGGGTGGGTACCCAAGTTAATAGAGTTTAGCTCCAGGATGTTCACAAATTAAAGTTAATCCCTCAGGTTTGGATAAGATTTGGCAGTATGTATTTTAGTACTTTTTTTTTTAGAGTTATTGAGCACTCTAAAGCTTCATTTAATTCTGAATTCTCTAATTGGGACTTTCTTGACCTACTTTGGCACTATTTCAAAAGTGTGTATTCTGCTACAGAAACAGGTTCAACTACTTAGGAAACCATTTCGACCATCTTTAAGCGCTTTCGAAGCAAGCTCTTTTATATACCATCAAAAAATGTGCTGATTGTAAATCATTCCTATGCATTCATTAAAACAGCGGTGGGGAGCAGAGCCTCAGCTGGTTAGCTAGCTAGTTTAACTTAGTTTCATCTCTGTAGGTACTTGAAAATCTGTGAACACTGCATATATTCAAGTATTGTAAAATCAAGAATTTTCACCACCTCTCATGTTTTATTTCTCTTGATTACAGTGGCTTTACTATCTGCTAATGAAAATGAAAGGCTCAGTTTTGGAGCCTGTGTTCCTACTATTTTCTGTAGGCCACAAAATAAGGACTATAGGGGTATAACATGTTATTTGATTGGAGTAGAATAATAATTTCTAATGTTAAAAATACCCACTCAACAAAACAGCTAAATATTCATTAAACAACTTCATATATATATATGTAAAATGAATTGAGAAAAACTTCAAATTTCTCAATTTGGACCTAAATCTTTGAACAGTCCCATTTACTTATTCATAAAAAACCATATTGGAACATTTATGTCAGCTAAATTAGAGGTAAAGGATTTTTCCTTGCTGTGAGCACCTTAATTAGCCTGTAATCCTTGGTTTCATCATCTGTAAAAGGAAAATAATTCTCTCATAGGATTATTATGAAACTTAGTAAGATAATTCATGTATTTAGTACAATGCTTGGCAAAATGCAGTAGCAATTGCTCTAGTAATTGCTGTTTATTAAATATAAACTAATACTGACCTACATTTGCTATTATTAGGAATGTGGATTAGTATTAGTTTATATTTAATAAAGAAAACTAGTTGTAAACAATCTAAACCTCCAACAATAGGGTAATGGTTAAGCAAATAATTCAATGAAATGTTGCACAATAAAAATCTTGTTGTTGTAGAATATATACTGTCTACAAATTTTCACTATAACGAAAAAGGCAGAACACTAAATTGTATATACTGTGTTAAATTACACAATGTGAACCCAAGGTATAATTGTGGGTTATTTTAATTGCTCTTTTATATTTTTCTGATTTTTTCCAGTTTCTACCATGAACATGAATTGTTTGTATGAAAATTTATTCAGAAAAAAGTTACCCCAAACAGTTACTAACATGGTTTGGCTGAGTCCTTGCCAAAATCTCATCTTGGATTCCACGTGTTGTGGGAGGGGTCCAGTGAGAGGTAATTGAATCATGGAGTCAGGTCTTTCCTGTACTATTCTCGTGATAGTGAGTAAGTCTCATAAGATCTGGTGGTTTTGAAAAAGGGAATTTTCCCTGCACAAGCTTGCTGCCACCCATATAAGATGTTACTTGCTCCTCCTTGCCTCCCACCATGATTGTGAGGCCTCCCTCGCCATGTGGAACTGTAAGTCCATTCAACCTCTTTCCCTTGTAAATTGCCCCGTCTCAGCAGCTTGTAAACCAACTAATACAGTAAATTCTTATGGGGATTGCAGCGCCACTGAAAATATATCCAAAAATGTGGAAGCACTTTAGGAACTGAGTAACTTTTTGGAACTGAGTAACAGGCAGAGGTTGGAACAGTTTGGAGGACTCTGAAGAAGACAGGAAAATGTAGGAAAGTTTCGAACTCCCTAGAGTCTTGTCAAATGGCTTTGACCAAAATGCTGATAATGATATAGACAATGAAATCCAGGCTGAGGTAGATGGAAATGAGGAATTTGTTGGGAACTGGAGCAAAGGTGACTCTTTTTATGTTTTAGCAAAGAGACTGGCAGCATTTTGCCCCGACCTAGAGATTTGTGGAACTTTGAACTTGAGAGAGATGATTTAGGTTATCTGGCAGAAGAAATTTCTAAGTAGCAAAGCATTCAAGAGGTGACTTGGGTGCTGTTAAAGGCATTCCATTTTGAAAGGGAAGCAGAGCATAAAAGTTCAGAAAATTTGCAGCCTGACAACGCAATATAAAAGAAAATCCCATTTTCAGAGGAGAAATTCAAGCGGGCTACAGAAATTTGCATAAGTAACAAGGAGCCAGATGTTAATCCCCAAGACAATGGTGAAAATATCTCCAGGGCATGTCTTCAGGGCAGCCTAGGGACTTGATGCCCTGCGTCCCAGCCACTCCAGCCATGGCTGAAAGGGGCCAATGTAGAGCTCTGGCCATGGCTTCAGAGAGTACAAGCCTCAAGCCTTGGGAGCTTTCATGTGGTATTGAGCCTGCAAGTACACAGAAGTCAAGAGTTGAGGTTTGGGAACCTCTGCCTAGATTTCAGAAGATGTATGGAAACACCTAGATGCCCAGGCAAAAGTTTGCTGCAGGGGTGGGGCCCTCATGGAGAACCTCTGCTAGGGCAGTGCAGAAGGTTAATGTGGGTTGTGAACCCCCACAAAGAGTCCCTACTGGGGTGCTGCCTAGTGGAGCTGTGAGAAGCCTCTGTCCTCCAGACCCTAGAATGGTGTATCCACAGAAAGCTTGTACTGTGTGCCTGCAAAAGCCACAGACACTCAACACTGGCCTGTAAAGGCAGCCCAGAGGGAGGCTGTACCCTGCAAAGCCACAGGGGCAGAGCTGCCCAAAACCATGGGAACCCACCTGTTGCATCAGCATGACCTGGATGTGAGACATGGGCTCAAAGGAGATCATTTTGGAGCTTTAAGATTTGACTGGCCAGATGCGATAACACACACCTGTAATCCCAGCACTTCGGGAGGCCGAGGTGGGTGGGTCACCTGAGGTCAGGAGTTTGAAACCAGCCTGGCCAACATGGCAAAACCCTGTCTCTACTTGAGTGTGGTGGCGGGTGCCTGTAATCCCAGCTACTTAGGAGGCTGAGGCAGGAGAATCACTTGAACCTGGGAGATGGAGGTTGCAGTGAGCTGAGATCACACCACTGCATTCCAGCCTGGGTGACAGAGCAAGACTCTGTCACCAAAAATAAATAAATAAATAAATAAATAAATAAATAAATAAATAAAAATTTGACTATCCCACTGGATTTCAGACTTGCATGGGGCCTGTAGCCCCTTTGTTTTGGCCAATTTCTCCCATTTGGAATGGCTGTATTTACCCAATGCCTGTATCCCCATTGTATCTAGGAAGTAACTAACTTGCTTTTGATTTGATTTGATTTTTTATTTTTTTAATTATACTTTAAGTTCTAGGGTACATGTGCACAATGTGTAACTTGCTTTTGATTTTAAAGGCTCATAGGTGGAAGGGACTTGCCTTCTCTAGGATGAGACTTTGGACTTTGGACTGTGGACTTTTGAGTTAATGCTGAAATGAGTTAAGACTTTGGGGAACTGTTGGGAAGGCATGATTGCTTTTGAAATGTGAGAACATGAGATTTGGGAGGGGTCAGGGGGCAGAATGATATGGTTTGGCTGTGTTCCCACCCAAATCTCATCTTGAATTTCCACAGGTTGTGGGAGGGACCCAGTGGGAGGTAATTGAACCATGGAGGCAGGTCTTTCCTATGCTGTTCTCCTGATAGTGAATAAGTCTCCCAAGATCTGGTGGTTTTTTAAAAAGGAGACTTTTCCTGCACAAGCTATCTCTGCCTGCTGCCATTCATGTAAGATGTGACTTGCTCCTCCTTGCCTTCTGCCAGGATTGTGAGGCATCCCCAGCCATGTGGAACTGTAAGTCAATTTAACCTCTTTCTTTTTTAAATTGCCTAGTCTTGGGTATGTCTTTATCAGCAGCATGAAAATGGACTAATACAGTTACCCCCAAATTTTACAACCCTCAGAAAGAAAAATATTGGCTAAAATACCAATATTTAAGCAGCTCCTTCAAAACAGAACACACTTTGACTAAATGTCTGTATTGCTCATTTAATAATTAGACTTACAGTGTCTTAAGATAGACTAGATCTTCGAAATCACCTTAGCATATGCTACGTGATATTTATCTCTACATATGCCCCAGTGCCACAATTAGGTTCAAGACCTTTAAGACCTGCAGTCATTTCATGTACATCTTGGCTTCCCTAGAATTCAAGGATGTGTTGTGTATAGCAGGAACTTGTGTTTATGATAAGAAGCGTTGGTCTTCCTCCTGATGATCAAAATAAAGGAAATGTTTCACATGTTTATTCATTATTTACCCTCCCTACCCTAGTACTTCCAAAAAAGGATCTGAGATGGCTTATAGTAAGACACTTGAAAATACTGTCAGATTAGTAATATTTTTAAAGGAAAAAGCAAATATGCCCAAAATGTATGCCCATGTACTAAGAGCGTCATTTTATATTTTTTTCTGGGCTTAGTGGAAGCCAAAGCAGAAAGGAAAATGAGTTTTATGATAATGATTGATGTTTAAAGTACACATACTAGCTCTTTCAATGAAAACATATTTTATTGGTACCAATCTAAAATGTGTTTGCTGATTTCCAAAGAGTATTGGACAACCTAGATGAAAGATCTCTTAATAAATCTTTTTAAAAAATATGTAGAAAAAATCTTGATATTATTGTTTTGTGAAACCACCTTTGATCAATGCTGAAGGAGTAATGCTAGAACAGTTCATCAAAGAGCAGGCCAAGTAATTGACACTCCATTTTTAGTTCTCAGGTGATGTTATTTGATACAAGCTTAGAACTTGCATACCTGTTGGAATAAGTGGATGTCTTCGTAAATGCCGTTAATGATGGTCCCCTCTGCAGAGCTTTTGATGGGTGCTAAATAGCAATCAATTTAAGAGAGAGCAAAAGCCTGGAGTGCAAATAGTTTATATTGCTAATTAAAGAGTCCATGTGTGTTAAATTATAAGCATGTAGTCAATATGGCTGAGATTCTATTTTAAAAGTTGATAAGTCTTGGCCGGGAGTGGTGGCTCATGCCTATAATCTCAGCACTTTGAGAGGGCAAGACAGGCATATTACTTGAGGCCAGGAGTTTGAAACCAGCCTGGCCAACATGGCAAAACCCTGTCTCTACTAAAAATGTAAAAATTAGGTGGTGCACATCTGTAGTCCCAGCTATTCGGGAGGCTGAGGCATGAGAATTACTTGAACCCAAGAGGCGGAGGTTGCAGTAAGCCAAGATGGCGCCACTGCACTCTTGTCTTGAGTGACAGAGTGAGGAGACTGTGTCTCAAATAAATAAATAAAAGTTGATAAGCCTCGTTTTTTTCACATATGACAGAAAATACCAGATAAGTAATGATTCTCTTTGGGGAATATTCTGATGCTCAAATTTTGTCCTAATTTGATTATTTTAGGACATTACCAATTAAGCAATTTTGGGAGAAGTTGAAAGAACAGCAAAGTCAAAACATGAACACTGTTGCTTTATCTCACACTCTGCCAATTAGTGAATTCTTATGACTTCATATAAATCTTTAATCACTCGGAGACATTTTTTTCAACTATAAAATGAGTAATATGGAATAGATGAGCTCCCAGATCCCCTGCAGTTCTGACAGTCTTTAATACTGTTTTACCATACTGATTAGGTTCAAGATTGAGCAAATCTTGATCTTTGTTTCAATTTTTGGTTCATAGTTCACCTTAGGTCAAGCATTGATTTTGGGCGCATTAGCCAATCACCAAAAGTTGGGCTCCCTTTTTTAGTAAAATTTATTCTGCCAGCTTGCTAGAATAACTACTATTTCTAACCTCCAGTCAAGGAAGTTATCTATAGTTGCACTTTTAACAAATTTAAACCCAGCTTAAACTGATAAACTTTTCCTAATTACCTCAACCCCTCAGAGCTCATCACTTTCTTCTTTATGCTTTCTCTCTTTAACTTTTGGACATGTTAATATTCTTGCAATTATCATGCTATATTATATTTATTTGCTTCCTATCTAAGCTTTTGAGCTTCATGAAGAAAAGGAGAGAGGCTTATTTAGCTTCATATCCTCAGCACAGCAACTGGCACATAAGAAAGAAGAAACAAGTTGGGGGCCAGGAGGAGGAAGGGAGGAAGGAAAAGGAAACAGATTGGAAAGGAAAGGATGTGATTGGCTGCTTTGTATCTGATGTCATAATCCACTGAGATAGAAGGCAATTTTAACAGCCAATTCGTGGTTCTTACGGTGTCATAATTCTACTACCTAGCCAGGAGTGATTTGTTCTAGAAAGGATAATGTGTCAAGTACGTAGATGGAATAGGGTTTTTGTTTGTTTTTGAGACGGGGTTTCACTCTCGTCACCCAGGCTGGGGTGCAATGGCATCATCTTGGCTCACCTCAACCTCCATCTCTCGAGTTCAAGCAATTCTCCTGCCTCAGCCTCTCGAGTAGCTGAGATTACAGGCATGCACCACTACGCCCGGCTAATTTTATATTTTTAGTAGACATGGGGTTTCTCCATGTTGGTCAGGCTGGTTTCAAACTCATGACCTCAGGTGATACGCCCGCCTCGTCCTCCCAAAGTGCTGGGATTACAGGCGTGAGCCACCGTGCCCGGCCTTGGAATAGATTTTAATTTTGTCTACCCTGGATTTTTACCTACATCAGTCAGCTTGAAAGATTTTTAATTGGGTATTTTAAGAAGCCAACAAAAGATGAGCTGAATCCACTGCCTGAAGTGAGAGCTGAAGTGAGAGCTATGTATATTTAGTTCACACTACACCAAACATAAATATATGCAATAAATTACAGGGGATTATATTACGCAGTAGGATTTTCATCTTAATTTCAAGTCTTCTTCACTAAGGACAGTTGCTAACCCTTAGCCAGGGGGCTGATAAGAACAACCTTGTGTTTGGCTTGGATGCTCTTTTAAGCACTCCTCATCCTTTCCTGGCTGAGCCACGGTATTCTTGTCCTTCTGCTGTCTGTGTTTGGATCTTGTGTCTTTGGATCAGGGCCTGTATTACTATTTGAAGAAAATCTTTTAGTCTTTGCTGACCCACTTGCATAAAGTTGCCTTTAAATGCAATGTTTATCCAAGGTATTGCTTAGGCCCTTTGTGCTCAGAGGCACTTTGTTCTTGTAGGTAGCAAAACACTTCTTTGTCTACTTAAGTGTTTTCTAACCTGAGTGTTCTGTATTCTCCTTTCAGGAGTTCCGTTTTGTCCTTTTCTCTGCCACATTAAGGGAAAGGAAAATATTTTCTAAAAAACACCCATTGGAGAACAAATGAATTTATTGGGAACTGAGTGGGAGGCAGGTTCCCCCACTGACAGAAGGAAGAATGCTGTTTCCTGTGTCATACCAAGGAGCACTACCCACTCAGAGCAGCAGTTCAGAATTTTTTTGTACAATTATTTCATGTGCACTATTGATTAAACTATAAAAACAAGAGGAAATTTTAAATATATCACAAGTGTATCACCTTAGCACCTAAATAAACTATAGAACATTTGCAACAAATACAGATTAGAAGGAGAAAAAACCCAAGGTAGATGTAGTGTGATTTTGGAGAGCTGCAAAATATTTTTCCTATCGCAACCCAGGTTTCCATCATAGGTTTTTCAGAAAAGAAGGTGTCCTCACCCTCCATCTTTTCAGCTCTGCTAGCTAAATGCAATGGCAAGGTCATGGTTCTGTGAAAATCCCCCGAGGAGGAGTAAGCTCAGGACATATCAAGCTATTGCAGAGACACAGTGGATATGGTCTACCTTGCAAGATGTCCTTAAGCACATCAGGAGAGGGATATGGGATAGCACGAGATAGTCCCTAGGATGAGTGATGTTGAAATAGATCCTTTTCAGCACTTTTAATAAACACTTACTGGATTTCTAGTGTGACACAACCATCTGCCTTAAGCATGGGCAGAATTAAGCTCAGTCTCTGTTCCCTAGAATCTCATAATCTATTCAAGAAAGAGAAAAGCAACCATACTTCAATGTTATCAGTTAGAGTAGATAAACGTTCTGCGGAAACAATGACTCCTCCTTTGCCTCCTTTCCCATCTTCTGAAAAAGGATCAGGGAAAGTCATAGAAAGGTAATGTTTAGAGCCTGTTTTGGAAGGATGGAGAGACGTTCACCAGGAAAAGAAGAGCAACTTGAAACAGGAAGAATCATAGCAAAGAGGCATGAAATTGAATGGAGGGGCAGAAAATGACAAATAGTAGTCCAATGTGACTACAGAGTAGTCAGGGAATCAGAGACAAGACTGCAAAGATAGTCCTGGTTTCAACTATGATGGGTCTTATATATCAGGCTAAAGGAATTGATCTTTATTTCATAGGCAGTGGGGAGGCAGCAAAGGGCTGTAAATAGAAAAACTGTATGATTGGGTCTCTTTTATATCACATTGGAGGTCACAGAGGTTAAGTATGGAAGGGGCAGAACTGGACCTTTTAAAGAGCACTTAGAAGACACAGAGATGAGGGTTAGTCTAGTGGCCTTCTCTGGGGTATGGTATGGTGAGCATTAGATACCGATGTCAGAGATACTTAGATGCTAGTAATATTTTTTACCCAATAGAAAAAATTAATTTAATATTCATCAGAGCTATTAAGTATGTATTATATACTTGGTTCTTAATGTGTTCAGGACTTAGAGCAACATGGAAAATAATAACACATTACCTCTGCTTTGTAAGGAACTCAGTCTAATCAGAAGCAAACTGTATATACATGAAAAGTAAAGTAACAAGATACTGCACTAAGTATCAAATGGGTGTTACAGCAAATTAGTGCAATAATAGTTAAAAGGAAAGAGCAATAAGGACTGGCTGTGATTGTCAGGAGGAGGTAGGACTGAGGTTGGTTCTGAAAAATGGGAAGAATCTGGAGAGGCATGGATTCACAGATAACTAAAACAGATGGACAAATAAATAAATTTCAGTATAGTGTGATGTGACAATAGCAGCATGCTTGGGGATCACAGAGAGGTCCACACAAATCAGAAATGTATGATTGGGAGAAGGTTTAAGAAAGGCTTTTCAGAAAAGATATCCCTTGATCTGAGTTTTAGTGGACAAGTAGAGAACAGCTAGATTAAAAGGAGAAAGAGCCACGTATGCAAAGGAACAGAGCCATTAAGAACTTGATGAGTTCGGACAAGCAGATGGGGGCTGCAAATATTGCACAGGGATAAAGGGATAGATTACTTTGTCTCTGATTCCCTGACTCCTCTGTAGTCACGTTGGATGTGTGTGTGGGACAGGCAGGAAACAAGGCTAGAAAGGGGCAGAAGGACCAAAAGTTTCTAACCTTTTGGTGAAGGACCAAAATTTGGTGAAGGACCAAATATAAGGAGCTTAAATTTTATCATGAAAGGTATTGGAGTATGGTAAGCTTGAGGGTGAGGAGTGACATGATCAGATTTGTATTTTAGAAAGATCATTCCAGAAATAGTATAGAACTACTTTGAGGTGTCTGACTAGATGGTGATATCATTCACTAAGGGAACACAGGAGGACCAGATTGGGAAGAAAGGTTTTGAGTTCAAATTTTTCATGTGTTGAACTTGAAGTGTGTATTTGTAACACACAAACTTGGTGGCTTTAAACAACAGAAATTTGTTGTCTTACAGTTCTGGAGGTTAGAAGTAAGAAATCAGAGCCTTCTGGAGGCTCTAAGCGTATATCTGCTCCATCCCTCTTTCTTAGCTTCTGGTAGCGGTTGGCAATTATTGGTATTCCTTGCCTAGTAGAGTGATCACTCCAATCTCTGCTTCTATGTTCATATCATCTTAGTGTATGTTGCCATCCTGTCCTCTTATAAGGATAAGGGCTCATCCTAAATTCAGAGTGATCTCAAGATCCTTAAAAACATCTGTCTTAGTTCATTTGGGCTGCTATAACAGAATATGGACTTGGTGGCTTATAAACAACAGAGCTTTATTTCTCACAGTTTTGGAGGTTGGGACGTCCAAGATCAACATGCTTAGAGATTTAGTGTCTGGTGAAGGCCTGTTTCCTGATTCATAGATGTCACTGAGTCCTCACATGGTGGAAGAAACAAACCAATTCTCTTGGATCTATTTTATAAAGGCACTAATCCTATTCATGAGAACTAATCATGAATAGTGATAGCTAATCACCTATCATTTCCTTCTATGATGTGAATGTGTCCCCAAAAATTCATGTTCGGAAATTTAATCTCCAATGCAACAGCATTGGGTGGTGGTGCCTTTTGAAAGCTGTTCAGGTCATAGGGGCTTGGCATTCCTCCCCTCAGGATGACAAGGTGTTCAAGGTAACATCCTGGAAACAGAGACCAGACCCTCATCAGACAACTGAACCTTGGAGGCTTGGACTTCTCAGCCTCCAGAACTGTGAGAAAATAATTTTTTGTGCTTTATAAATTCTTCACTCTCAGATGGTCTGTTATAGAAGCACAAAGTGGACTAAGTCAGCTTCTAAAGGCCCTACCTCCTAATATCATCACACTGGGGGCTAAGATTTCCACATGTGAAATATTCAGGGGAGACACAAACATTCATTCTATAGCAATCTGCAAAGACTCTGTTTCAAAGTAACACCACGTTCACAGATACTGGAGGTTAGGACTTGGATGGATATGCCTTTTTGCAGGGCACTATTCAAACCACTGCAAAGTGAACAAAGGTGTAAGTGTCTTCATAATCTGACTCATACTCCAGCCCTGGGGACCTGTGTTTTGTGCTTCCAAATGCTAATATCATGCAACAGTCAAAAGAAAGAGCAAAATTAAAGGCTGTGATGTATGGTAGAAAGAGCAAAGACTCGTCAGATGGACCTAGATTCAATACTGGCTCTTTAGGAGTTGAAAAGATGGTCAGCCATTTAACCTCTACAAGCCTTGATTTCTTCATTTGTAAAAGAGGCATTGCCAGGCACAGAGTTGACTTTAAATGTCATTATTTCAGGGGAAAAAAGGCTGACAATAGTACATTTGAAAATAACCCACGTTAAAATGTGGTCATGTGAGTGAATCGGATCTCTTTAAAAGAGAATAGAAATTGGCATTAAGAATAGTGGGATGTCCTGTCAGAGATGGACATCAGCGATGAGGAAAGAATCCAGGAGAAGGTGATATTCAAATAGCCAAAGGGGCATTTGGTTTCAGGAAAATTGGCTACCAGGTATCTCACCACCTAAGTGGGAGGGAGGTTGGCAAAATCAAGTCAGGGCTTAGAAATTGGGATACTGGGCAGATTTCTAAGATATCTATTAAGTTTAATTACTGTGCTAGACATTGGAGATTAAACGATGAGTAAGACACCTACCTTCCAGATAGAACACACCATCTTTTGAATGAAATCAGCAGGTAGACAAGATAAAAATACAATGCAATCTGAAGTGCTAGAAAAGGCTAGGCACAGAGTTAAGGAACAGATCTGTGGGAGCCTCTGAAGCCTTTAGAGAAAATATGACGTTTGAATAGATTCTTGAAGGATGAATAAGAGTGCGCGTGCCAGGGAAGAAGAACTTTCCCAGCAGAGAGAAAAACGCAAAGCTTAGGAATTAAGGACTAGAAGATAGGAACTCAGAATCAGTTAAAAGCCCAGTTGTGCAAATTGATCAATGAGACCACAGGCAGAATATTAACACAGAGCCTTACTGCTGACTCCTGCATCATTGGGCTTTAACTTAGAATTTTCCTGCCTAAAATGCATGTTTGTCCCACAGACTCAGAGAGGAGTGAGTCTAGAGATATGAGTCAAGTGGTTCCAGCATTTAGGAAAAAAGAAATGCAGACAGACTGATGACCAGCTAGGTACTGACTCCCACTGAATTAGACAGTACTAGGGCCCAAAGGTGCTTATTAGAAGTGATTCAGCTACATGAGGAACAGTTGCTATTGACTTCACTGCATTTTTTTTCAGCTAAAATAATTATTGGATTATATCTACAACAGGGAACAATGAATGTCTACTCAAGTAACTCGTACATTTGAGTGGCTTCCCGGTGTTCAGTAAATGTCCGTTCAATTAGGTTCCCGAGGATATACATGGTAACACTATCTCCAACACTAAATGAAAAATCCATCCCCAGTATCGCAGGATAAAAACATCAGACTTCATAGGCCTCCGAAGTCAAGCAGCCCGAAGGATTCAACGTCCTCCTTGAGGAATCTCAGTCTTCAAGACTCCAGCCACCTAAGTGACCACTCGTTCACTTCTGCCCACGCAGTCACCACGCCGGTCCGCGTCCACTTGTGGTCTCGATATCGGCCCCTCCCACCCTAGCCAAGGAGACCTTGGTCCGAGAAACAAAGAGAGCCTCACAGCTCCGGATGGCACCGATCTTTCAGCGATGGGGAACAAAGGGGAAGGGGAGAAGCGTCCTCGATTTTTGAGGGTGCCCTTTCTGAGGAATCTGCAGGCGGCCCGGGGTGGAGCGGAATCCCCATATGCCCCTTCTGGCCCCTGTGCAATACAACGCGCCCCAGGCCAAGGTCCTAGGTGCAGGGGCCGCCGCAGAGCCTGAGCCCGCAGGGCTGGGATGCGGGTCGTCAGGGATGCGGGTCGTCAGGGATGCGGGCTGGGGAGGGGAGGGTGTGAGCAGCGGGTGCCCCCAGTCCCCGCCAGGGCGCAAGCGCAGGCGCGCAGGGTGCGGTCGCGGAGGGGCGGGCACAGTCGGGCGGGGAGCTCGGCGGCGGCGGGCGCGGGAAGATGGCGGCAGCGGCGGCGGCGGCTGCAGAACAGGTCTGTGAGTACCGCTGCGGCCGCGGGCTGGAGGAGCGGGGGAGGCCGCGTCCTGCCGGCTGGGCCCGCGGGAGCCCTGGCCGGGGGTGCGGGGGGCGCGGGCCGCAGGGTCTGGGTTCGGCGGGGCCGATCGGGGCGGGGCGGGGCGGGAGAAGCTGTGCCCCGCCGAGGATGCTGGCACAAGCTGGGGACCAGGAGCCAGGGGCGGCCTCGGCCTCGGCCCGGCCTGGCTGATCCTCGGAGGGGGTGAGGAGGGGTCTCCTTCCGGAGAGCCTGGGAGGCGGTCGAGCCAGCCTGGAAGCCTGCGCTGGGACGTGCCAGGGACGTACCCCGTTCAGCCGCCAGCAGAGATTTGGATAAAAATAACCGCAGCCCCAGCGAGAAGGCTCCTCTTACAAGAAACGGGTCAGCTGTTGCCCCGGTGTCAGCTTGCCATCTTTTTTTTTTGTTTCTGCCATCTCCAATATGCAGACATCCCAGATTTCCCCTCACGCTTTGGTTTTTGAAGATTTAGTCACCAGTCTAAAACAATCTCCGTTCACTTTTAAAAATGATTTATCCAAGATTTCCTGACCTGCATTGTAAACTTGTAACTTAGAATGGTTTAAAAGGCTCCTCATCCCCCCAAAATCTAGTTATACGTATGCATACATGTACATGCATATGTGTGTGTGTTAATATATACATACACGTAATCGCTAGGGTGATTTATTATAATACAAATAATTTTCAGTAACTTTCCCCCTTACCTAACTTACTTTTCCTTTGAACAATTATAGTAGTTTCTCTTTAAAAAGTCTCATTCTAAAACATTGTTGAAAAAAATGAGTCAAGTTTTGACCTTTGGAACGATTTTCTTAGATAATTAACTTTTTAGAGACCTATTAGATATATGTCACTGGAGGGCTCATTCTGAAGATAAAAGACGTAAAATCTCTCTTCAAGGAGCTTAAAGTCATACAGCCAAATACATGCAGAAAAAATCAGCTAAAGACAATAAGGCAGGCTGCAGATTTGTAACAGTAAAATAAAACATAGAGGAATGAGTGAAACTGAAAGGAGACAAAACTTCTTGGAGTTGGGATTTAAATTGTGCCTTGGCTTTCCTCATTTCCCGCCTAAGTTATCAGCTTCTGTTTCAGATGATTGTTTTTCCATCTGGTTCTATTTTTGCTTTACACATAAGTGGGGCAGTCTGATCCGTTACTCAGTCTCCACTTCAAATTTACGCATTACGTCTCCAGCCCTGAACTTAACTGAATTTTCCATAGGCACCTCAAACTCAAAAATGTTCAAAACTGGACTCTGTCGTACTTACTATTAAAAAGGCTACAACCATCCATTCACTTGTTTAACCTAGCCAGAAACTTAGGACCAAGGCCATTTTAAGGGAGCTGAGAAGGACCTGCACTTGGTTTAATGTTCTGCTGTCCTGGGCTTGAGATTTAAACAGTGAGCCCCACATTTTCTTTTCCCCCTGGGCCCCACAAATTATATAGCCAGTCCTATTTGGGAGTCATCTTCGACCCCTTTGTGCCACACTCATATCCAAACAATCACGAGATCCTGACAGTTCTACCTCTTAACACCTTTCCCCAGACTTCAGCTTCAAAGTCAAACCTCAGTCAGTACCTCATTGGGACTCTTAGAGAAACCTGCTGTTGATATCTTCACCTCTAGGCTCTTCAGTTCCAGTTCATCTCTTTTTGGAGTGATTTTACTACAATGCAAATCTGATTGTATAGGAAACCTATTTTAACTCTTCAGTAGTTCCCCTTTGCCTTCAGGATACAGTCCATTGTTCTTGTCGTGGTATTTATGTTGCTTACTGGCCCCTGAGCACATCTCTCATTGTATTTCTTGCTTCATCCCTACACCTATCCTTCTCACCATCCACATAAAGTGACCAAAATTAGTTCTCCCAGAGATGGTTGCCTCTCAAAGTCTCCATGCTTCTTCCTCTGCCTAGAGTGACCTTCTCAGCTCTTTGCCTGGTTAACTCCTGTCCATCCTTCAAGAGTTAACTCAACCTTCAGCTTTTCTTAGAAACTTTCCCTGATGCCCTTGCCTGCTAGGTGAAGATGCATTCCTCTTCTGTACCCTTTCTGTATTGTATGCATTGCTCCACTAAAGCACTTGTCATGCTTTGTGAACTGTTAGTCACCTTGTCTGTCTACCTGACTGGCCTGTAATTAAGCTCCTTGAGGGTGGACACTATGTTCATCCTGGTAGCTTGGAGCACCTGGCTTATAGTAACTATTCAATAAATGTTAAATGCATCAAGATGAAGACAGTAATGTGCATGGTTTGGCAGAGAAGAGTAAAGACTACGTCTCAGGAGGGATGAATTTTGTCCTTTCTCTCTTTTATGTGGACCTATATTCAAACTTTGGCTAACACTTTTAAGTTGCCCATCTGTTAGGGCTGTCAGAAGCCTGAGGTTCTTTTTTGGAACCTGACTACAAATTCTGTTAAGTCTTCTCTTAAAGTATCTACTTAATCTCTCCTTTTTCATCCCACTTTAGTTTAGGTCCTCTTAACCTCAATCCTCCATTACTACAACATCCCCAGCAGCTTACTTACTGGTACTCCTCTTTCTTCTCTCTCCTACAAATGCCCACACCTTTAACACTCTGAATTTGTGCTCAAAAACCTCCAGTGACTCCCAATTAAATAGGACATAAAGACTAGAATTTGTACCCTGCTGTCCGAGAACCTTCACAACCTGGCCCTACTTTTCCAACTTCCTCTTCCCTGCCTTGCCATATCTGACCCATCTACTTCTCCCCATTTCCCTAACAACTCCAGGTCATCCTGTCTCTCCTCCCTTTGAACTCTGCAGTGTGTATTGCCTAGACTATTGATTTTGGCACCTGAACATACAGAGTGCTTTATTGCATTGTTAAATATTTTATGTTAACATGTACACAAATCATATCTGTTAATACATAGAGGATAAGGACCCTTTCCTATAGTTCTTTTGTATTCCTATCTATGGAATTAGTGTTTAAGCATAAAGTGCTTAATACATGCGTATTCAACAACTGAATTTTCTCAGAGCTTTAAGAAATAAGTAGGACAGTATCCATTTCTGCCCATTTCTTTTGTGCTCTTGATATTCAAGATTATTACCCAAAACGTCATTCAACCATAGTCTAGGTCAGAGGTTCTCAAATCATTTTGGTCTCAGGTTCTCTTTACACTCTTAAAAAATGGAGGATTCCAAAGAGCTTTGGTTTATGTGGGTTATATTCATTGATATTTACTATAGGAGAAGTTAAAATGGAGAAATTTTTCAAGTACAGGGCTATACAAGCATACATTCTGTTGAGTGATGATGCCATCACGTTGGTCATGTAGCCTTTACATTCATGGGCCTAGGAGAGTAAAAACAGCAAACAGTATCTCAGTGTTATTTCAAAAATACAGTCCCCCAAAGGGTTTGTGGAACCCTCCCAGGACTCCCCACCCTGCATTTGAAAACTGCTGATCTAGGGTAATGTGAGCTCTAGTCAGTGAAATTATAAGTAACAAACTGTGTCAGCCTTTCCGGTCTTATTTTCATATAAATGAAAATATATACCGTTGTCCCTCAATATCTATGGGGGATTGGTCTCAGGACCCCCAAAGGATAGCCAAATCCATTGATGCTCAAGTCCCTTATATAAAGTGGTGCAGTTTTTGCATGTAACCTCTGCACATCCTCCTGTATACTTTAAATCCATCTGCAGATTACTTACAACACTGAACACAATGTAAACACTATGTAAACAGTTGTTATACTGTATTGTTTAGGGAATAATGACAAGGAAAAAGTCGTACATGTTCTGTACAAATGCAACCATTCACTTTTTTTTTTTTTTTTTTTTTTTGAGACGGAGTCTCGCTCTGTCACCCAGGCTGGAGTGCAGTGGCGCGATCTTGGCTCACTGCAACCTCCGCCCCTCCAGGTTTAAGCAATTCTCTGCCTCAGCCTCCGGAGTAGCTGGGATTACAGGTGCGTGCCACCATGCCCAGCTAATTTTCTTGTGTTTTTAGTAGAGACAGGGTTTCACCATCTTGGCCAGGCTGGTCTTGAACTCCTGACCTCGTGATCCACCCGCCTCAGCCTCCCAAAGTGCTGGGATTACAGGCTTGAGCCACCGTGCCTGGCCTCAAATATTTTTGATCCACAGTGGTTAAATCCATGGATATGGATCCCACGGATATGGAGGGCCAGTTGTATACGTAAAAAAATTAATAAATTATTAATAAAAGCAGTTACTCACTATAGGATACGTATGACAACTCTGCTCAGAAACAAGCTGTATACTTTGACAGTGGGACTGTTGAAAGCAGAGAGGAAAAATATCAGATAGTGACCTTGAAGTTTCTTCTGTACTTTCCTTCTAAGCACAGTTATGCCCTTATTTGGAACTGCAACTCAATGTGACTTGCAGTTTATTCATGGAAAATGTGTCAGTAACCAATTCAGCTTGCTATAGCTATGAATTTGCACCTAATAGATAAATGCACCAAAACGAGAGGGTATAGCTGTTCCATTATGTTGTATTTCATTTTTAGCAAAGTTCCAATGGTCCTGTAAAGAAGTCCATGCGTGAGAAGGCTGTTGAGAGAAGGAATGTCAATAAAGAGCACAACAGTAACTTTAAAGCTGGATACATTCCGATTGATGAAGATCGTCTTCACAAAACAGGGTTGAGAGGAAGAAAGGGCAATTTAGCCATCTGTGTGATTATCCTCTTGTTTATCCTGGCTGTCATCAATTTAATAGTGAGTATATTGTAAGAATACTCATTTTAATTGCCATGGGGAATTTTTTATCTGCTTTATAGTGAAATCATAGACTTTATTTTCTCCTTTTCTATACATGTCTTGTCTCTTACTGAATTTTAATGAATACTTTATTAAAAAAACTAGTGTGCTAATATTTTCATATATTAATTTCATTTACAAAAAAATGTGCATGGGTTTATCCCTTTAATGGACTTAATTTTTAGCAAGGATAGAATTATGAGGCTCCCACCTAGCTCAATCGGTAGAGCATGAGACTTTTAATAAGGATAGGATCAACTCAATAGAAGAGAACTTTGCCAAGATGATTTTATTGCTTTCACATCTCCTTAAAAATATAATCCTTTCTGTTTTCATTTAACTTTTCCTACATTTAATGTTGCCTCCTCAGCTGGATTTTAAAATTTTAAACCCTTTGATGGCAGTAAAAGGTTATATTTTATATTTCTAAGTCCCCGTTGTCAAAGGATGCAAGAATCTGGTAGGCTGATTCACACTAAAGTACTGAGGACCTGATAGGATGCCTTTTCCAAAGATATTTGCTTTTTTAATGAAGAAATCCTTTTAATCTGAAGTTGTGACTGTCTGGGGTTAAATCTGAAACTCTGGCATGTGCATGTACAGATATTTTCAGAAGGAATGATTATTAGTATACTCAAGACTGATCATGAACATAGTCTGCAGCAGTTTTCAAGTGATTCTTTTTGTGTTATTTTCTACTTCTAATGCATGCAAGGCAGTCTTTTTGTATTTATGTATGTCCAAAGCACTTCTGTCTAATTCTTCACTCAAATCAGAAAGACCTCTTCCTATATATTTCATATTAGATATATAAATTTTTACTAGGAGCACAAATCTGAATGGATTTTATTTTATAAATGTATTTTATCGGAGACTTCTGATCAAGATGGCAGCATAAAGACATTTTTATCTTCTTCTCTAAAAAGCTCGTTCCAAAGTAACAATGTCACGAAACAGAAATATCTTTGAAGAAAGTCGGAAGCAACTGAAATCCTAAATCATAATAAATGAAGACACAAAGTAGGAGGAACAATGGCACATAACTTATCAGAGAGGAGAATCTGCTTGTTGGGGAGGGGATGTTGGTGGAAGTACCTTGTAGAACCCTAAAAAGCCTTGGGAATTAGAAGTTCCAGTACCTTGAAAAGCAGAAGTGAGGCAAGAACTGAAAACAGAGAAGTCATTTGAAAATCTGTATAAGAAGCAGTGAGATCCCTAGGCCTCCTCTCCCTTCCAGCCAGCAGTTAGACAGCTACCCCTCCTAATGTCATACAAAACTAGTGTGTCTCTGGACACACTGGACCAGAGAGGATTCTATCTGCCTGAGGATACTGGAGGGTAGGGGTTGGGTTTCCATACTGAAACAGGAAAGTCTGGGTCCTGAGACTCCCTTTCCCACGCTCTCTTTTCCTCATTCTCCACCTCCAGCTCCCTGGCAGCCAGGCAAGAGACAGAAGAGCCTTCTCTGGGATTCCTGATGCATATAGAAAAAAGATCTGAAGATACTGTCATTTGGCAAGTCCCGGTGAAAAAGCCATGTAATTTCCCTCTTGTGACACCTGTCAGTCACAAGCCCTACCCCTCAAATAATTTTCTATGAATTCATCACTAAGTATGAATACTGAGCCAGGGATCAATAGACTTTTGAGGAAAGTGCCAAGAATTGAAAAATGATAGAGATGAAAACTCCTAAACCATGGAAAAAATAGAAACTCATGGAATAGAGAAAATGCCACAAAAACTACCAAAAAAAAAAAAAGCCCTAAATTCAGTATTTTCAGAGAAATAAGAATATACTGCATCAATGAAACAAGAATAACATGCCATTTAAAAGGCGCAAGCCAGGCACAGTGGCTCATGCCTGATAAAGTGAGACCCTGTCTCTACCAAAAAAAAAAAAAAATTAAAAGGAACAATTAAGAACTCATAGATATGCGCGCGCGCACACACACAGACACACACACACACACACACACACAGATGAATGGGTGGGTGGGTAGATGGACATAGGTAGGTAGGTAGGTAGGTAGATAGATAGACAGAAGATATTAGAAGATAAAAAAACTCTTCCAGAAATTTCAACAAAATTAATCAACTCAGGAGCTCTAACATGCTGTTAATAGGAGTTTCAGAAAGAGCACAGAAAACACTGTGGGGGGAAATGATCAAATACATAAATCAAGAAAATTTCCTAGAACAGATTGAAAACTACCATACTGGGTCCAGCGTAATGCATAAAAAGACACAACAAGGCCATTATTATGAAATTTAAGAAAACCAGTAATAAAAGATCCTAATATCTTCCAGAGGGGGCAAAAAAGCAGGTTATGTATAAAGAATACAAAATCAGAATGGAATAGGAGCTCCCAAAAGCAGCATTGGGACCTGGAAGGCAATAAAGCAATGGCTTTCAAAATTCAGAAAGAAAATAATTTTCCATCTAGAATTGTATACTTAGCCAGTCCAGCAATCAAATATGAAACATTATAAAGACGTATTTTTGCCATGCACACTTTCCAAAAAATTTTACTTCTCATACATTGCTTAGAAGCCACTGGAGGATGTGCTCTACCAAAAGAAAGATGAGGATACAGGAAACTGGGTGTCTATCAGAAGAGAAAGACAAAAGGAAGTTCAGCATGAACGTAAGGGAAAGTTTATGATTACAGCTGTGCAGGGGGCCCATACAGACCAGTCCAGCCCACGCAGACCAAACCAGAAAGATACAGGTTCCAGAAAGATTTCCCGAGAGAGAAAAATAGAACTAATATATTATCTGAGAGGCTCAGACCTACAGAAAATTGTATTGAGAGATTTTACAGAAATAGTGGAGGATTTGAGATTAATTAGATTTTTAAAGAAACTAAGGAAAATGAAGTATTAAACTCTGAGAGACAAGGTACAGGAAAGAAACTGCCATTATAGGACATATTTGGTTTGGTAATGAACAATATTTATATGGTTGTAATACTGAAAATAATGACCTTGGATTTAATTAAAACTTGAGATTGGAGCTGGAAAAGAAAAGAGATATAAATGAGCTAAATTTATCATCTGCTAAAATAGAAAATTAATAATAAAACCTAAATTATGATAAATGAAGAAATAACATATTTAGAAGAAATATTTGTTAGATATTTTAGAAATATATGTTTAGAAGAAATACGTATATTTAGAAATAAGGAGATAAATTCTAGATGAAATAGCTAAATTTGTTGAAAGTGATTGTTCCTGGGAATGAGATGTGGAGAGGGTAGAAAAAATAAGAAACTATTCCTTTTAAATTATAGACCTTTAGCACATTTTGACTTTTAGCTATTTGCATGTAATACCTTAATAAAAATAAAATTCGTTTTGTTTATAAGTGGGAAATTAATTGATATATTTACCTCACTGATAAAACATTTTAGGAGGTCTTTAACATTTTGGTGATAATATTTTCTATTTGTTTTCCAATTACATTAAATGTATGCAGCCTACCAACAGTGGACTTGTGTTCTTTTTCAGATAACACTTGTTATTTGGGCCGTGATTCGCATTGGACCAAATGGCTGTGATAGTATGGAGTTTCATGAAAGTGGCCTGCTTCGATTTAAGCAAGTATCTGACATGGGAGTGATCCATCCTCTTTATAAAAGCACAGTAGGAGGAAGGCGAAATGAAAATTTGGTCATCACTGGCAACAACCAGCCTGTAAGTTGCCACATTAACTGAAAGAAATGCGAACAGGAGAGGGGCATTAGAGAAAAATACTTTGCAAAAACCTAGTTGATTATTGGAAAGAGATATTTTCCCTTAGAAAAATTAGTATATTTATAATATATCTATAAATGTATGAATATAGTGAATACAGTTTAAAACATCCATAAATATTAATATTTAATAATACTATTGCTTTTATCATCTGTTAAAATTAGATGATTTCTTAATATTTGAGATTTTGTTCAATGGTAGCATTTTCTATGACAGATGTAATTTGTATGAGAATACATAGGGTACTCTTTTCTCCTCCATATGAGGAAGCCATTAAGAAAGCACTTTCCCAGGTGAGAATACTCTGTAGTTTTGGGGGCTCTTGAAGAGAATATGCCAATCTAGTCAGTGGCATCCCATGCCAAGAGTTGAAAACATAGTTTTCAACTGAATAAAACCCCAAGGAGGTATTCTTACCACCACCCCTGTCTATCTTAGGCCTTGGGCCATGTTCCTCCATGACTCATGCATTTTTGCAGAGCTAATGAGCAAATAAATGTATAAACCTTCATTCTAAAGAACTCTTCTTCCAAGTGGATGGAGGGAGAACAGACAGAGTTAAAAGTATTTGAATTTAGTCTGTTATTGGGGTTTTTAAATTTCTGTAATTTTTGTAATTTTTAAAATATATTGTTCAGGAATTTTGTTTGCAGTCTTCTTTGAAAATATATTCACAATAAACTGTTTTTTTTTGAAGATTGTTTTTCAGCAAGGGACAACAAAGCTCAGTGTAGAAAACAACAAAACTTCTATTACAAGTGACATCGGCATGCAGTTTTTTGACCCGAGGACTCAAAATATCTTATTCAGCACAGACTATGAAACTCATGAGTTTCATTTGCCAAGTGGAGTGAAAAGTTTGAATGTTCAAAAGGCATCTACTGAAAGGGTATGATTTATTGGCTTTGTTTTACTAATGGGAGAGAGTTATTCTCTAGAGTTATAAAGTGGGAAGAGAGTTATACTGTTTTAAAGTAGTATAAAAGAATATATTCCAGAACACCGGAAAGGATTAATTCTAGATTTGTAATTAACTAGCTTGTGTGATCATTATCAAGTCATCTTTATCTCAATTTCCACATCTCTAAAACATTAATAGAAACATTTGACTTTCATATCTCATGACTGAAACTTCTATTTCTCTATCTCTGATAACAATTCTCACATTAATTTAGAAACTCTTTTTAGTACTTGTTTTTTAAATTTTCAGATTACCAGCAATGCTACCAGTGATTTAAATATAAAAGTTGATGGGCGTGCTATTGTGCGTGGAAATGAAGGTGTATTCATTATGGGCAAAACCATTGAATTTCACATGGGTGGTAATATGGAGTTAAAGGCGGTGAGTATTCTTTTAAGAGCTTAAGAGAATTATTAGGTTCTTGGGTACATAAATCCATATGTGGAATAGTATACAATTATTGAAAATGATATAATTGTCTATTTTTTGACATGGAAAGATGTTCAAAGTGGGTTGTGAAGTAAAAGAAAGTTACAAAACAATTTGTGAAATTCATTATTTTTATTTTTCAGAACATATGTATGTTTATAAAAACCTAGCAGGGTGTGCCAGAATGTCAACAGTGTTTAGCTGTGGATAGCAAGATAACAGATTATTTGTTTTATTTTTATTTCTACTAGCCTGTATTTTCTGTTTCTTTCTCTCTTTTTTTTTTTTTATATAATGATCACTTGTTGTTTTTTTTTTGAGACGGAGTCTCGCTCTTTCGCCCAGGCTGGACTGCAGTGGCGCTGTCTTGGCTCACTGCAAGCTCCGCCTCCTGGGTTCACGCCATTCTCCTGCCTCAGCCTCCCGAGTAGCTGGGACTACAGGCGCCCGCTACCACGCCCGGCTAATTTTTTTTTTTTGTATTTTTAGTAGAGACGGGGTTTCACCGTGTTCACTTGTATTGTTTTAGAAGGCAAAAAAAAAAACCAAAACCTTCTAAAAGAGAATTCTGGAAGATCAAAGTAAATATTCATGCCTTGGAGTTGTTGTTTTTAATTAAAGATTTTTCACATCCCTCCCTGAGTTTCATATCCAGTGATGTGAAAAAAAACAATTAGTAAATTTATAAAATTATTTTATTTAGATATTTTTATTAAAAATGTATTTTTAATCTATTATTAATTGTAAAGGAAAGAGGTTTTTGTCTTTATCGTGGCTGTTGAAAGTGAATTTTCTTTGTGCTTAACAGATTAAATCTGAACTTTAACAGGTATGGTATTTCATGTGCCATAAGTCCAAAAACTTTGTAATGTCTCACAATTCTGGTCAAAGTATACTTATTCAAAATGCCTTTGGGTACCTGCAATATGCTATTTAATTAAAGCGAATTAAATTTGTCTTACCAAGTATTACATGACAAAAGTGAACTTAAACGTAGGGACTTATCATTCTTTCTTATTAAAAAAAATTTCAATTTCATAGTTCCTGGGAAAAATACTTTTTAAAAGTAGTTGTTTTACTTTTATAAGCAGTTTTTCCCCCAGAACACATAATCCCATCTCTAAATAATAAAGATGGACATAAAATGTAATTCTTGCCAGAAACTCAGTTGCCTACAGAGTTAATTTGTATGTATATTGTGGTGTAAGAAGCCATTCTTCTAAGAACACTGTTGAAGAATAGCCACAGTACAACTGCTGTTCTCAGCAGTAGAAAGTCACAGAAGCAAGAGATTTGTTTAGAGACCATTAGCAACTTACCAAACCTTTTATTTTTTTCTACCTGCCACTTCTTGTCCCATTCTACCTTGTAGTTAATATGACAAATATTTAAATACTTTGAAATATACATATACACATATCAGTTTCTCTACTGTTAAAGGAAAATAACCTAGTATTAAAAAGATAATTAGCTTTATAACTTCGTTAATATCAGTGGTTAGTTCTAAAGTGTATAAGCCAATCATTAGAAATAATTTTATCAATTAAACTGCTTTTTTGAAAAAGCTGTTTAAGAAGCAATTTAGGCCGGGCGCGATGACTTACGCCTGTAATCTCAGCACTTTAGGAAGCCAAGGCGGGTGGATCACAAGGTCAGGAATTCGAGACCAGCCTGGCCAACATGGCGAAACCCCGTCTCTACTAAAAATACAAAAATTACCTGGGCGTGGTGGTGGGCGCCTGTAATCCCAGCTACCCGGGAGGCTGAGGCAGGAGAATCGCTTGAAACCAGGTGGCAGAGATTGCAGTGAACCCAGATCGCGCCACTGCACTCCAGCCTGGGAGACAGAGCAAAACTCCCTCTCAAAAAAAAAAAACAAACAAACAAACAAACAAAAAAAACCAACAACAAAAAACAATTTAAAGAAAGTAAAATTAAATGACCACAAGATGGCAGCATTGGAACAAATTGGAAAACTAGTCACTTAAGAATTACTGTCTATTCCATATACTACCACTGCATAATCAGTTAACCATCTCCATTATTTATAACCAGTTTTCTCTCTTTGCTTTAAATACCCTCTGTAAGCCGATGCCTCCCAAATTTGGAATTGTGCTTTAACCTCTCCTCTGAACTAAGAGTCACATATCTAGCTGCCTACTTAACATTATCCATTTTGATATCTGATAGGCATCTCACATTTAACAATTGGAAAGTTAGATTCTCCATCCCCACAAGCATGCATTTCTTTCAGTATTCTTGTACCATTAAATGACACCCATCAGTCCATAGCAAAGCCTTCTGGCTCTACCTTCAGAAGATACAGAGTCTTGCTGTTTCTCACCACCTCGGCCATCACCACTCTGGTGTAAACTGCCATCATTCCCTGCCTGGATGGTTGGAACAGCCTCCTGGCTGATCTTCTTACTTCCAAGTATTCACTCCCATAGTCTGTTTTCTACCCAACAGCCAGAGTGGCCATTTTAAAAAGATCAAGTCATTTCTGTATTCAGAATCCTCCAAATGCTTCCCGTATAATTTGGAATAAAATCTAAAGTCTATTCCCTGCCTACATGTCTGATCCTCAGTTATTTCTTTGACTCATCTCCTACTGGTTGTTCCTTCACCCTCCGTGCTTCTTCCACACTGGCCTCATAGCTGTCCCTGGAATCCAGGCACATCTTCACCTCGGGGCCTTTGCAGACACTGTTACCTCTGCTTGGAGTACCCTTCCCCAGTTACCTAGACAGCTTCCTCCCTCACTTCCTCTAGTTTCTGTTGGAATGTGACCTTATCAAACCACAGGTGGTCCTTCCTGAGCACCCTGTGTAAAACTCAGTCCCCATCTGCTCACTCTCTACTTATCCTGCTTTATTTCTCCTCATAGCATTTATCCCACCTGATGTCTTATGTGTTTTACTGTTCATTTTTTTTATTGTCTCCCCCTACCCCATTAAAACATCAACTCAATAAGAACTTGGGCTTTGCCTGTTTTACTTACTGCTGTATTCCCCAGCACCTAGAATAGTGTCTGGCATACAGCAGGCACTCAGTAATTATTTGTTGAGTGAATGAAAAGAAGAAAGGAGGAAAGGGAGAAAGCAAGAGAGTCCTAAGAGTCCCTAAAAAGAAGGATTTTAAGGAACTACAATAAGAGAATGTTTCTGGAACAGTGGGTGTGAAGAAACTCCAGACTAGAGTGCCTGGTCTTCAAATTATATGGTTTGAATCTTCATTTGCAGTGTTGCAAAAACATTGGAAATTAAAATTAATTCCCTCTAGGAGGAAAAGTCTTTTTTTTTTTTTTTTTTTGAGACAGTGTCTCGCTCAGTCACCCAGGCTGGAGTGCAGTGGTGTGATCTCTGCTCACTGCAAGCTCCGCCTCCCGGGTTCACGCCATTCTCCTTCCTCAGCCTCCCAAGTAGCTGGGACTACAGGTGCCCACCACCACGTCCCGCTTAATTTTTGTATTTTTAGTAGAGACGAGGTTTCACCGTGTTAGCCAGGATGGTCTCGATCTCCTGAACTTGTGATCCGCCCACCTCGGCCTCCCAAAGTGCTGGGATTACAGGCATGAGCCACCGCGCTTGGCCAGGAAAAGTCTTTTTGTACTCATGATCACAAACTTACCAATCAGTACCTTTGTTATAGTTCTCTTAGGACTTACAAATGAAAATGATCTGAAACTTTATCAACATCAATTGTATCATGCACTTAGGAATTCTGATGTAATTTTAACTAACAATAGAGAAATTATGTTGCAGATTTATTTACATATGTTATGGATATATGAAGTGAAGAAGTCACTCGTTGAATCCTGATATTTTGTTTTTTATTGTTGCTGTTGTTGTTTTGTTTGTGACTTTACTCTTTCTTACTGCTTGCTTTTCTCATTGATATTTCGGGAAGTTTTGTTTACTGACTTTGTTTTGTACCCACTCATGGAGGTAAATAAATCATATTACTATTCTCCTAATAGGAAAACAGTATCATCCTAAATGGATCTGTGATGGTCAGCACCACCCGCCTACCCAGTTCCTCCAGTGGAGACCAGTTGGGTAGTGGTGACTGGGTACGCTACAAGCTCTGCATGTGTGCTGATGGGACGCTCTTCAAGGTGCAAGTAACCAGCCAGAACATGGGCTGCCAAATCTCAGACAACCCCTGTGGAAACACTCATTAAAAGAACCCCAGAGGTCACCAACATGTTTATATCTTGACTTGACTTTTTTATGCATGCAAATCATTGTTTTTACAGAGTTTGTGATAACTCATAATTATTTTAATGGCAGAGCACTGCTGTATCTGTTTTATGGTCTACATAGTTAAAATCTTCTCAGAGAGCCTAAATTCTAATACATTTTATTAATTTATACTAATCTTCATATTTACTGTTCCCTAAAATAATTATGAGAAGCAAATAAAATCAAAAGTCATGTTTAAAGACGTGTTTTTAAAATTCCACTATCCCTTTTCTAAAGGTTAAAGGTCTGAAGCAGCTGTTTAGATTCACTGTAAGTAAACTTTGGTAACTCTAATGGGAATAGACCCACTTAAGATATTTAAAAAGGTATGGCATCAGTGTTTCATGCTCTGCCTTTTAGCTTCTAAAAGGAAAGATGCAGATTTCTAGTGCATTAAGCCTGAGCCGTATTCTCACATGCAAGTGAAGTCATTAAAGAACTTTACATATGTGAGATAGAAACAATGGTTCCTTAGTTTTGCACTGGGAAGAAAATATTTTGTAAAAGAATGTTTATTTGAAATAATGATAACTATCAATTGTTCACAATGTGGTGGAAATTAAAACACCATCTCAGCTTTAACTTTTAAATAATAATGATAACTATCTTTATTGAGCATCTTCTACATCCTAGGCATTGTCCTAGGCATTGCATGTTTATATCCCCAATTCTCACCACAACCCTGCAAGTAGGTGGTATTGGATCCAAGTTTTACCCATTAAGAAACTGAAGATCAGAGAAGTTAAGAAACTTGCTCAACATCACATAGTAAGTAGCAGAGTTGGGATTGGAATTCAGGCATGATTCAAACCTGGATGTACTTGATTCCAAATGCCATGTTGTTTTCACTCTCTGCACTGACTTTTTAATTATTTAAAACTCTAGAAAGATGAACGAAGGTTAATTTAAACTTACCTAAGAAGATGAGAATCAAACAAAACAGATATGCTTACTCTAGTTAAAAAGAAAATAAATCTCATGTCAGACCCAGAAAGGACCAATCACTGTCCGATTGTAAGCTATGTTGGGCCAATTCCAAAATATTATACGATGGAGAGGTCAAATTTACCTACTTCTGAGTTACCTCAGTTTCCCAACAATGGACCTTGGCACACTGGAGTAACAATACATAACAGAGTTGCCAAGATATTTATACCCTCAGCACTCGGGGCAACACAGTGGAAAGTAGGGAGGCCATAGACCCAAACAAGTTCTTTGGGCCAGGCATGGCCTAGTAAGTACACCATGCCTCGAAAATAAGTCCAGAAGCACTGGACTAAAGAGTGCTAATGCAGGAAATAATACACATAATTTTTAGGTAAGGATAATAATTTATCTCTGCTCCTAATATTACTATCCCATTGTAATTATTTATAACCCTCAAGCCGGTTGATTTTTAATATATTTGATTGGAAAAGAACTCTCTGGTATTATTAAGACTCACACAGAATCAGGGACAGGGCCCCCAAAGGAGTTTGCTGTAAAATAGGCAGTAGAGTTGTGGCATGGGCCCAACCCTGCATTCAAGTGTAACAGCATTCTGTCAGGGTCACTTTGAATTGTGCACATAAGAAAACCAATACAAAAAACAATTTGTATTCAATATTGTCACATTTCTCTCTGGTAGAAAAATCAAATACCTTAGAGATTATGAAGTCATTAAATTATACTGAAATTGGATTGACTTACTACCTAACACTGAGCGCTGTTTTTAAATGAAAAGAATGAGATTTATAACCACTTGAGTGTTATTGCAGTGATATTTGAACTCATTTGAATATATTCAATATCATTTAATGTCTGAATTATATTCAGAAAAAAATGCCGAAATTTTTATTCAGATGGTCCATAAATTAAATTGCATATTCATTACTTGTCTGCTCTATTTAGATTTATTTTAAAAGTTTATTTAAGTAAATATTTTTATAAAAACCAGAAAACACTGTATTACAAAATATTATTTATTAAATGTAGTTCAGGAAATAATCTATTTTTACTCTTTTTTGGGAAATACTTGTGTTTTTGATACATCTCCATGAAGTGCTTTTGAGATGAGAGGCTATTTTGATGTTTTTATACAACTGAAGGTTAACAGCCATAGCATTTTATGATACTTTACAGGTAGTCCTGGCTTTTTCCCTGAAACATAAGCTTGGAAAATCTATTAGAAAGCAGAACAGGGCAAACTCTCCATTTTACTTATGGCTTTTCTAATTTTTAATTAATTAATTTATTTTTTTGAGACAGAGTCTTGCTCTGTCGCCAGGCTGGAGTGCAGTGGCACAATCTCGGCTCTCGGCTCACTGCAACCTCTGCCTCCCAGGTTCAAGCGATTCTCCTGCCTCAGCCTCCCGAGTACCTGGGACTACAAGCATGTGCCACAATTCCCGGCTAATTTTTGTATTTTTAGTAGAGACGGGGTTTCACCATGTTGGCCAGGATGGTCTCAATCTCTTGACCTCGTGATCTGCCTGCCTTGGCCTCCCAAAGTGCTGGGATTACAGGTGTGAGCCACCACGCCTGGCCGGCTTATTTTTATCCACAGTAAATCTTCAGCAACTCATTGTCTCCACCAGATAGTATTTTTCTGTAAATGAAATGCTGACTTCGCCTCTTCCTGCTGTATGCTCATCCCTGCAGTGAGCACAGATATGACAAGCAGTAGCCGTGGGGGAGGTGGGTGACAAAGATAGGACCCCGGGAGGGGGCGCAGGTACATGCTAGTTTCAATTACCACAGTATTCTAGAGACGGGTTGCAATGACAAGGGGGGCAAATGAAATCAATGCAAGATTTCTTAATAATGGGCAGACAGAAAAATGTAAAACCACACAAAACAGGGACTGCTGATAATATTTTAAAATATACTTATTTGTCTTCTTTTTGCATTGTGAAAAAAACAAAATAAATTTTGTGTGATTAATTTTGATGATGAAAGGTGGAAGCTCTACCTAGATTTGAATGAGTGTTTTTTTAAGGGAATGAGAATGTCATGGTGCTAAACCTGACAAATAAGAGATCATTGAAATGCTGAAAATTTTAACAGTCTTCTTAAAAGTATTGAGGGGGCAAAAATTACCAATTATGGTATACAAAAATAAGCCTATAAATGTGTTTCACATTGCTAACTTGAGTTTCAGTTGATTCAGTTTGTAATAACTAGTAATGAGCTTCTGTTTACAATAAAAATTCTGTAAATTGTTTGCTGTTATTTTTTTAAGGGTTATATATTAACTGTTTTCTACTTAGTCATGCAAACGTGATGAATTTAAATATGGCTTGAGAATAGGACGCTGTCAGTATTTATGTAATCTCTCTGGACTCCTAGAACTCAAAGTTAGAAGGTTGTACATTCCAAGTTTTGAATGCCCTCCTCTCTGTGCATTGCAGAAGGCCTCTCTCCAGTGGTGCTTCCCTGGTGTCCTAGGGGAAAGTGCACACTGTCACCATGGCAGGAGGCCAAAGCCAGAGATGAAAGGGTGAGGGCTGGCCACTGGGCAGCCTTGATGGCAGGTTGGGTGGAGCCTCAAAGGTTCAGGTCTTAAATCCCTACCTGGCTTGATCCAGATATCCACCCATTTGAAAACCACTTAGGATACGAAGGTATGTCTTAGAGGCGATATTACTTTCCAGGTCTTGTCCTTACCCGAAATAGCCTCTGTTGCTTTTTTCCTTCAGTTTTGCCACCCTTTCTTTTATGTGTAAATGAACTCTTCATTTCCTTTCTATAATACTTTGTTTTTTTCTGCTGCCTTCTTCCTATCTTTCACTTGCTGACACACAAATGTACACACCCAGTATTTCTAACTGCTTCCTCCTACTTCAGCTTGACTATGTCCATTTTGAAATTTACATTTTGCCTAATTGTTTCCAGTTTCCTAAGCAACTTTTTCTGGAGTTCTCAGTGGTTCCTTACCTAATACATATAAATTTATAAATAGTATGATTTTTTTAACAAATTAATACCTTTCACTTTAAGATATAAGATTCCTTGTCTAGCTGTTTTGAACTCAAACCTAACATGTATAAATCTCTTCAGCTTAAAAAGAACCAGGGCAATTTTAATTCATGTCCCCTTAAGAAAAAGTATTTTTCAACCATGTCTTTCTCTTCAGCACTACAAAGTAATGTACCTGTGAATGGTGACTATATTTTTTTGTTGCTGATTTTGTTACATTAGCTTGGTGCACCATTGTATATATAATGATCTCAGCTTTGAATGTAGAAAAAATATCTTTCTTCCTGGGCAAATCAATTCAATTTCTAGTATTGCATAAGAAGCACACTGTAAAAATAAATCACTCCTCCATGCTGTAGGCTACCTTTGCTGTTCATGGCCATGTGTACCTGAATTTAAATGCCCTTGAAAATATGGGAGGATTGACCTTGTATGAAACAAAAGTTTTAAAGTTACATTGTAAATTTCATTCACTTCACTCCATGCATTCATTTACACACAAACAACATAACCCAGTGACAGACTGCAGACTATTTAAAATGTAAAACATTGGATAGATAGATAGATAGATAGATAGATAGATAGATAGATAGATAATGTTCCTTTTTTTTGGGAGTTCAGAACAGATACAAAGCAAAACAATAGCAACGCTGAATGTTACTAATGTGTATCAATTCCTTCAGTGTTTACTGAAAGATTTCTGTAAGAATAAAGACAAATATGGGGGCTAAAGCAGGAAAAATGACCAGGCCATAAGATGTGAGATGAATCTGGAAGGATACACAAGACTGTGGCTGGCCGGGTGTGGTGGCTCACTCCTGTAATCCCAGCACTTTGGGAGGCCAAGGTGGGCGGATCACCTGAGGTCAGGAGTTCGAGACCAGCCTGACCAACATGGAGAAACCTCATTTCTACTAAAAATACAAATTAGTGAGATGTAGTGGCACATGCCTGTAATCCCAGCTACTCGGGAGGCTGAGGCAGGAGAATTGCTTGAACCCGGGAGGCGGAGGTTGTGGTGAGCTGACATGGCGCTCTTGCACTCCAGCCTGGGTAACAAGAGCAAAACTCCATCTTAAGACTGTGGCTAAGAGGAAAAGGCATTGAACTTGGAACTGGGAATGAACTGAAAGTGAATTTCAGTATGCGATATGCATAGATCATTCTTTGCAGAAGCCACATCTTGTAGTGGCTCCACATGAATTTATCAAGCTAGGTCATTAAGTTTACCTAGATAACACAGGCTTTGAATACCAACCTGAGGGATTTGGACTATAGGCAATAAGGAGCCCTTTGAGGATTTCAAATGAAGGAATAATATAGGAAATACGTTATTGTAGGAAAATAATCCTTTGGAGTCACCTAGGATGGATCACAAGGAAGGAAAGTCAAGAGGCAGAGGCAAGAAAGTCAGTTAAGCCATTTTAGTATTTCAGACTGCAGTGATGAAAACTAAACTGAGTGCCATTAGAACAGAAAGGAAGGGACAATTTCTTGGAAACTCATATACTCAATAATGTGATTATTTGTACACACAGTGGCTTTTAAGTGGAATTTAGTTTAAAACGAATCACAAAAATTACCCATTTTTAAACTTATTTTTGTGATACATTCAGCCATTGTAATTTGTACACACTTCTTTTTAAAAACTTTGAATTTTTTCTCAAAAATGTTTGGTACAAAAGATACTCAATGTTTCTGTATCGTATTACATCTTCATGGCTTGGAGCCAGAACATGTATTTCATAACACATTATGTTGTATGTATCTAAATGATTTCATAATGAGTTGAAAAGTCACACAAGCCACACAGCAAAACTTGTATTTCTTCTAGTCATGAAAAGTAAGAGCCTCTTTTGTGAGTTGAACTTTTTACTCATAGAGTTATGGAGGGTCACGGTTTAGTGTAACTGGTTGTCATTTATGTAATAAACCACATGGTTGATTACTATGTTGTAGATAAGCATAATAGACTTTGCTCTGTATTAATGGCCTGCAAAGAAACAGGGAAGTCTTTAATCTTGGTAAGGTTTCATTCATCCCAAAGCACACTGTGGAGTGAAAACTACTGGAAAAGCAGATGCAGAGGTGAGGCCTAAGTGAATATGTATTTTCTGAAAAATCAGGGGAGTCCTTTCTTTAAAATGTGACATAAATGTAATTTTATACTATGGCTATTTCATTTTGGTAGCTACATTTTCATGCCCCAGTAAGAAATCAAACATTCGCTTAAATTGGCAACCAAGACAAGATAACTTTCCGAAATCTTAAATTGAAAATTAAATTTGCTGCTTATTGCTGTTAGTTTTTATATATTATTGTGAATAAGTCAATTCATTTTCCTTTTTCCAGGCATTATGAAAAACCTCTATTTCAGAGTCATTACCATAGTTATAGGTCTTTATTTTACTGGAATAATGACAAATGCATCAAGAAAAAGCAATATTTTATTCAATTCTGAATGCCAATGGAATGAATATATTCTGACAAATTGTTCTTTTACCGGAAAGTGTGATATACCTGTGGACATATCACAGACAGCAGCCACTGTGGATGTAAGTTTCAATTTCTTTAGAGTTCTCTTACAATCTCACACGAAAAAAGAAGAGTGGAAAATAAAACATCTGGACCTCAGTAACAATCTCATATCAAAAATAACCTTAAGCCCTTTTGCATATTTACATGCTTTGGAAGTGTTAAACCTCAGCAACAATGCCATCCACTCCCTCTCATTGGATCTACTCAGTCCTAAGTCCTCATGGGTGAAACGCCACAGAAGCAGCTTCAGAAACAGGTTTCCATTGCTGAAGGTGCTCATTCTTCAAAGAAATAAACTCAGTGACACTCCCAAGGGTGAGTACAATTTTAACTAGGCAGAGAAACAATGCTTATGTGGAGTTGTTTCATGTTCATAAGAATTCCACATTGGTTTTCAGGTTCAAGGGACAGCTGAAAGTAAAGCAATTTGATCAGAGCACATATAATAATGTTTCTTAGTGGCATTGGAAGTTATAGTGTGTGGAATTTACAGCTAATGAAATTTAGTCTCCCATTAGTATATCTGACATTAATGGTATGTGCGGTTATCGAGACACTAGGAAGTATTTAAGTGCTAAATAATAATGAGTGATTGTAAGTTACCTACTTTAATTATCATGTATTAGTTAATATAGAAAAGCACTGAGCAATAACTAGTTCAAATACATTTAATATGTAATGCAATTCAAATTAAATGTTGCCATATTATAATATTTTTCTTCTTTGAGTACATTTTGCCTCAGTCTATCTAGTTGTCCTCCAAACTTACAGCAGAAGTATCCTAATATTATATTATATTGGTATGTAAACCTTCTGATTATCAAGTCAAAATCAGAATTCCTTATCCTAGTTTCTAACAGGGTACTCCAAGTAGCCTCCAATAATCATAAATTCTCATCTGACATTCAATAGTCTACATGTTGGAGTTCCTTAACGGATACACCAATGTTTTCTTTGGAAAATATATCAAGTTCATAAAGCAAAACTTCCTTTGCCCTTTTTATATTCCAGAGTGCTAGACAATTAATTTCCTTTCCTTGTTTGTTTTCAGGCTTGTTCACTCTTTGCTAAGCACCTCCTTTATATAAGACATTATTCAAAAAAATGTATAAGGTTATTGTTCTCTTCCTCCATTCCAAATTGTGCATATTTGGTTTTTCTTATTATCCAGTTCTGACATTTCATGTTTTTATTTTCATGCTCTTTCTCCAGCTTTGTTTTAAGCATCATTTTGGCAATAATAGCCTAGCAGGTATAGGAATTATTACAGTCACCATGTCAGCAGAATTGTTTGAGAAGGGTGGGAGTCTTATCTCCCTGACCTTCTCCATAAAAGTAGTATGTCATATTTTCAGTGTAAATGAATTGCATTTTATTTTATTTTTATTGTATTGTTTTTATTACAAGAAGAATACCTGTTACTTATAGAACATTTAACAACTGAAGAAAAATTTAAAGGGAAAAATTAAAGTCATTCATGTTATATATGTTCTTCAAGTTTATTATTTATGCCTATTTGTACCTTTTTCTTTCAAAATTGGATCATACTGTCCATATTTCTAATTTGTATTTTCATATCATAGAATATTTTAATAACTTTATATAATTAAGCAATCTCACAAATATTTCAAATAGTTGGTTTTTATATATGCATATATCATAATTGGTTTAATCAAGCACTAGGTTATTTCCAGGTTTTGTTTTTTGATGGACGTCATTATAGCTACATATATCCATATAATATAACAAAATTTTTTAACTGGTATGGTAGATGTGATCTCAATCCACAAACTCAAGTGTACTAGAGATATAACCTTCTGTTGTCTGTAGTAACATAATTTCCGATTCTGAGCCCCCATTAGTGGGAGTCGTAGGGATACTTAACATCAGTCTTTCATCAGCTTTCCTCTGCCTTTGCCTGGATTTGTACCCAGCTTGAGAATCGTATACTCTAACAAGGCATCAAATCGTATACTCTAACAAGGCGTCGAATCGTATACTCTAACAAGGCATCGAGGGGTGAGCGTTCCTTATCCCTGCTACCCAGATAATATTTCTTTTCAGCCTCTTCAGTTTGGAGAAAATTTCTTCTCCCTTTTTTTTTTTCCTCAAAACCCTCTGTCTGGAAATCACTTTCTTCTAAAGGGTTAGGGTTTTGGAAAACAAAAGCCAGAAAGACTTGTAGACTCAGATACTTTCTGCCTTGCCATATGCCTTCCCTGGGACAATGAACGTGGAGCCTACTTTCTGTGTGAATGGAGAGAAAGAGCAAGAGGAAAATATAGGGAAGTAAGAGATTAACATGTCAAAATATTACCCCACCACAAGAGTAAATAGGGAAGTGCTGAGTTTCTCTCCTTAAGGCAGATGAATTCCCCTGAGCTAACTGAGGGTTAGGACTAATACAGTTCCACTTAAAGACCAAATATCCCTATAAATGCAGATACAGATCCATCTTCTTTTTTTGAGTTAAGCTTTTGCCTCCCAAAAGATCAAGAAAAATGTTCAACTTGAAGAGGAGGGGGAAAAAAGAAGTGAAGTGAGCAAATTCTGTACCTGAAATTCTATTAAAATTCTAGCAAATGAAGACATAGAGAGATGAATGAAAAGAGATAGACAGTGGAAGTTCAGTGTAAGGCATGAATCTGATTGGTTATAATTCAGAGTCCTTTTATCCATAGTATTTTGTGATTTAAATTATTTTCCCATAATCATCATATTAGTTTTCACTAGGTTGAGTCTCCTCTAACAACTTTTCCTATTTTATGATTCTGTGACTATGGCTGAGTTGCTCTGACTTTGAAATCCCATTTTGAGGGGAACTGCTGGTGAGAGAGATGCTGCCTAGGGCATGCCCTATTTTTGGCCTATTTCTTTGTTCTTCAATTCTTCACTCTAAGTCTATTTATAGGTGACATCTGGATAATATAAGATTTACTCATTGGATCATTGTAAGGATAAAATGAAAAAATGTATCTCAAAGACCTAACTTAACGTGGTATTTGGCATAATAAACTGTCACAATATAAATATATGAAAACTACTTCAGAATGTTGTCTGAAGATTTACCTTGCAAATACTAGTTTTTATTATTCTCTTGGCATAAATTGAGAATAACAGTATATTTAGAAACAAATAATTAATTTTTGTCTAAATCTCAAGGTTTTTTTTTGTTTTTTGTTTTTTGAGACAGAGTTTCACTCTTGTTGCCCATGCTGGAGAAAAATGGCACGATCTCGGCTCCCCGCAACCTCCGCCTCCCAGGTTCAAGCGATTCTTCTGCCTCAGCCTCCCAGGTAGCTGGGTTTACAGGCATGTGCCACCAGCCCGGCTAATTTTGTGTTTTTAGTAGAGACGGGGCTCCTCCATGTTGGTCAGGCTGGTCTCGAACTCCTGATCTCAGGTGATCCGCAGGCCTCACCCTCCCAAAGTGCTGGGATTAGAGGCGTGAGCCACCGTGCCCGGCCTCAAGTTATTTTTTAAAATGTTCAACAACTATTGAAGTAGTAGCCCACTATAATTCATGAGCAGATAATTATTTGTGTCTGACTATATAGGCACTTGCATTCATCTAAAATAATAATAAATTAGAGAGATCTCAGAAAGCAACAATCAAGCAACCTTTGTAACTATGTACCACATATTTTAAAATGGGGACTGTTTCTAGAACCAATGAAAAGTTGCTTTCACTCAGGAAAGCCCATTTGTGTAAGGGTGAGATATCACACGAACTAACCCTGTCTTCAGAGTCAGTTGTGGTGTCACCAATAAGCTTCATGTTGGGAAAATGCCCAAAAGAGGTGCTGGCCAATGCAATTTATAAAACAGAAGCCAGCCATGAATTTAATTTTAATGATGCTTCTACCTTCCTCCCATATTTTTGGAATACAGCATTCATAATTGAAAAACTAGTTTAAAAACATGAAAACAATGGGATCAGTCTCTGGTTAATCTGTCCTACCTTCATCAAGCAGTATTTTTGGAGTGCTCACAGAGTAACTGGAAATGCAGCAGGAACAACATCTTGTTGGGATTCCAGTTAGGTTGATAGACCAAATGTAGCAGCCTCACATTAACCAACTAAGTTCTAGAACCTAAGAGATAAATGTGTTAGAAATAAGATAAAATAATACCTAACATTTGAAACTGGGGGAATTAAAAAATACACAGTGTATTATAAAAAACTAAAGTATATTGTGTTCCTTTATTCATAGAAAATTAAAGATTTCATCCTGATTGCTACTGGATTATGGAATTATCAATAAGCAATGTACTCAAAACTAATTCAGGTTCTAAAGAAACAAAAAGTATATAAGACACTAAACTAAGAAGGCAAGGCCTTTGGCTAACCTACATAATTTGACCACAATAAGATCTGACCTAATGAATCGAATATCTTACCCAGGACCATTCTAGACTCTATTCCAATTCTTAATTGCTCTTTGGACTAACAGCCATAATCCCTGAATATTGTTTTATGTTATCAGGTTATCACACTTGGGAGAGCACTTAAGAAGTTCATAGTACAGAAGGAGTATTTACTAAGTGTAATGTCTGAGTATCCTTTCTGTGGCCTTTTTTTCTGAGAGACAGGTCATTTCTTGGAAATAATAAAACTGCCTCTGGCCACTTAAATGCAAAGGCTAATAAAATTCCTGCCTAGTGTGGCCTTTGTAATCTTTAGAAAGCAGTTCAATAAATAATTCCCTTTCCACAGAGTACCTCTATATTTTCCTCCCAGCATTCAACTCTCCTCTCTTGAAGTATAAAATGTACCCCTGATGTCCAAGCCCCAGCCGTGAATGCACCATACAGCCTCTTTTCACTCATTTGACTACCCTCTGAACATTGGCTCACCAAGCAAAAATATTAAAAGGACACATTTTCCCATTGAGAAGTGCAGTCAAGTACCATGCAAGAGTTTTCTTAAATTTCCCAACTCCATCCTGAGAGACGCTATACAAACCAGGTCTGTACCAGTTCCCTTAAAAAAATAAAATCTTAATGATCTAAAATTGAAAGTAAAGGAAAAGTTTTCATTCAGGAGGTGTAAACTGAACTTCCTGGTCTTTATTCTCATCTCCAGAAGAAGTTTACCTTCCTCTTGGAAAATCTCAGCTTGATATTATGAGGGGAGTTAAATAAGAGGATTCTCTAATAACTGCATTCAAAATCAAAATCACCCTCTCCCCACATGCTTGGGTATGTTCGGGTCCCACTCTTTTTATTTACTCCTTTTTTTTCTTCTTTTTTTAGACGGAGTCTCACTCTTGTCACCCAGACTGGAGTGCAGTGGCATGATCTCAGCTCACTACAACCTCCACCTCCCGGGTTCAAGAGGTTCTCCTGCCTTAGCCTTCCATGTAGCTGGGATTACAGGTGCCTGCCACCACACCCAGCTAATTTTTTTGTATTTTTAGTAAAGATGGGGTTTCACCATATTGGCCAGGCTGGTTTTGAACTCCTGACCTCAAGTGATCTGCCTGCCTCAGCCTCCCAAAGTGCTGGGATTACAGGCATCAGTCACCGTTCTCAGCCTGTTTACTTGTAATTCTTTTACACATCTTATATTACACTATTTACTTGTTTGTTGACCTTAAACAAGTCACTTAACCTAAAAAAGCCTCCTGGTCCTTATCTTTAACTGAGAATAATCATATGTATAGGGTAGGTATAAGGTTTAGAGACAGCGTGCATCAAGACTATAACACATAGAGTGATGATACATGTAAAACATCTCTCATAGTGCCTGGCACACAGCAGGTGTTCAAAAGCATTAGTTCCCCTTTAGTGCCACTTGATCGTCCTGAGTCTTTAATTCTATATTTCCTGCCCTGGTCTTTGCTGTAACGGTAACTTCCTTGATTTCAGGCACAATAGATAATTAAAGGGGATTCTCATTCTCTGTCTTCAGATGTTTAGAGTATTCACCAACAGTCTGGGTGCCTCTGTTCATATTTATATAGGTCTGCATAATATTGGAAGCCTCTGCTCTTCCTTTTTCAGAGCACTTTTTGATCTGTCCTCTGACTCTCTGAACCACACTGACTCATGAAACCATCACCACTATCAAGATAATTAAAACAAAAAGTATATAAGATACTCAACTAAGAAGGCAGGGCCTTTGGCTCACCTACATAATTTGACCGCAATAAGATCTGACCTAATGAATCAAATATCTTACCCAGGACCATTCTAGACTCTATTCCAATTCTTATTGCTCTTTGGACTAAAAGCCATAATCCCTGAATATTGTTTTATGTTATCAGGTTATCATACTTGGGAGAGCACTTAAGAAGTTCATAGTACAGAGGGAGTATTTACTAAGTGTAATGTCTGTCACCGCAAAAGCTTCTTCATCCCCCTTTGTAATCTGTCTTTTCCACCCATCCCTTCTCCCCAACCCAGGAAACCGCTGATCTCCTTTCTGTTTCATTATAGATTCACTTGCATTTCTATAATTTTATATAAAAGGAATCATACAATATGTACTTTTATTTTTGGTCTAACGTCTTTTTTCAGCATAATTATTTTGAGACTTATCCATGTCGTTGTATATATTAAAAGTTCATTCCTACTAAAAACAGAATTACAGTTCGACCTAGCAAGCCCATTAGTGGGTGTATATGCAAAGGAAAAAGTAAATCATTCTACAAAAAAGACACATGCACTCATATGTTCATCACAGCACCAATCACAATAGCAACTACATGGAATCAACCTAGGTGCCCATCAACAGTGGATTGGATAGAGAAAATGTGGTACATATACATCATGGTCTCCTACACAGCTCTAAACAAGAATGAAATCATGTCGTTTGCAGCAACATGGATGTAGCTGCAGGCCATTATCCTAAGCAAAGTAATATATTCTCGCTTATAGGTGGGAACTAAATCTTGGGTTCAAACAGACGTAAAGATGGGAACAATAGACACTGGGGACCACTAGAAGGAGGAGGAGTGTAGGAGGAGGGAGACTAAAGCTGAAAAACTACCTGTTGGGTACTATGCTCACTACCTGGGTGATGGGATCATTTGTACTGCAAACCCTCAGCATCAGGCAATATACCTGTGTAACAAACCTGCACATGTACTCGCAAATAAAAGTTGACATTATTTTAAAAAATAAGACAAAAAGAAAAAATTTTGTGAACCGTGGGGAAAGGTTCATTCCTTTTCATTGCTGTGTAGAATTCCATCATGTGGATTCATTTATCTGTTGATGGACACCTAGATTGTCTTTTTGGCTATTAAAAATAAAGCTGCTAGATCTTTCATAAATGCTCTATGCCAGGTTGATGAAATTCTCTCTATTCCCAGTTTGCCCAAGACCTTTTCTGGATTCACTGAGATGATCATATGGGTTTCTTTTTTAATCTGTTAATTTGGAGAATTGTGTAGATTTTCTAATATTAAATCAACTTTGCATTCGTGGGATGAATTCCATTTTGTCATGATTTATTGTCTTTTTTATATATTTTGGATTCAATTTGCTAAAATTTTAAGAAATTTTACACCTATGTTCATGAGGAATATTGGGTTATTATTTTCTTTTGCTATATTGTTGATGTCTAGTTTTGGTATTAGAGTAATGTGGGCCTCATAAAATGAATTGGGAGATATTTATTCCTCTTCCGTCTTCTGGAAGTGTTTGTTTAGAATTGGCTTTGTTTCTTCCATAAATGTTTCATAGAATTCCCCAGTGAAGCTATCTGAACAGGAGTTTTTTCATGGGAAGGTATTTAATTACAAGTTTACTTTCATTAATAGATGCAGGGTTATTCACATTATCTATTGCTTTTTGAGTGAGTATTGGTAGTTTATTAGCATAAAGCTGTTCACAATGTTTCATTATCCTTTTAGTATCTATAGACTCTGTAGTAATGCCACCTCTCTTATTATTGACACTGATAATTTATATCTTCTCTTTTCTGATCAGCCTGGCTAGAAATCTTTTTAAATCAATTTTATTGTTGTTAAAGAACCAGCTTTTGGTTTTATTGATTTTTCTCTATTATTTTTACATTTCCTACTTTATTTCTTCTCTGATCTTTATGATTTCCTTTCTTCTGCTTACTTACAATTTCATTCATTCTTGCAAGTTTCTTAAAGGGGAAGCTGAAGTCAATGACTTGAGGCATTTCTTCTTTAATAGACATTTAGTGCAACTTGATAATAAATTAGTAATTTGCCTCTAAAAATGTCCCACAAATTTTGATATGTGATGTTTTCATTTTTAGTTGAGTCAAAATTATTTCTATTTTGATTTTTCTTTGTCCCATGGGTTATTTAGAAGTGCGTTATGAATATCCAATAATCTGTGGATATCCTAGAATTCTAGCTTTGGGATTTCCAGTATATATCTTAAGATCACAGTCTATTTTTATTTGGTATTAAACTACTTGCCTGTAATATAAGAACCTTACAATGGTGTTCTCCCATTTTTTCCCCTCTTCTGTTCTTTGTGCAAGTATTGTCCTACATTTTACCCCTATATATAATTTCCACAATATGTTTTTACTATCTTTGCTTCACAATGTTGCTTTTAAAGAGATTTAAATATAAGAAAAAATATTTAACCTACATAAATTTCTGGAGCTCTTTGTTCCTTACTCCAGACTTCTATCTGGTTTCATTTTTTCTTCTAAAGGACTTCCTTGAATATTTTTTCTACTCTGGGTCTACTCCTGATGAATGCTTTCAAATCTTTATTGAAAAGGTCTTTATTTGCCTTTGTTTTTCAAATATATTTTTACTCAATAAAGAATTCTAGGCTGACCGTTTTAAAGATTTTCAGTTTGTTTAAATGTTGCTCCATTATTTTGAATTTGCATTGTTTCCGATAAGAAATCTGCTCTCATCCATATCTTTATTCTTTTTATAGTGTTCCTGACATACACTCAATTTAAATTTTTGGCAATCAAATGTATTAATATTTTCCTTTATAATTTCTTCTTTTAATCTTAAAAAAAACAGCTTTCCCCGTGTGCAACTACACCAATCTTTTATTTATATGTGCCTTAACTCCATGGATGGCAAAATTGTCAGAGAAGATTTTTCAGGCATATTATACTTATAATCCAACTGGAATTTACTTTGTTGTGTGGAGATTAGAATAATGTTTGCAGCAGATCTCTGGAATTTACCTAGGTCAAATTATTTAATCAGGAGCTCTTTTTCTGAAAACTTGATCTCAGAGCATCTCATCCCACCAGTCAGGGCCAGCTAGGTATCATGACCTGGATTTTCTGCAGACCAGCGTTGGGAAGCCATCTAGCCTATCAAACAGCTTCTGTTCTCATCTTCGTCCTAGCAGCAGCCCATTCACAAGATAGTGTCAGTACTTACAAAACTTAATCCAGCATAATTCACACACAGTCACCTGAGGCTAGTAGAACTCCTGCCAGATCTCACTAAACAACTTTGATTCTGTAAATTAAAAAAAAAAAAAATTGGCAGTCAAGATCTCTAACCCTACTCTAATATAGTTAGTTGTTATTCCTCAAGGGCTCGTCCCTATTATCTTGAAAGTTACACATGGGTCCCAGTCTGTTCCACAAGGCCCTCATTCAGATCAGCAGGCCACCAGGCCATGTTATTTAAATGACACTAGCAGAAACCAAGAAAGCAAGCCCTGCCACATAAGCATGCTTCAGATCTTTGCTCACAACACCTCTGCTGCCATTCCTTTGGCCAAAGCAAATTACATGGCCAAACTCAACTCAGTGGGATGGGGAAGTGTATTCTGCCCACAAGACAGTGAATATTTGATGAACAATCATCCAAACTAATGGACCTGGCTTCCACTGGACTCCAAAAGCTTGAAGATCATAGTAATCAAAGACATATCTCAATTCCAGCTATGAGAAACAATTTTTAAGGAATGTAACAAGCATGGAGGCCTTAAGTGATTTTCTTTGGCTCACATCAAAAGTCACAAACAGGGCTGGGAGCAGTGGTTCACACCTGTAATTCCAACACTTTGGGAGGCCAAGGTGGGAGGATTGCTTGAGGCCAGAAATTTGAGAACAGCCTGGGCAACATGGTGAGATTCTATCTCTACAAAAAATTAAAAGAAAAAAAAATAGCCAGACATAGTGGCACACACCTGTAGTCCAAGCTACTCTGAAGGCTGAGGCAAGAGAATCGCTTGAGCCTAGGAGTTCGAGGTTACAGTGAGCTATGATTGTGCCATTGCATTTCAGCCTGGTGACAGAGCAAGATCCTGTCTCAAAACAAAACAAAAAGTCACAGATAAAGGTGGAATAAACCTCAGTCTCTTAAGTTCGTCTCCAGCACTGACTCTAGTACTCCGTGACACAAGCAGATTAACTAAGCAACTCCCAATACATCTGACAATTTCATTATGTACCATGGCCCAGACCACCCTTTTGTGGTTTTGAGGGAGGGTTGTTTTTATTTGTTTTTAGTTAATAAAAGATGGGCATGGTTAAAGGGTAATGATTAAGAGATCTAGGTTTTGATTCCAGCTCCACCTACCATGGTGTTGTTGGGCAAGTTCTTAACTTCCCTGAACTTAGTTTTTTTTCATTTGTAAAATGTTGTTAACTCCTCAGGCTTTTTGAAGATTAAAAAGAGATGTCTGTGAAATGCTTAGAGCATAAAGAGTACACAATTAGGAGCTTAAAAATAATTTCTTCTGTCACTTTTTTTTTGTTTTTTTGTTTTTGTTTTTTTTTTCTTTTTTTTATTATTATTATTATACTTTAAGTTTTAGGGTACATGTGCACAATGTGCAGGTTAGTTACATATGTATACATGTGCCATGCTGGTGCGCTGCACCCACTAACTCGTCATCTAGCATTAGGTATATCTCCCAATGCTATCCCTCCCCCCTCCCCCCAACCCACAACAGTCCCCAGAGTGTGATATTCCCCTTCCTGTGTCCATGTGTTCTCATTGTTCAGTTCCCACCTATGAGTGAGAATATGCGGTGTTTGGTTTTTTGTTCTTGCAATAGTTTACTGAGAATGATGATTTCCAATTTCATCCATGTCCCTGCAAAGGACATGAACTCATCATTTTTTTATGGCTGCATAGTATTCCATGGTGTATATGTGCCACATTTTCTTAATCCAGTCTATCATTGTTGGACATTTGGGTTGGTTCCAAGTCTTTGCTATTGTGAATAATGCTGCAGTAAACATACGTGTGCATGTGTCTTTATAGCAGCATGATTTATAGTCCTTTGGGTATATACCCAGTAATGGGATGGCTGGGTCAAATGGTATTTCTAGTTCTAGATCCCTGAGGAATCGCTTTAAAGCTAGGCATGATCACTCCCTCCACTTAGCTCCTAGGGCACTTACTCAATTCAATTAAGCACTGAGATATTTTAGGAATCATGAGTTCACATCCTTATATAGGCCAGGCAGGTATCATGAAAATGTTAAGAAAGCTGTAGCTTCTTTCATATTGGTGTCTTATTTTGCATTTTTTCTGACAGACCCATATTAAAAGATGTAGGAATATGCTTCTACGCACAAAGAAACATTTTCTCCAGAGGTTATATTCAAAATATTTAACAACTGGCCTTCAGCCTGGGCTCCACAGTTGGATGCCTCCTGGCTGTAGTGCTGGAGCCAGGTGCTGCTGGACTGAGGGGAGAAGATAGACTGAAGTAAGTGCTCAGGGCAGCAGGGCAGTGCACAGGGACTTGGGCAATGGTCATTTCCAAACCAATATGGAAATATTTTTTACCAGAATAAGCTGACTATAAGCCTTAGTTCTCTCTCATTCAAAAAAAAAAAAAAAAAGTCTTCTTGGCCTATCCTTTGTTTTCCTGTTTTTTTGTTGTTGTTTGTTTGTTTGAGACAGAGTCTCACTCTGTTGCCCCAGCTGGAGTACAGTGGCATGGATCTCGGCTCACTGCAACCCCTGCCTCCCGGGCTCAAGCACCACCTTACTGGCTAATTTTTGTATTTTTAGTAGAGACAGGGTTTCACCACATTGCCCAGGCTGGTCTTGAACTCCTGACCTCAAGTGATTCACCCGCTTCGGCTTCCAAAGTGCTGGGATTACAGGCATCGGCTACTGCGCCCAGCCTGTTTTCTTGTTTTTGATAGAGACATGAGTACAAAGAAATGATAGTCTTCTATAAGCTCACGCCCCCATTGACAGCAGGCAGCCTTCATTCAGCTCCAGCCAAATGTCATCTTGTGCCAATTAGAACTTCCAGTTTTCTTAAGAGAAGCCAGAAATGCAAATTTTTATTGAATTTTTAATGTCAGTACAATGATTTTTAAATCACTGTGCAGGCCAAACATGGTGGCCTCTGGCCTACTGAGTATATACTATATTCTATCAAACACTGCAAAAATTCAAAGATGTGAATTCTGCCCTGAAGGGACTTGATCATCTGATAGACATGCAAACAAACAAATAAAAATTAATTTTATGGTTGGATGGTCCATGTGATGAACTACTCTGTATAACTCGAAGTAACTTTACTTCGAGTTTATGTCTTATCATTGGACCATATTAAACTCTTTAAAGAGTAAAGATTCTATGCTGTCCATACTTGTCCTCAGCACCGACTGCCTTGCCCATAATGTTTTGATTGATTCGTCGTCCTGACGATCTCTTGCTTAGCATGTATACAATTAAGTGAACATATGACAACCTTGATGGTGCAGCCATTTCAATTAAGTCATCTCCCTGTATAATCAATCTTACAATAAGTACCTTGCAGACAGTAGGCAAGGAAAAAAGCCTCCTGTAATTGAACCAACCTGATCTTATTATGTTGATTAAAGACACAGGCTACATGCAAGAACAATGCAGAAGGAAATGTAAAAATGCAGGCACTTCCTTCTGAGACCCATATGGGAAATGAAATTTGAGAGACAGCTATGACTGGCACCTCCTTCTCAACCTTTATTTATTTTCAGTGCCAAATGGACCTCCTGGTTACTCTCTGAAATCAAGTGAAATACAAAGGCAGAGACCAAAATTCAATTTGATTATTTTCCTGGAAAACAAAATCTAGCTATAACTTACTACCTTTGGAAAACACAAGAATGCCTAGGAAATAGTCATAATGTCAACAATAAGTAGCTATAAGAAAGGACATGGCTACAAAATAGAATAAGACAACCGGGTGTGGCGGCTTATGCCTGTAATCCCAGCACTTTGGGAGGCCAAGGCGGTGGATCACTTGAGGTCAGGAGTTCGAGACCAACCTGACCAACATGGTGAAACCCCGTCTCTACTAAAAATACAAAAAAAGAAATTAGCCTGGCATGGTGGCAGGCGCCTGTAATCCCAGCCACTCGGGAGGCTGAGGCAGGAGAATCACTCGAACCCGGGAGGTGGAAGTTGCAATGAGTGGGGATTGTACCACTGCACTCCAGCCTGGGTGACAGAGCGAGACTCTGTCTCAGAAAAAAAAACAGAATAAGAAAAATCTTAAAACTGGAAGAATTCATCCATGTAGATAAAGCATCAAAACAATTTTTTTCCTCTATTGTTTAGCAAGATTATTTAGTTTTACTATATAGTTCAATCAAATAAATATTTATCACGTCTTTCAATCAAAGTTATATTTTTAACTGATTCTCTTATTTTGAAAGTAGTACATGCTCATTGAAAGAAAGAATTCAAAAGTGTTCAAAACAACGTTTCTTTTCTTATCCCTCTTCACTTCCCTCAACCATCCTAGTCCTAACTCTAACTGTTAGTAGTTTAGTTTATCTCCTGCCAGGCCTTTTCCTGCTCACTCAAAATCTATGTATATGTTTGCATATGGCTCTTTTTCCCAAGGACATTGGACTTATACTCTATACTATTCTGCACTTAACTTTTTTCTTCCAGTTCAGTCAGTTTATATGTTGATCTGTCTCATTCTCCTTTGAGACCACATATTATTTCATAGTATTAATATACCATACGTTGTTTAACAATACCTCAATTGAGAACTCTTAATGTTGTCTCCAATTTTTCACCATTACAAACAGTGCTGCAGTAAATTTTACCAGTTTAGATTTCAACTTACTTTTTCATTTTAACAGGACTGTGGAAACTGAAGTCATTGCAGAGTTTGGATCTGTCATTCAATGGGATATTGCAAATAGGGTGGTCTGATTTTCACAACTGCCTGCAACTGGAGAATCTCTGTTTAAAGAGCAACAAGATATTCAAAATTCACCCACAAGCCTTCAAGGACCTCAAAAAATTACAGGTTCTAAAATCATTTTTATAATATTTGAATAAGGAAGACACATGGGCAATTACATTAGAAGCATATTTCTGTTGAAGAGTTTCTTCATGTCCAGTAGCACTGGCTATTAATCAAAAACTGTTAGTCTATTTTAAGATCCCTTAAAAGAGCTGAAGTCTCTTTCTTGCCTCAAAAATCAAAGGCCACAATAAGGGACATGAATTTTACTCCAACATAATACTCAACAGCAAGAATTGACACATTATTTTTCTAAATCAAATTATATCCAACTCCAAGATTTCACTTACCAGTTGGCAAGGAATTAAATGTTAGTTATTAGTGAGGCTGTCTCCCTAAGCTATAAGATTGGTCAAAGGTCCCAGGGGTCTTATGCAATATGGAACGCTTGGGGAGGCCCCGCTAAACCACCCTGGCTGATGCTAAGATGTCAACAACCGTGGACTAGATGGGCCTCTGAAACCCAGTGACCCTGTTGCTTCCATTTCAAAATTGGACACAAAACAATAAAAATGATAATGATATTTCCATACTTGTATAGCACGTGTGCCACATGCAGTTCTAAACGTCCAACCCATATTGGGGAGATTTATGTCACATTTTGGCCCAATAGTTCCTGTCTCTGGCGCATTGCAGTTAATCTCCCAAGGTGCCAATTATACTACTGTAAGGGTAAGGAACTCCTGAAGCCCTGTTCCAGGTCTGGCAGCTTCAGCCCCTTCTCCTCCAAGCACTTTTCTCCACACCCTTCCCTTTGGGAGAATGTTGTAAAATCTCCTCTCAGTGGTCTTTTAGCAACACTGGAGTGGCCTGCAGTGTAGCACTACTAGATGGTTTGGAAGAGTCTTTAGTCCCCCATCTCCATAACCTCCACGACAACTCCCATTCTTTGTATAGGCCAGCATCATTCAATAGAAACATAGAATGTGAGCCGCACATGCAATTTTAGATGTTCCAGTAGCTACAGTGAAAAAGTTATAATAAGCAAGTGAATTTCTTCTTAGTGGTAAGTGTTATTTATCCAATATTATCTTTTACACGTCATCAATATAGAAATTATTAATGAGATATTTTATATCCCCTTTTCATAGTAAGTCTTCAAAACCTGGTGGATATTTTGCACTTACCACACATCCCAATTTGGACCACCCCTGTTTTAATTGCTCTATAGCTACATGTAAGCTCTTTGAGGACATACATGATATCTGTTTTGTTTTCCAGTGCTTAGCATATGCCTAGTACCTGATATATATGTTTAAATACTTGTTAAATGAATAAGTGGCTGATGGACATGGATAGGTGTATTAGTCATCTATTGGTGTGGCTATCATATTAAGCAATGTCAACATAGAAAACTGAGGTTTTCCCAGTGTTCTGCAAAGTGCTATTCAGGCATAGCTGCAAGATAAGCCTCCAACTCCCCACTTCCAACCAGAATGGCTCCTGGAGTCCCTCTTCTGTAGAAGGGAGACTAGTGAAGCAGTGATGGGGAGTGTGGCCTGGAGCCAGCTGCCTGGGCTTAAACCTAGCCTCGGCCACTTTCCAGCCACACTATCTTAGGCAAGTTACCAAATCTCTCTGTGTCTCACTTTTCTCTTCTGAAAAATGAAGACAATTTAGTTCCTCTCAGAGTTTTGTGAGAATTAAGTGCTTAGAATACAGTAAGTACTTTATAAATGTAGTCTGTGTATAGAAATTTTAAAGTGGCCACTGTCGCCTGCTCTTTTAACATAGAAATCTGATTCTCCCACTTCTTGGTTAAAACACTTCTAAGATTTCACTGCAAGGACCTGACCCCTGTCTGCCTCTCCAGCCTCCTTTCAAGCCTCTTCCCTGGCTCCCTGCACTCCTGCCTCTGTTTTCACCTCAAGTCCTCCCCACTTGCTCATCCTTTGCCTGGAGCCGACTTCTGTTAATCCTGTCAGTTTTGCTAAAATATTATTTCCTCAAGGAGGCCTTCCCTGGGCCTCCAGATTAAATTAATTCCCCTTTATAAACACTTATAACATGCTATACATTTCCGTTTCCTCTCATTGTACTTATCCCAGCTGAAATTACTTAGTTTTAGGTATGATCAGTTGTTAATGCCTGTGTCCTCAAATGCTTCTACCCTATCGTAAGCTCTTTGAGGACATACATCATATCTGTTTTCTTTTCCAGTGCTTAGCATATGCCTGGTACCTAACACATATTTTAAAATACTTATCGAATAAACAAAGGAATGAATACATGGGTGATGGACATAGATAGGAGTATTAGTTATCTATTGCTGCATAATACATTACTACAAACTTACCAGCTTAAAACCACACACATAGATTATCTCACAATTTCTATGAGACGGAAATCCAGGCATGGCTTACCTGGGGCCTCCACTTAAGGCTCTCTCAAGAGGCTGCAATCAAAGTGTTGGCAAAGGCTGGAGTCTAACCTAAAAGCCCAGCTAGAAAAGGATTCACTTCCAAGTTCACGTGGCCGTCGGCAGGATTCAGTTCCTTGTGGGCTGCTGGAGTAAGGGCTCAGTTTCTTGCTGGTTGTTGGCCAAAGCCTGCCTTCAGTTCTGTGCCATGTGGGCCTCTCCATAGGGCTGTTCACAACATGTCAGCTTGCTTCAGAGCCATCGAGGAAGAAAGTCTGCTAGCAAGAACATTATAATTCTTTGTAATGTCATCATGGAAGTGGCATTCCATTGTTTTCCATAGTCTGTGGTTAGAAACAAATCACTGGTCCTGCCTGCACCCAAGGGAAGGAGAGTACTCAAGGGCCTGATCACCAAGGAGGCAGGATCACTGGGGACCATCCTAGAGTCTGTCTGCTACAGTAGTCATGAGGACAGATGAAAAGGTCCACTTAACTTGGTAGTTAATTGGTAGTATATGGTATACTCCTTGTATATGTAATTTGCCCTTCATCTGTTGTATTTCCTGTGCATTTTTATTGTGCTCTATGAGCCTTCTGCAGTTCACAGGTAATAGATGTCACAGGCAGACTAAAAATCAACCTCGAGAATGTTTTATATACAGCTGTAATTCTCAATGCACTGTAACTGCCCCAGAATCATACCATTTCTTCTCCTCCAATATCCCTTCTGCATGTTTGGCAATATCTCTAAAAACTGGTTTTGGAACATGATGAACATATTTGGTACCAAAAAAGCTGAATATCAAAATGGATGTTGTTTTCTTCTGGGCAATGAATTTGATACTTGCACTATTCTATGTGATTTCCCATGTGGAAATCTTTTCAGAAGCCAGATAGATTTTTCAAAGCATACATTTATCACCATGCTTTGATGGGATGAAATAAGTTTCACTGACATTTCAAATTAGCATTTCTTTTCCTAATCTTATCCCATTCTTCTTAAATGCAGTGATTTGTGAAGCAATATTACATATGCTTCTCCCAACCTTTCCATAATGTATACCCCTTTCAAATGCTGGTAGATGGGTATTTCTTTAGCCAAATTGGACCATTCTGTTTTACTCCTCTCTCAGAAATTTTTCCTCCTGAGTCATTTTATTAATTTTCTATCCTCCCTCCAGTTTTGCTTCTGGTTCCATGATTTGTAATATAATAAGACGCTAGGACAAAAAATAAATGTAGACATGCACTAAAAAGAAAATAATTACCTAAAAAACATTAGAATATTTCAATCTGTTGTCAAGCGATACATAAGAAAGCTACTGATCGTCACCAAGACCAGACTAAAGCTAAGTATTTTTTCTTTCCAATCCCACAGTCTCCCACCTCCAATTTTTGGCAACCTTCCTTTGAGAGTCAACACTGCTTGGCTATTCATTAATGGAAAACTCACGCTTATTACCCAAGTTCACAAAAAATTGTGATTCTGTATGTAATGGTCTTGTTTGTGGCAATGTTTGATTATTTGCTTGAATTTACATAACCCAAAATGTAAATGCTGATTTTTCACGGGTGTCTATAAAGCAATTGGCCTTGATAACATTCAGCCTTTCTAGATTATATTCATCATCCTCTTTTTTGAAAGCAAGGACTGTATTTTCATCTTTATGATTTTCTCTTCTCCTAATAACCATGTGCCTCTCCCCAAACCTCATGAGCCACCCTGGTGCCTCTGCCCCAGGCCTCCTCAACCCAGCCCTTCCTTCACTCTAGTGTAGCAGGGGCTCAGGCACCAAGAGGGTATGTTCTGCATTGGAAGGCACACAGCTGTGAAGCCAGATCAGATTTCAGCTCTACCATTTCATTAATTCCTTCCTTCCTTTCTATTGTTTACACAGCACCTGCTATGTACTAGGTGCTAGGGTCTATGTGGGATATACTGTGTGGCTTAACCCAGCTTCTTCCTCTGTAGAATAGGTGAAAATGAGGAAATTGTTGAGATCAGAGATCATGTATGTGAAGCACCCAGTAGCATGTCTGGGACCCAGCAGGGCTCTGCAAATGGCAGCTAAAACTCCTCCTAACTGTGCTTTCCCCTGCTATGTCATGCTCCTGTCGTGTCCGACACTTAAAGATCCTGCTCTCTGTTTCTAGAGCCACTGGATCCTTCTTGTTCCCCTTTCCCCTTCATTTCTGATCAGACTAGAAAAATAAGTCATACTGCATGTACTGAATAGCCATGGATGTGGAGAAATGTACTACTACTCTTGAGATAATATTTGATTCAAAAGACCTCTCTCTGAGGTCAGGTGCGTGCCTGTAATTCCAGCATTTTGGGAGGTCAAGGCCTGGGGAGGATTACTTGAGCCCAGGAATTTGAGTCCAATTAAGCAACATAGTGAGATTTCATCTCTACCAGAAAAATAAATAAATAAATAAGATTTCTGGTCAACCACAAGTCTGTGTTCTGTGTCTTCATCATCCAGTATTTTCTGCTGCTTTCAAGATTGCAGTAGTTCTAGAAATTCTTGACCTGGTATCCAATTCTAGACCTTGATAACATGAGTATCTAGGTTTTATTTAACAGTACAAATTACACTCAGGAAAGAAGGAAGAGAAAATGATTAGGCATCAAATATAGGCATGATACTTAAAGCTTTCACATACAGTTAATGCTTCCAGCAACCCTGGGAGGGAGGCTTATAGAAAGTAAACAATTTGTCAAGACTCATAAACTTTTTAGGGGTAGAACAGAGACTTAAAACCCCACTATTCCCTGACTTGTAAACCAGTGTTAAATCCATATTGCCTCCATAGAGACATAAACAGTAGTTTTCTGTAACTCATTTATTTTATCTGTAAATGTCTTTATCCACAGACCATCCTAAACTTGTTTCTTCTCAAACAGGTCATAGACCTTAGCAACAATGCTCTGACTACCATCCTACCAATGATGATCATAGCTCTAGAATTTCCCCATCTAGTGGTTGACTTGGCTGATAATAACTGGCAGTGTGATGATAGTGTGGCAATCTTTCAAAATTTTATTTCTGAATCCTGGAGGAAAAAGTGGAATGTCATTTGCAACAGGTCTATAGGTAAGTCAGTAATGTCTCTCTGAAAAGGCTCCATTTATAATGAAAAATGCACATAGACATTTTAGTCTCTTTTGAAATAATGACAGTCCCCATGAAAGCAAAAGTGCTGATCCTTGGCATTAGTCAGTCTTGGGCTGTGTCATAGAAAAATCATTGGTGTCAAATAACTATTTTCCTCAGTTCATCAATTATTTTCTTCATGTGGTCAAAGAAACACAGTTCAACTCACTCAGCATCAATTGGATTTGGTGAAAAGGAGGAATTCCACTAGAAGTGAGTTTTGTTCTGACACACCAAACTTTATTCTCAAGAACCATAGACAGGCTGTTGGCATTAGACAAGAATTAAAAATTGAATAAAATTTAACGTCACAGTTTTATCCAAATTCCTAACAAATAATCTATTAAAGAAAGAACTTTAAAAATTAGAAACATCATTATTTTAAATGTTTGCTAACACTCTAAAAGTGTGATCCTCTACATACGCAAAACACACACACATATTACAAAAGCATATTTTCCTTTAATTTGTTCCTTGCCCCTCTCCTAAAGTGCTGGAATATGTTACTGGGGCTGAACATTCTGGGAAGCTTGTTTTCACTCTTAACTACCTTGGCTAAATCTCAACCTCATATCTAGAAAAAGAAAAAGTCCATGAAAAAAAATGAGTCATAGATTCTGTTCTATTCAGGACTGCCATTCAAGTAGGAACATGGCCATGCCTACCAGGTTTAGAGGAAATTCATGAAGATCAGAGAGAAGTCTTAATGTCATCAGCTACATTTGTTTGACTCCACAACTGGCATTCTGAGGGTAGAGAGCAAAATGTAAGGAACCAGTAAAGAAAACGGAATATTTTTGCTGTTTAACAGCACACAGAGTCGGTAAGATTATGGAGAAAGGAGAAGCCATGTACATGTGGCTGTCCCTCTAGTCTGGCTTCTTCCTCCCACAGGCAGCAGTGAGGCAGGAAGCCTAAGGCACATACAACCTCCAGGACCTCTGAGCAACAGACCTCAGCCTGATAGCCATGTGTAAATGCGTACAGCCATAAACATGCTGTTGGCATTAAACAAAAACGAATGAATGAATAAAATTTTTAAACTGCTTATCATCATGTAATGTACCCTTTAACATATAGCTAGATAAGGACTGAGGAGGACTCACAGAAGCTTCTGAAACCACTAGAATCTGGAGCTGGGGCAGCGGCTCACACCTATAGTCCCAGCTGTTCAGGAGGCTGAGGGAGGAGAATCGCTTGATGCCAAGAGTTTGATACCAGCCTTGGCAACATAGTGACAGCCCTTGTCTCTGTAAATAGGAAAATAAAAAAAAAGCAGCCCAGGCGTGGTGACACACACCTGTAGTCCCAGCTACTCTAGAGGCTGAGGTGGGAGGATCGCTTGAGCCCAGGAGTCTGAGGCTTCAGTGAGTTATGATTGTGCCACTGCGCTCCAGGCTGGGTGTGCCTGGAATTCAAAATTCAAAAAAATTGAATTTTTTTCAATTCTGTAAAAAAGAAAAAAGAAAAACCCCTGGAATCTTATTTCAATGTTCGCTCGATGTGTATTTTTTAAATCCCACTTGCAGGGAGTGAGGAGGCCAACGGGGGCACTCCCCAGAGCAGGATTTCCAGGGAAACCCGCCTTCCTCCCATTCATCTGCATCGCATGAAAAGCCTCATAAGGAGCAAAGCAGAGAGGCCCCAGGGAGGAAGGCACACGGGCATTTCCACTCTAGGCAAGAAGGCAAAGGCCGGCTCTGGTCTCAGGAAGAAGCAGAGACGGCTGCCAAGGAGTGTTAGAAGCACCCGCGATGTGCAGGCTGCCGGCAAAAAAGAGGACGCTCCCCAGGACCTGGCTCTGGCGGTGTGCCTGTCAGTGTTCATCACATTCCTTGTCGCCTTCAGCCTGGGGGCTTTCACAAGGCCTTATGTTGACAGACTGTGGCAAAAAAAGTGCCAGAACAAAAGCCCTGGCCTGGACAACGCGTATTCAAACGAGGGCTTCTACGATGACATGGAAGCTGCGGGGCACACACCACACCCAGAGACCCATCTGCGCCAAGCATTTCCTCATCTAAGCCTCTACGAGAACCAGACCCCTTTCTGGATGACACAGTCACACCCACACGCCACCGTAATTCCTGATAGAACTCTGGGAAGGAGCAGAAAGGATCCTGGCAGTTCGCAGAGCCCAGGACAGTGCGGGGACAACACCGGGGCAGGAAGTGGAAATGATGGTGCAGTCTATTCCATTCTCCAGAGACATCCACATGCCGGTAACCGTGAACTAATGTCAGCAGCGCAGGACCACATCCATAGGAATGATGTTCTCGGAGAATGGACTTATGAAACTGTGGCCCAGGAAGAGCCTCTCAGTGCACATTCAGTGGGCGTCTCTTCTGTAGCTGGCACGTCTCACGCTGTCTCTGGCTCAAGCCGTTATGATTCCAATGAATTAGACCCTTCCCTCTCCGGAGAAATAACAGCTTCCCTCTGTAAAATGCTAACACATGCAGAAGCACAGAGGACTGGAGATAGTAAGGAAAGAGGGGGCACTGAACAGTCACTTTGGGACTCGCAGATGGAATTTTCTAAGGAAAGGCAAGTGAGTTCATCCATTGATTTGCTGAGCATACAGCAGCCAAGGCTGTCCGGGGCAAGGGCTGAGGAAGCGCTTTCAGCCCACTACAGCGAGGTTCCATACGGTGACCCAAGAGACACAGGCCCATCAGTCTTTCCTCCAAGATGGGACAGTGGCCTGGATGTCACTCCTGCTAACAAGGAATCAGTGCAGAAATCCACTCCTTCTGACATTTGCTGTGAGTTGGAGAGTGACTGTGACTCTGATGAGGGGTCTCTGTTCACTCTGAGCTCCATAAGTTCAGAGAGTGCAAGGAGCAAGACTGAAGAGGCAGTGCCTGATGAGGAGTCCCTGCAGGACGAGAGCTCAGGGGCAAGCAAGGACAATGTGACGGCTGTAGACAGTCTTGAGGAAAATGTTACCTTCCAAACAATTACAGGGAAATGCAAGAATCAAGAAGATCCCTTTGAAAAACCTCTCATTTCTGCTGCAGACTCTGGCATGTACAAGACTCATCTGGAAAATGCCTCTGACACTGATAGATCTGAGGGCCTGTCACCCTGGCCCAGGTCACCAGGGAATAGTCCCTTAGGGGATGAGTTTCCAGGCATGTTCACTTATGATTATGACACAGCTCTTCAATCCAAGGCAGCAGAATGGCATTGCTCACTTAGAGACTTAGAATTTTCAAATGTGGACGTTTTACAGCAAACACCACCATGTTCTGCTGAAGTTCCCTCAGATCCTGATAAGGCTGCCTTCCATGAAAGAGACTCAGACATTTTAAAATAAGAATCTTTCATTAAGGAAATATTCACAGCTCTAAACAATATTCTTTTAAAGATCATGGCAGGGGAAAACTAAAGCCTTCACAACAAGATCCTGAAGGAGACAACATGAATTCCAACCAGGTGGACACTGATGCAAATGAGGGTTTTGTGGGCCCACTTGAGGGCGATGATTCTAGAAGGGTTATAAGCTAAACACACTTGTTAACATCCTATGGGGATGAACCTGCTCTTCAGTGTGAAAGAGAGGGGAATATTTTGAGATCATTCCAAGAATCATGCACCATTATTACAAGAGCTCCAAACAAAACCAGTTCACTGAGAACACAGGAGCACTTCATCAATAGGTTGGGGTAAATATTCAGAAGAGAATCTGTTGCAGTTAGACAAAGTGGTTCTAACTTTCCTTCTCAAATACAGACCTGGAGCAATCTGATGGGATTTGGCTCTCTGAAAAGAACAGCTTTAGGATGACAAAGACAAGGATGTTCAACTTGATCATCAAAGAGAATTCAAATGACATTTTTTCATACATATTGAAGCACTTAAGTGGAAATGCTGGATAGATTTTAATGAATTCTGAACACACACTAGCACAACTTCTTGGAGGCTGATCGTGAAACTGCAAAATTGGAAAAGTTCTGAGTAAATATAAATGTTTTTAAATAAGTTATGTTAAAAGAGAAGAGGGGCCACTTTTTAGAATAAAGTGTAAATTAAAAATCAATTTTCAAGAAAAGAATTGATGATTTCTGTAAAGAAAAATACTCTCTGGCATATCCTTGCCTAGCCCTTCCTTGGTGTGACTCGCTACACTCTAGCCATCATGAGCTGTGTCCTGTTCATGCTCTGCTTCGCAATATTTTCTCATCTTCCTTCCTGACATCCCCCCTCTGCTTGCCCTCTTAAAGACAGCACTCCTCAAGGGTTTTGGTTTGTTCCTAGTATTTCTTTATTATTCCTTTCTCCTTGAACCCCACTGCCTCAGCAACTGGCTCTACACAGATACGCCAGATCTGCATGGTAAGCCCTACCTCCCATCTAAGCTCCAGACTCACATTCCCAACCCTAGTTGCCCAAATTCATATAGGTCATCTGAGCACCTAAAATTCATTGTTTTTTTAATATAAAATTATAATAGACTCAAAGTTTCCCTATATTGCCCAGACTAGTCTTGAACTCTGGGGCTCAAGCAGTCCTCCTGCTTCAGCCTGTCAAAGTGCAGGGATTACAGGCATGAGCCACTGTGCCTGGCCAAATTCATCATTTTCTTTCACAAATATAATCTCTCATATTCCCTTTCTTGGTCAACAGTATCATAACATCCACCCAGTAAACCCAGTTAAAATTTCTGACTTATCTGTCTCCTTCTTTTCATTTTCTATATCTGAGCAGTCTCTAAGCTCTGTGCAGTGGAAGTTCCTGAATGTCTATACAGGTGGATGTTTAGGCCTGGCAATATGGAGGAGGGCTAGCCAATTTGTGTTAAACCATTGTTTGCATAGAAAGCACACTGTTTTTACTTACAGTGTATATTTATTTAGGGTAGACTAAGGTTGAATGTTTTGGGGTTCTGTGGAAGGGCCTTAAGAGCCCCCTAGTCCACCTGTTGGCATCATCACTAGTCCAACCGGATCTAACTCCTCAATAACTCTTAACTTTCTTACATCTGCTCTCAGTCCCCAAATAAAGCACATCCCTTGTCTATTGCCTAGATTATTGTGACCTTTAGTACTTCTTCTTGATCCCCATTCACCCCAAATCATCTTATATCCAACCCATCATGCTCCTGCTCAAAAACTTTTGATGACTCCCACTGTCTGTATAAAAACAAAATTCCATAATCTAGACACACCCTACCTTTCCAATTTCATCTCATCACATTGTCACTTGACTGCACATTCTACATTCTGGTTTACATCATGTAACATCAATCATTTATTTATTTCAGCAAACGCTTTAGGCCTTTTCGGGGCCCCTTATCAATTTCTCCCCAATTGCTATTTTGAAGTTTCACTGTCCTTGAATTTTCATTGAGAATATTTAGGAAGAAGCTCCTCACTCACCTACTCCATAGCTGTAAACATTCTCACTCACCTACCCTCATTCCTGTCCTCTCATGACCCAAGGTCATGGGTCCATTCATGTTTCTCTCGCATGCTCTTCCAACCTCCCCCTATCTAATGGATTCTTCCCACAGGATAAGCCTGCTCAAGTCCCTAAAAGAAAATGCCACCCTGCAGCTCCCTCAAAATGCCACCTTCTTCTCTCATAGCTAGGTGCCTCAAAGTGATGGTCAGCAACTTGCCATAGCCTCTTCAGCACACTGCAGCCTGACTTCGGCTCACCTTTCTTTTAACCTGTGCCAGTAAAGGTCACCAACAACCTCCAATTGCCACGTACAATGGACCCTTCAGTCTTCACCAAGGAAAACCTCTTCAGCATTCCCCAAAGCTTAGCTTAAGGAAGAAGTACAGGCTCCTATCTTTGACCACCGTTGACCACTCCCACCTTGAAACTCATTTTCAGTGGCTTTTGTGATACATCTCTGTAAAGATGAGGTCTCAGGAGTACACAGATGGCAAGAAATAGGGATGACTGAAGAGAGTTTAATGAAGGAATCATTTGTAAAGATCTAGGATTAAGGGAAACTAGCAAGGGAAGGTGACGGACCTATAGGCTAGCAACAGGGGACAGCCTTGACACCCTTAGGCCTGTAGAGATAAGGCAAGTTGCAACTGTGAGGTTGCCCAGCAGAAGCCCTGGTCTTTGGCAGACTATAGCCACTAACAATCCATTTACAGCAGAAAGAAGCCAGAAGATGATCACCCCAGCCGTTCTCTTCTTACTCTCCAATCTCCTGGCAGTGCCCCCAAGTGGCTGAACACTTGAAGCCAGAGGACAAGAGAGGCAGTTGATGTGGTCCACAGCAATCAGCCTTCCAGGCCACAGAGCAGGATGGAGAAGGATAGTGGATTTGGAGGGGCAAACAGAATATCCAGTGCACACTTCCTCCTAATTTTTCTGGCTTTCTGTGATTCTTTCTCAGGCTCCTTTTCTGGCCCCTCTTCCTATACTCACCTCGTAAATATGTGTGTTTCTCAGGGCTTGGTCTTTGGCCCTCTGGTCTTTTCACTCAGTTCACTTTCTCCATGTAAGCTATCAATCATCATGGCTTCAACCACTAGCTAAGTGCTGATATTTCCCCTTTCTATAACTCTTAGCTTTGAAATCTTTCTGGACCTTTACATTCACATCCAGTTGCCTATTAGCTATCTCCATGGGCACCTCAAGCTAAGTGTATACGAAATGAAACCCATCAGCTCTCCCTAACCCTACCCACTCACAGAATCTGATCATCTGTGTTCTCATCTCACTAGCTACCTGGCTGCTCCATCCAGAAATTTAAGAGTCATTCCTTTGATGTCTCTCTCCTCCTTTCCCTTATCTAACTCATTAGTCACTAACTACAGCCAATTCTAGCTCCTATGTACCTTCCAAACGTATCCCATCCTCTCTGTCCACATTGCCACAGCTTTTGCCTTGACAAGCTTTTACCTTGACACTCTGAGATCCATCTTAACAGTGCTTTCTGTATTTTCTGTATTAGTCATCATTCTCCAGAGAAACGGAATCAACAGGATACATACAGATAGAAAAATACTTATTATGAAGAATTGGCTCATGTAATTATGGAGGCTGAGAGGTTCCACAATCTGTTGTCTATAAGATCAAGGCCCAGGAAAGCCAGTGGTAGAGTTGCAGTTACACCCAAAGACTTGAGAACCAGGAGAGCCAGTGTTGTGAGTTGCAGTGTGACTCCAAATGTCAGAGAACTGGTGGTTCCAAGATGGCCAAACAGGAAGAGCTCCAGTCTACAGCTCCCAGTGTGAGCGATGCAAAAGATGGGTGATTCCTGCATTTCCAACTGAGGTATTGGGTTCATCTCACTGGGGCTTGTCAGACAGTGGGTGCAGGACAGTGGGTGCAGGACAGTGGGTGCAGCACACCGAGCATGAGCCTAAGCAGACTGAGGCATCGCCTCACCAGGGAAGTGCAAGGGGTCAGGGAATTCTCTTTCATAGCCAACCAAAGCTGTGACAGACGACATCTGGAAAATCGGGTCACTCCCACCCTAATACTGTGCTTTTCCAATGGTCTTAGGAAACAGCACACCAGGAGATTATATCCCATGCATGGCTTGGAGGGTCCCACACCCATGGAGCCTTGCTCATTGCTAGCACAGCAGTTTGAGATCGAACTGCAAGGTGGCAGCGAGGCTGGGGAAGGGGCGCCCGCCATTGCTGAGGTTTGAGTAGGTAAACAAAGCAGCCAGGAAGCTCCAACTGGGTGGACCCCACCTCACCTCAAGGAGGCCTGCCTGCCTCTGTAGACTCCACCTCTGGGAGCAGGGCATAGCCAAACAAAAGGCAGCAGAAACCTCTGCAGGCTTAAATGTCCCTGACTGACAGCTTTGAAGAGAGTAGTGGTTCTCCCAGCATGGAGTTTGAGATCTGAGAACGGACAGACTGTCTCTTCAAGTGGGTTCCCGACCCCTGAGTAGCCTGTCTGGGGTGCACCCCCCAGTAGGGGCAGACTGACACCTCACACGGCCGGATACCCCTCTGAGATGAAACCTCCAGAGGAACATTCAGACAGCAACATCTGCTATTCAGCAATATTTGCTGTTCTGCAGCCTCCGCTGCTGATACCCAGGCAAACAGGGTCTGGAGTGGACCTCTGGCAAGCTCCAACAGACCTGCAGCTGAGGGTCCTGACTGTTAAAAGGAAAACTAACAAACAGAAAGGACATCCACACCAAAACCCCATCCGTACATCACCATCATCAAAGACCAAAGGTAGATAAAACCACAAAGATGGGAGAAAACAGAACAGGAAAACTGAAAATTATAAAAATCGGAGCACCTCTCCTCCTCCAAAGGAACGCAGCTCCTCACCAGCAATGGAACAAAGCTGGACAGAGAATGACCTTGATGAGTTGAGAAAAGAAGGCTTCAGACGATCAAACTTCTCCGAGCTAAAGGAGGAAGTTCGAACCCATCACAAAGAAGTTAAAAACCTTGTAAAAATATTAGACAAATGGCTAACTAGAATAACCAATGCAGAGAAGTCCTTATATGACCTGAAGGAGCTGAAAACCATGCCACGAGAACTATGTGATGAATAAAGAAGCTTCAGTAGCTGATTCGATCAACTGGAAGAAAGGGATCAGGGATTGAAGATCAAATGAATGAAATGAAGCAAGAAGAGAAGTTTAGAGAAAAAAGAATAAAAAGAAATGAACAAAGCCTCCAAGAAATATGGAACTATGTGAAAAGACCAAATCTACGTCTGATTGGTGTACCTGAAAGTGATGGGGAGAATGGAACCAAGTTGGAAAACACTCTGCAGGATATTATCCAGGAGAACTTCCCCAACCTAGCAAGGCAGGCCAACATTCAAATTCAGGAAATACAGACAACTCCACAAAGATACTCCTCGAGAAGAGGAACTCCAAGACACATAATTGTCAGATTCACCAAAGTTGAAATGAAGGAAAAAATGTTAAGGGCAGCCAGAGAGAAAGGTCGGGTTACCCACAAAGGGAAGCCAATCAGACTAACAGCTGATCTCTTGGCAGAAACTCTACAAGCCCGAAAACAGTGGGGGCCAATATTCAACATTCTTAAAGGAAAGAATTTTCAACCCAGAATTTCATATCCAGCCAAACTAAGCTTCATAAGTGAAGGAGAAATAAAATACTTTACAGAGAAGCAAATGCTGAGAGATTTTGTCACCACCAGGCCTGCCCTACAGGAGCTCCTGAAAGAAGCACTAAACATGGAAGGGAACAAATGTTACCAGCCACTGCAAAAACACGACAAATTGTAAAGATAATCAATGCTAGGAAGAAACAGTAACAACTAATGAGCAAAATAACCAGCTAACATCATAATGACAGGATCAAAATCACATATAACAATATTGACCTTAAATGTAAATGAGCTAAATGATTCAATTAAAAGACACAGACTGGCAAATTGGATAAAGAGTCAAGACCCATCAGTGTGCTGTATTCAGCAAACCCATCTCACCTGTGGAGACACACATAGGCTCAAAATAAAGGAATGGAGGAAGATCTACCAATCAAACAGAAAACAAAAAAAGGCAGGGGTTACAATCCTAGTCTCTGATAAAACAGACTTTAAGCCAACAAAGATCAAAAGAGACAAAGAAGGCCATTACATAATGGTAAAGGGATCCATTCAACAAGAAGAGCTAACTATCCTAAATATATATGCACCCAATATAGGAGCACCCAGATTCATAAAGCAAGTCCTTAGAAACCTAAGAAGAGACTTAGATGCCCACACAATAATAATGGGAGACTTTAACACCCCACTGTCAACATTAGACAGATCGAGACAGAAAGTTAACAAGGATATCCAGGAATGGAATTCAGCTCTGCACCAAGCAGACCTACTAGACGTCTACAGAACTCCCCACCCCAAATCAACAGAATATACATTCTTCTCAGCACCACACCATATCTATTCCAAAATTGACCACATAGTTGGAAGTAAAACACTCCTCAGCAAATGTAAAACAACAGAAATTATAACAAACTGTCTCTCAGACCACAGTGCCATCAAACTAGAACTCAAGATTAAGAAACTCACTCAAAACCACTCAACTACATGGAAACTGAACAACCTGCTCCTGAATGACTACTGGGTACATAACGAAATGAAGGCAGAAATAAAGATGTTCTTTGAAACTGATGAGAACAAAGACACAACATACCAGAATCTCTGGGACACATTCAAAGCAGTGTCTAGAGGGAAATTTGTAGCACTAAATGCCCACAAGAGAAAGCAGGAAAGATCTAAAATTGACACCCTAACATCACAATTAAAAGAACTAGAGAAGCAAGAGCAAACACAGTCAAAAGCTAGCAGAAGGCAAGAAATAACTAAGATCAGAACAGAACTGAAGGGGATAGAGACACAAAAAACACTTCAAAAAAATCAATGAATCCAGGAGCTCGTTTTTTGAAAAGATCAAGAAAATTGCGAGACCGCTAGCAAGACTAATAAAGAAGAAAAGAGAGAAGAACCAAATAGATGCAATAACAAATGATAAATGAGAGATCAACACCGATCCCACAGAAATACAAACTACCATCAGAGAATGCTATAAACGCCTCTATGCAAATAAACCAGAAAATCTAGAAGAAATGGATAAATTCCTCGACACATACACCCTCCCAAAACAAAACCAGAAAGAAGTTGAATCTCTTAATAGACCAATAACAGGCTCTGAAATTCAGGGAATAATTAATAGCTTACCAACCAAAAAAAGTCCAGGACCAGACAGATTCACAGCCAAATTCCACCAGAGGTACAAGGAGGAACTGGTACCATTTCTTCTGAAACTATTCCAATCAATAGAAATAGAGGGAATCCTCCCTAACTCATTTTATGAGGCCAGCATCATCCTGATACCAAAGCCTGGCAGAGACACAACAAAAAAAGAGAATTTTAGACCAATATCCCTGATGAGCATCGAAGCAAAAATCTTCAATAAAATACTGGCAAACTGAATCCAGCAGCACATCAAAAAGCTTATGCACCATGATCAAGTGGGCTTCATCCCTGGGACATAAGGCTAGTTCAACATATGAAAATGAATAAATGTAATCCAGCATATAAACAGAACCAAAGACAAAAACCACATGATTATCCCAATAGATGCAGAAAAGTCCTTTGACAAAATTCAACAGCCCTTCATGCTAAAAACTCTCAATAAATTAGGTATTGATGGGACATATCTCAAAATAATAAGAGCTATTTATGACAAACCCACAGCTAATATCATACAGAATGGGCAAAAACTGGAAGCATTCCCTTTGGAAACTGGCACAAGACAGGGATGCCCTCTCTTACCAGTCATATTCAACATAGTGTTGGAATTTCTGGCCAGGGCAATCAGGCAGAAGAAAGAAATAAATGGTATGCAATTAGGAAAAGAGGAAGTCAAATTGTCCCTGTTTGCAGATGACATGATTGTATATCTAGAAAACCCCATTGTCTCAGCCCAAAATCTCCTTAAGCTGATAAGCAACTTCAACAAAGTCTCAGGATACAAAATCAATGTACAAAAATCACAAGCATTCTTATACACCAACAACAGACAAACACAGAGCCAAATCATGAGTGAACTCCCATTCACAATTGCTTCAAAGAGAATAAAATACCTAGGAATCCAACTTACAAGGGATGTGAAGGACCTCTTCAAGGGGAACTACAAACTACTGCTCAACAAAATAAAAGAGGACACAAACAAATGGAAGAACATTCCATGATCATGGATAGGAAGAATCAATACCGTGAAAATGGCCATACTGCCCAAGGTAACTTATAGATTCAATGCCATCCCCATCAAGCTACCAATGACTTTCTTCACAGAATTGGAAAAAACTACTTTAAAGTTCATATGGAACCAAAAAAGAGCCCACATTGCCAAGTCAATCCCAAGCCAAAAGAAAAAAGCTGGAGGCATCACATTACCTGACTTCAAACTATACCACAAGGCTACAGTAACCAAAACAGCATGGTATTGGTACCAAAACAGAGATATAGACCAATGGAATAGAACAGAGCCCTCAGAAATAATACCACACATCTACAACTATCTGATCTATGACAAACCTGAAAAAAACAAGAAATGGGGAAAGGAATCCCTATTTAACAAATGGTGCTGGGAAAACTGGCTAGCCATATGTAGAAAGCTGAAACTGGATCCCTTCCTTACACCTTACACAAAAATTAAGTTGAGATGGATTAAAGACTTAAATGTTAGACCTAAAACCATAAAAACCCTAGAAGAAAACCTAGGCAATACCATTTAGGACATAGGCATGGGAAAGGACTTCATGTCTAAAACACCAAAAGCAATGGCAACAAAAGCCAAAATTGACAAATGGGATATAATTAAACGAAAGAGCTTCTGCACAGCAAAATAAACTACCATCAGAGTGAACAGGCAACCTAAAGAATGGGAGAACATTTTTGCAATCTACTCATCTGACAAAGGGCTAATATCCAGAATCTACAAAGAACTCAAACAAATTTACAAGAAAAAAAACAATGCCATCAACAAGTGGGCGAAGGATATGAACAGACACTTCTCAAAAGAAGACATTTATGCAGCCAACAGACAGATGAATAAATGCTCATCATCACTGGCCATCAGAGAAATGCAAAGCAAAACTGCAATGAGATACCATCTCACACCAGTTAGAATGGTGATCATTAAAAAGTTGGGAAACAACAGGTGCTGCAGAGGATGTGGAGAAATAGGAACACTTACACTGTTGGTGGGACTGTAAACTAGTTCAACCATTGTGGAAGACAGTGTGATGATTCCTCAGGGTTCTAGAACTAGAAATATCATTTGACCCAGCCATCCCATTACTGGGTATATACCCAAAGGAATATAAATCATGCTGCTATAAAGACACATGCACACGTATGTTTATTGCAGCACTACTCACAATAGCAAAGACTTGGAACCAACCCAAATATTCAACAATGATAGACTGGATTAAGAAAATGTGGCACGAAAAAGTGGGTGTGTTCCAGCAAGATGGCCGAATAGAAACAGCTCTGGTCTACAGCTCCCAGCGTGAGCGACGCAGAAGACGGTGATTTCTGCATTTCCATCTGAGGTACCGGGTTCATCTCACTAGGGAGTGCCAGACAGTGGGCGCAGGCCAGTGGGTGCGCGCACCGTGCGCGAGCCGAAGCAGGGCGAGGCATTGCCTCACCTGGGAAGCGCAAGGGGTCAGGGAGTTCCCTTTCCTAGTCAAAGAAAGGGGTGACGGACGCACCTGGAAAATCGGGTCACTCCCACCCGAATATTGCGCTTTTCAGACCTGCTTAAAAAACGGCGCACCACGAGACTATATCCCACACCTGGCTTGGAGGGTCCTACGCCCACGGAGTCTCCCTGATTGCTAGCACAGCAGTCTGAGATCAAACTGCAAGGCGGCAGCGAGGCTGGGGGAGGGGCGCCCACCATTGCCCAGGCTTGCTTAGGTAAACAAAGCAGCCGGGAAGCTCGAACTGGGTGGAGCCCACCACAGCTCAAGGAGACCTGCCTGCCTCTGTAGGCTCCACCTCTGGGGGCAGGGCACAGACAAACAAAAAGACAGCAGTAACCTCTGCAGACTTAAATGTCCCTGTCTGACAGCTTTGAAGAGAGCAGTGGTTCTCCCAGCACGCAGCTGGAGATCTGAGAATGGGCAGACTGCCTCCTCAAGTGGGTCCCTGACCCCTGACCCCCGAGCAGCGTAACTGGGAGGCACCCCCCAGCAGGGGCACACTGACACCTCACACTGCAGGGTATTCCAACAGACCTGCAGCTGAGGGTCCTGTCTGTTAGAAGGAAAACTAACAAACAGAAAGGACATCCACACCGAAAACCCATCTGTACATCACCATCATCAAAGACCAAAAGTAGATAAAACCACAAAGATGGGGAAAAAACAGAACAGAAAAACAGGAAACTCTAAAATGCAGAGCGCCTCTCCTCCTCCAAAGGAACGCAGTTCCTCACCAGCAACGGAACAAAGCTGGATGGAGAATGATTTTGACGAGCTGAGAGAAGAAGGCTTCAGACGATCAAATTACTCTGAGCTACGGGAGGACATTCAAACCAAAGGCAAAGAAGTTGAAAACTTTGAAAAAACTTTAGAAGAATGTATAACTGGAATAACCAATACAGAGAAGTGCTTAAAGGAGCTGATGGAGCTGAAAACCAAGGCTCGAGAACTACGTGAAGAACGCAGAAGCCTCAGGAGCCAATGCGATCAACTGGAAGAAAGGGTATCAGCAATGGAAGATGAAATGAATGAAATGAAGCGAGAAGGGAAGTCTAGAGAAAAAAGAATAAAAAGAAATGAGCAAAGCCTCCAAGAAATATGGGACTATGTGAAAAGACCAAATCTACGTCTGATTGGTGTACCTGAAAGTGATGGGGAGAATGAAACCAAGTTGGAAAACACTCTGCAGGATATTATCCAGGAGAACTTCCCCAATCTAGCAAGGCAGGCCAACGTTCAGATTCAGGAAATACAGAGAACGCCACAAAAATACTCCTTGAGAAGAGCAACTCCAAGACACATAATTGTCAGATTCACCAAAGTTGAAATGAAGGAAAAAATGTTAAGGGCAGCCAGACAGAAAGGTTGGGTTACCCTCAAAGGGAAGCCCATCAGACTAACAGCGGATCTCTTGGCAGAAACCCTACAAGCCAGAAGAGAGTGGGGGCCAATATTCAACATTCTTAAAGAAAAGAATTTTCAACCCAGAATTTCATATCCAGCCAAACTAAGCTTCATAAGTGAAGGAGAAATAAAATCCTTTACAGACAAGCAAATGCTGACCGATTTTGTCACCACCAGGCCTGCCCTAAAAGAGCTCCTGAAGGAAGCGCTAAACATGGAAAGGAACAACCGATACCAGCCACTGCAAAATCATGCCAAAATGTAAAGACCATCAAGACTAGGAAGAAACTGCATCAACTAACGAGCAAAATCACCAGCTAACATCATAATGACAGGATCAAATTCACACATAACAATATTAACTTTAAATGTAAATGGACTAAATTCTCCAATTAAAAGACACAGACTGGCAAGTTGGATAAAGAGTCAAGACCTATCAGTGTGCTGTATTCAGGAAACCCATCTCACGAGCAGAGACACACATAGGCTCAAAATAAAAGGATGGAGGAAGATCTACCAAGCAAATGGAAAACAAAAAAAGGCAGGGGTTGCAATCCTAGTCTCGGATAAAACAGACTTTAAACCAACAAAGATCAAAAGAGACAAAGAAGGTCATTACATAATGGTAAAGGGATCAATTCAACAAGAGGAGCTAACTATCTTAAATATTTATGCACCCAATACAGGAGCACCCAGATTCATAAAGCAAGTCCTGAGTGACCTACAAAGAGACTTAGACTCCCACACATTAATAATGGGAGACTTTAACACCCCACTGTCAACATCAGATCAACGAGACAGAAAGTCAACAAGGATACCCAGGACTTGAACTCAGCTCTGCACCAAGCGGACCTAATAGACATCCACAGAACTCTCCACCCCAAATCAACAGAATATACATTTTTTTCAGCACCACACCACACCTCTTCCAAAATTGACCACATAGTTGGAAGTAAAGCTCTCCTCAGCAAATGTAAAAGAACAGAAATTATAACAAACTATCTCTCAGACCACAGTGCAATCAAACTAGAACTCAGGAATAAGAATCTCACTCAAAGCCGCTCAACTACATGGAAACTGAACAACCTGCTCCTGAATGACTACTGGGTACATAACGAAATGAAGGCAGAAATAAAGATGTTCTTTGAATCCAACGAGAACAAAGACACAACATACCAGAATCTCTGGGACGCATTCAAAGCAGTGTGTAGAGGGAAATTTATAGCACTAAATGCCCACAAGAGAAAGCAGGAAAGATCCAAAATTGACACCCTAACATCACAATTAAAAGAACTAGAAAAGCAAGAGCAAACACATTCAAAAGCTAGCAGAAGGCAAGAAATAACTAAGATCAGAGCAGAACTGAAGGAAATAGAGACACAAAAAACCCTTCAAAAAATCAATGAATCCAGGAGCTGGTTTTTTGAAAGGATCAACAAAATTGATAGACCGCTAGCAAGACTAATAAAGAAAAAAAGAGAGAAGAATCAAATAGACGCAATAAAAAATGATAAAGGGGATATCACCACCGATCCCACAGAAATACAAACTACCATCAGAGAATACTACAAACACCTCTACGCAAATAAACTAGAAAATCTAGAAGAAATGGATAAATTCCTCGACACATACACTCTCCCAAGACTAAACCAGGAAGAAGTTGAATCTCTGAATAGACCAATAACAGGAGCTGAAATTGTGGCAATAAACAATAGTTTACCAACCAAAAAGAGTCCAGGACCAGATGGATTCACAGCTGAATTCTACCAGAGGTACAAGGAGGAACTGGTACCATTCCTTCTGAAACTATTCCAATCAATAGAAAAAGAGGGAATCCTCCCTAACTCATTTTGTGAGGCCAGCATCATCCTGATACCAAAGCCGGGCAGAGACACAACCAAAAAAGAGAATTTTAGACCAATATCCTTGATGAACATTGATGCAAAAATCCTCAATAAAATACTGGCAAACCGAATCCAGCAGCACATCAAAAAGCTTATCCACCATGATCAAGTGGGCTTCATCCCTGGGATGCAAGGCTGGTTCAATATACGCAAATCAATACATGTAATCCAGCATATAAACAGAGCCAAAGACAAAAACCACATGATTATCTCAATAGATGCAGAAAAAGCCTTTGACAAAATTCAACAACCCTTCATGCTAAAAACTCTCAATAAATTAGGTATTGATTGGACGTATTTCAAAATAATAAGAGCTATCTATGACAAACCCACAGCCAATATCATACTGAATGGGCAAAAACTGGAAGCATTCCCTTTGAAATCTGGCACAAGACAGGGATGCCCTCTCTCACCACTCCTATTCAACATAGTGTTGGAAGTTCTGGCCAGGGCAATCAGGCAGGAGAAGGAAATCAAGGGTGTTCAATTAGGAAAAGAGGAAGTCAAATTGTCCCTGTTTGCAGACGACATGATTGTTTATCTAGAAAACCCCATCGTCTCAGCCCAAAATCTCCTTAAGCTGATAAGCAACTTCAGCAAAGTCTCAGGATACAAAATCAATGTACAAAAATCACAAGCATTCTTATACACCAACAACAGACAAACAGAGAGCCAAATCATGAGTGAACTCCCATTCACAATTGCTTCAAAGAGAATAAAATACCTAGGAATCCAACTTACAAGGGATGTGAAGCACCTCTTCAAGGAGAACTACAAACCACTGCTCAAGGAAATAAAAGAGGATACAAACAAATGGAAGAACAGTCCATGCTCATGGGTAGGAAGAATCAATATCGTGAAAATGGCCATACTGCCCAAGGTAATTTACAGATTCAATGCCATCCCCATCAAGCTACCAATGACTTTCTTCACAGAATTGGAAAAAACTACTTTAAAGTTCATATGGAATCAAAAGAGAGCCCCCATCGCCAAGTCAATCCTAAGCCAAAAGAACAAAGCTGGAGGCATCACACTACCTGACTTCAAACTATACTACAAGGCTACAGTAACCAAAACAGCATGGTACTGGTACCAAAACAGAAATATAGATCAATGGAACAGATCAGAGCCCTCAGAAATAACGCCGCTTACCTACAACTATCTGATCTTTGACAAACCTGAGAAAAACAAGCAATGGGGAAAGGATTCCCTATTTAATAAATGGTGCTGGGAAAACTGGCTAGCCATATGTAGAAAGCTGAAACTGGATCCCTTCCTTACACCTTATACAAAAATCAATTCAAGATGGATTAAAGATTTAAACGTTAGACCTAAAACCATAAAAACCCTAGAAGAAAACCTAGGCATTACCATTCAGGACATAGGCGTGGGCAAGGACTTCATGTCCAAAACACCAAAAGCAATGGCAACAAAAGCCAAAATTGGCAAATGGGATCTAATTAAACTAAAGAGCTTCTGCACAGCAAAAGAAACTACCATCAGAGTGAATAGGCAACCTACAACATGGGAGAAAATTTTCGCAACCTACTCATCTGACAAAGGGCTAATATCCAGAATCTACAGTGAACTCAAACAAATTTACAAGAAAAAAACAAACAACACCATCAAAAAGTGGGCGAAGGACATGAACGGACACTTCTCAAAAGAAGACATTTATGCAGCCAAAAAACACATGAAAAAATGCTCATCATCACTGGCCATCAGAGAAATGCAAATCAAAACCACTATGAGATATCATCTCACACCAGATCACATGGACACAGGAAGGGGAATATCACACTCTGGGGACTGTGGTGGGGAGGGGGGAGGGGGGAGGGATAGCATTGGGAGATATACCTAATGCTAGATGACGAGTTAGTGGGTTCAGCGCACCAGCATGGCACATGTATACATATGTAACTAACCTGCACAATGTGCACATGTACCCTAAAACTTAAAGTATAATTAAAAAAAAAAAAAAGAAAGAAAATGTGGCACATATACACCATGGAATACTATGTAGCCATAAAAAATGATGAGTTCATGTCATTTGTAGGGACATGGATGAAGTTGGAAACCATCATTCTCAGCAAACTATTGCAAGGACAAAAAACCAAACACTGCATGTTCTCATTCATAGGTGGGAATTGAGTAAGGATAACACTTGGACACAGGAAGGGGAATATCACACCCCAGGGCCTGCTGTGGGGTTGGGGGAGGGGGGAGGGATAGCATTAGGAGACATACCTAATGTAAATGAAGGCTTAATGGGTGCAGCACACCATTAACATTGTGCACATGTACCCTAGAACTTAAAGTATAATAATATATATGTATATAAAATATATACATATATATATAATAAAAAAATAAAAAATAAAAATCTGTGTACCACACTGGGTACCTGTATACAAAACAAACAAACAAACAACAACAACAGAAAACAAATCTCTGAGAACCGGGAGTGCTGATGTCTAAGAGCAGAAGGAGATAATGTCTCAGCTCAATAAGACAGAGGAAAGCCCTCTTTTCTCCACCTTTTTGTTCTATTTAGGCCCTCAATGGATTGGGTGCTGCCCACCCACATAGGTGAGAGCAAGCTTTATTTGGCTGCTGACTCAAATGCTAATCTCTTCCAGAAACACCTTCACAGACACACCCAGAAACCGTGTTTTACCAGCCATCTGGGCATCCCTTCCCCATCAAGTAGGCACATAAAATTGACGATCACACCTCCTGCCCTACATCCCTTTACTATTCCCCACACTGAAGCCAGGGGGTGGTTTCTAAAATGCAAATATGATTATGTGGCTTCCCTGAGTAGAGTCCATCCATTGGCTATAGGTTTTTCTGTTTCCCTAAAGCTCCACATGTAACTGAAACACAGGTTCAGTCACTCACCACCTGCAGAGTCCAATTAACAAGATTGAGTCTGGTATAAAGAAAGTGACATTATTCCACAGCATAGCTTAGGGGAAGAAGTACAGGCTCCTGCTTTAAGGATATCACTTTACTTTTGGGCAGAAAGCAGAGGCTTTTAAGCGGTGACTTGGCATGAATGGCATGCAGGAGAGGGAGAAAGCAGGTGTAGGGTCTGCATGACTCGCTTTGATGCCATATCTACCGAGCTGGCACCATCGTGGGCAGAGCTAGGTTGTAAGGTGGCCACTGTCTTGAGATCCACTCCAGGTGAAAGAGAGCTCTGTTGCGGGGCACTTCAGGTTGTAAATTGACTGTTGTCTCTTGAGGCCATCTCCTGGTGGGAGAATTCCCTCTCTGGTGCATAGTTATTAGGTTGGTGCAAAAGTAATTGTGGTTTTTGCCATTACTTTTGCCAAATTACTCTGGCACCAACCTAATAGATAAGCTTGCTCTGTAGGAAGTGTCTGGCGAAGGGAAGGTAAAGGTTATAATTTCATTTCTAAAGAGCTAAGAAGTGAGGAACAAGGGAAAAGGGGGAAAGAGAAAAGAAGGAAAACAATAAGACATAACCCATTCTTTTTCTCTTAGAAAAGAGGGGGTACTTGGTTATACACATGCCTGTCCATCTCCCCGCCCTTGCCCATGTTCCTCCTGCCCAAAGCGCTTTTTCACAAACAAGCCCTCCTTTAGCTGACACGCTCCCACTTAGGTCTCCGCTGTGTTGTCACCTCCTCAGGGAAGACGTCTCAGATGTCACACTAAGTTAGATTTCCCTATTACAAATTCTGTCATTACACAGCATTGGCCTTTCTATAGGAGAGCTTATCACAAGTAAAATTAAATAATTAGTCATATGATTAGGTTTAATGTCTGTCTGCCCCTTTAATACTGTAAGTGCCACACAAACAAAAAAATTGTGTCTGTCTCCCCAAGACTTGGCACTGAGTAGGTTCTTAATACATGCATTCATTAAATAAATGAAAGAGCAAACTTTAGTACAGTGTACAAGGACATCTAGCATCTGTCCCTGCTTACCAGCCAGCTTGTATTTCATGGTGCTTTGCCCCATTCCTAACATCCAAAGTTCATGCCAGTGCACCAAGTGTAACTGCTTGCAGTTACAAACTCACCAGTCTATATCATTTCACCATGTCTTGGCCCGTATTGCTGCCTGCTTTCTGGGTGGTACCTCTGGCCTCCCCACCAAGTCCCATCTCATCTGCCTGGTGAGTATCTACTCTTCTTTGAATAAGCTGTTTATGGATTATTTCCTCCATGAGCTTTTCTCACCTCATTCCACCCAAGTAGAATCTACCACTTCCTTCTTCCCTGGGGTCTCCACTGTACCGTTTTGTGTATTACAGAAGAAACAGGGCTTCACATGACTTTACTGAGATCTGCTAGAGACTCTTCTATTGGCCAACTTCCAACTCAGGTGAAATTCAGTTTTGCCAAGAGTTCACTCCCAATGTGGAGTCCATAAAGTCATCTCAGAGCTGGTAAGTATTTCATAGAGTGAAAAATTACCTCCTATTCCATCAACACAGAGAAAAGAGGAATATACAGCATTCACTATTTTTGTTTGTTTTGTTTAGACTTCCAAAAGAAGCTTCTGGTAGCATGGCATAAATGTCACAGTTTATATGTAGGTGTTGCAGATTTCTCAGTAAGCCTCTTGTTTCTTGCAAAAACAAATTTAAAAAATCTTTGTCAATATGCCTGCCATAAGCTTGGCTAAAATTGCTTGATGTGAGTGATATTTGAAGCCTTCCACTTTCAGATTTTTAAAATGTCTCACCCTTGGACTCTGCTCTCAAGTTGCCTCAAAATTTAAACTATCTAAGTTCTATAGAGTCCCTTTACCCCAGTTTTTCCCTCTGTTTTAGTTTCACTTGTTTCGATTATGTCTCTAGTTGTTACACAAATGACTTTTAAAACATATTCCATTTTTTTAATTTTTTCACTAAAACATATTCCCCCCTTGCATTTCTTTATCAGAGTAACTCAAACACGTTTTTATGAGCCTAACAATTCCACATCAGCATATTTTAGTCCAATAAATACTTTTTGAAAATCTCTGGTATAATTTACCTTTACATGTTCCTAAAACCATTATATAAGTCTTGGTCCTTTGGGCGCAAACCCAAAACATGAAACGTTAAAACCTTATCCTCCTTGAAGAGCAGCAAATGCCATATATGAATTGTCTTTTCAATGTTGCTCCCTAAAAGCCCTTCAGGTTCCATAAAGTCATTTTGGGATCAGATGGACAAATTTTTCCCTATCCCTCTACAGTGGTCCAGGGTGTGAGGCCTGAGATTCTCTCTTTCTTCCTGGGAAGTCTTTGTCCAGTTCTTTTTGGTGACCATGCACAGCAAGGGGAAAAAATCAAGGGAGTAACCAAGAGTAACCAGGAATAGCTGCTAGAATCACAAAACAGCAAATAAATGCCAGCAAGCAGATGTCCATGTATTTCAGTCTGTTTAAAAGACAAAATCCACTCCACTCAAGGATACACATTTTATTTGAGTACCTTCAGATCCAAGGGAGATAAATGTAGCGGGGGAGAAGGGGTTCTTACGTCTTATGAGTGAAAAGTTTTGATGAATTTCATTAGTAATTTACACTAGATTAATATGCCATCAAATAAATGTAAGTGGCAGGCCACAGGCTTAAGAAAGCAAGTCTTTGATGAGCCTGTCCACTCAAGAGTAAGGGGGAGAGTCCCATCTTTCTGCTGCCTGATAATCTCATGTTCATGACAGCTTGAGGACAAGACCTCTGTCTGTCTGAATCTAGTTTCTGCAAAAAGCCAGTTTATTTTTTTTTCAAATTCCTACCTTAATGTTTTACTACTACCTGTAAATTCTAGGTGATATGGGCAATGGAAGTTTTGGTGAATTTTAAGGCTTTGCAGATTGTCTTAATAATTCAACATATGATGAATGTACCTCAATTGTCATAATGAACAAGGTCATCCCATATCTGGGAATAAAATCTTTTTAGTCTTTGGCTGACATGTATTTTGTCCACCTGTGTGTGTGTGTGTGTGTGTGTGTATGTGTGTGTTTGTGTGTATGTGTGTATCTACAATACTGAACTATTCACACAATTAAAAGTGAATAACATCTTTGCTCATTTGAAGAAATGCTATCCAAGTATATCATGTGTTATTTTAAAAGAAAGCTGTCATTTTTCTTTAAATACTGTTGACTCTGGCTTTTCATGACCCCAAATATTTTAATTAACTATAATTATTTTATTTTATATACTTAAATTATCAGAACTTGGCCAATAGGATTCTCCTTGAAGCTGGTTTCGATATCTTTCTCCAGGATTTCTAAAGCATCATTTCTTTGTGGCAAGAAATGTTCCAAACCAGTCTAGAATATTACCCCAAGAATGGAATCAACTTCTCTCCAAGGACTGGTGCTTTATATTAATGGAGAATAAATAGTTCAGACTTTTCTGCTATCTTGTAAAATTTACATTATTGAAAAACCTCACATTCTGCAAAATCAACACTAAAAGCCACGGGGCTTACAGGGTACATGAAGTGGGGAAAACCACTCAACATGTAGTCAACTTTGTAACCAGAACACTAAGAAAAACAATCCTTGGTAGCTTGGATGCTCCAGACAGGCAGCTGGGCATGGCTAGAGGCTACAACTGTAGATACTAAAAATTCACGTAAACCAGTGAGAGGAAACACTGGCCACAGGTTTGTGAGAGCAGAGCTGGGGGTGCTGGAACAATGCACACCAAAGGAATTTGAGAAGCTCCCAGGGCACAGGCACCAAGCAAGAGTGGCACAAGGCTGGGACACCTCTGGGGGCCTCCCCATAGAGTCTGGTGCTGGCAGTCATTTTTCATTTTCTTAAAATGCAGCTAAAAGAATCCTGGTCCCAGAACAGCAGCTGTGGTAATTTTTCAGCACATCTTTTCAGCAGCTGAAAGTTGTGATTCTGTTCCTGCTCTTCTGGCTCCCCTTGCCTAGGAGAAACCTGATCTGATCAAATGTGACTTCTCGGTTACATAGACATCAGTCTCTCTTCACATATGAACTAATCAGATTCTAGAAACACATTTTGTGAAATCATGAATTACTTCTGTCTTTGATCATACAAGGTACATTGAGAGGTGGAGGTTATTCTTTCACCTCCAATCTTAGCTGACCTATGACTGCTGTTTTTCCCTTTTATTATTAATTTTAATTAACATAATAATTATACATACTTATGGGGTACAGGGTGATATTTCAATACATGTGTACAACCTGCAATGATCAAATCAGGATAATTAACATATCTGTCATCTCAAACATTTTTCGTTGTTGTTTTGGGAATATTCAAAATCCGCTCTTCTAGCTATTTGAAAATATACGATAAATTGTTGTTGCTGTTTGGGCTCGGGCCCAGTTGGTGGTGAAATGATTAAAGCCAACAAGAACGTCAGAATTATCAATAAACATGGGACCCACTATAGTGCCTCCCTCCAGAAAATGGTGAAGAAAATTATAATTCACCAGCATGCTGAGGACACTTGCTCCTTCTGTGGCAAAATCCGGATAAAGAGACAAGCTGTGGGGACCTGGCGCTGTGGGGATCTGGCACTGTGGCTCCTGGATGGAAATGGTAGCTGGTGGTGCCTGGACCTATAACACCACTTCCACCATCACAGTAAAGTTGCCGTCAGAAGACTGAAGGAGTTGGAAGACCAGTAGAAGCTCCACCATTTGAGACATCACTAGTCTATGATAAATGGGTTAATTTATGTAATAAAATAAATAAATAAAATTGTTAATTATAGTCCCCCTGTAGTGCTATAGAACATTAGAGATTCTTCCTCCATTAACCAACCTTTAGCAATAGCCTCACTATCCTCTGCCCTTCCCAGCTTCTAGGAACCACCATTCTACTCTCTATTTCAATGAATCGAATATTTTAGCTTCCACATATGAGTGAGAACATGTGGTATTTGTCTTTTTTTGTGTACCTGAATTATTTCACTTAACACAATGTCCTCAAAGCTCATCCATGTCGCCATGAATGACATTTTTGTTCTTTTCTCTGGCTAAATAGCATTCCACTGTGTATATGTGCCACAATTTCTTTTCAATTTTTTTTTTTTTTTTTACAGTGCTGTGGCGTGATCATAGCTCACTACAACCTCAAATTCCTAGACTCAAGCCATCCTCCAGCCTTAGCCTCCCAAGTAGCTGGGACTACAAGTACATCGTGCCACCAAGCCTGGCTAATTTTTTAAATTGTTTTTGAAGAGATGGGGTCTCACTTTTTTGCCCAGGCTGATCTTGGATTCCTGGCCTCAAGTGATTCTTCTGCCTCAGTCTCCCAAAGTGCTGGGATTATAGCATAAGCCACCACACCCAGTCCCCATAATTTCTTTATCCATCTGTTGATGGACATGTAGGTTGATTCCATATCTTGGCTATTGTGAACGGTGCTTTAATAAACATGGGAGTACAGCTATGTGTTCAACATACTGATTTCCTTTCCTTTGGATATATACCCAGCAGTGGGATTGCTGGATCATATTGTAGTTCTATTTATTTTTTTATTTGTTATTTTTTTTAAAGAATGGGTTCTCACTATGTTGCCATATGACTCAAGGGTGGAATGCAGTGGTTATATACAGATGTGATCATTGCACACTGCCAACTTGAAGGTCTCAAACTATTTTCCCACCTCAGCCTCCAGAGTAACTGAGACTATGGGCACACACCACTGCACTCAGCTTAATTTTAGTTTTGTGAGGAACCTCTACATCTGCTGTCCATAATGGCTGTACTAATTTATATTCCCATCAACAGTGCATAAGAGTTTCCGTTTCTCCACATCCTTGCTATTATTTGTTATTTTTGTCTTTTTGATAACAGCCATTATTACTGGGCTGAGATGATATCTCATTGTGGCTTTGATTTGCATTTCCCTGATGATTAGTGATGTTGAGTATTTTTTATATATCTGTTAGCCATTTGTATATCTTCTTTCTGAAGATGTCTATTCAGCTAATTTGCGCACTTTTAATCATGTTATTTGTTTTTTTGCTCTTGAGCTGTTTGAGTTCCTTGTGTATTCTAAATATTAATCCCTTGTTGGATGAATAGTTTGCAGAGATTTTCTCCCATTCTGCAAGTTGTTTATTCACTCTGTTGATTGTTTCCTTTGCTTTGCAGAAGGTTTTTCGTTTGTTATAATCTCGTTTGTCTATTTTTGCTTCTGTTGCCTGTGTTTTTGAGATATTCTCCATGAAATCTTTGCCTAGACAAATGTCCTGAAGCATTTCTCCTATGTTTTCTTCTAGTTATTTAATTCTTCTAGTCATTCTTCTAGTCATTTAAGTCTTCTAGTCATTCAATTATTAATCCATTTTGGGTTAATTTTCATATACGGTGAGAGATGGGGGCTAGCTTCATTTTTCTGCATATAAATATCCAGTTTTCCCAGCATAATTTATTGAAGAGATTTTCCTTTCCCCAGTGAATGTTCTTGGCCCTTCTGTCTAAAATCAGTTGGTTGTACATATGTAGGTTTATTTCTTGGTTTTCTGTTCTGTTCTACTGGCTTATGTGACTGCTTTTATGACAGTATTATGATGTTTTGATTACTATAGCTGTGTAGTATATTTTGAAGTCAGCTAGCATGATACTTCCAGCTTTATTCTTTTTGTCCAGGATTTCTTTGGCTATTCAAGGTCTTTTTGTGGTTTCATATTAATTCGTAAATTTTTTTTTTCTATTTCTGTGAGGAATGACCTGTGACTGCTTTAACCAATAGAGTTCAGAGAAAGTGACACTTCAGGACTTCTGAGACTGTCATAAGAAGCTTTGCAGCTTCCACCCGGGTGTCTTGAAATGCTCATTCTGGATGAAGCCAGTCACCATGTAAGAAGTCTAATTGCCCTAAGACCACCATATAAAAGGAAGCCCAATCTAGCCACGTGGAGAAGCCACATGAAGAGAGAGATTACTAACTTGCTCCAATTATCCCATACATTCCAGCCTGTATGCCAGACATTTTATTTTAAAAAATGACTTCATTAGCCAGGCATGGTGGCATGCATCTCTAGTCCTAGCTACTCAGGAGGCTGAGGTGGAAGGATTACTTGAGTCCAAGAGTACAAGGTTATAGTGAGGGGCAATCCCACCACTGCACCCCAGCCTGGATAACAGACAGAGGCCCTGTTCATGGTCTCAAGATATCCCATATTCATGGACGAGAAGAATTAATATTGTTAAAATGTCCATACTACTCAAAGCAATTTACAGTCAATGCAATCCCTATCAAAATTCCAAGGATATTTTTCACAAAAACAGAAAAACAATCCTAAAATATGATGGACTCACAAATAACTCTGAATAGCCAAAGCAATCTTGAGAAAAATAATAATAATAACAATAATAAAAACATGGTACTAACATAAAAACAGACATATGGGCCAATGGAACAGAATAGAGCCCAGAAATAAACCCACACATTTATGGTTAGTTGATTTTCAACAAAGATGCCAAGAAAACACAATGGGTAAACAACAGTCTCTTCAATAAATGATGTTGGGACAATCAGATAGCCCCTTGTAGAAGAATGAATTAGACCCTTATCTCCTCCCATATACAAAAATCAACTCAAAACATATTAAAGACTTAGATATCTAAGACCTAAAACTATAAAACTACTATAAGAAAACTTAGAGGAAAAATGTCACGACATTGGTCTTGGCAGTGATTTTTTTATATGACCCCCAAAGCACAGTCAACTAAAGCAAAAAGAGACAAATTAGATTATATCAAACTAAAAAGCTTCTGCACAGCAAGGGAAACAATCAGCAGAGTGAATAAACAACCTGCAGAAGAGACAATATGGATTCATATCCAAAATACGTAAGGAGCTCAAACAACTCAATAGCAAGAAAACAACCCAATTTTTTAAATGGGCAAAAAATGTGAATAGACGTTTCCCAAAAGAGGACATACAAATGGCTAATAGGTATATGAAAAAATGCTCGGCATCACTCATCAGCAGAGAAATCTAAATTAAAAGACATCACCTCTCACAAGTTAAAATGGCTGTTATAAAAAATGGTGAAAGATAAGAAGTGTTGGAGCAGATGTGAAGAAAACAGAACTCTTACACACTGTTGGTGGGAATGTAAATTAGTAGAGCCATTAAGGAAAATAGTATGGAGGTTTTTCAAAATATCAAAAATAGAATTACCATATGATCCAGCAATCACACTACTAGGTATACATCCAAAGGAAATGAAATCAATATGTTGAAGAAATATCTGTACTCCCATGTTCACTGTGGCATTGTTCACAATAGCCAAGATATGGAATCAACCTGAAAGTTCATCAATGAATGAGTGGATAAAGAAAATACAGCATAGAATACTATTCAAGCTTTAAAAAGAAGAAAATCCTATCATTTGGGAAAACATGGATGAACCTGGAGGATATGATGTTAAACAAGCCAGGCACAGAAGGAGAAATATCACATGATCTCACTTGCATGTGGAATCCAAAAAAGTTGAAGACTTAGATATAAGACCCAAAACTCATAGAAAAGTTGAATTTATAATAGAGAGTAGAATGGTGGTTAGCATGGACTGGGGAATGAGGTGGTTGTAGGGTGAAGGAGACATTGGTTAAAGGATACAAATTTCAGTTAGATTAGAGAACCAACCAAATTCAAGAGATATATTGCACAACACGGTGACTATAGTTAGTAACAATGTATTGTAGTTATGAAAATTGCTGAGAGAATAGATTTTACGTGTTCTCACCACGAAAAAAAGATAAGTATGTGAAGTAATGCATATGTTAATTAACTTCATTTAGCCATTCCACAATGTATATATTTCAAAATATAATGCTGTTTGTGATAAATATGTACAATGTTTATTCTCAATTAAAAATAAATAGGAGAACGAAAATGGCGAATGAATCCTGTGCCTTCAACTGGGATATCCAGGTTCTCTCACTGGGACTGACTAGGTGGTTGGTGGGACCCATGGAGAGTGAGAAAAAGCAGGTGGAGTGGAGTGACAGCCCACCCAGGAGCTGCACAGGGCAAGGGAAGCTCCCACTCCCAGCCAAGAGGGGCGGTGAGTGATTGTGCTACCTTGCCTGGGAAACCACACTTTATCCACAGATCTGTGCAACCTGTGGATCAAGAGATCCCCTCGTGAGCCCACGCCACCAGGACCTTGGGTCCCAAGTACATAGCTATGCAGACTCTAGGCAGCAGGCTGGAGACTGCCTAAGATGACTGAGTTCCCGGAGCAGAAGGGCTGCCGCCATCACTGCAGCTCCAGTCAGCAATTTCCCCTGCAGGTACCAGGGAGACTGGGCGGTTTGGACCAGGAGGAATTCCCCACAGCACAGCGGCTATGGCAGATCTTGGCCAGATTGCTTCTTTAGGTGGGAACCAGATCCAACCCTCCTCACCAGACTGGGCCTCCCTGTGGGAATTTCAGCAACTCCAGCCAGGGGTTTACGGACAGAACTCTGATCTCCCTGGGATGGAGCCCTTTGCGGGGAGGGGTGGCCACGTTCTTCATGGTTCAGTGGACTTAGTCTTTCCTGCCTGGTGGCTCTGAAGAGTCCAGGCAGTCTGGATGAGGGGGATATGCCCCTAACGCAGTGCACCCACTCTGCCAAGGGACAGCCAGAGTGCTTCATTAAGCGGGTCCCTGATACTGTGCCTCCTGACTGGGTGAGACCCCACAACAGAGGTTGTCAGAAACCTTGTAAAAGAGCATTCCCGCCGGCATCAGGTCAGTGTCTCTCTGGGATGGAGATCCCAGAAAAAGGAGCAGGCAGCCATCTTTGCTGTTCTGTAGCCTCCACTGGGGACACCTCCAGGTGTGGGAGGGACCCAGGCAAATAGGGTCTGGAATGAACCTCGAGCAAACCACAGTAGCCCTATGGAAGAGGGGCCTGACTGTTAAAAGAAAAACAAGCAAACAATAGAAAGTAATAACATCAACAATATCAACAAAAAAGACCCCACACAAACCCCATCCAAAGGTCAGCAGCCTCAAAGATTGGAGGTAGATGAGCTCACAAAGATGAGAAAGAATCAATTCAAAACCTCTGAAAACTCAAAAGGCCAGAGTGCCTTTTCTCCTCCAAATGATCACAACACCTCTTTATCTAGGGCACAGAACTGGACTGAGGCTGAGATGGATGAACTGACAGAAGTAGGCTTCAGAAGGTGGGTAATAATGAACTTCGCTGGGTGAAAGGAGCTTGTTCTAACCCAATCCAAAGAAGCTAAGAACCACGATAAAACATTACAGGAGCTCTTAATCAGAATAATCAGTTTAGAGAGAAACATAAATGACCTGATGGAGCTGAAAAACACAACACAGTAACATCACAGTGCAACCACAAGTATCAATAGCTGGACAGACCAAGTGGAGGAAAGAATCTCAGCCTTGAAGACAATCTTGCTGAAATAAGACAGGCAGACAAGCTTATAGTAAAAAGAATGAGAAGGAACAAACAAAACCCCCAAGAACTATGGGATTATGTAAAAAGACTGAACCTATGACTTATTGAGGTACCTGAAAGAGACAGGGAGAACAGAACCAAGTTGGAAAACATACTTCAGGATATTATCCAGAACTTCCCCAATCTAGCAAGACAGGCCAACATTCAAATTCAGGAAATCCAGAGAACCCCAGTAAGATACTCCATGAGAAAAATTAGCCTGAAGACAAATAATCATCAGATTCTCCAAGGTCAAAATGAAGGAAAAAATATTAAGGGCAGCCAGAGAGAAAGGCCAGGTCACCTACAAAGGGAAGCCCATCAGACTAACAGCGGATCTGTCTGCAGAAACCCTACAAGACAGAAGAGATAGGGGCCAATGTCCAACATTTTTAAAGAAAACAATTTCCAACCCAGAATTTCATATCTGGCCAAACTAAGCTTCATAAGTGATGGAGAAATAAGATCCTTTTCAGACAAGCAAATGCTGAGGGAATTCATCACCACCAGGCCTGCCTTGCAAGAGCTTCTGAAGGAAGCACTAAATATGGAAAGGAAAAACCATTACCAGCCACTACAAAAACACACTGATGTACACAGATCAGTGACACTATGAAACAACCACATAAGTGTGCAGAATAGCCAGCTAGCATCAGGAGGACAGGATCAAATTCACACATAACAATATTAACCTTAAATGTAAATGGGATAAATGCCCCAATTAAAAAACAGCAGAATGGCAAGGTGAATAAAGAGTCAAGACCCGTTGGTGTGATATATTAGAGAGACCCATCTCACATACAAAGACACACACAGGCTCAAAATAAAGGAATAAAGGAAAATTTACCAAGTAAATGGAAAGCAGAAAAAAGCAGGTGTTGCAATCCCAGTTTCTGACAAAACAGACTTTAGCGAGTTAATGGGTGCAGCACACCAGCATGGCACATGTATACATATGTAATTAACCTGCACATTGTGCACATGTACCCTAAAACTTAAAGTGTAATAATAATAAAATAAAATAAAAATAAATAAAAAAATAAAAAGAAAACAGACTTTAACTCAACAAAGATCAAAAAAGACAAAGAAAGGCATTATATAGTGCCTTTATATAATGGGTAAAGGGTTTAATTCAATAAGAAGTGCTAACTATCCTAAATATATATGCACCCAATACAGGAGCAGCCAGATTCATAAAACAAGTTCTTAGAGACCTAGGAAGAGACATAGGCTCCCCACAATAATATTGGGAGACTTTAACATCCCACTGTCAATAGACAGATCATCGAGACAGAAAATTAACAAAGATATCCAGGACTTGAACTCAGCTCTGGATCAAGTGGACCTAATAGATACCTATCGAACTCTCCACCCCAAAACAACAGAACATACATTCTCCTTGATGCCACATGGCACTTACTCTAAAATTGATCACATAATTGGAAGTAAAACACTCCTCAGCAAAAGCAAAATAACTGAAATCATAACAAAGTCTCTCAGAACACAGTACAATCAAATTAGAACTCAAGATTAAGAAACTCACTGAAAAACACACAACTACATGGAAATTGAACAACCTGCTCTTGAATGATTCCTGGGTAGATAATGAAATTAAGGCAGAAATAATCAAGAAGTTCTTTCAAACTAATTAGATGAGATAACGTACCAGAATCCCTGAGACACAGCTAAAGCAGTGTTAAGAAGGAAATTAATAGCACTAAATGCCCACATCAAAAAACTAGAAAGATCTCAAATCGACCTCCTAACATCACAACTAAAAGAACTAGAGAAGCAAGAGCAAACAAATCCCAAAGGTAGCAGAAGACAAGAAACAACCATGATCAGAGCTGAACTGAAGGAGATACAGACATTAAAAACACTTCAAAAATCAACAGATCCAGGGGCTGTTTTTTTGAAAAAAATTAATAAAATAGATAGACTGTTAGCTAGACTAATAAAGAAGAAAATAGAGAAGAATGAAATAGACACAATAAAAAATGATAAAGAGGATATCACTACTGACCCTACAGAAACACAAACAACCATCAGAGAATACTATACACACCTCTATACAAATAAACTAATAAGTCTAGAAGAAATGGATAAATTCCTGGACACATACACCCTCCCAAGACTGGAACAAGAAGAAGTTGAATAACTGAATAGACCAATAATGATTTCTGAAATTGAGGCAGTAATAAATAGCCTACCAATCAAAAAAATCCCAGGACCAGACAGATTTACAGCTGAATTCTATCAGAGGTACATAGAGGAGCTGGTACCATTTCTTCTGAAACTATTGCAAACAACTGAAAAGGAGGGGCCCCTCCCTAACTTATTTTATGAGGCCAGTATCATCCTAATACCAGAACCTGGCAGAGATACAACAAAAAAGAAAACTTCAGGCCAGTATCCTTGATGAACATGGATGCAAAAATCCTCAATAAAGTACTGGCAAACCGAACCCAGCAGCACATCAAAAAGCGTATCCATCACAATAAAGTTGACTTCATCCCCAGGATGCAAGGCTGGTTCAACATAAACATATCAATAAAATTAATTCATCACATAAACAGAACTAAAGATAAAAACCACATGATTATATCAATAGACACGGAAAAGGCCTTTGATAAAATTCAACATCCTTTCATGTTAAAAACTCTCAATAAACTAGGTATTGAAGGAACATACCTCAAAACAATAAGAGCTATTTATGACAAACCCATAGCCAACATCATACTGAATGGGCAAATGCTGAAAACATTCCTTTTGAAAACAGGCACAAGACAAGGATGCCTTCTCACACCACTCCTATTCAACATAGTATTGGAACTTTTGGCCAGAGCAATCAGGCAAGAGAAAGAAATAAAGTGTATTCAAATAGGTAGAGAGGAAGTCAAATTATATTTGTTTGCATATGACATGATCTTATATCTAGAAAACCCCATCGTCTCAGCACAAAAGCTTTTTAAGCTGATAAGAAACTTCAGCAAAGTCTCAGGATATAAAATAAGTGTACAAAAATTGCTAGCATTCCTATACACCAACAGGCAAGCAGAGAGCCAAATCACAGATGAACTCCTATGGACAATTGCTACAAAAAGAATCAAATAGGCTGGGCATGGTGGCTCACACCTGTAATCCTAGCACTTTGGGAGGGCAAGGCGGGTGGATTGCCTGAGCTCAGCAGTTTGAAACCAGCCTGGGCAACATGGTGAAACCCCATCTCTATTAAAAATACAAAAAAATTAGCCAGGCATGGAGGCATGTGCATGTAGTCCCAGCTACTTGGGAGGCTGAGACAGAAGAACTGCTTGAACCTGGGAGGCGGAGGTCACAGTGAGCCGAGACTGCGCCACTGCACTCCAGCCTGGGCAACAGAGTGAGACTCCATCTCAAAAAAAAAAAAAAAAAAAAAAAAAAAAGAATAAAATACCTAAGAATACAGCTAACAAGCGAAATGAAGGACCTCTTCAAGGAGAACTACAAACCACTGCTCAAGGAATTCAGGGAGGACACAAACAAATGGAAAAACCTCCCATGCTCAAGGATAGCAAGAATCAATATTGTGAAAATGACCATACTGCCTAAAGTAATTTATAGATTCAATGTTATCCCAACTAAACTACCATTGGCATTCTTCACAGAATCAGAAAAAACTATTTTAAAATTCATATGGAACCAAAAAAGAGCCCATATAGCCAATCCTAAGCAAAAAGAACAAAAGCTGGAGGCATCACACTACCTGACTTCAAACTACACTACAAGGCTACCGTAACCAAAACAGCATGGTACTGCTACAAAAACAAATGCATAGACCAACAGAACAGAATAGAGAACTGAAAAATAAAACTGCACATTGACAACCATCTGATCTTCAACAAACCTGACAAAAACAAGCAGTGGGCAAAGGATTCCCTATTTAATAAATGGTGCTGGGAAAACTGGTTAGCCATATGCAGGATATTGAAAGTAGATTCCTTCCTTACACCTTATACAAAAATTAACTCAAGATGGATTTAAGACTTAGATGTAAAACCCAAAACTATAAAAACCCTAGAAGAAAATCTAGGCAATATCATTCAGGACATAGCCATAGACAAAGATTTTATGATGAAAACATCAAAAACAATTGCAACAAAAGCAAAAATTGACAAATGGGATTGAATTAAACTAAAGAACTTCTGCACAGCAAAAGAAACTATCATCAGAGCAAACAGACAACATACACAATGGGAGAAAAATTTTGCAATCTATCCATCTGACAAAAGTCTAATATCCAGAGTCTACAAGGAACTTTAACAAATTTACAAGAAAAAAACAACCCCACTAAAAAGTAGGCAAATGATATGAACAGATACTTCTGAAAAGAAAACATTCATGGGGCCAAGAAACATATGAAAAAAGCTCAACATCACTGATCATTAGAGAAATGCAAATCAAAACCACAATGAGATATCAACTCATGCCAGTCAGAATAACAATTATTAAAAGATCAAGAAACAACAGATGCTGGTGAGCCTGTGGAGAAATAGGAATGCTTTTACACTGTCAGTGGGAATGTAAATTAGTTCAACCATTGTGAAAGATGGTGTGGCGATTCCTCAAAGACCTAGAACCAGAAATACCATTTGACCTAGCAATCCCATTACTGGGTATATACCCAAAGGAATATAAATCATTCTATTATAAAGATACATGCACGCATATGCTCACTGCAGCACTATTCACAATAGCAAAGATACGGAATCAACCTAAATGCTCATCAATGATAGACTGGATAAAGAAAATGTGGCACATATTCACCCTGGAATACTATGCAGCCATAAAAAGGAATGAGATCATGTCCTTCACCAGGTCATAGATGGAGCCAGAAGCCATTATCCTCAGCAAACTAGCACAGGAACAGAAAATCAAACACCACATATTCTCACTTATAAGTGGAAGCTGAACAATGAGAATACATGGGCACAGGGAGAGGAACAACACATACTGGCCCCTGTGGGGGTGGAGAGGTGGCAAGAAGGAGAGCATCAGGAAAAATAGCTAATGCATGCTGGGATTAATACCTAGGTGATGGGTTGATAGGTGTAGCAAAGCACCATGGCACGCATATACCTATGTAACAAACCTGCACATCCTGCACATGTACCCTGGAACTTAAAATTTAAATTAATTAATTAATTAAAATAAATAGTGTTCTAAAAAAATAAGTAAAAAAAGTTTGCAACTGGAAAAAAATAGCAGATTAAATTTAGGCCCTAATATTGTGTTTGAAATGTAAGAGTGAAATTGACTTCCTGCTTTGTATTTTTATAGGTAGGTGTGCTATTGTGCCGGGGCCACCCAGGCCTTGAAACCTGGTTTCTCTTGATTTTGGCCAGGACTACACCACTGACCCCATAAATAGACAGGGTTCTCTGCCTTTCTCTGTAGAGTGGCTCAAGGCAACAGGATGTGCATTGGGTCCCACTGCTAATGCTTGGAAGTCTCAAGTTATCAGAACAACTCCTTCTCCCTTTCCTTCTTCTTCTCCTTCTTCTTTTTTATTTTACTTTCAATTCTGTGACACATGTGCAGAACATGCAGGATTGTTACATAGGTAAATGTGTGCCATGGTGGTACAGATACACCATAGAATACCTTCCCTTCTTTGAGAATACTCTACTATGCTCTGTCTGAAAGGGCTGGAGATGGCATTGAAACTTGCTGGGTTTTACTCATTCTTTGTGGGGTGGCATAAAGGTCCACTCTTTTAGAGAAAAAAGAACATGGCCAGGCGTGGTGGCTCATGCCTGTAATCCCAGCACTTTGTGAGGCTGAGGTGGGTGGATCCCTTGAGTCCAGGAATTTGAGACCAGCCTGGCCAACATTGCAAAACCCCACTCTACAAAAAATACAAAAATTAGCCAGGTTTGGTGGTGCATACTTGTAGTCCCAGATACTCAGGAGGCTGAGGTGGGAGGATAGCTTGAGCCCAGGAGATGAAGGTTATAGTGAGTTGAGATCATGCCACTACACTCCAGCCTGCATGACAGAGTGAAACCCTGCCTCAAAAAAAAGAAAGAAAAGGAAGGAGGGAAGGAAGGAGAAAAGGAGGGAGGGAAGGAAGGAGAAAAGGAGGGAGGGAGGGAAAAAAGGAAGGAGAAAAGGAGAGAGGGAAGAAAGGAAGGAAGGAGGGAGGAGGGAAGGAGGAAAGGAAGGAGGGAGGGAGGGAAGGAGAAGGAAGGAGGGAGGAGGGAAGGAGGAAAGGAAGGAAGGAGGGAAGGAGGGAAGGAAGAAAGGAAGAAAGGAGGGAGGGAGGGAAGGAGGAAGGGAGGGAGAGAAAGGAAAGGAAAAAGAACCTGCTTCCAATTTCATCTCTGGAACTAAAACTTCAGTCCTCGGACTAGTGTAACCTGTGTCCTCCAGCATCTAGACGGCAAGGTCACTGAGAGCAAGGATCATGTTTTGTACATTTATCCTACCCTCTACATTCAAGTATCACATATAAAACAGAACTCAAGGAAAGATCAAATTTCAAATAATCCTGATCTGGCAAATTATCTCATCAAATTAAAGTAAATAGAGTTGACTCTTTAGTTTTCATGAAAAGCAGCTAGGTTTTAACTAATAAACAAGGAGATTTAGCAGAGCCTTAATTGATTCTAAGTTGAGCACTGTGACTCACTCAATGCAGATGTAGCTGGGAGGAATGGGACCCAATGGTCCCTACAACTTTGCCTGAGTCTTGGTGTAGGGATTAGAAATGCTTTTCAAATAAGATATAAAGTTCCAAAATGAACCACAAAAACAACAAAAATTATTCTTTCAGTGTCTATTATGGGAAAGGAGAACATTTTATTAATACTAGCTATTTTCCATAAATTATTTGAATTCATGCAAAGTCATCTTTCTCTATACTTGTCTTTAATATTGCAGTCATTTATTTTAGCTCATTGATTTAAAGGCTAATTTTGCAGACAAATTCAATTTTATGACCATGTAAGTAGTAGTTACCTGAATACACCTCTGGAAAACCTAGAGCTGTAACTTCATTGACTATTTTTACATTCACTAACATTTCTGCCACATGTACCTCCTCTCTTTCTATGTCTCTCTATATAATTATATTTTTCTCTCTCTGAAAAAAAATTATTTATATAAATATAAATATATAAAAATATATCTATTCAGATGAGTAGGTTATCCGGAATCTACAATGAACTCACACAAATTTACAAGAAAAAAAACAAACAACCCCATCAAAAAGTGGGCAAAGGATATGAACAGACACTTCTCAAAAGAATATATTTATGTAGCCAAAAAACACATGAAAAATGCTCATCATCACTGGCCATCAGAGAAATGCAAATCAAAACCACAATGAGATACCATCTCACACCAGTTAGAATGGTGATCATTAAAAAGTCAGGAAACAACAGGTGCTGGAGAGGATGTGGAGAAATAGGAACACTTTTACACTGTTGGTGGGACTGTAAACTAGTTCAACCATTGTGGAAGTCAGTGTGGTGATTCCTCAGGGATCTAGAACTAGAAATACCATTTGACCCAGCCATCCCATTACTGGGTATATACCCAAAGGATTATAAATCATGCTGCTAAGGACACATGCACATGTATGTTTATTGCAGCACTATTCACAATAGCAAAGACTTGGAACCAACCCAAATGTCCAACAATGATAGACTGGATTAAGAAAATGTGGCACATATACACCATGGAATACTATGCAAACAATAAATACTTTTTTAGTATTTAAGTATTTCCCATGTAATATTTGGGGCCTATTTATACTAATGTGTTATTCATTGTTTATCTGAAATTCAGATCCAACTGGGTGAATGTATTTTATCTGGCAATCCTACTTTAGTATTCAAATAAAATGAACTGAAAAATCTTCCATGTAATGTGCAGAAAGGTTCTGCAGTTCCAGCTAGGGTGGAGGAAAGCGAATATTGCTGAGTTACATCCGCTGCAGCAAAGAAGTGATTACATGTCTGGTATGTTCTGCATGAGGTGCTAAGCACATACCACCCCTGCCTACAAAAGTGCCTCTGTCAAAGCCTAGGCAATGATTTACAAAACAGTAAAAGTGTAAATTCACTCACACCCAAATCCAGGGGGGAGAAAACCCAGAACATTCAGTCCTGCCTGCAGTTGCCAAAGAAAAACAAAATTAAACATGAAAAAACAAAATACTTGCAAAAGTGTTTTCTTGCACAGAAGCAGAGAGTCACTTGCAGGGAGATTGTGGTTTATGTAAAAGCTTGGAGAGTTTCAAAAGATGAGGCTTCCTGAGAGCCTTCCATGCCGTAATTTCCACCACTACCATCCCCACAGCTTCAAAATGCAGCTGCTGTTACTGTGGCTGACTTCAGCAGCCTGGAAGGAATTACTTTCAGTTAACACTATGATGCATTTTTTAAAAAAATAACATAAGCACTACATTGGCTTGCTCAATTGTACACACACGCATGGAAAATATTTACCACTCAATTCAACCGAACACATCTACTGCACAAAATGCAAAGCAAGCCATGGGAGGAGAGTGAGGTATGAGACAGAATGGAGGTAGGGGCTGCAGCAATACAGTCCTGCCCTCAAAGAGCTTAGAATCCCGTGGGAAAGACTCACCAAGACAAACTTGTACACCAAAAGTACAAACATATGCTGTCCAGAGAGATCAACTCCATGTTTGGGAAGGGAAGGATGGAGGAGAGGAAGTAAAAGTGAGAGCCTAGGGAGGTGGGGACTATATGCATGCAAGACTTTTGTCCATATTTTAAAGTAATATATGGATTTATGCAGAAGTAATGCCAATGTGTTGTTTAGATCACATATCTAAATAATAGATGTTAAATTACATCCCAAACTACTAGAATATAATGGGCTCTGGCCCTATGTGAAGCAGTAGAAGAAAAATCAATTTGCAAATTCATGAACCAGCTTTTATTTACATTTAGTTTATGAAGTCCTAACCACTTTGGACAGTCTAAATCTACAGATGAAAGCATATGGAAATTTTATCTTTGAGTATGTAATATTATAAGCTGCAATACGTGAGCAAAATTCAACACACCGAAAGAAATGCAAATGTGCATTCATTTCTATATAAATAAGATTATCATCACACAAAATATGAAATGTTTTCCTTTAAAAAATTGTGAAACCTGGCTGTGAATGCACAGATTGCTTTTCGTTATTCTCCATTAAAACATTGCTAGCTTTGAACCTCTGCCTTATTATTTATTTCAAAAGAACAGGATTGGGTGTGGTTGGTGGTTCACACCTGTAATTCTAATGCTTTGGGAGGCAGAGGCATGAGGATCAGTTGAGCCCTGGAGTTAGAGACCAGCCTCGGCAACACATGTTGTGACCCTGTCTCTACAAAAAAAAATAGCCAGGCATGGTGGCACATGCCTGTAGTCCCAGCTACTGGGAAACTAAAGTGAGAGGATCACTTGGTGCAGGAGCCAGAGGCTGCAGTTAGCTATGATCGCACCACTGCACTCCAGCCTGGGCAACAGAGCAAGACCCTGTCTCAAAAAAAAAAAAAAAAGAAGAAGAATGAGAAAGGAGAATGCCCAAATCTTAGTAGGCCCTAAAGCAGGAACCATGAAACTGAAGAACTCCATGGGCATGCAGGAGGCTGAACTTTTCAAGAAGTACTATCTTCCCACAGACTCCCTGTCAGCAGATGGCACAGAGATCCAGCGTGTAGGACTTTGCAAGTTGGGCTGGAAAGGCCAGCCCTTCACACACAAGTTTCCATTGTGAAAGTTGTCAAAATAAAAGTGGAGTCACTTATGTTAAAATCCCTGACAAAATGGAGCCAGAGAAGGCCATGAAGGCATGCAGGGTTTTTGTGCATGAATGCCAGATAACAAGAACTATCACAAAAGATTCTGCAAATACCACAACCTTTCCATCAAAGTCTTACACACCAAAAATACTTCTGCAAGGACATCTACCCAATAACTGCCTGTCCAACCTGAAACTGGCACTGCCCATCTTATTGATCCTTGTAGCTGACAGTAATTGTCTCAAAACAATTATGTAATCCTCCTCATTTTTACATTAAAACACTTTGTCTTCCTTTACTGTCCTGAATATTCACATAGTTTACTATGGCATGTATATTCTGATTACAATGCCCATTCACAAATAAATATCATTTTCTTTACAAAGCAGAACTTTCCACTGGGTAGCCAGATCATGTGGCTGCCCTGTAGAAAATCTTTCAGCTCAGCTTCTTCCTGGGACCACAACACCCTGTGTGACCTGCCCCACCACCACCTTGCCAGTCTGCTATTCTCCTTGTTTCACCACTTCAGCCACAGTAGCTTATCTCTGCTCCTGGAATATCCCAACTGGGGCCACTACAGGGCCTTTATGTTTGCCATTTCCTCTGCATGGAATGTGCTGCCTGTATTTCCTAGCCCAGTTTCTTATTGTAACAAAGATCTCAGGTTAAATCTCACCTGTGCACATAGACCTTTCCATTTTACCCTGTCTAAAGTAGCACACCCATCTCAAAGCATTCTCTATCATGTTTTGGCGTTTATTGTCTTCCTACCCCCTAAAATCATCTACAGAACTATTGTTTTTTTAAGTGTTTCCTTGTATATTATTGGTCTTCCCAATAAAGGTAAAAATCTCATTTGTCTTGGTTGCTACAGCATCTCCTGGGCTAGGGACAGTGCCTGGCACACTGTATACTGGTGCTCAGTCAACATTTGTGGATTCAACAAATAAATTTGGACTCCAGATAAGCCAAATAGAAACAATGCTTTTCAACATACTATATTAGAAAGGACACACATATTAGTGATGGGAATGGGGTCTCAGACTGTCCAAATTCAGAAAGGACTGAAGAAAAATGCATTCAATCTCCTTTATTAATGACATTATTTTCTATTTTATTTATTTATTTTTTTGAGACAGAGTCTCACTCTGTCACCCAGGCTGGAGTGCAGTGGTGCAATCTTGGCTCACTGCAACCTCTGCCTCCCAGGTTCATGCCATTCTCCTGCCTCAGCCTCCCAAGTAGCTGGGACTACAGGCACCTGCCACCACACACGGCTAAATTTTTGTATTTTTAGTAGAGACAGCATTTCACCATGTTAGCCAGGATGTTCTCAATCTCCTGACCTCATGATCTGCCCGGTTTGGCCTCCCAAAGTGCTAGGATTCTAGGCATGAGCCACCATGCCTGACTCTATTAATGACTTTATGTGATTTTGTGGGAAGCATCTCCATGTTCCAAAAAATTGAAAACTTAGCAGAATGTTTACTATCCTTGAGTCTTGGTCTTTTTCTTCACTTAAAACATTTTCACAAAATTTCAGTAGAGGAGGAGCTACCAAATAGTGACAATTTTCACCACTGGGAGGTGGCTGCTTTGATCCAACTTTTATATGCTTTGGTGAAAGGAAACACACCTGTCATTGTATTATTAAAGGAATTGGGTAAGGATTCCTGGGGATTCTAGGTCCCTGGTGGTATCTAGCTCACCCTTGACTTCACTTTAGTCTCTTGAGTCTTCATACCTTCCTTGGCATGTTGCAGTGCTTCAACCAAAGTCCTGTACTTGCCTGGGCTTTTCACCTACACTTTGGCACAACCCCAATTTCTGCATGACACACGTGCCCAAAGGCTCAGTCACACAGCAGTGGAAGGCGTTTATTATAATACTCTGTGGTCTCATCAACGGGTCTGCCTGGAGTTTTACCATTCCTTAAGGGCAAGGAGCAGGTTTACATAATTGTCTTGGTACAATGGCTCATTCCACAAAACTGGGACTGTGGGTGCAGTCAGCCTACCAAATACCTTCTTGCATTTAACATGTGACCTTTGTCCACTTTGTTACCTTAAAACAATCTTTTCGAGGAAAAGTGCCTACCCCTGGCATAAACAAACAAACAAACAAACAAAAACTCTTGCAAACTTTAAAAGTAAGCAGGGTTCACAGTGCTTCATCTTCCTCCTGCTAGTCTGTAGGAGGTCATATTAAATCATGAATCAGATTGTCTGGAGCCAGGAAGCCAATAAACAGCTAGTTCTTTCTAGAAACAGTTAACCACCTGGCTTTGTACATGTTCTGGCTCAAACACAACTACAGATTAAAGCCGCGTACAGTAAGAAAAGTGACAAATGCTACAAATCAACTGCCAAAGTATTTCAGTAAACCTCATCAAATTCACAAAATAGACAGGAGCAGGATGAGAATGATTTGTGTCATGGCCAGGGAATCACTGAGTTTAGGGAGAGCTCTTTCACAGCAAGCCTGCTCTCTGTCTAGGGTAAGATGTTTCCTCATCCCTCAGGCTACTCCCTGCAAACATAACCCTGAGGAGTGGCCAGGACAGGAGTGAGAGCCACACACTCAGCACACCCATAAGACCTCATGGGGACCTACATGGCCATCACATCTCCCAACAGGTCCAGAGCCAGTCTCAGAAGACTGAATGCACAGTGTCTTCCAATGAATAGGGAAAATCCCTTTTCTGCCCATAATGCCTGGACAACAGGCTTGCTGTTGAGGATAAGAAGATATGAAATAATGGGAGGGAAAGTTTAGAACCTGCCCCTTCGGGCCTTGAGGGATTGTGGGAGGTGAGAAGAGAGGAAGTGAGATGGCCTTTCTCAATGCAGAGGTAAGCATGTGGGTTAGAGCAGACCAGGAAAATGCTGACAGCATCAGGACTCTGGGAAGGCGACCACCTCAGACACCCACGACCTCACCAACCTGGGGCTACCACAGCCAAGGAAGCCCTGCAATGCAGTGCAGTGAAGGAGATGGGGGCTGGAAGCTAGCTGTCCACAGCTGCTGTCTCCTCCACTGTGGTGTGGTTTATCCCATAATGACCCAGGATGAGAGTGGACTGGGCCTCATTTCTCTGCCTCCCCAGGTTCCCCTAGCCACGTGCTCCTGGGCCCATTCATGGAGTTGCTGCCAGCCCACAGGACCTGTTCCATCTCTGCCACAAGCTAGCAGCACACTACTGCCTATGAGCCCTAGTTTCTTCATCCATGTAGTAAGGATTAGAAAAGCCCCTATGCATTGGCTTATGCAACTACTTTTTGTTTCAGTTTCCTCATCTGTAAAATGGAGCTAATAATATTACCTACTTGAAATGATTGTTGTAAAGATTTCATGATTTAACATGGGTAAAGCACTTACAACAGTGTCTGGCACTAAGAGGTGCCATAGAAATGTTTACTGTTATGGTTATTCTGTGTCCAAGTTAATTTTGCTTCTTCAAAGTTTCTGCATGAATCATATCACTTAGGACATGAAAATATTTAAGGGTCACAAAATTGAAACCTTATAGAGTTGGAACAGACTTTAAAAATCAATCTAGTCCAACCCTTTTGAGTTACAAGTGGCAAAAACAGGCCCAGCATAGTATATCCTAAGTCAGCCAGCCCAGTAATGGCAAAGCTGAGACTAGGATCCAGTTCAAAGCTCTTTCCAATGTGCCACACTGAGCACCATATACATCAAATTAAGCACCATGTGCCAATGGCTCAATCAAGCCAGAGCTTTTACTGCAATCAACAAGTTTGAGTATAGAAGACGACACAGAAGAATTTGGAAGTTACCCCCCAGCACCCCCCTGCAACAACCCCCACTGAGTTTCACTTTGAAATAGCTACAAATACCTGATTCTTTAATCCCATAATCTCAAGAGATGTTATATTGTTACCCCTCTGTGCTCAACCCCACAGCTTTAACTGCCAATCTATGGATTAAACATGAAAGTTTTCTCAGTTCCTCCCAAATGAATTCTGTTAGTACCGCTACTTAATTCTCCCTAGGAAATCTCTTCCCAGAGAAGAGTTTACATGATTTTCTGCTAAGCTCAAAGCACTATTATCTTTTGGCAGCTGGATACTAATTGATCATTGATCTTTGAACTCTGGTTTTAGGGCTGCTGGGCTGAAAAAAATTAGAAAACTTTGTCTTTTAGAGTGCTTTCTCTCATCCGTCCTTTCCCCTTCTTTGCTACTGCTGGCATTCCAAAGTTGATTTGTTTTAAATCCTGGGTGGCTTAACAAAGAGGTGCTATAGTGCAATGATTAAGAGGTGTTTCGGGGTGAGACCGAGGATTGAGCCTGGCTTTGCCATTAATGTGCAGAGAAATGCTTTTGAGGAAATTGTTTAACTAAGCAGACAGGTACTAAAGATGGCTAACTGGCACATGGGAGCAAATTTTGTGCATCTCTTTCCAATCCTACTTTCAGTGACATTGTGTTGGTAGCTTGAAATTAGCTATGGTGATTGTCATAACTCTCATTTGCATTAATGCGGGCTTGGCATCCGTCTGCTCGTTGTGTCCCTGGCTTGTCACCTTTGGCCTACATATTGTAAGACAGTCTGTGTACCCAGTTCCCAGTTTCATGTTCTAGATAGATAAGGCCATACCTTGAACCACTTGACCACCTTACTTCTTCATTAAGTCTGGTGAACCCAAGAATGTAACTCCCAAATTCCCAAACCTAGCCGTACCCCACCTGAAAATGAACCAGTCCAACTCTGTCACACGAAACCACCTAGGTAATGTCTTGGACTCCCATAAAGCCTTCAGCCCACAGGTCCCTCCCTTTCTTTCCCCGACTGGTTACGCGTCCTGGAAGGTCCCCTCTTGTGGTCTGTGCTGCCTTCCTCTCTTGGGATCTGTGAGTAATAAACTTAATTTTGTCACCATTCTTATCTAAATGCCCCTTTACTGTGCCAAAACTGGACAACACCTAACCTAACTTAAGTACCTCACTTAACACCTCAGAATAGTGATATTTTACACCACGGAAATTGGGAGACAATACAAATCAGCATCTCCTTCCCTTCCCAAGCCAACTGTTTCTCTAAGCCCTAGATACTCATCCATACAATAGGGAAGACAATAGTACTTACCCCACGGGATTGTAGTGAGAGTTAAATGACATAATGTATGTGCAATACCCAGGGAACATCTGGCATACAGTTTCCCATGTTGCTATTGTTATTATCCATGTCTTACTTGATTGCTACCTCTGCTGTGGTCTGACTGTGTTCCCTCAAAATGAACATATGTAAAAATTTCATCTCAAATGTAATATTATTAAGAGGTGGGGCCTTTGGGAGGTGATTAGGGATTAGTTCCCTTATAAAATAGGCTTGAGAAAGCCTATTTTCCCCATCTATTAGGGAAATAGAAGAATAGGAGAGCCAGGATGACCCGTTTTAAAACCCATCCCATCTTAAAACTAGCAAGGCACATTCCCTGCCAGTCACAACCCATGGTAATAAGATGTTTATGGCTAAGGAAGCTGCCTAATAATGACTACAAGCACAAACTCCTACAACAGCAGAATGTCCAGATGTCCGAATATTATATAACAATATATGCTTTTAAGATTATTATAGTCATTCTTTGATGTACTTATGCACTAAAATGCCAGGGATAACCTTCTTTATATCAACAAAGTAATACATTTTTTCATACTGTCAGCCCATCCACACATAGTCGTAACTTAGCTTAGCTTGTAAGTTGATTAAAAGAAACAAAAACCTACATAAGAAGAATATAAAACAAAGGCCATGCATTCCTCCTCTTGTTTTCTGAGGATGTCGTACTCTGTATCTGAGTAACTTTCTCTTCTCACCACACTCTGTGGCTCACCTTGAATTCCTTTCTGCACAAGATCCAAAAACCCTCTTTTGGGGTCTGGATCAAGATTCCTTTTCTGGCAACACATCCACCATGTGAGGATACATAGAAGGTGCCATATGTATGAAACCAAGAACAGCCCTCACCAGACATCAAGCCTGCTGGAGCCTTGATCTTGGACTTTCCAGCTTCCAGAACTTTGAGCAATACATTTCTCTTGTTTATAAACTACCAGTCTAAAGTATTTAGTTATAGCAGCTTGAACAGACTGAGATAGAAACTGAGACGTAGGATGCTGCTTTAATAAATTGTAAAATGTATCTTAAAGTGTGGATAAAGGTTTGTAACTGAGTAACAGGTAGAGACAGTCTCGCTCTGTCACCAAGGCTGGAGTGCAGTGGCATGATCTTGGCTCACTGCAAGCTCTGCCTCTCGGGTTCATGCCACTCTCCTGCCTCAGCCCTCTGAGTACCTGAGACTACAGGTGTGTGCCACCACGCCTGGCTAATTTTTTATATTTTTGTAGAGACGGGGTTTCACCATGTTAGCCAGGATGGTCTCGATCTCCTGACCTTGTGATCCACCTGCCTTGGCCTCCCAAAGTGCTGGGATTACAGGTGTGAGCCACCACGCCCAGCCGAGGCTAGAACAGTTTTGAAGTGCATGCTGGAAAAAGCCTGTATTGCTGGGAATGGACTATAAAGGGTAACTCTGGTGAGAGTCAGAAAAACAGGAGAGCTGGAGAAAACATCTTAATCTTCTTAGAGATTCCCTAAGATTTCATAATCAGAATATTGGTAGAAATATGAACAGTAGATCTTTCTGATGAGATCTCAGAAAGGTCCACTTTATAACAAGGATGACCTCTCCTCCAGTTTCCAATAACATGCTCCTCATGGGCATCCTTATTATAAAGTGGCACTGAACTTGGTTAAATTGTACTTGTGTTCTAGTGTTGTGTGGAAGGTAGAACTTAAGAGTGATGAACTAGGATATTTGGTAGAAGAAATATCTAAGCAAAATTTTGAAATAATTAATTCAAAATCTAAGCTCTTATGAGGCCAAGGCAGGACCTGATCACTTGAGACCAGGAATTTGAGACACCATCTCCGGGGCAACATAGTGAGACACCGTCCTTTTAAAAATAGGTGAATAAACTTTTGAAAAATCTAAGATGTTGGAACTCTAAGTTATTTTGAGCCTTAGAAAAATATGATTATGGAACCTGAGTCACTATGACAGGCAGCTATAACCTAGGAAGCTGTAATCTTTTGTTTCTTTGATTATAGATTAAGCCTTTTCCCTTACCTGCATTGTTTTATAAAACATTGTAAATGACCTAAGGTACCAGGGAAGACCCTCTTTCCTCTCCAGGGTTGACTTTTATGACACTCCAACTTCTCTCTTACCCGTCTTAAACAAAGACTTCATGGCTATCACATTGCCTTAAATTATTTTAAATTGTAAAGGAAACGAAGACAAGCTATATAAAAAAGAGAAAACAATCCTCAAGGGGAAGGGGGACTGTAAGTAATTAATTTATTATAATTCTTAAATTAGTCTTGTATAGAACACTTTGTAACCCTGTTAAAATTTTTTTGTGTTCTTCCTATACATGCAAGAAATTAACTTTCAACTTTGGAGAACTGACCCTGTTCCTCTGGAGTTTTGTGTCCCAGAATATCCATTCCTAGCTTTTCACGTGAAGAAACTCTTTAAAACTGGATCCTGACTCTTTTGATTATTTCAGGTTGACAAGTGCTTGTTTGTTAAACACTTCCTTTCACTGAAAGATAACAGTTTATAATACATCTTTAAACAGTATATGATGCATTATTTCAACCTGAAATTTCATCTCAAGGCATGACAGGACTTCCCTTGACTGCTTATAGTAAATTGTGAGGAGAAACTAATTAAAGATGGAATTTATAATCAAAAGGGAAGCAAAACTTAAAGATTTGGAGAAGTCTTAGCATGGCCAGGTTGTAAAGAATGAAGAAGCATGTTCAAGAGAGAAGACCAAGGGTGGACCAAGTGATCATGTGATAAGGAGATTAGTATGAATCAGAGGGATAACAGATGCTATTCATCAAGACAATGAAACAATGACCCTGAAGTCATTTCAGAGACTTTTGGGTCTGCCCACCTATCACAGACTCAAAATGCCAGAGCATTTTGGGGCAGAATGATCTCATTGCTCTTCTCCAGACATTCCAGTATAGCACTAGCATTGGTATAAAGAACTACCTAAGACTGGGTAATTTATAAAGGAAAGAGGCTTAATTGACTCACAGTTTCACAGGCTGTACAGAAAGCATGACTGTGGAGGCTTTAGGAAACTTACAATCATGGTGGAAGGTGGAGAGGAAAGAGGTATGTCCTACATGGTTGGAGCAGGAGGAAGAGAGAGGGGTGGTGGGAGGTGCTACACACTTTTAAGCAAACAGATCTTGGGAGAACTCTATCACAAGACAGCACTAGGGGGATGGTGATAAACCATTGGAAACTGCCTCTGTGATCTAATCACCCCAACCAGGCCCCTCTTCCAACACTGGATTATAATTCAACATGAGATTTGGGCAGGGACACAAATCCAAACCACATCAGCACTCTTTGGCTTTTCCAGTTGTGTGACTGAAACAGACCTGGGTGTGACACCTCTCTGGCCCTCCAGAAGTCACAGATGGTAACCATGGCAGTGTCTACACAGTGCTCTCTCCACTGGTGTACAGAGTACAAACTTTGTGGTGAAGCCTGCCTCTACCCAGATTTCAAAGGATGCCCTGGAGAGCCTCAAGGGCAGGCCCAGGAAGAGAACTGCCAGAGGGGTGGGGCCCCATAGGGAACATCCCCTCCTCCACTACCCATGACGAGACATTATCTTGTAGAGCCTTCCTGAGATTTCAGAAGCATGGAACCTATGGTGTGAAACTCAATCCTGGGAGAGCCATGGGTAAGTGACTCCAAACCATGAAGTCTGCAGTGTGGGCTGTGCCCAGCAAAGCCATGGAGATGATCCCAGCCACCTGGAGCCCTGGGGGCCCAACTCCTGCCTCTGGGTGTCCAGAAGACAGAACATGGAGTCAGAGAAGATGATCATCAAGTCTTAAGGTTTAATGTTTGTCCTGTTTCATTTTGGATTTATTTTTTTAAAGTTACACCTCTCTTCCATCCTATTTCTCCACTTCAAAGTGGGAATGTCTCTACTATGCTTATCCCAACATTGTGTTTTGAAAGCCCATAACTTGTTTGATTTCACAGGTTCACAGATGAGAGCAATTTGCCTCAAGATGAATATTGAGTTTCACCCATGTGTTAGGCCATTTTTTCACTGCTATAAAGAAATATGTGGTGGGGGCGTTTCCAAGATGGCCAAATAGGAACAGCTCCAGTCTACAGCTCCCAGTGTGAGTGATGCAGAAGACGGGTGATTTCTGCATTTCCAACTGAGGTACCGGGTTCTTCTCACTGGGGCTTGTCAGACAGTGGGTGCAGGACAGTGGGTGCAGACCACCAAGCATGAGCCAAAGCAGAGTGAGGAATTGCCTCACCCAGGAAGTGCAAGGGGTCAGGGAATTCCCTTTCTTAGCCAAGAAGAGCTGTGACAGATGGCATGTGGAAAATCGGGTCACTCCCACCCTAATACTGTGCTTTTCCAATGGTCTTAGCAGATGGCACTCCAGGAGATTATATCCCACGCCTGGCTCGGAGGGTCCCACACCCATGGAGCCTCACTCATTGCTAGCACAGCAGTCTGAGATGGAACTGCAAGGTGGCAACGAGGCTTGGGGAGGGGTGCCCGCCATTGCTGAGGCTTGAGTAGGTAAACAAAGCAGCCGGGAATCTCAAATTGGGTGGAGCCCATTGCAGCTCAGGGAGGCCTGCCTGCCTCTGTAGACTCCACCTCTGGGGGCAGGGCATAGCTGAACAAAAGGCAGCAGAAACCTCTGCAGACTTAAATGTCCTTTTCTGACAGCTTTGAAGACAGTAGTGGTTCCCTCAGCAAGGAGTTTGAGATCTGAGAACAGACAGACTGCCTCTTCAAGTGGGTCCCTGACCCCTCAGTAGCATAACTGGGAGGCATCCCCCAGTAAGGGCAGACTGACACCTCACACGGCCAGGTGCCCCTCCAGAGGAACGATCAGGCAGCAACATTTGCTGTTCAGCAATATTCGCTGTTATGCAGCCTCCACTGCTGATACCCAGGTAAACAGGGTCTGGAGTGGACCTCCAGCAAAATCCAACAGACCTGCAGCTGAGGGTCCCGACTGTTAAAAGGAAGACTGACAAACAGAAAGGACATCTACACCAAAAAAAGCTGAAATTCTAAAAATCAGAACACCTCTCCCCCTCCAAAGGAAGGCAGCTCCTCGCCAGCAATGGAACAAAGCTGGATGGAGAATGACTTTGACGACTTGAGAGAAGAAGGCTTCAGACGATCAAACTTCTCTGAGCTAAAGGAGGAAGTTCAAACCCATCTCAAAGAAGCTAAAAACCTTGAAAAAAGATTAGATGAATGGCTAACTAGAATAACCAGTGTAGAGAAGTCCTTAAATGACCTGATGGAGCTGAAAACCATGGAACGAGAACTACGCAACGAATGCACAAGCTTCAGTAGCTGATTGAATCAACTGGAAGAAAGGGTATCAGGGACTGAAGATCAAATGAATGAAAAGAAGCAAGAGAGAAGTTTAGAGAAAAAAGAATAAAAAGAAATGAACAAAACCTCCAAGAAATATGGGACTATGTGAAAAGAGCAAATCTACATCTGATTGGTGTACCTGAACGTGATGGGGAGAATGGAACCAAGTTGGAAAACACTCTGCAGGATATTATCCAGGAGAACTGCCCCAGCCTAGCAAGGCAGGCCAACATTCAAATTCAGGAAATAAAGACAATGCCACAAAGATACTCCTCAAGAAGAGCAACTCCGAGACACACAATTGTCAAATTCACCAAAGTTGAAATGAAGGAAAAAATGTTAAGGGAAGCCAGAGAGAAAGGTCAGGTTACCCATAAGGGAAGCCCCAGACTAACAGCAGAACTCTCAGCAGAAACTCTACAAGCCAGAAGAGAGTGGGGGCCAATATTCAACATTCTTAAAGAAAAGAATTTTCAACCCAGAATTTCATATCCAGTGAAACTAAGCTTCATAAGTGAAGGAGAAATAAAATCCTTTACAGACAAACAAATGCTGAGAGATTTTGTCACCACCAGGCCTGCCCTACAAGAGCTCCTGAAGGAAGCACTAAACATGGAAAGGAACAACCTGTACCAGCCACTGCAAAAACATGCCAAATTGTAAAGACCATCGAGGCTAGGAAGAAACTGCATCAACTAACAAGCAAAATAGCCAGCTAACATCATAATGACAGGATCAAATTCACACATAACAATATTAACTTTAAATGTAAATGGGCTAAATGCTCCAATTAAAAGACACAGACTGGCAAACTGGATGAAGAGTCAAAACCCATCAGTGTGCTGTATTCACGAGACCCATCTCACATGCAGACACACACACAGGCTCAAAATAAAGAGATGGAGGAAGATCTACCAAGCAAATAGAAAACAAAAAAAGGCAGGGGTTGCAATCCTAGTCACAGATAACACAGACTTTAAACCAACAAAGATCAAAAAAGACAAAGAAGGCCATTACATAATGGTAAAGGGATCAATTCAACAAGAAGAGCTAACTATCCTAAATATATATGCACCCAATACAGGAGCACCCAGATTCATAAAGGGAATCCTTAGAGACCTACAAAGAGACTTACACTCCCACGCAATAATAATGGGAGACTTCAATACCCCACTATCAACATTAAATGATCAATGAGACAGAAAGTCAACAAGGATATCCAGGAATTGAACTCAGCTCTGCACCAAGAGGACCTAATAGACATCCACAGAACTCTCCACCCCAAATCAACAGAATATACATTCTTCTCAGCACCACGTTGCACTTATTCCAAAATTGACCACATAGTTGGAAGTAAAACACTCCTCAGCAAATGTAAAACAACAGAAATTATAACAAACTGTCTCTCAGACCACAGTGCAATCAAACTAGAACTCAGGATTAAGAAACTCACTCAAAACTGCTCAACTACATGGAAACTGAACAACCTGCTCCTGAATGACTACTGGGTACATAACGAAATGAAGGCAGAAATAAAGATGTTCTTTGAAACTGATGAGAACAAAGACAGAACATACCAGAATCACTGGGACACATTGAAAGCAGTGTGTAGAGGGAAGTTTGTAGCACTAAATGCCCACAAGAGAAAGCAGGAAAGATCTAAAATTGACACCCAAACATCACAATTAAAAGAACAAGAGAAGCAAGAGTAAATACATTCAAAAGCTAGCAGAAGGCAAGAAACAACTAAGATCAGAGCAGAACTGAAGGAGATAGAGACATAAAAAACCCTTCAACAAAATCAATGAATCCAGGAGCTGGTTTTTTGAAAAGATCAACAAAATTGATAGGCTGCTAGCAAGACTAATAAAGAAGAAAAGAGAGAAGAATCAAATAGACACAATAAAAAATGATAAAGGGGATACCACCACCGATCCCACAGAAATAAAAACTACCATCGGAGAATACTATAAACACCTCTATGCAAATAAACGAGAAGATATAGAAGAAATGGGTAAATTCTTGGAAACATACACCCTTCCAAGACTAAACCAGGAAGAATTTGAATCGCTGAATACACCAATAACAGGTTCTGAAATTGAGCAATAATTAATAGCTTACCAACCAAAAAAAGTCCAGGACCAGACAGATTCACAGCTGAATTCTACCAGAGGTACAAGGAGGAACTGGTACCATTCCTTCTGAAACTATTCCAATCAATAGAAAAAGAGGGAATCCTCCCTAACTCATTTTATGAGGCCAGCATCATTCTGATACCAAAGCCGGGCAGAGACGCAACCAAAAAAGAGAATTTTAGACGAATATCCCTGATGAACATCAATGCAAAAATCCTCAATAAAATACTGGCAAACTGAATGCAGCAGCAAATCAAAAAGCTTATCCACCATGATCAAGTGGGCTTCATCCCTGGGATGCAAAGCTGGTTCAACATATGCAAATCAATAAATGTAATCCAGCATATAAACAGAGCCAAAGACAAAAAACCCACATGATTATCTCAATAGATGCAGAAAAGTCCTTTGACAAAATTCAACAGCCCTTCATGCTAAAAACTCTTAATAAATTAGGTCTTGATGGGATGTATCTCAAAATAATAAGAGCTATCTATGACAAACCCACAGCCAATATCACACTGAATGGGCAAAAACTGGAAGCATTCCCTTTGAAAACTGGCACAAGACAGGGATGCCCTCTCTCACCACTCTTATTCAACATAGTGTTGGAAGTTCTGGCCAGGGCAATTAGGCAGGAGAAAGAAATAAATGGTATTCAATTAGGAAAAGAGGAAGTCAAATTGTCCCTGTTTGCAGATGACACAACTGTAGATTTAGAAAACCCCATTGTCTGAGCCCAAAATCTCCTTAATCTGATAAGCAACTTCAGCAAAGTCTCAGGATACAAAATCAATGTGCAAAAGTCACAAGCATTCTTATACACTAATAACAGAAAGCCAAATCATGAGTGAAGTCCCATTCACAATTTCTTCAAAGAGAATAAAATACCTGGGAATCCAACTTACAAGGGATGTGAAGGACCTCTTCAAGGGGAACTATAAACCACTGCTCAATGAAGTAAAAGAGGACACAAACAAATGGAAGAATATTCCATGCTCATCGATAGGAAGAATCACTACCATGAAAATGGCCATACTGCCCAAGGTAATTTATAGATTCAATGCCATCCCCATCAAGCTACCAATGACCTTCTTTACAGAATTGGAAAAAACTACTCTAAAGTTCATATGGAACCAAAAAAGAGCCTGCATTGCCAAGTCAATCCTAAGCCAAAAGAACAAAGCTGGAGGCGTCACACTACCTGACTTCAAACTATACCACAAAGCTACAATAACCAAAACAGCATAGTACTGGTACCAAAACAGACATATAGACCAATGGAACAGAACAGAGCCCTCAGAAATAATACCACACATCTACAACCATCTGATCTTTGATAAACCTGAAAAAAAACAAGAAATGGGGAAAGGATTCCCTATTTAACAAATGGTGCTGGGAAAACTGGCTAGCCATATGTAGAAAGCTGAAACTGGATCCCTTCCTTATACTTTATACAAAAATTAATTCAAGATGGATTAAAGACTTAAATGTTAGACTAAAACCATAAAAACCCTAGAAGAAAGCCTAGGCAATACCATTCAGGACATAGGCATGGGCAAGGACTTCATGTCTAAAATGCCAAAAGCAATGGCAACAAAACCAAATTGACAAATGGGATCTAGTTAAACTAAAGAGCTTCTGTATGGCAAAAGAAACTACCATCGGAGTGAACAGGCAACCTACAGAATCAGAGAACAGTTTTGCAATCTACTCATCTGACAAAGGACTAATATCCAGAATCTACAATGAACTCAAACAAACTTACAAGAAAAAATCAACCCCATCAAAACGTGGGCAAAGGATATGAACAGACACTTCTCAAAAGAAGACATTTATGCAGCCAACAGACACAAGAAAAAATTCTCATCATCACTGGCCATCAGAGAAATGCAAATCAAAACCACAATGAAATACCATCTGACACCAGTTAAAATGGCGATCATTAAAAAGTCAGGAAACACCAGGTGCTGGAGAGGATGTGGAGAAATAGGAACACTTTTACACTGTTGGTGGGACTGTAAACTAGTTAAACCATTGTGGAGGACAGTGTGGCAATTCCTCAAGGATCTAGAACTAGGAATACCATTTGACCCAGCCATCCCATTACTGGGTATATACCCAAAGGATTATAAATCATGCTGCTATAAAGCCACATGCACACGTGTGTTTATTGCAGCATGATTCACAATAGCAAAGACTTGGAACCAATGCAAATGTCCATCAATGATAGACTGGATAAGAAAATGTGGCACATATACACCATGGAATACTATGCAGCCATAAAAAATGATGAGTTCATGTCCTTTGTAAGGACATGGATGAAGCTGGACACCACCATTCTCAGCAAACTATTGCAAGGACAAAAAACCAAACACTGCATGTTCTCACTCATAGGTGGGAATTGAACAATGAGAACTCTTGGACACGGGAAGGGGAACATCACACACTGGGGCCTGTCATGGGGTGGTGGATGGGGGAGGGATAGCATTAGGAGATATACCTAATGTAAATGATGAGTTAATGGGTGCAGCACACCAACATGGCACATATATACATATGTAACAAACCTGCACGTTGTGCACATGTACCCTAGAACTTAAAGTATAATAATAAAAAAAGAAATATGTGAAAATGGGTAATGTATAAAGAAAATAGATTTAATTGGCTCATGGTTCTGCAGGCTGTACAGGAAGCAAGGCGTCAGCATCTGTTGAACTTCTGGGGAAGCCTCAAGGAGCTTATACTTGTGGTAGAAAGCAAAGCAGAAGCAGTCATCTCACATGGCAGTACAGGACCAAGAGAGTGAGGAGGGAGGTGCCACACACTTAAAAACCAGATATCATGAGAACTCACTATCTCTAGGATAGCACCATACCATGAGGGATCTGCCCCCATAACCCAAACAACTCACGCCAGGTCCCACCTCCAACACTGGGAATTACAATTCAACATGAGATTTAGAGGGGACATAGATACAAACCATATTATTCTGCCCCTGGACCCTCAAATCTCATATCCTTCTTACACTGCAAAACACAATCATCATCCTTCTCAATAGTTCCCCCAAAGTCTTGACTCATTCCAGAATTAACTCAAAAGTCCCAAAGTCCAAAGTCTCATCTGGAAATGAATGGAGATAGCATTGTAAAATCAAAACAAGTTGTTTACTTCCAAGAGTCAATGGAAGTGCAGGCATCAGGTATACATTCCTGTTCCAAGAGGAGGAAATTGGCCAAAAGAAAAGGGCTACAGGCCCCATGCAACTTCAAAACCCAGAATGGCATTCATCAAATCTCAAGTTTCCAAAGTAATCACTTTTGACTCCTTGTCCCACCTCCAGGGCACACTGGTGCAAGGAGTGAGCTCCCAAGACCTTGGGCATCTCCACTCCCTTGTGGTTTTACAGGGGTCAGCCCCAGTGGCTGCTTTCATGGGTTCAAGTTGAATGACTGTGGCTTTTCCAGTCACAGGATGCAAACTGCCAGTGGATCTGTCATTCTGGGTCTGAAGCATGGTGGTCCCCATCTCACAGATCTACTAGGTAGTGCCCCAGTGAGGAATTTGTGTGGAGTCTCCAACCCAGAATTTCTCCTCTGCACTACCCTAGTAGAGGTTCTATGTGAGGGCTGTGTCCCTGTGGCAGGCTTCTGCCTGGGCTTCTAGGCTTTCCCATACATCTTCTGATATCTAAGCAGAGGCTGGCAAGCCTCCTTCATTCTTGCACTCTGAGCATTTGCAGGCTTAACCCTATGTAGAAGCCACCAAGGCTTATGGCTATATCTGGAGCTTTTTGAGCTGAGACTGTGGTTGGAGCTGCTGGGATGCAGGGAGCAGTGTTCCAAGGCCACGTAGGGCAGCAGGGGCCCTGGGCCTGGCCCATGGAAACATTTTTCCATTCTTGGCCTCTGGGCCTTGATGGGAGGGGCTGTCACAAAGGTCTCTGAAATGCCTTTGAGGCCTTTTCTTGGCTATCAGCACCTTGCCCCTTTTTAGTTATGAAAATCTCTCTAGTAAGTGGTTGCTTCACAGCCTGCTTGGATTATTCCCCTTAAAATGGGCTTTTCTTTCTACTACATGTCCAGGCTTCAATTTTTCAAATATTTATGCTCTGCTGCCCTTTCAAATATCAGTTATAACTTTAAGTCATTTATTTGCTCCTGCATCTGAGCCTAGGATGTTAGAAAACAGCCAGGCAACATCTTGCATGCTTTACTCTTAGAAATTTCTTCCACCAGATACTCTAAATTATCACTCTCAAGTTCAAACTTCCACAGATCCCTAAGTCATAAACACAATGCAGCCAAACTCTTTGCTAATGCACAACACACATGAACTTCACTCCAGTTCGCAATAAATTTCTCATTTCCATCTGAGACCTCAGCAGCCTGGACTTCACTGCCCATATCACTATCAGCATTTTGGTCACAACCATTTAACCAGGCCCTAGGATGTTCCAAACTTTACCTCATCTTCCTGTTCTCTTCTGAGCCTTTCAAACTCTTCCAACCTCTGCCTGTTACCCAATTCCAGAAACACTTCCACATTCTTGATACCAATTTTCTGTATTAGGCCATTTTTTGCATTGCTATAAAGAAATACCTGAGACTGAGCAATTTATAAAAGAAGAGGTTTAATTGGCTCATGTTTCTGCAGGCTGTACAAGAAGCATGGCACAAGCATCTGCCCAGCTTCTGGGAAGGACTCAAGAAGCTTTTATTTGTGGTGGAAGGCAAAGCAGGAATAGGCATCTCACATGGCAGAGTGGGAGCAAGCGAGTGAGGGGGGAGGTGCCACACACTTAAACAACCAGATCTCATGAGAACTCACTATCTCGAGGACAGCACCAAACCAAGAGGGATCTGCCTCCATGAACCAAACACCTCCCAGTAGGCCCCAACTCTTAATACTAGGGATAACAATTGAACATGAGATTTAGAAGGAACACATATCCAAACCATATCAATCCACATCTGATTAAGACTCTGGACTTTAGACTTTTGAGTTGATCCTGGAAGAGTTAAGATTTTGGGGGCTGTTGAGACGGCATGAATCTATTTTGCCTGTGAAATGGACATAAATTTAGTGGGGGGAAGAGGTGGAATGCTGTGGTCTGAATATTTGTGTCCCCCCAACAATTCATATGAACTTTGACATGAAACGTCATCCCCAGTGTGATAGTATTAAGAGGTGGAGGATTTGGGGATTAGGTCATGAGGGCTCATGAATGGAATTAGTGCCCTTGTTAAAAAAGGCTTGAGGGAACCTGTTTGTCCCATCTGCCATGTGAAGACACATAGAAGGTGCCAGATCTATGAAGCAGAGAGCAGCCATCACCAGACACTAAATTGGCTACAGCCTTAATATTGGACTTCTCGAGCTCCAGCCCTGTGAGGAATGCATACCTGTTGTTTACAAATCACCCAGTCTAAGGTTTTGTTATAATAGCCAGGAACTGAGATAACCTCCAAGCTGTTCTCACTCTAACTCATCATTCATTTACTCAATAAACATTTTATTTGGCCCCCCCATGCTCCAGGTAATTCTCCTTACATGAGTTTCCCCACACCTTCCCATTGTCTATGATAATTTCCCCCAACCCAACTATACTGCAGCCCTATTCTGAATCATATATTCTGTGAATGAGGGCAGGGGAGGAGAGAGGTTGTGAATGAGAGGAAGGGAAATATAGAGTAGTGGTAACGAACTGCTTTACTGAGGCAGGGATTGCATTTTTATTCCTAGCTCTTCTGTTACTGGAAAGTGGTCCTGATCTAGACCCCAAGAGAGGGTTCTCAGATCTCACGCAAGAAAGAATTCTGGGCAAATTTACAGAGTAAAGTGAAACCAAGTTTATTAAAGAAGAAATAAAGGAATCGCTACTCCATAGGCAGAGCAGCGGCATGGGTGCTTGACTGATTATACATAAGATTATCTCTTGATGATCTGCTAAACAAAGGGTGGATTATTCATGAGTTTTCTGAGAAAGGGGTGGGGGCACCCAGAACTAAGAGTTCCTCTCCATTTTGGACCATATGTGGTAACTTCCGGATGTTGCCATGGCATTTGTAAACTGTCATGGCACTGGTGGGAGTGTCTTTTAGCATGCTAATACATTTTAATTAGCTTTTAATGAGCAGTGAGGACGACAGAGGTCGCTTTTAGGGCCATCTTAGTTTTGGTGGGTTTTGGCCAGCTTCTTTACCTAATCTCATTTGATCCGTGAGGTCTTTGTGGCTTGAACCTTGCAAAACTCTTCCTGTTGATTCCTATCACACCTATTCAAGATGGAGTCACTCTGGTTCAAACACCTCTGACACCTCCACTAATTCTTTGTTGTTTTGGAAATGTGAAATTCTCTACATGCCTCTGAGTATCCATCAGCAAAACATGAGCAGCCACTCTGTGTGTGTGTGCGCGTAAGCGCAGGTGTGTATGCCCATGCACACACACTCTCTACCATATCTCACCAAATGAGATATGACCACAAGATAATATAACTGATTTGTGAACCTTTCTGAAGGCAATTCCAAACGTGGAATTTTGAAAATATTTTGGGCCAAAGAAACATTATCTGAAACAGTGTGTAGGTGCCCGACTTGACTACTCTGAAGGAAAATCTACAAGTTTATACTCTGGTATGAATATTTGGGGAAAACAACCCTACAAAATCATTGCTTTCCAACAATACATCATGAGTCATTGACTTGGAATGCCAAATACAAGCTGGCAACCCACAGACCTTCTGAAGCTCGTTCAGTTTTCACTTTGGTCTTCTGCAGCTCGCTGAGTTTTTGTTTTTTGTTTTTTTAACTTTTCATTTTTTAATTGCAAGATTTTAATTTTTAAAAAATCTCAATGTCCCACTAATCAGGAAAAATCAGGAGAGCTGTGCCGTCATGATCAAGCATGCTCTGCAGCTGGACTATCTGGGTCTTAATCCCAGTTCTGCAACTTTCTACTTCTCTGACCTTCATCAAGTTATTTATCCTCTCTGTACCTCAGGACTGGAAGGAACTCCAGTTATTTTCCTCATCTGAAAAATAGAGATAATAATAGTACCTCCTGAATAGGGTTATTGTGAGCTTAAAATGAGATCATCGATTTGTTTAAAGCATATTAAACCCTTAGTAAACATAACCTATTATCTGGGAACACCAAACTTTATTCCTGCAGGACTCAAGCAGCATCTGCCCTGTGCACATGCGGGGAAAAGGGCTCCAGTTCACCCATTTCCCATCTGGTCCACTTCATCCCTTTGCCTTATCTGCCTGGCCCCTGTGGGCATTTGCAGTTTGCAACCCCCACTTTAGAATCACAGATCTGGTCAAATGGCCATGTTTAAAGAGAAAGAAAGCATTCACTCCCAGTTACAAAGTTAGGTAACAGCAATGCTCATGTCTCCTGTCTGCCCATCTAGTTCCATTCTGGGTGCTCCTTATGTCTGTAATCTTGGCCAACAGCAAAGGCTCTCCTCTACAACTCCAATGAATTATAGCAGGGTCACAACATTACTCACAAGGCACACAGATTTGCAGAGCAAATGCAATTTCTTACTTTCATCTATAACTGATCGTCTTCCTGGGGCTCCCACCACCCTGGATAGCAGAAATAACAGATTCGTCAATGAAAAATATTTCTATCTCTTCCAATCTAAATGCTTTCCTCTCTATTTCCAATTTTAATCTTAAAAATTCACTGAACTCTCTCTTTTAGGACTGGTCAAAGCAGCCTCTCTGGAATGACTCACCTCTCTGGCTTCTGTTTCTGCTTCATTTTTTTTCCTGGGGTTGGCATCTGAGTATATGAGGGCACACTTCGTTTTTGAGGCTTTGGAGCATAGGGCTTCTCAGACGTGGCTTTGCAGGAGGTGTCTCTGGACTGCCCAGTGGCTGCTCGTCTTATTGTCAGTCTCTGGCTGAAAGCAGCTGTCACTTGTTCTGGCTTTGTCAAGACCTGATGACCTCCCCTGACTGACCTGCCCCCACCCAGACTCCCACAAACACTGTGACTCGAGAGGTCTGACTCTCACTTTCTTCCACTCCCATCCCTAAAGCCACCTGACCCTCATCGTGGAGATCCTGTTTGACAAGATCCCCAGGCCAACCCTTAACTAACCTCAACACATGCCACTTGAGGCTGGGCTGCCTGGAAAAAGAGTCTGCAGTAAAACTTAAAAGTCAGTGTATTATTGGGGCAGGGGGTCAATCCTGAGAAAGCCAGAATGAAAGGAAATGTAACTAAAGTAGGGGCCAAGGGAATGCAGATACAAAGTGATGCACAAAACTTTTCTGCAGTGCTCCCAGCCTCTCCAGGCAGCACTGAGGGAAGTCAAACCATGTTGCATCTGACCTTGAACATGGCGGAGCTCTGGCTTCAGCAGCAATAGCTCCCATAGGGCACACAACAGGCCGTTAGGAGGTAAGGTCAATAGCATCACCTGGGGCAAGTCATGTTCCTCCAGGCCAAGCAGGCCAAACTACAGCCCTTACTAGCCCAAGGTACCTAAAATGAGAAATGAGGGGAAGAAATGGAAAGGATTTCCCATGGCTGGCCACAGGCTCATGAGTGGGTCCAGGAGCACATGGCCAGGTGAACCCAGGGAGGCAGAGAAATGAGGCCCAGTCCACTCTCATCCTGGGTCACTGTGGGATGGTCTGGGTTGAAGCCACACCACAGTAGAGTAGAGAGCAGCTCTGGACACCTGGCCTGCAGCCCCCCTCACCTTCACTGCACTGAACCACTGGGCTTTCTTGGCTGTGGTGGCCCAGGTTGGTGAGTGGGTGAGTGTCGGAGGTGGTCAGCTTCCCAGAGTCCTGATGCTGTCAGCATTTTCCTGGTCTGCTCTAACCCACATGTCTACCTCTGTATTGAGAAAGGCCATCTCCCCTCCTCTCTTATCACCCCCCACAATCCCTCAAGGCTGGAAGGGGCAGGTTCCAACCTTTCCCTCACATTATTTCATATCCTCCTATTCTCAGCAACAAACCTGTGGCCCAGGCATCACCCGCAGAAAAGGGATTGTCCCTATTTAAAGATAACTTCCGGAATAGGAACAGCTCCAGTCTACAGCTCCCAGCGTGAGCAACGCAGAAGATGGGTGATTTCTGCATTTCCATCTGAGGTACCGGGTTCATCTCACTAGGGAGTGCCAGACAGTGGGCGCAGGTCAGTGGGTGCGTACACCGTGCGCCAGCCGAAGCAGGGCGAGGTGTTGCCTCACTCAGGACGCGCAAGGGGTCAGGGAGTTCCCTTTCCTAGTCAAGGAAAGGGGTGACTGACGGCACCTGGAAAATCGGGTCACTCCCACCTGAATACTGTGCTTTTCCGACGGGCTTAAAAAACGGTGCACCACGAGATTATATCCTGCACCTGGCTCAGAGGGTCCTATGCCCACGGAGTCTTGCTGATTGCTAGCACAGCAGTCTGAGATCAAACTGCAAGGCAGCAGCGAGGCTGGGGGAGGGGTGCCCGCCATTACCCAGGCTTGCTTAGGTAAACAAAGCAGCTGGGAAGCTCGAACTGGGTGGAGCCCACCACAGCTCCAGGAGGCCTGCCTGCCTCTGTAGGCTCCACCTCTGGGGGCAGGGCAGAGACAAACAAAAAGACAGCAGTAACCTCTGCAGACTTAAATGTCCCTGTCTGACAGCTTTGAAGAGAGCAGTGGTTCTCCCAGTACACAGCGGAGATCTGAGAACTGGCAGACTGCCTCCTCAAGTGGGTCCCTGACCCCTGACCCCCGAGCAGCCTAACTGGGAGGCACCCCCCCAGCAGGGGCACACTGACACCTCACACGGCAGGGTACTGCAACAGACCTGCAGCTGAGGGTCCTGTCTGTTAGAAGGAAAACTAACAAACAGAAAGGACATCCACACCAAAAACCCATCTGTACATCACCATCACCAAAGACCAAAAGTAGATAAAACCACAAAGATGGGAAAAAAACAGAACAGAAAAACTGGAAACTAAAAAGCAGAGAGCCTCTCCTCCTCCAAAGGAACACAGTTCCTCACCAGCAACGGAACAAAGCTGGATGGAGAATGACTTTGACGAGCTGAGAGAAGAAGGCTTCAGACAATCAAATTACTCTGAGCTCGGGAGGACATTCAAACCAAAGGCAAAGAAGTTGAGAACTTTGAAAAAAATTTAGAAGAATGTATAACTGGAATAACCAATACAGAGAAGTGCTTAAAGGAGCTGATGGAGCAGAAAACCAAGGCTCGAGAACTACGTGAAGAATGCAGAAGCCACAGGAGCCGATGCGATCAACTGGAAGAAAGGGTATCAGCAATGGAAGATGAAATGAATGAAATGAAGTGAGAAGGGAAGTTTAGAGAAAAAAGAATAAAAAGAAATGAGCAACGCCTCCAAGAAATATGGGACTATGTGAAAAGACCAAATCTATGTCAGATTGGTGTACCTGAAAGTGATGGGGAGAATGAAACCAAGTTGGAAAACACTCTGCAGGGTATTATCCAGGAGAACTTCCCCAATCTAGCAAGGCAGGCCAATGTTCAGATTCAGGAAATACAGAGAATGCCACAAAGATACTCCTTGAGAAGAGCAACTTCCAGACACATAATTGTCAGATTCACCAAAGTTGAAATGAAGGAAAAAATGTTAAGGGCAGCCAGAGAGAAAGGTCGGATTACCCTCAAAGGGAAGCCCATCAGACTAACGGGATCTGTCAGCAGAAACCCTACAGGCCAGAAGAGAGTGGGGGCCAATATTCAACATTCTTAAAGAAAAGAATTTTCAACCCAGAATTTCATATCCAGCCAAACTAAGCTTCATAAGTGAAGGAGAAATAAAATACTTTACAGAGAAGCAAATGCTGAGAGATTCTGTCACCACCAGGCCTGCCCTAAAAGAGCTCCTGAAGGAAGCACTAAACATGGAAAGGAACAACCGGTACCAGCCGCTGCAAAATCAAGCAAAAATGTAAAGACCATCGAGACTAGGAAGAAACTGCATCAACTAATGAGCAAAATAACCAGCTAACATCATAATGACAGGATCAAATTCACACATAACAATATTAACTTTAAATGTAAATGGACTAAATGCTCCAATTAAAACACAAAGACGGGCAAATTGGATAGAGTCAAGATCCATCAGTGTGCTGTATTCAGGAAACCCATCTCATGTGCAGAGACACAAATAGGCTCAAAATAAAAGGATGGAGGAAGATCTACCAAGCAAATGGAAAACAAAAAAAGGCAGGGGTTGCAATCCTAGTCTCGGATAAAACAGACTTTAAACCAACAAAGATCAAAAGACACAAAGAAGGCCATTACATAATGGTAAAGGGATCAATTCAACAAGAAGAACTAACTATCCTAAATATATATGCACCCAACAATACAGGAGCACCCAGATTCATAAAGCAAGTCCTGAGGGACCTACAAAGAGACTTAGACTACCACACATTAATAATGGGAGACTTTAACATCCCACTGTCAACATTAGACAGATCAACGAGACAGAAAGTTAACAAGGATATCCAGGAATTGAACTCAGCTCTGCACCAAGCAGACCTAATAGACATCTACAGAACTCTCCACCCCAAATCAACAGAATATACATATTTTTCAGCACCACACCACACCTATTCCAAAATTGACCACATAGTTGGAAGTAAAGCTCTCCTCAGCAAATGTAAAAGAACAGAAATTATAACAAACTATCTCTCAGACCACAGTGCAATCAAACTAGAACTCAGGAATAAGAATCTCACTCAAAACTGCTCAACTACATGGAAACTGAACAACCTGCGCCTGAATGACTACTGGGTACATAACGAAATGAAGGCAGAAATAAAGATGTTCTTTGAAACCAACGAGAACAAAGACACAACATACCAGAATCTCTGGGACACATTCAAAGCAGTGTGTAGAGGGAAATTTATAGCACTAAATGCCCACAAGAGAAAGCAGGAAAGATCCAAAATTGACACCCTAACATCACAATTAAAAGAACTACAGAAGCAAGAGCAAACACATTCAAAAGCTAGCAGAAGGCAAGAAATAACTAAAATCAAAGCAGAACTGCAGGAAATAGAGACACAAAAAACCCTTCAAAAAATTAATGAATCCAGGAGCTGGTTTTTTGAAAGGATCAACAAAATAGATAGATCACTAGCAAGACTAATAAAGAAAAAAAGAGAGAAGAATCAAATAGACGCAATAAAAAATGATAAAGGGGTTATCACCACTGATCCCACAGAAATACAAACTACCATCAGAGAATACTACAAACATTTCTACGCAAATAAACTATAAAATCTAGAAGAAATGGATACATTCCTCGACACATACACTCTCTCAAGTCTAAACCAGGAAGAAGTTGAATCTCTGAATAGACCAATAACAGGATCTGAAATTGTGGCAATAATCAATAGCTTACCAACCAAAAAGAGTCCAGGACCAGATGGATTCACAGCCGAATTCTACCAGAGGTACAAGGAGGAACTGGTACCATTCCTTCTGAAACTATTCCGATCAATAGAAACAGAGGGAATCCTCCCTAACTCATTTTATGAGGCCAGCATCATTCTGATACCAAAGCCGGGCAGAGATGCAACCAAAAAAGAGAATTTTAGACCAATATCCTTGATGAACATTGATGCAAAAATCCTCAATAAAATACTGGGAAACCGAATCCAGCAGCACATCAAAAAGCTTATCCACCATGATCAAGTGGGCTTCATCCCTGGGATGCAAGGCTGGTTCAATATACGCAAATCAATACATGTAATCCAGCATATAAACAGAGTCAAAGACAAAAACCAAATGATTATCTCAATAGATGCAGAAAAGGCCTTTGACAAAATTCAACAACCCTTCATGCTAAAAACTCTCAATAAATTAGGTATTGATGGGACGTATCTCAAAATAATGAGAGCTATTTATGACAAACCCACAGCCAATATCATACTGAATGGGCAAAAACTGGAAGCATTCCCTTTGAAAACTGGCACAAGACAGGGATGCCCTCTCTCACCACTCCCATTCAACATAGTGTTGGAAGTTCTGGCCAGGGCAATTAGGCAGGAGAAGGAAATAAAGGATATTCAATCAGGAAAAGAGGAAGTCAAATTGTCCCTTTTTGCAGACGACATGATTGTATATCTAGAAAACCCCATTGTCTCAGCCCAAAAATCTCCTTAAGCTGATAAGCAACTTCAGCAAAGTCTCAGGATACAAAATCAATGTACAAAAACCACAAGCATTCTTATACACCTTCAACAGACAAACAGAGAGTCAAATCATGAGTGAACTCCCATTCACAATTGTGTCAAAGAGAATAAAATACCCAGGAATCCAACTTACAAGGGATGTGAAGGACCTCTTCAAGGAGAACTACAAACCACTCCTCAAGGAAATAAAAAAGGATACAAACAAATGGAAGAACATTCCGTGCTCATGGGTAGGAAGAATCAATATCGTGAAAATGGCCATACTGCCCAAGGTAATTTACAGATTCAATGCCATCTCCATCAAGCTACCAATGCCTTTCTTCACAGAATTGGAAAAAACTACTTTAAAGTTCATATGGAACCAAAAAAGAGCCCACATCGCCAAGTCAATCCTAAGCCAAAAGAACAAAGCTGGAGGCTTCACACTACCTGACTTCAAACTATACTACAAGGCTACAGTAACCAAAACAGCATGGTACTGGTACCAAAACAGAGATATAGATCAATGGAACAGAACAGAGCCCTCAGAAATAACGCCGCATATCTACAACTATCTGATCTTTGACAAACCTGAGAAAAACAAGCAATGGGGAAAGGATTCCCTATTTAATAAATGGTGCTGGGAAAACTGGCTAGCCATATGTAGAAAGCTGAAACTGGATCCCTTCCTTACACCTTATACAAAAATTAATTCAAGATGGATTAAAGACTTAAATGTTAGACCTAAAACCATAAAAACCCTAGAAGAAAACCTAGGCGTTACCGTTCAGGACATAGGCATGGGCAAGGACTTCATGTCTAAAACACCAAAAGCAATGGCAACAAAAGCCAAAATTGACAAATGGGATCTCATTAAACTAAAGAGCTTCTGCACAGCAAAAGAAACTACCATCAGAGTGAACAGGCAACCTACAAAATGGGAGAAAATTTTTGCAACCTACTCATCTGACAAAGGGCTAATATCCAGAATCTACAATGAACTCAAACAAATTTACAAGAAAAAAACAAACAACCTCATCAAAAAGTGGGCAAAGGATATGAACAGACACTTCTCAAAAGAAGACATTTATGCAGCCAAAAAACACATGAAAAAATGCTCATCATCACTGGCCATCAGAGAAATGCAAATCAAAACCACAATGAGATACCATCTCACACCAGTTAGAATGGCAATCATTAAAAAGTCAGGAAACAACAGGTGCTGGAGAGGATGTGGAGCAATAGGAACACTTTTACACTGTTGGTGTTACTGTAAACTAGTTCAACCATTGTGGAAGTCAGTGTGGCGATTCCTCAGGGATCTAGAATTTGAAATACCATTTGACCCAGCCATCCCATTACTGGGTATATACCCAAAGGACTATAAATCATGCTGCTACAAAGACACATGCACACGTACGTTTATTGTGGCATTATTCACAATAGCAAAGACTTGGAACCAACCCAAATGTCCAACAATGATAGACTGGATTAAGAAAATGTGGCACATATACACCATGGAATACCATGCAGCCATAAAAAATGATGAGTTGATGTCCTTTGCAGGGACATGGATGAAGCTGGAAACCATCATTCTCAGCAAACTATCGCAAGAACAAAAAACCAAACACCGCATATTCTCACTCATAGGTGGGAATTGAACAATAAGATCACGTGGACACAGGAAAGGGAACATCACACTCTGGGGACTGTTGTGGGGTGGGAGTAGGGGGGAGGGAGAACATTGGAAGATATACCTAATGCTAGATGACGAGTTAGTGGGTACAGCGCACCAGCATGGCACATGTATACATATGTAACTAACCTGCACATTGTGCACATGTACCCTATAACTTAAAGTATAATAATAATTTTAAAAAAAAGATAACTTCCTTATTTAATGGAAGAAACTCCCCATGCTGAGTCCTCTGAGGCTGGCTCTGGATATGCTGGGAGAAGAGATGGCTGTGTGGGTCCCCACCAGTTCTTGCTGGGTGTGGTAAGAGTGTGAGGCTCTCATGCCTGTCTCGGCCACTCCTAGGGGTTATGTTTGCAGGGAGCAGCCTAAGGGATAAGGAAACATCTTCCCCCAGAAAGACAGCAGACTTGCTGTGAAAGAGGTCAACTCCCTAAGCTTAGTGCTCCTTGGCCATTATACAAACCATCCTCAACCTGCCCTGACTTTTCTTGTGAGTGCCTGGTCAGGTTTAGTGAAGAACTTGTAAGTGGGTTCAAATCCTGTACCTTCTGAGATTTCTATGTTATTATGCTAGCTCACACTCTGCCTTTAACAATTAATTAAAAATCTTAGTTGAATTCTTCTTGCCAACTTGTACGGCATCTAGAAGCATCTGCCCTGGGCAAGGAAGTGCTCATGGCCCACTCCTCCTTGGATGTGCCTGTTGATTTTTAAATTTCAAGTTAGTTGCTTGCCTTGCAACCCCTGCTCCCTGAGAGACTTAAGAACAGTAGTGAATTTGCAGGTTTTCTGACAGCTCACTCTTCATTTAAATAAAGCCCAAAATGTTCAAGAACAAGACCACAGTAAACCAAATGAATAAAATGTTTCAGTAGTAAACAGAGATAATTGGAGAATAAACCATCAAGTAACATGAGAAAGTGATTGAATATTAAAAATATGATAAGGAGTGGACTGCGCTGGGAATGAGTGGTACAGATGATTTGGTTTTTGTTAGAAGACTTTCTGAATTATACAATTCATACGACTGTGTTTGTCTATTATTTTGATGAATATATAGTTTGTTTTGTTTTTTAATGGAGACAGGGTCTCGCTCTGCTGCCCAGTCTGGAGTGCAGTGGCAGGATCTCAGCTCACTGCAGCCTCCGCATCCTGGGTTCAAGTAATTCTCATGCCTCAGCCTCCCGAGTAGCTGGTATTACAGTCACCCAACGCCACACCTGGATGTGTATGTGTGTGTGTGTGTGTGTGTATATATGTATATATATATGTATGTGCGTGTGTGTGTGTGTATGTATGTATATGTGTGTATATATATGTATATATATGTGTGTGTGTGTATATATGTGTGTGTATATATATATGTGTGTGTGTGTGTGTGTGTGTGTGTATATATATATATTAGTAGAGATGGGGTTTCACCCTGTTGGCCAGACTGGTCTCGAATTCCTGGCCTCAAGTGATCTGCCTGCCTTAGCCTCCCAATGTGCTGGGATTACAGGGTGAACCACTGTGCCCAGCCAGTATTTTAGATAGATAGGTAGGTAGATAGATAGATAGATAGATAGATAGATAGATAGATAGATAGATAGATAGATAGATTGATTTAGAGACAAGGTCTCACTCCGTTACCCAGGCTGAAGTACAGTGGCCTGATCATAGCTCTCTGCAGCCTCAAACTACTGGGCTCAAGGGATCCTCCTGCCTCAGCCTCCTGAGTAGCTAGGACTACAGGCACATGCCACCATGCCTAGCTATTTTGTTCAATTAGTTTGGTTTTGTAGAGATGAGGTCTCACTATGTTGCCAGGTTGGTCTCAAACTCCTAGGTTCAAGTGATCATCCCACGTCAGCCTCCCAAAGCGCTGGGATTAATAGGTGTGAGCCACCATGACCAGCATGAAACAAATTTTAAAGTTATGGAAAGAACACAGAATCTTATTGATCACTAAGTCATGAACAATAGGCAAAGCATCTCAGTCATATGTTGTTGGTTGTTGCTGCATTTGGGGGACATAGCATCAAAACAACAGAAACCAAATCTGTACCATTGAGAGAATCTGAAACAGCTCCCCTCTAAGAAACAGAAATTATTAAGTCAAGAAGTGATGACTTACTATAAAAAGAGTTATTTTTATGAATCTTCTTTATTTGATGACTGAAAATTTTTGAGTTGTTTGTGGCACCAAGCCGACATCTATGAGTATCCTTAAAATTAGCCTTCATATAATTAAGTTGCATGCCATGAGCCATAATTATCAGGTCTCACATATTGAGATCACTGCCCAGGCAAGCAGAAATACTGCACGGGTTACAAAAATTCATGATGGCTTCATTCAAGCATCATTCTAGCAAACAAACACTTTGCCATCTGCTAACACCTGTTACCTGGGCTGGAACCATAGAGTCCCCATACAGCCTGGCACCTGTGGACAGTCTGAACCAGGTCAGGGTTCTATTTGTCTTCTCTTAGTTTCTTTAAACCATCATTTCCAGAAGCACATATTTACAGAAAGAAATGGGTCCAATGGTAGGAAATGCTAATATCTTAACTGTTAGTACATTCCTTGGACACCTTCTATTTAGTTGCTTAGAACTTACAGGGTCTCAGTGAGAAAACTCTGATGTTACAAAATGACATGCAGTCTATAACCTCCCTTCTTCCCAGGGACTTAGGGTTTGACACTGGACCAGTCTTAAGCAGAAAAGGGCTTTGCCAGGAGAGGGATCCTGCCACTGCTGTGATTGGGAGAGTTACTTATTGTCACGCCCAAGCTCCTCTTAAGTCAGAAGCTTCTAGTTGGTCAGCGGCTTCCCCTGATTCCAAATTTCCCCCGTGACTAGGCTGCAGGAAGGGTTTTTATTGCAAAGCTGCCAAAGTGAAGGCTTTCCACACAGATGAGTTTCTAACCACAGCCAGTGGAGGCAAAAAAAAAAACCCCACAATATTTTCTTTGGGTAGAAAGAACATTCTTCCACTGTATAAAAAATTGTATTTGATACCCTTACTGAGTGTGCATGCAAAAGCAGTTTCTGAAGGTGCTAGCTGTGTGGATAAAAGTTAAGAGTATGGGCTCTGTAGCCAGATTGCCTGGGTTCAAATCTTGCTGCCTCTTATTATTTAATGTGTGATCCTGGGGAAATTGCTTAACCACTCTGTGCCTCTGATTTTTTCATCTGTGTAATGAGATTAATAAAGCCTATATTTTTGTGTAAGAATAATAATATCCTAATATCTACCTCATAGTGTAGCAAGGACTAAGTAAGTTATTGCCTTCAAAGAGCTTAGAACAGGGCCTGGCTCATAGAAAGCACTCAGCAGATGTTACCTATGATTATTTTGGTGTCAAACATTTCCTCTCAATTGCTTGTGATCCAGGAGATGCCCTCTATGATTCATCAGGAGAGGGACATTAGGGAGTTCTGTAGGGTATTTGTTAACCAAGCCTTCATCAAAGCCCCTACCCCATAATGGATTTTCTAAAATTGTTCTCCCCTGTTCTTTGAGATCCCTGACAGCTCTGTGATTCCATTATGACAGCTCAGGGATCTATCTGGATGCTTCCCATACCACATCTAAAGCTCTACATTGTACTCATTGGCCCCATTGCTGAGTTACATTAGGGTTTATAGAGTTGCAGGATAAATTGTTGCTGCCTTACAGAACAAGAAACATGATGAGTATTTATATAGTGATTCAAAGGTTTTAGAACTTCAGTAAAATGGGCAACTTTGTATGCTATCATGTTAATATAAACTCTCTTATGGAAGTAGAATGCATATACCAGAAAATGGCACAAATATTAAATATACAGGTTGATGAACTGTCACAAAGTAGAGAAACCTATATAACCATCACCCTAAGACAAATCACTACCAGTACCTTAGAAATCCACCTTCCATCCATTACTCTCTCTTCACCCCATCTCAGAGGTAACCACTGTCCTGATTTCTAACACCTTAAGTTGGTTTACCTGTTTTTGAACCTTACATAAACATAATCACAGGGAATGAATTGTGTCTGGTTTCTTTTATTTGATTTTGAAATTGTGATAATCATCTATGCTGCGATTAGGATCCCCTAATCGCCAAGTGAGAATCCAGCCCTGGAGATGATCCAAGGGAGGAAACTTGTGGTACCACTAGGTGAGTCCTCCTTACTTAAGTGGTCATACAGTGTCTTTATACCTTAGCATCTCATTCCCTAAGACTTACTGTATCCTTTGGAGAATTTGACCTCTTTTGATGTTTATTCCAAATTAGTGAGAAGTTTTGTATTCCTAGTATTGCAGTGCTAAGATGCAGCATGAACCTTGTCCCACTCTTGTACTTTAACCCACCAAGTCATCCCCTCCAGTGCGCCAGAATAATCCCACAGATGCCCATCTTTCACTGGGCCTGCAGCTCAAAAGCTATGGAAAGTTACCAACTAGATTACACAACTCCAGTAACTTAGAAAGTTTCTCATGCTGGCCTCAGCCTTTTCCTGCTCTTTCTTAGAAATGAGGTCGTTCTGCCCAAGCCTGCTGACCATTCCACAAGGACTGTGCTGGACACAGGGCTGGTATGAGTTTGAAGACTGGTGGGAAGAGGAGCTCAATTCAACTAAGGAAATTTCCACTTTTTTTTTTTACCATCCCTTCACCTAGTAAACAATGCAAAGTATATGCAAGTATTCAAGGGTACATACATGATGGCTCAAGCTAGTGAATATTGTTTCACTGTGACTCCCTTATTTCCTCAGAAGGCATGTTCAAAGTTGGGTGGTCTCAGCAGTTTGTACAGAGGGAGAAATTTTCCAAACCAGAGGAGTTCAAAGCCCAAATCCTGCTGCCTTTAATGCCAATTTAGGTTTTGGGCTGCAGCCTATCAGCTCGTGTCACCTTGACCTAATGTCCAGGTTCTGAATTCATAAGTTCATTCTGTACCACAGTTACATACCTAGTCTAAATTCTCAATTTTATTTCTGTCTCAACAATTAGATTTATTCCTTATCTTTTCTTACTCTTTTCAGGGGCATTTCCAAACTTTCACCTCTCTCCTTGGATTTTCTACCCTCTTCTCCGTTCTCCCTCCATTATAGACTAGAATATGTCCACTTGAAATCCATATGTTGAAGCCAAAACTCACAATGTGACTGTATTTGGAGACAGGGCCTTTAGGGAGGTTTAAAGTTAAATGAAGTCATAAAGATAGGGACCTGTGATGGTACATTCTGGGTCAAGTTGACTGAGCTACAGGATGGCCAAGTGGCCGGTAAAACATTATTTCTGGAAGTATCTATGGTGATTCTAAAAAACATTAGCATTTGAATGGGTAGACTGAGTAAACCAGATTTCCTTCTCCAATGTGGGAAGTCATGATGCAATCCATTGACAACGTGAATAGATGAAAAAGGTGGAGGAAAGAAGGATTTGCTCTCTCTGCCTGACAACTTGAACTGGGACATGGATCTTCTCCTACCTTCAGCACTCCTGGACCTCAGGCCTTCAGACCTAGACCAAAATCTACACCATTGGCTCTTCAGCAGTCAGGCTTTCAAACTATACCACCAGCTTTCCTGGGTCTCCAGCTTATAGGCAGCAGATGGTGAGACTTCTCAGCCTCAAGAATCATGGAAGCCAATACCTTAAAATAAATCTCTTTATATATATAAAATATATATGTATATATATGGGAGACTGGAATGTTAGACTATATGTATGTACACACATTATATATATGTGTACATACATATGGTCTAAACTTCTATCTATATATATATGATATATATATATATCATATATATATATGAGATATATGTAGTCTCCTATTGGTTCTGTTTCTCTGGTGAATCCTGAGTAGTACAGATTTTGGCACCAGGAGTGGGTCTAGAGAAACAGAATTTTTTAAAGAGTGTTTTCTGAATTGGTTCCGGAGTTTCTAGAATCAGCTCTCTAATGTGATTAGATTTAAAGACGCTTATGAATATATTTCTAGTAGTAAAGAAAGCTCTGATTGTCCATGCTGTAATCTGGCAATAGAGATATGCAAAATACCTGCATTGGATACTCCTAATCCACTGCTTATAAGAAGCAAGAAGCTGGGTGATTGTGTATATGATACTTTCCAAAATTTTTCAAAAATTAATGAATATGCTAAGGTTGGCTGGTTGCTCTTAATGGCACTGGAAAACGTGGTAAAAAAAAAAAAAAAAAGCTAAGGGATTTGTATTCCAACTCAAGTGCCATATAAATGACCTGAAGTCTCTGTGTGTTCCCTGAAAGAGACCCTTATTTTCTGTAGCCTCAAGGCTGAGATAATTGAAATATCAAATCACATGCAGAATCTCATCCTGCAACTGGCTGAATTACAATGCAGGTTGAACTCTCAGCCTTGCAGAGTGTCTACTGTTAAAGTAGATTGGGATTGGGAAACAATGAGATCCTATAAATTGGAATGGTGACATGTGGGAAAACCTTGATGAAGCTGGGAACATTGAGTTTCATCAGTGAGTTTGAAGACTCATCAAAATTCTGACGAGTCTTCTCTGCCAAGTGTAAGAGTTCTCCTCATCCCCAGTAGAGGCAGTTTTCCCACCCCCAGTGGCATTGGCGTTTTCACCTCCGACTGAGGAGATTAACCCTGCAATGACTGAGGAAACTACAATGATCTTTCCTGAGGCAGTTGCCATGCAAGACAATGCTGAGTCTCCTCAAGACCCATCCCTACCAATCCTCTTTGCTTCTAGACCTATAACTAGACTCAAGTCCCGGTGGGCCCCTAAAGGAGACATACAAATGTGACCCATGAGGATGTGAGCTACACTCCAAAAAAACTACTCGAGTTTTCTAATTTATAGAGATAGACATCTGGGGAATTTGTGGGAATGGATATTAAGGGTGTGGGGGCCAGTCACCTTGGCTCACACCTGTAATCCCAGCACTTTGGGAAGCCGAGGCAGGTGGATCGCCTGAGGTCAGGAGTTTCAGACCAGCCTGGTCAACATGGTGAAACTCCATCTCTACTAAAAATACAAAAATTGGCTGGGCGTGGTGGTGCATGCCTGTAGTCCCAGCTGCTTGGGAGGCTGAGGCAGGAGAATCACTTCAACCTGGGAGGTGGAATTTGCAGTGAGCCGAGTTTGTGCCACTGCACTCCAGCCTGGGCAACAGAGGGAGAATCTGTCTCAAAAAAAAAAAAAAAAAAAAAAAAAAAAAAAAGTGTGGGTTAATGGTGGAAGGAACAGAAGGATCAGGTTAAATTTACTGACACAGCTTCACTAATCAGAGATTCTGCATTTAATGCTGCAGTTCTGGGAGTTAGAAGGAGCTCTAAAAATTGGTTTGGTTGGATATCTGAAACATTGACCAAAAGATGGCCCACAGTGAGCAAACTGGAAGTGCCCTACCTGCCCTGGTTTAATGCAGAGGAAGGGATTCAAAGGTTTAGGGAGTTTGGTATGTTAGAATGGATTTGTTACCTAAGACATACTCATTCACCCTGGGAGGATTCAGAAATCATACCTTTCACCAATAACATGAGAAATCAATTTGTGAGGGGAGCCCAACATTCTTGAAAAGGTTTGTGATTGCTCTTCTCTGTAGGTGGGACCTCACCATGGGAACTTCAGCCACTGAATTGGGAAACCTAAATGCAGTGGGAATAATTGGATCCCAGGGAGGCAGGGGCCAAGTGGTGGGGCAGGGACTAAAGGTAGGTGGGCCTGGTAACAATAATAAACAACAGAGTCAGAGAAGCAATCTGACTCTCACTAACTTCTGCTATTGACTGGTTGATCACAGTGTACCTAGAAGTGAAATAGATTAGAACCTACTAAATTCTTACCTTATCTGTATAAGCAGAAAACTTCCAGGTAGGTGAACAAAAATCTAACCTGAATCATAAAAGCAGAGAGTGACAACTACTCAATCAACTCCCAGATTTCAGCTAACTAGGATTCGTGGGTCTAGGAGTCAAAGAGTAGAAAAGGGAGTGGAACAATTCACTATTAACCCTAGTGACAGACCCGGAACACCTTGAATAAAGGGGACACTAAATCCCCTTGAGGAAGGACTCCAGTACACTGTCAAAAATTTACACTATTAAGGCCAGGCGCAGTGGCTTACACCAGTAATCCCAGCACTTTGGGAGGCCGAGGAGGGTGGATCATGAGGTCCGGAGTTCAAGGCCAGCCTGGCCAATATGGTGAAACCCCATCTCTAATAAAAAATGCAAAAAACTAGCCGGGCATGGTGGTGCACACCTGTAGTCCCAGCTACTCGGGAGGCTGAGGCAGGAGAATTGCTGGAATCCCAGAGACAGAGGTTGCAGTGAGCCAAGATCGTGCCACTGCACTCCAGCCTGGGTGACAGAGATTCCATTTCAAAAAAAAAAAAAAAAAAAAAAAGATTACACTATTAATCTCCCAGTCTTCTCCAAAGGATACTATGGTCTTTTACCAGGATAACTGTGCGTTGATAAAAGGAAATAATCAAATCTTTGTGGGACTACTGGACACGGGCTCTGAACTGACACTAATTCCAGAAGACCCAAAATATCTATATATACTGTGGCACACCAGTCACAGTAGGGGATTATGGAGGTCTAGTAATCAATAGATATTGGAGAATAACAATGGATTATCATAAGTTTAACCAGGTGGTGATTGCAATTGCAGCTGCTGTACCAGATGTGGTTTCACTGCTTGAGCAAATTAACACAAATGATTTTGAAGATTGGTGGGAATGGGGACTGAACTACGGAAACTTCCATTTTATTTACCATCCTTTCACCTAATAAACAATACAAAGTATATGCAAGTATTCAAGGATATATGATGATTCGAGACAGTGGACATGGTTTTGCTGGGACTCCCTTTTTTCTCAGAAGGCACATCCAAAGTGGAGTTGTGTCAGCAGCTTGTACAGAGGAAGAAATCCTCCAGGTCAGAGGAGTCCAAAGCCCAAAGCCTTTTAGGTTTGCCAATTTAAGTTTGGGGCTGGAGCCTGTGAGCCCATTTTGTGGGGTGACACAAAACACATCCTCTGGTGTCTGATTGACACACCCCACTAGGCAGAGATTCTGCATTTAATGTTGCAGTTCTGGGAGTTAGGTCTTGTGATGGTTAATATTGAGTGTCAAATTGATAGGATTGAAGGATACAAAGTATTGTTTCTGGGTGTGTCTGTGAGGGTGTTGCCAAAGGAGATTAACATTTGAGTCAGTGGACTGGGAAAGGCAAACTCACCCTAAATCTGGGTAGGCACCATCTAATCAGCTGCCAGAATAAAGCAGGCAGAAGTTGGAAAGAGCAGACTTGCTAAGACTTCCAGCCTTCATCTTTCTCCTGTGCTGGATGCTTCCTGCCCTCAAACGTCAGACTCCAAGTTCCTCAGCTTTTGGACTCTTGGACTTACACCAGTGATTTGCCAGGGGCTCTTGGGCCTTCAGCCACAGACTGAAGACTGCACTATCAGCTTCCCTACTTTTGAGGTTTTGGAACTCGGGCTCACTTCCTTGCTCCCCAGCTTGCAGACAACCTATTGTGGGATTTAACCTTGTGATAGTGTGAGTCAATACTGCTTAATAAACTTCCCTTTATATATACATCTATCCTATTAGTTCTGTCCCTCTAGAGAACCCTGACTAATGCAGGTCTCTTAACAGTTTGGTTGGTTGGCTGTCTGAAACATGGACCTGGTATCTGATATGCAGCTATTGACCTGATAAATTCCTTTCTCCACCCCTGCCAACATTCTCCACCAGAAGTTATTTGTTTTCAGTGGGCAAAGTCAGCAATGCACTTTCACTGTCCTACTTCAAGGTATATAAACTCTCCAGCCCTACATAATAATTTAGTTTGCAGGGCTCTTCATCACTTTTCCCTTCCATAGCATATCACACTGGTCCATTACATCGAGGACATTATGTTGATTGGATCTGGTAAACAAGAAGTAGCAATTACTCTAGACATACTGGCAAGACATCTGTATGCCAAAGGTCAGAAAACAATTCAACAAAACTTTAGGAGCCTTCTATCTCAGTGAAATTTTTCAAGGTCTCGTGGTGTGGGACTTGTTGAGATGTCTTCCTAAAGTGGAAGACAAGTTTTTGCATCTAGTATCTCCTGCAACCAAAAGAGGTACAACAACAGCTACTTCCCTTATAAGAAACACCTACTGGCCTGCTAGTGGGCCTTAAGAAGCCTGGAATGGTTAACCACTGGCCAAAAAATTACTGTGAAACCTAGGCTGCCCATCATGAACTTGGTGTTCTGACCCACCAAGCCATAAAGTTAAGTGTACACGGAGGTACTCCATCATCAAATGGAAGTGGTATATATGGGAGACTGGCTTTGAGCAGGCCCTGATAGCAGAAGTAAGTTACATGAAGTGACAAGTGCCCATGCTTCACACTTCTGCTGTACTGCCTTCTCTCTTCCAGCCTCTACCTAAGGCCTCCTGGGGAGTACCCTATGATCAGTTGACAGAGGAAGATTCAGGGCTGGTTTACAGATGATCCCACACAATATGCAGGCACCACATGAAAGTGGACAGCTGCAGCACTATGGCCTCTCTCTGGGACATCCCTGAAGGACAATGGTGGACAGAAGTCCTCCCAGTGGGCAGAACACCAACCAGTGTACCTGATTGCTCACTTTGCTTGGAAGAGCAATAGCCAGTGACATACTGATTCATAGACTGGCCAATGGCTTCACTGGTCAGGGACTTGGAAGGAACATGATTGGAAAACTGGCAACCAACATATTTCCCCTGGAAATATGGGGAAGAGGGATGTGGTTAGATGTCTCTGAATGGGGAAAAAACATGAAGTTGTGTGCTATTACCAAAAGGTGACCTCGGCAGAGGAGGACAGGAATAAGTGGATAGATGACTGTTGTGAGACTAGTCAGCCTCTTTCCTCAGCCACCCCTGTCATTGCCAATGGGCTTATGAATGAACTGGTCATGGTGGCATGGATGGAGGCTGTGCATTGGCTCTGCAACATGGACTTTCACTCACCAAAGCTGACCTGGCTGTGGTCACTGCTGAGTGCCCACTCTGCCAGCAGCAAAGACCAACACTGAGAGTCCCTGATATGGCACCATTCCCAGGGTGATCAGTCAGCTACCTGCCCATGAGTTGATTACATTGGATGACTTCCATCAAGAAAAGGACACCATTTTGTTCTTACTGGAATAGACACTCTAGATATGGATTGGCCTTCCCTGCATTCTTCTACCAAAACTACCATCCATGGGCTTACAGATTGCCTCAATTGCTGTTATGGTATTCCACACAGCATTGCTTCTGATCAAGGAACTCATTTCATGGGAAAAGATGTGCAGCAATGGACTCATGCTTAAGGAATTCACTCTCTGAAGCAGCTGTCTTGATAGAATCATGGAGTGGCCTTTTGAATATACAAAGTGGGCACAGTACCTTGCAGGGCTGGGGCAAGCTTCTTCAGAAGGGTTACATCTTCTGAATCAGCATCCTATATATGGTGCTGTTTCTTCCATAACAAGGATTTGCTGGCCTAGGAATCAAGGGGTAGAAATGGGAGTGACACAAATCACTACCACACTAGTGATCCACTAGCAAAATTTTGCTTCCTGTTCCTGTGCCCTTTGCTCTGCTGGACTAGAAATCTTTGTGCCAAAGGGAGGAATGCTTCCATCAGGAGACAGAACAATGATTCCATTGAACTGAAAGTTAAGACTGCCACTGAGTCACTTTGGATTCCCCATGTCTCTGAATCGACAGGCAAATAAGGGAGTTACAATGCCAACTAGGGTGACTGATCCTGCCTACCAAGGGAAAATTATACTTCTGTTACACAATGGAGGCAAGGAAGAGTATGTCTGAAATACGGGAGATCCCCTAAAGCATCTCTTAGTATTACCAAGTCTTGTGATTAAGATCAATGGAAAAGTACAACAACCCAATCCAAGCAAGATGACTTGGCCAAATAGTGGCCAAGACGCTTCAGAAATAGACTGGGTCACCCTGCCAGGTAAAGAACCATGACCAGCTAAGGTGCTTGCCTATGGTAAAGGGAATAAAGCATGGGTAGTGGAAAAAAGTAGTCAGTCACAAATACCACCTATGACCACATGACTAGTAACAGGAATGAAGACCGTAATTCTCATGAGTATTTCCTCCCTATCTTGTCATGGATCTTTGTGTCAGTTTTAGTCTTAGTTCAGGCTGCTGTAACAGGGTATCACAGACTGGGTGCCTCATAAACAACAGAAATTTATTTCTCACAGATCTGGAGGCTGAAAGTTTGAGATCATACCACTTTGGTTGGAATCTGGTGAGGGCCCTCTTCCAGGTTGCAGACTGCTGACTTGTCCTTATATTCTCACATAGCAGAAAGAGGTTGAGGAGCTCTCTGGGGTCTCTTTCTGTAAGGGCACTAATCACATTCCTGCATACCCCACCCTCATGACATAGTGCCTTCCAAACGGCCTTATACCATCACATTGGGGATTAGGATTTCAACATACGAATTTTGGGGAGTCATAAACATTCAGTCCCTAACATGCTCTATATGTTTATTTTCTTCCTTCTCTTATTCTCTTTTATCTTGTAATAGGTGTATTGATATAATAGTATTTAAGTATTAATTTTATATCATATTATTCAAGTAATGGGATATTATGGAGAAGAGTAAATATCACTCAAATACCTCATCTTCTCTTCTGGGAAAGGAGTTGGTGTGTTTTCAGTTGTATGCAAGGTAGTTATTTTCATTAGGTGAAATTATGACATTGTTATCATTTTTATTTGGAGTTTATGGTTTAAGGAGATGTGTATAGGTTCCAAGTTGACAAAGGGTGGACTTGTGATTATTAATTTTGTGTTTCAACTTGACTGGGCCATGGAGTGCCCAGACATTTGCCCAAACATTTTTCTGGGTTTGTCTGTGAGGATGTTTCTGAATGACATTAACATTTGAATCTGCAGACTTGAGTGGATGGCACTCAATAATATGGATGGGCCTCATCCATTCAATTGAAGATTTGAACAGAAAAGAAGAGTAGATTAAGAGGGAACCCTTTCTGCCTGACTGCTTGAGCTGGAACATGAATTTTTTCAGCAATCAAACTTGGTACGAAACATTGGCTCTTCCTGGGTCTTGAGTCTGCTGGCTTTTGGACTGGAACTACATCCAGTTCTCCTGGTTCTCAGGCTTTCAGACTCAAACTGGAACTTATGGGTGGTTGGCAGGTTTTGGGACTTCTCGGCCTCCATGACTGCATAAGCTAATTCCTTAATAACCCCACCCTCTACCTACATATGGTGCACACACACACGCACACCCTATTGGTTCTATTACTCTTCAGAATACTAATATAACCCACCCAACCTCCCACCTTGCCTCACAGCACCCTTTGAATCCTCTGCCTAAGCTTAACAGGGTAGAACCATTCAGAGCTCCTCCATGGGTCTAAGCTTAAGAGTGGGGACCAGATCTTATCCCTAACCCCTAACCCTGTGCCTGACACACAGTCAGTCCCTCCAGGGCCCATCTCCTGCTTTCCTGCCTGCTGAGTACTTGGCTGTCAAGATTTCTGTGCTGGCTCCCAGATGGCTTCGGCCAGACTATACTGGGGGCTGCCTTGTGCATTTCCTCTACTCCTTTGAGTGATGTTCTGCTTCGTCTCCTCGGAGCAGCAATGAGATCCTCCAGGCTCTTTGAAGGTAGGGCCTAGTGGAGCCAAAAGCAGCTTCCAGGATGTCAGGGCTAGACCTGGCCATCCTCAATTGGCCTTCAACATTTGACTTGGCCTGTGGCTTTTAGCACTAATCGCAGAGGAAAGCTGCTAAAGCACAGGGCATGGGGTTTGGGTGGCATGGAAGAAAGTACATAGGATTCAGAACTAGAAGATGCAGGTTCCAGGCATACTTCTTTCAATTACTAAGTGTGAATTTGAATAAGCCACTGGAACTCTGTGACCCCTTTGGTTTTTTTTTTTCATTTGCTAAATGAAAATAATAAAATCTACCTCATGGGGTGGTTGTGGGACTAAAATGAAAGACTATGTAAAAAGCACTTTGTCAACTGTGAAATGTAATTATAAGCCTCTCGAAATGGATCTATCCTTAGAAGTTCTCCAAAACTAAAGAGGAAAGAATTTTAGTGACAGCCTTTCAATTCCAAATACGTACGAGTGGGCCAATGAGGAAGAGAAGGCTAGAGGGACACAGTGAACAAAGTGGACCAGATAAGTGAATATAAAATCTTATTTACATTGAAATCTATATAGACAATCTCTAGTTATCAAATCATAGCTCTTTTTCACAAGAGCTGAAAAGGAGCAAGAAATATTCCAAAATACTCAACTACTATCCTCTGAAGTATTGTAACCATTAGCTGGGAAACATGTTACTACAGACCTTGTAAAACATGTTACAGGACACTATGTTTATTCAGTTAATCTGCAGAACATGTTTGTTATAGAAAACTGAATTTGTTCAAACCATAAATCAATTTACCAACCCTGGGTTAATTAGCTCACCATTATGTATTTGATATATTTTGCAAGTCAGAAAGCATCCAGTACATACCTAAGAGAATGGCTAAAGTTTTAAAAACTGAAAATACTAAATGCTGATGAGGATATAGGGAGCCACTAGAACTCTCATACATTGTTGATAGAAATGCCAAAAGGTTATGACTTCGGAAAATGGCTTGGCAATTTCTTACAAAATTAAACATACACTTACCCTATGACCCAGCAATCCTATTCGATCCCAAAATGGTCTAGAGAAAAGCCTATGTCCCCAAAAATATTAATAATTGCCCTGAACTGAAAATAATCCAAATGTCCACCAACATTTCATAGCACATCCATTCAATGGAACACTGCTCAGCAATAAAAAGCAATGAATCAATAGTGCATGGCTAAATCTGAAAAGCATAATAAGTGAAACAAGCAAAAACAAAATGCTACGTCACATAGGATTCCATATATATGACATCCCAGCAAATGAGAAAAAATTAGAACTCAGTGGATGCCAGGGCCTTGGGTTGGAGAGAGGGGATTTCCTGTTAAGGGCACTAGGAGACCTTGAATGAGCTAGACAGCATACACACTTACAGACCTCAATCTTCTTAGCTCTTGTCAGACTTTGGTTTATCTCTTGGGGCTCCCCAAGGTGCTGGGGTGGAGACAGACTTTAGCTTCAACCTCAGCTTCCCAACTTTCCAGCTATGTGACTTTAGACCAGTTATTTAAATTCCCTCAACTTCAGGTTCCTCTACATACTTCACGTAAGTGTTGAAAGGTGTTCAAGGAGATCAGTGTAAAGCACATTGTCTGGACACTTTTTCTCAAAGGAGCTAAATGATATCAATAAGCAACCAACTGGCCTTCTTGACTACATCTCTAAAACCCATTAGAGCTTGCTGACCCATTCAGGTGCTGGAGCATCAACTATCAAAACCAGATCCATGAGTGTGCAATGTGGCATCTAAGGAGAGCCCTACACCGATTCCTGATCTCTTCCTATTGTACCTTACTCTCCAAAAGAACTCTCAGCTCTAACCCAGTTGGTGTGTTTCTGGTCTACCATTTCTAAGCGTCTGAAGGTACTGACAATCAGTGGGCATAGGCCTCCCATTCATAGGTCTTTCCTAATTCTTTAGTCTGTTGATTTTCTATTATTCCAGTTTCCTCTACGCACTCTTGTAAACTTTAATGCCTGTGTTACCAATTTCACATAGGAATTCGGCCTAACACACAATTAAAGTCTGTTGATACAATGATTATATTGAGAATCTGAAAATCAACCCTGATGTAGGCAAAATAAGGACTTGAAGGATTTATGAGCACTTCGAGACACACACAACACAGACACACAGAACAGGTTGCTAGAAGGCATCTATTATTTTATTCAATAATTTTGGAAGTGTGATAGGATTACAAACCTTCTCCAGGCCCTACTCTCACTATGGGATACAGAGAAGCCACCATAGGTAATGAAGCAAAAATGAACAATAAGCAAGTAGAGACAAAGAAAACGCAGTGGCTTTCAACATGCTATCGAAAGTTGGCCCAAAACTTTTTCATGAGTTATTTCACTGGTAATGAGTACAGCTGTAGCTCTCTTTATCATCACACATGTATCCTAAGATTTCTAGAGAACACTAGTTTGTAATTTTAGATATTCACACTTAGGCAATTCTGAGATGTCTCTGCTGCAAAGTGTCAGAGGGAAAAACAAACCCTTTTCAGCTTCCTTTCTCACAGCCAGGATTCTTTACAATCTATATTCTTCAGAGTGATTGCAAAGGAATTTCTTTCAAAGGACCGAATACATTTATTGGAGAAGAGATTTACATTTTAAATGATGGTTTTTAAAGTTTCCATTTAATTACTATAGTCAATCTTTGTTTTTCAGTTTCCAATTATTATTCTCAGCATAGCCTACGTACTAATTCACCATGATTTCTAAGCAAGTACTTCTATACATGGGATGATTTTATTTTCGTTAAGGCAATTGGAAATAAATGCTAGGAACAAATTCTGGCAGAGAAAAAACTAAACATTTTTCTGCTGAATGTGCCAAAAGTGGTGAACATGCCCGATTTTGAATTACCTTCTGCCTTACCGGGCCAGAAAGCTTGATGTGTTATTTCTTCGCTTGATATATATATATTTTTTTCTAGCTATGATAAAGTCCCAAAAGCAATTCTTTTCTAAAGGAATCATAAAAGCTTTCATCTTTTGCTTACTCTTCATGTAAGGATTTGGAAGTAACATTCCAATGAGTCATTTCTATTTGATGCAACCAGCGACCATGGAAAAAGCATGTCCTGCTTTCACGTATGTTCAACAAATTAAGAAAGTCAGTGTCCGGAAATAGCCAATTTTATTCCTCACTTCTGTAGCCCTGGGGTTGACACAATCGTCTTTGATTTCTTCCTGTGGGTGTTTTTCATTTTTTCAGTTCATTTTCCTCTCCACCCCATTATTTCAAAGGGCTTAACAATGTCCTTCCTTTAGGGTGACCTTGTGTAAGTTTTTCCTTCATGGGTATGTCTGCAATGCAACTCTGGCTAGGTTTTTTGTCTTGAGCCAGCATTCGTGGTTTACTCTCTCCTCAGTCTATCTTGCTCCAATTACAGCAGAGAACTTTATTTCAATTCCCATGAATTTACATGTAGAGTCCTAGTACTGTCTAGTGGAATAAATCTCATGTTCCTATTTTCTATTATTGGATAACACGTCTCATGAGTTTCTACCGTTTGCTCTGCCACAAGTTAAGAATTCCCTGTCCTAAGGTTTGTTGTCTCTCACTCCTATCAATTCGGGATTAAGTTTTTTCCTTTATCTCCACCTCTCTTTCTTGATGTCTAGAAGCAGAGATATTTTCTTGGTGTGATGCTCAGCTTTTGGCCCAAATTATGGTTTAAAGAATCATCCACATTGACAATTTTAACAGCGTGCACCTGGATTCTAAGGAATCTTATTTTCTACTTCCTCTCTCTTGCTTTCAAGCGTATAAAAATCAAAAGTCTTCCTCGATTTATTCTTGGATTTTCTAATCTTTACATGTTTCTCAGGTCCTGACAATTCTTTGCCCAGAGAGGAAATTCTGTTACCTGCTTCCTTCCATTTTCTGGCCATCCACTACGTGCCAGAGGTCCTGCCCTCAGAAAGCTTACATTCTAGTATAGTGTAAGACAATTTTAGAAAGGGGTAGCCAGGGCTAACACACACTTATAGACTAATTGCGTGGCAGCCTTGAGGGTAGTAAAGTGGTCATTCCTGCCTAGCTTGTGGCCCACATTATGTACTTAATTCTTTAGCTCAATGTGTAGAAATACACAAAACATGGTGGGTTTTTTAAAAATCACTATTTGGCTGAGGAGTGACTGCACTATCTTTAATCAAAACGTTTAAAATACTGTATCTGAAAGTGTTCTAGATTTAAAGAGACTAAAGAGGCGTAACAACTAAATACAATGCTTATCCCTGGATTAAAAAGATAATAGCTATCAAGAACATGACTGGCACAAATGGAGATATTTAAATCTGCACTGTTTATTATAGTATAGTACCACCATTAAACTTCTTGAGTGTGATCATTTTATCATGGTTATAGGTGAATGCCCTTATTCCAAAATAACAGGTGTGATGTGTCATAATGTAATTTACTCTCAGAATCTATTTACAGAACGTGAGAAGTACACACACGTATAGCCCAAGAGTAAGGCAGGAAATACAGTAAAATGTTAACAACTGGAAAATCTAAGTGACAGGTACACAGGTGTTCATTATATTATTGTAGCTTTGGAAATTTTCAATAGAAAAAGTTGGAAAAAAAACCAAACAAAAAAGGATAAAAAATGCTTTAAAGACTACCTTAAATGGTTTTTGAAATGAAAGCCAGAAGAGAGAAGAAAAAATTTACACATCTGTTCTGAAACCAAACACAAATACTTTTTATTCATGGGATATCATTTTACATCAATTTCATTGAAACCTAAAACCAGTTTGCTGTACTCAAGTTAGGTGGCATAACAGTATTTCAGTTAAGCTGGGAGTCACAGGACTTGCACACTTTTATGAATGTAATGCAAATACTGACGACACGAAGCATTCACAGTTATAGGTTACCTGCTGTCACTGAACAGTAACCCCCAATAGAAATTATTTTATGAAAAAAGCAACCCACGTTTTGGTCTCATTTACAGACACCCAACATTTTAGTTGGTCAATGAAATCTATACATTTATTATACAACATATGAAAGAATAAAGGATAAGGCTTACAGAGGTATTTTAGCAGTTTTAAGAATAAAAACCAAGGGCACAAACTAACTTTTAAAGCTTTCTGTATAAACTTCAAAAGCACTGTTAAAATGGAGACTGAGAGAGAAAATAAATCCATTGGGAAACCAGAATCTAGGTTTGCCTAGTCAGATTTATAAAAACATAATTCAGAGTTCATGCTTCAAAAAAGGTGCATGTAACATTACAGTGGATGTTTGAGGCAAATCAAATAATACAATTTCTGACCTACTTCAGCAGTAAACATCTAAAGGTTGTATTCCATGACAACAGAGTATTGCAATGTGGAGTTCGAAACACAATAGAAAAAGAGAAAGGGTTGTAGACTTAGGTACTAAAGAAAACCCAGATGAAGGCACCCTAATTTATTCAACATTAGCCAGTAAATAAGTGCTTGATGATTGTTCAGTTTTGTGCAACTTAGAGAAGTTTTTAAGAAAATGTATCATATTACTCTGTCTGACCCCTTTTTCTCCCCTTAGAAATAAATATATAAAATCAAGACAACCAAGGGTAAGCACTCTGCCGTTCAGCAGTCAAAGAGGTTTATTTTTCAAGGCAGTTTAAAGATTATTTGGAGTTTTCTTAATATGCAAGATTATCCCTTTGGAATACTTACTTTCTTATCATACATAATGCAATAGTTTTTACGCAGTTTTTTCCCTACCATCAAAATGTTGATTGTGGATTAACTGTAACATCTCCCTCCTGTAACAATCCTCTCATTTTAGAATTAACTGTGCTTATCAGCATTTTTTAAAAATCTCTATATTCTAACATAGTGTTTAAAATAACTTCATCTATGATTTATATTTGCTTTAAATAAAGCTACAGTTGATCAGATTTAAAGAACTGTATGACCTGTTGCCTTTAAAGTGTAACTTTTTAACTTTATGGAATAATTTTGAAAATGAATCAATTCTTCACAGATCCAAACCTGCCTAGGCCAGTCACCACTGCAAAACAAATGCATCCGTCACATCAGTATTAATAGCTGTTGCTTGCCATCAACATTTTCTGTTCTTTTCAGATATTGGTTTATGCAAACTGGTATTAATTTTTAAGGTTGAAAGTGAATCTACAAATAAGGAGTGGTTAAGTATGCTTAATCACTACAGGGTTTTTTAAACTTCTGGTTTATTTCACAGCAAATAAAACCTTTCGTTTGGTAGAAAAAGAAAGTAGTTGCATTCTACTATATCATGATTTTGTATACACACACACTGTATATACATACAAAATTTCTTTCTTTGGTGGTTTAGTTAGGGAAAAAATATGAAAATGTGAACACTGTTTGCAAAGAAATGGTAAAATAGTGGTCAAGAGTAGCACTGTCTGTGTGCTTTATTCATTTAATGCCATTTAAACGATCACATGTCACCCAAAAGAAGTTTTAGCCAGACTTCCAAATAACCCAAACCTTTTTCCAGTCATCACATGTTCAAATCACGGATCTTGCTGACCACGACAGCATTTACTTGTTCAAATGCACCATTACCTTTTACTCACTCAAATCATTAGACTTTTGTGTTTTCACAGAACTTTAGGGACTGAATTAGTCATTCAATAGCACCAGATAGTTGGGGTGAAAACATGTCATCTCTGTATTTCCTCAAGAATGGCAAAAAAAAAAAAAAAAAAAAAGACATAAAATACAAACCTAAAAATACCATTCTGTTTATTCTTGTTTCCTCATCCACAAAAATAATGGCTATTGCCCTTCTGTACAAATAACTCAGGTAATGAAAAGTGGCCCCTCTAGGACAGGTCCTAGCATGTACTGGGTTAGCTCAATGCTGGTGGTTTCTTGTCCACTGCCTGCAATGGACATGCTGCCAGGAAAAGCCTAGCATGAAACAAACAAACAAGGAAAACAAAACAGCTCTCACTTATAGTATGCTTGTTTTCTCAAAAGGCTGGAAAATTACATACCATGAAAGCTTAACTGAAAATTCAAGCCACAACTAGAAGTGCGATGCAGTTATAAACAGCCAGCAAAACCATGAGGTTTTCATTGAGGAGGTGAAATAAATTTTACTTAGAGTGGCAAAGAAAGCATTAGCAGATCAATCACTGGCTAGAAGAATGCAAAAGGAAAAAAAGAGAACAAACAAACAAAAAAGTTAAAGAATGTTTATAAGAGTTTAAATCCCATTCTTTTAAGAAAAGAGGTGCAATTTGAATTTGTTCATTGGTACCTATATTCAAGCTATTATAGTTTTAACACTAAAAAATAAACAACTTATATATCTTGTGTGGTAGAAATGATTTGTGGCATGTTACATATCTATATGTTCAAATAATTATAACTCATCATTTTAAAACACTAATATTGTTAAGTATACCAAATGATATTTGGCATATGCCTCTAAAAAGTTATGACTCCTACCTCCTTCCAGAAGTTGGCCTCTTAAACAGTAAGGTTAATTCTGGCAATGTTTGTTCATGGTAACAGTTTTGTCTTGTTTTCTGAAATGCTACATAGGAGACCAAATAAAGTATAATTGGTTCATTCAAAAAAAGGGACTAGAAATGCCACAAAATTATTTTTACAATACATTTTTCAGAAATAATCTCTAGGTGAAGCTTTTTCCTTTTATACACATATACAAAATTTAAACAGCAATATACACATAATCACAGTGAGGACGTTGGCAAATTCACCAATCTGTAGTGTAAATACAAACTGCAAAGCAGCCTTCCAAGAGAACAATGCCACACAGCAAGCAGAGCTGGCCAATTCAATAGCAAACACCAACATGTCCCTGCGAAAGGGAAACAGTGCAAGAGAAGCAGCATGCGCTTTGATACAAACAGCAATTTATGGCTAATGGGTGACAAAACTGTGGTAACAGTGACTCTCTCGCTGCTATGCATAAAGTCCTAGGACATCTGTTTGTCTTTATACCACTCCACAAACTCGTCCAACAAAACTGGCCCTGGAGAGAAAGAGAGAAACAGTAGTAGTAATAATAATAATAACAATAATAATAATAATAATGTAGCTGAGGCTTTTCCCAATGAGGATGATATAGAAATGTACATGAATGGCAGAATGGTAGCGGCAGTACTTACATGCTCCATCTTCATCATAGTTGCTGAGGTCAAGATTAATTGTTCTGCTAAACTCTAGGACATTGCACCACTGGTCTTTATTAATAACTTTGTATTTTGATTGCTGATGGAGGGAAAAGTAATATGAATTACTGACACTTAAAATGAACAAATGGGACGGTTTCAATTGCTTTATGAATCAACTTAATTAAGTTCATGTAAGGTTAACTCTTTCTGTTTGAGGTTTGTTAAGCACCAATGTAGGAGGATGGTGAGGGAGAGCAAGAGTAGAATTTAAGATGACAATTGTCATTACAAAAATATGACAGGGTCTCAATACAAAATGGAAAGCACATCAAAATAACATGATTATATATCCCCAGAAGTGAAAATTCTAAACTGCAAAAGCCATTTTATATAAAATGCAGATAATATCTACTTCATAAAGATATTATAAGAATTAAAAGAGATCATTTACTAATTTATGTGAAGCACTTCATTCAGTGTTTGGCACAAAGTAAGTGCTAAATAAAGAGTAGCTCCCATTAATATAACCCCTGACATAACCAGCACTGCCCATGGCCAAGCCTTCGGCTTAAAGCACATGCAGCAGCAGGTTACTTGACGAGATCCGGTAAGTGCTGCATGCAAGTGGTCTCAAAATTAGGTGTTCTTGTCACAGAAAAAAATTACTGTTCTAATAATTCAAAACTCGAATCTGATCATAAAAGAAGCTAGAATAGCTGTGAAATCGTTTTTCTATTCCTCTTAGACAAGAAATTTCCCATGTATCTATTTAAAAATACAGTATCCCTGTATGAAGATTCATAAATAAAATCCAGAACCAATGATTTTTAAATCTTCCCCACTAAAATCAGAAACATAGTAAAACAATACAAGTACATAAAAAGCAAAGAGAGTTGAGTCAATGGTTTTGAGGATGCAAACACAAGAAAAGCTGAAATGAGAGGAATACTGTCTTTTTTAAAGAAAAATGCAAACTAATGTAAGAGAGAGAACAAAGCACAGACTACAAGTTTAACTTTCTAAGCAGGTAAAAGCAAAAACCAGTCCTGAAACAGTTGATGATGCACCTGGAATTAAGTAAAGTCAGATTTCCTCCAGGCCAGGTCTTCCAGCTTAAGACTCTTTACACACAGGTGTAAATCCAGCTAAACTCTCTGAGAACAGGGAACTATTTCTATTTATTTTTCCAAATAATGCTAACTCATCTCAAGGGATTGTCAGAGAAATTAGAACAGACCATATGTCAACATGGACTATTTTGGGTAAACAGATACTTACGTAAAACTAGTTTTTAAATTTTTGAGGAGTCCCACTTAGTAATGTTAAAAGAAATTTTTAATAACAGTTCTCAAAGAATCCTATCAGATATTAAAAATATTCTGGACCATTACATAAAGTAAGTTGTGAGAAAGATTATTCAAGAGTGAAGCCAGAGTCATCTTACGGCCCAGCATTTTCTCAAAGACCCAACACCCTCATCCTTGCAAGCAAAGGACACTTTTTAGAAGGGCTTGGGGCAGGAGGGAAAGGAGGATGCTATATATGACAACCCAAGTAACTCAAACTTGTATCCCATATACTTCCAGGTCCCACAGAATGACACTTCAACAAAACCAGTAGCTCAGAATTTCTGATCATCAATACTTAAAAGCACACAAACAATGATGGAATAAAGTGCTGGATTGTTCTGATACTGATCTGAAGACAATTTAAACTGAAGGAGATATTGTCAGTTTGCCTAATACTTAGATTGATCTAAGGTCCTCAAGTTACTTGGTGACAAGAGTAGATAAGAACATACTACAAACTAATTTTGGTAAGAAGGCAGATGACTGTCTTTTAAACCTCTGCTTAATAAAAGTGGAAGTTCATCTAAAGTCAAAAGAAAGTAAATCTTCTTTTTCTATTGTTATAAAGAACAGAAAATCTAAACAAAAGTGAAGCTTTAAAATGGGGATGAGAAAAGAGAGAAAAGGACAGAGCTGTGGCTGTTTCGGATGCATTTTTAATGTGGAATGAAGCAACACAACATTAAACGCATACACAGATGCACTCCAAGAAGATAGGTAGCTGCTGACTGACAGCAATTATGTCACCGTAATTCCTACATAGGCAGAAAAGTACAACAAACAAAAAATTACATACAACGGGTGAATAAAGTTATTTGGTAGTTCCAAGCAAGCAAACATACATTTCATAAAACAACAATTTGGTACCTCTAAGAATTGGTGAAAAACTGGAAAAAGGGGCCAGATTTTTCCTAATAACAGTCCCAACATGCACTTGGCAGTGTTTATGTCTAGGCTGCGCTGGTCCTTTTCCTGTTTAACAAACAAAAACAAGGATGAGCCAGATGCCCCCAAATAATAAATTCCAATAATTGCAAATGTGTATTCACTTCAACAGGAAATTAGTAAACAGCTCATTTATCATACACCTTAAAGACCCTGCATCCAGACTAAGGTTAGGGAGGGGAGGTAGTCAAACACAATGGAAGGCTTGGGCATTGCGATATTATATAAATTTACTGTGAGAAAGATTTATGTCAACTGAATGATCACCCTAACGCAAAATCAATTAGTTATGTCGTAGCAGTTTCTACAGGCTTTTCATGGGATTAATAAAAACTTGTAACTCAATCACTTGCTTGTTTGACATTTATGATAATTATCAAAATCCTAATTGTTGACCATAAAGCCTATAACTCAACGGAGCTTAAAGGTTTTGATGCCTATGATTAGGAATCAGGTTTCCTTAATAAAAATGAAATCAATTTGATTTCATTGATAAATATTTTTCTTGAACCTAAACATGCTGGAATTGACTTCAGCTCATACCAAATGCTGGGGCTCTGAAGTGTCTCTCTAAATCAGAGGATATATTCATCTACCCACTCTGGTGGAAGGCAGGAAGTCTATCAATACAGTCCTTCAATAGACAGATAGATAGATAGATTTCTTAGACGTAAATTTCCTAGTAAAATACTCCTAACTAGTAACCAAGTGAAAGACAACATTTCATAAGGACACCAGAAAAAAGATAAGAACATAAACCTAAATAAGGGCAGGGTAAGCTCATTCCACTTACATTTGCAATTAAGGATCCTAATTTCTCATTTCCGTCTTTCTTATATGCTTCCATTCCAGAACTACAAGCGGTCAGTTTCCATGGAAAGGAATAGAGGGCCTGGGACCATAAGCATACCTTACATATCCAAAGCTAGCCTCCATGTGTTATCTTAACTACAGTGGAAATTTGTAAAAGTAGTTTTTTACAAAGGGAGAAAGTGCCTGGCTAGCCCAGTGCAGTGGAATCTAAACGTTCAAATTAAGGGATGATGCTGTGACCACCACCCTAAGCCACATATGCAGCCATATATACCTCCTGATAAAATAAATCATCACTGCAAGGACTCTTAACAGTGAGGTACTCTTTAGTATACAAACCATTTCTAGCCATGACCCTGAATTGGGACTTAATACAGCAAATGTAAGGGCCTCACTTAACAACAACAATCAAGGTAGATGAAGACAAGGAAACTTGCTGCCTAAGGAAGATGTGCAATAGATCTGGCCTTTTGGTCTCAGTTGTGAAGTGTAACGACTGTCCATGAATAGACCAGGTCAGATGGCTCCACATCACCCTTCTTTCAGAGGTCACATAACGTAAGTCTGATGAGGGCAGGTGTATCCCAGTTCCACAGTTCTATGCAAACAGGTGGGACCTCCTTTCCACAGGGTTCTCTGCCTGTCCCTTGGCCATATGTATTGTCCTGCTCAGGGCTGCAGTACGCACTCCCAATGGAGAAGAGGACAGGAGAAGAGGTGATCTAGAGACTGCCTGCCTTTTGCCAGACAAACTGCATTGGTTTGTTGTGTTTCAAGGGCTTACACTTCTGTGATGACACTGTGCAAGCAAATGGAAAACTTCCTCCTACCCTGTAACACAGGTGTGGCAGACGGCAACAGCACACCATACTATGAAGCAATCCACAAGATAAACGAGTAAACTGTTGAGAAACACACGCGGCACCACAGGACTCGGCCAAAGTCCATTTGTTGAACAACAGCTTATGCAGCACTGGGCTGACAACACTGGCGCTCTGGAAGAGTTTTCCCTTTGCAGAGTTTGTAATCATTCACTAAACCCCAAATCTCTAGTCTTGCTGTGATATATATTGTGCCTTCTTCCACCATCATCAATACCTATGTCCCCGTCACAATGGACATACACTAAGGTGACAAAAAAGAAAAAAAAGATACAAAAGACCTGGACAGACTCTTTGCAACAATATAATCATCTGACAAACTGATGATCATGAAGGATTTCAATGCATATGTTTGGCAGTGATGCCAAAACACGGAGGAAAGGCATCAGACTCACAGGACTGGAAAGCTGAACAGCACTCACTTACTCCTGCTCTGCAAGGGTGCCAGCCAGCAGCTCGCAATCACTAACACCATCTTCGGCCTAGCAAATAAGAGAAAGATATTATGGATGCACTCACAATCTGAATAGTGGCATCTCACTGATAACCAACATTTCCTGTGAGTGGACTTGTGGCTATGTGCAAATGACCATGACTGGAAACACTAAAAATTCCCGGGAACAACAGTCGAGAGCTCCCACAGCAAACATCTACTAAACATCAAAATTGGAGACACTCGCAGGGGGTTCTCTGACAACAATGATCCTAATGACATTCTCTGCAAAGGGGTTCCCAATTAAAAGTGAAATCAATCTCCCAGGATGCTATCAGGCAGCCATCAACTTTATAGGCATTTAAAAAAAAAATCACTGTAACAAATTCAAGGAGTAAAGACATCCAAAAGCTCTTTGTAAGAAATTAAAATTATACGCTGTCAACACAAATCCTGTGACTCTCTGCTCATGGAGCACCAAGGAGCAAGGGGCAGACCAATAGATTCCTGGATCCCAAGGTCAGAATTAGACAGAAGGTACCTTGAGAGCCTGCCAAGAGCCAACCAGCATCCCCAGAAGGCCCATCAAGGTTAAAGGAGAAGGAAATGAAAACATCTCTCTCTACCCACCTCTTGACCCAAAATGTGTATGTAGGTATTTCATAAACTTTAATTTACTAAGATAAAAAGCAACGGAATTTTGTGTCATTTTTCAAATAATAATACAAACTGAACAGGCTCTATACACGAAAGATATACCAATCCCCCACAATATACAACTAGATTCTACTTTGTGGTCTTCCTTAATGCAGATTAAAAATAGAAGTTACAGAATGATATAGTACAGCTGCAAAACCAAAGGATCCTACTCTAAATATTCTACGTTATATTTTATAAATGGAATAAATATACTCCGTAAGCTAAAGACTAAGAGCTAGTGTAGAGAACAGTGAAATTTTATTACAATCTGATTTAGAGTTCTAGTATGAAATAAAAAACCAGTGCCTTTGTTTACATACTACTGTTTCAGTATAGGTTCTCCTCTAAGAGGTGACAATTGAGCATTTTTTTCTTAGATGACACTAAGAAATGACTTAACAACTGAAACAAAAGTTAACTGTAAACATGTAAATAGAAATATATTACAAAAATGAACCTTTAAACATCTGAGTATCCAGATCTGCTAAATCAAAGGCCCCTATTTCAAAAGATGTATTTCCAATTTATACCAAACTTTACAGCTTAAGACTTACATATGAAAAGAGGAAAAGAGGAACCCTGAATTATTAAAATTACAAAGAAAAAAATTCAACGGGAAAAATAAAAACCCAGAAGATTTTCAAGAGAGACTAGCTGGAATCAAGAAATAATATACAGGCAATCACAATTCCAAACATAAATGGTGAAGTCAGAAATTGCTACATGAAATCAAAAGGCCTTAAGTGAAGACCTATTACATGTGTCATGGTGTTCCAATTGAGGCCACAGGAAAAACAGACATAGAGAAAATGCAGTCCTCCTTAACCCAGCTAACTTAAGTAACCAAAAGATAAAAATAGAGGGCTGTAAAAAGCTCGTATCTGAAATATTGTGGCTCAGTTTATGAAACCAAAAATACAGCAAAATAATTTTTTGAACGGGAGTTTAATTGTGCTCTTAGAACTTAGCTAACATTAATTTAGAGACAACAATGTTTGCAAGGCAATCAATTAAGCTCAATTCTTGACACTTCCTTTAAAACAAAAAGGAAAACATCTGCCAGCTGGCACAGGCTTTATTATTTTATTTGGTACAATCTGATTCTACTACTGTAAGCACTACTCTAAAAAAATGTCATTATTTGAAATGACGTCTGTAGACACCTAGGTAATATCAGTGAAGAATTCAACAATTATTTCTAATTCTATGGTTAACTTTTCCTGAGAACTTACTTCAAGCTAGAAACTGTTCTAAGTGCCTTACACTTAAACTCATTTCACCTCTATTAGTAAATAGGGACTACTATAATCCCCAATTTATAAATAAGGAAACTGAGGCACAAGGAGTTAAATAAAATCAATAAATGGTAGAGCTGGAACTTGAGCTAGGAAGCTGATTCTAAGCTGGAGCTCTTCACTGCCTACCAGGCTGCTTCCCTCAGAAGTAAGGAGGGAAGAGAGATTTCGATATGAAGAAACATACAGGCCAGTGGGCTCTATCAGTAACTGCTGAGCAAATATGCCTGGCTCTGCAACAACTAAAGAGGAATCTTAAGGATAAAACTAAGATTTTCAGTGTAATAGACCTGGGCTTAGATGACTCCATCATATTCTTATTCTTACTGTCACCCAGGCCTACCTTCTGTTTTCTTTGTAATTGACAATGAAGTATGAGGGAAAGTGTGAGGAGAGTGTATGAGTGTGCACGTGGACACACATGTGTTTGAGGTCGGGGGTGGGTTGTGTGGAGAAGGAAACTGGACGAATACATCAACTAACAAATGAAAGGCTGACTCACATCAGAAGAGGAAGTGAATCCAAATGATTGCAGGAGATTTAGGTTAAGCTTCAAGAGGATTTCTCTGATAACAGGGGTTGTTGAACACAAGACCTAGCAAAATTTTCCTTAGTGAATTCTATGAGTAACATCCCTAATCATTTCTGGTTTGGCCATTGTGGTACAGAGAAGAGGACAGTGTACCAGCTTGAACCTGTGTGGCTGCTTACAGCTTCCTGAAACACAGCCTCAGAAACACTGGAGAAGAGCAGCTGGCACGTTCTGCTGGGAAAGAGAGTACATGGAGGGGCTGACAGACTTGCTCTCTAACCTGCCACAAGATTACCTCTCAGTAAAAGCCATTCCCACTTGAGTGTTCTGCCTCCACAAGACTCTTCATTTGACTTCTTTAAGGTTTTATTTCAAGAAGTGAAAAGGCGACCTCTCCAGTGCCCTCCTCCCATCTTCCCTTTCACTCGTTCCCCTTCTCCTGAAAGGCCTCCCTTTCTCTCCCCCTCTCTAGCAGTTTCTCCTAACTTTGTTTCCTTCCTGATTCTGTCTGGTTCACCTCGATCACTCCACCAGGGCTCCTCTCAAACTTCTCACTCTAAATCTGTCCCTTCCTGCATCAAGGCAGGACTGCAATGCTAGAAACACATCCTACTTTGTGGAGAACAACAGCACTGCAAATCCGTGGTCTCTGCTCTCACCTGGCCCTCAATGCTGCTGATCAGCGCACACTCTCCTCCAAATGCCATGCGCCAGCCTCTGCACAACCTTGAACCAGCAAGCTTGTCTCCACCACAGAGAAGGTAAAACATCCAATGGACTGATATTTATAACTAGTCTCAGATCAATGAAAAATTATATAGCATTTTAGTCTATTCCCTTCATCTAATCTTGTTCTCACTAGGTCCTTTTTTAAAAAGGAAGCAAGGAAAAATGGCTGCTTTATTTAAAAGAATCCATATTAACAACAATTGTTTATATAATAAAATTTATATTGAGGGCAAAAAACCCTATGCATAAAAATACTGAGGCAAAATTCCAACTGTAGAAGAGAACTGATCATGTTGGCCCTTGTGTATATTCCACCGTCTTCTTCTAGCAAGATTCCACAGCGGGAGGAGAGCTTTGTGGAGGGAAAGCAATGTGGCTCTGTGAAGGACACTGGCCTGGACGTCAAGGGCAGATGCGGGCCCTGCTGCTGCCCCTCCTCGCTGGCTCTCAATCTCATCATCCTACATTGACAGGCCTGGACCAGATGACTTCTGAGGATCCTTTCAGCTCTCAAGCATCATATAGAACTATAAATAAGTTCAAGTCAAAGACAAATTAGGAGAAAAATAACATAACTTTATAGCCAAGTACTATTTTAAATTGGCTACAAGGTTCAAAGGGGAAGAAAGAAATGATCAGCCCCTTGGGGCTGCAATTTTGGTAGAGAGCTGTTAAAGGGGCTATTTTATCATTTTCTGGTGTTGTACTGTAGTTTCTTTCCCAGCATATTAAAGCAGAATTCAGAATATTTAATATATACCACCACTGTCAGTTGCAATATAATATTTAGGATATTAAAATTATATCATAAAGCTCAATTTTCATTAAAGTGTGATTTTTAAAAGGTCCACTGCTGGTTAATTGAGTTTTACCTCCAGGAGTCCACTTTTCTAGTAGGAAAAAACAGATTTGAGGGGGAAAAAATGAGGTTTGAGTTCTTCTTCCAACCAAGATAGGCTAACAGGTAAGATTTCCCTTTCCACTTAAAAACAACCAGGAAATTGGACAAAAAAGGTGAAATGATGGCTTCAGATGATGAAAAACAGGCAACACAGGACTGTGATCCCCAAGAAAAAGAAAATAAATAAGGTAAGCCTTAGGTTGATACCAGCTTACTCTGTGGAGGTGGTTTCTAGGCCATAGCAAAGGAGGGGGAACCCAAAACTGAGCCTAGCAATCTTGCTGAGTTGGAAAAGACAGAGCTTGGAGTTCAAGGTGGCAAAGATAACTATAATTTATGCAGCCAAATACTAGTGAGGTGGGAACTACACAAAGAGATGTGAAGGTCTCCAGAGTGGTCTCCTTCAGTCTTTGGCCATATAAACATGTGAAGAAACAACCTGAGTCTGAAAAGAAACATTGCAAATGAGTGAGCAGAAGTCCCCAGGGTTTATTCAGGGCTGGGGACAGTTTGTAATCCCACCAGTCAGCATGGAAAGATCTCACAGCACACAAGGCATTGGGTAGAATCCTCAAAAAAAAATATTGCCTTAGTAGTGGGGCCAAATCATCCCTATCAAGACTGCTTTGGACAGCCCTTCCAAAGGATCAAGCTGATTCCAAGTAATTTATGCACTTAAAAAACAAACAAACTCAACGCTATCTAAAGGAATACGACAAAACCCACAGCAACCAAATACCTAAAATTCATAATATCCAGCTCCAATTAAAAAAAAAAAATACAAGCAATGCAAAGAAGCTGGGCAAGTAACTCACATTACCAAGAGAAAAATAAACTAACATAAAGAGACACAGAAATAACAGATGATGGAACCAGAAGACAAGGTTATAAAAATACCTACTATAAACATGTTCTAGAAATTCAACGAAGCAGAAAAAAATATTATCATGATGGGGAGAGAAACTGGAGACATAAACAAGACCCAAATGGAACTTTTAAAGATGAAAAATATAGTATCTGAAATGAAAAATATACTGGTTGAGATGAACAGATTAAACACTGCAAAAGAAAAGATTAATATTGGAAGACAGTAATAAAAATGATTAAAAATGAGACACAGAAAAAACTGAAAAAATAAAAAGGAACACAGCATCAGTGGCTTGTGGGACACATTCAAGCAACCTAACATAGTTATAACTGTAGTCGCAGAAGAGCAGAGACAGAACAGAAAAAATATTTGGAGAAATAACAGCAGAAAGATTTCCCAACTTAATAAAAACTATAAACCCACAGATCCAAAAAGCTCAACAATCCCCAACCAAAATAAACATAAAGAAAATTATTCCAGGGAATATTATAATAAACTTGCTAAAAAAGCAATGGAAAAAGAATAAAAAGTCAGAAAACAAAAGACATGTTTAGAGGAATAAAGGTAAGAATGACACCAGATTTATAATTACACGATGAAAGACAATGCAGAGACATTACTGCAGTACCGAAAGAATAAAGTGTCAACCTAGAATTTTTTTACCCAGAAGTCTCTTCTAAGTTGAAGGCAAAATAAAAGCTTACAGAATTCATCACCAGCAGATCTAGCCTATGAGAAACATTAAAGAAAGTTTTTTAGGCAGAAGGAAAATGATACCAGATAGAAATCTGGATCTACACAAAAGAAATAAGGAGCATAGATATATATGATATATTTGGTATTTCTGAGTAACAATAAAAGACATTTTTGCCAATTTAAAGCAAAAGTTATAGCAGCATATTGCGACATTTATAGCCTAAATAAAATAAATGACAAAAACAGCATAAAATATGAGAGGGCAAAATGAAAGTACACAGTTGTAAAGATTCTTGCATTATACATGAAGTGGCATAACATTATATGAAGGTAGGCTGTGAAATTTAAAGATGTATACTGGAACACCCAGAGCAACTACTAGGAAAAAAAAGTTAATAAGGCAATAGTGAAAATATCCAAAAAGAAGGCATGAAAAGAGGAAAAAAGGAACAAAAAATAGGTGGGATACATAGAGAAAAAACAGCAAGAGAAGAGATATAAATTTTGTCCATACCAATAATTACATTAAATGTAATAGTTTCAGCATCCCAGTTAAAACACATATTGTCAGATCCAACCACATGCTATCCATAAGAAATCCACTTTAAACATAAAGAAACAAACAGGTTAAAAGTAAAAGATTTAAAAAAGATATAGCATGCAGACTTTAATAAAAAGAAAGTTGGAGTGAATACATTTGTATTGGACAAAGTAGACTTCAATATAAGGAATATTACTAGAGATAAAGAGAGACATTACATAATGGTAAAGCATCTTAATTCATCAAGAGGATATAACAATACTAAACCTAGTATCAGTGCTTCGAAACATGTGGAGCAAAAAAGTGACAGAGGTGACAGAAGACATACAGGTGGAGAGTTCAACATTCATCTCTCAGTAATTGATAGAACAAGTAGAAATCAGGAAGAATACAGAAGACCTGAAAGACACTATCAGCTAACTTGACCTAATTGACATTTATAGAACACTCCACTGACAACAGCAGAATATTCATTCTTTTAAAGTACGCATAAAATATTCACCGCAGCAGACCATATTCTGGACCATAAATCAAATAGATAAAAATTATACAGGGTATGTTCCCTGACCACAACAGGATTAAACTATCAATAATAGAAAGATTATCTGGAAAATCCTAAATACCTGGAAAATAACATACTTCTAAATAATCAATGGGCCAAAAAAGAATTCACAAGGTGAACTAGAAAATATTTTTAACTAAATGAAAATGAAAATATAACATCTCAAAATCTGTGAAGATACAGCTCAACAAAACAAAGCAAAAAAGAACAGGATTCATTAAAAAATTTATCTTAGAGCATATTTTAGCTAAACTGAATCTATCTGGTAATTAAGCAATGATTAAATATGGTTGTTTTTATTTATTGTTATGTGAAAGGGCTTAATTCACCAATATTAATTGAGACTCTCCTTTAAAACAAAGGATGTACAAAGAAAGAAATTACAGAGTCCCTCAATCTGCCAGGAAAAATTAAGGCCTGTACTCAAACTCCAAAGCCAAGTAGAGGAGACACCAGGGGTATGTAACTGAAACCAGCACAATCCCACCCCGACAGGCTGATCCCTGACAGGCTGACCAGGAGGCTGTGTGGAAGCAGAAGCACATGGCTCAGACCCAGGGCCTGGATGGGTACAACTGTGCTAATGCAAACGGGGCTCTAGGCAAGGGCCCAGCACTCCCAAAGGCAGAATGCAGAGAGGCCAGGACGCAGGGCCAGTGAGCAACCGTTAGTGCAATTTCATCATAATGCAGGCGTTGAGTGGGGAAGCTTGGGACTTAGTTGTGAGGGTCTGGAGTAACCCACATACTAGACTTGGAGACAGAAGGCCTAGGTTTGAGTCATGGATCTACTATGAACAACGTGGCCATTTCTCCCCTTTGCTGAAGCGCACTTTCTTACTCTGTAAAGTGGACTGAAACCACCCCTGGCTGTCCCTCAGCGCTGACATGGGAACAACTGTGTCGTATACACAGGGAAGTGCTGGGTCGATATAAACACAGTGGGGAGGTACTAGAGGCTGTGGGGAGCAGGAAGGTGGCTGAGTGACCCAGGGGCTGAAGGAAGACGAATGACACCCTAGTGATGTGAGCACTGGGTAAGAAGTGAAAGAATGTGGACATGAGGCTACCAGAAGAGGGCTGGTAAGGAGAAGCAAGGCCTCCACCGGTGAGGCTGCAGTGGAGGCACCAAGAAAAAGGTGGCCAAAGAGCACTCATGAGATGTGCCAGGGTGACTGCCCCAGAACAGGACGTTAGCCAGGGAGGAGTAAAGCAGAACCTAGATCTAAAGCACATTGGATATCTGGGAGAACTGTGACCCCCCCAGTCAAGGAAGTTAGAAAATAGAGCTGATTTGGGTAGAGAAGGTATGATGTTTCTAAATGAATTTCTACCCATACTATAAGAAACAGCTGACTTTGGGAGGAAAAAAAACACTCATGAAATAAACTATTTAATCCTAGAAACCAGTCAACTATTCTAAAAGCGTCTAGCAAAAAAAAGCATCTGGCAAATAACTTCCTTTTTCTTTTTTTAACCTCGAACTCCTGTTCTTAAGCAATCCTCTTACCCCAGCCTCCTGAGTAGCTAGAACTATAGGCACCATATCTGGCTAATTTTTAAATTTTTTTATTTGTTTTGTATAGAGACAGGGTATGTTACCCAGGCTGGTCTCAAACTTCTGGCTTTAAGTGATCTTTCTGCCTCAGCCTCCTAAAGTGCTGGGGTTACAGGTATGAGCCACTGCCCCTGGCCTGGCAGGTAACTTTTATCTATTATTATGCAAATGCCATTTTATCAAACACTGTATCTGAATTTCACCTTATCGTTTTTAACATCAATAAATTTCTATGCGTGGTGTGATTTAACTAGAAGGTTGTAGTAATAGGAAAATGCATGAATGAGGGCACCACAGAGAACGTTATTGCAAGATGCATCAAAATTCACCATCAAATAAACCTTTGGTGCTGAACTGGCAGAGCCAAAGAGAGTAAAAAGTGAAAAAAATCAATATGGTGGTAAGGAAAAAAGAATAAATTGTCACCGAGTTCTCTGCCTTAAAAAAAAATCATTTAAAAAAGTGCAATCAAACAAGAAAGCCTAGTCACCTGAATCCACTAAACAAACAGACCTAACAGAAAACATCATTTCAGAATAAATTGTAATTGTATGGGATATAGATTTTGTTTGAATTGAGTATGATGCCAACTGGTGCTTCAAAATTCTCTATGTATGGTGACTAGGCTGAAAAGTAAGATTTTTATTTCACTCCAAGGGAACCACTTTCTCATACTTCGACTTGACTCACTATGTGACAAATAGGGTAACTGCTTTTCAAAACGATGATTAGAAAAATACATTTAAGTAATGTATTACATTAAGTAATGTAAGAAATTAGCTTAGGTCTAAAATTCACATGATTTCCAAATACAATAATAGCACCCACGGTGAATCTGAATTAGATATGATTAGCTTATTCTAGTAAACTCAACAGGAGAAGGTTTGTTGTTCTGTGAGAAGGAAAGCTTTTCCAACCTTATCTAAGAGACATTTAAGACAGTGTGTATTGCATGCCCATGTCACTTTTAAGCCAATTCCAAGAGCCAGTAAACGTCTGCCACTAGAGCTTTTTGCTGACCTACAGAATGTTTGCCCAGAATCAAACTTAGTTTTCAAAAGCAGACATGTAGAAAGAAATACTAACTAGCATCCTGGGAGTTAACTTATTCAAGTTTTTTTGCTGTGGCATGTAAAAACTAACCTCAAAAGGCAATTTAAAAAGGGGACGGAAGAGAGGGAAACATCTGGATAGGCTCCAGAGAACTCACCCGTGCAAAGTCAAACGCATATCTGTAAATAAGTTTAAAGTTTGTAGAATCATTTAAGAATGATCTTAAGTAATCCAAAGTATTTCTGAGTTTTTCTGTTGTATCACATCTAGAAAAACAGAATAAAGGCAAATTATGACCTGAGTTCATTTATTTATTTATTTTAATAGAGGCAGTAATGTAAACACAATACCAAAGGAAAGAACAAATCCCTGAAGTTGAAACACATCCATAACCTATTTTTTCTACACTTAAAAAAATTTTAAATGTACAGAAAAGTTGAAAGAATAGCAAATAACCACTCATATACCATCCCCTTGATCCAGCAATTAACTTTTTTTATATTTATGTACTCTCTCTCATATACATATACATTTTTCTATACCATTTAAAAGTTGCAAACATAATGAAACTTCATCCCTAAGCACTTCAACACCATCATCAGTCTTACTACTGTATCAATGTTAACTTTCTTAGCTGATATACAACCACCTGCAAATTTCCCAATTATTCCCCAATTTCTTTTATAGCTGCTGTTTTCAATCAGGATCCAATCAAGGATCATGTGCTGCTTTTAGCTGTCACATTTCCTTAGTCTCTAGAAGAGTTCTCTGCCTTTTTCTTTCTTGACAATGTCATTTTTGGAGACCAGACCACTTGCTTTTGTAGAATGTCCATCTGTCAGATAATGTCCCTATGATTATATTTAGATCCAACACTTCTGACAAGATGTGTGTCCTTCATCATGTCTGTCTGTCCCTGTTCCGTTATTGGTGGATTCCTATGGTTATGGTGGTGTCCACCATTTTCCACTTAAAGGCAATTCTTCCTCTTTGAGATAGTAAGTATCTACAGGATGATACTTTGAGACTATAAATGTCCAGTCCCCAATAACATTTCACTCAATGTGTATTGTACACCACTTAAACTTCCTATTTTCCTCCTGCCTCAGTAGCCCCACAAATAAGCAATGAACATCCTACCCAGGAGACCAAGTCCACTAGCAGTAAGTCTGCCCCCTGCCACAAGGTCCCCTTCTTACACTCCCCTGACTATGACTGAGTGACATCCACACATACCAATCTGACATCCAGGGAAGGCACTTGCCCATGGGTCCTCACTCTCTCTCAGTTCCCCACCTGCTTAGCGGAGCCCACTCCCTGGGAGCTCCTCCCATATAGCTCCCTGTGTGGCATGCCATGCTTCCCTCTCTAGGAACTGAGAATAAAATAAATCCTTTAATCTCCTATTCCTCTCCCAGTAGAAGTTCTGTGGCCACGTTGGAATGATCTCTAAAGACCTCACAAGGAGGACATACTCCTGACAACACACAATGGTTATAGCAACCATTGGTGATACCTGCCTGAATCAGTAACATCTGAATACCCAAGATGGTGATTTTCTAATCCTATCATTCCTTCTACATTTATTGGCTATAATTCTTCTATAAAGAAGAGCTCCACACATGACCTTCTTATTTTCTGGACTTAGGATTTTTTGCGTCTAATTCAGTGTGTTATAATCTGTTACTGTCATTACTCTTTTTGATTGTAGAAACTTTCCCCATTTGGGCAGTAGCCCCCTAAAGCTGGCTCCAATTTCCTTCTGACATGTCCCCCACAAGTCTCTGAGCATTTCCTTGCTTTCTGGCACAAGATGGAACAGCTCACCCTGTTCTTACCCTATTCCAGACTTGAAATCAGCCATTTCTCCAGGGAGCCTTGGTGATAATAACCTGTTTTTACCAGTAAGTGATACAGTGTTTACTTTTCATAAGCAAGCATACTTATTGGTTATTTTTACAAACTAATTTTGTTTGCAATATCTAGCCCTTAAAAATGAGAATCAAGATTCACCATTTTCACCAGCAATATTAAAGATTTTCAACACTGAATACGTATTTTCTCTACAGATCTTTAACCTAGTAAGTACAGATAATACATACACCAAGTATTATCAATATATTTTGTATACTGTATGAACTAAAATGGTTCATAATAGAGCACACTAATCTATTTTTAAAAACAAACCTGTGAAAGCTCCTTCTTTGTACCTAACTACAAATAAGTCCTTATGATCTCTTTGTTGATATGATAAACTATCTAAAAGCCTGCAATTAGATTAAATGTTTAATTTCTATGAAACAGAACAATTTAGAAAGCCCCTTATTTCTTCCTAATATGGAAAATAAAAAAGATTAAAATTAGGCTATTTTAGAGTCGGAAGAGACTTCTTCAAGAGAATGACACATAAGCTAAGAGTTGAGAGATAAGCAGGAACTAGATATTTTGGAGAGGTGGGAAAGGCTCTCTGTCTATTAGGAACAGCATATGCAAAGGCCCAGAAGCAGATGGGAGTATGGTAAGTCCAACAGACTTAAAAGACAGCCACTGTCGCTGGAGTGGATAGAGGAAGTGGGAAAGAGGCATAAGATGATGCTGAGAGGAACATGGGGTCAGTCTCATAAAAGGCTTTTGTAGTCCACAGTGAGGGTTTTTAAAATTACATCCTAGGAACAATGGAGGCCACCTGCCACTATGAGAAAGACCACGATCAGGGCTGCATCTTGACAAGCTCACTCTTGATCTCCATGGAGAAGGACTGGTGGGAAGGAAAAGAGATATTGAGAGCCAGTTAGAGATCTAGTGCCAGAATCCCAATGAGGGGGTCACAGGGACTAGAAAGATACACAAGAAAGCAGTAAACAGGAGTAAGTTTGGGAGGCAGGGCTGAATTCACACTATAGGGTTAGATTTTCTACTGCAGGGTTAGATTTTTTTAATGGTGTGTATATAATAATATAATATCAATAATAATCGGAGAGGGTCAAAGAGGAGGGAAACTGGGTAACCCAAAAACATAAGGTCGAGGTCCCTGTTCTTCACCGGAAAGAGGGTCAAGGACCAAAGCCATAGATCTGACTGGTAGTTTAGTTTAGTCCTGTCTAAGAAGAAGAAGAGCGGTTGTTTGTTTTAACAGATTCAAGAGCAGGAAGCACTCATTTAGGTAACTACCCCATAGTTAAAAGAAAATAAAGTTAGCTGTAAACTCCAGGCAGAGCTATGAGAAGAAATGTGAAGTTCTGCAGCATGCCTGGGAGCAAGCCCAACATCCTGGCAAAAAGATGTCCCTATGTTTGAAAGATGCTCAGAGATCCTGTCTGAAATGCAGGAAATGAACAGTTCTTGTGCTTTAAACATAAAAAACACAAGTAATATTACTAACTCTGGTACCCATTAAAAACCTGGGGTTGGGAGCTAATGTTGCCAATACAGAGTTTAATCTGCTTTAAAGGGTGTCTTGAACACACAAAGCCCCTGGACTGGCCCCCAATAGTGAAACAGGCTGCTGAGTCACCCTGTCCAGAACCACAGGTTGCCATCTAGTGGCCACTCAACATACACATCTTCAGAGGACTCTAGAGCCTGGCTTGGGACATGTAAGCCACCAATGTGACCTCAGAAAGCAGTCACATCTTCAACTCAAGTCTTCCCACATGTTTCTGTGTACCATGTATAAAAAAATGTGTAGAAGTCACAGTGACAGTGCCACGCTTCTAAGGAACACCATTTCCCAACACAAAAAAATGCACACAATGTAAGATAATTTCTTTTTGAGTTTGCTGCTCTAACAGATTTGTAAGGACAGAAATCAATACAGTAATCATCGAAGTTTATAAAATCAGAGGTAGCTTTCCCCTATTACCCAGGAAAAGGCCTCTGCCCCTTCACTTAGTCATCCCAAAGGTATTTTTCCAGCCCATCATCAGTTTATTGCAGTTAATTAACAATTGTCACTGTTTTTTTGTTTTTTTTTTTTTTAAGTTTAAGCACCACAATTAGCTTAATTCATCAGACCAAAACAGGAGCTGTGTCTTCTCTGGCAGGGGAATGATCTCAGTGCAAGGATAGATGTTCCCTACCAGCTGCCGGCCTAAGTCCAAACTCTCATACCACCCACGTCCTGCCCCAGGCTCACAGGCCCTAGGGAAGCCAAGCACACAATTCCTCTGAGAGCCCAGGCATAAGCCATAAGCCATACTTCACCACCCTAGTTTAAGGATGCTACCAGAGACACCCAGGAAATGACAGAAATGATTAAAAACTCTGGTTTCACAGCCGATGGGCTTTCTGTTTCTATCACAATCCCATCATACAGTAACCTTTTTTTTTTTTTAACAGCATTTTAACCAAATATAATGAAGGGTCTGAATGTTTGTATCCCCCTGAAATTTGTAGGTTGAAATCCTCACCCCCAAGATGATGGTATCAAAAAGTGGTGCCTTTGTGAGATTATTAGGTCCTGGGGGCAGAATCCTCCTGAATGAGATTAGTTAAGAGACCCAAGGGCGCTTGTTTGCCCCTTCCAACATGGGAGGACCCAGTTAGAAGGCACCATCTATGAATCAAAAAGCAGGCTGTCACCAGACACCAAATCTACGGCATCTTGGTCTTGAACTTCTGGGCCTCCAGAGAAATAAAATTCTCTGGAATTTTATTTATAAGCCACCCAGTCTAAAACATTCTGTTATAGCTGCCTAAATGGCCTAAGACATATATGAATACATAAAAATATTTTGTTCTATACTTGTTAATTCTAGTTTGAGATCAAAATATTTCATTAGACAGGTTTAATAAAATTAAAATGAGCAAAAATAGAAAAGAAATCCAAAATAGAAGACAAAATAGTTTAAAGATCGACTACTTTCTGCCTTTAGAGCACATAAATGATTACTCTCTGGTTTTTCTTGTGTACTAGGTGCACATACTTCACAAATACAATGCTTATTTATTTACTTTACTGGCATAAAGAGAAGTGACCTTATGACTTCTGGATCTTTTGTCTGAATATTGTTTATAAGCCCCTCCTCTTAATGGACTTTATCTTACTCGTGGTTTTTGATTCCCTAGGGCCTGGAATACTACACTTGGCACATCACTGTCATTCAAACATTTGCCGAACAAATGACTAATCTAGAAAGGTTGGAAGGTGGGGGTGGGAGGGTAGGCAGAGGTTCTTAAACTTGAAGTTGGACTATTTTTGAACTACAAAGAACCTTAAAAGTTATTCTGAATAATTATCTCCACCTCACTGATGAGGACACCAACTTCAGAGTTTCATACCACAAAAAGCAAGCGGTTCCTCCATGCCTTTACAGTGGATCAGGCTTGTCACTAAACCCTGAATTGCAAGGATCAAGTGGCAATCACCCTGAGAACCCACCTGCCACCACCTGCATCATACAAAGTGGCAAGCAAGGTTCCCAACAAACAACCTGAAGGAGTACCCTGGACTCAGAACGCAGACGCAGACCTCTTCCAGGAAATTGCTTCTCACTTCCCAGGAGATAGGGCCCTCAAAACACATGGGCAAAGTCTGGTATCAAGTAATATTCTTTTGTAGAGGGACATTCTTTTGTAAAGAACTCAGTACTATACAAACTGGGTATCACACCTTCTTAAGACAAATAAAAATGGACCTGAAAATGTTGATGGTGCCTCATCTGAAGGCTTGAAATAAAATCCTGATATGCCCATGCATTCATCATCACAATGACACTTTAAAAAGCAGCCATCGGCTGCTCTACTCAGCAATGATGGTCAGGCACGGTGGCTTACGCCTGTAATCCCAACACCTTGGGAGGCTGAGGCGGGCAGATCACTTGAGGTCAGGAGTTCGAGCCTAGCCAACATGGCGAAACCCCGTCTCTACTAAAAATACAAAAATCAGCCGGGCGTGGCGGTGTCTGCTTGTAATCCCAGCTACTCGGGGAAGCTGGGGCACAAGAATCACTTGAACCCGGGAGGCGGAGGTTGCTGTGAACTGAGAGCACGCCACTGCACTCCAGCCTGGGCGACAGAGGGACATTCCATCTCAAAAAAAAGAAAAGAAAAGAAAAGAAAAGAAAAAGGAAGCAATGAAGAAAAGTGAGAAAAACAATGAAAAAACTAGTGAATAGGATTAAAATCATAAGGAGATGTTCCCCCAAAAGGATAAACAAGTTTTAAAAGATTTCACAGAATTTAACTCTAAAATTCTAGAACACACTCTGATAGGAAAGTATATTTGTAAAAGGGTGGTTTGGCTTTTACCTAAAACTCATTTGTCATCAGATAATATTGTTAGAAGGAAGAATGTGATTTAAGAATCAGAAGTCTTAAGTGTTCTTCCCATCTCTGCCACATTCACACATCACCGATCCCCTCTATGCCTCAGTCTCCTCATTTGTAACATGTTCAGGATAAAATCTGATCTGTCTTCTTCACAAAGTAGCTATGAGGCATTCAAATGGGAGAATAGTGAACAGTCTTCATAAACTACTAAAGCACAATGCGAAAGCATTCTCAACAATAACAAATGGACAGTGATATTAAAAGTGGACAAATTCCAAAATTATTTAAATAAAACCATTTCAACTCAAATTTTAATCCAGTAAAAATCAAGATCTATTATTCCTAAAGTGAAAAGAAAGTCATCCCAATTACTTTAGATTAAAATTACTATGTTAAGAATTAGCACTTCATCGTCAATGCTATTTGAAACATTTAGTTATCCACTTCAACTGTATCTTTCAAGGCCTAATATAGAATGACAATTTGTTTTCTTGAATGAAACTGAGCAAATACACAACACACAGGCGCATGCACACACGCACATATTGCATACACAAGGCAAATACATAAAACCATTGATTTTTCTTATCCTGGGTCAGGTTACACAAACCAAATCCTTCTAATTTTTTAAATCACTGGAGTAATGAAGTTTTAATTTTGCCCAAAGCTAAAATCAGAATATATAGAGATATCAAATATTTTAACTTACAAGTTATACATTACTCAACTTTTTCTCACTAAGTATAAACCAGATGCCAGTAAGTCTTTGCCTTTTAAGCTCTAAAACTGCACCGTTCAACTCAATAGCCACTGGCCACATGTGACTACTGAGCACTTGAAATGTGGTTAATACAAATGGAGATGGATCATAAAATAAACCCCAGATTTTGAAGACTAACCATGAGAAAAAAGAATATAAAAATATCTCATTGATTTCTTAAGAATATTGATTACATGTTGGAATGAAAATATGTTGGACTGTTTGGGGTTAATAAAATAGATTCAAGCTGATTTTACCTGTTTCTACTTTTACATGTGGCTATTAAAAAAACTTAAGTTACATAGGTGGCTTTCTCATATGAGAAAATGTTGGTCTATTTCTCCTGGAGAGAGCTGCTCTACAAGAATACCAACACACTCTCTCGCTCCAAATACACATATAGACACTTTATAAATTTGCCCAGAATAGTCCTCAAAATGGGTCTTAGTCTTTACATCTTTGGCCACTGGGGAAGCTTGGCCAGACCACCTGACTTCCTTCCACTCACTCAATCACCTCCTGAAGTCCTAGGGAGGAAGGAGGCAACCACCTGGGAAGGGCAGGGACCCCCACTAGTGCAGCCTAGGACTTACTGGAGAGAAGTCATTCCTTTTAACCACTCCTGTAGAGTAAAATAACCCATGTTTTGTGCATCCAATTTCCAAGCTAGGACAAGCATAACTACCTGTTAAAAAAAATACACAATTAAAAAAAATATATTAGACAAATTAAAAAGAATAAACAAATAGATCTGTCATTAATACATTAACGTTTTGCTAAATGCTTCTGTTCACAGTAGTTTAGTCACTGAAATATGAGCAGAGTTAACTTCAAAAATGAGTTCTAGTTTGGCAAACATCTAAAAAAGTTGACAATATAGTCTGCTGACAAGAGTTTGGAGAAGCATGTATTCTCCTGATGCACGATAGTGGAGGTGTAAGGTGATCACCCTCTCCAGAGGGCAATATCAAATGTAAAACCAGTTATTGACAATTCCACCCATGGCAAGTTATCTTATAGGTCTACCTGTAAACAGACACAAAGATGAATTTTAGTCAACAGTATTTACTGCAGTACAATTTGTAGCAGTTAAAGACTGAAAACAACCAAATGGCCATTAATAAGGGACTGGTTAAATACTTCTTTGCTGAATACATTCCATATAAAGGAATACTATGACACCACTAAGATGAATGACGTAGAACTAGCTGGACAAATATGGAATAATTTCCAAGATGTATTAAGTGAAACAGCAAGGTGTAGAACAGTGTATTAAAACATAACAAGGTGGACAGGGGGAGACACGCAGTGAAGTTGTAGCACACATACTTTAATGTTTGTGAATTCACTATATACACTGGTGGGAAATTATTTTAAAGTAGCCCCACATTCCACTTAAGACAGCACTATGCCTGGAATGGGCCCAGGGTCTGTGGCATGGTGTCATCACTTGTAAAGGAAGGGCAGGCCCCCAGGTGCCACCTGTGCTTTTGTGACTCTTCTGAAACCATGCGGGTTTCAGAAACAGTGACAACTCTGGTTTATGCCACTGCTTACTACTTTTTCCTTAGCTATTTTAGAGAAAAGATAGCACAGGGAACTGATGGTGAGTTTTAATAAATACCTAAAGGTGTAAAGACAAAATGACATTTCAAAGGTGCACCCAGCTTTAAGCTATCTGGAATGCTACACAGGGACAGGTTTGAGGCCATGCCTGATTAGGACAAGAGGAGGAAGCCTTCCTTCTCATCTACCTCAAAGATCCTAGAAGAGGTGAGAAGTAACTAAAAAAGAATGTCAGTCCTAAAAAGGTAAAGAAGAGGGACAGGGCCTTCTTAGGACCATTCTGCCAGCCACTCTGTAGAGCTGGTTATCTCTGGACAGTCATTCATACATAAGGAACACCCAACTCCTAAATTAGGGATCAGGTATACACTGTTAATGGGCTCTCTCTCTGTGTTGAAACAGAAAAAGCCAATAGGTAGATAAACACATGTTTCTCCAAGGACTAGGATATCCAACACTGGCAGTTAATTTGATCTCTTTACGTAGAGCCTAAGGCTTCATTTCAGCTACTGAAAGAACCATTCAAAACCATTAAAACACCATCCCTGTGCCCAACTGGGTCAGATGACGGCTATGGTGAAAGGAACTAGGATGACATAAAAACATGAAACATGAGGCAAGAAATCATTTTTAATGATTTCTGAGCCTCCGAGAGCCAACATGTCCATTAAAAACTCTAGAACAAGAGTAGTTAGGAGATTCAGAAGCTCTTTTTAATCTGTCTGCCAATAAGCTAGTTTGTAGGCTAAAAAATCTCTAGCTTTGTCTAATTTACATGCAGGGGAGTAAGGAGAAGCTTTCGCTTGATGCTGACTTTATGGTTTTCCTCACTGGAAATTAATATCAGTGAGAACCTACGAAATTTTTAGGATCTTTCATCAAATAAATTAGTACATATCAATTTTTTGAAAGTCATTAGGTTTTTTTTGGATTAAAAATTTAGATTACTAGGTAAATTACTAGGACTGATTAGTAATGACTGCTTAAAAGGCAATGATTGTTAAATAGGTTAAAGTGGTGACTTAAAAGACCAAGGGGCTACTAAGAATTTCCCAAAAAGATGGGGTTACAGTTCTTCAAATTATTCACACATTAGTGGATTTTCTCCTCATCCCTCAGGTTTCTAGGAATTCTGACTCTTGTATATCGATTTACCTAGGACAACTAACCAACTCACATTTTCTAATGCAAACTAGGTATTCTCAAACCATCTCTATTCTACTCTCTACCAAAAAGACTTAAAAATTCTACATAAACACTTGTTAAGTTAAAAAAAAATGGTGAGGGTGCAAGAACACACACACACAAGCATGAATGAAACATGGCTAAACAGCCAAAACAGGTACTCATAATGGGAAAGTTAATAAAAAAGAGACTTTCGTAAGTTAACTAACAAGAAAGCTAAGTACTTAAATAAAGAATGTTGCTGTTATCTTGGTAAATGAACATAGACTTGAATTTTACAAGCCTGCTTAATTTCATAAGCTGTAAGTATCAGGCAAGGTGAGGGTTTTAAATACCTTAAACGTGCTTGCCCATCAATGCAGACAAGGCTTGAAAACACCATATTTCAGCACTTGTTTTACAAATGTTAATGTCTCTGAAATGGGAATGCACCCACAATTGATATAGCACATCAGAGTTTATTTAGCACATTTTTTCTTTCTTAGTGATATAAAATAATACAACTTCTATTGGTGACAGCTTGGAATTGAAGTACATACAGTATAAATATTTGGATAATATTCTCTCTTTTTTTTTTTCTTTTTTGAGACAGAGTCTCACTCTGTTGCCCAGGATGAAGTACAGTGGTGCGATCTCGGCTCACTGCAACCTCCACCTCCTGGGCTCAAGTGATTCTTGTGCCTCAGCCTCCTGAGTAGCTGGGATTACTGGCGCACATCACTACGCCCGGCTAATTTTGGTATTTTATTAAAGATGGGGTTTCACCATGTTTTCCAGGCTGGTCTGAACTCCTGACCTCATGTGATCCACCCACCCACCTCAGCCTCTCAAAGTACTGGGATTACAGGCGTGAGCCACCACGCCTGGCCTACATACTTGGATAATATGGTCTTTTAGTCTTTAATATGATTATAAATTTTAAGGCTATTTCTATTCCTACAGAAATGGAGTTTTTTTTTTTTTTTTTTTGGGGGACGGAGTCCTGCTCTGTTGCCCAGGCTGGAGTGCAGTGGCATGATCTCGGCTTTGCTCAGTGCAACCTCCACCTCCCGGGTTCAAGCGATTCTCCTGCCTCAACCTCCTAAGTAGCCACACCTGGCTAATTTTTGTATTTTTAGTAGAGACGGGGTTTCGCCTTATTGGCCAGGCTGGTCTCGAACTCCTGACCTCAGGTGATCAGCCTGCCTCGGCCTCCCAAAGTGCTGGGATTACAGGCGTGAGCCACCATGCCAGGCCAGAAATAGAGTTCTAAAGGACTCATAACTGCCAAAAAAGAATGACAATAACTATCTTTTATTGAGTACTGGTATTTGGGGGTGAGGAAACTTGAAGAGCTGTGCCTCCCTTTCTTCTTCAGTTAGAGTCAACGTCAGTGCTCTCCCATCCTGGACAGGCTTTTCTGCCTCTGAGACTAAATGCTCAGCTAATCCCTCACATACCAGCAAGCCCTTTGTCTCCCAGTCTTCTCAGCCTCTAACTTCAAGCCCAGGCCCTGCTGCCACTCCTCTGTCATATACTTACTACGGTACCCCATGTGGAACCTCCGGAGCCCCTCTCAAGCCCAACTCACTCTCAGCCCTCTGGCTACATGTTTAGAAAACACTCTGCCAAGCTTGGCCCAGCTCTCATAGAAAACTTCCTTCTTAAATTCAATGTAATGGTCTTTTCTTGTGTCTACGGCCCAGTCTGTGGCAAAATACTATTGACCCAGGTGTCCCCAAACCTTCATGCCAAGTTGGGTAATTTATTGAAATACCTGAACTGGAATACATTAAAAAAAAAAAAAAAAAAAAAAACAAGATAAAAATCTATGTAATAAGTGAAAGACATTCCAAAGGCTCTTTAGAAAATTTAGCATTGCTGGGGGCCAAGATAGATGACAGAAGCACAGAAATGGTAAGGGTAAAATAAAAAGTTTAAAGAAAAAAATGTGAATTTTGCTAGTTTCTTTAAAAGCATGACATACATGCCTGGGCACCAGATGTCTTGGAAACAGCCTGAATGAAGAGAATGATCCTTGAGATCTCTTCCCAGATCACAAATTCATTTAGGATCTTGGACATATTTGTTAAACTGCAGCTAATGTAATATCAAACTGCATAGTTAATGAGGCAGGGCATGTGTATAAGCATAGTTTTTCATTTTAGTATAAGAGAGGTGATGTGGGAACAGAAAAAATATTCAACAATAACATGCTAAGAATTAGGCAAAAATAATTAAGCTTATAAAAATCACTCTAATTAAAAATAAATACCTAGGGCTTTTACATTATAAAAAGCAATCATGGCCGGGTGCTGTGGCTCACGCCTGTAATCCCAGCACTTTGGGAGGCTGAGCCGGGCAGATCACAAGGTCAGGAGATAGAGACATCTGGCCAACATGGTGAAATCCCATCTCTACTAAAATACAAAAAACATTAGCCAAGCATGGTGGCGCACACCTGTAGTCCCAGCTACTCAGGAGGCTGAGGCAGGGGAAATCGCTTCAACCTGGGAGGCAGAGGTTGCAGTGAGCCGACATCATACCATTGCACTCCAGCCTGGCGACAGTGCGAGACTCCATCTCAAAAAAAAAAGCAATCACTTCTGAGCTAAATTCAATTGGAAGTAAACGATCTATGAAAAATTCTTGATGATTACAATCTACTCAAAATCATGATGAATAATTATAAGTCCTAGATTGACTCTACATTAGGCTAAAACAACTACTGAGGGGCACGAAGGTACACAGTGTACAATGTGGCCTCCAGTTGATCCGTCATTGTAGGCACATGTGGCCACACCATTTTGTAAGCATCTGGCTTACTGTACCTTTTACATACAAGAAATTAAATGAGAGAAAAAATAACTGTAGTTACACCATATCACTTACAAGAATGGAGAATCTGCTTATAAGTCAAACTAGAATTAGAACTTATTTCTTAGATTGCTTCATAAAAACTAACATACCACTACTTTTTAATTATTTATTTATTTGCTAAAGAACAAAGATTTAAGTATGAAAAACAACCAACTGATTCACCCAATTCAGTAAGTTAGACTCACGTTTTCTGGTTCAACACCAATGTCTTCACAAAATTTCTCCATGCCTTCAGGGCCTACAACATCATCAGTTCCTGTGAAATAGTCTTATGTAAATTAAATCTGACCATGCACACCATACTATTACCACTGTAGTAGTATTATACTGTCAACAAGTAAGACTTAAAGGCCATTAACTCCTTTTGGAAAAAAAAAATCAAGTCTAAGGTGAGAAGTATTCTCGAATTTCAGTATCTTTAAAGGACTCTACTTTGTACAATCATTTAAATCAACTTATCACCATGTCTTTCAATCGTTGGAATATGGTATATACCATTTGTCTAAAGTTAAGGCTGAATTCAATTCCTGCTCTTTAAAACAGCTTAATGTTCTACTCTTACTTGGGTAATAATTTCAATACATAAAATAATTTTTGGAAACATAGCAAAGAACCACATAATAGTCTCTATAAAATTAAATAAGAAAAAACATAAATGTTTCTTTTACATAGAAAAAAATCAAGTTATCACTCTGTTCTTGATAAAGACAGTAAGGCCCCCTTTTCCGTTCTAGCATTAGCTCTGATTCTTCCTGAAGGAAGCGTCCACACATTCCATCTCTAATTTATCTCCCCTTCACTTTGTAACCATTGGAATTTGGTTTCTTCTTCTCCTAGCTCTCCACTGAAATTCTTTTTGCCAAGGTCTCCAATAAGCCCCTAAATGTCAAATCTAACAGACAAATTCAGTCTTTGTTTTATCTGACCATTGTGTGATATCTGAAAATCTGAAGCAGTTCTTTTTTCACAAAACTGTCTCTTCCCACGGCTTCTTGAAGCACCCTCTCTCATCTGGCTTTCCTCCTTCCTCTCCCCTTTTGGCTTCTTTATGGGTTCTTCTGCTTCTCCCAGATGGTTAAATTTGATGTGCAAAGATTCATCCTTAAACCTCTTCTAGTGCCTGCTATATACATTATTCCTAGGAAATTTTAACCATACTCAAGGTCTCGGGTCCTACCCAAATGTCTTTCTAGACCACACTTTCCCCTTACTTTTGAACTACTTGCCTCTTTATCACTAGCTGCTCCACCTCCTGTTTAACTGCCGTAACTACACTCATCTTCTGCTTCAAACCTACTCCTCCCGCATTTCACATTTTCAAACACTGCCTCACTAAAACGGAGCCCAATGTCTCTCGATATCAGGCCTGCTTATCCTCCTGTATGCTGTCCCAGCTGGTGGCACACCCAGAAATGGAAACCTGGGAGTCTTCCTGTATTCCTCCTTTCTCTCACACCCAATCAATTATCAAGTGTACTACCAATTTTACCTTCTAATTATTTCTTAATTGTGCCTCTCCTGCACCATGCTCTTTCAAGGCTTTATTCTTGACAACTACAGCAGTCTCCTCATGATCTCCTAATTCCAGAGTCTTTTGCCCCCGACCCATCCTGCAAACAGCCACTGAAGGGATCCACTTCAAACGCAATCCCATGCTGGCTTAAAATCCTTCAATGGCTCCCTAGAGCCTAAAGATAAAATCCAAAGTGTTTGGCTTATCACATAAGGTTCTCTATGATCTAGTGCCTTTCTTCCCTCTTCAGTCTTATGTCTTTCCAACTGCAAAACAAGTTTCTCAGAAGTAAATGAATCAATAAATATTGCTGGATGAAAAAAAATTAAGGTCCAGAAACACCTACTTACCTGTGGCTTCACTCTGCACCACCACCGAACACACACCCAGCATGGTATTACTCTTTGTGTCTCTGCCTGTCTTCCTCTAGTCCCCTTCCTGTCCCCTCCTCTCCCTTCCTCCAACTCCCCTGGCTAACTTATTCAACCTTTAAGACTGAGAGCAAAGGGGTAGTCCTCACAATCTCCCCACCTGCAGAGGCTGGGTCAGGCAGTACTGTGACCCCTCGCAATGCTAGGAATGGTTCTCACACATTTAGCACACTGCATTCAAAGTCCCAGCTCATCTGTCTTTCCCTCTAAACTCAAGAGCAAGAGTTCCTTTATTCTTCTTACAAGCTCAGCATACTATCTGGCATAGAATAGCTGGTCCAATAAAAGCTGAATGAAGGACTAAATGAATGGCTGAATACCAGAATATAGGAAACGCTCTACAATCCTCCTATACCCTCTAGATCTAGCAAGTCACCAAGTCCAGCAGAATTCACCTTCTTAGTATGTATCCATTTCATTCCCATAACATTTGCTAGACACATCCTGGAGCTATGCACTGCAGTAGTTGCCTAGGGTGCAAATAGTCCCTGCCCTCCATGAAGGGAGACAAAGTACAGGAGTAACTTCAATACAAAGTAACAACAAGACTTTCACTAACACAAATTATAAGGTGGCTGTTCTTAACAAAGGAGGAACACTAAAGTCACCCGGAGCTCCTGCTGGGAAGTCTTACGTCATTTTTCTGCTTCAAATCCTTGGCTCCCCCTAAAGTTCAAACTCAGGCCCTTCCTCATAATCTGGCCAAAGCAAATACTTTTTTCTTGTTGCCATTATTTTCCTTTTAATCACAAATGTTCTACTTCGTTATACAATATTTTACTTCATATATTCAAATCTGTTACTTTTTTCTGGGGTTTTGTCCCCTTCTATCCCCTTTTTATATAAATGTATAAACATAAATTTAAAAATATAAATTTATATATAAATATATATATTTATATATTCCTAGTTTTCTTATCTTGATTATCAGAAGAAAACCAAATAATATTTTAGTTTTGTACATTAATACATAAACATCATACAAAGTTTCATTTGAAAATAAAAAATAAAGATGTTCCAAAAGTGAAGTTGTCCCCTCTAACTCCTCCCTACTCTGCAGAGACAACTATTTATTAAAGAGCTTCTTTAACAACACTTCTCAAAATAAGCCATCTATAGAATTGTATATGCATGGAATATATACATATTTATTTAGTGTTTCTAAGTTTGCCCAGGCAATTCTCTTTGGCCTTCCAAGTGTAAAATAATTTAATCATTTCATCTGCAATGATCATTTCTGTCTCCTCCTTTCCAATATTTACACTCCTCGTTTCTTTCTCTTGTCTAACAGCAGTGCCTAGTAGCTTCCAAAACAATGGCAAATAAGAGTAGTGAGAGTGGATATTCTTATCTCATTCTTGACTCAAATATGACATTTAGCATTTTATCATACAATATATTGCCTGCTTTCTTTGGTTTGAGAGTGCATATATCCACATGTGCACATTCATGTATGTATTAGACACACTACACATCAATTCATTCACATGATAAAATATTTAAATAGAGAACATACAGAGTAAAATAAACAGTAAAAAAAAGAAACTTGCCTTCTCCCTTTCTTTACCAGATAAGACATGTATCCTCCTGGACCTTTTTGCTGCATATGAGCAAATATATACTAAAATGCAGTTTTCAAATTTGTTCACCTACGCACATGGGTTTGTGAGGTACTTGTAATTCTACACCTTGCCTTTTTCACTGACTGTGTCTGGTAATCTTCCTGTGACAGTACCCATATATCTACTTCATTCTTCTTAGCTAATATTAATACATTTTATGTTATCCCATTGTAAGTGTACATATGTGTGTTTATTTATATGAATCAAAGTTCTTTTCATCATTCTACTAAAGTATTTAGGCTGTGAGACTGAAGAATAATTATTCTGATAAGGAAATATTCATCTATTCCTATTTTGTTAAGAGGTGTTTTTTTTTAGCAACAGATACTTTTTGGTATCTACTGATATGGCTTATTGAGAAGCAGCTGCATAGAGCCAGGGGGGGAAAGTTACTTTGTAATTCTTTTGAAATTCCTCTCTCTTTGGTTTCTATTCTTCCTAATTTAAAAAAGCTCTTTCTGTGAAACTTATTCTTTTATTTATTTATTTATTTATTTATTTATTTATTTTTTGAAATGGAGTCTGGCACTGTCGCCCAGGCTGGAGTGCAGTGGTGCAATCTCGGCTCACTGCAAGCTCTGCCTGCCGGGTTCATGACATCCTCCTGCCTCAGCTTCCAGAGTAGCTGGGACTACAGGTGCCCGCCACCACACCTGACTAATTTTTTGTATTTTTTAGTACAGACGGGGTTTCACCTGTTAGCCAGGATGGTCTCGATCTCCTGACCTCGTGATCCGCCCGCCTCGGCCTCCCAAAGTGCTGAGATTATAGGCATGAGCCACTGTGCCCGGCCTGTGCAACTTATTCTTGAGCCTAGCAAGCCGCCTGCATTTGCCATGCCTCTGCACATGGCTTGGGTGTTCCCCGGCTTCCTCTCCCCGTCGTGCATCCTCCAACCTGGCTACTGCCTTCTCTTTCTGTCAATGTTCACTATAAAGGTAATGTTTCTCTACTTATTTGCCTGTTTGCCACATGGGAAAATGAACTCTGAGCACGGTGCTTCTGCTGACTGCACCCCAGACCTCAACGAAGGTCTACTGAGGTATCCTTTGCAGTGGTTATGTAAGTTATTAATGCTTTTTCTTTTTTCCCAATTTTATAGTGTTGCTGTACTACTTATAAATACATGTGTCTGTGTGTTTTAGAAGAGCAAGATTTTAGAGTATAATTTGCAATGGCATGACTGTCAAAGTAATACCTTATCCAAAATAGGTTAAAATATAGTTTGCCAATCAACATTATTGAAATGCTACCAATAACCCTGCCATCTAACACTTTTTTTAAGAGATGGGGTCTCACTATATTGCCCAGGCTGGTCACAAACTCCTTAGCTCAAACGATCCTCCTACCTCAGCCTCCCAAAGTGCTGGAATTACAGGCGTGACCAACTGCACCCAGCCCTAACACTTTTCTTCTCATCTTTCCCATGCACACATTTAAATCTAGTTGTAATTGCATGATTTGTTGGGATACTAGTTGTATTTTACACTAAATTTACCTGTAGAATTAAGGTAATTACCTCTGTCAAGCAAGCTAACAAATACACCACTGGCTAACACAAAGTGGGTTAGAAGTGAAGTTTGAGAGAGAGAGGTTTTTTTTTCCTGTTTTTTTTTTTTAACTTGTATCTAAAATAATAAGCTATAAAATGCCCTAGGTGACAAGATACTGGAGGTACATCTGGTAAGGCTGATATATTGACAATAATCCAGAAAGAAGTGGTCCTTCCACTTTCCCTGCCATCTTAAGCAGGGGCCCCTAACTAAAGATATTTGACCTTTTCATAATGGCCCCATAATTATAGCATACCACATCACAGAGGCAAATGGGGCCCACATGGTCTCTTAGGTAGTTTTTAACATCTCTTCCTTCGCTATCAGACCAGTTTATTATTTGTTGCAACTGTCCATGACTGACTTTATTTTTGGTAAACCAAACAATTCTGCTATAGAACTTAATCCAAAATAGACTAAGGGCCTACAGTCAGGACTTGTAGAACTATTATGACCTATGTATGTGAGCTTTAGTATAACTGTAAAACCAATGTTGGCACCTGTGTATTTGGTTTAATTCCTTATTCTTAGATATATTTCAAAAAGTGGAAGTTATTAGATAAATTATGTAAACTGGTCATCTTCATTCTTTTTTTTTTGAGACGGAGTCTCGCTCTGTTGCCCAGGCTGGAGTGCAGTGGCGCAATCTTGGCTCACTGCAACCTCTGCCTCCCGGGTTCAAGTGATTTTCCTGCCTCAGCTTCCCGAGTAGCTGGCACCTCAGGCGCATGCCACCACGCCTGGCTAATTTTTTGTATTTTTAGTAGAGATGGGATTTCACCGTGTTAGCCAGGATAGTCTCAATCTCCTGATCTCATGATCCACCCACCTTGACCTCCCAGTGTTAGGATTACAGGCGTGAGTCACCATGCCCAGCCTGGTTGTCTTCATTCTAATGAAACAAAATGGGATTCCAGGTTCAGATCAAGGTCTAAATAAACACTTCCCCTGAACCTCCCAGCCGATCCTTTCTAAAGTCACAGAGAGCTAAAGTACCAAAGTGTGAAAGGGAGTACACCTACAACCAGAGAACAGGAGGAAAAGCCCCCAGCGAAGAAGGGTTTATTCATTACATTTCTGGAGATCAGAAATTGAGCTGGTGGAGATTTTAGAAAGTGAGAAGCTGTATCCTAGAATGTGCAGAGGATGACTGGGGTTAACTGGCCAGACAGAAACTTGGAGGAGCTGGGCTCAGGCCTCAGGAGCCACGGAAAGCAGAGGGCAAGGTACAAAGTGGAACTGAGAATTCTGGCAAGAGCTGAAGGTCCATCCATGTGAAATAATCACACACCAGGCCCCCGCTGCCCTTCCACTCCACTCTACTCCAGATTAAAAGGCAGGGAGTCAGCATTTATCCTCAGCCCAAACCAGCCTGCTCTCTTCTGCGGAAAATGAACATGGCTCAATTTCATTTACAAGCCCTCTTCGTGCTGGTATCTAGGGGGTCTGTGGCATCACAGCCTGTTCCCACAGACTCATCCTACAGCACAACCTGTTAGTCACACTGGTTCTTCTCATGATTCATTTTTCTTGACTAATACTGACCTACAGTTTCAGTTTATGTGGTTGAGATACACAAAATGAAAACACATGCCAATGGGGCTTTCAGTTATTCCCAATGCCAGTTATTTTCCCTATGGACAAGCTATAGCAAAAGGGGGAAAAAGAAGGGGGTGGCTAAAAATAGGAATAGTCACCTCCACACAAATTTCTTGAAGGGTTCAGTTAAAACGAACGACTTAGCAGGGATTTCAAGGAACCTAAATAATGTAGCTTAATCTTTATGTCCAAAATGTCACCCTTCTAAAGTCAGAGAAAGGCAAACAAGAAGAAAAGTCACACCTTGCTATTTTCTTGGCTTATATTATGAAAAAATCTGTATTTGCTTATAAAGGAAGGTACCAAAAAATCAGAATAGCTATGCTATGGTGATGGGATTAAGTGTACTTTTTCTTTAAAATTTCCTTCTTATAAAACATTTTCATAACAATAAATGTGAATCAATATAGGAAAGCAAGAGATCTTCATAATCAATGTGATAAGAATATGAGAACGCTCTTCATTCATTCAGAACCTATTTACAGAATATCTGGTACAGTGTCAATTATTTTTGTTTTCTGGAGACGGAGTCTTGCTCTGTCGCCCAGGCTGGAGTGCAGTGGCACAATCTCGGCTCACTGCAACCTCTGCCTCCCAGGTTCGAGTGATTCTCCTGCCTCAGCCTCCTGAGTAGCAGGGATTACAGGTGCATGTCACCACACCTGGCTAGTTTTTTGTATTCTAGTAGAGACGGGGTTTCACCGTGTTGCCCAGGCTGGTCTGGAACTCCTGAACTCAGGCAATCCTCCTGCCCTGGCCTCCCAAAGTGCTGGGATTTCAGACGTGAGCCACCGCGCCCAGCCGTCAATCACTTTTACTAGAAATTCTAAAGGTTTCCAGGAGATTCAGGTTCAATGAATCAAACGAACTCATGTTTAATTTGTCTGTAAACATGAAAACAGACAAATGCTAACAGCATCCATGTGTTTGCACTAGTGTCCATGCCCTGCAAACAAAATCCAGATCAAACTCATTAAAGAAATGACAGAGAATCCATTAGAAAGATGTTGGGGTAGCTCATAAAAGTCCAAAGAAGAACTACAGGAATCAGAACTATAACCTCTCGAGTCCTCCACCAGAAGAGAAAGACATGATCCTCCCAGCTTCCATCTGAAAACCCCTGTGAAGATTTGTCTGACTGGCCTGGCCTGGGTTATGTGCCAGCCACCTAGACCAATCTCTGTGGCCAAGAGGGGCAAGGCTCTTATCACAAAAAGGGTTGCATGGGAATAGGAGAAAAACAGCCAGATCAGGCTACAGGGGGAATTCCTCATTTTGATACCAATAAAAGGGAACCAAAACAAGTTACAACAAGTTATAAACACTATCCTGTGGAAGTACAGAAAAGGCTACTAAGGTAATTAAGGGTTTAAAAGATGTAAGAGCATGTCAGATGGAAAAGCGGAGAAAATCATTTCAGGCAAAGGCACGGGGAGTTCACTCTCTTTTATCCTGCAGATAGCAGGGATTCTTTTGGCCAGGAGATAGGGTTGGGATTAGAGGGGAGTGGTTGGGGTTGTTAAGGAATGTATGTATGATCTGCTCAGCTTAGTTTTAAAAAAATTAGACAACAGTGGCACATGGCAGGTTGTCTGGAGAGGAGATGACAGGAAAATTGGTTTAAAGGTTGCTAGAATAGCCAGTTGGTAAGTTATAAAAGAGCCTGAAATAAGGTGAGAAAGAAGAAAGATAAAAGAGGCTTCAGCTTGAGCTTGTTTGAAAATTTTTTCTTTTTCTTTTTTACACCATACAAAGCCACAATAACAAATAAGCCCCAGGTTGCAACATTATATTACCCAACCAATTATAGTAAGTTGCAAAAAGAAAGACTAAATTTAAAACATTTTAAGTGACAAAACAAACATTTTCTGCCAAATGATCTTTCCAAATAGAAACACTTAATATAAAGAAATTTCACTGCACTAAGTAAGGGTTCAAAGCAGCAAAGCTTATTTTAACACAGGTGCTTTGACCAAATAATCACCCATTATCAGCATTCCAAATAGGTTTCCTAGCAATCCAAAGTATTTCTCCCAAGTCATTTCATCTTTTCAGTTCCTTTCTAGTGTTCTGAATTATTTGGCTTAGCTGCTGGCTATAAAATAGGCCATCTGGTGATTTGTTACAGCTATGTCCCTCTCTCCCTCTGTCTAACAGGGACACACACACACGCACACCCAAATTTGAAATGTACACATTTTTAAATTCTTTAATCATCTCTAAGGTACTCCTTATTGTCATAAGGATCAGTCTTAGATGATACAAATGAATACCTACCTGCATATTCATAGAACCATTCCAAGCACCTTTTACTTGAAAAGGCTTCTTCTTCAGTCTTTATTCTAGTCGAATCATATTTTCTATACATGCTGGAAATTGAAAAGGCAGTTTTAAGTTATTTAAAGATACTGAGTTCTTTAAAGTAGCAGATAATTTATATTCTTTTACCCAAACCAGACATCCATTCAATCAGTATTTTAAGTATATTTTAAACGTTTTATTTCCTGCATTTGCAGGCTTCAGCTTTTAACTACAGTGTTTAAACACAGTCACTCCTAATATAGAACTGGTAAGCACTTAATACAAGTTTTTCTCTGATTAACAAATAATCAGTAAGAACTGAACAGAACAGGTATTTGATATACTCCCTTCTACCTCACCAGCCAGAACTACAAAATAATGGTGAGATATGGCAAGAAATGTCTTGCCTACATTTATTAATGTAGCCTACAACTCATGTCTGTCTTCTGTGTCTTACAAGTTAGACTGGGCACGGAACACAGTCTAAGGAAGAATCTCTCAATATTAGACAACTCAAGAGAACATTAAGCAAATAAAAAGAAACATCAAATCATGTCCAAGCTTCCGGGAAAAAAATAAACTTTGATGTAAGGCTGACAAAGACAATGTCCCTTGGGTGGTTTCTTGATTAGTATAACCTTAGAAACCTCAGGAGACAGAAGTATAGAGAAACTAGCTTCTGCCTTTTTCTTCTAATTCTAGCCTTGTGGACAGCCCAGCATAAACTAGAGAACTGAATCAGGAAGCACAGCAGCCTCCTGTTGCAACTGTGACCTTCCACAAAAATGACATACTTCATAATAACCAGGGGCTGAGGAAGGTGATACTCCCTACATGGAGAGGGAAGAGGAGGCAATAGCTTTAAAATGATGATATGGATATAAAAATTGTAAGTATATACATTTTTATATCCCTTACTTATATATAAATTACCTAGTGGTGTATATAAGCATTTATAAATACAGTTTTTATTTTCATAGTATGTAAGAATATGAAAATAATATTCGGTAATTCCCCAGTATATGCAGGGGACTGTTTCCAGGACCCCCACCTATACCCAAATCTACACATACTCAAGTCCCCCAGTCAGCCCTGGAAGACCCGTGTATACCAAAAGTCAGTGCTCCATACAGGTGGGGTTTCACATCCCTCAATAGTATATTTTCCATCTCTGTTCGGCTGAAAAAAATCCACAGAAGTAGACTTGTGCAGTTTAAACTTGTATTGTTCAACAGTCAACTGTATAATCCTTTTTTTTTGTATTATACTTAAGTTTTAGGGTACATGTGCACAACGTGCAGGTTTGTTACATATGTATACGTGTGCCATGTTGGTGTGCTGCACTCATTAATTCGTCATTTAACATTAGGTATATCTCCTAATCCTATCCCTCCCCCCTCCCCCCACCCCACAACAGGCCCCCCGGTGTGTGATGTTCCCCTTCCTGTGTCCATGTGTTCTCATTGTTCAATTCCCACCTATGAGTGAGAACATGCGGTGTTTGGTTTTTTGTCCTTGCGATAGTTTGCTGAGAATGATGGTTTCCAGCTTCATCCATGTCCCTACAAAGGACATGAACTCATCATTTTTTATGGCTGCGTAGTATTCCATGGTGTATATGTGCCACATTTTCTTGATCCAGTCTATCATTGTTGGACATTTGGTATAGTTCTTTTTTATTGAACATTGATTCATGACCTAGACGCTCACCCGATTATCAGTATATGCCTCTGATTAGTTTCTGGGTTTTAACACCAAAAAAAGTACATGGTTATAATAAGGTGTTAGGTTACTGAAACTGCAAACCAGCAGTTTTGTATTTCTTCTATAAAAGGTAGCCATACCACCTAGAAACAAAAGTGGATACCGGCCAAGTGTTCAAATAGATATGATCTAATTCTGGGCCCAGGCATTCCTATCTCAGCTCGAAGCCTGTAAATAGTCAATAACTTGGAGACACTATATAAATTATTCAAAAATACATAAAAAAGAACCAAGAGCATACAATGGAATACCATTCAGCAAATAAAAAGAATGATATGCTGATATATGCTATTTCATGCAAGAATCTCAAAAACATCATGCTTAGTGAAAGAAGCGAGACACAAAGACCATATCCATAAAAGGGAAATCTGTTGAGACAAAGTAGATTAGTGGTTGTCTGGGGCTGGGAGTGGCTGAATGGGCATTAGGGATCTTATTGGGATAATGGAAATGTTCTATAACTGGTTTGTAGTGATGGTGTGTACAACTCAGTTAACTTAATAAAAATCACTAAACTGTACACTTAAAATGGATGAACTTTATGGTATGTAAATAAAGTTGTTTAAAAAAGAAAGGCCAAGAATGAAACTCAGAAACTGCAACTACACTGCCAGTTTCAAATCTGGCTTTATCATACTATATTTTATTAGACTGTGGTGAGAAAATACTAAGTGCTACAAAGTCACAAAATGTTATGTGATTGTTAGAATTTAACAATTCTGATAATAACGTCCACACCACCAAAAAAGTATCAAAGTAGCCTGCCTTTGTAAAGTTGAAAAATCACTGGCCTAAAGATTGCTGGTGATTATTTTCTAAATCACTACTATCTTCTTTCAGATAATATTTTCTATTCATTTGAGATATAAACAATGACATTATTTTTACATTTTCAGAGTCTTTCTTATTCCTCTGAGTCACAGCAAGAAAGAAACAGAAAAATCTCACTTAAATTCCCTGGATTAATACATGTGGAAATTCCGGCCCATTAGTGGTATGACCCACAAAGCCAGAATGGGGAAAGATGGAGAAAGGTAGAAAAGACTAGACAATGATGTTCGTTCGTTGTTTCTAAAACAAGGAAGAAAAAACTACTTACTAAACTCAGGGTGAAACAATAAAGATGTTTGAAATAAACGAATCTAACAGGCCCTTGGAGTTACCAAAATTAACAAGTTCACTTATCTGAAAGAGAAGCGATTTAAAGAGCCTTGTTTTTCACAGTTCTATCGAATTCTCACCCATGTGAGAATAAACCTCAGCTTGGCTGATACTCTGGGCAGGCACAGACCATTAAGTACAGGAAGATCTCTCCAGCTCTGTGGTTGAAGTGAATGAGTGAGACCTGCTTAAAGAACAAGACACCAATTCTGTGGTCCTCAGCAGGCACAGACAGCAAGGCTTTGAAAGGAAAGAAATCAACTCTGCACCAGTTTTGGGCGATCAATGGATTAAGATAAAACTTTAACTTCTAAGAATTCAAATTACCTAATTTGCTCTTATGTTTTTAAACTAAAACACAAAATAAACATGATTAAATAATTACATTTTGAAAAATCGACTGGCAAAGCCCATTCCACTTGGCATTTGCACACTTAGAAGACCCACACTGAATTAGGTAGAAATGTGCATCTTCGACATATGTATCACTGATTCTGATCTACTGTCTCTACATCATACCTATCATGTCTACTTTTCTTGGCAGATAAATCATCTCCAGAGGCAGGTCTTCTCTTTTTCCTTGGTGGCATCACTTTATTAAAGCAGTCTGAAGAACTGCAAGACCGCAGACTTCCTACAAAACAAATTCAAAGAGCACAAAATTAAGGTATGCTACATCCTAACTCTGTACTTCCAAAGAACAGTACTGCTAATTTAAACACTTCCACAGCTTGTATTGTAAGGAATTTAGATGTTAAAGAAAAGATGGGTTTTTAGTTCCTTTTTGAAAAAATGTTATGGTCAAGAAATAAACCTAGCGACGACACAAATAAGTTAATACCTCCACCAACCCAAATCACACCAGAAATAGAAGTTATTATAATTTCAATTTACTCTCCAAAAATACTAATCTAAGTCATCTAACCTTTCTGTTTCTCTTATATGTCAATGTTCTCTCAAAATGCACTGCAGTGCTATCTCATGTACACACTTCATGAAACAAGGTTAGCTCAACAAGTAACCCTGACTCTAAAATACATGTAGGCACATCAGTCCCAGTAGTCTTAAGCTTCAAGAGATATCTGATTTAAAAAAAACAGGATTTGGGGTTTTTTAAGCAGAAGTCTGACATGACCTTGAGCAAAATGTCCACAACAATTTTGTTTGTTTCTGCCACTTGAAGATTTTGCCACGTTCAGTCAGGGTTTTCAGTTAGGAAACATAACTTTCATTTGGTAATTGTCTGATACAAAAATGTAATAACAGATAATAATAGCCACTGAACACTTATTGAGGTCTTACTTTGAACCAGGCCCTGTTCTTAACACTTGCATGTACTAACTCATTTAGGTTCAGTTTCCATGAGAAAAGAACTATTATTGCCTTATGCAGATAAGAAAACGGAGGCGGAGGGAGGTTAGGCAAACGGCAAAGCCAGGATTCGAATCTGGGCAGTCTTGCTTCAGGCCGTCTTAAGTTATAAATTACAAGACAACTATAAGATGATTAAAATACCCCACCTTGGTACAAGTGCCCTCAAATATATTATGTCATTTGGTTCCTACAATAATCATGAATGACAGGCAGGGCAAAGATAATTATTTCTACTTAACAGACAGGGAAAACTAAGGCTTAGGTATTTAAGTGACCTCCTGAGGTCTCAGGAGTGAGACATGGTGAATTCTGAACCTCATGCCTTTCCTCCTTGCACAAGCCCTTGGTTGAAGGCCCAGGGCTCTCAGGGAGTGATGAGGACAGGAGAGTGTGAAGGGTGCTGGGGACTGAATGATCTGCAGTCAATGAGTGAGTTCCAGTTCTTCACCTATGTGGTTCTATCAGTCACTAACCTACTTAGGGTCTCTCATTCGCCATTTGAAGAATGAGAAATGTTATATAGCTACCTCTCAGGAGTTTTATGAAGGAAAAAAATATCCATTCACTAAGTGCTTAGGTGCCATGTGTTGTGTTCAGGTGTTGCTGAAATAAAGACATTGGTTCCGAGCAGCATCACGGAAGGAGGCATGCGCACTGCGCTCATGGCGGCCTTCAGCATTCACTGAACTCTCAGGACACGATTCACCAGCATGTATCATATTTTAACAAACAGGGAAACCAAAGCAGAGAGATTAAGTGACAGCTGGAAAGCAGCACGTAAAGCCAAGTCAATATGAACCCAAGCAGCCCAGTGGCAAAGCCCAAGCTCTCAGCTACCATTTGCTGCCACTTCTATGAGGCCATAAAAGCAGAAACAGAAACAGAGGACTAAGGACAGAGCCCTGGGAAAAGAAGGTAAAACCCAGGCAGGAAGGAAATCCAGGAGAGTGTCATGTCCTGGAAGCCAAAGGAGGAGAGCATGCTTTGAGAAGGGAGTGTTCAATTGCAGCACGGAGGTCAACTCAGGTAAGGAGTGAAGGCACACATGAGATTTAGCAATCAAGTACAGTGTCCATGGATTGGTGGGAGTGCAGGCCAGATTGCAGCGGGCTGTGGAGAGACGAGAGATGTGAGGTGAGGAAGTGGACACAGTGAATGTGAACAGCTCTTTCCAGATACCTGCTCTGAAGGCAGAGAGAGCTGTCAATAGCCAACATTCACAACCCTGCTAAGAGCAATGATCAGAGCTGAAACCTAAATCCCAGTTCATATCTGGGCTTCTATCACTGTGCTAAGTTCCTAAGGTGACATGCTTCAGCAACATACCAGTTCAAAGCACCCTTTCCATTATAAATTGGGACTCTGGCCCAGATGAGGGTCCTTCCCAGACCCCAGTCTTGGACAGTGCCCAGGCTCAAGGATCCTGCCTGCTCCTTCGGCACAAAACCAGTTCAGGTCTAAACAGATGACCCTCAGCCACCATTCCTGGGGAACCAACCAGACTCTTTCCTTCCAAGGATTGGAGTAGAGGGCTCTTCAGAGACACTAGGCACCCCCATATCACTCTTCCCACACCAGCAGGGTGTGGAAGAGAAAGAGTCAAGGGGAGTGCTGCCCACCACCCCACACACCCCATTCATCTTCCCTGTAAAATGCTGCCCTGGTTCACAAACACCACTAAAGCATATTAAAAGGTCCAAAGAATTGCAGTGACCCAAGCTTCTGCAGACTGCCAACATACAAAAACAAAGATTTATTCATATCTATTAATGCCCTAGGGCAGGGCTTGCAGAAGGAAAAAGTTTGCCCTGCCCAGCTGTAAAGCCTGTTATACTGCCCAGAAATGAAGTCTGTCCTGATCCTCAAGGCTGGCTTCTCCCTCCTTAGATGTATATGCAGGAAGAAAAGACATTTTCTTCCAATAGCAGTCACGGTTTGGTTCTTAGCTTCCGGTCTAGCAGTAACCCCTCCCCTTCCACATGTGCAAAACACAGAAGAAAATGCACTTATCGCCTCAATCCATAAGAAGAGGAACACTGTTTAAAATAACATCTACACCAACATTTACCAATAAAAGTTCATTCATTAGCTCCTCTACCACCTGGTTCTTCCTAGACACACACTGTACAATGTTTGGTTTCCACTGAATCCTACTTGTCAAGATTAGCATGTTTTTGGTAAATACACAAACATCATAAGTTAACTAACATTTTCAGCTTTCTCTTATGTTTCTTTCTTATTGATAAATGCTTTCTATTAAAAGTTTCACAAATACTTTTTTCTTGTGTCTGTGGAAAAGTTACTCATCTCTGAGACCCAAATCATCCCAATGATTCTGTCATTTATTAAAATGTTTATCTCCTAACTAAGAGGCATGATTTTTTTTTTTTTTAATCTCTCCACTCTAATCATCAGTGTAAGCAAGTGACAGTTAAGGGGTCATTTTTCACAAAGAAACTGTGTCTATCCACCTGCCCCAACAGCCATCCTAGTTCAGGCACTGACTCACTGACTCTCACATGGCTGGCTCACAAGGAGGATGAGGCAAACTCAGATCCAGGCAAGGGAAGGGAATTGACTTAAGACCACACAGCACAGCTGGTCAAGGCAGAGCCACCCTGGAACCCATTCAGGCTACAAAAAAAAAACAACTTTTTAATGCTTAGGGAAACAACTTTACTTAAAATAGTAATTTGCCAACATGAACTAAATAAACAAAATGCACAGAGAACACCCAATTCAAGTCTGTTTACCCCAAACCTGCTCCCCCAATGGTTGCAGGGATCCCAACTAAGCAAGAGCAACAACTAGGATTTCTCAAGTGCACGTGCAAAGGCACATACTGCTTTGCGGGGTCCTGTTTGGTTCACTTGTGCATACTCAGCAGCTAATACAGTATCTTATTACAGTAATAATAAGATACATCCATTACTGAGTCATACGGTAGACTCTCAGTAAATATTTGTTGAATAAATGCTCCTAAAAGATGTATAAATCAGATTCTTCTAAAAAAAAAAAAAAGTACATTTCCAGAGACTTAAAACACCTATGAGTAAATAAAACACCATCATTTCAGATTTTTTCCCCATTTGTCACTAAAACAAAGAGTTAACTTTAAGTTTCTTGGCAGATAGGATTTTTTTAAAAGACATATTCAAGGAATGTTTGCTTCTTAAAATAACTGTGATTTTTTTATGATAAAAATACTTAAATATAAATAATTTCTACAAATTTGTATTTATTTGTATCATTAAATTTAGACTTCACCGACTTAGAACTTGTATGAGTTGTATTACTTGACTTTACAAGTTTATCTTTAAACTACAAAAAAAAATACAAATAATATAAACAAGAATGTTACGGAATATTTATCTGCTTCAGAAAATGAGCTATTTTAACCATTTTAAAGTACTTAATTAGGTACGAACATCTGGCATCAGAGGTAGAAGCAAGATATTAAGGCTGATGTTTTAGTGAATCTGAAATCAATCCTCCTATCATTAGAAGCTCTTTCTTAATGTTTTGGTGTTCACATGACACTTAGGAAAGCAATCAAAATTGTGTGCAATTTTTGCCCAAAGATTATTATTTAAGTTCAGGTTCATTTCTTTTGGGTTCAGTGTTTCAAGAGAACGAATTAAATATTTTTTAACTGACCCCATCTGATTTCAAATAAATCAGTCAATGAATAGAGCTTTTCTTCCCACATTAATCAGAAATACTGCCAACATTTTTTCAACAGGTCTATCCTAATATTTATGACAGAAAGTCCATTTTAAAGGGCAACTTGAGTTCATCTGGTTCAGACTAAAGGCCCTTTATCATCTATCCAGCTTGCTATTTTCATAATAATTTAATTACGTAGCACATTATTCTTAATAAATAGTGCCTAAGTATGTGCTTCACTTCCTTTTTTTTAATCTTTCTGCTTTGTGGTCCTCAAGTACAAAAGAGTACAAGAGGTTTACAAAATTAGAGAATATATTTTACTTCTCCAAACTTAATACAAATAGATGTGCCAATACAAAAATCTCACTGTCTCATGTTTCATTTTAGTGAGCTGATTGTATCACAGCCTTGTTTCACTTACTAACATTTTACGGAGCTCATTCTGCCACTTCAGTACTTTTTATATAGCTATTCACCTCACTTTTCATTGAACATTGTCACAAAGATACAGTAACTTAAGTTCATAAATAGCTTGCCGCTTAAGGTATCTTACCAGTAGCTAATATTTTTATTTCATTTTCTTGAACAGATCACTGAACTGCTAAAGACAAAAGAATTTTTTCCTCTCTCTAAATACTTCTGACATCTATCATCATCATCCCTACTCATTTATTTTTATTTTTTTTATTTTTGGTCCTCTCTGATTGGCTTTTTTTTTTTTTTTGAGATGGAGTCTCCCTCTGTAGCCTAGGCTAGAGTGCAGTGGCATGAGCTCAGCTCACTGCAACCTCGGCCCCCCAGGTCCAGATTCAAGCAATTCTCCTGCCTCAGCCTCCCGAGTAGCTGAGATTATAAGCGTGCACCACCATGCCCAGCTAATTTTTGTATTTTTAGTAGAGACGGGGTTTCACCATGTTGCCCAGGCTGGTCTTGAACTCCTGACCTCGTGATCCACTGGTCTCAGCCTCCCAAAGTCCTAGGATTACAGGCATGAGCCACCACACCCAGCCTGATTGGGCTCTTTAAAATTCACTCCTATTTTGTGCTATTTCTCCAAGATTAGCCACTAATTCATTCTCTCTTTTTCCTTTTGGTAGGAGGAAGATTGCGACACACAAAAGAAAGGCCTGAGAGGAGGCAGAGCAGGAAGATACCAGATCTCTGTGACTTAGGTTTGGCTCTTCCACACACAGTAGCATTGCCCAGACTACTGTTAGGCCAAGAGACTCAAAGAAGTACTACAATGACTCAAGTATTTCAGATTTCTAAACATCATAGATTTTATGTTGCTCAGTTTTTAAAGTATACTCTGTTGGGTACAGGAATCACAAGTGATGCTATAACCAGATGGCAAATGTTAATGAAGTTGACTACTCCAAGAAATTACTAACACTAACTGACATTGACTGGGCACTTACAAGGTAACAGGCAATAAACCAGCATGTCATACTGATGGCAGCAGCAGCCCGTCTGGAGCAATCACTGCCATGAGGTGGGCTGCAGTGGAGGAGGAGCAGCAGGGGCTGCACACTCCATGGAGCTTGGAACAGGCAGGAGCCCCACCCCATTCTGAGCTGTGGGGGCAGGACTCTCGCCCTTCCAGGAACAGCTGCAGCCGCCCAGCCATGGCTGCGGACCCAGGCATCCCTGCACTCTCAAGGACTGGGAAGGCCCCCTGCCCCCACAGCCTCAAAAGTGACTGCTCCCACTTCCTGGCATCTCCCCACTCCTGGTGCTTTGTCCGTTATCAGAGTAAAGTTGAGGCTGAGCTCAGGCACTGTCGTGACCTGACCAGGTGTGCACATGCTTGGGGCAACGCTGACACACCAGCCCCCTGCCACCTCAGCCCCCTTCAAACTTTGGGCACCAACAAGCACGAGGGGGAAGCCGAGGGGGGCTGAGAGCAGCTTGGCGCAGACCTGCAGGTGCCCCTTGGCACGAACAACCTGAGCGCCGTGGGCACCATGGATGGCAGGTTGATGGCATCAGGAAGCAGGCTTCTGCGCAGAAAGGGGTGGGTCCCCGGTAAATCCCCAACTTCAAGCCTGGAATGGCCTGAGGCCTGGAGGCTGGGCTGCCAGTTCCAGGGACTAGAGTGAGAACTTATGGTGCTTTTTCCAGGCCAGCTCATGGCTGCCCATGGACCAATCAGCACGTGCTTTCTCCCCTCTGAAACCCATTAAAAACCTCAGACTCTGCCAGACTCAGGCAGAGGACAGGACAACCTGCCTGCAGATAGGAGCTACTCACTCCAGGTCTCCTCTCCACCGAGGGCTGCACAGATGTCGGGAGGACCTGCCTGCAGAAAAGAGCTACCCACTTTGGGTCTGCTGAAAGCTGTTCTGCCACTCAATGAAGCTCCTCTACACCTTGCTTACCCTCCAGTTGTCTGCATACCTCATTCTTCCTGAATGCGGGACAAGAACTCAGGATCCACCAAATGGCAGGACTAAAAGAGCTGTAACACAAACAGGGCTGAAACGCACCCCTTGCCACTTGCCACGTTGTGGGCGGTGAAGAGAGAAGAGCTGCAGCCCTTTGAGGAGCCTAGACCTATGGGCTCCTTGAGCCAGGGCTGTGACACCCTCTTTGGGGTTCTGTGGTTCCTGGTGTCTCCAAGCTTCCGGGTGCCACCTTGTTCCCCTCATCCAGGTGCAGGTGCCCGCAGTGGAAGCCACATGCAGTACATCTGGTCCAGCTGCAGCCTCGCACAGAGCTGGTGCCTGTACTGGCGCCTGTGCTGGCACGTGGAGCTACTTGCCCCACTGCAGCAGCCAGCATGCCTGGCTGTGTGCAGTGATTGGAGCGGGTGCTTGCTCACCCACACACCGCGTGCTGCTCCATGTCTAACTCACACTTGGCAGGTGTGGGATCCAGGCCAGTAGTGCGAACTGAGTGCAGCCTGCCTGGCCAAGTGGGTGGAAGGAGCCCAGCAGACACAGGCAATACTCAGGCAGAAGGTGCCACCAGCCACAGAAGTTTCCGGCTAGCAAAGCAACACCCCAAGAATCCCATGAAAAGTACTCCCAGTATTGGACGTATCCACTGTAACCAAGGCAAAAGTGGAGGCATGAGTCCAAGTATACTTTCGTTTAACTGAATTTCAAGTGCCACACTTTGGGTTAAATATTTACATGCAAAATTACTATAGTAACAATACTTATCTAATTCAAAAGTTGAGAACTACTAAAACTGGTCCAAAAGTTATATTCCTGCATTATTAGTGGTGGCTAAAAATTAAACATATAAGCATAAGTGTACATAAATCAACAGGAGGCTGAAGGAACATATTATAAAATATCCATGGATTAGAAAATTACAGTCATTAAAAAAGAAAGCAGATGCTTTATAAATGTGTTAATATGAAAAGATCTCAAGGATATACTGAGTGGAAAAGTGGCAAATATAAATGTACACTTGTATTTAAGGAAAAAATACATCATCATCATCATCATCATCATCATCATCACCATAATTTGGTTAACAAACAGAAGAGTTACCTCTGGAAAGTCAAACGTGGACTACCAGTGGGGGATGGAACCTAGGGGTGATAAACTGGGACAGAAATCTTCACTTTTTGTTTTATATTTTTTCAATACTTCTTTCAAAACTATGCGAATATACTGCTTTTAAAATTATTAAATAAATTGTTTTTGACTGTCCTTGAGTTGATCTATATTTGCTGATATGGAAGGATCAGGTGAAGGGACCCTTAGTACCCCTGAACTCCTAGAACACTCCTAGCGCATTCTCTGCCTCTCTGTCTCACTCCTTTCCCTGGAAGAAGGAGTGCCTGATCCAAGTGCTGAGAGACTGAACTGAGCAGAGAGCCTGAAATGAGCAGAAAGCCCAACCCCTCTGAACTCCCTTTCAGATCTGCCTGCAGTGGAGCAAGCTGAAAGAGTATGAACACTTCCACTGTCATAGTGCAGGGTGTAAAGGGTCAGCAGGTATGCTGGCTTGTGCTTATCTAGTTGTGACAGTGATTCAGGTGAAATGCTGAAAGTCCTGTGCATTCTTGCTGCACATCTAAGTTGTGTTTTCCAAAAACACTGTTACTTCAGTCTCCAACTTACACCTAATTTTCAATTGATTCTGAACCAATTTAGAGAAGGTGGGGACAGTCTTAAATCTCAACAGCCCCCAAAATGCACCATTAAATGAAAAAGAAAAACACACTATAACATGTACAGTATGATATCACCAATGCTAAATTAAAAACCACGACTATAAACATATATGCATGCATACAAATGTGAGAAGGGATCCTGCACCCTCTCATTCCCTCCTTCGCTCACCTTCTCGTTCTGCCATGCCCTTCTCTAAAGAGATACCTGCCATTTCCCCCAGCAAGCTCTCTGGTCTGTGGAGGAGGTCAGCATGCAGCTCTGCCTTGCCCAGCTCTCCAAGCATACCACGGCCTGACCCGAGGGTCTGCACAGGCTGCAGGCTATGACCTGTACAGTGCCTAAGATGATACAATACCACCTATGGAGAAAGCTCTTGTGAACAGACATTTAGATAGAGCTCCTCCTTCCAGGTGTTGTGGAAGAGTAGCTCCACGCTGGCTTGGCTGCAAAACACTTTATAGATGTAGGAGGTGGTATCATAAAGGAAGATTACAGAGGAAATGCTGGTGCTGTACTGTTTTATTTTGGCAAAGAAAAGTCTGAAGTCAAAAAAGGTGATTGAACTGCAGTTCATTTGTGAACAAATCTTTATCCAGAAATAGAAGTTCAAAGCTTTGGATGACACTGAAAGAGGTTCAGGAGGTTTGGGTTCCACTGGAAAGAATTAAAACTTATGCTAAGAATAGAAAATGAGAAATCATACCTTTTTCTTAAAGAGTTTTTGCTTTGAAAAAAAAGTCTGAAAGAACCAATGTTAAACCATGTGCTGGCAGAAAGTGACAGCTGTCACTTTTCACTCTATTTAGTCATCTAAAGAGATGTCTAAATAGTTGTCTAAAAGACGACTGTAACTTTCCACTCTATTTACTTTTGTGCTATTCAAAATTCCCCAACAAGCACTGCTATGGCCTGAAAGTTTGTGCCCCTCCAAAATTTACATGCTGAAAGCTAATCCCCAGACTGCTGGTATTAAGAGGTAGAGTTGGGAGGCAATTAGGTCAGGGAGGTAGAGCCCTCATTAATGGAATTAGTGCCCTTATAAAAGAGGCCTGAGGGAGCCGCCTGCCCCTTCTGCCATGTTAAGATGCAGTGAGCAAGAGGCACCATCAGTGAGGAACAGACCCTCACCAGACCCAGGATCTGCTGGTGCCTTCACCTTAAACTTACCAGTCTCCAGAACCATGAACAATCAAGTTCTATTGTTTATAAACTACTCAGTTTAAGGTATTTTTGTTACAGCAGCCCAGACTAAGACAAATTTCAATTCGTCTATTACTATGGCCATTTTCAAAAACTTTAAAATGTGTTTAAATAATTTTTGCTAGGATTTTAGTAACTATAGATCGAATGCAAGTTTCTGGACTTGATGATTACTAACAGTTGAGAGAAGTGGTTCTCAAAGAGTGGTCTCCAGACCAGCTCCATCAGCATCACATAGGAGCAAACTCTGGGGACCCACCCCAAGTCTACAGAACCAGAAACTCTGGGGTGGAACCTAACATCTGTACTTTAAACAAGGCCTTCCCTCAGGTGATCATAATGCCAGCTAAACTCTGAGAACCACAGGGTTAGAGGATAACTTATACTAATCAAGCTTCAATTTTCTGATTTCTAAATCTTCAGTAACTATGAACACATACACACACACACACCAGATTAAATCATTTTTCAGCTGAATTTCTCAAATATTTGTGGAATACCTTTCAAATTGCATTACTGTAGCACCTTTTTAATATAAATGAAAATACTGCAGTAGAGAAAACAAGGTATCTTGAAACTATGAGAATCCCGAGCCTCTTTAAAGGCATTAAAAAGTGCTTCCAGAAGAGATTTCCTACTGGGAAGAAGCTATAACATGGCTGCCTTCATTACTCCCTGAAAAACAACCTCAGCCAAGGAACAATTTGTTAATGGAGTACATTATGACAACATAGCGCATTCATAGCTAGTATTTCTCTTTCCTAATATTAAGAAGCTATTTAAAATTAAGTAGTGTTAGCATTTACAGATACCTGTTTGGTGATCGTCTTGGCCAATGTCTTCTGTTAGGTTCTGAAAGAAATATGTTCGTTATTACGAAGAAATCACATACCGTTAGCATTTTCATAAACAACTGATATCCTAATATCTAGAATCTAAATTTTTATCAAATACACTTATACAAAATGACTACTTCAAACAGTTGGTAATTTTGTCTTTAAAAGAATGACTTACCAGCTTATTAAGGGTGTGGTAGATCTTATGAATATTTGCCAGTGTTGAGAGATGAGAGTTCAGCTGAAAATCTTGAAAAGAAAAAGGAAAAATGTCAGCGTCATTTATTTCCAACACTTTAAAAAAACAAACTCAGAAAATAAACAAATGTTTTGATATAATTAAATACTATCTCAATTAATTTGACACTAAAGTTTTTTAAAAACATGCAATTAGTGACCTCCTAGAAATAGTCTGACAATAAAGTTAAATTCCCAACCAAATGTTAAAGTTCATGAAATTTTCATGTGAATTCTAAGGTAAAACAAAAAGTACTTCAGTAGTTATAAAATCCTGCCAGCAGTGAACTTGAACTTAATAGAAAGATAAGTCTCAAATGAAATGTTCACTTTCCCCTCTCTTCCCTAGAATTACTGGTACAATTAAGTAAGCTCATGGCAAGAAAATGATAGAAAAGCATCCCAACATTAGTATTTATTTTTTCTTTTCCTTTTTTTGAGACAGGATCTCACTACGTTGCCCAGGCTGAAGTGCAGTGGTGCAATCATGGTTCACTGCAGCCTCAGCCTCCCAGGCTCAAGTGATCTGCCTGAGCCTGCATGGTAGCTGGGACTACTAGTGTGCACCATCATGCACAGCTAATTTTTCTTTTTTTTTTTCTTGTAGAGACAGGGTCTTTCTATGTTTCCCAGGCTGGTCTTGAACTCCTGGGTTCAAGTGATCCTCCCGCCTCAGCCTCCCAAAATGTTGGGATTAAAGGTGTGGGCCACTACGCGCAGCCTCAACTTGAAGTAAAGTATGTTTGCATATATATTAAGCAATAAAAATGTAAGCTGAAAGTTTATTAATAATTTCATATATAAGTACCACTGGAAGTATTTTCACAAAATATCAGGATTTACATTAGTTCCTTCTTTCCTATTAAAGGTTAGTATGAAAATGACCATGAAAAGATATTGTAACTCTCCAAGTTATACCATTCTGACAAAAAGAAAGAAAGAAAAAAAAGCTCCCTTTACTGAAACATTTTATTTAGGACACGTATCAGATCCAAAGAGCGGGTGCTACAATATCAGGTGTCTGTGCTTGGGCTGGATCCTCTGGGCTGCTACTCTGAACCCTGAAAACAAGCTGGCCTCCCTGTTCACAGTTAGAAAGCTTTACTTTCTCTTCTAAAGCTTGTTGGGCATCCAGTTCTGAGTAGGTCTGCAGGGCAGAGGGGCTGGCAGAAGCAGAGCCCCTAACATTCACATGCAGTGTCAGGAACAGCAGGTCATACCTGTATACATACATGTGCATATGCACTGTTCACAGTCATACCCATCTAGAATGGTCCCAAAAACCAGCATTTTGTGCTGAGAGACAGCCAGAGCAGGGCCTCAAGCTCTAAATGGCCCTCCAATATAGACATGCTTGAATTGCTTAGCATCTGAATAGCCCAGCCATGCTTAAGGTAAATGATGACATAAAGTGGCTGAGAATCTGGATTTTTCATCTAAATACGACTGCACAGAGGTTTAGAAAAGTATGTGTATTATATACCTATGTATTTACATTTATATTTATTAAACGTGAACAGGGGTAGAAGCTAGAAGCTACAGCCCTCTCACCAGCAAGAGGCCTCTCAGGACCAGCAAGAGGTGCTGAGGAGCTTGAACATTCAACTCTTGCACCTCCACCCCATCCACTACCAAGCCATAGCCCCCTTTTTGTACTCTCTCAGATTAAATATAGGAAGACAAATGATACATTCCATTATCACCTTAAAATATGAAGTTAAACTCTTGGGCCCCCAAAAAAACAAAAAGCAAAAACTGAGAAAACTTTAGCCTCTTGATTCTCTTTTCACTGAGGGTAAGGGAGGGGAGAGAAAAAGGGGCTTGCCAAAAGCCATTCCAGCAATGAGGTCTCTTCTAACTCTCCAGGCTATGCTTTTGTCATTTCACCACCCTGCTGTTAATTAAACTCCCAAAATTCCCATAAGAGAATCTAAATAAACCAAAACTGTTATATCTTTCTCCCTCCTTTATATAAATGTGGAAGAAGTAGAAAAGACAAGAAACACAAGTTATCCTCAATCTGGAATTCCAGGACTTCGGTGAGCTGGGCCCAACTCATACTCCAAACATCTTTCACCACCCCACTCCACAAAACCCTTCCTTCCAACCCCACATTCTGCCCACTGCCCTTCCTACACCCAAGAGAATTCAAATGTGTGCACACACTTGCACACACACACAAAACCACTCTATTCCTGTCAAAAATCCACTTTGCTTCACAACCTGACTCTGGAGTCTAACAGCTGGTTCAAATCTCAGGTCTACCAATTTTCTCATCTGTAAAGTGAGGATAAAAAATTCTCCTTCATAATGTTGTTGTATGGTTGAAAATATTTATCAGACACCTATTACAATGTCTAGGTATGTCAGGTACCCATTACAATACCTGGAAGATAGTAAGTGCTCAATAAAAGACATCAATTCCGACTATATTTACTTACACCATTCTCCATACCACACAGCTGTCTAAAATAGTCTCTAACTTTTCCTAGGTTCAATTCTCGCCTTACATCAATGATCCCAAGGTCAGAGCTTCCTCTGTAATTGAGGCAGGTGGCCTGGTACATCTTTTAGCCTATGATGGTGATATACTTTGGATATGTCCCCACCTAAGTCTTATGTTGAATTGTAATTCTCAGTGCCAGAGGTGGGGCCTGGTGAGAGGTGTTTGGATCATGGGGGCGGATCCCTCATGGCTTAGTGCTGTCTTTGAGACAGTGAGTGAGTTCTTATGGGGTTCAGTCATTTAAAAGTATGTGGCACCTCCTCTCACCCTTTCTCTCTCTCGCTCCTGCTTTCGCCATGTGATGTGCCTGCTCCCCATTCACCTTCCTCCACGATTGTAAGCCTCTCTAGAAGCCAAGCAGATGCCAGCACCATACTTCCTGTAAAGCCTGCAGAACCGTGAGTCAATTAAACCTCTTTTCTTTTATAAATTACCCAGTCTCAGGTATTTCTTTATAGTAATGCAAGAATGGCACTGCTACTCATATACCAGCAACTGATGTTCATAATGTTGACTGCAGATAATCACAACACACAGGAACAAAAATACAGATATTATGTTTAAAATCAGGTTCCACATATGAAGTTTTACTTTACTAAAGGCAACAAGAGTAAACAGGTTCATTTCACAAATACATAATATATGTCACCAATTATCCATTTCTATATCCAATCCCTATTGCTACCACATCATCATCACTTCAACTAAAAAAAGAAAAAAGAAAAAGGAAGAAATGAAACCAGTAACATGGATAATTTTTCTTTCGTCTCATCAACATAAGGAGAAGTTAAGACACAAATTCAGGAGAAAAAAAAGACAAAAATGTCATTAAAAGATAGATTCACAAAGGTTAACACACATTGGATTTACAGTTCATCTGTTCAATGCTCATGGCAAGTAATAGCCCTTGAAATCTACAGTAGATTTCACCTCCTTAAGGCATAGATGTTAAGGGTAAAGATCAAATGCTTTACCGAGAACGTATTCTGGAAAGCACTGATTGATAAAAATCTCCTTCTGCTCGTATTTCAATTCCAAAGGATAAATGCTGGGTTTTGACTGCATTCCATGATCAGACGGCTCTCCAGAGTAAAGCAGTGCTGAGTCTGACTCTCCTGTGTGACATGGCAACTCTATAGTCTGTATTAAAACCAGCAATCAGCTCTACAAAGGCACAGCCTGCTTGATAAATAGCTTGCCTAGATTATCTTCTGGATTTTCTTAAAACTACCAACAACTGCTGATTGGGCATAAACTTGTCTGGGGTTTTTTTTTTTTTTTTTTTTTTTTTGCTTGTTTTAACTACCATTTGCTGTGACCTACACAAAAGAAAAAAAAATGAATGCCATTGAGGGGGTCAAAGTCCATTCCCCCAAACTACTCTAGGTAAGAAAACTACACAATACAGGGGGAGACATAAACATTAATAAAACAATTATTGGTAAGTTCAAACAATGACTGTCAATCAAAAGAAACAAAAATTAACAGTCCTAATAGTTTACTCTCATAAGAGGGTTAGAAACAGAATTTAAATACATAAAAAGCAAAAACTTCCCTTTATACCATAGTCACTTGCAAAATATAACTGGGACAAGAACGCAATTATAATGGCAACAAAAAGCAACAATACATATAGGAATAAACTCCAATATGTATGATTTTATTGTTCAGAATGAACAATTAAAGTTTACTGAAAGATATACACATAAAGAGATATTTCTGGAATAGAAAGACCCAACGTTGTAAAGCAATCACTTCTCCCTTCACTAAACCACAAATTAATGCAATCAAAATTCCTATTCTGCTGGCTCCCCAGTTCTCCACCCCAAAAAGAGGTGGGGAAAAGAAGGAAGTCAGGCAAGCTTGGCAGATTGATTCTAAAGTTCATCTGGAGAAATAAACATGTTAGGCCTGCCAAGAAATTGTTGAAAAAGAATGAGGATGAACTTGCCCTATCAGATATCAATACACAGTATAAAGCAGAGCCTGGTAAACTCTGTGTGAAGGGCCAGATTGTAAATATTTCTGGATTTCTGGCCCATACAGTCTCTGTTGCAACTACACTGCCATAGTAGCTCAAAGGCAGCCATAAACAATACATAAGTATGGCTGCTTTCCAATAAAGCTCTATTTATAAAAACTAGGTGGTAGGGCTGGATTTGCCCCATGGGCCATTGTTTGCCAAGACCTGGTATAAAGGTACAGTAATTAAAATGTTATACTATGTGTGCAAGAAGAAAAATCAAAGACAGAGAGCTGATAAACATATATGTATAAATACACATACACAACATATAATTAAATGGCATTTCAAACTCAATGGAGAAGACATAATAATTCAGTAAACAGAGGGGCAACTGGTCAGCATGTAGAACAAATTGAAATTAATTCCACCTCACCCAATAGTTACAGATGGAAGGGGAAGCTGTTCAAAGCAAAAGAAAACTTATCATGGGCTCAGGGCCTTGTACACCCTGCATCTGCTAATCTCTCCAATCTCATCTTCTACTCATCTTCCCCTTGTTCATTCTACTTAGCCACAGTGAGCTTCCTACTGCTTCATTAACACTCCAAGAACACTCCCACCTCAGCGCCTTTGCACGTGCTGTTCTCCTTACCTTGAGCCCTCTTCCCCCTAATAATAACATGGTTGCTCTCATACTTCATCAGGTTTCCATTTTAATATCACCTTTGATGGATATGTTAATTAGCCTGATTTGATCACTCCACAATTATGCATGTATCAAAACATCACATTGTACTCCATAAATATATACAATTATTTGTCAATTAAGGATAAAATTCTTAAAAATCACCTCCTTACATAACCTTACCAGACCAACAGAGCCCCATCTTCACTCTATCATCTTACCATGCTTTGCTTTTCTTCACAGCATTAATACCATCTGACATTATATTATATATTTGTCATCATCCTCTCCCATTAGAATGTAAGCTCCACAAGGGCCAAGACTTAAATCTTGCCCATTGCTGTATCCCGTAATATTAATACCTAGAAGAGTACCTGGCACATATTAGGTGCTCAATAAATATTCAACAAATGAATAAACGCAGATACAAAGGCACCAAAGGCTTAAATTCAATACATTCAGGGCACTTCAAGTGATCTTCAAATGTGAGAAGTGTCATGGTAAGAGGAGACTGAACAGGAAGGCAAAGATCAGAAAATGAAGAACTTGTGAATCCTGCTTGAGCGTTTAGATTTAATCTCCTAAGGATCTGTACCTCAAACACAGGCACCAGAGACCATGCAAACGTAATGACAGGAATGGCACATTCCAGCAGCATCAATTCTAATCAGCAATAATATGACAGTCTTACATGAAAACAAACATAATCCCCACATCAAGCTGTGCTCCCAGGACCCTGAAACAACTTATTCCACCAAACTCTGTACAGGAAAACATTGGTGGGAAGTCTGAGAAGCACTCCTTTGAGAGTCTTGGTGCCATGGAGGTGTTCTGATCAGGAGAGTTATTTAAAAAGATCACTCTAGGACAAGTGTGCAGCAAAGATGATGGGTGATCTGAATTTAGAGTGGCCATTTATGGAGATGACTAGAAGTGACTGAGGTGGGAAAGCATTAGGGCCGTAAGTTAGACACTGGCTGTAAAAATGGAGAGGAGAGATTCTGAGTACACTGGAGTTGCAGAAAATAGATATTTAGCTTACACAAATTCAACTCTTCTCATTTGGTTAAAAAAAATAAAAAAAGGAAGAAGTGAGATGAAAAGAAATTTCAGTTGTCTCACTAACTGCCCACCCCCCCTTCTACTTAATGAGCACAAGACATGACACATGAATAGTCACTCCGTTGGTCTCAGTTTCCACATGCCAATCAGATTTTGTGCATCTCACAATACGGTATGAGTCGAGTATTTAAAGTGATGTATTTTCATAAAACATGGTCCCTAAACTGAAGTTGAAGACGAGGCCAGATGCTTCAACTGGTGCTCAAATAAACAGCCAGAGATCTATTCCAATGCTGGAGGAAGGAATAGGCTGCGCTGGATTCTTCTGAGACAGCTTCCAAAGGGGAATCTTCTGCAAGTGTTTCCAATGGTATTTTTAACACCAATGATCTTCACCTTACGTAGGGACTTTAGAACCAACCTCTATATAAAATGTGATTGCAGTGTAAGGAAAAACTAACAGGACTGCATGTGAGAGATGAGAGCGAGTGAGGCACTCAATGGTTCATGTTCTTTTGTCCAATTCTCATTTTATTAACTTGAGTGGAGTCAGAGAGCTAGCTATGGCCAAGCTGGGCAAAACTCTTATCTTCTAACTCCCAATCCAAGGCTACTTCTTCCATTCTAAATTATTTCCAATAAAAGCAAAAATATCAATCTAACTTTACACTCTGTAATAGGAAAAAAGCAGCAACATTTCCTAACCAAAGCTGTCAATAAGCAACCACACACTTAAAGTAATTTAATATTAAAGAAAAAAATTTTAAAACTGGCTGAATCTAAAACAATTCACCATTTTTCCCCCAGGGAAATAATGGTACAGAAAAGATTTAACACCAGTGTTAACTTTCTATTTTTAAGCACAATTCACTCTTCTGGTCACTAAAGCATCATCAAAGTGTTTTATTATTAAACTACAGCTGAACAATTCTCTCAGATATAAAAGTTTTAAACAGTATTATGCTCTTAACAAATGCTTTTCAGTGACGATGAAAATGATGAAATAAACCTGTAAAGGCGGCAGAAGGAAAGGGCAAAATAGTGACCATGTTATTGCCAAAAAAGCAAAACAAAATTGGACAAAATTAAAGGTTACCATCTAACCTTGGCACTCATCTAAATGTCTCTGGAACAGAACAAGAACACGATTGAGGTATAGGGATCTGCCTCTCTAACTGGGATTCACCAGGGAATGCTTAAGGGTGTTTCAAGCCATGGGTCACATGGCTCAGCCTCCTGAAAAGTCAATTTTACCACGTGATATGGGAAAAGAAAACAAAAATTGTTAAAGCCAAGGCTGCACTGCGGTTGGGAGCCGCTCTTTAGATTTGCCTTGTTTCCTTCCTTCTAGAAACACATGCCCTCTTTCCCATGGGTTTCAGATAGACTAGGGATGAGAATGTCAACGATGTGGAGCAGAGACCCATTCCAACCCACAAAGGATGCATTACAACCTTTTACTTGAATCACTGAGATGTTGTATTTGCTATTGCAGCATAAAAGAAAAAAAATTCTAGTCCTCACAAGGCTCTACATGATCTGACCTAAGTCATTCCATTCCATTATCCTTGCCTACTCCATTCTAGCCACACAATTCGTGAATATTCAAGTGAATTCCTACCTCAAGGCCTTTGCATTTACTGTGCCCCTCAGCCTCCATGACCCTTGACGTTCACAGGCCCAACAGCTATCTTTCCTGAAATATCTATTTAAATGTCACCTCATCAGAGATGTCTCATCTAACTTCTTTATGCAAAACAGTACCTCCATCTCCCAGTGGATTTAGATTTTTTTCATAGCACTTACCACTTCCTGATATTAACAGCTTTGAAATATAATTCACATAGCATGGAATTCACTCATTATAGTGTAAAATTCAATGGTTTCAGTATATTCAGAGTTGTGCAAACATCACCACAATCTAATAATAAAACATTTTTTATTAGCAGTCATTCCCCATTTCTCCCTTCACCCCTCTTCAGCCCTAGGCAACCACTAATCTACTTTCTGTCTCTATAGATTTGCCTATTCTAGACATTTTATATCAGCAGAGTCACACAACAGGAGGTCTTTCATGATCCTGACATTATATTAAATATTTATTTATGTCTTTGTCACTCTTCCTAGAGCCCAAGTTCCATGAGGATAGGGACTTCCTTTTGCTTTATTCACTACTCTATCCCAATATCTTTTGGAGTATCCCTTATCAGAAATGCTTGGGACAAGAGCATTTCAGATTTCAGATTTCTTCAGGTTTTGTTGTTTGTATTATACTCACCAGTTGAACATTCCTAATCCAAAAATCTGAAATGCTACAATGAACATTTCCTCTAAGTGTCATGTCAGCACTCAAAAAGTTTCAGATTTTGGTGCATTTTGGGTTTCAGATTTTCAGATAAAGGACATTTGACCTGTACCTACAACAGCACAAACCTAGCACAAGGCAGGTACCAATAAATAGGGGAATAAATGCTTTAAAAATAGTTACTAAATTTAGCAACATGGAGGTTACTCCATGACCTCAAAGACTGCAATGACAGAACTGAGACCAGAACAAAGTGGGCTGAGGATTGTATGAGTGATGAAGAAATACAGACTATGTCAGGCAAAGACAACTTGTTCAGTAAGTTGGCTATTAAAGGGGAGACTAGAAATGCATGTGGGTTTGAAGGAGTTTGGGTTTTACAATGGCAGGACTTGAGCATGCTTCAAATGCTGCTATTAGTTTTGCTTAGTATCCTGGAGGGTTACAGTAGCCAGAATGTGAAGAGGCAGGTCAGATCACAAGTCAGTGAAGATCTAATATGCACTCAAAGATCACAGTACATATGTTTTTTAAAAGTACAAAATACAATTTTAAGTAAAAAAGATCCCCTTAAAAATGAGGTACATCTCAAATAACCTGAAATATAAAATGTACCATAAAGTAAAATCTATGTCAAAACCATAAAAAAGTAGTGTTTTAAATGATTTACAATACCAATTTACAACTCTGTATGCTAACTGATAGTCACTAGCTATATGACATGGCACAGGTCTCAGTTTCATTTGTAAAAACAAATATATTCACATTTGAGGCTAAATTACTAAAACACAAAGATCTGAAATGTTTTCTATACTGTAAATCTAGGAAAAACCAAAACCTAGGTTTATGGGTCAGTTTCATACTACATGTCCTTCATGGCTACAAGTAGGAATTTCTTTTTCTACAAAATGAATAATCACAGTGCCTGCCTCATAAGGATATCGTGTGGATTAATGAGTTAATGCTGCACTGTGCTTCAAACAGTGCGTGGCACAGGGGAAGCACTACCAAGAATTGGCTATAATGTCACAGGCGAGCAGGAAGGGTCTGCACGATCTGCCCAGTGCAGTGCCCATGGGGGAGCTGCTGCATTTTTGAGCCCCATCTCCACAGCCCAAAATAAACCCAGCTTCCTAATTAAGCTATTAATATTTAAATGAAACCATTGGCTACACAGTGGAATCACCTAAGAAGATTGAAAAACACCAAATACCAGGGCCCCAATCCAGATCAATTAAATAAAAATGGGTGTGGGGCACCATGTGTTTCTCAAGCAGCCCAGGTGATTCTAACATGCAACCAGAGAAGTAGATTCTATCCCTGACTCTCAACTCAATCCCTGGCGTGCCAGTAGCCAATCCACTCCTGGAACAACCTCAGCACTGCTAGACAGGAATCTAACTCATTCACCATACCCTATCAGCACACGATGAAAAGGCCAAGGTCCAGGAAAAACATTGCAGAGCTGAAAAGCAGGGTAAAAACCAAAAGAATTGAAAGTAGCAGGTGAGGAAGGTGTTAACTAACTTCATTCTCCTCATCAATAAATATTTGCTATTTACAAGGCACAAAAGCCAAGGGAGAAAATTGATAAGGGAACAGGTCATTCAAAGTGACTCAGCATTTTCACTGAACACAGATCCAAAGTTAAAGCTATCCAAGCATATTGCTGCTGGCTTTTTCTTCCTCTTGCAGGACTCAAAAAAGGGGCTGGGAGAAGAAACCATCCGCCCAAGGGAGGCAGCATCCATCCATCGCCCACCACACTGCCTGTGCCTGCTGGTGCTATCCCAAGGGACTCAGTCACTTCAGGACACCCGTCTGGCTGCACTCCCAATGTGACATGGTACAAAGGGCCCTAGCTTCATTCTCCTCACCCCACCTACCCGCTGAAGGTGAGCACAAATGATCTGTACTACCCACTGAAGAACACAGAATCACTGGGTAGTTCACAGTAAAAATACTTGCATCTCACTAATGTTAAATGAGCCCAGATTTTGGTTAAAGAATGTCAATCAGCTCTGATAACATAAAGCCCTGGGTTGGAGTCAGAGCTCCAACTGAGTCCCAACTGAGTGACACTGTACATGCTTCCAAACTTCACTGTGCCCGTGTCCTCATCCATAAAGCCGAAATAACAGAACCTCTTTGCGAAGCTACTGTGGGGATTATTAAATGAGATGGTGCACGTCAAGCACTTAGCACAGTGCTGGTCCATATTATGTGCCAATCAACGTTAATTGTTTTCATCCCTATTATTATTTAGAACGTAGAAGACACTGAGACAGACTGAACCTAGAACTAAAAAAAGACAGGGCAGAAGAGATCACAAGGTGATGGTGTTTAAAACTACTAATTCACTAGCTATTGGACTTAAATGTACAACTATCCCGTTTCCTGTTTAATTAATAATTAAGAAGTGATCTGTGGCTTAATTTTGGGAATTGCATATGTAGGACAAGACATTAAACTTACCCTAACCTACAGGAAAAAAAAGAAAAATAATTTCAAAAATGTTATGTAAAAATGATGTTAGTAGTTGTTTTCTAGTTTTGCTGCAATGTCGTTGAGATCTCCTATATTTAAAAATAACAAAGTCTATTTAAATAAAATCTAAGAAGACTAAAAATGACTATTTCATTAGTTAAGAGTATGCAAATACTTTGCCACAATTCTTCGGTTTCCCACTTAAAATCAGTTTTTAAATGTCTACTCTCATTGTAAGCAAACCAGCAAAAATGAGAGGGGATGAAGAAGAATGGGAAAGAAGAGACTCAGAAATCCCAGATCCTGATCCTGCTGGGACTCATTCCAAGAAGAAAAGAACCAAGAGATAATCCATCAACTAGCTCTGTCATCATCATTCATAGGCCAGTGACAAAAGAAAAAAAAAAGAATTCCAATATACATGCAGTGTTCCAATCAGGGTTCAATGAAAAGCACAAACAAAATGTTAAGAATGATTTCAGTGGCAGTAAAGGGTTACCAAGACCATGGAGTCAGAATGCTTGAGTTAGAATCTCAATTCACCACTTATAAGCTGTGTGACCTTGAGAAGGGGAGTTAACCTTTCTACACCTCAGCGTCCACATCTGTGAAACGGAGATAATAACAGTCCCTAACTTATTGAGGGTTGCTGTGAGGATTAAATGAGTTAATGCAGGCAAAGCAGTTGAAGCAAATCCAAGATCATCACTGAATTCGTGTTAGTCCCTCCCCATTCCCCTTTGCTCCTCCCTCCCTCCCTGTGCCCCACCTGGGACTTCTCTTTCCTTCTCTCAGTTCCTTTCCACTCATACACTCTCCCTGGTGCCTCTTTTGAGTTCTTCCCACCGACCCCACCCCACCCCTGCCACCAGCTCCTGCCTAGCCCTGCACCTCACCTTCCCCTCCACTCTAGCCTACCAAACACCCACTCTCCTGCCACAGTTCTCTGTCCCCACCATGCCATGTTGTCGCTGGGCTTGGAAAGCTCCCACCTGACCCCATATGCCACCTGCACATGCATACACATCCTGTTCTTCACATAATCCAACTTCAAAAGCTAAAACTCACATGACAACTGCTAACCATTGCCCACATGTTCTCAAAGCCCCCCGGGCATCCATCTAACCTAGCAGGCATCATCGTCCCATGCATCCATTCCTTCTGTCTCCACAATGAACTCACTGAAGGAAGCTCCTGAAGCCCCGGTCTCCCCCACACAGTCCTGCCTGTGACAGCAGCACCTGGCAGCAAAAATCCCCTTGAATGTTTGCTGAATGGCTGAGTGAGGGAATGCCTCATTTGGTTCTGTTCTTTCTTATAACCTTTTCTTCTCAAGAGTGATTTTTTAAAGCCTACCTAGGAGACTGTCATCACACAGTAATTGTAAGCATCAAAAACATTTTACGTGTTTCATCTCATTTAATCCTTTGGACCACTTATGATTTTTGCCTCCTACTTTCTTCCCTCTGCCCTCCCCCACAACTCTACTCTAAGCACCCCAGCCTCTGCTGTTCCTCAAATACAGGCCTGCTCCCCACTCTGAGCTTCTGCATTTGTATTCTCTCTGCCTGGAATGGTCCCTCACCTCCATCAGGGCTTAGCTTAAAACCTCCTTAGTGAAGCCTTTCCTGGCTCCGCTATTTAAAATTACAACACCCTCCACCCCACCCTACGCCCGCACACAGGGGTGCCTGCATGCACCCCTTCCCTGCTGTTTTTCTCTACAGAACCTATCACCATCTGACGTATTACACAATTTACTTGTTATTATCTGCCCCCTCCCCTACACTAAAAGGAAAACTTCATGAAATATGAAGAGCAGGGCCTGGTACATAGTAGATACCCAATAAACACTTGGTGACTGAACAGCCTTCAACAGGCAATTTTTAGGCATGAGGGCTCTGAAGCGCACACAGAGCAGCTGGGTAACTCTACTCCAGTCCCTTGGCTAGGAGATGACAGAGCAAGGATTTGAATTCAGCCATTTTGGCTTTCTTGCCTCCCAACCTGACCCAGATAACAATTAAAAGACATCATCACATCCAGGGAGAAAACCCGAGCCCTGCATGTCTACAGGCCACAGAGAAGCCAGAAAAGCCATCCACTGGAAAGCCGCTCACCAGAACAAGTCATCTAACTCAAGACACTTCCGTGCGGCAAAGTATTATTTATCAGACTGATAATTTATACAGCACTGATAGCTTTTCTTTGGATTTCATAGTTCAGTAAAAACGAGAGATTTATCATGCCTTTATTATACTGTAATATCCTCAGGAACAGCAAAGTGACAAATCATCAACTAATATGGAGGAGGCCTAAGGTAACATATGTTAAAAGCCAACAATTGTGGTAGTGGGGCAGGAGGAGAAGCACTGACTACAAGGGGACACAAGGGAACTTTTGGGGTAATGAAATGTTCTATATCTTTAGTAAATTCACCAAACAACACTTAAAATGAGTATAATTTTATAATACATGGGGTATTTGGTACATCAGATGTAATTTTTGGCTAAACAAAATAAACATTCCACTAAAACACGCACACACACACACACGCACACACACATATTTCTGTAGCTAATATTCCCACATCAGAGCCAAAAAAAAAATGCACAAGGAGTTATGTATTAGCTCCTAGGCATCCCAACTTTTGGGGGACAAAGAATTAGGAAAAAGCAGCAGTAAAGAGTGGCACATGATGAGACCCAGTGGGCTGGGCTAGTGTGTGGTTCGGGAGTCCTGCCTGACCACCAGCAAACACAGCTCCCACGACCCACAGCTGATATTGACTGTGCCCTCCTCCAGTCCTCTGGGTCACCTCTGACCAGAATGTACAGGCAGCCAGGATGAAAAAGATACATCACTGCTCTTCACAAGGGCTTCTACCACGTATCTGACCAGCGACAGTGAGAAGTCTGGATGCTGAAGTATCAGAATTCTTAGTTGAGAGCATCAGAAACTAATTCTAGCTAATTTAAACAGAAAAGTGATTTAAAAAAAGGGGAGGCGGCTATTAGTTCACAGAATCTCCCCCTGGCCATAACAATGCCTAAGGGCACACAGCAGACTGCATCATCATTGCAGCAACAACTAGACCTTGCCTCTAGAAGCAGCACAGCAGCCACCACTGTGCATCCCCCCAGAAAATGGCCACATGGGCTACTCTTCTTTCCTTGCCTCCAGCCTCAGGTTCACAGTCTCAGGCGAGTGTGTCTGAGAAGATCTGCCTGCTAGGGTAAGAATTCTCCAATCAGACCAAGAGTCAATGGACTGACAGTGTCCATTACAGACACTAATCATAAACTAATATGGAGGAGGCCTAAGATGACATATGTTAAAAGCCAACAATTGTGGTGGTGGGGCAGGGGGAGAAGCACAAATGGATTACTCCCCGTCTCTGCAAATCTACTGATACAGGCCAGCAAAAAATTTCACAAGGAAAAAAAAATCCTCGAAGGCAGAACTAAAATAAATCATACCACAGGTAATGCTATTTGAAGAGGGCAGGGGTCTTTTTCATATCTAGTGTTTTATTCAGTACATTAGTTACAAATGACAAGCCTATCTTCCTAGATTGAACATAACTCATTAACAGCATTTTCTGATTAAAAGCAATTCAAACCTGAAGTAGCAGATACTTTGCTACATCTAAAACTGTCACACAATAATTGTTAAAATACCTAATTCTATTTAAAATGCATTTCAATGTTTTCCTTCTTAAAACACATTTTAAAATACATGTTCTGCTTAGAATACTTCTCAAGAGGTACTTCTCCTAATGTAAATTTCAAAAGAAAAAAAGCAAGCTATGAGAAGAATTAATACCAATTCGAGTTGACCAACTATAAAAATTTACCAGCATTTATGTCAGATTCATCAAAGAAAATTTTACTCTGTAAATCTGAAGAAAGACTTTCAGTGATCTCACTATATTGTTAACTTAAGAAATAAATCCTTAGGACCAGAATATGGATATAAAACAAAAAGAAGGGAAAAGGACAAACACTCTAGGCCCCTTAACATCAGACCTGTTAATGCTGCCTTAACCTTCTGCAGGTAGAACGCTGACACGAGAGACCAGAAACGGACGTGTGCACATTCACAAACACTCCTTCTGTTCCCTCAGCACATCACCAGCATTTTACTCTTTCCTTGAGAATTTCTCCATGCCACATTCTCTAAAACTGATATCTGCATGTTTGAAAAAGAAATATTAAATTAGTTTGCATACAACTGACTTTGTCTAAAAAATGCAAAGAATGAATAGGTGAAAGCTTGTGTTCCTTGAAGAAAAATCTAAAGATAATGAAAGACAACAGCAGCAGGAAGAATTAATTTTTCTAGATAATGCACAAGTTATTCAATAGTTGATCATTTAAGTTCAATTCAATACATATTTGGGTAGCTATGCAAGGCATCATGCTAGATGCTAAAGTGGATACTAGGTAAGACATGGTCCCAGATCTCAAAAAGGTAATAATCTAATTGGGCAGGGGAAATAAAAGTAAACAAGCAGCTATTGTTATGTAACATAAAACTGAGTAACAGAAGGAAGCATTGCTTCAGAGATTCCATGAAAGGAGAGTCTGCTAGAGAGGGAGCACAGTAAAGAAAAATTCTAAAACAGCAGCACTGAGGGCAGCTGGAGCCGGGTGCAGTGGCGTGCACCTATAACCTCAGCTACTCACAGACTGAGGTGGAAGGACCCCTGAAGCCCAGAGTTTGAGTCCAGCCTAGGCAACATAACAAGACCCAACCTCTAAAAAAAAAAAAACAAAAAAGAAAGAAAAATGTATTGCTGGTTATTATAACACTGTAAGAAAGGCTGTCTCAGACATAAGGCCATGGCAATAGGTATGGGAAAGAGAGGCTGGGCATGGGAAGAGATGCAATCTCTCCTTGCCACTGACCAGGGAAGAAGAGGATAAGAAATGTCCAGGATTTCAGTGTGGGTTATTAAAATTACTGCAGCTTCATTTACCAAATGAATAAAATTTATTAGTTTTGTTCTCTTCTTTGACTATTAAGAAGCTCAGTGCCAAATATTTCTAACATATGGCAAGTGTTTCTGTGTACCTTACAAGTCTATATATAAATTTTTCTTCTCTTGACAGGATTTTATCTATATTTAGCAAGTCACCCCTAATTCTTTTAGAATAAGGCAGAAAATAAATCAACATAAAGGTTGAGACCAAGCCAGAGACAGCTGGCCAAAGTAGCTGGTTCAGGGATATAACCTGCAAGTTGCCAACCCAGCGCATTCTTCTCACCCTTCTTCCACCCTACGAAAGGCCATATCTTACAAGAGATGCTGGTAAATGCCAGACATTCACTGTGTCAGCCTTCCTCACACCTAGCAGTGGCATGAGATCAGTTCAATCCAATGACACTGAAATGGAACTCTCCAAAGTGAGTTTCTGCAAAAGACTTCTCTGTTAACAGGGAGTTATAAGGAAATATGCACCTTCCTTCCCTGCTTTCCAATCCAGGCATGATGTCTGGTGCTACAGCAACCATACTGCAAACATGAGGCAAATGAGCCTGAGGAATAAAAGCTAAAACACTAATAGAAGAAGAAAAAGATGCAGAACCTAGATCCTTAATGACATCATTAAGCCACTGCACCAGCTTTAGAACCAACTACTTCTAGGTTTCTTGCTACCGAACAATAATAAGCCCTATTAATTAAGCCATTAATTTGAGCATTGTATTGGCAAAGGCATCCTAACTGATACAAGAGATCATCATGAGGTCAGTTTCTCACAGGTTGATTTTTATACTGCTAAGTTAGCAGGATTATTAGCTATTAATTATTAGTTATAATTAGCAGATGATGATTGAGATAATAATGTAAACCTGTAGCCAGGAAGAAGGTAATAAGCCAAGAAGAGCTGCTGGGAGAACTTAACATAAAAACAGAAAAGGAGACAATGATAAAGTTTGAAAAAACACGATTAAGTGCCAGTAGGGGTACATAGAGTTAAGAACAGAGGAAGAAGAGAGTGAAGTCCACTAAGAGAAAATGAGGCAGGCCTTCTTTCCTGGCAATGTTACAGACAAGATTACCTAAAAATCCTTCTTAATATAAAACAGTCAAAAATTCTGGATAACGTGTAAGAAACATCTGTTTAAATGCACAGCTAGGTTCACAAGAAAATAAAGGACCTCCCCAAGCGCCAAAAATCAAAAAGGAACCTAAAAACCAGAGCAGAAAGTGTGTAGGAGCCTAGGGCTTTGGGGAATGGAGGGAGGTGGGCTATATGTGTATAAAAAGCACCTGCCCTTTGGGATATAATAGAACAAAAGAAAAAGAGAAAGCTATGACTAGCTTCATATTTTCTTTAAAAACACCATTTTGAAGACAATTATAGCTCTTGCATGTTTTTCAACCTCATCACTTTACCCTCTGCAAGAAAAAATTCCAGAGTTAAGTGCACATTTTTGTACATATTTTTATATTACCAAGAGTTTCCTGGATATTTCACCACACGATTAAGTAAAATACGACAGATAGATATAAATGATCTCCACAAGAACACCACACACATTGCCCAATTTTTCACTCATCATGAAAAGAACCATCAAACAATCAAGTATCCAAGTTCAGTATGTTTGTAACCACACCAAAAGGTTTACAAATCTTAGGACTTCTTGGTAATATTTTTATCATCAGAAAAATTACAATATTCTTCTAATGACTATGTTGCAAGTAGCTTCATAATACCTTATATATTACATACAAAAATCTATCATCTCTGCATTAACCTTAGCCTTCTACATTACAGATTCTGGAGTCCCTTTCCTGTAAACAGTAAAGGGAACTGGTGAAGGATGTGACGTTTAGGGAGTCTACTTATGGAGAGGAAGGTTTCTAGTATTAAGGAGAGAAGGAATTGCAGCCTGCAGCTAATAATAAAACAAGCAAACAAAAAAAGTCTTATGGTTCTCCACTTTTTACAGTTTTCTTCTATTCTCATTTGCTTTCCAAGCTTCTTCGAAAATTGAAGACGTCACATATTACCTTTGCTCACCTTCACATTTCCACCCTAAATTCCACTAACCCACCTCCATCACTCATTTCAAGACAGTTATTTTTTCAAACACCCCAAGAAATACCAACACATAGTTTATATTATCGTTACAAGGGTTACGTGTACCTCCACTGTGTTCTCATATTTATGTAAGGGAATGCTGGAACCCAGTGCTTACACACACTGGATGCCAAAATTAAATACACCATTCTAAAGGCTGCTTTACATTGTGTTGCTTCTTGAATGTTTTCCCACAACCCGTGCGCATGATGGTTCAAGACCAAGCATTTATTCCACAAGTAAGGCCACAAAATGCAGGGGGAAATTCACTTGGGGACCAAGAACCTAAGTGTGAAGAGGGCTGCGCCTGGCGTGGGCTCTCCCTCTCCCAAGGGAGAAGGGCTGGGGAGTCGCTCCGTCCCTGGGAACTCAACCGCCTCCCGAGAGCACGCAGGAGCTGGCCGGGGAATAAAGCACGAGTTCGCCGAGCAGGAAGGCTCCAAGGGCGCGCTGCATGCCGGGACCCGTTTCCACAGTTACCCACGTGCACCCAACCCAACCGCCGCCGGGCGCGGCCGCGACTACAAGTCCCAGAATTCCGCGGGACCGCCTTTCCCCTTCACACCCGTTGACTGGAGACAAACCCTAAAGGAAACCCCTCAAGCGCCCTCCCAGCACGCCTGGGAGAAGTCGCGCCCCCCGGGCGTGGGGCGCGGCCTAGGGCCCGGCCATCCCTCTAAGGAAGCGGGTTCCATGGCACCAACCCCCACACCTGATAGCCAGAAATTAGACAACTGCGTCACAGACTACCAAACCCACGGACTGCCAGGGACCCCCACACCTCCCCGGCGCCAAGCCCCCGACCCGGCCTTCAGGGCCCGACCCCTCCGGCTCCCGCTGCTGAAACCCCGCAGCCCGCACCCCTGCCCCGCCTCCTAGTCCCGCTGCCGGAGCCCGCGCCAGCGCTGACCTCGCTTCCCGCCGTCCGGGGGGAACCACGGCCAGTTCCAACCTTAGGGCACTTACCCCGTCTCCTCCACCTCAGCCCCGCCCCCTCCTCTCTCCGCACCCAGAAGCTTGGACTCCCCCCTTCAAGGGACCCTGCCTCGACAGGGAGAGGAAGCACCTCCCCTAAGCACAGTCTGACACCCCCTTAGCCCGGCTCCGGACCGAATCTGGACGTGACAGTCCTCCTGCCCAACTCCGCCCCACCTCCCCTTCCTCCCCGACTAGCTCCTCACCCCCATTTCATATTCTCTACCCCTGCCCCCACTCTGCCACCCCAAATCCTCCCCACCTTTTTCTCCTCTTCCTCCCAATCGCCCTACCCTTCCACACCTGCCCCATCTCTTTACCCCAACATCTTCCACTCCCACCACTCTCCGTTACCCACCGCCCTTCCAACGCCCCTCCCGCCCCGCCGGACTCCCCAACTACCATTACACCCCAGTCCCTCCCACCACCTCGCTTTCCCGTTACATCAGCCCTCGTCCAGTCGCCCGCCCTCCTGCCCCGCTCGGCCGCTGCCCCCATTCCCCCACCCCATTGTTCGCCGCCCCCCCACCCCCCCGCCAACCAGCCCTTCTTCCTATTGTCCCCGCCCCCGCGCCCCCCTCGCACTCACCCGCCTTTCTCACGGAGCCGCCCGCACCGCTCAGCCCTTTGGAAATCCTCACCCATGTGCCCTGCTCGCTCCCTCCCTCTCCCCGCCGGTGCCACCCCCCCACATCCCCGGTCCTGCCCGCTACAGCCCAACGCTGCCTCCACCTCCATGCACCCCGGACACTCCGATCTCGGCCCTTCATCGCACGTCCAGCCCTCCCTTCCCCCAACACTGAAAGAGAGCCAGTCCCCACCCCCCTCACCTCCGCCCTCCCCGCAGGCCGGTCCCTTCCCCCCACGCCCGCCCCCGCCCCACGCCGCCCGCAGCGTCACCGCCCGCCCCGGCCCCGGGAGGGGAAGGGGTGGTTCCCAGGCAGGGGCTCCCGGCGCGTTTCGGGACCCGAGGCGTGGGGCGGGGACTGCGGGAGCCGAGTGGCGAGTTTGGCAGCGCCCGGCACCGGCCCGCTGGCTGGCTCTCTGCTACTCACTGACAGCGGCGGCATCCGAGTGCATTTTCAGGCAGCTCACACCCGGCTCGCCGCCCAGGCTTCCGCGCTCGCCTCGCGGTCCCCCCACCAGCTCACTGCACCTCGGCTCGAAGCTGAGGACCCGCCGCCGGGCACTCCCAGCCCGCCCATCTCGCCTTCTCCATTGGCTAAACCGCGGCTCAGGGGCCGCCCTGCTGCGTCTCTCATTTGACAAAAGGAGTGCCCATAGCGCTGGTCTGGAGCTGGCAACGAGGCCCCGCCCCCCACGGGCCAATACGATTGGTCCTGGGGCCATGTCTCCGTAACGCCCCTGGCGGAGGCCATGCTCCGGAGCAGCGGGTTGGGCCCGGCTGCTGTCAGTCACCCCCAGGGGTCCGAGAGCGCGTGTAGGGGCGAAGCTGGGAAATTGGTCCACCTTGACCCTGAAACCCCGCCCAGTGGCGGGCGGGATTGGTGGAGCTGGAGACCCACCAAGAAAGGTGGGTCGGCGTCTGAAACAAAGCACGCGAAGTGTTTCCCAAAGAATAGAGCAGCGCAGCGCAGTTGGGGGCGGCTCGTACCCGCTGCTGGAAGTAGGGAAATGCGTCCGTCCCTAGCGCCCGGCGCGACGCGGCCGGGTCTCCCGCCACTTGTCCCACGACACTTGTCCAGTTCGCGCCGAACTCGGACTGGGACTTCTCTTGTCAGCTGTTTCCTACCGCAGGAAACTGGATTAAGAATTGCCGCGTCTTAATTTCCAGCAAACCTTCTGGTGGGGAGCAAATTTCCATTTCTCCTACGAAGATCCATCCTCTCCCCACTTTCGAAATGTACTTCTTTTCCAGAGTCCGCACACTTGTTTCGCAGAGTTCGCACACTTCTTTCCTCTAGTCACTAATGTCTGTTAAAGAGGCTTCGAATGCCACGAGCATTGTCCGTCACACACATCTGTATGCCTCAGACATCAGACAGAAATACAGGGCCGCGCTCTGAGCTGCGGACTGAGCCTAACACATGGACGAGTCCAGGGGGCAGACCACCAGCCCGTGAAAGACCCCCGGCAGCATCTAAGAAAACCTGTCACTCCCGCGGAGAGGCCGTCCAGAAATTGAAACTGGCTGTTATTTGGCAGAGGGAGACGTTAATTTTGGTGAATTCTTCTGACCCTAAGTCAAGAATTCGCACCATTTCCATGAGTTCTTCCCTGATTTTTCAATACTTGAAACTAACTTATCACACCGCATTATGGTAACAGAACAATATTTCGAGATATTAACGGAGGATTCCCCCCACCCCAACCCACCCCCACCCTACCCTGCCTCCACCCTCATCCCAGCCACCAACTCCAACAACAACACACCTACAAGGCATCCCCATATCCTAAGGCCCTGGGCCATCTGGGAGCCTCAAAGAGTAGGTGACACCACAAATCACAGGTAACAGAACGCACGGTCTTTTTGGTTTTAGATTTCTACAGCCCAGGCTTTTGGGTTTCGAGGCTCTGAAATTTAGATTTTAAATCAGGACACAAATGTTATGCTATTTGGAAGGGGCTCAGACAAACCAGTTTCTGTGTCCCACGGTAAAATGCTCCCTCCATCTTAATCGCTAATTTCTCTTTAATAAATTACATCCTTATAATACTATTTATATAATATTTTTATCATTCAAACATTTATGAATCACTTTATGGAATCTCAGAACTGTACCTGAAGTTATTTATTATTTGCTTCAGGTTCTTTCGCAAGACAAGAATCTCTCATAGAACATCCTTATTGATCACCTTTATCATGACAGTACCTCAGCGGGGCCCCACAGTGATGGGTAGGTACCTCTGGACTCTGAGATAGGGGATTGCTTGTTGGGCAGATCTAGCAGTAAGAATATCCGCCCTTACTCTGAGCAGGGAAGCTGCTCCTGCATTCTTTATTCTATTTATGTTTCAGCTTAATCTACATCTAGGAAATAATAAATTATATGTCATTTAATACAAGTTTCAAATCTTTTGTGTGTGTAATATTTATGATTTTTTTTTTACCGTTTACTATGGTACTTCAAAGACTGAGACACATGTTATTTTGCACAGAAAAGGGCTTCCTTCGTGACACCTCTAAATTACAATAAGCCCACAATTAATTATAGCTAGTCATTTGCTCTATTAATTTATTTGCAGCATACTTTATAATAATGTGTATAAGAGTTAAGCTAGATGAAGGATGGGTCGGCTGCTTTGCCCCAGCTCCCAACACTGGCCTGGCATATGCATGGTGTCCATAAAAATTTATAGAATGTACAACCTCTGTTATTTCTCAACATTGCTTTCAGTTGAGTCAGTATGATTATTTTCAAGTAGAAAACAGACTTAGAGGTAATTTACCCAGATCTTTATAAAGAGTCAGCTATAGCCTAAGGATTGAGAGGCAAAGCTCATTCCTAGTCGGCTGACCCTCACTGCCCCCACGTTTTACGAAGTATAATAAAATGATTACATAATGCTCTGCAAATATTACCTGGTCATTTAAATAATCCACACCATATAAACCTCTGATATCAGGAAACTTGTTATAGTTATCTTTTTACTTGCCTAGCACCTAGTACAATGCTTTCAAATATTGTGGTAGGCACTGGTTAACCATACCCCTTAAAATGAATGTTTACTGTACATGAAATTTTAGATCTGGATAGGAACCTTGGTGATTATCAAATCCAACATCTTCATTTTAAAAATATGAGACTTGACGTCCAAAGGAGTTAAATGTTTAATCTGAGTCACTTGGCTAGTTGATAACAAAATAGGGCTTAAATTCAGGTTTCTCAACTCTTTCCCCTGTACCACACTGTCTAATATCAAAGCTTCAAATTCCAAAGATAGGTAAACTACTCTCCCTTCCCATCTGAAAGTTACTATGCCAATCTAATACAAGTCTGCTTCATGGTTGAAATGTTGCCTTCTTTTTTATGTATTTCATTCAGGATTTTTTTCAATATGTAATTCAATACTTCACTTTTTTTTTCTCATTTGTAGTATTCCCAAAGAACATGATCCCCATGGAGAGGTTTACTGAGATAATAATGTTATACTTCTGTACATTTATATTTGAATCCCTGGAGGAAAAAATTAATAATTGAATATCTTGGGACTGTGATGGGTAGAGATATTTGGAGATGCAGTCTTTATGCCATTTCATTTCACCCAGTTACCGCTTTAAGGTAATATTGAAGCAAGTTACTCCATGTTAATGATACCTAATTTAATTGGAATTTTTCTATTTTATTAGTCATACAATATTAATTTTAATCAGATATATTTTGAAATGCCCTAAGCCTAGATTAGAATGTGATATGGAGAAGTCTAGTAAGAGAAAAAAAACAGCAGAGCTCTTCAATCAAATGTTAAGCTTTCCCCTAAATTCTGCTAAGCCCACTGTAGCATGCTTTTCCTGCATGTGTTGGGATTGGGAGTAGGAGGAAGAATAGCATAGTCCTTGAGACTGAAAATAAATTGGGCCTGCACAGACAGATAAATGTGTCCCTGGTAAGATTTAAAGAGAATAAGAAAGAACACAGGACAGAGAGGAATTAATTTGGCCTTAGATTACAGTGAGAGAGTTGGCAGAACGCCTTTAGTAATAAAATGTCAGGCTAGGTGGGTTTCCAGTATTTGGAAATGAAAATAAACCCCTCCAAAAGGAGAATTTATCCATAGAGGGCAGGATAGTTTTCTTTCTCCAAATATGACCAACTGAATTTGCTGTCCCAAGTGATAACAACTTCTTTCTTAATGCTTCCTATGTGACGGGCACTACTCTAATAGTACTGTACTGGTAAACTAATCTACTTAACTTCACAACAACACAGTGGAGTACTAATAACTAATAGTATCCCCAATCTACAGGTAAGTTAACTGAAGCTTCAAGAGCTTCGGTAACTTGCCACCCAGCTAATAAGTAAACGTGCCCCTAAGTAGCCAGACTCCATGTTTTTAATATTCCTGTGTTGGGCTTTAGTTTCTTTCTTTCTTTCTTCCTTTCCTTCTTTTCTTTCTTTCTTTCTTTCCTTCCCTCCTTCCTTCCTTCCTTCCTTCCTTCCTTCCTTCCTTCCTTCTCCTTCCTTCCTTCCTTCCTTCCTTCCTTCCCTCCCTCATTCCCTCCTTCTCTCCTTCCCTTCTTCCTTCCTTTTCTCTCTCTCTCTCTGTCTCTTTTGAGACGGAGTCTCACTCTGTCACCCAGGCTGGAGTGCAGTGGTGGGATCTCCATTCACTGCAACCTCTGCCTCCTGGGTTCAAGTGATTCTCCTGCCTCAGCCTCTCAAGTAGCTGGGATTACAGGCACACGCCACCACACCCGACTAATTTTTGTGTTTTTAGTAGAGACGGGGTTTTGCCATGTTGGCCAGGATGGTCTCAAACTCCTGACCTCAGGTGATCTGCCCGCCTCAGCTCCCAAAGTGCTGAGATTACAGGCATGAGCCACCGCACCTGGCCAGTTCCTTCTCTTTTTAATCAGGTTAATATATGCCCCTATATACCTCAGAGATTATTTATAAGGATACAATAATATGGATGTTAACGTGCTCTCAAAAGATAGTGAAATCAGGCTGGGCATGGTGGCTCATGCCTGAAACCCTAGCACTTTCGGAGGCTGAGGTGGGTGGATCACTTGAGCCCAAGAGTTTGATACCAGTCTGGGCCAACACAGGGAGACCCTATCTCTACAAAAAAATGCAAAATTATCTGGGTGTGGTGGCAGCTGCCTGTAATCCTAGCTACTCACGTGGCTGAGGTGGGAGGATCCCTTGAGCCCTATGGGTGGAAGCTGCAGTGAGCTGAGATCACGCCACTGCACTCCAGCCTGGGTGACAGAATGAGACCCTGCCTCAAATAAATAAATAAATAAATAAAGTGAAACCAGGCCTCTTTTTAGGGATGAACATCTAGCCACTCAGGCTCCTTTTATAGATCTATATAATGAAAAGTATGGGTCAGAAGGATTACATCCAGGTTACTAAATTCTTATTTATTTTACCCTTTTGACCTTATCCCCACAGCAAATGAGATTATTTATTCAGAGTGTCTAATGAAGCTCTGCTGAATGTTATAAATTCTCGACTTTGATATATCACTGAGAACCCAGGCTGGAGTGCAGTGGCATGATCTTGGCTCACTGCAATCTCCATCTCCTGAGTTCAAGTGATCCTTGTGGCTCATCGTGTAGCTGGGACTACATGTGTGTGCCACCATGCCCGGCTAATTTTGTATTTTTAGTAGAGACGGGTTTTCACCATGTTGGTCAGGCTGGTCTCTAACTCCTGACTTCAAGTGATCTGCCCGCCTCAAGCCTCTCAAAGTGCTGGGATTGCAGGTATGAGCAATAGCGCCTGGCCCTATACTTTTAAATTTTCTAGAAAATCCTGATTTCTTTCCTCATGAAGGAGCCATCTTAGAAATCTCTCAGAAAAGCTAAGAATTTTCCAATTATATTTGACATCTGTGTTTCAGTTTTAATTTCATTTAGCAATGATTTTTTTGCCTCTCTTGGATATAGAGAAAATATTTATTTGTAAATTATTTCTAACTTCTAAGATTTCTTAACACATCACTATCAGGGTAGCATTAGCAAGTCTTTTTGCTAATATTTTATTCCAGTACAGCCATAGAATTCTTAAACCGACTCTTTTCCTTTTTACTCAGGACCTTTTACTTTATGGAAATCACACCTGCCTAGGGAATTAACAAAGTATTTGAATAAAAATGTATTCATTCATTACCACATGTTCTTCTCTGAATTGAGTACTTTCACCTTATTCTGCATTGAGCTAATCAAGTCCTAATGATGCTGCATTAAATTTGATCTCAGAAGGTGCAATTTTCCAACTGAGTCTAAACAATGCATGACCTTTATGGTGTTTTTCATAAATATAGCATTGTTTCAATTACTCCAGCTAGCAGGGGCTGGACAGAAAGAATAATCATTTTATTTGGATAATGGCTTCTGTGTATTGTCAGGCTCTTAATTTCTCCTTGCCTTCTCTAGCCTGCTACCATGAATACAGTGTCTTTCTAACATCCCTCTCAGGGCAGTACAGGAGACCCCATCCATCTCCGGTTGTTGGTGGCTGCATGGCAGCTGAGCATCTCATTATGGCAAAGTGAAGCATTCTGGGAGAGTGGATGGGGAAGGCAGACAGCAATAGGAAATGGGGGAGGGAAGAGGAGGATGGGAGCTGTGGAAAATATGTGCTCACTTCCTTGGTGATGATAATGTGTTATGGAAGTAAGAACTTCCTGTCCTAGTGGGGAAGAGCATGAAGTATGTCAGAAACCCATGATTAAGCAGATTCCAGACCCTACAACCGGGTTACAGCCGCCTCAGCCACCCCGTTCTGCCCAACACTCAGATCTGAACCCCCAGTTGAATCTACCACAGGGGCTATGTTGGTGGGAGGAAAGCAATGAATCAAAGCACTGAAGAAAAATCTATGGTTCCAAAATTGAAAAAGAAATAAATTTGGACACACACACATATGTTCATCTGCAGGCACGCACACAAACACATGCAAACCACTAGCTTACCCCATTGAAAAATATTTATTTCCAACTAACCCGAATGCTTACATTTTACTTTGTTACACTGCCTCAGCTAAGACAGGTTAAAGCAAATGGTCCTTAACATTTTAGGGGTCACAGACCCCTTTTACTAATCATTCACAGTGATGATTATCAAAGGCCTGCAACCCACTCATGCTACCCCACCAGCTCCTGAGTTAAGAATTCCTAGATTAAACATTCAAGTTAACAAGTATTTTATTTTTAAAAGCCAGGGGCTTTAGGGAACAATCCATGGCTCTCAGTAATTTTGTTAGTGAGAGATTAGTTCCACTCTGTTAGCTTTCCTCCCGAGTCTGATTGACATCTGAGCCTGCACTCAAATGATGGGAATTCTGTTAGGGGGCTGGTGGGTTAAGTGAAAAGTTTCAGGCTGTGGAGCAGTGGGAGGAGGAAGGCTTGGCTTGGGGGGCCAGTATTTTAAGGCAGTGGGAAGGTACTTTACATGAAGCAAGAGAGGAGAAGAGCTCTTGGAGATGAAATGCCAAGAATAGATTTCATCTCTTTCGAAATTTTACCCAATTCCAGCTCCAAACAGGGGTCTAGTCAGAACTGCTTCTTGTGAGGCCACCCACACCCAGACACAGGTACCCCCACCCACAGTCTTCCTTTGCCATCTCTCTCATCTCATCATGGCATTCCCTCACCCTCAACCCGAGGCCCCAAGCAGCTCCTCAAGCCCCAGAAATGCCCCAGACCTCTCAGCTGCCCTGTCCCCACCCCACAGGCTAGTCTTAGCCTACAAGTCCAGCCTTGGGCCCCCACAATAGCTTCTCTCTTATTCTTTACTCTTCCATCTCACAAGCACTTTTTCTGGCTTCAAAGCACCATCACCACAACCTCAGTGGTTCCTAAACCTCCATTCACATTTTATAGCTTTAGCTTTGAGAAACATTTCAAATCCACAGATAACAGATTGGGGAATAGAAATATTGGCAAACATTTTAAGTACCACTGACTTTGTAGCAGGTACTGTCTCAAGTACTCATGTTAAGTCATTAATCTTCCCAACAATCCCAAGAGGTAGACATTTTTGTAAAACCCACTTTATGGGTGAAAACACTGAAGCACAGAGAGGTAAAGTAACTTTCTCAAAGACACACAGCTAGTAAGTGATGGAAGTCAGAGAATGAAATCCTAGCAGACGAGCTTCAGATTGTTATTTTTACTCACTGTGCTATGTTGCCTCTTTGATAACATTTTACAGAGGGCTGCTTGCCCACCCGCTACCTGCATCCCCAACACAGATTCCAAATTCTTTAATGTGAAAGCTGTGCTTTTTTTCCTAGCATCCGTAAACACCTAGCATAGTCTTTGGAGTCCAAGGCAAATCTCCTGTATTCTCTCTGCCCACCATTACAGGCAACATGAAACACAGTTTCCCCAATATCAGGGTATGGGCCTTTATTCTCTTCCTTGATAAGCAGATTAGAGGATCTGGAAACAGGACCACAAGTTGGCATATGTAAGAGTAGGTCCCTAAGTAGCAGAGTGTAGTTACAAGCAATGCGACTTTAAAGGATTGCCATTGTGCATGGATCAGAAGTGCGTCATTTGCTCCCATTCTCCTACATCCTCTTTGGGAGCCTCTGCTCCCCTTTCCAGCTTCCTGTCCCGGGTGCCCAGGGCCTCTGACCATGGCTCTTGGTGGGTGGCCCTCCTGGACAGACTGCTCCCATTTTCGGGACAAGGCCCATTCTCAGCAAGTAAAGGCAAACCTCACTCTTTGTTCCCTAAACTTGTGAATAGGCTGAAGAAGATTAAAAAGAGCTTGAACAACATCCTTGAGGAAAGCCGTGGAGAAGGAGCCTGAAGACTCAGAAGGAGAATAGACGAGTGCCAAGATTATTCTATTTTAATGATCTAGGGAAGGGTATAGGGCCAGTCGGGTGTGTAAAAGCCTCATGTCCTTTCAGCATCATGAAATGGAGATGCTTCTTTCTTCCCTGCCTCCCTGAAGCGCTCTCAGTTTGTGCTACTGGAGCACAAACTACCACCCCCAAAACCCCCAGCACACATACGAAGTATAGACCCCAAGGGAATCAGCCTAATTCAGACACCGTAGACATGTTTGTATTTAGGACCTATTTTGATTAAGTTGCCCTTATCAAAACTTGCTTTTCCAACGTCTCATTCCCTCAGATCCTTGTGGATGATTGGCTTGCTGTTCTCGGTTAGGGGAAAAATATAGATGAGTTAAGATATTACCCCTTGCAAACAGATTTACAGCAAAAAAAAAAAAAAAAAAAAAAAAAAAAGACGAAAAGAAGAGAGAGAGAGAGAGAGAGAAAGACTCCTAACAAACAAGTGGCTCAACACCAAAACCTAAAATACTTCCCCAAGCCAGGCTCCCACTCTGCAAAATCTCCCCCCTTCTACTCTTGGTATACAAATCCTCATCCACCTTGATGCCACAGCTTAAAGCTCACCTCCATTAAGCCTTCCTTGACTGAGGCTCCCCACAGTCATGTCTTTTTCCACTTACTGCCTCCAGCATTAGAACAGAATTTTGCAGGAGAACCAGAACCAGAACCAGAACAAAAGGGAATGGAATCTTGGGGCTAGATAATCTCAGAGGTGAGCTCAGCACATTCTCCCCTTTCACAGGTGAGGAAAGGAAGACACAGAAGTGGCCAGCCTGTGGGCATCAGTGGGCTGTTTGGGGGACATCTGGAGTTGTTTCTGTTTAGCCCTCCTGTCTTTGGCTGAGAAGGACTCCTTCATCTATTGGGAAACTGTTTACTCCACCATTTATGCAACAAAGTTTTAATAGGGGTTGCCAGTCAGGGAGACTCCCACTCCCAGAGAGCATGTGATCTCAGCTGCACCAATGAACATCCTTCCCTGGAATTCTAAAAATTAGAATTAAGGAGAAGCAGCCTTCTCTGGCTGTGAGCTCATAGCTACCAACAACCACGGCTCCCACCTCATAGAAAAAGCTAGTCTAAGAGAAATAGGCAGAAACACTCATTTCCTTGCATATTCATTTCATTCATGAAACAACCATTATTTATCCAGGGCCTTCAATGTGTCAGACACTGTCCTGGGCTCTAGGCATTATACATTGAGCAAGAATGGACCCAGTTGCTGCCCTCATGGGGCTTGCCTTAAATAATCATGTAAGCAAAGTAAAACTACCATTTTAACAAGTAGTGAGATGAAAAAGTGCACAGTTTTTTTTGAGAGCTATGGAATCTGGCTCAGTTGCTGTATACAGTTGTGCAATTTGTGCACTGCACAAAACAGCATGAGGCAAGGGGCCAAGTGGGCTGAAATGTCATACTCTGCTCATCAAGCCAAGAGCCCTGGCAAGAAGCTGTGTTTGCTCAGAAAAAGGGGCACTCTGTTTTTCACATACTGGCACTGTCTAGCCAAAGGGATCACCTTTTTCTAATTTGCCCCAAACACTTGAGTGGAACAGCCAGGAATCTGGGTGTGATCCAGTCAGGGAGTTGAGTGGTAGGAGGGGGAGGCTTCACTGAGGAGGTGACTGGAATCACATGAACAATGAGCAAAAGATAAACTAAGTTGGAGGAAAGAGCTTTCCAGACACAGAGAACAGCCTATGCAATGGCCTTGTCTTGATGATGGTTTCAATCACTCCCAAGGCCTGGCCAATTCTCTGCCCTTCCAGGGCATTGGTCTCATGGCAATCCATCCCCCTCTGTAGTTCAAGTTAGGTTTCTGTCCGTTGAAACCAGGAAAGTCACAGCTCATAGAGCAAAGCTTGTCCAACTCTCTTTCTTCCCAAGTCCAGGGAGCCTCCATTATCTCTACCAGACCCCTTCCTTCCATGATAGAAACTTCTACTCTGTATGACTTGCTCTCCTTTAGGGCAAGAACTCTATTGTTGATGATTTAGCACTGTCTCTAGCAGATAATAGAAGCTCAATAAATATTTCACAAATCAAGATTCGACAAATTCTTTGCTAGTAGTCATTTCATCCACCATGGCTGGACGATGTGGTGAAGTACTGAGGGATAGGTTGGCTTTTCTGTACTTCTCTCATCACCCTCCAAATTCATCCACAGGTTTCTACTGGTACTATTTCTATACGCAGTCTCGGGCTTATACTTATGTTAGTAGATGACTCTGATTTGAGTCTGATGACTCTAGAATTTGTCTATGGATAGCTAGAGTGGTTGATTTCAGGAGGAAAAGAGTCTGCAGCTTTTATTCTGTCTCTGTGTGTTGAGTGCCAGTGGGCCACCTTTAGGTTAAGGTGTTTTCCAGATCTGAAAGTCTATTGCTGAATGTTAAAGATGACTTTCACTCTGTGCTTAATATCCACTAGGGCCCTGTCTAGAGGTGTCAGGCAACTTGAAATCCTCTGTGGTTTTGTCATCCAACAACAGTCTGCTTTCCCATTGGTCTCTGTATTATTCTTAGATTAAAGGCAATCACTCTTTGCAGCATATCCTTCCCCTGCAACTCCAGGGCCTGAAGAATTTCAGCTTCTTATCGCATCTCATGCTGTTGCTGCTGCTGCCACCACCATTGCTATTAGTTTTGTTAAAGAAGCTGGTGTTTGAAGCTTTTTGTTAAAAAGGCTGGTATTTGAGCTAGTGTTTGAGACTCATGTCCCTTTTTAATAAGCCAGACTCTATTGGCTGAGACCCAGGCTGGCCTACAGAGGCTGCTGAATAAACCGATATTTGGGCATAAGAATCATAGAATTAGGTTGCTATTCTTCCCAGAATCTTGGGACCCAAGTGTTTCGAGAGTATCTTTCATTCTTTTCACAATTCATCTCATAAGAGGATAAACATGAAGACAATGCATCCATCAGATTCTATTCACACTTTCTCCCCCAAGACTATAGAACCAGCAAATCTATTGAAACCGGGTGGTGGGGGTTGCAAAAAGATGGTACACCTACATTTTGCAATGAAATAGCCAAGGTTTGATCTTGGCTCTTCCACCCAACAGAGGACATTGTTATATGGCCTTTCCAGGCAAGATTTTCTGTCTCTAAAATGGCCCAATAGCGCCACCTGCCTCACAGGCCTGTTGTGGGGACTCAAACAGACAATGCATAATGCGAAAGACAGGATAATGGCAAAAGAGACTGTAGATGTGATTAAGGACCCTGAGCTGGGGAGGTTATCCTGGATTCTCACTGTGGGCCTCATGCAATCACAAGTGTCCTTAGAAGTGAAGGAGGGAATCAGAGAAGAAGATGTGATAAAGTCAGAGTAAGGCGATTGCTGGAAGGAGCCAGGAGCCAAGAGCCAAGGAACGTGGTGACCTCTAGAAACTGAACAGGGCAAGGAAACAGATTTCCCCTAGAGCCTCCAGAAGGAACACAGCCCTGACAACACCTGGATTTAATCCCATGAGAGCCATTTTGGAGTTCTGATTCAAGAACTGTAAGACAATGAATATGTGCTGTTTTGAGCCACTAAAATTTGCGGTAATTTGTTATAGCAGTCATAAGAAATTAATACGGCATGTAAAATACTTATTCAGGTACCTGATAAAATTTCATAAGTTGTTGTGGCTTTCACTATTATTTTTGTTTCCTTTAGTCAGATCACTTTTGTTATAAATGATAAAAGTTCAACCTGTATAGCTTAGGTAAAAAAGGAGTAATCAAAACAAAGCAAAACAGGTATGCTAATAGAAGAAAACGTATTTATTGAGCACTGGCCCTGACACTGAGAGAGGGGCCCCAGTGGCTTGCCTGGGACCACGTAAAACAAAAAGCAGATACTCTTGCCCAGGACTTTGCACTTTTACAACGTGGTGCAAAGGTACAAGAGTGTATTAGAGATCGTCACTTGACTCCAGCAAAGTTGAGAGTCTAACAGCAACACAGAGAATTCAGAAGCAGCAGAGTCCAGCATTGTGCAGGAAGTGTCTGGAGCACTGGCCTGGTGCCAGTGGCAGCATCCTAAGTGGCCCATCTCTGTGGCAGGACTTAAATTATGCTCTAAACTGCTTGGTTCTTGCATAAGCTAGGGTTTTCAAACTTTCCATGCATTCTATGAACTCCCCAGTGCTCTCCCACTAAGTGAATCATCTGTATAAGTTAACCAGAGTCACTTTTGTTGTGTGCAACCAAGAATCTTGCCAAGTTCAGCAGACAGAATCTAGTCTCAGGGTCAACTTGATCTAGGAACCGGAACACAAAGGGATTCCTCTCACTGTCTTGTTTCCACTTCTATGTATGTTTTGACTTGTTTTGGTTGTGATGGTGGTTTTGAGTTTTTTTGTGTGTGTGGTTTCACACACTTCTCATTTTGGTAAGGATATATTATCTTGCAGTTTAGGGTCACTCTTTAAAATGTGTGATCTCAGGATCTTGATTGGCAGGGCTTAAATCATGTGCGTATATCTAAGTCCATGGCACAGCAGGGGATGGAATAGAATTGGCCAGGACTGAATCATATAACTTCTTCTGGGGCCATTGGGTACTATGACTGGGAGCCCCAAAGGAACAACATAAAGTTAGTAAAGAAGGGGCAGTACTCCAAAGAAGGCATGAGGCTGTTTCCAGAAGAATAGAGGAAAGAAATGCTAAGCAGGAAATTTTTTTAAAGATGTCACTTTGTAATTATTATTGTTATTTTATGACAATGCATTCATTTGTTTTAACAATACTTGTTGAGCACTTGCTATGTACCAAGCACTGTGCTAGACTCTAGGGATACAGCAATTAGCAAAACAGATAAAAAGTCATGTATAGAAATTCAAGGAACCCTGAAAAGGCAAAACAATATTGAAAAATAACAACAAATTTGGAAGCTCACACTTTCAGATTTTAAAACTTACTACAAATCTACAGTAATCAAGATGACGTGTTACTAGCATAATGATAGACATGTAGATCAATAAGATAAGATTCAGAGCACAGAAATAAAAATGTAAGCATTTATGGTTGATTGATTTTTGACAAGGCTGCCAAAACAATTCATCAGAGAAAGAATAGTCTTTTCAATAAACAGTGCTGGGACAACTGGATATCCACAGGCAAAAGGATAAATTTGCCCTGCTACCTCACACCATATACAAAAAGTAACTCAAAATGGATCATTGACTTCAGTGTAAGAGCTAAAACTGTAAATAAAGGCTTATAAGAAAAGGTAGGCATACATTTTTTTGTGAACTTGGAATAGGCAATGGTTTCTTAGATATAATACCAAAAGCACAAGTGACACAAAATATACAGATAAACCGAACTTCATCAAAATTAAAAACTTTTGTGCTTCTAAGGACACCATGAGGAAAGTAAAAAGGCCATGCACAGAATGAGAGAAAATGTTTGCAAATCATATATCTTGCAAGGTATTGGTATTATGAACATATAAAGAACTCTCACACCTCAACTTTAAAAAGACAACTAGCTCAATTTCAAAATGGGCAAAGGACCTGAATAAACACTTCTCCAAAAAATATACACAAATGTCCAATAAGCACATGAAAAGTTTCCCAGTATCTTACTTATTAGGAAAGTGCAATTCAAAACCTCAGTGGGACACCCTTTCATACTTACTAGGATGGCTGTAATCAAAAGACAAATGATAACAGGTCTTGGCAAAAGTGTTACAGGCCAACACATCTGGGAGAAGTTGGAACCCTTATACACTGCTAGTGAAAATGTAAAATGATAAAGCAGCTTTAGAAAGCAATTTTTCAAAAGATCAAAAAAGACAAGGCCGTTACATGATAACAAAGAATTCAATTAAACAAGAAGATATAACTATACAAAATATATATTCACCCAACTCAGGAGTACTGAGATTCATAAAGCAAGTTCTTAGAAACCTACAAAAAGACTTAGACTCCCACACAACAGTAGTAGAAGACTTCAATACCCCATAGACAATATTAGACAACTCATCATGACAGAAAATTAACAAGGATATTCAGGACCTTAACTCAGCACTGGATCAAATGGACCTGATAGACATCGACAGAACTCTCCACCCAAAAGCAATAGAATATGGATTCTTCTCTCAGTCACATGGCTCATACTCTAAAATTAATCACATAATTGGGCAGAAAACATTTCTCAGCAAATGCAAAAGAATTGAAATAATAACTACTCTTTGAGACCACAGTGCAATCAAATTAGAAATCAAGACTAAGAAATTCATTCAAAACCATATAATTACATGGAAATTGAATAACATGCTCCTGAATAACTTCTGAGTAAATAATGGAATTAAGACAGAAATCAAGAAGTTCTTTGAAACTATGAGCACAAAGCTACAACATACCAGAATCTCTGGGACACATGTAAGGCAGTGTTACAAGGAAAATTTATAGCACTAAATGCCCACATCAAAAAGCTTAAAAGATCTCAAGTTGAAAACCTAACATCACAACTGAAAGAGCTAGAGAACCAAGAGCAAACAAATTCCAAAACTGGCAGAAGAAAAGAATGAACCAAAATCAGAGCTGAACTGAAGGAGATTGAGAAACGGAAAACCATTCAAAAGATCAATGAATCCAGGAGCTGGTTTTTTGAAAGAAATTAATAAACTAGACCACTAGCTAGACTAATAAAGAAGAAAAGAGAGAAGGTTCAAATAAACACAATCAGAAACAATAAGGGGGATATTACCACTGACCCCACAGAAATACAAACAACCATTAGAGAATATTATGAAGATCTCTATGCACATAAACTAGAAAAATCTAGAAGAAATTGATAAATTCCTGGCACATAGACCCTCCCAAGACTGAACCAGGAAGAAATTGAATCCCTGGACAGACCAGTAATGAGCTCTGAAATTGGGTCAGTAATAAATAGCCTACCAACGAATAAAAGCCCATAACCAGACAGATTCACAGCTGAATTCTACCATATTTACAAAGAAGAGCTGGTATCATTCTTTCTAAACCTATTCCAAAAAATTGAGCAGGAAAAACTCTTCCCTAACCCATTCTATGAGGCTAGCATCATCCTGATACCAAAACCTGGCTGAAACACAACAAAAAAGAAAACTTCTGACCGACATTCTTGATGAAGATCGATGCAAAAATCCTCAACAAAATACTGGCAGGCTGAATCCAGCAGCGCATCATAAAACTTACCCACCATGATCAAGTAGGCTTCATCTCCAGGATGCAAGAATGGTTCAACATACATTAATCAGTAAATGTGATTCATCACATAAACAGAACTAAAGACAAAAACCATATGATTATCTCAATAGATGCAGAAAAGGCTTTCAATAAAATTCAACACCTTTCAGGGTAGAAACTCTCAATTAACTAGGTATCGAAGGAACATACCTCAAAATAATAAGAGCCATCTATGACAAACCCACAGCCAATATCATATTGAATGGACAAACGCTGGAAACATTCCTCTTGAAGCCCAGCATAAGATGGGGATGCCCTCTCTCGCCATTCCTATTCAACACAGTATTAGAAGTCCTGGCCAAGGAAATCAGGCAAGGGAAAGAAATAAACGGCATCCAAATAGAAACAGAGGAAGTCAGATTATCCCTATTTGCAGATGACATAACTGTATATCTAGAAAACCCCATGGTCTCAGCCCAAAAGCTCCTTAAGCTGATAAAGAACTTCAGCAAAGTCCCAGCATACAAAATCATTGTGCAAAAACCTCAAGCATTCCTACATATCAACAACAGTCAAGCTGAGATCCAACTCTGAAATGCAATCCTATTCACAACTGCCACACAAAAGTAAAATACCTAGGAATACAGGTAACTAGAGAGGTGAAGGATCTCTACGATGAGAATTACAAAACACTGCTCAAAGAAATCAGAGATTACATAAACAAATGGAAAAACATTCCAAGCTCATGAATGGGAAGAATCAATATCACTAAAATGGCCATACTACCCAAAGCAATTTATAGATTCAATACCATTCCTATTAAATTACCATTGACATTCTTCACAGAACTAGAAAAAAACTATAATATTTTTAAATTCATATGGAACTAAAAAAGAGCCTGAGTAGCCAAGGAAATTCTACACAAAAAGAACAAAGCTGGAATTATCACACTACCTGACTTCAAACTATGCGACAGGCCTACAGTAACCAAAATATTATGGTAGTGGTACAAAAACAGACACATAGACCAAGGGAACAGAATAGAGAACACAGAAATAAGGTTGCATACCTACAACTATCTGATTTTCAACAAAAATAAGCAATGAGGGGAGGATTCTCTATTCAATACATGGTGCTGGGGTAACTAGCTAGCCATATGCAGAGGATTGAAATTTGACCCCTTCCTTACACCATATACAAAAATTAACACAAGATGGATTAAAGACTTAAATGTAAAACCCAAACTATAAAAACTCTGGAACATAACCTAGGCAATACTATTCTGAACCTAGGAATGGGAAAAGATTTCTTGACAAAGACACCAAAAGCAATGCAACACAAGAAAAAATTGACAAGTGGGATCTAATTAAACTACATAGCTTCTGCACAGCAAAGGCAGTGATCAACAGAGTGCACAGACAACCTACAGAATGGGAGAAAACATTTGCAAACTGTGCATCTGACAAAGGTCTAATATACAGCATCTATAAAGATCTTAAATTTACAAGGAAAAGAAAAACAAACAAACCCATTAAAAAGTGGGCAAAGGACATAAATAGACACTTTGAAAGAAGACATACACGTGGCCAATAATAATATGAAAAAAAGCTCAACATTACTGATCATTGGAGAAAGGCAAATCAAAACCACGATGAGATACCATCTCACTCCATTCATAATAGTTACTATTAAAAGTTAAAAAATAACAGATGCTGGCAAGGTTGTAGAGAAAAAGGAATGCTTATACACTCTTCGTGGGAGTGTGAGTTACTTCAACCATTGTGGAAGACAGTGTGGCAATTCCTCAAATACCTAGAAACAGAAATATCATTCAACCTAGCAATCTCATGACTGGATATATACCCAAAGGAATTTAAATCGTTCTATCATAAAGACACCTGTGTGTGTACATTCATTGCAGCACTATTCACAATAGCAAAGACATGGAATCAACCATAAATGCTCATCGATGGTAGACTGGATAAAAAAATGTGGTACATATACACATGGAATACTGTGCAGCCATAAAAGAAGAATGAGATCATGTCTTTTGCAGGGACATGGATGGAACTGGAGGCCATTATCCTTAGCGAACTAACGCGGGAACAGAAAACCAAATTCCACATCTTCCCACTTAGAAGTGGGAGCTAAATGATGAGAACACATGGACACATAGAAGGGAACAATATATATTGGGGCCTATCAAAGGGTAGAGGGTAGGAGGTTGGAGGGGACTGGGAAAAATGGCTAGTGGGTACTAGGCTTAATACCAGGGCGATGAAATGATCTGCACAACAATCCCCCATGACACCAGTTTACCCACCTATACAACAAACCTGCACATGTGCCTCTGAACTTAAAATAAGAGTTAAATTTTAAAAAACAGTTTTTCAAAAGTTTAAACATAGAGTTATCATATGCCCCTGTAATTCCTCTTAGACCTAGGCCTAAGTCAATGAGCTCATTGAATTTCTTTGGCCATTGTAATTGGTTCAGTGACAGGCACATGACTGAAGTCAAGTCAGTCAGAGCCAGCATGTATTTGAGGTACTCGAGTCTCCATCTCTCCTTCTGTGTTAAACCTGGAAGAGCTACCTGAGCCATCTTGCCCTTAGAAAGGAAAACCTGTCTAAGAAGAGAGTCAATCCAGCAGAGGGCAGAGCCAAGAGACAGAAAGAATGAAACTGCATCCATATGAAATAATTGAGAACTTAGTACATTAGGTTGGGATTTAAGAGTCTTAACGCAATAAAAAACAGTCTTAAACAATGCAGTTTAAGCCATTAAGTTTACAGAAGTAGTTTCCCTTAATACTTTTAACTTCTGATAGAAATGTCAGCAGGCTGTGTTGAAGGCTATTCAAACACTATCTTTTTAATTACAGGAGACTTCCTATTCATGTTAGGTTAGTTGGTATCCTTCGTTGCCATTATTTCATACCTCTGTACCAGTTTTTGGTACCCAGGAATAAGAAAGACATAATCCTATTCTTGAATCTAGACACTTGGTCTAAAAAAGTGGTTCTCAATCATTTTTCTGTCATAATACACATAAAAAATTATGTTCCCATGAGCAACTTGTTCCTAAAGACTTATTAAGATCAGGAGTGCTGCAATATATATAGCATAGGTTTTTATGTATACAGGGCCCTAACCAAGTCTCCACTCAAGAATATGAGAATACAAGGGAGTGAAATTGAAGTTAATATAAAGATAATTTTAAATCTATCTAATTTATTTAGAAAAAATACAATTCACATGAGAGAAAATATTTACAAATCACATCCGACAAGGACCTGGTATCCAGAATACGTAAAGAATTCTTACAATTCATCAACAAAGAGACAACAAGATTTTATAATGGACAAAGGAATTGAATAGACATTCATCTAAGAAAGATATACAAACAAACAATAAGCAAGTGAAAAGATGCCCAAAATTATTGATTATTAGGAGAAGGCAAATCAAAACCACAAGGAGATACCACTTTATACCCACTTAGATGGTTATAATTAAAAAAAAAAACAGAACATAACAAGTGTTTGTAAAGATGTAAAGAAATTATAAGCTTCATCTCTTCCTGGTGAGAATGTAAAATGGTTCAGCCACTGTGGGAAATAATTTGGGATTTCTTTAAAAATTTAAACATAGAATTACTATTTGACCCAGCAACTTCACTCCTAGGTACATACCCCAAAGAATTTAAAACAGGCACTCAAGCAATTACTTTTACATGAATAGCAGCACTTTCACAATTGCCAAAAGGTAGAAACAACCCAAATGTCCATGGATGGATGAATGAATAAACAAATTGTAATATATACATGCAATGGAATATTATCAGCTATAAAAAGGAATGAAATCGTGCTACAATGTGGATGAACCTTGGAAACATTTTGCTAAGTGAAAGGAGCAAGACACAAATGGTCACATATTGTATAATTCCGTTTATATAATACATTCAGAACAGGTAAATCCATAGAAACAAAGAATGGATTGGTAGTTGTCAGGAGGGGTGGGGTGTAACTGCTTAACAGACACAGGGTTTTATTGTAGGGTGATGAAAATGTTTTGGAACTAGATAGACGAGGTGATTGTACCACATTGTGAATGTACTAAATGACATTGAATTGTTCACTTTAAAATGGTTAATTTGATGTTATGTGAATTTCACCTCAATAAAAACACAATAAAGCATTAAAACATAGGCATTTATGATATAAATAACCTACTAATTTATATCTAACTGTGTCAAGACATTATAAAGTGCCCTCCCATGAAAATATTACTACTATTTCTCTTTTGTTTAATTCTCAACTAAATGCCCACCACTGTGTTTCACATACCAGTGAATGGATTGTTGTGTAAGTGTGTGATTTTTAGATATACAGTTCATTCTGCTTCCTCTTCTGTCAACTGGCTTATCTTGAAGAAGATATCATTCTCAATTGTCTTATTTGAATTGTCAATCCTATTTCATCCACTCTCAAAGATATCTGTAAAGTCTTTCTCCCATGTCTTTAACATCTCAAGCCCATTTTATTTATCATCGTGACTCTATGCTCCTGTTAGATTCTACAACAAGAGTGTTTTCAACCTTCTGAATAAAAAGAAAGGTATAACTCTGTGAGATGAATCAACACATCACAAAGCATGTTCACAGATAGCTTCATTCTGGTTTTTATTGTGGGATACTGGTTTTTCATTCTAGGCCTCATAGGGCTCCCAAATGTCCCTTCACGGATTCTACAAATAGAGTGTTTCCAACCTGCTGAATCAAAAGAAAGTTTTAACTCAGTGAGATGAGTGCATACATCACAAAGCATTTTCACAGATAGCTTCTTTCTAGTTTTATCACAGGATATTCAGTTTTTCACTGTAGGCCCCAATGGGTTCCCAAATGTCCCTTCACAGGTTCTACAAGAAGAACGTTTTCAACCTACTGAATCAAAAGAAATGTTTGACTCTATGAAGTGAATCCACACATCACAAAGTGTTTCGACAGATAGCTTCCTTCTAGTTTTTATCATGGGATATTCAGTTTTCAACTATAGGCTTCAATAGGCTCTCGAATGTCCCTTTGCAGATTCTAGAAAAAGAGTGTTTCCAACCAGCTGAATCAAAAGAAAGATTTAACTCTGTGAGTTGAATCCACACACAGCAAAGCATTTTCACAGGTAGCTACTTTCTAGTTTTTATTGCAGGATATTCGTTTTTTTACTGTAGGACTCAATAGGCTACCAGATGTCCCTTCGCAGATTCTACAAAAAGAGTGTTTCCAACCTGCTGAATCAAATGAAAGGTTTAACTCTGTTTGATTTATCCACACATTGCAAAGCATTTTCACAGATGGCTTCTTTCTAGTTTTTATTGCAAAATATTCCATTTTTCACTGTAGGCCTCTATGGGCTCCCAAATATCCCTTTGCAGATTCTACAAAAAGATTCCAACCTGTTGAATCAACAGAAAGGTTTAACTATGTGAGATGAATCCACTCATTGCAAAGCATTTTCACAGGTAGCTTCTTTCTAGTTTTTATCACCGGATATTTGGTTTTTCACTATAGGAATCAATAAGCTCCCAAATGTCCCTTCACAGTTTCTACAAAAAGAGTGTTTCCAACCTGCTGTACCAAAAGAAAGGTTTAAATCTGTGAGATGAATTCATACATTGCAAAACATTTTCACAGTTAGTTTCTTTCTAGTTTTTATTGCAGATATTTGATTTTTCACTAGAGGTTTCAATGGGTCCCCAAATTTCCCTTCATAGATTCTACAAAAAGAGTGTTTCCAACATGCTGAATCAAAAGATAGGTTTAACTCTGTGAGATAAATCCACCCATCACAAAGCGTTTTCACATCTTGCTTCCTTTCAGTTTTTATCTCAGGATATTCATTTTTTCATCATAGGCCTCAATGGGCTCCCAAATGTACCTGCACAGATTCTACAAAAAGAGTGTTTCCAACCTGCTGAATCAAAAGAAAGTTTTAACTCTGTGAGATGAATCCACACATCATACAGCACTTTCACAGATTCCTTCTTTGTGGTTTTTATCACGGGATATTGGTTTTTCACTGCAGGCCTCAATGGGCTCCCAAATGTTCCTTCGCAGACTGTATAAAAAGAGCGTTTCCAACCTGCTGAATCAAAACAAAGGTTTAACTGTGTTTGATTTATTCGCACATTGTGAAGTGTTTTCACAGCTAGCTTCTTGCAAGTTTTTATCACGGGATATTTGTTTTTCACTGCAGGCCTCAATGGGCTCTCAAATGTTCCTTCACGGACTGTATAAAAAGAGCATTTCCAACCTGCTGAATCAAAACAAAGGTTTAACTGTGTTTGATTTATTCGCACATTGCAAAGTGTTTTCACAGCTATCTTCTTTCAAGTTTTTATCGTGAGATATTCAGTTTTTCACCATAAACCACAAAGGGCTCCCAAATATTTCTTCACAGTTTCTACAAAAAAGTGTTTCCAACCTGCTGAATCAAATGAAAGGTTTAACAATTTCGTTTCTTCACACATTGCAAAGCATTTTCACAGATAGCTTCTTTCTAGTTTTTATGGCAGGATATTCAGTTTTTTACTATAGACCTCTATGGGCTCCCATGGGTCCCTTCACAGGTTCTACAAAAAAAGTGTTTCCAACTTGCGGAGTCAACAGAAAAATTTAAATCTGTGAGATGAGTCCACTCATTGCAAAGTGTTTTCACAGATAGTTTTTTTCTAGATTTTATTGCTGGATATTTGGTTTTTCAATAGGGCTCAGTAAGCTCCCAAATGTACCTTCACAGTTTCCACAAAAAGAGTGTTTCCAACCTGCTGAATCAAAAGAAAGGTTTAACTCTGTGAGATGAATGCACACATCACAAAGCATTTTCACAGATTGCTTCTCTTTAGTTATTGCAAGATATTCATTTTTTCACTATAGGCCTCAATGGGCTTCCAAATGGCCCTGCACAGATTCTACAAAAAGATTGTTTCCCACCTGTTGAATCAAAAGAAAGTTTTAACTCTGTGAGATGAATCCACACATTGAACAGCGCTTTCACAGATAGCTTCTTTATAGTTTTTACAGCAGGATACTGGTTTTTCATCACAGGCCTCATTGGGCTCCCAAATGTTCCTTCGCAGATTGTACAAAAATAGTTTTCCAACCTGCTGAATCAAAAAGAAGTTTTTACTCTGTTTGATTTATTCAAGCATTGCAACATGTTTTCATAGCTAGCTTCTTTCAAGTTTTTATTGCAGGATATTTGGTTTTTCACTATAGGCCTGCTGAATCAAAAGAATGATTTAAATCTGTGAGATGAATCCACACGTCACAAAGCAGTTTCATAGATAGCTTCTTTCTAGTTTTTATCTTGGGATATTGGACCTCCTCTTAAAAGTGTTAATAAGCCTCCAGAAATTGGGAGGTGAGAAACCTCTAATACGAGAGGTTTGACCCCCTCTTAAAAGCCTTAGTGAGCCTACAGAAAGAGAGGGTTAGACACCTCTAATAGGAGAGTTTGGAGCCCCCCCCCCACCACATGGCCTCTAAGGTGGGGAATGTTTCAAATAAGACAGGAAAACTAAGGAGTCTAGATAGTGACGAAATTCCTTCTGATAGCCTCTTGGGGCCTATGCTGAAGTATTGGAAAGATAATGAGAGAACCCAGTATAAATGAAAACAGCAGATGATAAAATATTGTTTTATTTGGGTTCAAGAACCCATCCTTAAACCCTGACTTTTCTGGCCAAAATTTGGGTCTAATGAGGAGCGATTTTTCAGCTCTTAATCGAGCATGTTAATAATAAGAGCCCTGTCTCCTGGGAAGAAATCAATTACACCTTCTGTTGGTGGCAGAGGCCTGTCCTCCTTAACCCTTTAGAATCCGAAGGGAGAAAACCAGAAACCAACCTCTCTGGAAGGGAAAGTGTCCCCATGTCTAGACAACCCACAACCACTAACACATCGGACCCTCTAGATCATCTTCCTTCATTCAGTGCCCCCAACCCCACTCCTCCAGTTTCCATTTCCGGACCCTCCCCTGCTTCCATCCCTCTTCTGGCTGTCCCCCATCCCAACCCTCCGGTTCCTGTTTCCATTTCAGGTCTTTCCCCTGCTTGCATCCTTCTTCCAGCTGTCCCCGATCCCGCCCTTCTGGTTCCCATTTCTGTTTCAGGTCCTTCCCCAGCTTGCGTTACTCTTCCAGTTGTCCCCATCCCACTCCCCCCATTTCCATTCCAGGTCACTCCCCAGGTTGTGCCATCTGTCCCTTCAGCTGCGGTTTTGGGTTACTCCTCAGCTGTTTCAGGGCACTCCCTTGCCTGTGTTACTTGCCCGTGTTCTATTCCCCCAACTGCTGCTGCGGATCCCTCTCCCGCTTGTGGTGTCTCTACTGATATTGCTTCCCCTCCCTATAATCCCGACTTTGCGGAATTACCACCTTGTGAGCCTGCCCCCCCAACCTATTAAGTATCCCTCATTAAAGGGGCTTCAACATGACATAGAGCAATGTAAAAAGGAAATTCAAAACTTTCCATTTCCCTCCACACCTAGAGAGACAGATCCGACTTTCTTTCCACTAAGAGAGGTACCAGGGGGTGGGGAGGGGAGGGCTACTGGCTTTGTAAATGCCCCATTGACTAGTTCAGAAGTCCAGAATTTTAAAAAGGAGCTTAAGCCACTACTGGATGACCCTACTGAAGTATCAGATCAAATTGATAAATTTCTAGGGCCTCAAATATACACTTGGGCTGAATTGGTGTCCATCTTGGGCATCCTCTTTTCTGGGGAAGAACAAAGTATGATTTGGAGGGCCGCTATGGTAGTTTGGGAATGTGAACACCCTCCCGGTCAAAGTGTTCCTCCTATGGACTATAAATTTCCCTCTCGAGATCCCTAGTGGGACAATAACAATGCAAATCACTGGGAAAACATGGCAGACCCAAGGGAGATGATAATAAAAGGAATACAAAAATCAGTACCCCAAACTCAAAATCTTTCTAGAGCATTTGATATTCAACAGGAAAAAGATGAGGGACCCGCTAGATTCTTAAATAGATTGAGGGAGCAAATGGGACAATATGCAGGCCTTGATTTGGAAAACCTCCTTGGGCAAGGAATATTACAACTTCACTTCATTACTAAAAGTTGGCCAGACATTTCAAGAAAATTACAAAAGATAGAAAATTGGGAGGACCGTCCCTAAGTGAACTGCTCAGGGAGGCTTAAAAAGTATATGTAAGAAGAGAAAAGGGAAAACAAAAACAAAAGGAAAAACTTAGTTATCCACCTTCCAACAGATAGCTCCAAATCCATATATCCCTAAGCAGGACTTTCAAGGGGCCTGAGATTATAAGGGGCCTAAACCCTCCTTGAGAGGACCCAAGCCTCCATCCAGAGGGTTGAGGCCCTCATTTGATAAGCCCCCTAAGGAGTATAGGGGAGCAAGGTGAGAGAATGCTGAGACTGAGAAGGAAGAAGGGCAAGATAGATGTTATGGATGTGTTACAGATGTGAAAGAACAGGTCACTTCAAGAGGGAATGTCCTGAACTAAAGAAAGAGAGAGAAACTTTCACACTCATGACTTTTGAAGAGCAATAGGGGAGTAAGGGGCTCCACCTTTTTTATTTTGAGTCCCACCAGGAGCCCTTAATAAATTTGGAAGTGGGACCTAAATGTGGATTTATCACCTTTTCAGTTGATTCAGGGGTTAACGCTCCTCTGTTTGTTTCCCCGCACCTGGTCTTCCCTGCTTTTCAGAAGAACTTTTAGTCTCTGGGGTAAAAGAAAAAGGATTTAAGACAAAAATTTTAGAAAGCAGAGAAGTCAGATATCAAGATCGATTTACTCATATTCAATTTTTATTACTTCCTGATGTGGAAACTAATCTAGTAGGAAGTGACTTAATGTTAAGGCTAGGCATAGGCCTTCAAGTGGGCTCTAAAGGATTCCTCACTTCACTACATTTACTCACTGCTGTGGATTAGAAATGTATTCGTCCTGATGTCTGGTCAAAGGAAGGAAATAGAGGGAAACTCCAAATCCCTCCAACACATATCAAACTAAAAACTCCTGGGGAAATAGAAAGGAGAAAGCAATACCCCATACCTTTAGAGGGAAGAGTAGAGCTGAAGCCTATAATTGAGGGTTTCATTGAAAATGGGCTTCTTGAATCCTGTATGTCTCCTTACAATACTCCAATCCTGCCTGTCAAGAAACCAGATGGGTTGTATCAATTAATGCAAGACCTTAGAGCTATTAATCAAACAGTCCAGACCACTCACCCTGTTGTTCCTAACCCTTACACCATTCTTAGCAAAATTTCATACAATCATCAGTGGTTTACAGTGATGATAGATTCATAGGATGCCTTCTGGGCAAGCCCCATGGCTAAGGATAGCCGAGATATATTTGCTTTTGAGTGGGAAGACCCCCACTCAGGGTGGAGACAACAATGTTGATGGACTGCCTTGCCTCATGGATTCAAAGACTCTCCCAATCTCTTTGGTCAGATCCTAGAACAAGTACTAGAGAAAGTCACAGTCCCTAAGCAGATATGCCTGCTTCAGTATGTAGGTAATCTTCTTATATCTGGTAAAGATATAAAGGAAGTAGGTGACTTCCCTACACATATTCTCAATCACTTGCAATGTGAGGGATTGTGGGTCTCAAAATAGGAACTTCAGTATGCAGAACCTAAAGTTAAAATACTTAGGTCACCTAATTAGTGCAGGTAAATGAAGAATAAGATCTGAAAGAGTGGAGAGAATTGTTTCCCTACCCCTGCCTCAAACTAAAAAATAACTCAAGAAATTTTTAGGACTAATTGAATATTGCCATTCATGGATTGACTCATATACATTAAAAAGTAAATTTCTGGCTGGGTGCAGTGGCTCACACCTGTAATCCCAGTACTTTGGGAGGCCAAGGTGGGCAGAACACGAGATCAGGAGATTGAGACCATCCTGGCTAACACAGTGAAACCCAATCTCTAGTAAAAATACAAAGAATTAGCCAGATGTGGTGGTGGGCACCTGTAGTCCCAGCTACTCGGGAGGCTGAGGCAGGAGAATGGCATGTACCTGGGAGGGGGAGCTTGCAGTGAGCCGAGATTGCACCATTGCACTCCAGCTTGGGCAACAGAGTGAGAGTCCATCTGAAACAAACAAACAAAAAGGTTAACTTCTATATGAGAAACTTGCCCAGTAGAAGCCTGATAGTCTGTTGTGGACTTCTGAGTATATCCAGCAAATGGAAGAATTAAAAGGAATGCTCATAAATGCCCCTGTTCTAGCTCTACCCTCCCTAGAAAAGGCATTTCACCTTTTTTTTTTAACGTATAGAAGAGGGTAGCTCTAGGAGGGCTTACCCAAGAGCATGGAGGCCGTCGACAGCCCTTGGTCTTCTTGTCAAAGGTCTTAGACCTAGTCACTCCTGGGCTTCCCCAGTGTATCCAATCCATCGCAGCTACAGCAATGTTAGTTGAAGAAAGTAGGACATTAACCTTTGGAGAAAAATTAATAGTAAGCATGCCCCACCAAGTTAGAGATATTTTAAATCAGAAAGCAGGAAGGTGGACCACTGACTCAAGGATTTTAAGATATAAGGCTATCCTACTTGAAAAGGATGATTTAATATTAACTACTGATAATTCACTTAATCCAGCAGGCTTTTTAATGGGGGATCCAAACTTAAAAAGAGAACACACCTGTTTAGATCTTATTGATTACCATACAAAAGTTTGACCAGACTTAGGAGAAACTCCCTTCAAAACAGGGTGGCATATATTCAAAGATGGGTCCTCCTGGGTAATTGAAGGGAAAAGACATAATGGGTATTCAGGGATTGATGGAGAAATGCTTGAAGAAGTAGAATCAGGAAGACTGCCTAATAATTGGTCTGCCCAGACATGTGAACTGTTTGCACTCAGCCAAGCTTTAGAACATTTACAAAACCAAGAAGAAACTACCTATGCTGACTCTAAGTATGCCTTTGGGGTGGCACACACATTTGGAAAAATTTGGATGGAGAGAGGTCTTATCAATAGTAGAGGCAGAGATTTAGTTCATGGAGAACTAATTGGCCATGTCCTTAACAATCTCCAATTGTGGGAAGAGATAGCTATTGTGCATGTCCCAGGGCATCAAAGGGACTTGTATTTCACAAGTTGGGAAAATAATCTCACAGATCAGATAGCAAAGCAAGTTGCCGTTTCTTCCAAAATGCCTGTTTTTCATTTAACTCCATGCCTTCCTTCTCCTACTGCAACCCCCATTTTCTCTTCCACTGAAAAAGAGAAGTCAATAAGAATAGGAGCTAAAGAGAACGCAGAAGGGAAATGGATATTACCAGATGAAAGGAAGATGTCAAAACCTCTCATGAGGGAGGTCTTGTTTCAATTACATCAGGGGACCCACTGGGGACCCCAAGCAATGTGCACTGCAGTTCTCCGGGTTTATGGGTGTATAGGAATTTATACCATGGCTAAACAAGTTATACATAGTTGCTTAATATGTAAAAGGACTAATAAGCAGATTCTCAGGAAATCACCCCTTGGAAGAAGGAATCCAGGGCTGAGACTGTTTCAAAGTGTCCAGATTGATTATACTGAAATGCCCCGAATTGGTCGATTAAAATACTTATTAGTAATAATAGACTACTTTACCCACTGGGTGGAGGCTATCCCATTCTCAAGTGCAACCGCCAGTAATGTAGTTAAAGCATTAATTGAAAACATCGTACCCAGATTTGGACTAGTAGAAAATATTGATTCAGATAATGAAACCCACTTCAACGCACATGTCATTAAGAAGTTAGCTCAGGCATCCATCCTCCTCAGGAAGAGTAGAGCAGATGAATCAGACTCTAAAATCCTCTTAACTAAGTTAGTTTTAGAAACTTGATTGCCATGGATTAAATGTCTTCCTATTGCTTTATTAAGAATCTGGACTGCCCTTCGGAGAGATATTGGCCTTTCCCCTTATTAAGTGCTTATGGATTGCCCTACGAACACTCCACTGCTGACATCCCTACATTTGAAACAAAATATCAGTTCCTCAAAAATTGTATACTTGGTCTATCCTCTACTTTCTCTTCCCTTAAGACTAAAGGTCTCCTAGCCCAGGTGCCACCCCGGGAGTTTTCAGCACATCAGCATCAGCCTGGAGACCATGTCGTCATCAAAGGGTGGAAGGAAGGGAAACTTGGATCAGCCTGGGAAGGTCCCTACCTAGTGCCTCTAACTACCGAGACTGCAGTCCAGACAGTGGAAAGAGGATGTACTCATCACACCTGAGTCAAAAAGGTGCCGCAACCTCCAGAATCATGTACTGTCACTCCAGGGCTTACCCCCACCAAACTAACTCTAAAAGGAGCTTCATAATCACTTGTTTATTTTCTTTTTCCTTTTCAACAGAAGGTCATCTTGTCATCAATATAACTCAGTCTAGCTATCCTTTAATGCTTCAGTTCGATGCCTGTTCAGTCATCCCGTGTGGAGACAAGCAAGCTCAAAAGCTCAAAGCAAGCTATCCCATGTTGATAAGTATCTATGTCCATACTGCAAAGAGTCAATCAAGTAGAAGCATGGAGATTTAAAAGGTCCCTGTGGTGACTGGGAAGATGTTTGATGGACCACTAAGTACAAAGGGTGGACAGCCAAGCCTCCTGTTTCAAACAGGTTATGGGGACAAAAACAAGCTCCAGCTAGTCCATGGTCCCACCCCACCAAATTGTAAGCCATTACACTGTAACCCCTTGTTGCTGATTATAAATAATCCCCAGACAATGGCCCAAGAACCCTCTATATTCAAGCGGTATGGGTTAGGAGCAGACATTGAAGGACATGACCCTATAGGAATCTTCTCCCTAAGGTTAGTTAAACCACTGGTTAATAATAATAAGGGAATTCAGACCCAGAGTCCAGGAGACACGTGAAACCCAATGCTCTCACTAAGTATAGTGAGTCCAACATCTTCCTCCCATCTCCAAAATGACCCAACCAAGGCAACAGTTGTGGAGGTAGAAAACTTAAGGCAAACTATAGCTTTAGAGACAGGATATCAAGATGCAAATGCTTGGCTGGAATGGATTAAATATCCCATCTGCACTTTAAACAAAAGTGAATATTACACTTGTGTACAAGGTAGATGAGAGGCCCAGATTTTCCCCTTTCCACTTGGATGGTCTTCCAGTTGACCAGGCATCAGCTGTATGGTAGCTCTCTTCCAAAACCCCTCAGCCTGGGGCAACAAATCATGCCAAGCTCTTTCTCTGCTGTTCCCTGAGGTTTGACACCCTGTGGGTCAGCCCCCAAGGCCATTCAGCGTCCATCTCCCAATGCCAATTTTACTTCGTGTCTGTCACGACATGGAGAAAACTTGGCATTCCTAGGAACCTTAATGGGATGTAGTGAGCTTAAGCTCTTCCAAGAGCTTACCTATCAGTCTGCCCTTAGCCATCCTCGAGCGGATGTGTGGTGGTATTGTGGTGGACCAATACTGGACCCTCTGCCAAGTAACTGGAGCAAAATTTGTGCTCTAATTCAATTGGCCATTTCTTTCACTCTGACATTTCATCAACCAGAAAAGAGAGGAACCAAACATCGTCAAATAAAAGAAGCCCCCCATGGGTCCTTAGATTCTCATGTTTATATAGATGCCAATGGGGTCCCAAGTGGAATGCCAAATGAATTTAGAGCCCCAAGTCAAATAACAGCCAGATTTGAATCTATGTTCTTCTGGTGGTTAACTGTAAATAAAAATGTGAATTGGATAAATTACATTTACTACAGTCAGCAATGATTTATTAATTATACTGGAGATGCTATTAAAGGGATAGCTAGACAATTAGGACCCACAAGTCAAATGGCCTGGGAAAATAGGATAGCATTAGACATGAAACTAGCAAAGAAGAGTGGAGTTTGTGTGATGATTGGGACCCAATGCTGTACTTATATCCCTAATAATACTGCTCCTGGTGGGACCATAACTAAAGCATTACAAGGTCTTACTGCCTTATCAAATGAGCTAGCCAAAAATTCTGGACTAAACGATCCCTCCCCAAATTTAATGGGAAGTTGATTCAGTAGATGGAAGGGACTTATGTCCTCAATCTTCATCTTTCTGGCCATCGGAATAGGGTTGCTTATTCTTGTAGGATGCTGTATTATATATTGTGTTTGAGGATTAATACAAAGATTTATTAAAACAGCTATCACTAAAACCTCTTACGATCCTCCTACCCCTCATTCAAATGACCTTTTCCTTCTAGAAGATCAAGTAGAACAACAGAACCAAATTATGCTAAAAAGATTTGAAGAGAAATAGTTATATAAAAAAAAGAAGGGGAAAGTTGTGGGATATGATGAGGTTTCTATTCAAATAACCTGATGAATCTTTATTCTTTAATGTTCAGGTGTGATCCATGGCTACCGGCCAAGGAAAAGCACCCCTCTGCACAAAAGCAAAATTGCTTTGCTAAGAATATTTTGTTTGAGTTTCAATCTCCTTAGGATTTTGAGCGTTATTCCCAACAAAATAAATTGACACATAGCGAAGGGTTTTCATAGGTAGCTACTTTCTAGTTTTCATTGCAGAATATTCCAGCTCTCAAATGTCCCTTTGCAGATTCTACAAAGAAAGAGTGTTTCAAACTCTGTGAATAATAATAAAAAAAAGATTTACCTCCGTGAGATGAATCCACACATTAGAAAGTGTATTCACAGATAGCTTCTTTCTAGTTTTTGTCACAGGATATTCAGTTTTTCACCATAGGCCTCAAAAGTCTCCCAAATCTCCCTTCTCAGATTCTAAAAAAATGAGTGTTTCCAACCTGATGAATCACAAGAAAGGTTTAGCTCTGTGAGATGCATCTAAACCTCGCAGTGTTTCTACAGATAGCTTTTATCTAGGTTTTATCACGAGATATTTGGTTTTTCACTATAGTCATCAAAGAGTTCCCAAAAGTCCCTTTGCAGATTCTACAAAAAAGTGTGTCCAACCTGCTGAAACAAAAGAAAGGTTTAACTCTGTGAGATGAATCCACACATCGCAAAGCATTCTCACAGATATAGTTTTTATCACGGGATATAGCTTTTTCACTATAGCCCTCAAAGGGCTCTGAAATGTCCCTGCACAGATTCTAGAAAAAGAATGTTTCCAACATGCTGAATCAAAAGGAAGGTTTAACTCCAAGAGATGAATCCACACATCACAAAGCGTTTTCACAGATAAATTATTTCTAGTTTTTATCACAGGATATTGGTTTTTCACTCTAGGCCACAAATGTGTTCCAAAATTTCCCTGCACACATTCTACACAAAGGGTGTTTCCAACCTGCAGAATCAAAAGAAAGGTTTACCTCTGTGAGATGAATCCACACATTGCAAAGCATTTTCATAGATAGCTTCTTTCTAGGTGTTTTTTTTTTTTTGGCGAATATTTGTTTTTTCACTATAGACCTCGGTGGGCTCTCAAACATCACTCTGAGATCCTACATAAATAGTGTTTCCAACATGCTGAATCAAAATAAAGGTTTAACTCTTTGGGATGAATCCACTCCACACATCACAAGTTTTCACAGATAGCTTCTTTCTAGTTTTTATCATGTAATATTAGCTTTTTTATTTTTATTTTTATTTTTTTCGTGGAAAACATTCTTTTTTTATTTTATTATTATTATACTTTAAGTTTTAGGGTACATGTGCACAATGTGCAGGTTAGTTACATATGTAAACGTGTGACATGCTGGTGTGCTGCACCCATTAACTTGTCATTTAGCATTAGATATATCTCCTAATGTTATCCCTCCCCAAACCACCCACCTCACAACAGTCTCCAGAGTGTGATGTTCCCCTTCCTGTGTCCATGTGTTCTCATTGTTCAATTCCCACCTATGAGTGAGAACATGCGGTGTTTGGTTTTTTGTCCTTGTGATAGTTTACTGAAAATGATGATTTCCAATTTCATCCATGTCCCTCCAAAGACATGAACTCATCATTTTTTATGGCTGCATAGTATTCCATGGTGTATATGTGCCACATTTTCTTAATCCAGTCTATCCTTGTTGGACATTTGGCTTGGTTCCAAGTCTTTGCTATTGTGAATAGTGCCACAGTAAACATACATTTGCATGTGTCTTTATAGCAGCATGATTTATAATCCTTTGGGTATATACCCAGTAATGGGATGGCTGGGTCAAATGGTATTTCTAGCTCTAGATCCCTGAGGAATCGCCACACTGACTTCCACAATGGTTGAACTAGTTTACAGTCCCACCAACAGTGTAAAAATGTTCCTATTTCTCCACATCGTCTCCAGCACCTGTTGTTTCCTGACTTTTTAATGATTGCCATTCTAACTGGTGTGAGATGGTATCTCATTGTGTTTTTGATTTGCACTTCTCTGATGGCCAGTGATGGTGAGCTTTTCTCATGTGTCTTTTGGCTGCATAAATGTCTTCTTTTGAGAAGTGTCTATTCATGTCCTTCACCCACTTTTTGATGGGGTTGTTTGTTTTTTTCTTGTAAATTTGTTTGAGTTCATTGTAGATTCTGGATATTAGCCCTTTGTCAGATGAGTAGGTTGAGAAAATTTTCTCCCATTTTCTAGGTTGCCTGTTCACTCTGATGGTAGTTTCTTTTGCTGTGCAGAAGCTCTTTAGTTTAATTAGATCCCATTTGTCAATTTTGGCTTTGGTTGCCATTGCTTTTGGTGTTTTAGACATGAAGTCCTTGCCCGTGCCTATGTCCTGAATGGTAATGCCTAGGTTTTCTTCTAGGGTTTTTATGGTTTTAGGTCTAACATTTAAGTCTTTAATCCATCTTGAATGAATTTTTGTATAAGGTGTAAGGAAGGGATCCAGTTTCAGCTTTCTACATATGGCTAGCCAGTTTTCCCAGCACCATTTATTAAATAGGGAATCCTTCCCCCATTGTTTGTTTTTCTCAGGTTTGTCAGAGATCAGATAGTTGTAGATATGTGGTGTTATTTTTGAGGGCTCTGTTCTATTGATGTATATCTCTGTTTTGGTACCAGTACCATGCTGTTTTGGTTACTGTAGCCTTTTAGTGTGGTTTAAAGTCAGGTAGCGTGATGACTCCAGCTTTGTTCTTTTGGCTTAGGATTGATTTGGCGATGCGGGCTCTTTTGTGGTTCCACATGAACTTCAAATTTTTTTTTCCAATTCTGTGAAGAAAGTCATTGGTAGCTTGATGGGGATGGCATTGAATCTATAAATTACCTTGGGCAGCATGGCCATTTTCACGATATTGATTCTTCCTATCCATGAGCATGGAATGTTCTTCCATTTGTTTGTATCCTCTTTTATTTCATTGAGCAGTGGTTTGTAGTTCTCCTTGAAGAGGTCCTTCACATCCCTTGTCAGTTGGATTCCTAGGTATTTTATTCTCTTTGAAGCAATTGTGAATGGGTTTCACTCATGATTTGGCTCTCTGTCTGTTATTGGTGTATAAGAATGCTTCTGATTTTTGTACATTGATTTTGTATCCTGAGACTTTGCTGAAGTTGCTTATCAGCTTAAGGAGATTTTGGGCTGAGACAATGGGGTTTTCTAGATATACAATCATGTCATCTGCAAACAGGGACAATTTGACTTCCTCTTTTCCTAATTGCATACCATTTATTTCTCTCTTCTGCCTGATTGCCCTGGCCAGAACTTCCAACACTATGTTGAATATGAGTGGTGAGAGAGGGCATCCCTGTCTTGTGCCAGTTTTCAAAGGGAATGCTTTTAGTTTTTGTCCATTCAGTATGATATTGGTTGTGGGTTTGTCATAGATAGCTCTTATTATTTGGAGATGATACGTCCCATCAATACCTAATTTATTGAGAGTTTTTAGCATGAAGAGTTGTTGAATTTTTTCAAAGGCCTTTTCCGCATCTATTGAGATAATCATGTGGTTTTTGTCTTTGGTTCTGTTTATATGCTAGATTACATTTATTGATTTGCATATATTGAACCAGACTTGCATCCCAGGGATGAAGCCCACTTGATCATGCTGGATAAGCTTTTTGATGTGCTGCTGGATTCGGTTTGCCAGTATGTTATTGAGGATTTTTGTATCAATGTTCATCAAAGATATTGGTGTAAAATTCTCTTTTTTGGTTGTGTCTCTGCCCGACTTTGGTATCAGGATGATGCTGGCCTCATAAAATGAATTAGGGAGGATTCTCTCTTTTTATATTGATTAGAATATTTTCAGAAGGAGTGGTACCAGTTCCTCCTTGTACCTCTGGTAGAATTTGGCTGTGAATCCTTCTGGTCCTGGGCTGTTTTTGGTTGGTAAGCTATTGATTATTGCCACAATTTCATAGCCTATTATTGGTCTATTCAGAGATTCAACTTCTTCCTGGTTTAGTCTTGGGAGGGTGTATGTGTCGAGGAATTTATCCATTTCTTCTAGATTTTATAGTTTATTTACGTAGAGGTGTTTGCAGTATTCTCTGATGGTAGTTTGTATTTCTGTGGGATCGGTGGTGATATCCCCTTTATCATTTTTTATTGCATCGATTTGGTTCTTCTCTCTTTTCTTCTTTATTAGTCTTGCTAGTGGTCTATCAATTTTCTTTATCCTTTAAAAAAACCAGCTCCTTGATTCATTAATTTTTTGAATGGCTTTTTGTGTCTCTATTTCCTGCAGTTCTGCTCTGATTTTAGTTATTTCTTGCCTTCTGCTAGCTTTTGAATGTGTTTGCTCTTGCTTCTCTAGTTCTTTTAATTGTGATGTTAGGTTGTCAATTTTGGATCTTTCCTGCTTTCTCTTTTGGGCATTTAGTGCTATAAATTTCCCTCTACACACTGCTTTGAATGTTTCCCAGAGATTCTGGTATCTTGTGTATTTGTTCTCATTGGTTTGAAAGAACATCCTTATTTCTGCCTTCATTTTGTTATGTACCCAGTAGTCGTTCAGGAGCAGGTTGTTCAGTTTCCATGTAGTTGAGTGGTTTTGAGTGAGTTTCTTAATCCTGAGTTCTAGTTTGATTGCAATGTGGTCTGAGAGACAGTTTGTTATAATTTCTGTTCTTTTACATTTGCTGAGGAGAGCTTTACTTCCAAGTATGTGGTCAATTTTGCAATAGGTGTGGTGCTGAAAAAAATGTATGTTCTGTTGATTTGGGGTGGAGAGTTCTGTAGATGTCTATTAGGTCCACTTGGTGCAGAGCTGAGTTCAATTCCTGGGTATCCTTGTTAACTTTCTGTCTCGTTGATCAGTCTAGTGTTGACAGTCGGGTGTTAAAGTCTCCCATTATTATTGTGTGGGAGTCTAAGTCTCTTTGTAGATCACTCAGGACTTGCTTTATGAATCTGGCTACTCCTGTATTGTTGGGTGCATATATATTTAGGATAGTTAGCTCTTCTTGTTGAATTGATCCCTTTACCATTATGTAATGGCCTTCTTTGTCTCTTTTGATCTTTGTTGGTTTAAAGTCTGTTTTATCAGAGACTAGGAATACAACCCCTGCCTTTTTTTGTTTTCCATTTGCTTGGTAGATCTTCCTCCATCCTTTTATTTTGAGCCTATGTGTGTCTCTGCACGTGAGGTGGGTTTCCTGAATACAGCACACTGATGAGTCTTGAATCTTTATCCAATTTGCCAGTCTGTGTCTTTTAATTGGAGCATTTTTTCCATTTACATTTAAAGTTAATATTGTTATGTGTGAATTTGTTCCTGTCATTATGATGTTAGCTGGTTATTTTGCTCGTTAGTTCATGCAGTTTCTTCCTAGCCTGGATGGTCTTTACAATTTGCCATGATTTTGCATGGGCTGGTTCTGGTTGTTCCTTTCCATGTTTAGTGCTTCCTTCAGGAGCTCTTTTAGGGCAGGCCTGGTGGTGACAAAATCTCTCAGCATTTGCTTCTCTGTAAAGTATTTTATTTCTCCTTCACTTATGAAGCTTAGTTTGGCTGGATATGAAATTCTGGGTTGAAAATTATTTTCTTTAAGAATGTTGAATATTGGCCCCCACTCTCTTCTGGCTTCTAGAGTTTCTGCCGAGAGATCTGCTGTTAGTCTGATTGGCTTCCCTTTGTGGGTAACCTGACCTTTCTCTCTGGCTGCCCTGAACATTTTTTCTTTCATTTCACCTTTGGTGAATCTGACAATTATGTGTCTTGGAGTTGCTCTTCTCGCGGAGTATCTTTGTGGCATTCTCTGTATTTCCTGAATCTGAATGTTGGCCTGCCTTGCTAGATTGGGGAAGTTCTCCTGGATAATATCCTGCAGAGTGTTTTCCAACTTGGTTCCATTCTCCCCGTCACTTTCAGGTACACCAATCAGATGTAGATTTGGTCTTTTCACATAGTCCCAAATTTCTTGGAGGCTTTGTTCATTTCTTTTTATTCTTTTTTCTCTAAACTTCCCTTCTCACTTCATTTCATTCATTTCATCTTCCATCACTGATACCCTTTCTTCCAGTTGATTGCATCACCTCCTGAGGCTTCTGCATTCTTCACGTAGTTCTTGAGCCTTTCCTTTCAGCTCCATCAGCTCCTTTAAGCCCTCCTCTCTATTGGTTATTCTAGTTATACATTCGTCTAAATTTTTTTCAAAGTTTTTAACTTCTTTGCCTTTGGTTTGAATTTCCTCCTGTAGCTAGGAGTAGTTTGGTCGTCTGAAGCCTGCTTCTCTCAACTTATCAAAGTCATTCTCCATTGCTGGTGAGGAACTGCGTTCCTTTGGAGGAGGAGAGGCGCTCTGCTTTTTAGAGTTTTCAGCTTTTCTGCTCTGTTTTTTCCCCATCTTTGTGGTTTTATCTACTTTTGGTCTTTCATGATGATGATGTAGTGGTGGGTTTTTGGTGTGGATGTCCTTTCTGTTTGTTAGTTTTCCTTCTAACAGATAGGACCTTCAGCTGCAGGTCTGTTGGAGTTTGCTAGAGGTCCACTCCAGACACTGTTTGCCTGGGTACCAGCAGCAGTGGCTGCAGAATAGCGGATTTTCATGAACCGTGAATGCTGCTGTCTGATTCTTCCTCTGGAGTTTTGTCTCAGAGGAGTACCTGGCCGTGTGAGGTGTCAGTCTGCCCCTACTGGGGGGTGCCTCCCAGTTAGGCTGCTCGGGGTTCTGGGGTCAGGGACCCACTTGAGGAGGCAGTCTGCCTGTTCTCAGATCTCCAGCTGCATGCTGGGAGCACCACTGCTCTCTTCAATGCTGTCAGACAGGGACATTTAAGTCTGCAGAGGTTACTGCTGTCTTTTTTGTTTGTGTGTGCCCTGGCCCCAGATGTGGACCCTAAAGAGGCAGGCAGGCCTCCTTGAACTGTGGTGGGCTCCACCCAGTTCAAGCTTCCCAGCTGCTTTGTTTACCTAATCAACCCTGGGCAATGGTGGGTGCCCCTCCCCCAGCCTTGCTGCTGCCTTGCAATTTGATCTCAGACTGCTGTGCTAGCAATCAGCAAGACTCTGTGGGCATAGGACCCTCTGAGCCAGGTGCGGGATTGAATCTCCTGGTGCACCATTTTTTAAGCCTGTAGGAAAAGTGCAGTATGAGGGTGGGAGTGACCCGATTTTCCAGGTGCCGTCTGTCACCCCTTTCTTTGACTTGGAAAGGGAACTCCCTGACCCCTTGTGCTTCCCAAGTGAGGCAATGCCTCGTCCTGCTTCAGCTCCCACATGGTGCTCTGCACCCACTGTCCTGCACCCACTGTGTGGCACTCCCTAGTGAGATGAACCTGGTACCTCAGATGGAAATGCAGAAATCACCCATCTTCTGTGTCGCTGATGCTGGGAGCTGTAGACCGTAGCTGTTCCTATTAGGCCTCTTGGCTGCCCTCCCAATATTAGCTTTTTTAATATAAGCCACAGTGGGCTCCGAAATGTCCTTTTTAGATGCTAAACAAAGAGTGTAAAGAAAGGTTAAACTCTGGGAGGAATCCACATATAACAAAGCATTTTCACAGATAGCTTCTTTCTAGTTTTTATCACGGGATATTTGATTTCTCAATATACATTTCAATGGGCTCTGAAATTTTTCTTGTAGATTCTGCAAAAAGAGTGTTTCCAACCTGCTGAATCAAAAACAGGTTTAACTATGTGTGATGAATCCACACATCAGAAAGCATTTTCACATATAGCTTCTTTCTAGTTTTTATCACATTATATTCAGATTTTCACTAAAGACCTCAATGGACTCCCAAATGTGCATCGTAGATTCACCAAAAAGAGTGTTTCCAACCTGCTGAATCAAAAGAATGATTTAAATCTGTGAGGAGAATCCACACATCACAAAGCATTTTCACAGATAGCTTCTTTCTTGTTTTTATCATGGGATGTTCAGTTTTCCCCAATGTCCCCTTGTGAATGCTACAAAAAGAGTGTTTCTAATCTGCTGAATCAAAAGAAAGGTTTAACTTTGTGAGGTGAACCCACACATTGTAAAGCAATTTCAAAGACAGCTTCCTTCACTTTTTTAACATGGGAAAAATGGTTTTTCCCGATATGACTCAATGGGCCCCCAAATTTCTTTTGTAGATTCTCCAAAAAGAGTTTTTCCAACCTGCTGAATCAAAAGAATGGCTTAACTCTGTGAGATGAATCCCAAATTACAAAGCATTTTTGCTGTGTCACATTCACACATCACAAAGCAGTTTCACAGATAGATTCTTTCTAGTTTTTATCTGGAGATACTCGGTTTTTCACCATAGACATCAATGGGCTCCCAAATGTACCTGTGCAGATTCTGCAAAAAGAGTGTTTCTGACCTGCTGAATCAAAAGAAAGCTTTAACTCTGTGAGATAAGTCCACACATCCCAAAGCATTTTCACAGATAGCTTCTTTCTATTTTTTTATCACAGGATATTGGGTTTTTCACTATAGGCTTCAAAAGGCACCAAAATGTTTCTTGTAGATTCTGCAAAAAGAGTGTTTTCAAGCTGCTGAAGCAAAAAATGGTTTAACTCTGTGTGATGAATCCATACATTGCAAAACATTTTCACAGATAACTTCTTTCTAGTTTCATTACAGGATATTCAGTTTTTAACTATAGGCCTCAATGTGATCCCAAATGTCCCTTCACAGATTGTACAAAGAGTGGTTCTGAACTGCAGAAACAAAAGTAATGTTTAACTCTGTGAGAAGAATCCACACATTGCAAAGCAATTTCAGAGAAAGCTTTCTAGTTTCTATCACGAGATATTTGCTTTTTTACTATAGGCCTCAATGGGCTCCCAAATGTCCTCCCAAATGTCCTTCATAGATTCTCCAAAGAGAGTGTTTCCACCTGCCAAATCAAAAGAATGGTTTAACTCTGTGATATGAATACACACATCAGAAAGCATTTTCACAGATAGCTTCATTCTAGTTTTTATTGTGGGATATTCAGTTTTTCTCTATAGGCTTCAATGGGCTCTCAAATACCCATTTGTAGATTCTACAAAAAGAGTATTTCTAATGTGCTGAATCAAAAGAAAGGTTTAGCTCTGTGAGTTGAAACCACACATTGCAAATTGCTTTCATAGAAAGTTCTTTCAAGATTTGATCATGGGATATTTTGTTTTTCAGTATAAGCCTCAATGGGTTTCTAAATGTCCTTTGTATATTTTCCAAAGAAAGTATTTTCAACCTCCTGAGACAAAAGAATGGTTTAACTCTGTGAGATGAAGCCACACATCACAAAGCATTTTCACAGATAACTTCTTTCTAGTTTTTATCATGGGATATTGGGTTTTTCACTATGGGCTTCAAAGAAAGGGCTCCTAAATGTTTCTTGCAGATTCTGCAAAAAAAAGTGTTTCCAACCTGCTGAATCAGAAAAAGGTTTAACTCTGTGTGAGGAATCCCCACATTGCAAAGTGTTTTCACAGATATCTTCTGAATAGCATAGGATATTCAGTTTTTAACTATAGGCCCCAATGTGGTCCCAAATGTCCCTTCACAGATTCTACAAAAAGAGTGTTTCCAAACTGCTGAAACAAAAGAAAGGTTTAGTTCTGTGAGATGAATCCACACATGACAAAGAGTTTTCAAAGATAGCTTCTTTCTAGTTTTTATCACGGGATAGTTTGTTTTTACTGTAGGCCTCAATGTGCTCCCAAATGTCACTTTGCAGGTTCTACAAGAAAACTGTATCCAACCTGCTGAAACAAAAAAAAAGTGTAGCTCTTTCAGATGAATTCACACATCAGAAAGTATTTTCACACATTGATTCTTTCTAGTTTTCATTGCAGGATATTCAGTTTTTCACTATAGGCCTTAATGGCCTTCCAAATGTCCTTTGTTGATTCTCCAAAGAAAGTGTTTTTAACCTCCTGAACAAAAGAATAGTTTAACTCTGTGGGATGAATCCACACATGGCAAAGCCTTTTCACAGATAACTTCTTTCTAGTTTTTATCACGGGATATTCGGTTTTTCCCTATAGGCTTCAATGGGCTCCCAAATGTCCCTTTGTAGATTCTAGAAAAAGAGCATTTCTATCCTGCTGAATTAAAATAAAGGCTTGGTTCTGTGAGGTGAATCCACACATTGCAAAACATTTTCACAGATAGCTTCTTTCTAGTTTTTATCACAGCATATTTGCTTTTTCACTATAGGTCTCAAAGGATTCCCAAATATTCCTTCACAAATTCTACAAAAAGAGTGTTTTCAATGTGCCAAATCAAAAGAATTGTTTAACTCTGCGAGATGAATCCACAGATGTCAAAGTGTTTTCACAGATTGCTTCTTAGTTTTTCTCATGGTATAATCGGTTTTTCACTATAGGCCTCAATGTCCTCCCAAATGTCCCTTCACACTTTCTACAAAAAGACTGTTTACTGAATCAAAAGAAACGTTTAAGTTTCAGATGAATCCACATATCAGAAAGTGTTTTCTCAGATAGCTTCTTTCTAGTTTTTATTGTGGGATATTTAGTTTTTCACTATAGGCCAGAATGGGCTACCAAATGTCCCTTCACAGATTCTACAAAAAGAGTGTTTCCAAACTGCTGAATGAAAAGAAAGGTTTAACTCTTTTCATTAAGATAAATTTTGACATTGCAAAGTGTTTTCTCAGATAGCTTCTTTCTAGTTTTAATCACGGGATATCAAGTTTTCACTATAGGCCTCAATAGGGTTCCAGTGTCCTTCATAGATGCTACTAAGAGAGCGTTTCCAACCTGCTGAATCAAAATAAATGTTTAACTCTGTGAGATGAATCCACACGTTGGTATGCATTTTCACAGATAGCTTCTTTCTATTTTCTATTGTGGGATATTTGGTTTTTCACTATTGGCCTCAATGTGCTCCCAAATGTCCCTTCACAGATTCTACAACAAGGTTGTTTACAACCTGCTTCACATAAAGAAAGTTTTAACTCTGATTTATCCACACATCACAAAGCATTTTCAGAGATAACTTCTTTCTAGTTTTCATTACAGAATATTCAGTTTTTCACTATAGGCCAAAATGGGCTCCTAAATTTCCCTTCACAGATTCTACAAACAGAGTGTTTTCAGCCTGCTGAATCAATAGAGAAGTTTAACTCTGTGAGATGAATCCCCATATTCCAAAGCGTTTTCACAGATATCTTCTTTCTAGTTTTTATCATGGGATATTTGGTTGTTCACTATAGGCCTCAATGGCCTCCAAAATGTCCCTTTGCAGTTTCCACAAAAAGTGTTTTCAACCTGCTATATCAAAGAAAAGGTTTAACTCTGTGTGATGAATCCACACACGACAAAAGATTTTCAAAGACAGTTTCCTTTTAGTGTTTATCATGAGATATTTGGTTTTTCACCATAGGCCACAATGTGCTCCCAAATATAACTTTTCAGTTTCTGCAAGAAAACTGTTTCCAACCTGCTGAATCAAAAAAAGTTTATCTCTTTGAGATGAATCCACACATCAGAAAGTGTTTTCACACATTGATTCCTTCTAGTTTTCATTGCAGGATATTCAGTTTTTTACTGTAAGCCTCAAGGGGCTCCCAAATGTCCCTTTGCAGATTAAAAAAAAAAGAGTGTTTCCAACCTGCTGAATCAAAAGATGGGCTTCACACTGTGAGATTAATCCACACATTGCAAAACTTCCACAGACATCTTCTTTTTAGTTTTTATCATGAGATATTTCATTTTTCTCTATAGGTCTCAATTGTCTCCCAAATCTCCCTTCATAGATTCTACAAAAAGAGCATTTCCAATCTGCTAAGGCAAAAGAAAGGTTTAACTCTGTGAGATATATCCATACATCATAAAGTGATTTCACAGGCAGCTTCTTTCTAGTTTTTATCTCGGTATATTTGGTTTTTCTCTATAGACCTTAATGAGCTCCCAAATGTCCTTTGTAGATTCACCAAAAGGAGTGTTTCCAACCTGCTGAATCAAAAGAACAGTTTAACTCTCTGAGATGAATCCAAACTTTGCAAAGCATTTTCACAGGTAACTTCTTTCTAGTTTTTATCCTGGGATATTCTGTTTTTCTCTATTGTCTTCAATAGGATTCCTAATGTCCCTTTGTGGATTCTACAAAAAGAGTTTTCTAACCTGCTGGATCAAAAGAAAGGTTTAACTCTGTGAGGTGAACTTACACATCACAAAGCATTTTCACAGATAGCTTCTGTCTAGTTTTCATCTAGGGATATTCATTTTTTCACAGAAGGCCTCAATGGGCTTCTAAATGTCCCTTCACAGATTTTACAAAACAAGTGTTTTCAACCTGCTGAATCAAAACAAAGGTTTAACTCTGTAAGATGAATCCACACATTGCAAAGTGGTTTCACAGATAGCTTCCTTCTAGTTTTTATGGTGGAATAGTCGGTTTTTCACTATAGGTCTCAATGATCTCCCAAACGTTTTTTCACAGATTCTGCAAAAAGAGTGTTTTCAACCTACTAAATCATAAGAATGGTTGAACTCTGTGAGATGAATCCACACATCACAAAGTGTTTCCACAGATAGCTTCTTTCTAGTTTTATTACAGGATATTCGGTTTTTCACTACAGACCTCAATGGGCTCCCAAATGTCCTTTTGCAGATTCTAAAAAAAAAAAACAAAAAAACAAAAAACAGTGTTTCCAACCTGCTGAATCAAAGAAATATTTAAATTTGTGAGATGAATCCACACATGGTAATGCGTTTTCAAAGATAGTTTTTTTCTAGTTTTTATCTTGGGATATTTTGTTTTTCACTATAGGCCTTCATGGGCTCCCAAATGTCTCTTCGCAGATTCTACAAAGAGAGGCTTTTGAAACTGCTGAATTAAAAGGAAGGTTTAAATCTGTGAGTTGAATCCACATATTGCAAAGCATTTTTACACATAGCTTTTTCTAGTTTTTATTGCAGTATATTCAGTTTTTCACAATAGGCCTCAAGGGGCTCCCAGATATCCCTTTGCAGATTGTACAAAAACAGCGTTTGCAACCGATTGAATAAAAATAAAGGTTTAACTCTGTGAGATGAATCCACACATCACAAAGCATTTTCACAGATAATTTCTTTTTAGTTTTTATCATGAGATATTTGATTTTTCACTATAAGCTTCAAGGGGCTGCCAAATATCCCTTGGCAGATCCTACAGAAATTGTGTTTCCAACCTACTGAATCAATAGAAAAGTTTACCATTGGGAGATGAATCTACACATTGCAGAACGTTTTAACACATAGCTTCTTTCTAGTTTTTATGGCAGTATATTAGTTTCTCATGATTGGCCTCAGTGAAATTCCAAATGTCCCTTCGCCAATTCTACAAAAAAAGTTTTCAACCTGCTGAATCAAAAGAAAAGTTTAACTTTGTGAGATGAATCCACACATCACAAAGTGTTTTCCCAGATTGCTTCTTTCTAGTTGTTATCATGGGATATTTGGTTTTTCATTACATGCCTCAATGGGCTTCAAAACGTCTCTTTGAATATTCAACAAAAAGAGTGGTTCCAACCTCCTGAAATCAAAAGAAAGAGTTACATCTGTGATATGAATCTACACATCGCAAAGCATTTTCACAGGTAGCTTCTTTCTAGTTTTCATCACAGGATATTCAGTTTTTCAGTATAGGTCTTAATAGTTTCCCAAATGTCCTTTGTAGATTTTACAAAAAGAGTGTTTCCAACCTGCTGAAACAAAAGAAAAGTTTAACTCTGTGAGATGAATTCACACTTTGAAAACTGTTTTCACAGAGTGATTCTTTCTAGTTTTTAACACAGGACATTCATTTTTCACTGTAGACTGCAATGGGCTCTCAAATATTCCTTCACAGATCCTATAATACAAGTGTTTCCAATCTGCCAAATCAAAAGAAAGGTTTAACTCTGTAAGATAAATCCACAAATGGCAAAATATTTCCACTGTAGACTCATTTTAGTTTTTTTCATGGAATATTTTTTTTTTCACTATAGCCCTCAAAGGGCTCCCAAATGCCTATTCACAGGTTCTACAAAAGAGTGTTTCCAATCTGCTGAATATTCGGTTTTTAACTATGTCCCAAATGTCCCTTTGCATATTCTACAAATAGAGTGTTCAAAGCTTGCTGAGTCAAAAGAAGTTTAACTCTGTGATCCACACTTTGCAATCCACACATTGCAAAGCATTACCTAGATAGCTTCTTTCTAGTTTTTGTCTCAGGATATTTGGTTTTTCATTATAGGCCCTAATGAACTCCTAAATGTCCCTTCGTGGATTCTATACAAGGAATTTTTTCAATATGCAGAATGAACAGAAAAGTTTAACTCTGTAAAATGAATACACACATCATAAAGCATTTTCACAGATAGCTTCTTTCTAGTTTTTGTTACAGGATATTTTTTTTGTGCTATAGACCTCAAGGGGCTTCCAAATGTTTCTTCACATATTCTACAAAAAGAGTGTTTCAAAGCAACTGAATAAAGTGAATGGTTCATCATTGTGAGGTGGATCCACAGATCGCAAAGTGTTTTCACACATAGCTTCTTTCTACTTTGTATTGTGGAAGATTTGGTTTTACACTATAGGCCTCAATGAGCTCCCAAAAGTCCCTTCACAGATTCTACAAAAAGAGTGTTTCCAACCTGCTGAATCACAGGAAAGGTTAAATTCTCTGACTTAGATCTGCACATAGCAAAGGATTTTTACAGATTTCTTCTTCTTAGTTTTTTTCTGGGAATATTTGGTTTCTCACTATAGGGCTCAGTGCACTCCCATATGTCCCTTCACAGATTCTACAAATCAGTGCTTCAAAACTGCTGAATTAAAATAAAGGTTTAACTCTGTGAGATGAATCCACACATCACACAGCATTTTCACATAGAACTTCCTTCTAGTTTTTGTCAGAGGATATTCTGTTTTTCATTATAGGCCTCTATGGGCTCCCAAACGTCCCTTCACAGATTCAATGAAAAGAGTGTTTCCAACCTACAGAATTAAAAGAAACGTTTACTTATGTGAAATGAATCCACACATCACAAAACATTTTCACAGATTGCTTGTTTCTAGTTTTTATTGCACGTTCTTCATTTTTTCACTATAGGATACAATGGGCTCCAAAATGTCTCTTTACAGACTCTACAAAAAGAGTGCTTTCAACCTGCTGATTCAAAAAAATGGTTTAACACTGTGAGATGAATGCACACATTCCAAACATTTCCACAGATAGCTTCTGTTAACATTTTGGGGAAAATATTCTGTTTTTCACCAGAGGCCTCAATGGGCTCCAAAATGTCCCTTTGCAGATTCTAACAGAAGAGTGTTTCCAACATGCTGAATAATAAGAAAGGTTTAACTTTGTGAGATGAATCCAAACATCACAGAGTGTTTTCACAGATAGTTTCTTTGTAGGTTTTGTTATGAAATATTCTGTTTTTCACTATAGGCCTCAGTAGGCTCCAAAATATCCTTCACAGATTTACAAAGAGAGTGTTTCCAACCTCCATAATAAAAGGAATGGTTTTACACTATGAGAATAATCCAAAGATCACAGTGCATTTTCACAGATAGCTTCTTTAAATTTTTATCACAAGATATTCGGATTTTTACTATAGCACCCAGTAGACTCCTAAATGTCTCTATGAAGATGCTACAAAAAGAGTGTTTCCAACCTGCTTAATCAAAACAAACATTTACATGTGTGAGATGAATCCACGCATCATAAAGCATTTTCACAGATAGCTTATTTCTAGTTTTTATCACATATTGTTTAGTTTTTCACTATAGGCATTAAAGGGCTCCAAAATGTCTCTTCACAGATTCTACAAAAAGAGTGCTTTAAACCTGCTGATTCAAAAAAAAGTTTAGCATTATGAGATGAATCGACACATCACAAAGCATTTCTACAGATAGCTTCTTTTTAGTATTTTACAAGGAATATTCAATTTTTCACCAGAGGCCTTAATGGGTTCCCAAATGTCAGTTCACAGATTCTAACAAAAGAGTGTTTCCAACCTGCTGAATCAAAAGAAAGGTTTAACTCTGTGAGATGAGTGCACACATTGCAAAGCAGTTTCACAGATAGCTTCTTTCCAGTTTTTATCTGGAGATAATCAATTTTTCACTGTAGGCCTCAATGGACTCCCACATGTTCCTTCACAGATTCTACAAGAAGAGAAATTCCAACCTGCTGAGTCAAAATAAAGGTTTAATTCTGTGAGATGAATGCACACATTGAAAAGCAGTTTCACAGATATCTTCTTTCTAGTTTTTATGGTGGGATTCTCGGTTTTTCAGTATAGGCCTCAGTGGGCTCCCAACTGTTCCTTCACAGATCCTACAAAAAGAGTTTCCAACCTGTTGAATCAAAAGAAAGTTTTACCTCTGTGAGATGAATGCAAACATCACAAATCAGTTTCACCAATGCTTCTTTCTAGTTTTTATTGCAAAATACTCGGTTTTTCACCATAGTCCTCAATGGGCTCTCAAATGTCCTTCATAGGTGTTACAAAAAGAGTGCTTCCAACCTTCTGAATCAAAAGAAAGGTTTAACTCTGTGAGATGAATCCACATATCACAAAGTGTTTTCACAGATAGCTTCATTGTATTTTTTATCATGGGATATTTGGTTTTTCACTATAGGCTTCAATGGGCTCCCAAATGTTTCCTGTAGATTCTGAAAAAAGAGTGTTTCCAACCTGCTAAACCAAGAAAACATTCAACTCTGTGTGATCAATCTACAAGCACAAAGCTTTTTCACAAATATCTTTCTAGTTTTTATCACTGGATGTTTGGATTTTCACTACAAGCCTCAATGTGCTCCCAAATGTCCCTTCATAGATTCCACGAAAAGAATGTTTACAACCTGCTGAATCAAAGGAAAGTTTTAACTCTGTGACACGAATCCATACATTGCAAAGCATTTTCACAGATAGCTTCTTTGAAGTTTTTATCATGGGATATTCAGTTTTTAACTATAGGCCTCAATGGGCTAGCAAATGTCCCTGCGCAGATTCTACAAAAACAGTGTTTCCAACCTGCTGAATCAAAAGATTTAAATCTGTGAGATAAATCCACACATCACAAAGCAATTTCACAGACAGCTTCTTTCTAGTTTTTATCAGGGGACATTTAGTTTTTCACTATAGGCCTCTTTGGGCTCCCAAATGTCCTTCATAGATTCTCCTAAGAAAGTTTCCAACATCCTGAATCAAAAGAATAGCTTAACTTAGTGAGATGAATCCACATGTCACTAAGCATTTTCACAGATGGCTTCTTTCTAGTTTTTATCGCAGTATATTCAGTTTTTCTCTATAGGCTGCAACGGGCTCCCGAAAGTCCCTTCATAGATTCTACAAAAAGAGTGTTTCCAAGCTGCTGAATCAAAAGAAAAGTTTAACACTGTGAGATGAATCCATACATCACAAAGTGATTTCAAATAAAGCTTCTTTCACTTTTTTTTATCATAAAATAAATGGTTTTTCACTATAGGCCCCAATGGGTACCCAATATCCTTCATAGATTCTTTGATGAGAGTGTTTCAAACCTGCTGAATCAAAAGAATGGTTTAACTCTGTGAGATGAATCCACACATTGCAAAGCATTTTCTCAGATAGCTTCTTCCTAGTTTTTATTGTGGGATAGTCAGTTTTTCTCTACAGGCTTCAGTGGTCTCTCGAATGTCCCTTCATAGATTCTAAAAAAAGAGTGTAACCAGATGAACCAAAAGATAGTTTTAACTCTGTGAGATGAATCCACACATCACAAAGCATTTTCACAGACAGCTTCTTTAAGTTTTTATTGTGGCATATTCAGTTTTTCACTATTGGCCTCTATGTGCTCCTAAATATCTGTGCGCTGGCTCTACGAAAATAATGTATCCAACTTGCTGAATGAAAAGAAACCTTTATATCTGTGAGATGAATCCACACATTGCAATGCATTTTCACAGATATCGTCTTTCTAATTTTTATCATGGGATATTCAGTTTTTCACTATAGATATCAATGGGCTCCCAAATGTTTCTTTGCAGATTCTACAAAAAGAGTGTTTCCAAACTGCTGAAACAAAAGAAAGATTTACTCTGTGAGATGAATCCACAGTTTGCAAAGCATTTTCACAGATAGATTCTTTGTATTTTTAATCATGTGTTATTTTTCACTATAGGCCTCAATGGGCTCTCAAATGCCTCTTCACAGATTCTACCAAAAGAGAGTTTCCAATGAATCAAAATAAAAATTTAACTCTGTCAGATGAATCCACACATCACAAATCATTTTCACAGGCAGCTTCTTTCTAGTTTTTGTCATGGGATATTCAGTTTTTCACTATAGGCCTCAACGGGCTCAAAAATGTCCTTTGTAGATTCTCCAAAGAAAGTGTTTCCAACCTGCTGAATCAAAAGAAAGGCTTAATTGTGTGAGGTAAATACACACATTGCAAAGCATTTTCATAGGTAGCTTCTTTCTATGTTTTATCGCTGGATGTCAATTTTTCACTCTAAACATCAATAGGCCCCCAAATATCCCTTTGCATATTCAAGAAAAAGAGTGTTTTCAATCAGCTGAATCAATGGAAATGTTTTATCTGTGAGTTGAATCCAAACTTTGCAAAGCATTTTCACACATCTAGTTTTTATCACAGGATAGTTTGTTTTTCTCTTTAGGCCTCAATAGTCTCCAAAAGGTCCCATCGCAGGTTCTACAACAAGAGTGTTTCAAACATGATAAATCAGAAAAAAAAGACTCAGTTTCTGAGATGAATCCACACATCATAAGGTGTTTTCACAGATTCTTTCTAGTCTCTATCATGGCATATTCCGTTTTTCACTGTAGGCCTCAATGGGCTCCTAAATGTCCATTCACAGATTCTAAAAGAGTGTTTCAAACCTGCTGAATCCAAAAAAAGGGTTTAACTCTCTGAGAAGAATCTACACAATGCAAAGCGTTTTCACAGATAGCTTCTTTCTATTATTTATTGTGGGATGTTAGGTTTTTCACTCTAGACCTAAATGGGATCACAAAAGTTTCTTCGCAGATTCTATAAAAAGTGTGATTTCAACCTGCTAAATCAAATGAAAGTTTTAACTCTTTGATTTATCCACATGAAAGCGTTTTTACAGATAGCTTCTTTCTAGTTTTTATCACAGGATATTTTGGCTTAGGCTATAGGCCTCTATGGGCTCCAAAATGTCCATTTGCATATTTGACAAAAAGAGTGTTTCCAACTTGTTGAATCAACAGAAAATTTGACTCTGTGAGATAAATCCACTCATCACAAAGAGTTTTCACAGATAGCTTCTTTCTAGTTTTATCGCCGGATGTTTGGTTTTTTACTATAGGATTCAATAAGCTCCCAAAATTTCCCCTCGCAGATTCTACAAAAAGAACATTTCCGATGTGTTGAATCAAAAGAAAGGTTTAACTCTGTGAGATGAATTCACACATCTCAAAGCGTTTTCACACACAGCTTCTTTCTAGTTTTTATGGGGGATATTTTGTTTTTCACTACAGGATTCAATGGGCTCCCAAATTTCCCTTTGAAGATTCCACACAGAGTGTTTCCAATCTGTTGAATCAAAAGAAAAGTTTAATTCTGTAAGATGGATCCACATATCCCAAGGCATTTCCACAAATTGCTTCTTTTTAGTTTTTATTGCAGGATATTCATTTTTCCACTATAGGCCTCAATGGGCTCCCAAATGTCCTTGCACAGATTCTACAAAAAGAGTGTTTCCAACCTGCTGAATCAAAATAATAGTTTAACTCTCTGAGATAAATCCACACATTGAACAGCAATTTCACAGGTAGCTTCTTTAGAGTTTTTATTGCGGGATATTCCTTTCTCTCTGCAGGCGTCAATGGGCTCCCAAATGTTTTTTGCAGACTGTACAAAAAGGCTGTTTTCAACTTGCAGAATAAAAAGAAGATTTAACCCTGTTTGATTTATTCACACATTGCAAAGGATTTTCACAGCTAGCTTGTTTTGAGTTTTTATTGCAAGATATTAGGTTTTTTACTTTAGGCATCAAGGGGTTCTCAAATGTCCCTTCAAAGATTCTATGAAAAGAGTGGTGTTGCCATCCTGGTGAATCAAAAGAAAGGGTTAACTCTGTGAGATGAATCCATACATCACAATGTATTTCCAAAGGCAGCTTGTTTTTAGTTTTTTTTAAAAAATTCAGGTTTTTCACTATAGGCCTCAATGGGCTCCAAAATGTCCCATCACAGATTCTACAAAAAGAGTGTTACAAACTTGCTGAATCAAAAGAAAGTTTTACCTCTGTGAGATGAATCCACACCTTGAAAAGCATTTTCACAGGTATCCTCTTCCTTTTTTTTATTTCAGGATATTCAGTTTTTCACTATAGGCCTCAAGGAGCACCAAAATGTCCCTTCACAGATTCTACAAAAGCTGTTTCCAATCTACTGAATCAAAAAAAAGTTGACCATTGTGTGATGAATTGATACATTGCAAAGTTTTTTTCACAGGTAGCTTTCTTCTAGTTTTTATCATGGGATATTCTTTTTCTCATTATAAGCCTCAAGGGATTCTCCAAAGAGAGTGTTTCCATCCTGCTAAATCAACAGAAAGTTTTAAATCTGTGAAGTAAATTCACAGCTCGCAGTGCTTTTTCACAGATAGCTTCATTCTAGTTTTTATTGTGGGATACTCAATTTTTAACTATAGAACTCAGTGGAGTCCCAAAGAATTTTCACAGATTGCTTTCTTTAAGTTTTTATGTCTGGGCATTTTTTTTCAGTACAGGCCTCAATGGGCTTCCAAATGTCCCTTCACAGATTCTACACAAAGAATGTTTCCGACCTACTGAATTAAAAGAAAGGTTTATGTCTGTGAGATGAAACCACACATCGCAAAGCATTTTCAGATAGCTTCCTTCTAGTTTTTATCGCGAGATACTCCATTTTTCACTATAGGCTAATAAATGTTCTTCATAGATTCTCCAAAGACAGTGTTTCCTACCTGATGAGTCAAAAGAAAAGTTTACCTCCATAAGATGAATCCACACATTTCAAAGCATTTTTCCAATTAGCTTCCTTTTAGTTTTTATCACAGAATATTCAGTTTTTAACTATATGCTTCAATGGGCTCCCAAATGTCCCTTCACAGATTCTACAAAAATAGTGTTTCCAACCTACTGAATCAACAGAAAGGTTTAACTTAGTAGATGAATCCACACATCACAAATTATTTTCACAGATAGCTGCTAGTTTTTATCATGGGATATTGAGTTTTTTACTATGGCTCTCACAATAGGCTCCCAAGTGTCTCTACACAAATTTTACAAAAAGAATATTTCCAACCTAATGACTCAAAAGAAAGATTTCCCTCCATGAGATAAATCCACACATCACAAAGCATTTTCACTGATAGCTTCTTTTTAGTTTTTATCATGGGATATTGAGTTTTTAACTATAGACTTAAATTGTTTCCCAAATATCCTTCTGCAGTAACAGTGTTTCCAACCTGCTGAAAGAAAAAAGAGGTTTAATTCAGTGAGATGAATTCAACCATCACAGATGATTTTCAGAGATAACTTCTATTTTTTAATCACAGGATATTCAGTATTTCACTATAGCCCTCAAGGGGTTTTCAAATGTTTCTGTGTAGATGCTACAAAAAGAGTGTTTCCAACCTGCTGAATCAAAAGAAAAATTTAACTCTGTGAGATGCATCCACACAACTTCAAGCATTTCCACAGATAGCTTCTTTTTAGTTTTTTTGGGGGGAATATTTTGTTTTTCACTATAGGCCTCAATGGACTCCGAAATGTCCCTTAACAGATTCTTTAAAAAGAGTGTTTCTAACTTGCCAAATCAAAAGACAGTTTTAACTCTGTGAGATGAATCCACACATCAAAAAGCGTTTTCACAGAAAGCTTCTTTTTAGTTTTTATCATGGCATATTTGAGTTTTCACTATAGACCTCAAAGGGCTCCCATATGTCCCTTCAAAGATTCCATGAAAAGAGTGTTTCCACCCTATTAAATCAAAAGAAAGTTTAACTCTGTTAGAAGAATCCACACATTGCAAAGCAGTTTTAGAGATAACTTCTTTTTTGTATTTATTGCAGGATATACGGTTTTTCAATATAGGCCTCAATAGGCTCCCAAATATGCTTGTAGGTTCTTGAAAGAGAGTGTTTCCAAACTACTGAATAAAAACAAATGTTTAACTCTGTGAGATGAATCCACACATTACAAATCGTTTTCAGAGATAGCTTCTTTCTAGTTTTTATCACAGGATATTAAGTTTTTCACTATAAGCCTCAATGGGCTCCTAAATATCCCTTTGCAGATTCTACAAAAAAGAGTGTTTCCAACCAGCTGAATCAATACCAAGGTTTAACTATGTGGGATGAATCCACACAATGCAAAGTGTTTCTACAGATAGCTTCTTTTTACTTTTTTTCAAGGAATATTCTGTTTGTCACTATAGGCCTCACTGGGTTCCAAAATGTTCCATCAGATATTCCACAAAGTGTTTCCAACCTGCTGAGTCAAAGGAAAGATTTAACTCTGTGAGATGAATCCACACATCACAAAGCATTTTCATAGATAACTTCTTCATAGTTTATATCATGTAATATTCAGTTTTTCACTATACACCTCAATGGGCTCCAAAATATCCCATCACAGATTCTACAAAAAGAGTATTTCCAACCTATTGAATCAAAAGAATGGTTTACTTCTGTGAGATGAATCCATACATCACAAAGTCTTTTCACAGATATCTTTTTTCTAGTTTTCAACATGGGATATTCGGTTTTTCACTATGGGCCTGAAGAGGTTTCCAAATGTCCTTTTGCAGATTCTACTAAATAAGTGTTTCCAACCTACAGAATAAAAAGAATGGTTTGCCTCCATGAGATGAATCCACACATCACAAAGCATTTTCACAGACAGCTTCTTTCTAGTTTTTATCACAGGAGATTCAATTTTTCACTATAGGCCTTAAGGGGCTTCCAAATGTTACTTCGCAGATTCTACAAAGAGTGTTTCCAACCTACAGAATACAAAGAAAAATTTATGATCATGACGTGAATCACACACAGCAAAGCATTTTCACAAATATCTTCTTTCTGGTTTTTATCATGAGATATTTGATTTCTCACTATAGGCCTCAAGGGGCTTCCAAATGTCCCTTCGCAGTTTCTTTCAAAAGAGAGGTTTACCATTGTGATATGAATCCATACATCAAAAAGCATTTTCACTGATACCTTCACTCTAGTTTTTACCATTGGATATTTGGTTTTTCACTAATGGCCTCTATGGGATCCAAAATATCCTTCGTAGATTCTCTAAAAAGAGTGTTTCTAACCAGCTGATCAAAAGAAAGGTTTAACTCTGTGAGATGAATCCACACATCACAAAGTATTTTTAACAGATAGCTTCTTTCTAGTTTTTAGTGCAGTATAGTTGGTTTTTCACTATAGGCCTCAATGAGTTCCCAAATGTCCTTCGTAGATTCTACAAAAATCGTGTTTCCACCTGCTGAGTCAAAGAAAGGGTTAACTCAGTGAGATGAATCCACACATCACAAATTGTTTCACAGATAGCTTCTTTCTAGTTTTAATCGTGAGATATTCAGCTTTTCACTATAATCCTAAGTGAGCTTCCAAATGTCTCTGTGCAGACTCTACAAAAGGTGTTGACTAAAAATAATTTTTATTTCTAGTTATTATCTAGTTATTATCATGGGATATTCAGTTTTTTGCCATAGGCCTCAATAGGCTCAAAAATGTCCCTTTACAGATACTACAAAAAGAGTGTATCCAACCTCCTGAATCAAAAGAAAATTTACCTCTGAAATATGAATCCACACATCACCAGCGTTTTCATAGAAATCTTCTTTCTAGTTTTTATCATGGCATATTTTATTGTTCACTACAGCCTGAAAAGGGCTTCAAAATGTCCTTTGCAGAAGCTCCAAAAAGAGTGTTACCAACATGCTGAATCAATAGAAAGGTTTAGCTCTATGAGATGAATCCACATATTGCAAAGTGTTTTCACAATAGATTCTTTTTAGTTTTTCAGCAGAAATGTTTGGTTTTTCACTATAGGCCTCAATTGGCTCTCAAATGTCTCTTTGCCAATTCTATAAAAAGAGTGTATCCAACCTGCTGAATCAAAAGAAATGTTTAACACTGTGAGATAAATCCTTGCTAAGTGTTTCCAAGATAGCTTCTTTTTAGTTTTCTTTTTTTTATAGGGACTATTCGGTTTTTCACTATAGGTCTCAAAGGGCTTCGCAGATTCTCCAAAAACCATGTGTCCAACCTGCTGAATCAAAAGAAAGGTTTAACTCTGTGAGGTGGATCCATACATCACAAAGCATTTTCACAGACAGCTTCTTTCTAGTTTATTTAGCAGGATATTCAGTTTTTCACTATAGGCCTCAATAGGCTCCCAAATGTCCTTCATACATTCTCCAAAAAGAGTATTTTCAAAATGCTGAATCAAAAGAAAGGTTTAACTCTGTGAGATAAATCCACACACCACAAAGCGTTTGTACTGATAGCTTCTTTCTAGCTTGTATCTTGGAATTTTTTTTAATATAGTCTTCAAGAAGCTCCCAAACCTCCCTTTGCAGATTCTACAAAAGTTTTGCCAACCTACTGAATCAAAAGAAAAATTTACCATTGTGAGATGAATCCACACATTGCAAAGCATTTTAACAAACAGCTTCTTTCAAATTTTTATTGAGAGATATTTCGTTTTTGCTATAGTCCTCAATGGACTCCCAAATGTCTTCTGTAGATTCTCCAAAGACATTGTTTCCAACCTGCTGAAGCAAAAAAAGTGTAACTCTGTGAGATGAATCTACACATCACAAAGCGTTTTAACAGCTAGCATCTTTCTAGTTATTATTGCTGGATATATGGCTTTTTACTATAGGCCTCAGTGGGCTCCAAAATGTCCCTTTACAGACACTACAAAAAGAGTGTAAACAACCTTCCAAATCAAAAGAAAGTTTATTTCTGAAATATGAATCCATACATCACCATGCATTTTCACATAAATCTTCGTTGTAGTTTTTATCACAGCATTTCAGTTTTTCACTACAGCTCTAAAGGGCCCAAAAATGTCCTTAGCAGAGTCGCCAAAGGGAGTGTTACCAACATGCCAAATCAATAGAAAGTTTTAACTCTATGAGGTGAATCCACATATTGCAATGCATTTCTGCAATAGATTCTTTTCAGTTTTTTTGAAAGAATATTTGGTTTTTCACTATAGGCCTTAATCAGCTCCCAAAAGTCCCTTCGCCAGTTCTATAAAGAGAGTGTATCCAACCTGCTGAATCCAAAGAAAGATTTATCTCTGTGAGATGAATCCACACATCGCTAAGCACTTTCACAGATAACTTCCTCTTAGAATATATTATGGAATATTCGGTTTTTCACCATACGCCTCATTAGGCTCCAAAATATCCCTTCACAGATTCTACAAAGAGAGTGTTTCCACCTACTAAATAAAAAAAAAAATTACCTCCATGAGATAAATCCACACATTGCAAATAGTTTTCACAAATAACTTCTTTCTAATTTTTATTGTGGGATATTCATTTATTCACTATAGGCCTGAAGGGTCTTCAAAAGGTTTCTACACAGATTCTACAAATGGAGTGATTCCAAACTATTGAATCAAAAGAAAGGTTTACCATTGTAATATGAATCCACACATCATAAGGTGTTTTTACAGGTACCTTTTTTTTTTTTTTAGTTTAGTTTTTATCTTGGGATATTCAATTTTTCAATATAGGCCTCAATGGACTCTCAAATGTCTTTCATAGATTCTCCAAAAAACTTATAAAAACATGCTGAATAAAAAAAGGTTTAACTTTGTGAGATGAATCCACACATCACAAAGCATTTTCACAGATAGCTTCTTTATATTTTCTATCACAGGATATTCACTTTTTCAACATAATCCTCAATTGGCATTCAAATGTCCCTTCACAGATTCTACAAAAAGAGTATTTCCAACCTGCTGAAACAAAAAAAAGGCTTAACTCTGTGAGCTGAATCCACACACCACAAAGCAGTTTCATGGATAGCTGCTTTCAAGTTTTTATCATGGGGTATTCTGTTTCTCACTATAGGCCTAAATGTGCACCAAAATGTTTTTCATAGATTCTCCAAAGAGAGTTTTTCCAAGCTACTTAATCAAAAGAAAGATTTGCCATTGCAAGGTGGATCTACACATTGCAAAGCATTTTCACAAATAGCTTCTTTCTAGTTTTTATCACGGGATATTCGGTTTTTCATGGTAGGGGTAAAGGGGCTCCAAAATGTCCTTCGTAGATTCTACAAAGATATTGTTTCCTACCTGTGGAATCAAAAGAAAGGTTTATCTCTGTGAGATGAATCCAAACATCGAAAAGTGTTTTCACAGATAGCTTCTTTCTAGTTTTTATCATGGAATATTAGGTTTTTCACTATAGGACTCCATGGGTTCTTAAATGTCTCTGCGCAGATTCTACAAAAAGAGTGTTTTTACCTGCTGAATCAATAGAAAGGTTTAAATCTGTGTGGTGAATCCACACATGGCAAGGCATTTCTACAGGTAGCTTCTTTTCAGTTTTTATCACCGGATATTTGGTTTTTCACGAATGGTCACAATAGGCTCCTAAATGTCCTTTTGCAGATTCTACAAAAAGAGTGTTTCCATACTACTGAATCATAAGAACAGTTTACCTCTGTGAAATTAATCCACACACCACAAGGCATTTTCACAGATAGCTTCCTTCCTAGGTTTTATCATGTGATATTCGGCTTTTTACTATAGGCCTCAATGAGCTTCCAAATGTTCCTTCATAGATTCTACAAAAAGAGTGTTTCCAAAATGCTGAATCAAAAGAAAGTTTTAACTCTGTGATATGAATGCACACATTGTAAAGCATTTTCACAGTTTGCTTACTTCTTGCTTTTATCATGGGATATTTGGTTTTTCACTATAGGCATAAATGAGCTTCCAAATGTCCCTGCACAGATTCTACAAAAAATTGTTTCAAACAGACTGAATCAAAAGAAAGCCTTAACTCGGTGAGATAAATTCATACATCACAAAGAATTTTCACAAGTAGCTTCTTTCTAGTTTTTATTGCAAGATATTGAGCCTACAAGCCTCAATGGGCTCCAAAATATCCTTCATAGATACTCCAAAGACAGTGTTTCCGACCTGTTGAATCTAAAGTATGGTTTAACTCTGTGAGATTAATCCACACGTCACAAATTGTTTTCACAGATAGATTCTTTTAGGTTTTATTAAAAAATATTCAGTTTTTCACTGTAGGCTTCAATGGGCTCCCAAATGTCCCCTTGTAGATTCTACAAAAAGAGTATTTCCAACCTGCTGAATCAAAACAAAGGTTTAACGTTGTGAGATGAATCCACATATTGCAAAGTGTTTCCACAGATAGATTCTTTGTTGTTTTTATTGAGAGATATTCAGTTTTAACTATGAGCTTCAATGTGCTCCAAATGTCCCTTCACAGACGATAAAAAAGAGTGTTTCCAACCTGCTGAATCAAAAGAAAAGTTTAAGTCTGTGTGACTTAAACACAAGGCATTTCCACAGATAGCTTCTTTCTAGTTTGTTGGGGAGAATGTTCGGTTTTTCACTATAGGCCTCAAAGGGCTCCCAAATGTCCCTTCACTGATTCTACAAAGACAGTGTTTTCAACCCTCTGAATCAAAAGAATGGTTTACTTCCAAGAGATGAATCCACACATAGAAAGCATTTTCACAGATAGCTTCTCTTTAATATTTATCAGGGAATATTCTATTTTTTACCCTAAACCCCCCAAAAATAAAAAATGTCCCCATGCACATTCTACAAAAAGAGGGTTTCCAACTTTCTGAATCACAAAAAAGGTTTACCATTTTGAGATGCATTCATACATTGCAAAGTGTTGTCACAGATAGATTCTTTCTAGTTTTTATCACAAGATATTTGTTTTCTCAATAGTGGCCTCCATAGGCTCTCAAATATCCTAGGTTGATTCTTCAAAGAAAGTGTTTCCAACCTGGTGGATCAAAAGAAAGGTTTAACTCTGTGAGATGAATTCACACATTGCATAGTATTTTCACAGAGAGCTTCCATCTAGTTTTTAATTGTGGAATATTCATTTTTTCACTATAGGCCAATATAGGCTCCCAATCGTCCTTGGTAGATACTCCAAAGAGAGTGTTTACAACCTGAAGTATCAAAAGGAAGGTTTAACTCTGTGAGATGAATCCACACATCACAAAGCATCTTCACAGATAGCTTCTTTCTAGTTTTTATAGTGGAATACTCAGTTCTTCACTACAGGCCTCAATCTGCTCCCAAATGTCGCTGCGCTGATTCTACAAAAAGAGGGTTTCCAACCTACTGAATGAAAAGAAAGGTTTAACTCTGTGAGATGAATCCCCACATCACAAAGCATTTACAAAAATAGCTTCTGTTTATCTTTTTCAGGGAATATTCAGTTTTTTACTGTAGGCCTCAATAAGCTTCCAAATGTCTCTTTGCAGATTCTACAAAAAAAGTGTTCCTAACTTGTTGAATAGCTGAATAAAAAGAAAGGTTTAACCCTGTGAGATGAATCCACACATTGCAAAACGTTTCCACAGATAGTTTTTTAAAATTTTTTTCAAAAATTATTCAGTTTTTACTACAGGCCTCAATGGGTTTTCCAAGTCCCTTCACAGATTCTACAAAAAGGGTATTTCCCACTTGATAAATCAAAGAAAAAGTTTATCACTATGAGATGAATCCACACATCACAAAGTTTTTTCACAGATAGATTCTTTCTAGTTTTTATGGTGAGATATTCGGTTTTTCACTATAGTCCTCAATGGGATCCCAAATGTCCTTCATAGATTCCTCAAAGTGAGTGTTTCCAAACTACTGAATAAAAATAAAGGTTTAACTCTGTGAGGTGAATCCACACATCATAAAGTGACTTCCCAGATAGCTCCTTTCTAGTTTTTATCAGGAAATTTTTTTTTTCACTATAGGCCTCAGTAGGCTCCCATATATACCTTCACAGATTCTACAAAAAGAGTGTTTCTTACCTGCCAAATCAAAAGAAAGGTTTAACTCTGTGAAATAAGTGTTCACATTGTAATACTTTTTCACAGTTGTCTTCTTTGTTGTTTATATCACGGGATATTGGGTTTGTTACTATAGGCCTAAATGGGCTTCCAAATGTCCCTGCACAAATTCTACAAAAATAATTTCTCAAACAATCAGATTCAATAGAAAGGTATAACTCTGTGAGGATAATTCACACTTCAAAAAGCATTTCCACCGATAGCTTCATTTTAGTTTTTTGGGTAATATTTTGTTCTTCATGACAGGCCATCATAAAATCTTAAAGGTTCCTCAGCACATTCTACAAAAAGTGTGTTTCCAACATGCTGAATCAAAAGAAAGTTTTAACTCTGTGAGATGAATGCTCACATCATAAAACATTTTCACAGATAGCTTCTTTCTAATTTCTATTGTGGGATATTCTGTTTTTAGTATAGGCCTCAATGGGCTACGAAATGTGCTTTGTAGATTCTACAAAGAGCGTGTTTCCAACCTGCTGAATCAAACGAAAGGTTTCAACTTTGTGAGATGAATCCATATATCAAAAACTGTTTTCACAGATAGCTTCTCTCTAGTAATTTTTCAGGGAATATTCAGTTTTTCACTACAGGCCTCATGGGCCCCCAAATGTTCCTTCATAGATTCTACAAAAACAGTGTTTCCAGCTTGCCTAATTAAAAAAAGATTTAATTCTGTGAGGTGAATACACACATCTCAAAGCATTTTCACAGATAGACTGTTTGCAGTTTTTTTTTTTTTTTTTGCTGAACATTGAGTTTTTCACTGTAGGGGTCAATTGGCCCCCAAATATCCACTTGTTGATTTAGAAAAAGTGATTCCAACCTCTTGAATCAAAAGATAGATTTAACTCTGTAAGATGAAAACACAAAGTGCAAAGTGTACTCATAGATAGCTTCTTTCTAATTTTTATTACAGGATATTCATTTTTTTGTCACTATAAGCCTCAATGGGCTCCCAAATGTCCCTGCACAGATACTACAAAATAATGCTTACAACCTGATGTGTCAAAAGAAAGGGTTAACCCTGTAAAATGAATCCACACATCACAAAGCATTTTCACAGATAGCTTCTATCTCGTTTTTATTGCAGGGTGTCAGTTTTTCACTACAGGTTTCAATGGGCTTGTAAATGTTCCTGCACAGATCCTACAAAAGGAGTGTTTCCAAACAACTGAATCAAAAGAAAGGTTTACCTCTGTGAGGTGAATCCACACATTGCAAAGCGTTTTCACAGATAGCTTCTTTCCAGTTTTTATCCTGGGATATTTGGTTTTTCAATACAGATTTCAATGGGCTACCAAATGTCCTTTGTAGATTCTCCAAAGAGAGTGCTTCAAACCTGCTGAATCAAAAGAAACTTTTACTTCTGTGAGATGAATGCACACATTGCAAAGCATTTCTACTGATAGCTTCTTGCTAGTTTTTTCAAGGGATATTCAGTATTTCACTATTGGCCTCAATGAGCTCCAAAATGTCCCTTCACAGATTCTCCAAAAAAATTAGTTTCCATGCTGCTGAAAAAAGAATGGTTTAACTCTGTGAGATGAATCCACAAATCACAAAGCATTTTCACAGATAGTTTCTTTTTCAGTTTTAATCATGGGATGTTCAGTTTTCCAATATAGGTCTCTATGGGCTCCCAAATGTCCCTTTGTAGATTCTATTAAAAAAAAGTTGTTCCCCCCCGTCGAATCAAAATAAATGTTTTACTCTGTGAGATGAATCCACACATCTCAAAATGTTTTCACAGATAGCTTCTTTCTAGTATTTATGGTGGAATATTCAGTTTTTCATTACTGGCTTAATGGGCTCTCAATATATCTTTGCAGATACTACAAAAAAAGTTTTTCCAACCTGCTAAATCAGAATAAAGATTCATTCTGTGAGTTTGTGAGTTTAATCCACACATCACAAAGCATTTTCCCAGATAGACTCCTTCTAGTTTTCATCACTAGATATCAGTTTTTCACTATAGCCTTCAAAGGGCTCACAAATGTCCCTGCCTGTGTTCTACAAAAAGAGTGTTTCCAACCTGCTAAAGCAAAAGGAACGTTTTACTCTGTCAGGTGAATCCACACATTGCAAAGGGTTTTCACACATAATTTATCTCTAGTTTTTATCTTTGGATATTCAATTCTTCACTCTAGGACTAATACGATCTGAATATCTCTTTGCAGATTCTACAGAAAAAAGAGTTTCCAATTGGCTGAATTAAAAGAAAGGTTTGACTTTGTGAGATGAATCCACACATTGCAAAGCATTTTCACGGATAGCTTCTTTCTAGTTTTCATCCGGGGTTATTCAGCTTTTCACTATAGGCCTAAATGTGCTTTCAAATGTCCTTGAGCAGATATTACAAAAAGAGTGTTTCCAACCTGATGAATCAGAAGAAAGTTTATTTCAGTGAAGAGAATTTGCACATCACAAAGCATTTTCACAGATAGTTTCTTTTTAGTTTACATCATGGATTTTTTGGTTTTTCAATGTATGGTTCAATGGGCTCCCAAATGTTGCAGATTCTACAAAAAGTGTTTTCAATCTGCTGAATTAAAAGAAAGGTTTAACTCTGTGAGATGAACCCACACATTGCAAAGCACTTTCACAGATAACTTCTTTCTAGTTTTTAGCATGGGCTATTTTGTTTTCCACTGTAGGCTTCAATAGGCTCCAAAATGTCCCTGTGCAGATTCTACATGAAGAGTATGGAGTCAAACCTGCTGAATCAAAAGAAAGGTTGAACTCTCTGAAATGAATCCACCCTTTGCTCTTGTTTTCACAGATACATTCTTTCTAATTTTTACTGTGGGATATTTGGTTTTTCACTATAGGCCTCAATGGGCTCCCAAACGTCTCTTCACAGACTCTACAAAAAAAAGTATCTCCAATCAGCTGAATAAAAAAAAAATTAAATCTGTCAGATGAATCCACACATCTCAAAGCATTTTCACGTATAGCTTCTTTCTAGTTGTTTTCTCAGGATATTAGTTTTTTTCCTAGAGGCCTCAATGGACTCCCAAATACCCCTGTGCAGATTTTAAAAGAAGAGTGTTTACATCCTGGTGAATCAAAAGAAAAGTTTAACTCTGTGAGATGAATCCACACATCTCAAAGTCTTTTCACAAACATCTTCTTTTAAGTTTTTATTGCAGGATATTCAATTTTACACAATAGGCTTCAATGGCTCCCTCATGTCCCTGCACAGATTCTACAGAAAGAATGTTTCAACCTGGTGAATCAGAAGAATGGTTTAACTCTGTAAGATGAATCTACACATTGCATATTGTTTTCACAGATAGCTTCTTTCTAGTTTTTATGACAGGACTTCAGTTTTTCCCTGTATGCATCGTTGCTCTCAAAAATTCCCTGTGAAGAATTTACAAAAAGAGTGTTCCAACCTGCTCAGTCAAAAGGAAGGTTTAATTCTGTGTGATGAATGCACACATTACATAGGATTTTCATAGACAGATTATTGCTGCTTTTAATCATGGGATATCGGTTTTGCTCTAGAGACATCAATGGGCTCCCAAATGTCCCTGTGCTGGTTCTACAAACAGAGCGTTTCTGACCTGCTGAATCAAAGAAAACTTTTAACTCTGTAAGTTGAATGTACATATTACAAAGCATTTTCAAAGATAGCTTCTTTCTAGTTTTGATTGCAAGATATCAGTTTGCCTTGTAGGCCTCAATGGGCTCAGATATGTCCCTTCACAGATTCTACAAAGGAAGTGTTTCCAACTTGTGGAATCAAAAGAAATGTTAACTGTGTGAGTTGAATCCCCATATCTCAAAGCCTTTTCACAGGTAGCTTTTTGTTTGTTTGTTTGTTTTTATCACGTGATATTTGTTTTTTCACTATAGGCCTCTATAGACTCCCAAACGTCCCTATGCAGATATAAAACAAACAGTGCTTCCAACCTGTTGAAACAAAAGAAAAGTTTAACTCTGTGACATGAATCCATATGCCACAAAGGGTTTTCACAGATAGCTTCTTTCTAATTTTTATTGTGTGATATTCGGTTGTTTGCTATAGGCCAGAATGGGCTTCCAAATATCCCTTCACAGATTCTACAAAAAAAAAGTATTTCCAGCCTGCTGAATCAAAAGAAAGGTTTAACTCTGTGAGCTGAATCCACACATCTCAAAGTGTTTTCATAGATATCAGCTTTTCAATCTTTATCACAGAATGACCAGTATTTTACTATGGGCCTCAATGGGCTTTCAAATGTCCCTGTGCAGATTCTGTAAAAAAGTTGTTCCAACCTGCTGAATGAAAAGAAAGATTTAGCACTGGAAGGAGAATTCACACATTGCACAGCATTTTCACTGATAGCTTCTTTCATTTTTTTTCACAAGATACTGATTTTTTTTTTATAGGCCTCAATTGTCTTACAAATAATCCTTTGCAGATCCTACAAAAAACATGTTTCCAACCTGCTGAATCAAAAGAAAGGTTTAACTCTGAGATGAATCCACACGTTGAAAAATGTTTTCACAGGTAGCTTCTTTTTAGTTTTAATGATGTGATATTCAGTTTTTCACTATTGGCCTCAATGGGCTCCCAAGTGTCCCTGCACAGATTATATGAAAAGAGTGTTTCCAACCTGCTGAATCAAAATAAAATTTTAACTCTGTGAGGTGAATCCACACATGGCAAAGCATTTTCATGAGTAGCTTCTTTTTTCCAGTTTCTATTGCAGAATATTTGGCTTTTCACTGTAGACCTCAATGGGCTAACAAATGTTGCTGCTCAGATTCAACAGAAAGAGTGTTTCCAACCTGCTGAATGAAAAGAAAGGTTTAACTCTCTGAGATGAATCCACACATTGCAATGTGTTTTCACAGATAACTTATTTCTAGTTTTTATCGTGGAATATTGATTTTTCATTATAGGCATCAAGAGGCTCCCAAATGTCCCTGCACAGATTCTGCGAAAAAGTGTTTCCAATGTGCTAAGACAAAAGAAAGATTTAACCATGTGAGATGAATCCTCACAAGACAAAGTGTGTGCTCAGATAGATTCTTTGTAGTTTTTATTTTGAGATATAGATGTTATATGACATGCATCAATGGGCTCCCAAATGTCTCTGTGCAGTCTCTACAAAATGAGTGTTTTCAACCTGCTGAATTTAAAGAAAGATTTAACTCTGTGAGTTGAATCATACATCATCAAGTGTTTTCACAGATAGATTCTTTCTGGTTTTTATCATGGGGTATTTGATTTTTCACTAAAGGCCTCATTAGGCTCCCAAATGTTCCTTCTCAGATTCTACAGAAAAAGTGTTTCCAACCTGCTGAACTAAAGAAAAGTTTAACATTGTGAGATGAATCCACACATTGCAAAGTGTTTTCACAGACGCTTCTTTTAAGTTTTTTTTTTTTCCACAGGATATTCGGTTTTTCACTATAGGCTTCATTGGGTTCCCAGTTGTCCCTGTGCATATTCTACAAAAATAGTGTTTCCAACCTGTTGAATCAAAAGAAAGGTTTAACTCTGTGAGATAAATCCACACATCATAAAGCATTTTCACAGATACATTCTTTCTAGTTTTTATTGTGCAATATTCTGGTTTTCACTGTAGGCTTCAATGGGTTCCCAAATGTGCATATTCTAAAAAAAAATTATCCAACCTACTGAATCAAAAGAATGGTTTAAATCTGTGAGATGAATACACACATCACAAATCATTTTCACGGATAACTTCTTTCTAGTGTTTAATTGCAGGACATTCATATTTTTACAAAGGCTTCAATTTGCTCTGAAATGTTTCTGTGCAGATTCTATAAAAAGAGTGTTTCCAACCTGCAGAATCAAAAGAAAGGTTTAAATCTATTAGATGAATCTACACATTGCAATGAGTTTCATAGATAGCTTATTTCTGTTTTTTTTTTTTTATCATGGGATATCAGTTTTTCACTATGGCATCAATGGGCTCTCAAATGTTGCTGTGCAGGTGCTTCAAACAGAGTGTTTCCAACGTCCTGAATCAAAGGAAACGTTTAACTCTGTGAGGTGAATGCACACATCACAAAGCATTTTCACAGGTAGCTTCTTCCTAGTTTTTAATCATAGGATATCGTTTTTTTGCTACAGACCATAAGGGGCTCCCAAATGCTTCTACACAGATTCTACACAAAGACAGTTTCTAATCTGCTGAATCAAAAAAGAAAAATTTAACTCGATGAGATGAATTCACAAACCACAAAGCGTTTTAACAAATATCTTCTTTCTAGTTTTTAACGTGAGATATCAGTTTACATTGTAGGCATCAATCAGCTCCCAAATGTCCCTGCACAGATTCTGTAAAAAGAGTGTTTCCAACCTTCTGAATGAAAAGAAAGGTTTACCTCTGTGAGAAGAATCCAGATATTGCAAAGCTTTTTCACAGATAGATTCTTTGTATTTTTTATCATGGGATATCCAGTTTTTCACTACAGGCCTCTATGGGTTCCCAAATGTCCCTTAACAGATTCTAAAAAAAAGGTGTTTCAAACCTGCAGAAACAAAAGAAAGGTTTAACTCTGTGAGATGAATCTACATATCTTGAAGTGTTTTCACAGATAGCTTGTATCTAGTTTCTATCAGGGATATTATGTTTTTTACTATATTCATTAATGGGTGCACAAGTGTCCCTACCTTGTTTCTACAAAAAGATTGTTTCCAACTTCACTGAAACAAAAGAAAGGTTTAACTCTGTGAGATGAATCCACACATGGCAAAGCATTTTCACAGAAAGCTTCTTTCTTGTTTTTATCATGGGATATCTCTTTTTCACTCTAAGCCTCAAATGGCTTACAAATGTCCCTGTGCAGATTCTACAAAAAGAATGTTTCAAACCTGCTGAATCAAATGAAAGTTGTAACTCTGTGAGATGGATCCACACATTTCAAAGTGTTTTTACAGATGCATTCTTTCTATTTTTATGGTGGGATATTGGTTTTTCACTACAGGCATCAATGGGCTCCCAAACAGCCCTTCACAGATTGGACAAAAAGAGCATTTCCAACCTGCTGAATAAACAGAAAGGTTTCACTCTGTGAGCTAAATCCACCCATCACAAAGCATTTTCACAGATAGCTTCATTCTATTTATCACAGGATATTCTCTTTATCACTATAGTCCTCAATGGACTCCCAAATGTTCCTATGCAGATTCTTCAAAAACAGTGTTTCCAACCTGATGAATAAAAGAAAGCTTGAACTCTGTGAGATGAATCTACACATCAAAAAGCATTTTCACAGGTAGCTTCTTTCTAGTTTTTTTATTGTGCGATAATCAGTTTAAAACTGTAGCCCTCAATGAACTCCCAAATGTTCCTTCACAAATTCTACAAGAAAAGTGTTTCCAATGTGCTGAATCAGAAGAAAGTTTTAAGTCAGTGAGGTGAATCAACCTAACACAAAGCATTTTTCGCAGACAGCTTCTTTTCAGCTTTTATCGTGGGTATTTAGTTTTTCACTATATGCCTTAATTGGCTCCCAAATATTCCTCCACAGATTATACAAAAAGAATGTTCTCAACATGCTGAATAAAAGAAAATTGTAACTCTGTGTGATGAATCCACACATTGAAAAGCATTTTCCAGATAGCTTCTTACCATTTCTAATTGTGGGTTAATTGATTTGTCAGTATAGTCTTCAATGGGCACCAAAATGTCCCTTAGCAGATTCTACACAAAAGGGGTTTCCAACCTGCAGAATCAAAAGAAAGGTTTAACTCTGTGAGATGAATCCACATATCTCAAAGCATTTTCACAGATAGCTTCTTTCTACTTTTTATTGTGTGATAATTGGTATTGTACCCTCAATGGGCTCCCAAATGTCCCTTCACAGAAGCTACAAGAAAAGCATTTCGATCATGCTGAATCAGAAGAAAAGTTTAACTTTGTAAATGAATCCATCTATCACAGAGCTTTTTCACAAATACTTTCTTTTTAGATTTTATCATGGGTATTTGTTTTTCACTATATGCCTTAAAGGACTCCCAAATGTCCCTGTGCAGATTCTACAAAAAAGGTGTTCTCAACCTGCTAAATCAAAAGAAGAGTGTAACTCTGTGAGATGAATCCACACATCACAAAGCAGTTTCACAAACAGCTTCTTTCTCATTTTTATCATGAGATATTAGTTTTTCATTACAGTCCTCAATGGGTTCCAAAATGTCCCTGCATAGATTCTAGAAAATGTGTGTTTTTAACCTGCTGAATCAAAAATAAAAAATTCAACTCTGTGTGATGAATTTACAAAGCAAAAAGCCTTTTCACAAATAGCTTCTTTTTAGTTTTTATCATGGAATATTTGATTTATCACTATAGGCCTCAATGGGCTCCAAAATGTCCCTGTGCAGATTCTACAAAAAAACTGTTTCAAACTTTCTGAGTCAAGATAAAAATTTAACTCTGTGAGATGAATCCACACATCACAAACCATTTTCACAGATACCTTCTTTCTCATTTTTATCTTGGGATATCAGTTTTTGACTATAGCCCTCAATAGGCTCTGAAATGTCCCTGAGCAGATTCTACAAAAAGAGTTTTTCCAACCTGCTGAATCAAAAGAATAAATTAGTTCTGTGAGTTGAATACACAAAATGCCAAGCATTTTCACAGATAGATTCCTTCAAGCTTTTATCACTGGATATCAGTTTTTCAGTATAGGCCTCAATAGGCTCTGAAATGTCCACGCACAGATTCTATAAAAAGAGTGTTTTCAACCTGCTAAGTTAAAATAAATGTTTAACTCTGTGAAATGAATCCACATATGCAGATTCTAAAATAAGAGTGTTTCAAACCTGCAGTGTCAAAAGAAAGTTTAACTCTGTGAAAAGAATTCAAACATTGCTAAACGTTTTCACAGATTTATTCTTTGTAGTTTTGATCAAGGGATACCAGTTTTTTACTATAGGCCTCAGTGGGCTCTGAAATATCCCTGTGCAGATTCTTCCAAAAGTGTGTTTTCAACCTGCGTTTAACTCTGTCAGACTAAGCCACACACTGCAAAACGTGTTCACAGATAGCTTCATTCTAGTTTTTATCTCAAGATATTTGTTTTCCACTATAGACTTCAATGGGGTCTGAAATGTCTTTGCGCATATTCTACAAAAAGTGTGTTTCCAACATACTGAATGAAAAGAAAGTTTTAATTCTGTGAGAGGAATCCACACATTGCAAAGCAATTTCACATATAGATAGATGTTTTCTATTTTTTATCATTTGATATCAGTTATTCTCTATTGGCCACAATGGGCTCTGAAATGTCCCTGCTGCAGATTCCACAACAAAAGCGTTTCCAACCTGCAGAGTAAAAAAAAAAAAAGTTTAACTCTGTGAGATGAATCCACACATAGCAAAGCATTTTCACAGATAGCTTCTTTTTAGCTTTTATCACAGGATAATTGATTTATCACTCTAGGACTCAATGTCCCCCAAATGTCCCTGCACAGATTCTACAAAAAGTGTGTTTCTAACCTGCTGAATCAAAAGAAAGGTTTAACTCTTTGAGATGAATCCTCGAAGTGCAAGCCATTTTCACAGATAGCTTTCCTCTGTTTTTTATCATGGCATATTGGTTTTTCACTATAGGTCTCAATGGGCTCCAAAATATTCCTGCACAGATTCTACTAAAAGAATATTCCCAACCTGCTAAATCTAAACAAAGGTTTAACTTTTTTAGACAAATCCACAAAGCAGAAAACATTTTCACAGATACCATCTTTTTAGTTTTTATCACAGGATATTTCGTTTATCACTATAGGCCAGTATGGGCTCTGAAATGTCCCCATGCATATTTTACAAAAAGATTGTTTCCAACGTGCTGAATCAAAAGAAAGGTTTAACACTGTGAGGTGAACCCATACGATAGACCTAAATGGGCTCCAAAATGTCCCTGCACAGGCTGTTGAATCAAAAAAATTGTTTAACTCTGTGAGATGAATCCAGAAAGTGCAAAGCGTTTTCACAGACAGCTTCTTTTTAGTTTTTTTCTTGGGATATTGGTTTTTCCTTACAGCCCTCAAAGGGCTCCCAAATGTCCCTTCCCAGATCCTACAAAAAGAGGGTTTCCAACTTGCTGAATCAAAAGAAAGGTTTAACTCTGTGAGATGAATCCACACATCACATAGCATTTTCACAGATACCTTCTTTCAGTTTTTATCATGGGATAATGTTTTTTTGCTATAGGCCTCAGTGGGCTGTGAAATGTCCCTGTGCAGATTCTACAAAAAGAGTGTTTCCAATGTGCTGACTCAGGGGCAACAATTAACTCTGTGAGATGAATTCATGAAGTGCAATTCCTTTTCAAAGAAATCTTCTTTTTAGTTTTTATCATGGGATAATCAGGTTATCACTCTGGGCCTCAATGGGCTTAGAAATGTCCCTGCACAGATTCTACAAAAAGAGTGTTTCCAACCTGCTGAGTCAAAAGAAAGGTTTATCTCTGTGAGATGAATCCAGACCTTGCAAGGCATTTTCACTGACAGCTTTTTTCTAGTTTTTATCATGAAATATCGGTATTTCATTATAGGCACAAATGGGTTCCAAAATGTTTTTATGTAGATTCAACAAAAAGAGTGTTTATAAACTGCTGAATCAAAAGGAAGGTTTAAATCTGTAAGATGGATCCATAAAGTGCAAAGGATTTTCAAAGATAGCTTCTACTTAGTTTTTGTCATGGGATATTTGGTTTGTCACTATAGTCCTCAATGGGCTCCAAAATGTCTCTGCGCAGATTCTACAAAAAGAATGCTTCCAACCTGCTGAATCAAAAGAAAGTTTTAACTCTCTGTGATGAACCCACAAAGCACAAAGTGTTTTTGAGATAGCTTTTCTATAAATTTAATTGTGGGATAATCATTTTATCATTCTATGCCTCAATGGGAGCCCAAATGACCATGTACAGATTCTACAAAAAGAGTGTTTCCAACCTACTGAGTCAAAAGAAAGGTTTAACTTTCTGTGATGAACCCACAAAGCACAAAGTGTTTTTGAGATAGCTTTTCTATAAATTTAATTGTGGGATAATCATTTTATCATTCTATGCCTCAATGGAAACCCAAATGTCCCTGCACAGACTCTACAAAAAAAGTGTTTTCAACCTGCTGAATCCAAAGAAAGTTTTAACCTTGTGGGTTGAATCTACATGATGGAAGGTGTCCTCAGAAATAGATTATTGTAGTTTTTATCATGGGATATCAGTTTTTCAGTATAGGCCTCAAAGGGCTCGGAAATATCCTTGCGCAGATTCTACAAAAAGGGTGTTTCCAACCTGCTGAATCAAAAGAAAGCTTTAACTCTGTGAGATGAATCAACAAAGTGCAAAGCATTTTCACAGATAGTTTCTTTTCAGTTTTTATCATGGGATAATTAGTTTATCACTCTCAGCCCCAATTGGCTCTCACATGTCCCTGCACAGATTCTATAACAAGAGTATTTTCAACTTGCTGAATCAAAAGAAAGGTTTAAATGTGTGAGAAGAATCCACACATCACAGAGTGTTTTCACAAAGAGCATCTTTCTAGATTTTATCACGGGATATTGGTTTTTTACTATAGGCCTCAATGGGCTCTGAAACGTCCAAGCACAGATTCTACAAGAAGTCTTTCCAACGTGCTAAATCAAAAGAAAGAATTAACTCTGTGAGATAAATCTACAAAGCACAAAGCATTTTGACAGATAGCTTCCTTTTAGTCTTCATCACAGGATAATTGGTTTATCACTGTAGGCCTAAATGGGTTTAGAAATGTCCCTCCATGGATTCTACAAATAGAGTGTTTCCAACCTGTTGAATCAAAATTAAGGTTTACCTATGTGAGGTGAATCCACACTTTGCAAAGTGTTTTCCCAGATAGCTTCTTTCTAGTTGTTATGATGAAATGTCGGTTTTTCACTATAGGCACCAAAGGGCTCCAAAATGTCCCTGCATAGATTCTACAAAAAGAGTATATCTAAACTGGTGAATGAAAAGAGAGTTTTAAATATTTAAGATGAATCCAAACATCACTAAGTGTTCTCACAAATAGATTCTTTCTAGTTTTTATCACAAAATATTGGTTTTTCACTATAGCCCTCAAAGAGCTCTAAAATGTCCCTTTACAGATCCTACAAAAAGAATGTTTCCAACATGCTGAATCCAAAGGTAGGTTTAATTCTGTGAGATGAATCCACACATCACATAGAGTTTTCACAGATAGCTTCTTTCAGTTTTTATCAAGGGATAATTTTTTTTGCTATAAGGTCTCAATGCGTTCTGAAATATCCCTGCTCAGATTCTACAAAAAGAGTGTTTCCAATCTGTTGAATCAGGAGAAAAAATTAACTCTGTGAGACGAATTCACAAAGCACAATGAGTTTTCACAGAAAGCTTCTTGTTAGTTTTCATTGTTGGGTAATCAGTTTATCACTCTCGGCCTCAAAGGGCTCAGAAATGTCCTTGGGCAGATTCTACAAAAACAGTGTTCTAACCTGCTGAATCCAAAGAAAGTTTTAACTCTGTGAGTTGAATCCACACATCACAAGGCATTCTCACAGATATATGATTTCTAGTTTTTATCATGAGATACCCATTTTTCAGTATAGGCCTTAAAGGACTCAGAAATGTCCATGCGAAGATTCTACAAAAAGGGGGTTTCCAACCTGTTGAATCAAAAGAAAGTTTTAACTCTGTGAGATGAATACACACATCGCAAAGTGTTTTCACAGACAGATTATTTCTAGTTTGCATCACAGGATATTGGATTCTATAAAAAGAGTGTTTCCAAGTGGCTGAATCCAAATAATGGTTTAACTCTGTGAGATGAATCCAAAAACTACAAAGTGTTTTCACACATAGCTACTTTTCAGTTTTTTATCACGGGAATTCTGGTTATCACCATAAGCCTCAACACACTCTGAATATTCCTGGGCAGATTATAAAAAAAAGAGTATTTCCATTATGCTGAATAAAAAAAAGTTTTACTCTGCAAATAATTTCACATATCACAAAGCATTTTCATACATGGATTCTTTCTAGTTTTTAATCACCAAATATCAGTTTTTAACTATAGGGCAAAAGTGATCTGAAATATCCCTGCACATATTCTCCAAAATGAGTGTTTCCAACCTGCTGAATCAAAACAAAGATTTAACTCTGTGAGATGAATCCACAAAGTGAAAAACGTTTTCACAGATAGCTTCTTTTTAGTTTTTATCCCAGGATATTCAGTTTATCACTATAGCCTCAATGGGATCCCAAATATCCATGTGCAGATTCTACAAGAATAGTGTTTCCAAGCTGCTGAATAAAAGAAAGTTTGAATTCTTTGAGATGAATCCACAAAGTGCAAAGCATTCTCACAGATAAATTCTTTTTAGTTTTTATTGTTGGATATTATGTTTATCACTATAGGCCTTAATGGGCTCCCAAATGTCCCTGTGCAGATTCTGCAAAGTGTGCTTCCAACCTCCTGAATCAAAAGAAAGGTTTAACTCTGTGAGATGAATCCACACATAGCAAAGCATTTTCATAGGTAGAGTATTCCTAGTCCTTATCAGTGGATAACAATTTTTCACTATAGGACACAAGGGTCTCTAAAATGTCGCTGAGCAAATTCGATAAAAAAGAGTGATTCTAACCTGCTGAATCAAAACAAATGTTTAACTCTGTAAGATGAATCCACAACGTGCAAAGCGTTTTCACAGATAGCTATTTTCTAGTTTTTATCACGGTATATTAGTTTTTTACTATAGGTCACAATAGGCTCATAAATGTCCCTCCACAGATTTGACCAAAAAAAAGTGTTTCCAACTTGCTGAATCAAAAGAAAGGTTTAAGTCTGTGAGATGAATTCACTAAATGCAAAGTGTTTTCAGAGATAGCTTCCTTTTAGTTTTAATTGCAAGATATTCAGATTACAGATATAGGTCTCAGTGGGATCTCAAAAGACCCTGAGCAGATTCTACAAAAGATTGTTTCCAAAATGCTGAATTAAAAGAAAGGTTAAACTCTATGAGATGAATCCACAAAGCACAAAGTGTCTTCACAAATAGCTTCTTTTTAGTTTTTATCACGGGATATCTGGTTCATCACTATAGGCCTCAATGGGCTCCGAAGTATGCCTAGGCAGAGTCTACAAAAAGAGTATTTCCAACCCGTTGAATCAAGAGAGAGGTTTAACTCTGTGAGATGAATCCACAAAGCACATAGTATTTTTGGAGATAGCTTTTCCATAGTTTTTATTGTGGGATAATCAGTTTATTACTCTAGGATTCAATGGGCACCCAAATGTCCCTGCACAGATTTGACAAAAGGAGTGTTTCCAAGCTGCTGAATCAAAAGAAAGGTTTAACTCTGTGAGATAAATCCACACATAGCAAAGAATTCTCACAAATAGATTCTTTCTAGTTTTCTCATGAGACATTGGTTTTTCCCTATAGGCCACATTGGGCTCTGAAATGTTCCTGCACACATTCTCCAAAATGAGTGTTTCCAACCTGCTGAGTCTAAAAAGAGGTTTAACTCTGTGAGATAAATCCACAAAATGCAAAACATTTCCACAAAGAGCTTCTTTTTAGTTTGTATCCCAGGATATTCAGTTTATCACTATAGGCCTCAATAGGCTCCCAAATCTCCATGCACAGAATCTACAAGAAGAGTGTTTCCAACCTGCTGAATCAAAATAAAGGTTGAAGTCTGTGAGATGAATTCACACATAGCAAAGCATTTTCATAGAATCTTTCTAGTTCTTATTATGGGATAGTAATTTTTCACTCTAGACCTCAATGGTCTCTGAAATGTCATTGTGCAGATTAGATAAATAAAGTGATTTTAACCTGCTTAATCAAAAGAAAGATTTAACTCTTTGAGATGAATCCACAAAGCACAAAGCATTTTTACAGATAGATATTTTCTAGTTTTTATCATGGGATATCAGTTTTTTACTATCGGCCTCAATACGCTACGAAATATCCTTGTGCAAATTTGACAAAAAAAGTGTTCCCAACCTGCTGAATCAAAAGAAAGATTTAACTCTGATGAATTCACTAAATGCAAATCATTTTCACAGATAGCATTGTTTCAGTTTCTATTGTGGGATGTTTGGTTTATAGATATAGGTCTCAATGGGCTCTCAAAAGACCCTGAGCAGATTCTACAAAAGATTGTTTTCAAACTACTGAATTAAGATAAAAATTAAACTCTATAAGATGAATCCACAAAGTGCAAAGCATTTTCACAGATAGCTTCTTTTTAGTTTTTATTGAAGGATGTTGGCTTTTCACTATAGGCCTAAATGGGCTCCAAAATGTCCCTGTGCAGATTCTACAAAAAGAGTATTTCTAACCTGGTGAATCACAAAAAAGGTCTAAATCTGTAACATGAATCCACAAAGTGTAAAGCACGTTCACAGATAGCTTCTTCTTACTTTTTATTATGGGATATCTTGTTTATCACTATAGGCCACAATGGACTCCAAAATGTGCCTATGCAGTTTCTACAAAAAGAGTGTTTCCAACCAGCTGAATCAAGAAAATGGTTTACCTCTGTGAGATGAATCCACAAAGCTCAAACTATTTTCAGAGATAGGTTTTCCATAGTTTTTATTATGGGATCATCTGTTTATCACTCTAGGCCTCAATGAACACCCAAATGTCCCTGCACAGATTCTACAAAAAGAGGGTTTCCAACCTGCTGAATAAAAAGAAAGGTTTATAGCAGCATGATTTGTAATCCTTTGGGTATATACCCAGGAATGGGATTGCTGGGTCAAATGGTATTTCTAGTTTTGCTATAAAGACACATGCACATATATGTTTGTTGCGGTACTATTCACAATAGCAAAGACTTGGAACAAACCCAAATGTCCAACAATGATAGACTGGATCAAGAAAATGTGGCACATATACACCATGGAATACTATTCAGCCATAAAAATTGATGAGTTCATGTCCTCTGTAGGGACATGGATGAAGCTGGAAACCATCATTCTCAGCAAACTATCGCAATGACAAAAAACCAAACACCGCATGTTCTCACTCATAGGTGGAAATTGAACAATGAGAACACGTGGACACAGGAAGGTGAACATCACACACTGCAGCCTGTTGTGGGGTGGGGGGAGGGGGGAAGGATAGCATTTGGAGATATACCTAATGTTAAATGACGAGTTGATGGGTGCAGCACACCAACATGGCACATGTATACATATGTAACTAACCTGTACCTTGTGCACATGTACCCTGAAACTTAAAGTATAATAAAAAAAGAAAGGTTTAACTCTGAGATAAATACACACATCTCAAAGCATTCTCACAGATAGATTCTTTCTAGGTTTTTCACAAGATGTCAATTTTTCACTATAGACCACATTTGTCTCTAAAATGTTCCTGCACAGATTCTACAAAAAGAGTGTTTTCAACCAGCAGAAACTGAGGAACGTTTTAACTCTATGAGATGAATCCAACATTGCAAAGCATTCTCACAGATAGATTCCTTCTAGTTTTTATAATGGAATATGGATTTTTCACTATAGGCCTCAATGGGCTTCAAAATGTCACTTCACAGATTCTACAAAAAGAGTGTTTCCAACCTGCTGAATCAAAAGGAAGGTTTAACTCTGTGAAATGAATCCACAAAGTGCAAAGCATTTTCACACATAGCTTCTTTTCAGTTTCTATAGCAGGATATTCTGTTTATCAGTATAGGACTCAATGGGCTCTGAATATTCCTGCACAGATTCTACAAAAAGAGTGTTTCCAATTTGCTGACTAAAAAGAAATGTTTAACTCTGTGAGATGAATCCACACATCACAAAGCATATTCATAAATGGCTTCTTTCTAGCTTTTATCATGGAATATCTGTTTTTCACTATAGGCCACAGGTGCTCTGAAATGTCCCTGTGCATATTCTACAAAACTAATGTATCCAACCTGCTAAATAAAAACAAAGGTATAACTCTGTGACATGAAACCACAAAGCACAGAACGTTTTCACAGATAGCTTCTTTTAAGTTTTTATTGCAGGATATTTGAATTATCACTATAGACCTCAAAGGGCTTTCAAATGACTGTAAGCAGACTCTCCAAAAAAAGTGTTTCCAAACTGCTGAATCAAAAGAAAGGTTAAACTCTGTGAGATGAATCCATGAAGTGCAAAGTGTTGTCACAAATAGCTTCTTTCTAGTTTTTATAATGGAATATCAGTTTTGCACTATGGGCCTCATTGGGCTCTGAAATGTCTGTGTGCAGATTCTATGAAAACAAGTGTTTCTAACAGGCTTAATAAAAAGAAAGGTTTAAATTTGTAAGATAAATCCAAAAAGCACAACGCATTTTTACTGATAGCTTTTTTTTTAGTTTTTATCACGGGATATCTGGGTTATAACTATAGACTTTAATGGACTCTGAAATGTCCCTGTGGAGATTCTAAAAAAAGGTGTTTCCAACCTGCTGAATCAAAAGAAAGTTTTATCTCTGTGAGATGAATCCACAAAGTGAAAGTGTGTTGAGAGATAGCGTTTCTATAGTTTTTTTTGTGTGTGTGTGTGTGGTATAATCTGTTTTTCACTCTAGTCCTCAATGGGCCCCCAAATGTCCCTGCAAAGATTCTATTAAAGAGAGTTTCCAATCTGCTAAATCAAAAGAAAGGTTTAACTCTGTGAGATGAATCCACACATTGCGAAGCATTCTCACATAAAGTTTTTTCCTAGTTTTTATCACTGGATATCTGTTTTTCACTACAGGCCACAATGGGCTTTAAAATGTCCCTGTGCAGATTCTACAAAAAGAGCGTTTCCAATCTGATGAATCAAAAGAAAGGTTTAACTCTGTGAGCTGAATCCACACAACACTAAGTGTTTTCACAAACAGCTTCTTTTTATTTTTTATTGCAGGATATTTGATTTATCATTATAGGCCTCAATGGTCTCCAAAATGTCTCTGCATAAATTCTATAAAAAGAGTGTTTTCAACATGCTGCATTAAAAAAAGGTTTAACATTGTGAGATTAATCCACATATCACAAAGCAGTTTCACAGATAGATCCTTTTTAGTTTTTATTGCAGAATATTTTATCTATCACTATTTGTCTTAGAGGGCTGCTAAATGTCCCTGCACAGATTCTACAATAAGAGTGTTTCCAACTTGCTGAATCAAAAGAAAGATTTAACTCTGTAAGATGAATCCACACATTACAAAGCATTTTTACAGTTAGCTAATTTCTAGTTTTTATCATGGAATATCTGTTTTTCACTATAGGCTTCAGTGGGCTCCAAAATGTCCTTGTGCAGCTTCTACAAAAACAGTGCTTCCGATCTTCTAAATCAAAGAAAGGTTTAAATTTGTGAGATAATCCACAAAATGCAAAGTGTTTTCACAGATAGTTTCTTTTTAGTTTTTATCATGGGATTTTTTTTTTTATCACAATAGACATCTATGGGATCCCAAATGTCCCTTCACAGATTCTACAAAAAGAGGGTTTCCAACCTGTTTAATCAAAAGAAAGGATTAACTCTGTGAGGTGACTCCACACATGGCAAAAGGTTTTCACAGATAGATTCTTTTTAATTTTTATTGTGGGATACTGGTTTTTCACTACAGCCTTCAATAGGCTCTGAAATGTCTCTGTGCACATTCTACAAATAGAGGGTTCCTAACTTGCTGAATCAAAAAAAAAAAGTTTTAACTTGGTGAGATGAATCCACACATTGCAAAGCATTTTCACAGACAGTTCTTTCTAGTTTTTAATCATGGGTTATTGGTCTTTCACTGTAGACCTCAGTGGGCTCTGAAATGTCCCTGCACAGATTCTACAAAAAGAGCATTTCCAACCTGCTGAATAAAATAGAGGTTTAGCTTTGTGAGAAGAATCCACAAAGTGCAAAACACTTTCACAGATGGCTTCTTTTTATTTTATATCATGGGAAATTCTATCATTATAGGCTTCAACGGGTTACCAAATGTCCCTGCACACATCATACAAAAAGAGTGTTTCCAACTTGTTGAATGCAAAGAAAGGTTTAACTGTGTGAGAGAACTGCACACATCACAAAGCATTTTCACAGATAGATTCTGTCTAGTTTTTTATCATGAGATATTGGTTTTTTTCTATAGGCCTCAAAGGGCTCTGAAATGTCCCTGTGCATACTCTACATAAAAAGTGGTTCCAACCTGCTGAATCAAAATAAAGATTTAAATCTGTGAGATGAATCCACAAAGCACAAAGTTATTACAAATAGCACTTTTTTAGTTTTTATCATGGGATATTTGCTTTATCCCTATAGGCCTCAATAGACTCTGAAATATCCTTGCAGAGATTATACGAACAGAGTGTTTCTAACCCGCTAAATCCAAAGAAATGTTTAACTCTGTAAAATGAATCCACATACTGAAATCGTTTTCACAGCTAACTTCTTTCTCATTTTTATTCCATAATATTTAGCCTTTCACTGTAAGCTTAAATGAGTTCCAAAATCCCCCTTTTTATTTTATACAAATAAGGTGTTTCCAACCTGCTGAATCAAAAGAAAAGTTTTACTCTGTGAGATTAATCCACACATCACAAAGCATTTTCATTGATAGTTCTTTCTAGTTTTTATGACAGGATATTCTATTTTTAACTATATGTCTGAATGGGCTTTCTAATGTCCCTTCTCAGATTCTACAAAAAGAGTGTTTCCAATCTGCTGAACCAATATAAAAGTTTAACTCTGTGAGGTGAATCAACACATCACAAATAGTTTTCACAGATAGCTTCCTTCTAGTTTTTATCCCTGGATATTCAGTTTTTAACTATAGTCATCAATAGGCTCCCAAATGTCCCTGTGCAGATTCTACAAAAAGAGTGTTTCCAACACTCTTGCTGAAGCAAGAGAAAGGTTTAACTATGTGAGATGAATACACATAATGCAAAGGGTTTTCACAGATAACTTCTTACAGATTTTTAAGGGAATATTTGCTTTTTTATGATGGGCCTCAAAGAAATTTCAAATGTCCCTTCGCAGATTCTACGAAAGGAGTGTTTCCAACCTGTTGAATAGAAAAAAGGTTAAACTCTGTAAGACTATTACACACACCACAAAGTGTTTTCACAGATATCTTCTTTCTAGTTTTTATGGTGAAATGTTCAGTTTTCTTTTTTTTTGATGGAGTCTCTCTGTCACCCAGGCAGGAGTGCAGTGGTGCAATCTCGCCTCACTGCAAGCTCCACCTCCAGAGTTCATGCCATTCTCCTGCCTCAGCCTCCTGAGTAGCTGGGACTACAGGCACCTGCCACCACACCTAGCTAATTTTTTGTATTTTTAGTAGAGAAGGGGTTTCACCATGTTAGCCAGGATGGTCTCGAGCTCCTGACCTCATGATCCACCCACTTTGGCCTCCCAGAGTGCTTAGATTACAGGTATGAGCCACCGCGCCTGGCCTCAGTTTTTCACTGTAGGCTTCAATGGGCTCCCAAATGGAACTTCGTAGATTCTACCAAAAGAGCATCTCTAACCTGCTGAATCAAAAGAAAGGTTTAACTCTGTGACGTGGATCCACAGATCGCAAAGTGTTTCCACAGATAGCTTCTTTTCATTTTTTTTTTTTGAGAAATATTCTATTTTCCACTATAGGCCCCAATGGGCTTCCATATGATCCTTCTCAGATTATACAAAGAAAGTGATTCCATCCTGCTGAATCAAAAGAAGTGTTTAACTCTTTGAGATGAATCTACATATCAAAAATCGTTTTCAAAGATAGCTTCTTTTAAGTTTCTATTGGAAAATATTCCGTTTTTTACTGTAGGCCTCAATGGACTACTAAATGTCCCTGAACGAATTCTACAAGAAGAGCGCTTCCCACCTGCTTAATCAAAAGAAAGGTTGACCTCTGTGAGAAGACTACACAAAGCACAAAGCGTTTTCACAGATAGCTACTTTTAATTTTTATTTCAGGGTATCGGTTTTTCACTATAGGCATCAAAAAGTTCCAATATGTCCTTGCACAGATTCTACAAAAAGAATGGTTCCAACCCACAAAGTACAAAGTGTTTTCACAGATAGCTTCTTTTCAATTTTTCTCATGGTATATTTGGTTTATCACTATAGGCCTCAATGTGCTCCCAGATTTCTTTGCATAGATTCTACAAAACGGGTGTTTCAACCTGCTGAATCAAGAGAAACGTTTAACTCTGTGAGATGAATCCACATATCACAAACTATTTTTACAGACAGCTTATTTTTAGTTTTTATCACAAGATATCAGTTTTTCACTGTAGGCCTAATAGGGCTCTGAAATGTCCTGAGAAGATTCTACAAAAAGAGAGTGTCCAACATGATGAATCAAGAGAAATGTTCAACTCTGTGAGATGAAGCCACAAAGTGCAAAGGGTGTTCACAGATAGCTTCTTTCTAGTTTTTTTCCTCTGGATATTCAGTTTATCATAATAGGCCTCAATGGGCTCCCAGATATCCCTGTGCAAGTTCTGCAAAAAGAGTGTTTTCAACCTGCTGAATTAAAGAAAGATTTAATTCTTTGAAATGAATCCTCACATCGCATAGCATTTTCACAGATAGCTTTTTTCTATTTTTTATGAACAAAATATCTGTTTTTCACTACAGGCATCAAAGAACTCTGAAATGTCCCAATGCAGTTTCTACAAAAAGAGTTTTTTCATCCTGCTGAATCAAAAGAAAAGTTTAACTCCGTTAGATAATTCACTCAGTGCAAAGCGTTTTCACAGAAAGCTTCATTCTAGTTTTTATCACTGGATATGGATTTTTCCCTATAGGCCTCAATGGGCTCCAAAAAGTCCCAGCGAAGATTCTACAAAAAGAGTGTTTCAACCTGCTGAATCAAAAGAAAGGATTAACACTGTGAAATAAATCCACTCATGGCAAAGCATTGAACAGTTAGATTTTTTCTAATATTTATCATGGGATATCAATTTTTCACTACAATCCTCAATCGGCTTCCAAAAGTCCCTGTGCAGACTGCACAACAAGTGGTATTTCAACCTGCTGAATCAAAAGAAAGGTTTAACTCGGTGAGATAAATCCACACATCACAAAGCATTTTCATGGATAGCTTCTTTCCAGTTTTTATCACAAGATATCAATTTTTCTCTATAGGCCTCATTAGGCTGTAAAATATCCCATGCAGATTCTACATAAAGACTTTTTTGAACCTGCTGAATCAAAGAAAGGTTTGACTCAGTGAGATGAATCTAAAAGTGCACAGCATTTTCACAAATAGTTTCTTTTTAGTTTTTATTGTGGGATATTCTGTTTATCACTACAGGCCTAAATGGGTTCCCAAAGGTCCCTGTGAACATTCCACAAAGTGTTTCCAACATTTTGAATAAAAAAAAGGTTAACTCTGTGAGTTGAACCCACCAACTGCAAAGAGTTTTTGCAGACAGCTTCTTTTTGTTTTTATCACAGGATATTTTGTGTATCACTATAGGCCTCAAAAGGCTCCCAAATGTCCTTGGGCAAATGCTGCAAAAAACATGTTTCCAACCTGCTGCATAAAAAGAAAAGTTTAACTCTGTGAAGTGAGTCCACACATCACATAGGGTTATCCCAGATAGCTTTTTTTCTACTTTTTATCATGAAATATCAGTTTTTCACTATAGACATGAATGGGCTATGAAATGTCCCTGTGAAGATTCTACAAAGAATGTTTCCAAACTGCTGAATCAAAAGAAAGGTTTAACTCTGTGAGATGAATCCACAAAGGGCAAAGTGTTTTCACAGAGAGCTTCTTTTTTAATGTTTATTGCAGGATATTCATATTATCACTATAGGCCTCAATAGGTGCCCAAATGTCTCTGTGCAGATTCTAGAAAAAGAGTGTTTACAACCTGCTGAATCAAAAGAAACATTTAACTCTGTGAGATGAATCCACAAAGCACAAAGCGTTTTCAAAGATAGGTTCTTTCTACATTTTTTTCATGGGATATCAATTTTCTACTCTAGGCTTCAATGGGCTCCAAAATGTCCCTGTGCTGATTCTACAAAGAGAATGTTTCAAACCTGCTGAATCAAGAGAAACGTTTACCTCAGTGAGATGAATCCACAAAGTGCAAAGTGTTCTCACAGATACTTTCTTTTTAGTTTTTATTGTGGGATATTTAGTTTATTACTATAGCCTCAATGGGCTCAGAATTGTCCCTCAGCAGATTCTACAAAAAGAGTGTGTCCAAGCGGTGGAATCAAAAGAAATGTTTAAATCTGTGAAAAGAATCCACACATCAAAAAGCCTTTTCACAGATAGCTTCTTATTAGTTTTTATCATGGGATATTTGGTGTAACACTGTAAGCCTCAATGGTCTCCCAAATGTCAGTGCACAGATTCTACAAAAAGAGTGTTTCCAACCTGCCCAAACAAAGAAAAGTTTGATTCTGTGAGATGAATCCATCCATCAGAGAGCCTTTTAACAGAGAGCTATTTTCCAGTTTTTATCATGGGATACCAGCTTTTCACTTTAGGCCTCAATGGGCTGTGAAATGTCACAGTGCAGATCCTACAGAAACAGTTTCCAACCTGCTGTATCAAAAGAAAGTATTAACTCTATGAGATGAATTCACACATGACAAAGCATTTCAACAGACAGATTTTTTTCTAGTTTTTTTTTTTTTTTATCACAGGATATCAGTTTATCACTATAGGCCTCAGTGGGTTCCCAAATGTCCCTGTTCAGATTCTACAAAAAGAGCCTTTCCAACCTTGAATCAAAAGAAAGGTTTAACTTTGTGAGGTGAATCCACAAAATGCAAAGTGTTTCCACAGATAGCTTCTTTATAGTTTTTATCACGGGGTATTCTGTTTATCATGATAGGCCTAAATGGGCTCCAAAATGTCCACGTGCAGATTCTACATAAAGATTGTTTCAAACATGCTGAATCAAAAGAAAGTTTGAACTCTGTGGGAAGAATCCAGAAAGCACAACGTTTTTTAACAGATAGCTTCTTTTTGTTTTTATCACAGGATATTCAGTTTATCACTATAGGCCAGTATTGGCTCCTAAATGTCCCTGCAAAGATTCTACAAAAAGTGTTTCCAACATGCTGAATCAACAGCAATGTTTAACTCTGTTAGATGATTCCACATATCACAAAGTATTTTCACAGAGAGCTTCTTTCTAGTTTTTTTTTTCATGAGATAGTCATTTGCACTGTAAGCCTCAATGGGCTCTGAAATGTCCCTAAGCAGATTCTACAGAAAGAGTGTTTCCAGCCTGCTGAATCAAAGGAAAAATTTAACTCTGTGAGATGAATCCACAAAGTGCAAAACGTTTTTACTGATAGCTTTTTCCTAGTTTTTATCCTCGGGATATTCAGTTTATCACTATAGGCCTCAATGGGCTCTCAAATGTCCCCATGAAGATTCTACAAAAAGGATGTTTCCAACCTGCTGAATTAAAGAAAGATTTAATTCTGTGAATTGAATCCACACATGGCATAGCATTTTTACAGGTAGATTCTTTCTGGTTTTTATTACAAATTATCTGTTTTTCGCTATAGGCATCAAAGGGCTCTGAAATGTCCCAATGCAGTTTCTACAAAAAGAGATATTTCAACCTGCTGAATAAAAAGAAAGTGTTAATTCTATCAGGAGAATTCACTCATGGCAAAGCATTTAACAGTTAGATTCTTTCTAGTATTTATCACAGGATATCAGTTTTTCACTATAGGTCACAATGAGCTTCCAAATGTCCCTGTGCAAATTACACAAGTGGTTTTCCAACCTGCTGAATCAAAAGAAAGGTTTCACTCTGGAGATGAATTCACACATCACAAAGCATTTTCACGGATAGCTTTTTTCTAATTTTCATCACAAGATATAGGTCTTTCTCTATATGCCTCATTGGGTTGTAAAATATACCTGCACAGGTTCTACAAAAAGAGTGTTTCCAACGTGCTGAATCAAAAGAAAGGTTTGACTCTGTGAAATGAATCAACAAAGCATAAAGCATTTTCATAGATAGCTTCTATTTAGTTTTTATCATGGGATGTTTTGTTTATCACTATAGGCCTAAATGGGCTCCCAAATGTCTCTGCACAGATTATACAAAAACAAAAAAAAAAAAAAAACAACTGTTTCCCACATGTTGAATCAAAATAAATGATTAATTCTGTGAGATGAACCCCCAAAGTGCAAAGAATTTTCACAGACAGCTTCTTTTCATTTTTATTGCAGGATTGCAGGACATTCAGTTTATCACTATAGGCCTCAATGAACTCCAAGTGTCCTTGGGCAGATTCTACAAAAAGAATGCTTCCAAATTGCTGAATCAATAGATAGGTTAAACTCTGTGAGGAGAGTTTAACCCACTTATCACATAGGGTTTTCCCATATAACTTCTTTCTAGTTCTTATCACGAAATATCAGTTTTTTAAAAATTAATTAATTTTTTAAAAATTATACTTTAAGTTTTAGGGAACACGTGCACAATCTATAGGTTAGTTACATATGTATACATGTGAAATGTTGGTGCACTGCACTCAGTAACTCATCGTTTAACATTATGTATATCTCCAAATGCTATCCCTACCCCCTTCCCCCACCCCACAACAGGCCCCAATGTGTGATGTTCCCCTTCCTGTGCCCATGTGTTCTCATTGTTCAATTCCCACCTATGAGTGACAACATGTGGTGTTTGGTTTTTTTGTCCTTGTGATAGTTTGCTTAGAATGATGGTTTCCAGCTTCATCCATGTCCCTACAAAACATGAACTCATGAACTCATGAACCCATGAGTTCATACAAAAAATGATGACATGAACTCATCATTTTTTATGGCTGCATAGTATTCCATAGTGTATATGTGCCACATTTTCTTGATCCAGTCTATCATTGTTGGACATTTGGGTTGGTTCCAAGTCTTTGCTATTGTGAATAGTGCTGCAATAAACCTACATGTGCATGTGTCTTTATAGCAGCATGTTTTGTAATCCTTTGGGTATATACCCAGTAATGGGATGGTTGGGTGAAATGGTATTTCTAGTTCTAGATCCCTGAGGAATCACCACACTGACTTCCACAATGGTTGAACTAGTTTACAGTCCCACCAACAGTGTAAAAGTGTTCCTATTTCTCCACATCCTCTCCAGCACCTGTTGTTTCCTGACTTTTTAATGATTGCCATTCTAACTGGTGTGAGATGATATCTCATTGTGGTTTTGATTTGTATTTCTCTGATGGCCAGAGATGATGAGCATTTTTTCATGTTTCTTTTGGCTGCATGAATATTTTCTTTTGAGAAGTGTCTGTTCATGACCTTCACCCACTTTTGGATGGAGTTGTTTTTTTCTTGTAAATTTGTTTGAGTTCATTGTAGATTCTGGATATTAGCCCTTTGTCAGATGAGTAGACTGCAAAAATGTTCTCCCATTCTGTGGGTTGCCTGTTCACTCTGATGGTAGTTTCTTTTGCTGTGCAGAAGCTCTTTAGTTTAATGAGATCCCATTTGTCAACTTTGGCTTTTGTTGCCATTGCTTTTGGTGTTTTAGACATGAAGTCCTTGCCCATATCTACATCCTGAATGGTATCATCTAGGTTTTCTTCCAGGGTTTTTATGGCTTTAGGTATAACATTTAATAAGTCTTTAATCCATCTTGACTTAATTTTTGTATAAGGTGTAAGGAAGGGATCCAGTTTCAGCTTTTTACATATGGCTAGCCAGTTTTCCCAGCACCATTTATTAAATAGGGAATCCTTTCCCCACTTCTTGTTTTTGTCAGGTCTGTCAAAGATCAGATGGTGGTAGATATGTGGAGTCTCAGCCCAAAATCTCCTTAAGCTGATAAGCAACTTCAGCAAAGTCTCAGGATACAAAATCAAGGTGCAAAAATCACAAGCATTCTTATACAACAATAACACACAAACAGAGAGCCAAATCATGAGTGAACTCCCATTCACAATTGCTTCAAAGAGAATAAAATACCTAGGAATCCAACTTACAAGGGACGTGAAGGACCTTTTCAAGGAGAACTACAAACCACTGCTCAATGAAATAAGAGGACACAAACAAATGGAAGAACATTCCATGCTCATGGGTAGGAAGAATCAATATCGTGAAAATGGCCATACTACCCAAGGTAATTTATAGATTCAATGCCATCCCCATCAAGCTACCAATGACTTTCTTCACAGAATTGGAAAAAACTATTTTAAAGTTCATATGGAACCAAAAAAGAGCCCACATTGCCAAGTCAATCCTAAGCCAAAAGAACAAACCTGGAGGCATCACACTACCTGACTTCAAACTATACTACAAGTCTGCAGTAACCAGAACAGCATGGTACTGGTACCAAAACAGAGATATAGACCAATGGAACAGAACAGAGCCCTCAGAAATAATGATGCATATCTACAACCATCTGATCTTTGAAATATCAGTTTTTCACTATAAACATCATTGGGCTACAAAACGTCCTTGTGCAGATTCTACAAAAAGAGTGTTTCCAAACTGCTGAATCAATAGAAAGGTTTAACTCTGTGAGATGAATCCATAAAGGGCAAAGTGTTTTCACAGAGAACTTCCTTTTACTGCTTATCTTGGAATATATGGTTTACTACAGACTTCAACAGGCTTCCAAATGTCTTTGCGCAGATTCTAGAAACAGACTGTTTCCAATTTGCTGAATCAAAAGAATGGTTGACTCTGTGGGATGAATTCACCAAGCACAAAGCATTTTCAAAGATAGCTTATTTCCACTTTTTTTTTTTTTTTTTTTACAGGATATCAGTTTTTAACTTTAGGCTTTAATGGGCTCCAAAATGTCCCTGCACCAATTCTACAGAAAGAATGTTTCCAACCTGTTGAATCAAAAGAAACGTTTAATTCAGTGAGTTGAATCCACAAAGTGCAAAGCATTTTCACAGATAGTTGCTTTTTAGTTTTTATTGGGAGAAAATTTGTTTATCACTATAGGCCTCGATATGCTCCAAAATATCTCTGAGCAGACTCTACAAACAGAGTGTGCCCATTTTGCTGAATCAAAGGAAATGTTTAAATCTGTGAAAAGAATCCACACATCACAAAGCCTTTTCACAGATAGCTTCTTTTCAGTTTTAAACATGGGATATTCACTGGAACACTATAAGCCTCAATGGGCTCCCAAATATTCCTGCACAAATTCTACAAAAAAGTGTTTCCAACCTGCTCAAACCAAAGAAAGGTTTAATTCTGTGAGATGAATCCAGACATCGGAAAGCATTTTCACAGAGAGCTGTTTTCTAGTTTTCATCACAGGATATCACTTTTTCATCATAGGCCACAATGGGCTCTGAACTGTCACTGCATAGGACCTACAAAAAGAATGTTTCCAACCTGCTGTATCAAAAGAAAGGCTTAACTCTGTGAGATGAATCCACACTTGACAAAGCGTTTTTACAGATAGGTTCTTTATAGTTTTTATCACAGGATATCAGTTTTTCACTACAGGCCTCAATTGGTACCCTAATGTCCCTGCACAGTTTCTACAAAAAGAGTGTTTTTAACAGGGTGAATAAAAAAAAATATTTAACACTGTGAGATGAATCCACACATTGCACAGTGTTTTCACATATAGCTTCTTTCTACTTTTTATCATGGGGTGTTGGTTTTTTTGCTATAGGCCTCAATGGGCTCTGAAATTTACTTGCGCAAAGTTTACAAAAACTGTGTTTCCAACCTGCTGAATAAAATAAAAGTTTTAACTATATGAGATGACTTCACACATCAGAAGGCATTTTCACAGACAAATTCTAGTTTTTAATCACAGAATATCAGTTTTTTGATATAGGCCTCAATAAATTCAAAATGCTCATTTGCAGAATCTACAAAAAGAGTGTTTCCAACCTACTGAATCAAAAGAAAAAATTAACCCTTTGAGATGAATCCACACATGGCAAAGCATTTTTACAGATCAATTCTTTCTAGTTTTTATCTCGGGGCATCGGTTTTCTGCTACAAGCCTCAGTGGATTTCCACATGTCCCTGAGCCAATATTACAAAAAGAGTGTTTCCATCTGCTGAATCAAAAGAAAGCTTTAACTCTGTGAGATGAACAACAAAGCGTTTTCACATATAGCTCTTTCTAATTTTTATCTCAGGATATTGGTTTTTCACTCTAGGATTCAATGGGCTTCAAAATGTCTCTGTGCAGTTTCTATAAAAAGAGCGTTTCCAACCTGTAGAATCAAAATAAAGTTTTATCTCTTTGAGATCAATCTACGATGGTGCAAAGCGTATTTACAGATAGCTTCTTTTTAGATTTTATCACGTGATATATGTTTTCACTATAGGCCTCAATGGGCTTCAAAATGTCCCTGCACAGATGCTAGAAGAAAAGCATTTCCAACTTGCCTAATCAAAAGAAAGGTTTAACACTGTGAGATAAATCCACAAACCACAAAGCATTTTCACAGATAGCTTCTTTCTATTTTTTATTGCAGTATATTAGGTTTATCACTACAGGCCTCAAAGGGCTTTCAAATGTCCTTGTGCAGATTCTACAAAAAGAGAGTTTCTAATCTGCTGAATCAAAAGAAAGGTTTAATTCTGTGAGATGAATCCACACATCACAAAGTGTTTTCACATATAGTTTTTTTCTAATTTTTATCATGGGATATTGATTTTTCAGTCTAGAATTCAATGGGCTCCAAAATGTTTCTGTGCAGCTTCTACAAAAACTGTTTGCAACCTGCTGAATGAAAAGAAATATGTAACTCTGTGAGATGAATGAACAAAGAGCAAAGTGTTTTAACAGATAGCTTCTTTTTAGTTTTTATCATGGGATATTCTGTTTATCACGCTAGGCCTCAATGGGCTCTCAAATGTCCCTGTGCAGATTCTACAAAAAGAGTATTTCCAACCTGCTGAATCAAAAGAAAAGTTTAACTCTGTGAGATGAATTCACACATCTGAAAGTGTTTTCACATAGATTCTTTCTAGTTTTTATCACAAGATATCATTTTTTCACTATAGGCTTCAATGGGCTTTGAAATGTTCCTGCAAAGAATCTACAAAGAATATCAGCCATGGATGCCTATAGTAAAAAGCCAAATATCCCATTATAAAAACTAGAAAGAAGCTCTCTTTGCAATTGCTTTGTGATGTGTGGATTCATCTCACAAAGTTAAAGCTTTCTTTTGATTCAACAGGTTGGAAACACTCTTTTTGTAGAATCTGTGAAGGGATATTTCTGAGCCAATTGAGGTTTATAGAAGAAAAACAAATATCCAATGAGAAAAACAACAAAAAAAGTATCTCCATCTGTGAAACTGCTTTGCAATGTTGGACTCATTTCACAGAGTAAAATTTTTCTTTTGATTCAGCAGGTTGGAAACACTCTTTTTGTAGAATCTGTGAAGGGACATTTCAGAGCCCACTGAGTCCTATAGTATAAAACTGAATAACCTGTGATAAAAACTGGAAAGAAGCTCTCTGTGAAACTGCTTTGGAAAGTGTGGATTCATCTCACAGAGCAAAACCTTTCTTTCATTCAGCAGGTTGGAAACACTCTTTTGTAGAATCTGCAGAGGGACATTTTCAAGCCCATTGAGGCCTGTAGGAAAAAAATGACTATCTGATGATAAAAACTCCAAAGAAGCCATCTGTGTAACGGCTTTGTGATGTGTGGATTCAACTCAAAAAGCTAAATCTTTCTTTAGATTCAGCAGGCTAGAAACTCTCTTTTTGTAGAATCTGTGAAGGGACATTTGGATCACTTTGAGCCCTATAGGAAAAAAAATTTCCATGCTAAAAACTAGAAAGAAGCTGCCTGTGAAAGCTTTTTACAATGTGTGGATTGATCTCCCAGAGATAAACTTTTCTTTTGAATTAGCAGGTTGGAGACTCTCTTTGTAGAGTCTCTGAAGAGACATTTCCTAGCCCTTTCAGGTTAGGGCTAGGAATATAGGGAAAAACGGAATATCTCACAAGAAAAACTAGAGAGAACCTGTCTATAAAACTGCTTTGCAATGTGTGGATTCATGTCACAGAGCTAAACCTTTTTTTGATTCATCACGTTGGAAACACTCTTTTTGAAGAATCTGCAAAGGAACATTTCAAAGTTTGTTGAGGCCTACAGGGAAAAATAAAATATTCTGCAATAAAAAGCAGAAAGAAGGTATCTGAAACCTCTTTGCAATGTTGGGATTCATACCACAGAGTAAAACCTTTCTTGTGACTCAGCACATTGGAAACACTTTTTTTGTAGAATCTCCAAAGGGAAATTTCAGAGCCCACTGAGCCCTACTGGGAAAAATTGAATATCCCATTATAAAAACTAGAAAGAATTTACCTTTGAAACTGCTTTTCACTGTGTGAATTCATATCACAGAATTAAACAATTCTTTCCATTCAGCAGTTTGGAAACACTCTTGTTAGAATCTATGAAGGGACATTTCAAAGGTCATTGAGGCCTATAGAGAAAAAGCAAATATCCCATGATAAAAATGAGAAAGAATAAATCTGTGAAACCACTTTGGGATATGTGGATTCATCTCACAGTGCCAAGACCAGCTAGGTAAGGGAGACCCTAACCCAGTGATACTAGAGGAATTAAAGACACACAAACACAGAAATATAGAGGTGTGAAGTAGAAACTGCAGCAGGAGCATATCCTTAATTCATAGGTCACTCATGCTATTGTTTGTGGCTTAAGAATGCCTTTAAGTGGTTTTCTGCCCTGGGTGGGCCAGGTTTTCCTTGCCTTCATTCTGGTAAACCCACAACCTTCCAGTGTGGGCGTTATGGTCATCATGAACATGTCACAGTGCTGCAGAAATTTTATTTATGGCCAGTTTCGGGGCCAATTTATGGCCAGATTTTGGAATGCCTGTTCCCAACATGTCTCCCATCTTTGATTTGCAAATTGATAAACACAAAGGTAGATTTGTCATGGTGAGCTACTTCTCACAGGAGTCAGGATCTGAATCTGCAAACTATACAAAGGCAAACAGCAGAGATTAAAGGCACAATCATCATTGAAATCACAGAGCTTCCAAGTGTTTTTTTTTTTCCATTTTAATGGGTTACTAGCTGCTAATCTGCTAATCTGTCTGCAGCTCCTTCAAGCACTCCAGTTCCTGGCATTAAGGTCAGGTGTGCCTGGGATGCTTTAAATATTTGTTCCCAAATTTTGATCTTATTAAGAGCTATTAATAGTTTCCACAAATCCTTAATGTTTAGCTCCCACAGTGGGTCATATCATTTGAGGCTGAGGTGCCACTATACCACCATGTTTCCAGATAAGAGGAACTCTTGCCATACTTCTTGCCATTTCTACCATCTGACCACTTTGTTCAGACCATCTGAACATAGTGTGACCATGGCATGCAGACTGAGAGGTGCAATTCAAGCTAAACATCCCCTTAGGGATCAATTAATAATAATTCCATAGGAATCATTGTGCAGCACCTCTACCTGTTCTGCAATACAATCTTTTAAACAAGTATGTTCATTTTTTCTGGCCAGGTTCGATTTTATTTATGAATAGGTTTTTGAGGGCAGTATGCCTCAATTATAGGAGCAGATTTATTATGGTAAATATTGAGATCAGAAAGTATGTGTGACTGTGTCATAAGAGTGATTACATCCAGGCATTATTGCCAGCCAAGATTGATAAATATGCCCATTAAGTATAATTGTTCTCTGTGTCAGCCCTTATTGAAGGAATACTCGTGGCAGTGGTGATCCCCGCTATCTTAGCTACCATTAAATTACTCATTGTGACTGGTCCTCCCGCTTTCCTTAGGTTTTCTTCTGCCATCTGTGACAGCTTCTTGATCTGTCCCCAGGTGGATGGCTGTGTTCGACGGGTGTTGCTTGTGACAGGTGGGGTCGTCCTCAGCATCAATCTCAACATGGCTGCAACTGGGCAGTCCTCAGGATCCTCCCGGAATCTCTTCCTTGGCCTCTGGCTCATGATAACGTTTCAGGTATCTTGAAGGCATCCAAATTGGCTGTTGATTTTGGCCAGGAGAAACACAAGAATAACCTCTACTCCAAGTTATTATTTTACCTATTTCCCAACTTTTTGTTTTTGGATCTCTCCACCTAATCAGTTTTTCTGCTTCTGTCCTTGCAGCTGGTTTCTGTAGAGGCTGTTCAGCTGCTGATAACATCTGGCCTTTGAGCAGACTCAAAAAGTTTAAAGTTAATAATGCTAGATTCAATTGTGTATGGCCTGTCCCATAATCCCTATTTCTCCCCACCTTTTTTTGTTTTTGTCAACAGTTGTTTATCTTTATGAAATAGTAACTGAGCATTTTTAATTAACTTTGTGGAATGAACCAGGTATGAAGAATCAGAAATCACATTAATAGGCATATCAAAAGCAGGCAATACCTTAATTACAGTTACAAGCTCCACTTTTCGAGCTGAAGTATAGGGCATCTGGAAAATTTTACTTTTTGATCCAGAATAAGAAGCTTTACCGTTACTAGACCCATCTGTAAAACAATGAAAGTGCTTAGCAGGCTGCAGGTTGTTTACCACAGGAATTGTAAATGCAAACTCTTCACAGTCTTGCTCAGCTAAGGGGATAGTAAAGAAACAGCCTTTTAAATCTATGACTATTAAAGGTCAATGTTTTGGAATTATAGCAGGAGAAGGCAATCCTGGCTGTAATGCTTCCATAGGTTGTATTACTGAATTGACAGCTCTTAAGTCAGTTAACATTTTCCATTTACCTGATTTTTTCTTAATTACCAAAACTGGAGAATTCCAAGGGGAAAATGTTGGAACTATGCGCCCATTTTCGAATTGTTCAGTAACTAATTTCTCTAAAGCCTCCAGTTTCTCTTTACTCAGCGGCCATTGTTCTATCCAAATTGGCTTATCTGTTAAACATTTTAAAGGTATAGGTCTTGGAGGCTTAACAATGGCTGCCACCAAAAAATGATATCCTAATGTTTGGTGGGAACTTTGTCTTTCCACTTGAAGCAGTTTTTTCAAAACATGTAAATTTTTTCCTAGTCCTACACTAGAGGTATACCCCACTTCATTCATTGTATGTTGACTTTGAGGGCTATATAATTATTTTGGAATTAGAACTTGTGTTCCCCATTGTTGTAATAAATCTCTTCCCCATAAATTTATAGGTACAGAAGTTATAATTGGTTGAATAATCCAGGGTTGTCCATTGGGCCCTTCATAAAGCAAAATATAGCTACTTTGATATACTTCAGGGGCTTTACCAACTCCAACTATGTCAAATTGAGTGGGTTGAATTGGCCATGAGGACAGACAGTGCTGTAGAGAAAAGATTGAAATGTCCACTCCTGTATCTACCAAACCTTTAAATTTCTTTCCCTGAATAGTTATTTCACAGGTAGGAAGTTTATCAGTAATTTGATTTATCTAATAAGCTGTTTTGCCTTGTTTATTTGTGCTTCCAAATCCTCCTATTCATTTGATTTCACTTTTTCCCATTCCCACATATGACACAATCAGGAGCTGTGCTACACGCTCTCCTGGCTCTGCTCTCCAGGGAACAGAAGTAGGTATAACAATTTGAATTTCCCCATTGTAATCAGAATCAATGACTCCTGTAAGTATTTGTACCCCTTTTAAACTTCAATTAGACCTTCCTAAAAGTAATCCTATTTTTCCTGCTGGCAAGGGTCCACAGACCCCTGTTGGGAGCCTTTTCAGGGGTAGACAGTTCACAGCTTTTGTGCAGCATCAATCTGTGGCACTACTGGCTGTGGCAGGGGACAGACATTGTACAGGTGTGAGAGAAGGGCCTGAGCTGGAAATGCCCTGGTTTGAAATGGGGCCTGGGACGGGACACTCATGGTGTTTCCCAAAATCCAGTACCCATCTTTATCAAACTTAGTGTGACACTGATTAGCCCAATGTTTTCCTTTCTTACATTTTGGACATATTTCATACTCAGCAGTTTTCTTTTTTCCCCTATCTGGCAGCCTGACTTGCTCATTATTTCTACATTCTTTTTTAGTATGAATATCTTGTTTAAATTATTTGAGTAATTTAAAATGAAGAGGCTCAAAAGTAGCTATAAGATTTCCCTGTTGATCTGGGGGGTATATTCTAACAGGGAACTGCCAAGCCTCTAAATGACCTTCTCTTCTAGCTTGCTGAATTCCTGCCTGAATAGAACTAAGACTGGTCACTTGAGGTGCTGTTCAAACAGTCACTGGGGCAACTAATTTTCACCAAGTGTCCTCCGGAAAAGAAAGATCTGGAGGGTCAGGCCACTCTTTTTCTTCAAAATAATAATGAGGGGGTGCAGAAGGGTAGGGATGAACCTCTCCCTCCTTTGCCGCTTTAGCTTTAGCTTGGAAATAAACCTGCTCTGTTAACCTCTTCTGTTACTTCGTCATACTCTCCTTGCCCCTCATTATCAGTGTGAAAAAGTTCCAAGGTGGAATGAACCAGACCCCACACTTGTCTCATTGTTACCCTGATGCTTCTGAGCTCCCCTTCTTACTCACCATTGGGATTGCTTTAAGAGTACTCGGGTGTCCTCTAGCTAGTTCCACATTCTCCAACCATTGCTCTGGCAAGCCTACAACCTGGATTTGAGCCCCCATGTATTGACACCACTTGCTGAGACCAGCTCAGTTGGGAATACTCTAACCCAGTGGTGCTAGAGGAATTAAAGACACACACATAGAAATATGGAGGTGTGAAGTGGGAAATCAGGAGTCTCACAGCCTTCAGAGCTGAGAGCCTTGAACAGAGATTTACCCACCTATTTATTAACAGCAAGCCAGTCATTAGCATTGGCACTTTGGTAATACTCTTTTTGCAGAATCTGAGAAGGGACGTTTCACACCCTGCTGAGGCTTATAGTGAAAAACTGAATATCCTGTAATAAAAACTAGAAAGAAGCTATCTGAGAAACTGCTTTGTGATTTGTGGATTAAGCTCAAAGAGATAAACCATTGTTTTGCCTCAGCAGGTTGGAAAGACTCTTCTTGCAGAATCTGCAAAGAAACATTTTGGAGCCTACTGAGGCTTATAGTGAAAAACCAAATATCCTGCAAGAAAAACTAGAAGGAAGCTATCTATGGAACTGCTTTGTGATGTGTGGTTTCAGCTCACAGAGATAAATCTTTCTTTTAATTCAGAAGGCTGGAAATACTCTTTTTCCAGAATCTGTGAAGTGACATTTAGAAGTGCTGTGAGGCCTTTAGGGAAAAATCAAATATCATGTGATGCAAACTAAAAAGAAACTATCTGTGAAACCCTTTAGTGATTTGTGTATTCATCTCTCTGAGTTAAAACTTTCTCTTGATTCAGCAGGTTGGAAACACTCTTTGTGTAGCATCTGCAAAGAGACATTCCATAGTCCACTGAGGCCTATAGGGAAGAACAAAATATCTGATGATAAACCTAGCAAGAAACTAACTGTGAAGTGGCTTTACATTGTGTGGATTTATATCACTGTGTAGAACCTTTCTATTCATTCATCAGTTTGGAAACAGTCTTTTGGTAGAATCTGTGAATGGACAATTTGGAGTTCATTGAGGCCTATAGGAAAAAAAAACAAGTATCCTGCAATAAAAACTAGAAAGAAGTTCTCTGTGATACCACTTTTCAATGTGTGGATTCACCTCACAGAGATACACCCTTCTTTTGAGTCAGTCCATCAGAAAACACTCTTTATGCATAATCTGTGAAGTGACACTTTGGAGCCCATTGAGATCTATAGGAAAAACAGAATATCCCGTGATAAAAACTAGAAAGAAGCTACCTATGAAACAACTTTGTGATGTGTGGATTCGTCTCACAGAGTTAAACCTTTTTTGTATTTCAGCAGGTTGGAAATCTCTTTGTGTAGAATCTGTGGAGATATATTTCAGTGCCCAATGCGGCCTAAAGGAAAAAAACCTGAATATCCTGCAATAAAAATTAGAAAGAAACAATCTGTTAAACTGCTTTGCAATATGTGGATTCATCTCAAAGAGCTAAACCATACTTTAGATTCAGCAGGTTGGAAACTCTCTTTTTGTAGAAACAGAAAGGGACATTTTAGATCCCTTTGAACCCTGTAGGAAAAAAACAAATTTTCCACGATAAGAACTAGTAAGAAGCTGTCTGTGAAACCCCTTTGCAATGTGTGGATTTATCTCTCAGAGCTAAACTTTTCTTTTGAATTAACAGTTTGGAGACACTCTTTATGTAGAATCTATGAAGAGACATTTCACAGCCCTTTGAGGTCTATAGGAGAAAACCAAATATCCTGAGATAAAAACTAAAAAGAAATTATCTGCAAAATCACTTTGTGATGTGTGAATTCATGTCACAGAGCAAAATATTTTTTTGATTCCTCATGATGGAAACACTCTTTTCGTAGAATTTGTGAAGGGTTATTTCAGAGTCATTGAGGCTTATAGCAAAAAAAAAAAAAAAGGAATATTCTGTGATGAAAATTAGAAAGGTATCTGTGAAGCCTCTTTGCAATGGGGGGATTCATATCACAGAATAAAATCTTTCTTTTGATTCATCAGGTTGGAAACACTCTTTTTGTAGAATCTGTGAAGGGACATTTTGGAGCCCACTGAGGCTTACAGGGAAAAACTGAATATTCCACTACAAAAATTAGAAAGAAGTTATCTTTAAAAGTGCTTTTTAATGTGTGGATTCATCTCACAGAGTTAAGCCATTCTTTTTATTCAGCAGGTTGAAAACCTCATTTTTAGAATCTGTGAAGGGACATTTCTGAGCTCTTTGAGACCTATAGAGAAAACACAAATAACCCACGATAAAAACTAGAAAGAATATATCTGTAAAGCCACTAGGTGACATGCAGATTCATCTTACAGAGGTAAAACTTTCCATTGATTCAGCAAGTTGGAAACACTCTTTGTAGAATCCACAAGGCGACGTTTTGGAGCTCATTGAGTCCTATAGGAAAAAAGCAAATATCCCACTATAAACACTAGAAAGAAGCTATCTGTGAATCCACTTTGTGATGCATGGATTCAACTCACAGAGTTAAACCTTTCTTTTGATTCACCAGGTTGGAAAGAATCTATGAAAACTAGAAAGAAGCTATCTGTGAAACCACTGCATGATGTGTGGATTCATCTCCCTGATAAAGCATTCTTTTAATTCAGCAGGTTGGAAACACTGTTTTTGCAGAATCTGTGAGGTGACATTTCAGAGCCCATTGAGGCCTATAGGGAAAAGGCCAATATCCCTTGATATAAACTAGAAAGAAACTATCTGTGAATCATCTTTGTGATGTGTGGATTCACCTCAAAGAGTTAAATTTTTCCTTCAATTCAGCAGGTTGCAAACACTCTTTGTAGAATCTGCAAAGGGACATTACAGAGCTAATTGAGTCCTATAGGAATAAAGAGAATATCCCATAATAAAAACTATAAAAAAGCTATATATGAAAGCACTTGCGATGTGTGGAATTGGCTCACAAAGTAAAACTTTCCTTTTGATTCAACAGATTGGAAACACTTTTTTGTAGGACCTGCAAAATGACATTTTGGAGCCTTTTGCAGCCTATAGGGAAAAACTGCATACCCCGTGATAAAAACTAGAAAGAAGCTATCTGTGAAACCACTTTGGAATTTGCAGATTCATCTCATAGAGCTAAACTTTTTTTTTTGTTTGTTTCAGCAGGTGGAAACAATCTTTATGTAGAATCAGCTAAGGGATATTTCAGAGCCCATTGAGACCTAAAAGTGAAAACTGAATATCCCATGATAAAAACTAGAAAGAACTATCTGTGAAAATGCTTTGCTATGTGTGGATTTTTCTCAAAAAGCTAAACCCTTCTTTAAATTCAGCATGTTGAAAAAACTCTCTTTTAGTAGAATCTGCAAAGAAACATTTTGAATCCCATTGAGACCTATAGGAAAAAAACGAATATCCTGTGATGAAAACTAGAAAGAACCTATCTGAGGAACTGATTTACAATGTGTGGATGATTTTCAAAAAGTGAAACTTTTGCTTCAGCAGGTTGGAAACACAATTTTGTAGAATTTCAGAAGGAGATTTCAAAGTCCATTGAAGCCTATTGGGATAAACTGATTATCCTGAGATGAAAAGTAGAAAGAAGCTATCTGTGAAACCGTTTGTGATGCGTGGATTCATCTCACAAGTTAAAACTTTCTTATGATTCAGCAGAATGAAAATACTCTTTTTTGTATAATCTGTGAAGGGATATTTTGGAGCACATTTAAGCCTATAGGGAAAACGGGGACATCCCACGACAAAAACTAGAAAGAAGCTCTCTGTGAAACCTCTCTGTGATGTGTGAATTCATCTCACTGAGTTAAACCTTCCTTTTGATTCAACCCCTTGTTAACACTTTTTTGTAGAATCTGTGAAGAGACATTTCAGAGCCAATTGAGGTTTATAGGAAAAAAACAAATATCCTGTGATAAAAACTAGACAGAAGCTATCTCTGAAATCTCTTTGTGATGTATGGTTTCATCTCACAGAGCTAAATATATATTTTTTTGATTCAGTAGTTTGGAAACGTTTATGGAAGTATCTGCAAATGAACATTTTGGAGCCAAGAGAGGCCTATAGTTAAACACAGAATATCCCACAATAAAAACTAGAAAAAATTTATCTGTGAAATTGCTTTGCAATGTGTGGATTGATCTCATAGAGTTAATCATGTTCTTTGACTCAGTGGGTTGGAAACACTCTTTTTGTAGAATCTGCCAAAGGGACATATCAGAGCCAATTGAGGCCCATAGGAAAAAATCAGATATCCAATGACAAAAACAAGAAAAGAGCTATTTATGAAACTGCTTTGCCATGTTGGATTTATTCCACAGCATTTCATTTTTCTTTTCATTCAGCAGGTTGGAAACACTCTTTTTGTAGAATCTGCGAAGGGACATTTTGGAGCTCATTGAGGTCTATAGAGAAAAACAGAATGTCCCAAGATAAAAACTAGAAAGAAATGATCTGTCAAACCTCTTTGCAATGTATGGATTCATCTCACTGAGTTAAACTTTTCTTTTGATTCAGCAGGTTGGAAACACTCTTTGTGTAGAACATGCAATGGGACATTTTGGAGCCCTTGAAGTCTATATGGTAAAACAGAATATCCCATGATAAAATCTAGAAAGAAACTATCTGTGAAACTGCATTGTGATGCGTAGATTCATCTCACAGTGTTAAACCTTGCTTTTGATTCAGCAGGTTGGAAACAATCGTTTTGTAGAATCTGTTGAAGAGACATTTCAGAGCCCACTGTTACCTATTAAAAAAACTTAATATATCCATTGATAAAACTTCAAAGAAGATATCTGGAAACTGTTTTGTGATGTGTGGATTCATCTGACAGAGGTGAACCTTTCCTTCCATTCAGCAGGTTGGAAGCGCTCATTTTGGAATCTGCAAAGGGACATTCCAGAGCTCATTGAATCCTATAGGAAAAAAGTGAATATGCTGTGATAAAATCTAGAAAGAAGCTATCTGTGAAACTGCTTTGTGATTAGTGGGTTTATCTCACAGAGTTAAACCTCTCTTTCAATTCAACTGGTTGGGAACAGTTTTTATGTAAAGTCTGTGAAGAGACATTTTGGAGCTCATTAAGGCCTGCAGAAAAACACTGAATAACCCACTATGAAAACTAGAAAGAAGCTATCTGTGAAACTGCTTTGTGATGTGTGGATTTATCTCACTGATTTAAACCTTTCTTTTAATTCAGCAGGTTGAAACACTCTTTTGTTAGAATCTGTTAGGTGACATTTCAAAGTCCATTGAGGCCTACAGGGAAAAATTGAATATCTGGCTAAAAAACTTCAAAGAATCTATCTATAAAAACACTTTGCAATGTGTGGACTTATTTCACAGGTTTAAGACTTTTGTTTGATTCCGCAGGTTGGAAACACACTTTTTAGCATATCTGTGAAGAGACATTTCAGAACCCATTGAGGCCTACATGGAAAAACTGATTACGTTGGGAATAGGCCCCCAAGTCTGGCCATAAACTGGCCCCAATACTGGCCATAAACAAAATCTCTGCAGCATTGTCACATGTTTGTGATGGCCATGATGTCCACGCTGGAAGGTTGTGAGTTTACCAGAATGAGGGCAAGGAACACCTGGCCTACTGAGGGAGGAAAACTGCTTAAAGGTGTTCTTAAACCACAAATAATAGCATGAGCGATCTCTGCCTTAAGGACATGCTCTTGCTGCAGATAACTAGCCAGAGCCCATCCCTTTATTTTGGCCCATCCCTTTATTTCCCACAAGGAATAATTTTAGTTAATCTATAATCTATAGAAACAATGCTTATCACTGGCTTGCTGTCAATAAATATGTGGGTAAATCTCTGTTCAAGACTCTCAGCTCTGAAGGCTGTGAGACCCCTGTTTTCCCACTCCACACCACTGTATTTCTGTGTGTGTTTCTTTAATTCCTCTAGCACCACTGGGTTAGGATCTCCCCAGCCAAGCTGGTCTTGGCAAACAGCACCCAAATGTGGGAGCTTAAACCCAGGTTGAAGGGTCACCAGAGCAATGGTTGGAAAACGTGGAACTAAGCTGGAGGACACTTGAGCACTTTTAAAGCAATCCCCGTTGTGAGTAAGAAGGGGAGCTTGGAAGCATCAGGGTAACAATGGGACACGTGTGGGCTCTGGTTTGTTTCACCTAGGAACTTTTTCACTCTAATGATGAGGAGAAAGGAGAGTATAACAAAGTAGCAGAAGATGTTACAGAGCAAGTTTTTTTTTGCCAGGTAAAGCCAAAGTGACAAAGGAGGGAGAGGTTCATCCCTACCCTTCTGCAACCCCTCATCATTATTTTGAAGAAAAAAAAGTGGCCTGACCCTTCAGATGTTTCTTTTCTGGAGGACATTGGGTGAAAAGCAGTTGCCCCAGTGACTGTTCGAGCAGCATCTTGAGTGACCAATCTTAGTTCTATTCAGGAAGGAATCCAGCAAGCTAGAAGAGAAGGTGATTTTTGAGGCTTGGCATTTCCCTCTTAGAATAGACCCCTCAGATCAACAGGGAAATATTATAGCTACTTCATGTCTTTTCCTTTTAAATTTTGGAAATGCCATGAGGAGCCCCTATCAGGCCCCCTTCCAAACCAGGGCATTTCTGGCTCAGGCTATTTCTTCACCCCTGTACAATGTCTGTCTCCCACCACAGCTTGTAGTGCCACAGTAGATTTATGCTGCACAGAAGCTGGGAGCCTTTGACCTGGAGAACCCCAGCAAAAGGTCCCAACAGTAGTCTGTGGATCCTTGCCAGCAGGGATGATAGGATTACTTCTAGGAAGGTCTAGTTTATGTTTAAAAGGAGTACAAATACATACAGGAGTAATTGATTCAGATTACAATGGGGAAACTCAAATTTTTATATCTACTTCTGTTCCCTGGAAAGCAAAGCAAGGAGACAGGAAAGCAGACCCAGGAGAGCATTTAGCACAGCTCCTGATAGTGCCTTATGTGGAAATGGGGAAAAGTGAAATTAAATGAACAGGAGGATTTGGAAGCACAAATAAACAAGGCAAAGCAACTAATTACTGATAAACGTCCTACCTGTGAAATAACTATTCAAGGAAAGAAATTTAAAGGTTTGGTAGATACAGGAGTGGACATTTCAATCATTTCTCTACAGCACTGGCCATCCATGTGGCCAATTCAACCTACTCAATTTAACATAGTTGGAGTTGGTAAAGCCCCTGAAGTATATCAAAGTAGCTACATTTTGCATTGTGAAGGGCCCAATGAACAACCTGGGACTATTCAACAAATTATAACTTCTGTATCTATAAATTTATGGGAAACAGATATATTACAACAATGGGGAGCACAAATTCTAATTCCAGAACAATTATATAGCCCTCAAAGTCAAAATACAATGCATGAAATGGGGTATATCCCTGGTATGGGACTAGGAAAAAATTTGCAAGGTTTGAAAGGACCGCTTCAAGAAGAAAGACAAAGTTCCTGCTAAGGTTTAGGATATCATTTTTGATGGCAGATATCATTAAGCCTCCAAACCTATATCTTTAAAATGTTTAACAGATAAGCCAATTTGAATAAAACAATGGCAGCTAAGTAAGGCAAAACTGGAGGCTTTAGAGGAATTATTTACTGAACAATTAGAAAACGTACACATAACTCCAACGTTTTCCCCTTGGAATTCTCCAGTTTTCATAATTAAGAAAAAATCAGGCAAATGGAGAATGTTAACTTATTTAAGAACCATTAATTCAGTTATACAACCTTAAAATAATAACTTGGGGTAGAGGTTATGCTTGTGTTTCTCCAGGACTGAATCAACAAGTGATTTGGATACCATCAAGATACCTGAAACTTTATCATGAGCCAGATACCAAGGAAGAGATTCTGGGAGGATCCCAAGGACCCCACAGTTGCAGCCATGTCAAGACTGATGCTGATGAGGACCCCAACTGTCACTAGCAACACCCATCAAACACAGCCACCCACCTGGGACCAGATCAAGAAGCTATCACAGATGGCAGAAGAAAATGGGAGGAAAGAAAGACAACCAGTTACAATGAGTAATTTAATGGTAGCTATGATAACAGTGATCACCATTGCCATGAGTATTCCTTCAATAAGGGCTGACATAGGGAACAATTATACTTATTGTGCATATTTGTCAATCTTGGCTGGCAATAATCCCTGGATGTAATCACTCTATGACACAGTTACACATGATTTCTGATCTCAGTATTTACCATAATAAATCTACTTCTACAATTAAGGCATATAACCCTCAAAAAGTTATTTGTCAACAGAATTGGACCTGGCCAGAGAAAATGAATGTACTTGTTTTAGAAGATTGCATTGCAGAACAGGCAGAGGGGTTGTGCAACAATTCCTGTGGAATCATTATTGATTGGTCTCCTAAGAGGATGTTTAGCTTAAATTGCACCTCTCAGTCTGCATGCCACGGCCACACTATGTTCAGCTGTTCTGAACAAAACTGTCAGATGGTAGATGGCAAGAAGAACAGCAAGAGTTCCTATTATCTGGAAACATGGCAGTATAGTGGCACCTCAACCTCAAGTGATATGACCCACTGTAGGAGCTAAACATAAGGGTCTGTGGAAACTATTAATAGCTCTTAATAAGAAAAAAATGTAGGAAAGAATAAAAAAGCATCTAGAAGGACATGCTACAAACTTGTCTTTGGATATTGCAAAATTAAAAGAACAAATATTTAAAGCATCCCAGGCACACTTGACCTTAATGTCAGGAATTGGAGTGCTTGAAGGAGCTACAGACATATTAGCAGCTATTAAACCATTAAAATGGATAAAAACTCTTGGAAGCTCTGTGATTTCAATGATGTTTGTGCTTTTAATCTGTGTTGTTTTTCTTTGTATAGTCTGCAGATGTGGATCCTGACTCCTGCAAGAAGTAGCTCGCCATGACAAAGCTGCCTTTGCTTTTATCACTTTGCAAATCAAAGAAGGGGGATATTTTGGGAATACGCCCCCAAATCTGGCCATAAACTGGCCCCAAAACTGGCCATAAACAAAATCTCTGCAGCACTGTCACATATTCGTGATGGCCATGGTGCCCATGTTGGAAGGTTGTGGGTTTACCAGAATGAGGGCAAGGAACATCTGGCCCACCCAGGGTGGAAAACTGCTTAAAGGCACTCTTCAACCACAAAGAACAGCACGAGTGATCTGTGCCTTAAGAACATGCTCCTGCTGCAGATAACTAGCCAGAGCCCATCCCTTTATTTTGGCCCACCCCTTTACTTCCCATAAAGAATACTTTTAGTTAATCTATAATCTATAGAAACAATGCTTATCACTGGCTTGCTGTCAATAAACATGTGGGTAAATCTCTGTTCAAGGCTCTCAGCTCTGAAAGCTGTGAGACCCCTGATTTCCCACTCCATACCTCTATATTTCTGTGTGTGTGTCTTTAATTCCTCTAGTGCTGCTGGCATAGCGTCTCCCTAACTGAGCTGGTCTCGGCAGGTTATCCTGTGATAAAAACTAGAAGGAAGCTATCTTTGAATCCGCTTTGCAATGTGTGGGTTCTTCTCACAGAGTTATACCTTTTGATTCAGCAGGTTGGCAACAATGTTTTTGTAGGATCTGTAAAGGGACATTTCAGAGATTATTAAGAACTACAGAAAAAAACTGAATATCTCGTGATACAAACCAGAAAATTGTCATCTGTGAAACTACTTTGTGATGTGTGGATACATCTCACAATGTTAAACTTTTCCTTTGATTCAGTGGGTTGGAAATACCGTAGAATCCACAAAGAGACATTTCAGATTTCATTGAGTTCTATAGGATAAAAGCCAATATTCCATGATAAAAACTATAAAAAAGCTATCTGTGAAAGCACTTGTGATGTGTGACATTTTAAAGCCTATTGCAGCCTATAGAGAAAAATATAAAAACCCGTGATAAAAAACAGAAAGAAGCTGTCTGTGAAACTGCTTTGGAATGTGTGGATTCATCTCATAGAGCTAAACTTTTCTTTGGTTTTAGCAGTTGGAATCACTCTTTGTGTAAAATCTGCAAAGGGATATTTCAAAGCCCATTGAGGTCTATGGAGAAAAACTGAATATCCCACAATAAAAACTAGAAAGAACCCATCTGTAAAACTGCTTTACAATGTGTGGATTTGTTTCAACCTGTTTAAATTTTCTTTTGCTTCAGCAGGTTGGAAACACTCTTTTTGTAGAATCTGCAAAAGCAGATTTTGAAGTCCATTGTAACCTATAGGAAAAAGCAGATTATCCTGTGATAAAAACTAGAAAGATGCTATCGTTGAAACCATTTGTGATGTACGCATTCATCTCACAGAGATAAAACTTTCTTATGATTCAGCATGATGGAAACACTCTTTTTTGTAGAATCTGTGAAGGGTTATTTTGGAACCTATTTAGGCCTGTAGGAAACAGAAAATGTCACGATAAAAACTAGAAAGAATCTATCTATGCAGCAACGTGGCAATATGTGAATTCATCTCACAGAGCTAAACCTTTCTTTGATTCAGTAGCTTGGAAACATTCTTTGTGTAGAATCTGAGATGGGACATTTCAGAGCCCATTGAAGCCTATAGAAAAAAAAAAACTGAATATCCCATGCTAAAAACTAAAAAGAAGCTACCTGGGAAAGCACTTTGCAATGTGTGGATTCATCTCACAGAGTTAAAACTTTCTTCTTATTTAGCAGGTTGGAAACACTCTTTTTATAGAATCATGAAGTGACATTTTGCATTTCATTGAGGCCAATAGGGAAAAATTGAATATCCCATAATAAAAACTAGAAAGAAGCTATCCGTGAAACTGCTTAATGATGTGTGGATTTATCTCACAGAATTAATCATTTCCTTTGATTCGACAGGTTGGTAACACTCTTTTTGTAAAATCTGTGAGGAGGCATTTCAGAGCCCATTGAGGCTGATAGTGAAAAACAGAGTATCCTGTGGTAAAAACTCCACAGTAGCTATCTATGAAACTGCTTTTTGATGTATGAATTCTTCTCACAGAATTATACCTTTCTTCTGATTCTTCAGGTTGGAAACACTGTTTTTGTAGACCCTGTGAAGGGACATTTGGGAGACCATTGATGCCTATAGGAAAAAACTGAATATCCCTCTATAAAAACTAGATAGAAGCTATCTGTGAAACTGCTCTTTGATGTGGAGATTCATCTAACAGTATTAAATCTTCTTTTTTATTCACAAGGTTGGAAATGCTATTTTGTAGAAACCGCAAAAGAACATTTCGGAACAAATTGAAGTCGCTAGGAAGAAACAGAATATCTCATGATAAAAAATAGAAAGAAACTGTCTGTGAAACAACTGTGTGATGTGTGGATTCATCCCACTGAGTTAAAACTTTTTTTTTATTCAGCAGGTTGGAAACACTGTTTTGATATAATCTGTGAAGGGACATTTTGTGGAACATTGAGGGCCATAGGGAAAAAACGTGTATCCCACAATAAAAACTTGAAAGAAGCTATCTGTGAAATCTCATTGTGATGTCTGGATTTTTCTCAAAGAGTTAACTGTTTCTTTTGTTTAAGTGGGTTGGAAACACTGTTTTAGTAGAATCTGAGAAAGAACATTTCAGAGCCCATTATGGCCTATGGGGAAAAACTGAATATCCTGCCATAAAAACTAGAAATATAATGTCTTGTAATTTGCTTTGTGATGTGCAGATTTATCTCACAGAATTAAACATTTCTTTCTATTCATCACGTTGGAAACACTCTTTTTGTGGAATCTGCAAAGAGATATTTCAAAGCCCATTGAGGCCAATGGGGAAAAACCAAGTATATCATGATAAAAACTTGAAAGAAGATATCTGTGGAACTGCTTTGCAATGTGTGGACTCAACTCGCATAGAGAATACTTTCTTTTGATTCTGAAGGTTGGAAACAGTCTTTTTGTAGAATCTTGAAGTGATATTCCACAGTTCCTTGTGGCCAATAGAGAAAACTCAAATATCCCATGATACAAACTGGAAAAAAGCTATCTGTGAAACTGCTTAGTGATGTGTGGACTCATCTCACAGAGTTAATCCTTTCCTTTGATTCAGCAGGTTGGTAACACTCTTTTTGTAGAATCTGCAAGGAGACATTTCAAACTCCATTGAGGCTTATAGGGAAAAACTTAATATCCCAATGTAAAAACTACACAGAAGCTATCTATGAAACCATTTTGCAATATGTGGAGTCTTCTTACAGCGTTAAATCTTGCTTTTAATTTTCCAGGTTGGAAACACTCTTTTTGTAGACTCTCCAAAGGGACATTTCAGAGCCCATTGATGCCTATAGGAAAAAAAAAAAACGAATATCTCCAGATAAAAATTAGAAAGAAGCTATCTGCAAAACTGCTTTGTGATGTGTGGATTTATCTACCAGTATTAAATCTTTCCTTTGATGCAGTATGATGGAAATACTATTTTTGTAGAATTTGTGAATGACCATTTCAGAACCCATTGAGGCCTCTAGGAAAAATCTGAATATCCTATGATAAAAAATAGAAAGTATCTGTGAAACCACTTTGTAATGTGTGGAATCATCTCACAAAGTTAAAACTTTCCTTTGATTCAATAGGTTGGAAACATTATTTTTATAGTATCTGTGAAGAGGCATTTCATAGCCCATGGAGGCTAATAGAGAAAAACTGAATATCACAAGATAAAAACTTGAAGGAAGCTATCTGTGTAACTGCTTTGTGATGTTTGGATTCATCTCACAGAGTTAAACCTTTCTTTTTATTCAGCAGGTTGGAAACACTCTTTTTGTAGAATCTGTGCAGGGACATTTCAGAGACCATTGTGGCATACAGGGAAAAACTGAATATCCCACCATAAAAACTACAAACAACCTATCTGGGAATTCGCTTTGCCATGTGCAGATTCATCTCACAGAAATAAAACTTTCTTTCTATTCAGCAGGTTGGGAACACCCTTTTTGCAGAACCTGCAAAGGGACATTTTGGAGTCCATTGGGGCCAATATGGTAAAACTGAATATCCCACCATAAAAACTTAAAAGAAGCTATCTAGGAAATTGCTTTCTAATGTGTGAATTTGTCACACAGAGATAAACCTTTCTTTGATTCAGCAGGTTGGAGCCACTATTTTTGTAGTATCTGCAAAGGGACATTTTGGAGCCCATTTTAGCTTATAGGGAAAAATCAAATATCCTGCCATAAAAACTAAAAAGAAGCCATCTGTGAAACCACTTTGTGATGTCTGGTTTCATCTTTCAGAGTTAAAACTTTCTTTCAATTAAGCATGTTGAAAACACTTTTTTTGTAGAATCTGTGAAGGGACATTTTGGATTCCATCAAGGAGTATAGGAAAAAAAGGAACATCCCATGACAAAAACTAGAAGGAAGCTCTGTTTGAAATCTAATTTCAATGTATGGATTCATCCCACACACGTTAACCTTTCTTTTGTTTCACCAGGTTGGGAAAACTTTTTTATACAATGTGCAAAGAAATATTTCAAAGGCATTTGAGGCCTACAGGGAAAAACAGAATATCCCACTATAAAAATAGAAAGAAACTATCTGTGAAATTTCTTTGCAATGTGTGGATTTAGCTCACAGAGTTAAACCTTTCTTTTGATTCAGCAGGTTGGAAAATCTCTTATTGTATAATGTGTGAGGGGACATTTCAAAGCCCATTGAGGCCTATAGGGAAAAACTGAATATCCCAAGGTAAAAACTCCACAGAAGTTATCTGTGAAACCGCTTTGCAATGTGTGGGTTCTTCATACAGAGTTAAACCCTTCTTTTTATTCAGCAGCTTGAAAACACTATTTTCATAGGCTCTGTGAAGGGACAATTCAAAGCCCATTGATGCCCATATGGACAAACTGAATATCTCATGATAAAAACTGACAAGAAGCTTTCTGTGAAACTGCTTTGTGATGTGAGGATTCTGCTCACAGAGTTAAACCTTTCTTTTTATTCAGAAGATTGGACATACTCTTTTTGTAGAATCTATGAAGGGACATTTCAGAACCCATTGAGGCCTCTTGGGAAAATAAGAATATCCCACGATAAAAAATACAAAGAAGCTGTTTCTGAAACCACTTTGCAATGTGTGGATTCATCTCACAAATTTAAACCTTTCTTTTTATTCAGGAGTTTGGAAACCATCTTTTTGTAGAAACTGCGAAGGGAGATTTCAAAGGCCTTTGTGGCCAACAAGAAAAAAAAACAACAAACATTCCACAATAAAAAACTAGAAACAAGCTGTCTGTGGAACTGATTTGCCATGTGTAAATTTATCTCACAGACATAAACCTGTCTTTTGATTCATCAGGTTGAAAAACCATTTTGTAAAATCTGTGAAGAAATATTTTGAAGCCCACTGAGGCTTCTAGGGAAAAACCAAGTATCCCATGATAAAATCAAGAAAAAGCTATCTGTGAAACAGGTTTGTGATGTGTGGATTCATCTCAAAGTGTTAAACCATTCCTTTGATTCAGTAGGTGAGAAATATTCTTTTGTAAAATCAGCAAAGGGACTTTTCACAGCCATTTAGGCCTATAGGGACACATCAAACATCCAGCGACAAAAACTAGAAAGATGCTATCACTGAAACACTTTGTGCTATGTGGGTTTGTCTCACAGAGTTAACACTTTTATTTGATTCAGCGGGTTGGAAACACTCTTTTTGTAGAATCTGCAAGGGACATTTCAAAGCCCTTTGAGGCCTACAGGGAAAAATGAAATATCCTGCAATAAAAACTAGAAAGATGCTATCTGTGAAATTGCTTTGTGATGTGTGGCTTAATCTCACAGGTTAAAATTTTCATTTGATTCAGCAGGTTGGAAACACTCTTTGTAGAACCTGTGAAGGGACATTTCAAAGCCTTTTGAGGCCTATAGGGAAATATGGAATATCCCCCAATAAAAACTAGAAAGATGCTATTTGTGAAATCACTTTGTGTTGTGTTGATTAATCTCCCAGAGCTAAACTTTTCTTTAGATTCATAAGGATGGGAACTCTCTTTCCATAGACACTGTGAAGGGACATTTTTGAGCCCATTAAGGCCTATAGGAAAAAGTTGAATATCCCACAATAAAGACTAGAAGGTAGCTATCCATGAAACCAATTTGTTATGTTTGGATTCATCTCACAGAACTCAAACTTTCGTTTTATTCAGCACCTTAGAAACATTCTGTCTGTTGAGTCTGTGAAGGGACAGTTTGGAGCCCATTCATGCCTACTGGAAAGTACCAAATATCTCACAGTATAAACTAGAAAGAAGCTGACTGTGAAACCTATTTGTGATGTGTGGATTAATCTCACAGACTTAAACTTTTCTTTTGATTCAGTAGGTTGAAAACACTTTTCATAGAATCTGTGAAGGGACATTTCAGAGCCCATTGAGGACTAAAGGTAAAAACAAATATCCCATAAAAAAAGCTAGAAAGAAACTATTTAAAAACTGCTTTGCAAGGTGTGTATTCAATTTAAAAAGTTAAACCTTTCTTTTGATTCAGCAGGCTAAAACTCTCTTTTTGTCTGTGAGAGGGCATTTTGGAACCCACTGATGCCTGCAGGGAAAAATTGAATATCTCACAATAAAAACTAGAAAGAAACTATCTGTGAAACCCCTTTGTGATGTGTGGATTCATCTCACAGATCTAAACTTCTCTTTCCTTTCATCAGGTTGGACACATTCTTTCTGTAATATCTGCAAAGGGATATTTTGTAGCCCATTAAGACCCATAGGGACAAACTGAATATCCAGTGACAAAAACTAGAAAAAAGCTCTCTGTACAACAGCTTTGTGATGTGTGGATTAATCTCAAAGGCCAGACCTCTCTTGCAATTCAGCATGTTGGAAAGACTCTTTTTGGAGAATCTGCGAAGAAACATTTTGAAGCCTTTTGTGTCCTATAAGGTAAAACCGAATATCCCCCAATAAAAACTAAAAAGAAACTACTGTGAAACTACTTTGTGATGTGTGGATTCACCTTAGAGAGTAAAACCCTTCTTTTGATTCATCAGTTTGGAACACTCTGATTGTAGATTGTGAGAAGGGACATTTCAGAGCCAATTGAAATATATAGGGAAAAATTGAATATCCTGCAAAAGAAAAAAACCTAGATAGAAGCTACCTATAAAACTGCTATGCAATGTGTGGATTCATTTCACAGAGCTAAACTTTTCTTTGAATGCTGCAGGTTGGAAACACTCTTTGTGCAAAATCTGTGAAGGGACATTTCAGATTTCCTTGAGGCCTATAGGGAAAAGTTGAATATCCCACAATAAAAACTAGAAATAAGCTATCTGTGAAACTGCTTTGCCATGTGTGGATTAATATCACAGAGCTAAACTTTTATTTCAATTCAGAAGGTTGGAAACACTCTTTTTGTAGAATCTGAAAGGACACTTCATGCCCATTGAGGCCTATAGAAAAAACACCATATATCCTGTGCAATAAACTATAAAGCAGCTATTTAATATGCCAGCTTGTGATGTGTGGATTCATCTCAAAAAGTTAAGCCTTTATTTTGACTCAGCAGGTTGGAAACTTTCATTTGGTAGAATCTGTGAAGGGACATTTCAGAACCCATTGAGACCTATAGGGAAAAATTGAATATCTTGTGATAAAAATTAGATAGAAGCTATCTGTGAAACTGCATTGCAATGTGTGGATTCATCTCACAATGCTAAACTTTTCTTTTGATTCAGTAGGTTGCAGATACTGTTTGTGTAAAATCTGCGAAGGGATATTTCAGAGTCAGTTGAGGCCTATAGGGAAGAACTGAATTTCCAGTGTTAAAAACTAGAATGAAGCTATCTGTGAAATCACTTTGTGATGTGTGCATTAATTTCACAGAACTAAACTGTTATTTCAATTCAGCAGGTTGGAAACACTCTTTTTGTAGAATTTCTAAAGGAACATTTCTGGGTCATTGTGGCCTACAGGGAAGAACTGAATATCCCTCGATAATAACTAAAAAGAACTCATCTGTGAATCCTCTTAGTAATGTGGGGAATCATCTCACAGAGTTAAATCTACCATTACATTCAGCAGGTTGGAAACACTCTTTTTGCAGAATCTCTGAAGGGACATTTCATAGTCCATTGAGGCCTATGGAGAAAAACCAAATATCCCATGATAAAAACTAGACAGAAGTTATCTGTGAAACTGCTTTGTGATGTGTGTATTCAACTCAGAAAGGCAAATCTTTCTTTTGATTCAGAGGTTGGAAACACTTTGTGTAAAATTTCTGAAGGAACATTTCAAAGTCTATTGAAACTTATATTTAGAAGTCAAATATCCCACTATAAAAACTAGAAAGAAATTATGTGTGCAACTGATTTGTGATGTGTGGATTCATTTCATAGAAAAAAATTTTCTTTTGATTCAACAGGTTGAAACAACTCTTTTTGTAGAATCTGTGAAGTGACACTTCAAAGCCCTTTGACGCCTATAGGGAATGATCAAATACCTTGCGATAAAAACTAGAATGAAGCCATCTGTGAAAACGCTTCCTGATGTGTGGATTTGTCTCTCAGAGACAAACCTTTATTTTAATTCAGCCATTTGGAAACACTTTTTGTAGAATTTGTGAAAGAACATTTCAGATCCCATTGAGGCCTGTGGGGAAAAACTGAATATCCCACAATAAACACTAGAAACAAGCTAGCTATAAAACCACTTTTTGATGTGTGAATTCATCACACAGAATTAAAACTTTCTTTTGATTCAACAGGTTAGAAACATTCTTTGTGTAAAATCTGTGAAGGGACATCCTAGAGAGGAAAAACTGAATGCCTGGTGATAAAAACTAGAAAGAAGCTATCTGTGAAACCACATTGCAATGTGTGGATTCATGTCATAGGGTATTACCCTTCCTTTGATTTAGATGGTCAGAAACACTCTTTTTGTAGAATCTGTGAAAGGGTATTTCCAAGCCCATTGAGTCCTATAGAAAAAAAAAACTGAGTATCCTGTGACAAAAACTAGAAAGAAGCTATCTTTGAAACTATTTGTTATGTGTGGATTTATCTCAGAGAGTTAAAAGTTTCTTCTGATTCAGCAGGTTGGAAACACTCTTTTCATGGAATCTCCATAGGGATATTTTATAGTTCCTTTAAGCCTGTAGGGAAAAACTAAACATCCTGTGATAAAAACTAGAAGGAAGCTATTGATGAAACCACTTTGTGATGTGTGGTTTAATCTCACAGACATAAAATTTCTTATTATTCACCAGATTGGAAACACTTTTTTAGAGAATCTGTGAAAAGATATTTTGGGGCCAACTGAGGTCTATAGAGAAAACCTCAATATGCCATGATAAAAACTTGAAAGACGCTACTGTGACAATGCTTTGTGATGTCTGCATTCATCTCACAGAAGTTAAACTGTTCCTTTGATTTAGCAGGTTGGAAACACTCTATTTGTAGAATCTACGAAAAGTCATTTCAGAGGCCATTGAGGCCTACTGGGAAAAACCAAATATCCCACGATAAAAACTTAAAAGAAACTATCTGTGAAACCACGTTGCAATATGTGGATTGCTCTCACAGTGTTAAATTTTTCTTTTGATTCAGCAGGTTGGAAACACTGTTTTTGTACAATCTGTGAAGGACATTTCAGAGCCCATTGTTGCCTATAAAGAAAAGCTGAATATTCCTGCATTATAACTGAAACAAGCAATCTGGGAATTCAATTAGCTATGTGCAGATTCATCTAACAGAATTAAACCTTCTTTCTATTTGGCAGGTTGGAAACACTCTTTTTGCAAAGGCACATTTCTGAGCCCATTGAGGCCAATAGAAAAAAACAAATATCCTGCCCTAAAAACTTAAAAGAAGTTTTCTGTGAAAGTGCTTTGCAGTGTGTGTGGATTTGTCTAAGAGATAATTAAGCAGATTGAAAACACTGTTTTTGTGGAATATGCAAAGGGACATTTTGGGGCCAATTTTAGCCTATAGGTTAAAACCAAATATCTCATGATAAAAACTAAAAAGAAGCTATATGTGAATCTGCATTGTGATGTGTGGATTCATCTCACAGAGATAAAACTTTCTTTCAATTAAGCAGGTTGAAAACACGTTACCTGCGGAATGTGCAATGGGACATTTTGGAGTCCAGTAAGGCATATAGGAAAAAACAGAACACCTCATGATAAAAACTAGAAGGAAGCTCGCTGTAAAATGGCTTTGCAATGTGTGGACTCATCTCACAGACATGAACCTTTCTTTTGATTCACCAAGTTTGAAACATTTTTTTTTATGGTATCTGTGCAGAAATATTTCAAAGCCAATTGAGGCTTATAGGAAAAGAAAAAATATCTCACAATAAAACTAGAAAGAAGCTCTCTGTGAAACTGCTTGTGATGTGTGGATTCACCTCACAGAGTTAAATCTTTCTTTTGATTCAGCAGGTTGGAAACACTCTTTTTGTAGAATCTCTGAAGGGACATTTCAGAGCCCATTGAGGCCTATAGGGAAAAACAGAATATCCCACAGTAAAATTACACAGAAACTATCTGTGAAACTGCTTTGGATGTGTGGATTGTTCTCACAGAGTTAAACCTTTCTATTAATTCATCAGGTTTGAAAAATTCTTTCATACACTCTGTGAAGGGAAAACGTGGAGCCCTTTGATGCCTATATGGAAAAACCAAATATCCTGTGATAAAAACTAGCAAGAACCTATGTGTGAAACTGCTTTGTGATGTGTGGATTCATCTAAGATTTTAAAATCTTTTTTTTTTTTTAATTCAGCAGGTTGGAAACACTCTTTTGGTAGAATCTGTGAAGGGACATTTCAGAGCCCACTGAGGCCCATGGGAAAATATTAATATCCCACTATAACATCTAGAAAAAAGCTATCTGTGAAACTGCTTTGCAATGTACCAATTCATCTCACAGCAGTAAACCATCTTTTTATTCAGCAGGTTGGTAACACTCTTTTTGTAGAATCTGTGAAAGAATATTTCAGAGCCCAATGAGTCCTATGAAGAAAAAGCAAATATCCATGATAAAAATTAGAAAGAATCTACCTGTGAAACTGCTTTGTGATGTGTGGATTCATCTCACAGAGTTAAACCTTTCTTTCAATTCACCAGGTTGAAAACACTCTTTGCAGACTCTGCAAAGAGACATTTCGAAGCTCATTGAGTCCTATAGGAAAAAAGTGAATATTTCATGATAAAAACTAGAAAGAAGCTATCTGTGAAACCTTTTTGTGATATATGGATTCATCTACAGGGTTAACAATTTTTTCGATTCTGCAGATAGGAAACACTCTTCTCTTTTTGTAGAATCTGCAAAGTGACATTTCAGAGCTTTTTGAGGCCTATGGAGAAAAACTAAATATTCCATGATAAAAACTAGAATGAAGCTATTTACAAAACGCTTTGTGATGTGCTGATTCAATTCAATAAGTTAAAACTTTCTTTTGATTGAGCAGGCTGGAAACTCTCTTTTTACAGAATATTTGAAGGGTCATTTCAGAGCCTGTTGTGGCCTATAGGGAAAAAGCAAATATCCTGTGATTAAAACTAGAAAGAAGCTATCTGCAAAACTCCTTTGTGATGTGTGGATTTATCTCACAGAGCTACACTTCTCTTTGATTCAGTGGTTTGGAAACCCTCTTTGTGTAATATCTGAAAAGGGATATTTCAGAGCCCATTGAGGCCTATAAGAAAAAAACTAAATATCCCACAATAAAAACTGGAAAAATGCTATCTGTGACCACTATGCTATTTGTGGATTAATATCAAGAGCTAAACATTTCTTTCTATTCAGCATGTTGAAAACACTCTTTTTGTAGAATCTCCGAAGAAACATTTCAGAGCACTTTATGGCCTATAGGAAAAAACTGAATATCACTGGATAAAAACTAAAAAGAAGCTATCTATGAATTTCCTTAGTGATCTGGGTAATCATCTCACAAAGTTAAATCTTTATTTCAATTCAGCGGGTTAGAAACACTCTCTATATAGAATCTGTGGAGGGACACTTCAAAGCCCATTGAGGCCTACAGGGAAAAACAAAATATCCCAAGATAAAAACTCAACAGAAGCTATCTGTGAAACTGCTTTGTGATGTGTGGATTCATTTCACAGAGGAAAATCTTGCTTTTGATTCAGAAGGTTGGAAAAACTTATTTGTAGAATCTGCAAAGTGACACTTTGAAGCCCTTTGAGGCCTATAGGCACTAAGCAAATATCTTGCAATAGAAACTAGAAGAATCTATCCTTGAAATCACTTTGTGATGTGCGAATTCATCTCACAGAGCTAAACTTTTCTTTCAATTCAACAGGTTGGGAAAACTTTTTGTGTAAAATCTGTGAAGAAACATTTCAGAACCCATTGAGGATTATAGAAAAAAATTAAATATCTCACAATAAAAACAGGAAAGAAGCTATCTGTGAAAACGCTTTGTGAAGTAAGGATTCATGTGACAGAGTTAAACCTTTCTTATATGTTGCAGGAAGTCAGGGACCCCAAACGGAGGGACCAGCTGGAGCTGTGACAGAGGAACATAAATTGTGAAGATTTCATTTTAATATGGACATATATCAGTTGCCAAAATTAATACACTTATAATTTCTTATGCTTGTCTTTACTTCAATCTCTGAACATAAATTGCGAAGATTTCATTTTAATATGGACATTTATTACTTGTCAACTAATACTCATAATTTTTTTATGCCTGTCTTTACTGTAATCTCTTGGTCCTGTTGTCTTCATAAGCTGAGAATGTACATCACCCCAGGACCACTATTGTGCTAAATTGTACAAATTGATTGTAAAACATGTGTGTTTGAACAAAATGAAATCAGTGCACCTGAAACAGAACAGAATAACAGCAATTTTCAGAGAACAAGGGAAGACGACCATAAGATCTGACTGCCTACAGTGTCCGGCAGAATAGAACCATATTTTTCTTCTTGCAGATAGCCTATAAATGGACGTGCAAGTAGGGAAGATATCACTGAATTCTTTTCCAAGCAAGGAATATTAATAATTAAGACCCTGGGAAAAGAATGCATTCCTGGGGGGATGTCTATAATTGGCCGCTCTGGAAGTGTCTGTCTTATGCAGTTGAGGTAAGGATTGAAATATGCCCTGGTCTCTTGAAGTACCCTCAGGCTTATTAGGGTGGGGAAAAAGTCCCAGCCTGGTGAATCTGAGGTAGACTGGTTCTCTGCTCTCAAATCCTGTTTTCTGTTGTTTAAGATGTCTATCAAGACAATACATGCATAGCTGATGATAGACCCTTATCCAGAGTTTTTGATTTCACTCTTTGCCTTGTGATCTTTGCTTTGCCCATTGCCTTGTGAACTTTATTGGCATCAGAAGCATGTGATCTTTGTTCTCCATTTTGCCCTTTGAAGCATGTGATCTTTGTGATCTACTCACTGTTCATACCCCCCTCCCCTTTTGAAGTCCTTAATAAAAACCTGCTGGTTTTGTGGTACAGGTGGGCATCATGGTCCTACCGATATGTGATGTCACCCCTGGAAGTGCAGCTGTAAAATTCCTATCTTTGTACACTTTTTCTTCATTTCTCAGCTGGCCAACACTTAGGGAAAATAGAAAGAACCTAAGTTGAAATATTGGGTGTGGGTTCCCCCGATATCTGTCACCCAATGTGGTTTTTCTTTTTCCTAAGTGCATGTAGGAACCTGATTCCCTTTGGCAGGTGCCGAGAAACGTTCATCAGTCCAGTCCACAGAACTGCTTATGAGGCTCCCTGACAACTGGTGTCACAGAATTCCTCATTCTGTGTCAAAAACTTTGTCTGTTTATCTGGAACAAATGGCACCCTAATTGGACAAGCTCAGTGTAGAATACTTAAAATTTCTGGATTTGATCTGAATTTAATTGTGGTTCCTTTAAATCACCTCGAAGTTTAAGCCACTTTTCAACATTCCCTACTGTGACAAATTCACTTGGCTGATTTTATCAGTGTTATTGACAATCATTATCCAAAAAACAAATTGTTTGATTTTATAAAAATGACTTCTTAGGTGGTCCTTTAATTGACCAAAGATCAGCCCATTCCTGAGGCCATTACAGTGTTACTGATGGTTCCAGTAACAGAAATTCTGGTTATGTGGGTCCTACAGACAAGCTTATTTATACCTTTTATGCCTCTGCTCAAAAGGCAGAGTTAATTGCTGTAATTACTGCCATACAGGATTTCCCCAAACCTTTAAATATTGTCTCTGATTCTGCTTATGTTGTACATGCCACTAAATTATAGAAACTGCTACTATCAAACATATTGATAATTCTGAATTGGCTTCTTTATTTTCAAGATTACAACAGGTGGCTCACCAATGTAGACACCTTTTCTATATTAGACATATTAGATCTCATACCACTTTACTGGGACACATGTCTGCTGGTAACCAAAAGGTCAGTTGCTTGATCTCTTTTGCAACCCAAGAAGCTCAGGAGTTCCATAATCTCACTCATGTCAATGCTGTTTTACTTCCAAATCAGGAACCTGGTGTTAATCCCAGAGGCCTAACTCCTAATGATTTATGGCAAATGAATGTGACTCATGTTAGCTCCTTTGGCAGACTTTCATATGTACATGTTTCTGGAGACACCTTCTCAGGTTTTATCTGGGCTACTTGTCAAACAGGGGAAGACATGGCCCATGTTAAAAAACATCTGTATTCTTGCTTTGCAGTCATGGGGCTTCCATATCAAATCGAGACAGGCAGCACCCCTCGATATGTAAGTAAGAATTTGATTTATTTATGCAACAATGGGGAATTTCCCACATTACCAGAATCCCTTACAATCCTCAGAGATAGGCTGTGGTGGAACGGGCCAATCACATCTTAAAAACTCAATTGTCCAAACAGTCTGAGCAACTAAACATAATTTAACCACTCTGCACTCCCAATTACATTTAGCATTGTTTACTTTAAACTTTCTAAATGTTCCTAAAGACAATACTCTGACTGAAGCTGAACGTCCTTATACAGGCAAAAAATTCTCCCTAAATGAAGGCAAGCCAGTGTTATGGAAAAACTCCCAAACCAATACCTGGGAACCTGGAACAATTATAATGTGGGGGAGAGGGTATGATTGTGTTTCACCAGGAGATCATCAATCGCCTGTCTGGGTGCCCACCAGAAGACTTAAACTTCGTGTGAATACTGACAATGAAAGCCACAGGGAAAAGACGTTCACATCAGAGACCGCCCTCATATGTGGTGAGATCTGTGCCAACTCCTCAGAAACTAGCATACCCAATTAAAATGAGTCTGGTTCAATCTTCCCTAATGGCAACGGAGACCCCTCTAACTAATCCCACTTCTCCTGATTACCTTTCTTTTTCTCCTTACAAACCTAAAAATCTCACCATTTCTATTAGCCTGAAAATAACATCACTCTGTTCTTCTCTTCCTCCTTCAGCACTGGATCTCACTTACAATAGGTTTCATTTAATAATTCCCCTCCTTATACTTTCTGTCTCACCATTTTCCCCTCATACTAATTTATGTGCTACACAAAATTATTCTTATTGGGCTTATGTGCTTTTTCCACCACTTATTTGACCTCTCACCTGGATGGATGCTCCTGCAGAAATCAATACTAACGATGATGTGTGGATGCCTGGAGCTACAGAAGACCGTTGCCCCATTGAACCAGGAGAAGAAGGGACTGCATTTAATGTTACTACAGGTTATAAATACCCCACCCTGTGCCTTGGACATGCATGTGGTTGTATCCATCTAAAAACTCAAATCTGGGCTGCTTATATTCTGGAGAGATTAGCTACAGAGGAACCAGGACATTTGGTCTCCAGCCTCTCCCTTTCTCCTTTAAGATAAATGAAAGGGGGAGTAATAGGAGATACCCCATACTTTCAATATAAACCTGTAGGAAAACCATGTCCTAAAAATTTTGAAGGCCCATCTAAAACTTTAATTTAGGAAGATTGTGTTAACTTACATGTAGCAGTATTAAAAAATGACTCACATGGTTTAGTAATAGACTGGGCACCAAAGGGTTATTTAAAAAACAATTGCTCCTCTGGCAGAAGGGAATGCCCAGAGGCTACTTATTTTATTTCTTATTGGGAGGATGAGGATTATCATCCTACTTTGCATAGGAGGTTCAGCTCATCCTTTCCCTTAAAATGGGAAGATAAATGCATTACCCCTCCCCCTGAGGCCTCGTATGATATTCCCCATTCTGAGCCCAGAACACCCAGAACTTTGAAAACTGGCTATTGCCATGTCTGGATTGCGAGTATGGGTAGGGGAAATTTTCTATCTGTTGCCCCCACTATCAGCCTTCTCATCTGTGATTCTGAACCCCATGATAAATCCCCTTTTGACCCTTTTCCTCTTTTTGATGCCAATCCTCCCTTATGGGACTCCATTTGGCATTATGATAATTCTTCTTGACCCAGGTATGCCCCTCTACCTCTTTAGCATCCCTGAGCACCTCAGATTGCTTCTTCATGGCAGAGAGCATCAGATATGGCCACCACCACTCCTCTCCCTCAGTATCAAAAAAAAAATCAGACATTCTGCTTTGTTTACCTCCAACCTGATTATTCCCATACAGAGTTGTGTTAAGCCTCCTTACATGCTGTTAGTGGGAAATATCAAAATTGGACACACATCCAAACTGTCCAGTGCATTAATTGTCATTTATACACCTGTATTAGCTCCCATTTTGACTCCAGAAAAAGTGTAATGTTGGTCCAAGCTCAAGAAGAAATCTGGATACTGGTAACTTTATCCAGACCTTGGGAATCTTCCCCCTCAGTACATTTAATTAATGAAGTATTACAGCAAATTCTCAAAAGATCAAAGATATTTGTTTTCACTTTAATCACTGTGATCATGGGCCTAACTACAGTCACTGCACTGGCCACCACTGTCAGAATGGCATTGCACCAATCTATTCAAATGGCTCATTTTGTTAATGATTGGCAAGCCAATTCCACCCAAATGTGGAATTCTCAACAAGGCATTGATCAAAAATTGGCAAATCAAATTAATGATTTAAGACAGTCTGTTATTTGGCTTAGGGAACGTTGCATGCACATGCAGTGCGATTGGAATACTTCTGATTTCTGTATCATGCCATATTCCTACAACAAGACTGATCATTCATGGGAAATGGTCAAAGGACACCTTCTGGTAGGGAAGATAATTTAACCTTGGACATAACTAAATTTAAAGAAACAAAGTTTTGAAACCTCTCAAGCTCATTTATCCATTGTGCCTGGAGCTTAGGCATTAGATCAGGTGGCAGAAAGTCTTTTTGGACTAAACCCCACGACTTGGATTAAATCTATTGGGGGCTCCACTGTAGTAAATTTTGGAATTATGTTTCTCTGTTTAATTGGCTTGTTTTTAGTGTGCTGGACCAGTCAAAGAATCCTGCATCAAAACCAGGAGAATGAACAAGCCTTTATCGCCATGGCACATTTATATAAAAAGAAAGGGAGAGATGTTGTGGGAAGTCAGGGACCCCAAATGGAGGGACTGGCTGGAACTGCAACAGAGGAGCATAAATTGTGAAGATTTCATGGACATTTATCAGTTCCCAAAATTAACACTTTTATAATTTCTTACTCCTGTCTTTACTGCAATCTCTGAACATAAATTATGAAGATTTCATGGACATTTATCAGTTTCCAAATAATAATCTTATAATTTCTTATGCCTGTCTTTACTTTAATCTCTTAATCCTGTTATCTTCATAAACTGAGAATGTACATCATCTCAGGACCACTATTGTACAAATTTATTGTAAAACGTGTGTTTGAACAATATGAAATCAGTGCACCTTGAAAAAGAACAGAATAACAGCAATTTTCAGGGAAAAAAGGAAGGCAACCATAAGGTCTGACTGCCTGTGGGGTCGGGCAGAATAGAGCTATATTTTTCTTCTTGCAGAGAGCCTATAAATGGACTTGCAAGTAGGGAAGACATCACTGAATTCTTTTCCTAGCAAGTAATATTAATCATTAAGACCCTGGAAAAGGAATGCATTCCTGGGGGGAGGTCTATAAGCGGCCGCTCTGGGAGTATCTGTCTTATGCAGTTGAGATAATGACTGAAATTCACCCTGGTCTCCTGCAGTACCCTCAGGCTTATTAGGGTGGGGAAAAAACCCCACCCTGGTGAATTTGAGGTCAGACCGGTTCTCTGCTCTCAAATCCTGTTTTCTGTTGTTTAAGATGTTTATCAAGACAACATGTGCACAGCTGAACATAGACCCTTATCAAGAGTTTTTGATTTCACCCTATGCCTTGTGATCTTTGCTTTGCCTTTTGTCTTGTGATCTTTATTGGTGTCAGAAGCATGTGATCTTTGTTCTCCATTTTGCCCTTTGAAGCATGTGATCTTTGTGATCTACTCCCTGTTCATACATCCCCTGCCCTTTTGAGGTCCTTAATAAAAACCTGCTGGTTTTGTGGCTCAGGTGAGTAACATGGTCCTACTGATATGTCGTGTCACCCCCAGAGGCCCAGCTGTAAAATTCCTCTCTTTGTACTCTATCTCTTTATTTCTCAACTGGCCAACACTTAGGGAAAATAGAAAGAAGCTAAGTTGAAATATTGGGGGTGGGTTCCCCCAGTACTTATATTCAGCAGGTTGGAAACACTCTTTTTGGAGTATCAACGAAAAAACATTTCAAAGTCCATTAAGGTCTATAAAGAAAAACTGAATATCCCACAATAAAAACTAGAAAGAAGCTGTCTGTGAGACTGATTTGGGATGCATGGATTCATCTCATAGAGCTAAACCTTTCTTTTACTTCAGCTGGTTGGAAACACTCTTTGTGTAGAATCTGTGAAGGGATATTTTGGAGCCCATGAGGCCTATAGGGAAAAAATGGAATATCCCAAGATAAAAATTAGAAAGAAGCTATCTGTGAAACCCCTTTGTGATGTGTGGATTCATCTGACAGAGTTAAACTTCTTTTTTGATTCAACAGGTGAGAAACATGCTATTTGTAGAATCTTTGAAGGGACTATTCAAAGCCCATTGAGGCCTATAGAAAAAAACTTAATATCCTGAAATACAAAATAGAAAGAACCTATTTAAGAATCTGCTTTGCAATGTGTGGATTCATCTGAAAAAGATAGTCCTCTCTTTTGATTCAGCAGGTTGGAAACACTTCTTTGGTATAATCTGCAAAGTGACATTTCAGAACCCATTGAGGCCTATATAAAAAATATTATATCCTACAATAAAAACTAGAATAAGCTATCCTTGAAGCTGCTTTGTGATGTGTTGATTCATCTCATGCAGCTAAAATATTCTTTCATACAGCCTGTTAAAAAACTCTTTGTGTAAAATTTGTGAAGAGAGATTTTGAGCCCATTGAGGCCTACAGGGAAAAATCAGATATCCCATGATAAAAACTAGAAAGAAGCTATCTGTGAAACTGTTTTGTGATGTTTGGATTCATCTCACAGGGCTAAAACTTTCTTTCCATTCAGCTGGTTGGATACACTCTTTTTGTAGAATCTGCAGAAAACATTTCAGAGCCCATTGTGACGTAGAGTGAAAAAAGGAATATCCTGTAATAAAAATTAAAAAGAAGCCATCTGTGAAACCTCTTAGTGATATGGGGAATCATATTACAGAATTAAATTTTTCTTTTGATTTGGCAGGTTGGAAAAACTCTTTTTATAAAATCTCTGAGGCCTATAGGGAAAATTCGATTATCCCATAATAAAAACTAGAAAGAATCTATCTGTGAAACTGCTTTGTGATGGGTGGATTCATCTAACAGAGTAAAACCATTCTTTCAATTCAGCAAGTTGGAAACATTCTTTTTGCAGAATCTGTGAAGTACCATTTCAGAACCCTTTCAGACTAACAGGGAAAAAAGCAAATATCCCATGATAAAAACTAGAAAGGAACTGTCTTTAATACTGCTTTGGGATGTATGGATTCAACTCAGAGTTAAACCTTTCTTTTGATTCAGCAGGTTGGAAACACTTTTTTGTAGAATCTGAATGGGAAATTTCAAAGTCCATTGAGACCTATAGAAAAACACACACACACACACACACACACACACACAAATATCTAGTGATTCAAACTAGAAAGAAGGAATGTTTGAAACAACTTTGTGATTTGTGGATTCAGCTCAGGTAGTTAAGCCCTTCTTTTGATTCAGCAGATTAGAAACACTCGTTTTGTAGAATCTGTGAAGAGACATTTTGGAGCCCATTGAGGCCTATGGTGAAATATCAAATTCCTCACAATAAAATCTTAAACTATCTGTGAAACTGTTTGTGATGGGTAAATCTATCTCAAAGAATTAAACCTTTCTTTTGTTTCAGCAGGTTGGAAGTACTCTTTTTTTTTAGAATCTGTGAAGGGATATTTTGGAGCCCATTGAGGCCTAAAGGGAAAAACTGAATATCCAGTGATTAAAAACGAGAAAGAAGCTATCTGTGAAACCACTTTGTGATGTGTGGATTCATTTCACAAAGTTGAAACTTTCTTTTGATTCAGCAGGTTGGAAACACTCTTTGTAGAATAGGCAAAAGGACAATTCAGAGCACAATGAGGCCCATAGGGAATAACTGAATATCACACAATACAAACTAGAAAGAAGCTACTTGAGAAACCTTTTTGTGATGTGTGGATTCATCTCAAAAAGTTAAACCTTTCTTTTGATTCAGCAGTTGGAATCACTCTTTTGGAAGAGTCTGTGAAGGGACATTTCAAAACCTATTGAGGTCTATAGGGAAAAATTGAATATCCCATGATAAAAAATAGAATGAATCTCTCTGTGAAACCACTTTGCAATGTGTGGATTCATTTCACAGAGTTAAATCTTTCTTTTGACTCAGGAGGTTGGAAACAATCTTTTTGTAGAATCTGTGCAGGGACATTTGGGAGCCCATTAAGGCCAATTGTGAAAAACTGAATATCTCTGAATAAAACTTGAAAGAAGCTATAAGTGAAACCACTTAGCCCATTGTGGCCTACAGAAAAGAAAAATAAAGCCCCCAATAAGAACTAAAAGGAAGTTATATCTGTGAAACCACTTTGTGATGTGTAAATTCATCTCACCAACATAAACCTTTCTTTTGATTTACCAGGATGGAAACACTGTTTTTTGTATAATCTATGAAGGGATTTTTCACAGTGCATTATTGCCTATTGGGACAACTGAACACCCCATGATAAAAACTAGAAATAAGCTATTTCTTAAGCAGCTTTGCACTTTGTGGATTCGTCTCAAAGAGTTAAAACTTTCATTTGATTCAGCAAGTTGAAAACACTTTTTTTGTAGAATCTGCAAAACAATATTTTGACATCCATTGAGGCCTACAGGAAAAAACCATAGATCATTCAATAAAAGCTAGAAAGAAGCTATCTGTGAAACTGCTTTGTGATGTGTGGATTCATCTCACAAAGCCAAACTTTTAATCAGTTCAGCAGGATGGAAACACTCTTTGTGTAGAATCTGTGAGGGGACATTTTGGAGGCCATTGAGGCCTATAGGGAAAAACTTAATATCCCACGATAAAAATTAGAAAGAACCTATGTGTGAAAATGCTTTGTGATGTGTGGATTAATCTCACAGAGCTAAAACTGTCTTTCAATTCAGCAGATGGGAAACACTCTTTTTGCCAAATCTATGAAGGAACATTTTGGAGCTTATTGTGGCCTATAGGGAAAAACAAAATATGCTGCAAGAAAACCAAAAAGAAGCTATGGGTTAATCCTCTAAGTGATGTGGGGAATCACCACACAGAGGTAAATATTTCTTTCAATTCAGCGAGTTGGTAACACTCTTTTAGTAGAACCTGTTAAGGGACATTTCTGAGCTCATTCTTTCCTACAGAAAACAACAACAACAACAACAACAAATATCCCACAATAAAAACTAGAAAGTAGCTATCTGTGAAACTGCTTTGTGATGTGTGGATTTATCTCAAAGAGCTGAACATTTTTTCGATTTAAGAGGTTGGAAACACTTTTTGTGTTTTCTGCAAAAAGACATTTCAAATTCCATTGAGGCCTATAGAGAAAAACCAAATATCCCTTGATGAAAACTAGAAAGAAGCAATGTGAGCAACTGCATTGTAATGTGTGGATCCATCTCAGAGAGTTAAACCCTTCTTTTGATTCAGTAGATTAGAAATACTCTCTTTGTAGAATCTACGAAGGGACATTTAGGATTCCATTTAAGCCTATAGGGGAAAGAAATGCCTCAAGATAAAAAGTAGAAAGATGCTATCTGTGAAACCATTTTGCAGTGGGTAAATTCATCTCAAAAAGTTAAACATTTCCTTTGATCCAACAGGTTGGAAACAATCTTTTTGTAGAATCTGTGAAGGGACATTTCAAAGCCCATTGAGGCTTACAGAAAAAACTGAATATCCCACAATAAAAACTAGAAAGAAGCTACATGTGAAATCACTCAGTGATGTGTAGGTCATTTCACATAGTTAAGCCATCCCTTTGATTCAGCAGGTTGGAAACACTCTCTTTGTAGAATCTGCGAAGGGACATTTCTCAGCCCAACATCCCACGATAAAACTAGAAAGAATCTATGCATTTCTGAAACAGCTTTGCCCTGTGTGGATTCATCTCACAAAGTTAAACTTTGATTTGATTCAGCAGGTTGAAAACACTCGTTTTGTAGAATCTGTGAAGGAACAATTTCGAGGCCCATTGAGGCCTATAGGGAAAAACTGAATATAATGTGATAAAAACTAGGAAGAAGCTATCTGTTAAACTGCTTTGTGATGTGTGGTTTCATCTCACAGAGCTAAACAATTCATTGCTTCAGCAGGATGGAAACACACTTTTTATATAATGTGCGAAGGGATATTTCAGAGCCCACTGAGGCCTAGAGGAAAAAAGCAAATATCTCACAATAAAAACTAGAAATAATGTATTTGTAAAACCGCTTTGTGATGTGTGGTTTCTTCTCGCAGAGTTAAACATTTCTTTGGATTCAGCAGGATGAAAACACTCTTTTTGTAGAATCTGTGAAGGGACATTTCAGAGCCCAGTGAGATTTATGGAAGAAAATTGAATAACCCACAATATAAACTAGAAGAAACATGTCTGTAAAACCACTTTGTGATGTGTGGATTCATCTCTCAGAGTTAAAACTTTCTTTGGATTCAGAAAGTTGGAAACACTCTTTTTGTAGAATCTGCAAAGGGACATTTCAAAGCTCATTGAGGTTTATAGAAAAAAAATCCCACGATAAAAACTAGAAAGAACCTTTCTGTGAAACTGCTTTGTGACATACGGATATGTTTCACAAAGTTAAACCTTTTGTTAGATTAAGCAGGTTGGAAACACTCTTTGTGTAGAATCTGCAAAGGGATATTCCCTAGCCCAGTGAGGCCTATAGAGTAAAACTGAATATCCCAAGATCAAAACTCCAAAGAAGGAATCTGTCAAACTACTGTGCATGGTGTGGATTCATCTCACACAGTTAAACCTTCCTTTTGATTCAGCAAGTTGGAAACACTATTTGTGTAGAATCTGTGAGGGGACATTTCAGAGCCCTTGAAGCCTAGATGGAAAGCTGAATATGTGACAATAAAAACTAGAGAGAAGCTATCTGTGAAGCCACTTTGAAAAATGTGGATTCATCTCACAGAGTTAAATCTTTCTTTTGATTCAGCAGAGTGGAAACACTTTTTGTAGAATATTCAAAGTGACATATTGGAGCCCATGGAGGCCTATAGAAAAAATAGAATATTGTGCAATAAAAACTAGAAATAAGCTATCTGTGAAACTGCTTTGCTATATTTTGATTCATCTCACAGGCCTAAACTTTGTTTTTGAATCAGTAGTTTGGAAACCCTCTTTTTGAAGAATCTGTGAAGGGATATTTTGGAGTCCATTGATTCCTATAGAAAAAAAACCCGAATATCTCGTGATGAAAAGTAGAAAGCTATCTGTGAAACCACCTAGCGATGCGTGGATTCATCTCACAGAGCTAAACTTTACTTTTGATTCAGCAGGTGAAAAATACTCTTTTTGTAGAATCTGCAAAGAAACATTTTGGAGCCCACTGAACAATATAGGGAAAATGTATATCTAGCAATGAAACCCATAAAGAAGCTAACTGTGAAACAGCTTTGTGATGTGTGGATTCTTCTCACGATGTTACACCTTTGTTTTGATTAAACAGGTTGGAAGCACTCTTTTGAAAATGTGCAAAGGGACATTTCATAGCCCATTGAGGACTATAAGGACAAACAAAATCAAGTGGTAAAAACTATATAGAAACTATCCATGAACACTGTTTGCCATGCGGTGATTCATGTCACAGAGTAAATCCTTTGTTTTGTTTCAGCAGGTTGGAAACACTCTTTTTGTAGAATCTGCAAAGGGACATTTCAGACCCCATTGAGACCCACAGGGAAAAATTAATACCCTGCTATAACAGCTAGAAAGAAGCTATCTGTGAAATTGCTTTGTCATGTGTGAATCCATGTTACAGAGTTAAACCATTCTTTTGATTTAGCAGGTTGGTAACACTCTTTTTGTAGAATCTGCAAAGGGACATTTCAGAGCCCATTAAGTCCTGTAAAGAAAAAGTGACTATCCCACGATAAAAACTAGAAAGAATCTATCTGTGAAACTGCTTTGCGATGTGTGGATTCATCTCATAGAGTTAAACCTTTCTTTCAATTCACCAGGTTGAAAACACTTCGTAGAATCCACAAAGGGACATTTTGGAGCTCATTTTGTCCTACAGGAAAAAAGCAAATATCTCACGATAAAAACTAGAAAGAAGCTATCTATGAATCTGCTTTGTGATGCTTGGATTCATTTCACAGAGTAAAACCTTTCTTTTGATCCTGAAGGATTTAAACACTCTTTTTGTAGAATCTGCAAAGTAACATTTCTGAGCTTTTTGAGGCCTATGGAGAAAAAAATGAATGTTCCATAATAAAAACTAGAGTGAAGCTATTTAAGAAACGGCTTTGTCATGTATGCATTCAATTCAATAAGTTAAAACTTTCTTTTGATTGAGCAGGCTGGAAACTCTTTTGATAGAGTATCCAAAGGGACATTTTGGAGACCATCGTGGCCTATAGGGAAAAAGTGAATGTCCCATGATTAAAACAAGAAAGAAGCTAGCTGTGAAAGCCCTTTGAGATGTGTGGATTCATCTCGCAGAGCTACACTTCTCTTTTGGTTCAGCAGGTTGGAAACACTCTTTTTGTAATATCTGTGACGGCATATTATGAAGCCCATTGAGGCTTTCAGGAAAAAACTAAATGTCCCACAATAAAAACTGGAAAAATTCTATTACCCACCACGGTAGGGCCTGGGGCATGCCGGGAAGGCATCGGCCTCTGCTTGATGTCCCCAGCCATCTCTTTGACCTCACTGCTTTGTTTTTTCTCCACCTGTCTCAACATCCCTCTGAAACCCTGATGGCCTGTTCCTATCCCCCAAGGGATTTCTTGCCTCCTTGGGGTGCCCTCCCGGGGAAAACATGCACCTGGGGTGAGAGCCCAGGACTCCCTGACCCTCCCGGGTCAGGTCTGGGGCATGCCAGGAAGGCACTGGCCTCCGCTGTATGACCCCAGCCACTTCTTCAGCCTCCCCGCTTTTTTCCTTGGCCTACTTCAACGTCCCCTGAAAACCTAGGTGCCTGTCCCCATCCCCCGGGGCACTTCTTGCTGCCTTGCGGTGCCCCCTAAGGAGACACACGCACCCAGGGTGAAAGCCCCGGGCTCCACAAACCACTCGAGTAGGGCCTGGGGCATGCTGGGAAGGCACTGGCCTCTGCTGGATAACCCCAGCCACCTCTTTGGCCTTGCTGCTTTTCTCCTCGGCCTGCCTCAATGTCCTCCTGAAACCCTGCAGGCCTGTCCCCAACCACCAGGGGACTTCTTGCCACCTTGGGGTGCCCCATAGGGAGAGACACCCACCCTGGGTTGGAGCCCAGGATTCCACAACCCACCTGGGTCAGGCCTGGGGCAAGCCGGGAAGACACTCGCCTCCTCTGGATGACCCCAGTCACTTTTTTGGCCTTGTTGCTTTTTTTCTCGACCTGCCTCAACGTCTTCCTGAAACAGTGGCGGCCCGCCCCTCTCCCTTGAGGGACTTCTTGCCACCTTGGTGTGCCTCCCTGGGGAGAAACATGCACCATTGGTGGGAGTCTGGTCCTCCACGACCCCACTGAGTGGGGCCTGAGGCATGTTGGGAAGGCACTGGCCTCCGCTGGATGACCCCAGCCACCTCTTTGGCCTTCCTGCTTTCTTCCTCGGCCTGTCTCAATGTCCTCCTGCAATCCTGGAAACTTGTCCCATTCCCCTGGCGGACTTCTTTTCACCTTGGGGTGCCCCCCGAGCAGAGACACGCACCCTGGGTGGGAGGCGGAGGCTCCACAACCCCCCTGGGTTGGGTGTGAGGCATGCTGAGAAGGCACTGGCCTCCACTGGATGACCCCAGCTGCCTCTTTGGCCATGCTGCTTTTTTCCTTGGCCTGCCTCAGTGTCCCCCTGAAACCCTGGGGGCCTATCCCCATCCCCTGGGAGACTTCTTGCAGGCTTGAGGTGCCCCACTGAAAAGAGACGCGCACCCTGGGTGGGAACCCGGGACTCCACCCCTCTGTTGGGACTCGGCATGCCAGTAAGGGCCTGGCCTCCTATGGATGACCCCAGCCACCTCTTCAGATTCGCCACTTTTTTTCCTTGACCTGCCTCAGTGTCCCACTGAAACCTTGGGGGCCTGTCCCTATCCTCTGGGGGACTTCTTGCCGCCTTGGGGTGCCACCCTGGGGAGAGACATGCACCCTGGAGTGGGAGCCCAGGGCTCCACGACCCCTCCAGTTTGAACCTGGGGCATGTGGGGAAGGCACTGGCCTCTGCTGGATGACCCCAGCCGCCTCTTCAGCCTCTTTGCTTTTTTCCTTGGACTGCCTCAAGGTCTCCATGAAACTCTGGCAGCCTGTCCCTGTCCAGCAGCGTATTTCTTGCTGCCATGGGGTGCCCCCCTGGGGAGAGACATGCATACTGGGTGGGAGCCCGGGCCTCCATGACCCACCCGGGTTGGGCCTGGGGCATGCCGCGAAGGCACTGGCCTCTGCTGGATGATCCCAGTCACCTCTTCAGCCTCGCCGCTTTCATCCTCAGCCTTCCTCAATGCTCCCCTGAAACCCTAGGGGGCTGTCCCCATCCCCCAGGGGACTTCTCACCACCATGGGGTGGCCCCCTGGGGAGAGACATGCACCCTGGGTTGGAGCCTGGGGCTAACCGACCACTGCCGGCTGTGTCTGTGGCATTGCGGGAAGACACTGGCTACTTGCTCGATGACTCCAGCCGCGTCTTCAGCCTCTCCGCTTTTTTTCTCATCCTCCATCAAGGTCCCCGTGAAACCTCTGGGGCCTGTCTCCGTAACCCGGGGGACTCCTTGCCGCCTTGTGGTACCCCCTTAGGCAGAGACATGCACCCTGGGTGGGAGCCGAGGACTCCATGATCCCCTTGGGTTAGGCCTTGGGCATGCCAGGAAGGCACTGGCCTCCGTTGGATGACCCTAGCTACCTCTTTGGCCTCGTTGCTTTTTTCCTCAGCCTGCCTCAATGTCCCCCTGAAACCCTGAGGGCCTGTCCCTGTCCCCCGGGGGATGTCTTGCCACCTTAAGGTGCCCCCCTAAGAACAGACACGCACCCTGGATGGGAGTCTGAGACTCCACGACCCTCCTGAATCATGCCTGAGGCATGCTGGTAAGGCAATGGCCTTTGCTGGATGACCCCGGCCGCCTCTTTGGTCTCATTGCTTTTTACCTCAGCCTGCCTCGACGTCTCTCTGAAACCCTGGGGCATGTCCCCATTCCCAGGGAGATTTCTTGCCACCTTGGGATGCCCCCTGGGAAGAGACACATACCATGGGTGGGAGCCCAGTATTCCATGTCCCCCCAGGGTCGTGCCTGGGGTATGCCAGGAATGCACTGGCCTCTGCTGGATGACCCCAGCCACGTCTTCGGACTCAATGCTTTTTTCCTCGGCCTGCCTCAAAGTCGCCCTGATACCCTGGGGGCCTGTCCCTGTTTCCTGGAGGATTTCTCCCCAATTTGGGGTGGCCCCCTAATAAGAGAGATGCACACTGGGTGAAAGCCCGGGACTCCATGACCACCCTGGGTCGGGCTTGAGAAATGCCGGGAAGGTATGATCTCCACTGGATGACCCCAGCCTTCTCTTTGGCCTTGCTGCTTTTTACCTCGGCCTGCCTCAAGGAGCCCCTGAAACCTAGGGGCCTGTTCTTGTCCACAAGAAGACTTCTTGCCACCTTGGGGTGCCTTTCTGGGGAGAGATATGCACCCTGAGTGGGAGCTTGGGACTCCACATCTCCCCACATTCAGCCCTGGGACTTGCCAGGAATGCACTGGTGTCCGCTGGAGGACCCCAGTTGCCTCTTCAGCCTCGTTGTGTTTTTCCTACGCCTGCCTCAAAGTCACCCTAAAATCCTTGGGGCCTGTCACCATTTCCCGGGGGACTCTTTGCCACCTTGGCGTGCCCCCCTAAGAAGAGACACACTCCTCGGTTGGGAGCCCAGGACTCTACAACCCCCGTGTTGGGCATGGGGCATGCCGGGAAGACACTGACCTCCACTGGATGACAGCAGCCACCTATGCTGCCTCCCTGCTTTTTACCTCGGCCTTCCTCAACATCCCCTCTGAAATCCTGGGAGCCTTTTCCCGTCCCCAGGAAAACTTATTGTAGCCTTAAGTTGCCCCCCTGGGAAGAGACACGCACCTTGGATGGGAGCCTGGGACTCCACAACCCACCAGGGTTGGGCCTGGGGCATACCAGAGAGGCACTGGCCTCCACTGGATGACCCCAGCCATCTCTTCGGCTTCGCCGCTTTTTTCCTCCACCTGCCTCAACGTCTCCCTGAAACCCTTGGGGCCTGTTGCCTTCTTCATGGAGACTTCTTGCCCCCTTGGGGTGCCCCCTTGGCTAGAGACATGCACCCTAGGTGGTAGCCTGGGAATCCATGACCTTCGTGGGTCATGCCTGGGGCATGCCAGGAAGGCACTGGCCTTCAATGGACGATCCCAGCAGCCTCTTCGGCCTCACCACTTTTTCCTCGGCCTGTCTAAATGTCTCCGTGAAACCCTGAAGTCCTGTCCCCGTCACCTGTAGGACTCCTTGTCTCCCTGTGGTGCCCCCCTAAGAAGAGACACATACCCTAGATGGGAGCCCAGGACTCCACGACCCCCCGGGGTCGGGCCTAGGGCATGCCGAGAAGGCACTAGCCTTCGCTGTATGACCCCAGCCGCCTCTTTGGCCTCGCCGCTTTTTTCCTCAACCTGCCTCAAAGTCCCCCTGTAACCTTGGATCCTGTCCCCGTTTCCCAGAAGAGTTCTTGCTGCCTTTGGGTGCCCCTCTTAAAAGAAACATGCACCCTGGGCGGGATCCCGGGACTCCACTACCCCCCTGCGTTGGGCCTGTGGCATGCCGAGAAGGCACTGGACTCCACTGGAATACCCCAGCCGCCTCTTCTATCTCACTGCTTTTAACCTTGGCCTGCCTCACTGTGCCCCTGAAACTCTGGGGGCCTGTACCCGTCGCCAGGAAGACTTCTTGACGCCTTAGAGTGCCCCGCTGGGGGAGAGACGCACCATGGGTGGGAGCCCGCGACTCCACAACCTTTCAGGGTTGGATCTGGGGCATGCCGGGAAGGCAATGGCATCGCTCAGCCGCCTCTTTGACCTGGATGCTTTTTACCTCTGCCTGCCTCAACGTCCCCCTGAAACCCTAAATGCATGTCTCCATCCCCACGGGGACTTCTTGCCGCCTTTGGGTGCCCCCCTGAAAGAGATACGTGCACTAGGTGGGAGCCCGGGACTCCACGACGGCCCAGGCTCGGGACTGGGCCATGCGGGCAAAGCACTGTCCTGGGCTGGATGACCCCAGCCGCCTCTTCGGCCTGGCTGCTTTTTTCCTCGGCCTGCCTCAACGTCCCCCTGAAACGCTGGGGGCCTGTCCCCATCCCCTGGGGGACTTTTTGCTGCCTTGTAATACCCCCCGATGGGAGACAAGCACCTTGTGTGGGAGCCCAGGACTCGAAGACCCCCCTGGGTTCAGCCTGGGGCATGCCAGGAAGGCACTGGCCTCCGCTGAATGACCCCAGCCACCTCTTCGGCCTTGCTGCTTTTTTCCTCCTCTTGCCTCAACGTCTCCCTGAAACAAATGGGGCCTCTCCCCATTCCCCAAGGCCTTCTTGCCACCTCTGGGTGCTTCTGTAAGAAGAGACGAGCACCTTGGGTGGAGCCCCGGATACGAACCCCCTGGGTCAGGCCTGGGGCATGCTGAGAAGGCAGTGGCCACCGCTGGATGACCCCAGCCTCCTCTTTGGCCTTGCTGCTTTTTTCCTCGGCCTACCTCACCATCCCCATGAATACCTGGGGGCCTGTCCTTGTTCCCCGAGGGACTCCTTGCCGACTTGTGGTGCCACCCTAGGTAGAGACACGCACTGTGGGTGGGAGCCCAGGACTCCATGAAGCCCCTGGGTTGGGCCTGGGGCATGCCAGGAAGGCACTGGCCTGTGCTGGATGACCCCAGCCACCACTTCAGCTTCATGCTTTTTTCCTCCGCCTGCCTCAACATCCCCCTGAAACTTTTGGGACCTGTCTCCTTCTTCAGGCACACTTCTTGCCGCCTAGGGATGCCCCACTTATGAGAGACAAGCACCTTGGGTTGAAGCTCCAACTCCACAACCACACAGGGTCAGGTCTGGGGCATGCCAGGAAGGCACTGGCCTCTGTTGAATGACCCCAGCTGCCTCTTCGGCCTCGCCACTTTTTTCCTCGGCCTGCCTCAACTTCCCTTTGAAAACCTGGAGGCCTGTCCCTGTCCACTGGGGAACTTAATGCTGCCTTGAGATGCCACCCTGAAGAGAGACAAGCACATCGTGTGGGAGCCTGAGACTCCACCGCTCCCCTGGGTTGGGCCTGCGACATGCCGGGAAGGTACTGGCCTTCGCTAAATTAACCCAGCCACATCTTCAGGCTTGCCTCTTTTTTTCTTGGCCTGCCTCAATGTCTCCCTGAAAATCTGGGGGCCTGTCCCTGTCTCCTGGGGGAGTTCTTGCTGCCTTGGGATACCCCTTGATGAGAGATAAGCAACTTGGATGGGAGCCCTGGACTCCATGACTCCCCCGGTTTGAACCAGGGGCATCCGGGGAAGGCCCTGGCCTCTGCTGTATGATCCCAGCTGCCTCTTCTGCCTTGTCGTTTTTTTCCTTGGCCTGCCTTAACATCCCCCTGAAACCCAGGGGACCTGTCCCTGTCCTCAGGGAAACTTCTTGCCACTTTGGTGTGCCTCCCTGGGGAGAGACAGGCTCCGTGGGTGGGAGCCCATTATTCCACGAATCTCCAGGGTCAGGCCTGGGGTATGCCGGGAATGCACTGGTGTCTGATGGATGACCTCAGTTGCCTCTTCGGCCTCGCCGCTTTTTCTCTCTGCCTGCCTCAAAGTCCCCCTAAAACCCTGGAGGCCTGTCCCCGTTTCCCAGGGGACTTCTTGCTGCCTTGGAATGCCCCTGTAAGAAGAGACACGCAACCCGGGTGGAAGCTCAGGACTCCATGACCCCCCTTAGTCGGTCTTGTGACATTCCGGGAAGGCACTGGCCTCCACTGGATGTCCCCAGCCACCTCTTCTGCCTCACCACTTTTTACCTCGGCCTGCCTCAACGTCCCCCTGAAACTCTGGCACCCTCTCTCCATTTCCAGGGGGACTACTTGCTGCCTTCGGGTGCCCTCCTGGGGAGAGACACGCACCCTGGGTGGGAGCCTGGGACTACACGACCCCCAGGGTCAGGCCTGGTGTATGCCGGGAAGGCACTGGCCTTTGCTGGACGACCCCAGTCGCCTCGTCAGCCTTGCCGCTTTTTTCCTAGGCCTGCCACGCTGTCTACCTGAAACCCTGGGGGCCTGTGCCTGTCCCCTGGGAAACTTCTTGCTGCCTAGACTTGCCTTCCTGGAGAGAGACATGCACCCTGGGTGGGAGCCTGGGACTCCACGACCCCCGTGGGTCAGTCCTGGGGCATACCAGGAAGGCACTGGCTTTTGCTGGATGACCCTGGCGGCCTCTGTGGCCTCTCCGCTTTTTACCTCGGCCTGCCTCAACGTCTCCCTGAAACTCTGGGGCCTGTCCCCATCTCCAGGGGAACTTCTTGCCACCTTGGTGTGATCCCTGGGAAGAGACATGCACCATAGGTGGGAGCCCAGGACTCCACGACCCCCCAAGGTCAGGCCTGAGGCATGCCAGGAAGGCATTCGCCTCTGCTGGATGACCCCAGCTGTGTCTTCTGCCGCACTGCTTTTTTCCTCCGCCTGCCTCAACATCCCCCTGAAAACCTGAGGGCCTGTCCCCACCCCCAGGGCGACTCCTTTCAGCCTCGGGGTTTCCTCCTGGGAAGAGACACGCACCCTGGGTGGGAACACAGGACTCCATGACACCCCTGGGTCAGGCCTGAGGCATGCAGGGAAAGCACTGGCCTCCGCTGGATGACCCCAGCCCCCTCTTCGGCCTCACTGCTTTTTTCCGCAGCCTGCCAAAATGGTTTTCTTAAACCCTGGGGTCCTATCCTGTCCCCATGGGGACATCTTTCTGCCTTGGGCTTCCCCCCCTGGGGAGAGATAGGTGCCCTGCTTGGGAGCACGGGACTTTACCACAACACTGGCTAAGGCCTGGGGCATGCGGGAAAGGCATTGTCCTCTGCTGGATGACCCTGGCGGCCTCTGCGGCCTTGCCACTTTTTTCCTCGGCCTGACTCAGTGTCCCCCTGAAACCCTGGGGGCCTGTCCTCATCCCTGGGAGACTTCTTGCCTCCTTGGGATGCCCCCCTGATGAGAGACAAGTATCTTGGGTGGAAGCCCGGGACTCCAAGACCCCCATGGGTTGGGCCTGGGGCATGCTGAGAAGGCACTGGCCTCCGCTGGATGACCCCAGCCTCCTCTTCGGCCTTGCTGCTTTTTTTCTCGGCCTGCCTCAAAGTCCCCCTGAAACCTTTGGGGCCCTGTCTCCGTTTCCAGGGGTACTTCTTGCTGCCTTGGAATGCCCCCCTGGGGAGAGACATGCACCGTGGATGGGAGGCCGGGACTACACGAACCCCCCAGGTCGAGCCTGGGGCATGCTTGGAAGGCACTGGCCTCTGCTGGACGAACCCAGATGCCTAGTCGGCCTCGTCACTTTTTTTCCTCGGCCTGCCTCAATGTCTCCCTGAAACCCTTGGGGCCTGTGCTTGTCCCCTGGGAAACTTCTTGCTGCCTACGAGTGCCTTCCTGGAGAGACACACACACCCTGAATGGGAAGTGGGGACTCCACGAACCCCTGGGTCGGGCCTGGGGCATGCTGGAAAGGCACTGGCCTCTGCTGGATGACCCCAGCTGCCTCTTCGGCCTTGCCGCTCTTTACCTTGGCTTGCTTCAAAGTCCACTTGCAATTCTAGGGGCTTGTTTCCATTTCCTGGGGGCTTCTTGCCGCCTTAGGGTGCCCCCCTAAGAAGAGACGTGCACCCTGGGTAAGAGCCCGAGACTCCACGACCCCCCCGGGTCGGTCCTGGGGCATACCGGGAAGGTACTGGCCTCTGCTGGATGATCCCAGTTGCCTATTCTGCCTCGCCGCTTTTTACCTCTGCCAGTCTCAACGTCTCGCTGAAATCCTGTGGTCCTGTCCCCGTCCCCAGGGGAACTTCTTTCGCTTTGGGGTGTTCCCCCTAAGAGAGACTCACCCTGGCTGGGAGCCCGGGACTCCACGACCCACCAGGGGTTGGACCTGGGCATGCCGGGAAGGCACTGGCCTTCGCTGGATGATCCCAGCCGCCTCTTCTGCCTCGCCGCTTTTTCCTTCAGCCTGCCTCAATGTCCCCTGAAACCCTGGGGGGTCTGTCCCCATCCCCAGGGAGACTTCTTTCTGCCTTGGGGGTCCCCCCTGGGAAGAGACACACACCCTGTGTGGGAGCACGGGACTCCACAAACCCCCTGGGTCTGGCCTAGGGCATGCTGGGAAGGCACTGGCCTCTGCTGGATGACCCCAGCTGCTTCCTCAGACTGCCTCAACGTCCCCCTGAAACCCTGGGGGCCTGTCCCCATCCCCCAGGGACTTCTTGTCTCATTAACATGCACCCCTGATGAGAGACAAGCACCTTGGGTGGGAGCCTGCAACTCCATGAACCCCCAACCTTGGGCCTGGGGCAGGCCAGGAAGGCACTGGTCTCCGCTGGATGACCCTAGCCGCCTCTTCAGCCTCACCGCTTTTTTCCTCGGCCTGCCTCAATGTCCCCCTGGAACCCCTTGAGGCCTGTACCCGTCCCTGGGGACTTCTTGCCGCCTTGGGATGCCCCCCGATGAGAGACAAGCAACTTGGGTGGAAGCCCGAGATTCCACGACCCCCCTGGGTCGGGCCTGGGGCATGCCGGGAAGGCACTGTCGTCCATTGGACGACCCCAGCTGCCACTTTGGCCTCGCCGCTTTTTTCCTCAGCCAGCCTCAACATTCCCCTGAAACCCTGGGGGTCCCCCGGGGTACTTCTTGCCACCTTGGGGTTTTCCCTGGGGAGGGACAAGTACCCTGGGTGGGAGCACGAGACTCCACGACCTCCCTTGGTCAGGCCTGTGGCATGCCCTGAAGGCTCTGACTCCTGATGTATGACCCCAGCCGCCTCTTCGGCCTTGCCTCTTTTTTCCTCAGCCTGCCTCAACATCCCCCTGAAACCATGGGGGCCTGTCCCCATCTTTTGAGAAACTTCTTGCCACCTTGGTGTGACCCCCTAAGAAGAGACATTCACCTTGGCTGAAAGCCCAGGTCTTCACGACCACCCTGGTTCGGGCTTGAGGCATGGCGGGAAGGCACTGGCCTCTGCTGGATTATGCCACCCACCTCTTCTGCCTTGATGCTTTTTTCCTCGGCCTGTCTCAACGTCCCCCTGATACCCTGGGGGCCTCTCCCCACCCCCTAAGGGACTTCTTTCACCTTGAGGTCACCCCCTGGGGAGAGACACGCACCATGGGTGGGAGCACGGGACTCCACTACCCCCCTGGGTCAGGCCTGGGGCATACCGGGAAGGCACTTTCCTCCGCTGGATGACCGCAGCCACCCTTTCGGCCTCGCTGCTTTTTCCCTTGGCCTGCCTCAATGTCTCCCTGATACCTGGGGGTCTGTCCCCGTCCCTGGGGACTTCTTGCCGCCTTAAGATGCCCCCCCCCCGTAATGAGAGACAAGCACCTTGTGTGGGACCCCGCATCTGCATTACCCCCCGGAGTCGAGCCTGGGGAATGTCAGAAAGGCACTGGCCTTTGCTATAAGAGCCCAACCGCCTCTTTGGCCTCGTGGGTTTTTTCTCGGCCTACCTCAACGACCCCCTGAAACTCTGGGGGCCTTCCCCTTCCCCCGGGGTACTCCTTGCCACTTGAGATGCCCCACTGATGAGAGACAAGCCCCTTGAACAGAAGCCCGGGACTCCATGACCCCCTCCTGGGTCGGGCCTAGGGCATGCAGGGAAGGCATTGGTTTCCACTGGATGACCCCATTCAGCGGCAGGCCGAGGAGGTGGCTGGAGTCCCTGGCTTTCACCCAGTGTGTGTGTCTCTTCCAGGGGTGGCACCCCAAAGCGGCAAGAAGTCCCACAGGGGATAGGGATAGAACGACAGTCTTTCAGGGGGACGTTGAGGCAGTCCAAAGAAAAAAGTTGGTGAGGCCAAGCAGGAGGCTGGGGTCGTCCCCCGGACGCCGGTGCCTTCCCAGCAGACCCTGCACCTGGCCAGGGGTGTCCTGGAGTCCCTGGCTTACACCCAGGAGACGCGTCTTCCCAACGGGGGGCACCCCAAAGCGGCAAGAAGGCCCCTGGGGGACGGGGAAGGGATGTCAGGCTTTAAAGGAAACATTGAGGCAGCACGGGGAAAAAAGCACTGAGGCCGAGGAGGAGGCTGGAATCGTCCCCTGGAAGCCCGTGCCTTCCCGGCAGCCCCTTCGCCAGGCCCAAGGGCTCATGGAGTCCCTGTCTTTCACCAGGGTGTGCGTCTCCTCCACAAGAAGCACCCCAAATTGGCAAGAAGTCCCCAGGGGGATGGGGACAGGATGCCAGGCTTTCAGGGGTACATTGAGGCAGCCCGGGGAAAAAAAGCGGCGAGGACGTAGAGGAGGCTGGGGTCATCCGCCAGAAGGCAGTGCCTTCCTGGCAGCCCCTGTGCCGGGCCCGAGGGGGTCCTGGAGTCCCTGGGTTGAACCCAGGGTGCGTGTCTTCCCGAAGGGGGGCACCACAAAGCTGCAAGAAGGCCCACGGGGGACGGGGACAGGATGCCAGGATTTCAGGAGGACGTTGAGGCAGCCTGGGGATAAAAAGTAACTAGGCCGAGGAGGGGGCTTGGGTTCTTTCCCGGAGGCCAGTGCCTTCCCGGCAGACCCTGCGCTGGGCCAGGGGCTGTTGTGGGCTCCTCGGCTTTCACCCAGGATTTGTGTCTCCCCAACGGGGGGCACCCCACAGTGGGCAAAAAAGGCCCCCAGAAGATGGGGACAGGATAACAGGCTTTCAAGGAAACGTTCAGGCAACCCGGGTAAAAAAGATAAGAGGCTGAGGAGAAGGCTGGGGTCATCCCCCGGAGGCCAGTGTCTCCCTGGCAGCCCTTGCGCCGAGCCCGAGGGGTTCGTGTGGTCCCTGTCTTTCACCAAGGGTGCATGTCTACCCCATGGGGGGCACCCCAGTTCTGTAAGAAGTACCCCGGGGGATGGGGACAGGATGCCAGGCTTTCAGGGGAATTTGAGTTAGCCCGGGAGAACAAAAAAGGCGAGGCTGAGGAGAAGGCTAGGGGCATCCCCAGAGGGACGTTGAGGCAGCTCGGACAGTCCCAGGGGAATTGTGGAGTCGTTCCCCAGAGGCCAGTGCTTTCCGGCAGCCCCTGCGCCAGGCCCCAGGGGGTCATGGAGTCCCTGGCTTTCACCCAGGGTGCGTGTCTCCCCCACGGGGGGGGGGACCCCAAAGTGGCAAGGAGTCTCCCAGGATCGGGGACAGGACGCCAGGCTTTCAGGGAAACGTTGAGGCAGCCCAGGAAAAACAAACAAACAAAGACACAAACAAACAAAAAATGAGACCAAGGAGGAGGCTATTGTTCTTTCCTGGAGGCCATTGCTTCCTGGAAGCCCCTGCTCTGTGCCCGGGGTGGCGGGGGGCGGTGGTCGTGGAATCCCTGGCTTTCATCCAGAATGCCTGTCTCCCTTATGGGGGACACACCAAAGTGGCAAAAAATCCCCTGGGGGACGGAGACAGGAAGCCAGGCTTTCAGGGGGACGCTGAGGCGGCATGGGGAAAAAAAAGCAGCAAGGCCGAGGAGGAGGCTGGGATCCTCCCCCGGAGACCAGTGCCTTCCCAACCGCCCTGGGCCAGAGGGTCTTGGAGTCCCTTGCTTTCACCCAGGGTGTATGTCTCGCACAAGGGGCTCACTTTAAAGCGGCAAGAAGGCCCCTGGTGGGCAAAGACAGGATGCCAGGCGTTCAGGGGGAAGCTGAAGAAGCCCAAGGAAAAAAGTGGAGAGGCAATGGAGTTGGCTAGGTTTCTTCCCCGGGGGCCATTACCTTCCCAGCAGGCCCTGCGCCTGGAAAGGTGAGCTCGTAGGGTTTCTGGCTTGCACCCAGAGTGCGTGTCTCTCCCACAGGAGGCACCCCAAATCGGCAAGATGGCCCTGGGGGAACGGGGACAGAATGCCAGGCTTTCAGGGTTACCTTGAGGCAGCCCCCGGAAAAAAACAGCGAGGCCGAGGTGGAGGTTGGGGTCGTCCTTTGAAGGCCAGTGCTTTCCCAGCAGCTCTTGCCCCAGCCCCGGGGGCTTCATGGCGTCCCTGCCTTGCACCCAGGGTGTATGTCTCTCCCACGGGGGGCACCCTAAATCGGCAAGAAGGCACCTGGGGGATGGGGACAAAAGTCCAGGCTTTCAGGGGAACGTTGAGGCATCCCGGAGAAAAAAGCGGCGACGTCGAAGAGGAGGCTGGGGTCATCCCCCGGAGGCCAGTGCCTTCACGGCAGCTTCTGTGCCGGGCTCGGGGGCTATTGGCGTCGCTGGCTTGCAACCAGGGTGCGTGTCTTTCCCACGGGGGGCACTCCAAAGCGGCAATAAAGACCCCTGGGCAACGGAGACAGGAAGCCAGGCTTTCAGGGGACGTTGAGGCAGCCCGAGGGAAAAAGCAGTGAGGCCTTGGAGGAGGCAGGTGTCATCCCCAAAAAGCGAGGGCCTTCTTGGCAGCCCCTGCGCCAGGTCCTGGGAGCTCGTGCATTCCCTGGCTTGCACCCAGTGTGCCTGTCTCTCCCATGGGGGGCGCCAGAAAGCTGCAAGAATTTCTCCGGGGGACCGGTACAGGACGACAGGTTTTAGTGGAACGTTGAGGCAGCCCAGGGAGAGAAGCGGTGAGGCTGAGGAGGAAACTGGGATCCTCTTTTGGAGGCCGGTGCCTTCCCGATAGCCTCTGCGCTGTGCCTCGGGGGCTTGTGGGGTACCCCTGGTTTAAACCCAGGGTGTGTCTCTCCCACGGGGGGATCCCCAAAGCCGCAAGAAGTTCCCTGGGGAATGGGGACAGGACGCCAGGCTTTCTGGAGAGTTTAGGCAGCCCGGGGAGAAAAGCGGCAAGGTCGAGTAGGAGGCTGGGGTCCTCCCGCGGAAATCAGTGCCTTCCCGGCAGCCCCTGCGCTGGGTCGGAGTGGCTCCTGGAGTTTCTGGATTTTACCCAGTGTGCGTGTATCTTTCACAGGGGGCAAAACAAAGTGGCAAGAAGGTTTCCCGGGGATGGGGACAGGATGCCCGGCTTTCAGGGAGACGTTGAGGCAGCCCAGGAAGAAAAGCGGTGAGGCCAAGGAAGAGGCTGGTGTCCTCTTTCAGAGGCCAGTGCAATGCACCGGGTCGGCGGGCTCGTGAGTTCCCTGGCTTGCACACAGAATGTTTGTCTCTCACAGGAGGCATCCCAAAATGGCAAGAAGCCCCCCCGGGAGATGGGAACAGGATGCCAGGCTTTCTGGGGGATGTTGAGGCAGTCCGGGGAGAAAAGCGGCGAGGCCGAGGAGGAGGCGGGGGTGGTCCCCTGGAAACCAGTGCCTTCCCGGCAGCCCCTGCGCCAGGTCCGGGGGACTCGTGGGATCCCTGCCTTGCACCCAGGGTACGTGTCTCTTCCACGGGGGGCACTCCAAAGCGGCAACTAGGCCCCTGGGTGACAGGGACAGAAAGCCAGGCTTTCAGGGGGATGTTGAGGCAGCCCAGGGAAAAAAGGAGCGAGGCCAAGGAGGAGGTTGAGGTCCTCCCCCAAAGGCCAGTGTCTTCCTGGCAGCCCCTGTGCCTGGCTTGGAAGGCTCGTGGGGTCCCTGGCTTGCACACAGAATGTATATATCTCACGGGGGGCATCCCAAAGTGGCAAGAAGGCCTCTGGGTGATGGGAACAGGACGCTAGGCTTTCTGGGGGACGTTGAGGCAGCCTGGGGAAAAAAGCCGCGATGCCGAGGAGGAGGCTGGGGTCCTCTCCCAAAGGCCAGTGTCTTGCCGGCAGCCTCTGCCCCGGGCCCGGTAGGCTCGTGGGGTCCCTGGATTGCACTCAGGGTGCGTGTCTCTCCCATGGGGTCACCCCAAAGCAGGAAGAAGGCTACCGGGATACAAGGAAATGATGCCAGGCTTTCAGTGGGACATTGAAGCAGGTCAGGGAGAAAATCGGAGAGGCCAAGGAGGAGGCTGGGTTCCTCCCCGGAGGTCCGTGCCTTATCGACAGCCACTGTGCTGGGCCAGAAGGGCTCGTGGGGTGCCTGGCTTGCACCCAGTGTGCGTGTCTCTCCCACGGGGTCACCTCAAAGTGGCATGAAGACCCCGGGAAAAAGGGGACAAAACAGCAGTCTTTCAGGAGGACGTTGAGGCAGCCCGGGGAGAAAACCGGCGAGGCCGAGGAGGAGGCTGGGGTCGTCCCCTGGAGGCTAGTGCCCTCCTGGTAGCTCCAGCACTAAGTCTGGTGGGCTCGTGGGGTCCCTGGATTACACAAACGGTGCTTGTCTCTCCCACGGGGGGCACCCAAAATCGGCAAGAAGGCCCCCGGCAGACAGGAACAGGATGCCAGGTTTTCAGGGAGACGTTGAGGAAGCCCATGGAAAAAAGCAGCAAGGGCAAAGAGAAGGCTGTGGTCCTTCTTAGTAGTCCCTATGCCGGGCTCGAGGGGCTCGTGGGGTCCCTGGCTTGCACCCAGTTTGTGTGTCTCTCCCATGGGGGGCACCACAAAGCGGCAAGCAGGCTCCGGGGGACAGGGACTGGATGCCAGGCTTTAAAAGGGACGTTGAGGCAGCCCATAAAAAAAGCAGTGAGGCCGAGGAGGCGGGTGTAATGCCACAGAGGCCAGTGCCTTCCCTGTAGCCCCTGCACCGTCCCCGGGGGGCTTGTGTGGTCCCTGGCTTGCACCCAGGTTTCGTGTCTCTCTCACGGGAGATGCCCCAAAGTGGCAAGAAGGTCCCCAGGTGATGGGGACAGGATGCCAGGCTTTCAGGGGAACCAGTGCCTTTCCGGTGGCCCCTGCGCCGGGTCAGGGGGACTCGTGGGGTCTCTGGCTTGCACCCAGGGTGCGTGTCTCTTCCACGGGGGGCACTCCAAAGCAGCAACTAGGCCCCTGGGTTGCCAGGGACAGAAAGCCAGGCTTTCAGGGGGATGTTGAGGCAGCCCAGGGAAAAAAGGAGCGAGGCCAAGGAGGAGGCTGAGGTCCTCCCCCAAAGGCCAGTGTCTTCCCGGCAGCCCCTGCTCCTGCCTTGGAAGGCTCGAGGGGTCCCTGGCTTGCACACAGAATGTGTGTGTCTCACGGGGGGCATCCCAAAGTGGCAAGAAGGCCCCTGGGTGATGGGAACAGGACGCTAGGCTTTCTGGGGGATGCTGAGGAACATTTCCCCTGAGGAGCCAGGGGAAAAAAGCTGCAATGCTGCGGAGGTGCCTGGGGTCGTCTCCCGGAGGCCAGCGCCTTTCCAGCAGCCCCTGAGCCGGGATTGGGGGGCTCGTGGGATCTTTGGCTTGCACTCAGGGTGCCTGTCTCACCCACGGGGATCACCACAGATGGCAAGAAGGCCCCCAGGGGATAGAAACAGTACGCCAAGCTTTCAGGCAGTTGTTTAGGCAGCCCGGGGAGAAAAGCGGCAAGGCAGAGGAAGAGGCAGGGGTCTCCCCCAAGAAGCCAGTGCCTTCCCGGCAGCCCTTGCGCCAGGCCCAGGTGGCTCAAGGGGTCCCTGCGTTGCACCCAGGTTGCATTTCTCTCCCACGAGTGGCACCCCAAAGTGGCAAGAAGGACCCGGGGGATGGGGACTGGATGCCAAGCTTTCAGGGTAACATTAAGTCAGCCCGGGGAGAAAAGCAGAGAGGCAGAGGAGGAGGCTGGGTTCCTCCCCTGGATGCCGGTGTCTTCCCGGCAGACCCTGCACCGAGCCCGTGGGGCTCGCAGGTTCCCTGGCTTGCACCCAGGATACATGTCTATCCAACCAGGGCAACCCAAAGTGGCAAGAAGTCCTCCAAGGGACGGGGACAGGATGCCAGGCTCTCAGGGGTACATTTAAGCAGCCCGGGGAGAAAAGCAGCGAGGCTGAGGAGGAGGCTGGGGTCGTCCCCCGGAGGCCAGTGCCTACCCAGAAGTCAATGCACCAGGTCCGGTTGGCTTGTAGGGTCCCTGGATTGTACCCAGTGCGTGTGTATCTTTCACACAGGGCAAAACAAAGCGGCAAGTAGGACTCCAGGGGATGGGACAGGACGCCCGGCTTTCAGGGGGACCTTGAGGCAGCTCGGGGAGAAAAGTGGTGAGGCCAAGGAAGAGGCTGCGGTTCTCTTTGGTAGGCCAGTGCCTCCCTGGCAGGCCATGCCCCGGGTCCGGAAGGCTCGTGGGTTCCCTGGCTTGCACACAGAATGCGTGTCTCTCATGGGGGGCATCCCAAAGCGGCAAGAAGACCCCTGGAAGATGGGAACAGGACGCCAGACTTTCTGGGGGACATAGAGGCAGCCCAGGAAGAAAAGTGGCGAGGCCGGGGAGGAGGCTGCCTCGGAGGCCAGTGCCTTCCTGGCAGCCCCTGCTCCTGGCCCCGGGGGCTTGTGTGGTCCCTGGCTTGGACCCAGGGTGCGTGTCTCTTCCACGGGGGGCACCCCAAAGTGGCAACAAGGGTGACGGGGACTAAGAAGCCAGGCTTTCAGGGGACGTTGAGGTAGCCCGGGCAAAATATCTGCGAGGCTTGCGAGGAGGCTAGTGTCCTCCACCGGAGGCCACTGCCTTTCTGGCAGTCCGTGCGCTGGGCTCGAGGGGCTCGTCGGGTCCCTGGCTTGCACCCAGGGTGCATGTCTCTTCCACAGCTGGCACCCCAAAGCGGCAAGAAGGTGTCCGAGTGATCGGGACAGGAAGCCAGGCTTTCAGGGGGACGGCAAAGGAGCCCGGAGAGAAAAATGGTGAGGCTGAAGATGAGGCAGGGGTCATCACCCAGAAGCCAGTGCCTTCCCAGCAGCCTCTGCGCAGGAAGCCCAAGCCCGGTAGGCTTGTAGGGTCCCTGGCTTGCACCCAGGGTGCGTGTCTGTCCCACCAGGGGCACATTAAAGCTGCAAGAACGCTCCCAGGGAATGGGGACAGGACGCCAGGCGTTCAGAGAGACATTGGGGCAGCCAGAGGAGAAAAGTGGCCAGGCCGAGGAGAAGGCTGAGGTCCTCCCCAAAAGGCCAACACCTTTCCAGCAGCGCCTGCACCGGGTGCGGGGGACTTGTGGGGTCCCTGGCTTGCACCCAGGTTACTTTTCTCTCCCAAAGCGGCAACAAGACCCTCAGGGGATGGGGATAGAACACCAGGCTTTCAGGGGGACATTGAAGCAGCCCAGGGAGAAAAACAGTGAGGCCGAGGAGGCTGGGATTGTGTCCTGGATGCCAGTGCCTTCCCGGTACACATTGTGCCCGGCCTGGAGGCTCGTGGGGTCCCTGGCTTGCACCCACGGTGCATGTCTCCTCCACGGGGAGCACCCTGAAGCAGCCAGAGGGCCCCCGGGAAACACGGACAGGACTCCAGGCTTTCAGGGGGACGTTGAGGCAGCACGGGAAAAAAAGCTGTGAGGTCGAGGAGGAGTCTGGAAACTACCCCGGAGGCCAGTGCCTTCCCAGCTGCTCGTGTGCTGGGCACGGGGGAGTTCTTGGGGTCCCTCACTTGCACCCAGTGTGCCTGTCTCTCCCACGGAGGGCACCCAAAAGCAGCAAGAAGGCTTCTGGGGGATGGGGACACAGCGCCATGTTTTCAGGGGGACGTTGCGGCAGCCCGGGGAAAAAGCGGCGAGACCAAGGAGGAGGCTGGGGTCGTCTTCCGGAGACCAGTGCCTTCCCGGCAGCCCCTGTGCCAAGTATGGGGCGCTCGTGGGGTCCTGGGCTTGCAGCCGGGGTGAGAGTCTCTCACACGGGGTTGGAGGGCACACCATAGTGGCAAGAAGGCCCCCAGGGGACGGGGACAGGACGAAAGGCTTTCAAGGGGAGGCTTGGTTCCTCCCTGTGAAACCAGTTCCATTCAATCAGCCCCTGTGGAAGGCCCGGGGGGCTCGTGGGGTTACTGGCTTGCACCCAAGGTGCATGTCTCTCTCACAGGGGCACCCCAAAGTGGCAAGAAGGCCCCCGGGGGAAGAGGACAGGATTACAGGCTTTCAGGAAAACGTTGAGGCAGCCCCGGGAGAAAAGCGTCAAGGCTGAGGAGGAGGCTGGTGTTCTTCCCTGGAGATCAGTCCCTTCAAGGTAGCCCCTGCACCCAGTCCTGGGGACTCGTGGGGTCCCTGGCTTGAACCAGGGTTGTGTGTCTTTCCCATGAGGTGCACGCCAAAGTGGCAAGAAGGTCCCCGGGGATAGGGGACAGAACACCAGGCTTTCAGGGGCCGTTAAAGCAGCCTGGGGAGACAAGAGGCAAGGCCAAGGATGGTGGGGCCCTTCCCCAAAGGCCAGTGCCTTCCTGGCAGCCACTGCGCCGGGTCCGGAGGGCTCGTGGGGTGCCTGGCTGCTACCCAGCGTGTGTGTCTCTCCCACAGGGGACAACCCAAAGCGACAAGAAGACCCCGGCCCGGTAAGACGGGGACAAAACGATAGTCTTTCAGGAAGACGTTGACGCAGCCCTGGGAGAAAAGCGGCAAGGCCGAGGAGGAGGCTGGGGTAGTCCTGGGAGGCCAGTGCCTTCCCGGCAGCCCCTGTGCCGGGCTTGGCAAGCTCCAGGTATCTTTGGCTTGCACCTTGGGTGCGTGTCTTTTCCACGGGGGCACCCCAAATCGTCAAGAAGGCCCCCGGGGGACAGGGAAAGGATGCCAACCTTGCATGGGGACCTTGAGGCAGACCGGGTAGAAAATTGGCGAGGCCGAGTGGGAGGCTGGGGTCCTCCCGCAGAAGCCTGTGTCTTCCCAGCAACCCCTGGGTTGGGCCCGGAGGCTCATGGGGTCCCTGGCTTGCTCCCAGCGTGCGTGTCTCTTCTACAGGGACACCCTAAAGTGGCAAGAAGGCCCCCGGTAAATGGGGACAGAAAGCCAGGCTTTCAGGGGGACGTTAAAGCAGCCCGGGGAGAAAAGTGGCAAGTCCGCGGAGGAGGCTGGGGTCATCCCCCAGAGGCCAGTGCCTTCCTGGCAGCCTCTGTGCAGGGCCCGGGGAGCTCTAGGGGTCCCTGGCTTACAACCAGGGTGAGTGTCTCTCCCACAGGGGGCACCCGGGGGATGGAGAGAGGACTCCAGGCTTTCAGGGTGACCCTAAGGCAGCCTGGGGATAAAAGTGTCAAGGCCGAGGAGGAGGCTGGGGTCATCCGTCAGAGGCCAGTTCCTTCCTGACAACACCTGAGCCAGGATGGTGGGGCTCGTGGGGTCCCTGGCTTGCACCCAGGGTGCGTGTCTCTCACAGGGGGCACCCCAGATCGGCAATATGGCTCCCGTGGGAAGGGAACAAGACTCCAATCTTTCAGGGGGACATTGAGGCACCCCAGGGAAAAAAGCAGTGAGGCCAAAAGGAGGCTGGGGTCTCCCCCGGACGCCTGTGCCTTCCTGGCAGCCCCTGCACCGTGCTTGGGGAGCTAGGGGGGTACCGGGCTTGCAACCAGGGTTCGTTTCTCTCCTACAGGGATCACCCCAAAGTGGTAAGAAGTCCCCCGGGGGATGGTGACAGGATGCCAGGCTTTCCGGGTACATTGAGGCCAGGGCCAAGGGGGGTCCCTGGCATGAACCTGGGTGCATGTCTCTCCCTCAGGGGGCACCCTAAAGTGGCAAGAAGGCCCCCCACAGGAAGGGGACAGGATGCCAGGCTTTCAGGGAGACGTTAAGACAACCCCTGGAAAAAATCTGTGAGGGCAGGGAGAAGGCTGGTGTCCTCTCCCAGAGGCCAGTGTTTTTCTGGCATTCCCTGTGCTGAGATCTGGGAGCTCGTGGGGGTCCCTGGCTTGCACCCAAGGTGCGTGTCTCTGACACTGGGGGCAACCCAAAGCGACAAGAAGGCATCTGAGGGTTGGGGTCAGGAAGCTGGGCTTTAAGGGGGACATCGAGAGAGCCCGGGGAGAACAACTTCGAGGCTGAGGAGGAGGCTGGGGTCGTCCTCCCGAGGCCAGTGCCTTCCCAGCAGGTTCTGCGCCATGCCAGGGGGACTCGTGGGGTCTGGGGCTTGTACGTAGGGTGCATGTCTCTCTCATGGGGGGGTGGCACCCCAAATGGCAAGAAGGCCCCCGGGGGACGGAAATAGGATTCCAGGCTTTCAGGGGGATGTTGAGGCAGCCCGGGGAGAAAAGCCCCGAGGCCGAGGAGGCTGGGGTCTTCTCTCTGAGGAAAGTGCCTTCCTGGCAGCCCCTGCTCCAGGACTGGGTGGCTCATGGGGTCCCTGACTCGCACTCAGGGTGAATTTCGCTCCCACGGGGGGCACACCAAAGCAGCAAGAAGGCTCCCGGGAGATGGGGACAGGACGCCTGGCTTTAAGAGTGACGTTGGAGCAGCTGGGGTAAAAAGGTGGCGAAGCTGATGAGGAGGCTGGGTTACTCCCCTGGAAGCCAGTGCCTTCTTGGCAGCCCCTGCACCAGGCCCAGTAGGTTCGTGGGGTCCTTGGCTTACATTCAGGGTGCATGTCTCTCCCACGGGGGGAGGGGCACCCCAAAGCGGCAAGAAGTCCCCTGGAAGACAAGGACAGGACAACATGCTTACATGGGGATGCTGAGGTAGCTCAGAGAGAAAAGCAGTGAGGCCGAGGAGGAGGCTAGGGTTGTCACCCGGAGACCGGAACCTTCCTGGCAGCCCCTGCACTGGGCCCAGGGGGCTGGTAGGGTCCCTGGCTTGCACCTAGCATGTGTGTGTCCCATGGGAGGCACAACAAAGTGGCAAGAATGCCCCTGGGGGATGGGGGCAGGACACTAGGCATTCAGAGAGACGTTGAGGCAGCCCGAGGAGAAAAGCGGTGAGGCCAAGGAGACTGGGGTCTTCCCCCGGAGGCCAGTGCCTTCCCGGCAGTCCCTGGGCCAAGCCCCAGTGTCTCACTGGTCCCTGCCTTGTGTGTCTTTTCCACAGGGGGCACCCTAAGGCGGCAAAAAGGCCCCCGGGGGATGGGGATAGGATGCCAAGCTTTCAGAAAGACATTGAGGCAGCCCGGGGAGAAAGGCTACGAGGCGGAAGAGGAGACTGGGGTCCTCTCCCCGAGAACAATGCCTTTCCAGCAACCCCTGTGCTGAGCTTGAGGGACTCGTGGGGTCCCTGGCTTACACCCAGGGTTCATGTCTCTCCCACGCAGGGCACCCCAAAGTGGCAAGAATCCTTCCAGTGTACAGGAACAGGACGCCAAGCTTTCAGGGGAACATTAAGACAGCCAGTCGAAAAAGCTGAGAGGTCGAGGAGAACGCTTGGGTCCTCCCCTGGAGAGGCCAGTGCCATTCCGGCTGCCCCTGGGCCAGGCCCGGGGGACTCGTGAGGTCCCTGGCTTGCACCCAGGGTGCATGTCTCCAACTCGGGGGGCACACCAAAGCAGGAAGAAAGCCTCTGGGTGATGGGTACAGTACGCCAGGCTCCTAGAGGACGTTGAGGCAGCCCAGGAAAAAAGCAGTGAGGCCAAGGAGGAGACTGGGGACATCCCTCGGATGCCAGTGCCTTTCCGGCATTCCCTGCGCCATGCCAGGGGGGCTCTTGGGGTCTGGGGCTTGCACCAAGGGTGCGTGTCTCTCCCATAGGGGGCATGCCAAATGGCAAGATGGTCCCCAGGGGACAGAAACAGGATGCCAGGCTTTCAGGAAGATGTGGAGGCAGCCCAGGGAGAAAAGCGGTGAGGCCGAGGAGGTGGCTGGGGTTGGCCCCCGAGACCAGTGCCTTCCCGGCAGCCACTGCGCCAGGCTCAGGCCCTTTTTGGGGTCCCTGGCTTGCACCAAGGGTTGCAGCCTCTCCCACGGTGGGAACCCCACAGTGGCAAGAAGGCCCCCAGGGTACAATGACAGGATGCCAGACTTTCAGGGGGACCTTAAGGCAGCCCGGCGAGAAAATTGGAGGAGGCGAGGAGGCTGGGGTCCTTCCCCAGAGGCCAGTGCCTTTCCGGCAGCCAATGCGCTGGGCCTAGGGGGCTCTTGGGGTCCCAGGCTTGAACTCAGGGTGTGTGTCTCTCCCATAGGTGGCACACCAAACGGCAAGATGGCCCCCAGCTGAAAAAAAACAGGATGCCAGGCTTTCAGGAAAATGTGGAGGCAGCTTGGGGAGAAAAGCAGTGAGGCCAAGGAGGAGGCTGGGTTTGTCCTCAGAGGCCAGAGTCTTCTGGGCGGCCCGTGCGCCAGGCTCAGGCGGTTCTTGGGGTCCCTGGCTTGCACCCAGCATTCGAGCCTCTCCCATGGGGGGCACCCAAAGGTGGCAAGAAGGCCCCTGGGAAGGGGGGACAGGACGCCAGGCTTTCAGGGGGACGTTGAGGCAGCCCATGGAAAAAAGCAGCAAGGCCGAAGAGGAGGCTGGGGTTGTCGCCCAGAGGCCAGTGCCTTCCTGGTAGCCCCAGCACTAAGCCCAGTGGGCTCGTGGGGTCCCTGGCTTGCACAAATGGTGTGTGTCCCTCCCATGGGGGGCACCCCAAAGCAGCAAGAAGCCCCCCGTGGGACAGGGACAGGGCACCAGGCTTTCGGGGGATGTTGAGGCAGCCAGGGGAAAAAAGTGGCGAGGCAGATGAGGAAGTTGGGTCATCTCCTGGAGGCCAGTGCCTTCCTGGCAGCCTCTTTTCCATGTCCAGTGTGCTCGTGGGGTTCCTGTCTTGCAACCAGAGTGGCTGTCTCTTGCACGGGGGGCATTGCAAAGCGGCAGAAGACCCTGGGGCAAAGGGGATAAGATGTCAGGCTTTCAGGAGGACTTCAGGCAGCTGGGGAAAAAAGCGGCAAAGCCGAAGAGTAGGCTAGGAAGCTCCTTCGAAGGCAAGTGCCTTCCCGGCAGTTCCTGCGCCGGCCCGGGGGCTCGTGTCGTCCCTGGCTTGATCTCAGGGTGCGTGTCTCTCCCACGGGTTCACCCCAAAGTGTCAAGAAGGCCCCCGGGGTTTAAGGACAGGATGCTAGGCATTCAGGGGGACGTTGAGGCAGCCCAGTGAGAAAATCGGGGAGGCCAAGGAGGAGGCTAGGGTTCTTCCCCAGAGGCCAGTGCTTTTCCCGCAGCATATGTGCTGGGCCCGGAGGGCTCTCAGGGTCCCGGGCTTGAAACCAGGGTGTGTGTCTCTCCCACGGGGGTCACACCAAACGTCAGGATGGCCCCCAGCAGACAAAAACAGGATGCCAGGCTTTCAGGAAGATGTGGAAGCAGCTTGGGGAGAAAAGCGGCGAAGCCGAGGAGGCTGGGGTTGTCCTTGGAGGCCAGTGCCTTCCAGGTGTCCCCTGCGCCAGGCTCGGGTGGTTCTTGGGTTCCCTGGCTTGCACCCACCCAGGGTGCGAGCCTCTCCCACAGGAGGCACCCCAAAGCGGCAAGAAAACCCCCGGGGGACAGGGACAAGACATCAGGTCTTCACGCGGACGTTGAGGCAGCCCGAGAAAAAAAAGTAGCAAGGCGGAAGAAGAGGCTGGGGTTGTCCCCCGGAGGCCAGTGCCTTCCTGGTAGCCCCAGCGCTAAGACCTATGGACTCATGGGGTCCTTGGCTTGCACAAATGGTGCGTGTCTCTCCCATGGAGGGCACCCCAAAGCGGCAAGAAGGCCCCCCGGGGGACAGGGACAGGAAGCCAGGCTTTCAGGGAGACATTGAGAAAGCCCGTGAAAAGAAGCGGCGAGGCCGAGGAGAATGCTGGGGTCCTCCCCTGGAGGTCAGTTCCTTCCCGGCAGCCCCTACGCTGGGCTCGGGGCTCTCGTGGGGTCCCTGGCTTGCACCCAGAGTGTGTGTCTCTTTCACAGGGGGCACCTCAAAGCGGCAAGCTGGCACCGGGGAACTGGAACTCGACGCCAGGCTTTAAAAGGGATGTTGAGGCAGCCTGTGGAAAAAAGCAGTGAAGCCGAGGAGGAGGCGGGTGTAATCTCACTGTGGCCAGTGCCTTCATTGCAGCCCCTGTGCCGGCCCCGGGGGGCTTGTGGAGTCCCTGTCTTGCACCCAGGTTCGGTGTCTCTCTCTGGGGAGGCACTCCAAAGTGGCAAGAATGCCCCCAGATGATGGGTACAAGATGCCAGGCTTTCAGGGGAATGTGAAGACAGCCCGGGGAAAAAGCTGCGAGGCTGAGGAGGAGGCTGGAGTCCTCTCCCAGAGGCCAGTGCCTTTCCGCAGCCCCTGCACCAGGCTCGGGGGTCTCGTGAGGTCCCTGCTTTGCACCCAGGGTGCATGTCTCTCCCAATGGGGGGGGCACCCCAAAGTGGCAAGAAAGCCTCTGGGGGACAGGAACAAGATGCCAGGCTTTCAGAGGGACTTTGAGGCAGCAGGGAAAAAAAGTGGTGAGGCCTAGGAGGAGGCTGGGGTCGTCCCCCAGATGCCAGTGCCTTCTTGGCATTCCCTGTGCCGTGCCAGGGGGCTCTTGGGGTTCCGAGTTTGCACCCAGGGTGAGGGTCTCTCCCATGGAGGGCACACTAAATGGCAAGATGGCCCCCAGGGGATGGAAACAGAAGGACAGGATTTCAGGAAGACGTGGACGCAGCCCGGGGAGAAAAGCTTCGGGGCCGTGGAGGCTGGGGTCCTCCCCGGAAGCCAGTGCCTTCCTGGCAGCTGCTGCTCTAGGAATGGACGGATCGTGGGGTCCCTGGCTTGCACCCAGGGTTCGTGTCTCTCCCACGGGGGGCGCCAAAGAGCGGCAAGAAGGCCCCTGGGGGACAGGGACGGGACGCCAGACTTTCAGTGGGACCTTGAGGCAGCCCAGGAAAAAAAAAAACAGCGAGACCAAAGATGAGGCTGGGGTCACCCACAGAGGCTAATGCCTTCCCAATATCCCCAGCCCTAAACTCGGTGGGTTCGTGGGGTCCCTGGCTTGCACAAACGGTGCTTGTCTCTCCCAAAAGGGGCACCCCAAAGTGGCAAGAAGGCACCTGAGTGACAGGTACAGGACGCGAGGCCTTCAGGGAGACATTGAGTAAGCCAGTGAAAGAAAGCGGCGAGGCCAAGGAGAAGGCTGGGGTACTCCCCCAGAGACCAGTGCCTTCCCGGCAGCCCCTATTCCGAGCCCTGGGGCCTTGTGGGGTCCGAGTCTCGCACCCAGGGTGTGTGTCTCTTTCACGGCGGGCACCCTAAAGAGGCAAGCAGGCCCTGGTGGACGGGGGCTGGACAGCAGGCTTTAAAAGATAAATGAGGCAGCCCATGGAAAAAAGCAGTGAAGCTGATGAGGATGCTGGTGTAATCCCACCGTGGCCAGTGCCTTTCTCGCAGCGCCTGCGCTGGACCCAGTGGGCTCGTGGGGTCCCTGGCTTGCACTGAGGGTGCGTGTCTCTCTCACGGGGAACACCCCAAAGTGATAAGAAGGACCCCGGGGGGTTGGATACAAGACACCAGGCTTTTAGGGGAACGTTGAGACAGCCAGGGGAATAAAACTGCTAGGCGGAGGAGGAGGCTGGGCTCCCACCACAGAGGCCAGTGCCATTCCGGTGGCCCCTGCGCAGGGCCTGGGTTTTCCTGCGGTCCCTGGCCTGTACCCAGGGTGCGTGTCTCTCCCAAGGGGGTCACACCAAAGCGGCAAAAAAGCCTCTGGGGGACAGGGACAGGAGGCCAGGCTTCCAGTTGGACACTGAAGCAGCACGGGGAAAAAAGCAGCGAGACCGAGGAAGCTTGTGTCGTTACCTGGATGTCAGTACCTTCCCGGCAGCACCTGCGCCATGCCAGGGGGTTTCTTGGGGTCCCGGCCTTGCACCCAGGGTACGTGTCTCCCCCAGGGAAGGCACCCCAAACGGAAAAAAGGTCCTCAGGGAACGGAAACAGGATGCCAGGCTTTCAGGGTGATATTTAGGCAGCCCGAGGTGAAAAGTGGCGAGGCCGAGGAAAAGGCTGGGGTCATCCCCCAGAGGCCAGTGCCTTCCCGGCAGCCCCTGCGCCAGGCCCGGGCGCCTGGAGGTGTCCCTGGCTTGCATCCAGTGTTCATGTCTCTACCATGGGGGGCATATCAAAGCAGCAAGGTCTCCGGGAGACGGGGACAGTACGCCAGGCTTTCAGGAGGACATTGGAGCAGCCCGGGGAAAAAAGCCGGAAGGCCGACAAGGAGCTTGGGTTCCTCCCCTGGAGGCCAATGCCTTCCCGCCTGCCAGGGCGTGGTATCCAAGGGGCTCGTGGGTTCCCTGGATTGCACCCAGGCTGCGTGTCTCTCTCACAAGGGGCACCCTAAAGCGCAAGAAGTCCACCAGGGAAAAAGGACCGGATGCCAGGCTTTCAGGGGGATGTTGAGGCAGGCCGGGGAAAAAGTGGCGAGGCCGAGGAGGAGGCTTGGGTCATCCACCAGAGGCCTGTGCCTTCCCGGCAGCTTCTGCGTCGGGCCCGTGGGGCTACTGGGGTCCCTGGCTTGCACCCATGGTACGTGTGGGGGCACCCAAAAGCGGCAACAAGACCCCCGGGACACAAGAACATGATGCCAGGCTTTCACGAGGAAGTGAAGGAGCCCAAGGAAAAGAGCAGCTAGACTGAGGGGTATGCTGGGGTCCTCCCCAGGAGGCCAGTGCCTTCCTGGCCATCCCTATGCTGCGTCTGGAAGGCTCGTGGGGTCCCTGGCTTGCACCCAGGGGGCGTATCTCCCCCACGAGGGTCACCACAAAGTGGCAAGAAAGACTCCGAGAAATGGGGATAGGATGCCAAGCTTTCAGGGTGACCTTGAGGTAGCCTGGGGATATAAGTGGCGAGATTGATGAGGAGGCTGGGTTTCTCCCCCGAAGGCCAGTGCCTTCACAGCAGCCCCTGCACCAGGCCCGGTGGGCTCGTGGCGTCCATGGTTTGCACACAGGGTGGGTGTCTCTCCCACGGGGGCCACCCCAAAGTGGAAAGAAGTCCCCCGGGGGAAGGTGACAAAATGCCAGGCATTCGGGGGGACATTTAGTCAGCCCGGAAAGAAAAGCGGTGAGGCTGAAAAAGAGGCTGGGGTCATCCCCTGGAGGCCACTGCCTTCCCAGCTGCCCCTGCACTGCACCTGGCGGGGGTGGTTCATGGGTTCCTTGGCTTCCACCAGGGTGCCTGTCAATCCGACGGGGGGCACCCCAAAGCCGCAAGAAGGCCTGGGGAGACACAGACCAGATGCCAGGCTTTCAGGGGGATGTTAAGACAGCTGGGGGAAAAAAGCGGTGATTTCGAAGAGGAGACTTGGATCGTCTACCAGACTCCAGTGCCTTCCCGGTAGCCCCTGCGCCAAGTCTGGGGTACCCGTGGGGTCCTGGGCTTGCAAACGGGGTGCATATCTCTCCCATGGGGGCACCCCAAAGTGGTAAGAAGGCCCCCGAGGGATGGGGACAGGATGACAGGCTTTCAGAGGGAGGGAGACAAGTGGCGATGCCGAGGAGGAGTCTTGGTTCCTCCCTGTGAGGCCAGTTCCATTCCAGCAGCCCCTGTGGCGGCCCGGGAAGCTCGTGGGGTCCGTGGCTTGCACCCAGGGTAAGTGTCTCTCCCACGGGGTCACCCTAATGCAGCAAGAAGGCCCCTGGGGGAAGGGGATAGGACGACATTCTTTCAGGGGGACGTTGAGGCAGCCTGGGGAGAAAACAGCGAGGCTGAGGAGGCTGGAATCCTCCACTGGAGACCAGTGTCTTCCTGGTATCATTTGCACCCGGTCCTGGGGGCTCGTGGTCCTTGCCTTGCACACAGGGAGCATGTCTTTCCCATGGGGGGCACCCCAAAGCAGCAAGAAGGCCCCTGGTGAACGGGGACTGGATGCCAGGCTTTCAGGGGGACGTTGAGGCAGTCTAGGGAGGAAAGCAGCGAGGCCAAAGAGGCGGCTGGGGTCGTCCCCCAGACGCCGGTGCCTTCCCAGCAGCCCCTGCATCATGCCAGGGTGACTCTTGGGGTCCCAGGCTTGCAACCAGGGTGTGTGTCTCTCCCACGGGGGGCACCCCAAATGGCAAGATGGTCCCAAGGAGACGGAAACAGGATACCAGGCTTTCAGAGGGACGTTGAGGCAGCCTAGGGAGAAAAGCAGCGAGGCCTAGAGGAGGCTGGGGTTGTTGCCTGGAGGCCAATGTCTTTCTGACAGTCCATGCTCCAGGCTTGGGTGGTTCGTTGGGTCCGTGGCTTGCACCCAGGTTTTGTGTCTCTCCCACGGGGGGCACCAAAAAGTGGCAAGAAGACCCCCGAGGCATGGGGATGGGATGCCAGACTCAGTGGGACCTTGAAGCAGCCTGGGAAAAAAAAGTGGTGAGGCTGATGATGAGGCTGGGGTCACCCCCGGAGGCCAGTGCCTTCCTGGTATCCCCAGCGCTAAGCCTGGTGGGTTCGTGGGGTCCCTGGCTTCCACAAACTTTGCTTGTCTCTCCCACAGGGGGCACCCCAAAGCTGCAAGAAGGCCCCCTGGTGACAGGTACAGGATGTCACGCCTTCAGAAAGACGTTGAGTAAGTCCATGAAAGAAAGTGGCAAGGCCGAGGAGAAGGCTGGAGTCCTCTCCTGGAGGCCAGAGCCTTCCCAGCAGCCACTACTTTGGGCCCTGGGGGCTCGTGGGGTACCTGGCTTGCACCCAGGATGCATGTCTCTTTCACAGGGGAAACCCCAAAGCAGCAAGCAGGCCCTGGTGGTTGGGGACTGGATGGCAGGTTTTAAAATACATGTTGAGGCAGCCCATGGAAAACAGCAGTGAGGCTGATGAGGTGGCTGGTGTAATTCCACCACGGCCAATGCCTTTCCTGCAGCCCCTGCACTGGACTCAGTGGGCTCATGGGGTCCCTGGCTTGCACACAGCATGGGTGCCTCTCTCACAAGGAGCACTCCAAAGCGGCAAGAAGGCCCCCGGGGGATGGGGACAGGATGCCAGGTTTTCAGAGGGACATTGAGACAGCCCAGGGAAAAAAGCTATGAGGTAGAGGAGGCTGGGCTCCTGCCCCAGAGGCCAGTGCCATTCCGGCAGCCCCTGCATGGGGCCCAGGTTTTTGTGTGGTCCCTGGCCTGCACCCAGGATGCGTGTGTCTCCCACGGAGGTCATATCAAAGTGGCAAAAAAGCCTCCGGGCGACAGGGACAGGACTCCAGGCTTTCAGTTGGACACTGAGGCAGCATGAAGAAAAAAGTGGCAAGGCCAAGGAGGAGGCTCAGGTCGTTACCCGGATGACGGTACCTTCCAAGCAGCACCTGTGCCATGCCAGGGTGGGCCTTGGGGTCCTGGCCTTGCACCCAGGGTACAGGTCTCCCCCCATGTTAGGGGTCATTCCCTGGAGGCCAGTGCCTTCCCAGCAGCCCCTGTGCCCGGTCCGGGCTTGTTGAGGTGTCCCTGGCTTCCAGTGTTCGTGTCTCTCCCACAGGGGCACCCCAAATTGGCAAGAATGTCCCTGGGAGATGGGGACAGTATGCCAGGCTTTCAGGAGGACATTGCAGCAGCCCAGGGAAAAAAGTGGAAAGGCCGATGAGGAGGCTGGGGTTGTCCCCATGAGGCCAGTGCCTTCCTGACTGCCTCTTGTGGGAAGTCAGGAACCCCGAATGGAGGGACCAGCTGGAGCCGTGGCAGAGGAATATGAATTGTGAAGATTTCATGGACATTTATCAGTTCCCAAATAATAATTGTATAATTTCGTATGCCTGTCTTTACTTTAATCTCTTAATCCTGTTATCTTCATAAGGTGAGGCTGTATGTCACCTCAAGACCACTGTGATAATTGTGTTAACTGTACAAATTGATTGTAAAAATGTGTCTTTGAACAATATGAAATCAGTGCACCTTGAAAAAGAACAGAATAACAGCAATTTTTAAGGAACGAGGGAAGACAACCATAAGGTCTGACTGTCTGCAAGTTTGGGCAAAAAAGCCACATTTTTCTTCTTGCAGAGAGCCTATAAATGGATGTGCAAAGAGGGAAGATATTGCTAAATTCTTTTCCTAGCAAGGAATATTAATACTAATACCCTGGGAAAGGTATTAAGGACTGAGATATGCCCTGGTCTCCTGCAGTACCCTCAGGTTTATTAGGGTGGGGAAAAACTCTAAAACTCTGCCCTGGCAAATTTGTGGTCAGACCAGTTCTCTGCTCTCAAACCCTGTTTTCTGTTGTTTAAGATGTTTATCAAGACAATAGGTGCACAGCTGAACATAGACCCTTATCAGTAGTTCTGCTTTTGCCTTTTGTCTTGTTCCCTCAGAAGCATGTGATCTTTGTTCTGCTTTTTACCGTTTGAAGCATGTGATCTTTGTACCTACTCCCTGTTTTACAACCCCCCTCCCCCGGCTTTGGAAACCCTTAATAAAAACTTCCTGGTCTGAGGCTTAGGCGGGCATCACTGTCCTACTGATATGTGATGTCATCCCCAGCAGCCCAGCTGTAAAATTCCTCTCTTTGTACTCTTTATTTCTCGGCTGGCCAACATTTAAGGAAAATAGAAAGAACCTATGTTGAAATATTGGGGGCGGGTTCCCCTGATAGCTGCCCCTGCGTGGTGTCCCTGTGCAGTGCCCAAGGGGCTCATGGGTTCCCTGGCTGGCACCCAGGGTGTGTGTCTCTCCCACAAGCAGCACCCCAAAGCAGTAAGAAGGCCACTGGGGAACAAAGACTGGATGCCAGGCTTTCAGAGGGATGTTGAGGCAGGCCGGGGAAAAAAGTGGCGAGGCGAGGAGGAGGCTTGGGTCATCCACCAGAGGCCTGTGCCTTCCCAGCAGCTTCTGTGTCAGGCCCGAGGTGCTATTGGAGTCCCTGGTTTGCACCCATGTTGCGTGTCTCTCCCATGGGGGGCACCCCAAGAAGCAAGAAGGCCCCCAGGAAACAAGGATGTGATGCCAGGCTTTCAGGAGGAAGTGGAGGCAGCCCAGGGAAAAGAGCAGCTAGTCCGAGGAGTAGGCCGGGGGTCCTCCACAGGAGGTCAGTGCCTTCCCAGCATGCCCTATGCTGCATCCGGAAGGCTTGTGGGATCCCTGGTTTGCACCCAGGGGGCGCATCTTTCCCATGTGCACTGCAAAGTGGCAAGAAGGCCCCTGAGAAATGGGGATAGGATGCCAGGCTCTCAGGGTGACATTGAGGCAGCCCAGAGAAAAAAGCAGCGAGGCAGAAGAGGAAGTTGGGGTCGTTCCCCAGAGGCCAATGCCTTCCTGGCAGCCCCTGCGCTGGGCCCAGGGGGCTCATGGGGTCCCTGGCTTGCACACAGTGTGCGTGTCTCTCCCACAGGGGGCACCCCAATGTGGCAAGAGGCCACCAGGAGACACGGACCGGACACCAGGCTTTCCGGGGGACGTTGAGGCAGCCCAGGGAAAAAAACAGTGAGGCCAAAGAGGAGTCTGGGGATGTCCCCCAGAACACAGAGCCTTTCCTGCCACCCCTGCACTGGGACTGGGGATTTGTGGGATCCCTGGCTTGCACTCTGAGTGTACGTCTCTCCAAGGGTGGCACCCCAAAGCTGAAAAAAGGCCCTGGGGAAACGGGGACAGGAAGCCAGGCTTTCAAATGGACGTTGAAGCAGCCTGGGGAAAAAAGCGGTGAGGCTGAGGAGGAGGCTGGGGTCCTCCCTTGGAGGCCAGTGTTTTCCCGGCAGCCCCTGCACCGTGTCAAGGGGGGTCCGGGTATCCTTGGCTTGCACCCAGGGTTCATGTCTCTCCCTAGAGGGCACCTCAAAGCAGCAAGAATGCCCCCTAGGAATGGGGACAGGATGCCATGCTTTCAAGGTGACATTGAGGCAGGCCAGGGAACAAAGCAGCGAGGCCAAAGAGGTGGCTGCGGTTTTTCCCCAGAGGCTAGTGCCTTTCCAGCAGCACATTCTCTGGGCCCGGTGGGCTCGTGGGGTCCCTGGCTTGCACACAGGTGTGTGAGTTTCCCACGGGGGTACACCAAAGGGGCAAGAAGGCCCCAGGGGGTTGGGGACAGGATGCCAGGTTTCAGGGGAACATAGAGGCAGCCCAAGGAAAAAAACAGTGATTCCGAAAAGGAGGCTGGTGTCCTCCCATGGAGGCAAATGTCTTCTTCGCATCCCCTGAGCTGGCCCCAGGTGACTCATGGTGTCTGTGGCTTGCACCCAGGGTGTGTGTGTCACCTACGCAGGGCACCGCAATACAGCAAAAAGGCCCCTGGAAGACGGGAAAAGGACACCAGGCTTTCAGGAAGACATTGAGGCAGCCTGGGGAAAAAGCGGCCAGGCCATGTAGGAGGCTGGAATCATTTCCCAGAGGCCAGTGCTTTCCCAGCAGCCACTGGTCCAGGCCTGGGGGGCTTGTGGGGTCCCTGGTTTGCAGCCATGGTGTGTATCTCCCCCACAGGGGGCACCCCAAAGTGGCCAGAATGCACCTGGGAGACAGGGACAGGATGCCAAGCATTCAGGGGGACGTTTAGTCAGCCCGAGGAAAAAAGCAGCAAGACCAAGAGGAGGTTGGGGTCCTCCCCCAGAGGCCGGTGCCTTCCACGCAGCCACTGCGCTGCACCCGGGTGGCTCACGGGGTCCCTGGCTGGCATGCAGAGTGCGTCTCTCTCCCACAGAGGGCACCCCAAAGCAGCAGGAAGGCCCCTGGTGAAGGGTGACAGGATGTCAGGCTTTCAGGGGGACTTTGACGCAGCTAGGGGAAAAAAGCAGTGAGGTAGAAGAGGAAGTTGAGGTCATCCCCCTGAGGCCAGTGCCTTCTCAGCAGCCCCTTTTCTGTTCCCCGGGGGGCTTGTGGAGTCCCTGGCTTGCATGCAGGGTGGGTGTCTCTCCCACAGGGGGCATCACAAAGTGGCAGAAGACCCCAGGGCGATGGGGACAAGACAACAGGCTTTCAGGGGAATGTTGAGGCAGCCAGGGGAAAAAAGTGGTGAGGCCAAAAAGGAGGCTGGGGAGCTCCTTTGAAGACCAGTGCCTTCTTGGCAGTTCCTGCGCTGGGCCTGGGTGCTCATGCCGTCCTCGGCTTGCACCAAGGGTGTGTGTCTCTACCAAGGGGGGCACCCAAAGTGGCAAAAAGACCCCTGGGGGATGGGGACAGGATGCCCGGATTTCAGGGGGAAGTTGAGACAGCCTGGGGAAAAAAACGGCTAGAGGGTACTGGAGGCTGGTGTCATGACCTGGATCCCAGTGCCTTCCTGACATTCCCTGCGCATGGCCTGGGGGGCTCTTGGGGTCCATGGCTTTCACCTAGAGTGCGTGTCTCCCCCACGGGAGTGGGCTCCCCAAAGTGGCAAGAAGGTCCCCAGGGGACAGGGACAGGATGCCAGGCTTTCAAGAGGACATTTAAGAGCCCAGGAAAAAAGTGGCGAGGCCGAAGAGAAGGTTTGGGTTATCCCTTGGAGGCCAGTGCCTTCCAGGCAGCCCTTGCGTCATGCCTGGGGGGTTCGTGGGGTCCCTGACTTGCACCCAAGTTGTGTGACTCTCCCATGGAGGGCACTGCAAAGAGGAGGCTGGGGTCCTCCTTTGAAGGCCAGTGTCTTGCTGGCAAGTTCTGCACTTGTTCCTTGGGGCTCGTGGGGTCCCTGCCTTCCACCCAGGGTGCATGTCTCTCCTACAGGGGCCACCCCAAAGTAGCAAGAAGGCCCCTGGGCAACAGGGACAGGACATCAGGCTTTCAGTGGGACGTTGAGGCAGCTCAGGGAAAAAAGCTGCTAGAGTAAAGAGGATGCTGGGGTCCTCCTACAGAGGCCATTGCTTTCCCGGCTGCCCCAGCGTCGGGCCTGGGGGACTCATGAAGACCCTGGCTTGCACCCAGGGTGCGTGTCTTTCCTTCGGGGGCCACCTCAAAGCATCAAGAAGGCCCCTGGGAGACAGAGACAGGATTACCGGCTTTCATGGGGGATGTTGAGGCAGCCCAGGGAGAAAAGCGTCCAGGCCGAAGAGGAAACTGGGGTCGTTCCCTGGAGGCAAAGCCTTCTCAGCAGCGCTTCCACCAGGCCCAGGGGGCTCGTGGGGTCTCTGGCTTGCACCCAGCATGCGTGTCTCTGCCACGTGGGTCAACCCAAAAAAGCAAGAAGTTCCCCAGGGGATGAGGACAGGATGCCAGGCTTTCAGGGGGACATTGATTCAGCCCGGTGATAAAAGTGGCGAGGCCGAATAGGAGGCTGGTGTTCTCCCCCGAGGCCAGTGCTTTGTTGGCAGCCTCTGCACCATGCCCAGGGGGCTCGTACAGTCCTGGGCTTGCACCTAGCATGTGTGTCTCTTCCACGGGGGCACCGCCAAGCAGCAAGAAGGCTCTAGGGAGATGGGGACTGTATGCCAGGCTTCCAGGGTGACGTTGAGGCAGCCTGGAGAAAAAAGTGGTGAGGCCAAAGAGGAGGCTGGGGTCCTCCCAAGGAGGCCAGTGTCTTCCTGGCAGCCTTTGTGCCATGCCAGGGGTGCTTTTGGGGTCCCTGGCTTCCTCCCAGGTTGCGAGTCTCTTCCACTGGGGCCACCCCTAAGCAGCCCAAGGCCCCTGGGCAACTGGGACAGGCCACCAGGCTTTCAGGGGGTTGTTGAGGCAGCCAAGGGAAAAAAGGCACAAGGTTGAATAGGAGGTTGGGGTTCTCCTTTGAAGGCCAGTGTCTTCCCGGCAGCTTCTGCGCCGGTCTTGTGGGAATCGTGGGGTTCCTGGCTTGCACCCAGGATGCATGTCTCTCCTACGGGGGCCACTCCAAAGTGTCAAGAAGGCCTCCAGGGGATGGAGACTGGATTCCAGGCTTTCAAGAGGACATTGAGGCAGCCCAGGGAAAAAAGCAGCTAGAGTGAAGAGGAGGTTGGGGTCCTCTCCCAGAGGCCAGTACCTTCCCACCAGCCCCTGCATTGGGCTTGGGGGGCTTGTGATGTCCCTTACTTGCACCCCAGATGTGTGTTTCTTCCACAGGGGCCACCCCAACATGGCAAGAAGGCCCCCGGGTGAAGGAGACAGGACGCCAGACTTTCAGGGGTGATTGAGGGAGCCCAGGGAAAAAAGCAGCAAGGCCGAAGAGGAGGCTGGTGTCCTCTCCCAGAGGCCAGTGCCTTCTCGGCAGCCCTTGTGTCATGCTGGGGGGTTCATGGGTTCCATAACTTGCACCCAGTGTGCGTGTCTCTTACACACGGAGCACTATAAAGCGGCAAGAAAGCTCTCAAGGGATGGGGACAGGATGCCAGGCTTCCAGGGTAACATTGAGGCAGCCCAGGGAAAAAAGTGGCGAGGTTGAAGAGGAGGCTGGTGTCCTCATCCAGAGGCCAGTGATTTCTTGGTAGCACCTGCGCCATGCCTGGCGGGTCATGGGTTCCCTGACTTGCACCCACCGTGCGTGTCTCTTGCATGGGGAGCATCACAAAGGGGCAAGAAGCCTCTCGGAGGATGGGGAGAGAATGCCAGGCTTCCAGGGTGACATTGAGGCAGCCCAGAGGAAAAAAGTGGTGAGGCCAAAGAGGAGGCTTGGGTCCTCCTCTTTGGAGGCCTCACCTGCCTCCCCACAGTGCAGGGCTCGGGACATGCAGCCCGCCATGCCCAACCTCCCCACCACCATGGGCTCCTGCATGGCCTGAGCCACCCAAAGAGCACCACCCCCTGCTCCATAATTCCCTGTCTCATCGACTGCCCAAGGGCTGAGAGTGTGGGCATATGGCACAGGACTGGTGGGCAGCTCTGCCCCTGGCCCCAGTGCAGGATCCACTAGGTGAAACCCGCTGGACTCCTCAGTCAGGTGGAGACTTGGAGAACTTTTATATCTAGATAGGAGATTGTATGTGCACCAATCAGCACTCTGTGTCTACCTCAAGGTTTGTAAATGCACCAATCAGTGCTGTGTCTAGCTAATCTAGTGGGGACTTGGAGAACTTTTGTGTCTAGCTAAAGGATTGTAAATACACCAGTCAGCACCCTGTGTCTAGCTCAGGGTTTGTAAGCACACCAATCAGCACCTTGTGTCTAGCTCAAGATTTGTAAACCCACCAATCAGTGCTCTGTGTCTAGTTAATCTAGTGGGGACTTGGAGAATTTTACGTCTAGCTAGAGGATTGTAAATACACCAATCAGCACTCTGTGTCTAGCTCAGAGATTGTAAATGCACCAATCAGCACCCTGTCAAAACGGATGAATCAGTTCTCTGTAAAACGGACCAATCAGTTCTCTGTAAAACAGACCAATCAGCTCTCTGTAAAATGGACCAATCAGCAGGATGTGGGTGGGGCCAGATAAGGAATAAAAGCAGGCTGCCCAAGCCAGCAGTGGCAACCCACTTGGGTCACCTTCCACACTGTGGAAGCTTTGTTCTTTCACTCTTTGTAATAAATCTTGCTGCTCCTCACTCTTTGGGTCTGCACTGCCTTTATGAGTTGTAACACTCACCGCGAAGGTCTGTAGCCTCACTCCTGAGGCCAGCAAGACCATGAACCCACTGGGAGGAATGAACAACTCTGGATGGGAGGAACGAACAACTCCAGATGCGCCACCTTAAGAGCTGTAACACTCACTGTAAAGGTCTGCAGCTTTACTCCTGAAGCCAGTGAGACCACAAACCCACCAGAAGGAAGAAACTCCAGCCACGTCTGAACATCAGAAGGAACAAACTCAGGACACACCATCTTTAAGAACTGTAACACTCACTGCGAGGGTCTGCAGCTTCATTCTTGAAGTTAGTGAGACCAAGAACCCACCAATTCTGGCCACATTTTGGTGGCCACGAAGGGACTATTGCCTATCTCCAAGCAGTGAGACTATTGCCAAGTGGTGAGACCATCATCTATCACTGAGTGGTGAGACTATCACATATCACCAAGCAGTGACTACCATCAGACCCCTTTCACTTGCTTTTCTGTCCTATTTTCCCTTAGAATTCAGGGGCTAAATACCAGGTACCTGTCGGCCAGTTAAAAGCAACTAGCGCAGCCACCAGACTAATGACATGGGTGTCAGGCTTTCTGGGAAAAGGCTCTGTAACATCTCCCAAAGATTTGGAGTTGGGAGCGTTGGTTTGCCTAGAGCCAGCTTCCGCTTTTCCTGTACTTCTGGGCTGAGCCAAGGGTCAACAGAGAGGAAAGCCATGCAGCTTCAGGGTCCTGACAACAAGTTGGTTGACCTTGCCACCATGAGCGGAACTCTCAAAGGCATGTCACCCAAGTGAGACTCGCCCATCTATCCTATCTATCTTGACACTTTCCCCCTGGGTCCTAATGCCTGCCAGACAAACTTCCTCTCGCCTCTTTTCTCCAAGGTTAGTCCCGCTTCTAAAAATCGCTACCCGTCTCTGGTGTTTTCTAGTTTCTCCTATAAGAATGATTTCTAGTATAAACTCCAGGACTCTGTTACATTCTTTAGGCATCCGGGCTCACCAATCAGAAAGACATAATTTTTGCCCAAAGCCCCATTATAGGGGGGACTACCTGGAATTTTAGGATGCCTCCTCAGACTAACAGGCCTAACAAAACTATTCCTGACGCTAGGATATGGGGAGCCTCAGAAATTGTATCCTTCATATTCATATAAGTGTGGACAAAAGGTGTCACTCTTCCAACACTGGAGATCCCTTCCCTCTCTCAGGGTATGGCCCTCCACTTCATTTTTGGGGAATGACATCTTTATAGGAAAGGGGTAAAGTCCCAATACTAACAGGAGAATGCTTAGGACTCTAACAGGTTTTTGAGAATGCATCGATAAGAGCCACTAAATCTGACCTTCCTCAGTCCTCCATGGTCTGGGAGGACAACTAGTGTTTCTGCTGATGCGTCACTGAGTGCAACTATTCCAATCAGCAGGGTCCAGGGACCATTGCAGGTTCTTGGGAAGGCGTTATTTCTGCTGCTGCATCGGTGAGCACAACTATTCCGATCAGCAGTGTCCAGGGACCATTTCTGGTTCTTGGGCAGGGGGAGAGAAAAAACAAACCAAAACCACAGGTGATTTTGTTTTTCAGATAGGAAACACTCATGCATCAACAGGCTCACCCTTGAAATGCATCCTAAGCCATTGGGACCAATTTGACCCACAAACCCTGAAAAAGAGGTGGCTCATTTTTTTCTGCACCATGGCTTGGCCCCAATATTCTCTCTCTCATGGGGAAAAATGGCCACGTGAGGGAAGTACAAATTACAATACTATCCTGCAGCTTGATCTGTTCTGTAAGAGGGAAGGCAAATGGAATGGAATACCTTATGTCCAAGCTTTCTTTTCATTGAGGGAGAATACACAACTATGCAAAGCTTGCAATTTACATCCCACAGGAGGACCTCTCAGCTTACCCCCATATCCTAGCCTCCCTATAGCTCCCCTTCCTATTAATGATAATCTTCCTCTAATATCCCCTTCCCTGAAGGAAATAAGCAAAGAAATCTCCAAAGGACCACAACCGCTCCCTACCCACCGGGCTATCGGTTATGTCCCCTTCAAGCTGTAGGGGGAGGGGACAAATTCCAACCTGGGTACATGTCCCCTTCTCCCTCTCTGATTTAAAGCAAATCAAGGTACACCTGAGGAAGTTTTCAGGTGATGCTGATAGGTACATACATGTCCTACGGTGTCTAGGGCAAACCTTCAACCTCACTTGGAGAGATGTTGTGCTACTGTTAGATGAAACCATGGCCTTTAATGAAAAGAATGTGGCTTTAGCTGCAGCCCAAAAGTTTGGAGATACCTGGTGTCTTAGTCGAGTAAATGATAGAATGACAGCTGAAGAAAGGGACAAATTCCCTACCGGTCAGCAAGCCATCCCCTGTATGGATCCCCACTGGGATCTTGACTCAGATCATGGGGACTGGAGTTGTAAACATCTGTTAACCTGTCTTCTAGATGGAGTAAGGAGAATTAGAAAAAAGCCCATGAATTATTTATTGATGTCCACCATAACTCAGGGGAAGAAGAAAATCCTTCTGCCTTCCTTGAGTGGCTATGGGAGGTGTTAAGAAAATATACTCCCCTGTCACCTGAATCACTCAAAGGTCAATTGATTCTAAAAGATAAGTTTATTATCCAATCAGTGACAGATATCAGGAGAAAGCTCCAAAAGCAAGCCCTGGGCCCTGAACAAAATTTGGAGGCATTATTAAACCTGGCACTCTCAGTGTTCTATAATAGGGACCAAGAGGGACAGGCCCAAAAGGAAAAGGGAGATAAGAGAAAGGCCACAGCCTTAGTCATGGCCCTCAGACAAACAAACCTTGGTGGTTCAGAGAGGACAGAAAATTGAGCAGGCCAGTCACTGGTAGGGCTTGTTATCAGTGTGGTTTACTAGGATGCTTTAAAAAAGATTGTCCAATGAGAAAGAAGCTGCCCCCTCGTCCATGTCCACTATGCTGAGGCAATCACTGGACGGTGCACTGCCCCAAAGGACGAAGTTTCTCTGGGTCAGAAGCCCCCAACAAGATGAACCAACAACAGGACTGAGGGTGCCCAGAGCAAGTGCCAGCTCAAGCCGTCATCCTCACTGAGCCCTGGGTATGTTTAACCATTGAGGGCCAGGAAACTGACTTCCTCCTGGACACTGGCACAGCCTTCTCTGTGTTAATCTCCTGTCCTGGACGATTGTCCTCAAGGTCCATTACCATCCCAGGAGTCCTGGGACAGCCTGTAACCAGGTATTTCTCCCACCTCCTCAGCTGTAATTGGGTGGAGACTTTGCTCTTTTCATATGCCTTTCTTGTTATGCCTGAAAGTCCCACACCCTTATTAGGGAGGGATATATTAGCCAAGGCTGGAGCTATTATCTACATGAATATGGAGAACAAGTTACCCCTTTGTTGTCCCCTACTTGAGGAGGGAATGAACCCTGAAGTCTGGGCATTGGAAGGACAATTTGGAAGGCCAAAAAATGCTCGCCCAGTCCAAATCAGGTTAAAAGATCCCACCACTTTTCCCTATCAAAGGCAATATCCCTTAAGGCATGAAGTTCATAAAGGATTACAGGATATTGTTAAACATTTAAAAGCTCGAGGCTTAGTAAGGAAATATAGCAGTCCCTGCAACACCCCATTCTAGGAGTACAAAAACCGAATGGTCAGTGGAGACTAGTGCAAGATCTTAGACTCATCAGTGAGGAAGTATTTTCTCTATATCCAGTTGTACCTAACCCTTATACCCTGCTCTCTCAAATAACAGAGGAAACAGAATGGCTCACAGTTCTGGACCTCAAGGATGCCTTCTTCTGTATTCCCCTGCACTGTGACTCCTAGTTTCTCTTTGCCTTTGAGGATCCCACAGACAATACATCCTAACTTACGTGGATGGTCTTGCCCCAAGGGTTTAGGGATAGCCCTCATCTCTTTGGTCAGGCTCTAGGCCACTTTGCAAGTCCAGGCACACTTGTCCTTCAGTATGTGAATGATTTACTTTTGGCCACCAGTTTGGAAGCCTCATGCCAGCAGGCTACTCTAGAGCTCTTGAACTTTCTAGCTAATCAAGGGTACAAGATGTCTAGGTAGAAGGCCCAGGTTTGCCTACAGCAGGTCAAATATCTAGGCCTAATCTTCACCAGAAGGACCAGAGCCCTCAGCAAGGAATGAATACAGCCTATACTGGCTTATCCTCTCCCTAAGACATTAAAACATTTGTGGGGGTTCATTGGATTACTGGCTTTTGCTGACTATGGATCCCTGGATACAGCAAGATAGCCAGGCCCCTCTATACTCTAATCAAGGAAACCCAGAGGGCAAATACACATCTAGTGGAATGGGAACCAGAGGCAGAAACAGCCTTCACAACCTTAAAGCAGACCCTAGTAGAAGCTCCAGCTTTCAGCCTTCTGACAGGACAAAACTTCTCTTTATATGTCACAGAGAGAGCAGGGATAGCTCTTGGAGTCCTTACTCAGACTCGTGGGACAACCCCACAACCAGTGGAATACCTAGGTAAGGAAATTGATGTAGTAGCAAAAGGCTGTCCTCACTGTTTAAGGGTAGTTGTTGCTGTGGCTGTCCTAGTGTCAGAGGCTGTCAAGATAATACAAGGAAAGGATCTCACTGTCTGGACTACTCATGATGTAAATGGCATACTAGGTGCCAAAGGAAGTCTACGGTTATCAGACAACCGCCTACTTAGACACCAGGGGCTACTCCTTGAGGGACTGGTGCTTCAAATAGCACGTGTGTGGCTGCCCTCAACCCTACCACTTTTCTCCCAGAGGATGGGGAACCAATCAAGCAAGACTGCCAACAAATTATAGTGTAGACTTATGCCACCCAAGATGATCTCTTAGAAGTCCCCTTAGCTAATCCTGACCTTAACCTATATACTGATGGACGTTCATTTGTGGAGAATGAGATATGAAGGGCAGATTATGCCATAGTTAGTGATGTAACTGTAGTTGAAAGTAAGCCTCTTTCCCCAGAGACCAGTGCCCAGTTAGCAAAACTAGTGGAACTTACCCGAGCCTTAGAACTGGGAAAGGGAAAAAGAATAAATGTGTATACAGATAACAAGTATGCTTATCTAATCCTACATGCCCATGCTGCAATATGGAAAGAAAGGGAGTTCCTAATCTCTGGGGGAACCCCCATTAAATACCACAAGGAAATTATAGTTATTGCATGCAGTGCAAAAACCCAAGGACGTGGCAGCCTTACACTGCGAAAGCCATCAGAAAGGTGAAGGAAAAAAGGGAGAAGGAAACCGTTGGGCAGATGCTGAGGCCAAAATTGCTGCCAGGTGGAGCCCCGCATCAGAAATACCTACGGAAGGACCCTTGGTATGGAAAAGCCCCCTCCAAGAGGTTAAGTCCCAGTATTCCTATTCTCCAACTGAAGCAGAGTGGGGACTTTCATGGGAGCATAGTTTTCTCCCCTTGGGATGGTTGGTGACAGAAGGAGGAAAGGTACTTATACCTGAAGCCAGCCAGTGGAAAATACTTAAAACCCTCCAACAAACTTCGAAAACACTAATCAAATGGCCAAATCCCTATTTACAGGGCCAAATCTCCTCCAGACCATCCGACAGGTAGTCAAAGCCTGTGAAGTGTGCCAAAAGAACAATCCCTTGGTTCATCATAAGGCCCCTTTGGGGGAACAAAGAATAGGTCACTATCCCAGAGAGAATTGGCAGTTAGACTTCACTGATATGCCTAAATCAAAGGGATTTCAATACTTGTTGATCTGTGTTGATACCTTTAGAAATTGGATAGAAGCTTTCCCCTGCAAGACAGAGAAGGCTCAGGAAGTGATTAAAGCCCCAATTCATGAAATAATTCCTAGATTTCGGCTTCCCCAAATCTCACAAAGCAACAATGGTCTGGCTTTTAAAGCCACAATAACTCAGGGAATTTCCAGGTCTCTAGGGATACAATATCACCTTCTTTGCTCCTGGAGGCCACAATCCTCAGGGAAGGTCGAGAAGGCAAATGAAACACTCAAGAGGCACTTAAGGAAACTAACACAAGAAACTCATCTCCCATGGCCTACTCTTTTGCCCATGGCCCTGTTGAGAATCCGAAATTCTCCTCACAAAATAGGGCTCAGTCCATATGCAATGCTGTATGGATGACCTTTTCTCACAAATGACTTGATCGGGAAATGGCCAACTTGGTCAAAGATACAACTTCTTTGGAAAAATATCAACAAAACCTTAAAAACCTGCCTGAAAGATGTCACAGAGAAAAGGGAACAGAGTTGTTTCAACCAGGAGATCTAATGTTGGTCAAATCTCTCCCTTCTACCTCCCCATCTATGGACTCTTTGTGGGAAAGACCATACTTGGTAATCCTCTCTACTCCCACCACAGTTAAGGTGGCAGGAGTGGAATCTTGGATTCACCGCACCAGGGCTAAACTTTGGACATCCCCTGAGGAACCTGTGGGACCATCAGCTCAGGAGTCCCAAGATCAGCCAGACCAGCCTCGATAAACCTGTGAACGTTGGAGGACTTGCATCTCCTATTTTGCAAGGAAACATCCCAGATGAAAAAGGCTCCTACCACTGATCCTGAGGAAAGACACTTTCCTCCTTAAGAAAGGTAAGTGAAAACAGCATACTAACCATACTCTTTGTGATGGGACTATATACTGTAGCTCCTGCCAGGACAAAAATCCTAATCACACCAACCTTCTTTCTATCTTCCTTCCTTTTGACAGCAATTTACTCCTACCTGTAACTCAGACTAGATAAAATGGTCTCGTTTTCCAAAGCACCCTCTTTACCTTCCTATTTGCTCTTTGCCTATGTATCCCTCCTGCTTCATTGGACACCTCATACAATCACCCCTCCCCTTCCACTAGCTCCTAATTACCTCTACAAGACTCTCAACTTAACTCACTCTGTGTTAAACCAGTCCAATCCTTCCCTGGCAAATGACTGTTGGCTTTGTATCTCTCTATCAACCTCTGCCTACATTGCCACTCCCATTCCCACAAAAAACTAGATCTTTACCAACTTAACCTACCACCCTTATTATGAAGGAAAATACACTTTCTGACTTCTAAATATGCAATCATTAGCTGACTTCCCCATATCTGATAGGACCAAGAATACCCTAACAGGACATGCAATCCAACTTTTATGTTCTTACGTTTCCAACCTCACCTATAACACAAGCAATGAAAAGCCAAACAAGGCCCTGTAACCACGAATACTATCTTAATTTCCAAGCCTCTTTATGCATCCAACACAACCTGTTATCAGGCCTGCCCCTGGGGCACCTACTACAGCATCAGTGTAATTACACCCTACAATATCAAGCCCCAGCTGACCATAGTAACTTCCGAGTCACCCACACAGCTCCATTCAGACCACTTGTCTGCTTCTCAGGGCCCCCCAGAATCATCATCTCCTCCCTGCTTAACAAACAGTCCAGGTTTTGTAATGGCAAACATACTCCCTGCATGACCATTTATCCCTGGATCCCCTGCAGCAGTGCCCCCACAACTAGTGAATGCCTTCTCATCCCCTCTTTCAATCACTGTCTCGAATGGTTCCTAGTAGATACAAAACGTTTTTTTCTCCGATGGGAAAATAGAACACAGGGAGCAACTCAGTTTCCTCCCAACACCCCTTTCCAGCCACTCACTGGAGCTACCTTGGCAAGTACTCTAGGAGTATGGGAAAATGAAAATAACAAATTCACACACCTTTTTAACATACATAACCAGTTCTGTCTACCCAGCCAAAGTATATTCTTCTTATGTGGAATATCAACCTATATCTGCCTCCCCACTAACTGGACAGGCACCTGCACCTTAGTCTTTCTAAGTCCCAACATTAATATTGCCCCAGGAAATCAGACCTTATCAATACCCCTCAAAGCTCATGTCTGTCAGCACAGAGCCATACAACTAATACCCCTACTTATAGGGTTAGGAATGGCTACTGCTACAGGAACTGGAATAGCTGGTTTATCTACTTCATTATCCTAGTACCACACACTCTCAAAGGATTTCTCAGACAGTTTGCAAGAAATAATGAAATCCATCCTTACTTTACAATCCCAAATAGACTCTTTGGCAGCAGTGACTCTCCAAAACTGCCACAGCCTAGACCTCCTCACTGCTGAGAAAGGAGGACTCTGCATCTTCTTAGGGGAGGAGTATTGTTTTTACACTAACCAGTCAGGGATTGTATGAGATGCTGAACGGGGTTTACAGGAAAAGTCTTCTGAAATCAGACAAAGCCTTTCAAACTCTTATACCAACCTCTGCAGTTGAGCAACATGGATTCTCCCCTTTCTACGTCCTGTGGCAGATATCTTGCTGTTACTCGCCTTTGGGCCCTGTATTTTTAACCTCCTTGTCAAATTTGTTTCCTCTAGAATCGAGGCCATCAAGCTACAGATGGTCTTACAAATGGAACCCCAAATGAGTTCAACTAACAACTTCTACCGAGGACCCCTGGACAGACCCACTGGCACTTTCACTGGCCTAGAGAGCTCCCCTCTGGAGGACACTACAACTGCAGGGCCTCTTCATTGACCCTATCCAGCATGAAGTAGCTAGAGAGGTCATCAGCCAAATTCCCAACAGCAGTTGGGGTGTCCTGTTTAGAGGGGGGATTGAGAGGTGACAGTGTGCTGGCAGCCCTCACAGCCCTCTCTCACTCTTAGTGCCTCCTCAGCCTCAGCGCTCCCTCTGGCCATGCTTGAGGAGCTCTTCAGCCCACCACTGCTCAGTGGGAGACCCTCTCTGGGCTGGCCAACGCCGGAGACAGCTCCCTGTGCTTGCAGGGATGTGTGGAGGGAGAGGCAAGGGTGGGAACTGGGGCTGCACTCGGTTCTCCTGGGCCAGTGCGAGTTCTGGGTGGGCGTGGGCTCAGTAGGCTCCACACTTGGAGTGGCTGGCTGGCACTGCTGGCCCCGGGCAGTGAGGGGCTTAGCACCCAGGCCAGCAGCCTCAGAGGGTGCAATTGGTCCCCCAACAGTGCCAACCCACTGGCGCTGTGCTCGAATTCTCTCTGGGCCTCAGCTGCTTCCCTGTGGGGCAGAGCTCAGGACCTGCAGCCCAACATGCCCAAGTCTTCCCCCACTGTGGGCTCCTGTGCAGCCTGAGCCTCCCCAATGGGCACCGCCTCCTGCTCCACAGCACATGGTCCCATCAACTGCCCAAGGGCTAAGGAGTTTGGGCACATGGAGCGGGACTGGAGGGCAGCTCCTCCCACAGCCCCAGTGTGGGATCCACTAGGCAAAGCCAGCTGGGCTCCTCAGTCAGGTGGAGACTTGGAGAATTTTATATCTGGAGGGAAGATTGTATATGCACCAATCAGCACTCAAGGTTTTTAAATGCATCAATCAGCGTTCTTTGTCTAGCTAATCTAGTGGTGACTTGGAGAAATTTTGTGTCTAGCTAAAGGATTGTAAATGCACCAATCCGCACCCTGTGTCTAGCTCAGGACTTGTAAGCACACCAATCAGCCCCTGTGTCTAGTTCAAGGTTTGTAAACCCACCAATCAGTGCTCAGTGTCTAGTTAATCTAGTGGGGACTTGGAGAACTTTTACATCTAGCTAGAGGATTGTAAATACACCAACCAGCACCCTGTGTCTAGCTCAGGGATTGTAAAAGCGCCAATCAGCACACCGTCAAAATGGATGAATCAGTTCTCTGTAAAACAGACCAATCGGCTCTCTGTAAAATGGACCAATCAGCAGGATGTGGGTGGGGCCAGATAAGGGAATAAAACCAGGCTGCCTGAGCCAGCAGTGGCAACCAACTCAGGTCCCCTTCCACATTGTGGAAGCTTTGTTCTTTCACTCTTTTTTTTTTTTAACTATACTTTAAGTTTTAGGGTACATGTGCACATTGTGCAGGTTAGTTACATATGTATACATGTGCCATGCTGGTGCGCTGAACCCACTAACTCGTCATCTAGCATTAGGTATATCTCCCAATGCTATCCCTCCCCCCTCCCACCACCCCACAATAGTCCCCAGAGTGTGATGTTCCCCTTCCTGTGTCCATGTGATCTCATTGTTCAATTCCCACCTATGAGTGAGAATACGCAGTGTTTGGTTTTTTGTTCTTGCAATAGTTTACTGAGAATGATGATTTCCAATTTCATCCATGTCCCTACAAATGACATGAACTCATCATTTTTTATGGCTGCATAGTATTCCATGGTGTATATGTGCCACGTTTTCTTAATCCAGTCTATCATTGTTGGGCATTTGGGTTGGTTCCAAGTCTTTGCTATTGTGAATAATGCCACAATAAACATATGTGTGCATGTGTCTTTATAGCAGCATGATTTATAGTCCTTTGGGTATATATCCAGTAATGGGATGGCTGGGTCAAATGGTATTTCTAGTTCTAGATCCATGAGGAATCACCAGACTGACTTCCACAATGGTTGAACTAGTTTACAGTCCCACCAACAGTGTAAAAGTGTTCCTATTTCTCCACATCCTCTCTAGCACCTGTTGTTTCCTGACTTTTTAATGATCGCCATTCTAACTGGTGTGAGATGGTATCTCATTGTGGTTTTGATTTGCATTTTTCTGATGGCCAGTGATGATGAACATTTTTTCATGTGTTTTTTGGCTACACAAATGTCTTCTTTTGAGAAGTGTCTGTTCATGTCCTTTGCCCACTTTTTGATGGGGTTGTTTGTTTTTTTCTTGTAAATTTGTTTGAGTTCATTGTAGATTCTGGATATTAGCCCTTTGTCAGATGAGTAGGTTGCAAAAATTTTCTCCCATGTTGTAGGTTGCCTGTTCACTCTGATGGTAGTTTCTTTTGCTGTGCAGAAGCTCTTTAGTTTAATTAGATCCCATTTGTCAATTTTGGCTTTTGTTGCCATTGTTTTTGGTGTTTTAGACATGAAGTCCTTGCCCATTCCTATGTCCTGAATGGTAATGCCTAGGTTTACTTCTAGGGTTTTTATGGTTTTAGGTCTAATGTTTAAGTGTTTAATCCATCTTGAATTGATTTTTGTATAAGGTGTAAGGAAGGGATCCAGTTTCAGCTTTCCACATATGGCTAGCCAGTTTTCCTAGCACCATTTATTAAATAGGGAATCCTTTCCCCATTGCTTGTTTTTCTCAGGTTTGTCAAAGATCAGATAGTTATAGATATGCGGCGTTATTTCTGATGGCTCTGTTCCGTTCCATTGATGTATATCTCTGTTTTGGTACCAGTACCATGCTGTTTTGGTTACTGTAGCCTTGTAGTATAGTTTGAAGTCAGGCAGTGTGATGCCTCCAGCATTGTTCTTTTGGCTTAGGATTGACTTGGTGATGTGGGCTCTTTTTTTGGTTCCATATGAACTTTAAAGTAGTTTTTTCCAATTCTGTGAGGAAAGTCATTGGTAGCTTGATGGGGATGGCATTGAATCTATAAATTACCTTGGGCAGTTTGACCATTTTCACGATATAGATTCTTCCTACCCATGAGCGTGGAATGTTCTTCCATTTTTTATATCCTATTTTATTTCCTTGAGCAGTGGATTGTAGTTCTCTTTGTAGAGGTCCTTCACATCCCTTGTAAGTTGGATTCCTTGGTATTTTATTGTCTTTGAAGCAATTGTGAATGGGAGTTCACTCATGATTTGGCTCTCTGTTTGTCTGTTATTGGTGTATAAGAATGCTTGTGATTTTTGTACATTGATTTTGTATCCTGAGACTTTGCTGAAGTTGCTTATCAGCTTAAGGAGATTTTGGGCTGAGACAATGGGGTTTTCTAGATATACAATCATGTCGTCTGCAAACAGGGACAATTTGACTTCCTCTTTTCCTAATTGAATACCATTTATTTCCTTCTCCTTCCTTATTGCCCTGGCCAGAACTTCCAACACTATGTTGAATAGGAGTGGTGAGAGAGGGCATCCCTGTCTTGTGCCAGTTTTCAAAGGGAATCCTTCCAGTTTTTGCCCATTCAGTATGATATTGGCTGTGGGTTTGTCATAGATAGCTCTTGTTATTTTGAAATACGTCCCATCAATACCTAATTTATTGAGAGTTTTTAGCATGAAGGGTGTTTGAATTTTGTCAAAGGCCTTTTCTGCATCTTTTGAGATAATCATGTGGTTTTTGTCTTTGGCTCTGTTTATATGCTGGATTACATGTATTGATTTGTGTATATTGAACCAGCCTTGCATCCCAGGGATGAAGCCCACTTGATCATGGTGGATAAGCTTTTTAATGTGCTGCTGGATTTGGTTTGCCAGTATTTTATTGAGGATTTTTGCATCAATGTTCAACAAGGATATTGGTCTAAAATTCTCTTTTTTGGTTGTGTCTCTGCCCGGCTTTGGTATCAGAATGATGCTGGCCTCATAAAATGAGTTAGGGAGGATTCCCTCTTTTTCTTTTGATTGGAATAGTTTCAGAAGGAATGATACCAATTCCTCCTTGTACCTCTGGTAGAATTCGGCTGTGAATCTCTCTGGTCCTGGACTCTTTTTGGTTGGTAAGCTACTGATTATTGCCACAATTTCAGCTCCTGTTATTGGTCTATTCAGAGATTCAACTTCTTCCTGGTTTAGTCTTGGGACAGTGTATGTGTCGAGGAATTTATCCATTTCTTCTAGATTTTCTAGTTTATTTTCATAGAAGTGTTTGTAGTATTCTCTGATGGTAGTTTGTATTTCTGTGGGATCAGTGGTGATATCCCCTTTGTCATTTTTTATTGCGTCTATTTGATTCTTCTCTCTTTTTCTTTATTAGTCTTGCTAGCGGTCTATCAATTTTGTTGATCCTTTCAAAAAACCAGCTCCTGGATTCATTAATTTTTTGAAGGGTTTTTTGTGTCTCCATATAAATCTTGCTGCTGCTCACTCTTTGTGTCTGCACTGCCTTTATGAGCTGTAACACTCACTGCGAAGTTCTGCAGCTTCACTCCTGAGGCCAGCAAGACCACGAAACCACCAGAAGGAAGAAACTCTGAACACGTCCTATTATCAGAAGGAATAAACTCCAGACATGCCACCTTTAGGAACTGTAACACTCACCACAAGGGTGCGCGGCTTCATTCTTTAAGTCAGTGAGACCAAGAACCCACTAATTCCAGACAAACCAGCCTCCTCCTTGGATTCACCGCTTTTTTACTTCAGGCTGTTTCAACGTCCCCCTGAAAGCCTGGTGTCCTGTCCCTCTTTCCCCGGGGACTTCTTGCCACTTTGTGGTTCCCCTGGTGTGAGAGACAGTCAACCTTGGTGAAAGCCAGGGACTCCACAACCGCTCTGGGCCTGGTACGGGTGCTGCCGGAAAAGCACTGACCTCCAGGAGAGGATGCAGGCCTCCTCCTTGGCCTCTCCACTCTTATTCGTGGGATTCCTCAATGTCCCCCTCAAAGCTTGGAGTCCTGTTCCCATCCCCCGGGAGACTTCTTACCACTTTAGGATGCCTCCCGTGGGGAAGCCACACACCCTGGGTAAAAGCCAGTGTCTCCATTACCCCCTGGGCATAGCACAGGGGCTGCCACAAAGGCACCGGCCTCTGAAGGATGACCACGGCCTCCTTCTCAGCCTTGCTGCTATTTTCCCTGGGCTACATCAACGTCCCCCTGAAAGCCTGGCATCCTGTCTCCATTCCCTGATGGCTTTGTGCCGCTTTTGGGTAACCCCACTTTAAGAGACATGCACTCAGGATGCAAGCCAGGTACCCCACATGCACTCCAGGCCCAGCACAGGGGCTGCTGGGAAGGCACTGGCCTCTGGGGTATGACCCCAGCCCCCTCCTCAGCCTCGCTGCTTTTTCTCCAGGATCGCTCAACATCCTCCTGAAAGCCTGGTGTCCTGTCCCCATCTTCTGGGGGCCTTCTTGCCACTTTGTGGTGCTCCCCGTTGGAGAGTCACGCACCCTGGGTGCAAGCCAGGGACACATTGAGCCCCACGGACATGGCGCAGTAGCTGCTGGGAAGGCACTGCCCTCTGGGGGAGGAAACCAGCCTCCTTGGCCTTGCTGCTTTCTTCCCCAGGCTGCCTCAACGTCCCCCTGAAAGCCTAGCATCCTGTCCCCGTACCCTGGGGATGTTCTTGCCATTTTGGGTTGCCCACTCTGTGACAGAGACACACTGGGTGCAAGCCAGGTACCTTAAGAGACCCCCCGGCCCAGTGTAGTGCTTCTGGGAAGTCCCTGTCCTCCAGGAGAGGACCCCAGCCTTTTCCTCAGCCTCGTCACTTTTTTCCCTGGGCTGCCTCAACTTCCCCCTGAAAGCCTGGCCTGGTGACCCTGTTCCCTGGGGGCTTCTTGCCCTTTGGGGTACCCCCTGTTTGAGAGACACGCACCCTGGGTGCAAGCCAGGGACCCCATGAGCCCCCTGGTCCCAACCCAGGGGCTGCTGGGAAGGTACTATCCTCCAAGGGAGAAACCCAGCCTCCTTCTCAGCTTCGCTGCTTTTTTCCCCAGGCTGTCTCAATGTCCCCCTGAAAGCCTGGCATCCTGTCCCGGTTTCCCAGGGTCTTCTTGCCCTTTTGCAGTGTCCCCCGTGACAGAGACACGCACCCTGGGTGCAAGCCAGGGACCCCACCATGCCCCCGGGGCCCAGCCCAGAAGCCGCCAGGAAGGCACTGTTCTCTGTAGGAGGACCCCAGCCTCTTACTTGGCTTCACTGCTTATTTTCCCAGTCTGCTTCAACATCCCCCTGAAAGGCTGGCGTCTTGTCCCCATCCCCTGGGGGCCTTGTTGATGCTTTGGGGTACACCCCATGGCAGAGACACGCACCCTGGGTGCAAGACAGGGACTCCACAAGCCCCCCGGGCCCATCATAGGAGCTGCTGGGAAGAGATTGTCTTCCAGGGGAGGAACCCAGACTCCTCCTCAACCTCGCTGCTTTTTTCTCCAGGCTGCCTCAATGTCCCCCTGAAAGCCTGGCATCCTGTCCCCATTCTCCCGAGGCCTTCTTACCACTTTGAGGTGCCTTCCATGGGAGAGGCACACACTCTGCGTGCAAGCTAGGGACACCACGAGCCCCCAGGTCTCAGTGCATATCCTGCTGAGAGGGCAATGGACTCACGGAAAGTACCCTCGCCGCTTTTCTTTTTCCAGGCTGCCTCAACATTTTCCTGAAAGACTGGTGTCGTGTCCCCATCCAGGAACATTCTTGCTGCTTTGGGGTGCCCCCTATGGGAGAGAGAGACGCACCCTGGGTGCAAGCCAGGAACGACACGAGCCCCTCGGACCCTGCTCAGGGCCTTCCGGTGAGGCATTAGACTCCGGGTGAGGACCCCAGCCTTCTCAGCCTTGCAGCTTTTTCCCCTGGTCTGCCTCAACATCCCACTTAAAGCATGGCCTCCTATACCCATTCCCCAGGGTACTTCTTCCTTCTTTGGGGTGCCCACCATGAAAGCGACAAGCATCCTGGGTGCAACCCAGGAATCCCACGAGCACCAGGCCTGGTGCAGGGGATGCCAGAAAGGCACTGGCCTCCGGGGGTAGGCCCCAGCGTCCTCCTCAACCTCGTCAGTTTTTCCTTCCGGGCTGCCTCAGCATCCCCCTGAAAGCCTAGAGTCTTGTCCCCGTCTGCCGGGGGACTTCTTGCCTCTTTGAGGTGCCCCGCTTGACAAAGACACGAACCCTGGGTGCAAGGCAGGGACCCCAAAAGCCCCCTGGGCCCAGGCAGTGGCTGTGGGAAAGACAATGGCCTCTGGGGGATGACTCCTGCCTCCTGCTGGGCCTCACTACTTTCTTCCTTGGGCTGCCTCAGCATCCCCCTGAAAGCCTGGTGTCCTGTCGCCATCCTGCGGAGAACCTTTCCACTTTGGGGTGCCCCCTGTGAGGGAGACATGCACACTTTTTGCAAGCAAGGGACCCCACGAGCCCCCCAGCCTGGCACTTGTGCTTCTGAGAAGGCAATGGCCTCGGGGCAAGAAACCCAGCCTCCTCCTCAGCCTTGCCGCTTTTTATTCCAGGCTACAACATCCCCCTGAAAGAGTGTTGTACTGTCGCCATCCCTCGGGAAACTTATTGCCACTTTGTGGTGCCTCCGGTGGGAGAGACACATACCCTGGGTGCAAGCCAGGGACCCCACGAGCCCCCTGGGTCCAGTGCAGGGGAGCCGGAGAGACACATACCCTGGGTGCAAGCCAGGGACCCCACGAGCCCCCTGGGTCCAGTGCAGGGGAGCCAGAGAGGCACTGGAATCCGGGGAAGGACCCCAGCCTCCTCCTCAGCCTCACAGCTTTTTTCCCTGGTCTGCCTCAATGTCCCACTGAAAGCCTTGCATCGTGTTCCCATTCCCTGATGGCCTTCTTGCCACTTTGGGGTGCCCCCATGAAAGCGTCATGTATCCTCTGTGCAAGCCAGGGACCCTACGAGTCCCCTGGGTGGGCAAAGGGGCTGTCGGGAAGGCACTGGCCTCTAGGTTATGTCCCCAACCTTCTCCTCGACCTGGCCACTTTTTTACCCCGGGCTGCCTCCACATCCTCATGAAAGCCTGGCATCCTGTCCCCATGCCCCGGGGGCCTTCTTGCTGCTTTAAGATGCTCCGTGTGACAGAGACACGCACCCTGGGTGCAAGTCAGGGACCCCAAGAGCCCTCAGGGCCCGGGGCAGTGGGTGCAGGGAAGGCACTGGACTCTGGGCAATGACCACAGCCTCTTCCTCCACCTCTCCGCTGTTTCCCCTCGTCTTCCTCAACATCCCCTGGAAAGCCTGGAATCCTGTACCCATCCCCCGGTGGCCTTCTTGCCACTCTCAGGTGCCCTCCATGGAAAAGACACACACCATGGATGCATGCCAGGGACCCCGTGAGCCCCCCTGGCCTGGCACAGTGGCTGCCAGGAAGGCACTGGCCTCCGGGGAATGATCCCAGCCTCCTCCTCGGCCTCGCCTCTTTTTTCCCCAGGCTGCCTCAACGTCTCTCTGAAAGCCTGGCATCCTGGCCTCATCTCCCGGGGGCCTTCTTGCCACTTTGGGGTTCACCCAGTGGAAGAGACATGCACCCTGGGTGCAAGACAGGGACCTGTGCCCAGCGCAGAAGCTACCGGAAAGATACTGGCTTTGGTGGGACGACTCCAGCCTCCTCGTCCTCGCTGCTTTTTTCCCCCCAACTGCCTCAACGTCCTCCTGAAAGCCTGGCATCCTGTCCCCGTCCTGCACGTGACTTCTTGGCGCATTGGGCTGCCCCTTTGTAGGGGAGTCACGTACCCTGGGTGAAAGCCAGAAACTCCATGACCCCTCAGAGCATGGAGGAGGTGGTGCTGGAAAGTTACTTTCCTCCAATGGAGAACCCCAGCCTTTTCGGCCTCTCTGCTGTTTTTCCCAGGCTGCCTCAACATTTTCTTGAAAGCCTGGCATCCTAGTCCTGTCCCCCGGGGGACGTCTTGCCACCTAGGGTTGCCCCCATGGGGAAGACACACAGCCCAGCTGAAAGCCAGGGACTCCACAACCTCCCCTGGCCTGGTGCAAGGGCTGCCGGGAAGGCACTGGCATCCGGGGAGGATCCCAGCTTCCTCCTCGGCCTCGCTGCTTTTTTTTTTTTCCCCATGGCAGTTTCAACGTCCCCCTGAAAGCCTGGTGTCCTGTCCCTGTTTCCTGGGAAACTTCTTGCCACTTTGGGGTGACCCCCGTGGAAGTTACACTCAACTTGTGTGAAAGCCAGCGACTCCACGATCCCCCTTGGGCCTGGCACAGGGGCTGCCAGGAAGGCACTGGCCTCTGAGGGAGGACCCCAGCCTCCTCCTTGGCCTCGCCCCTTTTTTTCTTTGGCTGCCTCAATGTCCCCCTGAAATCCTGGCATCCTGTGCCCGTCCACTGGAGGACGTCTTCCCACTTTGCGGTGCCCCTCGTGAGGAAATCACGCACCCTGGGTGAAAGCCAGGGCTCCATGACACCACTGGGCCCAGCAAAAAGGCTGCCGGGAAGGCACTGGCCTCCAGGGGACCACACCAGTCTCCTCTGCCTTGCTGCATTTTTTTCCTGGGCTGCCGCAACATCCCCTGAAAGCCTGGTGTACTCTTCTTGTTTTCTGGGGGGGCTTCTTGACACTTTGGGGTTCCCCCCTTGGGGGAGACACACATTCTGTGTGAAGGCCAGGGGCTCCACAACAACCCGGGCCAGGTGCAGGGGCTACCAGGAAGGCACTCGCCTCCGGGAAGGACCTCAGCCTCCTCCTCAGCCTCACAGTTTTTTCTCCCTGTGCTGTTTCAACATGCCCCTGAAAGCCTGGCATCTTTTCCCCGTCACCTAGGGGACTCCTTGCCCCTTTGGGGTGCCCCCCATGGAAGAGTCACGCACCCTGGGTGCTTTGGAATGAACACTGTTGTGGAGACACTCACCCTAGGTGAAAGCCAGGGACTCCACAACATTCCCGGGCCCAGTGCAGGGGCTGCCGGGAAGGAACTGGTCTCTGGGAAAGGACCCCAGCCTCCTCCTCGGCCTCGCCACTTTTTTCCCTGGGCTGCCTCAACATCCCCCTGAGAGACTCACGTCCTGTTCCAGTCCCTTGGGGAACTTCTTGCAGCTTTGGGGTGCCTTCTGTGGGGGAGATTCGCACCCTGTTTGAAACCCAGGGATATCACCATGCCCCCAGGTTCGACACAGGGGCTGCCAAGAAGGCACTGGGCTCTGGAGGATTACCCCAGCCTCCTCCACAGCCTCGCTGCATTATTTCCTTGGGCTGCCTCAAAGTCCCCCTGAAAGCCTGTTGTCCAGACCCCATCTATTGGGGGAAATCTTGCAGCTTTGGCCTGCCCCCCATGGGGGAGACACGCACCCTGGGTGAAAGCCAGGGACTCCACTACCCCCTCCACCCATCCCAGAGCAGGGGCTGGGGGGAAGGCACTGGTCTCTGGGGAAGTGCCCCAGCATTCTCTTTGGCCTCAATGTTTTTTATTCCCTGGGCTGCATCAACATCTCCCTGAAAGCTTTGGGTCCTGTCCCCGTTCCCCTTGGGACTTCTTGCTGCTTTGTGTGCCCCCTGTGGGGGAGACATGCACCCTGGGTGAAAGCCAGGTACTGCAGGACCTCCCCGGGCCTGGCACAGGAGCTGCAGAAAGACACTGGCCTCTGGGAGATGATCTCTCAGCCATGCCACTTTATTTTCCGGGCTGCCTTAATATCCCACTGCAAGCCTGGCATCCAGTCCCCCTTCCCCCAGGGACTTCTTGTTGCTTTGGTGTGTCCCCCACCGGGAAGACACACATCCTGGATGCAAGCCAGGGACTCCACGACCACCCCAGGCCCAATGGAGGGGCTACAGGGAAGGCACTGTCCTCTGGGGGTGGACCCCAGCCTCCTCCTCGGCCTCACTGCTTTTTTCTTTTCTGGGCTGCCTCAATGTCCTCTTCAAGTCTGGCATCCAGTCCTCGTCCCCTGGGGGACTTCTTTCCGCTTTGGGGTGCCCCTCATGGGGTCACAGGCACCCTGGGTGCAAGCCAGAAACCCCACAACCCCACCAGGCCTGGTTCAGGGGCAGTCGGGAAGGCTCCCCTCCAGAGGGTGACCCCAGCCTCCTTTTTGTCCTCGACGCTTTTTTTACCCGTGCTGCCTCAACATACCTCTGCAATCCTGGTGACCTGTTCCTGTCCCCAAGGGGACGTCTGGCCACCTTGAGGTGCCCACTGTGGAGAAGACATGCACCCTGGATACAAGCCAGGGACTCCATGACACCCCCGGGCCCAGTGCATGGCTGCCAGGAAGTCACTGGCCTCCAAGAAAGGAGCACAGCCTCCTCCTCAACCTCATTTTTTTTTACCTGGGCTCCCTTAACACCCTCCTGCAAGCCTGGCATCCTGTCCTCGTCCCCTGGGGGACTTCTTGTCATTTTGGGGTGTCCCCCCTGGGGAAGACACGCACCCTGGATGGAAACCAGAAACTCCACGACTCCACCGCGCCTGGCACAGGGGCTGCTGGGAAGGCACTGGCCTCTGGGGCACAACACCAGCCTCCTCCTCGACCTTGCCACTTTTTTCCCAGGCTGCCTAAACTTCCCCCTGCAAAACTGGTGTCCTGTCTTTGTCCCCCAGAGAACTTTTTGGCGCTTTGAAGTGCCCCCTGTTGGGGAGACATGCACCCTGGGTGGAAGTCATGGACTCCACGACTTCCCTGGGCCTGGCGCCTGCTCTTCCAGGAAGGCTCTGGCCTCTAGGAAAATATCCCAGCCTCCTCCTTAGCCTCGCTACTTTGTCCCCTAGGCTGCCTCAACATCCCGCTGCAAGCCTGGCATCATTTCGCTGTCCCCAGGGGTATTTCTTGCTGCTGTGGGGTGCCCCCTGTGGGGAAGACACACCCCCCGGATGCAAGCCAGGGCCCTCAAGACACCCCCTGGGACCAGCACAGGGGCTGCCTCTAAGGCACTGGCCTCTGGGAGAAGGCCCCAGCCTCCTCTTGGGCCTTGCTGCTTTTTTCCCTGGGCTGCCTCAACATCCCCCTGAAAGCCTGGTGTGGGGAAAAGAAAGAGAGATCAGACTGTTACTGTGTCTATATAGAAAGAAGTAGACATAAGAGACTCCATTTTGCTCTGTACTAAGAAAAATTCTTCTGCCTTGAGATGCTGTTAATCTGTAACCCTACCCCCAACCCTGTGCTCACAGAAACATGTGCTGTGTCGACTCAAAGTTTAATGGATTTAGGGCTATGCAGGATGTGCTTTGTTAAACAAATGCTTGAAGGCAGTATGCTTGTTAAAAGTCATCACCACTCCCTAATCTTAAGTACCCAGGGACACAAAACACTGTGGAAGGCCACAGGGACCTCTGCCTAGGAAAGCCAGATATTGTCCAAGGTTTCTCCCCATGAGATAGTCTGAAATAAGACCTCGTGGGAAGGGAAAGACCTGACCATCTCCCAGCCCTACTCCCATAAAGGGTCTGTGCTGAGGAGGATTAGTAAAAGAGGAAGGCCTCTTTGCATTTGGGATAAGAGGAAGGCATCTGTCTCTTTCTCATCCCTGGGCAATGGAATGTCTCGGTGTAAAACCAGATTGTATGTTCCGTCTACTGAGATAGGAGAAAACCACCTTAAGGCTGGAGATGAGGCATGCAGGTGGCAATACTGCTCTTTAACGCACCAGATATGTTTATGTATGTGCACATCAAAACACAGCACATTTTCTAACCTTGTTTGTGACACAGAGACATTTGTTCACATGTTTTCCTGCTGACCCTCTCCCCACTATCACCCTATTGTCCTGCCACGTCCCCCCTCTCCAAGATGGTAGAGATAATGATCAATAAATACTGAGGGAACTCAGAGACCAGTGCAAGTGCGGGTCCTCCATATGCTGAGTGCGGGTCCCCTGGGCCCACTTTTCTTTCTCTGTACTTTGTCTCTGTGTCTCTTTCTTTTCTCAGTCTCTCATCCTACCCAATGAGAAACACCCGCAGGTGTGGAGGGGCAGGCCACCCCTTCACCTGGAGTCCTGTCCCTTTCCCATGTGGGACATTTTGCTGCATTGATTTGCTCCCCGTTGAGGAGACATGCACCCTGGGTAAAATCCAGTAACTCCAAGGCCTCCTTGGGCCCGGTGCAGGGGCTGCCTTGAAGGCACTGGCCTCCGGGGGATGACCGCAGCCTCCTCCTCGGCCTTGCTGCTTTTTTTCCTTGGGATATCTCAACGTGCCCCTGTAAGCCTGGCTAATCTCCCTGGGGGACTTCTTGCCAGTTTAGGGTGGCCCTTGTGGGGCAGACACATACCCAGGGTGAAAGCCAGGGACTCCAAGATCCCCCATGGCCCAGTGCAGGTGCCACCAGTAAGGCAGTGGTCTCTGGGGGAAGACTAGAACCTCCTCCTCGGTCTCACTGCTTTTTTCCCTTGGCTGCCTCAACATACCCCTGAAAGCCTGGTGTCCTGTTCTCATCCCCCAGGCGACTTCTTGCCTCTTTGAGGTGCCCCCCATGGGGGAGACGTGCAACCTAGGTGAAAGCCAGGGACTCCACAAGCCCCCTAGTCATGGCGCAGTGGCTGCTGGGAAGGCACTGGCTTCCATGGGAAGACCTCAGTCTCCTCGGCCTCGCCGCTCTTTTTTCCTGGGCTCCCTCAATGTCCCTCTGAAAGGCTGGCATCCTATCTCTGTATCCCAGGGGACTTTCTGTCGCTTTGGGCTGCTCCCCTTGGGGGAGACACACACCTTGGGTGAAAGTCAGGGACCCCACAAGCCCCACGGGGCCAGCTCAGTGGCTTCCGGGAAGGTACTGGCTTCCGGGGTAGGACCACAGCCTCCTCTTCGGCCTCACCATTTTTTTTCCCCTGGTTGCCTCAATGTCCCCCTGAAAGCCTGGCGTTTTGTCGCCATTTCCTGTGAGACTTCTTGCAGCTTTGGGGAGACACGCACCCAGCATAAAAACCAGGGACTATACGACCTCCCCAAGCCCAGCGCAGGAGCTGCCTGGAAGGTACTGGCCTCTGGAAAATGACCCCAGCCTCCTCCTCAGCCTCGCTGCATTTTTTCTTGGGCTGTCTCAACATCCCCTGCAAGCCTGGCATCCTGTCCCCGTCACCTGGGACACTTCTTGCCACCTTAGGGTGACCACCTTTAGGGAGCCACACACTCTGGGTGAAAGCCATGGACCCTTGCGGGCCGGCACCAGGGCTGCCTGGAAGGCTCTGGCCTCCAGGTGTGGAACTCAGCCTCCACCTCAGCCTCACAGCTTTTTTCCCCAGGTTGCCTCAATTTCCTCCTGCAAGCCTGGAATCCTGTTCCTGTCCCCCCGGGGACTTGTTGCCACTTTGCTGTGATCCCTGTGGAGGTGACACGCAGCCTGGGTGAAAGACAGGGACTCCACAACACCCCTGGGCCCAGTGCAGGGGCTGCTGAGAAGGCACTGGACTCTGGGGGACAAACCCAGACTCCTCCTCGGCCTCGCTGCTTTTCTTTCTTGGGTTGCCCCAACGTTTGCCTGCAAGCCTGGAATCCTGTCCTCATTCCCTGGGAAACTTCTTGCCATTTTGCAGTGCCCCCCGTTGGGGAGACACGCACCCTGGGTGCAAGCCATGGACTCCACGACACCCCTGGGCCCAGTGCCAGGACCGGCAAGAAGGCTCTGGCCTCCGGGGGAAGATGTCATCCTCCTCCTCAGCATCGCTGATTTATTTCCCTGGCTGTCTCAATGTCCCACTGTAAGCCTGGCATTCTGACCCTGTCCCCCGGGAGTTTTCTTTCTGCTTTGGGTTGCTCCCCGTTGGGGAGACATGCACCCTGGGTGCACACCAGGGACTCCATGGCCCCCTCAGGCTTGGGACAGTGGTTACTGTGAAGACACTGGCCTCCAGGAGAGGATCCCAGCCTCCTCCTCGGCCTCACCACTTTTTACCCTGGGCTGCCTCAACATATTCCTGAAAACCTGGCATCCTGTCCCCATCCCCTGGGGAACTTCTTGCTGCTTTGGGGTGACCCCTGTGTGGGAGAAACGTACCATGGGTGAAAGCCATGGACTCCACTACTCCCTCGGGCCCAGTGCAGAGGTGCCAAGCCCTGGCCTCCATGGGATGACCCCAGCCCCATCCTCTGCCTTGATGCTTTCTTTTCTGTGGCTGCCTCAACATTCCCCTGCAAGCCTGGCATCCTGTCCCTGTACCCTGACACACTTCTTCCCTCTTTGAGGTGGCCCCAATGGGGAAGATATGCACCCTAGGTGAAAGCCAGAGACTCTACAACCCCCACGGGCTTGGCATAGGGGCTGCCAGGAAGGCACTGGCCTCTAGGGTAACACCCCAGCCTTCTCAGCCTCATCACTTTTTTTCCAGGGCTGCCTCAACATCCTCCTGCAACTCTGGCATCGAGTCCCTGTTTCCTGGTCCATTTCTTGCTGCTTTGGGGTGCCCACCCTTGGGGAGACATGCACCCTTGGTGCAAGCCAGGGATTCCACAATCTCCCCGGTCCCGGTGCAGGGGCTGCCGGGAAGGCACTGGCCTTCGGGGGAGGACCCCAGCCTCCTCTTTGGCCTTGCTGCTTTTTTCCTTGGGCTGTCTCAATGTCCCCCTGAAAGCCTGGTGTCCTGTCCCTGTCCTCAGGGAGACTTCTTGCCACTTTCGGGTTCCCCCCATGCGGCATCACACATCCGGTGTGCAAGCCAGGGATTCCAGGAACCCCCCACCCAGGCCCAGCACAGGGGCTGCTGGGAAGGCACTGGCCTCTGGGAAATGACCCCAGCCTCTTCCTTGGCCTTGCCGCTTTTTTCCGTGGGCTGCCTCAATGTCCCCCTGTGAGCATGGCATCCTCTTCCTGTCCCTCGGTGGACTTCTTGCCACTTTGGGGTGCCTCCCATGGAGGAGTTATGCAGCCTGGGTGCAAGCCAGGGACGCCATGACCCCCTGGCTCTGGCCCAGCCCAGGGGCTGCCACTGAGGCACTGGCCTCTGGGGGAGGACTCTAGCATCCTCCTTGGCCTTGTCACTTTTTTCCCAGGATGCCTCAACGTCCCCCTCCAAGCCTGGTGTCCTGTCCATGTCCCCTGCTGCTTTGGGGTGCCCCCGTGGAGGAGACATGCATGCTGGGTGCAAGCCAGCGACTCCATGACAACCCTGGGCCTGACCAGAGGCTGCCAAGAAGGCACTGAACTCCAAGGGAGGACCCCATCCTCCTGCTTGGCCTGACTGCTTTTTTCCCCAGGCTGCCTCAACATCCCTCTGTAAGCCTGGTTTCCTGTCCCCATCCCCCATGGGACTTCTTGCCACTTTGGGGTGCCACTCGTAGGGAAGGCACGGACCCTTTGTGCAAACCAGGGACTCCATGACTCCCCTGCGCCTGGTGAATGGACTGCCATGAAGGCACTAGCCTCTAGGGAAGGACCCCAGCCACGTCCTCAGCCTCGCCCTATTTTTACCTGGGATTCTTCTACGTCCCCCTGCAAGCCTGGCTTCCTGTCCTGGTCTACTAAAGGGCTTCTTTCTGCTTGGCATGCGCCCCCATGGGGGAGACACACACCATCCCAGTCTCTAAGCAGCAGCTGCCAGGAAGGCACTGGCCTCCAAGGGACGACCCCATCCTCTTCCTTGGCCTCACCACTTTTTTTCCCCAGGTTGCCTCAACGTACCCCTGTGAGCATGGGGTCCTGTCCCTGTCTCCTGGGGGACTTCTTGCTGCTTTGTGGTGTCCCCTGTTGCTGAGACACGCAACCTGGGTGTGAGCCACAGACTGCACGACCCCACAGGGCCCCTTAGCAGGGGCTGCAGAGAAGACACTGACCTCTAGGGAAGGACCACAGCCTCCTCCTTGGCATCTCCGCTTTTTCCCCCGGGCTGCCTCACTGTCTCTTTGCAAGCCTAGCATCCTGTCCCTCTCCCTTGGGGGACTTCTTGCAGCTTTAGGGTCCCCCCACCCATGGGAGAGACACGCACTCTGGGTGAAAGCCAGGGTCTCCACGATTTCAGCAGGTCCTGCGCGGGTGCTGCTGGTAATTCATTGGCCTCTGAGGGAGGACCCAGCCTCGTCCTCAGCCTCACATTTTTTCCCCTCCCCTTCCCCCAGGGTACTTCTTGCCACTTTCTGGGCCCCCCATAAGAAAGACATACACCCTGGGTGCAAGCCAGGGACTCCATGACCCCCTTGGGCCCAGTGCAGGGGCTGCTGGGAAAGCACTGGCATTGGGGGGATGACCCCAGCCTTCTCCTTGGCCTTGCTGATTTTTTTCTTCAGGTTACTGCAACGTCCCCCTGCAAGCCTTGCATCTTGTCCTTGTCCCCCAGGGCACTTCTTGCCATGTTGGGGTGTGGCCCTGTAGTTGAGACACACAGCCTGGGTGAAGCCAGGGTCTCCATGACCCCCTCGGGTCCAGTGCAGGGGCTGCTGGGAAGGCACCATACTTCAGGAGAGGATCTCAGTTTCTTTTTTGGCTTAGCCACTTTTTTTCCCAGGTTGCCTCAACATTCCACTGCAAGCCTGGCAACTGTCCCCATCCCTCAAGAGACTTCTTGCTGCTTTGTGATGCCTCACTTGGGGGAGAAGCACATTCTGGGTGCAAGACAGGGACACCACGACCCCACCAGGACCAGCACAGGGGCTGCTGGGAAGTTACTGGCCTCCGGGGTAGGACTCCAGCCTCCTCCTCAAACGAAGCTATACGTGAAACCATTTTGTGATGTGTTGATTTATCTCACAGACTTAAACTTTTCTTTTGATTCAGCAGGTTGGAACCACTCTTTTTGAAGAATCTGCTAAGAAACATTTGGGAGCCCATCGAAGCCTATAGTGAAAAACCGAGTATCCTTGGTTAAAAACTAGAAAGAAGCTATCTTTGAAACTGCTTTGCGATGTGTGGATTCATCTCACAGAGTTAAATCTTTCTTTTTATTCACCAGGTGGGAAACACTATTTTTGTAGAATGTGCAAAGAGACATTTGGGATCGCATTGAGGCCTATAGTAAATAACTGAACATCCTCAGATAAAAACCAGAGTGACGCTATCTGTGAAACCATTTTGTGATGTGTGGATTCATCTCAGAGAGTTCATTTCTTTTGATTGAGAGAACATTTCTTTTGATTCAGCGGTTGGAAATACTTTTTTTGTAGAATCTGCAAAGGGATATTTGGAAGCCTATTGTGGCCTATACTGAAAAACAGAATATCCTCATATAAAAACTAGAAAGAAGCTATCTGTGAAATTGCTTTGTGATGTGTGGATTCCTCTCAGAGAGATAAACCTTTCTTTTGATTCACCAGGTTGGAAACATTCTTTTTGTAGAATCTGCAAAGGGATATTTAGAAGCCCATTTAGGCCGTTAGTGAAAAACAGAGTGGATGAAAACTAGAAAGAAGCTATCTGTGAAACTGCTTTGTGATGTGTGAATTCAACTCCCAGACTTGAAACTTTCTTTAGATTCAGCAGGTTGGAAACACGCTTTTTATCAAAACTGCAAAGGGACATTTAAAATCCCTGAGGTTTACACTGAAAATCCGAATGATCCTCGATAAAAACTATAAAGAAGCTATCTGTGAAACTGCTTTATGATGTGTTGATTCATCACACCGAGAAAAACCTTTCTTTTGTTCAGCAAGTTGGAAATGCTCTTTTTGTAGAATCTGTGAAGGAGCACTTGGGAGACCATTGAAACCTGTAGTGAAAAACAGAATATGTGTGAGTGAAAACTAGAAAGAAGCTATCTGTGAAACTGCTTTGGGATGTGTGGATTCATCTCATAGAATTAAACCTTTGTTTTTATTCAGCAGGTTGGAAACACTCTTCTTATAGAGCCTGTGAAGTGACATTTGGGAGCACTTTGAGGCCTACAGTAAAAAATTGAATACCCCCAAATGAAAACTAGAAAGAAGATATCTGTAAAACTGCTTTGCGATGTGTGAATTCATTTCACAGTGTTAATCTTTTTGATTCAGCAGGTTGGAAACACTCTTTCTGTAGAAACTACAAAAGGACATTTGGAAGCATCTGGAGGCCTACAGTATAAAACCAAGTATCCTCAGATGAAGATTAGAAAGAAGCTATCTGTTAAACCGATTTGTGATGTGTGGACTCATCTCACAGTATTAAACCTTTCTTTTTGATTCAGCAGCTTGGAAATACTCTTTTTGTAGAAACTGCAAAGGGACATTTGGGAGCTTACTGAGGCCTATAGTGAAAAACTGAATATCTCAAGATAAAAACTGGAAAGAAGGTATCTGTCAAACGACTTTGTGATGTGTGGATTCATCTCACAGATATAAACTTCCTTTTGATTCAGCAGGTTTGAAACACTCTTTTTGTAGAATCTGCAAAGGGACAATTGCAAGCTTATTAAAGCCTATAGTAGAAACACCTGAATACCCCCAGATAAAAATGGGAAAGAAGCTATCTGTAAAACGTCTTTGCAATGTGTGGATTCATCTCACAGAGTTAAACCTTTTTTTGATTCAGCAGGTTGGAAACGCTTTTTTTGTAGAATCTGTGAAGAGACATTTGGGAGCCCACTGTGGCCTATGGTGAAATAAAGATTATCCCCAGATAAAAGCTAGAAAGAAACTATCTGAGAAAAGACTTTGTGATGTGTGGATTTGTCTCACAGAGTTAAATCTTTCTTTTGATGAAGCAGGTTGGAAACACTCTTCTTGCAGAATATGTGAAGGGACATTTGGAGCACATTGAGATCTGTAGTGAAAAACCGAATATTCCCATATTAAAACGAGAAAGAAGTTACTGTGAAATGTCTTTGCAATGTTTGGAGTCATTTCCCAGAGTAAAATATTTATTTTGATTCAGGGGGTTGGAAAGACTCTTGTAGAAACTGTGAAGGGACATTTGGGAGCACGTTGATGCCGATATTGAAAAACTGAATTTTCTCAATAAAACTAGAAAGAAACTATCAATGTAAATGCTTTGTGATTTATGGATTCATCTCAGAGAATTTAATCTTTCTTTTGATTATTCAGATTGGAAACACTCATTTTGTACAATCTGTTAAAGGACATGTGGGAGCCCATTGAGGCCTGTCATGAAAATCTGAGTATCCATGGATAAAAACTGGAAAGAAGTTCTCTGAGAAACCTCTTTGTAATGTGTGGATTCATATCACAGAGTTAAAACTTTATTTTGATTGAGAAGGTTGTAAACGTTCTTTTCGTAGAATCTGCTAAGGGAAATTTGGAAGGCCATTGATGTCAATACAGAAAAACTGAACATACTAGAAAGAAGCTATCTGTGAAACCACTTTGTGAGGTGTGAAACCATCTCACAGAGTTAAACCTTTTCTTTCATTCAGCAGGATGGAAAGAATCTTTTTGTAGAATCTGCAAAGAAACATTATGGAACCCATTGAGGCCTATAGGAAAAAACTGAATATCCGTGGATAAAAACTAGAAAGAAGTTATCTGTGAAATCACTTTGCAATGTGTGAATTCATGTCACAGGGTTAAAGCTTTCTTTTAATTCAGCAGGTTGAAAACACTCTTTTTCTAGAATCTGTGAAAAGACATTTGGAAGCCCATTGAGATCTATAATGTAAAAAGAGTATCCTCATATAAAAACAAGTAAGAAGCTCTCTGGAAAACCACTTTGTGAGGTGTGGATTCATCTCACAGGGTTAAACCTTTCTTTTGATGCAGCAGGTTGGAAACACTCTTTTTGTAGAATTTGTGAAGGGACATTTGGGAACTGTTTGAGGCTTATAGTGAAAAACTGATTATCACCAGATAAAAACTACAAAGAAGCTATCTGTGAAAGTGCTTTGTGATGTGTGGATTCATCTCACAGAGATAAATCTCTCTTCTGATTCAGCAGGTTGGAAACATTCTTTTTGTAGAAATTGTGAAGAAACCTTTAGGAGCCCATTGAGGCCTATAGTGAAAAAAATTTTCCCCAGTTAAAAACTAGAAGGTAGGTATATTTGAAACTGATTTGTGATGTGTGCATTCATCTCACAGAGTTAAATCTTTATTTTGATTCAGCAGATTTCAAACACTTTTTTTGTACAATCTGCAAAGGGACATTTGGGAGCCCATTGAGGCCTATGGTGAACAACAGAATATCCCCAGATAAAAATTAGAAAGAAGCTATCTGTGAAACCTCTTTTCACTGTGTGCATCCATCTCAGAGACTTAAACCTTTTATTTCATTCAGTATGTTGGAAACACTCTTCTTATAGAATCTGAGAAGGGACTTTGGGAGTCCTTTGATGACTATAGTGAAAAAATATCTGCAGAGAAAAACTAGAAACAACCCAAATGTGAAACTTCATTGTTATACATGGATTCATTTCACATAGTTAAACCTTTCTTTGGATACCGCAGGTTGGAACCACTGTTTTTGTAGAAACTGTGAAGGGACATTCGGAAGCCCATTGTGGTCTGTCATGAAAAACTGAGTATGTGCAAATAAAAATTAGAAAGAAACTATCTGAGAAACTGCTTTGCAATGTGTGGATTCATCTCACAGAGTTAAAACTTTGTTTTGATTTAGAAGGTTGTAAACACTCTTTTTGTAGAATCTGCTACAGGACATTTGGAAGGCCATTGATGCCAATACAGAAAAACTTGCTATCCCCATATTAAAACTAGAAGGAAGCTATCTGTGAAACCTCTTTGTGAGGTGTGGATTTATCTTACAGAATTAAATCTTTCCTTTCCTTCAGGAGGATGGAAAGATTATATTTGTAGAACCTCTGAAGGGACTTTTGGGAATGCATTGAGGCTTAGAGCAAAAAACTGAATATCCACAGATAAAAACTAGAAAGAAGCTATTTGTGAAACCGCTTTGCAATGCGTGAATTCATCTTACAGAGTTAAACTTTTCTTTTTATTCAGCAAGTTGGAAACACTTTTTTTTTTTGTAGCATCTGCAAAGGGACATTTGGGAGCCCACTAAGGCCTACAGTGAAAAACAAAATATCCTCAGATAAAAAGTAGAAAAAAGCTACTTGTTAAACCACCTTGCCTTGTGTGCATTCATGCCATAGAGTTAAATATTTATTTTGATTCAGTAGTTTGTAACCACTCTTTTTGTAGAATCTGCACGGGGTCATTTAGGAGCCCATTGCAGTTTATAATGAAAAACATAGTATCCCCAGGTAAAAACTAGAAAGAAGCTATCTGTGAAACTGCCTTGTGATGTGTGCATTCATCTCACAGGTTTAAAACTCTGTGTTGATTCAGTAGGTTTGGAGCTCTCTTTTTGTAGAATCTGCAAAAAATATGTGAGCCCTTTGAGGCCTATAGTGAAAATCGAATATCCACATATAAAAACTAGAAAGAAGCTATCTGTGAGACCACTTTCCAATGTGTGCATTTATCTCACAGAGTTAAACATCTCTTTTACTTCAGCAGATTGAAATCACTGTTTTTGTAGAATCTGCAAAGGGACATTTGGGAGCCCATTGAGATCTAGAGTGAAAAAGCGAATATCCTGAGGAAAAAACTAGAAAAAACCTCTCTGTGAAACCGCTATGTGATGTGTGCATTCACCTCACAGAGTCATACCTTTCTTTTGATTCAGTGAGTTGGAGACTCTCTTTTTGTGGAATCAGCAAAAGGATATTAGAATGCCCATTGAGGCCTATAGTGGATAACAGAATATCCTCAGAATAAAACTATAAAGAAGGTATGTGTACAACTGCTCTGTGATGTATGCATTCAACTCACAGAGGTAAAACATTCTTCTGATTTAGCAGGTTGGAAACACTCTTTTTGTAGAATCTGTGAAGGGACATTTGGGAGTCCTTTGAGTTCTATAGTGAATAACTGAATATCATCAGACAAAAACTAAAAACAAACTATCTGTGAAACAAGTTTGTGATGTTTGCATTCATTTCACAGAGTTTCATCTTTTTTTTTTGATTCATCAGCTTTGAAACTCTCTTTTTATAGAAATTCCAAAGGGACATTTGGGAGCCCATTGAGGCCTATGGTAAATAATCGAATATCCCCAGATGAAAACTAGAAAGAAGCTATCTGTGAAACCACTTTTCAATGTTTGCATTCATCTCACAGAATAAAATATCTCTTTTCATTCAGCAGGTTGGAAACACTCTTTGTAGAAATAGCAAAGGGACATTTGGGAGCCCATTGATGTCTATAGTGAGAAAGCAAATATCTTAAGATAATAACTAGAAAAAAGTTATCTGTGAAACAACTTTGCCACGTGTGCATTCATCTCACAGAGTTAAAACTTTCTTTTCATTCAACAGGTTGGAAACACTCTTTTTCTTGAATCTGCAAAGAAATATTTGGGAGCTCATAGAGGCCTATAGTGAAAAACCAAATATCTCCAGATGAAAGCTAGAAAGAAGCTATGTGTGAAACTGCTTTGTGATGTGTGCGTTAATCTCACAGAATTAAACATTTCTCTTGATTCAGCAGGTGGAATCACTCTTTTTGTAGAATATGAGAATTGAAATTTCAGAGCCCATTGAGGCCTATAGTAAAAAACCAAATATCCCCAGAAAAAAACTAGAAAGAAGCTATCTCTTAAACGGCTTTGCAATGTGCATATTCATCTTACAGACTTAAGTATTTCTTTTGATTCAGCATGTTTTAACCACTGTTATTGTTCAATCTGCAAAGGGACATTTGGAAGCCCATTGATAACTATAGTGAAAATGGAATATCCCAAATAAAAAGTAAAAAGAAGCTTTCTGTGAAACTGCCTTGAGATGTGTGCATCTCACAGGGTTAAACCTTTCTGTTGATTCAGCAGGTTGGAAGCACACATTTTGCAGAATCTGTGAAAGACTTTTTAGGAATTCATTGACATCTATGGTGAAAAACCGAATATCCACAGATAAAAACCAAAAAGAAGCTATCTGTGAAACCACTTTGTGATATGTGCATTCAACTCACAGAGATAAAGCTTACGTTTGAGTCAGCAGGATGGAACATTCTTTTTGTAGAATTTGTGGAGGGACATTTGGGAGTCCACTGAGACCTAAATTGGAAAACCAAATATCCCCAGATAAAAAGTGGAAAGAAGCTAGCTATTGGTAAAACTGCTTTGCAATGTGTGCACTCTATTCACAGAGCTAAACCTGACTTTTGATTCAACACGTTGGAAACACTCTTTTTGTAGCATCTGCAAAGGGACTGTTGGGAGCCTATTGAGGCCTACGGTAAAAAAACGAATATTCTCAGATAAAAACTAGAAAGAAGCTATCTGTGAAACAGGTTGGTGATGTGTGCATTCAACTCACAGAGTTAAATCTTTTTGTTGATTCAGCAGGTTGGAATAACACCCTTTGTAGAATCAGCAAAGGGACATTTGGGGGCCCATTGAGGCTTATAGTGAAAAACCGAATATTCGCAGATAAAAACTAGAAAAAGCTATCTGTGAAACCTTTTTGAGATGTGTGCATTCAACACAGAGAGGTAAAGCTGTCTTTTCATTCAGCAAGTTGGAAACACTCTTTTTATAGAATCTGTAAAGTGACATTTGGGAGCCCATTGAGGCTTAAAGCAAAAAACTGAATATGTGCAGATAAAAACTAGGAAGGGGCTATCTGTGAAACCACTTTGCAATGTGTGGATTCATCTCACGAAGTTAAAAATTTATTTTCATTCAGCACTTTGGGAACACTTTTTTGTAGATTCTGGGAGGGGACATTTGGGAGCCTATTGAGGCCTATAGTGAAAAACCAAATAACCCTAGTTAAAAAAAAAAAAAAAGACAGAGAGCTTATCTGTGAAACTGCTTTGTGATGTGTGGATTCATGTCTCACAGTTAAACCTTTATTTGATTCTACAGGTTGAAAACACTCTTTTTGTAGAATCTGCCAAGACATTTGGGAGCCCACTGAGGCCTATAGTGAAAAACAGAATATCCCCAGGTAAAAACTTGAAAAAGCTATCTGTGTAATTTCTATGTAATATGTAAGTTAATCTCCAATTATTAATCCTTTCTTATGATTCTGCAGGTTGGAAACACTCTTTTTGTGGAATCTGCAAAGGGACTTTTGGAAACCTATTGATTCCTATGGCAAAAAGCTGAATATCTCCAGATAAAATCTAGAAAGAAGCTATCTTTGAAATCATTTTGGGATGTGTGGATTCATCTCACAGAGTTAAACCTTTCTTTTTATTCAGCAGCTTGGAAACACTGTTTATGTAGAATTTGTGAAGAGACATTTGGGAGCACATTGTGGCTTATAGTGAAAACCAAATATACCCAAATAAAAATTAGAAACATTCTATCTGTGAAACTGATAGAATATCTCCAGATAAAAACCAGAAAAAAAGCGATCTTTGAAGCCATTTTTGAATGGATGCATTCATCTCAACAGAGTTAAACCTTTCTTTTCATTCATTAGGTTTGAAACACTCTTTTTGTAGAATTTGTGAAGGGAGAATTGGGGGCCCTTTGAGGACTACATTGATAAACTGAACATCCCCATATAATAACTAGAAAGAAGCTATCTTTGAAACTTCTTTGGGATGTGTGCATTCATCTCACAGAGTTAAATATTTCTTTTGTATCAGCAGGTTGGAAACACTCTTTTTGTAGAATCTGCAAAAAGACATTTGGGAGCCCATTGTGTCCAATAGTTAATAACAAAATATCACAAGATAAAAACTAGAAATAAGCTGTCTGTTAAACCAATTTGTGATGTGCCTATTCACCTATCAGTTAAACCTTTCTTTTGATTCATCATTTTGGAAACACTCTTTTTGTAAAATCTGCAAAGGGTCATTTGGGAGCCCATTAAGGCTATAGTGAAACACCAAATATTCCCAGAATAAAACTAGAAAGAAGCTATCTGTGAAACTGCTTTGTGATGTGTGCATTCATCTCACAGAGTTAAACCTTTCTTTGGATTCAGGAGCTTAGGAACACCCTTTTTGTAGTATCTGTGAAAAGATATTTGGGAGCCCATTGAGGCTTATGGTAAATATACTCATACAAAAACTAGAAAGAAGCTATCTTCTATCTGTGAAAATGTTCTGTATGTGTGGAATCATCTCACAGAATTAAAACTTTCTTTTGATTTAGAAATTTGGAAACATTATTTTTAGAAAATCTGTGCAGGGGCAATTGGGGGCCCATTGAGGCCTACAATGAAAAACTAACTATCCCCAGATAAAAACTAGAAAGAAGCTATCCACGAATCTGCTTTGTGATGCATGGATTCATCTCACAGAGTTAAAACTTTCTATTGATTCAGTAGGTTGCAATGATCTTTTCATAAAATCTGCGGAGGGACCATTGGGAGTCTATTGAAGCCTACGGTGAAAATCCGAAAATACCCCAAAAAATAAAAAACAAACAAACAAAAAAGTCTACCTGTAAAACTGCTTCATGATGTGTGGATTCATATCAAAGAGTTAAACATTTCTATTACTGCAGCAAATTGGAAGAAATGTTTTTGTAGAATCTGCAAAAAGATATTTGGGAGCCCATTGAAGCCTATGGTGAAAAACAGAATATCCCCAGATAAAACTTAGAAAAAAGCTATCTGTGAAACTTCTTTGTGAAGTGTTGATTCACTTTACAGAGGTAAACATTTTTATAATTCAGCAGGTTGGAAACAATCTTTTTGTAGAATTTGCATTAAGACATTTGGAGCCAATACAAGCTAATGGTGAAAAACAAACTATCTCCAGATAAAATCTAAATACAAGCTCTCTGAGAAACTGCTTTGTGATGTGTGGATTCATCTCACATAACTAAATTTTTGTTTTGATTCAGCTGGTTGGAAACTCTTTCTGTAGTATCTGCATATGGACATATAGGAGCCCATTAAGGCATATGGTACAAAACAGAATATCCAAAGATAAAAGCTAGAAAGAAGATATCTGTAAAACTGCTTAGTGATGTGTGCATTCATTTTAAAGAGATAAACCTTTCTTTAGATTCAGCAGGTTGGAAACACCTTTTCTAGGATCTGCAAAGGGAAATTTGGAAGCCCATTGAGACCTACAGTGAAAAACCAAGTATCCCCAGATAAAAACTAGAAAGATGCGATCTGTGAAACTGCCTTGTGATGTGTGGATTCACCTCAGAGAGTTAAACCTTCTTTTATTCAGCAGGGTGGAAACACTGTCTCTGGTGAATCTGTGTAGAAACATTTGGGAGCCCATAGAGTCCTATGGTGAAAAACAGAACATCCTTCTTTAAAAACTAGAAGAAGGTATATCTGAAATGGCTTTGTGATGTATGGATTCACCTCACAGAGGTAACACCGACATTTGATTCAAACTTTTGGCAACACTTTTTTTTGTAAAATTTGTGAAGGGATATTTGAAAGCCACTTGAGGCCTAAGGGTTAAGCCGTATATACTGACATAAAAACTAGAAAGAAACTATCTGTTAAATAGCTTCATAATCTGTATATTCATCTCACAGGGTTAAACCTTTCTTTTGGTTCAGCAGGTTGAAAACACTCTATTTGTAGAATCTGCAAATGGACATTTGGAATCCCTTTGAGGCTTATGGTGAAGAAATGAATATCCCCTGATAAAACCTAGAAATAAACTATCTATGAAACTGCTTTGTGATGTGAAGATTCATCTAACAGAGGTAAACCTTTCTTTTCATTCAGTACATTGGAAACAATCTTTTTGTAGAATCTGTGTAGGGACATTTGGGAGCTCATTGTGGCCTATGGTAAGAAACTGAATATTCCCAGATAAAAACCAGAAAGAAGCTATCTGTGAAACTCCTTTGTGATGTGTGAATTCATCTCACAGAACTAAATCTTTCTTTTGGTTCAGCAGGTTGGAAACACTTCTTTTGTGGAATATTTGAAGTCACATTTTAAAGCCCATTGTAGCCCATGGTGAAAAACAGAATATCCCCAGTTAAAAGCTAGAAGGAAGCTTTCTGTAAAACTTCTTTGTGGTGTATGTTTTCATCTCAAATAGTTAAACCTTGCTGTTGAATCCGTCGGTTGGAAATGCTCTTTGTGTAGGATCTGCAAAGAAACATTTGGGAGCTCATTGAGGGGTATGGTGAAAAACAGAATATCCTCAGATAAAAACCAGAAAGAAGGTATCTGTGAAACAGCTTTGCAGTCTGTGGATTCACATCACAGAGATAATATTCATTTTGATACAGTAGTTTGGAAACTCTCTTTTTGTAAATCCTGTGAAGGGACATTGGGAGTCCTTGTAGGCTCTTGGAGGAAGACTGAATATCCCCAGATAAAAACTAGAAAGAAGCTATCTGTGAAATAGATTTGTGCTGTTTGGATTCCTCTCCCAGAGTTAAACATTTCTGTCAATTCCACAGGCTGGAAACCCTCTTTTAGTAGAATCTGCAAAGGGATATTTGGGAGCCCTTTGAGAGCAATGGTGAAAAAGTGAATATCCTCAGATAAAAACTAGAAAGATGTTATCTGTGAAACAGCTTTGTGATGTGTGGATTCATCTCACAGAGTTAAACATTTCTTTAGAACCAGCAGCTTGGAACACTTCTGGTAGAAGTTGTGAAGGGCCATTCAGGAGTCCATTGAGGCTTATGGTGAAAAACCAAATATCACCAGATAAAAACAAGAAACAACTTATGTATGAAACTGCTTTGTAATGTGTAGATTAATCTCACAGAGTTAAACCTTTTTTTTTGATATAGCATGTTGGAAACACTCTTTTAGTAGAAGCAGCAAAGGGACATTAGGGAGCACATTGAAGCCTACTATGAAAAACAAAATACATGCAGATAAAACCTAGAAAGAAGCTCTCTGTGAAACTGCTTTGTGATATGTGGATTCATCTCATAGAGTTAAACCTTTTTTTTTTTTGATTCAGCATGTTGGAAACACTGTTTTTGTAGAGTCTGTGAAAAGACATATGGAAGCGTATTGAGGCGTACAGTGGAAAACCAAATATCCTTAGATTAAACTAGAAAGAAGTTATCCCTGAAACTGCTCTGTTATGTGTGCCTTCACCTCCCACATTTAAAAAATCTTTTGATTCAGCAGGTTGGAAACTCTCTTTTGATAGAATCTGTGAAGGGACATTCCAGACCCCAATGAGGCTCTGGTGAAAAACAGACTACTCATGGACAACAACTTGAAAGAAGCCATTTGTGAAACTGTTTTTTGATGTGTGGATATGTCTAACAGAGTTAAACTTTTCTTTTTCTTTCAGCCATTTGAAAACACTCTTTTAGTAGTATCTGTGAAAAAGCATTTGGGGGTCCACTGAAGCCTGAGGTTAACAACTGAATATACCCAGATAAAAATTTAAAAACATATACTTGTGAAGCTGCTTTGTGATGTGTGGATTCATCTCACAGAGTTAAACTTTTCTATTGATTCAGCAAGCTTGAAAAACTATTTTTGGATAATCTGTGAAAAGACATTTAGGGGCCCATTTATGCCTATGTTGAAAAACGGAATATTCCCATAGGAAAACTAGAAGGACAATATCTGTAAAATGGCTCTGTGATGTATGGATTCATCGTACAGAGTTAAACCTTTGTTTTGATTCCACAGGTAGAAAACACACTTTTTGTAGAATCAGGGAAGTGACATTCTGGAGCCCATTGAGGCCTGTGGTGAAAATCAGAATAGCCCCAGATAAAAACTAGAAAAAAGTAATCTGTTAAAACTGCTTTGTGATGTGTGGATTAACCACACAGCATTAAACCTTTCTTTTGATTTATCAAGTTGGAAACACTGGTTTGGTAGGATCTGTGAAGAGACATTTAGTTGCCCTATGAGGCCTATGGCGAAAAACTGAATGTCCCCAGAAAAACATTAGAAAGAAGCTATCTGTTAAAGTGCATTTTGATGTGTGGATTCATCTTACAGAATTAAATTCTTGTTTTGATTCAGCAGGTGAGAAACACTCTTTTTGTAGAATCTGCAAAGGGACATTTAAGAGCCCATTGAGGCCTGTGGTAAAACACAGAATATCCAAAGATAAAACTACACAGAATCGATGAGTGAGACTGATTTGTGATGTGTGGATTCATCTCACGGAGTTAAACGTTTCTTTTGTTTAAGCAGTTTGAAAACAATCTTTTTGTAGAATATGTGAAGGGACATTCAAGAGCCCATTGAGGCCTATGGTAAAAAACGGAATATCCCCAGAGGAAAACTAGAAAGAAGCTACCTGTGAAACAGCTTTGTGATTTGTGGATTCATCACACAGGTTTAAGCCTTTCTTTTTATTCCACAAAATGGAGACTCTCTTTTTGTAGAATCTGTGAAAGGACATTTGGGGGCCCACTGAGGCATATGGTGAAAATCCAAATATTCACAGATTAAAAACTAGAAAGAAGCTATTTGTGAAAATGCTTTGTGATGTGTTAATTCATCTCACATAGTTAAATCATTCTTTTGATTCAGCAGGTTGGAAACACTTTTTGTAGAATCTTTGAAGGAACATATGAGAACCCATTGAGGTATGTGGTGAGAGACTGAATATTTCCAAATAAAAACTAGAAAGAAGCTATTGTGAAATGGATTTGTGATGTGTGGATTTATCTCACAGAGGTAAACCTTTCTTTTGATTCAGCAGGTTGGAAACACTTTTTCTAGGATCTGCAAAGGGAAATTTGGAAGCCCAATGAGGCCTATAGTGAAAAACCAAGTATCCCCAGATAAAAACTAGAAAGATGCGATCTGTGAAACTGCCTTGTGATGTGTGGATTCACCTCAGAGAGTTAAACCTTCTTTTATTCAGCAGGGTGGAAACACTGTCTCTGGTGAATCTGTGTAGAAACATTTGGGAGCCCATAGAGTCCTATGGTGAAAAACAGAACATCCTTCTTTAAAAACTAGAAGAAGGTATATCTGAAGTGGCTTTGCGATGTATGGATTCACCTCACAGAGGTAACACCGACATTTGATTCAAACTTTTGGCAACACTTTTTTTTGTAAAATTTGTGAAGGGATATTTGAAAGCCACTTGAGGCCTAAGGGTTAAGCCGTATATACTGACATAAAAACTAGAAAGAAACTATCTGTTAAATAGCTTCATAATCTGTATATTCATCTCACAGGGTTAAACCTTCCTTTTGGTTCAGCAGGTTGTAAACACTCTTTTTGTAGAATCTGCAAATGGACATTTGGAATCCCTTTGAGGCTTATGGTGAAGAAATGAATATCCCCTGATAAAAACTAGAAATAAACTATCTATGAAACTGCTTTGTGATGTGAAGATTCATCTAACAGAGGTAAACCTTTCTTTTGATTCAGCACATTGGAAACAATCTTTTTGTAGAATCTGTGTAGGGACATTTGGGAGCTCATTGTGGCCTATGGTAAGAAACTGAATATTCCCAGATAAAGACCAGAAAGAAGCTGTCTGTGAAACTCCTTTGTGATGTGTGAATTCATCTCACAGAACTAAATCTTTCTTTTGGTTCAGCAGGTTGGAAACACTTCTTTTGTGGAATATTTGAAGTCACATTTTAAAGCCCATTGTAGCCCATGGTGAAAAACAGAATATCCCCAGATAAAAGCTAGAAGGAAGCTTTCTGTAAAACTTCTTTGTGATGTATGTTTTCATCTCAAATAGTTAAACCTTGCTGTTGAATCCGTCGGTTGGAAATGCTCTTTGTGTAGGATCTGCAAAGAAACATTTGGGAGCTCATTGAGGGGTATGGTGAAAAACAGAATATCCTCAGATAAAAACCAGAAAGAAGGTATCTGTGAAACAGCTTTGCAGTCTGTGGATTCACATCACAGAGATAATATTCATTTTGATACAGTAGTTTGGAAACTCTCTTTTTGTAAATCCGGTGAAGGGACATTGGGAGTCCTTGTAGGCTCTTGGAGGAAGACTGAATATCCCCAGATAAAAACTAGAAAGAAGCTATCTGTGAAATAGATTTGTGCTGTTTGGATTCCTCTCCCAGAGTTAAACATTTCTGTCAATTCCACAGGTTGGAAACCCTCTTTTAGTAGAATCTGCAAAGGGATATTTGGGAGCCCTTTGAGAGCAATGGTGAAAAAGTGAATATCCTCAGATAAAAACTAGAAAGATGTTATCTGTGAAACAGCTTTGTGATGTGTGGATTCATCTCACAGAGTTAAACATTTCTTTAGAACCAGCAGCTTGGAACACTCTTCTGGTAGAAGTTGTGAAGGGCCATTCAGGAGTCCATTGAGGCTTATGGTGAAAAACCAAATATCACCAGATAAAAACAAGAAACAACTCATGTATGAAACTGCTTTGTAATGTGTAGATTAATCTCACAGAGTTAAACCTTTTTTTTTTGATATAGCATGTTGGAAACACTCTTTAATAGAAGCAGCAAAGGGACATTAGGGAGCACATTGAAGCCTACTATGAAAAACAAAATACATGCAGATAAAACCTAGAAAGAAGCTCTCTGTGAAACTGCTTTGTGATATGTGGATTCATCTCATAGAGTTAAACCTTTTTTTTTTTTTGATTCAGCATGTTGGAAACACTGTTTTTGTAGAGTCTGTGAAAAGACATATGGAAGCGTATTGAGGCCTACAGTGGAAAACCAAATATCCTTAGATTAAACTAGAAAGAAGTTATCCCTGAAACTGCTCTGTTATGTGTGCCTTCACCTCCCACATTTAAAAAATCTTTTGATTCAGCAGGTTGGAAACTCTCTTTTGATAGAATCTGTGAAGGGACATTCCAGACCCCAATGAGGCTCTGGTGAAAAACAGACTAGTCATGGACAACAACTTGAAAGAAGCCATTTGTGAAACTGTTTTTTGATGTGTGGATATGTCTAACAGAGTTAAACTTTTCTTTTTCTTTCAGCCATTTGAAAACACTCTTTTAGTAGTATCTGTGAAAAAGCATTTGGGGGTCCACAGAAGCCTGAGGTTAACAACTGAATATACCCAGATAAAAATTTAAAAACATATACTTGTGAAGCTGCTTTGTGATGTGTGGATTCATCTCACAGAGTTAAACTTTTCTATTGATTCAGCAAGCTTGAAAAACTATTTTTGGATAATCTGTGAAAAGACATTTAGGGGCCCATTTATGCCTATGTTGAAAAACGGAATATTCCCATAGGAAAACTAGAAGGACAATATCTGTAAAATGGCTCTGTGATGTATGGATTCATCGTACAGAGTTAAACCTTTGTTTTGATTCCACAGGTAGAAAACACACTTTTTGTAGAATCAGGGAAGTGACATTCTGGAGCCCATTGAGGCCTGTGGTGAAAATCAGAATAGCCCCAGATAAAAACTAGAAAAAAGTAATCTGTTAAAACTGCTTTGTGATGTGTGGATTAACCACACAGCATTAAACCTTTCTTTTGATTTATCAAGTTGGAAACACTGGTTTGGTAGGATCTGTGAAGAGACATTTAGTTGCCCTATGAGGCCTATGGCGAAAAACTGAATGTCCCCAGAAAAACATTAGAAAGAAGCTATCTGTTAAAGTGCATTTTGATGTGTGGATTCATCTTACAGAATTAAATTCTTGTTTTGATTCAGCAGGTGAGAAACACTCTTTTTGTAGAATCTGCAAAGGGACATTTAAGAGCCCATTGAGGCCTGTGGTAAAACACAGAATATCCAAAGATAAAACTACACAGAATCGATGAGTGAGACTGATTTGTGATGTGTGGATTCATCTCACGGAGTTAAACGTTTCTTTTGTTTAAGCAGTTTGAAAACAATCTTTTTGTAGAATATGTGAAGGGACATTCAAGAGCCCATTGAGGCCTATGGTAAAAAACGGAATATCCCCAGAGGAAAACTAGAAAGAAGCTACCTGTGAAACAGCTTTGTGATTTGTGGATTCATCACACAGGTTTAAGCCTTTCTTTTTATTCCACAAAATGGAGACTCTCTTTTTGTAGAATCTGTGAAAGGACATTTGGGGGCCCACTGAGGCATATGGTGAAAATCCAAATATTCACAGATTAAAAACTAGAAAGAAGCTATTTGTGAAAATGCTTTGTGATGTGTTAATTCATCTCACATAGTTAAATCATTCTTTTGATTCAGCAGGTTGGAAACACTTTTTGTAGAATCTTTGAAGGAACATATGAGAACCCATTGAGGTATGTGGTGAGAGACTGAATATTTCCAAATAAAAACTAGAAAGAAGCTATTGTGAAATGGATTTGTGATGTGTGGATTTATCTCACAGAGGTAAACCTTTCTTTTGATTCAGCAGGTTGGAAACACTTTTTCTAGGATCTGCAAAGGGAAATTTGGAAGCCCAATGAGGCCTATAGTGAAAAACCAAGTATCCCCAGATAAAAACTAGAAAGATGCGATCTGTGAAACTGCCTTGTGATGTGTGGATTCACCTCAGAGAGTTAAACCTTCTTTTATTCAGCAGGGTGGAAACACTGTCTCTGGTGAATCTGTGTAGAAACATTTGGGAGCCCATAGAGTCCTATGGTGAAAAACAGAACATCCTTCTTTAAAAACTAGAAGAAGGTATATCTGAAGTGGCTTTGCGATGTATGGATTCACCTCACAGAGGTAACACCGACATTTGATTCAAACTTTTGGCAACACTTTTTTTTGTAAAATTTGTGAAGGGATATTTGAAAGCCACTTGAGGCCTAAGGGTTAAGCCGTATATACTGACATAAAAACTAGAAAGAAACTATCTGTTAAATAGCTTCATAATCTGTATATTCATCTCACAGGGTTAAACCTTCCTTTTGGTTCAGCAGGTTGTAAACACTCTTTTTGTAGAATCTGCAAATGGACATTTGGAATCCCTTTGAGGCTTATGGTGAAGAAATGAATATCCCCTGATAAAAACTAGAAATAAACTATCTATGAAACTGCTTTGTGATGTGAAGATTCATCTAACAGAGGTAAACCTTTCTTTTGATTCAGCACATTGGAAACAATCTTTTTGTAGAATCTGTGTAGGGACATTTGGGAGCTCATTGTGGCCTATGGTAAGAAACTGAATATTCCCAGATAAAGACCAGAAAGAAGCTGTCTGTGAAACTCCTTTGTGATGTGTGAATTCATCTCACAGAACTAAATCTTTCTTTTGGTTCAGCAGGTTGGAAACACTTCTTTTGTGGAATATTTGAAGTCACATTTTAAAGCCCATTGTAGCCCATGGTGAAAAACAGAATATCCCCAGATAAAAGCTAGAAGGAAGCTTTCTGTAAAACTTCTTTGTGATGTATGTTTTCATCTCAAATAGTTAAACCTTGCTGTTGAATCCGTCGGTTGGAAATGCTCTTTGTGTAGGATCTGCAAAGAAACATTTGGGAGCTCATTGAGGGGTATGGTGAAAAACAGAATATCCTCAGATAAAAACCAGAAAGAAGGTATCTGTGAAACAGCTTTGCAGTCTGTGGATTCACATCACAGAGATAATATTCATTTTGATACAGTAGTTTGGAAACTCTCTTTTTGTAAATCCGGTGAAGGGACATTGGGAGTCCTTGTAGGCTCTTGGAGGAAGACTGAATATCCCCAGATAAAAACTAGAAAGAAGCTATCTGTGAAATAGATTTGTGCTGTTTGGATTCCTCTCCCAGAGTTAAACATTTCTGTCAATTCCACAGGTTGGAAACCCTCTTTTAGTAGAATCTGCAAAGGGATATTTGGGAGCCCTTTGAGAGCAATGGTGAAAAAGTGAATATCCTCAGATAAAAACTAGAAAGATGTTATCTGTGAAACAGCTTTGTGATGTGTGGATTCATCTCACAGAGTTAAACATTTCTTTAGAACCAGCAGCTTGGAACACTCTTCTGGTAGAAGTTGTGAAGGGCCATTCAGGAGTCCATTGAGGCTTATGGTGAAAAACCAAATATCACCAGATAAAAACAAGAAACAACTCATGTATGAAACTGCTTTGTAATGTGTAGATTAATCTCACAGAGTTAAACCTTTTTTTTTTGATATAGCATGTTGGAAACACTCTTTAATAGAAGCAGCAAAGGGACATTAGGGAGCACATTGAAGCCTACTATGAAAAACAAAATACATGCAGATAAAACCTAGAAAGAAGCTCTCTGTGAAACTGCTTTGTGATATGTGGATTCATCTCATAGAGTTAAACCTTTTTTTTTTTTTGATTCAGCATGTTGGAAACACTGTTTTTGTAGAGTCTGTGAAAAGACATATGGAAGCGTATTGAGGCCTACAGTGGAAAACCAAATATCCTTAGATTAAACTAGAAAGAAGTTATCCCTGAAACTGCTCTGTTATGTGTGCCTTCACCTCCCACATTTAAAAAATCTTTTGATTCAGCAGGTTGGAAACTCTCTTTTGATAGAATCTGTGAAGGGACATTCCAGACCCCAATGAGGCTCTGGTGAAAAACAGACTAGTCATGGACAACAACTTGAAAGAAGCCATTTGTGAAACTGTTTTTTGATGTGTGGATATGTCTAACAGAGTTAAACTTTTCTTTTTCTTTCAGCCATTTGAAAACACTCTTTTAGTAGTATCTGTGAAAAAGCATTTGGGGGTCCACAGAAGCCTGAGGTTAACAACTGAATATACCCAGATAAAAATTTAAAAACATATACTTGTGAAGCTGCTTTGTGATGTGTGGATTCATCTCACAGAGTTAAACTTTTCTATTGATTCAGCAAGCTTGAAAAACTATTTTTGGATAATCTGTGAAAAGACATTTAGGGGCCCATTTATGCCTATGTTGAAAAACGGAATATTCCCATAGGAAAACTAGAAGGACAATATCTGTAAAATGGCTCTGTGATGTATGGATTCATCGTACAGAGTTAAACCTTTGTTTTGATTCCACAGGTAGAAAACTCACTTTTTGTAGAATCAGGGAAGTGACATTCTGGAGCCCATTGAGGCCTGTGGTGAAAATCAGAATAGCCCCAGATAAAAACTAGAAAAAAGTAATCTGTTAAAACTGCTTTGTGATGTGTGGATTAACCACACAGCATTAAACCTTTCTTTTGATTTATCAAGTTGGAAACACTGGTTTGGTAGGATCTGTGAAGAGACATTTAGTTGCCCTATGAGGCCTATGGCGAAAAACTGAATGTCCCCAGAAAAACATTAGAAAGAAGCTATCTGTTAAAGTGCATTTTGATGTGTGGATTCATCTTACAGAATTAAATTCTTGTTTTGATTCAGCAGGTGAGAAACACTCTTTTTGTAGAATCTGCAAAGGGACATTTAAGAGCCCATTGAGGCCTGTGGTAAAACACAGAATATCCAAAGATAAAACTACACAGAATCGATGAGTGAGACTGATTTGTGATGTGTGGATTCATCTCACGGAGTTAAACGTTTCTTTTGTTTAAGCAGTTTGAAAACAATCTTTTTGTAGAATATGTGAAGGGACATTCAAGAGCCCATTGAGGCCTATGGTAAAAAACGGAATATCCCCAGAGGAAAACTAGAAAGAAGCTACCTGTGAAACAGCTTTGTGATTTGTGGATTCATCACACAGGTTTAAGCCTTTCTTTTTATTCCACAAAATGGAGACTCTCTTTTTGTAGAATCTGTGAAAGGACATTTGGGGGCCCACTGAGGCATATGGTGAAAATCCAAATATTCACAGATTAAAAACTAGAAAGAAGCTATTTGTGAAAATGCTTTGTGATGTGTTAATTCATCTCACATAGTTAAATCATTCTTTTGATTCAGCAGGTTGGAAACACTTTTTGTAGAATCTTTGAAGGAACATATGAGAACCCATTGAGGTATGTGGTGAGAGACTGAATATTTCCAAATAAAAACTAGAAAGAAGCTATTGTGAAATGGATTTGTGATGTGTGGATTTATCTCACAGAGGTAAACCTTTCTTTTGATTCAGCAGGTTGGAAACACTTTTTCTAGGATCTGCAAAGGGAAATTTGGAAGCCCAATGAGGCCTATAGTGAAAAACCAAGTATCCCCAGATAAAAACTAGAAAGATGCGATCTGTGAAACTGCCTTGTGATGTGTGGATTCACCTCAGAGAGTTAAACCTTCTTTTATTCAGCAGGGTGGAAACACTGTCTCTGGTGAATCTGTGTAGAAACATTTGGGAGCCCATAAAGTCCTATGGTGAAAAACAGAACATCCTTCTTTAAAAACTAGAAGAAGGTATATCTGAAGTGGCTTTGCGATGTATGGATTCACCTCACAGAGGTAACACCGACATTTGATTCAAACTTTTGGCAACACTTTTTTTTGTAAAATTTGTGAAGGGATATTTGAAAGCCACTTGAGGCCTAAGGGTTAAGCCGTATATACTGACATAAAAACTAGAAAGAAACTATCTGTTAAATAGCTTCATAATCTGTATATTCATCTCACAGGGTTAAACCTTCCTTTTGGTTCAGCAGGTTGTAAACACTCTTTTTGTAGAATCTGCAAATGGACATTTGGAATCCCTTTGAGGCTTATGGTGAAGAAATGAATATCCCCTGATAAAAACTAGAAATAAACTATCTATGAAACTGCTTTGTGATGTGAAGATTCATCTAACAGAGGTAAACCTTTCTTTTGATTCAGCACATTGGAAACAATCTTTTTGTAGAATCTGTGTAGGGACATTTGGGAGCTCATTGTGGCCTATGGTAAGAAACTGAATATTCCCAGATAAAGACCAGAAAGAAGCTGTCTGTGAAACTCCTTTGTGATGTGTGAATTCATCTCACAGAACTAAATCTTTCTTTTGGTTCAGCAGGTTGGAAACACTTCTTTTGTGGAATATTTGAAGTCACATTTTAAAGCCCATTGTAGCCCATGGTGAAAAACAGAATATCCCCAGATAAAAGCTAGAAGGAAGCTTTCTGTAAAACTTCTTTGTGATGTATGTTTTCATCTCAAATAGTTAAACCTTGCTGTTGAATCCGTCGGTTGGAAATGCTCTTTGTGTAGGATCTGCAAAGAAACATTTGGGAGCTCATTGAGGGGTATGGTGAAAAACAGAATATCCTCAGATAAAAACCAGAAAGAAGGTATCTGTGAAACAGCTTTGCAGTCTGTGGATTCACATCACAGAGATAATATTCATTTTGATACAGTAGTTTGGAAACTCTCTTTTTGTAAATCCGGTGAAGGGACATTGGGAGTCCTTGTAGGCTCTTGGAGGAAGACTGAATATCCCCAGATAAAAACTAGAAAGAAGCTATCTGTGAAATAGATTTGTGCTGTTTGGATTCCTCTCCCAGAGTTAAACATTTCTGTCAATTCCACAGGTTGGAAACCCTCTTTTAGTAGAATCTGCAAAGGGATATTTGGGAGCCCTTTGAGAGCAATGGTGAAAAAGTGAATATCCTCAGATAAAAACTAGAAAGATGTTATCTGTGAAACAGCTTTGTGATGTGTGGATTCATCTCACAGAGTTAAACATTTCTTTAGAACCAGCAGCTTGGAACACTCTTCTGGTAGAAGTTGTGAAGGGCCATTCAGGAGTCCATTGAGGCTTATGGTGAAAAACCAAATATCACCAGATAAAAACAAGAAACAACTCATGTATGAAACTGCTTTGTAATGTGTAGATTAATCTCACAGAGTTAAACCTTTTTTTTTTGATATAGCATGTTGGAAACACTCTTTAATAGAAGCAGCAAAGGGACATTAGGGAGCACATTGAAGCCTACTATGAAAAACAAAATACATGCAGATAAAACCTAGAAAGAAGCTCTCTGTGAAACTGCTTTGTGATATGTGGATTCATCTCATAGAGTTAAACCTTTTTTTTTTTTTGATTCAGCATGTTGGAAACACTGTTTTTGTAGAGTCTGTGAAAAGACATATGGAAGCGTATTGAGGCCTACAGTGGAAAACCAAATATCCTTAGATTAAACTAGAAAGAAGTTATCCCTGAAACTGCTCTGTTATGTGTGCCTTCACCTCCCACATTTAAAAAATCTTTTGATTCAGCAGGTTGGAAACTCTCTTTTGATAGAATCTGTGAAGGGACATTCCAGACCCCAATGAGGCTCTGGTGAAAAACAGACTAGTCATGGACAACAACTTGAAAGAAGCCATTTGTGAAACTGTTTTTTGATGTGTGGATATGTCTAACAGAGTTAAACTTTTCTTTTTCTTTCAGCCATTTGAAAACACTCTTTTAGTAGTATCTGTGAAAAAGCATTTGGGGGTCCACAGAAGCCTGAGGTTAACAACTGAATATACCCAGATAAAAATTTAAAAACATATACTTGTGAAGCTGCTTTGTGATGTGTGGATTCATCTCACAGAGTTAAACTTTTCTATTGATTCAGCAAGCTTGAAAAACTATTTTTGGATAATCTGTGAAAAGACATTTAGGGGCCCATTTATGCCTATGTTGAAAAACGGAATATTCCCATAGGAAAACTAGAAGGACAATATCTGTAAAATGGCTCTGTGATGTATGGATTCATCGTACAGAGTTAAACCTTTGTTTTGATTCCACAGGTAGAAAACTCACTTTTTGTAGAATCAGGGAAGTGACATTCTGGAGCCCATTGAGGCCTGTGGTGAAAATCAGAATAGCCCCAGATAAAAACTAGAAAAAAGTAATCTGTTAAAACTGCTTTGTGATGTGTGGATTAACCACACAGCATTAAACCTTTCTTTTGATTTATCAAGTTGGAAACACTGGTTTGGTAGGATCTGTGAAGAGACATTTAGTTGCCCTATGAGGCCTATGGCGAAAAACTGAATGTCCCCAGAAAAACATTAGAAAGAAGCTATCTGTTAAAGTGCATTTTGATGTGTGGATTCATCTTACAGAATTAAATTCTTGTTTTGATTCAGCAGGTGAGAAACACTCTTTTTGTAGAATCTGCAAAGGGACATTTAAGAGCCCATTGAGGCCTGTGGTAAAACACAGAATATCCAAAGATAAAACTACACAGAATCGATGAGTGAGACTGATTTGTGATGTGTGGATTCATCTCACGGAGTTAAACGTTTCTTTTGTTTAAGCAGTTTGAAAACAATCTTTTTGTAGAATATGTGAAGGGACATTCAAGAGCCCATTGAGGCCTATGGTAAAAAACGGAATATCCCCAGAGGAAAACTAGAAAGAAGCTACCTGTGAAACAGCTTTGTGATTTGTGGATTCATCACACAGGTTTAAGCCTTTCTTTTTATTCCACAAAATGGAGACTCTCTTTTTGTAGAATCTGTGAAAGGACATTTGGGGGCCCACTGAGGCATATGGTGAAAATCCAAATATTCACAGATTAAAAACTAGAAAGAAGCTATTTGTGAAAATGCTTTGTGATGTGTTAATTCATCTCACATAGTTAAATCATTCTTTTGATTCAGCAGGTTGGAAACACTTTTTGTAGAATCTTTGAAGGAACATATGAGAACCCATTGAGGTATGTGGTGAGAGACTGAATATTTCCAAATAAAAACTAGAAAGAAGCTATTGTGAAATGGATTTGTGATGTGTGGATTTATCTCACAGAGGTAAACCTTTCTTTTGATTCAGCAGGTTGGAAACACTTTTTCTAGGATCTGCAAAGGGAAATTTGGAAGCCCAATGAGGCCTATAGTGAAAAACCAAGTATCCCCAGATAAAAACTAGAAAGATGCGATCTGTGAAACTGCCTTGTGATGTGTGGATTCACCTCAGAGAGTTAAACCTTCTTTTATTCAGCAGGGTGGAAACACTGTCTCTGGTGAATCTGTGTAGAAACATTTGGGAGCCCATAGAGTCCTATGGTGAAAAACAGAACATCCTTCTTTAAAAACTAGAAGAAGGTATATCTGAAGTGGCTTTGCGATGTATGGATTCACCTCACAGAGGTAACACCGACATTTGATTCAAACTTTTGGCAACACTTTTTTTTGTAAAATTTGTGAAGGGATATTTGAAAGCCACTTGAGGCCTAAGGGTTAAGCCGTATATACTGACATAAAAACTAGAAAGAAACTATCTGTTAAATAGCTTCATAATCTGTATATTCATCTCACAGGGTTAAACCTTCCTTTTGGTTCAGCAGGTTGTAAACACTCTTTTTGTAGAATCTGCAAATGGACATTTGGAATCCCTTTGAGGCTTATGGTGAAGAAATGAATATCCCCTGATAAAAACTAGAAATAAACTATCTATGAAACTGCTTTGTGATGTGAAGATTCATCTAACAGAGGTAAACCTTTCTTTTGATTCAGCACATTGGAAACAATCTTTTTGTAGAATCTGTGTAGGGACATTTGGGAGCTCATTGTGGCCTATGGTAAGAAACTGAATATTCCCAGATAAAGACCAGAAAGAAGCTGTCTGTGAAACTCCTTTGTGATGTGTGAATTCATCTCACAGAACTAAATCTTTCTTTTGGTTCAGCAGGTTGGAAACACTTCTTTTGTGGAATATTTGAAGTCACATTTTAAAGCCCATTGTAGCCCATGGTGAAAAACAGAATATCCCCAGATAAAAGCTAGAAGGAAGCTTTCTGTAAAACTTCTTTGTGATGTATGTTTTCATCTCAAATAGTTAAACCTTGCTGTTGAATCCGTCGGTTGGAAATGCTCTTTGTGTAGGATCTGCAAAGAAACATTTGGGAGCTCATTGAGGGGTATGGTGAAAAACAGAATATCCTCAGATAAAAACCAGAAAGAAGGTATCTGTGAAACAGCTTTGCAGTCTGTGGATTCACATCACAGAGATAATATTCATTTTGATACAGTAGTTTGGAAACTCTCTTTTTGTAAATCCGGTGAAGGGACATTGGGAGTCCTTGTAGGCTCTTGGAGGAAGACTGAATATCCCCAGATAAAAACTAGAAAGAAGCTATCTGTGAAATAGATTTGTGCTGTTTGGATTCCTCTCCCAGAGTTAAACATTTCTGTCAATTCCACAGGTTGGAAACCCTCTTTTAGTAGAATCTGCAAAGGGATATTTGGGAGCCCTTTGAGAGCAATGGTGAAAAAGTGAATATCCTCAGATAAAAACTAGAAAGATGTTATCTGTGAAACAGCTTTGTGATGTGTGGATTCATCTCACAGAGTTAAACATTTCTTTAGAACCAGCAGCTTGGAACACTCTTCTGGTAGAAGTTGTGAAGGGCCATTCAGGAGTCCATTGAGGCTTATGGTGAAAAACCAAATATCACCAGATAAAAACAAGAAACAACTCATGTATGAAACTGCTTTGTAATGTGTAGATTAATCTCACAGAGTTAAACCTTTTTTTTTTGATATAGCATGTTGGAAACACTCTTTAATAGAAGCAGCAAAGGGACATTAGGGAGCACATTGAAGCCTACTATGAAAAACAAAATACATGCAGATAAAACCTAGAAAGAAGCTCTCTGTGAAACTGCTTTGTGATATGTGGATTCATCTCATAGAGTTAAACCTTTTTTTTTTTTGATTCAGCATGTTGGAAACACTGTTTTTGTAGAGTCTGTGAAAAGACATATGGAAGCGTATTGAGGCCTACAGTGGAAAACCAAATATCCTTAGATTAAACTAGAAAGAAGTTATCCCTGAAACTGCTCTGTTATGTGTGCCTTCACCTCCCACATTTAAAAAATCTTTTGATTCAGCAGGTTGGAAACTCTCTTTTGATAGAATCTGTGAAGGGACATTCCAGACCCCAATGAGGCTCTGGTGAAAAACAGACTAGTCATGGACAACAACTTGAAAGAAGCCATTTGTGAAACTGTTTTTTGATGTGTGGATATGTCTAACAGAGTTAAACTTTTCTTTTTCTTTCAGCCATTTGAAAACACTCTTTTAGTAGTATCTGTGAAAAAGCATTTGGGGGTCCACTGAAGCCTGAGGTTAACAACTGAATATACCCAGATAAAAATTTAAAAACATATACTTGTGAAGCTGCTTTGTGATGTGTGGATTCATCTCACAGAGTTAAACTTTTCTATTGATTCAGCAAGCTTGAAAAACTATTTTTGGATAATCTGTGAAAAGACATTTAGGGGCCCATTTATGCCTATGTTGAAAAACGGAATATTCCCGTAGGAAAACTAGAAGGACAATATCTGTAAAATGGCTCTGTGATGTATGGATTCATCGTACAGAGTTAAACCTTTGTTTTGATTCCACAGGTAGAAAACACACTTTTTGTAGAATCAGGGAAGTGACATTCTGGAGCCCATTGAGGCCTGTGGTGAAAATCAGAATAGCCCCAGATAAAAACTAGAAAAAAGTAATCTGTTAAAACTGCTTTGTGATGTGTGGATTAACCACACAGCATTAAACCTTTCTTTTGATTTATCAAGTTGGAAACACTGGTTTGGTAGGATCTGTGAAGAGACATTTAGTTGCCCTATGAGGCCTATGGCGAAAAACTGAATGTCCCCAGAAAAACATTAGAAAGAAGCTATCTGTTAAAGTGCATTTTGATGTGTGGATTCATCTTACAGAATTAAATTCTTGTTTTGATTCAGCAGGTGAGAAACACTCTTTTTGTAGAATCTGCAAAGGGACATTTAAGAGCCCATTGAGGCCTGTGGTAAAACACAGAATATCCAAAGATAAAACTACACAGAATCGATGAGTGAGACTGATTTGTGATGTGTGGATTCATCTCACGGAGTTAAACGTTTCTTTTGTTTAAGCAGTTTGAAAACAATCTTTTTGTAGAATATGTGAAGGGACATTCAAGAGCCCATTGAGGCCTATGGTAAAAAACGGAATATCCCCAGAGGAAAACTAGAAAGAAGCTACCTGTGAAACAGCTTTGTGATTTGTGGATTCATCACACAGGTTTAAGCCTTTCTTTTTATTCCACAAAATGGAGACTCTCTTTTTGTAGAATCTGTGAAAGGACATTTGGGGGCCCACTGAGGCATATGGTGAAAATCCAAATATTCACAGATTAAAAACTAGAAAGAAGCTATTTGTGAAAATGCTTTGTGATGTGTTAATTCATCTCACATAGTTAAATCATTCTTTTGATTCAGCAGGTTGGAAACACTTTTTGTAGAATCTTTGAAGGAACATATGAGAACCCATTGAGGTATGTGGTGAGAGACTGAATATTTCCAAATAAAAACTAGAAAGAAGCTATTGTGAAATGGATTTGTGATGTGTGGATTTATCTCACAGAGGTAAACCTTTCTTTTGATTCAGCAGGTTGGAAACACTTTTTCTAGGATCTGCAAAGGGAAATTTGGAAGCCCAATGAGGCCTATAGTGAAAAACCAAGTATCCCCAGATAAAAACTAGAAAGATGCGATCTGTGAAACTGCCTTGTGATGTGTGGATTCACCTCAGAGAGTTAAACCTTCTTTTATTCAGCAGGGTGGAAACACTGTCTCTGGTGAATCTGTGTAGAAACATTTGGGAGCCCATAGAGTCCTATGGTGAAAAACAGAACATCCTTCTTTAAAAACTAGAAGAAGGTATATCTGAAGTGGCTTTGCGATGTATGGATTCACCTCACAGAGGTAACACCGACATTTGATTCAAACTTTTGGCAACACTTTTTTTTGTAAAATTTGTGAAGGGATATTTGAAAGCCACTTGAGGCCTAAGGGTTAAGCCGTATATACTGACATAAAAACTAGAAAGAAACTATCTGTTAAATAGCTTCATAATCTGTATATTCATCTCACAGGGTTAAACCTTCCTTTTGGTTCAGCAGGTTGTAAACACTCTTTTTGTAGAATCTGCAAATGGACATTTGGAATCCCTTTGAGGCTTATGGTGAAGAAATGAATATCCCCTGATAAAAACTAGAAATAAACTATCTATGAAACTGCTTTGTGATGTGAAGATTCATCTAACAGAGGTAAACCTTTCTTTTGATTCAGCACATTGGAAACAATCTTTTTGTAGAATCTGTGTAGGGACATTTGGGAGCTCATTGTGGCCTATGGTAAGAAACTGAATATTCCCAGATAAAGACCAGAAAGAAGCTGTCTGTGAAACTCCTTTGTGATGTGTGAATTCATCTCACAGAACTAAATCTTTCTTTTGGTTCAGCAGGTTGGAAACACTTCTTTTGTGGAATATTTGAAGTCACACTTTAAAGCCCATTGTAGCCCATGGTGAAAAACAGAATATCCCCAGATAAAAGCTAGAAGGAAGCTTTCTGTAAAACTTCTTTGTGATGTATGTTTTCATCTCAAATAGTTAAACCTTGCTGTTGAATCCGTCGGTTGGAAATGCTCTTTGTGTAGGATCTGCAAAGAAACATTTGGGAGCTCATTGAGGGGTATGGTGAAAAACAGAATATCCTCAGATAAAAACCAGAAAGAAGGTATCTGTGAAACAGCTTTGCAGTCTGTGGATTCACATCACAGAGATAATATTCATTTTGATACAGTAGTTTGGAAACTCTCTTTTTGTAAATCCGGTGAAGGGACATTGGGAGTCCTTGTAGGCTCTTGGAGGAAGACTGAATATCCCCAGATAAAAACTAGAAAGAAGCTACCTGTGAAATAGATTTGTGCTGTTTGGATTCCTCTCCCAGAGTTAAACATTTCTGTCAATTCCACAGGTTGGAAACCCTCTTTTAGTAGAATCTGCAAAGGGATATTTGGGAGCCCTTTGAGAGCAATGGTGAAAAAGTGAATATCCTCAGATAAAAACTAGAAAGATGTTATCTGTGAAACAGCTTTGTGATGTGTGGATTTATCTCACAGAGTTAAACATTTCTTTAGAACCAGCAGCTTGGAACACTCTTCTGGTAGAAGTTGTGAAGGGCCATTCAGGAGTCCATTGAGGCTTATGGTGAAAAACCAAATATCACCAGATAAAAACAAGAAACAACTCATGTATGAAACTGCTTTGTAATGTGTAGATTAATCTCACAGAGTTAAACCTTTTTTTTTGATATAGCATGTTGGAAACACTCTTTAATAGAAGCAGCAAAGGGACATTAGGGAGCACATTGAAGCCTACTATGAAAAACAAAATACATGCAGATAAAACCTAGAAAGAAGCTCTCTGTGAAACTGCTTTGTGATATGTGGATTCATCTCATAGAGTTAAACCTTTTTTTTTTTGATTCAGCATGTTGGAAACACTGTTTTTGTAGAGTCTGTGAAAAGACATATGGAAGCGTATTGAGGCGTACAGTGGAAAACCAAATATCCTTAGATTAAACTAGAAAGAAGTTATCCCTGAAACTGCTCTGTTATGTGTGCCTTCACCTCCCACATTTAAAAAATCTTTTGATTCAGCAGGTTGGAAACTCTCTTTTGATAGAATCTGTGAAGGGACATTCCAGACCCCAATGAGGCTCTGGTGAAAAACAGACTACTCATGGACAACAACTTGAAAGAAGCCATTTGTGAAACTGTTTTTTGATGTGTGGATACTTGTGAAGCTGCTTTGTGGTGTGTGGATTCATCTCACAGAGTTAAACTTTTCTATTGATTCAGCAAGCTTGAAAAACTATTTTTGGATAATCTGTGAAAAGACATTTAGGGGCCCATTTATGCCTATGTTGAAAAACGGAATATTCCCGTAGGAAAACTAGAAGGACAATAGCTGTAAAATGGCTCTGTGATGTATGGATTCATCGTACAGAGTTAAACCTTTGTTTTGATTCCACAGGTAGAAAACACACTTTTTGTAGAATCAGGGAAGTGACATTCTGGAGCCCATTGAGGCCTGTGGTGAAAATCAGAATAGCCCCAGATAAAAACTAGAAAAAAGTAATCTGTTAAAACTGCTTTGTGATGTGTGGATTAACCACACAGCATTAAACCTTTCTTTTGATTTATCAAGTTGGAAACACTGGTTTGGTAGGATCTGTGAAGAGACATTTAGTTGCCCTATGAGGCCTATGGCGAAAAACTGAATGTCCCCAGAAAAACATTAGAAAGAAGCTATCTGTTAAAGTGCATTTTGATGTGTGGATTCATCTTACAGAATTAAATTCTTGTTTTGATTCAGCAGGTGAGAAACACTCTTTTTGTAGAATCTGCAAAGGGACATTTAAGAGCCCATTGAGGCCTGTGGTAAAACACAGAATATCCAAAGATAAAACTACACAGAATCGATGAGTGAGACTGATTTGTGATGTGTGGATTCATCTCACGGAGTTAAACGTTTCTTTTGTTTAAGCAGTTTGAAAACAATCTTTTTGTAGAATATGTGAAGGGACATTCAAGAGCCCATTGAGGCCTATGGTAAAAAACGGAATATCCCCAGAGGAAAACTAGAAAGAAGCTACCTGTGAAACAGCTTTGTGATTTGTGGATTCATCACACAGGTTTAAGCCTTTCTTTTTATTCCACAAAATGGAGACTCTCTTTTTGTAGAATCTGTGAAAGGACATTTGGGGGCCCACTGAGGCCTATGGTGAAAATCCAAATATTCACAGATTAAAAACTAGAAAGAAGCTATTTGTGAAAATGCTTTGTGATGTGTTAATTCATCTCACATAGTTAAATCATTCTTTTGATTCAGCAGGTTGGAAACACTTTTTGTAGAATCTTTGAAGGAACATATGAGAACCCATTGAGGTATGTGGTGAGAGACTGAATATTTCCAAATAAAAACTAGAAAGAAGCTATTGTGAAATGGATTTGTGATGTGTGGATTTATCTCACAGAGGTAAACCTTTCTTTTGATTCAGCAGGTTGGAAACACTTTTTCTAGGATCTGCAAAGGGAAATTTGGAAGCCCAATGAGGCCTATAGTGAAAAACCAAGTATCCCCAGATAAAAACTAGAAAGATGCGATCTGTGAAACTGCCTTGTGATGTGTGGATTCACCTCAGAGAGTTAAACCTTCTTTTATTCAGCAGGGTGGAAACACTGTCTCTGGTGAATCTGTGTAGAAACATTTGGGAGCCCATAGAGTCCTATGGTGAAAAACAGAACATCCTTCTTTAAAAACTAGAAGAAGGTATATCTGAAGTGGCTTTGCGATGTATGGATTCACCTCACAGAGGTAACACCGACATTTGATTCAAACTTTTGGCAACACTTTTTTTTGTAAAATTTGTGAAGGGATATTTGAAAGCCACTTGAGGCCTAAGGGTTAAGCCGTATATACTGACATAAAAACTAGAAAGAAACTATCTGTTAAATAGCTTCATAATCTGTATATTCATCTCACAGGGTTAAACCTTCCTTTTGGTTCAGCAGGTTGTAAACACTCTTTTTGTAGAATCTGCAAATGGACATTTGGAATCCCTTTGAGGCTTATGGTGAAGAAATGAATATCCCCTGATAAAAACTAGAAATAAACTATCTATGAAACTGCTTTGTGATGTGAAGATTCATCTAACAGAGGTAAACCTTTCTTTTGATTCAGCACATTGGAAACAATCTTTTTGTAGAATCTGTGTAGGGACATTTGGGAGCTCATTGTGGCCTATGGTAAGAAACTGAATATTCCCAGATAAAGACCAGAAAGAAGCTGTCTGTGAAACTCCTTTGTGATGTGTGAATTCATCTCACAGAACTAAATCTTTCTTTTGGTTCAGCAGGTTGGAAACACTTCTTTTGTGGAATATTTGAAGTCACATTTTAAAGCCCATTGTAGCCCATGGTGAAAAACAGAATATCCCCAGATAAAAGCTAGAAGGAAGCTTTCTGTAAAACTTCTTTGTGATGTATGTTTTCATCTCAAATAGTTAAACCTTGCTGTTGAATCCGTCGGTTGGAAATGCTCTTTGTGTAGGATCTGCAAAGAAACATTTGGGAGCTCATTGAGGGGTATGGTGAAAAACAGAATATCCTCAGATAAAAACCAGAAAGAAGGTATCTGTGAAACAGCTTTGCAGTCTGTGGATTCACATCACAGAGATAATATTCATTTTGATACAGTAGTTTGGAAACTCTCTTTTTGTAAATCCGGTGAAGGGACATTGGGAGTCCTTGTAGGCTCTTGGAGGAAGACTGAATATCCCCAGATAAAAACTAGAAAGAAGCTATCTGTGAAATAGATTTGTGCTGTTTGGATTCCTCTCCCAGAGTTAAACATTTCTGTCAATTCCACAGGTTGGAAACCCTCTTTTAGTAGAATCTGCAAAGGGATATTTGGGAGCCCTTTGAGAGCAATGGTGAAAAAGTGAATATCCTCAGATAAAAACTAGAAAGATGTTATCTGTGAAACAGCTTTGTGATGTGTGGATTCATCTCACAGAGTTAAACATTTCTTTAGAACCAGCAGCTTGGAACACTCTTCTGGTAGAAGTTGTGAAGGGCCATTCAGGAGTCCATTGAGGCTTATGGTGAAAAACCAAATATCACCAGATAAAAACAAGAAACAACTCATGTATGAAACTGCTTTGTAATGTGTAGATTAATCTCACAGAGTTAAACCTTTTTTTTTGATATAGCATGTTGGAAACACTCTTTAATAGAAGCAGCAAAGGGACATTAGGGAGCACATTGAAGCCTACTATGAAAAACAAAATACATGCAGATAAAACCTAGAAAGAAGCTCTCTGTGAAACTGCTTTGTGATATGTGGATTCATCTCATAGAGTTAAACCTTTTTTTTTTTTTGATTCAGCATGTTGGAAACACTGTTTTTGTAGAGTCTGTGAAAAGACATATGGAAGCGTATTGAGGCCTACAGTGGAAAACCAAATATCCTTAGATTAAACTAGAAAGAAGTTATCCCTGAAACTGCTCTGTTATGTGTGCCTTCACCTCCCACATTTAAAAAATCTTTTGATTCAGCAGGTTGGAAACTCTCTTTTGATAGAATCTGTGAAGGGACATTCCAGACCCCAATGAGGCTCTGGTGAAAAACAGACTACTCATGGACAACAACTTGAAAGAAGCCATTTGTGAAACTGTTTTTTGATGTGTGGATATGTCTAACAGAGTTAAACTTTTCTTTTTTTTTCAGCCATTTGGAAACACTCTTTTAGTAGTATCTGTGAAAAAGCATTTGGGGGTCCACTGAAGCCTGAGGTTAACAACTGAATATACCCAGATAAAAATTTAAAAACATATACTTGTGAAGCTGCTTTGTGATGTGTGGATTCATCTCACAGAGTTAAACTTTTCTATTGATTCAGCAAGCTTGAAAAACTATTTTTGGATAATCTGTGAAAAGACATTTAGGGGCCCATTTATGCCTATGTTGAAAAACGGAATATTCCCGTAGGAAAACTAGAAGGACAATATCTGTAAAATGGCTCTGTGATGTATGGATTCATCGTACAGAGTTAAACCTTTGTTTTGATTCCACAGGTAGAAAACACACTTTTTGTAGAATCAGGGAAGTGACATTCTGGAGCCCATTGAGGCCTGTGGTGAAAATCAGAATAGCCCCAGATAAAAACTAGAAAAAAGTAATCTGTTAAAACTGCTTTGTGATGTGTGGATTAACCACACAGCATTAAACCTTTCTTTTGATTTATCAAGTTGGAAACACTGGTTTGGTAGGATCTGTGAAGAGACATTTAGTTGCCCTATGAGGCCTATGGCGAAAAACTGAATGTCCCCAGAAAAACATTAGAAAGAAGCTATCTGTTAAAGTGCATTTTGATGTGTGGATTCATCTTACAGAATTAAATTCTTGTTTTGATTCAGCAGGTGAGAAACACTCTTTTTGTAGAATCTGCAAAGGGACATTTAAGAGCCCATTGAGGCCTGTGGTAAAACACAGAATATCCAAAGATAAAACTACACAGAATCGATGAGTGAGACTGATTTGTGATGTGTGGATTCATCTCACGGAGTTAAACGTTTCTTTTGTTTAAGCAGTTTGAAAACAATCTTTTTGTAGAATATGTGAAGGGACATTCAAGAGCCCATTGAGGCCTATGGTAAAAAACGGAATATCCCCAGAGGAAAACTAGAAAGAAGCTACCTGTGAAACAGCTTTGTGATTTGTGGATTCATCACACAGGTTTAAGCCTTTCTTTTTATTCCACAAAATGGAGACTCTCTTTTTGTAGAATCTGTGAAAGGACATTTGGGGGCCCACTGAGGCATATGGTGAAAATCCAAATATTCACAGATTAAAAACTAGAAAGAAGCTATTTGTGAAAATGCTTTGTGATGTGTTAATTCATCTCACATAGTTAAATCATTCTTTTGATTCAGCAGGTTGGAAACACTTTTTGTAGAATCTTTGAAGGAACATATGAGAACCCATTGAGGTATGTGGTGAGAGACTGAATATTTCCAAATAAAAACTAGAAAGAAGCTATTGTGAAATGGATTTGTGATGTGTGGATTTATCTCACAGAGGTAAACCTTTCTTTTGATTCAGCAGGTTGGAAACACTTTTTCTAGGATCTGCAAAGGGAAATTTGGAAGCCCAATGAGGCCTATAGTGAAAAACCAAGTATCCCCAGATAAAAACTAGAAAGATGCGATCTGTGAAACTGCCTTGTGATGTGTGGATTCACCTCAGAGAGTTAAACCTTCTTTTATTCAGCAGGGTGGAAACACTGTCTCTGGTGAATCTGTGTAGAAACATTTGGGAGCCCATAGAGTCCTATGGTGAAAAACAGAACATCCTTCTTTAAAAACTAGAAGAAGGTATATCTGAAGTGGCTTTGCGATGTATGGATTCACCTCACAGAGGTAACACCGACATTTGATTCAAACTTTTGGCAACACTTTTTTTTGTAAAATTTGTGAAGGGATATTTGAAAGCCACTTGAGGCCTAAGGGTTAAGCCGTATATACTGACATAAAAACTAGAAAGAAACTATCTGTTAAATAGCTTCATAATCTGTATATTCATCTCACAGGGTTAAACCTTCCTTTTGGTTCAGCAGGTTGTAAACACTCTTTTTGTAGAATCTGCAAATGGACATTTGGAATCCCTTTGAGGCTTATGGTGAAGAAATGAATATCCCCTGATAAAAACTAGAAATAAACTATCTATGAAACTGCTTTGTGATGTGAAGATTCATCTAACAGAGGTAAACCTTTCTTTTGATTCAGCACATTGGAAACAATCTTTTTGTAGAATCTGTGTAGGGACATTTGGGAGCTCATTGTGGCCTATGGTAAGAAACTGAATATTCCCAGATAAAGACCAGAAAGAAGCTGTCTGTGAAACTCCTTTGTGATGTGTGAATTCATCTCACAGAACTAAATCTTTCTTTTGGTTCAGCAGGTTGGAAACACTTCTTTTGTGGAATATTTGAAGTCACATTTTAAAGCCCATTGTAGCCCATGGTGAAAAACAGAATATCCCCAGATAAAAGCTAGAAGGAAGCTTTCTGTAAAACTTCTTTGTGATGTATGTTTTCATCTCAAATAGTTAAACCTTGCTGTTGAATCCGTCGGTTGGAAATGCTCTTTGTGTAGGATCTGCAAAGAAACATTTGGGAGCTCATTGAGGGGTATGGTGAAAAACAGAATATCCTCAGATAAAAACCAGAAAGAAGGTATCTGTGAAACAGCTTTGCAGTCTGTGGATTCACATCACAGAGATAATATTCATTTTGATACAGTAGTTTGGAAACTCTCTTTTTGTAAATCCTGTGAAGGGACATTGGGAGTCCTTGTAGGCTCTTGGAGGAAGACTGAATATCCCCAGATAAAAACTAGAAAGAAGCTATCTGTGAAATAGATTTGTGCTGTTTGGATTCCTCTCCCAGAGTTAAACATTTCTGTCAATTCCACAGGTTGGAAACCCTCTTTTAGTAGAATCTGCAAAGGGATATTTGGGAGCCCTTTGAGAGCAATGGTGAAAAAGTGAATATCCTCAGATAAAAACTAGAAAGATGTTATCTGTGAAACAGCTTTGTGATGTGTGGATTCATCTCACAGAGTTAAACATTTCTTTAGAACCAGCAGCTTGGAACACTCTTCTGGTAGAAGTTGTGAAGGGCCATTCAGGAGTCCATTGAGGCTTATGGTGAAAAACCAAATATCACCAGATAAAAACAAGAAACAACTCATGTATGAAACTGCTTTGTAATGTGTAGATTAATCTCACAGAGTTAAACCTTTTTTTTTGATATAGCATGTTGGAAACACTCTTTAATAGAAGCAGCAAAGGGACATTAGGGAGCACATTGAAGCCTACTATGAAAAACAAAATACATGCAGATAAAACCTAGAAAGAAGCTCTCTGTGAAACTGCTTTGTGATATGTGGATTCATCTCATAGAGTTAAACCTTTTTTTTTTTGATTCAGCATGTTGGAAACACTGTTTTTGTAGAGTCTGTGAAAAGACATATGGAAGCGTATTGAGGCGTACAGTGGAAAACCAAATATCCTTAGATTAAACTAGAAAGAAGTTATCCCTGAAACTGCTCTGTTATGTGTGCCTTCACCTCCCACATTTAAAAAATCTTTTGATTCAGCAGGTTGGAAACTCTCTTTTGATAGAATCTGTGAAGGGACATTCCAGACCCCAATGAGGCTCTGGTGAAAAACAGACTACTCATGGACAACAACTTGAAAGAAGCCATTTGTGAAACTGTTTTTTGATGTGTGGATACTTGTGAAGCTGCTTTGTGATGTGTGGATTCATCTCACAGAGTTAAACTTTTCTATTGATTCAGCAAGCTTGAAAAACTATTTTTGGATAATCTGTGAAAAGACATTTAGGGGCCCATTTATGCCTATGTTGAAAAACGGAATATTCCCGTAGGAAAACTAGAAGGACAATATCTGTAAAATGGCTCTGTGATGTATGGATTCATCGTACAGAGTTAAACCTTTGTTTTGATTCCACAGGTAGAAAACACACTTTTTGTAGAATCAGGGAAGTGACATTCTGGAGCCCATTGAGGCCTGTGGTGAAAATCAGAATAGCCCCAGATAAAAACTAGAAAAAAGTAATCTGTTAAAACTGCTTTGTGATGTGTGGATTAACCACACAGCATTAAACCTTTCTTTTGATTTATCAAGTTGGAAACACTGGTTTGGTAGGATCTGTGAAGAGACATTTAGTTGCCCTATGAGGCCTATGGCGAAAAACTGAATGTCCCCAGAAAAACATTAGAAAGAAGCTATCTGTTAAAGTGCATTTTGATGTGTGGATTCATCTTACAGAATTAAATTCTTGTTTTGATTCAGCAGGTGAGAAACACTCTTTTTGTAGAATCTGCAAAGGGACATTTAAGAGCCCATTGAGGCCTGTGGTAAAACACAGAATATCCAAAGATAAAACTACACAGAATCGATGAGTGAGACTGATTTGTGATGTGTGGATTCATCTCACGGAGTTAAACGTTTCTTTTGTTTAAGCAGTTTGAAAACAATCTTTTTGTAGAATATGTGAAGGGACATTCAAGAGCCCATTGAGGCCTATGGTAAAAAACGGAATATCCCCAGAGGAAAACTAGAAAGAAGCTACCTGTGAAACAGCTTTGTGATTTGTGGATTCATCACACAGGTTTAAGCCTTTCTTTTTATTCCACAAAATGGAGACTCTCTTTTTGTAGAATCTGTGAAAGGACATTTGGGGGCCCACTGAGGCATATGGTGAAAATCCAAATATTCACAGATTAAAAACTAGAAAGAAGCTATTTGTGAAAATGCTTTGTGATGTGTTAATTCATCTCACATAGTTAAATCATTCTTTTGATTCAGCAGGTTGGAAACACTTTTTGTAGAATCTTTGAAGGAACATATGAGAACCCATTGAGGTATGTGGTGAGAGACTGAATATTTCCAAATAAAAACTAGAAAGAAGCTATTGTGAAATGGATTTGTGATGTGTGGATTTATCTCACAGAGGTAAACCTTTCTTTTGATTCAGCAGGTTGGAAACACTTTTTCTAGGATCTGCAAAGGGAAATTTGGAAGCCCAATGAGGCCTATAGTGAAAAACCAAGTATCCCCAGATAAAAACTAGAAAGATGCGATCTGTGAAACTGCCTTGTGATGTGTGGATTCACCTCAGAGAGTTAAACCTTCTTTTATTCAGCAGGGTGGAAACACTGTCTCTGGTGAATCTGTGTAGAAACATTTGGGAGCCCATAGAGTCCTATGGTGAAAAACAGAACATCCTTCTTTAAAAACTAGAAGAAGGTATATCTGAAGTGGCTTTGCGATGTATGGATTCACCTCACAGAGGTAACACCGACATTTGATTCAAACTTTTGGCAACACTTTTTTTTGTAAAATTTGTGAAGGGATATTTGAAAGCCACTTGAGGCCTAAGGGTTAAGCCGTATATACTGACATAAAAACTAGAAAGAAACTATCTGTTAAATAGCTTCATAATCTGTATATTCATCTCACAGGGTTAAACCTTCCTTTTGGTTCAGCAGGTTGTAAACACTCTTTTTGTAGAATCTGCAAATGGACATTTGGAATCCCTTTGAGGCTTATGGTGAAGAAATGAATATCCCCTGATAAAAACTAGAAATAAACTATCTATGAAACTGCTTTGTGATGTGAAGATTCATCTAACAGAGGTAAACCTTTCTTTTGATTCAGCACATTGGAAACAATCTTTTTGTGGAATCTGTGTAGGGACATTTGGGAGCTCATTGTGGCCTATGGTAAGAAACTGAATATTCCCAGATAAAGACCAGAAAGAAGCTGTCTGTGAAACTCCTTTGTGATGTGTGAATTCATCTCACAGAACTAAATCTTTCTTTTGGTTCAGCAGGTTGGAAACACTTCTTTTGTGGAATATTTGAAGTCACATTTTAAAGCCCATTGTAGCCCATGGTGAAAAACAGAATATCCCCAGATAAAAGCTAGAAGGAAGCTTTCTGTAAAACTTCTTTGTGATGTATGTTTTCATCTCAAATAGTTAAACCTTGCTGTTGAATCCGTCGGTTGGAAATGCTCTTTGTGTAGGATCTGCAAAGAAACATTTGGGAGCTCATTGAGGGGTATGGTGTAAAACAGAATATCCTCAGATAAAAACCAGAAAGAAGGTATCTGTGAAACAGCTTTGCAGTCTGTGGATTCACATCACAGAGATAATATTCATTTTGATACAGTAGTTTGGAAACTCTCTTTTTGTAAATCCGGTGAAGGGACATTGGGAGTCCTTGTAGGCTCTTGGAGGAAGACTGAATATCCCCAGATAAAAACTAGAAAAAAGCTATCTGTGAAATAGATTTGTGCTGTTTGGATTCCTCTCCCAGAGTTAAACATTTCTGTCAATTCCACAGGTTGGAAACCCTCTTTTAGTAGAATCTGCAAAGGGATATTTGGGAGCCCTTTGAGAGCAATGGTGAAAAAGTGAATATCCTCAGATAAAAACTAGAAAGATGTTATCTGTGAAACAGCTTTGTGATGTGTGGATTCATCTCACAGAGTTAAACATTTCTTTAGAACCAGCAGCTTGGAACACTCTTCTGGTAGAAGTTGTGAAGGGCCATTCAGGAGTCCATTGAGGCTTATGGTGAAAAACCAAATATCACCAGATAAAAACAAGAAACAACTCATGTATGAAACTGCTTTGTAATGTGTAGATTAATCTCACAGAGTTAAACCTTTTTTTTTTGATATAGCATGTTGGAAACACTCTTTTAGTAGAAGCAGCAAAGGGACATTAGGGAGCACATTGACGCCTACTATGAAAAACAAAATACATGCAGATAAAACCTAGAAAGAAGCTATCTGTGAAACTGCTTTGTGATATGTGGATTCATCTCATAGAGTTAAACCTTTTTTTTTCTTGATTCAGCATGTTGGAAACACTGTTTTTGTAGAGTCTGTGAAAAGACATATGGAAGCGTATTGAGGCCTACAGTGGAAAACCAAATATCCTTAGATTAAACTAGAAAGAAGTTATCCCTGAAACTGCTCTGTTATGTGTGCCTTCACCTCCCACATTTAAAAAATCTTTTGATTCAGCAGGTTGGAAACTCTCTTTTGATAGAATCTGTGAAGGGACATTCCAGACCCCAATGAGGCTCTGGTGAAAAACAGACTACTCATGGACAACAACTTGAAAGAAGCCATTTGTGAAACTGTTTTTTGATGTGTGGATATGTCTAACAGAGTTAAACTTTTCTTTTTCTTTCAGCCATTTGAAAACACTCTTTTAGTAGTATCTGTGAAAAAGCATTTGGGGGTCCACTGAAGCCTGAGGTTAACAACTGAATATACCCAGATAAAAATTTAAAAACATATACTTGTGAAGCTGCTTTGTGATGTGTGGATTCATCTCACAGAGTTAAACTTTTCTATTGATTCAGCAAGCTTGAAAAACTATTTTTGGATAATCTGTGAAAAGACATTTAGGGGCCCATTTATGCCTATGTTGAAAAACGGAATATTCCCGTAGGAAAACTAGAAGGACAATATCTGTAAAATGGCTCTGTGATGTATGGATTCATCGTACAGAGTTAAACCTTTGTTTTGATTCCACAGGTAGAAAACACACTTTTTGTAGAATCAGGGAAGTGACATTCTGGAGCCCATTGAGGCCTGTGGTGAAAATCAGAATAGCCCCAGATAAAAACTAGAAAAAAGTAATCTGTTAAAACTGCTTTGTGATGTGTGGATTAACCACACAGCATTAAACCTTTCTTTTGATTTATCAAGTTGGAAACACTGGTTTGGTAGGATCTGTGAAGAGACATTTAGTTGCCCTATGAGGCCTATGGCGAAAAACTGAATGTCCCCAGAAAAACATTAGAAAGAAGCTATCTGTTAAAGTGCATTTTGATGTGTGGATTCATCTTACAGAATTAAATTCTTGTTTTGATTCAGCAGGTGAGAAACACTCTTTTTGTAGAATCTGCAAAGGGACATTTAAGAGCCCATTGAGGCCTGTGGTAAAACACAGAATATCCAAAGATAAAACTACACAGAATCGATGAGTGAGACTGATTTGTGATGTGTGGATTCATCTCACGGAGTTAAACGTTTCTTTTGTTTAAGCAGTTTGAAAACAATCTTTTTGTAGAATATGTGAAGGGACATTCAAGAGCCCATTGAGGCCTATGGTAAAAAACGGAATATCCCCAGAGGAAAACTAGAAAGAAGCTACCTGTGAAACAGCTTTGTGATTTGTGGATTCATCACACAGGTTTAAGCCTTTCTTTTTATTCCACAAAATGGAGACTCTCTTTTTGTAGAATCTGTGAAAGGACATTTGGGGGCCCACTGAGGCATATGGTGAAAATCCAAATATTCACAGATTAAAAACTAGAAAGAAGCTATTTGTGAAAATGCTTTGTGATGTGTTAATTCATCTCACATAGTTAAATCATTCTTTTGATTCAGCAGGTTGGAAACACTTTTTGTAGAATCTTTGAAGGAACATATGAGAACCCATTGAGGTATGTGGTGAGAGACTGAATATTTCCAAATAAAAACTAGAAAGAAGCTATTGTGAAATGGATTTGTGATGTGTGGATTTATCTCACAGAGGTAAACCTTTCTTTTGATTCAGCAGGTTGGAAACACTTTTTCTAGGATCTGCAAAGGGAAATTTGGAAGCCCAATGAGGCCTATAGTGAAAAACCAAGTATCCCCAGATAAAAACTAGAAAGATGCGATCTGTGAAACTGCCTTGTGATGTGTGGATTCACCTCAGAGAGTTAAACCTTCTTTTATTCAGCAGGGTGGAAACACTGTCTCTGGTGAATCTGTGTAGAAACATTTCGGAGCCCATAGAGTCCTACGGTGAAAAACAGAACATCCTTCTTTAAAAACTAGAAGAAGGTATATCTGAAGTGGCTTTGCGATGTATGGATTCACCTCACAGAGGTAACACCGACATTTGATTCAAACTTTTGGCAACACTTTTTTTTGTAAAATTTGTGAAGGGATATTTGAAAGCCACTTGAGGCCTAAGGGTTAAGCCGTATATACTGACATAAAAACTAGAAAGAAACTATCTGTTAAATAGCTTCATAATCTGTATATTCATCTCACAGGGTTAAACCTTCCTTTTGGTTCAGCAGGTTGTAAACACTCTTTTTGTAGAATCTGCAAATGGACATTTGGAATCCCTTTGAGGCTTATGGTGAAGAAATGAATATCCCCTGATAAAAACTAGAAATAAACTATCTATGAAACTGCTTTGTGATGTGAAGATTCATCTAACAGAGGTAAACCTTTCTTTTGATTCAGCACATTGGAAACAATCTTTTTGTGGAATCTGTGTAGGGACATTTGGGAGCTCATTGTGGCCTATGGTAAGAAACTGAATATTCCCAGATAAAGACCAGAAAGAAGCTGTCTGTGAAACTCCTTTGTGATGTGTGAATTCATCTCACAGAACTAAATCTTTCTTTTGGTTCAGCAGGTTGGAAACACTTCTTTTGTGGAATATTTGAAGTCACATTTTAAAGCCCATTGTAGCCCATGGTGAAAAACAGAATATCCCCAGATAAAAGCTAGAAGGAAGCTTTCTGTAAAACTTCTTTGTGATGTATGTTTTCATCTCAAATAGTTAAACCTTGCTGTTGAATCCGTCGGTTGGAAATGCTCTTTGTGTAGGATCTGCAAAGAAACATTTGGGAGCTCATTGAGGGGTATGGTGAAAAACAGAATATCCTCAGATAAAAACCAGAAAGAAGGTATCTGTGAAACAGCTTTGCAGTCTGTGGATTCACATCACAGAGATAATATTCATTTTGATACAGTAGTTTGGAAACTCTCTTTTTGTAAATCCTGTGAAGGGACATTGGGAGTCCTTGTAGGCTCTTGGAGGAAGACTGAATATCCCCAGATAAAAACTAGAAAGAAGCTATCTGTGAAATAGATTTGTGCTGTTTGGATTCCTCTCCCAGAGTTAAACATTTCTGTCAATTCCACAGGTTGGAAACCCTCTTTTAGTAGAATCTGCAAAGGGATATTTGGGAGCCCTTTGAGAGCAATGGTGAAAAAGTGAATATCCTCAGATAAAAACTAGAAAGATGTTATCTGTGAAACAGCTTTGTGATGTGTGGATTCATCTCACAGAGTTAAACATTTCTTTAGAACCAGCAGCTTGGAACACTCTTCTGGTAGAAGTTGTGAAGGGCCATTCAGGAGTCCATTGAGGCTTATGGTGAAAAACCAAATATCACCAGATAAAAACAAGAAACAACTCATGTATGAAACTGCTTTGTAATGTGTAGATTAATCTCACAGAGTTAAACCTTTTTTTTTGATATAGCATGTTGGAAACACTCTTTTAGTAGAAGCAGCAAAGGGACATTAGGGAGCACATTGACGCCTACTATGAAAAACAAAATACATGCAGATAAAACCTAGAAAGAAGCTATCTGTGAAACTGCTTTGTGATATGTGGATTCATCTCATAGAGTTAAACCTTTTTTTTTCTTGATTCAGCATGTTGGAAACACTGTTTTTGTAGAGTCTGTGAAAAGACATATGGAAGCGTATTGAGGCCTACAGTGGAAAACCAAATATCCTTAGATTAAACTAGAAAGAAGTTATCCCTGAAACTGCTCTGTTATGTGTGCCTTCACCTCCCACATTTAAAAAATCTTTTGATTCAGCAGGTTGGAAACTCTCTTTTGATAGAATCTGTGAAGGGACATTCCAGACCCCAATGAGGCTCTGGTGAAAAACAGACTACTCATGGACAACAACTTGAAAGAAGCCATTTGTGAAACTGTTTTTTGATGTGTGGATATGTCTAACAGAGTTAAACTTTTCTTTTTTTTTCAGCCATTTGAAAACACTCTTTTAGTGGTATCTGTGAAAAAGCATTTGGGGGTCCACTGAAGCCTGAGGTTAACAACTGAATATACCCAGATAAAAATTTAAAAACATATACTTGTGAAGCTGCTTTGTGATGTGTGGATTCATCTCACAGAGTTAAACTTTTCTATTGATTCAGCAAGCTTGAAAAACTATTTTTGGATAATCTGTGAAAAGACATTTAGGGGCCCATTTATGCCTATGTCGAAAAACGGAATATTCCCATAGGAAAACTAGAAGGACAATATCTGTAAAATGGCTCTGTGATGTATGGATTCATCGTACAGAGTTAAACCTTTGTTTTGATTCCACAGGTAGAAAACACACTTTTTGTAGAATCAGGGAAGTGACATTCTGGAGCCCATTGAGGCCTGTGGTGAAAATCAGAATAGCCCCAGATAAAAACTAGAAAAAAGTAATCTGTTAAAACTGCTTTGTGATGTGTGGATTAACCACACAGCATTAAACCTTTCTTTTGATTTATCAAGTTGGAAACACTGGTTTGGTAGGATCTGTGAAGAGACATTTAGTTGCCCTATGAGGCCTATGGCGAAAAACTGAATGTCCCCAGAAAAACATTAGAAAGAAGCTATCTGTTAAAGTGCATTTTGATGTGTGGATTCGTCTTACAGAATTAAATTCTTGTTTTGATTCAGCAGGTGAGAAACACTCTTTTTGTAGAATCTGCAAAGGGACATTTAAGAGCCCATTGAGGCCTATGGTAAAACACAGAATATCCAAAGATAAAACTACACAGAATCGATGAGTGAGACTGATTTGTGATGTGTGGATTCATCTCACGGAGTTAAACGTTTCTTTTGTTTAAGCAGTTTGAAAACAATCTTTTTGTAGAATATGTGAAGGGACATTCAAGAGCCCATTGAGGCCTATGGTAAAAAACGGAATATCCCCAGAGGAAAACTAGAAAGAAGCTACCTGTGAAACAGCTTTGTGATTTGTGGATTCATCACACAGGTTTAAGCCTTTCTTTTTATTCCACAAAATGGAGACTCTCTTTTTGTAGAATCTGTGAAAGGACATTTGGGGGCCCACTGAGGCATATGGTGAAAATCCAAATATTCACAGATTAAAAACTAGAAAGAAGCTATTTGTGAAAATGCTTTGTGATGTGTTAATTCATCTCACATAGTTAAATCATTCTTTTGATTCAGCAGGTTGGAAACACTTTTTGTAGAATCTTTGAAGGAACATATGAGAACCCATTGAGGTATGTGGTGAGAGACTGAATATTTCCAAATAAAAACTAGAAAGAAGCTATTGTGAAATGGATTTGTGATGTGTGGATTTATCTCACAGAGGTAAACCTTTCTTTTGATTCAGCAGGTTGGAAACACTTTTTCTAGGATCTGCAAAGGGAAATTTGGAAGCCCAATGAGGCCTATAGTGAAAAACCAAGTATCCCCAGATAAAAACTAGAAAGATGCGATCTGTGAAACTGCCTTGTGATGTGTGGATTCACCTCAGAGAGTTAAACCTTCTTTTATTCAGCAGGGTGGAAACACTGTCTCTGGTGAATCTGTGTAGAAACATTTGGGAGCCCATAGAGTCCTATGGTGAAAAACAGAACATCCTTCTTTAAAAACTAGAAGAAGGTATATCTGAAGTGGCTTTGCGATGTATGGATTCACCTCACAGAGTTAACACCGACATTTGATTCAAACTTTTGGCAACACTTTTTTTTGTAAAATTTGTGAAGGGATATTTGAAAGCCACTTGAGGCCTAAGGGTTAAGCCGTATATACTGACATAAAAACTAGAAAGAAACTATCTGTTAAATAGCTTCATAATCTGTATATTCATCTCACAGGGTTAAACCTTCCTTTTGGTTCAGCAGGTTGTAAACACTCTTTTTGTAGAATCTGCAAATGGACATTTGGAATCCCTTTGAGGCTTATGGTGAAGAAATGAATATCCCCTGATAAAAACTAGAAATAAACTATCTATGAAACTGCTTTGTGATGTGAAGATTCATCTAACAGAGGTAAACCTTTCTTTTGATTCAGCACATTGGAAACAATCTTTTTGTAGAATCTGTGTAGGGACATTTGGGAGCTCATTGTGGCCTATGGTAAGAAACTGAATATTCCCAGATAAAGACCAGAAAGAAGCTGTCTGTGAAACTCCTTTGTGATGTGTGAATTCATCTCACAGAACTAAATCTTTCTTTTGGTTCAGCAGGTTGGAAACACTTCTTTTGTGGAATATTTGAAGTCACATTTTAAAGCCCATTGTAGCCCATGGTGAAAAACAGAATATCCCCAGATAAAAGCTAGAAGGAAGCTTTCTGTAAAACTTCTTTGTGATGTATGTTTTCATCTCAAATAGTTAAACCTTGCTGTTGAATCCGTCGGTTGGAAATGCTCTTTGTGTAGGATCTGCAAAGAAACATTTGGGAGCTCATTGAGGGGTATGGTGAAAAACAGAATATCCTCAGATAAAATCCAGAAGGAAGGTACCTGTGAAACAGCTTTGCAGTCTGTGGATTCACATCACAGAGATAATATTCATTTTGATACAGTAGTTTGGAAACTCTCTTTTTGTAAATCCTGTGAAGGGACATTGGGAGTCCTTGTAGGCTCTTGGAGGAAGACTGAATATCCCCAGATAAAAACTAGAAAGAAGCTATCTGTGAAATAGATTTGTGCTGTTTGGATTCCTCTCCCAGAGTTAAACATTTCTGTCAATTCCACAGGTTGGAAACCCTCTTTTAGTAGAATCTGCAAAGGGATATTTGGGAGCCCTTTGAGAGCAATGGTGAAAAAGTGAATATCCTCAGATAAAAACTAGAAAGATGTTATCTGTGAAACAGCTTTGTGATGTGTGGATTCATCTCACAGAGTTAAACATTTCTTTGGAACCAGCAGCTTGGAACACTCTTCTGGTAGAAGTTGTGAAGGGCCATTCAGGAGTCCATTGAGGCTTATGGTGAAAAACCAAATATCACCAGATAAAAACAAGAAACAACTCATGTATGAAACCGCTTTGTAATGTGTAGATTAATCTCACAGAGTTAAACCTTTTTTTTTGATATAGCATGTTGGAAACACTCTTTTAGTAGAAGCAGCAAAGGGACATTAGGGAGCACATTGACGCCTACTATGAAAAACAAAATACATGCAGATAAAACCTAGAAAGAAGCTCTCTGTGAAACTGCTTTGTGATATGTGGATTCATCTCATAGAGTTAAACCTTTTTTTTTTTTTTTTGATTCAGCATGTTGGAAACACTGTTTTTGTAGAGTCTGTGAAAAGACATATGGAAGCGTATTGAGGCCTACAGTGGAAAACCAAATATCCTTAGATTAAACTAGAAAGAAGTTATCCCTGAAACTGCTCTGTTATGTGTGCCTTCACCTCCCACATTTAAAAAATCTTTTGATTCAGCAGGTTGGAAACTCTCTTTTGATAGAATCTGTGAAGGGACATTCCAGACCCCAATGAGGCTCTGGTGAAAAACAGACTACTCATGGACAACAACTTGAAAGAAGCCATTTGTGAAACTGTTTTTTGATGTGTGGATATGTCTAACAGAGTTAAACTTTTCTTTTTTTTTCAGCCATTTGAAAACACTCTTTTAGTGGTATCTGTGAAAAAGCATTTGGGGGTCCACTGAAGCCTGAGGTTAACAACTGAATATACCCAGATAAAAATTTAAAAACATATACTTGTGAAGCTGCTTTGTGATGTGTGGATTCATCTCACAGAGTTAAACTTTTCTATTGATTCAGCAAGCTTGAAAAACTATTTTTGGATAATCTGTGAAAAGACATTTAGGGGCCCATTTATGCCTATGTCGAAAAACGGAATATTCCCATAGGAAAACTAGAAGGACAATATCTGTAAAATGGCTCTGTGATGTATGGATTCATCGTACAGAGTTAAACCTTTGTTTTGATTCCACAGGTAGAAAACACACTTTTTGTAGAATCAGGGAAGTGACATTCTGGAGCCCATTGAGGCCTGTGGTGAAAATCAGAATAGCCCCAGATAAAAACTAGAAAAAAGTAATCTGTTAAAACTGCTTTGTGATGTGTGGATTAACCACACAGCATTAAACCTTTCTTTTGATTTATCAAGTTGGAAACACTGGTTTGGTAGGATCTGTGAAGAGACATTTAGTTGCCCTATGAGGCCTATGGCGAAAAACTGAATGTCCCCAGAAAAACATTAGAAAGAAGCTATCTGTTAAAGTGCATTTTGATGTGTGGATTCGTCTTACAGAATTAAATTCTTGTTTTGATTCAGCAGGTTAGAAACACTCTTTATGTAGAATCTGCAAAGGGACATTTAAGAGCCCATTGAGGCCTATGGTAAACCACAGAATATCCAAAGATAAAACTACACAGAATCGATGAGTGAGACTGATTTGTGATGTGTGGATTCATCTCACAGAGTTAAACGTTTCTTTTGTTTAAGCAGTTTGAAAACAATCTTTTTGTAGAACATGTGAAGGGACATTCAAGAGCCCATTGAGGCCTATGGTAAAAAACGGAATATCCCCAGAGGAAAACTAGAAAGAAGCTACCTGTGAAACAGCTTTGTGATTTGTGGATTCATCACACAGGTTTAAGCCTTTCTTTTTATTCCACAAAATGGAGACTCTCTTTTTGTAGAATCTGTGAAAGGACATGTGGGGGCCCACTGAGGCATATGGTGAAAATCCAAATATTCACAGATTAAAAACTAGAAAGAAGCTATTTGTGAAAATGCTTTGTGATGTGTTAATTCATCTCACATAGTTAAATCATTCTTTTGATTCAGCAGGTTGGAAACACTTTTTGTAGAATCCTTGAAGGAACATATGAGAACCCATTGAGGTATGTGGTGAGAGACTGAATATTTCCAAATAAAAACTAGAAAGAAGCTATTGTGAAATGGATTTGTGATGTGTGGATTTATCTCACAGAGGTAAACCTTTCTTTTGATTCAGCAGGTTGGAAAAACTTTTTCTAGGATCTGCAAAGGGAAATTTGGAAGCCCATTGAGGCCTATAGTGAAAAACCAAGTATCCCCAGATAAAAACTAGAAAGATGCGATCTGTGAAACTGCCTTGTGATGTGTGGATTCACCTCAGAGAGTTAAACCTTCTTTTATTCAGCAGGGTGGAAACACTGTCTCTGGTGAATCTGTGTAGAAACATTTGGGAGCCCATAGAGTCCTATGGTGAAAAACAGAACATCCTTCTTTAAAAACTAGAAGAAGGTATATCTGAAATGGCTTTGCGATGTATGGATTCACCTCACAGAGTTAACACCGACATTTGATTCAAACTTTTGGCAACACTTTTTTTTGTAAAATTTGTGAAGGGATATTTGAAAGCCACTTGAGGCCTAAGGGTTAAGCCGTATATACTGACATAAAAACTAGAAAGAAACTATCTGTTAAATAGCTTCATAATCTGTATATTCATCTCACAGGGTTAAACCTTTCTTTTGGTTCAGCAGGTTGTAAACACTCTTTTTGTAGAATCTGCAAATGGACATTTGGAATCCCTTTGAGGCTTATGGTGAAGAAATGAATATCCCCTGATAAAAACTAGAAATAAACTATCTATGAAACTGCTTTGTGATGTGAAGATTCATCTAACAGAGGTAAACCTTTCTTTTGATTCAGCACATTGGAAACAATCTTTTTGTGGAATCTGTGTAGGGACATTTGGGAGCTCATTGTGGCCTATGGTAAGAAACTGAATATTCCCAGATAAAGACCAGAAAGAAGCTATCTGTGAAACTCCTTTGTGATGTGTGAATTCATCTCACAGAACTAAATCTTTCTTTTGGTTCAGCAGGTTGGAAACACTTCTTTTGTGGAATATTTGAAGTCACATTTTAAAGCCCATTGTAGCCCATGGTGAAAAACAGAATATCCCCAGATAAAAGCTAGAAGGAAGCTTTCTGTAAAACTTCTTTGTGATGTATGTTTTCATCTCAAATAGTTAAACCTTGCTGTTGAATCCGACAGTTGGAAATGCTCTTTGTGTAGGATCTGCAAAGAAACATTTGGGAGCTCATTGAGGGGTATGGTGAAAAACAGAATATCCTCAGATAAAAACCAGAAAGAAGGTATCTGTGAAACAGCTTTGCAGTCTGTGGATTCACATCACAGAGATAATATTCATTTTGATACAGTAGTTTGGAAACTCTCTTTTTGTAAATCCTGTGAAGGGACATTGGGAGTCCTTGTAGGCTCTTGGAGGAAGACTGAATATCCCCAGATAAAAACTAGAAAGAAGCTATCTGTGAAATAGATTTGTGCTGTTTGGATTCCTCTCCCAGAGTTAAACATTTCTGTCAATTCCACAGGTTGGAAACCCTCTTTTAGTAGAATCTGCAAAGGGATATTTGGGAGCCCTTTGAGAGCAATGGTGAAAAAGTGAATATCCTCAGATAAAAACTAGAAAGATGTTATCTGTGAAACAGCTTTGTGATGTGTGGATTCATCTCACAGAGTTAAACATTTCTTTAGAACCAGCAGCTTGGAACACTCTTCTGGTAGAAGTTGTGAAGGGCCATTCAGGAGTCCATTGAGGCTTATGGTGAAAAACCAAATATCACCAGATAAAAACAAGAAACAACTCATGTATGAAACCGCTTTGTAATGTGTAGATTAATCTCACAGAGTTAAACCTTTTTTTTTGATATAGCATGTTGGAAACACTCTTTTAGTAGAAGCAGCAAAGGGACATTAGGGAGCACATTGACGCCTACTATGAAAAACAAAATACATGCAGATAAAACCTAGAAAGAAGCTATCTGTGAAACTGCTTTGTGATATGTGGATTCATCTCATAGAGTTAAACCTTTTTTTTTCTTGATTCAGCATGTTGGAAACACTGTTTTTGTAGAGTCTGTGAAAAGACATATGGAAGCGTATTGAGGCCTACAGTGGAAAACCAAATATCCTTAGATTAAACTAGAAAGAAGTTATCCCTGAAACTGCTCTGTTATGTGTGCCTTCACCTCCCACATTTAAAAAATCTTTTGATTCAGCAGGTTGGAAACTCTCTTTTGATAGAATCTGTGAAGGGACATTCCAGACCCCAATGAGGCTCTGGTGAAAAACAGACTACTCATGGACAACAACTTGAAAGAAGCCATTTGTGAAACTGTTTTTTGATGTGTGGATATGTCTAACAGAGTTAAACTTTTCTTTTTTTTTCAGCCATTTGAAAACACTCTTTTAGTGGTATCTGTGAAAAAGCATTTGGGGGTCCACTGAAGCCTGAGGTTAACAACTGAATATACCCAGATAAAAATTTAAAAACATATACTTGTGAAGCTGCTTTGTGATGTGTGGATTCATCTCACAGAGTTAAACTTTTCTATTGATTCAGCAAGCTTGAAAAACTATTTTTGGATAATCTGTGAAAAGACATTTAGGGGCCCATTTATGCCTATGTCGAAAAACGGAATATTCCCATAGGAAAACTAGAAGGACAATATCTGTAAAATGGCTCTGTGATGTATGGATTCATCGTACAGAGTTAAACCTTTGTTTTGATTCCACAGGTAGAAAACACACTTTTTGTAGAATCAGGGAAGTGACATTCTGGAGCCCATTGAGGCCTGTGGTGAAAATCAGAATAGCCCCAGATAAAAACTAGAAAAAAGTAATCTGTTAAAACTGCTTTGTGATGTGTGGATTAACCACACAGCATTAAACCTTTCTTTTGATTTATCAAGTTGGAAACACTGGTTTGGTAGGATCTGTGAAGAGACATTTAGTTGCCCTATGAGGCCTATGGCGAAAAACTGAATGTCCCCAGAAAAACATTAGAAAGAAGCTATCTGTTAAAGTGCATTTTGATGTGTGGATTCGTCTTACAGAATTAAATTCTTGTTTTGATTCAGCAGGTGAGAAACACTCTTTTTGTAGAATCTGCAAAGGGACATTTAAGAGCCCATTGAGGCCTATGGTAAAACACAGAATATCCAAAGATAAAACTACACAGAATCGATGAGTGAGACTGATTTGTGATGTGTGGATTCATCTCACGGAGTTAAACGTTTCTTTTGTTTAAGCAGTTTGAAAACAATCTTTTTGTAGAATATGTGAAGGGACATTCAAGAGCCCATTGAGGCCTATGGTAAAAAACGGAATATCCCCAGAGGAAAACTAGAAAGAAGCTACCTGTGAAACAGCTTTGTGATTTGTGGATTCATCACACAGGTTTAAGCCTTTCTTTTTATTCCACAAAATGGAGACTCTCTTTTTGTAGAATCTGTGAAAGGACATTTGGGGGCCCACTGAGGCATATGGTGAAAATCCAAATATTCACAGATTAAAAACTAGAAAGAAGCTATTTGTGAAAATGCTTTGTGATGTGTTAATTCATCTCACATAGTTAAATCATTCTTTTGATTCAGCAGGTTGGAAACACTTTTTGTAGAATCTTTGAAGGAACATATGAGAACCCATTGAGGTATGTGGTGAGAGACTGAATATTTCCAAATAAAAACTAGAAAGAAGCTATTGTGAAATGGATTTGTGATGTGTGGATTTATCTCACAGAGGTAAACCTTTCTTTTGATTCAGCAGGTTGGAAACACTTTTTCTAGGATCTGCAAAGGGAAATTTGGAAGCCCAATGAGGCCTATAGTGAAAAACCAAGTATCCCCAGATAAAAACTAGAAAGATGCGATCTGTGAAACTGCCTTGTTATGTGTGGATTCACCTCAGAGAGTTAAACCTTCTTTTATTCAGCAGGGTGGAAACACTGTCTCTGGTGAATCTGTGTAGAAACATTTGGGAGCCCATAGAGTCCTATGGTGAAAAACAGAACATCCTTCTTTAAAAACTAGAAGAAGGTATATCTGAAGTGGCTTTGCGATGTATGGATTCACCTCACAGAGTTAACACCGACATTTGATTCAAACTTTTGGCAACACTTTTTTTTGTAAAATTTGTGAAGGGATATTTGAAAGCCACTTGAGGCCTAAGGGTTAAGCCGTATATACTGACATAAAAACTAGAAAGAAACTATCTGTTAAATAGCTTCATAATCTGTATATTCATCTCACAGGGTTAAACCTTCCTTTTGGTTCAGCAGGTTGTAAACACTCTTTTTGTAGAATCTGCAAATGGACATTTGGAATCCCTTTGAGGCTTATGGTGAAGAAATGAATATCCCCTGATAAAAACTAGAAATAAACTATCTATGAAACTGCTTTGTGATGTGAAGATTCATCTAACAGAGGTAAACCTTTCTTTTGATTCAGCACATTGGAAACAATCTTTTTGTAGAATCTGTGTAGGGACATTTGGGAGCTCATTGTGGCCTATGGTAAGAAACTGAATATTCCCAGATAAAGACCAGAAAGAAGCTGTCTGTGAAACTCCTTTGTGATGTGTGAATTCATCTCACAGAACTAAATCTTTCTTTTGGTTCAGCAGGTTGGAAACACTTCTTTTGTGGAATATTTGAAGTCACATTTTAAAGCCCATTGTAGCCCATGGTGAAAAACAGAATATCCCCAGATAAAAGCTAGAAGGAAGCTTTCTGTAAAACTTCTTTGTGATGTATGTTTTCATCTCAAATAGTTAAACCTTGCTGTTGAATCCGTCGGTTGGAAATGCTCTTTGTGTAGGATCTGCAAAGAAACATTTGGGAGCTCATTGAGGGGTATGGTGAAAAACAGAATATCCTCAGATAAAATCCAGAAGGAAGGTACCTGTGAAACAGCTTTGCAGTCTGTGGATTCACATCACAGAGATAATATTCATTTTGATACAGTAGTTTGGAAACTCTCTTTTTGTAAATCCTGTGAAGGGACATTGGGAGTCCTTGTAGGCTCTTGGAGGAAGACTGAATATCCCCAGATAAAAACTAGAAAGAAGCTATCTGTGAAATAGATTTGTGCTGTTTGGATTCCTCTCCCAGAGTTAAACATTTCTGTCAATTCCACAGGTTGGAAACCCTCTTTTAGTAGAATCTGCAAAGGGATATTTGGGAGCCCTTTGAGAGCAATGGTGAAAAAGTGAATATCCTCAGATAAAAACTAGAAAGATGTTATCTGTGAAACAGCTTTGTGATGTGTGGATTCATCTCACAGAGTTAAACATTTCTTTGGAACCAGCAGCTTGGAACACTCTTCTGGTAGAAGTTGTGAAGGGCCATTCAGGAGTCCATTGAGGCTTATGGTGAAAAACCAAATATCACCAGATAAAAACAAGAAACAACTCATGTATGAAACCGCTTTGTAATGTGTAGATTAATCTCACAGAGTTAAACCTTTTTTTTTGATATAGCATGTTGGAAACACTCTTTTAGTAGAAGCAGCAAAGGGACATTAGGGAGCACATTGACGCCTACTATGAAAAACAAAATACATGCAGATAAAACCTAGAAAGAAGCTCTCTGTGAAACTGCTTTGTGATATGTGGATTCATCTCATAGAGTTAAACCTTTTTTTTTTTTTTTTGATTCAGCATGTTGGAAACACTGTTTTTGTAGAGTCTGTGAAAAGACATATGGAAGCGTATTGAGGCCTACAGTGGAAAACCAAATATCCTTAGATTAAACTAGAAAGAAGTTATCCCTGAAACTGCTCTGTTATGTGTGCCTTCACCTCCCACATTTAAAAAATCTTTTGATTCAGCAGGTTGGAAACTCTCTTTTGATAGAATCTGTGAAGGGACATTCCAGACCCCAATGAGGCTCTGGTGAAAAACAGACTACTCATGGACAACAACTTGAAAGAAGCCATTTGTGAAACTGTTTTTTGATGTGTGGATATGTCTAACAGAGTTAAACTTTTCTTTTTTTTTCAGCCATTTGAAAACACTCTTTTAGTAGTATCTGTGAAAAAGCATTTGGGGGTCCACTGAAGCCTGAGGTTAACAACTGAATATACCCAGATAAAAACTTAAAAACATATACTTGTGAAGCTGCTTTGTGATGTGTGGATTCATCTCACAGAGTTAAACTTTTCTATTGATTCAGCAAGCTTGAAAAACTATTTTTGGATAATCTGTGAAAAGACATTTAGGGGCCCATTTATGCCTATGTCGAAAAACGGAATATTCCCATAGGAAAACTAGAAGGACAATATCTGTAAAATGGCTCTGTGATGTATGGATTCATTGTACAGAGTTAAACCTTTGTTTTGATTCCACAGGTAGAAAACACACTTTTTGTAGAATCAGGGAAGTGACATTCTGGAGCCCATTGAGGCCTGTGGTGAAAATCAGAATAGCCCCAGATAAAAACTAGAAAAAAGTAATCTGTTAAAACTGCTTTGTGATGTGTGGATTAACCACACAGCATTAAACCTTTCTTTTGATTTATCAAGTTGGAAACACTGGTTTGGTAGGATCTGTGAAGAGACATTTAGTTGCCCTATGAGGCCTATGGCGAAAAACTGAATGTCCCCAGAAATACATTAGAAAGAAGCTATCTGTTAAAGTGCATTTTGATGTGTGGATTCGTCTTACAGAATTAAATTCTTCTTTTGATGCAGCAGGTTAGAAACACTCTTTATGTAGAATCTGCAAAGGGACATTTAAGAGCCCATTGAGGCCTATGGTAAAACACAGAATATCCAAAGATAAAACTACACAGAATCGATGAGTGAGACTGATTTGTGATGTGTGGATTCATCTCACGGAGTTAAACATTTCTTTTGTTTAAGCAGTTTGAAAACAATCTTTTTGTAGAACATGTGAAGGGACATTCAAGAGCCCATTGAGGCCCATGGTAAAAAACGGAATATCCCCAGAGGAAAACTAGAAAGAAGCTACCTGTGAAACAGCTTTGTGATTTGTGGATTCATCACACAGGTTTAAGCCTTTCTTTTTATTCCACAAAATGGAGACTCTCTTTTTGTAGAATCTGTGAAAGGACATGTGGGGGCCCACTGAGGCATATGGTGAAAATCCAAATATTCACAGATTAAAAACTAGAAAGAAGCTATTTGTGAAAATGCTTTGTGATGTGTTAATTCATCTCACATAGTTAAATCATTCTTTTGATTCAGCAGGTTGGAAACACTTTTTGTAGAATCTTTGAAGGAACATATGAGAACCCATTGAGGTATGTGGTGAGAGACTGAATATTTCCAAATAAAAACTAGAAAGAAGCTATTGTGAAATGGATTTGTGATGTGTGGATTTATCTCACAGAGGTAAACCTTTCTTTTGATTCAGCAGGTTGGAAACACTTTTTCTAGGATCTGCAAAGGGAAATTTGGAAGCCCAATGAGGCCTATAGTGAAAAACCAAGTATCCCCAGATAAAAACTAGAAAGATGCGATCTGTGAAACTGCCTTGTGATGTGTGGATTCACCTCAGAGAGTTAAACCTTCTTTTATTCAGCAGGGTGGAAACACTGTCTCTGGTGAATCTGTGTAGAAACATTTGGGAGCCCATAGAGTCCTATGGTGAAAAACAGATCATCCTTCTTTAAAAACTAGAAGAAGGTATATCTGAAATGGCTTTGCGATGTATGGATTCACCTCACAGAGTTAACACCGACATTTGATTCAAACTTTTGGCAACACTTTTTTTTGTAAAATTTGTGAAGGGATATTTGAAAGCCACTTGAGGCCTAAGGGTTAAGCCGTATATACTGACATAAAAACTAGAAAGAAACTATCTGTTAAATAGCTTCATAATCTGTATATTCATCTCACAGGGTTAAACCTTTCTTTTGGTTCAGCAGGTTGTAAACACTCTTTTTGTAGAATCTGCAAATGGACATTTGGAATCCCTTTGAGGCTTATGGTGAAGAAATGAATATCCCCTGATAAAAACTAGAAATAAACTATCTATGAAACTGCTTTGTGATGTGAAGATTCATCTAACAGAGGTAAACCTTTCTTTTGATTCAGCACATTGGAAACAATCTTTTTGTGGAATCTGTGTAGGGACATTTGGGAGCTCATTGTGGCCTATGGTAAGAAACTGAATATTCCCAGATAAAGACCAGAAAGAAGCTATCTGTGAAACTCCTTTGTGATGTGTGAATTCATCTCACAGAACTAAATCTTTCTTTTGGTTCAGCAGGTTGGAAACACTTCTTTTGTGGAATATTTGAAGTCACATTTTAAAGCCCATTGTAGCCCATGGTGAAAAACAGAATATCCCCAGATAAAAGCTAGAAGGAAGCTTTCTGTAAAACTTCTTTGTGATGTATGTTTTCATCTCAAATAGTTAAACCTTGCTGTTGAATCCGTCGGTTGGAAATGCTCTTTGTGTAGGATCTGCAAAGAAACATTTGGGAGCTCATTGAGGGGTATGGTGAAAAACAGAATATCCTCAGATAAAAACCAGAAAGAAGGTATCTGTGAAACAGCTTTGCAGTCTGTGGATTCACATCACAGAGATAATATTCATTTTGATACAGTAGTTTGGAAACTCTCTTTTTGTAAATCCTGTGAAGGGACATTGGGAGTCCTTGTAGGCTCTTGGAGGAAGACTGAATATCCCCAGATAAAAACTAGAAAGAAGCTATCTGTGAAATAGATTTGTGCTGTTTGGATTCCTCTCCCAGAGTTAAACATTTCTGTCAATTCCACAGGTTGGAAACCCTCTTTTAGTAGAATCTGCAAAGGGATATTTGGGAGCCCTTTGAGAGCAATGGTGAAAAAGTGAATATCCTCAGATAAAAACTAGAAAGATGTTATCTGTGAAACAGCTTTGTGATGTGTGGATTCATCTCACAGAGTTAAACATTTCTTTAGAACCAGCAGCTTGGAACACTCTTCTGGTAGAAGTTGTGAAGGGCCATTCAGGAGTCCATTGAGGCTTACGGTGAAAAACCAAATATCACCAGATAAAAACAAGAAACAACTCATGTATGAAACAGCTTTGTAATGTGTAGATTAATCTCACAGAGTTAAACCTTTTTTTTTGATATAGCATGTTGGAAACACTCTTTTAGTAGAAGCAGCAAAGGGACATTAGGGAGCACATTGACGCCTACTATGAAAAACAAAATACATGCAGATAAAACCTAGAAAGAAGCTCTCTGTGAAACTGCTTTGTGATATGTGGATTCATCTCATAGAGTTAAACCTTTTTTTTTTTTTTGATTCAGCATGTTGGAAACACTGTTTTTGTAGAGTCTGTGAAAAGACATATGGAAGCGTATTGAGGCCTACAGTGGAAAACCAAATATCCTTAGATTAAACTAGAAAGAAGTTATCCCTGAAACTGCTCTGTTATGTGTGCCTTCACCTCCCACATTTAAAAAATCTTTTGATTCAGCAGGTTGGAAACTCTCTTTTGATAGAATCTGTGAAGGGACATTCCAGACCCCAATGAGGCTCTGGTGAAAAACAGACTACTCATGGACAACAACTTGAAAGAAGCCATATGTGAAACTGTTTTTTGATGTGTGGATATGTCTAACAGAGTTAAACTTTTCTTTTTTTTTCAGCCATTTGAAAACACTCTTTTAGTAGTATCTGTGAAAAAGCATTTGGGGGTCCACTGAAGCCTGAGGTTAACAACTGAATATACCCAGATAAAAACTTAAAAACATATACTTGTGAAGCTGCTTTGTGATGTGTGGATTCATCTCACAGAGTTAAACTTTTCTATTGATTCAGCAAGCTTGAAAAACTATTTTTGGATAATCTGTGAAAAGACATTTAGGGGCCCATTTATGCCTATGTCGAAAAACGGAATATTCCCATAGGAAAACTAGAAGGACAATATCTGTAAAATGGCTCTGTGATGTATGGATTCATCGTACAGAGTTAAACCTTTGTTTTGATTCCACAGGTAGAAAACACACTTTTTGTAGAATCAGGGAAGTGACATTCTGGAGCCCATTGAGGCCTGTGGTGAAAATCAGAATAGCCCCAGATAAAAACTAGAAAAAAGTAATCTGTTAAAACTGCTTTGTGATGTGTGGATTAACCACACAGCATTAAACCTTTCTTTTGATTTATCAAGTTGGAAACACTGGTTTGGTAGGATCTGTGAAGAGACATTTAGTTGCCCTATGAGGCCTATGGCGAAAAACTGAATGTCCCCAGAAAAACATTAGAAAGAAGCTATCTGTTAAAGTGCATTTTGATGTGTGGATTCGTCTTACAGAATTAAATTCTTGTTTTGATTCAGCAGGTTAGAAACACTCTTTATGTAGAATCTGCAAAGGGACATTTAAGAGCCCATTGAGGCCTATGGTAAAACACAGAATATCCAAAGATAAAACTACACAGAATCGATGAGTGAGACTGATTTGTGATGTGTGGATTCATCTCACAGAGTTAAACGTTTCTTTTGTTTAAGCAGTTTGAAAACAATCTTTTTGTAGAACATGTGAAGGGACATTCAAGAGCCCATTGAGGCCTATGGTAAAAAACGGAATATCCCCAGAGGAAAACTAGAAAGAAGCTACCTGTGAAACAGCTTTGTGATTTGTGGATTCATCACACAGGTTTAAGCCTTTCTTTTTATTCCACAAAATGGAGACTCTCTTTTTGTAGAATCTGTGAAAGGACATGTGGGGGCCCACTGAGGCCTATGGTGAAAATCCAAATATTCACAGATTAAAAACTAGAAAGAAGCTATTTGTGAAAATGCTTTGTGATGTGTTAATTCATCTCACATAGTTAAATCATTCTTTTGATTCAGCAGGTTGGAAACACTTTTTGTAGAATCCTTGAAGGAACATATGAGAACCCATTGAGGTATGTGGTGAGAGACTGAATATTTCCAAATAAAAACTAGAAAGAAGCTATTGTGAAATGGATTTGTGATGTGTGGATTTATCTCACAGAGGTAAACCTTTCTTTTGATTCAGCAGGTTGGAAACACTTTTTCTAGGATCTGCAAAGGGAAATTTGGAAGCCCATTGAGGCCTATAGTGAAAAACCAAGTATCCCCAGATAAAAACTAGAAAGATGCGATCTGTGAAACTGCCTTGTGATGTGTGGATTCACCTCAGAGAGTTAAACCTTCTTTTATTCAGCAGGGTGGAAACACTGTCTCTGGTGAATCTGTGTAGAAACATTTGGGAGCCCATAGAGTCCTACGGTGAAAAACAGAACATCCTTCTTTAAAAACTAGAAGAAGGTATATCTGAAATGGCTTTGCGATGTATGGATTCACCTCACAGAGTTAACACCGACATTTGATTCAAACTTTTGGCAACACTTTTTTTTGTAAAATTTGTGAAGGGATATTTGAAAGCCACTTGAGGCCTAAGGGTTAAGCCGTATATACTGACATAAAAACTAGAAAGAAACTATCTGTTAAATAGCTTCATAATCTGTATATTCATCTCACAGGGTTAAACCTTTCTTTTGGTTCAGCAGGTTGTAAACACTCTTTTTGTAGAATCTGCAAATGGACATTTGGAATCCCTTTGAGGCTTATGGTGAAGAAATGAATATCCCCTGATAAAAACTAGAAATAAACTATCTATGAAACTGCTTTGTGATGTGAAGATTCATCTAACACAGGTAAACCTTTCTTTTGATTCAGCACATTGGAAACAATCTTTTTGTGGAATCTGTGTAGGGACATTTGGGAGCTCATTGTGGCCTATGGTAAGAAACTGAATATTCCCAGATAAAGACCAGAAAGAAGCTATCTGTGAAACTCCTTTGTGATGTGTGAATTCATCTCACAGAACTAAATCTTTCTTTTGGTTCAGCAGGTTGGAAACACTTCTTTTGTGGAATATTTGAAGTCACATTTTAAAGCCCATTGTAGCCCATGGTGAAAAACAGAATATCCCCAGATAAAAGCTAGAAGGAAGCTTTCTGTAAAACTTCTTTGTGATGTATGTTTTCATCTCAAATAGTTAAACCTTGCTGTTGAATCCGTCGGTTGGAAATGCTCTTTGTGTAGGATCTGCAAAGAAACATTTGGGAGCTCATTGAGGGGTATGGTGAAAAACAGAATATCCTCAGATAAAAACCAGAAAGAAGGTATCTGTGAAACAGCTTTGCAGTCTGTGGATTCACATCACAGAGATAATATTCATTTTGATACAGTAGTTTGGAAACTCTCTTTTTGTAAATCCTGTGAAGGGACATTGGGAGTCCTTGTAGGCTCTTGGAGGAAGACTGAATATCCCCAGATAAAAACTAGAAAGAAGCTATCTGTGAAATAGATTTGTGCTGTTTGGATTCCTCTCCCAGAGTTAAACATTTCTGTCAATTCCACAGGTTGGAAACCCTCTTTTAGTAGAATCTGCAAAGGGATATTTGGGAGCCCTTTGAGAGCAATGGTGAAAAAGTGAATATCCTCAGATAAAAACTAGAAAGATGTTATCTGTGAAACAGCTTTGTGATGTGTGGATTCATCTCACAGAGTTAAACATTTCTTTAGAACCAGCAGCTTGGAACACTCTTCTGGTAGAAGTTGTGAAGGGCCATTCAGGAGTCCATTGAGGCTTACGGTGAAAAACCAAATATCACCAGATAAAAACAAGAAACAACTCATGTATGAAACAGCTTTCTAATGTGTAGATTAATCTCACAGAGTTAAACCTTTTTTTTTGATATAGCATGTTGGAAACACTCTTTTAGTAGAAGCAGCAAAGGGACATTAGGGAGCACATTGACGCCTACTATGAAAAACAAAATACATGCAGATAAAACCTAGAAAGAAGCTCTCTGTGAAACTGCTTTGTGATATGTGGATTCATCTCATAGAGTTAAACCTTTTTTTTTTTTTTTGATTCCGCATGTTGGAAACACTGTTTTTGTAGAGTCTGTGAAAAGACATATGGAAGCGTATTGAGGCCTACAGTGGAAAACCAAATATCCTTAGATTAAACTAGAAAGAAGTTATCCCTGAAACTGCTCTGTTATGTGTGCCTTCACCTCCCACATTTAAAAAATCTTTTGATTCAGCAGGTTGGAAACTCTCTTTTGATAGAATCTGTGAAGGGACATTCCAGACCCCAATGAGGCTCTGGTGAAAAACAGACTACTCATGGACAACAACTTGAAAGAAGCCATATGTGAAACTGTTTTTTGATGTGTGGATATGTCTAACAGAGTTAAACTTTTCTTTTTTTTTCAGCCATTTGAAAACACTCTTTTAGTAGTATCTGTGAAAAAGCATTTGGGGGTCCACTGAAGCCTGAGGTTAACAACTGAATATACCCAGATAAAAACTTAAAAACATATACTTGTGAAGCTGCTTTGTGATGTGTGGATTCATCTCACAGAGTTAAACTTTTCTATTGATTCAGCAAGCTTGAAAAACTATTTTTGGATAATCTGTGAAAAGACATTTAGGGGCCCATTTATGCCTATGTCGAAAAACGGAATATTCCCATAGGAAAACTAGAAGGACAATATCTGTAAAATGGCTCTGTGATGTATGGATTCATCGTACAGAGTTAAACCTTTGTTTTGATTCCACAGGTAGAAAACACACTTTTTGTAGAATCAGGGAAGTGACATTCTGGAGCCCATTGAGGCCTGTGGTGAAAATCAGAATAGCCCCAGATAAAAACTAGAAAAAAGTAATCTGTTAAAACTGCTTTGTGATGTGTGGATTAACCACACAGCATTAAACCTTTCTTTTGATTTATCAAGTTGGAAACACTGGTTTGGTAGGATCTGTGAAGAGACATTTAGTTGCCCTATGAGGCCTATGGCGAAAAACTGAATGTCCCCAGAAAAACATTAGAAAGAAGCTATCTGTTAAAGTGCATTTTGATGTGTGGATTCGTCTTACAGAATTAAATTCTTGTTTTGATTCAGCAGGTTAGAAACACTCTTTATGTAGAATCTGCAAAGGGACATTTAAGAGCCCATTGAGGCCTATGGTAAAACACAGAATATCCAAAGATAAAACTACACAGAATCGATGAGTGAGACTGATTTGTGATGTGTGGATTCATCTCACAGAGTTAAACGTTTCTTTTGTTTAAGCAGTTTGAAAACAATCTTTTTGTAGAACATGTGAAGGGACATTCAAGAGCCCATTGAGGCCTATGGTAAAAAACGGAATATCCCCGGAGGAAAACTAGAAAGAAGCTACCTGTGAAACAGCTTTGTGATTTGTGGATTCATCACACAGGTTTAAGCCTTTCTTTTTATTCCACAAAATGGAGACTCTCTTTTTGTAGAATCTGTGAAAGGACATGTGGGGGCCCACTGAGGCATATGGTGAAAATCCAAATATTCACAGATTAAAAACTAGAAAGAAGCTATTTGTGAAAATGCTTTGTGATGTGTTAATTCATCTCACATAGTTAAATCATTCTTTTGATTCAGCAGGTTGGAAACACTTTTTGTAGAATCCTTGAAGGAACATATGAGAACCCATTGAGGTATGTGGTGAGAGACTGAATATTTCCAAATAAAAACTAGAAAGAAGCTATTGTGAAATGGATTTGTGATGTGTGGATTTATCTCACAGAGGTAAACCTTTCTTTTGATTCAGCAGGTTGGAAACACTTTTTCTAGGATCTGCAAAGGGAAATTTGGAAGCCCATTGAGGCCTATAGTGAAAAACCAAGTATCCCCAGATAAAAACTAGAAAGATGCGATCTGTGAAACTGCCTTGTGATGTGTGGATTCACCTCAGAGAGTTAAACCTTCTTTTATTCAGCAGGGTGGAAACACTGTCTCTGGTGAATCTGTGTAGAAACATTTGGGAGCCCATAGAGTCCTATGGTGAAAAACAGAACATCCTTCTTTAAAAACTAGAAGAAGGTATATCTGAAATGGCTTTGCGATGTATGGATTCACCTCACAGAGTTAACACCGACATTTGATTCAAACTTTTGGCAACACTTTTTTTTGTAAAATTTGTGAAGGGATATTTGAAAGCCACTTGAGGCCTAAGGGTTAAGCCGTATATACTGACATAAAAACTAGAAAGAAACTATCTGTTAAATAGCTTCATAATCTGTATATTCATCTCACAGGGTTAAACCTTTCTTTTGGTTCAGCAGGTTGTAAACACTCTTTTTGTAGAATCTGCAAATGGACATTTGGAATCCCTTTGAGGCTTATGGTGAAGAAATGAATATCCCCTGATAAAAACTAGAAATAAACTATCTATGAAACTGCTTTGTGATGTGAAGATTCATCTAACACAGGTAAACCTTTCTTTTGATTCAGCACATTGGAAACAATCTTTTTGTGGAATCTGTGTAGGGACATTTGGGAGCTCATTGTGGCCTATGGTAAGAAACTGAATATTCCCAGATAAAGACCAGAAAGAAGCTATCTGTGAAACTCCTTTGTGATGTGTGAATTCATCTCACAGAACTAAATCTTTCTTTTGGTTCAGCAGGTTGGAAACACTTCTTTTGTGGAATATTTGAAGTCACATTTTAAAGCCCATTGTAGCCCATGGTGAAAAACAGAATATCCCCAGATAAAAGCTAGAAGGAAGCTTTCTGTAAAACTTCTTTGTGATGTATGTTTTCATCTCAAATAGTTAAACCTTGCTGTTGAATCCGTCGGTTGGAAATGCTCTTTGTGTAGGATCTGCAAAGAAACATTTGGGAGCTCATTGAGGGGTATGGTGAAAAACAGAATATCCTCAGATAAAAACCAGAAAGAAGGTATCTGTGAAACAGCTTTGCAGTCTGTGGATTCACATCACAGAGATAATATTCATTTTGATACAGTAGTTTGGAAACTCTCTTTTTGTAAATCCTGTGAAGGGACATTGGGAGTCCTTGTAGGCTCTTGGAGGAAGACTGAATATCCCCAGATAAAAACTAGAAAGAAGCTATCTGTGAAATAGATTTGTGCTGTTTGGATTCCTCTCCCAGAGTTAAACATTTCTGTCAATTCCACAGGTTGGAAACCCTCTTTTAGTAGAATCTGCAAAGGGATATTTGGGAGCCCTTTGAGAGCAATGGTGAAAAAGTGAATATCCTCAGATAAAAACTAGAAAGATGTTATCTGTGAAACAGCTTTGTGATGTGTGGATTCATCTCACAGAGTTAAACATTTCTTTAGAACCAGCAGCTTGGAACACTCTTCTGGTAGAAGTTGTGAAGGGCCATTCAGGAGTCCATTGAGGCTTACGGTGAAAAACCAAATATCACCAGATAAAAACAAGAAACAACTCATGTATGAAACAGCTTTGTAATGTGTAGATTAATCTCACAGAGTTAAACCTTTTTTTTTGATATAGCATGTTGGAAACACTCTTTTAGTAGAAGCAGCAAAGGGACATTAGGGAGCACATTGACGCCTACTATGAAAAACAAAATACATGCAGATAAAACCTAGAAAGAAGCTCTCTGTGAAACTGCTTTGTGATATGTGGATTCATCTCATAGAGTTAAACCTTTTTTTTTTTTTTGATTCCGCATGTTGGAAACACTGTTTTTGTAGAGTCTGTGAAAAGACATGGAAGCGTATTGAGGCCTACAGTGGAAAACCAAATATCCTTAGATTAAACTAGAAAGAAGTTATCCCTGAAACTGCTCTGTTATGTGTGCCTTCACCTCCCACATTTAAAAAATCTTTTGATTCAGCAGGTTGGAAACTCTCTTTTGATAGAATCTGTGAAGGGACATTCCAGACCCCAATGAGGCTCTGGTGAAAAACAGACTACTCATGGACAACAACTTGAAAGAAGCCATATGTGAAACTGTTTTTTGATGTGTGGATATGTCTAACAGAGTTAAACTTTTCTTTTTTTTTCAGCCATTTGAAAACACTCTTTTAGTAGTATCTGTGAAAAAGCATTTGGGGGTCCACTGAAGCCTGAGGTTAACAACTGAATATACCCAGATAAAAACTTAAAAACATATACTTGTGAAGCTGCTTTGTGATGTGTGGATTCATCTCACAGAGTTAAACTTTTCTATTGATTCAGCAAGCTTGAAAAACTATTTTTGGATAATCTGTGAAAAGACATTTAGGGGCCCATTTATGCCTATGTCGAAAAACGGAATATTCCCATAGGAAAACTAGAAGGACAATATCTGTAAAATGGCTCTGTGATGTATGGATTCATCGTACAGAGTTAAACCTTTGTTTTGATTCCACAGGTAGAAAACACACTTTTTGTAGAATCAGGGAAGTGACATTCTGGAGCCCATTGAGGCCTGTGGTGAAAATCAGAATAGCCCCAGATAAAAACTAGAAAAAAGTAATCTGTTAAAACTGCTTTGTGATGTGTGGATTAACCACACAGCATTAAACCTTTCTTTTGATTTATCAAGTTGGAAACACTGGTTTGGTAGGATCTGTGAAGAGACATTTAGTTGCCCTATGAGGCCTATGGCGAAAAACTGAATGTCCCCAGAAAAACATTAGAAAGAAGCTATCTGTTAAAGTGCATTTTGATGTGTGGATTCGTCTTACAGAATTAAATTCTTGTTTTGATTCAGCAGGTTAGAAACACTCTTTATGTAGAATCTGCAAAGGGACATTTAAGAGCCCATTGAGGCCTATGGTAAAACACAGAATATCCAAAGATAAAACTACACAGAATCGATGAGTGAGACTGATTTGTGATGTGTGGATTCATCTCACAGAGTTAAACGTTTCTTTTGTTTAAGCAGTTTGAAAACAATCTTTTTGTAGAACATGTGAAGGGACATTCAAGAGCCCATTGAGGCCTATGGTAAAAAACGGAATATCCCCAGAGGAAAACTAGAAAGAAGCTACCTGTGAAACAGCTTTGTGATTTGTGGATTCATCACACAGGTTTAAGCCTTTCTTTTTATTCCACAAAATGGAGACTCTCTTTTTGTAGAATCTGTGAAAGGACATGTGGGGGCCCACTGAGGCATATGGTGAAAATCCAAATATTCACAGATTAAAAACTAGAAAGAAGCTATTTGTGAAAATGCTTTGTGATGTGTTAATTCATCTCACATAGTTAAATCATTCTTTTGATTCAGCAGGTTGGAAACACTTTTTGTAGAATCCTTGAAGGAACATATGAGAACCCATTGAGGTATGTGGTGAGAGACTGAATATTTCCAAATAAAAACTAGAAAGAAGCTATTGTGAAATGGATTTGTGATGTGTGGATTTATCTCACAGAGGTAAACCTTTCTTTTGATTCAGCAGGTTGGAAACACTTTTTCTAGGATCTGCAAAGGGAAATTTGGAAGCCCATTGAGGCCTATAGTGAAAAACCAAGTATCCCCAGATAAAAACTAGAAAGATGCGATCTGTGAAACTGCCTTGTGATGTGTGGATTCACCTCAGAGAGTTAAACCTTCTTTTATTCAGCAGGGTGGAAACACTGTCTCTGGTGAATCTGTGTAGAAACATTTGGGAGCCCATAGAGTCCTATGGTGAAAAACAGAACATCCTTCTTTAAAAACTAGAAGAAGGTATATCTGAAATGGCTTTGCGATGTATGGATTCACCTCACAGAGTTAACACCGACATTTGATTCAAACTTTTGGCAACACTTTTTTTTGTAAAATTTGTGAAGGGATATTTGAAAGCCACTTGAGGCCTAAGGGTTAAGCCGTATATACTGACATAAAAACTAGAAAGAAACTATCTGTTAAATAGCTTCATAATCTGTATATTCATCTCACAGGGTTAAACCTTTCTTTTGGTTCAGCAGGTTGTAAACACTCTTTTTGTAGAATCTGCAAATGGACATTTGGAATCCCTTTGAGGCTTATGGTGAAGAAATGAATATCCCCTGATAAAAACTAGAAATAAACTATCTATGAAACTGCTTTGTGATGTGAAGATTCATCTAACACAGGTAAACCTTTCTTTTGATTCAGCACATTGGAAACAATCTTTTTGTGGAATCTGTGTAGGGACATTTGGGAGCTCATTGTGGCCTATGGTAAGAAACTGAATATTCCCAGATAAAGACCAGAAAGAAGCTATCTGTGAAACTCCTTTGTGATGTGTGAATTCATCTCACAGAACTAAATCTTTCTTTTGGTTCAGCAGGTTGGAAACACTTCTTTTGTGGAATATTTGAAGTCACATTTTAAAGCCCATTGTAGCCCATGGTGAAAAACAGAATATCCCCAGATAAAAGCTAGAAGGAAGCTTTCTGTAAAACTTCTTTGTGATGTATGTTTTCATCTCAAATAGTTAAACCTTGCTGTTGAATCCGTCGGTTGGAAATGCTCTTTGTGTAGGATCTGCAAAGAAACATTTGGGAGCTCATTGAGGGGTATGGTGAAAAACAGAATATCCTCAGATAAAAACCAGAAAGAAGGTATCTGTGAAACAGCTTTGCAGTCTGTGGATTCACATCACAGAGATAATATTCATTTTGATACAGTAGTTTGGAAACTCTCTTTTTGTAAATCCTGTGAAGGGACATTGGGAGTCCTTGTAGGCTCTTGGAGGAAGACTGAATATCCCCAGATAAAAACTAGAAAGAAGCTATCTGTGAAATAGATTTGTGCTGTTTGGATTCCTCTCCCAGAGTTAAACATTTCTGTCAATTCCACAGGTTGGAAACCCTCTTTTAGTAGAATCTGCAAAGGGATATTTGGGAGCCCTTTGAGAGCAATGGTGAAAAAGTGAATATCCTCAGATAAAAACTAGAAAGATGTTATCTGTGAAACAGCTTTGTGATGTGTGGATTCATCTCACAGAGTTAAACATTTCTTTAGAACCAGCAGCTTGGAACACTCTTCTGGTAGAAGTTGTGAAGGGCCATTCAGGAGTCCATTGAGGCTTATGGTGAAAAACCAAATATCACCAGATAAAAACAAGAAACAACTCATGTATGAAACCGCTTTGTAATGTGTAGATTAATCTCACAGAGTTAAACCTTTTTTTTGATATAGCATGTTGGAAACACTCTTTTAGTAGAAGCAGCAAAGGGACATTAGGGAGCACATTGACGCCTACTATGAAAAACAAAATACATGCAGATAAAACCTAGAAAGAAGCTATCTGTGAAACTGCTTTGCGATATGTGGATTCATCTCATAGAGTTAAACCTTTTTTTTTTTTTTTTGATTCAGCATGTTGGAAACACTGTTTTTGTAGAGTCTGTGAAAAGACATATGGAAGCGTATTGAGGCCTACAGTGGAAAACCAAATATCCTTAGATTAAACTAGAAAGAAGTTATCCCTGAAACTGCTCTGTTATGTGTGCCTTCACCTCCCACATTTAAAAAATCTTTTGATTCAGCAGGTTGGAAACTCTCTTTTGATAGAATCTGTGAAGGGACATTCCAGACCCCAACGAGGCTCTGGTGAAAAACAGACTACTCATGGACAACAACTTGAAAGAAGCCATTTGTGAAACTGTTTTTTGATGTGTGGATATGTCTAACAGAGTTAAACTTTTCTTTTTTTTTCAGCCATTTGAAAACACTCTTTTAGTAGTATCTGTGAAAAAGCATTTGGGGGTCCACTGAAGCCTGAGGTTAACAACTGAATATACCCAGATAAAAACTTAAAAACATATACTTGTGAAGCTGCTTTGTGATGTGTGGATTCATCTCACAGAGTTAAACTTTTCTATTGATTCAGCAAGCTTGAAAAACTATTTTTGGATAATCTGTGAAAAGACATTTAGGGGCCCATTTATGCCTATGTCGAAAAACGGAATATTCCCATAGGAAAACTAGAAGGACAATATCTGTAAAATGGCTCTGTGATGTATGGATTCATCGTACAGAGTTAAACCTTTGTTTTGATTCCACAGGTAGAAAACACACTTTTTGTAGAATCAGGGAAGTGACATTCTGGAGCCCATTGAGGCCTGTGGTGAAAATCAGAATAGCCCCAGATAAAAACTAGAAAAAAGTAATCTGTTAAAACTGCTTTGTGATGTGTGGATTAACCACACAGCATTAAACCTTTCTTTTGATTTATCAAGTTGGAAACACTGGTTTGGTAGGATCTGTGAAGAGACATTTAGTTGCCCTATGAGGCCTATGGCGAAAAACTGAATGTCCCCAGAAATACATTAGAAAGAAGCTATCTGTTAAAGTGCATTTTGATGTGTGGATTCGTCTTACAGAATTAAATTCTTCTTTTGATGCAGCAGGTTAGAAACACTCTTTATGTAGAATCTGCAAAGGGACATTTAAGAGCCCATTGAGGCCTTTGGTAATACACAGAATATCCACAGATAAAACTACACAGAATCGATGAGTGAGACTGATTTGTGATGTGTGGATTCATCTCACGGAGTTAAACGTTTCTTTTGTTTAAGCAGTTTGAAAACAATCTTTTTGTAGAACATGTGAAGGGACATTCAAGAGCCCATTGAGGCCTATGGTAAAAAACGGAATATCCCCAGAGGAAAACTAGAAAGAAGCTACCTGTGAAACAGCTTTGTGATTTGTGGATTCATCACACAGGTTTAAGCCTTTCTTTTTATTCCACAAAATGGAGACTCTCTTTTTGTAGAATCTGTGAAAGGACATGTGGGGGCCCACTGAGGCATATGGTGAAAATCCAAATATTCACAGATTAAAAACTAGAAAGAAGCTATTTGTGAAAATGCTTTGTGATGTGTTAATTCATCTCACATAGTTAAATCATTCTTTTGATTCAGCAGGTTGGAAACACTTTTTGTAGAATCTTTGAAGGAACATATTTGAACCCATTGAGGTATGTGGTGAGAGACTGAATATTTCCAAATAAAAACTAGAAAGAAGCTATTGTGAAATGGATTTGTGATGTGTGGATTTATGTCACAGAGGTAAACCTTTCTTTTGATTCAGCAGGTTGGAAACACTTTTTCTAGGAACTGCAAAGGGAAATTTGGAAGCCCATTGAGGCCTATAGTGAAAAACCAAGTATCCCCAGATAAAAACTAGAAAGATGCGATCTGTGAAACTGCCTTGTGATGTGTGGATTCACCTCAGAGAGTTAAACCTTCTTTTATTCAGCAGGGTGGAAACACTGTCTCTGGTGAATCTGTGTAGAAACATTTGGGAGCCCATAGAGTCCTATGGTGAAAAACAGAACATCCTTCTTTAAAAACTAGAAGAAGGTATATCTGAAATGGCTTTGCGATGTATGGATTCACCTCACAGAGTTAACACCGACATTTGATTCAAACTTTTGGCAACACTTTTTTTTGTAAAATTTGTGAAGGGATATTTGAAAGCCACTTGAGGCCTAAGGGTTAAGCCGTATATACTGACATAAAAACTAGAAAGAAACTATCTGTTAAATAGCTTCATAATCTGTATATTCATCTCACAGGGTTAAACCTTTCTTTTGGTTCAGCAGGTTGTAAACACTCTTTTTGTAGAATCTGCAAATGGACATTTGGAATCCCTTTGAGGCTTATGGTGAAGAAATGAATATCCCCTGATAAAAACTAGAAATAAACTATCTATGAAACTGCTTTGTGATGTGAAGATTCATCTAACACAGGTAAACCTTTCTTTTGATTCAGCACATTGGAAACAATCTTTTTGTGGAATCTGTGTAGGGACATTTGGGAGCTCATTGTGGCCTATGGTAAGAAACTGAATATTCCCAGATAAAGACCAGAAAGAAGCTATCTGTGAAACTCCTTTGTGATGTGTGAATTCATCTCACAGAACTAAATCTTTCTTTTGGTTCAGCAGGTTGGAAACACTTCTTTTGTGGAATATTTGAAGTCACATTTTAAAGTCCATTGTAGCCCATGGTGAAAAACAGAATATCCCCAGATAAAAGCTAGAAGGAAGCTTTCTGTAAAACTTCTTTGTGATGTATGTTTTCATCTCAAATAGTTAAACCTTGCTGTTGAATCCGTCGGTTGGAAATGCTCTTTGTGTAGGATCTGCAAAGAAACATTTGGGAGCTCATTGAGGGGTATGGTGAAAAACAGAATATCCTCAGATAAAATCCAGAAAGAAGGTATCTGTGAAACAGCTTTGCAGTCTGTGGATTCACATCACAGAGATAATATTCATTTTGATACAGTAGTTTGGAAACTCTCTTTTTGTAAATCCTGTGAAGGGACATTGGGAGTCCTTGTAGGCTCTTGGAGGAAGACTGAATATCCCCAGATAAAAACTAGAAAGAAGCTATCTGTGAAATAGATTTGTGCTGTTTGGATTCCTCTCCCAGAGTTAAACATTTCTGTCAATTCCACAGGTTGGAAACCCTCTTTTAGTAGAATCTGCAAAGGGATATTTGGGAGCCCTTTGAGAGAAATGGTGAAAAAGTGAATATCCTCAGATAAAAACTAGAAAGATGTTATCTGTGAAACAGCTTTGTGATGTGTGGATTCATCTCACAGAGTTAAACATTTCTTTAGAACCAGCAGCTTGGAACACTCTTCTGGTAGAAGTTGTGAACGGCCATTCAGGAGTCCATTGAGGCTTATGGTGAAAAACCAAATATCACCAGATAAAAACAAGAAACAACTTATGTATGAAACCGCTTTGTAATGTGTAGATTAATCTCACAGAGTTAAACCTTTTTTTTTGATATAGCATATTGGAAACACTCTTTTAGTAGAAGCAGCAAAGGGACATTAGGGAGCACATTGACGCCTACTATGAAAAACAAAATACATGCAGATAAAACCTAGAAAGAAGCTCTCTGTGAAACTGCTTTGCGATATGTGGATTCATCTCATAGAGTTAAACCTTTTTTTTTTTTTTGATTCAGCATGTTGGAAACACTGTTTTTGTAGAGTCTGTGAAAAGACATATGGAAGCGTATTGAGGCCTACAGTGGAAAACCAAATATCCTTAGATTAAACTAGAAAGAAGTTATCCCTGAAACTGCTCTGTTATGTGTGCCTTCACCTCCCACATTTAAAAAATCTTTTGATTCAGCAGGTTGGAAACTCTCTTTTGATAGAATCTGTGAAGGGACATTCCAGACCCCAATGAGGCTCTGGTGAAAAACAGACTACTCATGGACAACAACTTGAAAGAAGCCATTTGTGAAACTGTTTTTTGATGTGTGGATATGTCTAACAGAGTTAAACTTTTCTTTTTTTTTCAGCCATTTGAAAACACTCTTTTAGTAGTATCTGTGAAAAAGCATTTGGGGGTCCACTGAAGCCTGAGGTTAACAACTGAATATACCCCGATAAAAACTTAAAAACATATACTTGTGAAGCTGCTTTGTGATGTGTGGATTCATCTCACAGAGTTAAACTTTTCTATTGATTCAGCAAGCTTGAAAAACTATTTTTGGATAATCTGTGAAAAGACATTTAGGGGCCCATTTATGCCTATGTCGAAAAACGGAATATTCCCATAGGAAAACTAGAAGGACAATATCTGTAAAATGGCTCTGTGATGTATGGATTCATCGTACAGAGTTAAACCTTTGTTTTGATTCCACAGGTAGAAAACACACTTTTTGTAGAATCAGGGAAGTGACATTCTGGAGCCCATTGAGGCCTGTGGTGAAAATCAGAATAGCCCCAGATAAAAACTAGAAAAAAGTAATCTGTTAAAACTGCTTTGTGATGTGTGGATTAACCACACAGCATTAAACCTTTCTTTTGATTTATCAAGTTGGAAACACTGGTTTGGTAGGATCTGTGAAGAGACATTTAGTTGCCCTATGAGGCCTATGGCGAAAAACTGAATGTCCCCAGAAAAACATTAGAAAGAAGCTATCTGTTAAAGTGCATTTTGATGTGTGGATTCGTCTTACAGAATTAAATTCTTGTTTTGATTCAGCAGGTTAGAAACACTCTTTATGTAGAATCTGCAAAGGGACATTTAAGAGCCCATTGAGGCCTATGGTAAAACACAGAATATCCAAAGATAAAACTACACAGAATCGATGAGTGAGACTGATTTGTGATGTGTGGATTCATCTCACGGAGTTAAACGTTTCTTTTGTTTAAGCAGTTTGAAAACAATCTTTTTGTAGAACATGTGAAGGGACATTCAAGAGCCCATTGAGGCCTATGGTAAAAAACGGAATATCCCCAGAGGAAAACTAGAAAGAAGCTACCTGTGAAACAGCTTTGTGATTTGTGGATTCATCACACAGGTTTAAGCCTTTCTTTTTATTCCACAAAATGGAGACTCTCTTTTTGTAGAATCTGTGAAAGGACATGTGGGGGCCCACTGAGGCATATGGTGAAAATCCAAATATTCACAGATTAAAAACTAGAAAGAAGCTATTTGTGAAAATGCTTTGTGATGTGTTAATTCATCTCACATAGTTAAATCATTCTTTTGATTCAGCAGGTTGGAAACACTTTTTGTAGAATCTTTGAAGGAACATATGAGAACCCATTGAGGTATGTGGTGAGAGACTGAATATTTCCAAATAAAAACTAGAAAGAAGCTATTGTGAAATGGATTTGTGATGTGTGGATTTATCTCACAGAGGTAAACCTTTCTTTTGATTCAGCAGGTTGGAAACACTTTTTCTAGGATCTGCAAAGGGAAATTTGGAAGCCCATTGAGGCCTATAGTGAAAAACCAAGTATCCCCAGATAAAAACTAGAAAGATGCGATCTGTGAAACTGCCTTGTGATGTGTGGATTCACCTCAGAGAGTTAAACCTTCTTTTATTCAGCAGGGTGGAAACACTGTCTCTGGTGAATCTGTGTAGAAACATTTGGGAGCCCATAGAGTCCTATGGTGAAAAACAGAACATCCTTCTTTAAAAACTAGAAGAAGGTATATCTGAAATGGCTTTGCGATGTATGGATTCACCTCACAGAGTTAACACCGACATTTGATTCAAACTTTTGGCAACACTTTTTTTTGTAAAATTTGTGAAGGGATATTTGAAAGCCACTTGAGGCCTAAGGGTTAAGCCGTATATACTGACATAAAAACTAGAAAGAAACTATCTGTTAAATAGCTTCATAATCTGTATATTCATCTCACAGGGTTAAACCTTTCTTTTGGTTCAGCAGGTTGTAAACACTCTTTTTGTAGAATCTGCAAATGGACATTTGGAATCCCTTTGAGGCTTATGGTGAAGAAATGAATATCCCCTGATAAAAACTAGAAATAAACTATCTATGAAACTGCTTTGTGATGTGAAGATTCATCTAACAGAGGTAAACCTTTCTTTTGATTCAGCACATTGGAAACAATCTTTTTGTGGAATCTGTGTAGGGACATTTGGGAGCTCATTGTGGCCTATGGTAAGAAACTGAATATTCCCAGATAAAGACCAGAAAGAAGCTATCTGTGAAACTCCTTTGTGATGTGTGAATTCATCTCACAGAACTAAATCTTTCTTTTGGTTCAGCAGGTTGGAAACACTTCTTTTGTGGAATATTTGAAGTCACATTTTAAAGCCCATTGTAGCCCATGGTGAAAAACAGAATATCCCCAGATAAAAGCTAGAAGGAAGCTTTCTGTAAAACTTCTTTGTGATGTATGTTTTCATCTCAAATAGTTAAACCTTGCTGTTGAATCCGTCGGTTGGAAATGCTCTTTGTGTAGGATCTGCAAAGAAACATTTGGGAGCTCATTGAGGGGTATGGTGAAAAACAGAATATCCTCAGATAAAAACCAGAAAGAAGGTATCTGTGAAACAGCTTTGCAGTCTGTGGATTCACATCACAGAGATAATATTCATTTTGATACAGTAGTTTGGAAACTCTCTTTTTGTAAATCCTGTGAAGGGACATTGGGAGTCCTTGTAGGCTCTTGGAGGAAGACTGAATATCCCCAGATAAAAACTAGAAAGAAGCTATCTGTGAAATAGATTTGTGCTGTTTGGATTCCTCTCCCAGAGTTAAACATTTCTGTCAATTCCACAGGTTGGAAACCCTCTTTTAGTAGAATCTGCAAAGGGATATTTGGGAGCCCTTTGAGAGCAATGGTGAAAAAGTGAATATCCTCAGATAAAAACTAGAAAGATGTTATCTGTGAAACAGCTTTGTGATGTGTGGATTCATCTCACAGAGTTAAACATTTCTTTGGAACCAGCAGCTTGGAACACTCTTCTGGTAGAAGTTGTGAAGGGCCATTCAGGAGTCCATTGAGGCTTATGGTGAAAAACCAAATATCACCAGATAAAAACAAGAAACAACTCATGTATGAAACCGCTTTGTAATGTGTAGATTAATCTCACAGAGTTAAACCTTTTTTTTTGATATAGCATGTTGGAAACACTCTTTTAGTAGAAGCAGCAAAGGGACATTAGGGAGCACATTGACGCCTACTATGAAAAACAAAATACATGCAGATAAAACCTAGAAAGAAGCTCTCTGTGAAACTGCTTTGTGATATGTGGATTCATCTCATAGAGTTAAACCTTTTTTTTTTTTTTCTGATTCAGCATGTTGGAAACACTGTTTTTGTAGAGTCTGTGAAAAGACATATGGAAGCGTATTGAGGCCTACAGTGGAAAACCAAATATCCTTAGATTAAACTAGAAAGAAGTTATCCCTGAAACTGCTCTGTTATGTGTGCCTTCACCTCCCACATTTAAAAAATCTTTTGATTCAGCAGGTTGGAAACTCTCTTTTGATAGAATCTGTGAAGGGACATTCCAGACCCCAATGAGGCTCTGGTGAAAAACAGACTACTCATGGACAACAACTTGAAAGAAGCCATTTGTGAAACTGTTTTTTGATGTGTGGATATGTCTAACAGAGTTAAACTTTTCTTTTTTTTTCAGCCATTTGAAAACACTCTTTTAGTAGTATCTGTGAAAAAGCATTTGGGGGTCCACTGAAGCCTGAGGTTAACAACTGAATATACCCAGATAAAAATTTAAAAACATATACTTGTGAAGCTGCTTTGTGATGTGTGGATTCATCTCACAGAGTTAAACTTTTCTATTGATTCAGCAAGCTTGAAAAACTATTTTTGGATAATCTGTGAAAAGACATTTAGGGGCCCATTTATGCCTATGTCGAAAAACGGAATATTCCCATAGGAAAACTAGAAGGACAATATCTGTAAAATGGCTCTGTGATGTATGGATTCATCGTACAGAGTTAAACCTTTGTTTTGATTCCACAGGTAGAAAACACACTTTTTGTAGAATCAGGGAAGTGACATTCTGGAGCCCATTGAGGCCTGTGGTGAAAATCAGAATAGCCCCAGATAAAAACTAGAAAAAAGTAATCTGTTAAAACTGCTTTGTGATGTGTGGATTAACCACACAGCATTAAACCTTTCTTTTGATTTATCAAGTTGGAAACACTGGTTTGGTAGGATCTGTGAAGAGACATTTAGTTGCCCTATGAGGCCTATGGCGAAAAACTGAACGTCCCCAGAAAAACATTAGAAAGAAGCTATCTGTTAAAGTGCATTTTGATGTGTGGATTCGTCTTACAGAATTAAATTCTTGTTTTGATTCAGCAGGTTAGAAACACTCTTTATGTAGAATCTGCAAAGGGACATTTAAGAGCCCATTGAGGCCTATGGTAAACCACAGAATATCCAAAGATAAAACTACACAGAATCGATGAGTGAGACTGATTTGTGATGTGTGGATTCATCTCACAGAGTTAAACGTTTCTTTTGTTTAAGCAGTTTGAAAACAATCTTTTTGTAGAACATGTGAAGGGACATTCAAGAGCCCATTGAGGCCTATGGTAAAAAACGGAATATCCCCAGAGGAAAACTAGAAAGAAGCTACCTGTGAAACAGCTTTGTGATTTGTGGATTCATCACACAGGTTTAAGCCTTTCTTTTTATTCCACAAAATGGAGACTCTCTTTTTGTAGAATCTGTGAAAGGACATGTGGGGGCCCACTGAGGCATATGGTGAAAATCCAAATATTCACAGATTAAAAACTAGAAAGAAGCTATTTGTGAAAATGCTTTGTGATGTGTTAATTCATCTCACATAGTTAAATCATTCTTTTGATTCAGCAGGTTGGAAATACTTTTTGTAGAATCCTTGAAGGAACATATGAGAACCCATTGAGGTATGTGGTGAGAGACTGAATATTTCCAAATAAAAACTAGAAAGAAGCTATTGTGAAATGGATTTGTGATGTGTGGATTTATCTCACAGAGGTAAACCTTTCTTTTGATTCAGCAGGTTGGAAACACTTTTTCTAGGATCTGCAAAGGGAAATTTGGAAGCCCATTGAGGCCTATAGTGAAAAACCAAGTATCCCCAGATAAAAACTAGAAAGATGCGATCTGTGAAACTGCCTTGTGATGTGTGGATTCACCTCAGAGAGTTAAACCTTCTTTTATTCAGCAGGGTGGAAACACTGTCTCTGGTGAATCTGTGTAGAAACATTTGGGAGCCCATAGAGTCCTATGGTGAAAAACAGAACATCCTTCTTTAAAAACTAGAAGAAGGTATATCTGAAATGGCTTTGCGATGTATGGATTCACCTCACAGAGTTAACACCGACATTTGATTCAAACTTTTGGCAACACTTTTTTTTGTAAAATTTGTGAAGGGATATTTGAAAGCCACTTGAGGCCTAAGGGTTAAGCCGTATATACTGACATAAAAACTAGAAAGAAACTATCTGTTAAATAGCTTCATAATCTGTATATTCATCTCACAGGGTTAAACCTTTCTTTTGGTTCAGCAGGTTGTAAACACTCTTTTTGTAGAATCTGCAAATGGACATTTGGAATCCCTTTGAGGCTTATGGTGAAGAAATGAATATCCCCTGATAAAAACTAGAAATAAACTATCTATGAAACTGCTTTGTGATGTGAAGATTCATCTAACAGAGGTAAACCTTTCTTTTGATTCAGCACATTGGAAACAATCTTTTTGTGGAATCTGTGTAGGGACATTTGGGAGCTCATTGTGGCCTATGGTAAGAAACTGAATATTCCCAGATAAAGACCAGAAAGAAGCTATCTGTGAAACTCCTTTGTGATGTGTGAATTCATCTCACAGAACTAAATCTTTCTTTTGGTTCAGCAGGTTGGAAACACTTCTTTTGTGGAATATTTGAAGTCACATTTTAAAGCCCATTGTAGCCCATGGTGAAAAACAGAATATCCCCAGATAAAAGCTAGAAGGAAGCTTTCTGTAAAACTTCTTTGTGATGTATGTTTTCATCTCAAATAGTTAAACCTTGCTGTTGAATCCGTCGGTTGGAAATGCTCTTTGTGTAGGATCTGCAAAGAAACATTTGGGAGCTCATTGAGGGGTATGGTGAAAAACAGAATATCCTCAGATAAAAACCAGAAAGAAGGTATCTGTGAAACAGCTTTGCAGTCTGTGGATTCACATCACAGAGATAATATTCATTTTGATACAGTAGTTTGGAAACTCTCTTTTTGTAAATCCTGTGAAGGGACATTGGGAGTCCTTGTAGGCTCTTGGAGGAAGACTGAATATCCCCAGATAAAAACTAGAAAGAAGCTATCTGTGAAATAGATTTGTGCTGTTTGGATTCCTCTCCCAGAGTTAAACATTTCTGTCAATTCCACAGGTTGGAAACCCTCTTTTAGTAGAATCTGCAAAGGGATATTTGGGAGCCCTTTGAGAGCAATGGTGAAAAAGTGAATATCCTCAGATAAAAACTAGAAAGATGTTATCTGTGAAACAGCTTTGTGATGTGTGGATTCATCTCACAGAGTTAAACATTTCTTTAGAACCAGCAGCTTGGAACACTCTTCTGGTAGAAGTTGTGAAGGGCCATTCAGGAGTCCATTGAGGCTTATGGTGAAAAACCAAATATCACCAGATAAAAACAAGAAACAACTTATGTATGAAACCGCTTTGTAATGTGTAGATTAATCTCACAGAGTTAAACCTCTTTTTTTGATATAGCATGTTGGAAACACTCTTTTAGTAGAAGCAGCAAAGGGACATTAGGGAGCACATTGACGCCTACTATGAAAAACAAAATACATGCAGATAAAACCTAGAAAGAAGCTCTCTGTGAAACTGCTTTGTGATATGTGGATTCATCTCATAGAGTTAAACCTTTTTTTTTTTTTTGATTCCACATGTTGGAAACACTGTTTTTGTAGAGTCTGTGAAAAGACATATGGAAGCGTATTGAGGCCTACAGTGGAAAACCAAATATCCTTAGATTAAACTAGAAAGAAGTTATCCCTGAAACTGCTCTGTTATGTGTGCCTTCACCTCCCACATTTAAAAAATCTTTTGATTCAGCAGGTTGGAAACTCTCTTTTGATAGAATCTGTGAAGGGACATTCCAGACCCCAATGAGGCTCTGGTGAAAAACAGACTACTCATGGACAACAACTTGAAAGAAGCCATTTGTGAAACTGTTTTTTGATGTGTGGATATGTCTAACAGAGTTAAACTTTTCTTTTTTTTTCAGCCATTTGAAAACACTCTTTTAGTAGTATCTGTGAAAAAGCATTTGGGGGTCCACTGAAGCCTGAGGTTAACAACTGAATATACCCAGATAAAAACTTAAAAACATATACTTGTGAAGCTGCTTTGTGATGTGTGGATTCATCTCACAGAGTTAAACTTTTCTATTGATTCAGCAAGCTTGAAAAACTATTTTTGGATAATCTGTGAAAAGACATTTAGGGGCCCATTTATGCCTATGTCGAAAAACGGAATATTCCCATAGGAAAACTAGAAGGACAATATCTGTAAAATGGCTCTGTGATGTATGGATTCATTGTACAGAGTTAAACCTTTGTTTTGATTCCACAGGTAGAAAACACACTTTTTGTAGAATCAGGGAAGTGACATTCTGGAGCCCATTGAGGCCTGTGGTGAAAATCAGAATAGCCCCAGATAAAAACTAGAAAAAAGTAATCTGTTAAAACTGCTTTGTGATGTGTGGATTAACCACACAGCATTAAACCTTTCTTTTGATTTATCAAGTTGGAAACACTGGTTTGGTAGGATCTGTGAAGAGACATTTAGTTGCCCTATGAGGCCTATGGCGAAAAACTGAATGTCCCCAGAAATACATTAGAAAGAAGCTATCTGTTAAAGTGCATTTTGATGTGTGGATTCGTCTTACAGAATTAAATTCTTCTTTTGATGCAGCAGGTTAGAAACACTCTTTATGTAGAATCTGCAAAGGGACATTTAAGAGCCCATTGAGGCCTATGGTAAAACACAGAATATCCAAAGATAAAACTACACAGAATCGATGAGTGAGACTGATTTGTGATGTGTGGATTCATCTCACAGAGTTAAACGTTTCTTTTGTTTAAGCAGTTTGAAAACAATCTTTTTGTAGAACATGTGAAGGGACATTCAAGAGCCCATTGAGGCCTATGGTAAAAAACGGAATATCCCCAGAGGAAAACTAGAAAGAAGCTACCTGTGAAACAGCTTTGTGATTTGTGGATTCATCACACAGGTTTAAGCCTTTCTTTTTATTCCACAAAATGGAGACTCTCTTTTTGTAGAATCTGTGAAAGGACATGTGGGGGCCCACTGAGGCATATGGTGAAAATCCAAATATTCACAGATTAAAAACTAGAAAGAAGCTATTTGTGAAAATGCTTTGTGATGTGTTAATTCATCTCACATAGTTAAATCATTCTTTTGATTCAGCAGGTTGGAAATACTTTTTGTAGAATCCTTGAAGGAACATATGAGAACCCATTGAGGTATGTGGTGAGAGACTGAATATTTCCAAATAAAAACTAGAAAGAAGCTATTGTGAAATGGATTTGTGATGTGTGGATTTATCTCACAGAGGTAAACCTTTCTTTTGATTCAGCAGGTTGGAAACACTTTTTCTAGGATCTGCAAAGGGAAATTTGGAAGCCCATTGAGGCCTATAGTGAAAAACCAAGTATCCCCAGATAAAAACTAGAAAGATGCGATCTGTGAAACTGCCTTGTGATGTGTGGATTCACCTCAGAGAGTTAAACCTTCTTTTATTCAGCAGGGTGGAAACACTGTCTCTGGTGAATCTGTGTAGAAACATTTGGGAGCCCATAGAGTCCTATGGTGAAAAACAGAACATCCTTCTTTAAAAACTAGAAGAAGGTATATCTGAAATGGCTTTGCGATGTATGGATTCACCTCACAGAGTTAACACCGACATTTGATTCAAACTTTTGGCAACACTTTTTTTTGTAAAATTTGTGAAGGGATATTTGAAAGCCACTTGAGGCCTAAGGGTTAAGCCGTATATACTGACATAAAAACTAGAAAGAAACTATCTGTTAAATAGCTTCATAATCTGTATATTCATCTCACAGGGTTAAACCTTTCTTTTGGTTCAGCAGGTTGTAAACACTCTTTTTGTAGAATCTGCAAATGGACATTTGGAATCCCTTTGAGGCTTATGGTGAAGAAATGAATATCCCCTGATAAAAACTAGAAATAAACTATCTATGAAACTGCTTTGTGATGTGAAGATTCATCTAACACAGGTAAACCTTTCTTTTGATTCAGCACATTGGAAACAATCTTTTTGTGGAATCTGTGTAGGGACATTTGGGAGCTCATTGTGGCCTATGGTAAGAAACTGAATATTCCCAGATAAAGACCAGAAAGAAGCTATCTGTGAAACTCCTTTGTGATGTGTGAATTCATCTCACAGAACTAAATCTTTCTTTTGGTTCAGCAGGTTGGAAACACTTCTTTTGTGGAATATTTGAAGTCACATTTTAAAGCCCATTGTAGCCCATGGTGAAAAACAGAATATCCCCAGATAAAAGCTAGAAGGAAGCTTTCTGTAAAACTTCTTTGTGATGTATGTTTTCATCTCAAATAGTTAAACCTTGCTGTTGAATCCGTCAGTTGGAAATGCTCTTTGTGTAGGATCTGCAAAGAAACATTTGGGAGCTCATTGAGGGGTATGGTGAAAAACAGAATATCCTCAGATAAAAACCAGAAAGAAGGTATCTGTGAAACAGCTTTGCAGTCTGTGGATTCACATCACAGAGATAATATTCATTTTGATACAGTAGTTTGGAAACTCTCTTTTTGTAAATCCTGTGAAGGGACATTGGGAGTCCTTGTAGGCTCTTGGAGGAAGACTGAATATCCCCAGATAAAAACTAGAAAGAAGCTATCTGTGAAATAGATTTGTGCTGTTTGGATTCCTCTCCCAGAGTTAAACATTTCTGTCAATTCCACAGGTTGGAAACCCTCTTTTAGTAGAATCTGCAAAGGGATATTTGGGAGCCCTTTGAGAGCAATGGTGAAAAAGTGAATATCCTCAGATAAAAACTAGAAAGATGTTATCTGTGAAACAGCTTTGTGATGTGTGGATTCATCTCACAGAGTTAAACATTTCTTTAGAACCAGCAGCTTGGAACACTCTTCTGGTAGAAGTTGTGAAGGGCCATTCAGGAGTCCATTGAGGCTTATGGTGAAAAACCAAATATCACCAGATAAAAACAAGAAACAACTTATGTATGAAACCGCTTTGTAATGTGTAGATTAATCTCACAGAGTTAAACCTCTTTTTTTGATATAGCATGTTGGAAACACTCTTTTAGTAGAAGCAGCAAAGGGACATTAGGGAGCACATTGACGCCTACTATGAAAAACAAAATACATGCAGATAAAACCTAGAAAGAAGCTCTCTGTGAAACTGCTTTGTGATATGTGGATTCATCTCATAGAGTTAAACCTTTTTTTTTTTTTTGATTCCACATGTTGGAAACACTGTTTTTGTAGAGTCTGTGAAAAGACATATGGAAGCGTATTGAGGCCTACAGTGGAAAACCAAATATCCTTAGATTAAACTAGAAAGAAGTTATCCCTGAAACTGCTCTGTTATGTGTGCCTTCACCTCCCACATTTAAAAAATCTTTTGATTCAGCAGGTTGGAAACTCTCTTTTGATAGAATCTGTGAAGGGACATTCCAGACCCCAATGAGGCTCTGGTGAAAAACAGACTACTCATGGACAACAACTTGAAAGAAGCCATTTGTGAAACTGTTTTTTGATGTGTGGATATGTCTAACAGAGTTAAACTTTTCTTTTTTTTTCAGCCATTTGAAAACACTCTTTTAGTAGTATCTGTGAAAAAGCATTTGGGGGTCCACTGAAGCCTGAGGTTAACAACTGAATATACCCAGATAAAAACTTAAAAACATATACTTGTGAAGCTGCTTTGTGATGTGTGGATTCATCTCACAGAGTTAAACTTTTCTATTGATTCAGCAAGCTTGAAAAACTATTTTTGGATAATCTGTGAAAAGACATTTAGGGGCCCATTTATGCCTATGTCGAAAAACGGAATATTCCCATAGGAAAACTAGAAGGACAATATCTGTAAAATGGCTCTGTGATGTATGGATTCATCGTACAGAGTTAAACCTTTGTTTTGATTCCACAGGTAGAAAACACACTTTTTGTAGAATCAGGGAAGTGACATTCTGGAGCCCATTGAGGCCTGTGGTGAAAATCAGAATAGCCCCAGATAAAAACTAGAAAAAAGTAATCTGTTAAAACTGCTTTGTGATGTGTGGATTAACCACACAGCATTAAACCTTTCTTTTGATTTATCAAGTTGGAAACACTGGTTTGGTAGGATCTGTGAAGAGACATTTAGTTGCCCTATGAGGCCTATGGCGAAAAACTGAATGTCCCCAGAAATACATTAGAAAGAAGCTATCTGTTAAAGTGCATTTTGATGTGTGGATTCGTCTTACAGAATTAAATTCTTCTTTTGATGCAGCAGGTTAGAAACACTCTTTATGTAGAATCTGCAAAGGGACATTTAAGAGCCCATTGAGGCCTATGGTAAAACACAGAATATCCAAAGATAAAACTACACAGAATCGATGAGTGAGACTGATTTGTGATGTGTGGATTCATCTCACGGAGTTAAACATTTCTTTTGTTTAAGCAGTTTGAAAACAATCTTTTTGTAGAACATGTGAAGGGACATTCAAGAGCCCATTGAGGCCCATGGTAAAAAACGGAATATCCCCAGAGGAAAACTAGAAAGAAGCTACCTGTGAAACAGCTTTGTGATTTGTGGATTCATCACACAGGTTTAAGCCTTTCTTTTTATTCCACAAAATGGAGACTCTCTTTTTGTAGAATCTGTGAAAGGACATGTGGGGGCCCACTGAGGCATATGGTGAAAATCCAAATATTCACAGATTAAAAACTAGAAAGAAGCTATTTGTGAAAATGCTTTGTGATGTGTTAATTCATCTCACATAGTTAAATCATTCTTTTGATTCAGCAGGTTGGAAACACTTTTTGTAGAATCTTTGAAGGAACATATGAGAACCCATTGAGGTATGTGGTGAGAGACTGAATATTTCCAAATAAAAACTAGAAAGAAGCTATTGTGAAATGGATTTGTGATGTGTGGATTTATCTCACAGAGGTAAACCTTTCTTTTGATTCAGCAGGTTGGAAACACTTTTTCTAGGATCTGCAAAGGGAAATTTGGAAGCCCAATGAGGCCTATAGTGAAAAACCAAGTATCCCCAGATAAAAACTAGAAAGATGCGATCTGTGAAACTGCCTTGTGATGTGTGGATTCACCTCAGAGAGTTAAACCTTCTTTTATTCAGCAGGGTGGAAACACTGTCTCTGGTGAATCTGTGTAGAAACATTTGGGAGCCCATAGAGTCCTATGGTGAAAAACAGATCATCCTTCTTTAAAAACTAGAAGAAGGTATATCTGAAATGGCTTTGCGATGTATGGATTCACCTCACAGAGTTAACACCGACATTTGATTCAAACTTTTGGCAACACTTTTTTTTGTAAAATTTGTGAAGGGATATTTGAAAGCCACTTGAGGCCTAAGGGTTAAGCCGTATATACTGACATAAAAACTAGAAAGAAACTATCTGTTAAATAGCTTCATAATCTGTATATTCATCTCACAGGGTTAAACCTTTCTTTTGGTTCAGCAGGTTGTAAACACTCTTTTTGTAGAATCTGCAAATGGACATTTGGAATCCCTTTGAGGCTTATGGTGAAGAAATGAATATCCCCTGATAAAAACTAGAAATAAACTATCTATGAAACTGCTTTGTGATGTGAAGATTCATCTAACAGAGGTAAACCTTTCTTTTGATTCAGCACATTGGAAACAATCTTTTTGTGGAATCTGTGTAGGGACATTTGGGAGCTCATTGTGGCCTATGGTAAGAAACTGAATATTCCCAGATAAAGACCAGAAAGAAGCTATCTGTGAAACTCCTTTGTGATGTGTGAATTCATCTCACAGAACTAAATCTTTCTTTTGGTTCAGCAGGTTGGAAACACTTCTTTTGTGGAATATTTGAAGTCACATTTTAAAGCCCATTGTAGCCCATGGTGAAAAACAGAATATCCCCAGATAAAAGCTAGAAGGAAGCTTTCTGTAAAACTTCTTTGTGATGTATGTTTTCATCTCAAATAGTTAAACCTTGCTGTTGAATCCGTCGGTTGGAAATGCTCTTTGTGTAGGATCTGCAAAGAAACATTTGGGAGCTCATTGAGGGGTATGGTGAAAAACAGAATATCCTCAGATAAAAACCAGAAAGAAGGTATCTGTGAAACAGCTTTGCAGTCTGTGGATTCACATCACAGAGATAATATTCATTTTGATACAGTAGTTTGGAAACTCTCTTTTTGTAAATCCTGTGAAGGGACATTGGGAGTCCTTGTAGGCTCTTGGAGGAAGACTGAATATCCCCAGATAAAAACTAGAAAGAAGCTATCTGTGAAATAGATTTGTGCTGTTTGGATTCCTCTCCCAGAGTTAAACATTTCTGTCAATTCCACAGGTTGGAAACCCTCTTTTAGTAGAATCTGCAAAGGGATATTTGGGAGCCCTTTGAGAGCAATGGTGAAAAAGTGAATATCCTCAGATAAAAACTAGAAAGATGTTATCTGTGAAACAGCTTTGTGATGTGTGGATTCATCTCACAGAGTTAAACATTTCTTTAGAACCAGCAGCTTGGAACACTCTTCTGGTAGAAGTTGTGAAGGGCCATTCAGGAGTCCATTGAGGCTTACGGTGAAAAACCAAATATCACCAGATAAAAACAAGAAACAACTCATGTATGAAACAGCTTTGTAATGTGTAGATTAATCTCACAGAGTTAAACCTTTTTTTTTGATATAGCATGTTGGAAACACTCTTTTAGTAGAAGCAGCAAAGGGACATTAGGGAGCACATTGACGCCTACTATGAAAAACAAAATACATGCAGATAAAACCTAGAAAGAAGCTCTCTGTGAAACTGCTTTGTGATATGTGGATTCATCTCATAGAGTTAAACCTTTTTTTTTTTTTTGATTCCGCATGTTGGAAACACTGTTTTTGTAGAGTCTGTGAAAAGACATATGGAAGCGTATTGAGGCCTACAGTGGAAAACCAAATATCCTTAGATTAAACTAGAAAGAAGTTATCCCTGAAACTGCTCTGTTATGTGTGCCTTCACCTCCCACATTTAAAAAATCTTTTGATTCAGCAGGTTGGAAACTCTCTTTTGATAGAATCTGTGAAGGGACATTCCAGACCCCAATGAGGCTCTGGTGAAAAACAGACTACTCATGGACAACAACTTGAAAGAAGCCATATGTGAAACTGTTTTTTGATGTGTGGATATGTCTAACAGAGTTAAACTTTTCTTTTTTTTTCAGCCATTTGAAAACACTCTTTTAGTAGTATCTGTGAAAAAGCATTTGGGGGTCCACTGAAGCCTGAGGTTAACAACTGAATATACCCAGATAAAAACTTAAAAACATATACTTGTGAAGCTGCTTTGTGATGTGTGGATTCATCTCACAGAGTTAAACTTTTCTATTGATTCAGCAAGCTTGAAAAACTATTTTTGGATAATCTGTGAAAAGACATTTAGGGGCCCATTTATGCCTATGTCGAAAAACGGAATATTCCCATAGGAAAACTAGAAGGACAATATCTGTAAAATGGCTCTGTGATGTATGGATTCATCGTACAGAGTTAAACCTTTGTTTTGATTCCACAGGTAGAAAACACACTTTTTGTAGAATCAGGGAAGTGACATTCTGGAGCCCATTGAGGCCTGTGGTGAAAATCAGAATAGCCCCAGATAAAAACTAGAAAAAAGTAATCTGTTAAAACTGCTTTGTGATGTGTGGATTAACCACACAGCATTAAACCTTTCTTTTGATTTATCAAGTTGGAAACACTGGTTTGGTAGGATCTGTGAAGAGACATTTAGTTGCCCTATGAGGCCTATGGCGAAAAACTGAATGTCCCCAGAAAAACATTAGAAAGAAGCTATCTGTTAAAGTGCATTTTGATGTGTGGATTCGTCTTACAGAATTAAATTCTTGTTTTGATTCAGCAGGTTAGAAACACTCTTTATGTAGAATCTGCAAAGGGACATTTAAGAGCCCATTGAGGCCTATGGTAAAACACAGAATATCCAAAGATAAAACTACACAGAATCGATGAGTGAGACTGATTTGTGATGTGTGGATTCATCTCACAGAGTTAAACGTTTCTTTTGTTTAAGCAGTTTGAAAACAATCTTTTTGTAGAACATGTGAAGGGACATTCAAGAGCCCATTGAGGCCTATGGTAAAAAACGGAATATCCCCAGAGGAAAACTAGAAAGAAGCTACCTGTGAAACAGCTTTGTGATTTGTGGATTCATCACACAGGTTTAAGCCTTTCTTTTTATTCCACAAAATGGAGACTCTCTTTTTATAGAATCTGTGAAAGGACATGTGGGGGCCCACTGAGGCCTATGGTGAAAATCCAAATATTCACAGATTAAAAACTAGAAAGAAGCTATTTGTGAAAATGCTTTGTGATGTGTTAATTCATCTCACATAGTTAAATCATTCTTTTGATTCAGCAGGTTGGAAACACTTTTTGTAGAATCCTTGAAGGAACATATGAGAACCCATTGAGGTATGTGGTGAGAGACTGAATATTTCCAAATAAAAACTAGAAAGAAGCTATTGTGAAATGGATTTGTGATGTGTGGATTTATCTCACAGAGGTAAACCTTTCTTTTGATTCAGCAGGTTGGAAACACTTTTTCTAGGATCTGCAAAGGGAAATTTGGAAGCCCATTGAGGCCTATAGTGAAAAACCAAGTATCCCCAGATAAAAACTAGAAAGATGCGATCTGTGAAACTGCCTTGTGATGTGTGGATTCACCTCAGAGAGTTAAACCTTCTTTTATTCAGCAGGGTGGAAACACTGTCTCTGGTGAATCTGTGTAGAAACATTTGGGAGCCCATAGAGTCCTATGGTGAAAAACAGAACATCCTTCTTTAAAAACTAGAAGAAGGTATATCTGAAATGGCTTTGCGATGTATGGATTCACCTCACAGAGTTAACACCGACATTTGATTCAAACTTTTGGCAACACTTTTTTTTGTAAAATTTGTGAAGGGATATTTGAAAGCCACTTGAGGCCTAAGGGTTAAGCCGTATATACTGACATAAAAACTAGAAAGAAACTATCTGTTAAATAGCTTCATAATCTGTATATTCATCTCACAGGGTTAAACCTTTCTTTTGGTTCAGCAGGTTGTAAACACTCTTTTTGTAGAATCTGCAAATGGACATTTGGAATCCCTTTGAGGCTTATGGTGAAGAAATGAATATCCCCTGATAAAAACTAGAAATAAACTATCTATGAAACTGCTTTGTGATGTGAAGATTCATCTAACACAGGTAAACCTTTCTTTTGATTCAGCACATTGGAAACAATCTTTTTGTGGAATCTGTGTAGGGACATTTGGGAGCTCATTGTGGCCTATGGTAAGAAACTGAATATTCCCAGATAAAGACCAGAAAGAAGCTATCTGTGAAACTCCTTTGTGATGTGTGAATTCATCTCACAGAACTAAATCTTTCTTTTGGTTCAGCAGGTTGGAAACACTTCTTTTGTGGAATATTTGAAGTCACATTTTAAAGCCCATTGTAGCCCATGGTGAAAAACAGAATATCCCCAGATAAAAGCTAGAAGGAAGCTTTCTGTAAAACTTCTTTGTGATGTATGTTTTCATCTCAAATAGTTAAACCTTGCTGTTGAATCCGTCGGTTGGAAATGCTCTTTGTGTAGGATCTGCAAAGAAACATTTGGGAGCTCATTGAGGGGTATGGTGAAAAACAGAATATCCTCAGATAAAAACCAGAAAGAAGGTATCTGTGAAACAGCTTTGCAGTCTGTGGATTCACATCACAGAGATAATATTCATTTTGATACAGTAGTTTGGAAACTCTCTTTTTGTAAATCCTGTGAAGGGACATTGGGAGTCCTTGTAGGCTCTTGGAGGAAGACTGAATATCCCCAGATAAAAACTAGAAAGAAGCTATCTGTGAAATAGATTTGTGCTGTTTGGATTCCTCTCCCAGAGTTAAACATTTCTGTCAATTCCACAGGTTGGAAACCCTCTTTTAGTAGAATCTGCAAAGGGATATTTGGGAGCCCTTTGAGAGCAATGGTGAAAAAGTGAATATCCTCAGATAAAAACTAGAAAGATGTTATCTGTGAAACAGCTTTGTGATGTGTGGATTCATCTCACAGAGTTAAACATTTCTTTAGAACCAGCAGCTTGGAACACTCTTCTGGTAGAAGTTGTGAAGGGCCATTCAGGAGTCCATTGAGGCTTACGGTGAAAAACCAAATATCACCAGATAAAAACAAGAAACAACTCATGTATGAAACAGCTTTGTAATGTGTAGATTAATCTCACAGAGTTAAACCTTTTTTTTTGATATAGCATGTTGGAAACACTCTTTTAGTAGAAGCAGCAAAGGGACATTAGGGAGCACATTGACGCCTACTATGAAAAACAAAATACATGCAGATAAAACCTAGAAAGAAGCTCTCTGTGAAACTGCTTTGTGATATGTGGATTCATCTCATAGAGTTAAACCTTTTTTTTTTTTTTTGATTCCGCATGTTGGAAACACTGTTTTTGTAGAGTCTGTGAAAAGACATATGGAAGCGTATTGAGGCCTACAGTGGAAAACCAAATATCCTTAGATTAAACTAGAAAGAAGTTATCCCTGAAACTGCTCTGTTATGTGTGCCTTCACCTCCCACATTTAAAAAATCTTTTGATTCAGCAGGTTGGAAACTCTCTTTTGATAGAATCTGTGAAGGGACATTCCAGACCCCAATGAGGCTCTGGTGAAAAACAGACTACTCATGGACAACAACTTGAAAGAAGCCATATGTGAAACTGTTTTTTGATGTGTGGATATGTCTAACAGAGTTAAACTTTTCTTTTTTTTTCAGCCATTTGAAAACACTCTTTTAGTAGTATCTGTGAAAAAGCATTTGGGGGTCCACTGAAGCCTGAGGTTAACAACTGAATATACCCAGATAAAAACTTAAAAACATATACTTGTGAAGCTGCTTTGTGATGTGTGGATTCATCTCACAGAGTTAAACTTTTCTATTGATTCAGCAAGCTTGAAAAACTATTTTTGGATAATCTGTGAAAAGACATTTAGGGGCCCATTTATGCCTATGTCGAAAAACGGAATATTCCCATAGGAAAACTAGAAGGACAATATCTGTAAAATGGCTCTGTGATGTATGGATTCATCGTACAGAGTTAAACCTTTGTTTTGATTCCACAGGTAGAAAACACACTTTTTGTAGAATCAGGGAAGTGACATTCTGGAGCCCATTGAGGCCTGTGGTGAAAATCAGAATAGCCCCAGATAAAAACTAGAAAAAAGTAATCTGTTAAAACTGCTTTGTGATGTGTGGATTAACCACACAGCATTAAACCTTTCTTTTGATTTATCAAGTTGGAAACACTGGTTTGGTAGGATCTGTGAAGAGACATTTAGTTGCCCTATGAGGCCTATGGCGAAAAACTGAATGTCCCCAGAAAAACATTAGAAAGAAGCTATCTGTTAAAGTGCATTTTGATGTGTGGATTCGTCTTACAGAATTAAATTCTTCTTTTGATGCAGCAGGTTAGAAACACTCTTTATGTAGAATCTGCAAAGGGACATTTAAGAGCCCATTGAGGCCTATGGTAAAACACAGAATATCCAAAGATAAAACTACACAGAATCGATGAGTGAGACTGATTTGTGATGTGTGGATTCATCTCACAGAGTTAAACGTTTCTTTTGTTTAAGCAGTTTGAAAACAATCTTTTTGTAGAACATGTGAAGGGACATTCAAGAGCCCATTGAGGCCTATGGTAAAAAACGGAATATCCCCGGAGGAAAACTAGAAAGAAGCTACCTGTGAAACAGCTTTGTGATTTGTGGATTCATCACACAGGTTTAAGCCTTTCTTTTTATTCCACAAAATGGAGACTCTCTTTTTGTAGAATCTGTGAAAGGACATGTGGGGGCCCACTGAGGCATATGGTGAAAATCCAAATATTCACAGATTAAAAACTAGAAAGAAGCTATTTGTGAAAATGCTTTGTGATGTGTTAATTCATCTCACATAGTTAAATCATTCTTTTGATTCAGCAGGTTGGAAACACTTTTTGTAGAATCCTTGAAGGAACATATGAGAACCCATTGAGGTATGTGGTGAGAGACTGAATATTTCCAAATAAAAACTAGAAAGAAGCTATTGTGAAATGGATTTGTGATGTGTGGATTTATCTCACAGAGGTAAACCTTTCTTTTGATTCAGCAGGTTGGAAACACTTTTTCTAGGATCTGCAAAGGGAAATTTGGAAGCCCATTGAGGCCTATAGTGAAAAACCAAGTATCCCCAGATAAAAACTAGAAAGATGCGATCTGTGAAACTGCCTTGTGATGTGTGGATTCACCTCAGAGAGTTAAACCTTCTTTTATTCAGCAGGGTGGAAACACTGTCTCTGGTGAATCTGTGTAGAAACATTTGGGAGCCCATAGAGTCCTATGGTGAAAAACAGAACATCCTTCTTTAAAAACTAGAAGAAGGTATATCTGAAATGGCTTTGCGATGTATGGATTCACCTCACAGAGTTAACACCGACATTTGATTCAAACTTTTGGCAACACTTTTTTTTGTAAAATTTGTGAAGGGATATTTGAAAGCCACTTGAGGCCTAAGGGTTAAGCCGTATATACTGACATAAAAACTAGAAAGAAACTATCTGTTAAATAGCTTCATAATCTGTATATTCATCTCACAGGGTTAAACCTTTCTTTTGGTTCAGCAGGTTGTAAACACTCTTTTTGTAGAATCTGCAAATGGACATTTGGAATCCCTTTGAGGCTTATGGTGAAGAAATGAATATCCCCTGATAAAAACTAGAAATAAACTATCTATGAAACTGCTTTGTGATGTGAAGATTCATCTAACACAGGTAAACCTTTCTTTTGATTCAGCACATTGGAAACAATCTTTTTGTGGAATCTGTGTAGGGACATTTGGGAGCTCATTGTGGCCTATGGTAAGAAACTGAATATTCCCAGATAAAGACCAGAAAGAAGCTATCTGTGAAACTCCTTTGTGATGTGTGAATTCATCTCACAGAACTAAATCTTTCTTTTGGTTCAGCAGGTTGGAAACACTTCTTTTGTGGAATATTTGAAGTCACATTTTAAAGCCCATTGTAGCCCATGGTGAAAAACAGAATATCCCCAGATAAAAGCTAGAAGGAAGCTTTCTGTAAAACTTCTTTGTGATGTATGTTTTCATCTCAAATAGTTAAACCTTGCTGTTGAATCCGTCGGTTGGAAATGCTCTTTGTGTAGGATCTGCAAAGAAACATTTGGGAGCTCATTGAGGGGTATGGTGAAAAACAGAATATCCTCAGATAAAAACCAGAAAGAAGGTATCTGTGAAACAGCTTTGCAGTCTGTGGATTCACATCACAGAGATAATATTCATTTTGATACAGTAGTTTGGAAACTCTCTTTTTGTAAATCCTGTGAAGGGACATTGGGAGTCCTTGTAGGCTCTTGGAGGAAGACTGAATATCCCCAGATAAAAACTAGAAAGAAGCTATCTGTGAAATAGATTTGTGCTGTTTGGATTCCTCTCCCAGAGTTAAACATTTCTGTCAATTCCACAGGTTGGAAACCCTCTTTTAGTAGAATCTGCAAAGGGATATTTGGGAGCCCTTTGAGAGCAATGGTGAAAAAGTGAATATCCTCAGATAAAAACTAGAAAGATGTTATCTGTGAAACAGCTTTGTGATGTGTGGATTCATCTCACAGAGTTAAACATTTCTTTAGAACCAGCAGCTTGGAACACTCTTCTGGTAGAAGTTGTGAAGGGCCATTCAGGAGTCCATTGAGGCTTACGGTGAAAAACCAAATATCACCAGATAAAAACAAGAAACAACTCATGTATGAAACAGCTTTGTAATGTGTAGATTAATCTCACAGAGTTAAACCTTTTTTTTTGATATAGCATGTTGGAAACACTCTTTTAGTAGAAGCAGCAAAGGGACATTAGGGAGCACATTGACGCCTACTATGAAAAACAAAATACATGCAGATAAAACCTAGAAAGAAGCTCTCTGTGAAACTGCTTTGTGATATGTGGATTCATCTCATAGAGTTAAACCTTTTTTTTTTTTTTGATTCCGCATGTTGGAAACACTGTTTTTGTAGAGTCTGTGAAAAGACATATGGAAGCGTATTGAGGCCTACAGTGGAAAACCAAATATCCTTAGATTAAACTAGAAAGAAGTTATCCCTGAAACTGCTCTGTTATGTGTGCCTTCACCTCCCACATTTAAAAAATCTTTTGATTCAGCAGGTTGGAAACTCTCTTTTGATAGAATCTGTGAAGGGACATTCCAGACCCCAATGAGGCTCTGGTGAAAAACAGACTACTCATGGACAACAACTTGAAAGAAGCCATATGTGAAACTGTTTTTTGATGTGTGGATATGTCTAACAGAGTTAAACTTTTCTTTTTTTTTCAGCCATTTGAAAACACTCTTTTAGTAGTATCTGTGAAAAAGCATTTGGGGGTCCACTGAAGCCTGAGGTTAACAACTGAATATACCCAGATAAAAACTTAAAAACATATACTTGTGAAGCTGCTTTGTGATGTGTGGATTCATCTCACAGAGTTAAACTTTTCTATTGATTCAGCAAGCTTGAAAAACTATTTTTGGATAATCTGTGAAAAGACATTTAGGGGCCCATTTATGCCTATGTCGAAAAACGGAATATTCCCATAGGAAAACTAGAAGGACAATATCTGTAAAATGGCTCTGTGATGTATGGATTCATCGTACAGAGTTAAACCTTTGTTTTGATTCCACAGGTAGAAAACACACTTTTTGTAGAATCAGGGAAGTGACATTCTGGAGCCCATTGAGGCCTGTGGTGAAAATCAGAATAGCCCCAGATAAAAACTAGAAAAAAGTAATCTGTTAAAACTGCTTTGTGATGTGTGGATTAACCACACAGCATTAAACCTTTCTTTTGATTTATCAAGTTGGAAACACTGGTTTGGTAGGATCTGTGAAGAGACATTTAGTTGCCCTATGAGGCCTATGGCGAAAAACTGAATGTCCCCAGAAAAACATTAGAAAGAAGCTATCTGTTAAAGTGCATTTTGATGTGTGGATTCGTCTTACAGAATTAAATTCTTGTTTTGATTCAGCAGGTTAGAAACACTCTTTATGTAGAATCTGCAAAGGGACATTTAAGAGCCCATTGAGGCCTATGGTAAAACACAGAATATCCAAAGATAAAACTACACAGAATCGATGAGTGAGACTGATTTGTGATGTGTGGATTCATCTCACAGAGTTAAACGTTTCTTTTGTTTAAGCAGTTTGAAAACAATCTTTTTGTAGAACATGTGAAGGGACATTCAAGAGCCCATTGAGGCCTATGGTAAAAAACGGAATATCCCCAGAGGAAAACTAGAAAGAAGCTACCTGTGAAACAGCTTTGTGATTTGTGGATTCATCACACAGGTTTAAGCCTTTCTTTTTATTCCACAAAATGGAGACTCTCTTTTTGTAGAATCTGTGAAAGGACATGTGGGGGCCCACTGAGGCATATGGTGAAAATCCAAATATTCACAGATTAAAAACTAGAAAGAAGCTATTTGTGAAAATGCTTTGTGATGTGTTAATTCATCTCACATAGTTAAATCATTCTTTTGATTCAGCAGGTTGGAAACACTTTTTGTAGAATCCTTGAAGGAACATATGAGAACCCATTGAGGTATGTGGTGAGAGACTGAATATTTCCAAATAAAAACTAGAAAGAAGCTATTGTGAAATGGATTTGTGATGTGTGGATTTATCTCACAGAGGTAAACCTTTCTTTTGATTCAGCAGGTTGGAAACACTTTTTCTAGGATCTGCAAAGGGAAATTTGGAAGCCCATTGAGGCCTATAGTGAAAAACCAAGTATCCCCAGATAAAAACTAGAAAGATGCGATCTGTGAAACTGCCTTGTGATGTGTGGATTCACCTCAGAGAGTTAAACCTTCTTTTATTCAGCAGGGTGGAAACACTGTCTCTGGTGAATCTGTGTAGAAACATTTGGGAGCCCATAGAGTCCTATGGTGAAAAACAGAACATCCTTCTTTAAAAACTAGAAGAAGGTATATCTGAAATGGCTTTGCGATGTATGGATTCACCTCACAGAGTTAACACCGACATTTGATTCAAACTTTTGGCAACACTTTTTTTTGTAAAATTTGTGAAGGGATATTTGAAAGCCACTTGAGGCCTAAGGGTTAAGCCGTATATACTGACATAAAAACTAGAAAGAAACTATCTGTTAAATAGCTTCATAATCTGTATATTCATCTCACAGGGTTAAACCTTTCTTTTGGTTCAGCAGGTTGTAAACACTCTTTTTGTAGAATCTGCAAATGGACATTTGGAATCCCTTTGAGGCTTATGGTGAAGAAATGAATATCCCCTGATAAAAACTAGAAATAAACTATCTATGAAACTGCTTTGTGATGTGAAGATTCATCTAACACAGGTAAACCTTTCTTTTGATTCAGCACATTGGAAACAATCTTTTTGTGGAATCTGTGTAGGGACATTTGGGAGCTCATTGTGGCCTATGGTAAGAAACTGAATATTCCCAGATAAAGACCAGAAAGAAGCTATCTGTGAAACTCCTTTGTGATGTGTGAATTCATCTCACAGAACTAAATCTTTCTTTTGGTTCAGCAGGTTGGAAACACTTCTTTTGTGGAATATTTGAAGTCACATTTTAAAGCCCATTGTAGCCCATGGTGAAAAACAGAATATCCCCAGATAAAAGCTAGAAGGAAGCTTTCTGTAAAACTTCTTTGTGATGTATGTTTTCATCTCAAATAGTTAAACCTTGCTGTTGAATCCGTCGGTTGGAAATGCTCTTTGTGTAGGATCTGCAAAGAAACATTTGGGAGCTCATTGAGGGGTATGGTGAAAAACAGAATATCCTCAGATAAAAACCAGAAAGAAGGTATCTGTGAAACAGCTTTGCAGTCTGTGGATTCACATCACAGAGATAATATTCATTTTGATACAGTAGTTTGGAAACTCTCTTTTTGTAAATCCTGTGAAGGGACATTGGGAGTCCTTGTAGGCTCTTGGAGGAAGACTGAATATCCCCAGATAAAAACTAGAAAGAAGCTATCTGTGAAATAGATTTGTGCTGTTTGGATTCCTCTCCCAGAGTTAAACATTTCTGTCAATTCCACAGGTTGGAAACCCTCTTTTAGTAGAATCTGCAAAGGGATATTTGGGAGCCCTTTGAGAGCAATGGTGAAAAAGTGAATATCCTCAGATAAAAACTAGAAAGATGTTATCTGTGAAACAGCTTTGTGATGTGTGGATTCATCTCACAGAGTTAAACATTTCTTTAGAACCAGCAGCTTGGAACACTCTTCTGGTAGAAGTTGTGAAGGGCCATTCAGGAGTCCATTGAGGCTTATGGTGAAAAACCAAATATCACCAGATAAAAACAAGAAACAACTCATGTATGAAACCGCTTTGTAATGTGTAGATTAATCTCACAGAGTTAAACCTTTTTTTTTGATATAGCATGTTGGAAACACTCTTTTAGTAGAAGCAGCAAAGGGACATTAGGGAGCACATTGACGCCTACTATGAAAAACAAAATACATGCAGATAAAACCTAGAAAGAAGCTCTCTGTGAAACTGCTTTGCGATATGTGGATTCATCTCATAGAGTTAAACCTTTTTTTTTTTTTTTGATTCAGCATGTTGGAAACACTGTTTTTGTAGAGTCTGTGAAAAGACATATGGAAGCGTATTGAGGCCTACAGTGGAAAACCAAATATCCTTAGATTAAACTAGAAAGAAGTTATCCCTGAAACTGCTCTGTTATGTGTGCCTTCACCTCCCACATTTAAAAAATCTTTTGATTCAGCAGGTTGGAAACTCTCTTTTGATAGAATCTGTGAAGGGACATTCCAGACCCCAACGAGGCTCTGGTGAAAAACAGACTACTCATGGACAACAACTTGAAAGAAGCCATTTGTGAAACTGTTTTTTGATGTGTGGATATGTCTAACAGAGTTAAACTTTTCTTTTTTTTTCAGCCATTTGAAAACACTCTTTTAGTAGTATCTGTGAAAAAGCATTTGGGGGTCCACTGAAGCCTGAGGTTAACAACTGAATATACCCAGATAAAAACTTAAAAACATATACTTGTGAAGCTGCTTTGTGATGTGTGGATTCATCTCACAGAGTTAAACTTTTCTATTGATTCAGCAAGCTTGAAAAACTATTTTTGGATAATCTGTGAAAAGACATTTAGGGGCCCATTTATGCCTATGTCGAAAAACGGAATATTCCCATAGGAAAACTAGAAGGACAATATCTGTAAAATGGCTCTGTGATGTATGGATTCATCGTACAGAGTTAAACCTTTGTTTTGATTCCACAGGTAGAAAACACACTTTTTGTAGAATCAGGGAAGTGACATTCTGGAGCCCATTGAGGCCTGTGGTGAAAATCAGAATAGCCCCAGATAAAAACTAGAAAAAAGTAATCTGTTAAAACTGCTTTGTGATGTGTGGATTAACCACACAGCATTAAACCTTTCTTTTGATTTATCAAGTTGGAAACACTGGTTTGGTAGGATCTGTGAAGAGACATTTAGTTGCCCTATGAGGCCTATGGCGAAAAACTGAATGTCCCCAGAAATACATTAGAAAGAAGCTATCTGTTAAAGTGCATTTTGATGTGTGGATTCGTCTTACAGAATTAAATTCTTCTTTTGATGCAGCAGGTTAGAAACACTCTTTATGTAGAATCTGCAAAGGGACATTTAAGAGCCCATTGAGGCCTTTGGTAATACACAGAATATCCAAAGATAAAACTACACAGAATCGATGAGTGAGACTGATTTGTGATGTGTGGATTCATCTCACGGAGTTAAACGTTTCTTTTGTTTAAGCAGTTTGAAAACAATCTTTTTGTAGAACATGTGAAGGGACATTCAAGAGCCCATTGAGGCCTATGGTAAAAAACGGAATATCCCCAGAGGAAAACTAGAAAGAAGCTACCTGTGAAACAGCTTTGTGATTTGTGGATTCATCACACAGGTTTAAGCCTTTCTTTTTATTCCACAAAATGGAGACTCTCTTTTTGTAGAATCTGTGAAAGGACATGTGGGGGCCCACTGAGGCATATGGTGAAAATCCAAATATTCACAGATTAAAAACTAGAAAGAAGCTATTTGTGAAAATGCTTTGTGATGTGTTAATTCATCTCACATAGTTAAATCATTCTTTTGATTCAGCAGGTTGGAAACACTTTTTGTAGAATCTTTGAAGGAACATATTTGAACCCATTGAGGTATGTGGTGAGAGACTGAATATTTCCAAATAAAAACTAGAAAGAAGCTATTGTGAAATGGATTTGTGATGTGTGGATTTATGTCACAGAGGTAAACCTTTCTTTTGATTCAGCAGGTTGGAAACACTTTTTCTAGGATCTGCAAAGGGAAATTTGGAAGCCCATTGAGGCCTATAGTGAAAAACCAAGTATCCCCAGATAAAAACTAGAAAGATGCGATCTGTGAAACTGCCTTGTGATGTGTGGATTCACCTCAGAGAGTTAAACCTTCTTTTATTCAGCAGGGTGGAAACACTGTCTCTGGTGAATCTGTGTAGAAACATTTGGGAGCCCATAGAGTCCTATGGTGAAAAACAGAACATCCTTCTTTAAAAACTAGAAGAAGGTATATCTGAAATGGCTTTGTGATGTATGGATTCACCTCACAGAGTTAACACCGACATTTGATTCAAACTTTTGGCAACACTTTTTTTTGTAAAATTTGTGAAGGGATATTTGAAAGCCACTTGAGGCCTAAGGGTTAAGCCGTATATACTGACATAAAAACTAGAAAGAAACTATCTGTTAAATAGCTTCATAATCTGTATATTCATCTCACAGGGTTAAACCTTTCTTTTGGTTCAGCAGGTTGTAAACACTCTTTTTGTAGAATCTGCAAATGGACATTTGGAATCCCTTTGAGGCTTATGGTGAAGAAATGAATATCCCCTGATAAAAACTAGAAATAAACTATCTATGAAACTGCTTTGTGATGTGAAGATTCATCTAACACAGGTAAACCTTTCTTTTGATTCAGCACATTGGAAACAATCTTTTTGTGGAATCTGTGTAGGGACATTTGGGAGCTCATTGTGGCCTATGGTAAGAAACTGAATATTCCCAGATAAAGACCAGAAAGAAGCTATCTGTGAAACTCCTTTGTGATGTGTGAATTCATCTCACAGAACTAAATCTTTCTTTTGGTTCAGCAGGTTGGAAACACTTCTTTTGTGGAATATTTGAAGTCACATTTTAAAGTCCATTGTAGCCCATGGTGAAAAACAGAATATCCCCAGATAAAAGCTAGAAGGAAGCTTTCTGTAAAACTTCTTTGTGATGTATGTTTTCATCTCAAATAGTTAAACCTTGCTGTTGAATCCGTCGGTTGGAAATGCTCTTTGTGTAGGATCTGCAAAGAAACATTTGGGAGCTCATTGAGGGGTATGGTGAAAAACAGAATATCCTCAGATAAAATCCAGAAAGAAGGTATCTGTGAAACAGCTTTGCAGTCTGTGGATTCACATCACAGAGATAATATTCATTTTGATACAGTAGTTTGGAAACTCTCTTTTTGTAAATCCTGTGAAGGGACATTGGGAGTCCTTGTAGGCTCTTGGAGGAAGACTGAATATCCCCAGATAAAAACTAGAAAGAAGCTATCTGTGAAATAGATTTGTGCTGTTTGGATTCCTCTCCCAGAGTTAAACATTTCTGTCAATTCCACAGGTTGGAAACCCTCTTTTAGTAGAATCTGCAAAGGGATATTTGGGAGCCCTTTGAGAGAAATGGTGAAAAAGTGAATATCCTCAGATAAAAACTAGAAAGATGTTATCTGTGAAACAGCTTTGTGATGTGTGGATTCATCTCACAGAGTTAAACATTTCTTTAGAACCAGCAGCTTGGAACACTCTTCTGGTAGAAGTTGTGAACGGCCATTCAGGAGTCCATTGAGGCTTATGGTGAAAAACCAAATATCACCAGATAAAAACAAGAAACAACTTATGTATGAAACCGCTTTGTAATGTGTAGATTAATCTCACAGAGTTAAACCTTTTTTTTTGATATAGCATATTGGAAACACTCTTTTAGTAGTAGCAGCAAAGGGACATTAGGGAGCACATTGACGCCTACTATGAAAAACAAAATACATGCAGATAAAACCTAGAAAGAAGCTCTCTGTGAAACTGCTTTGCGATATGTGGATTCATCTCATAGAGTTAAACCTTTTTTTTTTTTTTTGATTCAGCATGTTGGAAACACTGTTTTTGTAGAGTCTGTGAAAAGACATATGGAAGCGTATTGAGGCCTACAGTGGAAAACCAAATATCCTTAGATTAAACTAGAAAGAAGTTATCCCTGAAACTGCTCTGTTATGTGTGCCTTCACCTCCCACATTTAAAAAATCTTTTGATTCAGCAGGTTGGAAACTCTCTTTTGATAGAATCTGTGAAGGGACATTCCAGACCCCAATGAGGCTCTGGTGAAAAACAGACTACTCATGGACAACAACTTGAAAGAAGCCATTTGTGAAACTGTTTTTTGATGTGTGGATATGTCTAACAGAGTTAAACTTTTCTTTTTTTTTCAGCCATTTGAAAACACTCTTTTAGTAGTATCTGTGAAAAAGCATTTGGGGGTCCACTGAAGCCTGAGGTTAACAACTGAATATACCCCGATAAAAACTTAAAAACATATACTTGTGAAGCTGCTTTGTGATGTGTGGATTCATCTCACAGAGTTAAACTTTTCTATTGATTCAGCAAGCTTGAAAAACTATTTTTGGATAATCTGTGAAAAGACATTTAGGGGCCCATTTATGCCTATGTCGAAAAACGGAATATTCCCATAGGAAAACTAGAAGGACAATATCTGTAAAATGGCTCTGTGATGTATGGATTCATCGTACAGAGTTAAACCTTTGTTTTGATTCCACAGGTAGAAAACACACTTTTTGTAGAATCAGGGAAGTGACATTCTGGAGCCCATTGAGGCCTGTGGTGAAAATCAGAATAGCCCCAGATAAAAACTAGAAAAAAGTAATCTGTTAAAACTGCTTTGTGATGTGTGGATTAACCACACAGCATTAAACCTTTCTTTTGATTTATCAAGTTGGAAACACTGGTTTGGTAGGATCTGTGAAGAGACATTTAGTTGCCCTATGAGGCCTATGGCGAAAAACTGAATGTCCCCAGAAAAACATTAGAAAGAAGCTATCTGTTAAAGTGCATTTTGATGTGTGGATTCGTCTTACAGAATTAAATTCTTGTTTTGATTCAGCAGGTTAGAAACACTCTTTATGTAGAATCTGCAAAGGGACATTTAAGAGCCCATTGAGGCCTATGGTAAAACACAGAATATCCAAAGATAAAACTACACAGAATCGATGAGTGAGACTGATTTGTGATGTGTGGATTCATCTCACGGAGTTAAACGTTTCTTTTGTTTAAGCAGTTTGAAAACAATCTTTTTGTAGAACATGTGAAGGGACATTCAAGAGCCCATTGAGGCCTATGGTAAAAAACGGAATATCCCCAGAGGAAAACTAGAAAGAAGCTACCTGTGAAACAGCTTTGTGATTTGTGGATTCATCACACAGGTTTAAGCCTTTCTTTTTATTCCACAAAATGGAGACTCTCTTTTTGTAGAATCTGTGAAAGGACATGTGGGGGCCCACTGAGGCATATGGTGAAAATCCAAATATTCACAGATTAAAAACTAGAAAGAAGCTATTTGTGAAAATGCTTTGTGATGTGTTAATTCATCTCACATAGTTAAATCATTCTTTTGATTCAGCAGGTTGGAAACACTTTTTGTAGAATCTTTGAAGGAACATATGAGAACCCATTGAGGTATGTGGTGAGAGACTGAATATTTCCAAATAAAAACTAGAAAGAAGCTATTGTGAAATGGATTTGTGATGTGTGGATTTATCTCACAGAGGTAAACCTTTCTTTTGATTCAGCAGGTTGGAAACACTTTTTCTAGGATCTGCAAAGGGAAATTTGGAAGCCCATTGAGGCCTATAGTGAAAAACCAAGTATCCCCAGATAAAAACTAGAAAGATGCGATCTGTGAAACTGCCTTGTGATGTGTGGATTCACCTCAGAGAGTTAAACCTTCTTTTATTCAGCAGGGTGGAAACACTGTCTCTGGTGAATCTGTGTAGAAACATTTGGGAGCCCATAGAGTCCTATGGTGAAAAACAGAACATCCTTCTTTAAAAACTAGAAGAAGGTATATCTGAAATGGCTTTGCGATGTATGGATTCACCTCACAGAGTTAACACCGACATTTGATTCAAACTTTTGGCAACACTTTTTTTTGTAAAATTTGTGAAGGGATATTTGAAAGCCACTTGAGGCCTAAGGGTTAAGCCGTATATACTGACATAAAAACTAGAAAGAAACTATCTGTTAAATAGCTTCATAATCTGTATATTCATCTCACAGGGTTAAACCTTTCTTTTGGTTCAGCAGGTTGTAAACACTCTTTTTGTAGAATCTGCAAATGGACATTTGGAATCCCTTTGAGGCTTATGGTGAAGAAATGAATATCCCCTGATAAAAACTAGAAATAAACTATCTATGAAACTGCTTTGTGATGTGAAGATTCATCTAACAGAGGTAAACCTTTCTTTTGATTCAGCACATTGGAAACAATCTTTTTGTGGAATCTGTGTAGGGACATTTGGGAGCTCATTGTGGCCTATGGTAAGAAACTGAATATTCCCAGATAAAGACCAGAAAGAAGCTATCTGTGAAACTCCTTTGTGATGTGTGAATTCATCTCACAGAACTAAATCTTTCTTTTGGTTCAGCAGGTTGGAAACACTTCTTTTGTGGAATATTTGAAGTCACATTTTAAAGCCCATTGTAGCCCATGGTGAAAAACAGAATATCCCCAGATAAAAGCTAGAAGGAAGCTTTCTGTAAAACTTCTTTGTGATGTATGTTTTCATCTCAAATAGTTAAACCTTGCTGTTGAATCCGTCGGTTGGAAATGCTCTTTGTGTAGGATCTGCAAAGAAACATTTGGGAGCTCATTGAGGGGTATGGTGAAAAACAGAATATCCTCAGATAAAAACCAGAAAGAAGGTATCTGTGAAACAGCTTTGCAGTCTGTGGATTCACATCACAGAGATAATATTCATTTTGATACAGTAGTTTGGAAACTCTCTTTTTGTAAATCCTGTGAAGGGACATTGGGAGTCCTTGTAGGCTCTTGGAGGAAGACTGAATATCCCCAGATAAAAACTAGAAAGAAGCTATCTGTGAAATAGATTTGTGCTGTTTGGATTCCTCTCCCAGAGTTAAACATTTCTGTCAATTCCACAGGTTGGAAACCCTCTTTTAGTAGAATCTGCAAAGGGATATTTGGGAGCCCTTTGAGAGCAATGGTGAAAAAGTGAATATCCTCAGATAAAAACTAGAAAGATGTTATCTGTGAAACAGCTTTGTGATGTGTGGATTCATCTCACAGAGTTAAACATTTCTTTAGAACCAGCAGCTTGGAACACTCTTCTGGTAGAAGTTGTGAAGGGCCATTCAGGAGTCCATTGAGGCTTACGGTGAAAAACCAAATATCACCAGATAAAAACAAGAAACAACTCATGTATGAAACAGCTTTCTAATGTGTAGATTAATCTCACAGAGTTAAACCTTTTTTTTTGATATAGCATGTTGGAAACACTCTTTTAGTAGAAGCAGCAAAGGGACATTAGGGAGCACATTGACGCCTACTATGAAAAACAAAATACATGCAGATAAAACCTAGAAAGAAGCTCTCTGTGAAACTGCTTTGTGATATGTGGATTCATCTCATAGAGTTAAACCTTTTTTTTTTTTTTTGATTCCGCATGTTGGAAACACTGTTTTTGTAGAGTCTGTGAAAAGACATATGGAAGCGTATTGAGGCCTACAGTGGAAAACCAAATATCCTTAGATTAAACTAGAAAGAAGTTATCCCTGAAACTGCTCTGTTATGTGTGCCTTCACCTCCCACATTTAAAAAATCTTTTGATTCAGCAGGTTGGAAACTCTCTTTTGATAGAATCTGTGAAGGGACATTCCAGACCCCAATGAGGCTCTGGTGAAAAACAGACTACTCATGGACAACAACTTGAAAGAAGCCATATGTGAAACTGTTTTTTGATGTGTGGATATGTCTAACAGAGTTAAACTTTTCTTTTTTTTTCAGCCATTTGAAAACACTCTTTTAGTAGTATCTGTGAAAAAGCATTTGGGGGTCCACTGAAGCCTGAGGTTAACAACTGAATATACCCAGATAAAAACTTAAAAACATATACTTGTGAAGCTGCTTTGTGATGTGTGGATTCATCTCACAGAGTTAAACTTTTCTATTGATTCAGCAAGCTTGAAAAACTATTTTTGGATAATCTGTGAAAAGACATTTAGGGGCCCATTTATGCCTATGTCGAAAAACGGAATATTCCCATAGGAAAACTAGAAGGACAATATCTGTAAAATGGCTCTGTGATGTATGGATTCATCGTACAGAGTTAAACCTTTGTTTTGATTCCACAGGTAGAAAACACACTTTTTGTAGAATCAGGGAAGTGACATTCTGGAGCCCATTGAGGCCTGTGGTGAAAATCAGAATAGCCCCAGATAAAAACTAGAAAAAAGTAATCTGTTAAAACTGCTTTGTGATGTGTGGATTAACCACACAGCATTAAACCTTTCTTTTGATTTATCAAGTTGGAAACACTGGTTTGGTAGGATCTGTGAAGAGACATTTAGTTGCCCTATGAGGCCTATGGCGAAAAACTGAATGTCCCCAGAAAAACATTAGAAAGAAGCTATCTGTTAAAGTGCATTTTGATGTGTGGATTCGTCTTACAGAATTAAATTCTTGTTTTGATTCAGCAGGTTAGAAACACTCTTTATGTAGAATCTGCAAAGGGACATTTAAGAGCCCATTGAGGCCTATGGTAAAACACAGAATATCCAAAGATAAAACTACACAGAATCGATGAGTGAGACTGATTTGTGATGTGTGGATTCATCTCACAGAGTTAAACGTTTCTTTTGTTTAAGCAGTTTGAAAACAATCTTTTTGTAGAACATGTGAAGGGACATTCAAGAGCCCATTGAGGCCTATGGTAAAAAACGGAATATCCCCGGAGGAAAACTAGAAAGAAGCTACCTGTGAAACAGCTTTGTGATTTGTGGATTCATCACACAGGTTTAAGCCTTTCTTTTTATTCCACAAAATGGAGACTCTCTTTTTGTAGAATCTGTGAAAGGACATGTGGGGGCCCACTGAGGCATATGGTGAAAATCCAAATATTCACAGATTAAAAACTAGAAAGAAGCTATTTGTGAAAATGCTTTGTGATGTGTTAATTCATCTCACATAGTTAAATCATTCTTTTGATTCAGCAGGTTGGAAACACTTTTTGTAGAATCCTTGAAGGAACATATGAGAACCCATTGAGGTATGTGGTGAGAGACTGAATATTTCCAAATAAAAACTAGAAAGAAGCTATTGTGAAATGGATTTGTGATGTGTGGATTTATCTCACAGAGGTAAACCTTTCTTTTGATTCAGCAGGTTGGAAACACTTTTTCTAGGATCTGCAAAGGGAAATTTGGAAGCCCATTGAGGCCTATAGTGAAAAACCAAGTATCCCCAGATAAAAACTAGAAAGATGCGATCTGTGAAACTGCCTTGTGATGTGTGGATTCACCTCAGAGAGTTAAACCTTCTTTTATTCAGCAGGGTGGAAACACTGTCTCTGGTGAATCTGTGTAGAAACATTTGGGAGCCCATAGAGTCCTATGGTGAAAAACAGAACATCCTTCTTTAAAAACTAGAAGAAGGTATATCTGAAATGGCTTTGCGATGTATGGATTCACCTCACAGAGTTAACACCGACATTTGATTCAAACTTTTGGCAACACTTTTTTTTGTAAAATTTGTGAAGGGATATTTGAAAGCCACTTGAGGCCTAAGGGTTAAGCCGTATATACTGACATAAAAACTAGAAAGAAACTATCTGTTAAATAGCTTCATAATCTGTATATTCATCTCACAGGGTTAAACCTTTCTTTTGGTTCAGCAGGTTGTAAACACTCTTTTTGTAGAATCTGCAAATGGACATTTGGAATCCCTTTGAGGCTTATGGTGAAGAAATGAATATCCCCTGATAAAAACTAGAAATAAACTATCTATGAAACTGCTTTGTGATGTGAAGATTCATCTAACACAGGTAAACCTTTCTTTTGATTCAGCACATTGGAAACAATCTTTTTGTGGAATCTGTGTAGGGACATTTGGGAGCTCATTGTGGCCTATGGTAAGAAACTGAATATTCCCAGATAAAGACCAGAAAGAAGCTATCTGTGAAACTCCTTTGTGATGTGTGAATTCATCTCACAGAACTAAATCTTTCTTTTGGTTCAGCAGGTTGGAAACACTTCTTTTGTGGAATATTTGAAGTCACATTTTAAAGCCCATTGTAGCCCATGGTGAAAAACAGAATATCCCCAGATAAAAGCTAGAAGGAAGCTTTCTGTAAAACTTCTTTGTGATGTATGTTTTCATCTCAAATAGTTAAACCTTGCTGTTGAATCCGTCGGTTGGAAATGCTCTTTGTGTAGGATCTGCAAAGAAACATTTGGGAGCTCATTGAGGGGTATGGTGAAAAACAGAATATCCTCAGATAAAAACCAGAAAGAAGGTATCTGTGAAACAGCTTTGCAGTCTGTGGATTCACATCACAGAGATAATATTCATTTTGATACAGTAGTTTGGAAACTCTCTTTTTGTAAATCCTGTGAAGGGACATTGGGAGTCCTTGTAGGCTCTTGGAGGAAGACTGAATATCCCCAGATAAAAACTAGAAAGAAGCTATCTGTGAAATAGATTTGTGCTGTTTGGATTCCTCTCCCAGAGTTAAACATTTCTGTCAATTCCACAGGTTGGAAACCCTCTTTTAGTAGAATCTGCAAAGGGATATTTGGGAGCCCTTTGAGAGCAATGGTGAAAAAGTGAATATCCTCAGATAAAAACTAGAAAGATGTTATCTGTGAAACAGCTTTGTGATGTGTGGATTCATCTCACAGAGTTAAACATTTCTTTAGAACCAGCAGCTTGGAACACTCTTCTGGTAGAAGTTGTGAAGGGCCATTCAGGAGTCCATTGAGGCTTACGGTGAAAAACCAAATATCACCAGATAAAAACAAGAAACAACTCATGTATGAAACAGCTTTGTAATGTGTAGATTAATCTCACAGAGTTAAACCTTTTTTTTTGATATAGCATGTTGGAAACACTCTTTTAGTAGAAGCAGCAAAGGGACATTAGGGAGCACATTGACGCCTACTATGAAAAACAAAATACATGCAGATAAAACCTAGAAAGAAGCTCTCTGTGAAACTGCTTTGTGATATGTGGATTCATCTCATAGAGTTAAACCTTTTTTTTTTTTTTGATTCCGCATGTTGGAAACACTGTTTTTGTAGAGTCTGTGAAAAGACATATGGAAGCGTATTGAGGCCTACAGTGGAAAACCAAATATCCTTAGATTAAACTAGAAAGAAGTTATCCCTGAAACTGCTCTGTTATGTGTGCCTTCACCTCCCACATTTAAAAAATCTTTTGATTCAGCAGGTTGGAAACTCTCTTTTGATAGAATCTGTGAAGGGACATTCCAGACCCCAATGAGGCTCTGGTGAAAAACAGACTACTCATGGACAACAACTTGAAAGAAGCCATATGTGAAACTGTTTTTTGATGTGTGGATATGTCTAACAGAGTTAAACTTTTCTTTTTTTTTCAGCCATTTGAAAACACTCTTTTAGTAGTATCTGTGAAAAAGCATTTGGGGGTCCACTGAAGCCTGAGGTTAACAACTGAATATACCCAGATAAAAACTTAAAAACATATACTTGTGAAGCTGCTTTGTGATGTGTGGATTCATCTCACAGAGTTAAACTTTTCTATTGATTCAGCAAGCTTGAAAAACTATTTTTGGATAATCTGTGAAAAGACATTTAGGGGCCCATTTATGCCTATGTCGAAAAACGGAATATTCCCATAGGAAAACTAGAAGGACAATATCTGTAAAATGGCTCTGTGATGTATGGATTCATCGTACAGAGTTAAACCTTTGTTTTGATTCCACAGGTAGAAAACACACTTTTTGTAGAATCAGGGAAGTGACATTCTGGAGCCCATTGAGGCCTGTGGTGAAAATCAGAATAGCCCCAGATAAAAACTAGAAAAAAGTAATCTGTTAAAACTGCTTTGTGATGTGTGGATTAACCACACAGCATTAAACCTTTCTTTTGATTTATCAAGTTGGAAACACTGGTTTGGTAGGATCTGTGAAGAGACATTTAGTTGCCCTATGAGGCCTATGGCGAAAAACTGAATGTCCCCAGAAAAACATTAGAAAGAAGCTATCTGTTAAAGTGCATTTTGATGTGTGGATTCGTCTTACAGAATTAAATTCTTGTTTTGATTCAGCAGGTTAGAAACACTCTTTATGTAGAATCTGCAAAGGGACATTTAAGAGCCCATTGAGGCCTATGGTAAAACACAGAATATCCAAAGATAAAACTACACAGAATCGATGAGTGAGACTGATTTGTGATGTGTGGATTCATCTCACGGAGTTAAACGTTTCTTTTGTTTAAGCAGTTTGAAAACAATCTTTTTGTAGAACATGTGAAGGGACATTCAAGAGCCCATTGAGGCCTATGGTAAAAAACGGAATATCCCCGGAGGAAAACTAGAAAGAAGCTACCTGTGAAACAGCTTTGTGATTTGTGGATTCATCACACAGGTTTAAGCCTTTCTTTTTATTCCACAAAATGGAGACTCTCTTTTTGTAGAATCTGTGAAAGGACATGTGGGGGCCCACTGAGGCATATGGTGAAAATCCAAATATTCACAGATTAAAAACTAGAAAGAAGCTATTTGTGAAAATGCTTTGTGATGTGTTAATTCATCTCACATAGTTAAATCATTCTTTTGATTCAGCAGGTTGGAAACACTTTTTGTAGAATCCTTGAAGGAACATATGAGAACCCATTGAGGTATGTGGTGAGAGACTGAATATTTCCAAATAAAAACTAGAAAGAAGCTATTGTGAAATGGATTTGTGATGTGTGGATTTATCTCACAGAGGTAAACCTTTCTTTTGATTCAGCAGGTTGGAAACACTTTTTCTAGGATCTGCAAAGGGAAATTTGGAAGCCCATTGAGGCCTATAGTGAAAAACCAAGTATCCCCAGATAAAAACTAGAAAGATGCGATCTGTGAAACTGCCTTGTGATGTGTGGATTCACCTCAGAGAGTTAAACCTTCTTTTATTCAGCAGGGTGGAAACACTGTCTCTGGTGAATCTGTGTAGAAACATTTGGGAGCCCATAGAGTCCTATGGTGAAAAACAGAACATCCTTCTTTAAAAACTAGAAGAAGGTATATCTGAAATGGCTTTGCGATGTATGGATTCACCTCACAGAGTTAACACCGACATTTGATTCAAACTTTTGGCAACACTTTTTTTTGTAAAATTTGTGAAGGGATATTTGAAAGCCACTTGAGGCCTAAGGGTTAAGCCGTATATACTGACATAAAAACTAGAAAGAAACTATCTGTTAAATAGCTTCATAATCTGTATATTCATCTCACAGGGTTAAACCTTTCTTTTGGTTCAGCAGGTTGTAAACACTCTTTTTGTAGAATCTGCAAATGGACATTTGGAATCCCTTTGAGGCTTATGGTGAAGAAATGAATATCCCCTGATAAAAACTAGAAATAAACTATCTATGAAACTGCTTTGTGATGTGAAGATTCATCTAACACAGGTAAACCTTTCTTTTGATTCAGCACATTGGAAACAATCTTTTTGTGGAATCTGTGTAGGGACATTTGGGAGCTCATTGTGGCCTATGGTAAGAAACTGAATATTCCCAGATAAAGACCAGAAAGAAGCTATCTGTGAAACTCCTTTGTGATGTGTGAATTCATCTCACAGAACTAAATCTTTCTTTTGGTTCAGCAGGTTGGAAACACTTCTTTTGTGGAATATTTGAAGTCACATTTTAAAGCCCATTGTAGCCCATGGTGAAAAACAGAATATCCCCAGATAAAAGCTAGAAGGAAGCTTTCTGTAAAACTTCTTTGTGATGTATGTTTTCATCTCAAATAGTTAAACCTTGCTGTTGAATCCGTCGGTTGGAAATGCTCTTTGTGTAGGATCTGCAAAGAAACATTTGGGAGCTCATTGAGGGGTATGGTGAAAAACAGAATATCCTCAGATAAAAACCAGAAAGAAGGTATCTGTGAAACAGCTTTGCAGTCTGTGGATTCACATCACAGAGATAATATTCATTTTGATACAGTAGTTTGGAAACTCTCTTTTTGTAAATCCTGTGAAGGGACATTGGGAGTCCTTGTAGGCTCTTGGAGGAAGACTGAATATCCCCAGATAAAAACTAGAAAGAAGCTATCTGTGAAATAGATTTGTGCTGTTTGGATTCCTCTCCCAGAGTTAAACATTTCTGTCAATTCCACAGGTTGGAAACCCTCTTTTAGTAGAATCTGCAAAGGGATATTTGGGAGCCCTTTGAGAGCAATGGTGAAAAAGTGAATATCCTCAGATAAAAACTAGAAAGATGTTATCTGTGAAACAGCTTTGTGATGTGTGGATTCATCTCACAGAGTTAAACATTTCTTTAGAACCAGCAGCTTGGAACACTCTTCTGGTAGAAGTTGTGAAGGGCCATTCAGGAGTCCATTGAGGCTTATGGTGAAAAACCAAATATCACCAGATAAAAACAAGAAACAACTCATGTATGAAACCGCTTTGTAATGTGTAGATTAATCTCACAGAGTTAAACCTTTTTTTTTGATATAGCATGTTGGAAACACTCTTTTAGTAGAAGCAGCAAAGGGACATTAGGGAGCACATTGACGCCTACTATGAAAAACAAAATACATGCAGATAAAACCTAGAAAGAAGCTCTCTGTGAAACTGCTTTGCGATATGTGGATTCATCTCATAGAGTTAAACCTTTTTTTTTTTTTTTGATTCAGCATGTTGGAAACACTGTTTTTGTAGAGTCTGTGAAAAGACATATGGAAGCGTATTGAGGCCTACAGTGGAAAACCAAATATCCTTAGATTAAACTAGAAAGAAGTTATCCCTGAAACTGCTCTGTTATGTGTGCCTTCACCTCCCACATTTAAAAAATCTTTTGATTCAGCAGGTTGGAAACTCTCTTTTGATAGAATCTGTGAAGGGACATTCCAGACCCCAACGAGGCTCTGGTGAAAAACAGACTACTCATGGACAACAACTTGAAAGAAGCCATTTGTGAAACTGTTTTTTGATGTGTGGATATGTCTAACAGAGTTAAACTTTTCTTTTTTTTTCAGCCATTTGAAAACACTCTTTTAGTAGTATCTGTGAAAAAGCATTTGGGGGTCCACTGAAGCCTGAGGTTAACAACTGAATATACCCAGATAAAAACTTAAAAACATATACTTGTGAAGCTGCTTTGTGATGTGTGGATTCATCTCACAGAGTTAAACTTTTCTATTGATTCAGCAAGCTTGAAAAACTATTTTTGGATAATCTGTGAAAAGACATTTAGGGGCCCATTTATGCCTATGTCGAAAAACGGAATATTCCCATAGGAAAACTAGAAGGACAATATCTGTAAAATGGCTCTGTGATGTATGGATTCATCGTACAGAGTTAAACCTTTGTTTTGATTCCACAGGTAGAAAACACACTTTTTGTAGAATCAGGGAAGTGACATTCTGGAGCCCATTGAGGCCTGTGGTGAAAATCAGAATAGCCCCAGATAAAAACTAGAAAAAAGTAATCTGTTAAAACTGCTTTGTGATGTGTGGATTAACCACACAGCATTAAACCTTTCTTTTGATTTATCAAGTTGGAAACACTGGTTTGGTAGGATCTGTGAAGAGACATTTAGTTGCCCTATGAGGCCTATGGCGAAAAACTGAATGTCCCCAGAAATACATTAGAAAGAAGCTATCTGTTAAAGTGCATTTTGATGTGTGGATTCGTCTTACAGAATTAAATTCTTCTTTTGATGCAGCAGGTTAGAAACACTCTTTATGTAGAATCTGCAAAGGGACATTTAAGAGCCCATTGAGGCCTTTGGTAATACACAGAATATCCAAAGATAAAACTACACAGAATCGATGAGTGAGACTGATTTGTGATGTGTGGATTCATCTCACGGAGTTAAACGTTTCTTTTGTTTAAGCAGTTTGAAAACAATCTTTTTGTAGAACATGTGAAGGGACATTCAAGAGCCCATTGAGGCCTATGGTAAAAAACGGAATATCCCCAGAGGAAAACTAGAAAGAAGCTACCTGTGAAACAGCTTTGTGATTTGTGGATTCATCACACAGGTTTAAGCCTTTCTTTTTATTCCACAAAATGGAGACTCTCTTTTTGTAGAATCTGTGAAAGGACATGTGGGGGCCCACTGAGGCATATGGTGAAAATCCAAATATTCACAGATTAAAAACTAGAAAGAAGCTATTTGTGAAAATGCTTTGTGATGTGTTAATTCATCTCACATAGTTAAATCATTCTTTTGATTCAGCAGGTTGGAAACACTTTTTGTAGAATCTTTGAAGGAACATATTTGAACCCATTGAGGTATGTGGTGAGAGACTGAATATTTCCAAATAAAAACTAGAAAGAAGCTATTGTGAAATGGATTTGTGATGTGTGGATTTATGTCACAGAGGTAAACCTTTCTTTTGATTCAGCAGGTTGGAAACACTTTTTCTAGGATCTGCAAAGGGAAATTTGGAAGCCCATTGAGGCCTATAGTGAAAAACCAAGTATCCCCAGATAAAAACTAGAAAGATGCGATCTGTGAAACTGCCTTGTGATGTGTGGATTCACCTCAGAGAGTTAAACCTTCTTTTATTCAGCAGGGTGGAAACACTGTCTCTGGTGAATCTGTGTAGAAACATTTGGGAGCCCATAGAGTCCTATGGTGAAAAACAGAACATCCTTCTTTAAAAACTAGAAGAAGGTATATCTGAAATGGCTTTGTGATGTATGGATTCACCTCACAGAGTTAACACCGACATTTGATTCAAACTTTTGGCAACACTTTTTTTTGTAAAATTTGTGAAGGGATATTTGAAAGCCACTTGAGGCCTAAGGGTTAAGCCGTATATACTGACATAAAAACTAGAAAGAAACTATCTGTTAAATAGCTTCATAATCTGTATATTCATCTCACAGGGTTAAACCTTTCTTTTGGTTCAGCAGGTTGTAAACACTCTTTTTGTAGAATCTGCAAATGGACATTTGGAATCCCTTTGAGGCTTATGGTGAAGAAATGAATATCCCCTGATAAAAACTAGAAATAAACTATCTATGAAACTGCTTTGTGATGTGAAGATTCATCTAACACAGGTAAACCTTTCTTTTGATTCAGCACATTGGAAACAATCTTTTTGTGGAATCTGTGTAGGGACATTTGGGAGCTCATTGTGGCCTATGGTAAGAAACTGAATATTCCCAGATAAAGACCAGAAAGAAGCTATCTGTGAAACTCCTTTGTGATGTGTGAATTCATCTCACAGAACTAAATCTTTCTTTTGGTTCAGCAGGTTGGAAACACTTCTTTTGTGGAATATTTGAAGTCACATTTTAAAGTCCATTGTAGCCCATGGTGAAAAACAGAATATCCCCAGATAAAAGCTAGAAGGAAGCTTTCTGTAAAACTTCTTTGTGATGTATGTTTTCATCTCAAATAGTTAAACCTTGCTGTTGAATCCGTCGGTTGGAAATGCTCTTTGTGTAGGATCTGCAAAGAAACATTTGGGAGCTCATTGAGGGGTATGGTGAAAAACAGAATATCCTCAGATAAAATCCAGAAAGAAGGTATCTGTGAAACAGCTTTGCAGTCTGTGGATTCACATCACAGAGATAATATTCATTTTGATACAGTAGTTTGGAAACTCTCTTTTTGTAAATCCTGTGAAGGGACATTGGGAGTCCTTGTAGGCTCTTGGAGGAAGACTGAATATCCCCAGATAAAAACTAGAAAGAAGCTATCTGTGAAATAGATTTGTGCTGTTTGGATTCCTCTCCCAGAGTTAAACATTTCTGTCAATTCCACAGGTTGGAAACCCTCTTTTAGTAGAATCTGCAAAGGGATATTTGGGAGCCCTTTGAGAGAAATGGTGAAAAAGTGAATATCCTCAGATAAAAACTAGAAAGATGTTATCTGTGAAACAGCTTTGTGATGTGTGGATTCATCTCACAGAGTTAAACATTTCTTTAGAACCAGCAGCTTGGAACACTCTTCTGGTAGAAGTTGTGAACGGCCATTCAGGAGTCCATTGAGGCTTATGGTGAAAAACCAAATATCACCAGATAAAAACAAGAAACAACTTATGTATGAAACCGCTTTGTAATGTGTAGATTAATCTCACAGAGTTAAACCTTTTTTTTTGATATAGCATATTGGAAACACTCTTTTAGTAGTAGCAGCAAAGGGACATTAGGGAGCACATTGACGCCTACTATGAAAAACAAAATACATGCAGATAAAACCTAGAAAGAAGCTCTCTGTGAAACTGCTTTGCGATATGTGGATTCATCTCATAGAGTTAAACCTTTTTTTTTTTTTTTGATTCAGCATGTTGGAAACACTGTTTTTGTAGAGTCTGTGAAAAGACATATGGAAGCGTATTGAGGCCTACAGTGGAAAACCAAATATCCTTAGATTAAACTAGAAAGAAGTTATCCCTGAAACTGCTCTGTTATGTGTGCCTTCACCTCCCACATTTAAAAAATCTTTTGATTCAGCAGGTTGGAAACTCTCTTTTGATAGAATCTGTGAAGGGACATTCCAGACCCCAATGAGGCTCTGGTGAAAAACAGACTACTCATGGACAACAACTTGAAAGAAGCCATTTGTGAAACTGTTTTTTGATGTGTGGATATGTCTAACAGAGTTAAACTTTTCTTTTTTTTTCAGCCATTTGAAAACACTCTTTTAGTAGTATCTGTGAAAAAGCATTTGGGGGTCCACTGAAGCCTGAGGTTAACAACTGAATATACCCCGATAAAAACTTAAAAACATATACTTGTGAAGCTGCTTTGTGATGTGTGGATTCATCTCACAGAGTTAAACTTTTCTATTGATTCAGCAAGCTTGAAAAACTATTTTTGGATAATCTGTGAAAAGACATTTAGGGGCCCATTTATGCCTATGTCGAAAAACGGAATATTCCCATAGGAAAACTAGAAGGACAATATCTGTAAAATGGCTCTGTGATGTATGGATTCATCGTACAGAGTTAAACCTTTGTTTTGATTCCACAGGTAGAAAACACACTTTTTGTAGAATCAGGGAAGTGACATTCTGGAGCCCATTGAGGCCTGTGGTGAAAATCAGAATAGCCCCAGATAAAAACTAGAAAAAAGTAATCTGTTAAAACTGCTTTGTGATGTGTGGATTAACCACACAGCATTAAACCTTTCTTTTGATTTATCAAGTTGGAAACACTGGTTTGGTAGGATCTGTGAAGAGACATTTAGTTGCCCTATGAGGCCTATGGCGAAAAACTGAATGTCCCCAGAAAAACATTAGAAAGAAGCTATCTGTTAAAGTGCATTTTGATGTGTGGATTCGTCTTACAGAATTAAATTCTTGTTTTGATTCAGCAGGTTAGAAACACTCTTTATGTAGAATCTGCAAAGGGACATTTAAGAGCCCATTGAGGCCTATGGTAAAACACAGAATATCCAAAGATAAAACTACACAGAATCGATGAGTGAGACTGATTTGTGATGTGTGGATTCATCTCACGGAGTTAAACGTTTCTTTTGTTTAAGCAGTTTGAAAACAATCTTTTTGTAGAACATGTGAAGGGACATTCAAGAGCCCATTGAGGCCTATGGTAAAAAACGGAATATCCCCAGAGGAAAACTAGAAAGAAGCTACCTGTGAAACAGCTTTGTGATTTGTGGATTCATCACACAGGTTTAAGCCTTTCTTTTTATTCCACAAAATGGAGACTCTCTTTTTGTAGAATCTGTGAAAGGACATGTGGGGGCCCACTGAGGCATATGGTGAAAATCCAAATATTCACAGATTAAAAACTAGAAAGAAGCTATTTGTGAAAATGCTTTGTGATGTGTTAATTCATCTCACATAGTTAAATCATTCTTTTGATTCAGCAGGTTGGAAACACTTTTTGTAGAATCTTTGAAGGAACATATGAGAACCCATTGAGGTATGTGGTGAGAGACTGAATATTTCCAAATAAAAACTAGAAAGAAGCTATTGTGAAATGGATTTGTGATGTGTGGATTTATCTCACAGAGGTAAACCTTTCTTTTGATTCAGCAGGTTGGAAACACTTTTTCTAGGATCTGCAAAGGGAAATTTGGAAGCCCATTGAGGCCTATAGTGAAAAACCAAGTATCCCCAGATAAAAACTAGAAAGATGCGATCTGTGAAACTGCCTTGTGATGTGTGGATTCACCTCAGAGAGTTAAACCTTCTTTTATTCAGCAGGGTGGAAACACTGTCTCTGGTGAATCTGTGTAGAAACATTTGGGAGCCCATAGAGTCCTATGGTGAAAAACAGAACATCCTTCTTTAAAAACTAGAAGAAGGTATATCTGAAATGGCTTTGCGATGTATGGATTCACCTCACAGAGTTAACACCGACATTTGATTCAAACTTTTGGCAACACTTTTTTTTGTAAAATTTGTGAAGGGATATTTGAAAGCCACTTGAGGCCTAAGGGTTAAGCCGTATATACTGACATAAAAACTAGAAAGAAACTATCTGTTAAATAGCTTCATAATCTGTATATTCATCTCACAGGGTTAAACCTTTCTTTTGGTTCAGCAGGTTGTAAACACTCTTTTTGTAGAATCTGCAAATGGACATTTGGAATCCCTTTGAGGCTTATGGTGAAGAAATGAATATCCCCTGATAAAAACTAGAAATAAACTATCTATGAAACTGCTTTGTGATGTGAAGATTCATCTAACAGAGGTAAACCTTTCTTTTGATTCAGCACATTGGAAACAATCTTTTTGTGGAATCTGTGTAGGGACATTTGGGAGCTCATTGTGGCCTATGGTAAGAAACTGAATATTCCCAGATAAAGACCAGAAAGAAGCTATCTGTGAAACTCCTTTGTGATGTGTGAATTCATCTCACAGAACTAAATCTTTCTTTTGGTTCAGCAGGTTGGAAACACTTCTTTTGTGGAATATTTGAAGTCACATTTTAAAGCCCATTGTAGCCCATGGTGAAAAACAGAATATCCCCAGATAAAAGCTAGAAGGAAGCTTTCTGTAAAACTTCTTTGTGATGTATGTTTTCATCTCAAATAGTTAAACCTTGCTGTTGAATCCGTCGGTTGGAAATGCTCTTTGTGTAGGATCTGCAAAGAAACATTTGGGAGCTCATTGAGGGGTATGGTGAAAAACAGAATATCCTCAGATAAAAACCAGAAAGAAGGTATCTGTGAAACAGCTTTGCAGTCTGTGGATTCACATCACAGAGATAATATTCATTTTGATACAGTAGTTTGGAAACTCTCTTTTTGTAAATCCTGTGAAGGGACATTGGGAGTCCTTGTAGGCTCTTGGAGGAAGACTGAATATCCCCAGATAAAAACTAGAAAGAAGCTATCTGTGAAATAGATTTGTGCTGTTTGGATTCCTCTCCCAGAGTTAAACATTTCTGTCAATTCCACAGGTTGGAAACCCTCTTTTAGTAGAATCTGCAAAGGGATATTTGGGAGCCCTTTGAGAGCAATGGTGAAAAAGTGAATATCCTCAGATAAAAACTAGAAAGATGTTATCTGTGAAACAGCTTTGTGATGTGTGGATTCATCTCACAGAGTTAAACATTTCTTTAGAACCAGCAGCTTGGAACACTCTTCTGGTAGAAGTTGTGAAGGGCCATTCAGGAGTCCATTGAGGCTTATGGTGAAAAACCAAATATCACCAGATAAAAACAAGAAACAACTCATGTATGAAACAGCTTTCTAATGTGTAGATTAATCTCACAGAGTTAAACCTTTTTTTTTGATATAGCATGTTGGAAACACTCTTTTAGTAGAAGCAGCAAAGGGACATTAGGGAGCACATTGACGCCTACTATGAAAAACAAAATACATGCAGATAAAACCTAGAAAGAAGCTCTCTGTGAAACTGCTTTGTGATATGTGGATTCATCTCATAGAGTTAAACCTTTTTTTTTTTTTTTGATTCCGCATGTTGGAAACACTGTTTTTGTAGAGTCTGTGAAAAGACATATGGAAGCGTATTGAGGCCTACAGTGGAAAACCAAATATCCTTAGATTAAACTAGAAAGAAGTTATCCCTGAAACTGCTCTGTTATGTGTGCCTTCACCTCCCACATTTAAAAAATCTTTTGATTCAGCAGGTTGGAAACTCTCTTTTGATAGAATCTGTGAAGGGACATTCCAGACCCCAATGAGGCTCTGGTGAAAAACAGACTACTCATGGACAACAACTTGAAAGAAGCCATATGTGAAACTGTTTTTTGATGTGTGGATATGTCTAACAGAGTTAAACTTTTCTTTTTTTTTCAGCCATTTGAAAACACTCTTTTAGTAGTATCTGTGAAAAAGCATTTGGGGGTCCACTGAAGCCTGAGGTTAACAACTGAATATACCCAGATAAAAACTTAAAAACATATACTTGTGAAGCTGCTTTGTGATGTGTGGATTCATCTCACAGAGTTAAACTTTTCTATTGATTCAGCAAGCTTGAAAAACTATTTTTGGATAATCTGTGAAAAGACATTTAGGGGCCCATTTATGCCTATGTCGAAAAACGGAATATTCCCATAGGAAAACTAGAAGGACAATATCTGTAAAATGGCTCTGTGATGTATGGATTCATCGTACAGAGTTAAACCTTTGTTTTGATTCCACAGGTAGAAAACACACTTTTTGTAGAATCAGGGAAGTGACATTCTGGAGCCCATTGAGGCCTGTGGTGAAAATCAGAATAGCCCCAGATAAAAACTAGAAAAAAGTAATCTGTTAAAACTGCTTTGTGATGTGTGGATTAACCACACAGCATTAAACCTTTCTTTTGATTTATCAAGTTGGAAACACTGGTTTGGTAGGATCTGTGAAGAGACATTTAGTTGCCCTATGAGGCCTATGGCGAAAAACTGAATGTCCCCAGAAAAACATTAGAAAGAAGCTATCTGTTAAAGTGCATTTTGATGTGTGGATTCGTCTTACAGAATTAAATTCTTGTTTTGATTCAGCAGGTTAGAAACACTCTTTATGTAGAATCTGCAAAGGGACATTTAAGAGCCCATTGAGGCCTATGGTAAAACACAGAATATCCAAAGATAAAACTACACAGAATCGATGAGTGAGACTGATTTGTGATGTGTGGATTCATCTCACGGAGTTAAACGTTTCTTTTGTTTAAGCAGTTTGAAAACAATCTTTTTGTAGAACATGTGAAGGGACATTCAAGAGCCCATTGAGGCCTATGGTAAAAAACGGAATATCCCCGGAGGAAAACTAGAAAGAAGCTACCTGTGAAACAGCTTTGTGATTTGTGGATTCATCACACAGGTTTAAGCCTTTCTTTTTATTCCACAAAATGGAGACTCTCTTTTTGTAGAATCTGTGAAAGGACATGTGGGGGCCCACTGAGGCATATGGTGAAAATCCAAATATTCACAGATTAAAAACTAGAAAGAAGCTATTTGTGAAAATGCTTTGTGATGTGTTAATTCATCTCACATAGTTAAATCATTCTTTTGATTCAGCAGGTTGGAAACACTTTTTGTAGAATCCTTGAAGGAACATATGAGAACCCATTGAGGTATGTGGTGAGAGACTGAATATTTCCAAATAAAAACTAGAAAGAAGCTATTGTGAAATGGATTTGTGATGTGTGGATTTATCTCACAGAGGTAAACCTTTCTTTTGATTCAGCAGGTTGGAAACACTTTTTCTAGGATCTGCAAAGGGAAATTTGGAAGCCCATTGAGGCCTATAGTGAAAAACCAAGTATCCCCAGATAAAAACTAGAAAGATGCGATCTGTGAAACTGCCTTGTGATGTGTGGATTCACCTCAGAGAGTTAAACCTTCTTTTATTCAGCAGGGTGGAAACACTGTCTCTGGTGAATCTGTGTAGAAACATTTGGGAGCCCATAGAGTCCTATGGTGAAAAACAGAACATCCTTCTTTAAAAACTAGAAGAAGGTATATCTGAAATGGCTTTGCGATGTATGGATTCACCTCACAGAGTTAACACCGACATTTGATTCAAACTTTTGGCAACACTTTTTTTTGTAAAATTTGTGAAGGGATATTTGAAAGCCACTTGAGGCCTAAGGGTTAAGCCGTATATACTGACATAAAAACTAGAAAGAAACTATCTGTTAAATAGCTTCATAATCTGTATATTCATCTCACAGGGTTAAACCTTTCTTTTGGTTCAGCAGGTTGTAAACACTCTTTTTGTAGAATCTGCAAATGGACATTTGGAATCCCTTTGAGGCTTATGGTGAAGAAATGAATATCCCCTGATAAAAACTAGAAATAAACTATCTATGAAACTGCTTTGTGATGTGAAGATTCATCTAACACAGGTAAACCTTTCTTTTGATTCAGCACATTGGAAACAATCTTTTTGTGGAATCTGTGTAGGGACATTTGGGAGCTCATTGTGGCCTATGGTAAGAAACTGAATATTCCCAGATAAAGACCAGAAAGAAGCTATCTGTGAAACTCCTTTGTGATGTGTGAATTCATCTCACAGAACTAAATCTTTCTTTTGGTTCAGCAGGTTGGAAACACTTCTTTTGTGGAATATTTGAAGTCACATTTTAAAGTCCATTGTAGCCCATGGTGAAAAACAGAATATCCCCAGATAAAAGCTAGAAGGAAGCTTTCTGTAAAACTTCTTTGTGATGTATGTTTTCATCTCAAATAGTTAAACCTTGCTGTTGAATCCGTCGGTTGGAAATGCTCTTTGTGTAGGATCTGCAAAGAAACATTTGGGAGCTCATTGAGGGGTATGGTGAAAAACAGAATATCCTCAGATAAAAACCAGAAAGAAGGTATCTGTGAAACAGCTTTGCAGTCTGTGGATTCACATCACAGAGATAATATTCATTTTGATACAGTAGTTTGGAAACTCTCTTTTTGTAAATCCTGTGAAGGGACATTGGGAGTCCTTGTAGGCTCTTGGAGGAAGACTGAATATCCCCAGATAAAAACTAGAAAGAAGCTATCTGTGAAATAGATTTGTGCTGTTTGGATTCCTCTCCCAGAGTTAAACATTTCTGTCAATTCCACAGGTTGGAAACCCTCTTTTAGTAGAATCTGCAAAGGGATATTTGGGAGCCCTTTGAGAGCAATGGTGAAAAAGTGAATATCCTCAGATAAAAACTAGAAAGATGTTATCTGTGAAACAGCTTTGTGATGTGTGGATTCATCTCACAGAGTTAAACATTTCTTTAGAACCAGCAGCTTGGAACACTCTTCTGGTAGAAGTTGTGAAGGGCCATTCAGGAGTCCATTGAGGCTTATGGTGAAAAACCAAATATCACCAGATAAAAACAAGAAACAACTCATGTATGAAACCGCTTTGTAATGTGTAGATTAATCTCACAGAGTTAAACCTTTTTTTTTGATATAGCATGTTGGAAACACTCTTTTAGTAGAAGCAGCAAAGGGACATTAGGGAGCACATTGACGCCTACTATGAAAAACAAAATACATGCAGATAAAACCTAGAAAGAAGCTCTCTGTGAAACTGCTTTGCGATATGTGGATTCATCTCATAGAGTTAAACCTTTTTTTTTTTTTTTGATTCAGCATGTTGGAAACACTGTTTTTGTAGAGTCTGTGAAAAGACATATGGAAGCGTATTGAGGCCTACAGTGGAAAACCAAATATCCTTAGATTAAACTAGAAAGAAGTTATCCCTGAAACTGCTCTGTTATGTGTGCCTTCACCTCCCACATTTAAAAAATCTTTTGATTCAGCAGGTTGGAAACTCTCTTTTGATAGAATCTGTGAAGGGACATTCCAGACCCCAACGAGGCTCTGGTGAAAAACAGACTACTCATGGACAACAACTTGAAAGAAGCCATTTGTGAAACTGTTTTTTGATGTGTGGATATGTCTAACAGAGTTAAACTTTTCTTTTTTTTTCAGCCATTTGAAAACACTCTTTTAGTAGTATCTGTGAAAAAGCATTTGGGGGTCCACTGAAGCCTGAGGTTAACAACTGAATATACCCAGATAAAAACTTAAAAACATATACTTGTGAAGCTGCTTTGTGATGTGTGGATTCATCTCACAGAGTTAAACTTTTCTATTGATTCAGCAAGCTTGAAAAACTATTTTTGGATAATCTGTGAAAAGACATTTAGGGGCCCATTTATGCCTATGTCGAAAAACGGAATATTCCCATAGGAAAACTAGAAGGACAATATCTGTAAAATGGCTCTGTGATGTATGGATTCATCGTACAGAGTTAAACCTTTGTTTTGATTCCACAGGTAGAAAACACACTTTTTGTAGAATCAGGGAAGTGACATTCTGGAGCCCATTGAGGCCTGTGGTGAAAATCAGAATAGCCCCAGATAAAAACTAGAAAAAAGTAATCTGTTAAAACTGCTTTGTGATGTGTGGATTAACCACACAGCATTAAACCTTTCTTTTGATTTATCAAGTTGGAAACACTGGTTTGGTAGGATCTGTGAAGAGACATTTAGTTGCCCTATGAGGCCTATGGCGAAAAACTGAATGTCCCCAGAAATACATTAGAAAGAAGCTATCTGTTAAAGTGCATTTTGATGTGTGGATTCGTCTTACAGAATTAAATTCTTCTTTTGATGCAGCAGGTTAGAAACACTCTTTATGTAGAATCTGCAAAGGGACATTTAAGAGCCCATTGAGGCCTTTGGTAATACACAGAATATCCAAAGATAAAACTACACAGAATCGATGAGTGAGACTGATTTGTGATGTGTGGATTCATCTCACGGAGTTAAACGTTTCTTTTGTTTAAGCAGTTTGAAAACAATCTTTTTGTAGAACATGTGAAGGGACATTCAAGAGCCCATTGAGGCCTATGGTAAAAAACGGAATATCCCCAGAGGAAAACTAGAAAGAAGCTACCTGTGAAACAGCTTTGTGATTTGTGGATTCATCACACAGGTTTAAGCCTTTCTTTTTATTCCACAAAATGGAGACTCTCTTTTTGTAGAATCTGTGAAAGGACATGTGGGGGCCCACTGAGGCATATGGTGAAAATCCAAATATTCACAGATTAAAAACTAGAAAGAAGCTATTTGTGAAAATGCTTTGTGATGTGTTAATTCATCTCACATAGTTAAATCATTCTTTTGATTCAGCAGGTTGGAAACACTTTTTGTAGAATCTTTGAAGGAACATATTTGAACCCATTGAGGTATGTGGTGAGAGACTGAATATTTCCAAATAAAAACTAGAAAGAAGCTATTGTGAAATGGATTTGTGATGTGTGGATTTATGTCACAGAGGTAAACCTTTCTTTTGATTCAGCAGGTTGGAAACACTTTTTCTAGGATCTGCAAAGGGAAATTTGGAAGCCCATTGAGGCCTATAGTGAAAAACCAAGTATCCCCAGATAAAAACTAGAAAGATGCGATCTGTGAAACTGCCTTGTGATGTGTGGATTCACCTCAGAGAGTTAAACCTTCTTTTATTCAGCAGGGTGGAAACACTGTCTCTGGTGAATCTGTGTAGAAACATTTGGGAGCCCATAGAGTCCTATGGTGAAAAACAGAACATCCTTCTTTAAAAACTAGAAGAAGGTATATCTGAAATGGCTTTGTGATGTATGGATTCACCTCACAGAGTTAACACCGACATTTGATTCAAACTTTTGGCAACACTTTTTTTTGTAAAATTTGTGAAGGGATATTTGAAAGCCACTTGAGGCCTAAGGGTTAAGCCGTATATACTGACATAAAAACTAGAAAGAAACTATCTGTTAAATAGCTTCATAATCTGTATATTCATCTCACAGGGTTAAACCTTTCTTTTGGTTCAGCAGGTTGTAAACACTCTTTTTGTAGAATCTGCAAATGGACATTTGGAATCCCTTTGAGGCTTATGGTGAAGAAATGAATATCCCCTGATAAAAACTAGAAATAAACTATCTATGAAACTGCTTTGTGATGTGAAGATTCATCTAACACAGGTAAACCTTTCTTTTGATTCAGCACATTGGAAACAATCTTTTTGTGGAATCTGTGTAGGGACATTTGGGAGCTCATTGTGGCCTATGGTAAGAAACTGAATATTCCCAGATAAAGACCAGAAAGAAGCTATCTGTGAAACTCCTTTGTGATGTGTGAATTCATCTCACAGAACTAAATCTTTCTTTTGGTTCAGCAGGTTGGAAACACTTCTTTTGTGGAATATTTGAAGTCACATTTTAAAGTCCATTGTAGCCCATGGTGAAAAACAGAATATCCCCAGATAAAAGCTAGAAGGAAGCTTTCTGTAAAACTTCTTTGTGATGTATGTTTTCATCTCAAATAGTTAAACCTTGCTGTTGAATCCGTCGGTTGGAAATGCTCTTTGTGTAGGATCTGCAAAGAAACATTTGGGAGCTCATTGAGGGGTATGGTGAAAAACAGAATATCCTCAGATAAAATCCAGAAAGAAGGTATCTGTGAAACAGCTTTGCAGTCTGTGGATTCACATCACAGAGATAATATTCATTTTGATACAGTAGTTTGGAAACTCTCTTTTTGTAAATCCTGTGAAGGGACATTGGGAGTCCTTGTAGGCTCTTGGAGGAAGACTGAATATCCCCAGATAAAAACTAGAAAGAAGCTATCTGTGAAATAGATTTGTGCTGTTTGGATTCCTCTCCCAGAGTTAAACATTTCTGTCAATTCCACAGGTTGGAAACCCTCTTTTAGTAGAATCTGCAAAGGGATATTTGGGAGCCCTTTGAGAGAAATGGTGAAAAAGTGAATATCCTCAGATAAAAACTAGAAAGATGTTATCTGTGAAACAGCTTTGTGATGTGTGGATTCATCTCACAGAGTTAAACATTTCTTTAGAACCAGCAGCTTGGAACACTCTTCTGGTAGAAGTTGTGAACGGCCATTCAGGAGTCCATTGAGGCTTATGGTGAAAAACCAAATATCACCAGATAAAAACAAGAAACAACTTATGTATGAAACCGCTTTGTAATGTGTAGATTAATCTCACAGAGTTAAACCTTTTTTTTTGATATAGCATATTGGAAACACTCTTTTAGTAGTAGCAGCAAAGGGACATTAGGGAGCACATTGACGCCTACTATGAAAAACAAAATACATGCAGATAAAACCTAGAAAGAAGCTCTCTGTGAAACTGCTTTGCGATATGTGGATTCATCTCATAGAGTTAAACCTTTTTTTTTTTTTTTGATTCAGCATGTTGGAAACACTGTTTTTGTAGAGTCTGTGAAAAGACATATGGAAGCGTATTGAGGCCTACAGTGGAAAACCAAATATCCTTAGATTAAACTAGAAAGAAGTTATCCCTGAAACTGCTCTGTTATGTGTGCCTTCACCTCCCACATTTAAAAAATCTTTTGATTCAGCAGGTTGGAAACTCTCTTTTGATAGAATCTGTGAAGGGACATTCCAGACCCCAACGAGGCTCTGGTGAAAAACAGACTACTCATGGACAACAACTTGAAAGAAGCCATTTGTGAAACTGTTTTTTGATGTGTGGATATGTCTAACAGAGTTAAACTTTTCTTTTTTTTTCAGCCATTTGAAAACACTCTTTTAGTAGTATCTGTGAAAAAGCATTTGGGGGTCCACTGAAGCCTGAGGTTAACAACTGAATATACCCCGATAAAAACTTAAAAACATATACTTGTGAAGCTGCTTTGTGATGTGTGGATTCATCTCACAGAGTTAAACTTTTCTATTGATTCAGCAAGCTTGAAAAACTATTTTTGGATAATCTGTGAAAAGACATTTAGGGGCCCATTTATGCCTATGTCGAAAAACGGAATATTCCCATAGGAAAACTAGAAGGACAATATCTGTAAAATGGCTCTGTGATGTATGGATTCATCGTACAGAGTTAAACCTTTGTTTTGATTCCACAGGTAGAAAACACACTTTTTGTAGAATCAGGGAAGTGACATTCTGGAGCCCATTGAGGCCTGTGGTGAAAATCAGAATAGCCCCAGATAAAAACTAGAAAAAAGTAATCTGTTAAAACTGCTTTGTGATGTGTGGATTAACCACACAGCATTAAACCTTTCTTTTGATTTATCAAGTTGGAAACACTGGTTTGGTAGGATCTGTGAAGAGACATTTAGTTGCCCTATGAGGCCTATGGCGAAAAACTGAATGTCCCCAGAAAAACATTAGAAAGAAGCTATCTGTTAAAGTGCATTTTGATGTGTGGATTCGTCTTACAGAATTAAATTCTTGTTTTGATTCAGCAGGTTAGAAACACTCTTTATGTAGAATCTGCAAAGGGACATTTAAGAGCCCATTGAGGCCTATGGTAAAACACAGAATATCCAAAGATAAAACTACACAGAATCGATGAGTGAGACTGATTTGTGATGTGTGGATTCATCTCACGGAGTTAAACGTTTCTTTTGTTTAAGCAGTTTGAAAACAATCTTTTTGTAGAACATGTGAAGGGACATTCAAGAGCCCATTGAGGCCTATGGTAAAAAACGGAATATCCCCAGAGGAAAACTAGAAAGAAGCTACCTGTGAAACAGCTTTGTGATTTGTGGATTCATCACACAGGTTTAAGCCTTTCTTTTTATTCCACAAAATGGAGACTCTCTTTTTGTAGAATCTGTGAAAGGACATGTGGGGGCCCACTGAGGCATATGGTGAAAATCCAAATATTCACAGATTAAAAACTAGAAAGAAGCTATTTGTGAAAATGCTTTGTGATGTGTTAATTCATCTCACATAGTTAAATCATTCTTTTGATTCAGCAGGTTGGAAACACTTTTTGTAGAATCTTTGAAGGAACATATGAGAACCCATTGAGGTATGTGGTGAGAGACTGAATATTTCCAAATAAAAACTAGAAAGAAGCTATTGTGAAATGGATTTGTGATGTGTGGATTTATCTCACAGAGGTAAACCTTTCTTTTGATTCAGCAGGTTGGAAACACTTTTTCTAGGATCTGCAAAGGGAAATTTGGAAGCCCATTGAGGCCTATAGTGAAAAACCAAGTATCCCCAGATAAAAACTAGAAAGATGCGATCTGTGAAACTGCCTTGTGATGTGTGGATTCACCTCAGAGAGTTAAACCTTCTTTTATTCAGCAGGGTGGAAACACTGTCTCTGGTGAATCTGTGTAGAAACATTTGGGAGCCCATAGAGTCCTATGGTGAAAAACAGAACATCCTTCTTTAAAAACTAGAAGAAGGTATATCTGAAATGGCTTTGCGATGTATGGATTCACCTCACAGAGTTAACACCGACATTTGATTCAAACTTTTGGCAACACTTTTTTTTGTAAAATTTGTGAAGGGATATTTGAAAGCCACTTGAGGCCTAAGGGTTAAGCCGTATATACTGACATAAAAACTAGAAAGAAACTATCTGTTAAATAGCTTCATAATCTGTATATTCATCTCACAGGGTTAAACCTTTCTTTTGGTTCAGCAGGTTGTAAACACTCTTTTTGTAGAATCTGCAAATGGACATTTGGAATCCCTTTGAGGCTTATGGTGAAGAAATGAATATCCCCTGATAAAAACTAGAAATAAACTATCTATGAAACTGCTTTGTGATGTGAAGATTCATCTAACAGAGGTAAACCTTTCTTTTGATTCAGCACATTGGAAACAATCTTTTTGTGGAATCTGTGTAGGGACATTTGGGAGCTCATTGTGGCCTATGGTAAGAAACTGAATATTCCCAGATAAAGACCAGAAAGAAGCTATCTGTGAAACTCCTTTGTGATGTGTGAATTCATCTCACAGAACTAAATCTTTCTTTTGGTTCAGCAGGTTGGAAACACTTCTTTTGTGGAATATTTGAAGTCACATTTTAAAGCCCATTGTAGCCCATGGTGAAAAACAGAATATCCCCAGATAAAAGCTAGAAGGAAGCTTTCTGTAAAACTTCTTTGTGATGTATGTTTTCATCTCAAATAGTTAAACCTTGCTGTTGAATCCGTCGGTTGGAAATGCTCTTTGTGTAGGATCTGCAAAGAAACATTTGGGAGCTCATTGAGGGGTATGGTGAAAAACAGAATATCCTCAGATAAAAACCAGAAAGAAGGTATCTGTGAAACAGCTTTGCAGTCTGTGGATTCACATCACAGAGATAATATTCATTTTGATACAGTAGTTTGGAAACTCTCTTTTTGTAAATCCTGTGAAGGGACATTGGGAGTCCTTGTAGGCTCTTGGAGGAAGACTGAATATCCCCAGATAAAAACTAGAAAGAAGCTATCTGTGAAATAGATTTGTGCTGTTTGGATTCCTCTCCCAGAGTTAAACATTTCTGTCAATTCCACAGGTTGGAAACCCTCTTTTAGTAGAATCTGCAAAGGGATATTTGGGAGCCCTTTGAGAGCAATGGTGAAAAAGTGAATATCCTCAGATAAAAACTAGAAAGATGTTATCTGTGAAACAGCTTTGTGATGTGTGGATTCATCTCACAGAGTTAAACATTTCTTTAGAACCAGCAGCTTGGAACACTCTTCTGGTAGAAGTTGTGAAGGGCCATTCAGGAGTCCATTGAGGCTTACGGTGAAAAACCAAATATCACCAGATAAAAACAAGAAACAACTCATGTATGAAACAGCTTTCTAATGTGTAGATTAATCTCACAGAGTTAAACCTTTTTTTTTGATATAGCATGTTGGAAACACTCTTTTAGTAGAAGCAGCAAAGGGACATTAGGGAGCACATTGACGCCTACTATGAAAAACAAAATACATGCAGATAAAACCTAGAAAGAAGCTCTCTGTGAAACTGCTTTGTGATATGTGGATTCATCTCATAGAGTTAAACCTTTTTTTTTTTTTTTGATTCCGCATGTTGGAAACACTGTTTTTGTAGAGTCTGTGAAAAGACATATGGAAGCGTATTGAGGCCTACAGTGGAAAACCAAATATCCTTAGATTAAACTAGAAAGAAGTTATCCCTGAAACTGCTCTGTTATGTGTGCCTTCACCTCCCACATTTAAAAAATCTTTTGATTCAGCAGGTTGGAAACTCTCTTTTGATAGAATCTGTGAAGGGACATTCCAGACCCCAATGAGGCTCTGGTGAAAAACAGACTACTCATGGACAACAACTTGAAAGAAGCCATATGTGAAACTGTTTTTTGATGTGTGGATATGTCTAACAGAGTTAAACTTTTCTTTTTTTTTCAGCCATTTGAAAACACTCTTTTAGTAGTATCTGTGAAAAAGCATTTGGGGGTCCACTGAAGCCTGAGGTTAACAACTGAATATACCCAGATAAAAACTTAAAAACATATACTTGTGAAGCTGCTTTGTGATGTGTGGATTCATCTCACAGAGTTAAACTTTTCTATTGATTCAGCAAGCTTGAAAAACTATTTTTGGATAATCTGTGAAAAGACATTTAGGGGCCCATTTATGCCTATGTCGAAAAACGGAATATTCCCATAGGAAAACTAGAAGGACAATATCTGTAAAATGGCTCTGTGATGTATGGATTCATCGTACAGAGTTAAACCTTTGTTTTGATTCCACAGGTAGAAAACACACTTTTTGTAGAATCAGGGAAGTGACATTCTGGAGCCCATTGAGGCCTGTGGTGAAAATCAGAATAGCCCCAGATAAAAACTAGAAAAAAGTAATCTGTTAAAACTGCTTTGTGATGTGTGGATTAACCACACAGCATTAAACCTTTCTTTTGATTTATCAAGTTGGAAACACTGGTTTGGTAGGATCTGTGAAGAGACATTTAGTTGCCCTATGAGGCCTATGGCGAAAAACTGAATGTCCCCAGAAAAACATTAGAAAGAAGCTATCTGTTAAAGTGCATTTTGATGTGTGGATTCGTCTTACAGAATTAAATTCTTGTTTTGATTCAGCAGGTTAGAAACACTCTTTATGTAGAATCTGCAAAGGGACATTTAAGAGCCCATTGAGGCCTATGGTAAAACACAGAATATCCAAAGATAAAACTACACAGAATCGATGAGTGAGACTGATTTGTGATGTGTGGATTCATCTCACAGAGTTAAACGTTTCTTTTGTTTAAGCAGTTTGAAAACAATCTTTTTGTAGAACATGTGAAGGGACATTCAAGAGCCCATTGAGGCCTATGGTAAAAAACGGAATATCCCCGGAGGAAAACTAGAAAGAAGCTACCTGTGAAACAGCTTTGTGATTTGTGGATTCATCACACAGGTTTAAGCCTTTCTTTTTATTCCACAAAATGGAGACTCTCTTTTTGTAGAATCTGTGAAAGGACATGTGGGGGCCCACTGAGGCATATGGTGAAAATCCAAATATTCACAGATTAAAAACTAGAAAGAAGCTATTTGTGAAAATGCTTTGTGATGTGTTAATTCATCTCACATAGTTAAATCATTCTTTTGATTCAGCAGGTTGGAAACACTTTTTGTAGAATCCTTGAAGGAACATATGAGAACCCATTGAGGTATGTGGTGAGAGACTGAATATTTCCAAATAAAAACTAGAAAGAAGCTATTGTGAAATGGATTTGTGATGTGTGGATTTATCTCACAGAGGTAAACCTTTCTTTTGATTCAGCAGGTTGGAAACACTTTTTCTAGGATCTGCAAAGGGAAATTTGGAAGCCCATTGAGGCCTATAGTGAAAAACCAAGTATCCCCAGATAAAAACTAGAAAGATGCGATCTGTGAAACTGCCTTGTGATGTGTGGATTCACCTCAGAGAGTTAAACCTTCTTTTATTCAGCAGGGTGGAAACACTGTCTCTGGTGAATCTGTGTAGAAACATTTGGGAGCCCATAGAGTCCTATGGTGAAAAACAGAACATCCTTCTTTAAAAACTAGAAGAAGGTATATCTGAAATGGCTTTGCGATGTATGGATTCACCTCACAGAGTTAACACCGACATTTGATTCAAACTTTTGGCAACACTTTTTTTTGTAAAATTTGTGAAGGGATATTTGAAAGCCACTTGAGGCCTAAGGGTTAAGCCGTATATACTGACATAAAAACTAGAAAGAAACTATCTGTTAAATAGCTTCATAATCTGTATATTCATCTCACAGGGTTAAACCTTTCTTTTGGTTCAGCAGGTTGTAAACACTCTTTTTGTAGAATCTGCAAATGGACATTTGGAATCCCTTTGAGGCTTATGGTGAAGAAATGAATATCCCCTGATAAAAACTAGAAATAAACTATCTATGAAACTGCTTTGTGATGTGAAGATTCATCTAACAGAGGTAAACCTTTCTTTTGATTCAGCACATTGGAAACAATCTTTTTGTGGAATCTGTGTAGGGACATTTGGGAGCTCATTGTGGCCTATGGTAAGAAACTGAATATTCCCAGATAAAGACCAGAAAGAAGCTATCTGTGAAACTCCTTTGTGATGTGTGAATTCATCTCACAGAACTAAATCTTTCTTTTGGTTCAGCAGGTTGGAAACACTTCTTTTGTGGAATATTTGAAGTCACATTTTAAAGCCCATTGTAGCCCATGGTGAAAAACAGAATATCCCCAGATAAAAGCTAGAAGGAAGCTTTCTGTAAAACTTCTTTGTGATGTATGTTTTCATCTCAAATAGTTAAACCTTGCTGTTGAATCCGTCGGTTGGAAATGCTCTTTGTGTAGGATCTGCAAAGAAACATTTGGGAGCTCATTGAGGGGTATGGTGAAAAACAGAATATCCTCAGATAAAAACCAGAAAGAAGGTATCTGTGAAACAGCTTTGCAGTCTGTGGATTCACATCACAGAGATAATATTCATTTTGATACAGTAGTTTGGAAACTCTCTTTTTGTAAATCCTGTGAAGGGACATTGGGAGTCCTTGTAGGCTCTTGGAGGAAGACTGAATATCCCCAGATAAAAACTAGAAAGAAGCTATCTGTGAAATAGATTTGTGCTGTTTGGATTCCTCTCCCAGAGTTAAACATTTCTGTCAATTCCACAGGTTGGAAACCCTCTTTTAGTAGAATCTGCAAAGGGATATTTGGGAGCCCTTTGAGAGCAATGGTGAAAAAGTGAATATCCTCAGATAAAAACTAGAAAGATGTTATCTGTGAAACAGCTTTGTGATGTGTGGATTCATCTCACAGAGTTAAACATTTCTTTAGAACCAGCAGCTTGGAACACTCTTCTGGTAGAAGTTGTGAAGGGCCATTCAGGAGTCCATTGAGGCTTACGGTGAAAAACCAAATATCACCAGATAAAAACAAGAAACAACTCATGTATGAAACAGCTTTGTAATGTGTAGATTAATCTCACAGAGTTAAACCTTTTTTTTTGATATAGCATGTTGGAAACACTCTTTTAGTAGAAGCAGCAAAGGGACATTAGGGAGCACATTGACGCCTACTATGAAAAACAAAATACATGCAGATAAAACCTAGAAAGAAGCTCTCTGTGAAACTGCTTTGTGATATGTGGATTCATCTCATAGAGTTAAACCTTTTTTTTTTTTTTGATTCCGCATGTTGGAAACACTGTTTTTGTAGAGTCTGTGAAAAGACATATGGAAGCGTATTGAGGCCTACAGTGGAAAACCAAATATCCTTAGATTAAACTAGAAAGAAGTTATCCCTGAAACTGCTCTGTTATGTGTGCCTTCACCTCCCACATTTAAAAAATCTTTTGATTCAGCAGGTTGGAAACTCTCTTTTGATAGAATCTGTGAAGGGACATTCCAGACCCCAATGAGGCTCTGGTGAAAAACAGACTACTCATGGACAACAACTTGAAAGAAGCCATATGTGAAACTGTTTTTTGATGTGTGGATATGTCTAACAGAGTTAAACTTTTCTTTTTTTTTCAGCCATTTGAAAACACTCTTTTAGTAGTATCTGTGAAAAAGCATTTGGGGGTCCACTGAAGCCTGAGGTTAACAACTGAATATACCCAGATAAAAACTTAAAAACATATACTTGTGAAGCTGCTTTGTGATGTGTGGATTCATCTCACAGAGTTAAACTTTTCTATTGATTCAGCAAGCTTGAAAAACTATTTTTGGATAATCTGTGAAAAGACATTTAGGGGCCCATTTATGCCTATGTCGAAAAACGGAATATTCCCATAGGAAAACTAGAAGGACAATATCTGTAAAATGGCTCTGTGATGTATGGATTCATCGTACAGAGTTAAACCTTTGTTTTGATTCCACAGGTAGAAAACACACTTTTTGTAGAATCAGGGAAGTGACATTCTGGAGCCCATTGAGGCCTGTGGTGAAAATCAGAATAGCCCCAGATAAAAACTAGAAAAAAGTAATCTGTTAAAACTGCTTTGTGATGTGTGGATTAACCACACAGCATTAAACCTTTCTTTTGATTTATCAAGTTGGAAACACTGGTTTGGTAGGATCTGTGAAGAGACATTTAGTTGCCCTATGAGGCCTATGGCGAAAAACTGAATGTCCCCAGAAAAACATTAGAAAGAAGCTATCTGTTAAAGTGCATTTTGATGTGTGGATTCGTCTTACAGAATTAAATTCTTGTTTTGATTCAGCAGGTTAGAAACACTCTTTATGTAGAATCTGCAAAGGGACATTTAAGAGCCCATTGAGGCCTATGGTAAAACACAGAATATCCAAAGATAAAACTACACAGAATCGATGAGTGAGACTGATTTGTGATGTGTGGATTCATCTCACGGAGTTAAACGTTTCTTTTGTTTAAGCAGTTTGAAAACAATCTTTTTGTAGAACATGTGAAGGGACATTCAAGAGCCCATTGAGGCCTATGGTAAAAAACGGAATATCCCCGGAGGAAAACTAGAAAGAAGCTACCTGTGAAACAGCTTTGTGATTTGTGGATTCATCACACAGGTTTAAGCCTTTCTTTTTATTCCACAAAATGGAGACTCTCTTTTTGTAGAATCTGTGAAAGGACATGTGGGGGCCCACTGAGGCATATGGTGAAAATCCAAATATTCACAGATTAAAAACTAGAAAGAAGCTATTTGTGAAAATGCTTTGTGATGTGTTAATTCATCTCACATAGTTAAATCATTCTTTTGATTCAGCAGGTTGGAAACACTTTTTGTAGAATCCTTGAAGGAACATATGAGAACCCATTGAGGTATGTGGTGAGAGACTGAATATTTCCAAATAAAAACTAGAAAGAAGCTATTGTGAAATGGATTTGTGATGTGTGGATTTATCTCACAGAAGTAAACCTTTCTTTTGATTCAGCAGGTTGGAAACACTTTTTCTAGGATCTGCAAAGGGAAATTTGGAAGCCCATTGAGGCCTATAGTGAAAAACCAAGTATCCCCAGATAAAAACTAGAAAGATGCGATCTGTGAAACTGCCTTGTGATGTGTGGATTCACCTCAGAGAGTTAAACCTTCTTTTATTCAGCAGGGTGGAAACACTGTCTCTGGTGAATCTGTGTAGAAACATTTGGGAGCCCATAGAGTCCTATGGTGAAAAACAGAACATCCTTCTTTAAAAACTAGAAGAAGGTATATCTGAAATGGCTTTGCGATGTATGGATTCACCTCACAGAGTTAACACCGACATTTGATTCAAACTTTTGGCAACACTTTTTTTTGTAAAATTTGTGAAGGGATATTTGAAAGCCACTTGAGGCCTAAGGGTTAAGCCGTATATACTGACATAAAAACTAGAAAGAAACTATCTGTTAAATAGCTTCATAATCTGTATATTCATCTCACAGGGTTAAACCTTTCTTTTGGTTCAGCAGGTTGTAAACACTCTTTTTGTAGAATCTGCAAATGGACATTTGGAATCCCTTTGAGGCTTATGGTGAAGAAATGAATATCCCCTGATAAAAACTAGAAATAAACTATCTATGAAACTGCTTTGTGATGTGAAGATTCATCTAACAGAGGTAAACCTTTCTTTTGATTCAGCACATTGGAAACAATCTTTTTGTGGAATCTGTGTAGGGACATTTGGGAGCTCATTGTGGCCTATGGTAAGAAACTGAATATTCCCAGATAAAGACCAGAAAGAAGCTGTCTGTGAAACTCCTTTGTGATGTGTGAATTCATCTCACAGAACTAAATCTTTCTTTTGGTTCAGCAGGTTGGAAACACTTCTTTTGTGGAATATTTGAAGTCACATTTTAAAGCCCATTGTAGCCCATGGTGAAAAACAGAATATCCCCAGATAAAAGCTAGAAGGAAGCTTTCTGTAAAACTTCTTTGTGATGTATGTTTTCATCTCAAATAGTTAAACCTTGCTGTTGAATCCGTCGGTTGGAAATGCTCTTTGTGTAGGATCTGCAAAGAAACATTTGGGAGCTCATTGAGGGGTATGGTGAAAAACAGAATATCCTCAGATAAAAACCAGAAAGAAGGTATCTGTGAAACAGCTTTGCAGTCTGTGGATTCACATCACAGAGATAATATTCATTTTGATACAGTAGTTTGGAAACTCTCTTTTTGTAAATCCTGTGAAGGGACATTGGGAGTCCTTGTAGGCTCTTGGAGGAAGACTGAATATCCCCAGATAAAAACTAGAAAGAAGCTATCTGTGAAATAGATTTGTGCTGTTTGGATTCCTCTCCCAGAGTTAAACATTTCTGTCAATTCCACAGGTTGGAAACCCTCTTTTAGTAGAATCTGCAAAGGGATATTTGGGAGCCCTTTGAGAGCAATGGTGAAAAAGTGAATATCCTCAGATAAAAACTAGAAAGATGTTATCTGTGAAACAGCTTTGTGATGTGTGGATTCATCTCACAGAGTTAAACATTTCTTTAGAACCAGCAGCTTGGAACACTCTTCTGGTAGAAGTTGTGAAGGGCCATTCAGGAGTCCATTGAGGCTTATGGTGAAAAACCAAATATCACCAGATAAAAACAAGAAACAACTCATGTATGAAACCGCTTTGTAATGTGTAGATTAATCTCACAGAGTTAAACCTTTTTTTTTGATATAGCATGTTGGAAACACTCTTTTAGTAGAAGCAGCAAAGGGACATTAGGGAGCACATTGACGCCTACTATGAAAAACAAAATACATGCAGATAAAACCTAGAAAGAAGCTCTCTGTGAAACTGCTTTGCGATATGTGGATTCATCTCATAGAGTTAAACCTTTTTTTTTTTTTTTTGATTCCGCATGTTGGAAACACTGTTTTTGTAGAGTCTGTGAAAAGACATATGGAAGCGTATTGAGGCCTACAGTGGAAAACCAAATATCCTTAGATTAAACTAGAAAGAAGTTATCCCTGAAACTGCTCTGTTATGTGTGCCTTCACCTCCCACATTTAAAAAATCTTTTGATTCAGCAGGTTGGAAACTCTCTTTTGATAGAATCTGTGAAGGGACATTCCAGACCCCAACGAGGCTCTGGTGAAAAACAGACTACTCATGGACAACAACTTGAAAGAAGCCATTTGTGAAACTGTTTTTTGATGTGTGGATATGTCTAACAGAGTTAAACTTTTCTTTTTTTTTCAGCCATTTGAAAACACTCTTTTAGTAGTATCTGTGAAAAAGCATTTGGGGGTCCACTGAAGCCTGAGGTTAACAACTGAATATACCCAGATAAAAACTTAAAAACATATACTTGTGAAGCTGCTTTGTGATGTGTGGATTCATCTCACAGAGTTAAACTTTTCTATTGATTCAGCAAGCTTGAAAAACTATTTTTGGATAATCTGTGAAAAGACATTTAGGGGCCCATTTATGCCTATGTCGAAAAACGGAATATTCCCATAGGAAAACTAGAAGGACAATATCTGTAAAATGGCTCTGTGATGTATGGATTCATCGTACAGAGTTAAACCTTTGTTTTGATTCCACAGGTAGAAAACACACTTTTTGTAGAATCAGGGAAGTGACATTCTGGAGCCCATTGAGGCCTGTGGTGAAAATCAGAATAGCCCCAGATAAAAACTAGAAAAAAGTAATCTGTTAAAACTGCTTTGTGATGTGTGGATTAACCACACAGCATTAAACCTTTCTTTTGATTTATCAAGTTGGAAACACTGGTTTGGTAGGATCTGTGAAGAGACATTTAGTTGCCCTATGAGGCCTATGGCGAAAAACTGAATGTCCCCAGAAATACATTAGAAAGAAGCTATCTGTTAAAGTGCATTTTGATGTGTGGATTCGTCTTACAGAATTAAATTCTTGTTTTGATGCAGCAGGTTAGAAACACTCTTTATGTAGAATCTGCAAAGGGACATTTAAGAGCCCATTGAGGCCTATGGTAAAACACAGAATATCCAAAGATAAAACTACACAGAATCGATGAGTGAGACTGATTTGTGATGTGTGGATTCATCTCACGGAGTTAAACGTTTCTTTTGTTTAAGCAGTTTGAAAACAATCTTTTTGTAGAACATGTGAAGGGACATTCAAGAGCCCATTGAGGCCTATGGTAAAAAACGGAATATCCCCAGAGGAAAACTAGAAAGAAGCTACCTGTGAAACAGCTTTGTGATTTGTGGATTCATCACACAGGTTTAAGCCTTTCTTTTTATTCCACAAAATGGAGACTCTCTTTTTGTAGAATCTGTGAAAGGACATGTGGGGGCCCACTGAGGCATATGGTGAAAATCCAAATATTCACAGATTAAAAACTAGAAAGAAGCTATTTGTGAAAATGCTTTGTGATGTGTTAATTCATCTCACATAGTTAAATCATTCTTTTGATTCAGCAGGTTGGAAACACTTTTTGTAGAATCTTTGAAGGAACATATTTGAACCCATTGAGGTATGTGGTGAGAGACTGAATATTTCCAAATAAAAACTAGAAAGAAGCTATTGTGAAATGGATTTGTGATGTGTGGATTTATCTCACAGAGGTAAACCTTTCTTTTGATTCAGCAGGTTGGAAACACTTTTTCTAGGATCTGCAAAGGGAAATTTGGAAGCCCATTGAGGCCTATAGTGAAAAACCAAGTATCCCCAGATAAAAACTAGAAAGATGCGATCTGTGAAACTGCCTTGTGATGTGTGGATTCACCTCAGAGAGTTAAACCTTCTTTTATTCAGCAGGGTGGAAACACTGTCTCTGGTGAATCTGTGTAGAAACATTTGGGAGCCCATAGAGTCCTATGGTGAAAAACAGAACATCCTTCTTTAAAAACTAGAAGAAGGTATATCTGAAATGGCTTTGCGATGTATGGATTCACCTCACAGAGTTAACACCGACATTTGATTCAAACTTTTGGCAACACTTTTTTTTGTAAAATTTGTGAAGGGATATTTGAAAGCCACTTGAGGCCTAAGGGTTAAGCCGTATATACTGACATAAAAACTAGAAAGAAACTATCTGTTAAATAGCTTCATAATCTGTATATTCATCTCACAGGGTTAAACCTTTCTTTTGGTTCAGCAGGTTGTAAACACTCTTTTTGTAGAATCTGCAAATGGACATTTGGAATCCCTTTGAGGCTTATGGTGAAGAAATGAATATCCCCTGATAAAAACTAGAAATAAACTATCTATGAAACTGCTTTGTGATGTGAAGATTCATCTAACAGAGGTAAACCTTTCTTTTGATTCAGCACATTGGAAACAATCTTTTTGTGGAATCTGTGTAGGGACATTTGGGAGCTCATTGTGGCCTATGGTAAGAAACTGAATATTCCCAGATAAAGACCAGAAAGAAGCTATCTGTGAAACTCCTTTGTGATGTGTGAATTCATCTCACAGAACTAAATCTTTCTTTTGGTTCAGCAGGTTGGAAACACTTCTTTTGTGGAATATTTGAAGTCACATTTTAAAGCCCATTGTAGCCCATGGTGAAAAACAGAATATCCCCAGATAAAAGCTAGAAGGAAGCTTTCTGTAAAACTTCTTTGTGATGTATGTTTTCATCTCAAATAGTTAAACCTTGCTGTTGAATCCGTCGGTTGGAAATGCTCTTTGTGTAGGATCTGCAAAGAAACATTTGGGAGCTCATTGAGGGGTATGGTGAAAAACAGAATATCCTCAGATAAAAACCAGAAAGAAGGTATCTGTGAAACAGCTTTGCAGTCTGTGGATTCACATCACAGAGATAATATTCATTTTGATACAGTAGTTTGGAAACTCTCTTTTTGTAAATCCTGTGAAGGGACATTGGGAGTCCTTGTAGGCTCTTGGAGGAAGACTGAATATCCCCAGATAAAAACTAGAAAGAAGCTATCTGTGAAATAGATTTGTGCTGTTTGGATTCCTCTCCCAGAGTTAAACATTTCTGTCAATTCCACAGGTTGGAAACCCTCTTTTAGTAGAATCTGCAAAGGGATATTTGGGAGCCCTTTGAGAGCAATGGTGAAAAAGTGAATATCCTCAGATAAAAACTAGAAAGATGTTATCTGTGAAACAGCTTTGTGATGTGTGGATTCATCTCACAGAGTTAAACATTTCTTTAGAACCAGCAGCTTGGAACACTCTTCTGGTAGAAGTTGTGAAGGGCCATTCAGGAGTCCATTGAGGCTTATGGTGAAAAACCAAATATCACCAGATAAAAACAAGAAACAACTCATGTATGAAACCGCTTTGTAATGTGTAGATTAATCTCACAGAGTTAAACCTTTTTTTTTGATATAGCATGTTGGAAACACTCTTTTAGTAGAAGCAGCAAAGGGACATTAGGGAGCACATTGACGCCTACTATGAAAAACAAAATACATGCAGATAAAACCTAGAAAGAAGCTCTCTGTGAAACTGCTTTGCGATATGTGGATTCATCTCATAGAGTTAAACCTTTTTTTTTTTTTTGATTCAGCATGTTGGAAACACTGTTTTTGTAGAGTCTGTGAAAAGACATATGGAAGCGTATTGAGGCCTACAGTGGAAAACCAAATATCCTTAGATTAAACTAGAAAGAAGTTATCCCTGAAACTGCTCTGTTATGTGTGCCTTCACCTCCCACATTTAAAAAATCTTTTGATTCAGCAGGTTGGAAACTCTCTTTTGATAGAATCTGTGAAGGGACATTCCAGACCCCAATGAGGCTCTGGTGAAAAACAGACTACTCATGGACAACAACTTGAAAGAAGCCATTTGTGAAACTGTTTTTTGATGTGTGGATATGTCTAACAGAGTTAAACTTTTCTTTTTTTTTCAGCCATTTGAAAACACTCTTTTAGTAGTATCTGTGAAAAAGCATTTGGGGGTCCACTGAAGCCTGAGGTTAACAACTGAATATACCCCGATAAAAACTTAAAAACATATACTTGTGAAGCTGCTTTGTGATGTGTGGATTCATCTCACAGAGTTAAACTTTTCTATTGATTCAGCAAGCTTGAAAAACTATTTTTGGATAATCTGTGAAAAGACATTTAGGGGCCCATTTATGCCTATGTCGAAAAACGGAATATTCCCATAGGAAAACTAGAAGGACAATATCTGTAAAATGGCTCTGTGATGTATGGATTCATCGTACAGAGTTAAACCTTTGTTTTGATTCCACAGGTAGAAAACACACTTTTTGTAGAATCAGGGAAGTGACATTCTGGAGCCCATTGAGGCCTGTGGTGAAAATCAGAATAGCCCCAGATAAAAACTAGAAAAAAGTAATCTGTTAAAACTGCTTTGTGATGTGTGGATTAACCACACAGCATTAAACCTTTCTTTTGATTTATCAAGTTGGAAACACTGGTTTGGTAGGATCTGTGAAGAGACATTTAGTTGCCCTATGAGGCCTATGGCGAAAAACTGAATGTCCCCAGAAAAACATTAGAAAGAAGCTATCTGTTAAAGTGCATTTTGATGTGTGGATTCGTCTTACAGAATTAAATTCTTGTTTTGATTCAGCAGGTTAGAAACACTCTTTATGTAGAATCTGCAAAGGGACATTTAAGAGCCCATTGAGGCCTATGGTAAAACACAGAATATCCAAAGATAAAACTACACAGAATCGATGAGTGAGACTGATTTGTGATGTGTGGATTCATCTCACGGAGTTAAACGTTTCTTTTGTTTAAGCAGTTTGAAAACAATCTTTTTGTAGAACATGTGAAGGGACATTCAAGAGCCCATTGAGGCCTATGGTAAAAAACGGAATATCCCCAGAGGAAAACTAGAAAGAAGCTACCTGTGAAACAGCTTTGTGATTTGTGGATTCATCACACAGGTTTAAGCCTTTCTTTTTATTCCACAAAATGGAGACTCTCTTTTTGTAGAATCTGTGAAAGGACATGTGGGGGCCCACTGAGGCATATGGTGAAAATCCAAATATTCACAGATTAAAAACTAGAAAGAAGCTATTTGTGAAAATGCTTTGTGATGTGTTAATTCATCTCACATAGTTAAATCATTCTTTTGATTCAGCAGGTTGGAAACACTTTTTGTAGAATCTTTGAAGGAACATATGAGAACCCATTGAGGTATGTGGTGAGAGACTGAATATTTCCAAATAAAAACTAGAAAGAAGCTATTGTGAAATGGATTTGTGATGTGTGGATTTATCTCACAGAGGTAAACCTTTCTTTTGATTCAGCAGGTTGGAAACACTTTTTCTAGGATCTGCAAAGGGAAATTTGGAAGCCCATTGAGGCCTATAGTGAAAAACCAAGTATCCCCAGATAAAAACTAGAAAGATGCGATCTGTGAAACTGCCTTGTGATGTGTGGATTCACCTCAGAGAGTTAAACCTTCTTTTATTCAGCAGGGTGGAAACACTGTCTCTGGTGAATCTGTGTAGAAACATTTGGGAGCCCATAGAGTCCTATGGTGAAAAACAGAACATCCTTCTTTAAAAACTAGAAGAAGGTATATCTGAAATGGCTTTGCGATGTATGGATTCACCTCACAGAGTTAACACCGACATTTGATTCAAACTTTTGGCAACACTTTTTTTTGTAAAATTTGTGAAGGGATATTTGAAAGCCACTTGAGGCCTAAGGGTTAAGCCGTATATACTGACATAAAAACTAGAAAGAAACTATCTGTTAAATAGCTTCATAATCTGTATATTCATCTCACAGGGTTAAACCTTTCTTTTGGTTCAGCAGGTTGTAAACACTCTTTTTGTAGAATCTGCAAATGGACATTTGGAATCCCTTTGAGGCTTATGGTGAAGAAATGAATATCCCCTGATAAAAACTAGAAATAAACTATCTATGAAACTGCTTTGTGATGTGAAGATTCATCTAACAGAGGTAAACCTTTCTTTTGATTCAGCACATTGGAAACAATCTTTTTGTGGAATCTGTGTAGGGACATTTGGGAGCTCATTGTGGCCTATGGTAAGAAACTGAATATTCCCAGATAAAGACCAGAAAGAAGCTATCTGTGAAACTCCTTTGTGATGTGTGAATTCATCTCACAGAACTAAATCTTTCTTTTGGTTCAGCAGGTTGGAAACACTTCTTTTGTGGAATATTTGAAGTCACATTTTAAAGCCCATTGTAGCCCATGGTGAAAAACAGAATATCCCCAGATAAAAGCTAGAAGGAAGCTTTCTGTAAAACTTCTTTGTGATGTATGTTTTCATCTCAAATAGTTAAACCTTGCTGTTGAATCCGTCGGTTGGAAATGCTCTTTGTGTAGGATCTGCAAAGAAACATTTGGGAGCTCATTGAGGGGTATGGTGAAAAACAGAATATCCTCAGATAAAAACCAGAAAGAAGGTATCTGTGAAACAGCTTTGCAGTCTGTGGATTCACATCACAGAGATAATATTCATTTTGATACAGTAGTTTGGAAACTCTCTTTTTGTAAATCCTGTGAAGGGACATTGGGAGTCCTTGTAGGCTCTTGGAGGAAGACTGAATATCCCCAGATAAAAACTAGAAAGAAGCTATCTGTGAAATAGATTTGTGCTGTTTGGATTCCTCTCCCAGAGTTAAACATTTCTGTCAATTCCACAGGTTGGAAACCCTCTTTTAGTAGAATCTGCAAAGGGATATTTGGGAGCCCTTTGAGAGCAATGGTGAAAAAGTGAATATCCTCAGATAAAAACTAGAAAGATGTTATCTGTGAAACAGCTTTGTGATGTGTGGATTCATCTCACAGAGTTAAACATTTCTTTAGAACCAGCAGCTTGGAACACTCTTCTGGTAGAAGTTGTGAAGGGCCATTCAGGAGTCCATTGAGGCTTACGGTGAAAAACCAAATATCACCAGATAAAAACAAGAAACAACTCATGTATGAAACAGCTTTGTAATGTGTAGATTAATCTCACAGAGTTAAACCTTTTTTTTTGATATAGCATGTTGGAAACACTCTTTTAGTAGAAGCAGCAAAGGGACATTAGGGAGCACATTGACGCCTACTATGAAAAACAAAATACATGCAGATAAAACCTAGAAAGAAGCTGTCTGTGAAACTGCTTTGTGATATGTGGATTCATCTCATAGAGTTAAACCTTTTTTTTTTTTTTTGATTCCGCATGTTGGAAACACTGTTTTTGTAGAGTCTGTGAAAAGACATATGGAAGCGTATTGAGGCCTACAGTGGAAAACCAAATATCCTTAGATTAAACTAGAAAGAAGTTATCCCTGAAACTGCTCTGTTATGTGTGCCTTCACCTCCCACATTTAAAAAATCTTTTGATTCAGCAGGTTGGAAACTCTCTTTTGATAGAAACTGTGAAGGGACATTCCAGACCCCAATGAGGCTCTGGTGAAAAACAGACTACTCATGGACAACAACTTGAAAGAAGCCATATGTGAAACTGTTTTTTGATGTGTGGATATGTCTAACAGAGTTAAACTTTTCTTTTTTTTTCAGCCATTTGAAAACACTCTTTTAGTAGTATCTGTGAAAAAGCATTTGGGGGTCCACTGAAGCCTGAGGTTAACAACTGAATATACCCAGATAAAAACTTAAAAACATATACTTGTGAAGCTGCTTTGTGATGTGTGGATTCATCTCACAGAGTTAAACTTTTCTATTGATTCAGCAAGCTTGAAAAACTATTTTTGGATAATCTGTGAAAAGACATTTAGGGGCCCATTTATGCCTACGTCGAAAAACGGAATATTCCCATAGGAAAACTAGAAGGACAATATCTGTAAAATGGCTCTGTGATGTATGGATTCATCGTACAGAGTTAAACCTTTGTTTTGATTCCACAGGTAGAAAACACACTTTTTGTAGAATCAGGGAAGTGACATTCTGGAGCCCATTGAGGCCTGTGGTGAAAATCAGAATAGCCCCAGATAAAAACTAGAAAAAAGTAATCTGTTAAAACTGCTTTGTGATGTGTGGATTAACCACACAGCATTAAACCTTTCTTTTGATTTATCAAGTTGGAAACACTGGTTTGGTAGGATCTGTGAAGAGACATTTAGTTGCCCTATGAGGCCTATGGCGAAAAACTGAATGTCCCCAGAAAAACATTAGAAAGAAGCTATCTGTTAAAGTGCATTTTGATGTGTGGATTCGTCTTACAGAATTAAATTCTTGTTTTGATTCAGCAGGTTAGAAACACTCTTTATGTAGAATCTGCAAAGGGACATTTAAGAGCCCATTGAGGCCTATGGTAAAACACAGAATATCCAAAGATAAAACTACACAGAATCGATGAGTGAGACTGATTTGTGATGTGTGGATTCATCTCACAGAGTTAAACGTTTCTTTTGTTTAAGCAGTTTGAAAACAATCTTTTTGTAGAACATGTGAAGGGACATTCAAGAGCCCATTGAGGCCTATGGTAAAAAACGGAATATCCCCAGAGGAAAACTAGAAAGAAGCTACCTGTGAAACAGCTTTGTGATTTGTGGATTCATCACACAGGTTTAAGCCTTTCTTTTTATTCCACAAAATGGAGACTCTCTTTTTGTAGAATCTGTGAAAGGACATGTGGGGCCCACTGAGGCATATGGTGAAAATCCAAATATTCACAGATTAAAAACTAGAAAGAAGCTATTTGTGAAAATGCTTTGTGATGTGTTAATTCATCTCACATAGTTAAATCATTCTTTTGATTCAGCAGGTTGGAAACACTTTTTGTAGAATCCTTGAAGGAACATATGAGAACCCATTGAGGTATGTGGTGAGAGACTGAATATTTCCAAATAAAAACTAGAAAGAAGCTATTGTGAAATGGATTTGTGATGTGTGGATTTATCTCACAGAAGTAAACCTTTCTTTTGATTCAGCAGGTTGGAAACACTTTTTCTAGGATCTGCAAAGGGAAATTTGGAAGCCCATTGAGGCCTATAGTGAAAAACCAAGTATCCCCAGATAAAAACTAGAAAGATGCGATCTGTGAAACTGCCTTGTGATGTGTGGATTCACCTCAGAGAGTTAAACCTTCTTTTATTCAGCAGGGTGGAAACACTGTCTCTGGTGAATCTGTGTAGAAACATTTGGGAGCCCATAGAGTCCTATGGTGAAAAACAGAACATCCTTCTTTAAAAACTAGAAGAAGGTATATCTGAAATGGCTTTGCGATGTATGGATTCACCTCACAGAGTTAACACCGACATTTGATTCAAACTTTTGGCAACACTTTTTTTTGTAAAATTTGTGAAGGGATATTTGAAAGCCACTTGAGGCCTAAGGGTTAAGCCGTATATACTGACATAAAAACTAGAAAGAAACTATCTGTTAAATAGCTTCATAATCTGTATATTCATCTCACAGGGTTAAACCTTTCTTTTGGTTCAGCAGGTTGTAAACACTCTTTTTGTAGAATCTGCAAATGGACATTTGGAATCCCTTTGAGGCTTATGGTGAAGAAATGAATATCCCCTGATAAAAACTAGAAATAAACTATCTATGAAACTGCTTTGTGATGTGAAGATTCATCTAACAGAGGTAAACCTTTCTTTTGATTCAGCACATTGGAAACAATCTTTTTGTGGAATCTGTGTAGGGACATTTGGGAGCTCATTGTGGCCTATGGTAAGAAACTGAATATTCCCAGATAAAGACCAGAAAGAAGCTGTCTGTGAAACTCCTTTGTGATGTGTGAATTCATCTCACAGAACTAAATCTTTCTTTTGGTTCAGCAGGTTGGAAACACTTCTTTTGTGGAATATTTGAAGTCACATTTTAAAGCCCATTGTAGCCCATGGTGAAAAACAGAATATCCCCAGATAAAAGCTAGAAGGAAGCTTTCTGTAAAACTTCTTTGTGATGTATGTTTTCATCTCAAATAGTTAAACCTTGCTGTTGAATCCGTCGGTTGGAAATGCTCTTTGTGTAGGATCTGCAAAGAAACATTTGGGAGCTCATTGAGGGGTATGGTGAAAAACAGAATATCCTCAGATAAAAACCAGAAAGAAGGTATCTGTGAAACAGCTTTGCAGTCTGTGGATTCACATCACAGAGATAATATTCATTTTGATACAGTAGTTTGGAAACTCTCTTTTTGTAAATCCTGTGAAGGGACATTGGGAGTCCTTGTAGGCTCTTGGAGGAAGACTGAATATCCCCAGATAAAAACTAGAAAGAAGCTATCTGTGAAATAGATTTGTGCTGTTTGGATTCCTCTCCCAGAGTTAAACATTTCTGTCAATTCCACAGGTTGGAAACCCTCTTTTAGTAGAATCTGCAAAGGGATATTTGGGAGCCCTTTGAGAGCAATGGTGAAAAAGTGAATATCCTCAGATAAAAACTAGAAAGATGTTATCTGTGAAACAGCTTTGTGATGTGTGGATTCATCTCACAGAGTTAAACATTTCTTTAGAACCAGCAGCTTGGAACACTCTTCTGGTAGAAGTTGTGAAGGGCCATTCAGGAGTCCATTGAGGCTTATGGTGAAAAACCAAATATCACCAGATAAAAACAAGAAACAACTCATGTATGAAACCGCTTTGTAATGTGTAGATTAATCTCACAGAGTTAAACCTTTTTTTTTGATATAGCATGTTGGAAACACTCTTTTAGTAGAAGCAGCAAAGGGACATTAGGGAGCACATTGACGCCTACTATGAAAAACAAAATACATGCAGATAAAACCTAGAAAGAAGCTCTCTGTGAAACTGCTTTGCGATATGTGGATTCATCTCATAGAGTTAAACCTTTTTTTTTTTTTTTTGATTCCGCATGTTGGAAACACTGTTTTTGTAGAGTCTGTGAAAAGACATATGGAAGCGTATTGAGGCCTACAGTGGAAAACCAAATATCCTTAGATTAAACTAGAAAGAAGTTATCCCTGAAACTGCTCTGTTATGTGTGCCTTCACCTCCCACATTTAAAAAATCTTTTGATTCAGCAGGTTGGAAACTCTCTTTTGATAGAATCTGTGAAGGGACATTCCAGACCCCAACGAGGCTCTGGTGAAAAACAGACTACTCATGGACAACAACTTGAAAGAAGCCATTTGTGAAACTGTTTTTTGATGTGTGGATATGTCTAACAGAGTTAAACTTTTCTTTTTTTTTCAGCCATTTGAAAACACTCTTTTAGTAGTATCTGTGAAAAAGCATTTGGGGGTCCACTGAAGCCTGAGGTTAACAACTGAATATACCCAGATAAAAACTTAAAAACATATACTTGTGAAGCTGCTTTGTGATGTGTGGATTCATCTCACAGAGTTAAACTTTTCTATTGATTCAGCAAGCTTGAAAAACTATTTTTGGATAATCTGTGAAAAGACATTTAGGGGCCCATTTATGCCTATGTCGAAAAACGGAATATTCCCATAGGAAAACTAGAAGGACAATATCTGTAAAATGGCTCTGTGATGTATGGATTCATCGTACAGAGTTAAACCTTTGTTTTGATTCCACAGGTAGAAAACACACTTTTTGTAGAATCAGGGAAGTGACATTCTGGAGCCCATTGAGGCCTGTGGTGAAAATCAGAATAGCCCCAGATAAAAACTAGAAAAAAGTAATCTGTTAAAACTGCTTTGTGATGTGTGGATTAACCACACAGCATTAAACCTTTCTTTTGATTTATCAAGTTGGAAACACTGGTTTGGTAGGATCTGTGAAGAGACATTTAGTTGCCCTATGAGGCCTATGGCGAAAAACTGAATGTCCCCAGAAATACATTAGAAAGAAGCTATCTGTTAAAGTGCATTTTGATGTGTGGATTCGTCTTACAGAATTAAATTCTTGTTTTGATGCAGCAGGTTAGAAACACTCTTTATGTAGAATCTGCAAAGGGACATTTAAGAGCCCATTGAGGCCTATGGTAAAACACAGAATATCCAAAGATAAAACTACACAGAATCGATGAGTGAGACTGATTTGTGATGTGTGGATTCATCTCACGGAGTTAAACGTTTCTTTTGTTTAAGCAGTTTGAAAACAATCTTTTTGTAGAACATGTGAAGGGACATTCAAGAGCCCATTGAGGCCTATGGTAAAAAACGGAATATCCCCAGAGGAAAACTAGAAAGAAGCTACCTGTGAAACAGCTTTGTGATTTGTGGATTCATCACACAGGTTTAAGCCTTTCTTTTTATTCCACAAAATGGAGACTCTCTTTTTGTAGAATCTGTGAAAGGACATGTGGGGGCCCACTGAGGCATATGGTGAAAATCCAAATATTCACAGATTAAAAACTAGAAAGAAGCTATTTGTGAAAATGCTTTGTGATGTGTTAATTCATCTCACATAGTTAAATCATTCTTTTGATTCAGCAGGTTGGAAACACTTTTTGTAGAATCTTTGAAGGAACATATTTGAACCCATTGAGGTATGTGGTGAGAGACTGAATATTTCCAAATAAAAACTAGAAAGAAGCTATTGTGAAATGGATTTGTGATGTGTGGATTTATCTCACAGAGGTAAACCTTTCTTTTGATTCAGCAGGTTGGAAACACTTTTTCTAGGATCTGCAAAGGGAAATTTGGAAGCCCATTGAGGCCTATAGTGAAAAACCAAGTATCCCCAGATAAAAACTAGAAAGATGCGATCTGTGAAACTGCCTTGTGATGTGTGGATTCACCTCAGAGAGTTAAACCTTCTTTTATTCAGCAGGGTGGAAACACTGTCTCTGGTGAATCTGTGTAGAAACATTTGGGAGCCCATAGAGTCCTATGGTGAAAAACAGAACATCCTTCTTTAAAAACTAGAAGAAGGTATATCTGAAATGGCTTTGCGATGTATGGATTCACCTCACAGAGTTAACACCGACATTTGATTCAAACTTTTGGCAACACTTTTTTTTGTAAAATTTGTGAAGGGATATTTGAAAGCCACTTGAGGCCTAAGGGTTAAGCCGTATATACTGACATAAAAACTAGAAAGAAACTATCTGTTAAATAGCTTCATAATCTGTATATTCATCTCACAGGGTTAAACCTTTCTTTTGGTTCAGCAGGTTGTAAACACTCTTTTTGTAGAATCTGCAAATGGACATTTGGAATCCCTTTGAGGCTTATGGTGAAGAAATGAATATCCCCTGATAAAAACTAGAAATAAACTATCTATGAAACTGCTTTGTGATGTGAAGATTCATCTAACAGAGGTAAACCTTTCTTTTGATTCAGCACATTGGAAACAATCTTTTTGTGGAATCTGTGTAGGGACATTTGGGAGCTCATTGTGGCCTATGGTAAGAAACTGAATATTCCCAGATAAAGACCAGAAAGAAGCTATCTGTGAAACTCCTTTGTGATGTGTGAATTCATCTCACAGAACTAAATCTTTCTTTTGGTTCAGCAGGTTGGAAACACTTCTTTTGTGGAATATTTGAAGTCACATTTTAAAGCCCATTGTAGCCCATGGTGAAAAACAGAATATCCCCAGATAAAAGCTAGAAGGAAGCTTTCTGTAAAACTTCTTTGTGATGTATGTTTTCATCTCAAATAGTTAAACCTTGCTGTTGAATCCGTCGGTTGGAAATGCTCTTTGTGTAGGATCTGCAAAGAAACATTTGGGAGCTCATTGAGGGGTATGGTGAAAAACAGAATATCCTCAGATAAAAACCAGAAAGAAGGTATCTGTGAAACAGCTTTGCAGTCTGTGGATTCACATCACAGAGATAATATTCATTTTGATACAGTAGTTTGGAAACTCTCTTTTTGTAAATCCTGTGAAGGGACATTGGGAGTCCTTGTAGGCTCTTGGAGGAAGACTGAATATCCCCAGATAAAAACTAGAAAGAAGCTATCTGTGAAATAGATTTGTGCTGTTTGGATTCCTCTCCCAGAGTTAAACATTTCTGTCAATTCCACAGGTTGGAAACCCTCTTTTAGTAGAATCTGCAAAGGGATATTTGGGAGCCCTTTGAGAGCAATGGTGAAAAAGTGAATATCCTCAGATAAAAACTAGAAAGATGTTATCTGTGAAACAGCTTTGTGATGTGTGGATTCATCTCACAGAGTTAAACATTTCTTTAGAACCAGCAGCTTGGAACACTCTTCTGGTAGAAGTTGTGAAGGGCCATTCAGGAGTCCATTGAGGCTTATGGTGAAAAACCAAATATCACCAGATAAAAACAAGAAACAACTCATGTATGAAACCGCTTTGTAATGTGTAGATTAATCTCACAGAGTTAAACCTTTTTTTTTGATATAGCATGTTGGAAACACTCTTTTAGTAGAAGCAGCAAAGGGACATTAGGGAGCACATTGACGCCTACTATGAAAAACAAAATACATGCAGATAAAACCTAGAAAGAAGCTCTCTGTGAAACTGCTTTGCGATATGTGGATTCATCTCATAGAGTTAAACCTTTTTTTTTTTTTTGATTCAGCATGTTGGAAACACTGTTTTTGTAGAGTCTGTGAAAAGACATATGGAAGCGTATTGAGGCCTACAGTGGAAAACCAAATATCCTTACATTAAACTAGAAAGAAGTTATCCCTGAAACTGCTCTGTTATGTGTGCCTTCACCTCCCACATTTAAAAAATCTTTTGATTCAGCAGGTTGGAAACTCTCTTTTGATAGAATCTGTGAAGGGACATTCCAGACCCCAATGAGGCTCTGGTGAAAAACAGACTACTCATGGACAACAACTTGAAAGAAGCCATTTGTGAAACTGTTTTTTGATGTGTGGATATGTCTAACAGAGTTAAACTTTTCTTTTTTTTTCAGCCATTTGAAAACACTCTTTTAGTAGTATCTGTGAAAAAGCATTTGGGGGTCCACTGAAGCCTGAGGTTAACAACTGAATATACCCCGATAAAAACTTAAAAACATATACTTGTGAAGCTGCTTTGTGATGTGTGGATTCATCTCACAGAGTTAAACTTTTCTATTGATTCAGCAAGCTTGAAAAACTATTTTTGGATAATCTGTGAAAAGACATTTAGGGGCCCATTTATGCCTATGTCGAAAAACGGAATATTCCCATAGGAAAACTAGAAGGACAATATCTGTAAAATGGCTCTGTGATGTATGGATTCATCGTACAGAGTTAAACCTTTGTTTTGATTCCACAGGTAGAAAACACACTTTTTGTAGAATCAGGGAAGTGACATTCTGGAGCCCATTGAGGCCTGTGGTGAAAATCAGAATAGCCCCAGATAAAAACTAGAAAAAAGTAATCTGTTAAAACTGCTTTGTGATGTGTGGATTAACCACACAGCATTAAACCTTTCTTTTGATTTATCAAGTTGGAAACACTGGTTTGGTAGGATCTGTGAAGAGACATTTAGTTGCCCTATGAGGCCTATGGCGAAAAACTGAATGTCCCCAGAAAAACATTAGAAAGAAGCTATCTGTTAAAGTGCATTTTGATGTGTGGATTCGTCTTACAGAATTAAATTCTTGTTTTGATTCAGCAGGTTAGAAACACTCTTTATGTAGAATCTGCAAAGGGACATTTAAGAGCCCATTGAGGCCTATGGTAAAACACAGAATATCCAAAGATAAAACTACACAGAATCGATGAGTGAGACTGATTTGTGATGTGTGGATTCATCTCACGGAGTTAAACGTTTCTTTTGTTTAAGCAGTTTGAAAACAATCTTTTTGTAGAACATGTGAAGGGACATTCAAGAACCCATTGAGGCCTATGGTAAAAAACGGAATATCCCCAGAGGAAAACTAGAAAGAAGCTACCTGTGAAACAGCTTTGTGATTTGTGGATTCATCACACAGGTTTAAGCCTTTCTTTTTATTCCACAAAATGGAGACTCTCTTTTTGTAGAATCTGTGAAAGGACATGTGGGGGCCCACTGAGGCATATGGTGAAAATCCAAATATTCACAGATTAAAAACTAGAAAGAAGCTATTTGTGAAAATGCTTTGTGATGTGTTAATTCATCTCACATAGTTAAATCATTCTTTTGATTCAGCAGGTTGGAAACACTTTTTGTAGAATCTTTGAAGGAACATATGAGAACCCATTGAGGTATGTGGTGAGAGACTGAATATTTCCAAATAAAAACTAGAAAGAAGCTATTGTGAAATGGATTTGTGATGTGTGGATTTATCTCACAGAGGTAAACCTTTCTTTTGATTCAGCAGGTTGGAAACACTTTTTCTAGGATCTGCAAAGGGAAATTTGGAAGCCCATTGAGGCCTATAGTGAAAAACCAAGTATCCCCAGATAAAAACTAGAAAGATGCGATCTGTGAAACTGCCTTGTGATGTGTGGATTCACCTCAGAGAGTTAAACCTTCTTTTATTCAGCAGGGTGGAAACACTGTCTCTGGTGAATCTGTGTAGAAACATTTGGGAGCCCATAGAGTCCTATGGTGAAAAACAGAACATCCTTCTTTAAAAACTAGAAGAAGGTATATCTGAAATGGCTTTGCGATGTATGGATTCACCTCACAGAGTTAACACCGACATTTGATTCAAACTTTTGGCAACACTTTTTTTTGTAAAATTTGTGAAGGGATATTTGAAAGCCACTTGAGGCCTAAGGGTTAAGCCGTATATACTGACATAAAAACTAGAAAGAAACTATCTGTTAAATAGCTTCATAATCTGTATATTCATCTCACAGGGTTAAACCTTTCTTTTGGTTCAGCAGGTTGTAAACACTCTTTTTGTAGAATCTGCAAATGGACATTTGGAATCCCTTTGAGGCTTATGGTGAAGAAATGAATATCCCCTGATAAAAACTAGAAATAAACTATCTATGAAACTGCTTTGTGATGTGAAGATTCATCTAACAGAGGTAAACCTTTCTTTTGATTCAGCACATTGGAAACAATCTTTTTGTGGAATCTGTGTAGGGACATTTGGGAGCTCATTGTGGCCTATGGTAAGAAACTGAATATTCCCAGATAAAGACCAGAAAGAAGCTATCTGTGAAACTCCTTTGTGATGTGTGAATTCATCTCACAGAACTAAATCTTTCTTTTGGTTCAGCAGGTTGGAAACACTTCTTTTGTGGAATATTTGAAGTCACATTTTAAAGCCCATTGCAGCCCATGGTGAAAAACAGAATATCCCCAGATAAAAGCTAGAAGGAAGCTTTCTGTAAAACTTCTTTGTGATGTATGTTTTCATCTCAAATAGTTAAACCTTGCTGTTGAATCCGTCGGTTGGAAATGCTCTTTGTGTAGGATCTGCAAAGAAACATTTGGGAGCTCATTGAGGGGTATGGTGAAAAACAGAATATCCTCAGATAAAAACCAGAAAGAAGGTATCTGTGAAACAGCTTTGCAGTCTGTGGATTCACATCACAGAGATAATATTCATTTTGATACAGTAGTTTGGAAACTCTCTTTTTGTAAATCCTGTGAAGGGACATTGGGAGTCCTTGTAGGCTCTTGGAGGAAGACTGAATATCCCCAGATAAAAACTAGAAAGAAGCTATCTGTGAAATAGATTTGTGCTGTTTGGATTCCTCTCCCAGAGTTAAACATTTCTGTCAATTCCACAGGTTGGAAACCCTCTTTTAGTAGAATCTGCAAAGGGATATTTGGGAGCCCTTTGAGAGCAATGGTGAAAAAGTGAATATCCTCAGATAAAAACTAGAAAGATGTTATCTGTGAAACAGCTTTGTGATGTGTGGATTCATCTCACAGAGTTAAACATTTCTTTAGAACCAACAGCTTGGAACACTCTTCTGGTAGAAGTTGTGAAGGGCCATTCAGGAGTCCATTGAGGCTTATGGTGAAAAACCAAATATCACCAGATAAAAACAAGAAACAACTCATGTATGAAACTGCTTTGTAATGTGTAGATTAATCTCACAGAGTTAAACCTTTTTTTTTGATATAGCATGTTGGAAACACTCTTTTAGTAGAAGCAGCAAAGGGACATTAGGGAGCACATTGACGCCTACTATGAAAAACAAAATACATGCAGATAAAACCTAGAAAGAAGCTCTCTGTGAAACTGCTTTGCGATATGTGGATTCATCTCATAGAGTTAAACCTTTTTTTTTTTTTGATTCAGCATGTTGGAAACACTGTTTTTGTAGAGTCTGTGAAAAGACATATGGAAGCGTATTGAGGCCTACAGTGGAAAACCAAATATCCTTAGATTAAACTAGAAAGAAGTTATCCCTGAAACTGCTCTGTTATGTGTGCCTTCACCTCCCACATTTAAAAAATCTTTTGATTCAGCAGGTTGGAAACTCTCTTTTGATAGAATCTGTGAAGGGACATTCCAGACCCCAATGAGGCTCTGGTGAAAAACAGACTACTCATGGACAACAACTTGAAAGAAGCCATTTGTGAAACTGTTTTTTGATGTGTGGATATGTCTAACAGAGTTAAACTTTTCTTTTTTTTTCAGCCATTTGAAAACACTCTTTTAGTAGTATCTGTGAAAAAGCATTTGGGGGTCCACTGAAGCCTGAGGTTAACAACTGAATATACCCCGATAAAAACTTAAAAACATATACTTGTGAAGCTGCTTTGTGATGTGTGGATTCATCTCACAGAGTTAAACTTTTCTATTGATTCAGCAAGCTTGAAAAACTATTTTTGGATAATCTGTGAAAAGACATTTAGGGGCCCATTTATGCCTATGTCGAAAAACGGAATATTCCCATAGGAAAACTAGAAGGACAATATCTGTAAAATGGCTCTGTGATGTATGGATTCATCGTACAGAGTTAAACCTTTGTTTTGATTCCACAGGTAGAAAACACACTTTTTGTAGAATCAGGGAAGTGACATTCTGGAGCCCATTGAGGCCTGTGGTGAAAATCAGAATAGCCCCAGATAAAAACTAGAAAAAAGTAATCTGTTAAAACTGCTTTGTGATGTGTGGATTAACCACACAGCATTAAACCTTTCTTTTGATTTATCAAGTTGGAAACACTGGTTTGGTAGGATCTGTGAAGAGACATTTAGTTGCCCTATGAGGCCTATGGCGAAAAACTGAATGTCCCCAGAAAAACATTAGAAAGAAGCTATCTGTTAAAGTGCATTTTGATGTGTGGATTCGTCTTACAGAATTAAATTCTTGTTTTGATTCAGCAGGTTAGAAACACTCTTTATGTAGAATCTGCAAAGGGACATTTAAGAGCCCATTGAGGCCTATGGTAAAACACAGAATATCCAAAGATAAAACTACACAGAATCGATGAGTGAGACTGATTTGTGATGTGTGGATTCATCTCACGGAGTTAAACGTTTCTTTTGTTTAAGCAGTTTGAAAACAATCTTTTTGTAGAACATGTGAAGGGACATTCAAGAGCCCATTGAGGCCTATGGTAAAAAACGGAATATCCCCAGAGGAAAACTAGAAAGAAGCTACCTGTGAAACAGCTTTGTGATTTGTGGATTCATCACACAGGTTTAAGCCTTTCTTTTTATTCCACAAAATGGAGACTCTCTTTTTGTAGAATCTGTGAAAGGACATGTGGGGGCCCACTGAGGCATATGGTGAAAATCCAAATATTCACAGATTAAAAACTAGAAAGAAGCTATTTGTGAAAATGCTTTGTGATGTGTTAATTCATCTCACATAGTTAAATCATTCTTTTGATTCAGCAGGTTGGAAACACTTTTTGTAGAATCTTTGAAGGAACATATGAGAACCCATTGAGGTATGTGGTGAGAGACTGAATATTTCCAAATAAAAACTAGAAAGAAGCTATTGTGAAATGGATTTGTGATGTGTGGATTTATCTCACAGAGGTAAACCTTTCTTTTGATTCAGCAGGTTGGAAACACTTTTTCTAGGATCTGCAAAGGGAAATTTGGAAGCCCATTGAGGCCTATAGTGAAAAACCAAGTATCCCCAGATAAAAACTAGAAAGATGCGATCTGTGAAACTGCCTTGTGATGTGTGGATTCACCTCAGAGAGTTAAACCTTCTTTTATTCAGCAGGGTGGAAACACTGTCTCTGGTGAATCTGTGTAGAAACATTTGGGAGCCCATAGAGTCCTATGGTGAAAAACAGAACATCCTTCTTTAAAAACTAGAAGAAGGTATATCTGAAATGGCTTTGCGATGTATGGATTCACCTCACAGAGTTAACACCGACATTTGATTCAAACTTTTGGCAACACTTTTTTTTGTAAAATTTGTGAAGGGATATTTGAAAGCCACTTGAGGCCTAAGGGTTAAGCCGTATATACTGACATAAAAACTAGAAAGAAACTATCTGTTAAATAGCTTCATAATCTGTATATTCATCTCACAGGGTTAAACCTTTCTTTTGGTTCAGCAGGTTGTAAACACTCTTTTTGTAGAATCTGCAAATGGACATTTGGAATCCCTTTGAGGCTTATGGTGAAGAAATGAATATCCCCTGATAAAAACTAGAAATAAACTATCTATGAAACTGCTTTGTGATGTGAAGATTCATCTAACAGAGGTAAACCTTTCTTTTGATTCAGCACATTGGAAACAATCTTTTTGTGGAATCTGTGTAGGGACATTTGGGAGCTCATTGTGGCCTATGGTAAGAAACTGAATATTCCCAGATAAAGACCAGAAAGAAGCTATCTGTGAAACTCCTTTGTGATGTGTGAATTCATCTCACAGAGCTAAATCTTTCTTTTGGTTCAGCAGGTTGGAAACACTTCTTTTGTGGAATATTTGAAGTCACATTTTAAAGTCCATTGTAGCCCATGGTGAAAAACAGAATATCCCCAGATAAAAGCTAGAAGGAAGCTTTCTGTAAAACTTCTTTGTGATGTATGTTTTCATCTCAAATAGTTAAACCTTGCTGTTGAATCCGTCGGTTGGAAATGCTCTTTGTGTAGGATCTGCAAAGAAACATTTGGGAGCTCATTGAGGGTTATGGTGAAAAACAGAATATCCTCAGATAAAAACCAGAAAGAAGGTATCTGTGAAACAGCTTTGCAGTCTGTGGATTCACATCACAGAGATAATATTCATTTTGATACAGTAGTTTGGAAACTCTCTTTTTGTAAATCCTGTGAAGGGACATTGGGAGTCCTTGTAGGCTCTTGGAGGAAGACTGAATATCCCCAGATAAAAACTAGAAAGAAGCTATCTGTGAAATAGATTTGTGCTGTTTGGATTCCTCTCCCAGAGTTAAACATTTCTGTCAATTCCACAGGTTGGAAACCCTCTTTTAGTAGAATCTGCAAAGGGATATTTGGGAGCCCTTTGAGAGCAATGGTGAAAAAGTGAATATCCTCAGATAAAAACTAGAAAGATGTTATCTGTGAAACAGCTTTGTGATGTGTGGATTCATCTCACAGAGTTAAACATTTCTTTAGAAACAGCAGCTTGGAACACTCTTCTGGTAGAAGTTGTGAAGGGCCATTCAGGAGTCCATTGAGGCTTATGGTGAAAAACCAAATATCACCAGATAAAAACAAGAAACAACTCATGTATGAAACCGCTTTGTAATGTGTAGATTAATCTCACAGAGTTAAACCTTTTTTTTTGATATAGCATGTTGGAAACACTCTTTTAGTAGAAGCAGCAAAGGGACATTAGGGAGCACATTGACGCCTACTATGAAAAACAAAATACATGCAGATAAAACCTAGAAAGAAGCTCTCTGTGAAACTGCTTTGTGATATGTGGATTCATCTCATAGAGTTAAACCTTTTTTTTTTTTTTTTGATTCCGCATGTTGGAAACACTGTTTTTGTAGAGTCTGTGAAAAGACATATGGAAGCGTATTGAGGCCTACAGTGGAAAACCAAATATCCTTAGATTAAACTAGAAAGAAGTTATCCCTGAAACTGCTCTGTTATGTGTGCCTTCACCTCCCACATTTAAAAAATCTTTTGATTCAGCAGGTTGGAAACTCTCTTTTGATAGAATCTGTGAAGGGACATTCCAGACCCCAATGAGGCTCTGGTGAAAAACAGACTACTCATGGACAACAACTTGAAAGAAGCCATATGTGAAACTGTTTTTTGATGTGTGGATATGTCTAACAGAGTTAAACTTTTCTTTTTTTTTCAGCCATTTGAAAACACTCTTTTAGTAGTATCTGTGAAAAAGCATTTGGGGGTCCACTGAAGCCTGAGGTTAACAACTGAATATACCCCGATAAAAACTTAAAAACATATACTTGTGAAGCTGCTTTGTGATGTGTGGATTCATCTCACAGAGTTAAACTTTTCTATTGATTCAGCAAGCTTGAAAAACTATTTTTGGATAATCTGTGAAAAGACATTTAGGGGCCCATTTATGCCTATGTCGAAAAACGGAATATTCCCATAGGAAAACTAGAAGGACAATATCTGTAAAATGGCTCTGTGATGTATGGATTCATCGTACAGAGTTAAACCTTTGTTTTGATTCCACAGGTAGAAAACACACTTTTTGTAGAATCAGGGAAGTGACATTCTGGAGCCCATTGAGGCCTGTGGTGAAAATCAGAATAGCCCCAGATAAAAACTAGAAAAAAGTAATCTGTTAAAACTGCTTTGTGATGTGTGGATTAACCACACAGCATTAAACCTTTCTTTTGATTTATAAAGTTGGAAACACTGGTTTGGTAGGATCTGTGAAGAGACATTTAGTTGCCCTATGAGGCCTATGGCGAAAAACTGAATGTCCCCAGAAAAACATTAGAAAGAAGCTATCTGTTAAAGTGCATTTTGATGTGTGGATTCGTCTTACAGAATTAAATTCTTGTTTTGATTCAGCAGGTTAGAAACACTCTTTATGTAGAATCTGCAAAGGGACATTTAAGAGCCCATTGAGGCCTATGGTAAAACACAGAATATCCAAAGATAAAACTACACAGAATCGATGAGTGAGACTGATTTGTGATGTGTGGATTCATCTCACGGAGTTAAACGTTTCTTTTGTTTAAGCAGTTTGAAAACAATCTTTTTGTAGAACATGTGAAGGGACATTCAAGAGCCCATTGAGGCCTATGGTAAAAAACGGAATATCCCCAGAGGAAAACTAGAAAGAAGCTACCTGTGAAACAGCTTTGTGATTTGTGGATTCATCACACAGGTTTAAGCCTTTCTTTTTATTCCACAAAATGGAGACTCTCTTTTTGTAGAATCTGTGAAAGGACATGTGGGGGCCCACTGAGGCATATGGTGAAAATCCAAATATTCACAGATTAAAAACTAGAAAGAAGCTATTTGTGAAAATGCTTTGTGATGTGTTAATTCATCTCACATAGTTAAATCATTCTTTTGATTCAGCAGGTTGGAAACACTTTTTGTAGAATCCTTGAAGGAACATATGAGAACCCATTGAGGTATGTGGTGAGAGACTGAATATTTCCAAATAAAAACTAGAAAGAAGCTATTGTGAAATGGATTTGTGATGTGTGGATTTATCTCACAGAGGTAAACCTTTCTTTTGATTCAGCAGGTTGGAAACACTTTTTCTAGGATCTGCAAAGGGAAATTTGGAAGCCCATTGAGGCCTATAGTGAAAAACCAAGTATCCCCAGATAAAAACTAGAAAGATGCGATCTGTGAAACTGCCTTGTGATGTGTGGATTCACCTCAGAGAGTTAAACCTTCTTTTATTCAGCAGGGTGGAAACACTGTCTCTGGTGAATCTGTGTAGAAACATTTGGGAGCCCATAGAGTCCTATGGTGAAAAACAGAACATCCTTCTTTAAAAACTAGAAGAAGGTATATCTGAAATGGCTTTGCGATGTATGGATTCACCTCACAGAGTTAACACCGACATTTGATTCAAACTTTTGGCAACACTTTTTTTTGTAAAATTTGTGAAGGGATATTTGAAAGCCACTTGAGGCCTAAGGGTTAAGCCGTATATACTGACATAAAAACTAGAAAGAAACTATCTGTTAAATAGCTTCATAATCTGTATATTCATCTCACAGGGTTAAACCTTTCTTTTGGTTCAGCAGGTTGTAAACACTCTTTTTGTAGAATCTGCAAATGGACATTTGGAATCCCTTTGAGGCTTATGGTGAAGAAATGAATATCCCCTGATAAAAACTAGAAATAAACTATCTATGAAACTGCTTTGTGATGTGAAGATTCATCTAACAGAGGTAAACCTTTCTTTTGATTCAGCACATTGGAAACAATCTTTTTGTGGAATCTGTGTAGGGACATTTGGGAGCTCATTGTGGCCTATGGTAAGAAACTGAATATTCCCAGATAAAGACCAGAAAGAAGCTATCTGTGAAACTCCTTTGTGATGTGTGAATTCATCTCACAGAACTAAATCTTTCTTTTGGTTCAGCAGGTTGGAAACACTTCTTTTGTGGAATATTTGAAGTCACATTTTAAAGCCCATTGCAGCCCATGGTGAAAAACAGAATATCCCCAGATAAAAGCTAGAAGGAAGCTTTCTGTAAAACTTCTTTGTGATGTATGTTTTCATCTCAAATAGTTAAACCTTGCTGTTGAATCCGTCGGTTGGAAATGCTCTTTGTGTAGGATCTGCAAAGAAACATTTGGGAGCTCATTGAGGGGTATGGTGAAAAACAGAATATCCTCAGATAAAAACCAGAAAGAAGGTATCTGTGAAACAGCTTTGCAGTCTGTGGATTCACATCACAGAGATAATATTCATTTTGATACAGTAGTTTGGAAACTCTCTTTTTGTAAATCCTGTGAAGGGACATTGGGAGTCCTTGTAGGCTCTTGGAGGAAGACTGAATATCCCCAGATAAAAACTAGAAAGAAGCTATCTGTGAAATAGATTTGTGCTGTTTGGATTCCTCTCCCAGAGTTAAACATTTCTGTCAATTCCACAGGTTGGAAACCCTCTTTTAGTAGAATCTGCAAAGGGATATTTGGGAGCCCTTTGAGAGCAATGGTGAAAAAGTGAATATCCTCAGATAAAAACTAGAAAGATGTTATCTGTGAAACAGCTTTGTGATGTGTGGATTCATCTCACAGAGTTAAACATTTCTTTAGAAACAGCAGCTTGGAACACTCTTCTGGTAGAAGTTGTGAAGGGCCATTCAGGAGTCCATTGAGGCTTATGGTGAAAAACCAAATATCACCAGATAAAAACAAGAAACAACTCATGTATGAAACCGCTTTGTAATGTGTAGATTAATCTCACAGAGTTAAACCTTTTTTTTTGATATAGCATGTTGGAAACACTCTTTTAGTAGAAGCAGCAAAGGGACATTAGGGAGCACATTGACGCCTACTATGAAAAACAAAATACATGCAGATAAAACCTAGAAAGAAGCTCTCTGTGAAACTGCTTTGTGATATGTGGATTCATCTCATAGAGTTAAACCTTTTTTTTTTTTTTTTGATTCCGCATGTTGGAAACACTGTTTTTGTAGAGTCTGTGAAAAGACATATGGAAGCGTATTGAGGCCTACAGTGGAAAACCAAATATCCTTAGATTAAACTAGAAAGAAGTTATCCCTGAAACTGCTCTGTTATGTGTGCCTTCACCTCCCACATTTAAAAAATCTTTTGATTCAGCAGGTTGGAAACTCTCTTTTGATAGAATCTGTGAAGGGACATTCCAGACCCCAATGAGGCTCTGGTGAAAAACAGACTACTCATGGACAACAACTTGAAAGAAGCCATATGTGAAACTGTTTTTTGATGTGTGGATATGTCTAACAGAGTTAAACTTTTCTTTTTTTTTCAGCCATTTGAAAACACTCTTTTAGTAGTATCTGTGAAAAAGCATTTGGGGGTCCACTGAAGCCTGAGGTTAACAACTGAATATACCCCGATAAAAACTTAAAAACATATACTTGTGAAGCTGCTTTGTGATGTGTGGATTCATCTCACAGAGTTAAACTTTTCTATTGATTCAGCAAGCTTGAAAAACTATTTTTGGATAATCTGTGAAAAGACATTTAGGGGCCCATTTATGCCTATGTCGAAAAACGGAATATTCCCATAGGAAAACTAGAAGGACAATATCTGTAAAATGGCTCTGTGATGTATGGATTCATCGTACAGAGTTAAACCTTTGTTTTGATTCCACAGGTAGAAAACACACTTTTTGTAGAATCAGGGAAGTGACATTCTGGAGCCCATTGAGGCCTGTGGTGAAAATCAGAATAGCCCCAGATAAAAACTAGAAAAAAGTAATCTGTTAAAACTGCTTTGTGATGTGTGGATTAACCACACAGCATTAAACCTTTCTTTTGATTTATCAAGTTGGAAACACTGGTTTGGTAGGATCTGTGAAGAGACATTTAGTTGCCCTATGAGGCCTATGGCGAAAAACTGAATGTCCCCAGAAAAACATTAGAAAGAAGCTATCTGTTAAAGTGCATTTTGATGTGTGGATTCGTCTTACAGAATTAAATTCTTGTTTTGATTCAGCAGGTTAGAAACACTCTTTATGTAGAATCTGCAAAGGGACATTTAAGAGCCCATTGAGGCCTATGGTAAAACACAGAATATCCAAAGATAAAACTACACAGAATCGATGAGTGAGACTGATTTGTGATGTGTGGATTCATCTCACGGAGTTAAACGTTTCTTTTGTTTAAGCAGTTTGAAAACAATCTTTTTGTAGAACATGTGAAGGGACATTCAAGAGCCCATTGAGGCCTATGGTAAAAAACGGAATATCCCCAGAGGAAAACTAGAAAGAAGCTACCTGTGAAACAGCTTTGTGATTTGTGGATTCATCACACAGGTTTAAGCCTTTCTTTTTATTCCACAAAATGGAGACTCTCTTTTTGTAGAATCTGTGAAAGGACATGTGGGGGCCCACTGAGGCATATGGTGAAAATCCAAATATTCACAGATTAAAAACTAGAAAGAAGCTATTTGTGAAAATGCTTTGTGATGTGTTAATTCATCTCACATAGTTAAATCATTCTTTTGATTCAGCAGGTTGGAAACACTTTTTGTAGAATCCTTGAAGGAACATATGAGAACCCATTGAGGTATGTGGTGAGAGACTGAATATTTCCAAATAAAAACTAGAAAGAAGCTATTGTGAAATGGATTTGTGATGTGTGGATTTATCTCACAGAGGTAAACCTTTCTTTTGATTCAGCAGGTTGGAAACACTTTTTCTAGGATCTGCAAAGGGAAATTTGGAAGCCCATTGAGGCCTATAGTGAAAAACCAAGTATCCCCAGATAAAAACTAGAAAGATGCGATCTGTGAAACTGCCTTGTGATGTGTGGATTCACCTCAGAGAGTTAAACCTTCTTTTATTCAGCAGGGTGGAAACACTGTCTCTGGTGAATCTGTGTAGAAACATTTCGGAGCCCATAGAGTCCTATGGTGAAAAACAGAACATCCTTCTTTAAAAACTAGAAGAAGGTATATCTGAAATGGCTTTGCGATGTATGGATTCACCTCACAGAGTTAACACCGACATTTGATTCAAACTTTTGGCAACACTTTTTTTTGTAAAATTTGTGAAGGGATATTTGAAAGCCACTTGAGGCCTAAGGGTTAAGCCGTATATACTGACATAAAAACTAGAAAGAAACTATCTGTTAAATAGCTTCATAATCTGTATATTCATCTCACAGGGTTAAACCTTTCTTTTGGTTCAGCAGGTTGTAAACACTCTTTTTGTAGAATCTGCAAATGGACATTTGGAATCCCTTTGAGGCTTATGGTGAAGAAATGAATATCCCCTGATAAAAACTAGAAATAAACTATCTATGAAACTGCTTTGTGATGTGAAGATTCATCTAACAGAGGTAAACCTTTCTTTTGATTCAGCACATTGGAAACAATCTTTTTGTGGAATCTGTGTAGGGACATTTGGGAGCTCATTGTGGCCTATGGTAAGAAACTGAATATTCCCAGATAAAGACCAGAAAGAAGCTATCTGTGAAACTCCTTTGTGATGTGTGAATTCATCTCACAGAACTAAATCTTTCTTTTGGTTCAGCAGGTTGGAAACACTTCTTTTGTGGAATATTTGAAGTCACATTTTAAAGCCCATTGCAGCCCATGGTGAAAAACAGAATATCCCCAGATAAAAGCTAGAAGGAAGCTTTCTGTAAAACTTCTTTGTGATGTATGTTTTCATCTCAAATAGTTAAACCTTGCTGTTGAATCCGTCGGTTGGAAATGCTCTTTGTGTAGGATCTGCAAAGAAACATTTGGGAGCTCATTGAGGGGTATGGTGAAAAACAGAATATCCTCAGATAAAAACCAGAAAGAAGGTATCTGTGAAACAGCTTTGCAGTCTGTGGATTCACATCACAGAGATAATATTCATTTTGATACAGTAGTTTGGAAACTCTCTTTTTGTAAATCCTGTGAAGGGACATTGGGAGTCCTTGTAGGCTCTTGGAGGAAGACTGAATATCCCCAGATAAAAACTAGAAAGAAGCTATCTGTGAAATAGATTTGTGCTGTTTGGATTCCTCTCCCAGAGTTAAACATTTCTGTCAATTCCACAGGTTGGAAACCCTCTTTTAGTAGAATCTGCAAAGGGATATTTGGGAGCCCTTTGAGAGCAATGGTGAAAAAGTGAATATCCTCAGATAAAAACTAGAAAGATGTTATCTGTGAAACAGCTTTGTGATGTGTGGATTCATCTCACAGAGTTAAACATTTCTTTAGAACCAGCAGCTTGGAACACTCTTCTGGTAGAAGTTGTGAAGGGCCATTCAGGAGTCCATTGAGGCTTATGGTGAAAAACCAAATATCACCAGATAAAAACAAGAAACAACTCATGTATGAAACCGCTTTGTAATGTGTAGATTAATCTCACAGAGTTAAACCTTTTTTTTTGATATAGCATGTTGGAAACACTCTTTTAGTAGAAGCAGCAAAGGGACATTAGGGAGCACATTGACGCCTACTATGAAAAACAAAATACATGCAGATAAAACCTAGAAAGAAGCTCTCTGTGAAACTGCTTTGCGATATGTGGATTCATCTCATAGAGTTAAACCTTTTTTTTTTTTTTGATTCAGCTTGTTGGAAACACTGTTTTTGTAGAGTCTGTGAAAAGACATATGGAAGCGTATTGAGGCCTACAGTGGAAAACCAAATATCCTTAGATTAAACTAGAAAGAAGTTATCCCTGAAACTGCTCTGTTATGTGTGCCTTCACCTCCCACATTTAAAAAATCTTTTGATTCAGCAGGTTGGAAACTCTCTTTTGATAGAATCTGTGAAGGGACATTCCAGACCCCAATGAGGCTCTGGTGAAAAACAGACTACTCATGGACAACAACTTGAAAGAAGCCATTTGTGAAACTGTTTTTTGATGTGTGGATATGTCTAACAGAGTTAAACTTTTCTTTTTTTTTCAGCCATTTGAAAACACTCTTTTAGTAGTATCTGTGAAAAAGCATTTGGGGGTCCACTGAAGCCTGAGGTTAACAACTGAATATACCCCGATAAAAACTTAAAAACATATACTTGTGAAGCTGCTTTGTGATGTGTGGATTCATCTCACAGAGTTAAACTTTTCTATTGATTCAGCAAGCTTGAAAAACTATTTTTGGATAATCTGTGAAAAGACATTTAGGGGCCCATTTATGCCTATGTCGAAAAACGGAATATTCCCATAGGAAAACTAGAAGGACAATATCTGTAAAATGGCTCTGTGATGTATGGATTCATCGTACAGAGTTAAACCTTTGTTTTGATTCCACAGGTAGAAAACACACTTTTTGTAGAATCAGGGAAGTGACATTCTGGAGCCCATTGAGGCCTGTGGTGAAAATCAGAATAGCCCCAGATAAAAACTAGAAAAAAGTAATCTGTTAAAACTGCTTTGTGATGTGTGGATTAACCACACAGCATTAAACCTTTCTTTTGATTTATCAAGTTGGAAACACTGGTTTGGTAGGATCTGTGAAGAGACATTTAGTTGCCCTATGAGGCCTATGGCGAAAAACTGAATGTCCCCAGAAAAACATTAGAAAGAAGCTATCTGTTAAAGTGCATTTTGATGTGTGGATTCGTCTTACAGAATTAAATTCTTGTTTTGATTCAGCAGGTTAGAAACACTCTTTATGTAGAATCTGCAAAGGGACATTTAAGAGCCCATTGAGGCCTATGGTAAAACACAGAATATCCAAAGATAAAACTACACAGAATCGATGAGTGAGACTGATTTGTGATGTGTGGATTCATCTCACGGAGTTAAACGTTTCTTTTGTTTAAGCAGTTTGAAAACAATCTTTTTGTAGAACATGTGAAGGGACATTCAAGAGCCCATTGAGGCCTATGGTAAAAAACGGAATATCCCCAGAGGAAAACTAGAAAGAAGCTACCTGTGAAACAGCTTTGTGATTTGTGGATTCATCACACAGGTTTAAGCCTTTCTTTTTATTCCACAAAATGGAGACTCTCTTTTTGTAGAATCTGTGAAAGGACATGTGGGGGCCCACTGAGGCATATGGTGAAAATCCAAATATTCACAGATTAAAAACTAGAAAGAAGCTATTTGTGAAAATGCTTTGTGATGTGTTAATTCATCTCACATAGTTAAATCATTCTTTTGATTCAGCAGGTTGGAAACACTTTTTGTAGAATCCTTGAAGGAACATATGAGAACCCATTGAGGTATGTGGTGAGAGACTGAATATTTCCAAATAAAAACTAGAAAGAAGCTATTGTGAAATGGATTTGTGATGTGTGGATTTATCTCACAGAGGTAAACCTTTCTTTTGATTCAGCAGGTTGGAAACACTTTTTCTAGGATCTGCAAAGGGAAATTTGGAAGCCCATTGAGGCCTATAGTGAAAAACCAAGTATCCCCAGATAAAAACTAGAAAGATGCGATCTGTGAAACTGCCTTGTGATGTGTGGATTCACCTCAGAGAGTTAAACCTTCTTTTATTCAGCAGGGTGGAAACACTGTCTCTGGTGAATCTGTGTAGAAACATTTCGGAGCCCATAGAGTCCTATGGTGAAAAACAGAACATCCTTCTTTAAAAACTAGAAGAAGGTATATCTGAAATGGCTTTGCGATGTATGGATTCACCTCACAGAGTTAACACCGACATTTGATTCAAACTTTTGGCAACACTTTTTTTTGTAAAATTTGTGAAGGGATATTTGAAAGCCACTTGAGGCCTAAGGGTTAAGCCGTATATACTGACATAAAAACTAGAAAGAAACTATCTGTTAAATAGCTTCATAATCTGTATATTCATCTCACAGGGTTAAACCTTTCTTTTGGTTCAGCAGGTTGTAAACACTCTTTTTGTAGAATCTGCAAATGGACATTTGGAATCCCTTTGAGGCTTATGGTGAAGAAATGAATATCCCCTGATAAAAACTAGAAATAAACTATCTATGAAACTGCTTTGTGATGTGAAGATTCATCTAACAGAGGTAAACCTTTCTTTTGATTCAGCACATTGGAAACAATCTTTTTGTGGAATCTGTGTAGGGACATTTGGGAGCTCATTGTGGCCTATGGTAAGAAACTGAATATTCCCAGATAAAGACCAGAAAGAAGCTATCTGTGAAACTCCTTTGTGATGTGTGAATTCATCTCACAGAACTAAATCTTTCTTTTGGTTCAGCAGGTTGGAAACACTTCTTTTGTGGAATATTTGAAGTCACATTTTAAAGCCCATTGTAGCCCATGGTGAAAAACAGAATATCCCCAGATAAAAGCTAGAAGGAAGCTTTCTGTAAATCTTCTTTGTGATGTATGTTTTCATCTCAAATAGTTAAACCTTGCTGTTGAATCCGTCGGTTGGAAATGCTCTTTGTGTAGGATCTGCAAAGAAACATTTGGGAGCTCATTGAGGGGTATGGTGAAAAACAGAATATCCTCAGATAAAAACCAGAAAGAAGGTATCTGTGAAACAGCTTTGCAGTCTGTGGATTCACATCACAGAGATAATATTCATTTTGATACAGTAGTTTGGAAACTCTCTTTTTGTAAATCCTGTGAAGGGACATTGGGAGTCCTTGTAGGCTCTTGGAGGAAGACTGAATATCCCCAGATAAAAACTAGAAAGAAGCTATCTGTGAAATAGATTTGTGCTGTTTGGATTCCTCTCCCAGAGTTAAACATTTCTGTCAATTCCACAGGTTGGAAACCCTCTTTTAGTAGAATCTGCAAAGGGATATTTGGGAGCCCTTTGAGAGCAATGGTGAAAAAGTGAATATCCTCAGATAAAAACTAGAAAGATGTTATCTGTGAAACAGCTTTGTGATGTGTGGATTCATCTCACAGAGTTAAACATTTCTTTAGAACCAGCAGCTTGGAACACTCTTCTGGTAGAAGTTGTGAAGGGCCATTCAGGAGTCCATTGAGGCTTATGGTGAAAAACCAAATATCACCAGATAAAAACAAGAAACAACTCATGTATGAAACCGCTTTGTAATGTGTAGATTAATCTCACAGAGTTAAACCTTTTTTTTTGATATAGCATGTTGGAAACACTCTTTTAGTAGAAGCAGCAAAGGGACATTAGGGAGCACATTGACGCCTACTATGAAAAACAAAATACATGCAGATAAAACCTAGAAAGAAGCTCTCTGTGAAACTGCTTTGTGATATGTGGATTCATCTCATAGAGTTAAACCTTTTTTTTTTTTTTTTTGATTCCGCATGTTGGAAACACTGTTTTTGTAGAGTCTGTGAAAAGACATATGGAAGCGTATTGAGGCCTACAGTGGAAAACCAAATATCCTTAGATTAAACTAGAAAGAAGTTATCCCTGAAACTGCTCTGTTATGTGTGCCTTCACCTCCCACATTTAAAAAATCTTTTGATTCAGCAGGTTGGAAACTCTCTTTTGATAGAATCTGTGAAGGGACATTCCAGACCCCAATGAGGCTCTGGTGAAAAACAGACTACTCATGGACAACAACTTGAAAGAAGCCATATGTGAAACTGTTTTTTGATGTGTGGATATGTCTAACAGAGTTAAACTTTTCTTTTTCTTTCAGCCATTTGAAAACACTCTTTTAGTAGTATCTGTGAAAAAGCATTTGGGGGTCCACTGAAGCCTGAGGTTAACAACTGAATATACCCCGATAAAAACTTAAAAACATATACTTGTGAAGCTGCTTTGTGATGTGTGGATTCATCTCACAGAGTTAAACTTTTCTATTGATTCAGCAAGCTTGAAAAACTATTTTTGGATAATCTGTGAAAAGACATTTAGGGGCCCATTTATGCCTATGTCGAAAAACGGAATATTCCCATAGGAAAACTAGAAGGACAATATCTGTAAAATGGCTCTGTGATGTATGGATTCATCGTACAGAGTTAAACCTTTGTTTTGATTCCACAGGTAGAAAACACACTTTTTGTAGAATCAGGGAAGTGACATTCTGGAGCCCATTGAGGCCTGTGGTGAAAATCAGAATAGCCCCAGATAAAAACTAGAAAAAAGTAATCTGTTAAAACTGCTTTGTGATGTGTGGATTAACCACACAGCATTAAACCTTTCTTTTGATTTATCAAGTTGGAAACACTGGTTTGGTAGGATCTGTGAAGAGACATTTAGTTGCCCTATGAGGCCTATGGCGAAAAACTGAATGTCCCCAGAAAAACATTAGAAAGAAGCTATCTGTTAAAGTGCATTTTGATGTGTGGATTCGTCTTACAGAATTAAATTCTTGTTTTGATTCAGCAGGTTAGAAACACTCTTTATGTAGAATCTGCAAAGGGACATTTAAGAGCCCATTGAGGCCTATGGTAAAACACAGAATATCCAAAGATAAAACTACACAGAATCGATGAGTGAGACTGATTTGTGATGTGTGGATTCATCTCACGGAGTTAAACGTTTCTTTTGTTTAAGCAGTTTGAAAACAATCTTTTTGTAGAACATGTGAAGGGACATTCAAGAGCCCATTGAGGCCTATGGTAAAAAACGGAATATCCCCAGAGGAAAACTAGAAAGAAGCTACCTGTGAAACAGCTTTGTGATTTGTGGATTCATCACACAGGTTTAAGCCTTTCTTTTTATTCCACAAAATGGAGACTCTCTTTTTGTAGAATCTGTGAAAGGACATGTGGGGGCCCACTGAGGCATATGGTGAAAATCCAAATATTCACAGATTAAAAACTAGAAAGAAGCTATTTGTGAAAATGCTTTGTGATGTGTTAATTCATCTCACATAGTTAAATCATTCTTTTGATTCAGCAGGTTGGAAACACTTTTTGTAGAATCCTTGAAGGAACATATGAGAACCCATTGAGGTATGTGGTGAGAGACTGAATATTTCCAAATAAAAACTAGAAAGAAGCTATTGTGAAATGGATTTGTGATGTGTGGATTTATCTCACAGAGGTAAACCTTTCTTTTGATTCAGCAGGTTGGAAACACTTTTTCTAGGATCTGCAAAGGGAAATTTGGAAGCCCATTGAGGCCTATAGTGAAAAACCAAGTATCCCCAGATAAAAACTAGAAAGATGCGATCTGTGAAACTGCCTTGTGATGTGTGGATTCACCTCAGAGAGTTAAACCTTCTTTTATTCAGCAGGGTGGAAACACTGTCTCTGGTGAATCTGTGTAGAAACATTTCGGAGCCCATAGAGTCCTATGGTGAAAAACAGAACATCCTTCTTTAAAAACTAGAAGAAGGTATATCTGAAATGGCTTTGCGATGTATGGATTCACCTCACAGAGTTAACACCGACATTTGATTCAAACTTTTGGCAACACTTTTTTTTGTAAAATTTGTGAAGGGATATTTGAAAGCCACTTGAGGCCTAAGGGTTAAGCCGTATATACTGACATAAAAACTAGAAAGAAACTATCTGTTAAATAGCTTCATAATCTGTATATTCATCTCACAGGGTTAAACCTTTCTTTTGGTTCAGCAGGTTGTAAACACTCTTTTTGTAGAATCTGCAAATGGACATTTGGAATCCCTTTGAGGCTTATGGTGAAGAAATGAATATCCCCTGATAAAAACTAGAAATAAACTATCTATGAAACTGCTTTGTGATGTGAAGATTCATCTAACAGAGGTAAACCTTTCTTTTGATTCAGCACATTGGAAACAATCTTTTTGTGGAATCTGTGTAGGGACATTTGGGAGCTCATTGTGGCCTATGGTAAGAAACTGAATATTCCCAGATAAAGACCAGAAAGAAGCTATCTGTGAAACTCCTTTGTGATGTGTGAATTCATCTCACAGAACTAAATCTTTCTTTTGGTTCAGCAGGTTGGAAACACTTCTTTTGTGGAATATTTGAAGTCACATTTTAAAGCCCATTGTAGCCCATGGTGAAAAACAGAATATCCCCAGATAAAAGCTAGAAGGAAGCTTTCTGTAAATCTTCTTTGTGATGTATGTTTTCATCTCAAATAGTTAAACCTTGCTGTTGAATCCGTCGGTTGGAAATGCTCTTTGTGTAGGATCTGCAAAGAAACATTTGGGAGCTCATTGAGGGGTATGGTGAAAAACAGAATATCCTCAGATAAAAACCAGAAAGAAGGTATCTGTGAAACAGCTTTGCAGTCTGTGGATTCACATCACAGAGATAATATTCATTTTGATACAGTAGTTTGGAAACTCTCTTTTTGTAAATCCTGTGAAGGGACATTGGGAGTCCTTGTAGGCTCTTGGAGGAAGACTGAATATCCCCAGATAAAAACTAGAAAGAAGCTATCTGTGAAATAGATTTGTGCTGTTTGGATTCCTCTCCCAGAGTTAAACATTTCTGTCAATTCCACAGGTTGGAAACCCTCTTTTAGTAGAATCTGCAAAGGGATATTTGGGAGCCCTTTGAGAGCAATGGTGAAAAAGTGAATATCCTCAGATAAAAACTAGAAAGATGTTATCTGTGAAACAGCTTTGTGATGTGTGGATTCATCTCACAGAGTTAAACATTTCTTTAGAACCAGCAGCTTGGAACACTCTTCTGGTAGAAGTTGTGAAGGGCCATTCAGGAGTCCATTGAGGCTTATGGTGAAAAACCAAATATCACCAGATAAAAACAAGAAACAACTCATGTATGAAACCGCTTTGTAATGTGTAGATTAATCTCACAGAGTTAAACCTTTTTTTTTGATATAGCATGTTGGAAACACTCTTTTAGTAGAAGCAGCAAAGGGACATTAGGGAGCACATTGACGCCTACTATGAAAAACAAAATACATGCAGATAAAACCTAGAAAGAAGCTCTCTGTGAAACTGCTTTGTGATATGTGGATTCATCTCATAGAGTTAAACCTTTTTTTTTTTTTTTTTGATTCCGCATGTTGGAAACACTGTTTTTGTAGAGTCTGTGAAAAGACATATGGAAGCGTATTGAGGCCTACAGTGGAAAACCAAATATCCTTAGATTAAACTAGAAAGAAGTTATCCCTGAAACTGCTCTGTTATGTGTGCCTTCACCTCCCACATTTAAAAAATCTTTTGATTCAGCAGGTTGGAAACTCTCTTTTGATAGAATCTGTGAAGGGACATTCCAGACCCCAATGAGGCTCTGGTGAAAAACAGACTACTCATGGACAACAACTTGAAAGAAGCCATATGTGAAACTGTTTTTTGATGTGTGGATATGTCTAACAGAGTTAAACTTTTCTTTTTCTTTCAGCCATTTGAAAACACTCTTTTAGTAGTATCTGTGAAAAAGCATTTGGGGGTCCACTGAAGCCTGAGGTTAACAACTGAATATACCCCGATAAAAACTTAAAAACATATACTTGTGAAGCTGCTTTGTGATGTGTGGATTCATCTCACAGAGTTAAACTTTTCTATTGATTCAGCAAGCTTGAAAAACTATTTTTGGATAATCTGTGAAAAGACATTTAGGGGCCCATTTATGCCTATGTCGAAAAACGGAATATTCCCATAGGAAAACTAGAAGGACAATATCTGTAAAATGGCTCTGTGATGTATGGATTCATCGTACAGAGTTAAACCTTTGTTTTGATTCCACAGGTAGAAAACACACTTTTTGTAGAATCAGGGAAGTGACATTCTGGAGCCCATTGAGGCCTGTGGTGAAAATCAGAATAGCCCCAGATAAAAACTAGAAAAAAGTAATCTGTTAAAACTGCTTTGTGATGTGTGGATTAACCACACAGCATTAAACCTTTCTTTTGATTTATCAAGTTGGAAACACTGGTTTGGTAGGATCTGTGAAGAGACATTTAGTTGCCCTATGAGGCCTATGGCGAAAAACTGAATGTCCCCAGAAAAACATTAGAAAGAAGCTATCTGTTAAAGTGCATTTTGATGTGTGGATTCGTCTTACAGAATTAAATTCTTGTTTTGATTCAGCAGGTTAGAAACACTCTTTATGTAGAATCTGCAAAGGGACATTTAAGAGCCCATTGAGGCCTATGGTAAAACACAGAATATCCAAAGATAAAACTACACAGAATCGATGAGTGAGACTGATTTGTGATGTGTGGATTCATCTCACGGAGTTAAACGTTTCTTTTGTTTAAGCAGTTTGAAAACAATCTTTTTGTAGAACATGTGAAGGGACATTCAAGAGCCCATTGAGGCCTATGGTAAAAAACGGAATATCCCCAGAGGAAAACTAGAAAGAAGCTACCTGTGAAACAGCTTTGTGATTTGTGGATTCATCACACAGGTTTAAGCCTTTCTTTTTATTCCACAAAATGGAGACTCTCTTTTTGTAGAATCTGTGAAAGGACATGTGGGGGCCCACTGAGGCATATGGTGAAAATCCAAATATTCACAGATTAAAAACTAGAAAGAAGCTATTTGTGAAAATGCTTTGTGATGTGTTAATTCATCTCACATAGTTAAATCATTCTTTTGATTCAGCAGGTTGGAAACACTTTTTGTAGAATCCTTGAAGGAACATATGAGAACCCATTGAGGTATGTGGTGAGAGACTGAATATTTCCAAATAAAAACTAGAAAGAAGCTATTGTGAAATGGATTTGTGATGTGTGGATTTATCTCACAGAGGTAAACCTTTCTTTTGATTCAGCAGGTTGGAAACACTTTTTCTAGGATCTGCAAAGGGAAATTTGGAAGCCCATTGAGGCCTATAGTGAAAAACCAAGTATCCCCAGATAAAAACTAGAAAGATGCGATCTGTGAAACTGCCTTGTGATGTGTGGATTCACCTCAGAGAGTTAAACCTTCTTTTATTCAGCAGGGTGGAAACACTGTCTCTGGTGAGTCTGTGTAGAAACATTTGGGAGCCCATAGAGTCCTATGGTGAAAAACAGAACATCCTTCTTTAAAAACTAGAAGAAGGTATATCTGAAATGGCTTTGCGATGTATGGATTCACCTCACAGAGTTAACACCGACATTTGATTCAAACTTTTGGCAACACTTTTTTTTGTAAAATTTGTGAAGGGATATTTGAAAGCCACTTGAGGCCTAAGGGTTAAGCCGTATATACTGACATAAAAACTAGAAAGAAACTATCTGTTAAATAGCTTCATAATCTGTATATTCATCTCACAGGGTTAAACCTTTCTTTTGGTTCAGCAGGTTGTAAACACTCTTTTTGTAGAATCTGCAAATGGACATTTGGAATCCCTTTGAGGCTTATGGTGAAGAAATGAATATCCCCTGATAAAAACTAGAAATAAACTATCTATGAAACTGCTTTGTGATGTGAAGATTCATCTAACACAGGTAAACCTTTCTTTTGATTCAGCACATTGGAAACAATCTTTTTGTGGAATCTGTGTAGGGACATTTGGGAGCTCATTGTGGCCTATGGTAAGAAACTGAATATTCCCAGATAAAGACCAGAAAGAAGCTATCTGTGAAACTCCTTTGTGATGTGTGAATTCATCTCACAGAACTAAATCTTTCTTTTGGTTCAGCAGGTTGGAAACACTTCTTTTGTGGAATATTTGAAGTCACATTTTAAAGCCCATTGTAGCCCATGGTGAAAAACAGAATATCCCCAGATAAAAGCTAGAAGGAAGCTTTCTGTAAAACTTCTTTGTGATGTATGTTTTCATCTCAAATAGTTAAACCTTGCTGTTGAATCCGTCGGTTGGAAATGCTCTTTGTGTAGGATCTGCAAAGAAACATTTGGGAGCTCATTGAGGGGTATGGTGAAAAACAGAATATCCTCAGATAAAAACCAGAAAGAAGGTATCTGTGAAACAGCTTTGCAGTCTGTGGATTCACATCACAGAGATAATATTCATTTTGATACAGTAGTTTGGAAACTCTCTTTTTGTAAATCCTGTGAAGGGACATTGGGAGTCCTTGTAGGCTCTTGGAGGAAGACTGAATATCCCCAGATAAAAACTAGAAAGAAGCTATCTGTGAAATAGATTTGTGCTGTTTGGATTCCTCTCCCAGAGTTAAACATTTCTGTCAATTCCACAGGTTGGAAACCCTCTTTTAGTAGAATCTGCAAAGGGATATTTGGGAGCCCTTTGAGAGCAATGGTGAAAAAGTGAATATCCTCAGATAAAAACTAGAAAGATGTTATCTGTGAAACAGCTTTGTGATGTGTGGATTCATCTCACAGAGTTAAACATTTCTTTAGAACCAGCAGCTTGGAACACTCTTCTGGTAGAAGTTGTGAAGGGCCATTCAGGAGTCCATTGAGGCTTATGGTGAAAAACCAAATATCACCAGATAAAAACAAGAAACAACTCATGTATGAAACCGCTTTGTAATGTGTAGATTAATCTCACAGGGTTAAACCTTTTTTTTTGATATAGCATGTTGGAAACACTCTTTTAGTAGAAGCAGCAAAGGGACATTAGGGAGCACATTGACGCCTACTATGAAAAACAAAATACATGCAGATAAAACCTAGAAAGAAGCTATCTGTGAAACTGCTTTGTGATATGTGGATTCATCTCATAGAGTTAAACCTTTTTATTTCTTGATTCAGCATGTTGGAAACACTGTTTTTGTAGAGTCTGTGAAAAGACATATGGAAGCGTATTGAGGCCTACAGTGGAAAACCAAATATCCTTAGATTAAACTAGAAAGAAGTTATCCCTGAAACTGCTCTGTTATGTGTGCCTTCACCTCCCACATTTAAAAAATCTTTTGATTCAGCAGGTTGGAAACTCTCTTTTGATAGAATCTGTGAAGGGACATTCCAGACCCCAATGAGGCTCTGGTGAAAAACAGACTACTCATGGACAACAACTGGAAAGAAGCCATTTGTGAAACTGTTTTTTGATGTGTGGATATGTCTAACAGAGTTAAACTTTTCTTTTTTTTTCAGCCATTTGAAAACACTCTTTTAGTAGTATCTGTGAAAAAGCATTTGGGGGTCCACTGAAGCCTGAGGTTAACAACTGAATATACCCAGATAAAAATTTAAAAACATATACTTGTGAAGCTGCTTTGTGATGTGTGGATTCATCTCACAGAGTTAAACTTTTCTATTGATTCAGCAAGCTTGAAAAACTATTTTTGGATAATCTGTGAAAAGACATTTAGGGGCCCGTTTATGCCTATGTCGAAAAACGGAATATTCCCATAGGAAAACTAGAAGGACAATATCTGTAAAATGGCTCTGTGATGTATGGATTCATCGTACAGAGTTAAACCTTTGTTTTGATTCCACAGGTAGAAAACACACTTTTTGTAGAATCAGGGAAGTGACATTCTGGAGCCCATTGAGGCCTGTGGTGAAAATCAGAATAGCCCCAGATAAAAACTAGAAAAAAGTAATCTGTTAAAACTGCTTTGTGATGTGTGGATTAACCACACAGCATTAAACCTTTCTTTTGATTTATCAAGTTGGAAACACTGGTTTGGTAGGATCTGTGAAGAGACATTTAGTTGCCCTATGAGGCCTATGGCGAAAAACTGAATGTCCCCAGAAAAACATTAGAAAGAAGCCATCTGTTAAAGTGCATTTTGATGTGTGGATTCATCTTACAGAATTAAATTCTTGTTTTGATGCAGCAGGTTAGAAACACTCTTCTTGTAGAATCTGCAAAGGGACATTTAAGAGCCCATTGAGGCCTATGGTAAAACACAGAATATCCAAAGATAAAACTACACAGAATCGATGAGTGAGACTGATTTGTGATGTGTGGATTCATCTCACGGAGTTAAACGTTTCTTTTGTTTAAGCAGTTTGAAAACAATCTTTTTGTAGAACATGTGAAGGGACATTCAAGAGCCCATTGAGGCCTATGGTAAAAAACGGAATATCCCCAGAGGAAAACTAGAAAGAAGCTACCTGTGAAACAGCTTTGTGATTTGTGGATTCATCACACAGGTTTAAGCCTTTCTTTTTATTCCACAAAATGGAGACTCTCTTTTTGTAGAATCTGTGAAAGGACATGTGGGGGCCCACTGAGGCATATGGTGAAAATCCAAATATTCACAGATTAAAAACTAGAAGGAAGCTATTTGTGAAAATGCTTTGTGATGTGTTAATTCATCTCACATAGTTAAATCATTCTTTTGATTCAGCAGGTTGGAAACACTTTTTGTAGAATCTTTGAAGGAACATATGAGAACCCATTGAGGTATGTGGTGAGAGACTGAATATTTCCAAATAAAAACTAGAAAGAAGCTATTGTGAAATGGATTTGTGATGTGTGGATTTATCTCACAGAGGTAAACCTTTCTTTTGATTCAGCAGGTTGGAAACACTTTTTCTAGGATCTGCAAAGGGAAATTTGGAAGCCCATTGAGGCCTATAGTGAAAAACCAAGTATCCCCAGATAAAAACTAGAAAGATGCGATCTGTGAAACTGCCTTGTGATGTGTGGATTCACCTCAGAGAGTTAAACCTTCTTTTATTCAGCAGGGTGGAAACACTGTCTCTGGTGAGTCTGTGTAGAAACATTTGGGAGCCCATAGAGTCCTATGGTGAAAAACAGAACATCCTTCTTTAAAAACTAGAAGAAGGTATATCTGAAATGGCTTTGCGATGTATGGATTCACCTCACAGAGTTAACACCGACATTTGATTCAAACTTTTGGCAACACTTTTTTTTGTAAAATTTGTGAAGGGATATTTGAAAGCCACTTGAGGCCTAAGGGTTAAGCCGTATATACTGACATAAAAACTAGAAAGAAACTATCTGTTAAATAGCTTCATAATCTGTATATTCATCTCACAGGGTTAAACCTTTCTTTTGGTTCAGCAGGTTGTAAACACTCTTTTTGTAGAATCTGCAAATGGACATTTGGAATCCCTTTGAGGCTTATGGTGAAGAAATGAATATCCCCTGATAAAAACTAGAAATAAACTATCTATGAAACTGCTTTGTGATGTGAAGATTCATCTAACACAGGTAAACCTTTCTTTTGATTCAGCACATTGGAAACAATCTTTTTGTGGAATCTGTGTAGGGACATTTGGGAGCTCATTGTGGCCTATGGTAAGAAACTGAATATTCCCAGATAAAGACCAGAAAGAAGCTATCTGTGAAACTCCTTTGTGATGTGTGAATTCATCTCACAGAACTAAATCTTTCTTTTGGTTCAGCAGGTTGGAAACACTTCTTTTGTGGAATATTTGAAGTCACATTTTAAAGCCCATTGTAGCCCATGGTGAAAAACAGAATATCCCCAGATAAAAGCTAGAAGGAAGCTTTCTGTAAAACTTCTTTGTGATGTATGTTTTCATCTCAAATAGTTAAACCTTGCTGTTGAATCCGTCGGTTGGAAATGCTCTTTGTGTAGGATCTGCAAAGAAACATTTGGGAGCTCATTGAGGGGTATGGTGAAAAACAGAATATCCTCAGATAAAAACCAGAAAGAAGGTATCTGTGAAACAGCTTTGCAGTCTGTGGATTCACATCACAGAGATAATATTCATTTTGATACAGTAGTTTGGAAACTCTCTTTTTGTAAATCCTGTGAAGGGACATTGGGAGTCCTTGTAGGCTCTTGGAGGAAGACTGAATATCCCCAGATAAAAACTAGAAAGAAGCTATCTGTGAAATAGATTTGTGCTGTTTGGATTCCTCTCCCAGAGTTAAACATTTCTGTCAATTCCACAGGTTGGAAACCCTCTTTTAGTAGAATCTGCAAAGGGATATTTGGGAGCCCTTTGAGAGCAATGGTGAAAAAGTGAATATCCTCAGATAAAAACTAGAAAGATGTTATCTGTGAAACAGCTTTGTGATGTGTGGATTCATCTCACAGAGTTAAACATTTCTTTAGAACCAGCAGCTTGGAACACTCTTCTGGTAGAAGTTGTGAAGGGCCATTCAGGAGTCCATTGAGGCTTATGGTGAAAAACCAAATATCACCAGATAAAAACAAGAAACAACTCATGTATGAAACCGCTTTGTAATGTGTAGATTAATCTCACAGGGTTAAACCTTTTTTTTTGATATAGCATGTTGGAAACACTCTTTTAGTAGAAGCAGCAAAGGGACATTAGGGAGCACATTGACGCCTACTATGAAAAACAAAATACATGCAGATAAAACCTAGAAAGAAGCTATCTGTGAAACTGCTTTGTGATATGTGGATTCATCTCATAGAGTTAAACCTTTTTATTTCTTGATTCAGCATGTTGGAAACACTGTTTTTGTAGAGTCTGTGAAAAGACATATGGAAGCGTATTGAGGCCTACAGTGGAAAACCAAATATCCTTAGATTAAACTAGAAAGAAGTTATCCCTGAAACTGCTCTGTTATGTGTGCCTTCACCTCCCACATTTAAAAAATCTTTTGATTCAGCAGGTTGGAAACTCTCTTTTGATAGAATCTGTGAAGGGACATTCCAGACCCCAATGAGGCTCTGGTGAAAAACAGACTACTCATGGACAACAACTGGAAAGAAGCCATTTGTGAAACTGTTTTTTGATGTGTGGATATGTCTAACAGAGTTAAACTTTTCTTTTTTTTTCAGCCATTTGAAAACACTCTTTTAGTAGTATCTGTGAAAAAGCATTTGGGGGTCCACTGAAGCCTGAGGTTAACAACTGAATATACCCAGATAAAAATTTAAAAACATATACTTGTGAAGCTGCTTTGTGATGTGTGGATTCATCTCACAGAGTTAAACTTTTCTATTGATTCAGCAAGCTTGAAAAACTATTTTTGGATAATCTGTGAAAAGACATTTAGGGGCCCGTTTATGCCTATGTCGAAAAACGGAATATTCCCATAGGAAAACTAGAAGGACAATATCTGTAAAATGGCTCTGTGATGTATGGATTCATCGTACAGAGTTAAACCTTTGTTTTGATTCCACAGGTAGAAAACACACTTTTTGTAGAATCAGGGAAGTGACATTCTGGAGCCCATTGAGGCCTGTGGTGAAAATCAGAATAGCCCCAGATAAAAACTAGAAAAAAGTAATCTGTTAAAACTGCTTTGTGATGTGTGGATTAACCACACAGCATTAAACCTTTCTTTTGATTTATCAAGTTGGAAACACTGGTTTGGTAGGATCTGTGAAGAGACATTTAGTTGCCCTATGAGGCCTATGGCGAAAAACTGAATGTCCCCAGAAAAACATTAGAAAGAAGCCATCTGTTAAAGTGCATTTTGATGTGTGGATTCATCTTACAGAATTAAATTCTTGTTTTGATGCAGCAGGTTAGAAACACTCTTCTTGTAGAATCTGCAAAGGGACATTTAAGAGCCCATTGAGGCCTATGGTAAAACACAGAATATCCAAAGATAAAACTACACAGAATCGATGAGTGAGACTGATTTGTGATGTGTGGATTCATCTCACGGAGTTAAACGTTTCTTTTGTTTAAGCAGTTTGAAAACAATCTTTTTGTAGAACATGTGAAGGGACATTCAAGAGCCCATTGAGGCCTATGGTAAAAAACGGAATATCCCCAGAGGAAAACTAGAAAGAAGCTACCTGTGAAACAGCTTTGTGATTTGTGGATTCATCACACAGGTTTAAGCCTTTCTTTTTATTCCACAAAATGGAGACTCTCTTTTTGTAGAATCTGTGAAAGGACATGTGGGGGCCCACTGAGGCATATGGTGAAAATCCAAATATTCACAGATTAAAAACTAGAAGGAAGCTATTTGTGAAAATGCTTTGTGATGTGTTAATTCATCTCACATAGTTAAATCATTCTTTTGATTCAGCAGGTTGGAAACACTTTTTGTAGAATCTTTGAAGGAACATATGAGAACCCATTGAGGTATGTGGTGAGAGACTGAATATTTCCAAATAAAAACTAGAAAGAAGCTATTGTGAAATGGATTTGTGATGTGTGGATTTATCTCACAGAGGTAAACCTTTCTTTTGATTCAGCAGGTTGGAAACACTTTTTCTAGGATCTGCAAAGGGAAATTTGGAAGCCCATTGAGGCCTATAGTGAAAAACCAAGTATCCCCAGATAAAAACTAGAAAGATGCGATCTGTGAAACTGCCTTGTGATGTGTGGATTCACCTCAGAGAGTTAAACCTTCTTTTATTCAGCAGGGTGGAAACACTGTCTCTGGTGAGTCTGTGTAGAAACATTTGGGAGCCCATAGAGTCCTATGGTGAAAAACAGAACATCCTTCTTTAAAAACTAGAAGAAGGTATATCTGAAATGGCTTTGCGATGTATGGATTCACCTCACAGAGTTAACACCGACATTTGATTCAAACTTTTGGCAACACTTTTTTTTGTAAAATTTGTGAAGGGATATTTGAAAGCCACTTGAGGCCTAAGGGTTAAGCCGTATATACTGACATAAAAACTAGAAAGAAACTATCTGTTAAATAGCTTCATAATCTGTATATTCATCTCACAGGGTTAAACCTTTCTTTTGGTTCAGCAGGTTGTAAACACTCTTTTTGTAGAATCTGCAAATGGACATTTGGAATCCCTTTGAGGCTTATGGTGAAGAAATGAATATCCCCTGATAAAAACTAGAAATAAACTATCTATGAAACTGCTTTGTGATGTGAAGATTCATCTAACACAGGTAAACCTTTCTTTTGATTCAGCACATTGGAAACAATCTTTTTGTGGAATCTGTGTAGGGACATTTGGGAGCTCATTGTGGCCTATGGTAAGAAACTGAATATTCCCAGATAAAGACCAGAAAGAAGCTATCTGTGAAACTCCTTTGTGATGTGTGAATTCATCTCACAGAACTAAATCTTTCTTTTGGTTCAGCAGGTTGGAAACACTTCTTTTGTGGAATATTTGAAGTCACATTTTAAAGCCCATTGTAGCCCATGGTGAAAAACAGAATATCCCCAGATAAAAGCTAGAAGGAAGCTTTCTGTAAAACTTCTTTGTGATGTATGTTTTCATCTCAAATAGTTAAACCTTGCTGTTGAATCCGTCGGTTGGAAATGCTCTTTGTGTAGGATCTGCAAAGAAACATTTGGGAGCTCATTGAGGGGTATGGTGAAAAACAGAATATCCTCAGATAAAAACCAGAAAGAAGGTATCTGTGAAACAGCTTTGCAGTCTGTGGATTCACATCACAGAGATAATATTCATTTTGATACAGTAGTTTGGAAACTCTCTTTTTGTAAATCCTGTGAAGGGACATTGGGAGTCCTTGTAGGCTCTTGGAGGAAGACTGAATATCCCCAGATAAAAACTAGAAAGAAGCTATCTGTGAAATAGATTTGTGCTGTTTGGATTCCTCTCCCAGAGTTAAACATTTCTGTCAATTCCACAGGTTGGAAACCCTCTTTTAGTAGAATCTGCAAAGGGATATTTGGGAGCCCTTTGAGAGCAATGGTGAAAAAGTGAATATCCTCAGATAAAAACTAGAAAGATGTTATCTGTGAAACAGCTTTGTGATGTGTGGATTCATCTCACAGAGTTAAACATTTCTTTAGAACCAGCAGCTTGGAACACTCTTCTGGTAGAAGTTGTGAAGGGCCATTCAGGAGTCCATTGAGGCTTATGGTGAAAAACCAAATATCACCAGATAAAAACAAGAAACAACTCATGTATGAAACCGCTTTGTAATGTGTAGATTAATCTCACAGGGTTAAACCTTTTTTTTTGATATAGCATGTTGGAAACACTCTTTTAGTAGAAGCAGCAAAGGGACATTAGGGAGCACATTGACGCCTACTATGAAAAACAAAATACATGCAGATAAAACCTAGAAAGAAGCTATCTGTGAAACTGCTTTGTGATATGTGGATTCATCTCATAGAGTTAAACCTTTTTATTTCTTGATTCAGCATGTTGGAAACACTGTTTTTGTAGAGTCTGTGAAAAGACATATGGAAGCGTATTGAGGCCTACAGTGGAAAACCAAATATCCTTAGATTAAACTAGAAAGAAGTTATCCCTGAAACTGCTCTGTTATGTGTGCCTTCACCTCCCACATTTAAAAAATCTTTTGATTCAGCAGGTTGGAAACTCTCTTTTGATAGAATCTGTGAAGGGACATTCCAGACCCCAATGAGGCTCTGGTGAAAAACAGACTACTCATGGACAACAACTGGAAAGAAGCCATTTGTGAAACTGTTTTTTGATGTGTGGATATGTCTAACAGAGTTAAACTTTTCTTTTTTTTTCAGCCATTTGAAAACACTCTTTTAGTAGTATCTGTGAAAAAGCATTTGGGGGTCCACTGAAGCCTGAGGTTAACAACTGAATATACCCAGATAAAAATTTAAAAACATATACTTGTGAAGCTGCTTTGTGATGTGTGGATTCATCTCACAGAGTTAAACTTTTCTATTGATTCAGCAAGCTTGAAAAACTATTTTTGGATAATCTGTGAAAAGACATTTAGGGGCCCGTTTATGCCTATGTCGAAAAACGGAATATTCCCATAGGAAAACTAGAAGGACAATATCTGTAAAATGGCTCTGTGATGTATGGATTCATCGTACAGAGTTAAACCTTTGTTTTGATTCCACAGGTAGAAAACACACTTTTTGTAGAATCAGGGAAGTGACATTCTGGAGCCCATTGAGGCCTGTGGTGAAAATCAGAATAGCCCCAGATAAAAACTAGAAAAAAGTAATCTGTTAAAACTGCTTTGTGATGTGTGGATTAACCACACAGCATTAAACCTTTCTTTTGATTTATCAAGTTGGAAACACTGGTTTGGTAGGATCTGTGAAGAGACATTTAGTTGCCCTATGAGGCCTATGGCGAAAAACTGAATGTCCCCAGAAAAACATTAGAAAGAAGCCATCTGTTAAAGTGCATTTTGATGTGTGGATTCATCTTACAGAATTAAATTCTTGTTTTGATGCAGCAGGTTAGAAACACTCTTCTTGTAGAATCTGCAAAGGGACATTTAAGAGCCCATTGAGGCCTATGGTAAAACACAGAATATCCAAAGATAAAACTACACAGAATCGATGAGTGAGACTGATTTGTGATGTGTGGATTCATCTCACGGAGTTAAACGTTTCTTTTGTTTAAGCAGTTTGAAAACAATCTTTTTGTAGAACATGTGAAGGGACATTCAAGAGCCCATTGAGGCCTATGGTAAAAAACGGAATATCCCCAGAGGAAAACTAGAAAGAAGCTACCTGTGAAACAGCTTTGTGATTTGTGGATTCATCACACAGGTTTAAGCCTTTCTTTTTATTCCACAAAATGGAGACTCTCTTTTTGTAGAATCTGTGAAAGGACATGTGGGGGCCCACTGAGGCATATGGTGAAAATCCAAATATTCACAGATTAAAAACTAGAAGGAAGCTATTTGTGAAAATGCTTTGTGATGTGTTAATTCATCTCACATAGTTAAATCATTCTTTTGATTCAGCAGGTTGGAAACACTTTTTGTAGAATCTTTGAAGGAACATATGAGAACCCATTGAGGTATGTGGTGAGAGACTGAATATTTCCAAATAAAAACTAGAAAGAAGCTATTGTGAAATGGATTTGTGATGTGTGGATTTATCTCACAGAGGTAAACCTTTCTTTTGATTCAGCAGGTTGGAAACACTTTTTCTAGGATCTGCAAAGGGAAATTTGGAAGCCCATTGAGGCCTATAGTGAAAAACCAAGTATCCCCAGATAAAAACTAGAAAGATGCGATCTGTGAAACTGCCTTGTGATGTGTGGATTCACCTCAGAGAGTTAAACCTTCTTTTATTCAGCAGGGTGGAAACACTGTCTCTGGTGAGTCTGTGTAGAAACATTTGGGAGCCCATAGAGTCCTATGGTGAAAAACAGAACATCCTTCTTTAAAAACTAGAAGAAGGTATATCTGAAATGGCTTTGCGATGTATGGATTCACCTCACAGAGTTAACACCGACATTTGATTCAAACTTTTGGCAACACTTTTTTTTGTAAAATTTGTGAAGGGATATTTGAAAGCCACTTGAGGCCTAAGGGTTAAGCCGTATATACTGACATAAAAACTAGAAAGAAACTATCTGTTAAATAGCTTCATAATCTGTATATTCATCTCACAGGGTTAAACCTTTCTTTTGGTTCAGCAGGTTGTAAACACTCTTTTTGTAGAATCTGCAAATGGACATTTGGAATCCCTTTGAGGCTTATGGTGAAGAAATGAATATCCCCTGATAAAAACTAGAAATAAACTATCTATGAAACTGCTTTGTGATGTGAAGATTCATCTAACACAGGTAAACCTTTCTTTTGATTCAGCACATTGGAAACAATCTTTTTGTGGAATCTGTGTAGGGACATTTGGGAGCTCATTGTGGCCTATGGTAAGAAACTGAATATTCCCAGATAAAGACCAGAAAGAAGCTATCTGTGAAACTCCTTTGTGATGTGTGAATTCATCTCACAGAACTAAATCTTTCTTTTGGTTCAGCAGGTTGGAAACACTTCTTTTGTGGAATATTTGAAGTCACATTTTAAAGCCCATTGTAGCCCATGGTGAAAAACAGAATATCCCCAGATAAAAGCTAGAAGGAAGCTTTCTGTAAAACTTCTTTGTGATGTATGTTTTCATCTCAAATAGTTAAACCTTGCTGTTGAATCCGTCGGTTGGAAATGCTCTTTGTGTAGGATCTGCAAAGAAACATTTGGGAGCTCATTGAGGGGTATGGTGAAAAACAGAATATCCTCAGATAAAAACCAGAAAGAAGGTATCTGTGAAACAGCTTTGCAGTCTGTGGATTCACATCACAGAGATAATATTCATTTTGATACAGTAGTTTGGAAACTCTCTTTTTGTAAATCCTGTGAAGGGACATTGGGAGTCCTTGTAGGCTCTTGGAGGAAGACTGAATATCCCCAGATAAAAACTAGAAAGAAGCTATCTGTGAAATAGATTTGTGCTGTTTGGATTCCTCTCCCAGAGTTAAACATTTCTGTCAATTCCACAGGTTGGAAACCCTCTTTTAGTAGAATCTGCAAAGGGATATTTGGGAGCCCTTTGAGAGCAATGGTGAAAAAGTGAATATCCTCAGATAAAAACTAGAAAGATGTTATCTGTGAAACAGCTTTGTGATGTGTGGATTCATCTCACAGAGTTAAACATTTCTTTAGAACCAGCAGCTTGGAACACTCTTCTGGTAGAAGTTGTGAAGGGCCATTCAGGAGTCCATTGAGGCTTATGGTGAAAAACCAAATATCACCAGATAAAAACAAGAAACAACTCATGTATGAAACCGCTTTGTAATGTGTAGATTAATCTCACAGAGTTAAACCTTTTTTTTTGATATAGCATGTTGGAAACACTCTTTTAGTAGAAGCAGCAAAGGGACATTAGGGAGCACATTGACGCCTACTATGAAAAACAAAATACATGCAGATATAACCTAGAAAGAAGCTCTCTGTGAAACTGCTTTGTGATATGTGGATTCATCTCATAGAGTTAAACCTTTTTTTTTTTTTTGATTCCGCATGTTGGAAACACTGTTTTTGTAGAGTCTGTGAAAAGACATATGGAAGCGTATTGAGGCCTACAGTGGAAAACCAAATATCCTTAGATTAAACTAGAAAGAAGTTATCCCTGAAACTGCTCTGTTATGTGTGCCTTCACCTCCCACATTTAAAAAATCTTTTGATTCAGCAGGTTGGAAACTCTCTTTTGATAGAATCTGTGAAGGGATATTCCAGACCCCAATGAGGCTCTGGTGAAAAACAGACTACTCATGGAAAACAACTTGAAAGAAGCCATTTGTGAAACTGTTTTTTGATGTGTGGATATGTCTAACAGAGTTAAACTTTTCTTTTTTTTTCAGCCATTTGAAAACACTCTTTTAGTAGTATCTGTGAAAAAGCATTTGGGGGTCCACTGAAGCCTGAGGTTAACAACTGAATATACCCAGATAAAAATTTAAAAACATATACTTGTGAAGCTGCTTTGTGATGTGTGGATTCATCTCACAGAGTTAAACTTTTCTATTGATTCAGCAAGCTTGAAAAACTACTTTGGATAATCTGTGAAAAGACATTTAGGGGCCCGTTTATGCCTATGTCGAAAAACGGAATATTCCCATAGGAAAACTAGAAGGACAATATCTGTAAAATGGCTCTGTGATGTATGGATTCATCGTACAGAGTTAAACCTTTGTTTTGATTCCACAAGTAGAAAACACACTTTTTGTAGAATCAGGGAAGAGACATTCTGGAGCCCATTGAGGCCTGTGGTGAAAATCAGAATAGCCCCAGATAAAAACTAGAAAAAAGTAATCTGTTAAAACTGCTTTGTGATGTGTGGATTAACCACACAGCATTAAACCTTTCTTTTGATTTATCAAGTTGGAAACACTGGTTTGGTAGGATCTGTGAAGAGACATTTAGTTGCCCTATGAGGCCTATGGCGAAAAACTGAATGTCCCCAGAAAAACATTAGAAAGAAGCCATCTGTTAAAGTGCATTTTGATGTGTGGATTCATCTTACAGAATTAAATTCTTGTTTTGATGCAGCAGGTTAGAAACACTCTTCTTGTAGAATCTGCAAAGGGACATTTAAGAGCCCATTGAGGCCTATGGTAAAACACAGAATATCCAAAGATAAAACTACACAGAATCGATGAGTGAGACTGATTTGTGATGTGTGGATTCATCTCACGGAGTTAAACGTTTCTTTTGTTTAAGCAGTTTGAAAACAATCTTTTTGTAGAACATGTGAAGGGACATTCAAGAGCCCATTGAGGCCTATGGTAAAAAACGGAATATCCCCAGAGGAAAACTAGAAAGAAGCTACCTGTGAAACAGCTTTGTGATTTGTGGATTCATCACACAGGTTTAAGCCTTTCTTTTTATTCCACAAAATGGTGGCTCTCTTTTTGTAGAATCTGTGAAAGGACATGTGGGGGCCCACTGAGGCATATGGTGAAAATCCAAATATTCACAGATTAAAAACTAGAAGGAAGCTATTTGTGAAAATGCTTTGTGATGTGTTAATTCATCTCACATAGTTAAATCATTCTTTTGATTCAGCAGGTTGGAAACACTTTTTGTAGAATCTTTGAAGGAACATATGAGAACCCATTGAGGTATGTGGTGAGAGACTGAATATTTCCAAATAAAAACTAGAAAGAAGCTATTGTGAAATGGATTTGTGATGTGTGGATTTATCTCACAGAGGTAAACCTTTCTTTTGATTCAGCAGGTTGGAAACACTTTTTCTAGGATCTGCAAAGGGAAATTTGGAAGCCCATTGAGGCCTATAGTGAAAAACCAAGTATCCCCAGATAAAAACTAGAAAGATGCGATCTGTGAAACTGCCTTGTGATGTGTGGATTCACCTCAGAGAGTTAAACCTTCTTTTATTCAGCAGGGTGGAAACACTGTCTCTGGTGAGTCTGTGTAGAAACATTTGGGAGCCCATAGAGTCCTATGGTGAAAAACAGAACATCCTTCTTTAAAAACTAGAAGAAGGTATATCTGAAATGGCTTTGCGATGTATGGATTCACCTCACAGAGGTAACACCGACATTTGATTCAAACTTTTGGCAACACTTTTTTTTGTAAAATTTGTGAAGGGATATTTGAAAGCCACTTGAGGCCTAAGGGTTAAGCCGTATATACTGACATAAAAACTAGAAAGAAACTATCTGTTAAATAGCTTCATAATCTGTATATTCATCTCACAGGGTTAAACCTTTCTTTTGGTTCAGCAGGTTGTAAACACTCTTTTTGTAGAATCTGCAAATGGACATTTGGAATCCCTTTGAGGCTTATGGTGAAGAAATGAATATCCCCTGATAAAAACTAGAAATAAACTATCTATGAAACTGCTTTGTGATGTGAAGATTCATCTAACAGAGGTAAACCTTTCTTTTGATTCAGCACATTGGAAACAATCTTTTTGTGGAATCTGTGTAGGGACATTTGGGAGCTCATTGTGGCCTATGGTAAGAAACTGAATATTCCCAGATAAAGACCAGAAAGAAGCTATCTGTGAAACTCCTTTGTGATGTGTGAATTCATCTCACAGAACTAAATCTTTCTTTTGGTTCAGCAGCTTGGAAACCCTTCTTTTGTGGAATATTTGAAGTCACATTTTAAAGCCCATTGTAGCCCATGGTGAAAAACAGAATATCCCCAGATAAAAGCTAGAAGGAAGCTTTCTGTAAAACTTCTTTGTGATGTATGTTTTCATCTCAAATAGTTAAACCTTGCTGTTGAATCCGTCGGTTGGAAATGCTCTTTGTGTAGGATCTGCAAAGAAACATTTGGGAGCTCATTGAGGGGTATGGTGAAAAACAGAATATCCTCAGATAAAAACCAGAAAGAAGGTATCTGTGAAACAGCTTTGCAGTCTGTGGATTCACATCACAGAGATAATATTCATTTTGATACAGTAGTTTGGAAACTCTCTTTTTGTAAATCCTGTGAAGGGACATTGGGAGTCCTTGTAGGCTCTTGGAGGAAGACTGAATATCCCCAGATAAAAACTAGAAAGAAGCTATCTGTGAAATAGATTTGTGCTGTTTGGATTCCTCTCCCAGAGTTAAACATTTCTGTCAATTCCACAGGTTGGAAACCCTCTTTTAGTAGAATCTGCAAAGGGATATTTGGGAGCCCTTTGAGAGCAATGGTGAAAAAGTGAATATCCTCAGATAAAAACTAGAAAGATGTTATCTGTGAAACAGCTTTGTGATGTGTGGATTCATCTCACAGAGTTAAACATTTCTTTAGAACCAGCAGCTTGGAACACTCTTCTGGTAGAAGTTGTGAAGGGCCATTCAGGAGTCCATTGAGGCTTATGGTGAAAAACCAAATATCACCAGATAAAAACAAGAAACAACTCATGTATGAAACCGCTTTGTAATGTGTAGATTAATCTCACAGAGTTAAACCTTTTTTTTTGATATAGCATGTTGGAAACACTCTTTTAGTAGAAGCAGCAAAGGGACATTAGGGAGCACATTGACGCCTACTATGAAAAACAAAATACATGCAGATAAAACCTAGAAAGAAGCTCTCTGTGAAACTGCTTTGTGATATGTGGATTCATCTCATAGAGTTAAACCTTTTTTTTTTTTTTGATTCCGCATGTTGGAAACACTGTTTTTGTAGAGTCTGTGAAAAGACATATGGAAGCGTATTGAGGCCTACAGTGGAAAACCAAATATCCTTAGATTAAACTAGAAAGAAGTTATCCCTGAAACTGCTCTGTTATGTGTGCCTTCACCTCCCACATTTAAAAAATCTTTTGATTCAGCAGGTTGGAAACTCTCTTTTGATAGAATCTGTGAAGGGACATTCCAGACCCCAATGAGGCTCTGGTGAAAAACAGACTACTCATGGAAAACAACTTGAAAGAAGCCATTTGTGAAACTGTTTTTTGATGTGTGGATATGTCTAACAGAGTTAAACTTTTCTTTTTTTTTCAGCCATTTGAAAACACTCTTTTAGTAGTATCTGTGAAAAAGCATTTGGGGGTCCACTGAAGCCTGAGGTTAACAACTGAATATACCCAGATAAAAATTTAAAAACATATACTTGTGAAGCTGCTTTGTGATGTGTGGATTCATCTCACAGAGTTAAACTTTTCTATTGATTCAGCAAGCTTGGAAAACTATTTTTGGATAATCTGTGAAAAGACATTTAGGGGCCCGTTTATGCCTATGTCGAAAAACGGAATATTCCCATAGGAAAACTAGAAGGACAATATCTGTAAAATGGCTCTGTGATGTATGGATTCATCATACAGAGTTAAACCTTTGTTTTGATTCCACAGGTAGAAAACACACTTTTTGTAGAATCAGGGAAGTGACATTCTGGAGCCCATTGAGGCCTGTGGTGAAAATCAGAATAGCCCCAGATAAAAACTAGAAAAAAGTAATCTGTTAAAACTGCTTTGTGATGTGTGGATTAACCACACAGCATTAAACCTTTCTTTTGATTTATCAAGTTGGAAACACTGGTTTGGTAGGATCTGTGAAGAGACATTTAGTTGCCCTATGAGGCCTATGGCGAAAAACTGAATGTCCCCAGAAAAACATTAGAAAGAAGCCATCTGTTAAAGTGCATTTTGATGTGTGGATTCATCTTACAGAATTAAATTCTTGTTTTGATGCAGCAGGTTAGAAACACTCTTCTTGTAGAATCTGCAAAGGGACATTTAAGAGCCCATTGAGGCCTATGGTAAAACACAGAATATCCAAAGATAAAACTACACAGAATCGATGAGTGAGACTGATTTGTGATGTGTGGATTCATCTCACGGAGTTAAACGTTTCTTTTGTTTAAGCAGTTTGAAAACAATCTTTTTGTAGAACATGTGAAGGGACATTCAAGAGCCCATTGAGGCCTATGGTAAAAAACGGAATATCCCCAGAGGAAAACTAGAAAGAAGCTACCTGTGAAACAGCTTTGTGATTTGTGGATTCATCACACAGGTTTAAGCCTTTCTTTTTATTCCACAAAATGGTGGCTCTCTTTTTGTAGAATCTGTGAAAGGACATGTGGGGGCCCACTGAGGCATATGGTGAAAATCCAAATATTCACAGATTAAAAACTAGAAGGAAGCTATTTGTGAAAATGCTTTGTGATGTGTTAATTCATCTCACATAGTTAAATCATTCTTTTGATTCAGCAGGTTGGAAACACTTTTTGTAGAATCTTTGAAGGAACATATGAGAACCCATTGAGGTATGTGGTGAGAGACTGAATATTTCCAAATAAAAACTAGAAAGAAGCTATTGTGAAATGGATTTGTGATGTGTGGATTTATCTCACAGAGGTAAACCTTTCTTTTGATTCAGCAGGTTGGAAACACTTTTTCTAGGATCTGCAAAGGGAAATTTGGAAGCCCATTGAGGCCTATAGTGAAAAACCAAGTATCCCCAGATAAAAACTAGAAAGATGCGATCTGTGAAACTGCCTTGTGATGTGTGGATTCACCTCAGAGAGTTAAACCTTCTTTTATTCAGCAGGGTGGAAACACTGTCTCTGGTGAATCTGTGTAGAAACATTTGGGAGCCCATAGAGTCCTATGGTGAAAAACAGAACATCCTTCTTTAAAAACTAGAAGAAGGTATATCTGAAATGGCTTTGCGATGTATGGATTCACCTCACAGAGTTAACACCGACATTTGATTCAAACTTTTGGCAACACTTTTTTTTGTAAAATTTGTGAAGGGATATTTGAAAGCCACTTGAGGCCTAAGGGTTAAGCCGTATATACTGACATAAAAACTAGAAAGAAACTATCTGTTAAATAGCTTCATAATCTGTATATTCATCTCACAGGGTTAAACCTTTCTTTTGGTTCAGCAGGTTGTAAACACTCTTTTTGTAGAATCTGCAAATGGACATTTGGAATCCCTTTGAGGCTTATGGTGAAGAAATGAATATCCCCTGATAAAAACTAGAAATAAACTATCTATGAAACTGCTTTGTGATGTGAAGATTCATCTAACACAGGTAAAACTTTCTTTTGATTCAGCACATTGGAAACAATCTTTTTGTGGAATCTGTGTAGGGACATTTGGGAGCTCATTGTGGCCTATGGTAAGAAACTGAATATTCCCAGATAAAGACCAGAAAGAAGCTATCTGTGAAACTCCTTTGTGATGTGTGAATTCATCTCACAGAACTAAATCTTTCTTTTGGTTCAGCAGGTTGGAAACACTTCTTTTGTGGAATATTTGAAGTCACATTTTAAAGCCCATTGTAGCCCATGGTGAAAAACAGAATATCCCCAGATAAAAGCTAGAAGGAAGCTTTCTGTAAAACTTCTTTGTGATGTATGTTTTCATCTCAAATAGTTAAACCTTGCTGTTGAATCCGTCGGTTGGAAATGCTCTTTGTGTAGGATCTGCAAAGAAACATTTGGGAGCTCATTGAGGGGTATGGTGAAAAACAGAATATCCTCAGATAAAAACCAGAAAGAAGGTATCTGTGAAACAGCTTTGCAGTCTGTGGATTCACATCACAGAGATAATATTCATTTTGATACAGTAGTTTGGAAACTCTCTTTTTGTAAATCCTGTGAAGGGACATTGGGAGTCCTTGTAGGCTCTTGGAGGAAGACTGAATATCCCCAGATAAAAACTAGAAAGAAGCTATCTGTGAAATAGATTTGTGCTGTTTGGATTCCTCTCCCAGAGTTAAACATTTCTGTCAATTCCACAGGTTGGAAACCCTCTTTTAGTAGAATCTGCAAAGGGATATTTGGGAGCCCTTTGAGAGCAATGGTGAAAAAGTGAATATCCTCAGATAAAAACTAGAAAGATGTTATCTGTGAAACAGCTTTGTGATGTGTGGATTCATCTCACAGAGTTAAACATTTCTTTAGAACCAGCAGCTTGGAACACTCTTCTGGTAGAAGTTGTGAAGGGCCATTCAGGAGTCCATTGAGGCTTATGGTGAAAAACCAAATATCACCAGATAAAAACAAGAAACAACTCATGTATGAAACCGCTTTGTAATGTGTAGATTAATCTCACAGAGTTAAACCTTTTTTTTTGATATAGCATGTTGGAAACACTCTTTTAGTAGAAGCAGCAAAGGGACATTAGGGAGCACATTGACGCCTACTATGAAAAACAAAATACATGCAGATAAAACCTAGAAAGAAGCTCTCTGTGAAACTGCTTTGTGATATGTGGATTCATCTCATAGAGTTAAACCTTTTTTTTTTTTTTGATTCCGCATGTTGGAAACACTGTTTTTGTAGAGTCTGTGAAAAGACATATGGAAGCGTATTGAGGCCTACAGTGGAAAACCAAATATCCTTAGATTAAACTAGAAAGAAGTTATCCCTGAAACTGCTCTGTTATGTGTGCGTTCACCTCCCACATTTAAAAAATCTTTTGATTCAGCAGGTTGGAAACTCTCTTTTGATAGAATCTGTGAAGGGATATTCCAGACCCCAATGAGGCTCTGGTGAAAAACAGACTACTCATGGACAACAACTTGAAAGAATCCATTTGTGAAACTGTTTTTTGATGTGTGGATATGTCTAACAGAGTTAAACTTTTCTTTTTTTTTCAGCCATTTGAAAACACTCTTTTAGTAGTATCTGTGAAAAAGCATTTGGGGGTCCACTGAAGCCTGAGGTTAACAACTGAATATACCCAGATAAAAATTTAAAAACATATACTTGTGAAGCTGCTTTGTGATGTGTGGATTCATCTCACAGAGTTAAACTTTTCTATTGATTCAGCAAGCTTGAAAAACTATTTTTGGATAATCTGTGAAAAGACATTTAGGGGCCCGTTTATGCCTATGTCGAAAAACGGAATATTCCCATAGGAAAACTAGAAGGACAATATCTGTAAAATGGCTCTGTGATGTATGGATTCATCGTACAGAGTTAAACCTTTGTTTTGATTCCACAGGTAGAAAACACACTTTTTGTAGAATCAGGGAAGAGACATTCTGGAGCCCATTGAGGCCTGTGGTGAAAATCAGAATAGCCCCAGATAAAAACTAGAAAAAAGTAATCTGTTAAAACTGCTTTGTGATGTGTGGATTAACCACACAGCATTAAACCTTTCTTTTGATTTATCAAGTTGGAAACACTGGTTTGGTAGGATCTGTGAAGAGACATTTAGTTGCCCTATGAGGCCTATGGCGAAAAACTGAATGTCCCCAGAAAAACATTAGAAAGAAGCCATCTGTTAAAGTGCATTTTGATGTGTGGATTCATCTTACAGAATTAAATTCTTGTTTTGATGCAGCAGGTTAGAAACACTCTTCTTGTAGAATCTGCAAAGGGACATTTAAGAGCCCATTGAGGCCTATGGTAAAACACAGAATATCCAAAGATAAAACTACACAGAATCGATGAGTGAGACTGATTTGTGATGTGTGGATTCATCTCACGGAGTTAAACGTTTCTTTTGTTTAAGCAGTTTGAAAACAATCTTTTTGTAGAACATGTGAAGGGACATTCAAGAGCCCATTGAGGCCTATGGTAAAAAACGGAATATCCCCAGAGGAAAACTAGAAAGAAGCTACCTGTGAAACAGCTTTGTGATTTGTGGATTCATCACACAGGTTTAAGCCTTTCTTTTTATTCCACAAAATGGTGGCTCTCTTTTTGTAGAATCTGTGAAAGGACATGTGGGGGCCCACTGAGGCATATGGTGAAAATCCAAATATTCACAGATTAAAAACTAGAAGGAAGCTATTTGTGAAAATGCTTTGTGATGTGTTAATTCATCTCACATAGTTAAATCATTCTTTTGATTCAGCAGGTTGGAAACACTTTTTGTAGAATCTTTGAAGGAACATATGAGAACCCATTGAGGTATGTGGTGAGAGACTGAATATTTCCAAATAAAAACTAGAAAGAAGCTATTGTGAAATGGATTTGTGATGTGTGGATTTATCTCACAGAGGTAAACCTTTCTTTTGATTCAGCAGGTTGGAAACACTTTTTCTAGGATCTGCAAAGGGAAATTTGGAAGCCCATTGAGGCCTATAGTGAAAAACCAAGTATCCCCAGATAAAAACTAGAAAGATGCGATCTGTGAAACTGCCTTGTGATGTGTGGATTCACCTCAGAGAGTTAAACCTTCTTTTATTCAGCAGGGTGGAAACACTGTCTCTGGTGAGTCTGTGTAGAAACATTTGGGAGCCCATAGAGTCCTATGGTGAAAAACAGAACATCCTTCTTTAAAAACTAGAAGAAGGTATATCTGAAATGGCTTTGCGATGTATGGATTCACCTCACAGAGGTAACACCGACATTTGATTCAAACTTTTGGCAACACTTTTTTTTGTAAAATTTGTGAAGGGATATTTGAAAGCCACTTGAGGCCTAAGGGTTAAGCCGTATATACTGACATAAAAACTAGAAAGAAACTATCTGTTAAATAGCTTCATAATCTGTATATTCATCTCACAGGGTTAAACCTTTCTTTTGGTTCAGCAGGTTGTAAACACTCTTTTTGTAGAATCTGCAAATGGACATTTGGAATCCCTTTGAGGCTTATGGTGAAGAAATGAATATCCCCTGATAAAAACTAGAAATAAACTATCTATGAAACTGCTTTGTGATGTGAAGATTCATCTAACAGAGGTAAACCTTTCTTTTGATTCAGCACATTGGAAACAATCTTTTTGTGGAATCTGTGTAGGGACATTTGGGAGCTCATTGTGGCCTATGGTAAGAAACTGAATATTCCCAGATAAAGACCAGAAAGAAGCTATCTGTGAAACTCCTTTGTGATGTGTGAATTCATCTCACAGAACTAAATCTTTCTTTTGGTTCAGCAGGTTGGAAACACTTCTTTTGTGGAATATTTGAAGTCACATTTTAAAGCCCATTGTAGCCCATGGTGAAAAACAGAATATCCCCAGATAAAAGCTAGAAGGAAGCTTTCTGTAAAACTTCTTTGTGATGTATGTTTTCATCTCAAATAGTTAAACCTTGCTGTTGAATCCGTCGGTTGGAAATGCTCTTTGTGTAGGATCTGCAAAGAAACATTTGGGAGCTCATTGAGGGGTATGGTGAAAAACAGAATATCCTCAGATAAAAACCAGAAAGAAGGTATCTGTGAAACAGCTTTGCAGTCTGTGGATTCACATCACAGAGATAATATTCATTTTGATACAGTAGTTTGGAAACTCTCTTTTTGTAAATCCTGTGAAGGGACATTGGGAGTCCTTGTAGGCTCTTGGAGGAAGACTGAATATCCCCAGATAAAAACTAGAAAGAAGCTATCTGTGAAATAGATTTGTGCTGTTTGGATTCCTCTCCCAGAGTTAAACATTTCTGTCAATTCCACAGGTTGGAAACCCTCTTTTAGTAGAATCTGCAAAGGGATATTTGGGAGCCCTTTGAGAGCAATGGTGAAAAAGTGAATATCCTCAGATAAAAACTAGAAAGATGTTATCTGTGAAACAGCTTTGTGATGTGTGGATTCATCTCACAGAGTTAAACATTTCTTTAGAACCAGCAGCTTGGAACACTCTTCTGGTAGAAGTTGTGAAGGGCCATTCAGGAGTCCATTGAGGCTTATGGTGAAAAACCAAATATCACCAGATAAAAACAAGAAACAACTCATGTATGAAACCGCTTTGTAATGTGTAGATTAATCTCACAGAGTTAAACCTTTTTTTTTGATATAGCATGTTGGAAACACTCTTTTAGTAGAAGCAGCAAAGGGACATTAGGGAGCACATTGACGCCTACTATGAAAAACAAAATACATGCAGATAAAACCTAGAAAGAAGCTCTCTGTGAAACTGCTTTGTGATATGTGGATTCATCTCATAGAGTTAAACCTTTTTTTTTTTTTTTTTGATTCCGCATGTTGGAAACACTGTTTTTGTAGAGTCTGTGAAAAGACATATGGAAGCGTATTGAGGCCTACAGTGGAAAACCAAATATCCTTAGATTAAACTAGAAAGAAGTTATCCCTGAAACTGCTCTGTTATGTGTGCCTTCACCTCCCACATTTAAAAAATCTTTTGATTCAGCAGGTTGGAAACTCTCTTTTGATAGAATCTGTGAAGGGACATTCCAGACCCCAATGAGGCTCTGGTGAAAAACAGACTACTCATGGACAACAACTTGAAAGAAGCCATATGTGAAACTGTTTTTTGATGTGTGGATATGTCTAACAGAGTTAAACTTTTCTTTTTCTTTCAGCCATTTGAAAACACTCTTTTAGTAGTATCTGTGAAAAAGCATTTGGGGGTCCACTGAAGCCTGAGGTTAACAACTGAATATACCCCGATAAAAACTTAAAAACATATACTTGTGAAGCTGCTTTGTGATGTGTGGATTCATCTCACAGAGTTAAACTTTTCTATTGATTCAGCAAGCTTGAAAAACTATTTTTGGATAATCTGTGAAAAGACATTTAGGGGCCCGTTTATGCCTATGTCGAAAAACGGAATATTCCCATAGGAAAACTAGAAGGACAATATCTGTAAAATGGCTCTGTGATGTATGGATTCATCGTACAGAGTTAAACCTTTGTTTTGATTCCACAGGTAGAAAACACACTTTTTGTAGAATCAGGGAAGAGACATTCTGGAGCCCATTGAGGCCTGTGGTGAAAATCAGAATAGCCCCAGATAAAAACTAGAAAAAAGTAATCTGTTAAAACTGCTTTGTGATGTGTGGATTAACCACACAGCATTAAACCTTTCTTTTGATTTATCAAGTTGGAAACACTGGTTTGGTAGGATCTGTGAAGAGACATTTAGTTGCCCTATGAGGCCTATGGCGAAAAACTGAATGTCCCCAGAAAAACATTAGAAAGAAGCCATCTGTTAAAGTGCATTTTGATGTGTGGATTCATCTTACAGAATTAAATTCTTGTTTTGATGCAGCAGGTTAGAAACACTCTTCTTGTAGAATCTGCAAAGGGACATTTAAGAGCCCATTGAGGCCTATGGTAAAACACAGAATATCCAAAGATAAAACTACACAGAATCGATGAGTGAGACTGATTTGTGATGTGTGGATTCATCTCACGGAGTTAAACGTTTCTTTTGTTTAAGCAGTTTGAAAACAATCTTTTTGTAGAACATGTGAAGGGACATTCAAGAGCCCATTGAGGCCTATGGTAAAAAACGGAATATCCCCAGAGGAAAACTAGAAAGAAGCTACCTGTGAAACAGCTTTGTGATTTGTGGATTCATCACACAGGTTTAAGCCTTTCTTTTTATTCCACAAAATGGAGACTCTCTTTTTGTAGAATCTGTGAAAGGACATGTGGGGGCCCACTGAGGCATATGGTGAAAATCCAAATATTCACAGATTAAAAACTAGAAAGAAGCTATTTGTGAAAATGCTTTGTGATGTGTTAATTCATCTCACATAGTTAAATCATTCTTTTGATTCAGCAGGTTGGAAACACTTTTTGTAGAATCCTTGAAGGAACATATGAGAACCCATTGAGGTATGTGGTGAGAGACTGAATATTTCCAAATAAAAACTAGAAAGAAGCTATTGTGAAATGGATTTGTGATGTGTGGATTTATCTCACAGAGGTAAACCTTTCTTTTGATTCAGCAGGTTGGAAACACTTTTTCTAGGATCTGCAAAGGGAAATTTGGAAGCCCATTGAGGCCTATAGTGAAAAACCAAGTATCCCCAGATAAAAACTAGAAAGATGCGATCTGTGAAACTGCCTTGTGATGTGTGGATTCACCTCAGAGAGTTAAACCTTCTTTTATTCAGCAGGGTGGAAACACTGTCTCTGGTGAATCTGTGTAGAAACATTTGGGAGCCCATAGAGTCCTATGGTGAAAAACAGAACATCCTTCTTTAAAAACTAGAAGAAGGTATATCTGAAATGGCTTTGCGATGTATGGATTCACCTCACAGAGTTAACACCGACATTTGATTCAAACTTTTGGCAACACTTTTTTTTGTAAAATTTGTGAAGGGATATTTGAAAGCCACTTGAGGCCTAAGGGTTAAGCCGTATATACTGACATAAAAACTAGAAAGAAACTATCTGTTAAATAGCTTCATAATCTGTATATTCATCTCACAGGGTTAAACCTTTCTTTTGGTTCAGCAGGTTGTAAACACTCTTTTTGTAGAATCTGCAAATGGACATTTGGAATCCCTTTGAGGCTTATGGTGAAGAAATGAATATCCCCTGATAAAAACTAGAAATAAACTATCTATGAAACTGCTTTGTGATGTGAAGATTCATCTAACACAGGTAAACCTTTCTTTTGATTCAGCACATTGGAAACAATCTTTTTGTGGAATCTGTGTAGGGACATTTGGGAGCTCATTGTGGCCTATGGTAAGAAACTGAATATTCCCAGATAAAGACCAGAAAGAAGCTATCTGTGAAACTCCTTTGTGATGTGTGAATTCATCTCACAGAACTAAATCTTTCTTTTGGTTCAGCAGGTTGGAAACACTTCTTTTGTGGAATATTTGAAGTCACATTTTAAAGCCCATTGTAGCCCATGGTGAAAAACAGAATATCCCCAGATAAAAGCTAGAAGGAAGCTTTCTGTAAAACTTCTTTGTGATGTATGTTTTCATCTCAAATAGTTAAACCTTGCTGTTGAATCCGTCGGTTGGAAATGCTCTTTGTGTAGGATCTGCAAAGAAACATTTGGGAGCTCATTGAGGGGTATGGTGAAAAACAGAATATCCTCAGATAAAAACCAGAAAGAAGGTATCTGTGAAACAGCTTTGCAGTCTGTGGATTCACATCACAGAGATAATATTCATTTTGATACAGTAGTTTGGAAACTCTCTTTTTGTAAATCCTGTGAAGGGACATTGGGAGTCCTTGTAGGCTCTTGGAGGAAGACTGAATATCCCCAGATAAAAACTAGAAAGAAGCTATCTGTGAAATAGATTTGTGCTGTTTGGATTCCTCTCCCAGAGTTAAACATTTCTGTCAATTCCACAGGTTGGAAACCCTCTTTTAGTAGAATCTGCAAAGGGATATTTGGGAGCCCTTTGAGAGCAATGGTGAAAAAGTGAATATCCTCAGATAAAAACTAGAAAGATGTTATCTGTGAAACAGCTTTGTGATGTGTGGATTCATCTCACAGAGTTAAACATTTCTTTAGAACCAGCAGCTTGGAACACTCTTCTGGTAGAAGTTGTGAAGGGCCATTCAGGAGTCCATTGAGGCTTATGGTGAAAAACCAAATATCACCAGATAAAAACAAGAAACAACTCATGTATGAAACCGCTTTGTAATGTGTAGATTAATCTCACAGAGTTAAACCTTTTTTTTTGATATAGCATGTTGGAAACACTCTTTTAGTAGAAGCAGCAAAGGGACATTAGGGAGCACATTGACGCCTACTATGAAAAACAAAATACATGCAGATAAAACCTAGAAAGAAGCTCTCTGTGAAACTGCTTTGTGATATGTGGATTCATCTCATAGAGTTAAACCTTTTTTTTTTTTTTTTTGATTCCGCATGTTGGAAACACTGTTTTTGTAGAGTCTGTGAAAAGACATATGGAAGCGTATTGAGGCCTACAGTGGAAAACCAAATATCCTTAGATTAAACTAGAAAGAAGTTATCCCTGAAACTGCTCTGTTATGTGTGCCTTCACCTCCCACATTTAAAAAATCTTTTGATTCAGCAGGTTGGAAACTCTCTTTTGATAGAATCTGTGAAGGGACATTCCAGACCCCAATGAGGCTCTGGTGAAAAACAGACTACTCATGGACAACAACTTGAAAGAAGCCATATGTGAAACTGTTTTTTGATGTGTGGATATGTCTAACAGAGTTAAACTTTTCTTTTTCTTTCAGCCATTTGAAAACACTCTTTTAGTAGTATCTGTGAAAAAGCATTTGGGGGTCCACTGAAGCCTGAGGTTAACAACTGAATATACCCCGATAAAAACTTAAAAACATATACTTGTGAAGCTGCTTTGTGATGTGTGGATTCATCTCACAGAGTTAAACTTTTCTATTGATTCAGCAAGCTTGAAAAACTATTTTTGGATAATCTGTGAAAAGACATTTAGGGGCCCATTTATGCCTATGTCGAAAAACGGAATATTCCCATAGGAAAACTAGAAGGACAATATCTGTAAAATGGCTCTGTGATGTATGGATTCATCGTACAGAGTTAAACCTTTGTTTTGATTCCACAGGTAGAAAACACACTTTTTGTAGAATCAGGGAAGTGACATTCTGGAGCCCATTGAGGCCTGTGGTGAAAATCAGAATAGCCCCAGATAAAAACTAGAAAAAAGTAATCTGTTAAAACTGCTTTGTGATGTGTGGATTAACCACACAGCATTAAACCTTTCTTTTGATTTATCAAGTTGGAAACACTGGTTTGGTAGGATCTGTGAAGAGACATTTAGTTGCCCTATGAGGCCTATGGCGAAAAACTGAATGTCCCCAGAAAAACATTAGAAAGAAGCTATCTGTTAAAGTGCATTTTGATGTGTGGATTCGTCTTACAGAATTAAATTCTTGTTTTGATTCAGCAGGTTAGAAACACTCTTTATGTAGAATCTGCAAAGGGACATTTAAGAGCCCATTGAGGCCTATGGTAAAACACAGAATATCCAAAGATAAAACTACACAGAATCGATGAGTGAGACTGATTTGTGATGTGTGGATTCATCTCACGGAGTTAAACGTTTCTTTTGTTTAAGCAGTTTGAAAACAATCTTTTTGTAGAACATGTGAAGGGACATTCAAGAGCCCATTGAGGCCTATGGTAAAAAACGGAATATCCCCAGAGGAAAACTAGAAAGAAGCTACCTGTGAAACAGCTTTGTGATTTGTGGATTCATCACACAGGTTTAAGCCTTTCTTTTTATTCCACAAAATGGAGACTCTCTTTTTGTAGAATCTGTGAAAGGACATGTGGGGGCCCACTGAGGCATATGGTGAAAATCCAAATATTCACAGATTAAAAACTAGAAAGAAGCTATTTGTGAAAATGCTTTGTGATGTGTTAATTCATCTCACATAGTTAAATCATTCTTTTGATTCAGCAGGTTGGAAACACTTTTTGTAGAATCCTTGAAGGAACATATGAGAACCCATTGAGGTATGTGGTGAGAGACTGAATATTTCCAAATAAAAACTAGAAAGAAGCTATTGTGAAATGGATTTGTGATGTGTGGATTTATCTCACAGAGGTAAACCTTTCTTTTGATTCAGCAGGTTGGAAACACTTTTTCTAGGATCTGCAAAGGGAAATTTGGAAGCCCATTGAGGCCTATAGTGAAAAACCAAGTATCCCCAGATAAAAACTAGAAAGATGCGATCTGTGAAACTGCCTTGTGATGTGTGGATTCACCTCAGAGAGTTAAACCTTCTTTTATTCAGCAGGGTGGAAACACTGTCTCTGGTGAATCTGTGTAGAAACATTTGGGAGCCCATAGAGTCCTATGGTGAAAAACAGAACATCCTTCTTTAAAAACTAGAAGAAGGTATATCTGAAATGGCTTTGCGATGTATGGATTCACCTCACAGAGTTAACACCGACATTTGATTCAAACTTTTGGCAACACTTTTTTTTGTAAAATTTGTGAAGGGATATTTGAAAGCCACTTGAGGCCTAAGGGTTAAGCCGTATATACTGACATAAAAACTAGAAAGAAACTATCTGTTAAATAGCTTCATAATCTGTATATTCATCTCACAGGGTTAAACCTTTCTTTTGGTTCAGCAGGTTGTAAACACTCTTTTTGTAGAATCTGCAAATGGACATTTGGAATCCCTTTGAGGCTTATGGTGAAGAAATGAATATCCCCTGATAAAAACTAGAAATAAACTATCTATGAAACTGCTTTGTGATGTGAAGATTCATCTAACAGAGGTAAACCTTTCTTTTGATTCAGCACATTGGAAACAATCTTTTTGTGGAATCTGTGTAGGGACATTTGGGAGCTCATTGTGGCCTATGGTAAGAAACTGAATATTCCCAGATAAAGACCAGAAAGAAGCTATCTGTGAAACTCCTTTGTGATGTGTGAATTCATCTCACAGAACTAAATCTTTCTTTTGGTTCAGCAGGTTGGAAACACTTCTTTTGTGGAATATTTGAAGTCACATTTTAAAGCCCATTGTAGCCCATGGTGAAAAACAGAATATCCCCAGATAAAAGCTAGAAGGAAGCTTTCTGTAAATCTTCTTTGTGATGTATGTTTTCATCTCAAATAGTTAAACCTTGCTGTTGAATCCGTCGGTTGGAAATGCTCTTTGTGTAGGATCTGCAAAGAAACATTTGGGAGCTCATTGAGGGGTATGGTGAAAAACAGAATATCCTCAGATAAAAACCAGAAAGAAGGTATCTGTGAAACAGCTTTGCAGTCTGTGGATTCACATCACAGAGATAATATTCATTTTGATACAGTAGTTTGGAAACTCTCTTTTTGTAAATCCTGTGAAGGGACATTGGGAGTCCTTGTAGGCTCTTGGAGGAAGACTGAATATCCCCAGATAAAAACTAGAAAGAAGCTATCTGTGAAATAGATTTGTGCTGTTTGGATTCCTCTCCCAGAGTTAAACATTTCTGTCAATTCCACAGGTTGGAAACCCTCTTTTAGTAGAATCTGCAAAGGGATATTTGGGAGCCCTTTGAGAGCAATGGTGAAAAAGTGAATATCCTCAGATAAAAACTAGAAAGATGTTATCTGTGAAACAGCTTTGTGATGTGTGGATTCATCTCACAGAGTTAAACATTTCTTTAGAACCAGCAGCTTGGAACACTCTTCTGGTAGAAGTTGTGAAGGGCCATTCAGGAGTCCATTGAGGCTTATGGTGAAAAACCAAATATCATCAGATAAAAACAAGAAACAACTCATGTATGAAACCGCTTTGTAATGTGTAGATTAATCTCACAGGGTTAAACCTTTTTTTTTGATATAGCATGTTGGAAACACTCTTTTAGTAGAAGCAGCAAAGGGACATTAGGGAGCACATTGACGCCTACTATGAAAAACAAAATACATGCAGATAAAACCTAGAAAGAAGCTCTCTGTGAAACTGCTTTGTGATATGTGGATTCATCTCATAGAGTTAAACCTTTTTTTTTTTTTTGATTCCGCATGTTGGAAACACTGTTTTTGTAGAGTCTGTGAAAAGACATATGGAAGCATATTGAGGCCTACAGTGGAAAACCAAATATCCTTAGATTAAACTAGAAAGAAGTTATCCCTGAAACTGCTCTGTTATGTGTGCCTTCACTTCCCACATTTAAAAAATCTTTTGATTCAGCAGGTTGGAAACTCTCTTTTGATAGAATCTGTGAAGGGACATTCCAGACCCCAATGAGGCTCTGGTGAAAAACAGACTACTCATGGACAACAACTGGAAAGAAGCCATTTGTGAAACTGTTTTTTGATGTGTGGATATGTCTAACAGAGTTAAACTTTTCTTTTTTTTTCAGCCATTTGAAAACACTCTTTTAGTAGTATCTGTGAAAAAGCATTTGGGGGTCCACTGAAGCCTGAGGTTAACAACTGAATATACCCAGATAAAAATTTAAAAACATATACTTGTGAAGCTGCTTTGTGATGTGTGGATTCATCTCACAGAGTTAAACTTTTCTATTGATTCAGCAAGCTTGAAAAACTATTTTTGGATAATCTGTGAAAAGACATTTAGGGGCCCGTTTATGCCTATGTCGAAAAACGGAATATTCCCATAGGAAAACTAGAAGGACAATATCTGTAAAATGGCTCTGTGATGTATGGATTCATCGTACAGAGTTAAACCTTTGTTTTGATTCCACAGGTAGAAAACACACTTTTTGTAGAATCAGGGAAGTGACATTCTGGAGCCCATTGAGGCCTGTGGTGAAAATCAGAATAGCCCCAGATAAAAACTAGAAAAAAGTAATCTGTTAAAACTGCTTTGTGATGTGTGGATTAACCACACAGCATTAAACCTTTCTTTTGATTTATCAAGTTGGAAACACTGGTTTGGTAGGATCTGTGAAGAGACATTTAGTTGCCCTATGAGGCCTATGGCGAAAAACTGAATGTCCCCAGAAAAACATTAGAAAGAAGCTATCTGTTAAAGTGCATTTTGATGTGTGGATTCGTCTTACAGAATTAAATTCTTGTTTTGATTCAGCAGGTTAGAAACACTCTTTATGTAGAATCTGCAAAGGGACATTTAAGAGCCCATTGAGGCCTATGGTAAAACACAGAATATCCAAAGATAAAACTACACAGAATCGATGAGTGAGACTGATTTGTGATGTGTGGATTCATCTCACGGAGTTAAACGTTTCTTTTGTTTAAGCAGTTTGAAAACAATCTTTTTGTAGAACATGTGAAGGGACATTCAAGAGCCCATTGAGGCCTATGGTAAAAAACGGAATATCCCCAGAGGAAAACTAGAAAGAAGCTACCTGTGAAACAGCTTTGTGATTTGTGGATTCATCACACAGGTTTAAGCCTTTCTTTTTATTCCACAAAATGGAGACTCTCTTTTTGTAGAATCTGTGAAAGGACATGTGGGGGCCCACTGAGGCATATGGTGAAAATCCAAATATTCACAGATTAAAAACTAGAAAGAAGCTATTTGTGAAAATGCTTTGTGATGTGTTAATTCATCTCACATAGTTAAATCATTCTTTTGATTCAGCAGGTTGGAAACACTTTTTGTAGAATCCTTGAAGGAACATATGAGAACCCATTGAGGTATGTGGTGAGAGACTGAATATTTCCAAATAAAAACTAGAAAGAAGCTATTGTGAAATGGATTTGTGATGTGTGGATTTATCTCACAGAGGTAAACCTTTCTTTTGATTCAGCAGGTTGGAAACACTTTTTCTAGGATCTGCAAAGGGAAATTTGGAAGCCCATTGAGGCCTATAGTGAAAAACCAAGTATCCCCAGATAAAAACTAGAAAGATGCGATCTGTGAAACTGCCTTGTGATGTGTGGATTCACCTCAGAGAGTTAAACCTTCTTTTATTCAGCAGGGTGGAAACACTGTCTCTGGTGAATCTGTGTAGAAACTTTTGGGAGCCCATAGAGTCCTATGGTGAAAAACAGAACATCCTTCTTTAAAAACTAGAAGAAGGTATATCTGAAATGGCTTTGCAATGTATGGATTCACCTCACAGAGTTAACACCGACATTTGATTCAAACTTTTGGCAACACTTTTTTTTGTAAAATTTGTGAAGGGATATTTGAAAGCCACTTGAGGCCTAAGGGTTAAGCCGTATATACTGACATAAAAACTAGAAAGAAACTATCTGTTAAATAGCTTCATAATCTGTATATTCATCTCACAGGGTTAAACCTTTCTTTTGGTTCAGCAGGTTGTAAACACTCTTTTTGTAGAATCTGCAAATGGACATTTGGAATCCCTTTGAGGCTTATGGTGAAGAAATGAATATCCCCTGATAAAAACTAGAAATAAACTATCTATGAAACTGCTTTGTGATGTGAAGATTCATCTAACAGAGGTAAACCTTTCTTTTGATTCAGCACATTGGAAACAATCTTTTTGTGGAATCTGTGTAGGGACATTTGGGAGCTCATTGTGGCCTATGGTAAGAAACTGAATATTCCCAGATAAAGACCAGAAAGAAGCTATCTGTGAAACTCCTTTGTGATGTGTGAATTCATCTCACAGAACTAAATCTTTCTTTTGGTTCAGCAGGTTGGAAACACTTCTTTTGTGGAATATTTGAAGTCACATTTTAAAGCCCATTGTAGCCCATGGTGAAAAACAGAATATCCCCAGATAAAAGCTAGAAGGAAGCTTTCTGTAAATCTTCTTTGTGATGTATGTTTTCATCTCAAATAGTTAAACCTTGCTGTTGAATCCGTCGGTTGGAAATGCTCTTTGTGTAGGATCTGCAAAGAAACATTTGGGAGCTCATTGAGGGGTATGGTGAAAAACAGAATATCCTCAGATAAAAACCAGAAAGAAGGTATCTGTGAAACAGCTTTGCAGTCTGTGGATTCACATCACAGAGATAATATTCATTTTGATACAGTAGTTTGGAAACTCTCTTTTTGTAAATCCTGTGAAGGGACATTGGGAGTCCTTGTAGGCTCTTGGAGGAAGACTGAATATCCCCAGATAAAAACTAGAAAGAAGCTATCTGTGAAATAGATTTGTGCTGTTTGGATTCCTCTCCCAGAGTTAAACATTTCTGTCAATTCCACAGGTTGGAAACCCTCTTTTAGTAGAATCTGCAAAGGGATATTTGGGAGCCCTTTGAGAGCAATGGTGAAAAAGTGAATATCCTCAGATAAAAACTAGAAAGATGTTATCTGTGAAACAGCTTTGTGATGTGTGGATTCATCTCACAGAGTTAAACATTTCTTTAGAACCAGCAGCTTGGAACACTCTTCTGGTAGAAGTTGTGAAGGGCCATTCAGGAGTCCATTGAGGCTTATGGTGAAAAACCAAATATCACCAGATAAAAACAAGAAACAACTCATGTATGAAACCGCTTTGTAATGTGTAGATTAATCTCACAGAGTTAAACCTTTTTTTTTGATATAGCATGTTGGAAACACTCTTTTAGTAGAAGCAGCAAAGGGACATTAGGGAGCACATTGACGCCTACTATGAAAAACAAAATACATGCAGATAAAACCTAGAAAGAAGCTCTCTGTGAAACTGCTTTGTGATATGTGGATTCATCTCATAGAGTTAAACCTTTTTTTTTTTTTTTTTGATTCCGCATGTTGGAAACACTGTTTTTGTAGAGTCTGTGAAAAGACATATGGAAGCGTATTGAGGCCTACAGTGGAAAACCAAATATCCTTAGATTAAACTAGAAAGAAGTTATCCCTGAAACTGCTCTGTTATGTGTGCCTTCACCTCCCACATTTAAAAAATCTTTTGATTCAGCAGGTTGGAAACTCTCTTTTGATAGAATCTGTGAAGGGACATTCCAGACCCCAATGAGGCTCTGGTGAAAAACAGACTACTCATGGACAACAACTTGAAAGAAGCCATATGTGAAACTGTTTTTTGATGTGTGGATATGTCTAACAGAGTTAAACTTTTCTTTTTCTTTCAGCCATTTGAAAACACTCTTTTAGTAGTATCTGTGAAAAAGCATTTGGGGGTCCACTGAAGCCTGAGGTTAACAACTGAATATACCCCGATAAAAACTTAAAAACATATACTTGTGAAGCTGCTTTGTGATGTGTGGATTCATCTCACAGAGTTAAACTTTTCTATTGATTCAGCAAGCTTGAAAAACTATTTTTGGATAATCTGTGAAAAGACATTTAGGGGCCCATTTATGCCTATGTCGAAAAACGGAATATTCCCATAGGAAAACTAGAAGGACAATATCTGTAAAATGGCTCTGTGATGTATGGATTCATCGTACAGAGTTAAACCTTTGTTTTGATTCCACAGGTAGAAAACACACTTTTTGTAGAATCAGGGAAGTGACATTCTGGAGCCCATTGAGGCCTGTGGTGAAAATCAGAATAGCCCCAGATAAAAACTAGAAAAAAGTAATCTGTTAAAACTGCTTTGTGATGTGTGGATTAACCACACAGCATTAAACCTTTCTTTTGATTTATCAAGTTGGAAACACTGGTTTGGTAGGATCTGTGAAGAGACATTTAGTTGCCCTATGAGGCCTATGGCGAAAAACTGAATGTCCCCAGAAAAACATTAGAAAGAAGCTATCTGTTAAAGTGCATTTTGATGTGTGGATTCGTCTTACAGAATTAAATTCTTGTTTTGATTCAGCAGGTTAGAAACACTCTTTATGTAGAATCTGCAAAGGGACATTTAAGAGCCCATTGAGGCCTATGGTAAAACACAGAATATCCAAAGATAAAACTACACAGAATCGATGAGTGAGACTGATTTGTGATGTGTGGATTCATCTCACGGAGTTAAACGTTTCTTTTGTTTAAGCAGTTTGAAAACAATCTTTTTGTAGAACATGTGAAGGGACATTCAAGAGCCCATTGAGGCCTATGGTAAAAAACGGAATATCCCCAGAGGAAAACTAGAAAGAAGCTACCTGTGAAACAGCTTTGTGATTTGTGGATTCATCACACAGGTTTAAGCCTTTCTTTTTATTCCACAAAATGGAGACTCTCTTTTTGTAGAATCTGTGAAAGGACATGTGGGGGCCCACTGAGGCATATGGTGAAAATCCAAATATTCACAGATTAAAAACTAGAAAGAAGCTATTTGTGAAAATGCTTTGTGATGTGTTAATTCATCTCACATAGTTAAATCATTCTTTTGATTCAGCAGGTTGGAAACACTTTTTGTAGAATCCTTGAAGGAACATATGAGAACCCATTGAGGTATGTGGTGAGAGACTGAATATTTCCAAATAAAAACTAGAAAGAAGCTATTGTGAAATGGATTTGTGATGTGTGGATTTATCTCACAGAGGTAAACCTTTCTTTTGATTCAGCAGGTTGGAAACACTTTTTCTAGGATCTGCAAAGGGAAATTTGGAAGCCCATTGAGGCCTATAGTGAAAAACCAAGTATCCCCAGATAAAAACTAGAAAGATGCGATCTGTGAAACTGCCTTGTGATGTGTGGATTCACCTCAGAGAGTTAAACCTTCTTTTATTCAGCAGGGTGGAAACACTGTCTCTGGTGAATCTGTGTAGAAACATTTGGGAGCCCATAGAGTCCTATGGTGAAAAACAGAACATCCTTCTTTAAAAACTAGAAGAAGGTATATCTGAAATGGCTTTGCGATGTATGGATTCACCTCACAGAGTTAACACCGACATTTGATTCAAACTTTTGGCAACACTTTTTTTTGTAAAATTTGTGAAGGGATATTTGAAAGCCACTTGAGGCCTAAGGGTTAAGCCGTATATACTGACATAAAAACTAGAAAGAAACTATCTGTTAAATAGCTTCATAATCTGTATATTCATCTCACAGGGTTAAACCTTTCTTTTGGTTCAGCAGGTTGTAAACACTCTTTTTGTAGAATCTGCAAATGGACATTTGGAATCCCTTTGAGGCTTATGGTGAAGAAATGAATATCCCCTGATAAAAACTAGAAATAAACTATCTATGAAACTGCTTTGTGATGTGAAGATTCATCTAACACAGGTAAACCTTTCTTTTGATTCAGCACATTGGAAACAATCTTTTTGTGGAATCTGTGTAGGGACATTTGGGAGCTCATTGTGGCCTATGGTAAGAAACTGAATATTCCCAGATAAAGACCAGAAAGAAGCTATCTGTGAAACTCCTTTGTGATGTGTGAATTCATCTCACAGAACTAAATCTTTCTTTTGGTTCAGCAGGTTGGAAACACTTCTTTTGTGGAATATTTGAAGTCACATTTTAAAGCCCATTGTAGCCCATGGTGAAAAACAGAATATCCCCAGATAAAAGCTAGAAGGAAGCTTTCTGTAAATCTTCTTTGTGATGTATGTTTTCATCTCAAATAGTTAAACCTTGCTGTTGAATCCGTCGGTTGGAAATGCTCTTTGTGTAGGATCTGCAAAGAAACATTTGGGAGCTCATTGAGGGGTATGGTGAAAAACAGAATATCCTCAGATAAAAACCAGAAAGAAGGTATCTGTGAAACAGCTTTGCAGTCTGTGGATTCACATCACAGAGATAATATTCATTTTGATACAGTAGTTTGGAAACTCTCTTTTTGTAAATCCTGTGAAGGGACATTGGGAGTCCTTGTAGGCTCTTGGAGGAAGACTGAATATCCCCAGATAAAAACTAGAAAGAAGCTATCTGTGAAATAGATTTGTGCTGTTTGGATTCCTCTCCCAGAGTTAAACATTTCTGTCAATTCCACAGGTTGGAAACCCTCTTTTAGTAGAATCTGCAAAGGGATATTTGGGAGCCCTTTGAGAGCAATGGTGAAAAAGTGAATATCCTCAGATAAAAACTAGAAAGATGTTATCTGTGAAACAGCTTTGTGATGTGTGGATTCATCTCACAGAGTTAAACATTTCTTTAGAACCAGCAGCTTGGAACACTCTTCTGGTAGAAGTTGTGAAGGGCCATTCAGGAGTCCATTGAGGCTTATGGTGAAAAACCAAATATCACCAGATAAAAACAAGAAACAACTCATGTATGAAACCGCTTTGTAATGTGTAGATTAATCTCACAGGGTTAAACCTTTTTTTTTGATATAGCATGTTGGAAACACTCTTTTAGTAGAAGCAGCAAAGGGACATTAGGGAGCACATTGATGCCTACTATGAAAAACAAAATACATGCAGATAAAACCTAGAAAGAAGCTCTCTGTGAAACTGCTTTGTGATATGTGGATTCATCTCATAGAGTTAAACCTTTTTTTTTTTTTTGATTCCGCATGTTGGAAACACTGTTTTTGTAGAGTCTGTGAAAAGACATATGGAAGCATATTGAGGCCTACAGTGGAAAACCAAATATCCTTAGATTAAACTAGAAAGAAGTTATCCCTGAAACTGCTCTGTTATGTGTGCCTTCACTTCCCACATTTAAAAAATCTTTTGATTCAGCAGGTTGGAAACTCTCTTTTGATAGAATCTGTGAAGGGACATTCCAGACCCCAATGAGGCTCTGGTGAAAAACAGACTACTCATGGACAACAACTGGAAAGAAGCCATTTGTGAAACTGTTTTTTGATGTGTGGATATGTCTAACAGAGTTAAACTTTTCTTTTTTTTTCAGCCATTTGAAAACACTCTTTTAGTAGTATCTGTGAAAAAGCATTTGGGGGTCCACTGAAGCCTGAGGTTAACAACTGAATATACCCAGATAAAAATTTAAAAACATATACTTGTGAAGCTGCTTTGTGATGTGTGGATTCATCTCACAGAGTTAAACTTTTCTATTGATTCAGCAAGCTTGAAAAACTATTTTTGGATAATCTGTGAAAAGACATTTAGGGGCCCGTTTATGCCTATGTCGAAAAACGGAATATTCCCATAGGAAAACTAGAAGGACAATATCTGTAAAATGGCTCTGTGATGTATGGATTCATCGTACAGAGTTAAACCTTTGTTTTGATTCCACAGGTAGAAAACACACTTTTTGTAGAATCAGGGAAGAGACATTCTGGAGCCCATTGAGGCCTGTGGTGAAAATCAGAATAGCCCCAGATAAAAACTAGAAAAAAGTAATCTGTTAAAACTGCTTTGTGATGTGTGGATTAACCACACAGCATTAAACCTTTCTTTTGATTTATCAAGTTGGAAACACTGGTTTGGTAGGATCTGTGAAGAGACATTTAGTTGCCCTATGAGGCCTATGGCGAAAAACTGAATGTCCCCAGAAAAACATTAGAAAGAAGCCATCTGTTAAAGTGCATTTTGATGTGTGGATTCATCTTACAGAATTAAATTCTTGTTTTGATGCAGCAGGTTAGAAACACTCTTCTTGTAGAATCTGCAAAGGGACATTTAAGAGCCCATTGAGGCCTATGGTAAAACACAGAATATCCAAAGATAAAACTACACAGAATCGATGAGTGAGACTGATTTGTGATGTGTGGATTCATCTCACGGAGTTAAACGTTTCTTTTGTTTAAGCAGTTTGAAAACAATCTTTTTGTAGAACATGTGAAGGGACATTCAAGAGCCCATTGAGGCCTATGGTAAAAAACGGAATATCCCCAGAGGAAAACTAGAAAGAAGCTACCTGTGAAACAGCTTTGTGATTTGTGGATTCATCACACAGGTTTAAGCCTTTCTTTTTATTCCACAAAATGGTGGCTCTCTTTTTGTAGAATCTGTGAAAGGACATGTGGGGGCCCACTGAGGCATATGGTGAAAATCCAAATATTCACAGATTAAAAACTAGAAGGAAGCTATTTGTGAAAATGCTTTGTGATGTGTTAATTCATCTCACATAGTTAAATCATTCTTTTGATTCAGCAGGTTGGAAACACTTTTTGTAGAATCTTTGAAGGAACATATGAGAACCCATTGAGGTATGTGGTGAGAGACTGAATATTTCCAAATAAAAACTAGAAAGAAGCTATTGTGAAATGGATTTGTGATGTGTGGATTTATCTCACAGAGGTAAACCTTTCTTTTGATTCAGCAGGTTGGAAACACTTTTTCTAGGATCTGCAAAGGGAAATTTGGAAGCCCATTGAGGCCTATAGTGAAAAACCAAGTATCCCCAGATAAAAACTAGAAAGATGCGATCTGTGAAACTGCCTTGTGATGTGTGGATTCACCTCAGAGAGTTAAACCTTCTTTTATTCAGCAGGGTGGAAACACTGTCTCTGGTGAGTCTGTGTAGAAACATTTGGGAGCCCATAGAGTCCTATGGTGAAAAACAGAACATCCTTCTTTAAAAACTAGAAGAAGGTATATCTGAAATGGCTTTGCGATGTATGGATTCACCTCACAGAGGTAACACCGACATTTGATTCAAACTTTTGGCAACACTTTTTTTTGTAAAATTTGTGAAGGGATATTTGAAAGCCACTTGAGGCCTAAGGGTTAAGCCGTATATACTGACATAAAAACTAGAAAGAAACTATCTGTTAAATAGCTTCATAATCTGTATATTCATCTCACAGGGTTAAACCTTTCTTTTGGTTCAGCAGGTTGTAAACACTCTTTTTGTAGAATCTGCAAATGGACATTTGGAATCCCTTTGAGGCTTATGGTGAAGAAATGAATATCCCCTGATAAAAACTAGAAATAAACTATCTATGAAACTGCTTTGTGATGTGAAGATTCATCTAACAGAGGTAAACCTTTCTTTTGATTCAGCACATTGGAAACAATCTTTTTGTGGAATCTGTGTAGGGACATTTGGGAGCTCATTGTGGCCTATGGTAAGAAACTGAATATTCCCAGATAAAGACCAGAAAGAAGCTATCTGTGAAACTCCTTTGTGATGTGTGAATTCATCTCACAGAACTAAATCTTTCTTTTGGTTCAGCAGGTTGGAAACACTTCTTTTGTGGAATATTTGAAGTCACATTTTAAAGCCCATTGTAGCCCATGGTGAAAAACAGAATATCCCCAGATAAAAGCTAGAAGGAAGCTTTCTGTAAAACTTCTTTGTGATGTATGTTTTCATCTCAAATAGTTAAACCTTGCTGTTGAATCCGTCGGTTGGAAATGCTCTTTGTGTAGGATCTGCAAAGAAACATTTGGGAGCTCATTGAGGGGTATGGTGAAAAACAGAATATCCTCAGATAAAAACCAGAAAGAAGGTATCTGTGAAACAGCTTTGCAGTCTGTGGATTCACATCACAGAGATAATATTCATTTTGATACAGTAGTTTGGAAACTCTCTTTTTGTAAATCCTGTGAAGGGACATTGGGAGTCCTTGTAGGCTCTTGGAGGAAGACTGAATATCCCCAGATAAAAACTAGAAAGAAGCTATCTGTGAAATAGATTTGTGCTGTTTGGATTCCTCTCCCAGAGTTAAACATTTCTGTCAATTCCACAGGTTGGAAACCCTCTTTTAGTAGAATCTGCAAAGGGATATTTGGGAGCCCTTTGAGAGCAATGGTGAAAAAGTGAATATCCTCAGATAAAAACTAGAAAGATGTTATCTGTGAAACAGCTTTGTGATGTGTGGATTCATCTCACAGAGTTAAACATTTCTTTAGAACCAGCAGCTTGGAACACTCTTCTGGTAGAAGTTGTGAAGGGCCATTCAGGAGTCCATTGAGGCTTATGGTGAAAAACCAAATATCACCAGATAAAAACAAGAAACAACTCATGTATGAAACCGCTTTGTAATGTGTAGATTAATCTCACAGAGTTAAACCTTTTTTTTTGATATAGCATGTTGGAAACACTCTTTTAGTAGAAGCAGCAAAGGGACATTAGGGAGCACATTGACGCCTACTATGAAAAACAAAATACATGCAGATAAAACCTAGAAAGAAGCTCTCTGTGAAACTGCTTTGTGATATGTGGATTCATCTCATAGAGTTAAACCTTTTTTTTTTTTTTTTTGATTCCGCATGTTGGAAACACTGTTTTTGTAGAGTCTGTGAAAAGACATATGGAAGCGTATTGAGGCCTACAGTGGAAAACCAAATATCCTTAGATTAAACTAGAAAGAAGTTATCCCTGAAACTGCTCTGTTATGTGTGCCTTCACCTCCCACATTTAAAAAATCTTTTGATTCAGCAGGTTGGAAACTCTCTTTTGATAGAATCTGTGAAGGGACATTCCAGACCCCAATGAGGCTCTGGTGAAAAACAGACTACTCATGGACAACAACTTGAAAGAAGCCATATGTGAAACTGTTTTTTGATGTGTGGATATGTCTAACAGAGTTAAACTTTTCTTTTTCTTTCAGCCATTTGAAAACACTCTTTTAGTAGTATCTGTGAAAAAGCATTTGGGGGTCCACTGAAGCCTGAGGTTAACAACTGAATATACCCCGATAAAAACTTAAAAACATATACTTGTGAAGCTGCTTTGTGATGTGTGGATTCATCTCACAGAGTTAAACTTTTCTATTGATTCAGCAAGCTTGAAAAACTATTTTTGGATAATCTGTGAAAAGACATTTAGGGGCCCATTTATGCCTATGTCGAAAAACGGAATATTCCCATAGGAAAACTAGAAGGACAATATCTGTAAAATGGCTCTGTGATGTATGGATTCATCGTACAGAGTTAAACCTTTGTTTTGATTCCACAGGTAGAAAACACACTTTTTGTAGAATCAGGGAAGTGACATTCTGGAGCCCATTGAGGCCTGTGGTGAAAATCAGAATAGCCCCAGATAAAAACTAGAAAAAAGTAATCTGTTAAAACTGCTTTGTGATGTGTGGATTAACCACACAGCATTAAACCTTTCTTTTGATTTATCAAGTTGGAAACACTGGTTTGGTAGGATCTGTGAAGAGACATTTAGTTGCCCTATGAGGCCTATGGCGAAAAACTGAATGTCCCCAGAAAAACATTAGAAAGAAGCTATCTGTTAAAGTGCATTTTGATGTGTGGATTCGTCTTACAGAATTAAATTCTTGTTTTGATTCAGCAGGTTAGAAACACTCTTTATGTAGAATCTGCAAAGGGACATTTAAGAGCCCATTGAGGCCTATGGTAAAACACAGAATATCCAAAGATAAAACTACACAGAATCGATGAGTGAGACTGATTTGTGATGTGTGGATTCATCTCACGGAGTTAAACGTTTCTTTTGTTTAAGCAGTTTGAAAACAATCTTTTTGTAGAACATGTGAAGGGACATTCAAGAGCCCATTGAGGCCTATGGTAAAAAACGGAATATCCCCAGAGGAAAACTAGAAAGAAGCTACCTGTGAAACAGCTTTGTGATTTGTGGATTCATCACACAGGTTTAAGCCTTTCTTTTTATTCCACAAAATGGAGACTCTCTTTTTGTAGAATCTGTGAAAGGACATGTGGGGGCCCACTGAGGCATATGGTGAAAATCCAAATATTCACAGATTAAAAACTAGAAAGAAGCTATTTGTGAAAATGCTTTGTGATGTGTTAATTCATCTCACATAGTTAAATCATTCTTTTGATTCAGCAGGTTGGAAACACTTTTTGTAGAATCTTTGAAGGAACATATGAGAACCCATTGAGGTATGTGGTGAGAGACTGAATATTTCCAAATAAAAACTAGAAAGAAGCTATTGTGAAATGGATTTGTGATGTGTGGATTTATCTCACAGAGGTAAACCTTTCTTTTGATTCAGCAGGTTGGAAACACTTTTTCTAGGATCTGCAAAGGGAAATTTGGAAGCCCATTGAGGCCTATAGTGAAAAACCAAGTATCCCCAGATAAAAACTAGAAAGATGCGATCTGTGAAACTGCCTTGTGATGTGTGGATTCACCTCAGAGAGTTAAACCTTCTTTTATTCAGCAGGGTGGAAACACTGTCTCTGGTGAGTCTGTGTAGAAACATTTGGGAGCCCATAGAGTCCTATGGTGAAAAACAGAACATCCTTCTTTAAAAACTAGAAGAAGGTATATCTGAAATGGCTTTGCGATGTATGGATTCACCTCACAGAGGTAACACCGACATTTGATTCAAACTTTTGGCAACACTTTTTTTTGTAAAATTTGTGAAGGGATATTTGAAAGCCACTTGAGGCCTAAGGGTTAAGCCGTATATACTGACATAAAAACTAGAAAGAAACTATCTGTTAAATAGCTTCATAATCTGTATATTCATCTCACAGGGTTAAACCTTTCTTTTGGTTCAGCAGGTTGTAAACACTCTTTTTGTAGAATCTGCAAATGGACATTTGGAATCCCTTTGAGGCTTATGGTGAAGAAATGAATATCCCCTGATAAAAACTAGAAATAAACTATCTATGAAACTGCTTTGTGATGTGAAGATTCATCTAACAGAGGTAAACCTTTCTTTTGATTCAGCACATTGGAAACAATCTTTTTGTGGAATCTGTGTAGGGACATTTGGGAGCTCATTGTGGCCTATGGTAAGAAACTGAATATTCCCAGATAAAGACCAGAAAGAAGCTATCTGTGAAACTCCTTTGTGATGTGTGAATTCATCTCACAGAACTAAATCTTTCTTTTGGTTCAGCAGGTTGGAAACACTTCTTTTGTGGAATATTTGAAGTCACATTTTAAAGCCCATTGTAGCCCATGGTGAAAAACAGAATATCCCCAGATAAAAGCTAGAAGGAAGCTTTCTGTAAAACTTCTTTGTGATGTATGTTTTCATCTCAAATAGTTAAACCTTGCTGTTGAATCCGTCGGTTGGAAATGCTCTTTGTGTAGGATCTGCAAAGAAACATTTGGGAGCTCATTGAGGGGTATGGTGAAAAACAGAATATCCTCAGATAAAAACCAGAAAGAAGGTATCTGTGAAACAGCTTTGCAGTCTGTGGATTCACATCACAGAGATAATATTCATTTTGATACAGTAGTTTGGAAACTCTCTTTTTGTAAATCCTGTGAAGGGACATTGGGAGTCCTTGTAGGCTCTTGGAGGAAGACTGAATATCCCCAGATAAAAACTAGAAAGAAGCTATCTGTGAAATAGATTTGTGCTGTTTGGATTCCTCTCCCAGAGTTAAACATTTCTGTCAATTCCACAGGTTGGAAACCCTCTTTTAGTAGAATCTGCAAAGGGATATTTGGGAGCCCTTTGAGAGCAATGGTGAAAAAGTGAATATCCTCAGATAAAAACTAGAAAGATGTTATCTGTGAAACAGCTTTGTGATGTGTGGATTCATCTCACAGAGTTAAACATTTCTTTAGAACCAGCAGCTTGGAACACTCTTCTGGTAGAAGTTGTGAAGGGCCATTCAGGAGTCCATTGAGGCTTATGGTGAAAAACCAAATATCACCAGATAAAAACAAGAAACAACTCATGTATGAAACCGCTTTGTAATGTGTAGATTAATCTCACAGGGTTAAACCTTTTTTTTTGATATAGCATGTTGGAAACACTCTTTTAGTAGAAGCAGCAAAGGGACATTAGGGAGCACATTGACGCCTACTATGAAAAACAAAATACATGCAGATAAAACCTAGAAAGAAGCTCTCTGTGAAACTGCTTTGTGATATGTGGATTCATCTCATAGAGTTAAACCTTTTTTTTTTTTTTGATTCCGCATGTTGGAAACACTGTTTTTGTAGAGTCTGTGAAAAGACATATGGAAGCATATTGAGGCCTACAGTGGAAAACCAAATATCCTTAGATTAAACTAGAAAGAAGTTATCCCTGAAACTGCTCTGTTATGTGTGCCTTCACTTCCCACATTTAAAAAATCTTTTGATTCAGCAGGTTGGAAACTCTCTTTTGATAGAATCTGTGAAGGGACATTCCAGACCCCAATGAGGCTCTGGTGAAAAACAGACTACTCATGGACAACAACTGGAAAGAAGCCATTTGTGAAACTGTTTTTTGATGTGTGGATATGTCTAACAGAGTTAAACTTTTCTTTTTTTTTCAGCCATTTGAAAACACTCTTTTAGTAGTATCTGTGAAAAAGCATTTGGGGGTCCACTGAAGCCTGAGGTTAACAACTGAATATACCCAGATAAAAATTTAAAAACATATACTTGTGAAGCTGCTTTGTGATGTGTGGATTCATCTCACAGAGTTAAACTTTTCTATTGATTCAGCAAGCTTGAAAAACTATTTTTGGATAATCTGTGAAAAGACATTTAGGGGCCCGTTTATGCCTATGTCGAAAAACGGAATATTCCCATAGGAAAACTAGAAGGACAATATCTGTAAAATGGCTCTGTGATGTATGGATTCATCGTACAGAGTTAAACCTTTGTTTTGATTCCACAGGTAGAAAACACACTTTTTGTAGAATCAGGGAAGTGACATTCTGGAGCCCATTGAGGCCTGTGGTGAAAATCAGAATAGCCCCAGATAAAAACTAGAAAAAAGTAATCTGTTAAAACTGCTTTGTGATGTGTGGATTAACCACACAGCATTAAACCTTTCTTTTGATTTATCAAGTTGGAAACACTGGTTTGGTAGGATCTGTGAAGAGACATTTAGTTGCCCTATGAGGCCTATGGCGAAAAACTGAATGTCCCCAGAAAAACATTAGAAAGAAGCTATCTGTTAAAGTGCATTTTGATGTGTGGATTCGTCTTACAGAATTAAATTCTTGTTTTGATTCAGCAGGTTAGAAACACTCTTTATGTAGAATCTGCAAAGGGACATTTAAGAGCCCATTGAGGCCTATGGTAAAACACAGAATATCCAAAGATAAAACTACACAGAATCGATGAGTGAGACTGATTTGTGATGTGTGGATTCATCTCACGGAGTTAAACGTTTCTTTTGTTTAAGCAGTTTGAAAACAATCTTTTTGTAGAACATGTGAAGGGACATTCAAGAGCCCATTGAGGCCTATGGTAAAAAACGGAATATCCCCAGAGGAAAACTAGAAAGAAGCTACCTGTGAAACAGCTTTGTGATTTGTGGATTCATCACACAGGTTTAAGCCTTTCTTTTTATTCCACAAAATGGAGACTCTCTTTTTGTAGAATCTGTGAAAGGACATGTGGGGGCCCACTGAGGCATATGGTGAAAATCCAAATATTCACAGATTAAAAACTAGAAAGAAGCTATTTGTGAAAATGCTTTGTGATGTGTTAATTCATCTCACATAGTTAAATCATTCTTTTGATTCAGCAGGTTGGAAACACTTTTTGTAGAATCCTTGAAGGAACATATGAGAACCCATTGAGGTATGTGGTGAGAGACTGAATATTTCCAAATAAAAACTAGAAAGAAGCTATTGTGAAATGGATTTGTGATGTGTGGATTTATCTCACAGAGGTAAACCTTTCTTTTGATTCAGCAGGTTGGAAACACTTTTTCTAGGATCTGCAAAGGGAAATTTGGAAGCCCATTGAGGCCTATAGTGAAAAACCAAGTATCCCCAGATAAAAACTAGAAAGATGCGATCTGTGAAACTGCCTTGTGATGTGTGGATTCACCTCAGAGAGTTAAACCTTCTTTTATTCAGCAGGGTGGAAACACTGTCTCTGGTGAATCTGTGTAGAAACTTTTGGGAGCCCATAGAGTCCTATGGTGAAAAACAGAACATCCTTCTTTAAAAACTAGAAGAAGGTATATCTGAAATGGCTTTGCAATGTATGGATTCACCTCACAGAGTTAACACCGACATTTGATTCAAACTTTTGGCAACACTTTTTTTTGTAAAATTTGTGAAGGGATATTTGAAAGCCACTTGAGGCCTAAGGGTTAAGCCGTATATACTGACATAAAAACTAGAAAGAAACTATCTGTTAAATAGCTTCATAATCTGTATATTCATCTCACAGGGTTAAACCTTTCTTTTGGTTCAGCAGGTTGTAAACACTCTTTTTGTAGAATCTGCAAATGGACATTTGGAATCCCTTTGAGGCTTATGGTGAAGAAATGAATATCCCCTGATAAAAACTAGAAATAAACTATCTATGAAACTGCTTTGTGATGTGAAGATTCATCTAACAGAGGTAAACCTTTCTTTTGATTCAGCACATTGGAAACAATCTTTTTGTGGAATCTGTGTAGGGACATTTGGGAGCTCATTGTGGCCTATGGTAAGAAACTGAATATTCCCAGATAAAGACCAGAAAGAAGCTATCTGTGAAACTCCTTTGTGATGTGTGAATTCATCTCACAGAACTAAATCTTTCTTTTGGTTCAGCAGGTTGGAAACACTTCTTTTGTGGAATATTTGAAGTCACATTTTAAAGCCCATTGTAGCCCATGGTGAAAAACAGAATATCCCCAGATAAAAGCTAGAAGGAAGCTTTCTGTAAAACTTCTTTGTGATGTATGTTTTCATCTCAAATAGTTAAACCTTGCTGTTGAATCCGTCGGTTGGAAATGCTCTTTGTGTAGGATCTGCAAAGAAACATTTGGGAGCTCATTGAGGGGTATGGTGAAAAACAGAATATCCTCAGATAAAAACCAGAAAGAAGGTATCTGTGAAACAGCTTTGCAGTCTGTGGATTCACATCACAGAGATAATATTCATTTTGATACAGTAGTTTGGAAACTCTCTTTTTGTAAATCCTGTGAAGGGACATTGGGAGTCCTTGTAGGCTCTTGGAGGAAGACTGAATATCCCCAGATAAAAACTAGAAAGAAGCTATCTGTGAAATAGATTTGTGCTGTTTGGATTCCTCTCCCAGAGTTAAACATTTCTGTCAATTCCACAGGTTGGAAACCCTCTTTTAGTAGAATCTGCAAAGGGATATTTGGGAGCCCTTTGAGAGCAATGGTGAAAAAGTGAATATCCTCAGATAAAAACTAGAAAGATGTTATCTGTGAAACAGCTTTGTGATGTGTGGATTCATCTCACAGAGTTAAACATTTCTTTAGAACCAGCAGCTTGGAACACTCTTCTGGTAGAAGTTGTGAAGGGCCATTCAGGAGTCCATTGAGGCTTATGGTGAAAAACCAAATATCACCAGATAAAAACAAGAAACAACTCATGTATGAAACCGCTTTGTAATGTGTAGATTAATCTCACAGAGTTAAACCTTTTTTTTTGATATAGCATGTTGGAAACACTCTTTTAGTAGAAGCAGCAAAGGGACATTAGGGAGCACATTGACGCCTACTATGAAAAACAAAATACATGCAGATAAAACCTAGAAAGAAGCTCTCTGTGAAACTGCTTTGTGATATGTGGATTCATCTCATAGAGTTAAACCTTTTTTTTTTTTTTTTTGATTCCGCATGTTGGAAACACTGTTTTTGTAGAGTCTGTGAAAAGACATATGGAAGCGTATTGAGGCCTACAGTGGAAAACCAAATATCCTTAGATTAAACTAGAAAGAAGTTATCCCTGAAACTGCTCTGTTATGTGTGCCTTCACCTCCCACATTTAAAAAATCTTTTGATTCAGCAGGTTGGAAACTCTCTTTTGATAGAATCTGTGAAGGGACATTCCAGACCCCAATGAGGCTCTGGTGAAAAACAGACTACTCATGGACAACAACTTGAAAGAAGCCATATGTGAAACTGTTTTTTGATGTGTGGATATGTCTAACAGAGTTAAACTTTTCTTTTTCTTTCAGCCATTTGAAAACACTCTTTTAGTAGTATCTGTGAAAAAGCATTTGGGGGTCCACTGAAGCCTGAGGTTAACAACTGAATATACCCCGATAAAAACTTAAAAACATATACTTGTGAAGCTGCTTTGTGATGTGTGGATTCATCTCACAGAGTTAAACTTTTCTATTGATTCAGCAAGCTTGAAAAACTATTTTTGGATAATCTGTGAAAAGACATTTAGGGGCCCATTTATGCCTATGTCGAAAAACGGAATATTCCCATAGGAAAACTAGAAGGACAATATCTGTAAAATGGCTCTGTGATGTATGGATTCATCGTACAGAGTTAAACCTTTGTTTTGATTCCACAGGTAGAAAACACACTTTTTGTAGAATCAGGGAAGTGACATTCTGGAGCCCATTGAGGCCTGTGGTGAAAATCAGAATAGCCCCAGATAAAAACTAGAAAAAAGTAATCTGTTAAAACTGCTTTGTGATGTGTGGATTAACCACACAGCATTAAACCTTTCTTTTGATTTATCAAGTTGGAAACACTGGTTTGGTAGGATCTGTGAAGAGACATTTAGTTGCCCTATGAGGCCTATGGCGAAAAACTGAATGTCCCCAGAAAAACATTAGAAAGAAGCTATCTGTTAAAGTGCATTTTGATGTGTGGATTCGTCTTACAGAATTAAATTCTTGTTTTGATTCAGCAGGTTAGAAACACTCTTTATGTAGAATCTGCAAAGGGACATTTAAGAGCCCATTGAGGCCTATGGTAAAACACAGAATATCCAAAGATAAAACTACACAGAATCGATGAGTGAGACTGATTTGTGATGTGTGGATTCATCTCACGGAGTTAAACGTTTCTTTTGTTTAAGCAGTTTGAAAACAATCTTTTTGTAGAACATGTGAAGGGACATTCAAGAGCCCATTGAGGCCTATGGTAAAAAACGGAATATCCCCAGAGGAAAACTAGAAAGAAGCTACCTGTGAAACAGCTTTGTGATTTGTGGATTCATCACACAGGTTTAAGCCTTTCTTTTTATTCCACAAAATGGAGACTCTCTTTTTGTAGAATCTGTGAAAGGACATGTGGGGGCCCACTGAGGCATATGGTGAAAATCCAAATATTCACAGATTAAAAACTAGAAAGAAGCTATTTGTGAAAATGCTTTGTGATGTGTTAATTCATCTCACATAGTTAAATCATTCTTTTGATTCAGCAGGTTGGAAACACTTTTTGTAGAATCCTTGAAGGAACATATGAGAACCCATTGAGGTATGTGGTGAGAGACTGAATATTTCCAAATAAAAACTAGAAAGAAGCTATTGTGAAATGGATTTGTGATGTGTGGATTTATCTCACAGAGGTAAACCTTTCTTTTGATTCAGCAGGTTGGAAACACTTTTTCTAGGATCTGCAAAGGGAAATTTGGAAGCCCATTGAGGCCTATAGTGAAAAACCAAGTATCCCCAGATAAAAACTAGAAAGATGCGATCTGTGAAACTGCCTTGTGATGTGTGGATTCACCTCAGAGAGTTAAACCTTCTTTTATTCAGCAGGGTGGAAACACTGTCTCTGGTGAATCTGTGTAGAAACATTTGGGAGCCCATAGAGTCCTATGGTGAAAAACAGAACATCCTTCTTTAAAAACTAGAAGAAGGTATATCTGAAATGGCTTTGCGATGTATGGATTCACCTCACAGAGTTAACACCGACATTTGATTCAAACTTTTGGCAACACTTTTTTTTGTAAAATTTGTGAAGGGATATTTGAAAGCCACTTGAGGCCTAAGGGTTAAGCCGTATATACTGACATAAAAACTAGAAAGAAACTATCTGTTAAATAGCTTCATAATCTGTATATTCATCTCACAGGGTTAAACCTTTCTTTTGGTTCAGCAGGTTGTAAACACTCTTTTTGTAGAATCTGCAAATGGACATTTGGAATCCCTTTGAGGCTTATGGTGAAGAAATGAATATCCCCTGATAAAAACTAGAAATAAACTATCTATGAAACTGCTTTGTGATGTGAAGATTCATCTAACAGAGGTAAACCTTTCTTTTGATTCAGCACATTGGAAACAATCTTTTTGTGGAATCTGTGTAGGGACATTTGGGAGCTCATTGTGGCCTATGGTAAGAAACTGAATATTCCCAGATAAAGACCAGAAAGAAGCTATCTGTGAAACTCCTTTGTGATGTGTGAATTCATCTCACAGAACTAAATCTTTCTTTTGGTTCAGCAGGTTGGAAACACTTCTTTTGTGGAATATTTGAAGTCACATTTTAAAGCCCATTGTAGCCCATGGTGAAAAACAGAATATCCCCAGATAAAAGCTAGAAGGAAGCTTTCTGTAAATCTTCTTTGTGATGTATGTTTTCATCTCAAATAGTTAAACCTTGCTGTTGAATCCGTCGGTTGGAAATGCTCTTTGTGTAGGATCTGCAAAGAAACATTTGGGAGCTCATTGAGGGGTATGGTGAAAAACAGAATATCCTCAGATAAAAACCAGAAAGAAGGTATCTGTGAAACAGCTTTGCAGTCTGTGGATTCACATCACAGAGATAATATTCATTTTGATACAGTAGTTTGGAAACTCTCTTTTTGTAAATCCTGTGAAGGGACATTGGGAGTCCTTGTAGGCTCTTGGAGGAAGACTGAATATCCCCAGATAAAAACTAGAAAGAAGCTATCTGTGAAATAGATTTGTGCTGTTTGGATTCCTCTCCCAGAGTTAAACATTTCTGTCAATTCCACAGGTTGGAAACCCTCTTTTAGTAGAATCTGCAAAGGGATATTTGGGAGCCCTTTGAGAGCAATGGTGAAAAAGTGAATATCCTCAGATAAAAACTAGAAAGATGTTATCTGTGAAACAGCTTTGTGATGTGTGGATTCATCTCACAGAGTTAAACATTTCTTTAGAACCAGCAGCTTGGAACACTCTTCTGGTAGAAGTTGTGAAGGGCCATTCAGGAGTCCATTGAGGCTTATGGTGAAAAACCAAATATCACCAGATAAAAACAAGAAACAACTCATGTATGAAACCGCTTTGTAATGTGTAGATTAATCTCACAGGGTTAAACCTTTTTTTTTGATATAGCATGTTGGAAACACTCTTTTAGTAGAAGCAGCAAAGGGACATTAGGGAGCACATTGACGCCTACTATGAAAAACAAAATACATGCAGATAAAACCTAGAAAGAAGCTCTCTGTGAAACTGCTTTGTGATATGTGGATTCATCTCATAGAGTTAAACCTTTTTTTTTTTTTTGATTCCGCATGTTGGAAACACTGTTTTTGTAGAGTCTGTGAAAAGACATATGGAAGCATATTGAGGCCTACAGTGGAAAACCAAATATCCTTAGATTAAACTAGAAAGAAGTTATCCCTGAAACTGCTCTGTTATGTGTGCCTTCACTTCCCACATTTAAAAAATCTTTTGATTCAGCAGGTTGGAAACTCTCTTTTGATAGAATCTGTGAAGGGACATTCCAGACCCCAATGAGGCTCTGGTGAAAAACAGACTACTCATGGACAACAACTGGAAAGAAGCCATTTGTGAAACTGTTTTTTGATGTGTGGATATGTCTAACAGAGTTAAACTTTTCTTTTTTTTTCAGCCATTTGAAAACACTCTTTTAGTAGTATCTGTGAAAAAGCATTTGGGGGTCCACTGAAGCCTGAGGTTAACAACTGAATATACCCAGATAAAAATTTAAAAACATATACTTGTGAAGCTGCTTTGTGATGTGTGGATTCATCTCACAGAGTTAAACTTTTCTATTGATTCAGCAAGCTTGAAAAACTATTTTTGGATAATCTGTGAAAAGACATTTAGGGGCCCGTTTATGCCTATGTCGAAAAACGGAATATTCCCATAGGAAAACTAGAAGGACAATATCTGTAAAATGGCTCTGTGATGTATGGATTCATCGTACAGAGTTAAACCTTTGTTTTGATTCCACAGGTAGAAAACACACTTTTTGTAGAATCAGGGAAGTGACATTCTGGAGCCCATTGAGGCCTGTGGTGAAAATCAGAATAGCCCCAGATAAAAACTAGAAAAAAGTAATCTGTTAAAACTGCTTTGTGATGTGTGGATTAACCACACAGCATTAAACCTTTCTTTTGATTTATCAAGTTGGAAACACTGGTTTGGTAGGATCTGTGAAGAGACATTTAGTTGCCCTATGAGGCCTATGGCGAAAAACTGAATGTCCCCAGAAAAACATTAGAAAGAAGCTATCTGTTAAAGTGCATTTTGATGTGTGGATTCGTCTTACAGAATTAAATTCTTGTTTTGATTCAGCAGGTTAGAAACACTCTTTATGTAGAATCTGCAAAGGGACATTTAAGAGCCCATTGAGGCCTATGGTAAAACACAGAATATCCAAAGATAAAACTACACAGAATCGATGAGTGAGACTGATTTGTGATGTGTGGATTCATCTCACGGAGTTAAACGTTTCTTTTGTTTAAGCAGTTTGAAAACAATCTTTTTGTAGAACATGTGAAGGGACATTCAAGAGCCCATTGAGGCCTATGGTAAAAAACGGAATATCCCCAGAGGAAAACTAGAAAGAAGCTACCTGTGAAACAGCTTTGTGATTTGTGGATTCATCACACAGGTTTAAGCCTTTCTTTTTATTCCACAAAATGGAGACTCTCTTTTTGTAGAATCTGTGAAAGGACATGTGGGGGCCCACTGAGGCATATGGTGAAAATCCAAATATTCACAGATTAAAAACTAGAAAGAAGCTATTTGTGAAAATGCTTTGTGATGTGTTAATTCATCTCACATAGTTAAATCATTCTTTTGATTCAGCAGGTTGGAAACACTTTTTGTAGAATCCTTGAAGGAACATATGAGAACCCATTGAGGTATGTGGTGAGAGACTGAATATTTCCAAATAAAAACTAGAAAGAAGCTATTGTGAAATGGATTTGTGATGTGTGGATTTATCTCACAGAGGTAAACCTTTCTTTTGATTCAGCAGGTTGGAAACACTTTTTCTAGGATCTGCAAAGGGAAATTTGGAAGCCCATTGAGGCCTATAGTGAAAAACCAAGTATCCCCAGATAAAAACTAGAAAGATGCGATCTGTGAAACTGCCTTGTGATGTGTGGATTCACCTCAGAGAGTTAAACCTTCTTTTATTCAGCAGGGTGGAAACACTGTCTCTGGTGAATCTGTGTAGAAACTTTTGGGAGCCCATAGAGTCCTATGGTGAAAAACAGAACATCCTTCTTTAAAAACTAGAAGAAGGTATATCTGAAATGGCTTTGCGATGTATGGATTCACCTCACAGAGTTAACACCGACATTTGATTCAAACTTTTGGCAACACTTTTTTTTGTAAAATTTGTGAAGGGATATTTGAAAGCCACTTGAGGCCTAAGGGTTAAGCCGTATATACTGACATAAAAACTAGAAAGAAACTATCTGTTAAATAGCTTCATAATCTGTATATTCATCTCACAGGGTTAAACCTTTCTTTTGGTTCAGCAGGTTGTAAACACTCTTTTTGTAGAATCTGCAAATGGACATTTGGAATCCCTTTGAGGCTTATGGTGAAGAAATGAATATCCCCTGATAAAAACTAGAAATAAACTATCTATGAAACTGCTTTGTGATGTGAAGATTCATCTAACAGAGGTAAACCTTTCTTTTGATTCAGCACATTGGAAACAATCTTTTTGTGGAATCTGTGTAGGGACATTTGGGAGCTCATTGTGGCCTATGGTAAGAAACTGAATATTCCCAGATAAAGACCAGAAAGAAGCTATCTGTGAAACTCCTTTGTGATGTGTGAATTCATCTCACAGAACTAAATCTTTCTTTTGGTTCAGCAGGTTGGAAACACTTCTTTTGTGGAATATTTGAAGTCACATTTTAAAGCCCATTGTAGCCCATGGTGAAAAACAGAATATCCCCAGATAAAAGCTAGAAGGAAGCTTTCTGTAAAACTTCTTTGTGATGTATGTTTTCATCTCAAATAGTTAAACCTTGCTGTTGAATCCGTCGGTTGGAAATGCTCTTTGTGTAGGATCTGCAAAGAAACATTTGGGAGCTCATTGAGGGGTATGGTGAAAAACAGAATATCCTCAGATAAAAACCAGAAAGAAGGTATCTGTGAAACAGCTTTGCAGTCTGTGGATTCACATCACAGAGATAATATTCATTTTGATACAGTAGTTTGGAAACTCTCTTTTTGTAAATCCTGTGAAGGGACATTGGGAGTCCTTGTAGGCTCTTGGAGGAAGACTGAATATCCCCAGATAAAAACTAGAAAGAAGCTATCTGTGAAATAGATTTGTGCTGTTTGGATTCCTCTCCCAGAGTTAAACATTTCTGTCAATTCCACAGGTTGGAAACCCTCTTTTAGTAGAATCTGCAAAGGGATATTTGGGAGCCCTTTGAGAGCAATGGTGAAAAAGTGAATATCCTCAGATAAAAACTAGAAAGATGTTATCTGTGAAACAGCTTTGTGATGTGTGGATTCATCTCACAGAGTTAAACATTTCTTTAGAACCAGCAGCTTGGAACACTCTTCTGGTAGAAGTTGTGAAGGGCCATTCAGGAGTCCATTGAGGCTTATGGTGAAAAACCAAATATCACCAGATAAAAACAAGAAACAACTCATGTATGAAACCGCTTTGTAATGTGTAGATTAATCTCACAGAGTTAAACCTTTTTTTTTGATATAGCATGTTGGAAACACTCTTTTAGTAGAAGCAGCAAAGGGACATTAGGGAGCACATTGACGCCTACTATGAAAAACAAAATACATGCAGATAAAACCTAGAAAGAAGCTCTCTGTGAAACTGCTTTGTGATATGTGGATTCATCTCATAGAGTTAAACCTTTTTTTTTTTTTTTTTGATTCCGCATGTTGGAAACACTGTTTTTGTAGAGTCTGTGAAAAGACATATGGAAGCGTATTGAGGCCTACAGTGGAAAACCAAATATCCTTAGATTAAACTAGAAAGAAGTTATCCCTGAAACTGCTCTGTTATGTGTGCCTTCACCTCCCACATTTAAAAAATCTTTTGATTCAGCAGGTTGGAAACTCTCTTTTGATAGAATCTGTGAAGGGACATTCCAGACCCCAATGAGGCTCTGGTGAAAAACAGACTACTCATGGACAACAACTTGAAAGAAGCCATATGTGAAACTGTTTTTTGATGTGTGGATATGTCTAACAGAGTTAAACTTTTCTTTTTCTTTCAGCCATTTGAAAACACTCTTTTAGTAGTATCTGTGAAAAAGCATTTGGGGGTCCACTGAAGCCTGAGGTTAACAACTGAATATACCCCGATAAAAACTTAAAAACATATACTTGTGAAGCTGCTTTGTGATGTGTGGATTCATCTCACAGAGTTAAACTTTTCTATTGATTCAGCAAGCTTGAAAAACTATTTTTGGATAATCTGTGAAAAGACATTTAGGGGCCCATTTATGCCTATGTCGAAAAACGGAATATTCCCATAGGAAAACTAGAAGGACAATATCTGTAAAATGGCTCTGTGATGTATGGATTCATCGTACAGAGTTAAACCTTTGTTTTGATTCCACAGGTAGAAAACACACTTTTTGTAGAATCAGGGAAGTGACATTCTGGAGCCCATTGAGGCCTGTGGTGAAAATCAGAATAGCCCCAGATAAAAACTAGAAAAAAGTAATCTGTTAAAACTGCTTTGTGATGTGTGGATTAACCACACAGCATTAAACCTTTCTTTTGATTTATCAAGTTGGAAACACTGGTTTGGTAGGATCTGTGAAGAGACATTTAGTTGCCCTATGAGGCCTATGGCGAAAAACTGAATGTCCCCAGAAAAACATTAGAAAGAAGCTATCTGTTAAAGTGCATTTTGATGTGTGGATTCGTCTTACAGAATTAAATTCTTGTTTTGATTCAGCAGGTTAGAAACACTCTTTATGTAGAATCTGCAAAGGGACATTTAAGAGCCCATTGAGGCCTATGGTAAAACACAGAATATCCAAAGATAAAACTACACAGAATCGATGAGTGAGACTGATTTGTGATGTGTGGATTCATCTCACGGAGTTAAACGTTTCTTTTGTTTAAGCAGTTTGAAAACAATCTTTTTGTAGAACATGTGAAGGGACATTCAAGAGCCCATTGAGGCCTATGGTAAAAAACGGAATATCCCCAGAGGAAAACTAGAAAGAAGCTACCTGTGAAACAGCTTTGTGATTTGTGGATTCATCACACAGGTTTAAGCCTTTCTTTTTATTCCACAAAATGGAGACTCTCTTTTTGTAGAATCTGTGAAAGGACATGTGGGGGCCCACTGAGGCATATGGTGAAAATCCAAATATTCACAGATTAAAAACTAGAAAGAAGCTATTTGTGAAAATGCTTTGTGATGTGTTAATTCATCTCACATAGTTAAATCATTCTTTTGATTCAGCAGGTTGGAAACACTTTTTGTAGAATCCTTGAAGGAACATATGAGAACCCATTGAGGTATGTGGTGAGAGACTGAATATTTCCAAATAAAAACTAGAAAGAAGCTATTGTGAAATGGATTTGTGATGTGTGGATTTATCTCACAGAGGTAAACCTTTCTTTTGATTCAGCAGGTTGGAAACACTTTTTCTAGGATCTGCAAAGGGAAATTTGGAAGCCCATTGAGGCCTATAGTGAAAAACCAAGTATCCCCAGATAAAAACTAGAAAGATGCGATCTGTGAAACTGCCTTGTGATGTGTGGATTCACCTCAGAGAGTTAAACCTTCTTTTATTCAGCAGGGTGGAAACACTGTCTCTGGTGAATCTGTGTAGAAACATTTGGGAGCCCATAGAGTCCTATGGTGAAAAACAGAACATCCTTCTTTAAAAACTAGAAGAAGGTATATCTGAAATGGCTTTGCGATGTATGGATTCACCTCACAGAGTTAACACCGACATTTGATTCAAACTTTTGGCAACACTTTTTTTTGTAAAATTTGTGAAGGGATATTTGAAAGCCACTTGAGGCCTAAGGGTTAAGCCGTATATACTGACATAAAAACTAGAAAGAAACTATCTGTTAAATAGCTTCATAATCTGTATATTCATCTCACAGGGTTAAACCTTTCTTTTGGTTCAGCAGGTTGTAAACACTCTTTTTGTAGAATCTGCAAATGGACATTTGGAATCCCTTTGAGGCTTATGGTGAAGAAATGAATATCCCCTGATAAAAACTAGAAATAAACTATCTATGAAACTGCTTTGTGATGTGAAGATTCATCTAACAGAGGTAAACCTTTCTTTTGATTCAGCACATTGGAAACAATCTTTTTGTGGAATCTGTGTAGGGACATTTGGGAGCTCATTGTGGCCTATGGTAAGAAACTGAATATTCCCAGATAAAGACCAGAAAGAAGCTATCTGTGAAACTCCTTTGTGATGTGTGAATTCATCTCACAGAACTAAATCTTTCTTTTGGTTCAGCAGGTTGGAAACACTTCTTTTGTGGAATATTTGAAGTCACATTTTAAAGCCCATTGTAGCCCATGGTGAAAAACAGAATATCCCCAGATAAAAGCTAGAAGGAAGCTTTCTGTAAATCTTCTTTGTGATGTATGTTTTCATCTCAAATAGTTAAACCTTGCTGTTGAATCCGTCGGTTGGAAATGCTCTTTGTGTAGGATCTGCAAAGAAACATTTGGGAGCTCATTGAGGGGTATGGTGAAAAACAGAATATCCTCAGATAAAAACCAGAAAGAAGGTATCTGTGAAACAGCTTTGCAGTCTGTGGATTCACATCACAGAGATAATATTCATTTTGATACAGTAGTTTGGAAACTCTCTTTTTGTAAATCCTGTGAAGGGACATTGGGAGTCCTTGTAGGCTCTTGGAGGAAGACTGAATATCCCCAGATAAAAACTAGAAAGAAGCTATCTGTGAAATAGATTTGTGCTGTTTGGATTCCTCTCCCAGAGTTAAACATTTCTGTCAATTCCACAGGTTGGAAACCCTCTTTTAGTAGAATCTGCAAAGGGATATTTGGGAGCCCTTTGAGAGCAATGGTGAAAAAGTGAATATCCTCAGATAAAAACTAGAAAGATGTTATCTGTGAAACAGCTTTGTGATGTGTGGATTCATCTCACAGAGTTAAACATTTCTTTAGAACCAGCAGCTTGGAACACTCTTCTGGTAGAAGTTGTGAAGGGCCATTCAGGAGTCCATTGAGGCTTATGGTGAAAAACCAAATATCACCAGATAAAAACAAGAAACAACTCATGTATGAAACCGCTTTGTAATGTGTAGATTAATCTCACAGGGTTAAACCTTTTTTTTTGATATAGCATGTTGGAAACACTCTTTTAGTAGAAGCAGCAAAGGGACATTAGGGAGCACATTGACGCCTACTATGAAAAACAAAATACATGCAGATAAAACCTAGAAAGAAGCTCTCTGTGAAACTGCTTTGTGATATGTGGATTCATCTCATAGAGTTAAACCTTTTTTTTTTTTTTGATTCCGCATGTTGGAAACACTGTTTTTGTAGAGTCTGTGAAAAGACATATGGAAGCGTATTGAGGCCTACAGTGGAAAACCAAATATCCTTAGATTAAACTAGAAAGAAGTTATCCCTGAAACTGCTCTGTTATGTGTGCCTTCACTTCCCACATTTAAAAAATCTTTTGATTCAGCAGGTTGGAAACTCTCTTTTGATAGAATCTGTGAAGGGACATTCCAGACCCCAATGAGGCTCTGGTGAAAAACAGACTACTCATGGACAACAACTGGAAAGAAGCCATTTGTGAAACTGTTTTTTGATGTGTGGATATGTCTAACAGAGTTAAACTTTTCTTTTTTTTTCAGCCATTTGAAAACACTCTTTTAGTAGTATCTGTGAAAAAGCATTTGGGGGTCCACTGAAGCCTGAGGTTAACAACTGAATATACCCAGATAAAAATTTAAAAACATATACTTGTGAAGCTGCTTTGTGATGTGTGGATTCATCTCACAGAGTTAAACTTTTCTATTGATTCAGCAAGCTTGAAAAACTATTTTTGGATAATCTGTGAAAAGACATATAGGGGCCCGTTTATGCCTATGTCGAAAAACGGAATATTCCCATAGGAAAACTAGAAGGACAATATCTGTAAAATGGCTCTGTGATGTATGGATTCATCGTACAGAGTTAAACCTTTGTTTTGATTCCACAGGTAGAAAACACACTTTTTGTAGAATCAGGGAAGTGACATTCTGGAGCCCATTGAGGCCTGTGGTGAAAATCAGAATAGCCCCAGATAAAAACTAGAAAAAAGTAATCTGTTAAAACTGCTTTGTGATGTGTGGATTAACCACACAGCATTAAACCTTTCTTTTGATTTATCAAGTTGGAAACACTGGTTTGGTAGGATCTGTGAAGAGACATTTAGTTGCCCTATGAGGCCTATGGCGAAAAACTGAATGTCCCCAGAAAAACATTAGAAAGAAGCCATCTGTTAAAGTGCATTTTGATGTGTGGATTCATCTTACAGAATTAAATTCTTGTTTTGATGCAGCAGGTTAGAAACACTCTTCTTGTAGAATCTGCAAAGGGACATTTAAGAGCCCATTGAGGCCTATGGTAAAACACAGAATATCCAAAGATAAAACTACACAGAATCGATGAGTGAGACTGATTTGTGATGTGTGGATTCATCTCACGGAGTTAAACGTTTCTTTTGTTTAAGCAGTTTGAAAACAATCTTTTTGTAGAACATGTGAAGGGACATTCAAGAGCCCATTGAGGCCTATGGTAAAAAACGGAATATCCCCAGAGGAAAACTAGAAAGAAGCTACCTGTGAAACAGCTTTGTGATTTGTGGATTCATCACACAGGTTTAAGCCTTTCTTTTTATTCCACAAAATGGTGGCTCTCTTTTTGTGGAATCTGTGAAAGGACATGTGGGGGCCCACTGAGGCATATGGTGAAAATCCAAATATTCACAGATTAAAAACTAGAAGGAAGCTATTTGTGAAAATGCTTTGTGATGTGTTAATTCATCTCACATAGTTAAATCATTCTTTTGATTCAGCAGGTTGGAAACACTTTTTGTAGAATCTTTGAAGGAACATATGAGAACCCATTGAGGTATGTGGTGAGAGACTGAATATTTCCAAATAAAAACTAGAAAGAAGCTATTGTGAAATGGATTTGTGATGTGTGGATTTATCTCACAGAGGTAAACCTTTCTTTTGATTCAGCAGGTTGGAAACACTTTTTCTAGGATCTGCAAAGGGAAATTTGGAAGCCCATTGAGGCCTATAGTGAAAAACCAAGTATCCCCAGATAAAAACTAGAAAGATGCGATCTGTGAAACTGCCTTGTGATGTGTGGATTCACCTCAGAGAGTTAAACCTTCTTTTATTCAGCAGGGTGGAAACACTGTCTCTGGTGAGTCTGTGTAGAAACATTTGGGAGCCCATAGAGTCCTATGGTGAAAAACAGAACATCCTTCTTTAAAAACTAGAAGAAGGTATATCTGAAATGGCTTTGCGATGTATGGATTCACCTCACAGAGGTAACACCGACATTTGATTCAAACTTTTGGCAACACTTTTTTTTGTAAAATTTGTGAAGGGATATTTGAAAGCCACTTGAGGCCTAAGGGTTAAGCCGTATATACTGACATAAAAACTAGAAAGAAACTATCTGTTAAATAGCTTCATAATCTGTATATTCATCTCACAGGGTTAAACCTTTCTTTTGGTTCAGCAGGTTGTAAACACTCTTTTTGTAGAATCTGCAAATGGACATTTGGAATCCCTTTGAGGCTTATGGTGAAGAAATGAATATCCCCTGATAAAAACTAGAAATAAACTATCTATGAAACTGCTTTGTGATGTGAAGATTCATCTAACACAGGTAAACCTTTCTTTTGATTCAGCACATTGGAAACAATCTTTTTGTGGAATCTGTGTAGGGACATTTGGGAGCTCATTGTGGCCTATGGTAAGAAACTGAATATTCCCAGATAAAGACCAGAAAGAAGCTATCTGTGAAACTCCTTTGTGATGTGTGAATTCATCTCACAGAACTAAATCTTTCTTTTGGTTCAGCAGGTTGGAAACACTTCTTTTGTGGAATATTTGAAGTCACATTTTAAAGCCCATTGTAGCCCATGGTGAAAAACAGAATATCCCCAGATAAAAGCTAGAAGGAAGCTTTCTGTAAAACTTCTTTGTGATGTATGTTTTCATCTCAAATAGTTAAACCTTGCTGTTGAATCCGTCGGTTGGAAATGCTCTTTGTGTAGGATCTGCAAAGAAACATTTGGGAGCTCATTGAGGGGTATGGTGAAAAACAGAATATCCTCAGATAAAAACCAGAAAGAAGGTATCTGTGAAACAGCTTTGCAGTCTGTGGATTCACATCACAGAGATAATATTCATTTTGATACAGTAGTTTGGAAACTCTCTTTTTGTAAATCCTGTGAAGGGACATTGGGAGTCCTTGTAGGCTCTTGGAGGAAGACTGAATATCCCCAGATAAAAACTAGAAAGAAGCTATCTGTGAAATAGATTTGTGCTGTTTGGATTCCTCTCCCAGAGTTAAACATTTCTGTCAATTCCACAGGTTGGAAACCCTCTTTTAGTAGAATCTGCAAAGGGATATTTGGGAGCCCTTTGAGAGCAATGGTGAAAAAGTGAATATCCTCAGATAAAAACTAGAAAGATGTTATCTGTGAAACAGCTTTGTGATGTGTGGATTCATCTCACAGAGTTAAACATTTCTTTAGAACCAGCAGCTTGGAACACTCTTCTGGTAGAAGTTGTGAAGGGCCATTCAGGAGTCCATTGAGGCTTATGGTGAAAAACCAAATATCACCAGATAAAAACAAGAAACAACTCATGTATGAAACCGCTTTGTAATGTGTAGATTAATCTCACAGGGTTAAACCTTTTTTTTTGATATAGCATGTTGGAAACACTCTTTTAGTAGAAGCAGCAAAGGGACATTAGGGAGCACATTGACGCCTACTATGAAAAACAAAATACATGCAGATAAAACCTAGAAAGAAGCTCTCTGTGAAACTGCTTTGTGATATGTGGATTCATCTCATAGAGTTAAACCTTTTTATTTCTTGATTCAGCATGTTGGAAACACTGTTTTTGTAGAGTCTGTGAAAAGACATATGGAAGCGTATTGAGGCCTACAGTGGAAAACCAAATATCCTTAGATTAAACTAGAAAGAAGTTATCCCTGAAACTGCTCTGTTATGTGTGCCTTCACCTCCCACATTTAAAAAATCTTTTGATTCAGCAGGTTGGAAACTCTCTTTTGATAGAATCTGTGAAGGGACATTCCAGACCCCAATGAGGCTCTGGTGAAAAACAGACTACTCATGGACAACAACTGGAAAGAAGCCATTTGTGAAACTGTTTTTTGATGTGTGGATATGTCTAACAGAGTTAAACTTTTCTTTTTTTTTCAGCCATTTGAAAACACTCTTTTAGTAGTATCTGTGAAAAAGCATTTGGGGGTCCACTGAAGCCTGAGGTTAACAACTGAATATACCCAGATAAAAATTTAAAAACATATACTTGTGAAGCTGCTTTGTGATGTGTGGATTCATCTCACAGAGTTAAACTTTTCTATTGATTCAGCAAGCTTGAAAAACTATTTTTGGATAATCTGTGAAAAGACATTTAGGGGCCCGTTTATGCCTATGTCGAAAAACGGAATATTCCCATAGGAAAACTAGAAGGACAATATCTGTAAAATGGCTCTGTGATGTATGGATTCATCGTACAGAGTTAAACCTTTGTTTTGATTCCACAGGTAGAAAACACACTTTTTGTAGAATCAGGGAAGTGACATTCTGGAGCCCATTGAGGCCTGTGGTGAAAATCAGAATAGCCCCAGATAAAAACTAGAAAAAAGTAATCTGTTAAAACTGCTTTGTGATGTGTGGATTAACCACACAGCATTAAACCTTTCTTTTGATTTATCAAGTTGGAAACACTGGTTTGGTAGGATCTGTGAAGAGACATTTAGTTGCCCTATGAGGCCTATGGCGAAAAACTGAATGTCCCCAGAAAAACATTAGAAAGAAGCCATCTGTTAAAGTGCATTTTGATGTGTGGATTCATCTTACAGAATTAAATTCTTGTTTTGATGCAGCAGGTTAGAAACACTCTTCTTGTAGAATCTGCAAAGGGACATTTAAGAGCCCATTGAGGCCTATGGTAAAACACAGAATATCCAAAGATAAAACTACACAGAATCGATGAGTGAGACTGATTTGTGATGTGTGGATTCATCTCACGGAGTTAAACGTTTCTTTTGTTTAAGCAGTTTGAAAACAATCTTTTTGTAGAACATGTGAAGGGACATTCAAGAGCCCATTGAGGCCTATGGTAAAAAACGGAATATCCCCAGAGGAAAACTAGAAAGAAGCTACCTGTGAAACAGCTTTGTGATTTGTGGATTCATCACACAGGTTTAAGCCTTTCTTTTTATTCCACAAAATGGAGACTCTCTTTTTGTAGAATCTGTGAAAGGACATGTGGGGGCCCACTGAGGCATATGGTGAAAATCCAAATATTCACAGATTAAAAACTAGAAGGAAGCTATTTGTGAAAATGCTTTGTGATGTGTTAATTCATCTCACATAGTTAAATCATTCTTTTGATTCAGCAGGTTGGAAACACTTTTTGTAAAATCTTTGAAGGAACATATGAGAACCCATTGAGGTATGTGGTGAGAGACTGAATATTTCCAAATAAAAACTAGAAAGAAGCTATTGTGAAATGGATTTGTGATGTGTGGATTTATCTCACAGAGGTAAACCTTTCTTTTGATTCAGCAGGTTGGAAACACTTTTTCTAGGATCTGCAAAGGGAAATTTGGAAGCCCATTGAGGCCTATAGTGAAAAACCAAGTATCCCCAGATAAAAACTAGAAAGATGCGATCTGTGAAACTGCCTTGTGATGTGTGGATTCACCTCAGAGAGTTAAACCTTCTTTTATTCAGCAGGGTGGAAACACTGTCTCTGGTGAGTCTGTGTAGAAACATTTGGGAGCCCATAGAGTCCTATGGTGAAAAACAGAACATCCTTCTTTAAAAACTAGAAGAAGGTATATCTGAAATGGCTTTGCGATGTATGGATTCACCTCACAGAGTTAACACCGACATTTGATTCAAACTTTTGGCAACACTTTTTTTTGTAAAATTTGTGAAGGGATATTTGAAAGCCACTTGAGGCCTAAGGGTTAAGCCGTATATACTGACATAAAAACTAGAAAGAAACTATCTGTTAAATAGCTTCATAATCTGTATATTCATCTCACAGGGTTAAACCTTTCTTTTGGTTCAGCAGGTTGTAAACACTCTTTTTGTAGAATCTGCAAATGGACATTTGGAATCCCTTTGAGGCTTATGGTGAAGAAATGAATATCCCCTGATAAAAACTAGAAATAAACTATCTATGAAACTGCTTTGTGATGTGAAGATTCATCTAACAGAGGTAAACCTTTCTTTTGATTCAGCACATTGGAAACAATCTTTTTGTGGAATCTGTGTAGGGACATTTGGGAGCTCATTGTGGCCTATGGTAAGAAACTGAATATTCCCAGATAAAGACCAGAAAGAAGCTATCTGTGAAACTCCTTTGTGATGTGTGAATTCATCTCACAGAACTAAATCTTTCTTTTGGTTCAGCAGGTTGGAAACACTTCTTTTGTGGAATATTTGAAGTCACATTTTAAAGCCCATTGTAGCCCATGGTGAAAAACAGAATATCCCCAGATAAAAGCTAGAAGGAAGCTTTCTGTAAAACTTCTTTGTGATGTATGTTTTCATCTCAAATAGTTAAACCTTGCTGTTGAATCCGTCGGTTGGAAATGCTCTTTGTGTAGGATCTGCAAAGAAACATTTGGGAGCTCATTGAGGGGTATGGTGAAAAACAGAATATCCTCAGATAAAAACCAGAAAGAAGGTATCTGTGAAACAGCTTTGCAGTCTGTGGATTCACATCACAGAGATAATATTCATTTTGATACAGTAGTTTGGAAACTCTCTTTTTGTAAATCCTGTGAAGGGACATTGGGAGTCCTTATAGGCTCTTGGAGGAAGACTGAATATCCCCAGATAAAAACTAGAAAGAAGCTATCTGTGAAATAGATTTGTGCTGTTTGGATTCCTCTCCCAGAGTTAAACATTTCTGTCAATTCCACAGGTTGGAAACCCTCTTTTAGTAGAATCTGCAAAGGGATATTTGGGAGCCCTTTGAGAGCAATGGTGAAAAAGTGAATATCCTCAGATAAAAACTAGAAAGATGTTATCTGTGAAACAGCTTTGTGATGTGTGGATTCATCTCACAGAGTTAAACATTTCTTTAGAACCAGCAGCTTGGAACACTCTTCTGGTAGAAGTTGTGAAGGGCCATTCAGGAGTCCATTGAGGCTTATGGTGAAAAACCAAATATCACCAGATAAAAACAAGAAACAACTCATGTATGAAACCGCTTTGTAATGTGTAGATTAATCTCACAGGGTTAAACCTTTTTTTTTGATATAGCATGTTGGAAACACTCTTTTAGTAGAAGCAGCAAAGGGACATTAGGGAGCACATTGACGCCTACTATGAAAAACAAAATACATGCAGATAAAACCTAGAAAGAAGCTCTCTGTGAAACTGCTTTGTGATATGTGGATTCATCTCATAGAGTTAAACCTTTTTTTTTTTTTTTTTGATTCCGCATGTTGGAAACACTGTTTTTGTAGAGTCTGTGAAAAGACATATGGAAGCGTATTGAGGCCTACAGTGGAAAACCAAATATCCTTAGATTAAACTAGAAAGAAGTTATCCCTGAAACTGCTCTGTTATGTGTGCCTTCACCTCCCACATTTAAAAAATCTTTTGATTCAGCAGGTTGGAAACTCTCTTTTGATAGAATCTGTGAAGGGACATTCCAGACCCCAATGAGGCTCTGGTGAAAAACAGACTACTCATGGACAACAACTTGAAAGAAGCCATATGTGAAACTGTTTTTTGATGTGTGGATATGTCTAACAGAGTTAAACTTTTCTTTTTCTTTCAGCCATTTGAAAACACTCTTTTAGTAGTATCTGTGAAAAAGCATTTGGGGGTCCACTGAAGCCTGAGGTTAACAACTGAATATACCCCGATAAAAACTTAAAAACATATACTTGTGAAGCTGCTTTGTGATGTGTGGATTCATCTCACAGAGTTAAACTTTTCTATTGATTCAGCAAGCTTGAAAAACTATTTTTGGATAATCTGTGAAAAGACATTTAGGGGCCCATTTATGCCTATGTCGAAAAACGGAATATTCCCATAGGAAAACTAGAAGGACAATATCTGTAAAATGGCTCTGTGATGTATGGATTCATCGTACAGAGTTAAACCTTTGTTTTGATTCCACAGGTAGAAAACACACTTTTTGTAGAATCAGGGAAGTGACATTCTGGAGCCCATTGAGGCCTGTGGTGAAAATCAGAATAGCCCCAGATAAAAACTAGAAAAAAGTAATCTGTTAAAACTGCTTTGTGATGTGTGGATTAACCACACAGCATTAAACCTTTCTTTTGATTTATCAAGTTGGAAACACTGGTTTGGTAGGATCTGTGAAGAGACATTTAGTTGCCCTATGAGGCCTATGGCGAAAAACTGAATGTCCCCAGAAAAACATTAGAAAGAAGCTATCTGTTAAAGTGCATTTTGATGTGTGGATTCGTCTTACAGAATTAAATTCTTGTTTTGATTCAGCAGGTTAGAAACACTCTTTATGTAGAATCTGCAAAGGGACATTTAAGAGCCCATTGAGGCCTATGGTAAAACACAGAATATCCAAAGATAAAACTACACAGAATCGATGAGTGAGACTGATTTGTGATGTGTGGATTCATCTCACGGAGTTAAACGTTTCTTTTGTTTAAGCAGTTTGAAAACAATCTTTTTGTAGAACATGTGAAGGGACATTCAAGAGCCCATTGAGGCCTATGGTAAAAAACGGAATATCCCCAGAGGAAAACTAGAAAGAAGCTACCTGTGAAACAGCTTTGTGATTTGTGGATTCATCACACAGGTTTAAGCCTTTCTTTTTATTCCACAAAATGGAGACTCTCTTTTTGTAGAATCTGTGAAAGGACATGTGGGGGCCCACTGAGGCATATGGTGAAAATCCAAATATTCACAGATTAAAAACTAGAAAGAAGCTATTTGTGAAAATGCTTTGTGATGTGTTAATTCATCTCACATAGTTAAATCATTCTTTTGATTCAGCAGGTTGGAAACACTTTTTGTAGAATCCTTGAAGGAACATATGAGAACCCATTGAGGTATGTGGTGAGAGACTGAATATTTCCAAATAAAAACTAGAAAGAAGCTATTGTGAAATGGATTTGTGATGTGTGGATTTATCTCACAGAGGTAAACCTTTCTTTTGATTCAGCAGGTTGGAAACACTTTTTCTAGGATCTGCAAAGGGAAATTTGGAAGCCCATTGAGGCCTATAGTGAAAAACCAAGTATCCCCAGATAAAAACTAGAAAGATGCGATCTGTGAAACTGCCTTGTGATGTGTGGATTCACCTCAGAGAGTTAAACCTTCTTTTATTCAGCAGGGTGGAAACACTGTCTCTGGTGAATCTGTGTAGAAACATTTGGGAGCCCATAGAGTCCTATGGTGAAAAACAGAACATCCTTCTTTAAAAACTAGAAGAAGGTATATCTGAAATGGCTTTGCGATGTATGGATTCACCTCACAGAGTTAACACCGACATTTGATTCAAACTTTTGGCAACACTTTTTTTTGTAAAATTTGTGAAGGGATATTTGAAAGCCACTTGAGGCCTAAGGGTTAAGCCGTATATACTGACATAAAAACTAGAAAGAAACTATCTGTTAAATAGCTTCATAATCTGTATATTCATCTCACAGGGTTAAACCTTTCTTTTGGTTCAGCAGGTTGTAAACACTCTTTTTGTAGAATCTGCAAATGGACATTTGGAATCCCTTTGAGGCTTATGGTGAAGAAATGAATATCCCCTGATAAAAACTAGAAATAAACTATCTATGAAACTGCTTTGTGATGTGAAGATTCATCTAACACAGGTAAACCTTTCTTTTGATTCAGCACATTGGAAACAATCTTTTTGTGGAATCTGTGTAGGGACATTTGGGAGCTCATTGTGGCCTATGGTAAGAAACTGAATATTCCCAGATAAAGACCAGAAAGAAGCTATCTGTGAAACTCCTTTGTGATGTGTGAATTCATCTCACAGAACTAAATCTTTCTTTTGGTTCAGCAGGTTGGAAACACTTCTTTTGTGGAATATTTGAAGTCACATTTTAAAGCCCATTGTAGCCCATGGTGAAAAACAGAATATCCCCAGATAAAAGCTAGAAGGAAGCTTTCTGTAAATCTTCTTTGTGATGTATGTTTTCATCTCAAATAGTTAAACCTTGCTGTTGAATCCGTCGGTTGGAAATGCTCTTTGTGTAGGATCTGCAAAGAAACATTTGGGAGCTCATTGAGGGGTATGGTGAAAAACAGAATATCCTCAGATAAAAACCAGAAAGAAGGTATCTGTGAAACAGCTTTGCAGTCTGTGGATTCACATCACAGAGATAATATTCATTTTGATACAGTAGTTTGGAAACTCTCTTTTTGTAAATCCTGTGAAGGGACATTGGGAGTCCTTGTAGGCTCTTGGAGGAAGACTGAATATCCCCAGATAAAAACTAGAAAGAAGCTATCTGTGAAATAGATTTGTGCTGTTTGGATTCCTCTCCCAGAGTTAAACATTTCTGTCAATTCCACAGGTTGGAAACCCTCTTTTAGTAGAATCTGCAAAGGGATATTTGGGAGCCCTTTGAGAGCAATGGTGAAAAAGTGAATATCCTCAGATAAAAACTAGAAAGATGTTATCTGTGAAACAGCTTTGTGATGTGTGGATTCATCTCACAGAGTTAAACATTTCTTTAGAACCAGCAGCTTGGAACACTCTTCTGGTAGAAGTTGTGAAGGGCCATTCAGGAGTCCATTGAGGCTTATGGTGAAAAACCAAATATCACCAGATAAAAACAAGAAACAACTCATGTATGAAACCGCTTTGTAATGTGTAGATTAATCTCACAGGGTTAAACCTTTTTTTTTGATATAGCATGTTGGAAACACTCTTTTAGTAGAAGCAGCAAAGGGACATTAGGGAGCACATTGACGCCTACTATGAAAAACAAAATACATGCAGATAAAACCTAGAAAGAAGCTCTCTGTGAAACTGCTTTGTGATATGTGGATTCATCTCATAGAGTTAAACCTTTTTTTTTTTTTTGATTCCGCATGTTGGAAACACTGTTTTTGTAGAGTCTGTGAAAAGACATATGGAAGCGTATTGAGGCCTACAGTGGAAAACCAAATATCCTTAGATTAAACTAGAAAGAAGTTATCCCTGAAACTGCTCTGTTATGTGTGCCTTCACTTCCCACATTTAAAAAATCTTTTGATTCAGCAGGTTGGAAACTCTCTTTTGATAGAATCTGTGAAGGGACATTCCAGACCCCAATGAGGCTCTGGTGAAAAACAGACTACTCATGGACAACAACTGGAAAGAAGCCATTTGTGAAACTGTTTTTTGATGTGTGGATATGTCTAACAGAGTTAAACTTTTCTTTTTTTTTCAGCCATTTGAAAACACTCTTTTAGTAGTATCTGTGAAAAAGCATTTGGGGGTCCACTGAAGCCTGAGGTTAACAACTGAATATACCCAGATAAAAATTTAAAAACATATACTTGTGAAGCTGCTTTGTGATGTGTGGATTCATCTCACAGAGTTAAACTTTTCTATTGATTCAGCAAGCTTGAAAAACTATTTTTGGATAATCTGTGAAAAGACATATAGGGGCCCGTTTATGCCTATGTCGAAAAACGGAATATTCCCATAGGAAAACTAGAAGGACAATATCTGTAAAATGGCTCTGTGATGTATGGATTCATCGTACAGAGTTAAACCTTTGTTTTGATTCCACAGGTAGAAAACACACTTTTTGTAGAATCAGGGAAGTGACATTCTGGAGCCCATTGAGGCCTGTGGTGAAAATCAGAATAGCCCCAGATAAAAACTAGAAAAAAGTAATCTGTTAAAACTGCTTTGTGATGTGTGGATTAACCACACAGCATTAAACCTTTCTTTTGATTTATCAAGTTGGAAACACTGGTTTGGTAGGATCTGTGAAGAGACATTTAGTTGCCCTATGAGGCCTATGGCGAAAAACTGAATGTCCCCAGAAAAACATTAGAAAGAAGCCATCTGTTAAAGTGCATTTTGATGTGTGGATTCATCTTACAGAATTAAATTCTTGTTTTGATGCAGCAGGTTAGAAACACTCTTCTTGTAGAATCTGCAAAGGGACATTTAAGAGCCCATTGAGGCCTATGGTAAAACACAGAATATCCAAAGATAAAACTACACAGAATCGATGAGTGAGACTGATTTGTGATGTGTGGATTCATCTCACGGAGTTAAACGTTTCTTTTGTTTAAGCAGTTTGAAAACAATCTTTTTGTAGAACATGTGAAGGGACATTCAAGAGCCCATTGAGGCCTATGGTAAAAAACGGAATATCCCCAGAGGAAAACTAGAAAGAAGCTACCTGTGAAACAGCTTTGTGATTTGTGGATTCATCACACAGGTTTAAGCCTTTCTTTTTATTCCACAAAATGGTGGCTCTCTTTTTGTGGAATCTGTGAAAGGACATGTGGGGGCCCACTGAGGCATATGGTGAAAATCCAAATATTCACAGATTAAAAACTAGAAGGAAGCTATTTGTGAAAATGCTTTGTGATGTGTTAATTCATCTCACATAGTTAAATCATTCTTTTGATTCAGCAGGTTGGAAACACTTTTTGTAGAATCTTTGAAGGAACATATGAGAACCCATTGAGGTATGTGGTGAGAGACTGAATATTTCCAAATAAAAACTAGAAAGAAGCTATTGTGAAATGGATTTGTGATGTGTGGATTTATCTCACAGAGGTAAACCTTTCTTTTGATTCAGCAGGTTGGAAACACTTTTTCTAGGATCTGCAAAGGGAAATTTGGAAGCCCATTGAGGCCTATAGTGAAAAACCAAGTATCCCCAGATAAAAACTAGAAAGATGCGATCTGTGAAACTGCCTTGTGATGTGTGGATTCACCTCAGAGAGTTAAACCTTCTTTTATTCAGCAGGGTGGAAACACTGTCTCTGGTGAGTCTGTGTAGAAACATTTGGGAGCCCATAGAGTCCTATGGTGAAAAACAGAACATCCTTCTTTAAAAACTAGAAGAAGGTATATCTGAAATGGCTTTGTGATGTATGGATTCACCTCACAGAGGTAACACCGACATTTGATTCAAACTTTTGGCAACACTTTTTTTTGTAAAATTTGTGAAGGGATATTTGAAAGCCACTTGAGGCCTAAGGGTTAAGCCGTATATACTGACATAAAAACTAGAAAGAAACTATCTGTTAAATAGCTTCATAATCTGTATATTCATCTCACAGGGTTAAACCTTTCTTTTGGTTCAGCAGGTTGTAAACACTCTTTTTGTAGAATCTGCAAATGGACATTTGGAATCCCTTTGAGGCTTATGGTGAAGAAATGAATATCCCCTGATAAAAACTAGAAATAAACTATCTATGAAACTGCTTTGTGATGTGAAGATTCATCTAACACAGGTAAACCTTTCTTTTGATTCAGCACATTGGAAACAATCTTTTTGTGGAATCTGTGTAGGGACATTTGGGAGCTCATTGTGGCCTATGGTAAGAAACTGAATATTCCCAGATAAAGACCAGAAAGAAGCTATCTGTGAAACTCCTTTGTGATGTGTGAATTCATCTCACAGAACTAAATCTTTCTTTTGGTTCAGCAGGTTGGAAACACTTCTTTTGTGGAATATTTGAAGTCACATTTTAAAGCCCATTGTAGCCCATGGTGAAAAACAGAATATCCCCAGATAAAAGCTAGAAGGAAGCTTTCTGTAAAACTTCTTTGTGATGTATGTTTTCATCTCAAATAGTTAAACCTTGCTGTTGAATCCGTCGGTTGGAAATGCTCTTTGTGTAGGATCTGCAAAGAAACATTTGGGAGCTCATTGAGGGGTATGGTGAAAAACAGAATATCCTCAGATAAAAACCAGAAAGAAGGTATCTGTGAAACAGCTTTGCAGTCTGTGGATTCACATCACAGAGATAATATTCATTTTGATACAGTAGTTTGGAAACTCTCTTTTTGTAAATCCTGTGAAGGGACATTGGGAGTCCTTGTAGGCTCTTGGAGGAAGACTGAATATCCCCAGATAAAAACTAGAAAGAAGCTATCTGTGAAATAGATTTGTGCTGTTTGGATTCCTCTCCCAGAGTTAAACATTTCTGTCAATTCCACAGGTTGGAAACCCTCTTTTAGTAGAATCTGCAAAGGGATATTTGGGAGCCCTTTGAGAGCAATGGTGAAAAAGTGAATATCCTCAGATAAAAACTAGAAAGATGTTATCTGTGAAACAGCTTTGTGATGTGTGGATTCATCTCACAGAGTTAAACATTTCTTTAGAACCAGCAGCTTGGAACACTCTTCTGGTAGAAGTTGTGAAGGGCCATTCAGGAGTCCATTGAGGCTTATGGTGAAAAACCAAATATCACCAGATAAAAACAAGAAACAACTCATGTATGAAACCGCTTTGTAATGTGTAGATTAATCTCACAGGGTTAAACCTTTTTTTTTGATATAGCATGTTGGAAACACTCTTTTAGTAGAAGCAGCAAAGGGACATTAGGGAGCACATTGACGCCTACTATGAAAAACAAAATACATGCAGATAAAACCTAGAAAGAAGCTCTCTGTGAAACTGCTTTGTGATATGTGGATTCATCTCATAGAGTTAAACCTTTTTATTTCTTGATTCAGCATGTTGGAAACACTGTTTTTGTAGAGTCTGTGAAAAGACATATGGAAGCGTATTGAGGCCTACAGTGGAAAACCAAATATCCTTAGATTAAACTAGAAAGAAGTTATCCCTGAAACTGCTCTGTTATGTGTGCGTTCACCTCCCACATTTAAAAAATCTTTTGATTCAGCAGGTTGGAAACTCTCTTTTGATAGAATCTGTGAAGGGACATTCCAGACCCCAATGAGGCTCTGGTGAAAAACAGACTACTCATGGACAACAACTGGAAAGAAGCCATTTGTGAAACTGTTTTTTGATGTGTGGATATGTCTAACAGAGTTAAACTTTTCTTTTTTTTTCAGCCATTTGAAAACACTCTTTTAGTAGTATCTGTGAAAAAGCATTTGGGGGTCCACTGAAGCCTGAGGTTAACAACTGAATATACCCAGATAAAAATTTAAAAACATATACTTGTGAAGCTGCTTTGTGATGTGTGGATTCATCTCACAGAGTTAAACTTTTCTATTGATTCAGCAAGCTTGAAAAACTATTTTTGGATAATCTGTGAAAAGACATTTAGGGGCCCGTTTATGCCTATGTCGAAAAACGGAATATTCCCATAGGAAAACTAGAAGGACAATATCTGTAAAATGGCTCTGTGATGTATGGATTCATCGTACAGAGTTAAACCTTTGTTTTGATTCCACAGGTAGAAAACACACTTTTTGTAGAATCAGGGAAGTGACATTCTGGAGCCCATTGAGGCCTGTGGTGAAAATCAGAATAGCCCCAGATAAAAACTAGAAAAAAGTAATCTGTTAAAACTGCTTTGTGATGTGTGGATTAACCACACAGCATTAAACCTTTCTTTTGATTTATCAAGTTGGAAACACTGGTTTGGTAGGATCTGTGAAGAGACATTTAGTTGCCCTATGAGGCCTATGGCGAAAAACTGAATGTCCCCAGAAAAACATTAGAAAGAAGCCATCTGTTAAAGTGCATTTTGATGTGTGGATTCATCTTACAGAATTAAATTCTTGTTTTGATGCAGCAGGTTAGAAACACTCTTCTTGTAGAATCTGCAAAGGGACATTTAAGAGCCCATTGAGGCCTATGGTAAAACACAGAATATCCAAAGATAAAACTACACAGAATCGATGAGTGAGACTGATTTGTGATGTGTGGATTCATCTCACGGAGTTAAACGTTTCTTTTGTTTAAGCAGTTTGAAAACAATCTTTTTGTAGAACATGTGAAGGGACATTCAAGAGCCCATTGAGGCCTATGGTAAAAAACGGAATATCCCCAGAGGAAAACTAGAAAGAAGCTACCTGTGAAACAGCTTTGTGATTTGTGGATTCATCACACAGGTTTAAGCCTTTCTTTTTATTCCACAAAATGGAGACTCTCTTTTTGTAGAATCTGTGAAAGGACATGTGGGGGCCCACTGAGGCATATGGTGAAAATCCAAATATTCACAGATTAAAAACTAGAAGGAAGCTATTTGTGAAAATGCTTTGTGATGTGTTAATTCATCTCACATAGTTAAATCATTCTTTTGATTCAGCAGGTTGGAAACACTTTTTGTAAAATCTTTGAAGGAACATATGAGAACCCATTGAGGTATGTGGTGAGAGACTGAATATTTCCAAATAAAAACTAGAAAGAAGCTATTGTGAAATGGATTTGTGATGTGTGGATTTATCTCACAGAGGTAAACCTTTCTTTTGATTCAGCAGGTTGGAAACACTTTTTCTAGGATCTGCAAAGGGAAATTTGGAAGCCCATTGAGGCCTATAGTGAAAAACCAAGTATCCCCAGATAAAAACTAGAAAGATGCGATCTGTGAAACTGCCTTGTGATGTGTGGATTCACCTCAGAGAGTTAAACCTTCTTTTATTCAGCAGGGTGGAAACACTGTCTCTGGTGAGTCTGTGTAGAAACATTTGGGAGCCCATAGAGTCCTATGGTGAAAAACAGAACATCCTTCTTTAAAAACTAGAAGAAGGTATATCTGAAATGGCTTTGCGATGTATGGATTCACCTCACAGAGTTAACACCGACATTTGATTCAAACTTTTGGCAACACTTTTTTTTGTAAAATTTGTGAAGGGATATTTGAAAGCCACTTGAGGCCTAAGGGTTAAGCCGTATATACTGACATAAAAACTAGAAAGAAACTATCTGTTAAATAGCTTCATAATCTGTATATTCATCTCACAGGGTTAAACCTTTCTTTTGGTTCAGCAGGTTGTAAACACTCTTTTTGTAGAATCTGCAAATGGACATTTGGAATCCCTTTGAGGCTTATGGTGAAGAAATGAATATCCCCTGATAAAAACTAGAAATAAACTATCTATGAAACTGCTTTGTGATGTGAAGATTCATCTAACAGAGGTAAACCTTTCTTTTGATTCAGCACATTGGAAACAATCTTTTTGTGGAATCTGTGTAGGGACATTTGGGAGCTCATTGTGGCCTATGGTAAGAAACTGAATATTCCCAGATAAAGACCAGAAAGAAGCTATCTGTGAAACTCCTTTGTGATGTGTGAATTCATCTCACAGAACTAAATCTTTCTTTTGGTTCAGCAGGTTGGAAACACTTCTTTTGTGGAATATTTGAAGTCACATTTTAAAGCCCATTGTAGCCCATGGTGAAAAACAGAATATCCCCAGATAAAAGCTAGAAGGAAGCTTTCTGTAAAACTTCTTTGTGATGTATGTTTTCATCTCAAATAGTTAAACCTTGCTGTTGAATCCGTCGGTTGGAAATGCTCTTTGTGTAGGATCTGCAAAGAAACATTTGGGAGCTCATTGAGGGGTATGGTGAAAAACAGAATATCCTCAGATAAAAACCAGAAAGAAGGTATCTGTGAAACAGCTTTGCAGTCTGTGGATTCACATCACAGAGATAATATTCATTTTGATACAGTAGTTTGGAAACTCTCTTTTTGTAAATCCTGTGAAGGGACATTGGGAGTCCTTGTAGGCTCTTGGAGGAAGACTGAATATCCCCAGATAAAAACTAGAAAGAAGCTATCTGTGAAATAGATTTGTGCTGTTTGGATTCCTCTCCCAGAGTTAAACATTTCTGTCAATTCCACAGGTTGGAAACCCTCTTTTAGTAGAATCTGCAAAGGGATATTTGGGAGCCCTTTGAGAGCAATGGTGAAAAAGTGAATATCCTCAGATAAAAACTAGAAAGATGTTATCTGTGAAACAGCTTTGTGATGTGTGGATTCATCTCACAGAGTTAAACATTTCTTTAGAACCAGCAGCTTGGAACACTCTTCTGGTAGAAGTTGTGAAGGGCCATTCAGGAGTCCATTGAGGCTTATGGTGAAAAACCAAATATCACCAGATAAAAACAAGAAACAACTCATGTATGAAACCGCTTTGTAATGTGTAGATTAATCTCACAGAGTTAAACCTTTTTTTTTGATATAGCATGTTGGAAACACTCTTTTAGTAGAAGCAGCAAAGGGACATTAGGGAGCACATTGACGCCTACTATGAAAAACAAAATACATGCAGATAAAACCTAGAAAGAAGCTCTCTGTGAAACTGCTTTGTGATATGTGGATTCATCTCATAGAGTTAAACCTTTTTTTTTTTTTTGATTCAGCATGTTGGAAACACTGTTTTTGTAGAGTCTGTGAAAAGACATATGGAAGCGTATTGAGGCCTACAGTGGAAAACCAAATATCCTTAGATTAAACTAGAAAGAAGTTATCCCTGAAACTGCTCTGTTATGTGTGCCTTCACCTCCCACATTTAAAAAATCTTTTGATTCAGCAGGTTGGAAACTCTCTTTTGATAGAATCTGTGAAGGGACATTCCAGACCCCAATGAGGCTCTGGTGAAAAACAGACTACTCATGGAAAACAACTTGAAAGAAGCCATTTGTGAAACTGTTTTTTGATGTGTGGATATGTCTAACAGAGTTAAACTTTTCTTTTTTTTTCAGCCATTTGAAAACACTCTTTTAGTAGTATCTGTGAAAAAGCATTTGGGGGTCCACTGAAGCCTGAGGTTAACAACTGAATATACCCAGATAAAAATTTAAAAACATATACTTGTGAAGCTGCTTTGTGATGTGTGGATTCATCTCACAGAGTTAAACTTTTCTATTGATTCAGCAAGCTTGGAAAACTATTTTTGGATAATCTGTGAAAAGACATTTAGGGGCCCGTTTATGCCTATGTCGAAAAACGGAATATTCCCATAGGAAAACTAGAAGGACAATATCTGTAAAATGGCTCTGTGATGTATGGATTCATCGTACAGAGTTAAACCTTTGTTTTGATTCCACAGGTAGAAAACACACTTTTTGTAGAATCAGGGAAGTGACATTCTGGAGCCCATTGAGGCCTGTGGTGAAAATCAGAATAGCCCCAGATAAAAACTAGAAAAAAGTAATCTGTTAAAACTGCTTTGTGATGTGTGGATTAACCACACAGCATTAAACCTTTCTTTTGATTTATCAAGTTGGAAACACTGGTTTGGTAGGATCTGTGAAGAGACATTTAGTTGCCCTATGAGGCCTATGGCGAAAAACTGAATGTCCCCAGAAAAACATTAGAAAGAAGCCATCTGTTAAAGTGCATTTTGATGTGTGGATTCATCTTACAGAATTAAATTCTTGTTTTGATGCAGCAGGTTAGAAACACTCTTCTTGTAGAATCTGCAAAGGGACATTTAAGAGCCCATTGAGGCCTATGGTAAAACACAGAATATCCAAAGATAAAACTACACAGAATCGATGAGTGAGACTGATTTGTGATGTGTGGATTCATCTCACGGAGTTAAACGTTTCTTTTGTTTAAGCAGTTTGAAAACAATCTTTTTGTAGAACATGTGAAGGGACATTCAAGAGCCCATTGAGGCCTATGGTAAAAAACGGAATATCCCCAGAGGAAAACTAGAAAGAAGCTACCTGTGAAACAGCTTTGTGATTTGTGGATTCATCACACAGGTTTAAGCCTTTCTTTTTATTCCACAAAATGGTGGCTCTCTTTTTGTAGAATCTGTGAAAGGACATGTGGGGGCCCACTGAGGCATATGGTGAAAATCCAAATATTCACAGATTAAAAACTAGAAGGAAGCTATTTGTGAAAATGCTTTGTGATGTGTTAATTCATATCACATAGTTAAATCATTCTTTTGATTCAGCAGGTTGGAAACACTTTTTGTAGAATCTTTGAAGGAACATATGAGAACCCATTGAGGTATGTGGTGAGAGACTGAATATTTCCAAATAAAAACTAGAAAGAAGCTATTGTGAAATGGATTTGTGATGTGTGGATTTATCTCACAGAGGTAAACCTTTCTTTTGATTCAGCAGGTTGGAAACACTTTTTCTAGGATCTGCAAAGGGAAATTTGGAAGCCCATTGAGGCCTATAGTGAAAAACCAAGTATCCCCAGATAAAAACTAGAAAGATGCGATCTGTGAAACTGCCTTGTGATGTGTGGATTCACCTCAGAGAGTTAAACCTTCTTTTATTCAGCAGGGTGGAAACACTGTCTCTGGTGAATCTGTGTAGAAACATTTGGGAGCCCATAGAGTCCTATGGTGAAAAACAGAACATCCTTCTTTAAAAACTAGAAGAAGGTATATCTGAAATGGCTTTGCGATGTATGGATTCACCTCACAGAGTTAACACCGACATTTGATTCAAACTTTTGGCAACACTTTTTTTTGTAAAATTTGTGAAGGGATATTTGAAAGCCACTTGAGGCCTAAGGGTTAAGCCGTATATACTGACATAAAAACTAGAAAGAAACTATCTGTTAAATAGCTTCATAATCTGTATATTCATCTCACAGGGTTAAACCTTTCTTTTGGTTCAGCAGGTTGTAAACACTCTTTTTGTAGAATCTGCAAATGGACATTTGGAATCCCTTTGAGGCTTATGGTGAAGAAATGAATATCCCCTGATAAAAACTAGAAATAAACTATCTATGAAACTGCTTTGTGATGTGAAGATTCATCTAACACAGGTAAAACTTTCTTTTGATTCAGCACATTGGAAACAATCTTTTTGTGGAATCTGTGTAGGGACATTTGGGAGCTCATTGTGGCCTATGGTAAGAAACTGAATATTCCCAGATAAAGACCAGAAAGAAGCTATCTGTGAAACTCCTTTGTGATGTGTGAATTCATCTCACAGAACTAAATCTTTCTTTTGGTTCAGCAGGTTGGAAACACTTCTTTTGTGGAATATTTGAAGTCACATTTTAAAGCCCATTGTAGCCCATGGTGAAAAACAGAATATCCCCAGATAAAAGCTAGAAGGAAGCTTTCTGTAAAACTTCTTTGTGATGTATGTTTTCATCTCAAATAGTTAAACCTTGCTGTTGAATCCATCGGTTGGAAATGCTCTTTGTGTAGGATCTGCAAAGAAACATTTGGGAGCTCATTGAGGGGTATGGTGAAAAACAGAATATCCTCAGATAAAAACCAGAAAGAAGGTATCTGTGAAACAGCTTTGCAGTCTGTGGATTCACATCACAGAGATAATATTCATTTTGATACAGTAGTTTGGAAACTCTCTTTTTGTAAATCCTGTGAAGGGACATTGGGAGTCCTTGTAGGCTCTTGGAGGAAGACTGAATATCCCCAGATAAAAACTAGAAAGAAGCTATCTGTGAAATAGATTTGTGCTGTTTGGATTCCTCTCCCAGAGTTAAACATTTCTGTCAATTCCACAGGTTGGAAACCCTCTTTTAGTAGAATCTGCAAAGGGATATTTGGGAGCCCTTTGAGAGCAATGGTGAAAAAGTGAATATCCTCAGATAAAAACTAGAAAGATGTTATCTGTGAAACAGCTTTGTGATGTGTGGATTCATCTCACAGAGTTAAACATTTCTTTAGAACCAGCAGCTTGGAACACTCTTCTGGTAGAAGTTGTGAAGGGCCATTCAGGAGTCCATTGAGGCTTATGGTGAAAAACCAAATATCACCAGATAAAAACAAGAAACAACTCATGTATGAAACCGCTTTGTAATGTGTAGATTAATCTCACAGAGTTAAACCTTTTTTTTTGATATAGCATGTTGGAAACACTCTTTTAGTAGAAGCAGCAAAGGGACATTAGGGAGCACATTGACGCCTACTATGAAAAACAAAATACATGCAGATAAAACCTAGAAAGAAGCTCTCTGTGAAACTGCTTTGTGATATGTGGATTCATCTCATAGAGTTAAACCTTTTTTTTTTTTTTGATTCCGCATGTTGGAAACACTGTTTTTGTAGAGTCTGTGAAAAGACATATGGAAGCGTATTGAGGCCTACAGTGGAAAACCAAATATCCTTAGATTAAACTAGAAAGAAGTTATCCCTGAAACTGCTCTGTTATGTGTGCGTTCACCTCCCACATTTAAAAAATCTTTTGATTCAGCAGGTTGGAAACTCTCTTTTGATAGAATCTGTGAAGGGACATTCCAGACCCCAATGAGGCTCTGGTGAAAAACAGACTACTCATGGACAACAACTGGAAAGAAGCCATTTGTGAAACTGTTTTTTGATGTGTGGATATGTCTAACACAGTTAAACTTTTCTTTTTTTTTTCAGCCATTTGAAAACACTCTTTTAGTAGTATCTGTGAAAAAGCATTTGGGGGTCCACTGAAGCCTGAGGTTAACAACTGAATATACCCAGATAAAAATTTAAAAACATATACTTGTGAAGCTGCTTTGTGATGTGTGGATTCATCTCACAGAGTTAAACTTTTCTATTGATTCAGCAAGCTTGGAAAACTATTTTTGGATAATCTGTGAAAAGACATTTAGGGGCCCGTTTATGCCTATGTCGAAAAACGGAATATTCCCATAGGAAAACTAGAAGGACAATATCTGTAAAATGGCTCTGTGATGTATGGATTCATCGTACAGAGTTAAACCTTTGTTTTGATTCCACAGGTAGAAAACACACTTTTTGTAGAATCAGGGAAGTGACATTCTGGAGCCCATTGAGGCCTGTGGTGAAAATCAGAATAGCCCCAGATAAAAACTAGAAAAAAGTAATCTGTTAAAACTGCTTTGTGATGTGTGGATTAACCACACAGCATTAAACCTTTCTTTTGATTTATCAAGTTGGAAACACTGGTTTGGTAGGATCTGTGAAGAGACATTTAGTTGCCCTATGAGGCCTATGGCGAAAAACTGAATGTCCCCAGAAAAACATTAGAAAGAAGCCATCTGTTAAAGTGCATTTTGATGTGTGGATTCATCTTACAGAATTAAATTCTTGTTTTGATGAAGCAGGTTAGAAACACTCTTCTTGTAGAATCTGCAAAGGGACATTTAAGAGCCCATTGAGGCCTATGGTAAAGCACAGAATATCCAAAGATAAAACTACACAGAATCGATGAGTGAGACTGATTTGTGATGTGTGGATTCATCTCACGGAGTTAAACGTTTCTTTTGTTTAAGCAGTTTGAAAACAATCTTTTTGTAGAACATGTGAAGGGACATTCAAGAGCCCATTGAGGCCTATGGTAAAAAACGGAATATCCCCAGAGGAAAACTAGAAAGAAGCTACCTGTGAAACAGCTTTGTGATTTGTGGATTCATCACACAGGTTTAAGCCTTTCTTTTTATTCCACAAAATGGAGACTCTCTTTTTGTAGAATCTGTGAAAGGACATGTGGGGGCCCCCTGAGGCATATGGTGAAAATCCAAATATTCACAGATTAAAAACTAGAAGGAAGCTATTTGTGAAAATGCTTTGTGATGTGTTAATTCATCTCACATAGTTAAATCATTCTTTTGATTCAGCAGGTTGGAAACACTTTTTGTAGAATCTTTGAAGGAACATATGAGAACCCATTGAGGTATGTGGTGAGAGACTGAATATTTCCAAATAAAAACTAGAAAGAAGCTATTGTGAAATGGATTTGTGATGTGTGGATTTATCTCACAGAGGTAAACCTTTCTTTTGATTCAGCAGGTTGGAAACACTTTTTCTAGGATCTGCAAAGGGAAATTTGGAAGCCCATTGAGGCCTATAGTGAAAAACCAAGTATCCCCAGATAAAAACTAGAAAGATGCGATCTGTGAAACTGCCTTGTGATGTGTGGATTCACCTCAGAGAGTTAAACCTTCTTTTATTCAGCAGGGTGGAAACACTGTCTCTGGTGAGTCTGTGTAGAAACATTTGGGAGCCCATAGAGTCCTATGGTGAAAAACAGAACATCCTTCTTTAAAAACTAGAAGAAGGTATATCTGAAATGGCTTTGCGATGTATGGATTCACCTCACAGAGTTAACACCGACATTTGATTCAAACTTTTGGCAACACTTTTTTTTGTAAAATTTGTGAAGGGATATTTGAAAGCCACTTGAGGCCTAAGGGTTAAGCCGTATATACTGACATAAAAACTAGAAAGAAACTATCTGTTAAATAGCTTCATAATCTGTATATTCATCTCACAGGGTTAAACCTTTCTTTTGGTTCAGCAGGTTGTAAACACTCTTTTTGTAGAATCTGCAAATGGACATTTGGAATCCCTTTGAGGCTTATGGTGAAGAAATGAATATCCCCTGATAAAAACTAGAAATAAACTATCAATGAAACTGCTTTGTGATGTGAAGATTCATCTAACACAGGTAAACCTTTCTTTTGATTCAGCACATTGGAAACAATCTTTTTGTGGAATCTGTGTAGGGACATTTGGGAGCTCATTGTGGCCTATGGTAAGAAACTGAATATTCCCAGATAAAGACCAGAAAGAAGCTATCTGTGAAACTCCTTTGTGATGTGTGAATTCATCTCACAGAACTAAATCTTTCTTTTGGTTCAGCAGGTTGGAAACACTTCTTTTGTGGAATATTTGAAGTCACATTTTAAAGCCCATTGTAGCCCATGGTGAAAAACAGAATATCCCCAGATAAAAGCTAGAAGGAAGCTTTCTGTAAAACTTCTTTGTGATGTATGTTTTCATCTCAAATAGTTAAACCTTGCTGTTGAATCCGTCGGTTGGAAATGCTCTTTGTGTAGGATCTGCAAAGAAACATTTGGGAGCTCATTGAGGGGTATGGTGAAAAACAGAATATCCTCAGATAAAAACCAGAAAGAAGGTATCTGTGAAACAGCTTTGCAGTCTGTGGATTCACATCACAGAGATAATATTCATTTTGATACAGTAGTTTGGAAACTCTCTTTTTGTAAATCCTGTGAAGGGACATTGGGAGTCCTTGTAGGCTCTTGGAGGAAGACTGAATATCCCCAGATAAAAACTAGAAAGAAGCTATCTGTGAAATAGATTTGTGCTGTTTGGATTCCTCTCCCAGAGTTAAACATTTCTGTCAATTCCACAGGTTGGAAACCCTCTTTTAGTAGAATCTGCAAAGGGATATTTGGGAGCCCTTTGAGAGCAATGGTGAAAAAGTGAATATCCTCAGATAAAAACTAGAAAGATGTTATCTGTGAAACAGCTTTGTGATGTGTGGATTCATCTCACAGAGTTAAACATTTCTTTAGAACCAGCAGCTTGGAACACTCTTCTGGTAGAAGTTGTGAAGGGCCATTCAGGAGTCCATTGAGGCTTATGGTGAAAAACCAAATATCACCAGATGAAAACAAGAAACAACTCATGTATGAAACCGCTTTGTAATGTGTAGATTAATCTCACAGAGTTAAAACTTTTTTTTTGATATAGCATGTTGGAAACACTCTTTTAGTAGAAGCAGCAAAGGGACATTAGGGAGCACATTGACGCCTACTATGAAAAACAAAATACATGCAGATAAAACCTAGAAAGAAGCTCTCTGTGAAACTGCTTTGTGATATGTGGATTCATCTCATAGAGTTAAACCTTTTTTTTTTTTTGATTCCGCATGTTGGAAACACTGTTTTTGTAGAGTCTGTGAAAAGACATATGGAAGCGTATTGAGGCCTACAGTGGAAAACCAAATATCCTTAGATTAAACTAGAAAGAAGTTATCCCTGAAACTGCTCTGTTATGTGTGCGTTCACCTCCCACATTTAAAAAATCTTTTGATTCAGCAGGTTGGAAACTCTCTTTTGATAGAATCTGTGAAGGGACATTCCAGACCCCAATGAGGCTCTGGTGAAAAACAGACTACTCATGGACAACAACTGGAAAGAAGCCATTTGTGAAACTGTTTTTTGATGTGTGGATATGTCTAACACAGTTAAACTTTTCTTTTTTTTTTCAGCCATTTGAAAACACTCTTTTAGTAGTATCTGTGAAAAAGCATTTGGGGGTCCACTGAAGCCTGAGGTTAACAACTGAATATACCCAGATAAAAATTTAAAAACATATACTTGTGAAGCTGCTTTGTGATGTGTGGATTCATCTCACAGAGTTAAACTTTTCTATTGATTCAGCAAGCTTGAAAAACTATTTTTGGATAATCTGTGAAAAGACATTTAGGGGCCCGTTTATGCCTATGTCGAAAAACGGAATATTCCCATAGGAAAACTAGAAGGACAATATCTGTAAAATGGCTCTGTGATGTATGGATTCATCGTACAGAGTTAAACCTTTGTTTTGATTCCACAGGTAGAAAACACACTTTTTGTAGAATCAGGGAAGTGACATTCTGGAGCCCATTGAGGCCTGTGGTGAAAATCAGAATAGCCCCAGATAAAAACTAGAAAAAAGTAATCTGTTAAAACTGCTTTGTGATGTGTGGATTAACCACACAGCATTAAACCTTTCTTTTGATTTATCAAGTTGGAAACACTGGTTTGGTAGGATCTGTGAAGAGACATTTAGTTGCCCTATGAGGCCTATGGCGAAAAACTGAATGTCCCCAGAAAAACATTAGAAAGAAGCCATCTGTTAAAGTGCATTTTGATGTGTGGATTCATCTTACAGAATTAAATTCTTGTTTTGATGAAGCAGGTTAGAAACACTCTTCTTGTAGAATCTGCAAAGGGACATTTAAGAGCCCATTGAGGCCTATGGTAAAGCACAGAATATCCAAAGATAAAACTACACAGAATCGATGAGTGAGACTGATTTGTGATGTGTGGATTCATCTCACGGATTTAAACGTTTCTTTTGTTTAAGCAGTTTGAAAACAATCTTTTTGTAGAACATGTGAAGGGACATTCAAGAGCCCATTGAGGCCTATGGTAAAAAACGGAATATCCCCAGAGGAAAACTAGAAAGAAGCTACCTGTGAAACAGCTTTGTGATTTGTGGATTCATCACACAGGTTTAAGCCTTTCTTTTTATTCCACAAAATGGAGACTCTCTTTTTGTAGAATCTGTGAAAGGACATGTGGGGGCCCACTGAGGCATATGGTGAAAATCCAAATATTCACAGATTAAAAACTAGAAGGAAGCTATTTGTGAAAATGCTTTGTGATGTGTTAATTCATCTCACATAGTTAAATCATTCTTTTGATTCAGCAGGTTGGAAACACTTTTTGTAGAATCTTTGAAGGAACATATGAGAACCCATTGAGGTATGTGGTGAGAGACTGAATATTTCCAAATAAGAACTAGAAAGAAGCTATTGTGAAATGGATTTGTGATGTGTGGATTTATCTCACAGAGGTAAACCTTTCTTTTGATTCAGCAGGTTGGAAACACTTTTTCTAGGATCTGCAAAGGGAAATTTGGAAGCCCATTGAGGCCTATAGTGAAAAACCAAGTATCCCCAGATAAAAACTAGAAAGATGCGATCTGTGAAACTGCCTTGTGATGTGTGGATTCACCTCAGAGAGTTAAACCTTCTTTTATTCAGCAGGGTGGAAACACTGTCTCTGGTGAGTCTGTGTAGAAACATTTGGGAGCCCATAGAGTCCTATGGTGAAAAACAGAACATCCTTCTTTAAAAACTAGAAGAAGGTATATCTGAAATGGCTTTGCGATGTATGGATTCACCTCACAGAGTTCACACCAACATTTGATTCAAACTTTTGGCAACACTTTTTTTTGTAAAATTTGTGAAGGGATATTTGAAAGCCACTTGAGGCCTAAGGGTTAAGCCGTATATACTGACATAAAAACTAGAAAGAAACTATCTGTTAAATAGCTTCATAATCTGTATATTCATCTCACAGGGTTAAACCTTTCTTTTGGTTCAGCAGGTTGTAAACACTCTTTTTGTAGAATCTGCAAATGGACATTTGGAATCCCTTTGAGGCTTATGGTGAAGAAATGAATATCCCCTGATAAAAACTAGAAATAAACTATCAATGAAACTGCTTTGTGATGTGAAGATTCATCTAACACAGGTAAACCTTTCTTTTGATTCAGCACATTGGAAACAATCTTTTTGTGGAATCTGTGTAGGGACATTTGGGAGCTCATTGTGGCCTATGGTAAGAAACTGAATATTCCCAGATAAAGACCAGAAAGAAGCTATCTGTGAAACTCCTTTGTGATGTGTGAATTCATCTCACAGAACTAAATCTTTCTTTTGGTTCAGCAGGTTGGAAACACTTCTTTTGTGGAATATTTGAAGTCACATTTTAAAGCCCATTGTAGCCAATGGTGAAAAACAGAATATCCCCAGATAAAAGCTAGAAGGAAGCTTTCTGTAAAACTTCTTTGTGATGTATGTTTTCATCTCAAATAGTTAAACCTTGCTGTTGAATCCGTCGGTTGGAAATGCTCTTTGTGTAGGATCTGCAAAGAAACATTTGGGAGCTCATTGAGGGGTATGGTGAAAAACAGAATATCCTCAGATAAAAACCAGAAAGAAGGTATCTGTGAAACAGCTTTGCAGTCTGTGGATTCACATCACAGAGATAATATTCATTTTGATACAGTAGTTTGGAAACTCTCTTTTTGTAAATCCTGTGAAGGGACATTGGGAGTCCTTGTAGGCTCTTGGAGGAAGACTGAATATCCCCAGATAAAAACTAGAAAGAAGCTATCTGTGAAATAGATTTGTGCTGTTTGGATTCCTCTCCCAGAGTTAAACATTTCTGTCAATTCCACAGGTTGGAAACCCTCTTTTAGTAGAATCTGCAAAGGGATATTTGGGAGCCCTTTGAGAGCAATGGTGAAAAAGTGAATATCCTCAGATAAAAACTAGAAAGATGTTATCTGTGAAACAGCTTTGTGATGTGTGGATTCATCTCACAGAGTTAAACATTTCTTTAGAACCAGCAGCTTGGAACACTCTTCTCGTAGAAGTTGTGAAGGGCCATTCAGGAGTCCATTGAGGCTTATGGTGAAAAACCAAATATCACCAGATGAAAACAAGAAACAACTCATGTATGAAACCGCTTTGTAATGTGTAGATTAATCTCACAGAGTTAAACCTTTTTTTTTGATATAGCATGTTGGAAACACTCTTTTAGTAGAAGCAGCAAAGGGACATTAGGGAGCACATTGACGCCTACTATGAAAAACAAAATACATGCAGATAAAACCTAGAAAGAAGCTCTCTGTGAAACTGCTTTGTGATATGTGGATTCATCTCATAGAGTTAAACCTTTTTTTTTTTGATTCAGCATGTTGGAAACACTGTTTTTGTAGAGTCTGTGAAAAGACATATGGAAGCGTATTGAGGCCTACAGTGGAAAACCAAATATCCTTAGATTAAACTAGAAAGAAGTTATCCCTGAAACTGCTCTGTTATGTGTGCCTTCACCTCCCACATTTAAAAAATCTTTTGATTCAGCAGGTTGGAAACTCTCTTTTGATAGAATCTGTGAAGGGACATTCCAGACCCCAATGAGGCTCTGGTGAAAAACAGACTACTCATGGACAACAACTTGAAAGAAGCCATTTGTGAAACTGTTTTTTGATGTGTGGATATGTCTAACAGAGTTAAACTTTTCTTTTTTTTTCAGCCATTTGAAAACACTCTTTTAGTAGTATCTGTGAAAAAGCATTTGGGGGTCCACTGAAGCCTGAGGTTAACAACTGAATATACCCAGATAAAAATTTAAAAACATATACTTGTGAAGCTGCTTTGTGATGTGTGGATTCATCTCACAGAGTTAAACTTTTCTATTGATTCAGCAAGCTTGAAAAACTATTTTTGGATAATCTGTGAAAAGACATTTAGGGGCCCATTTATGCCTATGTCGAAAAACGGAATATTCCCATAGGAAAACTAGAAGGACAATATCTGTAAAATGGCTCTGCGATGTATGGATTCATCGTACAGAGTTAAACCTTTGTTTTGATTCCACAGGTAGAAAACACACTTTTTGTAGAATCAGGGAAGTGACATTCTGGAGCCCATTGAGGCCTGTGGTGAAAATCAGAATAGCCCCAGATAAAAACTAGAAAAAAGTAATCTGTTAAAACTGCTTTGTGATGTGTGGATTAACCACACAGCATTAAACCTTTCTTTTGATTTATCAAGTTGGAAACACTGGTTTGGTAGGATCTGTGAAGAGACATTTAGTTGCCCTATGAGGCCTATGGCGAAAAACTGAATGTCCCCAGAAAAACATTAGAAATAAGCTATCTGTTAAAGTGCATTTTGATGTGTGGATTCATCTTACAGAATTAAATTCTTGTTTTGATTCAGCAGGTTAGAAACACTCTTCTTGTAGAATCTGCAAAGGGACATTTAAGAGCCCATTGAGGCCTATGGTAAAACACAGAATATCCAAAGATAAAACTACACAGAATCGATGAGTGAGACTGATTTGTGATGTGTGGATTCATCTCACAGAGTTAAACGTTTCTTTTGTTTAAGCAGTTTGAAAACAATCTTTTTGTAGAACATGTGAAGGGACATTCAAGAGCCCATTGAGGCCTATGGTAAAAAACGGAATATCCCCAGAGGAAAACTAGAAAGAAGCTACCTGTGAAACAGCTTTGTGATTTGTGGATTCATCACACAGGTTTAAGCCTTTCTTTTTATTCCACAAAATGGAGACTCTCTTTTTGTAGAATCTGTGAAAGGACATGTGGGGGCCCACTGAGGCATATGGTGAAAATCCAAATATTCACAGATTAAAAACTAGAAGGAAGCTATTTGTGAAAATGCTTTGTGATGTGTTAATTCATCTCACATAGTTAAATCATTCTTTTGATTCAGCAGGTTGGAAACACTTTTTGTAGAATCTTTGAAGGAACATATGAGAACCCATTGAGGTATGTGGTGAGAGACTGAATATTTCCAAATAAAAACTAGAAAGAAGCTATTGTGAAATGGATTTGTGATGTGTGGATTTATCTCACAGAGGTAAACCTTTCTTTTGATTCAGCAGGTTGGAAACACTTTTTCTAGGATCTGCAAAGGGAAATTTGGAAGCCCATTGAGGCCTATAGTGAAAAACCAAGTATCCCCAGATAAAAACTAGAAAGATGCGATCTGTGAAACTGCCTTGTGATGTGTGGATTCACCTCAGAGAGTTAAACCTTCTTTTATTCAGCAGGGTGGAAACACTGTCTCTGGTGAATCTGTGTAGAAACATTTGGGAGCCCATAGAGTCCTATGGTGAAAAACAGAACATCCTTCTTTAAAAACTAGAAGAAGGTATATCTGAAATGGCTTCGCGATGTATGGATTCACCTCACAGAGTTAACACCGACATTTGATTCAAACTTTTGGCAACACTTTTTTTTGTAAAATTTGTGAAGGGATATTTGAAAGCCACTTGAGGCCTAAGGGTTAAGCCGTATATACTGACATAAAAACTAGAAAGAAACTATCTGTTAAATAGCTTCATAATCTGTATATTCATCTCACAGGGTGAAACCTTTCTTTTGGTTCAGCAGGTTGTAAACACTCTTTCTGTAGAATCTGCAAATGGACATTTGGAATCCCTTTGAGGCTTATGGTGAAGAAATGAATATCCCCTGATAAAAACTAGAAATAAACTATCTATGAAAATGCTTTGTGTTGTGAAGATTCATCTAACAGAGGTAAACCTTTCTTTTGATTCAGCACATTGGAAACAATCTTTTTGTGGAATCTGTGTAGGGACATTTGGGAGCTCATTGTGGCCTATGGTAAGAAACTGAATATTCCCAGATAAAGACCAGAAAGAAGCTATCTGTGAAACTCCTTTGTGATGTGTGAATTCATCTCACAGAACTAAATCTTTCTTTTGGTTCAGCAGGTTGGAAACACTTCTTTTGTGGAATATTTGAAGTCACATTTTAAAGCCCATTGTAGCCCATGGTGAAAAACAGAATATCCCCAGATAAAAGCTAGAAGGAAGCTTTCTGTAAAACTTCTTTGTGATGTATGTTTTCATCTCAAATAGTTAAACCTTGCTGTTGAATCCGTCGGTTGGAAATGCTCTTTGTGTAGGATCTGCAAAGAAACATTTGGGAGCTCATTGAGGGGTATGGTGAAAAACAGAATATCCTCAGATAAAAACCAGAAAGAAGGTATCTGTGAAACAGCTTTGCAGTCTGTGGATTCACATCACAGAGATAATATTCATTTTGATACAGTAGTTTGGAAACTCTCTTTTTGTAAATCCTGTGAAGGGACATTGGGAGTCCTTGTAGGCTCTTGGAGGAAGACTGAATATCCCCAGATAAAAACTAGAAAGAAGCTATCTGTGAAATAGATTTGTGCTGTTTGGATTCCTCTCCCAGAGTTAAACATTTCTGTCAATACCACAGGTTGGAAACCCTCTTTTAGTAGAATCTGCAAAGGGATATTTGGGAGCCCTTTGAGAGCAATGGTGAAAAAGTGAATATCCTCAGATAAAAACTAGAAAGATGTTATCTGTGAAACAGCTTTGTGATGTGTGGATTCATCTCACAGAGTTAAACATTTCTTGAGAACCAGCAGCTTGGAACACTCTTCTGGTAGAAGTTGTGAAGGGCCATTCAGGAGTCCATTGAGGCTTATGGTGAAAAACCAAATATCACCAGATAAAAACAAGAAACAACTTATGTATGAAACTGTTTGTAATGTGTATATTAATCTCACAGAGTTAATACTCTTTTTTTGATATAGCATGTTGGAAACACTCTTTTAGTAGAAGCAGCAAAGCGACATTAGGGAGCACATTGATGCCTACTATGAAAATCAAAATACATGGAGATAAAACCTAGAAAGAAGCTCTCTGTGAAACTGCTTTGTGATATGTGGATTCATCTCATAGAGTTAAACTTTTTTTTTTTTTTGATTCAGCATGTTGGAAACAATGGTTATTTAGAGTCTGTGAAAAGACATATGGAAGCGTATTGAGGCCTACAGTGGAAAACCAAATATCCTTAGATTAAACTAGAAAGAAGTTATCCCTGAAACTGCTCTGTTATGTGTGCCTTCACCTCCCACATTTAAAAAATCTTTTGATTCAGCAGGTTGGAAACTCTCTTTTGATAGAATCTGTGAAGGGACATTCCAGACCCCAATGAGGCTCTGGTGAAAAACAGACTACTCATGGACAACAACTGGAAAGAAGCCATTTGTGAAACTGTTTTTTGATGTGTGGATATGTCTAACAGAGTTAAACTTTTCTTTTTTTTTCAGCCATTTGAAAACACTCTTTTAGTAGTATCTGTGAAAAAGCATTTGGTGGTCCACTGAAGCCTGAGGTTAACAACTGAATATACCCAGATAAAAATTTAAAAACATATACTTGTGAAGCTGATTTGTGATGTGTGGATTCATCTCACAGAGTTAAACTTTTCTATTGATTCAGCAAGCTTGAAAAACTATTTTTGGATAATCTGTGAAAAGACATTTAGGGGCCCATTTATGCCTATGTTGAAAAACGGACTATTCCCATAGGAAAACTGGAAGGACAATATCTGTAAAATGGCTCTGCGATGTGTGGATTCATTGTACAGAGTTAAACCTTTGTTTTGATTCCACAGGTAGAAAACTCACTTTTTGTAGAATCAGGGAAGTGACATTCTGGAGCCCATTGAGGCCTGTGGTGAAAATCATAATAGCCCCAGATAAAAACTAGAAAAAAATAATCTGTTAAAACTGCTTTGTGATGTGTGGATTAACCACACAGCATTAAACCTTTCTTTTGATTTATCAAGTTGGAAACACTGGTTTGGTAGGATCTGTGAAGAGACATTTAGTTGCCCTATGAGGCCTATGGTGAAAAACTGAATGTCCCCAGAAAAACATTAGAAAGAAGCTACCTGTTAAAGTGCATTTTGATGTGTGGATTCATCTTACAGAATTAAATTCTTGTTTTGATTCAGCAGGTTAGAAACACTCTTTTTTGTAGAATCTGCAAAGGGACATTGAAGAGCCCATTGAGGCCTATGGTAAAACACAGAATATCCAAAGATAAAACTACACAGAATCGATGAGTGAGACTGATTTGTGATGTGTGGATTCATCTCACAGAGTTAAACGTTTCTTTTGTTTAAGCAGTTTGAAAACAATCTTTTTGTAGAATATGTGAAGGGACATTCAAGAGCCCATTGAGGCCTATGGTAAAAAACGGAATATCCCCAGAGGAAAACTAGAAAGAAGCTACCTGTGAAACAGCTTTGTGATTTGTGGATTCATCACACAGGTTTAAGCCTTTCTTTTTATTCCACAAAATGGAGACTCTCTTTTTGTAGAATCTGTGAAAGGACATTTGGGGGCCCACTGAGGCATATGGTGAAAATCCAAATATTCACAGATTAAAATCTAGAAAGAAGCTATTTGTGAAAATGCTTTGTGATGTGTTAATTCATCTCACATAGTTAAATCATTCTTTTGATTCAGCAGGTTGGAAAGACTTTTTGTAGAATCTTTGAAGGAACATATGAGAACCCATTGAGGTATGTGGTGAAAGACTGAATATTTCCAAATAAAAACTAGAAAGAAGCTATTGTGAAATGGATTTGTGATGTGTGGATTTATCTCACAGAGGTAAACCTTTCTTTTGATTCAGCAGGTTGGAAACACTTTTTCTAGGATCTGCAAAGGGAAATTTGGAAGCCCATTGAGGCCTATAGTGAAAAACCAAGTATCCCCAGATAAAAACTAGAAAGATGCGATCTGTGAAACTGCCTTGTGATGTGTGGATTCACCTCAGAGAGTTAAACCTTCTTTTATTCAGCAGGGTGGAAACACTGTCTCTGGTGAATCTGTGTAGAAACATTTGGGAGCCCGTAGAGTCCTATGGTGAAAAACAGAATATCCTTATTTAAAAACTAGAAGAAGGTATATCTGAAATGGCTTTGTGATGTATGGATTCATCTCACAGGGTTAACACCTACATTTGATTCAAACTTTTGGCAACACTTTTTTTGTAAAATTTGTGAAGGGATATTTGAAAGCCACTTGAGGCCTAAGGGTTAAGCCGTATATACTGACATAAAAACTAGAAAGAAACTATCTGTTAAATAGCTTCATAATCTGTATATTCATCTCACAGGGTTAAACCTTTCTTTTGGTTCAGCAGGTTGTAGACACTCTTTCTGTAGAATCTGCAAATGGACATTTGGAATCCCTTTAAGGCTTATGGGGAAGAAATGAATATCCCCTGATAAAAACTAGAAATAAACTATCTATGAAACTGCTTTGTGATGTGAAGATTCATCTAACAGAGGTAAACCTTTCTTTTGATTCAGTACATTGGAAACAATCTTTTTGTAGAATCTGTGTAGGGACATTTAGGAGCTCATTGTGGCCTATGGTAAGAAACTGAATAATCCCAGATAAAAACCAGAAAGAAGCTATCTGTGAAACTCCACTGTGATGTGTGAATTCATCTCACAGAACTAAATCTTTCTTTTGGTTCAGCAGGTTGGAAACACTCCTTTTGTGGAATATTTGAAGTCACATTTTAAAGCCCATTGTAGCCCATGGTGAAAAACAGAATATCCCCAGATAAAAGCTAGAAGGAAGCTTTCTGTAAAACTTCTTTGTGATGTATGTTTTCATCTCAAATAGTTAAACCTTGCTGTTGAATCCGTCGGTTGGAAATGCTCTTTGTGTAGGATCTGCAAAGAAACATTTGGGAGCTCATTGAGGGGTATGGTGAAAAACAGAATATCCTCAGATAAAAACCAGAAAGAAGGTATCTGTGAAACAGCTTTGCAGTCTGTGGATTCACATCACAGAGATAATATTCATTTTGATACAGTAGTTTGGAAACTCTCTTTTTGTAAATCCTGTGAAGGGACATTGGGAGTCCTTGTAGGCTCTTGGGGGAAGACTGACTATCCCCAGATAAAAACTAGAAAGAAGCTATCTGTGAAATAGATTTCTGCTGTTTGGATTCCTCTCCCAGAGTTAAACATTTCTGTCAATTCCACAGGTTGGAAACCCTCTTTTAGTAGAATCTGCAAAGGGATATTTGGGAGCCCTTTGAGAGCAATGGTGAAAAAGTGAATATCCTCAGATAAAAACTAGAAAGATGTTATCTGTGAAACAGCTTCGTGATGTGTGGATTCATCTCACAGAGTTAAATATTTCTTTAGAACCAGCAGCTTGGAACACTCTTCTGGTAGAAGTTGTGAAGGGCCATTCGGGAGTCCATTGAGGCTTATGGTGAAAAACCAAATATCACCAGATAAAAACAAGAAACAACTTATGTATGAAACTGCTTTGTAATGTGTAGATTAATCTCACAGAGTTAAACCAATTTTTTTGATATAGCATGTTGGAAACACTCTTTTAGTAGAAGCAGCAAAGGGACATTAGGGAGCACACTGACGCCTACTATGAAAAACAAAATACATGCAGATAAAACCTAGAAAGAAGCTATCTGTGAAACTGCTTTGTAATATGTGGATTCATCTCATAGAGTTAAACATTTTTTTTTTTTTTTGATTCAGCATGTTGGAAACAATGGTTTTTTAGAGTCTGTGAAAAGACATATGGAAGCGTATTGAGACCTACAGTGGAAAACCAAATATCCTTGGATTAAACTAGAAAGAAGTTATCCCTGAAAGTGCTCTGTTATGTGTTCCTTCACCTCCCACATTTAAAAAATCATTTGATTCAGCAGGTTGGAAACTCTCTTTTGATAGAATCTGTGAAGGGACATTCCAGACCCCAATGAGGCTCTGGTGAAAAACAGACTACTCATGGACAACAACTGGAAAGAAGCCATTTGTGAAACTGTTTTGTGATGTGTGGATACGTCTAACAGAGTTAAACTTTTCTTTTTTTTCAGCCGTTTGAAAACACTCTTTTAGTAGTATCTGTGAAAAAGCATTTGGGGGTCCACTGAAGCCTGAGGTTAACAACTGAATATACCCAGATAAAAATTTAAAAACATATACTTGTGAAGCTGCTTTGTGATGTGTGGATTCATCTCACAGAGTTAAACTTTTCTATTGATTCAACAAGCTTGGAAAACTATTTTTGGATAATCTGTGAAAAGACATTTAGGGGCCCATTTATGCCTATGTTGAAAAACGGACTATTCCCATAGGAAAACTGGAAGGACAATATCTGTAAAATGGCTCTGCGATGTATGGATTCATCGTACAGAGTTAAACCTTTGTTTTGATTCCACAGGTAGAAAACTCACTTTTTGTAGAATCAGGGAAGTGACATTCTGGAGCCCATTGAGGCCTGTGGTGAAAATCAGAATAGCCCCAGATAAAAACTAGAAAAAAGTAATCTGTTAAAACTGCTTTGTGATGTGTGGATTAACCACACAGCATTAAACCTTTCTTTTGATTTATCAAGTTGGAAACACTGGTTTGGTAGGATCTGTGAAGAGATATTTAGTTGCCCTATGAGGCCTATGGTGAAAAACTGAATGTCCCCAGAAAAACATTAGAAAGAAGCTATCTGTTAAAGTGCATTTTGATGTGTGGATTCATCTTACAGAATTAAATTCTTGTTTTGATTCAGCAGGTTAGAAACACTCTTTTTTGTAGAATCTGCAAAGGGACATTGAAGAGCACATTGAGGCCTATGGTAAAACACAGAATATCCAAAGATAAAACTACACAGAATCTATGAGTGAGACTGATTTGTGATGTGTGGATTCATCTCACAGAGTTAAACGTTTCTTTTGTTTAAGCAGTTTGAAAACAATCTTTTTGTAGAATATGTGAAGGGACATTCAAGAGCCCATTGAGGCCTATGGTAAAAAACGGAATATCCCCAGAGGAAAACTAGAAAGAAGCTACCTGTGAAACAGCTTTGTGATTTGTGGATTCATCACACAGGTTTAAGCCTTTCTTTTTATTCCACAAAATGGAGACTCTCTTTTTGTAGAATCTGTGAAAGGACATTTGGGGGCCCACTGAGGCATATGGTGAAAATCCAAATATTCACAGATTGAAAACTAGAAAGAAGCTATTTGTGAAAATGCTTTGTGATGTGTTAATTCATCTCACATAGTAAAATCAGTCTTTTGATTCAGCAGGTTGGAAACACTTTTTGTAGAATCTTTGAAGGAACATATGAGAACCAATTGAGGTATGTGGTGAAAGACTGAATATTTCCAAATAAAAACTAGAAAGAAGCTATTGTGAAATGGATTTGTGATGTGTGGATTTATCTCACAGAGGTAAACCTTTCTTTTGATTCAGCAGGTTGGAAACACTTTTTCTAGGATCTGCAAAGGAAAATTTGGAAGCCCATTGAGGCCTATAGTGAAAAACTAAGTATCCGCAGATAAAAACTAGAAAGATGCGATCTGTGAAACTGCATTGTGATGTGTGGATTCACCTCAGAGAGTTAAACTTTCTTTTATTCAGCAGGGTGGAAACACTGTCTCTGGTGAATCTGTGTAGAAACATTTGGGAGCCCGTAGAGTTCTATGGTGAAAAACAGAATATCCTTATTTAAAAACTAGTAGAAGGTATATCTGAAATGGCTTTGTGATGTATGGATTCATCTCACAGTGTTAACACCTACATTTGATTCAAACTTTTGGCAACTCATTTTTTGTAAAATTTGTGAAGGGATATTTGAAAGCCACTTGAGGCCTAAGGGTTAAGCCGTATATACTGACATAAAAACTAGAAAGAAACTATGTGTTAAATAGCTTCATAATCTGTATATTCATCTCACAGGCTTAAACCTTTCTTTTGGTTCAGCAGGTTGTAGACACTCTTTCTGTAGAATCTGCAAATGGACATTTGGAATCCCTTTGAGGCTTATGGTGAAGAAATGAATATCCCCTGATAAAAACTAGAAATAAACTATCTATGAAACTGCTTTGTGATGTGAAGATTCATCTAACAGAGGTAAACCTTTCTTTTGATTCAGTACATTGGAAACAATCTTTTTGTAGAATCTGTATAGGGACATTTGGGAGCTCATTGTGGCCTATGGTAAGAAACTGAATAATCCCAGATAAAAACCAGAAAGAAGCTATCTGTGAAACTCCTTTGTGATGTGTGAATTCATCTCACAGAACTAAATCTTTCTTTTGGTTCAGCAGGTTGGAAACACTTCTTTTGTGGAATATTTGAAGTCACATTTTAAAGCCCATTGTAGCCCATGGTGAAAAACAGAATATCCCCAGATAAAAGCTAGAAGGAAGCTTTCTGTAAAACTTCTTTGTGATGTATGTTTTCATCTCAAATAGTTAAACCTTGCTGTTGAATCCGTCGGTTGGAAATGCTCTTTGTGTAGGATCTGCAAAGAAACATTTGGGAGCTCATTGAGGGGTATGGTGAAAAACAGAATATCCTCAGATAAAAACCAGAAAGAAGGTATCTGTGAAACAGCTTTGCAGTCTGTGGATTCACATCACAGAGATAATATTCATTTTGATACAGTAGTTTGGAAACTCTCTTTTTGTAAATCCTGTGAAGGGACATTGGGAGTCCTTGTAGGCTCTTGGGGGAAGACTGACTGTCCCCAGATAAAAACTAGAAAGAAGCTATCTGTGAAATAGATTTCTGCTGTTTGGATTCCTCTCCCAGAGTTAAACATTTCTGTCAATTCCACAGGTTGGAAAAACTCTTTTAGTAGAATCTGCAAAGGGATATTTGGGAGCCCTTTGAGAGCAATGGTGAAAAAGTGAATATCCTCAGATAAAAACTAGAAAGATGTTATCTGTGAAACAGCTTTGTGATGTGTGGATTCATCTCACAGAATTAAATATTTCTTGAGAACCAGTAGCTTGGAACACTCTTCCTGTAGAAGTTGTGAAGGGCCATTCAGGAGTCCATTGAGGCTTATGGTGAAAAACCAAATATCACCAGATAAAAACAAGAAACAACTTATGTATGAAACTGTTTGTAATGTGTATATTAATCTCACAGAGTTAAAACTCTTTTTTTGATATAGCATGTTGGAAACACTCTTTTAGTGGAAGCAGCAAAGCGACATTAGGGAGCACATTGATGCCTACTATGAAAAACAAAATACATGCAGATAAAACCTAGAAAGAAGCTATCTGTGAAACTGCTTTGTGATATGTGGATTCATCCAATAGAGTTAAACTTTTTTTTTTTTTGATTCAGCATGTTGGAAACAATGGTTATTTAGAGTCTGTGAAAAGACATATGGAAGCGTATTGAGGCCTACAGTGGAAAACCAAATATCCTTAGATTAAACTAGAAAGAAGTTATCCCTGAAACTGCTCTGTTATGTGTGCCTTCACCTCCCACATTTAAAAAATCTTTTGATTCAGCAGGTTGGAAACTCTCTTTTGATAGAATCTGTGAAGGGACATTCCAGACCCCAATGAGGCTCTGGTGAAAAACAGACTACTCATGGACAACAACTTGAAAGAAGCCATTTGTGAAACTGTTTTTTGATGTGTGGATATGTCTAACAGAGTTAAACTTTTCTTTTTTTTTCAGCCGTTTGAAAACACTCTTTTAGTAGTATCTGTGAAAAAGCATTTGGGGGTCCACTGAAGCCTGAGGTTAACAACTGAATATACCCAGATAAAAATTTAAAAACATATACTTGTGAAGCTGCTTTGTGATGTGTGGATTCATCTCACAGAGTTAAACTTTTCTATTGATTCAGCAAGCTTGAAAAACTATTTTTGGATAATCTGTGAAAAGACATTTAGGGGCCCATTTATGCCTATGTTGAAAAACGGACTATTCCCATAGGAAAACTGGAAGGACAATATCTGTAAAATGGCTCTGCGATGTGTGGATTCATTGTACAGAGTTAAACCTTTGTTTTGATTCCACAGGTAGAAAACTCACTTTTTGTAGAATCAGGGAAGTGACATTCTGGAGCCCATTGAGGCCTGTGGTGAAAATCAGAATAGCCCCAGATAAAAACTAGAAAAAAATAATCTGTTAAAACTGCTTTGTGATGTGTGGATTAACCACACAGCATTAAACCTTTCTTTTGATTTATCAAGTTGGAAACACTGGTTTGGTAGGATCTGTGAAGAGACATTTAGTTGCCCTATGAGGCCTATGGTGAAAAACTGAATGTCCCCAGAAAAACATTAGAAAGAAGCTACCTGTTAAAGTGCATTTTGATGTGTGGATTCATCTTACAGAATTAAATTCTTGTTTTGATTCAGCAGGTTAGAAACACTCTTTTTTGTAGAATCTGCAAAGGGACATTGAAGAGCCCATTGAGGCCTATGGTAAAACACAGAATATCCAAAGATAAAACTACACAGAATCTATGAGTGAGACTGATTTGTGATGTGTGGATTCATCTCACAGAGTTAAACGTTTCTTTTGTTTAAGCAGTTTGAAAACAATCTTTTTGTAGAATATGTGAAGGGACATTCAAGAGCCCATTGAGGCCTATGGTAAAAAACGGAATATCCCCAGAGGAAAACTAGAAAGAAGCTACCTGTGAAACAGCTTTGTGATTTGTGGATTCATCACACAGGTTTAAGCCTTTCTTTTTATTCCACAAAATGGAGACTCTCTTTTTGTAGAATCTGTGAAAGGACATTTGGGGGCCCACTGAGGCATATGGTGAAAATCCAAATATTCACAGATTAAAATCTAGAAAGAAGCTATTTGTGAAAATGCTTTGTGATGTGTTAATTCATCTCACATAGTTAAATCATTCTTTTGATTCAGCAGGTTGGAAAGACTTTTTGTAGAATCTTTGAAGGAACATATGAGAACCCATTGAGGTATGTGGTGAAAGACTGAATATTTCCAAATAAAAACTAGAAAGAAGCTATTGTGAAATGGATTTGTGATGTGTGGATTTATCTCACAGAGGTAAACCTTTCTTTTGATTCAGCAGGTTGGAAACACTTTTTCTAGGATCTGCAAAGGGAAATTTGGAAGCCCATTGAGGCCTATAGTGAAAAACCAAGTATCCCCAGATAAAAACTAGAAAGATGCGATCTGTGAAACTGCCTTGTGATGTGTGGATTCACCTCAGAGAGTTAAACCTTCTTTTATTCAGCAGGGTGGAAACACTGTCTCTGGTGAATCTGTGTAGAAACATTTGGGAGCCCGTAGAGTCCTATGGTGAAAAACAGAATATCCTTATTTAAAAACTAGAAGAAGGTATATCTGAAATGGCTTTGTGATGTATGGATTCATCTCACAGGGTTAACACCTACATTTGATTCAAACTTTTGGCAACACTTTTTTTGTAAAATTTGTGAAGGGATATTTGAAAGCCACTTGAGGCCTAAGGGTTAAGCCGTATATACTGACATAAAAACTAGAAAGAAACTATCTGTTAAATAGCTTCATAATCTGTATATTCATCTCACAGGGTTAAACCTTTCTTTTGGTTCAGCAGGTTGTAGACACTCTTTCTGTAGAATCTGCAAATGGACATTTGGAATCCCTTTAAGGCTTATGGGGAAGAAATGAATATCCCCTGATAAAAACTAGAAATAAACTATCTATGAAACTGCTTTGTGATGTGAAGATTCATCTAACAGAGGTAAACCTTTCTTTTGATTCAGTACATTGGAAACAATCTTTTTGTAGAATCTGTGTAGGGACATTTGGGAGCTCATTGTGGCCTATGGTAAGAAACTGAATAATCCCAGATAAAAACCAGAAAGAAGCTATCTGTGAAACTCCACTGTGATGTGTGAATTCATCTCACAGAACTAAATCTTTCTTTTGGTTCAGCAGGTTGGAAACACTCCTTTTGTGGAATATTTGAAGTCACATTTTAAAGCCCATTGTAGCCCATGGTGAAAAACAGAATATCCCCAGATAAAAGCTAGAAGGAAGCTTTCTGTAAAACTTCTTTGTGATGTATGTTTTCATCTCAAATAGTTAAACCTTGCTGTTGAATCCGTAGGTTGGAAATGCTCTTTGTGTAGGATCTGCAAAGAAACATTTGGGAGCTCATTGAGGGGTATGGTGAAAAACAGAATATCCTCAGATAAAAACCAGAAAGAAGGTATCTGTGAAACAGCTTTGCAGTCTTTGGATTCACATCACAGAGATAATATTCATTTTGATACAGTAGTTTGGAAACTCTCTTTTTGTAAATCCTGTGAAGGGACATTGGGAGTCCTTGTAGGCTCTTGGGGGAAGACTGACTATCCCCAGATAAAAACTAGAAAGAAGCTATCTGTGAAATAGATTTCTGCTGTTTGGATTCCTCTCCCAGAGTTAAACATTTCTGTCAATTCCACAGGTTGGAAACCCTCTTTTAGTAGAATCTGCAAAGGGATATTTGGGAGCCCTTTGAGAGCAATGGTGAAAAAGTGAATATCCTCAGATAAAAACTAGAAAGATGTTATCTGTGAAACAGCTTCGTGATGTGTGGATTCATCTCACAGAGTTAAATATTTCTTTAGAACCAGCAGCTTGGAACACTCTTCTGGTAGAAGTTGTGAAGGGCCATTCGGGAGTCCATTGAGGCTTATGGTGAAAAACCAAATATCACCAGATAAAAACAAGAAACAACTTATGTATGAAACTGCTTTGTAATGTGTAGATTAATCTCACAGTGTTAAACCAATTTTTTTGATATAGCATGTTGGAAACACTCTTTTAGTAGAAGCAGCAAAGGGACATTAGGGAGCACACTGACGCCTACTATGAAAAACAAAATACATGCAGATAAAACCTAGAAAGAAGCTATCTGTGAAACTGCTTTGTGATATGTGGATTCATCTCATAGAGTTAAACATTTTTTTGTTTTTTGATTCAGCATGTTGGAAACAATGGTTTTTTAGAGTCTGTGAAAAGACATATGGAAGCGTATTGAGGCCTACAGTGGAAAACCAAATATCCTTAGATTAAACTAGAAAGAAGTTATCCCTGAAAGTGCTCTGTTATGTGTTCCTTCACCTCCCACATTTAAAAAATCATTTGATTCAGCAGGTTGGAAGATCTCTTTTGATAGAATCTGTGAAGGGACATTCCAGACCCCAATGAGGCTCTGGTGAAAAACAGACTACTCATGGACAACAACTGGAAAGAAGCCATTTGTGAAACTGTTTTGTGATGTGTGGATACGTCTAACAGAGTTAAACTTTTCTTTTTTTTCAGCCGTTTGAAAACACTCTTTTAGTAGTATCTGTGAAAAAGCATTTGGGGGTCCACTGAAGCCTGAGGTTAACAACTGAATATACCCAGATAAAAATTTAAAAACATATACTTGTGAAGCTGCTTTGTGATGTGTGGATTCATCTCACAGAGTTAAACTTTTCTATTGATTCAGCAAGCTTGGAAAACTATTTTTGGATAATCTGTGAAAAGACATTTAGGGGCCCATTTATGCCTATGTTGAAAAACGGACTATTCCCATAGGAAAACTGGAAGGACAATATCTGTAAAATGGCTCTGCGATGTATGGATTCATCGTACAGAGTTAAACCTTTGTTTTGATTCCACAGGTAGAAAACTCACTTTTTGTAGAATCAGGGAAGTGACATTCTGGAGCCCATTGAGGCCTGTGGTGAAAATCAGAATAGCCCCAGATAAAAACTAGAAAAAAGTAATCTGTTAAAACTGCTTTGTGATGTGTGGATTAACCACACAGCATTAAACCTTTCTTTTGATTTATCAAGTTGGAAACACTGGTTTGGTAGGATCTGTGAAGAGATAATTAGTTGCCCTATGAGGCCTATGGTGAAAAACTGAATGTCCCCAGAAAAACATTAGAAAGAAGCTATCTGTTAAAGTGCATTTTGATGTGTGGATTCATCTTACAGAATTAAATTCTTGTTTTGATTCAGCAGGTTAGAAACACTCTTTTTTGTAGAATCTGCAAAGGGACATTGAAGAGCCCATTGAGGCCTATGGTAAAACACAGAATATCCAAAGATAAAACTACACAGAATCGATGAGTGAGACTGATTTGTGATGTGTGGATTCATCTCACAGAGTTAAACGTTTCTTTTGTTTAAGCAGTTTGAAAACAATCTTTTTGTAGAATATGTGAAGGGACATTCAAGAGCCCATTGAGGCCTATGGTAAAAAACGGAATATCCCCAGAGGAAAACTAGAAAGAAGCTACCTGTGAAACAGCTTTGTGATTTGTGGATTCATCACACAGGTTTAAGCCTTTCTTTTTATTCCACAAAATGGAGACTCTCTTTTTGTAGAATCTGTGAAAGGACATTTGGGGGCCCACTGAGGCATATGGTGAAAATCCAAATATTCACAGATTGAAAACTAGAAAGAAGCTATTTGTGAAAATGCTTTGTGATGTGTTAATTCATCTCACATAGTAAAATCAGTCTTTTGATTCAGCAGGTTGGAAACACTTTTTGTAGAATCTTTGAAGGAACATATGAGAACCAATTGAGGTATGTGGTGAAAGACTGAATATTTCCAAATAAAAACTAGAAAGAAGCTATTGTGAAATGGATTTGTGATGTGTGGATTTATCTCACAGAGGTAAACCTTTCTTTTGATTCAGCAGGTTGGAAACACTTTTTCTAGGATCTGCAAAGGGAAATTTGGAAGCCCATTGAGGCCTATAGTGAAAAACTAAGTATCCGCAGATAAAAACTAGAAAGATGCGATCTGTGAAACTGCATTGTGATGTGTGGATTCACCTCAGAGAGTTAAACTTTCTTTTATTCAGCAGGGTGGAAACACTGTCTCTGGTGAATCTGTGTAGAAACATTTGGGAGCCCGTAGAGTTCTATGGTGAAAAACAGAATATCCTTATTTAAAAACTAGTAGAAGGTATATCTGAAATGGCTTTGTGATGTATGGATTCATCTCACAGTGTTAACACCTACATTTGATTCAAACTTTTGGCAACTCATTTTTTGTAAAATTTGTGAAGGGATATTTGAAAGCCACTTGAGGCCTAAGGGTTAAGCCGTATATACTGACATAAAAACTAGAAAGAAACTATGTGTTAAATAGCTTCATAATCTGTATATTCATCTCACAGGGTTAAACCTTTCTTTTGGTTCAGCAGGTTGTAGACACTCTTTCTGTAGAATCTGCAAATGGACATTTGGAATCCCTTTGAGGCTTATGGTGAAGAAATGAATATCCCCTGATAAAAACTAGAAATAAACTATCTATGAAACTGCTTTGTGATGTGAAGATTCATCTAACAGAGGTAAACCTTTCTTTTGATTCAGTACATTGGAAACAATCTTTTTGTAGAATCTGTATAGGGACATTTGGGAGCTCATTGTGGCCTATGGTAAGAAACTGAATAATCCCAGATAAAAACCAGAAAGAAGCTATCTGTGAAACTCCTTTGTGATGTGTGAATTCATCTCACAGAACTAAATCTTTCTTTTGGTTCAGCAGGTTGGAAACACTTCTTTTGTGGAATATTTGAAGTCACATTTTAAAGCCCATTGTAGCCCATGGTGAAAAACAGAATATCCCCAGATAAAAGCTAGAAGGAAGCTTTCTGTAAAACTTCTTTGTGATGTATGTTTTCATCTCAAATAGTTAAACCTTGCTGTTGAATCCGTCGGTTGGAAATGCTCTTTGTGTAGGATCTGCAAAGAAACATTTGGGAGCTCATTGAGGGGTATGGTGAAAAACAGAATATCCTCAGATAAAAACCAGAAAGAAGGTATCTGTGAAACAGCTTTGCAGTCTGTGGATTCACATCACAGAGATAATATTCATTTTGATACAGTAGTTTGGAAACTCTCTTTTTGTAAATCCTGTGAAGGGACATTGGGAGTCCTTGTAGGCTCTTGGGGGAAGACTGACTGTCCCCAGATAAAAACTAGAAAGAAGCTATCTGTGAAATAGATTTCTGCTGTTTGGATTCCTCTCCCAGAGTTAAACATTTCTGTCAATTCCACAGGTTGGAAAAACTCTTTTAGTAGAATCTGCAAAGGGATATTTGGGAGCCCTTTGAGAGCAATGGTGAAAAAGTGAATATCCTCAGATAAAAACTAGAAAGATGTTATCTGTGAAACAGCTTTGTGATGTGTGGATTCATCTCACAGAATTAAATATTTCTTGAGAACCAGTAGCTTGGAACACTCTTCCTGTAGAAGTTGTGAAGGGCCATTCAGGAGTCCATTGAGGCTTATGGTGAAAAACCAAATATCACCAGATAAAAACAAGAAACAACTTATGTATGAAACTGTTTGTAATGTGTATATTAATCTCACAGAGTTAAAACTCTTTTTTTGATATAGCATGTTGGAAACACTCTTTTAGTGGAAGCAGCAAAGCGACATTAGGGAGCACATTGATGCCTACTATGAAAAACAAAATACATGCAGATAAAACCTAGAAAGAAGCTATCTGTGAAACTGCTTTGTGATATGTGGATTCATCCCATAGAGTTAAACTTTTTTTTTTTTTGATTCAGCATGTTGGAAACAATGGTTATTTAGAGTCTGTGAAAAGACATATGGAAGCGTATTGAGGCCTACAGTGGAAAACCAAATATCCTTAGATTAAACTAGAAAGAAGTTATCCCTGAAACTGCTCTGTTATGTGTGCCTTCACCTCCCACATTTAAAAAATCTTTTGATTCAGCAGGTTGGAAACTCTCTTTTGATAGAATCTGTGAAGGGACATTCCAGACCCCAATGAGGCTCTGGTGAAAAACAGACTACTCATGGACAACAACTTGAAAGAAGCCATTTGTGAAACTGTTTTTTGATGTGTGGATATGTCTAACAGAGTTAAACTTTTCTTTTTTTTTCAGCCGTTTGAAAACACTCTTTTAGTAGTATCTGTGAAAAAGCATTTGGGGGTCCACTGAAGCCTGAGGTTAACAACTGAATATACCCAGATAAAAATTTAAAAACATATACTTGTGAAGCTGCTTTGTGATGTGTGGATTCATCTCACAGAGTTAAACTTTTCTATTGATTCAGCAAGCTTGAAAAACTATTTTTGGATAATCTGTGAAAAGACATTTAGGGGCCCATTTATGCCTATGTTGAAAAACGGACTATTCCCTTAGGAAAACTGGAAGGACAATATCTGTAAAATGGCTCTGCGATGTATGGATTCATTGTACAGAGTTAAACCTTTGTTTTGATTCCACAGGTAGAAAACTCACTTTTTGTAGAATCAGGGAAGTGACATTCTGGAGCCCATTGAGGCCTGTGGTGAAAATCAGAATAGCCCCAGATAAAAACTAGAAAAAAGTAATCTGTTAAAACTGCTTTGTGATGTGTGGATTAACCACACAGCATTAAACCTTTCTTTTGATTTTTCAAGATGGAAACACTGGTTTGGTAGGATCTGTGAAGAGACATTTAGTTGCCCTATGAGGCCTATGGTGAAAAACTGAATGTCCCCAGAAAAACATTAGAAAGAAGCTACCTGTTAAAGTGCATTTTGATGTGTGGATTCATCTTACAGAATTAAATTCTTGTTTTGATTCAGCAGGTTAGAAACACTCTTTTTTGTAGAATCTGCAAAGGGACATTGAAGAGCCCATTGAGGCCTATGGTAAAACACAGAATATCCAAAGATAAAACTACACAGAATCCATGAGTGAGACTGATTTGTGATGTGTGGATTCATCTCACAGAGTTAAACGTTTCTTTTGTTTAAGCAGTTTGAAAACAATCTTTTTGTAGAATATGTGAAGGGACATTCAAGAGCCCATTGAGGCCTATGGTAAAAAACGGAATATCCCCAGAGGAAAACTAGAAAGAAGCTACCTGTGAAACAGCTTTGTGATTTGTGGATTCATCACACAGGTTTAAGCCTTTCTTTTTATTCCACAAAATGGAGACTCTCTTTTTGTAGAATCTGTGAAAGGACATTTGGGGGCCCACTGAGGCATATGGTGAAAATCCAAATATTCACAGATTGAAAACTAGAAAGAAGCTATCTGTGAAAATGCTTTGTGATGTGTTAATTCATCTCACATAGTTAAATCAGTCTTTTGATTCAGCAGGTTGGAAACACTTTTTGTAGAATCTTTGAAGGAACATATGAGAACCCATTGAGGTATGTGGTGAAAGACTGAATATTTCCAAATAAAAACTAGAAAGAAGCTATTGTGAAATGGACTTGTGATGTGTGCATTTATCTCACAGAGGTAAACCTTTCTTTTGATTCAGCAGGTTGGAAACACTTTTTCTAGGATCTGCAAAGGGAAATTTGGAAGCCCATTGAGGCCTATAGTGAAAAACTAAGTATCCGCAGATAAAAACTAGAAAGATGCGATCTGTGAAACTGCATTGTGATGTGTGGATTCACCTCAGAGAGTTAAAATTTCTTTTATTCAGCAGGGTAGAAACACTGTCTCTGGTGAATCTGTGTAGAAACATTTGGGAGCCCGTAGAGTCCTATGGTGAAAAACAGAATATCCTTATTTAAAAACTAGTAGAAGGTATATCTGAAATGGCTTCGTGATGTATGGATTCATCTCACAGCGTTAACACCTAGCCGTATATACTGACATAAAAACTAGAAAGAAACTATCTGTTAAATAGCTTCATAATCTGTATATTCATCTCACAGGGTGAAACCTTTCTTTTGGTTCAGCAGGTTGTAGACACTCTTTCTGTAGAATCTGCAAATGGACATTTGGAATCCCTTTGAGGCTTATGGTGAAGAAATGAATATCCCCTGATAAAAACTAGAAATAAACTATCTATGAAACTGCTTTGTGATGTGAAGATTCATCTAACAGAGGTAAACCTTTCTTTTGATTCAGTACATTGGAAACAATCTTTTTGTAGAATCTGTATAGGGACATTTGGGAGCTCATTGTGGCCTATGGTAAGAAACTGAATAATCCCAGATAAAAACCAGAAAGAAGCTATCTGTGAAACTCCTTTGTGATGTGTGAATTCATCTCACGGAACTAAATCTTTCTTTTGGTTCAGCAGGTTGGAAACACTCCTTTTGTGGAATATTTGAAGTCACATTTTAAAGCCCATTGTAGCCCATGGTGAAAAACAGAATATCCCCAGATAAAAGCTAGAAGGAAGCTTTCTGTAAAACTTCTTTGTGATGTATGTTTTCATCTCAAATAGTTAAACCTTGCTGTTGAATCTGTCGGTTGGAAATGCTCTTTGTGTAGGATCTGCAAAGAAACATTTGGGAGCTCATTGAGGGGTATGGTGAAAAACAGAATATCCTCAGATAAAAACCAGAAAGAAGGTATCTGTGAAACAGCTTTGCAGTCTGTGGATTCACATCACAGAGATAATATTCATTTTGATACAGTAGTTTGGAAACTCTCTTTTTGTAAATCCTGTGAAGGGACATTGGGAGTCCTTGTAGGCTCTTGGGGGAAGACTGACTATCCCCAGATAAAAACTAGAAAGAAGCTATCTGTGAAATAGATTTCTGCTGTTTGGATTCCTCTCCCAGAGTTAAACATTTCTGTCAATTCCACAGGTTGGAAACACTCTTTTAGTAGAATCTGCAAAGGGATATTTGGGAGCCCTTTGAGAGCAATGGTGAAAAAGTGAATATCCTCAGATAAAAACTAGAAAGATGTTATCTGTGAAACAGCTTCGTGATGTGTGGATTCATCTCACAGAGTTAAACATTTCTTTAGAACCAGCAGCTTGGAACACTCTTCTGGTAGAAGTTGTGAAGGGCCATTCAGGAGTCCATTGAGGCTTATGGTGAAAAACCAAATATCACCAGATAAAAACAAGAAACAACTTATGTATGAAACTACTTTGTAATGTGTAGATTAATCTCACAGAGTTAAACCAATTTTTTTGATATAGCATGTTGGAAACACTCTATTAGTAGAAGCAGCAAAGGGACATTAGGGAGCACATTGACGCCTACTATGAAAAACAAAATACATGCAGATAAAACCTAGAAAGAAGCTATCTGTGAAACTGCTTTGTGATATGTGGATTCATCTCATAGAGTTAAACCTTTTTTTTTTTTTTGATTCAGCATGTTGGAAACAATGGTTTTTTAGAGTCTGTGAAAAGACATATGGAAGCGTATTGAGGCCTACAGTGGAAAACCAAATATCCTTAGCTTAAACTAGAAAGAAGTTATCCCTGAAAGTGCTCTGTTTTGTGTTCCTTCACCTCCCACATTTAAAAAATCATTTGATTCAGCAGGTTGGAAACTCTCTTTTGATAGAATCTGTGAAGGGACATTCCAGACCCCAATGAGGCTCTGGTGAAAAACAGACTACTCATGGACAACAACTGGAAAGAAGCCATTTGTGAAACTGTTTTTTGATGTGTGGATACTTCTAACAGAGTTAAACTTTTCTTTTTTTTCAGCCGTTTGAAAACACTCTTTTAGTAGTATCTGTGAAAAAGCATTTGGGGGTCCACTGAAGCCTGAGGTTAACAACTGAATATACCCAGATAAAAATTTAAAAACATATACTTGTGAAGCTGCTTTGTGATGTGTGGATTCATCTCACAGAGTTAAACTTTTCTATTGATTCAGCAAGCTTGAAAAACTATTTTTGGATAATCTGTGAAAAGACATTTAGGGGCCCATTTATGCCTATGTTGAAAAACGGACTATTCCCATAGGAAAACTGGAAGGACAATATCTGTAAAATGGCTCTGCGATGTATGGATTCATCGTACAGAGTTAAACCTTTGTTTTGATTCCACAGGTAGAAAACACACTTTTTGTAGAATCAGGGAAGTGACATTCTGGAGCCCATTCAGGCCTGTGGTGAAAATCAGAATAGCCCCAGATAAAAACTAGAAAAAAGTAATCTGTTAAAACTGCTTTGTGATGTGTGGATTAACCACACAGCATTAAACCTTTCTTTTGATTTATCAAGTTGGAAACACTGGTTTGGTAGGATCTGTGAAGAGATATTTAGTTGCCCTATGAGGCCTATGGTGAAAAACTGAATGTCCCCAGAAAAACATTAGAAAGAAGCTATCTGTTAAAGTGCATTTTGATGTGTGGATTCATTTTACAGAATTAAATTCTTGTTTTGATTCAGCAGGTTAGAAACACTCTTTTTTGTAGAATCTGCAAAGGGACATTGAAGAGCCCATTGAGGCCTATGGTAAAACACAGAATATCCAAAGATAAAACTACACAGAATCTATGAGTGAGACTGATTTGTGATGTGTGGATTCATCTCACAGAGTTAAACGTTTCTTTTGTTTAAGCAGTTTGAAAACAATCTTTTTGTAGAATATGTGAAGGGACATTCAAGAGCCCATTGAGGCCTATGGTAAAAAACGGAATATCCCCAGAGGAAAACTAGAAAGAAGCTACCTGTGAAACAGCTTTGTGATTTGTGGATTCATCACACAGGTTTAAGCCTTTCTTTTTATTCCACAAAATGGAGACTCTCTTTTTGTAGAATCTGTGAAAGGACATTTGGGGGCCCACTGAGGCATATGGTGAAAATCCAAATATTCACAGATTGAAAACTAGAAAGAAGCTATCTGTGAAAATGCTTTGTGATGTGTTAATTCATCTCACATAGTTAAATCAGTCTTTTGATTCAGCAGGTTGGAAACACTTTTTGTAGAATCTTTGAAGGAACATATGAGAACCCATTGAGGTATGTGGTGAAAGACTGAATATTTCCAAATAAAAACTAGAAAGAAGCTATTGTGAAATGGATTTGTGATGTGTGCATTTATCTCACAGAGGTAAACCTTTCTTTTGATTCAGCAGGTTGGAAACACTTTTTCTAGGATCTGCAAAGGGAAATTTGGAAGCCCATTGAGGCCTATAGTGAAAAACTAAGTATCCGCAGATAAAAACTAGAAAGATGCGATCTGTGAAACTGCATTGTGATGTGTGGATTCACCTCAGAGAGTTAAAATTTCTTTTATTCAGCAGGGTAGAAACACTGTCTCTGGTGAATCTGTGTAGAAACATTTGGGAGCCCGTAGAGTCCTATGGTGAAAAACAGAATATCCTTATTTAAAAACTAGTAGAAGGTATATCTGAAATGGCTTCGTGATGTATGGATTCATCTCACAGCGTTAACACCTAGCCGTATATACTGACATAAAAACTAGAAAGAAACTATCTGTTAAATAGCTTCATAATCTGTATATTCATCTCACAGGGTGAAACCTTTCTTTTGGTTCAGCAGGTTGTAGACACTCTTTCTGTAGAATCTGCAAATGGACATTTGGAATCCCTTTGAGGCTTATGGTGAAGAAATGAATATCCCCTGATAAAAACTAGAAATAAACTATCTATGAAACTGCTTTGTGATGTGAAGATTCATCTAACAGAGGTAAACCTTTCTTTTGATTCAGTACATTGGAAACAATCTTTTTGTAGAATCTGTATAGGGACATTTGGGAGCTCATTGTGGCCTATGGTAAGAAACTGAATAATCCCAGATAAAAACCAGAAAGAAGCTATCTGTGAAACTCCTTTGTGATGTGTGAATTCATCTCACGGAACTAAATCTTTCTTTTGGTTCAGCAGGTTGGAAACACTCCTTTTGTGGAATATTTGAAGTCACATTTTAAAGCCCATTGTAGCCCATGGTGAAAAACAGAATATCCCCAGATAAAAGCTAGAAGGAAGCTTTCTGTAAAACTTCTTTGTGATGTATGTTTTCATCTCAAATAGTTAAACCTTGCTGTTGAATCTGTCGGTTGGAAATGCTCTTTGTGTAGGATCTGCAAAGAAACATTTGGGAGCTCATTGAGGGGTATGGTGAAAAACAGAATATCCTCAGATAAAAACCAGAAAGAAGGTATCTGTGAAACAGCTTTGCAGTCTGTGGATTCACATCACAGAGATAATATTCATTTTGATACAGTAGTTTGGAAACTCTCTTTTTGTAAATCCTGTGAAGGGACATTGGGAGTCCTTGTAGGCTCTTGGGGGAAGACTGACTATCCCCAGATAAAAACTAGAAAGAAGCTATCTGTGAAATAGATTTCTGCTGTTTGGATTCCTCTCCCAGAGTTAAACATTTCTGTCAATTCCACAGGTTGGAAACACTCTTTTAGTAGAATCTGCAAAGGGATATTTGGGAGCCCTTTGAGAGCAATGGTGAAAAAGTGAATATCCTCAGATAAAAACTAGAAAGATGTTATCTGTGAAACAGCTTCGTGATGTGTGGATTCATCTCACAGAGTTAAACATTTCTTTAGAACCAGCAGCTTGGAACACTCTTCTGGTAGAAGTTGTGAAGGGCCATTCAGGAGTCCATTGAGGCTTATGGTGAAAAACCAAATATCACCAGATAAAAACAAGAAACAACTTATGTATGAAACTACTTTGTAATGTGTAGATTAATCTCACAGGGTTAAACCAATTTTTTTGATATAGCATGTTGGAAACACTCTTTTAGTAGAAGCAGCAAAGGGACATTAGGGAGCACATTGACGCCTACTATGAAAAACAAAATACATGCAGATAAAACCTAGAAAGAAGCTATCTGTGAAACTGCTTTGTGATATGTGGATTCATCTCATAGAGTTAAACCTTTTTTTTTTTTTTTGATTCAGCATGTTGGAAACAATGGTTTTTTAGAGTCTGTGAAAAGACATATGGAAGCGTATTGAGGCCTACAGTGGAAAACCAAATATCCTTAGCTTAAACTAGAAAGAAGTTATCCCTGAAAGTGCTCTGTTTTGTGTTCCTTCACCTCCCACATTTAAAAAATCATTTGATTCAGCAGGTTGGAAACTCTCTTTTGATAGAATCTGTGAAGGGACATTCCAGACCCCAATGAGGCTCTGGTGAAAAACAGACTACTCATGGACAACAACTGGAAAGAAGCCATTTGTGAAACTGTTTTTTGATGTGTGGATACTTCTAACAGAGTTAAACTTTTCTTTTTTTTCAGCCGTTTGAAAACACTCTTTTAGTAGTATCTGTGAAAAAGCATTTGGGGGTCCACTGAAGCCTGAGGTTAACAACTGAATATACCCAGATAAAAATTTAAAAACATATACTTGTGAAGCTGCTTTGTGATGTGTGGATTCATCTCACAGAGTTAAACTTTTCTATTGATTCAGCAAGCTTGAAAAACTATTTTTGGATAATCTGTGAAAAGACATTTAGGGGCCCATTTATGCCTATGTTGAAAAACGGACTATTCCCATAGGAAAACTGGAAGGACAATATCTGTAAAATGGCTCTGCGATGTATGGATTCATCGTACAGAGTTAAACCTTTGTTTTGATTCCACAGGTAGAAAACACACTTTTTGTAGAATCAGGGAAGTGACATTCTGGAGCCCATTCAGGCCTGTGGTGAAAATCAGAATAGCCCCAGATAAAAACTAGAAAAAAGTAATCTGTTAAAACTGCTTTGTGATGTGTGGATTAACCACACAGCATTAAACCTTTCTTTTGATTTATCAAGTTGGAAACACTGGTTTGGTAGGATCTGTGAAGAGATATTTAGTTGCCCTATGAGGCCTATGGTGAAAAACTGAATGTCCCCAGAAAAACATTAGAAAGAAGCTATCTGTTAAAGTGCATTTTGATGTGTGGATTCATCTTACAGAATTAAATTCTTGTTTTGATTCAGCAGGTTAGAAACACTCTTTTTTGTAGAATCTGCAAAGGGACATTGAAGAGCCCATTGAGGCCTATGGTAAAACACAGAATATCCAAAGATAAAACTACACAGAATCTATGAGTGAGACTGATTTGTGATGTGTGGATTCATCTCACAGAGTTAAACGTTTCTTTTGTTTAAGCAGTTTGAAAACAATCTTTTTGTAGAATATGTGAAGGGACATTCAAGAGCCCATTGAGGCCTATGGTAAAAAACGGAATATCCCCAGAGGAAAACTAGAAAGAAGCTACCTGTGAAACAGCTTTGTGATTTGTGGATTCATCACACAGGTTTAAGCCTTTCTTTTTATTCCACAAAATGGAGACTCTCTTTTTGTAGAATCTGTGAAAGGACATTTGGGGGCCCACTGAGGCATATGGTGAAAATCCAAATATTCACAGATTGAAAACTAGAAAGAAGCTATCTGTGAAAATGCTTTGTGATGTGTTAATTCATCTCACATAGTTAAATCAGTCTTTTGATTCAGCAGGTTGGAAACACTTTTTGTAGAATCTTTGAAGGAACATATGAGAACCCATTGAGGTATGTGGTGAAAGACTGAATATTTCCAAATAAAAACTAGAAAGAAGCTATTGTGAAATGGATTTGTGATGTGTGGATTTATCTCACAGAGGTAAACCTTTCTTTTGATTCAGCAGGTTGGAAACACTTTTTCTAGGATCTGCAAAGGGAAATTTGGAAGCCCATTGAGGCCTATAGTGAAAAACCATGTATCCGCAGATAAAAACTAGAAAGATGCGATCTGTGAAACTGCATTGTGATGTGTGGATTCACCTCAGAGAGTTAAACTTTCTTTTATTCAGCAGGGTGGAAACACTGTCTCTGGTGAATCTGTGTAGAAACATTTGGGAGCCCGTAGAGTCCTATGGTGAAAAACAGAATATCCTTATTTAAAAACTAGAAGAAGGTATATCTGAAATGGCTTCGTGATGTATGGATTCATCTCACAGGGTTAACACCTACATTTGATTCAAATTTTTGGCAACTAATTTTTTGTAAAATTTGTGAAGGGATATTTGAAAGCCACTTGAGGCCTAAGGGTTAAGCCGTATATACTGACATAAAAACTAGAAAGAAACTATCTGTTAAATAGCTTCATAATCTGTATATTCATCTCACAGGGTTAAACCTTTCTTTTGGTTCAGCAGGTTGTAGACACTCTTTCTGTAGAATCTGCAAATGGACATTTGGAATCCCTTTAAGGCTTATGGGGAAGAAATGAATATCCCCTGATAAAAACTAGAAATAAACTATCTATGAAACTGCTTTGTGATGTGAAGATTCATCTAACAGAGGTAAACCTTTCTTTTGATTCAGTACATTGGAAACAATCTTTTTGTAGAATCTGTGTAGGGACATTTAGGAGCTCATTGTGGCCTATGGTAAGAAACTGAATAATCCCAGATAAAAACCAGAAAGAAGCTATCTGTGAAACTCCACTGTGATGTGTGAATTCATCTCACAGAACTAAATCTTTCTTTTGGTTCAGCAGGTTGGAAACACTCCTTTTGTGGAATATTTGAAGTCACATTTTAAAGCCCATTGTAGCCCATGGTGAAAAACAGAATATCCCCAGATAAAAGCTAGAAGGAAGCTTTCTGTAAAACTTCTTTGTGATGTATGTTTTCATCTCAAATAGTTAAACCTTGCTGTTGAATCCGTCGGTTGGAAATGCTCTTTGTGTAGGATCTGCAAAGAAACATTTGGGAGCTCATTGAGGGGTATGGTGAAAAACAGAATATCCTCAGATAAAAACCAGAAAGAAGGTATCTGTGAAACAGCTTTGCAGTCTGTGGATTCACATCACAGAGATAATATTCATTTTGATACAGTAGTTTGGAAACTCTCTTTTTGTAAATCCTGTGAAGGGACATTGGGAGTCCTTGTAGGCTCTTGGGGGAAGACTGACTATCCCCAGATAAAAACTAGAAAGAAGCTATCTGTGAAATAGATTTCTGCTGTTTGGATTCCTCTCCCAGAGTTAAACATTTCTGTCAATTCCACAGGTTGGAAACCCTCTTTTAGTAGAATCTGCAAAGGGATATTTGGGAGCCCTTTGAGAGCAATGGTGAAAAAGTGAATATCCTCAGATAAAAACTAGAAAGATGTTATCTGTGAAACAGCTTCGTGATGTGTGGATTCATCTCACAGAGTTAAATATTTCTTTAGAACCAGCAGCTTGGAACACTCTTCTGGTAGAAGTTGTGAAGGGCCATTCGGGAGTCCATTGAGGCTTATGGTGAAAAACCAAATATCACCAGATAAAAACAAGAAACAACTTATGTATGAAACTTCTTTGTAATGTGTAGATTAATCTCACAGAGTTAAACCAATTTTTTTGATATAGCATGTTGGAAACACTCTTTTAGTAGAAGCAGCAAAGGGACATTAGGGAGCACACTGACGCCTACTATGAAAAACAAAATACATGCAGATAAAACCTAGAAAGAAGCTATCTGTGAAACTGCTTTGTAATATGTGGATTCATCTCATAGAGTTAAACATTTTTTTTTTTTTTTGATTCAGCATGTTGGAAACAATGGTTTTTTAGAGTCTGTGAAAAGACATATGGAAGCGTATTGAGACCTACAGTGGAAAACCAAATATCCTTGGATTAAACTAGAAAGAAGTTATCCCTGAAAGTGCTCTGTTATGTGTTCCTTCACCTCCCACATTTAAAAAATCATTTGATTCAGCAGGTTGGAAACTCTCTTTTGATAGAATCTGTGAAGGGACATTCCAGACCCCAATGAGGCTCTGGTGAAAAACAGACTACTCATGGACAACAACTGGAAAGAAGCCATTTGTGAAACTGTTTTGTGATGTGTGGATACGTCTAACAGAGTTAAACTTTTCTTTTTTTTCAGCCGTTTGAAAACACTCTTTTAGTAGTATCTGTGAAAAAGCATTTGGGGGTCCACTGAAGCCTGAGGTTAACAACTGAATATACCCAGATAAAAATTTAAAAACATATACTTGTGAAGCTGCTTTGTGATGTGTGGATTCATCTCACAGAGTTAAACTTTTCTATTGATTCAACAAGCTTGGAAAACTATTTTTGGATAATCTGTGAAAAGACATTTAGGGGCCCATTTATGCCTATGTTGAAAAACGGACTATTCCCATAGGAAAACTGGAAGGACAATATCTGTAAAATGGCTCTGCGATGTATGGATTCATCGTACAGAGTTAAACCTTTGTTTTGATTCCACAGGTAGAAAACTCACTTTTTGTAGAATCAGGGAAGTGACATTCTGGAGCCCATTGAGGCCTGTGGTGAAAATCAGAATAGCCCCAGATAAAAACTAGAAAAAAGTAATCTGTTAAAACTGCTTTGTGATGTGTGGATTAACCACACAGCATTAAACCTTTCTTTTGATTTATCAAGTTGGAAACACTGGTTTGGTAGGATCTGTGAAGAGATATTTAGTTGCCCTATGAGGCCTATGGTGAAAAACTGAATGTCCCCAGAAAAACATTAGAAAGAAGCTATCTGTTAAAGTGCATTTTGATGTGTGGATTCATCTTACAGAATTAAATTCTTGTTTTGATTCAGCAGGTTAGAAACACTCTTTTTTGTAGAATCTGCAAAGGGACATTGAAGAGCACATTGAGGCCTATGGTAAAACACAGAATATCCAAAGATAAAACTACACAGAATCTATGAGTGAGACTGATTTGTGATGTGTGGATTCATCTCACAGAGTTAAACGTTTCTTTTGTTTAAGCAGTTTGAAAACAATCTTTTTGTAGAATATGTGAAGGGACATTCAAGAGCCCATTGAGGCCTATGGTAAAAAACGGAATATCCCCAGAGGAAAACTAGAAAGAAGCTACCTGTGAAACAGCTTTGTGATTTGTGGATTCATCACACAGGTTTAAGCCTTTCTTTTTATTCCACAAAATGGAGACTCTCTTTTTGTAGAATCTGTGAAAGGACATTTGGGGGCCCACTGAGGCATATGGTGAAAATCCAAATATTCACAGATTGAAAACTAGAAAGAAGCTATTTGTGAAAATGCTTTGTGATGTGTTAATTCATCTCACATAGTAAAATCAGTCTTTTGATTCAGCAGGTTGGAAACACTTTTTGTAGAATCTTTGAAGGAACATATGAGAACCAATTGAGGTATGTGGTGAAAGACTGAATATTTCCAAATAAAAACTAGAAAGAAGCTATTGTGAAATGGATTTGTGATGTGTGGATTTATCTCACAGAGGTAAACCTTTCTTTTGATTCAGCAGGTTGGAAACACTTTTTCTAGGATCTGCAAAGGAAAATTTGGAAGCCCATTGAGGCCTATAGTGAAAAACTAAGTATCCGCAGATAAAAACTAGAAAGATGCGATCTGTGAAACTGCATTGTGATGTGTGGATTCACCTCAGAGAGTTAAACTTTCTTTTATTCAGCAGGGTGGAAACACTGTCTCTGGTGAATCTGTGTAGAAACATTTGGGAGCCCGTAGAGTTCTATGGTGAAAAACAGAATATCCTTATTTAAAAACTAGTAGAAGGTATATCTGAAATGGCTTTGTGATGTATGGATTCATCTCACAGTGTTAACACCTACATTTGATTCAAACTTTTGGGAACTCATTTTTTGTAAAATTTGTGAAGGGATATTTGAAAGCCACTTGAGGCCTAAGGGTTAAGCCGTATATACTGACATAAAAACTAGAAAGAAACTATGTGTTAAATAGCTTCATAATCTGTATATTCATCTCACAGGGTTAAACCTTTCTTTTGGTTCAGCAGGTTGTAGACACTCTTTCTGTAGAATCTGCAAATGGACATTTGGAATCCCTTTGAGGCTTATGGTGAAGAAATGAATATCCCCTGATAAAAACTAGAAATAAACTATCTATGAAACTGCTTTGTGATGTGAAGATTCATCTAACAGAGGTAAACCTTTCTTTTGATTCAGTACATTGGAAACAATCTTTTTGTAGAATCTGTATAGGGACATTTGGGAGCTCATTGTGGCCTATGGTAAGAAACTGAATAATCCCAGATAAAAACCAGAAAGAAGCTATCTGTGAAACTCCTTTGTGATGTGTGAATTCATCTCACAGAACTAAATCTTTCTTTTGGTTCAGCAGGTTGGAAACACTTCTTTTGTGGAATATTTGAAGTCACATTTTAAAGCCCATTGTAGCCCATGGTGAAAAACAGAATATCCCCAGATAAAAGCTAGAAGGAAGCTTTCTGTAAAACTTCTTTGTGATGTATGTTTTCATCTCAAATAGTTAAACCTTGCTGTTGAATCCGTCGGTTGGAAATGCTCTTTGTGTAGGATCTGCAAAGAAACATTTGGGAGCTCATTGAGGGGTATGGTGAAAAACAGAATATCCTCAGATAAAAACCAGAAAGAAGGTATCTGTGAAACAGCTTTGCAGTCTGTGGATTCACATCACAGAGATAATATTCATTTTGATACAGTAGTTTGGAAACTCTCTTTTTGTAAATCCTGTGAAGGGACATTGGGAGTCCTTGTAGGCTCTTGGGGGAAGACTGACTGTCCCCAGATAAAAACTAGAAAGAAGCTATCTGTGAAATAGATTTCTGCTGTTTGGATTCCTCTCCCAGAGTTAAACATTTCTGTCAATTCCACAGGTTGGAAAAACTCTTTTAGTAGAATCTGCAAAGGGATATTTGGGAGCCCTTTGAGAGCAATGGTGAAAAAGTGAATATCCTCAGATAAAAACTAGAAAGATGTTATCTGTGAAACAGCTTTGTGATGTGTGGATTCATCTCACAGAATTAAATATTTCTTGAGAACCAGTAGCTTGGAACACTCTTCCTGTAGAAGTTGTGAAGGGCCATTCAGGAGTCCATTGAGGCTTATGGTGAAAAACCAAATATCACCAGATAAAAACAAGAAACAACTTATGTATGAAACTGTTTGTAATGTGTATATTAATCTCAGAGTTAAAACTCTTTTTTTGATATAGCATGTTGGAAACACTCTTTTAGTGGAAGCAGCAAAGCGACATTAGGGAGCACATTGATGCCTACTATGAAAAACAAAATACATGCAGATAAAACCTAGAAAGAAGCTATCTGTGAAACTGCTTTGTGATATGTGGATTCATCCCATAGAGTTAAACTTTTTTTTTTTTTGATTCAGCATGTTGGAAACAATGGTTATTTAGAGTCTGTGAAAAGACATATGGAAGCGTATTGAGGCCTACAGTGGAAAACCAAATATCCTTAGATTAAACTAGAAAGAAGTTATCCCTGAAACTGCTCTGTTATGTGTGCCTTCACCTCCCACATTTAAAAAATCTTTTGATTCAGCAGGTTGGAAACTCTCTTTTGATAGAATCTGTGAAGGGACATTCCAGACCCCAATGAGGCTCTGGTGAAAAACAGACTACTCATGGACAACAACTTGAAAGAAGCCATTTGTGAAACTGTTTTTTGATGTGTGGATATGTCTAACAGAGTTAAACTTTTCTTTTTTTTTCAGCCGTTTGAAAACACTCTTTTAGTAGTATCTGTGAAAAAGCATTTGGGGGTCCACTGAAGCCTGAGGTTAACAACTGAATATACCCAGATAAAAATTTAAAAACATATACTTGTGAAGCTGCTTTGTGATGTGTGGATTCATCTCACAGAGTTAAACTTTTCTATTGATTCAGCAAGCTTGAAAAACTATTTTTGGATAATCTGTGAAAAGACATTTAGGGGCCCATTTATGCCTATGTTGAAAAACGGACTATTCCCATAGGAAAACTGGAAGGACAATATCTGTAAAATGGCTCTGCGATGTGTGGATTCATTGTACAGAGTTAAACCTTTGTTTTGATTCCACAGGTAGAAAACTCACTTTTTGTAGAATCAGGGAAGTGACATTCTGGAGCCCATTGAGGCCTGTGGTGAAAATCAGAATAGCCCCAGATAAAAACTAGAAAAAAATAATCTGTTAAAACTGCTTTGTGATGTGTGGATTAACCACACAGCATTAAACCTTTCTTTTGATTTATCAAGTTGGAAACACTGGTTTGGTAGGATCTGTGAAGAGACATTTAGTTGCCCTATGAGGCCTATGGTGAAAAACTGAATATCCCCAGAAAAACATTAGAAAGAAGCTACCTGTTAAAGTGCATTTTGATGTGTGGATTCATCTTACAGAATTAAATTCTTGTTTTGATTCAGCAGGTTAGAAACACTCTTTTTTGTAGAATCTGCAAAGGGACATTGAAGAGCCCATTGAGGCCTATGGTAAAACACAGAATATCCAAAGATAAAACTACACAGAATCTATGAGTGAGACTGATTTGTGATGTGTGGATTCATCTCACAGAGTTAAACGTTTCTTTTGTTTAAGCAGTTTGAAAACAATCTTTTTGTAGAATATGTGAAGGGACATTCAAGAGCCCATTGAGGCCTATGGTAAAAAACGGAATATCCCCAGAGGAAAACTAGAAAGAAGCTACCTGTGAAACAGCTTTGTGATTTGTGGATTCATCACACAGGTTTAAGCCTTTCTTTTTATTCCACAAAATGGAGACTCTCTTTTTGTAGAATCTGTGAAAGGACATTTGGGGGCCCACTGAGGCATATGGTGAAAATCCAAATATTCACAGATTAAAATCTAGAAAGAAGCTATTTGTGAAAATGCTTTGTGATGTGTTAATTCATCTCACATAGTTAAATCATTCTTTTGATTCAGCAGGTTGGAAAGACTTTTTGTAGAATCTTTGAAGGAACATATGAGAACCCATTGAGGTATGTGGTGAAAGACTGAATATTTCCAAATAAAAACTAGAAAGAAGCTATTGTGAAATGGATTTGTGATGTGTGGATTTATCTCACAGAGGTAAACCTTTCTTTTGATTCAGCAGGTTGGAAACACTTTTTCTAGGATCTGCAAAGGGAAATTTGGAAGCCCATTGAGGCCTATAGTGAAAAACCAAGTATCCCCAGATAAAAACTAGAAAGATGCGATCTGTGAAACTGCCTTGTGATGTGTGGATTCACCTCAGAGAGTTAAACCTTCTTTTATTCAGCAGGGTGGAAACACTGTCTCTGGTGAATCTGTGTAGAAACATTTGGGAGCCCGTAGAGTCCTATGGTGAAAAACAGAATATCCTTATTTAAAAACTAGAAGAAGGTATATCTGAAATGGCTTTGTGATGTATGGATTCATCTCACAGGGTTAACACCTACATTTGATTCAAACTTTTGGCAACACTTTTTTTGTAAAATTTGTGAAGGGATATTTGAAAGCCACTTGAGGCCTAAGGGTTAAGCCGTATATACTGACATAAAAACTAGAAAGAAACTATCTGTTAAATAGCTTCATAATCTGTATATTCATCTCACAGGGTTAAACCTTTCTTTTGGTTCAGCAGGTTGTAGACACTCTTTCTGTAGAATCTGCAAATGGACATTTGGAATCCCTTTAAGGCTTATGGGGAAGAAATGAATATCCCCTGATAAAAACTAGAAATAAACTATCTATGAAACTGCTTTGTGATGTGAAGATTCATCTAACAGAGGTAAACCTTTCTTTTGATTCAGTACATTGGAAACAATCTTTTTGTAGAATCTGTGTAGGGACATTTGGGAGCTCATTGTGGCCTATGGTAAGAAACTGAATAATCCCAGATAAAAACCAGAAAGAAGCTATCTGTGAAACTCCACTGTGATGTGTGAATTCATCTCACAGAACTAAATCTTTCTTTTGGTTCAGCAGGTTGGAAACACTCCTTTTGTGGAATATTTGAAGTCACATTTTAAAGCCCATTGTAGCCCATGGTGAAAAACAGAATATCCCCAGATAAAAGCTAGAAGGAAGCTTTCTGTAAAACTTCTTTGTGATGTATGTTTTCATCTCAAATAGTTAAACCTTGCTGTTGAATCCGTCGGTTGGAAATGCTCTTTGTGTAGGATCTGCAAAGAAACATTTGGGAGCTCATTGAGGGGTATGGTGAAAAACAGAATATCCTCAGATAAAAACCAGAAAGAAGGTATCTGTGAAACAGCTTTGCAGTCTTTGGATTCACATCACAGAGATAATATTCATTTTGATACAGTAGTTTGGAAACTCTCTTTTTGTAAATCCTGTGAAGGGACATTGGGAGTCCTTGTAGGCTCTTGGGGGAAGACTGACTATCCCCAGATAAAAACTAGAAAGAAGCTATCTGTGAAATAGATTTCTGCTGTTTGGATTCCTCTCCCAGAGTTAAACATTTCTGTCAATTCCACAGGTTGGAAACCCTCTTTTAGTAGAATCTGCAAAGGGATATTTGGGAGCCCTTTGAGAGCAATGGTGAAAAAGTGAATATCCTCAGATAAAAACTAGAAAGATGTTATCTGTGAAACAGCTTCGTGATGTGTGGATTCATCTCACAGAGTTAAATATTTCTTTAGAACCAGCAGCTTGGAACACTCTTCTGGTAGAAGTTGTGAAGGGCCATTGAGGCTTATGGTGAAAAACCAAATATCACCAGATAAAAACAAGAAACAACTTATGTATGAAACTGCTTTGTAATGTGTAGATTAATCTCACAGAGTTAAACCAATTTTTTTGATATAGCATGTTGGAAACACTCTTTTAGTAGAAGCAGCAAAGGGACATTAGGGAGCACACTGACGCCTACTATGAAAAACAAAATACATGCAGATAAAACCTAGAAAGAAGCTATCTGTGAAACTGCTTTGTGATATGTGGATTCATCTCATAGAGTTAAACATTTTTTTTTTTTTTGATTCAGCATGTTGGAAACAATGGTTTTTTAGAGTCTGTGAAAAGACATATGGAAGCGTATTGAGGCCTACAGTGGAAAACCAAATATCCTTAGATTAAACTAGAAAGAAGTTATCCCTGAAAGTGCTCTGTTATGTGTTCCTTCACCTCCCACATTTAAAAAATCATTTGATTCAGCAGGTTGGAAAATCTCTTTTGATAGAATCTGTGAAGGGACATTCCAGACCCCAATGAGGCTCTGGTGAAAAACAGACTACTCATGGACAACAACTGGAAAGAAGCCATTTGTGAAACTGTTTTGTGATGTGTGGATACGTCTAACAGAGTTAAACTTTTCTTTTTTTTCAGCCGTTTGAAAACACTCTTTTAGTAGTATCTGTGAAAAAGCATTTGGGGGTCCACTGAAGCCTGAGGTTAACAACTGAATATACCCAGATAAAAATTTAAAAACATATACTTGTGAAGCTGCTTTGTGATGTGTGGATTCATCTCACAGAGTTAAACTTTTCTATTGATTCAGCAAGCTTGGAAAACTATTTTTGGATAATCTGTGGAAAGACATTTAGGGGCCCATTTATGCCTATGTTGAAAAACGGACTATTCCCATAGGAAAACTGGAAGGACAATATCTGTAAAATGGCTCTGCGATGTATGGATTCATCGTACAGAGTTAAACCTTTGTTTTGATTCCACAGGTAGAAAACTCACTTTTTGTAGAATCAGGGAAGTGACATTCTGGAGCCCATTGAGGCCTGTGGTGAAAATCAGAATAGCCCCAGATAAAAACTAGAAAAAAGTAATCTGTTAAAACTGCTTTGTGATGTGTGGATTAACCACACAGCATTAAACCTTTCTTTTGATTTATCAAGTTGGAAACACTGGTTTGGTAGGATCTGTGAAGAGATAATTAGTTGCCCTATGAGGCCTATGGTGAAAAACTGAATGTCCCCAGAAAAACATTAGAAAGAAGCTATCTGTTAAAGTGCATTTTGATGTGTGGATTCATCTTACAGAATTAAATTCTTGTTTTGATTCAGCAGGTTAGAAACACTCTTTTTTGTAGAATCTGCAAAGGGACATTGAAGAGCCCATTGAGGCCTATGGTAAAACACAGAATATCCAAACATAAAACTACACAGAATCGATGAGTGAGACTGATTTGTGATGTGTGGATTCATCTCACAGAGTTAAACGTTTCTTTTGTTTAAGCAGTTTGAAAACAATCTTTTTGTAGAATATGTGAAGGGACATTCAAGAGCCCATTGAGGCCTATGGTAAAAAACGGAATATCCCCAGAGGAAAACTAGAAAGAAGCTACCTGTGAAACAGCTTTGTGATTTGTGGATTCATCACACAGGTTTAAGCCTTTCTTTTTATTCCACAAAATGGAGACTCTCTTTTTGTAGAATCTGTGAAAGGACATTTGGGGGCCCACTGAGGCATATGGTGAAAATCCAAATATTCACAGATTGAAAACTAGAAAGAAGCTATTTGTGAAAATGCTTTGTGATGTGTTAATTCATCTCACATAGTAAAATCAGTCTTTTGATTCAGCAGGTTGGAAACACTTTTTGTAGAATCTTTGAAGGAACATATGAGAACCAATTGAGGTATGTGGTGAAAGACTGAATATTTCCAAATAAAAACTAGAAAGAAGCTATTGTGAAATGGATTTGTGATGTGTGGATTTATCTCACAGAGGTAAACCTTTCTTTTGATTCAGCAGGTTGGAAACACTTTTTCTAGGATCTGCAAAGGGAAATTTGGAAGCCCATTGAGGCCTATAGTGAAAAACTAAGTATCCGCAGATAAAAACTAGAAAGATGCGATCTGTGAAACTGCATTGTGATGTGTGGATTCACCTCAGAGAGTTAAACTTTCTTTTATTCAGCAGGGTGGAAACACTGTCTCTGGTGAATCTGTGTAGAAACATTTGGGAGCCCGTAGAGTTCTATGGTGAAAAACAGAATATCCTTATTTAAAAACTAGTAGAAGGTATATCTGAAATGGCTTTGTGATGTATGGATTCATCTCACAGTGTTAACACCTACATTTGATTCAAACTTTTGGCAACTCATTTTTTGTAAAATTTGTGAAGGGATATTTGAAAGCCACTTGAGGCCTAAGGGTTAAGCCGTATATACTGACATAAAAACTAGAAAGAAACTATGTGTTAAATAGCTTCATAATCTGTATATTCATCTCACAGGGTTAAACCTTTCTTTTGGTTCAGCAGGTTGTAGACACTCTTTCTGTAGAATCTGCAAATGGACATTTGGAATCCCTTTGAGGCTTATGGTGAAGAAATGAATATCCCCTGATAAAAACTAGAAATAAACTATCTATGAAACTGCTTTGTGATGTGAAGATTCATCTAACAGAGGTAAACCTTTCTTTTGATTCAGTACATTGGAAACAATCTTTTTGTAGAATCTGTATAGGGACATTTGGGAGCTCATTGTGGCCTATGGTAAGAAACTGAATAATCCCAGATAAAAACCAGAAAGAAGCTATCTGTGAAACTCCTTTGTGATGTGTGAATTCATCTCACAGAACTAAATCTTTCTTTTGGTTCAGCAGGTTGGAAACACTTCTTTTGTGGAATATTTGAAGTCACATTTTAAAGCCCATTGTAGCCCATGGTGAAAAACAGAATATCCCCAGATAAAAGCTAGAAGGAAGCTTTCTGTAAAACTTCTTTGTGATGTATGTTTTCATCTCAAATAGTTAAACCTTGCTGTTGAATCCGTCGGTTGGAAATGCTCTTTGTGTAGGATCTGCAAAGAAACATTTGGGAGCTCATTGAGGGGTATGGTGAAAAACAGAATATCCTCAGATAAAAACCAGAAAGAAGGTATCTGTGAAACAGCTTTGCAGTCTGTGGATTCACATCACAGAGATAATATTCATTTTGATACAGTAGTTTGGAAACTCTCTTTTTGTAAATCCTGTGAAGGGACATTGGGAGTCCTTGTAGGCTCTTGGGGGAAGACTGACTGTCCCCAGATAAAAACTAGAAAGAAGCTATCTGTGAAATAGATTTCTGCTGTTTGGATTCCTCTCCCAGAGTTAAACATTTCTGTCAATTCCACAGGTTGGAAACCCTCTTTTAGTAGAATCTGCAAAGGGATATTTGGGAGCCCTTTGAGAGCAATGGTGAAAAAGTGAATATCCTCAGATAAAAACTAGAAAGATGTTATCTGTGAAACAGCTTTGTGATGTGTGGATTCATCTCACAGAATTAAATATTTCTTGAGAACCAGTAGCTTGGAACACTCTTCCTGTAGAAGTTGTGAAGGGCCATTCAGGAGTCCATTGAGGCTTATGGTGAAAAACCAAATATCACCAGATAAAAACAAGAAACAACTTATGTATGAAACTGTTTGTAATGTGTATATTAATCTCACAGAGTTAAAACTCTTTTTTTGATATAGCATGTTGGAAACACTCTTTTAGTGGAAGCAGCAAAGCGACATTAGGGAGCACATTGATGCCTACTATGAAAAACAAAATACATGCAGATAAAACCTAGAAAGAAGCTATCTGTGAAACTGCTTTGTGATATGTGGATTCATCCCATAGAGTTAAACTTTTTTTTTTTTTGATTCAGCATGTTGGAAACAATGGTTATTTAGAGTCTGTGAAAAGACATATGGAAGCGTATTGAGGCCTACAGTGGAAAACCAAATATCCTTAGATTAAACTAGAAAGAAGTTATCCCTGAAACTGCTCTGTTATGTGTGCCTTCACCTCCCACATTTAAAAAATCTTTTGATTCAGCAGGTTGGAAACTCTCTTTTGATAGAATCTGTGAAGGGACATTCCAGACCCCAATGAGGCTCTGGTGAAAAACAGACTACTCATGGACAACAACTTGAAAGAAGCCATTTGTGAAACTGTTTTTTGATGTGTGGATATGTCTAACAGAGTTAAACTTTTCTTTTTTTTTCAGCCGTTTGAAAACACTCTTTTAGTAGTATCTGTGAAAAAGCATTTGGGGGTCCACTGAAGCCTGAGGTTAACAACTGAATATACCCAGATAAAAATTTAAAAACATATACTTGTGAAGCTGCTTTGTGATGTGTGGATTCATCTCACAGAGTTAAACTTTTCTATTGATTCAGCAAGCTTGAAAAACTATTTTTGGATAATCTGTGAAAAGACATTTAGGGGCCCATTTATGCCTATGTTGAAAAACGGACTATTCCCTTAGGAAAACTGGAAGGACAATATCTGTAAAATGGCTCTGCGATGTATGGATTCATTGTACAGAGTTAAACCTTTGTTTTGATTCCACAGGTAGAAAACTCACTTTTTGTAGAATCAGGGAAGTGACATTCTGGAGCCCATTGAGGCCTGTGGTGAAAATCAGAATAGCCCCAGATAAAAACTAGAAAAAAGTAATCTGTTAAAACTGCTTTGTGATGTGTGGATTAACCACACAGCATTAAACCTTTCTTTTGATTTTTCAAGTTGGAAACACTGGTTTGGTAGGATCTGTGAAGAGACATTTAGTTGCCCTATGAGGCCTATGGTGAAAAACTGAATGTCCCCAGAAAAACATTAGAAAGAAGCTACCTGTTAAAGTGCATTTTGATGTGTGGATTCATCTTACAGAATTAAATTCTTGTTTTGATTCAGCAGGTTAGAAACACTCTTTTTTGTAGAATCTGCAAAGGGACATTGAAGAGCCCATTGAGGCCTATGGTAAAACACAGAATATCCAAAGATAAAACTACACAGAATCTATGAGTGAGACTGATTTGTGATGTGTGGATTCATCTCACAGAGTTAAACGTTTCTTTTGTTTAAGCAGTTTGAAAACAATCTTTTTGTAGAATATGTGAAGGGACATTCAAGAGCCCATTGAGGCCTATGGTAAAAAACGGAATATCCCCAGAGGAAAACTAGAAAGAAGCTACCTGTGAAACAGCTTTGTGATTTGTGGATTCATCACACAGGTTTAAGCCTTTCTTTTTATTCCACAAAATGGAGACTCTCTTTTTGTAGAATCTGTGAAAGGACATTTGGGGGCCCACTGAGGCATATGGTGAAAATCCAAATATTCACAGATTGAAAACTAGAAAGAAGCTATCTGTGAAAATGCTTTGTGATGTGTTAATTCATCTCACATAGTTAAATCAGTCTTTTGATTCAGCAGGTTGGAAACACTTTTTGTAGAATCTTTGAAGGAACATATGAGAACCCATTGAGGTATGTGGTGAAAGACTGAATATTTCCAAATAAAAACTAGAAAGAAGCTATTGTGAAATGGATTTGTGATGTGTGCATTTATCTCACAGAGGTAAACCTTTCTTTTGATTCAGCAGGTTGGAAACACTTTTTCTAGGATCTGCAAAGGGAAATTTGGAAGCCCATTGAGGCCTATAGTGAAAAACTAAGTATCCGCAGATAAAAACTAGAAAGATGCGATCTGTGAAACTGCATTGTGATGTGTGGATTCACCTCAGAGAGTTAAAATTTCTTTTATTCAGCAGGGTAGAAACACTGTCTCTGGTGAATCTGTGTAGAAACATTTGGGAGCCCGTAGAGTCCTATGGTGAAAAACAGAATATCCTTATTTAAAAACTAGTAGAAGGTATATCTGAAATGGCTTCGTGATGTATGGATTCATCTCACAGCGTTAACACCTAGCCGTATATACTGACATAAAAACTAGAAAGAAACTATCTGTTAAATAGCTTCATAATCTGTATATTCATCTCACAGGGTGAAACCTTTCTTTTGGTTCAGCAGGTTGTAGACACTCTTTCTGTAGAATCTGCAAATGGACATTTGGAATCCCTTTGAGGCTTATGGTGAAGAAATGAATATCCCCTGATAAAAACTAGAAATAAACTATCTATGAAACTGCTTTGTGATGTGAAGATTCATCTAACAGAGGTAAACCTTTCTTTTGATTCAGTACATTGGAAACAATCTTTTTGTAGAATCTGTATAGGGACATTTGGGAGCTCATTGTGGCCTATGGTAAGAAACTGAATAATCCCAGATAAAAACCAGAAAGAAGCTATCTGTGAAACTCCTTTGTGATGTGTGAATTCATCTCACGGAACTAAATCTTTCTTTTGGTTCAGCAGGTTGGAAACACTCCTTTTGTGGAATATTTGAAGTCACATTTTAAAGCCCATTGTAGCCCATGGTGAAAAACAGAATATCCCCAGATAAAAGCTAGAAGGAAGCTTTCTGTAAAACTTCTTTGTGATGTATGTTTTCATCTCAAATAGTTAAACCTTGCTGTTGAATCTGTCGGTTGGAAATGCTCTTTGTGTAGGATCTGCAAAGAAACATTTGGGAGCTCATTGAGGGGTATGGTGAAAAACAGAATATCCTCAGATAAAAACCAGAAAGAAGGTATCTGTGAAACAGCTTTGCAGTCTGTGGATTCACATCACAGAGATAATATTCATTTTGATACAGTAGTTTGGAAACTCTCTTTTTGTAAATCCTGTGAAGGGACATTGGGAGTCCTTGTAGGCTCTTGGGGGAAGACTGACTATCCCCAGATAAAAACTAGAAAGAAGCTATCTGTGAAATAGATTTCTGCTGTTTGGATTCCTCTCCCAGAGTTAAACATTTCTGTCAATTCCACAGGTTGGAAACACTCTTTTAGTAGAATCTGCAAAGGGATATTTGGGAGCCCTTTGAGAGCAATGGTGAAAAAGTGAATATCCTCAGATAAAAACTAGAAAGATGTTATCTGTGAAACAGCTTCGTGATGTGTGGATTCATCTCACAGAGTTAAACATTTCTTTAGAACCAGCAGCTTGGAACACTCTTCTGGTAGAAGTTGTGAAGGGCCATTCAGGAGTCCATTGAGGCTTATGGTGAAAAACCAAATATCACCAGATAAAAACAAGAAACAACTTATGTATGAAACTACTTTGTAATGTGTAGATTAATCTCACAGAGTTAAACCAATTTTTTTGATATAGCATGTTGGAAACACTCTATTAGTAGAAGCAGCAAAGGGACATTAGGGAGCACATTGACGCCTACTATGAAAAACAAAATACATGCAGATAAAACCTAGAAAGAAGCTATCTGTGAAACTGCTTTGTGATATGTGGATTCATCTCATAGAGTTAAACCTTTTTTTTTTTTTTGATTCAGCATGTTGGAAACAATGGTTTTTTAGAGTCTGTGAAAAGACATATGGAAGCGTATTGAGGCCTACAGTGGAAAACCAAATATCCTTAGCTTAAACTAGAAAGAAGTTATCCCTGAAAGTGCTCTGTTTTGTGTTCCTTCACCTCCCACATTTAAAAAATCATTTGATTCAGCAGGTTGGAAACTCTCTTTTGATAGAATCTGTGAAGGGACATTCCAGACCCCAATGAGGCTCTGGTGAAAAACAGACTACTCATGGACAACAACTGGAAAGAAGCCATTTGTGAAACTGTTTTTTGATGTGTGGATACTTCTAACAGAGTTAAACTTTTCTTTTTTTTCAGCCGTTTGAAAACACTCTTTTAGTAGTATCTGTGAAAAAGCATTTGGGGGTCCACTGAAGCCTGAGGTTAACAACTGAATATACCCAGATAAAAATTTAAAAACATATACTTGTGAAGCTGCTTTGTGATGTGTGGATTCATCTCACAGAGTTAAACTTTTCTATTGATTCAGCAAGCTTGAAAAACTATTTTTGGATAATCTGTGAAAAGACATTTAGGGGCCCATTTATGCCTATGTTGAAAAACGGACTATTCCCATAGGAAAACTGGAAGGACAATATCTGTAAAATGGCTCTGCGATGTATGGATTCATCGTACAGAGTTAAACCTTTGTTTTGATTCCACAGGTAGAAAACACACTTTTTGTAGAATCAGGGAAGTGACATTCTGGAGCCCATTCAGGCCTGTGGTGAAAATCAGAATAGCCCCAGATAAAAACTAGAAAAAAGTAATCTGTTAAAACTGCTTTGTGATGTGTGGATTAACCACACAGCATTAAACCTTTCTTTTGATTTATCAAGTTGGAAACACTGGTTTGGTAGGATCTGTGAAGAGATATTTAGTTGCCCTATGAGGCCTATGGTGAAAAACTGAATGTCCCCAGAAAAACATTAGAAAGAAGCTATCTGTTAAAGTGCATTTTGATGTGTGGATTCATCTTACAGAATTAAATTCTTGTTTTGATTCAGCAGGTTAGAAACACTCTTTTTTGTAGAATCTGCAAAGGGACATTGAAGAGCCCATTGAGGCCTATGGTAAAACACAGAATATCCAAAGATAAAACTACACAGAATCTATGAGTGAGACTGATTTGTGATGTGTGGATTCATCTCACAGAGTTAAACGTTTCTTTTGTTTAAGCAGTTTGAAAACAATCTTTTTGTAGAATATGTGAAGGGACATTCAAGAGCCCATTGAGGCCTATGGTAAAAAACGGAATATCCCCAGAGGAAAACTAGAAAGAAGCTACCTGTGAAACAGCTTTGTGATTTGTGGATTCATCACACAGGTTTAAGCCTTTCTTTTTATTCCACAAAATGGAGACTCTCTTTTTGTAGAATCTGTGAAAGGACATTTGGGGGCCCACTGAGGCATATGGTGAAAATCCAAATATTCACAGATTGAAAACTAGAAAGAAGCTATCTGTGAAAATGCTTTGTGATGTGTTAATTCATCTCACATAGTTAAATCAGTCTTTTGATTCAGCAGGTTGGAAACACTTTTTGTAGAATCTTTGAAGGAACATATGAGAACCCATTGAGGTATGTGGTGAAAGACTGAATATTTCCAAATAAAAACTAGAAAGAAGCTATTGTGAAATGGATTTGTGATGTGTGCATTTATCTCACAGAGGTAAACCTTTCTTTTGATTCAGCAGGTTGGAAACACTTTTTCTAGGATCTGCAAAGGGAAATTTGGAAGCCCATTGAGGCCTATAGTGAAAAACTAAGTATCCGCAGATAAAAACTAGAAAGATGCGATCTGTGAAACTGCATTGTGATGTGTGGATTCACCTCAGAGAGTTAAAATTTCTTTTATTCAGCAGGGTAGAAACACTGTCTCTGGTGAATCTGTGTAGAAACATTTGGGAGCCCGTAGAGTCCTATGGTGAAAAACAGAATATCCTTATTTAAAAACTAGTAGAAGGTATATCTGAAATGGCTTCGTGATGTATGGATTCATCTCACAGCGTTAACACCTAGCCGTATATACTGACATAAAAACTAGAAAGAAACTATCTGTTAAATAGCTTCATAATCTGTATATTCATCTCACAGGGTGAAACCTTTCTTTTGGTTCAGCAGGTTGTAGACACTCTTTCTGTAGAATCTGCAAATGGACATTTGGAATCCCTTTGAGGCTTATGGTGAAGAAATGAATATCCCCTGATAAAAACTAGAAATAAACTATCTATGAAACTGCTTTGTGATGTGAAGATTCATCTAACAGAGGTAAACCTTTCTTTTGATTCAGTACATTGGAAACAATCTTTTTGTAGAATCTGTATAGGGACATTTGGGAGCTCATTGTGGCCTATGGTAAGAAACTGAATAATCCCAGATAAAAACCAGAAAGAAGCTATCTGTGAAACTCCTTTGTGATGTGTGAATTCATCTCACGGAACTAAATCTTTCTTTTGGTTCAGCAGGTTGGAAACACTCCTTTTGTGGAATATTTGAAGTCACATTTTAAAGCCCATTGTAGCCCATGGTGAAAAACAGAATATCCCCAGATAAAAGCTAGAAGGAAGCTTTCTGTAAAACTTCTTTGTGATGTATGTTTTCATCTCAAATAGTTAAACCTTGCTGTTGAATCTGTCGGTTGGAAATGCTCTTTGTGTAGGATCTGCAAAGAAACATTTGGGAGCTCATTGAGGGGTATGGTGAAAAACAGAATATCCTCAGATAAAAACCAGAAAGAAGGTATCTGTGAAACAGCTTTGCAGTCTGTGGATTCACATCACAGAGATAATATTCATTTTGATACAGTAGTTTGGAAACTCTCTTTTTGTAAATCCTGTGAAGGGACATTGGGAGTCCTTGTAGGCTCTTGGGGGAAGACTGACTATCCCCAGATAAAAACTAGAAAGAAGCTATCTGTGAAATAGATTTCTGCTGTTTGGATTCCTCTCCCAGAGTTAAACATTTCTGTCAATTCCACAGGTTGGAAACACTCTTTTAGTAGAATCTGCAAAGGGATATTTGGGAGCCCTTTGAGAGCAATGGTGAAAAAGTGAATATCCTCAGATAAAAACTAGAAAGATGTTATCTGTGAAACAGCTTCGTGATGTGTGGATTCATCTCACAGAGTTAAACATTTCTTTAGAACCAGCAGCTTGGAACACTCTTCTGGTAGAAGTTGTGAAGGGCCATTCAGGAGTCCATTGAGGCTTATGGTGAAAAACCAAATATCACCAGATAAAAACAAGAAACAACTTATGTATGAAACTACTTTGTAATGTGTAGATTAATCTCACAGAGTTAAACCAATTTTTTTGATATAGCATGTTGGAAACACTCTTTTAGTAGAAGCAGCAAAGGGACATTAGGGAGCACATTGACGCCTACTATGAAAAACAAAATACATGCAGATAAAACCTAGAAAGAAGCTATCTGTGAAACTGCTTTGTGATATGTGGATTCATCTCATAGAGTTAAACCTTTTTTTTTTTTTTGATTCAGCATGTTGGAAACAATGGTTTTTTAGAGTCTGTGAAAAGACATATGGAAGCGTATTGAGGCCTACAGTGGAAAACCAAATATCCTTAGCTTAAACTAGAAAGAAGTTATCCCTGAAAGTGCTCTGTTTTGTGTTCCTTCACCTCCCACATTTAAAAAATCATTTGATTCAGCAGGTTGGAAACTCTCTTTTGATAGAATCTGTGAAGGGACATTCCAGACCCCAATGAGGCTCTGGTGAAAAACAGACTACTCATGGACAACAACTGGAAAGAAGCCATTTGTGAAACTGTTTTTTGATGTGTGGATACTTCTAACAGAGTTAAACTTTTCTTTTTTTTCAGCCGTTTGAAAACACTCTTTTAGTAGTATCTGTGAAAAAGCATTTGGGGGTCCACTGAAGCCTGAGGTTAACAACTGAATATACCCAGATAAAAATTTAAAAACATATACTTGTGAAGCTGCTTTGTGATGTGTGGATTCATCTCACAGAGTTAAACTTTTCTATTGATTCAGCAAGCTTGAAAAACTATTTTTGGATAATCTGTGAAAAGACATTTAGGGGCCCATTTATGCCTATGTTGAAAAACGGACTATTCCCATAGGAAAACTGGAAGGACAATATCTGTAAAATGGCTCTGCGATGTATGGATTCATCGTACAGAGTTAAACCTTTGTTTTGATTCCACAGGTAGAAAACACACTTTTTGTAGAATCAGGGAAGTGACATTCTGGAGCCCATTCAGGCCAGTGGTGAAAATCAGAATAGCCCCAGATAAAAACTAGAAAAAAGTAATCTGTTAAAACTGCTTTGTGATGTGTGGATTAACCACACAGCATTAAACCTTTCTTTTGATTTATCAAGTTGGAAACACTGGTTTGGTAGGATCTGTGAAGAGATATTTAGTTGCCCTATGAGGCCTATGGTGAAAAACTGAATGTCCCCAGAAAAACATTAGAAAGAAGCTATCTGTTAAAGTGCATTTTGATGTGTGGATTCATCTTACAGAATTAAATTCTTGTTTTGATTCAGCAGGTTAGAAACACTCTTTTTTGTAGAATCTGCAAAGGGACATTGAAGAGCCCATTGAGGCCTATGGTAAAACACAGAATATCCAAAGATAAAACTACACAGAATCTATGAGTGAGACTGATTTGTGATGTGTGGATTCATCTCACAGAGTTAAACGTTTCTTTTGTTTAAGCAGTTTGAAAACAATCTTTTTGTAGAATATGTGAAGGGACATTCAAGAGCCCATTGAGGCCTATGGTAAAAAACGGAATATCCCCAGAGGAAAACTAGAAAGAAGCTACCTGTGAAACAGCTTTGTGATTTGTGGATTCATCACACAGGTTTAAGCCTTTCTTTTTATTCCACAAAATGGAGACTCTCTTTTTGTAGAATCTGTGAAAGGACATTTGGGGGCCCACTGAGGCATATGGTGAAAATCCAAATATTCACAGATTGAAAACTAGAAAGAAGCTATCTGTGAAAATGCTTTGTGATGTGTTAATTCATCTCACATAGTTAAATCAGTCTTTTGATTCAGCAGGTTGGAAACACTTTTTGTAGAATCTTTGAAGGAACATATGAGAACCCATTGAGGTATGTGGTGAAAGACTGAATATTTCCAAATAAAAACTAGAAAGAAGCTATTGTGAAATGGATTTGTGATGTGTGGATTTATCTCACAGAGGTAAACCTTTCTTTTGATTCAGCAGGTTGGAAACACTTTTTCTAGGATCTGCAAAGGGAAATTTGGAAGCCCATTGAGGCCTATAGTGAAAAACCATGTATCCGCAGATAAAAACTAGAAAGATGCGATCTGTGAAACTGCATTGTGATGTGTGGATTCACCTCAGAGAGTTAAACTTTCTTTTATTCAGCAGGGTGGAAACACTGTCTCTGGTGAATCTGTGTAGAAACATTTGGGAGCCCGTAGAGTCCTATGGTGAAAAACAGAATATCCTTATTTAAAAACTAGAAGAAGGTATATCTGAAATGGCTTCGTGATGTATGGATTCATCTCACAGGGTTAACACCTACATTTGATTCAAATTTTTGGCAACTAATTTTTTGTAAAATTTGTGAAGGGATATTTGAAAGCCACTTGAGGCCTAAGGGTTAAGCCGTATATACTGACATAAAAACTAGAAAGAAACTATGTGTTAAATAGCTTCATAATCTGTATATTCATCTCACAGGGTTAAACCTTTCTTTTGGTTCAGCAGGTTGTAGACACTCTTTCTGTAGAATCTGCAAATGGACATTTGGAATCCCTTTGAGGCTTATGGTGAAGAAATGAATATCCCCTGATAAAAACTAGAAATAAACTATCTATGAAACTGCTTTGTGATGTGAAGATTCATCTAACAGAGGTAAACCTTTCTTTTGATTCAGTACATTGGAAACAATCTTTTTGTAGAATCTGTATAGGGACATTTGGGAGCTCATTGTGGCCTATGGTAAGAAACTGAATAATCCCAGATAAAAACCAGAAAGAAGCTATCTGTGAAACTCCTTTGTGATGTGTGAATTCATCTCACGGAACTAAATCTTTCTTTTGGTTCAGCAGGTTGGAAAAACTTCTTTTGTGGAATATTTGAAGTCACATTTTAAAGCCCATTGTAGCCCATGGTGAAAAACAGAATATCCCCAGATAAAAGCTAGAAGGAAGCTTTCTGTAAAACTTCTTTGTGATGTATGTTTTCATCTCAAATAGTTAAACCTTGCTGTTGAATCCGTCGGTTGGAAATGCTCTTTGTGTAGGGTCTGCAAAGAAACATTTGGGAGCTCATTGAGGGGTATGGTGAAAAACAGAATATCCTCAGATAAAAACCAGAAAGAAGGTATCTGTGAAACAGCTTTGCAGTCTGTGGATTCACATCACAGAGATAATATTCATTTTGATACAGTAGTTTGGAAACTCTCTTTTTGTAAATCCTGTGAAGGGACATTGTGAGTCCTTGTAGGCTATTGGGGGAAGACAGACTATCCACAGATAAATACTAGAAAGAAGCTATCTGTGAAATAGATTTCTGCTGTTTGGATTCCTCTCCCAGAGTTAAACATTTCTGTCAATTCCACAGGTTGGAAACCCTCTTTTAGTAGAATCTGCAAAGGGATATTTGGGAGCCCTTTGAGAGCAATGGTGAAAAAGTGAATATCCTCAGATAAAAACTAGAAAGATGTTATCTGTGAAACAGCTTTGTGATGTGTGGATTCATCTCACAGAATTAAATATTTCTTGAGAACCAGTAGCTTGGAACACTCTTCTGGTAGAAGTTGTGAAGGGCCATTCAGGAGTCCATTGAGGCTTATGGTGAAAAACCAAATATCACCAGATAAAAACAAGAAACAACTTATGTATGAAACTGTTTGTAATGTGTATATTAATCTCACAGAGTTAAAACTCTTTTTTTGATATAGCATGTTGGAAACACTCTTTTAGTAGAAGCAGCAAAGCGACATTAGGGAGCACATTGATGCCTACTATGAAAAACAAAATACATGCAGATAAAACCTAGAAAGAAGCTATCTGTGAAACTGCTTTGTGATATGTGGATTCATCTCATAGAGTTAAACCTTTTTTTTTTTTTGATTCAGCATGTTGGAAGCAATGGTTATTTAGAGTCTGTGAAAAGACATATGGAAGCGTATTGAGGCCTACAGTGGAAAACCAAATATCCTTAGATTAAACTAGAAAGAAGTTATCCCTGAAACTGCTCTGTTATGTGTGCCTTCACCTCCCACATTTAAAAAATCTTTTGATTCAGCAGGTTGGAAACTCTCTTTTGATAGAATCTGTGAAGGGACATTCCAGACCCCAATGAGGCTCTGGTGAAAAACAGACTACTCATGGACAACAACTGGAAAGAAGCCATTTGTGAAACTGTTTTTTGATGTGTGGATATGTCTAACAGAGTTAAACTTTTCTTTTTTTTTCAGCCGTTTGAAAACACTCTTTTAGTAGTATCTGTGAAAAAGCATTTGGGGGTCCACTGAAGCCTGAGGTTAACAACTGAATATACCCAGATAAAAATTTAAAAACATATACTTGTGAAGCTGCTTTGTGATGTGTGGATTCATCTCACAGAGTTAAACTTTTCTATTGATTCAGCAAGCTTGAAAAACTATTTTTGGATAATCTGTGAAAAGACATTTAGGGGCCCATTTATGCCTATGTTGAAAAACGGACTATTCCCATAGGAAAACTGGAAGGACAATATCTGTAAAATGGCTCTGCGATGTATGGATTCATTGTACAGAGTTAAACCTTTGTTTTGATTCCACAGGTAGAAAACTCACTTTTTGTAGAATCAGGGAAGTGACATTCTGGAGCCCATTGAGGCCTGTGGTGAAAATCAGAATAGCCCCAGATAAAAACTAGAAAAAAGTAATCTGTTAAAACTGCTTTGTGATGTGTGGATTAACCACACAGCATTAAACCTTTCTTTTGATTGATCAAGTTGGAAACACTGGTTTGGTAGGATCTGTTAAGAGACATTTAGTTGCCCTATGAGGCCTATGGTGAAAAACTGAATGTCCCCAGAAAAATATTAGAAAGAAGCTACCTGTTAAAGTGCATTTTGATGTGTGGATTCATCTTACAGAATTAAATTCTTGTTTTGATTCAGCAGGTTAGAAACACTCTTTTTTGTAGAATCTGCAAAGGGACATTGAAGAGCCCATTGAGGCCTATGGTAAAACACAGAATATCCAAAGATAAAACTACACAGAATCTATGAGTGAGACTGATTTGTGATGTGTGGATTCATCTCACAGAGTTAAAGGTTTCTTTTGTTTAAGCAGTTTGAAAACAATCTTTTTGTAGAATATGTGAAGGGACATTCAAGAGCCCATTGAGGCCTATGGTAAAAAACGGAATATCCCCAGAGGAAAACTAGAAAGAAGCTACCTGTGAAACAGCTTTGTGATTTGTGGATTCATCACACAGGTTTAAGCCTTTCTTTTTATTCCACAAAATGGAGACTCTCTTTTTGTAGAATCTGTGAAAGGACATTTGGGGGCCCACTGAGGCATATGGTGAAAATCCAAATATTCACAGATTGAAAACTAGAAAGAAGCTATTTGTGAAAATGCTTTGTGATGTGTTAATTCATCTCACATAGTTAAATCAGTCTTTTGATTCAGCAGGTTGGAAACACTTTTTGTAGAATCTTTGAAGGAACACATGAGAACCCATTGAGGTATGTGGTGAAAAACTGAATATTTCCAAATAAAAACTAGAAAGAAGCTATTGTGAAATGGATTTGTGATGTGTGGATTTATCTCACAGAGGTAAACCTTTCTTTTGATTCAGCAGGTTGGAAACACTTTTTCTAGGATCTGCAAAGGGAAATTTGGAAGCCCATTGAGGCCTATAGTGAAAAACCAAGTATCCGCAGATAAAAACTAGAAAGATGCGATCTGTGAAACTGCATTGTGATGTGTGGATTCACCTCAGAGAGTTAAACTTTCTTTTATTCAGCAGGGGGGAAACACTGTCTCTGGTGAATCTGTGTAGAAACATTTGGGAGCCCGTAGAGTCCTATGGTGAAAAACAGAATATCCTTATTTAAAAACTAGAAGAAGGTATATCTGAAATGGCTTCGTGATGTATGGATTCATCTCACAGGGTTAACACCTACATTTGATTCAAACTTTTGGCAACTCATTTTTTGTAAAATTTGTGAAGGGATATTTGAAAGCCACTTGAGGCCTAAGGGTTAAGCCGTATATACTGACATAAAAACTAGAAAGAAACTATCTGTTAAATAGCTTCATAATCTGTATATTCATCTCACAGGGTTAAACCTTTCTTTTGGTTCAGCAGGTTGTAGACACTCTTTCTGTAGAATCTGCAAATGGACATTTGGAATCCCTTTGAGGCTTATGGTGAAGAAATGAATATCCCCTGATAAAAACTAGAAATAAACTATCTATGAAACTGCTTTGTGATGTGAAGATTCATCTAACAGAGGTAAACCTTTCTTTTGATTCAGTACATTGGAAACAATCTTTTTGTAGAATCTGTATAGGGACATTTGGGAGCTCATTGTGGCCTATGGTAAGAAACTGAATAATCCCAGATAAAGACCAGAAAGAAGCTATCTGTGAAACTCCTTTGTGATGTGTGAATTCATCTCACAGAACTAAATCTTTCTTTTGGTTCAGCAGGTTGGAAACACTTCTTTTGTGGAATATTTGAAGTCACATTTTAAAGCCCATTGTAGCCCATGGTGAAAAACAGAATATCCCCAGATAAAAGCTAGAAGGAAGCTTTCTGTAAAACTTCTTTGTGATGTATGTTTTCATCTCAAATAGTTAAACCTTGCTGTTGAATCCGTCGGTTGGAAATCCTCTTTGTGTAGGATCTGCAAAGAAACATTTGGGAGCTCATTGAGGGGTATGGTGAAAAACAGAATATCCTCAGATAAAAACCAGAAAGAAGGTATCTGTGAAACAGCTTTGCAGTCTGTGGATTCACATCACAGAGATAATATTCATTTTGATACAGTAGTTTGGAAACTCTCTTTTTGTAAATCCTGTGAAGGGACATTGGGAGTCCTTGTAGGCTCTTGGGGGAAGACTGACTATCCCCAGATAAAAACTAGAAAGAAGCTATCTGTGAAATAGATTTCTGCTGTTTGGATTCCTCTCCCAGAGTTAAACATTTCTGTCAATTCCACAGGTTGGAAACACTCTTTTAGTAGAATCTGCAAAGGGATATTTGGGAGCCCTTTGAGAGCAATGGTGAAAAAGTGAATATCCCCAGATAAAAACTAGAAAGATGTTATCTGTGAAACAGCTTCGTGATGTGTGGATTCATCTCACAGAGTTAAATATTTCTTTAGAACCAGCAGCTTGGAACACTCTTCTGGTAGAAGTTGTGAAGGGCCATTCAGGAGTCCATTGAGGCTTATGGTGAAAAACCAAATATCACCAGATAAAAACAAGAAACAACTTATGTATGAAACTACTTTGTAATGTGTAGATTAATCTCACAGAGTTAAACCAATTTTTTTGATATAGCATGTTGGAAACACTCTTTTAGTAGAAGCAGCAAAGGGACATTAGGGAGCACATTGACGCCTACTATGAAAAACAAAATACATGCAGATAAAACCTAGAAAGAAGCTATCTGTGAAACTGCTTTGTGATATGTGGATTCATCTCATAGAGTTAAACCTTTTTTTTTTTTTGATTCAGCATGTTGGAAACAATGGTTTTTTAGAGTCTGTGAAAAGACATATGGAAGCGTATTGAGGCCTACAGTGGAAAACCAAATATCCTTAGATTAAACTAGAAAGAAGTTATCCCTGAAACTGCTCTGTTATGTGTGCCTTCACCTCCCACATTTAAAAAATCTTTTGATTCAGCAGGTTGGAAACTCTCTTTTGATAGAATCTGTGAAGGGACATTCCAGACCCCAATGAGGCTCTGGTGAAAAACAGACTACTCATGGACAACAACTTGAAAGAAGCCATTTGTGAAACTGTTTTTTGATGTGTGGATATGTCTAACAGAGTTAAACTTTTCTTTTTTTTTCAGCCATTTGAAAACACTCTTTTAGTAGTATCTGTGAAAAAGCATTTGGGGGTCCACTGAAGCCTGAGGTTAACAACTGAATATACCCAGATAAAAATTTAAAAACATATACTTGTGAAGCTGCTTTGTGATGTGTGGATTCATCTCACAGAGTTAAACTTTTCTATTGATTCAGCAAGCTTGAAAAACTATTTTTGGATAATCTGTGAAAAGACATTTAGGGGCCCATTTATGCCTATGTTGAAAAACGGAATATTCCCATAGGAAAGCTAGAAGGACAATATCTGTAATATGGCTCTGTGATGTATGGATTCATCGTACAGAGTTAAACCTTTGTTTTGATTCCACAGGTAGAAAACTCACTTTTTGTAGAATCAGGGAAGTGACATTCTGGAGCCCATTGAGGCCTGTGGTGAAAATCAGAATAGCCCCAGATATAAACTAGAAAAAAGTAATCTGTTAAAACTGCTTTGTGATGTGTGGATTAACCACACAGCATTAAAACTTTCTTTTGATTTATCAAGTTGGAAACACTGGTTTGGTAGGATCTGTGAAGAGACATTTAGTTGCCCTATGAGGCCTATGGTGAAAAACTGAATGTCCCCAGAAAAACATTAGAAAGAAGCTATCTGTTAAAGTGCATTTTGATGTGTGGATTCGTCTTACAGAATTAAATTCTTGTTTTGATTCAGCAGGTGAGAAACACTCTTTTTGTAGAATCTGCAAAGGGACATTTAAGAGCCCATTGAGGCCTTTGGTAATACACAGAATATCCAAAGATAAAACTACACAGAATCTATGAGTGCGACTGATTTTTGATGTGTGGATTCATCTCACAGAGTTAAACGTTTCTTTTGTTTAAGCAGTTTGAAAACAATCTTTTTGTAGAATATGTGAAGGGACATTCAAGAGCCCATTGAGGCCTATGGTAAAAAACGGAATATCCCCAGAGGAAAACTAGAAAGAAGCTACCTGTGAAACAGCTTTGTGATTTGTGGATTCATCACACAGGTTTAAGCCTTTCTTTTTATTCCACAAAGTGGAGACTGTCTTTTTCTAGAATCTGTGAAAGGACATTTGGGGGCCCACTGAAGCATATGGTGAAAATCCAAATATTCACAGATTGAAAACTAGAAAGAAGCTATTTGTGAAAATGCTTTGTGATGTGTTAATTCATCTCACATAGTTAAATCATTCTTTTGATTCAGCAGGTTGGAAACACTTTTTGTAGAATCTTTGAAGGAACATATGAGAACCCATTGAGGTATGTGGTGAAAGACTGAATATTTCCAAATAAAAACTAGAAAGAAGCTATTGTGAAATGGATTTGTGATGTGTGGATTTATCTCACAGAGGTAAACCTTTCTTTTGATTCAGCAGGTTGGAAACACTTTTTCTAGGATCTGCAAAGGGAAATTTGGAAGCCCATTGAGGCCTATAGTGAAAAACCAAGTATCCGCCGATAAAAACTAGAAAGATGCGATCTGTGAAACTGCATTGTGATGTGTGGATTCACCTCAGAGAGTTAAACTTTCTTTCATTCAGCAGGGTGGAAACACTGTCTCTGGTGAATCTGTGTAGAAATATTTGGGAGCCCGTAGAGTCCTATGGTGAAAAACAGAATATCCTTATTTAAAAACTAGAAGAAGGTATGTCTGAAATGGATTCGTGATGTATGGATTCATCTCACAGGGTTAACACCTACATTTGATTCAAACTTTTGGAAACTCATTTTTTGTAAAATTTGTGAAGGGATATTTGAAAGCCACTTGAGGCCTAAGGGTTAAGCCGTATATACTGACATAAAAACTAGAAAGAAACTATCTGTTAAATAGCTTCATAATCTGTATATTCATCTCACAGGGTTAAACCTTTCTTTTGGTTCAGCAGGTTGTAGACACTCTTTCTGTAGAATCTGCAAATGGACATTTGGAATCCCTTTGAGGCTTATGGTGAAGAAATGAATATCCCCTGATAAAAACTAGAAATAAACTATCTATGAAACTGCTTTGTGATGTGAAGATTCATCTAACAGAGGTAAACCTTTCTTTTGATTCAGTACATTGGAAACAATCTTTTTGTAGAATCTGTATAAGGACATTTGGGAGCTCATTGTGGCCTATGGTAAGAAACTGAATAATCCCAGATAAAAACCAGAAAGAAGCTATCTGTGAAACTCCTTTGTGATGTGTGAATTCATCTCACAGAACTAAATCTTTCTTTTGGTTCAGCAGGTTGGAAACACTTCTTTTGTGGAATATTTGAAGTCACATTTTAAAGCCCATTGTAGCCCATGGTGAAAAACAGAATATCCCCAGATAAAAGCTAGAAGGAAGCTTTCTGTAAAACTTCTTTGTGATGTATGTTTTCATCTCAAATAGTTAAACCTTGCTGTTGAATCCGTCGGTTGGAAATGCTCTTTGTGTAGGATCTGCAAAGAAACATTTGGGAGCTCATTGAGGGGTATGGTGAAAAACAGAATATCCTCAGATAAAAACCAGAAAGAAGGTATCTGTGAAACAGCTTTGCAGTCTGTGGATTCACATCACAGAGATAATATTCATTTTGATACAGTAGTTTGGAAACTCTCTTTTTGTAAATCCTGTGAAGGGACATTGGGAGTCCTTGTAGGCTCTTGGGGGAAGACTGACTATCCCCAGATAAAAACTAGAAAGAAGCTATCTGTGAAATAGATTTCTGCTGTTTGGATTCCTCTCCCAGAGTTAAACATTTCTGTCAATTCCACAGGTTGGAAACACTCTTTTAGTAGAATCTGCAAAGGGATATTTGGGAGCCCTTTGAGAGCAATGGTGAAAAAGTGAATATCCTCAGATAAAAACTAGAAAGATGTTATCTGTGAAACAGCTTTGTGATGTGTGGATTCATCTCACAGAGTTAAACATTTCTTTAGAACCAGCAGCTTGGAACACTCTTCTGGTAGAAGTTGTGAAGGGCCATTCAGGAGTCCATTGAGGCTTATGGTGAAAAACCAAATATCACCAGATAAAAACAAGAAACAACTTATGTATGAAACTACTTTGTAATGTGTAGATTAATCTCACAGAGTTAAACCTTTTTTTTGAGATAGCATGTTGGAAACACTCTTTTAGTAGAAGCAGCAAAGGGACATTAGGGAGCACATTGACGCCTACTATGAAAAACAAAATACATGCAGATAAAACCTAGAAAGAAGCTATCTGTGAAACTGCTTGGTGATATGTGGATTCATCTCATAGAGTTAAACCTTTTTTTTTTGATTCAGGATGTTGGAAACACTGTTTTTGTAGAGTCTGTGAAAAGACATATGGAAGCGTATTGAGGCCTACAGTGGGAAACCAAATATCCTTAGATTAAACTGGAAAGAAGTTATCCCTGAAACTGCTCTGTTATGTGTGCCTTCACCTCCCATATTTAAAAAGCCTTTTGATTCAGCAGTTTGGAATCTCTCTTTTGATAGAATCTGTGAAGGTATATTCCAGACCCCAATGAGGCTCTGATGAAAAACCGACTACTCATGGACAACAACTTGAAAGAAGCCATTTGTGAAACTGTTTTTTGATGTGTGGATATGTCTAACAGAGTTAAACTTTTCTTTTTTTTTCAGCCATTTGAAAACACTCTTTTAGTAGTATCTGTGAAAAAGCATTTGGGGGTCCACTGAAGCCTGAGTTTAACAACTGAATATACCCAGATAAAAATTTAAAAAAATATACTTGTGAAGCTGCTTTGTGATGTGTGGATTCATCTCACAGAGATAAACTTTTCTATTGATTCAGCAAGCTTGAAAAACTATTTTTGGATAATCTGTGGAAAGATATTTAGGGGCCCATTTATGCCTATGTTGAAAAATGGAATATTCCCATAGGAAAGCTAGAAGGACAATATCTGTAAAATGGCTCTGTGATGTATGGATTCATCGTACAGAGTTAAACCTTTGTTTTGATTCCACAGGTACAAAACACACTTTTTGTAGAATCAGGGAAGTGACATTCTGGAGCTCATTGGGGCCTGTGGTGAAAATCAGAATATCCCCAGGTAAAAACTAAAAAAAAGTAATCTGTTAAAACTGCTTTGTGATGTGTGGATTAACCACACAGCATTAAACCTTTCTTTTGATTTATCAAGTTGGAAACACTGGTTTGGTAGGATCTGTGAAGAGACATTTAGTTGCCCTATGAGGCCTATGGTGAAAAACTGAATGTCCCCAGAAAACATTAGAAAGATGCTCTCTGTTAAAGTGCATTTTGATGTGTGGATTCATCTTACAGAATTAAATTCTTGTTTTGATTCAGCAGGTGAGAAACACTCTTTTTGTAGAATCTGCAAAGGGACATTGAAGAGCCCTTTGAGGCCTTTGTTAAAAAACAGAATATCCAAAGATAAAACTAAACAGAACCTATGAGTGAGACTGATTTTTGATGTGTGGATTCATCTCACAGAGTTAAACGTTTCTTTTGTTTAAGCAGTTTGAAAACAATCTTTTTGTAGATTATGTGAAGGGACATTCAAGAGCCCATTGAGGCCTACGGTAAAAAACGGAGTATCCCCTGAGGAAAACTAGAAAGAAGCTACCTGTGAAACAGCTTTGTGATTTGTGGATTCATCACACAGGTTTAAGCCTTTCTTTTTATTCCACAAAATGGAGACTCTCTTTTTGTAGAATCTGTGAAAGGACATTTGGGGGCCCACTGAGGCATATGGTGAAAATCCAAATATTCACAGATTAAAAACTAGAAAGAAGCTATTTGTGAAAATGCTTTGTGATGTGTTAATTCATCTCATATAGTTAAATCATTCTTTTGATTCAGCAGGTTGGAAACACTTTTTGTAGAATCTTTGAAGGAACATATGAGAACCCATTGAGGTATGTGGTGAAAGACTGAATATTTCCAAATAAAAACTAGAAAGAAGCTATTGTGAAATGGATTTGTGATATGTGGATTTATCTCACAGAGGTAAACCTTTCTTTGGTTCAGCAGGTTGGAAACACTCTTTTTGCAAAATCTTCAAACAGATATTCAGGTGTCCTTTTAGGTTTTGGGTGAAAAACCAAGTATCCCCAGATAAAAACTAGAAAGAAGCTATCTTTGAAACTGCTTTGTTTTGTGTGGTTTTGATTAAGGAGTTAAAACTTTGTTTTCATTTTGAAGTTAGGAAAAATTCTTTTTGTAAAATCTGTGAAGGGACTTTTGGGAGCCAATCCAATTTGGTCAAAATCCAAATATCCGCAGATAAATACTAGAAATAATCTATCTGTGAAACTGATTTGTGATTTGTGGATTCCACTAACAGAGTTAAACCTTTCTTTTGATTCAGCAGGTTTGAAACACTCTTTTGATACAATCCGCAAAGGGGCATTCCTGAGTCCATTGAGACCTATGGTGAAAAAGTAAATATTCACAGAAAAAAAAAACTAGAAATATGCTCTCTGTGAAACTCCTTTATGATGTGTGGATTCATCTTGAATGATATCTCTTCTTTTGATTCAGCCAGTAGGAAATATTCTTTTTGTAGAATCTGCAAAAAGACATTTGGGAGCCTATTGAGGCCTGTGGTGAATATCCGAATATCTCCTTATAGAAACTAGAAAAAAGTTATCTCTGAAACCTTTTTGTGATGTGTAGATTCATCTCACAGAGTTACACCTTTCTTTTGCGTAAGCAGGTTGGAAACATGTAGAATCTGCTCAGGGACATTTGGGAGCCCATTGAGGCCTATGGTAAAATCGGAATATTCCCAGATAAAAACTATAAAGAAGCTATCTGTGAAAAAGTTTTGTGATGTGCCGATTCATTTATAGCATTAAACCTTTGTTTTGATTCCACAAGTATGGAAAATTCTTTTTGTAGAATCTGTGTAGGGACATTCCACAGCCCATTAAGGCCTATTGTGAACATCTGAATATCCCCAGATAAAAACTAGAAAGAAGCAATCTCTGAAACTGCTTTCTGATGTGTGAATTCATCTCACCAATTTAAAACTTTCTTTTGATGGAGCAGAATGGAAATACTCCTTTTGCAGAATCTGTGATAGGACATTCTGGAACCCATTGAGGTGTATGGTGAAAACAGAATATCCACAGATAAATCTAGAAAGAAGCTATCTGTGAAAATGCTTTGTATAATGTGGATTCATCTCACATAGTTAAACCATTCTTTCCATTCACCAGGTTTGAAACACTCTTTGTGTAGAATCTGTGAAGAGATATTTGGGAACCCATTGAGGCCTATGATTAAAGACAGAATATCCCCCAATGAAAACTAGAAAGAAGCTGTCTGTGAAACTGCATTGGGATATGTGGATTCATCTCACAGAGTTAAAACTTTGTTTTTATTCATAAGGTTTCAAACTCTGTTTTTGTAGGATCTACAAATGAACATTCAGGAGCTTATTGAGGCCAAGGTTGAAAACTGAATATCCACAGATAAAAACTAGAAAGAAGCTATCTGTGAAACTACTTTGAGATGCATGGATTCATCTCACTGAGTTAAACGTTTCTTTTCATTCAGCAGGTTTGAAACACTCTTCTAGTAGAACCTGCGAAGAAACATTCTGGAACCCATTGAGTCTTATGGTGAAAAACCAAAGCTCCCCAGATAAAACCTAAAAAGAAACAATCTGTCAAACTGCTTTGTTATGTTTGGATTCATCTACAGATTTAAACTTTTTGTTTGTTTGTTTGTTTCACAGGTAGGAAACACTCTTGTTCTAGAATTTGCATAGGGACATTTGGAAGCCCATTGACACCTATGGTGAAAATCCGAATAGTCCCAGATAAAAACAAAAAAGAAGATACCTGTGAAACACTTTTGTGATGTGTGGATTCATCTCAAAAAGTTAAACCTTTCTTTTGATTCACAGGTGAAAACTGTTTTTGTATAATCTGTAATGGAAATTCATGGGCCCATGGAGGCCAATGGTGAAAAACCAAATATCCCCAGATAAAAACTAGAAAGAAGCTATCAGTGAAACTGCTTTGTAAAGCATGGATCCATCTCACATACTTAAACCTTCTTTATTATTCAGCAGATTGGAAACACTCTTTTTCAAGAATCTGCAAGGGGACATTCGGGCACCCATTGAGGCCTTTGGGTAAAATTTGAATACCCCTAGATAAAAACTAGAAATAGGCTATTTATGAAACTGCTTTATGATGAGTAGATTCACCTACAGAGTTAAACCTTTCTTTTGATTCCGCAGGTAGGAAAAACTCTTTTTGTAGAATCTGTGAAGGGACTTACCTGAGCTTGTTGAGGCCTATGGTGAACATCAAAATATCCCCAGATAAAAACTGGGAAGAAGCTATCTGTGAAACTGCTTTGTAATGTGTGGATTTATCTCACAGATTTAAACCTTGTTTTTGATTCTACAAGATGGAAACTCTCTTGTAGAATCTGTGAAAACAGATTCATAGAAGGGTATGGTGATAAACTGAATATACCCAGATAAAAACTAGAAAGAAGCTATTTCTGAAATTGCTTTGTGATATGTTTATTCCTCTCACAGAGTTAAACCATTCTTTTGATTCAGCAGGTGGGAAACTCTCTTTTTGTAGAATCTTTCAAGGGACATAATGAAACCCGTTCTAGTCAATGGTGAAAGGTGGAATATCCCCAAATAAAAACTAGAAAGAAGCTATCTGTGAAACTGCTTCATGATGTGTGCAATCATCTCAGAGGGGTAAACCATTCCTTTGATTCAGCAGGTTGGAAATACACTTTTTGTGAAATCAGTGAAATGACATTCTGGAGTCCATTGACGTCTACAGTGAAAAATTGAATACCCTTAGATAAAACCTAGAAAGAACCTATTTGTGAAACTGCTTCTGAGTGTGGATTCATCTCACAGAGTTGAGTTATACTATTTTTTTGTATCAGAAGGATGGAAACAATCTTTTTATGGAATCTGCAAAGGGACATTTGGGAGCCCAATGAGGCCTATGGTGAAAAAGGGAATATACCCAAATAAAAACTAAAAAGAATCTATCTGTGAAACTGCTTTGAGACGTGTGGATTCATATATAGAGTTAAACCTATCTTTTGATTTTTCGGGTACAAAACACTCTTTTTATAGAATATACCAAGGGATATTTTGGAGCCATTTGAAGCCTATGGTGAAAATCTGAATATCACCAGATAAAAAGTAGAAAGATTATATATGTGAAACTGCTTTGTGATGTGTGCATATGTCTCACAGAGTTAAACCTTTATTTTGATTAAGCAGGATAGAAACACTCTTTTTGCAGAATCTGTGAAGGGACACTTGAAACCTTTTTGAGGCCTATGGTGAAAAACTGAATATCCCCAAATAAAAACTAGAAAGAAGGTGTGAAACTGTTTTCTGATGTGCTGATTCATGTAAAGCGTTAAACTTTTCTTTTGATTCTACAGGTAGGAAACACCCTTATTGTAGATTCTGTGGAAAGGCATTTGGGAGCCCATTGGGTCCTATGGTGAAAAATCCGAATATCCCGAGATAAAAACTGGAAAAAAGTTATCTGTGAAACTGTTTTGTGATGTGGGGGTTCATCACACAGAGTTAAAATTTTCTTTTCATTCAGCAGGTTGGAAACACTCCTTTTGTAGAATCAGCAAAAAGACATTTGGGAGCCTTTTGGAAAGTATAGTAAAAAAACAAATATTCATAGATAAAAACTAGAAAGAAGCTATCTGTGAAACGGCCTGGTGAGGTGTGGATTTATCCTAAAGCTCAAACCTTTCTTTTGATTCAGCAAGTTGGAAACACTCTTTTCATAGAATCTGCAAAGCAAAATTTGGGAAACCATTGAGGACTAAAGTTAAAAACTGAATATCTTAAGATAACACCTAGAAAGAAGCTATGTGTGAAACTGTTTGTGATATGTGGATTCATCTCACAGAGTTAAACCTTTCTTTTGATTCAGCAGGTTGGAAACCCTCTTTTTTATACAGTTTGTGAAAGAATATGCAGAGGCCCATTGAGGCCTATGGTGAAAAGGGAATATCCACAGATAAAATCTCTAAAGAATCTGGAAGGGAAACCTCACACTCTGAGGACTGTTGTGGGGTGGTGGGTGGTGGGAGGGATAGCATTAGGAGATATACCTAATGCTAAATGATGAGTTAATGGGTGCAGCACACCAGCATGTCATATACATACATATGTAACTAACCTGCACATTGTGCACATATACCCTAAAACTTAAAGTATAATAATAATAAAATAAAAAATAAAAAAATCTATCTATGAAACTGCTTTGTTATGTGTGGATTCATCTACAGATTTAAAATTTTCTTTTGATTTCCTAGGTAGAAGACACTTTTTTTTTGTAGAATCAGCCAAAGGACATTCGAGAGCCCATTGAGGCATACAGTGAAAATCCAAATATCCCCAGATGAAAACTAGAAAGAAGCTATCTGTGAAACTGCTGTGTGATGTGTGGATTTAAATCACAGAGTTAAGGATTTCTTTTGATTTAGCAGGCAGGGAATACTATTTTTGTAGAATTTGTGAAGGGATATTCAGGAGCCCTTTGAGGCCTCTGGTGAAAACCCAAATATTCCCAGATAAAAAAGTAGGGTGAAGATATCTGTGAAACTACTTTTTGATGTGTGGATTCATCTCACCAAGTTTAACCTTTCTTTTGATTCAGCAGGTTGGTAACACTCTATTTTTAGAATCTACAAAGGGACAATCGAGAGTTCTTTGAGGCCTATGGTGAAAAACAAAATACCCCCAGATAAAAACTATAAAGAAGTTATTTGTGAAACTGATTTGTGATGTGTGGACTCATCTCATAGTACTAAACCTTTCTATTGATTCAGCACTTTGGAAACAATCTTTTTGTAGAATCTGTGAAAAGATATTCAAGAGTTCATTGAGGCCTATTGTCAAAAACAAAATATCCCAAGATAAATATCTAGAAAGATATTTGTGAAACTGGTTTCTGATGTGTGGATACTTCTCACAGAGGTAAAACTTTTTTTGAATAAGCAGTTTGAAAGCACTCTTCTTGTAGAATCAGCAAAGGGACAATTTGGGGACCACTGATGCCTATGGTAAAAAACCAAATATCTACAGTAAAAAAACTAAAAAGAGGTTATCTTTGAAACTGTTTTGTGATGTGTGGATTCATCTCACAGAGTTAAATGTACCTTTTCATTGACCTGTTTGGAGACATTCTTTTTGTATAATCAGTGAAGGGGCATTTGGGAACCCATTAAGGCCTACGGTGAAAAATCAAATATCCCTAGATAAAAAGTAGAAAGAAGCTATATCTGTGACTGTTTTGTGATGTGTGGTTTCATCTAAAGAGTTAATCATTTCTTTTGATTCAGCAGGTCAGAAACACTCTTTTTGTAGAATATGTGAAGGGACATTCAGGAGTCCATTGAGCCATATGGTGAAAAACAGAATATCCAGAGACAAAAACTAGAAGAATCTATCTGTGAAACTGGCTTATGATGTGTAAATTCATCTAAAGAGTTAAACATTTCTTTTGATTCTGCAGGTGGTAAACACTTTTTGTAGAGTCTGCGAACAGATATTCAAGAGCCCTTTGAGGCCTATGGTGAAAATTTGAATATCTCCAAATAAAAACTAGAGAGAAGCCCTCTTTGAAACTTCCTTGTGGTGTGTGGATTCCTTTCACACTGTTAAAGCTTTCACTACATTGAACAGGTTGGAAACACTCTTTTTAAAGAATATGTGAAGGGACATTTGGGAGCCCATTGAGGCCTATGGTGAAAAAATGAATATCCCCAGATTAAAAAAATAGAAAGAAACTATCTGTGAAACTGCTTTGTGATGTGTGGATTCATCTCACAAAGTTAAAACTTCCTTTTATATTTGGAATTTTGGAAACACTCTTTTTGTAGAATCTGTTAATTGACATTCAGGAACCCATTGAGGCCTACATTGAAAAACCAAATATCCCCAGATAAAAACTCAAAAGAAGCTACCTGTGAAATTGCTTAGTGATGTTTGGATTCATCTACATAATTATTAAACCTTTCTTTTCATTTAGCTGATTGGAAACACTCTTTTTGTGGAATCCGCAAAGGGACATCCAGGTGCCCTTTGAAGCCTATAATGGAAAACCAAATATCCCCAGATAAAAACTAGAAAGAAGCTATCTGAGAAACTGCTTTGTGATGTGTGTATTCATCTCAAAGAGTTAAACCTTTCTACTGATTAAGCAGGTCAGAAATACTCTTTTTGCAGAATCTGCAAAGAAACATTCAGGAGTCCATTGAGGACTACGGTGAAAAACCAAATATCCACAGATAAAAACTAGAAAGAATCTACCTGTGAAACTGCATTGTGAGGTGTGGATTCATCTTACAAATTTAAACCTTTATTTGGATTCAGCAAGTTGGAAACACTCTTTTTGTAGAATCCACCATGGGACATTTGGGAGCCCATTTAGGTCTACGGTGAAAAATGGAATATCCCTGTAGAAAATCTAGAAAGAAGCTATCTGTGAAACTGCTTTGTCATGTGTGGATTCAACTCACAGAATTCAACCTTTCTTTTGATTCATCCTGTTGGAAAGACACTTATTGTAGAATTTGCAAAGGAACATTTTGAAGGCAATTGAGGTCTTTGGTGATATTCAACATAGTGTTTTAAGTTCTGGCCAGGGCAATTAGGAAGGAGAAGGAAATAAAGGGTATTCAATTAGGAAAAGAGGAAGTCAAATTGTCCCTGTTTGCAGATGACATGATTGCATATGTAGAAAACCCCATTGTCTCAGCCCAAAATCTCCTTAAGCTGATAAGCAACTTCAGCAAAGTCTCAGGATACAAAATTAATGTACAAAAATCACAAGCACTCTTATACACCAATAACAGACAAACAGAGAGCCAAATCATGAGTGCACACCCATTCACAATTGCTTCAAAGAAAATAAAATACCTAAGAATCCAACTTACAAGGGATGGGAAGGACCTCTTCAAGGAGAACTACAAACCACTGCTCAAGGAAATAAAAGAGGATACAAACAAATGGAAGAACATTCCATGCTCATGGGTAGGAAGAATCAATATGGTGAAAATGGCCATATTGCCCAAGGCAATTTATAGATTCAATGCCATCTCCATCAAGCTACCAATGACTTTCTTCACAGAATTGGAAAAACAACTTTAAAGTTCATATGGAACCAAAAAAGAGCCCGCATCGCCAATTCAATCCTAAGCCAAAAGAGCAAAGCTGGAGGCATCAAGCTACCTGACTTCAAACTATACTACAAGGCTACAGTAACCAAAACAGCATGGTACTGGTACCAAAACAGAGATATAGACCAATGGAACAGAACAGAGCCCTCAGAAATAACACCGCATATCTACAACTATCCAATCTTTGACAAACCTGAGAAAGACAAGCAATGGGGAAAGGATTCCCTATTTAATAAATGGTGCTGGGAAAACTGGCTAACCATATATAGAAAGCTGAAACTGGATTCCTTCCTTACACCTTATACAAAAATTAATTCAAGATGGATTAAAGACTTAAACGTTGGACCTAAAACCATAAAAACCCTAAAAGAAAACCTAGGCATTACCATTCAGGACATAGGAATGGGCAAGGACTTCATGTCTAAAACACCAAAAGCAATGGCAACAAAAGCCAAAATTGACAAATGGGATCTAATTCAACTAAAGAGTTTCTGTACAGCAAAAGAAACTACCATCAGATTGAACAGGCAACTTACAAAATGGGAGAAAACTTTTGTGATCTACTCATCTGACAAAGGGCTAATATCCAGAATCTACATTGAACTCAAACAAATTTACAAGAAAAAAAAAAACAGCCCCATCAAAAAGTGGGCGAAGGACATGAACAGACACTTCTCAAAAGAAGACATTTATGCAGCGAAAAAACACAGGAAAAAGTGCTTACCATCACTGGCCATCAGAGAAATGCAAATCAAAACCACAATGAGATACCATCTCACACCAGTTAGAATGGCAATCATCAAAAAGTCAGGAAACAACAGGTGCTGGAGAGGATGTGGAGAAATAGGAACACTTTTACACTGTTGGTGGGACTGTAAACTAGTTCAACCGTTGTGGAAGTCAGTGTGGCGATTCCTCAGGTATCTAGAACTAGAAATACCATTTGACCCAGCCATCCCATTACTGGGTACATACCCAAAGGACTATAAGTCATGCTGCTATAAAGACACATGCACACGTATGTTTATTGTGGCATTATTCACAACAGCAAAGACTTGGAACCAACCCAAATGTCCAACAATGATAGACTGGGTTAAGACAATGTGGCACATATGCACCATAGAATACTATGCAGCCATAGAAAATGATGATTTCATGTCCTTTGTAGGGACATGGATGAAATTGGAAATCATCATTCTCAGTAAACTATCACAAGAACAAAAAGCCAAACACCACATGTTCTCACTCATAGGTGGGAATTGAACAATGAGAACACATGGACACAGGAAGGGGAACATCACACTCTGGGACTGTTGTGGGGTGGGGGGAGGGGGGAGGGATAGCATTAGGAGGTACACCTAATGCTAAATGATGAGTTAATGGGTGCAGCACACCAGCATGACACATGTACACATGTGTAACCTGCACATTGTGCACATGTACCCTAAAACTTAAAGTTTAATAATAACAAAAAAAAAAGAAAAAAAGAAAAATGATGTATCCCCAGATATAAACTAGAAAGAAGCTCTCTGTGAAACAGGTTTGTGTTCTGTGGATTCATCTCACTCAGTTAAACCTTCCTTTTGATTCAGCAAGTTGGAAACATTCTTTTTGTAGTAGCTGCAAAAAGGACATTCAAGGGTCAATTGAGGCCTACGTTGAAAAACAGAATATTCCCTGATAAAAATGAAAAGGAAGGTATCTGTTAAATGGCTTTGTGATGCGTGGATTCATCTCACAGAGTTAAAATTTCGTTTGTTTCAGCATGTTTCAAACACTTTTTTTGTAATATCTGTTAAGGGATAATTTGGAGCTCATTGAGGCCTATGATGAAAAACACAATACCCCCAGATAAAAACTATAAAGAATCATTCTGTGAAGCTGCTTTGTGATGTGTGGATTCAGCTCATAGATTTAAAGCTTTTGATTGATTCAGCAGGTTGGAAAAACTATTTTTGTAAAATAGGCAAAGAAACATTCAGGAGCCAATTAATTCCTATGGTGATAAACCAAATATACACAGATAAAAGCTAGAAAGAAGCTATGTCTGAAAGGGCTTTGTGTAGTGGATTCATCTGCAGCAATAAATTTTCCTTTTGATTTAGCAGATTGGAAAGACTCCTTTTGTAGAATCTGCAAAGAGACATTCAGAAGCCCGTTGAGGCCTACATTGAAAAATGGAATATCCCCAGATAAAAAGTATAAAGAAGCTCTGTGAAACTGCTTTTTGATATGTAGATTCATCTCATGGAGTTAAACATTCCTTTTGATTCAGCAGGTTGGAAACACTCTTTTTGTGGAATCTGCAAAGAAACATTCTGGAGCCCAATTGGGCCTATGGAAAAAAAAAGAATATCCCCAGATAAAAATTAGAAAAATACTATCTGTGAAACTGCTTTATGATGTGTGGATTCATCTTACAGAGTTCAACTTTTCTTTTGATACATCAGGTTGGAAACTCTCTTTTTGTATAATCTGTGAAGGGACATTCGGGTGTCCTTCGAGGCCTATAGTGAAAAATGGAATATCCCCAGATAAAAACTAGAAAGAAGCTATCTGTGAAACTGCTTTGTAATGTGTGGATTCATCCCACAGAGTTCAAACTTTCTTTTAATTCAGCATTTTGGACACACTTTTTTTGTAGAATCTGTGAAGGGACACATGAGGGCCCATCAAGGTCTATGGTGAAAAACCAAATGTTCCCAGATAATAACTAGAATGAAGCTGTCCTTGAAATTGCTTTGCATTGTGTGGATTCATCTCACAGAGTTAAACATTTCTTTTGATTCAGCTGGCTGGAAACATTCTTTTTGTCCAATCTGTGAAGGGTCATTCAAGCGCCATATGAGACCTATGGTAATAAATTGAATATCCCCAGAGTAAAACTAGAAAGAAGGTATCTGTGAAAAAGTTTTGTGATGTATGGATTCACCTCACTGAGTTAAAACTTCCTGTTGTTTCAGAAGGTTGGAAACACTCTTTTTATAGAATCTGCAAAGGGACATTCGGGAGGTTATTGTGGCCTATTGTGAAAATCTGAATATCCCCATATAAAAACTAGAAAGATGATATCTGTGAAACTGTTTTGTGATGTGTGAATTCATCTAACAGAGTTAAACATTTCTTTTTATTCATCAGTTTGGAAACAACACTCTTGTTTTAGAATCTGGAAAGAGACATTCAGTAGCCCATTGTGATCTATGTTGAAAAACTGAATATCTCCAGATAAAAACTAGAAAGAAGTTATCTGTGAAACTACTTTGAGATTTGTGGATTCATCTCACAGAATTAAACCTTTCTTTTATTCAGCAAGTTGGAAAAACTTTTTTTTGTAGAATCTGTGTAGGGACATATGAGAGACCATTGAGTCCTTGGTGGAGAAGAAAGTATCCCCAGATAAAAGCTAGAAAGAATCCATCTGTGATACTGATTTGTGATATGTGAATTCATCTCAGAGTTAAGCCTTTTTTTTTATTCAGCAGGTTGGAAACACTATTTTTGTAGTATCTGTGAAGAGACATTTGGGTTCCCACTGGGTCCTATGGTGAAAAACTAAATATCCCCAGGTAAAAATTATTAAGAAGCTATGTGTCAAACTGCTTTTAGATGTGTGGATTCATCTCACAGAGTTAAACCTTTAATTTGATTCAGCAGGTAAGAAACACATGTCCTGTAGAATCTGTGAAGGGACATTCAGGAGCCTATTAAAGCCTATGGTGAAAAAGCAAATATTCACACACACAAAAAAAAAAAAACTAGAAAGAACGTATCTGTGCAACTGCTTAGTGATGTGTCGATTCATCTCTCAAAATTAAACCTTTCTTTTGATTCAGTAGGTTGTAAAAACGCTGTTTTTAGAATCTGTGAGGGACATTTTGGAGCTCATTGAGGCCTATGTTAAACAACTGAATACCTCCAGATAAAAACTAGAAGGAAGCGTTCTGTGAAACTACTTTGTGATGGGTGGATTCATCTCACAGAGTTAAAACTTTCTATTGATTCAACAGGTTGGAAACAATCTTTTTGTAGAATATGCAAAGAAACATTCAGGAGCTCATTAATTCCTATGATGATAAACAAAATATCCAGAGATAAAAACAATAAGAACCTGTCTGTGAAACTGCTTTGTGATGTATGGATTGATCTTGCAGAGTTAAACGTTTCTTTTGATTCAGGAGAAGGAAATACTTTTTTTGTAGAATCTGTGAAGGGACATTCAGGACCCCATTGAAACCAATGTGAAAAACTGAATATCCTCAAATAAAAGGAGAAAAAGCACTGTAAAACTGCTTTGTGATTTTTTAATTCATCTCACAGAGTTAAACCTTTTCTTTTTTTTTTTGTTATTCAGCAGGTTGGAAACACACTTTTTGTAAAATTTGTGAAGAAACATTCATGAGCCCATTGAGGCCAAATGTGAAAAACATTATATCCCCAGATAAAAACTAGAAAGAAGCTATCTGTAAAACAGATTTGTGATAAGTGTTTTCATCTCACAGAGTTAAACCTTTCTTTTGATTCTGCAGGTTGGAAAGACTCCTTCTCTAAAATCTATGAAGAAATATTCAAGAGCCCTTTGAGGCCAATGGTGAAAAACTGAGTATTCACAGATAAAACCAGAAAGAATTTACCTGTGTTTCTGCTTCGTGATATGTGGATTCATCTTACAAATGTAAACCTTCCTTTTGATTCAGCAGGTTGGAATCACTCTTTTTGTAGAATCTGCCAAGAATATTTGGGAGCCCATTTAGGTCTACAGTTGAAAAGTGAATATCCCCAGAGAAAACCTAGAAAGAACCTATCTGAGAAACTTTTTTTGTGTGATGTATGGATTCATCTCACAGAGTTAAACCTTTCTTTTGATTCAGCAGGTTGGAAACACTCTTTTTGTACAATATGCAAAGGGACAAAATGGAGACCATTGAGGCCTATGGGAAAAAACAATAGCTCCAGATAAAAAGTAGAATGAAACTGTGAAACTGCTTTGTGTTGTATGTATTTGTCTCACACAGATAAAATTTTATTTTGATTCAGCAAGTTGGAAACATTCTTTTTGTACAATCTGCAAAGAGATATTCTAGTGCCAATTGAGGCCTATGGTGAAAAACCGAATTTCCCAAGAGAAAAACTAGAAAGAAGGTATCTGTGAAACAGCTTTGTGATTGATATGTGGATTAATCACAGGGAATTAAACATTTCTTTTGATTCTGCTGGTAGGAAACACTCTTTTGGCAGATTCTTCAAGGAAACATTCAGGAACCCATTGAGGCCTATAGTGAAAATCAGAATACCTTCTAATAAGTACTAGAAAGACGCTGTCTGTGAAACTGCTTTGTGATGTGTGGATTCAACTCATAGAGTTAAACTTTTTTTTGATATAGCATGTGGGAAACATTCTTTTTGTAGAATCTGCAAAGAAACATTAGAGAGCCCATTGAGGCCCATGGTGAACAACTGTATATCTCCAGATAAATACTAGAAAGACGCTATCTGTAAAACTGCTTTGTAATGTGTGGATTCAACTCAGAGTTAAATCTTTTTTTTTGAAACTGCATGTGGGAAACACTCTTTTTGTAGATTCTGCAGAGAAACATTACACAGCCCATTGAGGCCTACAGTAAAAAACTGAATATTCTCAGATAAAAACAACAAGAAAGCTATCTGGGAAACAGCTTTTTGATGTGTGGATTCATATCACAGTGTTAAACTTTTCTTTTCTTTCAGAAGGTTGGAAACACTCTTTTTGCAGATTCTTCTAAGAAACATTTGGGAACCCATTGAGACCTATGGTAAAAATCAGAATACCTTCCACTAAAAACTAGAAAGACACTATCTGTAAAATGGCTTTGTGATGTGTGGATTCAACTCACAGAGTTAAATCTTTTTTTTTCTTTTTTTTTTTTTTTTGATTCAGCGTGTGGGAAACATTCTTTTTGTAGAATCTGCAAAGAAACATTAGAGAGCTCATTGAGGCCTATGGTTAAAAACTGAGTATCCCCAGATAAAAACTACAAGAAAGCTATCTGTGAAACATCTTTGTGAAGTGTGGGTTCATATCACAGAGTTAAACCTTTCATTTCTTTCAGCAGGTTGGAAACACTCTATTTGGAGTATCTGAAAAAGGGACATTTGGGATTTTATTGAGGCCTAAGGTGAAATACTGAATATCCACAAATAAAAACTAGAAATAATCTATTTGTGAAACTGCTTTGTAATGTGTGGATTCATCTCACAAAGTTAAACCTTTCTTTTAATTCAGCAAGTTGGAAATACTCTTTTTGAAGAAACTGTGAAGGGACATTCGAGAGCCCATTGTGGCCTGTGGAAAAAAATCAAATATCCACAGATAAAAACTTGTAAGAATTTATCTATGAAACTGCTTTGTTATGTGTGGATTCATCTCACAGAGATAAAACTTCCTTTTGATTCAGCAAGTTGGAAACACTCTTTTTGTAGAATCTGTGTAGGGACATTCTGGAGCCTTTTGAAACCTATGGTGAAAAAGTGAATATCCCCAGATAAAAACTAGAAATAGACTATCTGTGAAAGAACTTTGTGCAGGGTGGATTCATCTCACAGAGTTAAAGTTTTCTTTTGATTCAGCAGGTTTGAAACACTCTTTTTGTAGAATCTGCAAAGGGACATTCGGGAGCCCATTGAGGCCTATGGTGAGAAACAGAATATCCCCAGATAAAAAGCAGAAATAAGCTATCTGTGAAATTGCTTTGTGATGTGTGGATTCAACTAACAGAGGTAAACCTTTCTTTTGATTCAGGAAATTGGAAATACTCTTTTTGTAGGATCTGCGAAGAAACCTTCAGGAGCCCATTGCAGTCTATGGTGAAAAACCAAATGTCCCCAGATAAAAAATAGAATCTCTCTCTGAAACTGCGTTGTGATGTTTGGATTGATCTCAAACACTTAAACCTTTCTTTTGATTCTTAAGTTGGAAACACTCTTTTTGTAGAATCTATGAAGGGATATTTGGGAGCCCATTGAGGCATATGGTGAAAAATAGAATATGCCCAGATAAAAAGTAGAAAGAATATATCAGTGAAACTGCTTTGTTTTGTGTGGATTCATCTATAGAGTTAAACCTTTCTTTTGAATCCACAGGTAGGAAACAATCTGCGAAGAGACATTCAGGATCCCATTGAGGTCTTTGGTGAAAATCTGAATATATCCAGATAAAAACTAGAAAGAAGCTATCTGTGAAACTGCATTGTAATGTATGAATTCATCTAACAGAGTTAAACCTTTCTTTTTATTCAGCAAATTGGAAATACTCTTTTTGTAGAGTCTGCTAAGGGACATTTTGTGGCCCAATGAGGCCTATGTTGAAGAACAAAATATCTCCAGATAAAAACTAGAAAGAAATTGTCTGTGAAACTGCTTTTTGTTACATTGATTAATCTCACAGATTTAAACCTTTCTTTTGCCTCAGCAGTTTGGAACAACTCTTTTGCTAGAATCTGCAAAGCACCATTCAGGATCTCATTGAGGCCAATGTGAATTACAGAATATTCACACATAAAAACTACAAAGATGTTATCTGTGAAACTGTTTTGTGATGTGTGGATTCATATCATAGAGTTAAACCTTCCTTTTGATTCAGCAAGTTGGAAGCACTCTTTTTGTAGAATCTGTTAAGGGACATTCAGGAGCCCATTGAAGCCTACATTGAAAAAAAAGAATATCACTAGATAAAAAACTGGAAAGACGCTATCTGTAAGGCTGCTTTGTGAAATGTGGATTCATCACACAGAGTAAAACCTTTGTTTTGATTCAGCAGGTTGGAAAATCTGTTTTTGTGAGTTTGCAAAGAAATATTCTGGAGCCCTTTGAGGCCTATGGTAAAAAACAAAATATCCTGTTAAAAACCTGAAAGAAGCTATCCGTGAAACTTCTTTGTAATGTGTGGATTTGGCTCAGATAATACAGTCTTCCTTTCAGTTCGGCGGGTTGGAAACACTCTTTTTGTAGTATCTGTGAAGGGACATTTGGGAGCCCACTGGGAGCTATGGTGAAAAACTGAATATCTCAGAAAAAAACTAAAAAGAAGCTATCTGTGAAACTGCTTTGTGATGAATGGATTCACCTCACAGAGTTTAACCTTTCTTTTGATACAGCTGGTTGGAAACACTCTTTTTGAAGAGTATGAGAAGGGACATTCTGGAGCCCAAGGAGGTCTATGGCGAAAAACTGAATATCCCCAGATTAAAACAAGAAGGAAGCTATATGTGAAACTGCTTTGTGATGTGTGGATTCATCTCACAGAGTTAAACCTTTTTTTTTTTTTTTTTGATTCAGCATGTTTGAAATAGTCTTTTTGTAGAATCTGCAAAGGGATATTCAGGAACCCATTGAGGCCTAAGGTGAAAAATTGAAGGTCTACAGATAAAAACTTGAAAGAAGCTATCTGTGAAACTGCTGTATAATGTGTGGATTCATCTCACAGAGTTAAACCTTTCTGTTGATTCAGCAGGTTGAAAACTATTGGGAAAAGGCCCCCAAACCTGGCCATAAACTTACCATGAAACTGGCTGGTAACAAAATCTCTGCAGCAATGTGACATGCTTGTGATGACCATGAGGTCCACTCTGGAAAGTTGTCAGTTTACTGGAATGAAGGCAAGAAACACCTGGCCGCCCAGGACAGAAAGCCACTAAAGTCATTCTTAAACTACAAATAACAGCATTTGCCTTAAGGACATGTTTCTGCTGCAGATAACTAGCCAGACCACATCATTTTTATTTTGGCCCATCCCTTTGTTTCCCATAAGAAATACTTTCAGTTAATCTATCATCTGTAGAAACAATGCTTATCACCAGCTTGCTGTAAATAAATATATGAGTACAACTCTTTTTGAGGCTCTCAGCTCTGAAAACTGTGAGACCCCTGATTTCCCACTCCACACTCTATATTTCTGTGTGTGTGTCTTTAATTCCTCTAGTGTCTCTGAGTTAGGGTTTCCATGACTGTGTTGGTCTTGGCAAGTGGTGCCCAATGTGGAGGCTCGAACCCATGTTGAAGCCATTGCTGGAGCAATGGTTGAAGAACGTGAAACTAAGCTGTAGTACACCCAAGTACTCTCAACCAATCCCTGTGGTGAGTAAGAAGGGGAGCGCAGAACCATCAGGGTAAAAATGGGACAAGTGTGGGTTCTGATTAGTTCCACCTGGGTATCTTTTCACAGTAATGATGAGGAGGAAGGAAAGTATAACCAAGTAACAGAAGTGGTTTGTTTGCCAGCTAAAGCTGAATCAGCAAAGGAGGGAGAGGTTTATCCCTACCCTTCTCCACACTCTCCTTATTTTGAAGTAAAGCAGTGGCCTGACCCTCCAGATCTTTCTTTTCCAGAGGACACTGGACAAAGAGTAGTTGCCCCAGTGACTGTTTGAGCAGTGCCTTGAGCGACCACTCTCAGTTCTATTCAGGCAGGAATTCAGCAAGCTAGACAAGAGGGTGATATAGAGGTTTGTCAGTTCCCTTTTAGAATACAACCACCTGATCAAAGGGAAATATTATAGCTACATTGAGCCTTTTTAAAAATTACTCAAATAATTTAAACAAGCTATTAATCAATATGGACCAAGTTCTCCTTTTGTAACTGGACTGTTAAAGAATGTTGCTGTTTCCAGTTGGATGATTCCTACTGACAGGGATGCTGTTACTTGAGCTTGTCTAACTCCCGCTCAGTTCTTACAATTTAAATCTTGGTGGGCAAATAAAGCTTCCATTCAGGCTGCTCACAATACCCATGCCCAATCTCAAATCAATATAACTGCAGACCAAATTTTGGGGGTCAGCATCTGGGCTGGTTTAAATGCACGAGTGGTCATGCAGGATGATGCCATAGAACAGCTTAGAGGAGTGTGCATTAGAGCTTGGGAAAAAATCACTTCATGTGGAGAACAATATCCTTCCTTTAGTGCTTTAAAACAGTGACCAAAAGAACCATACACAGATTTTATAGCTTTGTTACAGGAGTCTCTTAAAAAGGTGATTGCAGATTTGGCTACTCAGAATATACTGTTACAGTTATTAGCTTTCAACAATGTTAATCACGATAGGCTAATCTAATAGGCTGCTCTGTGACCTATTAGAGGGAAAGCACATTTACTTGATTATATCAAAGCCTGTGATGGTATCAGAGACAATCTGCATAAAGCTACTTTGTTGGCCCAAGTTATGGCAGGACTGAACGTGAGTAAAGGAAATATTCTGTTTCCTGGAGCTTGTTTTAACTGTGGGAAGCATGGTCATACTAAAAATGTATGTAGAAAAAATCAGCAAATCAGGCCGCCAGAGAGGGGAAAAAAGAAAACCTCTGTGTCTGAAATATGTCCGAAATGTAAAAAAGGAAAACATTGAGCTAATCAGTGTCACTCTAAATTTGATAAAGATGGGAATCTGATTTTGAGAAATGCCATGAGGGGTCCTTCATGGGCCCCATTCCGAACCAGCCCTTTTCTGGCTCAGGCCACTCCTTCACTCCTGTACAATATCTGTCCACTGCCACAACCAGTAGTGCCACAGTAGATTTATGCTGCACAAAAGCTGTGAGCTTTCTGCCTGGGGAACCCCCACAAAAAGTTCCAAGAGGTGTCTGTGGACTTACCAGTGGGGATGATAGGATTACTTCTAGGAAGGTCTAGTTTAAATTTAAAAGGGGTTCAAATAGGTACAGGAGTCATTGATTCAGATTACAATGGAGGAATTCAAATTGTTATAACTACTTCTGTTCCCTGGAAAGCAGAGCCAGGAGAGCATGTAGCACAGCTCCTGATTGTGCCATATGTACAAATGGGGAAAAGTGAAATTAAATGAACAGGAGCATTTGGAAGCACAAATGAACAAGGCAATGCAGATTATTGGGTAAATCAAATTACTGATAAACGTCCTGCCTGTGAAATAACTATTCAGAAAAAGAAATTTAAAGGATTGGTAGACACAGGTGTGGATATTTCAATTATTTCTCAACAGCCCTGGCAGTCCACGTGGCCAAATCATCCTGCTCAATTTAACATAGTTGGAATTGGTAAAGCCCCTGAGGTATATCAAAGTAGTTATATTTTGCATTGTGATGGGCCTGATGGACAACCTGGGACTATTCAACCAATTATAACTTATGTACCTATGAATTTATGGGGGAGAGATTTATTACAACAATGGGGACTACAAGTTCTAATTCCAGAGCAATTATGTAGCCCTCAATGTCAACATATGATGCATGAAATGGGGTATGTCCCCAGTATGGGAGTAGAAAAAAATTTAGAAGGTTTGAAACAGCTGCTTCAAGTGGAAATAAAAGTTCCCACCAAGGTTTAGAATATCATTTTTGATGGTGGCCATTGTTAAGCCTCAAGAACCTATACCTTTAAAATGGTTAACATGTAAGCCAATTTGGATAGAACAATGGCCATTGAGTAAGGAGAAACTGGAGACTTTAGAGGACTTAGTTACTGAACAATTAGAAGAAGGACACACAGCTCCAACATTTTCCCCTAAGAATTCTTCAGCTACTACAAAAAGAGTGCTTCCAACCTGCTGTATCAAAAGAAAGGTTTAAGTATGTGAGATGAATCCACACATAACACAGCAGTTTCACAGATAGCTTCTTTGTAGTTTTTATCTGGAAGTATTTTCTTTTTCATCATAGGCCTCAATGGGCTTCTGAATGTCCCTTTGCAGATTCTACAGAAAGAGTGTTTCCAACTTGATGAGTCAAATGAAATGTGTAACTCATTGAAATGAATTCACACATTTCTAAGCAGTTTTACAGATAGCTTCTTTCTAGTTTTTATCTGGGGATATTTGGTTTTTCACTATAGGCCTCAAAGGGCTCCTGAATGTCCCATCTCATATTAATCAAAAAGAATGTTTCCAATGTGCTGAATCAAAAGAAATGTTTAAATCTGTGAGATGAATCCACCCATCACAAAGCAGTTTCAGAGACAGCATTTTTTAGTTTTTATCTGGAGATATTCAGTTTTTAACCATAGGCCTCGATGGGCTCCTGAATGCCCCTTTGCAGATAGTACAAAAAGAGTGTTTCCAACTGCTGAATCAATGGGAAGGTTTTATTCTGTTAGGTGAATCCATGCCTTACAAAGGAGTTTCACAGATAGCTTCTTTCTAATTTTTATCTGGGGATATTCGGTTTTTCACCATAGGGTTCAATGGGCTCCAAATTTCTCTTCGCAGATTCTACAAAAAGAGTGTTTCCTACCTGCAGAATCACAAGAAAGGTTTAACTTTGTAGATGAGTCCACTCATCATAAAGCAGTTTCACAGATAGCTTCTTTCTAGTTTTTATCTGGGGATATTCTCATTTTCACCATAAATTCAGTAGGCTCCTGAATGCCCCATACAGATTCTGCAAAAAGAGTATTTACAAGCTGCTGAATAAAAATGATGGTTTACCTCTTTCAGATGAATCCACACATCCAAAAGCAGTTTCACAGATAACTTCTTTGAAGATTTATCTGTGGGTATTCAGTTTTTCACCATAGGCATCAATGAGCTCCCGAATGTCACTTTGCAGATACTAACAAAGGAGAGTTTCCAACCTGCTGTTGCAAAAGAACGATTTAACTCTGTGAGATTAATCCACACATTACAAAGCAGTTTCACAGATAGCTTTTTTTAGTTTTTATCTGGGGATATGTGGTTTTTCACCAAAGACTTCAGTGGAATCCCAAATGTTTTTTTTGCAGACACCACAAAAAGAGTGTTTCCAACCTGCTGAATAAAAAGAAAGGTTTAACTCTCAGAGATGAATCCACATATCACAAAACAGTTTCACAGATAGCTTCTTTCTAGTTTTTATATGTGGATATTCAGTTTTTTACCATGGACTTCAATGGGAACCCATATGTCTTTTTGCAAATTCTAAAAAATATTTTTAAACTGCCGAATAAAATGAAAGATTTAACACTGTGGGACTAATCCACACCTCAAAAAGCAGTATCGCAGATGGATTCTTTCTAGTTTTTTACTAGGAATATTCAGTTTTTCACCAGAGTCCTCAATGGGCTCTTGTATGTCCCTTTTCAGATTCTACAAAAAGAATGTTTCCAACCTGCTGAATCAAAAGAAAGGTTTAACTCTGTAAGATGAATCCACACATCACAAAGTATTTTCACAGATAATTTCTTTCCAGTTTTTATCCAGGGATATTCAGTTTTTCACACAGACCTCAATGGGCTACTGAATGTCTTTTTGCAGATTCTACAAAAAGTGTGTTTCCAAACTGCTGTGGAAAGGTTGAATTCTGTGAGATGAATATACCCATCACAAAGGAGTTTCACAGATAGATTCTTTCTATTTTTTATCTAGGGATATTCTGTTTTTCACCATAGGCCTCAATGGGGTCCCTAAGGTTTCTTCCCAGATTGTACAAAAAAATCTCTCCAACCTGCTGAATCAAAAGAAAGGTTTAACTCTATGATGAATCCACACATCACAAAGCTTTTTCCCAGACACCTTCTTTCTAGTTTTTACCTAGGGATATTTGGTTTTTCAGCATAGGCCTCAATTGGCTCTTGAATGTCCCTTTGCAGATTATGCAAAAATAATGTCTCCAACTTGCTGAATCAAAAGAAAGGTTTAACTGTGTGAGATGAATCCACACAACACAAAGCAGTTTCACAGACAGCTTCTTTCTAGATTTTTATCTGGGATATTAGTTTTTATACCATAGGCCTCAATTGGCTCCAATATATCTCTTCCCATATTCTAAAAAACAGTGTTTCCAACCTGCTGAATCAAAAGAAATGTTTAACTCTGTGAGATGAATCCACACATCACAAAGCAGTTTCACAGATAGCTTCTTTCTACTTTTTATCTAAGGGTATTCAGTTTTTCATTGTAGACCTAAATGGGTTGCTCAATATCCCTTGGCAGATTCTACGAAAAGAGTGTTTCCAACCTGCTGAATCAAAAGTAAGATTTAAATTGATAAGATGAATCCACATAACACACAGCAGTTTCACAAATAGCTTCTTTCTAGTTTTATCTGTGGATAATCAGTTTTTCACCATTAGCCTCAATGGGCTTCTGAATGTTTCTTTGCAGATCTAGAAAAAGAGTGTTTCCATCCTGTAGAATTAAAAGAAATGTTTAACTCTGTGAGATAAATCCACACATCACAGAGCCATTTTACAGATAGCTTCTTTCTAGTATTTATCTGGGCATATTCTCTTTTTCAACATAGGCCTCAATGGGCTCCAAATCTTTCTTCTCAAATTCTCCAATAGTGTTTCCAACCTACTCTAGAAAATGCTACCTATGCCATGAGTAATCTATTTTCTATTCTTAGACAAGATACTAGTTGCACTAACCCTCAGCAATTTACAAAAGAAGATGAGGCAGAGCTGCAACTAATCAAAAAGCAAGTTCATAAACCACAAATAAATAGAATAGATCCAGAAAAAACTCTAGCTTTGCCAATTTTTTCAACTCAGCATTCACTTACTGGTGTTGTTGTCCAAGAGCAAACTTAGTAGAATGGCTTTTTCTTCTACATAGTAATTCACAGACTCTACCTGTTTCTTTGGATCAAATCTCTACTATAATAGGAAATGGGGGAACTCGGATTCTTAAATTACATGGATATAATCCCGGAAAAATTATTGTCCCTCTCATGAAGGCACAAATACAGCAAGTTTTTATAAATAGTCTTAATTGGCAAACCCATTTAGTTGACTTTGTGAGTATTCTCGATAATCATTTTCCTAAAACAATTCTGTTCACTTTTTGAAAATAACCATTGGATCCTCCCTAAAATAACTAAATGTAAACCAATTTAAAATGCTGAAAGTGTTTTTACAGATGGGTCTAGTAATGGTAAAGTTTCTTATTCTGGCTCAAAAAGTAAAATTTTCAGGCGCCCTATACTTCAGCTCAAAAAGTGTAGTTTGTAGCTGTAAATGAGATATTTACTGCTTTTGATATGCATATTAATGTGATTTCTGATTATTCATATGTGGTTCATTCCACACAGTTAATTGAAAATGCTCAGTTATGATTTCATACAGATGAAAAACTGATGATTTTATTCACCAAATTGCAAACAGCAGTTAGGAGTAGAATGCACCCTTTTTACATCACTCATATTAAGGTTCATACACCTCTTCCAGGACCTTTAACTGAAGGCAATCAAATGGATGATTGCCTAGTTGCTAATGCAATGTCTAATGCTAGACACTTTCACAATTTAACCCATGTTAATGCCTCTGGCCTCAAACACAGATACAGCATTACCTGGAAAGAACTTAAAGCTATTACCCAGTGAGGCCCAACTTGCCAAATGGTACCTTCCTCATCTTTTACAGGAAGAGTTAATCTTCAAGGATTGGAACCTAATTCTCTTTGGCAATTGAGAAACACATGTTCCCAAGTTTTTGAGACTAGCTTATGTACATGTATGTGTGAACACCTTTTCTCACTTTTCTTGGCTGCATCCAATCAGGAGAGTCTTTTGCCTGTGTTAAACATCACCTTTTGCAGTGTTTTGCAGTGATGGGCATCTCAGGTTCTATTAAAACAGATAATGCTCCAGTCTATACTAGCCAAGTTCTAGCTACATTTTTGTATATGTGGAATATTAAACACATTACTGGTATCCCATATACTTCTGAAGGACAAGCCATAGTGGAAAGAAAGAATCTCTCCCTGAAACAGCAGTTACAAACACAAAAAAGGGAGAGAAACAGGGACTATGGGAAACCCCATATGATATTGAATCTAGCATAATTGAGTTTAAATTTTTTGAGCTTGCCTAAAGCCCAGATGTTATCAGCAGATGAACAGCATCTACAGAAACCAGCTGCAAAGACAGAAGCAGAAAAGCTGATTTAGTGGAGAGATCTGATAACAAAAGTTGGGAAATAGATAAAATAAAAACTTGGGGTAGAGTTTATGCTTGCGTTTCTCCAGGACCCAATCAATAGCCAATTTTGGATACCATCAAGACACCTTAAACCTTATCATGAGCCAGATGTTTAGGAAGAGATTATGGGAGGATCCCAAATACCCCTCAGTTGCACCTATGTTGAGACTAATGCTGAGGAGGACCCCAACTGTCACAAGCAACATCCATCAAACACAGCCACCTACCTGGGGACAGATCAAGAAGCTGTCACAGATGGCAGAAGAAAACCTGAGGAAAGTAGGAAAACCAGTCACAATGAGCAATTTAATGGTAGCTATGATAGTGGAGATCACCATTGCTGTGAGTATTCCTTCAACAGGGGCTGACACAGAGATACTTATTGGACATATTTATCAATCTTGGCTGACCATAATGCCTGGATGTAATCACTCTATGACACAGTTACACATGCTTTCTGATCTCAGTATTTACCATGATAAATCTGCTCCCATAAGTGAGGCATATTGCCCAAGAAACCTATTTGTAAACAGAATTGGACCTGGCCAGAGAAAATGAATGTACTTCTTTGGGAAGATTGCATTGCAGAACAGGCAGAGGTGCTGCAGAATGATTCCTATGGAATCATAAATGATTGTTCCCATAAGGGAATATTTAGCTTGAATTACACCTCTCAGTCTGGGTGCCACGGCCACACTAAGTTCAGCTGTTCTAAACAAAATGATCAGATGGTAGAAATGGTTAGAAGTATGGCAAGAGTTCCTATTATCTGGAACTATGATGGTACAGTGGCACCTCAACCTCAAATTATATGGCCTGCTCTAGGAGCTAAACATAAGAATTTGTGAAAACTATTAATGACCCTTAGTAAGATCAAAATTTGGGAAAGAATAAAAAGTATTTAGAAGCACACTCTACAAACTTGTCCTTGGATATTGCAAAATTAAAAAAAAAAACATTTAAAGCATCCCAAACACACCTGACCTTAATACCAGGAACTGGAGTGCTTGAAGAATCTACAGAGAGAATACAAGCTAGTAACCCATAAAAATGGATAAAAACACTTGGAAGCTCTGTGATTTCAATGATGATAGTGTTATTAATCTGTGTTGTTTGTCTTTATGTAGTCTGAAGATGTGGATCCCGACTGTTGTGAAAAATAGCTCACAGCAACAAAGTTGCCTTTGCTTTTTTTGCTTTGCAAAAAAAAGGGGGAAATGTTGGGAACAGAAACCCAAATATGGCCATAAACTTATCCCAAAACTGGCAACTAACAAAATCTCTGCTGCACTGTGACTTGCTTGTGATGGCCATAACACCTACACTGGAAGGTTGTCAGTTTACTGGAGTGAGGGCAAGAAACAACTGGACCACCCAGGGTGAAAAACTGCTTAAGGCATTCTTAAACCACAAAAAAAAACCTGATCTGTGCCTTAAGGACATGTTCCTGCTGCAGATAACTAGCCAGAGCCCATCCCTTTATTTCAGCCCATCCCTATGCTTACTTTAAGGAATACCTTTAGTTAATCTATAATCTATAGAAACAATGCTTATCACTGGCTTGCTGTCAATAAATATGTGGGTAAATCCTTGTTCGGGGCTCTCAGCACTGAAGGCTGTGAGACCCCTAATTTCCCACTCCACACTCTATATTTCTTTGTGTGTGTGTCTTTAATTCCTTTAGTGTCACTGGGTTAGGGTCTCTATGACCAAGCTGGTCTTAACAGGAAACACTCTTTTTGTTGAATCTGTGAAGAAACCTTCAGGAGATAATTGAGACCTATGATGAAAAATGGAATAACCCCAAATAAAAAGTAGAAAGAATCTATTTGTGAAAGTGTTTTGTTATGTGTGGATTCAACTCAGAGTTCAACCATTCTTTTGATTCAGAAGGTTGGAAACACTCTTTTTGTAGAATCTGCTGCAAAGGGACGTTTGGGAGCCCATTGAAGCCTATGGTGATAAACGGAATATCTTCAGATAAAAACTAGAAGAAGCTATATGTGAAACTGCTTTGTGATGTGTGGATTCATCTCAAAGAGGTAAACTTTTCTTGTGATTTGGCAGTTGGATACACTCTTTTTGTAGAATCTGCAAATAAATATTCAAGAGACCTTTGAGGCCTATGGTGAAAAACGGAATTTTCCCAGATATAAGCTAGAAAGAAGCTATCCGTGACACTTCCTTGTAATGCATGGATTAATCTCACTGAATAAAACCTTCCTTTTGATACAAGGCAGGTTGGAAACACTCTTTTTTCAGTATCAGTGAAAAGACATTCAGAAGCCCATTGGGCCCTACGGTAAAAAAGAGAATATCCCCATATAAACAAGTATCTGTGTAACTGCTTTGTGATATAAAGATTCATCTCACAGATGCTAACCATTCTTTTGATTCAGCAGGTTGGAACACTCTTTTGGTAGGATGTGCGATGAGACATTCGAATGCCTGTTGAGGCCTATAGTGAGAAATGGAATATCCCCAGATAAAAACTAGAAAGAAGCTGTCTGTGAGACTGCTTTGAGATCTGCAGATTCATCTCACAGAGTTCAATCTTTCATTTGATTCATCAGGTTTAAAACACTCTCTTTGTAGAATCTGAAAAGGGACATTCCAGAGCCCATTGTGGCCTAATGTGAAAAACCAAGTATACACAAACACACAAACACACACACAAAATTTGGAAGAAGCTGTCTGTGAAACTGCTTTGTAATGTGTGGATTCATCTCACAGAATTAAATCTTTCTTTTGACTCACCATGTTGGAAAATGTTTTTTTGTAGAATCTGTGAAGGGACATTTGGGGGTCCATAGAGGACTATGGTGAAAAAAAACCAAATATCTCCAGGTAAAAACTAGAAGGAAGCTATCTGTGAAGTGACTTTGTGATGTGTGGATTCAACTCACAGAATTAAAACTTCCTTTTGATTTAGCAGGTTGGAAACCCCCTTTTTGTAGAATCTGTGAAGAAACATTCAAAATCCCATTGAGGCCTATGGTAAAAAACAGAATGTCCACAAATAAAAACTAGAAAGAAGGTATTTGTGAAACGATTTAGTGATGAGTGGATTCATCTCACAGAGGTAGGTCTTCTTTTGATTCCACAAGTTGAAAACACTTTTTTTGTAGAATCTGCATAGAAACATTCAGGAGCCCTGCGAGGCCTATGGTGAAAAACCGAATATCCCCAGATAAAAACTGGAAAGAAACTATCTGTGAAACTACTTTTGGATGTGTGGATTCATCTCAAAGAGTTAATCCTTTCTTTTGATTCCACAAGTTGAAAACACTTTTTTGTAGGGTCTGCAAAGAGATATTCAGGATCCAATTGAGGCCTTTGGTGAAGAAAAAGTCCCCCCCAAAAAACTAGAAAGAAGCTATCTGTGAAACTGCTTTGTATTGTGTGGGTTCGTCTACACTGCTAAACCATTTTTTTTTTCATTTTGCAGGTTGAAATCACTCATTTTGTAGAATATGCAAAGAAATATTTGGGAGCACATTTAGGCCGATGTTGAAAAGCCAAATATCCACTGACAAAAAATTAGAAAGAATCTGTCTGTGAAACTACTTTTTGATGTGTGGATTCATCTCACACATTTCAACCTTTTTTTTGATTCAGCGGGTTGGAAACAGTCTTTTTGTAAAATCTGCAAAGGGATATTTGGAAGCCCCTTGAAGTCTATGGTGAAAAATCAAATATCCCTTGATAAAAACTAGAAGAAGCTATCTGTGAAACTGCTTTGATTTTGGTTATTCATCTCACAGAGTTATTCCTTTCTTTCATTCAGGAGTTTGGAAACACTGTTTTTGTAGAATCTTTGAAAAAACATTTTGGAGCCCATTGGGGCCTATGTTGAAAAACTGAATACTCACAGGTAAAAACTAGAAAGAAGCTATTTGTGAAACTGCTTTGTGACGTGTGGATTCACCTTACAGAGTCAAACATTCCTTTTTATTCAGCAGGTTGGAAACACTCTTTTTGTAGAATCTGTAAAGGAACATTCGGGAGCCCATTGACCTATGCTGAAAAATGGAATATACCCAGATAAAAACTATAAGAAGCTATCTCTGGAAATGATTTGTAATGAGTGGATTCATCACAGAGTTAAACCTTTCTCTTGATTCAGCAGATTGGAAACACCCTTTTTGTAGAATCTGTGAAGGGACATTCAGGAGGACATTGAGGTCTATGGTGAAAAACTGAATATACCCAGATAAAAACTAGAAAAAATTATTAGTGAAACTGCTTTGTGATGTGTGGATTTACCTACAGATTTAAACCTTTCCTTTGAATCCACAGGTAGGAAACACTCTTTTTGAAGAATCTGAAAGAGACATTTGGGAGTCAATTGTTGCCTATGGTGAAAATCCAAACATCCCTATATAAAAACTAGAAAGAAACTGTGAAACTTCTTTGTGATGTGTGGATTCCTCTTACAGACATAATTTTTTTTTTATTCAGGAGGTTGGAAACACTCTTCTTGTAGAATCTGCAAATGGATATTCTGTAGTCCATTGAGGCCTATTTTGAAAAACCTAATATCCCCAGATTAAAAAATAGAAAGAAGTTATCTGTGAAACTGCTTTGTTATGCATGGATTAAGTTCAGAGAGTTAAACCATTCTTTTTCATCAGCAGGTTGGAAACACTCTTTTGGTAGAATCTGTGAAGTGACATTTGGGAGCTCATTGCAGCCTACAGTGAAAAACAGAATATCCACAGATAAAATCTATGAAGATGTTATATTTGAAACTGCTTTTTGATGCTTGGATTCAAATCACAGGATAAAACCTTCCCGTTGATTCAGCGCATTGGAAAAACTATTTTGATAGAATCTGTGGGCCATTTGGGAACCTGTTGAAGCCAATGGTGAAAAACTGAATATCCCCAGATAAAAGCAAGAAAGAAGCTATCTGTGAAACAGCCTTCTGATGTATGGGTTCATCTCAGTGTTAAACCTTCCTTTTAATTCATAAGGTTGGAACCACCCTTTTTGTAGAATCTGCAAAGAAACATTCAGGAGTCTTTGAGACCTATGGTTAAAAAAAGAATATTCCCAGTTAACAAATAGAATGAAGCTATCTGTGAAACCACTTTGTAATGTGTGGATTTGTCTCACAGAATAAAACCTTTCATTTTATTCAGCAGGTTGGAAACACTCTTTTTGTAGTATCTACAAGTGATATACAGGAGCCTATTGAGGCCTATAGTGAAAAACTGAATATCCCCAGATAAAAATTAAAAACAAGCTATCTGTGACATTGCATTGTGATGGGTGGATTCATCTCACAGAGTTAAACCTTTCTTTTGACTCAGCAGGTTGGAAACACTCTTTTTGAAGAATATGAGAAGGGACACTTGGGAGCCCATTGAGGCCGATGGTGAAAACAGAATATCCTCAGATAAAAACTAGAAAGAAGACACGGGTGAAACTGCTTTGTGATGTGTGGATTCATCCCACAGTGTTCAACCCTTCTTTTGATTCATCAGGTTTGAAACAATCTTTATTTAGAATCTTCAAAGGGACATTCAGGAGCCCATTGAGGCCTAAGGTGAAAAACTGAATATCCAAAGATAAAAACTAGAAAGAAACTATTTTTGAAACTCTTTTGTTAGGAGTTGATTCAACTCACCAAGTTAAACCTTCCTATTCATTAGCAGTTTGAAAAAACTTTTTTTTGTAGAATCTATGAACAGATGTTCAGGAGCCCATTGAGGCCCATGATAAAAAACTGAATATCCAAAGAAAAAACTAGGAAGAAAGTACGTGAGAAACTCGCTTGTGATGTGTGGATTCATCTCACATGGATAAATCATTCTTTTGATTCAGCAGGATGGAAACACTGATTTGCAGAATCTGGGAAGGGACATTTGGGAGCCCATTGAGGCCTATAATGAAAAACTGAATATCCCCAGATAAGAACTAGAGAAAAGCTATCTGTGAAACTGCTTTGTGATTTGGGGACTTATCTCACAGAGATAAACCACTATTTTGATTCAGGAGGTTGGAAACAGTTTTTGGTAGAATCTGCGAAAGGATATTTGTGAGTTCACTGAGGCATATGGAGAAAAATGAAATATCAACAGTTTAAAAATAGAAAGAAGCTATCTGTGAAACTGCTTTGTGATTTGTTGACTCATCTCTAAGAGTTAAACCTTGCTATTGATTGGAAACACTCTTTTTGTAGAATCTGCAAAGGGACATTCGGGAGCCCATGAGGCCTATGGTGAAAAACTCTATTATCCCCAGATAGAAACTAGAAAGGCACTATCTGTGAAACTGCTTTGTGATATGTGGATTCATCTCACAGCGTTAAAATTTTTATTGATTCAGCAGGTTGGAAACATTGTTTTTGTAGAATCTGTGAAGGCACATTCAGGAGCCCATCATGGCCTACGGTGAAAAAACGAATATCCCCAGCTAAAAACTGTAAAGAATCTATCTATGAAACTTGTTTGCAACTTGCTGATTCATCTCACAGAGTTAAACCTTTCTTTTGATTCAGTAGATTGGAATCACTCTTTTTGTAGAATCTGTGAAGAAACATTTGGTAGCCCATTGAGGCCTATGGTGAAAAACCAAATAACCCCAGATAAAAACTAGAAAGAAGCTATCTGTGAAACTGCTTTGTGATGTGCAGATTTATCTCAAAAAGTTAAACCTTTCTATTGATTAAACTTCGATATTTATTCAGCAAGTTGGAAACACTCTTTTTGTAAAATTTGCGAAAGGATATTCTGGTGCTCGTTGAGGCCTGTGGTGAAAAACTGAATAGCCTAAAATTAAAACTAGAAAGAAGTTATCTGTGAAACTGCTTTGTGATGTATGGATTCATCTACAGAGTTAAACAGTCCTTTTTATTAAGCAGGGAGGAAACACTCTTTTTGTAGAATCTGCAAAGGGACATTTGGGAGGCCATTTGAGGCCTATGGGGAAAATCGGAATATCTGCAGATAAAAATAGAAGGAAGCTATCTGTGAAACTGCTTTGTAATGTATGCATTCATCTCACACAGTTAAAGCTTTCTTTTGAATCAGCAGGTGGAAAACACTCTTTTTGAAGAATATGCAAAAAGACATTCAGTAGTCCATTGAGGCCTATGAAGAAAAATCAAATATCTCCAGATAAAAACTATATAGAAACTGTCTGTGAAACTGCTTTGTGATGTTTGGATTCATCTCACAGAGTTAAACCTTTCTTTTGATTCATCAGTTTGGAAACATTCTTTTTGTAGAATCTGCAAAGGGACATTCTGGAGTTCTTTGAGGCCTATGGTGAAAAACCAAATATCCCAGATAAAAACCAGAAACAAGTTGTATGTGAAACTGCTCTGTGATGTGTGAATTCACCTTACCGAGTTAAACATCTCTTTTGATTCAGCAGGTTGAAAACACTCTTTTTGTAGTAGCTGCAAAGAAACATTTGGGATCCCACTGAGGCTTATGGTGAAAAAGTTTATATTCCCAGAAAAAAACTAAAAAGAAGCTATCTGTTAAACTGCTTTGTATTGTGTTGATTAGTCTCACAGAGTTAAAACTTTGTTTGGCATCAGCAGGTGGAAACAGTCTCTTGGTAGAATCTGCAAAGCAACATTCAAGAACGGAATGAGGCCTTTGGTGAAAAACCGAATATCCACAGATTAAAAACTACAAAGAATTTATCTGTGAAACTACTTTGTGATGTGTGGTTTCATCTCACATATTTAAATCTTCCTTTTCATTCAGTAAGTTGGAAAAACTTTTTTTGTAGAATCTGTGAAGGGACTTTTGGGAACTTACTGAAACCTATGGTTTAAAAGTGAATGTCACCAAATAAAAACTAGAAAGAAGTTATCTGTGAAACTGATTTATGATGTGTGCATTCATCTACAGCGTTCAACTTCTCTTTTGATTAAGTAGGCTGGAAACACTTTTTTTTGTAGAATCTGCCATGAAACCTTCAGAAGCCCATTGAGCTGTATGGCGAAAATGGAATATCCTGAGATAAAAACTAGAAAGAAGTCATCTGTGAAACTGTTTTTTGTTGTGTGGATTCATCTACAGGGTTAAATCTTTTTTTTCTGATTCTGCAGATAGGAAACACTCTTTGCAGAATCTGTGAAGGACATTTGGAAGCCCATTGAGGTCTATGGTGAAAAACCAAGTATCCCCAGATAAAAACTAGACAGAAGCTACCTGTGAAACTGTCGTGGATTCAACTCAAACAGTTAAAACATTCTTTTACTTCAGGAGGTTGGAAACACTCTTATTAAAGCATATGTGAAGGGACATTCAGGAGCCCATTAATGCCTATGCTGAAAAACAGAATATCACTAAATAAAAATTAGAAAGAAGCTATCTGTGAAACTGTATTATGATGTGCGGATGCATCTTAGAGAATTAAACCTTTTCTTCATTCATCAGTTTGGAAACACTTTTTTTGGTAGAATCTGTAAACGGACATTCTGGAGCCCACTGAGAACTAAGGTGAAAAACTGAATATCCACAAAACAAGCCAACAAACAAACGAACAAAAACTAGAAAGAAGCTATCTGTGAAACTGCTTTGAGATGTGTGGATTCATCACACAAAGTTAAAAATTTTTTGATTCAGTGGATTGGAAACACTTTTTTGGCAGAATCTACCAAGGGAAATTCATGAGCTCTTTGAGACCTATGGCGAAAAAGAGAATATCTCCAGATAAAAACTAGAAATAACCTGTTTGTGGAACTGCTTTGTGATGTTTGGATTCACCTACAGAGTTAAATCTTTCTTTTGATTATGCAGGTAGGAAACACTCTTTTTGTAAAAACTGTGAGGAGACATTCGTGGTCCCATTGTGTCCTACAATAAAAATCCAAATAACTCCAGATAAAGATGAGTAAGAATCTATCTCTGAAACTGTTTTGTGATGCTTGGATTCATCTCAGAGCTTTAAACCTTTCTTTTGATTCAGCAGGTTGGAAACACTATTTTCGTAGAGTTTGCAAAAGTGCATTCTGGAGACCATTGAGGCCTATGGTGAAAAACTGAATATCCTCAGAAAAAAACTACAAAGAAGCTGTCTGAAAGTACTTTGTGATATGTGGATTCATCTACAGAGTTAAACTCTCCTTTTGATTCAGCAAGTTGGAAACACTCTTTTTTAGAATCTGTGAAGGGACATTCAGGAGCCCATTGAGGCCTATCTTGAAAAACCAAATATCTCCAGAAAAAAGAAAGAAAGAAGCTGTCTGTGAAACAAGTTTGTAACGTTTGGATTTATCTCACAGAGGTATATCTTTCTTGTAATTCATCATGTTAGAAACACTCCTTTTGTAGAATCTGCGAAGAGAAATTTGGAAGCCCATTGAGGCCAATGATGGAAAATCCTATATCCAAAGATAAAAACTAGAAAGAAGCTATCCATGACACTGCCTTGTGATGTGTGGATTCATCTCACAGAGTTAAACCTTTTTTTTTGATTCAGCATGTTTGAAACACTCTTTTTGTAGTGGCTGCAAAGAAACATTTGGGATCCCTTTGAGGCCTGTAGTGAAAACCAAATATCCAAAGATAAAAACTAAAAAGAAGCTGAATATCCAAAGATAAAAACTAAATAGAAGCTCTCTGTGAAATTTTTGTGATGTGTTGATAAATGTCAATGTATTAAATATTTATTTGATTCAGCAGGTTTGAAACACTCTTTTTGTAGAATCTGTAAAGGGACTTTAGGGAGCCTATTGAAACCTTTGATGAAAAAGTGAATATCTTTAGATAAACCTAGAAAGAAACCATTTGTGAAACTGCCTTGTGATGTGTACATTCACCTCACAAGACAGCAGGTTGAAAGCAGTCTTTTTATTGAATATGCAAAGGGATGTTAGGGAGCCCACTGAGACCTGTGGTGAAAGATAATATCCCCAGATAAAAAGTAGAAATATGCTATTTGTGAAACAGCTTTGTGATGTGCAGATTCATCTCATAGAGTTAAAACTTTTTGGTTCATTAGGTTGCAAACACTCTTTTTGTAGAAAATGTGAATGGACATTCAGGACCCCATTGAGTCCTAAGGTGAAAAAACAAATATCCACAGAAAAAAACTTGAAAGAAGACATCTGTTAAACTGCTTTGTAATGTGTGAATTCATGTCACAGGGTTAAAACTTTCTTTTGAATCAGTTGAATGGAAACACTCTTTTTTGTAGAATCTGCAAAGAGAACTCAGGGAGCCCTTTGAGTCCTAAGGTGAAAAACGGAATAGCCCCAGATAAAACATAGAAAGAACCTATTTGTACAAATGCTTTCTGATGTTTGGATTAATCTACACTGTTAAACATTTCTTTGATTCTGCAGGTAGGAAATACTCTTCTTGTAGAAACTGTGAACAGACATTCCAGAGCCCATTGAGTCCTAAGGTGAAAAACTAAATATACATAGAAAAAACTAAAAGGAAGCTATCGGTGAAATTGCTTTGTGATGGATGGATTCATCTCACAGAGTTAAACTTTTCTTTTGATTCAGCAGGTGGGTAAACCTTTTTTTGAAGGATATGAGAAGATATATTTGGGAGCCCCTTGAGACCTAAGGTGAAAAACCGAATATCCACAGATAAAAACTGGAAAGATCTATCTGTGAAACTGCTCTTGATATGTTGATTCATCTCACAGAGTCCAAACTTTCTTTTGTTTAACAGTTTGAAAACACACTATTTGTAGAATCAGCAAATGGATATTTGGTAGCCCATTGAGGCCTGGGTTGAAAAATTGAATATCCCCTGATAAAAACTTGAAAGAAGCTGACTGTGAAACTGCTTTGTGACCTGCAGATGCATCTCATGGAGGAAAAGCTTTCTTTTGATTCCAGATGTTGGAAACACTCTTTTTGTAGAATCTGTGAAGAACCATTCAGGAGTCTATTGAGGCCTACGGTGAAAAATTGAATATCTCCAGATAAAAACTAGAAAGAAGTTGTCTGTGAAATTGCTTTCGGTGTGTGGATTCATCCCACAGAGTTAAACATTTCTCTTGATTCGGCTGCTTGGAAACTCTCTTTTCATAAATCTGTGAAGGTACATTCAAGAGCCCACTGAGGCCTATGTTGAATATCTGAATATCAGTAGATAAAACCTAGAAAGAAGCTATCTGTGAAACTGCTTTTTGATGTGTGGATTCATCTCACAGAATTAAAACTTTATTTTGATTCAGCAGGTTAGAAACCCTCTTTTTTTAATTACACTTTTAAGTTTTAGGGTACATGTGCACATTGTGCAGGTTAGTTACATGTGTATACATGTGCCATGCTGGTGTGCTGCACCCACTAACTCGACATCTAGCATTAGGTATATCTCCCGATGCTATCCCTCCCCCCTCCCACCACCCCACAACAGTCCCCAGAGTGTGATATTCCCCTTCCTGTGTCCATGTGATCTCACTGTTCAGTTCCCACCTATGAGTGAGAATATGCGGTGTTTGGTTTTTTGTTCTTGCGATAGTTTACTGAGAATGATGATTTCCAATTTCATCCATGTCCCTGCAAAGGACATGAACTCATCATTTTTTATGGCTGCATAGTATTCCATAGTGTATATGTGCCACATTTTCTTAATCCAGTCTATCATTGTTGGACATTTGGGTTGGTTCCAAGTCTTTGATATTGTGAATAATGCCACAATAAACATACATGTGCATGTGTCTTTATAGCAGCATGATTTATAGTCCTTTGGGTATATACCCAGTAATGGGATGGCTGGGTCAAATGGTATTTCTAGTTCTAGATCCCTGAGGAGTCGCCACACTGACTTCCACAATGGTCGAACTAGTTTACAGTCCCACCAACAGTGTAAAAGTGTTCCTATTTCACCACATCCTCTCCAGCACCTGTTGTTTCCTGACTTTTTTATGATTGCCATTCTAACTGGTGTGAGATGGTATCTCATTGTGGTTTTGATTTGCATTTCTCTGATGGCCAGTGATGATGAGCATTTTTTCATGTGTTTTTTGGTGGCATAAATGTCTTCTTTTGAGGAGTGTCTGTTCATGTCCTTTGCCCACTTTTTGATGGGGTTGTTTGTTTTTTTCTTGTAAATTTTTTGAGTTCATTGTAGATTCTGGATATTAGCCCTTTGACAGACGAGTAGGTTGTGAAATTTTTCTCCCATTTTGTAGGTTGCCTGTTCACTCTGATGGTAGTTTCTTTTGCTGTGCAGAAGCTCTTTAGTTTAATGAGATCCCGTTTGTCAATTTTGTCTTTTGTTGCCATTGCTTTTGGTGTTTTAGACATGAAGTCCTTGCCCATGCCTATGTCCTGAATGGTAATGCCTAGGTTTTCTTCTAGGGTTTTTATGGTTTTAGGTCTAACGTTTCAGTCTTTAATCCATCTTCAATTGATTTTTGTATAAGGTGTAAGGAAGGGATCCAGTTTCAGCTTTCTACATGTGACTAGTCAGTTATCCCAGCACCATTTATTAAATAGGGAATCCTTTTCCCATTGCTTGTTTTTCTCAGGTTTGTCAAAGATCAGATAGTTGTAGATATGTGGCGTTATTTCTGAGGGCTCCGTTCCATTCCATCAATCTATATCTCTGTTTTGGTACCAGTACCATGCTGTTTTGGTTACTGTCGGCTTGTAGTATAGTTTGAAGTCAGGTAGTGTGATCCCTCCAGCTTTGCTCTTTTGGCTTAGTATTGACTTGGTGATGCGGGCTCTTTTTGGTTCCATATGAACTTTAAATTAGTTTTTTCCAATTCTGTGAAGAGAGTCATTTGTAGCTTGATGGGGATAGCATTGAATCTGTAAATTACCTTGGGCAGTATGGCCATTTTCATGATATTGATTCTTCCTACCCATGAGCATGGAATGTTCTTCCATTTGTTTGTATCCTCTTTTATTTCCTTGAGCAGTGGTTTGTAGTTCTCCTTGAAGAGGTCCTTCACATCCCTTGTAAGTTGGATTCCTAGGTATTTTATTCTCTTTGAAGCAATTGTGAATGGGAGTTCACTCATGATTTGGCTCTCTGTTTGTCTGTTGTTGATGTATAAGAATGCTTGTGATTTTTGTAAAGCTCTCCTCAGCAAATGTAAAAGAACAGAAATTATAACAAACTCTCTCTCGGACCACAGTGCAATCAAACTAGAACTCAGGATTAAGAATCTCACTCAAAACCGCTCAACTACATGGAAACTGAACAACCTGCTCCTGAATGACTACTGGGTACATAAAAAAATGAAGGCAGAAATAAAGATGTTCTTTGAAACCAACGAGAACAAAGACACAACATACCGGAATCTCTGGGACACATTCAAATCAGTGTGTAGAGAGAAATTTATAGCACTAAATGCCCACAAGAGAAAGCAGGAAAGATCCAAAATTGACAAACTAACATCACAATTAAAAGAACTAGAAAAGCAAGAGCAAACACATTCAAAAGCTAGCAGAAGGCAAGAAATAACTAAAATCAGAGCAGAACTGAAGGAAATAGAGACACAAAAAACCCTTCAAAAAATTAATGAATCCAGGAGCTGGTTTTTTGAAAGGATCAACAAAATTGATAAATAAAGACTAATAAAGAAAAAAAGAGAGAAGAATCAAATAGACACAATAAAAAATGATAAAGGGGATATCACCACCGATCCCACAGAAATCCAAACTACCATCAGAGAATACTACAAACACCTCTACGCAAATAAACTAGAAAATCTAGAAGAAATGGATAAATTCCTGGACACATACACTTTCCCAAGACTAAACCAGGAAGAAGTTGAATCTCTGAATAGACCAATAACAGGATCTGAAATTGTGGCAATAATCAATAGCTTACCAATCAAAAACAGTCCAGGACCGGATGGATTCACAGCCGAATTCTACCAGAGGTACAAGGAGGAACTGGTAGCATTCCTTCTGAAACTATTCCAATGAATATAAAAAGGGGGAACCCTCCCTAACTCATTTTATGAGGCCAGCATCATTCTGATACCAAAGCCAGGCAGAGACACAACCAAAAAAGAGAATTTTAGACCAATATCCTTGATGAACATTGATGCAAAAATCCTCAATAAAATACTGGCAAACCGAGTCCAGCAGCACATCAAAAAGCTTATCCACCATGATCAAGTGGGCTTCATCCCTGGGATGCAAGGCTGCTTCCATATACGCAAATCAATAAATGTAATCCAGCATATAAACAGAGCCAAAGACAAAAACCACATGATTATCTCAATAGATGCAGAAAAGGCCTTTGACAAAATTCAACAACGCTTCATGCTAAAACCTCTCAATAAATTAGGTATTGATGGGACGTGTTTCAAAATAATAAGAGCTATCTATGACAAACCCACAGCTAATATCATACTGAATGGGCAAAAACTGGAAGCATTCCCTTTGAAAACTGGCACAAGACAGGGATGCCCTCTCTCACCACTCCTATTCAACATAGTGTTGGAAGTTCTGGCCAGAGCAATTAGGCAGGAGAAGGAAATAAAGTGTATTCATTTAAGAAAAGAGGAAGTCAAATTGCCCCTGTTTGCAGATGACATGATTGTATATCTAGAAAACCCCATCATCTCAGCCCCAAATCTCCTTAAGCTGATAAGCAACTTCAGCAAAGTCTCAGGAAACCCTCTTTTTATACAAACTGTGAAGGGACATTCGAGAGCCCATTGCGGCCTACATTGAAAAACATAATATCCCCAGATAAAAACTAGAGAGAAGCTATCTGTGAAACTGCTTTGTGATGTGTGGATTCATCTCACAGTGGTAAACCTTTCTTTTAGTTCAGCAGGTTGGAAACTTTTTTGTAGAATCTGTGTAGGGACATTCCGAACCCATTGAGACTTATGGTGAAATGCTGAATATCCCCAGGTGAAAACTAGAAAGGAGCTATCTGTGAAATGGTTTTGTGATGTGCGGATTCATCTCACAGAATTAAAACTTTCTTTTGATTCAGCAGGTAAAAACACTCTTTTTGTGAAATCTGTTAAGGGACATTTGGAAACACCTGAGGCATAAAGTGAAAAAAAAAATCCCCAAATAATCGCTAGAAAGAGGGTACCACTCAAGCTTCTTTGTGATGTGAAGATTCTTGTCACACAGGTAAACCTTTCTATTGATTCTGCAGATTGGAATACTTTTTTTCTAGAATCTGCAAGGGACATTCAGGAGTCCACTGTTACATATGGGGAAAAAAACTGAATATCCCCAGATAAAAATGAGAAAAACTATCTGTGTAACTACTTTATGTTATGTGCATTAATCTCACAGAGTTGAAGTTTTTTTTGATTCAGCAGGTGGGAAACACTCCTTTTGTAGATTCCGTAAATGGATATTCAAGAGCAAATTGAGGCCTGTTTTGAAAAACAGAATGTCCACTGGAAAAAATAATCCAGAATGAAGCTATCTGTGAAACTGTTTGTGATGTGTGGATTCATCTCAGAGTTACACATTTCTTTTGATTCAGCAGGTTGGAAACATTCTTTTTGTAGAATCTGTGAAGGGGCATATTGGAGTCCATTGAGGCCTATGATGAAAAACAGAATATCCCCAGATATAAAGTAGAAGGAAGCTACATGTGAAATTGCTGTGTTTTGTCTGGATTCATGTCACAGAGTTAAAAGTTTCTTTGGATTCAACACGTTGGAAACACTCTTTTTGTGGAATTTGCCAGGTGACTTTTAGGAGCCTATTGTGGCCTCTGGTGAAAAACAGAATATCCCCAGATGAAAACTAGAAAGAAGCTATGTCAGAAACTGCTTTGTGATGCATGGATTCATCTCACAGAGTTAAAACTTATTTATTTTTCAGCAGATTGGAAAATCTATTATTGTAGTATCTGCAAAGGGACATTTGGGAGCCCATTAAGGCCTACAGTGACAAACCAAATATCCCCAGATAAAAACTAGAAAGAATATATCTGTGAAACTGCTTTATAATATGTGGAGGCATCACAAAGAGTTAAATTTTTATTTTGATTCAGCAGGTTGGAAATATTCTTTTCATAGAATCTGCAAAAAGAAATTTTGGAGCCCTTTGGGGCCTAGGGTAAAAAAACGAATATCCCCAGTTAAAAAATAGAAAGAAGCTATCTGTGTAACTTCTTAGTGATGTGTGTTCCCCTCACAGATTTAAACCTTTCGTTTGATTTGGCAAATTGGAAACACTCTTCTTATAGAATCTACAAAAACACTTTTGGAAGCCCGTTGATGCCTATGATGAAAAATATAATGTTGCCAGTTTGGAAATATTATTTTGGTAGCATCTACCAAAAGACATTCAAGAGCCCATTGAGGCCTATGGTGAAAAACCGAATATTCCCAGATAAAAACTAGAAAGAATCTATCTGTGAAACTGATCTGTGATGTGTAAAATCTTCTCACAGAATTAAACTTTCTTTTGTTTCAGCGGGTCGGGAACACTCTTTTTGTAGAGTCTGCAAAAGGATATTTGGGAGCCTTTGAGGCCTATGGTGAAAGATCCAATATCCCCAGATAATAACTAGAAACAAGCTACTTTTGAAACTTCTTTGTAGTATGTGGATTCATCTTATAGAGTTAAATCTCTCTATTGAATGTTTAGGTTGGAAACACTCTTTTTGTAGAATCTGCACAGGGAAATTTGGGAAATCATTGAGGCTTATGGTGAAAAACTAAATATTCCTAGATAAAGCTAGAAAGAATAAATCTGTGAAACTGTTTTGTGATGTGTGAATTCATCTCACCGTGTTAAAATCTTCTTTTGATTCAGCAGGTTGGAAACATTCTTTTTGTATTAGCTGAAAGGGACATTTTAGAGTTATTTGAGGCCTACGGTGAGAAATTGAATATCCCCAGTTTAAATGTAAAAAGAAACTATCAGTGAAACTGCTTTGAGATGTGTGGATTCATCTCAAAGAATTAAACATTTTATTTGATTCAGCAGGTTAGAAACACCCTTTTTGTAGAATCTGCAAAAGGACATTTCAGAGCCCATTGAGGTCTATGGTGAAAAACAAAATATCCCCAGATAAAAACTAGAAATAATGTGTCTTTGAAAGTGATTTATAATGAGTGGATTCATCTCACAGAGTTAAAACTGTCTTTTGATTCAGCAGATTGGAAACACTTTTTTTTTGTAGAACCTGTGAAGAGAAATTTGGGAGCCCACTGAGGCCCATGATGAAAAACCAAATATCCCCAGATGGAGACTAGAATAAATCTACATATGAAGTGGCTCTTTGAAGTTTCGATTCATCTCTCAATATTAAACCTTTATTTTGATTCAGGAAGTTGGAAACACTCTTTTTGTAGAGTCTGTGAAAGAATATTTGAGAAACAAATGAGGCCTATAGGGAAAAACAAAATATCCCTAGAAAGAAACTATATTTGAAATGGAATTGTGTTGTATGGATTCATCTTACAGAATTAATCCTTATTTTTGATTAAGCAAGATGAAAACACTCTTCTGTTAGAATCTGCAAAGGGACATTTGGGAGCCTTTTGAGGCCTATGGTGAAACACAAAATATCCCCAGATAAAAACTAGAAAGAAAATATCTGTGAAACAACTTTGTGATGTGTGGTTTCATCTCACAGAATCAAACCTTTCTTTTGACTCAGCAGATTGGAAACACTCTTTCTGTATTATCTGCATCTGGACATATGGGATCATTTTGAGGTCTATTGTGAAAAACTGATATCCCCATGTAAAATCCCAAAAGAAGCTATCTGTGAAAGTGCTTTTTGTTGTGTGGATTCACCTCACATAGATAAAACTTTCTTTTGATTGAGCAGGTTGGAAACACTTTTTGTAGAACCTGTGAAGGGCCATTGGGGAGCCCACGGATGCCTGTGGTGAAAAACAGTATATCCCCAGATAAAAACTCAAAGAAAGGTATCTGTGAAATGGTTTTGTGATGTGTTCATTCACCTCACAGAGTTACACTTTCTTTTGATTCAGGAGGTTGGAAACACTTTTTTTGTAGAGTTTGGGAAAAAACATTTTGGAGCCAACTAAGCCTGTGGTGAAAAATGGAATATTCCTAGATAAAAACTAGAAGGAAGTTATCTGTGAAACTGCTTTGTGATATGTGGTTTCCCTTCACTGAGTTAAATCATTTTTTTATTACAGAAGGTGGAAACACTCTTTTTGAGGAATTTGTGAAAAGACATTTGTGAGCTTATGAGGCCTATGGTGAAAAACTGAATATCCACAGATAAAAACTGGAAAGAAGCTTTCTGTGAAATGGGTTTGCGATAATTAGAGTCATCTCACAGAGGTAAACCTATGTTTTGCTACAGCAAGCAGGTTGGAAACATTGTTTTAGTACTATCCTCAAGGGGATATTTAGGAGATCTTTGAGACTTTTGGTGAAATACTGAATATCACCAGATAAAAACTAGAAAGAAACTATCTGTGAAATGGCTTTGTGATGTGTGGTTTCCTCTCACAGAATGAATACTTCTTTTAGATTCAGGAGATTTGAAACTCTCTTTTTGTAGAATTTGTGAAGGGTCACTTGATAGCAAATTTTGGCCTATGTAAAAAACTGAATATCCCCAGATAAAAACTAGAAAGAAGCAATCTGTGAAGTGGCTTTGTGATGTGTGTATTCATCTCACAGACATAACCTTTATTTTGATTCCACAGATTGGAAACACTCTTTTTTTAGAATCTGTGATGGGGCATTTGGGAGCCCATTGAGGCCTACAGTGAAAAACAAAATATCCCCAGATAAAAACTAGAAAGAAGCTATCTGTGAAATGGCTTTGTGTTGTGTCAATTCACCTCACTGAGTTAAACCTTTCGTTTGATTCAACAGGTTGGAAACAATCTTTTAGTTGAATCTGTGAAAGGCCACTTGGGAGCCCATTGAGGCCTATGGTGAGAATCCAAATATCCCCAGATAAAAACTATAAAGAAGGCATCTGTGAAACAGGTCTTTGATGTGTAGATTCCTCTCAAAAAGTTAAAACTGTCTTTTGATTCAGCAGGTTGAAACCACTGTTTCTGAAGAGTCTGTGAAGGGACATTTTGGAGTCCATTGAGGCATAAGGTGAAAAACAGAATACCACCAGATAAAAAAATAGAAGGAAGCTATCTGTGAAATGCCTTTGTGTTGTGTAGATTCATATCACAGAGTTAAACCTTTCTTTTGATTCAGTAAGTTGGAAACGTTGTTTTTGTAGGATCTGTGAAGGGACATTTTGGAGCCCATTGAGGCCTATGATAAAAAACCGAATATCTGCAGATAGAAACTAGAAAGAAGTTATCTGTGTAATGGCTTTGGGATGTGTGCATTCATCTCACAGAGTTATACATTTCTCTTGACTCAGCAGGTTGGAAATTCTCTTTTTGTAGAATCTGTGAAGAAACATTTGGGAACCCATTGAGTCCTGTGGTGAAAAACCAAATATCCTCAAATGAAAACTAGAAAGATGCTCTCTGTGAAACTGCTTGGTGATGTGTGGATTCATCTCACATAATTAAACCTTTATTTTGATTCAGCATTTTGCAAACACTCTTTTTGTAGAATCAATGAAAAGACATTTAGGAGACCATTGGGGATTATGGTGAAAAACTGAATATTCCTGTATAAAAACTAGAAAGAATCTATGTGTGAAAATGCTTTGTGATGTGTGGATTTATCTCACCAAGTAAATTTTTTTTGATTCAGCAAGTTGTAATCAGCAAGTTGTAGAATCTGTGAGGGACATTTCAATGCCCATTGAGGCCTATGGTGAAAAACTGAATATCCCCACAGAGAAACAAAAAAGAATTAATCTGTGAAACTGCTTTGTGATGAATGGATTCATCTCACAGAGTTAAAACTTTCTTAGGATTCAGCAGTTAGAAACATTCTTTTTGAAGAATCTATGAAGAGACATTTGGGAGCCCATTGAGGCCCATGGTGAAAAGTAGAATACCACCAGATAAAACCTGGAAAGAAGCCCTCTGTGAAACTTCTTTGTGATGTGTAGATTGATCTCACAGAGTTAAATTTTCTTTTGATTCAGTAGGTTGAAAACACTGTAGAATATGTGATGGGATTTGGGAGCCCACTGGGGCCTATGGTAAGAAATTGAATATCTCCAGATAAACACTAGAAAGAAGCTCTGTGTGAAACTGCTTTGTGATTGTGTGGATTCATCCCTCAAAGTTAACCCTTTCTTTTGATTCACCAGGCTGGAAACACTGTTTTTCAAGAATCTGCCAAGAAACATTTGGGGGCAAATTCAGGCCTATGTTAAAAAACTGAATGTCCCCAGATAAAAACTAGAAAGAATCTCCTGTGAAACTGCTTTGTGATCTGTGGATTCATCTCTCAGAGTTAACACTTTTTTTTGATTCATCACGTTGTAAACACTCTTTTTGTAGAAATGGCAAAAGGACATTTAGGAACCCATTGAAACTTAAGGTAAAAAACTGAATACCCTCAGACAAAAACTCGAAAGAAGTTATATGTGAAATGGCTTTGTGATGTGTGGATTCATTTCACTGGGTTAGAAGTTTCTTTTGATTCTGCATTTTGAAAAATCTTTTTTTGTAGAATCTGCAAAGAGACATATGTAAGACTATCTCTGTGAAATGGATTTGTGATGTGTGGATTCATCTCAAATGGTTAAACCTTTCTTTTCATTTGGCAGGTTGGAAACACTGTTTTGGTGGAATCTGCAAAAGAATTTTTGGGAGCCCACTGAGGCCTATATGGAAAAACCGAATATCCCAGATAAAAACTAGAAAGGAGCATCTGTGAAATAGCTTTGTACTGTGTGGAGTCATGCCACAGAGTTAAACCTTATATTTGGTTCACCACGTTGGAAACACTTCTTTTGAAAAATTTTTGATGGGACATTTGGGAGCTCTTTGAGCACTATGGTAAAAAAAATCTGAATATACCCAGATAAAAACCAGAAATAAGCTAACCGAGGAAAGACTTTGTGAAATGTGGATTCATCTCATAGATTTTAAACTTTCTTTTCATTGAGCAGGTTGGAAATTCTCTTTTTGTAAAATCTGCAAAGGGACATTTGGAAGCCCATTGAGGCCTATGGTGAAAAATAGAATATCCTCTGATAAAAACTAGAAAGAAGCTATCAGTTAAATGGGTTTATGATGTAAGGATTCATCAATCAGAGTTAACCCTTTCTTTTGATTCAGCAGGTTGGAAACACTCTTTTATACTAATCTGTGAAGGGACATTTCAAAGCCCATTGTAGCCCATCATGAAAAACTGAATATCCCCAGATAGAAACTAGAAAGAAGCTCTCTGTAAAACTGCTTTATGATGTGTGGATTCATCACTCAGAGTTAACCCTTTCTTTTGATTCAGCAGTTTGGCAACACTCGTTTTCTATAATCTGTGAAGGGACTTTTGGGAGAAAATTAAGGCCCGTGTTAAAAAACTGAATATCCGGTGAAACCCCGTCTCTACTAAAAATACAAAAAATTAGCCGGGCGTGGTAGCGGGCGCCTGTAGTCCCAGCTACTCGGGAGGCTGAGGCAGGAGAATGGCGTGAACCCGGGAGGCGGAGCTTGCAGTGAGCCAAGATCGCGCCACTGCACTCCAGCCTGGGCGACAGAGCGAGACTCCATCTCAAAAAAAAAAAAAACAACAACAAAAAAACTGAATATCATCAGATGAAAACTAGAAAGAAGAAATCTGTGAAAAGATCATCTGGTTTGTGGATTCATCTCACTGACTGAAACCTTTCTTTTGATTCAGCAGGATGGAAGCACTCTTTTTGTATACTCTGTAAAGAATCTTTTGGTATCCCACTGAAGCCTAAGGTGAAAAACCAAATATCCCCAGATAAAAAATAAGAAAGAAGCTATCTGTGAAATGGCTTTTTGATATGTGGATTCATTTCACAAAGTTAAACCTTTCTTTTGATTCAGCAGGTTGGCAACACTCTGAAGAATCTGCAAAGGGACATTTTGGGGCAAATTGAGGTCTATGGTAAAAAACCAAATATTCCTAGGAAAAAACTATAAAGAAGCAATCTGTGAAATGAATTTTTAGTTTTTGGCTTCATCTCACAGAGTTAAACTGTTCTGTTGATTCAGCTGGTTGGAAACATTCTTTTTGTGAAATCTGCTAAGGGACATTTTGATCCCATTGAGGCCTATATTAAAAACAGAATATCCACAGATAAAAACCAGAAAGAAGCTATTTGTGAAATTGCTTTGTGATGTGTGGATCATTCTCACATAGTTAAATCTTTTCTTTGATTCAGCATATTGCAAACACTTTCTATGTAGAATCTTTGAAGGAACATTTGAAAGCCCTTTGAGGCCTATGGTGAAAAACAGAGTATACCAAGATAAAAACAAGAAAGAAGCTACCTGTGAAATGGCTCTGTGATATGTGGATTCATTTCATGGAATTAAACCACTGTTTTGATTCAGCAGGTTGGAAATACATTTTTTGTAGAATATGCAATGGGAATTTTGGGAACTCTTTGAGGCTTATGATGAAAAACAGAATATCCCAAGATAAAACCTTGAAAGAAGATATCTGTGAAACTGCTTGTGATGTATGGGTTCATCCCACAGGGTTGAACCTTTCTTTCCACTTATCTGGTTGCAAACCCTCTTTTTGTATAATCTATAATGAGACATTTAGGAGCCCTTTGAAGCTTACGATTAAAAACGAATATTCTCAGATAAAAACTGGAAAGAAGCTACCTGTGTAACAGCTTTGTGATGTGTGGATTCATCTCAAACTGTTAAGCCTTCCTTTTGATTCGGAAGGTTGGAAACAATATTTTTTTGTAGAATCTGTGAAGGGACATTTGGGAGTGCATTGAGGCCTATGGTAAAAAACAGAATATCCCCAGATAAAAACTAGAAAGAAGCTATCTGTGAAACTACTTTTTGATGTGTGGATTCATTTCACTAAGTTAAACCTTTCTTTTGATTCTACAGGTTGGAAACACTTTTTCCAGAATCTGAGAAAAGATATTTAGGGGCCCATTGAGGTCTATGCTAAAAAACCAAATATCCCCTGAGAAAATCTAGAAAGAAGCTGTCAGTGATATGGCTTTGTGATGTCTTCATTCATCACACAGAGTTAAACCTTTATTTTGGCTCAGCAGATTGGAAACACTCTTTTGATAGAATCTGCAATGGGACATTTTGGAGCCCTTTCAAACGTATGGAGAAAAATAGAATATCCCCAAGATAAAAACTAGAAAGAATCTTTCTGTGAAATGGCTTTGTGATGTGTGGATTCATCACAAAGAGTTAAACCTTTCCTTTGATTCAGCAGGTTGGAAACACTCTTTTTGTAGAATCTGTGAAGGGACATTTAGAATCTCTTTGAGGTCTGTAGTGAGACATCGGATATCCCCAGATAAAACTAGAAAGAAGCTATCTGTGAAATGGTTTTGTGCTGTGTGCATTCATCTAAAAGTGTTGAACTTTTCTTTTGATTCAGCAGGTTAGAAATAGTTTTTGACAAATCTGCAAAAGGATACTTTTGAGCCCAATGAAGCCAATGATTAAAACAAAATATTTCTAGATAAAACCCAGAAAGTAGCCATCTGTGAAACAGCTTTGTTATCTCAGGATAACTCTTTTGTAGAATCTGAGAAAGGACATTCAGGAGCCCATTGAGGCCTGTGGTGAAAAACTGAATATCCCCAGATAAAAACTAGAAAGAAGCTATCTTTGAAACTGCTTTGTGATGCATAGATTCAGCTCACAAAGCTAAAACTTCCTTTTTATTTAGGAGGTTGGAAACAGTTTTTTTTGTAGAATCTGCCAAGCAACATTCAGGATCCCATTGAGGCCTATGGAGGAAAATTGAATTTTCCAGATAAAATTTTGAAAATTTTGAAAGAAACTATCTGTGCTACTGCTTTGTGTTGTGTAACCTTTGTTTTGATTCACCAGGTTGGAAATATTCTTTTTACACAATCTGTTAAGGCCTATGTTAAAAACTGAATGTTTCCAGATAAAAACTGGAAAGAAGCTATCGGTAAAACTGCTTTGTGTTGTGTGGATTCATCCCAAAGAGTTAAAGTTTTCTTTTGGCTTAGCAGGTTGGAATACTCTTTTTGAAGAATCTTGAAAGGGACTTTCAGGAGCCAATTGAGGCCTAAGGAAAGAAAAGGAATATGTCCAGAAAAAAATTAGAAATAACCTATCTGTGAAAATGTTTTGTGATATGGGACTCATCTCACAGAGTTAAAGCTGTGTTATGATTCAGTAGGTTAAAAACACTCTTTTTGTAGAATCTGCAAATAGACATTCAGGATCCCATTGAGGCATATGGTGAGTTAAACCTCTCTTTCAATTCATCTCTTTGAGAGCACTCTTTTGGTAAAATCTGTGAAGGGACATTTTGGAGTGTGTTGAGGTTTAAGGTGAAAAATCAAATATCCCCAGGCAAAAACTAGAAAGAATCTATCTGTGAAACTGCTGTGGGATGTGTGGAGTCATCTCACAAAGTTAAACCTTTCTTTTGATTCAGCAGTATGGAAAGAATCTTACTGTGGAATCTGCAGAGGGACATTCAAGAGCCCATAGAGGTCTACGGTGAAAAACGGAATATTCCCAGATAAAAACTAGAAACTATCTGTGAAACTGGTTGGTGATGTGTGGATTCATTGCACAGAGTTTAATCTTTCTTTGGATTCAGCAGGTTGGAAACACTCTTTTTGTACGATCTTTGAGGGGACATTCCGGAATCAATTGACATCTATGAGGAAAACAAAATATCCCCACATAAAAACAAGAAAGACGCTATCTCTAAAACAGCATTGTGATATGTGGATTCATCTGACAGAGCTCAACCTCCCTTTTGATTCAGCAGGTTGGAAACACTCTTTTTGTAGGATCTGTGAAGGGACATTCCACAGCCCTTTGAGGCCTATAGTGAAAAATAGAATGCCCATCAATAAAAACTAGAAAGTATCTATCTGTGAAACTGCTTTGTTATATGTGGATTGATCTCACAGAGTTTAAACTTTCTTTTAATTCAGCAGGTTGGAAACACTCTCTTTGTAAAATCTGTGATGAAACATTCAGGAGCCCACTGAGGCCCTAGGGTGAAAAACTTAATTGCCCCAGATAAAAACTCAAAAGAAGCTATCTTTGAAATGGCTTTGTGTTGTGTGAATTTATCTCACAGAGTTAAACCTTTCTTTTGATTCAGGGGATTAAAAACCGTCTTTTTTGTACAATCTGCAAAAAGACATTCCTGAATTGATTGAGGCCTATGGTGAAAACCCAAATATCTCCAGGTAAAAACTAGAGCAAAGCTCTACTGTTCACATAGTTCCTTTTGATTCATCAGTATGGAAGTACTTTTTTGCAGAAGCTGTTTTTACTTCTTAGTGATGTGAGCATTCATGTCACAGAGCTGAAGCATTCTTTTCATTGAGCAGTCTGGAAACAGTCTTTTTTAGGATCTACTAAGCGATATTTGGGAGCTCTTTGATACCTATGGTGAAAATGGAAATGTCTTCACCTAAAAGCTAGAAAGAAGCTTTCTGTGAAACTGCTTTGTGATGTTTCAATTCATCTCACAGATGTAAACGTTTCCTTTCACTGAGCAGTTTGCAAACTCTGTTTTTCTGGAATCTGCAGAGGGATATTTGTGAGCGCTTTGAGGCATATGGTGAAAAAGGAAATATCTTCACATAGTAACTAGACAGAAGCTTCGAGGGAAACTTCTTCATGATGTGTGCATTCATCTTACAGAGTTGATCCATTCTTTTGATTGAGCAGTTTGGAAACAGTGTTTTTGTAAAATCTGCCAAGGTATATTTGAGAACACTTTGAGGCTTATTGTGAAAAACAAGAGATCTCCACATAGAAACCAGAAAGAATCTTTCTGAAAAACTGCTTTGTGATGTGTGCATTCATCTCACAGAGGTTAACGTTTCTTTTCATTGACCAGTTTGGAAACTGTGTTCTTCTAGAATCCACAAAGGGATATTCGTGAGCAATTCATGGCCTATGGTGAAAAAGGAAATATCTTCACATAAAAACTAGAGAGAATCCTTCTGAGAATCTTCTTTGTGATGTGTGCATTCATCTCACAGAGTTGAACCATTGTTTTGATTGAGCAGTTTGGAAATAGTCTTTTTGTAGAATCTCCAAGGGATATTTATGAGCACATTGAGACCTATGGTGAAAAAGGAAATGTCTTCCCATAAAAACTAGACAGAAGTTCTCTGAGAAACTTCTTTGTGATGTTTGTATTCATCTCATAGAGTTGAGCCATAGTTTTGACTGCGCAATTTGGAAACAATCTTTTGTAGAATCTGGCAAGGAATACTTGGCAGCTCTTTGAGGCCTGTGGTGAAAAAGGAAATGTCTTCACATAAAAACTCTTAAGAAGCTTTCTGAGAAACTGCTTTGTGATGTGTGCATTCATCTCACAAAGGTAAACGTTTCTTTTCACTAAGCAGTTTGGATACTCTGTTCTTCCAGAATCTGCAAAAGGATATTTGTGATTGCTTTGAGGCCTATGGTGAAAAAGGAAATATATTCACATAAAAAATAGGCAGAAGCTTTCTGAGAAACTTATTTCTGATGTGTGCTTTCATGTCCCATGTGTAAACATTTGTTTTCATTGAGCAGATTGGAAACTTTGTTCTTCTAGAATCTGCAAAGGGATTTTAGTGAGAACTTAGAGGCCTATGGTGAAAAAGGAAATATCTTCTCATAAAAACTAGACAGAGGATTTCTGAGAGACTTCTTTGTGATGTGTGTGTTTATATCACAGAATTGAACCATTCTTTGACTGAGCAGTTTGGAAACAGTCTTTTTGTAGAAACTGTCAAGTTATATATGAGAGTGCTTTGAGGCCTATGTTGAAAAAGGAAATGTCTTCACATAAAAACTAGAAAGAAGCTTTCTGAGAAGCAGCTTCCTGATATGTGCATTCAACTCACAGAGGTAAATGTTCCTTTTCACTGAGCAGTTTAGAAACTCTGTTCTTCTTGAATCTGCAAAGGGATATTTGGGAGCACTTTGAGCCCTATGGTTAAAAAGAAATATCTTCACATAAATACTTGATGGAAGCTTTCTGAGAAACACATTTGTGATGTCTGCATTCATCTCACAGATTTGAACCATTCTTTTGATTGAGCAGTTTGGAAACAATGTTTTTGTAGAATCTGACAAGTGATATTTGGGAGCATTTGGAGGCCTATGTTGAAAAAGGAAATATCTTCACATAAAAACTAGAAAGATGCTTTCTGAGAAACTGCTTTGTGATGTGTACATTCATCTCACAGAGGTAAATATTTCTTTTATTTGAACAGATTGGAAACTCTGTTCTTCTAGAACCTGCAAAGGGATATTTCTGAGTGCTTTGAGACCTATGGTGAAAAAGGAAATCTCTTTATATAAGAACTAGACAGAAGCTTTCTGAGAAATTTCTTTGTGAAGTGTGCATTCATCTCACAGAACTGAACCATTCTTTTGATTGAGCAGTTTGGAAACAGTTTTTTGAAGAATCTCCCATGAAATAACTGGGAGAGCTGCAAGGCCTATGGTAAAATGAGAAATATCTTCACATCAAAACAAGAAAGAAGTTTTCTGAGAAACTTATTTCTGATGTGTGCATTCATTTTCCAGAGGTAAACATTTCTTTTAATTCAGCAGTTTGAAATCTGTGTTCTTTTAGAATCTGCAAGGGGATATTTGTCAGTGCTTTGAGGCCTATGGTGAAAAAGGAAGTATCTTCACATTAAAACTAGACAGAAGCATTCTGAGAACCTTCTTTGTGATGTGGGATTTAATCTCACAGAGTTGAACCATTCTTTTGATTGAGCAGTTTGCATTCATCTCACAGAGCTGAACTATTCTTTTGATAGGGCAGTATGGAAACAGTCTTATAGTAGAATCCAGCAAGGGATATTTGGGAGTGCATTGAAGCCTGTGGTGAAAAAGGAAATGTCTTCACATAAAAACTAGAAAGAAGCATCCTGAGAAATTGCTTTGTGATGTGTGCATTCAACTCACAGAGGTAAACATTTCTTTTCATTGAGCAGTTTGGAAACTCTGTTCTTCTGGAATCTGCAAAGGGATATTTGTGAGTGCTTTGATGCCTGTGGTGAAAAAGGAAATATCTTCACATAAACACTAGACAGAAGATGTTGGAGAAACTGCTTTGTGATTTGTGCATTCATCTCAGAGAAGTAAACGATACTTTTCATTGAGCAGTTTGGAAACTCTGTTCTTCAAGGATCCAGAAAGGGATATTTGTGAGTGCTTCGAGGCCTGTAGTGAAAAAGGAAATATCTTCACATAAAAACTACAAAGAAGCTTTCTGAGAAACTTCTTGTGATGTGTGCATTCATCTCAAAGATCTGAACCATTCTTTTGATTGAGCAGTTTGGAAGCAGTCTTTTTGCAGAATCTGCCAATAAATATTTGGGAGTGCTTTGAGGCCTATGGTGAAAAAGGAACCGTCTTCACATAAAAACTAGAAAGAATCTTTCTTAGAAACTGCTTTGTGATGTGTGCATTCATCTCACAGAGGTAAACAATTCTTTTCATTGAGCAGTTTGGAAAATGTGTTCTAGAATCTGCAAAGGGATATTTTTGAGTGCATTGTGGCCTGTGGTGAAAAATGAATTGTCTGCACATAAAAACTAGAAAGAAGCTTTCTGAGAAACTGCTTTGTGATGTGTGTATTCATCTCACAGAGGTAAACTTTTCTTTTCATTGAGCAGTTTGTAAACGCTGTACTTCTAGAGTTTTCCAAGAGATATTTGGGAGCACTTTGAGGCCTATGGGGAAAAAGGAAATATCTTCGCATAAAAACTAGACAGAAGTCTTTGGAGAAACTTCTTTGTGATGTGTGCATTCACCTCAGAGAGTTGAACTATTCTTTTGATTGAGCAGTTTGGATACACTCTTTTTGTAGGATCTTCCAAAGGATATCTGGGAGTGCTTTGAAACCTATGGTGAAAAAGGGAATCTCTTCACATAAAATCAAGAAAAATGCTTTCCAAGAAACTGGTTTGTAATGTGTTCATTCATCTCACAGAGGTAAATTTTTCTTTTCATTGAGCAGTTTAGAAACTCTGTACTTCTAGAATCTGAGATATTTGTGAATCTAGATATTTGAGAATTCTTTTTTTTTTTTTTTTGGTTTCCACCAGCATGGCACATGTATACATACGTATCTAGCCTGCACAATGTGCACATGTACCCTAAAACTTAAAGTATAATTAAAAAAAAGAAAAGAAAAAAAGATATTTGAGAATTCTAGAATCTGCGATATTTGTGAGCACTTTGAGGCCTATGGTGAAAAATCAAATATCTTCACATAAAAATAGACAGAAGCTTTCTGAGAAACTTCTTTGTGATGCAGGCATTCTTCTCACAGAGTTGAACCATTGCTTAGATTCAGCAGTTTGGAAAAAGTCTTTTTGTAGAATCTGCAAAGGAATATTTGGGAGCACATTGAGGCCTATGGTGAAAAAAGAAATATCTTCACATAAAAACTAGGCAGCAGCTTTCTGAGAAAGTGCTATGTGATGAGTGCATTCGTCTCACAGATGTAAATTATTCTTTTCATTGAGCAGTTTGGAAACTCTTTTTCTATAATCTGCAAAGGAAGGTTTGTGAGCACTTTGAGGCCTATGGTGAAAAAAGAATTATCTTCACATAAAAACTAGGCAGAAGCTTTCTGAGACACTGCAATGTGATAAGTGCATTTGTCTCACAGATGTAAATGATTCTTTTCATTGAGCAGTTTGGAAACTCTTTTTCTATAATCTGCAAAGGAAGATTTGTGAGCACTTTGAGGCCTATGGTGAAAAAGGAAATATCTTCACATGAAAACCAGACAGAAGCTTCCAGAGAAACTTATTTTGTGATGTGTGCATTCACCTCACAGGGTTGAACTATTCTTTTGATTGAGGAGTTTGGAAACATCTTTTTGTAGGATCTTCCAAAGGATACTTGGGAGCGCTTTGATGCCTACGGTGAAAAAGGAAATATCTTCACATAAAAATTAGAAAGAAGCTTTCAGAGAAACTGCTTTATGATGTGTGCATTCATCACACAGAGGTAAACGATTCTTTTCATTGAGCAGTTTGGAAGCTGTTCTTCTATAGTCTGACAAGCGATATTTGGTACCACTTTGAGGCCTATGGTGAAAAAGGAAATATCTTCACACAAAAACTAGTAAGAAGCTTTCTCAGAAACTGCTTTGTGATGTGTGCATTCATCTCACAGAAGTAAACCTTTCATTCCATTGAAGAGTTTGGAAACTCTGTTCTTCTAGAATCTGCAAAGACAAATTTCTCAGTGCTTTGAGGCCTATGTTAAAAAAGGAGTTATTTTCACATAAAAATTAGACAGAAGTTTTCTAAGAAAAGTCTTGTGATGTGTGCATTCATCTCACAGGGTTGAACCATTCCTTTGATTTAGCAGTTTGGAAACAGTCCTTTTTAGAAACTGCCAAGGGATATTTTGGAGCACTTTTAGGCCTGTGGTGAAAAAGGAAATGTCTTCACATAAAAACTAGAAAGAACTTTTCAGAGAAACTGATTTGTGATGTGTGCATTCATCTCACAGAGGTAAACTGAGCAGTTTGGAAACTCTGTTCTTCTAGAATCTGCAAAGGGATATTTGTAAGTGCTTAGAGGCCTATGGTGAAAAAGGAAATATGTTCATATAAAAACTATACAGAAGATTTCTGAGAAACTTCTTTGTGATATGTGCATTAATCTCACAGAGCTGAAACATTATTTGATTGAGCAGTTTGGAAACAACCTTTTTGGAGAATCTTCCAAGGGATATTTGGGAGTGCTTTGAAACCTATGGTAAAAAAGGAAATGTCTTCACATAAAAACTATAAAGAAGCTTTCTGAGAAACTGCTTTGTGATGTGTGCATTCATCTCACAGAGGTAAACGTTTCCTTTCATTCAGCAGTTCTTAAACTCTGTTCTTCTAGAATCTGCAAAGGGATACTTGTCAGTGCTTTGACGCTTATGGTGAAAAGGGAAATATCTTCCACTAAAAACTAGACAGAAGGTTTCTGACAACTTTCTTTGTGATGTGTGCATTCATCTCACAGAGTGGAAACGTTCTTTTGATTGAGCATTTCATGTTTACCTCACAGAGTTGAACCGTTCTTTTGATACAGCAGTTTGGAAACAGTCCTTTTGTAGAAACTGCCAAGGGATATTTGGGAGTGCTTTGAGGCCTATGGTGAAAAAGGAAATATCTTCACATAAAAACTAAAAAGAAGCTTTCTGTGAAACTGCTTTGTGATGTGTGCATTCATCTCACAGAGGTAAAAGTTTACTTTCATTGAGCAGTTTGGAAACTCTGTTTTCTACAATCTGCAAAGGGATATTTGTGAGTGCTTTGAGGCCTATGGTGAAAAAGAAAATATCTTCACATAAAAACTGGACAGAAGCTTTCTGAAAAACTTCTTTGTGATTTGGGCATTCATCTCACAGAAGTAAACGATTCTTTTCATTGAGCAGTTTGGAAACTCTTTTCTTCTAGGATCTGCAAAAGTATATCAGCACTTTGAGGCCTTTGGTGAGAAACGAAATATCTTCACATAAAAACTAGACAGAAGCTTTCTGAGAAAATTTCTTGTAATGGGTGCATTCTTCTCACAGAGTTGAACCATTCTTCTGATTGAGCAGTTTTGAAACTGTCTTTTTGTATAATCTGCCTAGTGATAGTTGGGAACGCTTTGAGGCCTATGGTGAAAAAGCCAATGTCTTCACATAAGAACTAGAAAGAAGCTTTCTGATAAACTGCTATGTGACGTGTGCATTAATCTCACAGAGGTGAAAGTTTTTTTCTTTGAGCAGTTTGGAAACTCTGTTTTTCTAGAATCTGCAAAGGGATATTTTTGAGCACTTTGAAGCCTATGTTGAAAAAGGAAATATCTCACATAAAAACTAGACAGAAGATTTCTGAGAAACTGCTTTGTGATATGTGCATTCACCTCACAGAGTTCAACATTTCTTTTCATTGAGCAGTTTGGAAACTCTTTTTCTATAATCTGCAAAGGGATATTTGTGAGCACCTTGAGGCCTGTGTTGAAAAAGGAAATATCTTCACATAAAAACTAGACAGAAGATTTCTGAAAAACTTCTTTGTGATGTGTGCATTCACCTCAGAGAGTTGAACCATTCTTTTGATTGAGCAGTTTGGAAACAGTCTTTTCATAAAATCTTACAAGCAATATTTGGGAGTGCTTTGAGGTCTATGGTGAAAAGCGAAGTGTGTTCACATAAAAACTAGAAAGAGGCTTTCTGAGAAACTAATTTACGATGTGTGCATTCATCTCAGAGAGTTAAATGTTTCTTTCCATTGAGCAGTTTGCAAACTCTGTTCTTCTTGAATCTGCAATGGTATATTTCTGAGTGCTTTGAGTCCTGTGGTGAAAAAGGTGGTATCTTCAGCTAAAAACTAGACAGAAGCTTTCTGAAAAACTTCTTTGTGATATGTGCATTCGTCTACAAGATTTGATCCATAGTTCTGATTGAGCAGTTTGGAAACAGTCTTTTTGTAGAATCTGCAAAGTGATATTTGTGAGTGCTCTGAGGCCTATGATGAAAGAGGAAAAATCTCCACACAAAAGCTAGACAGAAGCTTTCTGAAAAAGTTCATTGTGATGTCTGCATTCATCTCACAGAATTGTTCCATTGCTTTGATTGAGCAGTTCACGTTCATCTCACAGATTTCAACCATTCTTTTTAACTGAACTGTTTAGAAACAGTCTTTTTGTGCAATCTGCCAAGGGATATTTGGGAGTGCTTCACAGCTATTGGGAAACAGGAAATGTCTTCACATAAAAATTAGAAAGATGCTTTCTGAGAAACTGCTTTGTGATGCAGGCATTCATCTCACAGAGTTAAAGGTTTATTTTCATTGAGCAGTTCGGAAACTCTATTCCTCTAGAATCTGCAAAGGGATATTTGAGAGTGTTTTGAGGTCTGTGGTGAAAAAGAAAATTTCCTCACATAAAAACTAGACAGAAGTATTCTGAGTAACTTCTTTGTGATGTGTGCATTCATCTCACTGAGTTGAACCCTTCTTCTGATTGAGCACTTTGAGAACAGTCTTTTTGTAGAAACTGCCAAGGGATATTTGGGAGCACTTTGAGGCCTGTGGTGAAAAAGAAAATGTCTTCACATAAATAGTAGACAGAAGCATTCTGAGAAACTCCTGTGTGATGTGTGCATTCATCTTACAGAAGTAAAGGTTTCTTTTCTTTTTTTTTTTTAAACATAAGGTGAATAATAATTTATGTCTCTCATTTAAACATTTTCCAACTCACAGCAAATTTTCTTCCTTGGCACATTGGTTAAATTTGGATTTTTTGTTTTTATTTTATTTTATTTTATTATTATTTTATTTTATTTTATTTTATTATTATTATACTTTAAGATTTAGGGTACATGTGCACAATGTGCAGGTTATTTACATATGTATACATGTGCCATACTGGTGTGCTGCACCCATTATCTCATCATTTAGCATTAGGTATATCTCCTAATGCTATCCCTCCCCACTCCACCCACCCCACAACAGTCCCCAGAGTGTGATGCTCCCCTTCCTGTGTCCATGTGTTCTCATTGTTCAATTCCCACCTATGAGTGGGAACATGTGGTGTTTGGTTTTTTTTTTCATTGAACAGTTTAGAAAGTCTGTTCTCATAGAATCTGCAAAGGGATATTTGTGAGTGCTTTGAGTCTTATGGTGAAAAAGGAAATATCTTCACATAAAAACAAGCAGAAGCTTTCTAAGAAAATTCTTTGTGATGTGTGCATTCATCTTACAAAGTTGAACCATTGTTTTGATTGAGCAGTTTGTATTCATCTCACAGAGTTGAACCATACTTTTAACTGAGAAGGTTGGAAACAATCTTTTTTTTCGATCTGCCACAGGATATTTCGGACTGCTTTAATGCCTATGGTGAAAAAGGAAATGTCTTCACATAAAAACCAGAAAGAAGCTTTCTGAGAAACTGCTTTGTGATGTGTGCTTTCATCTCATAGTGGTAAACATTTGTTTTCATTTAGTAGTTTGGAAACTCTGCCCTTCTAGAATCTGCAAAGGGATATTTCAGAGTGCTTTGAAGCCTATGGTGAAAAAGGAAATTTCCTCACATAAAAACTAGGCAGAAGTTTTCTGAGAAACTTCTTTGTGATGTGTGCATTCATCTCACAGAGTTGAACCATTCTTTTGATTGAGCAGTTTGGAAACAGTCTTTTTTGTAGAATCTGCAAAAGGATATTTGGGAGCAGTTTGAGGCCTATGGTGAAAAAAGAAATGACTTCACATAAAAAGTACACAGAAGCTTTCTGCGAAACTGCTTTGTGAAGTGCACATTCATCTCGAAGATTAAAAGATTTCTTTTCATTGAGAAGTTTGGAAACTCTGTTCTTCCAGAATCTGCAGTGTGATATTTCTGATTGCATTCAGGCCTATGGTGGAAAAGGAAATATCTTCACATAAAAACTAGACAGAAGCTTTCTGAAAAAATTCTTTGTGATGTGTGCATTCATCTCACAGAGTTGCACCATAGTTTTGACTGAGGAGTTTGGAAACAATCTTTTTGTAGAATCGGCCAAGGGATATTTGGGAGCACTTTGAGACCTACGGTGAAAAAGGAAATGTCTTCCCATGAAAACTAGTAAGAAACTTTCTGAGAAACTGCTTTGTGATGTGTGTATTCATCTCACAGAGTTAAACCTTTCTCTTAAATGAGCAGTTTGGGAACTCTTTTCTTCTAGAATTTGCAAAGGCATGTTTGTGAGTACCTTGAGTCCTATGGTGTAAAAGGAAGTATCTTCAAATAAAAACTAGACAGAATCTTTCTGAGAAGCTTCTTTGTGATGTGTACATTCATCTCACAGAGCTGAAATATGCTTTTGATTGAGCAGTTTGGAAACAGTCTTTTTTTAGAATCTGCCAAGGGATATTTGGGAGCCCTTCGAAGCCTATGGTGAGAAAGGATATGTCTTCACATAAAAACTAGAAAGACGCTTTCTAAGAAACTGCTTTGTGTTGTGTGCATTCATCTCACAGAGATAAATGTTTCATTTCATTTAGGAATTCGAAATTCTGTTCTTCTAGAATCTGCAGAGGGATAATTGTGAGCCATTTGAGGCTTATGGTGAGAACGGAAATATCTTCACATAAAAACTAGACAGAAGAATTCTGAGAAACTTCTTTGTGATGTGTGCTTTCATCTCACAGAGTTGAACCCTTCTTTTGATTGAGCAGTTTGGAAACAGTCTTTTTGTAGAATCTGCCAAAGGATATTTGGAAGCCCTTTGAGGCCTATGGTTAAACCTGGAAATGTCATCACATAAAAACTAGAAAGATGCTTTCTGAGAAACTTCTTTGTGATGTGTGCACTCATCCCACACAGGTAAATGTTTCTTTTCATTGAGCAGTTTGGAAACTCTGTTCTTCTAGAATCTGCAAGAGGATATTTTTGAGTGCTTTGAGGCCTACGTTTAAAAAGGAAATATCTTCACATAAAAACTACACAGAAGCTTTCTGAGAAACTTCTTTGTGATATGTGCATTCATCTCACTGGGTTGAAACATTTTTTTTGTCTTTTTATTAACAGCCTATTTGTTTAATTTTACTATTATTGCACTTTAAGTTTTAGGGTACCTATGCACAATGTGCATGTTTCTTACATATGTATACTTGTGTCATGTTGGTGTGCTGCACCCATTTACTCATGATTTAGCATTAGGTATATCACCTACTGCAATCCCTCCCCACTGCCCTCACCCCACAACAGTCTCCGGTGTTTGATGTTCCCCTTCCTGTGTCCATGTGTTCTCATTGTTCAATTCCCACCTATGAGTGAGAACATGTGGTGTTTGGTGTTTTGTCTTTGCCATAGTTGGCTGAGAATGATGGTTTCCAGCTTCATCCATGTCCCTACAAAGGACATGAACTCATCATTTTTTATGGCTGCATAGTATTCCATGGTGTATATGTGCCACATTTTCTTAATCCAGTCTATCATTGTTGGACATTTTGGTTGGCTCCAAGTCTTTGCTATTGTGAATAGTGCTGCAATAAACATACGGGTGCATGTGTCTTTATAGCAGCATGATTTATAATCCTTTGGGTATGTACCCAGAAATGGAGTGGCTGGGTCAAATGGTATTTCTAGTTCTAGATCCCTGAGGAATCACCACATTGACTTCCACAATAGGTGAACTAGTTTACAGTCCCACCAACAGTGTAAAAGTGTTCCTATTTCTCCACATCCTCTCCAGCACCTGTTGTTTCCTGACTTTTTAATGACTGCCATTCTGACTGGTGTGAGATGGTATCTCATTGTGGTTTTGATTTGCATTTCTCTGATGGCCAGTGATGATGAGCATTTTTTCATGTGTTTTTTGGCTGCATAAATGTATTCTTCTGAGAAGTGTCTGTTCATATCCTTCACCCACTTTTTGATGGGGTTGTTTTTTTCTAGTATATTTGTTTGAGTTCATTGTAGATTCTGGATATTAGCCCTTTGTCAGATGAGTTGATTGCAAAAATATTCTTCCATCCTGTAGCTTGCCTGTTCACTCTGATGGTAGTTTCTTTTGCTGTGCAGAAGCTCTTTAGTTTAATTAGATCTCACATGAAAATTTTGGCTTTTGTTGCCTTTGCTTTTGGTGTTTTAGACATGAAGTCCTTCCCGTGCCTATGAAATGCTTGCCCATGACAATGTCCTGAATGTTATTGCCTAGATTTTCTGCTAGGGTTTTTATGGTTTTAGGTCTAACATGTAAGTCCTTAATCCATCTTGAATTAATTTTTGTATAAGGTTCAAGGAAGGGATCCAGTTTCAGCTTTCTACATATGGCTAGTCAGTTTTCCCAGCACGATTTATTAAATAGGAAATCCTTTCTCCATTGCTTGTTTTTGTCACGTTTGTCAAAGATCAGACAGTTGTAGAAATGCAGCATTATTTCTGAGGGCTCTGTTCTGCTCCATTGGTCTATATCTCTGTTTTGGTACCAGTGCAATGCTGTTTTGGTTACTGTAGTCTTGTAGTGTAGTTTGAAGTCAGTTAGCATGATGCCTCCAGCTTTCTTCTTTTGGCTTAGGATTGACTTGGCAATGCAGGTTCTTTTTTGGTTCCATATGAAGTTTAAAGTAGTTTTTTCCAATTCTCTGAAGAAAGTCACTGGTAGCTTGATGGGGATGGCATTGAATCTTTAAATTACTTTGGGTTGTATGGCCATCATGGAGTGTTCTTCCATTTTGTTTGTATCCTCTTTTATTTCATGGAGCAGTGGTTTTAGTTCTCCTTGAAGAGGTCCCTCACATCCCTTGTAAGTTGGATTCCTAGGTATTTTATTCTCTTTGAAGCAACTGTGAATGGGAGTTCACTCATGATTTGGCTCTCTGTTTGTCTGTTGTTGGTGTATAAGAATGCTTGTGATTTTTGTACATTGAGTTTGTATCCTGAGACTTTGCTGAAGTTGCTTATCAGCTTAAGGAGATTTCAGGCTGAGAAAATGGGGTTTTCTAGATATACAATCATGTCGTCTGCAAACAGGGACAATTTCACTTCCTCTTTTCCTAATTGAATACTCTTTATTTCCTTCTCTTGCCTAATTGCCCTGGCCAGAACTTCCAACACTATGTTGAATAGGAGTGGTGAGAGAGGGCATCCCTGTCTTGTGCCAGTTTTCAAAGGGAATGCTTCCAGTATTTGCCCATTCAGTATGACATTGGCTGTGGGTTTGTCATAGATAGCTCTTATTATTTTGAAATACATCCCATCAATACCTAATTAATTGAGAATTTTTAGCATGAAGGGTTGTTGAATTTTGTCAAAGGCCTTTTCTGCGTATATTGAGATAATCATGTGGTTTTTGTCTTTGGTTCTGTTTATGTGCTGGTGGATAAGCTTTTTGATATGCTGTTGGATTCGGTTTGCCAGTATTTTATTGAGGATTTTTGCATCAATGTTCATCAAGGATATTGGTCTAAAATTCTTTTTTTGGTTGTGTCTCTGCCTGGCTTTGGTATCAGGATGATGCTGGCCTCATAAAATGAATTAGGGAGGATCCCCTCTTTTTCAATTGATTGGAATAGTTTCAGAAGGAATGGTACCAGCTCCTCCTTGTACCTTTGGTAGAATTCGGCTGTGAATCCATCTGTTCATGGACTCTTTTTGGTTGGTAAGCTATTGATTATTACCACAATTTCAGAGCCTGTTATTGTTCTATTCAGAGATTCAACTTCTTCCTGGTTTAGTCTTGGGAGAGTGTAGGTGTCGAGGAATTTATCCATTTCTTCTAGATTCTCTAATTTATTTGCGTAGAAGTGTTTGTAGTATTCCCAGATGGTAGTTTGTATTTCTGTGGGATCAGTGGTAATAACCCCTTTATCGTTTTTTATTGTGCCTATTTGATTCTTTTCTGTTTTTTTCTTTATTAGTCTTGCTAGCGGTCTATCAATTTTGTTGATCCTTTCAAAAAACCAGCTCCTGGATTCATTAATTTTTTGATGGGTTTCTTGTGTCTCTATTTCCTTCAGTTCTGCTCTGATTTTATTTATTTTGTGCCTTCTGCTAGCTTTTGAGTGTGTTTCCTCTTACTTTTCTAGTTCTTTTAACTGTGATGTTAGGGTGTCAATTTTGGATCTTTCCTGCTTTCTCTTGTGGGCATTTAGTGCTATAAATTTCCCTCTACACACTGCTTTGAATGCGTCCCAAAGATTCTGGTATGTTGTGTCTTTGTTCTCATTGGTTTCAAAGAACATCTTTATTTCTGCCTTCATTTCGTTATGTACCCACTAGTCATTCAGGAGCAGGTTGTTCAGTTTCCATGTAGTTGAGTGGTTTTGAGTGAGATTCTTAATCCTGAGTTCTAGTTTGATTGCACTGTGGTCTGAGAGATAGTTTGTTATAATTTCTGTTCTTTAACATTTTCTGAGGAGAACTTTACTTCCAAGGATGTGGTCAATTTTTTCATAGGTGTGGTGTGGTGCTGAAAAAAATGTATATTCTGTTGATTTGGGGTGGAGAGTTCTGTAGATGTCTATTAGGTCCACTTGGTGCACAGCTGAATTCAATTCCTGGGTATCCTTGTTAACTTTCTGTCTCATTGATCTTTCTAATGTTGACAGTGGGGTGTTAAAGTCTCCCATTATTAATGTGTGGGAGTCTAAGTCTCTTTGTAGGTCCCTCAGGACTTACTTTATGAATCTTGGTGCTCCTGTATTGGGTGCATATATATTTAGGATAGTTAGCTCTTCTTGTTGAGTTGATCCCTTTACCATTATGTAATGACCTTCTTTGTCTCTTTTGATCTTTGTTGGTTTAAAGTCTGTTTTATCAGAGACTAGAATTGCAACCCCTGCCTTTTTTTTTGGTTTCCATTTGCTTGGTAGATCTTCCTCCATCCTTTTATTTTGAGCCTACGTGTGTCTCTGCCTATGAGAAGGGCTTCCTGAATACAGCACACTGATGGTTCCTGACTCTTTATCCAATTTGCCATTCTGTGTCTTTTAATTGGAGCACTTAGTCCAATTAAATTTAAAGTTAATATTGTTATGTGTGAATTTGATCCTGTCATTATGATGTTAGCTGGTTATTTTTCTCGTTAGTTGAGCAAAATTAGTTGAGCTCACAGTTTTTTCCTAGTCTCAATGTTCTTTATATTTTGGCATGATTTTGCAGCGGCTGGTACTGGTTGTTCCTTTCCATGTTTAGCACTTCCTTCAGGATCTCTTTTAGGGCAGGCCTGGTGGTAACAAAATCTCTCAGCATTTGCTTGTCTGTAAAGTAATTTATTTCTCCTTCATTTATGAAGTTTAGCTTGCCTGGATATGAAATTCTTGGTTGAAAATTCTTTCCTTCATGAACGTTGAATATTGGCTCCCACTCTCTTCTGGCTTGTAGTGTTTCTGCTGAGAGATCTGCTGTTAGTCTGATTTGCTTCCCTTTGAGGGTAACCTGACTTTACTCTCTGGCTGCCCTTAACATTTTGTCCTTCATTTCAACTTTGGTGAATCTGACAATTATGTGTCTTGGAGTTGCTCTTCTCGAAGAGTATCTTTGTGGCATTCTCTGTATTTCCTGAATCTGAATGTTGGCCTGCCTTGCTAGATTGGGGTAGTTCTCCTGAATAATATCCTGCAGAGTGTTTTCCAACTTGGTTCCATTCTCCCCGTCACTTTCAGGTACACCAATCAGACATAGATTTGATCTTTTCACATAGTCCCATATTTCTTGGAGGCTTTGCTCATTTCTTTTTATTCTTTTTTCTCTAAACTTCCTTTCTCACTTCATTTCATTCATTTCATCTTCCATCCCTGACACCCTTTCTTCCAGTTGATCTCATTGACTCCTGAGGCTTCTGCATTCTTCACGTAGTTCTCAAGCCTTGGTTTTCAGCTCCATCACCTCCTTTAAACACTTCTCTGTATTGGTTATTCTAGTTATACATTGTTCTAAATTTTTTTCAAAGTTTTCACTTCTTTGCCTTTCGTTTGAATGTTCTCCTGTAGCTCAGAATTATTTGATCGTCTGAAGCCTTCTTCTCTCAGCTCATCAAAGTCATTCTCCTTCCAGCTTTGTTCCATTGCTGGTGAGGAACTGTGTTCCTTTAGAGGAGGAAAGGTGCTCTGCTCTTTAGATTTTCCAGTTTTTCTGCCCTGTTTTTCCCCATCTTTGTGGTTTTATCTACTTTTTGTCTTTGATGATGGTGATGTACAGATGGTTTTTTGCTGCGGATGTCCTTTCTGTTTGTTAGTTTTCCTTCTAACAGGCAGGACCCTCAGCTACAGGTCTGTTGGAGTAACTGGCCATGTGAGGTGTCACTCTTCCCCTGCTGGGGGTTGCCTCCCAGTTAGGCTGCTCAGGGGTCAGGGGTCAAGGACTGACTTGAGGAGGCAGTCTGCCCATTCTCAGATCTCCAGCTGCATGCTGGGAGAAACATTGCTCTCTTCAAAGCTGTCAGACAGGGACATTTAAGTCTGCAGAGGTTACTGCTGTAATTTTGTCCGTCTGTGCCCTGCTCTCAGAGGTGGAGCCTACAGAAGCAGGCAGGCCTCATTGAGGTGTGGTGGGCTCCACCCAGTTTGAGCTTCCCTGCTGCTTTGTTTATCTAAGCAAGCCTGGGCAATGGCGGGTGCCCTCCCCCAAATTCGCTGCCACCTTGCAGTTTGATCTCTGACTGCTGTGCTAGCAATCAGTGAGACTCCATGTGTGTAGGACTCTCTGAGCCAGTTGCGGGATATTATCTACTGGTGCGTGGTTTATTAAGCCCGTCAGAAAAGCGCGGTATTTGTGGGGTGGGGATCGGATTTTCCAGGTGCCCTCTGTCACCCTTTTCTTTGACTAGGAAAGGGAACTCCCTTATCACTTGTGCTTCCCAAGTGAGGCCATGCCTCACCCTGCTTTGGCTCAGGCACGGTGCACGCACCAAATAACCTGCACCTACTATCTGGCATTTTCTAGTGAGATGAACAGGGTACCTCAGATGGAAATGCAGAAATCACCCATTTTCTCCGTCGCTCATGCTGGGAGCTGTAGACCAGAGCAGTTCCTATTCGGCCGTCTTCACTTCTGTCTAGCTTTTATGTGAAGATATTCCCATTTCCAAAGAAGGCCTCAAAGTGGTCCAAATATCCACTTGCAGATTCTACAAAAAGAGTGTTTCAAAACTGCTCTATGAAAAGGTATCTTCAACTCTGTGAGTTGAATGCAAACATCACATAGAACTTACTGAGAATGCTTCTGTCTAGTATTTATGTGAAGATATTCCTTTTTCCACCAGAGGCCTCAAAGTGCTCCAAATATCCTCTAGCAGATTCTACAAAAAGAGTGTTTCAAAACTACTCTTTGAGTTGAATGTACACATCAGGAAGAAGTTTCTGAGAATACTTCTCTCTCGGTTTTCAGGGAAGATATTTCAACTTCCACCATAGCCCTCCAACCACTCCAAATGTCCACTTGCAGATTCTACAAAAAGAGTTTTTCAAAACTGCTCTATCAAAAGAAAGGTTCAACTCTGTGAGTTGAATGCACACATCACAAAGTAGTTTCTGAGAATTATTCCATCTAGTTTTTAAATGAAGATATTTCCTTTTCTACCATAGGCCACTAAGAGCTCCAAATATCCACTTGCAGATTCTACAAAAAGAGTGTTTCAAAACTGCTCTATCAAAAAGAAGGTTTAACTCTGAGAATTGAATGCACACATCACAATGAAGTTTCTGAGAATGCTTCTGTCTAGTTTTTATGTGAAGATATTCCCGTTTCAAATGAAGGCCTCAAAGCAGACAAAATATCCACTTGCATATTCTACTAAGAGAGTTTCAGAAGTGCTATATGAAAAGATATGTTCAAATCCGTGATTTGAATGCAAACATCACAAAGAAGTTTCTGAGAATGCTTCTGTCCAGTTTTAATGTGAAGATATTTTCTTTTCCACTGTAGGTCTCAAAGCACTCCAAATGTCCACTTGCAGATTCTACAAAAAGAGTGTTTCAAAACTTCTGTATCAAAAGAAAGGTTAAACACTGTGAGTTGAATGCACACATAACAAAGAAGTTTCAGAGAATGCTTCTGTGTAGTTTTTATGTGAAGTTATTCCCGTTTCCAATGAAGGCTTAATAGTGATCCAAATTTCCTCTCACAGATTCTACAAAAAGAGTGTTTCAAAACTGCTGTATCAAAAGGGATATTGAAATCTGTGAGTTGAATGTACACATCAAAAAGAAGTTTCTGAGAATGCTTCTGTCTAGTTTTTATGTGGAGATATTTCCTTTTGCACCACAGGCCTCAAAGCACTCCAATATCCACTAAGATCCTGCAAAAAGAGTTTTTCAAAACTGCTCTATCAAAAGACAGGTTCAACTCTGGGAGTTGAATGTAGACGTCACAAAGAAAGTTCTGAGAATGCTTCTGTCTAGTTTTTATGTGAAGATATTCCCGTTTTCAATGAAGGACTCAAAGTTTTCCAAATATCCACTTGCAGATTCTACAGAAAGAGTGTTTCAGAACTGCTCTATGAAAACTTAAGTTCAACTCTGTGAATTGAATGCAAACATCAGAAAGAAGTTTCTGAGAATGCTTCTGCCCTGTTTTCCTGTGAAAATATTTCCAATTTCACCATAGCCCTCAAAGTGCTCAAAATGTCCACTAGCAGATTCTACAAAAGAGTGTTTCAAACAGTTCTATCAAAAGGAAGGTTCAACTCTGTGAGGTGAATGCACACATCACAAAGTAGTTTCTGAGAATGCTTCTGTCTAGTTTTTACGTGTAGATATTCCTGTTTCCACCGTAGGCCTCCAATCGCTCCAAATATCCACTTGCAGATTACAAAAAAAGAGTGTTTCAAAACTGCTTTGTCAAAAGGAAGTTTCATCTCTGTGAGTTTAATGCAAACATCATGAAGAAGTTTCTGAGAAATCTTCTATATAGTTTTTATGTGAAGATATTTGTTTTCCACCACAGCCCTCAAAGCACTCCAAATGTCCACACTCAGATCCTGTAAAAAGAGTGTTTCAAAACTGAGCTGTCAAAAGAAAAGTTCAAATCTTTGAGTTGAATGCACACATCAAAAAGAAGTTTCTGAGAATGCTCCCGTCTAGTTTTTATGTGAAGATATTCCCGTTTCCAAGAAGTCCTCAAAGCGTTCAAAATACCCAGTTGCAGATTATACAAACAGAATGTTTGAAAACTGCTTTATGAATAGGTATGTTCAACTCTGTCAGTTGAATGCAAACATCACAAAGAAGGTTCTGACAATCCTTCTGTCTAGTTTTTATATGAAGATATTTCCTTTTCCACCATGGGACTCATAGCACTCCAAATTTCCACTTGCAGATTCTACAAAAAGAGTGTTTCAAAACTGCTCTTTCAAAAGAAAGGTTCAACTCTGTGAGTTGAAGGCACACATCAAAATGAAGTTTCTGAGAATACTTCTGTCTAGTTTTTATGTGAAGATATTTTCTTTTCCACCAGAGGCCTCAAAGCACTCCAAATGTCCAATTGCAGACCCTGCAAAAAGAGTGTTTCAAAACTGCTCTGTCAAAAGAAAGGTTCACATCTGGAGCTGAATGCAGACATCATAAAGAAGTTTCTGAGAATGCTTCTGTCTAGTTTTTATGTGAAGATATTCCCATTTCCAACGAAGGCCTCAAAGCGGTCCAAATAACCCCTTGCAGAATCTACAAAAAGAGTGTTTCAAACCTGCTCCATGAAAAGCTGTGTTCAACTCTGTGAGTTGAATGGAAACATCACAAAGAAGTTTCTGAGAATGCTTCTCTCTAGATTTTATGAGAAGATATTTCCTTTTCCACCATAGACCTCAAAGCTCTCCAAATGTCCACTTGCAGATTCTACAAAAAGAGTGTTTCAAAACTACTCTATCAAAAGAAATGTTCAACACTGTGTGTTGAATGAACACATCACAAATAGTTTCTGAGAATGCTTCTGTCTAGTTTTTATATGAAAATATTACCTTTTCAACCACAGGCCTCAAAGCAGTCAAAATATACATTTGAAGATTTTACAAAAGATTATTTCAAAACTACTCTATCAAAAGGAAGGTTCAACTCCATGAGTTGAATGCACACATCACAAAGTAGTTTCTGAGAATGCTTCTGTCTAGTTTTTATGTGATGATATTCCCTTGTCCAATGAAGGCCTCAAAGCCTTCCAAATATGCAATTGCAGATTCTACAAAAAGAGTGTTTCAGAACTGCTCTATGAAAAGGTATGTTCAACTCTGTGAGTTGAATGCAAATCAGAAAGTCGTTTCTGAGAATCCTTCTGCCCCGTTTTTCTGTGAAGATATTTCCACTTCCACCATAGCCCTCCAAGCACTCCAATTGTCCATTTGCAGATTCTGCAAAAAGAGTGTTTCAAAACTGCTCCATAAAGAAAGGTTCAACAATGTGCGTTGAATGCACACATCAGAAAGTAGTTTCTGAGAGTGCTTCTATCTAGAATTTAAATGAAGATATTTCCTTTTCTACCATAGGCCTCAAAGAACTCCAAATATCCACTTGCAGATTCTACAAAAAGAGTGTTTCAAAACTGCTCTATGAAAAGGAAGGTTCAACTTGGAGAGTTGAATGCACACATCACAATGAAGTTTCTGAGAATGCTTCTGTCTAATTTTTATGTGAAGATATTCCTGTTTCGAAAGAAAGCCTCAAAGCAGTCATAATATCCACTTGCGTATAGTACTGAAAGAGGGTTTCAGAACAGCTCTATCAAAAGGTATGTTCAAATCCATGATTTGAATGCAAACATCCTAAGAAGTTTCTGAGAATGCTTCTGTCCAGTTTTAATGTGAAGATATTTCCTTTTCCACCGTAGGTCTCAAAGCACTCCAAATGTGCACTTGCAGATTCTACATAAAGAATCTTTCAAAACTGCTGTATCAAAAGGAAGGTTCAACTCTCTGAGTTGAATTCACACATCACAAAGAAGTTTCTAAGAATGCTTCTGTCTAGTTTTTATGTGAAGATATTTCCTTTTCCACCACAGGACACAAGGCACTCCAAAAGTCCACTTGCAGGTACTGCAAAAGGAGTTTTTCAAAACTGCTCTATCAATAGGAAGGTTCATCTCCATGAGTTGAATGCACAAATCACAAAGGAGTTTCTGAGAATGCTTCTGTCCAGTTTTTATGTGAAAATATTCCCGTTTCCAATGAAGGCCTCAAAGCGGTCAAAATATCCACTTGCAGATTCTACAAATAGAGTGTTTCGAAAATGCTCTATCAAAAGAAAGGTTCAACTCTGTGACTTGAATGCACACTTCACAAAGAAGTCTCTGAGAATGCTTCTGTCTAGTTTTTATGTGAAGAAATTTCCTTTTCCACCATAGGTCTCAAATCTCTCCAAAAGTCTACTTGCAGGTTGTACAAAAAGAGTGTTTCAAAAATGCTCTATCAAAAGAAAGGTTCAACCCTGTGTGTTGAATGTGCACATCACAAAGAAGTTTCTGAGTATGCTTCTGTCTAGTTTTTCCGGGAAGATATTTCCTTTGCCACAGCAGGTCTCAAAGCGCTGAAACAGTCCACTTGCAGACACTACAAAAAGGGTGTTTCAAAACTGCACTATCAAAAGAAAGCTTCAACACTGTGAGTTGAATGCACACATCCCAAAGAAATTTCTGAGAATGTTTCTGTCTAGTTTTTATGTGAAGTTATTCCCGTTTCCAATGAAGGCTTAATGACGCTGCAAATATCCACTTGCAGATTCTACAGTAAGAGTGTTTCAAAACTGCTCTATGAAAAGAAGTTTCAACACTGTGAGTTGGATACACACATCACAAGTAGTTTCTGAGAATGCTTCTGTCTAGTTTTTATATGAAGATATTTCCATTTCTACAATAGGCCTCAAAGCAGTCCAAATATCCACATACAGATTCTACATAAAGATTCTTTCAAAACTGCTCTATCAAATGGAAGGTTCAAAGCTGTGAGCTGAATGCACACATCACAAAGTAGTTTCTGAGAATGCTTCTGTCTAGTTTTTATACGAAGTTATTCCCGTTTCCAACGAAGGCTTAAAAGCACTCCAAATATCCACTTGCAGATTCTACAACAAGAGGGTTTCAAAACTGCTCTATCAAAAGGATGTTTCTACTCTTTGAGCTGAATTCACACATCACAAAGAAGTTTCTGAGAGTGCTTCTGTCTCGGTTTTCTGTGAAGATATTTCCACTTCCACTATAGCCCTCAAAGCACTCCAAATGTCCACTTGCAGACTCTACAAAAAGAGTGTTTCAAAACTGCTTTATCAAAAGGAAGTTTCAACTCTGTGAGTTGAATGCACACATCACAAACAAGTTTCTGAGAACTCTTCTGTCCAGTATTTATGTGAAGATAATCCCGTTTCGACAGAAGGCCTCAAAGTGGTCCAGCTATCCACTTGCAGAATCTACAAAAACAGTGTTTGAAAACTGCTCTATGAAAAGGTATGTTCCACTCTGTGATTTTTATGCAAACATCACAAAGAAGGTTCTGAGAATGCTTCTTTCTGGTTTTTATGTGAAGACATTTCCTTTTCCACCAAAGTCCTCAAAAGTCTCCAAATGTCCACTTGCATTTTCTACAAAAAGAGTGTTTCAGAACTGCTCTTGAAAAGGTATGTTCAACTCAGTAACTTGAAGGCAAACATCACAAAGCATTTTCTGAGATTTCTTCTGTCTAGTTTTTATGCGAGGATATTTACTTTTCCACCATAGATCTCAAAGCTCTCCAACTGTCCACTTGCAGATACTACAAAAAATGTGTTTCAAAACTACTCTATAAAAAGAAAGGTTCAAAACTGTGAGTTGAATACACACAACACAATGAAGTTAGTGAGAATGCTTCTGTCTAGTTTTTATGTGAAGATATTCCCGTTTCAATTGAAGGCCTAAAAGCAGTCCAAATATCCACTTGCAGATTCTACAAAAAGAGGGTTTCAAAATTGCTCTATGAAAAGGTATGTTCAACTCTGTGAGTTGAATGCAAACATCAGAAAGAAGTTTCTGAGAATGCTCTGTCTCGTTTTTCTGTGAAGATATTTCCTTTTCCACCATAGGTCTCAAAGCTTTCTAAATGTCCTCTTGCAGATTCTACAACTGAGTGTTTCAAAACTGCTCCATCAAAAGGAAGGTTCAACACTGTGAGTTGAATGCACACATCCCAAAGTTGTTTATGTGAATGCTTCTGTCTAGTTTTTGCAAGAAGATATTTACTTTTCTACCATAGGCCTCAAAGCGGTCCAAATATCCACTTGCAGATTCTATAAAAAGAGTGTTTCAAAACTGCTCTATCCAAAGGAAGATTCAACTCTCTGAGTTGAATGCAAACATCACAATGAAGTGTCTGAGAATGCTTCTGTCTAGTTTTTATGTGAGGATATTCCCTTTTCTAACGAAGGCCTAAAAGCGGTCCAAATATCCACATGCAGATACTACAAAAATGGGTTTCAAAACTGCTCTTTGAAAAGGTGTGCTCAACTCTGTGAGCTGAATGCAAACATCACAAAGAAGTTTTTAAGAATGCTTCTATCTAGTTTTTATGTGAAGATCATTCCTTTTCCACCATAGGCCTCAAAGCTCTCCAAACGTCCCCTTCCAGATTCTACAAAAAGAGTGTTTCAAAACTGCTCTATCAAAAGGAAGGCTCAACTCTGTGAGTTGAATGCACACATCAGAAATTGGTTTCTGAGAATACTTCTGTCTAGTTTTTATGTGAAGATATTCCCGTTTCAAATGAAGGCCTCAAACCTCTCCAATGTCCACTTACAGATTCTACAAAAAGAGTGTTTCAAAACTGCTCTATCAAAAGGAAGGTTCAAATGTATTAGTTGAATGCACACATCAGAAAGAAGTTTCTGAGAATGCTTCTATCTAGTTTTTATGTGAAGTTATTCCCGTTTCCAACGAAGGCTCAAAAGCGTTCCAAATATCCACTTGCAGATTCTACAAAAGGAGTGTTTCAAAACGGCTCTATGAAAAGGTATGTTCAAGTCTTTGAGTTCAATGCACACATCACAAAGTAGTTTCTGCGAATGCTTCTGTCCAGTATTTATGTGAAGATATTTCTGTTTCCACGGTAGGCCTCAAATTGCTCCAAATATCCACTTGCAGATTCTGCCAAAAGAGTGTTTCAAAACTGCTCTATCAAAAGAAAGGTTCAACTCTGTGTGTTGAATGCACACATCCCAAAGTAGTTTCTGAGAATGCTTCTGTCTAGTTTTCATAAGAAGATATTCCCTTTTCTACCATAGGCCTCAAAGCGCTCCAAATATCCACTTGCAGATCCTGCAAAAAGAGTGTTTCAAAACTGCTCTATAGAAAGGATGGTTCAACTCTGTGAGTTGAATGCACACATCACAAAAAGCTCCTAAGAATGCCTCCATCTAGTTTTATGTGAAGTTATTCCAGTTTCCAACGAAGGTTTAAAAGCGCTCCAAATATCCACTTGCAGATTCTACAAAAAGAGTGTTACAAAACTGCTCTATGAAAAGTTATGTTCAACTCTCTGAGTTGAATGCAAACATCACAAAGAAGTTTCTGAGAATGCTTCTGTCTAGTTTTTATGTGAAGATATCTACCTTTCCACCATAGGTCTGAAAACTCTACAAATGTGCGCTTGCAGATTCCACAAAAAGAAGGTTTCAAAACTGCTCTATGTAAACATATGTTCAAACCTGTGAGTTGAATGCAAACATCAGGAAGATGTTTCTGAGAATGCTTCTGCCTCGGTTTTCTGTGAAGATATTTCCACTTCAATCATAGCCCTCAAAGTTCTCCAAATGTCCACTTGCAGACTCTACAAAAACAGTGTTTAAAACTGCTCTATCAAAAGGAAGTTTCACCTCAGTGAGTTGAATGCACACATCACAAAGAAGTTTCTGAGAATGCTTCTATTCAGTATTTAAGTGAAGATAATCCCGTTTCCACCCAAGGCCTCAAATCGGTCCAGCTATCCACTTGCAGAATCTACAAAAACAGTGTTTGAAAGCTGCTCTACGAAAAGGTATATTCAACTCTGTGATTTGAATGCAAACATCACAAAGAAGTTTCTGAGAATGCTACTCTCTGGTTTTTATGTGAAGACATTTCTTTTTCCACCATTGGCCTCAAACCTCTCCAAATGTCCACTTGCAGTTTCTACAAAAAGAGTGTTTCAAAACTGCTCTATGAAAAGATATGTTCAACTCTGTGACTTGAATACAACCATCACAAAAAAATTTCTGAGAATCCTTCTGTCTAGTTTTTATGTGAGGATATTTCCTTTTCCGCCATAGATTTCAAACTCTACAACTGTCCACTTGCAGATTCTACAAAAAGAGTGTTTCAAAACTGCTCTATCAAAAGGAAGGTTCAACTATTTGAGTTGAATGCACACATCACAAAGTAGTTTCTGAGAATACTTGCCTAGTTTTTATAAGCAGATATTTCCTTTTCTACCATAGGCCTCAAAGTGGTCGAAATATCCACTTACAGATTCTATAAAAAGAGTGTTTCAAAACCTGTTCTATCTAAAGGAATGTTCAAATCTGTGAGTTGAATGCACACATCAAAATGAAGTTTCTGAGAATGCTTCTGTCTAGTTTTTATGTGAATATATTAACGTTTCCAAAAAAGTCCTCAAAGCGTTCCAAATATCCACTTGCAGATACTAGAAAAAGAGTGATTTAAAACTGCTCTATGAAAAGGTATGTTCAACACTGTGAGTTGAATGGAAACATCACAAAAAAGTTTCTGAGAATGCTTCTATCTAGTTTTATGTGAAGATATTTCCTTTTCACCATAGTTCTCTAAGCTCTCCATATGTCCATATTCAGATTCTACAAAAAGAGTGTTTCAAAATGGCTCTATGAAAACACATGTTCAATTCTGTAAGTTGAATGCACGATTGACAAAGTAGTTTCTGAGAATGCTTCTGTCTAGTTTTTATATGATGATATTTCCTTTTCTACCACAGGTCTCAAAGTGCTCCAAATATCCACTTGCAGATTCTACAAAAATAGTGTTTGATAACTGCTCTATCAAAAGAAAGTTTCAATTGTGAGTGCTGAATGCACAGAAGACAATGAAGTTTCTGAGAATGCTTGTGTCTAGTTTCTATGTGAAGATATTCCCTTTTCAAACGAAGGCCTCAAAGTGGTCCAAATATCCACTTGCAGATTCTACAAAAACAGTATTTCAAAGTTGCTCTATGAAAAGGTATGTTCAACTCTGTGATTTGAATGAAAATATCACTAATAAGTTTCTGATAATGCTTCTGTCCAGTTTTTAAGTGAAGATATTTCCTTTTCCTCCATAGGTCTCAAAGCGCTCCCAATGTCCACTTGCAGATTCTACAATAAGAGTGTTTCGGGGAGAGGAGCCAAGATGGCCGAATAGGAACAGCTCCGGTCTACAGCTCCCAGGGGTCAGGGAGTTCCCTTTCCTAGTCAAAGAAAGGGGTGACAGACGGCACCTGGAAAATCAGGTCACCCCCACCCGAATGCTGCGCTTTTCCGACGGGCTTAAAAAACGGTGCACCACGAGATTATATCCCACACCTGGCTCAGAGGGTCCTATGCCCACGGAGTCTTGCTGGCTGCTAGCACAGCAGTCTGAGATCAAACTGCAAGGCGGCAGCGAGGCTGGGGGAGGGGTGCCCGCCATTGCCCAAGCTTGCTTAGGTAAACAAAGCAGCCAGGAAGCTGGAACTGGGTGGAGCTCACCACAGCTCAAGGAGGCCTGCCTGCCTCTGTAGGCTCCACCTCTGGGGGCAGGACACAGACAAACAAAAAGACAGCAGTAACCTCTGCAGACTTAAATGTCCCTGTCTGACAGCTTTGAAGAGAGCAGTGGTTCTCCAAGTACACAGCTGGAGATCTGAGAACGGGCAGACTGCCTCCTCAAAAGGGTCCCTGACCCCTGACCCCTGAGCAACCTAACTGGGAGGCATCCCCCAGCAGGGACACAATGACACCTCACATGGCAGGGTACTCCAACAGACCCTGTAGCTGAGGGTCCTGTCTGTTAGAAGGAAAACTAACAAACAGAAAGGACATCCATACCAAAATCCCACCTGTACATCACCATTATCAAAGACCAAAAGTAGATAAAACCACAAAGATGGGGAATAAACAGAACAGAAAAACTGGAAACTCTAAAAAGCAGAGCACCTCTCCTCCTCCAAAGGAATGCAGTTCCTCATCAGCAATGGAACAAAGCTGGATGGAGAATGACTTTGATGAGCTGAGAGAAGAAGGCTTAAGACGACCAAATTACTCTGAGCTACGGGAGGACATTCAAACCAAAGGCAAAGAAGTTGAAAACTTTGAAAAAAATTTAGAAGAATGTATAACTAGAAAAACCAATACAGAGAAGTGCTTAAAGGAGCTGATGGAGCTGAAAACCAAGGCTCAAGAACTACGTGAAGAATGCAGAAGCCTCAGGAGCCGATGTGATCAACTGGAAGAAAGGATATCAGTGACAGAAGACGAAATGAATGAAATGAAGTGAGAAGGGAAGTTTAGAGAAAAAAGAACAAAAAGAAATGAGCAAACCCTCCTAGAAATATGGGACTATGTGAAAAGACCAAATCTGCGTCTGATTGGTGTACCTGAAAGTGACAGGAAGAATGGAACCAAGTTGGAAAACACTCTGCAGGATATATGGAGAACTTCCCCAATCTAGCAAGGCAGGCCAATGTTCAGATGCAGGAAATACAGAGAACACCACAAAGATACTCCTCGAGAAGAGCAACTCCAAGACACATAATTGTCAGATTCACCAAAGTTGAAATGAAGGAAAAAATGTTAAGGGCAGCCAGTGAGAAAGGTCGGGTCACCCTCAAAGGGAAGCCCATCAGACTAACAGCAGATCCCTTGGCAGAAACGCTACAAGCAAGAAGAGGTGGGGGCCAATATTCAACATTCTTAAAGAAAAGAATTTTTAACCCAGAATTTCATATCCAGCCAAACTAAGCTTCATAAGTGAAGGAGAAATAAAATACTTTACAGAGAAGCAAATGCTGAGAGATTTTGTCACCACCAGGACTGCCCTAATAGAGATCCTGAAGGAAGTGCTAAACATGGAAAGGAACAACCAGTACCAGCTGCTGCAAAATCATGCCAAAATGTAAAGACCGTCAAGACTAGGAAGAAACTGCATCAACTAATGAGCAAAATAACCAGCTAACATCATAATGACAGGATGAAATACACACATAACAATTTTAACTTTAAATGTAAATAGACTAAATTCTCCAATTAAAAGACACAGACTGGCAAATTGAATAAAGAGTCAAGACCCATCAGTGTGCTGTATTCAGGAAACCCATCTCACATGCAGAGACACATAGGCTCAAAGAAAAAGGATGGAGGAAGATCTTCCAAACAACTGGAAAACAAAAAAAAGGCAGCAGTTGCAATCCTAGTCTCTGATAAAACAGACTTTAAACCAACAAAGATCAAAAGAGACAAAGAAGGCCATTACATAATGGTAAAGGGATCAATTCAAAAAGAAGAGCTAACTATCTTAAATATATATGCACCCAATACAGGAGCACCAAGATTCATAAAGCAAGTCCTGAGGGACCTACAAAGAGACTTAGACTCCCACATATTAAAAATGGGAGACTTTAACACCCCACTGTCTATATTAGACCGATCAGCGAGACAGAAAATCAACAAGGATACCCAGGAATTGAACTCAGCTCTGCACCAAGGGGACCGAATAGGCATCTACAGAAATCTCCACCCCAAATCAACAGAATATACATTTTTTTCAGCAACACACCACACCTATTCAAAGATTGACCACATACTGGGAAGTAAAGCTCTCCTCAGCAAATGTAAAAGAACAGAAATTATAACAAACTATATCTCAGACCACAGTGCAATCAAACCAGAACTCAGGATTAAGAATCTCACTCAAAACCACTAAACTACATGGAAACTGAACAACCTGCTCTTGAATGACTACTGGGTACATAACGAAATGAAAGCAGAGATAAACATGTTCTTTGAAACCAACGAGAACAAAGACACAACATACCAGAATATCTGGGACGCATTCAAAGCAATGTGTAGAGGAAAATTTATAGCACTAAATGCCGACAAGAGAAAGCAGGAAAGATCCAAAACTGACATCCTAACATCACAATTAAAAGAACTAGAAAAGCAAGAGCAAACACATTCAAAAGCTAGCAGAAGGAAGGAAATAACTAAAATCAGAGCAGAACTGAAGGAAATAGAGAAACAAAAAACCCTTCAAAAAACTAATGAATCCAGGAGCTGATTTTTTGAAAGGATCAACAAAATAGATAGACCACTAGCAAGACTAATAAAGAAAAAGAGAAGAATCAAATAGACACAACAAAAAATGATAAAGGGGATATCACCACCGATCCCACAGAAATACAAACTACCACCAGAGAATATTAAAAAAGTCTATGCAAATAAACTAGAGAATCTAAAAGAAATGGATAAATTCCTCGACACATACACTCTCCCAAGACTAAACCAGGAAGAAGTTGAATCTCTGAATAGACCAATCACAGGATCTTAAATTCTGGCCATAATCAATAGCTTACCAACCAAAAAGAGTCCAGGACCAGATGAATTCACAGCCAAATTCTACCAGAAGTACAAGGAGGAACTGGTACCATTCCTTCTGAAACTATTCCAATCAATAGAAAAAGAGGGAATCCTCCCTAACTCATTTTATGAGGCCAGCAGCATACTGATACCAAAGCCAGGCAGAGACATAACCAAAAAACAGAATTTTAGACCAATATCCTTAATGAACATTGATGCAAAAATCCTCAATACAATACTGGCAAAACGAATCCAGCAGTGCATCAAAAAGCTTATCCACCATGATCAAGTGGGCTTCATCCCTGGGATGCAAGGCTGGTTCAATATGTGCAAATCAATAAATGTAATCCAGCATATAAACAGAGCAAAAAACTAAAACTAAATGATTATCTCATTGATGCAGAAAAGGCCTTTGACAAAATTCAACAACCCTTCATGCTAAAAACTCCCAATAAATTATGTATTGATGGGACATATCTCAAAATAATGAGAGCTATTTATGGCATACCCAAAGCCAATATCATACTGAATGGTCAAAAACTGGAAGCATTCCCTTTGAAAACTGGCACAAGACAGGGATGCCCTCTCTCACCACTCCTATTCAACATAGTGTTGGAAGTTCTGGCCAGGGCAATTAGGCAGGAGAAGGAAATAAAGGGTATTCAATTAGGAAAAGAGGAAGTCAAATTGTCCCTGTTTGCAGGACGACATGATTGTATATCTAGAGAACCCCACTGTCTCAGCCCAAACTCTCCTTAAGCTGATAAGCAACTTCAGCAAAGTCTCAGGATACAAACTCAATGTCCAAAAACGACAAGCATTCTTATACACCAACAACAGAGAGAGAGCCAAATCATGAGTGAACTCCCATTCACAACTGCTTCAAAGAAAATAAAATGCCTAGCAATCCAACTTACAAGGGATGTGAAGGACCTCTTCAAGGAGAACTACAAACCACTGCTCAAGGAAATAAAAGAGGATACAAACAAAGGGAAGAACATTCCATGCTCATGGGTATGAAGAATCAATATCGTGAAAATGGCCATACTGCTCAAGGTAATTTACAGATTCAATGCTATCCCCATCTAGCTACCAATGCCTTTCTTCACAGAATTGGAAAAAATTACTTTAAAGTTCATATGGCACAAAAGAAAGCCCACATCACCAAGTCAATACTAAGCCAAAAGAACAAAGCTGGAGGCATCACGCTACCTGACTTCAAACTATACTACAAGGCTACAGTAACCAAAACAGCATGGTACTGGTACCAAAACACAGATATAGATCAATGGAACAGAACAGAGCCCTCAGAAATAACACCACATATCTACAACTATCTGATCTTTGACAAACCTGAGAAAAACAAGCAATGGGGAAAGGATTCCCTATTTAATAAATGGTGCTGGGAAAACTGGCTAGACTTATGTAGAAAGCTGAAACTGGATCCCTTCTTTACACCTTATACAAAAATCAATTCAAGATGGATTAAAGACTTAAATGTTAGACCTAAAACCATAAAAACCCTAGAAGAAAACCTAGGCAATACCATTCAGGACAAAGGCATGGGCAAGGACTTCATGTCTAAAACACCAAAAGCAATGGCAACAAAAGACAAAATTGACAAATGGGATCTAATTAAACTAAAGAGCTTCTGTACAGCAAAAGAAACTACCATCAGAGTGAACAGGCAACCTACAAAATGGGAGAAAATTTTTGCACCCTACTCATCTGACAAAGGGCTAATATCCAGAATCTACAATAAACTCAAAAAAATTTACAAGAAAAAAACAAACAACCCCATCAAAAAGTGGGTGAAGGACATGAACAGACACTTCTCAAAAGAAGACATTTATGCAGCCAAAAAACACATGAAAAAATGCTCATCATCACTGGCCATCAGAGAAATGAAAATCAAAACCACAATGAGATACCATCTCACACCAGTTAGAATGACAATCATTAAAAAGTTACGAAACAAGAGGTGCTGGAGAGGATGTGGAGAAATAGGAACACTTTTACACTTTTACACTGGTGGGATTGTAAACTGGTTCAACCATTGTGGAAGTCATTGAGGCAATTCCTCAGGCATCTAGAAGTAGAAATACCATTTGACCCAGCCATCCCATTACTGGGTATATACCCAAATGACTATAAATCATGCTGCTATAAAGACACATGCACACGTATGTTTATTGCGGCATTATTCACAATAGCAAAGACTTGGAACCAACCCAAATGTCCAACAATGATAGACCCGATTAAGAAAATGTGGCACATATCCACCATGGAATACTATGCAGCCATAAAAAATGATGAGTTCATGTCCTTTGTAGGGACATAGATGAAATTGGAAATCATCATTCTCAGTAAACTATCACAAGAACAAAGAACCAAACACCGCATATTCTCACTCATAGGTGGAAATTGAACAATGAGATCACATGGACACAGGAGGGGGAACATCACACTCTGGGGACCGTGGTGGGATGGGGGGAGGAGGGAGGGATAGCGTTGGGAGATATACCTAATGCTAGATGTCAAGTTAGTGGGTGCAGCGCATCAGCGTGGCACATGTATACATATGTAACTAACCTGCACAATGTGCACATGTACCATAAAACTTAAAGCATAATAATGAAAGAAAAAAGACTGTTTCTAAACGGCTCTATCAAAAGAAAGGTGCAACACTGTGAGCTGCATGCAGACATCACAAAGAAGTTTCGGAGAATGCTTCTGTCTAGTTTTTAAGTGATGTTATTCCTGTTTCCAACGAAGGCTTAATAGCGCATCAAATATCCACTTGCAGATACTACAAAAAGACTTTCAAAACTGCTCTATGAAAAGGTGTGTTCAACTCTGTGAGTTGAATGCAAACATCACAAAGAAGTTTCTGATAATGCTTCTGTCTAGTTTTTATGTGAAGATATTTCTCTTTCCACCTTAGGCCTGAAACCTCTCCAAATGTCCACTTGCAGACTCTACAAAAAGAGTGTTTCAAAACTGCTCTATCAAAAGAAAGGTTCAACACAGTGAGTTAAATGCACACATCACAAAGATGTTTCTGAGAATGCTTCTGTCTAGTTTTTTTGTGAAGATATTGCCGTTTCGAACGAAGCCATCAAATCGGTCCAAATACCCACTTGCACGTTCTACAAAAAGATTGTTTCTAAACTGCTGTATCAAAAGGAAGGTTCAAAACTGTGAGTTGAATGTACACATCACAGAGGAGTTTCTGAGAATGCTTCTGTCTAGTTTTTATGTGGAGATATTTCCTTTTCCACCTCATGCCTCAACGTACTCCAAATGTCCAATTGCAGATCGGGCAAAAACAGTGTTTCAAAACTGTTCTATCAAAAGAAAGGATCAACTCTGTGAGTTGAATGCACACATCACAAAGAAGTTTCTGAGAGTGCTTCTGTCCAGTTTTCATGTGAAGATATTCCCTTTTCCAATGAAGGCCTCAAGCTTTCCAAATATCCACTTGCAGATTCTGCAAAAAGAGTGTTTCAAAACTCCTCAATGAAAAGTTGTGTTCAACTCTTTGAGTTGAATGCAAACATCACAAAGAACTTGCTGATAATGCTTCTGTCTAGTTTTTATGTGAAGATATTTCCTTTTCCACCATAGGTCTCAAAGCTCTCCTTATGTCTACTTGCAGATTCTACAAAAAGAGTGTTTCAAAACAGCTCTGTGAAAATGTATTTTCAACTCTGTGGGATTAATGCAAGCATCAGGCAGAAGTTTGTGAGAATGCTTCTGTCTCGGTTTTCTCTGAAGATATTTCCACTTCCACCATAGCCCTCAAAGCACTCCAAATGTCCACTTGCAGATTCTACACAAAGAGTTTTTCAAAACTAGTCTATCAAAACAAAGGTTCAACGCTGTGAGTTGAATGCACAGATGATGAAGTAGTTTCTGAGAATGCTTCTGTCCAGTTTTTATTTGAAGATATTTGCTTTTCTACCATAGTCCTAAAAGTGCTCCAAATATCCACTTGCAGATTCTACTAAAAGAGTGTTTCAAAACTGCTCTATCCAAAGGAAGGTTCAACTCTGAGTGTTGAATGCACACATCACAAGTTTCTGAGAATGCTTCTGTCTAGTTTTTTATGTGAAGATATTGCTGTTTCAACCAAAGGCATCAAAACGGTCCAAATATCCACTTTTAGATTTTACAAAAAGAGTGTTTCAAATCTGCTCTATGAAAAGGTATGTTCAAATCTGTGATTTGAATGAAAACATCACAAAGAAGTTTCTGAGAATTCTTCTGTGCAGTTTTTATGTGAAGATATTTCCTTTTACACCTTAGGTCTCAAAGCATTCCAAATGTCCACTTGCAGCTTCCACAAAAAGAGTGTTTCAAAGCTGCTCTATCAAAACAAAGGTTCAACTGTGTGAGTTGAATTCACACATGACAAAGTAGTTTCTGAGAATTCTTCTGTCTAGTTTTTATATGAAGATATTTCCTTTTCTAACATAGGTCTCAAACCGCTCCAAATATCCACCTGCAGATTCTACAAAAACAGTTTTTCAAAACTGCTCTATTAAAAGGAAGTTTCAAGTCTGAGTGTTGAATGCACACATCACAATGAAGTTTCTGAGAATGCTTCTGTCTAGTTTTTATGTGAAGATATTCCCGTTTCAAACGAAGGTCTCAAACCGGTCCAAATATCCACTTGCAGATTCTACAAAAAGTGTGTTTCCCAGCTGCTCTATGAAGAGGTATGTTCAACTCCGTGATTTGAATGAAAACATCACAAAGAAGTTTCTGAGAATGCTTCTGTCCAGTTTTTATGTGAAGATATTTCCTTTTCCACGGTCAGTCTCAAAGCGCTCCAAATGTCCACTTGCAGATACTACAAAAGGAGTGTTTCAAAACTCCTCTATCAAAAGGAAGATTCAACACTTTCAGTTGAATGCACACATCACAAAGTAGTTTCTGAGAATGCTTCTGTCTAGTTTTTATGTGAAGATATTTCCTTTTCTACCACTGGCCTCAAAGCGGTCCAAATATCCACTTGCAGATTCTATAAAAAGAGTGTTTCAAAAGTGCTCTGTGGAAAGAAAGGATCAACTCTGTGAGTTGAATGCACACATCACAATGAAGTTTTTGAGAATGCTTCTGTCTTGTTTTTATGTGAAGATATTCCCGTTTCCAATGAAGGCCTCAAAGCAGTCCAAATATCCACTTGCAGATTCTAGAAAAAGAGTGGTTGAAAACTGCTCTATGAAAGGGTATGTTCAAGTCTGTGAGTTGAATGCAAGAATCACAAAGCAGTTTCTGAGAAAGCTTCTGTCTCATTTTTATATGAAGATATTTCCTTTTCTATCATAGGCCTCAAAGGGCTCCAAATATTCACTTGCAGATTCTACAAAAAGAGTGTTTCAAAACTGCTCTATCAAAAGGAAGGTTCAACTTTCTGAGTTGAATGCACACATCAGAAAGTAGTTTCAGAGAATGCTTCTGTCTAGTTTTTATGGGAAGTTATTCCCGTTTCCAACAAAGGCTTAAAAGCGCTCCAAATATCAACTTGCAGATTCTACAAAAGGAGTGTTTCAATACTGCCCTATCAAAAGGAAGGTTCAACTCTTTGAGTTGAATGCACACATCACAAAGTCGTTTCTGAGAATGCTTCTGTCTAGTTTTTAAAGAAGATATTTCCTTTTCTACCATAGGCCTCAAAGCGGTCCAAATATCCACTTGCAGATTCTATAAAAAGAGTGTTTCAAAACTGCTCTGTCCAAAGGAAGTTTCAACTCTGTGAGTTGAATGCACACATCACAATGAACTTTCTGAGAATGCTTCTGTCTAGTTTTAATGTGAAGCTATTCCCGTTTTAAACGAAGGCTTCAAAGCGTTCCAAATATCCACTTGCAGATTCTACAAAAAGAGTGTTTCAAAACGGCTCTATGAAAACATATGTTCAACCCTGTGAGTTCAATGCAAACATCAAGAAGAAGTTTCTCAGAATGCTTCTGTCTCGGTTTTCTGTGTCAAAAAATATTCAACTCAGTGTGTTGAATGCACCCATGACAATGTAGTTTCTGAGAATGCTTTTTTCTAGTTTTTATACGAAGATATTTCCTTTTCTAACATCAGTCTCAAAATGCTCCAAATATCCATTTGCAGATTCTACAAAAATGTGTTTGATAACAGCTCTATCAAAAGAAAGTTTCAACTGTGAGTGCTGAATGCACAGATCACTTTGAAGTTTCTGAGAATGCTTGTGTCTAGTTTTTATGTAAAGATATTCCCTTTTTGAAACGAAGGCCTCAAAATGGTCCAAATATTCACTTGCACATTCTACAAAAACAGTGTTTCAAAGTTGCTCTATGAAAAGGTATGTTCAACTCTGTGATTTGAATGAAAATATCACTAATAAGTTTCTGAGAATGCTTCTGTCCAGTTTCTATGTGAAGATATTTCCTTTCATCCATAGGTCTCAAAGCTCTCCAAATGTGCGCTTACAGATTCTAGAATAAGAGTGTTTCAAAACTGCTATATCAAAAGAAAGGTGCAACACTGTGAGCTGAATGCACACATCACAAAGAAGTTTCTGAGAATGTTTCTGTCTAGTTTTTATGTGATGTTATTCCTGTTTCCAATGAAGGCTTAATACGCATCAAATATCCACCAGCAGAATCTACAAAAAGAGTGTTTTAAAACTGCTCTATGAAAAGATTTGTTCAACTCTGTGAGTTGAATGCAAACATCACAAAGATGTTTCTGATAATGCTTCTGTCTACTATTTATGTGAAGATATTTCCCTTTCCACCATAGGCCTCAAAGCTCTCCAAATGTCCACTAGCAGATTCTACAAAAAGAGTGTTTCAGAACTGCTCTATCAAAAGAAAGGTTCAACACTGTGAGTTGAATGCACACATCCCAAAGAAGTTTCTGAGAATGCTTCTGTCTACTTTTTTTGTGAAGATATTCCCGTTTCAAATGAAGGTATCAAAGCGGTCCAAATATCCACTTGCAGATTCTACAAAAAGTTTGTTTCAAAACTGCTGCATCACAGGTAAGGTTCAAAACTGTGAGTTCAATGTACACATCACAAAGAAGTTTCTCAGAATGCTTTTGTCTAGTTTTTATGTGGAGATATTTCCTTTTCCACCTCATGTCTCAAAGTACTCCAAATGTCCAATAGCAGATCCAACAAAAAGAATGTTTCAAAACTGCTGCATCAAAGGTAAGGTTCAAAACTGTGAGTTCAATGTACACATCACAAAGAAGTTTCTCAGAATGCTTTTGTCTAGTTTTTATGTGGAGATATTTCCTTTTCCACCTCATGTCTCAAAGTACTCCAAATGTCCAATAGCAGATCCAACAAAAAGAATGTTTCAAAACTGCTCTATCAAAAGGAACTTTCAAATCTGAGTGTTGAATGTACACATCACAAGGAAGTTTCAGAGAATGCTTCTGTCTAGTTTTTTTTTAATATACTTTAAGTTTTAGGGTACATGTGCACATTGTGCAGGTTAGTTATATATACATACATGTGCCATCCTGGTGCACTGCACCCACTAACTCATCATCTAGCATTAGGTATATCTCCCAATGCTATCCCCCCCCCTCCCCCCTCCCCACCACAGTCCCCAGAGTGTGATATTCCCCTTCCTGTGTCCATGTGATCTCATTGTTCAGTTCCCAACTATGAGTGAGAATATGCAGTGTTTGGTTTTTTGTTCTTGCGATAGTTTAATGAGAATGATGATTTCCAATTTCATCCATGTCCCTACAAAGGACATGAACTCATCATTTTTTATGGCTGCATAGTATTCCATGGTGTATATGTGCCACATTTTGTTAATCCAGTCTATCATTGTTGGACATTTGGGTTAGTTCCAAGGCTTTGCTATTCTGAATAGTGCCACAATAAACATACGTGTGCATGTGTCTTTATAGCAGCATGATTTATAGTCCTTTGGGCATATACCCAGGAATGGGATGGCTGGGTCAAATGGTATTTCCAGTTCTAGATCCCTGAGGAGTCGCCACACTGACATCCACAATGGTTGAACTAGTTTACAATCCCACCAACAGTGTAAAAGTGTTCCTATTTCTCCACATCCTTTCCAGCACCTGTTGTTTCCTTTTCAATGATTGGCATTCTAACAGGTGTGAGATGGTATCTCATTGTGGTTTTGATTTTCATTTCTCTGATGGCCAGTGATAATGAGCATTTTTTCATGTGTTTTTTGGCTGCACAAATGTCTTCTTTTGAGAAGTGTCTGTTCATGTCCTTCGCCCACTTTTTGATGGGGTTGTTTGTTTTTTTCTTGTAAATTTGTTTGAGTTCATTGTAGATTCTGGATATTAGCCCTTTGTCAGATGAGTAGGTTGCGAAATTTTTCTCCCATTTTGTAGGTTGCCTGTTCTCTCTGATGGTAGTTTCCTTTGCTGTGCAGAAGCTCTTTAGTTTAATGAGATCCCATTTCTCAATTTTGTCTTTTGTTGCCATGCTTTTAGTGTTTTAGACATGAAGTCCTTGCCCATGCCTATGTCCTGAGTGGTAGTGCCTAGGTTTTCTTCTAGGGTTTTTTATGGTTTTAGGTCTAACGTTTAAGGCTTTAATCCATCTTGAATTGATTTTTGTATAAGTTGTAAGGAAAGGATCCAGTTTCAGCTTTGTACATATGGCTAGCCAGTTTTCCCAGCGCCATTTATTAAATAGGGAATCCTTTCCCCATTGCTTGTTTTTCTCAGGTTTGTCAAAGATCAGATAGTTGTAGATATGTGGCGTTATTTCTGAGGGCTCTGTTTTGTTCCATTGATCTATATCTCTGTTTTGGTACCAGTACCATGATGTTTTGGTTACTGTAGCCTTGTAGTATAGTTTGAAGTCAGGTAGTGTGATGCCTCCAGCTTTGTTCTTTTGGCTTAGGATTGACTTGGTGATGCGGGCTCTTTTTTGGTTCCATATGAACGTTAAAGTAGTTTTTTCCAATTCTGTGAAGAAAGTCATTGGTAGCTTGATGGAGATGGCATTGAATCTATAAATTATCTTGGGGAGTATGGCCATTTTCACGATATTGATTCTTCATACCCATGAGCATGGAATGTTCTTCCCTTTGTTTGTATCCTCTTTTATTTCCTTGAGCAGTGGTTTGTAGTTCTGCTTGAAGAGGTCCTTCACATCCCTTGTAAGTTGGATTCCTAGGTATTGTATTCTCTTTGAAGCAATTGTGAATGGGAGTTCACTCATGATTTGGCTCTCTCTCTGTTGTTGGTGTATAAGAATGCTTGTCGTTTTTGGACATTGAGTTTGTATCCTGAGACTTTGCTGAAGTTGCTTATCAACTTAAGGAGATTTTGGGCTGAGACAGTGGGGTTTTCTAGATATACAATCATGTCGTCTGCAAATAGGGACAATTTGACTTCCTCTTTTCCTAATTGAATATGCTTTATTTCCTTCTCCTGTCTAATTGCCCTGGCCAGAATTTCCAACACTATGTTGAATAGGAGTGGTGAGAGAGGGCATCCCTGTCTTGTGCCAGTTTTCAAAGAGAATGCTTCCAGTATTTGCCCATTCAGTACGATATTGACTGTGGGTTTGTCATAGATAGCTCTTATTATTTTGAAAAATGTCACATCAATACCTAATTTATTGAGAGTTTTTAGCGTGCAGTGTTGTTGAATTTCGTCAAAGGCTTTTTCTGCATCTATTGAGATAATCATGTTGTTTTTGTCTTTGGCTCTGTTTATATGCTGGATTACATTTATTGATTTGCATATATTGATCCAGCCTTGCATCCCAGGGATGAAGCCCACTTGATCATGGTGGATAAGCTTTTTGATGTGCTGCTGGATTCGTTTTGCCAGTATTTTATTGAGGATTTTTGCATCAATGTTCATCAAGGATATTGGTCTAAAATTCTCTTTTTTGTTGTGTCTCTGCCTGGCTTTGGTATCAGAATGATGCTGGCCTCATAAAATGAGTTAGGGAGGATTCCCTCTTTTACTATTGATTGGAATAGTTTCAGAAGGAATGGTACCAGTTCCTCCTTGTACCTCTGGTAGAATTCGGCTGTGAATCCATCTGGTCCTGGAATCTTTTTGATTGGTAAGCTATTGATTATTGCCACAATTTCAGCTCCTGTTATTGGTCTATTGAGAGATTCAACTTCTTCCTGGTTTAGTCTTGGGAGAGTGTATGTGTCCAGGAATTTATCCATTACTTCTAGATTTTCTAGTTTATTTGCGTAGAGGTGTTTGTAGTATTCCCTGATGGTAGTTTGTATTTCTGTGGGATCGGTGGTGATATCCCCTTTATCATTTTTTATTGCCCCTATTTGATTCTTCTCTCTTTTTTTCTTTATTAGTCTTGCTAGCGGTCTATCAATTTTGTTGATCCTTTTGAAAAACCAGCTCCTGGATTCATTAATTTTTTGAAGGGTTTTTTGTGTCTCTATTTCCTTCAGTTCTGCTCTGATTTTAGTTATTTCTTGCTTTCTGCTAGCTTTTGCATGTGTTTGCTCTTGCTTTTCTAGTTCTTTTAATTGTGAAGTTAGGGTGTCAATTTTGGATCTTTCCTGCTTTCTCTTGTGGGCATTTAGTGCTATAAATTTTCCTCTACACACTGCTTTGAATGCATCCCAGAGATTCTGGTATGTTGTCTCTTTGTTCTCATTGGTTTCAAAGAACATCTTTATTTCTGTCTTCATTTCGTTATGTACCCAGTAGTCATTCAAGAGCAGGTTGTTCAGTTTCCATGTAGCTTAGTGGTTTTGAGTGAGATTCTTAATCCTGAGCTCTGGTTTGATTGCACTGTGGTCTGAGAGATAGTTTGTTATAATTTCTGTTCTTTTACATTTGCTGAGGAGAGCTTTACTTCCCAGTATTTGGTCAATTTTGGAATAGGTGGGTGTGGTGCTGAAAAAAATGTATATTCTGTTGATTTGGGGTGGAGATTTCTGTAGATGTCTATTAGGTCTGCTTGGTGTGGAGCTGAGTTCAATTCCTGGGTATCCTTGTTGACTTTCTGTCTCACTGATCTGTCGAATGTTGACAGTGGGGTGTTAAAGTCTCCCATTATTAATGTGTGGGAGTCTAAGTCTCTTTGTAGGTCACTCAGAACTTGCTTTATGAATCTGGGTGCTCCTGTATTGGGTGCATATATATTTAGGATAGTTAGCTCTTCTTGTTGAATTGATCCCTTTACCATTATGTAATGGCCTTCTTTGTCTCTTTTGATCTTTGTTGGTTTAAAGTCTGTTTTATCAGAGACTAGGATTGCAACCCCTGCCTTTTTTTGTTTTCCATTGGCTTGGTAGATCTTCCTCTATCCTTATATTTTGAGCCTATGTGTGTCTCTGAATGTGAGATGGGTTTCCTGAATACAGCACACTGATGGGTCTTGACTCTTTATCCAATTTGCCAGCCTGTGTCTTTTAATTGGAGCAGTTAGTCAATTTACATTTAAAGTTAATATTGTTATGTGTGAATTTGATCCTGTCATTAGGATGTTAGCTGGTTATTTTGCTCGTTAGTTGATACAGTTTCTTCCTAGTCTTGATGATCTTTACATTTTGGCATGATTTTGCAGCGGCTGGTACCGGTTTTTCATTCCATGTTTAGTGCTTCCTTCAGGAGCTCTTGTAAGGCAGGCCTGGTGGTGACAAAATCTCTCAGCATTTGCTTGTCTGTAAAGTATTTTATTTCTCCTTCACTTATGAAGCTTAGTTTGGCTGGATATGAAATTCTGCGTTGAAAATTCTTTTCTTTAGGAAAGTTGAATATTGGCCCCCACTCTCTTCTGGCTTGTAGGGTTTCTGCTGAGAGATCCGCTGTTAGTCTGATGGGCTTCCCTTTGAGGGTAACCCGACCTTTCTTTCTGGCTGCCCTTAACATTTTTTCCTTCATTTCAACTTTGGTGAATCTGACAATTATGTGTCTTGGAGTTGCTCTTCTCGAGGAGTATCTTTGTGGAGTTCTCTGTATTTCCTGAGTCTGAACGTTGGCCTGCCTTGCTAGATTGGGGAAGTTCTCCTGGATAATATCCTGCAGAGTGTTTTCCAACTTGGTTCCATTCTCCCCATCACTTTCAGGTACACCAGTCAGACATAGATTTGGTCTTTTCACATAGTCCCATATTTCTTGGAGGCTTTGCTCATTTCTTTTTATTCTTTTTTCTCTAGACTTCCCTTCTCGCTTCATTTCATTCATTTCATCTTCCATCGCTGATACCCTTTCTTCCAGTTGATTGCATCAGCTCCTGAGGCTTCTGCATTCTTCACGTAGTTCTTGAGCCTTGGTTTTCAGCTCCATCAACTCCTTTAAGCACTTCTCTGTATTGGTTTTTCTAGTTATACATTCTTCTAAAATTTTTTCAGTTTTCAACTTCTTTGCCTTTGGTTTGAATGTCCTCCCGTAGCTCAGAGTAGTTTCATCTTCTGAAGCCTTCTCTCAGCTCGTCAAAGTCATTCTCCATCCAGCTTTGTTCCATTGCTGGTGAGGAACTGCATTCCTTTGGAGGAGGAGAGGCGCTCTGCTTTTAAGAGTTTCCAGTTTTTCTGTTCTGTTTATTCCCCATCTTTGTGGTTTTATCTACTTTTGGTCTTTGATGATGGTGATGTACATATGGGTTTTTGGTGTGTTTATCCTTTCTGTTTGTTAGTTTTCCTTCTAACAGTGAGGACCCTCAGCTGCAGGTCTGTGGGAGTACCCTGCTCTGTGAGTTGTCAGTGTGCCCCTGCTGGGGTGTGCCTCCCAGTTAGGCTGCTCTGGGGTCAGGGGCCAGGGACCCAGTTGAGGAGGCAGTCTGCCCGTTCTCAGTTCTCCAGCTGGGTGCTGGGAGAACCACTGCTCTCTTCAAAGCTGTCAGACAGGGACATTTAAGTCTGCAGAGGTTACTGCTTTCTTTTTGTTTGTCTGTGCCCTGCCCTCAGGGGTGGAGCCTACAGAGGCAGGCAGGCCTCCTTGAGCTGTGGTGGGCTCCACCCAGTTCGAGCTTCCTGGCTGCTTTGTTTACCTAATCAAGCCTGGGCAGTGGCGGGCGCCCCTCCCCCAGCCTTGCTGCCACCTTGCAGTTTGATCTCAGACTGCTGTGCTAGCAATCAGTGAGACTCTGTGGGCATAGGACCCTCCGAGCCAGGTGCAGGATATAATCTCGTGGTGCCCCGTATTTTAAGCCCATCGGAAAAGCGCAGTATTTGGGCGGGAGTGACCCGATTTTCCAGGTGCCTCCCATCACCCCTTTCTTTGACTCAGAAAGGGAACTCCCTGACCCCTTGGGCTTCCCAGCTGAGGCAATGCCTCGCCCTGCTTTGGCTCACACACGGTGCACGCACCCACTGACCTGCACCCACTGACCTGCACCCACTGTCTGGCACTCCCTAGTGAGATGAACCTGGTACCTCAGATGGAAATGCAGAAATCACCCATCTTCTTTGTTGCTCAGGCTGGGAGCTGTAGGCTGGAGCTGTTCGTATTCCGCTTCTGTCTAGTTTTTACGTGAAGATATTCACGTTTACAATGAAGACCTCAAAGCGGCCCACATATTCACTTGCAGATTCTAAGAAAAGAGTGTTTGAAACCTGGTCTATGAAAAGGTATGTTCAACTCTGTGGGTTGAATGCAAACATCACAAAGAACTTTCTGATAATGCTTCTATCTAGTTTTTATGTGAAGATATTTCCTTTTCCACCATAGGTCTCAAAGCTCTCCTTATGTTCACTTTCAGATTCTACAAAAAGAGTGTTTCAAAACGGCTCTTTGAAAATGTATTTTCAACTCTGTGAGATGAATGCAAACATCAGGCAGATGTTTGTGAGAATGCTTCTGTCTCGGTTTTCTCTGAAGATATTTCCATTTCCACCATAGCCCTCAAAGCACTCCAAATGTCCACTTGCAGATTCTACAAAAAGAGAGTTTCAAAACTGCTCTATCAAAACAAAGGTTCAACTCTGTGAGTTGAATGCACACATGACAAAGTAGTTTCTGAAAATGCCTCTGTCTAGTTTTTACATGAAGATATTTCCTTTTCTATCATAGGCCTCAAAGTGCTCCAAATATCCACTTGCAGATGCTACAAAAAGAGTGTTTCAAAACTGCTCTATCAAGAGGAACTTTTAAATCTGATTGTTGAATGCACACATCACAAAGAAGTTTCTGAGAATGTTTCTGTCTAGTTTTTATGTGAAGATATTTCCGTTTCAAATGAAGACCACAAAGAGGTCCAAATATCCACTTGCAGCTTCTACAAAAAGAGTGTTTCAAAGCTTCTCTATGAAAAGGTATGTTCAACTCTGTGATTTGAATGACAGCATCACAAAGAAGTTTCTGAGAATGCTTCTGTTCAGTTTTTATGTGAAGATATTTACTTTTACACCATAGGTCTCAAAGCGCTCCAATTGTCCACTTGCAGATTCTACAGAGAGTTTTTCAAAAACTGCTCTGTCAAAACAAAGGTTCAATACTGTGAGTTGAATGCACACATTACAGAGAAGTTTCTGAGAATGGATCTATCCAGTTTTTATGTGAAGTTATTCCCGTTTCCAATGAAGGCTTAATAGCGCACAAAATATCTCCTTGCAGATTTACAAAAAGATTGTTTCAAAACTGCTTTATGAAAAGGAAGGTTCAACTCTGTGAGTTGAATGCACAAATCACAAAGAAGATCCTGAGAATGCTTCTGTCTATTTTTTCTGTGAAGATATTTCCTTTTCCACCACAGGCCTCAAAGTACTCCAAATGTCCAACTGAAGATCCTGCAAAAAGAGTGTTTCAAAAGAAAGGTTCAACTCTGTGAGTTGAATGCACACGTCAAAAAGAAGTTTCTGAGTATGCTTTTGTCTAGCTTTTATGTGAAGATATTCCCGTTTCCAACAAAGCCTCAAAGTGCTCCAAATATCCACTTGCAGATTCTACAAAGGAGTGTTTCAAAACTTCTCTATGAAATGGTGTGTTCAACTCTGTGAGTTGAATGCACACATCAGAAAGAAGTTTCAGAGAATTCCTCTGTCTAGTTTTTATCTAAAGTTATTCCCCTTTCAAATGAAAGCTAAAAAATGCTCTAAATATCCACTTGCAGATATACAAAAAGAGTGTTTCAAAACTACGCTATCAAAAGGAAAGTTCAACACATTGAGTTGAATGCACACATCACAAAGTAGTTTCTGAGAATGCTTCTGTCTAGTTTTTATAAGAAGATATTTCCTTTTCTACCATAGACCTCAAAAGGTCAAAATATCCACTGCAGCTTCTATGAAAAGAGTTTTTCAAAACTGCTCTATCAAAAGGAATGTTCAATTCTGTTTGTTGAATGCACCCATCACAATGAAGTTTCTGATAATGCTTCTGTCTAGTTTTTAATTGAGGATACTCCCGTTTCAAAACATGGCCTCACAACGGTCAAATATCCACTTGCAGATTCTACAAAGAGAGTGATTGAAAACTGCTCTATGAAAGGATGTTTTCTTTTTCTTTTTTTTATTGTTATACTTTAAGTTTTAGGGTACATGTGCACATAGTGCAGGTTAGTTACATATGTATACATGTACCATGCAGGTGTGCTGCACCCACTACTCATCATCTAGCATTAGGTATATCTCCCAAAGCTATCCCACCCCTCTACCCCCACCCTACAACAGTCCCCAGAGTGTGACATTCCCCTTCCTGTGTCCATGTGATCTCATTGTTCAATTCCCACCTATGAGTGAGAATATGCGGTGTTTGGTTTTGTGTCCTTATGATAGTTTACTGAGAATGATGATTTCCAATTTCATCCATGTCCCTAGAAAGGACATGAACTCATCATTTTTTATGGCTGCATAGTATTCCATAGTGGATATGTGCCGCATTTTCTTAATCCAGTCTATCATTTTTGGACATTTGGGTTGGTTCCAAGTCTTTGCTATTGTGAATAATGCCACAATAAACATACATGTGCATGTGTCTTTATAGCAGCATGATTTATAGTCCTTTGGGTATATACCCAGTAATGGGATGGCTGGGTCAAATGGTATTTCTAGTTCTAGATCCCTGAGGAATCGCCACACTGACTTCCACAATGGTTGAACTTGTTGACAGTCCCACCAACAGTGTAGAAGTATTCCTATTTCTCCACATCCTCTCCAGCACCTGTTGTTTCCTGACCTTTTAATGACTGCCAATCTAACTGGTGTGAGATGGTATCTCATTGTGGTTTTGATTTGCATTTCTCTGATGGCCAGTGATGGTGAGCATTTTTTCATGTGTTTTTGGGCTGCATAAATGTCTTCTTTTGAGAAGTGTCTGTTCATGTCCTTCGCCCACTTTTTGATGGGGTTGTTTGTTTTTTTCTTATAAATTTGTTTGAGTTCATTGTAGATTCTGGATATTAACCTTTTGTCAGATGAGTAGGTTGTGAAAATTTTCTCCCATTTTGTAGGTTGCCTGTTCACTCTGATGGTAGTTTCTTTTATTGTGCAGAAGCCCTTTAGTTTAATTAGATCCCATTTGTCAATTTTGTCTTTTGTTGCTATTGCTTTTGGTGTTTTAGACATGAAACCCTTGCCAATGCCTATGTCCTGAATGGTAATGCCTAGGTTTTCTTCTAGGGTTTTTATGGTTTTACGTCTAACGTTTAAGTCTTTAATCCATCTTGAATTGATTTTTGTATAAAGTGTAAGGAAGGGATCCAGTTTCACCTTTCTACATATGGCTAGCCAGTTTTCCCAGCACCATTTATTAAATAGGGAATCCTTTCCCCATTGCTTGTTTTTCTCAGGTTTGTCAAAGATCAGATAGTTGTAGATCTGTGGCATTATTTCTGAGGGCTCTGTTTTGTTCCATTGATCTATATCTCTGTTTTGGTACCAGTACCATGCTGTTTTGGTTACTGTAGCCTTGTAGTATAGTTTGAAGTCAGGTAGTGTGATGTCGCCAGCTTTGGTCTTTTGGTTTAGGGTTGACTTGGTGATGCGGGCTCTTTTTTGGTTCCATATGAACTTTAAAGTAGTTTTTTCCAATTCTGTGAAGAAAGTCATTGGTAGCTTGTCTCCACTTGAGGAGACAGTCTGCCCATTCTCAGATCTCCAGCTGCATGCTGGGAGAACCACTGTTCCCTTCAAAGCAAACATCAGGAAGAAGTTTCTGAGAATGCCTCCATCTTGGTTTTCTGTGAAGATATTTCCACTTCCACCATAGCCATCAAAGCCCTCCAAATGTCCACTTGAAGATAATACAAAAGGATTGTTTCAAAACTGCCCTATCAAAACAAAGGTTCAACATGGTGAGTTGAATGCACACATGACAAAGTAGTTTCTGAGAACGCTTCTGTCTAGTTTTTATATGAAGATATTTATTTCTCTATGTAAGCTTCAAAGTGCTCCAAATATACACTTGCAGATTCTACAAAAAGAGTGTTTCAAAACTGCTCTATCAAAGGGAAGGTTCAATTCTGAGTGTTGAATGCACACATCACAATGAAGTTTCTGTGAATTCTTCTCTCTAGTTTTTATGTGAAGATATTCCCATTTTAAATGAAAGCCTCAAAGCGGAATACATATCCACTTGAAGATTCTACAAGAAGAGTGTTTCAAAGCTGCTCTATGAAAAGTTATGTTCAACTCTGTGATTTGAATGAAAACATCACAAAGAAGTTTCTGAGAACGCTTCTGTCCAGTTTTCATTTGAAGATATTTCCTTTTCCACCATAGGTCTCTAAGCATTCCAAATGTCCAGTTGCAGATTCTACAAAAAAACTGTTTGCAAACTTCCCTATCAAAAGAAATGTCCAACACTGGGAGTTGAATGCACATATCACAAAGTAGTTTTTGAGAATGATTCTGTCTAGTGTTTATGTGAAGTTATTCCCGTTTCCAGCGAAGGCTTAATAGCGCACCAAATATTCACTTGCAGATTCTACAAAAAGATTGTTTCAAAAGTGCTGTATCAAAAGAAAGGTTCACCTCTGTGAGTTGAATTCACACATCACAAAGAAGTTTCTGAGAATGCTTCTGTCTAGTTTTTATGTGAAGATATTTCCTTTTCCACCACAGGCCTGAAACCTCTCCAAATGTCCACTTACACATTCTACAAAAAGAGTGTTTCAAAACTGCTCCATGAAAAGGAAGTGTCAACTATGTGAGCTGATTGCACAGATCAGAAAGAAGTTTCTGAGAATGCTTCTGTCTATATTTTATGTGAAGTTATTCCTGTTTCCAACAAAGGCTTTAAAGCCCTCCAAATATCCACTTGAAGATTCTACAAAGGAGTGTTTCAAAACTGCTCTATCAAAAGGAAGGTTCAACTCTGTGTTGAATGCACACATCACAAAGTAGTTTCTGAGAATGCTTCTGTCTAGTTTTTATAAGAAGATATGTTTTTTCTAGCATAGCCCTCAAAGCGGTCCAAATATCCACTTGCAGATCCTATAAAAAGAGAGTTTGAAAACTGCTCTATCAAAAGGAAGGTTCAACTCTGTGAGTTGAATGCACACATCACAATGACGTTTCTGAGAATGCCTCTGTCTAGTTTTTATGTGAAGATATTCCCATAGCCAATGAAGTCCTCAAAGCAGTCCAAATATCAACTTGCAGATTCCACAAAAAGGGTGTTTCAAAACTGCACTATCAAAAGGAATGTTCAATTCTGTGAGTTGAATGCACACATCACAAAGTTGTTCTGAGAAAGCTTCTATCTAGTTTTATGTGAAGATATTTCCTTTTCCACCACAGGCCTCAAAGTACTCCAAATGTCCACTTGCAGGTTGAGCAAAAAGAGTGTTTCAAAACTGATCCATGAAAAGAAAGTTTAACTCTGTGAGTTGAATGCACACACCAAAAAGACGTTTCTGAGAATGCTTCTGTCTAGTTTTTATGTGAAGATATTCCCGTTTCCAATGATGGCCTCAAAGCATTCCAAATATCCACTTGCAGATTCTACAAAAAGTGTGTTTCAAAACAGCTCTATGAAAACGTGTGTTCAACTCTGTGTGTTGGATGAAAACATCACAAAGAAGTTTCTCAGATTTTGTCTTTTGTTGCCATTGCTTTTGGTGTTTTGGACATGAAGTCCTTGCCCACTCCTATGTCCTGAATGGTAATGCCTAGGTTTTCTTCTAGGGTTTTTATGGTTTTAGGTCTAACGTTTAAATCTTTAATCCATCTTGAATTGATTTTTGTATAAGGTGTAAGGAAGGGATCCAGTTCCAGCTTTCTACATATGGCTAGCCAGTTTTCCCAGCACCATTTATTAAATAGGGAATCCTTTCCCCATTGCTTGTCTTTCTCAGGTTTGTCAAAGATCAGATAGTTGTAGGTAAGCGGCGTTATTTCTGAGGGCTCTGTTCTGTTCCATTGTTCTATATTTCTGTTTTGGTACCAGTACCATGCTGTTTTGGTTACTGTAGCCTTGTAGTATAGTTTGAAGTCAGGTAGTGTGATGCCTCCAGCTTTGTTCTTTTGGCTTAGGATTGACTTGGCGATGCGGGCTCTCTTTTGGTTCCATATGAACTTTGAAGTAGTTTTTTCCAATTCTGTGAATAAAGTCATTGGTAGCTTGATGGGGATGGCATTGAATCTGTAAATTACCTTGGGCAGTATGGCCATTTTCACGATATTGATTCTTCCTACCCATGAGCAAGGAATGTTCTTCCCTTTGTTTGTATCGTCTTTTATTTCCTTGAGCAGTGGTTTGTAGTTCTCCTTGAAGAGGTGCTTCACATCCCTTGTAAGTTGGATTCCTAGGTATTTTATTCTTTGAAGCAATTGTGAATGGGAGTTCACTCATGATTTGGCTCTCTGTTTGTCTGTTGTTGGTGTATAAGAATGCTTGTGATTTTTGTACATTGATTTTGTATCCTGAGACTTTGCTGAAGTTGCTTATCAGCTTAAGGAGATTTTGGGCTGAGACGATGGGGTTTTCTAGATAAATAATCATGTCGTCTGCAAACAGCGACAACCAAAAGCAATGGCAACAAAAGACAAAATTGACAAATGGGATCTAATTAAACTAAAGAGCTTCTGCACAGCAAAAGAAACTACCATCAGAGTGAATAGGCAACCTACAACATGGGAGAAAATTTTCGCAACCTACTCATCTGACAAAGGGCTAATATCCAGGATCTACAGTGAACTCAAACAAATTTACAAGAAAAAAACAAACAACCCCATCAAAAAGTGGGCGAAGGACATGAACAGGCACTTCTCAAAAGAAGACATTTATGCAGCCAAAAAACACATGAAAAAATGCTCATCATCACTGGCCATCAGAGAAATGCAAATCAAAACCACTATGAGATATCATCTCACACCAGTTAGAATGGCAATCATTCAAAAGTCAGGAAACAACAGGTGCTGGAGAGGATGTGGAGAAATAGGAACACTTTTACACTGTTGGTGGGACTGTAAACTAGTTCAACCATTGTGGAAGTCAGTGTGGCGATTCCTCAGGGATCTAGAACTAGAAATACCATTTGACCCAGCCATCTCATTACTGGGTATATACCCAAATGACTATAAATCATGCTGCTATAAAGACACATGCACACGTATGTTTATTGCGGCATTATTCACAATAGCAAAGACTTGGAACCAACCCAAATGTCCAACAATGATAGACTGGATTAAGAAAATGTGGCACATATACACCATGGAATACTATGCAGCCATAAAAATGATGAGTTCATATCCTTTGTAGGGACATGGATGAAATTGGAAACCATCATTCTCAGTAAACTATCGCAAGAACAAAAAACCAAACACCGCATATTCTCACTCATAGGTGGGAATTGAACAATGAGATCACATGGACACAGGAAGGGGAATATCATACTCTGGGGACTGTGGTGGGGAGGGGGGAGGCGGGAGGGATAGCATTGGGAGATATACCTAATGCTAGATGACGAGTTAGTGGGTGCAGCGCACCAGCATGGCACATGTATACATATGTAACTAACCTGCACAATGTGCACATGTACCCTAAAACTTAAAGTATAATAAAAAATAAAAATAAAATAAAAAAATAAAAATAAATAAAAAATAAAAAAAATAAAAGAGAAGTTTCTCAGAATGCTTCAGTCTAGTTTTTCTCTGAAGATATTTACTTTTCCACCATTGGCCTCAAACCTCTCCAAACGTCCATTTGCAGATTCTACCAAAAGAGTGTTTCAAAACTGCTCTATCGCAAGGAAACGTCAACTCTGTGAGTGGAATGCACACATCAGAAAGAAGTTTCTGAGAATGCTTCTGTCTAGTTTTTATGTGAAGTTATTCTCGTTTCCAACGAAGGCTTAAAAGCACTCCAAATATCCACTTGCAGATACTTCAAAAGGAGGGTTTCAAAACTGCTCTATCAAAAGTAAAGTTCAACTCTCTGTGGTGAATGAACACATCACAACATAGTTTCTGAGAATGCATCTGTCTAGTTTTTATAAGAAGCTATTTCCTTTTCTACTATAGGCCTTAATGCAGTCCAAATATCAACTTGCAGGTTCCACAAAAAGAGTGTTTCAAAACTGCTGTATCAAAAGGAAGGTTCAACTCTGTGAGTTCAATGCACACATCACAATGAAGTTTCTGAGAATGCTTCTGTCTAGTTTTTATAAGAAGATGTTTCCTTTTCTACCATAGGGCTCAATGCGGTCCAAATATCCACATGCAGATTCTATAAAAAGACTGTTTAAAAACTGCTCTATTGAAAGGAAGGTTCAACTCTGTGACTTCAATGCACACATCACAATGAAGTTTCTGAGAATGCTTCTATCTAGTTTTTATGTGAAGATATTTCCGTTTCCAATGAAGGCCTCAAAGCAGTCCAAATGTCCACTTGCAGATTCTACAAAAAGAGTGTTTGAAAACTGCTCTATGAAAAGGTATGTTCAACACTGAGAGTTGAATGCACACATCACAAAGAGGTTTCTGAGAATGCTTCTGTCTAGTTTTTATTTGAAGATATTTCCTTTTCCACCATAGGCCTCAAACCTCTCCAAATGTCCACTTGCAGATTCTACAAGAAGAGTGTTTCAAAAAGGCTCTATGAAAACGTATGTTCAAATCTGTGAGTTGAATGCAAACATTAGGAGGAAGTTTCTGAGAATGCTTCTGTCTTGGTTTTCTGTGAAGATATTTCGACTTCCACCATAGCCCTCAAAGCACTCCAAATGTCCACTTGCACATTCTAAAAAAAGAGTGTTTCAAAATTGCTCTTTCAAAACAGTGGTTCAACTCTGTGAGTCAAATGCATAGATCACAATGAAGTTTCCGAGAATGCTTCTGTCTAGTTTCTATGTGAAGATATTTCCTTTTCCACCATAGGCCTCAAACCTCTCCAAATGTGCACTTGCATATTCTCCAAAAAGAGTGTTTCCAAACTGCACTATCAAAAGGAAGGTTCATCTCTGTGAGTTGAATGCACACATCAGAAAGAAGTTTCCGAGAATGCTTCTGTCTAGTTTTTATGTGAAATTATTCCCGTTTCCAACGAAGGCTTAAAAGTGCTCCAAATATCCACTTGCAGATTCTACAAAAGGAGTTTTTCAAAACTGCTCTATCAAAAGGAAGGTTCAACTCTTTGAGTTGAATGCACACATCACAATGTCGTTTCTGAGAATGTTTCTGTCTAGTTTTTATAAGAAGATATTTCCTTATCTGCCACAGGCCTCAATGCGGTCCACATATCAACTTACAGATTCTATAAAAAAAGTGTTTCAAGACTGCTCTAAAAGAAGGTCCAACTCTGTGAGTAGAATGCACACATCACAATGAAGTTTCTGAGAATGCTTCTCTCTTGTTTTTATGTGAAGATATTCCCGTTTCCAATGAAGGCCTCAAAGCGTTCCAAAATCCACTTGCAGATTATACAAAAAGAGTGTTTTAAAACTGCACTATGAAAAGATATATTCAACTCTGTGAGTTGAATGTAAACAACACAAAAAGTTTCTGAGAATGCTTCTGTCTAGTTTTCATGTGAAGATATTTCCTTTTCCACCATAGGTCTCAGAGCTCTCCATATGTCCACTAGCAGATACTAAAAAAGAGTGTTTCAAAAAGTCTCTCTGAAAACATTTGTTCAACCCTGTGAGTTGAATGCAAATATCAGGAAGAAGTTTCTGAGAATACTTCTGTCTCGGTTTTCTGTGAAGATACTTCCACTTCCTCCATAGCCCTCAAAGCAGTCCAAATGTCCACATGCAGTTTCTACAAAAAGAGTGTTTCAAAACTGCTCTATCAAAGCAAAGGTTCAACTCTGTGAGTTGAATGCACTCATGACAATGAAGTTTCTGAGAATTCTTCTGTCTGGTTTTTATATGAAGATATTTCGTTTTCTACCATAGGCCTCAAAGTGCTACAAATATCCACTTGCAGATTCTAAAAACAATGAAGTTTCTGAAAATGCTTCTGTCTAGTTTTTATGTGAAGATATTCCCGTTGCAAACGAAGGCCTCAAAGCGGTCCAAATATCCCCTTGCAGGTTCTACAAAAAGAGTGTTTGAAAACTCCTTTATGAAAAGGTATGTTCCGCTCTGTGAGCTGAATGCCAACATCACAAAGAAGTTTCTGAGAATGCTTCTGTCTAGTTTATATGGGAAGATATTTCCTTTTCCACCGTAGGTCTCAAAGCTCTCCATATGTCCACTTGCAGATTCTACCAAAAGAGTGTTTTGAAACTGCTTTATGAAAAGGTGTGTTCAGCTCTGTCAGTTGAATGCAGACATCACAAAGAAGTTTCTGAGAATGATTCTGTCTAGTTTTTACGTGAAGATATTTCCTTTTCCACCGTTGGCCTCAATCCTCTCCAAATGTCCACTTGCAGATTATACCAAAAGAGTGTTGCAAAACTGCTCTATCAAAAGGAAGGTTCAACTCTGTGAGTTGAATGCACACATCAGAAAGAAGTTTCTCAGAATACTTCTGTCCTGTTTTTATGTGAAGTTATTCCCGTTTCCAACAAAGGCTTAAAAGTGCTCCAAATATCCACTTGCAGATTCTGCAAAAGGAGTGTTCAAAAACTGCTCTATCAAAACGAAGGTTCAACACTTTGAGTTGAATGCACACATCACGAAGTAGTTCCTGAGAATGCTTCTGTCTAGTTTTTATAAGAAGATATTTCCTTTTCCACCACAGGTCTCAAAGCTCTCCATATGTCCACTTGCAGATTCTACAAAAAGTGTGTTTCAAATTGGCTCTATGAAAACGTATGTTCAACTCTGTGAGTTGAATGCAAACATCAGGAAGTAGTTTCTGAGAATACTTCTGTCTCGGTTTACTGTGAAGATATTTCCACTTCCAACATAGCCCTCAAAGTGCTCCAAATGTCCACTTGCAGATTCTACAAAAAGAGTGTTTCAAAACTGCTCTATCAAAGCAAAAGTTCAACTCTGTGACTTGAATGCACACATGACAAAGAAGTTTCTGAGAATGCGTCCGTCTACTTTTTATATGAAGATATTTCCTTTCCTACCTTAGGCCTCAAAGTGCTCCAAATATACACTTGCAGATTCTACAAAAAGAGGGTTTCAAAACTGCCCTACCAAAAGGAAGGTCAGCTCTGAGTGTTGAATGAACACATCACAATGAAGTTTCCGAAAATGCTTCTGTCTAGTTTTTATGTGAAGATGTTCCCGTTTCCAACGAAGGCCTCAAAGCGGTCCAAATATCCACTTGCTGATTCTATAAAAGAGTGCTTCAAAGCTGCTGTATGAAAATGTACGTTCAACTCTGTGATTTGAATGAAAACATCAAAAAGAAGTTTCTGAGAATGCTTCTGTTTAGTTTTTATGTGAAGATATTTCCTTTTCCACCGTAGGTCTCAAAGCGCTCCAAATGTCCACTTGCAGATTCTACAAAAAGAGTGTTTAAAAACTGCTCTATCCAAGGAAAGGTTCAACACTCTGAGTTGAATGCACCCATCACAAAGAAGTTTCTGAGAATGCTTCTGTCTAGTTTTTATGTGAAGTTATTCCTGTTTCCAACGAAGGCTTAATAGCGCTGAAAATATCAACTTGCAGATTCAACAAAAAGATTGTTTCAAAACTGCTGTATCAAAAGGAAGGTTCAACCCTGTGAGTTGAATGCACATATCACAAAGAAGTTTCTGAGAATGCTTCTGTCTTGTTTTTATTTGAAGATATTCCCGTTTCCAATGAAGGCCTCAAAGCGTTCCAAATATCCACTTGCAGATTCTAAAAAAAGAGTGTATCAAAACTGCTCTATGAAAAGGTGTGTTCAACTTTGTGAGTTGAATGCAAACATCACAAAGAAGTTTCTGAGAATGCTTCTGTCTAGTTTTTATATGAAGGTATTTCCTTTTCCACCATAAGCCTCAAACCTCTCCAAATGTCCACTTGCAGATTCTTCAAGAAGATTGTATCAAAACGTCTCTGTGAAAGCATATGTTCAACTCTGTGAATTGAATGCAAAAATCAGGAAGAAGATTCTGAGAATGCTTCTGTCTCACTTTTCTGTGAAGATATTTCTACTTCCACCATAGCCCTCATAGCGCTCCAAATGTCCACTTGCAGATTCTACAAAAAGAGTGTTACAAAACTGCACTATCAGAACAAAATTTCAACTCTGTGAGTTGAATGCCCACATGACAAAGTAGTTTCTGAGAATGCTTCTTCCTAGTTTTTACATTAAGATAGTTCCTTTTCTACCATAGGCCTCAAAGTGCTTCAAATATCAACTTTCAGATTCTACAAAAAGAGTGTTTCAAAACTGCTGTATCAAAAGGATGGTTCAACTCTGAGTGTTGAATGCACACCTCACAATGAAGTTTCTCAGAATGCTTCTGTCTAGTTTTTAAGTGAAGATATTCCCGTTTCCAAAGAAGGCCACACAGCAGTCCGAATATCCACTTGCAGATTCTACAAGAAGAGTGTTTCAGAGCTGCCCTATGAAAAGATGTGTTCAATTCTGTCAGTTGAATGCAGACATTGTAAACAAGTTTCTGAGAATGCTTCTGTCCAATTTTTATGTGAAGATATTTCCTTTTCCACTGTAGGTCTCAACGTGCTCCGAATGTCCATTGCAGATTCTACAAAAAGAGTGTTTCAAAAGTGCTCTCTCAAAACAGAGTTTCAACACTGTGAGTTGAATGCACACATCACAAAGAAGTTTCTGAGAATGCTTCTGTCTAGTTTTTATGTGAAGTTATTCCTGTTTCCAGCAAAGGCTTAATAGTGCACAAAATATCACTTGCAGATTTTACAAAAAGTTTGTTTCAAAACTAGTGTATCAAAAGGAAGTTTCAACAATGTGAGTTGAATGCACCCATCACAAAGAAGTTCCTGAGAATGCTTCTGTCTAGTTTTTATGTGAAGATATACCGCTTCTAAAGAAGTCCTCAAAGAGCTTCAAACATCCACAAGGAGATTCTACAAAATGAGTGTTTCAAAACTGCACTATCAAAAGAAAGGTTCAGCTCTGTTAGTTGAATGCACACAGCACAAAGAAGCTTCTGAGAATGCTTCTGTCTAGTTTTTATGTGAAGATATTTCCTTTTCCATTATAGGCCTCTTGAATGCACACATCACAAAGCAGTTTCTGAGAATGCTTCTGTGTAGTTTGTATGTGAAGATATCTCGTTAACAATGAATTCCTCAGAGAGCTTCAAATATCCACAACCAGATTCTACAAAATTAGTGTTTCAAAACTGCTCTATCAAAAGAAAGCTTCAACTCTGTGAATTGACTGCAAACATCACAAAAACAGTTTCTGAGAATGCTTCTGTCTAATTTTCATGTGAAGATATGACCTTTTCCACCATAGGCTTCAAAGCTCTCAAAATGAACACTTTCAGATAATACAGAAAGAAAGTTTCAGATCTGCTCTATCTAAAGAAAGGTTCAACTCTGTGAGTGGAATGCACACATCACAAAGAAATTCCTGAGAATGCTTATGTCTAGTATGTATTTGAAGATATATCCTTTTCCAACATAGGCCTCAAATCGCTCCAAATATCCACACAGATAATACAAAAAGGCTCTTTCAAAACTGCTCTATCAAAAGAAAGGCTCAGCTCTGTGATTTGAATGGACACATCACATAGCAGTTTCTGAGAATGCTTCTCTCTAATTTGTATGTTAAGATATCCAGTTTACAACGAATTCCTCTAAGAGCTCCAAATATCCACAATCAGAAACTACAAAGGGAGTGTTTCAAAACTGCTCTATCAAAAGAAAGGTTCAACTCTGTGAGTTGAATGCACACATCACAAAGAATTTTCTGATAATGTTTCTGTCTAGTTTTTATGAGAAGATACCCGTTTCCATCAATTCCCCAAGAGTTCCAAATATCCACAAGCAGATTATACAATAGGAGGCTTTCAAATCTGCTCTATCAAGGGAAAGGTTCAACTCTGTGAATTGAACACACACATCAAAAAGGAGTTTCTGAGAATGCTTCTGTCTAGTTTTTATGTGAAGATATTTCCTTTTCCATCATAGGTCTCAAAGCTCTCCAAATGAACACAGATTTAGGAGAAGAGTGTTTCAAAACTTCTCTGTCAAAAGAAAGGTTCAGCTCTTTTAGCTGAATCCACACATCACAAACAACTTCCAGAGAATGATTCTGTCTAGTTTTTATGCGAAGATATATCCTTTTCCAACATAGGCCTCAAATCGCTCCAAATATCCAGCTGCAGATTCTACAAAAAGACAGTTTCAAAACTGCTCTATCAAAAGAAAGGCTCAACTCTGTGAGTTGAGTGCACACATCACAAAGCAGTTTCTGAGAATGTTTCTGTCTAGTTTTTATGTGAATATATTTCTTTTCCCACCATTGGCCACTAAGGGCTCCAAATATCCACTTGCAGGTACCACAAAAAGACTGTTTCAAATCTGTTCTCTCAAGAGGAAGGTTCAACTCTGTGAGTCCAATGCACACATCACAAAGCAGTTTCTGAGAATGCTTCTTTCTAGTTTGTATGTGAATATATCCCGTTTACGACAAATTTCTCAAAGAGCTCCAAATATCCAGAAGCAGATTCTACAAAAGGAGTGTTTCAAAACTACTCCATCAAAAGAAAGGTTCAACCCTGTGAGTTGAATGCACACATCACAAAGAACTTTCTGAGAAGACTTCTGTCTAGTTTTTATGTGAAGATACCCGTTTCCAACGAATTCCCCAAGAGTTCCAAATATCCACAAGCAGATTCTACAAAAGGAGTTTTTCAATACTACTCTATCAAAAGACAGGTTCAACACTGTTAGTTGAATGCACGCATCTCAAAGCAGTTTCTGAGGATGCTTCTGTCAAGTTTTTATGTGAAGATATTTCCTTTTCCACCATAAGCTTCAAAGCACTCTAAAAGAACACTTGCAGATTCTACAAAAAGACTGTTTCAAAACTGCTCTATCAAAAGAAAGGTTCCACTCTGTGAGGTGAATGCACACAACACAAAGCAGTTTCTGAGAATGCTTCTGTCTAGTTTTAATGTGAAGATATTTCCTTTTCCACCAAAGGCATCTAATCGCTCCAAATATCTACTTGCAGATAACACAAAAAGACTGTTTCAAAACTGCTCCCTCAAAAAAGGTTCAACTCTGTGAGTTCAATGCACTCATCACAAAGCATTTTCTGAGAATGCCTCTGTCTAGTTTGAATGTGAAGATATCCTGTTTACAAAGAATTCCACAAAGAGCTCCAAATATCCACAAGCAGATACTACAAAAGGAGTGTTTCAAAACTGCTCTATGAAAAAAAGGTTCAAATCTCTGAATTGAACACACACATCACAAAGGTGTTTCTGGGAATGTTTCTGTCTAGTTTTTATGTGAAGATATTTCCTTTTCCACATTTGGCCTCAAAGCAGTCCAAATGGACAATTGCAGATTCTACAAAAAATGTGTTTCAAAACTGCTCTATCTAAAGAAAGGTTCAATTCTGTGAGTTGAATGCAGACATCACAAAGAAGTTCCTGAGAATGCTTCTGTCTAGTTTTTATATGAAGATATACGTTTCCAATGAATTCCTCAAAGAGTTCCAAATATCCACAAGCAGATCCTATGAAAGGAGTGTTTCAATACTGCTCTATCGAAAGACAGATTCAACTGTGTTAGTTGAATGCACACATCTGAAAGAAGATCATGAGAATGCTTCTGTCTAGTTTGCATGTGAAGATATCCCGTTTACAACGAATTCCTCAAAGAGCTCCAAATATCCACAAGCAGATTCTACAAAAGAAGTGTTTCCAAACTGCTCTGTCAAAAGAAAGGTTCAAATCTGTGAATTGAACACACACATCACAAAGATGTTTCTGATAATGCTTCTGTCTAGTTTTCAGGTGAAAATATTCCTTTTTCCACGATAGGCCTCAAAGCACTCAAAATGAACACTTGCAGATTATGCAGAAAGAAAATTTCAAATATGCTCTATCAAAAGAAAGGTTCAATTCCGTGAGTTGAATGCAAACGTCATAAAAAAAACTCTCTGAGAATGCTTCTGTCTAGTTTTTATGTGAAGATACCCATTTCCAACGAATTCCTCAGAGAGTTCAAAGTATCCAAAAGCAGATTCTACAAAAGGAGTGTTTCATTACTGCTCTATCAAAAGACAGGTTCATCTCTGTTAGTTGAATGCTCACATCTCAAAGAAGTTCCTGAGAATGCTTCTGGCTATATTTTACGTGAAGATATTTCCTTTTCCACCACAGGCTTCAAAGCGCTCCAACTGAACACTTGCATATTCTACAAAAGCCTGTTTCAAAACTACTCTATCAAAAGAAGCGTTCTGCACTGGGAGGTGAAGGCCCACATCGCAAAGCAGTTTCTGAGAACGCTTCTGTCTAGTTTTTATGTGAAGATATTTCCTTTTCCACCATAGGCCTCAAATCGCTCCAAATATCAACTTGCAGACACTACAGAAAAACTGTTTCAAAACTGCTCCCTCAAAAAAGGTTCAATATTGTGAGTTGAATGCACACATCACAAAGCAGTTTCTGAGAATGCTTCTGTCTAGTTTTTATGTGAAGATATTCCCTTTTCCACCATAGGCCTCAAATCGCTCCAAATATCCACTTGCAGATACTACAGAAAGAGTATTGCAAAACTGCTACCTCAAAAAAGGTTCAATTCTGTGAGTTGAATGCACACATCACAAAGCAGTTTCTGAGAATGCTTCTGTCTAGTTTGTATGTGTAGATATCCCGTTTACAACGAATTCCTCAAAGAGCTCCAAATGTCAACAAACAGATTTTACAAAAGCAGTGTTTCAAAACTGCTCTATCAAAATAACGGTTCAACTCTGTGAATTGAATGCACAAATCACAAAAAAAGTTTCTGAGAATGCTTCTGTCTAGTTTTCATGTGATGATATTTCCTTTTCCACCACAGGCCTCAAAGCGCTCAAAATGAACAGTTGCAGACTATACAGAAAGAATGTTTCAAATCTGCTCTATCAAAAGAAAGTTTCAACTCTATGTGTTGAATGCTCACATCTCAAAGAACTTTCTGAGGATACTTCTGTCTGCTTTTTTTGTGAAGATAGCGTGTTTCCAACGAATTCCTCAAACAGCTTCATATATCCAAAGGCAGATTCTACAAAAGAAGTCTTTCAAAACTGCTGTATCAAAAGAAAGTTTCAACTCTGTGAATTTAACATACACATCACAAAGGTTTTTCTGAGAAAGCTTCTGTCTAGTTTTTATGTGAAGATATTTCCTTTTCAACTGTAGGCCTCAAAGCGCTACAAATGAACACTTGCAGATACTACAAAAATTGTGTTTCAAAACTGCTCTATCAAAAGAAATTTTCAGCTCTGTGAGTTGAATGCACACATCACAAAGAACTTTCTCAGAATGCTTCTGTCTAGTTTTTATGTGAAGATAGTCGTTTCCAAAGAATTCCTCAAATGGTTCCAAATATCCACAAGCAGATTCTGCAAAAGCAGTGTTTCAATACTGCTCTATCAAAAGAGAGATTAAACTCTGTTAGTTGAATGCACACATCTCAAAGAAGATCCTGAGAATGCTTCTGTCTAGTTTTTATGTGAAGATACTTCCTTTTCTACCATAGGCATCACAGCGCTCCAGATGAACAGTTGCAGATTTTACAAAAAGAGTGTTTCAAAACTGCTCTATCAAAAGAAGTGTTCCACTGTGTGAGGTGAATGCACACATCAAAAAGCAGTTTTTTGAGAATGCTTCTGTCTTGTATTTATGTGAAGATATTTCCTTTTCCATCATACACCTCAAATCGATCCAAATATCCACTTGCAGATACTAGAAAAAGAGTGTTTCAAAACTACTCTCTGAAAAGGAAGGTTCAACTCTGTCAGTTGAATGCGCACTTCACAAAGCAGTTTCTGAGAATGCTTCTGTCAGGTTTGTACTTGAAGATATCCCGTTTCCAGCGAATTTCTCAAAGAGTTCCAAATATCACCAAGCAGATTCTACAATAGGAATGTTTCAAAACTGCTCTATCAAGGGAAAGTTTCAACACTGTGAATTGACCACACACATCACAAAGGAGTTTCTGAGAATGCTTCTGTCTAGTTTTTATGTGAAGATATTACCTTTTCCACCATAGGCCTCAAATAGCTCCAAATGAACACTTGCAGATTTTACCAGAAGAGTGTTTCAAAACTCCTCTGCCAAAAGAAAGGTTCAACTCTGTTAGCTGAATGCACACATCACAAAGAAGTTCCTGAGAATTCTTCTGTCTAGTTTTTATGTGAAGATATACCCTTTTCCATCATAGGCCTCAAATCGCTGCAAATATCCACCTGCTGATTCTACAAAAAGACTGTTTCAAACCTGCTCTATCAAAAGAAAAGCTCAAATCTGTGGGTTGAATGCACACATCACAAAGCAGTTTCTGAGAATGTTACTGTCTAGTTTTTATGTGAAGATATTACCTTTTCCCACCCTTGACCACTAAGTGCTCTAAGTATCCACTTGCAGGTACCACAAAAACACTGTTTGAAAATTGCTCTCTCAAAAGTAAGGTTCAACTCAGTGAGTTGAATGCACACATCACAAAGCAGTTTCTGACAATGCTTGTGTCTAGTTTTTATGTGAAGATATTTCGTTTTCCACCACAGGCCTCTAAGTGCTCCAAATATCCACTTACACGTACCACAAAAAGAATGTTTCAAAACTGCTCTCTCAAAAGGAAGTTCTAACTCTGTGAATTGAAAGCACACATCACAAAGCAGTTTCTGAGAATGCCTCTGTCTATTTTGTATGTGAAGATTTCCCTTTGACAACGAATTCCTCAAAGAGCTCCTAATATCGGCAAGTAGATTCTACAAAAGGAGGGTTCCAAAAGTGCTCTATCAAAGGAAAGCTACAACTCTGTGAGTTGAATGCACACATCACAAAAAAGTTTCTGAGAATTCTTCTGTCTAGTTTTAATGAGAGGATATATACTGTTCCACCATAGGTCTCTAAGCTCTCAATATGAACACTTGCAGATTATACAGAAAGAATGTTTCAAAGCTGCTCTATCAAAAGAAATGTTCAACTCTGTGAGTTGAATGCACACATCACAAAGGACTTTCTGAGAATACTTCTGTCTACTTTTTTTGTGAAGATAGCCCGTTTCCAAGGAATTCCTCAAAGAGATTCATATATCCACAAGCAGATTCTACAAAAGGAGTGATTCAAAACTGCTCTATCAAAAGAAAGTTTCAACTATCTGAATTGAACACACACATCACAAAGGTGTTTCTGAGAATGCTTCTGTCTAGTTTTTATGTGAAGATATTTCCTTTTCCACCATAGGCCTCAAAGCGCTCCAAATGAACACTTGCAGACACTACAAATAGTGTGTTTCAAAACTGCTCTATCAAAAGAAAGTTTCCACTCTGTGAGGTGAATGAACACATCACAAAGAACTTTCTGAGAATGCTTCTGTCTAGTTTTTATGTGAAGATACCCGTTTCCAACGAATTCCCCAAGAGTTCCAAATATCCACAAGCAGATTCTAGAAAAGGAGTGTTTCAATACTGCTCTATCAAAAGACAGGTTCAACTCTTTTAGTTGAAAGCACACATCTCAAAGAAGTTCCTGAGAATTCTTCTGTCTAATTTTTATGTGAAGATATTTCCTTTTCCACCGTAGGCTTAAAAGCGCTCCAAATGAACACTTGCAGATATTACAAAATGACGGTTTCAAAACGGCTATATCAAAAGAAGGGTTCCACTCTGTGAGGTGAATGCACATATCACAAAACATTTTCTGAGAATGCTTCTCTCTAGTTTTTATTTGAAGATATTTCCTTTTCCACTGTAGGCCTTAAATCGCTCCAAATATCCACTGTCAGATACTACAAAAACAGTTTCAAATCTGCTCTATCAAAAGAAACTTTCAACACTCTGAGTTCAATGCACACATCACAAAGCAGTTTCTGAGAATGTTTCTGTCTAGTTTCTATGTGTAGTTATGCCGTTTACAACGAATTCCTCAAAGAGCTCCAAGTATCGACAAGCAGATTGTACAAAAGCAATGTTTCAAAACTGCTCTATCAAAAGAAAAGTTCAAGTCTGTGAACTGAATGCACACATCACAAAAACATTCTGAGAATGCTTCTGTCTAGTTTTCATGTGAAGATATTTGCTTTTCCAACAAAGGCCTCCAAGGGCTCAAAATGAACACTTGCAGATTATACAGAAATAATGTTTCAAATCTCCTCTATCAAAAGAAAAGTTCAACTCTGTGAGTTGAATGCACACATCACAAATAACTTTCTGAGAATAATTCTGTCTAGTTTTTTTCTGAAGATAGCCCATTTCCAACGAATTCCTCATAGAGTTTCATATATCCACAAGCAGATTCTACAAAAGGAGTATTTCAAAACTGCTCTATCAAAAGAAAGGTTCAACTCTGTGACCTGAACACACATATCACAAAGTTTTTTCTGAGAATGCTTCTATTTTTTATGTGAAGCTTTTTTCCTTTTCCACCATAGGCTTTGAAGTGCTCCAAATGAACACTTACAGATTCTACAAAAAGTGTGTTTCAAAACTTCTCTATCAAAAGAAAGGTTCAACTCTGTGAGGTGAATGCACACGTCACAAAGAACTTTCTGAGAATGCTTCTGTCTAATTTTTATGTGAAGACACTCGTTTCCAACGATTTCTTCCAAGAGTTCCAAATATCCACAAGCAGATACTACAAAAGGTGTGTTTCAATACTGCTGTATCAAAAGAGCAATTCAACTCTGTTAGTTCAATGCACACATCTCAAAGGAGGTCCTGAGAATGCTTGTGTGTATTTTTTATGTGAAGATAGTTCATTTTCCACCATAGGCTTCAAAGCGCTTGAAATCAACACCTGCAGATTCTACAAAAAGACTCTTTCAAAACTGTTCTATCAAAAGAAGGGTTCCACTCTGTGAGGTGCATAAATACATCACAAAGCAGTTTCTGAAAATGCTTCTGTCTAGTTTGCACGTGAAGATACTTCCTTTTCCATCATAGGACTCAAATCGCTCCAAATATTCTCTTGTAGATACTACAAAAAGATTGTTTCAAAACTGCTCTCTCAAAAGGAAGGTTCATCTCTGTGAGTTGAATGCACACATCACAAAGCAGTTTCTGAGAGTGCTTCTGTCTAGCTTTCAGGTGAAGATATTTCCTTTTCCACCATAAGCCTCAAAGCACTCAAAATGAACAATTGCAGATTACACAGAAAGAAAGTTTCAAATCTGCTCCATCAAAAGAAAGGTTCAACTTTGTGAGTTGAATGCAAACATCAAAAAGAACTTTCTGAGAATACTTCTATCTAGCTCTCTTTGAAGATTGCCCTTTTCCAAAGAATTCCTCAAAGAATTCCAAATATCCCTGAGCAGATACTACAAAAGGAGTGTTTCTAAACTGCTCTATTAAAAGAAAGTTTCAACTCTGTGAATTGAACACACAAATCAATAAGTAGTTTCTGAGAATGCTTCTGTCTAGTTTTTATGTGAAGATATTTCCTTTTCCAACATAGGCCTCAAAGCTCTACAAATGAACACTTGCAGATTTTACAAAAACAGTGTTTCAAAACTGCTCGGTCAAAAGAAAGGTTCAACTCTGTTATCGGAATGCCCACATTACAAAGAATTTCCTCAGAATGCTTCAGTCTAGTTTTTATGTGAAGATATATCCTTTTCCAACATAGGTCTCAAATCGCTCCAAATATCCACCTGCAGATTCTACAAAAAGACTGTTTCAAAACTGCTCTATCAAAAGAAAGGCTCAAATCGGTGAGTTGAATGCACACATCACAAAGCAGTTTCTGAGAATGCTTCTGTCTAATTTGTATGTGAAGATTTCCCGTTTACAAAGAATTCCTCAAAGAGCTCCTAATATCCGTAAGCAGATTTTACAGAAGGAGTGTTTCAAAACTGCTCTAACAAAAGAAAGGTTCAACTCTGTGAGTTGAATGCACACAACACAAGAACGTTTCTAGAATGCTTCTGTCTAGTTTTTATGAGAGGATATTTCCTTTTCCTTCATAAGCCTTTAAGCACTCAATATGAACACTTGCAGATTATACAGAAAGAATGTTTCAAATCTGCTCTATCAAAAGAAAGGTTCAATTTCTGTGAGTTGATTGCACACATCACAAAGAACTTTCTGAGAATACTTCTGTCTACATTTTGTGTGAAGATAGCCCGTTTCCAAGGAATTCCTCAAAGAGATTCAAATATCCACAAGCAGATTCTACAAAATGAGTGATTCAAAACTGCTCTATGAAAAGAAAGGTTCGACTCCCTGAATTGAACACACACATCACAAAGGTGTTTCTGAGAATGCTTCTGTCTAGTTTTTATGTGAAGGTGTTTCCTTTTCCACCATAGGCCTCAAAGCGCTCCGAATGAACACTTGCAGATTCTACAAAAAGTGTGTTTCAAAACTGCTCTATCAAAAGAATGGTTCCACTCTGTGAGTTGACTGCATACATCACAAAGAACTTTCTGAGAATGCTTCTGTCTAGTTTTCATGTGAAGATACCAGTTTCCAACTAATTCCCCAAGCATTCCAAATATCCACAAGCAGATTCTACAAAAGGAGTGTTTCAATACTGCTCTCTCAAAAGAAAGGTTCAACTCTGTTAGTTGAATGCACATATCTCAAAGAAGTTCCTGAGAATGCTTCTGTCTAGTTTTTATGGGAAGATATTTCCTTTTCCACCATAGGCTTCAAAGCACTCCAAATGATCACTTGCAGATTCTAAAAAATGACTGTTTCAAAACTGCTATATCAAAAGAAGGGTTCCACTCTGTGAGGTGAATGCACACATCACAAAGCAGTTTCTGAGAATGCTTCTGTCCATCTTTTATTAGAAAATATTTCCTTTTCCACCATAGGGCTTAAATAGCTCCAAATATGCAATGGCAGATACTACAAAAACACTATTTCAAATCTGCTCTATCATAAGCAACGTTCAACACTGTGAGTTGAATGCACACATCACAAAGCACTTTCTGAGATTGCTTCTGTCTAGTTTGAATGTGTAAACGTCCCGTTTACAAAGAATTCCTCAAAGAGCTCCTAATATCCAGAAGCAGATTCTACAAAAGCAGTGTTTCCAAACTGCTCTATCAAAAGAAAGGTTGAACTCTGTGAATTGAATGCACACATCACAAAAAGTTTCTGAGAATGCTTCTGTCTAGTTTTCATGTGAAGATATGTTATTTTCCAACAAAGGCCTCCAAGCGCCCAAAATGAACACTTGCGGATTATACAGAAATAATGTTTCAAATCTGCTCTATCAAAAGAAAGGTTCAACTGTGTGAGTTGAATACACATATCACAAAGAACTTTCTGAGAATGCTTCTGTCTAGTTTTTATGTGAAGATAGCCGTTTCCAAAGATTTCCTCGAAGATTTCCAAATATGCACAAGCAGATTCTACAAATGGAGTGTTTCAATACTGCTCTATCAGAAGACAGATTCAACTCTGTTAGTTGAATACACACATCTCAAGTTCCTGAGAATGCTTCTGTCTAGCTTTTGTGAAGATATTTCCTTTTCCACCCTAGACTTCAAAGCGCTCCAAATGAACACTTGCAGATTCTACAAAATGACTGTTTCAAAACTGCTATATCAAAAGAAGGGTTCCACTCTGTGAGGTGAATGCACACATCACAAAGCAGTTTCTGAGAATGCTTCTGTCCATCTTTTATTAGAAGATATTTCCTTTTCCACCATAGGGCTTAAATAGCTCCAAATATGCAATGGCAGATACTACAAAAACACTATTTCATATCTGCTCTATCATAAGCAACGTTCAGCACTGTGAGTTGAATGTACAAATCACAAAGCACTTTCTGAGAATGCTTCTGTCTAGTCTGAATGTGTAAACGTCCCGTTTACAAAGAATTCCTCAAAGAGCTCCTAATATCCAGAAGCAGATTCTACAAAAGCAGTGTTTCCAAACTGCTCTATCAAAAGAAAGGTTGAACTCTGTGAGTTGAATGCACACATCACAAAAAGTTTCTGAGAATGCTTCTGTCTAGTTTTCATGTGAAGATATGTCCTTTTCCAACAAAGGCCTCCAAGCACTCTAAATGAACACTTACAGATTGTATGGAAACAATGTTTCAAATCTGCTCTATCAAAAGAAAGGTTCAACTGTGTGAGTTGAATACACATATCACAAAGAACTTTTTGAGACTGCTTCTGTTTAGTTTTTATGTGAAGATAGCCGTTTCCAAAGATTTCCTCCAAGAGTTACAAATATGCACAAGCAGATTCTACAAAAGGAGTGTTTCAATACTGCTCCATCAAAAGACAGATTCAACTCTGTTAGCTGAATGCACACATCTCAAAGAAGTTCCTGAGAATGCTTCTGTCTAGCTTTTATGTGAAGATATTTCCTTTTCCACCCTAGACTTCAAAGCATTCCAAATGAACACCTGCAGATTCTACAAAAAGACTGTTTCAAAACTGCTATATCAAAAGAAGGGTTCCACTCTGTAAGGTGAATGCACACATCACAAACCAGTTTCTGATAATGCTTCTGTCTAGTTTTTATGTGAAGATATTTCCTTTTCCATCATAGGCCTCAAATCACTCCAAATATTCCCCTGCAGACACTACAAAAAGACTGTTTCAAAACTGCTCTCTCAAAAGGAAACTTCAACTCAGTGAGTTGAATGCACACATCACAAAGCAGTTTCTGAGAGTGCTTCTGTCTAGTTTTCATGTGACGATATTTCCTTTTCCACCATAGGCCTCAAAGCCCTCAAAATGAACACTTGCAGATTATACAGAAAGAAAGTTTCAAATCGCCTCTATCAAAAGAAAGTTTCAACCATGTGAGTTGAATGCACACATCAAAAAAAACTTTCTGAGAATACTTCTGTCTAGTTTTTTTGTGAAGGTTGCCCGTTTCCAAAGAATTCCTCAAAGAACTCAAAATATCCCCAAGCAAATTCTACAAAAAGAGTGTTTCAAAACTGCTCTATTAAAAGAAAGTTTCCACTCTGTGAATTGAACACACACATCAATAGTTTCTGAGAATGCTTCTGTCTAGTTTTTATGTGAAGATATTTCCTTTTCCACCATAGGCCTCAAAGCTGTCCAAATGAACACTTTCAGATTTTACAAAAAGAGTGTTTCAAAACTGCTCTGTCAAAAGAAAGGTTCAACTCTGTGAATTGAACACACACATCACAAAGATGTTTCTGAGAATGCTTCTGTCTAGTTTTTATGTGAAGATATATCCTTTTCCAACATAGGCCTCAAATCGCTCCAAATAACCAACTGCAGATTCTACAAAAAGACTGTTTCAAAACTGCTCTATCAAAAGAAATGCTCAAATCTTTGAGGTGAATGCACACATCACAAAGCAGCTTCTGAGAATGCTTCTCTCTGGTTTATTAAGGGAAGATATTTCCTTTACCACCATAGGCCTCTAAGCGCTCCAAATAGCCACTTGCATGTACCACAAAAAGACTGTTTCAAAACTGCTCTCTCATAAATCAGGTTCATCTCTGTGAATTGAATGCACACATCACAAAGAAGTTTCTGAGAATGCTTCTGTCTATTTTGTATGTGAAGATATCCCATTTACAACGAATTCCTCAAAGAGCTCCTAATATCCACAAGCAGATTCTACAAAAACAGTGATTGAAAACTGCTCTATCAATAGAAAGGTAAAACTCTGTGATTTGAATGAACACATCACGAAAAAGTTTCTGAGAATGCTTCTGTCTAATTTTTATGTGAAGATATAGCCTTTTCCTACAGAGGCTTCAAAGCGCTCTAAATGAACCATTGCAGATTCTACAAAAAGACGGTTTCAAAACTGCTCTATCAAAGGAAGTATTCAACTCCGTGAGTTGAATGCACACATCAAAAAACAGTTTCTGAGAATGCTTCTGTCTAGTTTTTATGTGAAGATATTTCCTTTTCCACCACAGGGGCCAAAGCCCTCAAAATGAACAGCTGCAGATTATACAGAAAGAAAGTTTAAAATCTGCCCTATCAAAATAAAGGTTCAAATTTTTGAGTTGAATGCACACGTGAAAGAGAACTTTCTGAGAATACTTCTGTCTAGTTTTTTTTGAAGATAGCCCGTTTCCAAAGAATTCCTCAAAGAATTTCAAATATCCCCAAGCATATAATACAAAAGGAGTGTTTCAAAACTGCTCTATTAAAAGAAAGTTTCAAATCTGTGAATTAAACACACACATCAATAAGTAGTTTCTGAGAATGCTTCTGTCTAGTTTTCATATGAAGATATTTGATTTTCCACCATAGGCCTCAAAGCTCTCCAAATGAACACTTACAGATTTTACAAAAAGAGTATTTCAAAACTCCTCGGTCAAAAGAAAGGTTCAACTCTGTTAGCTGAATGCACACATCACAAAGAAGATCCTGAGAATGCTTCTGTCTAGTTTTTATGTGAAGATATATCATTTTCCAACATAGGCCTCAAATCACTCCAAATATCCACCTGCAGAATCTACAAAAACATTGTTTCAAAACTGCTCTCTCAAAAGGAAAGTTCAACTCTGTGAGTTGAATGCACACATCACAAAGAATTTTTTGAGAATGCTTCTGTTCAGTTTGTATGTGAAGATTTCCCTTTTAAAACAAATTCCTGAAAGTGCTCCAAATATCCACAAGCAGATTCTACAAAAGGAGTGTGTCAAAACTGCTCTATCAAAAGAAATGTTCAACTCTCTGAGTTGAATGTCCACATCACAAAGCAGTTTCTGAGAATGCTTCTATTTTGTGTGTGAAGATATCCCGTTTAAAACAAATTCCTCCAAGAGTTCCAAATATTGACAATCAGATTCTACATAAGGAGTGTTTCAAAACTTCTCTAACAAAATAAAGTTTCAAGTCTGGGAGTTGAATGCACACATCACAAAAAAGTTTATGAGAAAGCTTCTGTCTAGTTTTTATGTGAAGATATTTCCGTTTTAACCATAGGCCTCAAAGCGCTACAAGTGAACACGTGCAGATTCTACAAAAAGTGTATTAAAACTGCTCTATCAAAAGAAAGGTTCAACTCTGTGAGTTGAATGCACACATCCCCAAGAACTTTCTGAGGCTTCTGTCTAATTTTTGTGTGAAGATACCCGTTTCCAACGAATTCCCCAAGAGTTCCAAATATGCACAGGCATATTCTACAAAAGTAGTGTTTCAATACTGCTCTAAGAAAAGACAGGTTCAACTCTGTGAGTTGAATGCACACATCTCAAAGAAGTTCCTGACAATGCTTGTGTCTAATTTTTATGTGAAGATATTTCCTTTTCCACCACAGGCTACAAAGCGCTCCAAATGAACACTTGCAGATTCTACAAAAAGACTGTTTCAAAACTGCTCTATCAAAAGAAATATTCCATTCTGTGAGGTGAATGCTCATATCACAAAGCAGATTCTGAGAATGCTTCTGTCTAGTTTTTATGTGAAGATATTACCTTTTCCGCCATAGGCTTCAAAACGCTCCAAATGAATATCTTCACATAAAAACTAGACAGAAGCATTCTCAGAAACATTTTTGTGATGTGTGCATTCATCTCACAGAGTTGAACATTCTTTTTGAGAGAGCAGTTTTGAAACAGTGTTTTTGTAGTATCTGAAAGTGGTATTTGGAGCGATATGAGGCCTAAGGTGGAAAAGGAAATAACTTCAGATAAAAACTAGACAGAAGTATTCTAAGAAACTGTTTTGTGATGTGTGTATTCAACTCACAGAGTTTAACCCTCCCTTCGATAGGGCAGTTTTTAAACAGTCTTTTTGTAGAATCTGCAAGTGTTCATTTGACGAGCCTTGAGGCCTATGGTGGAAAAGGAAATATCTTCACATAAAAACTAGACAGAAGCATTCTCACAAACTCCTTTGTGATGTGTGTGTCCAATTCACGGAGTTTAACCTTACTTTGATAGAATAGTTTTGAAACACTCCTTTTGTAGAATCTGCTTGTGGATATTTGGAACTCTTTGAGGAATTCATTGGAAACGGGCTATCTTCCCAAAAAAATGAGACAGAAGTATTCTCAGAAATTTCTTTGTGATGTGTGCATACAAGTCACAGAGTTGAACCTTTCTTTTGATAGAGCAGATTTAAACTTTCTTTTGGTATAATCTGCAAGTGTTCATTTTGAGCACTTTGAGGCCTATGGAGGAAAAGGAAATATCTTCACATGAAAACTAGACAGAAGCATTCTCAGAAACTGCTTTGTGGTGAGTCCATTCAACTCACAGAGTTGAATATTTCTTCACACAGAGCATTTTTGAAACACTCCTTTTGTAGAATGTGCTTGTGTATATTTGGAGCTCTAAAAGGAATGCGTTGTAAATGGGATATCTTCACATACAAAATGGAAGCATTCTCAGAAACTGTTTTGTGATGTGTGCATTCAACTCACGGAGTTGAGCCATTCTTTTGATAGAGCAATTTGGAAACACTCCTTTTGCAGAATCTGCTTGTGGATATTTTGGGCTCTTTGAGGAACTCGTTGTAAACTGGGTATCTTCACATACAAAATGGAAGCATTCTCAGAAACTGCATTGTGATGTGTGCATTCAACTCAAAGTGTTGAACCTTCCTTTAGAGATCAGTTTTCAAACAGTCTTTTTGTGGTACCAGCAAGTGGATATTTGTAGTACTTAGAGGCCTAAGGTAGAAAGGGAAATATCTTCACATAAAAACCAGACAGAAGCATTCTCAGAAAGTACTTTGTGGTGTATGCATTCAAAAACAGAGTTGAGTCTTTCTTTTGATAGAACAGTATTGAAACATTCTTTTTGTAGAATCTGCAGGTGGATATTTGGAGCGAATTGAGGCCCATGTTGGAAAAGGATATATCTTCACATAAAAACTAGACAGAAGCATTCTGAGGAAATTCTTTGTGATGTGGGCATTCAGCTAACAGAATTGAACCTGTCTTTTGACAGAGTAGTTTTGAAACACTCTTTTCATAATATGTCCGTGTGTTCATTTGGAGAGCTTTGAGGCCTATGGTGGAAAAGGAAATATCTTCACATGAAAAATAGACAGAAGCATTCTCAGAAACTCCTTTGTGAGGTGTGTGCTCAATTCAAAGAGTTGAACCTTTCTTTTGATAGAGCAGTTTTGAAACACTCCTTTTGGAGAATCCGCTTGTGGTTGTTTGGAACTCTTTGAGGAATTCGTTGGAAACGGGCTATCTTCACAACAAAACTAGACAGAAGTGTTCTCAGAAATTGCTTTGTGATGTGTGCATTCACCTCACAGAGTTGAACCTTTCTTTTGATATAGCAGATCTCAAATTTTGTTTCTGTATTTTCTGAAAGTGTTCATTTTGAGTGCTTTGAGGCCTATGGTAGAAAGGAAATATCTTCACATAAAAACCAGACAGAAACATTCTCAGAAACTGCTTTGTGATGTGTGCATTCAACCACAGAGTGTAACCCTTCTTTTGATAGAGCAGTTTTGAAACAGTCTTTTTGTAGAATCTGCAAGTGTTCCTTTGGAGCGCTTTGTAGCCTATGGTGGAAAAGGAAATAACTTCACATAAAAACTAGACAGAAGCATTCTCAAGAACTGCTTTGTGATGTGTGCATTCAACGCACAGAGTTGAACCTTTCTTTTGATAGAGCACTTTTGAAACACACTCTTTGTAGAACCTGCAAGTGTTCATTTAGAGCACTTTGAGGCCTATGGTGGAAAAAGAAATATCTTCACATAAAAACTAGACAGAAGCATTCTCAGAAATACCTTTGTGATGTGTGTGTTCAATTCACAGTTTTGAACATTTCTTTTGATAGTGCAGTTTTGAAACTCTCCTTTTGTAGAATCTGCTTGTAGATATATGAAACTCTTTGAGGAATTCTTTGGAAACGGACTCTCTTCAGAAAAAAACTAGGCAAAAGTATTCTCAGAAAGTTGTTTTTGATGTGTGCAATGAACTCACAGAGATGAACATTTCTTTTGAGAGAGCAGATTTGAAACATTCTTCCTGTGTAATCTACAAGTGTTCATTTTGAGCACTTTGAGGCCTATGGTGGAAAAGGAAATATCCTCACATGAAAACTAGACAGAAGCATTCTCAGAAACTTTTTTGTGATGTTTTCATTCAATTCACAGAGTTGAACCTTTCTTTTCATAGAGCAGTTTTGAAACACTGCTTTTGTAGAATCTGCTTGTGGATATTTGGAGCTCTCTGAGGAAATCGTTGTAAACGTTATATATACACATACAAAATAGACAGAAGAACTCTCAGAAACTGCTTTGTGATGTGTGCATTCAACTCACAGAGTTGCACCTTCCTTATGAGAGAGCAGTTTTGAAACTTTCTTTTTGTAGCATCTGAAAGTGGATATTTGGAGGGATTTGAGGCCTATGGTGGAAAAGGAAATAACTTCACATAAAAACTTGACCAATGTATTCTCAGAAACACCTTTCTGATGTGTGTATTCAATTCTCAGAGTTGAAACTTTCTTTTGATAGAGCTGTTTTGAAACACTCTTTTGAAGAATCTCCTTGCGGCTATACGAAACTCTGAGGAATTCGTTGGAAACGGGTTATCTTCACAAAAAAAGTAGACAGAATTATTCTCACAAGGTACTTTGTGATGCTTGTATTCAACTCACAGAGTGGAACCTTTCTTTTGATAGAATAATTTGAAACTTTATTTCTGGATATTCTTTAAGTGTTCATTTTGAGCGCTTTGAGGCCTATGGTGGAAATGGTAATATCTTCACATGAAAACTAGATAGAAGCATTCTCAGAAACATTTTTGTGATGTGTGCATTCAACTAACAGATTTGAACATGTCTTTTGATAGAGCAGTATTGAAACACTCCTTTTGTAGAATCTGCTTGTGGATATTTGGAACGCTTGGGGAATTCGTTGGAAACGAGTATATTCACATAAAAACTAGACAGAAGCATTCTCAGAAAGTTCTTTGTGATGTGTGCATTCAACTCACAGAGTTGAACATTTCTTTTGATAGAGCAGTTTTGAAACACACTTTCTGTAGAATCTGCAAGTGTTCATTTGGAGCGCTTTGAAGCCTATGGTGGAAAAGGAAATATCTTCACATGACAACTAGACGGAAGCATTCTCAGAAACACCTTTGTGATGTGTGTGTTCAGTTCACAGATTTGAACCTTTCTTTTGATGAAGCAGTTTTGAAACACTGCTTTTGTAGAATCTGCTTGTGGAAAAGTGAAACTCTTTGAGGAATTCGTTGGAAACGGGCTATCTTCACAAAAAAAGTAGGCAGAAGTATTCTCAGAAAGTTCTTTGCGATGTGTGCATTCAAATAAAAGAGCTGAACCTTTCTTTTGATAGAGTAGATCTGAGACATTCGTTCTGTGTAATCTGAAAGTGTTCATTTTGTGCGCTTTGAGGCCTAAGGTGCAAAAGGAAATATCTTCACATAAAATCTAGACAGAAGTATTCTCAGAAACTCCTTTGTAATGTGTGCATTCACCTCACAGAGTGCAAAACTACTTTTTATACAGCAGTTTTGGAACAGTCTTTTTGTAAAATCAGGAAGTGTTCATTTGGAGCGCTTTGAAGCCTGTGGTGGAACAGGAAATATCTTCATGTAAAAACTAGACAGAAACATTCTCAGAAAGTTCTTTGAGGTGTATGCATTCAACTAACAGAGTTTAATCTGTCTTTTGATAGAGCAGTATTGATAGACTCCTTTTGTAGAATATGCTTGTGGATATTTGGAACTCTTGGGGAATTCACTGGAAACAGGTGTCTTCACATAAAAACTTGACAGAAGCATTCTCAGAAACCTTTTTGTGATGTGTGCATTCAAATCTCAGAGTTGAAGCATTCTTTTGAAAGAACAGTTTTGAAACGCTTCTTTTATGGAATCGGCTTGTGGATATTTGGAGCTCTTTGAGGAATTCGTTGTAAATGGGTTATGGTCACATAAAAATAGAAGCATTCTCAGAAACAGATTTGTGATGTGTGCAGACAACTCACAGAGTTGAACCTTCCTTTTGAGAGAGCAGTTTTGAAACAGTGTTTTCGTAGTATCTGTAAGTGGATATTTGGAGTGATTTGAGGCCTATGATGGTAAAGGAAATATCTTCACCTAAAAACTAGACAGAAGCATTCTCAGAAACTGCTTTTTGATGTGTGCATTCACCTCACAGAGTGGAACCGTTCTTTTGATAGAGCAGTTTTGAAACAGTCTTTTTGTAGAATCTGCAATTATTCATTTGGAGCGCTTTGAAGCCCATGGTGGAAAAGGAAATATCTTCACATAAAAACTAGACAGAAGCATTCTCAGGAACTTCTTTTAGATGTGTGCATTCAACTAACAGAGTTGAATCTTTCTTTTGATAGAGCAGTATTGAAACAATCCTTTTGTAGAATCTGCTTGTGGATATTTGGAACTCTCGGGGAAATCATTGGAAAAGGGTATCTTCACGTAAAAACTAGACAAAAGCATTCTCAGAAAGTTCTTTGTGATGTGTGCATTCAACTCACAGAGTTAAACCTTTCTTTTGATAGAGCAGTTTTGAAACACACTTTTTGTAGTATCTGCAAGTGTTCATTTGGAGAGCTTTGAGGCCTATGGTGGAAAAGGAAATATCTTCACATAAAACCTAGACAGAAGCATTCTCAGAAACACATTTGTGATGTGTGTGTTCAATTCACAGAGTTGAACCTTTGTTTTGATAGAACAGTTTTGAAACACTCCTTTTGTAGAATCAGCTTCTGGATATATGAAACTCTTTGAGGAATTTCTTGAAAACGGGCTATCTTCTCAAACAAAGTAGACAGAAGTATTCACAGAAAGTTCTTTGTGATGTGTGCATTCAACTCACAGAGTTGAAACTTCCTTTCGATAGAGCAGAGTTGAAACGTTCTTTCTGTAGGATCTGAAAGTGTTCCTTTGGAGCGCTTTGAGGCTTATGGTGGAAAAGGAAATATCTTGACATAAAACCTAGACAGAAGGATTCTCAGAAACACCTTTCTGATGTGTGTGTTCATTTCACAGAGTTGAACCTTTCTTATGATAGAGCAGTTTTGAAACACTCGTTTTGTAGAATCTGCTTGTAGATATTTGGAACTCTTGGGGAATACGTTGGAAATGGGTATCTTCACATAAAAACTAGAGAGAAGCATTCTCAGAAAATTCTTTGTGATGTGTGAATTCAACTCAGAGAGTTGAACTTTTCTTCTGATAGAGGAGATTTGAAAATTTCTTTCTCAATAATCTGCAAGTGTTCATTTTAAGCGCATTGAAGGCTATGGTGGAAAATGAAATATCTTCACATTAAAACAAGACAGAAGCATTCTCAGAAACTTTTTTGTGATGTGTGCATTCAATTCACAGAGTTGAATGTTTCCTTTGATAGAGCAGTTTTGAAACACTGCTTTTGTAGAATCTGCTTGTGGATATTTGGAGTTCTTTGAGGAATTCGTTTTAAACAGGATATCTTCACATACAAACTAGACAGAAGCATTCTCAGAAACTGTTTTGTGATGGATGCATTCACCTCACAGAGTGGAACCCTACTTTTGATAGAGCAGTTTTGAAGCAGTCTTTTTGTAGTATCTGCGACTGTTCACTTTGAGCGCTTTGAAGCATATGGTGGAAGAGGAAATATCTTCACATAAAAATTAGACAGAAGCATTCTCAGGAACTTCTTTGAGATGTGTGCATTCAACTAACAGAGTTGAATCTGTGTTTTTATAGAGCAATTTTGAAACACTCCTTCTGTAGTATTTGCTTGTGGATATTTGGAACTCTTGGGGAATTCGTTTGAAACGGGTGTCTTCACATAAAAACTAGACAGAAGCATTCTCAGAAACTGCTTGTGATATGTGCATTCACCTCAAAGAGTGGAACCCTTCTTTTGATAGAGCAGTTTTGAAACAGTCTTTTTGTAGAATTTGCAAGTGTTCATGTCGAGCGCTTTGAAACCTATGGTGCAACAGGAAATATTTTCACATAAAAACTAGACAGAAGCATTCTCAGGAATTTATTTGAGATGTGTGCATTCAACTAACAGAGAAACCTATCTTTTGATAGAGCAGTATTGAATCATTCCTTTTGTAGAATCTGCTGTTGATATTTGGAACTTTTGGGGAATTCATTGGAAACGGGTATCTTCAAGTAAAAACTAGACAAAAGCATTCTCTGAAAGTTCTTTGTGATGTGTGCATTCAACTCATAGAGTTGAAACTTTCTTTTGATAGAGCAGATTTGAAACTTTCTTTCTGTAGAATCTGCAAGTGTTCATTTTGAGCGCTTTGAGGCCTGTGGTGGAAAAGGAAATATCTTCACCTGAAAACTAAACAGAAGCATTCTCAGAAACTGCTTTGTAATGTGTGCATTCAACTCACAGAGTGGAACCCTTCTTTTCATAGAGAAGTTTTGAAACATTCTTTTTGTAGAATCTGCAAGTGTTCATTCAGAGCGCTTAGAAGCCTATGGTGGAACAGGAAATATATTCACATAAAAACTAGACAGAAGCATTCTCAGGAACTTCTTTGAGATCTGTGCATTAAACTAACAGAGTTGAACCTGTCTTCTGATAGAGCAGTATTGAAACCATCCTTTTGTAGAATCTGCTAGTGGATATATGGAACTCTTGGGGAATTCATTGTAAACGGGATATCTTCACATAAAAACTAGACAGAAGCATTCCCAGAAACTGCTTTGTGATGTGTGCATTCAACTCAGAGAGTTGAAACCTTCCTTTGATGGAACAGTTTTGAAACATTCTTTTTGTAGAATTTGCAAGTGTTCATTTGAAGCGCTTTGAAGCCTATGGTGGAAAAGGAAATATCTTCACACAAAAACTAGACAGGAGGATTCTCAGAAACTTTTTGGGATGTGTGCATTCAACTCACAGAGTTGAAACTTTCCTTTGAAAGAGCAATTTTGAATCACTTCTTTTGTAGAATCTGCTTGTCGATATTTGGAGCTCTTTGAAGAATTCTTTGTAAACGGTATATCTTCACATACAAACTAGACAGAAGCATTCTCAGAAACGTCTTTGAGATGTGTGCATTCAACTCACATAGTTGAACCTTCCTTTTGAGACAGCAGTTTTGAAACAGTGTTTTTGTGGTACTTGCAAGTGGATATTTGGAGTGATTTCAGGCCTGTGGTGGAAAAGGGAATATCTTCACATAAAAACTAAACAGAAGCATTCTCAGAGACTGCTTTGTGATGTGTGTATTCAACTCACAGAGTTGAGCCTTTCTTTTGATACAGCAACTTTGAAAGAGTCTTTTTTTAGAATCTGCCATTGGAAATCTGGAGTGATTTGAGGCCTATGTTGGAAAAGGATATGCAGAAACATTCTCAGGAACTTCTTTGTGATGTGTGCATTAAGCTATCAGAATTGAACTTTTCTTTTGGTGGAGCAGTTTTGAAACACTCTTGTTGTGAAATCTCTACGTGCTCACTTGGAGAGCTTTGAGGCCTATGGTGGAAAAGGAAATATCTTCATATAAAAACTAGACAGATGCATTCTCAAAAACTCCTTTGTGATGTGTGTGTTCAATTCACAGAGTCGTAATTTCTGTTGATAGAGCAGTTTTGAAACACTCCTTTTGTAGAATCTGATTGTGGATATTTGGAACTCTTTGAGGAATTCATTGGAAACGGGCTATCTTCACAAAAAAATTGACAGAAGTACTCTCAAAAAGTTCTTTGTGATGTGTGCATTCAACTCACAGAGTTGAACTTTTCTGCTGATAGAGCAGATTTGAAACTTTCTTTCTGTAAAATCTGCAAGTATTCATTTTGAGCGCTTTGAGGCCTATGGTGGAAATGGAAATATCTTCTCATGAAGACTAGAGAGAAACATTCTCAGAGACAACTTTGTGATGTGTGTGTTCAATTCACGGAGTTGAACTTTTCTTTTGATAAGGCAGTTTTGAAACACTCCTTTTGTAGAATTTGCCTGTGGATATAAGAAACTCTTTGAGCAATTCTTTGGAAATGGGCTATCTTGAGAAAAAATCTAGGAAGAAGTATTCTCAGAAAGTTCTCTGTGATGTGTGCATTCAACTCACAGAGTTGAACCTTTCTTTTGATAGAGAAGATTTGAAACATTCTTTCTGTATAATCTGCAAGTGTTCGTTTTGAGTGCTTTGAGGCCTATGGTGGAAAAGGAAATATCTTCACATAAAAACTGGACAGAAGCATTCTCAGAAACTGCTTTCTGATGTGTGCATTCAACTCACAGAGTTGAGACTTTCTTCTGATAGAGCAGTTTTGAAAGAATCTTTTGTAGACTCAGCATGTGGAATTTTGGAACGACATGAGGCCAATGTTGGAAAAGGATGTATCTTCACATGAAAACTAGACAGAAGCATTCTCAGGAACTTCTTTTTGATGTGTGCATTCAGGTAACAGAGTTGAATATTTCTTTTGACAGAGCAGTTTTGAAACACTCTTGTTGTAAAATCTGCAAGTGTTCATTTGCAGAGCTTTGTGGCCTACGGTGGAAAATGAAATATCTTCACATAAAAACTAGACAGAAGCATTCTCAGAAACTTCTTTGTGATGTGTGTGTCCAATTCACACAGTTGTATCTTTCTTTTGATAGAGCAGTTTTAGAGCACTCCTTTTGTAGAATCTGCTTGTGGATATGTGGAATTCTTTGAGGAATTCTTTGGAAATGAGCTATCTTCACAATAAAACTAGACAGAAGTATTCTCAGAAAGTTCTTTGTGATGTGTGCATTCAACTCACAGAGTTGAACCTTTCTTTTGATAGAGTAGATTTGAAACTTTCTTTCTGTATAAACTGCAAGAGTTCATTTTGAGTGCTATATGGCCTTTGGTGGAAATGGAAATATCTTCACATGCAAACTAGAAAGAAGAATTCTCAGAAACATTTTTGTGATGTGTGCGTTCAATTCACAAAGTTGAACCTTACTTTTGATAAAGTAGTTTTGAAACACTGCTTTTGTAGAATCTGCTTGTGGATATTTGGAGCTCCTTGAGGAATTCGTTGTAAAAGGGATATCTTCACATGCAACCGAGACAGAAGCTTTCTGAGAAACTGCTTTGTGATGTGTGCATTGAACACAGAGAGTTGAACATTTCTTTTGAGAGAGCAGTTTTGAAACAGTCTTTTTGTAGTATCTGCAAGTGGATACCTGGAGCGATTTGAGGCCTATCATGGAAAATGATATGTCTTCACATAAAAACTAGACAGAAGCATTCTCAGGAACTTCTTGGTGATGTGTGCATTCAGCTAACAGAATTGAACTTTTCTTTTGATGGAGCAGTTTTGAAACACTCTTGTTGTGAAATCTCCACGTTTTCATTCGGAGAGCTTTGAGGCCTATGGTGGAAAAGGAGATATCTTTACATAAAAACTAGACAGAAGCATTCTCAAAAACTCCTTTGTGAAGTGTGTGTTCAATTCACAGATTCGAACCTTTCTGTTGATAGAGCAGTTTTGAAACACTCTTTTTGTAGAATCTGCTTGTGGATATTTGGAACTCATTGAGGAATTCGTTGGAAACACCTATCTTCACAAAAAAAATTGACAGAAGTACTCTCAGAAAGTTCTTTGTGATGTGTGCATTCAACTCACAGAGTTGAACTTTTCTGCTGATAGAGCAGATTTGAACCTTTTTTTTCTGTATAATCTGCAGGTATTCGTTTTGAGCACTTTGAGGCCTATGGTGGAAAAGGAAATATCTTCACATGAAAAATAGACAGAAGCATTCTCAGAAACTGCTTTGGGATGTGTGCATTCAACTCACAGAGGTGAACACTTTCTTTGATAGAGCAGGTGTGAGACATTCTTGGTGCAGAATCTGCAAGTGTTCTTTTGGAGCGCTTTGAAACCTTCAGTGGAAATGGTAATATCTTCACATAAAAACTAGACAGAAGTATGCTCAGACAGTTCCTTGTGATATGCGCATTGAACTCAAAGAGTTGAACCTTCCTTTTGAGAAAGCAGTTTTGAAACACTGTTTTCTTATGATCTACAAGTGGATATTAGGAGCGATTTGAGGCCTATGGTGTAAAAGGAAATATCTTCGGATAAAAACTATACAGAAGCATTCTCAGAAACTACTTTGTGTTGTGTTCATTCAAGTCAAAGGGTTGAAGTCTTTCTTTGATAGAACAGTTTTGAAGCATTCTTTTTGTAGAATCTGCAAGTGTTCATTTGGAGTGCTTTGAAGCCTATGTTGGAAAAGGAAATATCTTCACAGAAAAACCAGACAGAAGCATTCTCAGAAACTGCTTTGTGAGGTGTCCATTCAACTCACAGAATCCAACCTTTCTATTGATAGAGCAGATTTGAAACATTCTTTCTGCATAATCTGCAAGTGTTCGTTTTGAGTGCTTTTAAGGCTTATGGTGGAAAGCAAAATAACTTCACATCAAAACTAAACAGAAGCATTCTCAGAAACTTCTTTCGGATGTGTGCATTCAACTCACAGAGTTGAACGCTTCCTTTGATAGTGCAGTTTAGAAACATCCTTTTTGTAGAATCTGCAAGTGTTCATTTGGAGCGCTTTGAAGCCTGTGTTGGAAAAGGAAATATCTTCACATAAAAACTAGACAGAAGTATTATCAGACAGTTCTTTGTGATATGTCCATTCAACTCACAGAGTTGAAGCTTTCCTTTGATAGAGAAGATTTGAAACATTCTTTCTGCATACTCTGCAAGTGTTCATTTTGAGGGCTTACAGGCTCATGAACGAAAAGGAAATACCTTCACATACAAACTAGATAGAAGCATTCTCAGAAACATTTTGTGATGTGTGAATTCAACTCACAGAGTTCAACTTTCCTTTTGATAGAGCAGTCTTGAAATCCTCCTTTTGTAGAATCTGCCTGAGGATATTTGGAACTCCTTTAGGAATTCGTTGTAAACGGGATATCTGCACAAACTTGACAGAAGCATTCTCAGAGACCTTTTTGTGATGTGTGGATTCAACTCACAGAGTTCAACCTTCCTTTTGATAGAGCAGTCTTGAAATACTGCTTTTGAAGAATCTGCTTGAGGATATTTGGAGCTCTTTGAGGAATTCGTTGTAAACGCGGTATCTGCACATACAAATTAGACAGAAGCATTCTCAGAAACTTTTTTGTGATGTGTGGATTTAACTCACAGAATTCAACCTTCCTTTTCATAGAGCATTCTTGAAACACTGCTTGTGTAGAATCTGCTTAAGGATATTTGGATCTCTTTGAGGAATTCGTTGCAAACGGGATATCTCCACATACAAACTAGAGAGAAGCATTCTCAGAAAATTTTGCGATGTGTGCATTCAACTCACAGAGCTGAACGTCTTTTTGGATAGATCAGTTTTGAAACACTCCTTTTGTAGAATCTGCTTGAGGATATTTGGAGCTCTTTGAGGAATTCGTTGTAAACGGGATATCTGCACATACAAACTAGACGGATACATTGTCAGAGACTTTTTTGTGATGTGTTGAGGACATTTGGAGCTCTTTGAGGAATTCGTTGTACACGGGATATCTGCACATACAAACTAGACGGATACATTGTCAGAGACTTTTTTGTGATGTGTTGAGGACATTTGGAGCTCTTTGAGGAATTCGTTGTACACGGGATATCTGCACAAACTTGACAGAAGCATTCTCAGAATCCTTTTTGTGTTGTGTGGATTCAACTCAAAGAGTTCAAACTTTCTTTCGATAGAGCAGTTTTGAAATACTGCTTTTGTAAATCTGCTTGAGGATATCTGGAGCTCTTTGAGGAATTCTTTGTGGAATTCTTTGTAAACGGGATATCTCCACACACAAACTTCACAGAAACATTCTCAGAAATATTGTGATGTGTGCATTCAACTCATGAGTTGGAGGATTTTTTGGATAGATCACTTCTGAAACACTACTTTTGTAGAATCTGCTTGAGGATATTTGGAGCTCTTTGAGGAATTCGTTGTAAACGGGATATGCACAAATAAAATCTATACAGAAGCATTCTCAGAGATTTTTTGGGATGTGTGGATTCAACTCACAGAGTTCAACCTTGCTTTTCATAGCGCAGTCTTGAAACACTGCTTTTGGAGAATCTGCTTGAGGATATTTGGAGCTCTTTGAGGAATTCGTTGTAAACGGAATATCTGCACATACAAACTTGACAGAAATGTTGTCAGAGACATTTTTGTGATGTGTGAACTCAACTCACAGAGTTCAACCTTTCTTTTGATAGAGCAGTTTTGCAACACTGAATTTGTAGAATCTGCATGAGGATATTTGGAGCTCTTTGAGGAATTCGTTGTAAACGGGATATCTGCACATACAAACAAGACCGAAGTATTCTCAGAAACTTTACTGGGATGTGTGGATTCAACTCACAGAGTTCAACCTTCCTTTTGATAGAGCAGTCTTGAAATACTGCTTTTGTAGAATCTCCTTGAGGATATTAAGATCTCTTGAGGAATTCGTTGTAAACGGGATATCTGCACATACAAACTGGACGGAAGCATTCTCAGAAACTTTTTTGTGATGTGTGGATTCAACACACAGAGTTCAACCTTTCTTTCGATAGAGCAGTTTTGCAACACTGCTTTTGTAGGATCTGCTTGAGGATATTTGGAGCTCTTTGAGGAATTCGTTGTAAACGGTATATCTGCTCATACAAACTAGACAGAAGCATTCTCAGAAAGTTTTGTGATGTGTGCATTCAACTCACAGAGTTGAACCTTCCTTTTGAGAGAGCAGTTTTGAAACAGTGTTTTCGCAGTATCAGCAAGTGGATATTTGGAGCTATATGAGGCCTATGGTGGAAAAGGAAATATCTTCACATAGAAACTAAACAGAAGCATTCTAGGAAACTGCTTTGGGATGTGTGCATTCAACTCACAGAGATGAACGCTTTCTTTGATATAGCAGTTGTGAAACATTCTTGTTGCAGAATCTGCAAGTGTTCTTTTGGAGTGCTTTGAAACCTGTGGTGGAAATGGTAATATCTTCACATAAAAACTAGACAGAAGTATGCTCACACAGTTCCGTGTGATATGCGCATTGAACTCAAAGAGTTGAACCTTCCTTTTGAGAAAGCAGTTTTGAAACAGTGTTTTCTTAGGATCTGCAAGTGGATATTTGGAGCGATTTGAGGCCTATGGTGGTAAAGGAAATAACTTCGGATAAAAACTACACAGAAGCATTCTCAGAAACTGCTTTGTGTTGTATTCATTCAAGTAAAAGCGTTGAACTCTTTCTTTGATAGAGCAGTTTTGAAACATTCTTTTTGTAGAATCTGCAAGTGTTCATTTGGAGCACTTTGAAGCCTGTGGTGGAAAAGGAAATATCTTTACAGAAAAACCAGACAGAAGCATTCTCAGAAACTGCTTTGTGATGTGTCCATTCAACTCACAGAGTCGAACCTTTCTTTTGATAGAGCAGATTTGAAACATTCTTTCTGCATAATCTGCAAGTGTTCTTCTTGAGCGCTTTTAAGGCTTATGGTGGAAAGCAAAATATCTTCACATAAAAAATAAACAGAAGCATTGTCAGAAACTGCTTTGGGATGTGTGCACTCAACTCACAGAGTTGAACACTTTCTTTCATAGAGCAGTTTAGAAACATTCTTTTTGTAGAATCTGCAAGTGTTCATTTGGAGTGCTTTGAAGCCTACGGTGGAAAAGGTAATATTACATAAAAACTAGACAGAAGTATTCTTGGACAGTTCTTTGCGATATGTCCATTCAACTCACAGAGTTGAAGCTTTCCTTTGATAGAGAAGATTTGAAACATTCTTTCTGCATATTCTGCAAGTGTTCATTTTGAGCGCTTAGAGGCTCATGGTGGAAAAGGAAATGTCTTCACATATAAACTAGATAAAAGCATTCTCAGAAACATTTTGTGATGTGTGAATTCAACTCACAGAGTTCAACTTTCCTTTTGATAGAGCAGTCTTGAAATCCTGCTTTCGTAGAATCTGCTTGAGGATATTTGGAGTTCTTTGAGGAATTCGTTGTAAATGGGATATCTGCACAAACTTGACAGAAGCATTCTCAGAAACCTTTTTGTGATGTGTGGATTCAACTCACATAGTTCAACCTTCCGTTTGATAGAGCAGTCTTGAAATACTGCTTTTGAAGGATCTGCTTGAGGATATTTGTAGCTCTTTGAGGAATTCATTGTAAACGGGATATCTGCACATACAAATTAGACAGAAGCATTCTCAGAAACTTTTTTGTGATGTGTGGATTCAACTCACACAATTCAACCTTCCTTTTCATAGAGCAGTCTTCAAATACTGCTTTTTTAGAATGTGCTTGAGGATATTTGGAGCTCCTTGAGGAATTCGTTGTAAACGGAATATCTGCACATACAAACTAGAGAGAAGTGTTCTCAGAAAATTTTTGTGAAGTGTGGATTCAACTCACAGAGTTCAACCTTCCTTTTCATAGAGCATTCTTGAAACACTGCTTGTGTAAAATCTTCTTGAGGATATTTGGAGCTCTTTGAGGAATTCGTTGCAAACGGGATGTCTCCACATACAAACTAGACAGAGGCATTCTCAGAAAATTTTGTGATGTGTGCATTCAACTCACAGAGTTGAATGTCTTTTTGGACAGATCAGTTTTGAAACACTCCTTTTGTAGAATCTGCTTCAGGATATTGGGAGCTCTTTGAGGAATTTGTTGTAAAAGGGATATCTGCATACAAACTAGACAGAAACATTGTCATAGACTTTTTTGTGATGTGTGAACTCAACTCACAGATTTCAACCATTCTTTTGATAGAGCAGTTTTGCAACACTGCTTTTGTAGAATCTGCTTGAGGACATTTGGAGCTCTTTGAGGAATTCATTGTAAACGTGATGTCTGTACATACAAACTAGACAGAAGTATTCTCAGAAACTTCATTGGGATCTGTGGATTCAACTCACAGAGTTCAACCTTCCTTTTGATAGTGCAGTCTTGAAATACTGCTTTTGTAGAATCTGCTTGAGGATATTCGGAGCTCTTGAGGAATTCGTTGTAAACGGGATATCTGCACATACAAACTGGACGGAAGCATTCTCAGAAACTTTTTTGTGATGTGTGGATTCAACTCACAGAGTTCAACCTGTCTTTCAATAGAGCAGTTTTGCAACACTGCTTTTGTAGGATCTGCTTGAGGATATTTGGAGCTCTTTGAGGAATTCGTTGTAAACGGGATATCTGCACATGCAAAGTAGACAGAAGCATTCTCAGAAACTTTTTTGTGATGTGTGGATTCACCTCACACAATTCATCCTTCCTTTTGATAGAGAAGTCTTGAAATACTGCTTTTTTAGAATCTGCTTGAGGATATTTGGTGCTCCTTGAGGAATTCGTTGTAAATGGATATCTGCCATACAAACTAGAAAGAAGCCTTCTCAGAAAATTTTTGTGATGTCTGGATTCAACTCACAGAGTTCTACCTTCCTTTTCATAGAGCATTCTTGAAACACTGCTTGTGTAGAATCTGCTTGATGATATTTGGAGCTCTTTGAGGAATTTGTTGCAAACGGGATATCTACACATACAAACTAGACAGAGGCATTCTCAGAAAATTTTGTGATGTGTGCATTCAATTCACAGAGTTGAACGTTTTTTGGATAGATCAGTTTTGAAACACTCCTTTTGTGGAATCTGCTTGAGGATATTTGGAGCTCTTTGAGGAATTCATTGTAAAAGGTATATGTGCACATGCAAACTACACAGAAACATTTTCAGAGACTTTTTTGTAATGTGTGAACTCAACTCACAGAGTTCAACCTTTCTTTTGATAGTGCAGTTTTGCGACACTGCTTTTCTAGAATCTGCTTGAGGACATTTGGAGCTCTTTGAGGAATTCTTTGTACACGGGATATCTGCACAAACTTGACAGAAGCATTCTCAGAATCCTTTTTGTGATGTGTGGATTCAACTCACACAGTTCAACCTTCCTTTTGATAGAGCAGTCTTGAAATACTGCTTTTGAAGAATATGCTTGAGGATATTTGGAGCTCTTTGAGCAATTCGTTGTAAATGGGATATATGCTCATACAAATTAGACAGAAGCATTCTCAGAAACTTTTTTGTGATGTGTGGATTCAACTCACAGGGTTCAACCTCCCTTTTGATACAGCATTCTTGAAACACTGCTTGTGTAGAATCTGCTCGAGGATATTTGGAGCTCTTTGAGGAATCCTTTGCAAATGGGATATCTTCACATACAAACTAGACAGAAGCATTCTCAGAAAATTTTGTGATGTTTGAAAAAATGTTTTTGTCTAACTGGGAAGTGATATTTCAGAGCGCATTGAGGCCTATGGTGAATATATTCACTTAAATGTATTCACATAAAAACTACAAAGAAAAAAACTTCTTTGTGTTGTGTACATTTGTCTCGCAGTGTTGAACCATTCTTTTGATTGAGCAGTTTGGAAACTTTCTTTTTGTAGAATCCGCAAAGTGATATTTTTAAACGCTTTGAGTCTTATGGTGAAAAAGTAAATATCTTCACATAAAAACTACGAGAAACTTTCTGAGAAACTTCTTTGTGATGTGTGCATTCATGTCACAGGGTTGAACCTTTGTTTTGATTGAGCAGTTTGGAAATTGTCTTTTTGTAGAATTTCAAAGGGGTATTTGTGATCCATTTGTGGCCTATGTTGAAATAGGAAATGTCTTCACATAAAAACTAGACACATACTTTCTGAGGAACTTCTTTGTGATGTGTGCATTCATCTCACAGTGTTTAACTTTTCTTTTTATTGAATAATTTGGAAACAGTATTTTTTGGAGAATCTGCAAAGGGATATATGTAGGCAGTGTCAGGCCTATGGTGAAAAAGGAAATATCTCCACATAAAAACAAGACAGAAGCTTTCTGAGAAACTTCTTTGTGATGTGCGCCTTCATCACGCAGAGTTGAACCTTTCTTTTCATTGTGCAGTTTGGAAACGGTCTTTTTGTAGGATCTCCAAAGGGATATTTGTGATCCATTTGTGGTGTATGGTGAAAAAGGAAATGTCTTCACATAAAAGCAAGAATGAAGATTTATGAGAAACTTTTTTGTGAAGTGTGCACTCATCTCAGAGATTGGAACTATTCTTTTGACTGAGCAGTTTGGAAACAGTCTTTCTGTAGAATCTGCAAAGGGGTATTTGGGAGCACGTTGAGGTCTATGGTCAAAGAGGAAATATCATCACAAAAAAATTAGAAAGTTGCCTTCTGAGAAACTGATTTGTGATGTGTGCATTCATCTCACAGAGGTAAATGTTTCTTTTCATTGAACAGATTAGAAACTCTGTTCTAGGATTGGCAATGGGATACATGTAAGCACTTTGAGGCCTACGGTGAAAAATGAAATATTTCCACATAAAAACTAGACAGAAGCTATCTGAGAAACTTCTTTGTGATGTGTGCATTCATACTACAGAGTTCTCTGTTCTTCTAAAATCTGCAAAGAGATATTTGTGAGTTCTTTGAGGCCTATGGTGAAAAAGTAATTATCTTCACATAAAAACTAGACAGAAGCTTTCCAGAAAAATTGGTTGTGATGTGTGTATTCATCTCACAGATTTGAACCATTCTTTTAATTGAGCAGTTTGGAAACAGTTTTCTGTGGAATCTGCAAAGGGATGCTGTGATTGATTTGAGGACTATGGTGAAAAAGGAAATATCTTCAAATAAAACTAGAAAGAAGCTTTCTAAGAAACTTCTTTGTTATGTGCACATTCATCTCACAGAGGTAAAAGTTTCTTTTCATTGAGTAGTTTGGAAACTCTGTTCTTCTAGAATCGGCAAAAGGATATTGATGAGTGCTTTGAGGCTCATGGCAGAAAATGAAATATCATCAAATAAACACTAGACAGAAGATTTCTGAGAAACTTCTTTGTGATGTTTGCATTCATCTCACAAAGTTGAACAAATCTTTTGATGGAGCAGTTTGGAAACAGTCTTTTTGTAGAATCTGCAATGGATATATGGGAGCGTGTTGAGGCCTATGGTGAAAAAGTAAATATCTTCACATTAAAACTGGTAAGAAGCTTTCTGAGAAACGGCTTTGTGATGTGTGCATTCATCCAACAGAGGTAAATTTTTCTTTTCATTGAGCAGTTTGGAAACTCTGTCTTCTAGAATTGGCAAAGGGATATTTGTGAGTGCTATGTGGCCTATGGTGAAAAAGGAAATATCTTCACATAAAAACTATACAGAAGTTTTCTGGGAAAATTCTTGCTGATGTGTGCATTCATCTCACAGATTTGAACCATTCTCTTGATTGAGCAGTTTGGAAACAGTCTTTTTGCAGAATCTGCAAAGGGATAATTGGGAGTGCATTGAGGACTATGGTGAAAAAGGAAATATCTTCACATAAAAACTACATAGAAGCTTTCTGATAAACTGCTTTGTGATGTGTGCATTCATCTCACAGGGGTAAAAGTTTATTTTCAATGAGCAGTTTGGAAACTCTCTTCTAGAATTTGCAAAGGGAAATTTGGGATCATCTTGAGGCCTATGGTGAAAAAGTAAATATGTTCACATAAAAACAAAAAGAAGCATTCTGAGAAAGGCTTTGTGATGTGTGCATTCATATAACAGAGGTAAAATATTCTTTTCATTTAGGAATTTGGACACTGTTCTTCTGGAATCATGAAAGAAATATTTGTGAGCACTTTGAGGCCTATGGTGAAAATGGAATTATCTTCACATAAAAACTAGACAGAAGATTTCTGAAAACTTCTTTGTAATGTGTGCATTCATCTCACAGAGTAGAACCTTTCTTTTGATTAAGCGGTCTGCAAAAAGTCTCTTTGTAGACTCTGCAAAGGGATATTTGTGAGCACTTTAAGGCCTATGGTGAGAAAGAAAATATCATCACATAAAAACTAGACAAAACTTTCTGGGAATATTCTTTGTGATGTGTCCATTCATCTCACAGAGTTGAACCATTCTTTTGAATGAGCAGTTTGGCAACTGTCCTTTTGTAGAATCTGCAAATGGCTATTTAGTAGTGTGTGGAGGCCTATGGTAGAAAAGGAAACATTTTCACATAAAAACGACAAAGAAGTTTTCTGAGAATCTGCTTTGTGATGGGTGCATTCATCTTACAGAGGTAAACGTTACTTATTATTGAGTAGTTTGAAAACTCTATTCTTCTAAGATCAGCCAAGGGGTATTTTTGAACCCTTTTTGGCCTATTGTGAAAAAGAAATATCTTCACACAAAAACTAGACAGAATCTTTATGAGAAATTACTTTGTGATGTGTGCATTCATCTCACAAAGTTGAACCATGCTTTTGCTTGAACAGTTTGGAAATAGTCTTTTTGTAGAATCTGCAAAGGGATGTTTTAGAGCATATTTGAGGCCTATGGTGAAAAAGTAAATATCTTCACATAAAAACTTCCAAGAAGCTTTCTGAGAATCTGCTTTTTCTTTGAGGGGTATCATGTAAAAGGAAATATCTTCACATAGAAACAAGACACAAGATTTTCGAGAAACTTCTTTCTGATGTGTGCATTCATCTGACAGTGTTGAATGATCTTTTGATGAGCAGTTTCAAAGAAGTCTTTCTGTAGGATCTGCAAAGGAATATTTGGAAACCAGTTGAGGCCAATGGTGAAAAAGGATATATCTTCACATAAAAACTAGACAGATGCTTTCTGAGACATTTCTTTGTGATTTATGCATTTATCTGACAGAGTTGAACATTTCTTTTGATAAAACAGTTTTGAAACACTCTTTTTGTGGAATCTGCAAGTGGATATTTGGAATGCTTTGAGGCCTATGGTGGAAAAGGAAATATCTTCACATAAAAACTAGACAGATGCATTCTGAGAAACTTCTTTGCAATGTGTGCATTAAACTCACAGAGGTAAATGTTTCCATTCATTGAGAAGTTTGGAAACTCTGTTCTTCTAGAATCTGCAAAGGGATATTTGAGAGTGCTTTGAGGCTTATGGTGAAAATGGAAATATATTCCCATAAAAACTAGACTTAAGCTTTCTGGGAAAATTCTTTGTGATGTGTGCATTCATCTCACAGAGTTGAACCATTCTTTTGATTGAGCAGTTTGTAAAATGTCTTTTGTAGAGTCTGCAAAGGGATAAGTGGGAGCACGTTGAGGCCTATGGTGAAAAAGGAAATACCTTCAAATAAAAGCTACAAAGAATCTTTTTGAGAAAATGCTTCATGATGTGTCCATTCATCTCACAAAGGTAAACATTTCTTTTTCATTGAGGAGTTTGGAAACTATTTTCTTCTAGAATACGGAAAGGGATATTTGTGAGTGCTTTGAGGCATATGGTGAAAAATGCAATATCTTCTCATAAAAACTAGACAGAAGCTTTCTGGGAAAATTCTTTGTGATGTGCGCTTTAATCTCACAGACTTGAACCACACTTTTTATTGACCAATTTGGAAACAGTCTTTTTGTGAAATCTGCAAAGGGATATTTGGGCGCACATCCAGGCCTAGGGTGCAAAAGGAAATATCTATGCAGAAAAACTAGAAAGAGCATTCTGAGAAACTGCTCTGTGACTTGTGCATTCATCTCGCAGAGCTAAATGATTCTTTTCATTGAGGAGTGCAAAACAGTATTTTTGTAGAATCTGCAAAGGGATATTTGTGAGGCTTTCAGACTTATGGTGAACAGGAAATATCTTCATATAGAAACTAGACAGAAGCTTTCTGAGAAGTTTATTCCTGATGTGTGCATTCATCTCACAGAGTTCAACAATTATTTTGATTCAGCCATTTGGAAAAAGCCTTTCTGTAGAATCCGCAAAAGGATATTTGGGAGTGCATTGAGGCTTATGTTGAAAAAGGAAATATCTTCACATAAAAACTAGACATAAGCTTTCTGACAAGCTTCTTTGTGATGTGTGCATTCACCTCAAAGAGTTGAACCTTTGTTTTGATTGAGCAGTTTGGAAACAGTCTTTTTGTAGAAACTGCAAGGAGATATTTGGGAGCACATTGAGGCCCATGGTGAAAAAGGAAATATCTTCACATAAAAACTACAAAGAAGCTTTCTGAGAAACTGCTTTGTGATGTGTGCATTCATCTCACAGAGATAAAGATTTCTTTTCATTGAGCAGTTAGGAAATTCTTTTCTTCTAGAATCTGCAAAGGGATATTTGTGAGTTTTTTGAGGCCTAAGATTAAAAAAGAAATATCGCCCCTTAAAAACTAAAGATAAGCTTTCTGAGAAACTTCTTTTTGATGTGTGCATTTATCTCACAGAGATGAACCATTCTTTTGACTGAGCAGTTTGGAAAGTCTTTTTGTAGAATCTGCAAAGGGATATTGGGGATCAGTTTGGGACCTATGGTGTAAAAGGAAATACCTTCACATAAAAAATACAAAGAAGCTTTGTGAGAAACTGCTTTGTTATGAGTGCATTCAACTCACAGAGGTAAACCTTTCTTTTCATTGTGCAGTTTGGAAACTCTGTTCTTGAAAATCTGCAAAGGGATAATTTTGAGTGCTTTGAGGCCTATGGTGAAGAAGGAAATATCTTCACATAAAAACTAGACAGAAGCTTTCTGAGAAACTTCTTTGTGATGTGTGCATTGATCTCACAGAGCTGAAACATTCTTTTGATTGAGCAGTTTGGAAACAGTCTTTTTGTATTATCTGCAAAGGGATATTTTGGAGCACATTGAGGCCTATGGTGAAAAAAGAAATATCTTCACATAAAAACTAGAAAGAAGCTTTCTGAGAAACGGCTTTGGGATGTATGCATTCATCTCATGGTGGTAAGCATTCCTTTTCATTGAGAAGTTTGGAAATTTTGTTCTTCTGTAATCTGCAAAGGGATATTTTTCAGTGTTTGTGTCCTATGGTGAAAAATGAACTATCCTCACATAAAAACTAGACAGAAGCTTTCTGGGAAACTTCTTTGTGATGCGTACCTTCATCTCATGGAGCTGAACCTTTCTATTAATTGAGCAGTTTGGAAACAGTCTTTTTGTATAATCTGCAAAGGGATATTTGGGAGCACATTGAAACCTAAGTTGAAAAAGGAAATATCTTCACATAAAAACTAGGAAGAAGATTTCTGAGGAATGGCTTTTTGATGTGTGCATTCATCTTACAGAGGTAAATGATTCCTTTCATTGAGCAGTTTGGAAATTCTGTTCTTCTGGAGTCTGCAAATTGATATGTGTGAGTGCCTTGAGGCCTGTGGTGAAAAAGGAAATATCTTCATATAGAAACTAGACAGAAGCTTTCTGGAAAAGTTCTTTGTGATGTGTGTATTCATCTCACAGAAGTGAACCATTCTTTTGATTGAGCAGTTTGTAAAATTTCTTTTTCTGGAATCTGCAAAGGGATATTTGGGAGCGTGTTGGGACTTATGGTGAAAAAGGAAATATCAGAAAGAAGCTTTCTGGGAAAATTCTTTGTGATGTGTGCATTCATCTAATAGAGATGGACATTCTTTTGATTGAGCAGTATGGAAACTTTCTTTTTCTAGAATCTGCCAAGGGTTATTTGGGAGTATGTTGAGGCCTAGGGTGAATAAGGAAATATCTTTGTGTAAAACTAGAAATAAGCTTTCTGAGAAACTGCTTTGTGATGTGTGCATTCATCTCACAGAAAGTGAACGTTTCTTTTCACTGAGTAGTGTCAAAACAGTCTTTTTGTGGAACCTGCAATGTGGTATTTTTGAGCACTTTGAGGACTATGGTGATAAAGGAAATATCGTCACATAAAAACTAGATAGAAGCTTTCTGAGAAACTTCTTTGTGATGTGTGCATTAATCTCACAGAGATGAACCATATTTTTTATTGAGGAGTTTGGAAACAGTTTGAAAACAGACCTTTTGTAGAATCTGTAAAGGTATATTTGTGAGTGCTTTGAGGCCTATGGTGAAAAAGGAAATATCATCATAAAATAACTAGAGAGAAGCTTTCTGAGAAACATCTTCATGATGTGTGCATTCATCTCACAGATTTGAACCATTCTTTTGATTGGGGAGTTTGAAAACAGTCTTTTTGTAGGATCTCCAAAAGGACATTTGGGAGTTCATAGAGGCCTGTGGTGAAGAAGGAGATATCTTCACATAAAAATTAGAAAGAAGCTTTCTGAGAAACCTCTTCATGATGGGTGCATTCGTCTCATGGAGTTGAACCTTTCTTTTGATTGAGCAATTTGGAAACTGTCTTTTTTAGAATCTGAAAAGGATTGATCGGGAGCGCATTGAGGCCTAATGTAAAAAATGAAATATCTTCACATAAAAACTGGAATGAACCATTCTAAGAAAGTTCTGTATGATGAGTGCATTCATCTCACAGAGTTGAATCCTTGTTTTGATAGAGTAGTTTGGAAACCGTCTTTTTGTAGAATCTGCAAATGGATATTTACAAACACGGTGAGGTCTATGGTGAAAAAGGAAATATCTTTACATAAAAACTAGAAAGAAGATTTCTGAGAAACTGCTTTGTGATGTGTGCATTCATCTCTCAGAGTTAAATATTTCTTTTTATTGAGGAGTTTGGAAACTCTGTTCTTCTAAAATCTACAAAGAGATATTTTTGTGCACTTTGAGGCCTATGATGAAAATGTTAATTTCGTCACATAAAAAATAGACAGACGGTTTCTGAGAAACTTCTTCATGATGTGTGCATTCATCTCACAGAGTTGAACCATTCTTTTTGTTGAGCAATTTCAAAACAGTCTTTTTGTAGTATCTGCAAAGGGATATTTGTGAGTGGTTAGGGGCCACTGGTGAAAAAGGAAATACCTTCACGTAAAAACTAGACAGAATCTTTCTGAGAAATTTCTTTGTGATGTGTGCATTCATCTCACAGAGTTGAACCTTTGTTTTGATTGAGCAGTTTAGAAACAGTCTTTTTTCAGAATCTGCAAAGGGATATTTGGGAGCGTGTTGAGGCATATGGTGAAAAAGGAAATATATCTTCCCATACAAACTATAAAGAAGTTTTAGAGAAGCTGCTTTGTGATGTGTGCATTCATCTCACAGAGATTAAATTTTCTGATGATTGAGTAGTTTGGAAACTCTGTTCTTCTAGAATCTGCAAAGGGATATTTGTGAGCACTTTGAGGCCTATGGTGAAAAAGGAAATATCTTCACATAAAAACTACAAAGGAACTTTCTGAGAAACTGCTTTGTGATTTGCCCATTCATCTCACAAAGGTAAATGTTTCTTTTCATTGAGCAGTTTGGAAACTCTGCTCTTATAGAATCTGCAAAGAAATATTAGTCAGTGCTTTGAGACCTATGTTGAAAAATGAAATATCTTCACATAAATCTAGAGAGAAGCTTTCTGAGAAATTTCTTTGGATGTATGCATTCATCTCACAGAGTTGAACAATTCTTTTGACTGAGAAGTTTGGAAAGAGTGTTTTTTGCAGAATCTGAAAAGGGATATTTGGGAGCATGTCACAGCCTATGGTGAAAAAGGAAATATCTTCACATAAAAACTAGAAAGAGTCTTTCTGAGAAACTGCTTTGTGATGTTTGCATTCATCTCAAAGAGGTAAACATTCCTTTTCATTGAGCACTTTGGAAACTCGAATCTTCTAGCATCGGCAAAGGGATAATTGTGAGTGCTTTGAGACCTATGGTGAAAAAGGAAATATATTCACATAAAAACAAGACAGAAGCTTTCTGAGAAACTTCTCTGTGATGTGTGCATTCATTTCCCAGATTTGAAACACTCTTTTGATTGAGCAGTTTGGAAACAGTCTTTTTGTAGAATCTGCAAAGGGATATTTGGGAGCGTGTTGAGGCCTACGGTTAAAAAGGTAATATCTTCCCATATAAACTAAAAAGAAGCTCTCTCATAAACCGTATTGTGATGTGTACATTCATCTTACAAAGGTAAACATTTCTTATAATTGAGCAGTTTGGAAATTCTCTTCTTCTAGAATCTGCAAAGGGATATTTGTGAGTGCTTTGAGGCCTATGATAAAAAAGGAAATATCTTCACATAAAAACTAGACAGAACTTTTCTGGAAAAATTATTTGTGATGTGTGCATTCATCTCACAGAGTTGAAACATACTTTTGATTGAGAAGTTTGGAAACTGTCTTTTTGTAGAATTGCAAAGGGATATTTTTGAGCGTGTTGAGTTCTATGGTGAAAAAGGAAATATCTTCACATAAAACCTATAAAGATTTCTGAGAAATGGCCATGTGATGAGTGCATTCATCTCACAGAGCTAAATGTTTCTTTTCATTGAGGAGTACGGGAACTCTGTTCTTCTAGAATCTGCAAAAGGATATTTGTGAGTGCTTTGAGACCTATGGTGTAAAAGAAAATATCTTCATATAAAAAATAGAAAGAAGCTTTCTGAGAAACTGATTTGTGATGTGTTCATTCATCCCACAGAATTGAACACTTCTTCTGATTGAGCAGTTTGGAAACAGTCTTTTTGTAGAATCTGCAAAGCAATACTTGGGCAAGAACTGAGGCCTTTGGTGAAAAAGGGATTATCTTCACATACAAACTAGAAAGATTTCTGAGCAACTGCTTTGTGATGTGTGCATTCATCTCAAAGAATTAAGCTTTTCATTTTATTGAGCAGTTTGGAATCAGTCTTTCTGCAGAATCTGAAAAGGGATATATGGGAGCACTTTGAGGCCTATGGTGAAAAATGAAATACCTTCACATGAATACTACAAAGAAGCTTTCTGAGAAACTGCTTTGTGATGAGTGCATTCATCTCACAGAGGTAAATGATTCCTTCTTTGAGCAGTTTGGAATCTCTGTTCCTCTAGAATCTGGAAAAGGATATATGTGAGTGCTTTGATGCATATAGTGTAGAAGGAAATATCTTCACATAAAATCTAGACAGAAGCTGTCTGAGAAACTTCTATGTGATGTCTGCATTCATTTCACCAAGTTGAAAAAGGCTATTGATTGAGTAGTTTGGAAACAGTCTTTTTATAGAATCTGCAAAGGAATATTTGGGAGCGTGTTGAGGCCTATGGTTAAAAAGGAAATATCTTCACAAAAAAGCTATAAAGAAGCATTCTGAGAAACTGCTTTGTGATGTGTGCCTTCACCTCAGAGAGGTAAGTGATTCTTTTCATGGAGCCGTTTGGAAACTCTGATCTTCTAGAATCTGCAAAGGGATATTTGTCAGTGATTTCAGGCCTTGGGTAAAAAAGGAAATATCTTCACATAAAAACTAGGCAGAAGCTGTCTGAGAATTTTCTTTGTGATTTGTGCATCCATCTCACAGATGTGAGCCATACTTTCTATTAATCTGTTTTGGAATGTCTTTTTGTAGAATCTGCAAAGGGATATTTGGGAGCAATTTGAGGCCTATGGTGAAAAAGGAAATACATTCACATAAAAACTACAAAGCTTTTTTATGCTGAGAAACAGCTTTGTGATATATGCATTCATCTCACAGAGTTAAATGTTTCTTTTCATTGAGAAGTTTGGAAAATCTGTTCTTCCATAATTGGCAAAGGGATATTTGTGAGCACTTTGAGGCCTATGTTGAAAATGAAATATCTTCACATAAAAAATAGACAGAAGCTTTCCGAGAAACTTCTTTGTGATGTGTGTATTCATCTCACACAGTTGAACCTTTCTTTTGATTGAGCAGTTTGCAAACAGTCTTTTTGTAGAATCTGCAAAGGGATATTTGGGAGGACATTGAGGCCTATGGTGAAAAAAGAAATATCTTCACATAAAAACTACAAAGATACTTTCTGAGAAACTGCTATGTGATATGTGCATTCATCTCACAGAGCTAAAAGTTTCCTTTTATTGAGGAGTTTCAAAGCCCTGTTCTTCTAGAATCTGCAAAGGGATATTTGTGAGTGCTTTGAGACCTGTGGTGAAAAAGGAAATATCTTCACATAAAAACTAGACAGAAGCTTTCCGAGAAACTCCTCTGTGATGTGTGCATTCATCTCACTGAGTTGAACCATTCTATTGATTGAGCAGTTTGTAAACTGTCTTTTTGCAGTATCTGCAAAGGGATATTTGGGAGTGCGTTGAGGCCTATGGTGAAAAAGGAAATATCTTGACATAAAAACTAGAATGAAGCTTTCTGAGAAACTGCTTTGTGATGTGTGCATTCATCACTCAGAGGTAAATGTTTCATTTCATTGAGCACTTTGGACACATAGTTCTTCTAGAATCGGCAAAGGGATATGTGTGAGTGCTTTGAGAGCTATGGTGAAAAAGGAAATATCTTCACATCAAAACTAGACAGAAGCTTTCTGAGAAACTGCTTTGTGATGAGTGCATTCATCTCACACAGTTGAACCATTCTTTTGATAGAACAGTTTGGAAGCAGTATTTTTGTAGAATCTGCAAAGTCACGTTTGGGAGCGTTTTGAGGCCTATTGTGAAAAAGGAAATATCCTCACATAAAAATTACAAAGAAGCTTTCTGAGAAACTGCTTTTTGATGTGTGCATTCATCTCACAGAACTAAATCTTTCTTTTCATTGAGCAGTTTGGAACCTCTGTTCTTCTAATATCTGCAAAGGGATATTTTTGAATCCTTTAAGGTGCGTGGTGAAAAAGGAAATATCTTTACATAAAAACAAGACAGAAGATTTCTGAGAAACTTCTTTGTGATGTGTGCCTTCATCTCACAGAGTTGAACCGTTCTATTGATTGAGCAGTTTGGAAACAGTCTTCTTGTACAATCTGTAATGGGGTATTTGGGAGCGCTTTTAGGCTTATGGTGAAAAAGGAAATATCCTCACATAAAAACTGCAAAGAAGCTTTCTGAGTAACTCCTTTGTGATGTGTGCATTCATCTCACAGAGTTAAACGTTTCTTTTCATTGAGCAGTTTTGAAACTCTCTTCTGCTGAAATCCGCATAAGGATATTTTTGAGCACTTTGAGGCCTATGGTGAAAAAGTATGTATCTTCATAGAAAAACTACAAAGAAACTTTCTGAGAAACTGCTTTGTGATGTGCACCTTCATTTCACAGAGGTAAATGTTTATTTTCATTGAGCAGTTTGGAAATTTTCTTCTTCTAGAATCTGTAAAGGGACATTTTTTCAGTGCTTTGAGACCTAAGTTGAATAATGAAATATCTTCACATAAATCTAGACAGAATCTTACTGAGAAACTTCGTTGGATGTGTGCATTCATCTCACAGAGTTGAACTTTTCTTTTGATGGAGCGGTTTGGAAACAGTCTTTTGGTAGTATATGCAGAGGGATATTTCTGAACAGTTTATGGCCTATGGTGAAAAAGGAAATATCTTCACATGAAAACTAGAAAGAACCATTCTGAGAAACATCTTTGTGATGAGTGAATTCATCTCACAAAGGTAAACATTTGTTTTTCTTTCCTTTTTTATTCCTTAAAATATTGTTCTCTATATATATTATTTTATTATTATACATTTTTAAATTTTAGAGTACATGTGCACAACATGCAAGGTTAGTTACATACGTATACATGTGCCATGCTGGTGTGCTGCACCCATTAACACATCATTTAGCATTAGGTATATCTCCTAATGCTATCCCTCCACCCTCCCCTCACCCCACAACTGTCTCCGGTGTATGATGTACCCCTTCTTGTGTACATGTGTTCTCATTGTTCAATTCCCACCTATGAGTGAGAACATGTGGTGCTTGGTTTTTTATCCTTGTGATAGTTTACTGAGAATGATGATTTCCGATTTCATCCATGTCCCTACAAAGGACATGAACTCACCATTTTTTAGAGCTGTATAGTATTCCATGGTGTATATATGCCACATTTTCTTAATCCAGTCTATCATTGTTGGACATTTGGGTTGGTTCCAAGTCTTTGCTATTGTGAATAGAGCCACAATAAACATACGTGTCCATGTGTCCTTATAGCAGCATGACTTATAGTCCTTTGGGTATATACCCAGTAATGGGATGGCTGGGTCAAATGGTATTTCTAGTTCTAGATCCCTGAAGAGTCACCACACTGACTTCCACAATCATTGAACTAGTTTACAGTCCCACCAACAGTGTCAAAGTGTTCCTATTTCTCCACATCCTCTCCAGCACCTGTTGTTTCCTGACTTTTTAATGATCGCCATTCTAACTGGTGTGAGATGGTATCTCATTGTAGTTTTGATTTGCATTTATGTGATGACCAGTGATGGTGAGCATTTTTTCATGTGTTTTTTGGTTGCATCCCATTCACAATTGCTTCAAAGAGAATAAAATGCCCAGGAATCCAACTTACAAGGAATGTGAAGGACTTCTTCAAGGAGAACTGCAAACCACTGCTCAACGAAATAAAAGAGGATACAAACTAATAAAAGAACATTTCATGCTCATGAGTAGGAAGAATCAATATCATGAAAATGGCCATAATGCCCAAGGTTATTTACAGATTCAATGCCATCCCCATCAAGCTACCAATGACTTTCTTCACGGAATTGGAAAAAACTGCTTTAAAGTTCATATGGAACCAAAAAAGAGCCCACATAACAAAGTCAATCCTAAGCCAAAAGAACAAAGCCGGAGGCATCATGCTACCTGACTTCAAACAATACTACAAGGCTACAGTAACCAAAGCAACATGGTACTGGTACCAAAACAGAGATATAGATAAATGGAACAGAACAGAGCCCTCAGAAATAATGCCACATATCAAAAAAACATATGATCTTTCACAAACCTGAGAATACCAAGCAAAGGGGAAAGGATTCCCTATTTAATAAATGGTGCTGGGAAAACTGGCCAGCCATATGTAGAAAGCTGAAACCGGATCCCTTCCTTACACCTTATATAAAAATTAATTCAAGATGGATTGAAGACCTCTATGTTAGACGTAAAACCATAAAAATCCTAGAAGAAAACCTAGGCAATACCTTTCAGGACATAGGCATGGGCAAGGACTTCATGCCTAAAACATCAAAAGCAATGGCAATAATATCCAAAAGTGACAAATGGGATCTAGTTAAACTAAAAAGCTTCTTCACAGCAAAAGAAACTACCATCAGAGTGAACAGGCTACCTACAAAATGGGAGAAAATTTTCGCAAACTATTCATCTGATAAAGGGCTAATATCCAGAATCTACAATGAACTCAAACAAAATTTACAAGAAAAAAAAACCATTGAAAATTGAGTGAAGGATATGAACAGACATTTCTCAAAAGAAGACATTTATGCAGCCAAAAAACACATGAAAAAAGGCTCATCATCACTGACCATCAGAGAAATGCAAATCAAACCGACAATGAGATACCATCTCACACCAGTTAGAATGGCAATCATTAAAAAGTCAGGAAACAACAGGTGCTGGAGAGGATGTGGAGAAATAGGAACACTTTTATGCTGTTGGTGGGACTGTAAACTAGTTCAACCATTGTGGAAGTCAGCGTGGCGATTCCTCAGGGATCTAGAACTAGAAATACTATTTGGCCCAGCCATCCCATTACTCCAAACTGCTCAATCAAAAGAAAGGTTCAACTCTGTGAGATGAATGCACACATCACTAAGAAGATTCTCAGAAAGCTTCTCTTTAGTTTTTATGTGAAGATATTTCCTTTTTTACCATAGCGCTCAAAGCATTCCAAATATGCATTTGCAGATTCTACAAAAAGAGTGTTTCCAAACTGCTCAGCCAGAAGAAAGTTTCAGAGCCAAGATGGCCGAATAGGAAGAGCTCCAGTCTACAGCTCCCAGGCTGAGCGATGCAGAAGAAGGGTGATTTCCGCATTTCCATCCGAGGTACGGGGTTCATCTAACTAGGGAGTGCCATACAGCAGGCGCAGGTAAGTGGGTGCAAGCACCATGCGTGAGCCAAAGCAGGGCGAGGCATTGCCTCACTCGGGAAGTGCAAGGGGTCAGGGAGTTCCCTTTCCTAATCAAAGAAAGGGGTGATGGACGGCACCTGGAAAATCGGGTCACTCCCACCCGAACACTGCACGTTCCCGACGGGCTTAAAAAATGGCACACCACGAGATTATATCCCGCACCTGGCTCGGAGGGTCCTACCCCATGGAGTCTCACTGATTGTTAGCACAGCCATCTGAGATCAAACTGCAAGGCGGCAGCGAGGCTGGGGGAGGGGCACTCACCATTGTCCAGGCTGTCATTTGTAAACAAAGCAGCCCAGAAGCTCGAACTGGGAGGAGCCCACCACAGCTCAAGGAGGCCTGCCTGCCTCTGTAGGCTCCACCTCTGGTGGCAGGGCACAGACAAACAAAAAGACAGCAGTAACCTCTGCAGACTTAAACGTCCCTGTCTGACAGCTTTGAGGAGAGCATTGGTTCTCCCAGCATGCAGCTACAGATCTGAGAACAGGCAGACAGCCTCCTCAAGTGGGTCCCTGACCCCTGACCCCCCGAACAGCCTAACTGGGAGGCACTCCCCAGCAGGTGCACAATGACACTTCACATGGCAGGGTATACCAACAGACCTGCAGCTGAGGGCCCTGTCTGTTAGAAGGAAAACTAACAAGCAGAAAGGACACCCACACCAAAAACCCATCTGTACATCACCATCATCAAAGACCAAAAGTTGATAAAACCCCAAAGATGGGGAAAAAGCAGAGCAGAAAAACTGGAAACTCTAAAACGCAGAGCAGCTCTCCTCCTCCAAAGGAACGCAGTTCCTCAACAGCAACGGAACAAAGCTGGATGGAGAATGATTTTGATGAGCTGAGAGAAGAAGGCTTCAGACAATCAAATTACTCTGAGCTACAGGAGGCATTCAAACCAAAGGCAAAGAAGTTGAAAACTTTCAAAAAAATTTAGAAGAATGGATAACTAGAATAACCAATATAGAGAAGTGCTTAAAGGAGCTGATGGAGCTGAAAACCAAGGCTCGAGAAGTATGTGAACAATACAGAAGCCTCAGGAGCAAATGCGATCAACTGGAAGAAAGGGTATCAGCAATGGAAGATGAAATGAATGAAATGAAGTGAGAAGGAAAGTTCAGAGAAAAAAGAATAAAAAGAAACGAGCAAAGCCTCCAAGAAATATGGGGCTATGTGAAAAGACCAAATCTACGTCTGATTGGTGTACCTGAAAGTCATGGGGAGCATGGAACCAAGTTGGAAAACACTCTGCAGGATATTATCCAGGAGAATTTCCCCAATCTAGCAAGGCCAGCCAATGTTCAGATTCAGGAAATAAAGAGAACGCCACAAAGATACTCAACGAGAAGAGCAACTCCAAGACACATAATTGTCAGATTCACCAAAGATGAAATGAAGGAAAAAATGTTAAGGGCAGCCAGAGAGAAAAGTCGGGTTACCTTCAAAAGGAAGCCCATTAGACAAACAGCAGATCTCTCGGCAGAAACTCTACAAGCCAGAAGAGAGTGGGGGCCAATATTCAACATTTTTATAGAAAAGAATTTTCAACCCAGAATTTCATATCCAGCCAAACTAAGCTTCATAAGTGAAGGAGAAATAAAATATTTTACAGACAAGCAAATGCTGAGAGATTTTGTCACCACCAGGCCTGCCCTACAAGAGCTCCTGAAGGAAGCACTAAACATGGAAAGGAAAAACTGGTACCAGCCGCTGCAAAATCATGCCAAAATGTAAAGACCATCGAGACTAGGAAGAAACTGCATCAACTAACGAGCAAAATAACCAGTTAACATCATAATGACAGGATCAAATTCACACATAACAATATTAACTTTAAATGTAAATGCACTAAATGCTCCAATTAAAAGACACAGACTGGTAAATTGGATAAAGGGTCAAGACACATCAGCGTGCTGTATTCAGGAAACCCATCTCACGTGCAGAGACACACATAGGCTCAAAATAAAAGGATGGAGGAAGATCTACCAAGCAAATGGAAAACAAAAAAAGGCAGGGGTTGCAATCCGAGTCTCTGATAAAACAGACTTTCAACCAACAAAGATCAAAAGAGACAAAGAAGGCCATTACATAATGGTAAAGGGATCAATTCAACAAGAAGAGCTAACTATCCTAAATATATATGCACCCAATACAGAAGTACCCAGATTCATAAAGCAAGTCCTGAGTGACCTACAAAGAGACTTAGACTCCCACACATTAATAATGGGAGACTTTAACACCCCACTGTCAGCATTCCAGAGATCAGTGAGACAGAAAGTCAACAATGATACCCAGGAATTGAACTCAGCTCTGCAGCAGGCAGACCTAATAGACATCTACAGAACTCTCCACCCCAAATCAACAGAATATACATTTTTTTCAACACCACACCACACCTATTCCAAAATTGACCACATACTTTGAAGTAAAGCTCTCCTCAGCAAATGTAAAAGAACAGAAATTATAACAAACTATCTCTCAGACCACAGTGCAATCAAACCAGAACTCAGGATTAAGAATCTCACTCTAAACCACTCAACTACATGGAAACTGATCAACCTGCTCCTGAATGACTACTGAGTACATAACGAAATGAAGGCAGAAATGAAGATGTTCTTTGAAACCAACGAGAACAAAGACACAACATACCAGAATCTCTGGGACGCATTCAAAGCAGTGTGCAGAGGGAAATTCATAGCACTAAATGCCCACAAGAGAAAGCAGGAAAGATCCAAAATTGACACCCTAACATCACAATTAAAAGAACTAGAAAAGCAAGAGCAAACACATTCAAAAGCTAGCAGAAGGCCAGAAATAACTAAAATCAGAGCAGAACTGAAGGAAATAGAGACACAAAAAACCCTTCAAAAAATCAATGAATCCAGCAGCTGGTTTTTTGAAAGGATCAACAAAATTGATAGACCGTTAGCAAGACTAATAAAGAAAAAAAGAGAGAAGAATCAAATAGATGCAATAAAAAATGATAAAGGGGATATCACCACCGATCCCACAGAAATACAAACTACCATCAGAGCATACTAAAAACACCTCTATGCAAATAAACTAGAAAATCTAGAAGAAATGGATAAATTCCTCGACACATACACTCTCCCAAGACTAAACCAGGAAGAAGTTGAATCTCTGAATAGACCAATAACAGGAGCTGAAATTGTGGCAATAATCAATAGCTTACCAACCAAAAAGAGTCCAGGACCAGATGGATTCACAGCCGAATTCTACCAGAGGTAGAAGGAGGAACTGGTGCCATTCCTTCTGAAACTATTCCAATCAATAGAAAAAGAGGGAATCCTCCCTAACTCATTTTATGAGGCCAGAATCATTCTGATACCAAAGCTGGGCAGAGACACAACCAAAAAAGAGAATTTTAGACCAATATCCTTGATGAACATTGATGCAAAAATCCTGAATAAAATCCTGGGAAACCAAATCCAGCAGCACATCAAAAAGCTTATCCATCAGGATCAAGTGGGCTTCATCCCTGGGATGCAAGGCTGGTTCAACATACGCAAATCAATAAATGTAATCCAGCATATAAACAGAGCCAAAGACAAAAAACACATCATTATCTCATAGATGCAGAAAAGGCCTTTGACAAAATTCAACAACCTTTCATGCTAAAATCTCTCAATAAATTAGGTATTGATGGGACATATTTCAAAATAATAAGAGCTATCTATGACAAACTCACAGCCAATATCATACTGAATGGGCAAACACTGGAAGCATTCCCTTTGAAAACTGGCACAAGACAGGGATGCCCTCTCTCACCACTCCTATTCAACATAGTGTTGGAAGTTCTGTCCAGGGCAATTAGGCAGGAGAAGGAAATAAACGGTATTCAATTAGGAACAGAGGAAGTCAAATTGTCCCTGTTTGCAGATGACATGATTGTATATCTAGAAAACCCCATTGTCTCAGCCCAAAATCTCCTTAAGCTGATAAGCAACTTCAGCAAAGTCTCAGGATACAAAATCAATGTGCAAAAATCACAAGCATTCTTATACACCAACAACAGACAAACAGAGAGCCAAATCATGAGTGAACTCCCATTCACAATTGCTTCAAAGAGAATAAAATACCTAGGAATCCAACTTACAAGGGATGTGAAGGACCTCTTTAAGGAGAACTACAAACCGCTGCTCCAGGAAATAAAAGAGGATACAAACAAATGGAAGAACATTCCATGCTCATGGGTAGGAAGAATCAATATCGTGAAAATGGCCATACTGCCTAAGGTAATTTATAGATTCAATGCCATCCCCATCAAGCTACCAATGACTTTCTTCACAGAATTGGAAAAAACTACTTTTCAGTTCATATGGAACCAAAAAAGAGTCCGCATCGCCAAGCCAATCCTAAGCCAAAAGAACAAAGCTGGAGGCATCACACTACCTGACCTCAAACTATACTACAAGGCTACAGTCACCAAAACAGCATGGTACTGGTACCAAAACAGAGATATAGATCAATGGAACAGAATAGAGCCCTCAGAAATAACGCTGCATATCTACAACTATCTGATCTTTGACAAACCTGAGAAAAACAAGCAATGGGGAAAGGATTCCCTATTTAATAAATGGTGCTGGGAAAACTGGCTAGCCATATGTAGAAAGCTGAAACTGGATCCCTTCCTTACACCTTATACAAAAATCAATTCAAGATGGATTAAAGATTTAAAAACCCTAGAAGAAAACCTAGGCATTACCATTCAGGACATAGGCATGGGCAAAGACTTCATGTCCAAAACACCAAAAGCAATGGCAACAAAAGACAAAATTGAGAAATGGGATCTAATTAAACTTAAAGAGCTTCTGTACAGCGAAAGAAACTACCATCAGAGAGAACAGGCAACCTACAAAATGGGAGAAAATTTTTGCAACCTACTCATCTGACAAAGGGCTAATGTCCAGAATCTACAATGAACTCAAACAAATTTACAAGAAAAAAACAAACAACCCCATGAAAAAGTGGGCGAAGGACATGAACAGACACTTCTCAAAAGAAGACATTTATGCAGCCAAAAAACACATGAAAAAATACTCATCATTACTGGCCATCAGAGAAATGGAAATCAAAACCACAATGAGATACCATCTCACACCAGTTAGAATGGCAATCATTAAAAAGTCAGGAAACAACAGGTGCTGGAGAGGATGTGGAGAAATAGGAACACTTTTACACTGTTGGTGGGACTGTAAACTAATTCAACCATTGTGGAATTCAGTGTGATGATTCCTCAGGGATCTAGAACTAGAAATACCATTTGACCCAGCCATCCCATTACGGGGTATATACCCAGGTGACTATAAATCATGCTGCTATAAAGACACGTGCACATGTATGTTTATTCTGGCACTATTGACAATAGCAGACTTGGAACCAACCCAAATGTCCAACAATGATAGACTGGATTAAGAAAATGTGGCACATATACACCATGGAATACTATGCAGCCATAAAAAATGGTGAGTTCATGTCCTTTGAAGGGACATGGATGAAATTGGAAATAGTCATTCTCAGTAAACTATCGCAAGAACAACAAACCAAACACCACATATTCTCACTCATAGGTGGGAATTGAACAATGAGATCACATGGACACAGGAAGGGGAATATCACACTCTGGGGACTTTTGTGGGGTGGGGGGAGGGGGGAGGGATAGCATTGGGAGATATACCTAATGCTAGATGACGAGTTAATGGGTGCAGCGCACCAGCATGGCACATGTATACATATGTAACTCACCTGCACAATGTGCACATGTACCCTAAAACTTAAAGTATAAAAAAAAGAAGTTTCTCATAATTCTTCTGTCTAGTTTTTAGGTGTACATATTTCTTTTTCACCATAGGCCTCAAAGGGCTTGGAAATATCTCTTTGCAGATTCTACAAAAAGACTATTTACAAACTGCTCAATCATAAGAAAGATTCAACTCTGTAATATGAATGCAAGCATCACAAAGAAGTTTCTCAGAATGCTGCTGTCTAGTTTTTATGTGAAGATATTTCTTTTTTCACCATAGGCCTCAAAGTGCTGTAAATATCAATTTGCAGATTCTACAAAAAGAGTGTTTCCAAACTGCTCAATCAAAAGAAAGGTTCTATTCTGTGAGATGAATGCACAAATCACAAAGAAGTTTCTCAGAATGCTTCTGTGTAGTTTTTATGTGAAGATATTTCCTTTTTCACCATAGGCCCCAAACTACTCTAAATATCCATTTGCCGATTCTACAAAAAGAGTGTTTCCAACCTTCTCACTCAAAGGAAAGGTTCACCTCTGTGAAATAAATGCACACATCACAAAGAAGTTTCTCAGAATGCTTCTGTCTAATTTTTATGTGAAGATATTTCCTTTTTCACCATAGGCATTATACCGGTCACAAATATCCCTCTGCAGATATTACAAAAAGACTGTTTCCAAACTGCTCCATTGAAAGAAAGGTTCAACTCTGTGAAATGAATGCACACATCACAAAGAGTTTCTCAGAGTGATTCTGTTTCGTTTTTATGTGAAGATATTTCCTTTTTCACCATAGGCCTCAAAGCACTCCAAATATCCATTTGCAGATTCTACAAAAAGACTGTTTCCCAACTACTGAAACAAAAGAAAGATTCAACTCTGTGAGATGAATGCACACATCACAAAGAATTTTCTAAGAATGCTTCTGTCTAGTTTTTATGTGAAGATGTTCCCTTTTTCAACATTGGCCTCAAAGTGCTCCAAATATCCATTTGCAGATTCTTCAAAAAGACAGTTTCCAAACTGCTCAATCAAAAGAAAGATTCAACTCTTTGTGATGAAAGCATACATTACAAAGAAATTTCTCAAAATACTTCTGTCTAGTTTTTATGTGAAGATATTTAGTTTTTTGCCATAGGCCTCAATGCGCTCCAAATATCCATTTGCTGATTCTACAAAAAGAGTGTTTCCAACCTTCTCAATCAAAAGAAAGGTTCAACTCTGTGAGATGAGTGCACGCATCCCAATGAAGTTTCTCAGAAAGCGTTTGTCTAGTTTTTATGCGACAATATTTCCTTTTTCACCATAGGTCTCATAGCGCCCTCAAATATCCCTTTGCAGATTCTACAAAAAGACTGTTTCCAAACTGCTCAATCACAGGAAAGGTTCAACTCTGTGAGATGAATGCAGACATCACAAAAGAGTTTTTCAGAAAATTTATCTCTAGTTTTTATATGAAGATAATTAGTTTTTCAAAGTAGGCTTCAAACGGCTCCCAAATATACCTTTGCAGATTCTTGAAAAAGACTGTTTCCAAACTGCTCAATCAAAAGAAAAGTTCTTCTCTGTGAGATGAATGCACTCATCATAAAGAAGTTTCTCAGAAAACTTCTGTCTAGTTTTTATAGTAAGATATTTCCTTTTTCACCATAGGCCTCATAGGGATCCCAAATATCCCTTAGCAGTTTCTACAAAAAGACTCTTTCCAAACTTCTCAATCAAAAGAAATGTTCAACTCTGTGAGATGAAAGCAAACCTCACAAAGAAGTTTCTCAGAAAACTTCTGTCTAGTTTTTATAGTAAAATATTTCCTTTTTCACCATAGGCCTCAAAGAGATCCCAAGTATCACTTTGTAGATTCTACTGAAAACTAATTCCAAACTGCTGAATCAGAAAAAAGGTTCATCTCTGCGAGTTGAATGCACACATCACAAAGAAATTTCTCAGAAAGCTTCTGTCTAATTTTTATATGAAAATGTTTCCTTTTTCACCATTGGCCTCAAACCACTCAGAAATATCCCTTTGCAGATTCTACAAAAAGACTGTTTCCAAACAGCTCAATCAAAGGAAAGTTTCAACTCTTTGAAATGAATGCACACATCACAAATAATTTTCTGAGAAAGCTTCTGTCTATTTTTTATATGAAGATATTCCCTTTTTCACCATAGGCTTCAAAGGGATCCCAAATATCCGTTTGCAGATTCTTGAAAAAGACTGTTGCCACACTGCTCAATAAAAAGAAAGATTCATCTCTGTGAGATGAATGCACACATCATGAACAAGTTTCTCAGAAAGCTTCTGTCTAGTTTTTATGTGAAGATATTACCTTTTTCACCACAGGCCTCAAAGGAATCCCAAACATCCCTTTGCAGATTCTACCAAAAGACTGTTTGCAAACTGCTCAATCAAAAGAAAGGTTCATCTCTGTGAGTTGAATGCACACTACATAAAAAGTTTCTCAGAAAGCTTCTGTCTAGTTTTTATGTGAAGATATTACCTTTTTCACCACAGGCCTCAAAGGAATCCCAAACATCCCTTTGCAGATTCTACCAAAAGACTGTTTGCAAACTGCTCAATCAAAAGAAAGGTTCATCTCTGTGAGTTGAATGCACACTACATAAAAAGTTTCTCAGAAAGCTTCTGTCTAGTTTTTATGTGAAGATATTTCCTTTTTCACCATAGGCCTGAAACCGCTCAGAAATATCCCTTTGCAGATTCTAGAAAAAGCTGTTCCAAACTTCCCAATCAAAAGAAAGTTTCAACACTGTGGGATGAATGCGCACATCACAAAGAAGTTTCTCAGAAACCTTCTTTCTAGTTTTTATGTGAAGATATTCCCTTTTTCTCGATAGGCCTCAAAAGGATCCCAAATATCCCTTTTCACATTCTTTATAAAGACTGTTTCCAAACTGCTCAATCAAAAGAAAGGTTCAACGCTGTGACTTGAATGCAAACATCTCAAAGAAGTTTCTCAGAAAGTTTCTGTCTAGTTTTTATGTGAGGATATTTCCTTGTTCACCATAATTCTGAAACCACTCAGAAATATCTATTTGCAGATTCTAGAAAAAGACCTTTTCCAAACTGCTGAATCAAAAAAAGTTTCAACTCTTTGAGAAGAATGCACACATCACAAATAACTTTCTCAGAAACTTTCTGTCTAGTTTTCATATGAAGATACTACCTTTTTCACCATAGGCCTCAAAGGGATCCCTAATATCCCTTTGCAGATCCTACAAAAATACTGCTTCCAAACTGCTCAATCTAAAGAGAGGTTCAACTCTGTGAGATGAATGCCCACATTCCAAAGAAGTTTCTCAGAAAATTTTGTATAGTTTTTATGTGCACATATTTCCTTTTTCACTATAGGCCTCAAATGGCTCCCAAATATCTCCTTGCAGATTCTACAAAAAGACTGTTTCCAAACTGCTGAATCAAAAGAAAAGTTCAAGACTCTGGGTTGAATGCACATGATGAAGAATTTTCTCAGAAAGCTTCTGTCTAGTTTTATATGAAGTTATTTCCTTTTTCACCACGGGACACAAACCGCTCGGAAATATCCATTTGCAGATTCTATAAAAAGACTGTTTCCAAACTGCTCAATCAAAAGTAATGTCCAACTCTGTGAGATGAATGCACACATCACAATGAAGTTTCTCAGAAAGCTTCTGTCTAGTTTTTATGTGAAGATATTTCATTTTTCACCGTAGGCCTCATAGCACCCTCAAATATCCCTTTGCAGATTCTACAAAAAGACTGTTTCCAAACCGTTCAATCAAAAGAAATGTTCAAATCTGTGAGATGAATGCAGACATCACAAAAGAGTTTCTCAGAAAATTGCTCTCTAGTTTTTATAAGAAGATAATTAATTTTTCAAAATAGGCCTCAAATGGCTCCCAATTATCCCTTTGCAGATTCTTGAAAAAGACTGTTTCCAAAATGCTCAAATGAAAAGTTCTTCTCTGTGAGATGAATGCACACATCATAAAGAAGTTTCTCAGAAAGCTTCTGTCTAGTTTTTATAGGAAGATATTTCCTTTTCACCATAGGCCTCAAAAGGATCCCAAATATCCCTTTGCAGATTCTACGAAAAGACTCTTCCCAAACTTCTCAATCAAAGGAAAGATTCAATCTGTGAGATGAAAGCACACATCACAATGTAGTTTCTCAGAAAAATTCTGTCTAGTTTATATGTGAAGATATTTCCTTTTTCACCATAGGCTGAAAATTATTCCAATTTCACCATAGGGCTCAATGCTCTCCTTAATATCCCTTTGCATGTTCCACAAAAGCAGTGCTTCCAAACCTCTGAGTGAAAATAAAGTTTTATCTCTGTGAGATGAATGCACACATCAAAAAATGTTTTCTCAGATAACCTCCTTCTAGTTTATATCATGGGATATTATCTTTTTCGCCATTGGTCCCAATGAACTCCCATGAGTACATTTTCAGAATGCACAAAAACACTGTTTCCAAACTACTAATCCAAAGTAAGGTTTAAATCTGTGAGATGAGTGCACACATAACAAAGCAGTTTCTCAGAAAGCTTTCTTCTTGTTTTCATCTTAAGATGTTTTGTATTTCACCATAGGCTGCAACGCTCTCCAAAATATCCCTTTGAAGATTCTACAAAAATAGTTTTTAAATTGCTGAATGAAGAGAAAGGTTTAACTCTGTGAGATGAATGCACACATCACAAAGCGGTTTCTCAGATAGCTTCCTTTTTTGTCATTGGCCTCAATGACCTCCCAAATGTCCATTCACAGAATGGACAAAAACCATGTTTTCAAACCTAAATCCAAAGAAAAAATACCTCTGTGAGATAAATGCACACATCACAGTGCAGTTTCTCATAATGCTTCTTTCTAGTTTTTATCTGAAGATGTTTCCTTTCTCACCTTAGGTCTCAATGCTCTCCAAAATATCCCTTTGCCAAGTCTACAAAGACACATTTTCCAAGCTGCTGAATCCAAAGAAAGTTTTATCTCTGTGACATAAAGGCACACATCACAAAGCTGTTTCTCAGAAACCTCCTTTTCAGTTTTTATCTGAAAATGTTTCCTTTTTACACCATAGGCCACAATGCTCTCTGACATATCCCATTATGGATTCCACGAAAACATTGTTTCCAAACTGCTGAATGAAAAGAAATGTATAACTCTGTGAAATGAATGCACACATCAAAAGTGGCTTTTCAGTTAGCTTCCTTCTAGGTTTTTGTCTGGGATATTCACTTTTTCACCTTTGGCCTCAATGAGTTTGCAAATGTCCATCTGCAGAATGGACAAAAACCCTCTTTCCAAACTCTTGAATCCAAAGAAAGTTTTATCTCTGTGAGATGAGTGCACACATCACAAAGCAGTTTCTCAGAAAGATTCTTTCCATTTTTATCTGAAGATATTTCCTTTTTTCACATTAATCTCTGAAATATTACTTTGCAGATTCTAAAAAAAATATTGTTTTTCCAAACTGCTGAATGAAAAGAAATGTTTAACTCTGTGTAATGAATGCACACATCACAATGTGATTCCTCAGATAGCTTCCTTCTAGTTTTTATCCTGGGATATTCGCTTTTTTGCCATTGGCCACAGTGAGCTCCCAAATATCAATTCACAGAATGGACAAAAACTGTGTTTCCAATCTACTGAACCCAAAGAAAGGTTTAAGTCTGTAAGATTAATATACACATCACAAAGCAGTTTCTCAGAAAGCTTCTTTCTAGTTTTTATCTGAAGAAGTTTCCTTTTTCATCATAGCCCTCAATGATCTCTGAAATATCCCTCTGCAGAATCTACAAAAACAGTGCTTCCAAAGCTGAATGAAAAGAAAGGTTTAACTCTGCAAGATGAATGCACACATAACACAGCAGTTTCTCAGATACTTTCCTTTTAATTTTTATCCTGGAATATTCCATTTTTTGCCATTGGCCTCAATGACTTTCCAAATGTCTATTCGCAGAATGGACAAAATTGTTTCCAAGCTGCTGAATCCAAAGAAAGTTTTAACTCTGTGAGATGAATGCATACATCACAAAGCAGTTTCTCAGAATGCTTCTTTCTAGTTTTTATCCGAAGATGTTTCCTTTTTCACCATACGCTTCAAAGCTCTTTGAGATATCCCCTTACAGATTCTGTGAAAACAGTTTTTCCAAACTGCTGAATCAAAATAAATATTTAAATCTGTGAGATGAATGCACACATAACAAAGCAGTTTCTCAGAAAGCTTCTTTCTAGTTTTTATCTGAAGATGTTTCCTATTTCAAAATAACCCTCAATGCTGTCAGAAATATCCCTTTGCAGATTCTACAAAAACTGTTTCCAAACTGCTGAATGTAAAGAAAGTTTAACTGTGCAAGCTGAACACACACATCACATAGCAATTCTTCAGATAGCATGCATCTAGCTTTATCCTGAGATGTTCGATTTTTGGCCATTGGCCTCTATAAGCTCTCAAATGTCCATTCACAAACTGTAGAGAAACACTCTTTCCAATCTACTGAATCCAAAGAAAGATTGAATTCTGTAAGATTAATGCACACATCACAAAGCAGTTTTCAGAAAGCTACTTTCTAATATTTATCTGAAGATGTTTCCTTTTTAAATGTAGGTCTCAATGCTCTCCGAAATTAGCCTTTGCAGATTATAGAAAAAGAGTGTTTCCAAACTGCTGAATGGAAAGGAAGGTTTAACACTGTGATATGAATGCACACATCACAAAACGGTTTCTCTGATACTTTCCTTCTAGTTTTTATCCTGTTATATTTTATTTTTCAAAATTAGCCTCAATGAGCTTCCAAATGTCCATTCCCAGAATGGACAAAAATAGTGTTTACAAACTACTGAATCAAAAGAATGCTTTAAGTCTGTGAGATGAATGCACACACTACAAAGCAGTTTGTCAGAAAGCTTCTTTCTAGTTTTTTCTGACAATAATTCCTTTTTCACCATAGTCCTCAATGCTCTCAAAAATATCCCTTTTCAGATTCTACAAAAACAGTGTTTCCAAACTGCTGAATGAAAAGAAAGTTTAACTCTGTTAGATGAATGCACACATCACAAAGCAGTTTCTCAGGTAGCTTCTGCCTACTTTTTATCTAGGGATGTTCCCTTCTTCCCCATTGGCTTCAATGAGTTCCAAAATGTCCATTCACAGAATGGACAAAAACAGTGTTTCCATAATACCGAATCCAAAGAAATGTTTAAGTCTGTGAGATGAATGCAAACATCACAAAGCAATTTCTCAGAAACTTTCTTCCTAGTTTTTATCTGAAGATATTTCCTTTTTCACCATAGGCCTCAATTCTCTCCTAAATATCCCTTTGCAGATTCTACAAAAACAGTGTTTCCAGACTGCTGAAGGAAAAGAAAGGTTTAACTCTGTTAGATGAATGCACACATCACATAGCATTTTCTCAGATAGCTTCTGCCTACATTTTATTCTGGGATATTCACTTTTTCACCATTGGCCTGAATGTGCTCCCAAATGTCCATTCTCAGAATGGACAAAAGCAGTGTTTCCAAACTGCTGAATCCAAAGGAAGGTTAAACTAGTGAGATGATTGCACACATAACAAAGCAGTTTCTCAGAAAGCTTCTTTCTAGTTTCTATTGATAGATGTTTCCTTTTTCACCATAGGCCACAATGCTCTCCAAATTTTCCCTTTGCAGGTTCTACAAAAACAGTGTTTCCAAACTGCTGAATTAAAGAGACAAATAACTCTGTTAGATGAATGCACACATCCCATAGCAGTTTCTCAGATAGCTTCCAACTACTTTTTATCCTGGGATATTCACTTTTTCCCCATTGGCCTCAATGAGCTCCCAAATGTCAATTCACAGAATGGACAAAAAATGTGTTGCCATACTACTGAATCCAAAGAAATGTTTAATTCTGTGAGATGAATGCACACATCACAAAGCCATTTCTCAGAAAACTTCTTTCTAGTTTTTATCTGCAGATATTTTCTTTTTCACCATTAGCCTCAATGCTCTTTGAAATATCCATTTTCAGATTCTACAAAAAGAGTGTTTCCAAATTCCTGAATCTAAAGAAAGGTTCAACTCTATGACATGAATGCACACATCACAAAACAGTTTCTCAGAAAATTTCTTTCTAGTTTTTATCTGAAGATATTTCCTGTTTCACCATATGTCTCAATGTTATCTGAAATATCCTTTTGCAGATTCTACAAAAACAAGATTTCCAAACTGCTGAATGAAAAGAAAGGTTTAACACTGTGAGACGAATGCACACATCACATAGCAGTTTATCAGATAGCTTCCATCTAGTTTTTAATCCTGAAATATTCTCTTTTTAGTGATTGGCCAAAAAGAGCTACAAAATATCAATTTGCAGCATGGACAAAAACAGTGTTTCCAACTACTGAATCCAAAGAAAGGTTTCAGTCTGTGAGAAAAATGCACACATCACAAAGCAGGTTTCCAGAAAGCTTCTTTCTAGTTTTTATCTGAAGATGTTTCCTTTTTCACCATAGACCTCAATGCTCTCTGAAATATCCCTTTGCAGATTCTACAAAACATTGTTTCCAGTCTGCTGAATGAAAAGAAAGTTTTACCTCTCTGAGACGAATGCACAACTCACATAGGAGTTTCTGAGATAGCTTACTTCTATTTTTATCCTGTTATTCACTTTTTCGCCATCAGCCTCAATGAGCTCCCAAATGTCTATTCACAGAATAAAAAAGACTGTGTTTCCAAACTGCTGAATGCAAAGAAAGGTTTTATTCTGTGAGATGAATGCACACATCAGAAAGCAGTTTCTCAGCAAGCTTTTTTCTACTTTTCATTTTCCACATAGGCCTCAATCCTCTTTGAAATATCCCTTTGCAGATTCTACAAAAAGTGTTTCAAAACTGCTGAAATAAAAGAAATGTTTAACTCTGTGAGATGAATGCACACATCACAAAGCGGCTTCTCTGACTACCTCCTCCTAATTTAATCCTGGGATAGTCACTTTTTCACCGTTGGCATCAATGAGCTCCCAAATGTCCATCCTCAGAATAGACAAAAAATAGTGTTTCGAAGCTACTGAATCTAAAGAATGGTTGAACTCTGTGAGATGAATGTGCACATCACAAAACAGTTTATCAGAAATCTTTCTAGTTTCAATCGGAAGATGTTTCCTTTTTCACCATAGGCCACAATGCTCTCTGAAATATCCCTTTGCAGATTCTACAAAAATAGTGTTTCCAAATTGCTGAATGGAAAGGATGATTTAACTCTGTGAGATGAATGAACATATCACAAAGCACTTTCTCGGATATCTTCCTTCTATTTTTTATCCTGGGATAGTCCCATTGGTGAATCCAAAGAAAGGTTTAACTCTGCCAGATGAATGCACACATCACAATGCTGTTTCTCAGAAAACTTCTTTCTAGTTTTAATCTGAAGATGTTTCCTTTTTCGCCCTAGGCCACAATGCTTTCTGAAATACCCCTTTGCAGATTCTACAAAAACAGTGTTTCCAAATTGCTGAAGGAAAAGGATGATTTAACTCTGTGAGATGAATGAACATATCACAAAGCAGTTTCTCAGATATCTTCCTTCTAGTTTTCATCCTGGGATATTCACTTTTTCACAGTTGGCTTCCAAGTGCCCCCAAATGTCCATTCACTGAGTTGAAAAACACTGTGTTTCAAAGCTGCTGTATCCAAAGAAAGCTTTAATTCTGTGAGATGAATACACATATCACAATGCAGTTTCTCAGAAAGCTTCCTTCTAGTTTTTATCTGAAGATATTTCCTATTTCATCACAGACCTCAATGCTCTCTGAAGTATCCCTTGGCAGATTCTGTGAAAACAGTGTTTCCAAACTGCTGAATGAAAAGGAAGGTTTATCTCTGTGAGATGAATGCACACATCACAAAGCAGTTTCTAAGATAGCTGCCTTCTAGTTTTTATCCTGGATTATTCTCATTTTTGCCATTGGCCTCAAAGAGCCCCCAAATGTCCTTTTGCTGAGTGGACAAAAGCAGTGTTGCAAAACTTCTGAATCCAAAGAAAGATTTAACTCTGTGAGATGAAGGCACACATCACAAAGCAGTTTTTCAGAAATCTTTTTTTTTTCGTTTTTATCTGAAGTTGTTTCCTATTTCACCATAGGCCTAAATAGTCTCCAAAATAACTCTTTCCAGATACTACAAAAACAGTGATTTCTAACTGTTGAATGAAAAGAAAGGTTTAACTCTGTGAAATGAATGCTAACATCACAAAGCAGTTTCTCAGATAGCTGCCTTCTAGTTTTAATCCTGGGATATTCCCTTTTTTGCCATTAGCCTCAATGAGCTCCCAAATGTCCATTCACAGAATGGACAAAAACAGATTTTCCAAACTGCTGAATACAAAGAAAGGTTTAACTCTGAGTTGAATGAGCACATCACAAGGCAGATTCTCAGAAAGCTTCTTTCTAGTTTTTATCTGAAGATGTTTCCTTTCTCACCATAGACCTCAATGCTCTCCATAATATCCTTTTGTAGATTCTAAAAAAACAGTGTTTCCAAGCTGCTGAATTTAAAAATAGTTTTAACTCTCTGAGACAAATGCACACATCACAAAGCAGTTTCTCAGATAGCTTCCTTCTAGTTTTTTTCCTGGTATATTCAATCTTTCACCATTGGTCTCAATGAGCTCCCAATTGTCCATTCATAGATGGAAAATAAACGGTGTTTCCAAACTAGTGAATCCAAAGAAAGGTTTAATTCTGTCAGATGAATGCACACATCCAAAAGCAGTTTCTTAGAAAGCTTCTTTCTAGTTTTTATCTGAAGATATTTATTTCCTTTTTCATAGTAGGACTTAATGGCTCCAATATATCCATTTGCAGATTCTACAAAAACAGTGTTTCCAAACTGCTGAATCCAAAGAAAGGCTTAACTCTGTGAGATGAATGCACACATCACAAAGCAGTTTCTCAGAAAGCTTCTTTCTAGTTTTTATCTGAAACTGTTTTCTTTTTCACCATAGGCCTCAATACTCTCTGAAATATCCCTTTGCAGATACTACAAAAACAGGATTTCTAAACTGTTGAATGAAAAAAAGTTTAACCCTGGGAGATGAATAAAAACATCACAAAACATTTTCTCAAATAACTTTCTACTAGTTTTTGTCCTGGGATATTCCCTTATTCACCATTGGCCCCAATGAGCTCCCAGATGTCCATTCACAGAATGCAAAAAAAAAAACATTGTTTCTAAACTACTGAATCCAAAGAAAGGTTTAACTCTGTGACATGAATGAACACATCACAAGGCAGTGTCTCCAAAAGCTTATTTCTATTCTTTATCTGAAGATGTTTCCTTTTTGATCACAGCCCTCAATGCTGTCAGAAATATCCCTGTGCAGATTGTACAAAAACAGTGTCAGTGTTTCCAAACTGCTGAATCCAAAGTAAGTTTTATCTCTGCAAGATGAATGCAGAAATTACATAGCAGTTTCTCAGATAGCTTCCACCAAGTTTTTATCCTGGGATATTCACTTTTTCACCATTAGCATCAATGAGGTCTCAAATGTCCATTCACTAAAAACACAAAAACACTCTTTCTAAACTACTGTACCCCAAAAAAGTTTTAACTCTGTGAGATGAATGCACACATTACAAAGCAGTTTCTCAGAAAGTTTCTTTCAAGTTTTTATCTGAAGATCTTTCCTTTGTCACCATAGGCCTCAATGCTCTACGAAATATCCCTTTGTGGATTTGATTAAAAAAGTGTTTTCAAACTACTACTGAATCCAAAGAAAGGTTTAACTCTGTGAGATGAATGCACACATCACAAAGCAGTTTCTCAGAAAGCTTCTTTCTCTTTTGTGTCTGTAGATGTTTCATTTTTCAAGATAGGCCTAAATGCTATCCAACTATTCCTTTGAAGATTTTTTAAAAACAGAGTTTCCAAACTGCTGAATGAAAAGAAAGGTTTATCTCTGTGAGATGAATGCACACATCACATAGAAGTTTCTCAAATAGCTTCCATCTAGTTTTTATCCTGGGATATTCACTTTTTTGCCATTAGCCTCAATGAGCCCTCAAATGTCAATTCACTAAGTACACAAAAGCACTCTTTCCAAGCAACTCAATCCAAAGAAAGTTTTAAGTCTGTGAGATGGATTCCCAAATCACAAAGCAGTTTTTCAGAAAGCTTCTTTCTAGTTTTTACCTGAAGATAATTCCTTTTTCTCCATGGGCCTCACTGTTCTCTGAAATATCCCCATGCAGATTCTAATAAAACAGAGTTTCCAAACTGTTGAATGAAAAAAAGTTTTAATTCTGTGAGATGAATGAACCCATCACAAATAGGTTTCTCAGAAAGCATCTCTATAGTTTTTGTCTGAAGATGTTTCCTTTTTACCCAAAGCTTTCAATGCTCTCCAAAATATACCTTAACAGATTCTACCAAAACACTATTTCCAAACTGCTGTATGAAAAGAAAGCTTTAACTTTGTGAGATGAATGCACACATCACAAAGCAGTTTCTCACATAGCTTCATTCTAGTTTTTCTCCCTGGATACACACTCTTTTGCCATTAGCCTCACAGGACTCCCAACTGTCCATTCGCAGAATGGACAAAAATACTTTTTCCAAACTACTGCATCCAAAGAAAGGTCTAACTCTGTGACATGAATGCACACATCACAAAGCGGTTTCTCAGATAGCTTCCTTCTAGTTTTTCTCATGTTATGTTTGCTTTTTTGCCATTGGCCTCAATGAGATCCCAAAGGTCCATTCACAGAATGGACAAAAACAGTGTTTCCAAACTTCTAAATCCAAAGAAAGGCTTAACTCTGTGAGATGAATGCACACATCACAGAGCAGTTTCTAACAAAGTTTCTTTCTAATTTTTATCTGAAGATGTTTCCTTTTTAAACTTAGGCCTCAATGCTCTCTGAAATATCCCTTTGCAGATTCTTCAAACACTGTGCTTCCAAACTGCTGAAGGAAAAGAAAGTTTTAACTCTGTGAAAGGAAGGCACACATCACAAAACGGTTTCTCAAATAGATTCCTTCTGGTTTTTACCCAGGGATATTCGCTTTTTCAACATTGGCCTCAATGAGCTCCCAAAAGTCTATTCCCAGAATGGACAAAAACTGTGTTTAGAAACTGCTGAATCCAAAGAAAAGTTTAAATCTGTGAGATGGATGCACACATCACAAAGCAGTTTCTTAGAAACGTCTTTCTAGTTTTTGACTGAAGATGTTTGTTTCCTTTTTCACCATAGGCCTCAATGCCCTCCAAAATATCCCTTTGCAGATTCTACAAAAACAGTATTTTCCAAACTGCTGAATTAAAGGACAGGTTTAATTCTGCAAGAATGCAAGCATAACAAAGAGGTTTCTCAGAAAGCATCCCTGAAGTTTTTATCTGAAGATATTTCCTTTTCTACCATAGGTCTCAATGCTCTCTGAATTATCCCTTTGCAGATTCTACAAAAACAGTGTTTCCAAACTGCTGAATGAAAAGAAAGTTTTAACTCTGTGAAAGGAATGCTCACAACAAAAAGCGTTTTTTTCAGATAGCTTCCTTGTAGTTTTAATCGTGGGATATTCTCTATTTCACCATTGGTGTCAGTGAACTCCCAAATGTCCATTCACAGAATGGACAAAAACAGTGTTTCCAATCTGCTGAATGTGAAGAAAAGTTTAACTCTGTTAGAACAATGCACACATCTCAATTGCGTTTTTCAGAGAGCTTCCTTCTTGTTTTTATCCTGGGATATTTGCTTTTTCCCCATTGTCCTCAATGAGTTCTCAAATGTCCATTTGCAGAGTGGACAAAAAAAGTGTTTGCACACTGCGGAATCCAAAGAAATGTTTAACTCTGTAAGATGAATGCACACAATACAAAGCAGTTTCTCAGAAACTTTCTTTCTTGTTTTTAGTTAACGGTGTTTCCTTTTTCACCATCAGCCTCAATGCACTCTCAAATGTCACTTCGCAGATGCTACAAAAACAGTGTTTCCAAACTACTGAGTGAAAAGAAAGGCTTAACACAGTGAGATGAATGCACACATTACAAAGCAGTTTCTCAGATTGCTTCCTTCTAATTCTTATCCTGGGATATTTGCTTTTTCACATTGGTCTCAGTAAGTTCTCTAATATCCATTCACAGAATGGACAAAAACAGTGCTTCCAAATGGCTGAATCCAAAGAAATATTTTACTCTGTGAGATGAATGCACACATCACAAAGCAGTTTCTCAGAAACAATCTTTCTACTTTGTATCTGAAGATGTTACCTTTTTCACCACAGGGCTCCATATGCTCCCAAATATCCCTTTGCAGATTCTACAAAAACCATGTTTCCAAACTGCTGAAAGACAAGATAGCTTATCTCTGTGAGATGATTGAAAGAATGACAATGTGGCTTCTCAGAGAGCTTCCTTCTAGTTTTTATCCTGGGATGTTCATCTTTTTGCTATTGGCCCCAGGGAGCTTCCAAATGTCCTTTTGCAGAATGGACAAAAATAGTTTTTCCAAACTGCTGAATCCAAACAAAGGTGTAACACTGTGACATGAATGCACACATCACAAAGCAGTTTCTCAGAAAGCTTCTTTCTTTCTTTTATGTGAAGATGTTTCCTTTTCACCGTAGGCCTCAAATTGCTCTGAAATATGCCTTCACAGATTCTACAAAAACAGTGTTTCCAAACTGCTGAATGAAAAGAAAGGTTTAATTCTGTAAGATGAATGCACATATAACTAAGAGGTTTCCCAGGTAGTTTTCTTCTAGTTTTTATCCTTTGATAACCACTTTTTCACCTTTGGCCCCAATGAGCTCCCAAATGTCCATTTGCAGACAGGACAAAAACAGTGATTCCTACTGCTGAATCCAGAGAAACATTTAATTCTGTGAGATGAATGCAGACATCACAAAGCAGTTTCTCAGAAAGCTTCTTTCTCGTTTTTATCTGAAGATGTTTCATTTTTCAGCATAGGCCTAAAAGCTCTCCAAAATATCCCTTTGAAGTTTATACAAAAATAGTGTTTCCAAACTCCTGAATGAAAAGAAAATGTTAACTCTGGGAGATGAATGCACAAATCACCTAGGAGTTTTTCAGATAGCTTCCATCTAGTTTTCATTCTGGGATATTTGCTTTTTTGCCATTGGCCTCAATGAGCTCCAAAATGTCCACTCGCAGAATGGACAAAAACACTGTTTCCAAACTACTGAATCTAAAGAAAGGTTTAACTCAGTGAGATGAATACACACATCACAAAGCAGTTTCTCAGAAAGCTTCTTTCTTGTTTTTTCTGAAGATGTTTCCTAATTCACCACAGACCTCAATGTTATCCAAAATATCCCTTTGCAGATTCTACAAAATCAGTGTTTCCAAAGTGCTGAATGAACAGAAATTTTTAATTCTGTGAGATGAATACCCACATAACAATGCAGTTTCTCACATAGCTTCCTTCCAGTTGTTTTCCTTTGATATTCACTTTTTCCCCATTGGCCTCAATGAGTTCCCAAATGTCTGTTCGCAGAATGGACAAAAACAGTGTTTTCAAACTGCTGAATCCAAAGAAAGCTTTAACTCTGTAAGATGAATGCACACATCACAAAGCAGGTTCCCTGAAAGATTTTTTCTAGTTTTTATTTGAAGATATTTCCTTTGTGAAAGTTGACCTCAATGCTCTCCAAAATATCCCTTTACAGTTTCTACTAAAACAATATTTCAAAATTGCTGAATGAAAAGAAAGGTTCACCTATGCAGGATGAATGCACACATCACATCACAGTTTCTCAGAAAAGTTTTTCCTAGTTTTTATCCTGTGATATTTCCTTTTTCATCATTGGCCTCAAGGAGCTTCCAAAAGTCCATTCACAGAATGGACAAAAACAGTGTTTCAAAAATGATGAATTAAAGAAATGTTGAACCCTGTGAGATGAATGCCCACATCACATAACAGTTTCTCAGGTAGCTTCCATCTAGTTTTGATCCTGGGATATTCTCTTTTTCACTATTGGTGTCAATGAGCTCCCAAATGTCCACTCACAGAATGGACAAAAACACTCTTTCCAAACTACTGAATCCAAAGAAAGGTTTAACTCTGTGTGATGAATGTACACTACACAAAGTAATTTCTCAGAAAGCTTCTTTCTAGTTTTTATCTGAAAATGTTTCCTTTTTCACCATAGGCCTCAATGCTCTCCAAAATATGCCTTTGTAGATCCTACAAAAACAATGTTTCCAAACTGTCAAATGAAAAAAAGGTTTAGAACTCCTAGATGAATGCAGACAACATGTAACAATTTCTCAGATAGCTTCCATCTAATTTTTATCCTGGAATATTTGCTTTTTCACCATTGGCCTCAATAGCTCCAAAATGTCCATTCATGGAATGCAAAAAAGTAGTGTTTCCAAACTGCTGAATCCAAATAAAGTTTTAAGACTGTGAGATGAATGAACATGTCACAAAGCAGTTTCTCAGAAAGCTTCTTTCTAGTTTTTATCTGCAGAATTTTAATTTTTCACCACAGGCCTCAATGCTCTCTGAAATATCCTTTTGTAGATTCTACAAAACCAGTATTTCCAAACTTCTGAATCATAAGAAAGTTTTAAATCTGTGAGATGAATGCACACATCACAAAGCAGTTTCTCAGAAACTTCTTTGTATTTTTTCTCTGAAGGTGTTTTCTTTTTCACCTTAAGCCTCAAAGCTCCCTGAAATATCCCTTCACACATTCTACAAAAACAGGGTTTCCAAACAGGTGAATTAAAACAAAGGTTTAACTCTGTGAGATGAACATGTACATAACAAAGCTGTTACTCAGATACCTTTCTTCTAGAATTTATCTTGGGATATTCGCTTTTTTGCCATTAACCTCAAGGAGCTCTCAAATGTTTATTTGCAAAATGGAAAAAAACAGTATTTCCAAACTGCTGAATCAGAAGAAAGGTTTAACAGTGTGAGATGAATGCACACATCACAAAGCAGTTTCTCGGAAAGATTTTATCTAGTTTTTATCTGAAAATGTTTCATTTTCCACAATAAGCCTCAATGCTCTCTGCAACATCCCTTTGCAGATTCTACAAAACGAGTGTTTCCAAACTGCTGAATGAAAAGAAAGTTTTAAATCTGTGTGATGAATGCAACATCACAAAGCAGTTTCTCAGATAGCTTCCTCCTAGTTTTCATCCTGTGTTATTTCCTTTTCCACCATTGGCCTCAAGGAGCTCCCCAGTGTCCATTCACAGAATGGACAAAAATAGGGTTACCAAACTGCTGAATCCAAAGAAATCTTTAACTCTTAGAGGTGAATGCACATATCACAAAGCAGCTTCTCAGAAAGCTTCTTTGTAGTTTTATTGGAAGATGTTTGCTTGTTAACCATCAGCCTCAATGCTCTCTGAAATATCCCTTTGCAGATTCCACAAAAACACTGTTTCCAAACTGCTATATGAAAAGAAAGCTTTAAGTCCATGAGATGAATGCACACATCACAAAGCAGTTCCTCAGAAAGCTTTCTTCTAGTTTTTATGCTGGCATATTCACTTTTTCACCATTGTCCTCAATGAGCTCCCAAATGTCCATTCGCAGAATGGAAGAAAACCATGTTTCCAAACTGCTGAATCAAAAGAACGTTTAGCTCTGTGAGATGAATGCACAAATAAAAACCATTTTCTCAGAAAGCTTTTTTCTCATTTTAATCTGAAGATGTTTCCTATTTCACCATAGGCCTCAATGCTCTCCAAAATATTCCTTTGCAGATTCTACAAAAACAGTAATTCCAAACTGCTGAATGAAAAGAAACGTTTAACTCTGTGAGATGAACGTAAACATTGCAAATCTGTTTCTCAGATAACTTCCTTCCAGATTTTATCCAAGGATATTCAGGCCTCAATGTGCTCCCAAATGTCCATTCACAGAATGGATAAAAAACATTGTTTCCAAACTGCTTAATCAAAGAAAGGTTATACTCTGTGAGATGAATGCACAGATCACAAAGTAGTTTCTCAGAAAATGTCTTTCTGGTTTTTATATGAAGATGTTTCCTTTTTCACTGTAGGCCACAATGCTCTCCAAAATATCCTTTTAAAGATTTGAAAATAAACAGTGTTTCCAAAATGATGAATGGAAAGAAATGTTTAACTCTGTGAGATGAATGCACACCTCACAGAGCAGTTTCTTAGATAACTTCCATCTACATTTCATCTAGGGATATTCCCTTTATTGACATTGACCTCAATGAGCTCCCAAATGTCCATTTGCAGAATGGACAAGAGCAGGGCTCCCAAACTGCTGAACCTGAAGAATGGTTGATCTCTGTGAGATGAATGCACACATCACAATGTAGTTTCTCAGAAAGGTTCTTTCTAGTTTTTATCTGAAGATGTTTCCCTTTCCACCATAGGCCTCAATGCTCTCTGACATATCCCTTGCAGATTCTACAAAAAAAAGTTTCCAAACTGCTGAAAGAAAACAAAGGTTTAACTCAGTGAGGTGAATGCACACATCAAAAAGTGGTTTCTCAGATAGCTTCCTTCTAATTTTTATCTTGGGATATTCTCTTTTTCATCTTTGGGCTCAATGATTTCCGAAATGTCCATTCACTGAGTGGACAAAACAGTGTTTCCAAACTGGTGAATCCAAAGAAAGTTTTAACTCTGTGAGATAGAATGCACACATCACAAAGCAGTTTCTCAGAAAGCTTCCTTCTAGTTTTTATCTGAAGATGTTTCCTTTTTCCCCACAGGCCTCAATGCTCTCTAACATATCCCTTTTCAAATTCTACAAAAACAGTGTTTCCAAATTGCAGAATGACAGGGAAGGTTTAACTCTGTAAGATGAATGCATAGATCACAAAGCAGTTTCTCAGATAGCTTCCTTATAATTTTTATCCTGAGATATTTCTTTTTCCCCTTTGGCCTCAATGAGTTCCCAAATGTTCACTCACTGAATGGACAAAAACTGTGTTTCCAAACTACTGAATCCAAAGAGAAATTTAAGTCTATGAGATGAATGCACACATCAGAAAGCAGTTACTCAGAAAGCTTCTCTGTAGTTTTTATCTGAAGGTGTTTCCTTTTCCACCATAGTCCTCATTGCTCTCCGAAACATCCCATTGCAGAATCTACAAAAACAGTGTGTCCAAACTGCCAAATCCACAGAATGTTTTAACTCTCTGAGATGAATGCACGCATCACAAAGCAGTTTCTCAGTAAGCTTCTTTCCAGTTTTTATCTTAAGCTATTTCCCTTTTCACCATAGGTTGCAATGCTCTCTGAAATAACGCTTTGCAGATTCTACAAAAAAAGAGTTTCCAAACTGCTGAATGAAAAGAAAGGTTTAACTCTACTAGATGAATGCAAACATCACATAGCAGTTTCTCAAATAGCTTGCATCTAGTTTTTATCCTGTGATATTCGCATTTTCATCATTGGCCTCAATAAGCTCCCAAATGTCCATGTGCAGAATGGACAAAAGCACTCTCTCCAAACTACTGAATCCAATGAAAGGTTTAATTCTGTGATACGAATGCACACTTCACAAAGCCGTTTGTCAGAAAGATTCCTTGTAGTTTTTATCTGAAGATGTTTCCTTTTTCACCCTAGGCTTCAATGCTCTCCAAAATATCCCTTCACAGAATGGACAAAAACAGTGTTTCCAAAATGCAGAGTCTAAAGAAAGGTTTAAATATGTGAGATGAGTGCACACATCACAAAGCAGTTTCTCAGAAATATTTGTTCTAATTTTTATCTGAAGATGTTTCCCTTTTCACCATAGGCCTCAATACTCTCCAAAATAACCCTTCGCAGGTTTTACAAAAACAGTGTTTCCAAACTGCTGAATGAAAGGAAAAGTTTATCTCTGTGGATGAATGCAAACATCACATAGCAGTTTTTCAGATAGCTTCCATTTAGATTTTATCCTGGGATAATCTCTTGTTCCCCATTGGCCTCAATGAACTCCCAAATGTCCATTCTCAGAATGGACAGAAACACTCTATCCAGACTACTGAATCCAACAAAAGGTCTAATTCTCTGAGATGAGTGCACGCATCACAAGGTGGTTTCTCAGAAAGCGTCCTTCAAGTTTTCATCCTGGGATATTCTCTTTTTTGCCTTTGGTCTCAATGAGCTCCAAAATATCCATTTGCAGAATGGACAAAAACAGTTTGTCCAAACTGCTGAATTGACAGAAAGGTTTAACTCTCTGAGATGAAAGCACACATCACAAAGTAGTTTCTCAGAAAGCTTCTTTCTAGTTTTCATCTGAGGATGGGTCCTATTTTACCATAGGCCTCATTGCTCTCCAAAATATCCCTTTGCAGATTCTACCAAAACAATGTTCACTATCTGCTGAATGAAAAGGAAGGTTTAACTCCATGAGATGAATGCACACGTCACAAAGCAATTTCTCAGAAAGCTCCTTTCTAGTTTTTATCTGAAGATGTTTCCTTTTTCACCATAGGCTTCAGTTCTCTCCACATATCCGTTTACAAATTCTACAAAAACAGTGTTTAAAAACTGGTGAAAGAAAAGAAAGGTTTAAGTATGCGAGATGAATGCACACATCAAATAACAGATTCTCAGGTAGCTTCTATCTAGCTTTTATCCTAGGATATTCACTTTTTTGCCATTTACCACGATTAACTCCCAAATGTCCATTCACAGAATGGACAAAAACACTCTTTCCAAACCACTGAATCCAAAGAAACGTTTAAATCTGTGAGATGAATGCACACATCACAAAGCAGTTTCTCAGAATGCTTCTTTCTAGTTTTTATCTGAAGATGTTTCCTTTTATACTGAAGGCCTCAATGCACTCTGGAATATCCAATTGCATTTTCTACAAAACAGTGCTTTCAAACTGCTGAATGAATGTGAAGTTTTAATTCTGTCAGAAGAATGCACACATCACAAAGTTGTTTGTCAGATTGCTTTTTTCTAGTTTTTATCTTAGTATATTCGATTTTTTGACATTGGCCTCAATGAGCTCCAAAATGTCCATTCACAGAATGGACAAAAACAGTGTTTCCAAACTACTGAATCCAAAAAAGCTTTATCTCTGTGAGATGAATGCACACATCATAAAGCAATGTTCTTAGATAGCTTCCTTCTAATTTTTATCCTGGAATATGTGCTTTTTTGCCATTCACCTCAATGAACTCACAAACGTCCATCCGCAGAATCAACAAAAACACTCTTTACCAACTACTGAATCCAAAGAAAGGTTCATCTCTGTGAGATGAAAGCACACATCACCATGCATTTTCTCAGAATGCTTCTTTCTAGTTTTTTATCTGAAAATGTTTCTTTTTTTACATAGGTCTCACTGCTCTCCAAAATATCCCTTTGCAGATACTACAAAAAAAGTGTTTCCAAACTGCTGAGGGAAAAGGAAGTTTTAATTCTGTGAGGTGAATGCACACATCACATAGCAGTTTCTCATATAGATTCATTCTAGTTTTTATCCAGGGATATTCACTTTTCCCCATTGGCTGCAATGAGCTCCCAAATGACCATCCCCAGAATGGACAAAAACAGTGTTTCCAAACTGTTGAGTCCATTGAAAAGTTTCACTTTGTGAGAACAATGCACATATCTCAAAGCAGTTTCTCAGAAAGCTTCTTTCTAGTTTTTATCATAAGATGTTTCCCTTTTCAGCAAAGCCCCAATGTAGTCCCAAATATCCATTTGCAGATCCTACAAAAACACTGTTTCCAAACTGTTGAATGAAAAGAACGTTTTAACTCTGCAAGATGAATGCACTCAAACTAAACTGGTTTCTCAGATATCTTCCATGTAGTTTTAATCCTGGGATGTTCCCTTTTTTGCCATGGCCTCTATGAGCTCCCAAATTTCCATTCACAGAATGGACAAAAACAGTGTTTACAATCTACTGAATCCAAAGAAAATTTTAACTCTGTGAGATGAATGCACACATCACAAAGCAATTTCTCAGAAAGCTTCTTTCTATTTTTTATCTGAAGATGTTTCTTTTTTCACCATATGCCTCAATGCACTCCTAAATATCCCTTCACAGATTCTACAAAAACAGTGTTTCCAAACTGCTGAATGAATAGAAAAGTTTATGTTTTTGAAGTGAACACACACATCACAAAGTGATTTCCAGATAGCTTCCTTGTAGTTTTCTTCCTGGGATATTCCCTTTTTGCCATTGGTCTCGATGAGTTCCCAAATTCCCATTTGCAGAATACATAAAAACAGTGTTTCCAAACTGCAGAATCCAAAGAAATGCTTAACTGTGAGATGTTTGCACACATCACAGGGCAGTTTCTCAGAAAGCTTCTTTCTTGTTTTTATCTGAAAATGTTTCTTCACCATAGGCCACATTGCACTTGCAAGTATGCCTTCTCAGATTCTACAAAAACAGTGATTCTAAACTGCTTAATGAAAAGAAATTTTCAAGTCTGCAAGTTGAATCCACACATCATAAAGTGGTTTCTCAGATAGCTTCCTTTTAGCTTTTATCCTGGGATATTCACTCTTTCACCATTGGCGTGAATGAACTCCCAGAAGTCCATTTGCAGAATGGACATGAAAAAGTGTTTCCAAACTGCTGAATCCACAGAAAGGTTTAAATCTGTGAGATGAATGCACACATCAAAAAGCAGTTACTCAGGAAGCTTCTTTATAGTTTTTATCTGAAGATGTTTCCTTTGTCACCATACGCCTCAAAGTGCTCCCAATTACACCTTTGTAGATTCTAAAAAAACAGGTTTTCCAAACTTCCAAATGAAGAGAAAGGTTTAACTCTTCCAGAATAATGCACAAATCACAAAGCAGTTTCTCAGATGGCTTCCTTCCACTTTTTATCGTTGGATATTCGTTTTTTCAACCTTTGCCTCACTGAGCTTCCAAATGTCCAATTGCAAAATGGACAAAAAAAGTGTTTCCAACCCGCAGAATCCAAAGACAGGGTTTACTGTGAGATGAATGCACATATCACAAAGCAGTTTGCCAGAAAGCTTCTTTCTACTTTTTGTGTGAAGATGTTTCCTTTTTCACCATAGTTCTCAATGGGCTCCTAAATACCCTTTCACAGTTTCTACAAAAACAGTGTTTCCAAATTGCTGAATGAAAAGAAGGGTTTAACTCTGTGAGATGAATGCACACATCACAAAGTGGTTCCTGAGATGTCTTTGTTCTAGGTTTTTCACTGGGATACTCACTTTTTTGCCATTGGCTTCAACGAGCACTGAAATGTCCATTTGCAGGATGGACAAAAACACTCTTTCCAAACTATTGAATCCAAAGAAAGGTTTAACTCTGTGAGTTGAATGCACACATCACAAGGCGGTTTCTCAGAAGGCTTCTTTTTAGTTTTTTTCTGAAGATGTTTCCTTTTTCACCATAGGCCTCAATGCTCTCTGAAGTATCCCTTTGCAGATTCTACAAAAACAGTGTTTCCAAACTGCTTACTGAAAAGAAAGGTTTAACTCTGTGAGATGAATTCAGACATCACAAAGTGATTTTCCAGATAGCCTCCTTCTATTTTTTATTTTGGGATATTTGCTATTTCACCATTGGCCTCAATGTGTTCAAAATGTCCACTTGCAGAATGGAAAAAAACATTGTTTCCATAGTGGTGAATCCAAAGAAAAGTTTAACTCTGAGAGATGAATGCATGCATCACATAGTGGTTTCTCAGAAAGCTTCTTTCTAGTTTTTATCGGATGATGTTTCCTTTTTCAGCATATGCCTCAATGTTCTCTGGAACATCCCTTTGCAGATTCTACCAAAACGGTGTTTCCAATCTGCTGAATGAAAAGAATGTTTTATATCTGTGAGATGAATGCACTCATCACATAGCAGTTTCTCACAGTGCTTCCTTATAGTTTTTATCCTGGGATATTCACTTTTTCACCATTGGCCTCCACGACCTCCAAATATCCAATCACAGAATGGACAAAAAGAGTGTTTCCAAACTGTAGAATCCTTAGAAAGGGTTAACTCTTGGAGATGAATACACACATCACAAAGCAGTTTCTCAGAAATATTCTTTCTTGTTTTTATCTGAAGATTTTTCTTTTTTCAACGTAGGCATCAGTGTGCTCCAAAATATCACTTCTTAGACTCTACAAAACCAGTGTTCAAAACTGTTGAATGAAAAGAAAGGCTTAAGTCTGTGAGATGAATGCACACATCATAAAGAGGTCCCTCGGATAGCTTCCTTCTAGTTTTTATCCTGGGATATTTGCTTTTTCGCCACTGTTCTCAATGAGATCCCAAATGTCCATTCTCAGAATGGACAAACACAGTGTTTCCAAACAGCTGATTAAAAAGCAAAGTTTAACACTGAGAAATGAATGTACACATCACAGAATGGTTTCTCAGATATCTTCCTTCTAGTTTTCATCTTGCCATATTACCTTTTTTGCCATTGGCCCCAATGTTCTCCCAAATGTCCATGTGCAGAAAGGACAAAAACTGTGTTCCCAAATGGCAGAATGCAAAGAATGCTTTAACTTTGTGAGATGAATGAACATATCACAAAGCTGTTTCTAAGGGAGTTTCTTTCTAGTTTTTATCTGAAGATATTTCCTTTTTCACCATAGTCCTCAATGCACTCTCAAATATCCCTTTGCAGATTCTACAGAAAGAGTGTTTCTAATCTGCTGAATGAAAAGAAAGTTTTAACTCTGCATGATGAATGCACACATCACAAAGCTTTTTCTCAGATAGCTTCCTTCTAGTTTTTATGCTGGGATATTCACTTTTTCACCATTGTTCTCAATGAGCTCCCAAATATCCATTCGCAGAATGGACAAAAACGGTGTTTCCAAATGGCTGAATCCAAAGAAAAGTTTAACTCTGCGTGATGAATGCACACATCACAATGTAGTTTCTCAGAGAGATTCCTTCTAATTTTTATCCTTGGATATTCACTTTTCTGCAACACCCTCAATGAGCTCCCAAATGTCTATTCACACAATGGACAAAAACAGGGTTTCTAAACTGCTGAATGCAAAAAAAATGTTTAACTCTGTGAGATGAATGAACACATCACAAAGCAGATTTAAGAAAACTTCTTTCTAGTTTTTATCTGAAGATGTTTCCTTTTTCAACTTAGGCATCCCAAATATCCCTTTGCAGATAATTCTAAAACAGTGTTTCCAAACTGCTGAAGGAAAAGAAAGATTTAACTGTGTGTGATAAATGCACACATCATGTAGCAGTTTCTCAGATAGCTTCCTTGTAGTTTTTATCCTGGGATATTCACTCTTTCACCATTGGCCTCAATGAGCTAAGTGTTCAATCACAGAATTTACAAAAACTGTATTTCCAAATTGCAGATTCCAATGAGAAGTTTAAACTCTGTGAGATGAATGTACATATCACAAAGCAGTCTCCCAGAATGCTAGTTCATAATTTTTATTGAAGATATTTCCTTTTTCACCATAGCCTTCAATGCACTTCAAAATATCCATTTGCAGATTTTACAAAAACAGTTCCCAAACTGCTGAATGAAAACAAAGGTTTAACTCTGTGAGATGAATGCACACATCACAGAGACTTTTATCATATTGCTTCCTTCTAGTTTGTATCCTGCGATATTCGGTTTTTTGCCATTGGCCTCAATGAACTCCCAAATGTGCATTCGCAATTTGGACAGAAACAGAGTTTTCAAACTGCTGAGTCAAAAGAAAGGCTTACCTCTGTTAGATGAATGCAAACGTCACAAAGCAGTTGCTCAGAAAGCTTCTTTCTAGTTTTTATCTGAATATGTTTTCTTTTTCAGCATAGACCTCAAAGCACAACCAAATATCCCTTGGTAGATTGTACAAAAGAGTGTTTCCAAACTGCTGAATGAAAATCAATTATCATTTCTGCTAGTTGAATGCACACGTTACAAAGCAGTTTCTCAGACAGCTTCCTTCTAGTTTTATCCTTGGATATTTGCTTTCTCACCATTAGATTCAATGAGCTCACAGACGTCCATTCCTAGAGTAGAAAAAAACAAGCTTTCCAAAGGCTAAATCCAAGCAAATGTTTAAATCAGTGAGATGAATGCACACATCACAAAGCAGTTTCTCAGAAGTCTTCTTTCCAGTTTTTATCTGAAGAAATTTCCTTTCTTACCATAGGCCTCAATGCACTCCCAAATATCCCTTTGCAGATTCCCCAAAAACAGTGTTTCCAAACAGTTCAGTGAAACGTAATGTTTATATTTGCTGGATGTATCCACACATCACAAAGCAGCTTCTCAGATAGGTTGACCATAGGGACTCAATGTGCTCCTAAATATCCCTTCACAGATTCTACAAAAACAGTGTTTCCAAACTGCTGAATTAAAAGAAAGAATTAACTATGTGAAATAAATGCACACGTCACAAAGCAGTTTCTCCAATAGCTTCCTTCTGGTTTTTATTCTTTGTTATTTGATTTTTCACAATGGCCCTCATGAGCTCCCAAGTCTGCATCCTAGAATGGACAAGAAGACTATTCTCAAACTGCAGAGTAAAAGAAAGATTCAACACTGTGAGATGAATGCACACATCACAAAGCATATTCTCAGAAACCTTCTTTCTATTTTTTATCTGAAGATGTTTCTTTATTCACCATAAGCCTCAATACACTCCCAAATATTCTTTCACAGATTCTACAAAAACAGTGTTTCCAAACTGCTGAATGAAAAGAAAGGCTTAACTCTGTGAGGTGAATGCACACTTAACAAAGTGGTTTCTCAGACGGCTTCCTTCTAATTTTTATCCTGGGATATTCACATTTTCACAATTGGCCTCAAAGAGCTCCCAAATATGTATTAGCAGAATGAACAAAAACAGGTGTTTCCAAACTCCTGAAGCAAAGGAAATCGTTAACTCTGTGAGATGAATGCACACAGCACAAAGCAGTTTCTCAGGAAGCTTCTTTCTAATTTTTATCTGAAAATGTTTCCTTTTTCACCGTAGGCCTCAAAGCACTCCCAAATATCACTTTGCAGATTCTACAAAACCAGTTTCCAAACAGCTGAATGAAAAGAAAGGTTTAACTCTGTGAGATAAATACCCACATCACAAAGCATTTTCTGAGATAACTTCCTTCTAGTTTTTATCCTGGGGTAGTCGCTTTTTCATCATTGGCCTCAATGAGCTCTGAAATGTCCATTCGCAGAATGGACAAAACTGTGTTTCCGTATTTTTGAATCTAAAGAAAGGTTTAACTCTGTGAGATGAATGAACACATCACAAAGCAGTTTCTCAGAAAGCTTTCTAGATTTTATCTGAAGAAGTTCCAGTTTTAAAAAGAGGCCTCAATGCACTCCAAAATATCACTTCACAGATTCTATAAAAACAGTGTTTCCAAACTGCTGAATGAAAAGTAAAGTTTAACTCTGCGAGATGAATGCACACATCACAAAGTGATATCTCAGATAGCTTCCTTCTAGTTTTATCCTGGGATATTCACCTTTTCACCATTGGCCTCAATGAACTCCCAAATGTCCATTAGCAGAATGGACAAAAACAGTTTTTCCACACTGTTAAATCCAAACAAAGTGTTACCTCTGTGAGAAAAATGCACACATCACAAAGCAGTTTCTCAGAAAGCTTCTATTTAATTTGTTTTATTATACTTTAAGTTTTAGGGTACATGTGCACAATGTGCAGGTTAGTTACATATGTGTACATGTCCCATGCTGGTGCACTGCACCCACTAACTTGTCATATCATATTAGGTATATCTCCCAATGCCATCCCTCCCCTCTCCCCCCATGCCACAACAGTCCCCAGAGTGTGATATTCCCCTTCCTGTGTCTATGTGTTCTCGTTGTTCAATTCCCACCTATGAGTGAGAATATGCGGTGTTTGGCTTTTTGTTCTTGTGATAGTTTACTGAGAATGATGATTGCCAATTTCATCCATGTCCCTAAAAGGACATGAACTCATCATTTTTTATGGCTGCATAGTGTTCCATGGTGTATATGTGCCACATTTTCTTAACCCAGTCTGTCATTGTTGGACATTTGGGTTAGTTCCAAGTCTTTGCTATTGTGAATAATGCCACAATAAACATACGTGTGCATGTGTCTTTATAGCAGCATGATTTATATTCCTTTCAGTATATACCCAGAAATGGGATGGCTGGGTCAAACGGTATTTCTGGTTCTAGATCCCTGAGGAATCACCACACTGACTTCCACAGTGGGTGAACTAGTTTACAGTTCCACCAACAGTGTAAAAGTGTTCCTATTTCTCCACATCCTCTCCAGCACCTGCTGTTTCCTGACTTTTTAATGATTGCCATTCTAACTGGTGTGAGATGGTATCTCATTGAGGTTTTGATTTGCATTTCTCTGATGGCCAGGGATGGTGAGCATTTTTTCCTGTGTTTTTTGACTGCATAAATGTCTTCTTTTGAGAAGTGTCTGTTCATGTCCTTCACCCACTTTTTGATGGGGTTGTTTGTTTTTTTCTTGTAAATTTGTTTGAGTTCATTGTAGATTCTGGATATTAGCCTTTTGTCAGATGAGTAGGTTGCGAAAATTTTCTCCCATTTTGTAGGTTGCCTGTTCACTCTGATGGTAGTTTCTTTTACTGTGCAGAAGCTCTTTAGTTTAATTAGATCCCATTTGTCAATTTTGGTTTTTGTTGCCATTGCTTTTGGTGTTTTAGACATGAAGTCCTTGCCCATGCCTATGTCCTGAATGGTAATGCCTAGGTTTTCTTCTACAGTTTTTCTGGTTTTAGGTCTAACATTTCAGTCTTTAATCCATCTTCAATTGATTTTTGTATAAGGTGTAAGAAAGGGATCCAGTTTCAGCTTTCTACATATGGCTAGCCAGTTTTCCCAGCACCATTTATTAAATAGGGAATCCTTTCCCCATTGCTTGTTTTTCTCAGGTTTGTCAAAGATCAGATAGTTGTAGATATGTGGCATTATTTCTGAGGACTCTGTTCTGTTCCACTGATCTACATCTCTGTTTTGGTATCAGTACCATGCTGTTTTCGTTACTGTAGCCTTGTAGTATAGTTTGAAGTCAGGTAGTGTGATGCCTCCAGCTTTGTTCTTCTGGATTAGGATTGACTTGGAGATGCAGGCTCCTTTTTGGTTCCATATGAACTTTAAAGTAGTTTTCTCCAATTCTGTGAAGAAAGTCATTGGTAGCTTGATGGGGATGGCATTGAATCTGTAAATTACCTTGAGCAGTATGGCCATTTTCACGATATTGACTCTTCCTACCCATGAGCATAGAATGTTCTTCCATTTGTTTGTACCCTCTTTTATTTCACTGAGCAATTGTTTGTTGTTCTCCTTGAAGAGGTCCTTCACATCCCTTGTAAGTTGGATTCCTAGGTATTTTATTCTCTTTGAAGCAATTATGAATGGGAGTTCACTCATGATTTGGCTCTCTGTTTGTCTGTTACTGGTGTATAAGAATGCTTGTGATTTTTGTACATTGATTTTGTATTCTGAGACTTTGCTGAAGTTGCTTATCAGCTTAAGGAGATTTTGGGCTGAGACAATGGGGTTTTCTAGTTATACAATCATGTCGTCTGCAAACAGGGACAATTTGACTTCCTCTTTTCCTATTCGAATACACTTTATTTCCTTCTCCTGCCTAATTGCCCCGGCCAGAACTTCCAACACTATGTTGAATACGAGTGGTGAGAGACGGCATCCCTGTCTTGTGGCAGTTTTCAAAGGGAATGCTTCCAGTTTTTGCCCATTCAGTATGATATTGGCTGTGGGTTTGTCATAGATAGCTCTTATTATTTTGAAATACGTCCCATCAATACCTAATTTATTGAGAGTTTTTAGCATGAAAGGTTGTTGAATTTTTCAAAGGCCTTTTCTGCATCTATTGAGATAATCATGTGGTTTTTGTCTTTGGTTCTGTTTATATGCTGGATTACATTTACTGATTTGCATATATTGAACCAGCCTTGCATCCCAGGGATGAAGCCCACTTGATCATCGTGGGTAAGCTTTTTGATGTGCTGCTGGATTCGGTTTGCCAGTATTTTATTGAGGATTTTTGCATCAATGTTCATCAAGGATATTGGTCTAAAATTCTCTTTTTTGGTTGTGTCCCTGTGGGGCTTTGGTATCAGGATGATGCCAGCCTCATAAAATGAGTTAGGGAGGATTCCCTCTTTCTCTACTGGTTGGAATAGTTTCAGAAGGAATGGTACCAGTTCCACCTTGTACCTCTGGTAGAATTCGGCTGTGAATCCATCTGGTCCTGGTCTCTTTTTGGTTGGTAAGCTCCTGATTATTGCGGCAATTTCAGATCCTGTTATTGGTCTATTCAGAGATTCAACTTCTTCCTGGTTTAGTCTTGGGAGGGTGTACGTGTCGAGGAATTTATCCATTTCTTCTAGATTTTCTAGTTTATTTGCGAAGAGGTGTTTGTAGTATTCTCTGATGGTAGTTTGTATTTCTGTGGGATAGGTGGTGATGTCCCCTTTATCATTTTTTATTGCATCTATTTGATTCTTCTCTCTTTTTTTCTTTATTAGTCTTGCTAGTGGTCTACCAATTTTGTTGATCCTTTCAGAAAACTAGCTCCTGGATTCATTAATTTTTTGAAGGGTTTTTTGTGTCTCTGTTTCCTTCAGTTCTGCTCTGATTTTAGTTATTTCTGGCCTTCTGCTAGCTTTTGAATGTGTTTGCTCTTGCTTTTCTAGTTGTTTTTATTGTGATGTTATGGTGTCAATTTTGGATCTTTCCTGCTTTCTCTTGTGGGCATTTAGTGCTATAAATTTCCCTCTACACACTGCTTTGAATGTGTCCCAGAGATTCTGGTATGTTGTGTCTTTGTTCTTGTTGGTTTCAAAGACATCTTTATTTCTGCCTTCATTTCATTATGTACCCAGTAGTCATTTAGGAGCAGGTTGTTCAGTTTCCATGTAGTTCAGCGGTTTTGAGTGAGATTCTTAATCCTGAGTTCCAGTTTGATTGCACTGTGGTCTGAGAGATAGTTTGTTATAATTTCTATTCTTTTACATTTGCTGAGGAGAGCTTTACTTCCAACTATGTGGTCAATTTTGGAATAGGTGTGGTGTGGTGTTGAAAAAATGTATCTTCTGTTGATTTGGGGTGGAGAGTTCTGTTGATGTCTGTTAGGTCTGCTTGGTGCAGAGCTGAGTTCAATTCCTGGGTATCATTGTTGACTTTCTGTCTCATTGATCTGTCTAATGTTGACAATGGGGTGTTAAATTCTCCCATTCTTAATGTGTGGGAGTCTAAGTCTCTTTGTAGGTCACTCAGGACTTGCTTTATGAATCTGGGTGCTCCTGTATTGGGTGCATATATATTTAGGATAGTTAGCTCTTCTTGTTGAATTGATCCCTTTACCATTATGTAATGGCCTTCTTTGTCTCTTTTGATCTTTGTTGGTTTTAAGTCTGTTTTATCGGAGACTAGGATTGCAACCCCTGCCTTTTTTTGTTTTCCATTTGCTTGGTAGATCTTCCTCCATCCTTTTATTTTGAGCCTATGTGTGTCTCTGCATGTGAGATGGGTTTCCTGAATACAGCACGCAGATGTGTCTTGACCCTTTATCAAATTTACCAGTCTGTGTCTTTTAATTGGAACATTTAGTCCATTTACATTTAAAGTTAATATTATTATGTGTGAATTTGATCCTGTCATTATGATGTTAGCTGGTTATTTTGCTCATTTGTTGATGCAGTTTCTTCCTAGTCTCGATGGTCTTTACATTTTGGCATGATGTTGCAATGGCTGGTACCGGTTTTTCCTTTCCATGTTTAGTGCTTCCTTCAGGAGCTCTTTTAGGGCAGGTGTGGTGGTGACAACATCTCTCAGTATTTGCTTATCTGTAAAGTATTTTATTTCTCCTTCACTTATGAAGCTTAGTTTGCCTAGATATGAAATTCTGGGTTGAAAATTCTTTTCTTTAAGAATGTTGAATATTTGTCCCCACTGTCTTCTGGCTAGTAGAGTTTCTGCCAAAGATCTGCTCTTAGTCTAATGGGCTTCCCTTTGAGGGTAACCCGACCTTTCTGTCTGGCTGCCCTTAGCATTTTTTCCTTCATTTCAACTTTGGTGAATCTGACAATTATGTGTCTTGGAGTTGCTCTTCTCAAGGAGCATCTTTGTGGCATTCTCTGTATTTCCTGAATCCGAATGTTGGCCTGCCTTGCTAGATTGGGGAGGTTCTTCTGGATAATATCCTTCAGAGTGTTTTCCAACTTTGTTCCATTCTCCCCGTCACTTTCCGGTACACCAATCAGACGTAGATTTGGTCTTTTCACATAGTCCCATATTTCTAGGAGGCTTTGCTCATTTCTTTTTATTCTTTTTTCTCTAAACTTCAGTTCTCACTTCATTTCATTCATTTTATCTTCCATCGCTGATACCCTTTCTTCCAGTTGATTGCAACAGCTCCTGAGGCTTCTGCATTCTTCACGTAGTTCTCAAGCCTTGGTTTTCAGCTCCATCAGCTCCTTTAAGCACTTCTCTGTATTGGTTTTTCTAGTTATACATTATTCTAAATTTTTTTGAAAGTTTTCAACTTCTTTGCCTTTGGTTTGAGTGTCCTCCCATAGCTCAGAGTAATTTGATCATCTGAAGCCTTCTTCTCTCAGCTCGTCAAAGTCATTTTCCGTCCTGCTTTTTTCCGTTGCTAGAGAGGAACTGTGTTCCTTTGGAGGAGGAGAGGCGCTCTGCTTTTTAGAGTTTCCAGTTTTTCTGCTCTGTTTTTTCCCCATCTTTGTGGTTTTATCTACTTTTGGTCTTTGATGATGGTGATGTATAGATGGGTTTTAGTGTGGATGTCCTTTCTGTTTGTTAGTTTTCCTTCTAACAGACAGGACCCTCAGCTGCAGGTCTGTTGGAGTACCCTGCAGTGTGAGGTGTCAGTGTGCCCCTGCTGGAGGGTGTCTCCCAGTTAGGCTGCTCGGGGGTCAGGGGTCAGGGACCCACTTGAGGAGACATTCTATCTGTTCTCAGATCTCCAGCTTCATGTTGGGAGAACCACTGCTCTCTTCACAGCTATCAGACAGGGACATTTAAGTCTGCAGAGGTTACTGCTGTCTTTTTGTTTGTCTGTGCCCTGCCTCCAAATGTGGAGCCTACAGAGGCAGGCAGGCCTCCTTGAGCTGTGGTGGTCTCCACTCAGTTCGAGCTTCCCGCCTACTTTGTTTACCTAAGCAAGCCTTGGCAATGGCGGGTGCCCCTCCCCCAGCCTCGCTGCCGCCTTGCAGTTTGATCTCAGGCTGCTGTGCTAGCAATCAGTGAGACTCCGTGGGCATAGGACCCTCCGAGCCCAGTGCGGAATATAATCTCCTGGTTCGCTGTTTTTTAAGCCCTTCAGAATAGCTCAGTATTCGGGTAGGAGTGACCCGATTTTCCAGGTGCTGTCTGTCACCCCTTTGTTTGACTAGGAAAGGGAACTCCTTGACCCCTTGCACTTCCTGCATGAGGCCATGCCTCACCCTGCTTCAGCTTGCACATGGTGCATGCACCTACCGACCTCTGCCCACTGTCTGGCATTCCCTAGTGAGAAGAACCCGGTACCTCAGATGGAAATGCAGAAATCACCCATCTTCTCAGTCACTTACGCTGGGAGCTGTAGACTGGAGCTGTTCCTATTCAGCCATCTTGGCTCCTCCTCCGCTAGCTCTATTTAGGTTTTAACAGAAGATGTTTCCTTTCTTAATGTATGCCTCAATGCACTCCCATATATCCCTTTGCAGATTCTCCAAAATGGAGTTTCCAAAATTCTCCATGAAAATAAATTTTTACCTCTGCGGGATGTATGCACCCATTACAAATTGGTTTCTAAGTTCGCTTCACCATAGGTCTCAATGTGCTCCCAAATATCCCTTCATAGATTCTAAATAAACAGTTTCTCCAAACTACCAAATGAAAAGAAAGGTTTTACTCTGTGAGGTGAATACACACATCACATAGCAATTTCTCAGATAGCATCCTTCTAGTTTTTAACCTGAGATGTATTGTTTTTGCTTTTGGCCTCAATGAGCTCCCAAATGTCCATTTACGGAATGGACAAAAACAGTGTTTCCAAACTTTTGAATCAAAAGAATATTTTAATTCTGTGAGATGAATGCACACATCACAGAGCTGTTTCTCAGAAACCTTCTTTCTAGTTTTTATCTTGAGATGTTTCCTTTTTCACCATAAGCCTCAATGCTCTCCAAAATATACCTCCACAGATCCTAAAAGAACATTTTTGTAAATTCCTGAAAGACAGGTTTAACTCTTTGAGATGAATACACACATCACAAAGTGTTTTCATAGATAGCATCTAATTTTTATCCTACAATATTTGCTTTTTTGCCTTTGGCCTCAATGAACTCAAAAATATCAATTCATAGAATGGACAAAAACAGTGTTTCCAAACTGGTGAATCCAAAGGAATGTTCAACTCAGTGAGATGTATGCACACATCACAAAGCAGTTTCTCAGAGAGATTTTTTCTTGTTTTTATCTGAAGATATTTCCTTTTATACCATAGGCCTCAGTGCACTCCCAAATATCCCTTCACAGATTCTACAAAAACAGTGATTCCAAACTGCTGAATGAAAAGAAAATTTAACTCTGTGAGATGAATGTGCACATCACAAAGCAGTTTCTCCGATAGCTTCCTTCTAGTTTTTATCCTGTGATAATCACTTTTTTGAAATTGGCCTCAAAACCCCAAAATGTCCATTCTCAAAATGGAGAAAAACTGTTTCTAAACTGCTGAATCAAAAGAAAGGTTAAATGCTGTGAGTTGAATGCACACATAACAAAGCTGTTTCTCAGAAAACTACTTCTTAGTTTTTATCTGAAATTATTTTCTTTTTCACCTTAGGTTTCAAATTGCTCCCAATTATCCCTGTGCAGATTTTTCAAAAACAGTTTTTCCAGACTGCTGAATGAAAAGAAAGGTTTAACCCTGTGAGATTAATGCACACATCAAAAGCCAGTATCTCAGATACTTTCCTTCTAGTTTTTATCCTGGGATATTCCATTTTTCACCATTGGCCTCAATGAGCTCTGACATGTCAACTGGCAGAATGGACAAAAACAGTGTTTCCAAACTGCTGAACCCAAAAAAACTTTTAACACTGTGAGATGAATGCACACATAAGAAAGCAGTTTCTCAGAAAGCTTCTTTCTAGTTTTTATCTGAAGGTATTTCCCTTTTCACTGTAGGCCACAGTGCACCCCCAAATATCTCTTTGCACGTTCTAGAAAAACAGTGTTTCCAAATGGCTAAATCAAAATACAGGTTTAACTCTGTGAGAGAATTCACACATCACAAATCAGGTTCAGAGATAGCATCCTTCTAGTTTTTATCTTGGAATATTCACTTTTTTCCACTGGGCTCAATCAGCTCCCAAATGTCCATTCACAGAATGGAAAAAAACAGTGTTTCCAAACTGCTCAATTCAAGAAAGATTTAGATCAGTGAGATGTATGCACATCACAAAGCAGTTCTCAGAGAGCTTCCTTCTTTTTTTTATCTGAAGATGTTTCCTTTTCACCCTAGGCCTTATGCATTCCAAAATCTCCTTTTGAAGATTCTACAAAAACGGTGATTCCAAACTGCTGAATGAAAAGAAATGTTTAACTCTGTGAGATGAATCCACACATCAAAAAGCAGTTTCTCAGATAGGTTCCTTCTAGTTTTTATGCTGAGAAAAATATTTTTTCATCATTCTCCTCAATAAGCTCTGAAATGTCCGTTTGCGGAATGGACAAATACAGTTTTTCCAAACTGCTGAATCAAAAGAAAGGTTAAACTCTATGAGATGAACTCATGCATCACAAAGCATTTTCTGAGAAATCTTCATTCCACTTTTTATCTGAAGATATTTTCCTTTTCACCATATGCTTCGAATTTCTCTCAAATATCTGTATACAGTTTCTTCAAGAAAATTGTTTCCAGACTTTTAACTCTGCTAGATGATGGACACAAGACAAAGCAGTTTCTCAGGTAACATCCTTCTAGTTTTCATCCTGAGATATTCCGTTTCTGGCAATTCAAATGGCCATTCACATAGTGGACAAAAACAGTGTTTCCAAACTGATGAATCCAAACAAACGTTCAAGTTTGTGAGAAAAATGCACACATGATAAAGCAGTTTCTCAGAAAGCTTCTTTCAAGTTTTTATCTCAGTATATTTCCTTTTTCACTGTAGGCCTCAATGCGCTCCTAATACACCTTTGCAGATTCTAGGAAAACTGTGTTTCCAAACTGCTGAATGAAAAGAAACTTTAACTCTGTGAGATGAATGCACACAAAACAAAGCAGTTCCTCAGATTGCTTCCTTATACTTTTTATCCTGGGATATTTGCTTATTTGACTTTGGCCACAAAGAGCTCCCAAATATCCATTCACAGAATGGACAAAAATAGTGTTCCCAAACTGCTGAATCCAAAGAATGTTTTAACTCTGTGAGATGAATGGACACATTACAAACCAGTTTCTAGAAAGCTTCTTTCTAATTTTTATCAGAAGACGTTTCATTTTTCAACATAAGCCTCAATGCACTCCCAAATATCCCTTCACAGCTTCTACAAAAACAGCATTTCCAAACTCCTGAATGGAAAGAAAAGTTTAATTATGTGAGATGAATAGATATCTCACAAACTGGTTTCTCAGATTGCATCCTTCTCGTTTTTATCATGGGATATTCGCTTTTTCGCCTTTGTCCTCAATGAGCTCCAAAATGACCATCCACAGAGTGGACTAAAAGTGTGTTTCCAAACTGATGAATCTGAAGAAAGATTTAACTCTTTGAGATGAATGCACACATCAGGATGCAGTTTCTCAGAAACCCTCTTTCTAGTTTTTATCTAAAGATGTTTCATTTTTCACCTTAGGCCTCAATGTGATCCCAAATATCCCTTCCCAGATACTACAAAACTTGTTTTCAAACTGCTGACTGAAAAGAAAGCTTTAAGTCTAAAAGATGAATGCCCACTTCACAAAGAGTTTTCTCAGAGTGGGTCCACCTTGTTTTTAACCTGAAATAATCTGTTTTTCACCACTGGCCTCAATGAGCTCCAAAATGTCCATTCGCAGAATGGATTAAGACAGTGTTTCCAAATTGCTGAATGAAAAGAAAGGTTTCACTCTGTGAGACGAATATACACATCCCAAAGCGGTTTCTCAGATAGTTTCCTTCTAGTTTTTATCCTGGGATATTTGCCATTTTGCCGTTGGCCTCCATGAGTTCCCAAATGTCCATTTGTAGAATGGATAAAAACAGTGTTTCCAAACTCCTGAATCCAATGAGTTTTAACTCTGTGAGATGAATGCACACATCACAAAGCAGTTTCTCAGAAAACTTCTTTCCACTTTTTATCTGAAGATTTTTCCTTTTTCACCATTGGCCCCAAAGGGCTCCCAAATAGCCCTTCACAGATTCTACAAAAACAGTGTTTCCAAACTGCTGAATTAAAAGAGAGCTTTAACTCTGTGAGATGAATGCACATATCAAACAGCGATTTCTCAGATAACTTCCTTCAAGTTTTTATCCTGGGATATTCACTTTTTCACTGTTGGCTTCAAAAAGCTCCAAAATGTCCATTCACAGAATGGACAAAAAGAGTGTTTCCACACTGCTGTATCCAAAGAAAGGTTTAACACTGTGAGTTGAATGCACACACTCCAAAGCAGTTTCTCAGAAAGATCCTTTCTCGTTTATATCTGAAGATGTTTCCTTTTCCAGCACAGGCCTTAATAAGCTCCCAAATATCTCTTAGCAGATTCTACAAAAACAGTATTTCCAAACTGCTGATTGAAAAGTATAAATCTGTGAGAGGAATTCACCCATCACAAAGCGGATTTCCAGATACTTTTCTTCTGGTTTTTATCCTGGGATATTTGCTTTTTCACCATTGGCCTCAATGAGCTCCTAAATGTCCATTAGCAGAATGGACAAAAAGACTGTTTCCAAACTGTTGAATTTAAAGAAAGGCTTAACTCTGTCAGATGAATGCACACATCACAAAGCAGTTTCTCAGAAATCTACTTTCTAGATTTTATCTGAAGATGTTTTCTTTTTCACCATAGGCCTAATGGGCTCCTAAATATCCCTTTGCAGATTCTACATAAACAGTGTTTCCAAACTGCTGTATGAAAAGAAAGGTTTAACTCTATTAGATGAATGCACACATCAGAAAGTGGTTTCTCAGATACCTTCCTTGGATTTTTTTGTCCTGGAATATTTGCTTTATTGCCATTGGCCTCAATGAGCACCAAAATGCCCATTCGTAGACCCTACAAAAACAGGGTTCCAAAACTGGTGAATGAAGAGATAGGTTTTATTCAGCGAGATGAATGCACACATCACAAAGCAGTTCCTCAGATCATTTCCTTATAGTTTTTATCCTGGGATATGCACTTTTTTGCCATTGGCCTCAATGAGCACCAAAATGTACATTCTCAGAAGAGACAAAAACAGTGTTTCAAAACTGCTAAATCCAAGGAAAGGTTTAACTCTGTGAGATGAATGCACACATCACAAAGCAGTTTCTCAGATAGCTTCTTTCTAGTTTTTATTTGAAGTTTTTTTTATCACAGGCCTGAGTGTTCTTCAAAATATCCCTTCACAGATTTTACAAAAACAGTGTTTGCAATCTGCTGAATGAAAAGAGAGGCTTAACTCTGTGAGATGCATGTACACATCACTAAGTCGTTTCTCAGGTCACTTTCTTCTAGTTTCTATCATGTGGTATTCCATTTTTCACCATTGGCCTCAATGAGCTCCCAAATGTCCATTTGCAGAATGGACAAAAACAATGTTTCCTAACTGCCCACAGTTTCTTAGAGAGTTTCTTTCTAGTTTATATATGAAGATTTTTTTTTTCACCACAGGCCTCATTGTGCTCCCAAATATCCCTTCACAGATTCTGCAAAGGCAATGTTTCCAATCTCCTGAATGAAAAGAGATGTTTAACTCTGTGAGATGAATGCACACATCAAAAACGGTTTCTCAGATAGCTTTCTTCTAGTTTTTAACCTGGGATATTCACTTTCTTCCCATTGGCCTCAATGACCTCTCAAATGTCCATTTGCAGAATGGACAAAAACAGGGTTTCCAAACTGCTGAATCAACCGGATAGTTTATCTCTGTGAAATGAATGTACGTCCCACAAAGCAGTTTCTCCAAATGCTTGTTTCTTATTTTTATCTGAAGATATTTTCTTTTCCACCATAGGCCTCAATGTAGTCCCAAATATCCCTTCACAGATAATAGAAAAACAGTGTTTCCAAACTCCTGAATGTAAAGAAATATTTAACTCTGCAAAATGAAAGCACACATCATAAAGCAGTTTCTCATACAGCTTCTTTATCATTTTTATCCAGGGATATTCGTTTTTTCACAATTGGTTTCAATGAGCTCCCAAATATCCATTCACAGAATGGAAAAAAACAGTGTTTCCAAACTGCTAAATCAAAAGAAAGTTTAACTGTGAGGTGAAGGCACACATCACAAAGCAGTTTCTCATAAAGTTTTTTTCTAGGTTTTATCTGAAGATATTTTCCTTTTCACTATAGGCTTCTATGTGCTCCCAAATAACCCTTCACAGATTCTACAAAAATGGTGTTTCCAAACTCCTGAATGTAAAGAAATATTTAACTCTATGAAATGAAACCACACATCATAAAGCAGTTTCTCAAAATGCTTGTTTCTTATTTTTATCTAAAGATATTTTCTTTTTCACCATAGGCCTCAATGCACTCCCAAATATCCCTTTGCAGACAATAGAAAAACAGTGTTTCCAAACTCCTGAATCCCTTCGCAGATTCTACAAAAACAGTGTTTCCCAACTGCTAATTGAAAAGAAGGATTAAGTCTGTGAGATGAATGCACAGATCACAATGTGATTTCTCATATAGCTTCCTTCTAGTTTTTATCCTGGAATATTCCCTTTTTCGCCATTGGCCTCAATGAGAACACAAATGTCCATTTGCAGAATGGACAAAAACATTTTTTCCAAAATGCTGAATCAAAAGAAAAGTTTAACACTGTGAGATGCATTCACACATCACAAAGTAGTTTCTCAGAAAGCTTCTTTCTAGTTTTTATCTGAAGATATTTCCTTTTTCACCATTGGCCTCAATGTGTTTCTGAATATCCCTTAGATGTTTCTACAGAATGGTGTTTCCAAACTGTTGAAATAAAAGAAAGGTTTTACTTGGTGAGATGAATGCACACATCACAAAACATTTTCCCAAATAGCTTCCTTCTAGTTTTGAACATGGTATATTCACTTTTTCGCTATTGGCTTCAATGAGCTCCCAATGTCCATTTGTGGAATGGATTAATCACTGTTTCCAAGATGCTGAATCAGAAGAAATATTTAACCCTGTGATTTGAATGCACAGAACACAAGCAGTTTATGAGAAAGCTTCCTTCTAGTTTTTATTGGAAGATATTTTCTTTTACATCATAGGTGTTAATGCACTCCCAAATATCCCTATGCAGTTTCTACAAACAGTGTTTCCAAACTTCTGAATGAAAAGAAAGGTTTACCTATGTGAAATGAATGCACACTTCAAAAAGCAGTTTCTCACGAAGTTTCTTTCTACTTTTCATCAGAAGATTTTTTTCACAATAGCCTTAGTGCACTTCCAAATGTCCATTCACAGTACAATAAAAGTGTTTCCAAACTGCTGAATGAAAAGAAAAGTTTGCTTCTGTGAGATGAATGCACACATCACAAAGAATGTTCTCACAATGCTTCCTTCAATTTTTTATCAGAAGATATTTTCTTTTACATTATGGGTCTCTATGCACTTTCAAATGTCCATTCACAGAATGTACTAAAACAGTGCTTCCAACTTCAGAGAGAGGTTTAACTCTGGGAGGTGAATTCCCATATCACAACGTTCTTTCTCAGATAGCTTCCTCTTGTTGTTTATCCTGGGATATTTGCTTTTTTGCCATTAGATTCAGTGATCACCCAAATGTCCATTCACAGAATGGACAAACACTGTGTTTCTAAGCTGCTGAATCAAAAGGAAGGCTTATCTCTGTGAGACAAATGCATACACCACAAAGCAGTTTCTCAGAAAGCTTCTTTCTTGTTTTTATCTGAAATTATTTTCTTTTCCACCATAGACCTCAATGTGCTCCCAAATATCCCTTTGCAGATTCCCCAAAAACACTGTTTCCAAACTACTGAAGGTATAGAAAAATTTCACTGTGTGAGATGAATGCTCACATCACAAAGCAGTTTCTCAGATATCTTCCTTCTAGTTTTTGTCCTGGCATATTCGCTTTTTCACCATTGGCCTCAATGAGCTCCCAAATGTCCATTCACAGATTGTGCAAAAATGGTGTTTCCAAACTGCTGAATCAAAAGAATGGTTTAACTCTGTGAGATGAATTCACATATCACAAAGTGTTTTCTCAGATACCTTCTTCTAGTTTTTACCTTGGGATATTCTCTTTTTTGCCATTGGCCTCAATGAGCACCCAAATACCCATTTGCAGAATGGAAAAAGTGTTTACAAAATGCCGAATCAAAAGAAAGGTTTAAGTCTGTAAGATGAATTCACACACACAAAGAAGTTTCTGAAAAAACTTCTTTCTAGTTTTTATCTGAAAATAATTCCTTTTTCACCATAGGCCTCAATGTGCTTCTGAATATCCCTTAGAAGATTCTACAAAAACTGTTTCCAAACTGCTGAATGAAAAGAAGGGATTTACTCAGCAAGAGGAATGCACAAATCACAAAGCAGTTTCTCAGATATTGTTCTTCTCATTTTTAACCTGGTTTATTCGCTTTTTCACTTTTGCCCTCAATGAGCTCCCAATGTCCATTCACAAAATGGAGAAAAAGTGTGTTTCCAAACTGCTGAATCAAAAGAAAGATTTACATCTCTGATATGAGTGCACACATCACAAAGCAGTTCATCAGAAAGCTTCCTTCTAATTTTTATCTGAAGATAATTTATTTTTCACCATAGTCCTCAAGGTTTTCCCAAATGTCCATTCACAGAATGTACAAAAACAGTGTTTCCAAATTGCTGAATGAAAAGAAAGTTTTATCTCTGTGACAAGAACCCACACATTACAAAGTTGTTTCAAAAGTAGCTTCTTTCTAGTTTTTATCTGGTGATATTACATTTTTCCCCATAGGCCTCAATGGGTTCTGCAATATCCCTTTGAGGATTCTCCAGAATAATGTTTTCTACCTGCTGACTCAAAAGAAAGGTTTAACTCTGTGAGATGGATCCACATATCACAAAGCAGATTCACAGAGAGCTTCTTTCTAGTTTTTATTTGCAGATATTCAGTTTTGTCCCATAAAATTCAATGAGGCTCTAAAATGTCTCTTCCAGATTCTCCAAAGAGTGTTTCTCACCTGCTGAACCAGATGAAATGTTAAACTCTGTGGGATGAATCAATACATCAGTAAGCAGTTTCAAAGATAGCTTCTTTCTTGTTTTTATCTGGGGATGTTTTGTTATTCCCCTTAGGCCTCAACGGGCTACAAATGTCCCTTCACAGATTCTCCAAAAGGAGTGATTCTAATCTGCTGAATAAAGAAAAAGATTTAAGTCTGTGACAAGAGTCCACATATCAAAAAGTGGTTTCACACATAGCTTCTTTCTAGTTTTTATTCTGGGGATGTTTGGTTTTTCCCCACAGGCCTCAATGGCCTCCCAAATGTCCTCTCATAGATTTTCCAAAAAGAGTGTTTCCAACCTGAGAAATCAAAACAAAGTTTAGACTCTGTGCAGGGAATCCACAAGTCACAAAGCAGTTTCACAGACAGCTTCTTTCTAGTTTTTATCTAAGCACATTGATTTTTTTCCCCATTGGCCTCAATGGGCCCCAAAATGTCCCTTCACAGATTCTCCAAAAAGAGTGTTTACAACCTGCTGAATCAAAAGAAAGGTTTAACTCTGTGAGATGAATCCAAACATCACAATGCAGTTTCACCGAGAACTTCTTTCTAGTTTTTATCTGCAGATATTCAATGTTGCCACATACACCTCAATGGTCTCAAATATGTCTTTCCACAGATTCTGCAAAAAGAGTGTTTTCTACCTGCTGTATCAAAGGAAAAGTTAAAATTCATGAGATGATTCCACGCATCACAAAACAGTTTTACAGATAGCTTCCTTGTAGTTTTTATCTGGGGATATTCAGTTTTTCCCCAAAGTCCTCAATTGTCTCCCAAATATTCCTTCACAATTTCACCAAGAAGAATGCTCCCATCTGCCGAATCTAAAGAATATTTACGTTTTTGAGATGATTCCACACATCACAAAGCAGTTTCACACATAGATTCTTTCTTGCTTTTATCAGGAAATGTTCAATTTTTCCCTATAGGTCTCAATGGGCTCCCAAATGTCCTTTTGCAGATTCTCAAAACAGAGTGTTTCCAACCTGCTGAATGAAAAGAAAGGTTTAAGTCTGTGAGATGAATCCACACATCACAAAGCAGTTTCAGAGATATCTTCCTTCTAGTTTCGATCTGGGGATGATTTTTTTTCTTCATAGTCCTCAATGGGCTCTTAATTGTCAGTTTGCAGATTCTCAGAAAGAGTGTTTTCAACCTGCTGAATCAAAAGAAATGTTTCACTCTATAAGATGAATCCACACACTACAAAGCTGTTTTGAATATAGCTTCTTTCTAGTTTTTATCTGGGGATATTCAGTTTTTCCCCATAGGCCTCAATGGGTTTTGAAATATCCCTTTGCAGATTCTCCAAAATAATGTTTCTTTCCTGCTTACTCAAAAGAAAGGTTTAACTCTGTGAGATGAATGTACATACCACAAAGCAGTTTCACAGAGAACTTCTCTCTAGTTCTTATCTGGGGATATTCAGTTTTGTCCCATAAACTTCAATGGGCTACAAAATGTCCCTTCCAGATTCTCCAAAGAGTGTATCTAACCTACTGAATCAAAAGAAAGGTTTAACTCTGTGGGATGAATCAACACATCACAAAGCAGTTTCAAAGATAGCTTCTTTTTTGTTGTTATCTTGGGATGTTAGGTTATTCCCCGTATGTCTCATTGGGCTCCCTAAAGTCCCTTCACAGATTCTCCCAAAAAAGTGTTTCCAATCTGCTGAATCAAGAGAAAGGTTTAACTCTGTGAGAAGAGTCCACAAATCAAAAAGCGTTTCACAGATACCTTCTTTCTAGTTTTTATTTGGGGGATGTTTGTTTTTTTCCCCACAGACATCAATGGCTTCCCAAATGTCCCCTCACAGATGCTCCAAAAAGACTGTTTCCAACCTGATAAATCAAACCAAAGTTTAAACTCTGTGAAAGGAATCTACAAATCACAAACAGTTTCACATATAGCTTCAATTTTACTTTTTCTTTGCAGATATTCAGCTTTTCTCCATAGGCCACAATGGGCTCCCAAATGTTTCTTCACCAATTCTCCAAAAAGAGTGTTTCCAAACTGACGAATCAAAAGAATGTTTTAACTCTGGGAGATGAATCCACCCATCACAAAGCAGTTTCACAAATAGCTTCTTTCTAGTTTTTATCTGAGGATATTCGGTTTTTCCCCAAAGGCCTCAAAGGGCTCGAAAATGTCTTTTCGCAGATTCTGCAAAAAGATTGTTTTCAACCTGATGAGTCAATGGAAAGGTTAACCTCTGTGAGATTAATGCATGCATCCCAAAGCAGTTTTACACATAGCTTCCTTGTAGTTTTTATCTAAGGATATTCCGTTTTCCCCCAAAGGCCACAATAGGCTTTGAAATTTCCCTTCACAGATTCTTTAAGAAGAGTGTTTCCAATCTGCTGAATCAAAACAAAGGTTTAACTCTGTTAGATGAATCCACACAACAGAAAGCAGTTTCACAGATAACTTATTTCTAGTTTTTATCAAAGTATGTTATTCTTATCACCAGAGGCCTCAATGGGATCCCAAATATCCCTTTTCAGATTCTTTAAAAAGAGTGTTTCCAAACTTCTACATCAAAAGGAAGGTTTACCTCTTTGAGATGTATCCACACATCACAAAGCACTTTCACAGATAGCTTCTTTCTAGTTTTCAATCTTAAGATATTAGGTTTTTTTTGTTACTATCATCCATAAAGGGCTCCATAATGCCCATCTGTAGCTTTTCCAAAAAGAGTATTTTCAATGTGCTGAATAAAAAGAAATGTTTAACAGTGTGAAATGAATCCACACATCACAAAGCAGTTTTATACGAAGCTTCTTTCTAGTTTTTCTCTGTGCATACTTGGTTATTCCAGATAGTAATCATTGGGCTCCAAAATGTCCCTTTGCAGAATCTCCAAAAAGAGTGTTTCCAGCCTACTGAATCAGATGAAAGGTTTAACTCTGTGAGATGAATCCACACATCACAAAGCAGTTTCATGGATAGCTATTTTCTACTTTGTATCTGTGGATATTCAGTTTGTCCTTATAGGCCTCAATTGGCTCCCAAAAGTCCCTTTGCAGATTCTCCTAAAAGAGCACTTCCAACCTGCTGAATCAAAAGAAATTGTAACTCATTGAGTTGAGTCAACAAATAAAAACAAGTTTCAGGGATAGCTGCTTTCTAGTTTTACCTGGCATATTTGGTTATTTCCTGTAGACCAAAATGGGCTCTAAAATGTCCCTTTGCAGATTCTACAAAAGAGTTGTTTTAACCTGCTTAAACAAAAGAAAGATTTAACTCTGTGAGATGAATCCACACATCACAAAGCAGTTTCTCAGATAGTTTTTTCTAGTTTTTCTCTGGGGCTATTCAATTTTATCACATAGACCTCAATGGGCCCTTAAATGTCCTTTCAGAGATTCTCCAAAAAGAGTGTTTCCAAACTGCTGAATCAAAATGAAGGTTGAACTATGTGTCAATAATCCAAACATCGAAAAGCAGTTTCACAGATAGCTTCCATCTATTTTTTTTATCTGGAGATGTTCGGTTTTTACCCATAGGCCTCAATGGGCTCCAACATATCTTTTTGCAGATTCTGCAAAAAGAGTGTTTCCAACCTGCTGAATCAAAAGAATGGTTTAACTCTGTGAGATGAATCCATCCATCATGAAGCAGTTTCCCAGGTAGCCTGTCTCCAGTTTTTATCTCGAGATATTCAGTTTTTCCCCACAGGCCACCATGGTCTCCCAAATGTGTCTCCCCAGAATTTCCATAAAGAGTTTTTCCAACCTGCTGAATCAAAGGAAACCTTTAACCTGTGAGATGAATCCACATATCACAAAGCATTTTGACAGATAGCATCTTTCTTGTTTTTATCTGGGAATATAGGTTTCCACACAGGCTTCCATGGGCTCCCAAATGCCCCATTCTACAATAGAAGGATTTCCAACCTGCTGAATTAGGAGATAAGTTTATTTCTGTGAGATGAATCCACGTATCACAAAGCAGTTACACAGATAGTTTTATTGTAGTTTTATTGGGGGATATTCTGTTTTTCCCCTTAGGCCTCAACGGGCTCCCAAATGTCCCATTGAAGATTTTTTAAAAAGTGTTTCCAACCTGCTGAATCAAGAGAAATGTTTACCTCTGTGAGATGAATCCACACATCACAAAGCAGTTTCACAGATAGCTCCCTTCTAGATTTTATCTGGGAATATTCAGTTTTTCCCCTTAGACCTCCATGGGCTTCCTAATGTCCCTTTGCAGATTCTCCAAAAAGGGTGTTTCAATCTTGCTGAATCAAAAGAGAGGTGTAACTCTGTGAGATGAATCCACTTATCACAAAGCCGTTTCACAGATAAATTCTTTCTAGTTTTTATGTCAGGATGTTCAGTTTTTCTTGATAAGGCTCAATGGGCTCCCAAGTATCCCTTCACAGATTGTTCAAAAAGAGTGTTTCCTTCCTGCTGAATCAAAAGAAAAGTTTTGCTCTGTGAGATGAATCCACCCAACACAAAGCAGTTTCAATGCTAGCTTATTTCTAGTTTTTATGTGGGGACATTAAGTTTTTACCAATAGGGCTCCATGGGTTCCTAAATGTCCCTTCCCATATACTACAGAAAGAGAGTTTCAATCTCCTGGATCAAAAGAATGGTTTAATTTTATGAAATGTATCCACACATCACAAAGCAGTTTCACAGAAATATTCTTTCTAGTTTTTATCTGGGAATATTCACATTTTTCCCTGCAGGGCTCAAAGGGCACTGAAATGTACCTTTGCAAATTTAAGAATTAGAGTGTTTCCAACATGCTAAATCACAAAAAAAACTCCTCTAACTCTGTAAGATGAATTTACATATCATGAAGCAGTTTCACAGATAACTTCTTTCTAGTTTTTATCTGGGGATATTCAATTTTTCTTCATAGGCCTCAAATGGCTCCCAAATATAACTTAGAGGGTACTACAAAAAGAAAGTTTTCAACCTGCTGAATCAAAAGAAATGTTTATGTCTGTGTGATGAATCCATACATCAAAAAGCAGTAACACAGATAGTGTCTTTCTAGTTTTTACATGGGGATATTCAGTTTTAAACCATGGGCTTCAATGGGCTGAAAAATGTTCCTTCTCAGATTCTCCAAAAATAGTATTTTCAACCTGCTTAATCAAAAGAAATGTTTATGTCTGTGAGATGATTCCATACATCAAAAAGCAGTATCACAGATAGTGTCTTTCTAGTTTTTACATGGGGATATTCAGTTTTAAACCATGGGCTTCAATGGGCTGAAAAATGTTCCTTCTCAGATTCTCCAAAAATAGTATTTTCAACCTACTGAATCAAAAGAAACTTTCACTCTAAGAGATTTATCCACAAATCACAAAGCAGTTTCACAAACAGCTTCTTTCTAGTTTTTACCTGGGGATACTTCATTTTTCTTCAAAGGCCTCAAAGGGCTCCCAAATATCTCTTCACATATTCTACAAAAAGAGTGTTTGCAACTTGCTGAATCACAGGAAATTTTAACTCTCTGAGATGAATCCACACATCACAAATCAGTTTTGCAGATAGTTTCTTCTAGTTTTTATCTGGGGATATTCCATTTTTCCCCATAGGCCTCAATGGTATACAAAATGACCCTTCACAGATTCTCCAAAAAGATGGCTTCTGACCTGCTGAACAAAGGAAGGTTTAACTTTGTGAGATGAATCCACAAATCACAAAACCATGTCAGAGATCATTTCTTTTTAGTCTTTTTCTGAGATATTCAGCTTTACTGCATAGGCCTCAATGGGCTCTCAAATGTCCCTTCACAGATTCTCCAAAAAGATTATTTTCAATGTGCTGTATCAAAAGGCAGGTTTAACTCTGAAATGCATCAACACATCACTAAGGAGTTTTATAGGTAGCTTTTTCTGAGTTTTTATCTGGGGATATTCAGTTTTTCCCAATAGGCTTCAAGGGCTCCCAAATGTCTCTTCACAGAATCCCCAAAAAGAGTTTCCAAACTGCTGAATCAAAATGAAGCTTTAACTCTGTTAGTCCAGCCCACACATCACAAAACAGTTTCACAGGAAGCTGTTTTCTAGTTTTTATCTGGAGATATTCCGTTTTTCCACATAGGCCTCAAAGGGCCTTTAAATATCCCTTCAAAGATACTCCATAAAGAGTGTTTCCAACATGCTGCATTAAAAAAGTGGTCAAACTCTATAAGATGAGTCCAGACATCACAAAGCAGTTTCACAGATAGCTTACTTCTAGTTTTTATCTGGGGATGTTCTCTTGTTCCACATAGGCCACAATGGTCTCCAAAATATTTCTTCGCACATTCAACAATTAGACAGTTTCCAACCTAATGAATTACAAGAAAGTTTTAACTCTGAGAGTTGAATCCACACATCACAAAGCAGTTTCACAGATAGCTTCTTTCTAGTTTTTATCCAGGGATGAACAATTTTTCCCTGTAGGCTTCAAAGGCCTCCCAAATGTCCCTTCACAGATTCTCCAAAAAGAGTGTTTTCAACCTGTTGTATGAAAAGAAAGGTTTAACTCTGTGAGATGAATCCACATATCACAAAACAGTTTCACTGATAGCTTCTTTTAGTTTTTATGTGGATATATTTGGTTTTCCCTGATAGGCCTCAGTGGGCTCCCAAATGTCCCTTCACAGATTCTCCAAAAAGAGTGTTTTCAACCTGTTGTATGAAAAGAAAGGTTTAACTCTGTGAGATGAATCCACATATCACAAAACAGTTTCACTGATAGCTTCTTTTAGTTTTTATGTGGATATATTTGGTTTTCCCTGATAGGCCTCAGTGGGCTCCCAAATGTCTCTTCACAGATTCTCCAAAAACAGTGTTTCCAACCTGCTGAATCAAAAGAAAGTTTTATCTCTATGAGATTAATCTACACAACCCAAAGCAATTTCACAGATAGCTTCTTTCTGGTTCTTACCTGAGGATATTTTGTTTTTCTCCATAGGGCTAAATGGGCTTTTACATATTCCTTTGCAGACTGTTTAAAAGTGTTTCCCACCTTCTGAATCAAAAGAAAGGTTTAATCTGTGATGAATCCACATATACCAAAACAGTTTCCCAAATAGCGTTTTTCTAGTTTTTATCTGTGGATATTTACTTTTTCCCCATAGGCCACAATGGGCTCCCAAATGTCCTTTCTTTTTTTTTTTCTTTTTTTTTTTTTTTGTTAAAAAACATTTTATTTTATTTTATTTTTTGTTTTTTGTTTTTTTTTGTTTTTTTATTATACTTTAAGTTTTAGGGTACATGTGCACATTGTGCAGGTTAGTTACATATGTATACATGTGCCATGCTGGTGCGATGCACCCACTAACTCGAAGAGTCTATAAAAAGGGTATTTCCACCATGCTGAATCAAAAGAAAGGTTTAACTCAGTGAGATAAATGGACACATTACAATGCGTTTTCACAGATAGATTCTTTGTAGTTTTTGTCAAGGGATATTCTGTTTCTCCCCATAGGCTTCAATGGGCCCCCAAATGTTCCATCCCAGGTTCTCCAAAAACTGTGCTTTCAACCTGCTGAATTAAAAGAAAGTTTTAACTCTGTGAGATGAATTTACACATCACAAAGCAGTTATACAGATTGCTTCTTTCCAGTTTTAAATGGGAATATTTATTTCCTTTCCCAAGGATAAAAAAGAATCCAAAACGTCCTTTCACAGATTCTACAAAAAGAGTGTTTCCAAACTACTGAATAAAAAGAAAAGTTTACTTCTGTGAGATGAATTCACACATCACAAAGCAGTTTCACAAATAGCTTCTTTCTGGGGTTATTAAGTGTTTCCCCCCTTGGCTTCAATGGGCTCCCAAATGTCCCTTAGCAGATTCTCTACAAGGAGTGTTACCAACCTGCTGAATCAAATTAAAGTTTTAGCTCTGTGAGATAAATCCACACACCACAACATAGTTTTACAGATAGCCTGTTTCTAGGTTTTGTCTAAAAATATTCAGTTTTTCCCCATAGACCTCAATGGGCTCCCAAAAGTTATTTCACAGATTCCCCATTTAGAGTGTTTCCAACCTGCTGAATCAAAAGAAAGGTTTAACTCCTTGACGTCAATCCACACAAGAGAAAGACCTGTCACAGACAGCTTCTTTCTAGTTTTTTTCTGGGGATATTTGTATTTTATCCACAGGTTTCAATGGGCTCACTCATGTCCCTTCACAGATTCTACAAAAAGAGTATTTAAAACCTTCTGGATCAGTGGAAAGATTTAATTCTGTGAGATGAATCCACTTGTCACAAAGCAGTTTCAAAGATAGCTTCTTCCCAGTTTTTATCTGGGGATAATCTTTTTTTCCCCATAGGCTTGAATGGGCTCCCAAATGTCCCATCCCAGATTCTACAAAAATAGTTTTTCCAATCTGATGAATCAAAAGAAAAGTTTAACTCTGTGAGATGAATCCACCCAACCCAAAGCAGTTTAACATATAGCTTCTTTCTAGTTTTTATCTGGGGATATTTTGTTCTTCCAAATAGGCCTCAATGGTCTCCAAAGTGTCCCTTTGAAGATACTACAAAAAGAGGGTTTCTAACCTGCTGGATGAAAAGAAATTTTTAACAAAGTGAAATGAATCCACCAAACACCAAGCAGTTTCACAGATAGCTTCTTCCTGGTTTTTATCTTGGGATATTAATTTTTTACTAATATGCCTCAATGGACTTCCAAATGTCCATCCCAGATTATGTGAAAAGAATGTTTCCAACCTTCTAGATCAAAAGAATGGTTTAATCTATGAGATTAATTCACAAATCACAAAGCAGTTTCACAGATAGCTTCTATCTAGTTTTAATCTGGGGATATTAACTTTTTCCACAAGGCATCAAAGGGCTCCCAAATGTCCCTTTGCAGATTCAAAAATTAGCATATACCCAATCTGCTGAAACACAAGAAAGTTTTACCTCTGTGAGATGAATCCATATAACACAATGCAGTTTCACAGATAGGTTCTTTCTAATTTTTTTCAGGGGATATTCAGTTTTTTTAATAGGGTTTAAATGGCTCCAAAATATCCCTTAGTAAATCTACAAAAAGAGTGTTTATAACCTGCTGAACCAAATGAAAGAATTAACTCTGTGAGAAAACCCAAACATCACAAACCAGTTTCACAGATAGCTTCTTTCTATTTTTTATCTGGGGATATTCAGTTTTTTTCATAGGCATTAATGGGCTCCAAAATATCCCTTCATAGATTCTACAAAAAGTGTGGTTTTTAATTTGGTGAACACAAAGAAAGGTTTACCTCTGTGAGATGAATCCACAGATCACAAAGCAGTGTCACAGATAGCTTCTTGATAGTTTTAATTTGAGGATACTCTGTTTTCCCCTTAGGACACAATGGGCTCCCAAATATCCCTTTGCAGATTCTGCAAAAAGAGTGTTTCCACCCTGCTGAATCAAAAAAAATATTTATTCCTGTGAGATGAACCCCCACAGCACAAAGCAGTCTCACAGATTGCTTCTTTCTAGTTATTATCTGGGGATATTCCGTTTTTCCCCATAGACCTCAATAGGCTTCCAAATGTCCTTCTGCAGGTTCTCTAAAAAGAGCATGTCCAACCTGCTGTGTCAAAAAAATGGTTTACTTCAGTGAGATGAATTCACATGTCACAAAACAGTTTCACAGATAGCTTCTTTCTAGTTTTCATGTGAGGATATTAGTTTTAACCCATGAGCCTCAATGGGCTGTCAAATGTTCCTTCACAGATTCTCCAAAATCTGCTGTATGAAAAAAAAAAAAGGTTTAACTCTGTGAGATCCATCCACACATCACAAAGCAGTTTCACAGATAGCTTCCTTCTAGTTTTTATCTGAGGATATTTGGTTTTACTTCATAAGTCTCAAAGGGCTCCAAACTGTCTCTTCACACATACTACAAAAAGAGTGTTTTTAACCTGCTGAATCAAAAGAAAATTGTAACTCTGTGGATGAATCCACACATCGCAAAGCAGTTTCACAGATAGCTTCTTTCTAGTTTTTATCTGGGGATATTCTGTTTGTCCCCACAGGCCTCAATGGGCTCCCAAAAGTGCCTTTGGGGATTCTCCAAAAAGATTATTTTCAATCTGCTTTATCAAAAGAAAGATTTAAATCTGTGATATCCATCTGCACATCACAAAGCAGTTTCACAGATACCTTCCTTCTAGTTTTTATCTGGGGATATTTGGATTTACTTTGTAAGCCTCAAAGGGTTCCAAAATGTCTCCTCACACATACTACAAAAAGAGTGTTTCCAACCTGCTGAATCAAAAGAAAATTGTAACTCTGTGAGATGAGTCCACACATCACAAAGCAGTTTCACAGAAAGCTGCTTTCTAGTTTTTATTTAGGGATATTCATTTTTTCCCCCTAAGTCTCAATGGGGTTCTAAATATCCCTTTGGAAAAAAAAAAGAGTGTCTCCAACCTGCTGAATCAAAAGATCGCTAAAACTCTATGAGATGAATGTACACATCACAAAGATGTTTCACAGATAGCTTCTTTCTAGTTTTAATCTGGGGATATTCTCTTGTTCCTCATAGGCCAAAACAAGCTCCAACATGTCCCTTCACACATTCAACAATTAGAGTGTTTCTAACCTGCTGTATTGCAATAAACATTTAACTCTGTGATTTGAATCCATACATAACAAAGCAGTTCCACAGATATAGTTTCTTTCTAGTTTTTATCATGGGTTATTCAGTTTTTACACATAGGCTTCAATGGACTCCCAAACATCCCTCCACAGATTCTACAAAAAGATTGTCTATAACCTGCTGTACCAAAATAAAGGTTTAACTCTCTGAGATAGATCCACACTTCACAAAGAAGTTTCCTTGATAGGTTCTTTCTAGTTTTTATCTGAGGCTATTTTGTTATTCTTTGTAGGCATCAATGGGCTCCAAAATGTACTTGGTAGATTCTCCAAAAAGAGTGCTACCAACCTGCTGGATCAAAAGAAAGGTTTTCCTCTGTTAGATGAATCCACACAACACAAAGAGTTTCACAAATATCTTCTTTCTAGTTGTTTAACTGGGGAATTTCTGGTTTTGCCCATAAGCCTCAAAGGGCTCTTAAATGTACCTTAGTAGATTCTATGAAAAGAGAGTTTCCAACATGCCGGATCAAAAGAAAGGCTTAACTCTGTGATATGAATCCACACATTGGAGAGCAGGTTGACAGAGCTTCTTTCTGGTTTTAATCTGGTGATTTTCTGTTTTTCTCCATAGGCTTCAATGGGATCCGAATTGTCCTTTTGCAGATGGTTCAAAAAGAGTGTTGCCTACTGGCTGAATGAAAACAAAGGTTTAAAATTTGTGATGAATCTACACAACACAAAACTGTTTCACAGTTAGTTTCTTTCCTGTGTTTATCAGTGATATTCAGTTTTACCAGATAGGCTTAAATGGCTCCCCAATGTCCCTTCACATATTATTTAAAAAGAGCATTTTCAATTTTGTTGATCTTTTCAAAAAAACTGGTTCCTGGATTCATTGATTTTTTGAAGGGTTTCTTGTGTCTCTATCTCCTTCAGTTATGCTCTGATCTTAGTTATTTCTTGCCTTCTGCTAGCTTTTGAATGTGTTTGCTCTTGCTTCTCTAGTTCTCTTAATTGTGATGTTAGGGTGTCAATTTTAGATCTTTCTTGCTTTCTCTTGTGGTCATTTAGTGCTATAAATTTCCCTCTACACACTGCTTTGAATGTGTCCCAGAGATTCTGGTATGTTGTGTCATTGTTCTCATTGGTTTCAAAGAACATCTTTATTTCTGCCTTCATTTCGTTATGTACCCAGCAGTCATTCAGGAGCTGCTTGTTCAGTTTCCATGTAGTTGAGTGGTTTTGAGTGAGTTTCTTAATCCTGAGATCTAGTTTGATTGCACTGTGGTCTGAGAGACAGTTTGCTGTAATTTCTGTTCTTTTACATTTGCTGAGGACTGCTTTAATTCCAACTATGTGGTCATTTTTGGAATAGGTGTGGTGTGGTGCTGAAAAGAATATATATTCTGTTGATTTGGGGTGGAGAGTTCTGTAGATGTCTATTAGGTCCACTTGGTGCAGAGCTGTGTTCAATTCCTGGATATCCTTGTTAAATTTCTGTCTTGTTGATCTCTCTAATATTGACAGTGGGGTATTAAAGTCTCCTATTATTACTGTGTGGGAGTCTAAGTCTCTTTGTAGGTCTCTAAGGACTTGCTTTATGAATCTGGGTGCTCCAGTATTGGGTGCATATATATTTAGGATAGTTAGCTCCTCTTGTTTAATTGATCCCTTTACCATTATGTAATGGCCTTCTTTGTCTCTTTTGATCTTTGTTGTTTTAAAGTCTGTTTTATCAGAGACTAGGATTGCAATCCCTGCTTTTTTTCTTTCAATTGCTTGGTAGATCTTCCTCCATCCCTTTATTTTGAGACTATATGTGTCTCTGCATGTGCGATGGGTTTCCTGATTACAGCACACTGATGGGTCCTGACTGTATCAAACTTGCCAGACTGTGTCTTTTAATTGGAGCATTTAGTCCATTTACATTTAAGGTTAGTATTATTTTGTGTGAATTTGATCCTGTCATTAAGATGTTAGCTGGTTATTCTGCTCATTAGTTGATGCAGTTCATTCCTAGGCTCAATGGCCTTTACAATTTCGCATGTTTTGGCAGTGGCTGGCACCTGTTGTTCCTTTCCATGTATAGTGCTTCCTTCAGGAGCTCTTTATGGCAGGCCTGGTGTTGGCAAAATTTCTCAGCATTTGCTTCTCTGTAACATATTTTATTTCTCCTTCACTTATGAAGCTTAGTTTGGCTGGACATGAAATTCTGGGTAAAAATTCTTCTCTTTGAATATTGGCCCCCACTCTCTTCTGGCTTGTAGAGATTCTGCTGAGACATCAGCTGTTAGTCTGATGGGCTTCCCTTGGTGGGAAACCTGACCTTTCTCTCTGGCTTCTCTTAACATTTTTTCCTTCATTTAAACTTCGGTGTTTCTGACAATTATGAGTCTGGGAGTCGACCTTCTCAAATAGTATCTTTGTGGCATTTTCTGTATTTCCAGAATTTCAATGTAGGCCTGCCTTCATAGATTGCAGAAATTCTCCTGGATAATATCCTGCAGAGTGTTTTCCAATTGGGTTCCATTCTACCCGTCATGTCCAGGTACACCAATCAAATTTGGTCTTTTCACATAGTCCCATATTTCTTGGAGGTTTGTTCATTTCTTTTTGTACTTTTTTCTGTAAATCTCTCTTCTCACTACATTTCATTCATTTGATGTTCCATCAATAATACCCTTTCTTCCAGTGAAAAGAAAGGTTAAACTCTGTGAGTTGAATGCACACAACACAAAGAAGTTTCCGAGAATGATTCAGAGTAGTTTTCATGCGAAGATATTTCGTTTTCTTCCATTGGCCCTAAAGCACTTGAAATCGCCACCTGGAAATTCCACAAAAAGAGTTTTTCAAAACTGCCCTCTCTAAAGCAAGATTCAACTCTGTGAGTTGAATACACACAACACAAAAAAGTTACTGAGAATTCTTCTGTCTAGCATTATATGAAGAAATCCCGTTTTCAACGAAGGCCTCAAAGAGGTCCAAATATCCAATTGCAGACTTACAAACAGACTATTTCCAAACTGCTCTATGAAAAGAAAGGCTAAATTGTGTGAGTTGAACGTACACAGAAACAATTAGTTTCTGAGAATGATTCTGTCTGGTTTTTATAAGAAGATAATTCCTTTTCTACAATTTGCCTCAAAGTGCTTGAAATCTCCACCTGAAAATTCCACAAAAAGAGAGTTTCAAATCTACTCTGTCTAAAGGAAGGTTCAACTCTGTGAGATGAATACACACAACACAAAAAAATTACTGAGAATTCTTCTGTTGCGCATTATATGAAGAAGTCCCTTTTCCAATGAAGGCCTCAAAGGGTCCAAATATCCACTTTCAGGCTTCAAAAACAGAGTGTTTCCAAACTGCTCTATGAAAAGAAAGGTTAAACCTCTGTAAGTTGAACATACACAGAACAAAGTAGTTTCTGAGAATACTTCTGTCTAGTTTTTATACGAAGATATTTCCTTGTCTTCCATTGGCCACAAAGTGCTTGAAATCTCCACTTGAAAATTCCACAAAAAGAGAGTTTCAAATGTGCTGTGTCTAAAGGAAGGTTCAACTCCGTGAGTTGAATACACACAACACAAAGAACATACTGAGAATTCTTGTCACTAGCATTATATGAACAAATTCTATTTCCAACGAAGGCCACAAATAGGTCCAAATATCCAATTGCAGACTTTAAAAAAGAGAGTGTTTCCAAACTGCTCTATGAAAAGAAAGGTTAAACTCCGGGAATTGAATGCACACATCACAAAATAGTTTCTGATAATGTTTCTGTCTAGTTTTTATACGAAGATATTTCCTCTTCAACCATTGGCCAAAAACCGCAGGAAATATCCACATGAAAATTCCACAAAAAGAGGATTTCAAATCGGCTCTGTCAAAAGAAAGGTTGAACCCTGTGAGCTGAATACAAACAACACAAAAAATTACTGAGAATTCTTCTCTCTAGCATTATATGAAGAAAACCCATTTCCAACGAGGGTCTCAAGGAGGTCCAAATATGCACCTGCAGACATTACAAACAGAGCCTTTCCAGCCTGCTCTATGAAAAGAAAGGTTAAACTCGGTGAGTTGAATGCATACATCACAAAGAAGTATCTGAGAATGATTCTGTCTACTTTTTACATGAAGATATTTCCTTTTCTACCATTGGCCTAAAAGCGCTTGAAACCTCCACATTAAAATTCCGCAAAAAGAGAATTTCAAATCTGCTCTGTCTAAAGGACGTTTCAACTCCGTAAGTTGAATGCACACAACTCAAAAAAATTACTGAGAATTCTTCTGTCTACCATTATATGAAGAAATCTCGTTTCAAACGAAGCACACAAAGAGGACCAAATATCCACTTCCAGATATTACAAACAGAGTGTTTCCAAACTGCTCTATGAAAAGAAAGGTTAAACTCCATGAGTTGAATGCACAAATGACAAGGAAGTTTCTGAGAATGATTCTGTCTAGTTTTTATATGAAGATATTTCCTTTTCTACCATTGGCCTCAAATCACTTGGAATCTCCACTACAAAATGAAACATAAGGAGTGTTTCAAATCTGCTCTGTCTAAAGGAAGTTTCAATTCTGTGAGTTGAATACACACAACGCATAGAAGTTACTGAGAATTCTTCCGTCTAGCATTACATGAAGAAATCCCGTTTCCAAATAAGGCCTCAAAGAAGTCCAAATCTCCACTTCCAGACTTTACATACAGAGTGTTTCCAAACGGCTCTATGAAAAGAAAGGTTAAACACTGCGAGTTGAATGTACACATCACAAAGAAATTTCTGAGAATGATTCTTTCTAGTTTTTATACGAAGATATTTACTTTTCTACCATTGGTCTCAAAGTTCTTGATATCTCCACTTGCAAATTCCACCAAAAGATACTTTCAAATCTGCCATGTTCAAAGGAAAGTTCAACTCTGTGAGTTGAATACACACAACACAAAGAAGTTACTGAGAAATAACTAGCAATATATGAAGAAATCCCGTTTCCAATGAAGACTTCATAGATGTCCAAATATTCGGTTGCAGAATTTGCAGAGTGTTTCCAACTGCTCTATGAAAAGAAACGTTAAACTCAGTGAGTTCAACGTGCACATCACAAAGTAGTTTCTGAGAATGCTTCTGTCTAGTTTTTATAGGAAGATATTTCCTTTTCTACCATTGGCCTCAAAGCTCTTGAAATCTCCACATGTAAATACCACAAAAAGAGTAATTCTAATATGTTCTTTCTAAAGGAAAGTTCAACTCTGTGAGTTGAATAAACAAAACACAAAGAAGTTACTGAGAATTCTTCTGTCTAGCATTATATGAAGAAATCCCTTTTCCGATGAAGGCCTCTAATTGGTATAAATATCCACTTGCAGACTTTTCAAACAGAGTGCTTCCAAACTGCAGTATGAAAAGAAAGGTTCAAATCTGTGAGTTCAAAGTACACCTCACAAAGTAGTTTCTGAGAAAACTTCTGTCTAACTTTTATATGAAGATATTTCCTTTTTTACAACTGGCCTCAAAGCACTTGAAATCTGCACATACAAATTCCACAAAAAGAGTGTTTCAAATCTGCTCTGTCTAAAGGGAGGTTCAATTATGTGAGTTGAATACATACAACACAAATAAGTAACTGAGAATTCTTCTGTCTAGCATTATATGAAGAAATCCCGTTTCAAACGAAGGCCTCAAAGAGAAACAAATATCCACTTGCAGAGTTTACAAACAGAGTCTTTCCAAAATGCGCTATGAAAAGAAGGATTGAACTCTGTGAGTTGAATGCACACATCACAAAGTAGTTTCTGAGAATGATTCTGTCTAGTTTTTATACGAAGATGTTTCCTTTTCTACCATTGGCCACAAATTGCTTGAAATCTCCAATTGCAAAATACTGAAAAAGAGAGTTTCAAATCTGCTCTGTCTAAAGAAAGGTTCAAATCTGTGAGTTGAATACACACAACACAAAGAAGTTACTGAGAATTCTTCTTTCTAGCATTATATGAAGAAATCCCCTTTCCAACGAAGACCTTAAAAAGGTCCAAATACCTACTTGCAGACATTACAAACAGAGTGTTTCCAAACTGCTCTATGGAAAGAAAGGTTAAACCCTGTGAGTTGAAGGCACACATCAGAAAGCAGTTTCTGAGAATGATTCTGTCTAGTTTTTATACGAAGATGTTTCCTTTTCTACCATTGGCCACAAATTGCTTGAAATCTCCAATTGCAAAATACTGAAAAAGAGAGTTTCAAATCTGCTCTGTCTAAAGAAAGGTTCAAATCTGTGAGTTGAATACACACAACACAAAGAAGTTACTGAGAATTCTTCTTTCTAGCATTATATGAAGAAATCCCCTTTCCAACGAAGACCTTAAAAAGGTCCAAATACCTACTTGCAGACATTACAAACAGAGTGTTTCCAAACTGCTCTATGAAAAGAAAGGTTAAACCCTGTGAGTTGAAGGCACACATCAGAAAGCAGTTTCTGAGAATGATTCTGTCTAGTTTTTATACGAAGATATTTCCTTTTCTACCATTGGCCTAAAATCGGTTGAAATCTCCAAAGGCAAATTACACAAAATGAGTGTTTCACAATTGCTCTGCCTAAACGAAGGTTCAACTCTGTGAGTTGAATACACACAACACAAAGAAGTTGCTGAGAAATCTTCTGTACATCATTATATGAAGAAATCCCATTTCCAACGAAGGCCTCAAAGAGCTCCAAATGTCCACTTGCAGACTTTACAAACAGAGTGTTTCCAAACTGCTCTATTAAAAGAAGGGATAAACACTGTGAGTTGAATTCACACATAATAAAGTAGTTTCTGAGAATGATTCCGTCTAGTTTATATACGAAGATATTTCCTTTTCTACCATTGGCCTCAAATTGCTTGAAATCTCCAATTGCAAAATCCAGAGAAAGAGAGTTTCAAGTCCGCTCTGTCTAAAGAAAGGTACTACTCTGTGAGTTGAATACACACAACACAAAGAAGTTACTGAGAATTCTTCTGTCTAGCATTATATGAAGAAACCCCATTTCCAATGAAGGCCTCAAAGTGGTCCAAATATCCACTTGCAGATTTTACAAACAGAATGTTTCCAAACTGCTCTATGAAAAGAAAGGTTAAACTCTGTCACTTGAGTGCACACATCACAAAGTAGTTTCTGAGAAAGATTCTATCCAGTTGTTATAGGAAGATATTTCCTTTTCTACTATTGGCCTCAAATCACCTGAAATCTCCACATGCAAATTACCCTAAAAGAGTGTTTCAAAACTGCTCAGTCTAAAGGAAGGTTCAAATCTGTGAGTTGAATACCCACAACACAAACAAGTTACTGAGAATTCTTCTGTCTACCATTATATGAAGAAATCCCGTTTCCAACAAAGGCCTCAAAGAGTTCAAAATATCCACTTCCAGAGTTTACAAACAGAGTGTTTCCAAACTGCTCCATGAAAAGAAAGGTTAAACTCTGTGAGCTGAACACACACATCCCAAAGTGGTTTTTAGAATGAATCACTAGTATTTATATGAAGATGTTTCCTATTCTACCATTGGCCTCAAATCGCCTGAAATCTCTAATTGCAAAATCCTCAAAAAGAGAGTTTCAAATCTGCTCTGTCTAAAGAAAGATTCAACTCTGTGAGTTGAATACACACAACACAAAGAAGTTACTGAGAATTCTTCTGTCTAGCATTATATTAAGAAATCCCGTATCCAAAGAAGGCCTCCAAGATGTCCAATTATCCACTTGCAGACATTACAAACAGAGTCTTTCCAAATTGCTCTATGAAAAGAAAGGTGAAACTCTGTGAGTTGAATGCACACATCACAAAGTAGTTTCTGAGAATGATTCTCTCTAGTTTTTATACGAAGATATTTCCTTTTCCGCCATTGGCCTCAAAGCGCTTGAAATCTATGCTTGCAAAATTCACAAAAAGAGAGTTTCAAATCTAATCTGTACAAAGAAAGGCTCAACTCTGTGAGTGGAATACATGGAACACAAAGAAGTTACTGAGAGTTCTTCTGTCTGGCATTACATGAAGAATCCCTTTTCCAAAGAAGGCCTCAAAGAGGGCCAAATATCCACTTGCAGACTTTACAAACAGAGTGTTTCCAAACTGCTCTATGAAAAGAAAGGTTAAACTCTGTCAGTTGAAGGCACACATCACAAAGTAGTTTCTGAGAATGATTCTGTCTAGTTTTTATATGAAGACATTCCTTTTTCAACCATTTGCCTCAAATCGCTTGAAATCTCCTCTAGTAAATTACACAAAAAGAGTGTTTCAAAACTGCTGTGTCTAGAGGAAGGTTCAACTCTGTTAGTTGAATACACACAACACAAAGAAGTTACTGAGAATTCTTCTGTCTAGCATTATATGAAGAAATCCCATTTACAACGAAGGCCTCAAAGAGGTCCAAATATCCACTTGCAGACATGACACACAGACTGTTTCCAAACTGCTGTATGAAAAGACACCTGAAAGTCTGTGAGTTGAATGCAATCCTCACATAGTAGATTCTGAGAATGATTCTGTCTAGTTTTTATACGAAGATATTTCCTTTTCTACATTTGGCCTCAAAGGGCTAGAAATCTCCACTTGCAAAATCCACAAAAAGTGAGTTTCAAATCTGCTTTGTCTAAAAAAAGTTCAACTCTGTGAGTTGAATACACACAACCCAAAAATGTTACTGAGAATTCTTCTGTCTAGCATTCTATGAAGAAATCCCCTTTCCAACGAAGGGCTCAAAGAGGTCCAAATATCCACTTGGAGACTTTACAAACAGAGTGATTCCAAAGGGCTCCATGAAAAGAAAGGTTAAACTCTGTGAGTTGAACGCACTCATCACAAATCAGTTTCTGAGAATTCTTCTGTCTAGTTTTTATTGGATCATATTTCCTTTTCTACGAATGGCCTGAAGTCCGTTGAAATCTCCACATGCAAATTACACAAAAATAGTGTTTCAAAACTGCTGGGTCTAAAGGAAGGTTCCACACTTTGAGTTGAAGACACAAATCACAAAGAAATTACTGAGAATTCTTCAGTCTAGCAATATATGAAAAAATCCCTTTTCCAACGAAGGCTTCGAAGAGATCAAAATATCCATTTGCAGGCTGTAGAAACAGAGAGTTTCCAAACTGCTCTGTGAAAAGAAACGTGAAACTCTGTGAGTTGAATGCACTCATCACAAAGTAGATTCTGAAAATGATTCTGTCTGGTTTTTATACGAAGATATTTCCTTTTCTACCATTGGCCTCAAAGAACTTGAAATCTCCACTTGCAATATCCACAAAAAGAGAGTCTCAAACCTACTCTGGCAAAAGAAAATTCAACTCTGTGAGTTCTATACACACAACACAAAAAAGTTATTGACAATTCTTCTGTGCAGCATTATATGAAGAAATACCGTTTCCAATGCAGTCCTCAAAGAGAGCCAAATATCCACTTCCAGAATTTACAGACACAGTGTTTCCAAACTGCTCTATGAAAAGAAAGGTTAAACTCTGTGATCTGAACGCACACATCACACAGTAGTTTCTCAGAATGATTTTGTCTTGTTTTTATACGAAGATATTTCCTTTTCTACCGTTGACTTCAATCCGCTTGAAATCTCCACATGCAAATTACACAAAAAGAGGGTTTCAAAGCTGCTGTGTCTAAAGGAAAGTTCCAAACTGTGAGTTGAATACACACAACACAAAGAAGTTACTGAGAATTCTTCTGTCTAGCATTATATGAAGAAATCCCGTTTCCAACGAAGGCCTCAAAGATGTCCAAATATCCACTTGCAGACTTTACAAACAGAGGGTTTCCACACTTCTCTATGAAAAGAAAGGTTAAAGTCTGTGAGTTGAACGCACACATCACAAGTCAGTGTCTGAGAATTGTTCTGTCCAGTTTTATAGGATGATATTTCCTTTTCTATGAATGGCCTGAAATCGCTTCAAATCTCCACATGTAAATTACACAAAAATAGTGTCTCAAAACTGCTGTTTCTAAAGGAATGTTCAACACTGTGAGTTGAATAAACACAACACTAAGAAGGTACTGAGAATTCTTCAGTCTAGCATTATATGAAAATATCTCGTTTCCAACTAAGGCTTCGAAGAGGTCAAAATATCCATTTGCAGACTTTACAAACAGAGGGTTTCCAAACTGCTCTATGAAAAGAAACGTGAAACTGTCAGTAGAATGCACTCATCACAAAGTAGATTCTGAGAATGATTCTGTCTAGTTTTTATACGAAGATATTTCCTTTTCTACCTTTGGCCTCAAAGAGCTTCAAATCTCCACTTGCAAAATCCACAAAAAGAGAGTTTGAAATCTGCTCTTTTTAAAGACAGTTAAACTCTGTGAGTTGTATACACACAACTCAAAAAATTATTGAAAATTCTTCTGTGTGGCACTATATGAAGAAATCCCGTTTCCTACGAAGGCCTCAAAGAGGTCCAAATATCCACTTGCAGAATTTACAAACAGAGTGTTTCCAACCTGCTCTATGAAAAGAAAGGTTAAATTCTGTGAGCTGAATGCACACATCACAAAGTGGTTTCTCAGAATGATTCTGTCTTGTTTTTATACGAATATATTTCCTTTTCTACCATTGGCCTCAATTCGCTTGAAATCTCCCCATGCAAATTACACAAAAAGAGTGTTTCAAATCGGATCTGTCTAAAGGATGGTTCAAATCTGTGAGTTGAATACACACAACACAAAGACGCTACTGAGAATTCTTCTGTCTAGCATTATATGAAGAAATCCCGTTTCCAACGAAGGCCTTAAACAGGTCCAAATATCCACTTGCAGACTTTAGAAACAGATTGTTTCCAAAAGGCTCTATGAAAAGAAAGGTTAAACTCTGTGAGTTGAATGCACTCATCACAAATCAGTTTCTGAGAATTATTCTTTCTAGTTTTTATGGGATGATATTTCCTTTTCTACGAATGCCCTGAAATCGCTTGAAATCTCCACATGCAAATTACACAAAAATAGTCTCTCAAAGCTGCTCTGTCTAATGGAAGGTTCAACACTGTGAGTTGAATACAGACAACACAAATAAGTTACTGAGAATTCTTCTGTCTAGCATTCTATGAAGAAATCCCGTTTCCAACGAAGGCCCCAAAGAGTTCCAAATATCCACTTCCAAACTTTAAAAACAGAGTGTTTCCAAACTGCTCTATACAAAGAAAGGTTGAACTCTGTGAGCTGAACGCACACATCACACAGTAGTATCTCAGAATGATTCTATATTGTTTTTAGACGAAGATATTTCCTTTTCAATCATTGGCCTCAATTCGCAAGAAATCTCCACATGCAAATTACAGAAAAAGAGGGTTTCAAATCGAATCTTTCTAAAGCATGGTTCAACTCTGTGAGTTGAATACACACAACACAAAGAAGTTACTGAGAATTCTTCTCTCTAGCATTCTATGAAGAAATCCCGTTTCCAACGAAGGCCTCAAAGAGGTCCAAATATCCACTTGCAGACTTTACAAACAGAGTGTTTCCAAACTGCTCTATGAAAAGAAACATGAAATTCTTTGAGTTGAATGCACTCATCACAAAGTAGATTCTGAGAATAATTCTGTCTAGTATTTACAGGAAGATGTTCCCTTTTCTACCATTGGCCCGAAAGCGCTTGAATTCTCCACTTGCAAAATCCACAAAAAGAGAGTTTCAAATCTGCTCTTCTAAAGAAAGTTCATCTCTGTGAGTTGTATACACACAACACAAAAGAGTTACTGAGAATTCTTCTGTCTAGCATTACATGAAGAAATCCCGTTTCCAACGAAGGCCTCAAAGAGGTCCAAATATCCACTTCCAGACTTTACAAACAGAGTATTTCCAAACTGCCGTATGAAAAGAAAGGTTAAACTCTGTGAGCTCAAAGCACACATCAAAAACAGTTTCTCAGAATGATTCTGTCTTGTTTTTATACAAAGATATATATTTTTCTACCATTCACCTCAATTCGCTTGAAATCTCCACATGCAAATTTCAGAGAAAGAGTGTTTCAAATCGGCTCTGTGAAAAGGATGGTTCAACTCTGTGAGTTGAAGACACAGAACACAAAGAAGTAACTGAGAATTCCTCGGTCTAGCGTTATATGAAGAAATCTCATCCCCAACGAAGAAAGAGGTCCAAATATCCACTTCCAGACTTTTCAACCAGAGTGTTTCCAAACTGCTTTATGAGAAGAAAGGTTCAACTCTGTGAGTTGAACGCACACATCACAAATCAGTTTCTGAGAATTATTCTGTCTAGTTTTTATCGGATGATATTTCCTTTTCCACGAATGGCCTGAAATCCCTTGAAATCTCCTCATGCAAATTACAAAAAAGTAGTGTTTCAAAACTGCTGTGCCTAAAGGAAGGATCAACACTGTGAGTTCAATACACACAAGAAAAAGAAGTTACTGAGAATTCTTCTGTCTAGCATTGTATGAAAAAATCCCGTTTCCAACGAAGGCTTCAAAGAGGTCTAAATATCCATTTGCAGACTGTACAAACAGAGGGTTTCCAAACTGCTCTATGAAAAGAAACAGGAAACTCTGAGTTGAATGCCCTCATCACAAAGTAGATTCTGAGAATGATTCTGTCTAGTGTTTATTGGAAGATATTTCCTTTTCTACCATTGGCGTCAAAGCGCTTGAAATCTCCACTTGCCCACAAAAAGAGAGTTTCAAATCTGCTATTTTTAAAGAAAGTTCATCTCTGTGAGTTGTATACACACAACACAAAAAAGTTACTGAGAATTCTTCTGCCTAGCGTTATATGAAGAAATCCCGTTTCCAACGAAGGCCTCAAAGTGGTCCAGATATGCACTTCCAGACTTTACAAACAGAGTGTATCCAAACTGCTCTATGAAAGAAAGGTTAAACTGTGTGAGCTGAAAGCACACATCAAAAAGCAGTTTCTCAGAAAGATTCTGTCTTGTTTTTATATGAAGATATTTCTTTTTCTACCATTGGCCTCAATTCGCTTCAAATCTCCACATGCAAACTTCAGAGAAAAAGTGTTTCAACACGGCTGTGTCTAATGGATGCTTCAACGCTGTGAGTTGAATACACAGAACACAAAGAAGTTACTGAGAATTCTTCTTTCTAGCATTATATGAAGAAATCCCGTTTCCAACGAAGGCCCCAAAGAGGTGCAAATATCCACTTGCAGTCTTTACAAACAGAGTGTTTCCAAACTGCTCTCTGAAAAGAAAGGTTACACTCTGTGAGCTGAATGTACACATCACACAGTAGTTTCTCAGAATGATTCTGTCTTGTTTTTATATGAAGATATTTCCTTTTCTACAATTGACCTCAAAGCGCTTGAAATCTCCACTTGCAAAATCCGCTAAAAGAGAGTTTCAAATCTGCTCTGTACGAAGAAAGTTCAAATCTGTGAGTTGAATACACACAACACCAAAATGTTACTGACAATTCTTCTGTCTAGCATTATTTGAAGAAATCCCGTTTCCAACGTAGGCCTCAAAGAGGTCCAAATATACACTTGCAGATTTTACAAAGAGAGGGTCTCCAAACTGGTCTATGAAAAAAAGGTTAAACTCTGTGAGTTGAACGCTCTTATCACAAATTAGTTTCTGAGAATTATTCTGTCTAGTTTTTAAAGAATGATACTTGTTTTTCTACGAATGGCCTGAAATCGCTTGAAATCTCCACCTGCAAATTACACACAAATAGTGTTTCAAAAATGCTGTGCCTAAAGGAAGTTTCAACACTGTGAGTTGAATACACACAACACAAAGAAGTTACTGAGAATTCTTCTGTCAAGCATTATATGAAAAAATACCGTTTTAAACAAAGGCTTCATAGAGGTCAAAATATCCATTTGCAGACTTTACAAGCAGAGGATTTCCAAACAGCTCTATGAAAAGAAACGTGATACTCTGTGAGGTGAACGCGCTCATCACAAAGTAGATTTTGAGAATGATTCTGTCCAGTTTTTATAGGAAGATATTTCCTTTTCTACCATTGGCCCCAAAGCGCTTGATATCTCCACTTGCAAAATCCACAAAAAGAGAGTTTCAAATCTCCTCTTTTTAAAGAATGTTCAACTCTGTGAGTTGTATACACACAACACAAAAAAGTTACTGAGAATTCTTCTGAGTAGCATTATGTGAAGAAATCCCGTTTCCAACGAAGGCCTCAAAGACGTCCAAATATCCACTTGCAGACTATACAAACAGAGTGTTTCCAAAGTGCTCTATGAAAAGAAAGCTTAAAATCCGTGAGCTGAATGCACACATGACAAAGAAGTTTCTCAGAATCATTCTGTCTTCTTTTTATACGAAGATATTTCCTTTTCTACCATTGGCCTCAATTCGCTTGAAATCTCAACACGCAAATTCCAGAAAACGAGTGTTTCAAATCGGCTCTGTCTAAAAGATGGTTCAACTCTGTGAGTTGAATACACAGAACACATAAAAGTAACTGAGAATTCTTCTGTCTAGCATTAAATGAAAAAATCCCCTTTCCAACGAAGGCCTCAAAGAGGTCCAAATATGCACTTGCAGACTTTAGAAACGGAGTGTTTTGAAACTGCTCTATGAAAAGAAAGGTTAAACTCTGTGAGCTGAACGCACACATCACAAAGCAGTATCTCCGAATGATTCTGTCTTGTTTTTATACGAAGATATTCCCTTTTCTACCGTTGACCTCAAAGCGCTTGAAATCTCCACTTGCAAAATCCACAAAAAGAGATTTTCAAATCTGCTCTGTCTAAAGAAAGTTCAACTCTGTGAATTGAATACACACAACACAAAAATGTTACTGAGAATTCTTCTGTATAGCATTCTATGAAGAAATCCCGTTTCCAACGAAGGCCTCAAAGAGGTCCAAATATCCACTTGCAGACTTTACAAACAGAGTGTTTCCAAACTCCTCTTTGAAAAGAAAGGTTAAACTCTGTGAGTTGAAAGCACACATCACAAATCGGTTTCTGAGAATTATTCTGTCTAGTTTTTATGGAATGATATTTCCTTTTCTACGAATGGCCTGAAATCGCTTGAAATCTCTGCATGCAAACTACACAAAAATAGTGTTTCAAAACTGCTGAGCCTAAAGGAAGGTTCCACACTGTGAGTTGAATACACACAAAACAAAGAATTTACTGAGAATTCTTCTGTCTAGCATTATATGAAATCATCCCCTTTCCAATGAAGGCTTCAAAGAGGTCAAAATATCCATTTGCAGGCTTTACAAACAGAGGGTTTCCAAACTGCTCTATGAAAAGAAACGTGAAACTCTGTGAGTTGAACGCACTCATCACAAAGTAGATTCTGAGAATGATTCTGTCTAGTTTTTATAAGAAGATATTTCTTTTTCTACAGTTGGCCCCATAGCGCTTGAAATCTCCACTTGCAAAATTCACAAAAAGAGAGTTTCAAATCTGCTCTTTTTAAAGAATGTTCAACTCTGTGATTTGTGTACACAGGACACAAAAAAGTTACTGAGAATTCTTCTGTGCAGCATTATATGAAGAAATCCCGTTTCCAACGAAGGCCTCAAAGAGGCCCAAATATCCACTTGCAGACTTTACAAACAGAGTGTCTCCAAACTGCTCTATGAAAAGAAAGGTTATACTCTGTGAGTTGAACGCACACATAAGAAATTGGTTTCTCAGAACGATTCTGTCTACTTTTTATTGGAAGATATTTCCTTTTCTATGAACGGCCTCAAATCACTTGAAATCTCCACAAGCAAATTATGCAAAAAGAGTCTTTCAAAACTGCTGTGTCTAAAGTAAGGTTCAACATTGTGAGTTGAATACACAAAACACAAAGAAGTTACTGAGAATTCTTCTGTCTAGCATTATATGAAGAAATCCTGTTACCAACGAAGGCCTCAAAGAGGTCCAATTATCCACTTGCAGGCTTTACAAACAGAGTGTTTCCAAACTGCACTGTGAAAAGAAAGGTTAAACTCTGTGAATTGAATGCAGACATCACAAGTTAGTTTCTGAGAATGATTCTGTCTAGCTTTTATGGGAAGATATTTCCTTTTCTTCTATTTGCCTCAAAACGCATGGAATCTCCACATGCAAATTACACAAAAAGAGAGTTTCAAAACTGCTGTATCTAAAGGATGGTTCAACTCTGTGAGTTGAATACGCACAACAGAAAGAATTTACTGAGTTTTCTGCTATCTAGCATTACATGAAGAAATCCCGTTTGCAATGAAGGCCTCAAAGAGGTCAAAATATCCACTTGCAGACTTTACAAACAGAGTGTTTCCAAACTGCTCTATGAAAAGAAAGATTAAAGTCCGTGAGCTGAACGCACACATCACAAAGTAGTTTCTCAGAATGATTCTGTCTTGTTTTTATACGTAGATATTTCCTTTTGAACCATTGGTCTCAATTCGCTTGAAATCTCACAGGCAAATTCCAGAAAAAGAGTGTTTCAAATCGGCTCTGTCTGAAGGATGGTTCAATTCTGTGAGTTGAATACACAGATCACAAAGAAGTTACTGAGAATTCTTCTTTCTAGTATTACATGAAGAAATCCCGTTTCCAACGAAGGCCTCAAAGAGGTCCAAATATCCACTTGCAGACGTTAGAAACAGAGTGTTTCCAAACTGCTCTATGAAAAGAAAGGTTAAACTCTCTGAGTTGAATGCACACATCACAAAGCAGTTTCTCAGAATGATTCTGTCTTGTTTTTATACGAAGATATGTCCTTTTCTACCATTGAGCTCAAAGCGCTTGAAATCTCCACTTGCAAAATCCACAAAAAGAGAGTTTCAAAACGGCTCTGTCTAAAAAAAGTTCAACTCTGTGAGTTGAATACACACAACCCAAAAATGTTACTGAGAATTCTTCTGTCTAGCGTTCTGTGAAGAAATCCCGTTTCCAACGAAGGCCTCAAACAGGTCCAAATATCCACTTCCAGACTTTACAAAGAGAGTGTTTCCAAACTGCTCTATGAAAAGAATGGTTAAACTCTGTGAGCTGAACGCACACATCACAAATCGGTTTCTGAGAATTATTCTGTCTAGTTTTTATGGAATGATATTTGCTTTTCTACGAATGGCCTGAAATCGCTTGAAAGCTCCGCATGCAAGTAACTCAAAAATAGTGTTTCAAAATTGCTGTGCCTAAAGGAAAGTTCAACACTGTGAGTTGAATACACAGAACAGAAAGAATTTCCTGAGAATTCTTGCATCTGGCATTATATGAATAAATCCCGTTTCCAACGAAGGCTTCAAAGAGGTCAAAATATCCATTTGCACAGTTTACAAACAGAGGATTTCCAAACTGCTCTATGAAAACAAAAGTGAAACTCTGTGTGTTGAACGCACTCATCACAAAATAGATTCTGGGAATGATTCTTTCTTGTTCTTATAGGAAGATAATTCCTTTTCTACAATTCGCCACAAAGCGCTTGAAATCTCCACTTGCAAAATCCACGAAAAGAGAGTTTCAAATCTGCTCTGTCTAAAGAAATTTCAACTCCATGAGTTGTATACACACGACACAAAAAAGTTACTGAGAATTCTTCTGTGTAGCATTATATGAAGAAATCCCGTTTCCAACGAAGGCCTCAAAGAGGTCCAAATATCCACTTGCAGACTTTACAAACAGAGTGTTTCCAAACTGCTCTATGAAAAGAAAGGTTAAACTCCGTGTGCTGAATGCACGCATCACAAAGTAGTTACTCAGAATCATTCTGTCTTCTTTTTTTTTTTTTCCGTTTAGATGTGTTTAATCATTGTTTTCTATTCTGTATGTGGAATTTTTTTTTTATTATACTTTAAGTTTTAGGGTACATGTGCCCATTGTGCAGGTTGGTTTCATATGTATACATGTGCCATGCTGGTGCACTGCACCCAATAACTCGTCCTCTAGCATTAGGTATATCTCCCAATGCTATCCCTCCCGCCTCCCCCCTCCCCACCACAGTCCCCAGAGTATGATATTCCCCTTCCAGTGTCCATGTGATCTCATTGTTCAATTCCCACCTATGAGTGAGAATATGCGGTGTTTGGTTTTTTGTTCTTGTGATAGTTTACTGAGAATGATGGTTTCCAATTTCATCCATGTCCCTAAAAAGGATATGAACTCATCATTTTTTATGGCTGCATAGTATTCCATGGTGTATATGTGCCACATTTTCTTAATCCAGTCTATCATTGTTGGACATTTGGGTTGGTTCCAAGTCTTTGCTATTGTGAATAATGCCGCAATAAACATACGTGTGCATGTGTCTTTATAGCAGCATGATTTATAGTCATTTGGGTATATACCCATTAATGGGATGGCTGGGTCAAATGGTGTTTCTAGTTCTAGATCCCAGAGGAATCGCCACACTGACTTCCACAATGGTTGAACTAGATGACAGTCCCACCAACAGTGTAAAAGTGTTCCTATTTCTCCACATCCTCTCCAGCACCTGTTGTTTCCTGACTTTTTAATGATTGCCATTCTAACTGGTGTGAGATGATATCTCATAGTGGTTTTGATTTGCATTTCTCTGATGGCCAGAGATGATGAGCATTTTTTCATGTGTTTTTTGGCAGCTTAAATGTCTTCTTTTGAGAAGTGCCTGTTCATGTCCTTCGCCCACTTTTTGATGTGGTTGTTTGTTTTTTTCTTGTAAATTTGTTTGAGTTCACTGTAGATTCTGGATATTAGCCCTTTGTCAGATGAGTAGGTTGCGAAAATTTTCTCCCATGTTGTAGGTTGCCTATTCACTCTGATGGTAGTTTCTTTTGCTGTGCAGAAGCTCTTTAGTTTAATTAGATCCCATTTGCCAATTTTGGCTTTTGTTGCCATTGCTTTTGGTGTTTTGGACATGAAGTCCTTGCCCACGCCTATGTCCTGAATGGTAATGCCTAGGATTTCTTCTAGGGTTTTTATGGTTTTAGGTCTAACGTTTAAATCTTTAATCCATCTTGAATTGATTTTTGTATAAGGTGTAAGGAAGGGATCCAGTTTCAGCTTTCTACATATGGCTAGCCAGTTTTCCCAGCACCATTTATTAAATAGGGAATCCTTTCCCCATTGCTTGTTTTTCTCAGGTTTGTCAAAGATCAGATACTTGTAGGTAAGCGGCATTATTTCTGAGGGCTCTGTTCTGTTCCATTGATCTATATTTCTGTTTTGGTACCAGTACCATGCTGTTTTCGTTACTGTAGCCTTGTAGTATAGTTTGAAGTCAGGTAGTGTGATGCCTCCAGCTTTGTTCTTTTGGCTTAGGATTGACTTGGCGATGCGTGCTCTCTTTTGGTTCCATATGAACTTTAAAGTAGTTTTTTCCAATTCTGTGAATAAAGTCATTGGTAGCTTGATGGGGATGGCATTGAATCTGTAAATTACCTTGGGCAGTATGGCCATTTTCACGATATTGATTCTTCCTACCCATGAGCAAGGAATGTTCTTCCATTTGTTTGTATCCTCTTTTATTTCCTTGAGCAGTGGTTTGTAGTTCTCCTTGAAGAGGTGCTTCACATCCCTTGTAAGTTGGATTCCTAGGTATTTTATTCTCTTTGAAGCAATTGTGAATGGGAGTTCACTCATGATTTGGCTCTCTGTTTGTCTGTTGTTGGTGTATAAGAATGCTTGTGATTTTTGTACATTGATTTTGTATCCTGAGACTTTGCTGAAGTTGCTTATCAGCTTAAGGAGATTTTGGGCTGAGACGATGGGGTTTTCTAGATAAACAATCATGTCGTCTGCAAACAGGGACAATTTGACTTCCTCTTTTCCTAATTGAATACCCTTTATTTCCTTCTCCTGCCTGATTGCCCTGGCCAGAACTTCCAACACTGTGTTGAATGGGAGCGGTGAGAGAGGGCAACCCTGTCTTGTGCCAGTTTTCAAAGGGAATGCTTCCAGTTTTTGCCCATTCAGTATGATATTGGCTGTGGGTTTGTCATAGATAGCTCTTATTATTTTGAAATATGTCCCATCAATACCTAATTTATTGAGAGTTTTTAGCATGAAGGGTTGTTGAATTTTGTCAAAGGCTTTTTCTGCATCTATTGAGATAATCATGTGGTTTTTGTCTTTGGCTCTGTTTATATGCTGGATTACATTTATTGATTTGCGTATGTTGAACCAGCCTTGCATCCCAGGGATGAAGCCCACTTGATCATGGTGGATAAGCTTTTTGATGTGCTGCTGGATTCGGTTTGCCAGTATTTTATTGAGGATATTGGCATCAATGTTCATCAAGGATATTGGTCTAAAATTCTCTTTTTTGGTTGTGTCTCTGCCCGGCTTTGCTATCAGAATGATGCTGGCCTCATAAAATGAGTTAGGGAGGATTCCCTCTTTTTCTATTGATTGGAATAGTTTCAGAAGGAATGGTAGCAGTTCCTCCTTGTACCTCTGGTAGAATTCGGCTGTGAATCCATCTGGTCCTGGACTCTTTTTGGTTGGTAAACTATTGATTATTGCCACAATTTCAGCTCCTGTTATTGGTCTATTCAGAGATTCAACTTCTTCCTTGTTTAGTCTTGGGAGAGTGTATGTGTCGAGGAATGTATCCATTTCTTCTAGATTTTCTAGTTTATTTGCGTAGAGGTGTTTGTAGTATTCTCTGATGGTAGTTTGTATTTCTGTGGGATCGGTGGTGATATCCCCTTTATCATTTTTTATTGCATCTATTTGATTCTTCTCTCTTTTTTTCTTTATTAGTCTTGCTAGCGGTCTATCAATTTTGTTGATCCTTTCAAAAAACCAGCTCCTGGATTCATTAATTTTTTGAAGGGTTTTTTGTTTCTCTATTTCCTTCAGTTCTGTTCTGATTTTAGTTATTTCTTGCCTTCTGCTAGCTTTTGAATGTGTTTGCTCTTGCTTCTGTTGTTCTTTTAATTGTGATGTTAGGGTGTCAATTTTGGATCTTTCCTGCTTTCTCTTGTGGGCATTTAGTGCTATAAATTTCCCTCTGCACACTGCTTTGAATGCGTCCCAGAGATTCTGGTATGTTGTGTCTTTGTTCTCGTTGGTTTCAAAGAACATCTTTATTTCTGCCTTCATTTCATTATGTACCCAGCAGTCATTCAGGAGCACGTTGTTCAGTTTCCATGTTGTTGAGCGGCTTTGAGTGAGATTCTTAATCCTGAGTTCTAGTTTGATTGCACTGTGGTCTGAGTGATAGTTTGTTATAATTTCTGTTCTTTTACATTTGCTAAGGAGTGCTTTACTTCCAACTATGTGGTCAATTTTGGAATAGGTATGGTGTGGTGCTGAAAAAAATGTATATTCTGTTGATTTGGGGTGGAGAGTTCTGTAGATGTCTATTAGGTCTGCTTGGTGCAGAGCTGAGTTCAATTCCTGGGTATCCTTGTTGACTTCTGTCTCGTTGATCTGTCTAATGTTGAAAGTGGGGTGTTAAAGTCTCCCATTATTAATGTGTGGTAGTCTAAGTCTCTTTGTAGGTCACTCAGGACTTGCTTTATGAATCTTGGTGCTCCTGTATTGGGTGCATAAATATTTAGGATAGTTAGCTCCTCTTGTTGAATTGATCCCTTTACCATTATGTAATGGCCTTCTTTGTCTCTTTTGATCTTTGTTGGTTTAAAGTCTGTTTTATCAGAGACTAGGATTGCAACCCCTGCCTTTTTTTGTTTTCCATTTTCTTGGTAGATCTTCCTCCATCATTTTATTTTGAGCCTATGTGTGTCTCTGCACGTGAGATGGGTTTCCTGAATACAGCACACTGATGGGTCTTGACTCTTTATCCAACTTGCCAGTCTGTGTCTTTTAATTGGAGAATTTAGTCCATTTACATTTAAAGTTAATATAGTTATGTGTGAATTTGATCCTGTCATTATGATGTTAGCTGGTTATTTTGCTCGTTAGTTGATGCAGTTTCTTCCTAGTCTTGATGGTCTTTACATTTTGGCATGATTTTGCAGAGGCTGGTACCGGTTGTTCCTTTCCATGTTTAGCACTTCCCTCAGGAGCTCTTTTAGGGCAGGCCTGGTGGTGACAAAATCGGTCAGCATTTGCTTGTCTGTAAAGTATTTTATTTCTCCTTCACTTATGAAGCTTAGTTTGGCTGGATATGAAATTCTGGGTTGAAAATTCTTTTCTTTAAGAATGTTGAATATTGGCCCCCACTCTCTTCTGGCTTGTAGGGTTTCTGCCGAGAGATCCGCTGTTAGTCTGATGGGCTTCCCTTTGAGGGTAACCCGACCTTTCTGTCTGGCTGCCCTTAACATTTTTTCCTTCATTTCAACTTTGGTGAATCTGACAATTATGTGTCTTGGAGTTGCTCTTCTCGAGGATTATCTTTGTGGTGTTCTCTGTATTTCCTGAATCTGAACGTTGGCCTGCCTTGCTAGATTGGGGAAGTTCTCCTGGATAATATCCTGCAGAGTGTTTTCCGACTTGGTTTCATTCTCCCCATCACTTTCAGGTACACCAATCAGACGTAGATTTGGTCTTTTCACATAGTCCCATATTTCTTGGAGGCTTTGCTCATTTCTTTTTATTCTTTTTTCTCTAGACTTCCCTTCTCGCTTCGTTTCATTCATTTCATCTTCCATTGCTGATACCCTTTCTTCCAGTTGATCGCATCGGCTCCTGAGGCTTCTGCATTCTTCACGTAGTTCTTGAGCCTTGGTTTTCAGCTCCATCAGCTCCTTTAAGCACTTCTCTGTAATGGTTATTCTAGTTATACATTCTTCTAAATTTTTTTCAAAGTTTTCAACTTCTTTGCCTTTGGTTTGAATATCCTCCCGTAGCTCAGAGTAATTTGATCGTCTGAAGCCTTCTTCTCTCAGCTCGTCAAAATCATTCTCCATCCAGCTTTGTTCCATTGCTGGTGAGGAACTGCGTTCCTTTGGAGGAGGAGAGGTGCTCTGCATTTTAGAGTTTCCAGTTTTTCTGCTCTGTTTTTTCCCCATCTTTGTGGTTTTATCTACTTTTGGTCTTTGATGATGGTGATGTACAGATGGGTTTTTGGTGTGGATGTCCTTTCTGTTTGTTAGTTTTCCTTCTAACAGACAGGACCCTTGGCTGCAGGTCTGTTGGAATACCCTGCCGTGTGAGGTGTCAGTGTGCCCCTGCTGGGGGGTGCCTCCCATTTAGGCTGCTCGGGGGTCAGGGGTCAGGGACCCACTTGAGGAGGCAGTCTGCCCGTTCTCAGATCTCCAGCTGCGTGCTGGGAGAACCATTGCTCTCTTCAAAGCTGTCAGGGACATTTAAGTCTGCAGAGGATACTGCTGTCTTTTTGTTTGTCTGTGCCCTGCCCCCAGAGGTGGAGCCTACAGAGGCAGGCAGGCCTCCTTGAGCTCTGATGGGCTCCACCCAGTTCGAGCTTCCCAGCTGCTTTGTTTATCTAAGCAAGCCTGGGCAATGGCGGGCGCCCCTCCACCAGCCTCGCTGCCGCCTTTTAGTTTGATCTCAGACTGCTGTGCTAGCAATCAGCGAGATTCCGAGGGTGTAGGACCCTCCGAGCCAGGTGTGGGATATAGTCTCGTGGTGCGCCGTTTTTTAAGCCGGTCTGAAATGCGCAATATTCGGGTGGGAGTGACCCGAGTTTTCCAGGTGCGTCCATCACCCCTTTCTTTGACTCGGAAAGGGAATTCCCTGACCCCTTGTGCTTCCCAGGTGAGGCAATGCCTCGCCATGCATCGGCTCACGCACGGTGCGCGCACCAAGTGGCCTGCGCCCACTGTCTGGCACTCCCTAGTGAGATGAACCCGGTACCTAAGATGGAAATGCAGAAATCACCGTCTTCTGCGTCGCTCACGCTGGGAGCTGTAGACCGGAGCTGTTCCTATTAGGCCATCTTGGCTCCTCCCCCCTGTCTTCTTTTTATACAAAGATATTTCCTTTTCCACCATTGGCCTCAATTCGCTAGAAATCTCCACACGCAAATTCCAGAAAAAGAGTGTTTCAAATCGGCTCTAAAAGATGGTTCAACTCTGTGAGTTGAATACACAGAACACAAAAAATTTACTGAGTTTTCTTCTGTCTAGCATTACATGAACAAATCCTGTTTCCAACGAAGGCCTCAAAGAGGTCCAAATATACACATGCAGACTTTACAAACAGAGTGTTTCCAAACTACTGTACGAAAAGAAAGTTTAAACTCCATGGGCTGAACGCACACATCACACAGTAGTTTCTCAGAATGATTCTGTCTTGTTTTTATACGAAGATATTTCGGTTTCAACCATTGGTCTCAATTCGCTTGAAATCTCCACAGGCAAATTCGAGAAAAAGAGTGTTTCAAATCGGCTCTGTCTAAAGGATGGTTCAACTCTGTGAGTTGAATACACAGATCACAAAGAAGTTACTGAGAATTCTTCTATCTAGCATTATATGAAGAAATACCGTTTCCAACAAAGGCCTCAAAGAGGTCCAAATATCCACTTCCAGACTTTACAAACACAGTGTTTCCAAACTCCTCTATGAAAAGAATGGTTAAACTCTCTGAGCTGAACCCACACATCACAAATTGGTTTCTGAGAATTATTCTGTCTAGTTTTTATGGAATGATATTTCCTTTTCTGCGAATGGCCTGAAATCGTTGGAAATCTCCGCATGCAAATAACACAAAAATAGTGTTTCAAAACTGCTGTGCCTAAAGGAAGGTTCAACACAGTGAGTTGAATACACACAACACAAAGAATTTACTGAGAATTCTTCCGTCTAGCATTATATGAATAAATTCCGTTTCCAACGAAGGCTTCGAAGAGGTCAAAATATCCATTTGCAGAGTTTACAAACAGAGAATTTCCAAACTCCTCTATGAAAACAAATGTGAACCTCTGTGAGTTCAACGCACTCATCACCAAGTAGATTCTGAGAATGATTCTGTCTTGTTTTTCTAGGAAGATATTTCCTTTTCAACCATTGGTCTCAATTCGCTTGAAATCTCCACAGGCAAATTCCAGAAAAAGAGTGTTTCAAATCGGCTCTGTCTAAAGGATGGTTCAACTCTGTGAGTTGAATACACAGATCACAAAGAAGTTACTGAGAATTCTTCTGTCTAACATTATATGAAGAAATCCCGTTTCCAACGAAGGCCTCAAACAGGTCCAAATATCCACTGCCAGACTTTACATACAGAGTGTTTCCAAACTGCTCTATGAAAAGAATGGTTAAACTCTCTGAGCTGAACGCACACATCACAAATCTGTATCTGAGAATTATTCTGTCTAGTTTTTATGGAATGATATTTCCTTTTCTACCAATGGCCTGAAATCGTATGAAATCTCCACATGCAAATAACACAAAAATAGTGTTTCAAAACTGCTGTGCCTAAAGGAAGGTTCAACACTGTGAGTTGAATACACAGAACACAAAGTATTTACTGAGAATTCTTCTGTCTAGCATTCTATGAAGAAATCCCGCTTCCAACGAAGGCCTCAAAGAGGTCCAGATATCCACTTGCAGACTTTAGAAACACAGTGTTTACAAACTGCTCTATGAAAAGAAAGGTTAAACTCTGTGAGCTGAACGCACACATCACAAAGCAGTTTCTCAGAATGATTCTGTCTTGTTTTTATAGGAAGATATTTCCTTTTCTACCATTGACCTCAAAGCGCTTGAAATCTCCACTTGCAAAATCCACAAAAAGAGAGTTTCAAATCTGCTCTGTCTAAGGAAAGTTCAACTCTGTGAGTTGAGAACACACAACCCAAAAATGTTACTGAGAATTCTTTTGTCTATCATTCTATGAAGAAATCCTGTTTCCAACAATGGCCTCAATCCGGTCCAAATATCCACTTGCAGACTTTACAAACAGAGTGTTTCCAAACTGCTATATGAAAAGAAAGGTTAAACTCTGTGAGCTGAACGCACACATTACAAATCGGTTTCTGAGAATTATTCTGTCTAGTGTTTATGGAATGATATTTCCTTTTCTGCGAATGGCCTGGAATCGCTTGAAATCTCCGCATGCAAACTACACAAAAATAGTGTTTCAAAACTGCTGTGCCTAAAGGAAGGTTCAACACTGTGAGTTGAATACACACAACACAAAGAATTTGCTGAGAATTCTTCTGTCTAGCATTATATTAAAAAATACCGTTGCCAACGAAGGCTTCAAAGAGGTCAAAATATCCATTTGCAGACTTTACAAACAGCGGGTTTCCAAACTGCTCTATGAAAAGAAACGTGAAACTGTGAGTTGAACGCACTCATGACAAAGTACATTCTGAGAATGATTCTGTCTAGTTTTTATAGGAAGATATTTCCTTTTCTACAATTGGTCTCAAAGCGCTTGAAATCTCAACATGCAAAATCCACAAAAAGAGAGTTTCTAATCTGCTCTTTTTAAAGAAAGTTCAACTCCGTGAGTTGTATACACACGACACAAAAAAGTCACTTAGAATTCTTCAGTGTAGCATTATATGAAGAAATCCCGTTTCCAACGAAGGCCTGAAAGAGGTCCAAATATCCACTTGCAGACTTTACGAACAGAGTGTTTCCAAACAGCTCTATGAAAGGAAAGTTTGAAGTCTGTGAGTTGAACGCACACATAAGAAATTAGTTTCTGAGAATGATTCTGTCTAGTTTTTATTAGAAGATATTTCCTTCTTTACGAACGGCCTCAAATCGCTTGAAATCTGCAAAAGCAAATTACACAAAAAGAGTCTTTCAAAACTGCTGTGTCTAAAGGAAGGTTCAACACTGTGAGTTGAATACACACAACACAAAGAAGTTACTGAGAATACTTCTGTCTAGCATTACATGAAGAAATCCCGTTTCCAACGAAGGCCTCAAATAGGTCCAAATATCCACTTGCAGACTTTACAAACAGTGTGTTTCGAAACTGCTGTATGAAAAGAAAGGTTAAATTCCGTGAGCTGAACGCACACATCACACAGTAGTTTCTCAGAATGGTTCTGTCTTGTTTTTAAACGAAGATATTTCGTTTTCAACCATTGTTCTCAATTCGCTTGAAATCTCCACAGGCAAATTCGAGAAAAAGTTTGTGTCAAATCGGCTCTACCCAAAGAATAGTTCAACTCTGTGAGTTTAATACACAGATCACAAAGAAGTTACTGAGAATTCTTCTGTCTAGCATTATATGTAGAAATCCCGTTTCCAACGAAGGCCTCAAAGAGTTCCAAATATCAACTTGCAGACTTTACAAACAGAGTGTTTCAAACTGCTCTATGAAAAGAAAGGTTAAACTCTGTGAGTTGAATGCAGACATCACAAGTTAGTTTCTGAGAATGATTCTGTCTAGCTTTTATGGGAAGATATTTCCTTTTCTACTATTTGACTCAAGTCGCTTGAAATCTCCACATGCAAATTAAACAAAATGAGTGTTTCAAAACTGCTGTGTCTAAAGCATGGTTCAACTCTGTGAGTTGAATACACACGACACAAAAAAGTTACTGAGTTTTCCCCTGTCTAGCATTACATGAAGAAATCTCGTTTCCAACGAAGGCCTCAATATGGTCCAAATATCCACTTCCAGACTTTACAAACAGAGTGTTTCCAAACTGCTCTATGAAAAGAATGGTTAAACTCTGTGAGGTGAATGCACACATCAGAATTCGGTTTCTGAGAATTATTCTCTCTAGTTTTTATGGAATGATATATCCTTTTCTATGAATGGCCTGAAATCGCTTGAAATCTCCGCACGCAAATAACACAAAAATGCTGTTTCAAAACTGCTGTGCCTGAAGGAAGGTTAAATACTGTGAGTTGAATACACACAACACAAAGAAGTTACTGAGAATTCTTCCGTCTAGCATTATATGAAAAACTCCCGATTCCAACGAAGGCTTCAAAGAGATCAAAGTATCCAATTGCAGAGTTTACAAACAGAGGATTTCCAAACTGCTCTATGAAAAGAAACGTGAACATCTGTGAGTTGAACGCACTCATCACAAAGTAGATTTTGAGAATGATTCTGTCTTGTTTTTATAGGAAGATATTTCCTTTTCTACAACTGGCCTCAAAGCGCTTGAAATCTCCACTTGCAAAATCCACGAAAAGAGTGCTTCAAATCTGCTCTTTTTATAGAAAATTCAACCCCGTGGGTTGTATACACATGACTCAAAAAAGTTACTGAGAATTCTTTTGTGTAGCATTATACGAAGAAATCCCGTTTCCAACGAAGGCCTCAAAGAGGTCCAAATATCCACTTGCAGACATTACAAACAGAGTGTCTCAAAACTGCTCTATTAAGAGAAAGGTTAACCTCTGTGAGTTGAATGCAGACATCACAAGTTAGTTCCTGAGAATGATTCTGTCCAGCTTTTATGTGAAGATTTTTCCTTTTCTACTATTTGCCTCAAATCGCTTGAAATATCTACAGGCAAATTCCAGAAAAAGAGTGTCTCAAATCGGCTCTGTCTAAAAGGTGGTTCAACGCTGTGAGTTGAATACACAGATCACAAAGAAGTTACTGAGTTTTCTTCTATCTAGCATTACATGAAGAAGTCCCGTTTCCAATGAAGGGCTCAATGTGGTCGAAATATCCACTTTCAGACTTTACAAACAGAGTGTTTCCAAACTGCTCTATGAAAAGTATGGTTAAACTCTGTGAGCTGAACGCACACATCACAATTCGGTTTCTGAGAATTATTCTGTCTAGTTTTTATGGAATGATATTTCATTTTCTAAGAATGGACTGAAATCGCTTGAAATCTCCGCATGCAAATAACACAAAAATGGTGTTTCAAAACTGCTCTATGAAGAGAAAGTTTAAACTCCGTGAGCTGAATGCACACATCACAAAGTGGTTTCTCAGAATCATTCTGTCTTCTTTTTATACGAAGATATTTCCTTTTTTACCATAGGCCTCAATTCGCTTGAAATCTCCACACGCAAATTCCAGAAAAAGAGTGTTTCAAATCGGCTCTGTCTAAAAGATGGTTCAACTCTGTGAGTTGAATAAACAGAACACAAAGAAGTTACTGAGAATTCTTCTGTCTAGCATTACATGAAAAAATCCCGTTTCCAACGAAGGCCTCAAAGAGGTCCAAATATCCACTTGCAGACGTTAGAAACATACGGTTTCCAAACTGCTTTATGAAAAGTAAGGATAACTCTGTGAGCTGAATGCACACATCACAAAGCATTTTCTCAGAATGATTCTGTCTTGTTTTTGTACGAAGATATTTCCTTTTCTACCATTGACCTCGAAGCGCTTGAAATCTCCACCTGCAAAATCCACAAAAAGAGAGTTTCAAATCTGCTCTGTCTAAAGAAAGTTCAACTCTGTGAGTTGAATTCACACAAACCAATAATGTTACTGAGGATTCTTCTGTGTAGCATTCTATGAAGATATCCCGTTTCCAACGAAGGCCTCAAACAGGTCCAAATATCCACTTGCAGACTTTACAAACAGAGTGTTTCCAAACTGCTCTATGAAAACAAAGGTTAAACTCTGTGAGTTGAACGCACACATAAGAAATTAGTTTCTGAGAATGATTCTGTCTAGTTTTTATTGGAAGATATTTCCTTTTCTATGAACGTCCTCAAATCGCTTGAAATCTCCACAAGCAAATTACACAAAAAGAGTCTTTCAAAACTGCTGTGTCTAAAGGAAGGTTCAACACTGTGAGTTGAATACACACAACACAAAGAAGTTACTGAGAATTCTTCTGTCTAGCATTCTATGAAGAAATACCGTTTCCAACGAAGGCCTCAAACAGGTCCAAATATCCACTTGCAGACTTTGCAAACAGAGTGTTTCAAAACAGCACTATGAAAAGAAAGGTTAAACACTGTGAGTTGAATGCAGACATCAGAAGTTAGTTCCTGAGAATGATTCTGTCTAGCTTTTATGGGAAGATTTTTCCTTTTCTACTATTTGCCTCAAATCGCTTGAAATCTCTACAGGCAAATTCCAGAAAAAGAGTGTTTCAAATCGGCTCTGTCTAAAATATGGTTCAACGCTGTGAGTTGAATACACAGATCACAAAGAAGTTACTGAGTTTTCTTCTATCTAGCATTACATGAAGAAATCCCGTTTACAACGAAGGCCTCAATGTGGTCCAAATATCCACTTTCAGACTTTACAAACAGAGTGTTTCCAAACTGCTCTATGAAAAGAATGGTTAAACTCTGTGAGCTGAACGCACACATCCCAATTTGGTTTCTGAGAATTATTCTGTCTAGTTTTTATGGAATGATATTTCCTTTTCTACGAATGGCCTGAAATCGCTTGAAATATTCGCATGCAAATAACACAAAAATGCTGTTTCAAAACTGCTGTGCCTAAAGGAAGGTTCAACACTGTGAGTTGAATACACACAACTCAAAGAATTTACTGAGAATTCTACCGTCTAGCATTATATGAAAAAATCCCGTTTCCAACGAAGGCTTCAAAGAGATCAAAATATCCATTTGCAGAGTTTACAAACAGAGGATTTCCAAACTGCTGTATGAAAAGAAACGTGAAACTCTGTGAGTTGAACTTACTCATCACAATGTAGATTCTGAGAATGATTCTGTCTTGTTTTTATAGGAAGATATTTCCTTTTCTAAAATTGGCCTCAAAGCGATTGAAATCTCCAATTGCAAAATCCACGAAAAGACAGTTTCAAATCTGCTCTTTTTAAAGAAAGTTCAACTCCGTGAGTTGTATACACATGACACAAAAAATTTACTGAGAATTCTTCTGTGTAGCATTATATGAAGAATTCCCGTTTCCAACGAAGGCCTCAAAGAGGTCCAAATATCCACTTGCAGACTTTACAAACAGAGTGTTTCCAAACTGCTCTATGAGGAGTAAGGTTAAACTCCGTGAGCTGAATGCACACATCACAAAGTAGTTTCTCAGAATCATTCTGTCTTCTTTTCTACGAAGATATTTCCTTTTCTACCATTGACCTAAATTCGCTTAAAATCTCCCACGCAAATTCCAGAAAAAGAGTGTTTGAAATCGGCTCTGTCTAAAAGATGGTTCAACTCTGTGAGTTGAATAAACAGAAAACAAAGAAGTTACTGAGAATTCTTCTGTCTAGCATTATATGAAAAAATCCCGTTTCCAACGAAGGCCTCAAAGAGGTCCAAATATCCACTTGCAGACGTTAGAAACAGAGTGTTTCCAAACTGCTCCATGAAAAGATAGGTTAAACTCTCTGAGCTGAATGCACACATCACAAAGCATTTTCTCAGAATGATTCTGTCTTGTTTTTGTACGAAGATATTTCCTTTTCTACCATTGACCTCGAAGCGCTTGAAATCTCCACTTGCAAAATCCACAAAAAGAGAGTTTCAAATCTGCTCTGTCTAAAGAAAGTTCAACTCTATGAGTTGAATACACACAACCTAAAAATGTTACTGAGAATTCTTCTGTCTTGCATTCTATGAAGAAATCCCGTTTCCAACGAAGGCCTCAAACAGTTCCAAATATCCACTTGCAGACTTTACAAACAGCGTGTTTCCAAACTGCTCTATGAAAAGAAAGGTTAAACACTGTGAGCTGAATGCACACATTCCAAAGCAGTTTCTCAGAATACTTCTGTCTTGTTTTAGTACGAAGATATTTCCTTTTCTACCATTGACCTCGAAGCGCTTGAAATCTCCACTTGCAAAATCCACAAAAAGACAGTTTCAAATCTGCTCTGTCTAAATAAAGTTCAACTCTGTGAGTTGAATACACACAACCCAAAAATGTTACTGAGAATTCTTCTGCTAGCGTTCTATGAAGAAATCCCGTTTCCAACGGAGGCCTCAATCAGGGCCAAATATCCACTTGCAGACGTTAGAAACAGAGTGTTTCCAAACTGCTCTATGAAAAGAAAGGTTAAATTCTGTGAGTTGAGCGCACACATAAGAAATTATTTTCTGAGAATGATTCTGTCTAGTTTTTATTGGAAGATATGTCCTTTTCTATAAACGGCCTCAAATCGCTTGAAATCTCCAAAAGCAAATTACACAAAAAGAGTCTTTCAAAACTGCTGTGTCTAAAGGAAGGTTCAACACTGTGAGTTGAATACGCACAACACAAAGAAGTTACTGAGAATTCTTCTGTCTAGCATTATATGAAGAAATCCCGTTTCCACCGAAGGCCTCAAAGAGGTCCAAATATCCACTTGCAGACTTTACAAACAGAGTGTTTCCAAACTGCTCTATGAAGAGAAAGGTTAAACTCCGGGAGCTGAAAGCACACATAACAAAGTAGTTTCTCAGGAGCATTATGTCTTCTTTTTATCCGAAGATATACCCTTTTCTACCATTGGCCTCAATTCGCTTGAAATCTCCACACGCAAATTCCAGAAAAAGAGTGTTTCAAATCGGCTCTGTCTAAAAGATAGTTGAATTCTGTGAGTTGAATTAGCAGAACACAAAGAAGTTACTGAGAATTCTTCTGTCTAGCATTATATGAAAAAATCCCGTTTCCAACGAAGGCCTCAAAGACGTCCAAATATCCACTTGCAGACGTTAGAAACAGAGTGTTTCCAAACTGCTCTACGAAAAGAAAGCTTAAACTCTGTGAGCTGAATGCACACATCACAAAGCAGTTTCTCAGAATGATTCTGTCTTTTTTTAGTACGACGATATTTCCTTTTCTACCATTGACCTCGAAGCGCTTGAAATCTCCACTTGCAAAATCCACAAAAAGAGAGTTTCAAATCTGCTCTGTCTAAAGAAAGTTCAACTCTGTGAGTTGAATACACACAACCCAAAAATGTTACTGAGAATTCTTCTGTCTAGCATTCTATGAAGAAATGCCGTTTCCAACGAAGGCCTCAAACAGGTCCAAATATCCACTTGCAGACGTTTGAAACAGAGTGTTTCCAAACTGCTCTATGAAAAGAAAGGTTAAACCCTGTGAGTTGAATTCACACATAAGAAATTAGTTTCTGAGAATGATTCTGTCTAGTTTTTAGTGGAAGACATTTCCTTTTCTATGAACGGCCTCAAATCGCTTGAAATTTCCACAGGGAAATTACACAAAAAGAGTCTTCAAAACTGCTGTGTCTAAAGGAAGGTTCAACACTGTGAGTTGAATACACACAACACAAAGAAGTTACTGAGAATTCTTCGGTCTAGCATTATAAGAAGAAATCCCGTTTCCAACGAAGGCCTCAAAGAGGTCCAAATATCCACTTGCAGACTTTACAAACAGAGTGTTTCCAAACTGCTCTATGAAGAGAAATGTTAAACTCCGGGAGCTGAATGCACACATCACAAAGTAGTTTCTCAGAATCATTCTGTCTTCTCTTTATACGAAGATATTTCCTTTTCTACCATTAACCTCAATTCGTTTGAAATCTCCACACGCAAATTCCAGAAAAAGAGTGTTTCAAATCGGCTCTGTGTAAAAGATGGTTCAACTCTGTGAGTTGAATAAACAGAACACAAAGAAGTTACTGAGAATTCTTCTGTCTAGCATTATATGAAAAAACCCCGTTTCCAAAGAAGGCCTCAAAGAGGTCCAAATATCCACTTGCAGACGTTAGAAACAGAGTGTTTCCAAACTGCTCTATGAAAAGAAAGGTTAAACACTGTGAGCTGAATGCACGCATTCCAAAGCAGTTTCTCAGAATGCTTCTGTCTTGTTTTAGTTTGAAGATATTTCCTTTTCTACCATTGACCTCGAAGCGCTTGAAATCTCCACTTGCAAAATCCACAAAAAGAGAGTTTCAAATCTGCTCTGTCTAAAGAAAGTTCAACTCTGTGAGTTGAATACACACAACCCAAAAATGTTACTGAGAATTCTTCTGTCTAGCATTCTATGAAGAAATGCCGTTTCCAACGAAGGCCTCAAACAGGTCCAAATATCCACTTGCAGACGTTTGAAACAGAGTGTTTCCAAACTGCTCTATGAAAAGAAAGGTTAAACTCTGTGAGTTGAATTCACACATAAGAAATTAGTTTCTGAGAATGATTCTGTCTAGTTTTTAGTGGAAGACATTTCCTTTTCTATGAACGGCCTCAAATCGCTTGAAATTTCCACAGGGAAATTACACAAAAAGAGTCTTCAAAACTGCTGTGTCTAAAGGAAGGTTCAACACTGTGAGTTGAATACACACAACACAAAGAAGTTACTGAGAATTCTTCGGTCTAGCATTATAAGAAGAAATCCCGTTTCCAACGAAGGCCTCAAAGAGGTCCAAATATCCAATTGCAGACTTTACAAACAGAGTGTTTCCAAACTGCTCTATGAAGAGAAAGGTTAAACTCCGTGAGATGAATGCACACATCACAAAGTAGTTTCTCAGAATCATTCTGTCTTCTCTTTATACGAAGATATTTCCTTTTCTACCATTAACCTCAATTCGTTTGAAATCTCCACACGCAAATTCCAGAAAAAGAGTGTTTCAAATCGGCTCTGTCTAAAAGATGGTTCAACTCTGTGAGTTGAATAAACAGAACACAAAGAAGTTACTGAGAAATCTTCTGTCTAGCATTATATGAAAAAATCCCGTTTCCAACAAAGACCCCAAAGAGGTCCAAATATCAACTGGCAGACGTTAGAAACAGAGTGTTTCCAAACTGCTCTATGAAAAGAAAGGTTAAACACTGTGAGCTGAATGCACGCATTCCAAAACAGTTTCTCAGCATGCTTCTGTCTTGTTTTAGTATGAAGATATTTCCTTTTCTACCATTGACCTGGAAGCGCTTGAAATGTCCACTTGCAAAATCCACAAAAAGAGAGTTTCAAATCTGCTCTGTCTAAAGAAAGTTCAACTCTGTGAGTTGAATACACACAACCCAAAAATGTTACTGAGAATTCTTCTGCTAGCGTTCTATGAAGAAATCCCTTTTCCAACGGAGGTCTCAATCAGGTCCAAATATCCACTTGCAGACGTTACAAACAGAGTGTTTCCAAACTGCTCTATGAAAAGAAAGGTGAAACTCTGTGAGCTGAACGCACAAATCATTACGTTGTTTCAGAGAATGATTCTGTGTAGTTTTTAAACGAAGATATTTCCTTTTCTACCATTGGCCTGAAATCGCTTGAAATCTCCAACTGCAAATTCCACAAAAAGAGAGTTTCAAATCTCCTCTGTCTAAAGAAAGGTTCAACTCTGAGCTGAATGCACACAACATAAGGAAGTTACTGAGAAATCTATTGTCTTGCATTATATGAAGAAATCCCTTTTCCAACGAAGGCCTCATAAATGTCCAAATATCCACTTGCAGACTTTACAAACAGAGTGTTTTCAAACTGCTCTATGAAAAGAAAGGTGAAACTCTGTGAGCTGAACGCACAAATCATTACGTTGTTTCAGAGAATGATTCTGTCTAGTTTTTAAACGAAGATATTTCCTTTTCTACTATTGGCCTGAAGTCGCTTGAAATCTCCAACTGCAAATTCCACAAAAAGAGAGTTTCAAATCTGCTCTGTCTAAAGAAAGGTTCAACTCTGTGAGCTGAATACTCACAACACAAGGAAGTTACTGAGAAATCTTCTGTCTTGCATTATTTGAAGAAATCCCGTTTCCAACGAAGGCCACGTAAATGTCCAAATATCCACTTGCAGAATTTACAACCAGAGTGTTTTCAAACTGCTCTATGAAAAGAAAGGTGAAACTCTGTGAGCTGAATGCACAAATCATTAAGTTGTTTCAGAGAATGATTCTGTCTAGTTCTTAAACGAAGATATTTCCTTTCTGTCATTGGACTCAATTCGCTTGAAATCTCCACATGTAAATTAAACAAAAAGAGTGTTTCAAATCTACTCTGTCTAAAGGAAGGTTCAACTCTGTGAGTTGAATACACACACACAAAGAAGTTACTGAGAATTCTTCTGTCTAGCATTTTATGAAGAAATCCCGCTTCCAACGAAGGCTTCAAAGAGGTCCAAATATCCACTTGCAGACTTTACAAACAGAGTGTTTTCAAACTGCTCTATGAAAAGAAAGGTTAAACTCTGTGAGCTGAATGCTCAAATCACTACGTTGTTTCAGAGAATGATTCTGTCTAGTTTTTAAACGAAGATATTTCCTTTTATACCATTGGCCTGAAATCGCTTGAAATCTCCAACTGCAAATTCCAAAAAAAGAGAGTTTGAAATCTGCTCTGTCTAAAGAAAGATTCAACTCTGTGAGCTGTATACACACAACACAAGGAAGTTACTGAGAAATCTTCTGTCTTCCATTATATGAAGAAATCCCGTTTCCAACGAAGGCCTCGTAAAGGTCCAAATATCCACTTGCAGACTTTACAGAGTGTTTTCAAACTGCTCTATGAAAAGAAAGGTTAAACTCTGTGAGCTGAACGCAAAAATCATTAAGTTGTTTCAGAGAATGATTCTGTCTAGTTTTAAACGAAGATATTTCCTTTTCTGTCATTGGCCTCAATTCGCTTGAAATCTCCACATGTAAATTAAACAAAAAGAGTGTTTCAAATCTACTCTGCCTAAAGGAAGGTCCAACTCTGTGAGTTGAATACACACACACAAAGAAGTTACTGAGAATTCTTCTGTCTAGCATTTTATGAAGAAATCCCGCTTCCAACGAAGGCTTCAAAGAGGTCCAAATATCCACTTGCAGACGTTACAAACAGAGTGTTTCCAAACTGCTCTATGAAAAGAAAGGTGAAACTCTGTGAGCTGAACGCACAAATCATTACGTTGTTTCAGAGAATGATTCTGTCTAGTTTTTAAACGAAGATATTTCCTTTTCTCCCATTGGCCTGAAATCGCTTGAAATCTCCAACTGCAAATTCCACAAAAAGAGAGTTTCAAATCTGCTCTGTGTAAAGAAAGGTTCAACTCTGTGAGCTGAATGCACACAACACAAGGAAGTTACTGAGAAATCTTCTGTCTTGCATTATATGAAGAAATCCCGTTTCCAACGAAGGCCTCGTAAAGGTCCAAATATCCACTTGCAGAGTTTACAACCAGAGTGTTTTCAAACTGCTCTGTGAAAAGAAAGGTTAAACTCTGTGAGCTGAATGCACAAATCATTAAGTTGTTTCAGAGAATGATTCTGTCTGGTTTTTAAACGAAGATATTTCCTTTTCTGTCATTGGCCTCAATTCGCTTGAAATCTCCTCATGTAAATTAAACAATAAGAGTGTTTCAAATCTACTCTGTCTAAAAGAAGGTCCAACTCTGTGAGTTGAATACACCCACACAAAGAAGTTACTGAGAATTCTTCTGTCTAGCATTTTATGAAGAACTGCAAAGGGACATTCAAGTACCCAATGAGGTCAACTGTGAAAATCTGAATATCCCCAGGTAAAATGAGAAAGGAGCTATCTGTTAAACTGCTTTATGATGTTTCAATTCATCTCAAAGAAGTAAACCTTTCTTTTGATTCAGAAAGTTAAAAACAGTCTTGTTTAAGAATCTGAGAATTGACATTCAGGAGACCATTGAGGCCTATGGGGAAAATTTGAATATCCCAAGATAAAAAGTAGAAAGGAGGTATCTGTGAAACTGCTTTGTGATGTGTGGATTCTTCTCACATCGTATAACCTTTCTTTTGATTCAGCAGGTTGGACATAGTTTTTTTACAATCTGCAAATTTACTATCACAACCCCATTTAGGGATATGGTGAAAAACTGAATATCCCCATATAATAACTAGAAAGAAGCCATCTGTGAAACTGACTTGTGAGGTGTAAATTAATGACACAGAGTTAAAACTTTCTTTTGATTCAACACATCAGAAACATTCTTTTTGTAGAATTTGTTAAGGGATATTCATGGGCCCATTGTGGCCTATGTTGAAAAACTGAGCGTTCCCAGGGTAAAACTAGAATAAAGCTATTTGTGACACTGCTTTCTGATGTGTGAATTTATGATGCAGAGATAAACTTTTCTTTTGATTCAGCAGGTTGGAAACACTTTTTTTACAGCCTCTGCAAATGGACATGCAGGAGCGCATTGAGGCCTATGTTGAAAATTTGAAAATCCCCCTATAAAAACTAGAAATTAGCTCTCTGTGTAACTGCTTTGTTATGTATGTATCTCTCTCTCTCAGAGTTAAACTATTCTTTTGATTTAGTAGGTGGGAAAAACTCTTTTTGTAGGATCTATGAAGGGACATTTTGCAGCCCATTGAGGCCTATAGTGAAAAACAGAATATCCCAAGATAAAAACTGGAAAGACACTATCTTTGAATCAGCATTGTGATGTGTGGGTTCCTCTCACTGTTCAACCTTTCTTTGATTCAGCAGGTTGGAACCACTCTTTTTGTACAGTCTCCAAAGAGACATTTGAAAGCCCTTTGAGTCCTATGGTGAAAAACAGAATATACCCGAATAAAAAATAAAGAGAAGCACTCTGTGAAATGGATTTGTGATAAGTAAATGGCTCTCATAGAGTTGAAACTTTCTTTTGATTCAGAAGGTTGTTAACACTCTTTTTAAAGAATTTGTGATGGGACATTTTAGAGCCCTTAGAGGCCTATGATGGAAAAGTGAATATCAAAAGATAAAAACTAAAAAGAAATTATATGTGAAACAGCTTTGTGATTTGGAGATTTGTCTATCAGAGTTATACTTTTCTTTTAACTAATCAGGTTGCAAACACTCTTTTTGTAGAATCTGTGAAGAAACATTTGGGAACCCATTGAAGCCTAGGGTGAAAAAACGATTATCCCAAGATAAAAACTAGAAAGAAGCTATCTGGGAAATGGCTTTGTGATGTGTGGATTCCTGTTGCAAGTTAAACTATTACTTTAATTCAGTAGGGTGGAATGAGTCTTATTGTAGAATTTTTGAAGGCACATTTTGGATCACATTGAGGCCCGTGTTGAAAAACTAAATATCCCCAGGTAAAAAGTAGAAAGAAGCTCTGTGTGAAACTAGTTTGTGATGTGTGGGTTTCTCTCACAGAGTTAAACCATTCTTTTTTGCAGCAGCTAGGAAACACTTTTTTTGGTAGAATCTGTGAGGGGATATTTTGCAGCCCATTGAGGGCTATGGTGAAAACAGAATATCCTCAGATAAAAAGTAAAAAGTGATCTGTGAAACAGCTTTGTGATGGGTGGATTCTTCTAACAGAGGTAAGCCTTTCTTTTCATTCAGCAGGTTGGAAACACTCTTCTTGTAGGATCTGTGAAGAAATATATGGGAGCTCATTGTGAAATAAAATGAAGAACTGAATGCTCCTGCTAAAAACAAGAAATGAACTTTCTGTGAAACTTCTTTGTAATGTGTGGATTCATCTCCAATAGTTAAATTTTTCTTTTGATTCAGTGTGTTGGAAACACTCTTTTTGTAGTATCTGTGAAGAAACATTTTGGAGTCAATTGAGGACTATGTTGAAAAACTGAATATCCTCAGATAAAATCTCAAAAGACGCTATCAGTGGATCGGCTTTATAATCTGTGGATTCATCTTCCAGAGTTAAACATTTCTATTGATTCAGTAGGTTGGAAACAGTCTTTTTTTTTTAGAATGTGTGAAGGTAAATTTGAAGCCCTTTGAGGCTTATGGAAAAAAATGAAATAGCTTCAGGCAAAAATTAGAATGGAACTATCTGTGAAATGGTTTTGTGGTGCATAAATTCATGTCACAGAATTAAAACTTTCTTTTGATTCAGCAGTTTGGAAACACTCTTTCTGTAGAATCTGTGATGAGACATTTGAGAGCCCATTGAGGCCTAAGGTGAAAAATCGAATATCCCGACAAAAACTAGAAAAAACTATCAGTGAAATGGTATTGTGCTTTGTGGATTCATCTCACACGGTTAAACTTTTTTTTTATTTATTAGGTTAGGAATACTTTTTTTGTAGAATCTGCAATAGAATATTTGGAAGCCTTTTGAGGCCCAACTTGAAAAACCAAATATCCCTAGATAAAAAAATAGAAAGAAGCTATCTGTGAAATGACATTGTGGTGTCTGGATTCTTCTCACAGAGGTAAAACTTTCTTTTGATTCAGAAGGTGGGAAACAGTCTTTTTTCAAAATCTGTGAAAGAACACTTTTGAGCCCATTGAGGCCTACGGTGAAAAAAAGGAACAACCCCAGATAAATACTAGAAAGAAGTTATCTCTGAAATGGTTTTGTGGTGTATGTATTCATCTCACAGAATTGAACTTTTCTCTTAATTCAACAGGATTGAAACATGCCTTTTGTAGAATCTGTGAATGAACATTGGGAAGCCCATTGAGGCCCATGGTAGAAAACAGAATGTCCCTGTATAAAAACTAAAAAGAAGCCATCTATGAAATGGCTTTGTGGTGTGTGGATTCATCTCCAATTGTTGAACTTTTCTTTTGATTCAGCACGTTGGAAACAATCTTTATGTAAAATCTGTGTAGGGACTTTTGGGAGCCCATTGACCCATTGAGGTCTATGGTGAAAAATAAAACATCCCCAGATAAATCCAGAAAGAAGATATATGTGAAACATGTTTGTGATGTGTGTATTTCTCTCACAGAGTTAAACTGATCTATTGATTCAGCAGGTTGGAAACCCTCTTTTTGTACAATTTATGAAGGGACATTTTGGAGCCCATTGAGGCCAACGGAGAAAAAGCAAATATTCCTGAAGAAAACTAGAAAGAATCTATCTGTGAAACTGCTTTGTGATGTGTGGATTCATCTCACAGAGTTAATTTTTTGTTTGTTTGTTTCATCAGGTTGGAAACACTCTCTTTGCAGAAACTACAAAAAGACATTTGGGAGCCCATTGAGGCCTATTCTGAAAAACCGATTATTGCCAGATAAAAACTAGAAAGAAGTTACCTTGAAACAACTTTGTGATGTGTGGATCATTTCACAAAATTGAAACTTTCTTATGATACAGCTGGTTGGAAACACTCTTTTTATACAATCTGGAAATAGACATTTTGGAGCCAATTGTGGATTATGGTGAGAAACTGAATATTTCTAGTTAAAAACTAGAAAGAAGCTACCTGTGAAACTTCTTTGGGACATGTGGATTCATTTCCAAGAGTTAAACATTTCTTTTGATTCAGCAGGTTGCAAACACTCTTTTTGTATTATCTGCAAAGTGACATTTAGAAACCTATTGAGGCCTATGGTGAAAAACCGAATTTTCCCAGATATAAATTAGAAAGAAGCTATCTATCAAACTGTTTTGTGACCTGTGGATTCATCCCAAAGAGTTAAATCTATCTTTTGATTCAGCAGGTGGCATACCCTCTTTTGGTAGAATCTGCAAAGGGACATTTGAAAGTGCATTGACGACTATAATGAAAAACGGAATATCCCCAGATAAAAACTAGAAGGAAGCTATCTGTGAAACTGTGTTGTGATGTGTGGATTATTCTCACAGAATTAAAATTTTCTTTTAATTTGGCAAGTTGGAACACTTTTTTAATAGAATCTGTTAAGGGAAACTTGGGAGCCCATTTAGGCCTAAGGTGAAAATCGAACATCACCAGATAAAAACTAGAAAGATGGTATCGTTTGACCTGTCTTGTGATGTGTGATTTTATCTCACAGTGTTAAACCTTTCTTTTGATTCAGCCACTTGAAAACACTCTTTATGTAGGGTCTGTGATGGAACATTTTGGAGCCCATTGAGGCCTATGTTGAAAAACTGAATATACTCAGATAAAAAGTAGAAAGAAGCCATCTGTGAAACAGCTTTTTGATATGTATATTCATCTCACAGAGTTAAATATTTCTTTTATTTCAACAGCTTGGAATCACTCCTTTGTAGAATCTGTGAAGAAACATTTTGTAGCCAATTGAGGCATGCAGTGAAAAAAAATAAAATCCCCAGATAAAAACTAAAAAGAATATAACTGGGAAACATCTTTGTGATGTGTGGATTGATCTCACAGACATAAACCTTTCTTTTGATTCAGCAGGTTGGAAACCCTCTTTCTGTAGAATATGTGAAGTGACATTCAAGATCCCATTGGGGCCTGTGGTGAAAAATGGAATATCCACAGGTAAAAACAAAACAGAATTTATCTGTGGAACCACTTTGTGATGAGTGGATTTATCTCACAGAATTAAACCTGTCTTTTGATTCAGCACGTTGGAAAGAGTCCTTTTGTAGAATCTGTGAAGGGATATTCAGGAGCCCATTGAGGACTGTGTTGAAACACTGAATATCTCCAGATAAAAACTAGAAGTTAGCTATCTGTGAAACTGATTTGTTATGTGTGGATTCATCTCACAGATTAAACCTTTCTTCCGATTCATCTGGTTGGAAACACTGTTTTTGTAGAATCTGTGAAGGGACATTCAGGAGCACATTGAGGCTTATAGTGAAAAGCCGAATATTTACAGAGAAAAACGAGAAAGAAGCTATGTATGAAGCTGCTTTGCAATGTGTGGATTCATCTCACTAAGCTAAACCTCTCTTTTTGTTCATCATGTTGGAGACTCTCTTTTTCTCGAATTTCTGAGGGCAGGTTTGCTAGCCCATTAAGGTTCATTGTGATAAACTGAATATCCCCACATAAATAGTAGATAGAAGCTATCTATGAAGTTGCATTTTGATGTGTGGTCTCATCTCCCAGAGTAAAAACTTTGTTTTGAGTCAGAAGGTTACAACCACTCTTTATGTAGAAACTGCAAAGGGACATTTGGGGGCCCATTGAGGCCTACGGTAAAAAATGGAATATCCCAGATAAAAACTAAAAATAAGCTGTCTGTGAAACTGCTTTGGGTGCACGGGTTCATCCCATAAACTTATAACTTTCTTTTGATTAAGTAAGTTGAAAATACTCATTTTGCATATTCTACAAAGGGACACCAGGGAGCACATTGAGACCTATGGTGAACAAGAACATCTTCATATAAAATCTAGAAAGAAGCTATCAGTGAAACTGATTTGAGATGTATGGATTCATCTCACAGAGTTATGCCTTGCTTTTGATTCAGCAGGTTGGAAACACGTTTTTTGTAGAATCTATGAAGGGACAATCGGGAACCCCTTGTGGCCTCTGGTGAAAAAGAGAATATCCCTAAATAAAAAGTAGACAGAAGCTATCTGTGGAACTTTTTGTTAGGTGAGAATTCATATCAGAGAGTTAAAACTTTCTTTGCATTCAGCCAATTGGAAACACTATTTTTGAAGAATCTGTGAAGAGACATTCGGTAGCACATTGAGGCCTATGATTAAAAACTGAATATCCAAGATAAAATCTAGAAAGAAGCTATCTGTGAAACTGCTTTGTGATATGTGGATTCATAACCCAGAGTTAAACCTATCTTTTTATTCTGCTGGTTGGAAACACTCTTTTTGTAGAATCTGCAAAGGGATATTCAGGAGCCCATTCTCAGCAAACTACTGCAAGGACAAAAAACCAAACACTGCATGTTCTCACTCATAGGTGGGAATTGAACAATGAGAACACATGGACACAGGAAGGGGAATATCACACACTGGGGACTGTTGTGGGGTGAGGGGAGGGGGGAGGGATAGCATTAGGAGATATACCTAATGCTAAATGACAAGTTAATGTGTGCAACACACCAACATGACACATGTATACATATGTAACAACCTGCACATTGTGCACATGTACCCTAAAACTTAAAGTATAATACTAATAAAATTTAAAAAATGAATATTTCCAGAAGAAAATTAGAAAGAAGCTGTCTATGAAACTGGTTTATGATGTGTGGATTTATCTCAAAGAGTTAACACTTTCTTTTGATTCAGCAGGTTGGAAAAACTTTTTATAGAATCTGAAAAGGGATTTGGGAGCCCATTGAGGCCTATGGTAAGAACCAAATATCCCTAGATAAAAATAAAGATAATGTGGCACATATACACCATGGAATATTATGCAGCCATAAAAAAGGATGAGTTCATGTCCATTATAGGTACATGGATTAAGCTGGAACCCATCATTCTGAGCAAGCTCTCACAAGGATAGAAAACCAAACACCACATGTTCTCACTCACAGGTGGGAATTTAACAATGAGAACACTTGGACACAGGGTGGAGAACAAAACAAAGTGGAGCCTGTCATGGGTTGGAGGGAGGGGGGACGGATAGCATTAGGAGATATACCTAATGTAAATGAAGAGTTGATGGGTGCAGCACACCAACTTGGCACATGTATACATATGTAACAAACCTGCATGTTGTGCACATGTACCCTAGAACTTAAAGTAAAATAAAAATAAATAAATAAGATGCTATCTGGTAAATGGCTTTGTGATATGTGGATTCATCCCACTGACTTAAATCTTTCCTTTTTTCAGCAGGTTGCAAACACTCTTTTCATATAAGCTTCAACCAGACATTTGGGAGCCCATTGAAGCCTATGCTGAAAAATTGAATATCCTAAAATGATAACTAGAAAAAAATCTATCATTGAAACTGCTTTGTGATGTGTGTACTCATCTCACAGTATTAAAACTTCTACTGACTCAACAGGGTGGAACCACTCTTTTTGTAGAATCTGCGAAGGGACATTAGGAAGCACATTGAGGTTTTTGGAGAAAAACCTAACACACTCAGATAAAAAGAAGAAAGCAGCCCTCAGTGAAATGGCTTTGAGATTTGTGGATTCAACTCACAATTATATTTTTCTGTAAATATATCAGGTTGTTAACACTCTGTTTGTAGAATCTGTGAAAAGATATTTTGGAGTCCTTTGTGCTGTATAATGGAAAATGGAATATCTCCAGATAGAAACTAGAAAGAAGCTATCAGTGAAACTGCTTTGTGATGTCTGGATTCATCTCCCAGAGTTAAAACTTCTTTTGATTCAGCAGGTTGGAAATACTTTTCCTTGCAGAATCTGTGGTGGGACATTTGGGAGCCCATTGAGGTCTAGGGTGAAAAACCAAATATCCCCAGATAAACCTAGATAGAAGCTATCTGTGAAACCACCTTGCAATGTGTGAAGTTGTCTCACAAAGTTCAACTTTTCTTTTGATTCAGCAGGTTGGAAACACTCTTTTTGTAGAATCTGTGATTAGACATGTGGGAGCCCTTTGAGGCCTGTGCTGAAAACTGGAATATCCTTACAAGAAAACTACAAAGAAGCTATCTGTGTAATGGCCTGGTCATGTCTGGATTCAACTTACAGATTTAAACGTTTATTTTGATTCAGCAGGTTGGAAGCACTTTTTTTGTAGAATCTGTAAAAGGACACTAGGCAGCCCTTCAAGACCTATGGTTAAAAAAAACTCAATATTCCCAGATAAAAACTAGAAAGAAGCTATCTGTGAGATGTCTTTGTGATGTGTTTATTGAGCTCACAGAGTTAAGACTTTGTTTTAATTCAACGGGCTGGAAACACTTTTTTTGTATAATCTGTGAAGGCTTATTTCTGAGATCATTGTGGCTTATGGTGAAAAACAGAATATCCATGGATAAATACTAGAAGGAAGCTATCTATGAAACGGCTTTGAGCTGTGTGGATTCACCTCACAGAGTTTAACTTTTCTTTTGATTCAGTAGGTTGGAAAAACTCTTTTTCTAGAATCAGTGAAGGGACACTTGGAAGCCCATTGAGGCCTATGGAGATAAAGTGAATATTTCCAGATAAAAACTAGAAAGAAGGTAACTGTGAAACTGCTTTGTGATGTGTGGATATCTCACAGAGTTAAATCTTGCTTTTGATTTAGCACATTGGAAACACACTTTTTGGTAGAATCTGCCAAGGAAGATTCTGAAGCTCATTTAGGCCTATGGTTAAAAACAAAATATCCCCAGATAAAAACTAGAAAGAAGCTGTCTGTTAAACTGCTTTGGATGTGTGGATTTATCACACAGAGTTAAACTTTTCTTTTTATTCAGAAGGTTGGAAACACTCTTTTAGTAGAATCTGCAAAGGGACATTTGAGAGCCCATTGGTGAAAAATGTAACGTCCCCAGATGAAAACTAGATAGAAAATATCTGTGAAAATGCTTTGTGATTTGTGGATTCATCTCACAGATTTAAACCACTCTTTTGATTCAGATGATAGAAAACAGTCTTTTTTTAGAAACTGTGAAGTGACATTTGGAAGCCCCTTGAGGCTCATGGTGAAAATTGAAGTACAACCAGGTAAAAACTAGAATGAAGATACTTATGAAACTGCTTTGTGATGTGTGTATTCATCTCACACAGTTAAACCTTTCTTTTGATTCAGCAGGTTGGAAGTACTCTTTTTGTAGAAACTGCATGGGACAATCATGAGCCCATTGAGGCCTATGGTGAAAATCTCAATATTCCCAGATAAAAACTAGAAAAAAATCTATCTGTGAAACTGCTTTCTGATGTGTGGATTCATGTCACAGAGTTAAAACTTTCTTTTGATTCAGCAGGTTGGAAACACTCTTTTTGTAGGATCTGCCAAGGAATATTTGAAATCCCATTAAGGAATATGGTGAAAAACCAAATACCCCACAGATAAACTAGAAAGAAGCTACCTCTGAAAATTCATTGTGATGAGTGGATTCATCTCAAAAGTTAAACCGTTGTTTTGGTTCAGCAGGTTGGAAAAACTTTTTTTGTAGATTCTGCCAAGGGATATTCATGAGCCCATTTAGGCCTCAGTTGAAAAATCGAATATTCTCAGATAAAAACGTGAAAGAAGCTACCTGTGAAACTGCTTTGTGATGTGTTGTTTCATCTCACAGAGTTAAACCTTCCTTTTGACTAAACATGTATGAAACACTCATTTTGAAGAGCTTGCAAAGGGACATTTGGGAGTGCATTGAGGTTTAATGTGAAAATTTGAATATCCTCAGATGAAAACAAGAAAGAAGCTTCTTGTGAAACTGCCTTGTGATGTTGAGATTCATCTCACAGAGTTAAACCTTTCTTTTGATTCAGCAGTTTGGAAACGCTTTTTTGTAGAATTTGCAAAAAGACAATCGGGAGTCCTTTGAGATTTACGGTGAAAAAACAAATATTCCCAGATAAAAACTACAAAGAAGCTATCTGCGAAACTGCTTTGTGATGTGTGGATTCATCTCACAGAGTTAAACATTTCTATTGATTCAGCAAGTTAGGAACATTTCTTTTGTAGAATCTCTGAAGGGACATTTGGGTGCCCACTGAGGCCTACAGTGAATAAAAATATCTCCTGATAAAAACTAGAAAGAAGCTATCTGTGAAACTGCTTTGTGAATTGTGGATTCATCTCACAGAGTTAAACCATTCTTTTGATTCAACAGGTTAGAAACCTTGTCTAAGTAGAAATGCGAAGGGACATTTGAGAACCATTAAGGTCTATGGTGAAAATCAGACAATCCCAATATAAGAACTACAAAAAATTATCAGTGAAAATACTCTGAGATGTGTGGATTCATCTCAATGAGGAATACCTTTCTTTTGAAAGAGTGCATTGAAAACACTGTTTTTCTATGATCTGAGGAGGAACATTCTGGACACCTTTGTGATCTATATTGAAAAAACAAATATTCTCAGATGAAAACTAGAAAGAAGCTATCTTTGAAACTGCTTTCTGATGTGTGGATTCATCTTACTGTGATAAAAATTTCTGTTGATTCAGCAGATTTGAAACACTCTTTTTGTACAATCTATGAAAACAAATTCAAAAAAACATTGAGGCCTGTGGAGAAAAACTGAATATTCCCAGAGAAATACTAGAAGGAAGCTAAATGACAATCTGGTTTGAGATGTGCAGATTCATTTCACAGACTTAAACATTTCTCTTGATTCAGCAGGTTGTAATCACTCTTTTTGTAAAATCTGCAAAAAGATATACGGGATCCCTGTGAGGCATATTGTGAAAATCCAAGGTACCCAGATAAAAACTAGAAAGAAGCTTTCTCTGACTGCTTTGTGATGTGTGGATTTATCTCACAGAATTAAAACTTTATTTTATCCCAGATAAAAAGGAGAAAGAAACTATCTGGAAACTGCTCTATGAAGTGTAGCTTCATCTCACAGAGTTAAACCATGCTTTTGATTTGGAAGGTTGAAAACACTTTTTTTGTAGTATCTGTGAAGGGACATTTGGGAGCCCAATGACGCCTATGATGAAAATCCAAAATCCGAATATCCATTGATTGAAAACTAGAAAGAAGCTATCCGTGAAACTGTTTTTTGATGTGTGGCTTCATCTCGCATAGTTAAAACTTTCTTTTGATTCAGCAGGTTGGAAACACACATTTTGTAGAATCTGCCAGGAGACATTTGGGAGCCCTTTGAGGCCTATGAAAATCCGAATATACACAGATAAGAACTAAAAAGAAGCTAAGGGCAAAACTGCTTTGTGATGTGTGGATTCATCTCACAGAGTTAATTCTTTCTATTACTCACCAAGTTGGAAACAGTCTTTTCATAGAATCTGTGAAAGGGGCATTTGGGAACACATTGAATCATATGGGGAAAAACTGAATATCAACAGAAAAAAACAAAAAAAATAAGCTATCAGTGAAAGTGCTTTGGGATTTGTGTATTCATCTCACAGAATTAAACATTTTTGCTCTTGATTCAGCTTTTGGAAACCCTCTTTTTTTGGAATATGTGAAGGGCTATTCAGGAAGCCATTGAGTCCTCCAGTGAAAAACAAATATCCCCAGAAAAAAAAAAAACAGAGAGAAACTCTCTGTTAGAGATACTATCTGTTAAAGAAACTATCCTTTGTGATGTGTAACTTCATCTCAAAGAGTTAAACTTTTCTTTTAATTCAACAGTTTGGAATCCCTCTTTTTGTAGGAGCTGCAGAGGGACGTCCAAAAGCCCATTGAGGCCTATGGAGAAAAACTAAATATCCATAGATAAAAACCAGAAAGAAACTACTTTGTGATGTGTGGATTCATCTCACAGAGTTGAACTTTTCTTTTAATTTGGCGGGTTTGAAACACTCTTTCTGTACTATCTGAAAAAACACATTCAGGAGCCCATTGAGGTTTATGATGAAAAACTGAATATTTCAAGATACAAACTAGAAAAAAAAACTGTGAAACTGCTTTGTGATGTGCAGATTCTTCTCAGAGTTAAACTTTTCTGTTGATTCAGTATGTTGGCCGCACTATTTCTTGCAGAATCTGTGGAGAGACATTTAGAAGTCCATTGAGGCCTATGGTGAAAAAAAAATACCCACAGATAAAAAATAGAAAGAAGCAATCCGTGAAAATGTTTTGTGATATGTGGATTCATCTCACAGGGATAACAATTTCTTTATTTCTTTTCTTTTTTTTTTTTTTTTTTTGAGAAACAGTCTCACTCGGTCACACAGGCTAGTGGTGTGATCTTGGCCCAAATATCTGGGACTACAGGTTTATGCCACCATGCCCAACTAATTTTTGTATTTTTAGTAGAGATGGGGTTTCATCGTGTTAGCAAGGATGGCCTCTATACCCTGACCTCGTGGTCTACCCGCCTTGGCCTCCCAAAGTGCTGGGATTATAGGCATGAGCAAGTGTGTCCAGCCAGGGATAGCCATTTCAATTGATTCAGCAAGATGAAAACACTCTTTTTGTAGAATCAGTGAAGGGACATTCAGGCACCCACTTAGGCCTATGGTGAAAAACCAAATATCCCCAGACAAAAATTAGAAAGAAACTGTCTATGAAACTGCTTTCTGATGTTTGGATTCATCTCACAGAGTTAAAGCTTTGTTTTAATTCAGCAGGATAAAAAAAAACTCTTTTTGCAGAATCTGCAAAGTGATGTTTAAGAGCCCATTGAGGCTTATGGTGAAATTCTGAATATCCCCAGATAAAAACTAGGAAGAAGCAGTCTGTGAAATTGCTTTGTGATTTGTGGATTCAACTCACAAAGATAAAACATTAATTTGATTCAGCAGGTTAAGAAACACTCTTTTTGCAGAATCTGTTAAGGGACATGCAAGAGCCCATTGAGGCTTAAGGTGAAATTCAGAATATCCCCAGATAAAAACTACAAAGAAGTTATCTGCGAAACTGCTTTTTGATGTGTTTATTTGTAACAAGGGGTTAAACATTCCTTTTGATACAGCAGGTTGTAAACACTTTTTGTAGAATCTGTGAAGAAATGTTCAGGAGCCCACTGAGGCCTATGGTGAAAAACAGAATATGCCCAGATAAAAACGAGAAATAAACTACCAGGGAAACTGCTTGGTGATGTTTGTTTTCATCTTACAGGGTTAAACTTTTCTTTCAGGAAGTTTGTAACACGCTTTTTTTAGAATCTGCGATGGGACATGTGGGAGCCCATTGAAGCATATGGTGAAAAACAAAACATCCCTAGATAAAAACTAGAAAGAAGCTATCTGTGCAACTGTTTTGCAATGTACAGGTTAATCTCAAAGAGTTAAATCTTTCTCATGCTTCATTGCTTTGGAAACACTGTTTTTGTAGAATCTGCCAAGGGACATTCATGAGCCCATTGAAAACTATGTTGAAAAGTTGAATACCAACAGATAAATAATAGAAAGAATCTACTTGTGAAACTGCTTTGTGATGTGTGGATTCTTCTCACAGAGTTAAACTTTACTTTTGATTCAGCAGGTTTCAAATTCTCTTTTTGTAGAATCTGTGAAGGGACATTTGGGAGCCCACTGTGGTGTATGGTGAAAATTCGAATATTCTCAGATGAAAACTAGAAAGAAGTTATCTGTGAAACATCTTTGTCATGTGTGGATTCAACTCACAGATGTAAATCTTTCTTCTAATTAAGCAGTTTGGAAACACTCTTTTTATAGAATCTGTGAAGGGACACTCAGGATCTCATTGAGAACTCCAGTAAAGACTGAGTGAAACTAGATAAAAACTAGAAATAAACTATATGTAAAACTGCTTTGTGATTTGTGAGTCATCTCAAAGGGTTAAACCTTTATTTTGACTCTGCAGGATGGGAATACTCTTTTTGTAGCAACTGCAAAAAGACATACAGGAGTCCATTGAGGCCTATGTTGAAAAACTGAATATCCCCAGGTAAAAACTAGAAAGAAGCCATCTGTGAAACTGCTTTGTCATTTGTGGATTCATCTCACAGACTTAAACCTTTCCCTTCACTCAGTGGGTTGGAAACACTATTATTGTAACATCTTCTTGCAGAATTTGGCAAGAGACTCTTGTGAGCGCATTGTGACCTATGTTGAAAAACCGATCATCCACAGATAAAAACCAGAAAGAGGCTATCTATGAAATTGCTTTGTGATGTGTGGATTCATCTCACAGAGTTAAACTGTGTTTTTGATTTAGCAGATTGGAAACACTCTCTTTGTAGGATCGGCAGTTGGATACTCAGGAGCCTATTGAAGCAAATAGTGAAAAATAGAATATCCTCAGATAAAAACTAGATAGAAGCTATCTGTGAAACTGCTTTGTGATGTGTGGATTAATCTCACAGAGTTAAACCTGTCTCCTGATTCAGTGTGTTGGAAGTGCTCTTTTTGTAGAATCTGCCAAGGGATATTTTTGAGTTCCATTGAGGCCAATGGTAAAAAAGAGAACATTTCCAGATGAAAACTGAAAGAAGCTATCTGTGAAACTACTTTGTGATGTGGGGATTCATGACACAGAGTTAAACCTTTCTTTTGCTTCGGCAGATTTGAAATACTCTTATTGTAACATCTGCAAACACACATTTGGGAGCCAATTGAGGCCTGTGTTGAAAATCTGAATATCTCCAGATAAAAACAAGAAAGAAACTATTAAACAGGTTTGTGATGTTTAAATTCATCTCCCAGAGGTGAACCTTTCTTTTGATTCAGCTGGTTGGAAACACTCTTTTTTTAGAACTTGTGAAGGGACATTCAAAAGCCCATTTTGGCCTATGGTGAAAATCTGTATATCCCCAGATAAACAGTAGAAAGAAGCTGTCTGTGAAACGACTATTTGATGTCTGGATTCATCTCACAGAGTTAAAACTTTTTTTTTAATTCAGCAGATTGGACACACTATTTTGTAGGATCTGCGAAGGGACATTAGAGATCCCAATGAGACCTATGTTGAAAAACCAAATATCTCCACATAAAAACTAAAAAGAAGCTATCTGTGAAAGTGCTCTGTAATGAGAAAATTCATCTAATGGAATAAACTTTTCTTTTGATTCAGCAGGTTGGAAACACTCTTTTTGTAGAATTTGCAAAGGGACATTTATGAGCGAAATGAGGTCTATGGTGAAAATCCAAATATCCCCAGGTAAAAAGTAGAATGAAACTCTCTGTGAAACTGCTTCATGATGTGTGGATTACTTTCAAACAGCTAAACCTTTCTGTTGATTGAACAGGTTGGAAACACTCTTTTTGCGGAATCTGTGAAGAGATATTTGGGAGCACATTGAGGACTTTGCAGAAAAACTGAATATGTAGATTAAAACTAGAAAGAACTTATCTGTCAAATGGCTTCGAGATGTGTGGTTCCATCTCACATATTTGAATATTTTTGTTAATTCAACAGATTGGAAAGACTATTTTTGGAGATTGTGCGAAGGGACATTTGGTAGTACATTCACGACTTTGCAGAAAAACTGAATATTCCAACAAAAAAAGAGAAAGAAACTGTCTGTGAAACATCTTTGTTATGTGTGCATTCCTCTCACAGAGTTGAACCTTTCTTATGATTCAGAAGGTTGGAAATACTCTCCTTTTAGAATCTTCAAAGAAACAATTTGGAGCTCATAAAGGCCTATGGCAAAAAACAGAATATCAACAGATAAAAACTAGAAAGATGTTATCTGTGAAATGGCTTTTATCTAACAGAGTTAAAGCCTTCTTTTGATTCAGCAGCTTGGAAACCCGATTTTTTAGAGTCTGCAAGGTGATATTAGCAGATAAAAACTGGAAAAAGCAATTTGTGAAATGGCTCTGTCAAGCGTGGATTCATTTCACAGCATTAAACATTTCCTTTGATTCCATAGTTTAGAAACACTGTTTTGAAGAATCCTGAAGGGACATTCTTGATTGCATTGAAGCCTACAGTAAAAACTCAAATATTTTCAGATAAAAACTAGAAAGAAGCTATCTTTGAAAGTGCTTTGTGACGTATGGATTCATCTATCAGGGTTAAACCATTCTGGCCATTCAGCAGGTTGGAAACACTCTTTTTGTAGAATCTGTAAATGGACATTCCAGAGCCCATTAAGGCCTATGTTGGAAAACCGAACATCCCCAGATAAAAACTAGAAACTCTCTATCTGTAAAACTGCTTTTTGCTGGGTGAATTCATCTACATAGTTAAACCTTTCTTTTTATGCAGAAGGTTGGAAACACTCTTTTCATAGAATCTGTGAAGGAACATGCAGTAGCCTGTTGAGGCCTATTATGAAAAAGCAAATACATGCAGATAAAAACAAAAAAAGTTATCTGTGAAACTGATTTGTGATGTGTGGATTCATCAAACAGAGGTAAACATTTCTTTTGATTCCTCAGGTTGGAAATGTTATTTTTATTGAAACTGCAAAGGGACATTCAGGAGCACATTGAGGCCTATGGTGAAAAATGGAATATTTCCAGATTAAAACTTAAAAGAAGCTATCTGTGAAAATGTTTTCTGACTTGTGGATTCATCTCACAGAGGTAAACCTTTCTTTTGATTCAGCAGGTGAGAAACACTCTTTTTGTAGAATCTGGAAAGGGACATTCAGAAACCTATTGAGGCTTACGGTCAAAAACCAAATATCCACCCATAAAAACTAGAGAGAAAGCATCTGTGAAACTGCTTTGTGATTTGTGGATTCATCTCAGGGATTAAAAGTTTCTTTTGATTCAGCAGGTTGGACATACTTTTTATAGAATCTGTGAACAAACATTCCGGATCCCATTCAGGCCTATGGTGAAAAACATCATAAGCTCAGATAAAAAGCAGAAAGAAGGTATCTGGAAAACTACTTGGTGATGTCAGGTTTCTTCTTATAGAGTTAAACCTTTATTTTGATTCAGCAGGTTGGAAACACTTTTTTTGTACAATCTGTGATGGGATATTTGAAAGCTGATTAAGGCCTATGGTGAAAAACCAAATATCACCCGATAAAAACCCGAAATTTTTTTAAAAAAATACTTTAATTTTTAGGGTACATGTGCACATCATGCAGGTTAGTTACATATGCATATGTGTGCCATGTTGGTGTGCTGCACCCAGTAACTCATCATTTAACATTAGGTATATTTCTAAATGCAATCCCTCCCCCCTCCCCCCACCCCACAACAGGCCCCAGTGTGTGATGTTCCCTGTCCTGTGTCCATGTGTTCTCATTATTCAATTCCCACCTATGAGTGAGAACACGTGGCATTAGGTTTTTTGTCTTCACAATAGTTTGCTGAGAATGATGGTTTCCAGCTCCATCCACGTCCCTACAAAGGACATGAACTCATTCTCTATGGCTACATAGTATTCCATTGTGTATATGTGCCACATTTTCTTAATCCAGTCTACCATTGTTGGACAATTGCTTTGGTTCCAAGTCTTTGCTATTGTGAATAGTGCCGCTATAAACATATGTGTGCATGTGTCTTTATAGCAGCATGATTTATAATCCTTTGGGTATAGACACAGTAATGGGATGACTGGGTCAAATGGTATTTCTAGTTCTAGATCCCTGAGGAAACGCCACACTGACTTCCTCAATGGTTGAAATAGTTTACAGTCCCACCAACAGTGTAAAAGTGTTCCTATTTCTCCACATCCTCTCCAGCACCTGTTGTTTCCTGACTTTTTAATGATCGCCATTCTAACTGGTGTGAGATGGTATCTCATTGTGGTTTTGATTTGCATTTCTCTGATGGCCAGTGATGATGAGCATTTTTTCATGTGTCTTTTGGCTGCATAAATGTCCTCTTTTTAGAAGTGTCGGTTCAGACATTTTGCCCACTTTTTGATGGGGTCTTTTGATTTTTTCTTGTAAATTTTTTGAGTTCATTATAGATTCTAGACATTAGCCCTTTGTCAGATGAGTAGATTGCAAAGATTTCCTCCCATTCTTTAGGCTGCCTGTTCACTCTGATGGTAGCTTCTTTGGCTGTGCAGAAGCTCTTTAGTTTAATGAAATCCCATTTGTCAATTTTGGCTTTAGTTGCCATTGCTTTTGGTGTTTTAGACATAAAGTCCTTGCTCATGCCTATGTCCTAAATGATATTGCCTAGGTTTTCTTCTAGGGTTTTTAGGGATCTAGGTCTAACATTTAAGTCTTTAATCCATCTTGAATTGATTTTTGTATAAGGTGTAAGGAAGGGATCCAGTTTCAGCTTTCTACATATGGCTAGCCAGTTTTCCCAGCATCATTGATTAAATAGGGAATCCTTTCCCCATTTCTTGTTTTTGTCAGGTTTGTCAAAGACCAGATGGCTGTAGATACATGGCATTATTTCCGAGGGCTCTGTTCTGTTCCATTGGTCTATATCTCTGTTTTAGTACCAGTATCATGCTGTTTTGGTTATTGTAGCCTTGTAGTATAGTTTGAAGTCAGGTAGCGTGATGCTTCCAGCTTTGTTCTTTTGGCTTAGGATTGACTTGGCAATGCGGGCTCTTTTTTGGTTCCACATGGACTTTGAAGTAGTTTTTTTTCCAATTCTGTGAAGAAAGTCATTGGTAGCTTGATGGGGATGGCATTGAATCTATAAATTACCTTGGGCAGTATGGCCATTTTCATGATATTGATTCTTCCTACCTATGAGCATGGAATGTTCTTCCATTTGTTTCTATCTTCTTTTATTTCATTGAGCAGTGATTGGTAGCTCTCCTTGAAGAGGTCCTTCACGTCCTTTGTAAGTTGGATTCCTAGGTATTTTATTCTCTTTGAAGCAATTGTCAATAGGAGTTCACTCATGATTTGGCTCTCTGTTTGTCTGTTGTTGTATAAGAATGCTTGTGATTTTTGTACATTGATTTTGTATCCTGAGACTTTGCTGAAGTTGCCTATCAGCTTAAGGAGATTTTCGGCTGAGACAATGGGGTTTTCTAGATATACAGTCATGTCATCTGCAAACAGGGACAATTTGACTTCCTCTTTTCCTAATTGAATATTTTTTATTTCCTTCTCCTGCCTGATTGCCCTGGCCAGAATTTCCAACACCATGTTGAATAGGAATGGTGAGAGTGGGCATCCATGTCTTGTGCCAGTTTTCAAAGGGAATGCTTCCAGTTTTTGCCCATTCAATATGATATTGGCTATGGGTTTGTCATAGCTAGCTCTTATTATTTTGAGATACGTCCCATCAATACCTAATTTATTGAGAGTTTTTAACATGAAGGTTTGTCCAATTTTGTCAAAGGCCTTTTCTGAATCTATTGAGATAATCATGTGGTTTTTGTCTTTGGTTCTGTTTATATGCTGCATTACTTTTATTGAATTGTGTATGTTGAACAAGCCTTGCATCCCAGGGATGAAGCCCACTTGATCATGGTGGATAAGCTTCTTAATGTGCTGCTGGATTCAGTTTGCCAGTATTTTATTGAGGATTTCTGCATTGATGTTCATCAGGGATATTGGTCTAAAATTCTCTTTTTTGGTTGTGTCTCTGCCAGGCTTTGGTATCAGGATGATGCTGGCCTCATAAAATGAGTTAGGGAGGATTCCCTCTTTTTCTATTGATTGGAATAGTTTCAGAAGGAATGGTACCACTTCCTCCTTGTACCTCTGGTAGAATTTGGCTATGACTCCATCTGGTCCTGGACTTTTTTCAGTAGGTAAGCTATTGATTATTGCCTCAATTTCAGATCCTGTTATTGGTCTATTCAGAGATTCAACTTCTTCCTGGTTTAGTCTTGGGAAGGGGCATGTGTCGAGGAATTTTTCCATTTCTTCTAGATTTTCTAGTTTATTTGCATAGAGGTGTTCATAGCATTCTCTGATGGTAGTTTGTATTTCTGTGGGATTGGTGGTGATATCCCCTTTATCTTTTTTTTATTGTATCTCTTTGATTCTTCTCTCTTTTCTTCTTTATTAGTCTTGCTATCAGTCTATCAATTTTGTTGATCTTTTCAAAAAGCAACTCCTGGATTCATTGATTTTTTGAAGGGTTTTTTGTGTCTCTATTTCCTTCAGTTCTGCTGTGATCTTAGTTATTTCTTGCCTTCTGATAGCTTTTGAATGTGTTTGCACTTGCTTGTCTAGTTCTTTTAATTGTGATGTTAGGGTGTCAATTTTGGATCTTTCCTGCTTTCTCTTGTGGGCATTTAGTGCTGTTAATTTCCCTCTACACTGCTTTGAATATGTCCAGAGATTCTGGTATGTTGTGTCTCTGTTCCCATTGGTTTCAAAGAACATCTTTATTTCTGCCTTCATTTCGTTATGTACCCAGTAGTCATTCAGGAACAGGATATTCAGTTTCCATGTAGATGAGCGGTTTTGAGTGAGTTTCTTAATCCTGAGTTCTAGTTTGATTGCACTGTGTTCTGAGAGATAGTTTGTTATAATTTGTGTTCTTTTACATTTGCTGAGGAGTGCTTTACTTACAACTATGTGGTCAATTTTGGAATAAGTGTGGTGTGGTGCTGATAAGAATGTATATTCTGTTGATTTGGGGTGGAGAGTTCTGTAGATGTCTATTAGGACCGCTTGGTGAAGAGCTGAGTTCAATTCCTGGATATCCTTGTGAACTTTCTGTCTCATTGATCTGTCTAATTTTGACAATGGGGTGTTAAACCTCCCAATAGTATTGTGTGGGAGTCTAAGTCTCTTTGTAGGTCTCTAAGGACTTGCTTTATGAATCTGGGTGCTCCTGTATTAGGTGCATATATATTTAGGATAGTTAGTTCTTCTTGTTGAATTGATCCCTTTACCATTATGTAATGGCCTTCTTTGTCTCTTTTGATCTTTGTTGGTTTTAAGTCTGTCTTATCAGAGACTAGGATTGCAAACCCTGCCTTTTTTTTGTTTTCCATTTGCTTGGAAGATGGATGGTAGATGGTATTCCATTTGCTCTATCCCTCTTTTTTGAGCCTATGTGTGTCTCTGCACGTGAGATGGGGTTCCTGAATACAGCACACTGAGGGCTCTTGACTCTTTATCCAATTTGCCAGTCTGTGTCTTTTAATTGGAGCACTTATCCCATTTAAGTTTAAGGTTGATATTGTTATGTGTGAATTTGAAAAAATTATCTGTTAAACTGATATATGATGTGTGGATACATCTCACAGAGTTAAACCATTTTTTTGATTCAACAGGTTGGAAACACTTTTTTTGTAGATTCTGTAAAGGGAAATTTGAAAGCCCATTGAAGCCTATGGTGAAAATCCAAGTGTCCCCAGATAGAAACTAGAAAGAAACTATCTGTAAAAGTGCTTTGTGATGTGTGGATTCATCTCACAGCATTAAAATTTTCTTTTGATTCAGCAGTTTGGAATCACTCTTTTTGTAGAATCTATGAAAACACATTTGTCAGACCATGGAGATCTGTGTAGAGAATCCTAATATCTCCAGATAAAAAGTAGAAAAATGCAATCTGTGAAACTACTTGGTAATGTGTGGATTCATCCAACAAATTAAACCTTTCTTTCAATTCGGCCTGTGTGGAACCCTTTTTTTTGTAGAATCTGTGAAGAGACTTTTGAGAACCCATTGTTTTCTATAGTGAAAATCTGAATATCCCAAGATACAAACTAGAAAGAAGCCATCTGTGAAACTGCTTAGTTATGTGCGGATTCATCTCACAGAGTTAAACCTTTCTATTGATTAAGCAGGGTGGAAATCACCTTTTTCTAGGATCTGTGAAGGGACATTTTGGAACATATTGAGGCCTCTTGTGTAAAACAAAATATTCACAGATAAAAACTGAAGGAACATTTGGGAGCCCATTGAGTCCTATGGTGATTAACTGAACATTCCCCAATAAAAACCAGGAATAATCTATCTGTGAAATTGCTTTGTGATATGTGGATTCATCTCAGAGAGGTAAACTTTTCTTTTGATTCAACAGGTAGGAAACAGTCTTTTATAAAATCTGTAAAAAGACATTCAAGAGCCCTTTGGGGCCTAAGGTGAAAATAAGAACATCCCAAGATACAAACTAGAAAAAAAGGACTTTTGGGAGCCCTTTTGGTCCTGTGGTGAAAATCTGAATGTATCCCCTGGTAAAAACTACAAAGAAGTGCTCTGTGAAACTTCACTGTGATGTGTGAATTTACCTCATAGATTTAAACCATTTTTTTTATTCAGCTGGTTGGAAATACTGTTTTTAAAGAATCTGCAAAATGACATTCATTACACCACTGAGGCCTCTGGCAAAAAAACAAACATAACCAGATAAAAACTAGAAAGAAACTATCTGTGAAATTGCTTTGTGATGTGTTTTTTTTATCTCATGGAGTTAAATCTTTTTTTTAATTCTGCATGCTGGAAACACTCTTTTTATAGAATCCACAAAGGGGCATTCGGGAGCCCATTGAGGGCTCTGGTGAAAAACCAAATATTCCCAGATAAAAACTAGAAAGAAGCTATCTGTGAAACTGCTTTGTGATGTGTGGATTCATCTCACAGTTTTAAAACTTTCTTTCGATTTAGTAGGTTGGAAACAGTCTTTTGTAGAATATGTGAAGGGACATTCTTGAGCCCATTGAGGCCCGTGGTAAAAAACTCAAAATCTTCAGATAAGAACGAGAAATAAGCCATTTATAAAACTGCATTGTGATGTGTGAATTAAACTCACAGAGTTAAATCATGCTTTTTATTCAGTTGTTTGGAAATACCCCTTTTGCAGAATCTGCCAAGGGACATTCAAGAGCAGAATGAGGCTTTTTGTGAAAATTCAAATATTCCCAAATAAAAACTAGCAAAAAGCTATCTGTGAAATGGCCCTGTGATTTGTGGATTCATATCACAGAATTAAATCTTTCTTTTGATTGAGAAAGTTAAAATCACTCTTTTTGTAGAATCTGGGTAGGTAAATTCAGGAGCCCTTTGAAGCTTATGGTATAAATCCAAATATCCCCAGGTCAAAACTAGAAAGACGATATGTATGAAACTGCTTTGTACTGTGTGTACTCATCTCACAGAGTTACACCTTGCCTTTGTTTCAGGAGGTAGGAAACACTTATTTTAGAATCTGGGAAAGGAATTTTGGGAGCACTTCAAAGGCTGTGGTGAAAATCTGAATATCCCCAGATAAAAACTAGGAAGAATCTACCTGTGAAACAGCTTTGTTATGTGTGGATTCATCTCCCAGAGTTAAACGTTTCTGTTGAGTCTGCAGGTTGGAACGCTTTCTTTGTAGAATCTGCAAGGAGACATTTAGACCTATGGTGAAAAAACTGAATATCCCCAGGTAAAAATGAGAAAAAATCAATCTGTGAAACTGCCTTTTGATGTGTAGATTCATCTCACAGAGTTAAAACTTTCTTTTGATTCAGTACGTTGTAAACACCCTTACAGAATCTCATAGGGGACATTTGGGAGCCCATTGAGGAATACGGTAAAAAACGGAATGTCCCCAAATAAAAACTAGAAAGAAGCTATCTGTGAAATGGCTTGTAATGTGTGAGTTAAACTGCCAGAGTTAAATCTTACATTTGATTCAGCAGGTTGGAAACACTCTTTTGGTAGAATCTGTGAAGGGAAATTTTGCAGCCCATTGAGACCTGTGATGAAAAACCGAATATCCTGATTCAAACTAGAAACAAAGGATCTGTGAAACAACTTTGTGACGCGTGCGTTCATCTCACAGAGTTAAATTTTTCTTTTGATTCAACAGGCTGGAAACACTCTTTCTGTAGAATATGTGAAGGGACATTTTTCCAGAAAAAAAATAGGAAGAAATAATCTCCAACATGGCTTTCTGATATGTGAATTCAACTCACAGTTAAACCTTTATTTTGATTTAGCATGTTGGAACCACTTTTTGTGTACAACTGCCAAGGGATATTTGGGAGCCCACTGAGGCCTATGGTGAAAAACAGAATACCCCCAAATAAAAAATGGTAAGAAGCTATCTGTGAAATATCTTTTTTATATATGTATTCATCTCACAGAGTTAAGTTTTTATTTTGATTCAGCAGGTTGAAAACACTCTTTTTGTAGAATCTGTGAGGATACTTGTGGGAGCCCATTGAAGCTTACGGTGAAAAACTGATTATCCCCAGTTAGAAACTAGAAAGAATCTACCTGTAAAATGACTTTGTGATGTGTGGATTCATCTCACAGAGTTAAACCTTTCTTTTGATTCAGCAGGTTGTAAACAGTCTTTTTGTAGGATCTGTGAATGGATATTTTGGAGCCCAGTGAAGCCTATAGTTAAAAACTGAATATTTCCTGAAAAAAAAATTTGAAAGAAGCTATCTGTGAAACTTCTTTTGTGATGTGTATATTGATCTCACAGAGTTTAACATTTCTTTTGATTCAGTAGGTTGGAAACAGTCTTTTTGCAGAATCTGCAAAGGGACATTAAAGAGCTACTTGAAGCCTATATGGGAAAGCAGATACTTCCTCATAAAACCTAGAAAGAAGCTAACTTTAAAGGCACTTTACAATGTGTGCATTCATCTCACAAAGCCAAACCTTCATTTTGATTCAGCTTGTTGGAAAGTGTCCTTTTGTAGAATCTGCCAAGGGACATTTGGAGCCCATTTGGAAAAATCAAATATCCCCAAATAAAATCTAGAAGAATGCTAACTGTGAAATTGCTCTGCAATGTGTGCATTCATCTCACAGATTTAAACATTTTTCTCATTCAGCAGATTGGAAACACTCTTTTTTGTAGCACCTGAAAGGGGATATTTGGGAGCCTATTGAAGCCTATAAAGAAAAACCAAACAGCTCCAGATAAAAACTAGAAAGAAAGTATGTGAGAAACTGCTTGGTGATGTCTGCATTCATCTCACAGAGTTAAACCTTTTTTTCCATATAGGCTTTTTGGAAAGGGCAACCTATTTCCATATAGAATTTTTGTAGAATCTTCAAAGGGACATTTGGGAGCCCACTGAGGCCTATAGTGAAAAACAAAATATCCCCATATGAAAACTAGAAAGAATCTATCTGTGAAACTGCATTGTGATGTGTGCATTCATTGCACAGAGTTTAACATTTCTCTTGTTGCAGCAGGTAGGAAACAGTCTTTTTGTATAATCTGTGAAGGGACACTTTGGAGCCCATTTTGGCCTGTATTAAAAAAATGAATATTCTCAGATAACACCTAGAAAGAAGCTAACTGTGAAACATCTTTGCAATGTGTGCATTCATCTCATAGAGTTAAAACTTTCCTTTGAATCAGCAGTTTGGAAACAGTCTTTTTGTAGAATCTGTGAAGCAATAATTGGGAGCCCAGTTAAGCCTATAGTGAAAAAGAGAATATCCCTAGATAAAAATTAGAAAGAAGCTCTCTGTGAAATTGCTTGGAATGAGCGCATTTATTTCACAGTGTTAAAACTTTCTGTTGATTCAGCTGGTTGGAAACAGTCCTTTTGAACAATCTGTGAGGGGACATTTGGGAGCATATTGAGGCCTATATGGAAGAATGGAATATCCCTGAAAAAAAAAAACTTAAAGATTGCTAACAGTGAAATTGCTTTTCAATGTATGCATTCCTCTCACAGAGTTAAACTGTTTCTTTGGTTCAGTGGGTCAAAACCGTCTTTTTGTAGAATCTGTGGAGGGACATTTGGGAGATTATTGAAACCTATCAGGAAGAACCAAATATTTAAAGATAAAACCTAGAAAGAAACTAACTGTGAAACTGCTTTGCAATGTGTGCATTCATCTTACAGAGTTGAAACTTTCTTTTGATTCAGCAGTTTTGAAACAGTCTTTTTGTAGAATCTGTGAATGGACATTTGGGAGGAGATTGTATCCTATAAAGAAAAATTAATTATCCCCAGATAAAAACTATAAAGGGCCTATCTGAGAAACTGGTTTGCTATATGTGCATTCACCTGACAGAGTTGAACCTTTCTTTTGATTCAGCAGATTGGAAACAGTCTTATTGTAGAACCTGCCAAGGGACAATTGGGAGCCATTGATGCCTATAGGGAAAAATCAATATCTCCAGTTAAAAATTTGAAAGAAGCTATCTGTGAAGCTGCTATGCGATATGTGAATTTATCTCACAGAATTAAAACTTTCTTTTGATTCAGAAGGTTGGAAACCATCTTTTTGTCGAATTTGTGAAGAAATATTTGGGAGCACACTGAGACCTATAGGAAAAAGCTGAATATACCAGATAATAACTAGAAAGAAGTTGTTTGTGAAAGCACTGCAGTATATGCATTCATCTCACAGAGACAAATCTTTTTTTTTTATTCAGCTAGTTCAAAACAGTGTTTTTGTACAATCTAGGAAGGGACATTTGGGAGCCCATTGAGGCCTATAGGGAAAAACAGAATATCGCAAGTTAAAAACTAAAAAGAAGTCATCTGTGAAACCATGTTGCAATGTGTACCTTTATCTCACAGAGATAAATCTTTCTTTAGATTGAGAAGGTTGGAAAGAGTCTTTCTGTAGAATCTGTGAAGGGATATTTGGGCATTGAGGCCTATATGGAAAAACAGAATATCCTCAGATAAAACCTAGAAAGAAGCTAACTGTGAAACCACTTTGAAACGTGTGCATCCATCTCAAAGAATTACGTCTTTCTCTTGATTCAGCAGGTTTGAAACAGTCTTTTTGTAGAATATGCAAAAGGACTTTTGCGAGTTTATTGAAGCCCATATAAAAAAACTAAATATTTCTAGGTAAATCCTACAAAGAAGCTAACCGTAAAACCACTCTTTGATGTGTACATTCATCTCACAGAGTTAAACCTGTCTTTCAATTCACCAGGATAGGAAACAGTCTTTTGCTGGAATCTGCAAAGGGACATTTGGCAGCTTATTGAGGCTTATATGGAAAAATCAAATATTGCTGAATAAAACCTAGAATCAAGCTAACGGTGAAACTGCTTTAATGGATATTTGGAAGCCCCCTGTAGGGAAAAACTGAATATCCCCAAATAAGAAATAGAAGACAGTTATCTGGAAAACTTTTTGTGATGTGTGCATTTAACTCATAGTGGTAAAACCTTATTTTGATTCAGCAGATTGGAAACAGACTTTTTGTAGAATATGAGAAGGAGCATTAGGGAGCCCATTGAGGCCTATAGGGAAAAAGCAAATATCTGCAGATAAAAACTAGAGAAAACAATCTGTGAATACACTTTCTGATGTGTGAATTTATCTCAAAGAGTTAAACCTTTCTTTTGATTCAGCAGTTTGAAAACAGTCTTTTTGTAGAATCAGCGAAGGGACATTTGGGAGCCCATTGAGGCCTACAGGTAAAAACTGAATATCTCTAGATAAAAATTAGGAAGAAGCTATCTGTGAAACTGCTTTATTTTTTGTGCATTTATCTTACAGATTTAAACCTATCTTTTGATTCAACACGTTGGAAACATTCTGTTTGTAGAATCTGCAAAAAGAAATATTTGTGAGCCCCTTGAGGCCTACAGCGAAAAAGAGAATATCCCCACATAAAATTAGAAAGCAGCTATCTTTGGAGTTGCTTTGTGATGTGTGCATTCATCTAACTTAGGTAAACCTTTCCTTTGTTTCAGCAGGTTTGAAACAGTCTTTTTGTAGAATCCGTGAAGAAACATTTGGGAGCCCAGTGAGGCATATATTTAAAAAAAGACTATCCTGAGATAAAACCTAGAAAGAAGCTAACTGTGAAACTACTTTGTGATATGTGCATTCATCTCACAAAGTAACAACTTTTTTTGGAATCAGCATGTTGGAAACGGTCTTTTTATAAAATCTGGGAAGGGGCAGTTGGGAGCTTATTGAGGCCTGAGTGGAAAAACTGTATATTTCCAGATAAAACCTAGAAAGAAGCTAACTGTGAAACTGCTTTGCAATGTGTGCATTCACCTCACAGTGTTAATCTTTCTTTGGATTCTGCAGGTTGGAAAAAGTATTTTTGTAGAATCAGCCAAGGGAAAATTTGGAGCCCATTGAGGCTGATAGGGTAAAACTGAATATCCACAGTTAAAAAATAGAAGGAAGCCATTGGTTAAACCAATTAGCATTGTGTGCATTTATCCCACAGAGTTAAACTTTTCTTTTGATTCAGCATGTTGGAAAGAGTGTTTACATAGAATGTGCAAAGGTACATTTTGGAGTTTTTAAAGCACATAGTGGAAAACCGGATATTCCCTGATAAAAACTAGAAATAAGCTATTTGTGAAACCTCTTTGTGATGCGTGCATTCTTCTCACAGCATTAAACCTTTCTCTTAATTTAGTAGGTTGGAAACAACTTGTTTTTGGAATCTATGAAGAGACATTTAGGAGCCCACTGAGGCCTATATGGAAAAATCTAATCTAAACAGATAAAACCTAGAAAAATGCTAACGGTGAAACCGCTTTGCCATGTGTGCTATCACTTTACAGAGTTACACCTTTCTTTTTATTCAGCAGGCTTCAAACAGTCTTTTTGTGGAATCTGTGAAGGGACATTTGGGAGCTTATTAAGCCCTATAGAGAATAACTGTATATTTCCAGATAATACCTAGAAAGAAGCTAACTGTGAAACTGTTTGTGATGTGTGCATTCATCTCACAGAGATAAAACTTTCTTTTGTATCAGCAAATTGGAAACAGTCTTCTTGTAGAATCTCTAAAGTGACATTTGGGAGCCCAATGAGGCCATCATGGAAAAATGGAATATTTCCAGATAAAACCTAGAAAGAAGCTAACTATGAAACTTCTTTGTGATGTGTGCATTCAAGTTTCAAAGTCAAAACTTATGATTCAGCAGGTTGGAAACAGTCTTTTTGTGGAATTTGCAAAGAAACATTTGGAAGCTCATTGAGGCCTGTATGGAAAATTGAATATCCTTGAATAAACCTAGAAACAAGCTAACTGTAAAACTGTTTGCAATGTGTGCATTCATCTCAGAGAGGTAAATTTTTCTTTTGGTTCAGCAGGTTTGAAACAATCTTTTTGTAGAATCTGAAAAGGGACATTAGGGAGCCCATTGAGGCCTATATGGAAAAACTGACTATCCCCAGATAAAAACTAGAAATAAGCTAAATGTGGAATGGCTTTTTGATATATGCATTCATCTCACAGAGACAAAACTTTCTTTTGTATCAGCAAGTTGGAAACAGTCTTCTTGTACAACCTGTTAAATGACATTTGGGAGCCCAATGAGGCATATCTGGAAAAAACGAATATTTCCAGATAAAACCAAGAAAGAAGGTAATTGTGAAACTTTGCGATGTGTGCCTTCATCTTTCAAACTTAAACCTTTCTTATGATTCAGCAGGTTGGAAACAGTCTTTTATGGAATCTGCAAATAAACATTTGGAAATGTATTGAGGCCTATATGGGAAAACCTAATATCTTTTAATAAACCTAGAAACAAGCTAACTATAAAACCATTTGTGATATGTGCACCCATCTCACACATCTCACAGAGGTAAAATTATCTTTTGGTTCAGCAGGTATGAAACAGTCTTTTTGTAGAATCTTCAAGGGGACATTTGGGAGCTCATTTTGGCATATACAGAGAAAGTGAATATCCCCAGATAAAACCTAGAAAGAAGCTATATGTGGAACTGCTTTGCAATTGTGCATTCATCTCACAGAGTTAAATCTTTGTTTTGATTCAGCAGGTCAGGAACAGTCTTTTTGTGGAATCTGCAAAGAGACATTAGGGAGCCCTTTGAGGCCAGCAGGGAAAAACTGAATATGGCCAGATAAAAAATAGAAAGAAGCTAACTGTGAAACTGCTTTGTGATGTGTGCATTATTTATCTCACAGAGGTAAGCCTTTCTTTTGATTCAGAATGTTGGAAACAGTATTTTTCTAGAATGTGAAAAGTGACATAGGGGAGGCCATTGAGGCTCATCGGGAAAAACCAAATGTCCCAAGAAAAAAGAAGAAAAAAACTATCTGTGAAACTGCTTTATGATGTGTGAAATTATCCCACTGAGTAAAAACTTTCTTTTGATTTAGCAGGTTGGAAACTGTCTTTTTGTAGAATCTGTGAAGGGACATTTGCAAGCCTATAGAGGCCTATAAACAAAAACTGAATGTCCGCAGATAAAAACTACAAAAAAGTTATCTAAGGAACTGTTTGCAAAGTGTGCATTCATCTCATGCAGTTAAAACTTTCTGTTGATTCAGCAGGTTAGAAACAGATTTTTTGTAGAATCTGTGAAAAAATATTTGAGAGCCCATTGAGGCCTATAGGGAAAAAACAAATATCCCCAGATAAAAACTAGAAAGAAGCACAGTGTGAAACAGTTTTCTGATGTGTACATTCATTTCACAGCATTAAAACTTTCTTTTGAATCAGCAGGTTGCAAACAGTCTTTTTGTAGAATCTTCAAAGGAAGATTTGGGAGCCATTTGTGGCCTATTGGGAAAAACTGAATATTCCCAGATAATAACTAGAAAGACTTTATATGTGAAGCCCCTTTGTGATGTATGCATTTATCTCACAGAGTTAAACCATTGTTTTGAGTCAATAAGTAGGAGAGAGTCTTCTTGTAAAATCTGCAAAGGGACGTTGGGAGCCCAGGGAAGACTATATTGTAAAACAGAATATCTCCTGATAAAAACTAGAAACAAGCTATCTGTAAAACTGCTTTTTGATGTGTGCATTCATCTCACAAAAGTAAACCTTTCTTTTCTTTCAGCAGTTGGAAAACAGCCTTTTTGTAGAATCTGTGAAGGGACATTTGGGAGCCCACTGAGACATATATGCAAAAACTGAATGTCCTCAGATAAACCTAGAAAGAAGCTAACTGTGAAACTGCTTTTTGATGTGTGCATTCATCTCACAGAGTTAAACCTTTATTTGATTCAGCAGGTTGGAAACAGTCTTATTGTAGAATCTGGGAAGGAACATTTGGGAGCCCACTGAGGGCTATAAGCAAAAACCAAATATTTCCAGATACAAACTAGAAAGAAGCTATCTGTTAAACCACCTTGTGATATGTGCATTTATCTCACAGAGTTAAACCTTTGTTTTGATTCAGCATGTTGGAAATAGTATTTTGTAGAATTTGTGAAGGGACACTTCAGAGCCCAGTGAGGCCTATAGTGAAAAACCAAATATCACCTGATAAAAACTAGAAAGACTCTAACTGTGAAAATTCTTTGTAAAGTGTGCATTCATCTCACAGAGTTCAACCTTTCTTTTGATTCAGCAGGTTGGAAACAGTCGTTTTGTAGAATCATTGAAAGGACATTTGGGAGCCCCTTAAGGCCTTTAAGGAAAAATCAATATTTCCAGATAAAACCTAGAAAGAATCCAACTGTGAAACTGCTTTTCAATGTGTGCATTCAACTCACAGAGTTAAACCTTCCTTTTGTTTCAGCAGGTTGTAAACAGTCTTTTTGTAGAATATGCAAAGGAACATATGGGAGCTCACTGACATCTATATGGAAACACCAAATATTTCCAGATAAAACCTAGAAAGAAGCTAACTGTGTAACTGCTTTTTGATGTGTGCATTCATCTCACAGAGTTAAACATTTCTTTTGGTTCAGCATGTCACAAGCAGTCTTTTTGTAGAATCTGCAAAAAAACATTTGAAAGCCAAGTGATGACTAGAGTGAAAAACAAAATATCCTCTGATAAACATGAGGAAGTAGCTATGTGTGAAATCGACTTGTGATGTGTGCTTTCATCTCACAGAGTTAAAATTTATTTTGGTTCAGCAGGTTGGAAACTGTCTTTTTGTAGAATCTGTGAAGGGACATTCTGAAGGTCATTGAGGCCTATAGGGAAATACAAAAATTGACAAATAAAAACTGGAAGGAAGATATCTGAGAAACTGGTTTGTGATGTGTGCATTCATGTCACAGAGTTAAACCTTTCCTTTGAATCAGCAGTTTGGAAACAGTATTTTTGTAGAATCTGTGAAGTGACATTTGGGAGCTTATTGAGGCCTATAAGGAAAACCCAAATATTTACAGATAAAACCTAGAAAGAAGCTAATTTGAAAAACGCTTTGTGATGTTTGCATTCATCTCACAGAGCTAAACCTTCCTTTTCATTCGGCAGGATGGAAACCATTATTTTGTTGAATCTGTGAAGGGAAATTTGGGAGCCCATTGAGGCCTATAAAGAAAAACCAAATATCTTCAGATAAAAACTAGAAAGAATCTATATGAGAAACTGCTTTGTGATGTGTGCATTCATCTCACACAGTTAAAACTTTCTTTTGATTCAGCCGGTTGGAAACAGTCTTTTTGTAGAATCCTTGAAGGAACACTTGGGAGCTTATTGAAACCTATAGGGAAAACCTGAATATCTCCAGGTAAAAACTAGAAAGAAACTATCTGTGAAACCGCTTTGTGATAAGTGCATTTATCACACCAAGTTACAATTTTCTATTGATTCAGCAGGTTGGAAACAGTCTATTTGAAGTGTCTGTGGAGGGACTTTTTGGACCCCATTTAGGCCTATAGCGAAATACCGAATATCCCCAGATAAAAACTACAAAGAAGTTATTTGTGAAACTGCTTTGCAATGTGTGCATTTATCTCACAGAGTTAAACCTTTCTTTTGGTTCAGCAGGTTGGAAACAGTTTTTGTGTAGAATCTGTGAAGGGACATTTGGGAGCCCACTGAAGCCTATAGTGAAAAACTGAATACCCACTGATAAAAACTAGAAAGAAGCTATCTGTAAACCACTTTATGATGCGTGCATCCTCTCACAAATATAAAACTTTCGTTTGCTTCAGCAGGTTGAAAACAGTCTTTTTGTAGAATCTGTGAAAGAACATTAGGGAGCCCATTAAGGCCAATATGTAACAACCGAATATTTTCAGATAAACCTAGAGAGAAACTATGTGTGCATATCTGAATATCCTCAGATAAAACCTGGAAAGAAGCTATCTGTGAAACTGCTTTGTGCTGTGTGCATTCCTCTCACAGGGTTATACCTGTCTTTTGATTCAGCAAATTGGAAACAGTGTTTTTCTAGAATCTGTGAAGGGCCATTTGGGAACTTATTGATGCATATATAAAAAAACTGAATATTCGTGAATAAAACCTAGAAGAATGCTAACTGTGAAATCACTTTGCAATGTGTGCATTCAACTCACAGAGTGGAACTTTTTTTTTTGATTGAGCAGGTTCAAAACAGTCTTTTTGCAGAATCTGCAAGGGACATTTAGGAGCCCATTAATGCCTATAAGAAAATACTGAGTATCTCCAGAGAAAAACTAGAGAGAAGCTAACTTGAAACCACATTTTGATGTATGCATTCATCTGACAGTTAAACTTTTCTTTTTGTTCAGCACGTTGGAAGTGGTCTTTTTGTAGAATCTGCAAAGGGATATTTGGTAGCTATTTTAGGGCTATAAGAAAAAAATGAATATTCTAAGACAAAAAGTAGAAAGAAGCTATATGTGAAACTGCTTTGTGATGTGTGCATTTAGCTCACAAAGGTCAAACTTTCATTTGATCCAGGAGGTTGGAAACAGTTTTTATTTTTGTCCAATCTGCGAAGGGACATTTGGGAGCCCAGTGAAGCCTAGAGTGATAAATCTAATAACACAAGAATAAAGCTAGAAAGAAGGTATCTGTGAAATCAATTAGTGATATGTGCATTCATCTTACACAGTTACATGTTTCTTTTGTTTCAGCAGTTTGGAAACTGTTGTTATGTACAAGATTTGAGGGGAAAACAGGGAGCCTTCTGAAGCCCATAGGGAAAAACAGAATATCCCCAGATGAAAACTAGAAAGAAGCTATCTGTGAAACGGCTTTGTGATGTGTGCACTCATCTCACAAAGTTAAAACTTTCTTTTGTTTTGGCAATTTAGAGACTGTTTTTGTAGAATCTGTGAAGGGACATTTGTGAGCCCTTTGAGTCATATAGGGAAAAATTGTATATCCCCTTATAAAAACTAGAAAGAAGCTATTTGTGAAACCACTTTGTGATATATGCATTTACCTCACAGAGTTAAATCTTTCTTTTGATTCAGCAGGTTGGAAACAGTCTTTTTCTGGAATCTGTGAAGGGACATTTTGGAGCTCACTGAGGCCTATATGGAAAAAATGAATATTTCCAGATAAATCCTACAAAGAGGCTAACTGTCAAATGGCTTTGCAATGTGTCCATTCATCTTACAGATTTAAACATTTCCTTGGATTCAGCGGGTTGGAGGCAGTCTTTTTGTAGAGTCAGCGAAGGGACATTTGGGTGTGTATTGAGGCCTGCAGTTTGGAAAGAGATTTTTTGTAGAATCTGTAAATGGACGTTTGGGAGCTTATTGAGGCCTATAGGGAAAAAGAAACAACTGTTTAAAGATAAAACCTAGAAAGAAGCTAACTACAAAACTGCTTTGTGATGTGTACATTCACCTTGCATTGTTAAACCTTCTTTTTTATTCAGCAGGTTTGATACAGTCTTTTTGCAGGAACTGTGAATGGACATTTGGGAGCAGCTTCTGGCCTATAAAGAACAACAAAATATCCCCAGATAAAAACTATAAAGAACCTATCTGAAAAACTGCTTCATGATGTGTGCATTCATCAGACTGAGTTAAAACCTTCTTTTGATTCAGCAGGTTGTAAACATGTCTTTTTGTAGAATCTGCCAAGGGATGTATGGGATCCGTTTGAAGCCTATAGAAAAAAAGGAATATCTCCAGGTTACAATTTTAAAGAATCTATCTGTGAAACCACTTTGTGATATGCAGATTTATCTCACAGAGTTAAAATTTTCTTTTGATTCAGCAGTTTGGAAACAGTTTTTGTAGGATCTGTGAAAAAACATTTGTGACCACATTGAGGACTATAGAGGAAAACCAAATATCCCAAGATAAAAATTAGAAATAAACTCTCTGTGAAACCACTGCAGTGTGTGAATTCATCTCACAGAGGTAAACTATTTTTTTGATTCAGCTGGTTCAAAACTGTGTTCCCTTTTTTTTAGAATCTGGGAAGGGACATTTGGGAGCTCATTGGGGCCTATAGGGAAACACATAATATCCCCAGTTAAAACTAAAAAGAAGCTATCTGTGAACCTGCATTGTGATCAGTGCATTTATCTCACAGAGTTAAATCTTCCTTTTGACTCTGTGAGTTGGAAGCAGTCTTCTTGTAGAATATCCAAAGGGACTGTTGGGAGCCCATTGAGGCCTATGTGGAAAAATGGAATATCCTGAAATAAAATCTAGAAAGAAGCTAACTGTGAAACTGCTTTGGGATGTGTGCATTCATCTCACAGAGGTACACCTTTCTTTTGATTCAGCAGCTTGGAAGTGGCCTTTTCGTAGAATCAGTGAAAGGATATTTGAGGGTATATTGAGGCCCATATTAAAAAAAACGAATATTTCCAGATAAACCCTACAAAGAAGCTAAATGTAAAACAGCTTTGCAATGTGTGCATTTATCTCACAGAGTTAATAACCCTTTCTTTCCATTAAGCAGGTTTGGAAACAGTCTTTTGGTGGAATCAGTGAAGAAACATTTGGCAGCTTATTGAGGCTTATATAGAAAAACCTGATATCCCTGAAGAAAGCCTAGAATCAAACTAACTGTGAAACCACTTTGTGATGTGTGCACTGATCTCACAGAGTTTAAGTATTTCTTTTTTTCAGCAGGTTAAAAACAGTCCTTTCATAGAATTTGTGAATGGACATTTGGAAGCACATTAAGGCCTGATACAGAAAAACTAAATATCCCCAGATAAAAACCAGCAATAACCTATCTGAAAACCAGCTTTGCAGTGTGTGAATTTATCTCATAGATTTAAACTTTTCTCTTGATTAAGCAGGTTGTAAAGAGTCTTTTTGTAGAATCTGTGAAGGGACACTTGGGAGCCCATTGAGGCCTACAGTGAAAAACTCAATATCCCCATATAAAAACTAGAAAGCAGCTATCTGTAAAACCACTTTGTAATGTGTCCATTCATCTTACAGAGTTAAAGGTTTTTTTTGCTTCAGCAGGTTGGAAACAGTGTTTTTGTATAATCAGTGAGGGGACACTTTGGAGCCTGTTGTGGCCTATATAAAACAACAGAATATCCTCAGATAAAGCCTGGAAAGAAGGTAATTGTGAAAGAACTTTGTGATGTGTGCATTCATCTCACAGAGTTAAACATTTCCTATGATTCAGCAGGTTGGAAACAGTCTTTTTGTAGAATCTGCAAAGCAACATTTGGGAGAGCAGTGAAGCTTATAGTGAAAAGTAGAATATCCTCATATAAAAACTAAAAAGAAACTATCTGAGAAACCACTTGGAATGCATGAATTCATCAAACAGGGTTAAACATTTCTTTCTTTTCAACTGGTTGAAAACAGTCTTTTTGTAGAATCTGTGAAGGCATATTTTGGAGCCCATGGAGACCCATATGGAAAAACTGAATATCCCCTAATGAAATCTAGAAAGAAGCTAACTGTGAAACCATTTTGTGATGTGTGGGTTCATTTCACAAAGATAAACTTTTATTTTGGTTCAACAGGTTGGAACAAGTTGTTTTGGATAATCTGTCATGGGACATTTTGATGCCCTTTGAGACCTATAGGAAAAAAACCAATTATCCAAAGATGAAAACTAGAAAGAAGCTGTCTGTGAAAACTGTTTTGTGATGTGTGCATTCATCTCACAGAGTTAAACCCTTCTTTTTATTTAGCAGGCTGGAAACAGTCTTTTTGTAAAATAATTGAAGGGACATTTGACAGCTTATTGAAGCCTATAGAGAAAAACCAAATATATCCAGAAAAAAACTAGAAGGAAGTTATCTGTGAAACCACTTTGTGATGTGTGCATTCATTTCACAGAGTTAAAGTTGTTTTTGGTTCAGCAGATTGGAAAAAGTTTTTTTGGAGAACCTGCAATGGGACATTTGGAAGCCCGTTGCAACCTATGAGGAAAAACCGAATATCCAAAGTTGAAATCTAGAAAGAAGCTATCTGTGAAACTGCTTTGTGATGTATGCATTTATCTCACAGTGTTAAACCTTTCTTTTGATTCAGGAGGTTGGAAACAGTCTGTAATATCTGTGAAGGGATATTTGGGAGCCCATAGAGGCTTATCGAGGAAAACAGAATGTCCCCTGACAAAAAGCTGTCTGTGAAACTGCTTTACAATGTTTGAATTTATCTCACAGAGTTAAACCTTTCTTTTGATTCAGCAGTTTGTAGACTGTCTTATTTAGAATCCCATTGAAGCCTACAGGGAAAAACTGAATATCCCCAGATAAATACTAAAAAGAAATTATCTGTGAAACTGCTTTGGGTTGTGAGCATTTATCTCACAGAGTTAAAATGTTTTTTTTTTTTTGATTTGGTAGGTTGGAAAAAGTCTTTTTGTAGAATCTTCAAAGGAATATTTGGGAGCACATTGAGGCCTACAGGGAAAATCTGAATATCCTCAGATAAAACCTAGAAAGAAGCTGTGAAACTGCTTTGTGTTATGTGCATTTATCTCACAGAGTTACATCTTTCTTTTGATTCAGCAGGTTGGAAACAGTCTTTTTCTAGAATCTGCAAAGAGACATTTGGGAGCTTATTGAGAGCTATATGGAAAAACTGAATATTTCCAAACAAAACTTAGTAAGAATCTATCTGTGAAACTGCTTGGTGATATGTGCATTCTCTCAAGAGTTAAACCTTCCTTTTGATATGACAGGTTGGAAAAAGTCTTTTTGTAGAAAGTGCAAACAAACACTGGGACTTTATTGAGGCCTACATGGAATATTTCAGAATACAAAATTTGAAAGATGGTAACTGTGAAATCAGTTTGTGATGTGTGCATTCATCTGACAGAGTTAAACTTTTCTTTTGGTTCACCAGGTTGGAAACAGTATTTTTGTAGAATCTGCGAAGGGACATTTTGGAGTCCTTGCAGACCTTTAGGGATAAACAGAATATACCCAGGTAAAACCTAGAAAGAATCTAACTGTGAAACCGTTTTTGTGATGCATACTTTCATTGAACAGAGGTAAACTTTTCTTTTGATTCAGTAGATAGAAAAAAGTCTTCTTGTAGAATCTGCATAGGGGCCTTTTAGAGCTGATTGAGGAATATAGGGTAAATGGAATAACCTTAGATAGAAACTAAAAAGAAGCTATCTTTGAAATTGTTTTGTGATGTGTGTATTCATTTCACAGAGTTAAACCTTTCTTTTGATTTAGCAGATTGGAAACAGCCTTTTTGCAGAAGTTATGAAAGGACATTTAAAAGCTTATTGAGTCCTGCAGGGAAAAACAGAATATCACCAGATAAAAACTAGAAAGAAGCTATCTGTGAAATTGTGTTGTGATGGGTGCATTCATCTCACAGAGTTAAACCATTCTTTTGATTCAGCAGATTAGAAACAGTTTTTTTTTTTTTTTTGTAGAACCTGCAAAGAGACAATTGGAAGGCCATAAAGGCCTATAGGGAAAAAGCGAATACCCTCACTAAATACTATAAAGAAGATATCTGTGAAACCTCTTTGCCATGTGTGCATTCGTCTCACAGAGTTAATCCTTTTTTTTTTTTAATTCAGCGGATTGGAACCAGTCTTTTTGTATAATCTGCAAAAGGACATTTTAGAGCCTATTGAGGCATATAGGGATAAACTAAATTTCCCCAAATAAAAATTACAAAGAAGCTATCCCTGAAACCACTTTGTGATTTATGTACTCATCATAGAGAGATAAATCTTTCTTTTGATTCAGGCTTTTTCAAACAGTCTTTTTGTAGAATATGTAAAGGGACATTTGGGATCCCATTGAGGACTATAGGAAAAGATTGAATATTCCCAGATAAAAACTCGAAAGAATGCATATGTGAAATCACTTTTTGATGTGTGCATTCATCCCACAGGGTCAAATCATTCTTTTGTTTCAGCAGGTTGGAGACAGTCCTTTTGTAGAATCTGTGAAGGGACCTTTGGCAGCCCATTGAGGCCTACAGGGAAAAACTGAATATCCCCAGATAACTAGAAAGAAGCTATCTGTCAAACTGCATTGCAATGTATGCATTCATCTCGCAGAGTTAAACATTTCTTTTTATTCAGCAGGTTGGAAAATGTCTTTTTGTAGAGTCTGTGGAAGAACATTTGTGAGCTGATTGAGGCTTATATTGAAAAGTCGAGTATCTCCAGATAAAAACTAGAAAGAATCAATCTATGAAACTGCTTTGTAATTTTTGCATTTATCTTACAAAGTTACACCTTTCTTTTGACTCCTCTGCAGATTGGAAACAGTCTTTCATAGAATCTGTCTAAAGACATTTGTGATCCCATTGATGCCTATGTGGAAAAACTGATATACCCAGATAAAACCTTGAAAGAAGCTACTTGTGAAACCACTTTGTTATGTGTGCACTCATCTCACAGGGTTAAATTTTACTTTTGGTTCACCATGTTGGATACAGTCTTTTTGAGAATCTGTGAAGGGACAATTTTGAGTCCATTGAGATGTATAAAGAAAACCTGAATATCCCCAATAAAAACTAGAAACAAGAAAACTGTGTAGTCACTTCTTGATGTGTGCATTTATCTCACAGAGAGAAACCTTTCTTTTGATTCATATGTTGGAAACAGTATTTTTGTAGAATCTGCAAAGGGACATTTAAGAGCCCAGTGAAGCCAAGACTGAAAAACAGAATATCACCTGATAAAAACGAGAAAGAAGCTACCTGTGAAATCAATTTGTGATGTGTGCATTCATCTCACAGAAATAAACTTTTGTTTTATTTCAGCAGTTTGGAAACAGTCTTTTTGTAGAATCCGTGAAGGGACATTTTGGAGCCCATTGAGGCCTATGAGGAAAAATCGAATATTCCTAGATAATAACTAGAAAGAAGCCCTCTGTGAAATTGCTTTGTAATGTGTGTATTCATCTCACAGAGTTAAACCATTGTTTTGATTCAGCAGGTTGGGAACAGTCTTTTTGTAGAATCAGTGAAGGGACGTTTGAGAGCTTATTGAGGCCTATGTGGAAAAACCTAATGTCCTTGAATGAAACCTAGAAAGAAGCTGTCAGGAGATCAAGACCATCCTGGCTAAAATGATGAAACCACATTGGTACTAAAAACACAAAAAAACTAGCTGGACATTGTGGCTGGTGGCTGTAATCTTGGTTACTTGGGAGGCTGAGGCAGGAGAATGGCATGAACCCAGGAGGCAGAGCTCACAGTGAGTTGAGATAGTGCCCTTGCACTCCAGCCTGGGTGACAGAGCAAGACTCCGTCAAAAAATTTTAAAGAAAAGCCTAAAAAGAAGCAAACTGTGAAACTGCTGTGATGTGTGCGTTCATGTCACAGAGTTAAAGTTTTCTTTTCATACAGCAGGTTGGAAATGACCTTTTTGTAGAATCTGTGAAGGCATATTTGGGATTCCATTGAGGCCTAGAGAAAAAAAAAGAAATGAATATCCCCAGATTAAAACTAGAAAGAAACTATCTGTGAAACTGCTTTTTGATTTGTGGATTCATCTCACAGAGTTAAACCTTTCTTTCTTTTTTCTTAATCTGATTAGAAACAGTCTTTTTGTAGAATCTTTGAAGGGATATTTGGGAGCTTATTGAGGCCTATATGGAAAATCTGAATAGTGCTGAAAAAATCCTAGAAGAATGCTAACTGTGAAATTGCTTTTTGATGTGTGCCTTCATCTCAGCCTTAAACTTTTCTTTTGGCACAGCAGGTTGGAAACAGTTCTTTTTGTACAATCTGCAGAGTGACATTGGGAGCCCATTGAGGCATAGAAGGAAAAACAGAATATCCACAGATAAAAACTTGAAAGAAGCTAACTGTGAAACCACTTTGGGATGTGTGTATTCACCTCACAGAGTTAAAACTTTCTTTTGATTCAGCAGGTTGGAAACAGTCTTTTTGCAACATCTGTGAAGAAACAATTGAGAGCTTACTGAGTCCTATATGGAAAAAAAAGAATATCCTTTAGTAAAACCGGGAAAGGATCTAACTTTGAAATGGCTTTGCAATGTGTGCATTCATCTTATAGAGTTAAACTTATCCTTTGGTTCAGCATGTGGTAAACAGAATTTTTTAGAACATTTGAAGGGACATTTGGGAGCCCACTGAGGCCTTTAGGGGAAAACTTACTATCCACAAATGGAAACTAGAAAGAAGCAATCTGTGAAAATGCTTTGCAATGTGTCCATTGGTCTCATGGAATTTTACATTTCTTTTTATTTGGCAGGATGGAAATGATATTTTTGAAGTATCTGTGAAGGGACATTTTGAAAATCACTGAGGCCTATAAATAAAAAGAATGTCCCCAGATAGAAGCTAGAAAGAAGAAAAGTGTGAAACTGCTTTGTGGTGTGTGTGCATTTATCTCACACAGATAAACTTTTCTTTTGAATCAGCTGGTTGGAAACACTCTTTTTGTGGAAAATTTGAAAGGACTTTTGGGATTCTAGTTAAGCCTATAGTGAAAAACAGAATGTCACCTGATAAAGACTAGAAAGAAGCTATCTATGTATCAATTTGGGATGTGTGCATTAATCTAACAGAGTTAAGCTTTTGTTTCAGCAGGTAGGAAACAGTGTGTTTTAGAATTTGTGAAGAATCATTTGGGAGCCCATAGAAACCGATGGAAAAAAGCAGAACATCCCCAGATAAAAACTAGACAGAAGCTCTCTGTGAAACCTCTTTGTGATGTGTGCATTCATCCCACAGAGGTAAACATTTCTTTTGATTAAGCAGGTTGTAAACACTCTCTTTCTAGAAACTGAAAAGACATTTGTGAGTTTAATGAGGCCTATAGGGATAAAACAAATATCTCCAGAAAAAAACTAGAAAGAAGCAACCTGTGAAACTGCTTTGAGATTTGTGCATTCATCTCACAGAGTTAAATCTTTCCTTTGATTCAGCAGGTTGGAAACAGTCTTTTTGTAGAACTGTGAAGGGGCATTTGGGAACTTACTGTGGCCTAGAGGGATAAACAAAATATCCCCAGATAAAAACTGGAAAGAACTTATCTGTGAAACTTCATTGCATTGCATGCATTCATCTCACTGAGTTAAACCTTCCTTTTGATTCAGCAGGTTGGAAACAGTCTTTTATATAATCTGCCAAGGGACATTTAGGAGTCCATCAAAGCCTGTAGGGATAAACAGAATATCCCCAGATAAAAACTAGAAAGAAACTATCTGTGAAACTGTTTGTGATGTATACATTCATCTCACGGAGTTCAACCTTTCTTTTTATTCAGCATGTTGAAAACTGTCTTTATGGGACATTAGAAATCACATTGAGGCTTACACAAAAACACCGAATATCTTGGAATAAAAACTAGAAAGAAGCTCTCTGTGAAACCGCTTTGCAATGTGTGCATTCATCTGAAACAATTAAACCTTTCTTTTGATTCAGCAGATTACAAATAGTCTTATTGTAGAATCTGTGAAGGGACATACCAGAGCCCAGTGAAGCCCATAGTGAAAAAGTGAATAAACAGATAAAAACTAGAAAGAAGCTACCTGTGAAAACACTTTGTGATGTGTGCATTCATCTCACAGTGTTCAACCTTTCTTTTCTTTCAGCAAGTGGAAACAATCTTTTTGTAGAATCTGTATAGATTTATTTGGGAGTCCATTGAGGTCTATAAGGAAAAACTGAGTGTAAACAGATAAAACCTGGAAAGAGGCTAACTGTGAAACTGCTTTGTAATTCCGCATTTATCTCAAAGAATTAAACCTTCCTTTGATTCAGCAGGTTGAATACAGCTTTTTTGTAGTATCTGTGGAGGGACACTTGAGAGCTCAAAAAGCATATAGGGAAAAACAGAATATCCCCAGATAAAAACCAGAATGAAGCTATCTGTGAAACTGTTTTGGGATGTGTGAATTTACCTCAGAGAGTTAAACCTACTTTTCAATTCATCAGGTTGGAAACAGTCTATTTGTGAAATCTGAGAAGGAACATTTCAGAGCACTGTTAAGCCTATCTGAAAAGTTGAATGTCCCCAGATAAAAACTAGAAAGAAGCTATCTGTGAAATCATTTTCTGATGTGTGCATTCATCTCACAGAGTTTAAACTTTCATTTGTTTTAACATGCTAGAAAAAGTCTTGGGGTAGAATCTCTGAAGGGACACTTGGGAGCTCATTGAGGCTTACGTGGTAAAACTGAATACAATCAGATAAAACCTACAGAAAACCTAACTGTGAAGCTGCTTCATGACTTGTGCATTAATCTCACAGAGTTAAACTTTTCTTTTGGTTCAGCTGGTTGGAAATAATTTTTTTTTTTTGTAGAACTTGTGAAGGGACATTTGAAAGCCCATTGAGGTGAATAGGAAAAAAAACCCAATATCCCCAGGTAAAAACTAGAAAGAAGCCATCTGTGAAACTGCTTTTGTGAGGTGTGTTTATCTCACAGTGTGAAACATTTCTTTTGATTCAGCAGGTTGGAAATAGTCTTTCTGTAGAATCTGCAAAGGGATATTTGGGGGCCCAGAAATGCGAATAGTACCAAACCAAAAGTCATGAGATAAAAACTAGAAAGAAGTGATCTGTGAAACCATGTTGTGATATTTGCATTCATCTCACCGTGTTAAACCTTTCTTTTGTTTCAGCAGGTAGGAAACAGTTGTTTTGTAGAATCTTCAAAGAAATATTTAGGAGACCATAGAGGCCTGTATGAAAAAAATGAATATCCCCCCATAAAACCTAGAAGAAATGTAACCATGAAACAGCTTTGCAATGTGTGCTTTCATCTCACGGAGTTCTTCTTCTTTTTTTTTGAGATGGAGTCTTGCTCTGTCACCAAAGCTGGACTCAGTGGTATGATCTTGTCTCACTGCAAGCTCCACCTCACAGGTTGACACCATTCTCCTGCCCCAGACTCCCAAGTAGCTGGGACTAAAGGTGCCCACCACCACATCTGGCTATTTTTTTTGTATTTTTAGGAGAGATGAGGTTTCACTGTGTTAGCCAGGATAGTCTCGATCTACTGACCTTGTGATCTGTTCACCTCAGCCTTCCAAAGTGCTGGGAATACAGGCATGAGTCACCTTGCCCAACCACAGAGTTCTTCTTTTCCTTTAGTTCAGCAGGTTGGAAACAGTCTTTTAGTAGAATCTGAGAAGGGACATTTGAGAGCCAATTGAGGCCTATAGAAAATAACCAAATATCCTCAGACAAAAACTAGGAAGAAGCTCTCTGAAACGGCTTTGTGATGTGTGCATTCATCCCACAGAGTTAACCTTTCCTTTTGGTCCAGCAGTTTGGAAACAGTCTTTTTGTAGAATCTGCGAAGGGACATTTTGAGCCCATTGAGGCCTATAGTGAAAAACAAAATATCCCCAGATTAAAAGCAGAAAGAAGCTATCTGTGAAACATCTTTGTGATATGTGCATTCATCTCACAGAGTAAAACTTTTCTTTCTATTCAGCAGGTTGTAAGCGTCCTTTTGTAGAATCTGCAAAGTGACATTTTGGATCCCATAGACCTAAAGAAAAAAACCGAATGTCCACAGATAAAAACTAGAAAGAAGTTTTACATGAAACTTCCTTGAGATGTGTCCATTTATTTTACAGAATTAAATATTTATTTTGATTAAGCAGGTTGCAAACAGTCTTTTTGTATAATTTGCAAAGGGACATTTGGGAGTTTATTGTGGCCTATAGAGAAAAACTGAATATCCCCAGATGAAAATTAAAAGAAGCTTTCTGTGAAACCACTTTGCATTGTGTCCATCATCACAATAAGTTAAATCTTTATTTTGATTCAGCAGGGTAGAAGCAGTCTTTTTTTCAATCTGCTAAAGGACATTTTGGAGTGAACTAAAGCCAAATATCCCCAGAGAAACTGAATATCCCCAGATAAAAACTAGAAGGAAGGTTTCTGTGAAAGTGCTTTGCAGCCTGTGCATTCAACTCACAGAGACAAACCTTTCTTTTGATTCACCAGGTTGAAAGCAGTCTTTTTGTAGAATCTGTGAAGAGACATTTGGGAGCCTGTTGAGTCCAATAGGGAAAAACTTGATATCCTCAGATAAAAGCTAGAAAGAAGCTAACTGTGAAACTGCTTTGCAATCTGTGCATCCCTCTCACAGAGTTCAATCTTTCTTTTGATTCAGCAGTTGGAAACAGTCTTTTTGCAGAACGTGCAAAGGGAAATTTGTGAGCTTATAGAGGCCTACAGAGAAAAACTGAATATCCCAGAATAAATCCTAGAAAAAAGCTAACTGTGAAATTTTTGTTGATGTGTGCATTGATCTCACAGAGTTAAACTTTTCCTTTGGTTCAGCAGGTTGGAAATAGTCATTTTTAGAATCTGTGTAGTAACATTTTGGAGCCCATTGAGGCCTAAAGGGAAAAATCTAACATTTGCAGATAAAAACTAGAAGAGGCTGTCTGTGAAACCATTTTGTGATGTGTGCCTTCATCTCACAGAGTTAAACATTTCTTTTAATTCAGAAGGTTGGAAAAAGGCTTTTTGTGGTATCTGCAATGGAACATTTAAGAGACCATTTTGGCCCTTAGGGAAAAACTGAATATCCCCAGATAAAAACTAGAAAGAAGCTAGCTGTTAAACTGCTTTGTGATGTAATGTGTGCATTCGTCTCACAGAGTTAAACCTTTCTTTTGATTCAGCAGGTTGGAAACTGTCTTTTTGTAGAATCTGTGAAGGGACATTTGAGAGCCTATTGAAGAAATAGAAAAAAAAGATATCCCCAGATGAAAACGAGAAAGAAGCTCTATGTGAAACCACTTTGAGATGTAAACATTTATGTCACAGAGTTAAAACTTTCTTTTCATTGAGCAGATTGGAAACAGTCTTTTTGTAGAATCTATGAAGCAACATTTGGGAGCCCATTGAGACCTGTAGAGAAAACTGAATATCCCCAAATAAATACTAGAAAGAAGTTATCTGTGAAACAAATTTGCAATGTGTTCATTCATCTCACAGAGTTAAACATTTCTTTTGCTTCAGCAGGTTGGAAACTGTCTTTTGGTAGAATCTGTGAAGGGACAATTTGGAGCCCATTGAGACATATAAAGAATAACTGAATATCCCTGGGGAAAAAAAACTAGAAAGAAGCTATCTGTGAATCTGCTCTGCAATGTGTGCCTTCATCTCATGGAGTTAGACATTTCTTTTGATTCAGCAGGTTGGAAACAGTGTTTTTGTAGAATCTGTGAAGGAACATTTGGGAGCTTATTGGGGTCTGGATGTGAAAACCAAATATTTTCAGATACAACCTAGAAAGAAGCTAACTGTGAAACCACTTTGTGATGTGTGCATTTATACCACAGAGTTAAATCTTTCTTTTAATTCAGTAAGTTGGTAACAGTCTTTTTGTAGAAACTGCAAAGGTCATTTTGTATCCCTTTTAGGCCTATATGGAAAACAGAATATCCCTAGATAAATGCTAGAAAGAAGCTGTGCATAAAACTGCTTAGTGAGGCTAAACCTTTCTTTTGATTCAGCAGGTTGGAATCAGTCTTTTTGCACAATCAAAGAATAAACATTAGGGAGGCCAGTGAGGACGGTAGAAAAGAAAAAACTAATATCCCCAGATAAAAATTTGAAAGAAACAATCTTTTTCTAGAATCTGAGAAGGGACATTTGGGAGCCCAGAGAATCCTATAGTGAGAAACCTAGTATTCTCTGATTAAAACTAGAAAGAAGCTATCTCTGAAGTCACATTGTGATGTGTGCATTCATCCCACAGAGTTAAACATTTCTTTTGAGACACTAAAAACAGACTTTTTGTAGAACATGTGAAGAGAAATTTAAGAGCCCATTTAGGCCTATTTGGAAAAACGGAGTATTTCCAGATAAAACCTAGAAAGAAAGTAACTATGAAACCACTGTGCAATATGTGCATTTCTCCCACAGAGTTAAACTTTTCTTTTGGTGCAGCAGGTAGGAAACAGTTTTTTTTTTTTTTTTTTTTTTTTGTAGAATCTGCAAAGAGACATTTGGGAGCCAATTGAGGCCTATAAGAAAAAACTGAATATCCACAGATAAAATCTGGAAGGAAGGTATCTTTGAAATCACAAAGTGATGTGTACAATTTTCTCACAAAGTTAAACATTTCTTTTGATTCAGCAGGTTGGAAAAGACCTTTGTAGTACCTGCAAAGGGACACTTAAGAGCTTAATGAGGCCTATAGGAAAAAATCAAATATCCCCAGATAAAAACTAGAAGGAAGCTTTGAAATGGCTTTGTGATGTGTGCATTAATCTCACAGTGTTAAGTCCTTACTTTGATTCAGCAGTTGGAAACAGTCTTTTTGTGGAATCTGTTTAAGTACATTTGGAGCCAATTGATGCCTGTAATAAAAACCCAAATATTTCCAGATAAAAACTAGAAAGAAGCTTTCTGTGAAACTGCCTTGAGATGTGTCCATTTATTTTACAAAACTAAATCTTTTCATTCAGCAGGTTGCACATTTATTTTGTAGAATCTGCTAAGGGACGTTTGGGAGCCCAGTGAAGACTATAGTGACCAACTGAATATCTCTTTTATTATTATTATTATTTCTTATTATACTTTAAGTTTTATGGTACATGTGCACAATGTGCAGGTTTGTTAGATATGTATACATGTGCTATGTTGGTGTGCTGCACCCATTAGCTCTTCATTTAACATTAGGTATATCTCCTAATGCTATCCCTCCCCCCTTCCCCCACCCAACAACAGGCCCCGGTATGTGATATTCTCCTTCCTGTGTCCATGTGTTCTCATTGTTCAATTCCCACTGAACATCTCTGATAAAAATTAGAAAGAAGCTATTTGTGAAACTGCTGTTATGTATGCATTCATCACACATAATTAAAACTTTCTTTCTATTCACCAGGTTAGAAATAGTCTTTTTGTAGAATTTGTGAGGGTACACTTGGGAGACCATTGTAGCCTATATGAGAAAACTAAATTAACCCAAATAAAACCTAGAAAGAAGGTAACCATGAGACAGCATGCGGTATGTGATTTCACCTCACAGAATTAAACTTTTCTTTTGGTTCAGCAGGTGGAAAAAAGTCTTTTTGAGAACCTGTGAAGGGACATTTGGGAACCCATTGAGGCCTAAGTGTAAAATTGAATATTTCCAGATAAAAACTTGAAAGAATTTACCTGTGAAACCACTTCGAGAAGTGTGCCAACAACTCACAGAGTTAAACCTTTATTTTGATTGAGCAGGTTGGAAACAGCTTTTTGTAGAATCTGCAAAGGGACATTTACAGCTTACCAAGGCCTACATGGAAAAACAGAATATTTCCCAATCAACTCTAGAAAGAAGCTGATTGTGAAATCACTTTGTGATGTGTGCATTCAACTCAGAGAGTTAAATCTTTCTTTTGATTCAGCTTATTGTAAAGAGTCTTTTTGTAGAGTCTGTGAGGGGACATTTTTGTGCTTATTGAGAACTATTTGGAAAAACCGAATATTATTGAATAAAACATAGAAATAAGCTAACTGTGAAACCGCTTTGAGATGTGTGTTCATCTCACAGAGTAAAAATTTTCTTTGGTTCAGCAGGTTAGAAATAGTCTTTTTGTAGAATCTACAAAGAGAAATTGGGCAGCCCATTGAGGCATATATGGAAAAACCAACTATTACCGAATAAAACCTAGAAATATGCCAACTGTGGAACCACTTTGAGATGTGTATTTCTCTCACAGAGTTAAATCTTTCTTTTGATTCAGCAGGTTGTAAAGAGTCTTTTTGTAGAGTTTGTGAGGGGACATTTGTGTGCTTATTGAGAACTATGTGGAAAAACAGAATATTACCAAATAAAACCTAGAAATAAGCTAACTGTGAAACCACTTTGAGACCTGTATTCGTCTCACAGAGTTAAAATTTTCTTTTAGTTTAGCAGGTTGGAAACAGTCTTTTTGTAGAATCTGCAAGGGGAAATTTGGGAGCCCACTGAGGCGTATATGGACAAAACAAATATTACCAAATAATACCTAGAAATAAGCGAAATGTGAAACAGCTTTGAGATGTGTATTCATCTCAGAGTTAAATTTTTCTTTTTGTTCAGCAGGTTGGAAACACTCTTTTTGTTGAATCTGTGAAGGGATATTTGGAAACCCATTGAGGTGTATAGAAAAAAATGGAATATCCACAGATGAAAACTAGAAAGAGACTCTCTGTGATATTGCATTGTGTTGTATGTGTTCACGTCACAGAGATAAAACTTTATTTTGTTTTAGCAGGTTTGAAAAATACTTTTTCTTTTTTTAGAATTTGTAGAAGGATATTTGGGAACTCATTGAGGCCTATATGGAAAAACCGATTATCCTGAAATAAAACCTAGAAAGAAGCTAACAGTGAAATGGTTTTGTGATGAGTGTATTCATCTCACAGGGTTAAACAATTCTTTTGATTCAGAAGACTGCAGACAGACTTTTTATCAAAAATGAGAAGGGACAAGGGACATTCTGGAGCCAAATTAAGCCTACAGTGAAAAACTGAATATCCTGAGAAAAAACTAGAAAGTAGCTATCTGTGAAACCACTTCACAATGTGTGCATTTATCTCACAGAATTAAGTCTTTCTTTTGATTCAGCAGCTTGGAAAATGTCTTTTTGTATAATCTGCACAGGGACTTTGGGATCTTATTGAGGCCTACAGGGAAAAACTGAATATCCCCAGATAAAAACTAGAAAAAATGTATCTGTGAAACCACTTTGTGATTTGTGCATTTATCTCACAGAGTTAAATGTTTCTTTTGATTCAGCAGGTTGGAAAGAGTCTTTTTGAAGAATCTGCAAAAGGAGATTTGAAAACCCATTGAGGCATATAGGGAAAACCCGAATATCCCAAGATAAAAACGTGTAAGAAGCTATTTGTGAAACCACATTGAGATGTGTTCTATCATCTCAGAGTTAAACCTATCTTTTCTTTCAGCAGGTTGGAAACTTTCTTTTTGTAGAATCTGCAAAGGGACATATGGGAGTGATATGTGCATTCATCTCACTGATTTAAACTTTTCTTTTGATTTAGCAGGTTAAAGACAGTCTTTTTTTAGAATTCGTGAATGGACAAATGGGAGCCCATTGAGACCTATAGAAAAAAAATTATTTCCCGATAAAAATAGAAACAAGCCATCAGTGAAACCGCTTTGCAATGTGTGATTGTATCTCTCTCAGTTAAAACATTCTTTTGTTTCAGCAGATTTAAAAGAGTCTTTTTGTAGAATCTGTGTAGGGACATTTTGTAGCTTATTGAGGCCAATAGAATAAAACCGAATATCCCTAGAAAACAATGAGAAATAAGCTATCTGTGAAACCACTTTGAGGTGTGTGCATTCATCTCAGAGATTTGAACCTTTCTTTTGATTAAGCAGATTGCAAACAGACTTTTTCTAGGTTCTGCAAAGGGACACTTTGGAGCCCAGTGAAGCCTATAGTGAAAAAGCAAATATCCCCTGACAAAACTAGAAAAGTTATCTGTGAAACTGCTTTGCAACGTGTGCATTCCTCTCACAGGAAAGAACCTTTTTTTGTTTGTTTCAGCAGATTGAAAAGAGTCTTTTTGTAGAATCCATGAAGAGACATTTGGGAACGCATTGAGGCATATAGGAAAAACAGAATAATTCCAAATAAAACCTAGAAATAAGCTATCTGTGAAACTACTTTGTGATGTGTGCATTCATCTCATGGAGTTAAACCTTTCTCCTATTTTAAGAGGTTGGAAACAGTCTTTTTTGTAGAATCTGCAAAGGGACATTTGAGAGCCCTCTGAGGCTTATAAGGAAAACCATATATCCCCAGATAAAAACTGGAAAGAAGCTATCTGTGAAACTGCTTTGTGATGTCTACATTCATCCCACAGATTGAAAGCTTTCTTTTGATTTAGCAGGTTGAAAACAGCCTTTTTTAGAATCTGCAAACAGACATTTGGAAGCCCATTGAGGCTTCTAGGAAAAAACAGAATATCCCCAAATAAAATCTGGAAGGAAGCTATCTGTGAAACTGCCTCACAATGTGTAATTTCATCTCATACAGTTAAACTATTCTTTTGATTCAGCAGGTTGGAAAGAGTCTTTTTGTAGAATCTTGGAGGTGGCATTCTGTAGCTTATTGAGGCCAAGAGAATAAAATCAAATATCCCAAGATAAAAATGAAAAAGTAGCTAACTGTGAATCTGTTTTGCAGTGTGTGATTTCATTTCACACAGTTAAACCATTCTTTTGGTTCAGCGCATTGGAAACAGTCTTTTTGTGGAATCAGCAAAAAGACATCTTGCAGCTTTTGGAGGCCAATAGAAAAAATGGAATATCCCCAGATAAAAATAACAAAGAAGCTATCTGTGAAACCAGTTTGAGATGTATGCATTTATCCCACAGAGTTAAACCCTTCTTTTGATTAAGTAGATTGCAAACAGACTATTTCCAGATTGTGCGAAGGGACATTTTGGAGCCCAGTGAGCCTACCTTGAAAAACTGAATATCCCCTGAAAAAACTAGAAAGAAGCTATATCTGAAACCATTTTGTGATGTGTGCATTCATTTCACAGGGTTGAACCTTTCTTTTGTTTCAGCATGTTGGAAACAGTCTTTTTGTAGAATCTGTTAAGAGACATTTGGGAACTCATTGAGACATGTAGGAAAAACTGAATATCCCCAAATAAAACCTAGAAGTAATCTATCTATGAATCTACTTTGTGATGTGTTCATTCATCTGACAGAGTTAAACCTTTCTTTTCTTTCAGCAGGTTGGAAATGGTCTTTTTTATAGAATCTGTGAAGTGACATTTGGGAACTCAGTAAATCCTATAGTGAAAAAAACGAATATCCCCTAAAAAAAACTAGAAAAAATTCTTTCTTTGGAACTACTTTGTGATGTGTGCATTTATCTCACAGAGTTAAACCTTTCTTTTGATTCAGCCATTTCCAAATCGTCTTTCTGTAGAATCTGCAAGTGGTCATTTGGGAGCTTATTGATGCTTTTAGGAAAAAACTGATTATCCCTAGATAAAAACTAGAAAGAAGCTATCTGTAAAGCAACTTTGTGATGTGTGCATTTGTCTCAGAAAGTTAAGCTCGTCTTTCATTTCAGCAAGTTCAAAACAGTCTTTTTGTAGAATCTGTGAAGGGACATTTGGGAACCTATTGAGGCCTATATGGAAAAACAAAATACACCCAGATAAATCTTTGAAATACACTAACTGTGAAACAGCTTTGAAACGTGTGCATTCAGCTCACAGAGTTAAACTTTTCTTCTGGTTCAGCACGTTGAAAACAGTCATTCTGTAGAATCTGCAAAGGGACATTTGGGAGCCATTTGAGGCCTATAAGGAAAAACAGAATACCCTTAGATAAAAACTAAAAAGAAGCCATCTGTGAAACCACTCTGTGATATGTGCATTTATCTCACAGAGTTAAACCTTTTTGTTTCAGCAGGTTGGAAACATCCTTTTGTGAAATCTGCAAAGAGACATTTTATAGCTTTTTTAGGTCAATAGAAAAAAAAAGAATATTCCCAGATAAAAATATGAAAGAAGCTATCTGTGAAATGTCTTTGGGAAGTGAGTGTATATTTCACAAGTTAAACTTTTTCTTTTGATTCAGCAGTTTGGGAACAATCTTTCTGCAGAATCTATGGAGGGACATTTGGGAGGCCATTGAGGCCTAAAGGGGAAAACTGAATGTCCACAGGTGAAAACTGCAAAGAAGCTATCTGTGAAACTGCTTTATGATGTGAGCATTCAGCTCACAAATTTAAACCTTTCTTTTGATTCAGCAGGTTAGGAACAGCCTCTTTTTAGAATCTGCAAACCGACATTTGGGAGCTCATTGAGGCCTATAGGGAAAAACCAAATATCCCCAGATAAAAACTAGAAAGAACGTATCTGTGAAACTGCTTTGTGATGTGTGACTTCATCTCACTGACTGAGTTAAACCTTTCTTTTGGTACAGCACTTTGGAAAGAGTTTTTCTGTAGAATCTGTGAAAAGAAATTTAGGAGCCCATTGAGGCCTGTAGGGAAAAACTGAATATCTCAAGATAAAAACTTGAAATACACTATCTGTGAAACTGCTTTGTGATGTGTGCATTTATCTCACAGAAATAAAACTTAATTTTGATTCAACAGGTTAAAACATCCTTTTTTTGAATCTTTGAAGGGACATTTTTTAGCCAGTTGAGGCCAACAGAAAAAAAACGAATATCACCAGATAAAAATGAGAAAGAAGCTACCTGTGAAACCACTTTGAGATGTGGTCATTTATGTCAAGGAGTTAAACCTTTCTTTTGATTCAGCCTGTTGGGAACAGTCGTTTTTAGAATCTGTGAAGGGACATTTGGGAGCCCACTGACTATAGAGAAAAATTGAATATTCCCAGGTAAAATTAGAAATTAGCTATTTGTGAAATAGATTTGTGAAGTGTGCATTCATCTCACAGAGTTAAATCTTTCTTTTGCTTCAGCAGGTTGATAACAGTCTTTTTTTGGAATATCTGAAAAAACATTTGGAAGCTTTTTGAGGCCTATAGAGAAAAACCAAATATCCCCAGATAAAAACTAGAGAGAAGTTATCTGTGAAACTGCTTTGCAATGTGCACATTTATCTCACTATGTTAAACCTTCCTTTTGAGTCAGCAATTTGAAAATTTTTTTTTGTAGAATTTGCAAAGGGACATTTGGGAGCACATTGAGGCCTATAGTGAAAAATGAAATATCCACAGATAAAAACTAGAAAGAGCTCTCTGTGAAATCACTTTCCAACATATGCATTCCTCTCACAGATTTAAACCTTTCTTTTGTTTCAGTAGTTTGGAAACAGTCTTTTTGTAGAATATGTGAAGGGACATTTCAAAGACTATCGAGGCCTATAAGGAAAACATCAATAGTCCCAGATAAAACCTAGAAAGAAGCTAACTGTAAAAACGTTTTTGTGATGTGTTCATTCATGTCACAGAGAAAATTTATTGTTTTGGTTCAGAAGTTCAGTCTTTTTGTAGAATATGCGAACACACATTTGGGAGCCCATTGAGGCATATAGGGAAAAACTGAATTCCCTGCAAATAAAACCTACAAAGAAGTATAGTGAAATGGCTATACGGTATGTGCATTCATCTCACACATTTAAACTTTTCTTTTTTTTCAGCTGGTTGGAAACAGTCTTTTTGTAGAATCAGTGAAGGGACATTTGTGAGCCCATTGAGGCATGTAAAGAAAAACCAAATATTTCCAGATAAAAACTAGAAAGAAGCTATCTGTGAAACCGCATTGTGATGTGTGCATTCATATCACAGAGTTAAACTCTTCTTTTAGTTTAGCAGGTTGGAACACTCTTTTCATAGAAACTGTGAAGGGACACTTTGGACCCCAGTGAAGCCTATAGTGAAAAATAAAATATTCTTGAAAAAACTAGAAAGAAGCTATCTGTTAAAACACTTTGTGATATGTGCATTTATTTTTCACAGCTAAGACTTTCTTTTGATTCAACAGGTTGGAAAAAGTCTTTACTTAGAACCTGCGAGGGGACATTTTGGAGCTTATTGAGGCCTATAGGAAAAATTGAATATCCACAAATAAAAACTAGAAATAGGCTATTTGTGAAATTGCTTTGTGATGTGTGCATTTGTCTCACTGAGTTAAATCTTTTTATTCGGCAGGTTGGAAAACGTCTTTTTGTAGAATCTGCGAGGTGACATTTGGGAGCCCTTTGAAGCCTACAGAGAAAAACCTGTTTCTGTATAAAAACTAGAAAGAAGCAATCTGTGAAACTGCTTTGAGATCTGTGCATTCATCTCACATAGTTAAACTTTTCTTTTGATTTAGCATGTTGTAAACAGTCTTTCTGTGGAATCTGCAAAGGGATTTTTGCGAGCCCATTTATGCATGTATGGAAAAATGGAGTATACCCATATAAAACATTGAAAGAAGCTACCTGTGAACCAGCTTTGCATAGTGTGCATTCATCTAACAGAGTTAAACTTTTCTTTTGATTTGGCAGGTTAGAAACAGTCATTCCATAGAATTTGCAAAGGGGCATTTGAAAGCCCATTGAGGCCTATAGGGAAAAGCCTAATATCCTTTGATAAAAACTAAAAAGAAGCTATATGTGAAACAGCTCTGTGATTTATGGATTTGTCTCACAGAGTTAAACTTTCCCTTTGGTTCAGCAGGTTGAAAACATCTTCTTTGAGGAATCTGCGAAGAAATATTTTGTAGCCATTGAGGCCAATAGAAAAAAATTGAATATCCCCAGATAGAAATGAGAAAGAATCTGTCTGTGAAACTGCTTTGAGATATGGGAATTTGTCTCACAGAGTTAAACCTTTCTTTCAGTTCAGCAGGTTGGAAACAATCTTTTTTTTACAATCTGTGAAGAAATATTTGGGAGCCCATTGAAGCCTATACGGAAAAACTGAGTATCCCTGGGTGAAAACTATAAAGTAGGTACATGAAACCTCTTTGCGATGTGTGCATTCATCTCACAGATTTAAATCTTTCTTTGATTCAGTAGGTTGGGAACAGGCTTTTTTAAAATCTGTGAACAGACATTTGGGAACCCATTGAGGCCCATAGGGAAAAACAAATATCCTTAGATAAAAAACTAGAAAGCAGCTATTTGTGAAGCCACTTCATGATGTGGCCATTCACCTCACAGAGTTAAACGTTTCTTTTGGTTCAGCAGGACAGAAACAGTGTTTTCTTAGAATCTGCGAATGGACATTTTGTAGCCCAGTGAAGCCTTTAGTGAGAAACATTATATTATCAGATAAAAACCAGAAAGAAGCAGTCTGCGAAGCCGCTTTGTGATGTGTGCATTAATCTCACATAGATAAACCTTTCTTTTTAATAAGCTCATAGGAGACTGTCTTTTTGAAGAATCTCCAAAGGGACATTTGGGAGCCCAGTGAAGCCAATAATGAAAACCAGATTATCCCTGATAAAACTGGAAAGCAGCTGTTCGTAAAACTGCTTTGTGATGTGTGCATTCATCTAACTGAGTTAAATCTTTCTTTAGATTCAGCAGGTTGGAAACATCTTTTTTCAAATCTGCAAAGGGGCATTTGGGAGCCCAGTGAAGCTTATAGGAAAAAACAGAAAATCCCCAGGTAAAAACTGGAAAGAAGGTATCTGTCAAATCACTTTGTGATGTGTGCTGCATTCGTCTCATAGAGTTAAAACTGTCTTTTGATTCTGCAGTTTGGAAACAGTCTGTTTGTAGAATATGTGAATGGAAATTTGGGAGCCCAGTGAAGCCTTTAGTGAGAAACAGTATATTCTCAGATAAAAACTAGAAAGAAGCTGTCTTTGAAGCCACTTTGTTACGTGTGCATTAAGCTCACAGAGTTAAACCTTTCTTTTGAATCAGCAGGTTGGAAGCAGTCTTTTTGTCGAATCTTCAAAGGTACATTTAAGGGTCCAGTGAAGCCTACAGTGAGAAACCCTATGTTCCCAAATAAAAACTAGAAAGAAGCTGTTTGTGAAACCACCTTGTGATGTGTGCATTCATCTCACAGAGATACAACTTTCTTTTCATTCACTAGGTTGGAAACAGTCTGTTTATCTAATCTGCAAATGGACATTTGGGAGCCCAGAGAAGCTATAGTGAAAAACACAATATTGTAGATAAAAACCAGAAAGAAGCTATCCGTTAAACTGCTTTGTGATGTGTGCATTCATCTCACAGAGTAAAACTTTCCTTTTGATTCACCAGGTTGTAAACAGTCATTTTGTAGAATCTGCAAAGGCACATTTAAAACTCTTTGAGGCCTACAAAGAAAAAGCAAATATCCCCTGATAAAAATTGGACAAAAGCAATCTGTGAAATTTCTTTGTGATGTGTGCATTTACCTCACAGATTTAAACCCTTTTTTTGATTCAGCAATTTGGAAAGAGTCTTTTTGTAGAATCTGCAATGGGACATTTGGAAACTAAGTGTTGCCTGTAATGAAAAAAAAATATCCACTGATAAAACTAGAAAGATGCTATCTGTGAGACTACTTTGTGATGTGTTCATTCATCTCACAGAAATAAACATTTCTTTTGATTCAGCAGGTTGGAAACAGTCTTTTTGTAGAATCTGCAAAAAGACATTCGTGAGCCCAGTGTAGCCTATAGTGAAAAACCGAATATTCCCTGATAAAAACTAGAAAGAAGCTATCTGTCAAACCACTTTGTGTTGTGTGCATTCATCTCACAGAGTTAAACCTTTCTTTTGATTCAACAGGTGAAGGATAATTGTACATATTTAAGGGCACTGGCTGTGCTGGGTATACCTCCGTTTGTTGAGGGGCCTGAAGCAGGCCCCTCTTCCCATTTCCTGAAAGACATTGACAATCTTTGCTAAATTTAGAATGACACTGATATGCCCAGTAATTGCTTTTCTTACACCAGGGACATTAATCAGGGCTTTTCTGTTGATTGATGGTAGTAGTTTTGCCTTTTGATTTCCTTTTCTACATTCCTCTTATTTGTGTGTCCAAATTGCCCACAATTAAAGCAAGAGTCTGAGAAATGGGTCATATTCTTTCCTACTTTCAATCCAGCCATAGCCTGAGTTAAAAGAATAGCCCCAGGTAAGTTACATCCAATGCCATCACAAGCCTTAATATATTCAGCCAAATGACCCTTCCCTCTCAGGGGTCTAACAGCAGTTTGACACTCTGCATTAGCATTATTGTATGCAAGAAGCTGTATTACAATATCCTGAGCTGTTTTATCATTTATGGTTTTATACACAGCCTCTTGGAGCCAAGCAATACAATCAATATGTGGTTCTTTAGGTGCTTGTTGGACAGAACTGAAAGAAGGATATTATTTTCCTGTAACATTTACCCTCTCCCATGCCCATAAGCACACAGATCACAACTGAAAAATGGCAGCATCCTCTATTACTGCTTGATTCTCTAATCAACCCCAATTAGGGCCATCTCCCATTAACTGTTCAAAGGAAACTGGCTCAGGTGGCTGAGTGTGTGTGTTCAACTTTGCCTGAGTTTGAGCTTCATTAGCCCACCAAGTTTTAAAATGTAAATACTGACAAAGAGTGAGAACAGATTTTGTTAAAGTATCCCAATCATATGGTATTAACCTATTATGAAGAGCCACATTTTTCAACAAAAGTTTGTAAAAAGGAGAGTTTGGTCCATATTGACTAGTGGCACCCTTAAATTCCTTTAATAACTTAAAATGAAAAGTGCCCCAATTAGTTATATTCTATCCTCTTTACTGAGTTATAGTAACTGGAAATTGCCATGCTTCAAGTTCTGCCCCAGCTCTAGCTTTTTGAATAGAATTTTATATAGCACCAGCAACTGCTCCAAGTTTTAATTTTGCAATCACAGGAGCAGTAAGTTTTTCAGCTAATTCATTTTCTCGCCCATTAAGGGGAGAAAGAGGATGTGGCCATTCACTTAATTCAGCAGGTGGAGCCAACGGGCTAGTAAAACATATCTTTTTTAGTTTTCCTTTCTTTTCTTTAATGTCCAATGGTAGCTATTCCTCACACTTAGAATCTGAAGTTAGTTTTTTACACTAGTTCTCCTTCTCCTCATCTGAATCTGCCTCATCATCTGTTTGAAATGGTTCTAGAGCTGCCTTTACTAGTGTCCACATTGACCAAATGGAAATAGGAGTTTTTGCTCCATCATTAAATGCCTTTTTAAAATCTCTTCCAATTCTCTCCCATTCATCCAACTCCATAGTCCCTTGTTTTGGAAACCATGGGCAAAAGTGCTTTACTGTACTAAAGACTGATAACAAATTCTGATTACTAACTTTCACTCCCCCTTTTCAAAATAAATGCCCTAAGAAGTTATAATAAGCAGAATGTTTGCTTTCACTTTGTCCCATTGTTACCCTGGTTCTTCTGAGCACTCAACATTCCTGCAGAGATTCTTTCAGTCATCCTCAGGTGTCCTCAGACGATGTGTCCTCCACTTTCACACACTCTAGCATTCCTTCACCAAGGTCTTCATTGCCACACGTTGGGCATCGGAAATGTTGGGGTCTTCAGACCCAACATCAGGCTGTTGGGGCCAAGAAGTCCAGTGGAGTCAAAAAATGAGAGGAAACAAGTCAAAAGAGAAAGTGGGACCAGGGGGCCAATGATAGTTTGGAGGCAGTGAAGGCCCAAAGCTATGGAAGCCCACACTATTTATTGGTGATCAAACGAAGAAACTGAGAGTGAGAATGTGGGGGTTGAAAGGAAGCAGTGTATCAAGTGAAAGAGCTACAGCTGTGACAGTTTAGCATTTTATTTGAAACATATGGCTACTTTAGATAATGGGCATGCTAGAAGCAAGGACAGCCGGTCTAGACACATTCCAAAGGCCACAAGGGGTTTTAGAACATGGTACCTGGAGAAATTCCAAGCCCTGCCTAGGCTTCTCTCACAACACTCAGCTTTTCTCCCAACAAAGAAGCTATCTGTGAAACTGATTTTTGATGTGTGAATTCATCTCACAGAGTTAAACTTTTCTTTTGTTTCAGTAGGGTGGAAAAAGTCTTTTTATAGAATCTGCAAAGGGACATTTGGGAGCCCATTGAGGTCTATTGGGAAAAAGTGAATATTCCCAGATAAAAACTAGAATCTATCTGTGAAACTGACTTGTGATGTGTTCATTCATCTCAAAGAAATAAAACACTGTTTTGTTTCAGCAGGTTGCAAAAAGTTTTTTTGTAGAACCTGTAAAGGGCCTTTTGGGAGCTTATTAAGGCCAATAGGAAAAAAAGGAATATCCCCAGATAAAAAGTGGAAAGAAGCTATCTGTGAAACTGCTTTACAATGTGTGCATTCATCTCACAGAATTAAATTTTTTTTTTATTCAGCAGGTTGTAGACAGTTTTTTTTTTTTTTTTTTTTTTTTTTTTTTGTAGAATCAGCTCAGGGATATTTAGGAGCCCATTCAGAACTATAGGGAAAAAATGAATATCCCCAAATAAAAACTAGAAAGAAGCTATCTGTGAAACTCCTTGAGATGCATGCATTTATCTCACAGAGTTAAACCATTCTTTTGATTCAGCAGGGGAAAAGCAGTATTTCTGTGGAATTTGTGAAAGGATATTTGGGAACCCATTGAGGCCTTTAGAAAAAAACCGAATATCTACTGATAAAAACTGGGAAGAAGCTATCTGTGAAACCCCTTCACAATATCTGGATTCATCACACAAAGATATATTCAGAAGGTTTGGAACAGTCTATTTTTAGAATATCTGAAAAAAACATTTGGGAACCATTTGAGGCTTATAGGGGAAAAAATAATATCCCCAGGTAAAACTAGAAACTAGCTATCTGTGAAACCGCTTTGCGATCTGTGCATTCATCTCAAAGAGTTAAACCTTTCTTTCAATATAGCAAGTTAAGAACAGTTTTTTTTCAAATCTGCAAAAAGATATTTGAGAGCCTATTTAGACCTATAGGGAAAAAACAAAATATTCCCCCCAAAAAACTCGAAAGAACATATATTTGAAACTGCTCTGCAAATTGTGCATTTATCTCACAGAGTTAAACCTTCCTTTTGATTCAGCAGGTTGACAACATCTTTTCTGTAGAATCTCTGAAGGGACATTTGGGAGCCCTTTGAAGCCTAAGGGGAAAAACAGGATATCCTCAGATAAAAAGTTGGAATCATTCTTTTTGTATATTCTGTGAAGGGACACTTGAAAGATTATTGAGGCCTATATGGAAAAACAGAATATCCCTGAATAAAATGTAGAAAGAAGCTAACTGTGAAATGGCTTTGCAATGTGTGTATTCATCTCATAAAGTTAAAATTTTTTTTGGTTGAGCAGGCAGCGTACAGACTTTTTGTGGAATCTTCAAAGGGACACTTGGGAGCCTATTGAGAAAAATAGGAAAATTCCAAAAATTCCCAGATTAAAACTATAAAGAAGCTAACTGTGAAACTCCTTTGTGATGTTTGCATTCATCTCACACAGTTAAACCTTTCTTTTGATTCATCAGGTTTGAAACAGTCTTTTTCCAGAATCTGCAAAGGGAAATTTGAAAGCTTAATCTGTGCTGTAAGGAATAACTAAATATCTCAAGATAAAAACTAGAAAGAAGCTATCTATAATCCCACCTTGTGATGTGTGCATTCATCTCACTGAATTAAACCTTTCTTTAGGAGGTTGGATTCAGCAGGTTGGAAACCGTCTTTTTGTGGAATCTGTGAAGGGATATTTTGGAGCCCAGTGAAGCCTATAGTAAAAAAACGAATATCCCCTCATAAAAACTAGGGAGAAGCTGTCTGTGAAATTGGTTGGAGATGTGTGAATTTATCTCTCTGAGTTAAACTTCTCTTTCATTTCAGCAAATTGGAAACAGTCTTTTTGTAGAATCTGTGAAGGGACATTTGGGAGCCTAGTGAAGCCTATAGGGAAAAACTGAATATTTCCAGATAAAAACTACAAAGAAGTTGTCTGTGAAACCACTTTCCAATGTGTGTATTTATCTTACAGAGTTAATTGTTTCTTTTGATTCAGCACGTTGGAGTCAGTCTTTTTGTAGAATCTGCGAAGGGACATTTGGGAGCCCGGTGAAGTCTATAGTGAAAAACGGAATATCCTCTGATACAAACTAGAAAGAAGCTATCTGAGAAACCACTTTGTGAGGTGTGCATTAATCTCACAGATATTAACCTTTTTTTAGTTTCAGCAGGTTGGAAACAGTCTTGTTGTACAATCTGTGAGGGGACATTTGGGAGCCCATTGAGACCTACATTGAAAAACAGAATATCCTCAGATAAAACTTAGGAAGAAGCTCACTGTGAAACTGCTTTTTAATGTGTGCATTCATCTCACAGAGTTGCAATTTTCTGTAGATTCGGGAGCTTTAAAGAAGTATTTTGTAGAATCTGCAAAGGGAGATTTGGGGCTTATCTAGGACTATATGGAAAAACAGAATATTTCCAGATAAATGCTAGAAAGAAGCTAACTGTGAAACTGCTTTGTTATTTGTGCATTCATCCTACAAAGTTAAACAGTTCTTTTGATTCAACTGGTTGTAAAGAGTCTTTTTGTAGGATCTGCAAAGGGATATTTGGGAGCTTATCGAGGCATATATGGAAAAACTGAATAATCCCAAATAAAACCTTGAAGAATGCTAACTGTGAAATTGTTGTGCAATGTGTGCATCCAACTCACAGAGTCAAAGTCTTCTTTTGGTTCATCAGGTTGGAAAGAGCATTTTTGTAGAGTCTGCAAAGTGACAGTTGAGAGGCTTTTGATGCCTATAGGGGAAAAACATATATCCCCAGATGAAAACTAGAAAGAAGCCATCTGTGAAACTGCTTTGCAATGTTTGCATTTATCTCACAGAGTTAAAATTCTCTTTTTGTTCAGCAGATTAGAAACAGTTTTTTTGTATAGTCAGCAAAGGGACATTTGGGAGCCCAGTGAAGCCTGTAGTGGAAGCCTGGAGCTCACTGAGGCCTAAAGGGAAAAACTGAATATCTCCAGATAAAAACTAGAAAGAAGCTATCTGTCAAACCATTTTGTGATATGTGCATTCATCTTACAGAGTTTAACCTTTCTTTTGATTCAGCAAGTTGGAAACAGTTTTTTTGTAGAATCTGTGAAGGGATATTTGTGAGCATATTGAGGCCTATAGGGAAAAACTGAATATCCCAAGATAAAAACTAGAAAGAAGCTATCTGTGAAAACACTTTGCAAGGTATGCATTTATCCCACATAAGTAAACCTTTCTTTTGAATCATGAGGTTGGAAACAGTCTTTTTGTAGTATCTGTGAAGGGACAGTTGGGAGCCCAATGAGGCTTATATGAAAAAAACAAATTTCTCCAGATAAAAACTAGAAACAAGCTATCTGTGAAATTGATTTGTGGTGTGTTTGTTTATCTTACTGAGTTAAAGCATTCTTTTGATTCAGCACGTTGGAAACAGTTTTTTTGGAGAATCTTCGAAAAGATATTTGGCAGCCCAGTGAAGCCTATAGTGAAAAACTGAATATTCCCAGATAAAACCTAAAGAGAAGCTATCTGTTAAACAGCTTTGTGATGTGTGCATCTATTTCACAGAGTTAAAACTATCTTTTGTTTCAGTGCATTGGAAACCATCTTTTTGTAGAATCTGCAAAGGGACAATTTGGAACTTGTTGAAGCCTATATGGACAAACAAAATATTTCCATATAAAACCTATAAAGAAGCTAACTGTGAGACAACTTTGTGATGAGTGCCTTCATCTCATATTGTTAAAAGTTTCCTTTGATTCACTGGGTTGGAAACAGTCTTTTTGTAGAATCTGCAAAAGGTCATTTGGGAGCTTATTGAGGCCTATATGGAAAAACCAAATACTTCTGAATAAAACTTAGAAAGAAGTTAACTGAAACCACTTTGCAACGTGTGCAGTCATCTCCAGAGTTGAACTTTTTTTTTGATTCAGCGGGTTGGAAACAGGCTTTTTGTAAAATGTGCAAAGGGACAATTGGGAGATCATTCAGGACTGTAGGCAAAAAGCGAATATCCCCCAATGAAAACTGGGAAGAAGATGTCTGTGAAACCGACTTGCAATGTTTGCGTTTATCTCAGAGAGTTAAACCTTTCTTATGATTCAGTGGGATGGAAACATTCTTTTAGAAGGATCTGCAAAAAGACATTTGGGATCTTACTGAAGCTTATAATGAAAAACCAAATATCCCCAGATAAAAAATAGAAGATATCTGTGAAACTGCTCTTTGATGTGCATATTTTTCACACAGAGTTAAAACTTTATTTTGTCTCTGCAGGTTGTAAACAGTTATTTCATAGAATATGTGAAAAGACATTAGGGAGCCCATTCATTCCCATATGGAAAAACTGAATATACCCAGATAAAACCTAAAAAAGAAGCTAATTACAAAACCACTTTGTGATGTATGCATTAATCTCACAGAGTTAGATTTTTCTTTTGCTTCAGCAGTTTGGAAATCTGTGAAGGGATATTTGGGAGCTCATTGAGGCCTATAGGGAAAAATCAAATATCCTTAGATTAAAACTAGAAAGAAGCTAACTGTGAAACTGCTTTTTGATGTGAGCATTCATCTCCCAGAGTTAAATCTTTCATTTGATTCAGCAGGTTGAAAACAGTCTTTTTGTAGAATATGTTGAGGGACATTTGGGGGCCCATAGAGGCCTATATGGAAAAAATGAATATCCTCAGTTAAAAAGTGGAAAGTAGCTATCTCTGAAACTGCTTTGCAATGTGTGCATTCATCTAACAGATTTTTAGCTTTATTTAGAACAGCAGGTTGGAAACAGATTTTATGTAGAATCTTGAAGGGATATTTGGGAGCCCATTGAAACCTACAGTTAAAAACTGAATATCTACAGATAAAAACTAGAAAGAATCTATCTGTGAAACGACTTTGTGATGTGCATATTTGTCCCACAGAGTTAAACCTTTCTTTTGTTTCGGCAGGTTCGAAACAGTCATTTTGTAGAATCTGCAAAGAGACATTTGAAGCCTGTAGGGGAAAAGGAAACATCCCCAGATAAAAACTAGAGAGAAACTTTCTGTGAAACCCTTTCAAGATGTGTGCATTCATCTCACAAAGTTAAACCTTTCTTTTGATTCAGCATGTGCGAAACTGTCTTTTTGTAAATCTGTGGTGGGACTTTAGAAATTGTATTGAGGCCAATAAAAAAACACCAAATATCCCGAGATAAAAACTCAAAACAAACTATCTCTGAAACTGCTTTGTGATGTGTGCATTCATCTCAAAGAGTTAAACCTTTCATTTGATTCAGCAGGTTGGATACAGCATTTTTGTAAATTCTACGAAGAGACATTCTGGATCCCAGTGAAGCCTATAATGAAAAAATGAATATCCCAGATAAAAACTAGAAAGAAGCTATTTTTGAAACTGCTTTGTGATGTGTGCATTTATTGCATAAAGTTAAAACTTTCTTTTCTTTCAGCAGTTTTGAAACAGTGTTTTTGTAGAATCTATGAAGGGACATTTGGGAGCCCGTTGAGCTTTTTTCTATATGGAAAAAAGAATATAACTAGATAAAACCTAGAAAAAAGCTAATTGCGTTGCGATTGTGCATTCATCTCACAAAGCTAAAACTTTATTTTTATTCAGCAGGTTGAAAGCAGTCTTTTTGTAAAAACTGTGATGGGACTTGGGAGCCCAAAAATGCCAATAGGGAAAAACTGATTATCCCCAGGTATAAAAACCAGAATGAAGTTATCTGTGAAACCATCTTGATATGTGTGCATTTATTTCAGAGTTCAACCTATCTGTTGATTCAGCAGGTTGAAAACAGTCTTTTTGTAGAATCTGCTAACGGACATTGGGAGCCCATTTTTGCCACTATATATATATATATATTTCCAGAGAAAAATTAGAAAGAAGCTTTCTGTGAAACCACCTTGATGTGTGTCCATTTATTTTATGGAACTAATATTTCCTTTGATTCAGGATGTTGCACAGCCTTTTTGTAGAATCTGCAAAGGGACATTTGGAAGGTTATTGAGGCCTACAAAAATAAATCGATTTACCCCAGATAAAAATTAAAAGGAAGCTATCTGTGAAACTGCTTTGCAATATGTGCATTCATCACACAACCTTAAAACTTTCTTTCTTCAGCAGGGTGAAAACAGTCCTTTTTTTGAATCTATGAAGGGACATTTGGGAGCTCAGTGAAGCTATTTGTGGGAAACTGAATATCCCTGATAAAAACTAAAAAGAAGCTATCTGTGAAACTGCTATTATGTGTGCATTCAACTCACTAAATTAAAACTTTCTCTTGATTCTCCAACTTGGAAACAGTCTTTTTTGTAGAATCTGTGAATGGTCATGTGGAGACCAATGTGGTCTATATGGAAAAACAGAATATTCCCTAATCAAATCTAGACAGAATCTTAATGTGAAACCACATTGCGATTTGTGTATTCATCTCACAGAGTCAAAATTTTCTTTTGGTTCAGCAGGTGGGAAAAAGTGTTTTTGAGAATCTACAAAGGGACATTTTGGAACCCATTGAAATGTAAATGTAAAACCAAATATTTCCAGATAAAAACCAGAACAAAAGCTATCTGTGAAACCGCTTTGTGATGTGTGCATTCATCTTACAGAGTTAAACATTTCTTTTGATTGAGCAGGTTGAAAACAGTTTTTTGCTTTTTGTTTTTGTAGAATCTGCAAAGAGACATTTGAGAGCTTATTGAGTCCTATATGAAAAAACTGAATATTTCAGGATGAAACCTAGAAAGCAGCTAATTGTGAAGCTGCTTTGCATTGTGTGCATTCAAGTTACTGAGTTAAATCTTTCTTTTGATTCAGGAGGTTGGAAACAGTCTTTTTGTAGAATCTGTGAAGGGACATTTGGAAGCCTTTTGAGGCCAATAAAAGAAAACTGAATGTCTTCATATAAAAATGACAAAGAAGCTATCTGTGAACCCGCTTTGAGATGTGGGTATTTATATCACAAAGTTAAACCTTCCTTTGGTTTCAGCAGGTTATGAACAACCATTTTTGGAGCCCAGTAAAGCCCATAGTGAAAAACAGAATATCCCCAGGTGCAAACCAGAAAGTAGCTATCTGCAAAACTGCTTTGCAATGTGCGCATTCATCTTATGGAGGTAAACTTTTCTTTTGATTCAGCAGGTTGGAAAGAGTCTTTTTTTAGAATCTGTCAACGGACATTTGAGAGAACATTGAGGCCTGTAAGGAAAAATTGAATATCCTAAATAAAAACAAGAAAGAATCTATCTGTGAAACAACTTTGCAAAGCGTACATTTATCTCACAGAGTTAAACTTCCTTTTTATTCAGCAGGTTGAATACATTCTTTTTGTAGAATCTGGAAAGGGACATTTGGGAGCCCATTGAGGCCTATAGTGAAAAACGGAATATCCTCAGATAAAAACTAGAAAAATATCACCTTTGAAATCACTTTGTGATATTTATATTCATCTCACAGTGTTTCATTTTTCTTTTGATTAAGCAGTTTGATAACAAACCTTTTGTAGAATCTGTGAAGGAACATTTGGGAGCCCATTGAGGCTTATAGTGAAAAACTGAATATCCCCAGATAAAAACTAGAAAAAAGTATCTGTGCAACCACTTAGTGATGCATGCATTTATCTCACAGAGTTGAACAGCAGGTTGAAAAATCATTTTTGTGGAATTTTTGAAGGGACATTTTGTAGCCCATTGAGGCCAAAAGAAAAAAAAAAACAGAATGTCCTCAGATAAAAACTAGAAAGAAGCAATCTCTTTAACCACTTTGAAATGTGTGCATTGTCCTTACAGTTAAACAATTCTTTTTATTCACCAGGTTGGGAAGAGTCTTTTTTTAGAATCAGTGAAGGGACATTTGGGAACCCATTATGTCCTACCTATAGTGAAAAATGGAATATCCCCACATAAAAACTAGAAATAAGCTATCTGTGCAACTGCTTTGAGATGTGTGCATTTATTTCACAGAGTTAAACTTTTCTTTTGCTTCAGAAATTGCAAACAGCCTTTTTGTAAAATCTGCCAAGGGACATTCGGAAGCCCATTGAGGCCTATAGGAAAAAACTGAATATCCCCTGATAAAAACTAGAAAGTAGGTATCTGAAACCACTTTGCAATATGTGATTTTATGTCACACAGTTAAAACTTTCTTTTGATCCAACAGTTTAAAAGCAGTTTTTTTGTAGAATCTGCAGAGAGACATTTGGGAGCCCCTTGAGGCCTATAGGGAAAAACTGAATATCCCAAGATAAAAAGTAGAAAGAGGCTATCTGTGAAACCACTTTGGAATGTGTCCATTCATCTCACAGAGTTAACATTTCTTTTGAGTCAGTACGTTGAAAAGATTTCGTTGTAGCATCTGTGAAGGAACATTCGGGAACCCATTGAAGCCTAGAGTGAAACACTGAATATCCCCAGATAAAAACTAGAAATAAACAATCTGTGAAACCACTTTGGGATGTATGCATTCATCTCCCAGTGTTAAAACTTTCTTTTGTTTCAGCAGGTTGGAAAGAGTCTTTTTGTAGAATCTCTACATGGACATTTAGAATCCCATTGAGGCCTATATGGAAAAACAGAATATCCTCAGATAAAAACTAGAAAGAGGCTATCTGTGAAACTGCTTTGCAATGTGTGTATTCATGTCACACAGCTAACCTTTCTTTTGAGTCAGCAGGTTGGAAAGAATTTTTTGAAGAATCTGCAAAGGAACATTTGGGAGCCCATTGAAGCCTAGGGTGAAAAACTCAATATCCCATATAAAAACTAGAAAGAATCCATCTGTGAAACTGCTTTGCGATGTGTGCATTCTACTAACATATTTAAAACTTTTTTTGTTACAGCAGGTTGGAAATAGTCTTTTTGTAGAATCTGTGAAGGGACATTTGGGGGGCAAGAGAAATCTATATTGAAAAACCAAATATTCCCTAAAAAAAAAAAAAAACAGAAAGAAGCTATCATTGTAACTCCTGGCATTGTGAGCATTTATGTCACAAAGTTAAAGCCTTTTTTTGATTCAGGAGGTTGGAAACCGTCTTTTAGTAGAATCTGTCAAAGGACATTAGGGAGCTTTGTGAGCCCTACAGGGAAAAACCGAATATCCCCACATAAAAACTAGAAAGAAGCTATCTGTGAAACTGCTTTGTGATGTGTACATTTATCTCACAGAGTTAAACCTTTCTTTTGATTCAGTAGGTTGGAAAGTCTTTTTGAAGAATCTGTGAAGGGACATTTGAGAGATTATTGAGGCCTATAGGGACAAACTGAATATCCTGAGTTAAAACTATAATGTAGTTCTCTGTGAAACTGCTATGTGACAGATGCATTCATCTAACTGTGATAAACTTTTTTGTTTTTGATTCAGCACGTTGGGTACAGTTGTATTTTTTTAGTAATGGGAATGGGCATTTTGGAGCCCTTTGAAGCCTATAGGGAAAAAATGAATATCTCCAGATAAAAACTACAAAGAAACTTTCTGTGAAGCTGCTTTGCGATGTCTACATTTATCTCACATAGTTAAACCTTACATTTTATTAAGCAGGTTGAAAGCATCTTTTTTTGTATAATCTGCAAAAGGACATTTAAGAGCCCATTGAGGCCTACAGTGAAAAATGGAATATCTCAAGATACAAACTAGAAAGAAACCATCTGTGAAAGTGCTGTGTGATCTGTGCATTTATCTCAAAGAGTTAAACTTTTCCTTTGCTTCAGAAAGATGGAAACAGTCATTTTGTAGAATATGCGATGGGACATTTTGGGGCTAACTGAGGCCTAAAAGCACAAACTGAATATCCCCCAGTAAAACCTAGAAAGAAGCTAACTGTGAAACCACTTTGTGGTGTGTACATTTGTCTCACAGACTTATTTTGATCTTTTGGTTCAGAAGGTTGAAATCAGTCTTTTCCTATAATCTGCAAAGAGACATTTGGGAGCCCATTGAGGCATGCAGGGAGAAACTGAATACTCCTCCCTCAAAGAAAACCCAGAAATAGGCTATCTGTGAAACCACTTCTGGTTTATCTGTGCATTCATCTCACAGCTAAACATTTTTTGTTCCAGCAGGTTGGAAACAGTCTTTTTGTAGAATCTGTGAAGGTACACTTGTGAGCCCACTGAGGCCTAAAGGGAAAAATCAAATACTGAGATAAATAAGAAAGAAAGAATTTACCTGTGAAAGGGCATTGTGATGGGTGCATTTATCTGACAGAGATAAACTTTTCTTTTGGTTCAGCCATTTAGGAAGAGTCTCTTTGTTGAAACTGTGAAGGGACATTTCAGATCCCACTGAGACCTACAGAGAAAAAACAAACATCCTAAGATAAAGCCTAGAAAGAAGCTAACTGTGAATCTGCTTTGCAATGTTTGCACTCATCTCACACAGTTACAACTTTTTTTTAATTCAGCTGGCTGGAAAAAGTCTTTTTGAAGAATCTATGCAGTGACATTTTGGAGATCACTGAAGCCTATCATGAAAAACTGAATATCCCCTGAAAAAAAAAAAAAAAGAAAAAAGCTATTTGTGTAACTGCTTTGTAATGTGTGCATTTATCTTACAAAGTTAAACCTCTCTTTTGATTCAGCAGGTTGGAAACAGTCTTTTTGTAGAATCTGCAAAAAGACATTCGTGAGCCCAGTGTAGCCTATAGTGAAAAACCGAATATTCCCTGATAAAAACTAGAAAGAAGCTATCTGTCAAACCACTTTGTGTTGTGTGCATTCATCTCACAGAGTTAAACCTTTCTTTTGATTCAACAGGTGAAGGATAATTGTACATATTTAAGGGCACTGGCTGTGCTGGGTATACCTCCGTTTGTTGAGGGGCCTGAAGCAGGCCCCTCTTCCCATTTCCTGAAAGACATTGACAATCTTTGCTAAATTTAGAATGACACTGATATGCCCAGTAATTGCTTTTCTTACACCAGGGACATTAATCAGGGCTTTTCTGTTGATTGATGGTAGTAGTTTTGCCTTTTGATTTCCTTTTCTACATTCCTCTTATTTGTGTGTCCAAATTGCCCACAATTAAAGCAAGAGTCTGAGAAATGGGTCATATTCTTTCCTACTTTCAATCCAGCCATAGCCTGAGTTAAAAGAATAGCCCCAGGTAAGTTACATCCAATGCCATCACAAGCCTTAATATATTCAGCCAAATGACCCTTCCCTCTCAGGGGTCTAACAGCAGTTTGACACTCTGCATTAGCATTATTGTATGCAAGAAGCTGTATTACAATATCCTGAGCTGTTTTATCATTTATGGTTTTATACACAGCCTCTTGGAGCCAAGCAATACAATCAATATGTGGTTCTTTAGGTGCTTGTTGGACAGAACTGAAAGAAGGATATTATTTTCCTGTAACATTTACCCTCTCCCATGCCCATAAGCACACAGATCACAACTGAAAAATGGCAGCATCCTCTATTACTGCTTGATTCTCTAATCAACCCCAATTAGGGCCATCTCCCATTAACTGTTCAAAGGAAACTGGCTCAGGTGGCTGAGTGTGTGTGTTCAACTTTGCCTGAGTTTGAGCTTCATTAGCCCACCAAGTTTTAAAATGTAAATACTGACAAAGAGTGAGAACAGATTTTGTTAAAGTATCCCAATCGTATGGTATTAACCTATTATGAAGAGCCACATTTTTCAACAAAAGTTTGTAAAAAGGAGAGTTTGGTCCATATTGACTAGTGGCACCCTTAAATTCCTTTAATAACTTAAAATGAAAAGTGCCCCAATTAGTTATATTCTATCCTCTTTACTGAGTTATAGTAACTGGAAATTGCCATGCTTCAAGTTCTGCCCCAGCTCTAGCTTTTTGAATAGAATTTTATATAGCACCAGCAACTGCTCCAAGTTTTAATTTTGCAATCACAGGAGCAGTAAGTTTTTCAGCTAATTCATTTTCTCGCCCATTAAGGGGAGAAAGAGGATGTGGCCATTCACTTAATTCAGCAGGTGGAGCCAACGGGCTAGTAAAACATATCTTTTTTAGTTTTCCTTTCTTTTCTTTAATGTCCAATGGTAGCTATTCCTCACACTTAGAATCTGAAGTTAGTTTTTTACACTAGTTCTCCTTCTCCTCATCTGAATCTGCCTCATCATCTGTTTGAAATGGTTCTAGAGCTGCCTTTACTAGTGTCCACATTGACCAAATGGAAATAGGAGTTTTTGCTCCATCATTAAATGCCTTTTTAAAATCTCTTCCAATTCTCTCCCATTCATCCAACTCCATAGTCCCTTGTTTTGGAAACCATGGGCAAAAGTGCTTTACTGTACTAAAGACTGATAACAAATTCTGATTACTAACTTTCACTCCCCCTTTTCAAAATAAATGCCCTAAGAAGTTATAATAAGCAGAATGTTTGCTTTCACTTTGTCCCATTGTTACCCTGGTTCTTCTGAGCACTCAACATTCCTGCAGAGATTCTTTCAGTCATCCTCAGGTGTCCTCAGACGATGTGTCCTCCACTTTCACACACTCTAGCATTCCTTCACCAAGGTCTTCATTGCCACACGTTGGGCATCGGAAATGTTGGGGTCTTCAGACCCAACATCAGGCTGTTGGGGCCAAGAAGTCCAGTGGAGTCAAAAAATGAGAGGAAACAAGTCAAAAGAGAAAGTGGGACCAGGGGGCCAATGATAGTTTGGAGGCAGTGAAGGCCCAAAGCTATGGAAGCCCACACTATTTATTGGTGATCAAACGAAGAAACTGAGAGTGAGAATGTGGGGGTTGAAAGGAAGCAGTGTATCAAGTGAAAGAGCTACAGCTGTGACAGTTTAGCATTTTATTTGAAACATATGGCTACTTTAGATAATGGGCATGCTAGAAGCAAGGACAGCCGGTCTAGACACATTCCAAAGGCCACAAGGGGTTTTAGAACATGGTACCTGGGAGTAGAAAAAGAACAAAGCCTGAAGTCAACAAAAGGAAGTAAATAATAAATAATAATAAATATTAGAGAAAAAATAATGAAATAGATGATAGAAAAATAAAAAAAAATATGAAACTAAGAGTTGGTTTTTTGAAAAGATAAAATGGATAAAGTGTTAGCTAGACTTACTAAGAAAAAAAGAGAGAAAATCAAATTAATAAAATTATAAATCAGTATGGAGATGTTACAACTGATACCACAGAAACACAAATAATCATAAGTGACTACTATGAGCAATAATATGCCAAAAAATTGGATAGCCTAAAAGAAAGAAATGGACCAGTTCATAGTAACAAACAATCTACCAAGACTGACTCATGAAGAAATTCAAAATCTGAACAGTTCAATAATGCATAAGGAAATTGAACTGGTAATCAAAATCCTCCTCAGAAGCAAAAAGCCCAGACCCAATTGCCTCACTGGTGAATTCTACAAAACATCTAAAGAAAAATTAGGTTGACCATAGTGGCTCATGCCTATAATCCCAGCACCTTGGGAGGCCAAGGCAGGCAGATCACCTGAGGTCAGGAGTTCAAGACCAGCCTGGCCAACATGGCGAAACCCTATCTCTACCAAAAGTACAAAAATTAGCTGGGTGTGGTGGTAGGCGCCTATAATCGCAGCTACTCAGGAGGCTGAGGCAGGAGAATTGCTTCAACCTAGGAGGTGGAAGTTGCAGTAAGCTGAAATCATGCCATTGCATTCCAGCATGGGTGACAAGAGTGAGACTCTATCTCAAAAAAAAAAAAAATGAAAGAAAAATTAATGCCCATCCTTCTCAAACTCTTTCATAATTGAAGAGGAGGGAACACCTGCAAATTCAGTTTATGAGGCCATTATTAGCCTGATACCAAAGCCAGACAAGGATGCTACAAGAAAATGATAAGCCAATATCCCTAATGAACACACATGTAGAAAATCCTTAACAAAATACCAGCAAACTGAATTCAACAGTACCTTAAAAGGATCCTACACCCTGATCAAGGGGGATTTATCCTTGGGATGCAAGGATAGTTAAATATATGCAAATCAATAAATATGATACAATGTATTAACAGGGTAAAAGACAAAAATCATATGATCATCTCAATAGATGCAGAAAAAGCATCTGAAAAATTCAACATCTTTTCATGATAAAAACTCTCAACAAATTAGGCATAGCAGAAATAGACCTCATCATAACAAAGGCCATATATGACAACCCACAGCTAACATCATACTCAGTGATTAAAAGTTGAAAGCTTTTTCTCTGGGATCAGGATCAAGAAAAGGATGCCCACTCTCAGCACTTCTATTCAACACAGTACTGAAAGTCCTAGCTAGAGCAATTAAGCAAGTAAAAGGAATAAAATACATCTAAATTGGAAAGGAAAAAGTTAAATTGTCCCTATTTGCAGGTGACATGATTATATATATATATATATATATCCCTAAAAACTCCACTAAAAAAACTGAAAAACTGTTAGAATTAATAAATTCAGTAAATTTGCAGGATACAAAAGCAGCATACAAAAATCAGTAGCATTTCTATGTACTACCAATGAACTATCTGAAAAAGAAATCAAGAAAACAATCCCATTTACAATAGCATCAAAAAATACTTAGGAATAAATTTAACCAAGGAGGTGAAACACCTGTACACTGAAAACCACAAAATAATGATGAAAGAAATTGAAGACCACAAATTAATGGAAACATATCTGGTGTTCATGAATTGGAATAATCAATATTGTTAAAATATTCATACTACCAAAAGCAATCTGCAGATTCAATGTAATCCTTATCAAAATTCCAATGACATTTTTCACAGGAATAGAAAAATCAACCCTAAAATTTGTATAAGACCACAAAACACCTCAAGCAGCCTAAGCAATCACAAGCAAAAAGAACAAAGCTGGAGGCATCACGCTACCAGATTCCAAAATACACTACAAACCTGTAGTAATTAAAACAGTATGGTACTGGCCATAAAACAGATATATAGATCAATAGAACAGAATAGAGAGCCTAGAAATAAATCCACACATTTACAGTCAATTGATCTTTGACAAAGGTACCCCAAACACACAATGGGGAAAGGACAACCTTTTCAATAAGCAATGTTGGGGGAACTGGGTATCCACATGCAGAAGACTGAAACTGGACTCTTACCTCATACCATATACAAAAATCAACTCAAAATAGATTAAAGATTTTTGGGCTTGAAACTGTGAAACTACTAGAAGAAAACATCTAGAAAAACCTTCAACATTGGTCTGGGCAATGATTTTTTAAATATGATCCCTAAAGCACAGGAAACAATAGCAAAAATAGACAAGTGGGATTCTATCGAACTAACAAGCTTCTATATAGCAAAGAAAACAATCAACAGACTGAAGAGACAACCTATAGGATGAGAGAATATATTTACAAACTATATAGGTTGAGTATTCTTTATCCAAAATCACTGGGACCAGAAGTATTTCAGATTTTGGATTCATTTTTGGAATATTTGCATTATACTTACTGTTTGAGCATCCCAAATCCAAAAGTACAAAATCTGAAATGCCCCAAGCATTTCCTTAGAGCACTGTGTCAGTGCTCAAAAAGTTTTGAATTTTGGAGCATTTCAGATTTTGGATTTTTTTACTTGAGATATTCAACCTATATATGATAAACGGCTAATATCCAAAACATATAGGGAACTCAAAAAACTTAATAGCAAGAAAGCAAACTGATATTTTAAAATGAGCAAAGGACATGAAAAATATTTCTCAAAAGAAGACATCCAAGTGGCCAGCTAGTATGTGAAGAAATGCTCATCACTAATCAAAGAAATACAAATTAAAAGCACAATGAGACATTACCTCACACCTGTTAAAATGGCTAGTACCAAAAAGGCAAAAGACAGCAAATGCTGGCAGGAGATGTACAGCAAAAGGAACCCTTGTTCACTGTTGTGGGAATGTAAATTAGTATAGCCATATTATGGAAAACATTACCAAAGTTCCTTTAAAAATTAAAAATAGAACTACCATATGATCCAGCAATCCCACTTCTTGGTATATATCCAAAGGAAAGAAATTAATGTTGAAGAAATATCTGTACTCCCACATTCACTGCAGCATTTTTCACTATAGCCAAGAAATATAATTAACCTAAGTGTCCATTGACAGATGAATGGATAAAGAAAATGCAGCTATACACAAACATACATATGTATGGAATAGTATTCAGCCTGAAAAGAGGAAATCTTGTCATTTGCAACAACATGGATGAACCTAGAGGACATCATGCTAAGTGAAGTAATCCAGGCACAGAAAGGTAAATACTTCATTATCTCATTTATATGTAGAATCTGAAAAAATTGAACTCGTGGAAGCAAAGAGTAGAATGGTGGTTGGCAGGGGCTGGGGGAGATGAGGGTTGAGAAGATGTTGGTGAAATGATACAAAGTTTCAATTAGACAGGATGAAAAATTTCTGGAGATCTATTGTAAAGCATTGTGACTATAGTTAATAATAATGTATTTTATATTTGAAAATTGCTAAGGTGTGATTAATATTACTTGTATATTTGAAAATTGCTTATTCTCATCACAGTTTTAAAATTAAGGCATGCCTTCTATTTATGCCTTTACTATTTTCGTAATTAAACTGAGTGGGAAAGCAAATCTAGCTCCCTTCACAGTTGGTTTGGATCAATCTGCAGTTGTGGTTAGCCAAAAATATTTTATTTGGATTTCTCCGCACTCCTGCTATGTGAAGAATAACGACACAAGAAAATCCTTTTCTTCTCTGATTTTTTAGCTTCCATTTAAGAAACCATCTCAATCAGCAAAAGGAGGGAATCCTTCTATTTTACTTCTACCATTACTACTGCAAATACTAATGTTGCTATTGCAGCTACTGTTAAACAATAAGCACTCACTATGCACTACTCTAAGAACTTTTTGTGCCATTCATACCTCACATAGCCTTAGGAAGTAGCCACTACTATTTTTCCCATTTTTAGATGAGGCACTTGAGGCTCAGAGAGGTTAAGCAACTGGCCCACAGTTACCAAGCTGTTCACTGGCAAGAGTGAGGATTTGAACCAGACAGATGACCCCAAGGCCCGCGGTTTCCTAGTCACATTACACTTACACAGGGCAAGATCAATACAGGAATTGGAACAAATCTAGACTTGGTGATAACTCTCCTCATATTCATCACCTACACTTTGGTACAATTTTTTCTTGTTGTAAGGAGGGACAAAGAAGAAAAAGAGAATGGATAAATTTCTTTTTTCCCCCAAAAAAATGAGAAATGTTTATTAGCTGGTGAAAGCAGTAGAAATGTCAAATAATAATAATGTATACGATATGTTCTGTCTTTGGCTTTATGTAGAAGTTTCCTCTCATTATCCAGTCATGGGGGAGAAAAGAGCACATACTCCAACTCATATGTTTTGCTGCAAATAGATTTCTCTTTTAAAAACAAAACAAGGCCGGGCACGGTGGCTCACACCTGTAATCCCAGCCCTTTGGGAGGCAGAGGCAGGTGGGTCACCTGAGGTCAGGCTTTCGAGACCAGCCTGACCAATATGGTGAAACCCTGTCTTTACTAAAAATACAAAAATTAGCCAGGCATCAGGGCGTGCACCTGTAGTCCCAGCTACTCAGGAGGCTGAGACAGGAGAATTGCTTTAACCCAGGAGGCAGAGGTTGCAGTGAGCTGAGATCATGCCACTGCACTCCAGCCTGGGTGACAGAGCAAGACTCCATCTCAAAAAAAAATTGTATTTCACATGGTAATGAATTTTTCACATGTGATGTAAATGAATTATCCATCATCCACAGTCTCAATCCTAACTGCACATTAGAATAACCTGGAAATAATTTTTTAAATTCCACAGCCCAGATACCACCCCAGGAGGTCCTGATAAATTGGTCTGGGGTGGGGCCCAGGCAGTGGTATTTTTTAAAAGCTGTCCAGGTGAATCTAATGTGCAGCCAGAGCAGAGAATACCAGCAACCCAACGATGCTAACAGCCTGTCTCCCCACTTATTAGTTCCATCACTCACTAGCCATGTGACCCCAGTGAAGTTACTTCATGTTCTTAAGCTTGAGCTTCCTCATCTATTAAAAGGGGATAATAAGAGGACCAACCAATAAGGATTAATTGAGACAACACAAAAAGCACCTACAACAGGGTCTGGGACATAGGAGCATTCAAATACTAGCTATCATGGAGGTGACAGTGATGATGATGGTGATGATGTTCATGATGATAATGATGATGATGATGCTGTGAACTTTTTTAACCTGAGGTTACAACATATTTCTTGATTCCAGAAAGCAAGCACCGTAACTTCAACCCAAACCAGATTTTATCATCTTTGTCACAGTCTCCCTTACCTGGAATAAACCTCTAGGACAAAATATAATTTCTAGCTCATTTTGAGGTAATATGTAGGTTCCATAGAGGGATGCAGTAGCTCATAACTGGAACTACAGCATAAAGGAACTCACCTGGGATTAAAATGAATTTTCTCAGGAACTTCTCTGTGGTCTATGACCACTTTCTGGTTGTCTCTATAATTAGTGGGGTCATCAGGGATCCTAAATTTTGCCATCTGAATTTCTGAATCACTCAGTTCAGCATGGGAGATTCTTGCATAACCCAACCTGTAGCAGAAACAGAAATAGTTTGTAAAGATTTTATTATTGTATAGAAATCTAACGAGATCCAAGTGATACCACCTTTGTTATTAAACCAGTTTCCCACTTCTAACTCTACTCTGTATATCACAACTGGAATTAACTTAAATTGTTAATCTAAATATTGGCAAAATATTGCTTTTATGATATAAATGAATAAAGAATATGTACATAGATTTAATTAAGTAACTATTCTTAGCAACCTTACTTTACTTTTTTTATACTAATGAATATTCTAGCCATACAAATTGCCTCCCACACAATCATGTTTTGAGTTAATAACAGGAATTCTTCAGAATGACAGGGGTGTTCACCTTCTTTCTTACCTTTAAAAATCCAAATGCCACATGCATATTTTCAGCCTACTTTCAAGTCTGAAATCAAAGATTTTATATATCTGAAAAAATTCCATATCCCGTTTTGGCTTAGAGCTTTCAATTCCTGGGGAAATTCAACGCACTTTGTAGACATTATGCAAAGAATTCTTATTTGAGAAGCTCGTGGAAAACACGGGGAACCATGAACAACAAAGAATTCATTTTATTTTATTACATTGTGCTCTTCCAGAAAAAAAGACTTAGGTCAGCTTCAGTCATTCGTTTATTCAATGAAGCACATATGTATGTATATGGAGTGCCTACTACATGCAGGCACTGTTCTGGGTGTTGGGGAATAAGTCGTGAATAAAATGAAGTCCTTGCCCTCATGGAACTTTCATTCTAGTAGGGAAGGATGCATTAAACACATATGTATGTTTACAATCAGTCAGGTAGTGATAGATAAGTAAGCACTGGGGTGAATGCAGTGTAAGAAGGACAGGCAGTGATGAGTAGGAGAGGTTGCTATATTATGGTGGATGGTCAGGGCATACCTCTGCAATAGTGACACTACAGCAAAAAATTCAATGAAGGGAGGGATCAAGCCATACAGATACTGGAGGAATGGTGTTTAGGGAAGTGGAACCACAAATGCAAAGGTCCTGAGGTGGAAATATGCTTGGTGTTTTGCGGGCCAACTCCACCATGACTGGAGTGAAGTGCATAAGAGGGAATATGCAAAGCCTTCCTCACAGGCCACTATGAAGACCTCAGTTTGTTGTTGTTGTTGTTGTTGTTGTTGTTGTTGTTGTTGCTGTTGTTGTTGCTGTTTTTTTTTTTTAGAGTGAGATAAGAATCCATCAGAGGGGTTTGAAGCAGAGGCCTGTGACAGCTACCAGGTAGAGAATCACCTTCAGGGAAAGGGTCAAAGCAGGGAGACAAGTTATGAGGCCACTGCAATAACTTAGGTAAAAGATGATGGGGGCTTGGACCTGAGTGGCAGGAGAAGAGAAGCACTTAAAACAAAGCCTATGCCTGTAACTCCATGCAAAATAGAAACAGAAACCCAGAGCAGGACCAGCAGAAGCAGCAAGTCTGCCCATTGGGAAAGGTAAGTAGAGCTGTGACTGAACATCAGATGTGACTCTGAGCTGTCAGACAGCTTAATGCATTCTCTGGGCTCAAGTCCTAAATCTGTGCACTTCTGTGTAATTCTAGGTCACTGTCTTTAGCAAATCTAGGTTATTTATTCCCAAATCTCTAAGATCAAAGTTCTGATCCATTTAACAGACACTGCCTTCAAAAATACACCAAAAGCCTTGAAACTGAAGAATCTGACAATCCAAATCTTCCATTAAAACAGATGATCTCCCATTGTTGTCCAATAAGTATTTATTAAGCACCTAATACCTACTACATGTAGGGCATTGAATTTGGTGATTGAGATGAAAGCTTACAAAATTAGTTTTGTGGACAGAAACTGAAAAACCCTAGTTCCTAACTTCATTAATATGGGAATTTTTAAAATTACCTTCCTATTTTGTGTTCCCCCCAAAATTCATTTGTTGAAGCTCTAACCCCCAGTGTGGCCATATTTGGAGACATATCTTCTAAGGAAATAATTAAGGTTAAATGAGGTCATAAGTGCAGGGGGGGCCTGATCCTAAAGGATTAATGGCTTTATAAGAAGAGACACCAGAGAGCTCACTCTCTCTCTGCAGGCACAACCCAAGGAAAGGCCATGTGGGCACATGGCAAGAAGGCAGTTATTGGCAACCCAAGGGGACAGTCCTAACCAGACACCAACCCTGCTGGCACCTTAATCTTGGTCTTAGAACCTACAGAACTGCAAGAAAATTAATTTCTGTTGTTTAGACAACCAAGTCTATGGTATTTTGTTATGTCACAGAGTATTAAATTCATACATAAATAAATATATATATATGATATCATATTTTATATATATACTTTATATATACATGTATGTGTGTGTATATATATATATACAGAGTTTATATACATATACACACAGAGTGTATATATATACACACAGAGTGTATATATATACACACAGAGTGTATATATATACACACAGAGTGTATATATATATACACACAGAGTGTATATATATATACACACACACAGAGTGTATATATATATATATACACACACACAGAGTGTATATATATATATACACACACACAGAGTGTATATATATATATACACACACACAGAGTGTATATATATATATACACACACACAGAGTGTATATATATATACACACACACAGAGTGTATATATATATATACACACACACAGAGTGTATATATATATATATACACACACAGAGTGTATATATATATATATACACACACAGAGTGTATATATATATATATATACACACACAGAGTGTATATATATATATATACACACACAGAGTGTATATATATATATATACACACACACAGAGTGTATATATATATATACACACACAGAGTGTATATATATATATACACACACAGAGTGTATATATATATATACACACACAGAGTGTATATATATATATACACACACACAGAGTGTATATATATATATACACACACAGAGTGTATATATATATATATATATAAACTCTGCCATCCCATTCTCCTAAGGAGAGGTAATAAAGGTTTCAGAGCCCAACAATGAGCTATTATGGGCACCAGTTACTATAAATACCACTGTTCCTTGGTTCCCAACATTTTTTAAAACTTGAAATTAAACCTATTTCAGCCTATATGAAAAGTCGTTTTCTAGAATTTCTGATATCTCATTTAAACAATTGCTTTAACAAATATTTAAACAGAAACAGTGTTTTCAATCTTAGATATAAAATATTTAACAAAACTCACCCTTCAGCACCTTCTCTCCTACCGTAACACTTTGGAAACACCAAATTATAGTCAAGCTATCTGTTCCACAGCTATTTGGGCATGTGATGCTCCTTTTAGAGTTTCTGAGTTAGTGGTGTAAACCAAAACAATCTTAGCATCTCAAGGGCCTCCTTGGCCCACCTCAGTAAGCATATGGCTCCATGGAGTTGTCCAAGAACCAGTAAGGTCACTATTTTACTTAATAATGTCCAAAGTGCTTGCTAAGGATCCCTAGATCCTTACAAGATCTGTTCTCTTCCCTGCCTGCCCACACACTCTCTCCTTCCCTCCTCGGCCGCCCCTCACCCCACTCCACCCCAACCCTCTCCAGCCCCACTAGCCTCACTTTTCCTCAAACATATGCAGCACTCCTGCATTGGGGCTTTTGCACTAGCTCAGCCCTCTACCAGGAGGTATCTTCTGCCAGGTGGCCAAATGGCTCCCTCCTTCCAATCTTGGCTGAAATGTCATCTTCTTAGTAAGACCTACCCAGCTCCCTACTTACAATTGCACCCCACCTCCATATTCTGGAAGCTCCTTCCCCTGCTTAGTTTTTCCCACCACTCTCATCATCTTCTAAAATAGATCATCCTGTAATTATTTATCATGATTTTTGTCCATCCTCCCTCCACCAGCATAGAGATCCTTCTCTGTTTTGTTTACAGCTTTACCCCTGTTGCCTGGCATCCATTCTGCTAGATCAATACTTGTTGAATGGCAAATGGAGTCTAGAGCAAGAGAAACTAACAATTTGCTTTCACTGGACTGTAACTCATAACCAAACAAGCCATATCCCCACTGGGAGAGGAGTTGAATCCATGATTCTATATCATCCCAGAAAGCAACCATTTTCTCTCATAAATGTAGGCCACAGATCTTAGAAGATAAAGTTACTTAAAGAGATCCATTAACGTCGGCCCCTATCTTCAGGCAGGTAATGCCAAGATGCCTTTTGGTGATGAACTGCTCTATATGGAGAAAAGACTAAGGCTCAGGGAAGTCTGTTCTAGGAGGCCACACCAGGGCTCCCCACATTGTCCCCAAGATGGCAGTTAGAGGGCTCAGGTCAAATACCTCCAGACAGATTCTGTCCTAACAGGAGAACCCTTGAGTGTTTCAGGGAAGGTCTCCAGCATGTTCCCTCTGTGGAAGAAATTTGTATGTAGAGGAACCTGTGAATCAACTCACTGTGTACATCATCTACCACCACCTGCCATACTCACATCACTTCTCTCACTCTACTCCAGCGACACTGGCCTCCTTGCTCTTACCCCGCAACATCCAGCATCCTCCTCTCAAACTTTCCCCGCCTCCCCTGCCTGAAGTGCTCTTCCTCAGGGTATGCACAGGTGGGGTCCCTCCTTCCACTTGAGGTGCTGCCAAGATTTCACTCCATCATTCCTCACCCACTTTTTATAACCTACCACAGCCACCCCCACACACCCTGCCTTCTCACCTGGATTTATTATTTTTCTTTCATCATGCATATCTCCACCTGTCATAGCTTGTCATTTCTTATCTGCTTATTTTATGTCTCCTTCCACTGCAATGTAAGTTCTACAACAGTCAAGGATTTTGTTTTTTTCCTATTATATTCCCACTCCCAAGAACAACACCCAGTACATAAAGAGGATTTAGTAAACACTTATTGGATAAATGAATGAATGAATGAATGAATGAATGGTTAGTCCCTCTTTTTTGGCATTAAACTGTTCCTTGCTTTATTGATACAAATACTGCCTTCAAAACTGATTTATACAGTTACATATTTGAATTTTAAAATCTCAGCTGTATTATTTTGGATCACATATGTATGTATACAGTCATGTGTCACTTAACAACAAGAATGCATTCTAAGAAATGTGGATTGTGCACATGTACCCTAAAACTTACAGTATAATAATAATAAATAAATAAATAAAAAAGAAGTTGAGAGTAGAATAGTGGTTACCAGCAATGGGGGAGAACAGGGAGAAGGGAGAGGTGGGGAGATGTTAGTCAATGGGTACAATGTTACAGTTAGGAGGAATAAGTTCTTATATTCTATTCACAGTAGGTTACAACAATGTACTATATATTTCAAATAGAAAAGAGGATTTTGAATATTCTTACAACAAAGAAATGATAAATGTTTAAGGTAACTGATATGCAAATTATAATGATTTGATCAGTATACATACAAGTATTGGAATACCACATTGTACCCCCCCAATAAATGTGTACAATTATTATGTGTCGATTTAAAAAATAAAAATATATTAAAAAAAAAAGAAAGAAATGTGTCATAAGGCGATTTCGTCATTGTGTGGACATCATAGTGCATACTTATACAAGCCTGGATGGTATAGCCTACTACACACCTAAGCTATATGGTATGGCCTATTGCTCCTAGGCTACAAACCTGTACTGCATGTAACTGTACTGAATATTGTAGACAACTGTAACACCATGGTAAGTATTTGTGTATCTAAACATAGAAAAGGTACAATAAAAGTATGATATTATAATCTTATCAACTACCATTGTAGATGTGGTCTGTTATTGAACAAAAATATCATTAAGCAGCACATGACTCTATGTATCCAAATATGTATTATCCAAGTATATCATACACACACATACGCATGTATATGATATACTCGGGTAATATTTTTATGTGGAATGATATTTTTTAAATACAATTTACCTATAGAGCTCACTACAGTATAGTAATGGCCCCATCAAATTAGTTAACTTACCCAGGATTATTGATTAGAAGCTGGCAAGGCTGGAACTCAAGCCCAGGACTTTCTCATCCAATGGCCCGTGATGTTTCCACTAACCCATACATTCAAAAATGGTGCCATTCCTCCCATGTGTTGACAGCTACATATTCACCATGCCTAATAGCCTACACAGTACCCTCTTATATAATTAAACTTAATTTGCTTAGCTATTTCTACTTTTGTAAATTATGAGACAATGCCTTGAAAAAGATGTTAAACTGTATAGTCAAATCAATGTTTATAAACATTGATTGCTTTTTATAAAAAGCAACAAAAATTAATTGCTTCCATAAAGTTCTTTTTCCTTCTTGGACAGACCCAAAAGATCACATTAATAATAGATTAAAAACAAAATCAAACCCCTGTGCTCACCTGATCAGCCCTCGATACATAATGTATTCACACCATCTGTCATAATCAGTGCTGTCGATATCCTAATAAAGAGCAGAGAGGAGAATGTTTAAAGCATAAAAAGCAAAGTTCTATTCCACATTGCCAAAAAATGTGTGAGCTACATGATAAATATCTCTTTGTACATGCTGTTTTCTCTTCCTGGCTCCTACTGATCTTTCTTGGTCCAAATTATTTGCTCATTCTACATATATTTATTGAGCACCTACTGTGCGCCCATCTAGCTTCTGTACCACATGCTAAGAAAACAAAGAGGAAGGAGGTCTGGAGAGTGACTCAGATAAATCAACGATTACAAAATAGCCCCTGACTCCTGGCAGCTTTCCAAGTCTCTCATCCCCAGCAGCACTGACTGCACCTTCATTGGTCATCCTGTACAGTACTTTACACACACTAGTTATGCCATCGTGCCAGGTATCTGTTTCTATGTCTCCATCCTTCCACACCTGCACAGAGGGAATCTTAAGCACTTTTGGCCAACCTGTCACTTAGCATAAAACCTGGCATTGAGCAGGTGTTCCATCTGTGTTTCTTAAATTGAATCATGGAAATAAAAACATTTGGGGAGCAATCACGAGTCTTTTTGATGTTGAGGGCTTGGGACCAGGGTTATTATTCATCAAAGAAAAAGAACAGAAACATATTCTTTTCTATCATGTGTTGGGAAAACTATAAATATGAGGTGTTTATTCTGAAGAAAGAAATCTCCATTTTATTCTGTTTAAATATCTTATAAATAAAAAATATACCTGACTTTTCACCATTTCTGAATTTTACTATTAACATTTAATTAAAAACACATTTTTAGATCACTAAAAGAATACATCACAATTTATTATATAATTCTTCATTTTTTTCTTAAGCTTAGTGGTAGACACATGGATGTCTATTAATTAATCTTTATTGTTGTTTATAATACACACATACATATACCTTTTGTATGCATAAAAATTATAATAAATTTTTTAAATTAAATTTAAAATGTTGATGAAGGAAATAAAGAAGCACTGTTCCGGTTTGTCTTGGGAAAATAGAAAACTTTAGTATTGGGAATAATAAACTAAATAGATAAATAAATAATAAATAAATCTATTTAACTATCATTTTGTTTATCAGATTTTTTAAAGATGCTGTAAGACTTGCAAAAAAATTTTAAAAATAAAGATGCTATAAAGTTTTAAGACTGCAGAATTTAAATACTCATTTCTTTAAGAGAAAAATCTGTTCATCCAAGCATTAATGATTAAAACTCTTCTCCACATTAATAAACTTCCTCCTAGAGAAAGCAATATAAGAATCCAGTACCAATTTGGACACAGCTTTTGATCACGACAGTGGAAACCAAGAGATGATTAGATGAAAATCAAATCAAATTCTCCTTCCTTAATACCATGTACATCCCTCACACACACTCACGTGCACATGCACACACACAATATAAGAATGCCCTATTAGGATGCCATTTTTACATAGACTTGCCAAATTTCATCTTGTCTAATATTCGTTTGTGCTTCATAGACCATGTACTTACACATTTCTCTTATTTGATTTTCAACATACAGCCAGACACACATAATATATGTCATGTAAGTCTGAGGGCTTTGCAGATGTTATCTTCTATTTCATCCTCAACCCTATGATTCCATAGATATCACTCTCACCACTTTGCAGATGTGGAACTTGAGGTCCAGAAAGGCTAAGTAACTTGCCCCAAGGTCACACAGCTGGTAAATGCAGCATCATCTAGGCTAGTAAATAATGACAGACCATGAGAAGAGAGAGAGGTCCAGCACCAGGGCCCAGACGCCTGTGTGGGGCTATCTTAGACCCTCCTGCCATAAGTAAGCCATCAGCTGACTGCATAGGAGAACCCAGGCAAGAACAGAAAACCACCCAGTCAACCCAAAGAATCATGAGAATATTCGATTATTACTGTTTTAAGCCACTACGTTTTGAGGTGGTTTGTTACACAGTGATAAATAATTGATACAGTCTCTGTGATTACACACTTTCCAGGTTTTCCTCTTCTGAAATCTCCTTACTCCCTTTCCTGAAATAATCTGTCTTCTCTTCCTTCACCTACACCCCCAAGATAGCCACATTCAATGTGACTTCATCAGGGCTTTATTTGGTCTTCCTTTTGCACTTCTCTAACTCTAGCACTCTAATTTGCACTTCTCTAATTACTAGCAATACCACTCACTTCCATGGCTTCAACGCTTCCCTACATGGTGGCCACTCCTTAATCTATAACTCTAGTTCTCACTGCCCTTCTGGATTCCAGATCTGTATATGCACCTGCCTATTGGACATCTCCATTAATGTCCCACAGATGCCTCAAACTCAGCCCAAAGCTGAACTCATCTTCCTTGTAAAACATTTCTTTCTTTTGTATTCTCTATAAAAATAAATGTCAGTATCATAATCCCTCTGACCAGACCCAGAAATCAGGGATCCATCTGTGGCTCCAAGGCTAAGTTATACAAGGCAATACAGGCTTTTTCTTGTTCTCTTGGGATACTCACTATTGGAAATCAGCTGCAAGGCAGAGAGGAGGCCCAAGCAGCCCATGGTGAGGAACCCGGGTCCACAGCCCAAAGCACCAATTTGCCACCTGTGACTCATCTACTGAGTAGGTCCTCCAGTCCCTAGTTGAGCCTCCTAGCTGATCCTGCATGGAGCAGACATGAACTATCCCCATTGAGCCCTGTCTGAAGTCCAGATTCATGAGCAAATAGATGACTGCTGTTGTTTTAACACTCTAATTTCTGTCTATCCAAAAAATGCAGAGACTAACTCATCTTCCTAACATCAGCCTTGCCCTTCTTCCAAAATTATGGTATTTTAGCTGTGAATATGGCCATCAGGACTAAACATTGCACCTCTCAACTTTCTGTACAGCAAGGTATGGCCATTAGACTAAATTTCTGCCAGTGAAATATAAGTAGAAGTGTTACAGATCAGTTTCTGGGACTTGCCTTCAGAGGAACTGGCATATGCTCTTGGCCCCTTCTTTATCCCTTCCTCTATCCTGCTAACTAGAACTTAAAGGCTGCTGGTTTGGGAACAGAGGCCTTGTCAAATGGAACCACAAGGTAGAACACAGATTCCAAACACCACACAGTGCCATTCCAGTGCTGATTCACCTGCCCACACTTTTACAAAAAGAAATACATCTCCTTAAGCTGATGAGCAACTTCAGCAAAGTCTCAGGATACAAAATCAATGTGCAAAAATCACAAGCATTCTTATACACCAATAACAGACAAACAGAGAGCTAAATCATGAGTGAACTCCCATTCACAATTGCTTCAAAGAGAATAAAATACCTAGGAATCCAACTTACAAGGGATGTGAAGGACCTCTTCAAGGAGAACTACAAACCACTGCTCAAGGAAATAAAAGAGGATACAAACAAATGGAAGAACATTCCATGCTCATGGGTAGGAAGAATCAATATCGTGAAAATGGCCATACTGCCCAAGGTAATTTATAGATTCAATGTCATCCCCATCAGGCTACCAATGACTTTCTTCACAGAATTGGAAAAAACTACTTTAAAGTTCATATGGAACCAAAAAAGAGCCCGCATTGCCAAGTCAATCCTAAGCCAAAAGAACAAAGCTGGAGGCATCATGCTACCTGACTTCAAACTATACTACAAGGCTACAGTAACCAAAACAGCATGGTACTGGTACCAAAACAGAGACATAGATCAATGGAAGAGAACAGAGCCCTCAGAAATAATGCCGCATATCTACAACTATCTGATCTTTGAAAAACCTGACAAAAACAAGCCATGGGGAAAGGATTCCCTGTTTAATAAATGGTGCTGGGAAAACTGGCTAACCATATGCAGAAAGCTGAAACTGGATCCCTTCCTTACATCTTATACAAAAATTAATTCAAGATGGATTAAAGACTTACATGTTAGACCTAAAACCATAAAAACCCTAGAAGAAAACCTAGGCAATACCATTCAGGACATAGGCATGGGCAAGGACTTCATGTCTAAAACACCAAAAGCAATGGCAACAAAAGCCAAAATTGACAAATGGGATCTAATTAAACTAAAGACCTTCTGCACAGCAAAAGAAACTACCATCAGAGTGAACAGACAACCTACAGAATGGGAGAAAATTTTCAAAACCTACTCATCTGACAAAGGGCTAATATCCAGGATCTACAATGAACTCAAACAAATTTACAAGAAAAAAACAAAAAACCCCATCAAAAAGTGGGCCAAGGATATGAACAGACACTTCTCAAAAGAAGACATTTATGCAGCCAAAAGACACATGAAAAAATGCTCATCATCACTGGCCATCAGAGAAATGCAAATCAAAACCACAATGAGATACCATCTCACACCAGTTAGAATGGCTATCATTAAAAAGTCAGGAAAGGACAGGTGCTGGAGAGGATGTGGAGAAATAGGAACACTTTTACACTGTTGGTGGGACTGTAAACTAGTTCAACCATTGTGGAAGTCAGTGTGGCAATTCCTCAGGAATCTAGAACTAGAAATACCATTTGACCCAGCCATCCCATTACTGGGTATATACCCAAAGGATTATAAATCATGCTGCTATTAAGACACATGCACACGTATGTTTATTGCGGCACTATTCACAATAGCAAAGACTTGGAACCAACCCAAATGTCCAACAATGATAGACTGGATTAAGAAAATGTGGCACATATACACCATGGAATACTATGCAGCCATAAAAAATGATGAATTCATGTCCTTTGTAGGGACATGGATGAAACTGGAAACCATCATTCTCAGCAAACTATCACATGGAGAAAAAACCAAACACCGCATGTTCTCACTCATCGGTGGGAACTGAACAATGAGAACACATGGACATAGGAAGGGGAACATCACACTCTGGAGACTGTTGTGGGGTGTGGGGACGGGGGAGGGATAGCATTAGGAGATATACCTAATGCTAAATGACGAGTTAATGGGTGCAGCATACCAACATGGCACATGTATACATATGTAACAAACCTGCACAATGTGCACATGTACCCTAAAACTTAAAGTATAATAATAATAAAATTTTTAAAAAATCAGAAAAAAAAAGAAATACACTCTCTGTTATTTTCTGTCACATGCAGAAAATTCTCATCATGCCATGCTCTTTAACCTGTCATCCAAACTCTGTAAATAATGTTACACCCTAAGAAGAGTTAAAGTAGTAAAATCAACGTAAGACAGATAAGCTTTTTTCTCTGCAGATATTATCTCAAGACATGAAGTTGAAAATGGAATGAAAGGGACCAAGACATCTGCATAGGGCATAACTAAACATAACAATCATATTTCTCATTCTAAATTAATTCATTTGGCATTATAGTATATATATATATATCAGTATATATACATCAGTGTATATATATATATCAGTATATATATATCAGTGTATATATATATATCAGTATATATATATCAGTATATATATATCAGTATATATATATATCTCAGTATATATATATATATATAGATAGATAGATAGATAGATATAGATATATATATATCAGTCCCCTGAGAATTTGATTTGTGTGGCAGTTCCCCAGAACATGATTATATTCTGGTACACTGACAAATTCAAGTGTTTCAGACCTGAAAAGGTAGAGTAATTCAGTGTCATCTGCTGTGGCCCTGTTGGATAATTAGCCATTCTCTCTGTGTGGCATTTCATTTTGTTTTACTCTCAATTCTTTTTTTAATTTTTATTTATTTATTATTTATTTATTTATTTATTTAATTTATTTATATATTTTTTTGAGACAGAGTCTCGCTCTGTCACCCAGGCTGGAGTGTAGTGGTGCGATCTCAGCTCACTGCAAGCTCCACGTCTCAGATTCCTGCCATTCTCCTGCCTCAGCCTCCCAAGTAGCTGGGACTACAGGCACCTGCCACCATGCCCGGCTAATTTTTTATATTTTTAGTAGAGACGGGGTTTCACCATGTTAACCAGGATGGTCTCGATCTCCTGACCTCGTGATCCGCCCGCCTCAGCCTCCCAAAGTGCTGTTATTACAGGCGTGAGCCACCGCACCCAGCCCCATAATTAACTTTCATAATGTGGCAGATTGTGTTTTCTAAACATGGCTGCAACAAAATCTCACTTTCCATTAGTATTCTTGTCTTGTGGTTTTGATATTCCTCCCATCAAGAATTTAATGTGATCAGACTTGTGATGACAGTGGAAGTAACAGTATATGACTTACAAGGCTATGCCATACAAAGCAAAACAGATTTTTTCTGGTTCTCTTGGGATATTCACTATTGAAAGCCAGCACCATGCAGGGAGGAAGCCTAAGTAGCCCATGGCGAGGAACCAGGGTCCCAAGCCTAAAGCACAACTTGTGACCTATAAATCACCTATGAAGTAGATCCTCCAGTCCTTGGTTGAGACACCTAGTTGACCCTGCATGGAACAGAGATGAGCTACCCCCATTGAGCCCTGTCCACACTGGAGATTCATGAGCAAATAGATGATTGCTGTTGTTTTAAGCTCGCATGTTTTGTGGTGATTTTCTAGGCAGCAGTAGATAGACTGCACATTAAATTGTTAGGTGAGGTTGGTTTTTTTAAAAACATGAAAGAAAAAGAATTGTTTTACTTAATAAATTAGAAATCCTATTAAGATTATGTTACCTTCACATTGCCATGTTCAGTGAGCTGTAGATAATCTCTGGAGCCAGGTGCTGAAGTGATATATCCCAGAAATATCACTTGATTAGAGCTACTTTTCAGTAGTTTTGAAACAGCAATAGCCTGCAGTTTCCTGTCGAGGTCATCTCTAAAAAATGTAAAAATATGACCCTTTATTGTATTTGTAAAACAAACTTTAAAAAGCCTTAGGTACCTAAGTTGCCAAAGACTATCTGCATATAGTGAAGAAGCCCAGAGTCATTCCTACTCGGGCAACTGTCTTAACATTATACAAATGAACAAGACCTAGATACAGCGCTTCAAATGAATAGGCTGACAGACATTTGGCTAAGAACATGACCTTTCTTCACAAATCATTTGGAGTCAAGTCAATTTAAAGATCTACTCTAAATACAGCATTTGTTCAACTTTTCATCAGAAGAAATGAAATCACTAACGTGATAGCTCACCATCAGTATTACAGCTAAAGAATTAGTAGTTTAAAAAAGTAAAAAGAGCCAGGAATACTGGTAAGATGAAGAATCCTGACATTCACAGAGCCCATCAGGCTTATGTAACCTAAGCTCCTTCAACTGAACACTTTTTTTTTTTTTTTTTTTTTTGAGACAGAGTCTCACACTGTCACCCGGACTGGAGTGCAATGGCACAATCTCGGCTCACTGGAACCTCCACCTCCTGCATTCATGCAATTCTCCCGCCTCAGCCTCCTGAGTAACTGGCATGACAGGTGCACACCACCATGCCCAACTTAATTTTTGTATTTTTAGTAGAGACAGCATTTTGCATGTTGGGCAGGCTGGTCTTGAATTCCTGGCCTCAAGCAATCCACCCACCTTGTTTCCCAAAGTGCTGGGATTACAGGCGTGAGCCACTGTGCACAGCCCAACTGAACACTTTCTGAAAGCCTCCTTGGCTCTCCTGCTCAAACACCGGCTGAACATGGTGCTTTTATTATGCTAAGCACTGTAAACCTATAACTGAGATACTTAGGTGGGTACATCAAGCTTCTGGGGAGTTTAGGGGAAAATAGGACATCATATTTTACATGATCCAGCCAGGAAAACAGAAACACCCTAGATGTTTCAAACAAATTGAATTTAATATAGGGAATTGGTTAGCTAGGTGATGGGAAGCCAGATAGGAGTCAATGAGGGAATCAGAGATTAATAACAATAAGAAACCAGTACCACCTCTACAGCTACAGGGAAAACAAGAGGAGGTGATATTATCAGAGTCCAGAAGCCAGCACCGACTAGTGGGAGATGTAGCAATGGAGGAGGCTTTCCAGAGGAGCTGGGACCATACAAAGAAGAGCTGGAGCCACAGAAGAGACTCAGCTCCTCCCAGAGACACCAGAGGAAGCAGAGAGAGAAGGAGAAAAATACACTAGCTTCTCTACTCCCTCCAACCTTGCACTAGTGCCTCCCATTGGCTAAACCTACCCAGAAGCCAGAAGGCAAGGGACTGTGGGAAATGCAGTTCTCTGCAATGCATAGCTGAGAGTAAGAGCAAGGAATGGAGCCCAGAACAGATAGGCAGTAGTCAAACACAGGCATTTACATAGAAAGGTAGCTAATACATGAGTGTTAAGGGGGAAAATGACAAAGAAAAATAGAAGATCACCAAGCACTGAGAAGACTGGAGAAACCTTGTTGAGTTAGGATCTCAAGACAGGAGGGAGTTGGATAAAAATAGTTGAGGGCTATTAAAAGATGTCTGAAGAAATAAAAGAGTGAAAAGAACGGCCATTTGTTAAACCCCTTTGCTACTGAATGCTCACAACAGAAGGCAGGTGGTAGCTCTATTTTTAAATGAGGCTAATATGCCTATGGTTATTCTTCATTTCCCCAGCCCACATTCATCCTCTGTCTTTCTCTATGCCCTGAGAGGCTGACCCCTGCAGATTTCATCTCCTGGACTTCCTTCTCTGCTGGTTTCCAGTTAGGCTTGGCCAATCGGAGGCACCAATGGGAGATTAAAAGGTGGGAGAAGAGCAACATTCAGGGATTCCTTCCCCAGTCCCCCTGGCAGTAGCTGCATTCTATGCCAGGTGGTCCCTTGTCCTGGTTCTGGGTCTCACTGGGCTCTGGGAACACTGTTTTCTCTGCCTGTTCCTTCAGCCTTAAGGCAGGTAATGATTCCCCACTGTTAACTAGTGTCTGAGTGCCTCAGCCTCTCTTATTTTTTCCATGGGTCCCTCCAGCATCTTGTTAAGTAGTTCTTTCATTAGGTCTGCAGGGAATTCTGTTCCTTCTGTTACCTACAACAAGGATTCAAATCCAGATCTAGAAAATTCCAAAGCTACTAACCACAGGCAGTGTTTTCAATCCAATATATTTTAGTAGCCTCTAACTGGAAGTAATCTGTGAATTTGGTTTTACATTTTCTCAGGAGATAAATCTTACCTAGTGAGAGTAATAAAAGTAAAAAGTATATGTATAAGGAAAGAGGTCAAGACAGAAAGAGAGAGAGCTCACATATGCTTTATGTTTTCTTATCTGTTAATATTTTGTTGGTCCAATAACCCTATAAAGTAAGCTGGAAAAGAGAATTTTATCCCATTTCCAGAGACACGAGAACTGGAACTTACCAAGGTTAACCGGTAACGGAACCAAATCTTGAACATAGGTTCTGTGTCACATAGTGTCAGACTATGGATTCTGTGTTCTCTCCTCTTTGTATATGATGCATGTTATAGATTTCTTTAAATGGTGATTAGTGGCTCAGTTAATTACCTAAAATAATATCAATTTTCATTATGGTGTTTGCCTGAGTGACTTCTAAAAAATGCTGCTATTTCCTATTTAGTGGTTGTAAAAGACATATTTGTGCAGTCAGTACTTTTTAAAATCTTGTTGAATCAGCTAATAACATGCACAAGCATTAGAAATTATTCATTCCTAATAGGATTTTCACATTTATATGCCATAATCACTGGAAAACGAAATCTCTAAATATTTATTCACAGTAAGAATTTGTGTATCTAGTACTGTAGAAAACAAAGACAAATAAAACATGTCGTGATCACGTCACAAATTATTCAAGGTGTTAACTTTCCTATGTCGCTTGTTGGGAGGCTACAGTGTCCCGGACAGTACTTCTGGGGAGTGGCTCAGAGCAGTGGTTCCTAAAGCAAGGACTGAGTCTAGCTGTATGCTTGGGACATGTCAGATGCTTGATTCATGTTTGACAAATGAATTATTTTTTAAGCTGCCCAATATACCTTATATTCATAGTTGTCTGATTTGGTTTAGTAATGGCCAGTGTTAATTGAGCACTTACTACATTCATGTACTTTGCATGAGGTAATATGGGCACAAGAACCCCATGAAATAGGTAGGACTATTGCACCTGATTTACAGATGAGAAAACTAAAGCTCAAGGTAGTTAAGAAACTCAGCAAAGGATACACAGCTAGTTAATGAATTAGAATTCAAACCAGATTGTCTGATTCCAGGTTCTGGAATCCCATGCTCTTAATCATTAAATTACACTGCCTTCATTCCTGGAGTTATGTATCATCAATAAGTGTTCACTATTATTGTTACTGCTATTGTTGTCATTATTATTGAATCAAATGAGCAAGACAGCAAGTAAAGGATATAGTGTTATCCAGAGAGCTTTAAGTAGGTGGTTAACAGAAAGTGAGAAAAGGCAATCCTTCCCTCCTCTTTTCCAAGCACATTCCTAGGGCTCTCTTTTAGCTTTCTCTTCCTTTTCAAACCTCTTCTTTACATTTTGGGATATATTGGAGAGAGTTAAAGGGGACAGGGGAAAAAGGCAAAGGAAAAAAGTCAAGGAGTTAAACTGTTTCTTAGGTTGAGAACTTGCAACCTTTAAACACGAAAGTATTATTTTTTTAAAGATAAATCCAATGTTAAGTACAACATAAGGTCATGGGAATGATTTCTGAATGCCTGTACTTGCTACATGAAAATCACTGGGAAAAAAAGAAAGCATTTCTTCAAACAGCTTTTTTAAGAGATATGAACCATCTATATCATCCATCCTCCAAACACTCTTCTTATTTCTAAGGAGGTAAGCAAGAGTCTGGTTCATAAATGGTTCATATTAATTATATTTGGATGGTTTATTGATATTATTTATGATCTGACTTATTTAAGAAAATATTCAAATATGCTTTCACAGATTCACATAATAGTGTTAGAAACAGTGAGGTAACCAGGGAAATAAGAGTGGCAGACACACCAATTTGTTTAAATAAAACTTATAGTACAACAACGTTGTTTTCCTAAAGTATATCTCTTTAAAGTTCTGTGGCCTCATGTCATTAATGCAGGCAAAGCTTGCATGTGAATGTCATAGCACATAGCTCTTTATATTCATGTTTAAATTATTGTGGTTTAGTATGGTCAAGTATAAGTTACATACTTTTATGTTTGCTTTTACAATATATTGCTGGGATTATTCATGATTTATTCAGTACTGTCACTGGTTGTAAATGTTATTCTTTGGGGATAAAACTCATTCCCCACTCTTCATGTTGCGTATAGAGGGACTTCCTTAGAAAACCATCACTGGCCTCTCTCCCCATTCTTTACTTTTTGGGAGGACTTTTCTAATTCAATAATCTTGAAATTAACTTCACGTGCTTGTCTCAAATCCTTCTTTTCTATTCTCCTTGGAAGCTGCCAGTTTGCAGACAGGCTGTTTTCCGTCCTCTTCTTTCCATCAAGGAGAGAGCTTGCCAGGGCAAGCAGGGTAGGCCCACCATTTAGGGGGAGTCAGTTTTGTGTATATTTAGGCATGTATTCACAAGTCCATATGGGCACTTAAGACAGGTTTTCCAAATAGGCTTATCAGTATTCAAAGTGATATTTTGATCTCCCTCTTCCAGATTCCTCTGCCTATCTGTTGTTTGTGAAAACATGAGGGAGAGAAGAGATGTCATTTAATAACCTCAAATCCCAACAGTACTTCCATATGTAGCAGTAATCCTGTAGGAAAAGGAAATTTCTTTTTCTGTTGTCTGGTTTATTGTGTGGTTGCAAGCACTTGTAACCCTGGGTTTGGGACTGCCTCTGCCCTGGCTGTGTGCTTGCTCCTGGTTGGATGGGTTGTCTGACCTCTCTCAGCCTAGTTTCTTTACCTGCAAAATGGGGCTCTAAGAGTGCTTACCTTACACAGAGTGAAGAGCAAACACAGTAATGCACTTCGGACAGCCCCTGCACAGGGAATTGACTGTACAGCTCAGTAAATGCAGACTAACACGGCCTGTCCCTACACCAGCACTAACGGCTGCCTGCATCTTAAATGCTTCTGTCTGATTTTTAAAACCAGCAACACAGGGAGAAATACTTTGGGAGGTAAAAAAGAAGAAAATGAGAAAGGTGATTTCATAGAAATCAAAGTACATTGTTAATAACATTTCTTGGCATTTGTGTAATATTAGGTAGGCCAAAGAAACCCACTCGTGGTTCCCAAAGTGTGTCACGACAAAATCCACCAGCTTGCCCGAAATGTTAACGGTCAATGTGATGGCTGGTGCGATCTCGCCCTCTGGTGACGGAAGAAGGTGATGCTCAGATTTCACAATTGGGTATCTTGACAAAGCCATAATCCTGTATTGGAATGAAAAGAGACATGGGCATCATTGTCAGTCCCATTCTACCATGCACTGGGACTAAGCAAATGCATTAAAAAGGGATGTGTCCCACTGCACACATCCCACCAAGGGACATTCAAAGCAATGCGGCAGAGACTTATATGGCAGTCCATTTGTCAGATCGTTTCATCTGATAGCATGTCTCACTGTGTCACTAAGGAAACACCATCAACTCTATTTTAATAAGTGCTATGGACACATGAAAAGGGCAGCATTAGTAATACAAAAAACCCATTGTATTTGCAGTTACTCTGGCAACACATTTGCATAAACAATTCTAATATTAATCAACACATATGGGAAGGTACAATCTTGCCAGCTAGAACATGGAGTAACAACTTACAAAATTAGAAATGAAAAACTGTCCTATAGGCATATGAAAAGGCATTCCACCTCACTCTAAGCCACAGAGCTCAGTCCTTGGCAGGTTTCTCTTCCCTAGCTAGACGCATTCTCTGTCACCTTCATGGAGTCTCTGAGACAAGTCTATCTCTATACGATGATAGCTGAAGGTATATCTCCAGCCTGGCCTGTCCTTCTCAGCCCTCCAGGCCATACCCAACTGCCTACTGGGCATGACTTGACTGTCTTGGGGTATCTCACACTTAGCACAAACCTAAAGGTCTCCTGATGGTTCCCATTCCATTAAAGGGTATCATCTCTTAGCGGGACTCAGGTCAAAAACCTAGACATCACCCTTGATTCTTCCTTCCCCTCCCATGACATCTAAACTATTGTAAGTTCTGTTGGTTCTATTCTAAAATAGTTCCTGAGTTTGTCCTCTTCTCACCATCTCCACTGTTCCCATTGTCATCTCTCATCTGTGCTATTCTACCTATCATCTCTGCCTCCTGGCTCCCACTCTTGCCCCTGAGAATCTGTTCTTCCAGATCACTATCCTGTTTAAAATCCTCCAGTGGCTTCCAGTCACAACTGGATAAAATGGAGCCCTCTGTGATCAGGTTCCCATCCTTGACTTCCTTTCTTACCAGTTGATCTTTGGCCCCCCATGCTCCAGGCACACCCAGATGGATCCTGCCTCAGTCTTCACCCTGACTGTTCCCTCAGCTCTTCCCAAGGCTGGTCCTGGGTCCTGCTCACCATGATATCTTCGCAGAGACCTTCCTGACCACCCTACCTATAGTAGCATTTCCATGGCCACTGCCCACCCACTTATTCTCCCTCAGTGGTTTCTTTTCTACACAGCGCTTATCATGATTGTGAAGTACCTTATTTATTTTTGTGTGTACATGTTGATTTTCTGTCTTACACTGGAAGGTAAGCTCCATGAGGACAGCATCCAGGCCAGACATGCTTGGTGCTGCAACCTCAGCTCCTAGATTGATTGGTTTATAATGCTGAAGAACTGGAAATATCCAGCCACAGAAAAACCATTTGAAAAATTACAGAATGTGCATATCTCCAGCACCTCCTCATCCCCCAAGAAGCATCACTGGGGCATATTCTCCAAAGGTATTACAATATCAACTTGCCACTCCAAGCCTATGCAGCCTAGCCTTTCATGACTATCTTCGGGATTAACTCCCAAGGTATACTCACCCCCAAGTGTGATACCTTGTGCTTGGACCAAAGTCTGTATAGAAACCCAACTTTTCCCCTAGCCACATGGTTAAGTCATTGTTCCCCATATAGGGCTTAGAAGCATCACTCTCCAAAATTGTTATGAAATCTGCACCTGTTCAGAAAAAAAAAAAGTAGCATACAGTGATGAATCACAGCAAGGCAAAAAACAATTAGCAACACTTTATTCTTGACCCTTAATCTTTTTTTCTTTACTGATAAACCCAAAAACAAAGTAATTATTAGTGAGTCACTAGAGGGAAGTGGCTCAAATCTGAACTCTAAAGGAATTTTCCCACGTTTAGAATGCAGTTAAAACATGAAACACCTCCAGGAACTACCAAGAAGGATAAGAATTTTCAAATGTGCTCAACATCATTCCCAAAATTTCAAATAATCTTAATGCATTTCTCAAATATCCAATTTATGTTCAGAAACAAGAGAATGGTGCACCATAGCATTTTATTCCAGCACAGACAGCTCCATAGTACTGACCCAGAACTAAGTTGATTGGCTTTATTAGATCTTGGCCAGGTGTGCCTTGGAAGCCTGTAATCAGACTAAAAAAGGGCTAAGGGGCAAAAAAATGTCTTAGTGGTATTACATCCATATAGACACTCAGATATGTCTCAGGAGGCACACTTATCATTAAGGATAACCAGAACAGGTTAGTCCTTTACTTATCCTGCTCCATACACCCGTAGTTGGTCTACAAACCAAAAACACTCTCAGATTTCAAAGATGCTTCACACAAAAATGAGCACCCCGGAGCATTGAAACAAATCAAATTGGCCCTAGGCCTGTTGAAAGCAATTTGCTTCACAAATCAACCTCCCTCTGACCCATGAACGGGGCCAGCCCCTCCACACCTGTGGGTATTTCTCGTCAGGTGGGACGAGAGACTGAGAAAAAAAATGAGACACAGAGACAAAGTATAGAGAAAGAACAGTGGGCCCAGGGGACCGGTGCTCAGCATACAGAGGACCCGCACTGGCCCCAGTCACTGAGTTCCCTCAGTATTTATTGATTACTATTTTCACTATCTCAGCAAGGGGAATGCAGCAGGAGAACAAGGTGATAGTGGGGAGAAGGTCAGCAGGAAAACATGTGAGCAAAGGAATCTGTGTCACAAATAAGTTCAAGGGAAGTTACTCTGCCCGGATGTGTAAGTAGGCCAGATTTATGCTTCTCTCCACCCAAACATCTCAGTGTAGCAAAGAGTAACAGAGCAGCATTGCTGCCAGCATATCTCATCTCCAGCCACAAGGCAGTTTTCTCCTATCTCAGAATAGAACAAATGTATAATCGGGTTTTACACTGAGACATCCATTCCCAGGGACATGCAGGAGATGGAGGCCTTCCTCTTATCTCAACTGCAAGAGGCCTTCCTCTTTTACTAATCCTCCTCAGCACAGACCCTTTACGGGTGCCAGGCTGGGGGACAGTCAGGTCTTTCCCTTCTCATGAGGCCATATCTCAGGCAGTCTCAGTGGGGGGAAACCTTGGACAATACCCAGGCTTTCTTGGGCAGAGGCCCCTGTGGCTTTCCGCAGTGCATTGTGCCCCTGGTTAATCGAGAATGGAGAATGGCGATGACTTTTACCAAGCATAATGCCTGTAAACATATTGTTAACAAGGCACATCCTGCACAGCCCTAGATCCCTTAAACCTTGATTCCATACAGCACACGTTTCTGTGAGCACAGGATTGGGGCTAAAGTTACAGATTAATAGCATCTCAAGGCAAAACAATTTTCTTAGTACAGATCAAAATGGAATTTCTTATGTCTTCCTTTTCTACATAGACACAGTAACAGTCTGATGTCTCTTTCTTTTCCCTACAACCCATTCTGCCTTTTGAGCCAAGGCTTCTGGTCCCCAACAGTGGGTCCCCAGGTGACAGAAGCTACTAGCAGGGGCATCCCTAAGAACAACAACACAATATGAATCCCCTAAAGATACTCAGTACGAAGAGTTGCTCAGAATCAACTGAATTAATTGCTCTCAAACAAAGACAGGAGTGGTTACAGAAGCTCAGTCCCCCTGCAGCTGCCTGCCAAAGTAAAGCATTTTTGAGGTGAGTTTATGACCATGCTGGTCATAAATTTAACCTAATACCTGCATTAAGTTATGGCTTATGACCCTGCTGAAAATAAAAGTAACAATAATAGTTTCTCAAAACCTGGAACTAATTCCAGGAAGACTTACCTGTTTCATTGAGCAGGTGAGCTGATCTTTCTAGACTAGACCACCCTTCATTGTCATATCCAAACCTGAAAGGCCAGATGGCAGCAGAGACCTCTTTGGTTGGTGCCTGAGGAATTGTTTTAATGGTAGTTTAGGATGACTGTGAACAATGGCAGTTTCAGTGACCCACTTTTCTCCACTCCTCTCTACCAAAATTCTTATTTCAGCAAAGGAATTTCCGTAGACATTTTCCCACATTTAATCCATGAAAATAAGGAGATATTTGCTATATGGCATTCTCAAATTAGTCTTCTGTGAACTTCTAGCTTAAGTTTGGAAGTTAGGAGGGATGTTTGAAAAGTGAGTTTTGTAATAAGCACTGCTTATAATAGTAAAAAGTTAGAAACAGCCTGGCTGTCCATCAACAGGAAAATGAATAAACAAATGGTGCTATGTGGAATGGAACATTACACAGCCCTAATAAATGAATTAGGGCTACATAGGTCCACAAGGAGGAATCTCAGAAAGATGATTTTAAATTTAAAAAAAGTATGTTGCAAAATAGATACATCAGATGTCATATAGAAAAAAATATTGTCTAGGGATCTATCATATATGGTAACAATAAAAAGGAATACATGAAAGTGCTTTAAAAAATCACAATACTCAGGATAGTGTTTACTCTTGCATGGGAAATAAATCACACAGAGGGATACAGAGGGGCCTTCAACATATTGAAGAAGTGGTCAGCCTATTTTAACCTAGTTATGAATGATATAACACCCTTGCTGTACTGGAAAGGTCAAGGCCCAGGAGCACAGCCCCCTTTACGAGGTCCTCTCTTAGGACGTGAGCGAGTCAGATAATGCACTGCCCAACCCTAAGTATCCATCTCAAATGATTACCTACTAGGGTAGTGGGGGACTCAGGGAGGGAGGTGGCAATGGTTAATGGGTCAAAAAAAATCAGAAGAATAAGACCTACTATTTGATAGTACAATAAGGTGACTATAGTCAATAATAACTTAATTGTATATTTTTAAATAAAGAATGTAATTGAATTGTTTGTAACCCAAGGGACAAATGCTTGAGGGGATGGATATCCCATTCTCCAAAATGTGTTTATTTCACATTGCGTGCCTTTATCAAAACATCCCATGCACCCTAAAAATATATACACCTACTATGTACTGACAAAAAAATTTAAATAATTTTTAAAATGGCAAAAACAGAAAAAAATCTAATGACTACCTGGTAAAGAAAGGAGAACCATCAACAGAGATTTCAAGAGACATATTATATTTATCATGCTATCCTTTTTCTTACAACTATTCATCTGTAATTAATTCTAGATGTCATCACTCCAAAACATGTTATTCCTTCATTCTTCTCAGGAAATGCCACCTCCCTTCATCCAGTTGCTCAAACCAAAAACATGGAAGTCTCCTTGATTCCTTCCTTCTCCTCACCCAACAACATCTACCCTCTCAGCCAATCCTATCGGTTCTACTTTCAAAATATATTCTAAGTCTATCCATTTATCTCCAACTCTACTTCCATTACACCAGCAAAGATCACCATCATCTCTCTATGAGACAGCTGAAGAAGCCTCAGAACTTATCTCCTTGCATCTATTCTCATCCCCTTATAATCCATTTTTCACAGAGCAGCCAAATTGACATATATCATTTTTCTTCACTCTCCTGCTTGAGGCACTACAGTGGCTTCCATTGCAAGTAAAATAAAATCAGCATGAGAATGTAAATTAGTACAATCACAATGGAAAACAGTTTAGAGATTCCTTAAAGAACTAAAAGGAGAACTACCATTTGATCCAGCAATCCCACTACTGGGGATCTACCCAAAAGGAAAAAAGTCATTATGTTAAGAAGACACTTGGACACACATGTGTACAGCAGCACAATTCACAATTGCAAAGATATGGAACCAACTTAAGTGCCCATCGACCAATGACTCGATAAAGAAAATGTAGTATATATGTACACCATGGAATACTACTCAGCCATGAAAAGGAACAAAATAATGTCTTTTGCAGCAACTTGGATGGGGTTGAATGCCGTTATTCTAAGTGAAGTAACTCGCGAATGGAAAACCAAATATCGTATGTTCTTACTTATAAGTGGGAGCTAAGCTATAAGGATGCAAAGGCATGAGTTATACAATGAACTTTGGGGACTTGGAGGGATGGGTGAGAGGGGGTAAAGGATAAAAGACTACATCTTGGGGATGGCAGGAAAATGGCAAATAGGAGGCAAAACTAACTTGCAGCTCCCACTTCAACAGAGAGAGCAGCATATGGAGACCCACACCATGAACTTTTGCTCCAAGAACTACCACAGGAACATGCCAAGAAAGCCAAGAGAATCCACAGACCCTTTGAAGGAAGTGGATTGTTGCTGCAGGGTCCATAGGACAGCCAAGGAACTATGAATTGGCTTGCTTTCTCAGCTGGGAGGCTTGTAGCCTGGGGCAAGTTCCTAGCCCTGCTCACCGGCTGCCTGGGCATAAACTCAGTGCTGTTGTGGGGGCACGGTTGGAGTGAGAACAGCCTTTCGTGCTGTGGGTTGCATGAGAGCTGGGTGAGGCCTGTGGCTGCCGGCTTCCTCCCACTTCCCTGGCAACCTGTGTGAGATAGCAGAGGCAGCGATAATTCTCCTGGAAACATAACTCCATTGGCCTAGGATGCACACACCCATCTCCCACAGCGGCTACAGCCAGCCCAGCCCAATGAGCGTCTGAGCTCAGACACACCTAACCCTGCCCCCACCTGATGGTCTTTCTCTACTGGCCCTGCCTGGTAGCTGAAGAAAAAGGACATAATTTTGGGGGAGTTCCATGGCCCCACCCACCACCTGATCCTGCCTATACTACCACAGCTGATGTGCTCTTGAAAGTGCCACACCCTGGCTGGAGGCCAACAAAACCAGCACACTTAACAAAAATACAACCAAGGACCCTCTCAGAGTATGCTTCACTCCTCTGCTACCTCGACTGGAGCAAGTGCTGGTATCCACGGCCAAGAGATTTGAAGATGGATCACATCATAGGACTCTTTGCAGATATTCCCAAGTACCAGCCCAGAGCCCAGTAGCTCTGCTGGGTAGCTAGATCCAGAAGAGAAATAATCACTGCAGTTCAGCTCTCAGAAAGTCCCATCACTGGGGAAAAGGGGAGAGCACCACATCAGGGGAGCACCCTGTGGGACAAAAGAATCTGAAGAGCAGCCCTTGAGTCCCAGATCTTCCCTCTGACATAGTCTACGCAAATGAGAAGGAACCAGAAACACAATTCTATTAATATGACAAAACAAGGATCTTTAACACCCCCAAAAGATCACACTAGCTCACCAGCAATGGATCCAAACCAAGATGAAATCACTGAATTGCCAGAAAAAGAATTCAGAAGGTTGACTATTAAGCCAATCAAGGAGGCACCAGAAAAAGGTAAAGTCAGACTTAAAGAAATCAAAAAAAATGATACAGGATATGAATGGAAAAATCTCCAGTGAAATAGGTAGGATAAATAAAAAACAATCACAACTTCTAGAAATGGACATGCTTAGAGAAGGGGAAAATGCACTGGAAAATCTCAGCAATAGAATTGAACAAATAGAAGAAAAAACTTCAAAGGTTGAAGACAAGGCTTTCGAATTAACCCAATCTGACAAAGACAAAGGAAAAAAATTTAAAAGATAAACAAAGCCTCCAAGAAGTTCAGGATTATGTTAAATGACCAAACCTATGAATAATTAGTATCCCCAAGGAAGAAGAAAAATCTAAAAGTTTGGAAACAGATTTGAGGGAATAATTGAGGAGAACTTCCCTAGCCTTGCTAGAGATCTAGACAACCAAATACAAGAAGCTCAAAAAACACTTGGGAAATACATTGCAAAAAGATCACTACCTAGGCACATAGTCATCAGGTTATCTAAAATCAAGACAAAAAAAAATCTTAAGAGGTATGAGGCAAAAACATCAGGTAACCTATAAAGAAAAACCTATCAGATTAACAGCAGATTTCTCAGCAAAAACCCTACAAGCTAGAATAGATTAGGGTCCTATCTTTAGCCTCCTTAAACCAAAAAATTATCAGCCAAGAATTTTGTAGCCAGCAAGACTAAGCTTTCATAAATGAAGGAAAGATACAGTCTTTTACAGACAAACAAATGCTAAGAGAATTTGCCACTACCAAGCTGGCACTACAAGAACTGCTAAAAGGAGCTCTAAATCTTGAAACAAATCCTTGAAGTACACCAAAATAGAATCTCCATAAAGCATAAATCTCACAGAACTTAAAAAAACAACAACAAAATGAAAGAAAACCCAAGGTATTCAGGCAACAAATAGCACAATGAATAGAATAGTACCTCACGTCTCAATACTAACATTAGATGTAAATGCCCTAAATGCTCCATTTAAAAGATATAGAATGCAGAACTGGTAAGAATTTACCAACCAAGTACCTGCTGTCTTCAAAAGACTCATCTGACACCTAAGGACTCACCTAAACTTAAGGTAAAGGGGTGGAAAAGATATTCCATGCAAATGGACACCAAAAGTGAGCAGGAGTTGCTATTTTTATATCAGACAAAACAAACTTTAAAACAACAGCAGTTAAAAAAGACAAAGAAGGACATTATATAACGATAAAAGGACTAGTCCAACAGGAAAATATCACAACCCTAAATATATATGCACCTAACACTGGAACTCCCAAATTTATAAAACAATTACTATTAGACCTAAGAAATGAGATAGATAGCAGCACAGTAACAGTGGGGACTTCAGTACTGCACTGACAGCACTAGAGAGGTCATCAAGATAGAAAGTTCAATAAAGAAACACTTAAACAATACCCTAGAACAAATGGACTTAACAGATATTTACAGAACATTCTACCCAACAACTGCAGAATATACATTCTATTCATCAGCACATGCACCATTCTCCAAGATAGACCATATGATAGGCCATAAAACAAGTCTCAACAAATTTAAGAAAATGAAATTCTAGCAAGTACTATCTCTCAGACCACAATGGAATAAAATTAGAAATCAACCGGGTGCAGTGGCTCATGCCTGTAATCCCAGCACTTTTGGAGGCCAAGGCAGGTGGATCACCCGAGGTCAGGAGTTCAAGACCAGCCAGACCAACATGGGGCGAAACCCCATCTCTACTAAAAATACAAAATTTAGCTGGACGTGGTGGTGCATGCCTGTAATCCCAGCTACTTGGGAGGGTGAGGCAGGAGAATCACTTGAACCTGGGAGGTGGAGGTTGCAGTGAGCCGAGACTGTGCCATTGCACTCCAGCCTGGGTGACAAGAGAGAAACTCCATCTCAAAAAAATAAAAATAAAAATTGGAAATCGACTTCAAAAGGAACCTTCAAAACCATGCAAATATATAGAAATTAAATAACCTGCTCTTGAATGATCATTGTGTCCAAATGAAATCAAGATGGAAATTTAAAAATTCTTTGAACTGAATGATAATAGTGACACAACCTATCAAAACCTCTGGGATACAACAAAGGCAGTACTAAGAAGAAAGTTCATAGCATTAAATGCCTATATCAAAAAGTTTGAAACAGCACAAATAGAGAACCTAAGGTCACACCTCAAGGAACTAAAGAAACAAGAACAAACCAAACCCAAACCCAGCACAAGAAATAACAAAAATCAGAGCAGAATTAAATGAGACTGAAACAAGCAAACAAAAATACAAAAGATAAATGAAACAAAAAGCTGGCTCTTTGAAAAGACATATAAAATTGATAGACTATTAGTGAGATAACCCAAGTAAAGAATAAGTTCAATTAGAAACAAAACAGACGATACTACAATGGATACCACAGAAACACAAACGATCATTCAATCCTACCATGAACACTTCTATATACATAAACTAGAAAACCTAGAGGAGATGGATAAATTTCTGGAAATATACAGCCCTCCTACATTAAACCAGGAAAAAATAGAAACTCTGAACAAACCAATGAAAAGTAGCAAGATTGAAATGGCGATTGAAAATTGCTAACAAAAAAAAGTCCAGGAACAGACTGATTCACAGCTGAATTCTATCAGACATTCAAAGAAGAATTGGTACCAATCCTAGTGACACTATTCCAAAAGATAGAGAAAGGGGGGATCCTTTCTAAATCATTCTATGAAGCCAATATCACCCTAATACCAAAACTAGCAAAGGATGTAACAAAAAAGAAAACTACAGACCAATATCTCTGATGAATATAGATGCAAAAATCCTCAACATAATACTAGCAAACTGAATCCACCAGCATATCAAAAAGATAATCCACCATGATCAGGTGGGTTTCATATCAGGGATGCAGGGATGGTTTAACATCAGTAAGTCAATAAATGTGATACACCACATAAACAGAATTTAAAACAAAAATCACATGATCATCTCAATAGACACAGAAAAAGCAGTTGACAATATCCAGCATCCCTTTATGATTAAAACCCTCCGCAAAATCGGCATAGAAAGGTCACACCTTAAGGTAATAAAAGCCATTTATTATAAACCCACGGCCAACATTACACTGAATAGGGAAAAGTTGAAGGCATTCGCCTGAGACCTGGAACAAGACAAGGATGCCCACTTTCACCATAATATTCAACATAGTACTGAAAGTTCTAGCCAGCACATTGAACAAGAGAAAGAAATAAAGGGTATCAAATTGATAAAGAGGAAGTCAAATTGTCACTGTTTGCAGATGGCATAACGGTATACCTGGAAAACCCCAAAGACTCCACCAAAAAGCTCCTAGAACTGGTAAATGAATTCAGCAAAGTTTCAAGATACAAAATTAGTGTACACAAATTAATAGCCCTGCTATACACCAACTGTGATCAGTGATAATCAAATCAAGAATTCAACCCCTTTTACAATAGCTGAAAAAATAAATAAAATAAAATATTTGGGAATATACTTAACCAAGGAGGTGAAAGACCTCTACAAGGAAAATTACAAAACTGCTGAAAGAAATCATAGATGACACAAACAAATGCAAACACATCCATGCTCATGGATGGGTAGAATCAATATTGTGAAAATAACCCTACTGCCAAAAGCAATCTACAAATTCAATGCAATTCCCATTAAAATACCACCATCATTCTTCACAGAACTGGAAAAAAATCCTAAAATTCATATGGAACAAAAAAAGAGTCTGCATAGCCAAAGCAAGACTAAGTAAAAATAATAAATCAAAGGCATTACATTATCCAACTTCAAAATATACTATAAAGCCCTAGTCACAAAAACAGCATGGTACTGGTATAAAAACAGGCATATAGACCAATGGAACAGAGTAGAGAACCCAGAAATAAGCCAAATGATTACAGTCAACTGATCTTTGACATAGCAAACAAAAACATAAAGTGGAAAAGGACATTCTATTCAACAAATAGTGCTAGGATAATTGACAAGCCACATGTAGAGAGATGGATCCTCATCTCTCACCTTATACAAAAATCAACTCAAGATGGATCAAAGACTTAGATCTAACACCTGAAACCATAAAAATTCTAGAATACGACATTGGAAAAACTCTTTTAAAATTGGCTTAGGCAAAGACTTCATGACCAAGAACCCAAAAACAAATGCAACAAAAACAAAGATAAATAGATGGAGCTTAATTAAACTAAAAACTTCTGCACAGCAAAAGAAATAATCAGCAGACTAAACAGACAACTCACAAAGTAGGGGGAAATCTTTGCTATCTACACATCTGACAAAGAACTAATATCCAGAAGCTACAAGGAATTCAAACAAATCAGCAAGAAATAAAATCCCATCAAAAAGTGGGCTAAGGACATGAATAGACAATTCTCAAAAGAAGATACACAAATGGCCAAAAAAATATGGAAATATGCTCAACATCGCTAATGATCAGGGAAATGCCTGATCAAAACCACAATGTGATACCACCTTACTCCTGCAGGAATGGCCATAATCAAAAAATCAAAAACTAATAAATGTTGGCATGGATGTAGTGAAAAGGAACACTTTTACACTGTCTGTGGGAAGGTAAACTAGTACAACCACTATGGAAAACAGTGTGGAGATTCCTTAAAGAACTAAAAATAGGTCTACAATTTGATCCAGCAATCACACTCTTGGGTATCTACCCAGAGGAAAAGAAGTCATTATATGAAAAAGATACTCACACATACATGTTTACAGCAGCACAATTTGACATTTCAAAAATATAGTACCAGCCCAAATGCCCATCAATCAACAAGTGGATAAAGAAAATATGATTTATATATATGTGTGTGTGTGTGTGTGTGTAAATGGAATACTATTCAGCCATAAAAAATGAATAAAATAATGACATTTGCAACAACCTGGATGGAATTGGAGACCATTACTCTAAGCGAAGTGACTCGGGAATGGAAAACCAAATATTATATGTTCTTGCACGTAAGTGGGAGCTAAGCTATGAGGATGCAAAGGTGTAAGAATGATACAATGAACTTTGGAGACTCAGGGTAAAGGGTGGGAGGGAGTGAGGAATAAAAGACTACAAATTGGGTACAGTTAAACTGCTCAGGTGATGAGTGCACCAAAATCTCAGAAATCACCACTAAATAACATATTCACATAACCAAACAGCACCCATTCCCCAAAAACCTATTGAAAAAAACATGATCACAAAAAAAGACTACATATTGGGTACAGTGTACACTGCTTGGGTGACGGGTGCACTAAAATCTCAGAAATCACCTCTAAAGAACTTATCCACATAACCAAAAACCACCTGCCCAAAAACTATTGACAATGGCTAGGTGCGGTGGCTCACGCCTGTAATCCCAGCACTTTGGGAGGTCAAGGCAGGCAGATAACTTGAGGTCAGGAGTTTGAGACCAGCCTGCCCATCATGGTGAAATCCTGTCTCTGCTAAAAATACAAAAATTAGCTGGGCATGGTGGTGTGCGCCTGTAATCCCAGCTGCTCTGGAGGCTGAGGCAAGAGAATCGCTTAAACCCAGAAGGCAGAGGTTGCAGGGACCGAGATCATGCCACTGCACCCCAGCCTGGGTTACAGAGTGAGATTCCATCTAAAACATAAAAAAAAAAACTATTGACATTAAAAATAATACTAATAATAAAATGAAAATAAATAAAAAATAAAAGCAGCACTTCTCACTGTGTTCTACAAGGCCCTGGTATGGCCCTCCCCAGCCTCTCCACGTCATCTTCTACTACTCTTCACCGAGCTTCAGCCATGCCAGTCACCCTGATGTCCCTCAAACACACCAGGTGTGGTTCTCCCTCAGTCCTTTATATGTGTTCCTTCTGCCGACATCCCAGGCCTCACAACTTTTTTCTCAACTTGCAAATTTCATCTCAAATGTCACCTCCTCAGACAGTTTTCTCTAATCCCCCATACCCAGTTACCCTCCATTCTACAATCCTGTTTCCTTCATGGCAGCTTGATCTAAAAGGAGACCATTTCTTTATTTGTTCTCTAAATACTATCATTCTCCCCTACTAGAATGCAAACTCTGGCAGGGCAGGTTCTTGTCCAACTTGTTTATATCTGTATCACTGGCACCATATAAAGAAACATTCGGTAATCATTAGCCAAATGAATGAATGAGCAAATGACCAAAAGAACAGGTATTAAATCCAATTCAAATAACTCCTTCCAAAAAGAATTCCTGGATGACATTAGGTATCCTTTTCTGATGGACATTATGTTGCAATAATAATGACCGACAGTTAAAGGAGCATGTAATGATGGTCTACTATTATCTACTTATTAAGAAATAGTTACTTAGTTCTGAATACCTGGCAAGCACTCTGTAAGTTACTGGAAGTACAAAGACCAAGAAGAGAAACATGGTCTGTGTTCTCAGTGTAGCTTTTTATTCAAAATGAAAAATGTTCCTGCTAGTACAGATTGCTAAAATTCAAAGTCAACCCTCAACAATTTCTATTTTAACCAAAACTGTAACTCTGACTGCATTATGAAACACACTAGATTTTTTATCAGATCAGATAGAAAGCACAACATTCAATTACTTATTCTTATTTCTGCCCACTGTTCTAAAAGAGAAAAGGATATTAAAACATTTAAAACTGCAGATAGCAAGAGAGGAAAGAAAGAGACAAGAAAAGTTTTACTACCTGTCAAGGCATAAGCTACCCATAATGTGCAAAATCAAGAATTATCTGTAAGAGTTTTCCTAAAGAATCTCACATTGCTGTATTCAGCAATATCTACCAAGAAGTACAGAAAATCCAATATAAAATAGTTGCTTATTTCATAGTGACATGGTTTGAATCTGTGTCTCTACCAAATCTCATGTTGAATTTTAACCTCTAGTGTTGGAGTTGCGGCCTGGAGGTGACCAGATCATGGGGGTGGAATTCTCATGAATGGTTTAGCACCATACCCTCAGTACTGTTCTCTAATAAATAAATAAATAAATAAATGATAAAACACCCCGTTTGGTGTTGTTGTAATAGTGAACGAGTGAGTTCTCATGAGATCTGGTTGTTTTAAAGTGAGTAGCACCTGCCAGGCATGGTGGCTTATGCCTGTAATCCCAGCACTTTGGGAGGCAGGTGGATCACAAGGTCAGGAAATCAAGACCATCCTGGCCAACATGGTGAAACCCGTCTCTACTAAAATACAAAAAAAAAAAAATTAGCCGGGCGTGGTGGCACACTGCCTATAGTCCCAGCTACTCAGGAGGCTGAGGCAGAGGAATCGCTTGAACCCGGTAGGCAGAGGTTGCAGTGAGCCGAGATCACACCACTGCACTCCAGCCGGGCAGCAGAGTGAGACCATCAAATAAAAAAAAAAATGTGTAGCACCTACTCCCTCTCTCTCTTGTACCTGCTCCACCACATAAGATAATTAGCTCCCTGTTTGCCTTTCACTGATTGCAAGTTTCCTGAGGCCTCCCCAGAAGTAGAGCAGATACCTCCATGCTTCCTGTACAGCCTGTAGAACCATGGGATAATTAAAATTCTTCTTTATAAATTACCCAGTCTCAAGTATTTCTTTATGGCAGTGCAAGAACAAACTAATACACATAGTTCAGATTGTTAAATCATGAATGGCAGAAATAACTCCATAAAACAAAATCATCAACAATTTGCCTCTAGTGTATGGGCCTATCCTATTCCAAGAACCCAACTTCATAAAATAATCCCACTATCTTATCAGTCTGGCACACAAGGGTTAAGGATATAGGGCCCAGGGCTCTGAAGTCATCAGATCCAGGTTCAATCAGAATGGTAAACTGTACAAATATATGCACATATATATACCATATAAAATTCTATTTCAAGGTTTTTAATTACTTACCACTTTGCCCAGTTTTCTCTCATAGGCTTTATGCCGTAGTCCTAATCCCAACAATCCCACACCAACAAGCAGCCACAGAACTAAACAGAAAAAAGAAATAATTGGGTTTTTTTAAATAAATAAAATAAAATAAATTTGCTGACACTGACCTTCAGTGCCTCAGCTCCAGTGCCATGGCACCCTCCAGGAAGTTCTTCTTGGGGGAACTGGAAGATGAATGGGTGGAAGAAGAGTCTTGGGGAGCTCATTGACACTGAACGTGACCAAGGTGCCAGCCGACGCTGAGGTGGTTTTCTCTCCCCCAACTGCCTATATCGACTTCACCCAGCAGAAGCTAGATCCCAAGATTGCTGTGCCTGTGCAGAACTGCTACAAAGTGACTAATGGGGCCTTTACTGGGGAGATCAGCCCTGGCATAATCAAAGACTGCGGAGGTACGTGGGTAGTCCTGGGGCACTCAGAGAGAAGGCATGTCTTTGGGGAGTCAGATGAACTGATTGAGCAGAAAGTGGCCCATGCTCTGGCAGAGGGACTTGGAGTAATCACCTGCATTGGGAAGAAGCTAGATGCAAGGGAAGCTGGCATCACTGAGAAGGTTGTTTTCGAGCAGGCAAAGGTCATCACAGATAAGGTGAAGGGACTAAGCAGCCCAGAAGCCCAGTAACTGCCCCTCCCCTGCACATGCTTCTGATGGTGTCATCTGCCCTCTTTTGTGGCCTCATCCAAACTGTACCTTCCTTGACTGTTTATATCTTCACCCTGTAATGGTTGAGACCAGGCCAATCCCTTCTCCGCTTACTATAATGGTTGGAACTAAACGTCACCAAGGTGGCTTCTCCTTGGCTGAGAGACGGAAGGGGTGGAATTTGCTCCTGGGTCCCCTAGGCCCCAGTGAAGGCAGGAGATAAACCATCCTCTCCCTTCTTACACCATGAGGCCAAGATCCTCCCATCAGAAGCCAGGAATGCTGCCCTCTTCCATGGTGCCCACTCCTGTGTGTGCTCTGTATGTGAACCACTCACATGGGAGGGAATAAACACATGGCACTAGGGAAAAAAAAACCTAAATTTGTTTTAAAATAACAAGGTTTATAAAATTATTGAATTTATTGGCCAATGATTTTGTGCAAAGGGGAAATGTGTAGTTCTTGGGTTAATTTTCATGTGTGACATGTGTACATCAACCACTCTTTAAACCCAGATTTCAAGAATTTTCCCTAAAAATGTTCCAAGGACCATGAGCTTAAAGTAAAAATAAGTCACAAAACACACAAGAAAACAAGTTTCCATGAGCAGGAAACAAAGAAAAAAACACCCTGCAGAATCAAGCCCACAAAGAGACAGATGTTGGAACTCTCTGAATCAGAATATAAAACAAGTATGCTTATTATATTTACAAAAATAAAAGAGGGTATTCAAAAGTATGACTAGGGAACATGAGACTAAAATAAATAATCAGAAAATTTTGAAAAGAAATCAAATAGAGTTCTAGAAATAAAAAGATAATTATAATAATTGAAATTAGAAACTCAAAGACAATCAAATTAGACAAAGCTGAATAGAGAATTAGTTCAAGGGGCAGCCCAAAACATAGAGGCAGAAAATATGAAAGAGGTTAACAGCAATGGAAAACAGAATAAGAAAGTCCAGCACATATCTAATTGGAGTCAAAAAGAAAGAGAAAGAATGGGAAAGAAGCAATATTTGCAGAAATAATGTTGAGAATTTTCCAGAAATAATAAAAGACATGACTCTTCAGATTCATAAAGCCTGAAGACTACCAAGCAAGATGGAGGAAAAAATCTGCATCCAGATATATCACAGTGAAACTACGGAACACCAAAACACAGAAAAATCTTAAGAGCTGCCAAAGAGAAAAGACAGATTATTTTCAAAGGAAAAATAATTACACTGACAGCTGACTTCTCAACAGCAGAAGACAGGAGAATAATACCTTCAATGTGCTAAGAGAAAAACAACCAACTACTAAAAGAATAGATATTGAAAGTATAATTTCCAAACTAGAAAGAGGAGTGGGGAGGAGGGGCATAAGGGAAAAAAAAACCCTAATCAATGAAAAAATAATCAAAAAGAAAAAGGAAAAAACATACCTAGAAAAAGTGGAAAATGAAAAAGAAAAGTAAGATGATCAAATTAGATAAATATACATTCAGAAATCATGGTAAAAATAGATTAAACCCTTAAAAGACAAAAATTGACATTCTGGAAAACGCAAAACAATGAAAACAGTAAAACATCAGTGGTTGCCAGGGGTTTGGAGGAGGAATAGATGATTAGGTGAGGCACAGGGGATGTTTAGGGCAGAGAAAGTATTCTGTATGATACTGCACTGAGGGATCTATGTAATTACACATTTGTCAAAACTCCTAAACTGTACAAAGCTAAAAGTGAACCCTAATGTAAACTATGGCCTTTGGGTGACAATGATGTATCAATGTAGGTTCATTTATTATAACAAATGTATCATTCTGGTGAGTAATTTTTATAGTGGGGGGTGCTGTATGTATGTGGGGGCATGAGGCATATGGAAAAATCTCCATGCTTTCCATATAATTTTCCTATGAACCTAAAATTGCTCTAAGAAACTTGTCTTTTTTTAATCACACCAAAATGACTAAATAACTGTAAATAAACTGTTCCAAATGCCTCGATTTGATAAGTGAATTAAAGAATTATGGTTCTTACCAACAACAAAAAAAAAGACAAAGATTGTCAGGATTAAAAACAAAAACTGCTAGTTATTTGTTTCAAGGGATATACCAAAACATAAGAAAACACACCAAAAAAATCTCATTTCTCCCTAAGTTTAAATAGAATCTTTTCTTCTCTCTCTTTTTTTTTTTTTTTTTTTTTGAGTCAGAGTCTCATTCTGTCATCCATGCTGAAGTGCAGTGGCACCATCACTGCAGCCTTGACCTCCCAGGCTCAAAAGATCCTCCCACTTCACCCTCGCCTTCCCTAGTAGCTGAGACTACTGGGACTGCAGGTGCACCACCACAAATGGCTGATTTTTAAATTTTTTGTGGAGATGGGGTCTCACTACATTGCTTATGCTGGTCTCGAACTCCTGGCCCCAAGCAATCCTCCTGCCTTGGCCTTTCAAAGTGCTGGGATTACAGAAGTGAACCACTGCACCTGGCCAAATATAATCTTTTAAATTAAGATGAAACACATATGAAGGTTTTTATATAATGGTCTGTTTTGTGATATTTCTTTTGGAAATACATAGAGAACTTATACAGCTTCTTAATTGTTTTTTATATCTTTACACTATAATATTTTGTCTCCTTTGTAAAGCACCAAGTCCCTGAAGGTGGAGACCATTATTCACATCTTTGAATCCTACTTGACAACTACTTAACACACTATCTGCACATTAAATACATTCAATACATTTTTATTTAATCCAGTCTATTTTAAATGAGTTTACTATATTGAATAGTAAACTAATTTCATGTTTGAGATTTTAGTTCATCAGCATCCCAAACATTAACATAATCTCCCCAAAAAAGGAAATCAAGAAATGGAGTAAATAGTCTCAACCATTAGAAAAAATCATTTTGGAAATTCTGCATGTTGAATTCTCTTATCTATGTTAGAAGTGAAATAAAACCAATACAGAGTATTTATGGTGGAAATGGCATGATATCAGAGATTTGCTTTAAAGTACAAAAAAAAAGTAGAGAAATAGATGGCCGAATAGGAACAGCTCTGTTCTGCAGCTCCCAGCATGATCGACACAGAAGACAGGCGATTTCTGCATTTCCAACTGAGGTACCTGGTTCATCTCATTGGGACTGGTTGCACAGTGGGTGCAGCCCACAGAGGGTGATCTGAAGCAGGGCGTGGCATCACCTCACCTGGGAAGTGCAAGGGGTCAGAGGATTTCCCTTTCCTAGCCAAGGCAAGCCATGACAGACTGTACCTGGAAAAACAGGACACTCCCGCCAAAATACTGTGCTTTTCCCATGGTCTTAGCAACAGGCAGAACAGGAGATACCGTCCTGTGCCTGACTGGGTGGGTACCACACACAGGGAGCCTTGCTCACTGCTAGTGCAGCAGTCTGAGATCAACCTCCAAGGTGCAGCCTGGTGAGGGGAGGAGCATCCACCATTGCTGAGGCTAGAGTAAGTAAACAAAGCAGCCAGGAAGCTCGAACAGGGTGGAGCCCACCACAGCTCAGCAAGGTCTACTGCCTCTATGGACTCCATCTCTGTGGGCCAGGCATAGCTGAATAAAAGGCAGGAGAAACTTCTGCAGACTTAAACATCCCTGTCCAACAGCTCTGAAGAGAGCAGTGGTTCTCCCAGCACGGCATTTGAGCTCTGAGAACAGACAGACTGCCTCCTCATGTAGGTCCCTGACCCCCATGTAGCCTAACTGGGAGACACCTCCCAGTAGGGGCTAAGAGACACCTCATACAGGTGGGTGCCAATCTAGGACAAAGCTTCCAGATGAAGGCTCAGGCAGCAATATTTAACCAGGCAAACGTCTGGAGTGGACCTCCAGCAAACTCCAACAGACCTGCAGCTGAAGGACCTGACTGTTAGATGGAAAACTAACAAACAGAAAGGAATAGCATCAGCATCAACAAAAAGGACATCCACACCAAAACTCCATCTGTAGGTCACCAACATCAAAGACCAAAGGTAGATAAAACCACAAAGATGGAGAGAAACCAGATCAGAAAAGCCAAAAATTCTAAAAACCAGAGTGCCTCTTCTCCTCCAAAGGATCACAGCTCCTCACCAGCAATGGAACAAAGCTGGACGGAGAATGACTTTGATGAGTTGACAGAAGTAAGCTTCAGAAGGTGGGTAATAACAAACTTCTCCAAGCTAAAGGAGTTTGTTCTAACCCATTGCAAGGAAGCTAAAAACCTTGAAAAATGTTAGACGAATGGCTAACTAGAATAAACGGGTAGAGAAGACCCTAATTGACCTGATGGAGTTGAAAACAATGGCACAAGAACTTCGTGATGCATGCACAAGCTTCAATAGCTGATTCGATCAAGTGGAAGGAGGATGTCAGTGATTGAAGATCAAATTAATGAAATAAAGTCAGAAGACAAGTTTAGAGAAAAAAGAGTGAAAAGAAATGAACGAAGCCTCCAAGAACTTTGGAACTATGTGAAAAGACCAAATCTAGGTTTGATTGGTGTACCTGAAAGTGACGGGGAGAATGGAACCAAGTTGGAAAACACTCTTCAGGATATCATCCAGAAGAACTTCCCCAACCTAGCAAGGCAGGCCAACATTCAAATTCAGGAAATACAGAGAACACCACAAAGATATTCCTCAAGAAGAGCAACCCCAAGACACATGACTGTCAGATTCACCAAGGTTGAAATAAAGGAAAAAATGTTAAGGGCAGCCAGAGAGAAATGTTGGGTTACCCAAAAAGGGAAGCCCATCAGACTAACAGCGGATCTCTTGTCAGAAACCCTACAAGCCAGAAGAGAGTGGAGACCAATATTCAACATTCTTAAAGAAAAGAATTTTCAACCCAGAATTTTATAACCAGCCAAACTAAGCTTCGTAAGTGAAGGAGAAATAAAATACTTTACAGACAAGCAAATGCTGAGAGATTTTGTCACCACCAGGCCTGCCCTAAAAGAGCTCCTGAAGGAAGCACTAAACATGGACAGGAACAACCAGTACCTGCAAAAACACGCCAACCAGTACCATGCAAAAACATTCCAAATTGTAAGGACCATCAATGCTATGAAGAAACTGCACCAATTAATGGGCAAATAACCAGCTAACATCATAATGATAGGATCAAATTCACACATAACAATATTAACCTTAAATGTAAATGGGCTAAATGCCCCAGACACAGACTGGCAAATTGGATAGTCAAGACACATTACTGTGCTGTATTCAGGAGACCCATCTCGCATGCACACACACATAGGCTCAAAATAAAGGGATGGAGGAAGATCTACCAAGCAAATGGAAAGCAAAAAAAAAGCAGGGGTTGCAATCCTAGTCTCTGATACAACAGGCTTTAAACCAACAAAGATCAAAAGAGACAAAGAAGGCCATTACATAATAGTAAAGGGATCAATTCAACAAGAAGAGCTAACTATCCTAAATATATATGCACCTAATACAGGAGCACCCAGATTCATAAAGCAAGTCCTTAGAGACCTACAAAGAGACTTAGACTCCCACACAATAATAATAGGAGACTTTAATACCCCACTGTCAATATTAGACATATCAATGAGACAGAAGGTTAACAAGGATATCCAGGACTTGAACTCAGCTCTGCACCAAGCAGACCTAATAGACATCTACAGAACTCTCCACCCCAAATCAACAGAATATACATTTTTCTCGGAACCACATCACACTTATTCCAAGATTGACCACATAAATGGAAGTAAAGCACTCCTCAGCAAACATAAAAGAACCAAAATCATAACAAACTGTCTCTTAGATCACAGTGCAATGAAATTAGAATTCAGGATTAAGAAACTCACTCAAAACCACACAACTACCTGGAAACCAAACAACCTGCTCCTGGATGACTACTGGGTAAATAATGAAATGAAGGCAGAAATAAAGATGTTCTTTGAAACCAATGAGAACAAAGACACAATGTACCAGAATCTCTGGGGCACATTTAAAGCAGTGTGTAGAGGGAAATTTATAGAACTAAATGCCCAAAACAGACAGCAGGAAAGATCTAAAATCAACACCCTAACATCACAATTAAAAGAGCTAGAGAAGCAAGAGCCAGCAAATTCAAAAGCTAGCAGAAGGCAAGAAATAACTAAGATCAGAGCAGAACTAAAGGAGATAGAGACACAAAAATCCTTCAAAAAAATCAATGAATCCAGGAGGTGGTTTTTTGAAAAGATCAACAAAATTGATAGATCACTAGCAAGACTAATAAAGAAGAAAAGAGAGAAGAATCAAACAGACATGATAAAAAATGATAAGGGGATATCACCATCAATCCCACAGAAATAAAAACTACCATCAGAGAATACTATAAACACCTCTATGCAAATAAACTAGAAAATCTAGAAGACATTGATAAATTCCTGTACACATACACCCTCCCAAGACTAAACTAGGAAGAAGTTGAATCTCTGAATAGACCAATAACAGGCTCTGAAATTGAGGCAATAATTAACAGCCTACCAACCAAAAAAAGTCCAGGACCAGAAGGATTCACAGCCGAATTCTACCACAGGTACAAACAGGAGCTGGTAACATACCTTCTAAAACTATTCCAATCAATAGAAAAAGAGGGAATCCTCCCTAACTCATTTTATGAGACCAGCATCATCCTGATACCAAAGCTTGGCAGAGACACAACAAAAAAAGAGAATTTTAAACCAATATCCCCAATATACATCATTGTGAAAATCCTCAATAAAATACTGGCAAACCGAATCCAGCAGCACATCAAAAAGCTTATCCACCAAGATCAAGTTAGCTTCATCCCTGGGATGCAAGGTGGGTTCAACATATGCAAGCCAATAAACATAATCCATCACATAAACAGAACCAAAGACCAAAACCACATGATTATCTCAATAGATGCAGAAAAGGCCTTCGACAAAATTCAACAGTGCTTCATGCTAAAAACCCTCAATAAACTAGGTATTAATGGAACATATCTGAAAATAATAAGAGCCCTTTATGACAAACCCACAGTCAATATCATACTGAATGGGCAAAAACTGGAAGCATTCCCTTTGAAAACCAGCACAAGACAAGTATGCCCTCTCTCACCGCTCCTATTCAACATAGTGTTGGAAGTTCTGGCCAGGGCAATCAGGCAGGAGAAGGGAATAAAGTGCATTCAATTAGGAAAAGAGGAAGTCATATTGTCCCTGTTTGCAGATGACATGATCGTATATTTAGAAAACCCCATCATTTCAGCCCAAAATCTCCTTAAGCTGATAAGCAACTTCAGCAAAGTCTCAGGATACAAAATCAGTGTGCAAAAATCCCAACCATTCCTATACACCAATAACAGACAAACAGAGAGCCAAATCATGAGTGAACTTCCATTCACAATTGCTACAAAGAGAATAAAATACCTAGGAATCCAACTTAAAAGAGATGTGAAGGACCTCTTCAAGGAGAACTACAAACCACTGCTCAATGAAATAAAAGAGGACACAAACAAATGGAAGAATGTTCCATGCTCATGGATAGGAAGAATCAATATCATGAAAATGGCCATACTGCTCAAGGTAATTTATAGATTCAATGCCATCCCCATCAAGTCACCAATGACTTTCTTCACAGAATTGGAAAAAACTACTTTAAAGTTCATACAGAACCAAAAAAGAGCCCACATAGCCAAGACAATCCTAAGCAAAAAGAACAAAGCTGGAGGCATCAGGCTACCTGACTTCAAACTATACTACAAGGCTACAGTAACCAAAACAGCATGATACTCATACCAAAACAGATATATAGACCAGTGGAACAGAACAGAGGCCTCAGAAATAACACCTCACATCTACAACCATCTGATCTTTGACAAACCTGACAAAAACAAGAAATGAGGAAAGGGTTCCCTATTTAACAAATGGTGCTGGGAAAACTGGCTAGCCATATGGAGAAAGCTGAAACTGGATTTCTTCCTTGCACCTTGTACAAAAATTAATTCGGGATGGATTAAAGACTTAAATATTAGACCTAAAACCATAAAAGCACTAGAAGAAAACCTAGGCAATACTATTCAGGACATAGGCATAGACAAAGACTTCATGACTAAAACACCAAAAGCAACGCAACAAAAGCCAAAATTGACAAATGGGATCTAATGAAACTGAAGAGCTTCTGCACAGCAAAAGAAACTACCATCAGAGTGAACAGGAAACCTACAGAATGGGACGAAATTTTTGCAATCTATCCATCTGACAAAGGGCTAATATCCAGAATCTACAAAGAACTTAAACAAATTTACAAGAAAAAAACAAACGACTCCATCAAAAAGTGGGCAAAGGATATGAACAGACACTTCTCAAAAGAAGACATTTATGCAGCCAACATACACATGAAAAAATGCTCATCATCACTGGGCATCAGAGAAATGCAAATCAAAACCACAATGAGATACCATCTCACACCAGTTAGAATGGTGATCATTAAAAACTCAGGAAACAACAGATGCTGGAGAGGATATGGAGAAATAGGAACGCTTTTATACTGTTGGTAGGAGTGTAAATAAGTTCAACCATTGTGGAAAACAGTGTGGTGATTCCTCAAGGATCTAGAACTAGAAATACCATTTGACCCGGCAATCCCATTACTGGGTATATACCCAAAGGATTATAAATCATGCTACTATAAAGACACATGCACGCGTATGTTTATTACAGCACTATTCACAATAGCAAAGACTTGGAACCAACCCAAATGTCCATCAATGATAGACTGGATTAAGAAAATGTGGCACATATACACCATGGAATACTAGGCAGCCATAAAAAATGAGTTCACGTCCTTTGCAGGGGCATGAATGAAGCTGGAAACCATCATTCTCAGCAAACCATCACAAGGACAACAAACCAAACACCGCATGTTCTCACTCATAGGTGGGAATTAAACAATGAGAACACACGGACACAGGGTGGGGAACATCACACACCGGGGCCTGCTGTGGGGTGGGGTGAGGTGAGGGGGGAGGGATAGCATTAGGAGAAATACCTAATGTAAATGACGAGTTGATGGGTCCAGCAAACCAACATGGCACATGTATACCTATGTAACAAACCTGCACGTTGTGCACATGTACCCTAGAACTTAAAGTATAATTTTTTTAAAAAAACTGGAGAAGATAGCTATTAACAACATGGCAAAATGTTGAGAATTGCTGAAACAGGATGAAGGATACATGAGGGATCATTATACTCTTTAATTTCATACATTTAGAATTTTATATAATTAATTTTTTTAAGAATGTAAAACTATACTTACAAAGTTTCATGTATTTTTCACTCTTTCTGAAAAGCACTTTAGAACTGTTTTTTGTTTGAAGAAGCAAGTCAAGGTTTTTCTTAGGACCAAATAGCATATTCAGCCCAATAATTAACATCATTGTCCCTGTTATAAGAGAAAGAAAGAATATGTTATAGTCTGATCCAAAAATCCTTCCAATGTTGTATTCCAGCAGCTGAGAGTTCCTTGAAAGGAACATACCCTGGAAATTCATGTACTGATTTAATTTATCTCAGAACCTAAACAATTACTCTAGTAGTGCTTTTGATAACTGGAAAATATCACGTAGGGTTCTAGGAATCGTGCTTTAAATGACAGGACCCCAGCCTTTTCCCGATACATATTTCTTTGAATTTCTTGAGTATTTCCTAGTTGTTAGGTTGCTGAACGTGTTCATGACTGACTGTTGATTGGGCAGGGGACAGTGAAGTCTTCTGAGCTCCGATAGGGATGCAATAAGAGCCCTTCCGTGCACCAGGTTGAGGATCACAATGGATCATATGTAGGCTCTTAATATGGCAGTGCTTGTGATAATTCTGCCCCAGGATGTGAGTTTTCTGGGCACAGAGGCCTCACAGAGGATGCATGCTGGAACTCACAGTGTGCCAACAGGCCAGCCAATAAAGTGGAGCTAAATTGGGATATGCAACAAACTAGCTTACACTTAAAGTTTACTTACTTCATCTAAAACCATACATACTAAGAATGGAAACAGAGATATGCTGCCATATGGAAATTAAGAAATTAAGGCATTTAAGAAATGTCAAGTAAAAGTCAGAAGCCAAGCAAAAGCAGCGGTGTCCAATTTTCCAGGAAATAGCAGGAGGAATCCAGAAAATAAATTTATAACTAAATTCTGATATAATAAATATTCTTTTCAACTCAGTTGTATTAAAAGCCACTCTGAATATTACTAACATTTCTTGGCTTTTGTGGCCTCATCAAATAACACCACTCTTATTTTTCTTTAAAGTTCTTAGTTGTATGAAGCTGTAATTATGCACTGTTTCTACAATTCCATAAGTAGTGAGAAGAAACTAAAAAAAAACTCATCGTTCATAAAATTCTAAAGAAACAAACTCATGCATGGAATAGCTCTTACTTTCATTTGTTTTTTTCTCATGGCAGATCCCTAAGCAAGCTGGTATAAGAAAAAAAGCAGGGCATTGGACAAGAAAACAAAGCAGGAGAGAGTACACACACCTGAGTCAGAAGAAATCAGAAGAAATACAAAGTTTGCAAAGCCAAGGTTACCACGGAGGAAATGCAGCAATGTGTTTCTCTCATTAGATGAAAGCTTGAGTATTTACCAGAAATACCAAATTCTCCAAGTTAATTCAAAAATATTTCATGTAATTTTAAAATATGTCTTTCAAACCAGCCTCTCCTGACAGATGTCTAGCTCATGGGGTAGAAAAGCATATGGCAAAATGTGCAGAGTAGTTGGATGTCTGTCAGGGCACCAGGGGAACTGTAACAGAACCCAGGTAGATGTAATCCCAGCACCTTGGGAGGCCGAGGCAAGAGAATTGCGTAAGCCCAGGAGTTCGACACCAGCCTGGGCAACAAAGTGAGACCCCATCTCTACAAAAAACAACATAATCAGTCAGGCATGGTGGTGAGTGCCTGGAGACCCAGCTACTTGGGAGGTTGAGGGGGGAGCTCAAGGATACAGAGAGCTATGATTGCACCACTGCACTCCAGCTGGAGCAACAGAACAAGACCCTGTCTCAAAAAAAAAAAAAAAAAAAAGAAAAAAAAAAAAACAGAACCCAAATAGAAGCCTTCACTTCTCCTGAGTAGCACTCACACAACTGTAATTTCTTAAGTATTTGTCTCGTTTTATATATGATGTTTCCCCCATTCAACTAAAGCTCCAGGTAGGCAAGGACAGTGGGTGTTTTTAATATTTCAGCAGCTGGGAGTGGTAGATAAAGTAGACCAGAAGAGTGAGAGGGTGGGAAAGGGGGCAATGATGAGAAATTGATTAATGGATACAATGTACCCCGTCAGGGTGATGGATACTCTAAATGCCCTGACTTAACCACTATGCAACCTATGCATGTAACAAAATTGCACTTGTACCCCACAAATTTATACAGATAAAAAGGTGGAAAAATAATCTTCAGTATCTGGCACTGTTCCTGGAACATAAGGTACATGATCATTTTTTTTTCAAAATGTAGACAACCAGTGAAATCGTGTTAATATTTTTAATGAATAAGTGAACAGACAAACATGTAAATCCCTTATTAACATGTTTTTTCTCCTCATCTTTCAAACATTTTGTGGAAGTATTTGACATGTTACTTAAGCTAAAATTATGTAAACTAAAATGATTCACAACATTCGATTTATGTATGCCTGGTATACACCAATAATTGTATTATTGCCAGAAGCCAATTTTTAAAATATTAAAATTAAACTAAGTTTATGAAATTATAATTTTGGTATGTGAATCAATTTTTAAAATATTAAACTGAGCTAAGTTTATTAAATTATAATTTTGGTATGCAAATTCATAACCACTAAAATGGTAAATATATTTGTTCTATGACTTGGAGATTTACCATTTACACTAAGATATATGAATTTTTGTTACAAATATGGTAAATAAAAATAATAGAGTCTAAGTGTGGTGGCTCACACCTGTAATCCTAGCACTTTGGGAAGCCAAGGCAGGAGGATCACTTGAGGCCAGGAGTTCAAGACCAGCCTGTGCAACATAGCAAGACCCCTGTCTCTACAAAAATTTTTTTAAATTGCTGGAGTGTGGTGGCCCACACCTAGTAGACCCAACTACTTGGGAGGCAGAGGTAGAAGGATCGCTTGAGCCCAGGAGCTCAAGGCTGCAGTGAGCTGTGATCACATCACTGCCAGAGTAAGACCTCATCTCAAAAAACATTCATAAATAAAATTCAGGAGAACCCCAAAAAAACACAATCCCCATGTATATTTACGAGCCAACCACTGAAGTGGCAGCATGAGTATCATGATCATATCTTTTCCTAACACATCGTATAACACAAGTGTTACATTGTTTATGCTTTAGTATGGACTGAATCTTTTCACAACTAATTAATTTAAAAGACCTTTGTAGTAATAAGTATTACAGAAATGCGCTGGTAAATTAATACATTTGATTTTAATTTATAATTTAGACATCCCTCCAGGTTTTGTGTTTTAATCAAGAGAGTCTATTTTACCAAGAAAGCTAGATCATCCTGCTTATTTCCACCAGTTACATAAAGTGCTAAATCCTGGTCAGTCCATAAGGATATTTTTGAGCAATTATTTTAATCCAGACCTTTCAAATGTACTCACCCAAAAGCACATCTGATCTTTCTCTAGCGTAGACACCTCCTGGGACAAACTTAAAAGCTGTGCACCAGGCACAGAAAAATATTTCTAGAAGATAAAATATCATGGCAATGGTCATGGTTTTCCCAGGGTTTGTCCCTGAGTTAATAAGGTGTCCAAGTGTTTGGGGCCACATGGATGCAGTAAAGATGGCGAAGACACAGCCAGACACAGCAGCTGCCCATGTGTGCAGGTAAAGGAGCCCCGCAGCTGAAGCTGTTCCTGTTTGTGAGAGAGAGAAACGAATCAGACAGGAAAGCAGTCGAGCTTAGAGGATGACCAATTTATAGCCTTTAGGACCAGAACAGACCTTAGGGGTATACTGATCCAATCTCCAGACAGATGAGAAAACTAAGGTCTGACAAGGTTAATGTGATTTGCCTAATGTCACACAGCCAGTTATTGTCTCAAATGGAGGTAGAATGTGGATCTAGTAAATCTCAGTTCACTGCTATTTCTTCAGAAAGGGCAGGAGGAGTGAAAAGGGTATTTTTGGGTAATTGCTGTTAAGATCCTAACAGCAATAAAAACTAAAATTATCTGCAATACCAAAAATATGTCCAAAAATATTACATTTAACCAATCAGATGCAGGACATTAGAAAACAGGTAGAGTGTGGTTTCTAGAACACTTCTGTTAAGGGGCTTCTAAGGAATTTCTGTCCATCTAAATGCTACCACCTGTCCTACAAGAGGTACATTGACTTTTCCAACCACACAGCCCCAAGAGAAGACATAGCATTTGTAGGCTCACTGCTTTAGGAATTCTGCAATCAGTTCATTCATTACCCAACAGCCTCCTAGGTGTCAGGAGCTATGCATTCTGCCTGATCCACAGCAGGCACTCTGTAAATGTTAGTTTATTGAGCCAATGCTGAGATCACATAACCTTTCCCCTAGTTCTTGTGAAATCAGCTTTGAAATAGCACTGCAGGGTCCACTCCATCTTGGGACCATCAATATAACCCCTTTCCATAGAAAATATGGCATTTTTGAAACATTCCATTCCATGTTGTATAATTGGGACCCACCCTTCAAGGGTAGCTAGAGCAGGCTCTTCACTACTTCGGCCAAGAACTCCAGAAAGGAGTGGGAAGCAGAAAGTGGCCCCAGTCAGCATCTTAATGCCCCATGGCTCAATAAGTTCATCAATACATTCCACTGCACCATCACAGGGCAATGCCACCTGCCTGACTGCCTATTTCTCCCCACTTCAAAAAGAACATCTCTCAGATGAGCATGAGAACTAGATTCCAAGGTCCTCTACAACCCATGGAGTTTAACTCCATAGGGAGATCTTCAAATACCTAGATTCTCAATGGAATTTTTTCATTTTAAAATAAAACAACTGTAATGCCTATTTGCTTTAGAAATTTTAAAAATACAGAACTGAAAAAAAGCAATTAAGGATTGTCTAAGATGGAGATAACCACAGCCAATATTTCTGTGTATTTCTAAGTCTCTTCTGTGTATATACAGAAGTATTTTTACATAAATGGAATTGTACCACATATTAAAGACTATATGCTGCTATTTATGAAACATTATATCAGGAACATTTACTAGTGTAATAATTTTTTTCTAAAACATTTTAATGTACATATAATACTTCACTGGATAAATACACCACAATATAAGTAAGCATTTTCCTATTGCTGGCCATTTGTGAAGGTTCCTATGTCAAGCTTTTAAAAAAACAGTGTGATGAACATCTTTTTTTGTCAATGATCCCTTACCACATTACCTATTATTTCCTTAAAACCGATTCCTAGCAACACAACTCTTATGTCAAGGGGCATAAGTATTTTAAAGTCATGACTTGTGACCAGTTGCTTTCCTGAAAGCAACTTTCAGGAAACCTTATACCCAGCTTTCAGGAAACCTAATACTTGTCTTTGCTTCCTGCAGAAAACTTGCCAAGTCTTGACACCTCTTACATCCTGCCAAAATTTCATCTTTAATTTGGTAAAAATCTTTACCAAATATATGTAATAATACCAAAAATCTTTACCAAATTAAGGTCGAAAATGCTATGACATTTTAAATTGCACTTATTTGACTGTTAGTGAGGTTGAATTTTTCTTACTTATGGCTTACAATGACTGTTTTTAAAAGAATGATCCCGAATTTGATATTCTAATCTAAAGACGTTAGAATAATATTGTTCTCCTTACTACAGAGAATTATCTAGAGGGAATGAAAACATCTCTCAAATTTATCTTGACTGTTATCATTTTTATTTCTATTTTTAAATAGGCTCTATATTTTAAATCCACCAAAATTGTACTGTTTAAATAGGTTATAAATTCAAAATTACAATTCAAATGCTACAAAAGGGACTTTCTGACCCGTAACCCATTTGTTCCCCTTAGTGAAGGCAACCAATCCAGTGTAAGCACTTACCATTGCATCCTTCCAGAGATACCCTACACATACAAAGAAATACATATGTGCATGCATTTCCCTTCCTTTTTGTACACCAATGACAGTATATGATACGCACTGTTAGTCACTTTACCTTTTTCATTTAACTGTATTCCTCAACTGCTTTTGTTTGAGGCCCTCCAATAATCTCCCCCAAATCTGTACAACATCAAAGACATCAAGCAGAAGTAATAGTTAACTATTTCAATAACAATTATAATAACTGACATGTAAGTTTTCAATAAATGAAGTTTTCCATATAGTAAAATTATCTGGACACTATAGTACAATGGGGTCCTATCAATGTGTTTACTATATCTAGCCTTTTTTAAAAAATAGAACTCTGGCTTTACTAATTTAACTGCTATCAACACTTAAAGCACCTGTATCTTTGCTTGTATGAAATTGTTCAGTCACTGCCATAATTAATTTCATGCTGAGTCTCCAGTTGGGATTGTCAACATAAACTGTGCAATGGGAAAACAGGATTTCTTTGGCCACAGCTTGCATTATTGTGTGGTTTCCAGAGATGAATCACAGTGAAAAGTGGGCACCACCTCCAGATAATTAAGCTTGAGCTCCAACTTATTGCAGGTGAGTAAGTGATCAGAAAGGAAGATGAAGCTGGTGAATTATGGCCCTGCTTTCTTCTACTGCAAGCAGCCTTCTAAAAGCCTTAAATCTGCTTTTCTTAGAGTCTTTAAAGCTACTATTTAATACTCCAGAGAGACAACAAAACTAGATTAGGTTTGACTCTCAAGGATATGACCTTACTTGTCTGGGGAAATAAGCATAAGATGGTAGGTTCACAGCTTTCCTGTTCTTTAACTAACAGTCTATTTCTCTGTGTTCTTCAGGTTAAAATGAAGCTGTTAACTACCTGCCCAATAAGCACTTTGCTTATACTTTATGAGAAAAGGCATGATATAAATGCTGAACAAACGCTCAATGCATTTCTTTTTCCTTTTCCAAGTTATATGCAGATTAAGAAGCTACTGTATATGCTTAATGCAAACTCAGCACTGACAAACTTTCCTGGCCCTTTTCCTGAGGAATCTCACAAATAAACTCTCTGATGAGAAGAAAGATTACGCTTAGGTACACACAAACCTCCACAGGCTCCAAATACAATGCCTATCAAAAAATACACAAGCAAGTACAAACAGCTCAACAAGACTGCAACAGTATGCTCACATAGCTCCAGGAGGAAGAGGACCTGGCCAACCTCATTGATTTAGCCACGTATCTGGATTACACATACATTTCCATGCAAATGTGACGGCACTTACGGTGTACAGAAATTCACTTGCTATGTTGCCATCCTAAATCTTCTATTACTGATACAGTCTCTCAAACCCACACACAGCATCTAGAGTACCACTCTGAATCACCAACTTAATTAACATGTATTAACAACATCTCATCTCTCCTCACATAAACCAAATATAGTATTTGCTATATAATAAAGTGGTTTTTTTTTTACTTAGAGTCAGAAAACCTGACTATAATCATTAAATATTGCCTTTTAAGGGAAAGGAGGAGGGCTGGCATAATTCTGTTATAGGAAAATAAGTTCAATGCTCCCTCCTCTTCACAAAGACTAGGGGAGAGGGAAGAGGGCAGCCCAAAACATGATTGTCTTCACTGATACTTCTGGGGTCCTAAAGGGTGTAACTGGGAAGAGATGGGTCAGGTCTTTGAGTAAGCAGACATGGACCCTACAGCTGGGTGGAAGGCTGGGAGCTCCACTGTTACATGTAAAGGAGAAAGGGAAATGGAGCTTCATCATGGAACTCTAAATGGCATTTTTGAAATATGGAAAAGCAAGGAATCTTGAAGAGTGAAAGAGGTCTGGCAACTGGCAACATGGCAATGCACAGCCCTCATCTCCTCAGTAAAATCTGCTACTGATGAGAATTACTTATGGGTTCACCATATCCATCAGGTGAGGGACAGCCTAAGAACTCTGACTTGACCACTACCCAATCTATGCACCTATACACTGCTGGTGAGAGTGTAAATTAGTCTAATGTTTGTGGAAATCAGTGTGGCAATTCCTCAAAACAGAATTACCATTTGACCTAGCAAACCCATTACTGGGTATGTACCCAAAGGAATATAAATTGTTCTACCATAAAGACACATGCACGCGTATGTTCATTGCAGTGCTATTCACAGTAGCAAAGACATGGAATCAACCTAAATGCCCATCAATGGTAAACTGGATAAAGAAAATGTGGTAATATACACCATGGAATACTATGCAGCCATAAAAAAAGAATGAGATCATATCCTTTGCAGGAACACAGATGGAGCTGGAGGCCATCATCCTTAGCAAACTAATGCAGGAACAGAAAACCAAATGCTGCATGTTATCATTAAATGGGAGCTGAATGATGAGAACACATGGACACAAAGAGGGGAACAACAGACACTGGGGTCCACCAGAGGCAGGTAGGAGGAGAGAGAGGATCAGGAAGAATAACGGGTACTAGGCTTATTACCTGGGTAACAAAATAATCTGTACAACAAACCCCCATTGCACGAATTTACTTATGTAACAAACCTGCACATGTACCCCTGAACTTAAAAGTTATCAATCAATCAATCTCACTTGTAACCCATAAGTTTATACAAATAAAATAATATACTTTAATTAAAAATCAAGAATTTTTATAAATCTGCTACTTAACACATGTGCCTTGTTTATGTATTTTTGGGAGTAGGTAGTATTATGGCAGTGTAGTCCAGGAAAGCAGCACAGCCGCAGGAGGGGGAGGCGGAGGTAGGAGGAAGCAGGAACTCAGAGCAGGTAGTCACCGGTGACCTTGGTGACATCTGCATTATAGTTGCTGTTTACAACAGCCCATTTGGCCACAGTACATATTTGTATGGTTGTATCTACTTTCAGTCGAGTTGCGCATGCTTGCAAACAAACTGGATAACCAAGCTCAGTCGTGTTCTATCTGCAGGTAAATTCCACATACCTGTAACCCACCAGATCAAACCAGTACCACGAAACCACAAACAAGATGGAAGCATCAATCCACTTGCCAAGCACAGCAGTACTGCACCTCTGTGAAAAAGGACATGCTCTAAGACATGTGACATTAGTAATATTTCATCATCCCGAATATAAAATAGAAATATACCTCCCACCTCTGGGTACATATAAGAGAAAACGTGTGTGAAACAACCAGTGAGATCATGAGAGCCCACTGGAAGCCAATATTATACACATTCAGAACAGAGAAGGAATAAAACCTCTGCCATGAGATCAATGATATCTGCCAACTTATCATGTAAACACAGTAACCAAGCTTTCTCAGACTATTAAAGTACAGTCCATGTTGGTCAGTAACATTTTAAATGATTCTGCCAAGAACAAAAAGCAAAGGTCATTGGAATGGTTTCTATTTAGTTTGCTTTTTTTCTTTCTTTCCTCTACCTCAATACTGCTCTTGCCTAGAGTCTCTGCCTTCCCAAGACCAGCATCAGTTTGATAAATAACTGATAGCTGTGTGTCTTTTAAAACAACCACAAACTATTTTATTCTGTTGCTATTTTGGCAAAAAGTTGCAAGAGGAGGAAAAAAGAAATTTGACTAAACTTTAGAAGGAAACCCAGAAACAATAATAGCTAGAACATAGGACTCATTTAAGTAGCTGTCACATAAATTAAGCTCAAAACCATAGCATGCACTACATACTAGGCACTATTTTAAGATTTTCCCCTGTAATTATTATTCATTTAATTCTCATGTGCCTGTAAGATAAATGCTAATATTATCCCCATTTTGCAGAGGAGAATTCTGGGGGAAAGGGCATGTAAGTAACCTGCTTGAGGTCATACACAGTAGCCCACATAGGACTAAGAATCTAAAATTGTCCTCAGGCTCTGGGATGAGGCTGTTAGCCACATTACTGCCTGCTCCTACCTGTGTAAGAATGACCCTGGGGCTACAGAAGACCAAATATGAGAAGAGGCCATGAAGGACAGTGTGGATCTTTTTTTACTCCCAAATCAACAACAAATATTTTTGAGTGCCCACTATGTGCCAGGCTCCATTCTAGGTGTTTGGGATGCATCAATGAACAACGATCCCTTTCTCCCATAGAGCTCACATTCCAGTGGGGGAGACATATAATAAACACCATTAATAAATAATGCAGATAGGGCCAGGCACAGTGACTCATGACAGTAATACCAGCACTTTGGGAGGCAGAGGTGGGAGGATTGTTTGAGGTCAGGAGTTTGAGAGCAGCCTGGAAAAAATAGTGAGACCTTGCCTCTACAAAAAAAAAAAAAAAAAAAGTTTTAAGTTAGCCAGGTGTAGTGTCAGGTGCCTGTAGTCCCAGCTATTCATGATGATGGCCTAATGCAACATTTCTCAAGCTGGTTCTGAGAAACACACCTATTCTGTCAGATATTAATAGATGTTCTAAAGAAGAATTCCATGTTCAAATAACTTTAGGAAACCTGCAAAAGTCTCTAATATGCTGATGTGCATTGTGAAGCACAAAGAAAAGGAGATTGAAATGCACTATTTCCTCAACCTATTTGTTGTAGAAGCATTTTCTTTTTCTCAGAGTAACCATTAACATCTCAAGAAACCAGCATCTCACAGAACACAGTTTGGGAAATGCTGGTCTTGTGAGTTGCAGTTCCGTCTTCAGTGTCTCATTCTAACATACAGGATTAGGAAATGTCTGAAAAGCAATCACTGATTTTATATATGTGAGAAAGTTTCCCCCTGAAGTTTAGTTACATTCTTCTTGTGAGAAAAGCAAGGCCAGGGATGTAACATGATTGGCCCAGAGTTGAATGGTGAATTTCTCCTGGCTACCAGGACTCACCATTTACCATTAAAGTTCTTCCTTTACTCTGCCACAAAACTTACGCTTGTTTTCACAGGTAACTTTGGAAACTAAGCTTTAACACATAGGAATAAACTTCTTCCTTCCTCTCTGGCCTTTTGTTCCTTTCTTTCTTCTCTGCCTTCCTCCCAGATATGGAAGAAGATACAGACTCTAAATGAAATAATATTTTCAAACGTCCTTGTTCAGGACCTGACACAGAGTAAGTAATCAACATTCATTCCTTTTCCATCCACTGCCCTCAAGGGACTTAGTGTCTAGACAGGAAGAAAAACATTTTTTAAAATCTGTAATACAGAATATAAAGTTTCTAACAGATACATATATATGTGTGTGTGTGTGTACACATATATAACACATATATAAAAATTGATTGACTCAAAGTATTATAGTATGTGGCATAAAGGAGGATCCCCCGTGATAATAACAGAATAATTCACAGAGAAAATGTTTGTGCTGGGTTTTGAAGGGAGTAGGGCTTGCCAGGACATCAAGGCAGAAAAGCAAGCCCAGGCAGAGGGGGGACAGGAACAGTCTGGCACTTCCAGAGAAGCGCAAGTGGGTTCGACTTAGGTGAAGCAGGAGGATAAGATCAGAAAGCATTTGGAAAGGTAAGTAGGGGGGCCAGATCCTGCCTCATATGGGAGAATTGGGGGCAGTATTTTCCCCAGGTATTGGTGGGGGGGGAACTGCTGAGAGGTTATAAGTGAAGGAGTGGTGGAATCAGATTTGCATTTTACAGAGATCATTCTGGAACCATGTGGAGAAGATTCTGCTAAAGAGAGACAATTAGGAGACAACAGTAATAGCCTGAATGAAAAAATGGTGAGGACTCCACTAAGGCAGATGAACTTAGGGATAGAGAAGAAGGGGTTAATCTAAGAGAAGTCATAGAACTGAGTTGGAGAAAATGAGGAAGATGGAGAATTCTGGGCGAACTCTTGGTCTCAGGTTTGGATGATGAGGGGGACAGACAAAATGGACCTGGGCATGGGGGAAGAAGAACATGCGTGGAGGACTGGGAAATACTGAGTTCAGATTTGGACAAGCTGAAGTTGACAAGCCTGTGGGATATGCCCAGATCCCTGCTGGGGAAAGATCCAGTAGGCAGCTGCATGCCTTCAATTGTAAGAATTCAGCACTACAAGAGAGAAAAGATATCAGAAGCAGATCTTTTAAGAATTCCTCCAATTTTTTTGCAAGAAGAGATGGAGCCAGTTACAAGAGAAAAGATGTGTCAGGAAGAGCAGAGAGAGAGTTAAAAAGGACCAAACACAAGGACCAACACTTGACTCCAGACTACTAATTCCCTGTGTGTCCCTGTCCCACAGCTGGAACAAGAAAGTACCAGAAGATGCAGGGATCTCCTGGGGCTGCCCTCCTTTGCTGAGAATAGAGATCTGTGCCCCAGGCAGCCAACCTAGTCTCCTCAGGGGACTGTGGTCTTATCCTACTAAATGCCCATAACCATAACCAGAGGGTCTGGAGGAAATGGCCAGGGAATGCTGCTCCTCTCCCACCACTGAGAATGCTCTTCTGTGCAGGCATTCCTCGAGATGCCTATGCTGGAGCTCTGGGAACCTCTTACTTAGCTGTGCACCACCACTGGGCCTCCCACATCTACTTTTCAGCAATCCTTCTGCACAGAGGAAAAGACCCTTCTAGTGCCCTTCTCTCCAGAGCACACAATAATTTCATGCCACATTCTGATATCTAGGGAGAGTGGTATGAAATATCTGGCTAGCACAGACCTAGCTGTCTGACAAAGGAGGCATTGCTTCCTCCAGGCATAACTGCCGATTTTGTGATTGCTTCCAAGCCCAAACTCACCCAAATGGGTTAGGATCTGGCCCTGGATGTGGATGCCCACTCACTGCCCATCTGGAAACAAGAGAGACTTCTCCAAAAACCCAGTGGGTGAGGAACACAAGGCTACCAAAAGCAGCCCCTGCCAGCAGCCAGTTGGGTCTAGAGGCCATCCCCCTGGCTACCTCACCAGTCTTCTTTTCTTCAGGTTTACTGCAGTCACCATCTAGAATTAAAAAATACATATATGGAAAAAGTTTAGTTATATGGAAATTTGCGCTCTATATTTAGCAGACTTTTAGCAAGGAAGAAATGGTATTTGGCTTCAAGAAGCTTACTTCGGAAGAGGAGATGAGACATGCAACTACAATGTGATGCTAAACATGCTGACAGCTATTTAGTGGGAGACATAATTCCATGCAGGCCAGATAAGGAATGGTTTAAGGGAGAAAAGGCATTTTGGAATTCAACAGGTGAAAATGCAGAAAATTATTTGCTTCATGTGAAGCTAACGCATTGCAGAAAAAGTGTTTGTGTTTGTGAACAAATGTTGTACAAATTGAGTGGAACATTTCCAGTACACAAGCTGCTTCCTCCCAAAGAACAGGGCTCTCATCTAACCCTCTGTGGGTGCAGAGTAATTTAGTGCATTGACTGGGCAGCCACTGTGCACCAACCCCTCTTCCAAGCCCTGTATATTAACTTTATATTAACTCATTTAACTTTCACAACTTTATGAGGTAGGCTCTACTATTAATCCTATATTACAAATTAGAAAACAGGGCCAGATGCAGTGGCTCGAGCCTGTAATCCCAGCACTTTGGGAGGCCAAGGCAGGTGGATCACCTGAGGTCAGGAGTTTGAAACCAGCCTGGCCAACATGGTGAAACCCTGTCTCTACTAAAAATACAAAAAAAAAAGTTAGCCGGGCACGGTGGCAGACGCCTGTAATCCCAGCTACTCGGGAGGCTGAGTCAGGAGAATCGCTTGAACCTGGGAGGCAGGGGTTGCAGTGCGCTGAGATCGTGACACTGCACTCCAGCCCGGGCAACAAGAGTGAAACTCCATCTCAAAAACAAGAAAACAGACACAGAGAGATCAGGTAGCCTTTCCAAGTTCACACAGCTAGTAAAGATAACCTAGGAACCTGGGATTGGAGCTTAGGCAGTGTAGCTCTTTGGTACTGTTTAACCAAGAGGTCCAATTCGTCACAGCAATGACTTCACACACAAAACTGTAACAACTGGAGAAGATGCCAGCAGGAGGACTTCTTCGTAGAAACAGAGAGAGCCTATTGGGCAGATGCTTTGTGACCCCATCCAGCCCTCTACAGGACAGAAGGAAGGTCTTAGGGTCTGACTGTATGGCTGGCAGTCTAATTTCCCAAGAAAGCTTCTCTGACATTAACAGGATCAGAGTGAGGAGGGGCAGAGCCGAGAGCTATGGGGATGGGATGGAATGGGAGAAGGTGGTGGTGACAGAAGGGAGGCCAGGGGTCTGGGGGCTCAGCAGAGAGTTTTGAGGAAAAAGAGCCATCTAAACTGAATTTGCTGAGTAAAATGCAGTGTATTACAGTGGGTGACTCCACCCCCACCCAGGACCCAACAAATCTTCAAAGGAAACTACAAAAAATACTTGGTATGCTCAGATAGGCTGAGAAGGTGCAGGGTGAACAGTCAGTTTTATAAAGGAAGGCACAGAGCAGAAATGGAGGAAGGGACCCAGCCAGGAACTGGGTCACATACATTTAAAACAGAGGCCAGATAGAAGAAAAGTCAGGAAATGTAAACAGTACCCTGAAGTTCAGATCTTTATCAGGCTGTACCGGCAAAATGGGCTGCCCGAGTCTCTGCCTCTAGATATGAATGTAAAACATAAGTTAGGGGACCAGACAGAGTTCTAAGTCTTCTACTATTAACATCACACGGCCAATTTACTGACATAATTTCCCTCTATTCTCATTTCATGCCAAACTAGGGGCCACAGGGGGAATTATACAAGCACTTTTTGGTGAGCCAATACCCTCTAAACTTCCATTAGTCTGTGAGATTTCACCTTGTAGTTACAGAAGAACAGTGACTCACTGAGAGTTACACAAAAAGCTAGGAGCAAGTTAACTAGAATCCACTAATACCTCTCCCTTCTTTTTATAAGAGTCTCGGGTTGGTTTATGAAACAAACTCTAAGCTGGGCATGTTTCTGTCTCGGAGAAAGCTGGCCCCTGGGAGAGACAGGTGATTGGAAAGTCGGTACGCATATGCAAGGTTTCTTATCTTTTCAATTCTTAGATTTGGAGCTTCAGACCTCTGGGGAAAAAAACCCAGGGAGTTCCAGTGACAGCCATACGTGACAGAAACTTTCCCTAGTGTTACAGATGTACTGAGGTCAGTGTGGAGGTGGAGGATGGAGAATCCCATCCTAGAGAGCCCTGACCAGGGGAAAGAAGGAGGAAGACAGAGCTGAATGCCAGCTGGGATATGAGGCCTGGTTCTCGTCTCCCACTGCCACAGTGCTACAAACCAGTAATGGTATTTTATTTTCACCCTCTGTCTGTACAGGCAAGGAAAATGTGCCTCCTGCTTAGCAAATAGCCCACTGGCTGCACCAATTATTATTTCAGAGGAAGAAAAAGCTGAAATATAGATATAATGCAGAAAGACTACTTTTATAGATTTTCTTTCCAAGATGTGCAACATTCACATAGGAAAGGTAAGCTCTGCAAAAGAGAAAATTCCTAAGTTACAGTATTACCTGTGCCAATACGATCAAGTGTGGCTATGGCACTTAATGTCAATATCACTTTGTTGGACATCTGATAACTCCAGATTGGGTTTAGTGAAGTATACCATATGCGTAGAACAACAAGAACAATCTGTCCTAAAATGAATCCCCAAATTCTGAGGTACCTGTAAGTGCAAAAGTATTTTTAAACACTTTTTATGTGGACTCAATGTACTATGTCCATCATGAATTTCAGTTTCATAGAATAAGTAGCTGAAATAGTCTTATTGGTAATTTGCAATAATGAATGTGATTTAGCCTCTATATAGCAACTTCAGCAACTTGCTATAATTCTTTAATTTTCAAAACCTTATTGAGATTGATGGCAAGTATTCATGTCCTTGTTTTGGGAAAAGGAAAAAAAAGGAGACTTTGACAAGGTCATATGGAAGGTAAAAACTATAACCTGGAACTCCTGGCCCCAGGTTTCCCTTTGGTAACTGGTTATACTTGTTTGTCTATAAGTACATGAAACATTAACCATACCTTTGCAAATGACTTCCTGACCACCAAGTCACAGCTTGCACTATCAGTGAGGAAGACACCCCAAGCGCAAGAACCATCAGTCGAAGTTTGGCATTTGGAGCCTGGAAGGAGGCTATGCTGCCTACAAACAAAATAGGGAGAGCTAAGCATTTCTGGCAAGTATGGATTGGAACTCCGTGATCTGCATTTGATGCATGTTATCTGATACCATCTTTATACTCAGGAAGACAGAGTTGATGTATAATTTTATATATGTATTTAAAATTTTTATTGAAATACAATTCACATATCATAAAAGTCACCATGTTAAAATATACAATTCAATGGTTTTTAGTATACTCATAAAGTTGTGCAACAATCACCATTATCTAATTCCAGAACAATTTCATCACCCCAAAAAGAAACCCCATCCCCATTAGCAGGTCACTTCTCATTCCCTTCTCTCCACATGCCCTAGCCTCTGGCAACCACTAATCTATTTTCTGTCTCTGTGAATTTTTCCTATTCTGGGCACTTCATATTAAATTGTATAATATGTGGCCTTTTGTGACTGCCTTCTTTCCCTTAGCATAACGTTTTCAGGGTGCATCCAGGTTGTAGCATGTATCAGTGTTTCATTATTTCTCATAGCTATATAATATTCCATTGCATGTATATACCACATTTTGTTTATCCATGTATCAGTTGATGGGCATTTAGGTTGTTTCCATTTTGTGGCTCTCATGAATAATGCTGCTATGAACATTCGTGTACAAGTTTATGTGTGAACAGATGTTTCCATTTTTCTTGGGTACATACCAAGGAGTAGAGTTGTTAGATCATATGATAACTGCTTCTATCACGCTTTGCCAAAGCAGCTGTGCCATTTTATATTTCTTATATTTCTACCAGTAATGTGTGAAGGTTCCAATTTCCCCACATCCTTGTCAACACTTATTCTTGTCTGTCTTTTTTGATTACAGCCTTTCTGGTGGGTCAAAAATAATCTAAATTGATAGGAGTATGAACTGGTTTCATAGTTAATTACACAGTAATTAACCTAAAATATCTGAGGTGCCAGAAGTGAGATGGCATGTAATGCTCAGATCCTCTCTGTATTTATATAAGAATATCTCAGGACTCTAAAAACAAAGTTGTTTCATGTCCTTAAGAAGTATTTGAAGGGAGTTTTAAGACAAATCGTGGCTTACTTTAGCCTCTGTTAGCAACAACAAAGCTCAATGGTCACCCGGAACAGCATTTAGCAGAGATTGGCCACTTCCTCCTCAACTCTGAGTAATGTTCCCTATCTATTCCATATTTCCAAATATAAATCTACTTCTGCTCAAGGGGATGGGTTTTCATGGAGGAAGAAAGTGAAAAGGGAATAGGAAGCATCGAAATAAAATACAATATCTACCCCAAACTTATTTTATATCACATCCCTTACCATCACGAGAAGTTACTGGGCCAAAAATGGGCTTAAGTAATGGAAACTGTCCCAGTAACTACTCAGTCTGTGGATCTATAGGTAAGGCCCACATAGGCAGCACCAAAGGTGACAAGAAAGTACCACCTATGAGATCACTCCCATAAAATCAACCTGAAGTGTGATAAGGAAATGAATCTTGCAAGACTCGGAGCTACGGTGGTTCATGTAAGGATACTGTAAGCCAATGCCAGTTGAAATCAATTAATATATACTCAGTTAAGGGTAGGAAACTTCATTTGTTATTTCTGGAGCTGAAAATTTCAAGACCATTTGACATGTCTTTCAATTCCTATGGACACCAACTTTGTAAAGGGCACACTTTTCAGGAGTTTTTACCACTATCCTTCTGAGCCTGAGTTGTTTTAAAAACAAGAGCTCTAGGCCATGAGCAGTGGCTCACACCTATAATCTCAGCACTGTGGGAGGCCAGGGAGAATGGCTTGAGCTCAGGAATTGGAGACCAGCCTGAGCAACATAGCAAGACTTCATCTTTACTGACACAAAACAAAACAAGAGCTCTATACCTTTGTGGGGATCCACAGAACTCACTGCTCTGACTGTGTTGTGCGATGGCAACATCCTAGTGAAATGTCACTAAGCAACGCATGACTGTGAGTATATCTGTAGGATATATTCCTAGAAGTGGAATTTCTGGTGAAATATGCATATTTGTAATTTTGATAATACTGCTAAATTGTTCTTCATAGAGGTTGTGCCAATGGACACTCACACAAGCAATGTATGAGTGCCTGTTTCCCCACCCCTACTGCACAGTGCAGTCAGACTCAGCTGTTCTTTGCCAATCTACTTGTCAAACTCTAGATAAACATATCTGTATGTGTATAATTTATGACCTATACATTTGATTCCATTTTTAAGAACTAATTGTATTTCCTTTCCAGTGAACTGATCAGATCCTGTGCCCCCTTTTCTATTGAGTTGTTGGTCTCTTTTTATTATTGGTTTGTAGGAACTCTATATATAAGAGAAATTAGCCCTTTGGCTGAAAGAGTTGCAAATATTTTTCCTAGTTTCTTGTTTGACTGCTTACTGTGGTGTTTTTCATCATAATTTTCACATTTCTTGTGAATTATTATTTAACAAACTTTTTTAAATGGCTCCTGAGTGTTACGTCACAGTTGGAAAGGAAAACACAATGTATTCAAGAGCTGATCAGTTCTTTAAGGTGTCTTTCCCCTACTCATTGCAGTGATTTTTAGGTCTTTCTAGTCTGGCAAAAACAATGGAAATGTAAAACACATTGACTGTCAGTCTAGTCTTCCAATTACTAAAGCTCTTCTAAGATAGTGGTAAGGGAAAGAGAAATTTCTGATTTTTTAAATTCAAATATTTAGTATTCAAAGAACAGTCTACATAATCTCACTTGATTTTTAACTTAAAAAAAACAACTTAAAGAAACTCTTTTAAATCTTACCAATAGTGATTATCCTCAGCAGGGTTAGCATCCACTTCTTGTTAACCAATTTCCAGAAAGGAGTAATTGTTAGGAATATTGGAGAAAGAAATGCTATACTAAAACCTTCAAGCCCAGTGAGTTCTAGTGTTTGCAAAGGAAAGTAATAGATCATCGGTCCCAGGTCATGGTAGAGAGACCAAGAAACACATCCTACAAAAAAAAAAAGTTAAAGAGAGAAAGTGTAACTTCAGCATTGTTTCTAACGACAGTCCTGTCCCTCCACTCCAGCCGCTTGGGCTGGTCATTCTTCTTCATGACTCTGGCCTGAACTGGGTTCCAGTTGTCTCCACTGACATGGAACAAAACAAGAGCTCTACACCTGTGTAGGGATCCGCAGAACTCACTGCACTGACTGTGTTGTGCTTAAGAGACTGATGGACAGAAAAGCAATGGCAATTTCCTCGTGAAATGTCACTATGTAACACATGACACTGAGTATATCTGTAGGATATATACCCAGAAGTGAAATTTCTGGTGAAATGTACATATTCTCCCACTCCTCGCATCAGGCCCCAGTAGAGGATGGCTTCCTGCTGCCGTGAGTCTCTCAACATCCCTTGTGTGTTCCTTTCCCTTGCCCATATGGCTGTAGACAGTCTCTTTATTAAGTCCTATTCATTTGGACCATCTGAGTTGAATTTAGCATCCCGTCAGGACCCTGACTGACAAAATTTTCTTACCTAAGTTGTCCCCTGTATAATGAAAAATATTGTGAGAGTCCAAAAGTGCAGCAAGCAGCAGGACTCCCTCCTCCATCCCCAGACTACACCCAAAAGCACTTGAGTGAGGCAGCAGTCGTTCCCTTGAGTAGACCATTTTCAGTCCAATCCTTATGAGGCAGTGCTGGGTAGTGGAATACCCAGATCTGAAGTAAGTTGTACCTCTGCCAACAGCTGCTGTATAATCTTGAGCAATAATGATAATTAACGCTATGGGCACTTGCCATGCACTAGGGTCTGTGCTAAGTATTAACATGTACCATCTGTCTCATTCCTTATACAGCCCCATATGCTATGAGGCGGGTACTATTTCCGCTCCCCTCTTATAAATGCAAAAACTAACTAAGCAAGAACAAAACAACAAACAAAACACTGAGACTCAGAAAGTTAAGTGAGTACCTAAGGTTACACACGTAGCAAATGTCAGAGTTGCCCTAACTCTAAGCAGCCTGGCTCCAAAGGTAGCCGGTCTAACCACTAGGCGTGGGAACTTTCTACCAACTGACTTTCCAACCTCCCCTTCTTAATCAGCAAAATAGGACTTTCAACCCCTTCACAGTGTTGTTGGGAGGATTAAATGAGATCAAGTGCACTGAGTACCTAGCACCTGAGGTACTTATTGAATGCTAGGCACTGTACATCTCCCAACTTATAGATACAGGCTGAGCCAGAAAAAAATAGTCTGAAGCACTCCCGAGAATTACCAGCTCCCAGAAAATCAAGTTCTCAGGAAGGCGCCCCACCCAGACCAGAGGGATCTTTGTTTTGTAACGAACAGGGGATTCTAGCAATATCCCAAATGTTTGTCTGGGAACTTTGACTTTATTACTCACACAGCTCCGACAGAATTACACCAATAAAATTGTCCTCGGGATTTTGTAAAGCTGGTGAGAGAGCAGATGAGACTCGAGTCTGATGCTTTTCGCCAAATGCCCAAGTGTGCAGCCGACACCAAGGCCACTTGTCCTGGGCCCAGCCCACGGCAGCAGCTGCCGCCCAGTGTCCACCTACAGCTCCTGGGGAAAACGGGTGCCCCTTTCCTTCTGAATTTTAAAGTTCAGCACTGAACTGTATTAAGTTAAACTTAAAGGCCACGGGTGGGGGGCTTTGGGGACGGTACCGGCCGCGCGGGGTCAAGGCCGACACGAGGAGAATTCGCGCTCCTTGGGCACAATCCCAGGGCTGCTGGGAACTCGGGCGACGGGGTCTCCCGCGGGCGCCTCGCAGACTCAGCTTGAAGACTTCAATCTAGGTCTTTTCCTTTATTCCCTTCAGTAGGAAAAGTTCCCAGGGGACGATAAGCATCTCCACTCTGGGCACGGAGCGCCCTTTTCCTCCTACCTGAACTCAGCCAACCTGGCCTAGCTCCACGGCTCTGGACATGGCCCGGGGAGCTGGCACCCGCGAACTCGCGGCGAGGGGCTTCGGCTTACCCAGCAGCGACTCCAAGAGGATTTCTCTCCACAGCGAGGGCATCGCCGCGGCGAGGGGCAGCGCTTTCCAGGAAAGCCGTGCGGGTCGGGCCCGCTGCCCTAGCCCTGCGCCCCCAGGTTCCCGCCGCCGCGTCCTCCCGGGCCTGCGTCCGCGCCCCTCGTTCCCGCGTCCGGTTGCCACGTGAGCCCCAGCCAGCTGACCCACTTGCCGAACCGAGGCAGGGTGGGGCCGGTCCGCCCGCCCCTTCCCGACCACACCCAGCCTCGCCTGCCAGAGCCTGGCCAGGCCGGGCGCCACCTGTGCGCGTTGCGCCGCCTCCGGCGCCTCTGGTCCCCGCCTTTGCCTCCTTGGCGCGAGCCCCAGCGGCACCCTTGGCCGGCGCAGAGGACATGCGTCTCGGCTCTGACTCTGCTATTGGGCCCGAACCCGAAGCAACCCCGCGGATGCAGCGCTGCCAGAGCCCAGGAGGGAGCGAACAAGTGCAACTCCGGACCAGTGGTGCCCTCGTTTAGACTAGGCCCACGGGGTGCTCTGCGAGGAGAAGGCAGAGAGAAAGGACCGCTGGAGACCCAGATGGGGACCCTGGAGGACCTGCACCGGCTCCAGCGCCCTGGAAGCCTTAGGGGACCACGGGGCGCGAACCCGACCGTGGCGATCTTCAGGCCAGGGCGACGCATCGGAAGCGTGCCGGCAGGGCCAGGGCCACTGCTGGGCCACTCTCAGCTTTGATAGTAAAAATGCAATTTGTTAATTGCCTCCTAGCAAAGGGGCCCAAAATTCCAGCGGCTGCAAGATATTCTCAGGGGAGAGAAAGTAACTGATGCGAGTGGAAACCCGACCCTCCCCTAGTTTATGAATAATGATATTTGAGAGTGCTTATCCCTAAAAAGAAGGTGGGAGACGTTCTGATTAATGTGGAGAGTGAACTAGGCCAGCTATTTCTCGCTCAAATGTATCACACTCCTGGATGTGTTGAACTTGTTTAAGAACCCCTGAAAGCAATTTATTTTAATGCACTTTAATTTCTTAAGAAGAGCTTATTATTTATCAGTTCCAGAAAGTTTGCTCTGAAATTAAACAATGATGGCATGCCCAAAAAGTATTAGAATCACATTAGCAGCAATCATTGCTATTAAGTCCATAGGAGTATTGAGCAAAGAGGTTTTTTCTGTTTTGTTGTGTTTGAGACGGAGTCCTGCTCTGTAGCCCAGGCTGGAGGGCGGTGGCATAATCTCGGCTCACTGCAACCTCCGCCTCCTGGGTTCAAGCGATTCTCCTGCCTCAGCCTCTCGCGCAGCTGGGACTACAGGCACGTGCCACCACACCCAGGTAATTTTTGTATTTTTAGTAAAGACGAGGTTTCACCATATTGGCCAGGCTGGTCTCAAACTCCTGACCTCATGATCCACCCTCCTCCGCCGCCCAAAGTGCTGGGATTACCAGCGTCAGCCACCGCGCCTGACCAAGTAAACAGTTCTTAATCGGTTAATTACTAGCTCTCTCAATCTCAAGGGTAGATACATAGATTAATGGAATAGAAGTGAGAGACTGGAGATAAAAACCCCCTTTTAGGGTCAAATGAGTTTCACAAACTTGCCAAGACAATTCCACAGGGAAGAGTCTTTTCAAAAAAATGATTCTATGACTACTATCTGTATGCAAAAGAATAAAGTTGGATCCATATTTCACACCATATACAAATATGAACTCGAAATGGATCAAAGACCTAAATGTAAGAAATAAAACTGTAAAACTCTTGGAAGAAAACATCAAAGTAAATCTTCACGATCTTGAATTAGGCAATGGATTCCTATTATATATAAAATGCCAAAGCACAAGCAACAAAAGAAATAATAGGTAACTTGGACTTCATTAAAATTAAAAGCTTTTTGCTTCAAAAGACTCCATCAAGAAAGTGAAAAGACAATGTACACAATGAAGTTCTGGGATACAAGTGCAGAACGTGCAGGTTTGTTACACAGGTATACACATGCCATGGCGGTTTGCTGCACCCATCAACCTGTCATCTACATTAGGTATTTCTCTTAATGCTATCCCTCCGCTAGCCCCCAACCCCCCTACGACAGGCCCGGGTGTGTGATGTTCCCCTCCTTGTGGCCATGTGTTCTCATTGTTCAACTCCCACTTATGAGTGAGAAACATGAGGTGTTTGGTTTTCAGTTCTTGTGTTAGTTTGCTGAGAATGATGGTTTCCAGCTTCATTCATGTCCCTGAAAAGGACATGAACTCATTCTTTTTCATGGCTGCATAGTATTCTACGGTGTATATGTGCCACATTTTCTTTAACCAGTCTATCATTGATGGGCATTTGGGTTGTTCCAAGTCTTTGCTATTGTTAATAGTGCTGCAATAAACATATGTGTGCATGTGTCTTTATAGTAGAATGATTTATAATCCTTTGGGTGTATACCCAGTAATGGGATTGCTGGGTCAAATGGTATTTCTGGTTCTAGATCCTTGTGAAACTGCCCCACTGTCTTCCACGATGGTTGAACTAATTTACACTGCCATCAACAGTGTAAAAGCATTCCTGTTTGTCCACATCCTCTCCAGCATTTGTTGTTTCCTGACTTTTTAATGATCACCATTCTAACTGCTGTGAGATGGTATCTCATTGTGGTTTTGATTTGAATTGGGAGAGAATATTTTAAATCACATCTGTCCCACCACATTTACTTTGATCTCTATTTGCAGTAGGGCATTATTGGCGTTCTCCCTTGATCTATTGAAAATGTCTCCCAGTGTTCAGAAGTCCCTGGATAATTTTGTTTAAAAAAATGTAATTTTAGAAATGTTAGAATTTATGGTGGCATTGATTGCTTTTTTAATGAGAAAACAAAGAGGAAGAATCAGATCATCTCTTCTTACCCTTCTATTATATCTCTGACTTCTTGGGATCCTGCACATATCTGAAGGTCTCTTAGAAAACATTCTAGCTATTAGGTACCACTTTCCTCAGTATACAATTTTACACATTTGCCAGACATCTCAAGTCACACTGGAACATAGTCTCAAATGCATCATTCTTCTAATATCAGGTTGGAAAATTTGTAGCACATGGGAAGGCCCACAGTGCTCTCTGACCCAGCACATTGCAGATATACACAGCCACAGCTCTCTTCCCTGCTTGCCTCAGAGTTTACCTCAAAATCTTCTCAGAAATAATGACTGGATAAACAAAATGTTGTATGCCCATTCAATGGAATATTATTCAGCCGTAAAAAGGAGCAAAGTACTGATCTATGCTATAACATATAGAATATATGTTATATATTATCTTGAATACTTTACGCTAAATCAAAGAAGCCAAACTCCAAAGGTTGCCTGTTGTATCACTCCATCTATGTGAAATGTCTCGAATAGGTAAACCCATAGAGGCAGAAAGAGCATTGGCAGTCACCAGGGGGTCAGGGGAAGGAGGAATGAAAAGTGACTGCTTAAGGGGTTTCTTTCTGGGAGTGATGAGATGTGCTGGAATTAGATTGTGGTGATAGATGCATCATTCTAGGAATATGCCAAAGCCATTCCATCGTACACTTTTAAAGGGTGGCCCGGGAGTGGTGGCTCACTCCTGTAATCCCAGCATTTGGGGAGGTCGAGGCGGGCGGATCATTTGAGGTCAGGAGTTCCAGACCAGCCTGACCAACATAGTAAAACCCCGTCTTTACCAAAATACAAAAAAAAAATTAGCCCAGCATGGTGGCTGGCGTGTGTAATCTCAGCTACTCGGAAGGCTGAGGCGGAAGAATTGCTTGAACCCAGGAGGCGGAGGTTGCAGTCATCCGAGATCGTGCCACTGCACTCCAGCCAGCCTGATCAACAGAGCGAGACTCCGTCTCAAAAATAAATAAATAAACAAAAATAAAAATAAAAGAGTGAATTTTATGGGATGTCAATTTTTAAAGGAAGAAACAATTGTTCATAGCGGCATTATTTATAATAGTCAAAAAATGGAAACAACCTGAATGTGCATCAACTGGTTGATGAATAAACAAAATGTGGAATATCCATGGAGTTGAATATGATTCAGCAATGAAAGGAATGAAGTACTGCTATATATGCCGACATGAATGAACCTTGAAAACATTGTGCTAAGTGAAAGAAACTACCTATGATTCTATTTATATGAAATGTTCGAAACAGATAAATTGATAGTGATGGAGGGTAGATTAGTGGTTGCTTAGGGCTGTGGGGACATGTGGGATAGGAAAGGCGACTAATGAGTACAGAGTTTCTTTTAGAGGGAGATGAAAATGTTCTAAAATTAGATCATGACAATGGTCGCACAATGGTTGCACAACTCTGTCAATACATGAAAAACTTTGTGTTGCACATGTTAAATAGTGTTTGAATTATATCTCAATATGGCTATTTTTAAATGCAATTCATTCCAGTTAAATAGTATTCAAATGCTTTGGTTGGGATTTCAGTCATTTAGTGTCAAGTATTCCCCAACATGTGAAGGACTTCAGTGACTACAGATATCAGACACTGCATTTTCCTTCTTTGTTGCCCTTTGTTTATTTTCCATGCACTTATAGAAAGCATCTAGCTCAGTGCTGTGTGTGCCTAGCAGGTGCCTTGTAAAGTGTGTTCCTTTACAAAGCTGAGTGATAGGAAAAACTTTACTTCTACTAAGGATGCAATGTGCCTTCTCCTCCACCAAGAGCTCAATTTTTGGTTTTAGTGTTTTTGGTTTTATTTATTGCCTCATTAACCATTTGGTCACAGCTAACCATAAGGAAGTCTGGAAAATGCAGTCTAGCTGTGGTCCCAGAAAGAGAAAGAAATCAAGTTTTAGTGAGCAGCTATCTATCTCCGCTACAAGAACTGCTTTATATATAGGATTGTTTTAAAATTTATTTATTTATTTATTTATTTATTTAGAGATGGACTTTTGCTCTTGTTGCCCAGGCTGGAGTGCAGTGGCTCCCTCCGCCTCCTGGGTTCAAGTGATTCTCCTGCCTCAGCCTTCCGAGTAGCTGAGTAGCACCCGCCACCACACCCAGCTAATTTTTGTATTTTTACTAGAGATGAGGTTTCACCATGTTGGTCAGGCTGGTCTCGAACTCCTGACCTCAGGTGATCCACCTGCCTCTGCCTCCTGAAGTGCTGCGATTATAGGCGTGAGCCACACCAGACAAAGTTTTAAGGCACTCAGCACAGCACCTTTGGTACTCACAGTATTCAGGAAATAGTACTTGTATTATTACAAGTATGCCCCCACCCCTAATGTTTTGCCTTGTGACAAGTACATGGTAGGTCTTCAGAACACAACTGGTAATTATATCAACAGCATCTCCATCCTGCACTCACTTTAATTGCCTTTTCTAGCTTTCCACAACTCATTCTGGCTTTTTTCCAACTGCGGAGACAAGAATGGCACTGAGTATGCCAGGAAAAATTTCGTCAGAGGACCCTCCACCCTTCTACAAAGGAATCAAGATGTTTCTGCTGTGTTTGCAATCATTGTTCAGATTTGACAGTTTGTCCCTCAGTGGCACATTATGGGAAAGTTTGTCATGATTTCTAGCACTTTCCTATGTAATTTTTAAGTATAGTTTGAATTATTGTTCCTATAACAGGTTAAATATGAAGCTGCTTTTCAATTTCATCCCTAAATATCATAAGTCAAATAGGATACTCATAAAGTCGAAGAGAATATTCATATAAACTTCTTGCTCTCCATTACGTTTCACTGCTATTTAACTACTAATGTTATATATTAGTAGGCTGGAGTGCAGTGGCATGATCTTGGCTCACTGAAACCTCTGCCTCCCAGGTTCAAGCAATTCTTGTGCCTCAGCCCCCCAAGTAGCTGGGATTACAGGCACATGCCACCATCCCCAGCTAATTTTTGTATTTTTAGTAGAGATGGGGTTTCACCATGTTGGCCAGGCTGATCTTGAACTCTTTACCTCAAGTGATCTGCCTGCCTTGGCCTCCTAAAGTGCTGGGATTATAGGCATGAGCCACCATGCCCAGTCTGATATTATGTAATTATTACTCAGAACATCCAGGATATGAGTTATCATATGACTGATGAGATAATATCATCATTCAGTTTGACTTGTCTTGTGAGTACATCCATTATACGTAAGTTTACTGCTGCCACGTCAATTTTCATATTTACAGTCTGCCTGGTTTTAATTTAATTTTGAAGGCCACTGTCTTTTCATTGTTGTTGGAATCTCTTCTTGGACTTCAAGTTACCATTTGCATACTTATTTTTTTTCTTTTTTTTGAGACGGAGTCTTGCTTTGTCACCAGGCTGGAGTGCAATGGCATGATCTCAGCTCACCATTTGCATACTTATTTTACATGGAAATGAATGAAGTCCATTATGACACTGCCCACACCTTTTTCTTCCTTCCCTATTTCTTGGAGCGTGAACACATCAAGTTTACTCAGAGCATGTTGAGACTACTTTTCTTTTCATCAGAAGACAAGACACAATGCAAAGAAATGATAAACATTTGAGGTGACAGGTATACTAATTACCTTGATTTGATTATTATGCATTGTATACATGTATGGAAATATCACTCTTTATCCCATAAATATGTACAGTTATTACATGTCAGCTAAAAATAAAAGGGAAAAAATTGTTTAAAAAAATACAAGAATCGGCCAGGCATGGTGGCTCACGCCTGTAATCCCAGCACTTTGGGAGGCTGAGGCAGGAAGATCACTTGAAGTCAGTAGTTTGAGACCAGCCTGGGCAACATGGTGAAACCCCATCTCTACTAAAAATATAAAACTTAGCCAGGCGTGGTGATACACGACTGTAGTCCCAGCTACTCAGCAGGCTGAGGCACAAGAATCACTTGCACCCAGGAGGTGGAGGGTGCAGTGAGCCTAAATCACACCACTGCACTCTAGCCTAGGCGACAGAGCGAGATCCTGTCTCAAAAAAAAAAAAAAAAAAAACAAGAATCTCTACTAGTAGATAATCCCTTTTATCATATAATAAAGACTTTCTGTTCACCTAGAGAAAAATAGAAATCCTCTTCTTTTTTTTCTTTTTGAGACAGGTTCTCACTCTGTCGCCCAGAGTAGGGTGCGGTGGCATGGATCACAGCTCACTGCAGCCTGGAACTCCTGGGCTCAAAGCAATCTGCCCCCCGTCAGACTCCCAAGTAGCTGAGACTACAGACACGCATCACCACACTTGACTAATTTTTAAAAATTTTTGTAGAGACAGAGTCTCACTATGTCTCGAACTCCCGGGCTCAAGCAATCCTCCTGCCTTGGTCTCTTAAAGTGCTGGGATTGCAGACATGAGCCTCCATAGCTGGCTTCCTTTTCTTTAAAGAGGTAAAATAAGGAGAACCCCCTTAATACCAGTTCAGGCCCTCAATTATGCTCATTAATTTTAAAAACACCTCTGCCACTTTAGGAAGAGCTAAGTTCATATTAATTTAATTTTGAAGGCCACTGTCTTTTCATTGCTGTTGGAATCTCTTTTTGGACCTCAAGTTACCATTTGCATACTTATTTTTTTTTCTTTTTTTTAAGACGGAATCTGGCTCTGTCGCCAGGCTGGAGTACAGTGGCACTTCATCTCCGCTGAAGCTAAGTTCAGTGACAAAGGTCTATTTCTCCCTTGTATCACGTCTATCGTGGGATGGCTGCAACTGCACTCCATCATGATCCAGGACCCTGGCTGAAGGGGCAGTCTCCACTTGCAGGTCTCATAGAAGACCACATCTCTTCCTCTCACACTCAGCAAACACAGTGGCCAAGACAACCTCAATGGGGCAGCATCTACGCAAAAGAGGCAGGAAGTGTTTTGAACAATAATGCAATCTATTGCAGCCCTCTTTTTTAATAAGAATGTATAGCTCTGTTCTTTTCATGTTAATTTGTAATTCATTAGTAGTTATTTAATGATCATCTTTGTTTTGGAGGTTTTTTGAGTTAAAAAACTATGTTCTACTAAATAAAAATCTCATGTTCGACTGAAGATTGTATTACAAAGCACACAGATTTCCATTTATAAATATCTGATCAGATACATATGAGGCTATAACAGAAATTATTCATTGTGACTATATCTAGTTCATTGCTTTTGCTAGTTTCTTTTCTTTTTCTTTTCTTTTTCTTTTTTTGAGACAGTCTCCCTCTGTCTCCCAGGCTGGAGTACAATGGTGTGATCTCAGCTCAATACAGCCTCTACCTCCAGGGCTCAAGCAATAATGATCATCTTTTCTAACCTGCTTTTTTTTTTTGTCTAATACATTAAGAATATTTTTTCATGTCAATAAATATTCTTCTGCAATGTGACTTTAAAAACAATTTGTTTTTAGAGACAGGGTCTCACTCTGGGGCCTTGTCTGGAGTGCAGTGGCATGATCATAGCTCACTGCAGCCTCAAACTCCTGGACTCAAGCAATCCAAGTAGGCATGCACATCCATGCCTGGCTAACTTTTTAAATTTCTGTAGAGACAAGGTCTCACTATGTTGCCCGGGCTGATCTCAATTCCTAGGTTCAAGCAATCCTCCTACCTTGGCTTCCCAAAGTGTTGGGATTACAGGCATGAGACACTGTACCCAGCTGCAACGTGACTTATAAATATTAATAGTAATATTATTTCATAACATGATTACATAATTTACTTAACCATTCCCATTTTGAAGGCTATTTAGGTTGTTTTGTTTATGGGAATAGTCAAACAGACTCCCCACCTAGAAAACATGAACACTTTTTTTTTTTTTTGCCACGTAGTTTATTTTAAATAGAGAGTTTACGTTGTCTCCAACAAAAAGTAATGATATTCTCTAAGGAGCTGATGGTCCTTGGTTCTATTTTAGCTAGAATCTCCAGGGCACTGGATTTTGCTTAAGATCAGCAGACTCAGACCCCAGGTGTTTTCCGAGTTTACTCACCCAGTGCTGTCTGAGTTTACATTACTTATGCCTGTAATCTCAGCACTTTGGGAGGCTGAGGTGAGTGGGTCACTTGAAGCCAAGAGTTTAAAGACAAGCCTGGCCAACATGGTGAAACCCCCATCTCTACTAAACATACAAAAATTAGTCAGGTGACTCATGCCTATAATCCCAGCTACTCGGGAGGCTGAGGCAGGAGAATCGCTTGAACCCAGGAGGCAGAGGTTGCTGTGAGCCAAGAACATGCTACTGCACTCCAGCCTGGGTGATAAAATGAGACTCTGTCTCAAAAAAAAAAAAAAAAAAAAGCCGAGCGTGATGGCTCATGCCTGTAATCCCAGCACTTTGGGAGGCCAAGGTGGGCAGATCACAAAGTCAGGAGCTCAAGATAAGCCTGGCCAACATGGTGAAACCCCGTCTCTACTAAAAATACAAAAATTAGCCAGGTGTGGTGGCGGGTGCCTGTCATCCCAGCTACTCAGGGGCTGAGGCAGGAGAATCGCTTGAACTCAGGAGGTGAAGGTTGCAGTGAGCCAAGATTGCGCCATTGCACACCAGCCTGGCAACAGAGCAAGACTCCGTTTAAAAAAAAAAAAAAATCAGCAGACTTCCACTCTGACTCTAAAGAAACGAAGGCGTGCACTTTGTCCGCCTCTCTCCACTGAGACAGGTGGGTTTCTTTCCTTGAATGGAAAGAAAGTGGAAGCCCCCTATGGCAGAGGAGGTTAACTATCAACCAAACATCGTGCTTATCCTCCATCATCTATAGAGTAGTTCCTGGAGAGGAACTGCCAGCCAGGGGCTGCATTTCTCAGCTCCCCTGGCATCTCCAGGGTTTGGCGTGATTAGTTCTCACCAACTGAATGTGGCCGGAGTCACTGAGTTGTGTCACTTCCAGAGAAGAAGATTTAAAAGTGTTTTTTTTCACCCCTCTTTCCTCTTCTGCTTGTGATAATAAGGCCCTGGGGAAAGGCTGAGCCACAAGAGGAAGGGAGCCCTTGCTGGGAACACTGACTTTGAGCTGTTACGTGTGATTGTCTTAGACCACCGAAATGACGGGGTTTACTTATTACAGAACTAGCATTGCCCAAACTGTGACACTCCCAGCCTCCTTTTTCCTCTGAGAGAGTTAAGAGGGTATAAAAATTAAAGGGAATCCCATTGAGCATTCATCCTATGCCCCTCTAGGCACCGGAAAGAGAGAAAGAGAATCAAGTTACAAAATGGGAGTTTAATGTTTCAACTAATTTCTCCTCTAGGAATTGTTATACTGCCTGAGATGATTATTTGTTCAGTAAACACCATCCAGGGCAATCAGTACAGGCAGGGATCCAGTCTTCCCCACCCCCAGAATGCTCTGTCGGATTTTTAAACAGAGATTGCATGTGAAATCACTACATTCTTTGAACTAGAAAAATGGGGAGGATGACACAACTATGAAGAGTGGGACCTCGGAGGTAAACCAACCTGTGTTTGGATCCCAGCTTTACCACTGACTAGCTTGCTCAAGGCTAAACTTCCAGGAACAATGGCCAAAAACCATGCTGCATAACTGATCTGAAAAGATCTCCACTGGCTGCACTGAACACCAGATTCCACAGTTGCCCCACTGCCATGTTGGTGCTAAGAATTCAACTACCCCGAAACTGTTCCAGCCACCAGCACCAAAGCCACCACTGACCCCCGACCTTGCCTTTTCAGCTACTGTTTCTGCCATCACTTCCAAAGAGGGTGGGTCAATATTGGTCTTTTAGGAAGCAGACTCCAAGGCTGGAATTAGAAGTGGAAGAGATTAAGAGGGAAATGCCCATGAAAGACAAAGAGGGAGGGAGCAAGAGTCGGAAGGGAGAACCTTCAGCTGTGATATGGATCTGGCACCTTAGAAAGGAGCAGGGGAAGGGGAGGACTGGGTAAGAAGAGACTCAGACGGTAGTGACCTCTGCAAACATCTCTGCCAGGCAGCAAGGGAGCCTATTAGAGTATCTGGCACTGGGGAGGAATGGCCCAGCTCCAGTATCCTCTCTGTGCCCATTCATTGACTGGAGCTGCCTAGACAGAACAGAGACTCATAGAATGAATGCTGCAGCAGATGCCAAAGGCTGTCAGTTAATTACACCCCTCACAGCAGGTTATCTTGAAGGCATAGCTGAGTGGCACAGCAGCTCCATGCTGCCAAAGGAATGCTTGGCATCAATAGATCCTGAGTTGAAGTCTAACTGATAGAGATTAGACCATGTGTCCTTGCTGCAAGAAAGCCTGGAGAAACAAGTGACTGGCATTTTCAGCACCAAAGGAGAAAAGGTCAAAACAAATGAGTGTCCACTATAGCATGTAAATCACTGAGCCCCATACCTGGCATACAACAGACAACTGGATGAATGGAAGCTGCCATCCTCACTAACCACACTGCGAGAGTGATGGAAGGAGAATAGGTTGTTGCATCAGTCTCTCCTGGGTTCACATCTGGACTCCAGCCTTCCAAGTAAAATCAGAGAAGCTACTTAACCTTTCCGAGCCTCAGTTTCCTCATCTGTAAAGTCTCCTTTGCAGAATTGTGAGAATTTGAGTCATGCATCAAATGATTGACCCAGAGTAGGCTCTGAGATAACAGTACTAAAGTTACTTGGTGGTGAGCAGAGTATGGAGCACCAAGATTAGAGTGAAAACTCTGTGGGGGTGAGTACTGCGCTGCACCACACTCATCTTTGATGGTTTGTTTTTTGGGGTTTTTTTTTTTTTTTTTGGTTTTTCTTTTTTTTGGAGACCAAGTCCCATTCTGTCATCCAGGCTGCTGGAGTGCAGTGGCACAATCTCGGCTCACTGCAACATCCACCTCCCGGGTTCAAGTGATTCTCCTGCCTCAGCCTCCTGAGTAGCTGGGACTACCGGTGCCCACCACCATGCCTGGCTAATCTTTTTGTATTTTTTTTTAGTAGACATGGGGTTTCACCATGTTGGTCAGGTGGTTATCAAACTCCTCACCTCAGGTGATCCATCTGCCTCACCCTCCCAGAGTGCTGGGTTTACAGGTGTGAGCCACTGTGCCTGGCTTCATCTTTGATGTTCGGATAATCAGTAGCGGAGCATGGCATATACCAGGTGCTCAGCAGATATTTGGTGGGTGCAAATGAATGAATGAGTGAACGAATGAACAGTGTTTCTTATTGATAGATAACAAAGACAAAGCTGCATAAATCATTTTAGGCTGGGATTTTTGTTCTACAGACTGGTTCTTCCCAATAATACTCTCCCTTCCCCTTTATTTCTTTTTCTTGCATTCCATCCAATCACTTCAAGGAGCTTAAAGATTATATAGTCAAAAAGTTTATTTTATTTCGTTAAGTTATTATTTTTATCACAGTGAAATTTTTAATTTTATCAAAACAGTTCTAAGATTCACACAGTAAGGACAAAACTTCTTTCTCCTGGCCCTACCCATCCCATCCCTAATTCCTATTCTTCAGGGGCAAACATCTTCATAGCTATTTTTTCAGCGTTCACTTCCATATTGCTTTTTCTTGATTTTTAAATATTTTGACATCATTGTTTTTATTGTAGAAGATGAAGGGTTAAATCTCTTACAGTGCTTCTCCCCTAGAAACACACGCACACAGATACATAACATGCACGCATACCCCCCACATACACACGCCTTCTCCCACTCAATATAGTTGTTTCAACTATTTCTCAAATTTTGATTAAATCAATAATGTGTTTATCATATTAAGATTGCATCACTGCTAATCACGCAGAACGCTTAATTATATTTTATTTCTCATCTAATTATTGTGTTCTCTTTCGTTTAATTGATTTTTTGTTAATTTGTTTGTTTGTTTGTTTACTTAACTGTGACAATCACAAACTCATTCCCAAACTATCCTCCAGTCCTGTAAAACCTCAGGACCATCAAGCCCATCAGGTATTCTATCAGCTCCCTTTTTCTCTGAAGTCATCGCTCCTGGTGTTCTCTGCTCTTCTGCTCCAATCTGGGCAATCTGCTTTCCAAGCTTGCTGCAGGGCTGTTGTCCTGAACTTCCCTTCAGCCTCATTGGAGACATTGCTTCATCTCTCTCCTATACTCGACTCCCTCTTTATAGGATCCTATGTCTTCCTCTTGAGTGGTTTACTCCAGCAGCTTCCTGAGAAAGAGTGCATAGGAAGTAAGTTTTTTTTGAGGCCTTTCATGGCTGCAAATGTCATAATTCTACCCCATGCATGTTAGTACAATCCATTGAGATTGAAAAATTATTAGAATAGGAAACACCATATTGCAATTATTCATCCCCAGATTTAGCCAAGTGTGAGAGGAATTCCAAAATAACAGTGACTTGAACGAAATTGAGATTTTATCTCTGTCACATAAAGGTTGCCATAAGTAATCTAGGGCTGGTGTGCTTGCTCCACAGGCATCAAGAGCCTGGGCTCTTTCTATCCGGGTACTCACCATCCTCAACAGGCATCCTTCGTTTCATGGTTCAGGACAGCTGCTTCAGCTTCAAGCTTCACATTCTCAGTCTAACTTACAAGAATAAGAAAAAGGAAGGAGAAGGACAGGGGACCACCCTTTCATGACATTCCCTAAAAGTTGCATACCTGACTTCTACTTCCAACCCATTGACCAGAATGCACTCATCTGACTGCATGAACAGTCCATCCTTATTTTACCCTTGTGTTTAACCTTAATTTCATGACACCTCCCACAGATTTTATTGTACCTATATGTCTGCATCATTACTATTATTAGATTTTAAGTATACGGTGTGACATAAACATGCCTCTTAATTTTTATTATATCTTCACTTAGTAACCCAGATGTTGGGTGCCACTAACCATTACTTCTGTTTTGTAGGCTATATGAAGTTTGAAGCACAATATTACCATACTCCCCCAGAAGAAAGTTCACTCCACAAATCATTAATGATTTTTGAAGGTTGGCCTGATTGTCTTCCTGGGGAACTTTGTCCATATTGATAATTTATTTATTTATTTATTTATTTATTTAGAGACAGGATTTCCCTTTGTCACTGAGGCTGGAGTACAGTGGCAAAATCTATAGCCCACTGCAGCCTTGAACTCCTGGGCTCAGGCTCAAGTGATGCTCCCACCTCAGCCTCCCAAGTAGCTAGAACTACAGGTATGCACCACCACATCCAATTAATTTTTTAAAATTTTGTGTAGAGATGGGGTTTGTATTAGCCTGTTTTCACACTGCTATAAAGATGCTACCTGAGACTGGGTAATTTCTAAAGAAAGGAGGTTTAATTGACTCTCAGTTCCATTCTGCATGACTGGGAGTCTTCAGGCAACTTACAATCATGATGGAAGGTGAAGGAGAAGCAAGGCACCTCTTACATGGCGGCAGGAGGAGCAGGGGGAAGTGCCACACTTTTAAACCATCAGATCTCATGAGAACCCACTCACTATCATGAAAACAACATGGGGGAACCACCCACATGATCCAATCACCTCCCACCAGGTTCCTCCCTTGACACATGGGGATTACCATTCAAGATGAGATTTGAGTGGGGCCACAGAACCAAACCATATCAGGGCCTTGCTATGTTGCCCAAGCAGTGGTGTAATCATACCTCACTGTAACCTTGAATTCCTGGGCTCAAGTGACCCTCCCACCTCAGCCTCCCAAAGTGTGGGGATTACAGCCATAAGTCACCACACCTGGCCAATATTGGCAGCTTTAGGCTTCAGAACTGTTTTTATCTTTTTTGGTGAGGAGGTCATGTAATGTAAAGCAGGGGAGGTGTTTTGTGTTTCCCACCTTGCAGAGTAAGGTGGCTTGTATCAGAAGAAAATGAATTCTACATTAATAAAAGGGCAGAGAAGAAAGAAGTTCCTTGGATTAGATTGATGATTTAGTTATTCCAAAATGTATACATATATCAAAATATTGGCCTGGCATGGTGGCTCACACCTGTCATCCCAACACTTTGGGAGGCCATGGCGGGCAGATCACTTGAGGTCAGCAGTTCAAGACCAGCCTGGCCAACATGGTGAAATCTCATCTCTACTAAAAATACAAAAATTATCTGGGCATGGTGGCATGCACCTGTAATCCCAGCTATTCAGAAAGCTGAGGCAGGAGAATTGCTTCAACCCAGGAGGTGGAGGTTGCAGTGAACTGAGATCATACTGCTGCACTTCAGCCTGGACAACAGAGCGAGACTCTGTCTCAAAAAAAAAAAAAAAGAAGAGAAAAAACTATCACGTGTGCACCACCAAAACTATACACAATTTTTACTTGTCAATTAAAAATAAAGGACCAGGCATGGTGGCTTATTCCTGTAATCTCAGTACTTTGAAGACCAAGGCAGGTGGATCACCTGATCCCAGGAATTCAAGACCAGCCATCTCTACCAAAAATACAACAAATTAGCCAGGAGTAATGGTATGCACCTGTGGTCCCAGCTACTCAGGAGGCTGAGGTGGGAGGATTGCTTGAGCCTGGGAGGCTGAGGTTACAGTGAGTTGAGACTGCACCACTGCACTCCAACCTGAGTGAGAGAGTGACACCCCATCTCAGAAAAACAAAAATAAAAAATAAAGGAAAAGCAGGGAGGAAGAAGACTCTCAGCAGCATTTGAGCCCCTCATTCTGTTTTACAATCCAGCTGCATCTGTGCTCTTTCAATGGTTTGGTTGTTCAATAGTTCCATGGATCCTATTAGTCAATGTATGAGTCAGGGTTCTCCAGACCAGTAGAACCGATAGAATGTGTCTGTGAGTATGTGAGTGTCTGTGTGGTGGGGGAGCGGGGTGGAGAGAGAGATTTATTATGTGAAATTGGCTCATATGATTATGGAAGCTGAGAAGCCCCAAGATCTGCAGTTGCTAAGCTGGAGACCCAGAAGAGCCAATGGTGTAGTTCCAGTCCAAGAGCCAGGAGGCTCAAGACCCAAGACGACCAGATGTTTTGGTTTGAGTCAGAAGACAGAAAAAGACTGACTGCCAGCTCAAAGTGGTCAGGCAGGAAGAGTTCCTTTTTTTTTCTGGGGGAGGGCCAGCCTTTTTGTTCTATTCAGGCCTTCAACTGGTTGGAAGAGGACAACTCACATTTGGGAGGGCAATCTGCTTTACTCAGTCTACTGATTCAGATGTTAGTCTCACCCAAAACCACTCTCACACACAAACCCAGAAATAATATGTAACCAAATATCTGGGCACCCCAAGGCCCAGTTGACATATAAAATTACCATTACAGTCAGAAAATTCTCCCTTTTATCCAAGACTGTTTAGTCTGGGTTTTAGTCACTTGAAAACAAAGTAATCCTTGCAGCCAGGTGTGGTAGCTCAAACCTGTAATCCCAGCACTTTGGGAGGCCTAGGTTGGAGTACTGCCTGAGCCCAGGAGTTCAGGACCAGCCTGGGTAACATAGTGAGACCTTATCTCTAAAAAAAATTAATTAATTAAATAAATTAAAATAATAATAATAATCCTGACATTCATATTCAAAGTCACTTATTGTATTTGCAACAGAGCTTTCTCATTGTGCACATGGCTAGTTTCCCATGCATGTATGTGTTGCAGGGGGTGATGAGGGCAGAGGATTGGAGGGTAGGGGAGGTTAGAGAGTGATGACAAAAGGGTATGGAGTTTCTTTGGAGGATGATGAAAATGTTCCAAAAGTGATGATGAATATACAACTCTGTGGATATATGAAAAGCCATTTGTCCTGCAGCAGATATAACACAGGCTCCTAAAAAAGGAGCAGTGATGGCAATTAATATTCCCACAGAGGACCAGACAAGCCATGTTCCTGTAGCAGCAGAGCCAGAAGTGCCAACCAAATTTATCCCTGTGGCCAGGGCCAAGAGGGTTTCTCAATGAGATTAAAGGGCATCAATCACTTTGGTGCCCCCAAAGTAAAAAGGTCTGCCTGAACAAACATTTTCAATGTAGTAAAAATAAAATAAAAAAGTTTTAAGAAACATTGAGTTCATATCTTAACATGAACATTTGGTTTTCTTTCACTTAGACTTATCATCAAGAGCACCATCCTAGCAGATTCTTTTTAAGGTTTACTTAGAAGGCATGTCTAGGAAATCAAAAATCTATATTTAAAAAAAAATGTATGGATCATTCTGCAGTTTCTTGGATATATACATTTTTACGTAGTCATCCTCTGAACATTAACTGTGAGCCCTCTGTGGGTGAGGGGCCATCATCATCCCTGAGTGCATAGAGATGAGCAAGACATAGTCCCAGCCAGGAGGAGCTCATGGCCCAGAAGTGGAGTCAGCTCAGGTGATCACAGTCCAGCAGGATAAGAGCTGCCTTTGGAAGGGGTTGGGGGCATGATCTGAGGATCTGAGGGCATGGAGGAGAGAGTCACCTGGGGGCCCCAGAAGCAGAGCTGCGATAGTCTGGTTATGAATGGCGTATTGTGGTGCTCATTTACCTTCCTGAGCCTCCATTTTCCCACCAGCAAAGTGAAGCCAATTAAAGAATGATTGCGTCAGTGCACTAACTGGTCTGACTTGAAAGAAACCACAGATCAAATGCAACTTACATCATGCTGTGAGTTAGCTCCCTTGGAAAACTGTGACTCAATGTATAAATTTCTAGAAGGAGTTACCTAAATACAAGAATTCCATTAGTATTATCAAATTTCTCATTCATTTCTTCATTCAATAAACATTTCTTGAGCATCTACTACCCATGCTTCTGAAACTGAAATACACGACAGGGGTAGGTGGCAGTGTATCAGATGGTATAGACTCAGCAATTCAACATTGCAGATCTGCTTGGAGCATTAGGTTTATTCAGGGTAAGCAATTCATAACATGTTTATGTTAAAACAAGCATGGATATACTACAGAGAAGAATGCAAAATGCATATGAAGTTTTAGGATAAAGCATTTTGAGTTCATAGTAGACTTCTCTGATATGTGTCTTCCAGAATTTGGGGTGAAACTTGTGCATTCTCTGTTGCTATTAATTAAATATCAGTTGTTAAGTATCTTAAAAGATGCAAAACATACATCCCTCCAAAAGTGTATAATCTGAGCTGAAACAGGATATCTAAAACTATAAATCAAATAGATACCCATATGTGTCTTTTGAGAAGTATGAGATTGCTTCTGTGTCTGTGAGATCATTTTATATCAGATGCCTGATGGGACAGAACTATGAAAAACCAATTCAGGGGCCCCACCAGAGAGAATCTGGAGAAGAAAATGAAATTCATCTGGTTGCTCATTAAAGAAACAGATTCAAGAATAGCAGAAGAAGGGTCCCTGTAAAGTAAAAGCTCACATCCACTCAGGCAGTCAAGGCAGATGGCTTGGACGGATGGAGAGGATCACAAACGGCAGGGATTGGGAGAAGCCCATTCCAGCTGAGCAGAGTGACACCGAGAAAAGGAACAAAGTAAAGCAAAGAAAAGTTGTATTTGGGGTTCAAGGATTAATCAGTTGGTCTAAATCAGAAGTTTGACCAAGCATGCCAGCACAGCCTAATGAAGGGACCTTGAAACCAAGGACAAAGAATGTGAAATGCACCTGCCATTTAGCACATGCTCAAATGGAGTTTGCTGAATTAAATGAGCAGGACCAGGCTGATGAGATAATGCACCCCACTGAGCCCTGGCAGGTTACAACCAGTTAGCACCAGAGTCTGCCTTGAAGTGTTTCCAGCCTGCTTGCTCCTCCCTTTCCCTCACCTCCCTGTCTAGTCTCTCCCATTCCAACACACATACAGAAAAAAAAAAATGTTGCAATACCACTCTCAACATTAGCTTCAATATACATAGTTGAGTCCACAAGTAGTCCTGTGTGATGGCTCATCCAGAGGGTGGAGTAACTTGTGCTGGGTGAATAAAGGGGTAGAGAATTGTGACTGCCCAGTTTTGGGTGTGCGCTATCCTTGCAAGTTTGTCATTTGGGGGTCTTCATAGTTGCCAGATTGTCCATTCACCTTGCGAAGGAACTATGTCTTGACTAATTTAGTTTCCTGTGGCTAGCACATAGTGTGGAGGTTTGAGAGAGTCAATATACATAACAGCCTTCTTCCCCACTCAATCTCTGAACCAACTGAAAGGTATAAAGGAATCAAGCAGATAAAGATGTAAAAATCAGCAGCTTGACTGCTCATAAAAGCTGAAAGGGAGCATGTGGCTTAGGTATGCAACAACAATGGGTGTCCTGATAACTGAACCCAAGAATTAGGCAGACTCACCCACACAGCCACAGGCAGCCCTGGAAAAACCACAGGTCTCACCCACAGGTGCAGAGCCTGTATTTCATAACCAACTGCAGAACAGAGTGTGTGCTCTGGGGCGGGCCAATCCCAAAAACAGAAAGGGAGGGGAAAAGCCTGAATGAAGCAGGCCAGCAACTTATTCCCAAACCACCAGTACCTCCTGAGGGAGACTTAAGCCAGTTGGTAAGGATAGGCCATAAGTGTTACCCTAGTAAGAGTCCTTAGGGTCTAAGAGTTTCCCCCAATATGTGGCATCACTAGCCATGCATCTGCTTGGTTGTCTATGTAATGGGGAACTTACTAAGGCTAACTTCAAACAAGGGACCTATTCAGAGAAGGTGTTCAGTTATTCCAGCTGGTCTCCTCTCTGCAGATGGAAGCTGCAGCACATCTTCTTGTCCCAGGAAGAATCATTTGATCAGCCCCTCTTGGTTATGAAGTGTATTGTCCAGGAGGCATTGGAAGATGATAAAGGGTGTACAAAAGAATCCCTGTTCATCTTGGAGATCTCTGGAATGCAAAGCAGGTCACTGGGGAGGGATGGTGTCAATTTGCATAAGGGCCTTTGGGGAAAGAAAGAATGGGGCCCAACACCTGCTTTCACAGATCTGAAAACTTAGAAACTGGCTGGTTGCAATACTATGGTGACAATAGCGTCAACCTTCCCCAAGAAACAATAAAACTTTGAAATACAAAGTAGATTATAGCAAAAGACTTTTATCTTTTATTTATTTTTAAAAACACACATTTCCTAGAAGGTGCCAAATTTTCAACAACAGAAAAGTAAGTCTACTGATTCAAAGGATGCTTTTGCCAAGTACTGTATATGTATACCTATACATATATTAATTTGACAATACTGAATCTGTGGTAATCACCACAAATAGGACTATATGAAAATTGCATAGTATAATAGACGTATGTGAGGTTTTAGGCCAATTAATAATATGCATGACATAGTGACTAGTTCAAACATTTAGTCTATTTACTAAAACCAAAATATTCCAACCTAGTAGCACACTTATAAAAGATAATTACACTAATTACAAATAATTACTGCAAGTTCATTTTTAAATTTTAAAGAGGCTTGATGTGCTGTCTTCTTGGAAACAGCCTAGTGTGTATTCTACATGCATATTAAGTTCATAGAGTTTGTTGATGAAAAATGTCAAACTCTGTAAAATATTTGAAGAGATTTATACTGAGCCAAATATGAGTGACCTGTGACACACCCCTCAGCAGCTCCTGAGAACATGTGCTCAAGGTGATCAGGCTACAATTTGGCTTGATACATTTTAGGGAGGCAAATGACATCAATCAATACAAGTAAGATATACGTTGGTTTGTTCAGGAAAGGCAGGGCAACTAGAAGCAGAGGGGCTTCCACATCACAGGTAGGTTCGAACATTTTCTGATTAGCAATTTGTCGAAAGATTTGTTAAGTTACTGTCTAAAGACTTGGAATCGATAGAAAGGAATGTCTGGGTTAAGATAAGGGGTTGTGGAGACCACGGTTTTATCATGTAGGGGAAGCCTCCAGGTAGCAAGCTTCAGAGAATAGATTGTAAATGTTTCTTACCAGACTTAAAGAGTCTGTTCTATCAGTACTTCTAAAAACTGAGGCAGGTATAATGAGGCATGTCTGGCTTCCCCTTCCCATCATGGCCTGAACTAGTTTTTCAGGTTAACTTTGGAATGCTCTTGGCCCAGAGGATGGGTGAATTAAAATGGTTGGGGAGACTTAGAATTTTATTTTTGGTTTACAAGATTTAGAGTTAGAAGGGATCTTAGAAATTAACTACTTATTTCCTTCGGTAGATACGCCAGTCCTCTGATTTTATAAATTAGTATGTGATTTACCCAAGGTCAAGTTATTCCAGGAACAAAACCAGACCAGTCTTTTGTTTTCTAGTTTGTGCCTAAAAAGTATATTTTTTAAAAATCTAGTTCTGAATTTTTCTATTTTAGACTGACTTTCCATCCACCTGATCTAAATTAATTTTTTTGTACAGACAAGAACAACAGAATGGAACCAGTAAGTCATACAAAATTGTCCTCAAACTCTGGCACTTCCTGGGGAACAGAAGAATTACAGGGAGATGTGGCAGGTTTCCTATGGAGCTAATGACCCTTTCAAGGGGTCCCAGCAATGTGCTCACCTGGTCATATGTTTACATAAAATTTTCAAAAGTAAGATATTTTAACCACAACTGGTTCAGACAACTGTCTCCTTTCACTAGAACTTCCTGTCTGTCACATTTGCCTGATGTCTCTGGCATTAGAATGGCTGCAAGCAGTTTTGGGATCCTGCTAAGGAGAAACTGACCGGGGAATGTGCCATTTTAGCAGAAATTTGGAAAGTTGCTTTGGAAAGTTCCAGTAAACCAAGTGAAAAGTGACAGACATCATTTGACTTATTATTTATTTATTTATTTATTGGTTTTTGGGTTTTTTAATTGTGTTTTGTTTTGTTTTAGAGACAAGGTCTTGCTGTCACCCAGGCTGGAGTGCCCTAGAGCAATCACAGCTCATTGCAGTCTCAAACTCCTGGGCTCAAGCAACCTGCCCACTGCAGCTTCCCAAGCTAGTACTACAGGCACATGCCACCATGCCTGGCTTTTTATTTTTTGTAGAGGTGTGGCCTCACTGTGTTACCCAGGTTGGTCTCAAACTCCTTGCCTAAAGCAATCCTCCTGCCTCAACCTCCCAAAGTGCTAGGATTATAGGCATGAGCCACCATGCCCAACTTTGTCGTATACTTATTAAAGAACTGGAAGAAAATTCAGGGGAAAAAATGGAATGTGAAGCAAAAGTGGCTACAATAAAGAATGGAATCAAGAGAAAGTCTAACATTGAGAAGGAAATTATGACCAAAAATTTCAGATCATAGCACAGAGGAGGAGATACATTTCAAATAGAAGTAATAAATAGGTTTTTGGATTGTTTGATAATCCCGTTAATGAAAAAGAGCAAACAATGTGAACACACAGGGAAAATATTAAAATTTCTTGCTAATTTGACATGACACTGCCATCTTAAAAGATAGAATTCACAGTATTCCGCTACAAGGCGGATGGAAAAACAAACTGGGAAATGAATGCTGTCACTGCAAACAGTATTCAATATTAGACACTGCACAAGAAAACTGGAAAATGTCCTCAGATCTTATGGCCCATAAGTGAATTATAGAGTTCCCCGAATTTGACCACAAGCCTCAGAATGTACATGACATTACCTGTGAATTGTGAAGCTCAAGGAAACTCTTCTCAACTGTCAACAGTAAACAAATTTTGATGAACCATGATAGAGGAAAAGCCAAATGATCTTTCTAGTCTTACTATAAAAAATATTGCCTGGCTGGATGTGGTGGCTCACATCTGTAATCCCAGCACTTTGGGAGGCTGAGGTGGGCAGATCACTTGAGGTCTGGAGTTTGAGACCAGCCTGGCCTCAAACTCATGGTGAAACCCCTTCTCTACTAAAAATACAAAAAATTAGCCAGGCGTGATGGCGTGTGCCTGGAGTCCCAGCTACTCAAAAGGCTGAGGCAGAATCACTTGAACCCAGGAGGCAGAGGTTGCAGTGAGCCAAGATCACGCCATTGCACTCCAGCCTGGGCTACAGAGTGAGACTCCAGTCTCAAAATAAATTGCAAAATCATTTTTATGAAGAGACAAAGAATTTTTTTAAGTTTAGAGGAAAGATGTATGTGAGACAGTTAATCTACAAAACATTTATTTTTCTGTCTTGTGTGGTGTGCATAGTAATTGTCACCTTTTTGAAATTTGCAACTTGTTGCAATTTTCTCATTCTAAAATACGTATTCTCTTCCATACTTGATATTATATTTGTAATTTTATATTTTTTCATTTTAAAGAAGAGTCCTAAAATGGAATATGCTACAGTTCCCACAAAAACTTGGACCTGCCTCTGGATGTAAGTTAAAAAGCAATGTATTTACTTAATAGGAAGAAATTGGGGCCTGTTTTTGCAACCTCGAGGAGGAGCTCATTCAGATGCTGACCAGTATAGCCACCAGAACGTTAGTTATACTGCACCATGACCAGCAGGTGGCAGTGAGGTAGAGCAATTCAAAATAATGCCTACGTTTGCCATTAAAAATACCAGCAAGATAAAATATTATTTTTGTATACTGCCTGGTACCAGATGTTTCACTTTGGTGCTTTGGATTATTTTAGAAGAATGTTATAAGAAAGATATGAACCATAAATATAGCTTCCCTATAGAGCTGAAATGTACCAAAGGAGTTTTACATTTACTAGTACATCAATCTTTACCCATATTTTAATTACTTGGTTTTACTACTGTAAACTAAAAATAAAATTCTAAGCCCCCCCCCCAACACCCATTCATCTGAAGGGACCTCTCCTCTCAGCCAACGGCATTCCAAAGTTAACCTGAAAAACTAGTTCAGGACCAGGTGTGCTCATGCCTGTAATCCTGGCACTTTGGGAGGCCAAGATGGGTTCTTGGTTAGGAGTTTGATACCAGCCTAGCCAACAAAGTGAAACTCCATCTTTACCAAAAATACAAAAACTAGCGAGGCCTGGTGGTGCACACCTGTAGTCCCAGCGACTGGAAAGGCTGAGGCAGGAGAATAACCAGGGAGGTCGAGGCTGCAGTGAGCTGAGCTCGTACCACTGCATTCCAGCCTGGGCAACAGAGTTAGACTCCATCTCGAAAAAAAAAAAAAAATATCCTAGTTCAGGTCATGATGGAAGGGGGAGTCAGACATGCCTCATTATACCCCTTCCCTTCAGAATTCAGGCACTACTGACCAGCATGAACATTAAAACAGAGATCTTAAGACTTTTTGTAGCAATAAGACACCAAATTCCAGCCTGACTCAAGTATAGATACATGACAGATAGCAGGCCCTGAAAGAAATCAAAGTATTTTACCCTAATATATATTTCTTTGACATAGTTTGAAATGGTCCTGCAAAGCTGTATCTTATGGGGAAATCTACATTCTGTAGAGAATCCCTTTCCCTTTCCAGGTACTTTCCCTGATCCAAGAGAGAATTAATTAAGACTCTGTTACCTTTTTAAGTCTAATAAGAAACATTTACAATCTATTCTCTCTGAAGCCTGCTACCTAGAAGATTCATCTGCATAATAAGAACCTTGGTCTTCACAACCCCTTGTCTTAACCCAGACACTCTTTTCTATGGATTCTAGGTCTTTAGATAAACTCTTTAAAGCAATTACCAATCAGAAAGTCTTTGAATCAATCTATGACCTAAAAGCACCTCCACCCCCCAACTTCCAGTTGTGACCAAGCCAATGTACATCTGACATGTATTGATTGATATCTTACATCCCCCTAAAATGTATAAAATGAAGCTGTAACCTGACCACCTTAGGCACATGTCATCAGGGCTCCTGAGGCTGGGTCATGGGCACATCCTTAACCTTGGCAAAATAAACTTCTGATACAGGAGATAGAAAGAAATTATTTAGGCAGATAGTGAGGGTAAAAGAGTCCTTGATGGAATTTCCCTTTTAACAAAAAGCAGCCCCAAAATTATTCTTTTCTAACAAAGAGCAGCCTGAAAAATCAAGCTGCAGACATAGATAAGCAAGCTGGAAGTTTGCACAGGTGAATGCCAGCAGCTGTTCCAATAGAAAAGGGCTACCCAAGGGCCGGGTATATTCAACACAGAGGCTCCATCTCCCCTTTTTTATTTCACCATGTGTACAGTAAAGAAACAGGCAACATGGCCAGGCAGAGAACCCATCTGCAAAATACAAGATTAGGGTGGGGGCAGCCAGATTTTCGTGTGCTATGCAAATGGCACACAGGCCTAACCAGTTTTTTGTGCCTTATGCAAATGGCAAACCTGGTCCAACCAATATTTCGTGCCCTATGTAAATCAGACATCGCCTCCTCAAGCTCATCTATAAAACCCCTCAAATTTCACTGCAGACCAGAAAACCCACTTGGGTCCTCTCTCTCTGCAGGACAGAGCTCCTCTCTTTCTTTCACCTATTAAACCTCCACTCTTAACCTCACTCCTTGTGTGTCTGCATCCTTGATTTCCTTGGCATGAGACAACAAACCTCAGGTATTACCCCAGATGAATGATGTCACTTCACTTTTAAATTGGTTGAGACTTGTCTAATGCTTTCTGGTTTACACCATCATAAAACCATGCTTCAGAGTTTACTCCAAAAAGGTGTCTTCTACCTCATTTTTCTGTGGGATAAGCCATTATTTCTCCACCTAAGAAGAATCTCTTCTTTTTTTTTTTTTTAGCACAATACAGCAATTTATTTACATGCTTAAAGTGAATACAGAGGGAAATAAAGATCACAGAATTATACATACTACAACAGTGTGTCATATATTAGATGGTATAAATGAATACACCAGGATGGTGTTTAACTAAAGATAAAACTAAATATCCAAAATGCAACACTCACTGATTTGCTGCTTCAACACAACACGCTTTTATACAGATTTAAAAGGTGTCAACATTAGTAGCTGCAAAGTCAATTCTTGCATGTGATTTTAGCTTAAGAGATGTCAGAAAACAAATCTAAAATACCAGTTTTTGGTATTCTCAAGATATTCAGAACAAGAAAAATCCTATAATACAAGAGAGTCCAGATGTGTGAAGAGCCTCTTTTAATCTTGGAAAGCAAATATTAGTTTGCAGGGTCTGTTATATGCAAAACTAAAAGAATTTCATGCTTATAAGGAAAAACCAACATAATCATAACAACTAGGGCCAGTGGATAGTAGAAAGTTTATGATCAATTAAACCCAGGGTCCATTCCAATGCTGATACTCAAGAACCTTGGAAAAACTATTAGTAATAGGAGTGAATACAGCAATAGGGCCATGTAGAGCTATGTAGAATTAGGCATAGTTCCCAGTTCTGCATATTATTTTATTAACCTTAATTTTACTCGGCTGGGCGCGGTGGCTCACACCTGTAATCCCACCACTGCCTGACTAACATGGAGAAACCCCGTCTCTACTAAAAATACAAAATTAGCCGGGCGTGGTGGCGCATGCCTGTAATCCCAGCTACTCAGAAGGCTGAGGCAGGAAAATCACTTCAACCCAGGAGGAAGATGTTGCGGTGAGCCGAGATCACGCCATTACACCCCAGCCTGGGCAACAAGAGCGAAACTCCGTCTCAAAAAAAAAAAAAAAAAAAAAAGTACTCAATCCCATGAGGTGGCACTATTATTATTTTGCTTTCAGATGAGAAAACTGGGCCACAGAGAGGTTAAATAACTTACCTAAGGTCACACAGTAAGTAATAGAGCTGGGCTTTGGATCTAGGCAGCCAGGCTCAAGAACTAGGGCAATTCACCACCATGCTATAACTTTTGCTACAAATCCAGTCTTATTTTCTCCTTTCCCAAGAGAACATCTTTATAAAGCAATCAGTAGGACGTACCCCAAGAACAGCAATATTGCAATATTCTAGTCTTTTAACAATGATAAAAGGAATGTGGCTATTAAGTTTGATTCCTTCATGCTAAGACTACTGCATTCATTGTACAAGACTGGAGGAGAAAGAACACAGCTTCACTCACTTTTCTCTTGTAGTGACTGACCAAGGCACCTGCCAGCTTTACAACTCCACATGGATTCTCACAAAGATGTCTTATTCCACTTGCCTCTCAGGTTATCCAGAGCCTCTACTTTTCTGGCTCTTAAATTCTTTGAAAGAATAGAATGAATTCACTTTCCTTACCACTGAATCATCCACTCTCTCTTCAGCCCTCAACCCTGCTTCTGCCCTTCTACTCCTGGGAAGGTGATCTCAGTGAGGCCACCAACAACCTCCAGTCAGCCAAACTCACCTCTTCTAGGCCCTTCCCTTGGCATCCATGACCCTTCTCCCTCTGGCTCTCCTCCTACATCTCTGTCCTTTTCTTCCTTTGTCTCATTTGCTGATTCTTTTTCCTCTACCCATGCCTTCCCCTCCCTCCCCTCCTTTTCCCACCCCATTCTCTTCTCTCCTACACCTTTCCCTGGTCCTCTCATCCTTCCGGCCTCAGCTGTCCCTTAGAGGCTGATGATTCCCAACATTCTCTTATTCCAGTTGCTCTTCTATGTTTTTATCTTATATCTCCCCCTGTCCATTATACATCTCACTTTGGATGTCTCACTCAAAATGTCCAAAACATTGTCTTCTGCCCACTGACTGCATTTTCTTCCATCCTTTGTTTCAGCTAAGGGCATCGTCATTCACCAAGGCTGGCAATCCCAGCACCATCTTGCACCCCTTCCCTTCCCTTCCCTCATATCCATTTGGTCAATGAGTGGTGGTGACTCTTCCTCTAATATGTTTTCAGTCTTTATGCCTCTTCTTCTCCATTTCCACTGCCACTATCCTGGCTCAGTCTCCTATTCATCCATATTAGCTCTGAGCAATAGCGTTTCCTAACTTGTCCATCAGCCTACACTCATCACTCCCGCACCCACCCCTGCCTGCAAGTTCCATCCTATTACACTGATCTTCCTGAAAGACAGACTGATGACATCATTCCCCTACTTTAAGATCTTTGGTAGCTTCCTTAAATGACCTTCCATGTTCCCTAGAATGTCATCTTAAGGACTGCTATAGTCCATTCTGACTTGTGTTTCTAAGTTCACTTCTGGCCATAACACCCCCCTCCACTCCCTCACCTAGGCATCTGATACTTTATACCACATGTGAGCACTTTTGCCACACATCTGGACAAGGGAAAGAACATAAGCTTGTTAGGCAGGGAACTTAGGAGTCAATATCTAATTCCACAACTTCTAGCTACATGACTTTAGAACAATCTGTCTGTGCCTCCATTTCTTCATCTGCAAAATGGCTACAATGACATTTTTCTAACAAGGATGCTTATTCACTGAACAAATATTTACAGAGTATCTACTGTGTACCAAATAGGGTGTTTAGAACTCTTTAAATATTAGCTCATTTTCTCTATGTCTACTTCCTCCTCACCTTTGTCAATGTAATTCTTTCTTATCTGAGCAGAAGAAGCCCACTTCAAAGCCAAGTTCAAAAGTTATTTGTGACATTGGTGAAGCTTCTCCCAGCCCTCAAGGCAAGGCTCCACACACTCTCCTCAGTAGTTGGAACCAGTACCACGTAGTGTATTTTGTTACCTTTCTGATGTATCTGTTTCCTCCTATAGGCTCTTCGCAAGTAAAAGTAGTAAAAGTAAAAAAGTAACAGTAGTCTCATATATCTTTGCATCTTACACATCTAAATATGCGCATAAATACACTGAAGAGGAAAAAAATACAGTGTTATCTATTGTTACCAAGACTTTCTGACCCAGCATGATTCTCTGGAAATTAATTATAAATATGTTTTATGTTTAAGTGTCCCAGACATTTTCAAATTGCCTTTCATATTTTGCTAAATAACTTCCTGCCTTTGTTACAGGAAAGGGGTCCAGATCCAGATCCCAAGAGAGAGTTCTCGGATCTCATGCAAGAAAGAATTCAGGGCAAGTCCTCAGTGCAAAGTGAAAGCTAGTTTATAAGAAAGTAAAGGAATAAAAGAAAGGCTACTCCATAGACAGAGCAACCCCAAGGGCAGCTGGTTGCCCATTTTTACAGTTATTTCTTGATGATATGCTAAACAAGGGGTGGATTATTCATGTCTCCCCTTTTGAGATCATATAGGGTAACTTCCTGACGTTGCTGTAGCATTTGTGAACTGTCATGGCGCTGGTGGGAGTGTAGCAGTGAGGATGACCAGAAGTCACTCTCGTCACCATTTTGGTTTTGGTGGGTTTTGGCTGTCTCCTTTACTGCAAACTATTTTATCAGGTTTTATATTTTGTGCTGTTTTATCAGGTTTTGTATTTTGTGCTGACCTCCTATCTCATCCTGTGACTTAGAATGCCTTAACCACCTGGGAATGCAGCCCAATAGGTTTCAGCCTCATCTTACCCAGCTCCTATTTAAGACGGAGTTGCTCTGGTTCACATGCCTCTGACACCTTGATAACAATAAAACCTTATTAATTTGACTTTTCTTCTAGAGAAGATAGGCTTTAAATTCACTATGTTCGTATTTTTGAATATCTGTGTCAGAAAACAGTTGATGATTTAGTTAGCTAGAAAATAGCCTTTATGTTCATGTATTATTTTGAATAGTTTTACATTAATGATGTTTAATTATACTTGTTTCTGCTATTACACACATTTCTGTTTCTGTTGCTTTTTTTTCTGTCTCTCCCCACTAGAATGGACATATTCAAAAATGCAGGAATCTTGTGTACTGTATTCACTCTTGTGTCCCTAGAGTTTAAAATAATATTTATTTAAGATTTGTCAGCTAGAAGATGAAGAAATGAATGTATACTATATTTTAATTTTTAATAGAATATAAATTATGAAAATGTAAAACATTGTGCATAACACTCTACCAAATAAATTAGTTGAATTATAACTGGATGGTCTAATATTGTAGATATCTCCATTTGTGTGACCAACTAACACCTCAAGACTTTTTTTTTTTTTTTTTTTTTGAGATGTAGTCTCACTCTTATTGCCCAGGCTAGAGTGCAGTGGCATGATCTTGGCTTGCTGCAACCTCTGCCTCCCGGGTTTAAGCGATTCTCTTGCATCAACCTCCCAAGTAGCTGGGATTACAGGTACCTGCCATCATGCCCAGCTGATTTTTGTATTTTTAGTAGAGACGGGGCTTCTCCATGTTCGAGTCCCCCAGGTCTCGAACTCCTGACCTCAGGTGATCTGCCTGCCTTGGCCTACTGAAGTGCTGGGATTACAGGCATGAGCCACCATGCCAGGCCTACAAGACCTCATATCTTAATGTCTTTGAGTGTCTAACCCTCATCCTACAGCCAAACCTTCTCCACACTCCTTTAGACCCACATTCCACTCCTATTCCTTTCCTTTTTTGAAGACAATCTTGTTTCTTTCCTTACTCAGAAGGTAAGGCCACCTGATGAGATCCTTTTCAAAGTCCCTCATTCTATTTCAAACTTTGTTTCAAACTCGTCGTAAACTTTATTCAAGATTCCCTTTCCATGCCTCACATTATTTCGTGTCTGTACATTTTCTATTTTCCTATAATTCTCTTTCCAGCTCTACATGCCTGGATCTTACTCATCCTTCACAGCCTGACACAGAAACCATGCTCTCCATGAAGCCTTCTTGGATTTCTCCAGCGAGAAGAAACCCATCCCTCCTGTGACTTTCCTCAGCACTTTATGTTCACTTCCTGTAGGACATCCTAAAAAATGAGACCATTTTATGCAAAGTATTGTGGGCATTGGGAAGGTTAACAGATGGTTCCAGCTTTTGAGGAGTTTGCTATCTAGGAGTGTAGTCCAATAAACAGCTATGAAGAAATATGTGAGAATGTTTGAGAGCCCTTGTTAGAATATAATGCAGCAAAACAGGTCTTTGGTTTTTTTCATGTTTGTATTCCACAGAGTATGGTATAGATCCATGACTGAATAAATGCATATTTCAAGATTATTTAAGAAATTCTGACTTTTGGCTGCACACAGTGGCTCACACCTGTAATCCCTGCACTTTGGGAGGCCACGATGGGTGGATCACTTGAGGTCAGGCATTTGAGACCAGCCTGGCCAACATGGTAAAACCCCATCTCTACTAAAAATACAAAAATTAACCAGGTGTGGTGGCGCATGCCTATAGTCCCAGCTACTAGGGAGGCTGAGGCAGGAGGATCGCCTGAACCCAGATGGTAGAGCCAAGATTGAGCAACTACACTCCAACTTAGGCAACAGAGTGAGACTTTGTCTCAAAATAGAAGAGGGGAGGAAGGAAGGAAGGAAGGAAGGAAGGAAGGAAGGAAGGAAGGAAGGAAGGAAGGGAGGAGAAGGGAAGGGAAGGGAAGGAGGAAGGAGGAAGGAGGAAAGAGGAAGGAGGAAGGAAGGAAGGAAAGGAGAGGAGAGAAGAGGAAAGGAAAGGGAAAAGGAAAAGAAAAGAAAATTCTGGCTTTTTGCACTAAAAGTGCTTACCTGCCCTTCACATAACACTATCCAGAGAGGAAACCCTTCACTGTCATACCCAGAAAAGGTAAGTATCCCTATGATCAGTCTGCAGATACAGAAGAGAAAGCTTTATGCTAAAAAAAGAGATTGTGTGTGTGTGTGTGTGTGTGTGTGTGTTTCAATTAGCCTGGAAGAAATGAGGCCTGGAGCAGAAAAGGGGAATGAGGTAAAGGACATGATAGTTAAGATGTACTAATGTTAGAGGCATCCTAACCAGAATGACTCCATCTGGATAAAGGCCAAATAAAGCCAAACCTGCTGGGTGACATTCCCAGGAAGTCAGGCACTCTTGGTCACAAGATGGTTATGGTTGAAGGAATGAGTTAACGATGCTAACTAAATAAGACCCAGAACTTAAGGAAATGTCCTGACATTTTAAGAACAAAGAGCATTCTTAGTTTAAGAATAACTTTCGCTTTAAAAATAATAGTACACCCATAAATTCTTGCTGAAATCAATAGTGACACAAGAGATGAACTATCCTAATAGCTTGTCACAAGCTGATCACAAGCCTTTGTAATAAAGTACATTATTCTTAGCCTTAATATCCTATGTAAGCAAGCATTATGTTTGAGGTACGGGTGCTCCTCCCCTTGCTTTATGAGGATAACTTCCTTACTCTGTAATAAAAGCAGTCTCTACTAAACTATCTTAACTTCACTGTGTTCTGTGACTCACCCTGAATTCTTTCCTACGCAAGATCCAAGAACCCACTCCTGAGGTCTGAGATGAGATCCCTTTTTCAGTAACACTGAGACCTGGAGAACAATGAAGAACAGGAAGATAGTTATTTCCATAAGAAAGAAAGAAGAGAGAGAGAGCAGAGAAGGGGAGGGGAGGGAAGGAGAGAGGAGAGGACAGAAGGGTAGCTAAGAAAAGAAGCCAGAATTTACCCCATAAAGCAAGGCTGAGAAAAGGCACCTTTCTGGGAGGAATGCATTGTTGCTGTGCCTGTCAGAAGCTAACTAGAAGTTGTATTTTTTTTTCAAATGAAGAAGATAAGTGGTTTTTAAAAAAATGCTTTCCGAATATATGCTACAAGATGAACAAACCTCAAAAAAAATCACACTAAGTGAAAGAAACCAGTCACAAAAGGCCACATGTTGCATGATTCTACTGATGTTAAATATACGTAGAATAGGCCAGAATAGGAAAATCCATAGAGACAATACTGCTAATGGGTATGTGGTTTCTTCGGGGGGTGATGAAAATATTCTAGAATTAGTGTTGATGGGTGCACTACTTTGTGAATATAATTTTAAAAAAAGAAACACTGAAATGTATAGTTTAAGGTGAATTTATGGTATGTAAAGTATATTTCAATGGGGCTGTGCTTTTTTTTAGAGTAAAAATGAATAATGTTTAACATCTCTAAAAGAAAATTTCCAAATATTTACAGAATGCAAAATATGAGTGTCCTTGCTATATAAACATCTCTTACAAATCAATACAAAAACATAAATAAAAATATGCAAATAACATAATCCTGAATTCTACATAAGAGAAACATATTTGTATTAAGTATGAAAATATGATAAAATTTAAATGAACTACTAAATAATTTGGAATTATAATTACATACTATTTTTCACCTACCATATTGACAAAGGCTTAAATAATATTGGTGATAAGTGGATGAAACAAACACTCTCTTATACTGGGGAGTATAAATTGGCACAATTTTTATGAAAAGATATTTGAGAAGAATTTAAATTATTAACTACATGCCAATGAATTTCCACTTACGATTGATTTTAAAAATACAGCACTAGGATAAAAGGCTATATGCGCCTTTATAAATGAGAGTCTTAAAATATGTAAGGATATTAAGGAATGTTTCCTTGCATGTAAAAAGAACAAGTTATGAATAGTTTGTACTGAATGATCTGCATTTTATTTTAAATAAAGAAATATGTATTAAAAATTAGATAATAAAGTGTCAATCTAAACAAATATAGGGGTAAGATTATAAGTAATCTACTTTAATTACTTAAAGTATAATTTAAAAAAAGAAATGTAGCATCATTTTTTTAATGAAAAAATAAGTAGGGACTGTGCTTTTTAAAAAACTATTTCCTTTTTTTGTTTTTTTGTTTGTTTGTTTTTGAGAGAGTGTCTCGCTCTGTCACCCAGGCTGGAGTAGAGTGGCGCGATTATGGCCCACTACGGCCTCGACCTCCCCAGGCTCAAATGATCCTTCCACCTCAGCCTCTCTAGCAGGTGGAACTACAAATGCATGACACCACGCCAGACCATTACTTTTGCATTTCCTTTTTTTTTTTTTTATGGTACAGATGGTATGTATTTTACCATGTTTCCCAGGCTGGTCTTGAACTCCTAGGCTCAAGTGATCCTCCTGCCTTGGTTTCCCAAAGTGCAGAGATTACAGGCATGCACCACTGCCCCTGGCTGATTTTTTTCCTTTTTGCTTGAGAAACCATGCTTAAAGTCTATGGAGATTTGTTCACTAGTTTGTATTTGTTTGTTTTTAATTGAACTGTTAGGTGATCTTTAGTGATCATTAGATGGTCTTTAAAAAAACAATTGGTGTAAGTATGACTTCTTTTCTCAAGGAGTTTACAGTCTGCTTTGATAATGGATAATTCATTCACATGCAAAATGGTAAATAATACAAGAGTTAAACAGTACAGGAGATGACAAAAGGCACCACAGAAATACCTTTATTAATAAAGAGGGTATTTCTAACAACATTACCAGCTGTCCAAAATACTGGGCACAACCTAAAAGTTCAATATTAGGAATGATTAAATTATGGTACATCCCTCCAAATGGAAAAAATATTTGAGGGAATTTGGAATACATGTAATATGGGAAAACACTCAAGATATTATTATGCCATAATGGTCAAAGAAGGTACAAAACTATTTACAAAGTATAATCTCCATTTCATCAAATATATGCATGTATAAGTAGAGAAAAGACTAGAAGGAAATGCTCAAAATATGAACAGAAGTAGAATTACAGGCTTTAAGAAACTTTTTTATATGAGCCTGTGGTACTTTAATTTACATTTTTAAAAATTTATATTTCAAACAGAAAATACAAGCATATAATAAAGAATATGAAAGGTATAAATCAATACTCAGTTTAAAAAAAAATTCTCTCCCATGACTGTCCCTGCCCCAGAGGCAACCACAGTTATAGGCTTCTTGTGTGTGCTTGGAGAAGTAGTCTATGTACATACAAGCCCGTATGACCTCCAACCACGTTTGGGTTATGGTTTCCTGGGTGGGCAGTTACCCCGGGAAAGAAGAGACTAAAGACTATTTTTCCTAGCTTCCTACCTTCCCCACAAATTCACTCTGAGGATCATAATGAGACAGGAGAATAGGGGTTGGAGACCAGGGAACATAAGGACTTCCTAGAACTTAATCAAATGGAAACATTTCAGGTACGAAAGGAAATATCCTCTCCATTTACATAGGGCCTATGCTGAGTAAATGACTCTGTAACTTTACTTCATCCTTTTCGTTTACATAGGGCATACACCAAGTAACCGATGGAAACCTCTAGAGGTTATTTAAACCGCAAAAAATTCTGTAACAAGGTTCTTGAGCCCCTATGTTCAGGCCCGCCCCCACCCTGTGGAGTATGCTTTCATTTTCAATAAATCTCTGCTTTTGTTGTTTCATTCTTTCCTTGTTTTGTTTGTGCACTTTGTCCAGTTCTTTGTTCGAGATGCCAAGAACCTCGACAACCTCAACTGGTAACAGTAGCATTTGTCTTCCCACAATAAAAAGGCCTGTCCTGATATTTTGGGACTTCTCTGGTCCTACAAGTTTTCTCCATGTTGCTTCCTAATCCTCTGACTGAAGTTTTCATGCACCAGTGAAGATAAAAGGCTAGACATTAAGTTTGGGGTGAGCTGAGCACTGCAAACTTATTCGATCTGCCTGCACAGAGCTGGATCAAATGGCTGTTAACCAATAACCAGTCCCCTACTCTCTTGTCCCTCTGACCCAGTGTTTCCCAAGCTTTAGTCATTTACATGCCCGCTTCGGGTTTTCCTTATCCACCTATTCTCTTAATTTTTTTTGCTAAATTAGCTAACTTTTTCTTCTGAAATAAATATTTTAAAGGAAAATTTTCTATTACGAAGTAGTTTTTTCACATTAGTTTTTTAAATATATAACTTTTTAAATTCTTTTAAAAAACCCTTGAGTCCTTGGATTGAACTCAACTCAAGGAATCCTCCTGTCTCAGCCTCCTGTGTAGCTGGGACTACTGGCACACACCACTGTGCCTGGCTTCTACAGTAGTTTTCAAATTCACATTGGAATATAACTATCAACACTTTAAAATGTGTCTGTATACCTAGTGGTCATATTTGAAATATTTAACAACCCAGAATGGCGGAGGCAACATGAACAAGCAGTAGGGCTCTGTTGGTTCTTCCTGCCTGGGGGTCAGCCTGCACTGCCCAAGTAAGATCACCCTGTATGCCACCGGTGTTGCACTTAACATATTTTAGAAACCCTGCTAGAATCCATGCTACTTTCTTTTGCTAAATTAATCTTCCTAAAATACAAATCTGATGTTGCTTTGCTGATCAAACATTGTCAATGCCAACTGCTCCACATCGCTTAGAGATAAAAGTTCAAACCCCTTCACTTAGCATTTAAAGCTTCTTAATTTGATTACAGCCTACCTTTCCTTTATTATGTAGTGGCTATTTATTTATAGAACATCTATTATGTGTCTTTCCAGCTTTATCTCCTACTGTTGCCTTTAACATATCTTAAACCCTAGCCATGCTTAAATCCCAGAACATACCCTACTCCTCATCTCTGTTCTTTTGCTCATACTATTCTATTCCTCCCTGCTATAGCACCCTTCCACATCCATCCATCTGCATCTGTCAAAATCCTGCATAAACTTCAGGACTCAGCTCAAATGACTTCTCCTCCACGAAACCATCCCACACATTTCTGGACCAGAAATAGTCTCTCCCTCCTCTTTCCTCCTATAGCCTTTGGCCATCTACAAAGTATTAAAGCATTATCACAGTTACATTCATGCCTGACTTCACTTCCTTGCAAAAATGAGTATGTTCCCAAAAGTGATCTCTTCCCCTATCTAGCGTCTAGCCTACCCCCTTGCCTCATTTAATCATGTTTCTGGAACTTATATGAACAGTCTCCTAGCAACAGCCCTGCCTATCCTACAGTATCTCACATTTACAAATGGAAATTAGCCCTAGGAATATACATTTATTGGGTTGTCCCTCGTGCAAACATACCTGCACTGGAAAGTTTTCCAAAACTTTGCAACTGCTTTGCAGGCCACCGTGTTGTGTTGTTCCATTGGGTTGCATATGTGACTAGATAGATTATTTCAAAAGACAAGGGAAGGAAAGTGTTGGAAATTGAAAGATTCATAAGTCTTATCTGTGCCAACAAGTTGCAACTAGCATTCCATGTAAAAGATGCCAAGAGAGGGAGTTGCTTGTGAGTCAACCATGGTGCCCATAAAAACAAGGGGAAAACATTTCCAGATGCTTGGGCCCTAGGAAACTACACCGTCATTCTCTCTTAATTTCTGATATAGCTGGAAAGACCATAAAGTATATTGCATGTCCATTTCTTGGGCTTTTACCCTAGGTATTTTTACTCTTTACCCTTTGTATTTTACCCTTTGTGTTTTCTTTCCCAGTTAAACTTTTACCAGCTAAACACTATGAAACTCGCCTTTAATTAGGTCCTTATTTAGGCCTCAATAAATGGATATGGCATTTATTCAGAACTTCTTAGATATGCACCTGCCTTATAGGGGAAAAAAAATCCAAAAACTCATAGGAAGAACAACATAAGCAAAACTACCATGCCTTCTTAAAGTGTCAAACTCTTTGAAGAGATCTCTAGGTGGGAAACAGCTCTAAGTTTCATTTTCCCTTAAGACTCTTCCACTTTGATTCCTATGACACCAACTCCAGCAGCTGCCAAGGCCTGCTTGTTCTTTCTTTAAGGATCTGGTTTATGCATATCCAAGAGACATTTCCTTACCCTTTAACACATTTAAGACAGGAAAGAACTTTCAAAAAGACTTTGTAAAATGCCAAGGGGCACACAGAGGAAGTAAATATAGACAACATAAGAAATAGTTTGGGTAAGTAGTTCTCAACCAGTGCTCCTTTAGGGGGCATTTGGCAATGTCTGGAGATATTTTTGGCTGTAACAACTGGGTAGTACTACTGATCTCCAGTGAGTAGAGCATCCCATGTCTCCCTACTATAATACCTACAGCAGAGCTGCTGCTAGCCCTCCCACAATGCTCAGAACAGAGCCCTGCAACAAAGAATTATGTCAATAGTGATGAGGTTGAGAATCCCTGGTCAGTTTATGTGATTCTTAACTCTAGGGAGCCACTTTCTGAGTCCCAGCCCTATCTTATTCTAATTGCCATCTGAGACAACTACATCCTGGCTCCAAAGGCCTGGGACCTCTTTTTTCTTGGCTCTTAACCTGTCCCCACATGACGGGTACCTTGTAAAGACATCCTTCTCATAACCTCTCCCCTAGTCATCCTCATGTCTCTCTGCTGAAGACCAGAAAAGGAACATCTTCCTGATGTTACTAACCTACACATTTTCCATGCAATTCTGGGATACAGGCCCCTTGCCTAGTTGATGATGCCATGAATAATCTCATCCTTCAGGTATGACCTCACTCCTTACACCCATGACTGTGGCTTTACCCTCCTATCCAACAGCATAAACACACATTATGCAAAACAATCACAACACCCACTTAACATCAATGCTCCATATACGGCCCCACGTAAATCATTCAGATATAAGCCCCCTCCGACATCAACAGTTCTTGCAGCTGACGAACAGTGGCCCAGATATTGTCATGGAGAGGAAGAGTCATTCAACAAATCCCAGCGCTGAGCCCTGTGCTTGGTGGCAGGGATAGCACCATGGAACAAGATAGATGCAGACTATACTGTATAGATCAATCGATAAACTGGCAATTATAATGAACTCTATGCCAGGCCCAATGCTGTCTGTTTTATGTACGTAATCTCAATGATGATAATTATCCTGCAAGTTAGGTACTTTAAAGTTGAGAAAATAGGGTTTGGTGGTTAGAAACCTCTCCCCAGCCACACTTTTCTTAAGTTATGGAAGCAAGGTTCAACTTCATATCTATTTTATCCCTCCTGGGATATATCAAGAGGCATTTTTTAGAGCCCAAGCCCCATATTCTCTTCTGCCCCCTTCTGGTTAGCACAAATTTTATATCCTGCAGGAAGAAAAGTGAGAGTGGGAGAAAGATGCTGATTCATGTTTCTCCCTGCTCCCCCAGCAAATGCATTGGCTCATTTGCCTTGTGGAAAAATTGATTATTTGTACTGCAGATTGTATCACAAAGGAGGGATTGGAGATCTTCTCCCGCATGGACCTCCATCTGCTATCCACTTTGTTGGAGTCAAATAAAATATAGAGACAAATCTCTAAATCTAAAATATTTATTGGGAAGTAACAATTACAATTCAGGGCAGACACACAGACCAGGTGGTCTTCGGTATGTCCAAAGAACAAAGAGAAGGTTGGAAGTTTTATTAGAAAGACAATTGTAACCTATTGTTTTGAAAGAAAAAACTCTCACTGACACTAAAGAAGCTTCTGGGAGCTGGCCAGCTCTGACTGGTGAGTGACAGTAGTAGTCTTACTGTCATGGCAGTTTGTTTGGGCAGCTACTAGGTAAAACTGATTACAGGGTTACAGCAGGCCATTTCATCAGCTGGGCTTGTGGAAAATTTAAATCTTGGAGCAGGTACTCTATGCCCCAAGTACTTTTCACCCAGACCCTCAACACTGATTTAGTTGGTGATATGGTTTGGTTCTGTGTCCTCACCAAAATCTCATCTTGAATTGTAAACCTCACGCGTCAAGGGAGGGACCTGGTGGGAGATGACTGGATCATGGGGGCAGTTTCCCTCATGCTCGTCTTGTGATAGTGAGAGAGTTCTCATGAGATCTGATGGTTTTATAAGGGGCTCTTCCCCCTTCACTCGCTGTTGCTCTCCTGTCGCCATGTGAAGAAGGTGCCTGGTTCCCCTTCTGCCATGATTGTAAGTTTCCTAAGGCCTCCCCAGCCATGAGGAGCTGTGAGTCAATTAAAGTTGCTTCCTTTATAAATTACTTAGTCTTGGATATTTCTTTATAGCAGTGTGAAAATGGACTAATACAGTTGGGTATGACAAGAATGATTCAATTTATATAATCAACCTTCACATCTACTAGCAAGAGTATAATGCTCTGCTGGAAGATCAGAAGATAAGAAATTAAAATGTCTTTAAATTATGACCAGACTCAGACAAGAGGAGTCATTAAAATGTCAGACAAGAGGAGAAAATGAAAGAATAGAGAATTGAATTTGCCAGCAAACACATTTATTAAATGGAGCCCAGGAGAGACTTGCAAAACTTCATCTTCACAAATGTTATAAGAATGTCCAACATGATCATCCATGGTACAGGGAGCATGGAGCCGTCAGGTCTGGGCCCTGTTCTGAATCCCAAAGACGTCACAGTCAGGAGCAGTTAACCCTGTACTCTGGACCAACCCAAGATGATACAATTGCTCCCTGTAATTGTGTAACTGCCTTTTCAACTCTGGAAAAGATTAGAATTGAATAGAGATGAAGAAGCAAATCAAAAGCTTAAAAAACTAATAGCTTTATGTTCTCTCTAGCAATCAGGTCTATAATCATTAGGACAACCTAAAGGTTTAATTAAAGGTTTTTGAGAATATAGCAGATTAGAAAATCCAATGGATTAGCTTGGTGACTTTCATTTGAAAGGTGTAATTGGCTTTGACTTCTAATTTTAGGTTGAAATGCATAAGTAATCATGAACAAATATTTAAACAGCATTGAATATTTAAGAGAACAAAAGGGTAACTATACTTTATAAATGTGATTTATTGAATGTACAAGAGTTAATCTAAGTACTTAGAAAGGTTTTAGTTTGTTAAGTCATAAATTTTCCTTGTCAGGCATTTGAAGCACTTACAAAAATTAAATGTATGTATAAGTGTAGTTTCAAATGTTTAAGGAAATTTAATTAATCTTGTAAGTGGGAACAATGTTTAGGGGAACTTAATCTGTTAACGCTGAGTTACTCAACATTAATCTGAGGCCAATTAAAGGTGATTGTTCCTGTTTTGTTCGCTTTATAAAAAGTCTAACAAGATTTCTAAATTTAACATAAAGGCTTTAAAACTAAGTTTTGCTGGGCGCGATGGCTCACACCTATAATCCCAGCACTTTGGGAGGCTGAGGCGGGCAGATCACAAGGTCAGGAGATCAAGACCATTCTGGCTAACACGGTGAAATCCCGTCTCCACTAAAAATACAAAAATTAGCCGGGCGTGGTGGCAGGTGTCTGTAGTCCCAGCTACTCGGGAGGCTGAGGCAGGAGAATGGCATGAACCCGGGAGGCAGAGGTTGCAGTGAGCCAAGATCGTGCCACTGCACTCCAGCCTGGGCAACAGAGCGAGACTCCGTCTCAAAAAAAAAAAACTAAGTTTTAATATTTGTAATTTATTTTAAATTTTTAATTTTAAGTACAAACAAGAAAATCCTAAAAATAGTTCTTTCCTGACAAAAAGACCCCTCCCTGAGCGTTTTTTTAAAATGTAGGTGATAGATAATGTGACTAGGAATGCTTCCCAAACTTTTTCAAGGACTCTGGAAGGATGGGAGATTATTTAAGTGGCCAGCTGCAAACATACATTTGCTTTGACATCTGAAATATTATCTTTAAAAATAAATTTTGTACTCCATTCCATATTAACACTGTACTCTGAATAGACCCAAGATGGTACAATTGCTCATCTTTTTAATATGAAAATATTTTCCCTAAACACCTTCCAAGTACCTTACAAGTACCCTTGCTAGAGAAGCAAAAGCTTAGACCATGAGCCCAGCTCAGCCGGAGAATATGATTCTTATGACACATACTAACAGGTATTCTCCAGCCCCACCGCCCACCTCTCTATCTCCACCCCAGGGTTACTATTGTGAGAAAGGTGCCTTTCAGATGCCTTGAGATCTTAGATCTTTTGTATAGCAAAGAGGGAGTTCAAAATAAGCCAGCCCTCCCACCTCCCATTTCCTGCCACTGTTAGAGCCCTTCAAATGAGCTTGGGTTTCTCTGGTTTGCACTGGAAACCACCTGTGCTGGTTATTAAGGTACTGCTTCTCAGCTCCAAACCTGCCTTGCATAAACTGCTTTGCGATACTCTGGCTGAACTTGGCCAAAAAAAAAAAAAAAAAAAAAAATCTGTTCTTTGGCCTGCTTGCTACCCTATTGGGTCCTGCCAATAGGGGGCACTAGAGAGGCTGCAAGATTAGCAGGACACTTGTTGCAGACTCCAGCTTTTGTCAACATACCCGGAGCCAGCCTCATTTTACCCTCGCAGTGGTGCCAGCACCACCCGGATACGGCTTCCTCCTCAGGGATGTGCATCCCAGCTCCAAGAGGCTCCTCCTCGAAATTTCCAGATTCTAATAATCCCAGCAACTTCCTTTTGTTCCCGCAGCCCTATGGAGCGGTAGCTACTTCCTGTGGTTATTTCTCTGTTCACACCGGTGTTCCCTTTGCTCCTTTAGCCCTCCAACACCGATTCCTCACATTATCTTCTGTCTGTTGTAGTAGCCAATGTGGTTTCTGCTTTCCTGACTAGATTCTGACTCATACATTAGATTCCACTCCCTGTTGTCCACTCCCTTTGTCCCACTGATCCAGGCTCACAAGGAGAAAGGGGGAGTCGCCTCAGGCTCGAGGCCTACATTGAATCCATCCTCATTGCCCAGCCATGGTCTGTGGGCACTTGGCAGCAAGCCCCAGTGTGTAGGGTGGTGCTCTGTTTGTTTTAATACTGCCATAGAGAAGTACTTTCTGGGCTTGGCGCCGTGGCTCATGCCTGTAATCCCAGCATTTTGGGAGGCAGAGGAGGGAGATCCCTTGAGTTCAGGAATTTCAAGCTGCAGTTGAGCTATGATCATGTCACAGCACTCCAGCCTGGATGACATAGGGAGATCTTGTCTCTAAAACAGAATATATATATATATATTTATATATTTTTTATATATATTCATATATATTTATATATATTTATATATTTTTATATATTTATATATATTTTTATATATTTATATATTTTTTATATATTTTTATATATATTTATATATTTATATATTTACATATATTTATATGTATATTTATATATATTTATATGTATATATATATTTTTATATATATTTATATATATATTTATGTGTATATATATTTTAAGAAAAGTACTTTCTGTATATCTTTGGATGTACAATAAATTTCTCATTCAAAAACCCATATATTCTATTTATAAGAATGCCTGAGAAGAATCTTATAAAAGTCCCTGAACTCATATTTTCATAAAGATTCTGTTCTTCCTGTCTTATGTTTATACCTCATTTGAATCTCCCAACAAATCCATGAGGGAGGTGGGGTGGGCACATCATCTCCATGACCAGGGAGAACCTGAGAGGGAGCTCCCTCTCCTGTCTGCTCTCACCTGGACCAACTAGTGGCAGAACTGAATCTCTTTATTTCTTCTCTCTTCTGTCTCCAAGATGTGCTTAACACAATGGTTTTTCTATTAATTTTCTACCGATGCATGACAAATGCCACAAATGTAGTGGCTTAAAACAACATCCATTTATTAGCTTGCAGTTCTGTCCATCACATGTCCAGCACAGAGTGGCTGGGCTCTCTGCTCTGATATCCCAATGGTGAAATCAAGGTATCTGCTGGGCTGACACTGAGGAAAATTCATTTCCAAGATCATTCTTGCCATTGGTAGAATCCAGTTCCTTGCAGCTGTAGCGAAAACTCTCTCCTCTTAAAGAGTTCATGTGCTGGGTACAGTGAATCACACCTGTAATTCCAGCAGTTTGAGAGGCCAAGGCAGGAGGATCACTTGAGCCCAGGAGTTCGAGACCAGCCTGGGCAACACAGCCAGACCCCCATTTCTACAAAAAAAAAAAAAAGGAAGGAAGGAGGAAGGGAGGGAGGGAAAGAGAAGGAAGGAAGGAAAGGAGAGAGAGAGAAAGAAAGCAAGAAAGAAAAAGAGAGAGAAAAAGAGAAGGAAGGGAGGGAGGGAGGGAAGAGAGAGGAAAGAAAGGAAAGAAAAGAAAGAAAGAAGGAAAGAAAAGAAAGAAAGAAGGAAAGAAAAGAAAGAAGAGAGAGAGAAAGAGAGAGAAGGAAGGAAGGAAAGAAGGAAGGAAGGAAGGGAGGGAGGGAGGGGGGAGGAAGAGTTCATGTGATTAGGTCGGGCTCCAGGCTTGCTGGGATAATCTCCCTATTTTAAGAGGAACTATGCTTATAACATAATCTAATCATGGGAGTAAAATCCACCAAATTCACAGTCCTGGGATTATGCAGGTCTTGTGCACCACAGGTGAGAAATCTTGGTGGCTTCTTAATTCTGCATACCACAGGACTTGTTTCCCATGGTGTTTTCTGCAGACTCCACCATCAGAATAGCTGAAGATAATGCATTAAAAATGAAGATTCTTTGGTCACAACACAGACCTCTGAATCAATCTCCAGGAGACTGGATCTAAGAATCTGCACCTAACACAAACTTCTCACATGATTCTGATGCTCAAGAAAATTGGAGAACCTAGAATTTCAGAGTGGCATTTCACAGTCTGGGTTAGAACAGAGCATTGTCTCTACTCTGTGTGGTGTGCAGCCCAAATGCCATCAGGACCTATACACTCGCTTCTCCAGCTGGGGAAGGAGAGTATGAGCTCTTCCCAGCTCCCAGGTGAGTCCCTCCAAAGGGGTTGCCCTCCTGTGAAAGGAGCTACCTTGTCCTCTCTCTGGAAGCCGCCCATTTCCAATGACTGGTCAATGTGGCGGGTACGAAGACCTACTCCCTCCTTGCTTCAATGTGGGCCATACCTGAAGGGCCATCCCAGCTTTCGCTTTCCCACTGAGATCACCTGAGGCCTCTCTTGTTCGTGCAGTTCAACTTTGTCTGCCCCACCTTGCACCCCTTGCTCCTGTACAGGCATCCCAAGCGCTCTCCTCAAGAAACCTCACACCCAAATCTCCATCTCGGAGTCTGTTTCCAGGGAGCCTAATCTAAGACACACACATAGAGTTTATTGGAGATCTGTCTTTGTCGCTCTGTCTCAAATGATATACCCAATCTGTCATTATCTCCATGGCTACCTCATCCAAGCTGCCATTTCTCTTTCTTCTCCCCTCCCGCATCACATGCCATTCTCTACACACCAGCCCCAGGGAACCCTAATAGCCCTTGATGATTTCTTTGTTTGCTGCCTACTTCTTGCATTAGATGTAAGCTTGAGGAAGGCGGAGACTGTTTTTTGTGGTTGTTATTGTTCACCCCTGTCTCTTTGGCATAGAATAAAGGCCAATAAATGCTTGTTGGATAAATTAGTGGATTAAAGCACCAAACTCTCAATGATACAAAAAGACACCACCCGTCAGGTATAAGCAAATTCAAATTTTTTTTTCAGTCCACCACTACAATGGGAAGGTACAAGCAAATTAAAATTAGAAAATGGACCCTGTACGTTTTACCCCCAAATTAGGTATATGAAGTTCATCTGGAAACTTTCCTTAAACATGAGGATTTTAGGTTACTTTTGAAAAATGTGAGGGAAAGAAGAAACTGGCCTCTGAGTCATTTTGGATCCCACTATCCAACTGTCATATCTTTTCTGTTACATAACAGTTATATTCCAGCAATAACTAGTTATAACATTAATATCTGAAGAGTAAATCTCATTCTCTCAGTGACTACCAAAATTAGTGGTACATTTTTCTGAGTGGGGAGGGAATAATAATTTCTTCGTAGATTCAACTGAAAACTCTTTAGAAGACACATGAGCCTCGTTCTGCATAATTCTGTAAGTTCTAATGTAGGTCCAGTGGATTTATTTAAAATGAGGGATCTGTTACTTGCCAAGTGAGCTTGAGAAATGAAAAACACATAAATCATTCTTACCTATAGCTTCTTTTTTGGAAAGGTACTAATCTTAGCTGCAGTGATTAGTGAGGAAAGGGGTACATGTTCACTGAGCTAGTCATTCCTGAAACAGGATTCAGGAAAGGGCAGTTTTGTGACTCAAGTGCAGTTTTGGAATGACTTTTATGAAGGAAGAAAGCAATGTTCTCCAGGTAGTCAGAATAATTCAGACTCCAAAAGTATCACCTGATTTATAAGTAGTAATTTGCCAGCCTTGGCTTCTTCAGAGGAGAAAAATCCTTGAAGGTATGTGTATATATTATGTATATATTTTTAAGTGCCAAAAAGTGCATGACATCATTGTTAATTTAAAAGCAAAAATTCAAGATCATAAAAAGAGGGAGAAGACCTATTTGTTGACCAGAGCAGACTTATGTGACATGCAGAGAATGAACTCTTGCCATGTACATTTGGAGTCCAATCATTTCAAGCCCATCAATAGTGCAACTGAGTACACATGGGCACAGAGAGCCTTCCTAAGGTATTACAGCAAGTCACAAAATCATAAACAAAACCAAAAAAATACATATCTTTGTGTCTGTGTCTCATGGACCTAGTTATTCCTGCCTGATGCCAACATCAGATTGAGAACAATAAAAATTTATTCAAACCAATAGCCAAGGAAGAAACTGAAAATATTTTCAAGAATTGCCTCTACATATGGGTTTTGGCATCAAGTAGTCATACTGCCTATAGTCTCACACTTGTAAAGAATAATTAATTCCAATGCAATATAAAATGTTCCAGGATTTAAAAAAGAATTACCCAATTTATTTTACAAAGCTAAAATAAATTACAGCAAACCCCAAAATGACCAGCACAGAAAAGAAAAATATGAAAACAGCATTTATTTTGGAGAGACTTCTAGCATTACATAACCAAATTAAGTATGCAGGTGCCCTCTGACTCAGAAATTCCACTGATGAGCACATATCCTAGAAACATTCCCAGGCAGGCTGAAGAGGGAAATGTACATGGTGGATCATTGCAGCATGGTGGTGGCAAGGAGATGGCATCACTGGGAGAGTGAATGGGTAAAATGTGGTGCAGGTACACCACAGAGTATTTTGCTGTGGGTAGAAGCAATTAGTTGGACATACTTAGAGCAGTAGAAATTGATTTTAAAATATGGTACATAGTGAAAAACGCAAGAAACAGAACAATATAAAATACAATATCACTTAAACAATATGCAAACCAGTAATATATGCTTTTCAAAGACACATTCAAATAGAAATAAACATACACATTAAAAGTATTACTGATTGGAGACAATGGGACTAGGATATAAAATAAAGGGAATAAATAAATGTATGGCTGCATTCCAATTTCCGTGGGCCCGAGTCCCTTTCGCCTTCATGGGTCCTTTCCTCCATTAGAAAAGTATTTAAAAATCATATTTTACAACTGTGTTGGTATAAAGATAAATATATTAATATTATGTATTAAAACATTTTCTCTGGGCCAGGGATGGTGACTCACACCTGTAATCACACTTTGGGAGGCCAAGGCAGGAGGATTGCTTGAGGCCAGAAGTTCAAGACCAGCCTAGGCAACATAGTGAGACCCTGTCTCTATTAAAAATAAATAAATAAATAAAATTAAAATAAAAACTTCTTTGCCCTAAAAGTACATTTTTACTTCTGACTTACAAGAAATTAAAACACTTTCCTGGGCCCCTTAATGTATCATGAGCCCTAAGATACTGTGCTTTCTGTGCCTGATTTGACTCTGAATAAATGAATGAATGAATGACAATGGGTCCTTGTAGGAACAACTGATAATTGTATGTCAGGAACTAAGGAGTATGATTCATTCAGTGCTCTGCATTTTAGGTCCAAAAACCTTTCCAGAAACGGCAGTTCCTTAGGTGTGTTGAAGAACTCTGACTTACGAAAGCAGGATATTACTAAGACTTATGAAAAAAAAAGGAAGCTTTCCCAAAAACGTATTCCATGTGGAAAATGCTGAGTTAAACAAAGCTAAGCAGGTTTTTATATCTTATGATCTGTCAGAACCGTTACTATATAGTGTAATATAAGTTATGAATCCGCAAGAAGGTGGGCAGGGAAGTTAACAAGCAGGGTTTCCCAAAGCCATTTAACAGTGACATTCTTCTGCTTTGATGGTAAAGGCACTGAGCGCTGAGAACTCCCTGAAAAGCTTGGCCCAGGTCAGTCCCTGCCCCAGGATCAGGCAGGTGAATTCACTCACAGCTGTCTGAGCCTGGACCCCCGTCTACCCTGCCTGCCCAGGCAGAGCTGTGCTTCCACTCAGGCTGGCAGACTGGGGCTCTTCAACCTCTAGGTTGCAGGACAGTCACTGGGGACCACTGTGGCCCAGGTCAGGACCAAGCCAGAGATTGTGGGTATGGTTTAATTTACAACCTCTGAATACTTAGACATAAAGTATGCGGGCTTTCATTTGTACAATACACCTCCTTGTCTTTTTCAGTTTTAGAGGCTGCCTGCATTCCTTGGCTTGTGGCCCCTTCCTCACATCACTCCAACCTCTTGCTTCTGGGGCCACATCTTCTACTACTGCCTTTGACTTTATTCCCTCCTTCTTATAAAGACCCTTGTAATTACATTGGGTCCACCTAGAAAATCCAGATAGTCTCCCTATTTCAATATCCTTAATGTAATCACACCAGTAAAGATCCTTTTACCATGTAAGGAAACATTCACTGGTTCCCAGGATTAGGAGGTGGATATCTTTGGGGGCTATTGTTCTAACAGTCCTTGAGAGATTTCAGTGAGCAGAGCTCCACCTGCTAAGCTGCATTAGACATGCAGTATGAGAAAAAAAATTGGGGGTGCATTGACTCACTGAGATTTAGGAGGTTGTCTATTACTACAGCAGAATTTAGCACACATTTATACCTCATTTCATTTTTGCCTCCTGTTTATATTTTGCAATAACTCTATGCATTAAATATGACTTTTTAAAATAAAGTACTTTTAAAATAATATACTAGGAATAATCAATCTATGAGCAAACCAAAGAGTGTTTTTGTTCTTGAAAAAGGTAACTTCAGATCCGTAGACTTAAAAATAAACATTGCCCACATTTAATATCCTAACAAAATTCTTTCCTGACTCTGAAAAATCTTCAGATTCCCTTTGTTCCAAAAAAACTAACAGGTGGCCGGGCACAGTGGCTTATGCCTGTAATCCCAGCACTTTGGGAGGCCAAGGTGGGCGGATCACGAGGTCAGGAGATGGAGACCATCCTGGCCAACATAGTGAAAGCCTGTCTCTACTAAAAATAAAAAAATTAGCTGGGCATGGTGGTGCCTGCCTGTAATCCCAGCTACTCCGGAGGCTGAGGCAGGAGAATTGCTTGAACCCAGGAGGCGGAGGTTGCAGTGAGCTGAGATCGCACCACTGCACTCCAGCCTGGCGATATAGCGAGACTTCATCTCAAAAAAAAAAAAAAAAAAAAAAAAAAAACTAACAGATTAGCAATGTTGATTTACTTAGATGTCGAACCAGGTGAAAGTAACAAAGAAAACAAACTTGATTGAAAGATTGTTAAATCTAGTCCCTAAATCTAGTCCTAGGAAAAACCTAGAAGTTGAGGAATGAGGATGGAGGGAGTTTTTCCTGATAATGGAAATGCAAATACACTTACCTGACTTTCTAAAGCACAATCCTTTCCCTAGTTCATGTAATCATGTGTTATAGGTCATAAAACGTAGAGTGAGAAATGTTTTACAGTCTTGAATTACAGAGTCCAAGCTGTGCCACCATCCACATGTCTTCTTCATAAGTTGGATGGACTTCTGGACATGTCAGTCTCAGTACAAATCAGTGGTCACCAGCTTTTTGATTGTGACCCTCTAATCAGCAAAAAATGTTCAGCCCATACTTCCATAATGTATACTTACCAATGTATTACAAGCATTACAATACGTGCACAAAAAAAGACACTAAAAGATGATATAAAGATAAATAATATTATTATTTCTTTATTTTGGGGGTTAGGAAGTAGGCTTTATTGGTGGGTGTGAATAAGGAGGGGCAAAACAGTGGGAGCCCCCATAAGTACAGGGCCCACCACTTGTCCAGGGGGCCATGATTGGGGGTGTTCGACCTGATAGCTGTCTAGGATGAGCTGTTTCACAGCTACCATGTCTTCAAATTCATCCACATTAATCTTGGTAAAATCTCACTTCTTTGAAATATGGATCTTCTAGCAGCTAGGGAACTTGAACTTGGTCCTGTGTGGGGTCTTAATCACATACTCCTTGTTCTGCAGCTTGGTGCAGATGAACATAATGACTTGGCCAATGTGGACCTTTCCTCCCATGCCCTGGGGCTTTCAAAGGCACCCTGCGTACCTATCTAGAGCACAGACTGGAGACAGTATCAGGTCAGGGACATGAACGTCCATTGGAAAGGGCTGTCTCCAAGGTCCTTAGGGCAACGCATACAACATACAAGCAACACGGTGCACATACTACCGAGAAGGCTGCTGTTCGCAGCCATGGCACACCTGGCCCTTACAAGGAAAGGAACATGATTGGCTTAATTGACTGTAAGAAATACTACTTTAAATGTCTTTCAAATCATGCTACAATCATTAATATTTCAAGGCAAAATATTCCCTTAAGTTGTGGTTCCTCATTAATGATAATGGATGTAAATACAACTTGCAAGCCATCTCTTTGCTAATTTTGACTATTTTGTCAGACTTCTCATCAAATCTCATTTGAGCCTTATTATTTTGGCCTTTCAATGTGGGTAGCAAAGAGTTTTTTCTAGGAGTAGAACTGGTCTGCTCTTTTTGTTGTTGTTTTTGTTGTTGTTGCTTATTTGCTTCTACTCATGTTATTGTTTTCACATCAATCCACGGTTTCTTTGCAGGAAATCTTTTTTTTTTTTAATACTTTAAGTTTTAGCATACATGTGCACAACGCGCAGGTTAGTTACATATGTATACATGTGCCATGTTGGTGTGCTGCACCCATTAACTCGTCATTTAACATTAGGTATATCTCCTAATTCTATCCCTCCCCTCTCCCCCCACCCCACAACAGGCCCCAGTGTGTGATGTTCCCCTTCCTGTGTCCATGTGTTCTCATTGTTCAATTCCCACCTATGAGTGAGAACACGTTGCAGGAAATCTTTTTAAGTCATTTGTCTGTTTTTATGAGAGTTAATTTAATTAAAATTAGAGACTATTATCTAAAAACCAGTTATGACAATATAGCTGACCATATATAAACTGTAATGCATCACACTGTGCTGAAAGCAAAAGAGTGAGGAAACCACCATCAACCCACCTTTTCTGGAACTCCCACTCTTCCCTCGGGTGCCTCCATGTACGGTACAACCACCACACAAAGCCAGGTGACATCTGGATAAAGGGAGGGTGCCACTGTCGATCCACATATTTACTTTCATAATGCTTCTGGGAAGCATGTGCCATACTCTGTAGAACCCTAATATAAGTAGCTGAGGCCCAGCGCAGTGGCTCGCTCATGTAATCCCATCTGTTTGGGAGGCTGAAGAAGGTGGATCGCTTGAGTCCAGGAGTTTGAGCCCAGCCTGGGCAACATGGTTTTCATGTTGATGGAGGTTTCATGTAGAAACTCCATCTCTACAAAAAAAAAAAAAATAGCTGGGCATAGTGGCGCACGCCTGTAGTCCCAGCTCTTCAGGAGGCAGAAGCAGGAGGATCACTTCAGTCTGGGAGGTCCAGGCTGCAGTGAGCTGTGATTGTGCCACTGCACTCCAGCCTAGGCAACAGAACGAGAACTGTTTCCAAAAAAAATAAAATAAAATAAGAAGAAAGAAAAAAATAAGTATCTGAAATGCAAGTTTCTAAAAAGGCTTTTACATGGGCAATCAGTTTAGGTATGTGGCAAAAGACCCATAATCTAGTCTAATAATGTTGCTATTACAAAACAAATTACAAAGAAACTGAAGCCAGAAAGCCTAATCCCACAGAGGGCTTTTGGCAATTAGGGCCAGAAACCAGATAGTCTGAGTCTCGGGCCTTTATTTCCATTACAACATGAGATTATGAATGAGTAAACTTAGAAATTTCATGACCAAATTAAGTCCTGCTGGCCTCCCTTCAGCATGCTGTGCTCTGTGATGAGGGGGAAAGACGCAAGCCAAGAACAGGGAGAAGCCAGGAGGTAACAGGTCCAGCCCTGGAGATGGAGGAGGATTTTTAGTTCCCTGCAAGATAATTATAAAGAAAAGATATTTATTTATAAGAAAACATTGAAAGAATACAAGAAACTATTAGAAGTGGTTACCTTTAGGAGTGGGGTGAGGGTGGCAGGAATGTGGTGGACAAAAATAGGGCTGGGGACCAGACTTCACAGTGCATACCTTGTATATAGCTCTGATTTTTTTTTTTTTTCTGATGGAATCTCGCTCTGTTGCCCAGGCTGGAGTGCAGTGGTACAATCTCCACTCACTACAACCTCCACTTCCAGGGTTCAAGCAAATCTCCCATTTCAACCTCCTGAGTAGCTGGGATTACAGGTGCACTCCACCATGTCTGGCTAATTTTTGTATTTTTAGTAGAGATGGGGTTTCACCATGTTGGCCAGGCTTGTCTAGAACTCCTGAACTCAAGTGATCCACCTGCCTCATCCCTCCAAAGTGCTGGGATTACAAGCATGAGCCCCTGTGTCTGGCCTAGCTCTGATTTTTGAGCCAGACTAGTGTATTACCTATAGAAAGGTATTTATAAAGGACATAGTTTGCCTCCCATTGTATCTCTAGCTGTATGTCTCACTGAAAAGTATACTCAGATAGATAGATTAAGGTTCTTCTGAAAAGAGTTATTTGTGCCTTCTCTACCAGAAATTCAAGGATATTATTAATATGGTTTGGATTTGTGTCCCCGCCCAAATCTCATGTCGAATTATAATCCCCCATGTTGGAGGAGAGAGGGAGGTGATTACATCATGGGGGCAACTTCCCCCCTGCTGTTCTTGTGATCGTGAGTTCTCCCAATTTCTGGTTGTTTAAAAGCATGTAGCCCTTTCCCCTTCACTCTCTTTTCCTCCTGCACCAGCCATGAGGACGTGCTGGCTTCCCCTTAGCCTTCCACCATGATTGTAATTTTTCTGAGGCCTCTCAAGCCACGCAGAACCATGAGCCAATTAAACCTCTTTTGTTTATAAATTACCCAGTCTCAGGTATTCCTTTATACCAGTGCGAGAATTGACTAATATATTCAGGGCTACATCGATTATATTGATATATATTAATTATATTCAAGGACAGCCAGCCAGGAAGATGTCTGGTGTGCCGACCTACAAGAAATGATAAAATGTTCCTGGAAATGTAATAAGATGAAGGCAATTATAGTTCCCTCCTGTACTGGTAAAGTTCAATCAGGGAAGCAAGACCATTATGAGCACTATGGGGTAAGTTATTTATTGTGGAGTTAGACTTTCCACAATCTGGGGAAAAGCTGAGGAAGAAAAGTCTGAAAAGCACCAGAAAAAAGCCACTAATCAGCCCTGGAGCCGGTGAACAAATCGAAGCTTGCTGGATGTGAGGTGCAACTGACTGCTGGAGGGCAACCATGAAAGTGCTGGCATAGAAGTCTATGGAAGGCTCTTTGTGGCTTCCGCCTCTGTGAGCTCACAGCAGAGCATCTTATGGTGGGCCTGGTTCATGGCTGGTCAGTAGGGCCAGCAGTCAGGAAGATCTGGACATTGAGCGGAAAAAATTGAAGACAAGGTGGCACCCACAGGCACTGTTGTTTTTTGTTTTTGTTTTGTTGTTGTTGTTGTTGTTGTTTTGAGACGGAGTTTCACTCTTGTTGCCCAGGCTGGAGTGCAATGGCACGAACTTGGCTCACGGCAACATCCACCTCCTGTGTTCAAGCAATTCTAGTGCCTCGGCCTCCGGAGTAGCTGGGATTACAGGCGCCTTGCCTCGGCCTCCCAAAGTGCTGGGATTACAGGCGTGAGCCACCTTGCCCGGCCCCCACAGGCACTGTTAACCACACCTACCAATCATAGCCTTCAAAGTGCAATGGCTGCTGCTTCATTCCTGATCTCAAATTTCACACAAGGTGCTCACTTCAAAATTGGAATGATATAGAGAACATTAGCATGGCCTCCGGATGGGATGATGCACAAATTCATGAAGTGTTCCATATTTTCAGCTTTCTTTTAATATCAGGCAGTTATTTAGGTAATAAGAAATATTAAGTAATTGGTTTTAGATTTTGTAATTTTCTCCCTGAGTTTCTGCTGGATCTTTACATTCTAGGAGTCAATGTATTTTCAGTGAAATGTAAAAATATTCCTGTTCTCTTTGATCAGTATTAATTTCTTGAAATCATATTGTCACTTGAATCCTGTAGCTGTCATTCGTCTCTGTTATAAGCAATGTTTGATTTTTGATGGATGTAGACCAGCTCTTCTTCATTTTTTCATCATGTTTTCAAGATGTGATTTTACATTTCTGCATCTTAAAAACAGTTTGGTCATAATTCTAGATACACACCACTAACTTACGTACCTACACATGTGACCTTTGTGAACAGGAATTGCCATGCCCAATCTGTGTTTATACATAATTTTCTGGTTATATACTCCTTAGATTTGTGGATTCAAGTTACTGAAGTGAATACCATTAAAATCCTAGGCCATGTTAATTGATTATACATGTTTAGAATGTTAAACAAACAGGCCAGGCCCAGTGGCCCACACCTGTAATCCCAGCAATTTGGGAGGCCAAGGCAAGCGGATCACTTGAGGCCAGGAGCTCAAGTCCAGCCAGGCCAACATGGTGAAACACCATCTGTATTAAAAATACAAAAATTAGCCGGATGTGGTGGCACACGTGCCTGTAATCCCAGCTACGTGGGTGGCACGGAGGTTGCAGTGAGCGGAGATTGTGCCACTGCACTCCAGCCTGGGTGACAAACAAACAAAATCACACAAGTTTCTCTTGTGGCAACTATAACTCTGAACCATACAAGGTATCTCTGTATCTAAGTTATCTGGGAAGTGTCATTCCAATTTAGCTACCTTGACATTGTACAAAGTCTCCATGGCTCCTCACAGGGACAAATGCAGTGTGGCTAAAAGCAACTTTGATAAGCTGCTTGGCATAGAGTGTAAGACACTCAAGGCTCCAGCTCCAGCTTCAATTAACAATTGCTATGCTTCCTTCTAAGGATGTGGGGCTGTCTGCCTGCAGGGCTTTGGCTTTGTGGGTGAAATATGCAGGTTTGGAGCTAAACCTGAATTGCTGAGGACTGTGGAGGAGAGGCAGCAAGGTGCCCCCAGCAGCTCTATGTTGCTTTTGCCGGCAGAGGGCTCAGCTTTGCTAGAAATAAACCTAGAATCATTTGCAGAAAACAAGTTTAGAGGCTGGGTGTGTTGGTTCATGCCTGTAATCCCAGCACTTTGGGAGGCCAAGATGGGTGGATCACCTGAGGTCAGGAGTTCAAGACCTGCCTGGCCAACATGGTAAAACCCCGTCTGTACTAAAAATATAAAAATTAGCCTGGCATGGTGGTGGGCACCTGTAATCCCAGCTACTCGAGAGGCTGAGACAGGAGAATCACTTGAATCCAGGAGGCAGAGGTTGCTGGCAGGTAGAGGTTGCTGGAAGGTAGAGGTTGCAGTGAGCCAAGAATCGTGCCACTGCACTCTAACCTGAGCAATGGAGTAAGACTCTGTCTCAAGAAAATAAAAAAATAAAAAGTCAGAAGTTAGCAAGCTATAGAGGCACCAACGTGCCCCCATTGCGTAGTTTTTCTTTAACATTTTTCAGAAGCACAAGTACAGACTGAAAAGACTCCAGCCCTCATCATGGCTAAGATTCTGTTCCTGGAATATAGCCAGATGGACTCATTAAATTCATATTTGAATCTTCTGGAACTATGACTTGAAATGTCTACAAGTCCCTAGAAGAAGGAGCTTCATCTCCTGTAGTGTGTACTGCTAAGTCCTGCCCCGATCCCCTTCCCCAGGCCACCTCCAGCTACTGCCAGCAACTCACAACTGCCCCTGCTGATGAGAACTGCCCTTGGCCAATGGGAGCCACCTCCCCCAACAGCCCTCTGCCAATGATTGGCTGAGGAAACAAGAAGCCAATCCATTTGTCTCAAGGGGGAACTCACTGTAGTGCAGTCCACACTCCAGTGCTCCCCTTGGGGCCAGGCTGTACCTGCCAGGGCCACATCCTTACTTAGCTCTTCTGCTCTCTCTTCCTTTCTTCCCTCGTTTTTTCCTGAGAGTACATCCTCAGGAAATCAATGGCATTTGAATTCCTGTCTTAGGTTCTACTTCTAAGGAGCCCCAATCTATGATCCCTCCTATTGTATTCTCCTCCCCAGCCACACTGCACACCTGTCAGTCCTAGAAGCGAGGCATGTGCCAACCTCAGGGTCTTTGCACTTGTCATTCCTTCTGCCTGGCACAACTTACCACCAAATATCTGAGTGGCTGACTCCCTCAGCTCCTTTAGATCTTTACTTAAATGCCAGCTTTTCATCAAGATCTTGTTTCGGATTTTTTTTAACAACCGATTTAAAACTACAAACCCATCCAACACTCCTTTATCCCATTCTTGTTCTTGTACCATTTAATATAATAATAGCAAGTACTACTAATGTAGTGCTTAAAGTGTGCTGGGCACAGTTCTAAGTGTTTAACACTGATTAAATGTGATCCTCATGGCAAATCTCAAAAGTTTTTATTAACCCAATTTTACTGATGAGGAAACCGAGGCACAGAGAGGTTGAGAACTTCCTCAAAGGCCATACAGCTTGTAAGTGATGGTGCCAGGCTTTGATCCCAGGCTGTCTGGCTCCAACACTGTGTCACTACACTGCACTATCATATTCACTTACTTTATTTATTTATTTGCTTATTTACTTTATTTACTTATCTGTGTTGATTAATGTATATCTCCTTCCACTAAAATACAAGCTCCTTGAGGATACAGATTTTTGTCTTCTTGGTCCACTGCTGTGTCCCACAGCACCTAGAGAAGTCTGGGTACCATACTTAGCCCTCAAATATTTATTAAACTATGTACCTTCTGTGTCCTCAAGCCCTTCTTCTTTCTGGATTCAAGAGAGAAACAAATTATTATAAAGTGGATTAGTTCTTCTACTTTCAGCCAATGTTCAGATTGATAAAATAAGAACCTCTTCCTTCCCATCTTGATTGAGCTCTGTAACAAATTAGATGCAATATTTCTTGGCTCACAGTGATAATGTTTAAATATCTGGCTTCCATTGTATAACCATGAGTGCCATGCAGCCATGTTATTGCTGGCTAAGATAACAATCTCTAGCATTCTGATCACCAGAGTTTGCAGTGATGTTGTCAAGTTTTTTACCAGAGACAATCAAAACTGGGAGAAGACCTGTGTGAATCTAAGCAGAAAGTTCATGGCCAAAGTCATTTATTCATACAATCTAGTACTGTTTGTTGGGACTTCAGGGAACTCTCAAAATAGCATCATATCCAAGTTTTGAACCACCTGAGAAATAGGCCCCAAAAATAAGATGCATGGAAATCAAAATATCATGTTTACTACTAAGAAAGCTGATATTGCAGAATATGGCTTAGATTTAAGATCCAACTGGGTTTGCTAACACTAAACCCCAGAACTAGACAAACTTGCCCATGGATGGCCACAGACCTCCCCAGGGAGAGCCCTGACCCTGTAAACCTACAGCATGGAGGAGTAAAAGCAGACACATCTTTTCTACAGGTTTCCAGCTCCCACGAGGACTCAAGAGGACACATTTTATCTTCAGGTCAACAGCTCTCAAGAGGAATTGAGAGGAAAGGGCTGCCATTCTATCCAATTTCTCCTCTGCACTCACCAGTTAGACAGGTCACTGCATATTCCCAAAAAACAAAAAAGAGGAGCGAAAAAGGCAGAGCAATGCCAGGCATGTCACACTTATGGATACTCCTTCAAATGAAAGGAATCATCAATAGTGGGCATTTTATTTCACAGCAAAATGGGCAGTTGGACTACTAAAGGAACTAAAGTTACATTTTTACTTTATGAATATGGTGTCACCAAATATCTAATAGTTAGATTCTTATGATTACCACTTTGTTTCTCAGTTATCAGAGCTAAAGCTGTATTGAAACTGTAGCATTATACAGTTAGGGGTAAAACTTCAAAGATAATCAGTCAACTGCGCTCCTTAATGCAGATGGAAGGGTTGAATAATTTGTCCTATAACAAAAATCAAGGCAGGTCAGAACCAGAACTATATCCCCTGTTTATTCTCAGCCCAAATCTTTTATCCATCCAATGGCTGTTTTCAGCTTGTCATCAAATTGTCTCTAGTGTCAAGAAAGAGAGGAAAAAGAAACCCTTCACTAATAAAAAGCAAAAACATAGCATACATGTCTATTTTACAGCCAAGATGACAGGGTGGCGGTAAGAAGATGAGGTGTTCAAGAAGACAGAAATCATTTCTCTAAATGATGTAAAATAAGGGCTTCATTAGCTTTCACTGTACCTTTCATGATTTGATATCTTGCACTAAAATTTCCTGTCAGTCTAAGTTCATGTGCTGTAGCCAGCTAAGTCTCTCTGTTTGGGGAGAACTAGCTTTTTATTTTCATGAAATTCAAGAAAACTAGATAGTTGTCTATATAAACATAAACTACAGTATCCTAATGATATCTGCATTATATTATTTATACATAGCTCTAATGTCCTGGGCAATTTTTTAACTCCTACATTTTTATGAATCATACTGTAGCTTTTTTTCCAATGAATGATAGAAGAAATTAGTACTAGTCTCAGTATCTCAGAGGAGAGGGAAATCTTATTTCAAGATTCTTTCACTTTCTAGGCCATGCGCGCTGGCTCATGCCTGTTATCCCAGCACTCTGGGAGGCCTAGGTGGGTGGATCACTTGAGGTAAGGAGTTCGAGACCAGCCTGGCCAACATGGTGAAGCCCCGTCTCTACTACTAAAAATACAAAAATTAGCCAGATGTGGTGACATGCGCCTATAATCCCAGCTACTCGGGAGGCTGAGGCAGGAGAATCACATGAACCCAGGAGGCGAAGGTTGCAGTGAACCAAGGTTGTGCCACTGCACTTCAGCCTGGACGATAGAGCGAGACTCCATCAAAAAAAAAAAAGATTATTTCACTTTCTAATGCAATATGTATGCATAAGGACTTTAAAATAGGGCACAATGGCTGGGCGCGGTGGCTCATGCCTGTAATTCCAGCAGTTTGGGAGGTGGAGGAGGGCGGATCACCTGAGGTGAGGAGTTTGAGACCAGCCTGGTCAACATGGTGAAACTCTGTCTCTACTAAAATATAAACATTAGCCAGGTGTGGTGGTGCATGCCTGTAATCCCAGCTACTCCAGAGGCAGAGGCACGAGAATTGCTTGAACGCGGGAGGTAGAGGTTGCATCAAGCCAAGATCGTGACACTGCACTTCAGCCAGGGCAACAGAGCAAGATTGTGTCTCAAAAAAATAAAATAAAATAAAATAAGGCACAAATATAAAGATCAGGAATAACTGGGTTTGAAAATTAAAATAAGGAATGGATTCAGTATAAATATACAGTATGATAATAGTAATGGTTTTGATTTTATATATCCATGGTTACTGCTGAAGGTATTTCATTTCTTTGTTTATCCCCATACTTTTCAATTATGAAAAGCTAGTGCTATATTTCAAATTATAGAAAGTTTACATAAATACAGAAACTAAAGAGAATCTTAACTGTTTTAAAATTTCTTATTGAACTACTTGCCTGTAACTTAATAAGTAGCAACCTTGTTCATCCAACCCATGAATTGTGGGTTGGATGTACCCACGGCTGTGATGTAAGAAGATGAGGGTGCCTCTGTGTGCTTGCTCTGAACTGCCCAAATAGGTCAGGACATTCACTGAGGGAAGACAGCAATTTGGTTGCTAAAGTAATAAAAACCTTACCTGATGAACTACAGTCTCCACTAGCAAATTCAGTTTATTTTATTATGGAAATGCACTGTGGTGTTCCTTTGTGTGGCAATTGTTGCAGGTATCTATAACAACAACAACAAAAAAAAATAGTCCAGTTGGCCTGGTGATCCTGAATTGTAAACGGCATGGCCCCACGTTTATAAAGTTTGCCTAGGATGAATGATGCGTTGAAAAGATATCAAGAAATGTGTGTGTGTGGGTGGGGGGGCAGGATTTAAGGAAATAGTTGCTTCAAAGAGAGTGTGGGGGGGTTTTTTTTTGTTTTGTTTTGTTTTTTATTAGAGACAGGGTCTTACTCTGTCACCAGGCCGGAGGGCAGTGGTGCAATCACTGCAACCTCGAACTCCTGCGCTCAAGCAATCCTCCTGTCTCAGACTCCCCAGTAGCTGGGACTACAGGCATGAGCCACCATGTGGACTAGCTATTTTTTCTGGATGAGTCCAGATTTAGAGCCAAACTTCTACTCTCCAGGGACTTATGATCAGCTTTGAGACCTTTGTTTCTTCTGGAAAAACAAATCAGTTTATAGGGCTACATTTCTAAGTAGAGGGGCTAGAACACTGCCTAATCATAGAAAAAGTATTTACCAATTCTAACTGCTAACCTCAACTGTGTGCCAGTATTTCATAATATTCAGAGCAAAGATTTTGACGTTTTATTCACATTACTATCCCCACACCTAGAACAGAGCCTGATGCCTAATAAATGCTCAGTAAATATTGGCTGGATGTAGACGTCATCATTGATTCTAAATTTCAGCCTCGTCTTACCACAGCTGCAGTGTGACCTTGAGCCAGTCATTTGTCCTGTCCATTTCAGTTCTCTCAAGAGAAAGGAAAGCATGAGCAGGCCCTGGGTGGTTGTGAGAAGTAGATGAGATATTTCATGTAAAGCACTTTAGCACAGTACTTGGCATTCAATGTCAGATTTTAAAAATTATTTATATGTTATTTTAAATAATGTTTTGCTTTTACAAAATTAAAATGTAAACCAGGCGCGGCGGCTCACACCTGTAATCTCAACACTTTGGGAGGCTGAGGCTGGCGGATCATGAGGTCAGGAGTTCGAGACCAGCCTGGCCAACATAGTGAAACCCCATCTCTACTAAAAATACGAAAAATTAGCCAGGCATGGTGGTATACGCCTGTAATCCCAGCTACTTGGGAGGCTGAGGCAGGAGAATCGCTTGAACCCGGGAGGCAGGGGTTGCAGTGAGCCAAGATCACACCACTGCACTCCAGCCTGGGTGACAGTGCAAAACTCCGACTCACAAAAAAAAAAAGAAAGAAAGAAATTATATTATAGTAGCATCATAACAGATAATATTCTAATTTCCGAAGCTGTGATTTTGGTACTGCGGACCTTATAAGATAAATGGTTCTCATAACTTTTTATGACTGTAAACTTTAACTCAGCCATTTAGAATTTGCTCTAATACACACCCATCTAATCTTGAAAATTTCAATTCACTCTAAAATCAATCGATAATAAATGTGCTGTTGTAACAGGCCAAAAAGTCCTTGCAACTTCTAGAGATCAAAGAACTCCCTGTGTTTATATAAGGGAAAGAAAGGAATAGAAAAAATATTATTAATCTGTACTAAAAATCTAACATTGAAAAATGACATGGAGCACCAAAAGTCATTTGTAATCTTAATTAAAGTACAGCATTTCTCCAACTAAAAACCTAAGACACAGTTATAAAATCATATTTACCCAGTTTCTATTTTGTTGGTGACAAAGATAAATTTTAGTCCTAAATCATCGAGTGTCAGATTTGCCTGAAGGAATATATTTATAAAGGCATCTTATATTGTGTTTGTTAATTTTTTAAAAGAAAAGATAGATTCTAGACCAGTATTCCTAATGAAAATGTTAAATCTTCTGCCAGAATATTCTAGATCTAGGGGTATCTTCAATTACCTATTATTTAATTACACTTAAAACTTTAGGTTTTTGTTGGAGCACTAAGCCAAAAGCCCCATTACAACCAATAAGAGCAGATGTTTTTATGTCTTACCACTCTTCACCAGCCCCTAAAACATGGAGTGGAACAGTTCCCAATGTAGTGTAAGAGAAAACTCAAAAATGAGTCCCCAAAAATATGGAGTTCCCATGGCTACTAGCAATGTACCAGAAAACCCAAGAAGCTGCACTGATTCCATCAGTTTATGCCAACCCTGCTAGGATCATGTACCTGAATAACTAAAACAAAAACAATGATAATAGGTAAGTCTTATGTATTACTATGTGCCAGGAACTGATTTAATGGCCTTGCGTATATTAAGTCATTTATCCTCACAATCATCCTGTGTGGTAGGTCTACTAAGGATATGATTTGGCTGTGTCCCCACCCAAATCTCATCTTCAATTGTAGCTCCCATAATTCCTACATATTGTGGAAGGGACTGGGTTGGACATAATTGAATCATGGTGGTGGTTTCCCCCATACTGTTCTCATAGTAGTGAATAAGTCTCAAAAGATCTGATGGTTTTATTAGGGGGAGTTTCCCCGCACAAGTTCCCTCTGGTCTACTGCCATGTAAGATGTGCCTTTCACCCTCCACCATGATTATGTGGCCTCTCCAGCCACGTGGAACTGTGAATCCATTAAACCTCTTTTTGTTTATTAATTACCCAGTCTCAGGTATATCCTTAACAGCAGCATGAAAATGGATGAATACAACTAATATACCTATCTTATGGTTGAAGAAACTGAGGCACAGACAAGAGAAGTACTTTGCCATGATCACATAGCTAAAAAAGGGAAAGACATAATCCGGATTTCATGCCCTTTCCCCACCCAAGTGTTCTCTGTACTCATATACTGTAGTAAAGCAGGCTTTGTGTTGGTTGGGTCAGCCAATCAGGATCTAACGTGTGAAATAATTCTGTTCTTTCAGATTTTGTTCCTTTACATTCGCTTTATTTTTTTATGCTGAAATACTGTAAACTACAGACATGACATTTCATCCCTAAATACTTTAGTATGCAGCTCTAAAAAATAAGGACAGCCTCCATAACCAAAATCAAGACTATCACGCCTAATGAGCCATAATAATAATCTTAATGAGTTTTAATATCATTTATGACCCAAGCCATATTCCAATTTCCATAACATTTCCCAAAATCATTTTTATAGCTATTTAAATCTACATAAACTGGAATCTAATCTAGGACCACATGTTATAATACATCTGATGGTTGGGCCACTAAAATTGCTTTTACTCTATAAATTCACTGTTTCTATGATGCTGATTTGCTAAGAGTCCAGGACAGTTGTCCAGTGGAATATCTCACCTTCAGGATTTGCCTGATTGCTTAATCATGGTGTTGTTTAGCTTGTTCCTACTTTTCCAGTTATTACCTGTCTTTTAAATACCCTTCTGATAGTTACAAGGTAAAGAAAATAAATCTACAACACCAAAGCTATGAACTATGAAAAATTGATAAATCAAACTTCATTAAAATTTAAAATGTCAAAGCCAGGCACAGTGACTCATGCCTGCCTGTAATCCTAGTGCTTTGGAAGGCCCAGGTGGTTAGGATCTCTTGAGCCCAGGGATTTGATGCTACAGTGAGCTATAATCACACCACTGTACTCCAGGCTGGGTGACAGAGCAAGACCTTATCCTTAAAAAAAAAAAAAAAAAAAAAAAAAAAGGCTGCCCTGGCATGGTAGCTCATGCCAAATCCCAGCACTTTGGGAGGCTGAGGCAGATGGATCACGAGGTCAGGAGATGGAGACCACTCTGGCCAAACATGGTGAAACCCCATCTCTACTAAAAAATACAAAAACATTAGCTGGGCCTGGTGAGGCATGCCTGTAATCCCAGCTACTCGGGAGGCTGAGGCAGGAGAATGGCTTGCACCAGGAAGTTGGAGGTTGCAGTGAGCCGAGATTGTGCCGCTGCACTCCAGCCTGGCGACAGAGCAAGACTCCATCTGAAAAAAAAAAAAAAAAAAACAACCTATTCTGCAAAAGACACTGTCAAGGCTGGGCATGATGGCTCATGCCTGTAATCCCAGCACTTTGGGAGGCCGAGGCGGGTGGATCACGAGGTCAGGAGATCAAGACCATCCTGGCTAACACGATGAAACCCCGTCTCTACTAAAAATACAAAAATTTAGCTGGGTGCGGTGGTGGGCTCCTGTAGTCCCAGCTACTCTGGAGGCTGAGGCAGGAGAATGGCGTGAACCTGGGAGGCGGAGCTTGCAGTGAGCCAAGATCGCGCCACTGCACTCCAGCCTGGGAGACAGAGCGAGACTCTGTCTCAGAAAAAGAAAAAAAAAGGCACTGTCAAGAAAATGAGAGCTCCGGTCTACAGCTCCCAGCATGAGCAATGCAGAAGACCGGTGATTTCTGCATTTCCATCTGAGGTACCGGGTTCATCTCACTAGGGAGTGCCAGACAGTGGGCGCAGGTCAGTGGGTGCGCGCACCGTGCGCAAGCCAAAGCAGGGTGAGGCATTGCCTCACTCGGGAAGTGCAAGGGGTCAGGGAGTTCCCTTTCCTAGTCAAAGAAAGGGGTGACACACGGCACCTGGAAAATCGGGTCACTCCCACCTGAATACTGCGCTTTTCCAACGGGCTTAAAAAATGGCACACCAGGAGATTATATCCGGCACCTGGCTCGGAGGGTCCTACGCCCACAGAGTCTCACTGATTGCTAGCACAGTAGTCTGAGATCAAACTGCAAGGCGGCAGTGAGGCTGGGGGAGGGGCGCCCACCATTGCCCAGGCTTGCTTAGGTAAACAAAGCAGCCAGGAAGCTAGAACTGGGTGGAGCCCACCACAGCTCAAGGAGGCCTGCCTGCCTCTGTGGGCTCCACTTCTGGGGGCAGGGCACAGACAAACAAAAAGACAGCAGTAACCTCTGCAGACTTAAATGTCCCTGCCTGACAGCTTTGAAGAGAGCAGTGGTTCTCCCAGCACACAGCTGGAGATCTGAGAACGGGCAGACTGCCTCCTCAAGTGGGTCCCTGACCCCTGACCCCCAAGCAGCCTAACTGGGAGGCACCCCCTAGTAGGGGCAGACTGACACCTCACACGGCCGGGTACTCCAACAGACCTGCAGCTGAGGGTCCTGTCTGTTAGAAGGAAAACTAACAAACAGAAAGGACATCCACACAAAAACCCATCTGTACATCACCATCATCAAAGACCAAAAGTAGATAAAACCACAAAGATGGGGAAAAAACAGAGCAGAAAAACTGGAAACTCTAAAAAGCAGAGTGCCTCTCCTCCTCCAAAGGAATGCAGTTCCTCACCAGCAACGGAACAAAGCTGGATGGAGAATGACTTTGACGAGCTGAGAGAAGAAGGCTTCAGACAATCAAATTACTCTGAGCTACGGGAGGAAATTCAAACCAAAGGCAAAGAAGTTGAAAACTTTGAAAAAAATTTAGAAGAATGTATAACTAGAATAACCAATACAGAGAAGTGCTTAAAAGAGCTGATGGAGCTGAAAACCAAGGCTCGAGAACTACGTGAAGAATGCAGAAGCTTCAGGAGCCAATGCGATCAACTGGAAGAAAGGGTATCAGCGATGGAAGATGAAGTGAATGAAATGAAGCGAGAAGGGAAGTTTAGAGAAAAAACAATAAAAAGAAATGAGCAAAGCCTCCAAGAAATATGGGACTATGTGAAAAGACCAAATCTACGTCTGATTGGTGTACCTGAAAGTGATGGGGAGAATGGAACCAAGTTGGAAAACACTCTGCAGGATATTATCCAGGAGAACTTCCCCAATATAGCAAGGCAGGCCAACATTCAGATTCAGGAAATGCAGAGAACACCACAAAGATACTCCTCGAGAAGAGCAACTCCAAGACACAATTGTCAGATTCACCAAAGTTGAAATGAAGGAAAAAATGTTAAGAGCAGCCAGAGAGAAAGGTCAGCTTACGCACAAAGGGAAGCCCATCAGACTAACAGCAGATCTCTCAGCAGAAACTCTACAAGCCAGAAGAGAGTGGGGGCCAATATTCAACATTCTTAAAGAAAAGAATTTTCAACCCAGAATTTCATACCCAGCCAAACTAAGCTTCATAAGTGAAGGAGAAATAAAATACTTCACAGAGAAGCAAATGCTGAGAGATTTTGTCACCACCAGGCCTGCCCTAAAAGAGCTCCTGAAGGAAGCGCTAAACATGGAAAGGAACAACCAGTACCAGCCACTGCAAAATCATGCCAAAATGTAAAGACCATTGAGACTAGGAAGAAACTGCATCAACTAACGTGCAAAATAACCAGCTAACATCATAATGACAGGATCAAATTCACACATAACAATATTAACTTTAAATGTAAATATACTAAATGCTCCAATTAAAAGACACAGATTGGCAAATTGGATAAAGAGTCAAGACCCATCAGTGTGCTGTATTCAGGAAACCCATCTCACGTGCAGAGACACACATAGGCTCAAAATAAAAGGATGGAGGAAGATCTACCAAGCAAATGGAAAACAAAAAAAGGCAGCAGTTGCAATCCTAGTCTCTGATAAAAGAGACTTTAAACCAACAAAGATCAAAAGAGACAAAGAAGGCCATTACATAATGGTAAAGGGATCAATTCAACAAGAAGAGCTAACTATCCTAAATAGATATGCACCCAATACAGGAGCACCCAGATTCATAAAGCAAGTCCTGAGTAACCTACAAAGAGACTTAGACTCCCACACATTAATAATGGGAGACTTTAACACTGCACTGTCAACATTAGACAGATCAATGAGACAGAAAGTCAACAAGGATACCCAGGAATTGAACGCAGCTCTGCACCAAGCGGACCTAATAGACATCTACAGAACTCTCCACCCCAAATCAACAGAATATACATTATTTTCAGCACCACACCACACCTATTCCAAAACTGACCACATACTTGGAAGTAAAGCTCACCTCAGCAAATGTAAAAGAACAGAAATTATAACAAACTATCTCTCAGACCACAGTGCAATCGAACTAGAACTCAGGATTAAGAATCTCACTCAAAACCACTCAACTACACGGAAACTGAACAACCTGATCCTGAATGACTTCTGGGTACATAACGAAATGAAGTCAGAAATAAAGATGTTCTTTGAAATCAACGAGAACAAAGACACAACATACCAGAATCTCTGGGATGCATTCAAAGCAGTGTGTAGAGGGAAATTTATAGCACTAAATGCCCACAAGAGAAAGCAGGAAAGATCTAAAATTGACACCCTAACATCACAATTAAAAGAACTAGAAAAGCAAGAGCAAACACATTCAAAAGCTAGCAGAAGGCAAGAAATAACTAAAATCAGAGCAGAACTGAAGGAAATAGACAAAAAACCCTTCAAAAAATTAATGAATCCAGGAGCTGGTTTTTTGAAAGGATCAACAAAATTGATAGACCGCTAGCAAGACTAATAAAGAAGAAAAGAGAGAAGAATCAAATAGACGCAATAAAAAATGATAAAGGGGATATCACCACCAATCCCACAGAAATACAAACTACCATCAGAGAATACTACAAACACCTCTACGCAAATAAACTAGAAAATCTAGAAGAAATGGATAAATTCCTCGACACATACACTCTCCCAAGACTAAACCAGGAAGAAGTTGAATCTCTGAATAAACCAATAACAGGAGCTGAGATTGTGGCAATAATCAATAGCTCACCAACCAAAAAGAGTCCAGGACCAGATGGATTCACAGCCAAATTCTACCAGAGGTACAAGGAGGAACTGGTACCATTCCTTCTGAAACTATTCCAATCAATAGAAAAAGAGGGAATCCTCCCTAACTCCTTTTATGAGGCCAGCATCATCCTGATACCAAAGCCAGGCAGATACAACCAAAAAAGAGAATTTTAGACCAATATCCTTGATGAACATTGATGCAAAAATCCTCAATAAAATACTGGCAAACCAAAATCAGCAGCACATCAAAAAGCTTATCCACCATGATCAAGTGGGTTTCATCCCTGGGATGCAAGGCTGGTTCAATATACGCAAATCAATAAATGTAATCCAGCATATAAACAGAACCAAAGACAAAAACCACGTGATTATCTCAATAGATGCAGAAAAGGCCTTTGACAAAATTCAACAACACTTCATGCTAAAAAACTCTCAATAAATTAGGTATTGATGGGACGTATCTCAAAATAATAAGAGCTGTCTATGACAATCCCACAGCCCATATCATACTGAATGGGCAAAAACTGGAAGCATTCCCTTTGAAAACTGGCACAAGACAAGGATACCCTCTCTCACCACTCCTATTCAACATAGTTTTGGAAGTTCTGGCCAGGGCAATTAGGCAGGAGAAGGAAATAAAGGGTATTCAATTAGGAAAAGAGGAAGTCAAATTGTCCCTGTTTGCAGACAACATGATTGTATGTATAGAAAACCCCACTGTCTCAGCCCAAAATCTCCTTAAGTTGATAAGCAACTTCAGCAAAGTCTCAGGATACAAAATCAATGTACAAAAATCACAAGCATTCTTATACACCAATAACAGACAAACAGAGAGCCAAATCATGAGTGAACTCCCATTCACAATTGCTTCAAAGAGAATAAAATACCTAAGAATCCAAGAATCCACCTTACAAGGGACGTGAAGGATCTCTTCAAGGAGAACCACAAACCACTGCTCAAGGAAACAAAAGAGGATACAAACAAATGGAAGAACACTCCATGCTCATGGGTAGGAAGAATCAATATCGTGAAAATGGCCATACTGCCCAAGGTAATTTATAGATTCAATGCCATCCCCATCAAGCTACCAATCACTTTCTTCACAGAATTGGAAAAAACTACTTTAAAGTTCATATGGAACCAAAAAAGAGCCTGCATTGCCAAGTCAATCCTAAGCCAAAAGAACAAAGCTGGAGGCATCACGCTACCTGACTTCAAACTATACTACAAGGCTACAGTAACCAAAACAGCATGGTACTGGTACCAAAACAGAGACATAGATCAATGGAACAGAACAGAGCCCTCAGAAATAATGCCACATATCTACAACTATCTGATCTTTGACACACCTGACAAAAACAAGAAATGGGGAAAGGATTCCCTATTTAATAAATGGTGCTGGGAAAACTGGCTAGCCATATGGAGAAAGCTGAAACTGGATCCCTTCCTTACACCTTATACAAAAATCAATTCAAGATGGATTAAAGACTTAAACGCTAGACCTAAAACCATAAAAACCCTAGAAGAAAACCTAGGCATTACCATTCAGGACATAGGCATGGGCAAGGATTTCATGTCTAAAACACCAAAAGCAATGGCAACAAAAGCCAAAATTGACAAATGGGATCTAATTAAACTAAAGAGCTTCTGCACAGCAAAAGAAACTACCATCAGAGTGAACAGGCAACCCACAAAATGGGAGAAAATTTTTGCAACCTACTCACCTGACAAAGGGCTAATATCCAGAATCTACAATGAACTCAAACAAATTTACAAGAAAAAAACAAACCACCGCATCAAAAAGTGGGCAAAGGACATGAACAGACACGTCTCAAAAGAAGACATTTATGCAGCCAAAAAACACATGAAAAAATGCTCACCATCACTGACCATCAGAGAAATGCAAATCAAAACCACAATGAGATACCATCTCACACCAGTTAGAATGGCTATCATTAAAAAGTCAGGAAACAACAGGGGCTGGAGAGGATGTGGAGAAATAGGAACACTTTTACACTGTTGGTGGGACTGTAAACTAGTTCAACCATTGTGGAAGTCAGTGTGGCGATTCCTCAGGGATCTAGAACTAGAAATACCATTTGACCCAGCCATCCCATTACTGGGTAGATACCCAAAGGACTATAAATCATGCTGCTATAAAGACACATGCACACGTATGTTTATTGCGGCATTATTCACAATAGCAAAGACTTGGAATCAACCCAAATGTCCAACAATGATAGACTGGATTAAGAAAATGTGTCACATATACACCATGGAATACTCTGCAGCCATGAAAAATGATGAGTTCATGTCCTTTGTAGGGACATGGATGAAGTTGGAAATCATCATTCTCAGTAAACTACGGCAAGATCAAAAAACCAAACACCGCATATTCTCACTTGTAGGTGGGAATTGAACAATGAGAACACATGGACACAGGAAGGGGAACATCACACTCTGGGGACTGTTGTGGGGCGGGGGGAGGGGGGAGGGATAGCATTGGGAGATATACCTAATGCTAGATGACGAGTTAGTGGGTGCAGCACACCAGCATGGCACATGTATACATATGTAACTAACCTGCACATTGTGCACATGTACCCTAAAACTTAAAGTATAATAATAATAATAAATAAAATAAAATAAAATGAAAAGACAGGCCACAAACTGGGAGAAAATATTTGCAAGATAATCTGATGAAAGACTAAAAATATACAAAGAACTCTTAAAACTTAACAAGAAGAAAACAACCCAATTAAAAAATGGACTAAAGACCCTAACAGATACCTCACCAAAGATGATAGATACATAGATGGCATCTTTGTATATCTATATAAATATATAGATATACAAATCTTTGTGTGTGTGTGTGTGTGTGTGTGTATATATGTATATATAAAGATGCTCAACCTCATATGCTTTCAAGGAACTGCAAATCAAAAGAACAAATGAGCTATCACTACACACCTATTAGAATGGCCAAAATCTAGAACACTGACAACCCCAAATGCTGGTGAGGATGTGGAGCCACAGAACGTCTCATTCATTGCTGGTGAAAATGCACAGTGGTACAGCCACTTTGGAAAATAGTATGGAGATTTTTTAGGAAGCTGAAGACACTCTTATCATATAATTCAGCAATCATGCTCCTTGGCATTTACCCAAAAAAGGAAAACTTATGTTCACACAAAAACCTGCACATGGATGTTTATAGCAGTTTAATTTATAATTGCCAAAACCTGGAAGAAACCAAGATGTCCTTCAATAGGTGGATGGATAAATAAACTGTGGTCCAACCAGAAAACAGAACATTATTCAGCACTAAGAAGAAATGAAAAAGCACCATCGGCACTATCAAGCCATGAAAAGACACGGAGGAAATTTAAATGCATATTAGCAAATGAAAGAAGTCAATCTCAAAAGGCTACATACTGTACAGTTCCAACTATATGACATTCTGGAAAAGGCTACAGTAAAAAGATCAGTGGTTTCCAGGGGTTGGGGGGAAGGAGGGACAAATAGGGAGAGCACAGGGGATTTTTAGGGCAGTGAAACTACTCTGTATGATTCTACAATGGTGGATACATGTCATACATTTTTCCAAAACCATAGAAGTACAACACTGTGAGTGAACTCTAATGTAAAATATGGACTCTGGGCAAAAATGTGACAGTGTAGGTCCAGTGTAGTTCCATCAGTTGTCACAAGTGTACTGGTCTGGCGAGGTATGTCGATAATGCAGAAGGCTATGCATGTTTTAGGGCAGGGTATTATGGGATATCTCTGTACCTTCTGTTAGATTTTTCTGTGAACCTAAGACTTCTCTAAAACAAAAATCTATTGAAAGCAAAAACAAAACAAACACAACAAAACCTAGATAAAAGAACACTGAAAGAAGTCAAGGGTGAATTCTTGAGGATTCTGGTGGGGGGCGGAAAGATAATAAATTGAATCTGCAGCTGGTATAGCAGCCTAGAAAAAACAGCTGAAGACTAGAGGGGAGAATGAGCAGAAACTAAGGACTAAAGGAATGTTGTTCAATTATCTCTAGATTTAATTCATTTAGGTGATCCCTGTATGAATAACCACAAGTAATTGAGACTAGAAAAAAATAATAGCCCAAATAACTTAAATTCTGAGCAAGGATTAGGAATTGTAGACACAAGGCAGCTTTGTGACATGGATACCAATATATGAAGTAAGATTTTGGGTTTTTGCCTTTGAGGCTTTATCGTTTTAGGTGGGGCTTTGTGATGCAAGTTCTCATTGGAGACTTCAATCTATTCATAGACAAAGTGTAAAGTAGCAAAGGCTTAGTCACATTAGCAACCAACAATGTAATACTGGGGAGATATAAATTCAGCTTGTTGCTGGCTTGCAGTGATAAAAGTCTTTTGAATCCTTGTTCAAAGACAATTCATTTGCATGTGCTTTAAAGACTCAGGAAATGGCCGTGGAAAACCTTTATTCAAGGTAGGTAAATAAAAAATGTTGCTATGGGATTATTAAAATAGACTGGAGAGATTTCAGGTACTTCCATTATTTACTTACTCACCAAATATTCTACATGACCTGCCTTAGCCAGGACTGTGGACATGCTATAGATGTGAATTTTAGTTCACTTCACTAGGGTTTCCAAAAGGCCATGTACTTTTGTGTCTCTAAATAAAGTTACATTTGTTCAGAGTCCCCTTTCACTCAGGAAGTTCAATCTCAAGAATTTGGTGGGGATAGGGGGCAGGAACCCTTTTTCCTAGGGTCAAGTGAAGGGATCTGGCACAATCTAGAACATTCTAGAAGATCCTCTGATCTCTTCTGGTCACACTGAACTGGTTGAGGTATTCAGTGTCAAAATCCACGTGGTCCCTTGAAAGCAGTGGCCCAGTCCCAGATCTTTTGACGGCTGGGAAATTAAAGACTTGGTGAACCTTCTCTCTCAGGGGACCATGCAGCTTTTCTGCCATGAGGTCCTGCCACAGACCAGCTGTGGGAGGGAAGTGCTGGTCTCCAGTACCACAGGACCTGAACACCTCTGTCCCGCTCCCAGTCTTTTGAAAAGCTTTCAGAACCTTCCCTCCAGGGTTGGCCCACTTCCTCTCTTGGCTGGGGCTTCTTTTTTACAACAAAATTCTATATAAGGGTGATATTCCAGATGCCTGTTTCATGCTTTATCCCTGAACTCTTTGTTTATCCCTATAGTGCCAAAGTCATTAATCCTGAAATTAAGGACACTTGGTGACTTTCTTGGAATGGGGAAGAGAGAATCCTTACATTTGTTCAGACTGCTGAAAGAGTACGTAACTCAAATTAAAATCTCAATATGGTTTTCTAGTCACAGAATTGAAGGTAAGAAAGACAGCCCCTGCCTTCAGGTATCTCACATCCTAGAATAGAGGCGAGTAAAGAGGTCATCAAAATACAGCACACAGGAGAGATTCCTGCCTCAGGGACCAGGGAGGGAGAGTTTCCCTGGAGGAAATGGTTATGAACACTTAAACAACACTCCCTATGTGCCAGGCACTGTGCCAAGCAATTATTTATATAAAGATATGGAGTGGGGCTATAACTGAGCCCAGGTAGTCTGGGTCCCTGCTTAAATTCCTAGGCTTTAGGGATATCTTCAATGGGACCCAAAGAAAAGGCATAAACTTGCCATGGCAGAGCATGTAGGTGCCTGTCAGAGGGTATAAGGTGGACACAGTGCAAAGATGCCCTGAGAGGCACTATGAAGTGGGAAGCTGGAATTGAACTGCCTGGAGCAGTTACAGCTTAGGCCCCTCCCCAAGTGGACTGCCAGGATACTGAAGCTTGTTTCTCTATGCTCAGAAAAGTGAATCAGAAAAAGTGGGCTGACTAGGGTAACACAGGGATTCTCAAAAATTCCTCTGTGAAAGCGAGTCTTCCCCCAACACTCTATCAAGATCTTGATTACTAAGCTTATTAGGTTTTGATTACTAAGCCTCTCATCTAAAATGGAATTATGCCCTGCAAGGAGCTAAATCTGTGGTTCGCATTTACATCTTGCTGTGAGTCATTTTCACCAGCAAATCAAATTGCTTTTCTCCCACCCTCACCATAGCCAGGTGAGAAGCTTGCTATCTAAAGAGAGGCTCAGTACAGATACTAGGACACAAAGCTGACAATGCACACTTGTCATGGGGTCAACACATTTGCCGTAAGATAACACTGGCCTCTGCTTAACCACATATTCTCTCTGCTACACCAGGAACATTCTGTTTTTTGCATTCAAAGGCTTTGCATATCATGGACTACGGAAAGCAGTTTTGGAATATTAAAGTAGTAAATTTACTTTCAGGATGTCTATTGTGAGCAGTTGTGAGTTAAATAAAGGATAGCCTCTGGGAGGCCGAGGCAGGTGGATCACCTGAGGTCAGGAGTTTGAGACCAGCCTGGCCAATATGGTGAAACCTCCGTCTCTACTAAAAATACAAAAATTAGCCGGGTGTGGTGGTGCACGCCTGTAGCCCCAGCTACTCTGGAGGATAGGACTGGAGAATCACTTGAACCCAGGAGGCGGAGGTTGCAGTGAGCCAAGATTGTGCCACTGCACTCCAGCCTGGGCGACAGAGTGAGACTCCATCTCAAAAAAAAAAAAAATGATAACAAAGGATAGGCCTGACGCAATGCAGACTGGAGACACAAGCAAATCAATATTCTCTCATCTTCATTCTTCAGGCTTTCCCCATTTGGGTCAAAATTATGATCATTGGGGCCTGCTTCACCTCTTGCTGAGTCTGGCATTCTGAACATCAAATCTAGATGAAGCTGAAGCAGCCAGAACTCTGGGTTGATGGCCCAAAAGCTCAGGCTGAGAACTGGCAACGTGCCTCACCCAACAGCCGTGCCAGCTCATAAGGGAAAGCAGAACCTGCAGTCCATCTTTGTGTGACACCTCATTTAAACCCAACTGCTCTGCTTTTGTGAGACTTGATATAATTTATTCCTCAGAGAGGGAATGAGTGACTCACGAGATCCTGTGATTCACAGAGCCTCTCACAGAGGTACGCAGATGGCAAGTTGAGCTGGAATAAGAAAAAGAATGGCAGGATGCCGAGGGCTGCTCTTGCCACTCCATGAACACCCAAGATGTCCCCGACACACACATGAAACCTCTCCACACCAGGAATCCAGCCAGAGCCCCTTCTATAGAGCAGGAAGAGGTGGTTGTGGGTGAGCTCTGGGCTCCTGTGGGCATCAATCTAGATTTCCACTTGCTTTTTTTTTTTTTTTTTTTTTTGAGACAGGATCTCCCTCTGTCACCAGGCTGGAGTGCAGTGGAGCAATCATGGCTCACTGCAGCCTCAACCTCCTGGGTTTGATCAATCCTCCTGCCTCAGCCTCCTGAGCAGCTGGGACTACGGGTATGTGCCAGTACAGCTGGCTGATTTTTAAAATTCTTTTTAGTATTTTGTACAGATAGGGTCTCATGTGTTGCCCAGACTGGTCTTGAACTGCTGGCCTCACATGATCCTCCCACCTCAGCCTCCCAAGGTGCTGGGATTACAGGTGTGAGCTGCCTCATTTTGTTTTTAATCCATCCCCATCCCTCCCCTACTAGGGCTTGCTATTCAGCCAACCACACTGCACAGCACTCTCTCCTACCACACAAAGCTGCTTGTCCAGGTCTCTCCAGTTGTCTGTATCTATCTCTTGTTATGCATCAGTCTATGTGTGTCCTCTGCCCAATGAGGCTACTGGAGACATAACATACTGTAGAGGTTAAGAACATGAGCTCTGGGACCAGGCCACTGCAGTCTGAATCATGGCTGTGCCACTTCCCAGCTATGACCTTGGCCATGTTATTTAACTTTTCTCTGCCTCATTTTTCCTACCTATAATATTGGGATAATAGTACATATTTCTAGGGTTGTTTAAAAGGCCTTGCAACTAATCTGTTAAGAAAGAAAGGAAATTGTTCAGCTCCCTCTTACAAGTGAGAACATGCGGTGTTTGGTTTTCTGTTCCTGTGTTAATTTGCTAAGGATGATGGTTTTCAGCTTCATTCATGTCCCTGCAAAGGACGTGAACTCATTGTTTTTTATAGCTCCATAGTATTCCATGGTGTATATGTGCCACATTTTCTTTATCCAGTCTATCATTGCTGGGCATTTGGGTTGGTTCCAAGTCTTTGCTATTGTAAATAGTGCTGCAATAAACATATGTGTGCATGTGTCTTTATAGTAGAATGATTTATAATCCTTTGGGTATATACCCAGTAACAGCATTGCTGGGTCAAATGGTATTTCTGGTTCTAGATCCTTGAGGAATTGCCACACTGTCTTCCACAATGGTTGAACTAATTTATACTCCCACCAACAGCGTAAAAGCATTCCTATTTCTCCGCATCCTCTCCAGCATCTGTTGTTTCCAGACTTTTTAATGATCGCCATTTTTTTTTAATATGGAGTCTCACTCTATCGCCCAGGCTGGAGTGCAGTGGTGCGATCTCAGCTCATTGCAACCTCTGCTGCCCAGGTTCAAGCAATTCTCTTGCCTCAGCCTCCCGAGTAGCTGGAATTACAGGTGCCTGCCTCTGCACCCTGCTAATTGTTGTATTTTTAGTAGACACAGGGTTTCACCATCTTGGTCAGGCTGGTCTTGAACTCCTGACCTTGTGATCCACCCACCTCAGCCTCCCAAAGTGTTGGGATTACAGGCATGAGCCACCGCGCCCGGCCAACAATCGCCATTATAACTGGCATGAGATGGTATCTCATTGTGGTTTTGATTTGCATTTCTCTAACGACCAGCAATGATGTGCTTTTTTTCATATGTTTGTTGGTCTCATAAATGTCTTCTTTTGAGAAGTGTCTGTTCATATCCTTCACCCACTTTTTGATGGGGTTATTTGTTTTTTTCTTGTAAATTTGCTTAAGTTCCTTGTAGATTCTGGATATTAGGCCTTTGTCAGATGGATTTTACTGCAAAAATTTTCTCCCATTCTGTAGGTTGACTGTTCACTCTGATAATAGTTTCTTTCACTGAGCAGAAGCTCTTTAGTTTAATAAGATCTCGTTTGTCAATTATGGCTTTTGTTGCAGTTGCTTTTGGTGTTTTAGTCATGAAGTCTTTGCCAATGACTTCCACACAGGGAGGGGAACATCACACACCAGGGCCTGTTGGGGGGTAGGGGGAAAGGAGAGGGAGAGCATTAGGACAAATACCTAATGCATACGGAGCTTAAAACCTAGATGATAAGTTGATAGATGCAGCAAACCACCGTGGCAGATGTATACCTATGTAACAAATCTGCATGTTCAGCATATGTATCCCAGAACTTAAAGTAAAATTAAAAACAAATAAATAAATAAAATAAAATTTTAAAATGCCATTTTAACATGTAACGTTCCTATTAAAAGCTTTTATCTGGAAAAAAATTAAAAGGAAAGAAAGGAAAAAGGAAGTGAGGGAGGGAGGGGCACAGGAGGGATGGAGAGAGGGGAAAGAAAGACAGTGAGCCTCTTGAAATAAAGGACCATGTATTATTCACTTTTTATTTTGTGCCTCATTAAATTCATTCATCATCATTACCATTTGTGAGTTCATACAACGTACCAGTTACTGAAAAAGATCAGTGCTTGACTGCCCTCACCATTAAGGAGCTCACAGTCAGACAGAATGCCAATGAATGACATCAGTGGTTGTAACAGTGTAAGGACAGCCAAAGGACAGTAGGGCCACACTGCTCTGAAACTCATCACTCTAGAGCCCAGGTTAAAATTCTACTGTCACTTCCTGGCTGCATGACTGAGTAAGTTATTAGCACCACTCATGGGACTGCTATGGGGATGAAGTTAAAAGATGATGAAAGCCTGGGCAATATAGCAAAACCCTGTCTCTACAAAAAAAAAATAATAATTAATTAGCTGGTGTGGTGGTGCATGCCTATAGTCTCATCCACATGGGAGGCTGAGGCAGGAGGATTGCTTGAGCCTGGAAGTAGAGGCTGCAGTGAGCCATGATTACGTCACTGCTCTCCAGCCTGGGCAACAGAGAGAGACCCTGCAAAAAGAAAGGGAAGGGAAGGGAAGGGAAGGGAAGGGGAGGGGAGGGGAGGGGAGGGGAGGGGAGGGGAGAGAGAGGAAGGAAGGAAGGAAGGAGGGAAGGAAGGAAGGAAGGAAGGAAGGAAGGAAGGAAGGAAGGAAGGAAGGGAAGGAAGGAAAGAAGGAAGGAAGGAAGGGAAGGGAAGGGAGGGAGGGAGAGCCAGGCATGGTGATACACACCTATAGTTCCAGCTACTCAGGAGGCTGAGGCAGGAGGATTACTCGAGCCCAGGAGTTCCAGGCTGTAGTGTGCCATTATTGGGCCAGTGAATAGTCACTGCACTCCAGCCTGAGCAACATAGCAAGACTCCCATCTCTAAAAAGAAAAAAAAATAATAAGGTCATGGGAGACCAGAAGCGCAGCTGACACATATGCATAACAGGTATCCCCTGCAGAGTGCGATGGGAGCACAGAAGGTGAGAAACTAAACTTCAGTCTGCAAGGCATCCACGAGGAGGTGACCTCAGAGCCCAGCCTTCAAGAATGAGTAAGAGAGAGGTGGAGAAGCAGAGGAAGGCTGATTCAGGCTGGCTCTCCAGTGCACATAAAAGCATGAAAGGAGAGAACATGAGTCACTCCAGAGGGCCCTGGGAGGGCCTCAGATAGCTGCATTGGAGAGGCAGGCAGGAGCTGAATCACTCAGGGCCCTGCTAATGAATTCAGATCTTGGCTAAGGTCAGTGTAGGGCTGTGGAAAGAGTTTAAGCTGAAACCTGCCATGGACGGTTTGGCACTTTCTAAATCAACCACATTTTTCATAGCATTAGCCAGTGATAATCAATTTTGGATCAGGTCATGATCCGGAGGCCCTGTAGGATGCTGAAGCAAAGCCTAAGAAAGGCTCTGTTGAGGGCCATAGACTTCTACGGCAATGTATATTTATTATAATTCTTTGGGAATTGATATATCCTTTGTGGAAAAGACTCATGTCTTTTTCTATTATCTTTGAAAGTGCTAGAACAATACATGGACACATCAGATTTGCCCAACAAATACCAATTGGTCATAACCGATGCACGTTACATATGATGACTTCTTGCTATTTAAGGTAGTCAATGGCCTATTTGGTGGAAAGTAGAGATGAGGGTGGGGGCCTGGACTGCACTCCAGCCTGAGCAACATAACAAGACTCCCATCTCTAAAAAGAAAAAAAAATAATAAGGTCATGGGAGACCAGAAGCGCAGCTGTCACATATGCATAACAGGTATAACATCTTGCATACCATAGCAAGATGTTAAAGGACAAATGCCACTTAGGTTATGTGTCCATTACATTGACTTCAGTGTAATGGAGGGTTGTTCATTTAAATCACAAAACCTGTTCTGTTCAAACCAGCTGATTTTTTCTGATTTCTGGTAATGCAATGTGAAATTAGCAATAGAATTATATTCCCTTTAATTTGGAGGTGGAAAAAGGAGTGAAAAGGAAATAAGACACACTTTGGTGGGGAGAAAACCAGTGAATCCATGGAGGAATGTGGTCTGGAGGATCTACTAGGGAAATGAACCATCCAAAACAGCAGTATCTTGACAGTCATTGAACCTAGGCTCACTTATTCATTCATTCATTCATTCATTCAACAAATATTTATTGAGCCCCTTCTATATCCAAGATGCTACACAATGGTGAACAAAACTGACACCATCTTGTTCTGAACCTCATGAAGATTACTCTGCAGCAGGGAAAATATGCTTTATATAAATGAACACACTAATAAGTACATAATGAGTTGTGATAAGTGCTATGAAGGAAAACAATAGTGTCCTGTGCTATGAAAAAGAAGAAAGGCCTGCCTTAGGCTGGGGTCAAGGAAGATTTTCCTGAGGAACAGTCAAAAAGAAGGAGTAGGAAAAAGCCAGGACAGGACCAATCGGGAGAGGCTGCAGGCAGGGGAGGGCCTCCGGTGGAAAAGAGCTGTGTGAATCTGAGAAACAACAAGTTGGAGGTGTGGATTGGGGAGGCGTGAGGAGGAAGCGGCCACAGGTACAGAGACCAATTCGCACAATAGGAAAAGGTGAGAAATGAAGAGGGCCTTCAGTGGAGATCCACAGCCTCTCTCCAAGTCAACACACTCAGTCAGTCCTGGCAGCTCAGCCCAGAAAACTTTGTCAGCCATGGCTGGGGTAACTGTGTCCAGAGGTGTTTGAACAAGAGCCACTCCATCTTGAATAGGGACTGAGTAAAATAAGGCTGAAACCTACTGGGCTGCCTTCCCAGGTGGTTCAGCATTCTTAGTCACAGGATGAGATAGAAGGTTGGCACAAGGTACAGGTCACAAAGACTTTGCTGATGAAACAGGACTCAGTAAAGAAGCCAGCCAAGACCCACCAAAATCAAGATGGTCATGAAAGTGACCTCTGGTCGTCCTCATTACTCATTAAATGCTAATTTTAATGCATTAGCCTGATAAAAGACTCTCCCACCAGGGCCATGACAGTTTACAAGTGCCATGGCAACGTCAGAAAGTTACCCTATATGGTCTAAAAAGTGAAGGAACCCTCAGTTCCGGGAATTGCCCACCCTTTTCCCGGAAAATTCATGAATAATCCACCCCTTGTTTAGCATAGAATCAAGAAATAACTACCAGTATAATTAGCTAAGCAGCCCACACAGCTGCTCTGCCAGTGGAGTAGCCATTCTTTTTTGTTGTTCTTCTTCTTGTTTTTTGTTTTTTTGTTTTTTTGTTTTTTTGTTTTTTGAGACAGAGTCTGGCTCTGTCGCCCAAGCTGGAGTGCGGTGGCGCAATCTCGGCTCACTGCAACCTCTGCCTCCGGAGTTCAAGCGATTCTCCTGCCTCAGCCTCCCGAGTAGCTGGGATTACAGGCATAGAGCACCATGCCTGGCTAACTTTTCGTATTTTTAGTAGAGAGAGTGTTTCACCATGTTGGCCAGGCTGGTCTGAACTCCTGAGCTCAAGTGATCTGCCTGCCTTTGCCTCCCAGTGTTGGGATTATGGGCGTGAGCCACGGCGCCCGGCCTGTTTCTTTACTTCCTTAATAAACTTGCTCTAACTCTACGGACTCACCCCGAATTCTTTCTTGCGAGAAGTCCAAGAACCCTCGCTTGGGGTCTGGATCGGGACCCCTCTCCGGTAACAAGTGATATCGGTATTAAAGGTACCCCCACATGTCAAAGGCTTCCCTCCACAAGTCAGAGTTGGGGAGGGACAGGAGGCAGCAGGGGACCGACAAAGAGCAATGGAAAGAGAAGGCCTGGGAGCCAAGCAGGCCTGGGGTTGACTCCAGGCTCCCTTAGTGGCCTGCACAACTCAGATGACCCGTCTGTGAAGTGCAGGTCACAGTGGGCACCACACACGGCTGCAGAAAGGAGTGCAAAGGTGATGCCCACGCCTGGCCTAGGGCGGGGGCGCAATACATGGCTGTTGCGGCTGTGATTGCTGGAGGAAGGGAGTCATTTGGAAGGCACAAAGGAACTAGAACCTACTCGGTGTCGGGACAAGCCTCAAGGATGGGGCAGGGGTTCCGGCAAGAGCTGGGTTCCAGCCTGGGTTGCCACCAACAGCGAAAGTGACTGCCAGGTGGCAGTAGGGTGACTTCGCCAGCTTAAGTGCTTAGCGGGCAGGCGAGGGGGCGGAGCAAGAGAAGAAAACACAAAGGGCCGGAAGGAAGCCGGGGAGACAGGTGGGGTACTCGGGAAGCTGGAGCGGGCCGGCGGTGCAGTCGCGGGGGAGCGAGGCCTGCTGGGCTTGGCAACGAGGGACTCGGCCTCGGAGGCGACCCAGACCACACAGGTGAGCCCCCGCCCCGGGGAGTGTTGACGGCGGGAGGGGGTGGCCTCAGGGGAACGCGGCGCCGCAGGGCAGTCCTTCGAAGGCCGCGCGGTGCAGCGGTGGCCGCCCCCCACTCTCCCCTAACTCGGACCCCGGCGGCCCCGGCACGGGCGAGGGGCTGGGGAGCTTGGGGTGGCGCTGGCTGCTTCTGGCCAGGGATGGCAGCGGACTCCAGTAGGCTGACTCCCGGCTTCCCCGACCGCATCAGAAAGTGCAGTGTCCCCCGTCCGCCGTCCAGCCCTGCAGGCGCCCCCCTCCAAGCCATCCTAAGAAGCACCCCCGCCCCCCATGCTGGGGCGCGCCCTCCTCAGCACATTCGTCGGTCAGCACCCACGAACCCACGGGTCCCTTCCCCACCACTGAGGAAACAGAGGGTCCCCGGACCACCCCAGCGTGGGGGGTGGGAGCTACACCTGCAAGGCAAGACCCTCGGAAGGCTTGCTTTTAGGTGCAGACTGAGGACTAAGTGGGTGCCAGGGGACCTGGCCACCGAAGCTGAGAGGTATATTTGCCTCCCAATATAGGGCAGCGGCCTAATGGCTAAGCAAAGATAATCTAATTTGGCGTGGTCAGCAAAGACTTCCTGGGAGTGCTCAGGAAATGGAAGGTGTGCAGGGGCTTTATGGACGTATCCCTCATCCTCATCCTCATCCTAGTCTTCATTCCTGCAAGAGCCCCTCACCATTGTTGTGTCCATTATGCCCAATTAACAGTGGAGAAAGCTGAGGCAGAGACGGATTAAGTCATTTGCACCAAAGGGATCGCAGGGGTAAAGAGTCACCATTTGAACTCTGGTCTCTCTGACCCCAGTACTTTCCCGTGCAGGGCACCGTGCTGCCCCTGTAATCACATTAGACACCTGTGATGAAACTTGGTGCGAGCACGGGTCCCCTTGGCTCAAATGCCTCAAAGTTTAGTAACTGATGTAGGAAACAGAATTGTATATAAGAGGTTCATTTTGCAGAAGAAAAGCAGAGGTAGAGGTAGAGTTCAGGGCTGCAGAATGCAGTGGCCACTGGGGGCCAGGAGGAGGCTCAAAGTCCACCTGGATTATGTCCATCATTGCCAAATCCAGGGTCCACTTTTCTAAGCCATGTGATGGTGTTGATGATTCACTCCCTCCTTCAGAAATTCCCTCCCCTCTGTATCAGCTATTCCTTCTCAGTCATTTCCTTGGCCTGCTTTTTTTTTTTTAATCTTTCTTCTCTTTTCGATATTCCCTTGGGCTCAGTGTTCATATTCTCCAGTACTGTTTTTAGACACATTTATTAAAGTTCCCTGCTTTAACTCTCATCTCTATGATGGCAGCTCCCAACTTCATCTCTCTAGCCTACCCCTGTTCTGGAACTCTAGACCCAAATCGTCAAATATTAACAGTGGCTAATTCCACTGTTTGCCCCCACAGGCACCCAAATCCAACATTTCCAAACCCAAATTTAGCATCTCTATCAAAGATGCTAAATTCCCACCAGGGTCTTTGTTCACGTCCCTGTAACTCCTTGTCTGGACTAGTGCACCACCTTCCAACCTGGTCCTCCTGCCCCAGAGTCCATCTACCCTCCACAGATCCTCCTGAAAGCTTAGGAGTCCTAGTTCCTTTGTGACATGACTAGATGGAATGGACCCTGCTTCCTTTTCTTCCTTAGCATCCCATGCATACTTTTCATGTTGTGTAACTGTTGACTTGTCTATCTCCCCTTTTGGACTGTGAATTCCTTCACAGTGGTGATCTTGTCTTATCCTTCTCCATATCCCCTGGCCTGGCACATAATCGACACTCAGTGCACAGTGTGGTATTTCCACTCTATTCTAAATCTGATCTGTCCCCATTAGTGAGTGCATGGATGTGTGCTGGTGGAAGAGGAGCACTGGAAGTTGAGTTTGCAGATGGACTAATGACAAAAGGAAAAACACATTTTCCAAATAACTCCAGTGGATCCTCAGGATGCTTTTAAGCTTGATGCAAACATTTAGTCATGGCATAGTGATTCTCTTCTACCTTCCTTAGACACTGGGTCAAGGAGTAAGCAGAGGATAAACAACTGGAAGGAGAGCAAGCACAAAGTCATCATGGCTTCAGCGTCTGCTCATGGAAACCAAGATAAAGATCCCCATTTTCCACCACCAAGCAAGCAGGTATACTTTTATATTTATTGATCGATTCATTGATTGAGACACGATCTCACACTGTCACCCAGACTGGAGTGCAGTGGTGCAGTCATGGCTCACTGCAGTCTCGAACTGCTGGAATAAGTGATCCTCCTACTTGAGCTTCTCACTTAACTGGGATGACAGGTGCAGGCCCACATGCCTGGCTAATTTTTTTTGTGGTTAGACATGAGGTCTCACTATATTGCCCAGGCTGGTCTCAAACACCTGGCCTCAATTAATCCTCCTATCTAGGCCTGCCAAAGTGCTGGGATTACAGGCGTGAGCCACCATGCCTGGTCAGGTATACTTTTAATTGCAGGACCTGCCATCTGAAAAAATATATATCATAGGATTTTTATTAAATTTCAACTTCAACCAGTCATCTTATTTTTTTCAGTCTGGCACTTTGTTGGATGGGCTTAGGGAAAACAGGATGGGGAAGGAAAGTGTGTTTTCAGCTGCTTTGAAAAGAAGCTGAAATTTAAATTTTAAAATTTAAAATTTTATTTACAAAACTCTTTCTTGGCTGGGCGCTGTGGCTCACACCTGTAATCCCAGCACTTTGGGAGGCCGAGGCGGGTGGATCACGAGGTCAAGAGATCGAGACCATCCTGGCCAACATAGTGAAATCCCATCTCTACTAAAAATACAAAAAAATAGCCGGGCATGGTGGCTGGCGCCTGTAGTCCCAGCTACTCAGGAGGCTGAGGCAGGAGAATGGCATGAACCCAGGAGGCGGAGCTTGCAGTGAGCCGAGATCAGGCCACTGCACTCCAGCCTGGCAACAGAGCGAGACTCTGTCTCAAAAAAAAAAAAAAAAAAAAAAAACCCTTTCTTTACTCTTTCCTGTTTGTAATCCAGCCTTACTGACTCTTAGATGAACTGTCAGTGACTGAAGAGGTTTCTGATAGCAGAGCAAAACTCTTAATAGACTCTAACAGAGTGATACATGTTGCTTATTTATTTTTATTTATCCTTTCATTTATTTTTTAGAGATGGGGGTCTCATTATATTGCCCAGGCTGGTCTCAAACTCCTGAGCTCAAATGATCCTCCCACCTCAGCCTCCCAAAGTGCTGAGATTACAGGCGATATTTTGCTTATTTTTTTACATTTATATTACTGTAAGTAATCACACTAATCCTATGCTGCTGACAGGTGTTCCTGTTCAGGGTGGCAGAGTCCTTTATTACTAATTAGCTAGCAGATTGAGAACCCAAGTGTTAACATGGAAACAATTTTTCAACTTGTTAGGAATGGATATTGTGTATTTCAGGAATACATCAATGAAGAAAAGAGAAAGCATTTGATGGGTCAATGGCGTTCATGTTCAAGCTAAAAATGGTGTAATAGCAGTAATGTTTAGGGAGCAAAGTTTAGGCGAGGCAAACAGACAAATGATAGAAAGTCACAAGGAGAATTATTTGGACACCTGAGTTGCCTCTGTGAAATGGAGAGTCATCAAACATTCATGGCTATACAAAAAATGATAACCAGAGATCCTTTTTTTTTTTGAGATGGAGTCTCACTCTGTCATCCAGGCTAGAGTGCTATGGAACAATCTTGGCTCACTGCAACCTCCACCTCCTGGGTTCAAGCAATTCTCCTACCTCAGCCTCCCGAGTAGCTGGGATTATAGGCACCTGCCACCATGCCTGACTAATTGTTGCATTTTTAGTAGAGATGAAGTTTCACCATGTTGGCCAGGCTGGTCTGGAACTCCTGACCTCAAGTAATCTGCCCGCCTCAGCCTCCCAAAGCCTGGGATTACAGGCTGACTGCAGGACTGGAAGCAATTGTGATAGCCGGGGTGTGTGCATTTGTTTATTAAGGGGAGGCAGTCCTTATTTCTGCCCCAGGCACAGCCAAGAGCAAGAGCAAATATTCACCCTGGGCATCTGGAGGCATGCCTGTGCTAAGGAAGGAAGGTAAGTGGAGACTGAGAGCAACTCCTTCTCCTGCTGCTGTGACTCACCCTGGGACTTACTGCATCTTTGCACTGTGCCTTGGGGAGTTGCAGGGAAAGAAGAGGGAGGTTGCCCATTTGGACTGTTTGTAGAGCTCCACAGACACTGGTGCCAGAGGGTTTCTCCACCCCTTTTATTGACATCATGCATGTAAAGTGCTTGGCACAGGACCAGGCCCATACAAAGTGCTCAAGAAATGGTGACCATCTGTACATTGACATCTATTACACAGAAAGAGTCTAAAAAAGACAGTGGCAAGATCAGCACAATCAAACTACACTTCAAGAGTTAAGGAGCTGCACCTCAACCAGAAAAACACTAAAACCTTGGAGATAAATGGCAAATAACACACATAAATAATTCACAAACAAGGAAATATGAGTGTGACTTCTATAGTAAGGAACAAGTTAAATTAAAAAAAAAAACTTAATGGGGCTAGGCATGGTGACTCATACCTGTAACCCCAGCACTTTGGGAAGCCAAAGCGGGACAAACACTTGAGTCCAGGGGTTCAAGACCAGCCTGAGAAACATAGTGAGAACCCCCCCAACGCCTCCCCCAGCTCTATTAAAAAAATGGTTTTTTCAATTAGCCGGGCATGATGGTGTGCACCTATAGTCCCAGCTACTCAGGAGGCTGAGGTGGGAGGTTAACTTGAGCCCAGGAGTTCGAGGCTGCAGTGAGCTATGATGGCACCACTATACTCCAGCCTGGGTGACAGAGCAAGACCCTGTCTCTAAAAAAAATAAAAATAAAATGGTCAAAATGGCAAATGTTATATGTATTTTTCCACAAAAAAATTAATGAGCCAATATATAACAAAAGATTACAACCCAGATCCAATTACAGGAATTGCCTGACAACTAGAGGAGAAGGACAGTGTAGCTGAAAAATATGTAGAGATAGTCAAACACATTCATTATCAAAGAAGTACAAACAGGATAATAAATGTTACTTTATACCTATCAGCTTAGAAAACTGGATAATTCCAAGTGTTAGAAAATTCTTTCTTTAACTTGCTTGGAATCTTCTTTACCCATACCTAGCTCTTACACAGGCTACGGAGCCATAAGGGAATGTTCAGGCCCTGCGGGTAGGAGTGGAGACTGCAACCATTGAGAGCGGTCTAGCAAGACTCTGTCACAGTGAGAATATGCACACCCTGAGCTTTACTTCTAGTTTCATGTCTGAAAAATGTTCTCTCATGGGTCCATAGGGGAACATGAGGTGGTAGGAACTCAGAGACATTGTGCACAGTTATGCAGCAGTTAGAAGCAGCAGACTAGATGAATACAGCAACATGGGTGGATCTTAAGAGCATAGAGCTGAGTTGAGAATATTTGAAGAATAAAATATATAAAACAGTGCTATTTACATTAAAAAGATACATTCACCCAAAATAATGAACATTTTGCAAGAATGGATAGAAATAAAAGAACCACATTAAACACTCAGAATGGTTGTGATGGGCAGAGGGGAAGGAGTGGAGAATGTGGACAAGAGCGAGTGATTAAAGCATATGTACCTACAAAGCCAAAGGAATGGTAAAAGATGGGAGTTGGTCTAGATGATAGCATATGAACTTGATTAAAAAAACACCGCAAGGCTGGGATCAGTGGCTTACGCCTGTAATCCTAGCACTTTGGAAGGCCGATGAGGGCAGATTGCTTCAGCTCAGGAGTTTGAGACCAGCCTGGGCAACATGGCAAAACCCCATTGTCACTATAGTCCTAGCTTCTAGGGGAGCTGAGGTAGGAGGATTGCTTGAACCTGGAAGGTAGAGTCTGCAGTGAGCCAAGATCACGCCCTTGCATTCTAGCCCAGGTGACAAAATGAGACCTTATCAAAAAAAAAAAACAAACAAAAAAAAACACTGCAGAACCTACTATGTACCCACAACGATTAAAATTTTTTTAAATTTTTAATAAATAATTTCCAAAAAATACTACAGAACTAATAAAAAGTTATGTCAACCATGTCAATAGTTGCACCAGAAATTATGTGCACACCACTTATAAATGTGTAAAAAAAAAAAGCATCCAGATTGAAAGTAAACTAAACTATGTCAAATAATAAAAAGCAGTCCACAGTCTAAAAATGCATACAGAAGTGCATATATACATAGGTTCTCTGAGTGTGATGCTCAATGTCTAAATATCGTGCTATAGGGAAAATCTCTTTCCTCACCCAGGAGACAATGTTCAGCTGGGTGTTAAGGCCAGTCAGGCGAAGGGAGTGAACAGCATTCTAGGTATAGTAAACCACATAGAGGCATGGAGGTAGGGAAGGAAATGTGGCCTCAGCAGGGATTCAGCCTGATCGCAAATCTGCTGCCTGCAAATCTGCTGCCTGCGCCAGTCAGTGAATCACTCCCACCCTCCGACTAGAATTCTTCTGTTGCCTAAGTCCATCAGTGTTCCCAGTGAGAAAGCACTCTTGGAAACTGATCATTGCTTTGGGCTGCCTCTGGTAGAGAACACACACTGTGTAACAAGTGAAGAGACCTCCCTGTTCTCTTCTGTAGAAAACAAAGTGGGTGATTTTTCAATGATCTCAGTTAGCTCACCATGTAACTTTCCTTACAGAGCCTGTTGTTTTGTCCAAAATCAAAACTGCACATCCACAGAGCAGAGATCTCAAAGATTATGCGAGAATGTCAGGAAGAAAGTTTCTGGAAGAGAGGTAATTGCACCTAACACTGTATTTGTGGCAGTAAACTGCCTAAATATCATATTAGAATTGTGGTAATGACTTACGTTTGAGCAGAGACTTTGCATAAATATCTGATGAACTCTGATATTCAGGGATGTTTAGAGTTTAAATCCAAGTTCAGACCTTTTTTAGGGCAGAGATAATATCTGATTAAGGAGCACTTTACCTCACTTAGCAAAAAGTGATGCACACATAACTCTTCCCTTTACCAAGAATATGTGACCAAGAACGTGTACCAAGACAATTATTTAGAATTTGCTGACTCCCAAAGAGTGGACCTTCCTACATTCTACCAGACTCTAAGTTTCATAGGGTTCAGAAATAATGTCAAGTTCATCTGAAACTTCATTCTAGAGCCTAGCACAGTGCCCTGTTCATAGAAAATTCCTAATCGATATTTCTCTAATGAATGAAGAATGGCCGCGTTCCACTAATACTTCGCTTACACTGTCTCTGAAATAACATTTTCAGCTGAGTCACTTCCTCTTTCTGAGCCTGCCTCACATAAGACAAGAGTGTGAGTGAATTCAGGCTGTGCATTAAGGTCCCTTCCAATTAAAAAAACGTGTGATACACCATTTGAAAATGGCAGAGTAGAACCTGTAGATACAGTCTTGATATTTTGCAACATTGCTGATATGTGGATAATTTATACTTTGAAATACTCATTTTGATTTCTTAAGTCATTCAAATTTAGTGTCACCTGTTTTAGAAATAACACTTTCTAGAAGTTGATATTCTTTATACATTATGGGATTACTGACTGTGCTTCCAGAAATTCATGTGTTTTCTGACAACTTATGAGTTGTCAGAAAATTTAATTGGGCCCTAGTAGATTAACACTTCAGTATGACCAATTTGCCCACTATGGGGTAGCTATGAGTGGAAAAATTGGTTGCTATTTGATTTGTCTTGGTTGAACTAGAAAGAGCTACATGTTTATCACTACTCTCTGCTTTTGAAAGAAGTCTTTTGACACATATTGATGGACAGAACTAGAAATTGCCTTTCCCAGACTAAATTTCCTGTTTTAAAATTATAGCTAAACATTACTCATGTTTAACATGAACATAGTCATCATGTAATCTTTAATTTGGATTTTCAGGCAAATCCAAATTGTAAGACAAAATGTCATGAAAAAGAGAAAGAAAGGCAAGGAACTGTCCTAGACTAAAGCACATAGGAGAGTATGTGTAACGTATGACTCCTGAATTTCTGAGTTGGAAAAAACCCACAGCTATTGGGCCAATTGGAGAGATTTGAATAACTATTGTGTATAAGTTAATATAATTTTTCTTGAGTATGAGTGTTCAAGAAATATAAATGTTTTGACCATGCTAATGGTGGTGTAATTATGTAGGGAAACATTCTTGTTTTTAGAAGACAACTGCTGAAGTATTTAGTGACAAAGAGTCATAATGTTTGCAAATCTCAAATGGCTCAGACAAAAAAGGAAAAATTAGAAAGAGATAAAGCAAATTTGGCAAAATGTTCACAATTAATGAATCTAGATGAAGGGTATGTAGGAGTTTATTGTATTGCTTTTTATCATTTGTGTAGGATTGAAAATTTCAAAATATACACATAGCTAAAGGCAACTCCCAAATTCAACAGGTCAATGTACATATACCCTAAGATGCCTTTATTATATGTAGTGCTTAGAATCTGGTGCATGTTGGCATTCAGTACAAGTGGATGTCAGACATGAAGTAGAATAGGGTTCAAATTAATGCTGTGCCTCAGGGTAAGTGACTGGAGAAGATTCCAAGAAAATTCTCCATGCTGCACTTAATAAATATTTGTTGAATAAGTAAAATAACAAATGAATAAAAATTCACTGCCAAGGAAGGTAAGAGAAAAAGCTCAGAATAATTCTCCCTAACTTCTAGGTGAGGTGCCAATTTTTAAAATACCAATATTGAAGGACATTTTTGCTTTACAGCTCTGCCTTTTTCTCTTGTAAGCATGCTTATCACCCAGGGACTAGTCTACCAAGGTAAGATTCAATATTTGTTAAATAATCTAATTTCAGAGAGCCCAGTTTACTGTGACCCTCCTGGCAGCTTTTTGGCCCTTGACATTTATTTTTTGGTGAAGGATGTATTTATGCAGACTTCTGCCTATTTTCAGCCTAAGTCCCCATCTCCCCAGAAAGCATCCTAATCCCCAGAATTAGTGAATATATTGGGTTACATGGCAAAAGGAAATTAAAGTTGCAGATGGAATTAAGGTTGTTAATCACCTGACCTTAAAATAGGGAGAGTATCCTGGGTGATCCAGGTGGGCCCAGTGTAATTGAAAGGGTCCTTACAAGTGAAAGGCGGGATCTGAAGATGGAATCAGAGAGGTGGCAATGTGAGGCCTCAGCTCAACATTGTTGGCCTTGAAGATGGAGGAAGGGACCATTAGTGGAGGAATGTGGGCAGCCTCAAGAAGCTAGAAAGGCAAGAAACCCTTGAGCCTCCAGTTAGGAATGCAGCCCATTTAAGGAACACAGTTAAAACCTTGGTTTTCATCCGGTAAGACCCATTTTGACCTCAAGAACTGTAAGATAATAAATTTGCTTTGTTTACAGGAACTACAGAGAAGCAATCCTGTGCCTTTCTCTGTGCCGGAGTCCTGTGTCTCCCAAGGCCTCTGTATATGGTTAGTCAGATGGTTCCCTGCACAAATAAGGATGTTGCAGGGAGGAGGTAGGGGGAGCTAAAATCCACCCTAAGCTGTGTCCACCACACCATTTCTTTTGGCAAGAGGCTGCATCTGCCTGAGGAGGGCACCCTGTCTCCTCCATACAAGAGACCGTAAGGACCAGCAGCTGCCTTGCATCTCACCACATAACCTCTCCCTGCCTCTTAGCGTTTTCCTGTTTTCCTCTCTGTTCTTCCTTCTTCATCTCCTCCCTGTCTCCACCTGACCAGAGAACCCAGAGACATTCCTTAGTCCACAGGTGGCAAGAAGGCACCTTATCTTGTTTAAGCCCATTTTATCAAACACTGCTGATTAACAGGATTTTGCTATATATTTTTTTTTAATGAGACGAGGTCTTGCTATGTTGCCCAAGCTGTCCTCAAACTGTTGGGCTCAAGCAATCCTCGCCACTAGACCTCCTGAGTACCTGGGATTATAGGCACGTGCCACCATGCCTGGCTTCTGATTATCAGGATTTTATGGGGATCTTGGGGTTTTGTTTTGTTGGTTTTTGGTTCGTTTGTTTGTTTTTGAGACAGGGTCTCACCCTCATCCAGTGCAGTGATATAATGGCTCCCTGCAGTCTCAACCTCCTGGGCTTGAGTGACGCTCCCATCTCAGCTTCCCAAGTAGCTGGGTCTATAGACACATGCCACCACACCCAGCTAATTTTTTTTTTAATTTTTGCAGAGACAGTGTCTCACTATATTGCCTAGGCTGGTCTCGAACTCCTGAGCTCTTGTGATCCTCCCACCTCAGCCTCCCAAAGTGCTGGGATTACAGGCATGAGCCGTCACACCCAGCCTTGATTACCAGGATCTTAAAAGGAACATTTGTACCAGTAAATATGAGGGAAGAAGTCCTAGTTCTTTTCTGGGTCTCAAAAACCACATGTCACATATCTAGGAGAATCCCACTTTGACCAATATCATTCTTGTCCATAAAGGTCATATATTAAATATGATTTTATTTTTATAATTTGAAGATAGCATTTTTCAGATCATTTTTGACACATAAAAATATTGGGGCTGGGACATCTATGGGGATTATGGGTTTTTGTTTGTCTATTTGTTTGTTTTTTAGATGGAGTCTCACTCTGTCGCTCCGGCTGGAGTGCAGTGGTGTGATCTCGGCTCACTACAACCTCCACTTGCTGGGTTCAAGCAATTCTCATGCCTCAGCCTCCCTAGTAGCTGGGATTGCAGGCCTGTGCTACCACATCCAGCGAATTTTTGTATTTTTAGTAGAGACAGGGTTTCACCATGTTGGCCAGGCTGGTCTCAAACTCCTAACCTCAAGTGATCTGCCCACCTCAAGTGATCTGCCCATCTCAGCCTCCCAAAGTGCTGAGATTGCAGGCAAGAGCCACCGCACCCGGCCAGGATTATGTTTTATAAGTATTAAAATACTCCAAATCTACTGCTTGTGGTGTGAATGTCCCCTTCAAAACTCAGGGTGAAATTTAACCGCCATTGTAACAATATCAAGAGGTGGGGCCTTTAAGAGGTTAAGTTATGAGGGCTCCACCCTCATGAATTGATTACTACCATCATCATGGGAGTGAGTTCCTTATAAAAAGGATGTGTTCAGCCTCTCCTCTTGCTCTGTGTTTCATGCACTTCCTTGCCATGGGATAACCCTCACTACATGCCAGCTCTGTGCTCTTGGACTTCTCAGCCTCCAGAACTGTGAGCCAAGTGAACTTCTGTTCTTTATAAATTATCCAGCCTATGGTATTCTGTTATAGCAGCGGAAAACAGACTAAGACATCTACCATTTTTTGCATCTATGCTAATACATTTTTTTCAGAGTTTGATATCAGTTTTCTATAACTTCTCTAACAAATTACCACAGAGTGACTTAAAACAACACAAATGTATTATCTTACAGTTCTTGGAAATCAGAATGCTGAAATGGGTCTCACTGGGCTAAAATCAAGGCGTCACCCCAGCTGTGTTCTTCTGGAGGCTCTTGGGCTTCCTTTTCCTTTCTCGTTTCTAGAACCATGCATATTTCTTAACCGGTGGCCCCTTCCTATGACTGTAAAGTCAGCAACATTGAGCCAAGTTCTTCTGTTGCTGCCATCTCTCTGCCTGTCACCAGTTTCCTCTTCCACACTGAAGAATGACATTGGGTACACCTTGATCATCTCTCTCTTTTAAAGTCATCTGATTAGCAACATTAGTTCCATTTTCTACCTTAATCCCCCTTTTGGGACATAATATATTCACCTTTTCCAGGAATTCGGATGTGGGTATCTCTAAAAGGCCATTATTCTAACTACCATGAGTTGTACTGTTTGCATTGTAAAATAATGATATACACTGTGAATCTCCAAATGGAAACTTTCTATGTTGAGTTACTTAAAAAGAAAAGAGGGTGCACATGTACCCTAGAACTTAAAGTATAATTTTAAAAAAAAGAGGATGATGACTAATCTCTTTGAACACTGTTGTTAGCCCTACCTTTGCTTGATGTCTTTGAATCAGTCTTGAACTGTCTTTTTCATATTATTTTTCTACACATTACAGCTAATATTTGTAATTTGCCTAAAATGACTATCTGGGAGTTAAATTCAACTGAGAATTGAATCATAACTCCTTTAAGATCTTTTTTTTTTGAGGTGGAGTCTCGCTCTGTCGCCCAGGCTGGAGTGCATCGGTGCCATCTCAGCTCACTACAACCTCCGCCTCCTGGGTTCAAGCGATCCTCCTGCCTCAGCCTCCTGAGTACCTGGGATTACAGGCACCCGCCATCATGCCTGGCTAAGTTTTGTATTTTTTTAGTGGAGATGGGGTTTCACCATGTTGGCCAGGCTGGTTTCGAACTCCTGACCTCAGGTAATCTGCCCGCCTCGGCCTCCAAAGTGCTGGATTACAGGCGTAAGTGACTGCGCCCAGCCAAGATCATCTTTTTAAAGTCAGAATATGTATACATTTAAGAAATTTTATGTCTTAAATTTTGGAGGTTTCTTAATACTTTAAGAATAACTTATAATTTATAACTTATAATTTAATTTATGAAATGAAATAATAATGTTTTTCTTTATTACTCCTTAGGTTATTTGGCAGCTAATTCTAGATTTGGATCATTGCCCAAAGTTGCACGTAAGTCATAGAAATAAAAAAGCAAGCCAAGTGTGGTGGCTCACATCTGTAATCCCAGCACTTTGGGAGGCTGAGGTGGGTAGATTGCTTGAGTCCAGGAGTTCGAGACCAGCCTGGGCAACATGGTGAAACCTTGTATCTATTTTTTAAAAAAGTAATAAATAAATAAAAACTTTGAAAAAAAGACATTACTAGCAACTGGAGATACGAATGTCCAGCCTAACTAAACTGCCTGTATTGACTTTTGGAAAAATCAGCCCCTATTTTCTGCCACTCTGCATTTCTTAGTTCACTCAACACTTTCTGATATACAGCTTAGCACTTGGGACTTCTTCTTAGACCATCCTTAAAGCATGGACTAAGAGGGACTGGCAGGATATATAATGAGATTATCAATAGCAGAGCCTCTGCATGATAGATCATTTATGGATTTTTATTTTCTTCTTTTGCCCTGGCCAGTCTTTTCAAAATGTTTTCTACGATGGATATAAAAAATGAGTAATTTTTAAGAATCAGGGGATTTCTAATAATAGAGTAACCACAAACTTGGGGTTTCATCTTCCTTCACCTGGTATCAATAGATCTTTTATGTACAAAAAGGACACATTTTAGTTGATAGTCTGAAACCACATTCATTCCTAGCAGGAGGAACAGATTTGAGATCTCTTCCATAGGAGGGTCCCTCTCCTTTGTGACCTCTCTCCTATAGGCAAGATGGACTGAAGCTCTCCACTACTCCAAGGCCATAAGGAAGATTAGGGGCATTTCTACCCAGTGATTTGGAAGCTACCTATAGCCACAACCCAGCCACCTTCCCCTGCCCCCGTGGCCTCAACCGTTTGCTTGACAGGTGGGCCCTCTCTGGCCATCTGTCTCCAGGACAGCACTGTGGCTTGCTCTGTCCTGGCCCTTCCACCACCAGTGCAAAGTTGAGATGGGGAAGTCTCCAGCTCCCAATCCTGTTCTTTTTAAATAGAGACTTCATTCTCGGAGTCTTCATTCATTGATTTAGCAGGTCCTTTTAATTTTAAAATTACCAGCGTTGATTTTTAAAGCTCTAGAAAATAACTAATGGAGAAGATTCTCAACTAATCTCTCCCAACCTGCTTTTACAGTTGCTGGTCTCTTGGGATTTGGCCTTGGAAAGGTATCATACATAGGAGTATGCCAGAGTAAATTCCATTTTTTTGAAGATCAGCTCCGTGGGGCTGGTTTTGGTCCACAGCATAACAGGTTTGTAATCTGTTTGGTTGAGGGATTGTAATGTAATTATAAGAAATTAAATGAAAGATTACTCACTATTTATAATATTAAACACAATTTTTTAAATTCACATGTTAAAAAAGTTTTAACCCTCAAGTTTAGCGTTGTTGTTACCCAACTTCAATAATAACTTTGTTATTACACTTACTTACCAATTTCATTTGTTTGATAAATATTTAATGGGAATCTACTGTGTTCAAACATTGTGCAAGTTACTAAAGAATTCCTCAATGAGCAGATATGGCTTCCACCACCACAGAGTCACACAAAACTTTAACAGGTTTCTTTACTGCAGGGCTTCTCAGAGCTTTTTCTATGTTAATACTGTATATATCATGATTCTAAATAGGGGAAATAGGCAGTATGACTTTGGAGTTAATGGCATCACCTCTGCTGTTATAGTACTTGGTTTAAAAACCAGTTCTACCACTTACTAAGTTGTGTGACCCTGCAAGTTTCTTAAGCTCTCTGATCTTCAGTTTCCTTATCTGTATAAAATAGTGATCAAGATAGTTTTTATGAGATGTAAAGAATAGAAATGATTACTCATGACACTCAGTAAGTGCTCAGTAAACATTAGCTATTTCTACTATAGAAGTTACAAGACTAGTGTTGGGGACACATTTCTCTAAACACCCCTCACTGGTCACAGTGGGTTCTATCTGAGAAGCAGCACAATATGGTGAAAACAAACTGGACTAGAAGTCAAAACACCCAAGTTCTTTTTCTAACTATGTGACTTTGGAAAGCCACGTTCCCTAGTCCTGTAGTGATAGATGGGGCCTTAATACTGTCTCTTTCTGATGAGCTGCATGAGACCCAAAGAGCTGCAGAGACCTTCTGAAGGTGACACCATTAGCAGTGGGTGGAAAATGGTCACCTCAGATCATCTGTTTTCCAAACCCTTACTCTTCCCATTACAAGAAGCAAGGCCACCAAAGAATCATTAATTCCATATTTACAGACAACACCAACTTCAGTCCATCCTTGCAAAGTTGTGTTTTAGAGTCAGCTTGCTGAGGAGGAATTGACCACATGATTCCGGTCTGTGCAGGAAAAGAAAGAAAAAGTAGCACAAGTAAAGGAAAGGACTGCTTCCTCTTCCTCTTCCTCTTCCTCTTCAATTTCAGGAGTGTCTTTTGCAATTAACCCACTTTGGCTTCCAGAATAATTATGAACACAAGACTGAAATCTACATTTTTCAGACAATGTCCGTTATGAAAGGAGGTGACTGAAGTAACTAGTTTCCAGGGCTCCTTTAAGCTCTGTGTTCTGGGGTTTCATTTTGCCTTCCCACTGCCAGCCATGGCAGCCCCACTCTGGGCTTGCATTCATAGCTGATAATGAATTGCTATGCCCTATGTGAAGGGCCATTACCAGCAAATCTGAGAGGCAATAATTCACAAAGCTATTTGATTTTCTAATTAAAGGAAAGTAGAATGGGGCACTTAACTCAGTTGAGGTGGAGGGGAGGGTTAAGGAATAGGCATTAAGGACTTCTTGGAGCAAGTGATGATGCTTGACTTGAATCTTAATAGATTCAAGTAGTAGGAGCTACAGCAGAAGCTATGACAAGAGGAGATATAGCAGGAGCTATGGCTATAGTAGGAGCTATAGCAGGGTTGAAGAAGGGGATTCTGGGCCAGGAATAGTATGTAGAGAGGGGAAATTTTCATTTTTAAAGGGAACCATAAATACATCCTATGGCTGGAGCATAAAGAGCTATTGGGAAAGGCAGAGAACAAGCTGGAAGTCCAGGCAGGTAGAGGTCAGCTCCTTAAGGAATTTATGCCATGCTAAGGATTTTCACTTTATTCTCAAAGCAATGGGGGGAAATAAGTGAGAGAAAGGGGTTCCTCCTCCATGTCTTCAGGGTTTTACAATAGCAGTTGCTGGCCTTGCTACCTTCGAAGTAATCCTTCCCACCCAAGCCAGATTGAATGAGTTTTCTATCATTCAAAACACATCCTATCACTGTCCTGCATAAACAAAGTTATCCTGTTGCCAACTCCTCATAGCAGTAAATGTTTGTTGAATTTGTAAGATTATAAAACTTTAATGCAAGAAGGGACTCAAGGACATCTATTTCATATTCAAATGCGAATATTATTCTAGAACGAACCTGTGCATTTTCCTTGGTATCCTAAGGAAACTGGGACAAGTTAGGCAAACTATAAGCCAGAAATTCTGGAAGTATCATGATTTTTTAATTTAAAAAATTATGTGTATATATATGTGCACATATGTGTCCAAATCTAACTCCATAGGCATATAGTTTAATCCTGGATCAATGCACTGTGTGTTTATAATTTTTATGCTATTGTTAGAAATTACTTGAATTCAAAAAGAATCAAGATGTTCAAACTCTGCCTGACCCTGACCACAAATACAACCATCTGTTTCAACGTAAAGCTCATTATTGGCTCCTTGAGGGGTGAAATTCTGGGGGTCATAAGCCAAGCAACAACTCCTATTATTTCTTTTTTTTTTTAACTTTAAGTTCTGGGGTACATGTGCACAACATTGCAGGTTTGTTACATATGTATACATGTGCCACATTGGTGTGCTGCACCCATTAACTCATCATTTACATTAGATATATCTCCTAATGCTATCTCTTCCCCCTCCCCCAACCCCACAACAAGCCCCGGTATGTAATGTTCCCCTTCCTGTGTCCAAGTGTTCTCATTGTTCAGTTCCCACCTATGAGTGAGAACATGCGGTGTTTGGTTTTTTGTCCTTGCAATAGTTTGCTGAGAATGATGGTTTCCAGTTTCATCCATGTCCCTGCAAAGGACATGAGCTCATCCTTTTTTATGGCTGTATAGTATTCCAAGGTGTATATGTGCCACATTTTCTTAATCCAGTCTATCATTGTTGGACATTTGGGTTGGTTCCAAGTCTTTGCTATTGTGAATAGTGCCACAATAAACATACCTGTGCATGTGTCTTTATAGCAGCAGGCTTTATAGTCCTTTGGGTATATACCCAGTAATGGGATGGTTGGGTCAAATGGTATTTCTAGTTCTAGATCCTTGAGGAATTGCCACACTGTCTTCCATAATGGTTGAACTACTTTACAGTCCCACCAACAGTGTAAAAGTGTTCCTATTTCTCCACATCCTCTCCAGCCCCTGTTGTTTCCTGATTTTTTAATGATTGCCATTCTAACTGGTGTGAGATGATATCTCATTGTGGTTTTGATTTGCATTTCTCTGATGACCAGTGATGGTGAGTCTTTTTCATGTGTCTGTTGGCTGCATAAATGTCTTCTTTTAAGAAGTGTCTGTTCATAACCTTTGCCCACTTTTTGATGGGGTTGTTTTTTTCTTGTAAATTTGTTTGAGTTCTTTGTAGATTCTGGATATTAGCCCTTTGTCAAATGTGTAGATTGTAAAAATTTTCAGGAGATAGAGACACAAAAAACCCTTCAAAAAATCAATGAATCCAGGAACTGGTTTTTTGAAAAGATCAACAAAATTGATTGACTGCTAGCAAGACTAATAAAGAAGAAAAGAGAGAATAATCAAATAGATGCAATAAAAAGTGATAAAGGGGATATCACCACTGATCCCACAGAAATACAAACTACCGTCAGAGAATACTATAAACACCTCTATGCAAATAAACTAGAAAATCTAGAAGAAATGGATAAATTGCTGGACACATACACCCTCCCAAGACTAAACCAGGAAGAAGTTGAATCCCTTCAATGGACTGATAACAGGCTCTGAAATTGAGGCAATAATTAATAGCTTACCAACCAAAAAAAGTCCAGGACCAGACGGATTCACAGCCAAATTCTACCAGAGGTACAAAGAGGAACTGGTAGCATTCCTTCTGAAACTATTCCAATCAATAGAAAAAGAGGGAATCCTCCCTAACTCATTTTATGAGGCCAACATCATCTTGATACCAAAGGCTGGCACAGACACAACAAAAAAAGAGAATTTTAGACCAATATCCCTGATGAACATTGATGCAAAAATCCTCAATAGACTACTGGCAAACCAAATACAGCAGCGCATCAAAAAGCTTATCCACCATGATCAAGTGGGCTTCATCCCTGGGATGCAAGACTGGTTGAACATACGCAAATCAATAAACATAATCTACCATATAAACAGAACCAAAGACCAAAACCACATGATTATCTCAATAGATGCAGAAAAGGCCTTTGACAAAATCCAATAGCCCTTCATGCTAAAAACTCTCAATAAATTAGGTATTGATGGGATATATCTCAAAATAATAAGAGCTATTTATGACAAACCCACAGCCAATATCATACTGAATGGGAAAAAACTGGAAACATCCTTTTGAAAACTGGCACAAGACAGGTATGCCCTCTCTCACCACTCCTAGTCAACATAGTGTTGGAAGTTCTGGCCAGAGCAATCAGGCAGGAGAAAGAAATAAAGGGTATTCAATTAGGAAAAGAGAAAGTCAGATCGTTCCTGTTTGCAGATGACATGATTGTGTATTTAGAAAACCCCATCATCTCAGCCCAAAATCTCCTTAAGCTGATAAGCAACTTCAGCAAAGTCTCAGAATACAAAATCAATGTGCAAAAATCACAAGCATTCTTATACACCAACAACAAGCAACAGAGAGCCAAATCATGAGTGAACTCCCATTCACAATTGCTTCAAAGAGAATAAAATACCTAGGAATCCAACTCACAAGGGATGTGAAGGACCTCTTCAAGGAGAACTACAAACCACTGCTCAATGAAATAAAAGAGCATACAAACAAATGGAAGAACATTCCATGCTCATGGGTAGGAAGAATCAATGGCGTGAAAATTGCCATACTGTCCAAGGTAATTTATAGATTCAATGCCATCCCCATCAAACTACCAATGACTTTCTTCACAGAATTGGAAAAAAACTACTTTAAAGTTCATATGGAACCAAAAAAGAGCCCACATCGCCAAGTCAATCCTAAGCCAAAAGAACAAAGCTGGAGGCATCACGCTACCTGACTTCAAACTATACTACAAGTCTACAGTAACCAAAACAGCATGGTACTGGTACCAAAACAGAGATATAGACCAATGGAACAGAACAGAGCCCTCAGAAATAATGCCGCATATCTACAACTATCTGATCTTTGACAAACCTGACAAAAACAAGAAATGGGGAAAGGATTCCCTACTTAATAAATGGTGCTGGGAAAACTGGCTAGCCATATGTAGAAAGCTGAAACTGGATCCCTTCATTATACCTTATACAAAAATTTATTCAAGATGGATTAAAGACTTAAATGTTAGATCTAAAACCATAGGAACCCTAGAAGAAAACCTAGGCAATACCATTCAGGACATAGGCATGGGCAAGGACTTCATGTCTAAAACACCAAAAGCAATGGCAACAAAAGCCAAAGTTGATAAATGGGATCTAATTAAACTAAAGAGCTTCTGCACAGCAAAAGAAACTACCATCAGAGTGAACAGGCAGCCTAAAGAATGGGAGAAAATTTTTGCAACCTACTCATCTGACAAAGGGCTAATATCCAGAATCTACAAAGAACTCAAACAAATTTACAAGAAAAAAACAACCCCATCAACAAGTGGGCAAAGGATATGAACAGACACGTCTCAAAAGAAGACATTTATGCAGCCAAAAGACACATGAAAAAATGCTCATCATCACTGACCATCAGAGAAATGCAAATCAAAACCACAATGAGATACCATCTCACAGCTGTTAGAATGGCTATCATTAAAAAGTCAGGAAACAACAGGGGCTGGAGAGGATGTGGAGAAATAGGAACACTTTTACACTGTTGGTGGGACTGTAAACTAGTTCAACCATTGTGGAAATCAGTGTGGTGATTCCTCCAGGATCTAGAACTAGAAATACCGTTTGACCCAGCCATCCCATTACTGGTTATATACCCAAAGGATTATAAAGCCCGCTGCTATAAAGACACATGCACACATATGTTTATTGTGGCACTATTCACAATAGCAAAGACTTGGAACCAACCCAAATGTCCAACAATGATAGACTGGATTAAGAAAATGTGGCACATATACACCATGGAATACTATGCAGCCATAAAAAAAGGATGAGTTCATGTCCTTTGTAGGGACATGGATGAAGCTGGAAACCATCATTCTCAGCAAGCTATTGCAAGGACAAGAAACCAAACACCACATGTTCTCACTCATAGGTGGGAATTGAACAATGAGAACACTTGAACACAGGAAGGGGAACATCACACACCAGGGCCTGTTGCAGGGTAGGGGGAGGAGGGAGGGACAGCATTAGGAGATATACCTAATGTAAATGATGAGTTAATGGGTGCAGCACACCAACGTGGCACATGTATACATAAGTAACAGACCTGCACGTTGTGCACATGTACCCTAAAACTTAAAGTGTAATAATTTAAAAAACTATACTACAAGGCTACAGTAACCAAAACAGCATGGTACTGGTACCAAAACAGGAGATATAGATCAATGGAACAGAACAGAGCCCTCAGAAATAATACCACACATCTACAACCATCTGATCTTTGACAAACCTGACAAAAACAAGAAATAAGGAAAGGATTCCCTATTTAATAAATGGTGCTGGGAAAACTGGCTAGCCATATGTAGAAAGCTGAAACTGGATCCCTTTCTTACACCTTATACAAAAATTAATTCAAGATGGATTAATGACTTAAATGTTAGACCTAAAACCATAAAAATCCTAGAAGAAAACCTAGGCAATACCATTCAGGACATAGGCATGGGCAAGGACTTCATGTCTAAAACACCAAAAGCGATGGTAACCAAGGCCAAAATTGAGAAATGGGATGTTATTAAGCTAAAGAGCTTCTGCACAGCAAAAGAAACTACCTTCAGAGTGAACAGGCAACCTACAGAATGGGAGAATACTCCTATTATTTCTGAAAAAACAAGGCTAGTGAACTTTAGCATAGACTATATCTCTAATATTGTGTTAAAGCCAGGTGCAGTGGTTCATGCCTGTAGTCTCAGCTACTCAAGAGGGTTGGGTGGGAGGATCCCTTGAGCCCTCGAGACCAGCCTGGGCAACATATAGACTCCCCCCACATCTCTATTAAAAAGATTATGTTAAAATAATAAGAATAATATATTATGTAAAGACTAGGGCTTCCAGTGTCAAAGTACAAACCACTGTCTATTTTTGCTTCTCTTCTAGGCACTGCCTCCTTACCTGTGAGGAATGCAAAATAAAGCATGGATTAAGTGAGAAGGGAGACTCTCAGGCTTCAGCTTCCTAAATTCTGTGTCTGTGACTTTCGAAGTTTTTTAAACCTCTGAATTTGTACACATTTAAAATTTCAAGTGTACTTTAAAATAAAATACTTCTAATGGAACAAAAACATTGTGTCTGTCACTCACTGAAATGTATTCCGTGGAAGGCTTTCAAGTGAACTAAGCATTACATGTTTTTCTGCTCTTTAAGAACATGTCGGGGCATGGCGCAGTGGCTCATGCCTGTAATCCCAGTACTTTGGGAGGCCGAGGCAGGCAGATCATTTGAGGTCAGGAGTTCACGACCAGCTTGGCCAACATGGTGAAACCCCATCTCTGCTAAAAATATAAAAATTAGCCAGGCGTGGTGGCACATGCCTGTAATCCCAGCTACTGAGAGGGAGGCTGAGGCAGGAGAATCACTTGAACCCAGGAGGCGAAAGTTGCAGCGAGCAGAGATTGTGCCACTGCACTCCAGCCTGGGTGCCAGAGCTAGACTCCATCACACACACACACACACACACACACGTTAGGAATCCTCACACACACACAAATGACATTGCCCCCCACCCCAACTTGCTTACAGCTAAATAAGAGAATTAAGTCTTCTCAGATTAGCCTCTATTCTTTCTTTTACTCTGCTTTTTTTTTCAGTGTTTTAAGTTATCTGATAGAGAATTGGAATTAATGTTGAAGAAGTTAGGAAGTCATGACCCCAAGAAAATTAATGTGTATGGAGATAGAAACAGGACAAGACTGACTTACAGGTATGAGAAGGGCTTCCTAAAATGTAGGGGCAACATTTTTAACTTAGTGAAAAGTGTTTTGTTGGAAAGGGTCAAAATATGAATCAACTATCCTTTCGGTGCTCCGGGTGACCTTATGTTTCAACAGTATGGTTCAACAGTGGAGTTTTGGAAGTGACCATTGTCTTTTTTTGTTTTTGTTTTTGTTTTTGTTTTTGTTTGAGACAGGGTCTTGCTCTGTCACCCAGACTGGAGTGCAATGGCATGATCATAGCTCACTGCAGCTTCGACCTCCCAGGTTCAAGCCACCCTCCCACCTCACCCTCCCAAGTAGCTGGGATTACAGGTGTGTGCCATCATGCCCACTATTTTTGTAGTTTTTGTAGGGGGGGGGTTTGCCATGTTTCCCAGACTGGTGTTGAACTCCTGAGCTCAAGGAATCCACCTACCTCTGCCTCCCAAAGTGCTAGAATTACAGGTGTGAGCCACCATGCCTGGCCTCTTTGTCTTTAGGTTATCTGCTTAGCAAATGGGCACATGCTTATGGGCAGCCCTCAAGAATGGGGTTCTTTCATATACTACTAGTGGCCTGAAACAAGAAACACAACTTCCCAAATTGTCTCTCATTTTCCCCAAGGAACAACTTATTTATGGGAGGAATCACTGGAATAATTAATACATGGAATGATAAATTTAGAATTCTAGGGAGTTCAGAGGCAGCCAATGCAACTCCAGGGGTTGGACTCCTATTCTCCTGTCAGATGTGTTGCATGAAAACAACAATAACAAAATCTGGCCAAGTGCAGTGGCTCACACCTGTAATCCTAACACTTTGGGAGGCCAAGGCGGGCAGATCACTGGAGGAGTTTGAGACCAGCCTGGCCAACATGGTAAAACGCTGTCTCTACTAAAAATACAAAAATTAATCAGGCGTGGTGGTGCATGTCTGTAATCCCAGCTACTGGGGAGACTGAGGCACAAGAATCTCTTGAATTGGAGAGGCGGAGGTTGCAGTGAGCCAAGATAGTGCCACTGCACTCCACTCTGGGCAACAGAGTGAGACTCTGTCTAAAAAAAAAAAAAAAAAATTAAGAAAGAAAGGAAAAAAAAAGAAACCATTCCATGTGGGAACCTTTTATTTTATGTATGACAGGTTGTCTGAGCCCTACAGAAAAACTACTCTTGCATCTTTGCAACTTCTCAGAAGAATGCTTTATATATGTATCACCATTTATATCAATATATAGGCAAGGTGCAGTGGCTCACACCTGTAATCCCAGCACTTTGGGAGGCCAAGGTAGGTAGATCACTTGAAGTCAGGAGTTTGAGACCAGCCTGGCCAATATGATGAAACCCCACCTCTACTAAAAATACAAAAATAAGCCCGGCGTGGTGGCACATGCCTGTAGTCGCAGGTACTCAGGAGGCTAAGGCAGGAGAATTGCTTGAACCCGGGAGATGGAAGTTGCAGCGAGCAGAGATTGTGCCACTGCACTCCAGCCTGGGTGACAGAGCGAGACTCTATCTCAAAAAAATATATATATAGATAGATAGATAGATAGATAGATAGATGATAGATAGATACATAGATAGATAGATACATAGATAGATAGATATATAAGGGGTGTGTGTATGTACACATTTGGGTTTTACTTAATACATCTTGAACATGTATCATGGAAGTTAAAAGAGAAACTTCATTGAAAGTTAATCGTTTACATGAAATATTTTATTTTAGACATCAAATTACACAGAAGTTTTAATTTTTACATGAACATTAAGAGTAAGCCTCTTTTTATATTACGTATGCTATTTTTTCAGTCCATAAAGTTTTATTTCTGTAAATCAGAATGCAAAGCCAATATCCTATCATCTTAAATGCAAGTTTAACTCTTGTCTCTGATAACTAGCAGTTGGTGACTCTTTGTTATCTCAGCTATTGGCAAAAATTCAGAATTGGGCACATTTATTTCCTACTCCCCAGAAAATGATTTCCTAGGGATCAGAACATTTCACATTGCTTAGCACAGCAAGTCAATGTAAAAAATCTATCCCAAGGTACTGGGGAAAGATACATTTTTTTTTTTTTTTTTTTTTTTTTTTTTTGAGACGGAGTCTTGCTCTGTCACCCAGGCTGGAGTGCAGTGGTGCGATCTCGGCCAACTGCCTCCCAGGTTCATGCCATTCTCCTACCTCAGCCTCCTAAGTAACTGGGACTATAGTCACCCGCCCCCAAGCCTGGCTAAGTTTTTGTATTTTTAGTAGAGATGGGGTTTCACCGTATTAGCCAGGATAGTCTCCATCTCCTGACCTCGTGATCCACCTGCCTCAGCCTCCCAAAGTGCTGGGATTACAGGGGTGAGCCACTGCACCTGGCCAATACATTTATTATTGTTGAAAGGAGCATTGTTTTTACAGATGACATCTTCATAGTTCTTCTCAATCAAATTGGGTTTATTGCTTGGGCTTTCTACTTTTCCTACGTAGAGAAGTTATTCATTGAAGCAGTTTATCATGACGATCTATCTTAGAGTGAAAGAAAATCAATAAGGAAAAAACTGGAAGTTCATCCAAGAGGCTTTGATTATTCTGCTGCTATTTTTTTGGGTTTCTTGTTCGTTTGTTTTGTTTTGTTTTGTTTTGCTTTTCTGGGGGGGACAGAATCTCACTCTGTCACCCAGCTGGACTTCAGTGGCACAATCTTGACTCACTGCAACCTCTGCCTCCCAGGTTCAAGTGATTCTCCTGCCTCAGACTCCTCAGTAGCTGAGATTACAGGCATGCACCACCACGGCTGGCTAAATTTTTGGCATTTTTAGTGGAGACAAGGTTTCACCATGTTGGCCAGGCTGGTCTCAAACTCCTGACCTCAAGGGTTCCACCTGCCTCAGCCTCCCAAAGTGCTAGGATTACAGGCATGAGGCACCGCACCCAGCTGCCTATCTATTGTACATATTAGAAAGCTAGTACCTGGGGGAGAATGTCTGTTTCTTGTGTTAAAGGAACAGCACCTGCCTTTTGACATTTCACCATTACCAACACTCATCACAATGCTGGTCACAAGCTTATGAAAGCAGTACCTTCATGATAAAAAAAAAAAAAAAGAAAGAAAAAGAAAAAAACTTGGAAAAGAACAGCAAGATAAAATCGTAGATAGACTCACGTGAAAGAAAGAACTGATGAGACTACACGGTAGTAAAAGTTGGATGTCTAACCAATTTTATTGGCAAACTTTCCCTAGGATGATATGGACTGATATTCTACAGTGACGAGAATGCAAACCTTCCCATTATTTTGAATTTGATTAATGGAATTTAAAATGTAACATTAGTTTGTCCATGGATGCACCTGTAAGAAGAGACAAACTTGATATCTGAAATCAGCAAACCTTGTCTAACACATTTGTAGTTCCTCTAGACAACATAATAAAATGTTTTTAACAGCGGGTAATGACACTAATGAAAATAAAGAAGATCCTTACTCGACCAGAAAAGATCAAAATGATTTCCTTAATTCCATGCACCTCCATGGCACTCCAGTGATGCCTAGAAGTGTGTTTCTTTTTTGGCTTACATACAAGTGGATGACTAGAAAGGATGCTTTCAAGATATTTTTAGTTTCAAAGGCATTAACCAAACATTCCACCATTAGCTATGGTGATCATTTGTTCTAAATTTTGCCTCAGTTTGTGTGATCCTGGAGTTCAAAAGTTATTACTATAAACTGTATTCTAATGAAATGTATGTTTTATAATTTAAAAAATAGTGGAATAATCCTTTTGTGTTTGTTTCTCTTATTAAAATAGATCAGTTTCCAGAAAGACTCATATGTTATAGATATTATACTGTATATTATTACATATATAAATAATATATGTAGCATATAATATACTGTATATAATGCTTATTATATATTTTAAAATTCTCATTTAAACAAAGATATTCTCTTCCTTTGCTGTCAGAATGGTTCGTCTAGTTTAACATTATGAAAGTAATAAAAATGTATCTTGCATGATTTGATTAAGTAATAGCAATAAAAATGTATCTTGAATGACTTGATTAAGTAATGAAATGTAATGCAAATGTTGTGTAGGCAATTTTCTTGATATTCAAACAATGCAAACTGTTAATTGACAGAAAACCTCTCCATTTTGGAACTCTGCTCCCAAATTTCAACTATAAAATTCAGTTTTGTAGACACTTGGAGTTGGCAGAGATTTCAGTGATTAACTCAGAGGCTGCAAAGAACAGGACCAGACGGACAATGTAATTGAGTGAAGCTGAGCTAGTGGCATATTAAACAAAGGTGTATTCTTCACTTCCGTACACAAAAATAGATAAGCCCACTGTTGCCAAATCTTCCACTTGTTCAATATTCAGTGCAAGCAAATGCAGGTTTTTATGTGAAATCTCCCGGTTTTAAAATATTCACATTCTTTCATATATTTAAATATTGAGCACTCATTCTGTACTAGGAACTGTCCTAGGTCCTAGGAATATAGCAGTGAATACAACCAACAAAAATCTCATCCTCCTGGAGCTTATATTCTCATCACCAGTTCTTGGCTTGGGATCCAATCCAACCCCAAACCCGCCCCCCCCACAACCGGCAGCACTCACTGTGGAAGTCTCCTCTGTACTGTCCCAGGAGGTGAGATTTCAGGACCCCCCACATACATACTTCCGAGGGAAGGACACCTACTGCTCAACAATGCAGCCCAGTACACTGCCCAGCTGTTAAATTCTTCAGAAAGTCTTAGGGGGAGCCCAAGTTTGCTTCCCTCCTGTTCTAAACTGCAAATTCCTCCAAGATACACAGTGTACTCATTTTTTCTTATCTCTGAATCCTCAAGCAGCATACTTGCAGAGATGGGCATTTCATAAATGCTTTTCAGCTTAAACCTGTAATTTGCCTGTGGCTACAAAATACAATTCTCATTCCTCTTTTACAAAATAGCATTGAAATACTGGAAAGCATGCTTCCTGGAATTTGGCTAAAGGGCCCTAGTTTTATTTACCATTGGAGTGGGTTTCCAACCCTGTCACAACCTGGTCTTGGGATAGCTTTTGGCCTGTGGTGTCCTCATACACAAAAACTCCAAAAATGGATTGACCAGTTCAGAAAAGGGCAGGATTATTATAATTTTTGCTTTAGGGACCGCAACTGTTAGCAAGAGAGGCTCTGCATCAGGCCCTGTGCTTCAAATCCAGGCTTCACCACTCACTATCTACTTGACTTTGGGTTGTTATTTATCTGCTCCAGGACTCAGTTTCCTCATCTGTAAAATGGAAATAATATTAGACTTACCTGATAGGTTTCTCATGAGAATTAAATGGGCTGATACTTACAAATTACTTAGAATAGTGCCTGGCTCAGAGTAACCACTCAATGGATGTTAGTTATTACTACTACTACTATTACTGAAATTTAAGAATACATAATTAGATTGCATAGTAGATTGTTACTGGCCCTAATTATTAATACTTACCTCTCCTATACCCATGCCTTTTGTCATGCAATTTTGCATTACCTTCCTACTGTGAACAGGGGCATACTTACCTATCTTCTTGACCTTCAGCTTGTGGATATGACTTTAGGCAAAATATAAGCCCAAAATGAAGGTGTGCTGAAGTTCCAAATTTAGGCTTAAAGAGGCCTTTTCTGTTTCCATTTCTGTCTCTATCATGGCCATAAGAAAAACATGCCCAATACTAGATACAAAAGCAATAGCCTGAATGCTGATCCATCAGCTGTTGCCTAAGGTCTAATCCCTGTAATAAATCCCTTACTCTATATCATTGATAGCAGTTCTGCTTTTCTATAAAATCTTAATTAAAAAATGTGGTAGGAGGGCAGAGCAAGACGGCGAATAGAAGGCTCCACTGATCATCCTCTCATCACAGGAACACAAAATGTAACAACTATCTACACAAAAAAAGCATCTTCATAAGAACCAAAAATCAGGTGAGCACTCATAATACCTAGTTTTAACTTCATATCACTGAAAGAGGCACTGAAGAAGGATGAAAGATAGTCTTGAATTGCCATTGCCACCCCTCTCCTATACCCCTGAACCATCTGCATGGCACAGAGAGAAAATCTGTGTGCTTGGGAGAGGGAGAGCACAACTGTGAGACTTTGCATTAAACTCAGAGCTGCTCTGTCACAGCGGGAATTGGCTGAACTCAGCTGATGCCTGCCCATGGAGGTAGCATTTAGACCATCCCTAGCCAGAAGGGAATCATCCAACCGAGCAGAGTTCCAGCAAGCCTTCCCACCGTGGGCTGAAGTGCTCTGAACCCCTAAGTAAACTTGAAAGACAGGGTAGGCCACAAAGACTGCAACTCCAAGGCAAGTCTTACTGCTAGGCTGTGTTTGGAGCCAGCAGATGTCAGGGGAGTGCAACTACTGAGATACCAACAGAGCAGCTAAAAGAGTGCTTACACCACCTCTCCCCAACCCCAGGCAGCACAGCTAGTGGCTCCAAAAGAGACACCTTTCTTCTGCTTGAGGAGAGGAGAGGGAGGAGTAAAGAGGACTTCTGTCTTGCATCTTGGATACCAGCTCAGCCACAGTAGAATAGGGCACCAGTCAGAGTCAGGAGGCCCCCATTCCAACACCTAACTCCTGGCCTACATTTCTAGACACACCCTGGGACATATGAGAACACACTGCCTTGAAGGGAAGGACTCAGTCCTGGCAGGATCCATCATTTGCTGACTAAAGAGCCCTTGGGCCCTGAATAACCAGCAGTGATACCCAGATAGTACACCATGGGGCTTTGTTGAGATGCTGAGACATGTTGGCTTCAGGTGATACTCAGCATATTCTCAGCCACAGTGGTTACAGTAAGAGACTCCTGCTTGAGGAAAGCAGAAGGAAAAGTAATGGGGACATTGTCTTACATGTTAGGTACTAGCTCAGCCACAGTGGAAAGGAGTACTGAGCAGGCTCTTGGGATCCCCACTTCCAGGACTTGGCTCTTGGACAAAATTTCTGGACCTTCCCTGGGCCATAGGGGAGCCCACTGCCCTGAAGAGAGATTCCCAGGCCTGGCAGCATTCACCACAAGCTGACTGAGAACCATTGATGGTAGTCTGGCAGTATCTCTTGTGTGCCCATGGTGGTGGTGGCCATGAGGTGAGGGTCCTCTACCTGTGGAAATGGGAGGGAAAAGTGGAAAGGACTGTGTCTCATGGTTTAAGGGCCAGCTCAGCTGCAGTAGAACACAGGTACACTTTTATCATTTTTAACTGCAGTCCCTGGTTCCTGGACAGCATCTCTGGACCTGCCTAGGGCCTCAGGGGACTTGCCACTCTGAAGGGAAGGATACACACCTGGCTAGCTTCACCATCTGCTGATTGTAGAGTCCTAATGCCTTGAGCAAACATTAGCAATAGCCAAGTAGTGGCTACAACAAGCCTTAGATGACACCTAGGACTGTGCTGGCTTTAGGTATAACCCACAGACAGTGGTGGTGGCCACAGGGGTGCTTGTATCATCTCATCCCCAGCCCCAGGAGGTTCAGCACAGATAGAGAGACTCCTTTTGGGAGAAAGTAAGGGAAAAGAACAAGAGTATCTACATGGTAATCCAGGTAATTCTTCAGGATCTTATCCAAGACCACCAAAGCAATACCTTTATGAGTCTGCAAGAACCATAGCATAACTGGGCTTGGGGTGCCCCCTAATGCAGATATGCCTTAGATCACAACACCCGAGTCCTTTTGAATACCTAGAAAGCCTTTCCAAGAAGAACGGGTACAAACAAACCCAGACTGCAAAGACAATAAATACATAACTCATCAATACCCAGAGACCAGTGAATATCCACAAGCATCGAAACCATCCAAATGAACTAAATAAGGCACCAAGGACCAATCCTGGAGAAACAGAGATATGTGACCTTTCACAGAGAGAATACGAAATAGCTGATTTGAGGAAACACAATGAAATTCAAGATAACTCAGAGAAGGAATTCAGAATTCTATCAGATAAATTTAACAAAGAGATAAAAATAACTTAAAAGAATCAAGCAGAAATTCTGGAGGTGAAAAAATGCAAATTTTGACATACTAAAGAATGCATCAGTCTCTTGATACCAGAAAGAATAAAGCAGAAGAATTAATAAGCATGAAGACAAGTTATTTGAAAACACATAGTGAAAGGAGACAAGAAAAAAGAATAAAAAACAATGAAACATGCCTACAAGATCTAGAAAACAGCCTCAAAAGGGCAAATCTATGAGGTATTGGTCTTAAGGAGGAGGTGGAGAAAAAGATAGAGGTAAAAAGTTTATGTGAAGATGTAATAACAGAATTTCCCAAACCTAAAGAAAGAGATCACAATATCCAAGTACAAGAGGCTATAGAACAATAAGCAGATTTAACCCAAAGAAGAGTATCTCAAGGCATTTAATAATCAAACTTTCAAAGGTCAAAAAAAAGAAAGGATCCTAAAAGCAGCAAAAGAAAAGAAACAAACAACATACAATGAAGCTCCAACACGTCTAGAAGCAGACTTTTCAGTGTAAAACATACAGGCCAGGAGACAGTGGCATGACATATTTAAAGTGCTGAAGGAAAAATACTTTAGCCTAGATTACTATGTCTGGTGAGAATATCCTTCAAACATGAAAAAGAAATAAAGACTTTCCCTGACAAAAAAAAGCTGAGGGATTTCATCAAAACCAGACCTGCCCTACAAGAAATGTTAGAGGGAGTACTTCAATCAGAAAGAAAAGGATGTTAATGAGCAATAAGAAATCATCTGAAGGTACAAAACTCACTGGTAATAGTAAGGACACAGAATTTTATAATACCGTAACTGTGATGTGTAAACTACACTTATGTAGACAGACTAAAAGATGAATCAATCAAAAACAACTTTTCAAGACATAGGCAGCACAATAAAATATAAATAGAAACAACAAAAACTCATAAAATATATTTTCTATATTACATATATATTTTTATATATTATATATTTTTATAATTCATTATATATATTTGAGACAGTCTCACTTTGTTGCCCAGGCTGAAGGGCAGTGGTGTGATCAATGGCTCACTGCAGACTCAACCTCTCAGGCTCAAGCGATCCTCCCACCTCAGTCCCTCAAGTAGCTGGGAGTACAGGTACACACCACTATGCCCAGCTAATATTCTTCTGTTTTTTTGTAGAGCTGGGGTCTCACTATGTTGCTCTGGCTGGCCTCAAACTCCTGGGCTCAAGCAGTCCTTCCACTTCTGTCTCCCAAAGTGGTGGGATTACAAGCCTAAGCCACTGCACTGGGCAAAACAATAAAAATTTAAAAAGCAGGGGGATGAAGTTAAAGTGTAGAGTTTTTATTAGTTTTATTTTTAATTTTTAGTTTGTTTATGCAATAAGTGTTGTTATTCACTCGAAAGAATGGGTTATAAGATAGTATTTGCAAGCTTCATGGTAACTGCAAATCAAAAAACATATGTTAAGCTGCTAAGATCTGGGTTAATTTTAAAAATACAATGAATATGCATACAAAAAAAGCAAGAAATTAAATCATGTCACCAGAGAAAATCACCTTCACTAAAAGGAAGACAGAAAGGAAGTAAAGAAGGAAGAGAAGACCACAAACAACCAGAAAACAAATTACAAAATGGCAGAAGTCTTTACTTACCATAATAATATCGAATATAAATGGAATAAACACTGCAGCCAAAAGACACAGAGTGGCTAAATGGATTTTTAAAAAGACCCAATGATCTGTTCCCTACAAGAAACACACTTCATATAAAGACCCATGTAGACTGAAAATAAAGGGATGGAAAAAGATATTCCATGTCAATGGAAACCAAAAAAAGCAGGAGTAGCTATACTTATATCAGACAAAATAGATTTCAAGACAAAAACTATAAAAGAGACAGAGAAGATCATTATATAATGATAATGAGGTCAATTCAGCAAGAGGATGTAATCATTGTAAATATATATGCAACCAATGCTGGAGCACCCAGATATATAAAGCATATATTATTAAAATTAAAGAGATAGACTATAATATCATAATAGCTGGAGACTTCAATACCCTACTTTCAGCATTAGAGAGATGTTTCCAGACAGAAAATCAACAAAGAAACATCAGACTTAACCTGCACTATGGAACAAATGGACCAAATAGATATTTACAGGCTGTTTCATCCAACAGCTGAAAAATATACATTATTTTTCTCAGCACATGGATCATTCTCAAGCATAGACCATATGTTAGGTCACAAAATAAGTCATAAAACATTTTTTAAAAATTGAAGTAATATCAAGCATCTTCTCTGACCACAATGGAATAAAACTAGAAATCAATAATGAGGAATTTTGCAAACTATATAAACACATAAAAATTAAACAATATGCTCCTGAATCAGTGGATCAATTAAGGAATCAAGAAGGAAATTGAAAAATTTCCAGAAACGAATGATAATGGAAACACAACACACCAAAACTATGAAATACAGCAAAAGCAGCACTAAGAGGGAAGTTTATAGCTATAAGTGGCTAAAACACACACACACACACACACACACACACACATATATATAATGCACCCAATACTGGAGCTGTGATATGTAAACTACAATTATATATATAATAATAACCTAATGATTCATCTTAAAGAACTAGAAAAGCAAGAGAAAACCAAACCCAAAATTAGTAGAAAAAATAATAAGGATCACAGCAGAAACAGAGATAAATGAAATTGAAACAAAGAAAACAATACAAAAGATCAATGAAACAAAAAGATTTTGTTGAAAAGATATAATTGACACACCTTTAGGCAGACTAAGAAAAAAAGAGAGAAGACTCAAATAAAATTAGAGATGAAAAAGGAGACATTACGACTAATACTGCAGAAATTCAAATGATAATTAGTGGCTACTATGAGCAACTATATGCCAATAAACTGGAAAATCTGAAGGAAATGGATAAATTCCTGGACACATACACAACTACCAAGATTGAACCATGAAGAAATCCAAGACCTGAACAGAGTGATAACAAGCAATGAGACTGAAGCTGTAATAAAAACTTCCCAGCAAAGAAAAGCCCGAGACCCAGTGGCTTCACTGCTGAATTCTGACAAACTTTTTTTTTTTTTCAGATAGAAATACATTTATTCCACTGGCTTCCCACCTCAGTCCCAAACAGCAGGTCATGTGGAACAGGAAAACATCTGAGGGATTCTGCCAAACATTTAAAGAAGAACTAATACCCATCCTACTCAAAATATTCCAAAAAATAGAGGAGGAAATACTTCCAAACTCATTCTATGAGGCCAATATTGCCATGATACCAAAAGCAGACAAAGACACATCAAAAGAACTACATGCAAATATTGCTGATAAATACTGATGAAAAAATCCTCAACAAAATACTAGCAAACCAAATTCAACAACACATTAAAAAGATCATTATGACCAAATGGGATTTATCTCAGGGATGCAAGGATAGTTCAACATATGCAAATCAATCAATGTGATACATCATATCAACAGAATGAAGGACAAAAACCATGTGATCATTTCAACTGATGCTGAAAAAGCATTTGTCAAAATTCAACATCCCCTTCACGACAAAAATCCTCAAAAAACTGGGTATAGAAGGAACGTACCTCCACATAATAAAAGCCATATAATATAGAACAAACACATAGTTAGTATCATACAGAAAGGAAAAAGCTGAAAGCCTTTCCTCTAAGATCTGGAACATGACAAGGATGTCCACTTTTATCACTGTTACTCATTGTTATACTGGAAGTCCTTACTAGAGCAACTGGAAAAGAGAAAGAAATAAAGAGCATACAAATTGGAAAAGAAGGAGTCAAATTGTCCTTGTTTGCAGATGACATGATCTTATATTTGGAAAAATTGAGAGACTCAACCAAAAAACTATTGGAGCTGATAAACGAATTCAGTAAAGTTGTAGGATATGAAATCAACATACAAAAATCAGTATCATTTCTATGTCCTGACAGAAAACAATCTGAAAAAGAAATCAAGAAAGTAATCCCACTTACAATAGCTACAAAGAAAACAAAATACTTAAGAATTAACCAAAGATGTGAAAGATGGTCAGGCTTGGTGGCTCACATCTGTAATCTCAGCATTTTGGGAGATGGAAGCAGGAGGATTGCTTGAGGCCAGGAGTTTGAGACCAGCCTGGACAACATGGTGAGAACCTGTCCCTGCAAAAAATGTAAAACTTACCTGGGCAGCCAGGCATGGTGGCTCACGCCTGTAATCCCAACACTTTGGGAGGCTGACTGAGGCAGGCAAATCACAAAATCAGGAGATTGAGACCATCCTGGCCAACATGGTGAAACCCTTTCTCTACTAAAATACAAAAAAAATTAGCCAGGCTTGGTGGCACGCAACTGTAGTGCCAGCTACTCAGGAGGCTGAAGCAGGGGAATCACTTGAACTCGGGAGTCAGAGGTTGCAGTGAGCCGAGATTACACCACTGCTCTCCACCCTGGCAACAGAGCAAGACTCTGTCTATAAATAAATAAATAAATAAATAAATAAATAAATAAATATTAGCTGGGCATGGTTGTGTGCACCTGTAGTTCTAGCTACTCGGGAAGCTTAGGTGAGAGGATCACTTCAGCCTTGGAGTTCAAGGCTGCAGGGCACAATGATTGTGCCACTGCACTCCAGCCAGGATGACAGAGTGAGACGCTGTCGCAAAAGAAAAAAAAAAGTAACAGATCTCTACAATGAAAGCATTAACACAAGAAACTGAAGAGGGCTTGGTGTGGTGGTTCATGCATGTAATCCCAGCACTTTGGGAGGCCGAGTTGGGCAGATAACTTAAGCAGGACTTCAAGACGAGCCTGGCCAATGTGGTGAAACCCTGTCTCTACTAAAAATACAAAAATTAGCCTGGCTTGGTGACACACACCTGTAATCCCAGCTACTCAAGTGGCTGAGGCATGAGAATCACATGAACCTGGGAGGTGGAGGTTGCAATGGGCCAAGACCATGCCACTGCACTCCAGCCTCAGAGAGAGAGCAAGACTCTGTCTCAAAAAAAAAAAAAAAAAAAAAGGAAAAAAAGTAAGGTGAAGAGGACAACACAAAAATATAGATAAATATTCCATGTTCATGGATTAGACAAATCAACATTGTTAAAATGTCCATACTCTCCAAAGCAATCTACAGATTCAATGCAATCTCTGTCAAAATACCAGTGACATTCTTCACAGAAATAGAAAAATAACAACCCTAAAGCTTATATAGAACTACAAAAGACCCAGAATAGCCAAAGCTATCCTAAGGAAAAAAAAAAAAAATACTGGAGGAATCACATTGGCTGACTTCAAGGTATACTACAGAGCTATAGTAACCAAAACAGCATAGTACTGGCATAAAAACAGACACATACATCAGTGGAACATAACAGATAACCCCAAAACAAATGCATACATCTACAGTCCACTCAATTTTCAACAAAGGTGCCAAGAATATAATGGGGAAAGGACAGTCTCTTCAACAAATGGTGCTGGGAAAACTGGATATCCACATGCAGAAGAATGACACTAGACCCATCTCTTACCATATACAGAAATCAAATCAATATGAATTAAAGAGTAAATCTAAGACCTCAGACTATGAAACTACTAAAACATTGAAGAAACACTCTAGGACATTGGACTGGGTAAAGATTTCTTGAGTAATATCCCATAGGCACAGGCAACCAACAGAAAAATGGACAAATGGTATTACATCAGGTTAAAACCTTCTCCATAGCAAAGAAAATAATCCACAAAGTGAAAAGACAACCCATGTGATGGGAGATAATATTTGCAAACTATCCATCTGACAAGGGATTAATAACCAGAACATAAGAGGAACTCAAACAACTCAAAAGGAAAAAATCTAATAATCCAATTTAAAAAATGGGCATCCTCCGGTGGATGCTGAGATTTAAAATACTAATAATAGGCCAGGTGGGAGGAGCCAAGATGGCCAAATAAGAACAGCTCCGGTCTACAGCTCCCAGCGTGAGCCACGCAGAAGACTGGTGATTTCTGCATTTCCAACTGAGGTACCAGGTTCATCTCACTGGGGAGTGCCAGAGAGGAGGTGCAGGACAGTGGGTGCAGTGCACCATGTGTGAGCCGAAGCAGGGCGAGGCATCACCTCACCTGGGAAGTGCAAGGGGTCAGGGAATTCCCTTTCCTAGTCAAAGAAAGGGGTGACAGACAGCACCTGGAAAATAGGGTCACTCCCACCCTAATACTGAGCTTTTCCAACGGGCTTTAAAAACGGCACACCAGGAGATTATATCCCGCACATAGCTCAGAGGGTCCTACGCCCACGGAGTCTCACTCATTGCTAGCACAGCAGTCTGAGATCAAACTGGAAAGCAGCAGTGAGGCTGGGGGAGGGGTGCCCACCATTGCCGACAGCTCAAGGGGGCCTGCCTGCCTCTGTAGGCTCCACTTCTGGGGGCAGGGCACAGACAAACAAAACGACAGCAGTAACCTCTGCAGACTTAAACGTCCCTCTCTGACAGCTTTGAAGAGAGTAGTGGTTCTCCCAGCATGCAGCTTGAGATCTGAGAACGGGCAGACTGCCTCCTCAAGTGGGTCCCTGACCCCTGAGTAGCCTAACTGGGAGGCAACCCCAAGTAGGGGCAGACTGACACCTCACAGAGCCGGGTACTCCTCTGAGACAAAACTTCCAGCGGAATGATCAGGCAGCAGCATTTGCAGTTCACCAATATCCGCTGTTCTGCAGACACCGCTGCTGATACCCAGGCAAACAGGGTCTGGAGTGGACTTCTAGCAAACTCCAACAGACCTGCAGCTGAGGGTCCTGTCTGTTAGAAGGAAAACTAACAAACAGAAAGGACATCCACACCAAATACCCATCTGTGTGTCACCATCATCAAAGACCAAAGGTAGATAAAGCCACAAAGATGGGAAAAAAACGGAGCAGAAAAACTGGAAACTCTAAAAATCAGAGCATCTCTCCTCCTCCAAAGGAACATAGCTCCTCACCAGCAATGGAACAAAGCTGGACAGAGAATGACTTTGACGAGTTGAGAGAAGAAGGCTTCAGACAATCAAACTACTCCAAGCTACAAGAGGAAATTCGAACCAATGGCAAAGAAGTTAAAAGCTTTGAAAAAAAATTAGATGAATGGATAACTAGAATAACCAATGCAGAGAAGTCCTTAAAGGACCTGACGGAGCTGAAAACCAAGGCACGAGAGCTATGTGATGAATGCAGAAGCCTCAGTAGCCGACGCGATCAACTGGAAGAAAGGGTATCAGTGATGGAAGATCAAATGAATGAAATGAAGCAAGAAGAGAAGTTTAGAGAAAAAAGAATAAAAAGAAATGAACAAAGCCTCCAAGAAATATGGGACTATGTGAAAAGACCAAATCTATGTCGGATTGGTGTACCTGAAAGTGACAGGGAGAATGGAACTAAGTTGGAAAACACTCTGCAGGATATTATCCAGGAGAACTTCCCCAATCTACCAAGGCAGGCCAACATTCAAATTCAGGAAATACAGAGAACACCACAAAGATACTCCTCGAGAAGAGCAACTCCAAGACACATAATTGTCAGATTCACCAAAGTGGAAATGAAGGAAAAAATGTTAAGGGCAGCCAGAGAGAACGGTCGGGTTACCCACAAAAGGAAGCCCATTAGACTAACAGCGGATCTCTTGGCAGAAACTCTACAAGCCAGAAGAGAGTGGGGGCCAATATTCAACATTCTTAAAGAAAAGAATTTTCAACCCAGAATTTCATATCCAGCCAAACTAAGCTTCATAAGTGAAGGAGAAATAAAATACTTCACAGACAAGCAAATGCTGAGAGATTTCGTCACCACCAGGCCTGCCCTAAAAGAGCTCCTGAAGGACGCACTAAACATGGAAAGGAACAACCGGTACCAGCCTCTGCAAAAACATGCCAAATTGTAAAGACCATCCAGGCTAGGAAGAAACTGCATCAACTAATGAGCAAAATAACCAGCTAACATCATAATAACAGGATCAAATTCACACATAACAATATTAACCTTAAATGTAAATGGGCTAAATGCTCCAATTAAAAGACACAGACTGGCAAATTGGATAAAGAGTCAAGACCCATCAGTGTGCTGTATTCAGGAAACCCATCTCACGTGCAGAGACACACATAGGCTAAAAATAAAGGGATGGAGGAAGACCTACCAGGCAAATGGAAAACAAAAAAGCAGGGGTTGCAATCCTAGTCTCTGATAAAACAGACTTTAAACCAACAAAGATCAAAAGAGACAAAGAAGGCCATTACATAATGGTAAAGGGATCAATTCAACAAGAAGAGCTAACTATCCTAAATAGATATGCACCCAATACAGGAGCACCCAGATTCATAAAGCAAGTCCTGAGTGACCTACAAAGAGACTTAGACTCCCACACAATAATAATGGGAGACTTTAACACCCCACTGTCAACATTAGACAGATCAATGAGACAGAAAGTTAACAAGGATACCCAGGAATTGAACTCAGCTCCGCACCAAGCAGACCTAATAGACATCTACGGAACTCTCCACCCCAAATCAACAGAATATACATTCTTTTCAGCAACACAACACACCTACTCCAAAATTGACCACATACTTGGAAGTAAAGCTCTCCTCAGCAAATGTAAAAGAACAGAAATTATAACAAACTATCTCTCAGAACACAGTGCCATCAAACTAGAACTCAGGATTAAGAAACTCACTCAAAACCACTCAACTACATGGAAACTGAATAAGCTGCTCCTGAATGACTACTGGGTAAATAATGAAATGAAGGCAAAAATAAAGATGTTCTTTGAAATCAATGAGAACAAAGACACAACATACCAGAATCTCTGGGACACATTTAAAGCAGTGTGTAGAGGGAAATTTATAGCACTAAATGCCCACAAGAGAAAGCAGGAAAGATCTAAAATTGACACCCTAACATCACAATTAAAAGAACTAGAAAAGCAAGAGCAAACACATTCAAAAGCTAGCAGAAGGCAAGAAATAACTAAAATCAGAGCAGAACTGAAGGAAATGGAGACACAAAAAACCCTTCAAAAAATTAATGAATCCAGGAGCTGGTTTTTTGAAAAGATCAACGAAATTGATAGACTGCTAGCAAGACTAATAAAGAAGAAAAGAGAGAAGAATCAAATAGACGCAATAAGAAATGATAAAGCGGATATCACCACTGATCCCACAGAAATACAAACTACCATCAGAGAATACTATAAACACCTCTATACAAATAAACTAGAAAATCTAGAAGAAATGAATAAATTCCTCAACACATACATCCTCCCAAGAGTATACCAGGAAGAAGTTGAATCTCTGAATAGACCAATAACAGGCTCTGAAATTGAGGCAATAATCAATAGCTTACCAACCAAAAAAAGTCCAGGACCAGATGGATTCACAGCCGAATTCTACCAGAGGTACAAAGAGGAACTGGTACCATTCCTTCTGAAACTATTCCAATCAATAGAAAAAGAGGGAATCCTCCCTAAGTCATTTTATGAGGCCAGCATCATCCTGATTCCAAAGCCTGGCAGAGACACAACCAAAAAAGAGAATTTTAGACCAATATCCTTGATGAACATCGATGCAAAAATCCTCAATAAAATACTGGCAAACCAAATCCAGCAGCACATCAAAAAGCTTATCCACCATGATCAAGTGGGCTTCATCCCTGGGATGCAAGGCTGGTTCAACATACTCAAATCAATAAATGTAATCCAGCATATAAACAGAACCACAGACAAAAACCACATGATTATCTCAATAGATGAAGAAAAGGCCTTTGACAAAATTCAACAACCCTTCATGCTAAAAACTCTCAATAAATTAGGTATTGATGGGACGTATCTCAAAATAATAAGAGCTGTCTATGACAAACCCACAGCCAATATCATACTGAATGGGCTAAAGCTGGAAGCATTCCCTTTGAAAACTGGCACAAGACAGGTATGCCCTCTCTCACCACTCCTATTCAACATAGTGTTGGAAGTTCTAGCCAGGGCAATCAGGCAGGAGAAGGAAATAAAGGGTATTCAATTAGGAAAAGAGGGAGTCAAATTGTCCCTGTTTGCAGATGACATGATTGTATATCTAGAAAAACCCCATCGTCTCAGCCCAAAATCTCCTCAAGGTGACAAGCAAATTCAGCAAAGTCTCAGGATACAAAATCAATGTACAAAAATCACAAGCATTCTTTTACACCAACAACAGACAAACAGAGAGCCAAATCATGAGTGAACTCCCATTCACAATTGCTTCAAAGAGAATAATATACCTAGGAATCCAACTTACAAGGGATGTGAAGGACCTCTTCAAGGAGAACTACAAACCACTGCTCAATGAAATAAAAGAGGATACAAACAAATGGAAGAACATTCCATGCTCATGGGTAGGATGGCCATACTGCCCAAGGTAATTTATACATTCAATGCCAACCTCATCAAGTTACCAATGACTTTCTTCACAGAATTGGAAAAAACTACCTTAAAATTCATATGGAACCAAAAAAGAGCCCACATCACCAAGTCAATCTAAGCCAAAAGAACAAAGCTGGAGGCATCATGCTACCTGATTTCAAACTATACTACAAGGCTACAGTAACCAAAACAGCATGGTACTGGTACCAAAACAGAGATATAGACCAACGGAACAGAACAGAGCCCTCAGAAATAATGCCACATATCTACAACCATCTGATCTTTGACAAACCTGACAAAAACAAGAAATGGGGAAAGGATACCCTATTTAATAAATGGTGCTGGGAAAACTGGCTAGTCATATGTAGAAAGCTGAAACTGGATCCCTTCCTTACACCTTATACAAAAATTAATTCAAGATGGATTAAAGACTTAAATGTTTGATGTAAAACCATAAAAACCCTAGAAGAAAACCTAGGCAATACCATTCAGGACATAGGCATGGGCAAGGACTTCATGTCTAAAACACCAAAAGCAATGGCAACAAAAGCCAAAATTGACAAATGGGATCTAATTAAACTAAAGAGCTTCTGCACAGCAAAAGCAACTACCATCAGAGTGAACAGGCAACCTATAGAATGGGACAAAATTTTTGCAACCTACTCATCTGACAAAGGGCTAATATCCAGAATCTACAATGAACTCAAGCAAATTTACAAGAAAAAAACAAACAACCCCATCAAAAAGTGGGTGAAAGATATGAACAGACACTTCTCAAAAGAGGACATTTATGCAGCCAAAAGACACATGAAAAAATGCTCATCATCACTGGCCATCAGAGAAATGCAAATCAAAACCACAATGAGATACCATCTCACACCAGTTAGAAAGGCTATCATTAAAGTCAGGAAACAACAGGGGCTGGAGAGGATGTGGAGAAATAGGAACACTTTTACACTGTTGGTGGGACTGTAAACTAGTTCAACCATTGTGGAAGTCAGTGTGGTGATTCCTCAGGGATCTAGAACTAGAAATACCATTTGACCCAGCCATCCCATTACTGGGTATATATCCAAGGATTCTAAAGCATGCTGCTATAAAGACACATGCACGCGTATGTTTATAGTGGCACTATTTACAATAGCAAAGACTTGGAACCAACCTAAATGTCCAACAATAGACTGGATTAAGAAAATGTGGCACATATACACCATGGAATACTATGCAGCCGTAAAAAATGATGAGTTCATGTCCTTTGTAGGGACATGGATGAAACTGGAAACCATCATTCTCTGCAAACTATTGCAAGGACAAAAAACCAAACACCACATGTTCTCACTCATAGGTGGGAATTGAACAATGAGAACACTTGGACACAGGAAGGGGAACCTCACACTCTGGGGACTGTTGTGGAGTAGGGGGAGGGGGAGGGATAGTATTAGGAGATATACCTAATGCTAAATGATGAGTTAATGGGTGCAGCACACCAACATGGCACATGTATACATATGTAACAAACATGCACGTTGTGCACATGTACCCTAAAACTTAAAGTATAATAATAATAAAACTAAAAAAATAAATAATAATAACAATAGGCCAGGTGCAGTGGCCCGTATCTGTAATCCAAGCACTTTAGGAGGCCAAGGCCGCCAAATCACTTGAGCTTAGGAGTTTGAGACCAGCCTGGGCAACATAGCAAGGCCCTGTTTCAATAAAAAGAAGAAAAAAAGAACAAAATAGTAATATTATTATAATAAATGGGCAAAAGCTCTGAATAGACATTTCTCAAAAGAAGACATACAGATGGCAAATAGGTATATGAAAAAGAGCTCAACGTTATTATCAGAGAAGTGCACATCAGAACTATTCTGAGATATCATCTCATGTCAGTTAAAATGGCTTTTATCCAAAAGACAGGCAATAAGAAATGCTGGTGAGGATATGGAGAAAAGGGAATCTTCATACACTGTTGGTGGGAATGCAAATTATTACAACTATGATGGAGAAGAGTTTGGAAGTTCCTCGAAAAACTAAAAAAAAAAGAGCTATCATATAATCCAGCAGTCCCACTGCTAGGTATACACCCAAAAGAAAAGAAATCAGTATGTCAGAGATATCTGCACTCTCATGTTTACTGTAACACTATTCACAATAGCCAAGATTTGGAAACAACCTAAGTGTCCCACAACAGATGAATGGATAAAGAAAATGTGGTACATGTACTCAATGGAGTACTACTCAGTCATAAAAAAGGATGAGATCCTATCACTTGCAACAACATGGATGGAACTGGAGTTCATTATGTTAAATGAAATAAGCCAGGCACTGAAAGACAAATTTCACGTTCTCATTTATTTATGGGAGCTAAAATTTAAAATAATTGAAGTCACGGTGATAGACAGTAGGATGGTTACGAGGGGCTGGGAAGGGTAGTGAGTTGCAAGTGGGACAGGCGGGTGCAGTGGGTCTATGGTTAATGGGTACAAAAAAATAGAGTAAGACCTAGTATTTGCTAGCACAACAGGGTGACTATAGTCTAAAATAATTATATATTTTAAAACAACTAAAAGAGTATAATTGGATCATTTGTTACACAAAGGATAAATGCTTGAGGGGATGAATATCCCATTCATCCTGATGTGATTACACATTGCATGCCTGTATCAAAATATTTCATGTAACCCATATATATTCCTGTGTACCCCCCAAAATAATAATTTTAAAATAGAAATTTTGTACCTGGAAGTGAGGTCCTGCCACAACAAGAACCTAAGACATATGGCATTCACTTTGGGACCAAGTAGCAGATGGATGCTGCCAGGATCATGAAGAGATTGCTAGTTAAATCCTAAAGGGCCTCGAGGAGGGCATTAGCAGAAGCCCAAAGGGCTTCCAAGGAGGATGTCAGAGGGAGGAAAATGTTATTGGAAGCTAGAAGAGCCCCTTTTTAAGCAGTAAGTTTAGCAAAACTGTTACCTGTGGTATCACCAAAAATAGAAAATGTGCCTAATGATCTAGCTAAGATTTCCTGGCAGTGTTGAGTCTGGGGCCATTTGGCTTTTTCTACCCATCCAAAATAAAATAAGAGGTATAAAGAACAAATTATTCCACTCCCAAATGGAATTTGGAAGACATATTAAGGCTCAGAATAGCCCTTTCAATGGCTCTCAAAGACCAAATCCAAAGTGGGGCAATAAGATACTTTGCTCAAGACCTCAGGAAGATGAGTGCATCTTAAGACATTTCAGACATGTAAATTGCCTACGTGTCTTACCAGCATGCCTTTTAGACCCTGTCCAAGGCTTAGAATCTGAAGTATGTTGTTCATCAGCCTCACAGTGAGCCCAACATAGAAAAAGGACTATTTCCAATAGACTTTATGAGTGGCTCTTGTGTAATAGAATGGATTATAAATTGATACATGAGAAATACACAGGAAAAAAATATGAAAAAATATGTCAGCTTGGACAGGGGTAGTAGTAAAAATAGGCCTTTGGACCCCCAAATTCTGTGAGGGAGTAGGCTTTAAAAAACAAGCAAAAAAAACTACTCAGCTGCAAACACAAGTGCCTCAATAGAAAAGGAAAAATCAGAGGGCAGGGTCAAAAGCACCAGAGAACAACCCCCAGGGAACATACCTAGGCCCCAAAGAACGGCCACATTAGGCTGGCTAGACTTCAGAATTGCCAAGCCTTTCCTTTTCTCTTTTTGAATGGGAATCTCCAGAGTAGTGATGTTATGCCTAACAGGTGAACAAAGCAGATAAGTTCTTAAGTTCAGGCCTTCAGACTGAGAGAAATGGTATTCATGATGCTTTTATTCATGAAGCTTTACCCAAGGAGCCTCATCCATACCTTATCCTGATTAGATGATCAGCTCCTAGACTTTGAGCTGTTGTAATGGCATAGGAAACGGAGGTCCTCAGGAAAGGGATGTGAATTACAGCTGCCAAATGATAGACTGAAAGATGGCTGCGGTATCTCCCATCCCATGTGTTCTTTCTAAAATGTGACTAGGTGGGGGTCTATTGGTCCAGGTTCCTAATGTCCACTATAAAATGGTGTAGTATTTACATATAACCAATGCACATCCTCCTATATACTTTAAGTCATTTATAGATTACTTGTAATGCCTAATGTAAATGCTATGTAAATAGTTATTACAATGTATTGTTTGGGAATAACAAGAGTTCCGTACAGACAACCATCCATTTCTCTCCCTCAAATATTTTCAATCTGCAGTTGATTGAATCTGCAGATACGGAACCCACAGATACGAAGGGTCACTGTATACCAATTTTTTTTCTTTTTAACATAATCTCAGTCTCTGTGATGTATACCAAATTTTTATTGTTTTAGAATTTACAAATTCTTTAAAAATGACCACTTGCTTTTTAAGGCATTTACCTATTTACTATATTATCAATTTATCTACATAAATCACATTCATTATATTTTATTTTTTTAGACACAGGGTCTCACTCAGTCGCACAGGCTGGAGTTCAGTGGTGTGACCACAGCTCACTGCAACCCAGAACCACTGGGTTCAACTGATCCTCCCAACTCAGCCTCTTAAGTAACTAGGACTACAGGCACACGACACCATCGCCAGCTAATTTTTACTTTTGTATAAAGACAGGGTCTCGCTTTGTTGCCCAGGCTGGTCTCAAACTCCTGGATTCATGCAATCCTCCCACTTCGGCCTCCCAAAGTGCTGGGATTACAGGCATGAACCACTGCCCACTGCCTCCAGCCATATATTATTAAATATTATAGATGACTTTATTTCCTATACCTACATGATTATAACTAGCTTAAAAATAAATCAATAAATTACAAACAATAAAACCATAAAATCAAGGAAGATGAGGGCTGTTGCATGTTCCTTTACATTTTATTTGCCATAAACATTAATACAGAAAATACTGGAGAAAAAAAGCTTTTTAATAATTTCTTGATGCAAAGCTTCACACTTAAAAATTATGCTTGCTCCCCCCATCCACCCCAATTCAACATGCAGATATCATTTATTTTCTTATATGCTGATTCTAGAGCATTGTAATCTCGACAGTTTTTTAAGAGTTATCTTTGCCCTTGCAACAATTTCACAAACTGTATACAATCATGGTATAATACCATCATTCAAATGAATACCCAAGGTGAGTACATTTACACAATATTAACACTAAAAATCTGTATTTTTTTAAAACACCATAGAAGTCAAACCACAAAAACCCAGGATCTTGTTTTAAATGTGTTTATGAAGACTGCTGCTGAGCTCAAAGCATGCAGGTAATCATGACCACCTAGATGAAGCTGGATGTTGAAACTCCTTCATGTCCAATGATGTAATTTTTCACTCATCCCAAGTATCTCCATACTTGTTTACTTTGACTAGGAAAAAAGCATAAATAATTGAGGATTCCAAGCAATAATAAGTAAAATACATTATTTTAAGTTTGTTGCTATGATGAAAAGTTATGTTTCTCTCTCATTTGAATAAAAGCATATGAGAGTCAAATTATAATTACAAAAAGGGGATGACCAGACTTTTGTGAACTTGGGGTTGGACAAATGCATTGTATCTAGAATTTTACATAAATAGTTAGTCCTCATAACAAACTTCTAAACACAATTCTCATTTTAATGGTGAGAAAAAAGATTAGTAACTTGCCCAAGGTACAAGCCCTAACAAGAACTGAGATTTGAGTACAGGTCTGTTTAGATCCAAAGCCTAGGTACCTTTACATCTTTACCATACTACCTAAGTGTGGCACATATTAAGCCATATACAAAAAAAAAAAAAAATTAGTGGGAAATAATAAAACAAACATTTGAATTTTCGTTTTTCACAAAAAATACAGCAGTAGAAATGGTCAAGTGTTCAAGTTGTAATTAATTCAATCTTCTCTCTCAGGGCTGTAAATACTACTATAAGAAGAAAATACTACTACATTTTACAGGTACTCTATATTTTACATTTTAAAACATGCTCTGCTGTCTATTCTACTCCTTTACTTTTTTGCTTCTCTTCCACATAGCCTCTGTCTGTGAGTAATCATAACAATATAAAGCAGCAGTTATCACAGTGTGGACTCTTCAGGGAATACATGAAGTCAAAATTATTTCATTATTATACTAAGACATTATATATCCTTATGCTTCACATTTTGCCTTTTCCCCTTGCTCTCATTGCCTCATGAGTATATGTTACATGGTTTTCTAGAAGCTACAGGATGTGTGGTGACATTGCTCTGGCAGCTAATGGAATACGTGCTTGAATTTTTTAAATTTCTGGGTCTTAATTTCTAATTAGATAAATATCAACCACATAAGCTAAAGGTGAAAACTTTAAGTGACACTTTCTGACCATGTGAATCTACCCTGTACTAATTTCAACAATATTTCAGAAAATCACTGAAACTATTTCATAACAAGTCTTTTCTTTAAATTATATAAAGCACACAAAAAACCAGCTTTTCCCAAAAAAAGAAAAAATCATTTCACATTCTTGTGTCATGTAACAGAACTTGAAGACTTCAGTCAAAAATCAAAAATGTCAAAATCCAGCAAATGTTAAAGGTCTACCAAATTTCCTTTCTTAACCTCTATTACCATAGAAGCCTAAACCAAAATACTCAATTTCTGATACAGTGTAAAGTACTATGCTATGCAGACAATAATAGAAAAGATTACAAAAATGAGAAAAATATTACTTTCTGCCCTCACAGAGCTTACAATCTAAATCCTCAAATTAATTAGCAGGACAAAGTACCAACAAGTCTTTACATATTACAGAGCAATGGCCACTAGATGCAGTTTATGCTAAATGTTGTTTGATGACAAACATTCAAAAGTATGGTACATCCCTAATTTATTTCAAAGGTAGATTTTTTTACATCAATAATATGATGCAGATATTATCTATCATTGTTATAAAAACAGAACTCCAAACGAAGCAACCGCTAATGATTAAAAATAAAATTAGCTCTAAAAAATGACCATAACAACAAATACTAAGGACTTTCATGTATTTTTGCATTCTTTGTGGCATATGACCTTCAAGAAGGTACCAAAGACCTATTATTTCCATTTTTAAAGTAGTAAATAGAAAATCTTGAAACAATGACACATACTCTGAAATTCCTTAAGAGAAAATCATAAAACCCTATACTGAAATAGCTATAAAACCCTATTCGAATGCCCTCTTCCTTTAGAGGTAAACTTGTATCAAAAAATTTACTTTGGCTAATGTATAGCTATTCCAAAAAGACTTAAAAGAAATCAGGATTTAAAAATTCATCTTTAAGAAATGCCTTAGAAGCTGGCATATAACTCTTTCAAATTCACAAATGTACAAGAAAGGTCAGGCACAGTGGCTCCCACCTATAATCCCAGCATTCTGGGAGGCCAAGGTGAAAGGACTGGTTGAGCCCAGGAGTTTGAGACCAGCCTTGGCAACATAGGGAAAAACCCACTGCACCAAAAAAAATTTTTAACAGCCAGGGATGGTGGCATACAACTGTAGTCCCAGCTACTCAGGAAGCTGAGGTAGGAGGACTGCTTGAACCCAGGAGGTCAAGACTGCAGTAAGCCATGATTACACCACTGCACTCCAGCCTGGGTGACAGAATAAAACCATCTCAAAAAGAAAAAACAAACAAACAAACAGAACAAAAAAACACGAGAAAAACCCAAATGTACAAGAAAATCAATCTCATTACTCAATCATTCTGTGGTTAGGCCACAAGTGGTATTACAGCGCAACGCCAACCTCAGGTCACTACAGCAACTTATGCGATAGATGTATCATTAGGAAAATAAGACTATCAGATCTCCAAGGAGATTTGTTGTAAAAGAGAAACAGTCAAATGAGTATATCTCTACCCTGTGTTAAACTAATCTTGCTGTCTTAAGACTTACTATTTGGACTTCACTATTTTCTTCCTTTTTTTGGCGGGGGGGGGTGGGGCGGGGAGCAGAGCCTCGCTCCGTCATCCAGGCTGGAGTGCAGTGGCGTAATGTCGGTTCACTGCAACCTCTGCCTCCTGGGTTCATGCAGTTCTCCTGCCTCAGCCTCCCAAGTAGCTAGGATTACAGGCATGCACCACCATGCCCAGCTGATTTTTGTATTTTTAGTAGAGACAAGGTATCGCCATGTTGGCCATGCTGGTCTCCAATTCCTGGCCTCAAGTGATACACCCACCTTGGTCTCCCAAAGTGCTGGGATTTCAGGCATGAGACACCACACCTGGCCTTGACTTCATTATCTTCTAACACAAAATGGCCTTTGGAACACCTTAAAAGTGGAAAACTGGCCGGACACGGTGGCTCAAGCCTGTAATCCTAGCACTCTCGGAGACTGAGGCAGGCGGATCACGAGGTCAAAAGATCGAGACCATCCTGGCCAACATGATGAAACCCCATCTCTACTAAAAATACAAAAAATTAGCTGGGCGTGGGGGCCTGTAGTCCTAGCTATTTGGGAGGCTGAGGCAGGAGGATTGCTTAAATCCAGGAGGCAGAGGCTGCAGTGAGCCAAGATCGTGCCACTGCACTCCAGCCTGGCGACGGAGCAAGACTCCGTCTCAAAAAAAAAAGAACTGATAACTGTAAAGTACTATTTTAAAAATATTTTACTTTGGTTAATTGCTTGAAGAGTTAAATCACATATTAATTTTTTATAGTATTGTTTTAAAGTAATGTTTTAGTTTCCAATCCTCAACAGTAAAGTGATTCAGACTAAACTACCATACCTTCTTTTTTTGGCACTCTTTCATGCATAGGCCTGACTGAGGGGTCAGTCTTTTGTGTTAAAGATACTTCATATGACTCTCTGTTCTTATTCCTTAATTCCTCATATGTAATATTTTTTCTTTTAGGACTTTCTTCAAGGTTGGGATCAGGTCCTAAAACAACAAACAGTTAATAAATGGTAATAAAAGGATTTGTATAACTCTAAAGCAACTAAATTTTACAAATGCTCCTTACATTTGTAAGGAGCTACAATCAAAATAGAATAAAGAATCAAATTATTACCACCATTTCACAGGTACTATACTTTCACGAAGATAATTATCAAACTGAAATCTACTTCCACCTATATTTTTAAGCTTTTATTTCTAAAAATTAAAATGGACATCAAAAATTTTAAAAACTAAACCACAGCCAGAAGAAAAATATGTATCATAATATATAACAGTACAATTTAAACTCATTAAAATACCAGTGTTTTAAACTGGAGTTACTCATACTGTATACAGAATTAAAAGAGACATATATTCTACTAGGGACAACTGAATAAAACTTGACATAGCATAGATTTTACTCAATATATAGTTAAATAGTCCTATAACCACAGACTCTATGAAAACAACTCCAGCTATTTTCAAAAATCATTTATTTTACCTTTTTACAAAATTTAAACAAAAATACTGAAAATAGGCCAGGCACAATGGCTCACGCCTATAATCCCAGCACTTTGGAAGGCCGAGGCGGGCGGATCACCTGAGGTCAGGAGTTCAAGACCAGCCTGGCCAACAAGAAACCTCATCTCTACTAAAAACACAAAATTAGTTGGGTGTGGTGGCACACACCTGTAATCCTAACTACTAAGGAGGCTGAGGCAGAATCGCTTGAACCCGGGAGGCAGAGGTTGCAGTGAGCTGAGATCACGCCATTGCACTCCAGCCTGGGCAACAAGAGCAAAACTCTGTCTCAAAAAAAAAGGAAAAAAAGTTGAAAATAATTACTTGAAAAGTATAAAACATAGCCTTTAATCAGAATATGTGTTGTTTTCATTCCAGTCTAACAGACGCAATGTTGATGCAGAAGAAAGTATCAACTGTTATTTTGGCCTGGGAACTAACATTTATTCTTTATTTCTCCCAAAGAGAGTCAAAATGTGAATATTACATATTATCATAGAGTCAAATGTAAATATAATGCAGTGGTTACTCCTAATATTGGTTGACAGGATCAAATAGTGAACATAGTTTATAAAATTTATAAACAGCAAGAAAGGCCATATGAACATTAAAAAAAAAAGATGCTAACATTCAGTGAACAACTACTTAACTTACAAAGTCTTACCTACCACATACCACACCAAAAGTACTATTTTTCAAAGATGTTTTCAATAAGACATACAAATTGGGCATATAATTTTAATATTAACTTTTTAAAAAATAATTTTTGTGATACTTATTTAGAACTCAAAGGTAAGATCCCAGTGAATAATCAGAATTTTCTAAGCAACATAACTATAGATTAAATAATGTTTTCAACCATAAACTTTTTTTTTTTTTTTTGAGACAGAGTCTCACTCTGTTACCCAGGCTGGAGCACAGGGGCACAATCTCGACTCACTGAAACCTCCCCCTGCCAGGTTCCAGTGATTGTCCTGCCTGAGCCTCCCGAGTAGCTGGGATTATAGGCATGTGCCACTATGCCCAGCTAATTTTGCATTTTTAGTAGAGACAGGGTTTCGCCATATTGGTCAGGCTGGTCTTGAACTCTGACCTCAGGTGATCCACCCGCCTCGGCCTCCCAAAGTGCTGGGATTACAGGCATGAGCCACTGCACCCAGCCATTTTCAACCATAAACATTTATTCTGCTAAATAAATATATACTATACTGATATAAAGCAAAGAGGATTTAAATTTCTCCTAATTAGTTCTAGTATTATATGATGGTTCAAAACTACATTTTTCTTACTAAAAAAAGAATGTAAAGAAAAATATTATAACCTTATATTGGGATTAAAACACTTTGCATTTCATTAGTAATAAGTAATTACTCAACTCATTTCCCTTCACCATATATGTTATATTAAAAATTCTGAAGGAAATCGTGTGTACTTCAGGAACCTTGGGTTCTTAACCCCACTCTGCTGACAATTAGGAAATGTCCTTGGGCAAATCACTAAGCTTCTTTGAATCCTGGTTTTCTCAATTGCGAAATATGGTAGTTTGAGTAGATGATCTCTGAAGTTCCTTCCAGGTCTAATACTTTTTCTTATAAAAAATATTTTACATTATAAAATTCTGGAACAAATAATGAATATATACATCAGACAGAAGAAGACTGGGGAGAATTTCCCACATTATGGAGAGAACATGATTTACTATTTTGAGAAGGTTATAAAGAACTGGAAGGAATAAAAAAATGTAAAGTGGCACTGATTTAAATCTAACTGTAATAAACTCTAAGTCTCCTAACAGCTCTGAAGGAGTGCTTGCTATTTTAAAAGATTAATAACTCTCTGAATTCCTGGTAAAAGAGAGCAGAACTAAAGTAGGACTTAAACCAAAGAATAAGATGCCCTGGTAGGGGAGGATAGCATCTGGGGCAAAGCAAAAGCAGGCCACTGCTGGCCCATGTGGAGAGCAGTAAAAAAGTAGCCACTTTGATTTAGAGAAGGGGGTCAGAAGGCAGAGCAGTGGATGGATGGATGGCTGCTGTGGAAGGCATAAAATAATATTAAGACATGGCCTTGCTAAGTAGTCTTGTGGGTAGACACCAAAGGGCTTTTTGTTGTTGGCTTTTGTATGGAAAAAAACTATATAACAGAATTTCCTAATGCAAATGGTGGGGAGGATGCAAGTCATCACAAGGAAAGAGTTAGTGCATGTCTAGAATACAGTAGTGCCCCCTTATCTGTGGTTTCGCTTTCCAGGGTTTCAGTTACCTGCAGTCAACCATGGTCTGAAAATATTACATGGAACATTCCAGAAATAAACAATTAATAAGTTTTAAAGTACACCCTGTTCTGAGTAGTGTGATAAAATCTTGTGAGGTTCTGCTCTGGTCCATCCAGGACTTGAATCATCCCTTTGTCCAGCATATCCACACTGTCTACACTACATGCCTGTTAGTAACTTAGTAGCCATCTAGATCAAAAAAACATAGAACATAAAGGATTTGGTAATATCTGAGGTTTCAGGCATCCACAGGGGTCTTCGAACTTATCCCCCATGGATAAGGGGGGACTACTGTACAAGAAGAATGGATTTGAACTTCAGACTGGTTAAATGAGACATAGTGAGGAACAAGGACAGCTGCCTTTGGAGATAAGATAGTGACTTTAGCCATTCTCTCCTAATCTGCCCATTCCCTTCCTTCCTTTTCTGACTAATTTGATGCCTTTGCTTCCAACCATTAAAGAAAAAAATTAAAAAATCAGAGTTGAGGATTAAGAAGCTCTCAATAACTTTCATCCAAATTCTTTAATCATCTGAACTTCCATTCTTTCCTGTCTCTTCCTTTATACAAGGCTAATACTCACCCCTTTGCCCCGACTTTTGCTCTTAAGTAGTGCTGTCCAACATAACTTTCTGCAATGATGAAAATGTTCTATATTGGCACTAACACGGTAGCCACTAGCACATGTGACTATTGAGCAAGTGAAATGCTACCAAAGCAATTGAGAAATTGAATTTTAAATTTCATTTAATTTTAATTAATTTAAATAGCCACATATGGCTAGCGGCTACTCTGACCTACCTAGAACCCCCTTCTGCATTCTCTAGAACCTTCTCTGACCTATAATCAACTTCTCCCTTTCCACTGTATACCCTCCCCTCCCTTTAACTTCTTTCCCTCTAATCTTTTAAAATTTAAAGAGTATACTCTACAAAGGTCCATAATCCCTTATCCAAACCTTGGGGTCAGGTATGTTTCACTATTCAGAGTTTCTGAGGTTTTAGAAAAATACTACAGTAAATACCCCTTATATTACTTAATATCCATCCATTCAGAGGTTTAGGACAGGAATGAGTAAGCAAACACATTAATATTTCTATAATGAAATAAAGGAAAAATCTTATCTGGCAAAGTAAATAAAGTCTACGTTTATATAACTTATGTGAATTTAGGTCAGGGTATTCTGCTAAATGAATTCAGGTCAGATTTTATTACCAGTTTAATTATTAAAAAGCAAAAACAGGCCGGGGGCAGTGGCTCACACCTGTAATCCCAGCACTTTGGGAGGCCGAGGCAGGCGGATCACGAGGTCAGGAGATCAAGACCATCCTGGCCAACACAGTGAAACCCCATCTCTACTAAAAATACAAAAAATTAGCCGAGCGTGGTGGCGGGCACCTGCAGTCCCAGCTACTCAGGAGGCTGAGGCAGAATGGCGTGAAGCCGGGGGGCGGAGGTTGCAGTGAGCCGAGATCGCACCACTACAGTCCAGACTGGGCGACAGAGCAAGACTCCATCTCAAAAAAAAAAAACAAAAAAAACAAACAAAAAAAAACTTGGCTTAAACCTTTTTGAATTTCAGGATTTTAGATAAAGAATTACAGACCTGTATTTCCCGTTTCTAATTCCTCATCTTTTACTGCCGACTAGACTGAAGGAAAGAAACTGTTTTTTGAGTCTATTATTTGCCAGACATTGCCTCTGATTATTTCCTCTAATTCCAACAGTTCATTAAGAGAGGTATTATCATCTCCATTCAACTGATCAAGAAACTGAAAGGATCATAAAGTAGTTATAATAATATTACTACATTATTATAATGTAGTAGTAGTATTACAAGGTCATATAGCTAGCAAATGTCAATCATGATTCAAATCCAAGCCTTAATACAAAATTGATGTTGTTGCACTTACATGTGTGATCTTCAAAGCTAGTATTTACAAACTTCACAAAGCATTTTCACATGGATTTTCTCACTTGACAACAGTTCTTTCTTGTATTACAGACAAGGAAGCTGAAAGCCTTTAAAACCCAGCCTATCAAATGTAACCTTTTTATACCTTTCCTGGAGCTCTACTTCCTGAGACACGATTTATCATTTCTTCTTCACTATTCCACTAAGCTTGCCTTAGTATTTTCAATTACTGGGACATACTAGTAATTCATCCTTGTATTTCTATATCTTCTAACAGACTGGAAGTTTTTCAGGGACAAGAACCAAGTGTTATTCATCTTCTTCCACGTCTAGCAGAGTCCTTGACACCTACTGGTCCTCAAGAAAAGTTGAATGAATGAAGAAACAAATGAACAAACATGCTGAGTTTAGGTTGATGATTGATGGTAGAACACACAGGTGATATCCAGCAGAAAAGGTCATCAAATAAAGTTTATACATACGTTGGACCATAAAATGTTGAAATTCATTTCAAGAGAAGTTTCTACCTTGGACAATATGATCAGTAATACCAGTGGGAGCAGATTCATTCATAGAAGAACTGAATGGAATTGGCTCATAATGAGGAAGCATTTCTATGTTGTCTGCTGCTGGGGATGTCACAAAAGATGATTGACCACTCACATTTGAGTCATATTTTGACTTTTGATAATAGTGCCTGTAAATGAAAATCATATTGTAGTAAGAAATATGAGTCATTGCCTATATCTTAAAGAAGTGTTAAAATAACTTCTTTCATATATCTTATTTCCAAAATTATATAAACATATAATTTTTTTTATTTTTTTGAGACAGGGTCTTGCTCTGTCACCCAGGCTATAGTGCAGTGGCGCAGTCTTGGCTTATTGCAATCTCCACCTCCTAGGCTCAAGCAATCCTCCTACTCCTCAGCTTCCCAAGTAGCTGGGACTACAGGCATGCGCCACCACTTGGTTTTTTGTAGAGATGAGGTCTCACTATATTGCCCTGGCTGGTCTCAAACTACTGGGCTCAAGCAACCCTCCTGCCTCAGCTTCCCAAAGTGCTGGGATTACTGGCATGAGCCACCGCGTCTGGCCTCGAAATAATTTTTAACACAGTTATTTATAATCAGTAAAATGAGGTCTGTTTCTTTCTGCCAACAAAACACTTTTAAAAAGTCCTGACCCACTTATACATCTTAAAAGCAGTCACTGTCAGTATAGAAAAATAGGAAATGTATATCCAGCCTTTCAAGATAATTTTAATATGTTTGAAAGTTCTTGGAAAGAAAAAGCACTTTAAATCAGGTCTAATTTCAATAACCATGCCCGTTTCCCATGTCAATTGAGAAGGTAATATCACAGCTAAGAATCTATATAAACACTAATTTGCTAAAGCAGATACAAATTCTCTCTCATGGGGATTATACTGCTTGCCTATCTGTTTAAGAAGCATTAAAATGAAAAGCTGAAATCTGTTAAGAGATGGGATTGATAAGATTTGGGAATTCAAAAGAAAAGTCCAAACTATAGTAACCAAAGGTGTTTGCCAAATTGAATCGAGATAAAATCCTTTATTCTAGACATGTACTCCCAATAGGACACAACTCTATATTTACAACAATGAAGGCCAGATGCAGTGGCTCACGCCTGTAATCCCAGCACTTTGGGAGGCCAAGTGGGGCAGATCACTTGAGCTCAGGAGTTTGAGACCAGCCTGGTAAACACAGTAAAACCCTGTCTCTTCAAAAAATACAAAAAATTAGCTAGGCGTGGTGGTGTATGCCTGTGGTCTCAGCTACTCCAGAGGCTGAGGGAGGAGGATCACTTGAGCCCAGGAGGCAGAGGTTGCAGTGAGCTGAGATCACGCCACTGTACTCGTAGCCTGGGAGCCAGAGTGAAACTCTGTCTCAAAACAAAACAAAACAAAAATGAAGAACCAGGCACAGTGGTTCACACCTGTAATCTCAACAATTTGGGAAGCCAAAGCAGCAGGACTGATTGAGCCCACTAGTTCAACACCAGCCTGGGCAACATAGTGAGACCCCCAACTCCATAAAAAAAATTTTTTTTTAATTAGCTGGGTGCAGTGGCTGACACCTGTATTCCTAGCTACTCAGGGAGCTTGAGGCAGTGGGGCCTTGTGAACCCAGGAGTTTGAGGCTGCAGTGAGCTAGGATCATGCCATTGTACTCCAGCCTGCGCAACAGAGGGAGACCCCATCATTCATTCATTCATAAATAAATAAATGGTGGCAAGTCTTGCTCCAATTTTTGAAGCAAATTACTTTTAGCCTACAGCAAATGGCAAGTATCCAGTGGTCCTTCAAGCAATGTTTTTGAGCCATGAGTTATAGCAACATCTAGTTGTTTCTTAAAAATTAAAAATCTTAAGTAAAGATCAGAATCTGGCCTACCCAGGTGGTGAAGATCGTCGTGCTTGTCCTGATCGTAAAGCTTCTCCAAGGGGGGAATTTTCAAGTTTCTTGAATTTCTCTTGGCAAGTTTTCACATAAGAAAGTTTTCCAGCAAAGTATCCCATGATACAAGCAACTTATTTGTAAAATCAAACAAAAAGTGTAACTGAATGTGCCTTTCAGACAGAAGTATTTTCTAAAAGAAAAATTTGTTTTAAAGTGTGATTCTAAATAAGTCTTTGGTTTAGAAAGACTGAGATTTCCTGAAATAATGGTAGAAGAAATCAAAATTAAATCAGATCAGAGTTCATAGACAGAGTCTATGGATATAATTCAGTTTCCAAAAAAAGTGCGCCAAAATAAAGTTGCTATAAATAAATCAATTATAGTATACTAATTACTTTATAATATATACAGGATTTAGTAAAGGTATAATGGGAAGAGGAATGGATAAGGAATAAAAGCATCAAAACATTTATTTATTTCTAGTTCTAAATAAACAGAACTAGATCACAAGGATTTAGGCCATTATTTTCCTATAAAACAGAATATCATATGCACAGCCATTTTCACAAGATTGTTTTAAAGTAAAATTAGGTGCAACAAATCCCTTCAAGTAATAAATTACGAACCATAACCTAAACGTGGCACTTACTGCATCACATGAGTTTCGAACAGAAAAGAAAGGCTAACCTGAAAGACTCATGAAAAGCCTCAGGTACTTCTTTTGAAGAGCAATGTAGCTTCTTTTTCTTTTATTTATTTATTTATTTACTTATTTTTTATTATACTTTAAGTTCTAGGGTACATGTGCATAATGTGCAGGTTTGTTACATATGTATACATGTGCCATGTTGGTGTGCTGCACCCATTAACTCATCGTCTACATTAGGTATATCTCCTAATTCTATCCCTCCCCACTCCTGTCACCCAACAACAGGCCCCGGTGTGTGATGTTCCCCTTCCTGTGTCCACGTGTTCTCATTGTTCGATTCCCACCTATGAGTGAGAACATGCGGTGTTTGGTTTTCTGTCCTTGTGATAGTTTGCTGATAATAATGGTTTCCAGCTTCATCCATGTCCCTACAGAGGACATGAACTCATCCTTTTTTATGGCTGCATAGTATTCCATGGTGTATATGTGCCACATTTTCTTAATCCAGTCTATCATTGATGGGCAATGTAGCTTCTTTTTCTATTAACTATATTGCAATGTGTAAATAAGTTATGCTTATTTACATTTTAAAATACAAATTAGAGATTTCTTTTAAAAATTAAGCTTAATTTTAAATATACTTTATTTTGATTAATCAGAATAGCTTCATAACTTTGTTTCCCCATAGACAGACCAAAAATTTATTTTCAAATACTTTATCCTTACAAAATAATTTTAAATTAATTGTTCTATTACATTATAAAGACACAAAAAAATGCCTATTTCAACTGATGATTTTTTATACTAACAATAAAATATCCAAGTAATCCACTTAATGAAATGCTTTAACAAACTGATTTATCAGAGCATGTAACCACATAACTAATATGAGTAAGACATGATAAAACATTTGATAAAAATAATTTTATTTAAGTTTTAAAAAGCTATGAAAACTACAATGTTGTTCATACTTACGTATAAGTTTAGGGATGGAACCATATTTGGGATGACTTGAAAGTATTCCTAAAGAAAAGAGTTAAGTATTTCTGAGTAACACTGTTAGAGAAAGAAAAATCAGTAAAGGCTATCTTTAAATATAATCTTACAACATTAGCTCCTTCCATGATCCTACAGAACCCTAGACTGTTTAATAGGGAAAACCAAATGAATTCAGTATCAAGAGAAATATGACGAAAATCCAAAAGACTCTACAAAGTATTAGAACAGGTAAATTTAGAAAGATCACTTGATGTAAGGTCAATAGACCAAATATATATGTGTGTGTGTATGAAAAACTGTTTATACCAACAACAAACAAAAAAACAAACATTTTTTAGAAGACAGAATTAATTATAGCACCAAAAAAAAACGCTCAAAACCCAGGAACAAATCTAATGAAAGATATGAAAGATCTCTACACTGAAAGTTATAAAACTTACTGAGAATTGAAAGACCCAATATTCTAAAGATGGCAATTCTCCATAACTTCACCTATAAATACAATGCAATCCAAATTAAAATCAAAGTTTTACAAAAATTGAAAAGCTTATTCTAAGAGTCATGTGGAACACAAAGGGCCAAGGCAACACTGGAGAATCGTATTATAGAACTGACTACCACCAGATAGCAAAATCTACATGATAAAGCTGTAGTAATTAAGACAGTCTGGTATTAAGTACAAGAATAGGTAAACTGACCAAAATTAAGAGTCCAGAAACAGATCCACACCTGCACACTTGATTTATGACAAAGACAACACTGCAGCATAGTCCTTTCAAATATAGTGCTGGGTCAATTAATATCCATTAACAGGGGAAAATGTACCTTGATCCTACATCGAACAATAATCCAGATGGCTTAAAAATTTAAATATGAAAGATTTTTTTAAAAAATTTTACAGAAGAAAGCATGAGACCATCTTTGTGTCCTTAGAGTAGACGAAGATCTTAAAGAGTCAACAAAAAGCACCTATTAGAAAGAAGAAACCTGATAAATTGGACTCTATTAACACTGAAAACTACAGTTAAACAGAGTGGGGAAAAAATAATCACCATATCTATATCTGACAAAAGACTCACTTCCAAAGTATACAGAGAAGTCTCACAAAACCAATAGGAAAAAAGACAATACAATGGAAAAATGGTTAACAGACTTAAACAGATACTTCACAGAAAAAGATATGCTGAAATGAAGTATAAACAAATGAAAAGGTCTTCAACTTCATTGGTTACAGGGAAATACAAATTCAAGCCACAATGCAATCAATATTAGTGTTTATTTACCACAATGGCTAAAACATAAAAGACATAAAAATAGCTAGTGTTGGTGAGAATGTAGGAGTATACATTGGTCTAAATAGTTTGGTAATATCTACTAAAGCTAAATAAATATATACAAAATCTATGACCCAGCAAAATGTCTATCAAAAGGCACCATATTCTTGGCAAAACTAATTGTAACAGTGAAAATTGAAAACTACCAATTATCAATGCACAGTTCAGATAGATAAACTGGTGTATTCACACAGAGGAAAACTATAGGGCAACTACATGCAACAATGTGGTTAAGTGCAATGATGTGCTGGTAAACCAGCACTCCCTATAAAAAGCTCTAATTTTAATGTTTGTCAGTTTCCATGGTGTAAAGCTACCAATTCTTTTTTTTTTTTGAGACGAGTCTCGCTCTGTCCCCAGGCTGGAGTGCAGTGGCGCCATCTCAGCTCACTGCAACCTTCGCCTCCTGGGTTCAAGCAATTCTCCTGCCTCAGCCTCCCAAGTAGCTGGGACTACAGGTGCATACCACCATGCCCAGCTAATTTTTTGTATTTTTAGTAGAGACAGGGTTTCACCATATTGGCCAGGATGGTCTCAATCACCTGACCTCATGATCCGCCTGCCTCAGCCTCCCAAAGTGCTGGGATTACCGGCATGAGCCACCGTACCCGGCCAACTACCAACACTTTAAAAACCAGCTTGCCAAAGTTCCCGAAAATTTAACAACCAATTCTCAGGAGCCAGTACAAACCAGTTCCAGCATGCTACTGGATGAATCTCACCATGTTGAAAGAACTTACATAAAAGAATATTTCAGTGTATGATTTCATGTAATTAAAGTACAAAAACAGACAACTAATCTGTGCCTTTAGCCTCAGTTCCTTCATTTATAAGAACTGGGATGACAACAGAAAAAGGAAGATGGTAAGAACATCTCTATTTTTACATTAAAAAGTTGTTCCTTCATACTGTCACCAACTAGTTATAGACCACTTACAACATAAAGGCACTACATACTGGATATTAACAGGAAACAGGACACACTCTTTACTCTCATGGAATTTACAGTCTAGAGAGAGAGTTAAGACAAAGATAATAGTGTCATGGTTGCTATTCATCCCCTCAAATATTTGAGTACTATGTGCACTATGTATGTCCTCTGTCAGGTGCTAGAAATAGCTTATTTTCCTAAGGAGAAGTAGCAAGAATGGAAGCAAATAGATTTGTTGAAGGTTAACGCAATACTCTTTGTGACATATGGTTGCGTTAATTATGCTGGCAGTACAGATGGAGGTAGATAGTTAATAAAGACATTTAAGAGCTAAAAGACATTAATTGGACAAGGCAGATAAGGGATAGATGTGAAGGATAATGTCCCAGTTTCCTGGATAGTACTAACACCACTCAGTCATGAAGGGAAAGGAGGAATTGGTTTTCTGGAAAATGGTTGAGTTCTGTTTGAGGAGCCTATAGAAGGGCCATACATATTATATATTATATCCAAAATATAGTAACACCAACATTTCCAAAACAACTAGACAAAAAAACCCATACAAGAATGTAAGCACCAAGAGGTAATGAATTTTTGTTGTTTAGTGCTATATAACAATGTATAGTACATATCAGACACTCAAAAAACATGAAACAGAGGAATCACCTGAGGTAGGAGAAAAATGTTAGGAATATGCCATCATGGAAGCCAAGAGAATAGACTATTTCAAGAAAAACTGGTTAAAGTTATGTAACGTTGGTCAAGAACAAAAACTGTCCATCATATTTAAGCAACAAACAGGTTGTTTCTGAAAAGTTTGTTTTTGAACTTTTGAAAAGTTCCAATAAATGGTAGAACATATGGATAGTCTCACACTGACTGCAATGGGTTAAACGAAGTAAAAAGTGAAGGGCTCATTCATGAAGTCTGCCTCTGGCTTCAAATATGAGGCAGTTGGGATTAGCTGGAAAAACAAATGAGGGAAGATTTTTTTTTCTTTTTAATGTTCTCAAGTTAGAAGAGACCTGAGCATGTTTAAATGGTTTTGGCAGATCAGGAAGAAACAGAAGGAACATCTAAGACCATGTGGAGTATGACACACTGTGGATGAAAGGGGATACAGGCAGCCCTCCATATGTACACGTTCTGCAACCAACTGCGGATAGAAAATATTTAGAAAAAAAAAACTGCATCTCTACTAAACATGTACAGACTTGTATCTTGTCATTATTCCCTAAACAATACAGTATAACAACTGTTTACATAGTGTTTACATAGTCTTAGGTATTATAAGTAATCTAGAGATGATTTACAGTATACAGGCAGATATGCACGTAAACTTTACTAGGCCGTTTTATATCAGAGACTTAAGCTTTTGTGGATTTTGGTATCCTCTGGAGGGTCCTGGAACCAATCCACACAGACACAAAAGGACCACTGTACAAAATGTCAGGGATTTTGATTAAATGCAAAATGTCTTGGTGGATTCCAAATTCTTTTCTTAAAGTCTCTCTCAATTTTTACCTTTTTTTTGAGACAGAGTCTCGCTCTGTTGCCCAGGCTAGAGTGCAGTGGCGCCATCTCAGCTCACTGCAGCCTCCACCCCCTGGGTTCAAGCGATTCTTCTGCCTCAGTCTCCTGAGTAGCTGGGACTACAGGCACGCACGACCACGCCCGGCTAATTTTTTTGTATTTTTAGTAGAGATGGGGTTTTATCATGTTGGCCAGGATGGTCTCGATTTCCTAACCTTGTGATGCACCCGACTCGGCCTCCCAATATCACTTCTACCATACCCTCAAGTAGCCCAAAGTCTTCAACTGCACCTAAACCCAAAATCTCTAAAAAACTTTCTCCTCTCCATAACCTAATCCAAATTATAATTTCTCCTGGCTCTACTTCAGCTATTTAATGGATTTTTCACTCCTCCCTGCATGATTTTGTCTCTTCAATTCAGTCCTGATTGCCTCTCCCAATAGTTATGCCTATTTGTCTTCATCATCAGGTCCCGCCTTCCTGGTATGTTCTTTCTTCTCATTTAATCTAAATCCTGCCCATCCTTCAAAACCCACTTCTTTCAAGAAACTTTCCTTGATTACAACAGCCCTACAAAGATCTTTCTTCTTTGAACACCTACAACTCTTACAGTCTCTACTATACAATTTAGTAGCTTATTAAGTATGTAATTAAATTTTCTATTTGCTTCAACATATGTTCACATCCATTTGTTTCCTCCAGTGAACTACTAGCAGCTATTAAATTCTTTTGTGTAACCTTCTGCATACCTAGCTCCAATCATTATTAAATGACACACTGGATTAAAATAGATAAAAGAAGCAGAACAATAATAAACACTGTAATTTCATCCCTGTGCCAGTTTTTCCTACAAAGAATGTAATTCAAGTGGGGTTTTTTTTGTTTTGTTGTTGTTGTTGTTGTTTCACAATACAGAACCAATCTCAGTCTATAAAACAGCTTAGTCTTAAGGACATATAAGTGCATACATCTTGACTCGCTTCTATGTTTAAGATTTTTGTCATGGTACTGTATTGTAATGAAGTTCTTCAGAAGTTCCTTAAATAAATTTTTACCCAAAAAATCCTCTCATTTGCCTCCAAAACTACTTTTATCAACTAATTGTGTCAAAACTAAGTACCATACATCATATCCTAATGTGAAAAGGCTAAATCTTCCAATCATTAAGTCACATTTTTGAAGGAGCCAGTTAATTAAAACAATAGGCCTCCAGGCCATCCTAAGGTCACCATCCTTTTCTGGGACACCTTCCCATTACCAGATACATAGTTCATGAAGTAAAGGAATTAAGCAACTCTACTGCTTACTCCACTACATTTTAAATGCAGGACTCAAGACATTTAATACTCAATCTAAACTCAATTCCACTACTGTACTATTTGAGCCAATAGACTTTAGGACAAGAAAGTCTCCTCGGTGGCTTGTTAAAAATAGATCACCTGCCAGACCCCTGAGATTCTGATTTTTTAAATAATGCTAACTCACCGCCACTCATCCGCCCCAGGTGATCAGACAAAGCTGGTTTAGAGAGCTACTGATCTTTAAATCATTATATAAGAATCACTTCGAGTTTGTTAAAACACAGACTCCTGGTCCCCATGAATGTGCATTCTAACAAGCTCCTAGGCAATAATGTTGCTATTGGCCCACCTAGACCAGGTTTGCCCTGCTAATACTGGTGTTTAGTTACCTTCTTGCTCTTGCAGATTGTTAATGATGCTATTAGTGCAGGAGAAATTCTCAAGTCATGATATTTGAGCCAGTGGGTCCACAGAGATAAAACGTTTAAATTCATCAATGAATTTCTACATAGTGTTTAATATGATACATTGTTATCTTTACTTTTTCTAAAGATCTGGAAAATACCACAAAACAAACATGGTATCCAAAATGCTAAATAAATTCAAATTTTAAATATTTACCTTTACTAATTAATCCTTGAGTAATCAACATACTTGTTGCAGCCAAAGGCACAGCTATAGGAAGAAAAAGACCTTGTTAACATCAACAAAAGTAAAAGATTTTGTCTAAAGTTCATTAGATAAATGAATAGCAGTAAAACCATCTAGGAATTATATTGCATAACTAAGACCTTTAAAAAAGACTTCCATTTTTAAAAGCTGTACTGTATACATAGTGGAAAAATTAAAGGAGCATTTTAAATTTAAGAAAACATCACAAAATATTAAACAATATAATTCATGAACCATCTAGGCTTAGGTTCCAAATAGCCAGCTGTTCATCAACAGCATCAACTAAGACAACACAGTAAAAGTGACTCAAAATTACTTCTGAAGTAAGAGAAGGGGAAAAAGTTAATGAAGGAGAGGTAAGAAACAAGTTACAGGTAAGAACCACTACTGAGTAATGACTAAATTCTGTGCATCATGCTAAGCGCCTTATGTGCATTATCTCATTTATTATACTTTTTATCATATTTCTATAAGGTAGATAATGTTATTACCACCCTTTTAAAGATAAGGAAACTGAAGCTTAGAGATGTTAAGTAATTTGCTCAAGGCCAAACAACTAGTTGAATGGTTGGTTACAGATTCTAATAAAATCTGTCTGATACCAGATCTCAAGCTTTTAAGCTCTATTATACCGTCTAAACCAAAATACAAAACATATTTGACCGTAATCATACCGTGGCTGGGGCAAAAATTAAAAAGCACATATTTTAAACACTTATGTTCTTTCTTCTAAACTAGTGAACTCCTTAAACTATATGAAAATATTACATCTATATATATATATGCCTAAAACCGAGAGTGAAAAATCCAAAACTCATAATCTCAAAGGGGGCTATAACTTAAAAACAGCTATGAATCACTGTTCTTTACACCAGCACTGTCTAACAGAATTTTTTATGATAATGGAAGTTGGTCTTTGAGTGACCAACCCTGCGATCAATTTGGTCTTGGTACTTGACTGGTAAACAGTTCCCCCCATTGATATGCGTAATTGGCTCACTGTGCCCAAACTGTTTGTACAAATACAGTTCATGCCAAACATCTGCTTTCATTCTAGGAGTCTGGAATTTTGGTACCTGTTAGGCAGAGGGTGAATAAGTGACCAGCCCCCAATAAAAACTGTGGGCACTGAGTCTCTAATGAGTTCCCCGGGTAGATACAACTTCACACATTGTTACGACTAGCTGTTGGAGAAATTTACACTCCCTGGGAAAAGAACTCTTGGGACCTGGTTTCCGCCGGACTTCACCCCATGCTCCCTTTCCTTTTATGATTTTGCTTTATATCCTTTCACTGCAAGTTATTTTAAAGTTAAATTGCTACATGTGACTACTGGCTGCCACACTGGACAGTGCTGTTCCAGACCTGAGGTTGGCAAACACGTTCTATGAAGAGCCAGATGGTAAATATTTTGGGTTTTGTGGGCCAATCTCTGTCCCAGTTACTCAATTGCCGTTTTTAAGCAAAAGCACCGAAAGACAATCCAAAAACACATGAACGTAGCTGTGTTCCAACAAAACTTTATTTTTAGATGCAAAAATATGAATTTCATGTAATTTCACACGTAATGAAATATTCTTTTCCTTTGATTTCTTAACCATTTTATCTTATTTTATGTTTTTAGACAGGGTCTCACTCTATCACCAAGGCTGGAATGCAGTGGTACAATCTCATCTCACTGCAGCCTCAACCTGCCGGCTCAGATGATCCTCCTGCTTCAGCCTCCCAAGTGGTTGGGACTACAGGCATGCACCGCCATGCCTGGCTAATTTTTTGTCTTTTTTCTTTTTTTTTTTTTTTTTTTTTTGTAGAGATGAGGTTTCGCCAAGTTGCCCAGGCTGGTCTCGATCTCCTGGGTTCAAGTAATCAGCCCACCTCAGCCTCCCAAAGTGCTGGGATTACAGGCGTGAGCCACTGCACCCAGCCTCTTAACCATTTAAAAATGTAAAAACAATTCTTAGCTCATGCATACAAAAACAGATTTGGTCCATGGGCTAGTTTGTTCAACTCTGGTCTAAACCATATATGGACAATTTAAGAACCAAAGTAATTAAGACATTTGAATTATTAGAGATTTCATGATTAAAATCCATCACTTTGGAATAGGGCATTAACTTTGCCATCACACACAAATTGCACAAACGCTAAGGTCTGAATTCATGCTATCCTACTTACTAACAGATTTTACCTTTGCTGGAAATATGGTTTCTTTAATGTTGGCTAGTTAGAATGCCTTCATGCATTATCATTTATCATTTAAGGTTTTGCAAAGGACAAATCCCTTTTAATTACAGCACCAGTACAATTTGCAATCATTTTTCTCCAGCTTGACTCAAGGATTGCAACATGAAGCACTGAAGAATCATATAAGAATAAAAGGCAATGAGTTAGCTGGCCATTTCTACAATGGATAATGCTTTCCCCATTTAACGCAGAGTAATAGTCTGTTCGAGGAGATTCTAGTACTAGTTCTGCCATTCACCACAATGTCTTTGCATAGCTTCTTCTCATGCTATAAAGGAATAATGGATTAGACCTAAGGTCTCATTCCAACTCAGGTATTCTACTTTATGTCACAGAAAAAGACAATGGTAAGACTGAAAGAGGCTTCAGAGATTATCTAGTCCTCATTCCAATCTGAGTACAATGAAATCCAGAAAAGACAAGTCATTTGCTCAAAGCAACACAGCTGGTTAGTTTGTGGTAATGCTGAGATCAGAACCCAAGTCTCCTGACTCCCTAGTCAGTGGCCTTTTCCACTACAGTATGTAATATCTATTTTGTTAAATAATCTGTTTCTATAGGCAAATCAGTAATACTGCTGACCAAAACCTAGTGCACATTATTACCACAGTCCCAAACTATATTCAATATATACAAGAATCCCTACAATTCTTTGAACTCTTCTCCCCTCACAGTAACAAAAAGCTACTCTATATTCCTAACTGTAGTCAATAAAAATTTTTATTTCATTAATCATAATAACACTAATAGCTATTTAATAAAGATAGCCAACACAATTAAATTGCATTAATCCCTATAATAATTTCATGAGCTAGGCAGTTATCCCCATTTTATAGATAAGAAAAGTATAGCACAGACCTCAGGAACTTGTCCAAAATCTCACAGCTACTGTGTGTGGAGCTGGGATTTGAATCCAGCCAATCAGGCCTCAGAGTCCATACTCTTTTTTTTTTTTGAGATGAAGTCTCGCTTTGTCACCCAGGCTGGAGTGCAATGTCACAATCTTGGCTCAATGCAACCTCTGCCTCCCGAGTTAAAGCCATTCTCCTGCCTCAGCCTCCCAAGAAGCTGGGACTACAGGCATGTGCCACCACACCTGGCTAATTTTTGTATTTTTAGTAGAGACAGGGTTTCACCATGTTAGCCAGGCTGGTCTTGAACTCTTGACCTCAAGTGATCCGCCCACCTCAGCCTCTCAAAATGCTGGGATTACAGGTGTGAGCCACCATGCCCGGCCCATACTCTTATCACTCTTATACTGTATCATTTGAAAACTAGTAGTACACATATATGAAATATTATTCATAGACTCCAGCTGATACAAATATGAATTGATACATCTTTTTAGTAATTCTGGAGTTTGAGAACTATTTTAACATGAATATGCAATAAACTGACCCTATATGCACAGGGTCTTCACTACCTGTGTGTTTGGGCACAGACATAGTGATTTTAGGTCAGTGCATAGGGTCACGATTTTAAGCACCTAGAAATAAGATGCCTTCATAGTTATATTTCAGATTAATGGAATGTAGGTCAGTATAGAAACATAGTTATCTTAAGGAAAGAGAATGGTCCCTAGATCAACAAGTCTAATTTTAGAACAGGATAAGTATTTTAACAGACCTAAAAAATGTATAAAAAATTACCTTAGTAAGTGCTTTTTTATAAATTCGTAAATGCTTTTATCACCTTTTTCTAATCAAGGTGATACTCTCCAAAGTAACAGATGCCATTATTTGTTTACATAAATGTCACATACAGCATAGACTATCTAATTCGAAAGTACAAATGTTAAAGTACAAAATTTCCTATGTATGATTATCATCCTTCTGATAATTATACGTTGAACTTCCTATCATCTGGTTACAACCAAGCTTCTACATTTCAATGTTTGATGCTATAATATGCAACAACATCTTGGTTATCTGTTTTGAGAGTCAAATGCTACCTATTAATACAGTAATTTTTTGGCTGCTGTAATTTCTCAGTAATGTAGATATGGTATAAAATTAACAAGCTGTCTTCCAGCCTGTCCTTATTACATGCTTTTTGTCTTTTTTTTTTTTTTTTTTTTTTTTTTGAGATGGAGTCTCGCTCTGTCGCCCAGGCTGGAGTACAGTGGCACGATCTTGGCTTGCTGCAACCTCTGCCTCCCGGGTTCAAGCGATTCTCCTGTCTCAGCCTCTCAAGTAGCTGGAATTACAGGCACCTGCCACCACGCTCAGCTAATTTTTGTATTCTTAGTAGAGACGGGGTTTCACCATATAGGTCAGGCTGGTCTCGAACTCCTGACCTCAGGTGATCTGCCTGCCTCAGCCTCCCAAAGTGCTGGGATTACAGGTGTGAGCCACCAAGCCCAGCCGCTTTTTGTCTTTTCAACCTGTGATTTATCTGTTTTAATGCACAGAAATCACTTAGCTTTGTACTGTTCATATACCACACGTCCCACTATTAAGAGTCTGGTATACATGGGCATCCTGACATTGTTCACTACCCTTTAATGTACTTTTGGCATAAACCTGTCACAGCTATTTAGATTGTTAAACACCTGCAACAGCATACATTTATCAGCCAGAAATAAATCTGGACACCTTAGCATCTATTTAACCGTTAGCCCAACACTACAATAATCCGAAATCCCCTCTATCACACTTGCCTTTTTCTTAATCCTGTGTCATCAAGACTTGAAAATAGATCATTTTATCCTATCTACTCTATATAATCTTCAAAGATTTAAAAAAAAAAAAAAGAACTGTTGCTAGAGTATACAGCCAAGTTCTCTAAGAAATTCTTCCCATTCTGGCCAGGCACAGTGGCTCATGCTTGTAATCCCAGAACTTTGTGAGGCCGAGGTGGGCAGATCACAAGGTCAGGAGCTCGAGACCAGCCTGGCCAACATGGTGAAACCCCTTCTCTACTAAAAATACAAAAATTAGCTGAGCATGGTGGCAGGCGCCTATAAGCCCAGCTACTTGGGAAGCTGAGGCAGGAGAATTGCTTGAACCCAGGAGGCAGGGGTTGCAGTGAGCCAAGACTGTGCCATTGCATTCCAGCCTGGACAACAAGAGTGAAACCCAGTCACAAAAAAAAGAAAACCGAAAAAAGAAAAACAAAACAAAAAAAAAAACGGTGGCTTACGTCTGCAATCCCAGCACTTTCGGAGGCCGAGGCAGGTGGATCACAAGGTCAGGAGATGGAGACCATCCTGGTTAACACGGTGAAACCCCATCTCTAGTAAAAATAGAAAAAAAAATAGCCAGGTATGGTGGCAGGCGCCTGTAATCCCAGCTACTCGGGTGGCTGAGGCAGGAGAATGGTATGAACCCAGGAGGCGGAGCTTGCAGTGAGCCAAGATTGCACCACCGTACTCCAGCCTGGGGGATAGAGCGAGACTCTGTCTCAAAAAAAAAGAAAGAAATTATTCCCATTCTAATGAGCCATGAAAATTTTATAGAAGCCCTTACTTTATGATGACTATGCATCTATAACAATTATTCTCAACTCGTTCCAGTTATTCTGCTCCCAGTTGAGAATAACTGTTTTAGATGCATAGTCATCATAACTTTAAAATGGACATCATCACCTAATTCTTATTCAGGTTATTTCTAGCTTGAAATACCTGCAAGTCTCTGAATATTGGTGGATAAAATGACAAAGATTCTATCAGAGCTCCTCTATCTTCCTAACTGCTCTTGGTCTTTGTTGATTCTTTCACTATCACTTGTTCCCTTATCCATGGGTACTATCCAAACTTTATCCTTTATTCTATCAATCCTAAGTATTAATCACAGGGCAGAAACTATTATCAGTTTTATGCTTTTATCTCTACACTTAATTTATAGGCGAATTCACCAACACAACTCCACAATAAACTAATCTTTCATGTATGCTTTTGTTTCTATCTCTAGTTGCTTAGAAATCTTCGACAATCGAATGTTGCACCATGAACTCAAAACGTCTGAACTAAACTCATCTTCAAACAAGAACTCCTTCTAACTGAACCTTTAATTCAGAGGTATCATTGAGTCTCCTAAGCTGGTTATCTTAAAGCTATTACCTCCCTCTTACCATTCCTTCATTCCCCCTTAGTCGAACTTTTTAAAAAATCCTTTTATTTGTCCTTTAAAAAGTCTTTCGTTGCCAGCTCATCTTTTCCAGTCCAAATGACACACTAATCAACTATATCTCATCGTTGACTACATATATATGCCTAAGTTACTGCCAAAAGCTCAAAACAGATTTTACCAAGTACAACTTCTCACCCTTCTACCCATCTTGCACACTGTTAACTAACCTTCCTTAAAAAAAACCTTACATATCACCCCCCTCTGCTCAAGAACCTAAACGATATAATGGATCAAACCTTTAACTCATTACTATGTTTTATGTTCTATCCTCAATGAAAGACCTCTGTTCCAATCAATTCAGGCTCATGGCTCCAGCAGAGATGAAGTTATTGCAAACTCTGCCTTTGTTCACTACTCCTTTCTTCCAAATGCTACTCCACCTTTCCTCTTCACTTATCTACTTATTAACTATTAATTCTTTTGTTGTTGTTGTTGGGGGATTAGGGACAGGGTCTCACTATGTTGCCAAGGCTGGTCTCAAACTCCTGGTCTCAGGCGATCCTCCTGCCTCAACCACCCAATGTGCTGGGGCCAGGTTCAGTGGCTCATGCTTGAAATTCCACCATTTGGGGAGGCCAAGGCAGGCAGATCGCTTGAACTCAGGGGTTCAAGATTAGCCTAGGCAACATGGCAAAACCTAGTATCTACAAAAATAAAAAACAAAACAAAACCAAGGTGCTGGGATTACAGGTGTGAGCCACCATACCTGGCCTGTAGTACTATTATAAAGTTGTTAAAGTATTGCTTGCTAAACAAATAAAGGTCTCTTTCCAACTCAGGTATTCTACCTTATGTTACAGAAAAACACAACTGTAAAATTGTAAGAGGCTTCAGTTTTTACCAAATTGAAATTTGGTAAAATTTTGAGAAAATTTTGAGTTTTAAAATCTCAAAAGTTATTCAAATTTTTCAATTTCAGTAAGTCAATTCTAATTAATTTATCTCTTTAAAAAGTCTTCTGCAGTTACACACTTAATCTCTAAGTGTTTCATGTATTAGCTTTGTCTCACCACATATAAAACTACTTCAGGGCCAGGCGCAGTGGCTCACACCTGTAATCCCAGCACTTTCGGAGGCCAAGGCAGGTGAATCAACTGAGGTCAGGAGTTCGAGATCAGCCTGGCCAACATAGTGAAACCCAGTCTCTACTGAAAATACAAAAATTAGCCAGGCATGGTGGCACACGCCTGTAGTCCCAGATACTCAGGACACTGTGGCAGGAGAATCACTTGAACCCAGGAGAAGGATGTTGATGTGAGCAGAGATCACACCACTGCACTCCAGCCTGGGGAAGAGAGTGAGACTCCGTCTCAAAAACAAAAACAAGCAAACAAAAAAGAAAACTAATTCAGGACAAAGTCTGTCTTTCATAAAACTTATCTTCCCAACAGGTACCTTGCACATTTTAAGCATACATATCAGGCTGACTGATGAAAACATACATCCTCCTTAATGGCTTAAGTTGCCCTTTTTTTCTTTTCTTTGAGACAGGGTCTGGCTCTGTCACCCAGGCTGGAATGCAGTGATGTGATCATAGCTTACTGCAGCAGCCTCTATGTACCCAGCTCAAGGGATCCTCCTACCTCAGCCTCAGCCTCCCAAATGGTTGCGATTACAGCTACGTATCACCACACCCAGCTAATTTCTTTCATTTTTGGTAGAGACAAGGCCCCTCTATGTTGCCCACACTGGTCTTGAACTTCTGGGCTCAAGCAATCCTCCTGCCTCAGCCTCCCAAAGTGCTGCAATTATAGCCATGAGGCACCGTGCCAAGTTGCCTTTTTTAAAAAAAAATTTGCCAGGCGTGGTGGCTCACGCCTATAATCCCAGCACTTTGGGAGGCCAAGGCAGATCACCTAAGGTCAGGAGTTCAAGACCAGCCTGGCCAACATGGTGAAATCCCGCTTCTACTAGAAATAGAAAAATTTGCTGGGCGTGGTTGCACATGCCTGTAATCCCAGCTACTCAGGAGGTTGAGGCAGGAGAATCGCTTGAACCCAGGAGGCAGAAGTTGCAGTGAGCTGAGATCACACCATTGTACTCCAGCCTGGGCAACAAGAGCGAAGCTCCATCTCAAAAAAACAAAAACAAAAACAAAAAAAAATTCATCCTCCTTTTTATCTGAAAGGACTACAGTTTCCAAGTAAAGCAATACCAATTCTTTGTTAAATAGTGAGAGTATATTTTGTATACTGCTTCCAACAATCTCTGTATTTAAAAAATACAATCTTGATATATATATATACACAAATATATATATATTTCTTTAGTCAGAAATCAAGAGCTGGTAGTATAACAACATTTCACAATGATAAAATGGGAACTAATCTGCTATTATATAATGGTTAAAAGCATTAAGAGTAAAATCTGTTTCAGACAGACCTGTTTTCAACTCCAAACATCGTAATTTATCACCTGTGTAACACTAAGTGTTGCCATTTAACATCTCTAAACCTCAATTCCTTCACCTGTAAAGTGAGGGTAATAATAGTTATCAACCTTATTGGGTTGTTTTTATATAATCTATGTACACACAGTAAATGCTAACTATTACTATTATCAACAAAATTACCTCATGGTTTTGTTAAAAATCTGGAAATAATTACTTTAAAATGTGTGCAATTCCTTTATCTCCTTAATCTCTTTTAACAACAACCACACTATGCAAAAAGTTTGCCAATTTGTTCTATACGGAGTTATTATAATTTCAGGTTCAAATTCAAGTCAAAATTTCAGGTACAAATTTTGGATCAAATTATATTAATTAGAAAATTGAACTCACATCTGAACCAGAAGCTTTCATCATTGCATTCTGCGAAGACTCTCCTTTCTTCCTCTGTTGGAATGTAATCAGGCCCTATGTCTTTTTACCAGGGAAAATCAGAAAACATTAAATTATCCATAATAAAACTAAGTCTGAAAAATTATCTTAGCCTAAATATTAACGAGACACCCATTTTTTAAACTCAAATAATAAAACAACTGGCTTATGCACTTTTTTTGTTTTTTGAGACAGTGTTTCACTCTTCTTGCCCAGGCTGGAGTGCAATGGCGCGATCTCGGCTCACTGCAACCTCCACCTCCCGGGGTTCAAGCGATTCTCCTGCCTCAGCCTTCCGAGTAGCTGGGATTACAGGCACCCATCACCACGCCAGGCTAATTTTTTGTATTTTAGTAGATACGGGGTTTCACCATGTTAGCCAGGCTAGTCTCGAACTCCTGACCTCAGGTGTTCCACCCACCTCAGCCTCCCGAAGTGCTGGGATTACAGGCATGAGCCACCGAGCCAGGCCACTTATACATTTTCAACAAACTTTGACTTCAAATAGAATTAATGCTACTATCTGCTAGTCAGGACTGGCTACCTAATGTGCTGGGCCCAGTGCAAAATAAAAACGTGGGACTCCTTGTCCAAATGATTATGAATTTCAAGATAACAAGACTAGAACATGAAACCAAGTATGGGGCGCTGTCTGCACATGCCCATGAAGCCAGCCCACCTGCCACTGTTACTCAAGGCAGTGAAAATTCCTTTACATAGGAAGTGCTTCTAATTATAAATACTTAATAGATAGTTACGGGGAATTGGTCTTGGAACCTCTGCATTCGGCTCTCGAAAATCAGCCCTCCCATTCATCTTTCCTGTATCAAAAACATTACATATTAAGTATTAGAAACTATCACTAGATAGGTCAAAGTAAATCAAGACGTATGATATAGTAAAACTACTAGTCTACACAGCAATCAATCAACAAATATTTATTAAACACTACTATATCTTAAGTACTCCACATGTAAATAGCTAGATGAAAAAGTAACAGACCTACTGATTAATTTGGAACTCACTATTCAGGTTAAGTCCCTTACTTGAAAAAGCATATGCGTTTTATAAGTTTATAATTTTTTTTACTATCAAGATATCAATAAAATAACAGACGTATTTTTTCCTCCTGAAAGTGGGTTCTTTCACATCCTATGTTTTGGTCGTTTCTCGAATCTATGCCCAATGATTAGGATAATTCCCCAAAATAGAAGAGAAAAAAAATTTCAAGTCATTTCTGAGCTTCCATATTAAAAAATGAAATAATCATCAGAAACATTCAACCTCTCCCACAAAGGAGCACTCCAAAATTATGGAATAACAAAGACGACATATCCTTCTCCCTGTGAGGTAAAACTAACAGCAAATTCTGTATCTCCAAATTTCCTTCCACCCCAAGAATATAAGAAAAAAATGCATAAAATTCCAAGCATATACATTTTTTATTTGGTTCTTTTTTTAAAAACTCATATATTGGGACTCAGACCAACAGATCAAGTAACTGTATTTTACAGAACGTTTACGTGGGACCATGATTATTCTCATTTTAAAAACAATTTGCATGGAAACAGGAAATGGCATACACAATGAGGACAGCAACTGAGCCCTTCCATAATTCATTCAGTCAATAAGCCATGAAGGCCTACTACATGCCAACCCCTTAATTAGAGAAAAGAAATAAAAAAGGTCAGCTGAATTCATGGATGGATGGAGCCTGCTGAATAAACTACCTTTACCCTACAACCGTATGAGAAAAAATGAAACCCTCTTATTTCCCATAACGGCATCCTTCCTAGAAACACCAGGAAGACTGTCAGGGCTGACACGGCGCTTAAGACAATACCATTTTAAGTTCTTTACACAAAACAACGCTGGATTAAAGCCTAAGCGGCCTACAACCGCTGATTCCCGCACTCCATCCTCCACCCAGTGTCCGTCTCCCACCTGCCGTTACAGACTGAGCAGCAACCCCACACGCATCCGTGACCACAAACTTCCCCAGCTCACACCCCCAGAAGCACTCCGTCGCCTCCCGCAGTCACCGGCACTCAGGAGGCCGAGACCCGAGCGCGATCTGTCCACCCTCACAGGCAGGAAAATGGCGGAAGGTGCGAAAGTCGTGGATGGCCGCAAAGGTGGTGAGGGAATACGCGGAGGGCAACAACGGGGCTGTCTGCCTCACCTCACCCACCTCCCGACGACAGCAGCAGGCGACGGCAAGGAAAACCAAGCGATCAGGGGCAGAAGGCCCGGAGGGTGGACTCGAGAGGGGGCAGGGAGGGAGAAAAGTGCAAGGTACCGCGGGGAGGGGGAGGGGTAGAACAGCCGCAAGAAGTCATCCAGACAGGGGCTCAAAATGACCGCGACCCGGAGGCACTGTATACTTACGGCAGGAAATGACGTCAGACCTCACTGCGGGTCTGAGAGCGAGCAGCCTAGGAATAGACGCATGCGTATACTCGTCCCTCTGCCCTTCTCTTTCAGGCAGCTGCGGCCACGAGCCGCACTGCGACTGCGCAGGCGACAGCGGCGGACCAAGAACCCTCCCCCGCCCCTTCCCCGGATGGCGGGGAAGGGGGTTGGGGGTAGGCTTGACTTTGGACTGTTGTGACGCACCTCTCTGGTCTTCTCGTGGCGGCTGGCGGGAACGTTCCGGAACCCTCTGTTGTCCCTCTTTTGAGAGCGACTTTATAAATTATCTCTTTTATGAGATAATTTCATTCTTTGAGCCTGTAGGCTAAGTAGTAGAAAGTAATTTTTAAGCATGCATACCTGGTTATTTGTCACACCCTCTTGATCCAAGTTTCCAACAAGTTCTACAACCTCTGGCAGGGTACCGTGATCTCTCTGAGGCTACGGTTTTTCTCACCTGAAAAGTGGAATTACATATAGGGTTGTTAGAATTAAAACAACACATCACTGTCTATTAATGAGGGGGCTCACGACCTCTGCACATCAGACATGGTGCTGCCACACCCAGCCAATCAGCATTTACTCATTTTCATACATTCCTTCCTGAAGTATTTATTAGTGCCATGTACTGCAAGTTATTAGTGACTAAACAGTGGGCAAATCCAGTCCTATTTGTCAACCCCTCAAAGCCTCTCAGGTTTCTCATCTTTCTGAGCCCCTTTGCCACTTTATCATTTAACATTTATTCTCCCGAAGACATACTTAAGGGAGACAGTCACGTGAAACGAATCCAACGCTGTGTTTCCTTCCTTGGAGTCTTTTGATAGCTCCAGTCATGCACCGAATATAAGGCCCATCATGGCCTGGTGGTGCCTGTGCCTTTTGAGCGTCACTTTCTTCTATTTCAGTGTTCACTAACAAGAAACAGCCTGGAGGTCTTTGCCCTCAGTGTTCTCTGTGCACTGTTCCCCCAGCACAACTCTACTCCCTGCTTTGTCAATTCTAACGATATTTCAAAATTCTGCTTTTACATCACCACCTTTGTGATGCCTTCCCTGAAACACACCCCAGAGAAGTAATCACTCTTCCTTCTTAGTCCTTAGCTTGTCCATACTGCTGTCACTGCAATGTACTTTTGCACTGAATAGTGATCTTTTTTACTTACGTCTGTCTCTGTTACAGAGCTCCTTTAGGACAGAGACGTTGGCTTGTAAGTCTTTATAGAACCAAATAAATCCCTGAGATAATCAGTATTAGTAACTAATACTCATTTTGTTCCTGGGACAAGCTAATTTACTTCTGGGCCCAGGGCTTGTGCAATTGCTGTTCCCTCTTCTAGACCACTGTTCTTCCAGATGTTCAACGTGGCTTTTTGTCTCAGACTTCAGTTGATGTCACCACATCAGAGAGGCAGTCCTTGACCACCCAATTAACATGGCACCCCAGTCACTCTCCATGTTACCTTGCTTATTGTTTTCATAGTATTTGTTATGGTCTAAAACAATGATTTGTTTGTGTATTGTCTCTCTCTCTTCACTAAAAAGGTCTATGACAGTAGGAGCCGTATTTGCCTAGCATCGGTGATTGGCACATGATCATATGAAGCCAACAAATATTTCTTAAATGAATTTGTTGTATGCATTTTTATAGGAGAAAAAACAAAAATAAGAAAATTAAAAGACATTCTAGAAGAAACAAAAATAAAAAAATTAGAAGACATTCTAGGTGGTGAGCTTTATGTTAAAGCAAAGTTTTTTGTTGTTTTTTTTTTTTTTTTTGGACAGGGCCTTGCTCTATTGTCTAGACCGTAGTACAGTGGTGCCATCTCGGCTCACTGCAACCTTCGCCTCCCAGATTCAAGCAATTCTTGTGCCTCAGCCTCCTGAGTAGCTGGGACCACAGGTGTGCACCACCACGCCCAGCTAATTTTTTTATTTGTAGAAGAGACAGAGTTTCACTACTTTACCAGCCTGGTCTCCAATTCCTGGCCTCAAGTGATCTGCCCACTTTGGCCTCCGGAAGTGCTGGGGTTATAGGCATGAGCCACTACACCAACTTTAAAGCAAAGTCTTTTTCTTTGCTTCCTGACTAGACTGTAAGATTCCAGAATCCAGTTTTATCATATTCTTTATACTTACTGAGCCAGGCCTAACACATAGTGTGTCCTAAATTGGTGGGTTCTTGGTCTCACTGGCTTCAAGAATGAAGCTGCGGACCCTCGCGGTGAGCGTAACAGTTCTTAAAGATGGTGTGTCCAGACTTTGTTCCTTCTGATGTTCAGACATGCTCGGAGTTTATTCCTTCTGGTGGGTTCGTGGTCTTCCTGGCTTCAGGAGTGAAGCTGCAGACCTTCGCAGTGAGTGTTACAGCTCTTAAGGTGGTGCGTCTGAAGTTGTTCGTTCCTCCCGTCTGGAGTTGTTAATCCCTCCAGGTGGGTTCATGGTCTCACTGGCCTCAGGAGTGAAGTTGCAGACCTTCGCAGTGAGTGTTACAGCTCATAAAGGTGGTGCAGACCCAAAGAGTGAGCAGCAGCAAGATTTATTGCAAAGAGCAAAAGAACAAAGCTTCCACAGTGTGGAAGGGGACCTGAGTGGGTTGCCGCTGCTGGCTCAAGAGGCCTGCTTTTATTCCCTTATCTGGCCCCACACACATCCTGCTGATTGGTCCATTGTACAGAGAGTTGATTGGTCCATTGTACAGAGAGCTGATTGGTCAATTTTGACAGGGTGCTGATTGGTGCATTTACAATCCATGAGCTAGACACAGAGTGCTGATTGGTGCATTTACAATCCTTTAGCTAGACACAAAAGTTCTCCAAGTCCCCACTAGATTAGGTAGACACAGAGCACTGATTGGTGCATTTACAAACCTTGAGCTAGACATAGGGTGCTGATTGGTGCATTTACAAACCTTTCCCTAGACATAAAAGTTCTCCAAGTCCCCACTAGACTAGCCAGACACAGAGCACTGATTGGTGCATTTACAAATCTTTAGGTAGACAAAGAGTGCTGATTGGTGCATTTACAATCCTCTAGTGAGACATAAAAGTTCTCCAAGTCCCCACCAGAGTAGCTAGATACAGAGTGCTGATTGGTGCATCTACAAACCCCAAGCTAGACACAGAGTGCTGATTGGTGCATACACAATCCTCCAGCTAGACATAAAAGTTCTCCAAGTCCCCACCCAACTCTGGAGCCCAGCTGGCTTCACCTAGTGGATCCCATGCCGGGGCTGCAGGTGGAGCTACCTGCCAGTCCCACGCCACGTGCCTGCAATAGCACATGGTAGATTGATAAGTCTATTTTCTGTTGCCCCTAATTTCTCAGCAATTAATCAATAAATTGAGTTTCTGTTGATAAAAGACTATGAGCTCCTTCTGTGGGAACATATAGGATTCTAAAACATTCAAGTAAACTGTCACTTTGCATTTGTGCTGGCATTTAGAGGTTATTGAGTCTTTTGGTAATTTGGGTAATGCAACAATCAAAGAATTCAAACATAAATTGGGCAAGATCCAAAGACTTGCGGGAAGTCGATACACATTTGCTAGAGATGGGCTGTAGGATTTATTAGCCAACTCAGACTAATGTGTTCTAATCTGGAATGGTGAGATCACCAGAAATCGATCCACCTGGATTAAATTAAATCAACAGTCTTCATGATACCTCCATTGAGTTAAGATCTAATGAAATGTACCATAAGAAATTTCCACTTATTAGACATCACTTAAAAATTAATAATAAAGGGATAATTATACTCATTAATGTATATAAATGAAATCAATGTAGTGAATTTCTACTTCATTTCAGTGTCAATAAAAGATTTATTTTCAAATGAACTCTTGAACTTCCATAATTGATAATTATTCAGCGATTATTCAAGCAATCATTATTCAATAAATTATTATTCAGCATATTTCTATTTATGTTCCATTAGAGCAGAACTTGTGTTTTATTAGTTCACCAGACTATCTAGTTTAACACATATTTATTATTCAAAATGTAGTGTCATAGAAGCCAAAGGAAAAGAATCTTCTAAGAAGGAAGAAATGGTCAATTATATCAAATGCTGGTAAGGATGGAGAACTATCCATTACATGCAGCAATAAAAAGGTTATTTATAACTTTTGCAAGTGTAGTTTTATTAAAATCTAGATTACAATGGGTTGAGAAAAGAGTGATTGGAGATAATGTGAGGAAAAGTGTACATTACTCTTTCTGGAAGTTTAGCTGTTTAGAGAAAGCAAGATAGAGTGGTAGCTGGAGGAAAAAATAAAAATGGATGAAGGTTATTTTTTGTTTTGGGTTTTTGCTTTTATGATTTTTAATTGACATAATAATTGTACATATTTATGGGGTACAACATGATATTTTGAAATATGTAAGTGTGTAATAATCAAATCAGAGTAACTAGCATATTCATTACCTCAATGTTTTTGTTTTTTAATTCCATAGGCTTTTAATTGTAATTGGCAAAGGGAAAGAACCACTAAAGAGAAGAATTGAAAATATAGTATTCCAGGAATACTATGCAGCCATAAAAAAGGATGAGTTCATGTCCTTTGTAGGGACATGGATGAAGCTGGAAACCATCATTCTCAGCAAACTATCGCAAGGACAGAAAACCAAACACCGCATGTTCTCACTCATAGGTGGGAATTGAACAATGAGAACACTTGGACACAGGGTGGGGAACATCACACACTGGGGCCTGTTGTGGGTTGTGGGGAGGGAGGAGGGATCACATTAGGAGATATACCTAATGCTAAATTATGAGTTAATGGGTGCAGCACACCAACATGGCACATGTAAGCATATGTAACAAACCTGCACGTTGTTCACATGTACCCTAGAACTTAAAGTATAATTTAAAAAAAAAGAAAATATAGGAGGGAGGCCAAGCACAGTAGCTCATGCCTGTAATCCCAGCACTTCGGGAGGCTGAGATGGGCGGATCACTTGATGTCAGGAGTTCAAGACCAGTCTGGCCAACACGGCGAAACCCCGTCTCTACCTAAAACTACAAAAATTAGCCAGGCGTGGTGGTGCATGCCTGTAATCCCAGCTACTGACAGGCTGAGGCAGAAGAATTGCTTGAACCCAGGAGGTGGAGGTTGCAGTGAGCCAAGATTGTACTACTGCACTCCAGCCTGGGCAACAGAGTGAGGCTCTTGTAAGATGGAAAGAAAGAAAGAAAAGAAAGAAAGAAAAAGAAAGTAAGAAAGAAAGAAAGAAAGAAAGAGAGAGAGAAGGGAGGGAGGGAGGGAAAGAAAGAGAAAATACAAGAGCAAGAAGGGATAATTAATAGCATAGGGCGGATTTCTTAACTAATATTCCCATGGATGTGTTATAGGTATGCCACAAGCTATTGATTCACTCACTCAGCCTTTGCAGCAGTCTGTGGGCAGAGACCATGGGCCAGTTTCCTGCATTATAAACAACCTTCTTTGGGGGTCCTCTGAGGTGATTTAGAGGAAAACAAAGTCTAATGGTATTCCTATGTACCCCAAAAGTGATGAGAATGATAAGCAAAATTCAGCTCTTCTTTCCCATACTAAATCTCAGAAAATTCAGCCAAAGGGCACGCTGCTGCCCATCATGGGCAAGGGGCCTATGGGGCTGCTGAAGATATTCATGTGTTAGATACCCTGGATGCATACCTAGATATTCATGTGTTAGATGACCTGGATTCATGTGTTAGATACCCTGGATGCATACCCTAGATACCCTGGATGCATGGGATGGCAGGAATCCCAAGGTGCAGCTAGTAGAGTGGGAGCACAAGGAGTCAGGACTGGGGCCCCAGGCAGGTGCAGCTCCAGGGAGTAACCCCAAAGAGCAAGCCCATATCTCAGTCTTCACATTAATTGGGCATGTCTGGACTTTTGGTGTTGAAATGTCCTTTTTGTGGTGTCCATGCCAGCTGCAGGGGATCTGCTCTCATAATGCAAATTACAGTTCCTTCATTATTTTGACTTATTTGAAATTAAAAACTCCAGCCAGGCGCAGTGGCTCATGCCTGTAAGTCCCAGTACTTTGGGACGCCAAGGTGGGCAGGTCATTTGAGCCCAGGAGTTCCAGACCCACCTGGGCAACATTGTGAAACCCTGTCTCTACTAAAAATACAAAAATTAACCAGATGTAGTGGTGCATGCCTGTAATCCCAGCTACTTGGGAGGCTGAGGTGGGAGGACCACTTCAGCCCAGGAGATCAAGGCTGCAGCAAGCTATGATTGTGCCACTGCACTCCAGCCTGAACAACAGAGCAAGACTCTGTCTAAAACAAAAAAGTTCATTTGAATTCAAAATTCACCTGAATTGTCATTCATTATATTTCTGTTACATTTCTTAATGAAAGAAAAGAGGCCAGTGCAGTGGGTGGTTCACACCTGGCCAAGACAGGAGGATCGCTTGAGGCCAGGAGTTTTGAGACCAGCCTGGGCAACATAAAAAGACCCTATCTCTAAAATAATAATAATAATAATAATAATAATAAGGTGGGTGAGCTAGTGCATGCCTGTAGTCCTAGCTACCCAGGAGGTGGAGGCAACAGGATCACTTGAGACCAGGAGTTCAAGGTTGCAGTGAGCTATGATTGTGCCTGTACACTCCAGCCTGAGCAACAGAATGAGGCCCCATCTCAAAAAAAGAAAAAGAAAAAAAAAAAACAGTTTTAGAGTCTTTGATGTAATTTCAATTGTAAATACTGAGTGGTTATTGCATTCAAAATTTCTTGTTAATGGAAACTATTAAAAATTCAGGCTGGGCGCAGTGGCTCACACCTGTAATCCCAGCACTTTGGGAGGCCAAGGCAGGTGGATTGCTTTGAGCTTAGGAGTTTGAGACTAGTGTGGGCAACACGGCCAAAACCCATCTCTACAAAAAAATACAAAAAATTAGCTGGGCATGATGGTGCTCATCTGTAGTCCCAGCTATTCAGGAGGCTGAAGTGGGAGGATCACTTGAGCCTGGGAGGCAGAGGTTGCAGTAAGTCAAGATCATGCCACTGCACTCCAGCCTGGGCAACAGAGCGAGGCCCTGTCTTAAAAACAAAACAAAAGAAGAATTCAAAGAAAGCCAGGTGTAGTGGCTCACTCCTGTAATCTGAATACTTTGGGAGGCCAAAGCAGAAGGATCACATGAGGCCAGGAGTTTGAGACCAGCCTGAGCAACATAGCAAGACTCCATCTCTACAAAAAAAAAAAAAAAAAAAAAAAAACCAGGCATTGTGGCACCCCTGCAGTCCTAGCTAATCTAGAGCATGAAGCAGGAGGATCACTTATGCCCAGGGATTTAAGGCTCCAGTGAGCTATGATAATGCCACTGCACTCCAGCCTGGGCAACAGAACAAGACCTTCTCTAAAAAAAAAAATTAAAAATACATAAAAATAAAAGTAAATTCAAAGAGATCATCATTTAAAAAAGGAAATGTGTATAGCCATTTCAAATTTTTTTAAGTATTACAATATGTCTTTTTTTTATTTTACTTTAAGTTCTGGGGTACATGTGGAGAACCTGCAGGTGTGTTACATAGGTATACAGGTGCCATGGTGGTTTGCTGCACCTGTCAACCTTCCATCTAGGTTTTAAACCCCGCATCCATTAGGTATTTGCCCTAACGCTCTCCCTCCCTTTGCCCCCTACCCCCCCACCAACAGGTCCCGGTGTGTGATGTTCCCCTCCCTGTGTCCATGTGTTCTCGCTGTTCAGCTCCCACTTATAAGTGAGAACATGCGGTGTTTGGTTTTCCGTTCCTGTGTTAGATTGCTGAAAATGATGGTTTCCAGCTTCAACCATGTACCTGCAAAGGACATGAACTCTTTCTTTTTTATGGCTCCATAGTATTCCATGGTATATATGCGCCACATTTTCTTTATCCGGTCTATCATTGATGGGCATTTGGGTTGGTTCCATGACTTTGCTATTGTAAACAGTGCTGCAATAAACATACATGTGCATGTGTCTTCATAGTAGAATGATTTATAATTCTTTGGGTTTATACTGAGTAATGGGATTGCTGGGTCAAATGGTATTTCTTGTTCTAGATACTTGAGGAATTGCCACACTGTCTTCCACAATGGTTGAACTAATTTACACTCCCACCAACAGTGTAAAAGCGTTCCGATTTCTCCACAGCCTCACCAGCATCTGTTGTTTCCTGACTTTTTAATAATCACCATTCTGACTGGTGTAAGATGGTATCTCATTGTGGTTTTCATTTGCATTTCTCTAATGACCAGTGATGATGAGCATTTTTTTTATATGTTTGTTGGCCACATAAATGTCTTCTTTTGAGAAGTGTCTGTTCATATCCTTTGCCCACTTTTTGATGGGGTTGATTGTTTTTTCTTGTAAATTTGTTTAAGTTCCTTATAGATTCAGGGTATTAGACCTTTGTTGGAAGGGTAGCTTGCAAAAATTTTCTCCCATTCTGTAGGTTGCCTGTTCACTCTGATGATAGTTTTCTTTGCTGTGCAGAAGCCCTTCAGTTTAATTAGATCCCATTTGTCAATTTTGGCTTTTGTTGTGATTACTTTTGTGTTTTAGTCATGAAGTCTTTGCCCATGCCTATGTCCTGAATGGTACTGCCTATGTTTTCTTCTAAGGTTTTTATGATTTGGGGTTTTACATTTAAGTCTTTAATGCATCTTGAGTTAATTTTTACATAAGATGTAAGGAAGTGGTCCAGTTTCTGTTTTCTGCATATGGCCAAGCCAGTTTTCCCAGCACCATTTATTAAATAGGGAATCCTTTCCCCATTGTTTGTTTTTGTTAGGTTTGTTGAAGATCAGATGGTTGTGATGCATGGTGTTATTTCTGAGGTCTCTGTTCTGTTCCGTTTGTCTATACATCTGTTTTGGTACCAGTACCATGCTGTTTTGGTTACTGTAGCCTTGTAGTATAGTTTGAAGTCAGATAGCATGATGCCTCCAGCTTTGTTCTTTTTGCTTAGGCTTGTCTTGGCTATGTGGGCTCTTTTTTGGTTCCATATGAAATTTAAAGTAGTTTTTTCCAATTCTGTGAAGAAAGTCATTGGTAGCTTGATGGGAATAGCATTGAATCTATAAATTACCTTGGGCAATATGGCCATTTTCATAGTATTGATTGTTCCTATCCATGAGCATGGAATGTTTTTCCATTTGTTTGTGTCCTCTCGTATTTCCTTGAGCAGTGGTTTGTAGTTTTCCTTGAAGAGGTCCTTCACATCCCTTGTAAGTTGTATTCTTAGGTATTTTATTCTCTTTGTAGCAATTGTGAATGGGAGTTCACTCATGATTTAGCTATCTGCTTGTCTATTGTGGGTGTATAGGAATGCTTATGAATTTTGCACATTCATTTTGTATCCTGACACTTTGCTGAAGTTGCTTATCAGCTTAAGAATTTTTGGGCTGAGACAATGTGGTTTTCTAAATATACAACTATGTCATCTGCAAACAGAGACAATTTGACTTCCTCTTTTCCTATTTAAATACGTTTATTTCTTTCTCTTGCCTGATTGCCCTGGCCAGAACTTCCAATACTACGTTAAATAGGAATGATGAGAGAGGACACCCTTGTGCTGGTTTTCAAAGGGAATGCTTCCAGCTTTTGCCCATTCAGTATGATATTGGCTATGCGTTTGTCATAAATAGCTCTTATTATTTTGAGATATGTTCCATCCACACCTAGTTTATTGAGAGTTTTTAACATGAAGAGATGTTGAATTTTATCAAAGGCCTTTTCTGCATCCATTGAGATAATCATGTGGTTTTTGTCATTGGTTCTGTTTATGTGATGGATTACATTCATTGATTTGAGTATGTTGAACCAGCCTTGCATCCCAGGCATAAAGTCGACTTGATCGTGGTGGATAAGATTTTTAATGTGCTGCTCGATTTGGTTTGCCAGTATTTTATTGAGGATTTTCACATCAATATTCATCAGGGATATTGGCCAGAAATTTTCTTTTTTTGTTGTGTCTCTGCCAGGTTTTCATATCAGGATGATGCTGGCCTCATAAAATGAGTTAAGGAGGAGTCCTTCTTTTTCTATTGTTTGAAATAGTTTCAGAACGAATGGTACCAGCTCCTCCTTGTACCTCTGGTAGAATTCGGCTGTGAATTCGTCTGGTCCTGGGCTTTTTTTGGTTGGTAGGCTATTAATTACTGCCTCAATTTCAGAACTTGTTATTGGTCTATTCAGGGAGTCTACTTCTTCCTGGGTTAGTCTTGAAAGTGTGTATGCGTCCAGGAATTTATCCATTTCTTCTAGATTTTCTGGGTTTATTTGCATAGTGGTGTTTATAGTATTCTCTGATGGTAGTTTAGATTTCTGTGGAATCAGTGGTGATATCACCTTTATCATTTTTTATTGTGTCTATTTGATTCTTCTCTCTTTTCTTTATTAGTCTAGCTAGTGGTCCATCTATTTGGTTAATCTTTTCAAAAAAACCAGCTCCTGGATTCATTGAATTTTTGAAGGGTTTTTCATGTCTCTATCTCCTTCAGTTCTGCTCTGATCTTAGTTATTTCTTGTTTTCTGCTAGCTTTTGAATTTGTTTGCTCTTGCTTCTTTCATTCTTTTAATTGTGATGTTAATGTGTTGATTTTAGACCTTTCCAGCTTTCTGTTGTGGGCATTAAGTGCTATAAATTTTCCTCTTAACACCACTTTAGCTGTGTCCCAGAGATTCTGGTATGTTGTTTCTTTGTCCTCATTGGTTTCAAAAAACTCATTTATTTCTGCCTTAATTTTGTTATTTACCCAGTACTCATTCAGGAGGAGATTGTTCAATTTCCATGTAGTTGTGCGGATTTGAGTGACTTTCTTAATCCTGAGTTCTGATTAGATTGCACTGTGGTCTGAGAGACTGTTATGATTTCCATTCTTTTGCATTTGCTAAGGAGGGTTTTACTTCCAATTATGTGATTGATTTTAGAATATGTGCTATGTGGTGCTGAGAAGAATGTATACTCTGTTGATTTGGGTTGGAGAGTTCTGTAGATGTCTATTAGGTCCCATTGGTCCAGAGCTGAATTCACATCCTGAATATCCTTGTTAATTATCTGTCTCATTGATCTGTCTAATATTGACAGTGGGGTGTTAAAGTCTCCCATTATTATTGCGTGGGAGTCCAAGTCTCTTTGTAGGTCTCTAAGAACTTGTTTTATGAATCTGAGTGCTCCTGTATTGGTTGCATATATACTTAGCTCTTCTTGATGCATTGATCCCTTTACCGTAATGTAATGCCCTTCTTTGTCTTTTTTTATCTTTGTTGGTTTAAAGTCTGTTTTATCAGAGACTGGGATTGCAACCCCTCCTTTTTTTTTTTTTTTTTTTTTTTTTGCTCTTGGTAAATATTCCTCCATCTCTTTATTTTGAGCCTATGTGTGTCTTTGCACGTGAGATGGGTCTCTTCAATATAGCACACTGAGGGGTCTTGACTCTTTATCCAATTTGCCAGTCTGTGTCTTTTAATTGGGGCATTTAGCCCATTTACATTGAAGGCTAACATTGTTATGTGTGAATTTGATCCTGCCATCATAATGTTAGCTGGTTATTTTGCACATTAATTGATGCAGTTTCTTCATAGTGTCATTGGTCTTTATATTTTGGGTTGTTTTTGCAGTGGCTGGTACCAGTTTTTCCTTTCCATATTTAGTGCTTCCTTCAGGAGCTCTTGTAAGGCAGACCTAGTGGTGAGAAAAATCCCTCAGCATTTGCTTGTCTGTATAGGATTTTGTTACTCCTTTTCTTATGAAGCTTAGTTTGGCTAGATATTAAGGATGCTGAATGTTGGCCCCCACTCTCTTCTGGCTTGTAGGGTTTCTGCAGAGAGATCCACTGTTAGTCTGATGGGCTTCCCTTTGTAGGTGACCTGACCTTTCTCTCTGGCTGCCCTTAACATTTTTTTCCTTCGTTTTCATGTTGGAGAATCTGACCATTATGTGTCTTGGGGTTTCTCTTCTTGAGGAGTGTCTTAGTGGTGTTCTCTGTATTTCCTGAATTTGAATGTTGGCCTGTCTTGCTAGGTTGGGGAAGTCTTGTGGATAATACCCTGAAGTGTATTTTTCAACTTGGTTCCGTTCTCCCTATCACTTTCAGGTACACCAATCAATTGTAGGTTTGGTCTTTTCACATAGTCACATATTTCTTGAAGGTTTTTTTCATTCCTTTTCATTATTTTTTCTCTAATCTTGTCTTCATCCCTTATTCCGTTAAGTTGATCTTTAATATCCAATATCCTTTCTTCCGCTTGATCAATTCAGCTATTGATACTTGTGTATGCTTCACAAAGTTCTCCTGCTGTGTTTTTCAGCTCCATAAGGTCATTTATGTTCCTCTCTAAACTGGTTATTCTAGTTAGCAGTTCCTGTAACCTTTATCAAGGTTCTTAGCTTCCTTGCATTGGGTTGGAACATGCTCCTTTAGCTCAGAGGAGTTTGTTATTACCCATCTTCTGAAGCCCACTTCTGTCAATTCATCAAACTCATTCTCCGTCCAGTTTTGTGCCCTTGCAGGAGAGGAGTAGAGATCATTTGGAGGAGAATAGGCCTTCTGGTTTTTGGAATTTCCTGCATTTTTGCACTGCTTTTTCCTCATCTTCGTGGATTTATCTACCTTTGATCTTTGAGGCTGATGATCTTTGGATGGAGTCTTTACGTGGGGGTCCTTTATGCTGATGTTGATGTTGTGGCTTTCTGTTCGTTAGTTTTTCTTCTAGCAGTCAGGACCCTCTTCTGCAGGTCTGCTGCAGCTTGCTGGAGGTGCACTCCAGACCCTGTTCACCTGGGTATCACCAGTAGAGCCTGCAGAACAACAAAGATTTCTGCCTGCTCCTTTCTCTGGAAGTTTCGTCCCAGAGGGGCACTGGCCTGATATCAGCTGAAGCTCTCCTGTAAGAGGTGTCTGTCAACCCATGTTGGGAGGTTATTCCCAGTCAGGAGGCACAGAGGTCAGGGACCCACTTGAGAAGGCAGTCTGTCCCTTAGAAGAGCTGGTGCACTGCGCTGGGAGAATCCCTTTTGTCAGGATCAGCTGCTCTCTTCAGAGCCAGCAAGCAGGAATGATTAAATCCGCTGAAGCTGCGCCCACAACCACCCCTTCCCCCAGGTGCTCTATCCCAGGGAGATGGGGGTTTTGTCTGTAAGTCCCTGACTAGGGCTGTTACCTTTCCTTCAGAGATGCCCTGCCCAGTGAGGAGAAATCTAGAGAAGCAGTCTGGCCACAGCTGCTTTGCCACACCCAGCCCAGAGCGCCCAGCCTCCTAAGCAATGTCAGGAGAAAACTGCCTTCTAAAATGTCAGTAATGGCAGATGCCCCTCCCCACACCAAGCTCGATTATTCCAAGTTGACTTCAGACTGCTGTGCTGGCAGCAAGAATTTCAAGCCAGTGGTTCTTAGCTTGCTCGGCTCCATGGAAGTGGAACCCACTGAGCTAGACCACTTGGCTTCCTGGCTTCAGCCCCCTTTCCAGGGGAGTAAACAATTCTGTCTCACTGGTGTTCCAGGCCCCACTGGGGTATGAAAAAATACTTCTGCAGTTAGCTCGGTGTCTGCCCAAACAGCCCCGCAGTTTTGTGCTTGAAACCCAGGGGCCTGGTGGGAATCTCCTGATCTGCAGAGTGCAAAAACCATGGAAAAAGTGTAGTAACCCGGCTGGGTAGCACAGTCCCAGGTGCCACTGGGGTATGAAAAAATACTTCTGCAGCTAGCTCAGTGTCTGCCCAAACAGCCACCCAGTTTTGTGCTTGAAACCCAGGGCCCCGGTAGGAATCTCCTGATCTGCAGATTGCAAAAACCATGGAAAAAGTGTAGTAACCCAGCTGGGTAGCACAGTCCCTCATGGCTTCCCTTGGCTAGGGGAGGGAGGTTCCTGGCTCCTTACACTTCCCGGGTGAAGCAACACCCCACACTGCTTCTGCTTACTCTCCATGAGTTGGACCCACTGCCTAACCAGTCCCAGTGAGATGAACTGGGTGCCTCAGCTGGAAATGCAGAAATCAACCACCTTCTGCGTTGGTCTTGCTGGGAGCTGCAGGCCAGAGCTGTTCCTATTCAGCCATCTTGGCCCCTCTCCTACCCCTTTTTTTGGGGAGGAGGGAGTCTCACTCTGTCACCCAGGCTGGAGTGCAGTGGCCCAATCTCCACTCACTGCAACCTCCACCTCCCAGATTCAAGCGATTCTCTTCTCTCAGCCTCCCGAGTAGCAGGATCACAGGTGTGTGCCACCATGCCCAGCTAATTTTTGTATTTTTAGTAGAGACAGGGTTTCGCCATGTTGGTCAGGCTGGTCTCAAACTCCTGATCTCGGGTGTTCCTCCTGCCTTGGCCTCCCAAAGTGCTGGGGTTACAGGCGTGAGCCACGGTGCCCTGCCACCGTTTCAAATTTAAGCCTAATAGTAAACAGTTAAGAAGTTGTATTTTGAGAAGCAAGCCCAAGTTTTAAAAGATATTATTTCAAAGTTTTATAAAAGTCAATATTTATTCAACAAAAGCCAGTATTTATTATCTTCCTTTTTTTTTTTTTTTCCTTTTAGACGGACTCTTGCTCTGTTGCCAGGCTGGAGTGCAGTGGCGTGATCTCAGATCACTGCAACCTCCGCCTCCCAGGTTCAAGCGATTCCCCTGCCTCGGCCTCCTGAGTAGCTGGGACTACAGGCATGTGCCACCATGCCCAGCTAATTTTTTGGCCAGGATGGTCTCAATCTCTTGACTATATTTTGTATTTTTAATTGCCATTAGCATATATCAACTAAGCGCTATATAGATGTCCTGATCGCCTCCAGTTTATTCTAATGAACTGCACAAAGATTAGCATTTTTCTATGTGTGCCATGATATTAAAAAGATTGGAACATATTGGCATAGAATGTCTAAACAGAGAGAGAGAGAGAAATGCACAGGTGGATAAGTTGACATAAATGGGAGAAGGGCTTACCCATCCTGTGTGACTAGCAGGAAGAAGGTAATGAAAGTTATAGAATACAGGCCACTTTATACATTTGTGATAGAAAGACAAAGTAGTTGAAGATATTGGCAAGAGAATGGTTGAAATTATTGGCAATGGAATTGAAGCTAAGTAGGGATGAAATGAAAACAATCAGATAGGGATAAAATTAAGAGTATCAAAGATCTAGTAGTCAGTATGATGCCAAAGAACAGGTATGTGCGGGATTACCTATGTGGGAGAGCTGAAAGAATATGATGTTGACTAGATGGTGGAATGTAAATATTTCATATTCAATGAATTTATGCCTTGGCCACAAAAAGCTTTGTTGTCATTAAAACAGAGGCGATGGGAAGTGAAAGGGAAAGTCATTTGCGACCCTGGGGTTTCTGAGCTGCTGTCTAGTTCAACAGTTTGATTTCCTCCAAGCCAATGGAGTAGAGATTTGAGAATTTTACAAGAACTGAGATAGCCCTGTCTACATTATCAGAATCTAGTTTAGTTCATGAGTCACAGAAGTAAATATTTGTTCATATGTCAGACCTACTGTAGTTTTCAGACTTTTATCAAACTGCAGCACTTCTTAAAGATCCTCCAAAAAGCAGGCTTACCAAGAAATGTAAATTCCCTGGCAGGTTTTGCAGGTCATTCCAAAAAAGCATACTTTCCCATGCAAATGAAGTTTCAAGACAATTACCTCCCAGCTATTTCTTGCAAATACATTGTCAATCCCGAGTCTTGTCTAGAGAGAAATCTTGCATCTGCCGCTGTGTGAATTTCTTCTAGAAATAATTTATTCTTTTCTTTTTTTTGAGATGGAGTCTCACACTGTTCCCCGGGCTGGAGTGTGGCGCGACCTCAGATCACTGCAACCTCCGCCTTCTGGTTTCAAGCAATTCTCCTGCCTCAGTCTCCTGACTAGCTGGGATTACAGGTGCACACCACCACATCCGGGTAATTTTTTGTATTTTTAGTAGAGACGGGGTTTCACTATGTTGGCCAGACTGGTCTCGAACTCCTGACCTCATGATCTGCCCGCCTCAGCCTCCCGAAGTGCTGAGATTACAGGCGTGAGCCACTGCACCCAGCCTCTTCTAGAAATGGTTTAAGAGGACTTCACAAATCCTGGACTCCCAGAATGTATCTAAATATATGGACTATTATTTTGAGGCATATTTTGTTCTTGTTTTCCTTTTTTCAGCAGAAGATGAAGAGAAGCATCAATAAAATCATGGAGCCCATGTGTCAGTATGAATATGAAACTAAGAAGAATCTATTAATACCTCTGAGATACTAAATCATATAAAGTTATAAAGTACCTAACACAGCATCCAGGACTTGGTTTGCATGCAGAAAATGTGAGTTCTTTTTTGTTTTTCTTGAAGATTTAAAGTACTAGAAAGGAGTTTGGAAAAGAGAGAGAGAGAGGTAAGCATAAAAGTGATATAGCCTATATTGTTAATTTAGAACCATTCCTGGTAAACTATTGCAAATAATTTGTCTAACTTTGTAATTAAAATTTAAAACAAAAAGTTTATTTTTAAGGGGAAAATAGGGCTTCCAGTGATCATTATTCCAGCTCTAATCGATGCTGTTGTGTAAATTATGTTATTTTTGTTTTTGCCTTAATTCCAGCTCTATCTCCAATATTCTGAGTATTGCATTCAAACACCAATCTGTCTACTTTGTTATAAATATGCAGAGTCAGCTCTCAGTCAAAAGTTAGAGGAGAGTTTTTTCCACGTCTAGATGACTTTATAATTTCACTATAACAAATATTTGAAAAAAAAAAAAAAAGGCTTTCTGAATAGCCATACTCTGCTTTTCTTTCTTGGACAGTTTCGTTTTCAGGCAGAAGCAAGGATTAAAAAAAAAAAAACCCCTCCACAGGAGGTGACCCTTTCTACAGTGCTCCTCATGCTGTCAATCAAACCGAGAACCATCTGTCCCACTTTAGATTTCAGGAGCCATCTTGCACATCTGCTGTGCCTTTTCTATTGCCACTTATAGAACACACTAAGAGCTGTTAGATGAATTAGGGGAACCAGAGTGCAGCTGCATGTAACTGGTTTGAATTTTGCAGCTGGGTCCTACACATCAATCTCAGTCTTAAAAAATTTTTTTAATGAGATTAGAACTACAAAATAATTTATTAATAGTAACTTCTAAGAAAGTGGGTCTTAAATTTTTATTCTCTGAAAGTTTAAAATATATATTTTTACAACTCTCACCAAATGTTTAAAATTCAAGCCAACTGTAACATTTAAATAGTTATTCACAAGCTCCTCTTAAGAAAAAGTGTCACATGAAAAAAAGTTTTTAAAACTTTGACATAAGCCAAATACTTTCTGATATAGAAGTAAGTTTGATGCCTGTTATAGAAATGCTAGAAGTTTGCAGGCCACAAAGCTAAAATATTAGCAGCTTTAGGCCAGTTTTTGTTTGTTTGTTTCCCCTTTGGGACAGGGTCTCACTCTGTCACCCAGGCTGGAGCACAGTGGATCTGATCCCCGGTTCACTGCAACCTCCACCTCCCCGGCTCAAGTGAGCCTCCCATCTCAGCCTCCCAAGTAGCTGGGACTACAGGCACATGCCACTACGCCCAACTAATTTTTGTATTTTTTGTAGAGACGGGATTTCACCATGTTGCCCAGGCTGGCCTCAAACTCTTGAGTTCAGGCGATCCACTCACCTCCGCCTCCCAAGGAGCTGGGATTACAGGCGTGAGCCACCACCCCCAACCAGTTGCTGCAGCATTTTCATATGCCTGTAGGATAACACTTACCACATCACAATTGTTTGTTTACCTGTTTTGCCCACAATACTGATTCTTACAAGTAAAGGGAACCCCCACACCATATCAACAGTATCACGTATACCAGGCTCTTTCAAAAATGTTTCATTAAATGAAAAATCATAATATGTAATAGAAAAAGTGTTGCGATATTTCTTGAAAGATGCAATCGGAATTCCACAGGCTCTTAACTTGACATCCATCCCGCATCATGCCAGATAGAGGTCATGACAAGAGCCTGTGGAATTCTTCTGCACCTGTACCCGTATAGTATGTTTTCCTCTATGACACACACAGCTCTTCTGCCTGTGCTCCTATCCAAGACCAGCCCTGTACTTGAGAGGTAGATTCCATCCTCTCTCACCTACTCAAGGTATTCACCTACTCAAGGTACCCACCTCCAGCAGTTCAACCCATTCTGTCTCCCATCCTTGATTTCTCTTCACTGTAAGAAAATTCCCATCAGCTTATGAACAAGTTATGATTCTCAGCTTTAACAGCAAGAAAAATCCCAAAGCTTTTCTTGACCTCACATTCTCATTTTTTTGCTCTTTTATGGCAAAACTCCTTGAAAGAATTATCTCTACTTCCTGTGTCCAATTCCTCTCTTCCCAGTCTCTCTTGGGCTCACTCCAAACACTTTTACCCTAGGCAAATGTCCTTGTCAAAGTCTCCATGACCTTTGTGTTATTAAATCAATCTTTCAATTCTCTATCCTTGTATTATGCGACCTATTCTAAAGCGTTTGACAGTCAATCACTCCTTTATTCTCTTCTCTTGTTCCAAAATTTGGCCCCCTTTTCTTTTTTCCCTCTATCTAACTGACCAGTCTTTTTCAGTTTCCTTTGCTGGTTCTTTCTTGTCTTTCTGATTTCCAAATTTTGGGGTGCACTTTGACTCAGACAGGCCTTGGACATCTCGGTAGCCACTTTCTTGGTAACCTCTGGTTTCAAGGCTTTAAATACCATATCATAAATGCCAAATTTAGTTTTCTTTTTCTTTTTTTTTTGAGACCAACTCTCACTCTGTTGCCCAGACTGGAGTGCAGTGGCATGATTTCGGCTCACTGCAACCTCCGCCTCCTGGGTTCAAGCTATTCTCCTGCCTCAGCCTCCCAAGTAGCTGGGAATACAGGCATGCATCACCAAGCGTGGCTAATTTTTTTGTATTTTTAGTAGAGATAGGGTTTCACCCTTGGCCAGGCTGGTCTTGAACTCCTGAACTCAATGATCCACCCGCCTCAGCCTCCCAAAGTGCTGGGATTACAGGCATGAGCCACTGTGCCCAGCCCCAAATTTAGTTTTCTAGTATAGACCTCTCTCTGGAACTTCAGACACATATGTCTGCCTACATGTATCTAATTTGCATCTCAAACTTTACATACCTCAAACCAAATTCCTGGTCTTTGACACCACAACAGAAAAAAAAAAATGAAACTTTTCTTTTCAGTCTTCCTCATCTTCTTCATCTCATTTGAAGGCTATTCCTCTTTCCATTTCATTTGACTAAAATCTGTGGAGGCATCCTTGACTCTTCTTTCTCTCTCACTCTACATAAAATTTCTTTGTGACTCCTATTGGATTTATCTTCAAAGTATATCCATAATCTGATCCCTTCTCATTATTATTGTTATTATTACTTTGAGACAGGATCTCACTCTGCTACCCAGACTGTAGTGCAGTGGCATGATCTTGGCTCACTGGAACCTCCACCTCCCAGGCTCAGTAATGGTGAATTGTATTATGCAGATATCTGAGAGCAATTACATAGAGCCTAAGATGGGTACCTGCTTGGCATGTTTGAGAAAATGCAAGAGCAGTGCTGCTGGAGTGTAATTAATGAGGAAAAGAATGGTGGAGTATAAGGTCTGGAGGAAAGGAAGAGAAAGACTGCAGGGCCTCCTATGCCATTGTAAAGACTTTGGCTTTTATTGGAGAAATGGGAAGCCATTTGGAGGGTCTGAGCAAAGGAGTGGCTATCTGACTTGGATTTTAACAAGATCACTCTGGCTACTGTGTTAAGAGTAAAGTGAAACAAGACGTGGAGGCCAGCTAGGGGACTTCTGCAATAAGTTAGGCAAGAGATCACGATGATGTGAATCAATGTGGTAGTGGGAGATCTAATGAGAAGGGATCAGGCCGGGTGCAATGGTTCACGCCTGTAATGCCAGCACTTTGGGAGTCCAAGGCGGATGGATGGCCTGAGCTCAAGAGTTTGAGACCAGGCTGGACAACATGACAAAACTCTGTCTCTATTAAAAACACAAAAAATTAGCCAGACATGGTGGTGTGTGCCTGTGGTCCCAACTACTTGTAAGGCTGAGGTGAGAGGATCATGCCACTGCATTCCAGCCTGGGCAACAGAGTGAGACTCCGTCTCAAAAAAAAAAAAAAAAAAAAGAAAGAAAGAAAGAAAAAAGAAAATTGCAACTCCTCTCTTCTTTTTCTCCCATCCTCAATCACTACCCACTGCAGACATTTCCTATCCCCCTTCTATTTCCTGCCTTTTTTTCCTCCACTTCGGTAGCACTTACTACAGTCTAACCTCTTGTTTTACTTATTCCTTGTCTCTCTCTAGGTAAGCACCATGAGGCAGGATTTTAATTTTTTTCCCTGATGCATCCCTAGTGCCTAGAACAGTGCCTGACGCTCAGGTGCTCAACTAATATTTCCTAAAAGACTAAATAAATAAATAAATTGTAGTCATTGGTGAGTATATATCATATGCCAGGGACAGATAAGAGAATCCCTTGAGCCCACGAAGTTCGAGGTCTGCCTGGACAATGTAGCAAGATCTCATCTCTTTTTTTTTTTTTTTTTTGAGATGGAGTCTCACTCTGTCACCCAGGTTGGAGTGCAGTGGTGCGATCTCGGCTCACTGCAAGCTCCACCTCCCGGGTTCACGCCATTCTCCTGCCTCAGCCTCCTGAGTAGCTGGGACTACAGGCACCCGCCACCACGCCCGGCTAATTTTTTGTGTTTTTAGTAGAGACGGGGTTTCACCGTGTTAGCCAGGATGGTTTCGATCTCCTGACCTCGTGATCCACCCGCCTCAGCCTCCCAAAGTGCTGGGATCTCATCTCTTAAACACACACACACACACACACCGAGTTCCTAAAAAGCTAACGCACTCTGCTCCTAAAAATCTAGATTTTTTTGGCAGAGATAATAATAATATCTAATATTTCGCAAGCACCAGGCACTGTTCTAAGAATGTTACATGTATCATTTCATTTAGTTCTCAAAATAAGAGGTGGATACTATTAAATAATATTTTACAAACAAGGGGACCAAAGCACTGAAATTAAGAAGCACACTCAATGTCACAGAGCTAGTAACCAGTGATACTAGGATTCAAATCCATACGGTCTGATTTTGGAACTCATATAGTTAAGTACTTAAGTCTGCAATTTATAATGCAATAAGTCACTACTGTGATTAAAGGGAGCCTAGGTCATTAGAGGAAAACATAGCAGGGCAAACTTTCTGGGAAAGGTGATTTTGAGGGACCACAATTAGTTAGCCAAGGGAAGAACAAAGGAATGGGTGCTTAGGGCAGAAAGTGCAGCATATGCACCAACAGGTGAAAGAGTGGGGTGCTTGGGCATCCTACAAATGTTATTAGTAATAGCTAGAGAATAAAGTGGCAGAGAGAAGGTGATAAGAGCTGATAAGGTAGACAGAGGCCGTATCATGAAGGGCCTCAAATGTCATAGTTAGGATTTTACATTTTAACTTTTTAAATTTATTTTTATTTAGTTATTTATTTTGAGACAGAGTCTCACTCTGTCACCCAGGCCAGAGTGCAGTGGCGCAATCTTGACTCACCGCAACCTCCACCTGCCGGGTTCAAGCAGTACTCCCTGCCTCAGCCTCCCTAAGTAGCTGGGATTATCAGCGCCCACCACCGCTCCCAGTTAAATTTTTTGTATTTGTAGTAGAAATGGGGTTTCGCCAAGTTGGCCAGGCTGGTCTCAAACTCCTGACCTCAGGTGATCCGCCCACCTTGGCCTCCCAAAATGCTGGGATTACAGGCGTGAGCCACCGCGCCTGGCCTTTACATTTTTATCTTGAAGGCAATAGGGAAGCCATAGATGGATTTTAAACAAGGAAATGGAAATAAAATAAGGTTTGAATTGTAGAAAAATCACTATGAGCTGTGTAGGTAACAGATTAAATTAAAGGAAAGGAAAACAGCTATATTAACTAAGGCTGTTTTAGTAATACAAGGAAAAAAAATGAAGGCTTGAACTAAGATGGTTGAAGTGGTGATGAATACAGGTGAACAGATTTAAGAAATAATAAAAACATATAATCAAAAGGACGTGGTTACCAACTAAGGAGGGTTGTTAAAGAGGAAGAGGACAAGAATGACTCTCAGGTTTGGTAACAGTACTGGGTGGTAGAATCCCTGACTGCCATAGAGAATACTAGAGGGAGAAAATTTTGACTGAGGGAGAGAAGTATATCAGCTGAGTGCTGGATGTGCTGAGTTTACAATTGTCTTAGTTTCGTTGTGCTGCTATAATAGAATACCACAGGCTGGGTAATTTACCAAAAACAGAAATTTATATCATATAGTTCTGGAGGCTGGGAAGTCCAAGATCAATGCACCAGCAGGTTCAATTGTACGGTGAGGGCTGCATTCTTCAGAGGGGAGGAACACTATGTTTTCATGTGGAGGAATGGGTTAGGGCAAGCCAGCCAAATGCTGCAATGCCTCTTCTGTAAGGTCCTTAATCCCATTAATAAGGAAGCAGCCCTCAGGGGATTATCCCTTGAGGCACCATCTTTTTCCTTTTTTTTTTTTTTTTTTGTTTTTTGTTTTTTGGAAATAAGGTCTCACCCTGTCACCCAGGCTGGAGTGCAGTGGTGCAATCACCATTCACTGTAGCCTCAGACTCTCAGGCTCAGGTAGTTGAACCACCTCAGCTTCCTGAGTAGCTGGGATTACAGATGCATGCCACCACACCCAGCTAATTTTTTTGTATTTTTTGTAGAGATGAGGTTTCACCACCTGGTCCAGTCTGGTCTTGAACTCCTGGGCTCAAGTGATCCTCCTGCCTTGGCCTCCCAAAGTGCTGGGCTTATGGGCTTGAGCCACTGTACTTGGCTAGCCCCATGTCTTAATATCATCACATTTGCAACATCTGGGTTTTGGAGAGAGTATACACAAAACATAGCAGAATACCCAAGTGGAGAGCTGTAGTGAACAGTTGGATGTATTTGTCTGGAGTTACTAGCTCTATGACACTGAGTGTGCTTAGGTCCCCTTGTTTATAAAAACAGTATTTTAATAGTATCCACCTCTTATTTTGAGAACTAAATAAAATGATACATGTAAAATTATTCTGATACAAAGTGACAGTGCCGATCTGGGGCTCAGGAAAACATCCGGTCTAGAGACATCAGGCCATAGATGAAGTTGATGTCATAGTAGCAAAAGAGTGAAATGAACCCTGGGAAACACCCACGTTTGAAGCAGTGGCTTTGAGCATCAAATCACCTTGGGAAGTTTTTAAAAATACAGATTCTCTGGAGCCCCTCCCCAAATCTACTGAAGCAGAATCATCAGAGATGAGAAGAAGGAATCTAAATTTTTAAGTGCTCTCAGTTGATTTTGCTTGGGCCAGCCTGCAACTGGAAACCAGTGATTAAAATGATGGAAAGAAGAGATCAAGAAACATACTTTTAAAAAAAGGCAAGAAAGAAAGGGAATTAATATTAATGCCTAACATTTATTACACACTTAGTATGAGTCAGGTACTGTTCTAAACACTTTAGAGCAATATAATATGAATCCTTATAACAACCTGATAGATACTTGGTACTATTATCCTCACTCTATAGATGAGGAAGTTGAGATACAAGGGCGGCATGTAATTTACTGAAGTTCATATTGCTAATAAATAGTAGATCCAGGATTTAGATCTAGTCCATGCTCTAGATTAGTGCCTGTCAGATTTTTTTTTTTTTCTTTTTGAGACAGGATCTTGCTCTTCACCCAGGCTGGAGTGCAGTGGCTCAATCGTAGCTCACTATAAACCTGAACTGCTCCTGAGCTCCCACTCAGACCTGCTCAATCAGAATCTGCATTTTAAACAAATTCATAAGCACTGTAGTCCCAGCTACTCAGGAGGTTGAGGCAGGAGGATCACTTGAGGCTACAAGTTTGAGACTAGCATGGGTAACATATCAAGACTCTGTCTCTACAAAAAAATTGAAAAATATAGCCACCTGTTGGTGGTGTGTGCCTGTGGTCCCAGCTACCCCAGAGGCTGAGGCAGGAGAATCGCTTGAGCCCAGGAGTTTGAGGCTGCGGTGAGCTATGATCGCACCACTGCACTGCAGCCTGGGCAACAGAGTGAGATCCTACCTCAAAAAAGAAAGAAAAGAAAGCTGGACTGGGTTGCTCACGCCTGTAATCCCAGCACTTCGGGAGGCCGAGGTGGGTGGATCACAAGGTCAAGAGATCGAGACCATCCTGGCCGACATGGTGAAATCCCATCTCTACTAAAAATACAAAAATTAGCTGGGCATGGTGGCACGCACCTGTAGTCCCAGCTACTCGGGAGGCTGAGGCAGGAGAATCGCTTGAACCTGGGAGGCAGAGGTTTCAATGAGCCAAGATTGCTCCACTACACTCCAGCCTGGCAACAGAGCAAGACTCCATGTCAAAAAAAGAAAAAAAAGAAAAAAAAAGTTAATTTAAAAGGGCAAGGGCAGTGATAATTCTGTGCTATCAACCACAGTGTGATGAGCCAAATCAATCTTATTCTGTGTATCTGTGGTCTAATTTTAAAAATCCAGAATTTGAAATGAGTTTTAAACATTCTTTATAAATTTAAAGAAAAAGGTAGAATGTTCCTGAGTAGAAAAGAGAAAAAGAAAAAAAAATCATAAAAGTGATTTTGGAAAAGAATGAAAACTAACAAAATGGAAAGTCCTTTTCCAAAGTTGTCCAAAAAGGTGTTTTAATCAAAGCAAAAAACTAGAATATTTTCTTTAAAATGTTTTTCCAAATTTATTTATTTATTTATTTATTGAGACAGAGTGTCACTGTCACCCAGGCTGGAGCACAGGGGCGTGATCTCGGCTCACTGCAACCTCCACCTCCCGGGTTCAAGCGATTCTCCTGCCTCAGCCTCCCTAGTAGCTGGGACTACAGGTGCCTGCCACCGTGCATGGCTAATTTTTGTATTTTTAGTAGAGATGGGGTTTCACCATGTTGGCCAGGCTGGTCTTAAACTCCTGACCTCAGGTGACCTGCCCGCCTCGGCCTCCCAAAGTGTTAGGATTACAGGCGTGAGCCACCACCATGCCCAGCCTGTTTTTCCAAATTTAAATGACAAATGCTAAAGAAGCCAGACATGAAACTGAATGAAGGAAATTGAGATGGCTTTAATTTTAGAAAACAGAGTATGAATATTATCTTTTCTAGAGATCATTAATTTATAAAGCCAGCATATAACTGTATAATTCATATACCCCTAAAATACAAAAATAAAATTGCTCAGCATTAAAAAAATTTTTTTCTAAACAACTGTTAACTGGAATATAGAATACAAAGGAAAATTTGTGTAAAAGGGACAAGAGAGATTTCTGATAATTTTTTTTTTTTTAAGAGATGGGGGTCTTGCTCTGTCACCCAGGCTGGAGTACAATGGCGCAATCACAGCTCACTGCAGTCTTGAACTCCCAGGCTCAAGTGATCCTCCCCTGAGTAGCTGGGATTTTTACCACATCAAAAATCTTATGTCTTTTTTCACATTTATCCAAAGTAAGTTATAGAATTGACCAAAAAAGGATTCAAATTGCTTACCATCTGTATAGTCCCTGTATTAGTTATCCATTGCTGTGTAATAAAATATCCCAAAATTTAGCAGCTCAAAACAACATACATTTATTATCTCACAGTTTTTGTGGCTCAGAAATTTGGGAGTGGGTTAGCTGTGTGGTTCTGGCTCAGGGTCTCTTACCAGGCTGTGATTAAGAGGTAGGCTGGGGTTACAGTCATCTGAAGGCTCTCTTGGGGCTGCAGTATCCACTTCCAAGGCAGCTTACTGACATGATTGCTAGCAGAGGCCTCAGTTCATCTCCTTAGCGCTGGTTGAGTGTCCTCATGATCAAGCATCAGGCTTCTGCAGAGTGACTGATTTGAGAAAGAGAGGAGGAAGCTGCAATGCCCTTATGACCTAGTGTCAGAGGTCACACGCTGTCACTTCCTCCATATTTATTTGCAGTGGGCTGCAATCACACCACTGTACTCCAGCTTGGGCAATAGGGCAACTATTCTAAAAAGAATAGTTGAACTAAACTATAATCCAATTGCCAAAAACAACTAGCTCACATCATAAGCAGATCGTTATGTACCATAGCAAATGCTTGTTGTTGCAGCTTCCCAGACAGCTCTCTTCCTTCTTTTGATAGCAATGCCTTGATTTTCTTTTAGATAACAAAGCATTCCTCACTTTCAGTTAGTGTGGTGATGTTGAGGCTGATTCCACCACTTAGTTCTAGCTATGGGCTCACGACTCAAGCTAGGCTCTCGTCCACGCTGAGATTTGAGCTGAAAGTATTGGCAAACTGCTTCCACTGGGATTGCTCAACTGTTGGTGCCTGCCTGGGAAGGAAGTCACTACAGAGGAAAGCAGAGACCAGAATGGAAGAGAGAGGTTTCTTGACGCTATCTTTAGAATAGTTGGATCCCGCTGCACATGGGGTACAGATATACCTCTGGACTTTGCAGAAAAGGAATCCTTTTTTAATCTAGTGTAGTTTGAACTGACATCTAATTTTTGCTATAAAGAGTCCTAATTAATACATGGACCAACATGAAAAGGTGTCTATGAAATACAGCAAAGCCAAAAAGGCAAGATGCAAGACACATACAGATGAATTCATTTTTTTTGTCAAAAAAGAAAATAAAAATTGTACCTAGTATGCACCCAAAAAAATTAAGGTAAAAACATTTTTTAATTAAATAAAATAAAAATAATAATCCTGGAAGAATATAGACTAAACTGTTATGTGTGTTCAACTCAAAAATAGAGAGAGAGAGAAAGAGGATGGAGTTTCTCTTTGGAGAATTGCATACAGGGGATTTTTGCTTTCTATATATTTTCTTATTTAAACTTTTTTTATATTGAACATATATATTTGATTATCACTTTAAAAGTGAATATGACAGTGAAAAAATGGAAATAAGTATATCATAACAGGGGAGTAATTAAATAAATAATGACATCCATGCAACGAAGACTATTAAAATTCATGTTTTAAATGAGTATGTAATAGCATAGTAAAATGATCACTATTTATGGTAAATGAAAAAGTGGTGCACAAGTGGCACAATGGAATTACAGCATTGTAGATAGAATAAAGGTAAAAGAACCAAGTGCTTAACAGTAAGGACTCTAGCATCAGGTGGCCAGGACTCAACTCCTAACCTGATCACCTGACCTATATGACTTTCAGAAAGTTCATGTCTCTGAACTGATTTTTTTTCTTCTGTGAAAAGTAGAACATGGTAATAGCACCTAGGTCACAAGGTTGTTTTGAAGAATAAGTTAGATAATTCATTTAAGGTGCCTGGAAAAAATATGAAAAAAATACACCAAAATTTTAATAGTTGGGTTTTTTTGGGGAGTGGTAGGGTGGCAGATGGTGAAGTTACAAATATATTTTATTTTCTCCTATAAGCTTTCTATATTTTTTAAATGATAATGAAAAAATGAAATTAGTATGTCTGGTTTCCTGTAAAATACAATAATGATTGAGAGAAAAAAATGTTAGCAATAATATCAGTATCTCAGACAGCTTTAGCACAACTTCCCATTTAGATGGTAGGTCTGTAACAGCACTACTAGATTTACACCCAGATAAAAATGTGTGGGGGCAGCTGGGGTGGCTCCTGCCTCTAATTCCAGGACTTTGGGAGGCCGAGGCAAGAGGACTACTTGAAGCCAGGAGTGGGAGACCAGCCTGGACAACATAGTGAGACTCCCACCTGTATAAAATAAAAAATAAAAAATTAGCCAGGCATGGTGGTGCACACCTGCAGTCCTAGCTCCTCTAGGGGCTGAGGCAGGAGGATCGCTTGAGCCCACGGATTTGAGGCTGCAGGGAGCTATTACAGCATTACTGCACTCCAGCCTTTGAGTGAGACTTTGTCTCTAAAAAATAAAAATGTATGAGAAGGGAAATCCTGGGAAAGTTCACAATCAAAAGAAAACACTTGAAGGAAGTAATAATAATCTCTTGTATTCGTACAGTGCTTTTTACTTTACAAATGCCATTGAATTGTCCAAAAAGCCCATACAGATATTGTTATTTCCTCTTTACCAACAAGAAGCTGATGCTCAAAGAGATTAAATGACAAAAATCACACAATTTGCAAATAACCAGGGTGGGTCTTGAATTCAGGTTTTCTAGGTTAAAAAGAAAAAAAAAAGATGAAAAAACGAACACAGCATTAGTGTGTTTTGGAATCCGGAGAACCTTTTCCTAGGAGTTGCCCATGATCATAACATTAGATATTTTTTCCTGTGACTGACTTATTTATTTATTTATTTATTTATTTATTTGATACAAAGTTTCACTCTTGTCACCCAGGCTGGAGTGCAATGGCACAATCTTGGCTCCCTGCAACCTCTGCCTCCCAGGTTCAAGCAATTCTCCTGTCTCAGTCTCCCAAGTAGCTGGGATTACAGGCATCTGCCACCACGCCTGGCTAATTTTTGCATTTTTTTTAGTAGAGATGGAGTCCCACCATGTTGGCCAGTCTGGTGTTGAACTCCTGACCTCAGGTGATCCGCCTGCCTCAGCCTCCCAAAGTGCTGGGATTACAGGCATGAGCCACCACACCCAGCCGTGTGACTCATTTTGAAAGGTCTTTTCATGCCTTAGGGAAATTCCACAATATTATTTTTATCCTTTAAAAGTACTTTGTTTTTGGTGTTGTTTAGTTTTTAATCAGGCAAAAATTTTTAGTGCATGATTTCTTGTGTAGTTCTTCAAAAATAATCAAATTTCGGGAGAATAGCTCCAGAGGTTTTTAGTGTGTATAGATTTGCACCGGGATAGAGATGAGCAAGGAAGATAGCAGTAAAATAAGGAACTCCTCTTATTGGCCAAAACTGGAGAAAATATTTACAATCTAAACATTAATGACCATAAAGAAGTCAAGGCATTGAAAGGTAATCAGTCTACATACAGAGGGAAATGACATGTGGATTTGTAAAAATAGGCAGGAGCCTTAAATAAATCTGAGCCTTAAATAAATAAATAGTGTGTTTGTCCTAAAGGCAGTGCAAGAAGTCTGCCTCTCACACAAAGACCAACAGAGGCCATTAAAGGGAATTTTAGGAAGGGAGTGACATTGTCAGAATGGCAACAGAGGAAGTTGATTTTGGCAGCTGCTTTGGAAAAGGACTAGAGGAGGAAAAAAATCTGGAAAGGAGGCTTTTCTCAAGGGGAGTAATGACTATACAATGCACATAGGTGAAGTTATAAAGATGGAAAAGATTGAGCACAAAGAGCCATCTATTTCAAACTTTTATGGAACTGTTCTGGTTTTTAAATCCTTTTAATCAAATCTTATTTGTCATCTATCTTTCCACTATACTTTGAATTTAGCTTTCATTAAGACTTACTCAAAATCATTATAATAATAGTGTATTTTAAAATTGTTTGGACCACCTGCACTGGTAAAATCAGCCATCTCCATACTATCATACCACTTTCAGCAGGATAGAAGGGAAGGCCACACAGCTAGCAAGGCTGCCACCTGCCTCTCTCTCTTACTAAGTGCTAAGAAACCAGGTACAAAGCTGGGGCTATGTATTAACCGCATGTAGCATTCTAACAAGACTCGGATGTTTGATCAGTTTCCTAGTGCAGCCATCTGGGCATTCCAAACTCCAGTAATAAACGTTAACACCTTGGACTTGAAATGTTAAAATAAAACTCCCATTGTTTCAAACATCATTCTGTGTCATTAATTTATGTTAAGAGTATTGGAGGGTGGGTAAAAGGCTGTTATACTTTTAATAGCTTTTAGCTTGTTGGGACATGAGTTTCAATTCTTTGAACTGTAGTCCAGCACAGTTCATTGTTGGATAAACACTTAGCAGCCTGTAAGTTTTCACTCGGTTTGGTTTTGTTTTAAACTGTTGCTAATTTCATTTGCTTTGAGCTGCTTTGAATTTTTAAACTATGTCCAGATAAAAGGTGAATGTTAGTAAGTGTTTAACAGTTACGTTAGGAATTAATATTGCAACTGCCAAAAAGAAAATAATATAATAACAATTATTTTTTTCTATTTTTTTCTTTTTTTAGAGGCAGGGTCTTGCTTTGTCACCCAGGCTAGAGTACAGTGGCGTGATCATGGCACACTGCAGCCTCAAAATCCTCGACTCAAGCAATCCTCCCACCTCAGCCTCTGGTGTAGCTGGGACTGCAAGCATGTGCAACCATATCTGGCTAATTTTTTAATGTTTTTGTAGAGATGGGGTCTCTCCCTATGTTGCCTATGCTGATCTCAAACTCCTGGCCTCAAGTGATCCCCTGGCTTCAGCCTCCCAAAATGCTAGAATTAGGCCAGGCGCAGTGGCTCACACCTGTAATCCTAGCACTTTGGGAGGCCAAGGTGGGTGGATCACCTCAGGTCAGGAGTTTGGCCTGCCCAACATGGTGAAACCCCGTCTCTACTAAAAGTACAAAAAATTAGCCTGGCTTGGTGGTGGGCACCTGTAATCCCAGCTACTCAGGAGGCTGAGGCAGGAGAATCGCTTGAAGCTGGGAGGCAGAGGTTGCAGTGAGCTGAGATTGTGCCACTGCACTCCAGCCTGGGTGACTGAGCAAGACTCCATCTCAAAAAACAAACAAACAAACAAAAAAAGATTGGATAAAGAAAACGTGGTACATATACACCATGGAATACTACTCAGCCAGATAAAAGATTGAATTCACACCTTTTGCAGCAACATAGGTGGAACTGGAGGCCATTATCTTAAGTGAAATAACTTAGAAAGTCAAATACCACATGTTCTCACTTGTAAGTGAGAGCTAAATAATGTGTTCACATGGACATACAGAGTGAAATAATAGACAATGGAGACTCAGAAGGGTGAAAGAGTGGGAGGGAGTGGGGAATGAAAATTAAGTAATGTGTACAGTGTACACTATTAGGGTGATGGTTACACTAAAAGCCCAGACTTCACTATGCAATATATACATATAGCAAAACTACACTTGTACCCCTTTAATCTATATAAAAATAAAAATAAAGCATGCTTGCATTTGTCTTTTATAGCTGTAAACCCATGTAATATGAATCAAAGAAGAAAGAAACATGTTGTTTTTGTTGTTTGTGTGTGTGTGTGTGTGTGTTTTTTTTTGAGACAGAGTCTCACTCTGTCACCAGGCTGGAGTGCAATGGCATGATCTCGGCTGACTGCAACCTCCGCCTCACAGATTCAAGCGATTCTCCTGCCTCGGCCTCCTGAGTAGCTGGGACTACAAGTGTGCACCACCATGCCCAGCTAATTTTTGTATTTTTAGTAGAGACGGGGTTTACCATGTTTACCAGGTTGGTCTGGCTCTCTTGACCTCATGATTCGCCTGCCTCGGCCTCCCAAAGTGCTGGGATTACAGGCGTGAGCCACCGCACCCGGCCACATGTTGTAATTTTTTAAGAAAGGAAGACTGATACCCACCTTCCCTTAGGTGACCACCAGAATTAATCCCATTATGCCAAATGTCGTAAACTTCAGGGCAAACAGAAGTCCAAACCAGCTGCTTCATTCATTATCATTCAGACAGTTTAGTATTGTCATGGATCTGAGCCAATTTCCCACTCCTCCCCAACCAAACAAATTCTTCCACTGTGTGCTTTGGAATTCATGGTTCCTCTTTCTCTAACTGAAGTTTGACTCACCTTTGAAGAAACTACATTCTCAGCTCTCTCAGTGGTCACTGTGTTTTCTCCTACATCCCATTTTCATAGGACCTAGAGGTGATATCCTTGTTTCTTGTCGTGCTTTTGGGTATTTTTATGATTCCTCTTCCCTAAAAATAGAGCAAAAGACAACAAGATAAACAAAACCCCTTAACTTTTTTGAAGCACATGTCAACAGACCACTATTCTTCTTTATTGAGTCATCTACCAGTCACTTACTAACTCTTGCTTATTCAACAGAGATTTTAGCATCTAGTTTTCTCTCTCTCTGTCCATCACTATCCCATGTTCCTATGATAGGTGACTTTGGCATCCATAAAAAAATAATCCTTGTAAACACCCTACCCTCTCAGTTCCTTAATCTTCTCTCTCCTTCCTTCCTTCCTCCCTTCCCTTCCTTCCTTCTCTTTCTCTTTTTTCTTTCTCCCTTTTTCTCTCTCCCCTCTCTCTCTCCTTCTCTCTTTCTTTCTTTCACGGGGTGTTGCTCTGTCACCCAGGCTGGAGTACAGTGGTATGATCACAGCTCACTGCAGCCTTGACCTCCTAGGCTCAAGTGATCCTCTTACCTCAGCCCCCTGAGTAGCTGGGGCCACAGGTATACACCACCACACCCAGCTAATTTTTTCTATTTTTTGTAGAGACAGAGTCTCACTTTGTTGCCCAGGCTGGTCTCAAACTCCTGAGCTCAAGCAATCCTCCCACCTGAGCCTCCCAAAGTGCTGGGATTACAGGTGTGAGCCACCACGTGTGGACTTCTCATTTCCAATATTAGTTTCCTCCACTCCATTTCAACAAAACACCATCATGGTCATATACCTTGATAAATGAGAATTTATTATTACCATATCACTGTATCACCCCCAAAATATTGTTTATTTATTTATTTTTCTTTTTTATTGTTCATGACCTAATGGGCAAGAACAAAAAGCTTGACTTCTAGAATCCTATACTCTAATGATCAATAATGTGTTCACGTGGACATAGAGAGTGAAATAATAGACAATGGAGACTCAGAAGGGTGAAAGGGTGGGAGGGAATGGGGGATGAAAAATTACGTAATGTGTACAGTGTATACTGTTTGGGTGATGGTTACACTAAAAGCCCAGACTTCACTATGCAGGATATCCATATAGCATACAGCATGATGTATGATACAGCAGGATATAAATTCTCTCTAGTGTCCTCATCTTTTTTTCAACTATGTGGCACAACTTTCTTCAAATGTGGCATGTTTTCCTACTTCCTTTTATAGAAATAGTCCATTCAAAATGTCTATTTTTACTGTCTTTACTTTGTCACCTTGCATTTTCAACTTGATTCACTTCTTTTCCAGTATTACAGCATCCTAACTACTCCATTCCAGCATTACCCTAGAAAGCTGGAATGGACTGTTTCTCCAAGCCTACTCTTGTCCAGATTCAACAGCAAGCTGGACACAATGGCTCATGCCTATCATCTTAGCTACTTGAGTATGACAGGATTACTTGAGCCCAGGAGTTCGAGGCTCAGCCTCGGCAACATAACAAGACCGTCTCTAAAAAAAAAAAAAAAAAAAAAATTCCACCGGTGACCTCTATCTTGCTAAATCCAGCAGTCGCTTGTCATTTCTCATCTGGCTTGGTTGGCCTCTTAACAGCATTTAATTTGACAATCATTCATTCCCTCCTTAAACGTATCTTTACTTGGCTTCCAGGGTCTCCACTCTTGCTTTTTCTACTTCACTGGTCACTCCTTCTAAAGCCTTTCTCTTCTTTTCTTTCTTTTCCTTCCTTTTCTTTCTTTCTTTCCTTCTTCCTTTCTCTTCTGTCTTTTCCTTAATTCATTCCTTTCTTCCTTCCTTCCTTCCTCCCTCCCTCCCTCTCTCTCTCTCCCCTTCTCCTTCTTTCTTTCTTTTTTTCTCTTTCTTTTTGAGACAGGATTGTGCTCTGTCTCTCAGGCTGGAATGCAATGGCATCATCATAGCTCACTTTATCCTCAACCACCTAGGGCTCAAATGATCCTCTCATCCCACCTTCCTGAGTGTCTGGGCCCACAGGCACACATCACCACACCTGGATAATTTTTTCTATTTTTTGTAGAGACAGGGTCTCACTTTGTTGTCCACGCTGGTCTCAAACTCCTGGGCTCAAGCATTCCTCCTGCCTTGTCCTCCCAAAATGCTGGGATTACAGGCCTGAACCACTGTACTCAGCTCACACCCAGTCTTTACCCATGTTTACAAGGCCCTAATGTTTTGACCCACCTCTCTGACCTCATCCTTATAACTCTCCCTCTTTTACTGCTTTTCTTTGAACATGCCAAACTTGTTCCTGTCACAGAGGAAAAACAAGGCTTGTAAAAAAATCTGATTTTGCTTTTAGGAAAATTTAAAAATTTAGGAAAGTTTAACCAAAAGCTTAGCAGTGTTTTGGTTAATTAAGCATGCTGAGGCCCAATTTAATCTACCAGTTAATGCAAATTGGATTTGTAATCTCATATGTATTTGTGGATTGATTGTTAAGGTGATGAGACAATGAACTCCATGGACATGTCAGAAGACTCATAATCATATAGTACTTTGGTTGTTGCTGACGCTAGTTGCTCTTTAGCCAAGTCCACCTTGATTTGGGTTATTCATGTCACAATGCACTTCCTTTTTTTTTCTGGTGTGATGTGAGAAGGAAGATATTGCTGTCATGATTAATATATTAATAAGTATTCATGAAATCTATCTCTGGGTTATTTTTTAATAAACTCAAGGTTCTGTTTCTTCTCTACTCCCTTTTTCTTCATTCCTCCTGTGGAAAAATGCCCACAAATCACTTTTTCCCTTTCTTTTCTCTTCCCTTTATTCTCATTCTCCTCTCAAAACCTGTTAGGAGAAATTCAACTTGCCTCAAATTCTAAGCTAGATTAGGCAATAAACAACCTGAAGGCAGAGACTGTGCCTGTATTGTTTGCTGCATTCACAGGACCTACCACGTTGCTTTGCATATAATTGGCACTAAAAATAATTGTGGAATGAGCAAGTGAATGGAAAATGGAAATTGCTAAGGAAGCAGACAGAAACCTAGCTTTTTTGGTTTAGAAGCTAATAGTAAAAAAGATCTAATCTTTGTAGAAATCAAAATGTTTCATGAAGAAAGGTATTGTCATGTCACAAAGTCTAGCAACAGTTCTTTAAGAAACTTCCTAGGAGCATACATTACTCCTGTAAAGCTAAGGCTGAGACCTTCAACAATGGCCATGATGGTGAAATTTACAACCATTAAATTTCAGCCTTAGCATAGCCTTACAGGCTCTGGAATCCAATGTTGTCAACATACTAAGAAGAGATCCACTCCTTAGAACTGGACTGGCATTATCCAAACTTGTAATAATGGTGTATAAACCAGAATGCCAATTTATTACTTTATAATGAGAACTATAATGATTATAGGAATTGGAATATATGAAGTCTGTATAATCAGTTCATGCTTGTACGTAGACCTTTATAAAAAGCCATATTAACTAAGAAGGTTGCCTGGTGAGCAGAAATTTGGAGACGCATCATAGCATAAAGATTAGGGCTCAGACAGACTTGATTTTAGATCCTGAGTCTGACACTGACTAGCTCTGTGGCCTTGGGCAAGTTACTTAAGCTCTGAATGCCTTCATTTTCTTATCTGTAAAGTGGGGATAATAATAGTCCCACCAATCTGGAGTGGTGGCTCACACCAGTAATCCCAGCACTTTGGGAGGCTGAGGCGGGCGGATCACTGGAGGTCAGGAGTTTGAGACCAGCCTGGCCAACATGGTGAAACCCCGTCTCTACTAAAAATATAAAAGTTAGCCAGGTGTGGTGATGCATGCCTGTAGTAGTCCCAACTACTTGGTAGGCTGAGGCAGAAGAATGGCTTGAGCCCGGGAGGTGGAGGTTGTAGTGAACCGAGAGTGTGCCACTGCACTCCAGCCTGGGTAACAGAGTGAGACTCCATCTCAAAAAAAAAAACAAAAACAGTCCCTACCTGTACTAGATACTTTTTGGGATGTCTTCACAGGACACACTGGTTTACTTCTCTAATAATAACCACTTTCTCCCCCTTTCTCACTTCCTCCCTCTATGTGGGCCTCTAGTAACCCTATTTTTATATTGTGACCTTGCACCGCTGTTCACAGGGAAATAAATAAGGGGTGGACTCCTTATTTAGGTAGGGCCAATCAGGTTCTCTTTCATAGGAATTTGCAATTTAGACGCAGAGATTATATCCAGTCTGGTCTGTTTGCTTGAATGAAGTCATGTAAACTTGGGATTGGAGGCTGCCTCTGTGGAGTTAATGATGCCTGTTCACGTGCGGCCAGAGTTAGTTGAATCTGGGTCTGCAGAAAAATGGGAGAGGGGAAGGAAGCAGGCTTGCCCAGGGAAGCAGAGACTGGGACCATAAGCACTGGAGAGAGAGCCTGGAGTATGCTTGCCACCTCCCTATTCCAGGCCCTTCTGAGGCTCAGCAGCCTTCTCCTGTCTTAAGAAGTCCCTGTGTCTTCTCCCAAAGCTCCCCTTCTTGCTTTAGCTAGTCAGGGTTGGCTTTTCTCATTTGCAACAGAAGAACCTTGATCAGCCAAGGGTGGTGGCTCACGCCTGTAATCCCAGTGTGAGGGAGGCCAAGGCGGGTGGATCACTTGAGGTCAGGAGTTCCAGACCAGCCTGGCCAATGCGGTGAAACCCTGTGTCTATTAAAAATACAAAAATCAGACAGTCGTGATGGTGTGTGCCTGTAATCCCAGCTGTTTGGGAGGCTGAGGCATGAGAATTGCTTGAGCCCAGGAATCAGAGGTTGCAGTGAGCCAAGATCATGCCACTGCACTCCAGCCTGGGCAACAGAGCAAGATTCTGTCTCAAAACAAAAACAAAAAACAAAAAAAAACGAACCTTGACCAATACAGCACTACATGATATTTTTAAGAAGTCAGCAAGTGAACACATGTAAAGTACATGTAATAATAATATTCTTACCACTTGGATTGACAAACTGAGGCCTTCAATCATGGCATCCTTTCTCCATAAGGGCTTGAATAAAGGCTGCCAGCAATTTTCTATGACTCTCCTATTTGTATACCTCTGTAGCTAACCATTCGCATTCTGATGGACATGCATATCTTTTTAGATACAATGGCACATATTATCCATTCCTGACAAGTCATGTAGGATTGGGAGCCATTCTGTCTCTTTTTGGTGATTCTGGACTTCTCTGATTCATTATGTGTTGGCTTTAAAATGAATTCCAAGATGACCTTTAGACCTCTCTCATTTCCAGAATCCTTAAGGATGCTTATGTGTGGTCCATAAATACTGATAGTAGTTTGTGCTCCCCTGGGCCTGCCCATTGATAGATACCAAATATATTAAGAGGACTCTGTTGTCTGTCCTAGTCTCACCCTCCTCAGATTCGTTAACAGGTTTCTTTTGAGACAGAGTCTCGCTCTGTCACCCAGACTGGAGTACAGTGGCGTGATCTCAGCTCACTGCAACCTCCGCCTCCTGGGTTCAAGCAATTCTCCTGCCTCAGCCTCCAAAGTAACTGGGAATACTGGCATCCACCACCTCACCTGGATAATTTTTGTATTTTTAGTAGAGACAGGGTTTCACCATGTTGGCCAGGCTGGTCTCGAACTTCTGGCCTCAGGTGATCCACCCACCTCGGCCTCCAAAAGTGCTGGGATTACAGGCGTGAGCCACCATGCCCAGCCTTCACTTACAGGTTTCTTAGGGCCACTCGTAGGGGATATAGCCAGACTACTCTATCTCCCCAGCTGCTCTCAATGGAATGGACTGACATTATTCAAACTTGTAACAGTGGTGTATGAACCAGAATGCCAATGATAAAATATTATACTCTTGCTTTCTCCAAATTTCTGTTAACTTTCTTAGACAGCAGTCTCCTGAGACCTTTCTCTGTGATGTAGGCAAGGGCAGTGAAGAAATCCGGGGAATAGTATATAGGCCAGTTCGATTAAAATATCAGAGAATAGTGGGAGATGGCACTGGAAAAACAACTTGGGGTCTGTAATGTAATTGTCATTAAAGCAAACAAATCAACAAACAACCACAACAACAACCCAGATTCTCTGAGACTGGCAGAACCTTCATCTACAGATGGGCACGGTGGCTTATGCCTGTAATCCCAGCACTTTGGAAGGCCAAGGTGGGCAGATCACCTGAGCTCAGGAGTTTGAGATCAGATTGGCCAACATGGGGCAATCCCATCTCTACTAAAAATACAAAAATTAGCTGGGCATGGTGGCAGGCACCTGTAATCCCAGCTACTCAGGAGGCTAAGGCATGAGAATCACTTGAACCAGGGAGGCAGAGGTTGCAGTGAGCCGAGATTGCACCATTGCACTGCAGCCTGGGGGACAGAGTGAGAAGAATTTGTCTCCAAAAAAAAAAAAAAAATAGAAGAAGAAGAAGAAAAACTTTCATATCCAGGGAGAGAGAGATGAACTTGAAACCCAGATACTTTCTCTCTCACAATCACTCAACAATGACTTCTGCCTCTGCTATCTTGGCCATGAGTTACAGCTGTCTCACTGGCACTGCCACTTAAGTGCTATTGCTACCATTTTTACTGATTTTGTGGAAATTCTTCAGTCATAAACTCCCCAATATGAAGGACATTTTTGATGTCAGTACCATTTTGGAGGCTAGAACAAATTGTTTTCTTACTTGCATGAAAATTACCAGGCTGACATTGTACAGGCTAAAAATGTTCACATAGCAGAACTTCTATAAATAGATCCAAAATACTAAATTGTGTTAAGTGGGATTTCACAACAGCCACCAGATACCTACATATGGTTTGTAAAACTCGTCTAGTCTATGGAAAATGTGACCTGCCAAAATACTGAGGCATGCAAAGTTGACAATTTTCCTGTGCGGGGGTGCGGGGGGCAGGGAACCCTCACAGATAAAGATTTACATTGCTTCATTGAGTGAAAGAGCAAAATTCTCTAGAAACATATCCTCCTGCCTCCTCTTTCCTCTTCACTGTTACCTGAGTTTACCTAATAGCACCTTTCATTCTTCTTCTTCTTTTTTTTTTTTTTTCTAAAAAGATCAAGTGATGCTTTCAGCTGTAACAAATTATGGCATGTTTACCAAAACCTTCTTTCTTTGTCTTGAAAAGTGTAATCAGCTTTAATTCAGAATTAGACTTAACGGCAAGGTGTCTCTTTGAAGGACAATTTAGATTATTGTTCAGTAATTGTGGATTTTTTTCTATGTTAAAAGGCTAATTTACTGTAAGAGGATTTTCTTTTTTTTAGTTTGTTTTAGTATGTTGGCCCTTTATTACATGTAGCAGATAAAAAATTTCTGGTGTGATAAACATCAGGAAAAAATGACTTCTCTATTATCATTTTACCAGTGTGGCTACTTTATTACTAATCTGCTTATCATTTACATAATTAATAAATTAGTATCATATATACATGTTTTCCCAAAGTCTGGCCTAAAATTCAGGCCAGATTTACATTTGCAGAAAGATAGTAAAACATTAAGGCTTTTATTTGAATGGTTCAAACAAATGAAAAAGAACCCAAACACTACTCAATGGATGGATCTATTATTAATAATTTTCAGATAATTATGGCAAAGCTGTTTTTAAGAGGAGTATCTGGATGACCAAATTATCTTTTTCACTATATCTATGATAGATGACATCACAGATATATTTATTTATAAATCTTTGTTGAGTTATTATGCTAATTGACTAGCAAGATTACTATGTCTGTATACCTTTATGTGGCTTTTGCAATACCTAGGAGCTACCTGGAAAGTGCTGATGAGTAAAGCTAAATTTAGAAGATAAACATTGGAAAAGATCATGGACTAGGGTCTGAGCCAAGCCTCTGGTCCCACAGAGCCCAACTTCTTCATGTCTTCCTGCCTCCTCTTTCCTCCTCACTGTTACCTGAGTTTACCTGTATTAGTCTCTTTTCATGCTGCTGATAAAAACACACCTGAGACTGGGTAATTTATAAAGAAAAAGAGGTTTAATGGACTCACAGTTCCATGTGGCTGGGGAGGCCTCACAATCATGGTAGAAGGTGAAAGGCAAGTCTTACATGGCAGCAGACAAGACAGAATGGGAGCCAACTGAAAGGGGAAACCCCTTATAAAATCATCAGATCTCGTGAGACTTATTCACTACCATGAGAACAGTATGGGGGAAACAAAATGGGGGAAACCATTATTCAATTATCTCCCACCGGGCCCCTCCCACAACATGTGGGAATTATAGGAGCTACAATTCAAGACAAAACTTGGGTAGGGACAGAGCCAAACCATATAATTACCTAACAGTACCTTTCATTCTTTTTTTTTTTCTAAAAAGATCACACAATGCTTTCAGCTATACCAAATTATGGCATATTTACCAAAACTTTCTTTCTTTACCTTAAAAAGTATAATGGGCTTTAATTCTGAATTAGATTTAAAGGCAGAAAGACAAACAAACAGGCTTATCCAGAATCTATAATGGAATCCAAAATGCTGCCCATTAGACTTTTTCCTTAACTTTTATTGTACCTAGTCACAGGGCAAAAAGCAATTGAATTTCCTCCAGGAGAATGATGATGTAACTAGCTCAAATGGGTCCCATTGGATACAACTGAAAGAGAGATCCTTCTTTTTCCTGCATGCTGGCAAAAATGATACCATTGCAATAATTTAATAAAAAAAATTATTGTCTTAACTGCTGGCATCAGAATTCTTCTCAGCAAGAATTTCAAACTGTTTTTGTTTGGAAGAATGTCTCAATAAATGATTAAGACCCTGAGGTCTTGTCTATCAGCTGGTTGCAAAACTTGAGAGAGGAAGTCAAAATTGTTTAGTTTAAGAATTTGTTCTCTAGGAGGAGAGACATTTTTGGCTACTGAGAGAATGTTCAGAAGATGACAGAGGAGGGAAAAGCGTGTGTCAACAGAGTGAGCATGACCCAGAGGTTATGGCAGAGGACCATGAGAAACCGTTGGTGCTAGGTGGCTGAAAGGATGCTAAAAAAGAGAGTATGTTAAATCCTACCTGGACAGTGGCTCATGCCTGTAATCCCAGCACTTTGGGAGGCCAAGGTGGGAAGATCACTTAAGCCCAGGAGTTTAAGAGCCAGCCTGGGCACAAAGGGAGATTCCCGTCTCTACAAAAAAATTAAACAATTAGCCAGGCTTGGTGGCACGCTCCTGTAATCCTAGCTACTAGGGAGGCTGAGGAAGGAGGATGGCTTGAGCCTGGGAGGTCGAGGTTGCAGTGAGCTGCGATCATGTCACTGCATTCCAGCCTGGGTGACAGATCAAGACCCTGTCTCAAAAAAAAATAAAAAATAAAAATAAAATCCTACTTTGAGTTGTTTTCCAGGCTATGCCTGATGTGACAGCTCTCGTCAACTCCTAGCTCTACTGTGAAATGGGCCACACTTACAGTGTTTCTGTACATTGATTGGAAGAGTCTCGGAAGTGAGTCCTGAGGAAAGAGAGAATAAGCCTGGAGGCAAAAGTGGAAACATAATTCCTCAGTCCCACATTCCTGCCCTGGTAATTCACAAAAATCCTCCAGAGGGCTTTTAGAGTTGTTTAAGGTACACACTCAGGCTGATTTTCTAATCTTAAGGGGCCAGGTGTCTCCAGCTTGCATCTAGGAACATGGGAAGGAATGTGTTTCCTTACGACTTCCAGATAAAATACAGGACACTCAGTTCAATTTGAATCTTGGATAAACAGAGGGTACTGTTTTAGGGTAATTATGTCCTGTATATTGCATTGGGTATATTTTTGCAGGGACTACAGATAGTCCTTGAGTATTAATGGTTCAATTTATGACTTTTCAACTTCACTAGCAATAGGCATTCACTAGAAACTGTACTTCAAGTACCAATACAACCATTCTGTTTTTCACTTTCAGTATAATGTTCACTAAATTACATGACATATTCAACACTTTTTTTTTAATAAAGTAGGCTTTGTGTTAGGTGATTTTGCCCAGCTGTAGGCTAATGTAAGTACTCTGAGAATGTTTAAGGTAGGCTAGGCTCTGATGTTTGGTAGGTTGGGGGTATTAAATGCATTTTCTATTTATGGTATTTTCAATGTATCATGGGTTATTGGGTGGAACCACATCATAAATCAAGGAGCATCTGTACTTTCATAAGGGTGTCTTCTGATACCCAAGGCAGCTACCTTGTTGAATTTGAGCCTCCTTCCCAGTAAACAATATAATTTCTTGGAAAAGAGACTAGGATCTGAACCAAGGCTGTGGTTTCGTAGAATACATCTTCTTTATTTCTTTCTGCCTCTCTTTCTACTTCACTCTTATCTTTCTCCTGCAATTATTTCCCATAATTCTTTAAACTAGAGGCAACTGGCACTGTACTAAGGGAAAAAAATTGAAAGAGAGCCTGTAGTTAAGTTTCATCCTCTGTAAAGTAGTGGATAATAGTTCCTATTTATGGAATTGTGAACTTTCAATGATTTGGTATATTTAAAGCATTAAGAACAGTAACTAGCCTAGGTAAAATACTAGTGTTGGACTCTAGGACCTAGAGTCTAGAGTGCAGAGTCTAGAGGTCTAAGCATCTAGGGTCTAGAGGCCTTTGACTATTGTAATCACTACTCTTGCCTCCTCACTAATCCATTCCTCACACTGTAGCTAGTGATCTTTTAAAAATGCAAATCTGAGCCGGGTGTATGGCATGTGCCTGTAATCCAGCTACTCGGAAGGCTGAGGCAGGAGGGGTGGCTTGAACCCAGGAGTTTGAGACCAGCCCAGGCAATATAGTGAGATTTCATCTCATAAAAACATTAATAAAAATAAAAATGCAGACCAGGCGTGGTGGCTCACACCTATAATCTAGCACTTTGGGAAGCTGAGTTTAGGAGGATCATTTGAGCCCAGGAGTTCAAGAGCAGCCTGGGAAACACAGTGGGATCTCATCTTTACAAAAAATGTTAAAATTAGCTGGGTGTGGTTTTGTGTGCCTATACTCCGAGCTAACTCAGGAGGCTGAGGTGGGAGGATTCCTTGAGCCCAGGAGTTTGAGGCTGCAATGAGCTATGGTTGTTCCTCTGCACTCCAGCTCGTGTGACAGAGCTGGACCATCTTTCTGAAAAATAAAATAAAATAAAAATAAAATGCAAATCTGAACATGTCATGGCCTTGATATTAAGCTTTCAATGGCTTTCTACTACTCTGAATAAAGACCTATTAGGTGCTGAAGTCTTTCCTTTTATCTGTTTCTCCAACTTCACTGCCTTCCTCCCTCTCCTTCACTTTGCACTTTCCAGGCACACAGGCCTTATTTCAATGCCACCAGAGTGCCGCACATGCTGTGCCTTCTGCCTGAAATACTTTCCTCTTTCCCATCTCTCACTTCACTAATTTTTCAGTCCTTGTCAAAGAATTCTTCCTCAGGGAAGCCTTTCTAGATTGCCTGGTCTAGATTACAATTCACAGTGTAGATCCTCTGTACTTTTCCCTCAGAGCCATTTATTATAGTTCTAATTCTTACACCAAAAGCTCCATGAGGACAGGGACCATGTCTATCTTGTTAACCATTATAGTCCCAGGCCTAGCATAGTGCCGGACACATACTAGATACTGAACTAAAAAAAAAAAAAATTGTTTTTTAAAAAGGAATTAGAATTACATTAAATCAGAGGGCCTCACACTACAGCTCATGGGCCAAATCCAGTCCGGCATCTGTTTTTCTATGGCTGGCAAGCTAAGAATGGTTTCTACATTTCTTAATGGCTGAAAAAAAATCAGAAGAATCATGATACTTCTTGACACATGAAAATGAAAAGAAATTCAGTTTCAGTGTCCATAAATAAAGTTTATTGGAACATAACCCTACATATTAATTTATAAGATATAGTCTTTGACCACTTTCAGGCTACAGCAGCAGAGTTGAGTAGTTGTAACAGAGACCATATGGCCTGCAAAGCCAAAAATATTTACTATCTGGCTCTTAACAGAGAAAGTTTGCTGACCCCTGTGTTAGACAATAGTATTTTGGGTCTCTGGGGCAGCTTGTGTTCAAAAGCACCTGCAGGTGGCTTTTCTCAATTGTCAACAGTTTGCTTCTGTTGCTGAAACAAGTGGTCCATTTATTTGGCTTAGTTGGTAAGATTAATTAATGAGGGTTTCCTTTGTCCTTTGTTTTTCTGCTTCTCTGTCAACAGACAGAAGCCCCCCAACAGAGATCAGTCATATGGCATACTCCTTTGCCAGCGGTATGCTCATGTAACTGATTTACCTCCCAACCAAAAAATTTCCCAGTTCTTTGGATAATTCGTGAATTCTTTTTCAAACGGGATAATGAGTTGATAGGTGGTGGCAATACATTTAAATAGAGTGTCTACTTTTTTTCATCTATTTTCTGTCAACTCATAAACTAGGAACAGATTAAAAACTGCTTTCTGTCATCTTTTAAAGTTAGAAATTCATACTTACTAGAGCAATACTTTAAAGCACACATAAATCTAACACATTTTAAGATAGTTTCAAAATAATTTCACCGCAGTACTAGATAACCATTCAAACAGTGGCAGACTAGCTGAGCTCAGTGATTTATGCTTGTAATACCAGCTACTCAAAGAGACCAAGGCAGGAGGATCACTTGAGGCCAAGGGTTTTAGATCAGCCTGGGCAACACTGAAAGACCCTATCTCAAAGCCAAAAAAAAGAAAGAAAGAAAGAAAAGGAGCAGTGACAGATGAATTGTTCATTCCTCTAAATAATTAAAAAGTCTAATCTGAAAACCACTTTATATGCTCTTGGGTCCTGAATTCACAGGTATTTTTAGTAATAGGTAGACAAAGAGGGTTAAACTGAATATAGGTGTCTTTATTTATATAGTGCCTTTTACTTCTCACTCTGTTGCCCAGGCTGGAGTGCAGTGGCGTGATTTCGGCTCACTGCAACCTCCGCCTCCCTGGTTCAATTGATTCTCCTACCTCAGTCTCCCGAGTAGCTGGGACTACAAGCTTGCGCCACCATGTCCTGCTAATTTTTGTATTTTTAGTAGAGACGGGATTTCACCATGTTGGCCAGGCTGCTCTCGAACTCCTAACCTCAAATGATCCACCTGCTTCAGCCTCTCAAAATACTGGGATTACAGGCATGAGCCAACACACCTGGCCAGGAATATTCTAATTTCTAAACCATCCTTTAAAGTAGATGCAAAGAGGCTGGCTCATGCCTGCAATCCCAGTGTTTTGGGAGACCGAGGTGGGTGGATCACTTGAGGTCAGGAGTTTGAGACCAGCCTGACCAACATGGTGAAACCCCGCCTCTACTAAAAATACCAAAATTAGCCGGGCATGGTGGTGCAACCCTGTAGTCCCAGCTACTCAAGATGCTGAGGCAGGAGAATCTCTTGAACCCGGGAACCAGAGGTTGCGGTGAGCCGAGATCTCACCACTGCATTTCAGCCTGGGTGACAGAGCAAGACTCTGTCTCAAAAAAAAAAAAAAGTTGCAAAGAAGCACCTGATCAAGTACCGGTAAAGTGCAAAGAGTATTCTAGACACAACTAGAGGTCTGCGCAAGTTTTCATAATGTTAAGTTTATTTAATTCAATAACTTTCATTCTGATGTTATAATCTTCCCCATTTTAATTTTTTAATTTTTTTTAGAGATAGGGACTTCCTCTCTTGCCCTGGCTGGAGTACAGTGGTTTGATCTCTGCTTACTGTAGCCTCAACCTCTGGGCTCAAGCAATTCTCCCACTCAGCCTTCCAAGTTTTTTTTTTTCCTTAAGACAAGGTTGCACTCTGCCACCCAGGCTAGAGTGCAATGGTTCAATGATAGTTCACTGTAACCTTGAACTCCTAGGCTTAAGCAATCTTCCTGCCCTGGCCTCCTGAGTAACTGGGACTACAGTCATGCACCACCACACCAAGCTAATTTTTTGATTATTGTTTTTTTGTAGAGATAGGGTCTTGCTATTTTGCCCAGGCTGATCTTGAACTCCTGGCTAAAGTGATCTGCCTGTCCTTGGCCTTCCAAAGTGTTGGGATTACAAGCATGAGCCCCCACACCTGGTCTGGCTTTAAAATATTCTTATTTTATGAAATAATGAGAATAGATAGAAGTTTTATTTATATTTATTTTTGTACCTTACACGGAAAAATTAAAAAGTTGATAAGCTTATGTCAGTTTCTAAAAATTCCTTGGAAATTTTACCAGTTCATGAAATAAAAAAGTCTGAGAACCAGTGATCTTTTACTAATTGATAAGATAGATTTGCAATAAAATATCAAGTAATTAGAATGCTCCTAGAATGGTCTTGTGGTTAATTAGATTTTCACATTGTAGGTTAACTTTTTGGTTTCAGCTGTGCTCATTCAGCTCAATTTGACATGCTGTACTGAAAGCCTCACTTATGCCAGTCATCATACTAAATGATGCCCATGCGATGATACATAATCCTGGCTTTGCTCTGTGAGAACAAACCAGACTAGTACAAGAGACAGGAAAAGAAACATTTAAGTTCTGTATTCAAAGTGATACCTATAACAAAATAGTATATATGTAGTAGAAAAGTAGCACAAAGAATAATTAAGTCAAGGAAGGGAGTGCAACCAGAGAAGACTGCATAAAGAGGGCAATGCTTCTATTGGGCCATCAGTTTGATGGATGGATTGAAGTGTCCTTCAGATGAGCAAAGAGGGGAAAGCTATTCTACACAAAGGGAATGGCATTGAAGCTTGAAAGAACATGATAGTTGATATTGAGAGAGCAGACACTTCCAGTGTCAAACGAGGGAGTAGTCAGGGAAGAAATTTGAGAAGAAGCCTATAGTCAGATTATAAAGAGACTTGTACGTTTTGCCGCGGTGTTTATATTCAGAATGTGCCTAGAGAAATCTCTAAAGGGTTTTAAGCAAGAGATAATTGGAAAGTTTTCTAAAAATGTATTAATATCCACATTCTACCCAGTAGATGAAATATACTGAACACAATTGAATTTTTTACTGATAATTGCAGACCTTTCAGTGACATACTCAATGAATATCAGTTCTTATTTTACAAAGCAACACATTTAACTTTAGAGAGTGAAGGACTTGGACCTCCTCTGGGAGACCTAGGAGACTGTGGAAATATTTCCTGAAATTTTTTCATTAAATCAAACTACTGTGTACTTATTTTCTTTTAACTTATTCTCATCAATATTAATGGGACAGGGGAAGTGATTTTGGTTGACAGCTTCCATTAGTTGGATTTTTTTTTTTGAAAAAAAAAAAAAAAAAAGACAGGATCTTGCTATGTTGCCCAGGCTGGCCTTGAACTTCTGGGCTCAAAGCAATCTTCCCATCTCAGCCTCCCCACTAGCTGAGATTACAGGTGTGCACCATCACACCATGCTCTGGATTTTTAAAAATTTTACTATAGAAAAATCTCTGGTGAATACATAGTCTCCACGCAAGAGCTTTGAAGGAAATAAAGGGTAAAAACTGTGCCCCTTATAGGTGGAGATTCATGACATACTCTCTGGAGAATGGATACATATTCATCATTTTCTCCCTATTCTTTTTTTTTTTAGACGGAGTTTCACTCTTGTTGCCTAGGCTGGAGTGCAATGGCAACATCCCAGCTCACTGCACCTCCGCCTTCCAGGTTCAAGCGATTCTCCTGCCTCAGCCTCCTGAGTAGCTGGGATTACAGGCACGTGCCACCACGCCCAGCTAATTTTGTATTTTTAGTAGAGACGGGGTTTCACCATGTTGGTCAGCCTGGTCTCGAACTCCTGAGCTCAAGTGATTTACCTGCCTCGGCCTCCCAGTGCTGGGAATACAGGTGTGAGCCACTGCACTTGGCCCCCATTTTCTCACTATTCTTAACACGTAATAGTCGCTATATAAGTGTGTGGTGAACTGGAAAGAATTTCCAATAGGAATGGTAACATAATTTTTCAGAGGAAAAATAATTACTGGTTAAACTATGGAACCTCTTTGAGGGGTACATTTGCATATAAACAGGGAGAATAGTGATCATAACATATTTCACTTTTTTTGTATTTTTTATTTTTGACACGGAGTCTTGCTATGTCATCCAGGCTGGAGTGCAGTGGTGCGATCTCAGCTCACTGCAACCTCCGCCTCCCGAGTTCAAGCCATTCTCCTGCCTCAGCCTCCCGAGTAGCTGGAATTACAGGCATGCGCCACCACGCCCGGCTAATTTTTGTATTTTTAGTAAAGACGAGGTTTCACCATGTTGGCCAGGCTGGTCTTGAACTCCTGACCTGAGGTGATCTGCCTGCCTCGGCCTCACAAAGTGCTGAGATTACTGGCACGGTGTGAGCCACGGTGCCTGGAGGTATTTCACCATTTAAAAGACTTTAACAAACATCTATATACAATAATTTAAAAAGCTTTATTTACATTAGCACATTGGAGAAGGGTGTGTGTGTGTGTGTGTGTGTGTGTGTGTGTGTGTGTGTGTGTGACAGAGTGAGACTCTGTTGCCCAGGCTGGAGTACAGTGGTGCAATCTTGGCTCACTGCAACCTCCGCCTTTCGGGTTCAAGTGATTCTCCTGCCTCAGCCTCCCCAGTAGCTGGGATCACAGGCCTGTGACCATTCCCGCCAGCTAATTTTTGTATTTTTTGCAGAGATGGGGTTTCGCCATGTTGCCCAGGCTGGTCTTGAACTCCTGGCCTCAAGTCATCCACCTGCCTTGGCCTCCCAAAGTGCTGGGATTACAGGTGTGAGCCACTGCACCCAGCCGAGAAATATTCTTTTTTTAAAGAGTGGGGATTGGGCTTAGAATGAGAAACTAAGGTAGGGAGATAAAGTCTCTCTGAATGAGAAAGTACAACTTGTAAAATTCTCCAGGGTTAGAACTGGGGCTGTGTTCATCAACACTGAACATTCTTAAGAATAACCTGTACGTTGTAAGCTCCAGGTTTGTAGATTTTTAAAATTCTTCTTTGCTGTGAAATGCCAGTAGGAGTATTAGTACCAGGAAGTTGCATGTGTGGGCTAAAAAGTGATAAATGATCCTATTGTGGGCAAATATGAAATATTTAGAGAAAGGAATAACACAAATTATACTTGAAAGGTGATGATCTCAGCATAGTTGGTTCAATGCAAGTAACAGAATCTAGAGGTTACTGTAGACTGCCTTCTCTAGTTTATATGCCCAGTCTGCTAGTGCAGCAAAAGAGGGCAGTAACAAGCTGGATATCATAGGGCAGGTGTTTTAGAAAGAACCTGAAAACATCACTTAGACCTTGAACAAAAGCTGCAGGTGTGTACATGCCTGAAACACTGGATATCTTTATCTCCAGAAGATCATACTAGATATCAGTACATAGTATCTTCTTCTTCTTATATTCTAATGTAGAATATTAGAACCCAGAAGCAGTCTCAGAGTTTGAGAGTGGTAAGTGAGTAAACCAGAAGTATTAGTTTAGCTTGGCTGCAGTTTTATTATACAGTAAAATCATAATAGGCTAAGCATAGGGATTTAGTTATAGGGACTTAATAGAGAGGATGTGTGTATCTGTGAAGGCCATATAAATGCAACCCAGATAGTTCATCGTCTCTTGCCCCCACTAGTGATACCTAAACCACCTTCCTGCAACGTTCCCTTTTGTTTCCTGCTCTTTCATATTTTCGGGAATCCTCATGAAATTTTTCACCTGTACTTGGGGAAAAGTCCTATGAACTACCAACTACTGATGTTTACTTACCCTTCTCTGTCATCATCAAGCCCCTTTTCTAGGGTACTGCTGAGCACTGACACTTCCTTGGCACCATTAGATTATACTGGGGTATCACTGCAAATGTACTAAAGCCCCCGGGGTACACAGTCTTCAAGGTTCATCGGCAAAGAGGGAGAGAACACATAACCATTTTCCCCTAACATTCTTAGATGGGTACCGAAGCTGTACCTGTACTCAATTTTAGTGGAAATAAACCTTTTAGTTCTTACAGCTCCAGTGGGAAACTGGGGAAACTCTAAAGCAGACCCCGCACTAGGCTTCCCCATAATTTCTTCTCTTTTCAATGCGTGAGGTTCTGCTCCATGGTCAAGCTTCTGGTATCAGATTCCCTCTTTCCCTTAGACAGACTCGTTTTCTCCTGAGAGGCATCTCAGTTGTTCAAGTGACCTGGGGTGTTTTTCCTACAGTTCTAGCAAGGGGGAACGAAGTCCTACACTTTGAGGATGGTATAAGGGTACCATCTACTTAATTTTTTCAAAAAAGTAACAGGTCTCGTGGAAACGCGGGAACGTCAGAGAGGACGTGACTTAAACGGAACTTGTAATGGAAATGATTTTCTAAATGAACAATTGCGAGACAAGCAAGGAAACCTCCAGGTTTGCAGATAACTTGATTAAAGCTCTTCCGGGTGGCAAAATGCCAGTGCAATCAATGGTACGAGTAGGGCGGACAGTGGATGAAACTTGTTGAGTAAATCTCAGGAGGAATTAGCACTGGACTTTCAGGTATTCTAACTCAATTCTAACCATTCCATTCTCTGGATCATTGGATAAGGTTCCGCAGGATCCGGGCGCCAGCTCTGGATACATTACTGATCGGGAGAAAATTTTGAATTTTTCTCTTGTCCCTTTCCAGCTTTCCTCAATATAGGATATGAGTTTGTCCTCGACCCCTAACAACATTTAAAGGTAAAGTCGCTCCTAGAAGGCAAAGCGGAGAAGACTTTGCGGCTGTGTTTCTCAAGCCCGTAAAGAGAGAGTAATAATGGTAGGGGGCGTGCAGACTAGCTCTTTCCTTGCCCAATCAAGTGTACAGGAAGATGTCCTTTCACCAATAAAAATAAAGTTCGCTTTCCGGAGGCGGGAGGGTGAGCCTTGACTGCCAGGGCTCCAAAGCAACGTTAGAGGCGAGGGCAGAGAATGATTAGAGGGAGGACCAACCCGGGAAAAGGGGCGGGGAGAAGGTAGGAGCAACTTTGAGCGGCGGCTGGCCAGGCCAGTGGAGGGCGAGGACTGCTGTTCCTGTTGTAGTGTTTCTCGCCAATCAGGAAGGCCAGGGGGTGGGCGGGGTAGGGAAGGGGTGGGAAGACCTCGCAGCACAGCCGGGCGCCCGTCGGGCTCTGGGAGAGAGCGAGAGAGAAATCCGGTTAAAATCAGAGTCGGAGGGAGGTTTAACCACAGATCGGTTCCGATCGGATTATTCCTTAAAGGGGACGCGCCATTGTCAAGAGAACGGAGCCAGGGGCCCGAGGGCGGGGACCGGCGGCGCTGGAGGAGCGAGGCAGCTGTACTAGGACTGGGAACGGGTAGGTGTTGACTGGGGAAAGGCGCTTCATTTCACTTTCTCTTCCAGCCCCGGGGCAGGCGCCGGGATGCCCGCCGCCGGCAGCCCAGCCTGGGCGGGAGACGAGGTCGTCGGCCCTCGCCAGCTGTCCTTCCTGGTGGGCGCCGAGGGAAGGCGGTCCAGGATGGCTGGCAAGCGGCGCGGCGCGGCCCGGGCCGGCGCTCGTAACGGACACCAAACCGCGGCGCAACCCCAGCCTCAACCGAAAGCCCGCCCGAGCTCCGGCGGTTCCGCCGGCAGCGCCGCGCGCCCGTCTCTCCCGCACGTCCCCTTCCCCTCCAGTGCCTGGCTCTTCTCGCGCGCGCCCGGGTACCCCTCGCGCGCCGTCTTCTCGCGCGTCCTGCTCTGGTCGCGCGCCGCCTCGCCACCGACTCGCGGGAGCCGCCCCGCGGGAAGGAAGGCGGTGGCAGAGGTGGAGGAAGACCGGCGACCACGGCTCCGCCGCCCCGGCTGGGAAGGGAGGGCTGAGGAGCAAACTTAGCGCGGCGGCTGGCGGGCCCCGGCGGGCAGGGTTGGCGGGGACCGGCGGAGCGCGCCAGCCCAGCCGGGCATTGTCCGCCTTTTCCCTTGCTCTTGTCTCTCCGCCCACTGCTCGCGGTCCTGGGGAGGGGTGCGGGCGCTGTGCCCGCGCAGCCCCGGGCCATTGGCGCACCCCGGGACCCGGAGCCTTCCGGAGCCGGAGCCAGCCCTGCGGCCACCGCGGCCACCGCCCGCGAGCTGACTCGGCCTGTAGATTGCCTGCTGCTCTCAGCCTCGGCACCGGGCAGGGTGCCTGGGCGCTGAGCTCTTCTTTGCAACTTTTATTTGCCGTTTGATGGAAGTTGTTGCTTCCGGGCGGCAGGTTCTTTGGGCACAGCCTGGTTTCCTGCGTTCTGGAGAGGCTGGTTTCTAGGGCGAAATGATTGATTGCTGCCGGTCTTTCCTGCCATCCTAGTTTAGTTCCTCGCCACCTAAAATCGCATTTTTGTGGATTTGCAATGATATGGGAGCATTAATCTTTCCTAGGCCAAGATTTGAAAAGAAAAAAAAAGGGGGTGGGGGTTAGGGTGTGTGCTGGTGAGGAGCAAGAGTTCTTAGTAGAGCTGAGTTTGCCCTTACCTTTGAACTGCGGAAAATATTACTTTGATTCACCGGCTGGGGTTCTTTTGGAAGGGTAGGGGAAAAAAGACACAGCAAGACAGGTTGCCAGGGTCTGTCGGATTAGGGGGGGAAAAGGGTTTTGATGGAAGTAAAGTTGGTTTTATAAAATGCTGTGCTGCCTAGGAGATATCGTCTGTAAAGTTGATTCTGCTACTGAATTTACAGGCATTATAATTAGTACCAACAGCTTTTACTATTGATAAAACTAGTATAAGACGTCTTTTCATCTTGAGCATTATCACTCTGCTTAATCTGTCAATACTTGCCGAGGAAATCAGAGATAGCACATTCCTTGTTAGAGGCCTTAGTGAAGAATGTTTTCATAAGCATTCATTTTTGACAGTTTCTTCTTGTGCAATACTTTGTAGAGTACTTGCATGTGCAAGTTACAACCGTATAAACAAAGTAGCAGTGGGTGTGTTATTCTCTGGTCTTTTTTCTGCTACTCATTATCAAAAATAGCATTCCATCGTGTCTTGTCTTCCACTCTGAATTATTTTGTAAAATTAGTTCTCTAAAAGAGGGAATTCTGTTGGAACATGTGACCCAGTTTTTTTTTTTTTTATTAAAGCAGTCCAACTTTTTAAAGTGTTCATCGATTAATTTACTGTCTAGTAACTTCGGAGTGGTGTGGAACATTGTAAATTCACAGGCTCAGCAGTAACAATAGAGAAACTACTTGGGAAATTGGAAGCCAATATCAGATAATGTTTGAAAGAAAAATCTATTCTTCTCACAGAATTTAGGAAATAAAGACACACAAAAACAAATTCTTTGGGTTCAAGTGATCCTCCCACCCCAGGCTCTGTAGTAGCCGGGACTACAGGTGGGCACGACTGCGCCTAGCTAAAATTTTTATTTTTTGTAGAGATGGTGGTCTCACTTTTTAATTTTTCGTATAGACGGCTGGTCTCCAACTCCTGGCCTCAAGCGATCCTTCTGCTTTGGCCTCTCAAAGTGCTGGGATTACAGGCTGAGCCACCGTGCTTGGCCGTTTGTAGTAATCTTGATGGTATCTGGCATTGTTTCACCTAATATTTCTTCTTTTTTGTTTTTTTCTTTGATCCTTTTCTGTGATAAGGATGTCAGGCAAGCAGCTAGGCATAATCTCATAATAAAAGGAGACGGTTAAACCAAGTTTTTAAATGTCTGTCTTTGTTTACTTACCAATTTATTTAAATAATAAAAGAATTTCTCAACTTTTAGAAGAGCACATATAAATAAAACATTCAGAAATAATTATCTTTGAAATATCTAGACTGTATTTCCTGAAAAAGACTTTTTCCTCTTTTGTGCTTTCTACATTGTTTTAAACACATTGTTTTATATGCACACATTTCTTGAGTTATGAACTGTTTCTTGAGATCCTTGGGAGCCAGAATTATCCTCCATTTCTGTGCAGATTCACTGTATCACCTCGGACCTTTTTAGTACCCAATAAATGTCTTATTTTAGGTCTTTGTGACAGAAAAAGGTAATGTCCTGTAAAGGCCGCTTGAGTTATTTAATTTTTTAAATAAACACCTTTCTGAACATTTTATACTAAAGGCCAGCAATTGGCTTACTGTTGGGGGAAGATATGTCAATCTAGAGGTTCTTTGTTCTGTGTACAAAATTGTGATTTGTTTATAATATCTGTTCCACAGACATCTTTTGTGATGGTGAACACATTGTCACAATTATTCACAATTATTCAGGACTAGGTTTTATGTGTCAATAAGATCTGTTGAGTATACTTTTATTTAAAGGGTATTATGTAAAGTAGAAACCGATGACAGAGTATTTATGGAGATAAAGTAGAACTGGATGACAGTCTTGCTCTAAATAGCTTTTGTTTTTTTTTAAATTAGACCCAGAGCCAGCAAATCAGATGTATACAGTTTAATGAGAAGATGCAAAATTACGATTCTTAGGAAAAGGACAGTGGGTATGTCAGTGCAGTAACAAGTACAAAGTAACAGTGACACAGGATTCATGTAATTGAAATGATTGAAGTGGACAAGTTTTCATGGCTTTAGCAGATTTTAGAAAATATATTTTTAAATACATTTTTTAATAAAGTAGTTTTGGGGGTAGACTGGGTATATGTTGTCTACTCGAGCTATTTTTATGTATAAAATATTTTGGGGAGACAGAGTATGTGCCCTGAATTTCAACTATTGTTACATAGTGACAGGGATCATCCATCTGGCCCTGCTCAGATGTCACCTTGTCTGCAAGCTCTTCCTCTGTTCTCCTAATCCCAGGTGATTGTTCTTTGTTTTTGCTCCTGTAAAATCCTCTTACAGTACAAGCCACGGTCTGACTTACAGTATGGCTGTGTGTATATTTCTTTTATTAGATTGTGGAGTTTGCTAAAATTAACAGAAGTTAGAGCCCTTTCATTTTTACTGTTGCCTAAAGTACTTGGGCAGTTTTAATAGCCCACCAGTATTCTAGAAAATCACTTACTGTAAAGAAGTTTAAATTTAGTTTTATTTGGGTTTGGAAAGTGTGTATTTATGTTTAAAGGAGAAAAAGGTTTTGCTTATCAAAGTTTCACATGCTTGTTGTAAAATATTAATATGAAAGAAATGCATAATTTCAAAATTAAAAGTGGCTGGGCATGGTGGCTCACGCCTGTAATCCCAGGACTTTGGGAGGCTGAGGCGGGAAGATGGCTTGAGCCCAGGAGTTAAAGAGCAGTATGGGCAACAAAGGGAGACTCTGACTCTATTTATAAAAAAAAAAAAAAGAAACTAAAAGTGTCACATAACACTGCTCCTATCACATTATAACATTGTTAGTGGTTGTTTATTCTTTCAGGTTTTTTTTTTCCTTTTTTTCTTTTTCTTTTTTTTTTAACCTCTGTATAGGACTGTCTTAAACTGTCTCTCATGCTTGCAAATTTTAGTTAGTAAATTACATTTATTGGGAGTGGAGAAAACTAATCATTTTTTATATACTTATCTTTAAAAATAATTTCTCCAGGCCTAGTAATTCTGGCAATTCTAGTTCCTTTTACCTTTTCTTAGGATACAAAGCTGCCACTAGTATGTTTGTGTTCAAAATGTAGACTTCATACTCTGCAAAAACTGATCAAAACCTGTGTGCCTGAACAGTTTATCTGCCTTTACCTCAGAATATTTTTGGAGTACACACTTTAATTTCTTCTTATTTCTTGATTATTCTTCTCGAGAGAGAGAGGATTAAAAATTGCTTTGAGACTCCCAGCGGGCACTGCTCATAGTAGCCCAAGGAGAAATGTAGATTTGTTCATGGTGGAAACACTCAAACGTTAAGTTGCTAATTATAAAAAGGGGGCTACAGTTTAGGCTGGTGAAGTAGGTGAGAAGAGTCTGTTGTTCCACGTGCTTCTTTAAGCTACCCCAGAGGGCAGAAAGGGTTTCCAAAGGATCCTAAATAGAAAACCCAGCTGTAAGCAGCCAGGCGGCCTAATCAGCTGAAAAAAAATCTTTCATTTAGCAGACTTTTGAGAACTGCATCTATAGTGTGTACCATGCTAGGCATTGAGGGTAAGATTAAGTTTGTATCTGTCACAAGTTATGAGCTCCTCTGAGCAGGAACCTTAAATAGACCAGTGCAGAGTGGAACATGTGGATTAAAGGTAGCTTAGATGAAGTGCACCCTTTGGTGAACTTATTATTCACTCATTTGTTTATTTTTCTGCATAGCCTCTTCCAAAATAGCCTAGCACACAAACCTTGTCTTCCACAGGAGGTGGGTTAAGGTCCATGGAACCTCTTGAATTAAACTTGTTAGCTTAGAATTGTTTTTTGGGATTGCAAACACTGCTGTTCCTGTGGGGCGAAATATTTCTGAAATTCTGCAAACGTAGTTGTGTCTTTCCTTATACTTTACAGGTATCATGCCTTTCAAAGAATATCATTATGAGACTACATGGGTATCCTAGCAAAGAACTCATATTTTGCTGACATAGTAGTAATACATTCTTTTAAGCTCAAAATGCTATAATAAATACATGTCTTTACCAGGATTTGTGCTTTTTGTTACGAAAAATATTATTTTGAAAAATCATTGGCTGGACGCGGTGGCTCACGCCTGTAATCCCGGCACTCGGAGACTGAGGTGGGCGGATCACTGAGGATAGGAGTTCGAGACCAGCCTGGCCAACATAGTGAAACCCTGTCTCTACTTAAAATACAAAAAAATTAGCCGGGTGTGGTGGCACATGCCTGTAGTCCCAGGTACTCTGGAGTCTGAGGCAAGAGAATCGCTTGAACCCAGGAGGCGGAAGTTGCAGTGAGCCGAGATCACACCACTGTGCTCCAGCCTAGGTGACAGGGCAAAGTCCGTCTCCAAAAAAAAAAAAAAAAAAATTATTTGTATTAAAATTCAGTGTGAAATATTTTTAACTTTGACAAAATAGATCCCCCTACCACCCTCCTTTTCCCATTCAGTCTTTATATTTGTGGGGGAAAGATTGGAGTGTTAAGAAAGGGACCATGTAACACTGTCAGTGATGGTGTGTTGACTGGGCCAGGAATAATATCTGACAGAGGGGTAGTAGGTCCTGTGGAATTTGACCATAATGCAGCAGTTTTGATATGTTAAGTTTTGTGAAGAGTTAAAATTTTAAAGTGACAGCTTTTTTGAAATATAATTCATATGCCATATAATTTACCTATTAAAAATGTACGATTCAGTGGTTTTTATTCTATTTCAGAGTTGTGTACCATAACCTCAATTAATTTTAGAACTTTTTCATCCCATCCCCACCCCATCCCCAGCCCTAGGCAACCACTGATCCATATTCTTTGTTTCTATATTTGCCTATTTTGGACATTCTATATAAATAAAAAATAACATTTTATTAAATGTACATTCCTGTGTAACTTGATCCCCCTCAATGTGTGTAAGTACTGTAAATAGATTCAAGTACATCATTCCTTGATGTGGGTAGCTCCAAGTTTAGAAAGGTACTTATTTATGTATTTATTTGATACAGAGTCTCACTCTGTTTCCCAGGCTGGAGTGCAGTGGTGCAGTCACAGCTCACTGTAGCCTTCACCAGCTGGGCTCAAGTGATCCTCTCACCTCAGCCCCGTGAGTAGCTGGAACCACAGGCATGTGCCACCACACCCAGCTATTTTTTGTAGAAAGAGGATCTTGCCATGTTGCCTAGGCTGATCTTGAACTCCTAGGCTGAAGCTATCTGCCTGCCTTGGCCTCCCAAAGTGCTGGGATTACAGGTGTGAGCCACCGTAGAAAGGTTTTAAGAGAAAATTTAACCCATCATTATTCTACCTAAGCCTGGAGAATAATAGGAAAATTTTTTTTTCCCCTATGAAAATCATTAGACTCATTCTGGTAACACTTCCTTATACTAACATAATCATTTGATGACTCTTTTCAAGTAAACAATTTAGGTTTCGAGTTCTGCAGACTGGACTCAAATAAAGGGCAATGCTTTAAAGGAAGTTAAAAGTACTGAGTTCTAGTCGTTGATGAATGTGATGTGACATTTGCCCCTTACTGGTTAAAAAAATAGTGCTTTGTAGATTAATCATGATGGATTTGCATTACTCTCGCATATTGCTAGTGACTTGGTAGACCCTTAATAAGTGCTTATTGATTGGCTGATCACTATGATCACAGATACTTTCATCAGCTCTACTAGTCTTTATCTTGCATCTTATAATAATAATAGATAATCTGTTGACTACTTGCTAAGTAGTGTGATAAGTAATTTATATGTACCATATTTTAAGGTAGGAGGATGCAGTTTACATTTTGAGAATTTTCTGTAGTTGTCTCTGTTGATTATACTTTTACAGGCTTCTGATCATTTCTTTGTCTTTTTAAGACTATTTTGAGTGACTATTTTTGATCAAACGTAAGACACTTTGATGCTGGTGCTTCCTTGATCTTTCCAGGAGGAATCAACTGAACGTTTTCACCAACTACATCCCACTGTTGGATGACAGTAGTTGTAAGATACACCTCTATTTCAGCGTCCATACTTCAGAAAGGTTAAAAGTGTTGTTGTTGTTGTTGTTGTTAAAAGCATCTGAAAGTTGATGAAAAAGGAACATTAGTTTGTTTACTTACTGCAGTGCAGCCTTGCTTTTTAGGATATAAACCACTCACGTGTTCTTTGTTGCCTGAATGGATTTCAGTGTAGTATTTCCACTTCTCAGAATTCTTGTTTTGTTCTGCTTTTTTTTTTGGTAGGTCTCTTCATTTCAGGGTAAGCTTCAGATGTGATTTAATTTAGTTCAATAGTAAAGAATGCTGGAAAGATAATTTGTGATTTTATTTTTCCATTTTAAAACTTAAGATGGGTTATGCCATCTATAATACTGGTTAAAAAATATTAGTTTGATGAATGTGCATCTTAATAAATGTACATTCCTGTGTAACTTGATCCCTCTCAATGTGTATAAATAGTATGAGTAGATTCAAGTACATCATCCCTTGATGTATGTAGATCCAAGTTTAGAAAGGTATTTATTTATTTTTTTGACACAGAGTCTTGCTCTGTTGCCCAGGCTGAAGTGCAGTGGTGCAATCACGGCTCACTGTTGCCTTTACCGGCAGGTCTCATGTGACTATCAAGTGAATTACTATCAAAAATAGTCGTTCAAAATAATCTTAAAAAGACAAAGACTTGCTAGCCTGTAGAAGTGTAAAGTATAGTTAATGGAAACAATTACAAAAAATTCTCAAAATATAATCTGCATCCTTCCACCTTAAAAGATGGTACATATACATTATTAATACGTATACCTTACTTATTAAGTAGTCAATAGATTTAGTGACATTCGTATGTCTGGGATGTCAGTGAACTCACAACAATTTATTTGCAAAAGGAACTCTAGCCAATTAGTGTCCTCAGCCAGCAATGTACAGAGAATCATATTTTGTTTGTGTGTTGGTGAAACCATTCCTTTCTAAATCATGTCTGCTTTTGGGGGTTGATTTGCTTATTACTTTATTGTTAACTGTTATCTCTTTGTTTGCTCTCATTATGCCTGCCCATAGTAGTCTCCTCTTTATAATTTGATGTTTTCAGTGTGCTGTGGGAACAGAACCCCATACAGTACTTGCTGAATGGTGGATAAAAATGACAGCATGTTCTTCTGGGTGAGGAACCAGAAGACTTCCTGTGCATGGAGCTTTAGTGCTAGGGACTTGTTGTTTTTTACTGCTTAGAGGACTCGTGCTTTTTTTCTGGTTTTTGACTCTTGTTTTGGCTAAGTGATGCTTCTGGATAGCCGAGGATGGTATAACAGGATGGTAGATGCTACCTTGTGGATGTTTAACTTCCTCTGAATAATAAACCTCTAAAAATTGTCTCGTTAAGTCTAACTCAAGTGGATGGAGAAGAACTGTTTTTCCTGTTAGAATGACTGGCTAGTGTACTTCTTGTAAGAACCATCAAAACCCTAAGCATGTATACTAGGATACTTAGATCTACTGGTATATTGTTTGTTACAATATAATTCAAAGAGCAGATATTAAAAGTCTTAAAGCACTATGAGATTGCTTGTAAAATAGCCAGATGTGTCTGTTACCTAAATATTTTTGTTTAAACTGGATCTTAATCTGTTTTCTTTGAGGTAAAATTATCTTTATAGATGCATTTTTCTGTATTTGTGTTGATAGAATTTAGACCATGTCTTGTATGTAATATTCCTGATACTACTGAACCCTTAATATACTTTCAGTAAATACTAGTTACAGTTTGTCATGCATTTTTTCATTGTTTCACCTTTTCCTGCCTTAGAGTTAATGTTTTTGGAGCTAGAATGTCCTTAGGAATGATACAGTAGAATTTCTGCATTTTATAGATGAGAATGAGATTGTGACTTGTTTAGAATTGTTCTTTTTCTGCAGGTGTAGATTTGAAAGGAAATAACAAAACAAACAAAAAAAGAACTTCTTAGTTTAGTATTTTTCCTGTTCTAACATTTTTCCTGTTCTAATGTTCTTCCCAAGGTAAAAATTTTAAGGGATGGATAGTAGCTTGGAATTTTGTAGCCTCTGTAACAGAAGTCTGCAAAAATTTTATTTCAGCAGTATAAAAAATTGAGTCTTCATTCCTAATATCTGTATGCTTATTTATTGTAAACTATATACTATAAATTATGTTCATAATAAGACATTAACCCAGGCGTGGTGGCTCACACCTGTAATTCCAGCACTTTGGGAGGCTGAGGCGGGCAGATCACCTGAGGTTGGGAGTTCGAGACCAGCTCGACCAACATGGAGAAACCCCATCTCTACTAAAAATACAAAATTAGCCAGGCGTGGTAGTGCATGCCTGTAATCCCAGCTACTCAGGAGGCTGAGGCAGGAGAATCACTTGAACCCGGGAGGCGGAGGTTGCGGTGAGCCGAGATTGCACCATTGCACTCCAAACTGGGCAACAAGAGCGAAACTCTGTCTCAAAAAAATAAAAAATAAATAAAAAATAAAAAAGACATTAACAAAAAAATGTGATAAGGATGAAAAACATTTTCAAATAATTTAAAATATATTAGTTCCATGTTTTTGATCCTACTTAAAATATTAGTAATTTGTAAAATAAGAAAAATGTGATTGAATGTCATCACTTAAACATTTTTTTTTAAATTTTGAAGTATTTATAGACTCATGGGAAGTTGCGAGAATAGTACAGGGAGTCCTGTGTCACCTTCATTCAGCTTCTCCCAGTTGTAACATCTTATATAAGATAACATATTAATAACCTTAACTAGGAAACTGATACAATATCATTAATATTCAGATTTCATGTTTTTTAATGTGCTCATTTGTATGTATATGCGTGTGTACAGTTCTATGCAATTTGATAAAATTTTTGTATATGCCTTTGTATGTGTATGTACAGGTAGATTTGTATAACTGCCACCACCACAGTCAAGATATAGAACTGTCCCACCACTGCCAAGAAACTCCCTCGTGAAGCTCAAGGTTCCCCCCTACCTCCTTTTCCATATTTACTGGCAGCCACTAATTCTCTTTTCACTCTGTCATTTTGAGAATGTCTCATAAATGGAATCATACTGTATGTAACCTTTTGCGATTGACTTTTTCACTTAGTGTAAAGTCCTAGAAAACCATCCAACCTGTCTCACTCAATAGCTTATTTCTTCTTATTGCTGAGTAGTATTTATTGTATGAACGTAGCAGAGTACATAGTTTAACTCTTCACCTGCTGAAGAACATAAGAGCTATTTCCAGGTTTTGGCTGTTAACTAAAAAACTGCTGGGAATATTTATGTGCAGTTTTTAGGTTTTCATTTCTCTGGGATAAATGACCAAGAGTGCAATTACTGGGTCATACTGTAAGTGTATGTTTAGTTTTATAAGAAACTACCAGACTGTTTTCCAAAGTGGCTGTATGTTTTCACCGGCAATATATGGAAAGTTCCATTTCATCGATATGAAAGTTTCTCTATATCCTCTCCAACATTTCGTATTATCATTATTTTATATTTTAACTGTTCTAATAGTATTGTATTGATAATGTTGTGGTTTTAATATGCCTTTCCCTAAATTAACTGTTTCCCTAAGGAGCAAATGGGATTGTTTTTTATTGTAGAGTTTTGAGGATTCTTTATATATTCTAGATAGAAGTTCTTTGCCAGTTATGTGGTATGTAAACATTTTCTTTGCATCTGAAGCTTGTCTTTTTATCCTCTTAATAGATCTTTCATAGAACAGAATGTTTGCATTTTCATATAGTCCATCTGTTATTTATTTTTTTTGAGACAGGGTCTCATTCTGTTACTCAGGCTGGAGTGCAGTGGTGCAATCATGGTTCACTGCAACCTCTACCACCTGTCAAGTGATCCTCCCATCTCAGCCTCCAGAGTAGCTGAGACTACAGGCCTGCACCACCATCATGCCCAGCTAATTTTGTTTTTGTTTTTGTTTTTGTTTTTGGTAAAGACAGGGCCTCGCTGTGTTGTCCAGGCTGGTCTTGAACTCCTGGCCTCAAGCAGTCTTCCTGCCTCAGCCTCGCAAAGTGTTGGGATTACAGGCGTGAGCCACTGTGCCGAGCCATATAATGCATTTAATCAATTTTTTTGTTCTATGAATTGTACCTTTTTTTTTTTTTTTTGAGACAGAGTCTCGCTGTGTCACCCAGGCTGGAGTGCAATGGCGCACTCAACCTCCACCTCCTGGGTGCAAGTGATTCTCCTACCCCAGCCTTCTGAGTAGCTGGGATTACAGGCGCCCGGCACCACACCCAGCTAATTTTTGTATTTTTAGTAGAGACAGGGTTTCACCATGTTGGTCAGGCTAGTCTCAAACTCTGGACCTTGTAATCTGCCTGCCTCAGCCTTCCAGAGTGCTGGGATTACAGGTGTGAGCTACTGCAACCGGCTGAATTGTACTTTTTGTGTCAAGTCTGTGGACTCTTCACCAAGTCCTAGGTCCTGAAGATTTTTGCCTCTGTTTTCTTCTGAAAGTTTTATGTTTTACAAAATAATCACTTTTTTACCTTATAATTTTTGATAAAGCACTAATATTGGTAACAGAGCAACTGCTAGTGCTACGATTTTCGTTTTGTTTGCTTGTATTTTGATTTGTTAATATTATGCGTAATCTGTCCTTCTTTGTAAAAATCTTTTAAGAGTCCATTTGTCCGTTTGTGAGTGCTATCGCAATTCAGATGAGATCTGTAAATCTACTTAGTTGGGCACCTGTAAGCTGCAGTGTGTTGCAGTATGCTGGAAGGGAACAAATGAGAGGACATCACAAGGCATCCCTCAGGGTGTGCAACTGCCACCTTTCCTTTAGGAAACCTTTACGTACTGTATTCAGTGTCAGGAAAAGAAACATCCCTGAGTATTTGAAGCTAGAAGAGGTTTAATGCAAGGTGCTTACCGAATTATTAGAAGGGCCAAGCAGCAGTTTTAGGGTGGACTGCCGCATTTGACTCCAAATCAATCAGAGGTTACCCACAAGGGGATCTCTGAGGGCACCGCTGGGGCTGTGCTGGAATCTAGAGCTTGTGCTGTTGGCGTCCTTGCCTCTGGATACTCTACAGACTGGAGAATGGACCCGTAGCTGCAATCCAGGATTAGGAAGTTGGATGAAGAAGCCTCTGCTGCTGCCACCACTACCACGCTGCTTCCCACCACCCAAGATGAGAAAACGCATGCTGTACATTAGGTTTTCAGAACTTACTCATCTTATAAACTGAAAGTTTGTACCGTTTCACCAATATTTCCCCTTTTCTCCCACCCACTGGTTCCGGCAACCACCATTCTACTCTGTTACTCTGAGTTTGGCTTTTTAAATTTTAGATTCCATATATTAGTGAGATCATGCAGTATTCATCTTTCTGTGTTTGATTTATTTCACTTAGCATAATGTCCTCCAGGTTCATCCACGTGGTTGTAAATGGCAGGATGTTCTTTTTTAAGGCGAATAATATTCTGTTGTGTGTTTATGTGCATGATATGGTTTGGCTCTGTGTCCCCACCCAAATCTCATGTCAAATTGTAATCCCCAGTGTTGGGGGAGGGACTTGGTGGGAGGTGATTGGATCATGGGGTCAGATTTCCCCCTTGCTCTTCTTGTGATAGTGAGCGAGTTCTCAGAAGATCCGGCTGTTGTCCTTTGAAAGTGTGTAGCACATCCCCCTTCCCCCTCTCTCTCCTACTGGCCATGTGAAGGCGGTGCGTGCTTCCTCTTCATCTTCTGCCAGGATTGTAAGTTTCCTAAGGCTTACCCAGAAGCAGAAACCTGTACAGCTTGCAGAATTATAAGCCTTAAATATCTCTTCTCTATAACTTACCCAGTCTCAGATATGTCTTCTAGCAGTGTGAGAACAGACGAATACAGTGGATATATATTTATTATATATTACAATATATATTTTATATATATTATATATATAATATATAATATAATATATAATATATAGATATATATTATGATTTTTTATCTATTCATCTGTTTTTTAACATCAAAATTCATAATTTTAATGAATTGAAAACATTAAATCTATGGAAATCTATGAATCTACAGAAGAAAATGCTTATTTGACATCATTTAAGGTGACTCTTAAATCACCTCCTTACTTTGAAAACTGGTATTTAAAGGTGTAAAGAATTAAGCCTTTGTACTACTTGATGAATGCCTTTACAAAAAAAAGAAAAAAGAATGAAGCCTTTGTTCTGACTTCCTAGCACTGATTATTTTGAGGAATTTTAAATTGTATTGTATGTGATATTGTTTCAGTTGAGTAGGTAAATCTTCTTGGTTTTGAGATGCATCCTGTGAGTCTGCTCTCGGTTCCTCCTACTCAGGGCCCCCTGTGACTGGGTGGATCATGGCTCTTTGCCTTGCTCTAGCTGAGAGATCAGAGCTGGTTGAAAGTGGGTGATATTGGGAAGGCCAACAGCCTCAGAGCCCTCCTGCATCACATCCCTGCACAAGGGCCTCTGAGTAGGCATCAGGCTGGCCCATTCTGCTTAGTGAAATATACCAGCATGTCTCCAAAAGTCACTGATTCCTGGGGCCTGGAATCTGACCTCTTTTATTGACAGCTGTCATCTGACCTCTTTTATTTGTGTCTTGAAGGAAGGTAAAAGTCTCAGGAGTGTGGACTCTGACTAGCCCCTGCAGCTTCTCAGGGAACAGAGATTGTAGCCATCGTGTGTAGTTCCTCACAAACCAAACTCACAACAGCACATTATGGCTATTGTGAATAATGCCACAGTGAACGTGGGAGTACAGATATCTCTCTGAGATTGTGATATTATTTACTTTGGATATATACCCAGTAGTGAAATTGCTGGATCATTTGGCAGTTATATTTTTAATTTTTTGAGGAACCTCCATACTGTTTTCCCAGATGACTGTACCAATTTACATTCCCACCAGCGTATGCAAGCATTCCCTTTTTTCCACATCCTCACCAACACTTGTTATAGTTTGATACTGGCCATTCTGGATGTGAGATAACTCATTGTGGTTTTGATTTGCATTTCCCTGATGTTTAGTGATATTGAACACCTTTTTATATACCTATTGGCCTGTTTATATGTCTTCCTTTGGAAAAATACCTATTCTGTACCTTGCCCATTTTTAAATTGGGCTTTTTTACTGTTGTTATTGAGTTGTATGAATTCCTTATATATTCTGAAAATTAACCTCTTTTTGGATATATGGTCTGTAAATATTTTCTCCCATTTTGTAGGTCATCTTTTCATTTTGTTGTTTCCTTAGTTGTGCAGAAACTTGTTAGTTTGACATAGTCCCACTTGTTTTGCTTTGTTGCCTTTGCTTTTGGTGTCAAATCCAAAAAAAAATCATTGCCAAGACCAGTGTCATGGAGCTTTCCCCCTATGCTTTTTCTAGTAGTTTTATGGTTTCAGGTCTTATGTTTAAGTCTTTAATCCATTTTGAATTGATATATGTGTATGTGTAATATAAGGATCCACTTTCATTCTTCTGCATGTGACTATCCAGTTTTCCCAAACCATTATTGAGGAGACTGTCCTTTCCCCCTTGTACATTTTTGGCACCTTTGTTGAAAATTAGTTTACTCTATATTTATGGGTTTATTTCTGGGCTCTCTATTTTGTTCTATTGGTCTCTATCTGTTTTTATGCCAATCCTATATTGCTTTGATTGGTATAGCTTTCTAATGTGGTTCAAAATCAGGAAGTGTGATACCTTCAGTTTTGTTGTTTTTGGTCAAGATTGCTTTAGCATTTGGGGCCCTTTGTGGTTCCATATGAATTTTAGAAATCTTTTTCCTGGCTGGGCATGGTGGCTCACACCTGTAATCCCAGCACTTTGGGAGGCCGAGGTGGGGGGATCACTAGGTCAGGAGTTCAAGAGCAGCTTGGCCAACATGGTGAAACCCCGTCTCTACTAAAAATTCAAAAATTAGCTGGGCATGGTGGTGTGCACCTGTAATCCCAGCTACTTGGGAAGCTGAGGCAGGAGAATTGCTTGAACCTGGGAGGTGGAGGTTGCAGTGAGCCGAGATGGTGCCACTGCACTCCAGACTGGGCAACAGAGCAAGACTTCATCTCGGGGAAAAAAAAATCACTTTTCCTATTTCTGTGAAAAATGCCGTTGGAATTTTGATAGGGATTGCCCCAAATCTATAAATTGCTTTGATTAGTATGGACGTTTTTACAAAATAATATTCTTTCAATTCGTGAACATGGGATATTTTTCTATGTAATGGTGTCACCTTCAATTTCTTTCACATACAGCTCTATCCCTTCCTTGTTTAAATTTATTCGTAAGTATTTTATTATTCTTGATGTTGTTGTAAACAGGATTGTTTTCTTTTACAGATAGTTTATTGTTAGTGTATAGAAATGCAGTTAATGTTTTTTCTTTTCTTTTCTTTCTTTTTTTTTTTTTGAAACAGGGTCTCGCTTTGTTGTTCAGGCTGGAGCACAGTGGCATGATCATGGCTCACTGGAGCCTTGACCTCCTGGGCTCAAGTGATCCTCCTGTGTCAGCCTCCCACGTAGCTGGGACCATAGGCACACACCATCATACCCGGCTAACCTTTTGATTTTTTGTAGAGACAAGGTCTCACTTTGTTGCACGGGGCTGGTCTTGAACTCCTGGACTCAAGCAGTCCTCCTGCCTTGACCTCCTAAAGTCCTTGAATTACCGGTGTGAGCCACGGTGCCTGGCTTCAATTAATTTGTGTCTGTTGATTTTGTATCCTGCAACTTAACTGAATTTATTTAATTAATTAATTAATTAATTAATTTATTTATTTTTGAGATAGAGTCTTGCTCTGTCACACAGGCTGGAGTTAAGTGGCACAATCTCAGCTCACTATGACCTTCGCTTCCTGTGTTCAAGCTATTCTCCTGCCTCAGCCTCCCGAGTAGCTGGGATTACAGGCACCTGCCACCATGCCTGGCTTAATTTTTATATTTTTAGTAGAGACGGGGTTTCACCACATTGGCCAGGCTGATCTGGAACGCCTCACCTCAGGTGAGCCGCCCGCCTCATACTCCCGAAGTGCTGGGATTACAGATGTGAGCCACAAAGTCCAACCTGAATTCATTTGTTAGTTTAATTGTTTTTTGTGGAATCTTTAGGGTTTCCTATATATAAGATTATATAAGTTAAAAACATACAGTTTTACTTCAGCCTTTCCTATATGGACTTCTAGTACATGTCGAGTGGAAGTAGTAAGAGTGGGTACCCTTTTCTTGGCTGATCTTAGCGGAAAACCTTTAAGCTTTTCAGTGTTTAGTATGACCTTTGCTGTGAGCTTATCATACATGGCCTTAGTAAAGCTCAAATTTTAACTTTAAGATAACAAATACATGTAATCCTCTAGGATTTTCTTTACTCATTGCCTTGATCATCTTACTTTTAAGGGGTACATGTACTCCACTTTGAATTTAATACATTTTGAATGATTAAGTATTAGGAACATAGGTCTGGTGTGACTTTTTTTTCCAAGTTTTTTTTTAAGAGACAAGGTCTCACTCTGTCATCCAGGTTGGAGTACAGTGGTGTGAACATAGCTCACTGCAGCCTGGAACTCCTGGGATCAAGTGATCCTCCTGCCTCAGCCTCCCGAGTAGCTGGGACTGCAGTTGCACGTCATCATGTCCAGCTAAGTTTTAAATTTTTTTTGGAGACAGGGTCTTGCCAAGCTGCCCAGCCTGGTCTCAAACTCTTGGCCTCAAGCAATCCTCCTGCCTCAGCCTCTCAAAGTGCTTGGAATTAGAGGCATGAGCCACCTTGCCCAGCCTCCAAGTATTTAAATTTATCCAAAATCTCTCAATTTCTGAAACCATATCTTTTTTTTTTTTTTTTTTTTTTTTTTTTTTTTACAAATCTGTACAAATATAAAATGTTGTTGTTTGGGGAAAGTCATTAAATTCAGTCAATATAATTCTTTCTTTACTATTAGGACCTGAGCCTTGTCTCTGTTTAACACCTGCATTTTTCCTAGCTTTCCCTGGAGAATAGTATAAAAGGTTGGGTCTTTTCCTAGAACCATGCTTTTATGCCAGAAGTCACATAGCCAGAGTCATCATTATTTTGATATATTTTTGTTGAAAATAATTAAAGTTTGATTTGTTTTATTGTATACTTTGGATTTTATTCCTGGATGGAGCAACTTTTGGCACAAAACTAAAAATGAGACATGCAAAAATCCTTGCAAAGACTGGTTTTATATGGTATGTGATGGTGGTCAATTTAAAATCCAATAAAATAAGTTGTATGAAAAATTTTAGTGTGTGTTCATGTGCATTTTTCCAGTGAGAGGTTTGTGGTTTTCATCAGATTCTCAGAGCAGGGCCCAGCACACAAGAAAGATTAAAAATGGCTCCTTTAGAGGTATAAGTTACATCAAAGACATTTGCCAATCACCTCAACACCAAAGCTTCTGCCATCTGTCACATACCCTCCCCTGATTTCCATCCTGTGTCTATAACCTTTCCTTACGGACATTAAAAACAGAATTTATTGTTACCCAAGTGTTTAGGAATAGGCCAAGAAGCAACACAAGAGTTCATTATTAGAGGAGAAGAGACACTTGGAAGTCAGTTATATTACCCCAGCAATCATTTTTTTAAGAAAGATATTCATACATTCACATATGGTTGATGGGATCCTGCGAAACAATAGGCTCTATGTGTCAAGATATGTTAAAATGTTCATAATCTCTAAGCCAATATATTACACTTTGGGGAATGTCTTCATCAGTTCTGGCTGCAATAACGAAGTGCCTTAGACTTGATGGTTCATAAACAATAGAAATTAATTTCTCATAGTTCTGGCAGCTGGAATTCTGAGATCTGCATGCCAGCATGGTTGGATGCTGGTGAGGACCCTCCTCCAGGTTGCAGACTTTGGACTTCTTTGTGCATCCTCACTTGGTGGAAAGAGAGCTAGTTAGCTCTCTTGCCTCTCCTGGGCACTAATCCTATTCATGAGGAATCTACCCTCATAACATGATTACTTCCTAAAGGTCCCACCTCCTGTCATCACTTTGGGTAGAGATGTAGCCGTACGCCTAACAATGGGGATACATTCTGAGAAATGTGTCCTTAGTGACTGTTGTCATTGTGCGAACATCATAGAATGTACTTACTCAAAACCAAGATGGTACAGCCTGCTACACATCTAGGCTGTATGATATAGTCTCTTGCTCCTAGGCTACAAACCTTTACAACATGTTGCTGTACTGAACATTGTAGGCAATTGTAACAAATAAGTATTTCTATGTTTAGATACTTACTCGTCTAGATACTTTTCTATGTTTAGATACTTTCTTGTATCTAAACAAAGAAAAGTACAGTAGACATAGGGCATAAAAGATTAAAAAACCTATATAGGGCACTTATGAATGGAGTTTACAGGAGTAGAAGTTGTTCTGGGTGAGTTAGTAAGTGAGTGGTGAAGTGAATCTGAGGGCCTAGGATATTACTGGACACTTTTATATGACTGGCAGTGCAGAGATTTGTTTATATCAGCATTACCTCAGACACATGAGTAGTGCATTGCCTTTGGACGTTACTATGGCTACAGTGTCACTAGGCTATAGGAAGTTTTCAGCTTCATTATAATCTTGTGGGACCAATTATAATCAGTCGTTGATGTAACATCATTATGCACCCACAATTTTATATAAATATGTTGGATAGTCACATCTGTGTCACCTTTTCACATAATTTTACCCTTGTTTCTTAATATATGGCCTCTTCTTATTCACCAAAGCCTACATGGAATATAGCATGGTGAAAAGTAGAAATGTAAAATTATTTTTTTCAAACAAAATTATACACAGGGATCTCAAATATAAGGAGACAGAAGGAGAAAGTGGTTTTGGTTGAAGTAGAAAGCAAGAAGATCCTTACTTTTTGTATATTTCCTCTTACTTCAACACACACACACACACACACACACACACACACACACACACACACACAGAGTAATAATAGAGAGTAGCGAGGGTGGCCGGGGGCGGTGGCTCGTGCCTGTAATAGCAGCACTTTGGGAGGCTGAGGCAGGTGGATCACTTGAGGCCAGGAGTTCTAGACCAGCCTGGTCAACATGGCGAAACCCCTGTCTTTACTAAAAATAAAAAAATTAGCCTGCCATGGTTGTGCACGACTGTAGTCCCAGCTACTCGAGAGGCTGAGGCATAAGAATCACTTGAATCCAGGAGGCGGAGGTTGCAATGAGCTGAGATTGCACCATTGCACTCCAGCCTGGGCGACAGAGTGAGAGTCTGTCTCTAAATAAATAAATAAACAAATAAATCTACAGTTAACATCATACTTAATGATGAATGACAACATTTTCCCTAAGGTCAAGAACAAGAAAGGTTATTCTAAAAGTATTCCACATTGCCCTGGAGGTTCTAGTGCTTGCAATAAGGCAAGGAAAAAACAAAACAAACAAACAAAAAAACACAAGGCATGTGAATTGGAAAAGAAGAAGTAAAACTCTTTATTTGCAGACTATATAATAATGTGTATAGACAACCCTAAGATAAATTCTTCAGAATCTAGAAAAAAATGATTAGAACAAGTAAGTGAATTCAGCAAGGTCACAGGATTATAAAATCAGTGTAAAATGAATTTTATTTCTATATAACAGCAAAGAACAATTAGAATATAAAGTGAAAATTAATACACATGCCATAATTGGGAGGTTGAGGCATGAGAATCTCTTGAACCCAGGAGGCAGAGGGTTGCAGTGAGCTGAGATTGCACTACTGCACTCCAGCCTGGGCCACAGAGCGAGACTCCATCTCAAAAAAAAAAAAAGTGAGGGCTTCAGAAATAGACTGATGAAGGGTGGAGTCTCTGAATGTTGGTTCTGTTGTACTTCAGGTCAAGTTATTTAAAGTCTCCAAAAATACCATGGGTAGCCTTAGATTCTACACATATAAAATGAGGAAAAAAAATTCCTTTAGAGTTGTGAGGATCAAATAAGATGTAAAGGATGCACATAACATAGTGCTTGTGCTAGGCAGAATAGGAGCCCTCCAAAGATGTCCACACCCTAATCCCTAGAACCTGTGCATGTTATGTTCCATGGCAGAAGGAATGAAGGCACCAGATGGAATTGAAGTTGCTAATCAGCTGACCTTGTAATAGGGGGGTTAGCCTGGATTACTGGGTGGGCCTAATGTCATCACAGGGGTCCTGAAAAGTGGAAGCAGAAGAGTCAGAACCAGCAAGACCAGACGCGGGTTGCTCACACCTGGAATCCCAGCACTTTGGGAGGCCGAGGCGGGAGGATCCTTTGAGCCCAGGAGTTTGAGACCAGCCTGGGCAACACAGTGAGCCCTCATCTTACAAAAATAAATTCAAAAAATCAGGCAGGCATCCCTGAGTGAAGGAAGTGGGGCACCCTCTAAACTTCTAAAGCCAAGAAAACGGATTCTTAGCTGCTGACATCTTGAATTTAGCTGTGAGACCTGTTTTGGACTTCCGACCTCCAGAACTGTAAGATAATAAATGTGTGCTGTTTAAAGCCACTACATTTGTAGTACATTTTTACAGAAGCAATGGGAAACTGGTATAGTGCCTACAACATACATATTGGTAACTAAATAAACATTTTATTTCTTAACACAACCTGCTAACCTTAACCCTTGTCTGCTACAACACTTCTAGTTTTCCTTTTTGAGAGAAAAAGGTGTCCATTTTCTTTTCACTTGAGCCTCAGAAGCCTGTTTCTTTCTTTTTTTTTTTTTTATTATTGTACTTTAAGTTCTATGGTACATGTGCACAATACGCAGGTTTGTTACATATGTATACATGTGCCATGTTGGTGTGCCGCACCCATTAACTCGTCATTTACATTAGGTATATCTCCTAATGCTATTCTCCCCCCTCCCCCAATGCCATGACAGGCCCTGGTGTGTGATACTCCCCACCGTGTGTCCAGGTGTTCTCATTCTTCAGTTCCCACCTATGTGTGAGAACATGCGGTGTTTAGTTTTCTGTCCTTGTGATAGTTTGCTGAGAATGATGGTTTCCAGCTTCGTCCATGTCCCTACAAAGGACATGAACTCATCCTTTCTTATGGCTGCATAGTATTCCATGGTGTATATGTGCCACATTTTCTTAATCCAGTCTATCATTGATGGACATTTGGGTTGGTTCCAAGTCTTTGCTATTGTGAATAGTGCCACAATAAACATACGTGTTCATGTGTCTTTATAGCAGCTTGATTTATAATCCTTTGGGTATATACCCAGTAATGGGATGACTGGGTCAAATGTTATTTCTAGTTCTAGATCCTTGAGGAATTGCCACACTGTCTTCCACAATGGTTGAACTAGTTTACAGTCCCACCAACAGTGTAAAAGTGTTCCTATTTCTCCACATCCTCTCCAGCACCTGTTCTTTCCTGACTTTTTAGTGATCGCCATTCTAACTGGTGTGAGATGGTATCTCATTGTGGTTTTGATTTGCATTTCTCTGATGGCCAGTGATGGTGAGCATTTTTTCATGTGTCTGTTGGCTGCATAAATGTCTTCTTTTGAGAAGTGTCTGTTCATATCCTTTGCCCACTTTTTGATGGGGTTGTTTGATTTTTTCTTGTAAATTTGTTTAAGTTCTTTGTAGATTCTGGATATTAGCCCTTTGTCAGACGGGTAGATTGCAAAAATTTCCTCTCATTCTGTAGGTTGCCTGTTCACTCTGATGATAGTTTCTTTTGCTGTGCAGAAGCTCTTTAGTTTAATTAGATCCCATTTGTCAATTTTGGCTTTTGTTGCCATTGCTTTTGGTGTTTTAGACATGAAGTCCTTGCCCATGCCCATGTCCTGAATGGTATTGCCTAGGTTTTCTTCTAGGGTTTTTATGCTTTCAGGTCTGCCATTTAAGTCTTTAATCCAACTTGAATTAATTTTTGTATAAGGTGTAAGGAAGGGATCCAGTTTCAGCTTTCTACATATGGTTAGCCAGTTTTCCCAGCACCATTTATTAAATAGGGAATCCTTTCTCCATTTCTTGTTTTTGTCAGGTTTGTCAAAGATCAGATGGTTGTAGATGCGTGGTATTATTTCTAAGGGCTCTGTTCTGTTCCATTGGTCTATATCTCTGTTTTGGTACCAGTACCATGCTGTTTTGGTTACTGTAGCCTTGTAGTATAGTTTGAAATCAGGTAGCATGATGCCTCCAGCTTTGTTCTTTTGGCTTAGGATTGTCTTGGCGATGCGGGCTCTTTTTTGGTTCCATATGAACTTTAGTTTTTTCCGATTCTGTGAAGAAAGTCTTTGGTAGCTTGATGGGGATGGCATTGAATCTATAAATTACCTTGGGCAGTATGGCCATTTTCACGATATTGATTCTTCCTACCCATGAGCATGGAATGTTCTTCCATTTGTTTGTATCCTCTTTTATTTCATTGAGCAGTGGTTTGTAATTCTCCTTGAAGAGGTCCTTCACGTCCCTTGTAAGTTGGATTCCTAGGTATTTTATTCTCTTTGAAGCAATTGTGAATGGGAGTTCACTCATGATTTGGTTCTCTGTTTGTCTGTTATTGGTGTATAGGAACGCTTGTGATTTTTGCACATTGATTTTATATCCTGAGACTTTGCTGAAGTTGCTTATCAGCTTAAGGAGATTTTGGGCTGAGACAATGGGGTTTTCTAAATATACAGTCATGTCATCTGCAAACAGGGACAATTTGACTTCCTCTTTTCCTAATTGAATAACCTTTATTTCCTTCTCCTGCCCTGGCCAGAACTTCCAACACTATGTTGAATAGGAGTGGTGAGAGAGGGCATCCCTGTCTTGTGCCAGTTTTCAAAGGGAATGCAGCAGCCTGTTTCTTTTACATTTTTCTTCACCTCTCATTTTCAGTTCATTTCTGTTTCTTTTTCTTTCCCACTACCTTGGAATATGCACAGAGCTGCCTTGTCTTGGGGAGTCCTCTGCTTGAGCCTGCTTTCCCTATTAGTCACTACACTACAGTCACCCAGATGAACTAGACAACTTTAAATGTCTTCGGAGGTATCAGATGATTTTTCACCTTAGAGACAGAGTCTCACTCCGTAGCCCAGGCTGGAGTGCAGTGGCGCAATCATGGCTCACTGTAGCCTCAGCCTCCTGGGCTTCAGCAGTCCTCCCACTTCAGCCTCCCAAGTAGCTTGGACTACAGGTGTGTGCCACCACACCTGGGGACTTTTTAAATTTTTTGTAGAGACAGGGTCTTACTGTGTTGCCTAGGCTGGTCTTGAACTAATGAGCTCAAGCAAACTTGCCACCTCCACCTCCCAAAGTGCTGGGATTACAGGCATGAGCTACTTCTCCTGTCAATTTTAATTCTTCATTGGATTTATTATATTTGATATAAATTACTGTAAGTATTTGAGTGCGTGTCTTCTAATAAACACTTTGTTGGTTGTGGTAAAGTTAGAATAGTATGAGAGGAGTCACTTCTCTGAAGGATCCAATTGTAGACAATTAGCAAATTATCAGACAGTTAACAAGCAACAAATACCAAACAGCAGATGGCTTAGTGTCAGAGTGAGTGGCAGAGACAGTAGGTACCACAGGAAGGGCAAAATAGAGGTCATTTTAGACTGGAACAATATCTGACAGTGTTGTGAGAGTGATTTGAGTGAGGAATGTGCTCTTAAAGGAATTACGGAAATTGGTTTTAGTAAAATCTACATTATTGGAAACAAAAGTTTACCAATTAAATTGTATTTTGGGAAACACATGGGGGAACCTTTTTTTTTTTTTGAGACAAAGTCTTGCTCTGTTGCCTAGGTTGGAGTGTGGTGGTGCAATCTTGGCTCACTGCAGCCTTGACCTCCCAGCTCAACCAATTCTTCCCGCCTCGGCCTCCTGAGCACCTGGGACTACAGGCATGTGCCACCACGCATGGCTAATTTTTCATTTTTTATAGAGATGAGGTCTCCCTGTGTTGCCCAGGCTGTTTTCAAATTCCTGGGCTCAAGCAGTTCTCTTCCCTCGGCCTCCCAAAGTTCTGGGATTTGGTGGCATAAGCCACCAAACCTGGCCTCTTTTTTTTTTTTTAATTGAATTTTTGATGTTGAGGAAAGACTTGTAGAATTTAAACAAATTATAAACTTAAGTTGCAATAAATTGACACATTTGTCTTGATAGTCTCAAGTAGAATGCATGAGATAATTCCTTGTGTTGCCTTGAGTGATACAAACTGTTTTTTTATTTTGATGTTGGTATAAAAATCTCAGTATGTTTTGAAGCCTAGTATGATCTAATCTAAGGTCTTTGTGCTTTATGTACTGAAAACATTGGCTTTGATTACATTTTTAAAGAAAAGTATCACATGGCCTCAATAAAGACAATTAGGTTAGCCTTGTTTTTAGAGAGGATTATTAGAGTGTGGGTCAGGAGAACATATAAGGTACAGTATAACTGGATTTCAGCTGGAGATTTTGCAACGTTTCTCTCTGACAAGGGGGATAATGTCAGCTGAATAATGTTGGCTGGATGACCATACAATTAGGTAGAAATGTGATTGGTTGAGGCATACCTCAAAAGTTAATGAGTAATGAATTGGTGACAACTGGAGAGAAATTTCTAGTGGCATGTGGAAATTCACTGTCTATTTTTTGTAATGATGTGAATGAAAATGTTGAGGCTATGTGTATCAAATTTCTGGAAGAAATGAATTTTCTAGGGTTAACTTAATGGTAATAGTATTTCTGAGTGAAATAGTGGGCCATGGCTAATGGGATAACTTAGTGTGGAGCTGGATGTGAAGTTTCATACATGGGTTAAAAAACCAACTGCACAGTTACAAGGGTGAGGCAGATGTGACTGAATATAAACAACGTCAATATTTTAATTAATAAATTCAATTTGGATATAACATGACTACCAGATGGCTTCACAGAATCATAGTCTAGACTAATAGAAGGAGGAGGTTGAGAAGAGGGAGAGTGCTAGTCTTACGTTATTCTGCAATGTACACAGTTCTGTACACAATGCTACACCCAGGGTATTGTGTTCAGTTCCAGTTGTCACAATTGAAAACGATTCAGGGCCGGGTGCAGTGGCTCATGCCTGTAATCCCAGCATTTTGGAGGCCAAGGCGGGTGGATCACCTGAGGTCAGGAGTTTGAGACCAGCCTGGCCAACATGGTGAAACCCCATCTCTATTAAAAATGCAAAAATTAGCAAGGCATGGTGGCTCATGTCTGTAGTCCCAGCGACTTGGAAGGCTGAGGCGGAGGCTGCAGTGCGCCAAGATCATGCCACTGCACTCCAGCCTGGGCAACAGAGTGAGACTCTCATTTAAAAAAAAAAAAAAAAACCCAAAAAACCCCAGAAAATCACAAGTGTGAATGAAGATATGGAGAAATTGGAACCTTACACATTGCTTGTGGGAATGGAGAGTGGTGCACATGCTGTGGAAGACAGTTTGGTGGTTTCTCAGTTAAATGTGAAATTGTCATATGACTCAAATATTCTACCCTAGGTATATACTCCCAGATAATTGAAAACAGGTATTCAAACAAACACTTGTACATGAATGTTTATAGCAGCCCTTATTTACGTTAGCTAAAATGTAGAAACAACCCAAATGTCCATCAGCTGATGAATGAATAACCGAAATATGGTATGTCCATGCAATGGAGTATTATTCAGCCATAAAAATGAAGTACTGACTATTATAAAGTGCATGAACCTTTAAAAAAAATCACATATTGTATGATGCCATTGATATGAAGTATCCAGAACAGGTAAATCCATAGAGACACAAATTTGTGGTGTGGTTACCAGCAACAAGGAAGAATGGTGACTGCTTAGTATGTGTATGGGGTTTCCTTTTGGGGTGATGAAAATGTTTTGGAAAGAGATAGAGGTGTTGGTTGTAAAATATAATGCATGTACTTAATGCCACTCAATTGCACACTTTAAGATGGTTAGTGGATTTTACCTTAGTTTTTAAAAAGTGTCAATACATATAGATTAATTAAATAGTATTGAGAGTTTACAAATAAGTCTTTACATTTATGGTCCCTTGAATTTTTTTTAACTAAACATTTTTTTGGGCAAGGGCACCAAGACAATTCAGTGGGGGAAAAGCGCGATCTGTTCAACAAACGATACTGAGACATCTGGATTTCCACATGCAAAAGAATGAATTTGGGTTATTTTCTCATACCATACATAAAAATGAACAAAATAGATCATAGACCTAAATGAGAAAGTTAAAATTATAAAGTTCTTAAAAAATATGAGCAAATCTTGGTGACTTTGGGTTAGGCAAAACTTTCTTAAATAAGACACCAAAAGCACAGACAACAGAAGATTAAATATTAGACATAAATTGGATTTCATCAGAATTAAAAACTTTTGTGCTTCAAAGGGAGACTATCAAGAAAGTGAAAATGGGAGAAAATATTTGCAAATCATATCTAATAAGGGACTTGTACTGAGAAAACTCTTACAACTCAGTAATAAAAAGATAAAGAGCCCAATTAAAATGATGATTAAATTGGTGAATTTTATGGTATATGAATTATATTGCAATAACAACAGTTAAAAAATGAGTCACCTAGAATATGTTCAGAGGAGATTCCTAGTCTTGTGAAGGGACTCAAATTGAAATCCTTCTTTTCTCCACCTTCCCCCCTAACTTCTCTCAGTTGTACCTTTTATACTGACAAGCTTGTAAACATGACTTCTGTAACTTTGAAGTCACTGGTGCTTTATTTTTATATTGAGCCTAAATTTTTTATGTAAATACTCATTGTAGAGCTGAGTAGTAAGTTTTAGGCACATCCTTCTCTACTTGTTTAATGTCATGATCCCGTGCCAATAGAAAGAAGATCTCTTATTAGCAAGGTCAATGGATTTTCTTTCCCTGCAATCCATCAGTTGTTAAAAATCATGTCATGTTTTTTTCCACACTTGAATTATGACGTTCTTGAATAATTCCTCCTCCCCTTCTGCCCTGCTCACTCCCCCCGACCCCCCAACCACCTTATCATTTCAGTTGTTTTTGGCTGCAATTAACAGACTCCAACGATAGGCACCACCTGATTTCGCTGGCCTTCTCTTACTGCTAGTAGCTGCTGCAGCTCCCAGCATCTGTTTCTCACATTGTGCTAAAAGGCAGGAAGAAGGGAATAGAAGGTGGGGGCTGCTGCTTCTGGATCTTCCCCTTTTGTAAACATACTTTTGAAAAACTTTAAAACTTACAAGAAAGTTGTGACAATAGTAATGTGAACTCTTGTCTAGCTTTCACCTGTATTCATCAGTTATAAACATTTTATCATGTTGCTTTTTTCTTTATCTTTGCCTATATAACTGGATGTATATCTAGAATTTTTATCTTGGTGAATCTTTTGAGAGACTTACAGATATCATGACTCTTTACCTTAAATACTTCAGCACATATCACCAGAGAAAAAGGACTTTATCAATGTGATCATTCATGGAACGATGATTAAATTCAGGAAATGTAACATTCATTGTTAATTGTTGAAGCAAATGCCAAGACAGAATTACAATTGCACAAAAGTAAAAGGAGGAAGCAGGGTTGGACAGATGAGACCATCAGATTGTGATTATACTTTGTCTGCCAGCTCCAGGGGCCAGCTCCAGGGGCAGATCCAGAGTCAAGATGGTTCATTAGAGGAGTTTCTCATTGGGCAGAAATTGGTCTATACCACTACCTTTCTTAGTTATAACATAGCTGGAGGCTGTCCAAAGAATGTGCAAGTCTTTTGAAAACTAATGCCAACATAAAGCTAACAGCTAGAGCTCTCAGTTTACCCATCCTTCTCACACCTGCCGGTGAGTCTTTTGGATGTGAGTGGTGCACCTCCACATCCACTACGATATAATACTATTGTCCAGTATATAGTCCATATTCACATTCACTATTTGCCCAATAACGTTCTTTATGGCAAATCCCCCACACCCCGCATCAGATCTCTCATCTTATCATTGAGGAAAGTCTTTCAAGAAGCTTCCCAGATGACTTTCCTGTATGTTTCGTTGGTTTAAACCAATCACTGGCAAAGGAGAATGGGATTTTCAGGATTACTTCAGACCTGTGGGATTCATCCCACGGGTCTGGGGGAGGGGCTGCCTTTCCTAATCAGGTGCTTAGGAAATCAGGTGACCAAAAAAAAAAAAAAAAAAAATTGAATCTCTTTAGCAAGGCATAAGGGAGGAAAGGCTGTGGATATACAACCAGCAATATTCTGCTGCAGTTTTCTGTTGTATGTCTTTTATTTTTAATTGAAATATGCATTCCTGTCATTAAGGCAGCTTCTTAATTATTCTGTCTTTTGAACATAATCCATTCCTTTTTTCCTTTCATGGAACTCACTAGTTTTCTGTGTTAATGGGATGAATTATTGTCTATTCCTGCTGCACAGCTGCCATTCTGGGACTTCTTTTTCATTTTACTCTTGGATTATTTCCACTGTTTCTTTTGTATCTCTTGTCAGACTTCATTGGTTTCCATCCTTGTTTTGCTAAAGGACTCCCTGAAACGATGTCCTGGACATGCGTTTATTCTGCCTTCTCACTTGTTTAATCATTTGGGATATATAAGTTTAAGCCAAATTATTTTACTTTGGAAATTTTTCAGACAGTGCTCTCTGTCTTCTACAGTTGAGAGTTTCTGATTTTAGTCAGATTCTTAATTCATGTTTTATTCCTCTCAAATTATTTTAAATCTTCATCATTGTGAAATTTCATAGAAATTGTCTAGATTTTTTTTTCATAGAATAGAGGGGAGGTCATTTCCTCTCATTCATTTTTAAGCTGATTACCTATCTTATTTTGTACCTGTACTTTATTACTGATCTTCTTTTATTTGGGATGATTTTAGTATCTGTATGGATTGTCCATCTAATACCCTTGGCCTTTCTAACAGATATTGCGCCTATTAGTAATTCTTCTCTTTCTTTTGCTAATTTTATCTAGGCATTTAGTGCTTGTATGTTTCACGTGCTCCTCAGTCCCAAGGGGCAACTGTAAGTGTTGCTCAGCCTGAAGTCAGTTCCATTCCCCTTGCCAATGATTGGTTCAGGTATAGTGATACACAAGGGAAGTCTGCTGGGAGTCTGGTTTCCCTGAATTTATAAGGTATACTCCTTTTGGATATAGTAATGTAAGCTCATGATAATTGGAGCTGCTGTAGCCATCTTGGGTCATAGGGGGGAAAGTGAAATGAAGAATGACTCTCAACTCAAGATTAACTTGTCAAATTGAACTCTTGATCCCCAGCTCCCTCTCCATAATTTTTTGTTTCATCTTTCTAGTTGCTTGGGCCAAAAATCTTGCAATTATCCGTAACTCTTCTCTTTCTCTCACGTCCCACATTCAGTTCGTTAGAAGATCCTATAGGCTCCTTCTTTTAATTATATTTACAGTCTTACTACTTTTATTATTTGCACTGCTAGCATCCTCTTCCAAGCTGCTACCATTGCTTGCCTGGGTTACTGCAATAGAACAGTGCCTACCCAGAGACTTTTATTTTTCTTTTCTTTCTTTTTTTATTTTTATTTTTTTTGAGATGGGATCTGACTTTGTCACCCAGGATGGAGTGCAGTGGTGTAATCTCAACTCACTGCAGCCTCAACCTCCCAGGCTCAAGCAATGCTTCTGCCTCAGCCTCCCAAGTAGCTGGGACTATAGGTACATGCCACCACGCCTGGCAGATTTTTGTATTTTTTGTAGAAATGGGGTTTCCCCATGTTGCCCAGGCTGATCTCGAACTCCTGGACTCAAGCGATTTGTTTGCCTCGGCCTCCCAGAGTGCTAGTATTACACGCGTGAGCCACTAAACCCAGCCTCTTCCTTTTTTTTCTTTTTTCTTTTTTTTTTTTTAATAGATGGAGTCTTGTTCTATCAACCAGGCTGGAGTGCAGTGGTATGATCACAACTTACTGTAGCCTTGAACTATTGGGATGAAGTGATTCTCCTGCCTCAGCCTCCTGAGTAGCTGGGATTATAGGTTCATACTACCATGCCTGGCTAATTTTAAAATTTTTTTATAAAGACAGGGCATCACTATTTTGCCTGGGCTGCTCTTGAACTTCTGGCCTCAAGTGGTCCTCCTACTTTGACCTCCCAAAGTACTGGGGTTACAGGTATGAACCACTGTGCCTGGCCCAGGGAGGTTTCTTAGGGTTCAACTAGACAGACCTTTGGATTGCCACAGACCACATTTGACATCAGATTCACTTGGGAGGATATGGGACAGGAAACACGGCTTGCCATCAGGGAAGCTCCAGGTCTTCTCTTTGGTGGGGGTACTTGTAGCAGTCCACAAAGAGAACAGCCAGAACATTCTGTATGCCACTGCCTGCTTCTGGGTGAATCCCACGTGTGAGTAATGAGGCTCACATGAGTGGGTATATCACTAACATGGCTTAGGAGCCCCATCCTCCGCAAGTCATTATTTTGCTTGACAACCATGAGCTTCCAGGATCCCGACAAGGCACATGGCAAATTACAGGAGTCCTCACACTAAGAGAAGCCCTAAGCTATGGCCAGCACAGGTATTTATAGTTCCTCCCAGTCCTTTCGCAGTTTACCAGTGGGTCATTTTTACCATAAGCAGTGTTGCCTAGTAACATAGCTGACATTCTGCCTGTATGGTTTCCACGGGAACAGAGCTAATAGCTGGGTTAAACTGAATCCAAGCCCAATTTCTCATGCTGAAAGACAAGAGTTTTGCTAACACTTAAGTCACAAATATAGCCAGAGGTTTCCCTGCTTCTGTGCTTCTCTGTTAGTTTCAGTAGCCGGAGTGATTCTTTCAAATGTATGGTGGATCACATTACCTGCTCTCCGCCCTGCAGTGGTTCCCTCCTTACCTCGGAGTGCAGTTGTCTACAGGCCTTACCTGAGCTGGCCCCTCTCGGCCTTTCTGACCTTTTCCCCTACCGTTTCCTTGCTCATCTGTTATGATGTTGCTTATCCCCTTGCTGTTGCTGTAATATGCCAGATATGTTTCCACTTCGGGCCTTCCTTGACCCTTCCTGTGGCTAGAATGTTCTTACTCCTGATGTCCACCTGGATGACTTTCTTGCTTCCAATCTGTGTTGAAATGTCAAGTTTTTTGACAATTTGTATTCTGACTACTTAAAAATTGCAGCCGCTACGCCATCTCCCACACTTGCCACTGCATGATTCTTATCTACTTTTTCTTCTGATAGCTTCGCAATCTACTTACTATAATATCTTGTTTATTGTCTCCTGCTGTTAGCAATTGGGCTTCATGAGGGCAGGATTTTGCATCTGTTTTGTTCATTGATACATCTCAACTGCCTAGGACAGTGCCTGACACACAGTTGATGCTTGGTTTTTATTTTCTTTCTTTTTATGTGGCTTAAACAAGATAAGTATCTACTTCCCATCTGTAGCTGGGGAAAGGTGGAAGGATAACTGATGTAGTTAACATGTGTCTTCCGTGTCTGGGCAGTTGTTGTGTTCAGTCAGGAGGAAGGAGGAAAAAGGAGGACAGAGATCCCGGCCAGGAGGGCACATGTGCTCCTTCCCAGATGCCAACCTGCACTTTTTATCTTTGCTTGGCCAAAACATTGTCATATTGCCATAAACAATTATAAGGAAAGCTGGGAAACGTAATGTTCAGGTGGCTAGCTATATCTATAGCTAAAACTTCGGAGTTCTATTTTTACAGGAGTGGGGAATGGATGTCAGAGTCCAATTTGATGCATATATATAATTTTTATTTAAGTATTTTTTTTTGAAACGGAGTCTCGCTCTGTTGCCCAGGCTGGAGTACAGTGATGTGGTCTCGGCTGACTGCAACCTCTGCCTCCCAGGTTCAAATGATCCCCCTGCCTCAGCCTCCCAAGTAGCTGGGAATACAGGCACACACCACCACACCCAGCTAATTTTTCTATTTTTGGTGGAGACAGGGTTTCCCCATGTTGGCCAGGCTGGTCTCAAGCTCCTGACCTTAAGTGATCTGCCCTCTTCAGCCTCCCAGAGTGCTGGGATTACAGGCGTGAGCCACCACGCCTGGCCTGATGCTTAATATTTTTAAATAAGCCCGTCCTCACAGAGGGCTCGCAACATTCTTAATCTTCATGAAACCCTCTTAAAATAGCACTTTTATTATCCCTTTTTTATAAGCATGGAATTTATGAGTAAATTTTCATGGGAAGACTGGTTTAAGTTGAGATTGTGGCCATTTCTTTGATATAGCAATACATATGTTATTTTTTATTTCCCAACAATTTCACCCTTTTGTTTTAATGGCAACCAAAGCTGAAAACATGATTTGGAAAGATATGTGGGAACAACTGGAATTGGAGCCAGATGAGGTAGAACCCTACCTTGTCAAAAAAACTGTCTTGTCAAAAAAACTATCAGGATTCTTCACAACTTTTATGAATTGAATTCATCCTGTTTTATTTTTTTTTCCTCAAGTTAATGAGATGATCTTTGGTAAAGTCCATATTGCTGATGTATCAAGAAATAGATTATGAATTCATATATTGATTATTTTTAATCTGAATAAAATATAAATTTGAATAAAATAATTGTAAAAGTAATATTCTATCATGCCTGCTTTCTTCGCACCTGGCATCCTGTTTACACCAGTACCAGTTTTTGTTTTAGGTGAGAAAAATATTTCCAGACAATCCTCACTCTTGAGGATTTTTTCCATTTCTTGGGAAATAACCTTTGATAATTTTTTCCTCTTATCACTCACTTTAAAATTATCTCCAACAAGTACTGTCTTGTTTATTAAGTCCTCAGCATATAAATTACAAATGCAAGAATGTTGTTACTTCTCTTCCTGGAATCTTTTTTTTGGGGGGGGATAGGGGAAATATATTTGTTTGAGGGAACCTCCCTCTCTCATTGACTAATCTTCTCTCCCCAATCTCCCAGCCCATTGTAGGATCAGGGAAGGGTTTTGCTCTTTTTCCAGGAATTGGCCTGTCCTCAGTATCAATATTGCTTTGTGAAAAACTACCCTAAAACAGTCGTTTTTAGAAGACACAATCATTTATTTTGCTCACAAATGTGAGAGTTGCCTAGGCTCCACCAGGCATTTCTCATGTGGGTTGTCTTGCAAAGCTACAGTCAGACCATAGCTTGGGCTGGGGTCTTCATTCACATGTCTAGCACCTGACCTGGGAAGAGTCAAACAGCTGGGACTTTTCTAAGTGTCTCTTGATGTGGTCTCTCTACATGGTGTGTGGCCTCAGAGTAGGTAGAATCACAGCAGTCATAGGTACGTGCATAGCAGTAGCTGTGTGGCGTTTTCTGACCTGCCTTAGAAGCTGGCACCACTTCTGCCACATTCTGTTTGTGGAGGCAGTCACAGACTGCTCAGGGTCAGAGGACATGGATCCAACTTTTGGTAGAAAGAGTGTCGAAGAATTTGCAGACCTGTTTTTTGTTTGTTTGTTTTCTTTTTTTTTGAGACGGAGTCTTGCTCTGTCGCCCGGGCTGGAGTGCAGTGGTGTGATCTCGGCTCACGGCAAGCTCCGCCTCCCGGGTTCACGCCATTCTTCTGCCTCAGCCTCCTGAGTAGCTGGGAATACAGGCACCCGCCACCATGCCTGGCTAATTTTTTGTATTTTTAGTTAGCCAGGATGGTCTCGATCTCCTGACCTCGTGATCCGCCCACCTCAGCCTCCCAAAGTGCTGGGATTACAGACGTGAGCCACCATGCCCGGCTGCAGACCTGTTTTAAAACCACTGCATGACTCTTCAACTGCTACCTGTCAATAGACCAGTTAGTAGTAGAGAAATCCAGATCCGTAGAGAAGAGGGCTGTGCCGACTCCTAACCACAGTGACCCATCCTGTGGGAAATGCAAATGTATGTGCCTTTGCTGTTCACGCACGGAGGTGCTTGATTGATTTGAAACATTCCTCAGTGATTTTTAATGAACTTATATCTTACCAGTAGTTCCAAATTTTCTTTTTGACATTGTACTTAATTCAGGACTCAAATTCAGAACTCATGGAAATCAGTTAACCACCATATATATTTTTTTAATTTACTCTAAGATACTGAGTACCTACATTGCACTAGACATCTTTAAATCAATCATCTTCTAAATGTCTCAATCTGTTTTCCTTCCTTTTCAATTTCATAGTCACTGTCCTATGACAGGCCTTTATAATTTCTCACCTAGATAATTATTGTCCTCTCTTAAGTCTTTCTTCCTTTAGTATCTGCCGCTGTATATATCTTTCTTTTATTATTATTATTATTTAAGTTCTAGGGTACATGTGCACAACGTGCAGGTTTGTTACATATGTATACATGTGCCATGTTGGTGTGCTGCACCCATTAACTCGTCATTTACATTAGGTATATCACCTAATGCTATCCTTCCCCACTCCCCCAACCCCACAACAGGCCCCGGTGTATGATGTTCCCCACCCTTTGTCCAAGTGTTCTCATTGTTCAGTTCCCACCTATGAGTGAGAACATGCAGTGTTTGGTTTTTTGTCCTTGCGATAAGTTTGCTGAGAATGATGGTTTCCAGTTCATCCATGTCCCTACAAAGGACATGAACTCATCCTTTTTTATGGCTGCATAGTATTCCACGGTGTATGTGTGCCACATTTTCTTAATCCAGTCCATCATTGATGGACATTTGGGTTGGTTCCAAGTCTTTGCTATTGTGAATAGTGCTGCAATAAACATACGTGTTCATGTGTCTTTATAGCAGCATGATTTATAATCCTTTGGGTATATACCCAGTAATGGGATGGCTGGGTCAAATGGTATTTCTAGTTCTAGATCCTTGAGGAGTTGCCACACTGTCTTCCACAATAGTTGAGCTAGTTTACAGTCCCACCAACAGCCACTGTATATATCTTTCTAAAACTCAATTCTGATGATTTTGCTCCCCTGATTAAAAGCCCTCTTGGACTATCTATCCAAATTCCAGCCTAGCTTTTTGACCTTATTTCTTGCCAATCCCTACAAATGCACAATTTATTCTAGCTATACTGAATTTCTCAATGTAATCATAATTTACTGGGACATCTATTATCCTTTGCCTTCTTCTTTGTACACAGAAGCACTATTCATATCGTATTCTTTTTTTTAAAGTCTGTTTTTCATATTGAGTGCCTATCACTTAAGTTCACACTATATTATGGGTGGGAGATATTGAGGATTTCATAATAAACATTGTAATCTTTGCAAATAGTGCAAATATGGTAAATACAATAGAAACTTTTTGTTGTTTGAAATGATTCCTGTGATTTGACTAAGTATGGGAAGGATTTTTAAAACAGTTAAAGTTATCCCAAATGAAAGATTTTAGTTCTGTAGTTTGGTTTCACATGTCACTGTTAACTGAGACATTTCTCCTTAATGCAGTTTTTAGTTGATTTCTCAGATGTCACAGGTTTTATTTAACTGCTTTGCTGCCTTTGATTTAAGAAAAAGAAAAAAAATCAGGCATATTTTCTCTGATTCCATTCTCTAACATTTCTTTGGGGTTCCCTGTGTAACTCAGTGACTTTGAAAGAGTAAATATTAATTTATGAAGTAGTTAACATTTTTTTCCTTGTCATTTATAATGCCTCTTAGTTTCACAGGCTGACTGGCTTTCTTTCCTTCTTTTCTTCCTCCCTCCTTCCCCTCCTTCAACAATATATAATAGCTTTATTAAGCTGTAATTCATATACCATAAAATTCACCTTTGCAAAGTATACAATCCAGTGGATTTTAGTATTTTTACAGAGTTATGTAACTATCACCAATGTCTAATTTTAGACCATTTATATCAACCCCAAAAAGAAATTTCTTACCCATTAGCAGTCACCCCCCTCCCCTACTAATTCATATTATTTCTATATATTTGGTCACAGGCTTTCTTAACATTCTTAGTAAATACATTTACTGACCTATTAATTACAGAAATTCATCTAGATGCTCACATAGGTTGTGTTAGGGTTCTGCAGAGAAACAGAACCAAAAATGTGTATGTGTGCAGTGCACACACATGTACACATGTATATGGGGGTGGTGGGAAGACAGAGGGAAAGGGAGAGTTGTTAAATTGTTAAATTTTTAAAAATTGGCCCAAGTGATAGTAGAGGCTTGACAAGTCAAAAATCTGCAGGGTAGGCTGGAGACCCAGGGAAGAGTTGCAATTCAGTCTGCTAGCAGAATTCCCTCTTCTGAAAAGGTCAGTCTTTCTCCATCAGGGCCTTCAACTGATTGGATGAAACCCACCCTTTTGGAGGGTAATCTGCTTTACTCAGAGTCTACTGATTTAAGTGTTAGTCTCATATAAAAAATATCTGGACAGAAACATCTAGAATAATGTTTGACCAAACATGTGGGTACCATGGACTAGCCAAGTTGACACATAAAATTAATCACACAAGTATTCACTGAGATGTTTAAAGGTAGAAAAGTAGAAAGAGCATTGAATTAGGGAACAGGAGAATTACTTTCTGGTCTTGGTATTACCAGTGAGAGCTTTATCCATGGGCAAACATTTCTGGGCTGTAAGTTTCCCTATCTGTTAAACAAGAGGTTCAACTTGATCAGGTTTCCTTTCTTGAATTATTATATGGAAGCTTAATATTTAAACAAAAAAGCTTGAAAAAACAAGCTAAGTCATCTCTAAGCCTCTTTGAACTTATTGAACCCCTGTAATTGTTAGTTCTGATTCTGGATTTGTGATTTTTAGGTGTGACATGGTTTTCTAGGAAAAGTAACACCTAGATAAGAATTTAGTGAAAGGCTTGTAAATTCAGTGTTCTTTCTACTTTTCTGCCTTTGATTACATAATAGATTAGCATTGCCCTAATTCAATTCTCTTTCTACTTTTCTACCTTTAAACATCTCAGATTGTCTGAGTGTGGTGGCTCACACCTGTAATCCCAGCACTTTGGGAGGCTGAGACAGGTGGATCACTTGAGGTCAGGAGTTCGAGACCAGCCTGATCGACGTGATGAAACTCTGTCTCTAGTAAAAAAAAAAAAAAAAAAAAAAAAATTATCCAGGCGTGGTGGCACACACCTGTAATCCCAGCTACTTGGGAGGTTGAGGCAGGAGAATCACTTGACCCCAGGAAGTGGAGGTTGCAGTGAGCCAAGATTGTACCATTGCACTCCAGCCAAACTCTGTCTCAAAAAAAAAAAACAAAAAAACAACAAAAAATCTCAGATTACCCTCCAAAAGGGTGGGACAAGTAAAATCACTCTTGGCAAATTGAAATTTCTGTAAAAAATTGGTATTGTGTGTAGTTTTAATGATTGGAGTTTTTTGGGGGCTAGTGATGGTACCTGAGAGCACTTTATTTTGTTCAGGCATGAATAATGCCTGAATTGGATTGTGCTAGTGCATGACTAATACTAAGAATGAATAGCAGTCCTGAATTGGTCTGTTACAGTAGGGAATAACTGACAATATCAATCTATTTTAAATACCATAAAGATGATATTCAGAGCTGTGAGACTGGATAAGTTGGAGTATAGATAGAAAAGAGGTCCAGAGACTGAGTCCTGTGGCATCCAACATGATGAAGTTGGGAGAGTAAGAACTAGGAATGAAGATTGAGAAGGACTGGCCAGTGGAGGAAAACTTACATAATGTGATGTCCTGGAAGCCAAATGAGGGAACAGTTTCAAGGTCAACAGCATTTTATGTGCTGATTGGTTAAGTAAAATGAAGACTCTAAATTGTGTTAAGTAAAACTTCATGCTACTAAAAATTAACGTCAGACTTTAAAAGGTGCACAACGTATAAAGTAAAAAAATTCTTTCTCATTGAAAACAGACAACTTTTCAGAGTAGTTTCAGGTTCACAGCAAAATTGAGAGGAGGGTACAGAGACTTCCTATTTCCTTCCTGCTCCCACACATGCATAGCCTCCATTGTCAACATCCCCCTCCAGGGGGGTACATTTGCTACAATTAATGAAGCTATATTGATACATCATTGTTACCCAGAGTCCATAGTTTACATTAGGGCTCACTCTTTGGTGTTGTACACTCCATGGGTTTGGACAAACTTCTAATGACATGTATCCACTATTATAGTATACAAAGTAGCTTCATTGCCTTAAAAATTCCTTGTGCTCCACCTGTTTATCCCTCATCCCTCCTGCAACTACTGATGTTTTAATTCTCTCTATAGTTTTACCATTTCAGGAATGTCGTAGAGTTGAAATCAGCCAGTCAGTTTTCAGGCTGGCTTCTTTCACTTAGTAATATGCACTTAAGTTTCCTCCATGTCTTTATTATTACTATTATTATTATTATTATTATTATTATTATTTTGAGAGAGGGTCTTGCTCTGTCGCCTGGGATGGAGTATAGTGGCGCCATTTTGGTTCACTGCAACCTCCACCTCCTAGGCTCAGGTGATCCTCCTGCTTCCAGGTAGCTGGGACTACAGTCATGTCCAACCACGCCTGGCTAATTTTTCTTTTTTTTCAGACAGAATCCCTCTCTGCTGCCCAGGCTGGAGTGCAGTGGTGCAATATCTGCTGACTGCAACCTCCACCTCCCGGGTTGAAGCAGTTCTTCTGCCTCAGCCTTCTGAGTAGCTGGGACTACAGGCTTGTACCACCAAGCCTGGCTAATTTTTTGTATTTTTAGTAGAGATGGGGTTTCACTGTATTAGCTAGGATGGTCTCGATCTGATTTCGTGATCCGCCTGCCTCGGCCTCCCAAAGTGCTGAGATTACAGTCATGAGCCACCGTACCTGGTCATTTTTCTATTTTTTTAATAAAGATGAGTCTTCGCCATGTTGCACAGGCTGGTCTCAAACTCCTGGGCTCAAGTAATCTACCTGCCTCAGCCTCCTAAAGTGCTGGGATCACAGGCGTGAGCCACCACACCCGGCCTCCATGGCTTTTTATGGCTTGATGGCATATTTCCTTTTAGTGTTAAATAATATTCCATAGTCTGGATGTAGCACAGCTTGCTTTTTTTTTTTTCATCAAATCTATTCACCGACGGAACAATGTCTTGTTTGCTTCCAAATTTTGGCAGTTATGAATAATGCTGCTATAAGTATCCATATGTAGGCTTTTGTGTGGAAATATGTTTTCATCTCCTTTGAGTAAATAACAACGAATAAGTGCTGGATGTGTTTGATAAGAATGTTTGGTTTTGTAAAAAACCACCAAACTGTCTTTCAAAGTGGCTGTTTCATTTTGCATTCCCACTAGTTTTTCTTGCCTCACATCCTCACCAGCATTTGGTTTGTCATTGCTCTGGATTTTATCCATTCTGCTAAGTGTGTAGTGGTATTTCATTGTGGTTTTAATTTGCATTTCCCTGATAGTGTCTGATATGGAGCATCTCTTTGCATGTGTGTTTGCCATCTGTATATCTTTGGTGATGTGTCTGGCCCTTTAAAAAAATCAGGTTGTGGCCGGGCATGGTGGCTCACCCCTCTAATCCCAGCACTTTGGGAGGCTGAGACAGGCAGATCACCTGAGGTCAGGAGTTCGAGACCAGCCTGGCTAACATGGTGAAACCCTGTCTCTACTGAAAATACAAAAATTAGTCAGGCATGGTGGTGCGCACCTGTAGTCCCAACTACTCAGGAGGCTGAGGCAGGAGAATCACTTAAACCTGGGAGGTGGAAGTTGCTGTGAGCAGAAATCGCGTCACTGCATTCCAGCCTGGGTGACAGAGCGAGACTCTGTCTCAAAAAAAAAAAAAAAAAAAAAAAATCAGATTGTTTTCTTATTGTTGAATTTTAAGAGTTCTTTATGTATTTTGGATGCTACTTTATCAGATGTAGGTTTTGCAAATATTTTCTCCCAGTTTGTGACTTTTCTTTTCAGTCTCTTGACAGTGCCTTTCACAGAGCAGAAAATTTTAATTTTAATGCAGTCCAGCTATCTTAATCTGTTTTTTATTGCTTCTAACAAATTACCTGAAACTAGGTAATTTATAAAGAAAAGGAATTTGTTTCTCAGTTGTAGAGGCTGAGAAGTCCAAGGTTGAGGGACTGCATCTTATGAGGGCCTTCTTGCTAGTGAGGACTCTCTAAAGTGTCCCAAGGTGGTGCAGGGTTTCACATGGCTGCGTGTTCTAGCTCAGGTCTCTCACTTACAAAACCACCAGTTCTGTTCCCATGATAACCCATTAATCCATTAACTCATGAATACATTATCTATTAATCCAAGAATTTTGGTGAGAGCCCTTATGACCCAGTCACCTCTTAAAGGCCCTGTGTCTCAATACTACCACATCGAGGATTAAGTTTCAACATGAGTTTTGGAGGAGACAGACATTCAAACCGTGATACCAGCTTATCAGTTTCCTGCCTTTGGTGTCATATCTAAAAAGTCATTGCCAAATTCAAGGTCAGCTAGAATTGCTCCTATGTTTTCTTCTAGGAGTTTTCAAGTTTTGTATTTTAGATTTGGGTCTGTGATTCATTTTGAGTTTTTTTTTTTTGTGGCGAGTTTAAGGTCTGTTTAGATTTATTTATTTTTTTGCATGTGAATGTCCAGTTGTTTCAGTACAATTTGTTCAAAAGGCTATCTTTTCTCCCTTGTATTGCCTTTGCTCCATTTTCAAAGATTAGTTGATTTTTTTTTTTTTTTTTTTTGAGACGGAGTCTTGCTCTGTCACCCAGGCTGGAGTGTAGTGGCACAATCTTGGCTCACTTCTGCCTCCTCCTCCCAGGTTCAAGCAATTCTCCTTTCTCAGCCTCCTGAGTAGCTGAGATTACAGGCACATGCCACCATGCCCTGCTGATTTTTGTATTTTTAGTTGAGATGGGGTTTTGCCCTGTTGGCCAGGCTGGTCTTCAACGCCTGGCCTCAAGTGATCCACCTGCCTGGGCCTCCCAATGTGCTGGGATTACAGTCATGAGCTACCGTGCCCAGCCAGTTGATACATTTATGTGAATCCATTTCTGGGCTCTCTGTTCTGTTTCATTGATCTGTTTATCTGTTCTTTCACCCTTGTCTTGATGAGTGTTGCTTCATAGTAAGTGTTGGGTTGGGCAGTGTTAGTCCTCCAACCTTGTTCTTTCCTTCCATATTGTGTTGGCTATTCTAAGTCTTTTGTCTTTCCGCATAAACTTTGGAATCAGTTTGTCAATACTCACAGAATAACTTCCTGAAATTTTCATTGAGATTGCATTGACCCTATAGATCAAGTTGGGAATAACTAACATTGTTACAATATTGAGTCTTCCTGTCTGGGGGCGGTGGCTCACACCTGTAATCTCATTGCTTTGGGAGGCAGAGGCAATAGGATTTCTTGAGGCCAGGAGTTAAAAGAACAGCCTGGGCAGCATAGCGAGACCCTGTCTCTACCAAAAAAAAAAAAAAAGTTAGCCATGTATGGTGGCATATTCCTGTAGTCCCAGCTACTGGGGAGACTAAGGCTGGAGTATCACTTGAGCTCAGGAGCTTGAGGTTACAGTGAGTAATGATTGCACCATGCACTCTAGCCTGGGTGACAGAGTGAGACCCCATCTCTTTGAAACAACAACAACAACAAAAGCTTGAGTCTTCCTATCCATGAACATAGAATATGTATTTATTTAGTTATTTGATTGCTTTAATCAGAGTTTTGTAGTTTTCGTCATAAAGGTCTTACACAAATTTTGTTAGGTTTATACCTAAGTGTTTCATATTTTGTGGTACTAATGTAAATTGTGTTATGTCAAATTCTGTGTGTTCATTGTTGGCTTATAGGAAAGTAGTTGGCTTTTGTATATTAACATTGTATCCTGCAACCTTGTTATAATTGTTTATTGGTTCCAGTAATTTTTTTGTTAATTCTTTTGGCTTTTCTACATAAATGATCCTGTCATCTGTGAACAAACACAGTTTTATGTCTTCCTTTTCTATCTATATACTTTTTATTTCCTTTCCTTATTTTATTGCATTAGCTAGGACATCTAGTATGATATTGAAAAGGAGCATTGAGGGGACACCATTGTCTTGTTCCTTATCTAAGTGGGAAAGCTTCTAGTTTCTCACCATGAAGAATGAGGTTAACAGTAGGTTTTTTGTAGATATTACTTGTCAAGTTGAGGAAATTTCTCCCTAAATTTACTGAGAGTCTTTATCATGAATGAGTGTTGTATTTTGTCAGATGCTTATTCTGCATCTATTTATATGATCACATGACTTATTAGCCTGTTCATGTGATGAATTACATTAATTGATTTTAAATGTTGAGCCAGCTTTGCATATCTGGGATAAATACCTTGGTTGTGGTGTATAGTTCTTCTGTTACATCGTTAGGTTTAGTATACTCATATTTTGTTGAAGGTAATTGCATCTATGTTCATGATCGATATTAGTCTGTAGTTTTCTTGTAATGTCGTTTCCTGGTTTTGGTATTAGAGTGATACTAGCCTCGTAGAATGAGTTTGGGAGTATTTCCTCTGCTTCTATCTTCTGAAAGAAATTGTAGAGAATTGGTATAATGTCTTTTTAAAAGTTTGGTAGAATTCACCAGTGAATGTGTCTGGACCTGGTGCTTTCTCTTTTGGAAGGTTATTATTGATTCAATTTCTTTAATAATATAGGCCAATTAAGATTGCCTATTTCTTCTTGTGTGAATTTTGGTAGATTATGGCTTTCAAGGAATTGGCTCATTTAATCTCAATTATCAAATTCGTGGGCAAAGCATTGTTCATAGTATTCCTTAATTATTCTTTTAATGTTTATGGAATCTGTAGTATTGGTTGTCCCCTCTCTCTCTCTTTTTTTTTTTTTTTTTCTGTGATGGAGTCTCGCTCTGTGGCCCAGGCTGGAGTGCAGTGGCATGATCTTTGACTCACTGCAATCTCCGCCTCCAGGGTTCAAACGATTCTTGTGCCTCAGCCTCCTGAGTAGTGTGCCTGGCTAATTTTTGTATTTTTAGTAGAGATGGGGTTTCGCCATGTTGGCCAGGCTGATCTGAAACTCCTGACCTCAGATGATCCGCCTGCCTCAGCCTCCCAAAGTGCTGGGATCACAGGTGTGAGCCACCACACCCAGCCCCCTCTTTCATTTGTAATATTAGTAATTTGTGTCCTGTGTCTTTCTTCCTCAGTTAACCTGCTAGAAGCTTATCAGTTTTATTGATCACATTGTTCATAGTATTTCTTTCTTTCTTTTTCTTTTTTCTTTTTTCTTTTTTTTTTTTTCGAGACAGAGTCTCAGTCTGTCGCCCAGGCCGGAGTGCAGTGGTGCGATCTTGGCTCACTGCAACCTCCACCTCCTAGGTACAAGCGATTCTCCTGCTTCAGCCTCCCAAGTAGCTGAGGTTACAGGTGCTCGCCACCATGCCTGACTAATTTTTGTATTTTTAGTAGAAATGGGGTTTCACCATGTTGGCCAGGCTGGTCTTGAACTCTTGACCTCAGGTGATCCGCCTGCCTGGACCTCCCAAAGTGCTGAGATTACAGATGTGAGCCACTGTACCCGGCCTGTTTATAGTATTTCTTTATTATCCTTTTAATGCTCATGGAATCTGTAGTATTGTCTCTGCTTTCATTTTCTAATATTAGTTGTTTGTGTCATATCTCTTTTTTTCTTAGTTAACCTACTAGAAGCTTATCAATTTTATTGATCTTCTCAAATAACTAGCTTTTGGTTGTCTCTATTTCCTGTTTTCAATTTTGTTGATTTCCACTCTAATTTTTATTTTTCTTCTCTTTACTTTGGATTTAATTTGTTCTTCCTTTTCTAGTTTCCTAAGGTAGAAGCTTAGATTATTGATTTTAGATTTTTCTCATTTTCTAGGTATGTATTTAAGGCAGCAAAATTCCCCCTAAGCATTTCATTTGTTACATCCCACAGTTTTGATGTTGTATTTTCATTTTCATTGTGGTTAAAATATTTAAAAAATTCTCTTGAGATTTATTTTTTGACCCATCTGTCATTTAGAAGTGTGTTGTTTAATCTCCAAGTATTTTGGGATTTTTCTACCTGTCTCTCTGTTATTGATTTTTAGTTTAATTCCATTGTGGTCTGAGAGCAGATATTGTATATTTTTATTCTTTTAATTTTGTTTTATGGCCCAGAATGTGTTCTATCTTAGTGACTGTTCCATGTGAGTTTGAGAAGAATGTGTAACCTGCTGTTGTTGAATTAGTCTATAGATGTTAGTTATATTCATTTGGTTAATGGTGTTGTTGAGTTCAGCTATGTCCTTACTGCTTCTGATTCTGATAGAGGAATGTTGAAGTCTACAACTCTAATAGTGGATTCATCTATTTTTCCATGTAATTCTATCAGTTTTTCACTCACACATTTTGATGCTCTGTTAGGCACACACACACATTTAGTATTGTTATATCTTTTTGGATAATTGGCCATTTATCATTATGTAATGCTAATCTTTATCTTTGAGAACTTTCCTTGCTCTGAAGTCTGCTCTGTCTAAAATTAATATAGCTACTCCCACTTTCTTTTGATTAGTGTTAGCATGACATCTCTTTCTTTATCCATTTACTTTTAATCTATATGTGTCTTTATATTGAAAGTGAGTTTCTTGTAGACAACATAGTTATGTCTTGTTTTTTTGATCCACTCTGAAAATCTTTCTTTTAATTAGTGCGTTTAGACCATTGATGTTTAGAGTGATTATTGATGTAGTTGATTTAATATCTACAATATTTGTTATTCTTTTCTATTTGTTGCCCTTGTTCTTTGTTCCTATTTTTGTCTTCTACTCTTTTTATGCCTTTTGTGGTTCTAATTGAGCATTTTATATGATTCCATTTCCTTTCCTTTTTTGATATGTGAATTATATTTCTTTGTTGCTTTTTTAAGTGGTTGCTGAGAGTTTGCAATGTGCATTTAGTGGTATAGTGTTACTTTTAAGTTGTTAGTGGTATAGTGTTATTTTTAAGTGGTTGCTTGAGAGTTTGCAATATATATCAGTAGTGTGAGTACCTTATTATAATAAAATAATCCTAATTCCTCCCTCCTCTCCTTTGTATCATTGCTGATACATGTCACTTCTACATAAGCATGCACATATATATGTATATATGTATGTAGACATATATGTATGCATATATAATTTAATACATTGTTGCTATTATTTTTTTGAACAACTGTTTCCTGGTAAGTTAATTAGGAGTAAGAAAAAGAAAAGTTTTTACTTTACCTTCACTTGTTCCTTCTCCAGAGTTTTTCCTTGCAGATCTGAGTTTCTGAGCTATATAATTTTCCTTTTCCTTTTTTTATTTTTATTTTTAAAGAACTTCTTCTAACATTTCTTTCAAGGCAGGTCCACCAGCAACACATTCTGTCAATTTTTGTTTCTATGAGGAAGTTTTTATTTCTTTTTTACTTTTGAAGGATAATTTCACAGGATACAGAATTCTAGGCTGGTGGGTTTTTTTTTTCTCATTACTTTTTTTTTTTTTTTTTTTTTTTTTTTTTTGAGACGGAGTCTCGCTGTGTCACACAGGCTAGAGTGCAGTGGCATGATCTTGGCTCACTGCAGTCTCCACCTCCCGAGTACAAGCAATTCTTCTTCCTCAGCCTCCCGAGTGGCTGGGATTACAGGCGCCTACCACCAAGCCCAGCTAATTTTTGTATTTTTAGTAGAGACGGGGTTTCACCATGTTGGCCAGGTGGTCCCGAACTCCTGATCTTAGGTGATCCACCCGTCTTGGCCTCCCAAAGTGCTGGGATTACAGGTATGAGCCACCACACCCAGCCTTTTCTCACTACTTTAAATATTTCATTCCACTTTCTTCTTACTTACTTTCTTTTTTTTTTTTATTATTGTTATACTTCAAATTCTGGGTTACATGTGCAGAAAGTGCAGTTTTGTTTCATAGGTACGCACATTCCATGGTGGTTTGCTGCACACATCAACCCGTCACCTACATTAGGTATTTCTTCTAATGTTATCCCTCCCCTAGCCTCCCACCCCCCACAGGCTCCAGTGTATGATGTTCCCCTCCCTGTGTCCATGTGTTCTCATTGTTCATCTCCTACTTATGAGTGAGAACATGTGATGTTTGGTTTTCTGATCTTGTGATAGTTTGCTGAGAATGATGGTTTCCAGCTTCATCCATGTCCCTGCAAAGGACATGAACTCATCCTTTTTTATGGCTGCAGAGTATTCTATGGTGTATATGTGCCACATTTTCTTTATGCAGTCTATCATTGATGGACATTTGGGTTGGTTCCAAGTCTTTGCTATTGTGAATAGTGCTGCAGTAAACATATGTGTGCATGTGTCTTTATAGTAGAATGATTTATAATCCTTTGGTTATATGCCCAGTAATGGGATTGCTGGGTCAAATGGTATTTCTAGTTCTGGATCCTTGAGGAATCGCCACCCTGTCTTCCACAATGGTTGAACTAATTTATACTCCCACCAACAGTGTAAAAGCATTCCTATTTTTCCACAGCCTCTCCAGCATCTATTGTTTCCTGGCTTTTTAATGATCGCCATTCTAACTGGCGTGAGATAGTATCTCACTGTGGTTTTGATTTGCATTTCTCTAATGACCTGTGATGATGAGCATTTTTTCAAATGTCTGTTGGCTGTGTAAGTGTCATCTTTTGAGAAGTGTCTGTTCATATCCTTTGCCCATTTTTTGATGGAGTTGTTTGCTTTTTTCTTGTAAATTTGTTTAAGTTCTTTGTAGATTCTAGATATTAGCCCTTTGTCAGATGAATAGATTGCAAAAATTTTTTCCCATTCTGTAGGTTGCCTCACTCTGATGATAGTTTCTTTTGCTGTGCAGAAGCTCTTTAGTTTGATTAGATCCCATTTGTCAATTTTGGCTTCTGTTGCCATTGCTTTTGGAGTTTTAGACATTTTGCCCATGCCTATGTCCTGAATGGTATTGCCCAGGTTTTCTTCTAGGATTTTTATGGTCCTAGGTCTTATGTTTAAGTCTTTGATCCATCTCGAGTTGATTTTTGTATAAGGTGTAAGGAAGGGGCCCAGTTTCAGTTTTCTGCATATGCCTAGCCAGTTTTCCCAACACCATTTATTAAATAGGGAATCTTTTCCCCATTGCTTGTGTGTGTCAGGTTTGTCAAAGATCAGATGGTGGTAGATGTGTGGTGTTATTTCTGAGGCCTCTGTTCTGTTCCATTGGTCTATATCTCTGTTTTGGTACCAGTACCATGCTGTTTTGGTTACTGTAGCCTTGTAGTAAAGTTTGAAGTCAGGTAGCCTGATGCCTCCAGCTTTGTTCTTCTTACCCAGGATTGTCTTGGCTATGCAGGCTCTTTTTAGTTCCATATGAAGTTTAAAGTAGTTTTTTCCAATTCTGTGAATAAAGTCTGTGGTAGCTTGATGGGGATAGCATGGAATCTATAAATTACTTTGGGCAGTAAGGACATTTTCATGATATTGATTCTTCCTATCCATGAGCGTCGAATGTTTTTCCATTTGTTTGTGTCCTCTCTTATTTCCCATTATTATTTTATGGGAGTCTTAAGTCTCTTGATAGGTCTCTAAGAACTTGCTTTTTGAATCTGGGTGCTGCTGTATTGGGTGCATATGTATTTAGGATACTTAGCTCTTCTTGTTGAATTGATCTCTTTACCATTATGTAATGGCCTTCTTTGTTTCTTTTGATCTTTGTTGGTTTAAAGTCTGTTTTATCAGAGACCAGGACTGCAACCCCTGCTTTTTTTTTTTTTTTTTTTTTTTTTGCTTTCCATTTGCTTGGTAGATCTTCCTTCATCCCTTTATTTTGAGCCTATGTGTGGCTTTGCACGTGATGTGGTTCTCTTCAATATAGCACACTGAGGGGTCTTGACTCTTTATCCAATTTGCCAGTCTGTGTCTTTTAATTGGGGCATTTGGCCCATTTACATTTAAGGTTAATATTGTTATGTGTGAATTTGATCCTGTCATTATGATGCTAGCTGGTTATTTGGCCTGTTAATTGATGGAGTTTCTTTATAGCATTGATGGTCTTTACAATTTGGCATGTTTTGCAGTGGCTGGTATTTAGTGTTTAGTGATTCCTTCAGGAGCTGTTGTAAGGCAGGCTTGGTGGTGACAAAATCTCTCAGCATTTGCTTGTCTGTAAAGGATTTTATTTCTCCTCCACTTATGTAGCTTAGTTTGGCTGGATATGAAATTCTGGGTTGAAAATTCTTTTCTTTAAGGATGTTGATTGGCCCCCACTGTCTTCTGGCTTGTAGGGTTTCCGCAGAGAGATCTGCTGTTATTCTGATGGGCTTCCCTTTTGTGGGTAACCCAGCCTTTCTCTCTGGCTGCCCTTAACATTTTTTCCTTCATTTCAACCTTGGTGAATCTGACAGTTACGTGGCTTGGGGTTGATCTTTTTGAGGAGTATCTTTGTGGTGTTCTCTGTATTTCCTGAATTTGATTGCCCTGCCTTGCTAGGTTGGGGAAGTTCTCCTGGATAATATCCTGAAGAGTGTTTTCTAACTTGGTTTCCTTCTCCCCATCACTTTCAGATACACCAATCAAATGCAGATTTGGTCTTTTCACATAGTCCCATATTTTCTTGGAGGTTTTTTTTTTTTTTTTTTTTTTTTGAGACGGAGTCTCGCTCTGTCGCCCAGGCTGGAGTGCAGTGGCGCGATACCGGCTCACTGCAAGCTCCGCCTCCCGGGTTCACGCCATTCTCCTGCCTCAGCCTCCCGAGTAGCTGGGACTACAGGCGCCCGCTACCACGCCCGGCTAATTTTTTGTATTTTTTTAGTAGAGACGGGGTTTCACCGTGTTAGCCAGGATGGTCTCGATCTCCTGACCTCGTGATCCGCCCGCCTCGGCCTCCCAAAGTGCTGGGATTACAGGCGTGAGCCACCGCACCCGGCCTCTTGGAGGTTTTGTTCGTTTCTTTTCACTCTTTTTTTCTCTAATTTTGTCTTCTCACTTTATTTCATTAATTTGATCTTCAGTCACTGATATCCTTTCTTCCACTTGATTGGCTCAGCTATTGAAGCTTGTGTATGCTTCACGAAGTTCTCGTACTGTGGTTTTCAGCTCCATCAGGTCATTTAAGCTCTTCTCTACACTGGTTATTCTAGTTAGCCATTCGTCTAACCTTTTTTCAAAGTTTTTAGCTTCCTTGCGATGGGTTAGAACATGCTCAGAGAAGTTTGTTATTACTGACCTTCTGAAGCCTACCTCTGTCAATTTGTCCAACTCATTCTCTGTCCAGTTTTGTTCCCTTGGTGGTGAGGAGTTGTGTTCCTTTGGATGAGAAGAGGCGTTCTGGTTTTTGGACTTTTCAGCCTTTCTGCTGTGGCTTCTCTCCATCTTTGTGGTTTTATCTACCTTTGGTCTTTGATGTTGGTGACCTACGGATGGGGTTTTGGTGTGTATGTCTTTTTTGTTGATGTTGATGCTCTTCCTTTCTGTTTATTAGTTTTCCTTCTAATAGGCCCCTCAGCTGCAGGTCTGTTGGAGTTTGCTGGAGGTCCACTCCAGACCCTGTTTGCCCGGGTTTCACCAGCGGAGGCTGTAGAACAGCCAATATTGCTGCCTGATCCTTCCTCCAGAAGCTTCGTCCCAGAGAGGCACCCGCCTGTATGAGGTGTCTGTCAGTCCCTACTGAGAGGTGTCTTCCAGTCAGGCTACACAGGGGTCAGGGACCCATTTGAGGAGGCAGTCTGTCCATTATCAGAGCTCGAACACCGTGCTGGGAGAACAGCTGCTCTCTTCAGAGCTGTCAGACAGGGACATTTAAGTCTGGAGAAGCTGTCTGCTGCCTTTTATTCAGATGTGGCCTGTCCCCAGATGTGGAATCTAGAGAGGCAGTAGGCCTTGCTGAGCTGTGGTGGGCTCCGCCCAGTTGGAGCTTCCTTGCCACTTTGTTTACACTGTGAGCATAGAACCACCTACTCAAGTGTCAGCAGTGGCAGATGCACCTCCCCTCACCAAACTCCCACGTCCCAGGTCGATCTCAGACTGCTGCGCTAGCAGCGAGCAAGGCTCCGTGGGCATGGGACCTGCTGAGCCAGGCACGGGAGGGGATCTCCTGGTCTGCCAGTTGCGAAGACCATGGGAAAAGCACAGTATTTAGGCAAGAGTGTACTGCGCCTCCAGGTACAGTCACTCATGGCTTCCCTTGGCTAGGAAAGGGAAATCCCCTGACCGCTTGCACTTCCCAGGTGAGGTGACGACCTGCCCTGCTTCGGCTTGCCCTCCGTGGGCTGCACCCACTGTCCAACCAGTCCCAGTGAGATGTACCAGGTACCTCAGTTGGAAATGCAGAAATCACCATCTTCTGCGTTGATCTTGCTGGGAGCTGCAGACCAGAGCTGTTACTATTTGTCCATCTTGGAAGCAACCCCCTCTTCTTACTTTCATGGTTTCTGGGGAGAAATTCTGGGCATGTAAATCTTATCTTTGTTCTTCTATAGGTATGGTGTTTTTATCTTCTGGCTTCTTTCAGGATTTTGTCTTTATCTTAGATTTTCTGTAGTTGCGTATGATTTGGCATGTCTAAGTGTAGGTTTTTTGTTTGCTTTTTTTGTTTTTTCAGCATCTCTCCTGCTTGGTGTTCTCTTAACTTCCTGGGTATCTGGTTTGATATCTGACATTAATTTGGGGGAAATTCTCAGTCATTATTATTTTAAGTATTTCTTCTGTTCCTCTCCTTTCCTTCTGGTACTCCCATTTCACACATGTTACACTCTTTGTAATTGTCCCACAGTTCTTGAGTTTTGTGTTTTGTCCTCTGTTTTTTTTCCCCACTCTTTTTACTCTTTGCTTTCCAGTTTTTGAGGTTATTATTGAGATATCTTCAATCTCAGATATATATATTTTTTGCTATGTCATCTGCTTTATTGATTAGAGCTCTTAGCATGTTAACCAGAGTTGTTTTCAGTTCCTGATCTGATAATTCCAATGTCTTGCCATATCTAAGTCTTGTTCCGATGCTTGCTCTATCTTTTCAAACTACATTATTTGCCTTTTAGTATGCCTTGTAATTTTTTCTTTGTAGCTGGACATGATGTACTGTGTAAAAGGAACTGTTTAATATAGGGTTTTATAATGTGGTGGCAAGGTGTGGAGGAAGGGGAGGTCTTCTATAGTCCTCTGATTAGATCTCAGTCTTTTAGTGAGGCTGTGCCTCTGGATTATCAGCTTCACAAGTGCTTCTCAGTACTCCCTTAGGTGGGACAGTATAGTTAAGAGTAGGCTAGAGTTGGGTATTTCCTGTCTCCCACATGGAAGGCTAGAACTGCCTAGAGTTAGGTATTTCTTTTCCTCCACATGGAAAGCTAAGGCTGACTGGGATTAGGTATTAACCTACCCCCAAGTTAGTTAGGGGTAGTTAGCAAGTTAGTCTCTGGCTAAATAGTTTCTCCTGAGGGCAAGCCTTGTTAAAAACAGAATGTTGTGGTGCATTTCAAAATGGTTGTTTTTCCTGTCTGTTGGAAGTAGGGGGAGATTTTTCTGATATTCACTGTGAGAACTTAGGTCAAGCTCCTGGAGGTAAAAGTCAGAAAAAGTGCGATAGGCCCCTTCTGACTGGGTTCCCTGGAGTTTTTGACTCTCAGACTTTCTTACACTGATCCTCCAACAAATTGTCAAACAGGTCAGGTTTTTCTTCCCTTGCACTGGTTCCCTCAACCTTCTGCTTATGGGTTTCTACTATGGTAAGTTGTGATTCTCTGTATCCTTCTGTATGTCCCTCCAATTTGGGGGGCAGTGGGGCAGTGGTTTGCCTTATGACCTCATTTCTTTTAAGGAGCTAAGATTAGTTGTTGTTTTTTTTTTCAATTTGTTCGCTTTTTACTTATTTTGGAGTGATGACTTCCAAGCTTCTTTCAGGTCAGATCAGAAACCAGAAGTCTCTTCTTCCCATTTTTTTTTAAGTTGCTATACAGTATTCCTTTCTGGAGGCAAACAGTATTACAAGTTTTAGTGCATCCTTGCAGAGGTAGCCTGCTATTTAAAAATCTTTAAAAATTGAGATGAGATTACTGATTCCAAAGGCACATTCCATTAAAAAAACCTTTATTTCTGTAGTTATAATCCATTTCTCACTATTGATGTCATAGTTGTATGTTTTTCTGTCCATCTCTTAAACTACCTGCCCCTGTCAGATTTTCTTGATTTGCTGAATTTTGATAATTTTATTGGAATTTTCAAATAACTAATATACTAGTCAAGGTAGGTTAGCTTATGCTGCAATAAGAAAATAATCCTCCAATTATCAGTCGCTTAAAACACAAAGATTATTATTTCTCACTCATATCAAGTTTGTACCTTTCAGGGAAAGTTGTCTTTCCTGTAAAGGCACTATGAGTCATCAATTACTGAGACAGCAGAAGAGAGAGGTTCAGAGCCCAACAATTAAGTGCATCTGTGGAAGTTTTTTGTTTGTTTGTTTGTTTGTTTGTTTGTTTTGGAGATGGAGTCTCACTCTGTCACCCAGACTGGAGTGCTGTGGCATGATCTCGGCTCACTGCAACCTCCGCTTCCTGGGTTCAAGCAATTCTCATGCCTCAGCCTCACTAGTAGCTGGGATTACAGGCATACGCCACCATGCCCGGCTAATTTTTGTATTTTTAGTAGAGACAGGGTTTCACCATGTTGGCCAGGCTGGTCTCAAATTCCTGACCTCAAGTGATCCACCCACCTCGGCCTCCCAAAGTGCTGGGATTACAGGCATGAGCCACTGCACGCGCCCGCATCTGTGGAAGTTTATAGGTCACTTCTCCTCACATTTCATTGACCAGCAGAAGTCACATGACTGTGTCTAACTTCAACAGGGAAAAGGAAAGTAAAATTCTTCATTATGCCCAGAAGGAGAAGGGAAAATGGATAATGTTGTTAATGGCCTCTGTATCTTTATTTTTCTGATTACTTGCTTCGTGTTTTCTTGAAAGTGTCTTATCATCTCTAACCCTGATTGCAGGTGCTGGTTTGGTAAGCCTGACCACCTTACCACCTACCCCCACAAAAAGAACTTATATCTTAGAAAAGCAAGTAGTTTTGCCTTTCACATCTTTGTTAAGAATTTCAAGGTCATTATCTCTGAAATTCTGAGAATTTCACCAGTCCTCTGTATTTGCCAATTCGTGTCATAAGATTGGTGATTTTTTTTCCTATATAGTAGTTTCCCCTTATCCTCAGTAGATGTGTTCCAAGACCCCAGTGGAAGCCTGAAACCACAGATAGTGCCAAATCCTATGTATACTACGTTTTTTTCCCATACATACATACCTCTGATAAAGTTTAATTCCTAAATAAGGCGCAGTAAGAGATTAACAACAATAGTTAATAAGATAGAACAATTACAACAATATGCCAGCATCACTACTCTTGTGCTTTGGGACCATTGTTAAGTAAAATAAAGATTACTTGAACACAAGCACTGTGATACTGCGAGAGTGGATCTGATAACTGAGACTGCTCCTAAGTGACTAGTGGGTGGGTAGCATAGACAGTGTGGATGTGGACACACTGGACAAAGGGATAATTCATGTCCCGGGTGGGCAGGATGGAGCAGGACAGCGTGACATTTCATCACGCTACTGAGAATGATGTGCTATTTAAAACTTATGAATTGTTTATTTCTGAAATTTTCCATTTAATATTGTCAGACTGAGGTTAACTGAAACCTTGAAAAATGAAACCTGGATAAGGGGGTACGGTTGTACACTTTATTTAGTGTTGATAAATAGCACAGGCTGTATCAGAGCTTGACACGAGATTGTATTCTCTCTCTCAGAGGATAGACAGAGTCTGTTGAAGATTGCAGTTGGTATTTAGTGCAGAGAATTTGATGGAGGGGCGCAACTAAGTGTGGGCCATTTTCTTCTGGGCCTCACCTTAGTGGAGTAGACTGGCAGGCAGGCTCTTGGAGTGGATGGAGCACAGCAGATATGGCCGATGTAAGGGCAGATTGATTCTCTTTTGTCTCATGTCAAAATACCTTTGTGAAAATTCAGAAGTTTCAGATGAAGGGTGAGACCCCTTTCTAATTTCTGATGATGCTTGAATTTTCTCTTTTATATTGATTTAATCATCTTGAGGGATAATGGAACAGGGAGCTAAGTCAAATGTGTATTCTTAGGTTATCATCTGAATATTGCTTCTCCTTTTAAGCTTGTTTGGATAAAGTTTGATTCCAGTATTTAACAGGAATAAAAACAGTTTCGAATTTGTTATTTTTTGGAGACATTAGGTTCCATCTCAACATGGATGTAAAATAAGATATTCAAATATATTGGATTTATGTGCTGAAGGCAACAAGTTTCCCTCCCTTTCCCTATTATTCTACCCTACTCTAAAGTCCTCTAAAGGCAGCATGATGGAAATTTATGAAGTTGTTAATATGCATTTTATTGAATAAACTGTTTGAAAGTATGCATATTGGTGTTTTTCTTTGATTCTTGTCATTTATTATCAGGGGCACCGTTTGTTTAATCAACAAATGTTTATTGAGTTCCTGTGACCCAGGAGATGATGTTGGGGATTGTAAATATCCACAAGACAGCCCCCCCGCACCCAACTCCTGGAGCTTGCTTTTTAGTCGGGTAGACAAACAGTAAACAAATATTGGATGATAAACTCTATGATGAGAAATTAAGTTTGCTTAGAGAGTGATGGTGTCCGTTATTTTAGATAGGGTATGTGGGAAGTCCTCTTTGGAGGGTAGTATTTGCAATGATCTGAACAAAGGGAGGGAGCAAGCCATGCCCAGGGGAAAAGCTTTCCAGGCAGAGGGGTTAGCAAGCACACAGGCCCAACGTGGAAATAGACTTGAGTTTGAGGGATAGCAGGAAAACTAGTGTGGCTGGAATAGGGGAAAGGAAAAGTCAGAGATGTTTAGCCATGGACTTTTTCCCCTGTCTTTTATGTAAAACTAGTGGAGGACTTTGAGTATTGGTGGAGTGAATACATTTATATTCCATTTATTTTTAAATTTTAATTTTAATTTCAATTTATTTTTTGAGATGGGGTCTTGCTCTGTCTCCCAGGCTGGATTACAGTGGCAGGATCATGGCTTACTAACGTCTGGACCTCCTGGGCTCAAGCAGCCCTCCTGTCTCAACCTCCCAAGTAGCTGGGATTACAGGTGTGTGCCACCACACCCACCTAATTTTTTTTGTTATTATTATTATTATTATTATTATTTTTTGTAGAGTTGGGGTCTTACTATATTGCCTGGGCTGGTCTCAAACTCCTGGGTTCAAACAGTCCTCCTGCCTTGGCCTCCCAAAGTATTGTGATTACAGGTGTGAGCTACCATGCCTGGCTATTTATATTTTTAAAAGATCATTCTGGTTACTATGTGGAGAAATGGGAAATGAGGAGATGCAGGAGTATCATCAGCTAAGAGTCTCCTTGAATTGTTTGGGCAGAGATAATGGTGGTTCTGTCTAGAGTAGCAGCAGTGGATTTGGAGATAAACGGTCTGAGTTAGGATATACAGTATTTTGTAAATAGGGTTGACAGAACTTGTTGTTGGATTAGATGTGGGGATGTGAAGGAAAGAAAGGAAATACATGTGACTGCTAGGTTTTTGGCATTAGCAACTAAAATAAGGATGGTATTATTTAGTAAGGAGTTTAGTAAGGAGCAAGACTGGGAGCAGGCAAAGATTTTGGTATATTAAGAGTTAAGGCTGGGAACAGTGGCTCATGGCTGTAATCCCAGCACTCTGGGAGGCTGAGCTGGGTGGATTGCTTGAGGCCAGGCATTCGAGACCAGCCTGGGCAACACGGTGAGACTCTGTCTCTACTAAAAATACAAAAATTAGCCAGGCATGGTGCCATATGCCTTTAGTTGCAGCTACTCAGGAGGCTAAGGTGGGAGGATCGCTTGAGCCCAGGAGGTCGAGGCTGCAGTGAGCTGTGATCACACCACTGCACTCCAGCCTGGGTGACAAAGCAAGATCCTGTCTCAAAAACAAAACAAAACAAAACAAAACAAAAAAAACCTGTTAGGTTTGAGGTCCTTTAGATGTCCAGGAGGATAGTTGAATTTGCTGATGGCATGATCCCTTAGGAGGAGAGAAAAAAAGATGTGAGATTTTTGTCACCGTGAAACTGATATTCTCAGTTTAAAAAGGTAATATTAAGAGAGAATTGGTGTAAGCTGGAAGTATTTCCTACTCCACTGTCCTCAGTGAGCCATTATAATTTTCTTTTATTTTTCTCCTTTTGGCTTGCTTAGTCTTATTGTGTATCATGATGATTTTTATCTTTCACATTTCTGGTAAATGGTGATTATTAGGAAGTTGAACCAATTGTGTATAAAAAATGTAAAAGACATTTAACAGGGAATGTGCTTCCCAAGGCCCATTGTTTACCACAAAAAGGAAACCACTGACTTTTTGTTACATCAGTGAAGATAACATTATTTTGTGAACACAGTACTCCTTTTATGACTAACATTTTTTGTACTGTGATCAGAAGAAATTATGAAAACAGTAAGTTAATGGGAAATGTAGACATGTTACAAGTGAGGATTTATTCAGTGAAAGCCCTTAGAAATCCTGATTTCTCATCATAACATTTCAGATTTCTCTAATTGTAGAGGTAGTTGCTATTAATATAAATTATGGAAAAATATAGCTTGAGAAAGTTAGTAGTGTGTATTCAGTCATTAATTTCTTGGGTTTTAATAAAACGTTTTAACAAATGTTAACAGAAAATGTAGCAATGCATGGTAGTAGGAATATTCACTTTTATTCTGAAGCAGAGGAAGGAAATCTGTATTTTGGTAAATATAGTTACTATTCTAGTGAGCATATATTTATGGTGTAAGTAGACTATCGCAACTTAGTATCTGCTTCCCATTGTTAATTCACCCTTAGTAGTAAAGTCCTCAGGCACTACCCTTGATCTTAGCCAGAAGGCAGAGAACAATTCCTCGGGTAAAGTTTGATTAAAAACAACAAAAATTCGTAGAAGACAAGGATATAATAATAGAATTTGGGCTCACTGGAGACCAAGGAATTTTATCTTCTACGCTTTACCCAACTTCCCACTCCAAAAACCAGAACAAAAACCCATCTAAATGTATCTTTGGCCATAGAAAAGCCTCCCCATTTCTGAGCATCTAAGAAACGTACATATGGGCTGGGTGCAGTGGCTCACACCTGTAATCCCAGCACTTTGGGAGGCCGAAGCAGGTGGATCACCTGAGGTCAGGAGTTCAAGACCAGCCTGGCCAACATGGTGAAACCTCATCTGTACTAAAACACATAAATTAGCCGGGTGTGGTGGCGGGTGCCTGTAATTCCAGCTACTCGGGAGGCTGAGACGGGGAGAATTGCTTGAACCAGGGAGGCAGAAGTTGCAGTGAGCCATGATCGCGCCACAGCACTCCAGCCTGGGTGACAGAGTGAGACTCCATCTCAAGTGTATGTATGGAAGCAAGAATCTCAGAACAGCTAGAGATGATAAGATGTTCAAGTTTTAAGCTGTGTATATCATAGACACAATTTTGTTGTAAAAATGTGACCCTTCCACTAGTGTAATGACTTCCACCTTTTATTTTTTAATTTATTTTACTTCTTATAGAGATGGGGTCTCCCTATGTTGCCAGGCTGGTCTCAAACTCTTGGGCTCAAGTGATCCTGCCTTGGCCTCCCAAAGTACTGGGATTACAGGTGTGAGCCACCATGCCCAGCCAATCTCAACCATTTAAAAAAAAAAAAAAAAAAATCTACATATAGTGTGCACATGTGGCACATTTTCCTTATAACATTACTTGTTTTGTACTTCCCCATTCCTGCCCCTCCACTCTCTACCTCTCTGATTCTGGGCTGGTTAGAGGATACAATGGCCATAGGTGTTTACGTTCTAGTTAGGGAGAAAGGTAATAAGGAATTAAATAAGTATATAAAACCAAGCATATGTTAGATAGTGATGAGTTCTATAATGAAAACAAAATGGAAATAGGATAGTGACATGGGAGGCCTACTTGCTATTATTGTGTGTTCTTCTGAACCTTTTTCTCATTTGTCAATTGGGAATGATAATCATCTACCTCCTTAGAGCTGTTTGGACTTAATAAGTTCTGTGTGAAATGCACCTAGCAGAGTAACTGGCAACATACCTAATTATCAAGTACTGCTATTTTTCCTTTCCCTTTCTTTCTGCAATTTGAGTGTTCCAAATCTGTGGTGTAGTGCCATAGAATCTACCTTAGCTAGAGTATGTTTAAACTGTGTCCCTGTGTGGTTTTGGAGTTCTTATGGAAACAGTAAATAACAACATAGATGAATCTTGAGGACATCACGCTTAGTGAAATAAACCAGTTACAAAAGAACAAATATTGTATGATTTTACTTACATAAGGTACCTAGAGTAGTCAGGCCCATAGAGACATAAAGTAGAATGGTGACTGTCAGGTTGTGACAGAGAGAATGGGGTTGACTGTAATGGGTATAGAGTTTCAGTTTTGTAAGATGAAAAGAGTTCTGGAGGTGGATGGTGGTGATGGTTGCCCAACAGTGTGAATGTATTTAATGTACACCTTTTTTAAATTTTAATTTTATTTATTTATTTATTTTATTTTTTGAGATGGAGTCTTGCTCTGTTGCCCAGGCCTGGAGTGAAGTGGCGTGATCTCAGCTCACTGCAACCTCCACCTCCCGGGTTCAAGCAGTTCTCCTGCCTCAGCCTTCTGAGTAGCTGGGATTACAGGTGCATGCCACCATGCCTGATTAATTTTTTGTATTTTTAGTAGAGACCGGGTTTTGTCATGTTGGCCAGGCTAGTCTTGAACTCCTGACCTCATGATCTCCCCACCTCAGCCTCGCAAAGTGCTGGGATTACAGGCGTGAGCCGCCATGCCCAGCCTTAATGTACATTTTAAAATGGTTAAGATGGTAAATTATATGTATTTTACTGATTTTTTTTTTTTTTTTTTTTTTTGAGATGGAGTCTCTCTTTGTCACCAGGCTGGAGTGCAGTGGCACAATCTTGGCTCACTCCAATCTCCGCCTCCTAGGTTCAAGCCATTCTCCTGCCTCAGCCTCCCAAGTAGCTGGGATTACAGGTGCACACCACCACACCCAGCTAATTTTTGTATTTTTAGTAGGGATAGGGTTTCACCATGTTGGCCAGGATGGTCTCGATCTCCGGACCTCGTGATCCACTCACCTCAGCCTCCCAAAGTGCTGGGATTACAGGCATGAGCCACCACACCCGGCCTTTAGTGCAATTTTTAAAAAAGTCAGTGATAAAATTATTACCTTGCTCCACTCTTCCCATTTTGGTAGATATCAGTGAATCAAGTTGTTCCTGACAAAATCATGAAATAGAGGGTGGTTCTTGCATCATGAATCTATGTGAGAGTCCCACAAAATGAAAACGTTATTAGGAATTTTTATCATCTTAACTCCCAGAGGTGTCAAACCTTAAACAGTTGATTGGTGAGCAAAGAGCACAGTGTGGCTGGAAAAGATATTTCTATTGTTTTGTTTTGTCAATTTATAATATATTTATTGGGCACTTAATTGTCTTTAGTGAACAAGAGTAATAACATTTGTTGAGTATTATCTACCAGCAATTATTCTAAGTTTATGCTTAACAATACTTGATACTAATAATGGTTTGTCATCTTTATATAGCAGCCTTGAAGGTGTTATTCTCATTTTATAGTTGAGAAGCGTGAGGCTCTGAGTGGTAAGTGACTTTCTACTTTAAAAATGATTTTAGAGGAATTTCAATACATAGAAACGAAGGGAGGGCATTCCACATGGAATAAAGCATGCGTTAGATCTGTGTGTAGGAAGGCATGGGATATATTTGAACAGAGTAAAGAGTTCAGCCTGACTGAAGTCTGGATAACATTCGGGAGATGGGCTGGCAGTTTAGTCTCTTCCATTAGAATCTTGATGAGGTTAATGAATTCCTGAACTGTTTTCTGTAGGCACTGGGAGACACCATTGAATTACCAAGCCTGGGGGTTTTGTGATCAGAGTTATGCGCTAGGAAGCAATATCTGAGATGCATTGGAGTAGTGAGAGAGGGGAGGCCAAAGATCAGAGTGACCACTTGGAATTCTTTTGCAGTCATTAGAAAGTAGTTGGGGTCAGAGTGCAAATGGCTGATAGTTCAGGAGTAAGTTGAGAGGTGAGAAGGGAGAAGCACAAATGTAAGTGGAAATGAAGTGGAAGGGAGGAGTCTATGGAGCATAAGTGTAAGTAATACTTTTTTTGTCTGTTGGGGGAGCATAATGGTCACCTGAATATGTAGGTCAGATGTAGGATTAGCTTTGAAAAGGGAGGATTCTGAGAGATATGTGAAAAAAAATGCTTCACACATAGAGCCTATGAGCACAAGAAGGAGGGACTTTAGCAGTCTTGAATTTGAAGGGTTGACATTGGGCAACCTTTTTCAGTTTAAGCAGATGAAGGTGTCTGTAGAGAGTATGGGACTGTAGTGGGCCTGGGGACTTGAAGAGTAGACAAGTCTCAACCTCTGTAAGAGAGAATTCAAATTTAATAGGGTCAATTTTCACACTTTAGAGTGTGACATGGAATAATAGTAGTGCACTTATGTTCATCTTTTATACAACTAACGTATAGAGTAGAAGTTCTCTTAAACAATATTGGCTATATAATATACCTGCAGTTGGGTTGGCTAAATAGAATATTTGTTTAAAATGAGAAAGAAAGATACATACCTTAAATATTTTATACGTGTATGAATGCTTATATTTCACCAGTCTTTTGATGTATAGCCAAGACATTTTCTTTAAAATGTTTTTAAACTGGCTTGCCTTAATTAAATTACATGATTTAATGTTTAGAGACAAAGCATTTTGTTTTTGCACTCATTTTTGATGTAATATGCAACTAAACTATGTAATTATACTAAATACAACAGACATAAACTGATTTTAGAATAAACACAATTTACTCTAGGATGCAACTCTGTTACTGGGAGAAAAATAAGATGGTGTACCAGAGAGGACTCCCCTTTCCCCTACAAGGAAGTTGAAGCTCAGAACTTGTTGCTTGTCTATGGTTTTAGGATTGCCAGTAATCTGGTTTTATCCCTGAATTCAATGCTTTTCTCATTATATGGAGTTATAAGGTGATGTAGAATAATATGTCAGATATTGGTTAGTAGTTAGGAAGTTATAGACTGTAGTTTTTAAAAAGTAGCAGCTTTATTGAGATATAATTCACATGCCGTGCAAGTCACCAATTGAAAATGTACAACTTAAGGCCGTGCGTGATAGCTCATGCCTGAAATCCCAGTACTTTGGAAGGTGAGGGAGGAGGAACACTTGAGACCAGGAAATAGAGACTGGTCGGGGCAACACAGCAAGACCCCATCTCTACAAAAAATTAAAAAAATTAGTCGGACATGGTGGCATGCTTCTGCACTTCTAGGTACTCTGGAGGCTGAGGCAGGAGTATTGCTTGAACACAGGAGTTTGAGGCTGCAGTGAGCTATAATTGCGTCATTGCACTCCAGCCTAGGTGACAGAGTCAAACCCCTTTTCAAATAAATAAAGTGTACAATTAGAGCCTTTTTTATATTCACAGAATTGCAAAACCATTACTGTAATAGATTTTTAGAACATTTTCATCACCCTCTGAAAGAAACCCTGTACCCATTAATAGTCACCACCTATCTTTTGTCTCCTGGCCCTAGGCAACCACTTACGTGGTTTCTCTTTGTTAGATTTGTCTATTATGGACATTTCATATAAATGGAATCATATACTACGTGGCCTTTTGTGAGTGGCTTCTTTCAGTTAGCATAATTTTTTTTGTTTTTTTTTATTATTATACTTTAAGTTTTAGGGTACATGTGCACAATGTGCAGGTTAGTTACATATGTATACATGTGCCATGCTGGTGTGCTGCACCCACTAACTCGTCATCTAGCATTAGGTGTATCTCCCAATGCTATCCCTCCCCCCTCCCCCCACCCCACAACAGTCCCCAGAGTGTGATGTTCCCCTTCCTGTGTCCATATGTTCTCGTTGTTCAGTTCCCACCTAAGAGTGAGAATATGCAGTGTTTGGTTTTTTGTTCTTGCGATAGTTTACTGAGAATGATGATTTCCAATTTCATCCATGTCCCTACAAAGGACATGAACTCATTCTTTTTTATGGCTGCATAGTATTCCATGGTGTATATGTGCCACATTTTCTTAATCCAGTCTATCATTGTTGTGGACATTTGGGTTGGTTCCAAGTCTTTGCTGTTGTGAATAGTGCCACAATAAACATAACGTGTGCATGTGTCTTTATAGCAGCTTGATTTATAGTCCTTTGGGTATATACCCAGTAATGGTATGGCCAGGTCAAATGGTATTTCTAGTTCTAGACCCCTGAGGAATCGCCACACTGACTTCCACAATGGTTGAACAAGTTTACAGTCCCACCAACAGTGTAAAAGTGTTCCTATTTCTCCACATCCTCTCCAGCACCTGTTGTTTCCTGACTTTTTAATGATTGCCATTCTAACTGGTGTGAGATGATATCTCATTGTGGTTTTGATTTGCATTTCTCTGATGGCCAGTGATGGTGAGCATTTTTTCATGTGTTTTTTGGCCGCATAAATGTCCTCTTTTGAGAAGTGTCTGTTCATGTCCTTCGCCCACTTTTTGACGGGGTTGTTTGTTTTTTTCTTGTAAATTTGTTGGAGTTCATTGTAGATTCTGGATATTAGCCCTTTGTCAGATGAGTAGGTCGCAAAAATTTTCTCCCATTTTGTGGGTTGCCTGTTCACTCTGATGGTAGTTTCTTTTGCTGTGCAGAAGCTCTTTAGTTTAATTAGATCCCATTTGTCAATTTTGGCTTTTGTTGCCATTGCTTTTGGTGTTTTAGACATGAAGTCCTTGCCCATGCCTATGTCCTGAATGGTAATGCCTAGGTTTTCTTCTAGGGTTTTTATGGTTTTAGGTCTAACGTTTAAGTCTTTAATCCATCTTGAATTGATTTTTGTATAAGGTGTAAGGAAGGGATCCAGATTCAGCTTTTTACATATGGCTAGCCAGTTTTCCCAGCACCATTTATTAAATAGGGAATCCTTTCCCCATTGCTTGTTTTTCTCAGGTTTGTCAAAGATCAGATAGTTGTAGATATGTGGCATTATTTCTGAGGGCTCTGTTCTGTTCCATTGGTCTATATCTCTGTTTTGGTACCAGTACCATGCTGTTTTGGTTACTGTAGCCTTGTAGTATAGTTTGAAGTCAGGTAGTGTGATGCCTTCAGCTTTGTTCTTTCAGCTTAGGATTGACTTGGTGATGCGGGCTCTTTTTTGGTTCCATATGAACTTTAAAGTAGTTTTTCTCCAATTCTGTGAAGAAAGTCATTGGTAGCTTGATGGGGATGGCATTGAATGTATAAATTACCTTGGGCAGTATGGCCATTTTCACGATATTGATTCTTCCTACCCATGAGCATGGAATGTTCATCCATTTGTTTGTATCCTCTTTTATTTCATTGAGCAGTGGTTTGTAGTTCTCCTTGAAGAGGTCCTTCACGTCCCTTGTAAGTTGGATTCCTAGGTATTTTATTCTCTTTGAAGCAATTGTGAATGGGAGTTCACTCATGATTTGGCTCTCTGTCTGTTATTGGTGTATAAGAATGCTTGTGATTTTTGTACGTTGATTTTGTATCCTGAGACTTTGCTGAAGTTGCTTATCAGCTTAAGGAGATTTTGGGCTGAGACAATGGGGTTTTCTAGATATACAGTCGTGTTGTCTGCAGACAGGGACAATTTGACTTCCTCTTTTCCTAATTGAATACCCTTTATTTCCTTCTCCTGCCTAATTGCCCTGGCCAGAACTTCCAACACTATGTTGAATAGGAGTGGTGAGAGAGGGCATCCCTGTCTTGTGCCAGTTTTCAAAGGGAATGCTTCCAGTTTTTGCCCATTCAGTATGATATTGGCTGTGGGTTTGTCATAGATAGCTCTTATTATTTTGAGATACGTCCCATCAATACCCAATTTATTGAGAGTTTTTAGCATGAAGGGTTATTGAATTTTGTCAAAGGCCTGTTCTGCATCTATTGAGATAATCATGTGGTTTTTGTCTTTGGTTCTGTTTATATGCTGGATTACATTTATTGATTTGCATATATTGAACCATCCTTGCATCCCAGGGATGAAGCCCACTTGATCATGGTGGATAAGCTTTTTGATGTGCTGCTGGATTCCGTTTGCCAGTATTTTATTGAGGATTTTTGCATCAATGTTCATCAAGGATATTGGTCTAAAATTCTCTTTTTTGGTTGTGTCTCTGCCCGGCTTTCGTATCAGGATGATGCTGGCCTCATAAAATGAGTTAGGGAGGATTCCCTCTTTTTCTATTGATTGGAATAGTTTCAGAAGGAATGGTACCAGTTCCTCCTTGTACCTCTGGTAGAATTCGGCTGTGAATCCATCTGGTCCTGGACTCTTTTTGGTTGGTAAGCTATTGTTTATTGCCACAATTTCAGCTCCTGTTATTGGTCTATTCAGAGATTCAACTTCTTCCTGGTTTAGTCTTGGGAGAGTGTATGTGTCGAGGAATTTATCCATTTCTTCTAGATTTTCTAGTTTATTTGCGTAGAGGAGTTTGTAGTATTCTCTGATGGTAGTTTGTATTTCTGTGGGATCAGTGGTGATATCCCCTTTATCATTTTTTATTGTGTCTGTTTGATTCTTCTCTCTTTTTTTCTTTATTAGTCTTGCTAGCGGTCTATCAATTTTGTTGATCCTTTCAAAAAACCAGCTCCTGGATTCATTAATTTTTTGAAGGGTTTTTTGTGTCTCTATTTCCTTCAGTTCTGCTCTGATTTTAGTTGTTTCTTGCCTTCTGCTAGCTTTTGAATGTGTTTGCTCTTGCTTTTCTAGTTCTTTTAATTGTGATGTTAGGGTGTCAATTTTGAATCTTTCCTGCTTTCTCTTGTGGGCATTTAGTGCTGTAAATTTCCCTCTACACACTGCTTTGAATGTGTCCCAGAGATTCTGGTATGTTGTGTCTTTGTTCTCGTTGGTTTCAAAGAACATCTTTATTTCTGCCTTCATTTCGTTATGTACCCAGCAGTCATTCAGGATCAGGTTGTTCAGTTTCCATGTAGTTGAGTGGTTTTGAGTGAGTTTCTTAATCCTGAGTTCTAGTTTGATGGCACTGTGTTCTGAGAGATAGTTTGTTATAATTTCTGTTCTTTTCCATTTGCTGAGAAGAGCTTTACTTCCAACTATGTGGTTAATTTTGGAATAGGTGTGGTGTGGTGCTGAAAAAAATGTATATTCTGTTGATTTGGGGTGGAGAGTTCTGTAGATGTCTATTAGGTCTGCTTGGTGCAGAGCTGAGTTCAATTCCTGGGTATCCTTGTTAACTTTCTATCTCGTTGATCTGTTTAATGTTGACAGTGGGGTGTTAAAGTCTCCCATTATTAATGTGTGGGAGTCTAAGTCTCTTTGTAGGTCACTCAGGACTTGCTTTATGAATCTGCGTGCTCCTGTATTGGGTGCATATCTATTTAGGATAGTTAGCTCTTCTTGTTGAATTGATCCCTTTACCATTATGTAATGGCCTTCTTTGTCTCTTTTGATCTTTGTTGGTTTAAAGTCTGTTTTATCAGAGACTAGGATTGCAACCCCTGCCTTTTTTTGTTTTCCATTTGCTTGGTAGATCTTCCTCCATCCTTTTATTTTGAGCCTATATGTGTCTCTGCACGTGAGATGGGTTTCCTGAATACAGCACACTGATGGGTCTTGACTCTTTATCCAATTTGCCAGTCAGTGTCTTTTAATTGGATCATTTAGGCCATTTACATTTAAATGGACTTTATTACATTTAAATTAACTTTATTAACAAATAAAGTTAATAGCGTTATGTGTGAATTTGATCCTGTCATTATGATGTTAGCTGGTTATTTTGCTCGTTAGTTGATGCAGTTTCTTCCTAGTCTCGATGGTCTTTACATTTTGGCATGATTTTGCAGCGGCTGGTACCGGTTGTTCCTTTCCATGTTTAGTGCTTCCTTCAGGAGCTCTTTTAGGGCAGGCCTGGTGGTGACAGAATCTCTCAGCATTTGCTTTTCTGTAAAGGATTTTATTTCTCCTTCACTTATGAAGCTTAGTTTGGCTGGATATGAAATTCTGGATTGAAAATTCTTTTCTTTAAGAATGTTGAATATTGGCCCCCACTCTCTTCTGGCTTGTAGAGTTTCTGCTGAGAGATCCGCTGTTAGTCTGATGGGCTTCCCTTTGTGGGTAACCCGACCTTTCTCTCTGGCTGCCCTTAACATTTTTTCCTGCATTTCAACTTTGGTGAATCTGACAATTATGTGTCTTGGAGTTGCTCTTCTCAAGGAGTATCTTTGTGGTGTTCTCTGCATTTCCTGAATCTGAATGTTGGCCTGCCTTGCTATATTGGGGAAGTTCTCCTGGATAATATCCTGCAGAGTGTTTTCCAACTTGGTTCCATTCTCCCCATCACTTTCAGGTACACCAATCAGACGTAGATTTGGTCTTTTCACACAGTCCCATATTTCTTGGAGGCTTTGTTCATTTCTTTTTATTCTTTTTTCTCTAAACTTCCCTTCTCGCTTCATTTCTTTCATTTCATCTTCCATCGCTGATACCCTTTCTTCCAGTTGATCGCATCGGCTCTTGAGGCTTCTGCATTCTTCATGTAGTTCTCGAGCCTTGGCTTTCAGCTCCATCAGCTCCTTTAAGCACTTCTCTGTATTGGTTATTCTAGTTATACATTCGTCTAAATTTTTTTCAAAGTTTTTAACTTCTTTGCCTTTGGTTTGAATTTCCTCCTGTATCTCGGAGTAGTTTGATCGTCTGAAGCCTTCTTCTCTCAGCTCGTCAAAGTCATTCTCCGTCCAGCTTTGTTCCATTGCTGGTGAGGAACTGCGTTCCTTTGGAGGAGGAGAGGTGCTCTGCTTTTTAGAGTTTCCAGTTTTTCTGCTCTGTTTTTTCCCCATCTTTGTGGTTTTATCTACTCTTGGTCTTTGATGATGGTGATGTACAGATGGGTATTTGGTGTGGATGTCCTTTCTGTTTGTTAGTTTTCCTTCTAACAGACAGGACCCTCAGCTGCAGGTCTGTTGGAGTTTGCTAGAGGTCCGCGCCAGACCCTGTTTGCCTGGGTATTAGCAGCGGTGTTTGCAGAACAGCGGTTTTTCGTGAACCGGGAATGCTGCTGTCTGATCGTTCCTCTGGAAGTTTTGTCTCAGAGGAGTACCCGGCCATGTGAGGTAGTGCCTCCCAGTTAGGCTGCTCGGGGGTCAGGGGTCAGGGACCCACTTGAGGAGGCAGTCTGCCCGTTCTCAGATCTCCAGCTGCGTGCTGGGAGAACCACTGCTCTCTTCAAAGCTGTCAGGGACATTTAAGTTTGCAGAGGTTACTGCTGTCTTTTTGTTTATCTGTGCCCTGCCCCCAGAGGTGGAGCCTACAGAGGCAGGCAGGCCTCCTTGAGCTGTGGTGGACTCCACCCAGTTCGAGCGTCCCGGCTGCTTTGTTTACCTAAGCAAGCCTGGGCAATGGTGGGCGCCCCTCCCCCAGCCTCGCTGCCACCTTGCAGTTTGATCTCAGACTGCTGTGCTAGCAATCAGTGAGACTCCGTGGTCGTAGGACCCTCCGAGCCAGATGCGGGATATAATCTCCTGGTGCTCTGTTTTTTAAGCCCGTTGGAAAAGCGCAGTATTTGGGTGGGAGTGACCTGATTTTCCAGGTGCCATCTGTCACCCCTTTCTTTGATTAGGAAAGGGAACTCCTCCCTGACCCCTTGCGCTTCCCGAGTGAGGCAATGCCTCACCCTGCTTCGGCTCGCGCACGGTGCGCTGCACCCACTGACCTGCGCCCAGTGTCTGGCACTCCTAGTGAGATGAACCCGGTACCTCAGATGGAAATGCAGAAATCACCCGTCTTCTGCGTCACTCACGCTGGGAGCTGTAGACTGGAGCTGTTCCTATTCGGCCATCTTGGCTCCTCCCCCCCCATAATTTTTTTTTAAGATTCATCCATGTTGTAGCATGTATCAGTACTTTATTCCTTTTCATGGCAAGGTAATTTTCCATTGTGGGTATACCACATTTTATTTATCTGTTCATCAATTGATGACATTTAGGTTGTTTCTGCCTTTTGACCATTACAAATAATGCTGCTATGAACATTTGTATACATATTTTTGTGTGGGTATGTTTTCATTTCTCTGGAGTATATACCTGGGTGTGGAATTACTGGATGATGTTTAACCTTTGAGGAACTTGCAGACTTTTGATTGCAGACTTTTGATTAGACTTTTATACGGAAGCTGCTAAAATGTTAACATGTTGTAAGCATGGCTGTTAGTAATAACCATATTTCCTATTTTTTAATCTTCCAGCCTAGAACATTCCATATTCTGCTTCACACACGGTGACTCACTCACTACTGCTTTGTACCAGTGTGCCCACTCGAGTGCCTGTAAAGTACAAGCTCCAGATCAAAAAAGCTTCTAGATGGATCCTTTCCAAACTTGGTGTCTTTTCTACAAACTCTGTGCCTCAACAACCATTTCTAAGTGGTAAGGACATGTATATTTCCTCTTTTCTAGGCCTTCTTTCCTTTTTTATATATGAGTTAATACCTGCACTTTTTGCTGATTTTTCTAAATCAAATCTAAAAGTGGCAAAAACATCAGATTTTTCGAGACCTCAAAACATTTTTTACATATTACATTCTGTGCACAGAACATGCATGTTTATAAAGAATATAAACACATGTGAACAACTATGCCTGTGCACTTTATGTGCCTTATTTGTACTCTATAGTCCCTTATTGTAAGGCTGAGATAGTTTATCTTGTTACTGTCTTACCTATTTAGGGATTTTCAGCCCATTTGTTGAAGAATATCCTCCTACTTCCTGGCAATTGTAAATTATGTATACATTCATGGAAATGATAAGAGAGGTGTGCAATGCCAGCTTTTCTTTTTATAGCATAGCACTATGTGTGCCTTTTCATATTCTGACTTTTTTTTGGAAGCATAGATGTCAGTTAGCCAACAAGTTTTCTAGGCAACTCTGAGATTTACTCAGAAAACATAGGGGTAGTGAGGGGAGAGTAAAATTGAGCAGAAATGGGAGACCTTTAAAAGAAAATGATTAAAATAGGCTCATTTTGAGCCAGTCGACCAATGCCTACTGTTTAAGAATGAAAATATATAATGACATTTAGCATAATAGAGAAGTAAGTTACCAAATGGAAAATGTGGTATTAGATAAAGATGAAAGGCAGATAGAGTGAAAATTGGGGTACATTTTAGCTCTAGTTCTAATCATTAATTGCATAGTTTTCTAGAATGCCAGTTAATTAGCCTTGGTAGACGCAGTTTTCTCGTCTAAAATGGGTGAATTAGACTAAATGATTTTAAAGGATTTTTGGTGGTTTCATAATCCCAACACTTTATGAACTATAATGAACAAATTGATAGATTTTTGGTTTTTTTTGAGGCTATGTTTTCTTCCCTAACGTATCTGATAGAGATACTTTAGATCTATTTTTGTTGAATTGTGGGGCAAGAATAAGATCTCCACTGTCTGAACATTTTTCAGTTAATCTTTCTGTTTTGAAGTTGGTGTCTTTCTTTTATTCTCTTTCTTTCCACATTCTTATCCTTCTCTCCTACTGACCTTGAGGACTTTCCTTCATTTCACTCAGACCGTCTCTTTCTGTCCACTCCAATATCATATTAGTGGCTCTCATTATGCTTCCTTAACGTGTCTAGCATCCATTATTTTCACGTTAGCAATTTTCCAGGGTCACTACATCTTAGATCAGTGATTCTAATTCTGGGACCCTTTATAAAAACACAGATACCTAGGGCTGGTTGCGGTGGCTCATGCCTGTAATCCCAGCACTTTGGGAAGCCGAGGCGGGCAGATCACGAGGTCAGGAGATCGAAACCATCCTGGCTAACACGGTGAAACCCAGTCTCTACTAAAAATACAAAAAATTAGCCAGGCATGGTGGCGGGCGCTGTAGTTCCAGCTACTCGGGAGGCTGAGGCAGGAGAATGGCGTGAACCCAGGAGGCGGAGCTTACAGTGAGCCGAGATCGCGCCACCGCATCCAGCCTGGGAGACAGAGTGAGAATCCATCTCAAAAAAAAAACAAAAAACAAAAAACAAAAAACAAAAAACACGATACCTTTTGAAGCTAAGTGTGATGGCTCATGCCTGTATTCCCAGTGCTTTGGGAGGCCCAGGTGGGAGGATGACCTGAGGCCAAGAGTTTGAGACCAGCCTGGGCAACACAGCAAGACCCCATCTCTACAGAAAATTTAAAAATCAACCAAGTGTGATAGTTGCACACCTTTAGTCCCAGATACTTGGGAGGGTAAGGTGGGAGGATTGCTTGAGCCCAAGAGGTTGAGGTTGCAGTGAGCTATGATTGCGCCACTGCATTCCAGCCAGGGTGAACGGATTGTTTATAATCTTTTGCTAATATAAATGGTATAATATAAATGCATAACCTTGCGGATATATAAATCTTTTTATATCTTGCCACTGTGTTTGGGGCAGGTTCTTAGAAGTGGAATTGCAGGGCCAAAGGGTAAATGAGTACGCAGTGTTTGTTTGTTTGTTTAAGACAGTCTCACTGTCACCCAGGCTGGAGTGCAGTGGCATGATCTCGGCTCACTGCAACTTCCACCTCCTGGGTTCAAGCAATTCTTGTGCCTCAGCCACCCAAATAGCTGGGATGACAGGTGTGCGCTACCATGCCTGGCTAATTTTTTTTTTTTTTTTTTTTGAGACAGAGTCTCGCTCTTGTTGTCCAGGCTGGAGTGCAGTGGCTCAATCTCGGCTTACTGCAACCTCCGCCTCCTGGGTTCAAGCGATTCTCCTGCCTCAGCCTCCTGAGTAGCTGGGATTACAGGTGCCTACCACCCTGTCTCTTAAAAAGAAATACAGGCCAGGTGTGGTGGCTCACACCTGTAATCCCAGCACTTTGGGAGGCCAAGGCGGGCTGATCATGAGGTCAGAAGATCGAGATCATCCTGGCTAACACAGTGAAACCCTCTCTCTACTAAAAATGCAAAAAATTAGCTGGGCGTGGTGGCACATGCCTATAGTCCGAGCTACTGGGGAGGCTGAGGCAAGAGAATCAATTGAACCCAGGAGGCGGAGGTTGCAGTGAGCCAGATTGCACCACTGCACTCCAGCCTGGGAGACAGAGCAAGACTCCATCTCAAAAAAAAATAAGAAAAAGAAATACAGATACTTTTTGAAACAAATTTGGGAGAAGGGTGTGATTCTTTGGCAGGTAGCTAAAGTCAGCATTAGTTCACCAGAACTGGAGCCTCAAAGTTCTCTTACTTCTGACTTCAATCACTTCTTGCCTTAGACCTCATTAGTACCTGGAACAGTTTCTTTTCTAAGGTCTTGGAAAGAGGATCTTCTTTTTATTTCAGGATTTTTTTTTTCTAGTGTCTGTAAAATAAACGTTTTGTCTTATTTATTTAAAATTTTTATTATGGAAAATGAGAAACATATGCAGAAGTAAACAGACTGGTGTAACCAATTGCTTTGTATTCAGACTCAGATTCAGTAATTATCAAGTCATGCCCAAATTGTTTAGCTATTCCCCACCAACTTGTCTCTCACTCCTGTGTTATTTTAAAGCAAATTCTAGACATCATGTATCTTATTTATAAGTATTTCAGGATGTATCCTTAAGACCTTTTAAAAAAGTAATGATAAAATTGCTATGAACACTCTTGTACATATCTTTGGGCAGATCTGTGTACTTTTTTCCCTTGGGTATACACTCAGAAATAGAATTTGCACTTCTGCACATTCATATTATAAAAAAACATGATGCAAATAAAAATAATTAAAAAATGAAAAAGAATTTGCAATATTGTTTTGGACTTAGCACATTCTCTTAGCAATGTTTAGTCAAATTACTATATATATTATTATCTATTACTGTGTAACAAACTACCCTGAAACTTAGTGGCTTAACACAGTGACATTATTGTCTCATGGTTGCTGTGAGTCAGTTTCTTTGGGGTGCAGCTTAGCTGGGTGCTTTTGGCTCAGAGTCTCTCATAAAGCAGCAATCCAAGTATCTTCTGGGGCTGCAATCATCCCACAACTCAAGTAAAAGAGGCACAAAGGAACAGCCTTCTGGGGGTGCTTTCAAGCTCACTCATGTGATTATTAACAGGTCTCAGGTTCTTTCTGGCTGTTGGCCAGAGGCCAATTCCTTGACCCTTCCATAGTAGGGCAGCTAACAACATGGGCAGCTGGTTGTTAGTTCAGAGCAAGGGAGAGAGGGCATCCAAGATGGAAACCAAGCTCTTTCTGTAACTTATTCTTAGAGTGGGAGCCCATCACACTTGCTGCATCCTTTTAAAAAAATTATTGTGCTAAAGTGTGCATAATGTAAACTTAACATTTTAACTATTTTAAGTGTACAATTCAGTGGCATTACATACATTCACATTGTTGTGCAATTATCACTATCATGCATCTCCAGAACTTTCTCATCTTTACAAAATGAAACTCTATACCCATTAAATAACTCCCGATCGTCTTCTTTGCCCAGCCCCTGACAACCACCATTCTACTTTCCCAAGAGTTTGACCCCTCTAGGTACCTCATAAGTGGAATCATGCAGTTACAGTATTTATCCTTTTGTGACTGGCTTTTTTCACCCAGGATAATGTCTTCAAGGTCATTCATGTTATAGTACGTGTTAGAATTTCATTCTTTTTTAAGGCTGAATAATATTCCATTGTATTTACATACCACATTTTATCCATCCATCAACTGATATTTGAGTTCTTTCCACGTTTTGGCTGTTGTGAATAATGATGCTAGGAACAAGGTATTCAGCTGAATTCTATTCCTAGAATCAAGTCTTTAAATTCAGTCTACACTAAAAGGGAGGTGAGGCCAGGCGCAGTGGCTCATGCCTATAATTCCAGCAGTTTGGGAGATTGAGGCAGGTCACCTGAGGTCAGGAGTTTGAGACCAGCCTGTCCAACATGGTGAAACCCTGTCTCTACTAAAAATACAAAAATTAGCCAGGAGTGGTGGCGTGTGCCTGTAGTTCCAGCTACTCAGGAGGCTGAGGTAGGAGAATCGCTTGAACCCAGGAGGTAGAGGTTGCAGTAAGCTGAGGTCACACCACTGCTTTCCAGCCTGGGCGACAGAGTGACACTCTGTGTCAAAAAAAAAAAGGAGGTGAATAGTGAATACTTAAGGGTGTGAATACCAGGAAGTATGATCATAGGGGCTGCTCTCAGAAATACTATACTGTTTAAGTTAGTCTTAATAATTGTTCTCTGTATAGTTATGCCACCAACTGGATATACAATTAAGTTCATTATCTTTCATATTTAATAACTGTTCTAAAATGTAACTTTGTTTTATAATCATGTATAATAGTTTTATGGTTCCAAAGTCAAATTCTGTTTTCTTCTCCGTATAAGTACTCATATTCTAGAAACTTTGTTTTTTTTTTTTTAAGAAAAATATAAGCAAGCTATATATTCATATTTCTCCTTATATAAATGATAGGATACCATATACTTTGTTTTTTGTTTTTTTTTTACTTGTTATATTCTGAGGATCACTCCTTAGTGGTGTATTACTGATTTCTTTTTATAGCTATATAATAACCCATTGGGTGAATGTGCCATAGTTTATTTAACCAGTTCCCAATTGATGGGGACTTGGATTGTTTATAATCTTTTGCTAATATAAATGGTATAATATAAATGCATAACCTTGCGGATATATAAATCTTTTTATATCTTGCCACTGTTTGGGGCAGGTTCTTAGAAGTGGAATTGCAGGGCCAAAGGGTAAATGAGTACGCAGTGTTTGTTTGTTTGTTTTAAGACAGTCTCACTGTCACCCAGGCTGGAGTGCAGTGGCATGATCTCGGCTCACTGCAACTTCCACCTCCTGGGTTCAAGCAATTCTTGTGCCTCAGCCACCCAAGTAGCTGGGATGACAGGTGTGCGCTACCATGCCTGGCTAATTTTTTTTTTTTTTTTTGAGACGGAGTCTCGCTCTTGTTGCCCAGGCTGGAGTGCAGTGGCTCAATCTTGGCTTACTGCAACCTCCGTCTCCTGGGTTCAAGCGATTCTCCTGCCTCAGCCTCCTGAGTAGCTGGGATTACAGGTGCCTGCCACCATGCCCAGCTAATTTTTGTACTTTTAGTAGAGACGGGGTTTTGCCTTGTTGGCCAGGCTGGTCTGGAACTCCTGATCTCAGGTGATCCGCCTGCCTCAGCCTCCCAAAGTGCTGGGATTAAAGGTGCGAGCCACTGCACCCAGCCTGTTTTTTGCATTTTTTAGTAGAGACAGGGTTTTGCCGTGTTGGCTAGTCTGGTCTGGAACTCCTAGCCTCAGGGATCTCCCTGCCTCGGCCTCCCAATGTGCTGGGATTACAGACGTGAGCCACCATGCCCAGCCTTGTGTTGTTGTTGTTGTTGTTTTTTAAAAGCTTGGGTATTGCTAGATTTATCCTCATAAGAAATTATACCTCTTTGTGTTCCCATCAGTAATGTATGAGAGTGCCTTTTTTTTCATACATAACCTTGTCAGCAGAATATGTTGTCAAATTTTGAGGGTTTTGTCAGATGGAATCTCATTGTAGTGTTAATTTCCCCTTCTTTGTGAGTGATATTGAATATCTTTTTATATGGCTAAGAGGCATTTGCATTTCTTTTTCTTTTTCCAACTGTCCATTTCTTTAGCCCCCTTTTCTGTTTGTTGGTGTTTTTTATTTTATAAGCTCTTTACACATTAGAAATATCAATCTCTTGTCTTTGTTTTCTTTTTCCTGTTAAACAGAGGTATTCTCTGTTCTGCTTTCAACTGGCTTCATTTTTTCCTCATTCTTTTTCATTAACGTTACATTTATTCTTTTGGATAAGTGATTGTTCGACATTTAGTGTCTCCACTTGTACACGTCAGACCTATTTCATTATTTTTTCAAGTTCAACACGCTTTAGATAGAATGTGACTTTATCCACAAACCTGTGTTCCCTTTATCAGATAATGGTATTGCCATTTTCCCAGATGAGAAATTGAAGTGACCTTTTTGACTTTATTTATTATTTATTCATTATTTATTCAACAAGTATTTGTTGAGTACCTGTCGGGTTTCAAGTACAGGCTAGGCACTAGTGGCAAATAGTATAATCCTAGCTCTCAGGGAATGGTCTAAGAGGGGAGTAGGTGTTCCACAAATACACAAACTATGTCTAAATATGTGGTTAAGAATTCCAAGAGAGAATGTAAAAGTGGGGACACATTATTACATTGGAGAGGTTGTGAGTTGCCTCTTTGAGAAAATGACACTTAAGCTAAGATTTGAAGGATATTTAGGATTAGCTTGGTGGAAAAAAGTCAGTGTGGCAGTTTCCAGACATAGGAAACAGTGTGTAAAAGGATCCTGAGGCAGAAACGAAGTTGGACTTCTAGGAAATGAAAAGACCAGTTTAGCTGGCATGCAGGGAGAAGGGATTGAGGGGCCTGAGATATCATCTGATTGCCTTGTAAAGAGATCACTCTGGCTATGGCAGGGGTAATCCATTGGAGGGGGTCATGTAGAAGTCAGTCAGGAGCTGGTTAGCAGACTGTTGTAGTAATTGTGAAAGGTGATGGTGCCTATTTATTCAGTTATAAAATTCTTTCAGTTCTAATTCAGGATTTTGTTCATTCCCTCTCTTGACTACTGGGATAGATTTTAAAAAATTGGTCCCATACTGTCTTAGTCCCTGTTCCCCATCTAGTCTGCTTCAGAAGACAACTTTTAGAGTCAACAGTCTGTTCATATCACTTCCTTTCTCAAAAACTTACGGTGGTTCTATGATTGTGGAAGAATGAGATCCCATCTGGTATTGAAGCTTTTATCATTTTCTTTAGGTTTCAAGATCTGCTCTCCTGAGACAACTTTCTTTGGGCAGCCAAGATGGGTACTTTTCTGCCTCTTTTCTTAGCTCGTCTCCGATCTTCCATCATGACATCTGTACCTCTCTTCTCCACCAACCCCCACTATTCTCTGATCCTTCTTAGATCCCAAGATTAATTTTTTTAACTCAATATATACTCAGTTTTCTTTTGCTGTGTCAATTCTAAGATTTATCATAGTTTATGTTGAGAAATATTCATGTATTTATTTGGAGTACAAAGAAATTATATATTTTTTCTTTTCTTTCTTTCTTTTTTTTTTTTTTTGAGACGGAGTCTTGCTCTGTCGCCCAGGCTGGAGTGCAGTGGCGCGATCTCCTCTCACTGTAAGCTCCGCCTCCCGGATTCACGCCATTCTGCTTCAGCCTCTACGAGTAGCTGGGACTGCAGGAGCCCACCACCATGCCCGGCTAATTTTTTGTATTTTTAGTAGAGACGGGGTTTCACCGTGGTCTCGATCTCCCGACCTCGTAATCCGCCTGCCTCGGCCTCCCAAAGTGCTGGGATTACAAGCGTGAACCACTGCGCTCAGCATTTTTTTTTTTTTTTTTTGAGACAGAGTCTCACCCTGTCACCCAGGCTGGAGTGTAGTGGCACATTCTCGACTCACTGCAACCTCCGCCTCTAGGGTTCAAGCGATTCTCTTGCCTCAGCCTCCTGAGTAGCTGGGATTACAGACATGCACCACCATGCTTGGCTAGTTTTTGTATTTTTAGTAGAGACAGGGTTTCACCATGTTGGCCAGGCTGGTCTCGAACTCCTGACCTCAGGTGATCCGCCCGCCTCAGCCTCCCAAAGTGCTGGGATTACAGGCATGAGCCACCATACCTGGCCTATTTTTTATTTTTAAAACTGATAGGAACCCAGTAGATATATGTTGAATTGTATGAGATTAGGGAGCATTCCATGTGGTGGATCAGTCATTCAAATTTCTTATAAAAGAAGGAAGTCTCAAGTATAATTTTATAAAATTTTGAATAGAACTTTTGGGAGTAACCTCATTTAGAAACAGAAGAATGTTACTTGCTGTTTGAAGCAGCTTTTATAGTTCAGTGCACATCAAATAATGCTTATATTCTGTATATTGGGTTGACAGAAATATGTTTATAAGACAGTATGGCGATATTAGAGTTCTTATGACTTACTAGGGGTAATGGCATATTTAGGGCATTAAATATTTGATCGCCAGGTAGCAGAAAATGGTCAATAAAATAATGAATGTGTAGGTATTTGAATGCACCTCTGCTTTTATCTGAGATACCTTTGGACTCATTGTCCACTTAGCTGACTTCTTAGCGTGTATCTTTCTAGAGTAAATGTAATAGTCTGTCTATTGACAAGGATTAGTTTACTTGATTCTCATACTTGATTTTGTTAATAGATCAGCGCCAGCCAGCATGTTTCTTTTGTAAAGGGAAAGGTACTAATATTATTATTTACTGCCTACAACTTGCAAAATGATTTCATATACTCTCTTTTTAAAAATCCTTACAGGTTTCCTTCTGTCTCTCTCTCATTCAATTTTTCCTTCCCTCCCTTCTTTTTCCTCTCCTTTTCTTCCTATAAATGAGGTTAAATGATTTTGTGTGGGCAACTGTGGCTTAGTATTGTGTAACTATACTGCATACATTGTGTTGCCTTCTCATATGAAATCATTTCTCTGAAATTACATTGGAAATGGGGTTTTTACAGATTTCTTGTGGATATGACTTTACAGATATTAATCTAACTTTTAGTTTCTTTGGATCACCTCTTGAATTAAATAGTTGTTTTTGTCTCCTAATACATATTGATGCAATAAAAGAGTTGGGCGATTATAATAATTTTGGTCCTATACTGAATTTTTGTTATCTGAAATATAGTAGAAACTAAACCTTTTAAACCCATTTAAAAGTCAGTTTTCTAAAGTCACATTTAACAGTTTTGGTGTTTCAATAATATTAACTAATGAAAACTATTTTGGTTGTATTATTTTAAGGTAGAAGTATCTTAATGGAATTTTTAAATGAGCTCACCTAAGATTAAATAAGCACCTTGAGTCTAGTTTCTGCAATGTGATTTTAAGTTTTTTTTAAAAATTACTTTGAAATAGTAACTAGGGCAAGTACTTACAGGTAAGAGTGAAATTATTTGGTACAGTAAGCTTCAATTATAATGCATTTAGTTTGGAGTGATGAAAGTTTTTTTTTTTTTAATTTAATTTTTTTGAGACAGGGTCTTGCTTTGTCACCCAGGCTGAAGTGCAGTGGTGCAATCATAGCTCACTGCAGCCTTGACCTCCTGGGCTCAAGCGATCCTCCCACCTCAGCCTCCCAAGTAGCTGGGACTACAAACACACACCACCATGCCTGGCTAGGATTTTGATTTTTTTTTAGAGATGGGGTCTTACTATGTTGCCCAGCCTCATAGTCTTGAACTCCTGGGCTCAAGTGATCCTCCCACCTCAGCCTCCCCAAGTACTGGGATTACAGGCGTGACCACTGTGTCTAGCTGAAAGTTACTATTTTTAAAACTGAGAATCTATAAAGGCAAAAATATTCATTGTAGCTCATGGTTTGACAGGTTTATGAAAGGCTTAAAATGTAAAATTGTCATAAGTAAAATACTGCATTTCACATAGGATTTATGTAACTAGTAGTGATGGTGAAAAAAACCTGATGAGGTGGGAGAAATGACCCAATGTCTCACTTTGCCCTCCCGGTGTCTTATTTCCCCTCTCATTTTAAGTTCTACGTGAGTATTACAGCTTCAAATATAATCATGGCATTAATTCAGAAGCCTCATATATTAAAAAAAAAATCTTTTGTTTTTCTGTAATAACTGCATTTGTACCGTATTAGAACTTTCTACCACAATCTCCTTCTGAGACGTATAGAGCTAGCTGGATGAGTCACACCACACCACAAATTCCTTAAGGTGGTAGGTGGTGTCTTATTCATTATTCGTGTCTCTCACTGCCTAGTGCAGTGCGCTCGATAGGCAGTCGGACTCTGTTCCTTTATTATACTATACCTGGTGTTAGGTTTTTGGAGCACTTAAATTTTTTTTGTCTTTTTGCTTTACTCTAATAAATATTCTAGTTAACATTAATATCTAGCTTAATATGATTTAAATGTATGTTAAAATTCTTAAGAGTAGTAGCAAATCTAGATTGGGAACTGGATCTGTAGACAATATTCAAAAGATACAATTCAGATGACCCTGAACACCAGTAAACTGATCCAGGGGCCAAATATTCTCTCAAAATAGAGGAGGAAAAAGGAAAAGAGGCATGTAGGGACCCAGAAGAAGAAGGGTGATTTATGTGGAGTGGAGGGAATTTTCATTTTAAACCACAGATAGGGCTTGTTTACTTTGTCACATTTTCCCTGTAATAGAGAAACTGCTGAGCCAGAATTGTGCAACTGATTGAATTAGCACCTTGTTTAAATTGTTAGCATCCATCTTTGAGAAGCATGTATTTTAGATTAAAGATTTAAAAATCTTGGCTGAAACAAAGGACAATCTCTTTCCTTTATGAAGTTGTTCATTGAACTTTAAATAGTAAGATATTAACAGATGAGGATTGAATTTAGTCTTCAAATAAGCATCTCTGTGATTTGTTGGTCACAGTATGATTTCTTTCCCATCCCCCACTATTTTTTACTTTTGATAAGGCAAATTCTTATCTTTTCATGAAATATTTAAAGCAAATTATGTGTTAATTATGTTTAGTTATCCTTTTTTGAGAGTTCTCTAGCTTCTTCTGTTCTGAGGTTCAGAATATAAGAACATATTGAAATCATAATTGCATTTTATTTTCCAAACAGCCATTGAAAATAATTGCATTTTAATTTGAGAATTTTATCTCAACTCCATATAACAGCTTATACTTTAAAATATAATCCAGAGGTACAGTACTTTTCAGTTCATTTATTAGCTTTGTCAGTTTCCACATCTGTAAAATTGAACATTTACTGAAATTATGGGCTGGTTTGGGTTAAAATGAAGTAACATATGTGAAGCATCTTAGATGGTCACACATAGTAGGCTCTCGGTAATTAGTCGTTGCTGCTGTTATTATGGGTATTTAATTAACTTGGATTTCTAGGGCACCATTTGTTAGAGTGCAGTGAACCAATTCTGAATTCTACCCTCCTATATTTGTTACTTGTTTAGACTGACTTAACCACTGTGGAGAATAAAGCCTATTTGTGGGGGTTGGGGTGGGGGTGGTGCCTACTGACTCTTATATGCATGTTTTTTCAGAGTTACAGGATGTGTACTGGAATGTGAAGGATTAAGCTTTGTGGTGGCATGTTCTATATGGTCATCCATAGTGACCAAACTAATTTGGAATGTTGTTTTGTTACTAACTTGGAAATGTGTTATTTTCTCTACAGAGGATGTTGATCTGAATAAACTGCTTATTATGCTTTATACATTTCTAGAGCGAGAGGAACTGTCAATCAGTGTAAATCTCACCCAGCACAATATTTTCTTTCACAAACATGGGGAGGAGGCAATACCAAGATAACCACTTTTGGGACAGAGCCAGGAGCTGTTGTGTAACTCAGAGGGTGTGTGATAGCATCCAGCTTTGGAGCCCATCACATCACATTGAGAAATTGTGGCAGGGAGGCTTACAGGAAAAACATCTTGTTTATTAACACCTGAATATGTTACTTATGTAGCTTTTTAAAAGTCATCAGTTAGCTAGCTTCTCAAAGAGAGGCAAGAACCCATTCGCGTAGTTACAGATTGTGGCTATAGTAAGTCTTCTGGTAACAGGAGCTGTGAGCACCACTTCTTCAGTGAAGTCTTTCCTGTTCCCTTCTCCACTCAGGTTGATGACTGTCTCCTTTGTACCTGGTTGCAGCTTGAACATATTTAGGTAACTTCTCTCAAAGCACTTGAAACATGCTACTGCCCATGTCTCCCTTCCAGCTTGTCTGTAAACTCCTTGATGGTAGCAGCTGTGTGTGTAAGTGCCACTGAGTATAGATTCCTGGAGCTTAGGTTGATCCCCAGTAAATGTTAAATGCAGGTCTCCCTGTGCCTGTGGAAATGCCTCAACATCAATTGGTTCAATTGTATCCTTCAACTTGATCACTAACAGGTCTTTAATGAAAAGTCTCCAGAGATGCTATTCCCATTCTGTACTATCCTCATCATTACCATTCTTATTTCTTCTTTGCCAATGCAAATTCTCTATTTCATTTTTTTCTTTAAGTACTTCTCTATGAAGCTTTTTAAAAGTATGCTTCATTTTAGGGCCAGACATGGTGGCTCATGCGAGGCCCAGGCGGGTGGATCACCTGAGGTCAGGAGTTTAAGACCAGCGTGACCAACATAGTGAAACCCCATCTCTACTAAAAATACAAAATTAGTCGGGCGTGGTGGCGTGCACCTGTAATCCCAGCTACTCAGGAGACTGAGGCAGGGGAATTGCTTGACCCCAGGAGGCAGAGGTTGCAGTAAGCTGAGACACCACAGCCTGGGGGACAGAGTGAGACTCCATCCCAAAAAATAAAAATAGAAGTATGCTTCATTTTAGTTAGTTTATAATCAACATTGAGAAATCCAAGAAAGGTGAGAAATGTAAACTAGAGCTGGAGATTTAAAATTGGCACCTGTAAAAATACATTATTTTTTGAAGTAAAAAAAGTTTGTAAACATTTCCCTTGTTTACAAATCTGAAATTATATTAATTTTGGTAAAATTCTAGATTTTTTCCAAATAAGTCAAAACCTCAAAAGAATGGAAATTTTAGGTAAAATTTAGGTAAAAATGGAAAGAAAGTAAGAGTCATAATTTTCAGGCTGTTATAAGAAATGTCTTTTACTGTATCATATGGTATTTTATAGTATATAAAAATATAGGAATTGACCTTATCATCCTTACTGTACAAGGTTTTATTGTGGTTTAAAATTCCAAGTCTTCGATGTAGCTTCCTTTATTCTTCTTCTTCAGTTACACCATAATAGTTTATTGAAATTTGATGCATATAGGAAAAAACCTTGTAATTGACTTTTTTTTGGAGAAAAATTATTCATTTTAAGACAAAAGCAGAGATTATTTGAGCCAAAACCTGATGGATTTAAGAGTGCTGTTGATCATGGTTGACTTGTGAAAGTGATAGATAGATAGATAGATAGATAGATAGATAGATAGATAGTCCTCTTATCGTTATTTTTCTTTTATACTGGGCTTATGTTTTTTTTTCTTATTTTCTTGCTTAATAATAGTATCATTAAGCAGGCAGGAGAAAAATAATACCATTGAAACTAAAAGTTAGTAATTTAATCTGATTGACTATGTATATATATATTTTATTATACTTTAAGTTCCGGGATACAAGTGCAGAACGTGTAGGTTTGTTGTATAGGTATACGTGTGCCATAATGGTGTCCTGCACCTATCCCCCCATCATTTAGGTTTTAAGCCCCACATGCATTAGCTATTTGTCCTAGTGTTCTCCCTCTCCTTGCCCCCCACCTGCTGACTGGCCCCAGTGTGTGATGTTCCCCTTCCAGTGTCCACGTGTTCTCATTGTTCAACTCCCACTTATGAGTGAGAACATGCGGTATTTGGTTTTCTGTTCTTGTGTTAGTTTGTTGAGGATGATGGCTTCTGGCTTCATCCATGTCCCCACAAAGGACGTGAACTCATTCTTTTTTATGGCTGCACAGTATTCCATGGTGTATATGTACTACGTTTTCTTTATCCAGTCTATCATTGATGGGCATTTGGGTTGGTTCCATGTCTTTGCTATTGTAAATAGTGCTGCAGTAAACATATGTGTGCATGTGTCTTTATGGTAGAATGATTTATATTCCTTAGGGTATATACCCAGTAATGGGATTGCTGGGTCAAATGGTATTTCTGGCTCTAGATCCTTGAGGAATCGCCACCCTGTCTTCCACAATGGTTGAACTAATTTATACTCCCACCGACAGTGTAAAAGCATTCCTATTTCTCCACAGCCTCACCAGCATCTATTGTTTCTTGACTTTTTGATCATCGCCATTGTGACTGGCGTGAGATGGTATTTCATTGTGGTTTTGATTTGCATTTCTCTAATGATCAGTGATGTTGAGCTGTTTTTCATATATTTGTTGGCTGCATAAATGTCTTCCTTTGTGAAGTGTGTGTTTATATCCTTTGCCCACTTTTTGATGGGGTTGTTTTTTTCTTGTAAATTTGTTTAAGTTCCTTGTAGATTCTGGATATTAGACCTTTGTCAGATGGGTAGCTTGCAAAAACGTTTTGCCATTCTGTAGGTTGCCTGTTCACCCTGATGGTAGTTTCTTTTGCTGTAGAGAAGCTCTTTAGTTTGATTAGATCCCATTTGTCAATTTTTGCTTTTGTTGCAATTGCTTTTGGCATTTTAATCATGAAGTCTTTGCTCATGCCTATATCATAATTTTGCGGTTTATTATATTTATGGACAAAGTAACAAGAATAGTATTTGTTCTGTGGCATTTGTTTTATGTGTTTTGTCATACATTATACCCACATACAAATATATATATATATATTTACAGTAAATATATGTTAACATCTTAATGCTTATGAATTTTCAAATGATACATAGTAGCATTGATTTTTACCTGTAATCATATGTGGAAAACTTACCTTTAAATGATGGAGACCTTTACATATATGCGTAGTTTGCACATTATCAGTTGAAGCTAGTACATCTTTATTTAGTACTCTATTTTTCTGAACACCACTTTTCTAGTTTCTGTGGGAGATGTAATGATGTATGTACCCTTTAGAGGATCACAGTCTCAGAGCAACTCTTACAGCACCACAGAGCTCTAGAACAGGAAGAAACTCTGGAGGTTATCTTCTCTTAGGGGTATGTTTAAACAGTAGTTCACTGATTCTTATGCATTTTCTCCTTTGCTCAGTAAGCAGGAGATGTGGGCCAATTTTTTGTTTGTTTGTTTGAAACAGGGTCTCACTCTGTTGCCCAGGCTAGAGTGCAGGGGCACAGTCACTGCTCACTGCAGCCTCTACCTACCAAGCTTAGGTGATCCCCTCACCTTAGCCTGGGACTACAGGCTAGTGCCACCATGCCCAGCTGACTTTTTTTACTTTTACTAGAGATGAGGTTTCACTATGTTGCCCAGGCTGGTCTCAAATTCCTGAGCTCAAGTGATCCCCCTGCGTTGGCCCCCCAAAGTGCTGAGATTACAGGAGTGAGCTATCATGTCCAGGCATGGGGCAGTTTTTTTCGGCCAGGGATTTACAAATTATGAAGTCAAGAAATAATTTTAGTGGGAAATGACTAGAATATAACACTTGTTTTTCCTGTAATTACATTAGAGACTACCAAAGCATATTGCAGATTATTTCCAATATATCATATTATATTGTGTATATATATACTGGGTTTTAAAAAATGTATTATAGGTTGGGCACAGTGGCTCACACCTGTAATCCCAGCACTTTGGGAGGCCGAGGCAAGTGGATCACCTGAGGTCAGGAGTTCAAGACCAGCCTGGGCAACATGGTGAAACCCTGTCTCTCCTAAAAATACAAAACTTAGCTGGGCGCAGTGGCACATGCCTGTAATCCCAGCTACTCAGGTGGCTGAGCAGGAGAATTGCTTGAGCCCGGGAAGCAGACGTTGTAGTGAATTGAGATTGCGCCATTCCATTGCAGCCTGGGCAACAGAGCAAGACTGTCTCAAAAAAAAAAAAGTATTATAAATTTTAAAATACTTTTTTAAATGTATTTTTTTATTGAAGTGAAAAGATTTTAGAAAACATATTTTTAATGTGTCTTCTCCTCCACCTCCCACCCCCCACTTGAAACCTGGGGAGCAGCCATTGTTCTTCATCCCGAGATATGCAGCTTAATCTCTTTGCTGTGCTCTCTTGCTGTCATGCCTGACACCAAAGTCAAGCATTTTCTACCCAGAAACCAGGTCATATTTCCCTGTGATAGTAAAAAATATGCAGTGAGATCATTTTTTCATTATGCTGGTCTTCCTTGCATGCCTTTGGGCAAAAATAAAACACTTTGGTGGCTCTGTTAATCTGTTAGGTATTGCTTATGATGTGCCTAACTTGGTACCAAGATGCGATTTAGTCACCAAGAGAATTTGGATTATTTAATACTCGTACATAATAAAACTCCTTATCAAATATTCATGTGGGCACATACAGAGGCCTAATTGTATTCTTGTAATGCACAATATAAATACTAATATTGTTTTGGAGAATCAGCATGGTATGCTGAAGCCATGGTTTGGAAAAATGCATTGTAGTATGTTTTTATCTGTGGGAATTACTGGCAAATATAATTGAGAGATTCTAAATACTGTAGTTGTTTCCTTCACTTTTGAACTTGGCTTAAGTATTTTTGGTCTTTTTTTTTTTTTAAATCGCTGAATTATTGTTTTGTTGTATCAATGGTTGAAGCTAAACCATGATTGTTATTTTAATATTTATGTCTTCTTTTAAAGATATAGTTTAAAAACAATTTTCTCCCACTGAGAGGGATTAAAAAATAAACAGGGAGAATAGTAGAATAAATGCTCAGGTGCCCATTCCTCAGCTCAAACATTTATGAAACCATTGTTACCCACCCCCTTTCTGCAGGTCCCAATTATTTTTGAGTCATTTTCTTTGTCACAACATTTCACCTGTAAATACTTCAGTATGCATTTGTAAGAGACAAGGACTTCTGTTTTTAGATAGATAAAGAAGAATCTTAAAAACCTTTTTGAAGAATATACTGAATTATGATAATTAAATTTGTGTATGGGATGTTAGAGCGATATAAAGGAAAATGAGATAGCTTAAATGGAGTAAGTGGAAAAAAGAAATACCGACAAGCAATTGTACCAAGAAATAGTAGAAAAGGTGTGAAAAGGCCAATTAACAGCTTTTAAAGTACTCATGGAGAAAAGGAAGACATTTACATTTTTTAACAGGCAGTATGTGTCTGCATTCCACATAGGTCAGTAGGGGAGTAAAGCCAAGTGTATTTCATACCATTTGAAATAGCAATTCTGTTTCAAGACTTTTTCTTAAGGGAGAAATCAAAGATGTGTACAAAGATTGCCAATCAAGATATTCACTACAATATTACTTATAGAAATGAGAAATTGAACCTTTTTTTAAAGAGATCTTTTAGTCCGTTCTTTTATTTTTATAGATAATAGTACAGGTAGTTTCCATTTATTAAGTACTTGCCATATTTCAAGCATTTTGCTAACACCTTAACATGAATTATATGACATAAACCTCTAACAACAATAATAAATAAGCAATATTTATTACAACCTCCAACTTTCACATGAGAAACTAAGGCTTAGGCCGGGTGCAGTAGTGTACTCCCAGCACTTAGGGAGGCCAAGGCAGGCAGATCACCTGAGGTCAGGAATTCAAGAGCAGCCTGGCCAACATGACAAAACTTTGGCTCTACTAAAAATACAAAAATTAGTCAGGTGTGGTGGCATGTGCCTGTAGACCCAGCTACTCAGGAGGCTGAGGCAGGAGAATCACTTGAACTTGGGAGGTGGAGGTTGCCGTGAACTGAGATCACGCCACTGCACTCCAGCCTGGGCGGCAGAGTGAAACTCTGTCTCAAAAAAAAAAAAGATAGAAAGAAACTAAGGCTTGAGTTTAACTAACTTGTCCTAGATAACTCAGGAAATAAGCATAAAGGAGAGTTCTAAACTTAACCTAATTCCAGAGCCTTTGTATCTAAACATTATACTGTACCACTTCCTGACCTAGTCAAAAAGGCGATTTAGGCCCATAGTAAGAAATGTGAAGAAGGGACTTTGCTCCAGGTCACAAGAAATAATGCAACAGTGAGGTTGAAAAATCCTAACTCAGGGCTAAATACAATCTGTTGCCTCCCTGCATGAATATGGCTAATAAAAATAATTGTTTCTTATTTCTTCTCTTTAGTATCCTATATTCAACATTTCCCCATCTACTATTTATGAAATTATAAGTTTCTAGTCTTTATTTTCTTCTCTGAGGAATAATTTTCTAAATTATAGTTGCTCAGCAACATTCATGAAATAGCACTGCAGTACTCATTTCCTGAGCCTAAAGGAATTGAACTTAATGCTCAATATTAGTGGAATGATTAAATGAAGATAATATATTTATAAAATAATGTTTTGTAACCACTAGATATTGTACAATATGATTCCGGTTGTATATAATGTATACAGTATTTAATTTATATAGGAAGACCTGACAGAAATTAACCCAGATGGTAAAATGAATTCATAGTGGCTACCTCTAGGTGTTAGAATTATGAGGAATTTTTATTTCTTCATTACTTTTTTGGGAAATTGTTGCAAATGTTATCAGCATTTGTGGTATAAGTTAATAAATATTACCATTATTGAGTACTTACTGTGTGTCAAGCACTGTTTAAGCACTTTTCATCTTTTACACTTAGTTCTGAAAATAGCCCTAAGAGATTTTATTATCCTTATTGTATAGATGAGGAAACGGAGATTGAATACTTAGACAATTTGAGTGTATCCTTCTAGGTGTGTTCTTGGCTTCCAAATGTATTTTTTTTCACTTTGTAAAAATGTATGTGGAATATTATCACAAAGTAGTCAATATATTTTTTAAAAAATTGATGGATGACATTTCATCTTAGGAATGTGCCATGATTTTTTTTCAACTGGTCCTTTTTGTTCTTTGCCTCTACTGCAATATTCTGCTCATAGGAATAATAGTACAATGAACGTCTTTGCAAATAAATTTGTGTGTGCATGTCTGATTATCTTTCTAGAATAAGCTCTTAGAAATGGAGTTACTGGGTCAAAGATCATAAACATTTTAGAGGCTTTTGGTACAAGTTGTGAGATTGCAGGTGACAAATGACCTTCTTTCCTTAAAAGTTGTTTTGGGGCTATAAATTTGGGAGAAATGGGTCATCTAAATCATCTGTGGGAATTTGTGCTTTCATAGTTTCTGTTACAGAAGTCAGGCTTCTCTAAGCTTGCTGGAGGCAGTGAACACAGAGAAAAAGAGGAAAGACAAACTTTGGAGATTAAATTGTAGCTACTTACTTGCTTTATGACCTTGAGCAGCTATTTATTCATTTTTCTCTTCTAGTTAACATTTTTATTAACTTAGAAACCTTTTCATTGCAATTGTTTTATATAAACATGTAAAATATAGCTATCATCTATACACATTTTCTCTGATGTTTGATCTTTATAGGACCTTAGGGTCATAATTAGATAGCATAAGTTCCATTGTATAATTAAAAAAACTATACACATAAAAGGTTAACACATTGATTACAGATGACCCTAGAAAGCATTTTAGATGTTGCATCTTTAAATTAAAAAGAATTTTTCTAAGGGGTCACATGTTCCCTTCCTCTGACAAGCAAGAACAGAAAATTCTGGATGAATTAATTGAAATTTTTGTTAAATAGTTAAAGATTTAGTGTGTGTTTCTCGTGGGCGTATCATCTTCCAGAGACTTTGTAGGCAACTTCTGCAGACTTTAATTATAGGTTTGGGTGGTAGGGAGAAGAGCATTTTAACTTAAGGGAGTCCAGAGAATAATTAATGAAATCAGTAAAGAAAGTCTCCATATGAAGCCACTGAATACATTAGGTTATTCTAGAAAAACCATGTTGATAATGGGTAATCTGACAGTCCAGAAATTCATGAGCAGTACAAATGGAATAAACAGAAAGCATTCTATTGAGGGTTGAAGGCTGTAATTGGTTTAATGGAAAAAAAAGAAGTACTACTTTTTACTATGAATAGTAAAATTGTAAAACAATCTACTGGCTGGGCGCGGTGGCTCACGCCTGAAATCCCAGCACTTTGGGAGGCCGAGGCAGGCAGATCACGAGGTCAGGAGATCGAGATCATCCTGGCTAACACAGTGAAACCCCATCTCTACTAAAAATACAACAACAACAACAAAATTAGCTGGGCACGGTGGCGGGCACCTGTAGTCCCAGCTAGTCGGGAGGCTGAGGCAGGAGAATGGCTTGAACCCGGGAGGCGGAGCTTGCAGTGAGCCGAGATTACGCCACTGCACTCCAGCCTGGGTGACAAAGAGTGAGACTCCGTCTCAAAAAAAAAAAAAAAAAAGAAAAAAAGAAATTAAAAAACCTACTATAAATGGTAGGCATAGAAAATAAGTATAAGGAGGATTTTTATCAGAGGCTCTTAATCCATAATTAATGGTTGGATTAGGAGGGCTCAACTCTTCAAAGTTATAGAAATGTGCTTTTTGGAAGATGACATCTCCACCTCTTTCAAATTTCTAAAGCAGTAACTCCAAAAGGCTTAAGCTCCCACTGGAATGTAAACTCCGCAAGGATAGGGATTTTTGTTTTATTCACTTTTTTTTCCCTCAGACTGGCAGATAGTTCTGCTTAATAAATATTTGTTGAGTGTATGATTTCTGTAAACTTATGTGTGGTGTACTTATAGTAATAGATTTTTAGAAGTTAGGAGTGTATGTAGTAAATCCCAGATTGATGTCTTAACTGGGCTACTTCTGAATTTGTCCAAAAATTTTCTCTTGGTACTTAACTCTAGATGTAGAATGGAAAGATTTATATGATAAATTTGTAGTTGAATTCCATTTTTCTGTGCCAACATGAAAATGTAGTATGAAAATTATTCTAAAAATACATATTCATTCATCAGTGTATAAGAAAATGTACCACTGTGATGCTGTTTTCATTTGATTTAATGAATGAAACTGTTACAGAAAACTTCCTCTTAAAATTGTGAATGGAAAATTTGCTGCTTGTTTTCATTAGATCAAGTAATATGACAATAACTGCTGTTCTGGCTGAAAATGTAAAGTCAATAAAATGTTGACAAATTCACCTGCAGAGAACATTGCTTTATCAGCAAGAAATTTAGATTTTTGCAGTGAAGCCCAAGTATTATGGCTGAGTATCATTACACAGCATTTTTAGCAGGTCATGTAATATAATCTGTAATTATATTAGTCAGTGTAGTATGTTTCCATACTTTTTAAAATTGAAATTTGGGAGAAGGTTAAAAAGAGGCTGGCCGCGGTAGCTCACGCTGTAATCCCAGCACTTTGGGAGGCTGAGGTGGGTGGATCACTTGAGGTCAAAAGTTCAAGACTAGCCTGGCCAACATGGTGAAACCCCATCTCTACTAAAAATACAAAAAATTAGCCAGGCATGGTGGCACACGCCTGTAATCCTAACTACTTGGGAAGCTGAGGTAGGAGAATCACTTGAATATGGGAGGCAGAGGTTGCAGTGAGCCAACATCGTGCCACTGTACTCCAGCCTGGCAACAGAGTGAGACTCCATCTCAAAAAAAAAAAAAAAAATTGACTAAGAGAAGGTTAAATGCAAGTTCATTTTTTAAAAAATTTAAAAATTATAGCATTTCTCAAGAGAAAAAGTGAATTACTTAGCAATTGAAGAATGATAAACCACTGATAATTTTACAAATCATGAATTTTCTTTGGTAATTAAAGGAATGACCATAAATTCTTTTTTTAAAATGATTTTTACCAGTCAGATATAAACAATATTTGACTAATTGCTTGCTGCCTGCGCTTGATTATTTGTGAGCAAATTTTTCTTGTTTTACACCATCTTTGGCAGATTAAAGAAGTTATTGCATTTTGTTTTCTATAATTATTTTGGTATTACAGGAACTATAATCATTTTAAATTTATTTGAAAACGATTGCATCCTCACTCTAAAAGGCTGTCAGAACACTTGTGTCATTTTGGTTTTTGCATCATTTTAAGAGGCCTTGCAAGATTCCCAGAATTAATTTTAGTAGAATGTCAGGAATTGACCTTCATAGATTCCATATCTTACAGTGCAGTTTCTAGCTTTAGTTGAAATATGAATTTCTAAGTCACCACACCCTCTAGTATTCAAGTATAATGTAAAATACATTTTGAAGTTAGATTTAGAGTTTTGAGCTTGGATCTTTGAGGTAATTTACCATAATCTTTTTACCTGGTGGCATAATCCCTTTTATAACATTCTGTAAGAATGTTAACATTCCTAACAACTGTTGCCTAAAGACTCACTGAGCAGGGACCCCAATCTTTTCTGAAGCAGTCTTCGTATTACTTACATACTAATTAAGTCGTTGTTCCTTATGTTGAGCTCAAATTTACCATATGCCAGGCACCATAACTTCTCTGTTCAATTCGAATTGTGGAGTATTCCCGGCATACAGACAAGTTTTGCGAATACTATATTGAACATCTCTGAAAGTCATTTACCCTTAATTTTTGCTCTATTTGCTTGGGATTGTTGTTTCCTGTGTTAATGCATATCAGAGACACATACATCAAATGTCTTCCTAAAATTAAGATAAATTTGTGGCATTTCTGTTATTATTCTAGAAATTCTGTTCAGAAAGGAAAGAGGTTCACGTGTTATTTGAACACCCATTCAGCTTTCTTTTGCTTTGTGTACTGAAGTGAAGCGAGGCTTTCTGCCCCCCGCCCCCCGACCTCATTTGCCCTGAGGCCCTCCCAAGCACCAGAGCTGGACCACTGTTCACTATTTATTACACATGGAAGCTTCCACATGATTACTCTGGCTGTAGGTGAAAAGTCTTGCCCTTCAAAGCTTGTGCTGTTGGGCTGTTCACAGTCTTCTCTTCAGTGTTGTCAAATACCAACTGATGTCCGTTTTTATTTGAACTTTTTTGTTTTAAATAAGAAAGAACAGCAATGGTTATTTGTATAGCATGACCATGTACAATTACCAAACCTCTCTGACCTTCACTGTCTCAAAATAATATTATAAAAGTAGTAGTAAAAATTACTCTTCTTTACAGATAAAATGTTCTCTGATCAAGTGGAATGAAAATAAAAATTAATCCCATGTTAAGTAATACATATGGAGACAAGATGAAAAAGTGATTGTCCTGCAAGTAAACAGACGAAAAAGGTCCCAGAAAGACCCACCCCCACCAATCCAGCCCTGCTAAAAGTGATTATAACCTATAAAGAAAGCCAGAGAAGTATAAATTACGTATTTTCCAGGGTTACCAAAAGATGCATTTATTTTATCTTATCAAAAGTGAAAAGTCGAAAATAGCAAGGTTGTGTGTCTGCTGAAGAAGCGTTGCAAACTCTGGACAAATATTCAAATATTGAGAAGTCTTAAAGTGACATAGTGCCATGACAGTGTGATTACAAGAAGAATAAACACATACAACAAAAGCATGACATTAGCACTTGCTATGTCTGAGCAGAAGACTGCAAAAGCAAAGCAAAATGAAATACCTAGACATGGTGGTACAAATTGGTCCTAGGTAGGATTTTTGCTGTATTCCTAAAACTGCATTGTTTTCCAGTAGTGACTGGTTTTGTGATTTGTCCCAGAAGATGAAATGAAAGATAGCTTAAATCTCATTAAATATTGTCCAGTGCAGGACCGTGCCCACAAGACATGGCATGCTATTTGTCACATTAGTTTTTTTTTTAGGTTTGAGGGAGAAATGATTCCATGAACCTAAGATAAGCAAAGTATCAAGATTATGGCAGGATTGTTAGCTATCATATTGATAATAAATTTTAGAAATATTTGCTGGAACAGTAAAAAATTCCAGTAAGTTTGAATGATATTATGAACAAGCACAAACAAGTTAGTATTTTATTCATATTTCCCAGATTTTTGGCTTTGAAGATTTGGCTTTAGTCATGATTTAATTGATTATGCCTGTGAGTAAATGAAATATTATGTTTTTCTAACTTGGCTAAAGGAATTTCAAATTAAGAGTTTTTAGTACAAATTACTATTTCAGGATATTTCACCCTTTCTGTTGGGTTGGAGATTAAATTAATTAAAGAGAAAAACTAATATGCAGCTGGTTATTTAAAATAAAGGCTAATTTGAGTTTCAATGCCAGATTTAAAATTTGTCTTATTTTAGCTATAGAAAAATACCAAGACCAGCCAGGCATGGTGGCTCACGCCTGTAATCCCAGCCTTTAGGAGGATCACCTGAGGTCAAGAGTTGGATACCAGCCTAGCCAACATGGTGAAACCCCATCTCTCCTAAAAATACAAAAAATTAGCCGGGCGTGGTGGCGGATACCTGTAATCCTAGCTACTCAGGAGGCTGAGGCAGGAGAATCGCTTGAACCCGGGAGGTGGAGGTTGCAGTGAGCTGAGATCGTGCCACTGCACTCTAGCCTGGGCAACAAGAGTGAAACTCCGTCAAAAAAAAAAAAAAAGCCAAGAAAACATGAAATGTGCCTGATAACGTGGAATCTTTATAAATGGTAAAAAGACAATTCCCAATTCCCTGTGGTCATTTTCTTTATTCTTAGTAACCATCCAAGTATTACAGATATGGTACAGTAGTTCATGGTCCATGACGCCCTCAGAGTTATTTTAGGTAGACTCTGAAAAGTATGCATCCCAAATGTTATCTGTAGATGTGATAAATATCAGGCCTAGCAGATACATGAACTATTTTACAAATCTATATTTATTTTAGTGAATAAAATAATGTATTATTGAATAATTAAGTTGTGGTGTATTAGTTTAACCATTGGCTAGTAAAAGCATTGTCACTCTATACAGAAGAAAGGGAGGAGAAAAACTATAGATTAAAATTTATTTAAGAGATATGGTCACAATTGCCTGTATGGATTTTGTTTAAATTTAGAGAAAATTGTTAAAAAGATACTTATGAGACAATTGGGGAAATTTGAGTGATGATTAGTAGTTGATTATTATTATAGTAGTAGATGATTATTAATGTAAGCATTATAATGGTATTAACTTATTTTTACAAAGTAAATCCTTGTCTTAGAGAGATACATAATGAATTATCTACAGATGAAATGTTATAATGTCTGGAATTTGCTTTAGAATAATCCAGAGTGGTGGGATAGAGGTTGGGGAAAGTGGATGAAGATATAAATGAAACATGATTTGCCATGAGTTAATTGTTGAAGCTGGGAATGGTGGGGGGTTCATGATACTATTCTTAATAATTTTGGATTAGTTTGAAATTTTCCATAATAAAAAACTTAGAAAAAATGTCATGTAACATTATTGAAAGAGGATCTCTGCAGCACTAGGTGACACTGGTGTATAAAATGTATAAAATGTGTTCAGAAGTAAGGATGGATGTGAGTAACACACAGGTGTTAAACGCACCTAACGTGTAAATGTATTTTGTTTTTCTTCAGAGCTGAAGCCATTTATTGGTATCTTGGATGGTTAACATCTAAATGCTTAATTCCTGAAACCACTCAAGAGTCATAGGATTAGATGATCCAAGTCACCACCAAGAAATTACTGTCTCAAGTGATACGGTAAGATTATAGTAAATATTCTCAAGGCTAAATAGTGATTGAGGTCTGAAAAGATTTTTAAATGCTGTATTTTAGCTGTGAGGTTCTACTATAATTTCTTGATCCTATAACTATTATACCAGGAGTTAGAAGTTGTGGTAATCAGCTAAAGTGCTTAGAAGTATCACCATGTAAACAAGGCTTTGTGGCATTTCCTCCTTATAGGTCCTGTCAGTAATAAATACAGTTTCATTACTGGAGTACTTCCCCTTTGCTGTATGTCTCAGAGTGGATCCTTTCGATGTTTGTTAGCAATCAACACCTATAACGAGGGGGCTTAGGAAGCAGATGAAGCATAGGAAATTGAACTGCAGTGCAGGCTTAACAAAGGTTTGGCCTACCCTACACAGAATATTATAACTGTGAGAGTATATTTCCCTTCTTAAGTAGTCAGCTTTTTGGGTAGAGAGACATATCTTCAATGCCTTCGTATCTTGCACAGATCATTAGAGAAGCTATTCAACAAACATTTGTTGAATGAAGGAAATCAGACAGAAATCTATGGGATCTTCTATAACACCTAATCCTATTCCTCTTACCTTAACCCCTTGCTCTCTCCAGTTGAAAGTGCAGTTGAGAATGGTGAGGTTAGCAGTGACACAAATGGTTGTCTTGCATGTCATGAACAAACATGAATTAGCATTCTTCTATGTACCACTGTGTTTCTGGGCTTCATAGATAAGGACAACCTGCAGAGGGACCTCGGGAAAACCACAGACAAAATGGAAATAACATGGGATCATATCCAGAGAGAGAAGGAGGGAGAGAGGGGGAGAAAGGAATGAGTTTTAGGCATATTAAGGCATGCAGTTTACTATTCTAACAAGTTGTTTTTTCTGTTTGTGGGGAATAGACTGATTGGATCTTAATTTTGACACTTTTATGCTTGAAGATTAAGAGACAATCTGCTTCTAAAAGTCAGTGCTTTTTTCCTGTTGAATCTATACCTGCTTCAGGGCAACAAATTTATGTCTTTTACTTGACTTTGTTGTTTTTTTCCTATGGGAGTTCTTGAGACAGGATTTGTATTAATAAATCCTTAAACTTTCTCTGAACCTTAATACTATATTAATGCTTTACATGGAAAGGATCTTGAATGCTTTTTAAATAAATGAAAAGAAGAATAGTTGACTTAATAAGTAATGTGGTAGGAGAATAAGAATTAAAAACGAAGTAATTCAGAACCAGAAATTTACCCATTTTTCTTTTCTTTTTTTTTTAATTATACTTTAAGTTCTGGGATACATGTGCAGAATGTGCAGGTTTGTTACATAGGTATACACGTGCCATAATGGTTTGCTGCACCCATCAACCCATCATCTACATTAGGTGTTTCTCCTAATGCTATCCCTCCCCTAGCCCCCCACCCCCTGACAGGCCCCAGTGTGTGATATTCCCCTCCCCGTGTCCATGTGTTCTCATTGTTCAACTCCCAATTATGAGTGAGAACATGTGGTGTTTGGTTTTCTGTTCTTGTGTTAGTTTGCTGAGAATGATGGTTTCCAGCTTCATCCATGTCTGTGCAAAGGACATGAACTCATTCTTTTTTATGGCTGCATAGTATTCCATGGTATATATGTGCCACATTTTCTTTCTCCAGTTTATCATTGATAGGCATTTGGGTTGGTTCCAAGTCTTTGCTATTGTGAACAGTGCCGCAATATACTACATGTGCATGAGTCTTTATAATAGAATGATTTATAATTCTTTGGGTATATACCCAGTAATGGGATTGCTGGGTCAAATGGTATTTCTAGGTCTAGATCCTTGAGGAATCACCACATTGTCTTCCACAATGGTTGAACTAATTTACACTCCCACGAACAGTGTAAAAGCATTTCTATTTCTCTATATCCTCTCCAACATCTGTTGTTTCCTGACTTTTTAATGATCGCCATTCTAACTGGCGTGAGATGGTATCTCAATGTGGTTTTGATTTGCATTATCTAATGACCAGTGATGATGAGTTTTTTTTCATATGTTTGTTGGCTGCATAAATGTCTTCTTTTGAGAAGTGTCTGTTCATATCCTTTGACCACTTTTTGATGCAGTTGTTTGTTTTTTTCTTGTACATTTGTTTAAGTTCTTTATAGATTCTGGATATTAGCCCTTTGTCAGATGAATAGATTGTGAAAATTTTCTCCCATTCTGTAGGTTGCCTGTTCACTCTGATGATAGTTTCTTTGGCTGTGCAGAAGCTCTTTAATTAGATCCCATTTGTCAATTTTGGCTTTGGTTGCTATTGCTTTTGGAGTTTTAGTCATGAAGTCTTTGCCCATGCCTGTGTCCTGAATGGTATTGCCTGGGTTTTCTTCTAGGGTTTTTATGCTTTTAGGTCTTAGATTTAAGTCTTTAATCCATCTAGAGTTAATTTTTTCAACCATTTTTTCCTGATTTCTATGTAGACCATTTGTGGTTCATCTTTTGAAATACTATGCAAATCATTTTCTTCATGTTGAGCATTGGAAGAATGAGATTGTATTGTGTTTCACTAAGTGAATCAGATTTTTTAAATTATTATGTGTCATTCAGAGTTATAGATATGATTGCTTAGGGGTTTTACCCTGTTACCTTTGTGTTTTCATTTCCTTCTTGCTCACTTAACAACCCCACAAGAGGGCAGGCAAAGGAAGGGAGAGAACTTTCAGTTTTCAAAGTCTTTTGTAGGTATTCCTTTATTGTACTCTCTTGTTATACTTCTGAATTACATCAAGGCAGTAGGATTGGCTACTTTTGCTATTTCCAGATATTTTGTAGGGTGCTCAATTATTTTGAAAAACATAATGTTGATGACTGTGTTTATTGAATTTAAGAATTTATACTTTCAGTACTTCAGCTTTATGTTTTTAGATCCATATATTTAAAATTATCAATTTTTTTGGTTATTCATGCCAAAGTTTTCACCATTACTCTTGATAAGTATCATTGATTGTAATAGGGAGTTTTTTTGGTGTTTAAAAGTAACTTTAGAATGTTTGTAATATAGAATAAAGTTTTAAATGACTCCTTTTCATGTTTTATAAAAGTTGACATTCCTGAGGTCTGTTAGTGAATTTTCAAAATGATAAGAATTATCTTTTGAATACAAGTTGCCGTTTTACACGTCAGCTCTAAGTTTATTTAAAAGGAAGACACACCTCAGGCCAAAGTAAATTTCTCTTTACATGATCACAGTGAAAGTTTTCAAAATCTAAGTGTTAAACTAGATGGACGCTCAATATTTTCTGGTCTCAGTATTGTCGTTAACACCCATTGTACATGTACGCGTACATGAAGGGCAGTTTCATGGTCTATAGCTGTTTGGTTTGTTATCAGCACAAACAGTAATGTCCTAAAAATCAGCTTCAAAACAGCTGGCAATTGACTGACTGGGGTTTAGCACCGCCTAAATTCATATGACGTTTATTTGCTCTTTGACACAAATAGTGTACCTGAACTTCTCATCAAGGAAGTTGGTATAGGCACCTTTCTGTGTGCTTGTGGGCCTAGTAATGTAGAAGAACCTTAAAATGGATTTTTTAAAGAGAGTTGTTCCTCCCATTCTTTCGGGAGATGTGGTTTTGGATACTAGTACTGAGGAAAGTTCCCCAAGATTAGTTAAGATGAAACGTCTTAGCTCACTTTCATCTGAGAAGACGGTGGATGAGCAAGGTGGAACCAATTTCTGTCATAGTAATTATGACAAATACGAACACCAACAACTAGGTAAAGTAAAAACGTATTTCTTTGCATCCTTTAAAAAAGTATTTTAGGAAAGTAAAACTATTTTTACAAGTATGAATTCTAGTGAGCAGGAATATTTTGAAAATCAAGTTTAAATATTAAAATGTTTAATGAAGTATATAGTTGGCCTACTTTTTTAATAAAATTTTTCTTCAAGTATAGCTGGAGAAATATTTATGCTGTAAGTCAAGATAAAACTTTAATGCACTTAATAGTTTTGATCTTTGGAAAATATTTTGAAGCGTTATTGACAATATGTTAGTTACACCTATAGGATATGTAAACAAAAAATAAGATACTGAATTGTATCTGTTACTATAGAAACCATTTAAATTTTGTTTAAAAATATGTTCCATTGTTTTATTTTAAAAGATAATGAATATTTGGGCTGAAATATTAAAAAGTTAAATCTTTGAATAGAACAAGGATTATTTTGTATCATAGTATTTTTGTTACGTGTAATCCTGCAAAGGTAAATATAATGTTCTTTGAAGTTTGAGAGGATAATGGTTAATATGTTTTAGGATAAACATCAGCTTGCATATAGTAACTAACAAATATTAGAGGAAAGGAAAATTAGGAAAAAGATGAAAAAATGCTTCAAGTTTTCAAATATTTGATTAAAACAGTTTAAAATATTCTCTATGATTTTTTTTTTTAATTTTAGGGAGTAAATAGCTGTACCTATAAATTAATGTGCTATTTAGTAGAAGGGAGTTTCTGTAAACCCTCTGCAAGTTTGATATGTATTATAGCTGTTTTCCATGCATATTTTAATATGTATACATATTTAAGCATGCACATACACATTTTTATTAGCAGAATTTGAAAAAATGAGACTTATTGTCCAAGTCATTCTGATACTTGCTTTTTCATTTAGTACATCATAGACATCTTCCTGTCTCATTTGAAATGTGCTTTGTTGTGTGAATATAATGATTTATTCAGTTCCTTATAGAGGAACATTTAGAATGACTACTTTTTAGTTATTAAAAATAATTATGTAATATTCATTCATATATCACTTCATACCTTGGGATGAGTGCTTATTAGTATAAGATTTCATATTAAAATTATATTACATTTTATTTGTTAAAATTGACATCATAATTGTACATATTCATGGGTTACATAGCGATGTTTTGATACTTACAGTGTATAGTGATCTTACCAGAGTGATTAGCATGTCTATCATCTCAGACATTTATCATTTCTTTGTGTTAGAACATTCAATATTTTCCTTCTAGCTATTTGAAACTGTATATTATTACTATGGTCATCCTACAGTGGTATAGAACACTAGAACTCATTTCTCCTATCTAGCTGCAATTTTGTATCTTTTAACAAATCTCTCCCTATTCCCCCACCTTCCCCCTGCCCTTCCTAGATTCTCCTATTTTCTGTTCTACTGCCTTTTAAGTTTTGATAGACAATGCGATTACCTTTGAAAACTTTATCATTTTAAGCTCCTTAGGGTAGGATATGAGAGTTCCCATTACCTTATATTCTCCCTACCATTGTTTCATGTCAGTTTAAAAAATAGTATATTTATGAGAAACCATACTTTCTTTTTAAAAAATACCAGTTATGTAAAAGAATAAAGAAGGAGCTTTTACATTTTAAAAAGAAATATATATTGGTGTCTAGTGTGTACTGGTATTAGGAGTTACCAATTTTTTATACTGTTCGCTTATTTGAGTAGAAATGGAAATGAGGCCACTGATGGGTTGGCATCTCATAATTTTAATTAAAAAAATATAAATCAGCCAGCACTTGGTTTTGTGTTCAACAGTGTATATGCATAAGTGAAAATATGTATATATTAATATGTGCAGTTACTTGAATCATTTAGTTGTTTTCTTCACTTTACTACAGCCTACATAATTGGACTTGGTATTTAAATGTAATATGGTATGCCTATTTATATGGCTCCTTACTTTTATCTCTTAACTGGTTCTTTTTTTTAAAGACTATCTTATACTCTTAAATACAGCACACATGTTACAATTTATAATAATTAGATTTTATAATTTGTATTAATTTGCAAATAAGCAGTCAATCTAATGATTAAGAATTTCCTATGGTATATATGTTTTTACTAATCAAGATCAAAATAAAGCATAATCATGAAACAGCAAATAATCTGATGTATGTTGAAATTTCTGAGGCTACAGGTTCTTTGTGGAATAACTCTTGCATGATTTTTCTCTTCAAAAATAAAATTCAGGGCTGAGGATGGGGAAGCAAAAAAAAATTCAACCTCAGGAAATGACTATTAAAATTAATTTAAAGAACTTACTTGGCAATTTATGTAGAGAGATTTGGTTTTAAAGTGTCTGGCTCTTCCAATGTACTTGTACTGATCAATTCCTTCTCTCTCTATTTTTTTTTTTTTTTTTTTTTTGAGATGGAGTTTTGCTCTGTCGCCAGGCTGGAGTGCAGGGGCGTGATCTTGGCTCACTGCAGCCTCTGCCTCCCTTGTTCAAGCGATTCTCCTGCCTCAGTCCCCCTGAGTAGCTGAGATTACAGGCACACACCACCACACCCAGCTAATTTTTATATTTCCAGGGTTTTTATGGTTTTAGGTCTTAGATTTAAGTCTTTAATCCATCTAGAGTTAATTTTTTCAACCATTTTTTCCTGATTTCTGTGTAGACCATTTGTGCTTCATCTTTTGAAATGCTATGCCAATCATTTTCACCATGTTGGCCAAGATGGTCTCGATCTCTTGACCCTTGTTATCCACCTGCCTTGGCCTCCCAAAGTGCTGGGATTACAGGCATGAGCCACCACACCCGGCCAATTCCTTCTCTTGAATCTCAAGATTTGATACTAAATTTATATTGCATATACAAATTGTAAATATGACGGTTCATACCAATGTACACATAGGTTACTTGCGTCTCAACATAAGTGAATCTTACTTCCTATTTACTGGTGGTTCTGGGATAGAGATAATGCAGTGGTTTAGCCAGAAGTCATTAAAATATGACCAGTACAGTTCACCTAAGGGGTGTTACAGTTTTGTTCATTTACTGAAAGGAGAACTCAATGATATGGAGAGACTTCATGTAAAAAGATGCAAAGAAAGAGCTATTCTTTTAGAGAAAAAATGGCATGTAATCTCAAAGCTTTATACTTGAATCAGTTGTTTCCAACTTCTTTAATTACTAATTCAGTATTTAAAAAGTTATTTTTTCGGGCTGACGCGGTGGCTCACGCTTGTAATCCCAGCAATTTGGGAGGCCAAGGCAGGCGGATCACCTGAGGTCAGGAGTTTGAGATCAGTCTGGCCAACATGGCAAAACCCCGTCTCTATTAAAAATACAAAAATTAGCCGGGCATGGTGGCAGGCGCCTGTAATCCCAGCTACTTGGGAAGCTGAGGCAGGAGAATCGCTTGAACCCGGGAGGATGAGGTTGCAGTGAGCCGAGATCGCACTACTGCATTCCAGCCTGAGCAACAGATAGAGACTCTGTCTCAAAAAAAAAAAAACACACACACACAAAAAAACGTTATTTTTTCCTGAGATATTTTAGGTAAGATTGTAATCTGTACTGACAGTTGTACGTTTGTGAGAGAATCAACCGAGAATAAGTCTAGCTTAGAATATATAGAAATCTACCTGCAGCTTTTAACTGTAGAATTATTTATAGATGCTTATGATTTAACAAAAATATGTGTAATTTGAAGGGAATGATATTTTAAAGATTCTTTGCTATTGATAATTTTTTTATTTTTAACTTTCTTTAAATGTTAAGTAGCCTAATATTTTAAAAATTTTCCTAGAAGTTCTCAAACAACTCTTCGGTTTCACCAATATCCTCTATTCCTCTGTAAAATATATTTTTAAATGCCTGTAGCACACTACTAAATACTGATGAAATTCCCTGCTACCATTTCTGCTCCTAATAGGCTAAGTTGTGGGCTTAACAAGAATTGGTTATATTTTTAAACAACTCTGTTTATGCCAGTTATACTTATTGTGATTATGTAATTCAATTAAATATTACATAATTCAATAAAGTGCGATTCAAAAGCAAGAGTTGTTTCAGTGTAAACAAAGTTGAATGCTTTGGTTAGACTTCATAAAGATTAATTCCCGAGAAAAATGTGCATTTGAATTTCACATAGGCCAGGAAAGTATACAAGATTGGAAGGATTTTGCCCTTGGATACCTTCAGTTTCTTCTGTCACTTTAAAGAAATTGAAACTTGGCCAGGTGCAGTGGCTCACGCCTGTAATCCCAAAACTTTGGGAGGCCGAGGCGGGCGGATCACGAGGTCAGGAGATTGAGACCATCCTGGCTAACACAGTGAAACCCCGTCTCTAATAAAAATACAAAAAAAAAAAAAAAAATAGCCAGGCCTGGTGGCGGGAGCCTGTAGTCCCAGCTACTCAGGAGGCTGAGGCAGGAGTGTCCCCGGAATTGGTGGGTTCTTGGTCTCACTGACTTCAAGAATGAAGCCGCGGACCCTCGCGGTGAGTGTTACAGCTCTTAAGATGGTGCGTCTGGAGTCTGTCCCTTCTGATGTTCAGATGTGTTGGGAGTTTCTTCTTTCTGGTGGGTTCGTGGTCTCGCTGGCTCAGGAGTGAAGCTGCAGACCTTTGCGGTGAGTGTTACAGCTCATAAAAGCAGCATGGACCCAAAGAGTGAGCAGTAGCAAGATTTATTGCAAAGAGTGAAAGAACAGAGCTTCCACAGTGTGGAAGGGGACCCGAGCGGGTTTCCAATGCTGGCTGGGGCAGCCTGCTTTTATTCTCTTATCTGGCCCCGCCCACATCCTGCTGATTGGTAGAGCTGAGTGGCCTGTTTTGACACGGTGTTGATTGGTGCGTTTACAATCCCTGAGCTAGATACAAAGGTTCTCCATGTCCCCGTCAGATTAGTTAGATACAGAGTTTGGACACACAGGTTCTCCAAGGCCCCACCAGAGCAGCTAGATACAGAGTGTCGATTGGTGCACTCACAAACCTTGAGCTAAACACAGGGTGCTGATTGGTGTATTTACAAACCTTGAGCTATATACAGAGTGCCGATTGGTGTATTTACAATCCCTGAGCTAGACATAAAGGTTCTCCACCTCCCCACCAGAGCAGCTAGATACAGAGTGTCGATTGGTGCATTCACAAACCCTGAGCTAGACACAGGGTGCTGATTGGTGTATTTACAATCCCTGAGCTAGACCTAAAGATTCTCCAAGGCCCCACCAGACTCAGGAGCCCTGCTGGCTTCACCTAGTGGATCCTGCACCGGGGCTGCAGGTGGAGCTGCCTGCCAGTCCCGTGCTGTGCGCTCGCACTCCTCAGCCCTTGGGTGGTCGATGGGACTGGGCACCATGGAGCAGGGAGTGGTGCTCGTCGGGGAGGCTCGGGCCACACAGGAGCCCATGGAGTGGGTGGGAGGCTCAGGCATGGCAGGCTGCAGGTCCCCAGCCCTGCCCCGCGGGAAGGCAGCTAAGGCTCGGTGAGAAATCGAGCGCAGCGCTGGTGGGCTGGCGCTGCTGGGGGACCCAGTACACCCTGCGCAGCCGCTGGCCCGGGTGCTAAGTCCCTCATTGCCTGGGGCCAGCAGGGCTGGCCGTCTGCTCCGAGTGCCGGGCCTGGCAAGCCCACGCCCACCCGGAACTCCAGCTGGCCCGCAAGCGCTGCAGGCAGCCCCGGTTTCCGCTCGCGCCTCTCCCTCCACACCTCCCTGCAAGGTGAGGGAGTGGGCTCCAGCCTTGGCCAGCCCAGAAAGGGGCTCCCACAGTGCAGTCGTGGGCTGAAGGGCTCCTCAAGTGCCGCCAAAATGGGAGCCCAGGCAGAGGAGGTGCCGAGAGCAAGCGAGGGCTCTGAGGACTGCCAGCACGCTGTCACCTCTCAGAATGGCGTGAACCCGGGAGGCGCAGCTTGCAGTGAGCCGAGATTGCGCCACTGCACTCCAGCCTGGGCTGCACAGCGAGACTCCGTCTCAAAAAAACAAAAAAGAAAAAAGAAATTGAAACTTGAAGTCATAGCTGATGTACATGGGTTTCGTTTTAGGCAAAAAGACAATGGCGTAATCAGCATATCTGCCTTGCAAGATAAGGCCTTGGCACTATATCAAAAGGCTGGGGAATAAACATGAATTTTATATTTTAAGTTAAAATAAAACTTTTAGTGAACCTCTTGATCTGTTTTTCCCCCAATTTCTACTTCAATGGAGTTTTGGATTAAATATTTAGACAACAGTTGTGTTACAGCAAAGGGCTTCTACTATATATAGCTGTATAATGTTGCAATTTTTTTTTTTTTTTTTGAGACGGAGTCTTGCTCTGTCGCCCTGGCTGGAGTGCAGTGGAGTGATCTTGGCTCACTGCAAGCTCCGCCTCCCAGGTTCACGTCATTCTCCTGCCTCAGCCTCCCTAGTAGCTGGGAGTACAGGAGCCCGCCACCATGCCCGGCTAATTTTTTGTATTTTTAGTAAAGATGGGTTTTCACCGTGTTCGCCAGGATGGTCTCTATCTCCTGACCTCGTGATCTACCCGCCTTGGCCTCCCTATGTTGCAGTTTTTAAGAGAAATCATTTATTTGCTATTCCTACTTAATAAAGAAATCAAAATGATCACATGTGATGTGATATAATCTTATCCTATTCATGAAATGCTTAAATATCCTTAGACTGTTTTTTTGTATGTGTGTGTGTAGAGTCCTAATTATGTGATCCAAGACTGGTTTCACTGATAAATACTAGTAGAATTGGAACTTATAATATCTATATTCAGGTATAAATGTTGGTGGGAGGAAGATATTATTTACTGATTCAGAATGTACTAACAATGTTTTCTGACTGTTGAACAGAGAAGTCCTTCTATGTCTCGGATTGGGTTATTTTATTCTGATGGAATCAACATAATATTGTCGCTGTTCATTCCATTTGGAATCAAGGATAAGGGTTAATGTAACAAAAAATATATTTTAACATTGATTTTTATAAAATTCATCAAGAACAGAGACAATGATACATTTAACAGAAGAAGATATATACCACCATTAAGAATGGAAGAAACATATGAGCACCTTCTATATTCCGGACACTATTAACTTGTTCTGTTTTACCAATAACTGAAGTGATCTCATTTGTCTACCTATTTAGTACATATGTGTTCCATTCCCCCCATCAAATAGAACATAAGCTGAGCGTGAACTTTGTTTTGTTTGATGTGTTCCAAGGCTTGGGACATAATAGTTGCTCACTGATTGAAGTTAGTGAATGTTATCTATCTAAGTCCTCTTGACAACCCTGTGAGACAGGTCGTTATCTAGAATTTTAAACATTCCTGGGAACTTAAAATTATTTGAGGCCTTTTGATTACTAAGTGATATAGCCATGCCATTGTTTTAAAATAAGGCGTTTACTTCTTCTACTGTATTGCATTGCATTATTGTTTGATGTTTTTGAATCTTTAGGTATACAGTATTTTTTTTAAAAAAGACTAGTGTGTCTGATGGGTGCAGTGTCATGCACCGGTAGTCCCAGCTACTTATGAGATTGAGGCTGGAGCACTACTTGAACCCAGGAGTTCCAGGCTGCAGTATCCAATGATGACATCTGTGAATAGCCTCTGCATTCCAGCCTGGGCAGCATAGCGAGGCTCTGTCTCTTAAAAAAATAAAGACTAGTGTATCTATCAAGTTTTATTATTTTATTAAAGAACGTATGCTTTTTTGGTGCTTTCATTTAAAGATATATTTTAATAGGAAAAAACTTTAATTCTAGTGTGTATTAAGCATTACTCTTTGAAACTGTCTTTAATGATCAGTTGATAATTAGTTTTTGTAACACTGGTGAGATAAACTGATTAAGTAAATGGCTATTTTACATGACTTTTACAAAAACAAGAGACACATATTGTATTGGTTCCATTTCATTACGAAGTGTTAATGGCTTCATGAGATATAAATGTTTAAATCGTATACTGGTATACCTCTCCCTAGGTATTCAGCACAGCTCACTAGCAGGGACAACCCACAATGTAGCACTTATTTTACTAACTGGATTTCCTTAGTAAGTGATCTTTTCAGTTTTGTTTTCATAGAACCATTGCTCTCAGTTGTTAACTTGTGTTAAGTCCAGATTAGCAGATTTTTGTTTGATACTCTTAATGTTGGGTAGAGGAATAACATGACAGGCCACTTTCTTTTTAGAAGGGAACAAAGTGGATAATGGGTGACTTAAGTCTTCATTGAAGACCAGACTATTCTTGAGGAGTTTAGAGAAGGTCCTGGGAGAAAATTGAGTTGAGGTTTCTAACACTTCAAATGCTTATGATTTGATACACTGAAGGAGATGGAGAATTGTTTGGAATTCAGAAGTGATAAAAAAGGTTGCTGGGCAGCACAATGCCTGGAAGAACCTGAGCTCCAAATAATAATCAGTTTGCTATGGAACTTTCAGCCTGACCAAGATAGAACCTCACACTTACTATGTAAGTGTGTGAAGGAGGTCAGGACTTCTTTTTCCTACTACAAATAGGATTTGGAAGCACTGGGCTTTCATAGTGTCATAGTGTGAAATATGTTCCTTTTCTTAAGAGGGTCTTCGGAGTACTTTTCAGGCTGTAATTATTGGAAGATTTAGGAGAAGCCCTATTGGGTTGTTGTATTCATGTCTTCTCTGTTATCTTCTGGGAATTCTCATGACAAAGGAGGGATATTGGGAATACCTACAGTCATGATGGGGGGCCAGGCAGTGAAATGTTGAGAAAGGAAGGAGATGGCACTTCCATCCAGACTAAGCTGAGCTGTACCAGTGACTTGCCTTGAACCGGCTGCTTAATCGCTCTAGACTAGTTAACCTCACCTATCAATTTGAATCAAATCTTCTTTCTAGCATTGTTTTCAAGATTATAAAAAATTGTCAACAAAATTGACAATTGTTCAGTAAATGGTGTCTATTGTTATTACAAAGACTTCTTGATTTTTATTTGGATGTAGATGAATCAATTTAATTACAAATTTAACCTTGGAGCATTCTGTCACAGAAAGTATTCTAGGAATTTGGATCTAGGTCTTTTATTGTGCATAATTCCTGAAAATTTTAGCACTTGACTTATAGGACAGTTAATGGGGGCTTGAAACAGAGCACCTTTTTCTGTCTTTCCTTCTTTTTTTTTTTTTTTTTGTTGTTGTTGTTTTTGTTTTTGAGATGGAGTCTCGCTCTCTCGCCCAGGCTGGAGTGCAGTGGTGTGATCTTGGCTCACTGCAACCTCTGCCTCCCAGGTTCAAGCGATTCTTGTGCTTCACCCTCCTGGGTAGCTGGGATTACAGACGTGCACCACCAGGCCCGGCTAATTTTTGTATTTTTGTATTTTTTTGTTTTGTTTTGAGATGGAGTTTTGCTCTTGTTGCCCAGGCTGGAGTGCAATGATGCAATCTCAGCTCACCACAACTTCTGCCTCCTGGGTTCAAGCGATTCTCCTGCCTCAGCCTCCCGAGTAGCTGGGGTTACAGGCATGCGCTACCACACCCAGCTAATTTTGTATTTTTAGGAGAGATGGGGTTTCACCGTGTTGGCCAGGTTGGTTTTGAACTCCTCACCTCAGGTGATCCACCTGCCCCAGTCTCCTTAAGTACTGGGATTACAGGTGTGAGCCACCACACCCGGCCCTAGCTTTCCTTTTTTGTTCATAATGTGTGTCTTCCATATAGCTACTGCCAAATGATTGTGTGATTCAGATACAAAGGTTTTTTAAGAAGTTCGTGCAACAGTACTATATCAGTAGTTTTTGTTGGGTATTTTTATAGTTAGTCTAATCACTTCTTAAGTATCTTTTTAAGGTGCTTAACATCATTGATGATCAGAGAAGTGTAAATCAAAACTACAGTGAGATATCATCTCACTCCAGTTAAAAATGACTTTTATCCAAAAGACAGGCAGTAACAAACGCTGGCGAGGATGTGGAGAAAAGGGAACCCTTGTACACTATTGATGGGAATGTACATTAGTACAACCACTATGGAGAACTGTACGGAGGTTCCTCGGAAATCTAAAAATAGAGTGACTATATAGGATCCAGCAATCCCAGTACTAGGTGTATACCCAAAAGAAAGGAAATCAGTATATCAAAGAGATGTCATCACTCCCATGTTTATTGCAGCACTATTCACAACAGCCAAGATTTGGAAGCAACCTAAATGTCCACCAACAAATTAATGGATAAAGAAAATGTGGTACATACACACAGTGGAGTACTATTCAGCTGTGAAAAAGGATGAGATTCTGTCACTTGCAGCAACATGGATGGAACTGGAGGTCATTATGTTAAGTGAAATGAGCCAGGCACAAAAGACAGACTTCACATGTTTTCACTTGTGGGAGCTAAAAGTTAAAACAGTTGAACTCATGGAGATAGAGTAGAAGGATGGTTACCAGAGGCTGGGTAAAGCAGTGATGAGATCAGAGGCTAGGAGAGGGGAAGTGGAGATGGTCAATAGTTACAAAAATAGTAATAGTTAGAAAGAATGAATAACATCTAGTATTTGCTAGCACAGCAGGGTGACTATAGTAAAAAAAAAAAAAATATATATATATATATATTTCGAGATGGAGTCTCACTCTGTCACCCAGGCTGGAGTGCAGTAGCACAATCTCGGCTCACTGCAGCCTCCTCCTCTCGGGTTCAAGCAGTCTTCCTGCCTCAGCCTTCCAAGTAGCTGGGATTACAGGTGTGTGCCACCATGCCCAGCTAATTTTTGTATTTTTAGTAGAGATGGGTTTCACCATGTTGGCCAGACTGATCTCGAACTCCTGACCTCAAGTGATCCACCCACCTCAGCCTTCCAAAGTGCTGGGATTACAGGCAGGAGCCACTGCACCAGCCTATAGTAAAAAATAATTTAATTGTACATTAAAAAAACTAAAAAGGTATAATTGGATTGTCTGGAATGCAAAGGATAAATGCTTGAGGTGATGGGTACTTCATTTACCCTGTGATTGTTACACATTGCATGCTTGTATGAACATGTCTCATACACCCCATGTGTATATACACCTACTATCTATTCATAAAAATTAAAAGTAAAAAATGATTTTTAAAAATGTAAAAAAAAATAAAATTAACAGTAAAAAAATTATTTTAAAAGCTGTCTTTTTAGACTGCCTCCCAAAGTTACACGGATGTATATTATTAAAAATTGGGGCAGTTAAGTATGGTTAAATTTAGGGTCAGGATCTTTATTTCCTTGGCTTTTAGAATTTGCAGGAAACTTAATTGAAGTAAACATACATCTGTCTCCTCTATCTTTTAAAAATGTTTATATATTAAATATGTTTAATAATATAAGGGATATATGAAGAGGATATATATAATTAATGAGATATATAATTTTTATTACATAAAAGTTTTATGTAATAAAAATTATATATATCCCTTTAATATAATTTTACATATATATCCTTTATATATATATACCCTTATAATATTATTATAAATTATAATGTAAATTATACTAGTCACAAGACTGGTGTATATCCAGTAGGTACTGGTATGGTGACACTGGTTGTTAAAATATTACCATTTGTCATATCAGTTGATATTTAGCCACTACTAAATCTCCTCCCCCAATTGCTCCTGATGCTCAAATACCCCTGCCCTCATCCCAGGACTACCATATGTTTCATAAACTAAAGGGTGAGGCACACCGTAGGGCTCCCAGAACTCAGCTCCACTCTGAGGCTGCACCTGCTCTAATTGTTCAGTTGCTGCACCTTCCTGGTGGATGACTGTTTTGATGATCACAGCTGCTTATTCCTCACTTAAGAAGCAAAAGGAAAGCAGTATTGAATCTAAGGTAAAATAATTGAAACAAAGGAGATAAGAAAAATGTATTGCTAAGTAAATATATCACTAAATAAATAGCAAGTAAAACATACTAAAATAATAAAGGTGTAAAAAGATGAATAAGACAATAAAATGTCTATCTCAAAATATTGAAAAAATAAAGATACGGTTTTAAAAAGAAGAGTAGAATAGGTTAAGAAGAATAAAGCTAAGTTGAAGTTTAAAATGTAACTAAAGGAATATACTGTAAAGGTTAAACAAAAATCAAGTGCTATAAAAGGAATTCAGGAAGCAATATTCAGTCCAAGGGTTAACCCCACCCAGATACAAGTTGTGGCCTTTGGGTTGAGGCAGCTATAGTTAATAAGCCTCCAATTCTGGTGACTTCCTGAAACTGGAATCTACAAGGGGAATGGAAATCTCTTGTATGACTATCGTTGGGGTTAATAAGTTTTCCTCACCGCCTAGCCTCAGTTATTATTCTATTTAACATGAAAGTATTGTTTCTTTTTACCAGATAGTGGGTTGAGGACTGAGTTGGTCTGACTTTTGTGGGTACCCCAGAGCTTAGCCCAGTGGCAAGCACTTCTTAAGCAGTTAGTAAACCTTTGTTAAATAAATGTTAAGAGTCCTCTAGCTTTCATGTACCAGAGCAAGTTTTTACTTGTTAACAAGAAGTGCTGTCAGTTGCCATATTTAGCTCACTGACTTGTCCTTCAAAACCATCTAGCACATTGCTCAGTAGGCAATGGTTCCCTAGGCAAAACCAGTCTTAGTTTCTTTCTTTCTTTTTTTTTTTTAATTTTTTGAGATGGAGTGTTGCTCTGTCACCTAGGCTGGAGTGCAATGATGCGATCTCCAGCCTTAGTTTCAAAATGGAAAGAGAAAAACAAAAAAACCACCTCAAATTAAGCAAACGATGATCAATCTAGAACAGCAGTTAGTAAACCTTTTCTGTAAAGGGCCAGATAGTAAATATTTTAGGCTTTGCAGGCCACAGGTCTTTGTCGCAGGTACTTAGCTCTGGTTTTGTAGAGCCAAAGTGGTTCTAGATGATATGCGAGTGAATGTGTGTGGCTGCATTTTACTACAACTTTATTTAAAAAAACAGCTGTTGGGCCAGATTTGGCCTTGGGGGTCAGTTTTCCAACCCCTAAGCTAGACCACAGAAAAGAATATTGGTAACATCAGAGAGCTACATACAAGTAACTTACCTGGGAAATAGAGAATGGAGGCTTTGGCCGGACGCTGTGGCTCTCGCCTGTAATCACAGCACTTTGGGAAGCCAGGGTGGGTGGATCACCTGAGGTCAGGAGTTTGAGACCAGCATGGCCAACATGGTGAAATCCTGTCTCTACTAAAAATATAAAAATTAGCCAGCTGTAGTGGTGTGCACCTGTAATCCCAGGTACTGGGGAGGCTGAGGCAAGAGAATTGCTTGAACCTGGGAGGCGGAGGTTACAGTGAACTGAGATCGCACCACTGCACTCCAGTCTGGGAGACAGAGCAAGATCTTGTCTCCAAAAAAAAAGAATGGAAGCTTTGAAGAAAGGGTCCAATATTATACTTAGTTCTATTTTCTGTAACCCTTGGAATAGTGTTTTATCTGTAGCAGGTGTTCAGTAAATATTTATTAATTTGATTTGAGATCCTACTATATTGCTTATCTTCCTTGGTCTTCAGTTGTCTCATGGAATTTAAGAGATTATGATAAATGATTGCTACAATCTCTCCAGTTCAAAAAAAAAAAAAAGTGGGGGGGTGGGGTTCTGTGATTCTGTGTGACTGTTTTTGGAAGGCCGGATGTTTTATTTTTTAGAGATAACAATTGTTGGCTTAACACATTTCCTGTATGTGCCCAGTATCCTGATTTGCAGTTCTGAAGTGGTTGCTTTTATTAGTTATTTTGTTGTATGGACCTGTCTTCAATGACCTGTCCTCAGTGGAATGGATTGTCCACTAGGGTATACCTACATGCCTTCCACTCATCTCTCCCACCCCATCCTGCTACATATGGGGGTAGAATACATACTTTGTTTTATTTTAATAATAAAATTTATTAATCTGAGTCATTTTGTTTTGTATTAAAAAAAATTAGCTGTAGAGGTAACCTAGACCATCTCAGATGATTCTTTGCAGAAAGATGGCAATCAGGATGAGGATTAGTCTATCTAGCAAAGCAAACATGCCATCACTGACTTATTTAAACTGTTAAACAATCCAAAATAATTTTAGTTATTACAAAGTAAATCATAGTAATCTTACCTAAATTCTTCTTTTACTTAGTTCTTTTACTTAGACTTTTGATGGGTTTTTGTGTTTCTAAAGAGTGAGTTAAGATTAAATGGGCCGTTTGATGATCTCTTACACCGTCCTCAAGAGGAAGTATAAGCTGATGCACATTTCTAGTCAACTTGATGAAGAAACTTTAAAAAAAAACTGTGAAACGTTCGTTGTAATCAATACAGAAAATTTCTCTTTATTATTTCTTAGGCTTCCAAAATTTCCTGTTAAGTAGCCCTTAAAGTTGGACGTGCTTAAGAATCACGTAGGGGATCTTATTAAACAATAGATTCTGGTTTTCTAGGTTTAGAGTGGGGGTTTAAGGAATATTAAGATTATGAAGTTAGCTTTTTCTAAATTGCTTTGAATACAGTGCATTTTGATTAAGGTTAACCATGCATAAACATTTATCTATGTTTTGGACTTGCCCATTTAATTTTACTGGATGATCTTTTCATCTTTTCCTTTTAACCCTATTGGTTCTCTAATTCTTATTTATTTATTTATTTATTTATTTATTTATTTATTTATTTTTTGAGACTGAGTCTCACTGTGTCACCCAGGCTGGAGTGCAGTGGCGTGGTCTCGGCTCACTGCAACCTCCACCTCCTGGGTTCAAGCTATTCTCCTGCCTCGGCCTCCCGAGTAGCTGGGATTACAGGTGTGTGCCACCATACCTGGCTAATTTTTGGTTTTTTATTTTAGTAGAGACAGAGTTTCACCATGTTGGCCAGGCTGGTCTCAAACTCCTCACCTCAAGTGATCTGCCCGCCTTGGCCTCTCAAAGTGCTGGAATTACAGGCGTAAGCCACTGTGCCTGGCCTTGTCCTCTTAAGAGTTATTTTTGCTCTTATATTTGGTTGCCTCTGCAGTTTATTGGCTCTTCCTTTCCTGGTTTAGACCTTTATTTTGTTACAGCCTTGCTGACTCACCTCTGTGGTTTAAAATTAGAGTGATATCAAAGGTGGCTTTAATGGTAAAGAACCTATAGTTGATTGAAAATGTAGTTTACTACTGACAATTTAGGAAACAAGGCAAGTTTTGGCAGTAAATAGTGAGCCTTTACTTTGTGATGAGTGCTTCATGGAGAAGGTGACTGTAAGAGGTCTCCGTACACCCTGGGTAGTTGCAGTTTAAGTCTCTTTTCTGGCATCATTATTAATAGTACCTACTTCATGCTCAAAGCAGCTCTGCTATATTCACACTATGGGTGGTTCATAGAATTTTACTCGTTCTGTTCCATTAGGACTAGCCAATTTTGATGGCAGATACCCCTTTCTTCCCCAAGCATCTGTATAACCTGTATTGTCAGTGAAACTATGTTGATATTAATAATTCCAGCTTCAAGACAATAAAATAAATATGCATTATGTTATAAAAATACAAATCCAGTAACTGGGAGCTTTTTGAATAGAAATTTTAAAATCTGGATTTTAATTAATATCTTCAAAAACTGTTGTTTCAAGTAATTAAATATTTCTATCTCTATTTCAAAGGAGCTTGAGAATGATTTTTAAATATATTTGGAAAGAGCAGATGTTTTATCTTTGAATAAATAATATCATCTAGCACTGTGCCAAATTTGATAGGAAATTGGTATGGTGTGTGATCTTCTAGACTGTTTCATTCTAGCAGAGGAATGTTTTTTAAATGTGTGAAATATATAAAAAGAACTAAAACCAAAAGCCAGGAACAAATTGGGCTATTAGTGAATACCTGTGTCAGGAATGTAACAGTAATTGTACCTTATGGCTTACACAAGCAATATAATTGCTGCATAGGTAACCACACCCCAAATTACAGAGCTTAGTTAAAATACTTCCTTACTGGTTTTATGTTGCTAACTTATGAGTATATTATTGCATTGGTCCAATCTGTAACATTTGTATAAAACTTACCTTTTTTAGAAACCCACTTATAGCTATGATTAGAAACTTGATTTATACTTCTAAATATAAGCAGTTAATTTGGACATGACCTGAAACCTTTCTATTTAGAATTCTAGGCAGAATTCTGGTCCAACTGTTTCAGCAACAGATTCTCTTCATTATTGAGTGGTTTATTTTGTTTACCTTTGATACTGCTATATTTGAATTATTGTCTCTTTACTGCTTTCTTTTTCCTCAGTTCAGCTGAATTCATTAAGTGTGGTTATTGTTGGCTAGCAAGCACTTGAAAATAATTAATTCACTTTTCCCCTTCATAAATAAACAAGATGCCGTGAGAGCTATGTGGGACTGGTAATCTGTCTACTTCTCTGCTGTCTAGTCCTTTCATCCTTTTGTATTTTAGATTTATTAATATATAGCCTAGACTCTTCTTTATGTGACCCATACTGGGCTATTCCACATTCAGCATGACCTTCTACTGAGTCCGCTAAGCCTGGGGGTCACCTTTGAATATTTTAACTTTACTTATGTTTTTCCATTTTGTTAGTCACCAAATACATCAGGAAATATCTAGCAGGAAAAATTGGAAATCTGTTTCCTTATTTTCATTCTTACTGCCTTCTTCCTAATTACTATCAGTGTACTATTTTCTTTTAAAGTAATTGTCTTTCACCTCAGCAATTTAAATAGCCCATTGACTTCCACTGTGTCCTCTGCAAGTCCCCTCGCCACCTAACCAGTCAAGTGGCCTGTCTGATCTTGTTCTGATCTCAAAACCCTTCTTGGGCATTTCAGTATCTACTTTAATATTTCCTGGAGCCCTCTGAGTATTTCAGATGTGCTCTGAGAATCATTTCAGGTAAATGGAAGAGCCCATTGGATAGGACTCTGGCACTTTAACTGTGGTCAGCCAGAGTTCCTTTGCTTTTATCCTTTTTTCTTTTTGGGCTTGAGCATAAAGATACATTCTTCAGAAGAATACCCACCTGCTGAACAGTTTCATGTTTGATGTTGTTCCCACAGAGTGGCCTTCCCTGACCACCCTATCTCAGGCTCCCTCTGGTTTCCTCTGTGAGTATATCCCCTTCACTGCCTTCACAGCACTTCATCACAGTTCGTAATTTTATATACGTGTTTGTATGTGGGAACATTTGGACACACACACTTCTAATATCCACTATTGGATTCTAACCTCTCCAAGGACACAAGGGGATCTCTTTTATTTACTCAATTATTCTTTGCAGTTTTTAGATCACTTGTATTGAAGGTAACCACCAACATGTTTGGGTTTAAATCTGTCTTGCTGTTTGTTTCCTTTTTGTCCTATCTGTTGTGTTTTCTTTCCCCACCCGCTTTTCTTTCTTTTGGATTAATTGTGTAGTTTTTAGTATTCTAATTTATTCTATTCTTGGCTTATTTTATGTATATTTAAATTAAATTAATTTAATTATATATTTAATTAAAAAGTAGCTGTTCTGGGGTTTATAAAATGAATTTCAACTTCTCACAGCCTACTTTCAAATAGTAGGATAACATTTTACATATAATATAAGAACCTGAAACCTTATACTTCTGTTTGTCCTCCTATGTGCTATTGTAGTCACTTATTTTATTTCTACATACATTATAAACCCAAATGTTCATTGTTAATTACTTTTACTTTAAATAGTTAATTAACTTTGAAAGGACATTTAAAATGAGAAACAAAAAGTATTTTAACTACACATTTACTGTTTCTGACATTCTTCATTCATTTGTATAGATTCAAGTTTTCATCTTGCATGATTTTCTTTCCACCTGAAGAACTTCTTTTTTATTTTTTGTAGTGCAGATTTGTTGGTGAAAAAGTCTTTTAGCTTTTGTCTGTCTTGGAAACATTTTTACTTTCCTATTATATTTGAAAGATATTTTTACTGGATATAGAATTCTGGGTCAGTAGTTTTATGCTTTAAGCTTTTCATTGATGTCATTCTAACTTCTGCCTTGTATAATTTCCTGCTTTTTTTTTTTTCTTCAAGAGATGGGATCTTGCTATGTTGCCAAGGCTGGTCTCAAACTCCTGGGCTCAATTGATCTGCCCACCTTGGCCTCCCAAAGTGCTGGGATTACATGCACGCACCACTGTGCTGGCTAATTTCTTGCTTTTAAGATTCTTTCTCTATCACTGGTTTTCAGCAGTTTGATTATGGTGCACCTTAGCATGCTTTTTCTTTGGGTAGTTGTTTACTTTTGCTTGAGATTTTTGGATTTGTGGGTTTAGCCAGTCAATTTTAGAAATTTTTTGATCATTATTTTTTCGAATAATATTTTATTTTCTAAATTTACTTTATTTAAAAAATATTATTGTTATTGTTATTTTTTTAGAGGCAGGGTCTCGCTCTGTTGCCCAGGCTGCAGGTAGTAGCTCACAGTAACGTCAAACTCCTAGGCTCAAATGGTCCTCCTGCCTTAGCCTCCTGACTAGCTAGGGCTACAGGTCCTAATTTTTTAATTTGTTTATAGAGACAAAGTCTCACTATGTTGCCCAGGCTGGCCGTGAACTCTTGGCTTCAAGCAGTGTTCCCGCCTTGGCTTCCTGAAGTGTTGGGGATTACACGTGTCAGCCACTGTGCCTGTCCTCAATTAATATTTTCCATTCACTCCTTCTGAGATTCCAATTCCATATATATTAGACCATTTGCTGCTGTTGCATAAATCACTGAGTCTAGGTTCATTTTTGTTTGTTTGTTTCATTATGTTTAGTTGTCAGTGCTTCACTTTGGAGAGTTTCTATATCCATTTCTCCAAGTTTACTGATTTTTTCTTTGGCAGCGTCTTATCCTCTGTTAGTTCTACATAGTGAATTTATTGTTTTAGATACTGTGTTTTTCTTTCTCCATTTTATTTGAGTCTTTTATTTTCTATTTCTTCTTCATTGTATTTATTTTTTCCTTTACATCCTGGAACTCATTTATAATTGCCGTTTAAAGAACCTATCAATTCTGTCATCTCTGTCATTTCTAGGTCTACTCTATTGACTGGTTTTATAGGACACATTTTCCTACTCCTTGACACATTTAATACATTTCAATTGGATGCTGCCATTTGTGACATCGTTGAGTGCTGGATTTTGTCACATTATTTTAAAGAGTGTTGTTTGTTTTGGAAGGCAGTTACTTGCAGATCAGCTTGATCCTTTGCAGCTTGGTTTAGAGGATTGTTTTGGAGTCTTTGAAACTACTTTAAGGAGTGCTTAGATAGTTGCTAGCCCCATTATGAGGCATGACCTTCTGGAGAATCTACAGAATGCCCTCAGTATTTAATGGGGACCTCTACTGTGGTTTGTGGGACTTCATGGGATCCCTTCCTGTACTGTAGTCCTGAAAGTGCCCTTAGGCAGAAGTTGAGGTGCTTGTAGTGTTCCTCTTATTTGTCTCTCATCTCTCAGGGGTCATCATTCTCCTTTGTCATGTCTGAAAACCTTGATCATATACTTTGTACAATGTTGTAATTATTTATGGTAGGAGAATAAGCCCAATTCCAGTTACTCCCTCAGGGCTAGAAGTAGAAGTCTTGAAAATGAAATTTTTTTTAACAAACTTTTTATTTCGGAATACTTTTAGATTTATAGAAAAGTTGCAGGGATAGTACAAAGAGTTTATGTGTACTCTACAATTAATTTCCACTGCTGTTACTATTTTACATTGTTGTACACTGTTTACAGCTAATAAACCAATGTTGATGCATTATTATTTACAAAAGCTCATATTTTATTTGAATTTGTCTTATTTTTATCTATTGTCCTTTTTCTGCTTCAAGAAACCACTTTACATTCAGTTGCCACATTTCCTTAGGCTCCTCTAGACTGTGACAATTTCTCAGATTTTCCTTGTTTTTAATGATCTTGATAATGTTGGATTATTGGTTGGGTATTTTGTATACTGTCCCTCAATTTGGATTTGTCTCATGTTTTTTCTTTATAATGGTTAGACTGGGCTTAAAGGTTTTTGGGAAGAAGAATACAGATTAAGTGCCATTCTCATCACATCATTATCAAGAGTCTGTAGTATTAAAATGACTTATCACTGATAATGTTAACCTTGATCTCCTGGCTGAGGTAGTGTTTGTCAGGTTTCTCCATAATGAAATTACCCATTTCTTCCTGTTTTTATTTCCCTGGGATTTATTTCCCTAGGAATGAACTATCACACCACAGGTGAAATGGTGCCAACCCTGGAAGCTCATTAGAGACAGTGCTCAGGGTTTTTATTGGAGCTATTCATGTGGGCACCCCCTTACCTGGCATAAACTCAAATTTTAGATGCCCAGGAGGAAAGCAGGTGTTTGATGTAAATTGTATTATTTATACAAACAGTTTAGGCATAGTGGAGCCACTCTTAACCAGTTCTGGGAGTGGTGGGTCCCTCCCAAAATCTAATTTCTCAGATGTCAGCCAAGGGCCAACCTTGTAAGGCCTTTCAAAGGATAGCAGTCAGGCCTGCTAGGTTAACTCCTTTCCCATACAATGAAAACTTTTTCTGTTCTCCCCTGTTTATGTACTTCTTCAGTCATTCATTTATATCAGTATGAACCTATGTTGTTTATTTTGTTGCTCAAATTTGTTTCAGCTTTGACCATTAAGAGCTCTTTCAGTTGGCCCCTGTATCTGACATACCACATTGTTTTATTTTTTGAGCCCTTGTCTTTCTCTACCTTCTCTACTTTCTTTGTTTCTGATACTCCAAGATGCTCCAGGCTTATCTTGTATATTTTCTGCCTGTGTCCTAGAATTTCTCCAAGGAGTCCTGCTGCTGCTGCTGCTGCTGCTTCCTCCTCCTCCTTTCTTCTTCTTCTTCTTCTTCTTCTTCTTCTTCTTCTTCTTCTTCTTCTTCTTCTTCTTCTTCTTCTTCTTCTTCTTTCTTCTTCTTCTTCTTCTTCTTCTTCTTCTTCTTCTTCTTCTTCTTCTTCTTCTTCTTCTTCTTCTTCTTCTTCTTCTCCTTCTCCTTCTCCTTCTCCTTCTTCTCCTTCTTCTTCTCCTTCTTCTTCTTCCCCCTCTTCCTGTTCCTCTTCCCCCTCTTCCTCTTCCTCTCCTTCTCCTTCACCTTCTCCGTCTCCTTCTTCTCCTTCTCCTTCTTCTTCTCTCTCTTTTTTTTTTGTTTTGAGACAAGAGTCTCACTTAGTTGCCCAGTGACTGGAGTGCCGTGATGCGATCTTGGCTCCCTGCAACCTCTGCCTCCAGGGTTCCAGTAATTCTTGTGTCTCAGCCTCCCGAGTAGCTGGGACTACAAGCACACACCACTATGCCTGGCTAATTTTTGTATTTTCAGTAGAGACAGGGTTTCACCATGTTGTCTAGGCTGATCTTGATCTCCTGGCCTCAAGCAATCCACCCACCTTGGCTTCCTAAAGTGTTGGAATTACAGGCGTGAGCCACTGCACCTGACCCCTGCTTCCTTTTTGTAGTAAAGTTTAGAAATGTTAAAACATTTTTTGAAGAAAATTTGAGAAATATAGGAAGGCATAAGTAAATAGAAGAAAGAAGTAAGTATATCAAAAGTTAGTCAACGCTATAGGTAGTTACTGTTAGCATTTTGTTGTGGTATTTAATGAGGTTTCAAAGAAAAATATGAAGTGATTGTTACAACTGTTTTTTTTTCTTGTTTATATTTCATGTGTGGTGGTAATTACATAACAGATGTAAAAGCAACTTTCCTTCTATCTAAAACCTTGATTTTCTTATTTATTTATTTATTTATTTATTTATGAAGGTCTCACTGTCACTCAGGCAGGAGTGCAGTGGTGCATTCATGGCTCACTGCGGCCTCGACTTCCTGGGCCCCGTTGATCCTCCCACCTCATCCTCCTGAGTAGCTGGAACTGCAAGCGGGTGCCACCACACCTGGCAATTTTTTTTTTTTTTGGTATTTTTTTGTAGAGATGAGGGTTTTGCCATGTTGTCCAGGCTGGTCTCAAACTCCTGGGCTCAAGCAGTCCTCCACCTGGGCCCCCCAGAGTGTTGGGATTACAGATGTGAGCCACCTTACCCAGTCTACCTTAAAACCTTTCAGTCTCTTTTCTAAACTCCAGAAAAGAGAGGACTCTGAAAAGCTGAAATCTGTGGGGGCTGTAGAAGGTTCTAGGATTGATATGGTATTTGACATTTGTATAGAAAAACTTGCCAATTTCTTTTTTTTCCTTATGGTAATTCTGGATACCAGTTTAATAATTTTGGAGATATTTAAAACTGTCAATATGAGGAATAATTCATACATGTGTACTTTTTTCCTACAAATGAGTAATTGAAGAATTTTGTTTAGCCAGACCATTTAATTCTCATCAATTGCATAATATTTCTAGTTAAATCCGAACTTCATTCTATATTAAGTAACATTTTATTCAGATCCATATCTAAATAGCAATATTTTGTAAGATTTACTAAGAATTTTTCCTGGTATGTATGGTTTTGGTGTATTGGAATGTACCTCTGTTGACTCTGTGCTTAAAAATGTAAAGCAAGTAGCTACTTCCATGAATCCTCAAAATGCCAGTTAAATGGGCATAGAGTTAAGTGGAAGGTGATTAAAAGAAATAGGGAAACCTACTTTCTAACTCGTTGAGGGCAAGAGAACTTCTATGGTCATCTTTTGTGTCAAATCTTTAGTATATAGTATTTGGCTCATGCCAGGAGGACCTTATTCAATAAAGGCTGATAATATTGAAATTGGACTTTCTTAAAAATGTTTTAAAACTTACCATTTAAAAAGCCTTCTTTAATATATAATCTAAAAGTTGGGGAGGAGTATAATTGAAGGAAATTATCCAAATTAGATTTTTCTGCTTTGCCAAGGATATGCCATCAAGAAACAATTTTGGGGGCTTTTTATGGTGATGAGGTATGTGATACAATTTGGAGAATTCTGAATTTATAAAAAGAATACAATCGAAAATTGGCATTGCTTGTCTTTTGACAATCTTGCAGTAAGCTCTAGGCGGTGGCGGTGACTTAGTTTCTGTGAATAATTGGCAGGTTAAGGGTAGAAAACTCATTTGAAGATTGATAGCAGTATCGTTCTTTGCGTAATTTAAAAACAGGATTAGTAGCTGGAGCAACATGGCAAGAACCTACTTCTCCAAAAAAAAAAAAAAGAAAAGAAAAGGCAACTGGGCGTGGTGGTGTGCACCTGTCTACCCAGCTGCTTGAAAGGCTGAGGTGGGAGGATGGCTTGATCCCAGGAGTTTGAGGCTGCAGTGAACCTTGTTCGTGCCACTGCACTCCTGCCTGGGCAACAGAATGCGACCCCATTGCAAAACAAAACAAAAACAGGATTAGTAATCAAAGGATTGAGAAAGCATTCAGAATATAGTGGGACTCTTCCATCATCATCTAAAAGGTTTGGTTGCATGCGTATGTAGTTGTCCTAGTTAATACTTTGCTAAACTGGATGATAAAAGTTCAGGAAGGATTAGAAAGAAAATACTTATTACACTAAGCTTTGCTAAGATGTTTGTGATTAATAGTTGAAATAGTAACACTATTTTAGTCTTTACATTTCAGAATTGAGTTGAGAGAATGAGGCTCTGCCCACATGGGCCTATTGAGTTAGTCTACATATAAATGGGAAGTGCCATAGTCACCTGCTTTCTGTGTATGATAAAGCCCTGATGTAAAATGGAACTTCCAAAATAAGCTCTGAAATTAATTTCTTGCGTGTGTTCCAAAGAAACTATTAATTTGCCTTGGAGATAAATATATATATATATATATAGTCAGTCATATATATATACACATTATATATATGCATATATATGTATCAGTCATATATACATACATGCACATTATATACATTATATATAATGCATATATGTATACATTACTATATACATTATATGTACATGATTATATGTACATTATATACACATGATTATACATTATATATAATTATATATTAATTATATATTATATATTAGTATATATTACATAATATATTTAGTATATATAATATAATATATAATATAATATACAAATTTATTTTGAATTCATATTTGAATAATATATATTCAAATATATATTCATAACATATATTCAAATTTTCATGAATATATAATGAATAATCATGTATATATAATGTATATATAACTATACATTATATAATGTATAATTATATACGTTTTATAATGTATATATTGTATATATTTATGTATATATGTATACAATATATACATTATATAAAATTATATATAATTATATTATGTATAATCATATATACATTATATATTATATATACTTTATATTTTACATTATATATTTTACATTATATATACATATATTGCACATTATATAATGTACATATAATTATACATTATATACATGTATGTGTATATATGTATGTATATAATACATTATATATAATGTATATATAATTATATAATACATTCTGTATATATAATTTTACATTATATATAATTATATAATACAGAATGTATTATATAATTTTACATTAGATATAATTTTATATACTTATACATTATATGTATATATACATTATATAATATATACATTATATAATACATTATACATTATATATAATGTATATATAATTATATATTTGTTTGGGTCTAAATTGGCTTATTTCCTGAATTTGTTAACAACTGTTTGATGAAAAGAGGATTGTATTATGAAATCACTTTGGGGGATAAATTAATCAGAAAAATTTAACTAGTTTCTGTAAAACTGGGAGTATTTTGCATGTTGACATATATTGTTAATGTATAAGAATGGGATGTATTATAGTATGTAGTGTTTCTGGGCTGTGGGATGCACTTTTTTCATTCAGCATCTTAAGGCATGTTTTCCATTATATGAGGAGAAATCCTGGTGTCTAAACTAATTACGAGATGTCTCTAATCGCGATGTATCCAAACAACAGTATTGTGGTATTATGGTTCTGTGTTGGTTAGCCTTTGCCTTCCTGATTTGAATTTACATTTTGGGTCAGTTTAGGAGTAGGGATGGCCAGATTTCTTGGACTGCTCTGAGAAAAAATATACCTTCAAATGACCCCCACCCCTTCCAAAAAATACCACTACCACTGAATATCTCTTAATGAATTTCCCATAATGTATGATAGTTGTTTGTGAAAGGATGTTATTTTAGCTTATGATACAGTGCCTAGCCATTTGGCTGTGAATAAATTTATTCAGTTATGACTTTGATCACTGCATTTCCTTATTCTTTGTGTTACTTAAAGGGTACAATGCCATGTAGATGGATTGGTACAAATGTATTGCTACATATGGAAAAAAATAACTCCAAACACATGACCTTCAAAGTCACAGTAAACTAATATGAGGCCAAGACATTTTTCTTCTGATAATGACATATTATTTGTTCATTTTGGTTGTGAATTTTTTCTACTGTTTTGAAGAGCAGTTAGGCTTTAACAGCGTCTGCTTTCAGTGTAGAACAGCTTCTATAGAAGAAAGTTTTACAAATGTGTAGTATTTTGTTTGACCAGAGGATTTCTCGCTATTCATTGACATTTTGACTATAAGATTTTCGTGGGAATTATGTGCTATATTAAGAATAGAAGACTGTATTTTCAACTAATCCCATTATTATAATAGAGTTATCGCTTTTGAGTAAGTTGCATGCAGCAGAGGAAAGTTTGTCCTGAGCTGAGCAGTTTTAGAGGCTGATGGGGGCTCAGCCATAGATTCATTACATCATCTTTTCATTCCATTAGCCAGCGTGATCTCCAGTGGGGTAAGTGAGACAGTGGACTCTGCATCATCACAAACATGCTGAGAAAATCACTGCTTACTGCCTGGGTGTGTAGAGAGGTGGAGAGAATTTACTACTAAAATCACCTAGAGGAAACTGATGTTGTAGTCAGCCAAATACCTCCAGTTTTTTTTTTTTTTTTTTGATCAGCTCTTAAGGGAAAAGATTTAAAGATTTTATACTAAATCCTAATTTATTTATTTTTTAAAAAATTTCTAAGGCTCTTAGTGAGAAAAGTTGGTACCCAAGAGCAGAGCTTCTTACCCTTGTCTGTTTACTAGCAGTCGTGATTACATAGCTAGAGACACTGCTCCTCAAAACTGGTAACAGTAACATAAACAAAGAAGATAATCTTGGCCATGTGTATATCTGCATAAAGAAAGGTGAGGGTGTCCTTCTGGGCACTTATAATAAACTTGTAAGCTTTTATTCAACTGGATAGTTCATCTGCATTCAGCGGCATTTCCACTATAGTTGTGCGTCACTGCAAGACTGCATGGTAATGAAGCCAAGGCACTGTGGGCCAAAACTCTGCTGCCTGTGAGAAGAGAAGGGACAGCGGCTTGGAGAGACAGAACGGCAAAACCGCTGCTGCTGCTGCTTCTGCTTCTGCTGCTGCTGCTGCTGCTGCTTTTGCAGCTGATTGAGACACTATGTTGAGTCTACAGGATTCTGTGTTTTTTGAAATTACCATAAAGTCCTTGTTAAAGTCCTGGAGCAGCAGCTGTAAGTATATATTCCTACATGAAAAAAAAATGCTGAGGTATTATTATCATTGCCATTCCTTGCATGCTGATTCTTCAGACCAATCCAAATAGATTAAAAGCTGTTGAAAATAGCATGAAGAATATTTTCTTGAATGGTAATCAGTAAGATAGAAAATCTAGACATGCACACATCAGACAGTTGTAAAATCAGTAGTTAAATTTTCTTTGATGAAAATTTACCAGCCTTGAATTTCTTGGTAATTTGTGTTATTCTGGCAAAGTTTCTCGCAATTAGTCATAAATGGGGGGCGGGGTGTGGGACGGGGGAAGAAGACCACAAATAGATTCTAATCTCTGCAGGGTTATCAGATACCAGTACTCTTCCACACTTCTGTTAGCACAGAATGTTGTTTGAATCAACATCAGCTATCTTAAGGCACTAGAAACATAATATAATGATAATAGCTTTCCCTCATTCTTCTAATTGAAGTTATAATGTGTAATTTTCATATGTAGTAAATTTTCTGATAAATAACATTCAGGATGATATACTTAGATTTCAAAGTTCAGTTAAGTCAATACAACTGATGCCGTTGAGCTATTATTCTGTCCGTAACTCTCTTCCTAACATATGAATTTGGCAGAAATATTGCTTTTGTTCAATATTTCAATCACAGTTTTTCCTTTAAAGATCTCAAAACACTTACCATAGTCTGTTTACTTTTTTGCCAAAAGTATCATAATACAATATCAAACTCATGAATTAAGTAAACACAGGTTCTATTATCATGTTTGTTTTGGTCAAAGAAAATTGAAGTATAGAAAAATTGTGACTTTTCCAAGGTCATACAGTGGCAAAGAATTGGAATAGAACCTGGTTGTTTTTGCTCCCAACTGTGCTGCTGGTGCCTGAGCAAACTAATGAATAAAATATCAGAAATTAAATTTACATTTTTCCAGGTTAACTCTTTACCAAAATATTTATTTAGTGTAGTTTTGTTTTTTAAGCAAATAATATGAAAGAGAAAATATTGACATGAGAACAAAAACCCTCTTAAGATAAAGTCTTATTGAATATGGTTTGAGGAGGTTTGTAAATGCAGCCAAATATACTGCATTTACAATCCCTATATTTCTTTTATTTTTTATCTATAAGTAATTCTTCCATATGGAGATACTGTTGTGCCAGATGGCAGAAAATTATCTTAGTTCTAGGAAAGTTTTTAAGTGAATATACATAGTTAAAATATTGGGAGAATTGTAATTACTGACTAAATCAAGTTAAATACTTTCACTGGTTAAAAGGGAGACAGTAATGTAGAATACATTTTTGCTCAAGTAAACTGGACTGTAGCTTCTAATCTTTCTCTCAGTACTGTTTCCCCTGCTTCTCCCATCCTTACCATGTACTTTTTTAAAAATAGTAAGACAGTTTTATAGTGAGAATAAAGCTATAATTAACAACTTCTTATAGAAGAACAGCGTATTATATCACAGCAGCTTGTCTTGTAAGAACTTTGTTTAGGTACTTGTGAACTATGTGGTTATCCTGTTTTATGGCCATTTAAATATTTCTGCATGTCGTTGCCTGAACCCTGTAACCAGCCACAGCCAAATCTTGTTTAATCATACTCCTTGAATCCAGTAGTGAACCCAAAACAGATGTTTGTAAAGCCTTTGTTTTTTAGCAGTTAGTAATATAGTGATTCAGTCAGTCTGGGGGTATCCCATTGCCCTTGGGCATTCATAGTACACATCTCATGAAGGTGTCTTTACCATTCTGAAGTAATAGGTTAATACTGGAAAGAAATTGCTAGTCTCAGTGTTCAGCAGGGCTCTGTCCTTGTCTGCTGTAGCCCTGGAAAGTGGAAGAATGTTTTTATTTCACCAGTATCTGTGGGTGTCTTCTTTGTCTTCACTTATCTTTGTTGTATGAGAGAGTTAAATACAACTCATAGGGGGAGGGGTTAAAATATTAAGACCATAGAAAAGGATAGTAGTTAGCTCTTTCTTCCTAGGAATGTTTTTGTAACATCAACACTTTTGAGTCAACCAGCGTTTATAGAGTGTATACTACTGTGCTGTGGCAGATAGAAGTATAAAACGTGTTCCTTTCTCTCGAGGAGCTTAGAGAAAGTATATGTGAAAAGTTGTAGTAAGGAAGTCAAATGAGAAATGTTGTGTGTGCACTGTGACTTACCAAATGACTGTTATACATAAAACAGACTGAGAGTCCAGAGATAGAAGGAATCACATTGGTCTGCTGGGCATGGGAGGTCACGTTGGTAGTCCTAGTACTTTGGGAGGCTGAGGTGAGAGGATCACTTGAGCCCAGGAGTTTGAGTCCAGCCTGGGCAACATAGTGAGATCCTGAGATCCTGTTTCTACCACTACACACACACACACACACACACACACACACACACACACACACACACACACACACAGTGCATGTGGTCCCAGCTACTCAGGAGGCTGAGGTGTGAGAGGATTGCTTGAGCCCAGGAGCCCTGTTCATGCCACTGTACTCCAGCCTGGGTGACAGAAGGAAACACAAAAAATAAGAAGGAACCACATTGAACTACAGGGTCAGTGGAGACTTAAGAGGGAAAGGGATTTTTCTGAGTTTGGTTTTGAATGATAGGATGCTCTCCGTGATGGTAGGTAGTACTGATATCCACAGTCTCCCCAAGCCAGAAACCAGAGGTTGGTTACCACGCCTCTTTCACCCCAACCCCTTTCGGTCCTTGACCACAACTTGCCATTCTGCCTACTCAAATTTCCGTAGTCTCTCCTCTCCACAGCCACTATCCTAGTTCAGGCCTCTCTTCATCATCACCTGGAATATTGCCACAGCTTCCATATTGGTCCTGTTTGCATCTTCCACATTGCTGGTAAGGGTTCCTTTTAAAAGCTGGCTCTTCATGTCCCTCCCTTCCTTACCTCACAGATTTTCTGTCTCCTGTGGGAGGAGGCCTTTCATCATCTAGCCTCTGCTCATTTTGCCTGTTGCCGTTCTCGCCATGCTTTGCCAGTTCTGGAAGCATTCTGTGCCTTCATATTTGAGGCTACCTTTGCCTGAAATGTACCCCCTCATCTCTCTGCCTGCATCGCAATGATTTTTACTCCTCTTTCAAGACCCATTCTTCCTTCAGTCAGCCACATAGTTAATGCTTCGTCTGTTCTCTTCTTCACTTTAAACATCATTGCATCATTATACTCATCATCTTGTTCATGTCTTTCTCTGCTACTTGAGTGTAAGCTTCTGGAGGGTATTGGTTGATTGTCTTTTTGTTCTTTGTGTATTTAATGCTTATTTAAGCTCTGGTAAATGTGCAGACAAGTAAGATATTGGGTAGGGCTGCGATAATTTTTGTTGGGATGAATTTATAATAGAGAAGAAGGTAGAAGCATAAATATATGGCCCCTTTTATAATTTGGTTATTAATATTATGCTACTGATATCTCTCAGGGGAACAATTCCTGAAGTAGGAATGCATAAAATGATTTTTTAGTGATTAAATACATTTTCATAACATTTTATTTAGTGAATTTCTTGGAAAGAACAGAGGAAAACTTGATTTATTAATAGCCTTTATAAAAAAAGAAATGAAAATTTTTTTCCATTAAATAAATTATATATTTCAAATGTTGCCCCTACCCTCCTGAAGAAAAAAGAAAAAGAAAAAAATCTATGGGTTGTGTCATCGAACATAACTTAAAAGCAGTGTATATTATTATAGTTCATCATTAATTATAATAGTGTTTCTTATTTATAAGATGCATTTGCGTGCTTTGTATTAATGTTAAATGCTACTTCTTATATTAGTCGCTAGAGGCCCTCTGGTTTCAGGGCCTGCTTAGCTGGCAGAATGTTGATGCAGTGCTGCTGAAGTTTGATTATAGTTGAGCTTATTTCTTTCAGTAACAACAATGAAGTGACATTCATATGGCCTAAATTCAGGATTTTGTCTTTGTGCCAACAGTTTTAGGCATTACTTCTTTTAAAAACTGAATCAGGAACATTCTGTTAAACCAGCTGTGTCGTGAGGATGTTATCATTTAAAAGATTGGCTTAGTTCCCTAAAATTGATAAGACAAAGCAAGACTCAGTACTGAGATCTGTTCATGTAATGCTAAGATCACAGATGCATTTGCTGTCCATATAATACCTCTTGTAAGCATATTAATTTATAGAATTTATTTTGCATACATACTTTTATGAGAGCTGGTGTTTCAAAGAATTTAGTTTTTATCACAGACATAAAATAGATTGACCTTCTTAAACCGTAATTTTATAAGTTAAAATGTGAATAAGATATGGTATGTTAAGAAACTGTATTTGCGTAGATTACTTGCATTTTTGCACAATGAGAAAAGTTCATAAATTGTTTTTAATACTCAGATTTTTTTTGGGATTGTAAAAATAGTAAAAGCCAACCCCAAAAAGCACATTATACATTCATCTAGATTTCAGTTAAAATCTGTGTTATATGATTGAAATAATACCATTTGTTGAAGTATTTATAGGTCTAGTATTGTGGTAAGTACCTGTCGTATGTCTTTGCACACGTATCTGTGTATACTCACATTATATGCACATACATTAAATCTCTTGTAACCATCAGCATGAAAATCTCAAGAGGAATATTATTGCTGTTTTTCAAAGTAGCAACTTTATTGTGAGATTCACATACTATAAAATTCATTAAGTATTCAATTTGGTGGGTTTTAGTGTATTCCAAAATTGTACAATTATCACCAGTATCTAATTGCAGAACGTTTTCATTATCTAAAAAAGAAACCTCATACTCATTATTCTACTTTCTGTCACTACGGATTTGTCTATTCTGGACATTTCATATACATGGAATCATACAATGGGTGTTCTTTTGTGACAGGGTTCTTACATTTAACTGTATTTCCAAGGTTCATTTATGTCATAACATGTATTGAATAATGTTCCATTGGATGGATATATCACAATTTGTTTATCCATTCTTCAGTTGATAAATTGCTGTTTTATAGAGTAGTAAATTGGGGCTCAGATAAGCAAAAGAACACTAAGAACACTCCCTCACCCCCCAGAAAATCTCACACCCAAACTCTTTAGCTAACTTTCTCTACTCCTGCATATTTTAATTGAAGGCTTCCCTGATCAAGTGATACTTTAGCAAGATCTGAAGGAAGAAATAGTTAACAGTTTGGGAGACAGGTGGGTGGGCAGAAGGGATATCAAGTGCTAGAAGCTGGAGGGAATGGCCGGTTTGGCTGGAGCAGAGAGCTATGGAGAGCATGGTGGGAATGAAGCTGGAAAGTTAAGCAAGGACTAGACCATGTAGAATAGCAAAAACCTTGTTATGGATTTTGGTCTTAATCCTAAAATAAATAGGTAACCATTGATGGGCTTTGCGACAGTGATTGGGGTGATTTCATCAAGTTTCTGTCTTTGGGGTGGTGCCAGGAGACAAGTTAGGATGCTATTGAAATAGACTATATGTGAGATAGAGGTTGAACAAATGGAAGAAATGTTATTTATTTAGCAAACAAGTATATAATACCTACAACATGTGTAGGTACTCTTCTAAGCACTTTACAAAACATTCATAGTGATGGGAAATATTTAAGAGGTAGGAAAAATAGGTCTTGGGTTAGGTACAGGAGATAACGGAAATTTTTAACTAGCTGTTTGCACAACTAATTTTGTAGGGTCAGTTACATTCTCATTGACATCAGTTTCAGAAATGTATCTGTTGAGAGTTAATGTTGGTCATAGTGGAAAAGAATCACCTATTGCTTATTGTCAGAATACTCTTATCATCCCTCAGATAAATTTGTCTGCTTTGAGAAGTGGATCCTAAGAAAGCCAACTCATTGTACTGTTAAGTAAACAACGTGAACTTTTCATGATGGTCCCTGAAAAGTGGGATTTCTAGCTCCAGGTGTCGTTGGATTTAGAGTCATGGGCCTGCTGTATCTTTTTTTTGTTTGTTTGTTTGTTTAATTCTAACTTCTTAAGCTAGGTTCACCTCATTTGAGAAAGGAGACATTTCATTTTCGAGACTAAACAGTTAGTGTTGTGAGAAGTACAGCTGATTATCGGACTCATTAAGTATTTGGGTTTCACAATTTGCTTTAAAATTTTATTGATAAATATTAAATACATAGTTTGCTAATAAGATTCAAAATCAAGAAAATCCAACATAGATGGTCAAAATATTCATAGGTGACTGAGAGTATCCAAATGGGCCAGGTGACTGAGAATACGCAAACAGGCCAGAATAATATCTGTGTTAAATTTGACCCTCTATTTTATTAACATATCTGTCATGACCTTTCTCTGTACCTGCTGTAGTACTCATGTATAGACTCAGTCTTATAGCAGTCCCTGGGTCCTATCCTGTGCTAAGATGGGGAGTTTGGGACACCCCTAGTTCATTAGTTCAAGTGACTTACCATCAGCCCAACCTCACTACAAATTTGGATCTGACTTTGTTCTTCAGTTGTAGTATCTCGGCTACCCATTCTTGTGTCAAAGCCTCCATCTGTAATTATTGGTATCTCTTCTTTCCTGAGCCTTTCCTTATCAAACTTTGGTATTCCATTTCCTTCAAATGTAGAACCCTGCTCTGATCTTGAAGAGAATGAAGTTCTGCTGACATACCTTTTTGTTGATTAAACCCACCTCCCTAGCTGTGTGTCTATATATTTCCTGTTCATAGACTTTGCATTATTCACCTGTTTGCCAGGATAACATCTGCTGTTCTCCTGGACCTCCCTGGTGCTTTTTACCTGTTATCATATTCTCTAGGTACCGTCTTCTGCCTCCATAATTAGATGCCGTATGACCTCCAACAATGCTGGTATTCAGTCATTAGGCATCCTGGCTGTAGCTCTTCTGATAGCCCCTCTGTACTGACTGCTTAATATTTTAAATATGATACCTGACAGCTGTCTTGCCTATTATAGGCATAGCCTGTGCCAGAGTCTCAAATCACTGGGTTCTGGCCTATTCCACTACTGGTCAAACTCTTAGTCTTCTTTTCTGGAAGTAACTGTTTGCAGTTGCATTGTCACATTGATAAGACAAGTTTGCTAGCCTTTTGCAGGATGAGAATGGGTCATGTCTTTTTGGTTATTCTTCCTAGTCTGTTGATGTGTGATACCACAGGACATTGCCTGTTTGATGGCATTTTTGACGATTTTAGATCTATTAGTTGGTTTTCATTAAGCATGCTATTTTCCAATTTTTAAAATTTTGCTAAATGATTAAAGTTTTAAGGGTTTTTACAGAAAGATAATTAAAGAGAAATTCATTTGAATAGGGAAGGCTGTCGAAGAGAATTTCCAAATTGTCAGACCTGTTCTTCCCAGAAGGTAATGACTTGTAAATGTCATAGAAAATCTTGTGAATTGTTTTATAAGCTGTATTTTCAGTTACATTATTGATATATGATACAGAAAGTAGTCAAGGCATTCATAAAAAATGAGGAATGAATTATTAATATCCATTATCATGCAATATAGTAATGATATAACAAATACAGACTTACATTTGATACATTAAGTCGATCCTTTTTTCTTTAAAATAAGCTTTACATGATTTTGGAACAATATCTGAATGAGTAAATTTTATTATAGGGAGACTATGTGGAAGAAAATAAGAAGATGATTCCAGTAACATAGCCTTAGTAATATCGTTGAAGATAAGGTTAGTAGTGTGTTTTTACGTAGAGTGCAAGGGCATTGTATTGCCATGATTTGATGTGTAGGGCTTTTGTATGGTTGGAATAGAACTACTTGATGGCTATTATTTGTGGTATTATAATTACAGGTTTCCTTATTTATGGTGCTTTTGAAACTTTTTAATGATCACAATCAACTTTAAGTAAAATTATTGTATAGAGCCAACTGTTCCATTTTAGAAGAATAGGGTAAGGCAATAGTTCACAACCCTGGCTGCATATTAGAATCAGCCTGGGGAGCTTTCAAAAACATACACATACCTGGGCCCCATTCCAAAGATTTTGATTCTGACTTAAGGTATGGCCAGAGATGGCCAGCAAAGTTCAGGGTCAAGTCAGAAAGCTTAGCATTGTCAGAATGCTGAGAGTATATATGAAATCTTTTCTGGGAGTGGAATCATCATAAAGAATATGACAGACAAATTCTTATATGTTTGCCAATTTACTAATTTACAGTGAGAAATATGCCAAGTGGATATTAATGCTGGAGTTGGCAGCCCAACCTTTGCCATTCTTGTGGGATAAGCTCATACAAAGCTAAATTATTATCAGAAGGTTGCACAGAGAGCCTGAAGATCGAAGAAATTTATGCCCTGTTCTAGGGGCCAGAATATTTATCCTTTGTAAGAACACCTTCTCCACAGCGCTGTACTTAACTGGGCATTACCTTTTTATCAGCGCTGTGTTAAGTGTTTCATTTCCCTGTACCTTACCTGCAGTAGGTGATATATGCATTCTTTTTAGTATTTGCCAGTCTGAGATATATATATATATATATATATATATATATATATATATATATATATAATGAAAGCTCACTGCTGGTTTAATTTGCATTTTCTGGGTACACTGTTTGAACATTTTTTCATATGCCTGTTGGCTTTTTAGACTTGCTGTTATGTTGAATTGCTTATGTATATCTTTTGGCACCTTTTCTTTATTGTGTTGTCTTTTTCTTATTACTTTGTAAGAGCTCTTTGAATGTTTTATATTTTCTATCATCTACATTATAAATATTTCTCCAACTTTGTCTTGTTTATGGTATCATTTATCCTAAATATTTTAAATTTGTATTTGGTTAAATGCATTTATCTTTAAAAAATATATAATTTTGGGTTTGCTCTCTAGGCTACAGGTCTTTTCACCACTTGATTATATAAGAAGATTCCCAATTTCTTCTAAGGTTTTGAAAAATGAATTTTTAACTTCATGTCCATCTGGACATTGGTTTTTTTTTGTTTGTTTGTTTTATCCAGTCAGGTTTGGAATCTGATGGACTTTGGTTTTTGAGTATAGTATATTTATTTTTTCTTTAGATGAATGGCCAGCTGTTTCAACATTTTTACTAGATAATCTTTTTCCTTCTAATTTTGCCCATGTGAATTCTTACCCTGGAATGCAGGGGGTACTTTTTTTTTTTTTTTTTTACAATTATCTGATTTATCTACACTTATGTCTACTGAGTTGATTATTGTTATATTATGTTCTGATATAATCATATTATGTTCTGATATATGTCTTGATTATAGTTATGTTCTGATTATAGTTAATTTCAAATAATATTCTTTGTATTTTTTAAAGTAATTTTTTTGGCTTTTCTTGAGTGTTTATTCTTCCATGTATACTGTAATATAGATCTATCCAATAAACCTAGACAAAACAGTATCAAAATTTTAGTGGGCTGGCCAGGTGCGGTGGCTCACGCCTGTAATCCCAGCACTTTGGGAGGCTGAGGCAGGCAGATCACCTGAGGTCGGGAGTTCGAGATCAGCCTGACCAACACGGGGAAACCCTATCTCTACTAAAAATACAAAATTAGCCAGCATGGTGGCGCATGCTTGTAATCCCAGCTACTTGGGAGGCTGAGGCAGAAGAATCGCTTGATCCTGGGAGGCAGAGGTTGCAGTGAGCCAAGATCGTGCTATTGCACTCCAGCCTGGACAATAAGAGCGCAACTCCATGTCAAAAAAAAAAAAATTTTAGTTGGAGCTGTGCTAATTAATATATTAATTTTATGAAAATTGACACTTATGATAAATCCTTCCATCTATGACTATGTCTTTCCACATGTTCAGATCTTCTTTTATATCTTCTTTTATATTAGGAAGTGCTTGTCCTTTCCTCTGTATGAAGTCCTATGCTTTTCTTATTAAATTTATTTCTACCGATTTTATTTTTGCGAATAGTTTTTTTAAAATCATTTTCTATTTCTAGGTGATTGTTGCTAGTTAATAAAGTTTCATATCTTTTTTAATATTTGTAACGATTTAATTTTTTAATATTATTGCATTTACTTATAATCTCCAGGATGGTGTTGAATAGCAAGGCAAAAATCACTTCAGTTTCTGTTTTTAATCGAAATAGGTTTGTTTTGCAGCCTATATTATTTGCTGCTGATGTTTGTTAAATATTTTATTTGTTTTCTTTGTCTCTGGCTGCTGGATACCTTTAGGTATACAGTTATATTACTTTGTTTGCTACTTGAGTGTAGGTCAGACTGCTACCGTCTTTTAAGAAGTAATCCCAAGAGTGATGGAAGGGAAAGCAGCCTAAGTTAGCAGCAGTTAACAGCCTGTTAAGATAGTAGGAGGGAGCCCCTTTCCTTCTTGTCTTTTCTCATCATCTCACCCTCTAAGCTACAGAGGACTCAGCCCATCTATTTCAATTCTGCTCAGCTTCATAGCAGTCAGAGAAAAGGGCTACACATCTCTATGTAGTTGTCAACCTCCCCCAGTCCCTGGGTCCAGGTATGTTTGCTGGATGAGGTCCTGCAGGATTCTGGTGTTTACAGGACTATTTTGTGTTGATTCGCAGGTCCATTTCCAGCTAGAGGAGAAAAGTCAGCCACAATAGCTTTTTCACTGGCAGTGAATATTTATATCAGGGGAAGAGTGGAGAACAAAAATGAAAACAACATTCTTGTTGCTTCTTACACATACTCATGGTAGCAATATAATTCAGCTTGTTCATTTGCTAGGAGGGAAGCAAAAGAGGTTAAATTTGACCAAGATTATAACCATCATGAGTAGCCAAGTCAAGTTTGGAGCCCTTGTCTTCTGGCTCCCAGGTCCATGCACATTTTTAAAATACCTCATTATCTCTAGGTTTTTAGAATAGTTTCTTAGTTGAGCTCCCAAAGATTACCAAAAAAGCACAAGAAAATAATAACCTCAAGGAAACTATAGCTGAGTGAATAATGGATTATTTGGATGATAGGTCATTTTTCTTGAGCTTTATAATAAGTGATATTTCTGTAGTAGACTTCAAGTAAAAAACATTGGACATATGCCAAAGATGTCATAGGACTTCTATGTTTAGAAACTCTTTTCAATAAGAATAGTTTAGGATAAATAAACATTTTAGGGACAGCTGTCCAAAGAACAAGCAGAAGTAATAATTTTTCTGTCCGTTGAAATGGAACCAGAAGCAAAAACATTGAACTGGATAGTGAGGGAAAATGATTTCATTTGCACAAAATAGAAACATAAAGTATTTGGGAATAGAATTAATAAGAATTAGATCTCTCCTCTGAAGGAAAGTATACATTTTTTTCTCTAGGTACACAAAAGAAGACGAGTTAATGGAGGTGTGTCAGATACTAGACAAGAAGTTTTATAATATAAAGATGTCAAGTTTTTTTCAAGTAAGTTCGTGAAGGCATGCATAAGCTTGAAAGTATGAGTGACAATAGCTGAAGATGGTGAATACATAGGAATATTTGTCTCTACAAATAATAAAACCTATTATACAGCTGTAACAATAAAAAGTCTGGTACTAACACAAACACAGATTTTTAATGAGCAGAATAGAAAGCCCAGAAAAGCATACTTTGAGTATGGATTTAGTTTATGATAGTGAGTAAAATCAGTGACAGAATTTCAGTAAATGAACCCAAGAGAATTGATTAAATATTGAGGAAAAAAGATAAAATCTTTATTTCGTATCAGTAGCTCAAATAAGTTACAATTGGATGACAAATTTAAATGGAACAAATAAAGCGAACTTAAAAAGAGTTAAAATATAGGTAAGTAGTTAATCAAAATGGGGAAACTTTTTTGCTCTTTTTATGCAAATGAATTAGAAGATATAACCAAAATATTAGATTTGGGAAATATTTATTTTAAGCAAACAGTATGATAAGAATTTGGACCTTTAAATGAGAGAAGGATCCATCCGCATTTGGTAATTATGGAAGAAATAAAGTTATTGATGGGAAAGTTCTTAGCAACCAGGATGCAAGTTTGTGTTCCAGTGCTGCCACTCCCACATGACAGTAGCTTTCATTTGGAGTCAGTTTCTTCATCATAAATGCACTATAATTAGGAGTGATGTTCTGGATCTAATTCCTACGAGCCAGTCGTTAAGCCATTAGTGGCTTAAGAGCCTCTGGGGTGTGAATATTTATACCAAGGATATTGGCAAAGGCTACAAATTGGGACCCTCTCCCCTGCCTTTTGTTTTCTTTTGTTTTTAAGAGAGCCATTTACCAGCATATTACTTGAAATAAGAATAGATTTGTTAGACTAAAAAGATAATATTTTATATATTAAATTATATTTTGTTCCCATTGGAAACAAACAGCATCTGGTATGCTTTTCACTAACATGGAGGAATTTTGAGGTATCCTTGACTTCTAAAGCCCACTCTCTGCTCTTGATAAGCTATATCTGTGCATCAAATGATATTTTCTGATTACACCTCTCAACACACACAGCATACACATTACTTATATTTCCTTTTTTCCTTTTCACATTAGTTGCTTTCAAATGTACAGTTTTCCTCTGGATAGGTAGTTGAAAGGTCTGGTACTGTCACCAATTCAACTGGCCTCACCAGAAGTTGAAATTTGCTATTTGCTATTATTCCCCAATACTGATTTTGCTTTTTCTGTTCACTACTTTTAATCTGTCTACCATATAAGCTGATTAGTGTTTTTGACATTTTCCTTTTAATTGACTCATAAACTGTTTCCTGTCTTTGAGTGTGATCCAAGTATGTTATTGTTTTAAGCTCCAGCTTGAGCTGTTTTTTATTTTCACTCTTCCCAGGCACTTTGGTTCTGGCTGACAGGGATAGGATAGGCTTGTTATTCTTTTGTTTGGCTTTTCTTTTGTAAATTAATCAGCTTTATTTTTTAGCATAATTTCGGGTTTACAGAAAACTTGAGTAGAAAATAGAGAGTTCTCGCATACCCTCTCTCCACTCCCAGTTTCTTCCTTTTAGTGTGGTATGTTTGTTACCATTGATGAAACAATATTGAAACATGATTATTAACTAAAGTTTACATTCCAGTTAACTCTTTGGGTTGCACATTCTGTAGGTTTTGACAGATGTATAATGACATGTATCCACCATATACTATACTACAGAGGAGTTTCACTGCCCTAAAAATTCTGTGTTCTACCTATTCGTTGCTTCCTTCTCCCAAGCCCTTGTAATCACTGATCATTTTATTGACTCTACAGTCTTTTCCAGAATGTCATATAGTTGCAGTCATACAGTATATAGCCTTTTTAGATTGGCTTCTTTCACTTAGAAATACACACTTAAGATTCCTTCATGTCTTTACATAGCTTGATAGCTCATTTCTTTTTAGCACTGAATAATATTTCATTGTCTGAATATATCACAGTTTATTTATCCATTCACCTACTGAATGACATTTTGGTTGCTTCCAAGTTTTAACAATTATGAATAAAGCTGCTATAAGCAACCATGTGCAGGTTTTTTGTGGACATACGTCTTCAGCTCCTGTGGGTAAATACCAGGGAGCATGTTTCCTGATCATGTGGTAAGAATATGTTTAGTTTTGAAAAAAATAACCGAAATATCTTTTAAAGTGTCTGTAGTATTTTGCATTCCCATCAGTAATTAATGACAGTACTTGTTGCTCCACGTCCTCACCCGCATTTGCTGTTGTCAGTTTTCAACATTAGTCATTCTAATCAGCATGTAGTAGTGTATCATTGTTGTTTTAATTTTCAATTCCCTGAAGACATATGAGGTTGCACATCTTTTCATATGCTTATTTGCCATCTGTACATCTTCTTCTGGTAAGGTGTATTAAATCTGGTGCTCATTTTTTACTTGTGTTATTTGTTTTCTGGTGGTTGAGTTTTAAGAGTTCTTTATGTATTTTGTATACCAGTCTTATATCAAGTATGTATTTTGCAATTTTTTTCTCCCAATCTGTGGCTTGTCTTTTCATGCCCTTAATAGTGTCTTGCAGAGCTCGAGGCTTCATTTTAATAATTTTTTTCCCTGGATCATGGTTTTGATGTTTATCTAAAAAGTCACCCTCCAAACCCAAGATCACTTAGATTTTCTCCTATCTTCTAGGGGTTTAATAAGTTTTGCATTTCACATCTAGATCTATGATCCATTTTCAGTTAATTTTTGCAGAAGGTATAAGTTCTGTATCTAGATTTTTTTTTTAACATGTGGATTTCTAGTTATTCCAGTACTATTTGTGGCAAGGTCTCCTTTCTTCATTGAATTGCCTTTGCTACCTTGTCAAAGATCAGTTGATAGTATTTGTGTGGGTCTATTTCTGGGCTCTCTATTCTATACCATTGATCAGTTAGTCTATTCTTTAATCAGTACCATACTGTCTTGATTACTTTTTTGAAGTCACGTCCTGTCAGTCCTCTGACATTTTTCTTCTCCTTCAATATTGTGCTGGCTGTTCTGGGTTATTTGCCTTTCCATATAAACTTCAGAATATGCTTGTTGATACACACGAATTAACTTGGGTGGTAGACCTGCTTTCTAAACTAAAAATTTTGTGTTTGCTTTTTGAAGTCAGATTTTTTTTTTATTATACTTTAAGCTCTGGGATACATGTGCAGAACATGCAGGTTTGTTACACAGGTATACACATGCCATGTTGGTTTGCTGCACCCATCAACCCGTCATCTACATTAGGTATTTCTCCTAATGCTATCCCTCCCTTAGCCTCCCACCCCACAACAGGCCCCAGTGTGTGATGTTCCCCTCCCTGTGTCCCTTTGTTCTCATTATTCAACTCCCACTTATGAGTGAGAACATGCGGTGTTTGGTTTTCTGTTCTTGTGTTAGTTTGCTGAGAATGATGTTTTCCAGCCTCATCCATATCCCCGCAAAGGACATGAACACATCCTTTTTATGGCTGCATAGTATTCCATGGTGTATGTGTGCCACATTTTCTTTACTCAGTCTATCATTGATGGGCATTTGGGTTGGTTCCAAGTCTTTGCTATTGTGGACAGTGCCACAATAAACATATGTGTGCATGTGTCTTTATAGTAGAATGATTTATAATCCTTTGGGTATATACCCAGTAATGAGATTGCTGAGTCAAATGTTATTTCTGGTTCCAGATCCTTGAGGAATTGCCATACTGTCTTCCACAATGGTTGAACTAATTTACACTCCCACCAACAGCGTAAAAGCATTCCTGTTTCTCCACATCCTCTCCAGCATCTGTTGTTTCCTGACTTTTTAATGATTGCCATTCTAACTGGCGTGAGATGGTATCTCATTGTAAAGTCACAGATATTTTTTTTACTTTTGTTCATGTTCCAAAGCCTTTACCTTCTACTTTTTCTTTTGTAGGTAATCATCAAAATTTTTATTATTAGCCAATATGGTGTATAAATAATAATTATTGTAATACTAAGCAATTGTATGTTATGTAAAAATTTCTGTTATATAAATCTATGCATAAATATATGCATATAATATGTGTGTACATATGTAAGTTTGTGGCTGTGAGGTAGTAGCCCAAAGATTTTTTTTTTTAAATCCTTAAAGACCTCTGGGGGTGAGGAAGCTAGAGGCAGCTTCCACAGACTTCAGTGTGGTTATTTTAGACCACATCTACCTGTAGGGATTTTGAAATACCCCAATTGTTGAGAACTAGTGTGTATTTTGAGGGCTGTTACTATTCAGAATGTAGTGTGTAAAAACATAATAGAGTCAGAAAAAAGCTGAGATCTGCTGCTGTAATGAGCTCAAACACACCTAATTGTAAGAGTTATACGTTATTTCTCTTCTCACTTGTCTCTTCTTTTTGACTGAATTTAAATTTATTTTATAATGGTTTAGGAGTCTCATCAGCATGAAAAAGACAATTATTTTATTAAATATATTAAATACAGTGCTATGGAGACTGTAAGCCATCCAAAAATACTGATATTTAGTTTTTATTTGAGCTTTATCTAAGAGACAGAGCAGGAATGCTAGCTTTTAGATTCCCAAATTTTAATTATTCAGGTCCTGTTTATTCTTATTATTAGCAGTTAGAGTTTAGTAGATTTATATTCCAAGTGTGTTTAATACGACATGGGGTTTTTCCAGTTTGTAATTCAATGCTTGAATTGCAATCTTTAGAATTATATTAACAGTTATGTCTTCCTTCTCTCATAGGCTTACATAAATCTTTCAAAATTTTGGGTTAGCATGTAGAGAAATATTACAACTTAGCATTATAAGGTATTTAATGCAAGCAGTCAGGTAATACCAAGTTAGTCTAGTTATATGGAAGCTAGCTTTTCTTCTTCTGCTTGGAGTGATCATCCCTGTTTCTCTCCTATTAGCAGAAAATGAAAAGAATTCACGTATCTTTACCAAGGCTGAACATTATGATGAAATATAAAGTTGAGGGGGACAACTTTGATGGATGAAAAATGTTACCTGATTTTTATTTGTGTTTAGAATATTAATGAAATTAAATATTATTGGCCTCCTCCATTTTATTGTTTGTAACTTGCTTGTTCATGTCCTTGTCCTTGTTTCAGTTTGGGGGTGTGGGTGTTTTTCTAGTCGATTTCATCACAGCTTTGTGTGTAGAAACAAAAGTGATTAACTGTGTGTTTATTATATGCCCATATATTTTTTCCTGCTGTCTAATTTTACTTTGGTTTTATATACATACTCTTAGGATCTTTACTCACCTAATGCTGTATTTTGAACACTTTCCTGTGCCATTTGGTATTTTTTGATAATGTAATTTCAAAGATCTGTTTAGCATTCTGTTTATTAGATTATAAAAATCATTTGTCTTGAATAAAATAAAATTTGAAATTTATTTTGAAATTTCAATCAGTAGATCTGTTCATTGTTACTTTTTTATATTAATAATTTCAACTAACAGTTATTAAACACCTACTAAGAAATAAAATTTAAATAAATTATTTAATCAAAAACGTTTTTTTCATAAAAATTTGAGTTATCAAACAAAATATTTTTATCTTGACAGATAACTTGTAAATAAAGGTTTGCCTAAAACTTTTGGCTTTATAGGCAAATTTTTTAATGTATGCAATTATGATACCTAGGAATATTTGGTTATGCTTTATTTTTAAGAAAGTAGAAGACAGTAAAGGCAAATTATTTGTGAAGTCATTTTAAGTAAAGTTTTTTTCTTTGTAGAAAAAATGTTTAAAGGCTAGAATGTCATTTTAGAAGTTTTTACTTTGTTAAAATTTAGAATTGAAGTACCTAGGTTAGTTATAAGGTTCTTGTTTAGTTACATTTACTGTAAAGTTAAAGCCGGAGAAACTTTATAACTGTTATGACCTTATGAATCTTAATTAAAGGAAAAGGTATAGTTTGTAACCACTACCTTAAGTTAAATTATGGTACTCTTAATGTTCCAAAATAATTTTTTAAAAATTAGAGAGCTCTTCTTTTTTCCACAATGACATTTGTTAACAGATTCCCTCTTTGATAATACACAATGTTGGATCATGAAACAGAGTAAACAAACAGGTCATTGTTTAAAATAATGTACACTGTGTTCAAAGGACTGTGAGTTTTTGTTTTGAGTTGTTATATAATTTTCGTTCTAGAATGCAGTACATAATGTATTTTAACTTGATATGACACAAAGATATTTATTTTAGATATATTACGTTTGTGATACTCTTTAGATTACTTTTACAGATTTGTGTATTTTGACCTATGTGTGGTAGAGCAAGTTTTTTTAATTTGACAAAAATTTTTAAATAAGTTTTGAATTTATGTATTTAGAACAAATTTATTATCCTATAGTTATGTGCACATAGACACAAACACAGGAAATCAGTGTTTAAGTAATTGTGTTCTGCTTCCTCTTTCAAGGAAGGGGTTCAAGGGCAGTCTCTGGAGTTCAGGTTGAGGTAAAGAAGCACGAACTTGCAGATTCTCCCTGAATATTCTAAGCCAAAAAAGGCAACATAAGCTAAGTTAGAGGATATGGGATCGACATATCAACATATGGGATCGATATGGACATGACTGGAAAACTTGTATGTAGGAAGCCAAGTAGGCTGCCCAGGCAGTCAGAAGAACAGAGCAGGTGAAGCTGCACAGCATGCAGTGGTGTGTCTTCTTTTGGGGCCAAGCCTGATGCAGCTTACTATTTGCCAGCACCGTGTCATCTCCATCTGAGTAAATGGCACCACTATCCTATGAGTGATTCAAGTAAAAATGCTGTGAGTCATTGTTAATTCCTTTCTGTCACCTCACTGATTAATCCACTAATATATGACAAGTCTCAAATACTTTGCTTTTTTTCCTGTGCTGTTGCCATCCTCTTAGCCCAAGTTGCAATGATCTCACCTGGATTTCTGTAATGGCTTCCCTGGGTCTACATTTTCCCTCTTTCAATCCATTCTCCAGAGGTACCAGAGAGATTTTTATAAAGAGAAAGCCAGATCCTATCCCTCTCCATATTAATGCTTTCCACTGAATTTTAATTGCATTTGGAATGAAATCTAATTTTCTTACAAAGTTCTTAAAGATCTTCTGTGACTTGCTCCCTGACTGCTGATTCTGACCTTATCTCATATTCCCTTCCACCTCTGCTTCTTCCCTTGAGCTCCAGCCACACTGGTCTTTCTGTGTTTTAAGCATGCATGTTCAGTCTTGTGTTTTCTGTTCCTGGTGCTTTGTCTTGCTCCCTCATTTTAAAAATCATTTAGGCCTGAGTTTAAGTGTAGCTTCTTCAGTGAGGTCTTCACTGAGCGTATTTTCCAAAGTAGTGTTGTTTTTCAGTTCCCCAATCCCATTCCTGTTTCATTTATTCACACCTGTTTTATTTCCTTTATTGCATTTGACTGTCTGATTAGAATCCATTCATTCATTCAGCAAATACTGTGCACCTAATCTATGCTAGGCATTGTTCTAGGTACTTGGGATTTACCGTGAACAACAACAACAACAAAAACCAAAAGAGAATCCCTGTTCTTATATTCACATTAGTAGGATAGAGAGAGAAACAGTACATAATATACATGATATGTAATTAAATTATAAATATGTTAGTATGTTAGAAATAGACAAAATGGATTATGGTAGAGGAGATTGGGAGAACTGGTTGAGGGTTAGAGGCAGCTTACAAATTAAATAGGGTAGTTATGGTAGACCTCTTGAGTTGATTTATTAAAGTAGAGTTCTTTTGTTTCTTTTACTTTTAGCTTCAGCGCCAGTCAGCAAAGTAAATAAATACTGTGCTTCTTCCAACTTTCATTCCACTTGGGGAAAAAAAAATATCATCATGTCAAACATTACGATTGACCCAGATGTCAAACCTGGTGAATATGTCATCAAGAGCCTCTTTGCAGAATTTGCTGTTCAAGCTGAAAAGAAAATTGAAGTTGTAATGGCCGAACCCTTGGTGAGTACAGCTGACCTATAAATCTGAAATATTTTCTTGACTTTTGTATTAGCCACTATAATACAGATTTTTCAAAGGAAATAATATACTTGAAAAAATATTAAGGGATAGTGGTGATGTAGAAAGCTGCACTGACTTTAGAATCCACTTTGATAAGTTGCTGCAGGTCGCAAAAGAACAAAAAGGAACTTCAACAGTGGGAATTGTGGAAACAAATAAAACATAGGAAATAAAGGAAAATTAGGATATAATGTGAGTTAACACTAAGGTCACAGCCAAACTTATAATAAACAAGAGAACATATTTTACATGTATATTGTGTGAGACATACTTGGAGAATGTGAGAAGCTCTATTTGATTAGAGCCCATGATGAGGAGGAGGGAAGAGAAAGACTGAAAACAAACACATGGGTCAGTTTCTAAAGAGTTGTAAATGCTATTGTGATGGATAATATGGTGGTTGAACAATAGAGAGAGAAGACATTGAGAGCGGAGACTATTTAGTTATTGTACATAGTTCAGGCTGGAATGAAAGGGGTCTTGAACTATGGTGTTAAAAGTAGAAATGGTTGCAGAAGAAAGTAAGAGAAATAACAGAAGTAAAATCAATAGAACTTGACAAGTAACTAAGTAGGGGGCATTTTGAATGAAAGTTAAGGGTTAAAGATGCTCTGAAGTGTTAGTAAAGATGATAATATATTTACTTTGGTAAAGTACACAGGAATATCTTTGGGTAGAAAAGGTGGATAAAATAATTTTTTGTTTGTGTACCTTAAGCTTGAGATACTGGTGATCTCACCACATGGAATTAGTTGCTTGATTGGTAGTTGGAAATTCTTTTTGAGAACTCAAGAGATGGTAACTAGAAATACAGATTTTGGTATCATCTATATGAGGGTGTAAATTGAAGCCAAAAGAGCAAATGATGATTTCAAGGGCAAGAAAATATAGAATTATTATTGCCAATAACGTAGAGCAGCAAAGTACAATGAACATTGAGAGAAGTGGTTATTGGATTTGGAAATAAGCAGAAATAAAACAGAACAGTTTTACCTTCTTGATATAATTACAGGAAGTAACTTTGACTCTCTGCCACCTTAAATAGGTGACAGTTTAGGTTACTCTTTGGGCTGGAAGGAAGTGGGTATGTGATGTACTAAGAACACAGTGTAGGTTCGATGTGGGATGTTGGGAATGGAGAGGAAGGCGAAGGATGTTGTAACAGCTGAAACTCACTCCTTACACAACTGAATTAGGGATAGCTATTCACCACCAATTTCAGATTCAGAGGGTTTGTGACGGCGCACTGAGGAGTTAGGCACAATAATATATTGGCTTTAGAACCTGTGTGCTTACGGAGCCTGTTATAGTTCCTTAGAAGGATGAGAGAGGAAAACAACAGAAGGGAGGACAGGGCAGGAAGAAAGTTGAAGGAAGTATTGTCAATGCTCTTATTTTCTTAGTGAAGTAGCCTTGAAATTGCTGTGAAGGTGAGTTTCTTCTCAATGATTAAGTAGAGAAAACTACTCTGAGGAAAGCATCTATGAAATAATATGTTCTGGGATCTGATACATAATAATAGCCAAATGTATATTTCAAAACTGTGCAGATGTTTATATTCAGTTTAAATCATCCCATGATTGCTTTCCACATAACAAATTGATTTTTATACTAATGTATATATATTTGTGTATATTGTATAATGTATATATAGTATATATATAGAGAGACAGCATATATATTATTAATATAAAGTTCTGTTTTAGAAGTAAGGATTACAAAAGCCTATAGCATAAGTTCATGATTATAAGATTTGATTATAGATATGCTTAAACTACAAAATGTTAGTTTTCTTTTTCAATGGTCTCTGAATTACATGATAAATTACTACACTAGTCTACTTAAACAGCATACAGTAAGGGAACAACTCTAAACAAATTGAAGAATTTATTATGGAAAATGTCAAACATATATAAAACTAAAGATTATGGTATAATGAACACTTAGGACCCATCACCTGGCCTCAGCCATTTTCAAGTCACACAGCACATTTTAAAAACACTTTATTTTATGAAATGTTTTATAGTAGTATCATGTGATACAGTCCTACCAGTTCTCAATTTTTATATATATATTTATATATTTGAGATTTTGTGTGCGCATATATATATATATATATATATATATATATATATTTTTTTTTTTTTTTTTTGGAGAGGCAGGGTCTTGCTGTGTCTCCCAGGCTGGAGTTCAGTGGCGCAATTTTGGCTCACTGCAACCTTCGCCTCCCAGGCTCAGGCAATCCTCCCACCCCAATCTCCTGGGTAGCTGAGACTATAGGCATGCGCCACCACACCTGGCTAATTTTTGTGTTTTTGTAGAGATGAGATCTCACCCAAGCTGGTCTCAAACTCCTGGGCTCAAGTGATTCACCTGCCTTGGTCTCCCAAAGTCCTGGGATTATAGACCCACCACTTCTGGCCATATTGTATATTCTCATTCCAAACTTCCCATATATTCCCTCTAACTTAGTCATCCCCCCCTAAGCTAAATGAATATGTATTTTACTGTAATAATTTGTACATACTTCTAGATTATGATGATATCACGTTATAGTTAATTGCTTACATGTTTATCTTCTCCGATGTGAGTTACTCGATACCAGGAACCAGGTCTCTCTCATCTCTGTATCTGTGGCACTGCTTGTGGTGGTGGGTACTCAGTAGAGGGTTTTTGTTAAATATTTGTATTTTAATGAATGTAGCCTTAAGAAGTATTGCTGTGGTGTGTGCCTTTTGTTTTTCTAATAATAATAATAATAATAATAATGTTTTCATTCTAGCCAGAGCTTCCGATAGTTCTTTCAGAATAGCCTGATGCTATTCATTTATCTTATTAGTTAATTCATTTATTTAATAGTTAATTTTAGAGGCATCTGCTATGTAATCTGAGATTATAAAATTATGATTAATAGTGGTAAGGATTTCATCAGAACGTAGATGTTTCTACTCTGCCATCACAAATAGAAGAGGCATCACTGCTTACTCTTCCTGACACACCAGGAAAACCCCCACATCACCATCATATTTTACAGATTTTACCCCTTACACTCCTATATACCAAGATAATTTCTTCTTATCTAGAGCAGAGTGCCAGCTTTGTTTTTATTTATGTCCAAGTCTGGGTAAGTTGGGAATCCATAGCTTCAAGATTAGATAATGAAAATACATTTAATCTAATATTGTCACAGTGTTTACAATATAGCTTCAAATGCTTTTATTGGAATTTCATTTATTTTGAAATTTATTCTGTACCCTTTTAGGTAATAATCATCTAAGATGACTCTCGGGGTTCAGAGTCACTTTAAAGAAAATAGCATCCAGGGCTTGTCAGATACAAGGAGGCTGGCCTTGCTCATGGTCAGTCAGATAGTAGGTTTCAAAAACACAAATGTGAATGGCTTTTGCTGAAAGAATTTAATCTACCACTAAAATGAGAGAATTGGCTTTTTCATTCTTATATTAGAAACCATAATAAAAGAAGATTAAGGAAGCCAAAAGACTTGAAGATTAGCTGAGTTGGATTTTTAGCCACAATTTCATTTTCATTTTAGAAGGAAGATTCAAGAAGGGCAATCGGTGATTGAAATGGCAACTTGCAGGCTATGCAATCCAATACCTTAGGTCCTTTTTTCCTAAAAGGAGATGGATCAATCCTCGGTAATAACCTAGGTATATCCAAGTTTATCTGTTAATCTTTTAGATTGCTGGGGACTAGAAAAGAAGATAGAAGAAAATCCATTTACCTATCTTCTTCTGATTTAGACCTTATGTTTTGATTTAGGCCCAGCATTTTAAAAACTCTAAAATTTTCACTATTTTTTTGAGAGTATAAATATGTGTATGTGTCTTAAAGGGTTTCTTCTCCCTGTATGGTCAGTTTCTTCCAAACTGCGTTTTTCTGCTGGTTTTACCTTCTCCTCACATGTTTATTTTAACTTGTTATATTTTAAGAATGAAACACAGTTGATTGGAAGTCCGGTGTACACAGAGGAGCCTTTTTGACTGTGATCTTCTGTGTATTACTGTCAATGGACCATCAGTGTCAGATCTTTTTTGGGGGACTTGTCAGAGTCCCCAAAGAAGGTTCCTACAGTACTCTGAATGGGAGAGTTTAGGCTTTAGCTGCAAGCATTCTGGGGAACTAGACTCAGAAGATAACTGGGGTTTTTGATATTTGGTGTATGTATTCTTGCTTAACCTCCCTATCTTCAGTATGGTACCTCTTCAACCATTGTATGCCCCAGTCAGCATCATTGTATTTTGCCCTTTCCTAAGAAAGGCAATGCCTCTGAAGGTAAAGTGAAAGGGAGGGTCTAAATCTTTCTTAAACAAGCTTTTTAAAACAATCTTTCAACCAGCCCTCTTATTTTTATCCTCACCTTTAGCCATACTTTCAGAGTACCCAAGTTCTCCAATTCCTGAGCCTTCTGGGAAGTTCTAAAGCATCAGTTGGGTTATCTTTCCTTTACTCTCTGTGGGTCAAGCTCACTCACTTCCCTCTGGTTGTGCCTCAAGTGTCATCTTCTCTATGATCATGTTATCTGAAATTTCAGTCCCCATTCCAACTTCCTGTCCTAAATCTGTCTGACATAATATACACTTCCTTTACTCTCTAATTAGACTGTTAACTCTGTAAGAGAGCGAGTTGTTTTCCGTTTTTTTATGGCTGTATCTCCAGAACCTAGAACAATGTGTGGCATACTGTGAACCCAGTAAATAATTTGGACAAATGAGTGAATGACTGACTGAATGAACAGACTGCCGACTTTCCCCTTTGCTTACTCAGGAGTCACCGTTGTTTGGTGAGATAATTAGTTATGGTCTTCATCTGCTTTTCACCTCCTCTCCCATCCTTTTTGTTCTTTTGTTTTAGCCCTTATAAAAATTATTTCACTGTTCTGTTTTAGGATAGAAGGTTGGCTATACAAGTGTTCAACCTGCCATCTCCAATTACAGATTACTGAAATGTTTCAGTGTCATTGTTACGGTTTCAAAATTTTTCCAAAAATTCTCTTGCTTTCTCTGAAGCTACATATTGCTGTTGGTATCCTACATATGCACTATATGTAGAATTAAATTATAAAATATAGGATTGTGAGCCTTGGAATTATTAACTTTTTATAGTATTATGAAAATAACACTATAATACTGTATAATATTATAAAGTATTATAATATTTTATAATTATAATATTACTATAACTTTTATTACTATGAAAATAAGACTATAAAAAGTAGAAATAGTTTTAAAGGTTATATAATAAAAACATCTAATCACTATCAACAGTTTTTAGTCTACCAGTTTTTCATGTCTATTACTTATCCATCTCTGTAGCACCTGCCACCTTTAAAAACTTTTTATTCTTTAAATTTAAAAAATTTTAATCTTAAAAATAATTGACGTATAATAATTGCAGATCTCATGGGAGTACATAGGGATGTGGTAATACATATGGTGATCAGACCAGGCTAATTAGCATATCCATCATCTCAAATGTTTGTCATTTTGTTTATGTTGGGACATTCAATATCCTCCTTCTATTATGGCTATTTGAAACTATATAATGTATTATTGTTACTATAGTCATCCTGCAGTGGTATAGAACACTAGAAATTATTCCCCCCACTCTAGTCGTAATTTTGTATTCTTTAACAAATCTCTCTGTGCCTCTCTTTCCCCTACCCCTCCCAGCCTCTCGTATTCTTTGTTCTATTTTTTTTACTTATATGAAATCACCTTTAAACACACACACACACACACACACACACACACACGCAAATGAAGGGGAGATATATATAAAATACACATTTTTTCTGTACCCAGATATTTTTATTTTAACAATCTAAATTGGAGATTATTATGTATCAGCCAATATAAATTAATCTCATTCTTTCTAACAGTCGAATATTACATATATAGTTTTAAATCAGTCTCTATTGATAGGCAGTTTTGGCCTTACCCTAGTTTGAGGCTGCTTTAAAGAAATGCTACAGGACATATTGCTGTACACACATCTTTGCATTCATTTATGTGTTAGTGTAAAGAATAATTTTACTTTTTAGTTGTTTGTGGTGAGTTACATAGACAATAAATGTTTTTTAATAGTTTGTCTTTTAAAAAATACGAATATATTGAGGCCGGGCATGGTGGCTCACGCCTGTAACCCCAGCACTTTGGGAGGCTGAGGCGCATGGATCACCTGAGGTCAGGCATTCGAGACCAGCCTGGCCAACATGGTGAAACCCCATCTCTACTAAAAATACAAAAACTAGCTGGACGTGGTAGTAGGCACCTGTAATCCCAGCTGCTGGGGAGGTGAGGCAGAAGAATCACTTAAACCCAGGAAGCAGAGGTTGCAGTAAGCTGAGATCATGCCATTGCACTCCAGTCTGGGTGACAGTTTTTTTATATAAAAAAACTTACATATTGAAACACAGTACATCTACTTGAGCAAGCATTAGGGCATCCTCAACTACACTATAATGAACCTAAGAAGTTAATACAAAGTTCTTGATTAGTAATTTATATTTAGTGTAGTATATCTTTTCATGTTTTCTGTTTTTATTTATTTATTTATTTTTTTGGATAACATATCCTTTTGCATTCAAAAATCACTTCTGAGTTCTTATGGACAAAACAACCCACCCCCATTTTCCGCTTCAGGAAAAGCTCTGTGAGGATGTCAAATCTTCAGAAATCTTTCAGGAAGTATGGATTTGTTATGAAACAAATAAATGTTAAACATAAGGCAACTGTGTGTTTCTGAAAAGTTTATCACTCTCTCTTATTCTTCTAGTTGGCTATAACTGTGTTGAATAAATATGCTACATGAGTAAAAAACTACTTGAATCAGCAGTCCTCAAAATGTTAAAGCTCTTTAGACTTAATATTTACAGTGAAAAGGGGGGATCAAATAAGTCAAATAAGTTAGAAAGAAACCTCTTACTGTATTCCCCACCCCCAATCTTAGATACATAGTTCACATTAGGACAGTAAAATCCATTTTTAAAAAAGCTAAGATTTTTCAGTATAGTCACTTTTAGAAACAGTGTTCTACAGGACTTATTATGGGACATACTGACTGTTTCACTGAAGTGTTAGAGCTAGTTAATTGAACATATATTAGTATATTATTGTACAGAATCCTCATGTTGCATGTGAATGGTGTGCAGTTTGATTTTAGAGATAAATGTCTTGTCCTACAAGATAATTGACCAAATATGCTTAACCCCAGAGACCCGAGTACTAAAGACGTTCCCCAAATCTCACCTTATTAAGAAAGTAATGTGGCTTCAGGTGTAATCAAACATTATTCTCTTAAGTTAGATTGGGAATTTTTATATTTCAGTGGTAAATACATTTGTGATCTTGTTTTCATAAAGATTAATCATACATGAGAGAAAAAAATTGGGACTACTGGCTAGAGAAGCTTCATAAATCTCTATATATTTCTTGTTTATTTCAGAGAATGACTTTTTCTGTGATATGTATTTAATGTAAATTTCAATTAAAATACATGATATAGACAGTTTAGAAAATCATCCTGAAATTCTCGACAGAAAAACCAACTATCATGTACTTATAAACATAATCACAAACATCTCTTACGAATATATATAGTAAGTTAGGGGCAGCCAGCAAGACAAGTAGGTAGAAAGACTGACAAAAAGAATCACATCATACATGCTATTTTAAGTTAAACTAATTATAATGGTTTGATTAATTTGATTAATTATATTAGCTTATCAATTAGCCGAATAATTTGATTAATTATATTGGTTAATTTTGTTTAACAGAACAAAAAACTAAAATGAAAATGATTTAATTTTTACATTCAGATAATGTTTTTGTTACAGAGCGAATAGTTCTTAAGATATCTTTAAACTTAAACATATGCATACGTATACACATGTATACACATATACACACACACACACAGAGAGAGAGAGAGGTTTATTGACAAACAGATTTGACAATGAGGAAATTAAACCACCTCACTTCTCCATACCTCCTGGTTTTTGTTGAGGTATATTGTTATTTTAATGTTTTAAAACACTTTTGTTCTGTAACCATACCTTTCGTGGCTATATTGTATTCTATAATTAAATGGATTTGCTGGATACCACCAAGTACTAGAAACCCCAGCAGCAACCCTTGAGTTTAAGGATGAGAACATGTCATCTGTGTTCTTTGTAGAAAACTCAGAAAATGAAAATGAAGTTAATAATGGTATAATGAAAAAATGACTTATAATTGTGCTTTACATATTAATGTATGATATATATATTCCTAGAGTTTTAAATTTATATGTATTAACTACCATATATACATACTTTCTTTCCTTTTATCTGTTATTCTCTAATTTAACTCATATATTGAGAACATTTTGCTCAATCTATAAATTTATGTCTACCTGTTACTTAACTGACTACACAATATTCTAATACAGTTGTCCTTTGGCATCCATGGGGGATTGTGCCAAGACCTCCCTTGGATATCAAAATTCATGAATGGTCAAGTCCCTTATATAACATGGCATGGTATTTGCATATAACCTATACACATCCTCCCGTATACTTTAAATCATCTCTGGATTGCTTGTAAGATATAATACAATGTAAATGCTATAGAAATAGTTGCTCTACTATATTGTTTAGGGAATAATGACACAAGTCTGTACATGTTCAGTACAGATGCAGTTTTATTTTATTTTTTACTGCTTTTGATCCAAGGTTGGTTGAATCCATGAATGCATAACTCAAGGATATGGAAGGCCAACTGCATAAGAAATATACCATGACTTACTGACCCAAAGTTTTATTGTTGTACATTGACGTTGCTTCACATTTTTTCCATTGATAGTGAATGTCCTTCTATACACCTCTTTGCAAATGTGTATACATTTTTTCCCTGGGACATATTCTTTTCTTGGGTCAAAGAGGAGATTAAATTAGAAATTATGTTTGTATTGTTCAGGGTTCTCCAGAGAAATGGAACCAATAGGGTGTGTGTTTGTATGTATGTAGAAAGAGAGATTGATTTATTATAGATAACAAGGAATTGGCTCATATGATTTCAGAGGCTCAGAAGTCCCAAAATCTGCAGTCAGAAAGCAGGGGACCCAAGAGAAACAATGGTGGAGTTCCAGTCTGAATTTGAAGGCTTGAGAACCAGGAGAGCCCATGGTATAAGTTCTAGTCTGAAAGCCAGCACATTCGAAACCCAAGAAGAACCGATGTTTCACTTTGAATCTGTAGGCAGAGAAAGACCGATGTCCTAGCTCAAGTCAGTCAGGCAGGAGGAGTTCCCTCTTACTTATGGGAAGGTCACCTCTTTTGTTCTGTTCAGGCCTTCAGCTGACTGGATGAAACCTACCCACATAGGGGAAGGCAATCTGCTTTACTCAGTCTCCTGATTCACATGTTAATCTCATCCACAGATACTCTGTTACAGACACATCCAGAATAATGTTTAATCAAATATCTGGGAACCCCATGGCCCAGTCCAGTTGACATATAAAGTTAACATTACAATATCCAGTGTCCATCTTAACTTTTGTTTGTCCAAGATTTTCTTTACTCCCACTTTCTGTCAACCCATTGCAAGATAGCATCATAGTCCATTTCTTCAGTCTCCTGTTTTCTACTGGGGAAAGCCTCTTTATGTACCAATGGTGATCTTTCTATACTAATTTTAGACAGTGATCTAGACTGACCCCTTTTGGGCATTTCTTCATACAAGCAAGAATGAGTACATATGCAGATGAGAGATGGTAGAGAGACTTTAGTATCTATTATGCCCGCTGGACTCAGAGGTTGAAGGATAGAGGGTCTTAGCTTTCCACAGTGAGTCCCACCACGTCTTCTGTGTTTTGTAGATATTACTTGCCCATAGAAGGAACTCAATATTTGTTTGTTCAGTAAAAAAATCAGCAGATGGAAAGTTAAAAAAAAATTCTGGTATGTGATAGGAGAGATTGTTCTGTGCTGAAGCAAGATATACCACTAAATCAGAACCCTCTCCTGATATCAGTTAAATTAATAAGAAGCAGTCATACTGGAAGGTTACCTCCTGAAAGTATTGTACTGGCAATATACTGTTTATTTTTAATGAAATACTCTTTCTTCTTGGCTTCTGTGATACCAAGCAAGTTCAACTGGCACAGAAGTTTATGTAGTAACAACTTTCCATCCTCAGGCCCCAACTTTTACCTCTTTTTCTAACTATCAAATTTCTCTCCCCACTGGTAAACACATGGTTCTTTTACATATACATACAGAATATAGTTTTACATACATATAAAAGAGATATTTTATATTACTAGCCAATGTAAGTGAATGTGTATATACAATATATTATACCCAAAGTATTTCTTTGTTTTTTTTTAACTTATATTTCTCTTACGAGTGAGGTTAAGTATTGAACAGATATTTAAAAGCTATAAGCTTTTAAACAGAATAGGCATATTGCTGATACCAGTATTTGACAACCGCCTTGTTTTTTCAGATAAGAAAACTGAAGCACAGAGACCATAAGGCATCAGCCTATGGTCATTCACTTCGTGGTAGTCAGGTTGGAGGTCACACCAAGGCCCTCTGGCTACTGATAATCTCTGTAGTAGGCTGCTTTTCAGTAAACTCTTGAATGAATGAAAGAAAGAACACATACTGTTGACTTTTGAACTTGAATCTAAAGAAAACCTATGTTGAACTTTAAGTCTGTAATCTAAGAACTATCAAACTTAAACTTGTTACAAAAGGAGATGATGAGCACAACCACTTTCTTTGGTATGGAGAGTATCACAGTGAGAGCCTTGCCTCTGGAGCCACACTTAAATTAACCATGTGACCTTGGGCAAAGAGGAGGCTTATCTTTCTTTAAAACAATCTAGTAACAAGTGAAAACGAGCAAAACCAAACGCACAAATCTAAACTGTTTATTATGTAGAAGATTTCTAATGTTTTATATTTGTGCTTTATTTTTATTTTTAATTTTTTTTTTTAATCATAGGAGAAGCTATTGTCCAGATCTCTTCAGAGGGGTGAAGATCTTCAGTTTGATCAGGTATGACAATTTTGGGAGAATTTTTTTTTTCCCCTGGAAATAGTGTTCATCCTAATAGTCTGGCCCAAATGTATTCAATATTAAGGAATTCCTTAATTTCTATATATCCTTGTATGCTTAATTCATTCTAGATTTGATAGTTTTTTTAAATAAGTAGTATAATGAGCTGTGATTAGTTTCACTTCATTTAGCATTTTACAGCTTTTCATTGTTAATCTCTTTAATGTACCTTTCACATTTTTCATTTTCAGTTACATCCCTCAGTCTTTCCTTCTGTATCAATTGCCACACTTTTTACATAATAATATTTTACCTTTTAACATTTATTTATTTTTCTGTGGGGCTCTCAATCTGCATGTAGAATGCCGGTGTCTAACAACTCTTGTGCTGATCTTCTAATGCTAATTCTTCCTCTTGCTTGGATTAAATGTTGGATCAATTTTCTTATAAGTATTTAAATATATGGTGGTTATTTTTAAAAACCAATAATTTAAATTAACTTTCTTTACTATCTAGTACTCCTGGGACACTTTTCCCAAAATTATATATCTCAGAAATAGAGTTTAATGTTCATATCAGGCTAATTGACTAAATAAAGAAGAGTGGTTAGAATTACTCGGTGGAGACTTACCAAAATACTGTGTTCCTGGATCCACTCCAGTTCTGCCAAAGCAGAATCACTGAGGGTGGTGCTCTGGCCCCTGTATGTACAACAGCTTCCTAGGTGATTCTGTTACATACATTTAGTAAATAGCCACTGGTCTAAGAAGAAACCATAAATAGGGCAGTAAGACCTCTGTTACAATAAGACTATAATAAGATCACCTTATACAGTGCTTTTCAAGTCTCATGCCACTACAAAAGTTATTTAGATTATTCACATCTTGAATCCATGTCACTAATCAATCCATAATCAGGATTTGAAATCTGATTAAACAACATTTTAAGGACAATTTCCATTTTTATTGTAAATGATTAATAAACTATAAATGATTGTGCCTCATAGCTTGATTTTTTTTTTTGAAAGGGTGCTCACAATAAAAAGCTCTGTGTGGTATAAACTGTTTTGTATTTATTTACAATAGTTGATGGGTTTTTATTGTTCCTTCTTTAGATATTGCAAGGGATTTCTTCTGAGTGATAGTGTTCATTGTTAATGAAATACAGGTTTTTTAAAAGTATGGTTAAATAAAATTAGAACCTTGTTTATACCTTAGTTTTCTGTATTAGAAACTATTTACCTGTCAAATTATGATAATGTACAATAAAAGGATTATTAAAGGAGAGTACAAGTAATGAAAATGAGAACAGCCAACAGAATCAAATAAACTGTTTCATTCTTTTCTGTTTTTTCTGGATGAAGTTTTATGCAGAATATGAAATAACAGGAAAATTAAATGTTCAATTTACAGAGGTATCAATTTATCTTCTTCAATAACTAACTCCTGCTCTAGTCATGGAACTAAAAGAGACCTTGAATATCCTGCAACCCATACTTTTAAAAATAAGTTAACAAAGTGAAGCATATTTAATTATATACTGATTTCAGAATATTAATTTTATGAGAAATGGGTTGAATCACATACAGAAATTTTTGTGAAGAGAGAAAATTGTTCTTGGGATCCTCAAGGTAAAGAGTGACCTTAGGGACTGCTGATGGTAGCCTGTGCAGACAAGTTGGATTCATTCATGAAAAGAATCTGTGATGTTCACCTAGAATTCAGATCGTTTCAAGAATGCCCCAAATTTAGTAACATTTGTTCATCACAGTACACTTATCATTTATGTTGTCCTTTTATGTAGTCTAAGCCTTACACACTGTTTACATGTTTCTAACATGCTAATTTGCAGATAGCAGAGTAATTATAATTCTCCTCTTTGTCATAGCATAGTAAATTGGAGCTTTCCCCACAGTTCTTACATAATGTAGTCTTTGTTTCTGTCTTTTCATCCATGTAGTGGCAATATTTTAGAATCATTTGTTCACATGAACACATAGGAGTTGCCAGGGCAGAAAGTACATGTTATTTGTAATGCTTCCCCCAAAGATATCTGTGTATTTAATCAGGGATGTTACTAATGGGCATGTTTTTACATGTGCGGGTGGCATATGGAGGCAGGGAAAAGGTTGAAAGCCATTGAGCTAAACCACGTGGATTTGGATAAAGTTTAATAGTGGGTGAAACTTAGCCAACTTTATTACTTGGCTAAACCCTTGACCCTTGCTTTAATTTTAAAGCACATTTATTGCATTGAGTTACTGTGTTTATTCATTTCTAAATGATAGCTAATAGAACTTAGAGTGTGGTACATTCAGTGTTACAATTTATTTTCTGGTAATATCTTGTGTTTTCAGTTGATAAGCTCTATGAGCTCAGTAGCAGAGCACTGTCTCCCTTCCTTACTTCGCACCTTGTTTGACTGGTACAGACGCCAAAATGGAACGGAAGATGAATCTTATGAATATAGGCCTCGGTCTAGCACAAAGTCTAAGGGGTAAGTGCTTTATTTTACACTGTTTCACCTGGAATTAACCCACTTCCAATGAAGGGGTGATATTATCAACTGAAGGTTGTTATTGTTTGATTCCTAAGCAAACTGCGTTGATTACTTTTGTTACAAAGGTGGTAGTAAGGGAGAAGGATAGTTCACACATAAACTGTAAATCAAGAGAAGGTACCAGTTAAACTAGATGTAGCCCTACAGTACTCATACTGGGTATCATGCAAAAATTAGTAATACAAAAACCTATTTAGGAGTGCCATTTCAGCAGTTCAGTGAGGAGCTTTTAATAGTCATAAAGTTAAGAAAATATTCAAAGAAGTTCCTGTTTATATGGTTTATGAAGGGAGACAATTATTGTAATACAGGAAGACTGCCAAAACCCTGTGTTATAATAGTACTATGATACTGTTCTTGGAGCTCAATTCCTAGAACTTGTTTTCTTCTCCTTCAAATTTCCCAGGATGATCTTGTCATGCATGTAAGAGCCACGTTTGTTCAGGTGATTGTCCATGGTTTAGTGTTGGACTTCAGTAGATGCCACTTGTGATTTTTCAACTGAAATTTGTGAGAAGGATACCTTGTACTGTATTTTCATGTTGAAAAGTTAATACTTTTGTTTCAGTTCTTAACAAAATACTAGTAATCAAATATGGAACAATGCTACGTTTTCTAAATGAAATTTAAAATACTTTTCTTCTTCTTACTAATTCTTTTAGGTTAAGTTTAAATGCTAACAGATACAATAGTGAACTCTGAATAAACACCCCGTATATAAAAAGGGAAAGAACATAAAAACATGTTTGTGCATATGTTGGATTATTAAAAAGCTTCAGACCAGGCACTGTGACTTATGCTTGTAATCTGCTTTAGGAGGCTCAGGCAGGAGGATCACTTGAACCCAGGAATTTGAGACCAGTCTGGGCAATATAGGGAGATCCCTTCTCTAGAAAAAATAAACAAAATTAGCTGGGCATGGTGGCGCTTGCCTGTAGTCTAGCTACTTGGGGTGGGAGGATCACATGAACCCAGGAGGTTGAAGCTGCGGTGGGCCATGTTTGCAGCATTGCACTCCAGCCTGGGTGACAGAACGAGACCCTGTCTCAAACCAAAAAGACAAAAATAAAAAACAAAAAGCTTCATATTAACAATTGCTGTAGCACATTTTACATAGTAGGAAAACAGTAAGCAACATGAGCTACTAACTAACAGGTATTTTTAAAGTCATAATCTTAATGCAGTACTAATTTTGGATTCTTGTTTCAGGGATGAACAGCAACGTGAAAGAGATTATCTTCTTGAAAGGAGGGACTTAGCAGTAGACTTCATTTTTTGTTTAGTTTTAGTTGAAGTTCTAAAGCAGGTAAGCTCTTTTATTTCTGCAAAGTCTGTATTCCTTATTCTTTGCTTACTGTGCCTTCGTGTTTCAGTTACTTTAAGATGCTGTGTCTAGAATTTTAGCCCACATAAATTAAATTCCTGTAATTTAATTATACTTCTTTCAGTTGCCTGGGGCTTTCCTGCCCTGTACCTATCTGTTATCTCCTCTATTTTTTGCCTTTGTATGCTTATCCAAGATATAAAATCTTGTTAGCAAAATGGAGCTGAATGGAAATTGTGTTAATATTGACTTTTAGCTGTAAATGTAGTTTGCCTGCCATTCAGCTACTTCAGTCCCTTATTCCACTTTATTTCTCCTCTAAGCCCCCAAGCCTGCATTCCAACATGTAATAATTGTGCACTTTTAGTAGAGGCATGGGGTGATTTGATAAGGGTACCGAATTGTCATGTGCAAATGTTTTTCAGTCAAGTGAGAATACTTCAGATAATAAGTTAGGAATGTTTATTCATTCAATGAATATTAGAATGCCTACTGTGTGCTGGCACTGTTTTAGGCAATAAACTCATGAGCTTGCACTTGAATGGGATAGATACACAGTAAAGATATGAATATATAATATAGTGTCAGGTATAGTCTTAGTATTTTTATTACTCCAGATCAGTATAAATGCGTGCTGAATTTGAAAGCTTTTTTTTTTTTTTTTTTTAAAGATCATGGTCTTTAAAGTTATATCATTCAAGGATGATCCATGTATTTCCAGGCACGAACATTGTATTCTTTTGAAACAAGTTAGGAAGCCTAAAGGTCAGAGTCATATTTTGGATATGACACATTTGGACAGGGAGTTTTGTTTTTGTTACATAGAAAGGAATATGTGACAAACAGCAAATACAAGATATAAAATTAATTGACAGTCTGTTTTTCTCATAGTATAAAAGTACTTGAATTATATAATCAGTTTTATTTAGCTTTTATTTTTACAAGGAATATGAAAAGACAGTTATTTGGTACTCTGAAATCTGCAAATAAACATAATTTTAAATATGTAAAACAGAGTTAATTAAAGGTTAAATCACTTTAATATATGCATTTCATAAACGTTTTTTGGTAGAGGTAGGAAAGAAATCTCCTCTGGGAGTTGTGCTAACAAGCCAAATTTGACTTCTGTGATCTCTTGGTTTAACTGAGATACTAAGACCTTAAGGCAGCAGTCACTAGGATAGGAAGAGCTAAGGACTGGAAATGGCCAGAGCCCAGCAATGGACTCTGACTACTGCTCATTGTGATTTATCCCTGGTGTATCTTGTGTGCTAAATGTATTTCATTTAAGTGGATTGGTAACCAGTATTTGTACTTTTTTGCTTAAACAGTATAGGGTTTCTTCCTCCAGCCAGAGAAATGGCAGACTCCCTACATTAGCATTCAGGAACCCCAGTGACCTGGCCCCATTGTGCCTTCCTCCTTCGTTCATTTCCCATGGCATCCTTTTCTTAGATGTCAGTCTCGCTCCTCATCCTAAAGTTGCCCAATTGCACTGGCTTCAGAACTACAATTCACAGGCAACCCTGTGGAGGCGTTTTTCCCATCTCTTCCCCCTCATCCTCCCTGTCCTCTTCCCCTCCTTGTTGCCTTTGTAGCCCTCCTCCTCCTCTTTTAACACAGTCCAGATAGGTCTTCATGTAGGGGAAAAAAAAGAAAAAAAAAGATCTATAAACATAACACTTTTTTAGTAGTGGGGACCCCATCTCTACAAAATATTAAAAAATTTAAAAATTATCTGGGTGTGGTGGTATGTGCCTGTAGGCATAGCTACTCTGGAGGCTGAGGCAGGAGGATCACCTGAGCCTAGGGATTTGAGGTTACAGTTAGCTATGACTGCACCACTGTACTCCAGCCTGGGTGACAGTGCAAGACCCTGTCTCTTTAAAAAAAAAAAAAAAAAAAAAAATCTTTTTTTTTTTTCTTTGGTGGACTCATTGTTCACATTCACTGCATTGCACAAAATCATTTCTGACCCATGGTTCACATGGACTGAAAGTGAAAAAGAAATGCAGTGGCCTTGATAGCTAATCTTTGTCTTTGGATCTGTCACCATATTATTCCAACCTATAGTATCCTTTCTACTTACTTCTTCCCCTCTGTTACTATTATCCCCATACGCTAATTTAAATGCATTCATCAAAAAATATATTTATATGTATCTCACCAAGAACATAGATACACTTTATTCATCTAAAATCCTATGTAGGGATTATTCCCACTGGTAAAAGGCAAGTCTTTGTAGCTTCTCTAATAAAACTAGAGAAAACGATGTAAAAATCAATAGAGCTTGCTGAAATATCACCACTAACTAACCCAATTTTCTTCTGTCAGAATAACATGAGGTTTAATAGATCCAGAGAGTAAACAATGTAATATATCTACAATTTAATAGGACTTTTACTTTTGCCCTATATAATACACCTATATTAAAATGTGATTCAGGTTTATTGTGATGAGGCACACAGTCTACAGAGGATTGAAGTGTTGATAAATGGTTGTTTCAGTCTTGACGAGTAAAATATTCCTTATAGATTAGACTTTGACCTCATGTATTAGAAATTATTTGTATCTTGAATAATTTGTTTTGTCTGTAATAATCACACGTTTGGAACTCTTCAAAATGTATGAAGGACTCTATCTCTTTTGTGCCAACTGATCATTGTAATAAACCCTGGGAGATGGCCATGGCAAGTACTATTAATATGCCAGCTCTCTTGCTTGCTTTGTAACTTTGGGCAAGTTATTATCCCTGACTCTTCCTTCCTCTATAAAAATGTGTGATATCATTTTTGTAGAATCATAAGAATTAAATATAATAATGCCTGATGCATGGAAAGTCCTCAATACATATTATCTATTATTTTCACTTTACAGGTGAAGAAATGTTCTTAATTGTAGTGATTTGCTGAAGATTATAAAGCAAATTCATTGATTTTACTCCAAATTTTCTCTTTAATGATAAAAATAAACTTAATTCTCATTGGTAAAATATGTGATACATTAGGTGAAATGGCCAGTATTTTTTTTTTATTATTATACTTTAAGTGCTGGGGTACATGTGCAGCACATGCAGGTTTGTTACATAGGTATACACGTGCCATGATGGTTTGCTGCACCCATCAACCCATCAGCTACATTAGGTATTTCTCCTAATGCCGTCCCTCCCCTAGCTCCCCACCCGCTGAGAGGCCCCAGTGTGTGATGTTCCCCTCCCTGTGTCCATGTGTTCTCATTGTTCAACTCCCGTTTATGAGTGAGAACTTGCAGTGTTTGGTTTTCTGTTCTTGTGTTAGTTTGCTGAGAATGATGATTTCCAGCTTCATCCATGTCCCTGCAAAGGACATGAACTCATCCTTTTTTATGGCTGCAGAGTATTCCATGGTGTATATGTGCCACATTTTCTTTCTCCAGTTTATCATTGATGGGCTTTTGGGTTGGTTCCAAGTCTTTGCTATTGTGAATAGTGGAAATGGCCAGTATTTTATAAAATTGAATGAAACTTTTCATTGTAACAAGTTAGCCGAAGAGCTAATGTAAATATGATGAAATTAAGTAGTGGGATTCACCTTGGAAACAAAATTAATTCCAGATAATAGAGGACTAATTTTGCTTTTCTAAAAAAGTCATTAGAATAAATTTGGGGTAATGCCCAACTAAAATAGTATGTTTGTACCAAAGGGCTTAGATCCATGATAAAAGCATGTTTAAACAGCAATATCACATTTATAAAGTTTGAAGCAATACTCTTTTTAATATTGAATTTTAGTCATATGTTCATTCTTTAAAACAAACAAGTTGAGAAACCTAGTTTGTGAGCCATTTCAAGCTCTTGGCTTGGTTTTATTCATATTATTGTGAACTATCAGAAGGTGGTGATATCTTTTATGTATACGGAGTAGATTATTTGCATTTTCAGACTTAATAGCATTTTAGATATTGATGAGCAGTCCCAAAGGTCCACATGGGAGGTGACTTGTCATTCTGCTAATGTGTGATGTTTACACTCCTTGGTGCTGAGAATTGGTCATTTAGCTAATGATTGGGCTAGTCCAACTTCACACTATCTTAAGCTAGTCTTTTGTTCTTTACTTTCATAATGTGATAAAAGCATTAAACTTTTGGCAGTGGTAGTGGAAATAGCCTTGGAATAAACCTGAGTATTTGTTATTATAGTTTCTTTTTTTTTTTTTTTTTTTTTTGAGATGGAGTCTCACTCTGTTGCCCAGGCTAGGGTGCAATGGTTTGATCTTGGCTCACTGCAACCTCTGCCTCCCTGATTCAAGCAGTTCTCCTGCCTCAGCCTCCCGAGAAGCTGAGATTACAGGTGCACGTCACTAAGCCTGGCTAATTTTTGTATTTTTAGAAGAGATGGGGTTTCACCATATTGGTCAGGCTAGTCACGAACTCCTGACCTCAGGTGATCCGCTTGCCTCGGCCTCCCAAAGTGCAGGGATTACAGGCGTGAGCCATTGCACCTAGCCAGTTACTATAGTTTCTACTAGATTTTCTTGCATATTGAAGTAGAATTAGAGCCGCTTCTAAAATCACACCGATGGCAAGATCTTAGAAATTCTTGTTGCTAAAGATGGAGATATTACTCCATGAAAGTAGAACGTTTTCTTTGTGACCCGAAATGAGATTCTTTTCTCTTTCTTCTTTGGAAATTCAGTTTGAGAATTTTTTTTTTAAACTACTGAAAATAAGGGGAGAAATAGGGACTTTCAGGATGTCTGTGTTCTGATAATGTTCGTTCTTAAAGTAAAATTTTTAGAACTTATGTATTTTTTTTATCACACCTCGAACTCTGTCTCACCAGAACTTATGTATTTTTAATTAAAATTAAAGATAAGATGTATTTCTTCTTTTACTTCTCTGTGTTTCTCTTTCTTTCCTGGCAGTAATATGATAAGACCAAAGTTTTCTTGCTGATTTGTTTTATTCAAATGCCTTTTTTTTTTTTTTTTTTTTGGTTGGAGTCACTCTGTGTCACCCATGCAGGAGTACAGTGGGGCAATTTCAGCTCATTGCAACCTCCACCTCTTGGGTTTAAGCAATTCTCCTGCCTCAGCCTCCCGAGTAGCTGGGATTATAGGCGTGTGCTACCATGCCTGGCTAATTTTTATATTTTTAGTAGAGACGAGGTTTCACCATGTTGGCCAGGCTGGTCTGGAACTCCTGACCTCAGATGATCCACCCGCCTCAGCCTCCCAGAGTGCTGGGATTACAGGCGTGAGCCACTGTGCCCAGCCTCAAATGCATTTACATATATCAGAATCTAGGGACACAGTATATTCTAGAGAAGTACACAGCAACCTCTGAACTTCATTTCCCTCATCTGTAAAGTAGGAGGTATACCTGTGTCTTGTAAGACTGTTACAAGTGTTATAAACATAGAAAATGTTGATGGTGGTAGTAGGGTGGCAACAAAGAGCACATAGCATGGCTGAGTGTTGTCGTTAGCTGTCATTGTTAAACTTCAGTCATAACTGAAGCAAATATAGTAGTCTCCCTTTATTCTCAGGGGATATGTTCCAGCACTCCTAGTTGGTACCTGATATTATGGATAATATCAAACCCTGTATATACAGGTTGAGCATCCCTAATCTGAAATGTCCCCAAATCCAAAACTTTTTGAGCACCAACATGACACTACAAGTGGAAAGTTATACACCTGACCTCATGTGATGGGTTACAGTCAAACACAGTCAAAACTTTGTTTCATGCACAAAATTATTTAACATATTTTATAAAATTACCTTCAAGCTATGTGTATAAGGTGTATATGAAACAAACAACATTTTGTGATTAGATTTGGGTCTTATCCCCAAGATAGTTCATTATGTATATGTGAATATTCCAAAATTTAAGAAAATCAGAAATCCAAAACACTTCTGGTCCCAAGCATTTCAAATAGGGGATACTAAGCCTGTATTATGTTTCTTCATATACATACATACTCATAATAAAGTTTAATTCATAAACCAGGCACAGTAAAAGATTTACAACAATAACTAATAATAAAATAGAACAGTTGGCCGGGTGCGGTGGCTCACGCCTGTAATCCCAGCACTTTGGGAGGCCAAGGCAAGTGGATCACGAGGTCAGGAGATTGAGACCATCTTGGCTAACAGGGTGAAACCCTGTCTCTACTAAAAATACACACACACAAAAAAATTAGCCAGGCATGGTGGCAGGCACCTGTAGTCCCAGCTACTTGGGAGGCTGAGGCAGGAGAATGGCATGAACCCAAGAGGTGGAGCTTGCAGTGAGCAGAGATCGTGCCACTGCACTCTATCCAGCCTGGGCGACAGAGCGAGACTGTCTCAAAAATAAATAAATAAATAAAAATAGAACAGTTGTAACAATATACTGTAATAAAACTGTATGCATGTGGTGTCACACACACACACACACACACACACATGTGCACACACAGTCTTAGTATTTTCAAACCATGGTTGACCTTGGGTAAACCACAGAAAGCAAAACCGTAGATACACAAGAATTACTGTATAGGGGAGGAAAAAACTTTTTGCTCTGCCTTCTTGGATTTAGTGCCTGGGGCTCTACAAACTGAACTGACAAGAGAAAGATTACCAGGGTCAAAAGGTTTATTACGAATGCACATGGATGCCTCGAAGAAAATATGCAAAGATCCAAGAATTAATACACTTTTTTTTTCCAAAGATTCAGGTACAGACTGGAATATATACCATTTTAACAAAGAGTGATAAGTTGTAGAGTAGTGACAAGACAAAGGAAAAAGGTTTGGGCTTCTAGAAACAATAAAATTGTGGGAAGGTAAATATATGCAGAAAACTAATGGAATGTAATGGTTATTTAGTAAGGATTGTAGAGGAAACTGTTCCTGCATCTGCTGTTTCTCAATTGCCTTTAGCTCAAAATAATCTGCATGCCAAATAATATATTGTGGGGTGACATACCTGATCTCCTTCACTAGATTGTATGCTGCTTTGCAACAGTATATACAGAACCTCACTTTTTTACATTCTCTCTACTATTTGGTATTTTCAGACTTAATCTTTTTCCCATCAAGTAGGTATAAAATGATATCTTGAAGATTTTCATTCTCCTTATAATTAGTGAAATCAAGCATCTCTTTGTCAAAGCACAAAACCAGAAAATTAGAAAATATTACTAAAAGTTATTTCATGTAAATATATAAAAATACAGTTACTTCAAATTGTTTTATAGATTCATTGCAGCTCTAATAAAAATCCTAACAGTTTTTATAGAACTTGAAAAGGTGACTCTAGATGGAATATGGAAGAACAATGGGCCAAGAATAGCCAAGCTATCTCTGAAGAAAAGTAAGGAGAGGACCTGCACTACTAGATATGAGAACTTATTATTAAGCTTTAGTAATTAAAAAGATGGTATGATTTTGGTATAGACACATACAAATTGATTGATAGAACAAAATGGAGAGCTCAAAAATAGACCCACACAGTCAGGGCCTTCATATCTGTGAGTTCTATATCCATGAATTCAGCCAACCTTGGATCAAAAATATAAAAATACCCCATAAATATATACATCTGGTAGGTACACACAAAAATTAAAAATTAAAACAATATATATAAATAAAAGTAACAACACAATAATAAAAAATAATAGGAAATACAGTATAACAACTATTTATGTAACATTTACATTGTGTTACATACTATAAGTAATCTAGATAGAGATGATTTAAAGTGTACGGGAGGATGTACGTAGTGTTATATGCAAATACTACACCATTTTATATCAGGAACTTGAGCATCTGCAGATTTTGGTATCACGGGGGTCCTGGAACCAATGCACCATATATACTGAAGGATGACTGTGTAGAACTAGAATATGTGTTAGCAATGACTTGTAAACTCTTTAACCCAGCAGTTGCTTCTTTCAGAGTCTTTCCTGTGGAACTCTACAAGTATATAATGTTAAATGCACAAGATGTTTATTGTAGTACTACTTGAATATTGAAAATCTGAATTGAAATGTTCATTAATAGGGGGCTCCTCAAATTGTGATATATACATATCAAATTGTGATATATACATATTGAGTGTATATATGTATACATATTGAGTGTATACATATATACATATTTCAATATATACAATATATTGAACATATATAATATATGTATATATACATATACTCAATATGTATATATCACAATTGGTATGTATATATAAACCATATACTCAATATGTATACCTATATACATATTGGAATATGTATATAGAGTATATATGTATATATTGTATATATACGTATGTATATATTGTATATATACGTATGTATATATTGTATATATACGTATGTATATATTGTATATATACGTATGTATATATTGTATATATACGTATGTATATATTGTATATATACGTATGTATATATTGTATATATACGTATGTATATATTGTATATATACGTATGTATATATTGTATATATACGTATGTATATATTGTATATATACGTATGTATATATTGTATATATACGTATGTATATATTGTATATATACGTATGTATATATTGTATATATACGTATGTATATATTGTATATATACGTATGTATATATTGTATATATACGTATGTATATATTGTATATATACGTATGTATATATTGTATATATACGTATGTATATATTGTATATATACGTATGTATATATTGTATATATACGTATGTATATATTGTATATACGTATGTATATATTGTATATACGTATGTATATATTGTGTGTATACGTATGTATATATTGTGTGTATACGTATGTATATATTGTGTGTATACGTATGTATATATTGTGTGTATACGTATGTATATATTGTATGTATACGTATGTATATATTGTATGTATACGTATGTATATATTGTATGTATACGTATGTATACATATGTATGTATACGTATGTATACATATGTATGTATACGTATGTATACATATGTATGTATACGTATGTATACATATGTATGTATGCGTATGTATACATATGTATGTATGCGTATGTATACATATGTATGTATGCGTATGTATACATATGTATGTATGCGTATGTATACATATGTATGTATGCGTATGTATACATATGTATGTATGCGTATGTATACATATGTATGTATGCGTATGTATACATATGTATGTATGCGTATGTATACATATGTATGTATGCGTATGTATACATATGTATGTATGCGTATGTATACATATGTATGTATGCGTATGTATACATATGTATGTATGCGTATGTATACATGTATGTATGCGTATGTATACATGTATGTATATATTGTATGTATACATATATGTATATATATACATATATGTATATATACTATATATACATATATATGTATATAATACAATATATACATATATGTATATATACTATATATACATATATATGTATATAATACAATATATACATATATGTATATATACTATATATACATATATGTATATATACTATATATACATATATGTATATATAGTATATATACATATATTATGTATATATAGTATATATACATATATACTCTATATACATATTCCAATATGTATATAGGTATACATATTGAGTATATGGTTTATATATACATACCAATTGTGATATATACATATTGAGTGGCTGTTAGAAAGTATAAGGAGGAGCTCTAAATACTGACATGGAAAGATACATTATTCGGTTAAGTAAAACTAAGGAATGCACGCATGCATGTGAGGATGTGTAGGAAAAAGTCTGGAAGGATGTACATGAAGTTGTTAATAATGATTATATGTGGTGGAGGAGTAGGGCTTTTATTACTGGTTTAAATTTTTAAAATTTGTTTTACATTATAGGAACTAGCATGTACTCTTTTAGAGTTGAAATGAGACTATTTAAATGTCAGGTTTTTAATAATAAGTCTATAAATAGTTTAAGATTGTTAGAAAAGATAGTGTCCCTTGTGACCATTTTCATGATAGTTCAAAATTGGGTTATATTAAATGTAGGGCTGACTCATTACAAAGGTGCTTTTCTGTAAGTGTTACAGGGAGGTGTACATGTCTTTTTAGTTTGCTGACAGTAAATATTAAGTAGTAATAACAGTAACAACTATTGCTTTTCCCACTGCATAGTCTATAGTTCAGTGATTTGTGATTATGAAGCTAATATTCTTAAATTTAGAGCTTGTGAAATTTGATGAGTAACCAAATTCTTAGAGAAAACGAGATTCTCAGAAAAAAGGAAGATTGACAGATTAGTAATAATCCCATGAACATTAAGATTGATTATTGATTTAATTAGTTGAATTGATGAGAATACTCATAAAAAACCAATAATTTAACTCTTACTTGATAATTTTTTTAAATTCTAGATTCCTGTTCATCCTGTACCCGATCCCTTAGTTCATGAAGTTCTAAACTTAGCTTTTAAGCACTTTAAACATAAGGAAGGGTAAGTAAAATACTAACTTGGGATTGTTGCCTTTTTTTGCAATCCAGGTCTAGACTATTTTAAGTCTTACTGGTCATTTGTTTGAGAGTTCAAGGCAATTCTTATCTTCCTTTTTTTTTTTTTCTTGAGGCAAGGTCTCACTTTCACCCAGCCTGGAGTGCAGAGATGCAATCATGGCTCACTGCAGCCTTGACCTCCTGGGCTCAAGTGATCCTCCCAACTCAGCCTCCTGAGTAGCCAGGACTACAGGTGCACGCCACCACACTCAGCTAATTTTTGTATTTTTTGTAGAAACAGAGTTTTGCCATGTTGCCCAGGCTGGACTTGAACTCCTGGGCTCCAAGCAATCCACCTGCCTTGGCCTCCCAAAGTGCTGGGATTATAGGTGTGAGCCACTGCACCCAGCCCCCATTTCTTTTAAATCCACAAAAAATGCTGATAAGAAAGATTTTGTGAAAATAATTCTTAGTACTACAGATTGGATATGTAAGAACCAGAAGGTTAAATATAGTAAAGTAAAATTGAAGATAGAATAAAATTAGTATTACTTTGTTGTATAAATGAATATTCAGAGAAAATTATACAGTACTCTGATAAGGAATTTTCAAATGTATTAGGAAAGAGAGTTTGTAGAAAAATTTAATGAAATGTTATGTTTGTTCTTTTGTCATTTTAGATATTCAGGAACCAACACTGGGAATGTGCATATTATTGCTGATTTATATGCAGAGGTGATAGGGGTTCTTGCCCAATCAAAGTAAGTTTTGTAAATCACCCATTTAGATTTTCTTTGCATTTTAGAATGCTTCATTACCAATGAATACAATAGATACTGATAGTTCGAAATCCACCATTTTCCATAGCACTAAGTCAACTCCACCTTTTATTACTTTACTGCTCTGTTTCTCAGAAGCTCTTTAACACTCATACTTCAATTTCACCACTTGTTTTAATTTTATTTGGGGTTTTCTATAAATGTCTGAATCGAACAAATCAGAAATTGCCAACCATATTTAGGACACTATCTTTTTCCCTATTTTTAACAATTCTGTTAGAATCTTTTTAAAGAACTCTTTACAGAGCTAATAATTATTTTCCAAGTGAGAACTTTTATTCCTCAGCAATGCAGTGTTTTCTAATCATATTTGTTTTAATGCTACACAGAGTTTGAATTGGTAAGAGACACCAAAAAGGAAAGATGAAAGATACTAGATTACTCAATTAAAACTGTTAATTCATTAAGAGTTATACACATTGAGTTGTACTGAACCATCACTTTAGTAAACAGCAAAATATATTTGTTATTAGCAACTTGTGGTTACTGTAACAATTATGGAAGATTTTGGATTTCCTTTGTTACTACTGGGAAATTTATAAGGAAAAAAGTATCAAATTATATTTTCTTAGATGTGTTTGAAAGAGTCTTTGGCCCTGAAATCATCATATAACAAACAACCTTTCTAAATTCTAAGAAGGCAAGTACAGTTATTGTTAATGTTTAAGTAGTTTGCATTTTAATATTAAGTGAAATATTTTATTTAGCATATTTTTAAAATTTTTAATATACTAGGAACCCTTGTATAGCAAATGCTATAGAACTTAGAACATGGTTTGAGTATTTTAAACGATTTAGATATAGATGATAATTTTTTAATACCTTATGGTTTGAGTATTTTAAATGATTTAGACATCAACAATAATATCTTAATATCTCGCATGGAATTAAATTGACACAAAAACATAGATATGAGCGGTGATGTATTTCTCTTTATGACAGTTTATGTTATTTTTATTTTTGTCAAAACTGAGTTTCTGTCTCAGGAATATAGACCAGAAATTCTAAATAATATATTAGCAAGTTGGATCCAGGAGAACACTCCATCATGGCTACGTTAACTCTAGATGGCAAGGATAGTAAGTCCAAACAGCCAGTAAATGTATGAAATGGTACTCAGCCTCACCTGCTAGTTGTAGGAGAAATGCCACTTTAGAGCAATACTAAGATGTTTTCTGCTCATGCATGTAATAAACATGGGAGAAAACGTGAAAGGATCCACTTTGAGTTAGGCTGATAGCACCTAAGGGGGCAGGTGGTGGGGTTGAGTGGGAGTGGGGAAGAGAAGGAGATAAAGGTTGGAGGTATATTTGAATCTTGGTGTATGTATTTTCTTGGTTTGTAGTGACTAATAATTTTTGTAAGTAGTTTAACAAAAGGAAAAAATCCTTAGATTCTAATATTTCAATGGAAAGACTTTATCCATTTTACAAAAATTTTCTTAATGAAGTGCTAAAGAATATAGTCATGAAAAATGGTATCATATTCTCCAAGATTAAAATCAAAAAAGATGTTATATTTCAGTCATGTATCCATATTTTGTTAATTCTTTTTTGTTCTTCTCACTGTAGTCAGTGACCACTGGAAAGCATGTTTTGAGGTTATTTTAACTTTAAGGAACTGGCTTCCCCAAGTAACATTATCAGTAAAGTCTTTAATTGTTTCATAATATATAGGGGGGAAGGGGATAAATAAGTATAATTGATTAATAAACTATTAGATGTCCTTTTCAAATGTAAGTGAAGGAAAGCTTACTAGCTTTAACAATTGTGATTTGAATCCAGGATGATGCTCACATTTCAAAAGCCTTTTGGCAGTGTAATGATGTATTGATTTTAAGTGATAATTAGTACTGTATGATTGATTGGCTTATCTCTGTGAACAAATTTATAGTCTCCAATATGCTCTCCATATAACTAATTGCAGACTTTATATAAAAAGAGCCTTAAAAGATGGAGACACTGATTTACATGGTGGCGTTTTGTGGGTTGGTTATTTGATATTATTCTATTATGGTTATTAATTAAATGGTAGTGGTGGTGTCTTGATAATATAGGAATAAAGAAATCCTATTATTTCTCCTTCAGAAACTTTTAATTTAATTTTAAAAGAAATGAACAGCAAATTTAGAGTAGCAATTTTTATTTTCCTCTGTGTGCCTTTCTGGCAATTGTAATGAAGGTAGAGAAAGGAGATGATATTTAGGTAGCATACCTTTTGATTTTTACCCTTAAATATCATGTGGAAATTAGTGTTTTTAATTCAAATCAAATGATGTCTCCACGTATATTAAAGGTTTCAGGCTGTAAGGAAGAAGTTTGTGACAGAATTAAAAGAACTGCGACAAAAGGAACAAAGCCCACATGTGGTACAAAGTGTCATCAGCTTAATAATGGGAATGAAATTTTTTCGAGTAAAAATGTATCCTGTAGAAGATTTTGAAGCATCATTTCAATTTATGCAGGTGATATACCTTCTAAATGACAGTAAATAGAGCAAGCCTAACAGTCCTTGCTCTTCATGACTTTTTAAAAGAAACAAAATACACGTAAATTAATGGCATCATTTTTAGTCTCTTATTTCATGTGTTAAGTTGTTCTAAGTGTAAATTAATTTTTTTTTTTTCCTTGAGACAGAGTCTCACTCTGTCACCCAGGCTGGAGTGCAGTGGCATGATCTCGGCTCACTGCAACCTCCACCTTCCTGATTGAAGCGATTCTCCTGCCTCAGGCACCCGAGTAGTTGGGATTACAGGCGCCTGCCGCCAGGCCTGGCTAATTTTTTTTTTTTTTTTTTCCTTTAGTAGAGATGGGATTTCACCATGTTGGCCAGGCTGGTCTCTAACTCCTCACCTCAGGTGATCTGCCCGCCTCAGCCTCCCAAAGTTGTGGGATTACAGGTGTGAGCCACCGCACCCAGCCAGCTTTGTTTTTTGACTTGAAGATGCATTGACCTTAGTTTTTTGGTAAAATGGCAGAGTGTTCACAAAATGATGTGATATTACAAATTCTTTAACCTTTTCTCTTTTGTTAATCTAAGTATATACCTCTTTCCCTTTAAGGAATGTGCTCAGTATTTCTTAGAAGTGAAAGATAAAGATATAAAACATGCACTTGCTGGTTTATTTGTGGAGATTCTTATCCCTGTAGCTGCTGTAAGTATTTTTCTTATTTTCATACCATTTGTGTGTTATACAAGAACCTTATCAACCTTATACTTTTATTTTTTGTCCTAAAAATACTTACATGACAATAAGCTGTGGCCATGGGAAGGCTCGTCTCATTTGCTCCCTGTTGCTCAGAGGTCTCTTCCTTTTGTTGATCATACAATGTTTTAGAGATCATTTCATGTATTTTGTTTTTTGGTTGTTGCAGATGGTAGGGGAAATCCAGCTCCATCTTGGCTAGAAATGGAGATTAATTACATTCTTTTTGTTCAGATTTTATTCTAATTAAAATCTCAAAAATGAAGAAATGTATTACATGTTGAAAAATTGAACTGTTTTGGCTTTCATTTTTAAACATTGAATTCACTTACTTGTGACCTATGGCCTTATATGAATTGGTTTGTAGTATTCAGGTCCTACCTTTAGAGCATGTTTAGAAAAGGTGAACAGAGAATTGTTTTAAAAGTTAAGAATTTGAAATATTAATGAGAGTGATTGACGTGTTTTTTTAAAACCTGTTTTGCATTGAAGATTTTTAAAAATGGGGACACACAAAACTCATAAATTAAAGGTTTGCAAGTGGTTTATTTGAGTTACACAGCCCCCGTTTCCTCCCACCCAGTTTTTAGCCATATGAATTGGGCTCATTTTATAAAAAAGAAAACAGGCTATCATGTATAAGTCATGTCAGTTTTAGTCTTTTATTAGATATGCACTTTGATTTCTTTTCCTGTAAGTTGTTTGAATTACTGTTTATCCCTTCCAAATGATCATTTGTACGTCACCCTTTGTTTGATCATCCTTTTTTTTTCTCCCAGATGGCTGAGATTAGGTTTTAGTTTTTAAGGCAGTTCATCAAAAGGAGCAGGTTGTAGGAAGAGAGGCACTTGACAATGGTCCATTATCATCGTGTTGCCTGATTCTTTTATACCATATTTGCTTTTGTGTCCAGGTTTATTAGCCTGCTAGGACAGCCGTAATAAAGTACTGCAAACTGGATAGCTTAACAACAGAAATGTATATTGTCTCATATTTACGGAGGCTAGAGTGTGAGATCAAAGTGCCAGCAGGTTGGTTCCTTCTAAGAGCTGTGAGGAGGAACCTGCTCCATGCCCCTTGCTTAGCCTCTCGTGTGCACTGAAAATCTTTTGTGTTTCTTGGCTTGTAGAAGCATGGTTCTGAATCCTGCCTTCATTGTCACATGGCATTCTCCTTGAGTGTATGTCTGTGTCCAAATTTCCCCTTTTTAAAAGGACACCAGTCATGTGGATTAGGGTCTTCCCGATCCTAACTTAATTAATGTGATCTGCAATGACCTATTTCCTAATGAAGTCACCTTCTGATGTCTGTGGGGTTAGGACTTCAACATGAATTTTGGGGGGATATGATTCAACCCATAATACTAGGCCTTTGCACATGCAGCTCCTTCTGCCTGGAACATTCATGCCTCTCTAGTAACCTCCCTCCCCTCTTTCTCTGGCTGGCTTCTCTTTCTTTACTCATTTATTTATTGAGTGCTTTCTGTTTGTCAGGTCTTCCTCTATGCACAAGGGAACACAACAATGAGTATGATAGGAAAGACTCCCTAGTACCGTAGATTTTAATTGCTAGTGCAGAAAATAGAAAATAAACTAGTGTATAAAATAGGTAGTATGTCAGATTGTGGAGAGTAATGTGAAGAAATGTAAACAGGGTAGGGGGCATAGGATTGCCAAAGGGGTGAGGGAGTTGAAATTTTAAAAAGAGTATGATTAGGGAAGACCACCACGTCGAAAGAGTTGGTAGCAATTGAGCAAAATCTAAAGGAATGAGACAGTAAGACTTCCTGTGTCTGTGGGAAGAGCTTCTCAGGCAAAAGGCCCCAGCGTAGACATCCTAAGGCAAGAAATTCTTTGATGCGTTCTAGGAACAGCAAGGAAGCTCCAAAGGCTGGGTCCCCATGCACATGGTCCGAGGGTGGGAGATAAGGCCAGCAAGGTTAAATGGGAGGCTTTAGCACTATTTCTGTTAAGAGATGTTGGATGCAGCTTAGATGTTACTTCCTTGTTGAGTTTTTCCATAGGGGCCCCTTTTGAGTGCTCCAAGAGCACAGAGAATTTGTTCTCAGTGGACCTGTTATACTGTGTCCTCTTAGCCTGTATTCCCACTTTGTTCACTCAGGGTGGGACTAGGTTTATCTTATGTACTTAACATTTGGTCACTTGGCACATTGTAGTACTTCAGTGAGAGTCTCAGTGAATTATTAACCAATTTCAAACCTTACAGAAAGTTCTTGTATTCTTTGTATAGTTTAATCTAACATCTGTATCATTTTCTTTGTTTGCATTATCTTTTTACTAGGCTGTTAAAAATGAAGTGAATGTTCCCTGTTTGAAAAATTTTGTGGAGATGCTTTATCAGACTACTTTTGAACTGAGCTCGAGAAAGAAGCATTCATTGGTATTAAGAAACATTTCAAACCTTTTCATATTTAATTGGGATTTTTAGTAATTGATTTATGAATTCAGTGGAAATTTAAGAGAATGGTAAAATCTGTAATTGTAAAATCCCTGAAGTGCAATACAAGGGCAAGTTTTACATACGTATTTTTTGCGTGGCTCTATTTAAATGTTCTGTTCTTAATTTTACTAGCTCTGCATTTGTTGAGTTGTTCAGACTTCCTTCTAGGTAGTCATGCATTGCTTAATGATGGAAATATGTTCTAAGAAATGTGTCGTTAGGCTATTTCATTGTGCAAACATCATTGAATGTACTTACACAAACCTAAATAGTATAGCCTACTACACACCTAGGCTATATGGTATAGCTTATTGCTCCCAGACTACAAACCTGTACAGCATGTTACTGTACTGTGGGCAGTTGTAACAGAATAATATTTGTGTATCTAAACACGAGAAGGTACAGTAAAAATATGTTGTAACCTCAGGGGATCACTGTCATAAAGTGATTTTAGCAGCTGTTTTCTGTCTAATTACGTCTTTTCTATTCAGAGATTGAAGGCATTTTTTTCTACCTGTCTATTTCACATAACTTTTACGTAGCTTGGAGAAAGTTTGGAGAATTGGTGAAATATTTGACCTTCTAAACTAGAGATACAGTAATACTAAACATGGATTGTGCCAGGCATTGAACTAAGTACTTTGTACTTTTTTTTTTCTTACTTTAAGCTTCACAACCCTATAAGATATTTGTGATTATTGTCCTCTACTTTATGTGTTTGGAAAGTGAGGCTTAGAGTACCTAATGTAGCCATCGTGAAGTTACACATTTGACAAACAGAAAGCTAACATTTTAATACCATCTGTCATCTGATCCCAGGGACTAGTCATAACCACAAAATGGATGAGAGACTAATGGGTTGAGGGAGAACTAATAGCATATTCTAACTCAGACAGGTATGATCAGTCAAGGAATTTTCCTCGTAGAAAATTTACTCTTTATCTTTCTGTGTTAGATTATTCTATGAGATTATATTTCTTATTACGAATTGGAAAACTGCTTAAAAGATTTGTTTCCTTGCTTATGAGAATAAATGAAATATAAAATTTAAAAGTCCAGTGCTTTTCGATGAAAAATGTTAATTCTGTCTTTTCCCCGTCTCCTATAGGCTTTATATCCACTAATTACCTGCCTTTTATGTGTCAGTCAGAAACAATTTTTTTTAAATAACTGGCATATTTTCCTACAGAACTGTTTGTCACATTTAAAGGTAAGATGTAATCACACTTCTGATATGTAAATACTGACTGGTATATTTTGTTTATGCATATAAATTGAACAGTGCATAATGAAACTTTTGTTACTATTGGTATACTTGAATAGCAACACTTTGCCACATTCCTTTTCTTATACCCACTGTATTTCTTCTATAGGGAATCATGTATAGATATGAGTAAACTTTTGATTGAAAATTTAGTTTGTCCTAATGAGTGCAAGATTATTGTACATTTTTAGTGATATTTATATTATCTTAAATCTAGGAATATTTGTTAATTCTTTTAGAATTATAGAGTATTAATCTCACAAAACCTTCTAGATACTTATTTTGTCTTTTGAGAAAATCAGTAATGTTGGTTTAAGTCTGAACAATATGAGAAAAAGCTTTGATAATATCACTAAAATCACATTTAAGTATGCCCAGCCATATCTAAAAGTTGGTACTGGATCTGCACAGATGCAAAAGCTCCTGAAATGATTCTGACTTGAATGAAAGGGTACTTGTCATTAACACTATTTGGCACATCCATATTCAGCCTCTCTTAGTCCTGAAAACAAAACTGTGAGAGATAGAAGGATCATTTTCTTCCCAGGATGCTCTGCTAGCAGGATCCTCTTTTCTTCTTTGGGTAGGAACACAATTCTGACAGTGTGGGAATATTCTTCAGCTGCATGTCATGCGAATGCTTGATTTGAATATTCTTTTGATATATACTTAGATGAGCCTATTTGAATATTTGCTTGCAAGTTATAGAAATATTGCAGACATGACATTCCATTTCCTGGTATTCCTCTAAGTTAGACTTGAGACTGAAAACCTTATACTTTGAAGATAATGGAACCGAGGCAGATAGAGAAAGTGACTTGTCTCTGGGTATGCAGCTCGTTGTGCTATTGTAGGAATAGGACTGGATCTTCTTTCATATTTCAGGAATGATCCACTGGATGTTATCCTGTACGTCTTTTTCATGATTTTATGTATAATTTTCAAAACTGCCTCAGTTTCTTAGGTATACGGAATATATACTACTTTGAGAAATGTTTTTGTCTATTTTCCTTCTAGATAAACGTTGATATTACTCATGTTTGGATGAGAATTTATATGCCTTATTTGACTATTTATGAAAATTCCCAGGACCAAATCAAACTGATTGAACTCTTTATGTCATGCAACCAGGAAATAAATTTTATTTAATTAATTACATTATACTTGTTTCTGTTCTTATTTTTGGTAATTTGTACAGATATAGGGACCAAAAGAGAATTGATCATTTTTCTGGATAGTATGATTTTTCATACATTCATTAAAATATTTTTAAGATATGCATTTAAATGTTTCTGGAAGGCTGCTTTGTTTCATGACAGTTCATACTTTTCTGTTGCTTGTTGGAATTTTTATATATATACGTTTCACCTAACATATTTGCAATACTTCGCAGTACCTTAACTTTTTTTTTGTCTTAAGGCTTTCATTTAAATGCTCTGTTTTCTTTGAACCCTTACCTCCTGTTAAATATTTCTGGCATATTGTTCATTTTCATTAATGGCTATGTCAATCTGCCAGGCTAAAGGAGATAAGAGACACTTAGCATGAGTATTTGGAATATAATTGTCTTGGCCATTAACCCTTAACTTACATTAAGGCTCTATTCAGCAGAAATTTTATGAATTGGCTCCTATTTATTAAGTCTTAGATAATGTGGCTGCTCTGCATAGTTGAGGTAAGGAGTTGAGCCTTGAAGGAAAAACTATGCTAGTTATCTGTTGTAACAGTTATTTATTTTATGTATAGGGAAAATTGATCCAAGATAAAGGCCTTACCTAAACTATTTTGAGATCCATTTAATCTCTTGATACTAAAAACCTAAACAATTTCCTTTTATTAGACCTATACCTTTTTTTTTTTTTTTTTTTTTTTTTTTTTTTGAGATGAAGTCTCGCTCTGTCACCCAGGCTGGAGTGCAGTGGAATGATCTCGGCTCACTGCAGGCTTCACCTCCCGGACTCAAGCGATTCTCCTGCCTCACCCTACTGAGTAGCTGGGATTACAGGCATCTGCCACCACCGCCGGCTGATTTTTGTATTTTTAGTACAGACGGGGTTTCACCATATTGGCCAGGCTGGTCTCAAACTCCTGACCTCAAGTTATTCACCCGCCTCAGCCTCCCAAAGTGCTGGAATTACAGGTGTGAACCACTGCGCCCAGCCTAGACCCATACTTCTTATGACTGGTTTTTATTACTTTTTATTGGATGCTACATCCTCTAAGTACAGAATCTCATTTGATTTTTACTGTACATGAGGCTGAAAGAAGATAAACAATAACCCGTGTTTTGGGAGCCAGCATGGATTTGTGTCCATATTCACATAGTTCCATAGCTCTTGCTCTTCTAGTCCACCATTTTACTTCTGAATGTAGTATAAGGATTGTTGTTGGATATAAGCACTGAATATTTTAAGAAAACATGTTAGCAATAATTTGAGGATATTAAAAAGGCATTACTCTCTAGTCATAAGAATAAATATGATGAATTTCAAGGCACTTTATGATATTGCACAGTTTTAAAAAATTACCATACTAGTTTTTAAAGTTGATGACCATGAAAAATGAGCTTTATCTCTATATGCCCATAAATAGCTTGTGACAGTGTCACGTTATTTTCACTGAAAAGTTAAATCTTTAATTTTTATCCCAAACAGAATTTGGTAGTCTCCCATTCCTACATCTATATCAATTTAGGTGCTTGTGTGAAAAGTGATTTTAAAGTTTCTGGAGAATTATTAAGAGAGATAGGTGAATAATAAGAGTAGTTATCATAGAAAATAATTTGGAGATTTTTTTCAACAATCTATACTTACATTCATTTAAAAATTTAAAGTTGAACTGAAATACAATGCTTTAAGAAGAATTCTAAGAAAAATTAGGTAGTTAAAACTTTGTTTTCTCTCAGTTGGAATATTATAGGTGTATCTTACATGATGCCCAAATCGTGAGATTTTTTTTTTTTCTTAGTGTTTCTGGCCACTGTCTTGGACATTTCAAATTTCTTCTAAATAGAGACCTTGGTGAAGAGCTGTCTTGTTTTGTGCTTATTTTCATCTAACATGCATGTGCTGCATCTCATGTTTATGTTTGCTGTCTCACATTGCTTTATTTAGATGCCATCTAACAACAGTATCAGAAAACAAATAGAAACACTCCAGGTGAGTTGTGTTGACATTACAAAGTAAAATACTGCTTTATTTCCTTTAAGCGTGGCATTTGTTTTTCCTTTTCCCGTTGTTGCATTGCATGTCTAATGTATTTATTCCAACCTGCTTCTGGTATTTTAAGAGAAGAGTAGCACACAGCAGAAACATTCTTCAGAAGGTTTAATATCAGTGTGGCCCCAAGAAGATGAATTTAAGAAATAGAACTGACACTGAATGCTGATTCTTCACCAAAAGTCACAATTTAAAAATATTCTGTTTAACATACATTATCTAGCTGTTATAAATGAAAATGTTTTAAAAATTTCCAGTGAAATTAAGGAGACAGTAGCTTAGATTTTGAATATAGTTTGTTGTTGTTGTTGCTGTTATTTTTAATTTTTGTGGGTACATAGTAGATGTATATATTTATGGGATACATGAGATGTTTTGATACAGGCATGCACTGTGAAGTAAGCACACCATGGAGAATGGGTATTCATCCCCTCAAGCATTTATCCTTTGAGTTACAAAGAATCCAAGTCTACTCTTTAAGTTAATGGAATACAGTATTGACAAATTAATTTTTAAAACTTTATCCTATTGATTTGGGTTTGTTTTTTGTTTTTTGTTTTAATTTTTTCAGAGAGAGGGTCTGACTAGCCCAGGCTAGACTCCAACTCCTGGGTTCAAGCTGAGACTACAGGCATGCACCACCATGCCTGGCTTTACTGATTTTGGTTTTAAACAAATCATTTTTTTAGTTCACAGTAGAAAAAAAGAGAAGAAACATTAAAATGATTGTTGCCAAAGACTATATTTGACTGACATACCAAAATTTTGTTTTATATTAAGTTCATTAGATTTTTATTTGTGTAATTGTTCAAATTAGATTGAATATCTTTGTTTAAAGCTCAGATAAATTTAGGGTGATTTTATTATTCAGACATATAGCAGCATTGTAGCAGCTGAAAAAATAATAATTGATTTTTGTCACTTCTCACCTTGCCTTTTTGGTCATTGCGTGAATGCCAGCTTTGTTTGAAAATCAAGTTTTTTCATACCAGATACCTCATCACTTAAGATAATCCAAATACTTTTATATTTAATCATTCATATGAGAACAGTTTTTATGTAGAATAGGACTTAAATATTTTTAATGTATAATTTTTAATAATATTTTGAAAATACAATTTAACAATATGAAAGTGTTATTTCATGTGTACCTAAAAACTAATGGGACTTATTTAAGACTTTATTTTTTTTAGAGCAGTTTTAGGTTCACAGTAAAATTGAGAGGAGGGTACCGAGATTTCCTGTGGGTAAATTTCCCTACCCACACTCATACCTAGCTTCCCCCGTAATCAGTATCCCCCTTCAGAGTGATACATTTGTTAAATTGGTAAACATACATTGACACATCTTTATCACACAAAGCCCACAGCTTACATTAGAGTTTACTCTTGGTGTGTTGTATATTCTATGGGTTTGGACAAATGTATAATGACATGTATCTACCATTATAGTATCATGCAGAGTATTTTCACTGCCCTAAAAATCCTTCATGCTTTGCCTATTCATTTCTCTCTACCTCCCTAACTCCTGGCTGAACTATTTTGACATCTGATATCTTATATTTAAATGATGGAAAAGAAAATAATGTTTTCTCAAAGACATTACTACAAAATGCTTGGTTGTTATATTTGTAGTATATGTTATATGTTACTTTAGTTACATTACTAACAAACATAACTGGAAATTACTGGGGGAGTATATTTGAAATTTGGGATCATTGTGGATCTGGCAGTGGAGAGAGGGATTGATACTGAGAGTCTAATGAGCACAGTAACTGATCCTCCATTTTTAATTATATCAAATCTTTATCCAAATAGATGTGCAAAAATCTAAAATGTAAATTCACAACAATCAGTACATCCTAAAACTAATCAACGGATGTATAAAGAGTTTCTCCGTAAAAAAAAAAAGGAGATTATTAGCTACATTTCAAAATTATTGGTCATTTGAGAACTTTATTTTTTATAACAGCTAGAATGAAGAAAAAGTTTGCTGATCAAATTGTAATGGAAATGGAATAACTGATTCTAAATAATAATAATTTAAATAATGTCCTTATTCTAAATAAAAATTATAACACTTAATAGTCAATGAACGTTTAATACATGCCAGGTACTGTTCCAAGTGCTTTACAGATATTAACTTTACCTCTGAGGTAGGTACCATATGTTCTCCATTTTAGAGATGAGGAAATTGTGACTCAGAATCATATAACAATGCCCAAGGATGGAGCTTGGATTTAGTCCCTGTTTTTCCCAGTTTTAGAGTCCACGCTCTTAACTCCCTGTTCACTCATAAGGATATACACTTCATAATATTTTGCATTATTTCGTAAATGCAAATGACTGTAATACCATTTGGTGTTCTGAATTTTAACTATATATGGGCTACAAATGAATTCTGCCAAAAATGAGTGATCCTTTTTCAGTCATTATGTCAGTATTGGAGTGTGAACTGTTCATCATCAAGTAAGTTTGTTTGTATAATTTTAGAATTCTTAGAAATACTAGTATAATTTTATTTAATAAGTAAAATTTAGTAAATAAAATTTTAGCATTTTGAAAGTGTAAGAAAGGGCTCAATTTCCAAATTTATGGTTACTTTTGAGCCATATATTTACCCTATACCAAATATGTACCTGGGTATTTAAACCTATTTTAGACTGAATACAAAAAAGATTGGCTTTTAGTTGTTGACAGAGAATATGTTTGCTGTTAAGTGATTGCAAGTATTATAATAAGTTTATTCTCTTTCGTTTTAAAACAGAATAAAGATCCGAAAATGTCTCGAGTTGCACTGGAATCTTTGTATAGATTATTGTGGGTTTATGTAATTAGAATAAAATGTGAAAGCAACACTGTAACTCAAAGGTGAGTATCTTTGCTTTAAAGTGCCTTAAAAATAAATTCTTGTTTTTAAAAAAACACACTATTGGGAATTTTAGTAAACATTATACTTTGTGGGTGGAATATGAATTCTGTCAATATATTATGAAGAATAGGAAGAATTTTTTGCTAATATGCTGTTGATGTTATGATCTCATTATGACTAGATCTTTTTCCCTGTAGTCGTCTTATGAGCATAGTGTCAGCACTTTTTCCAAAAGGCTCACGAAGTGTGGTTCCTCGTGACACACCTCTCAATATATTTGTGAAGATTATTCAGTTCATTGCTCAGGTGAGTGCTTCATCTCATAGTATGTATGTATATAAATTGTTAGAGTAATCTATTCTAATCACTTGGAGCTTTGAAATTTTTTATGCATCTAAAAACATAGTAACACAACATTGAATAAGTTTATTTCATTAATCTACACACTTGTAGATGGAAAGAAAACCCACAGGTGGCAGCACTTTGAATTGAAGAGGGATAAACAACATATCTCATAATCCTAATGTTAGTGCATTTACTAATTACCTTCTGAGTATCTTCAAGGATTTCTTAGAAAATTATTTTCATAGTCTACATTAATCTAGATTCTTAGGTACTGATAATAGATTCCACTGTAGCTAGTTAAACCCAAAGGGACCTCGAAAGGAATATAGATAGCTCAGAGAATTTATAGTAGGGCTGAAGAAACGAATTCTAGTCTGAATGACAAAGAGGAAACTGCTACCTTGGCCAAAATAAAACAGCCACCAGACAAGGAAGTCACCACATGTGGGTATGCTTCAGAATCATGCTGCGTCTGCTACGGTCCTCACCAGTAAAATAGATTCATTTCTCCCTGTCTTCCTCCTCCTCTTTACATATCCCAGTTCCCAAAGAGACTCACATGAGTGTATCACTTGGCAGGGTTTAAATTATATCCTCAAGCTTTTTGTTAAATGGGATCCTGGGAAGTACAAGTTTAGCTTTCTAGCCTCTGCAGTAAAGGAAGGATTATTAGAGGGGGATTAAATGGGTGTTAATGAGCCAATACAAGGTTTTGGTCACATTTCCTTTTGGGACATCCATCTTGGAGAAACATAGGTAAGGTTATCTCGTCAACATGGGAAAATGCTGTGATTCCAGAATATTGATTGCATTCTCTTTCAACTGAAACTGTAACAATCTAGATGATCCATAATTCAATTATTTTTGACAGTGAAGAAATAAAGAATATTTAAATAGAATTAGTACATTGTTATTTACTAGAGTACAAAAGTAATGATAATTTGATAAGTATAAGGATATCAGTAAGATTAATAAAAGCAAATTGTGCTTTAGATCAAGTGTTCAAAAAACTTGTGACATTAGGTTGCATCTCTTCTTTTTTTCCAGAATTGTACCCACTCCCTTGAATTAGTTACCTTCCTCCAGCACTCCACCAGAATTATAAAACTCCTTTCAAACAGCAGTTAATCTTATTAGTTAACTTCCCCCCACCCCCCGGGAGATTTCCTTCCTAGAGCCCCATTCTTCCTGACCCAGTATGAACTCACTGCTGTCTAGGCCTGCTGCCTGGCTATTGTCTTGGGACTTCCTTTCATTGTCACCCTGGGAATTCTTTCACTTTGATTTTAATATGATTTTGGTGAATGAATGTTTAAAACTTTATTCTGTTGGTTTGGGTATTAAACAAATCATTTGATAATTAAATAATATACTTATAATCATGTATTTTGACCTTAATTCATATGTATTTTTCTTCTGTTCAGCTGTGAACTTTTTAAGGGCACAAACCTGTCTTGTTGTCATTGTATATTATATTTATAATTCTTAGCATGATACCTAACACATAGTAGCAAGTTACAAGGATTTTTTTTTTTTTAAGGAACGCTTGGATTTTGCAATGAAAGAAATAATATTTGATCTTCTCAGTGTTGGAAAATCTACTAAAACTTTCACCATTAATCCAGAGGTAAAAAAATTATAATGTAATAATATAAAATCCTAGATTTTTTTTTTTAAGAGCATGATTTCTGGAATCAGAACTCTTAGGTTCAAATCCCAGCTCTACTTCTAATAGTAGCTGTGATCCAGGACAAGTTACTTAACCTTTCTAATAGCTGGCCGAATGGTTTAATAATAGTGTTTGTTTGTTTGTTTGTTTGAGACAGAGTTTTGCTCTTGTTGCCCAGGCTGGAGTGAAATAATGGTGTTTAAGCGTGGTAGAAAATAATAAATAGGCCGGGCACGGTGGCTCATGCCTGTAATCCCAGCACTTTGGGAGGCTGAGGCGGGCAGATCACCTGAGGCTGGCAGTTTGAGACCAGCCTGACCCCAACATGGAGAAACCCCATCTCTCCTAAAAATACAAAATTAGCCGGGAGTGGTGGCACATGCCTGTAATCCCAGCTACTAGGGAGGCTGAGGCAGGAGAATCGCTTGAACCTGGGAGGCAGAGGTTGCGGTGAGTCGAGATCAAGCCATTGCACTCCAGCCTGGGCAATAAGAGCGAAACTCTATCTCAAAAAAATGAATAAAGAAAGGAAAATTTTATCAGGTTAGTCAGCTCAGCTGGCTCCTGGAAGTTATAATGAGCCCAGGTTTTTTTTTTTTTTTGGTTTTTTTTTTTTTTTTTACTTCACATTATTTATATTTAAGGTGTTCTTCAATAAATCTCATTCATTCAATATTTATTGAGCACCTGAAATGTGCCAGGCACTGTTCTAGGTGTTATAGAAAAAACAAAAATTTGTTTCCCCCATGCCAAAAAAAATCAACATTAAAAAAGTGAATGTTACATCCTGCTTCCATGGTCTCATTATTCACTAGTAAACTCTAATTCATTCTTTAGACATTAGATTTTCAGGATTTTTCAAAATATTTCATAAATTAATTCTTTGTTGGAATCTAATTACATTTGAGAATATAAAAAGGCAAAATAGGTGTTATCTGTTTATTTTCTTATTTGTTTTAAATTACTATCTTGATCCTATACATAGTCAAATCCTAAGGTATGTGTTTATGTGGTTAACAAATGAGTTGGAAAGATAATGCAGCTTTTCATTTGTAATATTTTTAAGATAGTTTAATAATTATTTCCAGATTTTGGAAGTGGGCAAACATGATTGTTTGTATAGCTGACATACTTAACATGTTGGGGGTACATGTATCCCAGTGGGTGTAGAAGGTAGTTCACTGGAATACAGGAAGAAAATAAAGCTCTTATTTATATATTTTTTGGTTTCTACCGACAAAAATGGTTTTCAGCAACAAAAATTATGAAACAAAAGATATTTTCTTGAACATCCATTTTAAGAAAATATTCACTCTATTGAATAAATTTATTTCTGAAAGTAAGTTTTTTTTCTTACTGAAGTTCTCATACTAGGTATGAGTAAAAAAAATCAGTTCTGCTGGGTTTTTTTCTGTGGCGGTGGTGGTTGTTATTTATTAGGTTTACTTTGTTAGGATTATCTTGGATCTGTATTTTCTTTTCTTGGATCTGTATTTTCTTTTCAAGGACTTTTGTAAGAGCTCATGTAGTTAAAGCTAGATAAAATTATCCATTAGCCCATTTAATCAAATACATGCAAATTGCAATACACTGAAAGGATGTATAAGTGAAGCTACATTGTGGAGCTTTTCTGCGTCTTTCAAGGTGTCGTCTTTGACTATGTGACATGTGACTATCTGATACTTAGACTAAGGGAGGGCACCAGTACTATGTCGTATATAAAGAAGAGTGAAGCTTAAACTTTTAATCTTACTTAGATAATATATATATATATAAATATATATATATAAATATATATATATAAATATATATATATATATAAATATATATATATAAATATATATATATAAATATATATATAAATATATATATATAAATATATATATAAATATATATATATAAATATATATATATAAATATATATAAATATATATATATAAATATATATATATAAATATATATATATAAATATATATAAATATATATATATAAATATATATATATAAATATATATATATAAATATATATAAATATATATATATAAATATATATATAAATATATATATATAAATATATATATAAATATATATATAAATATATATATAAATATATATATAAATATATATCTATAAATATATATCTATAAATATATATATAAATATAAATATATATATATATATATATGAGCTTTATTTTCTTCCCGTATTCCATTGAACTACCTTGCATACCCACTGGGATGCGTGTACCCCACTTGAGAGACCACTGATGTAGATCAGAGATAATGACAGCTTGGGCTTGGATTGTAGTGGTGCAGATAGAGGAGCATTCACTGAGAAAAAACATTAAGAAGGAATCAAATCTGGGGGCAAGGTCATGCATTTGGTTTGAACATGTTTAACATGAGGCATCCAGGTAGAGGCATCCAAGTAAGAGATGTCAGATGGGTCTGAGGGTCTGAGTTCAGAGAGAGGCCAGGCTTAAAATTTGTGGGTGATCTGGTATGGGTGGTAAATGAAGCCATGTAAGTATATGCAGTTGCTTTGGGAGGTAATACATGATGATAGGAGAAGGCAGCCCAGGAGAACGTTGCCTTGAAGCAGTCTAACATTTAATACCCAGGTCAGGGAGGCCAAACCTGAAATGCAGATAAAGATGACACAGCCAGAAGTGGAACATAGATACCAAAGGAAGGGAGTGTTTCAGGAGAGAAAGGGTGCTTGACCTTGTCCATGTTGCTGGAAAATCAAGTAGCATACTATAAATAGGCCCACTGTTTTGAGCAATATGGTAACTGATGAGTGAGAATGGCTTCAGGGAAGTATTTGGGGAAAGTTTCTTCCATTAAGATAGCAGTATATTTAAGAGAAGGGGGATATATTCAGTTGAAAGGAAAATGTTGAAGATGCAAGAAAGAAAACGTGTATGTAATTGGTGCTGTAATGTTTCCAAACATGCAAGAACAGATGGGATTCCAACAACTAAGAAGTCTGTCACTCCCTCACTATACCAAGAGCAAAAGGGAGGGAGAAGAGGTGCAGGTATAAGTAAATTAGTGTGATTTGTAATTGAGAGATTGAGGAAAGTTGGTGATTTTTTTTCTTCTGTGAAGTAGAAGACAAGTCATTTGCCTAGAAAGGGAGGGGACGGGACCATAGAAGGATAGGAGAGTTGAGGAAGAGGATTGCTATAAGCCTTAGAGACAATAAGGAAGCTGGTCGACCTCAGAAGTGAGTGAGTGGCATTTGGGAATTTGATATTAAAGCAAATTCTAATGCCTGTGCTAGTTAAAAATGTTGGACAGAAAGGTTAGTGTTCCTTCTATCTTCCTTCCTTCCACCCCCCAACTCTGATGTTACCGATGAAATATTTCTAACATGCAAAAAAGGTAATTTATGATACTCATCTCTTCCTTTTGAATTTTTTTCCTTTGAAGAGAATGAACATAGGTCTCAGAGTCTTCCTTGTAATAGCAGACAGTTTGCAGCAGAAAGATGGTGAACCACCCATGCCAACAACAGGAGTTATTCTTCCCTCAGGAAATACTCTTCGTGTAAAGAAAATATTTCTCAATAAAACCTTGACAGATGAAGAAGCAAAAGTCATAGGTTAGTTTAATTGAAATTAAATGTTGCTTTGTAATACAGTTTCATATTCTTTTATAAAAGTCTGATCAAATATAAAATGTATATAAATTTGCCTAATATGGTTTTTCTAGTATATACAGCCATACAAAATGAATACTTCTGGGTTTTTTTTGTTTTTTGTTTTTGTTTTTGTTTTTGAGACAGAGTCTCACTTTGTTGCCCAGGCTGGAGGGCATGGTGCAATCTTGGCTGACTGTAAGCTCTACCTCCTGAGTTCAAATGATTTTCATGCCTCAGCCTCCCAAGTCGCTGGGACCACAGGCGTGCATCACCACACCTGGCTAAATTTTGTATTTTTAGTAGAGATGGGGTTTTGCCACGTTGACCAGGCTGCTCTTGAACTCCTGACCCCAAGTGATTTCACTCGCCTCAGCCTCCCAAAGTGCTGGGATTACAGACGTGAGCCACCATGCTCAGCCCACAGTGAATACGTTTTTTTGATAATAGTCGTGAGTCTTCATGTTAAGAGTTTTCCAGTTAAATCTTTATCACAGGATCCTATTCACTGCATTCTGTCCTTTCTTCAACTTAGTTTTAGTCCTCTGCATAATTTTCACATAATTTCTCCAGTTAGTCCAATATACTGAAGCTGATCATCAGAGAGAAGAATATGTCACAGTTGAAACCCCTTTTGTGGCAACAATAAGCTAATCATTTAAAGATTAATAGGCTTTTATTACAGAAAGTAAGTATTCTTTATCTAATTTCAGATATTTTATAACTGTGAAGTTTTTTCCCCTAGGAATGTCAGTTTACTATCCTCAAGTAAGAAAAGCATTAGATAGCATCCTCAGACATTTGGACAAAGAAGTTGGGAGACCAATGTGTATGACCAGTGTGCAGATGTCTAATAAGGAGCCTGAAGACATGATTACGTATGTAGTAAATTATGTGCCTTCATTGCTATTTCAGTTTTCCTAAGACAGTGTGGATGGCTCTTGCTTACCTGTCTCGTTACTTGGTCTTTGGAGTTCTTCCATGTTTCTATCTGCTGCAGTTTTCAATACAGTGATTCCTTCCACACACTCAGTTTTATTCCTTAAAGTGCTGTCAAACTGGTATAGATAGCAAAACTCACTCTAGATCCCAGTCTGGTGTGTTGTCAATGACAAGGCCCTACACTTACTCTGTGAGCAAAATATGAATCCTAGGTACCCCGGATGTATGTGGGCATGATTGGTTTATTATGTCAAATAAATGCTTTCACTGCCAAAGCCCTAGTTTAAAAAAAAAAAAAAATCCTGAAAATCTGAACTCTGATTATTTTTGACTCCTAGGAACTAAGGGGCATAGAGAGGAATAACATATGAGCAGTTTTTTTCGAAACACTACCTCATCCCACCCCACCCCAAGGGCCTTGTCATTATTTGTCATCTCTGCATCTTTTTTTCTTATTGTTAGGGACTTCCTCCTCAGGAAACTGTATGTTATGGCAATAGCTTACTTTATTTGCTAGAAAACATCTACATATTCTCTGTAAGGGAGGAGATTCTTCTGGATATTAATATTTGCATTATAGGTCTTAGAATACCAAATTTGATATTTAATCTCAATTTATTTAATATACAATTATTATGTACTACTATATGCCAATATCTCTGAGAGTTTCTTTAATGTGAAGTTTTTTGCCAATGTTACTTCCTCTGGGAAATCTTGTTTTTCACCACAACCACTTCCCTCATTTAGTCAGTAAGTTTTTGCTTTCACCCAGTTCCTCTGACACCTATATAGTGTATTTCTTCTGTAACTGCATTAACTTTCTATTCTATTTCAGTGTGCTTTAATTTAGGATCTTTGAGATAGAGAGCACCCTCTCAGTGACTAGGAAAAAAGCAGGATAGCAATAAAGATTTTATTACTTACAGGTGGGTGGGGGGCACTGCACATGTGGAGGCCACACTCATGGAGGTCAGGAAGCATGTGTAGAGAGAGAGAGAGAAAGAGGCCCATGGGCCAATGCCTTTTTTGGGTTGAGGGTGTTTTCCAAACAGTTACCTATGGGGAATTCTAATTGGTGGATTGAAAGCAAGCAGGCATGAGTTCAGGAGGTCATGCTGTGCCTGAGAGGTGGTCACTGCAGCACATCTGCATAGTCCATGTGGGGTACGCAGGTCAGTGGGGCCAGTCAAGTAGCCTGCATCTAGGTATCCATATGGAGGTGATTACCAGGAAGAAGTTGTGTAAGACAGATAGCTGAATCAACCACATTAAAGAACTGGGGGATGGAGTGGGGTGTAGAACTGGAAACTGTCTCAAGGGTGACTGAGCCCTATTTCTGGTATGAGAAAGTCAAACTTATATTTAATATGGGTGTCAAAGCAACATAAAATTATAAGAACACACTACACAGTGATGTTACTTTTTCTTTCTTTGTGGTACTTCCTCTTTGTTAGCCAATACCCTCTTTTGATTATCTATTTCTGTAAAATGTCATGTGGGTTATCCTGGGAGACCAGGAGGCAACACCATTGCACACTTTGCTGTCTGTGTATGAACTGAATAACAGATGCACCTTGACCAATCACTGACAGCCTTGATGGAAAATGACAGTGATTATGATGTGCATGGTGCTTTATGGACCAAAGAGCGAAAGCAAAGTTTGTTTATGCCATTACTTAATGTATGGTAGCTTACATTTGAACTGCCTTTTTGGGGACTGGTATTATTTAACTAAAGTGTGGTAACTGAAATTCATGCATTTTGAAACCATGTAAAAAGAGGACTGACTATATGAAATCTCTAGGTAGTGAGTCCATTGCCACTATAACAAATACCCAAGGCCAGGCGCAGTGACTCATGCCTGTAATCCCAGCACTTTGGGAGGCCGAGGCATATGTATCACCTGAGGTCAGGAGTTCAAGACCAGCCTGACTAACATGGTGAAACCCCATCTGTACTAAAAATACAAAAAATTAGCTGGGTGTGGTGGCAGGCGCCTGTAATCCCAGCTACTCGGGAGGCTGAGGCAGGAGAATCGCCTGAACCCGGGAGGCGGAGGTTGCAGTGAGCTGAGATCACGCCATTGCACTCCAGTCTGGGCAACAAGAGCGAAACTCCATCTCAAAAAAAAAATAAAAAATAAAAATAAAACCCAAAACACTGAGAATATCCAAATTCTTTTCTACATAAGGATTATTTTATTAGGCCAACTGAAGAACAATTTAGATGAAAGAAATTTAAAAGGCCTCACCTTCAAATACAGACCAGAATAAAAACCAGTATATTAAGAGGTTAGACATTTAAAATAAATAAAATTATTGAATAACTAGAAGAAAATATAGTAAAATTAAATTGTATTAAGCCTCTAGAGGTACCAGGATTTTCAAAAACGTGGCTCATTTTATTACATAGAAATTTTAAGTATGTGTATTTATGTGTGTGTGTCACGTACAGGACAAGAACAAACAATATAAACACCTATGTATGAGATGAATGTTTCTAAGACCTTTGTTAGTGGAAGATACTAAGTGAAAACAATGTGGCTAATTTTATAGGCCCCTCAAAATAACCAGTATTTAGTTATTTAATGATATCAATGTTATTTATTTTAATATTATTTGTGGGAGGCTAAATATTAAATATTTAATCTTAAATATTAAGATTAATTATAAATAATCTGTTTAAATATTTGTTATGTAATAATGGTTGTAATGCTTGTTGTCTAGTTACTGAAAACCTTTTTGTTTGCTGGTTTTATTTTGAATTATTTCTGTATTCTTTTGTCCATATATAGGCTAATAATTATCTACAGGATTTATGTGCATTTTTTAAATATTAAATACATTAAACTTTAGGGGAGGACTCGCACTTTCTGTAGTTATTTTTCCAAGTTTGATTTCATTGTCTAGCATATGTAATATGTTTCTTATTAAATCCTGTTGTATTTTTCAGGGGGGAAAGAAAACCCAAGATTGATTTGTTTAGAACTTGTATTGCTGCGATTCCAAGGTTGATTCCTGACGGTATGAGCAGAACTGACCTGATTGAATTGTTAGCAAGGTAAATGAGAATTACTGTTTGCTATGTTGTTTTATGTCTTCTGCTCCTTTATATTTCTAATATACCTTTGTTACTGTTATCACTAAAAAGGCAATGTTAAAGACATTTCTAATCCTTTATCTGATTTACTTTCTAAACTTCCATTTTGTCTTTTTTTGTTGTTGTTAAACACATTTTCCTCACTAATTTTTAACTTCTCAAATTCTTCTAGATTCCCCCCACAAATCCTATCTTTCAGTTCCCTATTTTTCCACCTAGTATTCTTTCCTGGGATTTCTGTAACACATTATCCCTTAACATATGGGCATTATCAGTGTATGATAATTCCCAGTTAGGCAATTAATTATTGTGTTTACTCTTACAGTCATTTCTTTAGTATCTCTAGTGGTAATCAGGTCTCATTTGTGCTTTTTTTTCCCCCTATGGCAGAACTGTGGCATTTAAGTTTTTCTCTCTCTTCTATTAGGCATGTCATAGCTCTGTAAAATGAGTAAATAACCTGACAACCAAACTTAAATACTAGCTCCTAATTCTAAGTTGAGACGATAGCCTGTTGAAAAACTGCTTTGTTAATGTAGTTAGGGATTCCCTAGATTAGGGATCAGCACATTTTTCTGGAAAGTACCAGACAGTATTTTAGGGTTTTGCAGATCATTATGATCTTTGTAATGGGTCCAATTATACAGTTAGATAGAAGTAAGACCTAGTGTTCATAGATCAGTAGAGTGACTATAGTTTACAATAATCTGTTGTACATTTCAAAATAGCTAGAAAAGAATAATTTAAAGGTTTCTAACATAAAGAAAAGACAAGTATTTATGGTGATAGATATCCTCATTGCACTGATTTGATCTTTACAAGTTATTTGAATGCATTAGATTATCACATCTACCACAAAAGTATGTACAACTGTTGTGTATCAATAAAACAAGCAAACACATACTCATCTCTGCCATTATAGTACAAAAGCAGCCATAGACAATAGAGTGCGCATGACTGCGTTCCAATAAGCATCTGGCTGGATTTAGCCCTTGAGCCACAGTTTGCCAGCCCCTGTCCTAGATGAAAAAAACAAATACAATGACTATAGCAGAGCAGCAATATTTGACTATGTTGAAAGGTGTTTACTTGTTGATGGGCATTTATCACTTAGGTGTAAGTTAAATTCATAATAAATAAACAATTAATAGACTGTTCCAGCAATCCTTTCTCCCCACTTCCCTAGCTTTTCACACACCCTGGCACTACATTATCCTCAACTGTTGCCTGTTGTGATCAGAGATTTTATGTCTCCTGTGATGATTGTGAAAGAAAGGGGTTACTTTGCATTATATAAATTTGTTCCCTTCGCACAGTCTCCTAATTTTTTTGTGAATTAGATTGTAGAGTTACAAAGTTCATGCCAGCATTGGAAATAAGAAACATTAATTATTTATGATACTATTCCTTGGGAGAGCAGTAAACAACTACTGTTCAATTCTGCTCTTACTCCTCCTATTTCAACATAACTCATCTACATCTTTGTGGATGTTGATCCACAAGAGTAGATCTCCCATCTTTTCCACCAAAATGAAACTGTAACTATGAGGGCCAGGGATGGGACAGCCTAGTAAAAGAGCAGACAGCTGAATAGTGAATGACAATTTGCTTTGCTGTTCACTTTGCTTCTTTCTCCTATGATATTTGTTTACTAATAATTTACCTCAATGGAAAGGAAGATCCCAGGGTCTATTCTATTCTCTCCTCTCTTCTTATCATTTGGAATTGTGCTGTCTAAATCTTATTTACTTTACCATAAAGGAAGCAAACAAACAAAACAAAGGTGCATTGTAAATGTGCAGACCTGTATCCTGTCCCTAAGGAAAGTTAATTAATTCCCCTGCCTTTAATTAACCAAGCTTTATTGTTTTCTGCTCTGTACAATGAGCAGTTAACTCACACATGTATACCCTGTATCACACAGATAGGAGTAAGATAGATATTTACATATTCATGGATTTAAGGAATGTTGAAATAACCTTTAAAGTCAACATCATTGAGGACTGTCACTCTCTTCTCCAATATTGTATCTCCTGGTGCCACTATTAGAGACAGAATACTGGACTAGAGATGCTTCATTTGACCCTGTTTATTTCTCATGTGCTGATGGAACTGCTGCTGCTTTGTTGCTTACTCCTCAGTCTGTCTAGCTATAAGACTTCTCTTTAGTCTCATTGTCAGTTGAAAGTTGGCTTCGTGATGACTAGAACTGAGTTCAGCAGGGTGAATACTTATATCTCCTTTCTCCTAAACCACACAACTTTCTGCCTCTGTCGTGGATAACTCCATTTTTCCAGCTTCCCAAGCATATAATTGTGTTTAATATTACGTACTTACCTTATTCATTCAGACTATTTCTAACTCTGATACATTTGTCTTTGTAGTCAATTACTAACATAATTCTCTTCAGACCCAAATCAGAAACTCTTTATTCATATAATATTATATAATGGTGGCTTCCACTACTGTAGCCATTTTTTAAAAGAATTTCTTGTTTATCATTCTCTTTTATGTTATGGTAAACTTCTGTAACTAAAATTATATTCAAAGCCCCATATTGTTTTGATGTATTTAAAAGCAGATTGTATATAGCATCTCCTAATTTGTTTAGACTTAAACTCTCTTTAGGAACTTATGTGCGGAGTCAACACATTTTTTTTTCTTTTTTTTTGAGATGATGTCTTGCTCTGTTGCCCAGGCTGGAGTGCAGTGGCACAATCTCGGCTCATTGCAACCTCTGCCTCCCGGGTTCAAGCAATTCTCCTGCCTCGGCCTCCTGAGTAGCTGGGATTACAGGCGTGCACCACCACGCCTGGTTAATGTTTTTGTATTTTTAATAGAGATGGGATTTCATCATGTTGGCCAGGCTGGTCTCGAACTCCCGACCTCAAGTGATTCACCTGCCCTGGCCTCCCAAAGTACTGGGATTATAAGTGTGAGCCACTGAGCTCAGCCTTATTTTTTTTTTCTAGGCATGTACCATTTATAATATTACTCCTAAATTTACTCTCATTCTGACCTTCAATAATCATTGTGTTGCATTGATTCCATCTTCATTTGTTGTATATCCTTCTTCACAATCAGCCATCCTGTATTCAACTGTAACTTCAGTGTGTATAAAGAATAATTGAGTGGTGGCTCACGCCCGTAATCCCAGCACTTTGGGAGGCCGAGGCGGGCAGATCATGAGGTCAGGAGATCCAGACCATCCTAGCTAAGATGGTGAAACCCCGTCTCTACTAAAAATACAAAAAATTAGCTGGGTGTGGTGGCGGGCGCCTGCATTCCCAGCTACTTGGGAGGCTGAGGCAGGAGAATGGCATGAACCCAGAAGACAGTGCTTGCAATGAGCCGAGATCATGCTGCTGCGCTCCAGCCTGGGTGACAGAGCGAGATTCTGTCTCAAAAAAAAAAAAAAAAAGAATGATTGAGATAAATCGTGTCCTTGCCAGTGATAGCAAAGATTAAATAAATGTGACGATAGTGCTAAGATAGCATATGATTAGATATCATTTTTGATTGATTATAAGATAACAATATAGTATCTTAAGGATTAAAGGATTTTAAATGGAATTCTAATGTCATTTGTATCAAACTTATTATTCAGATTATAGTAAAAACACCAACTAATGGGAATAGATTCATATGTGAATTTAAACAAATGAGAGTATAAACTAGCATAAAGTTGAATATAGCATGAAAAAGTGATCATTGGTTGCTATCTTCATATTTCTTACAAAACAACTAAGAGGACATTTATTTTAAGGTCATAGTTTTAAGTTTCAGATGATAAAACTAATTGAAAAGTATTGAAGTTTGCTAATGGAATTTTGTTCTTGGTAGGCTCACAATTCATATGGATGAAGAACTGCGTGCTCTGGCTTTCAATACTCTGCAGGCACTAATGCTTGATTTTCCAGATTGGCGGGAGGATGTTCTTTCAGGATTTGTTTATTTTATTGTTCGTGAAGTGACTGATGTCCATCCCACGCTTCTTGATAATGCCGTAAAGATGTTGGTACAATTAATAAATCAGTGGAAACAAGCAGCCCAAATGCATAATAAAAACCAGGACACTCAGGTACCAGATTCTTTTCTATTGTCCTTTTGTATGTGGTCAGTGCTAAATGACCAATAATGGTTTTAATACAGATTTACTTTATCAAACACTAAAAGTATTATTAGTTCTATTCACTCTCAATGTGTTCCTAATCCCTTAAACTGAACTTTCCCATAGTTCCTGTAGTGAATATATAGTGTTTATGTGTCTAACTTTTCTAATCTTCTTCTTTGGGTTTTTAATGAGCATAGAAATTAGAGATAATTCCAGCTCACTTTTAGGTTGTTTCCAATATATTTAAAGCCAGTACAATAAATTTTTGGTAGTCTTCCATTTGGGTTATTTGATTGTTTTATCCATGTCACCAGTCCCTGTTTCACATAGACAGTAACTGTGCTCCTTAACCATAAAAGATGCTCAAATCATTGATTTATGATAATGTGTAAATCATAGAACCTTGAAATTTTAGACCCGAGCCATTGAAGCCACCCTAGCTTCTCAACCTTTAATGAGCATGCAAATCAACAGGGCCCTAAGAAAGAGTTTCAGGAGTTTCTTAGAAGCTCTCAGGTATTGCCAGGCTGCTGGTCCACACTCTTGAGTGTGAAAGATACACTACAATCCCCTCATTTTCCACATAGAAATCAGATGAAGAGCAACTGTCAGTTCCAAGGTTACAAAATAATCAGAGAATGATAGAAGTTAGGTACAGAATTCATATTTAGACTGCCAGTGAAATGTTTTCACTGTGCACACTATTCCATTTTTATAAAATACATGCTATTTACATTGCTTGAGCTGAGGCAGACCTGTAGTCATAATCACTATGATTTGCTTTATTTTTTATTAACTGTTTTTCGGAAATGTCTGGGCATACATTTTTATATTTTATTTTTAACTTCTGTTTTTCAAGCATGGTGTAGCTAATGGAGCTTCTCATCCCCCTCCTCTGGAAAGGAGCCCATATTCCAATGTATTCCATGTGGTTGAAGGCTTTGCGCTTGTCATTCTCTGTAGCAGTCGACCTGCCACTAGGAGACTAGCCGTCAGTGTCCTTAGAGAAATACGGGCTTTATTTGCACTTTTGGAAATACCTAAGGTAAGATTTAGGTATTTCATTCAGTTATCTAATGAAAGTACTTAAAAACCATCTTTTTGTCCATCCTTATCCCATGTAGGTAGGTTACTACCATGGGTCTAAACTAACCTACCGTTCTCAATTGGGAGGCCGAGTCGGGCGGATCACGAGATCAGGAGATCGAGACCATCCTGGCTAACACGGTGGTCTCTACTAAAAATATAAAAAAAAAATTAGCCGGGCGTGGTGGCGGGCGCCTGTAGTCCAGCTACTTGGGAGGCTGAGGAGAATGGCGTGAACCCAGGAGGCGGAGTTTGCAGTGAGCCGAGATGGCGCTGCTGCACTCCAGCCTGGGTGACAGAGCGAGACTCCGTCTCAAAAAAAAAAAAAAATAGTGCTGAAGTGAATTTTTAGTGTTTACTTGGGTTTGGCTACTTTGCTTAAACATTCCTAATTTTTTTAGATATATGATGTCTTTTTTACAGGGTGATGATGAATTAGCCATAGATGTGATGGACAGGCTAAGCCCATCCATTCTTGAGAGCTTCATACATCTCACTGGGGCTGATCAGGTAACTATAGTGACTTCATTCTACCCAATCTTGTTTTGAGACTTAAGACAGACACATATGTATACATGTACATGTGCATACATAAAATAACTTCCTTAACAAATGTAATGAGTTAGAAAGTATTTTTGAAAACTAGAAAATGCTTAAGAGTAGTACTTAAAAAGTGACATTCATTTATACTTAGTTAAGTACTCTTCTACATAGAAATAAAAATAATTTTATGTTTGTAAAATTCTAATCCTTCCAATCTAAGAAGTTTCTGTTAAATGGAATCTTTATGCTACCATTTGCTCTTTATTATGGCATATAATGTTCGTGAGATAGAAATACTTGTGAAAATGCTACGGGAAAAAAATAGTGATACTCAAAGCAAAAACTTACACCCTGCTTTTTTGGCAACTGTTTTTTGTGTATCACATAAGTTTAAGTATAGTGGATTAAGTACATAGTGTTTTATACCAATGTCATAAGTAATTTGACTCATTAAAATGGAGAGAAACACTTTGTCCACAAACATATTACTAACAAAGTTTATGCAAGCTTTCTTGCTTGGTCTTGGTTGGGTAAAAGGTCATATATTAAGATTCCAAAGTTGATGTAAGAATAGCTATAAAACCTTACTATTTAAAAATATTTCCTCCTATTTTAGAATACATGGTCAAGAGGTTAATGCATAACATTAAGAGCTTGCGGCATAACACCTGATTCTTATAATTCATGAGTTATATGTAGCCAAGGGAGGTAATAAGATTTTATAAGCCTAAGAGATTATTAGAAATCTGTACAATTCCCCCCCGCCATGATGCTACCATGATGCTAAACTTTTTAAAAAACTAATTTTTAATTTTTATTTATTTTTAAATATACACAATTGTACATATTTATGCGGTGCAATTTGATGTTTCGATACATGTCTATATTATATAATGACCCAATCAGGGTAGTTAGTGTATCCATCATCTCATGTGTTTATCATTTATTTGTGGTAAGAACCTTTAAAAGCCTCTCTTCTAGTTATTTTATGAAAGGATCTATACAATTCAAAACATTTTGTTTTAGATATTAACCATAAATTATGAATTATTCCAAAAAGAGAGTAATGGATGACTTGTTTCTTGTGCCTAAAGCAGTGCTTAGTATACTTTTCTTTGAACATAAATGTTTATCTCTTCAGTATAAGAGTTCAAATATTGAACAAGTATTTAAGAATATATACCTCTGGAGAAGAGCTCATTTTTGAGTCTGTTCCACACATACATAGATACAGGTCAACATGAAAGTTAATGGTTCACTCTTTAGTTCTCTGGCAGCTTTTGGTATACGATGAAATTTGGATATTTATTTAAGAATTACTTAAATAGTGGTCCTGAACTTCTTTGGTTTATAGTCCTCTTGAGAATAATGAAAACAGTGGAATCCCTCTCCAAAAAAAAGACATGTATGCACATACAGAAACTTTACATGCAGTTTCAGGAATTCTCTACTCCCTTCAACCTACCATGGACTTTATATTATCTTGTTTTAGAAACTACTAATACACCACTTTCAGTTTAAAGCAATTTATATGGTAAAATTTCAAAGTTATTGAAATGTGTAATAATCAATTTTTTCCTCTCCATATAGACTACTTTGCTCTATTGCCCTAGCTCGATAGATTTACAAACTTTAGCAGAATGGAACTCTTCTCCTATTAGCCACCAGTTTGATGTGATTAGTCCATCACACATATGGATATTTGCACATGTGACCCAAGGCCAAGACCCATGGATTATAAGTCTCTCCAGTTTTTTAAAGCAAGAAAATCTTCCTAAACACTGCTCTACAGCTGTGAGCTATGCTTGGATGTTTGCATACACAAGACTTCAGTTGTTGTCCCCTCAGGTCGATATAAAGTAAGTTATTTTCCTAGTGTAAATTTAAAGATGTATAGACTGTCAGCTTTCATATGTATTTATTTGAAAAATTCAAAAGTATTACAGATTGGAAGGCCCATAAATAATATGTGATACTGCATTGATGTCTTAAGGAGGGAGAAGAATGTTGTCAAGGACATAGTCTCATAACTTCTTCATCCTTTTCATGTAATACAGTCTCACCAAATTTTAATTATTAATTTACTTAATAACACTGTACTTGGTACATAGTTGTGTCCATCGAATCTGTGTTAAGGGAAAAAATTGGGAAAGAATCTAAGGATGAGTATGGATGTAGATACAGAAGTTTGTAGATAAAGGGTGAGAAGCAGAGCGAAACTCAGCTCAGTGGCCTTACTTTTCCCGATGACAGTGTAAGGAAGGCCACCTTCTGGTGGGGAGTGGTAATAACACACTGAGTAGGAGATTTGAGGATGTTGGTAAAGATTTGGAATAACTGATGATGAAATGGAGAGTTGACCAAGGTCATTATAAATTTCAGTTAGTTTTTGTTTTGTTTTGTTTTGTTTTTTTGCTCTTAAATACAGAGGAGAATTTTTGAATCTGGGTTTGGGTTCCTGATTTCTCCTTACAGAGTACACCATTGATCACATTGAATGGAATGAGTCCTCTCAGCATATAACTTGCCCATGTAAACCCAGCATCTGGATTGACCTATCACTGGAGGCCTACATTAAAGGCTCTTCAAACCTGACTTCACTCTGTACCTTTTTTCTTACTTTCTATCAATACTTTCAAAGTTGGAACCAAATTATCCCCTCAGAGTTCATTAAGTGTGGTTGATAGTTTCCATTTTGTGAGCTTTTCTTCACATGAGCGTAGGATACCTTTTTTTTTTTAATTTTTGCATATCCGTATCTAATATAGTTCAAATTCAATCTTATTTTTGAAAATCTCTTAAACTTCCTACCCAGAGTAGTCCTTCTTACTTTTGGATTTGAATATATATATATGTATATATATTTCTACATATACATGCTAATTGTATATATATGTTCTCAGGTATTGTGTATTGGATTTCTTTTTTGTTTTGTGTTTTGTTTTTTGGTTTTTTTTTTTAAGGAGGCAGGGTCTCACTCTGTCACTTAGGCTGGAATGCAGAGGTGTAATCATAGCTCATTGCAATGTCGAACTTCTGGGCTCAAGCAGTCTTCCCACTTCAGCCTCCCAAAGTGCTGGGATTATAGCTATGAGCCACCACACCTGGTCTGGATGTTACTTTTTAAATAAAGATTGACATTTGCCACCTTGCATACCATTTATGACCTTAAGTAGCCTTCCCTAATTACCATATTTTAAATTATAACCCCATATCCTACCAGCATTCTTTATCTCCCTTTTCTGCTCTATTTTTCTTCATCAAACTTAGCACCATCTGACATTGTTTTATTTATTTCTTTATTGTATGTCTCCCATGGCCTGCATGAGGGCAGTGATTTTTTTGACAGTTTTTTTGACTGATATGTTACCAGTGCTTAGATCATTTTCTAACATACTAGGACATTGTTCTATGATGCTCTTGCTGAATTAACAAAGTGATGTGTTTGCATTACTTACCTTAACATATTACAAAACTAGTTGAAGGCAAGGATTATATATTTGTATTTTTCCTCTTTTGTTTTGCTCTCAGTTCTTAATTCTAACATAATTTCGGTATTTGGAAAGATTTATGGAATTGTTTCAAAGTGTTTTATTGATGTAATCTTTCAAGACAGAAATTTGGCAGAAGCCTTGAAAATATGTATCTTCTTTGACTCTGTGATTTCATTTTCAAGAATTACCTAAGAAAATAATTAACCATATATTCAAATGTATGGTATTGTGTATAATAGGGAAAAATTGCTATTAGCTAAAATGTCAAACAACAAAACTTTGGTTATATAAAATATGATACTTCATATTGATATAGCATATAGTTAATCAAAATAATGTCACAGAAGTATATTAATTTACATAGAGAGGTGAAAAATACATAAGTCTAAAAGGTAGATACAAAATAAAATAAACATTTAATTTGTATAAATTAAAAGAGATGTATTCATGCACTTATAGTTCATGTATATGAATTAAAGATATATAGAATATGCAGTGTTTATTTTCATGTGGGATTAAAGGTGATTTTGATTTTGTTTTCTTTCTACATTGAGTATGCATAGTAAGTTATAAAATATGGCCCAATAAAATATTAACTTTTATCACAGGAATAATGTTAAAATGATCTGGTAACATATTTTAATTTTTAATCCATTACTTTATTCATTGATATCAGTCCACAAAAACAGTACTAGTAATAAAAACCTTATGCTAACCATCTCTCTAATTAGCATTAGGCCAGGCATGGTGGCTCACCCCTGTAATCCCAGCACTTTGGAAAGCCAAGGCAGGTAGATCATCTGAGCTCAGGAGTTAGAGACCATCCTGGGCAACATGACGAAACCTCATCTCTACCAAAAATACAAAACATTTGCTGGGCGTGATGGCACACACCTGTAGTCCCAGCTACTCTGGAGGCTGAGGTGGGAGGATCACTTGAGCCTGAGAGGTGGGGAGGTTGCAGTGAGCCAAGATTATGCCAGTTGCACTCCGGCCTGGGTGACAGAGTGACACTCTGTCTCAAAAAAAAAAAAGAAAGAAATTTAGCATTAGTTAAAATAAACTTTTAAAAACGTGTTGTGTTATTCATATCTGCCTATTTTTCTTTTTTTTTCCTTAGTAGCCCCATCAATGCTAAGAAAGTAAATACCACCACAAGCAGTGACTCATACATTGGCCTGTGGAGAAACTATCTGATCCTTTGCTGCAGTGCAGCAACATCGTCATCTTCCACATCTGCAGGTTCTGTGAGATGTTCTCCTCCTGAGACACTGGCGTCTACCCCAGATAGCGGCTATAGCATTGATTCTAAAGTAAGTTTCTCAGATCCACTGTTGGATGTATGAAATCTGAATGGCCCCATAAAAATAAGATTTTAAAATTTCTTTTTATGGACAATAAAGTAACTCAGTTGAAAATGTATTACTTACTTGCAAAAAGGAAAATACCTCAAGAAAGCCCATCATTGCTTTTATGGATTCCTAGTTGGAATCAATAATACGTACATAGTTTTCCATTGGAAAGAAAGACCCGTGCTCATTCAGTTTATCATACTCAACATTTTTAAAGAAATTGTCATACCTATTTTCCCATATTCTAGTTTTTATAGTTCTCACACTTCTCAGAACCCAAAAGGAATCATTTAAATAATTAAACGCCTTTCTAGAATTTCCCTAAATTACGTAGTGATCTAAAGGGTACTTGATAAGAACAGTGGTTTAGTTTTCATGAAAATGACAAAACTTAAGACCAGCGTGTCTGACTTTAGCACTGATAACTATTTTAGAAGTCATTTTGTTTTCTTCATGTTCATGGACCAAAAGGTACAGAGTATCTGATGAAGGGAGTCAGCCTATTATATGATCATGAGTGTCTGTAAGAAATTAGGAGCCCCAAGTTCTGTTAATGAACTTGCATTAAGCCATTGGACAAGTTATTTAACCTTTTAAGTTATGTACACCCCAGGTGAAATTTGAGGTATCATTCATAGTAAAGTTTCACCTGTCCATTTATCCTTGACATAAGACTACTGAAATCTCAGATTATCTAATTGGACATAGTATCATTAGTGGCTGTTATAAATACAATATTTTTTTTCCAGATTATTGGCATCCCATCCCCTTCATCCTTGTTTAAGCACATAGTTCCAATGATGCGTTCTGAGAGCATGGAAATCACAGAATCCCTTGTTCTAGGTCTTGGCAGGACCAACCCAGGAGCTTTTAGGTAACTATGTTCATACATTTTTTCTATGTCCTAAAAGAATAAATGTGCTACTTAGAAGGTGTGGTAGGGTCCTTAGAAGGTGTGGTAGGGTCAAGCAGAGTGCTTGACCACATACCAGGCCTGACTTTCACCAATTAACTAGCCATGTAACATTTAACATGGATTAACATTAAAATCCAAACATTAACATTTATTGGAAGCTTTATTTCCTCATTTTGATTGAGCAGATTAAAACTTACCTATATGTTCTAGAAATAATGAAATGCCATATAAATATTTAATATTTTACTACTATATTTATTTATGTAGTCATTCTTTTAATGTGTAATCTTGCTCTAGTAGTTAAAACTCCAGTTTTCCCCCTTCTTATCCAAGAGAATTAGAGTATCTTTCAAAAAGTATTTACATAGATGTTTGATATCATTCGTGATGTTTTTTATATTAAAGAAGCAAATTCTTCAGTTTTGCCTGAAGTTCTGCCTTGTCTCCTGGGCACAGAATTTATTCTTTTGAGAATTTCCTCAATTAATATGAGAATGGTATCTGATGTTTTGTCTCCAAGATAGCCTATACAACCAGGGAATAGGTTAATACTCTGGTTTCGCTTCAGATTGTATAAATCTTTTGCCTTTTGCTAAAGATTTCCATAGAGAGGAACATTTAAATAAAAATAAGTAAAAAAGAATAGGTTAATAAATTGTAATATATCTATAGGTATGGGATAGCATTTCTTATAAATGAAGTTTTGGAAAAAGATTTTAAGACAGATAAAGACACTTTTCTGCTAATTGAAAAAAATAGGATTTAAAAGTGATCTCAACTTAAAATAATTAAATTCTCGTAATTAGAAACAATTCAGAGGCACTTTTAAAGGTCAGCACTTTTCGATACATGATTAAATTGTGGATGATTTTTTTCTTCTTATGTTTTTTCAGATTTTCTCAATCTTAAAATAAGCACATTTTCAATTTAAAATCAAAATATAAATAAAGAGAAATTTATCATTTTTACAAAGTTCATACCCTTTGACCCATTAATTTAATTTGTAAAATTAATCCTAAGGGGATAGAAATGAAGACAGTGAAAAATGTACAAAGTTGTTCACAAAGGCAATATTTTTAGTAAGGGAAAATTAGATAAAATAAAATGATTCATTAATAAATGAAAATGTCTAGGAAAATTATGGTACCCCACCCTATGTTCGAATATCATGAATTAATTATTGGCATATAAAATTAACTATGTTAGTGTAAGAAAAGAAAAATAGGCCAGGCGCGGTGGCTCACACCTGTAATCCCAACACTTTGGGAGGCTGAGGCGGGCAAATCGCCTGAGGTCGGGAGTTTGAGACCAGCCTGACCAACATGGAGAAACCCTGTTTCTACTAAAAATACAAAAAATTAGCCAGGCATAGTGGTGCATGCCTGTAATCCCAGCTACTCAGGAGGCTGAGGCAGGAGAATCACTTGAATCCGGGAGGCGTAAGTTGCAGTGAGCCGAGATCACGCCATTGCACTCCAGCCTGGGCAACAAGAGCGAAACTCCATCTCAAAAAATAAAAAAGGATACCATTTTATATAAAACAGTTTCAACTAAGTAAAACGTATGTGGATTGCAAACTGATTGAATAAAAATATTGGTAGTATTCCCTCTATAAATTAAAATAAGGGGCCTATACCATTTTTTTTCTGGTTTCCAAATAGTCTATAATATAATGTGTTATTTTATAAACCAAATAAAAAAATAGACATTGTGTTTAAAACAGTAGGATTGGAATTAACACTTGTCAGTTTACATCATGTTTTTACATATTTACATGTGTCAGATTATATCTGTGTAGCTATTAATAGAATATGTACCATTTTTCTTCCAGGGAACTAATAGAGGAATTACATCCCATAATTAAAGAAGCACTCGAAAGAAGGCCAGAGGTGAGCTGTGTTCTGCAGCCTTGTATTAGTGAACATTCATTTTTCTGCCATATTTACATGTTATATCAAAAGTTAGAAATTACGAAGACTATCTAGTGTATTCTTCTTTTTAAGATGCAGACACTTCCCCTCCCCCCAGAAGATCTTATGCAGAAACCCATTATGTAAAACGGATGAAAAATTGCTTTAACTTAAGTGAGGGCAGAAAATAGGGTCTAGAATGGAGTTGGCAAACTTTTTCTGCAAAGGACCGGATGGTAAATATTTTCGGCTTTACAGGCCATACTGTCTCTACTCAGCCCTGCCTTTGTAGCATGAAAGCGTTCGTAAACTACATAAAAAAAGGAGTGTGGCTGTTTGCCAGTAAAACAGTAAAAAATTTGCAGCGACAGGTAGCAGTGGGCCAGATTTGGCCCATGGGCTGTAGTTTCACAAGACTGAGCCTAGATTCCCAAATCTACAGGTTCTGAGCAACTTTCAGAAACTATAGGTCCAGTGGGACAGATGGTTATGAAAACCTTAATTCTAACAATTTATTATGCACTCAAGTAAAATCATAGAGAAGGGATTCTAAGAACTACAGAGAAGAAAGCCTGGGACTCTGGTTGCAGGGTAAGGAAGGCATTATAGATGAAGTGCTGATATTTCAGATGAATTTTGAAGCACGTTCCCCAGTGGACAAACAAGGGAAAAAGGTATTCTAGGCAAAGAACAGCATTTGCAAACTTTACAAAGAATTTTGAAATTGCAAATTTTTCTGTGTAGTTATATTATGGGGGAAGTGATTGAATATTAGGCTGGATAGCAAGATGAGAAATATCTCATGAAAAACTACTAGCTTTAGCTTTAACCAGTAGAACAGTAGTTCCTGTGCCTGTGGCATCTGAGAGTTACCTGGGGAGCTTGCTAAAAATTTTAGACTCCTGGGTCTATTGAATGAGAATCCCTGGAATAGGGTCCAGAAGTCTGTTTTTGTAAAGCATCTTAGATGAGTCTGCTGTAGAACATTGTTTGGGAATCAGTGCTGTTAATGTTGGGGATGCCCTGAGGAATTTAAGCAGGAGAGGGAGATGGTGATAATCCCTGCAGTTTAGGGACTTTGAAACATCATCTGCAATTCCTCACTCTCCTTTAATTCAGCACTGTAGGGTCATGATAGTATTCCTATTTTGTCATTGATTTGATTTTTGTTTCAGAATGATCAGTTTGGTTACAGTGCTGGATGACTTGTTAGAGAAATGTGAGATTGAAACAAAACAAAATAGCAGTATTTATTCTTCTGAATTTCAGAAGGAATGCTATTAAACACATGCAGTGATGTGCCTTGAATGTGAGTTATAGTTGAAGAGCTTTAGACTCACACTGTTTCTGTGAAGACAAAATGAAAACAGGCCAACCAAACTGCAAAAGCCAGTTGCAGAAATCTTCAAAGACTGATAAGAAATCATCCTGTTTCAAATGAATTGCTGTCAACTTTAGAAAGAGCCAAGAGAAAAGTAAATGTAATTGATTAGTCATTAGTAAATTATCATGCACCTGGAAGGCAGAAAAATTGGGTCATGGACAAGAAAGTGAAAGACTAGTAAATATGGTTTTAATTTGCTCTGTAATATGAAAATTACATCACAAATGAAATAATGAGCTATAGTAGAAGGTGATATAGGTGATTGATATCTCTTACATGACTTTCTGCTAGAAGCAGAATCACGTTGAAATGTTACAGCTATTATTCTGGGCATTATTCTAGTTCTTTGGACCTAGTAATACAAACATATTTATTCATATCATAATGAGTAAAGAAGTTTTTCTTGTATTTGTTTATATTTTTTCTGCCAAAATTAATTGTTGTGTAGAAAACTGTGGCATGAGCAAAATCTTAAGTCCTTTTTAGGATTGTTTTCCCTATACTTCTGTCATATTTTTGGGAGGGTATTAGGGATTCCTTATAATTCCATGATAACAGTTTACTAATTGCTTCAATTCCAAAACTGTCTGATTAGCAAATAACCTAAAAATGTAGTATTTTACTTCCCCTGACACACAGGGGTTGTCACCATGTAAGATGTCATGTGACCTTATTTGACTCATTCATTTCAAACTGTTCACTCATACCTCTTTGAGGCAGTAGCTACCAGAGTACCCACAGTCTACACTGTACAAGCAAAATAACTTCAATGAGCCCAGAACCTCTCTCTGAGACAGTCACATTATTCTTTCCAAGTTACACCAGCAGGATTTTAATTAATGTGTTTGTATCTTTGGAATAGAATATGAAACGGCGCAGGCGTCGAGACATTTTACGAGTACAACTGGTACGAATATTTGAACTGCTGGCAGATGCTGGTGTCATTAGTCACAGGTCAGTATTGGATTCAGATTGTTAAAACTTTGGAATGATCCTAGAGAACGTAATCTCTTTTCGCTCATGAAATGTATAGAAACAGAAAAGCACCATTGCAACAAGAAAACCTGTATGTATCACTGTGAAAATTATTTAACAAATAAATATGCATTCGATACACTGACCAGTAGCTAAAAATGTATTGAAAAATCTACTACCAGAATTGGATTGCTTCTGGCAAAAAATGGATATAATGTTCCTATGATTTTGATATTTGTTGGAACCTAGTTATCTTGGCAAGTGGACAGTGGTAGCTTTTTCTTCACAGATTTTCCTTTTTCTTACCTCATTTTAAAGATGTTTTTCTTCTGAGCTTGAAAAAATAATATATTCACAGGCTAAACATTGTAAGGCTTACAAATTTATTCAAATGAACTTGCTATCTATCCTGCCAGGGAAAATTATGAAATCTACAAATATAATTCATAACTGTTTTCCACCATTCACAGATAAAACCATGAAACCTGGAGATATTGCCGCAGTAAAGGCATCTTCACACTAAGCCCAGCCCCTTGAGGAAAATTCCATCAGCTGAATGTTGAAAAATAACTATTTCCTTAGGAGGATAATGGTGTTACCTGACCGTTGAAGGAGAAATATAATAGATGTGACCATATCCAAAAAGGTCACTGAAAAGATATCTTAAGGAAAAAAAAATGGACCAGGTGCAGTGGCTCACGCCTGTAATCCCAGCATTTTGGGAGGCTGAGATGGGTGGATCGCTTGAGCCCAGGGGTTGGAGACCAGCCTAGGCAACATAGCAAAATCCCATCTCTATAAAAAACGCAAACAATCAGCCAGGAATAGTGGCAGACACCAATAGTCCCAGATACCTGGAAGGCTGAGGTGGAAGGATCACCTGAGCCCAGGACATTGAGGTTACAGTGAGCCTTGACCATGCCACTGCACTGCAGCCTGGGAAAAGAGCGAGACTTTGTCTTGAAACAAAAAGGAAAAAAAAGAAGTATTATTAATCCAACAAGTGTAGTAACTATGATAACTGCACAGCATTATTCCTTTAGCATTTCTCCCAATTATTTATTTTACCGAACACCTTTCATATGTAGCATTGAATGCTTTTGACAAATACTTTCAAAATAGATTTTTAATCAGAGTATTTAAACCATTGATTTACTTTTCTTTCTTAATAAAAAGCAAATAAAAAAAAGAAATATTGGCTGATGCAGTGGCTCACACCTGTAATCCCAGCACTTTGGGAGGCCAAGGAGGGCGGATCACCTGAGGTCAGACTATCCTGGCCAACATGGCGAAACCCCGTCTCTACCAAAAATACAAAAATTAGCTGGGCATGGTGATGCGTGCCTGTAGTCTCAGCTACTCGGGAGGCTGAGGCAGGAGAATCACTCAAACCCAGGAGGTGGAGGTTGCTGTGAGCCAAGATAGTGCCGTTGCACTTCAGCCTGGGTGAGAAGAGTGAAACTCTGTCTCAAAAAAAAAAAAAAAAAAAAAAAAGGAAAGAAATACTATTCTCTTTTCTTTCCTCCACAAAAAATAAGAGTTAAAGTTAGGAAAAGTAAAATTGAAACCTGTGGGCTTGCAAAAAATTAACAACCTGATACACATCTGAATCTTTTTTGGTTGCTTTAATTGTAGCATTAGTAGAAGAATCTTTGAATGGTTCTATTTTGGGGACTGCAAAATTTTGCTGTATTTAAAATTACCAAAAACTATATGACTATTAAGCAATAATGATTTTTGAACCCAGTTGTGTATTTTGTTTTGAAGTATTTTTAAAAGAGTTATTAATAGAAAGTTATTGCTATTCTGGATTTTTAAATTTTCATGGCTAAGGAAAAAAATGAATTCTGAATGCCAAGAAGACAGGCATTCAGAATTTTTGTTTTGTCACCTAGTGGATTTCATGTGCCTGACACATAGAAGGTAATGAATATTTGTTAGATTAATGAAGATTTTATTCTGGTACAGGTTGTAGTCCACTAAATCAGTTTCCTATCCACTAGTAGGTCATGATCCAGAGCTTGAAAAACACTCATTTAAGGAATAAAGGAAAAAATTTGAAAAACACTTATTTAAGGAATAAAGGTCATACATTGATTCATTCAATACATATTTATTGTTGTAGACTGATCTAGTTAATATACTGTAGTACCATTGCCACTCCTAACTCTTGTTTTCATGGGTTTAGGGTATTTATTCCGAAGTTACTCATAACTAGTAAAAAAAAAAATTACCTTTAAAATAATATATATTAGAAGTAATTTTCAAACATAATAAGAAAAAGCTGACCTAAACAAATGCATATGTAATAGCTAATCATTTATATAGCACTTATTGTTTACTAGGCCTTTTCGTATATAGCAGTTCATTTACATCCTTACTAAAACACTCTGGAGTAGATACTGGATATATGCTTAATGATTGGTGAAACAAGACAGGAATCCAGGACTTCTGACTCTAACCAAATACTCCCCTATCAGTCAGTCAGTGGTTGCCAGGCGCAGACATAGATCCCTTGCCTCAAAGAAAACCTCATTGCAGATACATCTTTCTTCCTTGAGACAGGCTCTTGCTCTGTCACCAAGGCGGGAATGCAGTGACTAGATCACAGGTCTCCCAGGCTCAAACAATCCTCCCACTTTAGCCTCCCGAGTAGCTGGGACTACAGGCGTGCACCACCATGCCCGGCAAATTTTTGTATTTTTTGTAGAGATGGGGTTTCACCATGTTGCACAGGCTGGTGTCAATCTCTTGGACTCAGTGATCCACCCACCTTGGCTTCCCAAAGTGCTGGCATTACAGGTGTGAGCCACCACGCCCAGCGCATTGCAGATATTCTTAAAGGCAATTTCATAGGTATAGAAAGAGGTTTTGAAACCCAGTACTCTACCCTATTCTTACAAGAATTCTCTTAGATTTTTGCATCCCTGATAATACCTATCCCAGAATGTTACTAAGTGACTAATAGATATTTAATTATGCTGAAGGCACAATATGAATAGACATGGCAGCTCTGAATAAATAGAACTAGTCTTTCCTCTTTCTACTTTTCTAAACTGATCCTCCCCATTTCATATGCCTCCTGTCTCTGTATTTAGAAATCTGTGTGTTTCACAGAGAGGAAACAACATTTAGCACTGAGTTGATTTAAGTTAGATATGGAGTTGAATAATATAAATTGCAATAGCAGTTCCTAGATTAAGAAGCACCATCTATTTTCATATTAAAGTAAGCAAAATCATATTCATTTAATTTTCATATATTAAGTTGCGTGCTGCCATGAGCATGCAAAATTAACATGTATTATTCTGATTTTGAGTATTAAGAATTTTTTATTTAAATCATAAAGTCCCATTTGCTTCATCTTTTGTTTTCTTCAATATTTTCAGTGCAAGTGGTGGCCTTGATAATGAAACACATTTTCTCAACAACACTTTATTGGAGTATGTAGATTTAACTAGACAACTACTGGAAGCAGAAAATGAAAAAGACTCTGACACACTGAAGGATATACGATGCCATTTTAGTGCCTTAGTGGCGAATATTATTCAGAATGTTCCAGGTATTATTTTCAGTTTCTTAAAGCATTATTGAGTATTAAGGAACCGTCATATTTTTTCTTTCCTTGAGGTTTAATAATCTAAGTTGATAAATAACGTATGAACATACTGGAAAAATATGTCAGCATAACCTGGATGGCTGGAGTTTGTTTTCCCTTTGAATTATTGTCACTGATTAGAAATAAAAAAGCAACCCAGCATAGAATTTCAGTAATAATCAGGATACTGACACAAAAACCTGGAGAAATCAATAGAATAAGCTCTTTAGGATAGCCTTGTTTTAGATGCAATAAGCAGAGTGCAGTGTCTCATGATAATTGAGAATAAAATTAAGAAGATACTTTTGAATAATGGGAAAAGAGTATAGGCCATAAATACAAAATGTAACAAGGATACCATGTTACTGATTTACCAGATATGTTCCAATTATTGAGTAGGTTCTATATCGACAGATACTGGTTTAGATACTAGGAAGATTAATATACACAATTACATTTTTAAAAGTTAAATTATTTACAACTGTAAGAAGTAATGTGACTAGCCTTTGGCATACACTATAAATGTTTCTTTTTCTCTTTGAAAAATTAAAGTCACATTGTTATTTTGAATAGTATATACAGACAGTGGATGCCTAAAGAACATGGGTTATATTTTATAACAGGGTCATTAAGCACTTAATTACATATGTCAATTTCAACTGTAGGAGCCTTGTTTTCATCTTTGAAAGGAAAATGACACTGTCAAAGGAAAAGAGCATATTTTTTTCGAAATTTTCTGATCTGAAGCTCACTAATATAAAGATGTGGTTTAGTCTATTACTAAACACTTTTTTACAACTTCCACGTTGGTTTATTGTGATACTGCTGAGTTTCTTCAAGAAGGATAGATGTAGAGAAATTATATAGTAGAATTTCAAAATGGGGGAAAAAAATCCTTGGAGATCATTTAAACCAGTGGTTTTCAAACTTTGGTGTTTCTCAAAGCCCTGAGGTTCTCTGATGCCATCCGCAAAAAGCAGCAGAATGTGTTTGGACACTAGGCCTGAACTGCCCTTTTATCTGTTTTATATACTGAGATTACATGTAAGCTTCCTTTAGCAGGAAAAGGCAGCTTTCCTGCTGAAAAAAAAAATAGAAAGTTTGAAAACACGTATCTCGTCCAAAGCCCTTACTTACCAGTGAACCAAGATACAGAGGTGTGTCTGTGTTAAAATCTTGGCCAATCTTACCATATAGCCAGTGATAGCCCAGGGAGAAATGGACTCCTGGCCCCACCTCTGTGCCAGCCTTCATGTGCCATTGAGCCTGCCATGGAATTTCTGCTTGCAGAGATGCTCTATGTCATGTAATGCTGGGACAGGGTGACACAGACTGCAACTTTGTTTCTGTGATTTGCATATATATAAATGATCCCTGCTACCGCGGAGGTTTTTGATAGTTTAAAATGAAAACTTCTGCTTTCTTTTTTACACTATTACACATTCAATAACATGTTGGTATAAAAGTTAAAGCAAAAAGAAATGGAAATAAATGTTTTCTATCTTTTTTTATTCACAGTGCACCAGAGAAGAAGTATTTTTCCTCAACAGAGCCTTCGTCACAGTCTATTTATGCTGTTCAGTCACTGGGCAGGTCCTTTTAGCATCATGTTTACGCCCTTGGACAGATACAGTGATAGAAATATGCAAATTAATAGACATCAATACTGTGCGTTAAAGGTATTTACTTAAAAACCTGATTTCTTTTTTCTTAAGAGCAGAGTTAAATATTTTTAAGTCTCTCAGTCACTAGTATTAAAAAGAGGATCTGAGAGTATTAAAATGTTTTTCTGCCGTATTCAAAACTTATACCATAAGTTATATTTAAATACATAAAATACAATGAAAAACAGTTCCAGAATCTACTCAAATTTGATCACCATTATCTTAAAGAACTTAGGATTACTTGAAAGAAATGCCTTTTTTTCCCTTACTTAATTACTTTTTCTTGGTCTTTTTATCTTCCCTTCCAGTACTGTTCAAACTCCATGTCTAATTTGGTATCATATTTACTTACTCATAATAAATTTCTCAGTTTTAAAAAATAATTTGTAAAGAAAAAGATTAAAGTATTGTGACTAGATAAGTATTTTGCCTCTTCTCATTAAGCAACCAACATTTAACCTCTTAAATTTGTTAAATGTAATTCTAATATTATTATTTGAAGGCTATGTCTGCTGTACTATGTTGTGGCCCTGTTGCAGATAATGTAGGACTTTCATCAGATGGCTATTTGTACAAATGGTTGGATAACATTTTGGATTCTCTGGACAAAAAGGTAATTATGACAATTTCCTTAAAGGTTCATAATAAGTTGTCATTGTATTATTTGCAGTTAATGTATGTTGCACTAAAAACAAGTCTTTTTAAAAAATAAGATAGCTTAGGATCATATGCAAAAAGCATATTATATAAAGTTAAATAGGATCCCATAATGTAAAAACGTTCCAATTCTTATGTATCATTAATTTGAATAATTTTCATTTCCCTTTTTATATTATAGGATTAATACAGTGGTATGTGTCTCTCAACAGGGTTCTAAGTCAATAAATAAAATACCAGCATAGAACATATTGAGCTGCATGGGAAAAATATGTTATTTGCTATGTTTCATTTCGGTTTTTTAACCACTTTCCATTTAATCATTCCTCCTTGCCCTCCACACTCTGCCTTCCTTACTCTCATATTGTACATATACAGACTTCACAATTTAAAATAGGACTTACATTTTTCCCCCTCAGAACAGTTTTTCTATTGGATTATCAAAAACAAGAATAAAGCTTGATAAAAATAATTGGAGAGGTTAATGACTCATTTTTCTGAAAGCACCTAATCACTATTCATATTCATTAACTGCCTTCAGGGCTCTGTTGGAAGACAAAATCATACTAGAGAGGCTCGCGTAAAAAGCGAGAGGCCAAATTCAATTCATCTGTGTGGTTTTTTCTGCTGGCTGAATAAAATGAGAGGGAGGTGAACAAAAGGAGATGGAATTTTTCTATTAATTAGAATGAATATATGCACTATATTACTTTAGTAAGAACTATAGGGAAATAGACAAAAAATATATAACGTTCTCTCTCGGGCAATTTCGCAACCTTTACCTAGGTTCACCAGCTGGGCTGTGAAGCAGTTACGTTGTTACTGGAGCTGAACCCTGATCAGAGCAACCTGATGTACTGGGCTGTGGACCGCTGCTACACGGGCTCCAGGAGGGTGGCGGCCGGCTGCTTTAAAGCCATTGCTAATGTTTTCCAGAACAGGTACTTTAGATACAGGTTTTTTGTTTCATTTTGTTCTGTTTTCTTAAAGAAAAGTTTTTCTTTTGAATTCAAAAATAGGAAGACACCAGTTTAGTTGTCCTTCAGTATCTGTGGGGGATTGGTTCCAGGACCCCTCTCAGATCCCAAAATCCATGGATGCTCTAGCCTTCTATATAAAATGCTGTAGTATTTGTATTTACTCTATGCAAATCCTCCCGTATACTCCTTTTTTTTTTTTTTTTTAGACATGGTCTCGCTGTCACCCAGGCTAGAGTGCAGTGGCATGATCATAGTTCACTGTAACCTCAAACTCCTAGGCTCAAGTGATCCTCCCACCTCAACCTCCCGAGTAGCCAGGACTGTAGGCTCCCACTACCATGCCTGGCTGATTTTTAAATTCTTTGTAGCGACGAGGTCTCACTACGTATGTTGCCCAGGATGGTCTTGAACTCCTGGCCTCTCACTTTGGCTTCCCAAAGTGCTGGGATTTCAGGCATGACCTGCCGCGCTTGGCCTTTCCCTCATATTTTTGATCCACAGAGGGTTGACTGTATTTTCTTTTCTTAAGCTCAAATGCAGCCATGTCTAACCCTTTGAATGTGAGGACCTTTTTGCTTATCTGTGGTGGTGGATATTACAAAAATTATGCATGAATTTTTTTTTTTTTTTAGTTCATCAGCTGTTTTTAGTGTATTTTATGTGTGACACAAGACAATTCTTCTGATATGGCCCAGGGAAGCCAAAAGGTTGAACACGTGTGCTCTAATGGAATTTAACCAAAATAAGGACAATTATCACCATGCATCTGTTGTTGTACCTATTGCCTTGAAAAAACCAAGTCTCCTCATAGGCTTAGAAGATAGATGCCTATAAGCCTTGCCCTTTGCATATCGTATTTATTAAATGGTGCAAAAGCCTCTAAACATTGTTATTTACTTAATATGTAAAATTTATTCCTAGGGATTATCAATGTGACACAGTGATGCTTCTAAATCTGATACTGTTTAAAGCAGCTGATTCTTCTAGAAGTATCTATGAAGTTGCTATGCAACTTTTACAGGTTTGTAAACATGTGAATTTAAATATTTTTTTACTCAGGATTTAATGAAGCCCAATAATTTAGTCTTGCTATTAAAGCATACTGATAATAGTATTTAGCTTTATTTATAGTAAAGAAGTTATGGTATCAAAGCCTAATTATTATTAGAAGTATAAGACAAAGATAATATAGATATTTAAATTTATAAGTAATGCAAACTATTCCTAAGTGTATTGTAGAAGGATTATTTATGATAATGTGTGTGTATGTGTATGAAGGTACTTATAAATATGTGTCCATGTAAGTATTTCTGTTCAGCAGATGAGAACAATGTGTGTCCAAATTTTTTTGGAGAGCCATGTGAAAAATAATTAGCTCTTTTTATCATATTCTCATGTAAATTTTCTTTATTAGGTTGAGGAGAAATAACTTAGAAAGTTAACTTACCAAACACGGTTATATTGTTAGTATACAATAGTTAACTAATTCATAATAGGGCAAGATTCTTCCATCTTAACCAAGGGCTAAGAATAGGATTCAAGTAGATGCTTTTTCCAAAGGCTCTGAAGTGGTTCTGATGCCAGTAGATCCATCTTAGGAATTATATACCCTAATGCCTTTGTTAATTAAGAGGAAAGTTCAGCAGTACAGCTCTTTAAATAGTGTAATGTCGAAAGGTCCTCCTTGAAGGGTTTTTTTTTTTTTCACTTATGCATATATTGTACTACCATATTTTTGTGCAAGAAAAGTGGTAAATCTTTTTCAAGTAATCGTATATTAAGTTGCTGGAGTTATTTTCAGACTGTGTTACTAACCTGGATCATTGGCATTAAATACGAGGAATGTAAATTCTTTTAGTGAGAAAGAGTTTTTGTTTGTTTTGTTTCATTTTGTTTTTGAGATAGGGTGTCACTCTGTCACCCAGGCTAGAGTACAGTGGCACAGTCATGGCTCACTGCAGCCTCTACCTCCTGAGCTCAAGTGATCCTCCACCCTCAGCCTCCTGAGTAGCTGGGACCACAGGCACACACCACCACATCTGGCTAATTTTTTAATTTTTTTGTAGAGATGAGGTCCTGCTATGTTGGCCAGGCTAGTCTCGAACTCCTGGCCTCAAGTGATCCTCCCACCTCTGCCTTCCAAAGTATTGAGATTACAGGCATAAGCCACTCCACTCAGCTGGGGAGAAGAGTTTTTTTAAAAATTATAAAATTATAGTTAAACTTTAGAGAACCCATAAAATCTTAACCTAAGTTGATGGAATCACATTCCAATAGATTCTGGAACCGAAGATGTTTCGCTATGCTCACAAATTGGAGGTTCAGAGAACAGATGGAGTACTCAGCCAGCTGTCTCCTCTACCACATCTCTATTCTGTTTCATATTATCAGTTGTCCGAGGAACTAGCAAGGGCGTATCCTGAGCTAACTCTCGCCATATTCTCAGGTATGATCAATGAACTGGTTAGTAGTTTCTATTTGTCAATCATTTCTTCAGAAACAATTTTTAGAAAATTATAAATTTATTAAATTACAGGTTAAATCAAAACCAGACATGTCTTTACATAGGAAATATTTTTTTCTTCAATAAGAACTCTTAATTCTGATCAGTCACAATATTTAGGTTTTTCTATCAACGGCGTCCTTATAGGGTTTTATACCTGACCTTCCCTTCGCTCCCTACTCCATCAAAAAGAAAAAAATACAAGAGGGACGACTTTTCACATGTGACTTAAAAGTATTTCTTAGTAGACATAGGACTTCTTGAATACATTGTATTTTGTGTATTGGCATATGTTTAATAATAAAAATAGGCAGGGATAAAGTTATAGGCAGTTTTCCGTGAGCGAAACCCCTAACCATAGGAGCAGGTGGTACAGTGCCTCGAGCAAAACTCTTTCTAGTCTCCCACATGTTGCTTGTCGCCTACATCAAGATCTTGTTCCATTGTAAGTACTGGCCATGCTCCAACACTGGGATCTGGGAGATTGCAGAGTTCTGCTGTGGGTCCTTTATTTCATTTGGGCTCAAGAGATAGTGGACTTAGCTGGCTTGGGATCTTTGCACAGCACCTATTTTAGCAATAGAAATAGTTTATTTCCCATCCCTAATTGACCTGAGTGGGAGAAAAAAGCAATAACAACAACTTAAATTCTCATAACATTTAGTTCTTGAAAGCAGTTGACCTGTTTGGTTTGCCCTGGTAGTTGGTAGCAATGTCTCTTCCTTTTTCCCAACCCCCGCATCCCTGACAGCCCTTCCAAGATGAATATGAGTGATCATCAACACAAAATAGCGGCCACCGTGAACACAGATTTTGTGGCTGCTGAGCTGCTGCTAGAGGCTTTTGTACAGAAAGTAGAGGAGTCCAGCTGCGTCTCAAGAGATCATGTAACTGTTTAGAATGTCATGTCATCGCCTAGGATGTCTGCTGGTACAGGTTTCGACCGTGCCCACACCTCCACCACCTTGTCATTCTTCCTTCAGTTCTCTCTTCAGACACTCTTGTCCTTAGCATCAACTAATTTTAACTCCTTTGCTTAAGGTAGTTCATTCTAAACCAAAACAGCCTCTCAACCTGACAAATTCCATAGCTAACCTACATTTTCACTTTCACTGTTTCTAAGGCAAGACAAACACAATATTCATTCAGAATTTTACTGCACAGATACAGGTATCGGCATAAACTTTGCCACTTTAAAATTTGAGGGCCCTGATCCTTTCTTTCTCCAGATTCAATGCAATGGTCTCTAAATGTTGTCAGCTCTGAGGCCCTTCCCATTCTTGCTCCTCACATCCTTTCCCTCCTTCACACCTGCTCCTAACCCCTTCCTCACCCCTGTGCCTTGCCTCGAGTATATACACTCACTATTCCATATTCTCAGTCCTCCTGCATGCCTTAGATCTTCACAGATGGCCTTCACACTCCACTAGTATCAATTTCCTTTCTGTAGCCTCACCAGGTACCTTCCAAGTGCTCAGTCTAGTCACTGGCTAATAGTCTTCAGTCTGTTTGCTACTTTCCACAGCAATTGGTGTTAGCCATCTTATATTTCTTTAAGCTCTGACCTCGCTTAATTTCCAAAAACTTAATATTTCCTGCTTTTTCTTCTGCCATTGAGTATTCCTTTTCTGTCTCTTTTGGTAGATTCTTGCCTTCCGTCCCTTTTTTTCTTTTTTTATTTTTGAGACAGAGTCTCTCTCTCTCCCTCTCCCCCACCCCCTATCCCCCTCCCCCTCTTCCTCTCTCCCTCCCTCCCTCCCTCTTCCTCTCTCCCTCCCTTCCCCCACAAAGCCATCGTCTTCCCTCAACCTCCCCAGTAGCTGGGACTACAGGTGTACGGCACCACACCTGGCTTTTTTTTGGAGAGAGAGGATCTGGCTGTTACCCAGTCTGGTCTCCAACTCCTGGCCCAGGGGATCCTCCCACCCCAGCCTCTCAAAATACTAGGATTACAGGCATGAGCCACCGCACCCAGCCCCATATCTTAAGTGTTAGTGTTACTAGGGTATCATCTCGGGCCCCCACCTCCTATCATCTCATCTCCCTCCAGGAAGTCAAACCACACCGTGACCCCTATACCCACAGACAGACTCTTCCTTCCATAGTCAGGATCTCTTCATTCAACTACTTTCTGAGCTCCATGTCTTTTATACCAGAGGTAATAAAATTGATGTCTTGATAGAATCTTTGTAGAAGGTTAAGGTTGAGCATAATTGCATGCCAGGACTGAGCACTTCATTGGCATTATATTGGATTTGCACAATAACTTCATGAGGCAACTAGTTTTGTTACTTTCTTTTTACCAAATAAGAAATCAAGGATCAGAGGTTGATAGGTTAGCCCTAGGTCAGGCTATCTATATGTGGTAGATCTGTGGGATTCAAACCCAGGGTTGTGCAATTCCAGAGCCAAGTTCTAAAACACTTCTCTTAATGAGTAAGTAAGTACAGGGTCTAGCATGGAAAGAGAGGAGCAAAGGAGAAAGAAGATTTTTGTTTATGGTGATTTATGGAAATTAAACAACGTATAAAAGGCTCACAGGCTTTGGAATTGTCCTTGCGGTTTGAATCTTGGCCATTTGGTAATTGTTCAGCAAATTACTCTGACTCCGCCCACCTCACAGGTTTGTCATGAGCATTAAAGGATCTGAATGTAAAAGTAACAGGCACATCATAGGCATCTCCCCTATATAGAACCAAAATTTGTGAGGTTCCTAATGGGTCAATTTAAAATTAATCTGTGTATAAAGATGTTCTTTTATCTTTTGATTACATGTTTTTGTTCATTGTGATAAAAAAGCATAAAATTTGCCATCTTAATCATTTTCAAGTATGCAGTTAAGTTCCAGAATTGTTTAGTGTATTCACATTGTTGTGAAATAGACCTCTAGAACTTTTTCATCCTGCAGAACTGAAACGTCTATACCCACTAAACAACAATCCTGCTTTTCCCTCTGCCCCCAAGCTCTGGTAATCAGAATTCTACTTTGTGTTTCTATGGATTTGACTACTTTAGGTACTCCATATATGTGGAATCATACAGTATTTTTGTTTGTGACTGGCTTATTTCAGGTAACATAATGTCATCAAGCTTCAGCCCCGTTGTGGCATATGACAGGATTTCTTTCCTGTTTTCCCTTTTTTAAGGGTGCATAATATTCCACTATATGTATATACATTTGGTTTATTCATTCATCTGTCAATGGACATTTAGGTTGCTTCCACCTACCTCTTGGCTATTGTGAATTGTGCTGTTAATGAACATGGATGTACAAATATTTGTTTGAGTTTCTGCTTTCAATTTTTTTCAATGTATACTCAGAAGTGGGGTTGCTGGATCATATGATAGTTCTATTTTTATTTTTTTGAGGAACCATCATACTGTTTCCCAGAAAGTATGCACCATTTTACAATGCCACCAACAGTGCACAAACATTTATTTTAACTGCCAAAAGTATTTTGTATAAAATGTATGTGATTTATATTAGCTGTTAATTTTATGATGTCATTGAGGTGAAATTTGCTAAAAGGAAAAACAATACTCATAATTGTTAAGTGTAATGAGTAAAATCTGGCTTCTGAAATCTGTTGGAATTAATTACGGGTCAGAGGAAGCTGAAATTACATCAGTTATCTTTGACTTGTTTTCACTTTCAGAGATAAGCCAGAGAATCCAGACAGCTCACCCTGCTGGGCGGCAGGTGATGCTGCACTACCTGCTACCATGGATGAACAACATCGAGCTGGTGGACTTAAAACCTCTCCCCACAGCAAGGCGACATGATGAAGATGAAGATGATTCCTTAAAAGACCGAGAACTTATGGTGACTAGTAGGCGCTGGTTACGGGGAGAAGGATGGGGATCTCCACAAGCCACTGCAATGGTTTTGAACAATCTGATGTATATGACAGCAAAGGTAAAATGAGTTTTGTATTTATAATTGCTGCACAGAATTATTGAGTGAGTAGATGTGGTTAGAAACAGATGAAGAGGCTCCATAATCCTGTGATAACCAAACAAATGTCTTTCTTTAAAAAAGACTCATTAGATATGAATTTTTTTTACTAAAACCATATATGATTAATGATATTTATGTTTAGATTTGTTGGAAGAAATTATTGTTTCTGTAAAGTGTGGAAACGATTAAAGCTATCTGTACAAAACATTTTTTAATATTTCATGGTATGACAAGTTTGGTTTTTATAATAGGCAGTCATGACTGAAGTATCTTTTGTGCATATTGCATCTAGTATGGCGATGAACTGGCCTGGTCGGAGGTGGAGAATGTGTGGACCACACTTGCAGATGGCTGGCCCAAAAACCTGAAAATAATTTTGCACTTTTTGATCAGCATTTGTGGGGTGAATAGCGAACCAAGCCTCTTGCCTTACGTATGTATTCAAGTTCGTTTAATTTTAAAATATATGTATATATTTACTAGTATCTTGTGATGTCAGAGTATGGGCAGCAGTTGCCCAGGAGAGGCAAGGCAAGGCAAGGGCCAGGATGAAGACAGTCAGGAAATAGCACATGGATTTATTCACTGATTCAGTTAGCAAATGTTATCTATCATTATGACAGGCCAGGTGCTCTTCTGGGCATTACAATCTGATGGATAATACAGAATTTATTTGTTGAAGCTACATCTGATTTATTTAATGAATAAACCAGTAAGCTAATAAAGTATAGTGTGATAAAGGCTATAAAAAAATTGCAGAGTTCTGAGAGTAAAAAACCTAGGAACCACAGCTGTCTGGAAGGATTCAAGATGACACTTGAGAGAAAGTGATATTGAAGCTGAAACCACACACTGGGGATGTTTCTAGTTTCTGCTAGGCAGAGCTGGCATTTAGATATGAGAACAGGATGGTGAGTGTGAGCTCAGTGCACGTAGGATTGTCCTTCAGGCTGCTGGAAGCAAGGGAAAGCATGGTAAGAGATATGAAACGAAGAAGATAACATCTTTGCCTTCCAGGGGAGAAAGGAACATCCAGATCTGCCCAAGTCAAGAGGACACATTTGATATGAAACTATGAAACCTGAGGGTTAAATGGATACACATGCTCACATGTCTTTGTAGATGCAGATATAGATATCTCCCGTGGCAGCATCCCCCAAAAGTGTGGTCCACGGAAGACTAGTCCTACAGAATGTTATCTAAAAGTTCTTACAGGCCAGGCGCAGTGGCTCATGCCTATAACCCCAGCACTTTGGGAGGCCGAGGCAGGCGGATCACCTGAGGTCAGGAGTCCGAGGCCAGCCTGGCCAACATGGTAAAACACCATCTCTACTAAAAATCCAAAAATTAGCTGGGTGTGGTGGTGCATGCCTGTAATCCCAGCTACTCAGGAGGCTGAGGCAGGAGAATTGCTTGAGCCCAGGAGGCAGAGGTTGCAGTGAGCCAAGATTGTACCACTGCACTCCAGCCTGGGCAGCAGAGTGAGACTCTGTCTCAAAAATAAAATAAAAATAAATAAATAAATAAAAGTTCTACAGATTCTATTTTAAACAAACCACTTGATAGCTTTGCTTTACTCAGCATTCCCCAAGTTCACTTGGTCACTGAAAGCATCATTGCCAAGGTGTACCACAGGCATAGTGCCTTTGAGAAGTGCTTAGAGAACTGTAGGTGTATGGTACAAGACAACGTTACCGCACGTTACCTCTGTGACTGTGTCTCCTATATTCTGTCTGGTGCTCCCACCCTTCAGCTGCGCTGGCCCCCTTTGCTTCCAGCTCTCTCACCAGGCATTCCCTCCTCGGGGCCCTCACACTCACTTGCCTTCTCTTCCCCAGTTAGCCACGTTACTCACTCCTCACCTCTTTCAGGTCCTCCTTCAGGTGGCAGTGCCCACTGGGACTTCTGCTGCCCATCCTGTCTAAAACTGCAAATGCACCACCTCCACACACACACTCCATTTCCTTTCCCTTCTTCATTGATCTTTCTGGCACTTAATCATCACCAAACACATGATATGTTTTACCTATTTACCTCATTAATTTTGCATCAACCAGTAGATTGTAGGCTCCTTAAGAATGGTAGTTTTTGTCTATTTGATTCACTGCTAAATTTCCATTTAGTGTAGTGCCTGGCACATAGAAGGTGCCCATTAATTGGATGAACGAATGGGGGAGTTAGAGTCAGAACTAGAAAAAGCATGGGATTATACTTTTAAGAGGCCAAATGAAAATTTGGGGAATAGCCATTTTCCAGGAATTTAAAAGGAGCCATTTTTAAATGTCAATAATAATTTATTGGTTATTATTTTTTAAGCACTTATTATGGGTGCTTATTATAGGCATGGTAAAAGCACTTCATCCACATTATTTAAATCTCAGAATCTATGAGTTTGGTGAGATCACTGCAGTTTTACAGAGGAAAAAACAGGGCAGAGAGAACGGTAATTTCCTCAAGTTCTCACTCTTGTCACTTAATAGATCTAGAATTCCAACCCAGATCTGATTGTGAAGTCAGTATAAGCTTCATGGAGAAAGGAGTAGAGTTAAGGTGGGGGATGGGGCTTGAAGACTTGATAGGATTAGGGTTGGGAGCGTCAACTCGGAGATCCACAGTCAGGCGGAAGGAACCCACAAAGGCAGGAATGCACACAGCATGCTCAGAGGAGATCGAACCTGAAAATAGAATTAGCAAGTAGTGCCTATTGGATGGAGTAAAGAGCCATACCTAGAAGGTTATCACTGGGTAACCATGATAAGAGTTTTGGCCTGGTGCTGTGACTCACGCCTGTAATCCCAGCACTTTGGGAGGCCAAGGCAGGAGGATCACCTGAGGTCAGGAGTTCGAGACCAGCCTGGCCAACATGATGAAACCCCATCTCTACTAAAACTACGAAAATTATCTGGGTGTGGCGGCAGACACCTGTAATCCCAGCTACTCGGAGGCTGAGGCAGGGGGAATTGCTTGAACCGGGGAGGCAGAGGTGGCAGTGAGCCACGATGGTGCCACTGCACTCTAGCCTGGGCGACAGAGCGAGACTCCGTCTCAAAAAAAAAAAAAAGAATTTGGTTGGGATATAATAAATCATGTTTTAAGATTCATCCAGGGGTCATATAAAGCAGGGCTTTTCATATGTCTGTAAAAATACGAATCATTCTGATTCTGGAGGTGGGGTGGGCCTGAGAGTCTCTATTTCTAGCAAACTCCAGATGATGATGCCTGTCTTGCTAGGATCACATTTTGAGTAGTAAGGATTAAAATAGGGAGAAAAAGAGATAGGCTGATCAGTTATGAAGTTATTTCAGTAGTATACATTACTAAAACATATGTATATACTACTGAAAAGTTTTTCTACTTATACTGTGTTACTAGCCATTTTTAAAGTGCATTATAAACCTTAACTCATTTAATCTTCCTAATAGCTATATGAAGTAGGTGCTATTACTACCCCCATTTTGCAGATGAGAAAACTGAGAGCAACTTTCCAATGATAGAGTTAGTAAGTGGTATATCCACATTCCAAACCAGGCAATGTAGTTGGAGTGCTAATTTAGTTCTAGTTCTTTGCTCTTAATGACTACTCTGGTTGACTATAGGGAATGGGGAAGGCGGAATAAAAGATAAACCCTGGGTTTGGAGGCTGGCTAACTAAAAATCAGAGGAAAATCTTAGGATGTTATTACCTGTGTTTCCATTAAAAGAGAAATTTTTACCGAAAAGTATTTTTTTGGTTTTTTTGGTTTTTTTTTTTAAAGTAAAGAAAGTGCATAAAGTGGAAACCACTAAACCACTAAACATACTCAGTTCATCCTAATTAGATCTAATGCTGAGAGTTAGAGGGAGGACAGTATTGATAAAGCTGATTAATGTCTTATTGTTGATCAGTGCTAATTTTGATTTAGATTGTGTTTATTCATCTACCACTTAAAGTTGAACTTACTCTGATAAAGTTTGTCTCAGGAGAAATTAATGAGATAAAAACTTTGCTTTTTCTTTTCTGAACGATTTCTTTTGTGACAGGTGAAGAAGGTCATTGTATATTTAGGTAGAGATAAAACAATGCAGTTGCTAGAAGAGCTGGTGAGTGAGCTTCAGCTGACCGATCCTGTCAGTTCAGGGGTCACTCACATGGATAATCCCCCGTATTATCGCATCACTTCCAGCTATAAAATCCCTTCTGTCACCTCAGGTGAGAAATTTGTTAAAACCGATTGCTGTGTGAGATGATAGACATCTTCATCTGCTTCACTATGGTAACCATTTTAGGGTCTCTATGTCCCATAACATGTTATGAATCTCAGATATATACAATAAAATTTATTAAAAGAAAAAAACAAATCTTCCTCAGTATTGAAAGAGAAGCTTAACATAATTGTTAAACAAGAGTTTATTGTGTCTTTAAATGTATATATATACACACACCTATATGTATGTGCATATATTAAAATTATTGTAATATTTTGAGTATGAAGAAACTATGTTCCTAATAGAAGAACATCCGATGAAATTCAAAATAGTAAAAAGGCTATTGTAGATGAAATTTCTGTTAAACTCTTTGTTACTCAGTTTACTTTAAATGTTTTCAGCATGCTAATAACATTATCTGTAAAACTAGAAATATTTTAAATTATCTCTTTATAATTTATTTTTTACCATCCATTTTCATCACTTAGTCCTTTTGTTTTATTTTCCAGGAGATGTCTAATAATGCTTCTATTGAATTTTTCATATCGGCTAGAATGTTTTTAATTCTAAAGTTTCATTTAATTATAATTTTTTAAAGTAGCATCCTATTCATGTTTCATAGTTGGACTGTTGTTTCGTATCCAATAGTTATAAAGTTTTCTCCCAGCAGAAGTCCTCATTTTCTCTACATTGCTGTTTTGTGTTGATAAAACTTTTCTCAAAAGCCTACCAATTCTAGATCTGTCTTTTCATAGAGAGTAGAATATTAAAAAAATATAAGTTCTATAAGTATATATGGAACTTGTTGTCTGTGTGCTTTGTTGTACCATGATTTCAGTGATGCCAACGTCTGTAGGTCTTTTCTCCTAGATTTATCAGATTCCCTAGAGAAAACTCTTTCTAGTCATTTGCCTGCAGAGGGTGTGTCTGTGAACACACACACACACACACGCCCCTTTGGACTGTTTATATTTATACACACACATATACACAGGCTTCAAACTTTCTGGAAGCCCAGTGGGGTAAGAAGGATGTTGGGGGGGGTGCAGTCTCAAATTTTAGCATGTGCATTTTCATTTAATGCCCCCGTTCTTTGTAAGGTGCCTCCTCTTTCAGGAGTACATGGCGTGCCCTAGTTCAGGAATCTTCTGATTTACTCTCATCAGAAAAGACTTCTAGAAGTGGGGAAAGACAGCCACCCAGCTGCAAGAGGCAAGAAAGTAGATTTGGGGAATCAGTTACTTCTAAAATAGATTGACTTTCAGCCAGGTTTCCTATTTTTTCGCACCACCTTCAACCCCTGTTTCCAGAGGTTCTTGATGCTACTCATCCCTGAGCCTTTTGGAAATTCAGCAATATAAACATGGAAGCTTCTTGGTTTTCACCCACCACTACCTTTGGATTCAGCCTTCTTAACACTTAATTACTTACTGTCCGTTTGTATTCTAGCATCCAAAAATTTGTTTGTCTTATGTCCTTTCCCTTTTGGTCATTATGAGTACATTCCTTTTTTTAAATGACTTTGCTCTCATTTTAGTTAAGTTTTGATATCTTATAATTTGAGATCTTTTGTTCTTATTGGGTTATTCCAGGTTTGTAGATTCACGAGTACTGCTTTGTCTTTGATTACAGGAACTACTTCCAGTAGCAATACAATGGTAGCTCCCACAGATGGCAATCCTGATAATAAGCCCGTTAAAGAGAATATTGAAGAGAGGTAAGTACTTCTCTGTTCTGTATTAGCCTTTCAGTTTGACAGATACTGGTTGTCATCAGAATAAATGATATTTTCTGCATTGAAATGTGGATGTTGCTGTGTTAAAATTCGAGTGAAAAAAATATATTTCCATGCTGGAAACTTTCCACATTGAGAGTTTCAACATTAAAGATGCTAGCCTGCTAGATTTTTTTATATGCTCTAATGTATAAATAGGTTGTATATGGTAAGTCACTTTTTGTATTGCTTAAAGTTTTAGACCTATATAAATGGTATTTACTCCACCTGTTTTGTATGCCAGAATATTATTTTAGGTCGAAATAATTGATTAAAAGTTTAAGCTTTTGGATTATAAGGTGGAAATTAATGTACGTCATAGTAAACTTTTGTTAGTATTTTGTGTACTGTGTCCTTTTTTTTTTTTTTTATTGAGATGGAGTCTTGCTCTGTTGCCAGACTGGAGTGCAGTGGTGCAATCTCAGCTCAACCTCTGCCTCCCAGGTTCAAGCAATTCTCCTGCCTCAGCCTCCGGAGTAGCTGGGACTACAGGCACACGTCACCATGCTCGGCTAATTTTTGGTATTTTAGTAGACACGGGGTTTCACCATGTTGGCCAGGATGGTCTCGATCTCCTGACCTCATGATCCTCCTGCCTTGGCCTCCCAAAGTGCTGGGATTACAGGCTTGAACCATGGCATCCGTCCTCCTTTTTTAAACAGAGAAAGTGAAACATAAAGTATAAATACCATTGCACCGTGAACTGTGACTAACTTCAGTGATCATTCCCATAGCTATGTGCACCTGGACATTTACAGTGGACTAAACAGTCATTTGAATCGGCAACATCACAGACTAGAATCCCGATACAGTAGCAGCTCTGGAGGATCTTATGAAGAAGAAAAAAGTAATAAATTCCAAATGTTTTTAATATAACTATAAGGGTGAGGTGCATTGTTAATTACATTAATGTTAATAAATATATATTTTCAGTAAATTGTTTTTAAAAAGCGTATTTAACTGCCACTAGTGGTGTTCCAACATAATCTGAAACATCTTGATTTTAAGAAGCAATGTAATTGGGTGAAATTTTTTTTAAAGCAGTGGTTTCCTATAGATAAATCACAAGGAACATAAGAACTGGTTCTCAGGAAGCATCACAGAACAAATACTGGAAACAGGCTGATTTTTTTTAGCAGGATTGCTCCTTCCGCATGGATTCACTTTTTCCTTAAAAGATTCTCCCTTGGCAATTGCAAAGTGAATAATCTACCCAAGTTTCACTATAACGTTAAGGTAGGGTATCATAGAAGCACAGGCTTTCAGACTGGGAAGGGACACTGAAGATGATCTGGTCCAATCTCCTCATTTTGCACATGATGGAACTGAGGTCCAGAGAGGTTAAGTGACTTACCCACGTCACACAGAATTCACATTTCCTGACATTTTTTATTGCACCCCGCAGCCCCACTGTGGTAGAGCAGAGTTCCTTTCAAGATGGAGCTGTGTTGGCCCTATCTCAGGATATTTAGAACTGAATAACTTACCAGAAGGCCCTTTGTTACAAGGCAGCTTCACCAATAATGTGATCTCCTGGCTTGGACATCATTGATGGAATCATGATGAAGTGCTAATATAGTTTTGCTTTGACGTACAGGGTGGAACCTAAATTAATCTCTTTCTCTCTCTCCCTCTCCCTGGTTTGCTTAATTTGATAATATTTGTGCCTAGATTTTCCTAGCAAACATGTTGAAATAGTGGGAAATTTTTTTTATCACTTTCCAATACTATATAAATAGTTGGGATCTTACTAGAGTTTGCTTATATTGGCAGAAATTAGATGGTGTAGAAAATGAGATCATTTTATCTTGATAGGTGATTCAATGCCACTTTATTCTAATTGGCGACTGAAAGTGATGGAGCATAACCAAGGAGAGCCACTGCCCTTCCCACCAGCTGGAGGCTGCTGGTCACCACTGGTGGATTACGTGCCTGAAACGTCATCACCTGGATTACCTCTTCACAGGTGGACTACAGCGTCATTCCTTTTACATATGCACCAAGTTGCTGCTGAACACTGTCGGCTTTCTTTGTGCTATCTGACAACACAGAATAAAAGCAATCTTCTTTATGGAGATACTGCAACACAGATCAATGTGTTTAGATTCTAAGAAATCTAAAAAACTCAGAATTCTAACTTTATAAAATTAATATTATTAAATCTAATTCTGCTGCTGCTTTTCTGGGTGTCTGGCATAGTTACTTGACCTTTCTGGGACCCAGTTACTACATCTGAAAAATATGACTTTCCTATGGTAGGCACTATTATTTTGCATCGAGTTAAATTGAATTCTACTTAGCAAAATCACAATAGAGCAATTACTGCGTTCTTTCAAAATGTATTAATGCACCAAACATGTATTGAACACCTACTGTGGCAAGCAGTGTGCTAAGTCTCAAGGTTGAAAGATGAAGAAAATGTGGCTCCTGAGTTCAAGGAGCCCTTAGCCCTTATGTTCTGTTCCATCTCTTTAACTTAATGGTTAACGTTTTCTTCAGCTGTATTTGTTTTTCCTCCTTTTTCCTTGATAAGTTGTATTTTTCCATGAAATGTGATATTAAAGTCTTCAAGTAATTTTGTACCAAATTCTCTCTAGGTTTACTGAGATCTAGTAAAACGTTAATGAAACTCTTATTTGTCATAGGTGTAACATAGCAGTGATCCTTTTGACTGATCTCATCATTGATCATAGTGTGAAGGTGGAATGGGGAAGCTACCTCCATCTTCTTCTTCATGCAATTTTTATAGGTAATAAATATTTGGTTCTAATTCTTTCATCTTATATTTTTATGATAATTTAAAAGCAGTATGGTTTTATGACAGTTTTTATGTGTTTCTGTTTCCTGTTATTTTTATGTTATTTCCATGACACTTTTCACTATGATTCCTCTGGTCTCTTGGGGAGTTATGTCTGGCCCCTCTTCTAACCACAAACAAACATGTCTATTACCCCCATTCCTATTCCTATCTTATGGCCTCGCCTGCCCACACACAAACACACATATACTATACCAAGGAAAAATTCTGTGGCTGTGGCAAGAGTCAAATTAACTTACCTCTGGGATTGGAAACTTTCAGAGTGAATGAAAAGTTGAGACAGGTTCTAAGTATTTCCCGAAAGAACTGGGTTGTTGGATAGCCTCATTATTATACCTGAAACTCCATCGTGCCTTCTGTAGCAAACATGTGGGATCTACCATATCTATAATACATTTGATGCTTATAGGATTGGCTTCCTGAAGCAAGTCCAGATAGCCATCTCCTTATAAGTTTTCCTGATGGGCACACTTACTGTTGGTGTATTACATCATTCCTTCAGTTAATCATGTACTTTCTGTTATGTGCTAAGCACACAAAAAACCCTGCCTTTAAAAAAAAAAATTCATTTCCAGAATTTTTTTATGTTATGTAACAGAAATAATTTTTAAGAGATCACTAAATTTTAGACATGAAACACATTTAACTTACCTTGAGTCTCCCTAGTACTATAAGACAGTAGGCTATTGTAAAAGTATGTAAGAACTCTAGGGCAATAAAAAACCATATAATATGTCACCTTCCATGAAATCTTTCATATAATTTCTCCTTTTCTTCAAAATGTGAGTTTGGTAGTAAGAATACTCATTATTTCTCTTTATTGATAATGTTTCTCTACTATCCTTTTTAGGGTTTGACCACTGCCACCCTGAGGTGTATGAACATTGTAAACGCCTGCTTCTGCACTTATTAATAGTAATGGGACCCAATAGTAACATCCGAACTGTTGCTTCTGTCCTTCTCAGGAACAAGGAGTTTAATGAGCCCAGGGTGCTTACAGTCAAACAAGTTGCACACTTAGATTATAATTTCACAGGTATTTGCTTTAAATGTACAATTTGAAAGTAGAATTATACTTTATTAATTTGGAATCCTGCATTAGAGAAAGTCAACTGAATAAAAGTTGAAATACTAGAGAACATTTTAAAAATGTAGTTGTATTATTTTAAGTACCATTTAAATTATTTGCTAGTAAAAGAAGGGATTAAATTTAAAATATTTGAGTCTGCATTACCTCGAACGATCTTTATCGAGATTTAACTTAGGAATATGTAAGTTGAAGACATAATGAAACTGCTTAATTTATTGAGGACGAATTACGAAAAAGATGTTGAGCTTGTATTAGATTCCTCTTATTTGCAGGATCTGAAAACTGATAAAGTAAGGCATTTAAAATTTTGTTATTCTCGTGATTATATTTACTGCATTAAAAACATACATTTTGAAGTAGTGAAGTCCAAGTTAATGAGACTTAATATGGTTTATTTCACTGTCAATGTTAATTTTTGTTTTTTACTTTTAAGGTATATTTTCTTATATCCTATAACTAACATTTCTTTCATTCATCAGTACCGTCAGGCTAATAACAAGTGATCTAGAAACTTTTTTTTCAAAATTGCAATAAAATTACCTTTTTTTTTTTTTCTAATCATACAGTGTCAGATACAGGGTTCATCAATTTTAAAGTTAGTTAAAACCCTGTTATTTATTTAAAATCCTATAGTTAGGAAACAATTATTAGGAAACTTATTAGCCTTTTAAAACTATGATTAAAAGAAAAATGGAATGAAGTTTACTGCCTTTTTATATTAAGGCACCATTATTCAAAATTCCATAGCTTGTTTGTTTTTAAGGCTTCTCTTACCAATTTGTAAATATGGGCATTAGTAATAACCTTTAACAGTTTTTTAAAAAATGATTGACGCACTATGTGTATTTCAGATAGATGAGCCTTTCTGCAATGGAAATGGATCAAAAATTATAGAAAATTTTCTATAAAAAGTTAAAAATCAGTTCATATTATAGAAATGTGACTGACAAGCAATGTTGACAAAATATGCCAGAATATTAGGAAACTGCCTCTTGCAAGTTTCTTCAGCAGATGGCGGCAGAGGACTGCATAGTACATCCAAATTGCTAAGTTTTCAAGCTGTGAAACAATGTTTGCCCCAAAACTTACTTGCTGTAATTTGGTGTTTATGAGGATCAGCAGGAGCACTGATTCACATCACCTTGCACTGACAGATTGCCTTATGTGTCCCATAGAGTCTATAAGGAACAACAGTTTAATTCTATAGGTATTTTGTGAGATTCTTTCATGTTTTAGGTATTCATGACGATCTTTCTCTTTCAGCAGGCATTAACGATTTTATACCTGATTACCAGCCCTCCCCTATGACTGACTCAGGGCTTAGCTCAAGTTCTACCTCTTCTAGTATCAGCTTAGGAAATAACAGTGCTGCCATTTCACATCTGCATACCACTATCCTCAATGAGGTTGACATCTCAGTGGAGCAGGATGGAAAAGTCAAAACCCTCATGGAATTCATTACCTCAAGGTAACACTGGCAGCTCTTATCATCCCAGCAGTGTATGTGTTAAGTCATTCTTTCATTGGTCAGGTATTATGAGCCATATTTTTGTTGTCTGAAATACCATTGATGTGAAATACACAGGTTTGTATTGCACAGTATTTTGAAAATTAGGATGCAATCAAAGACTCTTTTGTGCCAATGCAGTTATACCTCAGGACTTTAATCATATCTGGCTATTTAATGGCCAAAGAGAATGAGTATTATCTGAATATATATTTCACTTTTATTAGCTACATTATCATTCAGTCATCAAATATTTATTTATGGTCTACTCTTTGCAAGACACAATGAGTAGAGAGGGAATATAGGTGGGGAGAAAGGGCATGGTATTCCATTGCAAGAACAAAATCACAGGAGCACAAGAAAACCATGTGTTTGGAAATGGTGAGGAATCCACTCTGACTGTAATGCAGAGAAAAGAGAGTTGTTCTAGACAATTATGGAAAGCTTGGGAGAGTTCAAACTGGCGGGCCATGAAGCCCAGGCCATAAGGTTGTAGATTATATTGAAAATCATTAAGCTGGGAGGAGGGTGGGAGGCATCATTTAATAAATATGTGGAGAAAATCAGCCCCATAACAGCGTGTAGGATGCATTAGAGGTGGAAGGAACCAGAAGCAGTGCGTAGCGGGTTCTCAGGGCACTTTGGGCCTGTGTTAATAAAGAGCTTAACCGAGGTGGTGGCCAAGAACACAAAGACGTTTTGAAGAAAGAATCAAGAGGACATTACTCTGTCCTAAACTTTCCCTGTAGTTTTAGCTAGTAAATTATTCTCATTGCATTTCACCAGCAAATTATTTTCTTTGCATTACAATCTAAATACAGATTATATTTTGACCTGGAACACATAAGCAGTAACCAATATGCTTCACACTTGGCAAAATTTGGCATCTTTTTCTACTACGTCTGAGAGAATTTGACTGGTCTGTTGCTAGACACTGAAATGAGATCTTTCTCTCCTTGCTGTAGATCATTACGTATTCATGTGCCTAAGTAGTAGTAGACTGTGACCTATTTATTCAACTACCATCCTTTCTAATTGTAAAGGTGTAATTTAGGCAAGTGTGAGTACAACTGTTAATCACAAGTGAAAATCCAAGGAAATTACATCTGTTCTCTGTTTTCAGAAAAAGAGGGCCCCTTTGGAACCATGAGGATGTTTCTGCCAAGAATCCTAGCATAAAGAGTGCTGAACAGTTAACTACATTTTTGAAACATGTGGTTTCTGTTTTTAAGCAGTCAAGCTCAGGTATCTTTTAAGAAATATTTTAGTTTTAGTGACATTTTAATGTGATGTCAATTTCTGATAATGCTTAGCAAAAAGTTAATAGTTGATATTGTGATACCTCTAAAAGTTTTAGACTTTTAATTTATTAATGATAACAGATGTTCTCACTGAAGAAAAATTAAGTTACTACTTAAAAATGAGTGCTATCTATGAAATGCTAGGCTCCTTAGTTTTGTGTTTGATGGCATCATAAAATTACAATACAATTGCATATTATGAAAAAAATACATTAAACGGACGTATATAGAAATGGGAAACTTAAAAAAAATTGTGCTGGTATAGTCTTCAGTAATCTAAAATTCAACACATTCTGAAAATCATAGTCAAATTGTATATGTCTAGAGCAGTGGTTCTCAACTAGGGGACATTTGGCAATGTCTAGAGACAGTGTCACCGTTATGGGTTGGGGGCAAGGGGTTACTACTGGTATCTGGTGGGTTGAGGCCAGAGACACTGCTAAACATCATACCCTGCTCAGGGCAGCCCTTCCAACAAAGAATTTTCTGTCTTATAAGGTCAGTAGTGCCAAGGTTGAGAAACCCTGGTCTCAAGGATTGCTTCCGTAAAGATTAAAGGGTCATCTAAAATGCAAATGGAATTTAAGCAAAGAAAAAGCATTGACTTATAAAATGTGAGAGCCAGGAAGTGTGCTAGCTGCTAGCTTTAAGATGATTCACTTCTGATTATAACCCCATTAGTATTCTAAAGAACAAGAACAACCTACTCGTTTCCTTTGCATTCACAGAAGGAATTCATCTGGAACATCACCTTAGTGAAGTTGCTCTGCAAACAGCACTTTCCTGTTCTTCTCGACACTATGCTGGGAGATCCTTTCAGATTTTCAGGGCCCTAAAGCAGCCTCTCACTGCAACTACACTTTCTGATGTTCTCTCCAGACTTGTAGAAACTGTAGGGGATCCAGGAGAAGATGCACAGGTATTTCCTTATATTCTTTCAGCAGTTATTGAGCAGCTACTAGTTGTCAAGGATTTATTGTCCATATAGATTGCTATAGCTAGAGCAAGATAATGGACATCTAGAATTATAGTCAGATGTTGAGCAGGCAAAGAATTAAGAGACAAAGTTAGTTTTGTAATTAATATCGAATAACCTACTAATTAAATCAACTGTTCTAGTGCCTATCGGAAAAAGCTTTACACTCGCCCACTCACACAACACCCCGCCCCCAAGATCTTAACCTGGGATGATCACAGGGTAAAAAAGATAGGAAGTTAAATTTAAATGTGAAGTGGAGCATTGAATTTTATGTTTTAAGATAAATGAACTGTTGCACTAGAGAACTTCAGTTTGTACAGATGAATGACTTTATTAACGCTATTATAAATATCAGGGATACAGTGATCAATGAGACAAAGTTCCTAACATTCTAGAGCTCATATTCTATTGAGGGAAACAAACCTTTAGTCTTCCAATTATACATAACATAATTTATCCTACTGATAATGCTGTGAATATAATAAGATAATAAGATTAAAGGAGAAGGAATTGTTTTACATATGATAATCCATCTGAGAAGGTGATTTTTGAAGAGATACTGAAATGAAGTAGGTTCTGTTTATGATCTGGGGAAGAATATTTCAGGCATAGGAAAATAGGACTAACAGGTGCAAAGGTCCTGAGGCAGAAGCAGTAGGGCTTTTCCGAGGAACATCAAGAAAATTGGTGTCGCTAGAATACATTGCAGGATGTGTTGCAGGAAATTGATGAGGTAGGTAGGTTCAAATCACGTAAGGCCTAGTAAGCCCTGGTAAGAGGCAGGACTTCACTCTGAATTGATGGGAAACTACTCAGACATTTTGAGGGAAGGAAGGTGATGGATGTGATTTCTTTTTTTAAAAACTCATTGTGACATTGGGGTGAAATCTGTAGGGAGGGCAAGAGTGGAGGCAAGAGAGGGCAGGAGGTTAAGAGTCCAGCTGAAATGGTGGTAGCTTAGATTAAGGGAAGTTATGGAGGTAGAGGAAAGTGGTCAGATTTTTAATGTGTATTTTAAAAGTGATATTTTCAGCCAGGCACAGTGGCTCACACCTATAATCCCAGCACTTTGGGAGGCTGAAACGGGTGGATCACCTGAGATCAAGAGTTCGAGACCACCCTGGCCAACATGGCGAAATCTGTCTCTACTAAAAATACAAAAATTAGCTAGGTGTGCAGGCGGATGCCTGTAGTCCCAGCTACTCGGGAGGCTGAGGCAGGAGAATCACTTGAATGCGGGAGGCAGAGGTTGCATTGAGCCAAGATTGCACCACTGCACTCCAGCCTGGGCAATAGAGCAAGACTACGTCTCAAATAACAAACAAACAAACAAAAGTAATATTTTCAAGACTTGCTGGTGGATTCAGTTTAGATGTGAAAGAAACAAGGATGGTTCCTAGATTTCTGACCTGAGCAATTTTGAGTAAATTGTGGCACCATTACAATCAATTTATACACCATTGATTTGATGAGTTTGCATCAATCAGCAAGATCATGTTGCTCAAGAGTTTAATCATTTTGTAACACAACATGGAGTTTGTTCTATTTTAAAATCCCATTAGGAAGTCCATTGCAGTTTCTTTATTCCAGAGCATAATTAATTAGAATCTGCCTTTTTCCCCCCAGGGATTTGTGATTGAGCTTCTTCTCACATTGGAATCTGCAATTGATACTTTGGCTGAAACCGTGAAGCATTATGATCTTCTTTCTGCCCTTTCTCAGTAAGAATTTAAACCAGGCAACCTAATATAGAGAGAACTTGAATAGCTAACTACATATAGCTATAACTTTTAAAATTCTAATATTGTTAGTAAGCACAATACTGCCCAAATTAGATGGATTACCAGTGGGGAGATGGGCCGCAGACAGTGAGGACTTGTGAAAAATCCAAGTGCTGATTTTAGCAGTGCTGTTCTTCTTCTAATGTGCTGGTTAGAGATCTTTCTAATGCGCCACTTCATTCCTGCCACATTCAGGATTCAGCACCCTGTTTCTCCCCCAGCTGTCTGGGAGCCTTAAGGCTCTCCCACCTTTCACATATTGTTCCTTCTCCCTGCAGCAGCCTCTCCCCACTTTTTCTACCTTGCAAGCCCAGAATTGACTAGTCCTTCAAGTCCCATCCCAAATGTCACTTCCTAGCTAAGCATTTCTAACTCCTTCAGGGTAGTGCTAATTATTCCATCCTTTGGGTTCTCATAGTGATTTTTACATATTGTAATAATAGCAATTAGCAGGCTATAAATTTATCCATTTACATATCTATCTCCTCTTTCAAAAGACTTGTCTAATATTCCTTCCTTTTCTATACAGCTGGCAAACATAAAAAGCATTCAGTCAATATTTTCTTAATAAAAATTGGATGTGAGGAAGGAGGAGAAATCGAAAATTTTTGAGCTTAGTTCTTTTGAAAAGAGTGTGTCATTGACAGAAATAGGGACATCAGGACCATCAAGTTTGAGGACAAGACAAATGAAGTCAGCTTTGGACATTATGTATGCCTAAATCTCAGAGCTGAACGTTGTTAGCGATTACTATAGCAGAATTTTCTCAGCAAGTAGAGCCTCCTTTCAACTCAAAGGAAACTGTTAGCCACAAGAGAAAAGATACTGTTGTACATTTTCTTTGAATTTGAAGGGAAAACTGAAATTTGATTCAACAAAGTCAGATATACTGAAAAATGATTTTTCTGGTACCAGTTACTATTTTTCAGTGTTTTCAGAAGTAAAATTAATTTAGCAAAAGAAGTGACTGGGTATGCATTCATCTATTCTTTCTTTTTTTTAAGAACCTCATATCATGATCCTATAATGGGAAACAAGTATGCAGCTAACAGGAAAAGCACTGGACAACTCAATCTAAGCACAAGTCCCATTAATAGTAGCAGTTATTTGGGATATAACAGTAATGCAAGAAGTAACTCTTTGAGATTAAGTTTGATTGGTGACCGACGAGGTGACCGGCGGCGGAGTAACACACTGGATATAATGGATGGACGGATAAACCATAGCAGTAGTTTAGCAAGGACTAGAAGCCTTTCCTCTCTAAGAGAGAAAGGAATGTATGACGTGCAGTCCACTACTGAGCCTACCAACTTGATGGCCACCATTTTTTGGATAGCAGCATCTTTATTAGAATCAGATTATGAATATGAATACCTCCTGGCTCTCAGGCTTCTCAACAAACTGCTTATCCATTTGCCTTTGGATAAATCAGAGAGTCGAGAGAAGATTGAAAATGTACAAAGCAAATTGAAATGGACTAATTTTCCAGGACTTCAGCAGCTCTTTCTTAAGGGTTTTACCTCAGCATCTACACAAGAAATGACCGTGCACCTCCTCAGTAAACTCATTTCTGTCTCCAAACATACATTGGTGGATCCTTCCCAATTGTCAGGTGATGTTAATATAATTGCACCAGCACTTTGCATTTTATGCAGTAAAATGTAAACTAATCATTTGTTTTGAAATCTACTAATTTCTGCTTTTTGCAAATAGTCATAGTTTTTATACGCTAGGTAGCTTAAATTATTTGGTAAAAGCCAAAAAAGAATTAGAAGATCGAGTATCCCAGGAAATGAAAAGAAAATGGTTTCTGTGAACCATCTAAAAAAATACCTTTAACTTTTAAAATAATGTGCAATAAAATTGGTTATTGTTTGCTTTTTTTTGTTTTGATAGGCTTTCCTCTTAACATCCTTTGCTTATTGCCTCACTTAATCCAGCATTTTGACAGCCCAACTCAGTTTTGCAAAGAAACAGCTAGTCGAATAGCAAAGGTAAGCAAATGTTATGCTGAAAGGTAACACTATAGGGAAATTATTTTGTAGTCTATGTTAAAGGAGGGGGAAATCTCTTAAAACTCCTTTTATTGTCACTTCCCATATGAATTTTGCATTTAAATTTTTATTTTTATGCACATAAAGGACTTGCATAGTAATGGTGTAAGTTACAACTGCTCAAATGACAGTAAATAAAATTATTTAGTTAGAGTAACACTCCTCTGAGTCTGAGTCTTTTTCTGCTCTTTTTCCATACTTCTGCCTCTCTGTCTGTTTCTCATTCATTCGTTTATTCACTACCAAATATTTACTGAGCACTGGGTTAGATGCTACAAATACATGATAAGCAAAGTAGATAGTGTACTTTATCATGGGGAATGCAGTGAAGTAAATAGACAGTAATCAGAGAGTCTGATTTGGTATTTTATCGGGGCAGGGGGAGGGTGGGGGGCAGAATACTCAAAGAGCACACAAAACAGAAGTCTTCCTAGAGGAAGTGATATCTAAGCTGACTGAGATCACTATCGAAGAATGGATAGGAATAACCAAAGTAAGATCCCTGGATGAGAGGCAAAGAGTGGAGTTCAGGGTTTGAAGTTTTCTAGGCAGAAGAAATTACAGATGCAGAGGTTCTGAGGAAGAAGAGGGCATAATATATTTTAGGATTTGGAAAATTCTCTGTCCCTTTTTGTTTGCCTTTTTTCCTTTTAACAGTCTTTCTCTTCATCTTCTCTCTCTACTCCATTCTTTTTTTATTCCTTATTTGGCTCTTTTACCTTCAAAAATCATACTGTTTTAGAAACAGTGGTGTAGCTATTTGTAAATCATCTGTTAACATTTGTTTAAAAGTATTATGGCTCTTAATGTTAGAAGAATGTGATTTTGACATTTTATATATTTTTATAAATCATCTGTTAACATTTGTTTAAAAGTGTTATAGCTCTTAATCTTCATGTTAAAAGAATGTGATTTTGACATTTTATATTTTTAGTAGTCCCCTCTCAAGAACAATAAGGAACTGTCAAACAGCCTGCCTTTTGCTTAAATATAATTCATAACATTTTTCAGTCAGTCATTGAGTCTGGAGGAAAAAAGGCTTTTCAGACTGAAAATATAAACAGTTCTAAGAGGGAGTTACATAAATTTACAAGTAGTATACATGTAATAGGAAATTTGGTGAACTGGGGGAGGTGAGTGAATAGCAAGATAAGTAAAAGAACTTGGCTAAAGCACCAGGAGAAAAAAAAAAGGAAGTTTTTTTCTACAGAAGAGAACAAGCAAATAAAATCCCCAGAAAAAGCTTTTTATGTAAGCAATTTTTTTTAAAAGCTGGGATTTGATTAACAAGTAGCACAGCAAGGGGAAAGAGCAAGCATGCAGGAAGCCAAATAAAACCCCCACCTTTCCATGGCCCAGATTGCAGCACTGCTAAGTACACATTTATCTCCAGGTGCCAGCATAGTAAAGAAAGAAAATACTGGCAACCCAATGAATCCCATTAGCAGTAATAAGAGTAAGAACCTTTTCACTGTCTTGATAAATAACATTTAATAAATGATATGAAAATACTTAATAAAATATGCTCTTAACACCATCCCCAATTAAATTTCTAAATAAATTAGATAGGGAAAGATTCTTAATATAATTATTCTAAAAGCATGTATTTTAAAAGAGCCATTATTTTAGCTAATGGAAACATCTTCGTTTCTTTAATAAAAATGGTGGTGGTAGGAAATAAGCCAAAAATAAGTCTTTTATTCTTGGTTTTTATTAAACTAATCCAATAGAACATTAAATATCAAGAGAGGGTGAAAATTATGACTATTAGAAATATTGCCTTTTGAAAATGATTACTCGCCTAAAACCAACTGCCTGTATTTGCATTAATAGTCTAATCGTAATACAAAATTTATTAAAATAACTTTCATTTTAATATTTTAGTGACACATGATTAGAAAATTTGTGTAAACAAAGTTTTTTTCCCTACCTGAGGGGTTGGAAAGCAAATATAAGGGGGAAAGTGTATATTGGTTTACTTGGGGGTTTCAAGAAAATAAAAGGCATAAATCCCCTAAAAAGGGAAGTAGAAGCATTTAAGAGTGGCAGCTGAAATGTGTTGAATGATTACTGCCTGCTAAATGCTGGGATAACTAAGGAGTGTGGCCTCCTAGCCTGAAGGATGTTACAGCTCCTTGAATATCGAGCTGCTGATATCGTGACCACAGTAGGGCCATGGAAATTCCCAAATATCTTTTATGTTTTTAAGAAATCAGATATGGCCTTCTGTGATTGATAAATTGTTTTTAAGTCTGTTTTCTTCCTGTTGGACAGCACACAAAGGTTCCCTCTCCGTATGCTTTTAGCAACCTGCAGGATGTGAATTAAATTGGTTCCTTAATTATTCTCTCACTTATAACTGTCGAGAGTAATTTTCTGCCATTATGTGCTCCTTCATTATGCAAATATCCCTAGTTCTACTGTTTGTGCCTTTGGAGAGCACAGAATTTCAAAATGAGGCAACACTTAGGACAAATATTTTTCTCTTTAGTGATTCATTATGGCAAAAATAGTATGCTAAAAAAGTTTGTTATAAAACACACTGTTTTTGGATCGTATTTTAACCTGGCATTTCAAAAATTCCAAAATTAAATCTGTCACTTGTTCTATTATAAAATTGCACAGCATATATTCCAAGGAATTTTCTCCCTTTTCAAAAAATAAGTTTTTAAAAATCATTCCTTAAAAAAATTATTTAAGAATGTAAGAATTCTCTAAGAATGTTTTATTCTTCAGGAAAGTTTTTTATGTTTTAAAGAATTTAACAACTTGAGAAGTTATAAAATTATGCGATTTTTAATAATATGTTAAATTATTATATTTTGAAATGCAAATAAGAGATACCAACCCATTTTTTCTTTTTCTTTCTGGTGTCTGTTTTATGGGCAAAACACTACTGCATGAAATCAGCTGGTTTTAATGATTGTATAAAATAACTTCCCAGGTACTACTGTGTTAATAGTCTATGCACGACCTTGCATAACCTTTATATTTTGTGCTTGTTCCATGATAATGTTCAAATGATGAATTTGAGGCCCTCCAAGCCTATTAAACATCTTCCGAATTACCAAAATTAGTGATATTCATTTGAAAGTTGAAGATGTATATATTTAAAAGGACAGTTTCTTTACCAAATGCTGTAGGTAGTTGTAAAAATACATACAAAACATCCATAAGATAGAAGAATAAGGAAAAGGAAAACTAAAAGCAGAAATGACAATGAGGTTAGCCTTTTATGACAGATTGGTATGTAAGAGTAGCATGGCCTTTTTCCAGTTCTGCATAGCTCAGGTGTCCCCTGGGAGAGGCCAGGGAACATCCTCACCAATAACCCAGGGAACAAACAGACTAAGAAGTGCATTCAGTCAGTAAAATTCCCCCCAAACATTAGTTGGTTCAGATTCTTTAATATTGTATCAAACAAACATGAGAGTCAGTACATTTTGGAGTAGCCTTTAAAAGATTGGCCGAGGATCTTAGAGCTTTAGGTGATTTCCGGAAGAGCAGTTTGAGGTCCACCATGCAGATTGTCATCCATTGGAGATTCTGGACTCCAGATTTCATCAGAGCCCCAGTGATGTCCTTTGACTGTCACACATGTTGAGGCTGTTTGCAACTGACTGCTCTACTGAGATACCCCGGACACAGCTGGAGGCTGAAGCATTTCCTCCCAGTCACAGCAGCTCGGAGCCTCCCTGAGAATTCCCTAGTTATATCTGCCTGTGTAGTCACTTGTGCACTGATCCATCCTGGGTTTGACAAAGCAATTCCAAAATGATGTCCCGAGTTCACACCATACATGGTTTCTGCCAGAGACAGTTTACAGATCTTCAGACTGAAGAAGGCCGTACTATTTAGTACCCACAAAGACATTAATCCTCTTTCTGTATTAGCTCTTACTATTCTGTGAAGAATGCCTTGTGCTTTTTTTCTCGTTTCACTTTTCTAACGTATTGAAGTAAAATGCATTAAAACCAATATACATCTAAATTATTTCATTAAGCGAATACATTTAGCATAAAATCAAGTTAAACTTGTGTCTTTATTTTAGGTGAATGAAATAATTTTATTTGTTTTCTAGGTTTGTGCAGAAGAAAAATGCCCAACACTTGTCAATCTGGCACACATGATGAGTTTGTACAGTACGCACACGTATTCCAGAGACTGTTCTAACTGGATCAATGTCGTGTGCAGATACCTGCATGACTCCTTCTCAGATACAACATTTAATCTTGTGACTTATCTTGCAGAGGTAAATTTACCAAAAATATTTTCTTATTTACTATATATATATGTGTGTGTGTGTGTGTGTGTGTGTGTGTATGTGTATATATATACACATATATATTTTAACTACTCTGTGGCACCTTATCAAGTTGATTTATATGCAGAAGCAGCACTGGTATTAACTGATATTCAAATTGTCTGACAGTCAACATAGTTAACAATTTTTTAAGATAAAAATATAAGTACTTCCTATCAAGTGTAAAAGAAGTTTTTATAAAGGTGGGTTTTTTTTTCCATGTCCAGTGTTTATATCCTTATTTACTGTCCTTAAGTGACATGAAACTCAAAATAATATACACTTTACCTAATTAAAAATGGAAAATGGGTTTTTAGTGGTCCTGATCCTAGAGAATGGTTATAATTTTTATTTCTACAAAATTAGGTTTTAGCTTAGAAATCTTTTCTAGAATAATAATTACAGCATACAAAAGTATTTCTTCTGGAAAAGTTTTTAGTTTGATGATACATTTGCTTCCTATCTAAAATATGATTTTGAGACAGCAAAAAATGGATGATAAAGTAGCCCTAGAACAGCACAAAAAGTTAATATCTATTTGATGCCTAAGAAGTAACTTTATGCCCAGAAAAGTAAATTACTAAGTAGATAGGCACAAAGAGAAAGTCAAAAGCAAGAGATTCCTAGTCACTAAAAATGTTTGTCAGTTTATAATAAAGTAATACCTACTAAATTAGTTAAGGAAATAAAACACCATGATTTAGATGAAAAGTTATCATCTAATTCTCCTTTCTGAACCAAGGAAAAATAACAGTAATAGACTCTGCCTTTCACTTTATTAGTCTCTAGATTTCTAATCCACATAACTATAAACTCATAGGCTAAATCTATGTTTTTCAACCTGTTAAATGTAAATATTGAGTTTTTATTCAACCTGATTAAAGTATACTTTAATATTACTTTTAACATTATTTTTAGCTGTTAGAGAAAGGATTGTCCAGTATGCAGCAATCATTACTACAGATTATTTATAGTCTATTGAGTCATATTGACCTGTCTGCAGCCCCAGCCAAGCAGTTTAATCTGGAGATCATAAAGATTATTGGCAAATATGTACAGGTGAGTGACCACAAAACTTACATATAACATTTTTCATCTAAAAATGATTTATAATCACACAATATTGGAAATGCCTTAAATGTCGAAGAATGGGGAAGTGGTTCAACCATAAATCATGTTTTCAGGATATTCGCAGTATGGAAAATGTTCTCAATGTAAGTGACAAAAACCAGAATCAGAATTAGTATGATTTCTACTTTTCGTATTAACAATTTCTGTAATGTTCTGTAATGACAGGAAGGAATGCATATACACATTGCAGCAGTCAAAACTCTGGAAATTAGGACTGTGACTCATTGGTTGTTTTTGTTTTTGTTTTGAGAAGGAGTCTTGCTCTGTTGCCCAGGCTGGAGTGCAGTGGCGCAGTCTCGGCTCACTGCAGCCTCTGCCTCCTGGATTCAAGCGAGTCTCCTGCCTCAGCCTCCTAAGTAGCTGGGATTACAGGCATGTACCACCACACCCAGCTAATTTTTGTATTTTTAGTAGAGATAGGTTTCACCATGTTGGCCAGGCTGGTCTCGAACTCCTGACCTCAGGTAATCTGCCCACCTCAGCCTCCCAAAGTGCTGGGATTACAGGTGTGAGCCACCGTGCCTGGCCTCATTGTTCTTTCTTTCTTCGTACCTTTCTGTTTTTTAACGACATTCTACTTAGTGGGCATACACTACTTTTAGAAACAGAAAACCTCTTTGAAGAGTTTGCATTTTAGAGATTTTTTTGTGTGTCTGATAAAAAGTGCCAGATATTTAGAAAGTGGAAAATTAAACTTGATTTAAATGTAAATGATGACAAGTCGGCCTGGTCTTTGCTGAATTTCACCTTTGAAATTCAGTTAAGATATCGGTTTGAGCTACCAGTTAAGAAAGCTTTGCATTGCTGAGCAGATCAGTAGGATGGATACAACTCACCAAAGAGAACAAGCTCATTAACAACCTTAATAGATTAATATGTTGTGTTTATACTCCAGTTAAGTTTGCATTCACTAGAGCAGAACTTAGAATGGGAAATACTTAGCTGGCAAGGAATTTATTCTAGTTCATATCTGAAAGTAATAAAACTGTAGTAAAATGTTTTCAGTGATTCAGTTATGTAATCCACATTACCTCTTACATTCCCTTGAAAATCAGTGATTGCAGATATCAAAAAAACGGGAGATTTTCTGGTGGCCCTATTTATCTTGTGTCTTATCCTTCAGTGAGTGAGGCTTTACCAGATAGCAGTTATATCTCTTTCTAAAGCACATTTCTCTTTTCTTCTTAAACCTTAAAAAAAAAAACTTATAAAATATTTGCTATATTTCACATAGAAACATATACCACATTGAATTCACTACCTTCTGAACCATAGGTACATTTCTTATGTTCAGAACCACAAGCTCAACTTGCCAGTGGACAAGCAGATAACCAGAAGGAGCATAGATTTGTGGCTAAGTGAACTGCACACTCCCCATCTCAAAGGAGAAACACAACTTAGCTTCCTCTGGTGGTTTTCATGTTAGAATATGGGTCCAGTGTGGCAGACTTCTCACTTTAAGAGAAGCTGGAAATCTACATTTTTCTGTAAAATCTCCTGATTTTAAAATGTTGACTCAATTTTTTTTCCAGATTTCTTTATAAATGTGTGAATCAAGATCATATTTAGCTGATGGCTCATCACAGCTGCTGGCTTGTGCTTTATTAAACAACTAAATATTTCACAGAATTGAATTATCGATAGTCTTTTACATTTAAACGCAACCAGCAATATAATTTATGAAAACATCCCTAAAGTTTAGCATTTCATGATGCCCAGAGATTGTAATTATTTCTGTCAGAAAAAATATGAAGATTATTTCTACTTAGTCATGATTTTGTTAAATATAAACTTTTTTTTGTTTTGTTTTGTTTTTTTTGAGATGGAGTCTCTGTTGCCCAGGCTGAAGTACAGAGGTGCGATCTTGGCTCACTGCAACCTCCGCCTCCTGGGTTCAAGGATTGTCCTGCCTCAGCCTCCCAAGTAGCTAGAATTAGAGGCACATACCACCATGCCTAGCTGATTTTTGTATTTTTAGTAGAGATGGGGTTTCACCACATTGGCCAGGCTGGTGTCAAACTCCTGACCTCAAGTGATCTGCCTGCATTGGCCCCCCAAAGTACTGGGATTACAGGCGTGAGCCATTGCTCCCGGCCTTTAAACTACTTTTTACAGTGCTGTTCTTAAAATGTCACAGTATCATATAGACCTTTTTATTATCAAGTATTTTGTGTTTTAGGTGTCTTCATAGCAAGATGTTATGAACTCAATTGGATAGCCCAATTCTGCCAAAGATTTTTTACTTCCTTTTTTGGTGTCTTAATGGTTATTTTTCCTTCCTCAGATATCAGCTGTGAAAGAATATGTATAATATAATACAAGGTTGAGATGTGATTTTTGGTACCATAAGTAAGAAGTAGTTTTTTCTATGTATCCTTTTCAGTGGGTGGTAAAAGAAAGATATTATAAAGTCTTTATCAAACATTCACTCTTCTCTACATATACATCTATCTCATAAATAATTCCTAGATTTCACTGGTAGGAATATACAAAACTAAGACAAGCAGAAAAATTTTTTTTAAATAGCCAAAATATGTAGGGAAAAAAAACACCTCACCCTACACAACTCAGTAATCCCTGAGAACATCACATTAGCATGATATCTACTCTCAGTATTTGGGGCCTGGGCCATCAAGAAAAAAAGACTTAACTGTATTTTAGTATTTTAATATTTTTATGTCTAAAAAGGAAGGTATTCGTTAAAAAATTTTTGTCTGCAAAGACTTAAAATACTTAAATTTTAGAGTCTCAAAGCTATAAACTTCATTCAGCTAAAAGTTGACGTATATACAAATGTTTTGTTTACCACTACTGCCCAGTTACTGTATTAGTCTGTCCAAATTAATGATAATTACAAAGCACTTATTGGGAGAAAAGCAAGATATTTCAGTTGGGTAGCATTATTACACGTATGGTATCTGATAAATCTAACAGTACAAATAATAACTTGTGTTTTCTTTCCTTTTGTAACTCAAACCTTTCATTAAGGATCTTCAAAATGAGTAATTTTTACAAGTATTTTTGTAGAAATAATATTTTTATGGTGTACAGTAAATTGTTGTTCTTAGTTGAATGTGCATTTGTAACTTTTACGTGTCAATTATTTTTTAAACCAGAGTCCTTACTGGAAGGAAGCCCTTAACATATTAAAGCTGGTGGTGTCACGCTCTGCGAGTCTTGTCGTACCCAGTGATATCCCCAAGACCTATGGAGGAGATACAGGTTCTCCTGAAATATCCTTCACTAAAATTTTTAATAATGTTTCTAAGGAGTTGCCTGGGAAGACCTTAGATTTTCATTTTGATATATCTGAGGTAAGATGCTCAGAAATTGATGAAGTTACTCTACTAGGAATTTTCATTTGTTTATTTATTCATTCTTTGATTTAACAAACATTGATTGAGCTCATACCCAGTGTTAGACAATATGATAGCAGTTATGAATAACCAAGTGGGGATGGGGGGAAGGCCTGCTGTTAGAAAGCTTACTGTCTGTTAGAGAAACAGACTATACATTCCCCATCTAAAAGAAACGCCACAACTTAGCTTCCCAACAGTGTTTAGCTTAACAACTAAACATAGTAATCAACACTCGGCTGGAATACATTAAAAGTGCTAGGGGAGTATGTAGCATCTATCTAAAGGAGTGGTTTCAGAAAGGAACCAACATCTGAGCTGAGTGTTGAAAGACAAGTAATTCTAGACAGGCATCTGTGGCAGTTTGGGGAGGGGAGGTTAAATGCAAAGAAATGGAGAATGTGTGACTGAAGGCTTGTAAGCGTGAGAAAGCATGGTGTTCCAGACACTTCCAACTAGTACCGCCTACCTTGGGCACAGAGTTCAAAAAAATGCAAGTAGAGTGTGATGAGACATGAGGCTGAAGGCATAGGAAGGGGCAAGATCATGGGGATCTTGCATTTCATAGTAACAAACTGGTTTTATCTAAACCAGTAGGAGCTCTTAAAGGATTTTTAGTTGGCGTATTAGGGTTTGCATTTTAGGAGGATCACTCTAGCCACAGGATAGAAAATAGAGCAGGGAGGAGGAGAGGACAGTTGGTAAGGAATCTGTTAGAAGAATTTGGGCAAAAGATAATGTGGGACTGTCCCAAGACAATTGCAGAGGTAATGAAGAAGGAAGAGAGATGGTTTACAAAAAGACCAAGGAAGTAACTGATGGGATTTAATGGGAAAGTGGGGAAGAGGCATCAAGGATTTGATGAATGGCCTTGACAGGTAGATGAATGTTGCACCATTCAAGAGAGTGGGAATGCAGGAACAGATCTTACAGCAAGGAAGGAGAGGGGGCAATGAGTTCCGTCTTGGACATGTTGACTCAGAAGTGACCCAGAAACATACTAAAGGAGGTGCCTGGTGGTCAGTTAAATTTTGGGATCTGAAGTTTTAGAGGAAAACTTGGGTGGAAGTAACAAATTAAGGGTTTCAGTGTTGTATAAGTGGATGGCTGAAACCATGGAAGGAAAACTGAAAAGAACAGAAGGCAACAACTAAAGGAAACCTGAGAAACTGGGTATTTTAGGACTAGACAGAAGCAGGGGCCATCAGTCCAGAAGGAACCCTGGAGCCTGGCTATGCTGTATATTAATAAAAATCTCACTTAAAGATTTCTCATCCTTGCTGAGAGTCCCGATTTTTTTTCCCTCTGGCACCTGAGCCCACTCTTGGTGCCTTGGTGCCATTGAAGTGGTCTTTCGGAAGCCAAGGGAGGAACTTTTCAAGAAGGAAGTTATTGATCAAGTATTGTAAGGTTGAGAAAGATTAAAAATTGAAGCTCTACTTACTTTTTTATTGATTAGAATTATATAGATAAAAAATGTTTTATTGCAGTTTAGTCTTGGCATTAGAATTTATCCTAAACTTTATTTTTTTATGTAGAAAGCATATTTGTTACTAATTTTTTAGTTAATATCTGAGAATTTCTAGCAAGATGTATGTATAATAGCATGGGAGTATGATAGAGAAGCTTGGCTTTCCTTTTCCTTCTGATTCAGAAATCGATTGTAACTTAATTATGTTATTTGAAGCAGTGATGCAAATTCTCAAAACATTTTATATACTTAATTTCAATTTGTTGCATCAAAAATTCCTCAGTACCTGCCATGCATAGGCACTGGAGATACACCAAAGGTATAGAGGCAATCACACATCGTCCAGTGGATACATGTGTAGTAGGGAAGTCAGGCACATAAACAGTTTACAGTCAGCATGGTAAGTGTCCAAGTTTGATTACACAGAGGTGGTGGTGGTAGAACAGAAGGCCTCCTTAAAAGTCTGGAGTCATCATTAAAAGATGATTAGAAGTTTACTTAGTGGATATTCCATGCAAAGGGGCAACATAGGCTAAAACACGGGTCTATAAAAGAGCATGGTATGTTTGGAAAACAAGAGCAAGCTCAGTTTTGCTGGTGTGTGAAGTTCAGAGAGGGGGAAGTGGTCGTAGTTGATGATCAGTTGAGCATAAAGGGACTCGTATGACATGCAGATGAGCTTGAATTTTATTTTCAAATGCAAATTTAAAACACTTTACAAAGTCAAATATAAATGAGTTTTTGATTATCATAGAATTTTTACTGAAATAAATTTTGGAAGTATTACACATCAGATTTGTAGTAAGAATCTACATAGAAATGTTCCTCTTTTGTTACTTCAGTATTTGCTAAACCACATTGCTGAAGCATACTTAACAGTATGCTTTGAAAAAGCGCCAAAATTTAACAAATATTAAGTCTGAGTGGTAAGAAAACAGATGATTTGATATTTAAAATATAAATCTTTTTTACATTTTCTGAGTTTTGGGTATATTTTATAATCATGGTGGGGAAAGGTGGAGATGGTGGTTTTTAAAGAATGCAGATTATATTTAAAGTAGGAATAGGCTTTCTGATAATCTGAGATGTAAAATTATTATTTCCAATAAAGTCTCTTGATTAAAAATATATATATATCATTACCTTTGATCTTTGTTAACATCTGCCTCATGCAAAGTAATTTCTCTCCTCATCTTTTTTTTTGTTTGTAAAAAATATTATAGGTGCACTGTTAACCCTTTTAAGTTTCTTTTATGTTGAAATATTTGAGCCAAACACTGACATTTTGTTTCTGTGTAGACACCAATTATTGGAAACAAATATGGTGATCAGCACAGTGCGGCTGGAAGAAATGGGAAACCAAAAGTTATTGCTGTCACTAGAAGTACTTCCTCAACTTCTTCTGGTTCTAATTCTAATGCCTTGGTTCCTGTTAGTTGGAAAAGGCCACAGTTATCACAGGTACATAAAGAATATCAAAATGGAACATTCATAGAAGAATCAGTTTTGTTATAGGTATGAAAACTTGAGAATTTGTCTTATTTTATCAGCAGTCCTAACATTTTAATTTTTTTTTTTTCCTTTAGCGAAGAACAAGAGAAAAGCTAATGAATGTGCTTTCTCTCTGTGGTCCAGAATCTGGCCTCCCAAAGAACCCATCAGTGAGTAATCATGAAGGCCTGTGTCAAGGTCTTAAAGATCATGTTATTCCTTGAAGAAATGATCTGTCTCCTTGCTTGCCTTTTCTAATTTACCTTACTTACGGTATTAACTCAGAATGAAAAAAAGATTTCTTATCTCTTGTGACACCTGGCAGCCATGCTAACTATGTGTTCAACTAGTTAAACATGAAGACCAAATTTAAGCTGTGAATTCATTGAAGAATGAGGCCTGCGGTGGCTTTGGGGTACTGATATACGCAGAGTAACAAATCTGATGGATGGACTTTTTTTTTTTTTTAATTGGGCATCAGGTTGTATTTTCTTCTAATGAGGATTTGGAAGTCGGTGACCAACAGACTAGCCTAATTTCTACAACAGAAGACATAAATCAAGAGGAAGAAGTAGCTGTGGAAGATAATAGCAGTGAACAACAGTTTGGTGTTTTTAAGGATTTTGACTTTTTAGATGTTGAATTGGAAGATGCAGAGGTAAGGATGTGGGCTTTCTCTGTTAATATTTATAGAACAGTTGTATGAGAATTAAGGATTTGATCACAGGATCATTCCTTATTGAGGTCAGTGTAAGGTCAAAAAGGTAAAAATCTAAATTAGGAATTAAATTTGATTACCACAATTAGTCAATAGAATAAGTCTGAGATAAAAGAGAAACATTCCATTTTTCATCTTTATCTTTAAAAATATAAAATTAAAAAATGGATTTCTTCAAAATTATTTTCAGGGTATGCTTAGACTTAAATGTTTTGCATGATTTGTCTTACAAACTAATATGCAGCCAAATGGTAAAAATGTATATGAAAATTGATTAAGGACAACTTCAAAGAGAGTTGCACTTACCACTAAATTGACTATCACAAAGGGTTTGTCTTTCTAGAACTCTTCCCTTTGGCAAATGACTGAGCTTCTTTCTTTGACATTCGAAATCACTTTCTTCTTTATGATGTAGGTAACTCTCTCAAATGCCTGGTTTCATTTAATACTCAAAGCGTTTCTCTTCTAAATTGATTTAGTCTGGATTACATTATATTGGTAGTTATGCCAGTTGAGATGCTTTCTAAATGGAATTTAAAACTCAAAAAGTAGATTTATTAGCCCACAAAACTAGTCCAGAATTAGAGCTTATATTTAGATATGGCTCAATGAAGTTTCTGGCAGTTTATCTGCAGTTCTCTAGGCTCTCCCCTTCTCTGCAAGTCAGCTTGACCTCAGATAGCAGCAAAACGGTCTTCATTGCTGGGAATCTTAGCCCCACACACAGCAGTGTTTGAAGGAGGTGAGGGTCACATCCAGAAATGCTCTCAGAAAAGTAAGGAAGCTGCTTTCCTAAATGGTCTTAGCAAACTTCTTGTAACATCTCATTGGCCCAAATTAGGACACATGCTACTTTCTGAAACAACCACTCTAGTGAATAGAATAGGATTACCCTGGTTGTCTTAGGCTATTAGAGATCCATTCCTGTAGCTGAGCTCAGTTCCCTAAACCACAGTCTCTTAACCCTGAAAGTTTATATCAAATAGATTTGTTTTAAACATGTACATTTTGAAATTGCTACAAATATCTGTATGCAAGAAGACCAAAATGCCTTAATACCAAGTATCTGTATACCATATCTTGATGTATCTTTTTCTAAAGAATCAAAACTCATAGCTCAAATACATTTAGCTCTCATATACATATACATATACTATTCATATACAGCTCATACACATTCATCAGCTCTCATATACATACACATATACAGCTCATATACAGCTCATACACATTCATCAACTCTCATGTACATATACATGTACTACTAATATACAGCTCATACACATTCATCAGCTCTCATATACATATACATATACTACTCATATACAGCTCATACACATTCATCAGCTCTCGTATACATATACATATACAACTCATACAGATCGTACACACTGATCAACTCTCATGTACATATACATATACAACTCATATACAGCTCATACACATTCATCAGCTCTTCTTGTAGGGGTGTTTCCTTTGGCTCTAATAGGTGAGGCGGAGGAATGAAATGTAATGCACTCTCCCGTATCACACTGTTCATTGTCCATGGAAGACCAGTTTGAGGAAGTAAAGTTCCCTCTCCTCAACATGCCTCAGTGCCCCCTGCAGATGTGAGGATGTGACCATGGTGCCTCCAAGTAATGCAAATGCCTTCATGTCAGTTTAGGAGCTGTGTAGGCTCCTATGGAATACTCCACCATTTACATTTTCCCAAAGACACAATTGTACAGGTTCATAGGAACTCAAGAACAGGTATTATTTAGCACCTTTCAGAGCAGTAGCTTTTAAACTTTTTTTTGACACTAATCCACAGTTAATATATTTTACATCACATCCAAGTATATATATATATATATCTTTAAAAATAAAAGTTGCAAGAATATGCATCCAAACTCTATGCTGTGCATACTGATATTTTCTATTCTCTTCCTTTTCATTTTTTTTTCAAAAAGTGTAGGTTACCACCCTAAAATTAGTTTCACACTCATCATTTGAAAAAATATATTGTAGGAAATAGAACAGACTTGCACAACCAAGTAACAGAGTGGAATAGGTTAAAGAGACCTGCTGCCCTACCCAAGGCCAGGAGCAGCTTCCAAACTCTTCTGTAGTTAGTTGCTTTTTTCAGTCCAGAATTTAAATTTCTAAAGGCAGCTCTTGACATTTTTGTAATGGTAAGGTTATTTTTCTTTTTGTTTGCCTCTTTTTTGTTTAAAGAGAACTGTAAATGCTTTCAAGTTCATTCAGTGCTCTAAAATGTCAGTGGTAATAAACATGGCTTTTAATAGAACCTTAGAATGGACTAAGGATGTTCATTGTAGTTCTGTCTTTAATTCAAGTCACAGTAATCAGGGGTGGGGTGGAGCATGCTAATTTATCCCTCATAATTACGCCAAATGAGCGATACACATTTTCTAAAACCTGGATATAGTCTTGTTTAAAACATGGTAATAGGAAATACTTTGATTGCTACAAAACAAACTTAACCACTAATGAAAATTATAATAAAATATCTCCTCACTTTGAAAGCCCACAGTGCATATTCATTCACTCACCAAATATATATTGCTATTGAGTGCTGTTGCCATTATGTGTTTTGATACATAATAATATTTGAAATGATATGTTCCAGGAAGGTGGTTTTCAAACTCTGACATGCAGGGCCCTAGGGCTTCCAAGATATCTTCAGAAACAGCCGGGACAGATTCAAAGATCCAATGGGCCAAGTTCCTGGACACCTTCAACCAGAGCAGCTCTGGTTTTCTGTTTTGCACAATTGACTGCCATCTAAAATTTCATTTGAAATAAGTATTCTTCTGCTTTCAAAAAAAAAAAAAAAAAGATTTGAAAACTTGTAATCTGGACAATTCCTGTGTAAAGGGATACAGAAAAAAAAATCATATTTTGGTAGCCAGCTCAATATGGTTTGTCATATCAGGGCCTAAGAAAAATTGTAGGGATTATATCCTTACAAAAGGAGGAGCAGCTTAGAATAACAGAAACATAACTTATATAAATCCTTAAGTGGGAGAAATTGAAATTTGTCATATTTCCTCTTGACCTTTTAAAATTGGCAACAGTTATGTTTTGATGGCTGTGATCTTGATTTTAAATTATATTTTATAGCAAAAAATTACCATTGAATTTAGCCAGAGCTATCCTACCAACTGAAATAATTGTGACCTTGTATGTTGTCAAGTGCATGTGGGTATTTGAAGTCAGTTTTTGCATTGTACTAAGTATTAAACCTTTGTAAATCTTGAAGATTTTCTTAAAGTTTGTGTTGCCAAAGTGTATCATAGAAATGTTGTTTTAAGTGTCTGTCTCTGACTTTTTCACAACATATTTTGCATAAAAAAAGATTTGAATCACATGTTGACTTTCTGCACAAAGCTTAATCCAGAGCTTGAATCAGTCTTTGGGTTTGAGAAATCACAAAGAGTTTGCCCCAAAAGTGTAGTGTATATTTAAATGTTTGTCTTCGTTTTTTTCTAATTCTGTGTGTTTTCCTTTTTGCTAACCAGGAGCTGCAGGTAAGTTGCAGCCTGGTGTTGTGGATTGTTTATTTGTTGTCATCTGTGATGTATTTGTCTTCTTTGTGGTCTCATTCATGTTTGTGTATTAGAATAGAAATGGCTTAGATAGTAGATTTAATCGGTCCCCAGTAATACAAGATAGAAAGTCAAGAAAATTATTTCGTTAAAACAGGTTGTCAACCAAATAATTTTGATCTTTTTAAATATAAATATTTGATGGTGTGTTAACAGTTTAAAGAAATTGAAGGGCTGATTGAAACTCTGCTTTTAATGATGCATTAAGTATTTTTCATCTTGGTATATGTTTTTCTGGTATATTACATTTAGTACATTTAGAAGCATGTATTTGAGGTTTTAGAAATCGTGTCTTGCTTTTCCAGGGTGAAAGTATGGACAATTTCAACTGGGGAGTTCGCAGGCGCTCACTGGACAGTATTGACAAAGGGGACACTCCATCCCTCCAGGAGTACCAGTGCTCTAGTAGCAACCCCAGCCTGAACCTCACCAATCAGGAGGATACAGATGAGTCCTCGGAAGAAGAAGCGGCACTTACAGCAAGCCAGATACTCTCACGCACACAGATGGTATACAATTCACTTTTCTTACAGTGACATTTGGTCTCATTTTCCTCTTAACTTCCAACTTCGTAATGATTATTTCTTGTGCATTGGTGAAATGCACACACTGAAATGAATCTACAAGATTGCAACACTAATGGAGTACCGTGTTGTTATTCATGACAGCACTAAACTTATTAGGTTGATACTGCACACCTATTAGCTGCTAAAATATAATTTCTCTTGCTTCTTTCCTAGTCACAGTGAGTTGTTTTGGGCCCTATTAGAGGCCTTCAGTGATAACATATTTTTGGTATCAATGTGAGCACCAACACCATTTAATTCACCACTCACTTTTCTTTCCTAGTTAGCATAGTGTGGAAAAACAGAGCACAAGTTTGGTCCCTTTTGAGATCAAGTAGAGTCAGTGGAAAATGAAAGCTGCAAGAGTAGCCTGTTATTTCAGAAGAGTACGGGTGCAAGAAAAGCCAGTGGTAGGGCTGGAACTTGAAGATGGCACTGTAAAGAAGGAGAAGGCACATGGAATAGCTACCCTGGTACATGTGATAAGGAAGCAACCAGTGGAGACCAGGCACCAGCTATGGTTACACAGCTCTTACAGGAATGCCTCCTTTTTTTATTCTTTAGGCACAGGGTCTCACACCATCACCCAGGCTGGAGTGCAGTGGCACAACCATAGCTCACTGTATTCTTAAACTCCAGGTCTCAAGTGATCCTCTTGCCTCAGCTTCTCAAGTAGCTAGGACTACAGGTGCACGCCACATATGCACAGCTAATTTTTTTAAATTTTTTGTAGAGATGGGGTCTTGCTATGTGGCCCAGGTTAGTCTTGAACTCCCGGCCTCAAGTGATCCTCCCACCTCGGCCTCCCAAAGTGGCAGGATCACAGGCATGAGCCACCGCACCCAGCCACCTACCTTTAATTTAGATCCATTTGCTCCACTCGGCCTGCTGGTAAAGTGCTGGCAGTGATGTTGAATGGAAGGGCCTGAGCTGCTTTAGGCACAATGTCAAGTTGTCGGTTTGTGGTTGGTGTCCAGTCATCTCTCCTGTATTTACATCTCATTGGTGCCCCAGTTTGTCTTTCCACTAACTGCCCCTCTCCCATTTAAGTGTTCAATGACCAACCGCTGCTGCTAATGGCAGCCATAATACGATACCACTTACTGACTGTCTACGATGCACCCGGCCCTGTTCAAGGTGTTTTACGTGTATTAGTCACCATAACTCTCCTCCTAACACAAGGCAAGTATGGTTATTGCAGATCTGCATATTACATGTCTTATCCCAGGACACATAGCTAGTAAGTAGATGTGAATCAAGCGGTCTGTCTCTAGTGCCCATTCACTTAACCGTGCCACATAAATCTTCGTCCTCCATGAATGAATTTGAATTCAGCTCCAATATGAATTTCAGCTCAAGGTTAACATAGTTACATAGAGCTCTTCCACTTTGATAGTTTTTGTTTAGCAAAATTTAGCCTGTATTAATGTGTACTTAGTTCTACGGAGGGATTAGCTGCTTACCCTAACAACACCCATTCTGGTTTAGACTGGAAGGAAAGAAAGATGATTTTAGGAAATCTCAGAAGCTCTTTATAACGAAGCCCCTAAAATATTTTATGATAGAGAATGTTTCCTGTGGCTTTTGACTCATAAATGAATTCCTTATTTTACTCTTTCTCTTTTTAGTTAAACAGTGATTCTGCCACTGATGAAACAATACCAGACCATCCTGACTTACTTCTCCAGTCTGAAGATTCCACTGGCAGCATCACAACAGAGGAAGTGCTTCAAATCAGGGATGAGACCCCAAGTTTGGAGGCTTCTCTAGATAATGCTAACAGCCGGCTGCCTGAGGTGGGGAGAAATGGAGGCTGGTGCATGGCCAATCTGGGCTCTTTTTAGCACTCTTTTATAGCTCCCGCTTTTCTTTCAAAAAAGTTTTGAAGTTGATTTGTTTCCAGTATTTCTAACCTGTTGAGTTATTTTAAATGAAATAGTCAAATCTGATTTTTTCTTAAGTTGGTAGATTAAGGAAATGACCTACAGGTTAAAAATAATCTTGAGTGTTTTTAATGAGCAGTTTGCATTGCAGAACATGATGAGGTTAATGTACAGACGCTTCTCTGGGGTTGGCGAGCATCATCTATTGCACTGTATTTTCTTAGAAGGACCGCTTTGGTTTTTTCTTCTCTTTTTGCTTTGTGTTGGGTTTATGTGATTGGTGCTGTGATTGGGATTAAAACCTCAGGCCAGCTGTGGTTTTTAGCAGTTGTTAAATGAAATCTTTTAAAAAGACTTTGGAACACTAGTATTATGTTTTTTGGAAAGGCCTGTGAGAAGTAAGCCAGATTTGAAGCTAATGACTGACCAAAAATAAGTAAGTATTAGTGTTTTTTTAAAAGATTATTATACTTTTTAAAAATGTAATTGCTATAGCTCTGCCATATGTGCTATTTTTATTCCTTGGTAAATATTAGGAAATGCTACCTTTTGTCACTGTTCATCAAATTAATGTAGTTATTAGATCTAATCTAGGTATCAGATCTTATTATTTTTGTAAGGTGATAAAACACTATTGTGTTCTTGTTAGGCTGACTCTTGTACATATTTGAACTTTAACAGTAACCAGACATATTTTGAAATGAAGGCACTTTGGCTTCCTTATTAGCAAGCCATCTTTAAAATGCTCATACTCATATGGCTAAGGTTTAGATCATTCAATTCAACAAATATTTATTGTGCTTTCGGTAGATGCCAGGCATTCAGCTAGGTGCCAGAAAGAAGAATAGGACATGGATGGCCCTGTTTTCAGAGAACGTTCTCTTGCTGTCTATTAAGACAGAGAAGGCTTTAAAAAAAATTTCATTTCAGGCCAGGCACTGTGGCTTACGCCTGTAATCCCAGCACTTTGGGAGGCCGAGGTGGGCAGATCATGAGGTCAGGAGATCGAGACCATCTGGCCAACATGGTGAAACTCCGTCTCTACTAAAAATACAAAAATTAGCTGGGTGTGGTGGTGCACACGTGTAGTCCCAGCTACTCGGAAGGCTGAGGCAGGAGAATCACTTGAACCCGGGAGGCGGAGGTTGCAGTGAGCTGAGATGTCACCATTGCACTCTAGCCTGGCAACAGTGCGAGACTCTGTCCCAAAGAAAAAAAAAGAGCGAGAGAGAGATTGAGACCATCCTGGCGAACATGGTGAAACCCCATCTCTACTAAAAATACAAAAATTAGCTGGGCCTGGTGGCGTGCACCTGTAGTCCCATCTACTCGGGAGGCTGAGGCAGGAGAATCACCTGAATGTGGGAAGCGGAGGTTACAGGGAGCCGAGATCGCGCCACTGCAGTCCAGCCTGGCAACAGAGTGAGACTCCATCTCAAAAATAAAAAATTAAAAAAAAAAAAAGAAATTACATTTCAGTATGGAAAATTCAATAATAGGTTCAAGGCTTTATGAAAACTGAGAGGAAAGTGATCAGCTGTGCACGGGGAGTGATGGTAAGAAAGGACAGGTTTCATGGTAACTGGGACATTCCAGGCAGAGGGACACAATGTAGAAAGGGATGGCAGTGTGAAATAGCATGATGTGTCTAGCTAAAAGCAGGAAATTGAGTATTTCCAGAGAGTAAAATGGGAGGAGGAAGAGGAAGAGCAATAGGAGCAATGAATGGGATCCAAGACAGGAGAAGTCCTATATGCCACACTACAGACTTAGACTTTATCTTGAGATAATAGACAGGAGAAGTCCTATGTGCCACACTAAAGACTTAAGACTTTGTCTTGAGATAACAGAAAGACATTCGAATTTTTATCCTTTCAAGAGATACCTATTAAGTAACAAGCACTGTACCAGATACCAAGATGGAACCACATGGCATGTGAGCATTCATTTATGTGACCAGTATCTACTGAGGTGCTACCTCGTGCTAGGCACTAGGCTAGGCACGGGGCCCGTGGCAACTGTGACACAGACAAAGGCTTTTGGTTTTATGGAGCTTCATTCTAGTAGAAGAGACAGATAATAAGCAGGTAAAACAAAATGTAAATAATATGTCTCATCTTATTCATCATACTAAGAAAGTCTAACAGTAATGTGGACTCGAGTGAAGGAGAAAGTTAGGGGTAGCATTTAAGGTGAAACCTAAATGACAAGAACCAGCCCACCCCTTGAAGATTTGGAGGGAGAAGGTTCCAGGCAGAAGAAGCAGCAGTTTAAAAGGCCCTGATATATCTGAAGTACAGAAAACTGGCCAGTGAGGCTGGAACACAGTGAACAAGAAGGAGAGGGGTGGGCCAAGGCACTGTCATGACATGTGTCACAGGCCACACAGCAGGTAACCATTGAAGAAGAACATGATCTGATTATTTTTTAAAACTTTGGCCTTTTTTGTCGAAAATGGAAAGTAGGTTCTAGTCCCTGACACATAGAGCTTGCAGTTAGGGATAATCACAGAAGGTTTGCAGCCTCATTGTTGGTAGTGAAGTCTCTAAGGCAGAGGCTTTGAGGGTAGATTGGAGGAGATGAACGAGCTAAGCTGGAAGAATATTAGCAAGAATTTAGCAGGGCCTGACTAAGGGCACAAACATGAGAAATGTTTACAGGAGAGAACTGATGGAATTTAGAGGTGGGTTTTAAGTAGACTATATTCCTTTCAGTTGTTGGGAGGTTTATTAGTTATTAAGCCAAACTACAGTGCCTAGTTTGGATCACACCATAGATCACACCATACACCGTAACACCAGTGGATGAGAATGAAAGGGATATTTTGAAAGCATGGTATTTCATTTAGAAACAGTTCTACTGATATTAAAACTGTCACCAAAAGAATGGCTATCCACAGGGAACATGACAGCCTTATATCTGTTGGATATATTGGCCTAATTTGTTTTTCTCTGTTTTGCCAAATAGTGTCAAATGACCCAAAATTGCCTCTTGTACCAAAAGGAAAAGTAGAAAAGCACCAAGATATTGAAATAAAACCATAATTATTTTTAAAGCAACTTCTTAAGACAAAGAATATAATTAATTTTGATGGGTGAAATGTTTTGTGAATTAAAGGAATAAATCCACTCCTAAAAATGTTTATTCGAATTTCTTCCCTTAAATCATGTTAATATTGGAAAGATAAAATGGAGTAGGCTAAAGCATCTTCTGTCATGACAAACTTTAGAGCTCAGTGTCCCTTTCTTCTCTGTAATATACACACGTTACACTCTGATCTCAAGAGGGGATTAAGTTCTTCACTTGTATTTACTCACAGAGGGTTTCTTTTATTATTTATGATAGCTTGGAATCCACCTCATGGATGACAAATTATTCCTTATAGGAAAGAAATCTTTGTAACAAAGCATATGTGCATGTGTCATTGTCTAATAAGGTGAAGTACAAGAAAATTTGATTCTCATAATCTACATATAAACAATGGAATCCATTCTATCAGCCCCAAAAGCACTTTCTTCGTGATATGTAGGCATTACTAGAAAATTTCATTGTATGTTATATAATACTAACTACAGATAAAATATCATCTTGAAATTATTATTCAAGAAAAAATGACAATCCACTGCAGGTGTGAACTAATGAAAAGTGAGGGCATTGAACTAAGTTTGGGTTGAGATAACATAGTATGTTCATGTTGATGTAGAAGGAAAAATTCATGCCAATAAATATTCTAGGTGTAGAAATGTCTCTAGTACTGTCACATAGATTATCTTTCCAAATAATGACCAAATTTTTTTTAGAAAATTCATCTGGAAACCTTAGAGTATACTGAATATAAACTGGTGGAAGAATTAAGAAATAATCCTACTATATTATATTTAATGCTAAAGTAAAGACTCAGAGTTTGCTGCTTTCCCTGCTTAACTAAATCCAGAGCAGTGTTCTCTTATACACTTCATGTTTTCATGGTGTTATTTCTGTGCCTTTGATATCTTCTAATCACTTTCCCTGCAATATCATCCCTACCTCATGTTTGTCAAAACATGCTGTTTCCTCCAAGGAGACTCACCTCAGTTGCCTGAACTAGATGAGAGCTTTCCCATCATTGAGTACCAGCACCCATTTGTATGTTGCTGATAGTATTTACTGTACATTTACCATACTCTGGTATATGTTATTGTCATTCACTTACTAGCCTAACCTGTTAGACTAGATTATAAACTATTTGCAGTTAGGAATTATTTATACCAGAGCACTCAGCCCAGAATCTAGTCAAAATCCTTCATTTTATAGATGAGTTTTACATATGAATAAGGCCTGGGCTAGTCTAGGGTTATAGGCTCTGACTTTCTCTTACTTTTCTTATTTTGGAAGGAAAATTCTATTTTTATCCATGAAAAACAGATAAGGAGCTACTCTACAGCTGAGAAGTAACTTAGGTCCAAATACTCAAAAGAAGCTGATCTTTATTCCTAGAACTATGACCATTAGTACTTATTTTCAAATTGATTAAACCAATAAACTAAAAACTAGTGTTGATACCATCATCATATATGCTTTGAAAGTGTTTTCCTTTTTTGATAGTAGCAGCTCATTCAACCAATATCTCTTGAGCCTCTACCACTTGTCTATCACATAGCAACATTGTTTCAGTAACATTACAGTGGATAGAAAGGGCACACCACTAGTATGCTTTATAACATGTATTTTCATTATTGTTTACTTCAAATGAGGAGAATATAGTCTTTTTTGATAATGAGCTTGTGATAGTTTAATTTTCAAAAGTATAATTATCTAAAGTGTCCTAATGTCTTCTGAACTGTAGCTAAGTGATGAAGCTTTATCAATACTCAAAGCCAAAATGAGGTTTTGTAGTAAGGCCAGCCTAGTTGTCTAGGTTCAGCATCCTTCTGATTGGTCAGTACCTACTCCTGCTGTGTGGCAGCCCCACAGGACGAGTGGGTTAACTATTTTGAGTCATCTCTCCTACTTATATCCAGAATATACTGTGTTCCACTGTAATGAAAGCAATGACATTTCAAACAGGAGACGATTTATACTAATAATACAAAGTTTTACTTGTGTAGAGTTAGAACATATATGAGAGAAGATATTTTACCAAAGTACATATTTCCAGGTAAACACCTAAATCCTGTTACCGAAGAGAAAAAAAGTCCTCAATGTTTCTATATGATAATAGGTGATATATTTTAATTTCAAAATATTTTAAACCTATGCCCATTAAAAATAATTTATAACTGATTCAAAAACTATAAAAGTGTCCGGGTGCAGTGGCTCACACCTGTAATCCCAGCACTTTGGGAGGCCAAGGCGGGCAGATCACAAGGTCAAGAGATCGACACCATCCTGGCTAACATGGTGAAACCCCATCTCTACTAAAAAATACAAAAAAAAAATTAGCTGGGCATGGTGGCATGTGCCTGTAGTCCTAAGTATTTGGGAGGCTGAGGCAGGAGAATCGCTTGAACCTGAGAGGCGGAGATTGCAGTGAGCCAAGATCACGCCATTGCACTCCACTCCAGCCTGGGTGACAGACTGTATAAATGAACACCACTTAATAAAACAGACTTAGGTGGATGGCAATACTTATTTATTGTGTTGTAAAATTCTTTTTTTATGTGTTTATAGTTCACTAAAAATATGATTGTTTTGTAGGATACAACTTCAGTATTAAAGGAGGAACATGTTACAACCTTTGAAGATGAAGGATCCTATATAATTCAAGAACAGCAGGATTCTCTTGTGTGTCAAGGAATTCTTGATTTAGAAGAAACTGAAATGCCAGAGCCTCTAGCTCCTGAAAGCTACCCCGAGTCAATCTGTGAAGAGGATGTTACCTTAGCTCTGAAAGAGCTAGATGAAAGATGTGAAGAAGAAGAAGCGGATTTCTCCGGACTGTCTAGGTGAGAATACAGTATCATAAACACTGTAGTGAGGGGATAATCTCTCCCCTATTCCTTCCAAAGAGTGCCCCTCTATTCCAGTTTACTTACTTTCATTTCTTTGTGTGTTTCAGTCTGTAATCATACTTTGTGTGTTTTAGTCTAGAATCATACTATCTTCGTTTTTAAAAATAAAATGCCTGACTCTAATGGGATATTTCTTCGATTATGGACATTCCCATAAAGAAAAACAATTAGGCTATTTTCAAAGCATAGTAAGTGGTATTCCACATTTAGAAGCACACCAAATATCTATTTTGGCAGATGCCAAATGGCCAAATGTTAAAATCAATATTGGAATGAACTTCCGTGATACCACAATTTGAATCTAAAATATATTCCAAAAAATTGTTTTTACAGTTTCATGATCAGTGGTCATATTTTTAAAGTTTTATTTCTATAATAGGCAAAGCAATTATTTCTTAGATGCTAGATTGCTCCTTTTAAATGTTTATGCTCCATACATTAAAAATTTATTACCAGAAAGTATGAAGAATTCTCAAGTGGAACTTTTTCTTTACTCAAGGACTAACTTGAATAATAATCATAATAATCATATATTATATATAGCTTTTAGGGGAAATTTTGATGGCTGTTACGAAACTCTTAAACCAAATAATTCTTTAACACTTAGAATTATAATAGAATATCCACTGTTTAAATTTCACAAATATTTGTGGTTCAATATTATGTTTTTTATAAAGCTATCTAACTTCATGCACTCTGTGAGTGTATCTATTTCCCCATTCAACAATTTGGAGCTCCTGGATAACTGTTTTTATATAAAATTAATATTTAATAATTATTGAGTATTTCAGAATTTTACTTTTACAATAAAAATTACACCTTTATACTTCATGTGATAATAGAGTTTTAACATATACAACACATTGGAGATTTTTTTTTACCATCAACATATCAAGAATACTTACCTATATTTGAAAAGATACAATCAGATATTAACAATAAATCTTAGTGATACACCTTTTTCATATTACTGATTTGAATATGGCAGTAGCCCATGCAACCACTCAATCATTAATCATGCACAAGTTCAGGGATGCCAGAAACGATGTTATTCAGCTATTTGGCTTTCTAAAAGGCTGAAGCCAAACAGTTGACTTTGGCCAAGTACTGCAGCTGAAATAGAATGGAGCATTCCTACTAAGTGTACAGGTTATCTACCTTAGCTTATAGTATATGTGTTAAAATCATCACCACAGTGACAGTTTTAAAATTAACCTTTTTGAGGTCTCATTTGTTTTCACTTCAGATGTCTGCTTTATTTCGATTGTTTTGATTGTTTTCTCCAGTCTTTACTCAGGTCCCTCCATGCATTCCAATGCATATGGAAGACCATATGCATTGCTCCAAAATTTCTGTAAAGCCTTATAGAACTAGCTTGTAATGCGAAACACGCAATTTTAAGACCCTGAATAACACATTTCTTTTTTATGAAGTGTCAGACTCAATATTTCTTCATTTTTATGGCCGAGAGTTGTAGAATGTCCAACCCAAATACATCTTCATCTTTTTCCATTGTTCATTTTTGTTTGTATAATCTGACTTTAGGGATTATAAATTATTTGAAGGAAATGGCGAGGTCTTATGTTTCTTTGGAGTCAAATCTATTATCGGCCATATTGCTAGGAACATAGTATATGCTTATGAAATAGCTGAGCTAGCCATGTGTTTCCTGGCTAATAGCATTTGGACCCGTAGTCCTGGGTTCAAATTCTGGCTCTGTCGTTTCTTACCCAGTAACTAGACATATTATTTAACCTTACTGAACTTTTTATTTCAGCTTTAAAATCAAGATAATAATAGAACCTAATCCTCATATAGTTGTGAAGACTGAATGAAATTATCCATATGAGGCCCCTAACATAGCCCTTAACACAAATGACCATGATCAAAACTTTAAGAATATTATTATCACCAATGTGAGGCTGTTCAAATAAAAGCCTCCAAAATTGACCATTGAAAATGAAAGCATTCTAATCGGTATTATTCATAGAAGTTACTAAAATGAATCCATAGTGGTGGCATATTATAGGACTTGGGTTATTTTAAGGTAGTTGCTTGAAATTAGAGTTCTGATTCTAAAAATGCTAACTAGAAAGAACAGGAATTCACTTATTCACACTTTCTTACAAGATTTAGGTTGTTGTACATTTTCTAAATCAGTGTGTATGATGAATAAAAATAACCTGTCAAATGACTTAAGCTGTCTTACGTGATTGAGCCTATTCTTTTTTTCTGAGATAGTGTTATGATATTTATGATATCTGTGTTAATAGTCAAGATGAAGAAGAGCAAGATGGTTTTCCAGAAGTACAGACGTCGCCTCTGCCGTCACCATTTCTTTCTGCCATCATAGCCGCCTTTCAGCCCGTGGCATATGATGATGAAGAGGAAGCCTGGCGCTGCCACGTCAATCAGATGCTGTCTGACACCGACGGGTCCTCTGCAGTGTTTACTTTTCATGTGTTTTCTAGGCTGTTTCAGGTCAGTGAGGTTCAGGGTTTCTGAATTCATATTATAGTTACCTAATCAAGTTACAGTTTTTCTTCTAAAATCAGCATCTCCGATTTTAATATTCCTACCAGTTTTAACAAATTTTTTTTTTCTAAGCTAATGGTATTACTTACATTGACACTGTGACATTGTGGTACTGCTGGTACATTACACAATGACTGGTAGAGATTTCTCCCCTAAGGCAATTAGAATAAAACTTCAAAACAACGTCTGATATGTTTTCTGCAGTATGCTTAGGCACCATCAGGATACCAAAGAAATAAAGGCCTAAGCTCTGCCTTCAGGGAGCTTACAGTTAATATATCATAAATCAGTTTATAATCAAGGCTTAAAGTAATGGACTAAAAGTGTCCATTGACTTTGTGAGGACCTTAAAATTTTTAGCTGTTAAGGTTGCTTCCTCCCCAATAATAAAGATAATACAAGCTAAAATTTATTGAGTACCCACTACTTGCTAGGCATTGTGCTAAAGGGCTTTACAGTAAGTGTTCTGACACCACAACTATGGAATGTAGATTTGATTTTCAGCACTCAGTGGAGAGGGAAACTAAGGCACAGAAAAATGCCACCATTTAAGTTATTATCCTCTGAACTATCTACCACCTTTCCTCCCTTTTCTCCTCCCAAATTTTGCCCATCTTGGAAGACTCAGCTAAATGCATTTTCTTACCGAAGCCTTCCCAACCACTCCAACCTCCAGTCTTTCTCATCCTGGAAGTTCTTTAGTGCTCATTAATGGGAGCGCTTATTTAATTCTGTACTTATTGCATCACTACTTGGTTTTTCTACTCATATTCTTATTGATGTTGTAAGTTTCATGATGGCTGAAAGTGTGGATTTATGCTTTTTATTTTAATCATAATGCCACCTAACAGTGCAACACATATATAAGTAGGTATACTTTAACCATTGATATAATAATTATACTACTGATAATATAGTCTAATTGATTGACTTACTATGAGTCAGGCACTGTCTGTTTTATGGAAATGAATATTCTTGGACTCTGAGAAGATATTACTCTTAATACATTTTTATGACTTTACCTAAAGTTAAGCCAGATGGCAGCCCATAGCCAAGAATAGTAAACTACATTTACTGAAAGTTTCTTTCAGGTAATAACTTTTGATGAACAACTTCCTCAAGACAGGTGAGGACTTTCATTGCTAAGAATGTACAGCATGCATCCATCTGTCTGCCCCCTGATGAAAAAAATCTCAGGAATAGGGAGATGAACGGCATATATCATTTTTTCAGTAATACTATTTTGTAAATTTTTGTTTCTTTTTAGAAATTAATGTTTTCTAAGGAAATACCTAAAAATATGGATTTATAGATCAATGATTAAAGTTCTATATATCATTATAATTTTAAAATAAAAGTCTACCCTATTATGCTTCTTTACTTAAAGGTGAAAAAAGGCCTTCTTATGAAACACTAAACTCTTTCTTCTGCTTTTCTCCATAGACAATTCAAAGAAAGTTTGGAGAAATAACTAATGAGGCAGTCAGCTTTCTTGGTGATAGTCTGCAACGCATTGGTACCAAATTTAAAAGTTCCTTGGAAGTGATGATGCTGTGTTCAGAATGCCCAACAGTCTTTGTGGATGCTGAAACAGTAAGTTTTTACATGCAGGTTTATTATAAAGACTACATTGGAATGGCATCATTCAGTAAGTCTTTTTTTCTAAGTAATTCTGAATTTTATGGTATAAAGGTTCGTATTTTCAACATGATTATAAATATTTGGCAAACTACAATTCTAGTATATTAGGTGCAGCAACTTGTGACTATTTCTGATTCTGATTCCTTCCTGCCCTTACCCTCTACAGAGTCCTAGATGGGAAAACTAAAAAGTCATGCTCTAGAGATGGGTAATTTTTATATTCTTAAATAAAAATGGGTAGGAGATGCCTAAACCTCCACCCGTGAAATACCCAGGCCTCCTGGTTCATTTCCTGATTTATTTCTAAGCACACTTCTAGATTATATATTAAGATATTTAAAGAACTAAGGTTTAAAAAGCTTCAAGGTTGATACCTTTGAGGTATGTACTGGTCTGGCATGACGTCTTTGAAAACACTTGAGGATGTCCTTCCTGACCCTCCTCAAGTCCCACTGCACTCCTACTCTGTTCCAGTGAGAGCTCAGCTCTAAGTATGGGACAGAGTAGAGTTAAGAGAATATCCAAAAACCAACTAACAGGTATTCCATGACTGAAAAGTCTCATGATTTTGTGAGTCTCATGATTTCAATCAGAAATGGTAACCTGGATCAATACTTCTGATTTGACAGCTGATGTCATGTGGTTTGCTGGAAACACTCAAGTTTGGTGTTTTGGAGTTGCAAGAACACCTGGATACATACAATGTGAAAAGAGAAGCCGCTGAGCAGGTCAGTCTCTTTTTACCATGTGCGAAAAGTGGTTTGCTCTTGACACTGGAAGGGTAATCCTGGCAGCAGAATAGCCCAGACAGAAAAGAAGACCTCTCAGCACCTGCCTCAGGGTTTTCCTGAGAGCAGCAGGTTCTTTGAGCTCTCTATCCAGCAAATTCCTACCTTTGGCTTTTAAAAATCAGTCCTCTAACAGCACAATGGAAAACCATAGCTTTGTAAAAAGCTTCTCTGTGGAGACTGTGTCACTGCTGTCAACATTCCAAGTGGGGAAATTGAAGCAGTATTTCTCAGTGCATTAGAGAATTGTGGTCTAGGAAATCCACAACCTCTGACAAAGCTGTAATCTTTTTCCCATGATGTGTACATGTACATGGGCAAGCAGTGGGAGAAAAAAGCATGTAGTGAATTAGACAATTACCTCCTAAGAAAGGCTTCTTCAAGTCCAATCTGGCATTGAAAACAGAGTAGCTCTGTTCCTTCCCTAAGAGTAAATCCAGCACATTTTCAATTGGGAGGGACAGAAGAACAAAAAATAATTTCTCTCTTTCACACAAACTGCATACAGTAGGCAATTATTTTTCTAGATGGGTCTTTCATTAATAAGTAGTAAATATCTGTGACATGTATAGACCTATGAAAAATGAAGTGTGTGGTGGTATCTCATGGTACTATTTTGCATTTCCCTGATGACTAATATTTGAGCCCCTTTTCAAATGGATCTCTTCATTTAAGATATTTTGTGAATTGTGGCTTCAAGTACATTGCTCATTTTTGTAAATCGATTGGGTTTTTCTTACTGATTTGTAGGGGCTCTTTATCCTAAATGCAAGCCCTTTTTTGGATGTATGTATTGCGAAGATTATTCCTTCTCTGTAGCTAGCAGTTTTGCTATCTTAGTAGCATTTTTTGATGAACAGAAGTTTTTAATTTTAATAAGTCTAGGTTATCAGCCTTTTCCATCATGGTTATGGTTTTTCTATCTTCAGAAATCATTGCCTACTAGAAGCAAAGGTAGATTGTTAAAATACTGGTCCCAATGAATCATGCTTCTCTGTCGCCACACCCCTTTGCAATGTGACTTTGCTGTTCTTCCCATGAAGAGACAGAGTCCATTTCACCATCTCTTAAATTTGGGATGGCCTTGTGATTTGCTCTAACCAATCAAGTTCAGAAGCAACGCTGTGTAACTTCCAAGACTAGTCCTGAAGTGGTCTTTTGTGGTGTCTGCTTTTGCCATCATACTGGTCGGAGTGCAAACTGGGATAAACTCTGGGAAACTATTTGACCTCTAGCCTGCTGGAAGATGAGGCCATGTAGGGGAGAACAGAGGCGTTCCATTGACAGTCAGTGTGCAAGACATATGAGTGAAGCCAACTTGGAACTTCAACCCTGCCGCTTCCCCAATCAAGCCATCAATGACTATAGACTCATGAGTGACCCTAGGCAAGACCAGAAGAAACTCCCAGCCAGCACATAGATTCATTTTGGTTGTTTGAAGCCATTAAGTTTTAGGGTGGTTGGTTTTAAAGCAATAGATACCATTTATAATAGGAAAATATCAAATACCTACAAATAAATCTGTCTAAAGATATGCTGTACCTCTATACAGAAAACTGCAAATATTGAGAAAAATGAAAGACCACCTAAATGGAGGACTATATACCATGTTTATCAATTAGAAGACTCAATATGGTAAAGATGTCATTTTCCCCCAAAATGGTCTATAGGTTTAATGCAGTCTCATTCAAAATCTCAGATGGTATATTAATGGAAATTGACAAGCTGATTCTAAAATTTATATGGATATTCAAACAACTAATAATGCTTACAAACTTCTTGAACACAGGTTAGCAAACTACAGCTGTCAAGTTATATCTGGCCCACTGCCTATTTTTGTAAATAAAATTAGTAGAAAACAGCTATCTGGTTTACTTACATATTGTCCATGGCTATGTTTGCACTGTAACAATTAAATAGTTACAAAGACTATATGTTTTGCAAAGCCTAAAATATTTACTGTCTGCCCTATTTAATTTTCCCATTCGTTTTTGAGTTATACATTCTTTTTATTATTATTCAAGACTGCTAAGGCTCACAGGTGAATTGAATTATTTTTCTCTCCCCAGCAATGAGAGACCAGCGGTCTCTGCCGACCTTCTCAGTCTCCCAGGGGCTGCTGTGTGGTTTTGTAGCCTCTCCCCCTGCAGATAATAAACAGGACCAGCAAGTGTTCTAAGGCGAGACTGCACAGAGACTATTGGGGTCACTTCTCTGCAGTTCTCTTTTCTCCAGGATATTGGCCCTCAATATCTCATGATCTATCTAATCTATCTATCATCATCTATCTATCTATCTATCTTTGAAAACTCTTTTCCCAGCCCAGTGAAACTGTAGGGCATAAACTCTAGGCCACTGCTTTCTGTTCAGCCTCTATGCGCAGGGACGTGAATATGAATACACCTAGAGTAGAGTAAGCACTGGGGTGGGTATTGGGCTCACTCCGGTACTTTTCTCTAACTAACTGTTTGAGTGAGTTTTGGCCGATAGGATTCAGCTTCCATCATTGTCCTTGCAGGATTGGTCTTCTTTTATACAGGCTACTCCATCACACCCAGAAGTAGAACCTCGACAGTTAAAAATTTTAACCTTCATTTGAACCTTGAATAAAGAAAATGCCGTGACAGGAAGACTGATTAGATGTGAACTGGAGGGTGTTCTGAGCACAAACTACCGTGTCTTGTATGCTCTGGCTGGAAAGGTGTGGACCTGTATCTCTCAGGCCAGTGTGCAGCCACAGGACTATATGGTTGGGGTTTGTCTTTTAACAGAATAAAAATCAGCAATAATTATTTTGAATAGTGCCCCCCAAAAGGCTGTATCATTAGGTACACAGTATAAAAATAAGCCATTAAATAATCAACTGAAATTATTTTCAAATTAGTATACTTGGACAAACTGGACAAGATAAGGCATAATTAAGTGTATAAATATTTTAACATTTTGTATGAATAAAGATTAATGCACAGGTTCCATGTTAGATGTCAACTGCATTTTGCTGATACAAAGAAATCCACTGATAGCTTTTGACAATGGCTGCCATCAGCTGTATCTCACTAGAAAAGCTTAACATGTTTTTCTTCAGAGATGCTGTCAAGCAAATAGCCTAAGGGCCGGTGAAATCTGAGAGACTGGAATAAAAGGAAAATAAGGTCAAAGAGATCATTTTTGAAATAACTGAAATGTCTAATTTTAATTCTTTGTGGGTACAACATAAGCTACAATAGAGAATGTTAAATGTCGAATACTAAAATACTTTCAGAGTAGCTGCTTAATGCAGCTAGTCTGAGTTTCTCAAAGTCCTAATGATTTCATATATATATATATATATATATATATAAGTTGTATTGTTTAATAGTATAATTTAAAAAAAAGAACTTAGAAGTCAAAACAACTGATAATATCAAACTGTCCAAAGCTAGGAGCTTACCTGGAATGCACTTAGCTTTTACTTCAGCTTGGAAATTCTGTGAGTCCAGCGTTCTTTCTTTTCTACTATACCACGGTGCTATTGTTTTATTTATATTTTGCTGAAGAAAATGTACTTTATTTTTGAAGTATTCCTTTTTTTTATTTTATTTTTTTAGAGACAGGGTCTCCCTATGTTGCCCAGGATGGTCTTGAACTCCTGCCCTCAAGCAGTCCTCCCCGCTCAGCCTCCCAAAGCTCTGGGATTACAGGCAGGAGCCACCACACCCAGCCTGTACTTTTATATCAACATTAGGAATACCCCCAGAGAAGGAAAAACCACATTTGGCTTCTACATCCAGTATTGTTTGGAAATAAATAACATGTTTGTCATTCATTACTGTCCAAAAAGAAAGAAAAGAAAAACAAGACTTAAAATGGATCTTGATTGCCGGTTCACAAATTTAAAACTGACACTAGTCTTCTGAGAATTACACTTCTCATAAGCAAACAGACCTACTTAATTCTAAGTTGTCTTTATTAAATTGATCAGAGGGGAAGCACATCTTTCCTTTCCCCGTCTTACGTTACACAAAGGTCAGGCATAGGTTGTAAAGATTTTCATAAAACCTGCAAAATGAAGAATATCCTTTACTGAAATGGAACATCACAGGTCCCTAGAATGGAATGGGTTTTGTTAGTATAGCTGTCACAAGTGTGTGCCTCTTGTTACATTAATGCTATCCCTGCTTTTGTTAGTTCCATATAAATGATTTGGCTTGAATGGAGATAAAAGTCTAGGTCTACAACCAATCCTAGAACTTCAAGTTAACTTTAAGTTTGGTGTTGTATATGGACAGGCTGTTACACTACCCATTTTACTGTGCATATTAAACGTTACTGTTACTTATTTTTAGTGGCTAGATGATTGTAAGAGGACATTTGGTGCCAAAGAAGACATGTATAGGATAAACACAGATGCACAAGTAAGTTTCTTGTTTTTGCAACATACATTTTCTGTATCAGGTAAAACAATGCATGTGTTCAAATATCCTTATTTGATTATTTCTAAAAATAAAGAATATTTGTAAAACTTTTCATTTTGGTTATCAAAACAATCTTTGTAAAAGCTCAATGAAATACTGGTTTCATAATGAAAAATTCACTTTAATAAAAATGAACGACCAGCTTGTGACTGAAGCTTAATAACATTCAATAGATAAGCTTGATGGATATCTGGACAGTCCAGGTCGGCTTTTAGTTGCATGTGCCTCTTAAAGAAAAATTTGTCCCATGTTAGTATTCTGCTATTCTGTTAGATAAATTGGTCAAGAAAGCAAACCTAAGAATAATGTGATATAATATATCCATGTTAAAGGTAAAATTAGAATTGGATAAATTATAATGTTTTTCTTTAATATAAGACTCAGTGAAAACAACAGCATTATATTTTCTTAGAAAGGTGCACATACATAAACACATACATTGTAGTAAGTGAGGATAAGTTAGGGCCTACAAATTATTCCAATGGAAGTGCAGCTTCACAGGGGAAAATACATTCGTCAACTGAAATTTATTTCCATTTGACATCAGAATTCCAGTCTTTTATATTCTACCTTTGGTTATATTATTACAGATTTCTAGTGTCTGTAAAGGTTATACTATTATTAGGTTATACTATTATAGTAAAAAGTTGAAGTTCTGCAAAAACTGCAGTGTTGAGAAAATAATTAGTATACTCGCTAAGTGTTAACTATTTGCCAGCCTCTATAGTTTCTTTATCCTTACAACTCAGGCAAGTAGTTGCTCTAATTATCCTGGTTTTGAAGATGAGGAAACTGAGGTTCAGAGAAGCTAATTTATCTAAAATCAGCAAATAGTGAAACCAAGACTGAAACCTAGGCAGGCTGACTCCAAATCCTGCACTAATGTTAAAAAGAAACTGCTAAGTCATCTATGTAAAGAAATGAAGATAAGGAATTAACCCTAGACCAGAATCCTTTGGTTCTAATTCTGTCTTTGCCACTGTTTAACTGCATCACTTCGGCAAGTAATGTAACCTTTTTTCCTACAAAAACTAGGTGTTTATATTAAGTGATTTTTTTATATCCCCTCTACCTTGAAGAAAATTATATCCATCTTAAGATCAAGTCAGTTAACATAGCTTGAGGTTTTCTACTAAGTGGAAACTGAACGTTTAACACTTTCATTTATATTTCAGCTCACCTTTCATATTCAACTGTTTTGAGGGTGGAAGACCCTTTTTATGCAATTTGATCTGTCCTTGTGTACCAGTCTTGTCTTTTGCATAATAAGCAGTCAAATATTTGTTAGATGAATAAAAGAATGTGCAAATTTTAATATACTTTAAAATGTGCATATATATATATACACACACACACTCATCCACAAAAACTGCACTGTTACCATATTTAGAGTAATTGCTGGTAATTCAGAGCTGTAAAATTCATTACATTTGTGTTATTTCCTATAATTACGATCATAAACTTTATCAGCAGTTTATGTTCCATTACATCCCAAAGTAGAGGCTATACATATATGCTTGTAGAATCAGTTCTACTTTATTTGTGCTAATAGAAGTGAGGAAAGGTATTTAAAATTCAAATTGTTAATTTCCATATGAAATAAACTGTATGAACTAAACCCTCAGAAATTTAGATATGGAATATGGTTGACCTTGGATTGTGCTCAACTGATGTTTATTGGATGAGCATCCACATAATTTATGGTAAGCAGCATGGAGCTAAAAAGTTCACCTTTGCTTATTTAGCAAATCCCTTCTAAATTGATAGGAATAAACTTTATGAAAAACAGTCCTTCACAGGAAACTATTTAGAAAAGCAGGCTTAAGAATGACTTTTAGAAGATACATTTACAGTGTAACAATTGTTGTTTTAGTTAGAAGTCATTCTCCTCATAAGAGACCAGATCCAAGTTGCTGTACATGTTTTCATATAGTTTTTAAGATGGTTCATAAATTTTTACTCTGTGTTTTACATACATTATGTTGATTCAAACCTAGTCGGGTTAAGTTTCTGAAACTTACTGAAGTATATTTGGAATGCAATTTAGAACATGCATCTGCTTTTGATATTCCACCCTGTGGCTCAGCACCAGTTATGGCAAAGTAGGACCTAATTAGACAGTAAAGGATAGGAAGCCTGGAATGAGCCACCCTGGAGATAATCTTTTGATGGTGATGGATAAGTATTTATTATGTACGATTATAAGCCTCTTTTCTGAGAAGTAACAGTAATTAATTTGTTTATTATTTTCTAATCATAAGTTTTCCAGTTTACAAATGGAAGTTTTATTACAGTTGGGTTTTGGTTTTTTTTTTTTTAAACCTGGATAGCCAAATTTACCAAGATCACAATAGTTCAGTTTTATTCATTGTAGCTTTTACACAGAAATAAGTCATAGCCTAAATGTAATTTATTATTTGGCAAAGTGTTTAAAAATACCCTGAATCATTGCAGTAAATGTCTAAAAAGTTTTATTCTGGAAATAACTTTGTATAATTTTCTTTGGGGTATAAATATATGTTCTTCAGTTTACCTGGAACATCTGTGACCCTAGTTAAAATGATTTCTTACACTAATTCTTGGTCTTTTTCTTCCTTTGTATTTTTTGTGACCTGATCACCTTCTTGCTTAGCAAATGGAAATACTAGCAGTAAGTGACCTGTCTTGATTTATAGACTACTCACCCTTGCCAGACAAACTGGTTTTCATCTGCCATTTGTCCATTTGTGACCCAGCAATGTTTTCTCATAGACTACTTTACAAGTAGTATGTGCTTCAGTTTTGCAAAGCCCTAATCCACGAAATGTTGGTTCTTTTAAAATAGTGAGATGTTAAAATACATAAAATTAGCAGTCACCTTTTTCTTAAACATATCTCCTCTTAAATTTCTTAATTTAAAAAATCAAAGTGCATAACTTTTTTTTTTTTTTTGAGATGGAGTCTTGCTCTGTTGCCCAGGCTGGAGGGCAGTGGCATGATCTCGGCTCACTGCAACCTCTGCCTCCCAGGTTCAAGCGATTCTCCTGCCTCAGCTTCCGCAGTAGCTGGGATTACATACACCCACCACCATGCCCAGCTAATTATTTTTTGTATTTTTAGTAGAGACGTGGTTTCACCACATTGGCCAGGCTGGTTTCAAACTCCTGAGCTCAAGTGATCTGCCCACCTCGGCCTCCCAAAGTGCTAGGATTACAGGCGTGAGCCACCGTGCTCGGCCCACGTTGTTAATTTCATAGTTTCATTTCAATGAGATTACCAAGTGGTTTTCTTTAGAAAAATGACCTCACTTTAAAAGACAGCTTTTCTTACTTTTTAGGTAAGAGGTTATCCGGTTTCACTTTGCTTTATCAAGCATTTGTTGATAAATGCAGTGAGATCTACATCTCAATGAGGGCAAAAGTCTTTGCATTTGTTGATTATTTTAATTATGAATTTAAAGTTTTAAATTCTAATGAATCCTTTTTAAAGTATCCTATTAATTGCCTGCTGAAACAGTCTATTTGTAGAATGTGAAAATGTGCTTAACATTAAAACTGAATTATGTAACCAGCAGTGATATTTGTTTTTATTTTAATCTTAGTCTTTAAAGCATATTTCACCTGCCTTTCATCAGCTTCATACCATATTAACTTCCTTACTGCAGAAAAATAAACGACAAGACAATTTTAACTATAAATTTCCATTGGAAATATGCTGTCTAGAAAATAACACCTAAATTTAATGTAATGTTATTTATTTCTAGGAATTGGAGCTCTGCCGAAGATTATACAAATTGCATTTTCAATTGCTGCTTCTGTTCCAGGCCTACTGTAAACTTATCAACCAAGTAAATACGATAAAAAATGAAGCAGAGGTAAATATTCAGTTGTATTAGGCATCAGTAACTGATTCTTAAAAAATTTTAAAATATACATCTATTACTTGTTAAAATAGCTTAAGTCAAAAGTCACTTAGAGTGAGTCTTTTTTCTTTTCAGTTAAGGAATAATTTGTTTTTTAATGATGTGCTATGTCAGGACCTATGAGTAAATAAGACAGCAGATATCCAGCAGTTGTAAAAGGTTCAAGACCTTAAAGGTTTCCATAGTAGAAACAGATCATCTATAATCAAAAGTCAAGTAAAAGCCAGGGATGGTGGCACATACCTATAGTCCTAGTTACTCGAAAGTCTGAGCTGGGATGATGACTTGAGCCCAGGAGTTAGAAGCTGTAGTGAGCTGTGATTGCAGCACTGCACTCCAGCATAGGTGACAGAGCAAGACCCTGTCTCAGAAAATCAAAATAGTTAAACAGAGCATATCAGTTCAATAAAGACATAAAACTGTATCATCAACCCCCCTCCCTCAACATGTTATTCGTATTTCTATAGCTTTTTTTTTTTTTTTTTTTTTTTTGAGGCAGAGTCTCCTTCTTTTGCCCAGGCTGCGGTGCAATGGCATGATCTCAACTCACTGCAACTTCCACCTCCTGGGTTCAAGCAATTCTCCTGCCTCAGCCTCCCAAGCAGCTGGGACTACCAGTGTGCACCACCACACCCAGCTAACTTTTTTGTATTTTTAGTAGAGACGGGGTTTGACCATGTTGGCCAGGCTGGTCTCAAACTCCTGACCTCAGGTGACCCACTGCATTGGCCTGCCAAAGTGCTGGGATTACAGGCATAAGCCACCGTGCCCAGCCCACATTGTTACAGTTTTATTAGTGCACACAAGAAAAAACATGTTAAAAAACACTTTGAATGTTGAAAATCAATACATAGCCTCAAAGATGCTAACTTTAGTCTTCCCCCCCCCCCGCCCTCGTCATCTGCTGGTAATAAAACTATCACTGGGGAAATGATTTAATTTCTTAGTCATTAAATCTGTAAAAAGAAATATATATATATTTATTTTTTATATAAAAATACCCTGGGGTAAATAATCTTTTAAAATCTAAAGACTTTACTGTTGTATAGTTTTCATGATCCCCCATAACAGTAAATGTACTTTTACTATCCAAAATGTAGTAATATTAAAACCAATATAGACATTTATTACAACTTGTTGCTTTATCAAGAACATTTAATTTCAAGACTACTATTTGGTGGAATTTATTTGCTCCTACAGAATGGAGTACTTGAAATATTAACTGCCCTTTCTTCCAAGACAAACATTTTAAAATAATCTTTAAGAGCAACAGTGCTACTGCCATCAGGTATATTCTTGTAGCCAACTAAATGTTTTTGTTACCAAACATACGAATAGATCCTTAAAGATGTATTTGTTTTAGGTCATCAACATGTCAGAGGAACTTGCCCAACTGGAAAGTATCCTCAAAGAAGCTGAGTCCGCTTCCGAAAACGAAGAAATTGACATTTCCAAAGCTGCACAAACTACTATAGAAACTGCCATTCATTCTTTAATTGAAACTTTGAAAAATAAGGAATTTATATCAGCTGTAGCACAAGTCAAAGCTTTCAGGTAAAACGTGACGGGATTTAAAGGTGATGCCTTTAAATTAGACAGGAAGTTTAGTAATACTAGGTTTTCATTTTCAATTTGCTGTTTCCATATCATGTCTTTGTGAAAGAAAAACATGAGTATTTTTAACGGTTGCCACTGAAATGATACCAATTTTAGATTTCACTTTCAGATGGTACTTTGAAAGTGAATTCAGGTGGTACTTTGACTAATATTTGCTCAAATATTAAAACAGATCATGTTATTCACAAGGAAATGTTGTTGTTATAGGTATTTAACTTAAATTGAGTTAGTCTTAACTATTGCCTAAGTCTCAGAACTGAAAAACTATTGTGTATTTTCAGATCTCTCTGGCCCAGTGATATCTTTGGCAGTTGTGAAGATGACCCTGTACAGACACTGTTACATATATATTTCCATCATCAGACGCTGGGCCAGACAGGAAGCTTTGCAGTTATAGGCTCTAACCTGGACATGTCAGAAGCCAACTACAAACTGATGGAACTTAATCTAGAAATAAGAGAGTCTCTACGCATGGTGCAATCATACCAACTTCTAGCACAGGCCAAACCAATGGGAAATATGGTGAGCACTGGATTCTGAGAGACACTTCAGGCCTTTAGGAAAGAAACTAAACTGAAGATGATGAAGAATATTAACCAAGCACCTTTTATGGACCCTTGCATTCACTGATAACTTTCTGGCAGCATCTACTTTTTAGTGTAACTAATGTCAAACTGTATCAAAAACAAAGATCTGAAAGAAAAAAACATCTGATATTTTAACAGCTGCCAATATCTCCCACAATAACTGTATGAAGAAGGAATTTTTTAATTACTTAACCTACGTGAAAAGAAAAGGGCTAAAAGTGATGCCTACAAATACATTACTTTCTGGGGAAAGAAAAGAATTCCAAGAATGTTTGCAATAATGGCCTCCAATACTGAAACAACCAAAAGCAGGTGAAATGAGGCTGAAATCAAGGCTGTTTCATTTTAGCTGAAGACCTGCAAAGCTGCTTGGATTTCTAGCAGTTGAAAACCTAACCTGCAATTGATGCTTAATCATCCATCCACATGAACATGCAGTCAGCTATACGCATCAAGACTCGTTTGCAAAAACCATTGATTTTTCAGTATGTGGGATAAGGGTTTGGGTTTTTTTGTTTTTTGGTCTGTATAAGGAATTACGTGTGTGTGAGTTGGGATGTATGGATATGTGATAGTCATATTTTCAAGGTATGGATGTTTGGTGATAACGTCTCAGAGCATGCCTAAAAGAGCACTGCAAGATTATTTTTGAAGAAATGTTATTTTATTAGATCTAACTCTTCATAGTATGTAAATGTTAGAACATTTTAATAATATTTTAAAACTGGGCTTTCCCAGTATTTCAAAAAGAAATAATATATCTGTTAACGTTATTGGAATGCTGCTCAGTTCTCTGATCAGTGCTTATGTTACGATTGTTGATAACTAACCAAAGTAGATGCCTGCAGAGACTTTAAAATGTAAAATAAAGATGTATGCTGCCTGTCAGCTATTCTCATTAGAAAAGTTTTAACTTATTTTACTCCATATAGAAACTGTAGAGACTAAAACCAGTTATTTTCTTGTACATTTGTGCCATGCACTGTTATACAAGAATAGGTGTACAAAGCTAAAGAAAAATTGTGGTCATTGATGATGGAATATATGACTTGCAGGCTTTGAAGTCTGCAGAATTCAAGAAAAGAGCTGCAAATGCATTTTTGTATCTTTATTCAGGACTCACATGCTTTACCCTAAAGAAACCTGGGGCTAGGGGAAATGAAAGGAAGCCCGAAGACTGACTACCAAAACATGCAATATACTTATTCACTGTCTAAGTCTGTAGTATAACATGAACTGGAGTCTCTATCCTTTTCTAAAATCGCATTTTGTAAGAAAAGAAAGAAAAAAAAAAAAAAGAATGTAGTCCCACAACTCCTGATTTGAAAGAAACACCTTGTATTTTTTATATACATCTCTTATCCACTGTGACTTTTCTTTTAAACTGGGCTCTGTGATTCCAGAGTTTAGAATGTAGAAATGAAATGCTTAGCTTTACCTTTTCTTGGGGGGTGTGGACCCTGCCAGAAATGTAATTATGTATGCTCAAGTGCATTAATTGAAGGCACTGTGCACACCATTGGACTGCTGACCACAGTTAGTTACATTTCCAGTAAAATTTCGTAACTGGTCACGGCTCATTCATAATCACTGTATTTTTTGACCCTGATAAAGACAATTATTTTGATGGTGTTCTGGTACTGTAAGTGGTATCCTTTAAATTATTTAAAACTTTTGGGTGTGTGGCAGGCAGAGAGGGATGGCGTCCAGAGATACATCACACTTTACATCCTATCTTACTGTCCTCTGTTTTTCTCACCCTCCTTACATCCTTTTTGTTAAAAATAAAAAGCATTGTAGCTGTTGGTTTGTGTTGTATTTTAACAAAGAATGAATGATTACAGTGTGCATCATTTAGAAACCTTTCAAATGTTACCTTGTTGAATTGCCTTAGAAAAGAACAAAACTAGTTGACTACCCAACCAAACCTTTCAGTTGATATTTGCTTTTTGTGTTTATTTATATGTAACTAAGTCTATTAATATAATAAAAATGAATATACCTGCAGCAAGCAAGATGCAAACAAATTCATTAGGATGGCCTTCTGCAACAGCATTTTCCTCCAACCTACACTTCTCTGCTCCTCAGCCTCTGAATCCCAAGTTAGCATTTATTAACAAATATATTCCAATGCTTAATTTATTACCTGATTTAGTTCCATTTGGAGCCCAGTTTTTGCTACATACAGCCTTTTTCTTTTGCCCACTAAATTTATCATTTTTAAATAGTACGCTTATAAGACAACAGCAAAAGCAGCAATCCGGCAGTTTCTTCATGCTGCTTCTAAAACAAAACCACAGGATTTCTTATTTTAAAATATATTTTCTACTTTTAGTGATGTAAAATAGAGGGTGTGGCAAAACACATAACCTCCCTTAAATTTAGGAAATCATTACATGCTTTCTTGGAAAAGACTCAAGGGCAGAGTAAGGTTCCTCATCCAGGCCTGTGAGTGAATACTGCTCACATAAAACACCAGGATAACCTAAACAAAAGGAGAAAGACAGTATGAAAATCCATTTGTTGGTATTTTATAGCATTTTTTCCCTAATTTTTCAAAGTGATCCATGGTTCCTTTAGAAAATAAAGGAAATATGAAGAAAACTACAGTTACTTCTCTTGATACCCAGAGACATCTTGGAGTATTTCCTTCTAACCTCTCTCAACTTAAAATCTATTCACATCTTTTAGTTTTTGGATTGTACACATAGAGTTTGGCAGTGCCTTTTCATTGCTTGAATGTAATCATAACCTGAATGGCATGTTTTTGTGCCACTTTGAATATCTGCATGCCCACCCACCCTAGGTAAAACAGTCTGATCCTCACTTTCCTCAACTGAAAAATAGGGTTAGCTGCTATGTTAGGAAAATTAATGGCGAGCAATATTAAAGAACAATGTAACCATATTAATAGCCAGTGAAAATTTCTTTCTTAGGACTCAATGTAGGTACATTTACGTAATTCACTCATTCATTGAGCAAATACTATTGATCACATCATTATGTATCACTTGCATGCCACAGTACAAATAATAGGTTTCCTACCCCTGTACCTACCTCCAGCCAAATCAACAGGAACATGTTCGAACCAGTAAAAAACACATCGCCTTTACCCACACCAGTTCTTGTCATTTCTCTTTAGCCTTGCCACCACTTTATCAGGTCCCCGTGAGTCTCCTTATCTACAGGTATCCACTGTACAGCTGGAGTGATTTTTTAATCTATATGCCACCATGCCCCACTATCCCCACCATACCTTTAAAACCTTTTAGTGCAGCCTGGCAAAGTGCCTGTAGTCCCAGCCACTTGAGAGGCTGAGCCAGGAGGATGGATCACTTGAGCCCAGGAGCTTGAGGCCGTGGTGTTCCCTGATAATGCCTGTGAGTAGCCCCTGCACTCCAGTAGAGACCATCCTCCTAATGAAGGCCTAAAACACCCTTCCAGTCTGGCGCTGCTAGATTCACCTGGCATGTCCTCCAAAGTATTCTCACACTGTGGCCTCCCCCTGGTTGTTTTCTACCACAGGGCTTTTGCAGATTGTTGTTACCCTAATCTGGAAATTTTCCCCTCTCCATTTTTGCCTCATTCGACTCATTCGAACTGGAGCTTAGCTGAGGTATCATTCTTGTAAGCAGGGCTTCCCTGATCTCCCTAAGTCAGGTCCCTTACTGCAGAGGCACATAAGCAGATCACAGGTCAGAACCTCAGTTTTACATTTATATAAAAACTAGTGGCCATCTGCCCACTCTACTGGAAGCTCCATGAGATAACACCTCTTCTCCACCGAGCACAGGTTCTCATGCTTCAATTCCATTAGCAACAGCTGGGGCGCCTATTAAATGTAGGTAGGACAGGTGCCCAGTAATCTGCATTTTACACGCACCATCTCTGTCCACATTGATGCAGGTGGGCCTTTCCCCTTGAGATACGGATTCTATGGAGACCTCAAACCCACTTTGGTCCCTTTTAACAAGTGTCCAAGATGTTAAGACTTAGTCCTATGGCCTAAGGTAGTAAGGGGTTCACTTAAGTGGGATGTTAGAGAATTGGAGGCATAATTAGCACATGGTTCCAATTATATGGTTTCTGTAATTAAACCAATACTACAACTTTAATTTCATCAGATGCACCTGAGGCTCTAAACTCAGTCCCATCCTCAACTAGGAACATTCTGGCAGTGGGGCCTCAGTGTTGTCATGAGAAGCTACTAGACGCAGTTAGAGTCTGGCATCCCGACTAGCACTAAGTCAGTGAAGACAAAAGCTAAGGCCTACACCTCTAACTTGACATCTTTAAGTGCATTTTAGGAGGCCTACTTTAAAAAAAAAAGGAAAAAAAAGGCTTTGAAGAAACACAAAGTCTACTTGATAGGTTATTCAGTGTCTTAAAAGCAGCTAGCTGCCCACAGCCACCCTGTTCCAAGCCCCACTTTTGCCACATTTGTGAAACTGACTAGTGAGCCAGGTTAGTTTTCCCAGCCTCCCTCCACCTAGTAGCTTACCTCCTAAGGTCACCTGGACACTAAAGCCTTTACCTACCCCATCACCGCCACTCAGCATTCTTACTCAACGTTAACCTCCAACGGTCTCATGCAACCAATAAATGGCTCTGCCTCCACCTCTCCCAAAAGAATGCCTTAATGTTACAGCTAGGCAGCTTTTTTTTTTTGAGATGGAGTCTCACTCTGTCACCCAGGCTGGAGTGCAGTGGCGCGATCGCTAGGCGGCTTTTTATTCAGTTAACTTCCTTCTAAGCTTCAGTCCTCCAGACCTGCCTAAGTAAGTAGACCTCGTCTACAAGCACCCCCCTAAATTGTTTTCCAAGTGGCTGCAGCCTAACTCAGAGCCTGGCTCACTCTATGCCATCAGCAAGCATTCATAAAGGTGAAGTGACAGGCCCAGACTGTTAGCACAAGACAAGCGCTCTTGAAACTTTATTTTCAAAGACAGATTTTATGCAATGTATAAATCGTGTTGCAATACCTTTATTTGAAGGCTTTTTCAGAATACACTGCCTTTCATGAAGTATTTTGAGAAGGGAGAGGTGGAGAGGAGAGGCACGGAAAAGCTCACTCGTCTACTCCATCAGCGCATGCACAGCAACACTGACTTTCACCTAAATGATGTATTTGAAGCTGAAAGTGCTGTCACAGGACAGGCGTTTGCCTTTGCATCTACCGCACAAATCTTGACGGTGGGGCCGTTTAGGGTCCACGTGGCGAAGTTTTACTGGGCAGGAACATCTCGTTTGTTTACAACTCTGGGGGAAAAAAATACAGAAGGGCATACAGAAGATAAACCCTTAGTGATTTCCTAGGACTTCAACATTTTTCTAGTCCATTCAAGTACTTATGAATGTGCTCTAAGCAAGGTCCCATAGTAATCTTGTTTTCCCCCTACATCCCTACCTACGTAGCAATGACAGGGCTAGGAATAGTGGGTGTTTAACCATGCTGTAGTGCTGCTATATTGCATCAGATCCAATTATGAATTGTGAAATTTCTTTTACAACAACTGTTTAAGAGAAAGGGTAGAGAACAAGTCAGGGATGAATTTGACAATGAACACCAAGAGCAGAGTGGTTAAGGCATCCTCTTTTAGAAACATGCCCAGCCCTGATCTAAGTGATTCTAAGTGGCTTTCCATACTTAGTTTCTCTCCACCACCCCAGGGTGTTAATGCTTCTAAATATCCAACGTGGGTCAAGTGTATTGATTAGGCTGTCTCAACTGGCAATTCAGACTCCATTAGCTGTGTGATAAGAGGCGAATGTAGTCACTTCTTTCCTCTTAAAGATTAGCTAAGCCCCTTAGCACAGTTAATAGCAAGCAAGCGCTTAAGCAATGCTTAGTTAACATATTGCTTGCTTACCATTATAGTCAACTCCCCATACAGCTAGACAACTTAGATTTATCTTAAACTGTCCCTTTGTGAGCTTTCAGGCAAGACAAACTAACCCCCTGTGCTTAAGTACTTTAAGGTTGTGCTTCATAAGAAGCGTTTCGGTAAAACAGTCAACCTTGACTACCTCATGTTAGCTGACAAGCATGTTTTTGTTGATTTTCTTATACATTAGACTAAGTAGCAAGTAAGACAAGTATTCTTCCATATTGCAAGTGAGGTTAACAGTTTTAGAAGAGGTTAACAACAGCAAGATTTGCAAGGCCAGAAAGAAGCTAACACCAAGGCCCCGTTTCCCAGCTGAGTATTGTTTCTACCACTCCTAACAAAAGCCAGTTGAAACCTAAGGTCTGGGGGCCTGGCCTCTTTTTGGACGTATACTCAAACTATACTAAAAACCCTCGACGACTGCCCAGGTCAGACAAAATGCAAAACATCTGATTTACTTGACAGGTGATATCCTCCACTCGGTAAGGGTTATAAGACTTCTGACAAGTTCTGCAAAACTGTTTGAAGTAAACCTGTGATGACAAAGAGGATAAACTTAAAATCGCCTTGACACTTTCAGCAAGAAGATGCCAGTTACCTGGTATTTCTTACCTTGTTAGTTCCCTGTACACACCACACATAAGCACTCTCCCAGCGGATGTTGCAGTCCTTGCAATGGTAATAGCCATATTTCTGCTCTAAGAACTGAACAACAGGATATGTCAATTTAACCAACAAAACACCTCAATTATCCTTCATTTCAGACGTTGGGAAGGATCTACTTGATATTTGAAATTGGCAACTTCAGATCATGAAAGAAAGCAGGTCAGGTTTGGGTACGCCTCTTCAATACAGTAATTAAGTGAGCTTAATAGCCTAGTCAAACAATTAAGCAAGCATGGGCCTTAGAGTTCATATACCAGATTAACTCAGTTCATAAGGCTGGCTAATAAACGAATAAGTAGGGACATAATAAACAGTTCTCTAAAGTTTGGGATTCTGTAGGGAGGCCTTTTAAGATAAAGCCTGATCTTAGACTATGCACACATGTATTAAGCTGAAGAAAAATAAGACTCCACATCTAAGGAACTTTAAAGGTTCACCCAAGATCACATTCTTCATGCTGCTAGTTAATTCCCAAACAGTAGTGCCAGGAACCTAAATCGTACGTAAGCCATAATTCATATTCAATATGAACAAAAGTAGTGTTACTTAAACTTCCCTTCTTTCCTCCCAGTAAGCAAGCAGTTATACACACGTTTTTAGAGTTAGCCTTTCAGAATTGGAAGGAACTCTGGGGAGCACTTAATTCAGTCTGCTCACCTGTGAGACTGCGCTAAGTCCAGAAAGGTTATGACTGGCCTAAGATCACACACAGCTCCTGCACAGCCACGCTGGAAAGCCCTGGCCTCTCGATTCACTCCTCGCACAATCAGCCTACCGCCACCAACCCCGCCCCTCAAAAGGAATACCAGCCTGTGGTGGCCGTGGAAGAGACCGCGAGGGACTCCCTCGGGCTTCTTACCACCTCTTGTGCCTTTCCACTTCTGCTAGGTCACAACTGCCCTCTGCGTGCCCCAGCCCTTTAAAGTTTCAGCCTGCTGCCCTCGGGCAGCAACACTGAGCAGTCCAAATGCTTTCGCAGTATTGGATTTCTGAGTTGGGGGTGCTTTTTAAAAGCAAAGCAAATTCCTAGGAAGGGGCATTTTAGGAGCTCCAGCTTTCCAATAGCCTGGAAGCTCGTAAAGGAGAAATCAGAATTGCTGACCAGAATCCCAGCAGTTGAAGGGTTTTTGCCACATCCAGTGCGGAAATGGGAGACAGGGATCCTTGGGAATCGACTCTCCAGCCGGCAAGTGCTCCGAAGTTCAGTTGTGCCTACTGATAGGTAATCCAACCGTGCGGTCAGGGCTGGCCTATGCGCCCACTGCGCGAGGTTTACAGTGCAAATATGTGGGTTATAAGAACGTCCCAAGGGCGTCGCCCTGGCCAGCCTGTGGAGCAGCCGCCACGAGTAAGTCTGGATGTCGGGGACATGAGACTGTGCTGTCAAGGAAGACACCTATCGCGGTCATTGGCTGTCTCGGAAATACGGAAGTGGCCCACGCTTAGGGAAGCGCCGCACCTCCGAGTGCCCGAAGCAGTCACAGGGCCAGGCCCAAGGAAGACACCCGCACCCCCGGGCTCCCCTGTGCCCTGACCGCCCTAGGCTTTACCTGGAAGCGCAGCCGCTCCTTGCCCAGCTCCGGGCTCCGTAGCGACGGCCCCTCTCCCGCGACGGCCGCCTCCCGTCCGTCGCCGCCGTCTCGGGCCCTCCCCGCCGACGGAGGTTGCCCCGGGCCCCTTAGCGCCGACCGCGGAGCCGCCTCGCCCTCCTGGGCCTCTCGCGGCGGCAGCTCGGGACCGTCGGCCGGCTGCTCCCAGCTCGCTCGGACTGCGGCCTGGGCCTCGCCGTCGTCGTCGGACTGCGGCCGCCGGGGCGCCTTCCTCGTCCACACCTCCCCCTCCTCCGGGCCTTGAAGCCGCGCGGGCGGCGGCCCCCCCTCTCCGTCCGACGCCCCGGACCTCTGCTCGCCCGCCGCGGGCCCGGGCCCCTCCAGGAAGGCAGTGAGACGGCGCAAGGCCAGGGGCGAGTACACGGCGACGGTGCGCGGGAAGCGCATGGGCCGCGGGGCGCCGTTCTGGGGGCTGCCCTGCTCCAGGCCTCGACGGGCTGGCTGCTGGGAGAAAGAGCCGCCACCCGTGGTGCCCTCGGCCCCGGGGCCGGCCGGGGACTCGGGGTCGCGGGCCCGGCGCTGCAGCGTGCGCCTCCCCAGCGAGCACTGTACCGCCGCGTCGATGCGCGGGCTCACCTGCACCGCCACGTCGCAGCTGCCGGCCCTGCGGGCGCGCGGCCCGAGACCCGGCCCCACCTGCGCCAGGAGAGCCATGAGCTGCTCCCGCTGGTAGCTGTCGAAGTACTCGGCGGCCGTCAGCCGCCCGCAGCCCGGGAAGGACAACGAGGCCGCGCCCGCCGAGCAGGGGGAGGAGGCGGGAAGGCAGCCCCTGCCGCGGTGCTGCCAGCTGCCGCCCGCCGCGCCCTTGCCCTTGGTGGCCGCGGGGTATGGGTACCGGTACGAGCAGGGGGGGCACGCCGGGAACACGTAACCGTCCAGCACCTCGTCCCCCAGGGCCGCCATGGGCGCACTGCTCCCGCCCGCCGCCGCACCCTAAATAGGCGACTTGCCCGGGCGGCCGAGCGGAGGCGGGGATGGCCCTCGGCGGGGGCTCGCACGCTGCACCGCCCTCCACGCCCTTCCAGCAACCGGCCCGCGTCCCCGCCGAGGGGGCCCCTCTTCGTCCTTCTCCCTACGGAAACTCTCCACGCCCGGATGTTGGCACAATGACCCTTAGATGATCTGGAAAGAGGGCTTTCTTTGTGATGAAAGGGCTGATCCGTAAGGGAACCAAGGCGCCCGAGGTGAGGAGGATTTCAATGAGAGAAACTCATCACCGGCATCAGCTGAGCCGGCTTCTCCCGGTGCCCTGATTGTTCCAGGTGCCTGCGCATCCCCCCCAACCCCCGCTCCCTCACCGGGAAGCCGAGGCCAGGCCGGGTGCCTCTGGCTAAGTGAGCGAAAGTGCCAAGGTTTGGGAACTGTTCTGGGTCTATTACCCGTTAACTCAGATGATAAGTTTAATCTCAGAGCTGCTCTAAGAGGCTACCCACTGAGCCCCCTCGGCGAGTGCATGGAGAACCACCCAGGGATCTTCATCTAGGCGAATTGTTTTCTCCCCTGGAGCGTGTCCCTTCCCCCAGTCCCAATGGTGACCGGGAGGTACCGTTTTGTTCTGCTCCAGAGCGGTTCTGAAAAATTTCCCAACCAAATCATTCCTACAAAAGATAAATTGATTTGGGGTGTGTTTACATAAATGCAGAAGACCAGTCGAAAAGAACATGGCTTGTCCACTAGAAAAATGTTGATTATTCATTAATAAGTAGATACCAGATCAAGTAATCAAATACATTAATGTAACTTTTCTCTGATACTGGTTTGACAAATACTATATTTCCTTATTTAACTGACCTGTTTTGGAATTCTTCTGAATACAGGTCAAAATTCAACATTGTGAGGAATTTTAAGTAGAGCAAGCACACTTTTTTTTTTTTACAACAATTACATTAAACTCAATTATGCTTTACAAAGATAGCTTGTTTTTCCTCATAGTGTGCCAAAATTCTACATTTCCAAGACCCTGTTTTCTAATAGTTTCTGTATTTGCAACAGTCATAGAAATTGGTGATGGTAAAAACTAAAAACCACATTTAATTCAGGCTTCACGTTAGCCATTCCAGGTGCAAATTATATTACAGCATTGATTTGTAATTTGTGACAACGTTTGGTTAATACACCAGTGAACCTTAAAAAGATCAGAATTGTTACATGTATGATGTGAACCAGTGTTATCTTTTATGTTAACCATGTGCACTACCACAGGCCATAAATATGAAGCAATATTTCAGCAAGATAGAAGCTCCTGTGTATCTCCACATTTAGAGAGAAGTCTGAGCGGTTTCCATCATTATTATATTTTCTGCTTTCACTGTGCCATAGGAAGTGTCTGCCATTTCCTCTTCTTTTAGTTTTTTATAAGAAATATCTGTATCTTCATCTTCATCTAGAGGATCTCGCTTGTGCAACATTTCACTTCCATACATTTTATAGATTAAAACAAAAATCCCCGCTTCTGCAGACTGGAAAAGTGCATACAGCAAAGGAAACATGTACATGCTTCCTATGAATTGCGGTGGAAAGGCCAGTTTTAGAATGGCTGTACAGAGCTGCACATTCTGACTACCTGTTTCCAGACATACAGTCCTCTTGCAGTTGGGTGGAAGATGGAAGAGAGTAGCTAAACCATAACCTGAAGCGTAGCCTGCCAAAGGCATAAAAATTGCTATCACATAAACAGCTGCAGGGATACTTGCCAGCAGTTCAGGTCCTAACATAGTGCCGGTCATTATGAAAAGGACCACCAGAGTCACTAGCAGAGACCACAGGGAAACCTAGTAATAGAAAATTACAATGAGATGGTTGAAGATGAACTCAGGTGAGAGAATCCTAAGCTCACGGAAGAAAACACCCATCTAGTATGCTCTCCAACACAAAATGGAGACCTTTGACAGAATATTTCTGAAGATGGGCAGGCCACCTCTTCAGGAAGCATCCAGAGCCACATTGGGCAGCTCTGATTGTTTGGAGGCCTGTCCTTATGTCGAGGGACAATTTGCCTTCTATAACTTCTAGCCATTGAGTTGGATATAGGCTCTCAGGAGCGACAGAGACCAGCTCTTCAAAAACAAAAAACAAACAAAAAAACCCAGCTTTTCTGGCCAGGCGCGGTGGCTCACACCTGTAATCCCAGCACTTTGGGAGGCTAAGGTGGGTGGATTATGAGGTCAGGAGTTGAAGACCAGGCTGGCCAAGATGGTGAAACACTGTCTCTACTAAAAATACAAAAATTAGCCAGGTGTGATGGTGAATGCCTGTAATCCCAGCTACTCGGGATGCTGAGGCAGAGAATTGCTTGAACCTGGGAGGTGGAGGTTGCAGTGAGCAGAGATCGCGCCACTGCACTCCAGCCTGGGTGACAGAGCAACACTCCATCTCACCAAAAAAAAAAAAAGCTCTTCAAAAAAAAAATAGCCTTCAAAAGCTTTTTTTTCTGAAAAACAGCTCTTCAAAAGCTTAAAAACTGGTTATCAGGGGAAGGCTACTCTTCTTCAGGCAGATCATCCCCAGACTTAAACCTCCATCACATAACTTTGTTTTGGTATCCTGACTGTTCTGAGCATGTGTTTCATATGTGAATGTGCCTCTTAAAAACAGGGCATTTAGAACTGAACCTAATACCCCAGGTATGGTCTGATCATCAGAGCAGACAAGTGGATGTTTACTTTCCCTGAACTGAACCCCGTGTTTTCCATAAGAAATTAGTTCTCATTTTACATGAGTTAAAACTTGTGAAACTTGATTAAAATGTCTGAAGCTCAGTGTGTGATCTTTTTAACCCTCAAAATATACTGCAGAGGATTGCTTGCAATATTGAAACAATTACCTACTCTTAGATTATGTAAGAGAGAAAAATGTAAATAAATATGTGAAGAATTCTTTGCAATTTGGCAACTTTCCCCTTTTTTATTTGTTCATGAGAAACCTCCCATCTGTAAGTCTCTAATGATGCTTAGGTATTATTACAATAGATGGATTTCGGATACAGTACAACTGACTTCTGTATAAAACGTGTCATCTTGATGTTCTGACTGGTACATTTCACTCATTCAAATAAAACAGTCTGTATGAATTGTAAGGCGGAAATCTAAAAATTCCTCTCCTAGTTCTCCTTCATATTGGTAGTTAACTTATTTTTTTTTAATGAGGAGTGGGCAGGGAAAGGAAACTAGATCCAGAGAGAACAGCTTAAATGTTGCTTCTGGTTCCCTGGATAGCTGGGATATCCCTTTTGCAGTCTTCGGGAATGGCATAACTCTACACTCTTAAAAAATTATTTAAAATTTATCTGAGCTGGTCACAAATTCTACCCTAGAGGATGCTGCAATAATTATTATATAAGGTACAGATACTACAGATGCAAAATTGGCAGAAACCAAGCTATTACATGTAAAAGCATACCATTTCAAAGTATGTCACATTGAAAGCACTGACAAACAGTCTGATTTCTTCATTTTGAAATATTGGCTCCAAAGTCCCTTAGAACTATTTTAAATCATTTGGGCAAGCATTGACATTGAATGTTTTGCTTTTGAATTGAAGTGTTTGCAAAGGTGTAACAATTATATAAACCGTTTCTTAATAGTGTGTTAATTAAAGAATAGGGCTAGGTTAACCTTAAATTCAAAGGTAGCTAATCTTATGTCTATTATATTTAAATATTAAATATATTAATTTATTAATATATTTATATTAAATATATTTCTTGTTTTGGGTGTGTAAATAGGTCATTTGATTGACTTTCTCTTAGACTTCCTAAGGTTTTATAGTAAATGCCATCACATTAATAGCATTAGCTTAATGATTAAGATTAACAAGTTCTTAATGCATCTCAAGAGTATCTATGAGTATATATTACAGGTATTAATATATGCATATTTACATGTACACATACATTTTTACATTCACATATACATGTGCATTATGGAGCAGGATTTCTTTTACTCAAGCCTGGATATATGCACAGAAAAGAACTCTCTACTTTTCATATTAATAAAAGCTGACTCTATATAATCAAATTACTTTAGAAAATAAGTAAAATAAAAGATTATGTCTTCTTGAATCTACATAATTGAAACATTAGGGTGGCTCTTTTTCTCTTCATTTGTCTAAAGGAATTTGCCTGTGCATTTTGCAGTAATAGTTACGTATTTTATTTGATTAATTACCTGAAGTCAGCATCCTGGTCATGGTTTATTCTTTTTCGCTACTGTTTTTGAATTTTCAAAGACAGCTTAATTTTACAAAGATTTTTTTTTCCTCCAGTCAACTACTAGAATCTACTAAACTATTAAAATCTCTACTGCTACAGAAAGCATTCATTTTTTAAAAAATCAAAGCCTTAGGAGAAATATTGCACAAATTATAGAAATCCCCTATCTTTTCACTAGCTTTAGAAGCCATATAAAATATTGCAATGGAGAAAGAAAAAGAAACACATTTAGTAAGGTCAACATAACCTCCATTATTTATCCAGGACCCAATTTTATTTTGTGCTTTAAAGCCAATATTTTGTGTGTTCTATTACTACAATGTAACTTTTCCATTGCTTTTTGTCCTATTAGTATCAACTTACTTTTAAAAATTTAATAAAATGTTAAAGGAACCTACTACAGAGTTTCTCAGAATTAGAGTTCCATTTTTGAAAAGATAGCCATGCATTTCTAAAATACTGCACCAATTCTATTAAAGTAATTTTATTTAATCTGCTTTTATGTTTAATTATATACAATTAGTGGAAAATATGTTGCCATTTAATTACACTGTCATCTTCCCCACCCTGCTATGATCTGTTTCCTTCCAATGAGTACTGATAGTTCTCTTATGCTGGTTTTGATTAAGCTGTGTCTTAATTAAAGCTGTCATTCTAGGAATCCCAAAAGTGGAAGTTATCTTTGTAGCATAAACTTTTTAAAATAAATTTTATCCATGCAACTACTTCCAAGTCCTTTTCTTCCTTTCCGCCTTCTCCAAACTTCCTAACATTTCTGCTGTGGGTCAGAGATCAAGGGCTCTCCAAGCTAGTATGGAAAGGGAAGAGGGGGCCTTACCTTCACAATGTAGTCAGCCACCCGGCTGTATTTGTAGCGAATGAAGACGCCCAACCCGATAGGTATGAGAGTGCTGCAGAGAGTCAGGGTCACGGTCCCTAGGGGTAGTAACTGCACGATAGGGGTGTTGATCCAAGCCCAGCTGTAGATCCACAGGCACAGGGGCATCAAGACGAGGGCCAGAAGCGTGGAGGAGATGGTCATGATGATGCTGCAGAAAAGGGAATGTGCAGAAATCAGAACGAGCTTTGAGTCAAACAGCCAGCTAACCTTTTTCTTGTATGTTGAGTAGAGGTGGAACGGGGAGACTGCAAGTCCCGGGGTTGAAGTCTGGGCAGAACCTACATCCGAGGAGAGTGCCAAGAGAGCAGCACGTCTAACACCGATGGAATTATGAACCCAAGGCAGGGAGGAAAAACAAGCCCCCTGTCTCGGTACTGCTGCCCTCGACATTATAAAGTCTATTGAGCCTGGATGATTCTGAGGGGAAGGAACGTTCTTCCTTGCAAGCCCCCTGCAAGGTAAGCCATGGTAAAGCTGCTGACTGCTACTTGTTGGTCGAACTCAACAATCCTGCACTCTATGTGAGATTACTTTCTCTGACGGGCCAGTAGCCCTATTTTACTTTTACGTTGCCGGCGAGTTCTAGTTCAGACTCCCCCTTCTCTTTGTCTTCCACTGGACAACGACCTGCGCTGCCACCCCGACGCTCGGGGAGGACGGCGAGGGACCCTGCTGAAGGGCCGCGCTGCGCATGGAATCCCAGCCTTGGAGCAGCCCCCTCGCCGTCTAGCTTGCTCCCCTAGCAGCACAACCTGCAGGTCGGCCTTGACTTCTAAAGCCGGGGCGTCATCAACTTCCTCTCCTTTTCTCCTCCTTCCTCCACGCCTAATTCCAACCCCTCCACTGCCTCTGTCCTTCGTCGTGAGCCCACGGCCGTAAACGCGCGTCTGGGATGAGACAGATGCCCAAGGAATAGAAAGATCCGTACCTGAGGTTCATGTCGCCGTCAACCAGCAGGGACATAAGATTGGAGAGATTGCCGCCGGGACAGCAGCCACACAGGAGCACCGCCACGGCGGCCACCTCGTCCAGCTTGAAGGCGAGGGCCAGCAGGAAGGCCAGCAGCGGCAGGAGGCCGAACTGGCAGATTGCTGCCAGCAGCGCGCCCACGGGCCGGCGGACGTGCGCCCCGAAGTGGTTCACGTCTACCGTGCAGCCCAGGCCCAGCATGGTGATGCACAGGGCGGCGCCCACGAACACGTTCAGCCCGTGGTTCAGCGGCGTGTCCCAGAACGGGAGCGCGTGGGGCGCCCAGGGCCGAGGGAACGGGGAAGGGCCGTGGCTCGCCGCGCCGCCCGCGAGGCCGCTGGTCGTGGGCTCCGGGGTCGGAGTGGGGCCGGGGCTGAAGCCGAAGCTCGGACCCGGCCCGAGGCTGAGCCCAGGGCCGGGGCCGGCGCTGGAAGCAGGGGCGAGGGCGAGGTCCGTGCCGGGGCCCAGGCTGCTGGCATTGGGCGCCAGGGTGTAGTTGTCCCGCAGCAGAGGGGCGAAGAGCAGGGTCACGTTGTCGTTGCCGTCCATGGCGCGGCCGGAGCTGCGGATTCCGGTCCCCTCCCGCCGCGTGCCTCTCGCCGTCCCGCGGTCGCCGCAGCCGCCGCCCGTCGTTCTGCCCGTCGGTCTCCGAGCCCCGGCTGCGCGCCGCTGACGTGCTCGGCGGCGTCGGGGGCGGCGGGCCGGTCTCCGCTCCCAGGTCTGCAGCCGCCCGCAGCCTGGCACTCCGCGCAGCGCGGCCCCCCGGGTGAACCCAATCGCTGCGCCGGCTCCGCGCCCCGGCCCCGCGCCCCGCAGGCCCCGCCCCGCCCTGCCGCCCGGTCCCCTCCTGTGAATCGCCAGTAAGTGGTTCTGTTAGAGTGTAGCCAGGGGCGGAACAAAGACCTGACAAAGGACCAGAGCAGGAAAAAACCGTTCCTGGCTGCCGATCAAGTTCTCTGATGGGCTCTGCCTCTTTATAATGAAATCTGGAGACCCAGACACACAAAGTGGAGGGGGTGGGTGGATAACCTCATCGATGCACGCTCATGGTAGAAACTGTTCCTATAGCCTGCAGCCCTAAGAGGGGTGCTTGACTTAATATTAGCGATTCTCTAGTAAGCATGACACGATATCTGGCCTGAATTTGCAAACAATTTTTTGCATGATTTTCAGTCTTAAAGTAGAATGTAATAATAATATAGCGGGTTTTGTGCAAGTGCGTGTGCATTATTTCATTCGATTCTTACAGCAAAGCCGTGAGATAGATACCATTTTTACAAGCTCGATTTTTACAAACGAGGAAACTGAGGAACGAGGAATTCTCAGCCTTATCAACCGAACCCACAAGTACCTGGCTGAATCTGCACGGCGATGTGTCCCTAAAGAGGGCAGAGAAGAGCTTGGCTAATAACAATTTCCATGAAAAATGTGTGTTTAAGAAGTTATTGGCAGGTGGAGAGAGGATATTTCAGTGGCCACAGATTTACGAAGCTTTATGAGTAAGGCCCTGGCATTAGGATTAAAGGACTGAAAAGAAATAAAGTGCCGAGATTCCCTGCTTGAGACAGGTTTATCCCAAAACAATTCAAAAGCAGAGCTCTTAGGAATGGAGATGCAACAACTTTTAAGTCAGTCACTAGATGGCATGTAGAAAGGAAAATAATTTCGCTGCTTACCAACCAGGTGGGGCCTGTTAAGGAGGCATCTAGCTCCCTGGGGGTGACCATAAAGTGATAGTCAGTTGAGTTGTGAAAACCAACAGGAATTTCTAGAATGAAATCAAGGCTCAGTCTTAGCCCAGGGTTGCTTTCACAAGGAGCCAAGATATAGTGAATTCTTCTATCGGGGAACTTTTCCCTAACTCCTGTCCTGGCACAGAGTGACTTCTATTACCCAAGGGTGGGCTGAGCCTTTCCTCCTCCCCAAATCTCATGAAGATGATGGAGACTATGAAAAGTAAGACTTTGCAAATGCAAAGCATATTGCACTCTTCATCACAAATAATTTATTTTTTCTCTTTTGGACTGTAAATTCCATGAGGGCAGAGCTTTTGCAAGAATCTAGGAGGATAATGTACCCTTACACTTTTCCAAAACACTAAACCCAGAAAAAAAAACTTCAGTGAGCTAAACTTTAAAGGAAGTGGGTTGTGACCAAAAATATTTTAAGTTGACATGTCAGCTTATGTAGGTAAAAAGAAAGATATTCAGATATACAATGATCCATGCTACCCAACCATTACATTAGTAGACCCAGGGAAGATGTGTGGAGAAACAGACAAGATAAGGAGGGAAGGCACTGCTGAGCCTTCACAGTCTTGAAACCACAGAATGAGATAAGCCAAGAACACAAATGGCAAGGGATCCAGCTGAAGCCAACTGTGCAGGCACCACTCCTATTTGCCTCAGAAACCCTCATCGTGTTAATGATATTAAAATTCACAATCACATTAAATAAGCAGTAATTAGAGGCAGACCAACTCAACTCATCCAACTACCTCCTCTCAGGGTTTAGGGAGGGACTTGGAGGCAACTTGTGCAATGGGCGAAGACTGAAAACAGAAAGGGGCCTGGCATCATGGCTTTTGTCTGCAATCCCAGCAATTTGGGAGGCTGAGACAGGCGGATCACTTGAAGACAGGAATTCGAGACCAGCCTGGCCAACATGGTGAAACCCCATCTGGACTAAAAAGACAAAAATTAGTTGGGCATGGTGGTGTGTGCCTGTAGTCCCAGCTACTCAGGAGGCTGAGGCAGGAGAATTGCTTGAACCTGGGAGGTGGAGTTTGCAGAGAGCCAAGATCGTGACACTGCACTCCAGCCTGGATGACAGACTGAGACTCCATCTGAAAAAATAAAAAAGAAGGGGATGATGGGCTGCGATTGTAAATCATGGGGCATGTTGCACCTGCAATCTTGGGGGATTCTTGGGACCTACAGACCTGATGTCACTCCTGCTGATGGGGTGATTGTCATTGTAAAGAAAACAGGTGCTCTGGCCTCCCCTTCTTTCTCATCTTCCTCACTATGTATGAGAAAACCCCAGGATTAGGTTTAAGCCCATTCTCCACGTGTGATGACACTGGTGTGGTGACACTGGTGAAGTGAAGTATTCTTTTCCCAAGGGGGAAACAATATGTAAAAGGGAGAGATAACATAGTACTTAGAAAATATGGCCAGGCATGGGGCTCACGCCTATGGGAGGCCAAGCTGGGCAAATCTCTTGAGCCCAGGAACTTGACACCACCCTGGACAACATGGTGAAACCCTGTCTCTACAAAAACTACAAAAATTGGCCAGACATGGTGGCGCATGCCTGTGGTGGCATATGCCTGTGGTACCAGCTATTTGGGAGGCTGAGGTGGGAGGATCGCTTGAGCACAGGAGGGCAAGGCTGCAGTGAGCCATGACCATGCCACTGTACTCAGGCATGGGTGACAGCAAACCGTGTCAAAAAAAAAATTAAGGAAGGAAGATGAAATTAAGCTAGCTATTTGGGGAAAAATAAATTTAGAGCTTTGTGGCACAGTGTATACCAAAGCTAATTCCAAGTAGATTAAAGGGTTAACTATTATAATAATAATAATGCAACAAAATACTAGAGAAAAAGATTGGCAAGTGTTTATCTCATCTTTGGATATGGAAAATTTTTCTAAGCAAAAAAGTAACAGAAGAAATCATAATGGGGAGCTCAGTAGATATGGATACATAAAAACTTTCAACTTTGTTATAGTAAAAACATCATTTAAGAAATCAAGAGAAAATTTATGATTAATTTATAAGTTTTATTGTGTTATTTTATAGGAAAAGAGGCAAATGACATGAATAGACACAAGATCACAAAAGAGATGCAAGCGGCCAACATGTTTATGAAAATAGTCACATTCACTAGTATCCAGAGCAATTAAATTGAAGCAATTAGATGCCATTTTTCAGTATTGGAAAAGATTCAGATATATGCTATTATGTTACAGTGGCAAGGATACAATCAATTTGGATATATCCTACCATAGAAACAATCATGGAAAGAGAGCACCTACTTCCAGGAGTTCTCATAAAAGTCCTGGGGTTAACTTGGGATTAATAAGGGAGAACTATTGTACACTAATGTTTGTTTTGGCCACTTTTCTTAAAAGGAAGCTAGAAGGCTTTTTAAAAGTAGAAGTAATTAAATTAAAAAATTAAATAGAAAATAGGCAAGAGAAGTGTACCCATCCTTCAACCAATCATTGTGGCCATAGGATGGAATGCTTTCACTCAAGCAAGGGAGTGGTCTCATCCCCACTCAAGACACATCAACTCAAATTTGGGGAAGGGATTCCTCAGAGGAATAGTGGGTGCTGTTAACAGAAAGAGGAAAAATGGATGTTGAGTAGGCAGAAAAGCAATAAGCGTACACAGAAGTTGTATTCAGTACCTCAGCACCCTCAAAGGTGTTTGAGGGCTTCTTCCATTGCATCTCCAGAAGTAAGTACTGCTACCTTAAGAATCTTTGTCAATATGCTGTTTTAAAAGTTTCATATTTTGTGCTTATTTAACTACTAGTGAAATAGAACTTTTTCAGTTTAATAATAAAAATACTTTATTATAAATTATGTATTTTGCCTATTTACAGAAATCATCTGACTTGCAGACAATTTAAGTACAACGATAAGACTGGTAGAAGAAAAATTAGAAACAACCTAAGTATCCAACAATATGCAACTGGTTGAGTAAATTGTTTTTTATTTACATAATAGAATAAATACTATGCAACTATTTTAAATTTTCATGTTATATTTTTATGTGAAAAAAGCAAGTTATGTACCGTTTTATGTTGATTTCTTTCTTTTGTATTTTGTTAGAAAAAATTTTTTTAGAGATGTTACATTGTCCAGGCTGGAGTGCAGTGGCTATTCATAGGCATGGTCATAGCAGACTGCAGGGTGGCTCTTGGCCCCAGTTTCTTTAAAAGTATTTATATAGTTGCATTCAAAAAGACTGGGCCAAAATATATTGGATTATGGAGGATTTTTGCATTCCTTTTTGTTTTCTTTTCTTTTTTCTTGAGACAGGTCTCCTTCTGTTGCCCAGGCTGGAGTACAGTGTCATGATCTTGGCTCACTGCAACCTCCGCCTCCCGGGTTCAAGCGATTCTCCTGCCTCAGCCTTCCCAGTATCTGGGGTTACAGGTGCCTGGCATTAGTGACCAATGGGTAGGTAGTGTAGACAGGCAGCCATTAGTCACTGAGTAGGCAGGCTCAGTAATCAGATCAACTGTCTCAGTATTCCAGTGCTTGTGTTCAAGGAATCCTTATTTCATTTAATAATGGCCCCAAAGTGCAACAGTAGTGATGCTGGCATACTGTCATAATTGTCCTATTTTATTACTAGTTACTGTTGTTAATATTTTACTGCAACTAATTTATAAATTAAACTTTGTAAGAGGTATGTATTTATAGAAAAAACGTAGATATATATAGGGTTCAGTACTACCCACAGATTCAGACATCCACTGGGGTCTTAGGACATATTCCCTGAGGATAAGGGGGGACTATTGTACAGACATGTTTGTTTTGGCCACTTTTGTTGAAAGGAAGCTGGAAGGTTTGCTTTTAATAGAGATCCGTCAAACAGGAGAGCTGACTGGAATATTGTTCTTAGCTGATTTGTATCTAAAAGCAACATGGCCTGTTGATTATACTTGCTTTATATAATTAAGTCTATTTTACAGAATAAAAAAGTCCATTTCTAACAACATTAATTACTCTTTAATAACTAACTAATGATGGATAAAACAAAAGATTATTTTCTGTGTCCAAAAAGTATACCACTCTTAAAACACTTACTAATTCCCAATATTACATTTATACACTTGGCACAAAAGTCTGGATACTCCAAATCAGTGAGGGCCTGGCTTGTCTGCTCATGGTGAACTCAAGCATATTAAAACCTGCTCAGGAATGTCTGGGTGGCCTGGTGGACCAGCCAGGCAGAGGTCATATTTATGGAAGCCTCACTGGTAGAGTTGTTAGACATAGCAAATAAAAATACAAGACATCCAGTTACATTTGAATTTCAGATGAACAACAAATACGTTTTTAGTATAAAGATGTTTCAAATATTTCACCTGGCAATCTTACCTGGAGACGGATGATTGTTAGAAAACTGAGACGGCATGGTGGCCTCCAGGGGCTAAGATCTCCATGCATTTAGGAAATAAACGCTAAATTCCAAGAAATATACTAGGTGGGCAAAGAGGAGGTGCACAAGCCTGGGCTAGGGATGCTGTCTGGGGATTGGTGAAGAGGAGGCAGCGTGGGTTGAGGCCCTCTCTTGTCCCCTAGGGAATTTTGGCCTGGTTCTGTGTGGAGAGGGCAACACAGTATCAGAGATAAATATGTTTTGTAGCTGAATAACAGTTTGAGTGGGAGGAACATTGAGACACAAGAACCTTAGAGCAGGCAGTACTTTGAGAATGAAGTGAAAGTAAATTGGACAATGACAAAAGTGATCCTGGTCTCTCAATGGGACCAGGAAGCCACAGGGAGGAGCTGAGGGCAAGTGGACCCATGAATGTCAAAATGGAGGAGGGCACTTAGAGACACTTACACCCTCGGTGGACGCCTCTGTAGTGAGTCCAATGTTGTTTATCTCAATTATTTTGCTCCCAGCACTGTTCCCCTATTCTTCTGGGAAATAGGCCCTCCGTTGTCGGAGGAATCACACCTCCAATGGCTCCTACCATAAAGTCCAAATGGAAGCTGCTCCCTTCCTACAGGACCCCACTTCCAAGTTTTCAGTGATAGCTTAGGGATGAGCCTCCCATATCCACTCTGAGCCCATCTTAACAAGAGTTCAAGGTAGCCCTAAGCAGGGCTTAGATTTTATTATCAGTTTGTGGGGAGAAATTCATTTATAAGTAAGTATATTTGCCCTTGAAAATCCTTTAAATACCTATAACAATAAAATAATCTTTTTTCATCAAGGCCACAATGACATTCTTTCCCCAGTATGGGAATAGCTGATTTCCAGGCGGAGTGGCTGGCTTTGGGGTCAGAGTATAAGAAAGAACCCTCTGATCTTTCTTCCAGATGCTCAGGCCATGACAAGCGCAGGGAGTTGAGGCTGACCTTGGTAGCTGCAGATTCATATTTCCTGGCTCACATATCATTCATTCAATCTCTCTTTTGTTTTTCCCTCATTTAATTCTCATAGTTGAATTTGTGAAAGTTAAATTTTGCATTCGATGTGATGCCAGGAACCAATATTCTACCCTCAGTGACTGATTTGGAGGTGGAGCGTGATCCACCCTGGCCACTTGGGATCCTTCCCTGTGATTTTTTTTTTTTTTTTTGTAATAAGAGCCATGGGGAAGAGCCCTTTCCTCTCTAGTTAAGAAGCTGGGAAATTGTGAGCTCAGAAACTGCTACTAATTATGGTTCATTTTATGATATCACCCAGCCTGGGAGAAAAAAGCCAAAAATAAAAGCTGAATTAAAGGAGATGAGAGGGGAAAAGAGAAAGTGCAGGCAACACCAAGACCCTGTTCTGGTCCTTTCCAACAACACTCCTCACCTAGCTGGTTATATGAGCTATTAAATCTTCTTCTTTTAGCCAAGCTAGTTCAAGTTGCAACTGAAGGAGTCCCTAAGTAATAAGGCCATTTCTATGAAATGGTTAAAAAAAAAAAGGAGCATTAGTTATCCAATAACTTTCTAGGTGGTATTTCCAAGTCCAAGGCTTTACTGTGTTAGCTTCAGGTAATAAGAGTTCAAGGTAGCCCTAAGCAGGTAGCCCATATTCCTGGATTGCAGCCTCAAATTCATGTGGCCAAGGGGAAGTATGGGCTACATTCAGTTTTTCCACAAAACAAGCAATTGCTAACAGCATCATCTATCATCAAGGACGACCAGCTTTCCATACCTAGAGATGATCTTAACCATTACCAAATACACATAGAGCTAACAGGTAGCTATGTAAAATATAACTTTCTGTGCCTTGTAACTAATCTAGCTCCTGTGCTGAGATCATCTTGGCATCTCAAAGTTGATCTGTGTGTAGCTGTTGCATCCAAACCTCCTGCCGCATTTTTGAAGCTGTGATTCCTCGTGTCCTCGCATGACTCTCCCCGGCCTATCCTGTTTGCTCTGATAACACGTCAGATCTCATACAGCAATCAGCTTTGTAAAGGTACCAGCTCATTGGCTCTCAAATCATATGATTCAATTGCCTAGTCCTTACCAACAAGGTGTCAACTGAGGTTTCATTTATTCCAGGCCCTCCTTTCCTGTTATCTCCAAGTCTGTACCAGAGGGGCTCAGCTTTCTACAGATTTCTTCAAGGCTTAACAAAAGTTTGCTTTAATGGGAAGATTGTTTTCACTCTCTCTTTTCCCTACTAATCTTCTATTCTTTGATCAGTCCCATCCTTGTTTTCATCTATTCTTTAACCTAACATTTCAACTTGTTTTTGGTGCATGTTTTTGAAGCCTTTCCTGGGGATTTCACACAACTATCTTTGTATGGCAGAAAGTCTTGTATCAGGAGGCATTTGTCATCTGATAAACTGAAAAGGAGAAAACAATATCTACAAAGCTCTAGCAGGATATTAAACTGAGAATTTATTTGATCTAAACATAAAAAAAAACTCCAGTGATATGTTTCAAGGCTCACTACTGAAAAATTACCTCTTGTTGAGTAACCAGACTACACAGTCAATAGCAAAAACAGATGAAAGAAAAAGAAATTTTATTAAAATTGGACTCTACTAATTGGTTTGGGTTTGGACTATTTCATTTTCTGTCACACCATACAAAGTTGATAAGCATTAACATTTCTTATTTTAGAAAGTGTTATTTTGAAACTTTCAAAGATAGATTTTTCTTGAAATAATTATAAACTTCTTGTCCATTATGCAGGAATCAAATCATAGAAACAACCTCTTGCTCACTAATTGGTACTGGTAGAATTGTAAAGAATGCTGATGAACCGTGGTCTGTTAATAATTTTATGTTTTGTACATCTTTTCTTACTCCCAATATTGAACTGGTCTTGCCATTCAAGAGATCTGGGAATTATTACCCAAAGCTGCTGCTCACCAGCACCTGTCATTGCTATCCATTGCCCTGCCTTGTCTAGAATATTGACTAGGGGACAGAGGAGAAGGTCACTGCTTTCCCCCACTACATCTGCAAAACAGTGCCTGACTTAATGGGGGCTGGATATGGGGGATTAAGAATTGGTCCTGAGCATTTTTATCATACTTGCTTAGGCTCTCTCTTAACAGCTGACCAAATATAAACAACTTAAAAAAACTGATATTTTGGAATATATATTATATATATTTTTTCTTCTATTATTTTATAGTTGTCTGTAATTAGTAGACATTGACTCCTAAACTTTCAGAGTTCTTTTGGTAACACTGTATTATAACCACTCAATTTAACAACTGTATATTAATATCCCAAAGTTTTGCTAGGCAGTAGGAATGATAGAGAACATTAACCATGTCTAAGGTATGTTTTGTGTTCTCAAAGACCTTGAAGCTCTAAGTGTAAGTCAACTGCAATGCAAGGCACTCTATGATGAACTTTATATATTTAGGTTCAAATAGAAATGGGAATGATGAATCCTAGATGTGGAGTCTAAGCATCATTAACTAGGAAGCACTAGACTTCAACATGTGAAGAAAGGCAAAGGCCATTCCAGGGCAGGAGAACACCTTGAGCAAAGTCATGGAAGTACATCACTTCCATGTTGGAAACAGAGAGTGGATACAAAGTGGCAGGGACAGGCCAGGCACAGTGGCTCACACCTGCAGTCCCAGCACTTTGGGAGGTTGAGGTCAGGAGTTCCAGACCAGCCTGAGCAACATGGTGAAACATGTTGAAACATGGTGAAACCTTGTCTCTACTATAAATACAAATATTAGCCAGGCGTGGTGGCAGGCACCTGTAATCCCAGCTACTCAGGACGCTGAGGCAGGAGAATTGCCTGAACCCGGGAGGTGGAGGTTGAAGTGAGCCAAGATCGAGATCCCACCACTGCACTCCAACCTGGGTGACAGAGCGAGACTCCGTGTCAAAAAAAAAAAACAAAAAACAAACAAAAAACAAAGTGGCAGGGACAGGAAACAAGCTATGGAAAAGTGGGTAGTAGGGCAAATTATTTAGGGCTTCTATTGCACGAAAAGCACTTGGACCTTAATTTTGCTGACAGCAGAAAGTTAGCTAAGCTTTCTGTGCAGGGAAGTGACATCTCCAGATTTAAGACTCAGAAAGGCAGGTCCAGAAGCCCTGGACAAATGGATACAGATGAATAAAGTCCAGCCAGGGAGTCAAACTAGGAGGCTATGATGATAATGCCAGTGGAAAATAGTGGCAGCTTATATGAGAGAAGAAATAGAAGTTGAGAGAAGGTACATTTGTGGAGAAGGAGAGAGATAATTCAAGAAGAAATTAGGCTTTAATTTGGAAAACTGGATGAATGGGCATGACATTAACTGAGATAGAGAACACATAGGCAAAGTGCCATGTTTGAGACTCGGGTTTTAGATGGTTGAGTGTAAGGTGTTTGTGATGCCCTCTTGGAGTCTAATATGCAAGTGAACTGCAATTCTGAGGCCTGGTGGAAAGAACTAGGAACAGAGGGAAATTAGCAGCCATGGCTTGTGGTAGTTTGCAAGAGCTGAAAGTGCACATTTCTTCCTAACTCCTCCTTCAGTGCCTTAAGTTGGCTGCTTAAAATCAGCAATTATGTAAATATTTGCAAAACAATTGACAAATGCTTCAAATCAGGGCTTTTCTCAAGAGAGCTAGCTGGTTGTTAAGTATTTCTCTGTCTCCCACTCTATAGGCCTGTCTTCACGCAGGTTTGAAGTTAGAATTTATAATAGTAGCGTGGCCTAGGTGTACCCAGCCTAAGAAATTGACACAACATGTGATCTCAGGATGGTGAAATCCTAGGGTACCCAACAGAAGTAAAGCAGAGCCTGTCTGGAAGGACATACCCTAAACCCAGGCCTCAGAGTTCTCATCAACAGTCACAAACATGAGAAGATAACTACCCATGAGGAAACATCCAAACAGCTTGATTAGATTTCAAGAGCCTCAGTAAATAGATGTTTTGGCTAGAGACCAAAATATAGAAAGGAAATACATAATTAAAGACAGAAAATAAAACATTAAAAGGTAAAAAATATTGCTCCCAGAAGACCAGGCTGATTTGAAAAATAATTTTTTAAAAGATAGAACACTTCCAGAAATGAAAAGTTTAATATTGAAACGAAAATCTCAGTCACAGCTTAAATAGCAGGCTAAACATGGCTAAGGAGAGAATTTGCAAACTGAAAAATAGATTTGAGGCATTACCCAGAAGGCAGTATGGAGATGAGGTAATAAAAATATGATAAATTATGAGGGATGGAGGATAGAATGAAAAACCTCTACACACATCTAATAGGCATTCCAGGAGGAAAGAATGTACAAAATGTAATCATTTAAAATATAATTGTTGAGAATTTTCTTGACTCAAAGAAAGACATGTATCCAGATTCAGGAAGCATAATGAGTCCTGAGAAGGGTAAGTAGAAATAAATTCAGGCCAGGTGTGGTGGCTCACATCTGTAATCCCAGCACTTTGGGAGGCCAAGATGGGTGGATTACTTGAGGTCAGGAGTTTGAGACTAGCCTGGGCCAACATGGTCAAACCCTGTCTCTACTAAAAACACAAAAATTAACTGGGCGTGATGGCGAGTGCCTGTAATTCCAGCTACTCAGGAGGCTGAGGCAGAAGAATTGCTTAAACCCCAGAGGTGGAGGTTGCAGTGAGCCAAGATCAGGCCACTGCACTCCAGCTTGGATGATAGAGCAAGACTGAAGAAAAAAAAAAAAGAGAGAGAGAGAGAAAGAGAAGAAGGAAGGAAGGAAGGAAGGAATTTATACCTGGCTATATCGTAGTGAAAATTTTTAAAAAGATAAAGAAAATACCTTAGTTACACAAATTGCATAATTTTGGGCTTTACTTTTCTCATTCCTAAGATAAAATTAAGTGGGATCATATCTAAAGTTACTCATTTAATAGATATCCAAATGATTATCAGGTACAAAGTATGCTACAATGAGAAAGACAGTTTCGGTAAAAGCAGGGCCTTGTGTATCTGCCACACACTTTTCTTTGTACTCGTTCTACACTTTTTCACAACTCCTTATGTGTCCCTTTTCTTTAGTCAGATCCTTAAATGTTCCAAAGACTCAGTCATGGGCTCGTTTTTCTTCTCACTCTGCACATTCTTAGGTGATTTTTTCCTTTTTTTGAGACAGGGCCTCGCTTTGTCACCCCAGCTGAAGTGCAATGGTGCAATCTCAGCTCACTGCAGCCTCAACCTCCTGGGCTCAAGTGATCCTCCCATTTCAGCCTCCTAAGTAGCTGTAACCATAGGCATGCATCTAATTTTCATATTTTTTGTAGAGATGGGGTTTTGCCATGTTGCCCAGGCTGGTCCCGGGCTCAAGCAATCTGCCCACCTTGGCCTCCCAAAGTGCTGGGATTACAGGTGTGAGCCACCGTGTCCAACCTCAAAAATGATCTCATTAACTTCCAAATCTCTATTGCTAGCCCCAAATCTCATCTGATTGCTAAATCAACCAGATACTGCGAACATATCATAAGGTAGAATTCATGATCTCCATCCCACCCTGTCTCCTTTCTACCTTAGCTGCCAACACCAGTCTCTTGCCGTTGCATATGTATCTCTTTGCTGGGGGATATATCCACTCCTTTTCTTCATCTGGAAATATCCAGTTCATCCCTCGAAATATACTTCACATCTCACTTCCTCTGTGAGCCCCTTCAACTCCCCTTTGGTTTCTCTGTTAGTGTTCAGTGCTATCTTCCTTGGTTTTCCAGACAACCTGTAAATATTTTTTTGAAATCTACCTTTTCCAACAGACTACAGGTATGTTAGTAGCAGGAGCTGTGCCCCTATTGTTTTATGTCTTAGCATTGCCTTTGCATTGTGCCTATCCTGAAATAGGTCCACTTTGAATATAATTAAATGAACGAATGGATTAATGAATGAAAGCATCTTATCCAACCAACACAGAGGAAATCAAGAGTGTGGCTTTAGTATTACATCGTCACCTGATGATCACATTTGGTTCTGTTCAGTTGGCTCCTGTTCATGGTCTGGTATTGAGAACAGAGATATTGCTAGGAGCACACTAGCTGTTTTTCATGCTGCCTTTTTTTCAACAGCAGGGTGTTGCCAATCATTGTCATACAAAGCATTCTCAACAGCTCTGCTCCAAATGACCCAATGTGAAACTGTCTGGGCTGTGGGTTGGAATATTAAATGACATTGTGTTTCTGCAGCTAACTGAGCTGCCTGAGTCACAGCTGCAGTAAAAACGTTTTAACAAAATTAAAATCTCCGTGGGGGCAGGGGAAAGCAGAGAATAAAGAAGGTTGGCTAGAATGCTGAGATGAGAGCAGCAGCAAAACAGGAGACATTGGTATTGCCTGATTTCTAGATTTAATTGCAATAGGCAAGTAGATATTTTAGACTGAGAGGTCTGTAATTGTGATTTAAAATAGCCTTAACAGTCTAAAATTTGCTCCCCTTTGAATAAAAAAAAGATAAAAATTTGGGGGAAAATACATACACTAAATAAAAAGAGGCCATGGGGCAAAGAAATAAGAGCTAGCTCTTGTGAGAGCAAATTGAAATAGATCAATTACTTCTTGTCACTTCCTATTTCCAAGCTAATGAATTATGTTTTAAAAGCCTGGCTCTGTGCAGTGCTGAGTTTGACATGAAGAAGGAAATTCCTGATGTGTATCTCACGCAAATGGAAAATGACTGGGATGATAAAGTACTGGTGCTTCTTTAGGGAATCAACATAAATAATTCTTGATACTATAGAAAAACTAGAACTTGAAAAATCTTTCTGATAAATTAGAACCCTGAAGAACACACTGTATTTTATTTTCATTCAAAGGAGTGTTTTCATATGTCACCTTCAGCAAAGGGTAGAAAGAGGGCTCTAAACACCCTAAAACATGATGTAGTTTCTTTAGTTTTCTCCATGTGGAAAGGGAGAAATAGCTTGTTGTCCTACTGTGTTCCAGGCCCTGAGGATACAAAGATGAGTGAGGTTAGATCTCTGCCCTTGAGCAACTCACAGACAAACATAAAAGGATGCAACAGAGCCCAATGTGAGGGCAACAACCAGTATCAAAGATCCCAAAGGCAAGTAGAACAGCCAGATTCCAGGACGGATTAGAGCCAGGCACTGAAGGTCAGGATTCCTCATGTCTCTCTGGTTCTCTTTTTATAATTCTTTGCATACCTGAGCTTCTCTCTCTCTTTGCCCATCTCCTTCTCTCTCCCCCCTCTCCTCTACTCCATTCACTTATTCATCCATTCATTCACTTAACCCTCTTCACAGTGCATCTACTTTGGGATAGGCACCATGCAAAGCAATAGGGGAGGTGAGGGGAATATCATTCAGGACATAAGCATGGGTAAAGACTTCATAACTAAAACACCAAAAGCAACTGCTACAAAAGCCAAAATTGACAAATGGGATCTAATTAAACTAAAGAGCTTCTGCACAGGAAAAGAAACCATCATCAGAGTGAACAGGCAACCTACAGAATGGGAAAAAATTTTTGCAATCTATCCATCTGACAAAGGGCTAATATCCAGAATCTACAAGAGAGTTAAACAGATTTACAAGAAAAAAAAACAACCCCATCAGAAAGCGGGCAAAGGATATGAACAGACACTTCTCAAAAGAAGACATTTATGCAGCCAACAAATATATGTAAAAAGCTCATCATCACTGGTCATTACAAAAATGAAAATAAAAAACACAATGAGATACCATCTCATGCCAGTTAGAATGGCAATTATTAAAAAGTCAAGAAACAACAGATGCTGGAGAGGCTGTGGAAAAATAGGAACGCTTTTACACTGTTGGTGGGAGTGTAAATTAGTTCAACCATGTGGAAGACAGTGTGGCAATTCCTCAAGGATCTAGAACCAGAGTTACTGTTTGACCCAGCATCACATTACTGGGTATATGCCCAAAGAATTATAAATCGTTCTATTATGAAGACACATACACACGTATGTTTATTGCAGCACTATTTACAATAGCAAAGACTTGGAACCAGTCCAAATGCCCATCAATGATAGACTGGATAAAGAAAATGTGGCACACATATACCATGGAATACTAAGCAACTGTAAAAAAGGATGAGTTCATGTCCTTTGCAGGGACATGGATGAAGCTGGAAATCATCATTCTCAGCAAACTAACACAGGAACAGAAAATCAAACACCGCATGTTCTCACTCATAAATGGGAGTCGAACAATGAGAACACATGGACACAGGGAGGGGAACATCACACACCGGGGCCTGTCAGGGGGTGGGGGCCAAGGAGATGGAGAGCATTAGGACAAATTCCTAATTCATGCAGGGCTTAAAACCTAGATGATGGGTTGATAGATGTGGCAAACCACCATGTATACCTATGTAACAAACCTGCACATTCTGCACATGTATCCCAGAACTTAAAGTAAAATTTTTTTTTTTTTTAAAGAGACATTTCCAGGCAAACTGGCACAGTGGCTCATGCCTATAATCACAGCACTTTGGGAGGCTGAGGCAGGTGGATCACTTGAGTATAGGAATTTGACATCAGCCTAGCCAATATGGTGAAACCCTGTCTCCACTAAAAATACAAAAATTAGCTGGACATGGTGACGCGCTCCTGTAATCCCAGCTACTCGGGAGGCTGAGGCAGGAGAATCACTTGAACCTGGGAGGTGCAGGTTGCAGTGAGCTGAGATCGCGCCACTGCATTCCAGCCTGGGCAACAGAGCAAAACTCTGTAAAAAAAAAAAAAAAAAAAGATGTTTCCAGGCAGAGGAACAGCACCTGGGAAGACACAGACTCATGGAAGATCTGCTGTGTTTTGGCATGAGGGGGCTGGAGTACTGGAGTCCTGGAGAGGTTGGGAGGAGTGGGAGATGAGAGAGATAAGCAGGGGTAAGCAGATTGGTCGTATTAATAATTCTGTAGGCTGTGGAGGATGAGTTTATAGGCAAAAAGAGTTACAGCTTTAAAGAAGCTCTCTCTGGCAGCAACCTGGAAGCCAGCCTAGATCCATGACTCTTGACTTTTTCCCACCACGACATCCATGGTGACATCCTCCCATTTTCCTGTGTGTATCTAATATTAGGGCTTTCATCCTAAAGAAAGCATATTGGAATGCAAGAGAGAGCATGACTTCAATCCACTCCCTCCAAGTTATTTTAAACTAAATTCATCACAAACATTTGTACTTTCATTATTACCAAATTATATGCAATGTATCACTTAATTGATTTTGAAAGAGTCACAGCGCTGTGGTGGGGAACTGGGAGAGTAAGCATGGTCATCTGTGCTCCACAGACCCCCTGGGAGTTCACGGGAAGTGTCTTGGGGATTCTGGGGGGAGCTAAAAAGACAGAGCTCTGACCCCACCCTCCACTGCACACACATTTCAACCGGAGCAGCTGCACTTTAATTATTGTAGGTTTTTCACCAAGATTTTGTTGCAATAATGTGTTCCACTGTTTTTTTTTCAATCTTTTCTAGCAATAGATTAAAAGACAGGAGAGACTGAAGGCAGATAAACCAAATAGGAGATAATTTTAAGAGTCTGGGTGACAAATAATAAAATCAGTTCCACTAAATCTAGTTGAATGGATTATAGCTCATAAACCAATAGGAATCATATGCAAGCTACAGTATAAGGTATTTCCATAATATGTAATAGGAAATGACATCAGTAATTTATTTTGGCATGAGATGAGGGTACAAATGAATAAATAAAATATATTATCACAGTGCTTCTCAAACTTTCATGTGTATAGACATCACACAGGTATCCCGTCAAAAAGTAGATTCTGATTCACAGGGCCTGGAGGGCTGAGAGTCTACTTTTCTAACACATTCCCAGAAGACTTCGATGTTACAGGTCCATGGACCACACTTTGAGTAGCAAGATATTAGAAACTCCTAAAATAATTTAAAGATTTAAAAGCTATCCCTAGCCCATGAAAGAATGTGGGCTTTGTAATCAGAGGCCTTTGTTTTTAAGGCCAGGATTCATCATTTACAAGTTCTAGCTGACGTCTCAGCCTGTGTCCTCAGCTATAACTGGATGAGCTCTTGTGTGGATTAAGATAATGCATCTAAAGGGATTAGCACCACACTTAGCTTATAGAAATATTTAGTAAATCTAACTACCAATTTTATAAAAGAGTCATTTACAAATTGCCTGTATCAGAATCCCTGTGGTGCTAGTTTAAAATGCAGATACCTGGACCCAACATTGAGTCTACTGAATCAGAATTTCTGAAGGAGGACTAGCATTTTTAACAAACTCTTGGTACTCTAGAGCTGAAGGAAGGGGCCCTGCTGGAAGCCATGTGCACACATGGCTGGATGTGGTCAGAACCATTTCCAAAGAGACACACTTAGCATGTAGAGCTAAGTGGGAGTATGGTTGGAAGGCTGGGGTGCAGACAGGAAGGGTGCACATTTCCACTGGGCTACAGAGATCTAGAATGACTGCAGTGTTAGAACTGAAGGAGAAATCTATGCTCTGCTTCACCATATTCCTTGTCAGCTAAGAAGCTCATGTCCCAGGACAAAAAAAAAAATTGTCATCTTGCACCCCCTTCCTTGCCCAACTTTCTTTTATTTTTTATTTATTTTTTTGTTTGTTTATTTATTTATTTATTTTTGAGATGGGGTCTCATTCTGTCGCCCAGACTGGAGTGCAGTGATGCAATCTTAGCTCACTGCAACCTCCGCCTCCGGAGCTCAAATCAATCCTCCCACCTCAGCCTCCAGATTAGCTGGGACTATAGCTGCGTGCCACCATACCCAGCTAATTTTTGTAGAGACAGGGTTTCACCATGTTGCCTAGGCTGGTCTTGAACTCCTGGGCTAAGGGATCTGCCCATCTCGGTCTCCCAAAGTGTTGGGATTACAAGTGTCAGTGACCCTGCTTGGCCCCCTTACCCCATTTTCACGCAAGCTTTCCTGCCAAGATAAGTCAAGAGAAACTGCATTCTTTTTTCAAGCTAACTGTAGGCAAAATTGACCCTACTTATCCAAATAGGCCCAAGTTATTTCTGAGGCCTTTGCACTTTTTTTTTCTCCCTTTATCCCACTTCTTAGCCCTACCCTCTCTTCTAACTCCCTGGCACCTTGTACCACCTCATTTTTCTAAATCCCAACTAAGTGTGTTCTCCCTTATCTACATCTCATGCCTCCCTTCTACCTAGTACAGGATGGAAGGACAGGCAGAAGCAGTTGGTGGGGGGCGGGGGGTGGACATGCTTTAAGGGAAACAGAGCCAAAGTTCCATCTGGAAGGAATTCCACCCCACTCTGTAACTCTGTTGAGGAGAACCAAAGCCGGCACTACCTACAGACGAAGGCAGGACTTTACCTAGAAAACAGGCTGAACCCACTCCAACTCATGGTTCCATGATGAGTGAGATCCCCAAAGTTCCAGAGGATAACTTAGAAAACTTTGGCCTAGAAAAAGGCAGATGTTACGAGTTGTCTACCACAGCCATAGAAAAATCTCAAAAGTGGTCTGAAAGAAGATCTGTCTTCAGCAGTTGAACTTTGTGAACCTACCAGGGCCCCATATTCATTTTTTAAAAATCCTTTGCACCTATTCATATTAGGCAGTCAGTCCACAAATTATTTACTGAATATTTATCATGTGGCATCATCATAGATTCTGAGAATACTAGTATGTAGATCGCATTACGTTTTTAAAAATTAGCTAACTTTAAGTGATTCTATAATCATATGCTATGAGGAAGAGAATATTTGGATAACCTGGCTGGGCATGGGTGGGGGTGGTTAGGAGAGCCCTGTCTCTGAAGGCAGCATTTGAGTTGGGACCTACCTAAGAGGAAGGTGGTAGCCATGTGAACTTCCAGGGGAAGGGCATTCCAAGCAGAAAGAAAACAATTGCAAAGACCTTGAAATGGGAAGAAGCTTGGCAAGTTTCAGGGACAGAATGAAGGCATCCAATACGTGTTTGTATTGAATGTGTGTATATTGAGTATCTCATAACACACATGACTGGGAGCGAGCCTCGGCAGAACTTGAACCATGGCATTAGTGCATTATCAATTACTTTCTTTTAATTCCGTGAGTATTTAGAATTGTCTCTTCCCCTCTCCCTCCCCCCACCCACCACACCCCAGTGGTAGGCACTGGACTAAATGTAGAAGATAAGAGATGCATCCTAAAGTGCCTGCCTTGAGCAGCTCCTAACTGGTGGTGGAGACAGATCCCTAAGGACACAGTTAAGGCAACTTTTCAAGTGAGTGACGGCCCTGGAGTGGGGATGTCACCAGGGCCTGTGGAAGCTTTCTTTCATTAGAGGAAGAAAGGCTAACTCCTCCAGGAGAAGGACAGAGAGCTTTTACATAAGAGGTGACCTTTGAGTTGAGCCTTTTAAGATGAATAGGATTTAACAAGATTAATTGTTCCTGGCAATACCTCAGACTAGATATTCTGAAAAATTCTCCAGCTACAAAACACCAAAACTGCTGAATTAAATACAATAAATAGTCTTTGAAAACCAGGAATGTAGTATCTGCCAATACTAGGAACCCAGAACCCTGGAGAGAGGCTGCGATGGGGGTATGCAAAGGACAGGGCACAAGAGACAGAACCCAGGGCATACACAGGTGGGGAGTAGGAAGTGGGACTCCCCACATAAAGCCAGAGCCTTGAAGGGCCACAGCCTCCTCACAAAGGTAGGAGAGGAAAAAGTATCTGTGCCTTAGCGAAGGCAAAGCATATAAAAATGTATCTTGTTCATCTCAGCCTAGGTGCTAGGGAAGAAAAAGAGAAAAGAGAAATGTCTCCTGAGAGAATTAGTAATGACAGCCAGCCCAACTGTCACCCAGACTGGGGTTTGACTACACCAGTAACTCCATTTACATCCCAAAATTCCCAATGGCTCAAGAATGTACAGCACCATGTACTTGAGGAAGATGAGGCAAAGGATAGGCCAACATCAGGAGGTTTGTTAACGATGCACTTTGTTAGGTCCACCCTTAAGGTTTGTGGATTTCTCAGTATGTAAGTTATATCTCAATAAAACCTGTTTTCAAAGGAGGAGAAGGGGTTCAAGTGTGGGAGTAGGGGGAGAGGAGTAAAAGAAGAAGTAGAGGTTGTTAAATGTCCGGTTCTACACTCCAGTTTATGTGTCTGTACAACTTCCCTGTTATGGACTGAATGTTTATGTTCCCCCAAAATTCATATGTTAAAATCTTAACACCAATATGATAGTATTACAAGGTAGGGCTTTTGAGGGGATGATTAGGTCATGAGGGTGGAGCCCTCATGAATAGGATTAGTGCCCTTAAAAGGGATCCCAGAGAGCTCTCTCACTCTTTCTGCCATGTGCGGATGCAGTGAAAAGACAATATTCTGCAACCCAGAGGAAAGCCCTCACCACAGCCAATTTATACTGGCACCCAGAACTGTGAGATATACATTTCAATTGTTCATAAGCCACCCAGTATATACTACTTTGTAGCAGCAGCCAGAACTGACTAAGATGCTCCTCTCGATGGGAGGTTTCTTCTCTGGAGAAGGTAAAAGAGTCTCTGCACTGGGGGATATCAGGAAGAGTTGAGGGCACAAATATGGTAAGCAGAAGAATAGGTGAACGTGTGCAAGCAGGATACTGTGCTTTCCATAGCTTCTTTCCTTCCACTTGGTTTTCAGAACCTACAAGCTGTGATCAAAAGATAATGACACTGAAGACCCCCTAATAAAATGGCCCAGCCAGACCACCCTTGATGCCTTTCAAACCATCCTCACACCATTCAGATGTCCCCTAGTTATTTTCAGAAATAATTTGAGACTTTACCTATGCATCATTTTTAAGATATTGGATTTGGGGTCATAAGTAAACATTTTTTCTCTATAAACTTCAGCTGAAAAATGTATTGAGAGGCTGCATTCTGTGAAGTTGGGAGTATTGAAAGCCAAGGGGTCTTCTAGCAGGAAAATATCACCAGAGGAATGCTCTGCCAGTCCCCTCATGCCCTGGAAATCCTTCCTCCAACTACACCATCCTAGAGCTGAGTGTCGGGCGAGCCTCAGCAAGAGGGGAGGCTTACGGCCAAGCTTGTTCCTGGGAATTTCCACCATCCAAAATAAAGGCTACCTCCATGGAGGAGAGGGGATACTTAGTGAGAAATTTATCAGTCGTTAAAAACAGATGCTGAAAAGATGTTTTTCCCCCTCTTGTCTGATTGGTGAGTTAGAATTTGATGATTCAAGTGGTTCCAGAAAATCAGATCCATGACTTCGGTTTGTACTGTCCTTTGTCTCAGCTACTGGGTTCTATCTTTATGGCTGCATTTAGCAGCATTACAAAGCCAGCTGGGGTCAATTATAGCATAAATTTCACTAGATGTGTCCTATTTTAGAGCCTGCACCATTAGGAGAAATTCTGCCAAGAAATTCGACTTCAGTTTTAAGTGAATTAATATAACCCTGTCACATGTAATTTATTAACCACTGTTATCTTCAGATTGGAAGTTCGCCAAGAAAATAAAGTCCGACGTGCATCTCTCTATATCCATTCTTCCAAGGGTGGAAGTGATTATATAACTGAATGGATGCATGATTTGCTAATTGATACTTAGCTATTTCAAAGGGCTTAAATAGTTATTTTTAAAGTCTTTTTAAATTTGAGACTAAAATGTCTCTTATTGATGTTTTCCTTAAAGTCTCTCTTTAAAATTATGAAACATTAACTTCGTAATTTAATAAATGCCTGATGATGATCATGATTTATTGGAAAATGAAGACTTTTTTAACAGCAGGATTAAAAATTGTTACATAACTTAAATGATTATATGCTGGGGATATGGTTTGGATCTGTGTCTCCAGCCAGATCTTCCTCACTGCAACCTCCACCTCCCAGGTTCAAGTGAATCTCATGCCTTAGCCTCCTGAGTAGCTGGGATTACAGGTACCTGCCACCAGGCCCAGCTAATTTTTGAATTTTTTGTAGAGACAGGGTTTCACCATGTTGGCCAGGCTGGTCTTGAAGTCCCGGCCTCAGGTGATCCACCCGCCTCGGCCTCCCAAAGTGCTAGGATTACAGGTGTGAGCCACCACACCCGGCCTAAACCTCTTTTCTTCATAAATTACCCAGTCTCAGATATTTCTTTATAGCAATGCAAGAATGGACTGATACAGCTGGTCAGAGTCTGAGTTTAAGCAAGACTTAGACAATTGATAAAAATCAGATATGTTGGAGTGTAGTTGCAGTTTCTCTAAAAAGGCAATATATTAGTCAGAACAGGCTAATTGCTTTAACAAATAGCCCTGAACTCTCAATGGTTTGAGATAGTGGAAGTTTATTTCTCACTCATGTGAAGTCTAGTGTGGATGTTTCTGAGCAGTTCATTGAACAGTTCATCTCCAGGAAGGGACTCAAAAATTTAGTCCCCTACCACTTGCAGCTCCATCATCTTCCCTGTGGGGCTGCCAAGCTCTGAGGGAGTGAACGAGTTAGGGAGGAGAAGACCTCATAATTGCTTGCCTAGGTCACATGTCGCTTCTGCTCAAATTCCTTTGCTAAGAACGAGTCACCATCTCAGTGACTCCAGGTGTGCTGGAACCTGCTGGTCCCAGCTTCATAGAGTCACTTTTATGCGTTTCCTCCCAATTCTACTTTAGTGATATCATATTGGTGGTTTGAAATTGGCCTTTGTGTGAATATTCACACCATGCAATAGTAGGCAAATGCTACAGATGAGGCCTTTGTTCATCTAGAGAGCCAGGTGTTAAGCATTTACCAATATGCCAGAGTCACAGGGTGCCACCTAGGTGCAAGAGGCCTGGGAAAGGGATTTAGCTGTGTGTTTAAGAGGAAGGAATGTATTTGGTGAGTATCTAGTCTCTCTCTATCTCATGAAGCAAATAAGGGAAACAGATAAGGAAAATGAATGAGGATAAATCATTCCATTTGACTTTGGAAATGGTCTCCTTATGTGGTTCTTTGCAAAGGAACATTGCGTAGTTTTGGTTATCATGTCTCTATGCCATTTATATTATTTAAAGTCAGGGAAATTGTTTATGAATTGGCTAACTAAAATTATATTGCGTTCGATAAGTAAGATGCCATCTTGTCCACGGGCTTTTCTTCAAAGAGAGTTCTACTCTCTTTTATTTGCAGTTTCTGGTCTTCTCTTCCTCAGTCAAAATATTACATCCCTAATGCACTCCCTTAAAATGTTTATGGACATTTCCTTCTGATCTTTTAAATGAGTTGAAACATATGAAATCACAGTTTTTATAGGTAATAAATGTTCAAATATCAGCAACTTCATATGGCTCAACCATATATTTTTTTAAGTCCCATTAGGGAATTACTTTCATATTTTGTCTTATTCGGTAAAGTTTTTTGGATCACTTCATGGGGCCACTTATTAGCAATATACATGATCAGAAATTAAAGATTTGTTCTCGTTCTCTCACAGTTCAAACCTCTCTAACTTCTTGAAACTTCCAAATGGATTATCTCCCCAGTCTCACAAAAATCCCTGCAATGATGAAATTGATCTTTTTAAGAGAAAGATCATGTTTTTGCTGTGAAGGCTTCTGGCTATGTGAAAAACTGTTTTCTCCTTGAGTCCATGAGGCTGCTTTTCTGTGGCCCTCCCTACCTTTGCCACCATGACAAAGGGAACCTGGAGAATTCCTGGGAACTGTATTGGGACTTTTTGCAAAGCAGTAAGTGATATGTAAAAAGCCGTATTCACTGTGTGGTGGGCTGCAAGTTGTGAGTTATGAGTCAGGTGTACCAAAAGGGCACAGAACCCTGCTGGGCAGTCCAAAAGAGCCTGTGCTGTTCTCTTTCCCATTCCATGCTTCTCCTCCTCTCTGTGCTCCCTCTGGTTTCAGGCCATGTTCTCTAGGGTTTTGTGATATGTGGTAATCCTATCCCCAAGATGATGGGGAGTATTATGCTTATCCTACCCCTTGCCAGAGACATAGCATGAGAAAATGGCAAAATCGTTCTATTTGCTTCCCCAGGATGATAGTCCTGGGGTCAGAATGGAGGTAAGGTGGGTTACCCTTGGATGGTGTCAAACTCTTTTAAAAGGGGCAACCCTTTTAAAGTTTGCTGAAGTGCTTAGTCAGAAAGGATTGGATGTTTTCAAGGCCCCACAGCTAATTATAACTGATGACTCCTGGCTAAGGACAGGGGAATAACTTGAACCCAGGTTCAAGGGCTTCTAACTTCAAGTCTAAGATGCGTTCTCTGACCTGACTTTGCCTCTTCCAGTGTAGACATTTAGGCAGAGTGTTAATTTCTATTAGCCACTGTTTGATATTACATTTAGTTTTAGTTTTTTTTTTTTTTTGAGATGGAGTTTCGCTCTTGTTGCCCAGGCTGGAGTGCAGTGGTGTCATCTCAGCTCACTGCAACCTCCATCTTCTGGTTTCAAGCAATTCTCCTGCCTCAGCCTCCCAAGTAGCTCAGATTATAGGTGCCCGCCACCACACTCAGCTAATTTTTGTATTTTTAGTATAGACGGGGTTTCGCCATGTTGGCTAGGCTGATCTTGAACTCCTGACCTCATGATCCTCCTGCCTTGGCCTCCCAAAGTGTTGGGATTACAGGTGTAAGACACTGCGCCAGGCCTACATTTAGTTCCTATCATTCTCCAACACACATCCAGGCAAAACACATTTGAGAGGCGTTACTTCACGGTATCCATGCATTCTTGGTGATTTGTTATTTTTTGTGACTGTTTTCAGTTCTAATAATGTAATGCAAATTATCTGTATCAGAAGTTGTGTTAGTAATTCTAAGGTTTCCCTTTATTTTATCGTGATTTATTTTCTTCATAATAATTTAATTATCTCAGGAAAGATACACGTTATTCCCTGACTTTGGGATTATTACAAAGATGTCTTCATCATTTTTTAAATCACACAAACATGAGTGTTCATTGACCTCTCTGAAACTTCTGACAAACTTTGAATCTGTGACCAAAACCTCACACCATGGTAGACTTTTTGTCTATTTCTCTTTGTAACGTGCCTGTGTTTGTTTTATTTATTTCGAGGGTCTTCATCTCTTCACGATGACTTGACTTAATGTCATTTTGAAATGACTCGATCTCTAATTTTTTTTCTGATAATAATGTAGCTACTAAATAATTCTTTTGATTAATATTTTTCATCCTTTTACCTTTAATTTTTTAATATTTTTATATTTTGGATGTGTCTCTTGCAAATAACTAATTTTTTTACCCACTCAATTCTTCTTTGTCTTTTAATTGGAGCATTTTGTCTATCTGTAAATATATGATTATTGATATACCTGGATTTAAACCTATCATCTTATTTTTTGCTCAACCTGTTATTTTTGTTTTCTTGACTTCCTTTGAATTCATTATTTTATCATTCAATCTCTTGGCCCTCTAGCAACAGTTTAAAAGTATATACTGTATCTCTCTTTTCTTTCGTTATTTTGTTTATTTATTTTGCTTCTCAGATTCTTTAGTGAAACTCAGATGGTCTATCTGAGACCTTTTTCCTTCTATCTGAAGTATATCCTTTAGAATTTCTTTTGGTGATAAAATGCTGGTGATGTGCTCTATTTTTGTTTTAATATCTTTTCTTGGCTTCCATTCATTTTTTATTTTTTTAGAGGCAAGATCTCACTCTTTCACCCAGGTTGACATGCAGTGGCATGATCATAGCTCACTGCAGCCCCCAAATCCTAGGCTCAAGTGATCCTCCTGCCTCTGCCTCCCCAGTAGCTGGGACTACGGGCATGTGCCACCATGCGCAGCTAATTTTTAAACAAATTTTTTGTAGACTATCTTGCCAAGTCTGGTCTCGAACTCCTGGCCCCAAGCGATCCTCCTGCTTCAGCCTCCCAAAGTGCTGGGATTACCGGTGTGAGCCACCATGCCTGGCCAGCTCTCATTCATGGAAGATATTTTCATTGAAGATATAATTCATTGGGATTCTAGGTTAGCAGTTGTGATGATCTTTTGATATGTCGAACCGGCTAGTGTACAGACTCCAGTTATTCAATCAAACACCAGGGGTTGCCGTGAAGGGGTTTTGTAGATGTGATTAAAGTCCATAATCAGTTGACTTTAAGTAGGGAAGATTATTCTAGATAATCTGCATGGGCATGATTAATAAGTTAAAAGACATTAAGAGCAGAGTTGAGGCTTCCCAGAATAAAGTAGAAATTCTGCCTGTGGATTGTCTCTTCAACCTGTACCCGAGAGTTCCAGCCTGTCCTTCTTGCAATTGTGTAAGCTAATTCCCACAACAAGTCTCTTAATATATATCTCCTTCTGGTTCTGCTTCTCTGGTTGAATGCTGACTGATACAGCAGTTATTTTCTTGCAGCTTATTTAAGACATTATGGCATTGTCATCTGCCTTCCATTATTTCTTTTTTTTTCTTTCTTTGAGACAGGGTCTTGCTCTGTTGCCCTGGCTGGAGTGCAGCGGCATGATCTCGGCTCACTGCAACCTCCACCTCCTGGGTTCAAGCAATTCTCCCACCTCAGCCTCCCAAGTAGCTGGGATTACAGACATGAGCCACTGTGCCTGGCCTGCCTTCCATTATTTCTGTTGAGAACTCACTTGTCTGTCTAAATGCTTCTACTTTGAAGACATTCTCTCTTTTACTTCCCCTCTGGCTACTTTTAAGACTGTCTTTGTTTTTGTTTCCTCTATGATGTATTCAGGTGTTAAAATCACAAGCAGCATAAATAAAAATATATTCTGAGCCTTTGGAATCTGTGGATTAGGTATCTCATTTTTTTCTGAGAAATGTTCTGCTATTATCTCTTCAGATATTCTCTCTGCCCCATTCTCTCTCTCATCTCCTTCTGGGATTCCAATCACAAATAGTTAAGACTTTATCTTGATACTTCTCTGCTGTACTTTTTTTTCTTTTTTTTTTTTTTCTTTGAGACAGAGTCTCACTCTATCGCCCAGGCTGGAATGCAATGGTGGCCTCCCGGGTTCAAGTGATTCCCGTGCCTCAGCCTCCTGAGTAGCTGGGATTACAGACGTGCCCCACCACGCCCTGCTAATTTTTGTATTTTTAGTAGAGACGGGGTTTCACCATGCTGGCCAGGCTGGTCTCAATTTCTTTACCTCAGGTGATCCGCCCGCCTCGGCCTCCCAAAGTGTTGGGATTACAGGCATGAGCCATCGCTCCCTGTGCTGTATTTTCTATGTTCTCTGTTACACACTCTGAGTGATTTCTTTTGCTCTATCTTCTAGCTCACTAATTTTCTACTACCAAACATGTCTTTTGAGTTTTTATTTTGGTTGTTGGTGTGTGTGTGTGTGTGAGTGTATGTGTCTGTGTGTGTTTTAAGAGACAGGGTCTTTCTCCATCATTCAGGCTGGAGTATAGCTGTGCGATCATAGCTCACTGCAGCCTTGAACTCTCTGGTCTCAAGCAATCTTCTCACCTCAGGCTCCCAAGTAGCTGGGACTACAGGCACATACCACCATGCCAGCTTTTTTTTTTTTTTTTTTTTTTTGTAAAAATGGGTCTTGCTATGTTGTCCAGGCTGGTCTTGAACTTCTGATCTCAAACAATCCTCCTGTCTCAGCCTCCCAAAGCATGAGCCAGCATGCTTGGCTTATTTCTAGAATTTCTATGTTGCTTTTTCTTAAATCTTACAGAAATCTTATTTAATGGTTTCTTACAGGGATTTTCTGTATTTAATGGTTTCTTACAGAGATTTTCAAACTTGTCATTTATATAATTTGTGCCTGCTAATTTGAATAGCTGAAATTTGGGTAGTCTCTTTTGTTCTACCAATTTTCATTCATGTTGCCTTGCTTTCTTGTGTGTCTAGTATTTTTTGCTTGCTGGTCATTGCCCTTAAGAAAAATTTGTTGGGTTCCCTGGTGCCTAGGATAAATTATTCCTGTTTCATAGAGGTTTTGCATTTGTTTCTGTCAAGTGCAAGGGCACACTGGTTGTGGATGGTCTCAACTTGAGATTCTCTGTTCACCCAGGCTATGTTTGTCTAGAGTACAAATACTTAGGAGGACCAATCTATGCCCATAACTTCTTAGGGATTTGATTCTTTCTTTTCCTTTCTCTTTCTTTCTTTCTTTCTTTCTTTCTTTCTTTCTTTCTTTCTTTCTTTCTTTCTTTCTTTCTTTTTCTTTCTTCTTTCTCTTTCTTCCTTTTCTATTTCTTCTTTCTTCTTTCTTTTTCTTTCTTTCTCTTTCTCTCTTCCCTTTCTTTTCTTCTCTTTTCTTCTTTCTCTCTTTTTTCTCTTTTGTTTGTTTTTCCCTGTTCCATTACTACTGGGAAGTAGGAGGAGTTTAGTTCTGTTTATAATTTATTTTATTATGTAGTGTTTTGGGGTTCATTTGACATAGAAAATGTTATCCCCAAGTTTCCTCTTCTTGAGTGGCCCTGGGCCTTGACTCTGTCCTTTTGGCCACATGAGGCTGGGGAACTCAAGACTAAGTGATCAGTGTCAGTAAGCCCCCTTAGAAGGGTTTTGTTGCTCAGATACTTTTTTTCCTTGGCTTCCAGGTTCAGGCTTTTCCCACCAAAATGTGGCATGACATGTGGTAATCCTTCCTTGTCTTTTCTTTTTCTTTTTTCTTTTTTTCTTTTTTTTTTTTTTTTTTGAGACAGGGTCTCGCTCTGTTGCCCAGGCTGGAGTGCAGTGGCACAATCACAGCTCACTGCAGCCTCGACCTCCAAGGCTCAAGTGATCCTCCCACCTCAGTCTCCCAAGTACCTGAGACTCTAGGTGCCCACCACCATGGTCAGCTAATTTTTGGATGTTTTGTGGAGGCAAGAATCTCACTATGTTTCCCAGGCTCGACTCCTGGGCTCAAGTGATCCTCCTGCCTTGGCCTCCCAAAGTGCTGGGATTACAGGCATAAGCCACCATGCCCAGACCTTCCTTGCTTTTAACGTGACTTTAAATATATTTTATTCAGTGTTTTAAATATATTTTATCCAGTGTTTTTCATTGTGGAGAAAGATTGATTCTTAATACTTTCCACTAATGTGAACTGAATTCTTGTTTGTATAGAATGTCACAACACATAAACTCTCTTTCTACTTCCTTTTAGCAATCTGGTTAGCTAGCCCAGTAGTGGAGAATCTCAGACCCACATGCTAGATCTGGACTTCATCATTTTGTCCAATAGCCAATGCATTTTCTAAAATTGGCTCCCAGGTGCCCAAACTTCCACCATTAAAATGAACAAATTCAATTATGAGCGCATCTGCAAGCATGCACTGGCAGGAATATACCATGCAGGGCAGGGTTTCTCTGGGAGCTTCATTCTGAGATGGTTCAGAACTTACAGAGGTAGATGAAGCGGGTGGGGGACAGAAATAGAACCTGGGCTGAGAGTCAGTTCCCAGCAGGTGATTTTGCTGGTGATAGAGGCAGTTAGAGGGGGCCCTAAATATCCAGGAATTAGATCACGTTAGCTAACTTTAGCTGGTATTGGGGATATTGGTTTCAGTTCAAGCTAGGCTGAACAAGCAGAGGACTTAAGCTTTCTTACACAGAGAATAAGACTTCTTAGAGAGGAGGAATAAGACGCGGTGGGAAAGAGCATGTGGGCATGGTTAAGAGAGCAAAGGATGGGCCTGCAAGTGATACTTGCTAGTGGCAGGGGTGGAGTACTGGGGGAGTATTTTGTAGTGTTTTCAGGAGCCGAGGATCTGGGCTGGAGACTGAGGGTTTGGGTAGGCCAGAACACTTCACCTATATTTCTCTTCTGGCCGCTATTCTCATCTGTCAATAGCTTTTCCTGTCATTTCTGTTATCTACCTGCATATGCCTCTTTCTCTGTGGATATAGAAGGGGTGAGTTTTGGTGATGAACCTTAATAATTAGTGTACTCTAGTATCATGCTTCTTACAGTATATGAAAAGTTCTGCTGAGACGTAGAGAAAGCCATAGGATAATGGAAAATTCTCCATGAGTTTCGCTTTTGTTTGGAAATTTTGGAAAACAACATTTTTTCTTCATTCAAAGAAACCATGGACTTTACTGCCCTTTACTAGCCACTTTCTTTTCTTTTCACTCCATATACCTTTCCAGGGAGACCATATCACCACCAGGACTTCAAGTGCCAAATATATGCAGTTACCTCCCTAGCCTACATTTGCAGCCTTGATATATTTCGTGGGTCTAGGCTCTTACATACAATGTACACCTTAAGCTTGGCATCCCCGAAGCTCAGCAGAATATCTTCTTCCCAAAGCACTCATGTTCTTTCCTGCATTCATTCATTCATTAATTCACTCATTAAATAGCTATTGGGCTCCAGGTACTTCACTAGGCACCATAAAAGAATCATGAGCAAGATTCACATGGTTCCTGCCTTGACAAAGCGTATTATGGTCTAATGAAGTACATGCATGAGGAAAGAACATTTCCAGAATAGAAGAATAGGAGCTCGTGAGTTCCCAGGCTGAAAAGGCCTGTTGAGGGCCTGGAGCAGCATATTTCTATTTATTTGTAATAGTTTTTAGTTTTTAAAATAGTTTTAGGTTCACAGCAAAACTGAGTGGAAGGTACGGAGATTTCCCATACATCCTCTGCCCCACACAGGAATAGCCTCCCCCATTATCAACATCCCCCACCAGAGTGGGGGATGTTGCAATTCACGAACATACATTGGCAGAGCATTATCACCCAAAGTCCACAGTTGACATTAGGGTTCACTCTTGGTGTTGCATAGTCTATAGGTTTGGATAAATGTATAACGACATGTGTACACCATCATGGTATCATACAGAGTATTTTTACTGTCCTAATAATCCTCTGTCTTCCGCCTATTCATCCTTCCCTACCCCTTAACTCCTGGGAGCAATTGAGATTTTTGCTGTCTCCATATTTTTTTTTTCCAGAATATCATATAGTTTAACTCACGCAGTATGTAGCTGTTTCAGATTAATTTTTTCTTTCAGTAATATGCCTTTAATTTTTCTGTTTATCTTTTCACACTTGACAGCCCATTTCTTTTTAGCACTGAATAATATTTCATTATCTGGGCATATTTGTTCATTCACCTACAGAAGGACATCTTGGTTGCTTCCAAGTTTTGGCAATTATGAATAAAGCTGCTATAAGCATCCAAGTGCAGGTTTTTGTGTGTAGATACGTTTTCAACACATTTCAGTAAATATTGAAAAGCCCAATTGCTGGATCATATGGTAAGAGTATGTTTAGCTTTGTAAGTGGCTACCAAACTGTCTTCCAAAATGGCTGTAGCATTTTTCATTCCCAACAGCAATGAATGAAAGTTCCTGTTACTCCACACCCTTGTCAGCATTTGATGTTGTCAGTGTTCTGCATCTTGGCCCTTCTCATGTGTGTAGCGGTATCTCATTGTTTTAATTTGCATTTCCCTGGTGACATATGATATGGGATGTATATTCATATACTTATTTGACACCTGCGTATCTTCTTTTGTGAGGTATCTGTTAAGGTCTTTGTCCCATTTTTTAATTGGGTTATTTCCCTATCATTATTACTATTATTATTGTTGTTGTTTTCCCATCTTTTATTTTACAGAGGGTACATGTGCAGGGTTGTTACATGGTTAAATTACAGGTCAGGAGGTTTGGTGTACAGACTACTCTCCTCCCACCCTCCACTCTCAAGTAGAACTAGTATCCGTTGTTCCCTTCTTTGTGTCCATGTGTACTCAATGTTTAGTCCTCACTTATACAAGAGAACATGTAGCATTTGGTTTTCTGTTTCTGTGTTAATTTGCTTAGGATAATGGCCTCCAGCTGCATTTATGTTGCTGCAAAGGACATGATTTCATTCTCCTTTATGGCTGCATAGTATTCCACTGTGTATATATACCACATTTTCTTTATCTAGTCATCTGTTCATGGACACTTAGGTTGATTCCATGTCTTTGCTTTTGTGAATAGTCCCATGATGAACATAGATCTGCATGTATCTTTATGGTAGAACACTTTATATTCCTTTGGGTACATACCTCACAATGGGATTGCTGGGTCGAATGGTAGTTCTGTTTTACATTCTTTGAGAAATCTCTAAAATGCTTTCCACAGTGACTGAACTAGTTTCCATTCCCACCAGCAGTGTGTGCTCCCTTTTCTCCACAACCTTACCAGCATCTGTTAATTTTTGACTTTTTATAATAGCCATTCTGACTGGTGGGAGGTGGTATCTCATTGTGGTTTTGATTTGCATTTCCCTAATGATTAGTGACGTTAAGCATTTTTTTCATATGTTTGTTGGCTGTGTGTATGTCTTCTTTTGAGAAGTGTCTGTTCATGTCCTTTGCCCGTTTATTAAATGGGATTATTTTTGTTTAATAATTTATTTAAGTTCCTTATAGATTCTGGATATTAGACCATTTTCAGATGCATAGTTTGAAAATATTTTCTCCCATTCTGTAGGTTGTCTCTTTACTCTGCTGATAGTTTCTTTTACTGGGCAGAAACTCTTTAGTTTACTAGGTCTCACTTGTCAATTTTTGTTTTCGTTGCAATTACTTTTACAGTCTTTGTCATGAAATCTTTGCCAGGGCTCATATCCAGAATGGTATTTCCAGAACAGCACATTTTAAAAAAGACCTTAACAACAACAACAAATGTGTGTGTGTGTGTGTGCGTGTGTAAAATGATGAAATATCAAAACACTTGAGACACACACAAAAAAATCCTTTTCATTTCCCCAGAAAGAGTGGGCAAAGAGCCTCATTCAAAGCAACAGTAATAGAATGACAAAAAGACTTTCAGTACCAACCTAAAATATTTGAAGACCATGGAGTAATACCCTCAACATTCTGAGGAGCTATTATTTTTGGGAGAGAATACTGTATCCTCTGAACCGTCACTTATATGAATTATGTATGAGTCAGGTTCTCCACAGAAACAAAACCAACAGGATGCATGTATAAATATCTATGAGATTTAAGGAACTGTCTCACACAATTAAGGAGGCCAGCATGTCCAAAATCTGCAGGGTTGGCCTGTAGACTGGAGACCCAGGGAAGAGCTAATGCTGCAGTTCAGGTGTGAAAGGCATCCACTGACCGAATTCCCTTTTGCTCAGGGCAGGCCAGTCTTGTTCTATCCAGGCCTTGAAATGATTGGATGAGGTCCACCCACACTATGAAGGGCAACCTGCTTTGCTCAAAATTCATCTATGTAAATGTTAATCTCATCCCAACATCCTCGCAGAAATATTCAGAATAATTTTTGACACATATCTGGGCTCCACGGCCCAGCCAAGTTGCCACATAAAATTAACCATCACAATGGTTAATATTTTTAAACTTTCAAGGAAGTTTAAAATATAATATTTATATATTTTTTATATATTTATAAATTTATATTGTAGTTATAATAAATTTATTATATTATAAATCTGTTATATAATATATATTTATATTATAAATCTTTTATATATAATTTATATTATAAATATATACTTATAAATTTATTGTAACTATCATATATCATATTTTATGTATTTATATTATATATAAATAAAACATTGTATATTATATAGTACATGAATATATATTTTATTTATATATTTTTATTATATATAAATATATCCTCTGAACTATCAATTATGAAGTGTGTATTAGTCAGGTAATATAATATTTATATTATAATAAACATATTTATTATAATATAATAAGTAAATATAAAAAAATTATTACCTGACTAATACACTCATACATAATTGTATATTTAATATTTTAATATAAGTATAAATCATTATATATTTGCTATATTTAATATATAAATATATATTTACTATATTATTTAATATATTAATTATATATTAATTACATTATATTAATATATAATAAATATATAACATATTAATATATAAATATATGTTATATTAATTATAATTAATATATAACAAATTTGTATATATTTATACATTTATATTTATAATAAATATATAATATTTATGTATAATTTAAAAATATAATGTAATCTTACACTTTCAAGGAAGGCTTCAAAAGTTTACCTCTCATGCATCCTTTCCTATGAGCCACTTAGGAAGCTTCAGCAAAACAAGGGAGTAAACCAATAAAGAAAAAACACAGATCCAGGGAAAGGTTCTAACACAGGTAAGTTTCAGGACAACATCTACCTAGTAGGCCTAGGAAACCACCCAGGCAGATGGAAGTAGCAGTCGGCCCCAGAGTGGGGAGGAAAGGCAGGGAGGACGGTCCCATGCTTTCTTGGTCTTCTCTGGGAGTCTTTAGGGGACGGTGTTAAAGCACAGGCTCTGGAGCCGGACTTCCTGGATTTCAATCCTGGCTTCACGATTTTGTAGCTAGGTGATACTGGGCAAGTGACTCAACCTCCCCGTGGTTCAGTTCCTTCACGTGTAAAATGAGGGAACTCATTTTTTAGACTATGTTTTGCTTGGAGGTATGGTGGCTCCATGATAGTTAGGATGAACTATGTTATGTTATATTCAGCAACGACCCCCAAAACTCAGGGGCTTAAAACCACAAAGATATTTTCCTTTCTCCTTCTATATGTCCCTGTGGTTGGATGGAGGGCTTCACGTTTTTTCACTCAAGCGAGCACGCTGAGGGAAAGCACGCTGAGGGAGGCTCCACCACCTGGAATGACAGTGTTTGCGGAGGGAAGGAAAGGTCAGGAGTCACATACCAGCCCCTGAAGCCTTCTGCCTAGAAATGACATGTCATTTCTGCTCACGTTCCATTGGCTGAAGGAAGAGAATGGCCAGGGATGTTAAATCCTACCTCATGCTCAGGCGGAAGAGAACCAGAGTCTTGGTGGATGGACACTCTAACCACAGACCGGTAATCCCTCCCACCACAAAGAAGGGACCATGGCTCTAAAGAAGTGAAGTGGAGCCACTTGGAGGGAGGAACAAATGGATTCTAGAGGCGGGAGTAAGGAAAAGGACAGGAGAGGGGAAGAGAGCAATGAGTCTAGGGACAGCGTGTTTTGGATTTGAGAGAGAACAGAGCAATGAGAGAGTTCCTGTGAGGAGTGGGAACATGAGAGTGTGAGAGAGGTCTGAGTGGATTTGTGGGAACTCTTGTTAGGTATTGTGGCCCATAAACCTCTGTGATGGCTCCTTAAGAAACATTAACAGACTTTTGTCACTTTTCAATGCTTTTTAGAATCAGTTTTATGTTTTTTCCAGATGGAACGCCAGGCTAAGACAAGCCTCAAGGTAGCCTATACACGTGAGTTACCATGAGGACCCAAGAAACTTGCCAAACACTTGGCACTTGAAGCCGGCTTCCCTGGACTCAGTCCCCAGAGCCTCTTCTCCCTTCACCTCCTCTGCTGACAGGGGTTCTTTGGTAGGAGGTGGAGAAGTTCAAATAACACATATTTTTATATTTAAGTATTTTTAGTTTATCTAATCCTATTTAATTATATCTTCAGATACTTATAGCTCATTTAGCAAACTCCTAATAGTCAACTTATTCTTCAAATATAGTCTTTTCAAAGTATTTTTATGGGAATTAGGTTCTGGTCTCATTTTTTGAAAAAATATTTTTTAAATAAACATTTCATTTGGGAATAATTTAGACTTACAGAATAATTGCAAAGATAGTTCCCATAGTTCAGAGAGTTCCCATATACCCTATATTCACTTTCCCCTAATGTTAACATCTTACATGAATTAGTATTCTATGTTTGTCTCAACTAATGAACCAACATTGATATACTTTTATCAACTAAATTTCACAGTTGATTCAGATTTCCTTAATTTTTATCTAATGTTCTTTTTCTGTTCCAGGATCACGCCCAAGACACTGCATTACATTTACTTGTCATATATCCTTTTATTTTGATAAATATGCACATCTCACACTGATTCACTTGTACTGAAAATAGAACAAATTTAATTCAGAGCAAGCTGAGGGAAGGATTTAAAATACTCCAAGTGTAAATTAGTTCAACCATTGTGGAAACCAGTGTGGCAATTCCTCAAAGAGCTAAAAACAGAACCACCATTCCATCCAGCAATCCCATTACTGGGTATATACCCAAAGGAATAGAAATCATTCTACCATAAAGACACAAGCACATGAATGTTTGTTGTAGCACTATTCACAGTAGCAAAGACATGGAATCAACCTAAATGCCCATCAATGACAGACTGGATAAAGAAAATGTGGTACCTATATACCATGGAATACTGTGAAGCCATAAAAATGACCGAAACCATGTCTTTTGTGGGAACATGGATGGAGCTAGAGGCCATCATCCTTTGCAAAAGAACGCAGGAACAGAAAACCAAATACCGCATGTTCTCATGTATAAGTGTGAGCTAAATGATGAGAACACATGGACACAAAGAGGGGAACAACAGACACTGGGGCCTACTAGAGGGTGAAGAATGGGAGGAGGAAGTAGATGAGGAAAAATAACTACTGGGTACTAGGCCTGGTACATAAGTGATGAAATAATCTGTACAACAAACCCCCATGACACAAGTTTACAAATACAACAAATCTTCATATGTACCCCTGAACTTAAAAGATTAAAACAAATGAACAAACAAATGGAATCAATCCACTTGATGAATGGATAAACAAAATGTGGCATATCCATACCATGGAATATTATTCAGCCATAAAAATGAATAAAGCACTGATAAAGGCTACAACATGGATGAACCTGGAATATGTTATGTTAGGTGAAAGAAGCCAGACACAGAAGGTCACATATTGTATGGTTCCACTTATATGAAATGTCTAGAATTGGCAAATTCATAGAGACAGAAAGTAGATTAGTGATTGCCAGAGCTGGGGGGAGGGGAAATTGGGGAGTGACTCCTATTGAGTATGGGTTTCTTTTGGGGGTGATGAAAATGTTCTGGAATTAGATAGTCACGATGGTTGCACAACCTTGTGAATACACTACAAACCTCTGAGTTGGATACTTTCAAAAGATAAATTTTATGGTATATGAATTATATCCCAATTAAAGTTAATTTTAAGTCTAAGCTCATGATTATGGTATTTCTGACTTCATAAAAAAAACTGATAACTCAGTGTGGGTGGAGTAGGCCTTTATATGGTTTTTCACTTGTTTTTTATTGCTCTTAAGAATATTTGGTTAAACTATGCTAGTGTGAATATGCTTTAAGCACTAGACTAATGCAAAAGACTTCTGTAGAAGACATTGGAACAGTGAATCATTCTATCAACATTTATGATCATCTATTATAGGTCATGCTCTATGCTGGGCATAAGAAACAAAAAGATGAGAATACATGAATTCTTTTAGTGCTCATAGTCTAATGCAAAAGATGAGCACGTAATTATGGTGCAGAACAAGGGCCGAAGGAGAGACATGAACAAAATGCTGTGCTCAGAAAATGAAGTGGCACCCAAGGATTCCTTAGGAAGATATGAAATCAGCATACAGGACTGGTTGAGCTTTTCAAGACCTTAGAGTTAAAAAACAAACTTCAAAGAGCTCACCTGGAAGGGCTGAAAAAGCTGGTGCTGGGAAGGGTAGTGGGGGTGGGAGAGGGGGATGTGGGGATGGTTAATGGGTACAAAAAGTAGTTAGAAATAGTGAATAAGGGCCAAGTGCGGTGGCTCACGCCTGTAATCCCAGCACTTTGGGAGGCCAAAGCAGGTGGATCACTTGAGGTCAGGAGTTTGAGACCATCCTGGCCAACATAGTGAAACCCCGTCTCTACTAAAAATACAAAAATTAGCTGGGCATGGTGGCATGCACTTGTAGTCCCAGTTACAGGGAGGCTGAGGCAGGAGAATCACTTGAACCTGGGAGGTGGAGGTTGCAGTGAGCCGACATTGCCCTACTGCTCTATGGCCTGGGCGACAGAGCGAGACTGTCTCAAAAGTAAAAAAAAAAAGTGAATAAGACCTAGAATTGATAGCACAACAGGGTGACTATAATCAATAATAATTTAATTGTACATTTAAAAATAACTAAGAGTATAATTGGATTGTAACACAAAGGATAAGTGATTGAGGGGATATCCCATTTATTATGATTACTACACATTGCATCCCTGTATCAAAGTATTTAATGTACCCCAGAAATATATACACCTACTACATGCCCACAAAAATTAAAAAATTAAAAATTAAAATTAAAAAAAGCTAAAAATAAAATAATAAAACACTCCAAGAGAAATCAAGATCTCCCCCTAGTGTTTAGATAAATAATAGCACTTTGACTTTCCAACGTCGTGCTAACGCTGAAGAACAAATCTTCGATTTAAAAAATTTTTTTGAATAGGAGTGGTGAGAGAGGGCATCCCTGTCTTGTGCCAGTTTTCAAAGGGAATGCTTCCAGTTTTTGCCCATTCAGTATGATATTGGCTGTGGGTTTGTCATAGATAGCTCTTATTATTTTGAGATACGTCCTATCAATACCTAATTTATTAAGAGTTTTTAGCATGAAGCGTTGTTGAATTTTGTCAAAGGCCTTTTCTGAATCTATTGAGATAATTATATGGTTTTTGTCACTGGTTCTGTTTATATGCTGGATTACATTTATTGATTTGCATATGTTGAACCAGCCTTGCATCCCAAGGATGAAGCCCACTTGATCATGGTGGATAAGCTTTGTGATGTGCTGCTGGATTCGGTTTGCCAGTACTTTATTGAGGATTTTTGCATCGATGTTCATGAGGAATATTGGTCTAAAATTCTCTTTTTTTGTTGTGTCTCTGCCAGGCTTTGGTATCAGGATGATGCTGGCCTCATAAAATGAGTTAGGGAGGAGTCCCTCTTTTTCTATTGATTGGAATAGTTTCAGAAGGAATGGTACCAGCTCCTCCTTGTACCTCTGGTAGAATTCGGCTGTGAATCCATCTGGTCCTGGACTTTTTTTGGTTGGTAAGCTATTAATTATTGCCTCAATTTCGGAGCCTATTATTGGTCTATTCTGAGATTCAACTTCTTCCTGGTTTAGGTTGTTGGAGTTCTGCCCAGGGCAATCAGGCAGGAGAAGGAAATAAAAGGTATTCAATTAGGAAAAGAGGAAGTCAAATTGTCCCTGTTTGCAGATGACATGATTGTGTATCTAGAAAACCCCATCGTCTCAGCCCAAAATCTCCTTAAGCTGATAGGCAACTTCAGCAAAGTCTCAGGATACAAAATCAATGTGCAAAAATCACAAGCATTCTTATAAACCAATAACAGACAAACAGAGAGCCAAATCATAAGTGAACTCCCATTCACAATTGCTACAAAGAGAATAAAATACCTAGGAATACAACTTACAAGGGATGTGAAGGACCTCTTCAAGGAGAACTACAAACCACTGCTCAATGAAATAAAAGAGGATACAAACAAATGGAAGAACATTCCATGCTCATGGGTAGGAAGAATCAATATCATGAAAATGGCCATACCGCCCAAGGTAATTTATAGATTCAATGCCATCCCCATCAAGCCACCAATGACTTTCTTCACAGAATTGGAAAAAACTACTTTAAAGTTCATATGGAACCAAAAAAGAGCCTGCATCGCCAAGTCAATCCTAAGCCAAAAGAACAAAGCTGGAGGCATCACGCTACCTGACTTCAAACTATACTACAAGGCTACAGTAACCAAAACAGCATGGTACTGGTACCAAAACAGAGATATAGACCAATGGAACAGAACAGAGCCCTCAGAAATAATGCTGCATATCTACAACTATCTGATCTTTGACAAACCTGACAAAAACAAGAAATCAGGCAAGGATTCCCTATTTAATAAATGGTGCTGGGAAAACTGGCTAGCCATATGTAGAAAGCTGAAACTGGATCCCTTTCTTACACCTTATACAAAAATTAATTCAAGATGGATTAAAGACTTAAATGTTAGACCTAAAACCATAAAAACCCTAGAAGAAAACCTAGGCAAGACCATTCAGGACATAGGCATGGGCAAGGACTTCATGTCTAAAACACCAAAAGCAATGGCAACAGAAGCCAAAATTGACAAATGGGATCTAATGAAACTAAAGAGCTTCTGCACAGCAAAAGAAACTACCATCAGAGTCAACAGGCAACATACAGAATGGGAGAAAATTTTTGCAATCTACTCATCTGACAAAGGGCTAATATCCAGAATCTACAATGAACTCAAACAAATTTACAAGAAAAAAATAAACAACCCCATCAAAAAGTGGGTGAAGGATATGAACAGACACTTCTCAAAAGAAGACATTTATGCAGCCAAAAGACACATGAAAAAATGCTCATCATCACTGGCCATCAGATAAATGCATATCAAAACCACAATGAGATACCATCTCACACCAGTTAGAATGGTGATCATTAAAAAGTCGGGAAACAACAGGTGCTGGAGAGGATGTGGAGAAATAGGAACACTTTTACACTGTTGGTGGGACTGTAAGCTAGTTCAACCATTGTGGAAGTCAGTGTGGCAATTCCTCAGGGATCTAGAACTAGAAATACCATTTGACCCAGCCATCCCATTACTGGGTATAAACCCAAAGGATTATAAATCATGCTGCTATAAAGACACATGCACACGTATGTTTATTGTGGCACTATTCACAATAGCAAAGACTTGGAACCAAGCCAAATGTCCAACAATGATAGACTGGATTAAGAAAATGTGGCACATATACACCATGGAATACTATGCAGCCATAAAAAATGATGAGTTCATGTCCTCTGTAGGGACATGGATGAAGCTGGAAACCATCATTCTCAGCAAACTACCGCAAGGACAAAAAACCAAACACCGCATGTTCTCACTCATAGGTGGGAATTGAACAATGAGAACACACGGACACAGGAAGGGGAACATCACACACTGGGGCCTGTTGTGGGGTGGGGGGAGTGGGAAGGGATAGCATTAGGCAATATACCTAATGTTAAATGAAGAGTTAATGGGTGCAGCACACCAGCATGGCACATGTGTACATATGTAACTAACCTGCACGTTGTGCACATGTACCCTAAAACTTAAAGTATAATAAAAAATAATAATAAAAAATAAAAATAAAAAAAATTTTTTTTGGAAATAAACATCTCGGTTTCAATATCACCAACAGAAAGGGTAGACACAGTCAATTACTAACAAAAATGGCAAACAAATTCAATAGTGAAATGCCCTTGAAGAGAGAGATGGAATCTCAGACCTGGGAGGTGTTTATGTAAAAAAACCTGTGGAGCTGGAGTGCATTGATTAGGATTAAGGAATCTAAAAGATAAGGTATTCACTCTCCATAGATATTAATATTCGAAATGGCTATCTATTAGTTTCGATGAGCAGTATAGTTCGCGACACTTCCCCCCTCACACTTCTCACTCTCACTTCTGAGTTAACTGGGCATCAGATTTCTGACTACTCAAACCATTGAATGTAGTGAAAAATCAGGAAGTATGCGAAAACAGCCCTGTGAAATAACTATCACAAAGACAGGCAAAAAGAAACTAGGTATCCATGTAGAAATAAACACAGTTATGAATTTACTGGCTATTATTACTTAATATGAAATTCTAATAATTTAGATTGATTTGGGTTGGCAGAAAGAAAAGAGCACATTTGTAAGGATAGCTTCAACACTGGATTTCTGGCAGCATGATTGACAGCTGGTAGCCAGGGAAGAAATAAATCTACTGAACGCAGAGTATAGTCCTTCATTTTATTGATGAGCCTATATTAACAACATTCACATCATAATCAGCATCTTCTTTTTATGAAAGCATCCGAAAAATATTTTTATTAAAAATGACTAAAAAATGTTTAAAAGTTCTTGAAAGTTAGCTAAGTTTCTGTGATTTAGTAAATTCATTCATTATTTGGGCAGACCCTGTTGATTGCTAATCCAACATCCATTCCCCCTCTTCTACCGCTAACAGAATTCATTTATTTGGGAAGATAATGAACTCAGCTAAATATTTCTCCAGCTTCCTTTCAGCTAGAAGTTGCTTTGTGACAGTTTTGGTCAATAAGATACAAGCAAAAATCTGCTGGGCCTCTTGGGAAGCTTTTGCTTTCCAGACAAAAGGGAACACATACGCTTGGCACTGCCCCATATTCCTGCCTTGAGTAAAGATGTGCCGAGTGGATCCGCAGCAGCGATAATGAACCACAAGGAAACGCTAAGAATGGTGGGGCAGAAAATTAGGAAGAGCCTGTATCCTCAAAATTATTGTTGAGCACTAAACCAACATCACCAATAACCTAATATGGACTTCTTCCACACTTGTTTATGCCCCCTGAAAATCAAGTTTTCTATTACTTTCAACTCATTATATACCGACCAATTAATTATTCCTAAATATTCTCTTTAGTATTAATAAAAATAATTAATGTTTATTGAGGGCACCATGTAAAGCTCTTTTAATCCACACAGCAAAGTCCATTATGTAGATTTTACCATCAAGCTCTTTTTTTCAAGGGTGAAGGAGGGATTCTAAAATTTAATGATGTGGGCTGCTAAGGATCACACAGCTAGTAAGTGGTGGAACAAGGGTTCAATTCAGGTCTGACCCCAGATGTTTTCTTATTCACTCTGCCATGCAGTTACAGTATCATTTCCACAACACTGCTGCAAGACTTCCATTTAGAATTTTTGCACCTACATTATGTCTTCAGGATCTAGTTTTCTATGTCTTTTGTCTGATACTTTTCTCAAACCTTCACTCAAAAATGAGAATTACAGTATTAGATTGTATTAGTCCATTTTCACACTGCTATAAAGACACTACCTGAGACTGGGTAATTTATAAACAGAGGTCGAATGGACTGAATTGAACGGCTGGGGAGGCCTCAGGAAACTTACAATCATGGCAAAAGGTAAAGGGGAAGCAGACAACTTCATCACAAGGCAGCAGGAGAAGGAGAAGTGCGTGGGAAGGAGGAACTGTCAACCACTTATAAAACCATCAGATCTCGTGAGAACTCACTATCATGAGAACAGCATGGGGGAAACTGCCCCCATGATCCAATCACCTCCTACTAGGTCCCTCCCTCGACGCATGGGGATTATGGGGATTACAATTAGAGATGAGATTTGCATGGGACACAGCCAAACCATACCATAGATTTTTGTAGAGCAGGCTGGTCTGATAGCTCTTGGGTTGTTCCAGTGATTTTCTACATTATAAATACTTTTTTCATCGCTCTACTTACCACTTTTCTGTTTCAGTTTATTATATTTCATGGATCTTGCTGGCATACATTTTTATGCTCAAGTCAGTAAATTTGTATTGGTAACTGATATCTCAATGATGATAGACTTTTAAGTTCTAGAAACTTGTAATAACTACCATTAAATGTTAATGAATTTCAAAGATGGCCAAAGCCAAATAGAACACTCCAGCAATCATCTCCCACCCACTCCCCCATGGAACACCAAATTGAACAGCTATCCACAAAAAATAGCACCTTCATAAGAACCAAAAATCAGGTGAGTGATCACAGTATCTGCTTTTAACATCACATTAAAGAGGCACTGAAGAGGGAGGAAAGACAGTCTTGAATTGCTTACACCATTCATTCCCCATCACCTGGCAGCAGAGAGAGAACCTCTGTGCTTTGGGGAGGGAGAGCACAGTGACTGTGGGACTTTGCTTTGGAACTTAGTGCTGCCCTGTCACAGAAGAAAGCAGCATGGGGCAGAACCTCAGCCAGGACCATGGAGGGAGCATTTACACCAGCCCTAGCCAAATTACCTATCCCAGAGAATGTGAGTTCCAGCAAGGCCCACCACCACAGTATAAAGTTCTTTGGGGTTCTAAATAAACTTGAAAGGCAGTCTTGGCCACAAGGACTGCAAGTCCTGGTGCTGGACTGGGCTTGGAGCCAGTGGATTTGAGGGGCATGGGACCAAGTGAGAAACTAGCCAAGGGCATGCTTGTGCTACCCCTCCCCCAGCCCCAGGAAGTGCAGCTCTGGGAAAGACTCCTTCCTTCTGCTTGAGGAGAGGGACGAGTAAAGAGGACTTTATCTTACAACTTGGATACAACCACAGTAGGGCACTAGATATTTATAGACACATCCTGGGCCAGAAGGGAACCTGCTGCCTTGAAGAGAAGGACCTAGTCCTGGTAGGATTAATCACCTGTTGATTAAAGCGTGCTTGGTCCCTGGATAATCAGCAGTGGTAGCTAGGCAGTACTCATCAGGGGACTTGGGCGAAACTCAGAGATGTTCTGGCTTCAAGTGTGACCTAGCACATTCCCAGCTGTGTTGGCTATGGGGCAAGACATTTTCTGTTTGAGGAAAGGAGAGGGAAGGGTAAAGGGAACTTTATCTTGCAGCCTGGGTACCAGCTCAGCCACAGTGGTATAGAGCACCATGCAGGCTCCTGGGGTCCCCGATTCTCATCCTTGGCTTCTGGTGACATAGCTGTGCTTGTGTCACGCCCTCCCTCAGCTCTAGGCAGCTCAGGACAGAGAGAGACTCATTTGTTTGGGGGGAAGTAAGGCAAGAGAATAAGAGTTTCTGCCTGGTAATCCAGGGAATTCTCCCAGATCTTACCCAAGACCACGAAGGCAGTACCTCTACAAGTCTGCAACAGCCATAGCATTACTGGGCTTGGGGTGCCCCCAATACAGATATGGCTGTAGTGACCAAAGCCTTAGATCATAACACCTAAGTCCTTCAAGTACTTGGAAAGCCTTCCCAAGAAAAACGGTATAAACAAGCCCAGACTGCAAAGACTATAATAAATACCTAACTCTTCAAAGCCCAGACACCAGTGAATATCCACAAGCATCAAGACCAGCCATGACCTCACCAAATGAACTAAATAAGACACTAGTCACCAATCCTGGAGAGACAGAGATATGTGACATTTCAGACAGACAACTCAAAATAGCTATTTTGAGGAAGCGCAACAAAATTCAAGATAACACAGAGAAGGAATTCAAAATCCTATGAGATAAATTTAACAAAGAGCTTAAGATAATTAAAAAGAATTAAGGAGAAATTCTGGAGTTGAAAAATGCAACTGACATACTGAACAATGCATTAGGGCCTCTTAACAGCAGAATTCATCAAGCAGAAGAAGGAATTGGTGAGCTTGAAGACAGGCTATTGGAAAATACATAGAGGAGACAAAAGAAAAAGGAATACAAAATAATGAAGTATACCTACAAGATCTAGAAAGTAGCCTCAAAAGCACAAATCTAAAAGTTATGGTCCTTAAAGAGAATGTAGAGGGAGAGACTGAGGTAGAAAGTTTATTCAAAGAGATAATAAGATAAAATTTCCCAAACCTGAAGATACCAATATTCAAGTACAAGAAGGTTATAGAACACCAACCAGATTTAACCAAAATAAGACTATCTCAAGATAGTCAATAACCAAACTCCCACAAGTCAAGGATAAAGAAGATTCTAAAAGCAGCAAGAGAAAAGAAATAACACACAAAGGAGCTCTATTATGTCTGGCATCAGTCTTCTCAGCAGAAACCTTACAGGGCAGGAGAGAGTGGCATGACATATTTAAAGTACTGAAGGGAAAAAACCTTCTATTCTAGAATAGTATATCCAGCAGTCCTTTCAAACATGATGAAGAAAAAAAGACTTTCCCAGGTAAACAAAAGCTAAGGGATTTCATCAACATCAAACCTATCCTACAAGAAATGCCAATGGGAGTTCTTTAATCAGAAAGAAAAGGATATTAATGAACAATAATAAATAATCTGAAGGTACAAAACTCACTGGTAGTAGGTATACAGAATATTATAACACTGTAATTGTGGCGTGTAAACTACTCCAATCTTGAGTAGAAAGACTAAAAGATGAACCTATCAAAAATAATAACCACAACAACTTTTCAAGACATAGACTATGATATAAATAGAAAAAAACTGGCCAGGCGTGGTGGCTCATGCCTGTAATCCCAGCACTTTGGGAGGCCAAGGTGGGCAGATCACTTGAGGTCAGGAGTTTGAAACCAGCCTGAGCAACATGGCGAAACCCTGTCTCTACTGAAAATGCAAAAATTAGCTGAGTGTGGTGGCATGCACCTGTAATCCCAGCTACTCGGGAGGCTGAGGCAGGAGAATCATTTGAACCTGGGAGGTAGAGGTTGCAGTGAGCTGAAGTGGTGCCACTGCACTCCAGCCTGGGTGACAGAGCGAGACTCTGTCTAAAAAAAAAAAAAAAAAAAGATACAGATAGAAAAAACAAGAAGTTAAAAGCAGGAGGATGAAGTTAAAGTGTGGAGTTTTTATTTGTTTTCTCTCTGCTTGTAGTTTTTTTGTTTGTTTGTTTATGCAATCAGTGTTAAAATAATGGGTTATATTATTTGCAAGCCTCATGGTAACCTCAAATTTAAAAGTATACAGTAAAGACACAAAAAATAAAAGCAAGAAATTAAAACATACCACCAGGAAAATCATCTTCACGGAAAGGAAGACAAATAGGAAGGAAAGAAGACAGAGAAGACCAGAAAACGAATAACAAAATGGCAGGGATAAGTCCTTACTTCTCAGTAATAACATTGAATGTAAATGAACTAAACTCCCCAACCAAAAGACATAGACTGGCTGAATGGATTTAAAAACAAACAAACCAAACAAAACAAAAAAATAAGACCCTAACAATCTGTTGCTACAAGATACACTTTGCCTATAAAGACATACATAGACAGAAAATAAAGGGATCGGAAAAGATATACCATGCCAATGGAACCCAGAAAAGAGCAGGAGTAGCTATACTTAGATAAAATAGATTTCAAGACAAAAACTATAAAATGAGACAAAGAAGGTCATTATATAATGATAAAGGAGTAGATTCAGCAAGAGGATATAACAATTGTAAATATATATATATATTATATATATATATATATATATATACACCCAACACTAGAGCACCGAGATACATAAAGCAAATATTGTTAGAGCTAAAGAGAGAGAGAGAGAGAGAGAGAGAGCGAGAGAAAGAAAGACTCTGATACAATAATAGCTGGAGAATTCACCACTCCACTTTTAGTATTGGACCAAAATCATCCAGACAGAAACTCAAGAAAGGAACATCAGATTTAATCTGCACTATAGACCAAATGGATCTAATAGATATTTACAGAACATTTCTTCCAGTGGTGGCAGAATGCACATTCTTCTTCTCAGCACATGGATCAATCTCAAGGATAGAAAATGTGTTAGGCCACAAAATACATCTTAAAAATTTCAAGAAAATTGAAATTATATCAAGTATCTTCTCTGACCACAATAAAATAAAACTACCATTATCATATTTTACCAGTTTTCTGCTTGGAACTTTCAACTGTGCAGGTGGGTGTAGTGGAAAGGGCTTTGTAACTTGACTGTGGGTCAGATCCTGAGTTTGCTACTTGCTAGCTATGCGTTGCTAGGGCAAGTTGTTTGCCCTACATAAGCCAAAATTTCCCTGTATTAAAATTGGGAAAAATATTAGTATCTACCTCATAGTTTTGAAATGATGCATGTACATGCCCAGCAAACACATGGTAAGCACTTTACAAATTGCTGCTATTGTTAGCATTATCATCTCAGCTGACCACACCCTTTTAAGACCTTTGCTCTGCTGTCTTTCAGACAATAAAACCAAAATAACTTAAGTCTACAAGAGCAAAATGCTTCAACAAATGAAAATAACTATTAAAACCAGGCATTCTTTCTTTCCCTACCCATCCTGGTGACTTGTTTTTGTTTACTCTGTTATCAGGTGGGTTCATCAGCCCTGCAATATAATCATTGCTCCTTTATAAGGAATTCAAAAATCTGTATGACTTAATACTGAGTCCACTTGGAATGTTCTAAACATTTAAAATAATTTTTTAAATGCTATATTATTAAATTTATCAAGCTTTTCCACTCATACTATTGATTTTTGATTAATTTATTTACCCTGTTAATTAGGAAGTCTATGAAATTGACAATAGCATAAATTAGTAAAAAATTATTACTTCACATGTCTATGACCAAGGATGCCATCTCAGTCAATTTCCAGAGAAGCTCTATTGTAAAGGCTCATGGGTATGAATGTCAGTTTCGGTTTTGGTGCTGTTACACTAAGAAGTTATCCCCTTGTATAAAATATGTCTGAAGACTGGCTTATTTCTTCCAGGTCAAGGAGAGTGTATCTAGTGTTGCTTCTTGATAATGTGGTAGGCTTAATCACTATCAATTTCTTAGTGAAACGTGAGAATGTTTGGGGAAAATAAATTAGAATGTGAACTTAATAATGTAAGTGTTCCTTATTTTATGAAAATTGCACATAGCACAGGTACTGACACATAGAAGATGCTAAATGATAATTGTCAGATGAATACATATTTATCATTCTTTTCTGATTCTGAGATTTAGACATTTCAAAATCATGTTCTTCTCTCTCAAATATTAGTAACATTTATCTTCTTCTGGAGATTCACAGATCTCCTTCTGAGGTTTCATGAGAAGAAAACCTAGGCCTCAATGAAAATTAGTTGTGTTTCAGATTATGGTGGAAACATCTTGGATTTAAAAGTTAGCATCAAAAGAACTCTTTCTAGATATTTATGTCTGGTTTGGTGGCATCTTACAAAAAAAATAAGTAGATACCACCTTTTGTCTAAAAGATGTTTGAAATGTACATATCTTAAGTAGCTGCTGGCCAAATTTCCAATTCTCAAATATAGCTTTTTTCCCCTTCAACTTTCTAGAAGTGTGGGAAAAAAAGTGTCTACCACAGAAACTTGAGTGTTGTAATTAAAAGTGTTTTTCTTGTTATTTACAAGTAATGAAGATAAAGAAACTCTTATAGAAACACTTTTTGTAAAAGACTAACAGATTTTGCTTACATTTACTTAGTAGTCATAATCTCCTTTATTTCCTATAAAGCTAATATTTTAACTTGATTATAAAATTACATGATTAGGAGTGCTTTTGTTCTCAGTCCATAGCATAGGGCTGTGCAAAATAAGTTAAACCTACAGAAGCCTTGCTAGCTTGCTGAGAATGAAAATAGGTGGAAAAATCTGATATGTATATTAAAAATGTAAATATAAATTTAATTCTATTTTTAATTTAGTTCTATTTTTAATTCTTTGACAGATCTCCATACTGTTTTCCAAAGAAGTTGAACTAATTTGCATTCCCACCAACAGTGTATAAGCATTCTCTTTTTCGGCAACTTCGCCAGCATCTGTTATTTTTTGACTTTTTAATAATAGCCATTCTGACTGGTGTGAGATGGTATCTCACTGTGGTTTTGATTTGCATTTCCCTAATGATTAGTAATGTTGAATATTTTTTCATGCTCACTGGCCACTTGTATGTATTCTTTTGAGAAGTGTCTGTTCATTTCCTTAGCCCACTTTTTAATGGGGTTGGTTTTTTTTCTTGTTGATTTTGTTTAAGCTCCTTATAGATTCTGGATACTTGTCCTTTGTCAGATGCCTAGTTTGCAAATATTTTCTCCCATTCTGTAGATTATCTGTTTACTCTTTTGATAGTTTCTGTTGCTGTGCAGAAGCTCTTTAAGTCACATTTGTCAATTTTTGTTTTTGTTGCATTTGCTTTTGAGATCTCAGTCATAAATTCTTTGCCTAAGCCAATGTCCAGAAGAGTTTTTCCCAGGTTTTCTAGGATTTTTATAGTTTGATTCAATCTGGCAATCCCACTACTGGGTGTTTACTCAAAAGAAATCGTTCTATCAAAAAGATACATGCACTTGTATGTTCATTGCAGCACTATTCACAATAGCATTTATATATTTAATATATTTATATTATTAATATATATAAATTATACAAATGAAATCAACCTAAGTGTCCATCAACAAATGACTGGATAAAGCAAATGTGATACACACACACCACAGAATACTACACAGCCATAAAAAAGAATAAAAATCATGTCCTGTGCAGTCACATGGACACAGCTGGAGGCCATCATCCTAAGTGAATTAACGCAGAAACAGAAAATACCGCATGTTCTCATATATAAGTGGGAGCTAAACAATGGGTACATATGGATAAAAAGATGGGAACAGTGGACATTGGGGATTCCAAAAGGGGAGAGGCTGAAAAACTACCTACTGGATACTATGTTCGCTGTTTGGGTGGTGGGTTAAATAGAACCCCAAATTCCAGCATTATGCAAGACTCTCACGTAAAAAATCTGCACATGTACCCCCTGAATCTAAAATAAAAGTTGAAATTATATAAACAAATATATAAACAAACAAGACACCTTTGCCAGGTGCAGTGGCTCATGCCTGTAATTCTGCAGCTGGGGAGATTGAAGTGGGAGGATTGTGAGCCCAGAAGTCCAAGGTTACAGGGAGTTGTGATCGTGCCACTGCACACCAGCCTGGGTGACAGAACGAGACGCAAAAAACCACACCTTCATCTCGTATTTCTATAAACCACCTTAAATCCTTTTGGGGACAAAACCGGCTAAAAAAAATAATAAATTCAGTTGCTGCAATTGAGCGTCATATATGGATCTAAACTTTCTGGCAACAGGGACAAAAATGCAAACATGATAAATCACATAGGTCTTGTATTGAAGGAGAGCCCCAGTTCCTCAAAAGAGACAATGATTTTTCCAGATACTGCATTCTAGAAAAAAATTCTCACATGGGCCTTTATATAGGGGATATTGAGTCACATAATGAACAATGCTCTTGATAATTTTACACCAGAGGCAGAAGCAGCTTTTGTTCTTCATAAACCCTTGATAAAGCCAAATGCATAATATTAGAGTAAAATTCATGAAAATGCTTCTTGTGGTGCAAATACAAAACTCATGATGCCATGAATGGAGAAGGCTGAAACAATGAAGAGTGCATTCACAGACTAGATTGAACTCATTTCATTAAGTAAAACAAGTTTTTTGAGGGGAGCAAGGAAAACAGCGGTTATATTTCTCTTTTACTGTTTGAAAAAGCAGTGGGTATACATATGGACATGATAAAGAATTCAAACAGGGCTAGGTGGGGTGGGTGTGCGCCCCTAGTCCCAGCTACTCAGGAGGCTGACTGACGTGGGAGGATCGCTTGAGCCCAGGAGTTCAAGGCTGTAGTGAGCTATGATCACGCTGCACTCCAGCATGGCCAACAGACCCCGTCTCTTAAAAAAAAAAAAAAAAAAGAATTAAAATACTCAGGTAAAATGCTGGTTCCTTATCTCCTTACCACTGTTAGCTGTGTCTCCCACTCCCGTCTTCACAGGTAACCAGTTACCTGTTTCTTTTGTATCCCTTCAGAAGCAGTCATTGTTAACAGAGCAAATATGACACACAAACCTTTTTATTCCAAATGGCATTTTGACACCTTGTTTTTACTTTTCATGATGCATCGTGGGTGTCTTTCCATATCATTACACATAGAGCTATTATATCTTGATCTTGGTAATAGGTGCCTAATATTTCAGTGAATGTTTCATAATTTAACCAGTTTCCTATTGAGGGACATTTAAGTCCAGCCTTGTTTGTCCACAAATACTACTATATACATATTCTTGTATTCTTATCTACACAAGCACATAGACAGGTACACCTATAAGATAGATTATTAGAAGTGGAATCAATGGGTCCAAAGGTACATTTAAAAAAATTTTTTTTTTTTTTGTAGAGATGGGGTCTACTATGTTGCCTAAGTTGGTCTCAAACTTCTGGTCTCAAGCAATCCTCCAGCCATGGCCTCTCAAACTTGGGATTATAGGTGTGAGCCACCGTAGCCAGGCCAAAGGTACGTTTTAAATTTTGTTGTGTTTCAAATTGCTCTCTAAAGAGACTCCCATCAGCAATGCTTTCATTCAGTAAATATTTGCGTGCCTACCATGTGCCAGGCACTGGTCTAGGTATTTGCCAAGAGTTGATAAACAAAAATGATCTCTGCCTCCATGAACCATATATGGTATACATGCATGCGGGTGTGTGTGGGTGTGTGTGCCCACATGCAAGGGCATGCACACGAGTGGAGGGAGAAGAGAAAGCTGGCATAATAATGAGTTAATTATATGGGATGCTTGGAGGTGATAAGTGCTATGGAAAAGAGGAAGAGTTTGGTTAAAAAAAAAAGATTAGAAGCTGGGGGAGGGGCTGAGTCAAAATTTTCACTGAGGAGGTGACACATGAGCAGATTTGAAGCAGGTAAGGGATTCGACATATGGCATCTGGGGCCAAGAGCGTCTCAGCAGAGGAAACAGGCAGTGTTTTCTTGGGTCTCTGGTGGGAATGTGCCTGAGGCCAGGAGCCAGGAGCCAGGGAAGTTGAAATGGAGTGGAGTGAGGGAGGAGATAATGCCAGAGAAGTAAGTCGGGGGAGCAATAGACATTTTGGCTTTTACAATAAATACTTGGTGAGCCCCTGGAGGATTTGAGATGAGGTTTGACATGACTGAATTACATTTTAAAAGGATCACTTGTGGCTATGTGGGAGTGAGGGTTGAGGCAAGGAAGTGGTTAGAGTCTGGATATATTTTGAAGGTAGAATCAATGAGATTTATTTACAGATTGGTTAGGTGTGTATGGAGAGAGAGAGCAAAAGAGTGAGGGAGAAGAGATACCAAGAATGACTCCAAAATTGCTATTAGCTGAGATGAATGAAACAGGTTTGCAAGATCAGAATTGCGGCTTTGCACAGGTACACTCTGAGCTGCCTGTTTAATATCCAAATGAAGACACTGAGGAGGCAGTTTGGTATGTGAGTCTGGAGTCTCCAGACATATAACAAATGGTTTCTCAGCCATGAAACACTGCAAGAGTGTAGACAGAGAGGTGGACCAAGGACTGGATCCTGGGACACAACAAATAGCTACAACACTAAACTTAAGAAACCCCTGGTGGAACTGATAAGAGGTATGGAGGGGAAAGAGTGAGGGAGGGAAGGTGATAAAGAGAGAGAGATCCAAATACTAACACATGGAATTAAGGGGTTGTCACTTCAGATCCTGCATTCATTAAAAAGGGTTACAAACAACTTTACTAAAAACTCTCTCCACAATACCTACAAAACTCCTATAAATTAGTAAGAGAAAGAGACACCTCAATATAAAATCAGACAAATGATTTGAAAGAGACTTCACAACAGAGAATACCCAAATGGATGCACTTGGACATTGGAAAACAATACAAATAAGAACCTTTTGAGAGCCAATTTACCATTGGATTCCAATAACACAACTGTTAGTCCTTCAATATTGTTGTCAGGTTCCTGAGGCTCTGCTCATTTTTTCAATTTTTTGTCTCTGTTCTCCAGATTGAGTAAATTGTATTGCTCTCATCATTGACTCTTCTGCCATCTTCAGTCAGCTGTTGAATCCATCAAATTGAAATACTTTTACATATTTTTTCAGTTCTAAAATTCCTATTTGGTTCTTAAACTTATTTTTTCTACTCTCCTGAGGACTTCTATCTTTCCATTCATAAGAGTGCTTATTTCATAACAGCTGCCTTAAACTTTGTAAGTCCAACATCTGGATCATATTGGTGTTGACATCTGTCTTTTTTCTTGAGAATGTATTACATTTTCCTGGTTCTTTGTATGCCAGGTAATTTTAGATTAAATGCTGCACATTCTGAATATTATAATTTAGACTCTAGGTCTTGTTAAAATATTCTGGAGAATGCTGATTTTTGTTTAACAATAAACCCAGATAGGTTCATACTGAAAGTTTTCTGCCGTCTTCTGTGGCTGTGGTTCCCAGTTGCTTTCAAAAAGGGTTATATTATATTGGATCAAGCTTATCATGTACTGCTCAGTAATCTGTGTCTTGGCCAGTGGTTTAAATTGTACTTTAGTTACTAAAGCCTCTAGTGTGCTGCTTTGGGTCTGTCCTGAGTATGTAAGCTTAGAGCTTGTACTAATTAACACATAGAATAAAGGGATTCCTTCTGCTTTGTTCTCTCTGGTTCCCCCCATCATGCCCTAAGACAGCCCATTCCCCTGTCCTCTGGCCAGAAACAAGGGTTTTGCTTGGAATTTTAGTTCCACCACTATTACTATGCAGTTCCCACAACTCAGGCCACCCTCAGAACAGAGAGAGTAAATAGAGAAAAATGCAGATGACCTCCAGTCTTCAAGACTGCAAAGGCTCTTTTCCCATTTCCTCTGCCCAGAGAGAGTGCTTCCATCAATTTTAACTGTTGGCACCACTTGCTAGCACAGCTTACCTGAGGGCTTACCCAAGATAAGCCATGAGAGAAAACATAAATACCTGGGGATTTCCCCTGACATTCTCTAGCTTCCAGGAACTCCTTTTTCTCATCTTTTGGGTTTTTCCTCAAAGTTTATCTGCCAGAAGGGCCTCTGTGACAGCTCTTCTGGGTGCCCTCCCTTGGCTCAGGGTCAAGAAAGAGGGGAGAAATGAGAAGTTCATTCTTGTATGGGTCTTTTCTCCAGGTCTGACTCCGTCTTCAATCCTACCGCTACCCCCCACCCCACCCCCACCCCCAGTGTTCTCAGTTGTCTTTTACATTTTGTACAGAATTTTTAGTCAGTGAGAGAGGCTTCAATGGGCTTATGCCATTTTGACTATACTGAAATCCAAAACTGCATTACTCTAAGAGCTCCAAACTGGAAACACCACAACTGTCCTTGACATTAGAATGGACAAACTGTGATATATTTATACAATGGCATATAACAGCAGCAATGAAAATGAACAAATTACAATGACATCAGCGACATGTGTGAATCTCACATTATTTCTGTTTAGTGACTAAGAGAAAATCATTTTCAGCTTTCAAAGAAAAAATTACCCTTCAAAGAAGAAAAAATACAAATTGTATGGTTCTACTTAAAGTTCAAAAGTAGGCAAAACTAAATTACAGTCATGTGTCGCTTGACACAGATACATTCTGAGAAATGCATTGTTAGGTGAGTTCACCCTTGTGGGAACATCAGAGTGTACTTACACAAACCTAGATGACTGCCCACTACACACCCAGGCAATATGATATAGCCCTAGGCTACAAACCTGTACAGCATGTTGCTGCACTAAATATTGTAGGTGAGTGTAGCACAATGGTAAGTATTTGCATATCCAAACACAGAAAAGCTACAGTGAAAATACCGTATAAAAGATAAAAGATGAGATACCTGTAAAGGGCACTTAACATGTACAGAGCTTGCAGAACTGCAAGTTGCTTGAGGTGGGTTGGTGAGTGAATGTCAAGGCCTAGAACATTACTATACTTTTAAACACTGTACTTAGGCTACACTAGATTTATACATTTTTTTCAATAATTAACCTTAGCTTACTGCAAGGTTTTTACCTTATTACTTAGAGTTTTCACTTTTTGACTCTTTCACAATACTTAGCTTAAAATACATTGTACGGCTGCTCAAAATTATTTTCTTTATATCTCATTCTATAAACATTTTTCCTTAAAAAAATTTTTGTTGAAAACTAAGACATGAACACACACATTAGCTTAGGCCTGCACAGAGTTAAAATCATCAATATCACTGTCTTCCACTTCCACATGTGTCCCACTGGAAGGTCTTCAGGGGTAATAAAATGCATGGAGCAGTCATCTCCTATCATAACAATGTTTTCTAGAATATCTCATGAAGGATCTGCCTGATGCTGTTTTACAGTTCACTTAAAAATAAGTAGGAGTGCATTCTAAAATAACAATAAAGTATGGTAAATATGTAAACCAGTTTCAAAGTTGTTTATTATCAAGTATTATGCGCTATACTTCTATGACTAGCAGCGCAGCAGGCTTGTTTATATCAGCATCACCACAAACACGTGAGTAATGCGTTGGGCTATGTCACTAGGCGATAGAAATATTTCAGTCCCATTATAATTTTACTGGAGTATTGACCTATAGGCAGACCATGTTGACTGAGATGTTATATAATGCACCAATGCTGTACAATGTTAGAAGTCAGAATAGCTGTTATCTTTTTTCTGAGAGATGGGGGTCTCACTATGTTGCCCAGGATGGTCTCCAACTCCTGGGCTCATGCGATCCTCCCACCTCAGCCTCCCAAAGTGCTGGAATTACAGGTGTGAGTCACCCCACCCAGTCAGTAACTGTTATCTTTGTAGAAGAGGAAGGAAGCAGATTGTCAGATGACACTAGGAGAGTTTCTGGGGTGCGGTGAACATTCTATTTCTTGTCTACATGGTGATTACACATGTAGTAATTTAGTGATAATTCTTTGAGCTGAACATTTGAGTTGTACAAACTTCTGTACATAATTTATCAATTTTAAAAACATTTGAAAAATCATCTCTTCCTGCTGTTTGCAAATGACAGAACCTTAGCTTAAACTGGCCTATGTACGAAGGGGAACTTTTAATAAGCATACCAAGATGCCTAGTGGAATCCATGGACAGGAGTAATACAGGGCCTCATGAACAATTGAGCCAGGAGCTCAAATACTACCAGAAACTTCTCTTCTTACTACAAATGTTTCCTCCAGGTCAGTGACCACTGACATGGTATAATCATTTTATATAATATGCACTGAGACATTTGTGATGTGTACCTACTGTATTGTTTGCTCAAGACCTGGCCTACTTTTCTTGGGACAGCACCACCTTCAGGGAAAATGGTCTTTCCCCATTCCATCCATATGGTTTTCACAGTAGAAAACCATAGCTAGTGTTCTACCTCAACCCCAATCCTCTAGTCACAGTCAATTAGTCCAGTAATGTGCACCTGACCTGTCCTGGGAACCCTACTCCTAGAATTTTTGGACTTGGAAATTCTCGGGAGTACAGTGCAGAAATCTGTTTTAATAGCCCTTCCGGTGATCAAGTTTAGTAACTCTACTGGAGACTAGCCTAACTATTTGGTTGTGCCTGTTATTTCTTTAAAGGTAGTTTAAAACTGGCATTGTACTCAATCAATACTGTCGATTCATGGTAGATGGGAGGCAGGGGTGGTGGTGGGGGGCATTCAAGTATCAACAAAGGATACGATACGAAGGACTACAATAATACAGTTTGGCAAAGTTTTAGAATATTTATAAACTCTTTCCAGAACTAAATGGCTTTTTGTAGCAGCAGAATCCATCTACATCATGGTAGTCATGAATTCAGACTTAAGAAAAAGTTACTGTCAAGCATATGATTACAATTTTAGAAGGAAAAAGAAACAAAGACATTATCTTCAAATTTAAGTGGCTGACTACCTATTGAATTAGGTACTTTTTCTTCTTTATAATTTATTATATATTTCTCAAATTTCAATATGTATAGAGGCTAGGCGTGGTGGCTCATGTCTGTAATCCCAGCACTCTGGGAGGCTGAGGCGGGAGAATTGCATGAGCCCAGGAGTTCGAGACCATCCTGGGCAAAATAGTGAGACCCCATCTCTTAAAAAAGAAAAGAAAGTTTTTCTCTTTAGGAAACTAAAAGTCAATAGTCTATGGTAGTACAACAGCAGGTAAAAAATACAACAGCAGGTACAACAGTGGGTGGATCACATGAAGTCAGGAGTTTGAGACCAGCCTGACAAACGTGGTGAAACCCGGTCTCTACTAAAAATACAAAAATTAGCTGGGCATGGTGGCATGCGCCTGTAGTCCCAGCAACTTGGGAGGCTGAGACAGGGAAATTGCTTGAACCTGGGAGGCAGAGGTTGCAGTGAGCCGAGATCATGCCACTGCACTCCACCAGCTTGAGCAACAGAGCAAGACTGTTGAAAAAAAAAAAAAGTATAAATTGTAAAAAACCAATTAATGTTATAAACAATACAAACAATACATATGATAGTTTTATCAAGAAATATCTAAAATCAGGAATTAAGATATATGCCAAGCTTTCAACAGCAGTTAATGTATACTTCTGTGCAAAAGCAAACTCATGTCAACATTTTTACATAAGAAACATTTATTTAAAAGAAACATTTTCTCCTTAAAAAAAAAAGACCTTCTACCCTTCCACTTAACATGTCATAACCATGTTACGGACAGTACTTCAATATTTCCGGATTATGGGATTGCAGACAACTATCATTTTTTACCTTTATACTTTTTAATATTTTTAGTTTATGTTCTACAGCAGAGTTTCTATTACTTTCGAAATCAGAAGAAACAGATTTTTTTATTTCTTTTAAAGAGAAAACATTAAGATGACTTAATGTAGATAATTTGTTTCAAACTAGCATTCAGTTAACATAGTTTTAACCAGTTTGTATTATAGTAAATAAGGCCGATGAGTATAATCGGTTTCATTTTCAGACTGGTAAGCAGAGGGCCATTTAGCCACCCAAGACTTATATTTAGGATCATTCAAAATACATTAGTGGTTGAACCTCCATATGGGTTTTTCTGTTGCACTGAGTATATAACAGGTTTAAACTTATGTATTGATTTATAATACAAGTATAGTGACATTTAATTTTAAATGGCTCTTCAAGTTTTTAGACTGGCTTGAGAGAAAAAAACAGAAGGGTGTCTTTTTTCCCTCTCATCAGTATTAATCTAATTGTAACATGTAATTGCAAAGCAAATATCTCCTAAAGGAATATGGAGAACTCATTAAACAGTGTACAATTCTTGATTTTTCCATCCATACAAGAAAAGATGCACGTGATCACCTAAATATTCGCATTTGGTATGAAAATGCATTAATTGTCCCTCTTGGAAACTCATAATAGCTTTTTGCTTGTTTTTTTCTAACTAGATATCCTACATAGTTGTGATCTAGGCAAATGCTAGCTTTTTAAAACTAGGTATCAATTCACAGCAGGTAAAAAAGTTCCAAGAACAAATCAATTTAGAGTAAACTATAAATTTCCTTCAAGTAAAATCCACATATGAAATAACTCTGACAGAGAAAATATAAGGCATAATCCAACCCCATGAAGACTAAATCTGAAAGGGCAATATGATTTGGGTTTCTGTGGTTAAAGAAAAACTCAACTGAGTAATTTATTAAAACCAAGTGTAGGCAACTGAGAGGAAAAAAGGAATCTTACCATATCCAGAGATTAATTAAACACTTAAAGAATATAAATTTAATAATAAACATTATGGTCAGGCTGTTTATTAAGGAGGCAACCACATATACAAGTTCGGCTATAGAAATGTTTGCAAATCAAATGTCATGTGACCTTAAAGGACCATGCTTAACGTCAAAAATGGACACCTGTACATTCAATAAAAAGTTAATTTAAACATACATAGTCTAGATCATTCTAGAGTTATACAAACATCTGGGGCCACATATGTATCTAATTTTCTTTCAAAAAAACTTTTTTTTTTTAATAAAAGTGATGTATTGAGATAATTTTAAAAAGTATCTGACAATTATGAATGGTCCCCAGTTTTACAAAATGTGATTTCCAGGATACGAAACTGAAAAAAAGTCAACTCTTCAGAGAGTGTTTTATATTGTACAAACAAGTTTTGTAGAAAAATGATCCAGCAAATGCTTGAGTTAAGAATATTTATATTTTTTCCAATTCTTTACACTTTTATTAACACACTTACAAAAAATAACATTCAAACACTGAGAAAATTAAATAACTTTGGAAGCAGAGCTCATTGTTTTCTGCTTACATGTAAGTGACAATTCTGGGCTGTTGGCACAAAATAATCAACATTCATAAAACCCTTACTACTGTATATCAAACATAAGTTAAAATCATAGGCACTAGTTTATCAAATCCACATTTCTTCTGTAAGACTAACCACAGTAAATCCTTAGATTTTCCCAAACAGAAAAATTGCGATATACAAAGGCTTTCTAGTAAAAAGGCAATTTTTCTCTTTAAGAAACTAAAAGTCAACAGTCTGTGGTAGTACAACAGCAGGTAAAATAATACTTTACCAAACTCAGATCAAAAATACGTTTTAACAAGTGATGAAATATTTTAATAAAAAAAAATAGACATTTTTTTCTGATGCAGCCATTTAAAAACAAAGTAAAATAACCTGAATACTCCTTTTGAAACTGATTATCTAACTTAAAAAATGTAATGTGTTTCATAATAGGTAAAATTCCTTTTAATTATTAGATTGCAGCATATATATTTTTTGAAATGTTGCACTGAAAACTGAGACTTGTTCTGTTTTGTACGTGGTTTTTAAAAGAGACAGTAGCTACTTCTTTCTTTTACTTACTTAGACATGAGATACCCCCCTCCCAAAAGAAGATGCTTTATCTTCCTCTGAAAAGCAACATTTTTTAGTTCATTATCATGTAGAATTCTGGCGCCATCCTTTCCTGACCCACCCCATCACCCTCAAATTCAAGGATAAAGTTTCTTCCTTGCATTATACACCAAATACATAGTACTGGCAGTTTAAATCTCCAGCTGCTTGTGCTAAATGAATGACTCTCTACTGGTCAAGCTGACAGACTACCATGGTGTCAGTCATGACAGAATGGAGGTCCTGGTTTTAAGTTTTTATCATCAACCTATCAACCTTAATGCTGTCCAGAATATCAAGCCTTCTATTTCTCTCTCCCAATTTCTTTTGCCAACTTACGGAATGTCTTTGATTAACAGGAAATGAACTTATGTTCAAATCTCTAAAAGCTTTTAGATGACCTAAGTGACAATATCTTAGAGCTGTTCAAATTAAGTATTTAAAAACAGACCTCATAATAAAAAATGAGAGGCCTGCTACAGAAGGAAGTTTTACTCTGGTAAAAGTCTGATAAAATTGAAATAGCCGATTTCAAGGATATATTAAGAGCCATTAGAGAGCAAGTATCAGGTTAGAGTCATACGTAGTAGGGTTTTTTTTACCAAAAATGCAAAAATTGATGTAAGGCAGAATCTAAGTCAAAAGGAAAAGAATTTTCAATAGATGTTTTATACAGTTACTCAGTTTAAAGTGGATCAACTTAAGTAGGATTTAGCAGGCTATATTTTCCTACCACATAATAGACCGTTATGCCATGTAATAGCAACAATACAACTGTCATCACCAGAGATTTTGTAGGTTAAGTGCATAGATTTTTTTCCCCCTCTCTCTCTCATGGTATGGTTTTGTTCCAGGTTGCAAGCACCGAGGTGGTGTTGTATCAAGAATAAAGACACACACTACTTATTCTTTCCTATCATGAAAACCTGCTAATAGAAACAAGATCTCTTAGTTCTGTAAAGATAACAGCATGTGAAGAAGTTGGCTTCAATAGCAAAGGCCATCTTTCCTGAGCCAGGAATTATAAAGTTCAGAAAGATTGTACAACTGATATTAAGCCCTTTTGGCAATCAAAACAAACACACACAAGTTTGATGTGTCAATGCAACATGATGGATACATGCTGTAACACTATCTGGTGGTGGTGACATGTGAGCTACATCCAAAACTTAAGATTAAATGACAATTTTTCTAATGAATCTGCAAAAATCATTTCTGAAATTCTGCTAAATTTAGGAATGTTTTAATCTCTAGCCCAGGTTTCTTTCCTCCCACCCCTTAATCTCAATCTGTAGTTTCCTGGTGTACTAGTGAAACACTTTAGATAATTAGTCAGAATATTAGTTCTCATTAACACAAATATTTATTGATACTATTTATACAGTAAATTAGGTTGAATGTGAAGTTTTGGATAGCCTGAATTCACCATTTTCTTGTGCACAAATGGGCATTTTTCTCATTTACAAATGGGCATTTCTCTTTGGCATTCATTAAGTATTTGCCCAGATATTGGCCTCTGTCAAATATTTTTTAAAAATCAACCTAGTTTCTATTAAACAAAACTAAAAGTGATTCTATGGAGAGTGATTGTATGATTACCAAACATCTGATGTTAAATGTCATTAAAGTGCTGTTTGATGATCTCTGTCGGTTTGTGCTAATTAAGACAGAGAGGGCTGGGATTTTATAAACCCCAAGAGTCTTATCTGAACAGTCTGCATATAAAAGTTGTTTTTTAGCCTGGTGAAGGGTATCCATGAAGCCGTGGACTTCTGCATTCTTGTCTTTGCTGGTCAGTAACAGCCATCTTTCCAACTGTCATCTTTCATGCTACCATAGGTTTTAGGAGCTGGCAAGGATCTGTAATAAAGCAATTTTGTAATTAAAATTTGATAAATGTCTTTATGAAATAGTACCATACTATCTCACACATATATTAATTACTCTTCAGGTGGCATCACGATCCCATGAAGGCCGTACCAAGTCCTAAGCTCTAAACAGGTACTAGTACAACCTCCCTACACTCTGCATTTTCACAACTTCCAAGTTTTACTGGGCACCAGATGACTTCCCATTTTGTTAACATAGCTACTAGATAAAAGAAAAGGAAAAGATGGTCTCACCTTTTCCAAGTACACAGATAACCAACCTTATCATTTACTTATTATTTTGAGAGGCAGAATGATGAATGTGATATTAGAAGCTCAGTGTCAGCATCACTAGAAAGGCAGTATGGGACAGTGATTAAAAGAGCTCCAAAGTCAGACATACTTGGAACTCATAGTTTTATTAGCTATGTGGCCTTAGGCAAATTACTTAATTCCATTAAATTTCAATATCCTCTTTTGAAAAATAGAAATAAGAATACCTACTCATTTAATATTATTATGAAGATTAAACAAAGCAAGCATTTACTTATTTAGAACAGTGATAAATATTTCCAGTTTAATTATATTTGACACCAAAGTTTACTGATGGTGGTAATCCCATTCTTGAAAGGTTACAGATGCATCATTCCCAACCTGTCTGATTCAGAATCATCTGAAGATTAAGCAAACAAACAACAAACAAACAAAAAAACCAGCATCTGTAATCCCAGCATTCTGGGAGGCTGAGGCAAGCAGATCACTTGAACTCAGGAGCTCCAGACAAGCCTGGGCAACATGGTAAAACCCCATCTCTACAAAAATTAGCCAGGCGTGGTGGTGCGCGCCTGTAGTCCCAGCTACAGGGGGTGCTGAGGTGACAGGATTGCTTGAGCCTGGGAGATCAAGGCTGCAGTGAGCTGAGATTGCACCACTGCACTCCAGCCTGGGAGACAAAGCAAGACCCCATCTCAAAACAAAAACAAAACAAAAACAAAAACAAAAACAAAACAAAAAACAACAACAAAATACCTAGCACACCCACAGATTCTGGGCCTCATACCAGATCTACTAAGTTAGACTCTCTGAAGGTAAAACTTACACCCTACATTTATATAAATCTCACAGATAATTCTGAATTATAGAATAAGGGTTTGAAAACCATGCTTATAGATTATACTCAGACTTGGTAGCTAGAAGTTTTATCTTAAATATCACTCTATATTCTAATATACCTTTATCATCTTTATTGAATATAATTCTATTCAAAATGAATGAATATCACAATCAAATTGAGAGGCTCTAACTATTTTTTTTCTAGGGGTCCTCTGAGATGCTTAATCACGTTAGGCAACTGGACAAATTTAATCTGAACCAAACTGGTAAAAGTCCCAAATGAGGATTTCTTAAAAACAATGTAGTAAAGTTTTATTCAAATGGTACTAAAACTCTGGTGGGAATCCACCATGACTTTCTGTTTACTATCAAACATACGGATGAAGCTAATTCATTCCAGTCTATCCACTTTCAGGCACTCAAGAATGCTGAAACAGAACATCTGCCACTTACCTGCGAACAGGCTGTGCAAGTTTGCTGCGAGGCACTGGTATGCCCCCAGCAGAAGGGGCACTGGGTCTGGGCAAGCCACTTCTCATTGCAGTTGTCCCTGCAGGTCTGGTTAGAGTAGCGCTGTTGATATTGCTGGGAGGATTTGCTGAGACTGTGCTCTGAACCATAGGAGGCCCAGGTGAGGAGGTGGTTTGTGTGAGCTGTGTTATTTCTTGGCTACCAGGAGAACCAGAGCCATGGTTACTAAATGCTTTCACTGGTTGCCGAAGAGCCAAAGGAGATGGTGCTGCAGGGGAACGGAATTTGCCTGGAGAAGGTACTGTGGGATGGCAAAGAAAAACCAATTTTTGAGTGGAAATCTGTATATATGAAACCATTGCTTTAAATTACAACTGATGATTGGGCACTAGTACATGTGTATTCAGGAAACTTCACAGCAATGCAAACAATAAAAGCTATTCCTGGGCTACTAAAAGAAAAAAAGTAACTGTGAGTTCTAAATAACCAAGTACTTAGAGGATTACAACTGTCTTTGACAACAGTATTTTAAATAGGCCAGCTTGGAATCCATAATACCAGAAGAGAAAAGGCACTGCAGGATTCTGTCTCACTGCAGCAACTAATGTGGGCCACATATGAACAAACATTCTAGAGGTGAAAAACAGGTTGACTATCCAACTGTTGTCTAGAATTTGAAATGTATTTCCCCTGAAAAGAAACATTCATGTAAACATGTATCAAAGTATCTGGAGGCTCTATGTCCAAATCCCATATTACTGACACTGTAACTAAAAATTTAGAAACTAAAAATCATTTTTTAAAAGTGCTTCCATTGCTGTGCTTCACAAAGCACAATATGATGAAAAAACAAACAAAAAGGCAGCTGGGCATGGTGACATGCACCCATAATCCCAACTACTCAAAACTGAGGCAGGAGAACTGCCTGAATCAGAGATGCAGAGGCTGCAGTGAGCCGAGATGATGCCACTGCACTCCGGCCTGGGTGACAGAGCAAGACTCTGCTTCAAAAAGAAAAAAGAAGATCAGGCGTGGTGACTCACACCTGTAATCCCAGCACTTTGGGAGTCCGAGACGGGCGGATCACCTGAGGTCAGGAGTTCGGGACCTGCCTGGCCAACATGGTGAAAAACCCATCTCTACTAAAAATACAAAAATTAGTTGGGGGTGGTGGTGCATGCTTGTAGTCCCAGCTACTTGGGAGGCTGAGGCAGGAGAACTGCTTGAACCCAGGAGGCGGAGGTTGCAATAAGCGGGGATCGCGGTACTGCATTCCAGCCTGGGCGACAGAGCAAGACTCTGTCTCAAAAAAAAAAGGAAAACAGAAAAAAGCTTATGTCCACACAAAGACTTGACTACAACTTTGTAACAGCCAAAGACTGAAAAAAGCTCAAATGTCCATCAACAGGTGAATGGATAAACAATTTGTAGCATATCCACACAACAGAATACCGCTCAGCAGTAAAAAGGAGTAAACTACTGATGTATAGAACAAAGATGAATATCAAAAATTTTGCTGAATGAAATGAGTGCCAGACACAAAACAGTCCCTGTGTACATACACACACACACACACTGTAGAATGTTGTGTTATAAAGAAATCTGAGGAAAGTCATATCTAATTTATGGTAACAAGAAGCAGAACAAATGTTTGCTGGAGGTTGGGAGCAACCTTGGGAAATTCCACCAAATGTTTAAGAATGAACACAAATTCAACATAATCTCCGTCACAAAATAGGAAAGAACATGTCCCAATTCATTTTATGAAGCCAGTATTACTGAGATACCAAAACTAGAAAAGGACAGTATCAAAAAAGAAAACTTCGGATCAATATTGTTTACAAATATAGATGTAAAAATCCTTAAAAATATATTAGAAAATAGAATCCAGCAATATATAAATAGATTTATATGCCATGACTAAGGAGGATTTATTCCAAGATGCAAGGTTGGTTCAATATTTGAAAATCAATCAGTGTAATCCACAGTAACAGGATGAAGAAAAAATCACAGAATTGTAACAGCGGACTCAAAAAAAGCATCTGACAAAATTCAACACAGTCATGAAAAAAGTTCTCCGAAAAACAGAAATAGGGAAAATTTCCTCAACCTCATAAAGAACATCTACAAAAACCCTACAGTTAACATTATACTTAATGAAGAAAGATTGAATGCATCTCCCCTAAGACCAGGAACAAGACAAGAACATACGCTCTTACCACTCATTCTAGCCAGTGCAATAAACAAGAAAAAAAAAAAAAAAAAGAAGAGGGAGAAGGAAGGAGAAAGAAGGAGGAAGGAGGGAGGAAGAGGAGGAAGAGGAAGAAGAAGAAGAAATAATAAAAGGCACAGAGGTTAGAAACTGTCCCCATGATTGTCTACACAGAAAATCCCAATGAATCTACACACACACACACACACACACACACACTTCTAGAAATAATAAGTGAATTCAGTAAGGTCACAGAACTGGATAAAAATACAAACACTGACTATGTTTCTATATACCAGCAACGAACATTAGAAATCAAGATTAAAAATACCACACCAATTGCATTGCTTGAAAAGAAAACCACTTACATATAAATCTAATAAATCTCAGCCAATATAAGTTTGCTGTGAAGAGCAAACGAGTAATAAATGTGTAAATTGTTAGTAAAATGTAAAATATTAAACAAATTGTAAGGCATTCTTATCTGTGGCTTTCTTATCTAAAGAACAGGCCTCCTTTAGTCTGCTACACATGAATTTCCTAGATGGATATTCAACAATGCCACTCAGAACAGTCTCCTAGGCTTTCTCTATAAATTAACTCAAATGTAAATATTAAGTTATTACCCAAAATGTATTACCCAAATTGATATTGACAAGTTATAATTTCTCTTTACTCTTTTTGAATACCAAGAATTACACTCGAGTCAGGCATAATGTGAAGGAGATCTGCTCTGAGCAAAAATTAGAACTCTATTTATAAAAATGACATGACTAAGAATCCTAACCTTGGTGTCTAAGTTATCTCCAAATTAGGATGATGGGTAATAGAGAATTCGTATCTTAAAATATTTTTTCTTTTAATAAGTATTTAATAATTGTGCTAAGTTTGTTTTCTACTTAAGGTTTCTATAATCCAGGCATGCACTTAACCCTAAAATGAAAAAACTGAATAAATTATATGTATCTTTTTAACTTGATATTCACTGAAAATAAAATGTTTTATAAAAATATATCCAACATGTACCTAGCAATACAAAAGTTAGATATTCCAAGTTGTCTTCACAGAGCAGTCTTCCTTCAAACTACAACTTCCCTTAGCTGCGTAATTTATAAAAACTATAAATGCCCAGTAAGTATATAGTAATAAAAATAAACACATTGCCAAAACACTGGTCATCATGACCAACAGGAAACATCATTTATTAAAACACATATGAATTCCATTATTAACAAATGAAGGACAAAAATATCTCCTTGTCAACGATCCCTTACTATACTGTCATATCATTTCAATTATTCAATGGTATCTACCCTATCAATGATAATCACAATTTACTGACACAAGTATTTAAAAATAAGTTCTGGCTGCTAAAGAACAAAAAGATGAATTAAATATGATTCTCTCACTACAGAATTAAAGAATCCTTGTAAAAAAAGTTATTACTGACCATGTACTCTAACCCTCTCACTTCATGGATAAGGGAAATTACCACAACCACAGAAGTCAACTGAGCAAACAGGAAAGTCAGGATGTCGTGTTGTAACTGAACTGAACCCAGGTCTCCAGATTCCCAGATCAGTATTCTTTACCAGGAACCAAAAGAGAAACATCTCTACTGTCATTATCAACATTTTTTTTTTTTGAGGCAGAGTCTCGCTCTATCACCCAGGATGGAGAACAGTGGCACAAACTTGGTTCACTGCAACCTCTGCCTCACAGGTTCAAGCGACTCTCGTGCCTCAGCCTCCCAAGTAGCTGGGACTACAGATGCAGGTCACCGGGTCTGGATAATTTGTTTTTTTTGGTAGAGACGGAGTTTTGCCATGATGGTCTGGCTGGTCTCAACCTCCTGGCCTCTCAAGTGATCTGCCCATCTCAGTCTTCCAAAATGCTGCGATTATAGGTGAGCCACCGTGTCTGGCCAAAGTGTCATTATCAACACTTTAATTTTCAACCAGACTCAGAAAGTTTATTTGTGGGGTTACTATCCTAGGCAGGTTTTATAAGGTATGACTCCAAAGCATATAAAAATGGCAATTGCTGACAAGTAACCATAAAAGAGAAAGACACAGAAACCTTTGATTTCTTCTTCCATTCACGTACATGACTATTATTTTGTAAGCATACAAAAATTGTTAGTTATTAGAAAAATTTATTAAATGTAAGATGCAGAAAATGCCCCGAAAATAGGACTTCAATACCTTTTCTTCCATAAATACAAAAAGATATATATGAATGCATAAGCTACCAGCAAACATTTACAGCTTAATCTTCCAATTTACTCTAAATAGAAAATAACTTTGGAACCGATCCTCTTCAAGATAATTGCCCCAACCTCAATAATGACTTTTAGAAATAAACTTTTTAAAAAGAAATATGTTTATTCAACTGAAAACCTTAGCCACCCTTTGGGTGCCAAAGCTGAGAGACAGAGAGAGAGAGAGAGGGAATGTGTATATGTATATGTGTGTGTGTGTGTGTGTGTTTGTATGTACATACACAAACATACATTACAGGAACTATTAAGATTCATTAGATATCTCCACCCTGGTAGGGGAAGTTTTTAACAAAATAGCCGCATTTCCAAAATTAGGGAATTGATTAGGTATCAAAATACATGATATCAAGATTTGAGAGACACGTTAGTTTTAGTACACAGTATATATAAACAGCTGTACATCTATACCTATATAACTTATTGTATTTTAGTTTAATAAATTAACATATAACTAACCTTAGAGTGTCTAGTGAGGAAAGCGGAAAAAATGTCAATGTCAAGATTAAGAAACATAATTATGAGGATTCTTGAAAGATGGTACCGGCATTGGTGTAATTTATGAATTTCCTCAACTCTCTCCATAAAAACATACAGAGCAACTAGGAAGGTCAAACCAAAACCCATTTACAATAGCTACAATAAAACCAGGTGATGGAGTATCTCCATGAGGCCCAAAATACAAGTGGGTAGGAAGAAGCCACTGACAACTACAAGACCATATGAATTATTAGCATCTGTGCAGAAGGAAGCAGAGGAATATCTCAATGTCCTGAAAATTCCAAAATAACCAACAAGTACTCATACAAAAAAATGCTGAACAGAAGCTGAACTGGGAAGGATCTGCATACTCCAATAGTGAGTAAGTACAAGAGGTCTACTGTAAGGTCTAAGAGGAACATGAGTGGCTATGAATTCTTAAAATTAACCAGCCAAATCCCTCTTCCAGGTAAAACTTCATGCTAAGGAAAAAAAAACTCAGAAGATAATCCAAATAGAGCAGAACAGGGACATTCCAGATAAAGGAAAATGAAGTCCAGATAAAAGCAGGGAAGAGTTCAAAATGCTGCTAGGACAACTGGATATCCACGTACAAAAGAATGAAGTTGGACCCCTACACTTCACACTATTAAAAAAATTAACTCAAAATGGATCACAGACCTAAGTGTAAGAGCTAACCCACAAAGTTCTTAGAAAAAAACATAGGAGTGTTTGTTTGTTTGTTTTTTGCATCGTAAATTTTATTCCTGATGTGGTACAGATTTCTTCCATCCCCAAAATGAATCACATGCTGCCCTGGAAAGACCTAGGAAACTCTCCCACCATCTCTAGGGAAGTAGTGAGAAAGAAAGATGCTGAGGACTAGGAAGGCTTTGAAATTTCCCAGCCTACTTATCCTCCCCTTCTCAACAGGGACAGCTGTTCCCTATTATCCCTCTCATCCAGTCATCCCTTAAACACACACACACACACATACACACACACTCACTAGTTAAAACAACAACGACGAAAAAACACCAACGAAACACAATTGCTTCAAGTATTCACGGTCAGGGGTCCTAAGCTGGGACTTGGGGTTATGGGTCAGCAATGGAAGAGGGAAGGGAAGAGGAGGAGGAAGAGGAGGAGCCATCACTGTTTCTGCTATAGGGCTTCCTTCCTTGCTGCATTCTGCAGCAACTTTGTCGACCCTGTCTGCTGGCAACTGCACATTTTGGACCACTAAGCCCCGAAGGAAGATGTGAGGGTATTTCTCAGGGTCTGTAACGCTGATGTTAGTTAATCTGATGTTGAGATACTGATCCACAGAATGCAGGCGTCCACAGATAAGCAGGTCATTCTTGAGTTCCAGGTTTACATCCTTGCCCATAGGGATTGAAAAAGGAATAGAAGAGCATGGTCCTGGTGCTGGTGCTGCAGGCCAGATGGGGAGGAGGGCAGGATACTGCAAGCGGAGCCGGACTTGGGGAAGGGAAGGGCTGCAGAAAGCTCCAAGTACCGAAGGGGAAAGCGCAGCGGATTCATGTCTGGCAAGAGCAGGTGGGGTAGAGCAGAAGGAACAGGAGTAATGACTAGGGTTAGGCACTGATTTCTTATGACACTATGAGCATGACCCATAAGATCAAAAATTGATAAATGATACTTCATCAAAATTAAGAACTTTTGTGCTTCAAAGGATACCATAAAGAAAGTGAAGAATAAATCCACTGAGTAGGAGAAAATATTTACAAATCATGGATCTGATATGGGACTTGAATCCAGAATATATAAAGGAATGTGACTACTCAATTAAAAAAAAAAAACTAAAAAAACAGAGACAAAGAATTTGAATAGACATTTCTCCAAAGAAGATATACAAATGGCCAATAAGCACATGAAAAGATGCTCAACATTATTCATGCAAAATAAAAACCACAATGAGATTCCACTTTACAACACTTCACCAGGATCGCTAAAATAAAAGACAACAAGTGTTACTGAGGAGATGGAGAAACTGGAACCCTCATACAGTGCTGGTGACACTGTAAAATGTTGTAGCCACTCTGGAAAACAGTTTAGCAGATCCTTAATATGTTAAACATAAAGCTACCATATGATCCAGTAATTACACTAAGCATATAGTCAAGAGAACTAAAACATGTCTGTCCATGTAAACACTTGTACATGAATGTTCACAGCATTATTATTATTATTATTTTGAGATGGAGTCTTGCTCTGTCGTCCAGGCTGGAGTGCAATGGCACGATCTCAGCTCACTGCAACCTCTGCCTCCCAGGTTCAAGCAGTTCTCCTACCTCAGCCTTCCGGGTAGCTGAGGTTACAGGCGCCCACCACCACACCCAGCTAATTTTTATACTTTTAGTAGAGACGAGGATTCACCATGTTGACCAGGCTGGTCTCAAACTCCTGACCTCAGGTGATCTGCCCACCTCGGCCTCCCAAAGTGCTGGGATTACAGGCATGAGCCACCGGGTCTGACCACAGGATTATTCACAATAGGCAAAAAGTGGAAACAACTCAAGTATCCACCAAGTGATGAATGGATAAACAAAATGTGCATCCACGCAATGGAATATTTGGCAATAAAAAGGAACAAAGTACAGTTATGTGTCACTTAACGATGGGGATATGTTCTGAGAAATGAATCGTTAGGCAAGTTTGTCCGTGTAGGAACATCTGAGTGTACTTATGCAAACCTAAGTGATTTAAGCTACTACACACCTAGGCTATATGGAATAGCTGATGGCAGGGTCGGGGGAGGTGGAGATGGTTAATGGATACCACAAAAAAAAATAGAGAAAGACCTACTATTTGATAGCACAACCAGGTGACTATAGTCAACAATAACTTAATTGTATATTCTAAAATACCTTAAAGAGTGTAATTGGATTGTCTGTAACACAAAGGATGAATGCTTGAGGGGATGGGGACCTGATTCTCTGTGATGTTATTATTTCACATTGATTGCCTGTATCAAAATATCTCATGTGCTCCATAAATACACACACCTACTATGTACACACAAAAAATTTTTTAAAATAGTCTATGGCTCCTAGGCTACAAACCAATACAGCATGCTACTGTACTGAATACTGTAGGCAATTGTAACACAACGGCATTTGCATATCCAAACATATCTAAACATAGAAAAAGTACAGTAAAAATGTTATAAAAGACAAAATATGGTACATCTGTATAGGGCACTTTCCATGAATGGAGCTTATAGAACTGAAGTTGAGTGAGTGGTAAGTGAATGTGAAAGTCTGCAGTAGGGTACACCCTACTGCAAACTTTATAAATACTACACATTTAAGCTACACTAAATTTATTTTTCTTCAATAATAAATTAACCTTAGCTTACTGTAACTATTTTAGTTTATAAGCTTTAACTTAAAAACTTGACTCTTTTGTAATAACACATAGCTTGTAACACAAACATGTTGTACAGCTGTCCAAAAATATTTTCTTTCTTTATATCCTTATTCTACAAGTGTTTTTTAATTTTAAATTTTTATTTATTTCACCTGAATTTTTTTTTTTTTTTTTTTTTTTTTTTTTTTTTTTGCTAAAAACGGACAGAAACACACACATACGCCTAAGCCTATACAGGGTTAGGATCATCAATATCACTATCTTCCACCTCCACATCTTGTCCTACTGGAAAGTCTATGATGTTACTAGGTGATAGAAATTGCCACCATCGTACACGCAATCCATTGTTGACTGAAATGTCGTGTTTTTTTTTTTTTTGTTCGTTTTAGATTTTTTGAGATAGGGTTGTCTTGCTCTGTTGCCCAAGCTGGAAGTGGTGCGATCACACCTCACTGCAGCCTCAACCTCTTGAAACTCAAGCAATCCTCCAACCTCAGCCTCCTGAGTGGCTGGGACCACAGGTGCGTGCCACCATGCCTGGCTATTTTATTTTTTCTGATGTAGTCTCACTATGTTGCCCAGGCTGATCTCAAACTCATGGGCTCAAATGATCCTCCTACCTCAGCCGCCCAAAGTGCTGGCATTATAGGCATGAGCTACTGTGCCTGGCCCTGAAACTCTGTTATGCAGCAAATGACTATACTGATACATGCTACAGAATGACGAACTTAGAAAACATTATGCTAAGTAAAAGAAGCCAGTCACAAAAGATCATATATTATATAATTCCATTTATATCCAATGTCCAACATAGGCAAATCTAGAGACAGAGAGGGTAGATGAGTGGGTGCCAGGGGCTGGAAGAAGTGAGGAATGAGGAGTTCTATTAATAAGTATGGGGTTTCTTATGGGGGTGATAAATATCTTCTAAAATAAGATAGTGGTAATGGTTTCTCCCTCTGTGAATATACTAAAAAACACCAAATAGTACACTTTAAGAAAGGGTAATTTTGAAAGTGGAGAGAGGGAATAAAGGAAAGAAATCTCAGAAAATAAGCAGCCATGTTTCTGAACACTTCCAAATACAAGAGAGAGAGCTATAGAACCATAAAATTAGTAAGTCTTAAATCAAGCTAAGTGATTAGAAAAATCAATTTCATGGAAAAATGAGCAATAGAAAAGGACTGAAGTCAAATCACACATAAAGTTATTACAAGAAAAAAAAGAATTTAAATAAGGAGTAGAGTAACTCTTCTACAAGAAGTGAAATCTTACCAGAAATCATGGTAAGAAATCTTACACACAAAGATGAAATTATCTATCATTTCACATTTTAAAAACATTTTAATATTGCTACAAGATACGAAAGAATAGCATAAATCAGAGTGAGAAACACTCGGAAATGAGCTGATGGAACTCAGGAAGGAATTAGCTATAAAATGAATCATTTTAAGAAGAAGACTAAGGAGAAACATAAGAGTCAATATACACAATACATAATGTAAGAGAAACAGACAATGAAAACAAACTTTTAGAAGAAAAAAAATAATTCAAGAGAAGGCAACAAATATTAGAAACAAGAAACGAACCTCGAACATGCATACAACAGGAGTTCCCACAAAAAAGAAAACCAAAGCAAGAGAACAGAATATAAAAAACTATAATTCAATAAAACTTTTCTGAAAAACAAAGTTTGCTACTCTATAATGAAAGAACATACCCCGAATCTGGGAAAATCAGCTCAGAATGATCAATACTAAGACATATTCTAGTAAATTATTATAAAGAAAAAGAAAATATCCATTGTACATCCAGATAAAAAGACCAAATGATTATAACAGAAACAATTCTTTATTCCTGCAGAAGGTGGAGTAATACATTTAAGTTAAAGAAAAAGTGAGCCAAAGATTTCATATCTAGACAATTACTTTCAAGTATGAAAACAAGAGATAAGTTATCATCAACATGCAAAAATTGAAAGAATGAATACTGTTCTCATAATTCCTTAAGGAATCTATTACAGAATAAGGTTCAGACAAGAAAAATGACTGATGAGACAATGACATATAAACTGGCATTAGGCATCAAACATGTATTTAAACGGAGAGCCTAAACTAAATGAGGTACGTGAAGGAGAAAATAGTATGTAACAGGTATCTGACAATGTGGATATAGCTTAACTTAAAAAAAAAAAAAAGAGAGAGAGAGCATAACCAAAAGTTGTAAAAACTGTTTTCAGTAAACATATTGTATGTTACACTAATGTTATTCCAAGAACACTTTATGTGAAATATGGGACAAAACAAATTATTATGATATTCTAATTCTATGTGTTGCTAAGAAATAAGATTCTCAGGATGAGAGAATGCTAAAGGAGGTTAAATAATTGCCCACAAGCTCTGCATTTAATATTAAAAAAATATACAAACACAAACCTACACATTTCCTAGCTCTAGTAACTAAAAAGACCTGGAAACAATGACCAACCCAGTAGCAATAAGTATAGCTAAACACACAGATTTTGGTCTTGAAATACCATTGCCTACCAAAAGCAAGCAGGACTTTTTGGAGAAATGCCTGACTCCAGGTCTCTGGCAAGAAATGTACAAGACCAGCCAATCTTGTCATACCAGTCAGCAAGACGGTATCAAAGACTACTAGAGTTGTGTCAAAAAGACTTGGAATCCAACTTGTAGAGGCTTCCAGCAAAGTTGGAAAAACATCTAGAATGACCTGAAATGTATTAAAAAATACGTGTAAATCTGTAATTTCATAATGAAAAACATTTTTTAAAACTGGCCACCTTTGGAAGGTGCCACGTTGCCATTTTTTAATTTTGTAAACTAGTAAATAAAGGGAAAGAACAAATATTTGGTCTGAATTTCCTAAAGAAACTACCACTGGGTGACCAAATAAGGAAAAAATTCTCTTTATACAGTATTTTGACAAATAAAAAAAGGAACACGGGAATTAAAATTCCCAATTCTGTAATAACTAATGAATTACGAATCTAGGCATTACACATCAATGACTGCTAACATCATGAAAAGAGGAAACCCCACTTTATGCACCTTTGGATAAAGAAGCACTACTACCTATGCAAAAAAAAAAAATAGTTTTGCAAAAAATAGCAAAACAATTTAATTAATTGCCTAGATCCAACTATCACTTTATAGAAAATACAAGGGAACTTGCTAAACAAAGCCATGAAAAAGTAATCAGCACAGTTCAGCCTGTAAGAACCTCTGCAGAACAAATGATCTGGTGGTTTCTTCTAAGAAACAAACAACGAGAGAGAGAGAGAGAGAAAAGAAATGGAAGAAAATGATAAACTAAGAGAAACTTAAAAAGACATATCAAAAAGGCAAAACTAGTTTCAAAACTTGGATGATAAAACTATACAAAAAAGGAAGTGACTGCTATGAAAGTTCAGAAGAGTAGATACTTTTTGGGGAGGGGTCAAGAGAGGGTTGTGTTTGGAAGCAGACAGGTGGACGATGTCAGAGTTCTAGTCTGACATCGTCAGACTAGTTCATAGTCAGGAGACTAGAACTAGCCAAGTTCTAGTCTCCTGATATGGATGGTAAGGGCGTTTGCCGTATAAGAATTAATTAAACTGTGCATTGGTTTTCTGATTTCGTGTTTTATTTAAAAATAGCAAAGTTTAAAAACAGATTTATAAACCAGAAATCATTATAAATTTATTAATCCCTAAATTATTAGAAAAATGCAATACAGTCTATGAAAGAACAAGTAAAGTCCTACAACATCAAGATATGGAGAGAAATACTTTAACAAAGTTTATGTATAAGTGGAGGGGAAACTAGAGAGGATTTCAAGAGGTATACTAAGCTGCAGTTATACTATTGGAAAAAATGTTTCATGGCAGCAGCATTTTGACTCATCTATAAACATGTGGGCCAGGGAACAATAAAAATATAATGAGGTTGATTGGATACAGGTGACCTTTAAAGAGTTTTGACCTAGGACTTTCTCAGCAAAGGAAATTGACAGCTGTAATCAAGATTTAACTACAGAGAAAGACAAAGGCCTTAGAAAGCCATAAAAACATTATTAAGTCTAAATGTAAAATAAAACCTATAATGTTATCATTCCAAAACTGGCATGAAATGGTCTAACAGGAATGTGTGTTTGGAGGGAACCTCAAGAACAGCCTCCATGCTCTTTCTTCTCTCATTCTCCAAATTTTACATATCAAAATCATAGGAGGGGAAACAACTCCTATCATTTTAATTGTTTCTAAGAAGTCTGTGTATGTCAGAAGCTAGTTTTGAACACAACTGTAAGAGGAGAAAGCAAAGAGGGGCTAGAATAGAGAAGCAAAGAGGAAAGGATATAATGAGTGTATCTTGTTTCTGATACAGATTCAATAAATACTTGTCAGCTGATAGAAAAGAGAAGACAATTTTAAATTTTGAATCCTAGGTAATCACAAAATTCTTTCATTCTCCATTTTCAGGTAGTCTAATATCAAAAGGCATTTTAAAATCTAATCATTAGAAATGCAAAAGTCGGAGGGTGGGCCAAGATGGTCAATTGGAAGTAGCAGTGGTCTGCAGCTCTCACAGAGAGGAATGAAAAGAAGAAAGAAAGAGTGAGTTCATTCTGCACCTTGAACTGAGGTATCCAGGTTCTCGCACTGGGACTGACTAGGCGAACAGCTTGACCCCATGGAGAAAGAGGAAAAGAAGCAGGGTGAGGCAATGGCCCACTTGGATGCAGCATGGAGCCAGGAGAGCCCCCATCGCCAGCCAAGAAAGGTGGTGAGTGATTGTGCAACCCTGCCCTGACTTGGGAAACCACGCTTCTCCCACGGATCTTTGCAACCCACAGATCAAGAGATTCCCTCACAAGCCCACGCCACCACAGCCTAGGATCCAAAGCACAAAGCTGTGTGGCGTCTCCGCAGAATGGCCACTCAGGCACTCACGGAGACCCAGTAGTTTTGCATACTCCAGTTCCAGGAATTCATGCAAGGCAGGAGATCCCTCCATGCATTACCCTAGGAAGGGGGCTGAATCCAAGGAACCAGGCAGCAGTGTTTTCTGGGCTCCATTCCCACGGCACCTCACAAGACCTACTGGCTTGGAATTCCAGCCAGCCAGTGGTAGCAGGCTGGAGACTGCCTGACACAGACCGAACTCCTGGGAGGAAGGGTGGCCGCCATCTCTGTGGTTGGCGTCAGCTGTGCTAGCCTGCTGGCTCTGGAAAGTCCAGATGGTCCAGACCAGGAGTTCCCCACAATGCAGCACAGCTGCTGTGCCAGATTGTGGCCAGACTGCTTCTTTAGGTAGGACCCTGATCCATCCCTCCTCACTCGGCAAGGCCTCCCTGTGAGAATTTCAGCAACTCCAGCCAGGGTTATACGAACAGAACTCTGATGATGGAGCCCCTGGAGGAGGAGCGACCACTGTCTCTGTGGTTCAGCCAACAGCCTTTCCAGCCTGCTGGCTCTGGAGAGTCAGAGCAGTCTGGACAAAAGGGGATCCCCCCAGAGCACCACACCTGCTCCACAAAAGGGCAGCCAGACGTCTTCTGTAAGTGGGACCCTGATCCCATTCCTCCCGACTGCCTGAGACCTCCCAACAGGGATCTCCAGATACCTCATAAAGGAGAGTTCGGGCCAGCATCAGGTCAGTGTCCCCCTGGGACGGAGCTCCCAGAGGAAGGGACAGGCTGCCATCTTTGCTGTTCTGCAGCCTTCACTGGTGATACCTCCAGATGCAGGAGGGACTGAGGTGACTAGGGTCTGGAATGGACCCCCAGAAAACCATAGCAGCCCTATGGAAGAAGGGCCTGACTGTTAAAAACAGAAAGCAACGACAACATCAACAAAAAGGACCGCACAAAAGCCCCATTCAAAGGTCAGCAACCTCAAAGATCAAAGGTAGATAAGCCCACAAAGATGAAAAAGAATCAATGCAAAAACACTGAAAACTCAAAAAGCCAGAATTTGTATTCTCCTCCAAATGACCACATCTCTCCGGCAAGGGCACAGAACTGGGCTGAGGCTGAGACAGCTGAATTGACAGAAGTAGGGTTCTGAACTTTGCTGAGCCCAATGCAAAGAAGCTAAGAATCATGATAAAACAATACCGGAGCTGACAACCAGAATAGCTAGTTTAGAGAGGAACATAACTGACCTGATGGAGCTGAAAAACACAACATGAGAACTTCACAATGCAATAACAAGTATCAACAGCAGAACAGACCAAGCGGAGGAAAGAATCTCAGAGTCTGAAGACTATTTTCTGAAATAAGACGGGCAGAAAAGAATAGAGAAAAAGGAATGAACAAATATGGGATTATGTAAAAAGGCCAAACCGATGAATGATTGGGGTACCTGAAGGAGATGGGGAGAACAGAATCAAGTTGGAATGCATACTTCAGGATATCATCCAGGAAAACTTCCCCAACCTAGCAAGACAAGGTCAATAATCAAATTCAGGAAATCCAGAGAACCCTAGTAAGATACTCCGCAAGAGGACCAACCCAAAGACACATAATCATCAGATTCTCCAAGGTCGAAATTAAGGAAAAAAAAAAAAAAATTAAGGGCAGCCAGAGACAAAGGCCAGGTCACCTACAAAGGAAAGCCCATCAGACTAACAGAGGACCTCTCAGCATAAACACTACAAAGCCAGAAGAGATTGGGGGGTCAACATTCAACATTCTTTAAGAAAAGAATTTCTAACCCAGAATTTCATATCTGGCTAAACCAAGCTGCGTAAGTGAAGGAGAAATAAGATCCTTTTCAGAAAAGCAAATGCTGAGGGAATTCATCACCACCAGGTCTGCCTTGCAAGAGCTCCTGAAGGAAGCACTAAATATGGAAAGGAAAAACCGTTACCAGCCACTACAAAAACACACTGAAGTACACAGACCAGTGATCCTGTAAAGTAACCACATAAACAAGTCTGCAAAATAACGAGCTAACATCATGACAGGATCAAATTCACACATAACAATATTAACTTTAAATGTAAATGGGCTAAATGCCTCAATTAAAAGACACAGAGTGGCAAGCTGGATAAAGAGTCAAGACCCATGCTGTCTTCAAGCGACCCATCTCACATGCAAAGACACATACAGGCTGAAAATAAAGGGACGAAGGAAAATTTGCCAAGCAAATGGAAAACAGAAAAAAGCAGGGGTCGCAATCCTACTTTCTGACAAAACAGACTTTAAACCAACAAAGATCAAAAAAGACAAAGAAGGGCATTACATATGGTAAAGGGTTTTTAATTCAACAAGAAGAGCTAACTATCCTAAGTATATATGTAACCCAATACAGGAGCACCCAGATTCATAAAGCAAGTTCTTAGAGACCTACAAAGAGACTTAGACTCCCACAAAATAATAGTGAGAGATTTTAACACCCCTCTGACAATATTAGAACATCGAGACAGAAAATTAACAAAGATATTAGGACCTGAACCCAGCTCTGGATTAAGTAGACCTGATAGATGTCTACAAAACTCCCCACACAAAAACAACAGAATATACGTTCTTCTGATCACCACACAACACGTACTCTAAAATTGATCATGTAATAGTCCTCAGCAAATGCAAAAGAACTGAAATCATAACAGTCTCTCAGACCACAGCACAATCAAATTAAAACTCAAGATTAAGAAATCCACTCAAAACCACACAACTACATGGAAAGTGAACAACCTGTTCCTGAAAGACTCTTGGGTAAATAATGAAATTAAGGCAAAAATAAAGACTTTCTTTGAAACTAATCAGAACAAAGAGACAACATATTAGAATCTCTAGGATGCAGCTAAGGCAATGTTAAGAGGGAAATTTACGGCACTAAATGCTGACATCACAAAGCTAGAAAGATCTCAAATCAACAACCTAACACGACAACTAAAAGAACTAGAGAACCAAGAGCAAACAAACTCCAAAGCTAGCAGAAGAACTGAAGGAGATAGAGACAAGAAAAACCCTTAAACAAACAAACAAAAAAACGAATTTAGAAGCTTTTTTTTAATTAATAAAATAGACTACTACCTAGAATAATAAAGAAGAAAAGGGACCAGGCACAGTGGCTCACGCCTGTAATCCCAACATTCTGTGAGGCCAAGGCGGGCGATCACTTGAGGACAGGAGTTCAAGACAAGTGTGGCCAACATAGTGAAACCCCGTCTCTACTAAAAATACAAACAAATTAGCTAGGCGTGGTGGCACATGCCTGTAATCCCAGCTATTTGGGTAGCTGAGGCATGAGAACTGTTTGAACCCAGGAAGCAGAGGAGCTTGCAGTGAGCCAAGATTGTGCCACTGCACTACAGCCTGGGCGACAGAGCAAGACTCTGTCTCAAAAAAAAAAAAAAAAAAAGAAGACTCAAATAGACACAATCAGAAATTATAAGGAGAATATCACCAGTGACCCAAGAGAAATACAAACAACCATCAGATAATACTATAAACACCTCTATGTACATAAACTAGAAAATCTAGAAGAAATAGATAAATTCCTGGACACATACACCCTCCCAAGACTGAACCAGGAAGAAACTGAATCCCTGAATAAACCAATAATGAGTTCTGAAATTGAGGAGGTAATAAATAGCCTGTCAATCAATGAAAAGCCCAATACCAGACAGATTCACAGCTGAATTCTACCAGAGGTACAAAGAATGGCTGGTACAATTTCTACTGAAACTATTCCAAACAATTGAAAAGGAGAGACACCTCTCTAACTCATTTTATGAGGCCAGCAACATCCTGATACCAAAACCTAGCAAAGATACAACAAAAAAGAAAACATCAGGCCAATATCCCTGATGAATGTTGATGCAAAAATCCTCAATATAATACTGGCAAACTGAACCCAGCAGCACATCAAAAAGCTTATCCACCAAGATCCAGTTGGCTTTATCCTCGGGATGCAAGGTTGGTTCAACATACGCAAATCAATAAATGTAATTCATCACATAAACAGAACTAAAGACAAAAACCACATGATTATCTCAATAGACACAGAAAAGGTCTTCAATAAAATTCAACATCCCCTCACGTTAAAAACTCTCAATATACTATGTATTGAAGGAAATACCTCAAAATAAAAAGAGACACATACGACAAACCCACAGCCAATATCATACTGAATGGGCAAAAGCTTGAAACATTCCCTTTGAAAAGCAGCACAAGACCACGATGCTCTCTCCCACCACTCCTATTCAACATAGTTTTGGAAGGTCTGGTCAGGGCAATCAGGCAAGAGAAAAAAATAAAGCATATTCAAACAGGAAGAGAGGAAGTCAAATTATCTTTGTTTGCAGATGACATTATTCTATATCCAGAAAACCCCATCATTTCAGCTCAATAGCTTCTTAAGCTGATAAGCAACTTCAGCCAAGTCCCAAGATACAAAATCAATGTGCAAAAATCACTAGCATTCCTATACACCAAAAACAGGCAAGCGGAGGGCCAAATCATGAATGGTCTCCCATTCACAATGCTACAAAAAGAATAAAATACCTAGGAATACAGCTAACAAGGGAAATGAAAGACCTCTTCAAGGAAAACCACAAACCACTGCTTAAGGAAATCAGAGAGGAAACAAACAAATGGAAAAACATTCCATGCTCATGGATAGGAAGAATCAATATCATAATATCATGAAAATGGCCATACTGCCTAAAGTAATTTATGGATTCAATGCTATTCCCATTAAACTACCACTGACATTCTTTACAGAATTAGAAAAAAACTATTTTAAAATTCATATGGAACCAAAAAAGAGCCCCAATAGCCAAGACAATCCTAAGCAAAAAGAACAACGCTGGAAGCATCATGCTACCTGACTTCAAACTATACCACAAGGCTACAGTTACCAAAACGGCATAGTACTGGTACAAGAACAGACAAATGGACCAATGGAACAGAAGGGAGAACTCAGAAATAAGACTGCACATCTACAGCCATCAGATCTTTGACAAACCTGACAAAAACAAGCAATGGGGAAAGGATTCCCTATTTAATAAATGGTGCTAGGAGAACAGGCTAGCCATATGCAGAAAATTGAAACTAGACCCCTTCCTTACACCTTATAAAAAATTTACTCAAGATGGATTAAAGACTTTAATGTAAAACCCCAAACTATAAAAACCCTAGAAGAAAACCTAGGCAATACCATTCAGGACACAGGCATGGGCAAAGGTTGCATGATGAAAATGCCAAAAGCAATTGCAACAAACGCAAAAACTGACAAATGGGATCTAATTAAACTAAAAAGCTTCTGCACAGCAAAAGAAACTATCATCAGAGTGAACAGGCAACCTACAGAATGGGAGAAAATTTTTGCAATCTATCCATCTGACAAAGGTCTACTATCCAGAGTCTACAAGGAACTGAAACAAATTTACAAGAAAAAAACAAACAACCCTATTAAAAAGTAGGCAAAGAACATAAACAGACACTTCTCAAAATAAGACATTCATGGGGCCAACAAACATGAAAAAAAGCGCATCATCACTGATCATTAGGGAAATGCAAATCAAAACCACAATGAGATACCATCTCACACCAGTCAGAATGGCAAGAAACAACAGATGCTGGCTGGCGAGGCTGTGGAGAAAAAGGAACACTTACACTGCTGGTGGGAGTGTAAATTAGTTCAACCACTGTGGAAGACAGCATGGTGATTCCTCAAAGATCTAAAAGCAGAAATACCTTTTGACCCAGCAATCCCATTACTGGGTATATGTTCAAAGGAATATAAATCATTCTATTATAAAGATGTATGCATGCATGTGTATGTTCATTGCGGCACTATTCACAACAGCAAAGACATGCAATCAACCCAAATACCCATCAATGGCAGACTGGATAAAGAAAATGTGGTACATATACACCATGGAATACTATGCAGCCATAAGAAAGAAAGAGTTCATGTCCTTTGCAGGGACATAGATGGAGTTGGAAGCCATTATTCTCAATAAACTAATGCAGGAACAGAAAACCAAACACCCCATGTTCTCACAAGTTAGAGCTGAACAGTAAGAGCACGTGGACACACTGTGGGGAACAACACACACTGGCGGCTGTCAGGGGCGGCGGGGGAAGGGACAGCATCAGGAAGAATAGCTAATGAATGCTGGGCTTAATACCTAGGTGATAGGTTGATCTGTGCAGCAAACCACCAGGGCACACATTTACCTATGTAACAAACCTGCACATCCTGCACATGTACCCCAAAACTTAAAATAAAAATTGAAGGAAAAACAAAAATCTTATCATTAAGGTCTTCTATAAATACTGTTTATTTCAACGTATCTCAAAATATAGTGAAAAGAGTATTAAACAATTACCATCATTAATTCCTTCTTAGTTGCCTCTTTCCTTCTGTATTTCCTTCTTAGTTGCCTCTTTCCTTCTAAATACAGAAGAGGCAAGAACTTTCATATGTTTGTTGGCCGCATGAATGTCTTCTTTTGAGAAGTGTCTGTTCATGTCCTTTGCCCATTTTTTAATGGGGTGTTTAGAAGGAAAGAGGCAACTAAGAAGGAATTAATATCCTGTTATCTCTGCATTCACTTTGTCTAATTAGTCTTCATTTTTTCCCGCTGGCTTGGTGAGGTCTCTGCCCTATTTACCTCCACTTCACTCAGTGCCCAACAACAGGGAATGAATAAAATCTTTCTCAAAGCAGTTTAAATAGCCACTTCCATGAAGTCTTAAAAACATAGACTGGATTGTTTTCTTCAGAGTGGGATAGGCTGAAGAAACACAAAGAACTTGCAAAAAGAAAATGCAAAGAAGAACGTGTCCATCCTTTTTTGACTTTAGTAGCATGACTATATTCATTCAACAAATATTTATGGAGTGACTGTGCCAAGCAACACAGTTCTTACTTTCCATTTTCAAACGCCTGCTACTACTAAATGCAATTAAAATCAAAGTGACCATATTTCCAATTGTTAAGTAATCTTTTTCCTCCTCCCATGATCCTGTCACTCCTACGATATATTAGCTTTCTAGACAATTGTACAGGTTCATCCCCAGGATGGATGAATTGATTTGTGTGCCAATTTATCACCTGTTGGTCCATGTTTCTTTACTGGACACGTTTAATATGCCAAATATACCTGTGAACAGGTGGCCTTTGTCTCCTGTGTGCCTCACAACCCCACAAGAGAAGAGGCTCCTGCCAGTCAATGCAGACCCCTCCCTTTAATGTCTCGATATGAGGGGAAATCAGAAAATCCATTTTGGCCTTGGATCCAAAAGATATTCTCCATTTCAGCTTCATCAATTATTAAGCTAATATTTTAAATCTTACCTTATATCTGTGTCCATTTCTCAACTGGTTAAAAATTTACAGAGAAGAGGTAGGTAATGATAATGCCCACGTCACAATACTAATCAGAAAATATAAAAGTCTGGATCAAGTTAAATAAGTAAGGGATTAAACAAAACAGAATAGCACACCCCCTGCCCCTCCTCCACCTTCTTTACCTTTACTAAGTCAACAAGACAGCTAGAGATGCCAAGAATTCCAGTTCATAACAGTTCCAAGTTTGGGCTTTCCTGTTATCTTATCAGAGAGGATAGGTAGTTTGGTAGCTTGGAGTGATAAAAATAATGTAACCCCTATAGGCAAATTTTAAAAATTCAGCTAGAAGTTATGGTTTTCTTAACCTGATCAACACAGCAACATGAAATCTTTAGGTAAAAATTTTAAGTTATGTAAACCTACTTAATTCCAAAAAACATTATGAAACAGCTTACAGAGGCAAACAACAAAATTTATATAAACTTAAAATCTTCTACTCTTTTATTACGGTATAGTGATCTCCTGCCCTAGTTTAGATACCACAGTGTTTTCAGGTTCATGTTTTTATATGCCTCCCACCCCTAGCCATGGAAGTACTAAAAAATATTGAAAAGTCTCAAAAAAAAAAAAAAAAAAAGCCTAAGGTTCCCAAATAAGTCCACAAAAACCCCTTTCTATAATAACCCCTATTAAGTCACCTCCTTTCCCATCAAACATAATCTATCCAGTCTATTACTAACATACCTGACCATGGCACCAAAAAACATTCATATTGGAGGCCCATGGTCAACTTCTGATATTCAAAATACAAACATTCATACATTCTGCTTTTTTATTTGCCTATTTGACTTACCTTCAAATCCTATTATCTAAAACAATTTCCTTAAATTATACTCAATCCAAGAAATCACTGCAAAAACATTTGCAGTAATAAATTTGCCAAAACTTCTATTATAGCACTTTTGTAAACGTAACCAAATTTTTTTTTTTTTTCAAAAAAAATCTAATTTCTTCTTCCTGCGTAATTTTCTTTAGTGCTTTATCTCTGTTACATATTTTGGTTGTTTAGTGAGATCTAAAGCTATCAGAAAACCTACATGTTCTGGATAGGAAAAATACTTTTCCTCTTTGTTTCATACCATTTCCTTTGAGGCCTCTGTTTGTTTTTATTACTGTTGGTCTATCCAATCCCACTGTTTTCTCTTAATTCTACTTCCATCTAGCTGCCCATACATTCAGTGTCTTGGAACCAATATTGGACAGCTTTGATGTCCGACCTTCATATATTTCTTCAACTATTATTATGAAAGCTACCACTCCATAAACATTCCAGACCTATCAATCAACCACAACTTGTGATTTAACTTCAACTACCTTCTAATGTGGAAGTGTTCCCATTTTACACAGGTAAGTAAAAGTAAAAATTGAAGTCTGAGGAAAAAACATCAACATACAGAATGTTTGACATTTGGTTCATTTTAAAGCACTTAGGAAGTTCAGTTGGCAAAAAGTTGAAATGATGCCCTTTCATTTTAAGTGGGCAAGAAAAATATATTCTCTATATATCATTTACTCCTTTCAGAAAAGCAACCCAATACATACCTCTGTAGAAAATGTTTCTTCTGGATTTATCCAAATAACAGAATAAATCCTCATTATTTTATTATTCTTTAAAATAAGACTAAAATGTGCCTTACAGACACCACTGACTCAGTATGCCAAATGGCTTAAGATTTAACTGGATCATTTGCTGAAATTTTAAACTGAGTAAGAGGCTGTAGTTACCTCTTTTTGTAGATGAAGTTTGAAGCAACTGTTTGGCTTTGAGGGAAGTGCGAGGCAAATTTTTCAGCCTTTGCGAAGCTGTTGAAAAATAAGGAACTGTAATATTTGCCTGGAAGTACAAGATAAAGGCTACAGCGTCTGTAAACTTGAATGTTTTAATACAAACTTAAAAATTTATCAAAGAACAGAAGCCATAAGGTGCAAATATGTTAGAATCCTAGAAGCAAAAGAATTTTAAAGTGATGCTTAGTGCATTAAGTTGGAAAGAAAAGGGGATAGAACATAAACTTTAAAAAAGAGTTTCTTACAGGTGAGAAAATCTCCAATATGTCTATTGGTCAAAATATCAAAGAGAAAACAAACCACCACAAACATGCTAGGGATACAAAGAATACAAAGATAAAAGTGATGAACACAAGCACACAGTATGAAGTGCAGCACTTGTTCAACGCAAAAAAAGCAGATTTTGGCAAAGCGGTTATTGTTAGATGAATTGCCCTAATGTGAAACCATAATCTGCATACTCAAAAAGGAGAAGAAAACTCAGAACCCAGCAGGTCCTTGGCGAGTCACAATCTAGTAACTTTAATATGTTCAATATCATCTTGTAGAGTACAACTAATTTTTTACCTCAGACTTTGGATATCTAAGCTGTGCACATATGTATGCAAGTGGGGAGCACGCTATGTAATGCTGGTGTGGGTTGAGGGGTTTGGAGGAGTCAGACCATCTCTACCTTTTAAAGTTTTCCATGAGGAAAGCTAAGCTTTTTTCCAAACTCCTAATCTATTAACTGCACTGAAACTCAAAATTAGCAGGTAATCAGCAGCTCAGGGCCATCCAAGATAAAAGTGGTTCCAATTTCCCCAATATACAGTTACTATGGCTCTGACAGACTGATGACTCTCACACCTACCAGTGTATTTAAGCAGCTCTAAAATATTTTAGTTACTCTGCTGATTTGAAAGTCAGACTTCATATATCTTTAGTGTTTATGTGCAAAAAAAGAGAGCTCTCGTCACTCTAAACCTAGCTAGGCTGCATAAACGTTATTGGGCTGATAAAGGGATACTTGATATATTATCAGAAAGAATTAAGATTTCCTGGCCAAGTGAGGTGGTTCATGCCTATAATCCCAGCACTTACAGGCCTTTGGGAGGCCAGGGCAGGAAGATTCGCTTGAGCCCAGGAGTTTGAGATCAGCCTGGGCAGCACAGGGAGACTCTGTCTACACACACACATACATACATACACACACACACACACACACACACGGAGACTCTGTCTACACACACATACACACACAAATAAGCCAGACATGGTGGTGTGTCTGTGGTCCCAGCTATTCAGGAGGCTAAGGTGGGAGGACTGCTTGAGCCCAGGAGGTTGTGGCTGCAGTGAGCTGTGACTGCACCACTGCACTCCATTCAGCATAGTCGATGAAGCAAGGCTCTGCCTTAATTTTTGTATTAATTTTTGTATTTTTAGTAGAGACGGGGTTTCACCATATTGGCCAGGCTGGTCTGGAACTCTTGACCTCAAGTGATCTGCTCGCCTTGGCATCCCGAAGTGCTGGAATTACATGCGTGAGCCACTGCACCCGGCCAATGGGTTATCTTACTTCTATTGCACAAAAATACAGGTTACTATCAGAGTATTTTTCATCTACATATATATTCATACATGTTTTCAACCATTTATATTTTTATTCATCTACTCACTTGTTCCTGTTTTTTTCATTCATTCAAATAGTTTATTATCTGCTTTATTCCAGGTACTGTTTTAGGTATAATGTATCCAGTAGGCAACTAGATGGCTACATTCCCCACTCTCATGAAACTAACATTCTAGGAAAGGGGAGATAGACAATGAGGCAGTAAAATATATGGCCTGCCAGATAGTGATAGCTGCTAAAGAGAAAATTAAGTAGAAAAGAGGGACAGGAAGTAGGCGATTTAAGTTGCAATTATAAATAGAGTGATCAGGAAAGATTTCCCTAAGATGACATTTGCATAGAAATCTGAAAAAAGATAGGAAGTAAGCTATGTAGATATGTGGGGAAAGCATTCCAGATAGAGGGAAAAGCAATTGAAAAAGATACTGAGATAGGACCATGCCTGGTATGTTTGAAGAACAGAACGTAGGCCAGTTGTTGGGTGGAATAAATGAGGGTAAAGGTAACCAATTGAACATACACTACAGTCCACATCACAGTCCACACTATTAACCATTAAAAAAAAGTTTAATAAGGATTCAATATTAAATAACGTCTATAATGAACTCGTCTGGAAGGATCCTATTTGAATTAATAGCTGTGGCGACTCCAATGGACCCCACCCCTATTTATCCCTCAAGTTTCACATGTGATTGTAATAACAACAGTTATCTACAGACAAGCAAAAACTGTGAACTGGGAAATCTGAAGAATCAGATTACACACAGAATCAGGCAGTAAACTCTAAATTCACCTGATACAGAAAGAATGAAATGAACGATTTTCCTAAAATACCACAGTCATATAATGTTACTCAAATAACAAAAATCCAATGTTATTCTGAATTATCTTAATTTGATTAGTTTTCTAAGACAAAATCACTTTTAAATGACAAAGTGTAGTAGTTTAAGTGAAACTCTGAATCCTTCTAATAACAGAGTTCAGTGTGTTGGCTGTTCGAAAATATTTATGGTTTAAAACTTTCTTTGGTTATTTTAATATTTAGATAATTCCACTTCAGCAATACCTTACTGTGAGAAGCAAAGATGCTAGTGCAAAACAATTATTGTTTCATGCTACCAGTATAATGTCTTCCTCCACAAACCAGCTCCTTTAAAAATCTCTTTTCTGTTAAAACACCATTTTCCAAGTCATTCTAGCTCAAATTTTTCTTACTTTAAATTCCATTTATTAATCTCTGGTCATTTCTTAAATCTATCGCTTCCTTTACATTCCTGTTGTCTCCTAAATAACCAAATTCAGGCCTTCATCACACCCTATTTCTGGAATTCCAATCAGTGTTTTTTGTGGTCTCCCTATAGTTAATCCTTTTCACTCTGCTCATGTACATCAAGGGAAGGGTGGTGAAAGTGCTGCTCACCTCCCCAAGAGTAGGCAATAAGTGGGTGTATTGTCTGTAGGCAATTTGGAAACAAAAATAAAACCAAGTTGGTCGGCTTTCTATTATCATCATGCCCCAGCAATAATAAACATCAGTTATAAAAGCACTCCTCCCTGAAAAATAGTTGGTCTAAGCTATAAACAACTGTTGAGTTTTAATAACATACATGTAAGCTTTAAGTAAGCACATTTTATGACTTATACTTTAATAAATACCGCACTTCATGTAAGACTTAATTAGGAAAGCTCCCAGTTATAGTCTTCTACTTAAAGTCTCCCCTGATACAGGTGGATTCCACTACACATGTTCCTTTCAAGAGAAAGTTGGTAGCAATCTGAAATTATTCAAGCTCGCTTCAGCAAAATGTGTGCCTCCAACCCTGTGGTACAATATATTATTATATTTAAGCGTATTAGAAATAAACAACAATGGTACAGTGATTTTTAAAGTCAATGAAAGGATTTGGAGTTGCCTCAATTCTGTCATTATATGCGATTTTGAGCTTGTGTTTAAAATATTTTAACTGCGAAGACACTGAAAAATCATTAGACTTGATCCTTCAAAAACAAAGGCAAGGAAAGCATGGCAATTTCTGGAATTTACTGGAGGATGGAATTTTAAGAATCTCTGCTGAACTTATCCTTATGCTGAAGATTTTCTCTGTGTAGCAGTTGCTTCATGAAAAAAACTTTCAAAATTGAAATTTAAAGATAGTGTTCTTCCATCAAGTAAGAGTAGACAGATTGATAAATCTGGCTATGATGTACTAAGCCCCAATATCAAAAGATCAATTCTGAAGAAGCTATTGATAAGTTTTCAAAAACGAAAGCTATACTATTCACCACTGTGACAGATCAATATATAAAAACATTTTTCCTTTTTAAAAAAATGATCAATGTAACTTCAAATTATTAACCCATTGTCTATTTTTGTATTATAATGTTGATTTTATTATTTATTTTTTACTGACAGTTATAAAATACAATTTCAATAGAAGAATATTTTCACTGTCTGCATTTTTTTCCTGGCCATTAGTACTACAACTAGTTTCATGATAATTGAAAATGATTTTTTCATATATAGGAGGATGTTAAAAATTAGCTTCTCTAAGGTGCTAAATACTAAGCAAGCACAGCCTCTGTGAGTGAAGATTAATTACTGCTAGGTAAAATACCCCATTGTCCCATAACCTCATTTTTGTTTAAATCTTTTATTTCTTAGAAGTTTTGATTTAGAGTCATTTGGGAGGCCGAGGTGGGAGGATCACTTAAGATGAGGAGTTCAAGACCAGCCTAGCCAACATGGTGAAACTCCATCTCTACTAAAAATACAAAAAATTAGCCAGGCATGGTGGTGCGTGCCTGTAATCCCACCTACTGAGAGGGAGGCTGAGGCAGGGGAATTGCTGGAACCTGGGAGGTGGAGGTTGCAGTAAGCTGTGATCACGCCACCGCCGCTCCAGCCTGGGAGACAGAGTCTCAGGAAAAAAAAAAAAAAGAAAAAGAAAAAAAGAAAATAAAATTCATCCAGATCTCATCACCCTCACTCCCTCACTGCTGTGTCTTCAGATCTTAATTTCTTGCCTAGATTATGCAATAATAGCCTAAGTGGTTTCTAGTCTCACCTCACTGAATCTATTCTCCACACTGATATCAGAGTGAACTTCCTAAGAAACCACCTTGATTAAAAGCCAAATATGGCTCCTCCCACTTACAGGATGAAATTCAAACTCCTATGATATTTTAAAACTCCTACAGCCTGTCCTGTCTCTATAGCTATCATCCCTCATGGGATGCTGTACCCGCTCCCTTACCCATCATACACCCTACACTTTAGTTATACAAAACCACTATACTCAGGCTGCCATTCTCAAGACTTTTCATTACTGATCCCACTGTTGGGAAAACCTGTATCTCCTTTCTTTGTTGGGCAACTCATATAAGCTCCTTCTGAGCTGGCTGAGATATCTTTTAATATCTTTCCTGAAAATCCCTTCACACTGCTGAATTTAATGCCTCTCCTCTGTTCCCACAGAGGTTCCTGTCTAACTCTCCCTGCTACTGGAAGGTGTGGGCTGTCTTAACGTTTATATTCCCAGTGCTGGAAATATAACATATACCCAAGAATATCTACTGAATAATTAAGGAACACATAAGTGACTGACCACTGGATAAAATCCAGAACTCTATACTAAGCATTCAAGGTCCACCAAAGTCAGGGTCTAACCCACTGGTTCTCAAACTTGAACGTGCTCCAGAATCAACTGAGATGCTTCTAAAATACACAATCTGGGTCCCTATCCCAAGCGCATTCAATCAAAATTTCCAGCGGTAAAGGCCAGAAAAACTACCTTTATAAAGTGTCCTTGTGATTAGATAACTGAGCCAACATCACTGTACTACTTAAATAGATGTTCTATAAATGTTTCATTCATTCTTAGATTAGCACATTACACATATTAATCATGACTTATTTATTTCAATTTGTGTTTCAAAATTATGTATATTTCAAGTGTAATCTACTAGTGTTTTGGTAGTAAGTGAAATCTGGATGGGAATTCCTTCCTCACTGGTCTCATAACAGGATGGCTATGCATAAGCTGACAACTGCCCTGGACAGTCAGTCGTCCTTCTCTCTTCAGTGAGAGGTCCAAGTACAATGTTGATGCTATATGCATTTTCTCTGGGGTATACTCTGTAATCCATGCAAAAATATTCTTCTGTTTGGCTAAATGTAAGCAAATGGATAATATCTCACTAAATTATTTTACTCGTCTGTGGTAATTCACAAAATACTTACAGTTAATCTCAAATCATGGTCTGACAGTCATTCAAGAATGTTTTCCAAGATGCACTCATTTGAATTAGGTCAGCATGATCTCATCCAAACAATGAGGAAGAGGAAAATAGGAGACTCAGGGAGGAGCTGGGAAGAGGGAGAAATCTGGCCTTGCTTTTACCACTTCCCTAGTTATATGGCCTTGTACAATTCATTTAATTTATATGGATCTCTGTTCCCTTTCTATAAAAATAGATGATTTCTGATGTTTAAATGAAATAATACACTTAAACATTTACAAACAAATAAAATTTGGGTATCATTTTTTAAATCAGTAGATTGTGTTGGGTTTTTCTCCCTTCCCTTATTTCTCAACCAATTATTCCTATGACTTTCTGGAAACTTAACTTTCTGCTAAACCTGTGCTTTAACAGTCTTAGAAAGCAAGGCATTAGCCTTTTGAAAAACTCTCTCTCACAAACATTCCTTCCTTTAATTGAGGAAACTAAGAAATTGACATGTATCCATGACCTCTGCAATGCTCTGGTTTTCTTAAACTTTTTAAGTTATATTTTCCAAATATAAAAGTCAAAATTGGTAATAGTTATAAAAATGAAGATACATTAGAACTCTCATAAATCTCATATTTCAATGCCAGCATCCACAATAATGCAGCCACAGCAAATAAGCATATAAAAATAGTGATTGGCATAGTAACAAGGCAAAAGAAGTGATCCCTTAGGTGGAAGTAACAGCAACCTTGCAAAGTTAGGTTCATGCAGACCAGCAAGTAAGAACCAAAGCTTTACCACTTAAGAGCTGAAAAAATAAATACTTAAAACAAAATGCAACATCTGTTACACTAACAACTGAAATTTACACAAAAAATACAAAATACCAATTCATGTATAAAGTATATAAAGCTTATTATAATAATTGTACAAATTATATATATAAAGACTATTATGAAAACTATGTATACTAATTTAAAAAATGCTTACATATATATTTTCATGTATCAAATATATATGAAATTTCAAGATAAATTGGTAACACTTTTTTTGCTTCATGTTAACTTTCAACAAAGTTTTAAACATTTTAAAGTAAACTTTACTAAGTTTTAAACTTGCTAATATTTTGAATTTCCTACTTTCCAAATACATTTTTGAGAACAGTATAATTCTATACCAAAATAAATATGTGACATTTTAATTATAAGCTTTACTACAGCTACAAATATAAACAAGTACATACAATTGGAATAAAAAAACATGGTACCTTACTTTCTCTTCTACCTACATATTCAAGTACTGAAATACACCATTATGAAATTGCATACATACTTTCCACTTAAAAGTAAATCAATGATTGGAATCCCATTGTGTTTTCCCTATATATATTCCTTAATTATCAACTTCTGGGAAAAAAAGGAAAAGTAATTCACCTACAGAAAAAAAATTATAGGGTATCAGCAGGTGATTATAATTACAAAATGGTAATTCTACCACTAGAGAAGGCAAGCAATCATTGTGAAGTTTAAGACACAGACAATGCATTATTTCTATTAACATTTTTATCCTAGGTTCCCAACCTTTTGTTTTTTCTTCTGTTTCTGTGAAGAATTATTTTTCATTTCCATAAAGCTTTGACATGCTAGAACAGTTCAAATACAGAGCATGTATGAGGGGACGAGGTAGAGGATATAGATATAGCTAGTTTTAGAAAGTATCTGGGATGCTGTCTGGACATGTATCATGTAAACTTTTGAGAAATCCAGAATGTAACAGTTCAAACTAAATATGAAAGCATCTTTGAAAGCCAAGTACAAACATTGTTTCGGATCATCTGTTCACATGCTGTAAAAGCATGGCTTATAATATACGTAAGTTTTATTATTTAACCTTCTTAATGATTTACTATTTTTCTTTCCTGTTACATTAACATTGTGGGTGTTTTTTTTTGCATCAGCCAAATGTGTCAGGGGAAAAAAGAAGCCAGAAACAGGATATTCTCAAGTGTCAAATTAATCTGTATCACTCACGATTTCAAAGATAAAGCTCAAATTCTATCCTTCCTTTCAAGTGTTTTGTGAATTCCTGTTTTCTATACTATTTATTAGTACTACAGTGAGTATTATAATGGCACTCTCAGTTACAGAGTTCACAATAAGACTTGGAGTACTAAGTTTAAAATGTAATTTGCTATAAAAACAGGTTTTAGCATATATCTAGCTGAATAAATGTGGTTTACAAATCTCTGGGTACCAATTTTCTACAGTGCTTTAAACGTTAGAATTTTAAATCTTAGGAAAAATGGAAATTATATTTCTGGATAAGTTTTATATCATGGTCTAAACCACAGATGTGACAACTCTCACTAGGTGAATTTGGACTCTCACCTATTGAGATCCAGTGCTCAAGATGAATCAACACGGGTTTAAATTCTAACTTGCCGCTTATAAGCTGTATAATCAGAGATAGGTTATTTGGCCATTCAAAGCTTCAATTTCTAATCTGTAAAATGTGGTAATAATCGTACCTCCTTCATAGAATTGTTCTAAGGATTAAATAAGATTATGCATCTAAATACAGTATAATATAAATTTGTTATATAAGTAATATCATATGCACCTTGTAAATAAGGAAAATTTGTCAATATATCACAGAAGTCATTTTGATTCAAATATAGTTTTTTCGTAGCTTGTTTTTTTTTTTTTTTTTTTCTTTCAATAGACTAGAGTGCAGCAGCATGATCATGGCTCACAGCAGCTTCAAACTCCTGGGCTCAAGCAATCCTCCCACCTCAGCCTCTTAAGTAGCTGGGACTATAGGCATGTGACCATCATGCCTGGGTAATTTAAAAAAAAAAACACATTTTTTTAGAGACGAGGTCTTGTGTTGCTCAGGCTGGTCTCAAACTCCTGCTAGCCTGTTGATTTTTGAGCCACCAAGTAACAACAGCTTAACATGAAGTATATGAAGTCAGCTAAACACAACAGGGCCAAGGAAAAGTGTGAAGAAATTAAATTAGCTGGGCATGGTGGTGCACGCCTGTGGTCCCAGCTACGCAGGAGGATCACCTGAGCCCAGGAAGGTGAGGCCGCAGTGAGCCATGATTGTGTCACTGCACTCCAGCCTGGTGACAGAGTGAAACCCTGACTCAATCAAAAAAAAAAAAAAGAAAAAAAAAGATGAAAATGAAAAAAGGGTTAAATATCTTCAAATTTTTAACTGCTTAATAAACAAGTTATAAGTGAACAGTCAACAAACTTGTTTGTATCACTTCTTCATAGCCTTGAGAAAATGAAAGAATATAACACAGCTACCACTTCAACCACTGATAGTAATATGCCACAAGGATCTGAGACAATATGCATCCATTGTGTACCTACAAGGATCTGAGTGAATAAGCATCCCTTGTGTCCCTACAAGGACCCAAGTGAATATGCACCCTTTGTGTCTCACAGCTCATATATGGGACTGATGTGAGCTGTGAAACACATGGGATGAATACTGAGCGTTTATAAGATCATAAAAATAACTGTAATCATTTATTTAAAACTGTTTTGACTACATGCTCAAATCTATCCTAGCTAAAAAGTAATTTTTTGAAATTCCTTTAAAATCAACTTGTACATTAATATACACAATGCCCATTTACTCCAACATCACTACTTCTTGGCTCAGTTTGGCTATTTTGTCCTAGATGATCTTACTGTATGATTCTCTCTGATCTTCGTCTATGTTGCATATGTTTCCTTAATTCAACAGTCTCAACCTTTCCTTTCCATCACATTACCTTCAAATCTTTCTTTAAAAATGAAGTTCTATATCTCCTGGAGTATTTAATAAAGATTTAACATGAATTTAACTGTGCTAGTATCATTATTGTTTTTATTAATGCTTTCTAAGAAAGTTGCTTGGGTTTTCAGTGGTCTGTTCCAGGACTATTCCCTCCACTCCTCATCATCCTATCATTTTTATTGTGTAATACTGCAGAATGTGAGGTTTTTAAGGAATGCATATTTTGTGCTATAGTAGAAATGCCTGTATTGATTTAACATACTACTTGCCACAAAATAAAAACTCAAGTATCTATTACAAATAATAGTTGAATACAAATACTGTCACATTCATGGGTTAGTAACCACCCAATGGCCAAAACTTATTAAAAATTATAATCTACATGTGTTCTTTCTACTATACTTCTAAAATTCACCTTCTCTGTTTAAGAGTTTAGCTTTAACTCTAAGAATTTGTTTTCTGAAAGATAATTTAAAGAGACAAGTCCTGATCAATTCTTAAAAAGTGATGGTTTCTGGCAATTTATCTCAAATTTTAATCTATAAGTAGGATTAGGACTATGAATTAATCTGGCATACATATTGATTCAATATTGTATTTTTTCATTAAAATAGCCTTAACAAACACAGAAAATCAAATCAAAACCAGAAATCTTATCTCAACAGATGCAGAAATAAAATGAGATCATCCAAGAGTTCTCCTGGTATACTTTTGTTTTGGAAAGAAAAGAACTTCAACAATTCAACTTTGATAACAGATTTAATATATTGCAGGTTTGAACAATGGATTATTTTGAGTATGATTCTAAAATTATGTAATAATCAAACTTTTAGGTATTTTTAAAGTGGAGGTTATTAAAGAAAATTTACGTACTAAGGGACATATATTTTTGGATGCTCTACTGGTTTTTATTTCTAATTCTAGTATCTATAAGCAAAAGCTACACCTACTTTTTTAATAGTTACATTTTGCTTATTTTAAAATTCTGGAGAGACCAGAGTTTTGTATAGACAGATATACTGGCAGAATCAAGTATCCTACATAGAAAATTTTAAATTGTAATATAACTTTGATTATCATCCAGCAACTAATAAACACTAAATTTTACTATAGCTATGGTTTAAAACGGTTTTTCAGCATAAAACAAATATCTAAAATTTTCACTTCTCTTTAAATAACTGATACATGAAAGCATAAGAAGGATACTTACTGGCTGAAGCCTGAGGTTGCATACGAGGTATTCCTCCGTTTGGCACTTGAAAATTTGAGTCACTTCTGCTGCTTTTCACTGAGTCAACTTGTGTATTAGATGTTCGGGACAGGTTTGGAAGACTGCGTCTTAGTTTTTCTGCAACAGAATTTTAATTTAAAAAAAATCATATTCTTTCAGATGGAGAAAATTAAAATATTAACTAGCATTCAAAAATCAAATTGTTTATCAAACATTCTGTTTATTTTAGATGAGAAAATAGGAAGGACTTGTCTTATTAAAAAAAACAAACAACTCGATCTAGGATCTGTAAGTGGGTAGAATAAGAGAACACTTAAAGATAACCACAAATTTTATATTTAAAGCAAAATCTAAATACAGGTAACTTCATAAAACAATAAAGCAAAAACAACATAACCAAGTAAAATGAAATTCACTTTCTCTTTTATTTTTGTAATGATTCACTATTAATAAAATAGTAAACCTGACTACACTCTTGATTTACTTATCTGAAATATAAAAACTTGGCAAAAATTGTATTACTTTCATAGTGAAATATAAAGGACACTTTTTCTCTTTTTTTTAATCTAGAAACTTTTTTTTTTTTTTTTTTGAAAACAGGATCCTGCTCTGTTGCCCAGACTGGAGTGTAATGGTGTGATCACAGCTCACTGTAGCTTTGAACCCCTGGGCTCAACCAATCCTCCAGCCTCAGCCTCTCAAGTCACTAGGACTACAGATGTGCACCACCATGCCCAGCTAATTATGAAAATTTTTTTCCTAGAGACGGGGTCTTGCTATGTTACACAGGCTAGCAGAAACTGTCTAATTATTAGTAAAATCTGCTATTTTACCTTCATTTTTAACATTGCTTGTCTGTAAATCTGTGGGATGGCCTTGAAGTGAAAGGCGAGGTTGCTGTAAGCGGCTAATCATAGGCTGTGGGGACACTCTACTATATTCTATTCCCCGAGCAGGAGATCGTGAACGAGGTGAATTTCTGGGTGACTGCTTAGGTGACGGTCGAGGTGAATTGCGTGGTGATGGTGAAAACCTGTTAACAGCAGGGTATACTGCATGATGCATATTGTCATCTTCATCATCTAAACTTTGTGCATCAAGTTCCTGATCACTAAAAGTACCCCGTCTTGTAGAATTGCAAGATGAACCAGAACTGCGCCGAGACGTGGTGGCTGCATATTCTTGCCGGAGACCTGGCAACAATGAATGTTATTTATTTAAACAATATTTTTAAACATTTAAATAATTTTAAAATTTAAAGTAAAAGATTATCACTGAGAAATTCAAAGAGGGTGTAAAGTGTAAAAGAAAACTCCCTTTCTGCTTTTAGACTTATATAGGCTTATATGTCCATATAAGGAGGCATAAATCACATCTGAAGGTTATTTTTAAATTGAATGAAATCCCATAAACCACTGCCCAATTTCCAGATTTCTTCTTAAAGCTGAAATCTGTCTCACATGGTAGAATCATAAATTTAAAAATATTTCTACCCCTAAAGACAGTAATCCAAATTTGAGACTAATATTAAAGGAATATTGAGGGGAAACAATTACCATCCAACCAGTGGATGGTAATTCCAACCAGTGGAAAAAGAATACGTATGTGAGTAAATAAAACTTCTTGGATACTTAATTACTGAAATAATCTTACTCATGAAGATGATAAAGTACCAAAGAAACTTCTAACCCACTTATAGGAATTCAGTACTTGGGCACAAACGAAATCTTGATTGCTTCACTACCCAAGAAACTTCCATTTTTATTGTTTTAAGCTTGTTTTCAAGCTTAAATTCTAAGTCTTCAAGTAAGAATTTTCAAAGAATTCTCCTATATAGCTTGATACCTTCGAAAACACCCAAGCAACCTTGGGAGCCCTTCAAATAGTACAGATGCTTCTAGAACAACAGAAAAAAAAGTTGATACGTAACATAGTCAATGAAGAAACAAACTGCAATGCAAACGTATAGAATTTAGGTAATATTCTGAGCACAACCTGCTAACTATTAGCACTCCAGTCAAAAAGATCTGTTATAAAGTAGTATTCAAATCCTAAAGTCATGTATTCACACACAGAAAGTGCTATCAACACGGTTCATCAAACCAGTGGATGAGAATCACCCTAGGGTATCTTTAAAACTATAAATTCCTGGAGTCCACTTAGCCCTTCAGTTAGTCAGGGAACCAAAATAGTAACCAACAAGTTACTTAGTGTCTAGTTATAGCCAACATGGCACTAAAGTCACCTAACAAAAGACAACAGACCAATGAAAAGAGCACTGTTGGATCACTATAGGAGCTTGCATTTCTCATCTTAAAAACGAATGACCTTGACCAGGTGACTGCCCAAATCTGTAGTTCTACATTTCTAATCATTACAAAACACAATGTTGTAAAAAGGAAAATCATCTTTAAGACAAAAAAAAGCTGTAGTTTTCAAGAAGTATCACATATATTTTTATTACTATTTTTACTCATCAGGAAAATAAATATTCATGCATGTGGATGGCTTAGAAAAAATTATTAAAGTAAGACTAAAATTTCTATTGTTACCAAAACACAATACAAAACCAAAAGCAAAGAGCTGGTTGAGCTTCTAACAAAATACTAGGATCTAAAAAGCCAGGGTTCAAAGAAATGAGAGAACTTGTTCTAAAGTACAGAGTTAGGCAGCATTCTTTATTTTTTCACATCCACAACAATAATCAGCCCCTAACCAGCTGACAATACCACAGTCTCACTGAGGAGTTAATTAAAATTACAGAAGAAAAAGAGTACTCTGCTATTAGGTTGCAGGGCTAAATAAAGCAAGCACTAAGTCCTTCTATCTTCCTAGGGGAAGCTATATGGAAATGGGAAGTGAATCAGCAGAATAAGAAACACTTTAGTTTCTTAATAAATGCTACAGCTTGATAAAGCTTACTACATATTTAAAGAGAACCTATTACATACACAGACAACAGAAAGTTTTTGAACTAAACCGTAGCAATGCTCCATTAACTTCAGCCACCTGTCAAGACTTGTCAACATATGTATTTCAAGGATTCTTTTCATTGTAAAGGTTAAAGAGATTGCTTTAGAGAGATTTCTTACTCCATAGTTATGCAGATGGCATTTCTAATGAAATGTACTGGCAAGAATAACTACCTTCAGATGAGTACCAGGGCAAGTAGCCATGAACCCTTTAAAAAGTATTAAAAATTTTGTGCATATGTACATTTTGATGATAAAAGGATTCTCAAAGGTATCTGTGACCTAAAAAGTTTTCATCATTCACTCTGCAAAGCACCATCACATGCTTCATTTAATTTAATGTCACAATTCCAATGTTCTCCTAAAGGTCTTTTTTACAGTTTACACCATGTATTCTCAAGTGAGGAGATATTCATTCCCAAGAGGGCAAAAACTGGTTCTTGGGGTGTGAAAAAGTTGTATATGGCCCTCATAGTACTTAAACATATATAGAGTATATCTTGTGGTATTAAGATTTCATGGGGAGTGTGGGAGAAAAGGAAAAGAAGTTTTTAACAAGGCTCCTTAGGGGAGCAACCGAAAAGAAAAAAATTGAGAAACGCTGGTTTACACTAAAACACAAAGGATAATAGACTAACAATTACAAGAGTTAAGTGCTAGTGCAGAGTAACATGCAGGGTATAAAAACCAGTCATAGAAGCAGAGCAGCATAAATGCTGTTCTTTGTCCCTCACACAGTATAACTGCTCTATGTAAAAATGGACTCTGAAAAGAAGTTGATGAATAAACATGTACATATGTTGACTAAGTCTCTGAAATGTCCACTGCAACATTTCTACTTTCACTACATTACTACCCCCACAATACTTTAAGACATATTTAATATACAACAAAATTATGCAATAGTAAAAAACCTCAACTCTTAACAATTAGAATACTTACTTTCTTCCTGCATCCGGGCTAGAATCTGTACATCAGTTACATCATTTAGCTTATAATTGGATCCAATTGAATCTTCATCTAATTCTGAAGCACTTAACTCACTATCTATAGAGGACTGAGGACTGAGTGGAGGATTTCTGTCTGAGCTTTTCAAGTTACCTTAAAAAAAAAAGAAAAAATTCAAACTCTGGTAAAGCAACTATTGAATAAATGCCTACTGCAACTAACTTGATATTATACCCTTTGATTTAATTCATTCTTGTTCTGCCTTTTCTGCTTAAAAAATTCCCTGAAATTAGAAATTGACCTCATTAAGAAAAATGAGGGCTACTGAGACTCCTTTATATGCTATGGCATAAACATATTTTCATCTAAGTATAACTTATCTATTCTCTGATGTAACAATTCAGCTTTCAGCACAGTGCCTGGCAAGTAATTGGTGTTCAATAACTATATGTTAAGGATTTCAACTTGCACAAGATAGCCAATGAAACTGCTCTATAAATAGATGAGTTTATGATGTAGTGTTTTCTTCTCCCGAATTCACAGTCATTGACAAACACCATCATCTTTTCCCTCATTTTTCTAAATGAGAAAACTATAATTTGAATAAAATTAGATTCCTTAGAGATTTTAGGAACAAACACCATGAGGCTTGTTTCTCCTACATTATGCCATGTTTAAAGTACTTTATCATTCTAAACCAAAAGGAAGACAGAAAACAGGCCAGAGGAATAAAGAATACACACATCCAAAAAAGTCTAACTTGTTTCTAATGAAATATTTTCATCAGATCATCAACTTTTACTAAATAATGAAATCCCAACACTGTCACTAATATTTCTATTACAGATTTATCTGAAACACTTGTTTTCCAGAATTCTTCACCATAACAGTCAGCTCCAACATGAAAAGCATGTAAGGAGAGCAAGAAGAGTACAAAATAATTAATCTTTATACTATTAATGAAAAAAGAGCAGAGTGCACATGATAGGAAAAGTACTACAAGGTCAGGCTCAAATAATGCCTGAACGAAATTACCTATTTTAAACAAATATTGCAGCTTAAACTTTTTAACATGGTATCATCATAGGTGAAGTAAGTAGCAAGTAACAACCTATATACTACACAAAGAATAGGATCATTAGACTAGGGAGTGCACAGGTCAAAATTTGAGGTGGTTAACCTTAATTTTTAAGGAAGTTATAATAATCAGTCATAACAACAGCTTCAGCGACAATAAGAGTAAATAAATGGGTGAATTGTGAATTCGTGAAGAGTAAGCTACACAATAACAGTCTCAGAGCAGAACATTCTTTCCCTGGTTTATAGCAATCTGGCTTTCCCACATCATTTACTGCCCCCTCATTCTGTTGGTACATTCACCTCTAACCTCATACTATTATTTAGCTGCAGTATCAAAGTTTATTAAAATTCCTATAAAGAGGTTTTAACTCTGTAGTTTTTACAACCCAAGTAGGCTGTTCAATAAGGATCTATTGATTAAAAGAATCACATTTGTAACCCATTTAATTAAGCCAGACTTACAAATTTTTAGGTACTTGCTAAAGAAAATTTTATGTATTTAGCACACTGGCTTATGTTTATACCCCTGGTGCCTAATATAGTACCTGGTGCTAAGTTGCTCCTCAATGATATTTTGTTTAACCAGTTAAAAGTTTCATAAATAAAATGAACTCGAACTGCAGATGAATGTTATTTTCTGATACAGTGCAGTAAGCTAAAAAACATTCCTTAATAGCTCCATATCATTTTCTCCTTACCTGAATTTCCAGGAAGTATAAGCTGTTTGACTATAGGAGGTCGCACTGGGGTTGAGGATGGAGAATTGAAGCCACTGCTGTATGGGCTACTGGCATTTGGACTGTAAGGACTGGTATAACTCATAGAGTTGAAAGGATTATTATATAAATTCTGCCTCTTGAGAGCTGCATTAATGAGAAGGGGATAATCAAATTTAACAACTGAGAAAAAGTTAATGTTTCATTTCTAAAGTTTTCCTATTAGAAAACTAAATCATTATCTCAATTTAAATGAAGAAATATTCTTATGGTAGTGGGGGAAAAATATAATAATCCCAACAAATTGTTTCTATTATCTTAAACTGTGTATGCAAATAAAACAGTAGCCACACCAAACAACAAAAATAATGCAGGAAAAGTAACTCCTAAACAGATTATTGGCCACTTAATTCACTTCTACTATGTTGGAAAGTTTATTCTTTGATACTTGCTGTATCAATCCTGAGTGACCTTTAAAAATAAATGGAATATAAAAGCATACTTATGTTTTCTCGTTTTTCTGTAACAAATGTATTACTTTTTATTTTAAAAAATATTCTTTGGGCCAGGCACGGTGGCTCATGCCTGTAATCCCAGCACTTTGGGAGGCTGAGGTGGGCTGATCACTTGAGGTCAGGAGTTCGAGACCAGCTTGGCCAACATGGTGAAACCCTGCCTCTACTTAAAAAAAAAAAAAAAAAAAAAATTAGCCAGGCATGGTGGTGCGTGCTACTTGGGAGGCTGAGGCAGGAAAATCACTTGAACCCGGGAGGCAGAGGTTGCAGTGAGCAGAGATCGTGCCACTGCACTCCAGCCTGGGCGACAGAGTGAGACTCGTCTCGAAAAAATATATATATATTTTTTTGTAGAGATGTGGTCTCACCATGTTGCCCAGACTGGTCTCAAACTCGTGGTGTCAAGTGATCCTCCTATCTTGGCCTCCTAAAGTGCTGGGATTACAGGGGTGAGACACTGCACTCAACCTATTACTTTTTTTAAAAGCTATGAAATAAGTTGTTTAAATCACCTTTTCAACGTTTGGATTTTTTTTTTTAAAGCAATACCGACTATTATTAAGCCAGTTTAAGGTCAAGACAGGGGAAATCCTTAAAAAAAAAAAACAAAACTCGGCCAGGCGCAGTGGCTCACGCTTGTAATCCCAGCACTTTGGGAGGCCGAGGCGGGCGGATCACGAGGTCAGGAGTTCGAGACCACGGTGAAACCCCGTCTCTACTAAAAAAATACAAAAAATTAGCCAGGTGTGGTGGCGGGCGCCTGTAGTCCCAGCTACTCGGAGAGGCTGAGGCAGGAGAATGGCGTGAACCCGGGAGGCGGGGCTTGCAGTGAGCCGTGATCGAGCCACCGCACTCCAGCCTGGGTGACAGAGCGAGACTCCGTCTCAAAAAAAAAAAAAAAGTCAACCTGAATACTTCTGTCAAAAAAAGAAAAAAAAAATGTGCTATGCATGTAAAATTAAATAAATAGTACAACAGTAGGACTAAGATATCAAATGCATATATTTAAAAAATTAACACTTAAAATACTATTTCTTCTTCAATCTTTTTTTTTTTTTTTTTTTTCTCTGAGACAAAGTTTTGCTGTCACCCAGGCTGGAGTGCAGTGGCGTGATTTCGGCTCACTGTAACTGCTGCCTCTTGGGCTCAAACGATTCTTGTGCCTCAGCCTCCCAAATAGCTGGGAATACAGGCATGTGCCACCACGCCTGGCTAATTTTTTGTATTTTTAGTAGAGACAAGGTTTTGCCATGTCTCCCAGGCTGGTCTCGAAATCCTGAGCTCAGATGATCCGCCTGCCTTGGCCTCCCAAAGTGCTAGGATTACAGGCGTGAGTCACCGTGCCCAGCCCCTTCCTTCATATTCTAATATCCACAGCTTATTCAATATTTATGAGCACTGGCAAGAGCACTTTATAGAATATATACAAGAAACAGGATATGGTGCTCTCTCTCTTAAGAGGCTTGCAGCCAAGTACCACAGGCAGAGTCAACAAACATTGCAAGGCAAAATGAAACGAGTACTATCATAAAGGTGCAAAGGGCAATGGAAAGGAAGAGTTAGGAGTAATTCATTACAACTGAGAGAAACTGGGTAAGGCTTTTTGGAAGGAGAGGCATTGAAGCAGTCTTGAGAGGATGAGTAGTAACTTGACAGGATGGGGAAAGTATGTGCTTTACTCAGTATTTATAAGATGAACAAAAGCAGTGTCTCGGAAATGCAGAGCATGCTCAGGTAAGTGTGATAAAGCGCAGGGCAGGGACAAAACAGATAAAACCAGATGGAGCCAGGTCATGGAAGGCCTGAGACACTACGCTCAGAAGTCTGAAACCTAGTTAGTAGGTTTCTAAACCTATTTAGTAGGCTACTAAGCCTATTTAGTAGCAGTGATAAAACTATCTGTGATTTTGATCAAGCATATGATATGATCGGATCAGTGTAAGGAGAAAAAATGAGAGAAATCTTGATGTTTAATAAGTTAGACTGAACTAGGTAGTACACGGTGACTAGAAAAAAGGAAAAAGAAGAAAAAAAGGATAGATATTAAAAACTGGAAAGGATTGTTAAAGAAAAGAAATCAGCTGAATGAAATGTCTGGTTTGCCTACTGGTAGAGTAGTGGTTTTGGGGAGGAGGAACATATGTTTTCTGTTTAGTTAGACAGTGCAGTAATTTGGACCATGTAGTTTTGTACATATTCACCATGAGACAAGACGCAAGATAAAACAATATTTTATATGTATTTAGTATGCAGTATGTGGCATGATCTTGGAACTATCAACCTGTGCAGAAATACAGTTGCTAAATTCTACCTTTTTCCTCCTCCTCCATCTCCTCTGGAGTTTATTCTCTTTTACTTAGTTATTAATCACTAGCATTCCAAGTTCTAAGCCTTTTTATCTTCTCACTCTATGCCATATTCTTTCTCCTAAGGAATCTCAATCATACATCAATTATTATCTATATGCTAAACATTCCTCATTATTTAAATTTCTAGTCTTAAGTTTTCCTCTGAGCTTCAGACCTATATACACCACCCATTTAATGTCTCTCCCCTTGGGTATGGCAAATGTATCTAAGTCAACATATAAGATCAACTCATGATCTTCGCACTAACATCTAATTATCTTCCAAGGGTCCCTCTTCCAGAATGATCCCAATATTCATCTTGTCGCAGAAGCTGGCAACTTAGAAATCACTACTGATATTCTTGTCCACCATTTCCTCATATTTGGTTCATTCCTTTTTATTACCATATCTACTATGCTTTCCATTCAGCATACATGGCCTAGCTATCATTATCAACCCTCCTCAAAGGCATCCTACATTCACTCTTGCCCCTTTCCAACCTACTTTCCCTACTACTACTAGAATAACCTTTCCAAAATAAAATTGATGACGTCCTTCCTGTCCACATACACTACACCCTTGCAGAAAACCCTTCGATATTTTTCTAGTGCTCTTAAAAGTCCACAATTGGCCGGGTGCCAGCTGCAGTGGCTCACACCTTTAATCCTAGCACTTTGGGAGGCCAAGGCAGGTGGATCACTTGAGCTCAGGAGTTCAAAACCAGCCTGGCCAACATCGTGAAACCTCGTCTCTAGTAAAAATACAAAAAAAATTAGCTGGGTCTGGTGGCAGGCACCTGTAATCCCAGCTACTCAGGAGGCTAAGGCAGGAGAATCGCTTGAACCTGGGAGGCAGAGGTTGCAGTGAGCCAAGATCGCACCACTGCACTCCAGCCTGGGCAACAGAGCAAGACTCCGTCTCCAAAAAAAGAAAAAGAATAAAGTCCACAATCTTTAACATGGCCTATAAGGTTTTACAGAGTCTGGTTCCTATGTATCTTTCTGGCCTTATCTCACATCTCTCCTTTCCTTACTCTTCTCCAGCAACTTCTTCGTGTATGTCATGCTTCATCCCACATGGAGCCTTTGCACATGCCTTTCTTTTTATCTGGAATGCTCTACTCCATCTCCTTTTTCTGAGATGGAGTTTCACTCTTGCTGCCCAGGCTGGAGAGCAATGGCGCGATCTTGGCTCACCACAACCTCCACCACCGGGGTTCAAGCGATTCTCCTGCCTCAGCCTCCCGAGTAGCTGGGATTACAGGCATGTGCCACCACACCATTAATTTTGTATTTTTAGTAGAGACAGGGTTTCTCCATGTTGGTCAGGCTGGTCTCGAACTCCCAACCTCAGGTGATCCGCCCACCTTGGCTCCCAAAGTGCTGGGATTACAGGTGTAAGCCACTGCGCCCGGCCACATCTCTTTCTTAGCACACTTAAGTTGTTCTGAATCTTAAGGTTTCAGGTCAAACATCATTTCCTAAGGGAAAATTCCTATTTCTCAAAGCACTATACCTTTATTCCTTTATTTTATATATATATCACTAAAAAAATTATTTGTAGTATGTTTCCCCTACTAGATGATAAACTCCATTAAGTGCCAGTACAGTGTTCATTTTTCTTTATAATGTACCCCACCTCCACCCTTTTCCCAAAGCCTGATACTTAACAGGTTTGCATTAAAAATTATTTGAATATATGCATGAATGAATGTGATTCAACAGAGGTGATACTAGACACCATATAAACAGATGAAAACACCAAAACAGGGAGAGACATGAGGCAAAAGAGAGACCTGGGGCAACCTAAACCTAAAACAGGCAGAGAGGAAGCAAAGGGAATGGGAAGTTATTGGTTAACACGGGTACAGAATTTCAGTATGGGATGAAGAAAAAGTTTAGTATAGGATGATTAAAAGCTCTTTTCACCTGGATATGATAGTGACAGTTGCACAGTAACGTGAATGTACTTAATGCCACAGGACTGTACATTTTTAAAGGGTGAAAATGGATAATTTTGTATTATATAATTTTATGACAATTTTTAAAAGATGGGTAGGAAAGGAAGAATCTTCAATGAAGACTGAAAAGAAAAGAGCAGGGAGGGTAAATGAGGGTTAAAAAGACAATACACTGTCAAAAAAAACAAGTGAAGAAAATTTTAGGAACGAGTGATAGTGCGCTGCAGCGAACCTAAGTGTGAAGGAGTAATAACTGTTCTGCTGCAATACAGCACTTAAGTTCCTAGGAAGCTCTGCCTTACCAAAAAAGTGTATTTAAAAAAAAAACAATCTCCTTGGGAAATGGGGGATTTACAACTACAAAGTTCAAACTTGTAAAAGCCAAAATTTTTCCTTAAAAGATTTTAAATATATATTTCAAATATACATTGTATTTATAGCTGTAGCTATTGTTCTATGAATACAGCTATAAAATTTAAACAATGTTAAACAGATGCAGTACTTAATTACACCTAGTTATGGTTCAAGAGTAACTGCCTCTCTTACACTCCTAATATCCTCCTTGCAATAAAGCAAAAAGCCACTCACTCAAAATTGCTATTTTTGAGGTGCAGCAGCTTTACTTTTACCCAAGTCCAGGTTGCTAGTCACCAATTGCTAATAATTCGTACTCCTTAGGACGTTTTAAACCAGGGGTTGGTAAAATATAGCCTTCAGGCCAAATCTAGTCCACTACCTGTTACTTTAAGTAGTTTTACTGGAACACAGCCATGCCCACTCATTTATGTATTGTCTATGGCTGCTTGCATGCTACAAGAGCAAAGTTGAGTAACTGCAACAGAGATCTTACAGGCAACAAAGACTAAAATTGTTTATTATCTGGCTTTTTGCAGAAAAAGTTTGCCAGAGTTTTATTTATTTGTTTACTGTCTGACTCCTCTTATAAGAATATAAGCTCCAAGAAGTAAGCCATTTTTTGGTCTATTATATTCACTGCCATAACTTCAGTGTTGAGAACAATGCCTATTATAGCAGATTCTCAATACATGCTGTTCAATGATGAAAATTCCTAATTAAATTGTACATTATATTATTTCTAAGGTGGGGTACTGAAAAACAGTTTCTAGGGATATATATATGTGTGTGTGTATATATATGTATATATATGTATATATGTATATGTATATATGTATATATGTGTATATATGTATGTGTGTGTGTGTATGTGTATATATATATCTATCTATATCTATCTATATATATATATATATATACTTTTTGTTTGTTTTGTTTTGTTTTGGCAACAGGGTCTTGCTCTGTCACCCAAGCCGGAGTGCGGTGGTGCAAACATGGCTCACTGCAACAACTTCCTGGGCTCAAGGGATCCTCCTGCCCCAGTCTCCCGACTAGCTGGGACCACAGGCGCACACCATGCCTGGCTATTTTTATTTTTTTATTTTTTGTAGAGGTGGGGTCTCACTATGTTGCCTAGGCTGCTTCTGAACTCCTGGACTCAAGTGATCCTCCCAATCAGCTGGGATTACAGGTGTGAGCCACTCCACCTAGCCCTCTAGGAATATTCTTTTTTCTTTCAATCATGCTCCTTCTATAGGAATATTCTCAATATATAGTCAGAAAATTTCCATACTTAATGTTCTGTGGCATTAAGTACATTAATGCCAGAAATTGGTCAGAAAATGTCCAGCTATTTAAAATGGTCTACTAGCTTGTCTACATATTTCTAATAATCTCTTATGAATATAACTTAAATCAAGCTTCAGGGTATAATTCAAACAAATAAGCTGATAGTCATACTAAACATTTAAAAAAATCACATAAAGGCTATTGCTTTTTCAAAAGTGCTTCTTTGGCCAGGCATGGTGGCTCACACCTGTAATCCCAGCAGATTGGGAGGCTGAGGCGGGCAGATCACCTGAGGTCGGGAGTTCAAGACCAGCCTGGCTAACACGGCAAAATCCCGTCTCTACAAAAAATACAAAAATTAGCCAGGAGTGGTGGTGGGCACCTTAGTCCCAGCTACTTGGGAGGCTGAGGCTGCAGTGAGCCAAGATCACACCACTGCACTCCAGCCTGGGCAACAGAGTGAGACTCCATATCAAAAAAAAAAACAAAAAACAAAAACAAAAGGGCTTCTTTTCATAGAGGAAAAGTAATACTTTAGTGTCAAAACTGACCCAGATTCAGAACCTCTGTAATAACATCCCGTAAGTTATTTGCATGTAACAACCACTACCCCTTATCGCCAAATAAACTTCATTTTATGTATGCCACTTTAACTGTCCCCTCTGCTTCCTGTGACCATTTTCAGCTTAAACTCTAACCACAAAGCACATACTGTTTTCTATAATAAAGCCAAAATAAGTAATTTTAAGTACATGGCTGCCAAGTAAATAAAAACCAGAAAAACAAAAACAAAACTAATCATGCATCCATCTTTTACTATCTGAATATTTCATAAAACAGACTGAGAGAAATACAAGAAGAAATAAACAATATTTTTCCTACATTTCTGCCCACACTGGCATGCTACATTAAATGTTATAAACAGCCACAGACACATTTTGTCAGCTTTGTGAATGCTATTAAACAAAAGAGCATAAAAGCAATTTAAACCTAAAATGTCAAGCAGTTTTACATAACAAGGGAAATGAATACATTTACTCAGCACTTACTTAGCCAGAAAACATGCTAGGCTCTTTCACATAACACTTAACCCTGAAAATTACCTTTCAAGGTTCATCATTCTTATGAGACAACTGAGCTCACACAAGTCAAATAATGCAGTGACAGAGCAATTAAGGGCTAGAGTGAGAACAAGGTCTCTGTAGCTCTCCACTTGTATCTTTCTACCACACCAGTTTCCCCAAAGAGTGGAATGTGAGAGGATTTTATACAATACCAGACATTTTATATTTTAATAGTTATTTAACTTGTATTAGAAAAAAGCTTATCATACGAAATTCATTATTTCATGGATATTATTCTTTAGGATGAGGCTAAATAAAAACAAGATTTTTTAAAAAAGCTATTAAGTAAATGATAGAACAGGGTTATGTGAACATGGGAAAAACTCTCATGATGATATGAACAATGAGATTTGAAAAATGCTCCAAAGAATTGCTTCCTAAAAACACACTGCTCAACATTTATGGTTTTTGACTAAAGAAAGCAAAGAGATGAATTTACAAGCAAAATTATAGACATACCTGACATAGTTTGATCAAGTTTGTGGATAAGAGATTTTTTAGCACACTCAACATCAGGACTTGGGTAATCCAAAACTTGCCTGCACCAAACTAATGGACTAACCGATTTCTGCATTGGTGTAAGTTTTTTCTTTGGTGATGAATACAGCCTAGAAGAAGACAACAAAAAACAGAAAATTCCTTATTAAGCACAAGGTTATATAAAACAGGGATCCTTTTGGATCGATTTAAATAGGGGAGAAGGGAGTAAAAGTCATGGAGTATATTTTAAATCACCCACATTTACTTACTGCACAGGAAGAAAATTATAGTAAAACAATCAATATAAATCCAAATTCCAAGTACTAAGTGAACCCAAATGAGGTATTCCTAAAGTAGGTGTTTTACTAAGACTATGAGAAAATACCTGTCTTTCCAACAGTTTATTCTGTTTTCAACACTACTTGACTAACTCCCTAATATAGCCAGATTATTAAATCTACCTAGGAAGCAGAAGAAGGAGCTAAATTCCTTGCTCTCCACCTATTTCCCTTCCCACGACATACACAAACATCTACCATTAGTGACTCATTCCTTTTAGTTAAGCAGTATCCAATTTGTAGTCCTCTTTTCAAACGACAATGTGTTGGAGAAAAGCAATACTTTAACCCTAAATAACTAAATGTGAATCAATTACTAAATTGCTTCAGTTTCAGAAAAGGACCAAGAGACAGTATTTTATAAGCTAACAGGGAAAGTATACAGAAGGGAAAAGTTGAGCAGAAGATAAGGAAGTGTGTACATAAATTTTCTACTTCATGTTTCTCAGATTAATCCAGATTATGTCAGTTACTATTAATTTATTTCAAGTGTCACTCCATATGAAAAATGCAAATAGCTATTGATTTCTAACCAGGGTGATTTTCAAATAAGACACTTTAAATGGAATTTATGAAGCAAACAAAATTAGGCTTTGATACTGTATATCTAGTGAAAGGTTTCAATAAGGAGTCAATAATCTCACATTTACATTAATCAAGTTAGTGTAATAACATGAAGTGTTGTTTCACTGTAAACATTTAAATAAAGATGTATCTACAGAACTACAATAGACAAACTACTTTTAGTGGCAACAGTACCTTTTCCAACACTTGTCTCTTTTCCCCATCTATAACTTAGGTCTGTCTCTCATATGCATTATTTAGTTTTGATCAAGATCATCAAGGCTAAATAATGGGGTAGACGACCATTTCTTTAGTCTACAATCCAAATTCATTTGGACAAAAATAGTGAAATAAAATCTCAATTTATGGAATAACTATCAATTCAAAATGAAATCAATGGGGTTCATTCTCTTTCCAATTTAAATACTGCAAAGATTCCTTAACAAAAATCTCTACCTCAGCAATTACACTTTAAAAATTGTGGTAAATATTACATACTGATATCCTATGTCAGCAAATGTTTAGCAAGGTAAACCTCTATAGATGAATAATAACAATAATAAAACCATTTTATGATATCACTACTCTTTCAATATATATATTTTTCCTACACTGACTGGTTTTACATAATTTACCCACATGGCTCACATGTACTACATACATAGTTACCCTACTGCTGGCTATGAAACTCCTTTTTAAAAAGTGCAAAGCAGGGCCGGGTGCAGTGGCTTATGCCTGTAATCCCAGCACTTTGGGAGGCCGAGGCAGGTGGATCACCTGGGGTCAGGAGTTCAAGACCAGCCTGGCCAACATCTCTACTAAAAATACAAACCCCATCTCTACTAAAAATACAAAAAATTAGCCAGGTGTGGTGGCGGGCACCCGTAATTCCAGCTACTCGGGAGGCTGAGGCACAAGAACTGCTTGAACCTGGGAGGTGGAGGTTGCAGTGAGCCAAGATCACAATCACACCACTGCAGTCCAGCCTGGGCAACAGAGCAACACTGTCAAAAAAAAAAAAAAAAAAAAGCCTCAAAAACACTACGTTCAGTGAATGCATACTGACACATAAGAATCCATTTATATGAAATGTCTAGAAAAGCATATGGAGCAGAAAAGAGATTTGTGGTTGCCTAGGGCTGGAGGTAGGAATGGGAATGAGGTTTCTTTTTAGGGTGATATAGATGTTCTAAAATTATATGATAGTGATAATTATGGTAATGGTTTGATCATTGTAAATACACTAAATTCACTAACATTTAAAGACTTTTATGGTATGTTGATTATAAGCTATGAATACATTTATGGTATATAAATTATATCTTGATAAAGCTGTTTTTAAAAAGTTGCAAAGTGCTTTGGCATCTTTAAAAATACAGAAACTACTACAAACTAAATGAATACAACAATTCAAAACCAACTAAAACATCACAACTACCCCCCCCACCCCCAAATCCCTCATTTCTTTCCTGTTAATAGCATTATAATTCTTTCAGTTATAAAGACTAAAAATTTGTAATTTAGGATTGCTCCATCTTATTTTCTACCCTTATCAATAATCTGTCACCAAGACTTGCTGAGCCTACCTTTATAAACTATTTTTTTCTCCCATTCCTGTACTTGCTCCCTTAATTGGGAATACAGAATGCTCCTTCCTTCCATTAGCAGATTAAAGCAACTTGTCCACACTTATTCATAGTGATGAAAAGGGAGACAATGATTCAGTAAGCCCTGGGTACACCAACTTTCTATATCACTCTATCCTCTTATTTCAGTGTCCCTATGTATTACTACCTGAAGTCTAGAAACAAAGGGCGTTGGCCCGTATGATATTGGCACAAAATTCCTTGGTCAGGTAACCTTTGGTTGAGGTTTCAAAGTACATACTTCTAAACCTGCCAGAGGACACATGAGCTGAGCTGTACCACATAACTGAATTCACCTTTAGCAGGACAGAGTTGTTTAAGTCTCTCAATTTAAAAGGAAATCCTAAGTAAACTCTCATTACAAATAAACCTATTTGTAATAACAATACATATCATATTCTTTGCTCATTTCTTACAAACACATGGACTTGTTCAAAATATTTTTCCCACTAAAGACATTTTTTTCATTTTGACACTTTAGAATTTCTTAAATCATAGAATATGATTTAATCAAGAGGGACACAATTCTGATGAACACAGCAAGTTTATTTACAGTTAATGCAACCTAAAACAGGTTGAGATTTAACAAGTTTTTACTTGCTTAAAAAAACAAACATTACTTCATTATCCTATTACTACTAAAATTAAGTCATGGAGGCCCAATGGGGAGCTCAGCCTCCAACCTGGCAAAACAAGGAACTGGGACATCCTATTCAAATGCAGATAGACTGGATTAAAAAATAAGACACAACAAAACGTTGTCTACAAAAGAAACATCTTAGATTCAAATTCATAAATAGGTTGAAAGTAAAAGAATGGGAAAAAATAAGACCATGAAAAAGTAACTACAAAAACTGGAGTGGCAATTATTAGACAATAGACTAAGATATAAAAGATTACTAGAAACAAAAAATTACTGGAAACTAAAAGGAAGATATAACATTATAAATTTAAACATACCTATCAACAGTAATAGAACTGAAAAGAAAAACAATTCAGAAATTTTGTTTTGGGGTTTCAATAGCCGACTCTTAATAACTGAAAAAAGAACTACATGGACAATCAGAAAAAATACAGAAGACTTCAGCAACATTATCAACCAACTTTACTTAACCATTTATGGGACATTCCATCCAGCAGTAACAGAAAACACACTCTTTTTAACTGCACATGGAACATTCTCTGGGACAGACCATGGGCTAGGACATAAAACAAGTCTTACTGAATTTTTAAAAACTGAAATTATTTAATGTATGGTTTCTGACCACAATGGAATTAAATTAGAAATCAGCAACAGAAAGCAATGTAGTAAATTCCAAATATTTGGAAATTAAACAACATACTTATAAATAACAAAGGTCAAACAATGTATCACAAGGGAAATCAGAAACTACTGTGAACTGAATAAAAACAAAAATACAACATACCAATATTATGTGATGACGCTAAAAAAGTGCTTAGAGAAAAATTTGTAATTTCAAACACATTAGGAAAGAAAAGAGGTCTAAAATCAATAATCTAAGCTTGAAAAATTAGAACAAGAGCAAATTAAACCCAAAGTAGGCTGGGTGCGGTGGCTCACGCCTGTAATCCCAGTACTTTGGGAGGCCGAGGCTGGTGGATCACCTGAGGTCAGGAGTTCAAGATCAGCCTGGCCAACGTGGCAAAACCCCATCTCTACCAAAAAATACAAAAATTAGCGGAGTGTGGTGGCAGGCACCTGTAATCCCAGCTACTCGGGAGACTGAGGCAGGCAGAATTGTTTGAACCCGGGAGGTGGAGGTTGCAGTGAGCCAAGATCCCGCCACTGCACTCCAGCCTGGGCAACAGAGCGAGATTCCATCTCAAAAAAATAAAAATAAATAAATAAATAAACCCAAAGTAGCCAGAAGGAAATTATAAAGATTAAAGTAGAAATCAGTGAAATAGAAAACAGAAAAGTATAGGGGGAAGAAGTGCTTCTTTTTTTTTTTTTTTTTTTTTGAGATGGAGTCTTGCTCTGTTGCGATCTCGGCTCACTGCAACCTCCACTTCCCAGGTTCAAGCTGTTCTCCCTCAGCCTCCCGAGTAGCTAGGATTACAGGTGCCTGCCACCACGCCCAACTAGTTTTTTGTATTTTTAGTAGAGACGGAGTTTCACCATGTTGGCCAGGCTGGTCACAAACTCCTGACTTCAAGTGATTCGTCTGCCTCAGCCTCCCAAAGTACTGGGATTACAGGCATGAGCCACTGCACCAGGCCAAGTTTTTTTTAAAGACAGAAAAAGGATAAATTTTTAAGTGAGATTGACCTAGGAAAAAAGAAAATATAACTTACCAAAAACAAAAGAGAGGACATCGCCACAAACACTACTGTGATTAAAAGGAATATAAGCGAATATTATGAACAACCTAATGCTAATAAAATAGATAAAACAGATTAATTCCTAGGAAACAAATTACCAAAAAAACTCTAAAAACTCAAGAAAGAGAACCTGAATAGACTTATAAAAGAGACTGAATTAGAAATTTAAAAACCAGCCTGGCATGGTGGCTCACACCTATAATCCCAGCACTTTGGGAGGCTGAGGCGGGCGGATCACAAGGTCAGTAGATCGAGACCATCCTGGCTAACACATTGAAACCCTGTTTCTACTAAAAAAAAAAAAAAAAATGTAGCTGGGCATGGTAGCAGGTGCCTGTAGCCCCAGCTACCTGGGAGGCTGAGGCAGGAGAATCGCTTGAACCTAGGAGGCAGAGGTTGTAGTGACCCAAGACTGAGCCACTGCACTCCAGCCTGGGCGACAGAACAAGACTCAGTCCAAAAAAAAGAGAGAGAGAAAGGGAGACAGAGAGAGAGAGAAATAAATAAATTTAAAAACCTTCCCAGAAAGAAAAGTTCAAGTCCACATGTTTTCACGTATTAATTCTATCAAATATTAAGGAAATAATGCCAATACCAATCCTACACAAACTCTTTCACAAAAACAGACTTAATGGTAAAAGACCAAATAGTTTCTCCTAAGACTGGGAACAAGATCAAGATGTACACTCTCATACTTTTATTAAATAATATACAGTACAATAAGGCAAGAAAAAAAAAAACTAAAGGCATCCTGATTGAAAAGAAAGAAGTAAAACATGTTTAATCGCAGACATGATCCTGCATATAGAAAATCCATTATAAAACTCTTAAAAAGAAATAATAAATGTGTTCTGCAAGGTCACAAGACACAAGATCAATAAGCAAAAAATTGTATTTCTAAACACTATCAATAAACGACCTGAATATGAAATAGATATAACAATTTCATTTACAACAGCATCAAAAGGAATAAAATACTCAGGAATAAATTTAACACATGAAATGCAAGATGTACACTGCAAACTACAAAACACTGCTGAGAGAAATTAAAAGAAGACATATGAAAAAATACACCATGTTTATAGATCTGAACCTAAGACTGACAAGATGTTAACTCCATCAAACTGACCTTTAGAATCAACATATCCCTAGAAAACCTCAGCAGGCATTTTTAGCAGAAATTGACAAGCTGATCCTAAAATTTATATAAAAATGCAAAGGCCAAAGAACGGATAAAACAATTTTGGAAAAAAAAAATCTTTTTAATTTTGCAAATCTCTGGACTTGCCTGCTCTTCAAATTCATCTTGTACACTGCAGCCAGTGTTTTCTAAAACACAAATCTGACTTTATTAGTATTTTTTTGCTAAAAATTCTGTGCCAGTTTCCCTCTGCCCTTAAGATGGAGTTTTTTTCTAAAAATGATCCCCACAGCTCTAGAGACCTAACCAATGATTTAACTGTCGTAGTTCTTCTTTAGCTTCATTTCTCACCTTCCTCCACCACACATATTTAAATAGCAGCCATATGGAATTAATTTCTATTCCTGGAAAGCTCAACACTTTTGCTTCTAGGTCATTTGTGCATGTTGTTCCCCTTGCAACAAGTTTCATTCCACTTTTTTGCTTACCTCACCCTCCCCTGCTCAAGTTCACCCAGCTCTTCTCTATTTTCTATTGGGTATCAGCTTAAATTTCAATTCTTCAGGAAAACCTTCCTGGAACATCTCTAGTAAGATCATATTAAGTGTCTCCACTATGTACAACATTGATGCAAAATGTTTTAAGAAAGTATCTTTGTAGACATTTAGATTGCCCTGTCAAAAAGGAAATTCTATCCCTTACGCCCATTCTAATTAGAGACTATATTTTATTCATTTTTGTCCTGTTTGAATTTTTTGAGTTGGTATTTATAATTTGAAAAGAGACATTTAAAAATGTGTTGGAGGCAATAAAAATGCTACACATGAACTTCAAACATTATGCTAAGTAAAAGAAGCCAGTCACAAAACATCGCAGATTGTATGATACCATTGATATGGAATGTCTAGAATAGGCAAATCTGAGACAAGTTGATCAGTGGTTGCCTGAGGATAGATGAGGGGGTGGAGAGAAGGAATGGGAAATGACTACTAATGAGCACAGGGTTTCTTTTCAGTATGCTGAAAATACTCTAAAACTAAATTATGGTGATGGTTGTACTATTCTGTGAATACGTTAAAAACTACTGAACACTGAAAACCACAGTACACTTTATTTCTTATTTTTTATCTATTTATTTATTTTTTATTTTTTTTGGAGACAGAGTCTCACTTCATCACCCAAGCTAGAGTGTAGTGGTGCAATCTCAGCTCACAGCAACCTCCGTCTCCCAGGTTCAAGTGATTCTCATGCCTCAGGCTCCTAAGTAGCTGGAATTACAAGCATGCACACCACCATGCTGGCTAATGTTTGTATTTTTGGTAGAGACCAGGTTTTCCCAAGTTGGCAGGCTGGTCTCAAACTCCTGACCTCAAGTACTCCACCCACTTCAGCCTCCCAAAGTGCTGGGATTACAAGCATGAGCCACCATGCCCAGCCCACAGTACACTTTAAATGTGTGCATTTTATGGTATATAAATAACATCTTGATAAAGCTGTTAAAATGTGATAAGAATAAACTGGCCTTTCAAAATGCCACTTTTTCCCTTAGAACAATCATTACAAGGGAACTAACCACTATTTTTTTTTTTTTTGAGACGGAGTCTCGCTCTGTCACCCAGGCTGGAATGCAATGGCGCGATCTCAGCTCACTGCAACCTCCGCCTCCCAGGTTCAAGCGATTCTCCTGCCTCAGCCTCCTGAGTAGCTGGGATTATAGGTGCGCACTACCATGCCCAGCTAATTTTTGTATTTTTAGTAGAGACGGGGTTTCACCATGTTGGTCAGGCTGGTCTCGAACTCCTGACCTCGTGATCCACCCACCTCAGCCTCTCAAAGTGCTGGGATTACAGGCGTAAGCCACCGTGCCCGGCCTAACCACTATTAAATACAATTTAAGTATACTGTTAAATACTGACTTATTAGAAATGTAATTAAGAATAAAGTTATATAAAGCTTACAATAAGAAGTCATATTTTGGCCCATATGTCACACATACCTGTATAATATGGTGATTAAAGACAACTAAGAATATAACTATTTCTTTAAGTGTAATAACTTTCAGTAATATGGAAATGTACAAATATAAGAAATGATAATAACCTCCCTTTCTCTACCAAAATTACACTCCAAAATTATTTACAATTTGGAGTATGTCTCTCCAGACTTCACATTGTTAATATATTTCTTCACATAGACATATATTAATAAGTAAATAATGGGGAGAGGAAAGGAGACAGGAGTTACTTTGCTGAATCTGTGGTAACCGCAGTAATCACTTTTCATATTGTAGCCAGCTGAAAGTAGGCTACTGAAGCCAAGGACAAAAATGATGTAAATTTAAGATAAAAATAAAAGTTATATTAAAAGCATTATTGAAATAAATTTCTTTAGATGCAAATTTTTTACAGGCTGAGGAAAATAATCAGACTTTTACTACCCCTAAATCATCCCCCTCTACCTATTCACTGAGTAAGGTACATTCAGTGCAAAAGAACAGACACTGTCTTCACAACGTTCAATGCAGAATCCCCAACACAGACACTTACACATGTTCAAATATTTGGATCTGAATTCACACTGAATAAAAAAGCAATATGAAAAGAGATAAAGGGAGGATACCAAAGTAAATTAAAGTGGCCACTTTGAGATTGTAATTTGTTTCCATTTTAATAATTCTATCATTAAAAAAACTTTAATAAAACTTTATCTTATTATCTTTAGGCTGGGCGTGGTGGCTCATGCCTGTAATCCCAGCACTTTGGGAGGCTGAGGCAGGCGGATCACCCGAGGTCAGGAGTTCAAGACCAACCTGGCCAACATGGTGAAAATCCATCTCTAGTAAAAATACAAAAATTAGCCAGGCGTGGCTGCGGGAGCCTGTAATCCCAGCTACTCAGGAGGCTGAGGCAGAAGAATCGCTTGAACCCGGGAGGAGGAGGTTGTAGTGAGCTGAGATCACACCATTGCACTCCAGCCTGGACGACAAGAGTGAAACTCCATCTCAAAAAAAAAATAAAAATAAATAAAAAAATACAAGTATCTTTGGTTTTACTCACAAGCAAATATAATTTAATAATTCTAAACCATTAGGATACATTGCTTATAATGCTTTAACAAGCTTTGTTGGGCCGGGCGCAGTGGCTCACGCCTGTAATCCCAGCACTCTGGGAGACTGAGGCAGGCGGATCACCTGAGGTCAGGAGTTCGAGACCAGCCTCAACATGGAGAAACCCCATCTCTACTAAAAATACAAAATTAGCCGGGCATGGTGGTGCACGCCTGTAATCTCAGCTACTCGGGAGGCTGAGGCAAGAGAATTGCTTGAACCTGGGAGGCGGAGGTTGCGGTGAGCCAATATCGTGCCATTGCACTCCAGCCTGGGCAACAAGAGTGAAACTCCGTCTCAAAAAAAAAAAAAGCTTTGTTAGTCAATGTAACAGTAATTATTATAATTTATACTGTATCAAATGCTCATTACATGTCAGGCACTGCTTCAGTGTTTTCAATATAGTAACTCTTTCAATCTTCATTACAAAATTATAAGATATGTATTATTATAATCTCCATTCTACAGATGAGGTCACTGAGACAAGTGAGGTAAGTAACTTGTCCAAGGTGGCACAGCTATTAAATGGCAAAACCAAAAGTGCTCCAGAAGCAGTACTCTTAAATATTATACTTTACTGCCTAATAGCATTGCTAAAAAAGAATATAAAAGATTCCTAAGTTAAAGACTTTAATAGGGCCAGGCGTGGTGGCTCACACCTGTAATTCCAATACTGTGGAAGGCTGAGGTGGGAGGGTCACTTGAGGCCAGGAGTTCAAGATCAACTTGGGCAACATAGTGAGACACTGTCTCTACAAAAGTTTTTAAAAAACATCAGTGGGGCCGGGTGCGGTGGCTCATGCCTGTAATCCCAGCACTTTGGAAGGCCAAGTCGGGCGGAACACCTGAGGTTGGGAGTACAAGACCAGCCTGACCAACATGGAGAAACCTCGTCTCTACTAAAAATGCAAAATTAGCCGGGCGTGGTGGTGCATGCCTGTAGTCCCAGCTACTCAGGTGGCTGAGGCAGGAGAATCACCTGAACCCGGGAAGTGGAAGTGGAGGCTGCGGTGAGTTGAAATCATGCCACTGCACTCCAGCCTGGGCAACAAGCGCAAAACTCCATCTTGGGGGAAAAAAATAAAAGTCACCTGAGCATGGTGGCAGGTGCCTATAGTCCCAGCTACTTGGGAGGCTGAGGTGGGAGGACTGCTTGAGCCCAGGAGGAGTTCAAGGCTGCAGTGAGCTATGACTGTGCCACTGCGCTCCAGCCTGGGCAACAGAGAGAAACCCTGTCTCTTGAAACAGGAGGAAAAAAAAAAAGACTTAAATATAATCATTTTAACAGCCACAATGTTCCCTGCTCTCTTAAGCCTTACCAACTATAAAATATAAGGTTTCAATCAATCCCACCTACTACTACAACCAAAAATCACAATTAAGTTGAAGAAAAACATATTCAGTTCAAATATACAGCGTCTTTTTGAACTTCTAGATTGTTCATAGTGCTATTTTATTATTATATTTGGCCCATCAGCTAACTAAAAGATATATAATACTATACTTATATAAATATATATATAATATGTTCTTCTGGTTTTTAGAGGAATATTAAAAATATTATCAATAATACTAATTATTAGCAAGGCAAACTCATTAATAAAGTTTTAGAACAGAGCTATTTTCAAGCACTGAAGTGACATTAGTTGCAGGGTAGAATATATGTGTATATAAACAGTACGTGTGACAGAACACAAAACAACACGGTGAACCCAAAAAACAGTGCAAAGCAAGCAGAGTAAACTGAAGATAACCTTTTAAAATATTTCAAATTTTTAGAAATAGCTATTATGATTCCATTTTCATTTCATGACTCACTTTATTCCCATTCCAGTATGGCATGGTTTTTTTTAATTTTAAGAGAATCAAAACAATTTTGATATTCCTTGAAGTGTCACTAAACTTGAGGTTCAGAATTAAGTCTTTAAAAAACAAACTTCTAGTACTGAACCATAACTATGCACCCGGGAATGCTGGGAAACACTAGTTACAGTGAGACCAACCTAGACTGCATCAATCAGAAACTGAGTTGCTTCTTTTTGAGAGAAGACATCAGGAAGACAGGGAGTCTCAAACTATTCCAGACTTGCAAATTGTGGCAATAGCTGCAATACAGTCTTTATGTATACTAGCACGTATCTTTTCAGCTACTAGTAAAGATCTTTTCAGCTACTAGTACATATTTTTTCAGCTACTAGTACAGATCTTTTCAGCTACTAGTACAGATCTTTTCAGCTACAACTGCATATATGGATAGCAATTACTAACACAAGAAGTTTTTAGTCCACAGAAAACACACATGGGTATATGTATGGATATGTGCATATATAATATATACATATAAACATTACAAACATGCATAATCCATGCAGTTTATTTTAGAGTACTTTGCTTTTTAGTGGCTAAAACAGGATCTTACCCATAGAACATGTTAGTTCCTGGCTAAAACGTCATATTTTCAGCAAATGATATATTCTTCAAATCCAAGATGATAATGCATACTGCTATAATGACTTTTAATAGTTTGTCAACTTAATGATTTAGGTTTAAAAAATTAACACTTTTTCATACTGTTGATAAAGCATCTACAAATAAATTATCTTGGAAAAGATACAGAAACATAAAGTTTGAACCCACAAAACACTGATAACAAAGGTTTATTAAGACAGTAAAGATTAAAAAATTGTCATCTCAGAATTTTCTATCTGTAGTATTCCTATAGATTCTAAAATTATTTTGAGTTATAATAAAATTAAAATATTTTACCAACTTTGTGAAAATATAAACCAGGTAAGAATGAGAAAAATATAATAGATGTAATTAGATATAATCTACATTTATATATTTATAAACATATAAAATGTGTATATTAAATACGTGTTTAACCTTAACATTGAAGTGCTAAAGAAAGTTTAACATATTTTTATGTTACATGCCAGAGTAGGAGGTAAGAGAGACGGGTATACTGTATTCTGTTTATACAACTAAAGTTAATATTTAAGAATACCAGGCTAGACATTCTCTTCCTTTTTTCTTTTGAATTATATATAAAAATAAGAACAGGTATGTGAGGATTCTTGAACTATACTGTATTCTGAGATGATCAGAAAGCACAAAATACACTTGGGGGGAAGAAGGAATAGTATTATTAGAATTGACATTGTCCTAAAAGAAAACCTAATCTAATTCTCCATTGTTAGAGTTTGTGATTCTGCCTATATACCCAATTTCTATATAATTTTATAACTGTCTTCACATGGGATTCTAAGCTTCTCAAGAACAGGAATAAGAATATTTCACATCATCCCTTATGCCTCCTCACCCCCAAAGAAAACTTCCTGGCACACAGTAGAAAAGGAATGCAAGGAAGTAAGTATGAAGAATCATAAAAGAGCATGGCATTTTTTTCCTGAAATATAACAATGAAAATTTTTGGCTGGGTGTAGTGGCTCACGCCTGTAATCCCAGCACTTCAGGAGGCTGAGGCAGGCGGATCACGAGGTCAGGAATTAGAGACCAGCCTGGCCAACATGGCGAAACCTCACCTCTACTAAAAACACAAAAATCAGCCAGGTATGGTGGCAGTCGCCTGTAATCCCTGCAGGAGAATCGCTTGAAATCGGGAGGCGGAGGTTGCAGTGAGCTGATATGGTGCCACAGCACTCCAGCCTGGGTGACAAGAGCAAGACTCCTTCTCAAAAAAAAAAAAAAAAGAAAAGAAAAAAAGAAAAGAAAAGAAAATTTTACATTTTTTTCTTGGTCCTAACCATTCGGTTACCAGCTGTAGATCAACTGAATCAAATTTTTCCTATTTTAATTCATAATCATTTCATTATTTGTTCCTTTCAAAATACCCATAACAGGCTGGGCACACTGGTTCATGCCTGTAATCCCAGCACTTTGGGAGGCCGAGGTAGGCGGATCATCTGAGGTCTGGATGAGACCAGCCTGGACAACATGGTGAAAACCCATCGCTACTAAAAATATAAAAATTAGCTGAATGTGGTGGTGGGTGTCTGTAATCCCAGCTACTCAGGAGGCTGAGGCAGGAGAATCGCTTGAACCCGGGCTGCAAAAGTTGCAGTGAGCTGAGATTGCTCCACTGCACTCCAGCCTGGGCAACACAGCGAGACTCAGCCTGAGGGGGAAAAAAAAAAAATATCCATAACAATTAACGAGGATCTCTCTCCCAAGTGACAGTAATCAAATTATAGCCCAATTTCCCTAAGAGGCTAAGTTTAACCACTCTAATCCCTTAACTTTTTCCCTTTCCCATCAGTTTTTTCTATATCACTTACAACAGTTTAATTACCCAAGCCAGAAGTGATGATTTGAGGGTCTGAAAATGCACAGAGTGTAAAAATGAGCTCTTCTATTCCTTCACTTTATATAGCCCAGGATCTTTTTGTTATTCTATCAACTCTTAAGATACAACTAAATACTTGTTCCTACTATTTTATTCTATGTTTATCAGATAACTTTTTTTTTTAATTTGAAAGTTTTTGTTGCTGTTTTGCCATAACCAACTATTGGTTTTTGGACATACATAATTTTCTGATAGTTCTAATCTTTCTCCTTGGTGTCAGTCACAGAGCTCTAAACTGCTTCTTACGGACATCCCCCCAAAAACCCTCAAAATAGCATCATCTTTTCCAATCAATAAATGAAAAATTTTGAGCCAATATCGACTGTTTTCTCTCTACATATTCAATTAACATATCCTATTGATTCACTAATCCTTATTAAATCCATCCCTTCCTTTTCATTTCCACTGACCTTGCTCTAGTCTAGGCCCCATCTCATCAAGTACGGACTGTTACAATAATCTTAACTGTTTTCTCCATACCTAGCAGACTTTCATATTTCCAATCTATCTACACTCTACCACTTATACTCTGAAACACATATATACATACCACTGTTTCACAGCTTAAAAACTTTCCCATCAGATAAACTCCACAGCTTAGTTTTCAAAATCCTGTGTTACCAGATTCAAAACTATGTCCTTTGATCTTTACTCCAGTAAAAAAAACCTTCTGTTTTCAGCCAAACTGACCAAATAAATGTTTGTTTCATGCATCGTGGAGAGTTTAACCCATGGATTCTTTGTTCATAGTTATTTTCACTATAAAGGAAAAAAAAAGTTTCCTTTTTTTTATCTAACCCAGCCTTACTTTGCCTTTCAAGACTGACCATGAAGTCTTTTTTGAAGCTTTCATGAAGCTTTCCAACCATCAAAGTTCTTATGACTATTTCTTACCATGATAGATAGTGCTCCACCTATGGCAGGTACTCAATAAATGTCTGATGATTACTTCTTGGGTGACCATTCATTCCAGTTTCCCCAAGGCAGTTCTAATTTAAATCTACTGTTCTGACATCTCATCTGGTTAGTGCTCCATTGACTCTCAAGTAGTGCCCAATCCCTTAACTTATTCTTAATTTTCAGAACCACACAGTATTAGTTGGTTTTCACACTGCTGATAAAGACATCCCTGAGACTGGGCAATTTACAAAAGAGGTTTAATTGGACTTACAGTTCCACAAGGCTGGGGAAACCTCACAATCATGGTGGAAGGCAAGCAGGAGCAAGTCACATCTTACATGGATTGCAGCAGGCAAAGGGAGAATGAGGAAGACACAAAAGCGGAAACCTCTGATAAAACTATCAGATCTTGTGAGAGTTAACTCACTATCTAGAGAACAGTATAGGGGAAAACGCCCCATGAGTCAATTATCTCCCACCGGGTCCCTCCCACAACACGTGGGGCTTATGGGAGTACAATTCAAGATGAGATTTGGGTGGGGACACAAAGCCAAACCATATCAAGCACTATTTTTGACTTAGAAAATGTAAATGGAGCAAAGTAACTAGAATACGAAACTTATTACTGCAATACAGTACTAGTTATTTCTGGTCATGTTGACACCATACCATAAGTATCCTTTAAGGCAATGGTTCTTAACCTGTGGTAATTTTGCCCCAAAGGGACACCTGGCAATGTCTGGAGACATTTTTGGTTGGCCAGGGATGCTGCTGGACATCCTACAACACACAGGATAGCACCCACAACAAAGAGTTATCTGACCCAAATGTCAAGGTTGCAGAATCCTGTTTGGGATTATCCTTACAATAACATTAATAAGATCAAAATGACATTTTTAAACAATGTGAATGTTTTTTAAGAGGAACTAAACAATCTTGAAACCAAAATGATATCTATTATTTCCTTCATAGGTAAATGGCCTGATCTTTAATCATTTAGCTTGATGTGATGTGATGGTTTTCATGCAACATATTATAAGTAGTTGGTATGAAATGGAAAGAGTATCACTGTGGACTCAATAGTTTGGTTTGAATTCAATACTTTGGTTTGAATACTTCAGGGCAGAAGAGGTGGACACAAACCTCAGAGGCTGTTTTCTAGCCAATAAAGGTAGCTATGACTTGTGTTCTCGCCTACATACTATTGCCACACTAACCTCTCCAAAATGCCATTTTGTTAAAAGCATTCCAATATTCAAAAACTCTCCTCCTAGATTTCACAGGCCATTCACAGTATGATCTCCAACCCAATGATTCAACTTTCTCACTTGTTCCCTAACAAACATCCCTTTAGTTAAGATCTTCACAGGCCTTTTCTCTACCCTACTCAAATGTATCACTCGCTCTTTTCCCTAAACTTGTTGATTCTCACAGACAGCAAAAAATACCTTTCCATGTGTGCCCAAATCCAAAGTCCCGGCTCTCACTTTTAAGCCCATATACACCTTTCTTCTAGAAAATATTACTGGTTTCAGAGAGAACAGAATTCTATGTTCATTCTGTCTCCTAACCAAACTCTAAACACCTTGAAAGCTTATGCTCCACTCAGTAATTTAAACAAATATTTATACAGCAGTTACCACTGGCCAGACATGGCGTTAGACAGAAATGTGAAGATGAATTAAGATAAAACTAGATTATTACACCTCACATAAAGGTTGTTAGCCTCTTTCACTCGCAGGCTGCACTACCATCAAGACTGACCGTGCCTGCTCATCAAGTTCCAAACCTCTAGATTCAGGTTTCTAGGATTCATCAGTTTTTTGGGTTTTGCTTCTTAATCCACTCCAGATCAGTCCTAAGTATAACCAATGGCAAATAAGAGTTCCACTGTGACAGGTCAACACAAGATTCATTATCTCCCACTCAGAGGAGAAATGAGCAGGCCCACTCAAAAGATATAAGCATTCACAGCCTAAAATTACTAAAGTACTCTTTCTGTATCTACTAAATAGGTATTAGCAAAAACACACAATTTAGTCTGATTATCACTATAGAATATAGTACCAATTAGGTATTAAATGCATACTAAAAACCTAACTTGAGAGTACCTATTAAATCCCATTCCTCAAGCTTATTGGAGTCAAGGGTCACTTACAGACTAGCTTGGCCCACTCCTGCTTCTCATTCACACTTTTCAAACAAAATAAGCCTCAAGAGCCACACATAATTGGGTACTTTCTTACTCTCTCAAAGAGAGAGGAGCAGAAGCTCCTGAATGGAGTAGTAGAGGGATGTGTGGGGGAGGAGTTTCAGTCTAGTACACTGCAGAAGTGGGAGATGATTTGATTCATCCTCATGAATTATAAACCTGATTTTTAACGAAATACAACTTCCTTTGTCTTATCTTTCCAAATACTTTCAAGAATTTCATATCTGATACCGTGGTACTACATTATATTGCATCTATTATTCTTCATATTTCAAGGAGATAGAATCAATATTTTTTTCTCTAAAGTCTCTAATTTCTATTTTATTCCAGAATGTGAGACCTTTCCCAGATCAAAGTAAACTGTTCTGCAATTTGTGAGCCACTCCTAAGGACCTAGTTTAAAGCCTTCCTCTTAAATAAGCTAGTTTGTCCTAAAGTTGTTCATTTCCTCCATAACTTCGATCCCAAAAGATCTCAGAAGACGTAATTTTGAGTAAATGAAAGAGGTGAAATAAGAACTTATTATTACCAAAGCCTTAAAACCTACATTATTTTACAAATTCATTTTTGCTGCTGAAAATTAGCCCAACAGGAGTCACATGCAATGTGCTCTGGGTAGTACAGATAATTACTACAAGGAATAGTGTATTCAGGTAATGCAAACCATTTATATTAAGACACTACTTAATTCTGCTATTTACTGCCCAAATTGCCATTTTAAAAAATAATGTCAAAATTACATGAATTTATATAGTTATAGATATGTTCCTAGCAGAAGGGTAAGGAGGCAGGGGTCTGCGTAAGTGGAAGTAGAAGGCAAGTAGCCTTTTTGGGCTACCAGGGTATCAGCACCAGGTTCCCTGGGCAATCTGGCATAGGAATTTGAATACACGGAGGCCCCAAAGATGGGGACTGAGGAGCAGTAGCAACATCAGTGATCCAGAAGGCTCACAGGATGTGAGGTATACAACTTTGGTGTTCCTTATCTGATATTCCTAAAAACCAAAGTTGTGTTTTTCATGAAAACAGACTACATGATTTATTTAGGTAGATCTGATAAATGTTTTAATAGTTACACTTGTGGAATTTAATTTTTTAAGTGTAAAGTTAAGAACATTCTAAGAAGCATTCTAAATCACTTTCGGTCCTGGGTGCTACCCAGTTCAATAAATGTTTTTTTTGCCCAATTAAATTGTTAAATTTAAAACAAACAAGAATAATAGATCATAAGATCAAATACATATCTTGGGTTCCAATTCTATCAAAAATGTGCTATCATTACAGCACAGTGCTCCACCTATGGCAGTTACTCAATAAATGAAACCATATTTGTTGAAGCCAAAATGTATCCATCTGTGATATATAATCTTACTACCACTAAGTAACAAGGAAAACTACAAGTAAAAAGGCTTCTAATGTATCATGTTATATTATGATCCCCACATGATCACAGAGTAATAAAACTGACTTAAATTTTATCAATAGGATTTTTTAAATTCTAAAAGCAATTCATGTCTTATCAGAAAACTTGGAAATCACAAAAAGTACAAAGAAGTTTAAAACAAAGTGCTTCTGTAATCCTACTAAACAGAGCCATGCCAGTATTTTGGCTAATTTTTAAACTTATTTTAAAAATCACACACTACATCTAGACAGTATTTTCTTCTTTAATTCATCATGGGAAAGTATACATTCAATACTGCCATTATTCAGAATCTGTGAAGTATCTCATCTGTAACTGGCATAAGCGTCATGTAAGAAATCTGGTCTCACTGTTTTACAGTTTTGCCTCATTTTAACCTAACATCACTGATAGATTGATTTCATTTAAATTAATGTCACTGAACTCTTACTATACTGTGGTCCTGTTCAGAAACATAAAGATGAATATGCTACTATCCTTCTGCTTAAACTGCTCACATTCTAGACTACACAGACCAAAGCACAAGGTGGCTGCGTTAAATATACTCTAAAAAAGGGTATATAAACAGTGATAGGTTAACAATGAAGAGGAAGTAAACCAAGTTAAAAATTCAGGAGAATTTCACAAAGGAAAGAAAATCTGCATTGTGCCTGAAGAATAAGTAAAATTTTGGTAAGAGGAGGAAGAGAAAAAAACGGATGAACATCAAAAGCCAAAGGGCATAAATGTTCTTGAAGGTTCTGGCAAAAGCAAGTAAATCTAGGAAAAAACTAAATTAGCGCTGGACTGCTGAGGACTTTTAAATACCCTGCTAACTCATTTTTATTCACCAGGCAAGATAATGACTTCTAATGGTTTTCAAAATTCAAACCTACCCTCAAGAGGAAAACAACTGGCCATTACTGAGGATATTCAGAGAAATGTGCCACAGACTTAAAGGGAAAACATTCATGATGCTTCCGCTGCTAAATATCTCCTCACACTTAAGCTTAGCACTCTGTCTTAAAGGTATCTTCTTTTTTTTTTTTTTTTTTGAGACAGAGTCTTGCTCTGTCGCCCAGGCTGGAGTATAATGGCGTGATCTCAGCTCACTGCAACCTCCGCCTCCCGGATTCAAGCAATTCTCCTCCCTCAGCCTCCCAAGCAGCTGGGATTACAGGCGCCCACCACCACGCCCAGCTAATATTTTTGTATTTTTAGCAGAGACAGGGTTTCACCATGTTGACCAGGCTAGTTCCGAACTCCTGACCTCAAGTGATCTGTCTGCCTTGGCCTCTCAAAGTGTTAGGATTACAGGCATGAGCCACCATGCCCAGCCTGTCTTGAAGGTTTCTTATGCTCCCACATAGAGTGCAACAGAATTAAAAGAACACTCAGAATTCACCCAATTCAACTTTTTTACTTCTTTGTAACATCGCCTGCCACAGGAGCATTCAGCAGTCTTTTGAAGGTTATTTCCAACAATTTTTTTAGGGTAGTGCATATCATCCAAAAACAGCTCTATTAAAAAATTCTTCCTTCTACTAAAACAAAATTTGCCTGCCTCTAATTTACACCTATTAGTCTAGCGATGAACAGTTAGTTACATAAGTAATAATCCTTATTAGAGTCCTTCAAATACTCAAAAAGTTCTCTTCCCCAAGCTAAATATCTATAGGCTAAATAAATCAAGATCAATCGTTCTTCATCAGACTTGACTTTTAGGTTTGGTGTCAATCTCAATTTCACTTTATTAGCTATGCGACTTTGGGTTTAGTTTCTTTTGCTGTAAAATGGGGATAAAATGACACATTCTACCACATGGATGTACTGTGAAAACATAATGCTAAATGAAATAAGCCAGACACAAAAAGACAAGTATTGTATGATTCTACTTACACAAGCTACCTAGAGTGGTCAAATTCATAGACAGAGAAGTAGAATGGTAGTTGCCAGGGGCTGGCGTCCATGGAAACAGGGAATTACTGTTTAATGGGTACACAGTTTCAATTGAGGAAGATGAAAGGTCTAGAGATGGATGGTGGCGATGATTGCACAACATTGTGAATGTACTTAATGCCACTGAACTGTAAACTTAAAAATTATTAACATGGTAAATTTTGTTATATTTTACAATAAAAATAATAATAATTACAACTCCAAATTGTACACATTAAATGATTTAACATGTGTAAAGGAGCTGAGCACGATGGCTCACGCCTATAATCCCAACACTTTGGGAGGGTGAAGCAGGTGGATCACTTGAGCCCAGGAGTTCGAGACCAGCCTGGGCAACATAGTGAGACGCTATCTCTACAAAACATAAAAAATAAATTAGCCAGGCATGGTGTCACGCGCCTGCGGTCCTGGCTACTCAAGAGGCTGAGGTAAGACAATCACTTGAGCCAGGGGCGGGGGAGGGGGGGTGGTATTGAAGCTGCAGTGAGCTGTAGATTATACCCCCACCCCTGGTCCACAGAAAAATTGTCTTCCACGAAACCGGTCCCTGATGCCAAAAAGGTTGCCGACTGCTGTCTTGCAAAATGCTTGGCATATAAAAACATGGGCACACCACAGTGACTGCAATATACTTTTATCAACCATGAGGCTCTGCTTGGCCAAGTTCTATTTTTTAAGAACTTGCATTATCATGTCTCTCAATGTTCCCAACACTGTGCTGCACACAGGTACTCTAAGTATTTGTTCCATTAAAGAAAAAAAATTAAAGCCATTTTAGAATGACTGGAAAACCACTGCTAACAATGGAATAGAGGGCAAGGCACAGTGGCTCATGCCTGTAATTCTAGCACTTTGGGAGGTTGAGGTGGGCAGACTGCCTGATCCCAGGAGTTTGAGACTAGCCTGGGCAACATGGGAAGACCCTGTCTCTTAAAAAAAAAAAAGGGAAATAGAAAGCTTATTAGATGTCTAACTTCTGATTCATCTAACCCACACACATACACAAACCACATTAAAGTAACATCTCCTTGGTACAGAAGAGTCTAGAAAACATAAAACTTCCCAAGATATTAGTATGTTAATCAGTGAATGACTGCCAAACTATTCAGATAAGTGGTGATAATTACACAAATTGCTTTATTAACTTAGGCTTACCAAATTAAATTACAGGCAACTTTTACCAATGGCCCTCTACAAAAAGCATACATAAACAAAGAGGTCATACAATAAATCAACTCTCAGCAGTGAAGAGCCACGAGTGACAAAAAAGTATAAAAACCACATACCTACCTAGCTCTGAATTGGGACATTTATCAACAAAGGTTATCGATGAGAAGTCAGTATGAATTTGAAGTGTCTTCATAAACCTAAGATAAATTGATCTAGTGAGCCAGAATGTAGCTTAAAATGGGCTTAGGCCTACCACTCCAAATGATGGAAAAGAACAGAAATTTTATCACTAATATCATGGTGAACACGGGCAGGATCAAAAGTCTGGATAAAAGGAAATATGGTGACTTCTAAAGAGAAAAATAAGCAGTGTCTAGAAAGTCCAGACCAAACTGATTCCTTGCAAAATTCAAAATTGGATGAAAAAAAAGTTTGTGAAGAAAGGAAAAGTGGATACATGAAATGCTAGAACATTCATCATGAACAAGTCCAAACAAATCAACTGCAATGGCTATTTTAATAGGTTGGTGATAGTAATGTAGTATTCTTCATTGTAGGTAAGAATCTTGTAGGCAGAGTATAGCTTAATTATAGCAAGGCACTTTACAAAATCTTTCATAATGTCTACACAAAATGTTATATGGGCCTGACGATAATAGATAGAACTAGCAATTATTGAACAACCATGTGTGTTGATTAATGGACTGGTATTAATCCAGAGTGAGTCTAGCTGACATGCCCACTTCAGAGTAATTTATTATGTCAATTTAATATTTTTATCAACAATTTGAATGAAGACGTAGTAGATATGCCTACCAAATACAAAGATGACCAAATAAATCAGAAAGGATAATATTAAATGTGTAAATAAAAACTAACAAAAGGAAATTTAAAAGCCTTATATTTAATCTGAGCACGCCTAAAAAAAAATAAAATAAAAGCCTTATATTTAAGCTAAAAAAAAAATCCATTACACAAAAACTAGGGTTAGGAAGACACAGTTTAACATCTTATGTATAAAATATATGGGAGAGAAGTTGATACTTCAGGCTCATATTAAGCATAATAGAAGTTAAAACTGTCAATGAAGTATTTGGTTAAAAAAAAAAAACAGCATTTGATTCACACCCACCACACTCTCCATCTGACCAAATATCATCTAAAATGCTGGGTACAACTCTGGGAACCATGTATAATGACAATGAGCAACTTAGAGTTAATTAAGAAAAAAATAACCATGGTCGAAGGATCAGAGAATTACATTATCTAAGGAATGATAAAACAAACTGGGATTATTTACTCTGAAGAAGAGAAGGGAATGCTCACAGTGTGTGGCAGGGAGAAAGGGTCAGCAGTGACACCACAGTAGTCTTCAACTATGTGAAGAGGCCATTCATGTGAAAAGGACATTATACTTGGAAAAAGCAAAATACTGTGGGAACAGCATAGTCTATGATGTATAAAGACCCGGATTCAAATCCTGGTGCCATCATTCAGTGCGCATTATTTGATGCTTGGAGAGAGATTAGTTTTCTTACCTAGAAAATGATACCTATCTCATAAATGTATAAAATTAGAGGCAAAAAATATTTATAAGCTGCCTGGCACAGACTGACACACTGTGATGCACAACGATGTTAGTTCTCATCCCTAAACTTTTCTGAGTTATTCTAGAACAGTGTTTTTCAAGTGAGAATTGCAACTCTTTAATGGGTCACAAAATCAGCTTAGCTGGGGAGTAACCAGCATTTTTTTTTAATGAAACAGAATAGAGCGGAAAATATCCAAGCATACCACTTGTAGTAAAAGTAATAAACATTTTGTGAAACTTTTGCTTCAGTTATTCAGATACATGTGAATTCCTGATTATGAGTTAAAATGTATTTCTTATCATGAAGCTGGGTCCAAAAGAAAAAAGAAGAGTATGAAAGTGACTGCTGTAGAGCACTGTTTTCTAAAAAAGATACTAGTTCCTTGGGAGCTCAATTAAGTTTAGGACCAAACCATACTCCCTAGAGATTTACTAGGTTCAAAACACATTAGCATCTCCAGGAGCCCAGCATTAAAGAAAACTGTTTATTTTTGTTGAACCCAGTTTTTCCCACATTTATTCCATCCCAGAACCCACCCACTTTTTTTCTACATAACACTTATTGACATCTTCAGAACTAGCACTTTGCGGCACATACACTCGGGAGGAAACATTCCTCTAGATGAAAAGGAAAGTGCAATAGCTAGAAGTTACAAAAGGTAGATTTTTAGCTTGCTAAGAAAGGAAAAAATATTGACTTTGAATCTTCCTGCCACTGACATCCATCCCCTACAACTTTTACCCTAATCACATACCCCAACGCATTTTAAATATGATTTATATTCAACTTTCAGTTCACACAAATCTCAGAAAAAGTATAGGACACCTATAATATCAAGATATGAAGCCAGGATCAAAGCAGTAAGCAGGAATCATCTGGTCAAAAGAAACTCCTGGAACAGTATTTAAGGAAGACTTGCTTTACCTTAACAAAACTCATGCTCAGGAACCAAAGCAGCCAAAGACTTAATCGGCTTCCCCAAGTGGACTCAATGTGTTCTAATAATACATAATCTAAAATGGGCTGATGGGTGCAGCTAATCCTCATTATTATGAGCATCATTTTATTATCATCACTTGCAAGAGCCATGTGACAATATTTACAAGATTCTGGGTTCTTTTAAAGTGCATACATACCCAAGATTCCTTTGGGAGAATGCAATTTCACATTTATATCAAAAACTGTCACTACCACAGTCAGCTCTAATATTTGATATCACTTGGTAATAAAGGTATGTCATCATATACTCAAGAGTAATTCTGTTACTCAAATCTTCCTAACTGGGAGTTACAAATACCTCTGACTCTGCTCTTGTAGCTGTCAAGAGCATAAAATGCCCTTCCCGCTCTTTCCTCACTTTCAGACTCCAAGCCACCTCCTCCTCAAAGTCTGGCCCAACTACTTTGGACTACTATTTTTTTCCCAGTTACTGAGCACTGTCAGTACTCTTTGTTCTATCACTCTTTGGGTAATTCACTGTACACTTTCTAGTTTATTTAACTGCACAAAAGTTAGTTCTCAACAAGACTATAACTGCCTTATGAACAGGGATCAACACTTAAGACTCACCAGAATCTCCTACAACATCATGTAAGAACTGTTTCTTGATTTAAGTAACTAGGCTTAAGAGTAACAAATAGCAGCTTGTTTTAGACAGTTTACTATGTGCCAGATCCAGCGCTAAATGCATACATAATTATCTTACTAAATTTTCATAACTCTATAGAGGTAAGTGCTATTATTTTCTCCATCAAATACAAGAAGAAAGTGAGCCTCAGAGTAACTTGCTCAAGGTCATACTGCTAGTAAGTGGCAAAATCAGGGGCGAACCCAGGAAAGCTCTTAACTACCTCAGAACACTGCAAAGTTCCAGCCCTGCAATACCAGAGTCTATGAATGATCTCGATTTCACTGTTAGAAGTTTTAATTTCAATAGAGCAGAGACATTTTAGCTAAAAGTTAAAACTTTAAGAAAAATGAATTAAGACAAATAATTGCCCACACACATCTTTATAATAAAACGAGAGGAAAAGCCTCCCATGTCCTATTTATGAAAGTGATATTAAGGTGGGGGGGCCACAATTTCATCAAGAAGTGGCTTATGACAATACAGCTTTGGTTTAAATTTTTAAATAGGACTCTTTTTATCTGCCCCTAGAAGGACGTGGAAATGAAAGACGGATGTGATAACTGTCAATTCAGAGCTCTGCAAAACGCCAGACTCAATTCTTGTTTTAGAAAATAAGAGCCAGGGCTCTTGTTCCACCCTTGACTCTTCACACAGAGTAACAACAACAACAAAAAAAGCAGCACCATCCTCTGCCCTCTCTTCACACAAAGCAAGGTTTACCCCACTACCCAAAGGGGAGTGCTGATTCATACAGTCTCCCCATCCCCGCCAGAAATGGGTCCCAAACACCAACCGCTGCACAGACGTAGACGACTCTGGTCTGCCCCCGACCCCCACACCTGGTGATACCTCATCAAGCAGACCCCTCTCCTACATCCAAAATGCCCAGGGCCACCATCCGAAAGCCAGTATCTTACACAAAGCAGGATCCCTGCCTACAAAGCAGTTTCCCACCTCCGACTCCTCCCCAGGCGAACAGCCCTTCTCAAGCTGCCCCAACCCACAGACCCCAATAGGGTCCAGCACTCAGAAGGTCCACAATCCAAAGGACAACGAGCTACAACCCTGTTACTTGCGCACGCCTCGAACCCCCAACTCCAGCTGACGTTCCCTCTGCCAAAGCAAGAAAACCACAAGTCCCCACCGGAGAGCGGACCCGGCAAAACAAAGCGAGGCGCCCGACCAGAGGGACCCTCAGAGGACGCTCTCCGCCCCCGGGCCCGTCCCCGCCCAGCTCCTGCCCGGCGCCTCGCGCTCACCAGCTCTCCTCCTCCTCCTCCCAGCCTGACAGGCGCTCCAGCTCGTCGGGCCGCAGCGGCTCCACCTCGTCCAGCAAGCCGCCCTCGCCCGCCGCTAGCAAGGAGGTGGCGTCCCGCAGCTCTTCGCTACTCGTCCGCCTCGGGCCCGACACGGGCCCGCCGCCCGACTTGGCGCTGAGGCCCAAGGGGAAGCCCCGAGGAGACGCCGCGCCGGAGGAGGGAATGGACGCGCCGGCCCGAACCGGGCTGCCGGGCCCGAGGGAGCCGGCGCCCTGCACGGCCCCCGAGCGGCTCCTCAGCTGTTCGTTCTGCTTCTCCAGCTTCTTCACCAGCTCCTGCAGCTTCCGCACCTCCTGGTCCGCGTTCACGTTGGAGTTAACGTCCTCCATCCCGGCCCCGCCGCCGCCGCCTCCGCCGCCCGCTCGCTCTCGCAGCGACAGGGAAAGAGCCGGAGGAAAGAGGCGTCGCCGCCGCTCACTCTAGCCGAGGCGCCGGCATATAGCAGGACCAGGCCCCACCGCCAGGGTCCCCCCACCTCGGGTTCCAAAGCGCCGCTGGCCCCAGCCGAACTGCCTCATCTGCGCCGGCTCCGGGATTGGGGGAGGCGGCGCCAATATCCGGCCCCTGCCGCCATCTTCCCTCCGTCCCTCCGCCCCCCCGCGGGCCGGCCCAGTCGGTGACCTCAGAGCGTCGGGGGTGGACGCGGCCGCCGGCGGGCGCTGAGAGGACCCGGCGCCAGCTCGCGGCGGGGCGGGGCCACGGAAGGAGCCTATGGGGCGGGGCCGGTGCTTGAGGGGCGGGGATTAGGCCGGAAGGGGCGTGTCGGCGGATGTGGGACGCGGCCGGGCTGGCTAGGGAGGGTCCCTGCGGAACGGGAGGCCAGCAGAAGGCTCGCGGCGGGCGGGGCTGAGGTGGCTAACAAGGTCCTCGAACAGCCTCGCCTGTTGGTCTGGGCGTGTGGGCGTGTTCTCCACCCCTTACACGGAGTGTGGGACCCGCGGGCCAGTCTCGCCCTTGTTCCGGGCCGGATCTCGAGTGGGCGCTCAGCCCGGCGGTGGAGAGACAGTTTACTTTGTTCAGCAAATATTTAATCGATGCCAACTTTTAATTGGAGATTGTCTCGGCTGGCAGGAGCCTCTGAGACTGCCTGTGTCCTGTTTCTTCCCCTGAAAATAAGAAACCCCAGTTTCAGACAGTTAAGAGAGGTCTAAGGTCAAAATAATCATAATTTCTTGAGTGCTTCCTACTGGCCAGACAGTGTGCTAAGCACTTTTAAAGGCATTATCTCATCGGTTAAAACATAGTTTTCCCGACTTAAAGTTTACAGCACACTGGGGCGGAAGCAGGGGATAGTAAACCGCTTCTCTACTCCCTTTCTCCGTTTATTGACTCACACTCTGTTCTTTGGATCACTTCCTTCGGAAAAAGTTCCTCGTAGTGTGTCTTGACTTTTTTAAAAGTTGTGTATTAAAAGTACTTAAACACGCTGACAGATACTGAAGAATGAAGAAAATTGTAAGAATGTGAAGTCTGCCTTTAGAATGCGGCAGGAAACCTAAACAAAACTTAAATGCTTTGTTTTGATCACATTATCACATTCGTTGGTCTTCAGATGTCAATTGTGAACTGCTTTGGCTTGTGTTTGCAGCTTTTCTTCAGTTGCCGCCTCCACCCTTAGTTTAATAACAATGATCCAGTCCTGTTACACCTGAGTGTGGACTCATGCCATGACTGACTTGCTTCTACCCTTTAGCTTTTCTAGTGCCATATTCTCCGCCTGCCATATCTGATTCTTTTCTTAAATCCCATACTCTCTCATTCAGGAAACCTCTTCCCAACAATTCCACAAAGATCTAATTATTCTGCATATTCTAGCACTACGTGATCAATAGTTCTCAATAGGTGTTTGCACTTTTTTTAAAATTGCTTTTTTCTCTAAGAATTATTTTTCGTTTGTTTTTGTCTGTTTACTTGATTTAAGGACACTGTTCATTTTTGCTTCCCATGTCTAGTACACTGACACAGTGGACACTCAATACTTGGTTTGTTGAAAGTTAAGTAGACTGTAAGTTCTACTTAAAACCACGTAGCTATTTATTCGTAGCAAAAAACGTATTTGTGTTAAAAGTTTGCTGGCTAACTATAAGTCGAGTATTTTTCTAGCTATACAGACCTAGTCAAAGGATGTGATTGTTTGCTAACATAATTGTCAAGTAATATATATTATCTGTGTAATGCTCATCTAAATATCATTGCTCTTTCTGACCAGTCTGAACTTGTTGCCAGAGGGTTAAAAATCATGACTACTTCACGTGTAGCAGTTTTCACTTGCATTCAATGCTTTGTAAAATAGATTCCAACTAGTCAGTTTCTGTAAGGCGAACCCTTCAAATATACTCCTTGAAAAGAACAGTTCACTGGACATTATGAAGTTAGCACTAATGTTTGTGGGGCAGGAAAAGCTGTTGTAGTGTGGAACAATGAATTAAGAATCAGAAAGCCTGATGTCGGGTTCTAGCTGTAGCATAAATGCACTTGACCTTGATCGCTGCTCTCTAATCTCTGGTCCTTAGTTTACTTTAGAATGCGTGAGTTGGAGGATCTCCAGTATCTCTTCCAGGATGAAAAAGTAAAGGATTCTGGTGAGTCCTCATGGTTGCAAAACATAAGAGTGAATATACTTAGATATATAGAGAAGTTCATAGTGGATAGATATACTTGGATTTTTAAATTCTATTGCCTTACTCAATGTCTTACCTTTTTCATTCAATAAATATTGAATATATCTACTATATGGCAGGCACGAATTTAGATATTTGGATGTTTAATAGGCCTCTTAAGTATCAAACAACATTCAGTTCATACACACACATACACACTACACAACATATACACACGCTTAAATCTGCTTGTCCTGTAGTCATCACCATTCCAATAAATGACAGCTCTTCTAAATGCTCAGACCAAAAACCTTAGGATAATCCCTACTGCTCACTTTCTTTCACCCACCAAATCCAATCTTTAAGCAGGTCATGCTGGCTCTACATTCAAAATATGTCTAATTACTTCCCAGCACCTCCACTGCTACGACTCTAATTCAAGTTGCCATCTTCTCTTGTCTAGATTACAGTGGTACTCTTTTAATGAGCTATTCCACTTTGCTGCTTTACAGTCTCTTGTGTCTTTTGTGTAAGTCACATCAGGTTACTCTCCTGCTCAGAATCCTCAGAAGCAACTGGCTTCCCAACATACTTCAAAGTCTTTTCCCTGGACTATAGGGCTCTGGATACTCGGCAACTTCTGCAAGTATCTCATTAACTAACACCTTCCCCATCACTCTACCACACTGGCCTTCCTGATTTTCTTCAAACAAGCCAAGCATGTTTCTACTTTAGGAACTTTGCACTTGCTTTTCTGTCTAGGATCTGGTTGTCATTCACGTTATCACATGACTGACTCCCTCACTTCTTTCAGGTCTCTGCCCAAATAGCACCTAAATTCACTATCCTCATTATGATTCTCCATAAAATAGCATCCGTGTCATTCCCCATCCTCTTAATCCTGTTTCATTTTTTCTCAGACACATCTCTCTCTCTTTCTTTCCTTCCTTCCTTTTCTTTCTTTTTTTCTTCACTGCCTGTCTCTCACCAGTAGAATGTGAACTGCAGGAGAACAGAGTTCACTGTTATACCTCCAGTGCCTAAAACAGTGCCTACAACAGTGCCTAGTACATGGTAAGTGCTCAATACATGTTTTTTGAACGAGAGAGTTAATGGATTTACGCTAAGTGAAGTCTCCTAAAAGAGAATTTCAGATAAATATGGTTATATCTCAAATCATTGAAGTGGAAATTTGTAATTATTTTGAATGGTTGACTTTTAAAATTATATTTTCTCCTTCCAAAAGAGCAACATGTCATACCATATATGTCATCCTCAAAACTAGGTCACTCTCTACCTCCTGAGAGCCAACAGCCCTTAAGAATTGCTGAGAAGAGAGTTTTAAGTTCTCACTGAGAAGCATAAGGACAAGAATATTTCCTTTCTATCCTTAACCTTGCCAGGATCTTCCTCTTTCAGGTTAGCTGTGATACCCTGTCTTCTCTGGTGACTCAGAAGTGTTACAGCATGTTTTTAAAAGTCACTCTAAAAGTGACTTTTATATAGCTACAAGGAGCAGAGCTAGTAGGTGTCTGAAGTATGCATCACAGTTAGCCCAACTAGTTTTTCAGGTGTTGTGTTTTATGATAAGCTTGGTTTGTTGCTGGAAGAAGGATTTGTTTCTTTTCTAAGCAGGTGTGGCCCATTTTCAGAACTTGCTCCTACATGCATGTTAGCTCTTAGTGAAACTCCTGACAAAGTGGAAAATATTACAAACCACTAAAAGTATTTGGAATGAAAAACTGTTACTCAATGGCTTAAAGATATTTAGCCATTCTAAAATCCTAAATCAAGGTGTGTGTGTGTATCTATATAAGCACATGCTAAAAAGTAGTTTAGAAATTGCTAGACACAGAAATATTTGCATTTCCTTAGAAAATGCTCAGATTCTTTGACAAAACCTTTGCTATCCAATCCATCCATTTTTTAACATAACAGATCATTTCACTAGACAGTCCATCCATTTAATCTTCATAGGTACACATGGTCAGTTATTTTCTACTTACCCTCTTTCATCTATTCCTCACCAGCATCCCTCCTCCAGATGTGCCTCCCTTTGATCTATCAAACGGCCCCTTCTTCACTGTCTTGGTACAATACAATTTTACAAAGGAGTCCCAGGAACCTTAAAGGTTAAGTATATGAGAAATTTTGAATTGAACGCTTGGTGGCAAAATGAAGGGGGGCTTTTTTAGGGAGATTCTCTGTCTAGAGGGTGGTCCCCTATCACACTGTTGGGGGCATATATTATATAGATGTAGGGGTGGGTAAGTCCGTGATCAGAGCAAAGGGTGAACAGGTTCTTGAACTGTTAGGAAGCTACCCAAAATGAAACAATACCCTGTCTTCCACCCTTTTTCTGGCAGCAGATGGGAAGATAAGCTCTTAAATAACATTTATTATTTCTTTTTTTTTCTTTAAGTAGTATATCAGTAGGACAGTGAAGTTGGAAGAGTGGAATATGAACCACTTCTGAACGTGTTTGATGTTCTACAGAAACTACTATTCAAAGATGGAAGAAAACTTGGAATAATCCAAATATTCAAGTCAATAAGATAAGTCCCAATAATCTGCCCTAGGATTTAAAATACATTATTCTGAGTATTGACTTAGAGATGCAGTGGAGAGAGTAGATTATACATAGAGACTTGTATCAAGCAAAAGTAAATTAAGCTGCCATTGAGATACTTAAATAATTAGTCTTCTAGGAAGCTGTAGAGAATTCCATTTCTGAGTCTTTGGAAAACTCCTGGAGTATTACCCCGACTGACATCATCAACTATTCAATTTGCCCAAGTATGTCTACAAAGTTACTTTCTATTCATCATCCTTCTTATGTAGACAGTTATATGTGCCCTGGAAGTTTAATTCTATAAATATCCAGGTCTCCAAATTGGCCCAATAATAATAGTAGCTAATAGTTATTAACCACTTTTATGACATGTGATAATTCATTTAAAACTCACAATAGTCTTTGGAGGTAGCTGCTATTCTCATCATCATCTCCATTTTACAAATGAAGAAACTGAGATATAGAGAGGTTAAATAATTTCCAGTACTATAGCCAGGAAGTAGTGGAGCTAAATTAGACCCAGCTGGTCTGACTTCAGAATTGCACTTAGAATCCCCTTTGGCCCATGAGCATGATGAGTTCTCCATTCTTTTACTTAAAAGAGTATTGATACCTAGTCAGCTACCATCTGGGGTGGGGATTGAGGGATAATGTTGAGAACTTAAGCATCGCATTTGCAATACCAACAACACAATCTTCCTCTAACAGCAAGTTTGCCAGATTTGGTGTCTCAGCAACTCTGGAACCCAGCATTGAAGCAATCAGTTCTTTAGAGAGGGAGGTAGTTCGGCTGGATATCGTGGCTCACGCCTGTAATTCTAGCACTTTGGGAGGCCAAGGAGGGGGTGGATCACCTGAGGTCAGGAGTTCAAGACCAGCCTGGCCAACATGGCAAAACCCCGTCTGTATTAAAAATACAAAAATTAGCCAGGCATGGTGTCGGGTGCCTGTAATCCCAGCTACTTGGGAGGCTGAGGCAGGAGAATTGCTTGAACCCGGGGGGTGGGGGTGGAGGTTGCAGTGAGCCAACATTGTGCCACTTCACTCCAGCCTGGGCATAAGAGCGAAACTCCATCTTGGGGAAAAAAAAAGAGAGAGAGAGAGGGAGGTAGTTCCTGGACCTCTTGCTCAAAATTTGGCTGTATACTTGGGCACTAGTCCAGGTACTGGAGAGATAGGTAGGAACGGCTGAAGACCCATCAGTCAGTGGTTTGCTAAAATAAAGCTTCAGCATCTGAGCTTCTCATTGGAAAAGTTAGTGAACTAGCCCAGCCTGTAGGAGTTTTATGGGGGCAGAAGTTAGCAGAAGGAGTCTTTTACCCAAGGCAGTAATAACACCATAATCAACAAAGCAAGAAGATCTGAGAGTCAGAATTTAGCGGCAAGAGTCCTGGGCCTCTTGCCCAGACTCTGTTCGGCAAGAGTCGAACAGAGAAGAAAAGTTCGAACGGGTCCTGATATAGGGAAGACTAGAAGCAGACATGAAAAGCCAAAGTATAGAGCCTGGGAAACAGACGAGAGCCAGGTGTACCGGGTTCAACACTAGGTAACAGGGTGATTCCTTGTGAATGCCAAAACAAAGTGGTTGCAGGCAGCTGCAACCTTTGTTTCCATGCCCTTTGCAAAGGGCATGTGGAAGAAACAGTTGCATTTAAGGGTTAGGGATTCTGTGACTTGGCAGGGTTGTGAGTTTCCAGCATTGAGACAAATTGGTAACCAGATCTGCTGGACTAGAGCCCAATCTGCAAAGCTCCCTAATGCAGAAGAGTCCACCGTTGTGTAAACAGATTCTATCTTCCCATAGTTCCTGGAAACCGGATAGCCTTCATCTCACATCTTCACTGTATTCTAGAGAAATGAGGGTAATGTGTTGGGCAGGGCAGAGTAGAGATGAATAGTTGGGTATGGCACAGGCGGCTACCTGTTGTATCAGTGGGTATGGTTTACCTCACATAGGGCACCTACACGTGAAGAAATGGACAACAGAACTGCTTTGTCTGTTGGCATGGTTGTCTTATTGGAGGACTGCATTATTGGAGGACTGGTTTCCTCTTCCCTACCAGGACAATCCTCCCAAGTTCTTTGAGCTTTTTCTACTGCCTATTTTTGCAGCCCAGGTCAGTTGATCAGGAGGTGTGGCCTTGTATTTGGTCCACCTTGAGTCAGATGCCGCTCTGCTTACTGAGTATTTTTATATTGGACTCAAATCATGATATGGAATCATTTGTAGACAGCAGACCCACCAAAATTCTGCTGCGCAGTGACAGCAGGGCAGATCACGGTGTTAACTGTAATCATCCTGGTAGGGAGAGGGTATTTATATACTATAGGACAGATGGAGAGTGTGTACTGCTTTCAGAGGTGGAATTGCAGGCTACCTGGGAGGCAATGAATTTCCGCAACCTCTCCAAAAGCAAAGATAGAAGACATGCCTTTCTATCTCTTCACCTCTGATGCATTCAGAGCTACATCATAATGTCGCACAAGGTCCCCTTTAAGAGTAGGTGTAGCCTGTTAGAGTCCAGGCAGGGCATATGAACATAGAACAAGTAACTTCTCCTACACTCAGTCGAAAGGCCACAACCTCCACACAGAAGGTGATGTTCTTCCTGAGCACAATAATGTAGTTGCCAGATCTTCCACATGGCTGTATCAATGGGCTTGACTCTGGAGCCTTAGATTTGGGCAAGAACATTTAATCATCCCTTGAAGGACCACCAGCTAGGATTGTTACCATGAGAGAATATGGGGAGGAGCTATTTAAGAGGATCCAAAATGATGTGCTGCAGGGCTCCAGGCTCATTTTATTGTGTCAGTCTTATTTAAAGGTGTAAGTTTCTCAAGCAGTGGCTAGTTCAGGGAAAAAGAAAAAAAATAAAGGCATAAGGCTCAAACAATCCTTTAACTGACCTCTAAGCAGGTAATAAATATTACTACTTTTTTTCTTATAGTTTCTTATTTTTTACCTTTTTTATGTTCAACTCTTTAGTCCACTTGAGATTTTTTTTCTGGTATGTTATGTGAAACATAAATCACAGGGACACTTTTATATGGGGCACTGTCACGTGCAGGATTACAAATACCTGTTGTATTTATTCATTCAGTCATCCATTACCAGTTCAAGGCACATTGTTAGGGACCAGAGATGATAAACATCAAAAAGAATGTGCTTCTTAATCGGTAGCAGCTTATTGTCCATTTAAGGAGATCAGAGGTACATAAATTACTGCATATACAAAGCAGCATGTAAAAAGTGCCATGTGAGTGATGGGAACAAGAAAGAATATAAAATATAAGGATTGTTTTTTATTTTTACCTGAGGGCATATTAGGGAACTAGCAGTAGATTCCTTCTGCCTGGAATAAGGGTTTTCCCAGAAGAAGTGTCACTTGAGATGTACCTACAGGGACAGGTAGCAATCTTAATCATGACTTGTTGGATATAATGAACAGAAATCCTCTTGTATCATCTCAATTTAAAAAGGGAGCTATCCACTTATCTTGCTTCTAAGAATCTATTCTAAAAGTAAACTGGCTAAAACATATAATGACCTATGCACATAGCTATTTTTTATGGTATTACTTGCAATAGCAAAAGACTGAGAACAACCCAAATATTATCAATATGGGACTAGTTTAAAAAGCTATGATACATCCACATAATGGAGGAGTGTGCATCAATAAAAAGAAAAGAGATGAAGATCTCCATGAAGCTCCAGGAAAGCTGGTTCAAAATGGTGCTTATGGTATACACCTTTAGCACAAGAAGCAGGAAAGGATATGAAAATGTATACATAAATGCTTATGTTTGTAAAAAGATACAATCGAAAGATAAACCCAAAATCAATAAAAATGTTAAACAAATGGAGAAAGAGGGAATAGAGTGAAGGGCATAGAAATAGTGCTATGGAGAAGAAATACATCGAGAAAGGAGGATAGGGAATGTGGGTGAGGGCAGAATTGCAATTTTATTATTTATTTATTTTGAAACAAGGCCTTGCTCTGTCACCCAGGCTGGAGTGCAGTGGTGCAATCTCAGCTCACTGCAATCTCTGCCTCCTGGGCTGAAGCAGTCCTCCCACTTCAGCCCCCAGAGTGGCTGGGACCACAGGCATATACCACCGTGCCCAGCTAATTTTTCTATTTTTTGTAGAGATGGAGTTTTGCTGTGTTGCACAGGCTGGTCTCCAAATTCTGTACTCAAGTGATCCACCCGCCTTGGCCTCCCACAGTGCTGGGATTACAGGTGTGAGCCATTGCTCCTGGCCAAGATTACAATTTTATTTTATTTTTTTGAGAGAGAGTCTCTCTGTGTCACCCAGGCTGGAGTGCTGTGGCGCAATCTCGGCTCACTGCAACCTCGCCTCCCTGATTCAAGTGATTCTCCTGCCTCAGCCTCCCAAGCAGCTGAGATTACAGGTGCCCACCACCAGGCCCGGCTAATTTTTGTTATTTTTGTAGAGACAGGGTTTCACCATATTGGCCAGGCTGGTCTCGAACTCCGGACCTCAAGTAATCCACCCACCTTGGCCTCCCAAAATGCTGGGATTACAGGCGTGAGCCACTGTGCCCGGCCGGGATTGCAATTTTAAATAGGGTGCTCAGGGCAGGCCTCGCCTAGAAGATGATGTTTGAACAAAACTCTGAAGGAGGGTGAGGGAGCCAACCAGGCAGGAAACTGCGGATGAGCATACCGAGCAGAAGAGCAAGTACAAAGGCCCTGAGGCAATAATGTGCCTGGCTTCAGGGAAAAACAAGGTTGGATGACTAAACTGGAATGAGTGTCAAAGAGCGTGGTGGAAAATGAAGTCAGAGAGATGGAGGAAAGATTCCTTACAGCCTGTAGTCAGTTGTGAAGACTGACTTTTACTCCGTATGACATAAGACAAGGCAGGATTTGAGCCGAGGAGTGACAGGACCTAACTTATATTTTGATGGGATCTCTTTCTCTGTTTCTTGCATGTTTGCCATTTGCCCCCTTCCCCCTTATTCTATCTCAGAACCTCTGCTTACTCATGTTCTGTGTTCTCTAACATCAGTCTACATGTGGCGTTGGGTTTGGTGGTGTAACAACTGGTGACATTTCAGTTCATGTGACTACTATGACCTAATCACTCAGTCTCTCAGTGTCCCAATTCCAGATTCTTGGGTGACATAATATTAGACTCACATATTATTAGACTAACTAATATTAGCCCACCATGGTACAGCATGCTGAGGCTGGAGTCAGAAGTGAGCAGAATCCTGTAATATTTCCAAGAGGGAATATGGGCAGACAGGCAATGGTTAGCACATCAACTTCATCAAGTACTTCAAATATTTTGGTTTCTCAATAAATATATACATGAGTTAATAAATCTAGCATATTTAGTAAACAACTTATAATCCTACCTACTGTTGTAATGCTCAGTAACCACTTCAGAGTAATAGTAATAATAGATGACTTTATACTAAATGATGGCTTTACACTAAAACAGGTTTCTAAAACTATCTGTGGTAAGAACCAGTTTTCTTATTTGTATTTCCAAATAGTCTCCATAGGAGAATGATGTTTTTGTAAAATATGCTAAAAATGAATTCCTTGACAAATTAAATTTTAAAAAGATATGCAAAATTGAAAAATTTTTTTTTGTTATTAGATTCAACAGACAGAAGATTGCTATGTCAAATTGCTCTAGGTTTCTAAATGTTTAGTCTCAATTTCTGTACTGATCACACACCAGTAACAGTTCCATACTTTAAATAGCACTGTACTAAAATTCACTTATCTAAATAGTAAATTTTATAATAATGATGGTCAATTAATGGCATTTAATATTCTGAATGAACATTAAAGAATGTGCAGTTGTTTTGCTGTTTTACTTCTCTGACTTTTCTCATTAGATAAGCTAGTGTCTTGCATGTAGATTCTAATGGATATTTGTTATTAAAATATTCCTCTAGCTTAAGAACGTATTTTCTCACATGAAAAACTGTGTGTAATTTGTTCCACTTAGATTTGCTAGTAGATTGCTGGGCACGGTGGCTCATGCCTGTAATCCCAGCATTTTGGGTGGCCGAGGCGGGCAGATCACGAGGTCAGGAGATCGAGATTTGCTAGTAGATTAACTCTACTGCTAAATATGACTGAAATCATTTCATTTTCTCTTGGGTTAGAAATGGGAGAAACAAGGAAAAAACAGGGATTATCTTTCTTAAATTTCAGAGACAGACAAAAAAAGTATTAACACTGATTTAGAGGGAAGGAAGCTTCTAAATACTCATCCTTCACTGAGATCTAAAATCCTGGTATTGTAATTGATTTGAGGACCATTTTCTTAATTTACTATTTAAGTGCTTAATTGCTATGCTAAATTTTCTATAAAGTGAGTTAAACTAATTCAAGCCCAATAGTTTATGGCTTCAACAACTTAAGACAAATTACATATGAGCAAGTTGTTTGCCCTTAAGCAGGAAAAACATCAAACAATACCCTACTTGCCCCTTTACTACAGTATCTCTTTAAGGAACAGAAACAGAAAATTAAAAATGAGAGGCCATTAATGAAATTATTTCAAATTCATCATTTGAATACAATAAACAAATAAATCACTGGTTTACTTACAAGCTACCATTCTACAACAATCAGTCAGAGAGAAATTATAGAGTAAGTTTAAACTGGTAGCAGTAAGCCTTGACTAGTGATTCATCTCCTAAGACTCTATGACTTCATCATCCACAGAATTGTGGCTAGCCAGAATTTCAAAAGCATGTATAAATATAATAAAAATATCTGAAATGCTTATCAAGAGTTCCCAGGGTATTCAATCCCCTTAGTTCTGCATTAGAATTTTTAAAAAGTATCTGTAAGTGTTCCAATTTTTTTTTATTCATGCAGAATCAGAATACCTCAGATTCCCTCAAGCAGGAAAAACATCAAACAATACCCTACTTTCCCCTTTGCTACAATATTTCTTTAAGAAACAGAAACAGAAAATAAAAACTGAGAGTCCATGAAAAAATTATTTCAAATTCATCATTGCCAGGAATTAAATTGTTCTCCTTCAATAGATTATTGTGACACATTAATATTGTTTTCAAAATTACCTTTTAGAGATATCAATGTTTTTCTTAAGAAAAACAATCTAATGGTAAATGTTTTCTAAAATACAAATTAATAAATATTCCCTGAATTCATTTGTAACAAGTGCTAAACTTATTGCCTTAGTCTATGTAGAAGGTACCACAGCTCCAGAGATGTTATCTATGGTGGATATCTATAGTTTTTTCTGCTTAGCTCTTCTTCCACACCTGCTTGTTAACAGGAAGACATTTCTCCATGGATCTCTTGCATTTCTGCACATCTTGTGATGTGGCACTGGCTACTCTTGTTCTGCAATATCATTTCAGGGATGTTTACACAGCAAACAGTTTTGGTACAGAGATAATTTCTCCCTGTGCAGCAAACAGCAGATTTATTTACTATCCAATATAAAGATAAAGGTAATGTTTCCCTTCTGAGCAAAGGTCCGGTACTTACTGACAATTATAAAGATTTGGGTTCCCTAAGCTCAGAGTTTCTCACTGGTAACACAACCCACTGGGTGTATAAGCCCCACCTGGCTTTATTCATGTCTCCTTGTGGGAACCAGAGCAAATGCTGATACTCTGGGTACTATTGCTATGCGTGATACATTGTCCTTTGTCTCTAATGCAGGAATCTTGTGTCTTCTGCCATGAAACTTGAGGCAGGCTAACTTGATAGCTTGCAAGTAGGGCAAAATCCTTGAGTTCTCTACCTTGCACTAATTCCTGCTTTGAGTTCTTTCCAAGACATACCTATGCCTTTGCCCTTCAGCTTCCTGGGAGAACCATGTGTCTGCATATTAAAATCTCTCTTGGGCTGGGCACTCACACCTGTAATCCCAGCACTTTTGGAAGCCGAGGTAGGCAGATCACGAGGTCAGGAGATCGAGATCATCCTGGCCAACATGGTGAAACGCCGTCTCTACTAAAAATACAAAAATTAGCCGGGCATGGTGGCACGTGCCTGTAGTCCCAGCTACTCAGGAGGCTGAGGCAGGAGAATTGCTTGAACCCGGGAGGCAGAAGCTGCAGTGAGCCCAGATGGCGCCACTGCACTCCAGCCTAGGTGACAGAGCGAGACTCCCTCTCAAAAAAAAAGAAAAAAAAAAATCTCTCTTTTATTTAGGCTTAGGTGGTGTTCTGTTACTTATAATCAAAACTGCCCTGATATGGCCAACAAAATCTGTTTCTTTCTGAAAATTGGACAATAGGGGGAAATATCTGTGTGGTTTTCTAAGTGCTTTCATTCATCAAACATTTGTTAAGCAGCTGCAGCATTCCAGGTATTATGCTGGATGCTGGAGCTACAATAGTGAACAGCACATGGTTCATAGAATTTCAATTTTTGTAAGGGAAGTGGTATAAACAATATGTAAACCAATACATAATAGCTGCTAAGAATGAGAAGTGCTATGAAGAAAACAAATGAAGAATGAAGGCGGAGAGTAAAGAGGAAAGCTTCCTTAGATAGAATGAGTGGGGAAGATGACTTTGAGGGAGTGGCATTTAAACTGAAGTCTGCAAGATGAGAAGGTGAAGGATTGGTACCAATTGAAGAAACAGTGCATGCCAAACTCTTGAGATGTTAGCTTAGGGAATTGTGAAGATTGGGAAAAGAACAAGCATAAGTAAATGTAGTAAGTAAGGGGAAGAATGCCATTTGGTGCTGTAGGGAATTGGGAATTAGGTGGGGACCAGATTATTCAGGGCCTTACAGACCAAGGTGAAGAGTTTGGATTTATTGTGTGTACAATGAGAAGCTGTTGAAGAGTTTTAAGCACTTGAGTGACAAGACCCAATTTGCAATGAGCTTTGCTTTTGTGTGGAGGATAGATTGGAGGAAAGCAAAAGTGGAAGCAGGCCAGTTAAAAGGTTGTTGCTTCATCCAGGGGAGAGATGATGGTGGCCAAGAATAGGTGGTGGCAAAGGTGAAACGGGAGAATTCCCTGATTCCCCTTGCAGAATGTGCGACAGGGGTGTGGCTCGCCCATTTGGTCTCCACCACTGCTCAAACCCCTGACAAGAGGGGGAGCATGCTTATGGGCAGGTGCAGGAATGGGGAAAGTGCTTTGGGCTCCAGCTTCATGGTAGTGTCTAGGGGTGGGTGCCTGCAGCCTCAGTGTTACAACGCTTTCTTAGCCTTGCCATCTGCAGACAGCTTAAGTGTTAACCAGCTCAGTGTACCCTCTGCCTTTTCTCAAGGAGGAGACCAGTGTGACAGCTTTCTGTATCCTAAGCTCTTGCCCAACATCCCAGAAGAATTGGGTCACATATGGGCTTGAAGGATGAATGCAGGGTTTTATTGAGTGGTGGAGGTGGCTCTCAGTGGCATGGATGGGTAACTGGAAGGGGAATGGAGTGGGAAGATGACCTTCCCTTAGAGTTTTGGCCATCCAGTGGCCGAACTCCTCTCTGACCACCCCCAGATGAGCTCCTGTTGGCATTCAGATGTTCCTTCTCTTGTCTCTTTCTCTGTCATGGCATTCGTCTGCTTGTCTCCTCATCTCCCCATCTCCTCATCTGCTTCTGGAGTCTGGGGTTTGGGGTTTACATGGGTACAGGATAGGGGGGTGTGGCAGGCCAAAAGCTAACTTTCTAGGCATGAAAGCAAAAATGCCTGTTCCCTCTTAGGACTGCAGGTCTCCAGGTTTGAGGGTGGGGCCTTTGCCAGGGAAATGAATGCCCTCCTCTGCCCAGTATTTCCCTGTCTCCTGTCCATATCAGTGGTGATAGAGAAAGTAGATTCCATGCTGAGGAGACTGGGACAGTGGATATGGGTGAGGGGTGGAGAGGAGAGAGGGTGGCCATCAGGGAGAGTGGTGGGGTGGAAGAGATTTAGGGCTGAAGAAATGAAGAATACCATTTGGAGCTTTGTTTACTTTGATCTTTCTGTGCAAGAGTAGACACCCTGTTGGCCATTGGAGATGGAAGCCTAGAGTTAGGTACAAGATTTAAGCTGGAGATATAAATTTGGGGGTCATCGACATATATATGATACGTGGTTCCAGAATCTCAATCTCCAGGCTTCTTTCAGTTCACTCTCTCAGGCTTGGTGCTCACCCTCCCCAAATCAGGGCATACAGGAACTTCTGAATCTCCTGTAAACCATGCACAGGTCATGAAGAACTAGGAGCACCATCTCAGGCTTTCCCTCAGCCAACAGTACCACCACTACTTTTTTTTTTTTTTAACTGTGGCAATTCCACATTGGTAAATGTCTTACTCCAAGGTGGCCTTCTCACAGATACCCTGACAGAAAGGAGTTTCTGCTGACATAGGGAGTAGGATTCTGGGTTCTTTCTCAGGATCATATCCTTCCGTGTTCATGCCTATAAATGGAAATAATGTTCCCTTCCCACCCAAGCATAAATGTTTATTCTATTTTTAAGATGGTTTTTCTTTTTCTTTCTTTCTTTCTTTCTTTTTTTTTTTTTTGAGACAGGGTCTTGCGCTGTTGCCCTGGCTGGAGTTTAGTGGTATGAACTTGGCTTACTGCAACCTTAACCTCCTGGGGTCAGGCAATCTCCCACCTCAGCCTCCCAAGTAGGTGGGACCACAGGTGCCTGCCACTACACCTGGCTAATTTTTGAATTTTTTGGTAGAGATGGGGTTTCAGCATGCTGCTCAGGCTGGTCTCAAACTCCTGGCCTCAAGCGATCCGCCCACCTTGGCCTCCCAAAATGCTGGGATTATAGGCATGAGCCACTGTGCCTGGCCAAGACTGCTTTTTAAAATAGCTTTATTGACATATATTATATACCATAATATTCACCCTTTTAAGTGTATAATTCAATTAGTTTGAGTAAATATACAAAGTTCTGTAATCAACACAGTCACTAAGTTGTAGAATATTTCTGTCTTCCCACCAAATTCTTCATGCTTATTTGCAGTTACTCCTTGTTCCTTCCCAAGCCCTAGGCAACCACTAATCTACTCTTTGCTTCCTCAGATTTGCCTTCTCTAGAAATTTCATGCAAATAGAATCATACAATATGTGGTCTTTTGTGTCTGGCTCCTTTTACTGAGCATGATTTTGAATTTCATTGAAGTTGTAGCATATATCACCATCTCATTCCTCTTTTATTGCTGAATTGTATTCCACTGTGTGGATATACCACATTGTGTTTATCCCTTCTCCTGTCAGTGGCCATTTGGGTTGATTCCATGTTTTGGCTATTATGAAGAATGCTGCAAAAATAACATTTTCATTCACCAATGTCACTCAGTTGTTGGAAGAATTACTTAATTTTTAAAATTGTGGGATAAGATGGTATAATTTGGAGTTTTTCCTCTAGTTTCCGATTTCTCAGAAATTTGGTTACACTGTATTTATAGTTTTAAGAATAAATTTCATTCGATTTAAATTTTATCGTAAAATAGACCAGGTGTGCAGTGGCTCACGCCTGTAATCCCAGCACGATGGGAGGCCAAGGCAGGTAGATCACTTGAAGTCAGGAGTTACCAGCCTGGCCAACATGGTGAAACCCTGTCTCTACTAAAAATACAAAAAATTAGCGGAGTGTAGTGGTGCACGCCTGTAATCTCAGCTACTCGGGAGGCTGAGGCAGGAGAATCACTTGAACCCAGGAACCCAGGAGGTGGAGGTTGCAGTGAGTGGAGATACTGCCACTGCACTCCAGCCTGGGTGACAGAGTGAGGCTCTGTCTCAAAAAAAAAATCTACATCTATATCTATATATAAAAAAATATAAATATACAGATATTTAAAATATATATATATATACACTTTTTTTTTTTTGCGATGTTTTGCTCTTGTTGCCCAGGCTAGAGTGCAGTGGCACGATCTCCGCTTACTGAAACCTCAGCCTCCCTAGAATTACAGGTGTGTGCCACCACGCCCAACTAATTTTTGTATTTTTAGTAGAGACGGGGGTTTCACTATGTTGGCCAGGCTGGTCTCAAACTCCTGACCTTGTGATCTTCCTACCTTGGCTTCCCAAAGTGCTGGGATTACAGGCGTGAGCCACCGCACCCGGCCCATAAATTTTATCATAAAATAGTTCAGTTGTACACAAAGGCATAAGAAGAATAACAACAAACCCATCATGTAGCCACCACAGATCAAGAAATATTCCTTTTCCAGGAGATAACCACTATCCTGAATTTGTGTTTATCATTCTGAATCATTTATTTGTATGTACTTTTACCAACATGTGCACATTCTTATACAATATACATAAAAATGATGGTGCTATGTACTCCTGTTAGTACTTTAGTACTAACTTATTGTAATTTTCACAGTAACTATAAGATGTGGAAAATATTATCCCCACTTTACAGATAAAAAATTGGAGGCCAATCGAGGTTAGAGACTTGCCTGGGTCTTACTGATAGTAAATAGTGGGGGCACGTTTGAACCAGGGAAGTCTGACACCAGCACATCTGCATGACTATGCCACACTGTTTCAAATGCTGTTATACTATTATTGGTATTCTTATCCAATCTTCTTTTTCCCTCAGCATTATGTTTTCAAGATTCACCCATGTTAATACATGTAGGCCTAGCTCATTCTTTTTCACTACTGTATGGTATACTCTTCAATAAATAGACCACAATTAATTTGTTCATTCTTCTATTAATAGAAGACACAACCAACAATGTTGTAAGTACATACTTGTGTATGTCTCCTTGTGCATATATGCAAGAGTTTCTCTAGGATATATACTTACAGGTACAATTTCTGGGTTACATGTGCATCTTCAAATTAACTAGATACCCCCAAGCATTCTCTAAAATGGTTACCATTTTAGTTTCAGGAAATAAGTTTGTAAAAAATTCTGCTGTCCATAGTTATCATGTATAAAATAATCAGATACTACAATAAAAGAGAAGAAAGTGTAATAAAAGTGACAAAAAAACTTTGCACCCAAGACTGTGTGGTAGATAGAGCTCCCTCTCCCCTCTCCACTCTCCCCTCTCCCCTCTCCCCTCTCCCCTCCCCCCTCTCCCCTCTCCCCTCTCCCCTCTTTCCACGGTCTCCCTCTGATGCCGAGCCGAAGCTGGACGGTACTGCTGCCATCTCAGCTCACTGCAACCTCCCTGCCCGATTCTCCTGCCTCAGCCTGCCGAGTGCCTGCGATTGCAGGCGCGCGCCGCCACGCCTGACTGGTTTTCGTATTTTTTTGGTGGAGACGGGGTTTCGATGTGTCGGCTGGGCTGGTCTCCAGCTCCTAACCGCCAGTGATCTGCCAGCCTCGGCCTCCCGAGGTGCCGGGATTGCAGACGGAGTCTCGTTAACTCAGTGCTCAATGGCGCCCAGGCTGGAGTGCAGTGGCGTGATCTCGGCTCGCTACAACCACCTCCCAGCCGCCTGCCTTGGCCTCCCTAAGTGCCGAGATTGCAGCCTCTGCCTGGCAGCCACCCCGTCTGGGAAGTGAGGAGCGTCTCCGCCTGACCGCGCATCGTCTGGGATGTGAGGAGCCCCTCTGCCTGGCTGCCCAGTCTGGAAAGTGAGGAGCGTCTCTGCCCGGCCGCCATCCCATCTAGGAAGTGAGGAGCACCTCTTCCCGGCCGCCATCACATCTGGGAAGTGAGGAGCGTCTCTGCCCGGCCGCCCATCGTCTGAGATGTGGGGAGCACCTCTGCCCTGCTGCCCCGTCCAGGATGTGAGGAGCGTCTCTGCCCTGCCGCCCTGTCTGAGAAGTGAGGAGACCCTCTGCCTGGCAACCGCCCCGTCTGAGAAGTGAGGAACCCCTCCGCCCGGCAGCCACCCCGTCTGAGAAGTGAGGCGCGTCCTCCCTCCTCGTCCGGGAGGGGGGTGGGGGGGGTCAGCCCCCCGCCCGGCCAGCCGCCCCGTCCGGGAGGCGAGGGGTGCCTCTGCCCGGCCGCCCCTACTGGGAAGTGAGGAGCCCCTCTGCCCGGCCAGCCGCCCCGTCCGGGAGGGAGGTGGGGGGGGTCAGCCCCCCACCCGGCCAGCCGCCCCATCCGGGAGGGAGGGGGGGGTCAGCCCCCTGCCCGGCCAGCCGCCCTGTCCGGGAGGGAGGTGGGGGGATCAGCCCCCTGCCCGGCCAGCTGCCCTGTCCAGGAGGTGGGGGGCGCCTCTGCCCGGCCGCCCCTACTGGGAAGTGAGGAGCCCCTCTGCCCGGCCAGCCGCTCTGTCTGGGAGGGAGGTGGGGGGGTCAGCCCCCCGCCCGGCCAGCCGCCCCGTCCGGGAGGGAGGTGGGGGGGTCAGCCCCCCGCCCGGCCAGCCGCCCTGTCCGGGAGGGAGGTGGGGGGATCAGCCCCCTGCCCGGCCAGCTGCCCTGTCCAGGAGGTGGGGGGCGCCTCTGCCCGGCCGCCCCTACTGGGAAGTGAGGAGCCCCTCTGCCCGGCCAGCCGCTCTGTCCGGGAGGGAGGTGGGGGGGTCAGCCCCCCGCCCGGCCAGCCGCCCCGTCCGGGAGGGAGGTGGGGGGGTCAGCCCCCCGCCCGGCCAGCCGCCCCGTCCGGGAGGGAGGTGGGGGGGTCAGCCCCCCGCCCGGCCAGCCGCCCCGTCCGGGAGGGAGGTGGGGGGGTCAGCCCCCCGCCCGGCCAGCCGCCCCGTCCGGGAGGGAGGTGGGGGGGTCAGCCCCCCGCCCGGCCAGCCGCCCCGTCCGGGAGGGAGGTGGGGGGGTCAGCCCCCCGCCCGGCCAGCCGCCCCGTCCGGGAGGGAGGTGGGGGGGTCAGCCCCCCGCCCGGCCAGCCGCCCCGTCCGGGAGGGAGGTGGGGGGGTCAGCCCCCCGCCTGGCCAGCCGCCCCGTCCGGGAGGGAGGTGGGGGGGTCAGCCCCCCGCCCGGCCAGCTGCCCTGTCCAGGAGGTGGGGGGCGCCTCTGCCCGGCCGCCCCTACTGGGAAGTGAGGAGCCCCTCTGCCCGGCCAGCCGCTCTGTCTGGGAGGGAGGTGGGGGGGTCAGCCCCCCGCCTGGCCAGCCGCCCCGTCCGGGAGGTGAGGGGCGCCTCTGCCCGGCCGCCCCTACTGGGAAGTGAGGAGCCCCTCTGCCCGGCCAGCCGCTCTGTCCGGGAGGGAGGTGGGGGGTCAGCCCCCCGCCCGGCCAGCCGCCCCGTCCGGGAGGGAGGTGTGGGGGTCAGCCCCCCGCCCGGCCAGCCGCCCCATCCGGGAGGGAGGTGGGGGGATCAGACCCCGCCCGGCCAGCCGCCCTGTCCGGGAGGTGAGGGGCGCCTCTGCCCGGCCGCCCCTACCGGAAAGTGAGGAGCCCCTCTGCCCAGCCAGCCGCCCCGTCCGGGAGGGAGGTGGGGGGGTCAGCCCCCCGCCGGGCCAGCCGCCCCGTCGGGGAAGTGAGGGGCGCCTCTGCCCGGCCGCCCCTACTGGGAAGTGAGGAGCCCCTCTGCCCGGCCAGCCTCCCTGTCCGGGAGGGAGGTGGGGGTTCAGCCCCCCGCCCGGCCAGCCGCCCCATCCGGGAGGGAGGTGGGGGGGGTCAGCCCCCCGCCCAGCCAGCCGCCCCGTCCGGGAGGTGAGGGGCGCTTCTGCCCGGCCGCCCCTACTGGGAAGTGAGGAGCTCCTCTGCCCGGCCACCACCCCATCTGGGAGGTGTACTCAACAGCTCATTGAGAACGGGCCATGAAGACAATGGCGGTTTTGTGGAATAGAAAGGGGGGAAAGGTGGGGAAAAGATTGAGAAATCGGATGGTTGCCGTGTCTGTGTAGAAAGAGGTAGACATGGGAGACTTTTCATTTTGTTCTGTACTAAGAAAAATTCTTCTGCCTTGGGATCCTGTTGATCTGTGACCTTACCCCCAACCCTGTGCTCTCTGAAACATGTGCTGTATCCACTCAGGGTTGAATGGATTAAGGGTGGTGCAAGATGTGCTTTGTTAAACAGATGCTTGAAGGCAGCATGTTCGTTAAGAGTCATCACCACTCCCTAATCTCAAGTACCCGGGGACACAAACACTGCGGAAGGCCGCAGGGTCCTCTGCCTAGGAAAACCAGAGAACTTTGTTCACTTGTTTATCTGCTGACCTTCCCTCCACTATTGTCCTGTGACCCTGCCAAATCCCCCTCTGCGAGAAACACCCAAGAATGATCAATAAAAAAAAAAAAAAGTGACAAAAAATAGAAGCTAAAATAGAATAGCAAAGTAATCAAAATCTGCCATTTATAAATTCTCTCTTTTAAGTGCATGCAACAGAGGTGAAACAGCATGTCTCTACTCTCAACTTTCCCTTCCTTCTAAGCAATATTCAACTCTCAGACCTTCCCTGAAGAGTGTGGATGTGATAGATTACTACAAATATTAGAATCTCTGAATTCAACCTGAATTATCTTAAAGTGGATTTCCCTCACAAGTCCACGTTTTATTTGATCCCCTCCTCTTCAAGCATTGCCATAGGTTCCCTACCAGCTTGAAACTTGCTATTTAATTTTCATTCACAATTATGGAGTATTAATGAGCTGAAATGCTCTGTTTCATATAGAGTTATAAATACAATATACTGATATAGCTATAGACCTCAGGTAAGGTTTCTCAGCAAAGACCCATGATAGGCCAGGCGCAGGGGCTCATGCCTGTAATCCCAGCACTTTGGGAGGCTGAGGCATGTGGATCACTTGAGGTCAGGAGTTCAAGACCAGCCTGGCCAACATGGTGAAACCCCGTCTCTATTAAAAGTACAAAAAATTAGCCAGGCGTAGTGGTTCATGCCTGTAATCTCAGCTACTCGGGAGGCTGAGGTGGAAGAATTGCTTGAACCTGGGAGGTGGAGGTTGCAGTGAGCCAAGATTGCACCGCTGTACTCCAGCCTGGGTGACAGAGTGAGACTCCATCTCAAAAAAAAAAAAAAAAAGGAAAAAGAAAAGAATCATTGGGAAAACTGGAGGAGCAGGTTCAGGAAATGGGCAGGAACTGAAGGGACTAGGCAGTCTGGAACTCAGCCAGAGATACCACCAGAACAGTCTGCTTATCTTGGACACTTGCTCTCACCCCTTGACTCTGTTCTCACTACTGTCACTCCACTGGACGCTGGATATTGCCTCCAGCAACAGAATTAATGCTATACTATCCTGTTCTTGCTTCTTTGTATCAAAACTCTTAAGTCCTGAGCAGGGAACTTCCAAATGGCTGACCTTAGGTCACATGGTATTTCCCTAGCTGTGAGGAGTCTAGGAGAGCAAGTATCTGCTCTTTCTGGCTTCCTTAGTGGGAGGCAGAATCTGTTTTTTGCCAAACATCATGCAATGGGGCCTTCCCTAATGTATTAGTCAGTTCTGGAACTGCTATAAAGAAATACCTGACACTGGGTAATTTATAAAGAAAAGAGCTTTAATTGGCCATGGTTCCGCAGGATATACAAGAAACATAGTGGCTTCTGCTTCTGGGGAGGCCTCAAGGAGCTTAGAAGCATGGCAGAAGGCAAAGTGGGAGCATGAGTCTTACATGGCAGGAGCAGGACCGAGAGAGAGGGAAAGAGAGAGAGAGAGACAGGAGGTGTTACACACTTCTAAACAAACTGATCTCATGAGAACGCACTCACTGTACAGTACCAAGAAGGATGTTATGAAACCATTCATAAGAACTCTGCCCCATGATCCAGTCATCTCCCCCCGGGCTCCACCTCCAACACTAGGGATTACAATTGAACATGAGACTTGAGGGGGGACACAGATCCAAACCATATCATCCAAAGAAAACATTTATTTGTATCATTAAGTATTAGGCAGCCATACATGTACAGAACGTCATAGAAGTAATACTAGTCTGAAAGAATGATTAGGAGATGGCCAGTATTATCAGTCAGGATAGGATACATTATGCTGCAGTAACAAATGACTGCAACATCTCAGGGGCTTACAGCAATCAAGGTTTATGTCTCATTCATATATATTCCAGATTGCCAATATTTTCATGTTAGGACCCAAGCTGACGAAGCAGCTTCTAGAACATTATTGATCTCATAGCAGGGAAAAAGAAAAACAAACAAAAACCCATAGCAAGTCACATTCTGGCTCGTGAAGCTTCTGCTTGGAAGTGATAAACATAACTTCTGCCCACATACTATTGGTCCAAACAAATTATGTGTCCAAACCTGATTTCTGTTGAGCAGGGAAGTAAGATATTACCCCAGGGATGGGCAATTAATATTTTTGAAAAAGAATATTTTGAATAGAATACTGCCCTGGTCATTATCAGAGAGGGAGGAAAGTTATGCTAGGTAGTGGGAACGAACAATTTAGAGGCAAAAAATAGAATGGTGTTTGGGCAGTAACTACCAGTAGTTGCTATTAATTAAGCATAATGTACAAGGAAGGAGAAAGGAAAAGATGAAGCAGTAATAACAGGTGGGGAATAAGTCAGGACACCCTTGCTTTCAGGAAAAATAGCTTCACCTCCATTCTGTAGGCAGAAGCATCCTTGAGGATATTTAAAGGGAGCTTGTGGGGCTGGTGATGGCTACATTTGTGCTTTAGACAGATTACTCTGGGAGAAGGATGGACTTGAGGGAGATCTGTTAGGAGGCTATTGTGTTTATTCAGGTTGAAGGATGATGACAGCCTGAACTAGAGAACCTAATAGGCGTGGAGAGGTGGTGACAGAGAGGAAGCGGAGTAGCAGGATTTGTAGATTGATCAGATGTGAAGGGTGAGAAAAAAGGAGGGAGGAAGGATGTTCCAAAGTATCCATCCTCTGCAATCTAATTTCCTTCTCTTTCCTGTCAAATGGTAAGTTTGAATTCCAGCAGCACTGAGGCATCTTATGATTTCAGATCTTTTGTTTCCCTAGACGTGTACAAGACATGTTTTCCCTAGACAAGGCTAAAGGCCCCCAAGAAGATCAGAATGGCTAAATAGCCCCATCACATTCTCATGTAGAAGGAGAGAACTCAGAAGCTAACGTTCTCTCTCAAGTGACGGCCTGATCTCCCTTTTTTATTTACCTCCCCTTTTCATCATATTACTTCTTACTCAGTTTTTTAAGGTGCAATGTTTGGGGCGTGAAAAAGGCACTCACTCTCATACACAGCCCATGAAAGTGCAAATTACAGCAAGCTTTTCGAAAAACAATAAGGCAATATTCCCCAAGAGCTTAACTGTATTCACAGATTTAGGCCAGATAATTCTAGATCTGGCAATTTAACCTAAGAAAGTAATTATCAATGTGGAAAAATGATTTATGTACATAAATGTTTATTTTGGAAATATTTATAATAATAAAAAACTGAAAACAACCTCCATGTAAAAAATGTGTACCTTATGAAATTAGACACATCTATATTTTTATTAATGTTTTAAAAGAATTTTTAAATGGAAGAATGTTTATATTATAATGTTAAGAAAAAAACAAGGCTGAGGTGGAGGATCACTTGGAGCCAGGAGTTTGAGACCAGCAGACAGAGTTTGAGACTCTGTCTCTACAAAAAATATTTTAAAAAATTAGCTAGGCATGGTGGCTTGTACTTACAGTCCCAGCTACACAGGAGGCTGAGGCCAGGAGTTCAAAGAGGCTAAAGTGAGCTCTGATCGTGCCACTGCACTCCAGCATTGGTGGAAGAGCGAGACTTTGTCTCTCAAAAAAGAGAAAGAAAAAGAAAAACAGTATAAAGGTTAATACTTATTATAATGTCTAGTTTATTTTATAAAACCATAGCAAAAACTGGAAAAAATTACATCAGGAGGTTGTGATATTATAGGTGATTTTTTGTTTTCTTCATTTTATTTTTCTCAAATTTCTATAATGTAATGATTTCTTTTATAATCAGAAAAAAGGTTACTTTTTTTTCCAACCTTACCCCACACCCACCTGTTATATCAACCCTGAGGTGGTAAAGCAAGGTGGTTGACAAAGCAAAATTGTTAAAAGACAAGTACGGTTCAACTGGACTCCTGGGTAAATTACTAGAAAGAGTGCAGCATCCACCTGAGCTACCCATAGAAGCTTAGCAATTAGTTAGTAGCTGATTAATACTGAATTTAATCCCTGCCAGAATAGGAGAGAAGAGCTGAGCTTTAGACCTTACCCATTAGAGATTAGGATTGGAAGCTAGAGGATAAGGAGCCCACCAGTGAGGCTGAACTGATAGAAATGGCCTCTCACCTTCTCCTACTCCCTCTATCCTTTAATTAAAACAGCTCTGTCACCTGGGTATCATTCTCCCCACTTTGTGGGCCAGGACCAAGGCTTAACTTCTCATGTTCAATTCTTGAACCCCTTGAATAATTACTAGGACGATAACAAGCATGGCTGGGGAAATATGCTGATCTTTACCTATGACTAATAAGGCCCTTAATAATTTTTTTTTTTTTTTTTGAGTCGGAGTCTCGATCTGTCGCCCAGGCTGGAGTGCAGTGGCGGGATCTCGGCTCACTGCAAGCTCTGCCCCCCGGGTTCACGCCATTCTCCTGCCTCAGCCTCCCGAGTAGCTGGGATTACAGGCGCCCACCACCACGCCCGGCTAATTTTCTTTTGTATTTTGAGTAGAGACGAGGTTTCACCGTGTTAGCTACGATGGTCTCGATCTCCAGACCTCGTGATCTGCCTGCCTCGGCCTCCCAAAGTCCTGGGATTACAGGCATGAGCCACTGCGCCCGGCCAACACTTAATAATTCTTAATAAGTCAAAAAAATTAAAGGGAGAGGGAGAAAGATTATATTAGTTATCTCAACGACATCAATGATTAACTAGGCAGTTGGCAAGGTTTTCCTAGTCATGCAATCACATAGAATATAGAGGAAAATGCAGATTCAGGAAAAATTTAGGAGGTAGCATAGTCAGGCCTTGGTGCTTGATCCTATGTGCATACTGCAGGGAAGGCAGGAATCATGAATGACTGGAGATCATTTGGGGTAGGGAGACTGATATCGTGTGCCTGGAAATTTTAGAGGGGCTGGGGCTGAGGAAGTAAACTGTGGATATCGTGTGTTGGTTTCTGCCAAAGAGATAATTCACTTCATCTGGATATTGATTACCTACAGGGAAAATTAATAGATTAAGGACAATGAAAGATAACTTTCTTACAGAGTAAGGAGAACAAATACAGAAAGAGGAAAGGCTACAATAAACTCTGTGGTTGAGACCATCCTGGCCAACATGGTGAAACCCTGTCTCTACTAAAAATATAAAAATTGCTGGGCATGGTGGCAAGTGCTTGTAGTCCCAGCTACTTGGGAAGCTGAGACAGGAGAATTGCTTGAACCCAGGAGGCGGAGGTTGCAGTGAGCCGAGATCACACCAGTGTACTCCAGCCTGGGGACAGAGTGAGACTCCATCTCAAAAACAAAACAAAACTCTGTGGTATATGATTAGAATTATAGATACTTCTGTGAGCTCATAGTGGTGTTAATATGCAGATATAGAGGTTGAAATATATATAGGAATGGATATATATGTATTCTCTGGCTGTGTTTGGTGAGGGTCTGTGAACAGTGGCATCTTTGTAGCGATAAGCACACTTAGTACCCAGATCTTGGTTTTTAAATACCTTACTAAAAGGAACCAAGGCTCATGGAGAAGTCACCAGTTTCAGGACTGTGCAGACAACAGTATAAGCTGAGTGTGAAACATCTTCTTGCACCAGAAAATAAGAAAGCTCTCAAAGTAGATTTGAACCACATTAAAGGACAAAGGATTCAAACGGAAGGGGATCCCACTTGCCAAATACAAAACAATTTGAGCATCAAAATAAATAACGTTAGTAACATATTATAAGCCATTGAATAAAATAGAATCCATGAACCTATACTGATACAAAGAAATGAATAAATAAATGGAAAGCTCTTCTTTACAAGTTAAGCCAAATAGTTAATGTAGGAGAAATAATAGGCTGGGCATAGTGGCTCACACCTATAATCCCAGCACTTTGGGAGGCCGAGGCGGGCAGGAGTTCGAGACCAGCCTGGTCAACATGGTGAAACCCCGTCTCTACTAAAAATATCAAAAATTAGCCGGGTGTGGTGGCGAGTGCCTGTAATCCCAGCTACTCAGGAGGCTGAGACAGGAGAATTGCTTGAACACGGAAGGTGGTTTCAGTGAGCCTAGATCGAGTCATTGCACTCTAGCCTAGGCAACAAGAGCAAAACTCCGTCTCAAAAAAAAAGAAATAATGGAATTAGAGAATCACCATTTGATAACAACCATACTAAAATAGGAGGCCAAAATAATGAGTGAAAGTTTGATGAGAGAAAAGATACTTAACATAGTCTCAAAGTATCTCCCCATAAAATGCTTTTTAATTATGTAATAATATCATTAATAATAATAATAAATAAACATTTATTTATAAGACTAACAGTGGACAAACAAAATGATAAAGGTTAATTTACCAGTAATAGGACAAACTGACATTGTGCACCTCCTAATATGATGCACTAACACAGTATCACTTGTGATAGTCCTGCCCTGCAAAATCATAACTTTAATCATGAAAAAATATCAGACAAACCCAAATTGAAGGTAGTATAAATATCTGGCCTTTAAAAATGTCAAGATAATAAAAGACAAGGAAAGCCTGAGGAACTGTCTAGATTGAAGAAGATATGTACATGACAACTAAATGCTGTGGATAATCCTGGGTTGAGTCCTGGAACAGAAAGGAAAAGGGGAAAGGGAAAGAAGTTTTTAAACAATTGTGGGTTTTTTGTTTCTTATTTTGTTTTGTTGTATGTTTGCTATAATGGATACTATTGGGATAACTGGTAAAATTTGAAAGGGGTCTGTACATTAGATAGCACTATATCCATGTTAATTTTCTGATTTTGATGGGTATGCTGTGGTTTTATAGAATAGTGTCTGTGTTTATAAGGCCAGTGGGGCATTATGTCTGCAACTCACTATTAAAAGGTTTAGAAATGTATATATATGTGTAATATATATAAACTATATATCATATATTATATAATAAATACATAAAATAATATATAAATTATACAATATATCTATAAATTATATACATATCTATAAATTATATAATATATAAATTATATATAATATATAAAAGTATATAAAATAATATATGTCATATATAAATTATATACATATGATTTAGAGAGAGAGAGAGAGAATGGTAAATCGTAATAAGTGGTGAACCTGGGGCCTAGATGAAGTGTATAAAGGATTTTCTTGTACCATATTTTATAATTTCAAAGTTATCTTAAAAAAGTTAAATAGAGAGCACAGATATTATGTGAAATAATTAAAAATAATAAGACTGTATTGAAAAATATATTCTTCAGAAAAATACCCTCGACACAGTATAGAGACAGATATTGTTAAGGAACTGAATAATGTAAGTGGCTAGGGCAAGCAGCAACTCTCAGAGATGTGTCCCCAGGGGCAACACAGTTCCGCAGCAGATATGGCTTTTGGGATCCCAGTGACAACATTCTGGTGAGGCTCTAGTCCCTAGTGCCCAGTCCCTTCCTCCAGTGATCCATCAGAAGTAAAAAGAGGAATGCGGCAATGTAACAGAAAACAATACAACAAACTACTCAAAAGCCAATAAGCACCATCTAGTGGCAAGGAGGTGATTTTCCCCATTTTGTATGTGTTGTCAAATTCAAACTGCGTGGGCCAATTTGCATTCCTGGCAGCAGATTGTGAGAGTTTCCAGGGTTCTACATCTTCACTAAGCTTGCTAAGGTCAGACTCACTTTCTCATTTTAGCGAGTACAGAATAGTATTTCCTACAAACTGACAGTAAGACTTAGAGGTTTGTTTTTGATTCAGTTTTTAAGATTTATTTATTTAGGCAAGGATACTCTATATATGATGCTCTATACTTCCTATTGTATCACAGCAAGAGGCACGTAATGTCTGGTTATCCATCAATTAAATGTGGTTCAAATGTGGTTGACCTGATTCATCAATAGATATAGTATTAAGGATCCTTATCTATCTTTCACCTAGTGGTTTTAGAAACCACTGATGATTTTTACTTAGATTCATCATTTTGTAAAATATTTCAAAAATAGTCATTTTCTAATTTATCATTCTTTCTGCATTTATTAACTGTAATTGTTCTATAAAGAACTTTCCCTCATCAACCACTAGGTACCTTGAAGTCCAGCCCACATAAGAAAAGCAGGGTAAGTGATAACTTACATTTATCGATTTTTAGCATAATGATTTGGTGTCTTAGTGTGTTGTGTGTTGCTATAAAGGAATATCTGAGGCTGAGAAATTTATAATGAAACGAGGTTTGCTTAGCTCACGGTTCTGCAGACTGTACAAGAAGTACAGTACAGGCATCTGCATCGGGTGAGGGTCTTAGGCTTCCATCCATGGTAGAAGGTGAAGGAAACCTGGCGTGTACAGAGCTCCATGGTGAGAGAGGAAGCAAGAGAGAAACAGAGGAGATGCCAGGCTCCTTTTAACAACAGGCTGTCATGAGAACTTACTGAGTAAGAACTCACTCCTGGGAGAGGGCATTAAACTATTCATGAGGGATCTGCCCCTGTGATCCAAACACCTCTCATTGGGCCCCGCTTCCAACATAGGGTGTCCAATTTCAACATGAGATTTAGAGGGAACAGTATTCCAAACTATAGCAGTTGGTATCCTGGCAATTGGTGAATGAAGACGATTTTTAAAAAAGACTTATTAAGGACTCTGAGATTTTTACACTTATGATTTCTATTCATTGTAGTCTTTATTCCTTTTCTCTTTTTTAAAAATTAATATTATTGGAATTATAATTTAAATGCAATAAAATGCACTCATTTAGAAACTGTGCAATTGACATCAAAGAGCTTATCCACCATGATCAAGTGGGCTTCATCCCTGGAATGCAAGGCTGGTTCAACATATGCAAATCAATAAATGTAATCCAGCATATAAACAGAACCAAAAACAAAAAAACCACATGATTATCTCAATAGATGCAGAAAAGGCCTTTGACAAAATTCAACAACACTTCATGCTAAAAACTCTCAATAAATTAGGTATTGATGGGATGTATCTCAAAATAATAAGAGCTATCTATGACAAACCCACAGCCAATATCATACTGAATGGGCAAAACCTGGAAGCATTCCCTTTGAAAACTGGCACAAGACAGGGATGCCCTCTCTCACCACTCCTATTCAACATAGTGTTGGAAGTTCTGGCCAGGGCTATCAGGCAGGAGAAGGAATTAAAGGGTATTCAATTAGGAAAAGAGGAAGTCAAATTGTCCCTGTTTGCAGATGACATGAATTGTGTATCTAGAAAACACCATCGTCTCAGCGCAAACTCTCCTTAAGCTGATAGGCAACTTCAGCAAAGTCTCAGGATACAAAATCAATGTGCAAAAATCACAAGCATTCTTATAAACCAATAACAGACAAACAGAGAGCCAAATCATGAGTGAACTCCCATTTGCAATTGCTTCAAAGAGAATAAAATACCTAGGAATCCAACTTACAAGGGACGTGAAGGACCTCTTCAAGGAGAACTACAAACCACTGCTCAATGAAATAAAAGAGGATACAAACAAATGGAAGAACATTCCATGCTCATGGGTAGGAAGAATCAATATCATGAAAATGGCCATACCGCCCAAGGTAATTTATAGATTCAATGCCATCCCCATCAAGCCACCAATGACTTTCTTCACAGAATTGGAAAAAACTACTTTAAAGTTCATATGGAACCAAAAAGAGCCCACATTGCCAAGTCAATCCTAAGCCAAAAGAACAAAGCTGGAGGCATCATGCTACCTGACTTCAAACTATACTACAAGGCTACAGTAACCAAAACAACATGGTACTGGTACCAAAACAGAGATATAGACCAATGGAACAGAACAGAGCCCTCAGAAATAATGCTGTGTATCTACAACCATCTGATCTTTGACAAACCTGACAAAAACAAGAAATCGGGCAAGGATTCCCTATTAAATAAATGGTGCTGGAAAAACTGGCTAGCCATATGTAGAAAGCTGAAACTGGATCCCTTCCTTACACCTTATACAAAAATTAATTCAAGATGGATTAAAGACTTAAATGTTAGACCTAAAACCATAAAAACCCTAGAAGAAAACCTAGGCAAGACCATTCAGGACATAGGCATGGGCAAGGACTTCATGTCTAAAACACCAAAAGCAATGGCAACAAAAGCCAAAATTGACAAATGGGATCTAATGAAACTAAAGAGCTTCTGCACAGCAAAAGAAACTACCATCAGAGTCAACAGGCAACCTACAGAATGGGAGAAAATTTTTGCAATCTACTCATCTGACAAAAGGCTAATATCCAGAATCTACAATGAACTCAAACAAATTTACAAGAAAAAAACAACCCCATCAAAAAGTGGACGAAGGATATGAACAGACACGTCTCAAAAGAAGACATTTATGTAGCCAAAAGACACATGAAAAAATGCGCTTCATCACTGGACATCAGAGAAATGCAAATCAAAACCACAATGAGATACCATCTCACACCAGTTAGAATGGCGATCATTAAAAAGTCAGGAAAAAACAGGTGCTGGAGAGGATGTGGAGAAATAGGAACACTTTTACGCTGTTGATGGGACTGTAAATTAGTTCAACCATTGTGGAAGTCAGTGTGGCGATTCCTCAGGGATCTAGAACTAGAAACACCATTTGACCCAGCAATCCCATTACTGGGTATATACCCAAAGGATTATAAGACATGCTGCTATAAAGACACATGCACACGTATGTTTATTGTGGCACTATTCACAATAGCAAAGAGTTGGAACCAACCCAAATGTCCAACAATGCTAGACTGGATTAAGAAAATGTGGCACATATACACCATGGAATACTATGCAGCCATAAAAAATGATGAGTTCATGTCCTTTGTAGGGACATGGATGAAGCTGGAAACCATCATTCTTAGCAAACTACCGCAAGGACAAAAAACCAAACACCGCATGTTCTCACTCATAGGTGGGAATTGAACAATGAGAACACATGGACACAGGAAGGGGAACATCACACACCTGGGCCTGTTGTGGGGTTGGGGGAGTGGGAAGGGATAGCATTAGGCGATATACCTAATGTTAAATGAAGAGTTAATGGGTGCAGCACACCAACATGGCACATTTATACATATGTAACAAACCTGCATGTTGTGCACATGTACCCTAAAACTTAAAGTATAATAATAAAAAAAAAGAAACTGTGCAATTGAATGAATTTTGAAAAATGCATATGCCTGTATAACTACCCCCACAGTCAGAATAGAGAAAATTTCTTTTTTTTTTTTGAGACGGAGTCTTGCTCTGTTGCCAGGCGGGAGTGCAGTGGTGTAATCTCGCTCACTGCAACATCTGCCTCTAGGGTTCAAGCGATTCTCCTGCCTCAACCTCCTGAGAAGTCGGTATTACAGGTGCCTGCCACCATGCCCAGCTAATTTTTGTATTTTTGGTAGAGATGGGGTTTCACCATACTGGTCAGGCTGGTCTTGAACTCCTGACCTCAAGTGATCCACCTGCCTCGGCCTTCCAAAGTGCTGGGATTATAGGCGTGAGCCACTTTGCCTGGCCTAGAATATAGAATATTTCTATCACCCCCAAAAATTCCTTTTGGCCCCTCTGCAGTCAGTCTTACTCCCACTCCATCCCTAGCCCTAGGCAACCATTAATCTGCTTCCTGTCACTATAGATTAGGTTTTTCTAGGAATTCCTAAAAGTAGAATCATGTCTCTGGATTCTTTTACTCATTTGCATCATATAGTAAGTGTCCTGTTATTCTCTTTTGATGCTCAAATTGTTGCCATTTTTGGCGAGTGGAGCATTTTTAGTTTGACTCTTTCATTATTTTGATGTGACCCCAGTAGTCTCTGATAGCTTTCTGTCTTTCAGGCACAGCAAGTGGTCTCAGGCTCAGGATGTATATTTCCTATTCTATATGAAATCAGCCAGTTCTTCAAAGGCCTTGCTTGCTTCCTTGGTCTTTGAAGACTATAATCTGAGCACTAGGGATGATCATTGCTACTAAGTTGTTATTACTTCCAGAACTTTCCAGTGGATAGAACTGGGAAATAACTATTTTCTAGGAGGAGAAAAGTAAATAATGAGTTTGTACTGATATTTTCTATTTAAATTAAAGATTAGAACTTTAACCTACTTTGTAATATTTTGCCTTTGTTCTCTTAAGCTAAAAATCTTGGTTTTTAATAACATTAACATGTATTTGTCTTTTCCTACCATATAAATAATGTATATTTGCTATATGTAGCTATTTATTTGTTTATTTTTTATTTTAGAGATAGGGTCTTCCTATGTTGCCCAGGGTAGAGTGCTTGCTATATTGCCCACTGCAGCCTCAAACTCATGGCCTCAAGCAATCTGCCTCAACCTCCTGAGTAGCTGGGGCTACAGGTGCAGCTACCACACCCAGCATCATGGGTATTTTTAAAATAACAGTTTCAAAATAGCAACCCCAATATTGTAAGTAACAATAAAATGACTAAATACAGGTTACACTTCTTTGTGATGTTTGAGTCTTTAGGATATATCTCACAAAAGAATGAAAGCCAAAATATTCCTTTTGCAGTCATTAGACAGAGCTCTTCTCTATTTGGTCTTGCCACCAACTTACTGTAGAGCTAAGTTCACATGTCTCAATTTGGTTTAGATTTTTAGGGATTGCTTTTTTCTTTTATTTTCTTCTTAAAGTAATTGGTTTTTGAAGTTATTTAATAGTCACATTTACATGTTTTGAAAGTCAAAACCATATGACAGATTTCATCTGAGAAGGTTTATTTCCAGTCTGTGTCCCCTGCCTTTCTTTTTCGTTAACAGATTTATTTTTTAAAACAGCTTTAGGTTTACAGAAAACCTGCCTCTTCTTCCCTATTATTAATGTCCTGCATTATTGTGGTATATTTATTACAATTGATAGCCAACATTGGTACAGTTATTAACTAAAGACCATGGTTTATATTAAGGTTTGTTGTTTTGTGTTGCACATTCTGTGGGTTTTGAAAAATGTCTAATGACATATCCACCATTACAATAACATACAGAGTAATTTCACTGCCCTAAAAATCCCTTATGTTCCAATATTCATCCCTCCCTTCTTTCCCCAAAACCCTGGCAACCACTGACCTTTTCCTGTATCCATAGTTTTGCTTTTTCTTGAATGTCATACATAATAGTCCCCCTTTATCCTCAAGGGATATGTTACAAGACCGACAGTAGGTGCCTGAAACTATGGATAGCATAGAACCCTACACATACATACTTATAAGGTTTACTTATAAATTATGTGCAGTAAGAAATTAACAACAATAATAATAAAATAGAACAATTATAACAATATACTGTAATAAAAGTTATGTAAATATGCTTTCTCTCTCAAAATATCTAATTGTACTGTACTCACTCTTCTTGTATATGTTGATTTGATAACAGAGACAGCTATTAAGTAACTAATGTATCTGGTAATAGATAGAGCATGGATGCACTGGACAAAGGAATGTTTCAGGTCCAGGGCAGGATGGAGCAGGATAGCACAAAATTTCATCATGCTACTCAGAAGAGTGTGCAATTTAAACCTTATGAATTAGTTATTTCTGAAACTTTCCATGTAATATTTTCAGGCCTTGGTTAACTGCAGAAAGCAAAACTGTGGATAAGGGTGGATTATTACAGTTATAATTATCTACTGAGACTGTTTTTTTCACTTAGCAGTATGCGTTTAAGTTTCCTCCATGTCTTTAAGTGGCTTGATAGCTCATTCCTTTTTAGTTCTGCATAATACTCTGCCGTAAAGATGTACCACAGGTTGTTCATCCATTCACCTACTGAAGGACATTGTCTGCTTCCAAGGTTTGGCAATTATGAATAAAGCTGCTGTAGAAAATAACATACAGCATTTTGTGTGGATGTAAGTTTTCAACTCATTTGGACAAATACGAAGGAGTATGATTGCTGGATCATACAGTAAGAGTATGCTTGGTTTTGTAGGAAGCTGCCAAACTGTCTTCCTATGTGGTTTTACCATTTTGCATTTCCACCAGCAATGAATGAGAGTTCCTGTTGTCCACATCCTCACAAGCATTTAGTGCTGTCAGTGTTTTGAATTTTAGCCATTCTAATATATGTGTAGTGGTATCTCATTTTAATTTGCAATTCCCTAATGACGTATGAGGTTGAACATCTTTTCTTATGTGTATTTGTCATCCTCTGATTCCTGTTTTTTCCTTCCGTTATAAGTAATCATTTTTTTATCGGCTTTTGGTTTATCCTTCTATTATCACTTTTAAAAAATGCTTATTCCACACACACTCACACACATACACTTATAGTCCCTCTTTCTTAAACAAAAGGTAGCATGCTATACGCAATTCACAGCATCTTATAGACTATTTTTTATAGTGGAATAGTACTTCATCATTATTTCTTCAACCAGTCCTTTATTGATGAACATTTGGATTGTTTGCAATCTTTTGCTATTACAAATAGTACTACAATGAATAAGTTTGTATATACATCATTTCATATTTCTGCCTATATATCTCTGAGATAGATTTAGAAAGGTGATTGTGGTGTCCAGGATTAAATGCATATGTAATTTTGCTAGATATTGCCAAATTCCCATCATACTGTTTTTGCATTCCTGCCAACAATATGTGAAAGTGCCTGTTTCCCTGCAGAGTTGGTAATAAGGCATTTTGTCAGACTCAAGGATTTTTGCCAACATGGTAGATAACAAACTGTAATGTTCTGTATTTTAGCTGGATGGTGGGTACGCGGAAGTTTGTTCTATTCTTAATTATACATTTTTCATGTAACTAAAATACTTCATAAAATAAGCTAACATAAGGAATTGCTCTTAAAGAAGAGCAGTTTTCTATTTTGGCTTTAGAAGAAATATATCATTTTTACGGATAACTTAACTATTGACTGAAATCTCGAATGATCCACAACTAGACTTGAAAAGAATTTCAGAGACAAGAGATTCTGACCCTATCATATAACAAATTCAGGCTCTAGGGCTCAAAGAAGCCAAATAATTAGCTTGAAGTTACATAGTTAATGAGAAACAAGCTTGCCTTTTAACTATAAGGCATTGCAGTCAATATATAAAATTTATGGAGAACATTATCCAAAAAACTGGGATGTGTAACACTCATCTTCATAACAATTCCACTACATTTAATGATACAGGAAATAGAATGCATTGCATCAAGGTCAAGGTATTGGACTGATTGCCACTGTGTTTCTAAGTGCAATTCTGAAAGCTGGTATAAGCTATAAAACTCATATTGTTTGGTTATGACAGCCTTATTAATCATCTTTCTCCTTTTTCAGCTTTTCAGTAGAATAGATCAGCTACTGAGCTCCCACCAACAGTCCTCAAATTTAGTTTATGAAATCTGTAACATATTCAGGACCTATATATATTAGAAATTCTCTGTCAATGTTACTATGAGAGTTGTTTGTAATTTTTGAGAGCAAAGTCTGAAGAACCGTCTTTTAGAACTGGATCATTCTTACAGAAGGGGCAAGGTGAGACTAATGTTTTCACAGTTTTAATCTTGTTATATGGTGTCGATACTTTAAGTATTTTATATTAAATTTGCATTCTGAGGCTTCTCAATAAAAGCAACATGGAACGAATTACTCAAAATCACCAATTATCCAATGACGTCATTCTTAGGAAAATAAAAATAATTTTGTGACACAGAGTCCAATCTAGTCCAGGATCACTTATTGCATTTAGCTGCCATGTCGCTCTTGTATTCTTTCATCTGGGATAACTCCTCTGGCTTTCTTTGTCTTTCATGAGTTTGACATTTTTGAAGCATATGGACCAGTTACTTTGTAGAATGTTCCTCAGTTTAGGTTTGTTTGATGTCACCTCATGCTTAGATTCGGGTTATGCATTTGGGTTAGGGTTAGCACAGAAGTGATGCTGTAATCTCAGTGTGTTGTGTCGTGCACACATCAGTTCACATAATATTGGTTTGTCTCAGTAGTCATGATGCTACTTTGGTTAAAGTGATGTCTGCCTGTTTTCTCCACTCTAAAGTTACTATTTTTCCCTTTAAAGTTAAAAAGTAATTTGTGGTGAGATACTTCGGGGCTATATATCCTGTTTCCCATTGAACATTTGCCCACCAGTTTCAGCACCCATTAATGATTCTTGACTGAACCAGTTGCTACTGCGATGGTTACCCATGATACAAAGACATTCTTTAGTTTGGGATTTCTTAAATTATATTGGTTTGCATTTTCATCGAGTGTATACAATGTCAGAGAAAATCAAACAAATAAATCAGCAACCCAAAGAAGGAAATAAAAGGCCAGGCACGGTGGCTCATGCCTGTAATCCCAGCACTTTGGGAGGTTGAGGAGGGCTGATCACTTGAGGTCAGGAGTTCACCAGTCTGGCCAACATGATGAAACCTGTCTCTACTAAAATAAAAATAAAAATTAGCTGGGCGTGGTGGCACATGCCTGTGGTCCCAGCTACTTGGGAGGCTGAGGCAGGAGAATTGCTTGAACCTGGCTGAGATCACGCCATTGCGCTCCAGCCTGTCTCAAAACAAACAAACAAACAAAAAACACAAGAAGCAAATATAATAAAAAATTTGAATAAATGACAGAAACTGATTTGAAGTATGAATGACTTGCTCACTTGCCTAAATCTGTCTTTTGACTTGTAAATGTAAGGTCAACAAAAGCTTGGAAAACCTTTTAAAATTTAATCATCACACTGTCATGGGAGATAAGTAGAAAACAGTTCTGCTCCCCACCAAGATAAGTTTAAAAACAGACATTCTTTCGGGCTTAATTGGAGCTGTTACATCAAGTACTAGTCATGGGGGCAAAATTAACTATTAATGAACTTGAGCCTTTTCAGATGGCTTCAATATGCCTTGCTTTTGTATTTCTCAAAACAATTTGTTTTTCTTATTAATAACTTAAATAAAAAATTAATTTAATCATTAAATATTTCCAGTATACAGTAAATAATATTAGACAACCATTTACCTACCATCTGAATTTAAGTGATATTTACATTTTGCCATCTTCAGAATGATTTTCTCTAAATAAATAAAATAATATAGATACATAATATTATGGATATAACTAAAACCATACTTCTATCTCTTTGCTTTCTCTCCCCAGGGTTAGCCATTTCCTGTCAATAATGTATCATTGCCATGCATGAGTTTATGTTTTGGACACACATACGCACACACACACACACACACTCTCTCTCTCTCTCTATAGATACTGTATATATGCTCTCTCTATACATACTGTGTGTGTATATATATACATTTTACATAGGCTGGGCATGGTGGCTCACGCCTGTAATCCCAGCACTTTGGGAGGCTGAGGCGGGGAGATCACTTGTGGTCAACAGTTCGAGACCAGCCTGGCCAACATGGCGAAACCCCGTCTCTACTAAAAATACAAAATTAGCCAGGCGTGGTGGTGTGTGCCTGTAATCCCAGCTACTCAGCAGGCTGAGGCAGGAGAATTGCTTGAACGTGGGAGGCAGAAGTTGCAGTGAGCTGAGATGGCGCCACTGCACTCGAGCCTGGGAAACAAAGTGAGACTCTGTCTGAAAAAAAGAAAAATTCATAAAAATAAATCACAATAGGATACATTCAATTTGATATAATTTGTGTATAATTTTATATGCCCCAAATAATGTTTGTGTATATTGTATCATATTGATTGTATCCTATTGTGATTTACTTTCATTTTTACTTAATATTTGTGGAATTGATCCACTGTATACATGTACTTATGATTTACTTGTTTTAACTACTATATGAAAACCTACTGTATGAATACTTACATACTGTTTATTTCCCAACCAATGAAGAATTAGACTGTTTTTATTTTCCTTATTTCTGCCTCAAACGGTGAGGTAATAAATATTCTTATATTATACATTCTTCCTTGTGCATATGTAGGCAAGTTTCTCTGGACTAAAAAACCTGAGTCTTGGTGTAAGGACATTTTCAGCTTTACTAGGTAGTATCGAATTGTTTTCCAATGGTTGTACCTATTTATATGTCTATCAGCAGCTCACATCCTTCTGTGCTTGGCGTTATCAGACTTTCTACTTTGTTAACAACTAGAAGAATGTGAACTTTTTTCTTCTTATTGCTTAAATTTGCATTTCTTAATTTGTAGTAGACAGAGCTTCTGTTGATATGTTTTTACTTCTGGATTTTCTCTCTTATATACCTGTTTATGTCCTTTGCCCATTTTTATTGGGTCATTTGTCATTTTCTCATTCATCTATAAGCATTATTTATGGTGAATTTTAATGTTTTGTTCTGTACCTCGTGAACATTTTCTCCTACCTGTTACTTGATCTCTTTGTTTATAGTGCTTTTGGTAAGTAGAAGTTTTAAATTTAATATAGCTAAAATTACTAACCATATAGTTTAATTTTTGTGTGTCCTGAAGATGAGACAAGCAGCATTAGAGATTACCTGGACGAGACCTATTTGGCTGTGCTACTTATTCCCTAGTTCTATATCACTACCAATGCCTATGGTAGCAGAAGAAATTGAGACAAATTCTTAGAGTTTGAACATAGATGGAAATCTTAAGACTGACTACAAGAATCTGCAGTTTAGGCAAATGTTTTCCCTGAGCTAACTGGAGAAACTTCAGAACAACTCACAGTTTTAGTATCTGTTTTTGTTTTGTTTTATTTGGGGAGGGCAAGGGTTGAATGAGGTAGATGGGCTTTTGTTGCTTAACAATGATCATAATTTACTTTATTCTTAGAAGAAATGTGTGTTTAATGGAAAAGGGAAGTATTAATAATGGAATATGCTACTCTTTAGTAATAAGAAGAAATTAACAAAAAAGACACTAAGTCTTGAATCACACGACTGAATAGGAATACCCAGAATATTTCTCATAACAGCCTGCTAGTTGTGTGAATGACAGCTGGGATTTATAACACCTGATGCCTCACACTTTGCCATATGTTAAAAAATTTCTTTCCTGGAAGGATTAGATGGCTGGCCGCTTTTCTTATCCAAAATGAAATAGCTCGTACCCAACGCCACCTTGCTGAATGCTTGAATAATAGGATATATACAAAGTTGATACAATACCCATCTTGCTTCCAAATTAATTCTTTAAATTTATAGAATTAAAGCCAAATTTATATTCAAAGAATTATTTTGGCTTTAAAGCAGTTTGCATAATAGGTTTGCAAAAACCTATTAATTATTACTAATACTAAAAATTATACCCTTACTTTACTGATGCTCCATGGATAGAGGGCTTAACTTCCGGCTAGGTGAGGCAGACAGAAACTTGTATCAAGTGATCACTTCCTTTAATGCTTTCTTTTTCATGTTTATATGTGAAGCTTTCTTCATTTTTCATGATAATCTCTAACATGGATTAAGGACTGTTTTTATTCTTAAACGATTATATTTTTATTTCTTATATAAAAGTATGACTTTAAATTTAGTATAATTGTTACAAAAAAGAGTTTTTTTAAAAAAGCTTTGAAAATCTTATCACAGTAAATATATATACTATTGTAGAAAATGTAAAAAAACAAAAACCATAAATATAAAAATTTATAAAGATATCCAGAAGTAACAACTATTAATATTTTAGAACATGACTTGTCTTTTTTCTATGCATGCAGCAATTCATTTTAACCAAAGATGAGCTCATACAGTCCATCGATTTTATAAATTTATTTTTCATTATAACATTTTGCTATATTGCTAAATATTTCTTTAAAACATGCATAATATTTAATCACAGAGTTGGGGCATAACATACATAAATATTCCCAATCATTTCCGATTTTTTATGTTAAACATTTTAACATTGATGAAAATCATTCTTAATAACTTTTTACACATGTCCCTAAATATTTCCATAGAATACAGTTCCAGAAATGGAATTGTTTGATCAAATGGTACACAAACTTTTAAGGTTTTTGCTATTTACTACAAAATTTCCCTTGATAAAGCTTTTATAATGTATGCACCTAAGAGCCTTTTAACTCTAATTTTTATTCATTTAAAAAATTCTGTGGGTACATAGTAGGTATATATATTTATAAGGCATATGAGATCTTTGATACGGGCATACAATGTGTAATAATTACGTCAGGGTAAATGAAGTATCCATCACCTCAAGTATTTATCCTTTTTGTTACAAACAATGCAATTATACTCTTTTAGTTATTTTAACATGTACAATTAAATTATTATTAACTATAGTCACCCTGTTGTGCTATTAAATACTAGATCTTATTCATTTTTTCTAACTATTTTTTTGTACCTACTAACCATCCCCACTCTACCGCGCCATCCCCCACCCCAACCCCACTACCCTTCCCAGCCTCTAGTAAGCATCATTATCTCCATGAGTTCAATTGTTTTAATTGTTAGCTCCCACAAATAAATTAGAACATGTGAAGTTTGTCTTTCAGTGCCTGCCTTATTTCACTTAACATAATGACCTCTAGTTCCATCCATGTTGTTGCAAATTACAGGATCTCATTCTTTTTTATGGCTACATAGTACTCTGTTGTTTTTAAGTACCACATTTTCTTTCTTTTTTTTTTTGAGACAGAGTCTTGCTCTGTCGCCCAGGCTAGAGTGCAGTGGCACGATCTTGGCTCACTGCAAGCTCTGACTCCTGGGTTCACGCCATTCTCCTGCCTCAGCCTCCCGAGTAGCTGGGACTACAGGCCCCCGCCACCACGCCCAGCTAATTTTTTGTACTTTTAGTAGAGACGAGGTTTCACCGTGTTAGCCAGGATGGTCTCGATCTCCTGACCTCGTGATCCGCCCACCTCCGCCTCCCAAAGTGCTGGGGTTACAGGCGTGAGCCACCGTGCCCAGCTACACATTTTCTTTATCCATTCATCTGTTGATGGACACTTAAGTTGTATCCAAATCTCAGCTATTTTGAACAGTGCTGCAATAAACATGGGAGTGCAGATATCTCTTCAATATACTGATTTCCTTTCTTTTGGATAGATACCCAGCAGTGGGATTGCTGTATCATATGGTAGCTCTTATTTTTAGTTTTTACAGGAACCATCAAACAGTTCTTTGTAGTGGTTGTACTAATTTACCTTCCCACCAACAGTGTACGAGGGTTCCCTTTTCACTACATCCTTGCCAGCATTTGTTGTTGCCTATCTTTTGGATAAAAGCCATTTTAACTGGGATGTGATGATACCTCATTACAGTTTTGATTTGCATTTGTTGAGCATCTTTTCATATACCTATTTGCCATTTGTATATTTTCTTTGGAGAAATGTCTATTCAGATATTTTGCCCATTTTAAAATCAGATCATTAGATTTTTTTCCTATAGACTTATTTGAGCTGCTTATATATTCTAGTTATTAATCATTTGTCAGATGGGTAGTTTGCAAATATTTTCTCCCATTCTATGAATTGTCCCTTCACTTTGTTGATTGTTTCCTTTTTCCTTTGCTGTTCAGAAGCTTTTTAACTTAATGTGATGCTATTTGTCCATTTTTGCTTTGGTTGCCTGTGCTTGTGGGGTATTACCCAAGAAATCTGTGCCCAGTCCAATGTCCTGGAGAGTTCCTCCAATGTTTTCTTGTAGTAGTTTCATAGTTTGAGGTCTTAGATGTAAGTCTTTAATCCACTTTGATTTTTGTATATGACAACAGATAGGGGTTGTGATGATTAATACTGAATGTCAACTTGATTGGATTGAAAGATACAAAGTATTGATCCTGGGTGTGTCTGTGAGGATGTTGTTAAAGGAGATTAACATTTGAGTCACTGGGCTGGGAAAGGCAGACCCACCCTTAATCTGGGTGGGCACAATCTAACCAATTGCCAGTGCAGCTAGAATATAAGCAGGCAGAAAAATGTGAAAAGAGAGACTGGCCTAGGCTCCTAGCCTACATCTTTCTCCCATGCTGGATGCTTCCTGCACAGCAGCACTTCCATCATCAAATGGAAGTGGTATATATGTGATCAGGCTCGAGCAGGTCCTGAAGGCACAAGTAAGTTACATGAGGAAGTGGCTCAAATGCCCATGGTCTCCACTCCTACCACCCTGCCTGCTCTTTCCCAGCCTGCACTGATGGCCTCATGGGGAGTTCCCTGTGATCAGTTGACAGAGGAAGAGAAGACTAGGGTTCACAGATGGTTCTGCATGATATGCAGGCACCACCTGAAAGTGGACAGCTGCAGCGCTACAGCCCCTTTCTAGGACATCCCTGAAGGACAACGGTGAAGGGAAATCTTCCCAGTGGGCGGAACTTCGAGCATTGCACCTGATTGTACACTTTGCATGAGAGGAGAAATGACCAGATGTGCGATTATATACTGATTCATGAGCTGCAGCCAATGGTTTGGCTGGATTGTCAGGGACTTGGAAGAAGCATGATTGGAAAATTGGTGACAAAGAAATTTGGGGAAGAGGTATGTGGATAAACCTCTCTGAGTGGCCAAAAGCTGTGAAGATATTTGTATCCCATGTAAGTGCTCACCAACAGGTGACCTCAGCAGAGGAGAATTTTAATAATCAAGTGGATAGGATGACCCATTCTGTGGACACTACTGAGCCTCTTTCCTCAGCCACTCCTGTCATCACACAATGGACCCATGAACAAAGTGGCCTTGGTGGCAGGGATAGAGGTTACGCATGGGCTCAGCAAGATGGACTTCCACTCACCAAGGCTGACCTGGCTATGGTCACTGCTGAGTCCCCAATTTGCCAGCTGCAGAGACCAACACTGAGCCCTAGATATGGTACCATTCCTCGGGGTGATCAGCCAGCTACCTGGTGACAGGTTGATTATATTGGACCTCTTCCATCATGAAAAGGGCAGACGTTTGTCCTCACTGGAATAGACACTTACTCCAGATAGGGGTTTGCCTATCCTGCACGCAATGCTTCTGCCAAGACTACCATCTGTGGATTCACAGAATGCCTTATCCACTGTCACAGTATTCCACACAGCATTGCCTCTGACCAATGCACTCACTTTACAGCTAAAGAAGTGCAACAGTGGGCTCATGCTCATGGAATTCCCTGGTCTTACCAAGTTCCCCCATCATCCCGAAGCAGCTAGATTGATAGAATGGTAGAATGGCCTTTTGAAGTCACAATTACAATGCCAACTGGGTGACAATACTTTGCATGGCTGGGGCAAAGCTCTCCAGAAGGCCGTGTATGCTCTGAATCAGCATCCAATATATGGTACTGTTTCTCCCATAGCCAGGATTCATGGGTCCAGGAATCAAGGGGTGGAAGTAGAAGTGGCACCACTCACCATCACCCCTAGTGATCCACTAGCACAGTTTTTTCTTCCTGTTCCCATGACATTACGTTCTGCTTGCCTAGAAGTCTTAGTTCCAGAGGGAGGCACACTGCCACCAGGAGACACAACAGTGATTCCATTAAACTGGAAGTTAAGATTGCCACCTGGACACTTTGGGCTCCTCCTGCCTTTAAGTCAACAGGCTAAGTGGGAGTTAGTTTTGGCTGGGGTGACTGACCTGGACTATCAAGATGAAATCAGTCTACTACTCCATAATCAAGGTCTCCTTAGGGTGTCTCTTAGTATTACCATGCCCTGTGATTAAGGTCAATGGGAAACTACAATGGCCCAACCCAGGCAGGACTACAAATGGTCCAGACACTTCAGGAATGAAGGTTTGAGTCGCTCCACCAGGAAAAAAACCACGACCTGCTGAGGTGCTTGCTGAAGGCAAAGGGAATACAGAATGGGTAGTAAAAGGTAGTCATCAATACCAGCTATGACCACGTGACCAGCTGCAAAAAATGAGGACTGTAATTGGCATGAGTATTTCCTCCTTCTTTTGTTAAAACCATGTTTGTGCATGTATACACCTGTACTAAGAAAATATCTTTTTATTTCCTTTCTCCTTTATCATGTGACATAAGATTTATTGACTTCACATTAGCATTTAAGTATCGTTAACTTTATGTAATAGTATTTGGGTTGGTGATTGGTGTGTTTCTCATTGTATGAAGGATAGCTGCGTTATGTCAGGTGTAATTATGACCTTATTATTATCTTTATTTGAAGATTATGTATGATCTCGGGAGATGTGTATGAGTCCAAGTTGACAAGGAGTGGACTTGTAATGGTTAATACTGAGTGTCAACTTCATTGGATTGAAAGATACAAAGTATTGATCCTGGGTGTGTCTGTGAGGGTGTTGCCAAAGGAGATTAACATTTGAGTCAGTGCGCTAGGAAAGGCGACCCACCCTTAATCCGGGTGGGCACAATCTAATCAACTGCCAGCATGGCTAGAATATAAGCAGGCAGAAACACGTGAAAACAGAGACTGGCCTAGCCTCCAGCCTACATCTTTCACGCTGGATGCCTCCTGCCCTCGAACACTGGACTCCGAGTTCTTTAGTTTTGGAACTCGGACTGGCTCTCCTTGCTCCTCAGCCTGCAGACAGCCTATTGTGGGACCTTGTGATCATGTGAGTTAATACTTAATAAACTCCCCTTTTGTATATATATCTATTCCATTAGTTCTGTCCCTCTAGAGAACTCTGACCAATACAGGGGTCTAGTTTCATTCTTCTGCATAGGGATATCCTCTCATTTTTACTATTACAGATAAGATTTTAGATTTATTGACCCTACTTTGTAGACCAGCATTCCCTAGTCTTTTTGGCACCAGGGACTGGTTTCATGGAAGACAACTTTTCCACGGATTTGGGAGGACGAAAGGGGATAGTTTCAGGATGATTCTAGCACATTACATTTATTGTGTACTTTATTTCTACTATCATTACTTTGTAATATATAATTAAATAATTATACAACTCACCATAATGTAGAATCAATGGGAGCCCTGAGCTTGTTTTCTTGCAACTAGATGGTCCATCTGGGGGTGATGGGGGTCAGTGACAGATCATCAGGCATTACAGTCTCATACGGGCAACCTAGATCCCTCACATGCATGGTTCACAATAGGGTTCACACCCCTATGAGAATCTAATGCCACCAATGATCTGACAGGAGGTGGGGCTTAGGCAGCAATGCTTACCCACTGCTCACCTCCTGCTGTGTGGCCAGGTTCCTAACGGGCCATAGACTGGTACCAGTGTGGCTGGGGGATTGGGGACTCCTGTTGTAGACAATGCATATCAAGCTTATTAATGTTTTTCAATGGGCTGCTGATCCATTAGCATCCATTTACTAGAGTATTGTCCAGAAGAAGTCTCTACCATGCACTAGGTAACCATTAATGTGAGACATTTCTAGCATTACATGAAGATGAAAAATAAATTTAAAAACTTCTCCACAAATTATTGCAAAATACATTCAAGAAAATACTTTTTTCCCCACACACTCCCAGATAATTGGAGGAATCAGTAATACATGAAGAAGGCAGTTTTTGAACAGAAGTATATTTTTTCATTAAAATATAAACTTTTGAGAATTGTTATCCCTAAAATTTCTATAGCCTGAAATTATAATATAAAATAAAATTGTTTAGATAAATTCACGGATAATTGAACAGTGATTGACTTTTAAAGCTGAGGTCCAGGTGTGGTGGCTTATGCCTGTAATCCTAGCATTTTGGGAGGCTGAGGCAGGTGGACTGCCTGAGCTCAGGAGTTCAAGACCAGCCTGGGAAAGATGGTGAAACCCCCGTCTCTACTAAAATACAAAAAATTAGCCAGGGGTGGTGGTGTGTGCCTGTAGTCCTAGCTACTCAGGAGGCTGAGGCACGAGAATTGCTTGAACCCAGGAAACAGAGGTTGCAGTGAGCCAAGATCATGCCACTGCACTCCAGCCTGGGCAGCAAAGCGAGACTGTCTCAAAAAAAAAAAAAAAAGAAATTAAAATTAAATCAAAAATAAAATTGAGGTTAAGTACATATAATTATTTCACTAAGTAACACTTTTTCATGAACTGGATTCATCATAAATGTTAGATAGCCTAGTAATCTGATCCCAAATGGAATTTATTATATTCTATTATCCTTACATTCACTCATTCAACAAATATTTGAGTGCCTGTCTGTGCCAGAAATTTAAAGACTTCCAGTCTTTTTAAAAAAATAAACAATCTTCCATTAGCAATTTCATATGCTACATAGCAAGTTCAGAATTTTGTGATGCCTGAATTACAAACAAATATACAGAGTATTAAACCTCGGATATTTGTGCAGACAAATATGCTTGATAAATGACCTTGGAGACCCAGAAATGAGAATGGCTAGAACTAGGGATCCCCTCGCTCTGCAGCAGGAGGCCCTGCATCTAAACTCATCTTCCCACAAAGTCTCCAGATTTTGGGCAGCCAGCTTTCTCAGCACTCCCCAAAATAGCTGGCAATTAAGTTCAGACTGTCCAAGCAGTCCATTTGCCACTTTCATAATCACTTTGCTTAAAGAGAGAGTGCAATAGAGGGAATGGGGTCCCTCTCCTAGAGGATGGATAGCACAGTGTCCCTAGCTGTTTCCTGGTTCACGCATGTCTTTTTAGAATGTTCAGCGAAGGAGGAACCATCCGCTGCTGACCCGTTTGCCTAGAATCCCAGCTTGCTCCAAGCCATCCCACGCTTGTTCGCTGGAGTTCATTGCCTGGCAATATTCAAGTAAACATTGTTCTTGAGGTCTCTGAGAATCTTGGATCTGGCAGGGTTCTACTATCCCCTTCTAGTCTTCTCCTCAACTTCTCCATGACTTGCTGGAACTGCCAGAATTTCAGTCAGGATCATGAAGGCACATTATACTCTACCAGAGGCCCCTAAATCTCCCTGGGAGGAGCTCCATTGCCAATACTTGTTTCCTAGCCCCACACAAACATGAACTGAAATGTGAGAGTTGAAGGAGGTGACCAGCTCTTAAACCCCATGGATTCCCCTTCAGTTTTTCTTCCCTATCCTCTACAGGTTTGTTCCTTCGTTTGGTTTTTGGTGATGGGGATGTGGATGCACTTGCTTTCACATTTTTGTTTATAGCCTTACATCTGGACATTCCTTATAAACTTAAAAAGCTAGACTTCAGCATCTTTATTCTCACACCCAGAACTGACCACTGCCTGACCCCACCTAGACGGTGGCCTCTTGTCCTGCAGCCCAAATGGGAAAGATTGCCATGAATAATGGTGGGGTGGGGAATAAAATAATTGGACTAACACCTCACAAAATCATTGCATCTCATATCTTCCAAATATTACGTTTTATGTGAAACAACAATTATGTCACAGGAAGTGAAAAGAATAGGAAAAATGTATTTACACCATGATTAAAGCTACATAAAATATAAAATAAAACTGTCTATATACAAAATAAGACAGGGATGAAGAATACTAAATTGCTAATCTTGGCTATGTTTAGATGGTGGGGTTGGAGTGAGATTTTATCTCTGTGTTTTCCAAAATGCTTGTGGTTACTTTCATAAGTAGACGAAAAATGAATCTACTAAAACAAATAGAGAAAGGTCTTTTATTGCTTGCAGGTACATTTCCTTGAACAGACCTTGAATAATGAAGAAATAACCTAAATTTATAGATAAAGATCCCATTCTCCTGTGGTAAGCCCTTCTAGTGTTTTAATAAGGAAGTCTTCCTTCTATTTGTCATTAAATCTCTTCTGCTATGTTATTATAATGCTTTTATTTCTGACTGAAATTTAAATTTGTTATTTAACTAATGTCATCACTGTGGTTAACCACAAAAGTATCTTTATGTATTATAAATAACATGTTAGCTATATTATTAGATGTTTATTGAAAGCATTACAAATCATGTAAACTGCCATCATAATGTATTAGAATAAATATAAACAGGGATCAAATTGTTTGTTTTTATGGTCTCTGTATCTATTAGTCTTCTTTGCACCTGGGAGATTCAATAAATGATTGTTAAGGGCCAGGTGTGGTGGCTCACGCCTGTTATCCCAGCACTTTGGGAGGCCGAGGCAGGTGGATCACTTGAGCTCAGTAGTTCGAGACCAGTCTGGGCAACATGGCGAAACCCTGCCGCTATAAAAAATACAAATTAGCCAGTTATGATGGTAGGCATCTGTAGTCCTAGCTACTTAGGAGGCTAAAGTGGGAGGATTGCTTGGACCTTGGAGGTCAAGGCTGCAGTGAGCTGAGATTGCACCACTACACTCCTGCCTGGGCTACAGAGTGAGACTCCATCTCAAAAAAAAAAAAAAAAAAAAAGATTGTTAAGCAAATATATTAAGTTAGGGAGACGTTAAAATTATTTTACTTATTTCTTAAGAATATAAATAATTCAAAATATCTTTATTTTTCAAAAATCTCTGGATTAAAATCCAGATCAAGACTTGTAGATATTTTTAAAAGAACTATCCTCATCTAAAATATGACAGATTTTGCCTGAAGAGCCACTAATCCTTTCATCACCTATAATTCTATTTTATGAAATTCTATTTTAGATTTCATAACTCATTGGCCTACAGATGGCAAAAAAATAACCAGTTATTTTTCATATCCTTTATTTTCAGAAAAACTGAAACACAAAACAGAACATGCATAATTAAGCAGACCTATATTGTCAATGGCAAACAGAGTTGAGCAATTCTGTGGCCTAGTGGATTCAGATAGCAGAGCTGTGTGACTAGTCTAAACAATTCTCACTCAAGATGACAGGGTGTATGCTATTTTTACATGTAGTGAGGATAACTTTAAAAAATGGATATATGCTTTAAATAGTCTTTTTCACACTCCATGTTGACTATGCACATGGCCTGAAATGAGAATTAGAGTACAGTATAAATACCATAGGAGCAGCTAATTGACAACCAACAGCTTTGAAAGCTTTGGATTGTAAAATTGCAAAACTTGCCAGGAGATAGAAGGGAAAACAGAAACCATTATCTAACCAAATGCTGCCAGTTCAGAGTTTTTCTTAGTTTCAGCAATGGCCCAAAGGAACGGCAATTCAGACCACGATGAATCTAGATGCATCTGTTGCAGTATGAAAGATCTTTCCTAGGACAGGGTAATCAATCTCTCTGAAGAGGTTGTGGGCAATTTTAGGGTCAATTAAGGAATCTCATTTAATATAAAATGACTAGGGATCCCTTTATATCATGAACTCAGGCTATGGAAACGCCAATGGCAGTGTTTTCCAAAGTGTGATGCCTGGGAGTATTTAACACAATGTTGTTTTCCCTGCTCACCCTTCTGTGAATGTACTACCATGGTATGCTCTAGATCTGGGGCCACTAGTCACATATGGCTATTAATCACTTGACAGTGATGAATCCAAAGTGAGGTGTGCTGTAGGTATAAAATATACACAAAAATGTGAAAGCTTAGTACAAAGAAGGTAAAACATCTCAATAATTTTTTTGTACCAATCACATGTTGAAGTGATAATATTTTGGATAAATTGGTTTAAATAAGATACCTTATTAACATTAATTTTGCCTATTTCTTTTTACCTCTTTCAATGTAGTTATTAGAACACTTTCGATTAGACATGTGGCCTGCATGTGTGGCTCATCTTATATTTATATTGGATAGCTGCTGCTCTGGACAGACCACTTGGCAGAGCTCCTGTCCATCACAACATTCCACTCCCACAGCATGCTGGGAGTTACACCTGGGAGCACTAGAGAAAGCTCTAGCCCAAGCTGAGAGAGGAGGATTTATCTGATGGCCAACAGCAGGGGGCTGCGTGAAGGAGCTAGGTGCTGAGTGCCTGGGGCTGAGTCGGAGGTCGAGATTGAAAGTGGATGAGGTAGAGGGAGGAAATAACACATCTTTGCACTTTCGGTTTCCTTACTAAGTGGATTTAAGTGAAAGAAGTGAGTAAATTTAAAAAATGTATTAATATAGTAGGTCTGTGGATTTGTAAATATAGCAATTGAAATTTGTTCTATACATCATTGTGACTGTTCACTTAATATTCTTTGAACAAAACCATTGACATCATTGTGACTGTTCACTTAATATTCTTTGAACAAAACCATTGACATCATTGTGACTGTTCACTTAATATTCTTTGAACAAAACCATTGACATCATTGTGACTGTTCACTTAATATTCTTTGAACAAAACCATTGACATCATTGTGACTCTTCACTTAATATTCTTTGAACAAAACCATTGACATCATTGTGACTGTTCACTTAATATTCTTTGAACAAAACCATTGATATATGTACATACCTATATTATGATATGACTCGCTGGTTTTTATTGTGAATTCTGAACTTTTCTATTTCATTCTAAACACAGAGGGGGGTTTATTTTCTCTATGACCTCAGGAGCTGGCTAGCTCTAGGTCATTCAAGGAAGGAGGGAAGCTAACTTCTCTGCCCCACACTGTTCCCCTCTAACTTTACCTATACCTGAAGCAGTCAAATTGTCATGCTACTTTGCCATTTGACACTTAATCAAAATACCTACACTTAGGATCCATGATAGGAGCTGGTAATATCCTGAGTTGTCGATTCGAATGTTTCTATCAGCCTCAGAAGAGTTGATTGAATTGCATTATGATGGAAGGATGTTCAATAGATAGGGAACAAGTCTTAAGATGTTTCTTTTTCTGTTAAAGTTAACAATGCAGGAAATTACAACGAGCAGACAGCCTCAGCCACATAGGATAAAAGGCTATTTTGAAAGTATAATTGAGTTCATTAGCTCATATTCCACAAAGTGAAATGTATTCATTTATTCACTCACTCAACAATGTGATGAGAGTCTCCTAGCTAGACACAAGAAGAAGGTATACAGTAGGTGCTAATTTCATGAAATTTTGCAGGCAATTAAGAAGAAACCCCACAGAAGACAGTTTATAGTCCATATCTGAAAACTTCAAAACAGAGAAACTCAAAGTTTGCCAAGAGAGAAAGAAATTCCTTTTAAAGGAAAAAGATACTAATTTTTACCTCTTAAAAATGATTCAGAGGGCAGCCATCAGTTCTAGCATATTTCCTAATCATCACAACAATGTGTCTGGAAGGGCAAATTTTCCTGTGGGCTTTGTTACCAATATTGTTCAGAAGCCAAGAAATAAGTTGAACTAAGGGAGCCTAGCTTGGTTTTGGTCATGATGTTGTGTTACCAATGAGATGAAATCACATGCACTATTAGAAAAACAAACACAGCAAAAGGAAGTTCCTAACTTTTAAATTACTTGTATTTAAATTAGTCTTAGGGGAAAAGGGAAGGGAAGAGGCAAAAATTTCTTCCATTTTATAAACACATGTAATACAAAATCTCCTTAATTTGGAATTAATTTGGTTGAGCACTTCGGGGTGGGGACCTCTGGAGATGGCATGGAACATGCCTTGATCTCAGTTTCTCAGTTTCTTATGTAATCAGTTGTAGCTATCACTGAGTTCATAACACCAGAGTGTAAGACAGGTTATATTCCTTATTATTCTAAGCCATATGTCACCCACTTTGAGCCCTCTTTTGCATATCTTGCAGGAAATCAAATCTCAGTTATTATTCAAGCCCTTTTACTCCCCTGCATGGAATCCTACAAGAATCACAGGCTTACACAGTTCCAGGAACATAGGGGCCCATACTTAGTCCATGGACAGACTTCATTTCCATTGATTCTTCTCCCTGATGTGGCTGCTGGTCGCTGGGACTCTGGTGGGCAAGACTGTGGTAAATGAAGTAGACCTTTGCTTGGTGCCTCTCAGAGCTCATTTGGAACCACATTTGAGTGGGGGCCTTAAAAGCTGCCATTCCTACAAGTCCCTCCAAACTCCAGACCCTATTTTCAGTCTAGGGGCAGGTTCTGTTTTAGGTTGGATTCCCCCAAAAGCAGAGCTTGAGTTAAGGACTTCTATGTGTCCAGTAGTTAGGGAGATCCCAGAAAGCAGGCATGAGATAGGAGGGGGAGTAAGCCAGGGAAGGAGGTCATGCCATTATGAGGATGTGTTATGGATTATGGAGTGAATGCACTGTGCCACAGAGCTTTGATTCTGCTGAAACCTCCTGAGCAGCATACTAAGTGCCTTTCAGAATTTCCACTTGAAGGACTGGAGGTGTAAACCTTATGTATAAACATCAGGTTGTCCCCTATCTGTCGAGGATTGTTGCATTAGTCTGTTAGGGCTATATCAAACATAACAAAATACCATGGACTGGGTGGCTAAGGCCACAGAAACACATTTTTTCACAGTTCTGTAGCCTAGAAGTCCAAGATCAAGGTGTTTGATTTCTCCTGAAGCCTGTCTCCTTGGCTTGCAGACTGCCACCTTCTTGCTGTGTCACCTGGCTTTTTTACCTGGTTTTGTGCGTGTATATGTGTACACACTCCTGGTGTTTCTTTTTTTTTTTTTTTTTGAGATGGAGTCTCACTCTGTCACCAGGCTGGAGTGCAGTGGCACGATCTTGGCTCACTGTAACCTTCAACTCCCTGGTTCAAGCGATTCTCCTGCCTCAGCCCCCTGAGTAGCTGGGATTACAGGCACAAATCACCAAGCCCAGCTAATTTTTGTATTTTTAGTAGAGACAGAGTGTTGGGAACAGGCCCCCAAAAATCTGGCCATAAACTGGCCCCAAAACTGGCCATAAGCAAAATCTCTGCAGCACTGTGACATGTTCATGATGGCCATAACGCCCACGCTGGAAGGTTGTGGGTTTACCGGAATAAGAGCAAGGAACACCTGGCCTGCCCAGGGCAGAGAACTGCTTAAAGGCATTCTTAAACCACAAACAGTAGCATGAGCGATCTCTGCCTTAAGGGCATATTCCTGCTGCAACTAACTAGCCAGACCCACCCCTTTATTTCAGCCCATCCCTTCGTTTCCCATAAGGGATACTTTTAGTTAATCGAATATCTATAGAAACAATGCTAATGACTGGCTTGCTGTTAATAAATACGTGGGTAAATCTCTGTTCGGGGCTTTCAGCTCTGAAGGCTGTGAGACCCCTCATTTCCCACTTCACACCTCTATATTTCTGCATGTGTGTCTTTTTTTTCTTTTCTTTTTTTTTATTGATCACATTTGGGTGTTTCTCCCAGAGGGGGATTTGGCAGGGTCATAGGACAATAGTGGAGGGAAGGTCAGCAGATAAACAAGTGAACAAAGGTCTCTGGTTTTCCTAGGCAGAGGACCCTGCGGCCTTCTGCAGTGTTTGTGTCCCTGGGTACTTGAGATTAGGGAGTGGTGATGACTCTTAACAAGCATGCTGCCTTCAAGCATCTGTTTAACAAAGCACATCTTGCACCGCTCTCAATCCATTTAACCCTGAGTGGACACAGCGCATGTTTCAGAGAGCACAGGGTTGGGGGTAAGGTCAAAGATCAACAGGATCCCAAGGCAGAAGAATTTTTCTTAGTACAGAACAAAATGGCGTCTCCCATGTCTACTTCTTACTACACAGACATAGCAACAATCTGATTTCTCTATCTTTTCCCCACATTTCCCCCTTTACTATTTGACAAGACCGCCGTTGTCATCATGGCCCGTTCTCAATGAGCTGTTGGGTACACCTACCAGATGGGGTGGCGGCCGGGCAGAGGGGCTCCTCACTTCCCAGAAGGGGCGGCAGGGCAGAGGCGCCCCCCACCTCCCTCCTGGACGGAGCGGCTGGCCGGGCGGGGGCTGGCCCTCACCTCCCTCCCGGACGGGGTGGCTGGCCGGGCGGGGGCTGCCCCCCCACCTCCCTCCCGGTCGGGGCGGCTGGCCGGGCGGGGGCTGCCCCCTGCCTCCCTCCCGGATGGGGCGGCTGCCGGATGGAGACGTTCCTCACTTCCTAGACGGGGCGGCTGCCAGGCGGAGGGGCTCCTCACTTCTCAGATGGGGCGGCTGTCGGGCGGAGGGGCTCCTCACTTCAGACAGGGTGGCCAGGCAGAGACGCTCCTCACCTCCCAGATGGGGTCGCGGCTGGGCAGAGGCGCTCCTCACATCCCAGACGGGGCGGCGGGGCAGAGGCGCTCCCCACATCTCAGACGATTGGCGGCCGGGCAGAGATGATCCTCACTTCCTAGACATGATGGCGGCCAGGAAGAGGCACTCCTCACTTCCCAGGCTGGGCAGCCGGGCAGAGGGGCTCCTCACATCCCAGACGATGGGTGGCCAGGCAGAGACGCTCACTTCCCAGACCGGGTGGTGGCCGGGCAGAGGCTACAATCTCGGCACTTTGGGAGGCCAAAGCAGGCGGCTGGGAGGTGGAGGTTGTAGCTAGCCGAGATCATGCCACTGCATTCCAGCCTGGGCAACATTGAGCACTGAGTGAACGAGACTCCGTCTGCAATCCCGGCACCTCAGGAGGCCGAGGCTGGCAGATCACTCGTGGTTAGGAGCTGGAGACCAGCCCGGCCAACACAGCGAAACCCCGTCTCCACCAAAAAAAAAATACGAAAACCAGTCAGGTGTGGCGGTGCGTGCCTGCAATCGCAGGCACTCGGCAGGCTGAGGCAGGAGAATCAGGCAGGGAGGTTGCAGTGAGCCGAGATGGCAGCAGTACAGTCCAGCTTCGGCTCGGCATCAGAGGGAGACTGTGGAAAGAGAGGGAGAGGGAGACCGTGGGGAGAGCAAGAGGGAGAGGGAGAGGGAGAGGGAGAGGGCATGTGTGTCTTTAATTCCTCTAGCGCCGCTGGGTTAGGGTCTCCCCGACCAAGCTGGTCTTGGCAACAGAATTTCACCATGTTGGCCAGGATGGTCTTGATCTCCTGACCTCATGATCTGCCTGCCTCTGCTGGGCAGGGTGGCTCACTCCTGTAATCTCTTTATCTTCTTATAAGGACGCCAGTCCTATTGGATTAGGACCCCACACTTAGGATGTCATTTAACCTTAATTACCTCCTGAGAGTTCCCATTTACAAATACAGTCACTTTGGGGGTTACAGCTTTAACCTATGAATTTTGGGAGGACATAATTCAGCCCATCACAGCTTCCCTTGGAAATGTTACCTGGAGGCCTGGGGTTCATCAGTGTAAAGTCACTGGAGATTCTGATTTAGATGAATTCAGAGACAGGAGGAAAGGACGTGAGTTGGGGCTTCAAATACTTTTGCCTTCACTTCACCCCTTCTCAATTCAAAGTTGGACCATATTATCTGTCCATCTAAAACCACCCAGCTTAATCCTTCTCAGTGGGTTAGGAACACAGCAATTTTTTTTTTTTTTTTTTTTTTTTTTTTTTTGAGACAGAGTCTCGCTCTGTCACCCAGGCTGGAGTGCAGTGGTGCAATCTCAGCTCACTGCAAGCTCCGCCTCCCGGGTTCTCCTGCCTCAGCCTCCCGAGTAGCTGGGACTACAGGCGCCAGCCTCCATGCCTGGCTAATTTTTTGTATTTTTAGTAGAGATGGGGTTTCACCATGTTAGCCAGGATAGTCTCGATCTCCTGACCTCGTGATCCGCCCGCCTCGGCCTCCCAAAGTGCTGGGATTACAGGCGTGAGCCACCGCGCCCGGCGAGTTAGTGTTAATTGTAATGGTTGTTCTTCTGTGTTAGGTTTAAGTCAATATAGTTTTAATATTCTTTTTATTTTAAATATTTAATTTAATGTGATTTTTCTCTCCATGGCTTTTTTATTTTGCAAGCCCAAGCTAATGAATGTTGCATGCCAGGGTCTGAAAATTTAAATACCTACAGGATCTGACAGGTAAAATAAATATCAATGAGTAAAGTGAACAGGGAGTAATAAAATAAACTCTAGAATAGAGTAGTGGGGACCGTAACAAATGTATTACAATGCCCTGCCTAAAGGGGGCAGCAGCTACTGATTCCCAGCTAACAGTTGCCAAGCAGGAATATGGACATGAATTTCAAGGAAAACTGAAGAGGCTGGGTATGTACAGTTGCCTAAATACTAGCGTGGCGGTCAAGATCAGACTCTGGAGCCAGACAGCCTGAATTTGAATCACAGGTCTACTAATTACATTAACTATGTAATCTTGAGCAAGTTACCTAATAACTCTGACCATCAGTAGAATGGGACTAATGATTGTACCTATGCCACAGGGTGGTTATGAGGATTAAATGGATCAAGTGCATAGGATCACACTTAGCATTAAACACTCAATAAATGTTGGCTATTGTCATTATTAGCTATTAATTAAAAAATCTAATTAAACTTTTAATTTTGAGATAATTATAGATTCACATCTGGGTTGTAAGAAATAATCAGAGAGTTCACATTTCCCAGTTTTCCTTTGCAAAACTATAGTACAACATCACAGCCAGGAGGTCAATATTGATACAGTCAAAAAAGGACATTTCCATCTCCATAAAGGTCACTCATGTTAACCTTTTATAGCCATAGCCACTTCCATCTTGCCCTACCCCTTCAGGAAAACCTAGCAACCACGAATCTGTTCTCCACTTCTACAGTTTTGTCATTTCAAGAATGTTATGTAGATGGAATCATATAGTATGTAACCTTTTTTATTGGCTTTTTAAAATGTTTATACATTTGGAATTAGTGGATTTTTTTGTCATTAAAATTGTTACCACTGGTAACATGTGACAAGCACACCACAATTCTCCCTATCTTGTGAAGTTGTTTTTTTAAATCGCCTTGAACAAAAAGTTTTTTTTTTGTTTGTTTTTGCTTTCTGAAATTCACAGAAGCCTAGGAGGACTGGGGTAAGCGGAATAAACTAGAGAAGGGAAACATTGTTTGGATTTCCTTTATACTGTGAGGTTACATGCATAAAAGCATAATCCTCTGAAGATTTATCTAAGTTGTTGTGTGGATCAATAGTTTGTTACTTTTTATTGCTGGGTGATATTCCTTAGTATGATACACAGCACACATTTTGTTTAACCATTCACCTTTAGAAGGGCACATAGGTTTTCCCAAACTTTGTCTATTAGGAAGAAGCCTTCTATAAACATTTGTGTACAGCTTTTATGTGTGTGAGCATAAGTTTTCATTTCTCTGGGAGAAATGCCTATGGGTTCAATTGCTAGGTTGTAAGGTAGTTGTATGTTTAATGTTTAAAGAAATTGTCCAACCGTTTTCCTGAGTAGCAATACCATTTTATATTCCCACCAGCAATGTATTAGTCTCATGGCTCAAGGCAAAGTGGGAGCAGGCATTTTATGTGGAGAAAGCAGGAGCAAGGACAAGGGGATTGGAGGTGCCACACACTTTTAAATGACCAGATCTCGTAAGAACTCACTATCACAAAGACAGCACGAAGCCATGAGGGATCGGCACTTCTCCAAGCCCCCCATTCAAACACTTCCCATCAGTCCCACCTCCCACCGGTCAACACAAGAATTGTGTTGAACTGTGGGGACAAATATCCAAACTATATCACATAGTATACAATTATTTTTATCTATAACAGAATATTATTTGCAAATATTCTGGTAAGGAATTTTGCATCTATTTTCATGAGGGATATTGGTCTGCTGTTTTATTTTTCGGTACTTTTTCTGGTTTTGGTATCAGGGTAATACTGCCTTATATAATGAACTGGGAAGTATCCTTTCCTATTCTGTTTTCTGGTAGAGATTATTAAAAATTTGAGTTAATTCTTTTTTAAACATTTTTTAGAATTCTCCAGTGAACCATCTGGGTCTGGAGATTTCTTTTGGGGGAGTTTTAAAATTATGTATTCAATTCCTTAATAGTTGAGTGGAAAGCACTCAAACTATTTTTCCTCTGTTCTCACACCACAAAACAATCAGCATAGAAGACTTCTGTGACCAGTAGATTTCTCCCCAGCAAGTGAGCAATCAATTCTGCCGTGGATACCAGCTGGGTGCCCTCCAATTCAATTCTGATGCCATCTACCTGGAGATGGCATTAGAATTCCACAGGTTGAGGGCTCAGTCCCACAAGTTAAAGGATGAGGTCCCACTTCAGATGCCAATTGCAAGCCCTAGGTTGCTTTACTTGTGCTGACCAACAAGGTTATAAACTGAGGTTCCCATGACCCTCTCCTTAAGTTTGATTAATCTGCTAGAGCACTTCACAGAACTTGGAAACACATCTGCTGGTTTATCATGAAGGTTATTACAAAGGATATAGATAAGGGATTTATAGAAAAGGCATACGGGAAGGTGTGTGGAGCCTTCACGCCCTCTCCAGGCACACCACCCTCCAGAACCCTCCACATGTTCTGCTGTCCGGAAGTTCTCCATACCTCATCAGTCCCCTTGGGCCTTCTGTAGAGATTTCATTGGATAGAAATGATTGAAGCATGGACAGTCCTGTAGAAATGTGATTGGACAAAAGAGGATATGAATTAACACTAATTGAGCGGAGGAACACAGCAAGGCCTGTCTATTTAGATTCTTGGCCTCTCTGTGTAGCATTTCTTCCTTCTGGGTATGGGACAGGACCTCTCCTAAAATGTAGGTCTGATAGTCTACAATCTGATAGGGTAGGTCAGAGGATTTCTTTATGGTCAACTCCAAGACTGAAAGGCAGAGGAAGATTCCTGCCTTGGGGAGAAAAAGGAACAGGGGAAAGGAAGTCAGAAGGTTAGAGAGGGAGATTTTGCTTTCTGAGGCCTAAAGTGCCCCAACATTGTAACAAAAGACTGTAACAAGGGCAATGGGAGTTAGCCGGGAACACTGGATAAAAACCAATATATGTATCATAATATCACAATAGTTATAGGGCTTTTCAACTCACTTATTTCATATTGGTTTAGATGAGGTAATTTGTACTTTTAAAAGGATTGGTTGATTTTATCTGCATTGTCAAATTTATGTGTGTAGAGGTGTTTGTAGCAGTCTCTTATCACCCATTTGATTTCTGAAGAGTCTCTAGTGATAGCTTCTGTTTCATTCCTGATTTTGGTAGTTCGGGTCTTCTCTCTTTTTATCCTGTAGTATCTTGCTAGATGTTTGTCAATTTTAGAGACTTCCTAAAATAACCAGTTCTTTCACTGATTTTCTCCATTGCTTTTCTATTTTTAATTGCATTGATTTATCTTTTATCTATATTATTTTTATTAATTTTTTATTTTATTTATTCTTTTATCTTTATTATGTCCTTTCTTCTGTTTGCTTTGGATTTATATTACTTTTCCCTTTCTAGGTTCTTACAATGGGAGCTTAGATTATTGAAACTTTTTCCTCTTTTCTAATGGATGCTTTTCCTGCTATAAATTTATCCCTCAACACTATTTAGCTGGTATCCTACAAAATTTGATATGTTATATTTTCATTTTTATTCAATTCCAAGTATTTTTTTCCCTTAAGATTTCCTCTTTAATCCATGGATTATTTACAAGTGTGTTGTTTAGTTTCCAAGTATTTGTTTGGAGATATTCTTGTTATCCTTCCATTTTTTAAAATTATGCCTTAAGTTCTGGGATACATGTGCAGAACGTGCAGGTTTGTTACATAGGTATACATGTGCCATGGAGGTTTGCTACACCCATCAACCTGTCATCTACATTAGGTATTTCTCCTAATACTGTCCCTCCCCTTGTCTCCCATCCCCCAACAGGCCCCGATGTTTGATGTTCCCCTCCCTGTGTCCATGGGTTCTCATTGTTCAACTCCCACTTATGAGTGAGAACATGTGGTGTTTGGTTTCCTGTTTGTGTGTCAGTTTGCTGAGAATGATGGTCTCCAGCTTTATCCATGTCCCTGCAAAGGACATGAACTCATCCTTCTATATGGCTGCATAGTATTCCACGGTGTGTATGTGCCACATTTTCTTTATCCAGTCTATCATTGATGGGCATTTGGGTTGGTTCCAAGTCTTTGCTATTGTGAATAGTGCTGCAATAAACATAAGTGTGCATGTGTCTTTATAGTAGAATGATTTATAATCCTTTCGGTATATGCCCAGTAACGGGATTGCTGGGTCAAATGGTATTTCTGGTTCTAGATCATTGAGGAATAGCCACACTGTCTTCCATAATGGCTGAACTAATTTACACTCTCACCAACAGCATAAAAGCATTCCTATGTCTCCACATCCTCTCCGGCATCTGTTGTTTCCTGACTTTTTAACAATTGACATTCTAACTGGCATGAGATGTGTGGGGAAAAGAGCGATCAGACTGTTACTGTGTCTATGTAGAAAGAAGTAGACATAAGAGACTCCATTTTGTTCTGTACTAAGAAAAATTCCTCTGCCTTGAGATGCTGTTAATCTGTAACCCTACCCCCAACCCTGTGCTCCCTGAAACCTGTGCTGTGTCAACTCAGGGTTAAATGGACTAAGGGCTGTGCAGGGTGTGCTTTGTTAAACAAATGCTTGAAGGCAGCATGCTTGTTAAAAGTCACCACCACTCCCTAATCTCAAGTACCCAGAGACACAAAACACTGCGGAAGTCCGCAGGGACCTCTGCCTAGGAAAGCCAGGTATTGTCCAAGGTTTCTCCCCATGTGATAGTCTGAAATATGGCCTCGTGGGAAGGGAAAGACCTGCCCGTCCCCCAGCCCAACAGCCATAAAGGGTCTGTGCTGAGGAGGATTAGTAAAAGAGGAAGGAACACCTCTTTGCAGTTGAGATAAGAGGAAGGCTTCTGTCTCCTGCTCATCCCTGGGCAATGGAATGTCTCAGTGTAAAGCTGACTGTATACTCCATCTACTGAGATAGGGGAAAACCACCTTAGGGCTGGAGGTGGGACATGCTGGCAGCAATACTGCTCCTTAAGGCATTGAGATGTTTATGTATATGCACATCAAAAGCATAGCACTTTTTTCTTTACCTTGTTTATGATGCAGAGACATTTGTTCATGTGTTTACCTTCTGACCTTCTCTCCACTATTATCCTATTATCCTGCCACATCCCCCTCTCCGGGAAATGCCTAATAATGATCAATAAATACTAAGAGAACTCAGAGGCCGATGCCGGCAGCGTGGATCCTCCGTATGCTGAACACCGGTCCCCTGGGCCCATTTTTCTTTCTCTATACTTTGTCTCTGTGTCTCTTTCTTTTCCAAGTCTCTCGTTCCACCTAATGAGAAACACCCACAGGTGTGGAGGGGCAACCCACCCCTTCAGAGATGGTATCTCATTGTGGTTTTGATTTGCATTCCTCTAATGACCAGTGATGATGAGCTTTTTTTCATTTGTTTGTTGGCTGCATAAATGTCTTCTTTTGAGAAGTGTCTGTTCATATACTTCACCCACTTTTTGATGGGGTTGTTTTCTACTTATAAATTTGTTTAAGTTCTTTGTTGATTCTGGATATTAGCCCTTTGTCTGATGGATAGATTGCAAAAATTTTCTCCCATTCTGTAGGTTGCCTGTTCACTCTGATGATAGTTTCTTTTGCTGTGTAGAAGCTCTTTAGTTTAATTAGATCCCATTTGTCTGTTTTGGCTTTTGTTGCCATTACATTTTGTGTTTTAGTCATGAAGTCTTTGCCCATGCCTGTGTCCTAAATGGTATTGCCTAGGTTTTCTTCTAGGGTTTTTATGGTTTTAGGTTTTATGTGTAAGTCTTTAATCCATCTTGAGTTAATTTGTGTATAAGGTGTAAGGAAGGGATCCAGTTTCAGTTTTCTGCATATGGCTAGCCAGTTTTCCCAACAACATTTATTAAATAGGGAATCCTTTCCCCATTGCTTGTTTTTATCAGGTTTGTCAAAGATCAGATGGTTGTATATGTGTGGTGTTATTTCTGAGGGCTCTGTTCTGTTCCATTGGTCTATATATCTGTTTTGGTACCAGTATTATGCTGTTTTCATTACTTACCATAGCCTTGTAGTATAGTTTGAAGTCAGGTAGCATGATGCCTCCAGCTTTGTTCTTTTTGCTTAGGATTGTCTTGGCTATGTGGACTCTTCTTTGGTTTCATATGAAATTTAAAGTAGTTTTTTCTAATTCTGTGAAGAAAGTCAATGGTAGCTTGATGGGGATAGCATTGAATCTATAAATTACTTTGGGCAGTATAGCCATTTTCATTATAGTGATTCTTCCTATCCATAAGCATGGAATGTTTTTCCATTTCTTTGTGTCCTCTCTTATTTCCTTGAGCAGTGGTTTGTAGTTCTCCTTGACCAGGTCCTTCACATCCCTTGTAAGTTGTATTCCTAGGTATTTTATTCTCTTTGTAGCAATTGTGAATGGGAGTTCACGCATGATTTGACTCTCTATTATTGGTGTATAGGAATGCTTGTGATTTTTGCACGTTGATTTTGTATCCTGAGACTTTGCTGAAGTTGCTTATCAGCTTAAGGAGATTTTGGTCTGAGATGATGGGGTTTTCTAAATATACAATCATGTCATCTGCAAACAGAGATAATTTGACTTCCTCTCTTCCTATTTGAATACCATTTATTTCTTTCTCTTGCCTGATTGCCCTGGCCAGGACTTTCAATACTATATTGAATAGGAGTGGTGAAAGAGGGCATCCTTGTCTTGTGCTGGTTTTCAAAGGGAATGCTTCCAGCTTTTGCCCATTCAGTATGATATTGGTTGTGGGTTTGTCATAAATAGTTCTTATTATTTTGAGATACATTCCATCAATACCTACTTTATTGAGAGTTTTTAGCATGAAGCGGTGTTGAATTTTATCAATGGCCTTTTCTGCATCTATTGAGATAATCATGTGGTTTTTGTCATTGGTTCTGTTTATGTGATGGATGAAGTTTGGTGATTTGCGTATGTTCAATCAGTCCTGTATCCCAGGGATGAAGCCGACTTGATCATGGTGGATAAGCTTTTTGATGTGCTGCTAGATTCGGTTTGCCAGTATTTTATTGAGGATTTCCGCATCAATGTTCATCAGGGATATTGGCCTGAAATTTTCTTTTTTTGTTGTGTTTCTGTCAGGTTTTGGTGTCAGGATGATGCTGGCCTCATAAAATGAGTTACGGAGGAGTCCCTCTTTTTTTATTGTTTGAAATAGTTTCAGAAGGAAAGGTACCATCTCCTCTTTGTACCTTTGGTAAAATTCAGCTGTGAATCTGTCTGGTCCTGGGCTTTTTTTGGTTGGTAGGTTATTAATTACTGCCTCAATTTCAGAACTTGTTATTGGTCTATTCAGGGATTAGATTTCTTCCTGATTTAGTCTTGGGAGGGTGTATGTGTCCAGGAATTTATCCATTTAGTCTAGATTTTCTAGTTTATTTGCATAGAGGTGTTTATAGTATTCTCTGATGGTGGTTTGTATTTCTGTGGGATCAGTGGTGATATCCCCTTTATCATTTTTTATTGTGTCTATTTGATTCTTCTCTCTTTTCTTCTTTATTAGAATGGCTAGCGGTCTATGTATTTTGTTAATCTTTTAAAAAAACCAGCTCCTGGATTCATTGATTTTTTTGAAGGGTTTTATCTGTCTTTATCTCCTTCAGTTCTGCTCTGATCTTAGCTATTTCTTGTCTTCTGCTAGTTTTTGAATTTGTTTGCCGTTGCTTCCCTAGTTCTTTTCATTGTTATGTTAGGGTGTCGATTTTAGATCTTTCCCACTTTCTCCTGTGGGCATTTAGTGCTATAAATTTCCCTCTAAACACTGCTGTAGCTGTGTCCCAGAGATTCTGGTACATTGTGTCTTTGTTCTCATTGGTTTCAAAGAACTTATTTATTTCTGCCTTAATTTTGTTATTTACCCAGTAGTCATTCAGGAGCAGGTTGTTCAGTTTCCATGTAGTTGTGTGGTTTTGAGTTTCTTAATCCTGAGTTCTAATTTGATTGCACTATGGGCTGAGAGACTGTTTGTTACGATTTCCTTTCTTTTGCATTTGCTGAGGAGTGTTTTACTTCCAATTATGTGGTCAGTTTTAGACTATGTGTGATGTGGTGCTGAGAAGAGTGTTTACTCTGTTGATTTGGGGTGGAAAGTTCTGTAGATGTCTATTAGGTCTGCTTATTCCAGAGCTGAGTTCAAGTCCTGAATATCCTTGTTAATTTTCTGTCTAGTTGAGCTAATATTGACAGTGGGGTGTTAAAGTCTCCCACTATTATTGTGTGGGAGTCTAGGTCTCTTTGTAGGTCTCTAAGAACTTGCCTATTGAATCTGAGTGCTCCTGTATTGGGTGCATATATATCTCTTCCTGTTGCATTGATCCCTTTACCATTATGTAATGCCTTTATTTTTTGATCTTTGTTGGTTTAAAGTCTGTTTTATCAGAGACTAGGATTGCAACCCCTGCTTTTTTTTTTTCTTTCCATCTGCTTGGTAAATATTCTTCCATCCCTTTATTTTGAGCCTATGTGTGTCTGTGCATGTGAGATGGGTCTCCTGAATACAGTACACCGAAGGGTCTTGACTCTATCCAATTTTTCAGTCAGTGTCTTTTAATTGTGGCATTTAGCCCATTTACATTTAAGGTTTATATTGTTATGTGTGAATTTGATCCTGTCATTATGATGCTAGCTGGTTATTTTGCCTGTTAGTTGATGCAGTTTCTTCACAGCGTTGATGGTCTTTACAATTTGATATGTTTTTGCAGTGGCTGGTACCAGTCTTTCCTTTCCATGTTTAGTGCTTCCTTCAGTAGCTCTGGTAAGGCAGGCCTGGTGGTGACAAAATCTCTCAGCATTTGCTTGTCTGTAATTTTCTCCTTTGCTTATGAAGCTTAGTTTGTTTTGGCTGGATATGAAATTCTGGGTTGAAAATTCTTTTATTTAGGAATGTTGAATATTGGTCCCCACTCTCTTCTGGCTTGTAAGTTTTGTGCTGAGAGATCCACTGTTAGTCTGATGGGCTTCCTTTGTGGGTAACCCGACCTTTCTCTCTGACTGCCCTTAACATTTTTTCCTTCATTTCAACCTTGGTGAATCTGATGATTATGTGTCTTAGGGTTGCTCTTCTCGAGGAGTATCTTTGTGGTATTATCTGTGTTTCCTGAATTTGAATGTTGGCCTGTCTTGCTAGGTTGGGGAAGTTCTCCTGGTTAATATCCTGAAGAGTGTTTTCCAACTTGGTTCCATTCTCCCCGTCACTTTCAGGTACACCAATCAAACGGAGGTTTGCTCTTTTCACATAGTCCTATATTTCTTGGAGGCTTTGTTCATTCCATTTCATTTTTTTTTCTCTAATCTTGACTTCATGCTTTATTTCATTAAGTTGATACTCAATCTCTGATATCCTTTCTTCTGCTTGATCAATTCAGCTATGGATACTTGTGTATGCTTCACAAAGTTCTCATGCTGTGTTTTTCAGCTCCATCAGGTTATTTATGTTCTTCTCTAAACTGGTTATTCTAGTTAGCAATTCCTCTAACCTTTTTTCAAGGTTCTTAGCTTCCTTGCATTGGGTTAGAACATGCTTGTTTAGCTCAGAGGAGTTTGTTATTACCTACCTTCTGAAGCCTCGTTCTGTCAATTTGTAAAACTCACTCTCCATCCAGTTTTGTTCCTTTGCTGGCAGGGAGTTGTGATCCTTTGGAGAAGAAAAGGCATTCTGGTTTTTGGAATTTTCAGCCTTTTTGTGTTGATTTTTCCTTATCTTTGTGGATTTATCTACCTTTGGTCTTTGATGTTGGTGACCTTCAGATGGGGTTTCTGTGTGGACATCCTTTTTGTTAATGTTGATGTTATTCCTTTCCGTTTGTTAGTTTTCCTTCTAACAGTCAGGCCTCTCTGCTGCAGGTCTGCTGCAGTTTGCTGGAGGTCCACTCCAGATCGTGTTTGCCTGGGTATCACCAGCAGAGGCTGCAGAACAGCAAAGATTGCTGCCTGTTTCTTCCTCTGGAAGCTCTGTCCCAGAGGGACACCCACCAGATGCCAGCCAGAGCTTTCCTGTATGAGGTGTCTGTCGACCCCTGCTGGGAGGTGTCTCCCAGTCAGGAGGCTTGGGGGTCAGGAACCTACCTGAGGAGGCAGTCTGTCCCTTAGCAGAGCTCAAGCGCTGTGGTGGGAGATCCACTGCTCTCTTCAGAGCCAGCAGGCAGGAATGTTTAAGTCTGCTGAAGCTGTGCCCACAGCCACACCTTCCCCCAGGTGCTCTGTCCCAGGGAGATGGGTGTTTTATCTATAAGCCCCTGACTGGGGCTGCTGCCTTTCTTTCAGAGATGCCCTGCCCAGAGAGGAGGAATCTAGAGAGTCAGCCTGGCTACAGTGGCTTTGCTGAGCTATAGTGGGCTCTGCCCAGTTTAGACTTCCCGGTGGCTTTGTTTACACTGTGAGGGGAAAACCACCTACTCAAGCCTCAGTAATGGCGGACGCCCCTTCCCCCACCAAGGTCGAGCATCCCAGGTCGACTTCAGACTGCTGTGCTGGCAGCGAGAATTTCAAGCCAGTGGATCTTAGCTTGCTGGGTTCTGTGGGGGTGGGATCCACAGAGCTAGACCACTTGGCTCCCTGGCTTCAGCCCCCTTTCCAGGGGAGTGAACAGTTCTGTCTCGCTGGCATTCCAGGTGCCACCAGGGTATGAAAAAACACTCCTGCAGCTAGCTTGGTGTCTGCCTAAATGGCCACCCAGATTTGTGCTTGAAACCCTGGGCCCTGGTGTTGTAGGCAACCTAGGGAATCTCCTGGTCTGTGGGTTGTGAAGACTGTGGGAAAAACATAGTATCTGGGCCAGAGTGCACCATACCCCATGGCACAGTCCCTTACGGCTTCCCTTGGCTAGGGGAGGGAGTTCCCCAACTCCTTGTGCTTCTAGGTGATGCACCATTCCACCTTGCTTCAGCTCACCCTCTGTGGGCTGCACACACTGTCTAACCGGCCGCAGTGAGATAAGTTGGGTACCTCAGTTGGAAATGCAGAAATCACCCACCTTCTGTGTTGATCTCACTGGGAACTGCAGACCGGAGCTGTTCCTATTCAACCATCTTGCCAGCCACCTATCCTTCCATTTTTGATTTCTGGTTTGATTTCACTGTGATCAGAGAACACAATGTATATGATTTCAGTGATTTTAAATTTGTTGTGGTTTATGACCTAGTATAGGTCTAGCTTGGTATATAATATTCTGTGGATACTTGAAAAGAATGTGTATCCTGCTGTTAGGTGGAGTGTTCCGTAAATGTCAGTCAGATCCTGTTGATTGGTGGTATTGTTGAGTACCCTTGCTAGTTTTCTGTTTACTTGTTCTATCAGTTGTTGAGATGGGGATGCTTTTCAAATTCCACTTTGGTTTATCTATAGTGCTTCTGAGTATATCTCTTTGTGTAGCTTTTTAAATGATTAGTTTTACACTATTAAAACTTTCTTTTTTTTTTTTTTTTTTGAGATGGAGTCTCACTCTGTCAAGGCTAGAGTGTAGTGGCATGATCTTGGCTCATTGCAACCTCTGTCTCCCAGGTTCAAGTGATTCTTCTGCTTCAGCCTCCTGAGTAGCTGGGATTACAGGCGTGTGCCACTACACCTGGCTATTTTTTTGTATTTTTGTAGAGACAGAGCTTTGCCATGTTGGCCAGGCTGGTCTCAAACTCCTGACCTCAGGTGATCCACCCACCTCGGCCTCCCAAAATGCTGGGATTACAGGCATGATCCACTGTGCCCGGCCACACTATTAAAACTTCTACTGGTGTTATCATTTTTCCATCTGAGGGAAATATGGAAATTTTAGCTCCCTATAAAAGAGCTAAAATTTACCCTCCTCCATTTATAAATATCCTAAATATTTTCTTTGCATACTTTTAGAACCTCTCAGTGTTAAAATTTATTTTTTAAAATTATTATTATTATTATTATTTTGTAGAAATGGGGTCTCACTATGTTCTCCAGGCTGGTCTTGAACTGCTGGGCTCAAGTGATCTTCCCACCTTGGCCTCCCAAAATTCTGGGATTACAGGTGTGAGCCATTGTGCCTGGCCTTGGTGTTAAATTTTTGCTTCAATTATCCATTATAATTTACAAAAGGCAGAGGAAAATGAATATTTACTCTATTTATCTGTATTATTGTTTACTGTGTTTTTCCTTCTTTCCTTTCAAGATTCCATCTTTTATTGATTTCTTCCTGTTTAGAGAACCTCCTTTCACCATTCTTTTTGGGTAGATCAGCTAATGATAAGTTGTCTTCATTTTCTTTTATCTGAGAAAGTCTCGAGTTTCTCTTTATTTATTTAGAGACAGAGTTTTTGCTTTTGTTGCCCAGGCTGGATTGTAATGGTGTGATCTCAGCTCACTGCAACCTCCGCCTCCTGGGTTGAAGCAATTCTCCTGCCTCAGCCTCCCGATTAGCTTGGATTACAGGTGCCCATCACCACGCCCGGCTAATTTTTGTATTTTTTACTAGAGATGGGGTTTCACCTTGTTGGTCAGGCTGGTCTCAAACTCCCGACCTCAAGTGATCCACCCAACTTGGCCTCCCAAGGTGCTGGGATTACAGGCATGAGCCACTGTGCCCAGCTGAATTTCCCTTAATTGTTGAGGGATATTTTCACTAGATATAGGATTCTAGGCTGGCTGACAGTTATTTTATTTCAGCATGCAAAAAATTCCCTGCCACTTCCTTCTTGTATTTCCTGATGAGAAATATGCTGTCGTTCAAATTGTTTTTTTCCCTATTGGTAAGGTGTTATGTCTCTCTTGCTGCTTTCAAGATTTTTTCTTTATCTTTAGTGTTAAGAAGTTTGACTATGATGTGTCTCAGTGTGGATTTCTTTGTGTTTATCCTGTGTGAGGGTAACTCAACTTCCTAGTGTATAGGTTTATGTCTTTTGCCAAATATGAAGAGTTTTCAGCCATTATTTCTTTGAGTACTTTTTCCAGCCCTGTCCTCTTCCTCAGACTCTGAAGACACAAATGGTAGATCTGTTGTTATAGTCCCATAGAACTATTTTTTTTTTAATCGCTGTTGTTCAGATTAGGTAGCTGCTATTGCTCAATTTTCCAGTTCACTGATTCTTTCCTCTGTACCATCTATTCTGCTGAACAGAGGTTTTTGTTTTGTTTTGTTTTGAGATGGAGTCTCGCTCTGTCACCCAGGCTGGAGTGCAGTGTTGCAATCTCGGCTCACTGCAGCCTCCACCTCCCAGGTTCAAGCGATTCTCCTGCCTCAGCCTCCTGAATAGCTGGGACTACAGGCACGAGCCACCACACCTGGCTAATTTTTGTGTTTTTAGTAGAGATGGGGTTTCACCATGTTGGTCAGGATGGTCTCGATCTCCTGACCTCGTGATCCACCCGTCGCAGCCTCCCAAAGTGCTGGGATTATAGGCGTGAGCCACCGTGCCTGGCCTGAACAGAGTTTTTAATTGTAGTTATTGTACTTTCACTTACAAAATTTCCATTTGGTCTTTTTTTACTTTATATTTCTTCACTCAAACTTTCAATTTCTTTGCAGAGACTATTTACTTCATTTGTTTCAAGCATGTTTCTAATTGTTCATTGAAGCAGTTTTATGATGATGATTTAAAATCTTTGCCAGATAATTCTAATATCCCTGTCATCTTGGTATTGGCATCTACTGATTATCTTTTTCATTCAGTTTGAGATCTCCCTGTTTCTTGGTATAGTGAGTTATTTTCAATTAAAACCAGAAAATTTGGCGTATTCTGTTTTTAGATTCTGGATTTTATTTACGCTTTTTGTTTTAGCTGGCTTCTTCTGACACTGTCTTGGCAGGGGAAGGAGGGCATGCAGGTCATCTCCTCTATCTACAGCCAGGTAGGGGTAAAAATCCAGGTTTCCCACTATTCCTCCATTGACACTTGGGGGTGGGGTGCTCTTGATTACTGCTGGATGCGGTTGGGAGTTCGATCCCAATGAATGGATACAAGAAGTTAGGCCTCCACTGGTACCTCCCTGACTGGGAGGAATAGGAATGTCTTGTTACTATTCTCTGTGTGGCCTTTTGTGAAAACATGGGGTAGGGGTGTGTGTGGTCTCAATAACTGGTTTTGTAATCTTGCTTGAATTTATTTTGAAAACTTATTTTGGCTTTAAGTATGTATAACATGCTAGACACATAAAGAATAAATAAGTAGCTTTATATTTATATATTTAAGTGAATTAAAATGAAAATGTTTGTTTAAAAGGGCTTCCTACTTGATTCAGGTTTGAGAAATACCCACATGAGTGAATGCATGGCTGCACACTCACATCATGAGTCCCTGGAATTGTTCGTACTTCCCTCCAGGTTCTTCCACCTACACAAAAAGACAGAAGGAGCTGAGCCCCTGACACTATGGAACATCATGCCAGCCTGACCCTGATGCTCTCTATTGAAGGCTCTTGTTAGTTTCCTATTGCTCCTGTAATACATTGCCACAAATTTATTGCCTTACAACAATACAGATTTATTCTCTTACTGTTCTGGGGGTCAGAGTCCAAAATCAGTTTCACTGGGGTGAAATCTAGGTGTCTGGTTTCTTTTGGAGGCTCTAGGAGAGAATCTGTTTTCTTGCCTTCACCAGCTTTTAGAAGCTTTCTGCTTTCTTTGGCTCGTGGTCTCTTCCTTCATCTTCAAAGCCAGCAGTGTAGCATCTTCTAATCTCTCTCTTACTCTGACCTCTACTCATCTCATTATACCCTGCCTTCTCCCTCATATAAGGACCCTTGTAACTACATTGGGCTCACCTAGATAGTGCAGAATAATCTCATTTCAAGATCCTTCACTTCATCCCATCTACAAAGACCGTTTTGCAACATAAGTTATACTCACAGGTTCTAGGGAATTAAGACATGGACATCACTGGGAGGGCCTTATTCAGCCTACCATAAGGGGGTGCTGTTACTTGCAGCTAAATCAAATTCTGAATGATTGACCTTCCACCGGAATGTAAGCTCCCCTACAACAGGGAGTTTTGTCTGGTTTGTTCACCAATGTTTTCTCAGTCGCCTATCGTAGTGATGGGTGCATTTTCATGGCTGCCACCCTCGCAAAGGAGGTAACTTCAAAAAGATCTGGAGATAGAGCACTCCAGGCAGAGGAAACAGCCTGTTCAAGCCCTCAGGCCAGAGAACTCTTTTTATTTATAGGAATAATACTCAATATATCATTTTATTGTGACAGAACAACTCAGCTTTTATAAACTATCAAACTGTTGAGATAATGGACCCCTTTGAAACTCTCTGTCTCTTTTGCTAAGCACAATCTGGTTTTACTTCTACATCTTCTTTTCTGGCTCTAACATCGAAAAAATTTTCAATTACTATCAAACCAACATAAAAACATTATACAAGAAATATATGTATAAACATCATTCATGATTCAAAGATCATTCCCTTTGGCAGCTTTGAAAGGTTAAAAATGTAAACCCTGGAGTTATACTGTTTTATGTTCACATCTGGGCTTTGCCACTCAATAACTATGATTTTGGGCTATTACTTAGACCTTCTCTGCCTTTGTTTCCTCATCTGTAAAATGAAGATAACAATAGTCCACCTCACACAGCTGTGAGAATTAGAAGAATTAATCTAATATGCTTAGAAAGGATGCTGGCACATCCCCTCAATAACTGTTAATCATAATTCTTACTTTTCAGTTTTCCTCCACATAATTTGTATTTAGTTGCAATTACAGGTACTCAAAGCATTGTGTTCTACTTTTAAAAATATAATCTTGTTCATAAGTTTTATTTCCTATCTCTTTTTCATTAACATAGGTAATCTTATTTTATTATTTAATTAATTAATTAACTTATTTAGAGACAGTTTCTTGCTCTGTTGCCCAGGTTGGAGTGCAGTGGCATGATCTCAGCTCACTGCAGCCTTGCCCTCCTGGGCTCAAGCAATCCTCCTACCTCAGCCCCCCGAGTAGCTGGGACTGCAGGTGAGCACCACCAAGCCTGGCTAATATTTGTATTTTTAGTAGAGATGGAGTTTCGCCATGTTGTCCAGGCTGGTCTTGAACTCCAGAGCTCAAAAGATCCACCCGCCTCAGCCTCCCAAAGTGCTGGGATTATAGGTGTGAGCCACCATGCCTGGCCAACATAGGTAATTTTAAATGACAGCTTGACATTCCATACTGTTAATATATTTTACTTAAACATTTCCTTATTATTGGACATTTATTTTATTATTATAAATGATGATCTTATAAATATACTTTGCATATGATGCTTTTTATTTCTTTTGAATTATTTATTTAGCATCTCTTCCCAGAAATATGATTATTGATTCTGTGTCCAACATTTGAAACTCCTCCCTTCTATGCAATAGTTCTAAAGAAGCAACTACTTTCAGCACATGATGGAAGGAGAAGCAGACATATCATAGGATCACAATGAAGTCATCTTCATGTAGGAACAGACTCTCCATGGAAGACTGATAAGGTCTGCATTATCGTCATTGTCATCATCATTTATTCATCAACAAATGTATTAATTATCTATGATGGGCCAGTTTCCTTTTCAGTAGGAAGATGGTTACAAAATAAAACCAGTGACTTGCACAAAAGAATGCAAGAAGCTGGCCGGGCATGCTGGCTCATGCCTGTAATCTCAGCACTTTGGGAGGCTGAGGCGGGCGGATCACAAGGTCAGGAGTTCAAGACCAGCCTGGTCAACATGGTAAAACCCCATCTCTACTAAAAATACAAAAATTAGCCAGGCGTGGTGGCAGGCACCTGTAATCCCAGCTACTGAGGAGGCTGAGGCAGGAGAATTGCTTGAACCCAGGAGGCAGAGGTTTCAGTTAGCCGAGACTGTGCCACTGCACTCCAGCCTGGGCAACAGAACAAGACTCTGTCTCAAAAAAAAAAAAAAAAAAAAGGCAAGAAGCTATAAATACAAATATATACACACATATATTTTTGCAAACCTTCCAGGTTGATTCTGTATGTCTTCTTCTGTACCATGTGGAATCTACATGTAAGTTAAAAAGAGGCATTTTTGTCTCTCAAGGAACTGAAATTATGTCAACCTGATACTGATCATCTAAACAAATAAACTTTATGGAAGCCATAGCGATATCTTGTAAGAAGGGAGAATCTTGTCTCCCAAGAAGTTTATATTAATACCTTTTTCTCTGTATCTTGATTTTCTTAAAATAAAGATGGTTTTACTAATATTGTTTGAGTCTTCTTTTTGGAGGCAGGGGGAGAAATCTTTTTAAGTCAACTACTAGCTTCCTTTTTTGACTAGGGACGAATGTAAAAGTTTGAATTATACAGGCCCAAATGTAGTATTCTGTTTTCACCTAAAAAATAAAAATTAAAGAAAGACTAAATCTTTTTTTTTAATCCCACCACATTCTGAGTTCAGTTTTTACACCTTTTCCTTAATGTAGTTGAAGTTCCCTAATGGCCTCTTTTTTTTGTCTCTGTCTCTCTGTCTCTTTCTCAACACCTTGCTGAAAAAAATTGCCATTGTTCTCTATTATGTGATCTATGGATGGTATACCTGTGGCAATTGCCTACTTAAACTGTATGATTGATAGTGTAACAGATGTCTTATTTAGAAAACTATAACTTTATGAAAATTATCCCAACTATTAAGAATTATGTTGGATCTAGGTGTTTTATTTACAGATCTGTTCTCTTTGGCTTTTCTGAGAATTAGTAGGGACAATACAGACACTTTTCTCTCTTTTAATTTAAACTTTATGAAGAAATTATGTAAGGGTCTGGGTTTTCTGCCTTTTCAAACTTCATAAACATTGAGATCCTCATTACCATTGTCAAGAATATGAGCTACCATCACCTACCAAGAACGGGCAAGGCGAATTGGAAACTGGTTCTTCTAACCATCATAATATCAGTTAATTCCTTAAGGCAGTAGCTCTTACCTTTTTGGGATCAGTCAATATGATAAAAGTTCTAAGTCCTCTCACTTAAAAATATACGTACAACCCTCTCCCTCTCCCTCTCCCTCTCTCTCTCCCTCCCCCTCTCCCTCTCCCCACGGTCTCCCTCTCCCTCTCTTTCCACGGTCTCCCTCTCATGCTGAGCCGAAGCTGGACTGTACTGCTGCCATCTCGGCTCACTGCAACCTCCCTGCCTGATTCTCCTGCCTCACCCTGCCGAGTGCCTGTTGCAGGCTCACGCCACCACGCCTGACTGGTTTTGGTGGAGACGGGGTTTCGCTGTGTTGGCCAGGCCGGTCTCCAGCCCCTAACTGCAAGTGATCCGCCAGCCTCAGCCTCCCGAGGTGCCAGGATTGCAGACGGAGTCTCGTTCACTCAGTGCTCAATGGTGCCCAGGCTGGAGTGCAGTGGTGTGACCTCGGCTCGTTACAACCTCCACCTCCCAGCCGCCTGCCTTGGCCTCCCAAAGTGCCGAGATTGCAGCCTCTGCCTGGCCACCACCCCGTCTGGGAAGTGAGGAGCGTCTCTGCCTGGCCGCCCATTGTCTGGGATGTGAGGACTCCCTCTGCCTGGCTGCCCAGTCTGGAAAGTGAGGAGCGTCTCCGCCCGGCCGCCATCCCATCTAGGAAGTGAGGAGCACCTCTTCCCGGCCGCCATCACATCTAGGAAGTGAGGAGCGTCTCTGCCCGGCTGCCCATTGTCTGAGATGTGGGGAGCGCCTCTGCCCCGCCGCCCCGTCTGGGATGTGAGGAGCACCTCTGCCCGGCCGCGACCCCGTCTGGGAGGTGAGGAGCATCTCTGCCCGGCCGCCCTGTCTGAGAAGTGAGGAGCCCCTCCACCCGGCAGCCGCCCCGTCTGAGAAGTGAGGAGCCTCTCCGCCCGGCAGCCACCCCGTCCGGGAGGGAGGTGGGGGGGGTCAGCCCCCCCGCCAGGCCAGCCGCCCCATCCGGGAGGGAGGTGGGGGGGTCAGCCCCCCGCCTCGCCAGCCGCCCCGTCCGGGAGGGAGGTGGGGGGGTCAGCCCCCCACCCGGCCAGCCGCCCCGTCCGGGAGGGAGGTGGGGGGGTCAGCCCCCCGCCCGGCCAGCCACCCCGTCCGGGAGGGAGGTGGGGGGGTCAGCCCCCCGCCCGGCCAGCTGCCCCATCCGGGAGGGAGGTGGGGGGGGTCAGCCCCCCACCCGGCCAGCCGCCCCGTCCAGGAGGTGAGGGGCGCCTCTGCCCGGCCGCCCCTACTGGGAAGTGAGGAGCCCCTCTGCCCACCCAGCCGCCCCGTCCGGGAGGGAGGTGGGGGGGTCAGCCCACCGCCCGGCCAGCTGCCCCGTCCGGGAGGGAGGTGGGGGGGGTCAGCCCCCCGGCCAGCCGCCCCGTCCAGGAGGTGAGGGGCGCCTCTGCCCGGCCGCCCCTACTTGGAAGTGAGGAGCCCCTCTGCCCGGCCAGCCGCCCCATCTGGGAGGGAGGTGGGGGGGTCAGCCCCCCGCCCGGCCAGCCGCCCCGTCTTGGAGGGAGGTGGGGAGGGTCAGCCCCCCGCCCGGCCAGCCGCCCTGTCTTGGAGGGAGGTGGGGGGGTCAGCCCCCCCGCCCGGCCAGCCGCCCCGTCCGGGAGGGAGGTGGGGGGGTCAGCCCCCCGCCCGGCCAGCCGCCCCGTTCGGGAGGGAGGTGGGGGGGTCAGCCCCCCCCCGGCCAGTCGCCCCGTCCGGGAGGTGAGGGGCGCCTCTGCCAGGCCGCCCCTACTGGGAAGTGAGGAGCCCCTCTGCCCGGCCAGCCGCCCCGTCCGGGAGGGAGGTGGGGGGGTCAGCCCCCCACCCGGCCAGCCACCCCGTCCGGGAGGGAGGTGGGGGGGTCAGCCCCCCACCCGGCCAGCCACCCCGTCCGGGAGGGAGGTGGGGGGGTCAGCCCCCCGCCCGGCCAGCTGCTCCGTCCGGGAGGGAGGTGGGGGGGTCAGCCCCCCGCCCGGCCAGCCGCCCCGTCCAGGAGGTGAGGGGCGCCTCTGCCAGGCTGCCCCTACTGGGAAGTGAGGAGCCCCTCTGCCCGGCCAGCCGCCCTGTCTTGGAGGGAGGTGGGGGGGTCAGCCCCCCGCCCGGCCAGCCGCCCCATCCAGGAGGTGAGGGGCGCCTCTGCCAGGCTGCCCCTACTGGGAAGTGAGGAGCCCCCCCGCCCGGCCAGCCGCCCCGTCCGGGAGGGAGGTGGGGGGGTCAGCCCCCGGCCCGGCCAGCCGCCCCGTCCGGGAGGGAGGTGGGGGGGGTCAGCCCCCCGCCCGGCCAGCTGCCCCGTCCGGGAGGGAGGTGGGGGGGGTCAGCCCCCCCCCCCGGCCAGACGCCCCGTCCGGGAGGTGAGGGGCGCCTCTGCCCGGCCACCCCTACTGGGAAGTGAGGAGCCCCTCTGCCCGGCCAGCCGCCCCGTCCGGGAGGGAGGTGGGGGGGGTCAGCACCCCGCCCGGCCAGCTGCCTTGTCCGGGAGGGAGGTGGGGGGGGTCAGCCCCCCACCTGGCCAGCCGCCCCATCCGGGAGGTGAGGGGCGCCTCTGCCCGGCCGCCCCTACTGGGAAGTGAGGAGCCCCTCTGCCGGGCCAGCCGCCCCGTCTGGGAGGGAGGTGGGGGGGTCAGCCCCCCGCCCAGCCAGCCGCCTCGTCCGGGAGGTGAGGGGCGCCTCTGCCCGGCCGCCCCTACTGGGAAGTGAGGAGCCCCTCTGCCCGGCCACCACCCCGTCTGGGAGGTGTGCCCAACAGCTCATTGAGAACGGGCCAGGATGACAATGGCGGCTTTGTGGAATAGAAAGGCGGGAAAGGTGGGGAAAAGATTGAGAAATCGGATGGTTGCCGTGTCTGTGTAGAAAGAAGTAGACATGGGAGACTTTTCATTTTGTTCTGTACTAAGAAAACTTCTTCTGCCTTGGGATCCTGTTGATCTGTGACCTTACCCCCAACCCTGTGCTCTCTGAAACATGTGCTGTGTCCACTCAGGGTTGAATGGATTAAGGGCGGTGCAAGATGTGCTTTGTTAAACCTACGCTTGAAGGCAGCATGCTCGTTAAGAGTCATCACCACTCCCTAATCTCAAGTACCCAGGGACACAAACACTGCGGAAGGCCGCAGGGTCCTCTGCCTAGGAAAACCAGAGACCTTTGTTCACTTGTTTATCTGCTGACCTTCCCTCCACTATTGTCCTATGACCCTGCCAAATCCCCCTCTGTGAGAAACACCCAAGAATTATCAATAAAAAATAAATAAATTTAAAAAAAGTACATAAGCATTTTTCTTGGGAGAAAATTAACTGTATTACTATAATTATATATCTATAACTCTCTTTCCTGCCCCCCAACACAGTTTTTTTGCATAGAGTTTCAGATGGTTTATGGTCCTGTCCCCTCAAAGTACATCTGTGCTAGGGGAAATTACGTTAACTAGCCAAAACAAGTACCTGAATGGGACAAGAGGCAGGAGAGACTCGGGTAGGGAGGAGAGAGTAGATCATAAAAAAGAAATTTTACTAGATTCATTCAAAGTACTAGTCATTATACTCAAAGTCCTCACTGGAGAGAGGATTTGTAATCAGAAGGCCTTGGTCCAAATCTGTGACCTCTTCCCATCTCTCCTTTTCCTAGATAGTTGTCTGACTTTTGGAAAGTCATTGAAACCTCTCTGACCCTCAGTTGTTGTTGCTGTTATTGTTTTCCCTGTTAAATCAGGGTTCCCCAACCCGCTGGCTGTGGACCAGTACTGGTCTGAGGTCTGTTAGGAACCTGGCCGCATAGCAGGAGGTAAGCGGTTGAGCGGTGGGCAAGGGAGCAAAGCTTCATCTGTATTTACAGCCACTCCCCATTGCCTGCATTACGGCTGAGCCCCGCCTCCTGTCAGATCAGCCTTGGCCTTAGATTCTCTCAGGAGTGCAAACCCTAGTGTGAACTGTGCATGCGAGGGATCTAGGTGGTGTACATGTTACGAGAATCTAATGCCTGATGATCTGAGGTGGAACAGTTTCATCCTCAAACCATCTCTTCCTGACACCTGTCCATGGAAAAATTATCTTCCATAAAACCAGTCCCTGGTGCCAAAAAGGTTGGGGACCACTGTATTAAATGGAATCTTGTTAGACTTCTCAGGGTTATTACAGTGATCAAAGGAGAAATGATATAGGAAGGCACTACTTTTAAGTCCCAAGCAAGCATGAGGTGTGATAAGTATCAAAGCACTTGCCATTCCCTTAGCTTCAGCCTTGGGTTGGCCGTCTGTCCTATCATTCAGGTCTCAGCTCCACTGTTACCCCAGAGAAGCCTCCAGTAACATCATATCTAAAGTAGCCTCCCTCTCCCTTTCACTCTCAATTCCATCACCCTGCTTTATTTTAGTCAAGACACCTCACTTATGAAGTGGTTTAATTTTTTGCTTGCCTGTTGATCATGTGAGACAAGTAACAAACGTTAAGAAGCCATGCTTGCTCATTTCTGCTTGTCAGCATAATTTCACACAGCCCCTGACTCTGTGACCACCTGCAGCTGGCGGAAAGATGCTTTGAAGACAAAACGAGATAGAACACAGGATCCCCCACGTCTCTTGCCTGAGCCCTTGCCTTTTACTGCACCTAAGATAAAGTCTGATGAGGTTAGTGATTATGCTTCTGTAATCTATAAACAGATGTACTCTTAAGCCCAAACTGTGATGTGCTTTTACACATACTGAATCTTCACCAACTGTTTCTAAATTGAGAAGGGAAGTTCTGTGTTGGAGGGATCTGCTCGAATCTCTCTAAAAGACTCCTCCAGGGCTGTAGGCCTCCATCTCTAGTCCTCAGTAAGACTTCTGAATAAAACTAACTTTCATTCTTTAACAGCTTGATTTTTAAATTTTAGTCGACAATCACTTATTGTCTTTCTCCTACAGTAGAATAAAAGTTCCCTAATGGCAGAGCCCTTGCCTCACCTTCCCCAGGCATGGGAACAGTTCCTGGTATAGGATGCACACAGATTTTGCTGATTCAGGATAGCCGTGAATAACAGTGGAGACTCCAGAGAAGGAAGACCTGGATTTGAAGCCCAGCTTCTCAACCCAGCTTCTCAATTTACTAGTTGGGTGACATTAGGCAAGTTATTTAGCTTCTCTCTGCCTCACTTGCACCGTATGTGAAAAGGGGGATTCTGATAATATATGCTTCAGAGAACTTTTAGTACATGTGAAGTACCTAGAACAGTGCCTGGCACACAGTTAAGTCTTACATATGTTTTCTACTCTTCAGTGAGTTTAATGTTAACACATTAATAGTGCACGTGACCCTCTAAGTGTATCAGATATGCACTGCTCCCTCGGGTTTCACAGGAAAACCACTTACTCTTTTGGTAAAACAGGCTGCATGGCTCCACTGCCCCGCGTCACCCGCCTGGCCTCCCACCGCTTAGCGGAAGGGGAGGTGCGGTTCCTAATTCCGACAGGCACGTAGTCTTCCACAAGTGGCACTACTCGGGGCTCTCCTGGCTAGGGGCCTTCGAGCCACTAGGGGCGGGTCTCCTGGGATGGGAAGACTGGGGCTAGGGAGGTTCAACGCCGCCCCCGGAAACCTAAGGGACGCTCCCTGAAACTCACCGGGACGCGCTTCCGACCCATTCCGGTCACTTGCCTTGAAATCGCCGCAGGGCTGCGCAAATCTGCCACCCAGGGCCCAAGCGACCGGGGCGGGGCGATCGAGGACTGGGCGGGCCTGCACGATCAGAGGCGGGGTAGGGCGTCCACGGGGCGAGCAATCGGGGCGGGGCGGGGTGATTGGGGGCGGGACGGGGAGATCAGAGGGCGGGGCGGGGCGCTTTGCTCTGGACTCTGGGGCGCTAGGCTCTGGACTCCGCGGCGCAGACTGCACCTCGCAGTCTCCCCAGGTCCGCCCAGCAGCCGCGCTTCAGCCAGGTAAGGGCGCCGCGGGCCGGCTGGGGCGGCCCCGGGAGTGCGATACTCCGGGCGAGGACGGGTGGGGACGGGGATGAGCGCGGCAAGAGGCGGCTTCCACACGCCCCTCGAGGAACGGGGAAGGATTTTCTCCCCTCCGTGCCGCAGTGAGCGCGGCTGCGCCGTCTCTGGGTCCCCTCTTCGGTCCGGGAAGGAGGGACAGGTGCGCGCAGTGGCGCAACCTCGCCTTCCTGCCGGCAGTAGATTCTCCACTTCTCCAACTCCCGCACTGACCTCTCCTGAGGAACACCCGCCCCTTTTTCTTGAAGTTCCAGGCCTGAGGCCGCCCCGCGGCAAGTTCAGCGTTGGGGTCACGTCCCAGCGGCGAGCAGGGCTGATGCCTCCTTTCGGGTTGGGCGGCGGCGCGATCTTGATTGAAATTTGGCAGTGTCGAGATAGATATACCTAATGTAAATGACAAGTTAATGGGTGCAGCACACCAACATGGCACATGTATACATATGTAACAAACCTGCACGTTGTGCACATGTATCCTAGAACTTAAAGTATTAAAAAAAAAAATTTTGGCAGTATCGGCCAAGATGTTCCGCAGTTGCACGTGACTCACCCAGTGAAGTTCACGTTCTCTTCCCCACCCCCCCCAATACCCCGCCCACCTCGCCCCGGGAAGTTGTGTTTGAATATTGAAAACAGGTGCCCGGCCAATGTATGTACTTCTTGGAAAAACTAGGGCCTTGACCTGGGAGTGTACACTTTCCTAATTTTCTTTAATCCTAAATTTCTTGTGGATTTTATTTTATTTTATTTTTCCCGTGGACGTGTAACATGGTGGTGTGTACCAGGTTTGGAAACAATCTCATCCATTGCTATTCTTTGGAAACTGGAATATTTGATTCGAAAGATTGATCTTAATGTTAACTTGGAACAACAGGATGGCTGGTGGCTAAGTGGGTTTGAAGATTATCCAAAATAGTTATAAGTTTTGCGCGTATTCCTTGTATTTTTCCAGTGAATGCTCATTTTCCTCTTGGGAAATTCTGAGAATTTACTCACTTCTAGATTATTCTCTGCTAAAGAGCTGGGAAGAAACAAACCAGCGGATCTCCCAAATAAAGTTTGGGATTTAACAGTTTAGGTCGTGACACTGGTAGCTGCTTACTCTGCAATAATCACCTGGAGTAAGGGATATTAAGATTTATTTCTAAGGGGAAAATAGAAGTATGGGTAACTTTCACGTTATGTATTTGAAAGTATTTTTTAGTTTAGTTACATTTTCAATGTTTACGGAAGACTTACACTTTCCCCATACTCCAGTTAATCTGATCCATATATTACACTCTTGCCAACGCAGATGCTTACTGTGGTGTGTTTATGTTAATGATCTTGACTCTTCTCACAAGGGTGTGTACATTCTGGTCTGTGGAACTGTATAGGCCAAGTGTAAACTCATGCAGTCAGTGCTTTACTCTAGTTGGCAATACCTTTGCCCCACATAGGTCCAACTAGAATTTTCACATCTTCCCAACTAGGAAAGGATATAGAATATTAATGTATGCTCTAGCATTTTCAACCTACTTTATTCTTTATCAAGATAATCATGTTTTCTCAGCAGCTAGTTACTCAAGGGCAGCAGCTATGTTTTACCAAACCATGGAAAATAAAGCTGAGAGTATGGTAACCTTTGCTTCCTTAAGTTGACCCTTGATAGGGAGGTTGGAAGGGTTGTGAGCAGTGTCTGGCCTACTTTTACGCTTGGGGAAGAATTACTGGCCTCTCTGCCTTCCTCCGGGTATCCAGAGTGCTGGGAGACAGGGCCTTGGGCCTCCAGCCACACCTCTGCCTACAGGTTCCTCCAGGTTGACCAGGTTGGTGCCTGTCCTCCCTGCCCCAGCTGTTCCAGCTCCTTAGCTTCCACCCCACCCCTCCCAGATTCTTACCCCTAGACAAATCACCATGTTGTTCAGGGCAGGGGTACTTGGTCTGCAGAGTCAGCATGAGTGTTGATCTTCAGCATGGTGCTGGTTCCCCGTGGATGCTCCTTGGATGTCTGCTGCTTCAGAGCCTTTATTATGCTCCCTTCTTGTCCAGTCTACAGCAGGCAAAGTGGAGTTACTGAAGTCAAACCCAGATCAACAGTCTTGGGGGCCAGCTGCCTTGGTTGGACTAATTACGATCATAAATTGGGCATTCAAGTCTGTTGGAAAAAAGTGAAATTGGCTCATGGTCACTGGCAATTGTAAAATTATCCTGTACGATGTGGTTATGCTATTATAAAAGGTTTGTGGAAAAATAAGAAACAACCCAGAGGGGAGGGGCCTAGTAGTTGCCTCCACCTCCAAACACGCCTGTGCTTGGGCTTGCCTTATTGTCACTACCCCAGCTCAACCAATTCTTCTGGGATTGGATTGTAACAATTAATTTCCCCACCATGTTTGACTGCTCAGAGCTCAGATGACCGCAGCTACTGTAGTATAGATGTAGAGAATTACATACTCTTTTGTTTAGAGAAACAAGGATGGCCTTTTTCAAAACAGATTGTTATTAGGGAAACAAAGAAAAAGCAAACAAATGTAAAAATGTGTGGGCACAGAAGCCAAAGTTTGTTTTGTTATGGTTTATAGTTTTAAACTTTTATCCAAGTTACATTTCTCCCTTTCCAGAAACAACCACTTGTAATTCTTTGCCATTTGTGGCTTATAGTTGATACTTCTTGATTTTTCAATTTTAAGCATTATCTGTTGACTTCCCACTGTGGAAGATGATGAGTTGGCTCTCTTTTTCCCTCCAACCCCCAACGCAAGTACAGCTTCCCTATTTTCCCATTCTTGCAGTCGTTAAAACAGAATATTGAATAATGGTTAGATCAAAATTCACAGCTAAGCCAAGCATAACTTTTTTTTTTTTTTTTTTTTTTTTTGAGACAGAGTTTTGCTCTTGTTGCCCAGGCTGGAATGCAATGGCACGATCTTGGCTCACCACAACCTCTGCCTCCCGGGTTCAAGCGATTCTCCTGCCTCGGCTTCCTGAGTAGTTGGGATTACAGGCATGTGCCACCACGCCCAGCTAATTTTTGTATTTCTAGTAGAGATGGGGTTTCTCCATGTTAATCAGGCTGGTCTCAAACTCGTGACCTCAGGTGATCTACTTGCCTTGGGCTCCCAAAGTGCTGGGATTACAGGCGTGACCAAACATAACTTTTTATTTTCCTTGGAGTTAATAATGGATTTGTTTGTTCATTTTATTTATTTTGTGCTCTTCATTGATTAAACCCACAGCTCTTGGCCAGTTTTCCAAATTCTCCCTCAATTGACCAGGTATTTTGTCAATTTCGTTTTCCTCAAGAAGCTGTTCCTGAGCCTACTGGCTTGCTATAATCCAGACTGGGTGCCTTCGGTACATCGGCACACTTGTCACCCCAAGGGTTCCCTTTGTCATCATTCTGGAGATTCTCATCATTTGTCTCTTGTGTTGGATCTCCTGGTACTTGTAGCACATGTCTTCCTCAGTCTTGGTTGACTCCCTTCTTTTGGTAGAGCCCATCCTAAAGGAGCTTCCTGGAATAGGATGCCTAGAGGTCTACTTTTCTGAGACTGTAGATGCCTGAAAATATGTTTTCAACTGACAATTGATAGTTTGACTGAGTGTAGATTTCTAAGATGGCAATTTTGAAGGCATTGTTCTATTGACTTCCACATTGTGGTATTGCTGTTGAGAAATTTAGAACTCTACTGATTCCTCAGCTTTTTCTTGTAATCTGTGTACACGTTACAATTTGCTGGGTCCTCCCTGAAGTTTATAGAATTTTCTCTTGGCCTCCACCGTCCTAAAATTTCACGACACTGTGCCTAGGTTTGGGTCTGTTTTCATGGATTGTGTTGGGCTCTTTGAATCTGGAAACTTTCATTCTTCAGTTTGGGAAATTTTCTTAAATTATGTCATTGGTGGCCGGGCGCAGTGGCTCATGCCTATAATCCCAGCACTTTGGGAGGCCAAGGCAGGCAGATCACCTGAGGTCAGGAGTTCGAGACCAGTCTGGACAACATGGTGAAACCCCATCTCTGCTAAAAATACAAAAATTAGCTGGGCGTGGTGGCTCACCCCTGTAATCCCAGCTAGTCAGGAGGCTGAGGCAGGAGAATTGCTTGAACCCAGGAAGTGGAGGTTGCAGTGTGCTGAGATTGAGTCACTGTACTCCAACCTGGGAAACAGATTGAGACTTTGTCTCAAAAAAAAAAAAAAAAAAGTATATATATATATATACACACACACGTATATATGTGTGTATATATATGTATATATGTGTGTGTGTATATATGTGTGTGTATATATATACATACACACACACATATATATATATATATATCTATCTCATTGGTAATTTTTCCCCCTCTATTTTCTGTGTCTGTGAGAAGCTCATATTGTTCAGATATTGGCTATTTTTGACTAGGCCAAAAATAAGTTTTTCATGACTGTAATCATGAATATTTAAAATCAAAATCTCTATTTTTTTGGTTGCCTGAATATATACATATATATTTGTATGTGTGTGGTTTGTGTGTCTATTTCTTTCTGGTTTTTGTTTTATAGTGTCAGTGTCTTTTCCTTTCTCCCTAAGAAGCTTAATGATTTTTTGGAGCAACTTTTTTTCCTTCCTGCACAGATTGAATTTCCCAAGCGGCTTTTGTCTTTTCATTTGTTTAGGTTTCTTCTCTTTCATGTTAGAAGTTTTCCTTGTGTAACTAATGCCCTTCGTTATCTACTCACACTTCAGAGGGGGATTAAAAAGCAGAAGGTCTGGGGTTCAGGCAGGGTGGCTCACGCCTGTAATCCTAGCACTTTGGGAGGCCAAGGTGGGCGGAACACTTGAGGTCAGGAGTTCAAGACCAGCCTGGCCAACATGGTGAAACCCTCGTCTCTACTAAAAATAAAAAAAATTAGCCAGGCATGGTGGCGTGTGCCTGTAATCCCAGCTACTCAGCAGGCTGAGGCAGGAGAATTGCTTGAACCTGAGAGGCTGAGGTTGTAGTGAGCCGACATGATGCCACTGCACTCCAGCCTGGCAACACAGGGAGACTCTGTCTCAAAAAAAAAAAAAAAAAGCTGAAGATGTGGATGAGCTTGTCGACTGGGGAATTCATGGTAGGGGGAATCTGGCTGGGCTTTTTATTTGGGGAACCTCTGTGGTCGTTACCTCTTGGGCTGGTGAGAGTCCTCAGAGAAGCCTTTTCCAGTCTTTTCCCCAGAGATTGACAGAGAGCCTGGTTGTCAGTAAGTGGAAAAGAAGACTGGAAGTCTCAGCATCCAGTATGTAGATGTGCATATAACCCCTCCATGCTGTTTGTGTACAGACCCCCTGAAGGGTGAAGGAGTAGGGAGGAAACTCCAGGTTTTTTGCTGGGGTAGAGAAGGGGCAGTCACCTAACTGGTTGGAGTGGCCAAAGGGATCTGTCGGATGCAGCTTTTTAAAAAGACTTTAAAAAGTCACTAATTTTTTAGCCCACCCCTCTTTTTATAGAGGGTTCAATTGCCTTTAATTATTTAACCTTTTGGAGATTCCATGGTGTAAATCAGATTATTTCTTGGCTTCTGCTTATTCCACCAAAATGTTTTTGCTATTGTCTCTTCACTCATTCTCTCCATCCTTGCTGATTTATACATGAAATAAAAAAATTTCTTTATTGTCATTGTCTTAGGCTTTCAGAAGGGAGAGAAAGTAGAGGTTTTTGTCCAGTCTGCTAATAGTGGCTAGAATATAATTTCTTTACCAATCTCTATCCAGAGACTGGCACCATTCAGTCATAGCAGTGTGTTGCTGTTTTCCCCTTCCTCTACCCACAGGAAACATTTTCGGATCAGGCTGGGCCACTGAGCTGAGTTTGGACCTCAGATGCCTTCATATACAACTCTAAGTGTACACTACCAATTGATCATAGTTGTCATAGGGGGCAAAACCTATATCTTAGGTTGGGTGGTACATAGATTACTGGCATAGAGCCCTTGTTCCTGTTTCTTTCTTTCTTTCTTTTCTTTTTTTTGGCGGGGGTGGAGACAGAGTCTCGCTCTGTCACCCAGGCTGGAGTGCAGTGGCATGATCTCAGCTCCTGGGTTCAAGTGATTCTCCTGCCTCAGCCTCCCGAGTAGCTGGGATTACAGGTGCACGCCACCACACCCAGCTAATTTTTGTATTTTTAGTAGAGACAGGGTTTCACCATGTTGGCCAGGCTGGCCTCGAACTCCTGGCCTCAGGTGATCTGCCTGCCTTGGCCTCCCAAAGTGCTGAGATTACAGGTGTGAGCCACCGCCTGGCCTATTGTTCCTGTTTCTTGAATTCACTTTGTTTAGGATGACTCTTTCTGCCATCTTGACCTCTGAACGTTTTACCTTTCAGTGAAGTGCAGCTTCTATTAAGTCCAATATTATTTTAATCTGAAAGATGGGATTGGTGTCATTGATGGCCATGTGGCCTCAATGGAAGTTATCATTATTTCCTTCTGGAGGCCAGTTTATCACACAACTGCCTTACCAGCAGCAGCACCCTTACTTCCCTTTCCACTTGTGCCCTTCTTGGAATGTGCATCAAGTTCCTGTTTCTGGCTGGGCTGACGTACCCTGCCGTTTGTGGATGATCACGACTTTCCCAACGTCATTTTATCAGTTGAGTCATTCCTCAGGCTCCCTTAATGGGCTGTGAACTTCCAGCATGCTCTCCCAGTTGCTTTGTAACATCAACATTCTTTATGGTTACACACATGATGACAAGAGTCAGTTTCCACAAAAGTAGGAGGATAATTGTTCCTAAGCCATCTTATCTGTGCAGAAAAAGCAAAGCTCTATCTTCCCATGATGGCAGCTATGCATTGGCAATACAGAAAACAGGAGTGCTGGCGATTGTGACAATGGAGTGGGTGCAATAATTACTTTATCTTTGGAGGATGACAGATGGTTAAAAAGGCTTTTTCAGCAGGTACCACTAGGCACTATTGTGAACAAAAGCTTGGCTAGTAGGGATACTGCACAGCTCATTCCTCCCACTGTGCTTCCACAAGCATCCTTCCCTTTTCTAAACGAAGTCTTTGAAGTCATTGGAACCTCCCCTTTCCAGGCAGTATAGTTTTTGTGTAATGTGCTGGGTCTTCACAGAAGTTCTTTCCTAGGGAAAGCATAGTACCAAGCAAGTACTTAATATACTGAATGAATTTTCCAGACAATTTTGGACACTTTATAGTTAAGAAAAAATGATATTTGGGCCAAGAGTGGTGGCTCATGGCTGTAATCCTAGCACTTTGGAAGGCTGAGGCAGGTGGATCACTTGAAGTCAGGAGTTCAAGACCAGCCTTGCCAATATGGTGAAACCCCGTCTTTACTAAAAATACAAAAATTAGGTGGGCCTGGTGGCACGTGCCTGTAATTCCAGCTACTCGGGAGGCTGAGGCAGGATAATCTCTTGAACTCAGGTAGCAGAGGTTGCAGTTAGCTGAGATCGCACCACTGCACTCCAGCTTGGGCAACAGAGCAAGACTCCGTCTCAAAAAAAAAAAAAAAAAAAAGAGACATTTGGTCACAATTACCCAAGTTGTACTCAACAATCTAAATTCTCTAAATTCTTGATTAGACTTTCACATCACTTGTCTATATATGGATTGAAATATAGAGCATTCAATTTAAGTTTTCTCAAGTGTATTGTTTCTTGTATTATTTAGAAATATTCTTCACTGAAAACATTCTTGAAAGGACAACATACATTATTATCATTATTTTCCATCTGTATATTTTTTCTTAGCATAGTGTTATGATTATCTTAGTTTTTATGGCTACAAAGAATGGCTTTTGGAGGAGGGAGGGAAGTAAGTATTCATTATGTTATCTCATCAGTTTTATGTTTCTAAAGGAGGAACACTTTTGTTTGGATTTCTACAATATATACTTTTGCCTTTTGTAACTATATGTCATTTGTTTTTCAAGGTTAAAGCTTTTAACCTTGAAATGCTTACAATAGAGTATCAAAGCGACAGACTTTAACTTGTCATGTACTATATGAGATACTTACAAGGTGAAACTCCCTGTCAAGTATCCTACTCCTTTTATTTTTAATTTTGGTGACGTTATAATGTGATTTAGTAGGAAAAACCTTTGATTTTTCTTTTCTTATCCTTCATGGAATTCCAATGATATCTTTTGTTACTATTTCCTTAGAAACTCTTAATGTCCTCACATACTCCTCAATATTATGTTTCAACCACGACTTGTGGGATTTCCACATGACTGCCCCAAAAATGAAACTGGCTTTTTTTCTTACAAGAGTGATTTAAAGTTTCATTTTTCTGCCAATATGATTTAAGCATGCAACAAAGTTAGTTTTTACCATTAGGGTTATTTTTGATTTGTAGAAGGCAGTTGATTTCTTCATTTTCCTGCTTGGGTGATAAAAATGCTTGATCCTTTAACCATGCAGGGAAACAGAAATACAATTTAACTGGGTTTGAATGCTGTCAGACATGTAAATTTAGGTATATATGCTTTTGAATTTTTTTAAGGATTGTCAGTGTCTTTGTCACATACTTAAACCAGTTATAGAAGCATTGCATGAAATAATTCTTGTTCATAAGTTCTGGAGTCCTAGCCAGAAGACATTTTTTAGGCTCAGAGCTGTTGACACACCGTCTTGCTTCCCCCAGGCAAAAGTTTGATCTTTGGGTGCCACCGAGGTTCTCAGACACCTGGTGTGCTCCTTGGACTCTCCTTGCCATCAGTAAAAAAAAATTGTCATTTTGTAGAGTTTTATATATTCCTTGTTAGAAGATATAAACAATACTGAAGCTTACAAAGAAGAAATTAAAAATAACCCTAAAACCATTCCAGAATCTTTGTGAATCCCCTTCCAGTCATCTCTATTATCAGCTGACTTTTAATAAATCTTTAGCAATGTTCTAGAAAATAATTAAGGAGCATTATGTTACAACTGTTTATGTAACTCCAAATTCTACAATCTTTATTTATACACAGATAGTTACTTTATGACGTTGTAATTAGTCCATGCATAATTTTCTTTGGGTAATTCTGTCATGTTAGCATACGGTGGTATTTTGAGCCACTCCCCAGTTGTTGGACACTTAGATTTTTTTTTTCTTTTTCTTTTTGTTTTAGAGACAGAGTCTTGCTCTGTTGCTTAGGCTGGAGCACAGTGGTGCCATCACCATAGCTTACTGCAGCCTCGAACTCCTGGGCTTAAATAGAAGGTTTGAGCTTCAGCCTCTGGCTTCAGCCTCCTGAGTAGCTAGGACTGCAGATGCATACGACTGCATCCAGCTCATTGAAACGAAAATTAAGTAGCGATGAGGCCTTGCTATGTTGGCCAGGTTGGTCTTGAACTCCTGGCCTCAAGTGATTCTCCCACCTCGGCCTCCCAAAGTTCTAGGATTACAGGTGTGAGCCACCACACCTGACTGATTTCTAGCTTTTATTCATCAGTTTTAGAAGGTCATAAAATAACTCACTAGCAATGTGAAGTTTCCATTTTTTCTCTTTTTTGACCTTTTAGAATTACAGTGTCTCTGTTATGTGAGGACAAGAAGAGCCAGAGCGCTTGAGGCCATGTTATGTACCCGGTTATAGGTCAGATAAAACTAGAAGAACCTGACAGGTCATTTGCAGAGACTGTGTTCTTGTTGGTAATATGTAGAGCCTCATTTCATCTTATTGGATGTCTATAGGAAAACTTTCCAAGGATCAGTAACAAAACATGGAAGAATTGTTATGTAACTGTGCAATGACATTTGACCTCAGTACCTGGTCTAGAGTTTATGAAACTTTGTGTGACCCAGGAAGGCATCTTATGTCCTCAGGAAACTCCAGCCTTCCTATCTATTGTGCCATTTCTCTACTGCTTGAGTAATCATGGCCCAGTAAGGTGTGCAAGGCAACCAGCAATGTTAGAGAATTTTGCATTAATGTAGTTTCTTGATAAAGAACTACAGCAGAGTGAGCTCCTGTTCAGATTTTTCCTTTGACATCTTTCTTTCTTTCTTTCTTTCTTTCTTTTTTGAGACAAAGTCTCACTTTGTCACCCTGGCTGGAGTACAGTGGCATGATCTCGGCTCACTGCAATCTTCACCTCCTGGGTTTAGGAGATTCTCATGCCTCAGCCTCCTGAATAACTGGGACTATAGGCATGTGCCACCACGCCCGGCTATTTTTTGTATTTTTAGTAGAGGTGAGCTTTTGCCACGTTGGCCAGGCTGGTCTCGAACTCCTGACCTCAAGTGATCTGCCAGCTTCAGCCTCCCAAAGTGCTGGGATTACAGGCATGAGCCACTGTGCCCAGCCCCTTTGTCATCTTTCTAGATATCATGGTCTAATGTTTAAAGCCTTGGGTGGATTTCTTTTTTCTTTTATTTTAGGTTTGGGGGTACATGTGAAGGTTTGTTACGTAGGCAAACATGAGTCACAGGGGTTTTTATACATATTGTTTCATTACCTTGCATGGATTTCTAAGTTAACTATTAACTGGAATTATTTTCCTGTGCTTCAGGTTTTGCATCTATTCAACAAACTATAATGACACATAATTAACAGTTCACTTGAGAAAGATTCATGGCCTAATGCTTGTAAAGGACTTTGAGCTTCTCTAAGAGTGTTTTATACACAGTCATGAACAAGGAGATGGCTTGTTCTATTTGGCAAAGGGCAAGTATATTATGCCTATTTTATAGATGAGAAAAGAGAGCCTCATAGAAGATAATGGCTTGCTTAGACTCACGGTAAATTTAATGTAGTGTCTGTGGAATTTTCCTTGGACTTTGTGGAATGAATGAAATCTAAAATAAATTCTACATGAGTGTATGTGTAGGGAAGTAGGGAAAGTGGATTTATACTGTTTTAAGCAAATATAACATTTCGGAGGAGAGTCTTTCCCTTTGAAAGAGGGTAACCATGTCAGACAAATTCGCTAGAGTTCTTAAAGAGAATTAAATAAATAATCAGGGAAGACAGGGATAAACTGATTTTCCAAGTGATTTTGAAAAGACCCCACACAAAGTCTGGTAAGTAAATTCAGTCAGCAATAAGTTGGGAAAAATGTTTTTGAAAATCAGGACTCAGGAGAGGGCTACACGATCAACAAAGGTTAGGCACAGCTGGACATTTCTCAGAATGTGTATCAGAATACAGATATGGTTGAACTACTCTAGTTATTATTTTTAAAATAAATTATATACAAGAGGGAGTATACAGTCTACATGAACCCTTTGGGACATGAAAAAGCTAAACAGTTGATCTCAAGTCTATGCAAAATGGCAGAGAAATAAAGAATGCATTTAGGGCTGGGCTTAGTGGCTCTCTTGTTATCCCAGCACTTTGAGAGGCCAAGGTGGGCGGATCACTTGAGGTTGAGGAGTTTGAGACCAGCCTGGCCAACATGGTGAAACCCTGTCTCTACTAAAAATACAAAAATTAGCCAGGTGTGGTGGCGCATGCCTGTAATGCCAGCTACTCGGGAGGCTGAGGCAGGAGAATTGCTTGAACCTGGGAGGCAGAGGTTGCAGTGAGCCGAGATTGTGCCACTGCACTCCAGCTTGGGTGACAGAGCGAGATTCCTTCTCAAAAAAAAAAAAAAAACCAAAAAAACAATGCATTCAGATAAAATGAATTGATCTGTACATGTAGGTGTACATTCCAATGCTTGTTTCAAGAAAGAGATTCAGATATTATAAAGTCTTAACTGAAAACATTCACTATATGACTTGGAACAAAAATTTCTAGTGTTAGCTGTTGGCACAAATAATTCATTAAATGCCAGTTTTACCCATTTTCATGTTGCTTCAGCATCTAAGATAATTTTTTCACTGCTCATTAATGTGTCTTAAAGACCTAATGGATTTAAAGAAAGCAAATATATTTATCAATGGTATAGAAGATTGAGGAAAATACTTCCATCCAAATTTTCAGTCTAGAAAGGTAAATGAGGAGACATGTGGACAGGGTGCACCCTCTTGTACTGTGGCAAACTGACCTAAATAACACAAAGGAAATCATTCATTTGCACCTTCTTTATTCCCAAGTAATAAACATCCCAAATATCTATTGGGCATATATGATGTGCCAGGCTCCATGCTAAGCTCTTTACCTAGAGTATCAGGTTTAATCCTCCAGGCAGCCCTTTGAGGTGGGTAAGATTACTTTCAGCGTTTTACAGATGAAGAGACTGAAGTTCAGGGAGGTTCTGTAACACTTGGTAAGTGGTTAAGTGGTGGAGCTGGAGTCCAGAAGTCTGCTGAGCTCTACTCACTGAGGTATGCTCCTCTCCTCTCTCTGTCATATTTTCCCTCCTTGTAAACAGAGCTGGACAACCTAGAAAGAAATGTGAAGGTCTACTTCAAACAAAACCAAGCAGTTAGTTTCTCTGGATATCACCCCAAGCCCCTTAACTATATAGACCTTAAGATGTCTTCAAAGCAGCACTGTTGAACAGAAATATTCTGTAAGCCACATATGTAATTTAAAATTTTCTAGTAGTCACCTTAAAAAAGGAAAGTGCAACAGGTGAAATTAATTTTAATAATATATTTCATGTAAGCCATATATAAAAATATTATAATTTCATGTAATCATATAAAATTATTGAGATACTAGAAATAACTCGGGAGAAATACAGTACAGGACATCTTTTGTAATGCAGCAGATAGAGTGAAATGTAGTTCTACCAAACAACAAAGTTGTGATTAATGGAAAAAAATTATTTACTGCTTAAGTTTTACATTTTAAATTCATATTTATTAAAATAAAAAATGTGGTTCGCCATTCGCACTGGCTTCATTTCAAGTGCTCATTAGCTATTGGTGGCAAGTGGCTGTCATATTGAACAGCGCAGCTCTATAGCAAAAGGTATTCTTTGTCTCCTAAGGACCGGGGACTCCTAGACACTCTATCCCCATCCCTGACTCCTGACTCCTCTCAGCATCCACCTTATTTTCCCTGCCTATGCCCAGAACTGCTATATATAATGTGCAGGTTATACACTACAAAATTCTGAGATGTCATTTATATTGTAGACCCAGTGGATTTGCTTATTTACTGCAACAGGTTTTAGGAAGATAGAAGTAAAGTTTTTAAAAGAAGAGACACTTTTTCCTAATTTATGCAAAAAGACTTTTTTTTTTTTTTTTTTTTTTTTTTTTGAGACAAGATCTCGCTCTGTTGCCCAGGCTGGAGTGCAGTGGCACAATATCCCCTCACTGCAGCCTCTCGACCTTCCAGGGTCAAGCAATCCTCCCTCCTCAGCCTCTCTAGTGGCTGGGACTACAGGCAGGCACCATCACTCCTGGCTAATTTTTTTTTTTTTTTTTAATTTTTTGTAGAGACAGGGTTTTGTCATGTTGCCCAAACTGGTCTCGAACTCCTAGGCTCAAGCGATCCAACTGCCTCAGCCTCCCAAAGTGCTGGGATAACAGATGTGAGCCACCGTGCCCGGCCACAGAGGCATTATTTTTAGCAGGGTGGGCGGTGGATTGTAGCCCTTCTGTCTCTTCCTCGCATTCTGGTAGTTGGTCCCATGGCATTGTTCTGTTGTATGCTCAGCACTACTCCAGTGCCCTGCCTGTGGCTGAAAGTGTAGAAGCAGCCTCAGTCAACCTCTCCTCCCCCAGAAATACTGTCACAGAGCCATAGTCATTCTTCATGGTAGTTTACCTTGAAGTCATTTGTGTGTTATTCATAATTGTATTCCCAGTGCTTAGTGCACAATAGGTGCTCAGCATGTTTATTGATTTGAATTGTTATCTTAGCTTTGACTCTGTATTTGGGCCTCTGCATTGTGTCCTCAGTTGTCCTTAATGATACATGACCCAGGGCTGATTTATCCAAATGCTGACCTTGCCCTCTCTTTCATGGAGTCACAGATCACCCTTCATGTGGTATCCTTGTTCTGATAATACTAATTGTCATTATTGTTATTTTTGATAATAATTGCTGCCATTGATTGATCACTTACTTTGTGTCAAGCATTGTGCTTAGCAATTTATGTAAATTATTTCATTTAATCCTCCCACAATATCTATAGGAGGTAGGTACTATTTTACAATGAGGAACCTGAGTTACTGAGAAGTTACATTACTTACCTGAGGTCATACAGCTAGTAAATGTCAAAGCTGACCTTTAAAACCAGTTCTGTCTGACTTCAAAGCTCTCTCAAGTGCCCTTTTGGTTATCTGGGGCCTTCCTGACAAGTGACTGTGCTGTAGTGGACTGATTATTTGTCTGCCCAGACTTTCTTCCTTTGGGCAGCTACTCTGTCCAATTCATGTGGTTTGGGTAGAGTTGACACTACCCAGGGATGATCATGTGATTCAGCCTTGGCCAATCCGAGCAGTCCCTCCACTTGACCAAGTGATTGGCTCAGGGATTAGCATGTGACCCAGTCTGGCTCAATGGGACTCTTCTGCGGGCATTTAGGAAAGGGGGAGCTCTTCCTCTGGGATTTAACCTGGAGCGATGTAACCTGGAGCTACTGGTGATCATTTTTCCCTGCTCCATGGAGGAAGCCGCAATACAAGAGAATGGGACCGTGCAGTGAGAAGCAGCACTGCACGGTGGTGAGAGCACACTCAGCATTGTTTGAAGTGCAGGAGTCAGCTGTGCCAGGACTTCTCGATTATGTGAGCCAATGTGTTCCTTTTGTTGTTGTTTGCTTAAATCTAATTATGTGCATTTGAAAGAACCCTGCTTATACCGGGTTTTCAGAAGATGAGTATTTTTGTCTTGGATTCTCTATGCTATTGTCTGTCTGCCCTTGGTCATCCACTACTTTTTTGGCCTTCGTGCCTACTTGGTGCCTTGCAGGCCTCTCATCCCTGTAGACTCTGCACCATGTTCAGCTTGCTGTGTCCCTTTTAGGTCAGTGAGCCCTGCCCTAGTGAAAGGAGGTGCCACACCCAACACCTCCTCACCAACAGCCCCCGCCCCTCCATCCTGCCCTATGGCATAGCCCACAAATGGATCTGGGTGGGAAAAGGATTTTGCCATGAGTGGAACATTAGAGAAATCTGTTCTTCATAGACATCGGAAAAATTACTCGTCAACCTACTCTTTGGATGCTGATCAAAGACTATTGAATGCTAACCTCATTTGGCCTCTGACACCATCTGGGATCTCAGCCAGTGTAGGCGGAGGGCTTGCCTCTTATCCCCAGTTTTTTTGACCACCAGCCTTTCTAATCAACTGTCTTTCTATGTACTCTCAAGCCTCCTATGATTTTGAACTTCCATTCTTCTGCTGGCTGCCTTCCCAAATCTTTCCGGTGGCCCTTTGAGAGCATTGTTCCACTGTGAATCAACTCTCCCACACCACAGCCTCCTCACAGAATAACAGCATTGCCTTCCCTGTAGCTCTCTCTGCTGTAGCCTACTCCTAGCTTCCCTTTGCCACTTCTAGGGCATCACTTTTCTGCCTTCCTGCAAAACCCCTTTGTCCTTTAGGGTTCAAGCCATTCATGCAGGTACCCTCCTGGTCTCTCCTTTTGCCACCAACCTCTTTGTCATTCTCCCTGATTGACTCACCTGGTTCATGGTCATCTCTCCCAGCTCTGCTATCTCTGCATTCATAGATACAACCAACTTTTTATGTTTGCGTTAGTTGTGCAGTTGTCTTGGGGTTAATGGGAGTCGTTAATTATGGCAGGAATGGAAAATAAGGGAGACTTCATAAAAGAGATTACATATGATCAGGACCTTGAAAAATGAATAGGATTTCAATAGGTGGATAAAGAAGGAGGAGCCTTCCAGAGAGAACAACTCGAGCAGATACATGGGGATATGAAAAGACCTGGTACATTTGCTTGCCTGAGTCCTGGAAAACAAGTGGTAGGAAAGGAAAAGGGAACTCAGATTAAATTGGACATGATTAGGCCAGGCTCGGTGGCTCACGCCTATAATACCAGCACTTTGGGGGGGCCTAGGCAGGTGGATCACCTGAGGTCAGGAGTTCAAGATCAGCCTGGTCAACATGGTGAAATCCTGTCTCTACTAAAACTACAAAAGTTAGCTGGGCATGGTGGTGCATGCCTGTGGTCCCAGCTACTAGGGAGGCTGAGGCAGGAGAATTGTTTGAACCTGGGAGGTGGAGGAGGTTGCAGTAAGCTGAGATTGTGTCACTGCACTCCAGCCTGGGCAACAGAGCGAGACTCTGTCTCAAAAAAAAAAAAAAAAAAGAATTGGACATGATTACATTTATTTAGGATTGAGGAATGACCCTAAGGAGTATGCAGGTGGAAGAATGCAAGAGAAAGAACAAAAAGAAGAGAGGCAGGATGATCTTGTAAATGACAAGATGAAAACTTTATTGGAGTGATTGTAAAAGGTGAGGAGGAGTAATTAAAACAGTTAAAGAAAGCTCATAATAAGACTACGGGCTTTAGAGAGAAGAGATAATAGAAGAAGAGGTGGAAGGATTTTCAGGACAGAGTAGTTATGCAGGAGCAGGGAGAAGGGCAGAGGAATGAGACAGGACAGCTGCTGCTTAGGAGAGAGGAGAGATTGAGGCCCTGCCTGGTGATGGGAGATTTTGAAAGGGTAGGATGCCAGGAGACGACAGCTACATACTAGGTATGAATCAAGTTACTTAGCCTTTTTACTGCCTTATGAATAAAAAGTGAGATAACTTACGTACTTCATGATAGTAAAAATGACTTACATTATGTAAGCCTCAGATGTTTCCCAAACTGTGTTTTATAGACTACAACTCTGGGAGATGTTAACGAGGTTCAGGGGAAATAGAGTAAGTTCTATGATCAAATGAGGTTGGGAAGCGCTGCATTCTATATGATTCACCTATTAAAGCCCCTGAGAAATGCATACAAGGAACCAATTTGATGTTGTTTAACCCAGCTTTTCCCAAATATACTTGTCCATTCATTCATTTGTTCATTCATTCAACAAGCATGCAGTAAACGTGTGCTATGGTAGTATGTTTTGAGTACTCTGCTGGCCACTGGTCCTAGAGTAGAATAAAGTCACCCAGTGTTCCTACATTTTATGAGATTATGGTCTAATATAAGCACATGTTATCATCCCACAGCTCCTAGTGTTCTGAGGAACATGATTTGGGAAGCCTTGAGTTAAGGTATTTAATATTGCTTTTTGTGCTCTGGAATGGAATGACATGGAGTGATTGTCTGCCTATATCTCTGCCTTTATGTCTCTATCTTACGTCAGTACCTCTGCCTCTTCACAGAATGTTTCTTAGACCTGCTGCCTTGGGCAGGGATAGAGCTGATGACAAGGAAACTTTCAGGTCTGGGAAGTTGGTGACTCATCCAAGATCACCCAGCTAGTTAGTTACAGAACCAGGGACAGAACCCAGCTCTTCTGGCTCTAGGTTCTGGTTCTGTGCTCATTTCTTTCTTGGTAAGAAGGGACAACTTGAAATGCTTGAAAATTAAAAAAAAAATTAAGCAGACTCAACAGACTCAGTGAGATACTATGGCCTTTGCCAATTTAATCAACAATAGCAGGATTGACTTAAGGATCAGCAGCACTACCACCACTACTGCTATCATCATCATCACTAATGCTGAGTAATTACTATAATCCATGTGCCATACTAAGCACTTTATGTATATTTGCTTATTTAATTCTTACAACTCTCTATGAAGTCATAATTATTACCCTATTTTATAAATCAGGAAGCGAGCTCAGAGAGGTAATTGTCGGTGTTTATACAACTAATAAGGAGCAGAGCAAAGCTTCCATTTTAGGCTGTTTTCAGAGTCCAGGCTGTGAACTGCATTCTGTTATCTAGTGAAATGTTTTTTCTGCTTTAGTATTCTCCTCTCAGAATCAGTTGGTCTTTTCTCCCTTCCATTTTAGCTTGCCTTGCTTCTTCGTCTTTGTGAAAACCAGATCTTAGAAAGGATCTGATTTGTTTATTCTATGTCAGGTAGCATTCATCCAATATTTGCTTCTACTATTTCTTCTCTGTAAAACCCATAGTCTTATTATGAGCTTTCTGAAACCATTTTAATTACTCCTCCTCCCCTTTTGCAGTCACCCCAATAAAGTTTTGATCTTGTCATTTACAATATCATCCCACCCCTCTTCTTTTTATAATAAAGGCTGTTATTTCTCTTACATTCTTCCACTTGCATACTCCTTAGAGTCCTCCCTCAATCCTAAGTAAATACAATCATGTCCAATTCAATCTGAGTATTTAATGAATAATATGTGAAGGAACTGCTTTAGGAGCTGAGGACCCAGTGGTGAATGCACAGACCAGGTTCCTTTCCTGTGAAACTTACAACCAGTGGGGAGAGTGCATAAGAAAAACAACACATAATCAAGAAAAGTGTCACACAGAGATAAGTACCATGGAAAGAATTAAAACAGGATAACATAGTGAGAATAACTGGCTGTCTACTTTAGACTGGGTAGTCAAAGGAAGGTCTTTTTTTGTGGAAGTGAATTTAAACTAAAATTTGAGTTATAAGAAGAAAACTGCAAGAGAGAAATGGGTGGGGAGGAGGGAGAAAGAAAATGGAGCACTCTTCCATGTAGAGAGAACATTATGTGCCAAGACCCCAGCCATGAGTTTGCAGTGTTTGAAGAATAGGAAGAAGGCTGGTGTGGTTGAATCATAGTGGGCCATTGGGGAGTGGTACTAGATGCGGTTAGAGAAGTAGGTCATATACTAGGTTAAGGAGTATGGGTTTTAGTTTAAGTGCATTGGGTAGCCGTTGGAGGATTTTAGCAGGGCTGATGACATAGACTGATTTATGTTTTTTAATGATTGTATTTACTGATGCATGGAAAAATGATTATAAGGAGATAAGAAGGAAGTACTGAGACCCATTAGGAGGATATTCCAGTAGTCCTGATGAGGGATAATGATGGCTATATTAGTTATTGCCACAGTAATCCTGTGTAACAAACAGTCCCATAAATTCAGCAGCATACAACAATTAGGATTTATTTTTGCTCATGAGTATAGGATGTCTGGGTAATTCTGTTGATCTTGACTGGGCTTGGTGATCTTAACTGGGCTTGCCCATGTGTCTGTGATCCACTGTGGGTTAGGTAGGCAGCTCTGCAATATTGCCTGGGTTCTCCGATATGTTTGAGGGGCCAGCTGGCTGTCAACTGGTATAGGGATGGTCTCAGCTGAGATGTCTGGATCAACTCTGCTCTCCCCCATATGTACATTACATCCCTCTAGTAGGCTAGTTTGGGCTTACCCTCAGGCTGGACAGTTGTATTCTCATGGTGATCGCAAAGAAATAAGAGAGGAAGTAGAAACAAACACACACGTTTTAAGGACTCAGCTTGTGTCAAGTTTGCTACTGTCCCATTGGTCAAAGTAAGTTACGTAGGTATATCCATAGTCAGTGTGGGAGGGCATTGCCAAAGGACAGGAATTCAGACAGGTGTGAAAAGATACAAGGAGATATGAAAAATTGGGGCCATTATTCCAATTAATCTATTGCACTAATTCCCATTAGAGTAGTGAAGAATGAGAATCTTGAATAGGTTCAGAAAATATTTAGGGGTACAGTCCAAAGAACATGCTGATGAATTAGATTTGAGTATGAGAGAAAAGAATGAATCAGAGCTAATGCCTAGATACTTGGCTGAGCAGCTGGGGAGATGGTGAGGCCATTTACTTGGATACTGGATGAAGAGCAAAATTTAGGGGACTATCTAGAGCTTTGTGTTAAGTGGTGTTGTGTTTGAGATACCTGCTAGATATTTAAATAAAGATGTTAGGGTTGCAGTTGGATACAGCAATCTGAGGTTCTGGAGAATGTCAAAGCTAAAGATGTAGATTTTGGAGTTATCAGCCTATAGATGGCTTAGCTGGAATTCCAGGATGCATGCCTTGGCTGGGATCTACTGAAATCCATCAGCCAGTCACCCTGAAGTCTTCTAGTCTATGCGTAACTGATAAGACTCACATTGTGCTTTGAATGTGCTTTTCTATTTCACTAGTTTAAAATATTAGTGTCTACTTGTATAATTTGTGCTGTGAACTGAAAACTACAGTTTTCCCACTCTGCCATGTACAGCCTTCTGATTTGGCAGAAATAATACTGAAAGGACACCTGCCAGGGACTTAGTAATTCTTAGTTATAGTAATCTGAGACATTTCAGCTCAGGGTTAGCAGAAAGATCATGAAGTCAAGAAGCAGGGCTTAAATCAGATGAAGTTGGAATCTCCAAAGGTAATTACTTCCTGTGTGAAGCCATAGGTCTTTGGGACTGTTTCCTGTTACCTTGGGCCATTCAGCCAAGTACACCATAAAATACTTAGCCTATCAGGAAGGCACATACTAGCATTTAAAAAATTTTACAAACGTGCTGTTTAAATTATATTACACAATATTACCATGAACATAAGATTTATATTTCTGTCACATACTGGAGAGTGTATCTTAAACTGAATTTCACTCAAGTTTTGCCAAAAGTGGTCTTGAGATAATATTTAACAGATACAGACCAAGGATCATATTCCTGATTTACCTATTTCTGTACGTTATTCCTATTTCTTGAATTAACCAGATAGTAACCTATTTAGCTCAGCCCAGGTAGGAATGCCTTTACTAAGGCTTTATTTACTAAGCCGTTATGAAATGTTAATATAAGAAGTAGCCTGTTGAGGAGCGCTTTTGTGATTTCTGCCCAAACTGCTGTTGAAGATATTTTGTAATATCTTTCATTATCTTTTATGATCCCATAAACTAGTTTCTCTTTGGAGTTTAGTGACAGGGAAAATTTTTCTTTTGATAAGCTGTTGTGTATTTTATCATAAACATTATTATTCTATGAAGCATTCAAAAAATTCTTTAATCTCTGATATTTTGAGAAGCTCCAAACTTGACACACAATTACACAAAATGTTTCAGATTTCTGGTTTTCAGTGTGTAGTAGAATTGAAGCATATATGAATTAGGGGAATTCAACTCTGTGGGCCAGCCAAAAAAAAAAAAAAAAAAAAGAAAGAGGAGACAAAGAGAGAGAAACAACAATGTAAAGAGTGCAGGTGAACCTATTCATCTTTCCACCTGATGAGTATACACCCCAGAAGGGGTGTGTACTGGAGGCATGTGAACCTAGTGCTCTCTTTGTCTGCCTGAGTCTGCAGAGGATATCCCTGAGCATCTCACAGTGCTCAATGTGATTTGTGGTTAAAGATACATACCTTGTTATACAAACTGACCCCTAGGCCCATGCCAGATACTTTAGTCCCAAACCAAAAAACCTAAAATTGATGATTCTGTGGGCTGGATTGTTTGCAAAAAGGCCTGCATCATTCCCCTCCCAGTGTCTGCTCACCTTGAGTAGTCGCCTCCCATACTGACGCTGGGCTTGTGACTTGCTTTTGCCAGTGAAACAAGAGCAAATAAATGTAAAGCATTCAGAGACATGCAATGTGCTGTGTACTGGGTGCGTGCTCTCTCTTACTGCACTTAGGACCCTGAGGACTGTAGGAGCAAGCCCAAGTTGTCCTGTTCAAGAAGCCACGTGTGCCCTGGCTGATAGCTTATAATTGCCAGAAGCATGAATGAGGCCACCCTAGATATCCAGGCCAGGAAAGCCCAACTGACCTGCAGAATCATGAGAAACAATATGTTTTTATTATTTGTACACCACTAATTATGGAGTGGGTTTTGTTTTTGTTCTAATCAAAAGCTAACTGATAGAACTTCCAGTGCTTCTGGACATTTCTGCTGATACTGTGTTGGACATATCCAGAGAGAGTGTGTCAGTTTGCAGTGTGACCTGTGTCTCCTGTGGAAGGCTCAAGGCTAATTGACTGTGTTCAGTTTTTACCCTATGTGCTGACTGAGAACCAACCCCTGCATAAGTCTGAGTTCCACTCTGTTTTCTACTTTCTGCCTTTTGGTTTCTGACTCCTCCTTTTAGTTTTAATTCTCATCTGTATATTTACATGTTGTACATGTATTGTTTCTTAAATTACTTTTATTTAGAATAAATTCAATTAACATAAAATTTGCCATTTAAATCATTTTACAGAGTAGTCTAGTGATTTTTACTATATTTATGATGTTATGCAGTCATCGCCACTATCTAATTCCAGAAGATTACCATTATCTCAGAAAGAAACCCCACACCTCCATATCAGTAACCTATTTTCTGCCTGTGTGGATTTACCTACTCTAGACATTTAATGTAAAGGTAATCAGTACAACTTGTTGCCATTTCTATCTGGCTTCTTTTATCCAACATAATGTTTTCAAGGTTCATTCAAGTTGTACCATGTATCAGTATTTCATTCCTTTTTAGGGTAGAATAATATAATATTTCATTGTATGAATATGTAAATTTTGTTTATTCATTCATCAGTTGGCAGACATTGGGTTGTTTTCACTTTTTGGCTGTTGTGAGTGCTACTGCCATGAGCATTCACATACAAGTTTTTGTGTGAATGTGTTTTTAATTCTCTTGGGTGTGGAAATGCTGAGTCATATGAAAATTCTATGTTTAACTTTTGAGGAACTGCCAAACTATTTTTCACAGTGCCTGTACCATTTTACATTTCCAGCAGCAATGTGTGAGGGTTCTGATTTCTCCACATTCTTGCTAATACTTGTTCAGTTTCTATTTTTTGGATTATATTCCTCCTAGTGTGTATGAAGTGGTATCTCGTCGTTTCAATTTGCATTTCCATAGTGACTAACGGTGTTGAAATTTTTTTATATGTTTGCTGACCATTCATATATGTTTTTGGAGAAATGTCTATTCAAATCCTTCACCCATTTTAACACTGGGTTGTCTCTTTCTTGTTTAACGGTAAGTGTTCTTTATATATTCTGGATACTAGACCATTATCAGATATATCATTTGCAAATATGTTTTTCATCCTGTGGGAGCTTTTTGTAACCTTCTTCAATAATGTCACGCAAAAATTTTTAAGTTGATGAAGTCCTACTTACCTATTTTTCTTTTCTTGCTTATGCTTTTGATGTCGTATTTAAGAAACCATTGCCTAATCTAAGGTCATGAAAATTTGTACCTATGTTTTCTTCTAAGAGTTCTACAATTTTAGTTCTTTAATTAAATCTTTGATCCATTTTGAGTTAATTTTTGTATATGGTGTGAGGTAGAGGTCCAAATTTATTTGTATCCAGTTATCCCTATACCATTGTTGAAAATATTTTTCTTTCCACATTGGATGGTCTTGACATCTTGGTCAAAAATAATTGACCACAGTTGTGTGAATTTATTTCTGGACCCTTAATTCTGTATTGTTGATCTATATATCTATCCTTATGGAGTACTACACAGTTTTGATTGCTATGCCATTAGAGTAAATTTTAAAATTGGGAGTGTGAGTCCTCCAATTTTGTTCTTTTTTTTTTCAAGATAGTTTTGTCTATTAATTTTACTATATGGGTTTTAGAATCACCTTGTCCAGTTCTGCAGAAAAGGTTGTTGGGATTTTAATAGAGAATTCATTGAATCTGTAGATCCATTTGGGAAGCATTGCCATTTTAACAATATCATGTCTTTCATCCATGAATGTGGGATGTCTTTCCATTTATTTAGGTTTTTTAAAATTTATTTCTACAATGTTTTGTAGTTTGCCATGCAAAAATCTCATTCTTCCTTGGTTAAATTTTGTTCATGCATTTTTTTTATTGAAACATGTCTCAATTTCTCTCTGTAGGTAGACAAGATAAAAATGATAAATCCATAAAAATAATTTTTCTTGTTTTGAGATGGAGTATCACTCTTGTTACGCAGGCTGGAGTGCAGTGGCGTGATCTCGGCTCACTGCACTCTCTACCTCCCGTGTTCAAGTGATTCTTGTGCCACAGCCTCCCGAGTAGCTGGGATTACAGGTGTGTGCCACTATGCCGGGATAATTTTGTATTTTTAACAGAGATGGGTTTCACCATGCTGGTCAGGCCGGTCTCAAACTCCTGACCTCAAGTGATCTACCCTCCTCTGCCTCCCAAAGTGCTGGGATTACAGGCATGAGCCACCGTGCTTGGCCCAAAGTAAATGTTTTTAACGTAGCTCTTCAGCTATTTTAATGTAGCCAGACTTTTTTCCTAGAAGTCGGAGAATAAGGATACTAGATTTCTGGTCTCAAAGGTGTTATTATTATGTTTATAATTTTGGCTATATTATCTTAGCTTTTATCTATTCATTTATAAAATTGTACCTGTCAAAGTGCCATCTACTCCTGTCCATTTTAATGTTTTAGTGATTAATAGTAATAGTAATGCTATGAAGATTAAGTTAAAACAGTAATACTGATAGCAAACACTTAAATGGCATCTATGTGCCAGGTAACTATTCTAAGTGTTTTCTGTGTATAAACTTATTTAATGAAATTAAATACTGGGTGGGGTGAAGCTTTAAAGGACTGTGTGATTTTTTGTGTATGTGTGTATACACGTGTACATGAAGTCTTTTTGGATGACATTTGGAAAACTCATAATTTTAATCTAGAGTTCTCAAACAATAGTTATGGTCAATGTTTAATTTTTTTTTTTTTTTTTTTCCTGGAGAAGGACTCTTGCTGTGTTGCCAGGCTGCAGTGCCGTGGCGTGATCTCGGCTCACTGCAACCTCCGACTCCCTGGTTAAAGCGATTCTCCTGCCTCAGCCTCCTGAGTAGCTGGGATTACAGACTCGCACCACCACACCCAGCAAATTTTTGTATTTTTAGTAGAGATGGGGTTTCACCATGTTGGCCAGGATGGTCTGAATATCCTCACCTCGTGATACTTCCGCCTCGGCCTCCGGAAGTGCTGGGGTTACAGGCGTGAGCCACTGTGCTCGGCCTAATTTTTAAAGATTAAGATATTAATAACTGTATTAATGAACAAAGGGAGGGAGGTGATATCTCTCAACTCTGCCTGTTTGGGCTTTAATTATTTCACCTCTCAATTGAGAAGTTTGAATCCAATGATCTCTAATCTTAGAGTGCCCAGCTCTCATAGTCAGCTGTCTAATGGCTTAGATATGGTATCTCTCTGTCCTGTGTGTGGTATTTGAGAAGAAGGGGAAGGCTCTTTGAGGAATTAGATCAAAACTCCAAAGAAGTGTGAGCTTGGGGAAGGCAGAGCTTGTGTTTTCCATGTGGAATGTTATATCCCTGTCACAGTACCTGATATACAGTAGAGTTTAAATAAAATGTTTTGTTGAAAAATGAGTGAAGAAATAAACATAAGACTGGAAAGAAGTCATTTTGGGTTTGATATGATTTGGCTGTGTTGCCACCCAAATCTCATCTTGAATTCCCACGTGTTGTGGGAGGGACCCAGTGGGAAGTAATTGAATCATGGGGGCAGGTCTTTCCGATGCTGTTCTTGTGATAGTGAATAAGTCTACAAGATCTGATGGTTATAAAAGGGGAGTTTCCCTGCACAAGTGCTCCTCTCTTTGCCTGCCGCCATCCACGTAAGATGTGACTTGCTCCTCCTTGCCTTCCACCATGATTGTGAGGCTTCCCCAGCCACGTGGAACTGTAAGTCCAATTAAACCTCTTTCCTTTGTAAATTGCCCAGTCTCGAGTATGTCTTTATCAGCAGTGTGAAAATGGACTAATACAGGGTTTTAGTTTCTTTTAAATAGTAGAAACGTGTATATGTGGATTGAGTGTGGGGAGAGGAAGGAGTATGAGAATGGATATATTTAAATTAATAGAAGCTGTTTCTTACTTTTTGTATTTCTTCATACTCATCTTGTATTTCACAACACTGAGCCCTTGGCCTGGGATGTGCCTTTGCCTTGCCATCTACCAACTTACTCAGCTTTTTAGCCCAGCCCAGGCATCACCTTTGCCGGTTATCTCTCTACCTCTTTTTTTTTTTTTTTTTTAATTATACTTTAAGTTCTAGGGTACATGTGCACAACGTGCAGGTTTGTTACATAGGTATACATGTGTCATGTTGGTTTGCTGCACCCATCAACTTGTCATTTACATTAGGTATTTCTCCTAATTCTATTCCCCCACCAGACCCCCAACCCCCAACAGGCCCCAGTGTGCGACGTTCCCCGCCCTGTGTCCAACCGTTCTCATTGTTCAATTCCCACCTAAGAGTGATCTCTCCACCTCTTATCTCCAGGCAGAGTTGAAGCTTGTAACCATCTGTGGTCTAGCACTGATCACATGGTAATGAAATTGTTAGCTTCTGTTGTGTCTGTCCCTTTTACTAGGGTATGAGTATCTTAATGGCCATGTTTTATGTTTTATTTTGATAACATATCTGGCATTTAGCAGGTGTTCAGTTAGCAGTTGTTGAGTGTGTAAATGTGAACCAATACAGAATAAAGATGAGGCAATGACCAACTGACCAATTGCTTTCCTGAGCGTTTGCTGTGTGTAAGGAATTTTATGTGCATCCCTCTTACTTCTCATGACAATCCTTTAGAGTTGGTATCATCATCATCCTCATTTTACAGATAAGAAAGCAGTCTCTAAGGAATTAAGTAACTTGTGTAAAGTTATGCAGCAAATAAATGGCAAAGCTAAGATTTACAGCCAGGTTAAGCAGACTTACCTGTTTAAGTTCCTTCCACTAAAATCAGGGTTCTTGGCCAGAAGTTCCAGTAAAAATAATGAGTGAAATAAGATAACTGGACATCAGGTAACATCAGGAAAAAAAAGATCTTCGGGATGATGTTTAAAGAACCATTGCTTATGTCTTCTCCAGCAGTCTCAGGAAATAGATTAAAAATTGGGTCTTTTAATATATCAAAAGGTACAGGCCTGCCCTCTCAGTGGTTGAATTTTCTGTTTAACACAGTAGTAAAATGAGGAACGAGTGGGTTTCTAGATCAAGCTACGTAGAATAATTACATTTGGGGGCTAAAGACAACATTAGAGCTTATCAGCCTCAGCCCCATTAATCTTACAGATATCACAAGACCCACAGAGTTTGTAAGTTTGGTCCTCAGTTGCTTTGTCAGTTAAGGGTGGAGAGTGTTCCTTTACATCATGAGGCTCACTTTATATATTAATAGAAAATTTAGAATAATGGTAGATAAAAACTTGTCATATTAAAGAGACAAGAGCATGAGAGCTTGGTTGAAATACCATCACTTCACACATTGGAGATAGTATCTCTGAGTTTCTGGTCCCCCTCAGAAAAAAAGAACTTCCTGCATAGGACAGAATTCATCATCAGAGGCATCTCTGAGAAAAAAGGATCCTGTAAGTTGTTTGTTAACTTATGATTCCAAGACTTTGCTAATTTAAGATGCAAATGAATATACAATGGTCCCTCCTTATCTGTGTGGCTTTTGAAATAAGAGTTTTCTTTCAGATTTGCCCACTGATAGTAGGAGGAACTACACATGGTGAAAGATCTGAAGTAGACGCTTCTGTTACCTTTGAGATTTGGCTTCTGAAGTAAATACCAGCAAGCTAGATAAAGTGAAATCATCGTCATCCGATAAATACTTACCGAATACCCAATATATTTCAGGCAGTGTTCTGGGTGCTAGATCAGGCCAAATATTATATTTTATTTTGTGTGGCTTGTGTAAGACAGAATACTCAGAGGGAAAAGAAGACTTGGAAATATGCTTTTGAGAAATTGATATGTAATGGAATTGAGATTTATGTATATGTGTAACATGTACACAAACATTAATTTATTTTGTTGTGGGTCCATATTGCTTATATAAGTAAATTTGATTTTCAGAATTTCACACAGCACTGGAAGAAATTGGACATTGACTTATTTTACCAATGTAGCAAGACACTGCACATTACCACTTTTAAAGTCCTTAATAGATTGTAATGTCATGCGTTGTTTTTAAGGTACTCTTTTCCCATTCTTCTCTAGAGCAAAGATCATTTCTTGTTCATCTTTGTTAACCACCTTAGTGCCTCATGCATGGTTCCTAATACATCATGACTGTGCGATAAATGTCAGAATGAATAATCATGAATGTCTCAAATTATTTCTGTGGACAAATTAGCTCATGAACTGAAAATGGTAAAAAGATGGTTGAGTGAAGAAGAGGAAACATTTGAGGGAAGGAAGAAAATTGACGAGGATAAGAGATGAATGAAACAAGAATGAGGTGGTCAAGAATGCTATCATATATTATATGTCCTGGTAAACTTTTGCTGTGTTAGAAACCATCCAAGACTTAAAGGGATACAACCATTTTATCACCCTCATGGATTCTGGAGGTTAAGAATTAGTGCACAGTGGGGATGTCAAGGCTCTTATCTTGGAAAACTTTAATGGCTGGGGGTGACTTGAACCACAAAGGGCTGGAATCATTTGAAGGTCTCTCACTCATGTGTCTGGCTTCTAGGCTGAGATGATTTGAAGGCTGGGCTCAGCAGTAATTCTGCAATAGAACTGTATGTGATTTCTCTCCTTGCAGTGAGCTTTTCTCAGTATGGTGGCTGGGTTCCAAGAGGGAGAATATTCAAAGAGCTAGACATCCAAAAAAATCAAGCAGGGCTACTTGGGCTTTTATGTCCTAGTCTCAAGACATTTCTACTGTACTGTATTAGTCAAAGGAGTCACAAGCCTACTCCAATTCAAGGGGAGGTGACATAGACCCATGAGAAGAGTGTCAATGAATTTACAGGTATTAAAAAAAAAAACAAACAGAAACAGCAGCACTACATATTATAAGTGGACCAGATAATGACAATGATGAATAGAGCAAAGAACAGGAAAGTTCATTATCAATTTACTTCCTCAGAGATGGGACATATGACAATGTCATTAGACACTTTCCAAACAGTAGTTAGATTATGACATACATCCATGATACTTTTTGAGTATAGTTGATAATTTTTATTTGTTACAAATCATCTATGAGAATGTTTTCTATCAAATTAGTGTTTTTAACAGTTTTTTTTTTTTTCCTGTTTAGGGATCAGGTATGTAACGGCTGGCATTTCAGTTTTTGAAATTCTTCATTAACTGAGCTCCATAAGCTTTAGAAATAAGGGCAGATACTTGTCTGGTCAAATGTGCCTTTATGATCTAGTGTGCTCTGCAGTTCCAGTTATGATGCTGACCTTTGGTAATCTTTCTAATGATTCTTTTATAAAAAGTCTGCCATTTGAATATACTCACTTTGCCTGACTGCCCACTGTGCTTTGGGACTTTGTTGGTCTGTAGAGAATCTTTTTATCATGATGTAGACTTGAAAAAGAACTTCAGCTTTCATGAACTTGAACAGGGAAATGGAAAGGACATAGAGGGAAGAGAGGAGTTATAATGAGGACAACTGTTGCATTAGACTGTGGTTTTATTTTTGGGAGCTAGAAATCACATATTCCTTTATGTCTGAGAAGAGGTAGCACAGATTACATTAGCACAAGGCTCTGCTGGCTCACAGGAATCACCGGGACCATTGGAAGGTATTTGTGATGAGGTAGGTAGGGCAGTAATAATGGTCCTTGGGGAAGGTGAGCCCATCCACCTTTTTCTTGTGTTGTTGTTTGTCTGTTTTGGTGCTTTTTTCCCCCTCCCTCCTTTCTCTTCCTGCTTTTACCCTTTTCTCTTTTTTCTTATCAACTCTGAAGTGTTTGATGACTGGGACATGGAAAACTATGTTATTCCTGTAAATATGTTTTGAACACTTTTTATTGTGGAAAATTTCAAACATAAGTAAAAATAGGATGATATAAGGAACCCCTAGTATTTATCACTAAACTTCAATAGTTATCAACTCATGAACAATTTTATTTTGTCTATACTCTTCCATACCCTTCAGATTAGGAAGCAAATCACAGACATTATTTTATCTGTGAATTTTTCAGTATATATCTTTAAAAGATAAGAACTCTGAAAAATATAATCACCATACCATCACACACACACACACACACACTCACAGAGCAAATCATAAACAACTGAACACTATCTTAATATCATCAAATCCTCATATCATCAAACAAATATTACCAATGAACCTTAATATCAACAATATTGAGTTAGTATTCAAGTTGCCATAATTGTCTCATACATTTCAGTTGAGAGGTCTCTTAAGACTAAATATATGTCAGACCCTCCTGAATCTCTCTCTTTTATTTTTGTTCTTAAATTTTTTTTGTTAAGGAAAGTTTCTCATTTGTAAAAAAAAATTGAATGTACTAATGACTTGGACTCTTCATTCCTATTTTAAAAACATTGAGAAAAGAATATATAGACATGGATGAATGTTTCATATTAAAAATAACAGAATACTGTGGCCAAGGAACAAACATTGGCATTTGATTATCTTATATATAATTTCCAAACATTCTTTACTCTGATGCTTTCTCCTAGTAAAAGGCCCTGAAAATCACTGTACCCACTGAGAAATTTGTTTTGTCTTATTTTCACTTGTATTGTTTCCCTCTGCAGTAGCAAGAAATAGACAAATATTCGTTTTATACAAGAAATTCCCTTATCAGAGGAGAATTGGTGTCAGAATTTGCCACTTAAAGTGAAGCCAGTTACATTTCACAGTAAACAGTAAAAGAGAAAAAACCTGGAATGATTCAGACTTTATCCTGAAAACTAAAGTGAAAATATGTTTACCTCATATTTAGAACCATTTAGATTATAACTAATTCGTAGGAAAAAGAGTGAATCTAGTATTTTCTTGATATCATTTTCTGACAAAATTTTAATCAAAATTTTGACTTCTTTTACGTGTGAGTTTGTCAGCACAATTTGAAAGAGAGCTTTTTTTTTCAAAAGCATTAGAAAGTTTTACCAGTTTTTGCAAGGGTTTTCCTGTTCCATAGAATAAATGTTAACTGACTATAACAAAGATACCATGATATATAATTTCTAAAATAAGATAGAAATATACTTGTCTCTCACAAAGTAAGTGAACTAGTCTAGCCTCTGCTCCATTAAGTCATTCCAGGATCAGGCTCCATCTTGTTTCTTCCCCACCTTCAGAGTAATGCTGGGATGCATAAGGGAAGTTGAGTCTGCCAGTCGGAGGCTGGAAAATGCCCTAAATCCAGGGAAGTAGCTTGTCTTTAAGTTGAAAATGGCCTGGAAGGAGTACATATAACTTCTACCACACATCTTTTTGGTCTTAACTTAGTCAGATGGCCACACTTTACTGCAAAGAAGGCTGGGAAATATAAATATATAAATACATATAAATATATAAATTTATATAAATTTATATAAATATATATTATATTTATATTATATATTATATATTTTATAAATATATATAATATATAATATATAATAAATATATATTATATTATATTATATAAATTTATATAAATATGAATATATTCCAGCCTATGTGCAGAAAGAAGGGGAGAATGAATTGGTGTGTGGGGGTGTGCGTGGGGGGCGTGGGTGGGGAGAGGTAAGAAGCAGTCTGCCACAGTGTATATTAATATTTTAATTATAAAAATTAGTCTGATTTTGACACCCCTATTGTGTTATTATGTTAAACTAGCTAACTTTAAGATCCTTATTTCCCAGTGTCATTGAGTGTGGTTGGAGTCGTTCTCCAACAGCACTTTTTGAAATGCCTCATCTTTGGAAGATTTGCAGTTGTATTTATTTGCAATTGTATTGTTGACTGTTGCCTTTCTTATTCAGTGACAGATGATGACAGCAAAGAAGCAAAACCTAGTAATGTTGAAGGGATACTTGACTGGGACCAAAGTGGTCAGTTGATTAATGGATATTTTAATATTATGACAATTTTTGCTTCTCTCTAGAACCACTTACTTATGAATCTTGTGTATAATAAATAAGTTTGTTAGATTCTTGGAGGTATTGCACATAGTATCTTTTCTAAAACTTCTTTCTGCATCCATTGCTCTTTTTATCTCCTTCTTTCTTATGAGAGGGGAGGCCCTCATTCCTAGTTATAGCCAAAGACCCACAGGGAAGACCTGCAGTGTGAGACCCAAACCTGTCTTAAAGGAGTTAAATCAGTGCATATATCTGCATATGGACAATAAGAAACAACTATTCCTAGGGCAGCACTCTCAGTCTGTTTCTAGGTTCACATGTCCCCTAATCCAGTGCTATAATCACCTACCCTATGGTAGTGGACTGGGGTGGGGGATATAGTATCAGGAGAGATGAGAAATCAGCCGGCCTTTCAACTTTTGCCTTTTGTCCTAAGAGGGCTTCTCTTATCCTCTCTTTAGATGCTATTGATAGTGAAAGATAAGGGTTTTATGCAGATCTCTTGGTGCTGTTCAAGGTGTCTACCTTCAACAGGTTAGCAGATGAATACTCAAAACGTTATAGCCTGCTGCATATCAACTGGCTGAAAGGAGAAATATATAAGACTTTAAGAAAATACAGGTTATCACATGGTGCTTTTGTTTAATAGCTCAAGAAGACAGAGGTGTACAGTGTTACTTCCTTCTGAGCACGAAAACATTGCCTAATCCTGGAATAGCTCCAATTCATGACGTTAAATGGGGAGCCTAGAATGTACTCTATTTTGATTGAACTCATCCTAGTCTTTTTTTCCTTTGTTGTATTTCTGCTATTTAATCCCCTTTTACAAAAGAAATTTGGGGCTTTAAGCTGAGAGTATATATTGCAGAAGAGTATGTGGTAAGATTTATTCTTATATAATAGCTACACATTTTGGTACTTTTGAATTGAAATATAACCTGATACTGTTGACAGGCACCACAGCATTTGATTTCTCAGATTAAGATCGGTTTGATGTTTATTTGCACAAATTTCCTAAAATTGCAAACAAATAGTAACTTTGTCACCAACTTGTGATGAGATTGCAAATGGTAACTTTGTCATAAACCTGTGATGAGATGTGAAATAAGGTCACCTGTTCTGATGTAGAAGTTTGTGAACTGAGGGCTTTAACTAAGTTTTAATAATATGAGGACATCACCAAGTATTAAATTGAATTATATAATATTGCTAATTCTGTAGGTAAAATACTGCTGGATATTGGCAAAATGTGGCACATAGTAAATGACTTAACCTAATAAGATGAGAATTTCGACAACCTCTAATCACTCTTTGCTTGCTCTTATAAATAGTCCATCCTTTCCCAACTCTGTTATCAGGGCCCTTTTTTTCTTATTTACTATAGTCCATTCCATAATATCATTTGGTAACTCACAGTCACTTTTGCTTTCTTTTGTCTCTGATTTTCTTTCCCATTTAGCACCTCTGTTCCCTTGACTTAAAATAGTATGAAAAGTCATATTGACTAGGATAGGCTGTTCTAGTCACCAGCTATTTTTTTAAAAATTATTATTTTCTCTCTCTTTTTTTTTTCTGAGACAGAGTCTCACTCCAACACCCAGGCTGAAGTGCAGTCGCACGATCTTGGCTCACTGCAACCTCTGCCTCCCGGATTCAAGCTATTTGCATGCCTTAGCCTCCCAAGTAGCTGGGACTATAGGTGCATGCCAACACGACTGTATTTTCAGTAGAGATAGGGTTTTGCCATGTTGGCCAGGCTGGTCTCGAACTCCTGGCCTAAAGTGATCTGCCCACCTCAGCCTCCCAAGTGCTGGGATTACAGGCGTAAGTTACCGCACCTGGCCTATTTTCTTTTTTTAATTTTATTTTTTAATTGACAAATAATAATTGTACATATTTGTGGGGTATATAGTGATGTTTTGATATGTACAATGCATAGCGATCAGATCAGGGCCATTGGCATATCCATAAAAAATTATTTGTTTTTAGGCAGAATTTTTCATGATGAAAAAGGTTTTAAGAACTGTTGGCTAAAATTGCTGGACTGTGAAACTGAGTATTAGTCAGATATTCAGATTTGCAACGCTGGATAGACAGTATAACTTTGGTGGATTGTGTTTCTCACCGGTGATACAGTGACAGTTTCTGTTGTCTACCTCAGAATATTAGTGTTCAAAGACAATGTGTTAAAATGTTCAGAATTTTAGCAGTTAGCCGCCAAGGCAAAGGGAATAGTACTCTTGTGTTCAACTCCAATGAGATAGAAAAGGGGTTTATGTTGCAGTCGAGTTTTATTTAAAAAAGATGTTTGTGGCCGGGCGCGGTGGCTCACTCCTGTAATCCCAGCACTTTGGGAGGCTGCGACGGGTGGATCACGAGGTCAGGAGATTGAGACCATCCTGGCTAACACGGTGAAACCCTGTCTCTACTAAAAATACAAAAATATTAACCGGGCGTAGTGGCGGGCGCCTGTAGTCCCAGCTACTCGGGAGGCTGAGGCAGGAGAATGGCGTGAACCCGGGAGGTGGAGCTTGCGATGAGCCGAGATTGCGCCACTGCACTCCAGTCTGGGCGACAGAGCGAGACTCCGTCTCAAAAAAAACAAAAAAAAAAGCTGTTTGTAATCCTTAGTAACGGCTAGGAGAGAAAGCTGGAATCCTGAAGTTTTGTTTCATCTTCATTTTAAAATTTAGAACATCAAACCTGTTATTTTCTTGCTCAGAGAGGACATCTCCCTTCAATTTTCGTATTAAGAGTTTGGTGTGGCTCTTAATGATGCCCTGAAAGTCATAGGCCATCTCTGTTGAAATCTGGAGATTGAATCCAATTGCACTTAGCAGTCTCCTAAACTAGGAGACTGGAAGTGACACCTCATTAAACTTTTTCCTTCCATTCCACCTTCCTTTCCACTAGAGAAGTTGTATAGTGTAGCGAAGAGTGTAGGCCCTGCAATTGTATCACCTAAATTAAAGCCTGGCTCTTATTCTTACCTTGTGATGTGTAAAATGTAGACAGTACTAGTGCATACTTCAGAAGGTTGTTGAGAGAATGAAGTGATTCAATACATTGAAAGTGCTTAGTGATTGGGACAGTGCCAAGTAGTAAAAGCTTAATAATGATAATGATAATGATTTTTTATTATTTTTCTGTGTGAATAGTAATTCCATAGGGATACTCCTGGATTCCCCTATGGTCTGCTTATTCCTCCGGATTTCACTGATCTTATCAAAAGGTTATTAGATTGACCTCTCAGGACAATGATGTTTACTTTTAGGAAAATCTACCCTCAGCCTCCTCCCCCATTTTGGTCCAGATTTCACAGCATTTAGCAGGTATTTCATAGTTTGTAGTTTGGGATTGAAGGCTGTCTTTTTATTTCTTTGAAGATGGGATTCTCCTCCTCTGGTTTTTATGTTTTATTATTTAGGGTAGAAGAGTAGAACATATACCTTTCCACTGCTATTCTCCAATGATATTCTGATTCTCAGAGGGAATCATTTTCATTTTTTCAAACTTTTTCATCTCATTGTATCTTATTAAACAAAAATTATGGGAGGCCATTGTTTTGGACTGAGCTCCTGTACTAGGCCCCAACAAACCAGACCTAACAGAAATGGAGTCACCCATGCTAAATGCTGCATAATCAAACTGAAGCTTTAAGGGAGCAGGTAGATCCCCAAATAGACCATTTTTCCCCCTGAAAACAGAAGATTACAGTCTACGTGAATCAGTGTAATAAGGAAGTCCCCTCTGTTTTAATCTTTACCAAAAAAAATAACCTGAAGTAACTTGATGTTACTAATCAGCTTTTTTTTTTTTCTATTATTCTGTTTCCTTGTTCCCACCTTATAAAATCCATGGTTCTGCCCTGGCCCAGTGGGAGCTCTCATTCTATTTTACAGAGTAGAGGCTACCCTGACTCATGAATTGTGAGTAAAAGTCACTTTTACTAAATTTGTTGTCATTTTGTCTCTTGACAGTCTCTAAACATGCTTTACATTGCTACTTCTTGCTTTTTCAATTGTAGATATTATTTATTGGTTTCCTCCTCCTTCTCCTCTGCTACCTTTTCCTCCTTCTCCTCCTACTACCATGGAGGAAATAGCTCTCTTTCATAAAGTACTCCCCCACCCACACGGGAGCATACTTCCTGCTCTCACACCCAATGTATTTATATTAGTAGTAAGATTATCACTATTGTTTACCTGATTATAACGGTGTAGTTGTTATTTGTAGCAGAACTCTGTAGCATACCTGTGATGATTTTTCCTTTTCTAAACAATTTTTTGTTTTCCTTTGGAATTATTTTGTTTTTTAAAATTGGCTAAATTTTACTAACTTATTATAAATCTTCTCCCCATACATTCAGTTTTGTCTCCTAGAAGAATTCTTTGGAAGAACCTCCCTACTTGATCCAATCTGGACTGGTTGTACTCTTGGCCAGCTGCTCAGTGTCATTCATTTTGGGATTTCCCTTCATCATCTATTGGGGAAGGGGGTCCCTTTACCTCTTTCTTATGTTGGAATGTTTGTTTCCTAAATTCTTGTGGTTTTTGCTTTTTTGGTTTCCTGCTTTGTTTTGGTATTTTGGCTACATCCCCAAGTAGCTTTTTGAGAAAGGTGGATAAGAGATAAAATTGTTAAAGCCTTGCGCATATTTGAAAAACGTCTTTATTCTCCTGTCACTTCATTGGCACTTTGGCTGAGTATAGAATTTTTGATTAGAAATCACTTTCTTTCTGAGTTTTTCTTCATTGTCTTCTACTCTCTGGCATTACCCTTGATGATTACCATTCTGAATTTTGATGCTTTCAATGAAACTTACATTTAAGCTTGCTTAATATTTGGCTTATCCCCATAGTTGTGAAATTTTACAAGAGTTGCCTTAATTTGGTAGTATTTCAATCTGAAAATAACCTTCAGTTTGAAGAAATTTTCCTAAAACTTTTCTTTGATTGTTTTCTCATTCTGTTTTCTTTGCTTTCTCTTTCTGGAACTTCTGGTTTTTAGATGCTGAACTTTCTGAGTGAGTTCTGTAATTCCATTATGTTTTCTGTGTCTTAATTTTTTTTTTTTTGGGAGAGTTCCTCAATTTTATGTTCTAACTTTTCCATTGAGTTTTTAAGTTCTGCTATTTTATTTTTGATTTCTAGTAGCTCCTGTTTTTTTGGCTCTATTTCTTATTTTGGCTGTGTCTTGACCTTGTTTCATGCATGTATTTCCCTCAATTCTTTGATTTTGTTGAGTTTTTTTTTTAACATTTTCTTTTTTTCTGTACAACTTTTGTTTCTTCCAACTTGCCCTTTTTTTGCATTTGTTCTTTGACCTTAGATTCATATTATAATTTTTCCTCAATTGTCTGGTGATCCTTGGCTTTCTCTCATTTATCAGAGTGGGACTTTAAAAAGTCAGTTGAGCTGGGCATGGTCATGTGCACCTGTAGTTTCAGCTACTTGGGGAGGCTGAGGCAGGAAGTTCACTTATGCCCAGGAATTTGAGTCCAGCCTGGGCAACATAGCCAGACCTTGTCTTTAAAAAAAAAAAAACAACAAAAAAGTGTCAATTGGAAGCTTCATGCATGGTAGTGGGCCTTGCTGACTGTGGGCTTAACTATAGGGTAGTCTGGCTGTGCCATTTTTTGGGGGACACTTCTATGTCTGTGTCTTCAAGACTTTTCCCTTAGTCCAGTCCTGATGTCCTGGAGCCAGATGGGAGAAGAGAGCTGACTAGCCTCATCATTGATATGGACACTTGTACAGTTTCACTTAAGCTCCTCCTTTTCAGTGTGGTATTCCCAGCTGCAGCTGCACTTAGTCTCTCCCAGGATAGAGACCCTGTGTTTTATAGTCTTCCGAAATAAACCTCTAGTTTTCTTCCAGGGTTGAGGAGGGTTAGTCACCTAGATCTATGGCATGGAAGTGGAGAGGATCGGGGACTCTCTTTATTAAACTGATTTGCCAACAATTCTTCTGCTTTAATTCCTTGTCCATCACAACTTCTAGAGATACCATATTCTTCTGATTCTTGAGCTATTTGGATGTTTTACAGAAGAAATTGGGTTGTTTCCAGCCTTCCCCTCAGCGGGACCTGGCACATATTTATTTGTTTTCCAGTTTCCAAAATTCTATTGTTTCCTTTTTTGTTTTCTATTTCCTTGAGAGTCAGTTCCTTAACAACAACAACGTAACTGTTTTTAATGGAATTTCAGGAAGGAGCCAATGCGAAGTGTGCATTCAACACTCTATTTTTGGCTGGAAGTCTACATGAGGAGACTTTTCCTTCATTTGTATCTCTCTGAACTTTAGTTGATTTCTTGGCCAGGACTTCCCATTGGCCAGTGAATTATAACAACAGTGGTGAACTTTAATTGTATGGGATAGAAGGATAGGGAAAGCCCGTAAGTAGGAACTAGGAGACTTTTTTCTAGTCTTGGCTTGTGTGACCTTGAGTAAGCCATTTAACTTTTCTGAACTTCAGTTTCTTGAGGGAGATAGATGGTGACTAAGATTCCTTTCAACTTAAATGGTGTGATTCTGTATAAGACTAGTAATCACACATATAAGTCAGATAAGGTGTTTTTTTTTTTGTTTTTTTTTTTTTTGAGACAGAGTCTCACCCTGTCGCTCAGACTGTAGCACAATGGCGTGATCTTTGCTCACTGCAGCTTCTGCCTCCCCGGTTCAAACGATTCTCCTGCCTCAGCCTCCCAAGTAACTGGGACTACAGGCATCCACCACCTCACCCAGCTAGTTTTTGTATTTTTAATAGAGATGGAGTTTCACCATTTCCACCAGGCTGGTCTTGAACCCCTGACCTCAAGTGATCCTCCTGCCTTGGTCTCCCAAAGTGCTGGGATTACAGGCATGAGCCACCGCACAGGGACAGATAAGGTGATTTTTTTCCCCAGGACATTCAACATGAATGTTTTTTCTGCCCCTGATGTTGAGACCTTTTGCTTCTAGAACTGCATATAAGTCCCGCCCCATTTATCCTTTGGGGCTTCCAAAAGTCTGCCTTCCATTTGTTTACAATGGTATTGCTCACTGTGTTGGGAACTACATGTCTACACATGGCCCGTTTATGAGAGCATCGCTTGCTCTTCCCTGGTATCCATTCTTTGTTTTTTTTTTTTTCAGGCGGAGTCTCGCTCTGTCACCCAGGCTGGAGTGCAGTGGTGCAGTCTTGGCTCACTGCAAGCTCTGCCTCCCGGGTTCATGCCATTCTCCTGCCTCAGCTTCCCGAGTAGCTGGGACTACAGGCCCCCGCCACCATGCCTGGCTAATTTTTTGTATTTTTTAGTAGAGACGGGGTTTCACCATGTTAGCCAGGATGGTCTTGATCTCCTGACCTCGTGATCCGCCTGCTTCGGCCTCCCAAAGTGCTGGGATTACAGGCGTGAGCCACCACGCCCGGCCTCTGTTCTTATAAGTAGTCATTTTCACCCTTGAAAATGTGTTGCACAAAGATGAAAATATAATTTCCAGAGAAATGGTATTTGCATTCTGACAGTTTCTTAGGAAAGAAGGATGGAGTGCCAAAATTTTAATATGGAATAAGGAAGACCAACTTAGATGCAAAAAGGGCAAGAGCTTTCCTGTGACTCCTTAGCTTAAGTTGGCTATTGGGTTAATTAGTTCTGTGGTTTAGCTGCTGCTGAGAGGCTACTGTAGACACTGGGAGTGGGATAAAGAGGTACAAGAGTTCAGTGTCTTCCTTTAAGATAGTGGCTCTCAATTCTATCTGTACATGAAATCATGATGCTCAGGGCTCCTTCCCAGACCAACTGAATAAAAAAATCTGGAAGTGGAGCCTAGACATCTGTATTAAAATGAAATTCCCTAGATTCTAATACACACTTAAGGTTGAGAACCATTCCTTAACAGCTAAGTGAGAATCAAAAATACGTACATTAATTGCTGTAGACATAGCAGAATATGATTAGCTCTATGATGAGTGATAGAAATTACGGCCCAGGAGTTGGAAGGCCTTTAATTAATAGGAGCCATTAGGAGAGACTACATCAAGGAGGGGAATTTTGAGCTGGTATATCTTCATAGGTGGAAAGCAGAGAGTCCACTAGGCCAGGGAATGAATGCTGTGAGGGGAATCTCTGGAGATTTGGAAGACTATTTTGATTGGAGTGTTGTGGAAGTAAAGATGGGCTGGTAGGCTGCAGCCAGAATGTGGACAGTCTCTAGTGTCAGACTAAGGAATTTTAGCTTTACTCTGCAGGTCGTGGGGAGGCATTGAGGATTTCTGATGAGTGAAATGGCAATGCTGAATCTTTGAAGATTGATCCAATGGGAGTGATGGATAGGTAGTTTGAATTAAAGGAGGCAAGAACTTGAGGAAATGAAGACCAATTGGGAAGCTACTCTCATGGCCCAGATGTGGGGTCATAATGTTCTGAGCGAGGCAAATAGCCGTGGAATTAAAAATGATAAACATTTGCGTAGTATTTTCATAGTCAGTTCTTGCCCATATCTCATTTAAACCTCACACTGACCTTGTGGTCTTTCCTTCCATACTTTACAAATGAAGGAACTGATGTTCAGAGAGAAGCTGTTGTAAAGGAACCTTATAGAAAATGGGGGGGCCTGATTGGATGATGACCAATCAGTAATAGGAAATTAAAGGGTGCATTGGAGGTGTTGGATTGGGTGTGAAGATGGTAGAATTCCTCAGTGGCTAACCGTGTCCAGTCACCGGCCGTGCAGTCTGAGAGCCACTTCATGCTGTTCATGTGACTCTTCTTGCCTCTGTCCTTTAATATGCAGTTATTTATTATTATTATTATTATTTTTGAGATGGAGTTTCGCTCTCGTTGCCCAGGCTGGAGTGCAATGGTGCGATCTCGGCTCACTGAAACTTCCACCTCCCAGGTTCAAGCGATTCTCCTGCCTCAGCCTCCCGAGTAGCTGGGATTACAGGCACCTGCCACCATGCCCAGCTAATTTTTGTATTTTTAGTAGAGACGGGGTTTCACCATGTTGGCCAGGCTCATCTCAAACTCGTGACCTCAGGTGATCCACCTGCCTCGGCCTCCCAAAGTGCTGGGATTACAGGCATGAGCCACCACGCTCAGCCTATTTATTATTATTTTTGAGACGAAGTCTTGCTCTGTCACCCAGGCTGGAGTGCAGTGGTGCTGTCTGGCTCACTCCACGCTCCACCTCCCAGGTTCAAGTGATTCTCTTGCCTCAGCCTCCTGAGTAGCTGGGATTACAGGCATGCGCCACCACGCCCAGCTAATTTTTGTAATTTTAGTAAAGATGAGGTTTTGCTATGTTGGCCAGGCTGCTCTTGAACTCCTCACCTAAAGTGATCTGCCCAAAGTGCTGGGATAACAGGCGTGAGCCACTGTGCCCAGCCACAGTTACTTCTTTAAAGGCACAGTGGAGGCAAGAGAAGGAGAGGCTGTTGTTAATTCAACTTGTCTCAAATATGAATCTTCAAGCCTTTTTTGAATGTCTTTGGGTTTTCAGATAGTTAAATTGTGTTGAATTTTAAAAGGCTTAGTCTAGGTATGAATAGTCTGGAGTTAAAGGGCTGAGACTTTCTTATCCAGGTGGACTCTGCCCTGAGCAGGTTAACTATGACTGGTAGGTTTCCATTTCTCTTGTGGTGGAGACAGGAGCCATAGGGAAGAGAACTCTGGAGCATGGTAGTGTAGACACCAGAGAACATCCCTGTGGCCCTGGTAACTAGGATGCTTCATTGAGATTACATCCTTATCAGAGCTGGAGTATGAATCATATCCACCACCATGCTAATTCATTTTGTTCATGAGTTGGCTGTGTCTGTAAGGTCATCTGTTTTGTGAACCAAGATCCTGAAGCAATTCAAATGCCAGTGTAAATCAGCCACACAGGTGACGAAATGTGCTTTTCCACATGAGATACTTGTTCCCTGCAATCAAACAGTAGGAGTGCACCAGAAAGCTAAGGGTACTAGGAGGTAAAAAGGAATGATTCATCATCATGAAGAACCTTGATTAGATTTTTCTCATGAAATGATGAGATGTGGAGGAGCAGGATGGAAACTGGAAAAGGAGAGGAGATTGAATTTTTGTGCCCCAGGCATTCTCAGTTTGGGCACAGAGATCAATACTCATCTGCTCCAGCAGGGGTGAGGGTGAAGCTGATTTTGGTAATTGGAAATGGCAACATCCATAGAAAATTAAACTGTCACATTTTAACTGTTTCTTTTTTCACTGTAGAATACTGGGATCTTCAGTGGCAGGAGGAGTAATCAGAAGACAGAGATGAATTTTAACACTATTTTGGAGGAGATTCTTATTAAAAGGTCACAGCAGAAAAAGAAGACATCGCCCTTAAACTACAAAGAGAGACTTTTTGTACTTACAAAGTCCATGCTAACCTACTATGAGGGTCGAGCAGAGGTAAGAGACAATCACGATTTACTTTGCTGCTTTCTATGTGGATAACGATTTTATAATATTGTCTGCCTCTCCAATCTTATTGAAAATGCTTTGGGTTAATGAAGTAATGATTTATTATCATTTGGACTTGAAAGATGAATTTTAGAGTATGGATAGAAATTAACAAATCTGTTAATTATAGGTTTGTTATAATTAACCTATGAATTAATCTATTAGATTACATTACTTTTAGATCCTCATGGAATTTGTAAGGTGCATTGTACATATGGCTCTCTCCTGTAAACTGCCTATTATGTATCAAAGTCTTCTTTAGCAAATATAAATTGTATCCAAGTCCATTACTTTATATGAATATTTCTTCTTTATTGAGTAGAAGTTACTTAAAACTGGTAAGTGATTTGGTGGACTCAACACGTTATCGAAGTTGACCTAAAGCAGAGTTTTTAAACATTCATTTTTTTTATGATAAACAGCTACTACAAAGTTTCTTCGATGGCAGCAGGGAGAAAGCAGCTCACTAAAAAACCTGGCCAGTGAGCACGTGGCACAGACAAATGTGTGGTTAGCACACTCCTGGCTTGTGGGTGGCTTTAGCTTCTCCTTCCACCGCTAGATGAGGCCTTGAATGTGCAATCACCTCTGGTTCTTTTGCTCCTGACATGTTGGGTGTGGCATTTGCTAGTACTGCCACGTACTGCCTTCTCTGCTAGAAATATCCTTGGTTTCCAGGAAATGACCAGGGGCTGGGTTGCCCATGGCTAACCATATGCTGTTATGCAATTGGTTTCAGTGGACTGTTGGTGATCCTGGTTTAGTTTTTTTGTTTTTTTTTTTTTGAGACAGTGTCTTGCTCTGTTGCCAGGCTGGAGTACAGTGATGCGATCTCGGCTCACAGTAACCTCCATCTCCCGGTTCAAGCAATTCTTCTGCCGCAGCTTCCAGAGTAGCTGGGATTTACAGGTGCATGCCACCGCACTCGGCTAATTTTTGGATTTTTAGTAGAGATGGGGTTTCACCATATTGGCCAGGCTGGTCTTGAACCCCTGACCTCAAGTGATCCACCCACCTGGGCCTCCCAAACTGCTAGAATTACAGGCATGAGCCACTGCACCCGGCCCTGGTTTAGTTTTCATTCTGTTTTTTTTCTAGAGTATCTTCCTCAGACGTTGATTTAGTTGTATTTTTTTTCTCCCACTGATTTCTCTGTGATTTGGTTTCCCCCAATTTAGATAGAATGGCATTGTGTCTCATGATGGTCCTCAACTCTTAATTTCTGCTGTGGCTCGCCATTGTGACCTGTGGTATTCTGCAGGTTCATGTAATTTAGGAGCATACTCCTTTATCCTTAAGTCCCCAAAATGCTGAAAACCAAAACCTCAAAACTCTTAGTTACAAAACCCGTGTGTGTGTGTGTGTGTGTGTATCTGTACATGTATATGTGTGCAGAAATATTAATGTATTTAATTATGTGGAGCTGCCCTAGTCCCTGCTGGGACTATTATGTAACATATGGTATATGTGCTATATTTGCTTTGTTAAATCTAAAAAATTTAAAAATCCAAAAGTGTTTTAGACAAGAACTGTTACCAGACTATTTTGAAACCTAAAACAGATTTTAAAGGAAACATTTACATATTTTTGCTTTATGGTAATAATTTGTTAGAATTTGATTTTAATATATAGTTGACTCTTGAACAATGTAGGGTTAGGGACACCAACCCTTGTGCAGTCAAAAATCTGCATATAGCTTTTGACTCCCCCCCCCAAACTTAACTACTAATAGCCTACTGTTGACTGGAAGTCTTACTGAGGACATGAACAGTAGGTTACCACATATTTGGTATGTTATATATACATAATATACTGTATTCTTACAATAAAGTAAGCTAGACAAAAGAAAATATTAAGACAATCATAAAAAAGAGAAAATAGATTTACTATTTATTAACGGCAAGTGGATCATCATACAGATCTTCTTCCTTGCCATCTTCACGTTGAGTAGGCTGAGGAGGAGGAAGAGGAGGGGTTGGTCTTGCTGTCTCGGGGTGACAGAGGGGGAAGATGTGGAGGAGGTTGAAGGGGAAGCAGGAGGGTGAGGCACACTCAGTGTAACTTTTACTGAGAGAAAAATCCCTCTATCAATGGACCCATGCAGTTCAAGCCCATATTGTTTAAGGGTCAACTGCAGTAAGTCTAAGAAAAGAAGTGAAAGTGGTAAAATGCGATTTTTTTACTAATGAAAAAAGTCTCAGAAACCGACATTGTTTGGTTCGCAGTATGGGCAGTTACTATTGAAATATATTGCAATTGCTAACTCACTTTGAAGAAGATAAACATATTGAGTTTAAAGTACCGCTTTTGGTTTAGCTTAAGGGGAATAAGGACAACAGTGGCATCCCTCTTCCTTCAGAACCTCGCTCACCATCTTGCCTTGGAGCAGCCTCAGCCACCCTGAGAACCAGAAAGGACAGAATGAGGAGGTAGTCACAACACAGAAAAACCCAGCCTCTAACACTTCCTGGCAGAATCCACCTCCTTTCTGGCTGCTGCTGCCTGGGCTAGAGAGCCTAGTCCTGTTACTTAATTCCTGCCTTCACCCCCACTCCTCTGATGAGCTGGGCGTTTTGATCCCTTCTGGTTTCTTCTCTCATGGACCAACATTCACTGGCATACTTGTGACCTATGCCTTGAAATGTGGTCACAGATTCGTTTGCCTCTCATAGTAAAATAATTGTCAGTAGTAAAAAAAGAAAAAAAAAAGAAAAAAAAAAGAAACTTTGTAAGAATCGGGCTTCTTAAAATAACAAAAGTTCTGACAGTGCTGGGCTGAATTCCCCAACAACTCTGCCTGGCTTCCAGGCATGGCCAGCAACACCTTGTTGCTATGTTTCTTCCATGTTTGCGCTAATGTGCTCAGTTCACTGTTTGCCGTGGATCAATCTTCTGATTTCCATCTCCCTATCCCTGGAAGCTGTGATTCGGAAAAGAATGTGAGGGCCGGTCGTGGTGGCTCATGCCTGTAATCCTAGCACTTTCGGAGCTGAGGTGGGTGGATCACTTGAGGTGAGGAGTTTGAGATCAGCCTGGCCAACATGGTGAAACCCCGTCTCTACTAAACATACAAAAAAATTAGCTGGGTGTGGTGGCAGGTGCCTGTAATCCCAGCTACTCAGGAGGCTGAGGCAAGAGAATTGCTTGGAGCCAGGAGGCAGAGGTTGCAGTGAGCTGAGGTTGTACCACGCACTCCAGCCTGGGTAACAGAGCGAGACTCCATCTAAAAAAGGAAAAGAAAAAAAGGAAAGAGAAAAAAAGGATGTGACATGAGTAATCTGTGCAAATCAACAGGTTTTTAAAAATAATATTTTGTTAAAAAAATGTGACTCTAGAAGTAAATTAGAACCACAGGGGCCATTCAGAAATAAAATAGCCCTAGAGATATTTATTTTTATTGTTCATAGTTCTCCTGTTTTCAATAGAAAAACAATGAGGAGGCTGTCGATTGATCTAATAACTATGATTTGTGGTTTCTTTGTGGCTACCAAGTGCCACTAATACTCGTTAAAACTCTCAGTTCATAATGTCAGACAGAAGACATCCATCTTCTCCTTATTCTCTGGACAGCTTCTTCAACATGATGACAGCAAGCTTTTCTTGAAATTCTTCCTATTATGTAATAAACCTTTCTGTGCTTGTTGAAATATGCTGAAAAATCCTATTCTAGATGACGAGAAATTCACTCAAACCATTTCCTCAGTCTAATTTTGCAAAACTTGCATTTCAGTTTCCGCTGTGGGTCCTTCTTTAGTTTGTACTCCTCTCTCTATGGTAGTTAGTTAATTCATGTGTATTTCCACATATTCCAAATGAACTGAAAAAAGATCTTCCTGGAAGTTTATATTATTTGATCCTATTCAGGATAACACAGAGCAAAGGACACTGGAGGTTTCATAAGTGATGTTGCTTTCTAGTCACGGGGCTAAATGACACAGGGGACAGACCACCCAATGTTTCAGTGGAGGCTCCATGGGATAATGAGGTGGGAACCAAGGAAGAGCAGCACTGGAGTTTGATCAGGAAAAAGATCTACAAATAATAGTGAGAGAGAAAATGAGGAATTGATTTCTATAGGTTGAGATGTTGAATTTAAAAAATTGAAGTAGTATGTAAATTTGCAACTATCGTTAGCTAAGAAATCAGGAATTTTTAGAATTGGACTTTGGAGCTCTTAATTTGGTTGGCTTTTTGTCTGTTGTACTGCCCCAGCATGGAAGCTGGCAAATAACTTACAAAGTTGAAGGAATGGGGAAACTCGTTGTGCCAGGGATCCCAACTCCACCTGTACATTCAGTGATTCACTATGACAGCTCACAGGACTCAGCATTGAGTCATACTCACAACTAGATTTATTACAGCGAAACGATACAAAACAAAATCAGTAAAGGGAAAAGACACATGGGGCCAGGCATAAGCTTCCAAGAATCTTATCCTAGTAGAGTCCCAGAGGATGTGCATAATTCCTCCAGCATCCAATTGTGACAATTGTGAAATGTGCTATTAGAGACTCGGTGCCCAAGGTTTTTGTTGGAGGCTGATCACACAGGTGTCCTATGCCTAGTGTACCAAGGTTCCAGACTCCAGAAGGAAAGCAGGTCTTCAGCATGAACTGCATTGTACAGTTTAGGTACAGTGAGCCACCTCATCAGTGTTGGTAATAGTGGGATCCTCCCAAAGTCCAAGTTCCCAGATGCCAGGCAAGGATCAGCCTTGTAAACAGGCCTTTCTTGGGACAGCAGCCTCAAGCCTGCTGTGTTAACTCTTTTCTGCACATTAGTAGTAAAAATGATACAATCTATTGAGCACTAACTACAAATTAACCACTGTGCTAAGTACTTTACATGCATTATTTCTCTTATTTCTCAAAACAATTCTGTATTAAGTCTTGTTAGACTTAATTTCAAAATGCAGAACTAAGGCTTAGAAAAATTAAAAACCTGCACAACATACAGCTTACAAGAGATTGCGCACACCTTCCAGAAATTGCAGGTATATTTCTTCAAAGCCTATCTTTGAAATAATCTTGATATTCCAATGAAAATTTGAAAAAAAAAATCTAAACATCTTAAAGTTAGCACCCCATAATACAGATAACATTTTAAAAGTTTCATGGATATTTTTGTTTGTTACTTTCAGTTATAACTTCTTTAAAAAAATTTTCTTTGTGATGGAAGAGAATTAACACTTGAGAGGGTTTTTGTCCTGGATCTACCACTCTCTCATTGGACTTTATAAAATAATTTTCTCCAATCTATAGTTTAAACATTTTTTGTGTATATATTGTCTTTATACTTTCTTCAAATTAATTTTTAAATTTATAATTGACACATAATATCTTTTCAAACTGTTAGCTCCTCCGTTTCATCAGCATTTCAACCCCAACACACATCTGATCTGTTACCAGTTCCTGTTGTATTGGTCAGGGTTCTTCAGAGAAACTGAACCAAAAGGATATATATGGGATATATACATATGATATAATGTATGGGTATGTATATATATGTGTATGTGTGTGTATGTATGTACATAAAAGGAGATATATTGTGAGGAATTGGCTCACACAACTGTGGAGGCCAAGAGGTTTCACAGTCTGTTCTCTGCAAGCTGGAGACCCAGGAAAGCTGGTGATGTAGTTCAGTCTGAGTCTGAAGGCCTGCGAACCATGACAGCCAGTGCTGTGAATCCCAGTTTGAGGACAGGAGATGATGAGATGGGATGTTTCAGCCCAAGTAGTGAGGCAAGAAAAAAGGGGTAAATTCCTCTTTCCTTACCTTTTGTTCTATTCAGGGTTGGATGATGCTTGCTCACATTGGGGAGGTCAGTTTGCTTCCTGAGTCCACAGATTCAAATGCTGATCTCACTGAGAAACACTCTCACAGACACACTCAGAAGCAATGTTTAATCTGGGTACCCCATGGCCCATTCAAGTTGACACATAAAATTAAGCATCGTATCGGTGAATTTTCTCTACTGCAGGCTTATTGCAGCTCCCAACCCCAGTTTTAGGTGGATTACTGCCCTACTTGATTCAATTCCTGGATCTTCATCTTTCATCTGCAAAATGCATAGCTTCTCTAGGATCAAGTTAAAATTCCTTAGTTTGGGATACGAAGTACTTGATGCAATTTTTTCTTCTCCTCTTCCTCCTCTTCTGGCTGTGTCTCCTACTTACAGTTGCCCTTTCACATCGTGCCTTTGCTAATACTCTTCAATCTATTTGGAGTGACACACTCCTCTGCCTGCCTGCCAGGATCCATCTATCCAGCCACCATCTATTTTATCTTTCAAAAATTTGTTGAGTGCCTGGGGAACACTTACTCATCTTTTCTGACATAGTTCAATCCCCATCTTCTCAGAAGCCTTTTCTGTCTCCCTCCTGGCAAAAGTAGAATGGATCCTCCTCCCCTTTGTGCTCTGTACACATTTTTATTATGGTATCTTGACTACCTATTTACATATCTGTGTTACCTACTGGATTTTAAGCTCCTGTGATAGTGTAGTATAATAAGAAATATACATTTTGGCAAGCCCCTTTCAGCCGTAGCTATGTTTATGTTAATGAGGTGACTTTTGGAAAGTAATAGGTTGACTTTACGATGGGGGAACTGGTTGTCAGGGGAGCCAACCATGTGATTAGAGGGTTGGAACTTTCAGCCCCACCCTCCAACCTCTAGGGAGGGCAGAAGCACCAGAGGTTGAGCTAATAATCATTTATAGCCAAAGATTTAATCTATCATGCCTACGTAGTGAAGCCTCCATGAAAACCCTAACAGAAGGGGTTCATAGCGCTTCCAGATTAGTGAACAAGAATGTGTGCATGTGCTAGAGGATGGTTGGATTAGTTGGTTCTCACACTGCTAATAAAGATGTACCCAAGACTGGGTAATTTACAAAGAAAAGAGGTTTAATTGACTCACAGTTCAGCATAGCTGGGGAGGCCTCAGGAAACTTACAATCCTGGCGGAAGGGGAAGCAAACACATACCTCTTCGCATGGTGGCAGCAAGGAGAAGTGCTGAGCAAAGCGGGAAAAGCCCCTTATAAAACCATCAGATCTTGTGAGAACTCACCCACTATCAGGAGAACAGCAGCATGGGGGTAACCGCCCCCAGGATTCAATTACGTCTCACTGGGTCCCTCCTACAACACGTTGGGGATTATGGGAACTACAATTCAAGATGATATTTGGGTGCAGACACAGCCAAACCATATAAATGGTATAACCCAAACTCCATGGAGACAGAAGCTTCTGTGCTTGGGACCCTTCTGGACCTCACCCTGTGTATCTCTTCATCCTGTTGTTCATTTGTATCCTTTAAAATATCCTTGTAATAAGTTGATAATAGTAAGTACACTTTCCCTGGGTTCTATGAGCTGTTCCAGCAAATTCTTGAACCCAAGGAGGGGGTTGTGGGAACCTCCATATGTAGCCAAGTCAGACAGGAGTTGTGGTAACCTGGGGATCCACTACTTGTGATTGACATCTGAAGCAGAGGGCAGTGTTCTGGGAGTGATCCTTTGGTCTGTGGGGTCTGTCTTAATTCTGAGCAGTTAGTGTCAGAATTGAGTTAAATTGTAGGACACTCAATTGGTGTGTGCCAAGAATTGGAGAGTTGGCTGTTGTGGAAACCCCACTCCCTGCCACATATTTGGTGTCAGAAGTGCTGAGAGAGTATAGGAGAGGTATTTTTCTTTTCTTTTCTTTTTAGCTGTGTATTAGTCCATTTGTATTGCTATAAAGAAATACTTGAGGCTGGGTAATTTATAAATAAAAGAGGTTTATTTAGCTCACTGTTCTGCAGCCTGTACAAATAGCATGGTGCCAGCATCTGCTTCTGATGGGGCCTTAGGAAACTTACAATCATGGTGGAAGGCAAAGGGGACCTGGTGTATTCCATGATGAGAGCAAGCAAGAGAGATGCCATACTCTTTTAAAACAACCAGATCTCACATGAACTCAGAGTGAGAACTCATTCATTACCATCTAGGAGGGCACCAGGCCATTCATGAGGGATCTGCCCCCCATGACCCAAACCACCTCCCACCAGGTCCACTTCCAACAGTGGGGATTATATTTCAGCATTAGATTTGGAGGGGACAAATATCCAAACCATATCAAACTCTTTGAGGGCAGGGTTCATATCCATTTTTGTATTTCTGTGGGCCTAGGGCAGAGGGAGTACTCAGAACATGTTGCATGGCTGGATGCACTGGATATCCTAGAGATGGGGAGATGGGGAGAACTCAATCCTAAATGTATTTAGGATTGAGTTCTCCCCATCTCCCCATCTCTAGGATAAATTTAGGATTTATGTATGTTGTGAACCATGACATAAATGTATGTTGTGAACCAAGACAATCAGAAAGGTTGTCACACTGCTAATAGGTAGAAGAATTAGAATTCGAACCTTGATATTCTGACTCTTAAGTTCAGTGCTCTTCCCAAAATGCCACAGATGCCTTGCAGGGTCCAGCCCTATGGAGCTTAGCGAGTGTTCTCCCTGTGTGTGGAGACGAGAGATTGTAATAAATAAAGGCACAAGACAAAGAGATAAAGAAAAAGCAGCTGGGCCTGGGGGACCACTACCATCAAGACACGGAGACCAGTAGTGGCCCCGAACGGCTGGGCTTGCTGATATTTATTGCATATAAGACAAGGGGGCAGGGTAAGGAAGGTGAATCTTCTAAGTGATTGACAAGGTGAAGCAAATCACGTGATTACAGTATAGGGGGCCCTTCCCTTTTAGGTAGCTGAAGCAGAGAGAGAGAGAGAAGGCAGCATACGTCAGCGTTTTCTTCTCTGCACACGTCAGCATTTTTTTCTCTGCACTTATAAGAAAGATCAAAGACTTTAAGACTTTCACTATTTCTTCTACTGCTATCTACTACGAACTTCAAAGAGGAACCAGGAGTACAGGAGGAGCATGAAAGTGGACAAGGAGCGTGACCATTGAAGCACAGCACCACAGGGAGGGGTTTAGGCCTCCAGATGACTGCGGGCAGGCCTGGATAATATCCAGCCTCCCACAAGAAGCTGGTGGAGCAGAATGTTCCCTGACTCCTCCAAGGAAAGGAGACTCCCTTTTGCAGTCTGCTAAGTAATGGGTGCCTTCCCAGACACTGGCGTTACCGCTTGACCAAGGAGCCCTCAAGCGGTCCTTATGCGGGCATGACAGAAGGCTCACCTCTTGCCTTCTAGGTCACTTCTCACAATGTCCCTTCAGCACCTGACCCTATACCCACTGGTTATTCGTAGGTTATATTAGTAATCCAACAAAGAGTAATATTAAAAGCTAATGATTAATAATGTTTATAATAATGACTGATAATTCTTCATGGTCCTCTCTATATCTAATTTGTATTATGACTATTCTTATTCTAACTACTTTCTTTATTATACTGAAATACTTTGTGCCTTCAGTCTCTTGCCTTGGCACCTAGGTAATCCTCCACCCACAGTGCCTCTCTTATTTAATCTGGTTGTACCAAAATTGAGCATTCTCTTGTTACGAGATGCTTGAAACTTTAATATTTTACCTAGGTTAACAAACATGATGGTGGGGGCAGGCAATCAGTTACAAGTATGATGACATGAGTCTCAAACACCCTGGGAAATCTCTCATTTGTATAGGCTCTCCTGGGTCATATTGGTTTTTTTCTTGACCAATCCTGGGAACCTGGAGACTTAGTGATACAGGGATAAGAGCCTGTTGAGGTTCTGAGATGATCTGATGTTTCTCCCTTAGTTATATTCGTATATTAGGTGGTTCCCCAAGTGGAAACTGTAGGTTTATTGGGTCCTTCTAATCTTTACCTGAAGGTTTGTATCTTTCAGCACTTCCTAGGGTTCTGGGGAGTTGGTGTGGAATGGGAAAAGAATAATTTCTTGTACTACCGGGCAATTGGAAGTATCTGCATCAAATGTTAGAGATTACCAGGCAGTCCACCAGCTTGTAAAAAGTGCTATGACTCTGGCAGGTGTGGTGGCTCAGGCCTGTGGTCCTGACACATAAGGAGGTAGAGAGTTTGAGACCAGCCTGGGCAACATAGCAAGCCATCTTCTGTATAACGACAACAACAACAAAAGTGACATGACTCTAAATACTCCATGTAATCATTAGTGTGTGATGGGATTATTCTGGCTCTGGAAATTCTCAACTATATTATGCCTTGAAAACTCATATTCTTAGACACTTGAGTTTCTTTGTTTCTGAAATTAGGTGGTATCAACTTTCTTCTTTGTGTCTCAATTTCCTTTCTTGTATCTCTTCTCCCATTTCTGATTCATATCTGTGTTTTTATTCTACTCTCCTAGATCTGACCTTTCTTGTCATTAATCACTTCAAGAGGCCATGATGCCAGGTCCGAAGTCCAAGGGTCTTACTTACTCCTTTAATTTGCCAAATTGTTTACCTTTCTTTAATGATATTCACTGTCTTTTTTTTTTTTCTCTAGGAAGCTGAAATCTATTTAAGACAGAATAGGGGGATACTAACATTCCCTCCATCCATACCCCTAGAGATTCTTTTTTATAATTATAGTACAGTGATCAAAATTAAGACATTTAACATCGATAAACTATTATTGAATCTGGAGATCCAGAGCACATTTCATTTATTATTCCACTGATGCCTTTATAGCTATTCCTCACCCTCCCTGCCCCTCCAGCCCCAAGTCCAGGATCTAATCCATAATCACACATTGCATTCAGTTGGTCAAGACATAAAGTTTTAAAATATCTATGGTGAGAGGAAGAGATAATACGGAAGAAATGCTGTCCTTTGTTACATACTATAAAATGCCAGCTATCTCATGACTACTCAATGATTTCATGTAAGAGTCCATACAATGACTTCACGTAAGAGTCCACAAACTTAAAAATCAGTGTAGTCTATTCTCCTACTCTCATTGTCATGGTTATCATTAGGAGCTGAAGGTGTCCCTCCCCACCAAAGAAATTATTGTAGCGTGGTTCACTAGGATGAGTAAAAATCACTTATTACTGGCTGGGCGTGGTGTCTCACGCCTGTAATCCCAGCACTTTGGGAGGCTGAGTTGGGCGGATCATGAGGTCAGGAGTTCGAGACCAGCCTAGCCAACATGGCGAAACCCCGTCTCTACTAGAAATACAAAAATTAGCTAGGCATGGTGGCGGGCACCTGTAATCCCAACTACTCGGGAGGCTGAGTCAAGAGAATCGTTTGAACCTGGGAGGCAGAGGTTTCAGAGAGCTGAGATCACGCCATTCCGCTCCCACCTGGGTGACAGGGCAAGACTCCATCTCAAGAAAAAAAAAAATCACTTGTTACTGTTTACCATCTCTCTCGTTTCCTCCCCTTCTAGCTTAATTTTTTATTATTTTGTATTAAAACAGTTGTCAGGCATGCAGAGCTTTTTATGGGGTAATTACTACTAAATGAAGAGAGGAGTTTAATCAAAGGTTTGGTCCTCCTGCAACTTAAGAGTAGAAACAATAGACATATTCTAGATCTTGAAAAACACTCTTTGATCTGGCTGTGATAGTTGTGTTTTATTCATTTGATTATTTGTATTATGATGAGAGAAAGGCTATATGAAAAATCAGCATTGTTGTTCAGAAATGGTATTACTTAATTTAATTTAGTCATAAAACTTGTCCGTCAGCAATTTTTAGTGATATCAGAAAGTCGAGTTTTAAGCAAAGTTTTATTTAGCTATTTTTCCACTGAACATATTCAAGACTGTGACATAGGAACTGAAGGCAATTACAAAAAGAATGATTCCTAGAATATTTGGAAAATGGCATTGTAGTTGAAATAAACATAGTGTTTCTACCCACCCCTCTTCTCCTACCTGTCTACCTTGAAAAAAAATTGTCTTAATTTGAAATGTATGTAACTTCTTGCATTTTTTAAAAAAAGAACTACACTTGACATCACAATTTGTGTAACTTGAGTTGTATTTCTCCTTTTATGCTATGAACTACTGGGCTGAGGAATTCTTAGAAATCTTTGAAATTACTTCCTTGTAATTAATAGTTTCTAGAAAGTGTTTATTTTGAAGATAGGGATGATAGCATTTACACTGGAAGACAGTTTAAAAAGAGACCAAATTATGAGTGGAGGAATCCTTGGTGGCAAGAGTATAGACCTGTATACAGTTTTTTGTTTTTTTTTTCCTGGGGCGTAGAGGTTGGGGAAGGCCACTTGGCCAAGGGTGAGAATGTCAGCAATGATGGGCAGAGAGAGTCCATTCAATGCAGAGGGAACAGCAGGTGCAAAGGCCCTTCGGTGAAAGGGGACTTAGTGTGTTTGTGGAACTGTTCTGTTCTGAGGCCTATAAAGATTTATAAAGCAATAATTACAAGAGGATAAATACAAGGAGATAGTTGATTTGTTAGTAATAAGGAGGAATCATGCAATTTTAGAGCTTAAAGAGACTTTAAAGAATCACCTCCAGATTTTTCACTTGTGAAAACTGAAGATAAGGAGATGGTTTGCTCCAGGTCACCTAGTGAGCTGGTTGTTAAGCCTGGACCCAAGCTCATATCGAATATTTCTGGATCATGCTCTCTGAGTGCACTGCCTTAGTTCTGGAAAGGATGTGTCTGGGTTGCCCAGTGGATAAGGACTCTAATTCTATACAGTGTCAATAATATGGTTGTTATAATGGATACCATCTAGTGACTATTCAGACTCCTTTGCTTGCAAATACTGATGCTCTTTGTCTTACGATAGGGTTACCTCTTGATAAACCCATTGTAAGCTGAAAATGTATTTGGGACACCTAACCTTCTGAACATTGTAGGTTAGCCTAGCCTACCTCAAATGTGCTCAGAACACTTACATTAGCCTGCAGTTAGGCCAAATCATCTAGCACAAGCCTATTTTATTTATTTAATTAATTATTTTTTTGAGACAGGGCCTCACTCTATTGCCCAGACTGGAGTACAGTGGCGCAATCCCGGCTCACTGCAGTCTCCACCTCCCAGGCTCAAGTGATTTTCCTGCCTCAGCCTCCCAGGTAGCTGGGATTACAGATGCGTGCCACCACGCCTGGCTAATTTTTATATTTTTAGTAGAGATGGGGTTTTGCCATGTTGGCCAGGCTGGTCTTGAACTCCTAACATCAAATGATCCACCCACCTCAGCCTCCCAAAGGGCTGAGATTACAGGCGTGAGCCACTGCGCCCGGCACAGCCCTTTTTATAAAAAAGTGTTGAGTATCTCATGTAATTTAAAAAATTATTTTAATTAGTTTTATTTTTTGAGATGGAGTCTCGCTTCGTAGCCCAGGCTGGAGTGCAATGGCATGATCTTGGCTTACTGCAACCTCCGCCTCCTGGGTTCAAGCGATTCTCCTGCCTCAGCCTCCCATGTAGCTGAGATTACAGGTATGATCCACCTCGCCTGGCTAATTTTTGTATTTTTAGTAGAGACAGGGTTTTGCCATGTGTCAGGCTGGTCTTGAATTCCTCACTTCTTGTCACCTGCCCACCTCAGACTCCCAAGGTGCTGGGATTACAGGAGTGAGCCACTGTGCCCGGCCTAATTATTTTTATTTTTGAGACAGGGTCTTGCTCTGTCATCCGGGTTGGAGTGCAGTGGTGTGATCTCAGCTCACTGCAACCTCCACCTCCTGGGCTCAAGCAATCCTCCCATGTCAGCTTTCCTAGAAGCTGAGACCACAGGCACATACCACCACGCCTGGCTATTTTTTTTGTATTTTTAGTAGAGATGGGGTTTTGCCATGTTGCCTAGGCTAGTCTCAAAATCCTGAGCTCAAGTGATCCACCCGCCTTGGCCTCCCAAAGTGCTGGGATTACAGGTGTCAGCCACCACACCCAGTCCTCATGTAATTTATTAAATACTGTACTAAGTGAAAAACAGAATGGTAGTATGGGTACATGAAGTATGGTTTCTACTGAATATGTATTGCTTTTGCATCATCATAAATTTGAAAAATCGTTAGGTCAAACCATAACTTGGGACTGTCTGTGCTTGTCACTTTCCTACCTTTGAAGCTTTGGTCCTGCTGTGCCTAGCAGTTCTCCTTCTCCTGTCTATTTACTCAAGTCTCATCCCAAATCCTTTAAGTGGGAGGCTTTGTACACCCCTCTGGTTATGCATGCCTTGCCCTTTCTGAATTCCTGTTTAAATGTAATTTCCTGTTAAATGTATATGTGTTATGATTATTGCCTTTTTTTCTCACCGGCTACATAATAATTTCCTTGAGGGAAGAAGTTGTTTTGTAATTTAAACATATCACACACAATACCTCGCACCCATTAGCCTTTTAAAAAAGTTTTTGTTGGTAGTAATTACAATGGTGATGATCAGTAAATATTTAAAGTAAGCAAAAAGATCTTTAATATAAAGATCTCACATTGTGAGAGTTACTCCCCACATAATTTTGTTCCATTTTATTTTTTGAAGTGGTGCATTATTTAAATTTAGAAACAGCTGGGCATAGTGGCTAGCACTTATAATCCCAGTTACTCAGGAGGCTGAGGTCAGAGGATCACACCCAGAAATTTTTTTTCAGGGACAGAGTCTTGCTATGTTGTCCAAGAGTTTACGTCTAGCCTGGGCAACATAGCAAGACTATCGCTTAAAAAAAATCTAAAACAAGGGTATGTTTTAATTCAGTATTTATTAGTATTAATCTCTCCCCCAAACTAGATGTGGACATTATTATAAACAAAGTTATCAACTGTCAAAAGAAATCACATGACAATTTAAGAAAGTGATACTACATTTTGAGTTGTTTCTAAAACTATTTCAGACACACCAACTGTTAGCCATAGGTTGATGCTGGTCAGGTACGTGTAGAAAATTATATGCAGAAAGGAGCTTAGAAACACTTGTGTTACTCAGCAATTAATTCTATTATTACTTTTTTAGGGGGACTTCTGATGTTATTACCTTTTAGTTTTGTGAATATACTGTACTTCTGAGATAAATAAATATTAATGTTCACTGATTACTACTTCAGATAAAAATACCATTTTGGTCTTCTTACCAAAGCTCTTCATTTACCTTTTTTACTTTTCATATTAGAAAACTTTCTCGAAGTTTCGCATGATTCTACATTGGTAAGCCCCTGAAAAGAAAATACTACAAAATATGTGCAATATTGTTTGTTAAATAAAATTAAACGAGTAAGCAAGAGACTGAGATGAAATTGCAAAATGATTTTTAATAGATTATTGGAAAGGAATTTTTCCCCATTACCTAGTTAGATGACATGTTTCTTATTCTATCTTTATTCCAAGCAATCACATAGGCATTGCTGTTAATTTTATTTGCGACTACGAAAGTCACGTGGATAGGTGTAATTCCTTACTCATAAGATTGTAAAATATAAATTTTGTGCCTTTGAGAGGAATATGTTTATAATTTCCTGGTAGAAGTGTCTTTTATTTGTAATATGGGACTCAGCTCATTTGTTTTACTTTCTTCATCACTTGTACAACAAAGATTTAGTGAGTGTGTACCCAGTGCTAGGGATGGAGTAATTAAAAGATGAGTGGTTCTGGCCTCATTAAGCTTACAATCTGATTAAGCTATAGTTCTACCTCTGTGGGTTCATAATGACATACTTTGTTATGCTACCTCTGCTGTGCTATGAAGGGGGTCTCTTGAGACCTGGCGTTCTTACCTTGTGTGCCACCGTTGTTTGCACTTGCCCACGATACTCTCAACTTCACTGGACATTGGGTTTCCAAGTGTAATATGGGGCAGTTGTGCCTAGAGGATTTCAAGGTTTCCTCCTGTTCTTACATTTTACATAGCACAGATCCCACAGAAATATCAGTGTTTTGTATACATACTTGCATTGTTCTGTTGTCTTCAGTGCCCCATAAAGTATAACTGTAAACAACCCACAGATTTGCCCACGGACTATTTTACAAGTGAAGAAACTAGGGGACAGTGTTCTCTGAAGTGACATCCCATCTGAGGAGGCGAACCAAGATGTCTTATCTTTCGGGCGAGTGTACTGTTAAACCACACTGTTCTGCTTCCCACAAAGGGGGACTTCCTTAAACAGTAACTTCACTGACCACCTCTATTCATATGTTTCCTTCCTCCTTCCCTTCTTTGGCTGTATAGATAACAAACCTTGCAACGGGTGTTCTTTTACCAGTGGTTCATTTATGTTTGTTTTCTTCCGCACTGTACCCCTGTGAGGTGTTAGGAACCCTGTGCATTTAAGTAAATTAGAATTGTGCAGAAAAGAGAGACCAGCAGAAAAAAAAATATTTCTGTGAATGCTTATATATATATATATATATTTTTTATTTTTTTTGAGACAGAGTCTCACTCTGTCACCCAAGCTAGAGTGCAGTGGCATGATCTCTGCTTGCTGTAGCCTCCGCCTCCTGGGTTCAAGTGATTCTCATGACTCAACCTCCTGAGTAGATGGGACTACAGGTGCGTGCCACCACGCCTGGCTAATTTTTTGTATTTTTAGTAGAGATGGGGTTTTACCGTGTTGCCCAGGCTGGTCTCAAACTCCTGAGCTCAGACAATCCACCTACCTCGGCCTCCCAAAGTGCTGGGATTACAGGCATGAGCCACTGTGCCCAGCCTGTGAATGCTTATATTAAAGAAGCTGAAAAGGGTTATGCTTAGGTGGTAAGGCTCAAGAACTTTAAAGTGAGTTTTGTTAAATGGTACATTTCATATATACTTTAAGTGATTCTTAAAGAAAACTCACAAGTGACTCAAAGATGAATTTATTCACGTTCATTGTCTATCTCAACAGCAGAGAAACTGTCACAGTTGAAGACTCCTGGACATTTACTGCAATATATTTGTAATTTAGTTTAACACTTTAGAAAATAGTAAAGTAAGCTCATTTTTGGGTTAACTTATCCTGACTAGGACTGATTGTAGTACAATATAAGGATAAATAGTAAAACTTTGAATTTTCTTGGAAAATGATGAGCAGCTTGATGCTAATGATCAGATATAATTAAAAAAATTTTTTTTGAACCTCAGAGTGATTTTTTTATTTTCAGATTTCACAATCACTTTCTAATGATAGGTATTCTGATGAAAATATCTGCAGGAAACAAGACCAAAATTCACTGGATGAGATAATATATTTCTTGAAGTTCTAGAATCAGCTTATCAGCTGTATTCTGTTCCTTCTTAGTTGTAGGAAACTTTAGCTGTGGTCTAGGTCCATCTCTGAGTTTACAGAATTTCTGTGAAGTTAGGGAGTGAGAGACTAAGAGGATGGACTCTTGTGCCAGATTATCTGGGTTCAAATTCTAAATCTGTTACTTATTAATTGCATGACCTAGGACAAATTACTTAATCTCTCTGTGTCTCACCTTTAAACCGGGGAGAATAATAATACTTCCCTCACAGGTGTTTTTGAGGGGTAAATGGATCAGTATAGATAAAGTGGCTAGGATAGGTCCTGGTAGGTAAGTGCATGTAAGCAGCTGTTATTATTATATACATAAGGTAGGTTGCATTGTTGCCCATTGTGTCTTTACATGTTTCAGTCTTTGCTCTTGCCTCTGTTTTTCCCCAGATATCAATGCATTTGCAATGAGTGTAATTGTGTCATTGTGTTATTAGGTCACTAATCACAGGTGATTCACTCTTTAAATTGATCTGTGGTGCTGGTAGTCTGGTTATGTTTTGGAGTTCTGGTAACTGGTGGAAATGCATACCTTGGGTAGGTTCATGTGTTTGACATCTCTGAACCATGTTCATGGAACTCTGTTGGGGGTCGTCTGCTGTGGATGTTTTTCTCTGAGTTTGCCAGTGGTACACATATCGATAGGGTGCCAGTTGTGGTAACTGTGGTGTTGCTTTCTCAGTTTTAGTTTTTCTTTCCTCCCTCTTCCTCCTCCTCCTCATCATCCTCCTCCTCCTCCTCCTCCATTTTTTTTATAAAGAGGCAGTCTCATTCTGTCACTCAGACTGGAGTGCAGTGGTGTGGTCATAGCTCACTGCAGCCTCAAACTCCTGGGCTCAAGGGATCCTCCCACCCTGGCCTCCTAAGGACCAGGATGACAGGCACGTGCCACTATTCCTGCTAATTTTTTGTTTTTAGTTTTGTAGAGATGGAGTCTTGCTATGTTGCCTAGGCTGGTCTTAAACTTCTGGCCTCAAGGGATCCTCCTGCCTCAGCCTCCCAAAGTGCCAAGATTACAGGCATAAGCTACCGAGTCTGACCAACTTTACATTTTTATGACAACAGAGGTGGGTCTGCTATGGAGTTAAAAAAAAGTAAGCTTTAGGCTCTTTCAATTCCATAGCCCTTCCTAAGGCCTCTGGAAGGGCCTCAGAGCTTTTGCATTTACGATTTTGCATTTTAGTTTTATTTTTAATTGACAAAGATTTCTCCTCCAAAGTGTTTAAGCTTCAGATCCCTCAAAATCTGGATCTGCCTCTGTAGAGCACATAACATTTCATTTGTTCTAATATCTGACAATTTCTGCAAACTCTGACAGTGAAATACTCTCAAACATTTCCACTGTAAAACAGCTAATAAACAAGCATGTTTACAATTGGTTTATGTTCTCTAAGTTCTTCCTTTGAAAAACAAAGTAGTGTGTCTCTACTTTAATCTATTAATTTTATTTCCCTGAATAGAGTTAAACAGTTGTTGTTTTTGAAGTCCTATACTTTTCTTGTTAAATGTATTCCTGAGTATTTTATAGTTTTAGCTACTCTTGTGAATAGGTTTTTTTCCCCATGATATGTTGTAATTATTGTTAATATATCATCAAGCTTGATTTTTTATAAATCTATTTTTTTTGAGACAAGGTCTCACTCTGTTACCCAGGCTGGAGTGTATTGGTGTGTTCACAACTCACTGCAGCCTCAAAATCCTGGGCTCAGGCCATCCTCCCACCTCAGCCTCCCGAATAGCTGGGATACAGGCGTTTGCTACCATGCCCAACTAATTATTTGTTATTTTTAATTTTTTTTCGTAGAGATGCGCTCTCTCTATGTTGCCAGGCTGGTCTCAAACTCCTGGGCTCAAGTAGTCCTCCCACCTCAGCCTCCCAAAGTGAGGTACTGTGCCTGCCTACAAATTTATTTTGTAACCAACCATTATACTCTGCTACGTCTGACTGTTACATAGAGACATAATTTTCTATCATCAACTTCATTATGGAAGGGTTATTTTCTACTGAATTTAATCCAAATTACGAGAAGAAAAAAATTTAAAAAAAATTAAAAAGGTATTTTAAGTGCTAAACAAGAACATTCAAAAGCATGGGATTAAAACTTTCTGTGCTGAGAAAGTTATAAGCTGTGTGTTCTGGAGGGAGGCATTGATTGGGAGTGGTGGAGGAATATATCTACCCAGTAAGCTTAAATTTTCTGAATTGACCGAAATACAAATTTAGAAATAGAGAAATCTAGATTTATAATTCGTAGTGACTACCACGGTGGGATAATTGAATTCAAACCCAGCCTATCTAACTTGGAAGGCACCCACAGACATCTCTACTTGAATTTCTTAGCCACCACCCCCAATTCTTTTTTACTTGAATCTGTTCATTTGACAAAAATATTTTAAGCACCTACTTTGTGCCAAGTACTGTTGTAGGCTCTGTGGACACAATAGTATAGAAGGTAAATGCCCTGCTCTCCTGGAATTTACCTTCTAAAGGGGAGATGCAGACAACGTACAGATACCAGTAAATATCCCCCTGCCATGAGAAAAGTAAAGCCGCATGAGAGAGGTGGGGCCTTGCCTGCTGTTTCTGTAGGTAGGGAATAGAGACCTTAGGAAGAGCAGGGCAGGCCACGGAGAAGCCAAGAGTACAAAGGACCCCAGGGAGGTGGGAAATGCTTTATTGCTCAAAGAACAGCAGAGAGGGAAAGGAACTGAGGTGGGATGCGGTGGGCATGGGAGGGGAGGAGGCCAGAGATCTGGGCAAATTCATTTTTTTGTTTGTTTTGTTTTTGTTTTTTAAGTAACAGGCAGATTTTGGAGGGTTTTGAGATGGGAGAGACAAGATGTTGCTAATTCATGTATGTTGCCATGCCAGGGCACAGTGAAACATGAACTGGCAGTTAGAAGCTTGGAGTTAGTTCTGGCTCTGCTAGCCAGTGTGATCTTGGAGAGGTCAGTCCCTCAGTTTCCACCCTAAATTGAGGAAATTAGACTGTGATCACCAGAATCCCTTTCATGGCCAAATATTATGATTCTCAGATGGAGAAATTGTTATTAAGCATTCACATGTGCTGGCCACAGTTGTTGGCTAAGTGGGATAGAGGAGACCTGCCACTCCCACCCTCTGCTCAGACTTTGGCTCTTTGCCTCACCCCTGCCTCTGGGAAGCCAAGTTCTGAGCCTGCCTGGACCACAGATGGATGTATCACTCTGTTCTCACTGGGGTCCTCATCGGTAGGTGTGGGCATGTTGACTTACTCTGTTTGCCTTGGTCTTCTTTCTTCCAAATGGTGTTGTTCTCTTTCATTCAATTTCCTCTTCTTTTCTTCTATTGGGATTTATACTTTTTAAAAAATCCTTTTCCTATCATTTTAGTGGAGTGCAATAAGGGAAAGGAGTTACGAGCTTGTGATCAATCCATTATGCTTAAATTCTGGATTTTTGTTTTTTTCTTTTGAGACGAGGTCTCACTCTGTCGCCCAGGCTGGAGTGCAGTGGTACAATCATGGCTTACTGTAGCCTCAACCTTTCGGGCTCAGGTGATCCTCCCACCTCAGCCTCCTAAGTAGCTAGGACTACAGGCATGTGCCACCACGCACGGCTAATTTTTTTTTTTTTTTTTTTTTGTAGAGACATGGTCTTGCTTTGTTGCCCAGGCTGGTCTCGAACTCCTGGACTCAAGTGACCCTCCTGCCTCAGCTTCCCAAAGTGCTGGAATTACAGGCATGAGCCACCATGCCTGGCCTGGAAATTCTTTAGCATGTTTATTTTATAATGTTGAAAACATATTTTCCTTGAGGACGTCTTGAAGAATGCCTTTCCTCAGAGGAATACAAGGAGCCTAAAAGGACATCTGGGAATGAGACACACAGGGTTTGTAGTTACAAGCAGTATCCCAGCAACTCAAGACGTGAAGGGTTAAAGCACCTGATGCCTGCCAGATAAATTCCAGAATCACTAGTCTGTCAGGCTGTCTTCTGGGGCCTCAGTCTACCTTTTCAGCTTCATTCCATATTTTTTCCTCATGGTTCTCTGCTGCTGCAATCAAACTGTCTGATTCCTGTTGAACTCTATTTTCATGTTCCTACCACCTGGTCCATTCTTCTGACCTGGAATGCCCATCCTTTTTTGCCTACCTAAACCCTACACATTCTTTAAGGCATAGTTCAAATTCTACCTTTCTTGGATTCCTGTCAACGGTGCAGAAGATCTCTGTCTCCTTCCTTTGAACCCTTGCCCCTCGTTCTTTATTTGTGGGGTTTTTTTGTTTGTTTGTTTTTGTTTTTGAGACTTAGTTCCACTCTGTTACCCAGGTTGGAGAGCAGTGGTGTGATTATGGCTCATTTCAGCCTTGACCTCCCGGGTTCAACCAATCCTTCTGCCTCACCCTCTCTGGTAGCTAGGGCTACAGGTGCATATCACCGTGCCCAACTAATTGTTTTCATTTTTTTTTTTTTTTGTAGCAACGAGGTCTCCTTATGTTGCCCAGGCTGGTCTTGAACTACTGGGCTCAAGCAATCTACCTGTTAAGCCTTCCAAAGTGCTGAGATTACAAGTGTGAGCCATCACGCCTGGCCAACTTTTCATATTTTACACTTTTAAATATTGCTTTCTCTGGTGTGTGTGTAGTGGTATTTCACTATATTTTTAACTTGCATTTCTCTTATCACGAATGAAAATGAGCAAGTCTACATGTGTTCACTGTCCATTGACATTTAGTCTCTATCGAAATACCTATTTCTACATTTTGTTTCTTAGGTTTTCTGTTCTTTTCTTATTTGTTTTTAAAAGGTATAAAAAATATATATATTCTGAATGAAGCTCATCTGTGTGTGCTTTGTGCTTTGTGGCTTGTCTAACTCTCTTAATATCTCTTTTTTCTTATTGTGGAAAAATACACATAACATAAAATTTACTCTTGTAACCATTTTAGAGTGTACAATTCAGTAACATTAAGTACATTTATAATGTTGTTTAAAAATCACCACTATCTAGTTCCATAACTTTTTCATCAACCCAAACAGAAACTGTCCCCCTTAAGAAGTCAGTCCCCATTTCCTTTTCCTCCCAGCCCCTGGCAACCACTAATCTACTTCTTGTCTATATGGATTTGACTATTCTGGATACTTTGTATAAGTAGAATCATACAATATGTTACTTTTGTGTCTGGTTTTTTCCACTAAGCATAACGTTTTCAAGGTTCATTCAAGTTGTAGCATATATTAGTACTTTGTTCCTTTTCATGGCTCCATTGCATGGGTAGACCACATTTTGTTTATTCATTCATCTGTTGGTGGATATTTGGGTTGTTTCCACCTTTTGGCTACTGGAAATAGAACCGATATGAATATTCATGTACAAGTTTTTGTGTAGACATATGTTTTCATTTCTCTGGGATATAGGAGCTGAATTGCTTTGGCTTTGAGTATGTTTAACCTTTTGAGGAACTGTTAGACTGTTTCCCAAAGCAGCTGTGACTTCTTACATTCCCATTAGCAGTGTGCAAGCGTTCCAATTTCTCCAAATCCTTCTTTACACTTGTTATTTTCTCTCTTGTTGATTGTAGCTGTCCTAGTGAGTGTGAAGTGGTATCTCATTGTGGTTTTGCCTTTCCCTATGGCTAATACCATTGAGCATCTTTATATGTAGCTTATTTTAAAAAATGCATATAGGCTGTAAAACCTCCTGTCTGGTGGGAACCTCCTCTTTATTTGATTTTTAAAATGCAGGGGACAGTGATGTGCTAATAATAGTATATATTTAGCAACTGGGAGTAGAGGAAGAAGCCCTGATTTTCAGCATTTGCCAATTTTCATGGTGTTAAGTACTCCCACTATGGCAGATCTCCGGCCCCTGCATGATGTCATGGAGCACAGAGCTGGGAACGGCATGCACAGTGGGCTCTCATGAGCTGTCATGAGCTGACTCCAGCACACCAGTGAGTGGAAGGGAGAATCAGATGAAGTGAGCCTCACTGAGGCTGCCTGCTATTATGGAGGCCAGGCACTGCATAATCCTAGAGGGTGCCATTCACATGTTAGTCTAAAGAGAAAGGGATATAACATTTATTGAGTGTCTACAACTTATTTAATCTTGACCACAGTCTTCTGAGGCAAGTTGTATTATCTTAGTTTTCAGAGAAATCCAAGGGTTAGGGAGCTTAATTAACTAAGTCATTGATTTGCAACTAATAAGTGTCAAAGTTGGCATTTAAACCAGGTCTTTCTTACAGTGAAGCTCATTCTAGTTCACCAACTGTGTCAGAGGTGGGGATCTCCAAGACCACCACCAGGTTTGATGATTTGCTAGCAGGACTTACAGCAGGGGTCCCCAGCCCCTGCACCACGGACTGGTACCGGTTTCGGTGTGTGGCCTGTTAGGAACTGGGCTGCACAGGAGAAGGTGAGCAGCCGGTGAGCAAGCAAGCATTACCCACTGAGCTCCGCCTCCTTTCAGATCAGTGTTGGCGTTAGATCCTGATAGGAGCACGAACCCTCTTGTGAACTGCACATGTGAGGGATCTGGGTTTTGTGCTCCTTATGAAAACCTAATGCTTGATGATGTGAAGTGGAATAGTTTCATCCTGAAATGATCCCGCTCACCCCAGGTCCATGGAAAAAATTGTCTTCCACAAAACCATTCCCTGGTGCCAAAAAGCGTTGCAGATTGCTGACTTATGGGACTTAGATAATAGCTGTACTCATGACTGTCATTTATTACAGTGAAGAGATAGATGCAAAGCAAAATCAGCGAAAGGAAAAGGCACGTGAAGTCTGGAGGAAACCAGGTGCAAGCTTCCAGAGCTTACAAGAGTCCTCTCCCAGTGGAGTCACATAGGGTGGGCTTAAAACCTCCATCAATGAGCTGTGACAACAGGTGGGATGTTGCCTACCAGAAAACTCATCACTCAGTGTCCACGGTTTTTAACTGGGAGCTGGTCACTTAGGCCCCTCTGCCTAGCATGTGCCCAAATTCCAGACTCCCAGAAGGCAAGCAGGTGTTCAGCATGAACCATTTTGTTTGTATAAACCGTTAAGACCCCTTGTGGCACTCATCACTGCTAGAAATCATGGGACCCTCCCCAGATTCAAGTTTCCAGATGCCAGTCAAGGGCCAATCTAGAAAGGCAAGTAAGCCTGGCTAAGAATAGCAGTGTCAGGCCTGCTATGTTAACTGTTTTCTGCACATTGACCAAATGCAAATATAGGAAAGCAAATTGAGAAGGAGATCCTGTCTGCTTATCATTGTATCCTCCTTCCCCCAGTGCCTGCACAGGACTTGATATGTGGTGGTTTCTAATAATGGCTCCTTGCGTTGTACAGATTCCCATGGATACTCAGCTCCTCCCTGTGTCTGTGCTGCCTGTAAAGCGAGTGCCTCTGTGCTTGCAAGTTTCTCTGAGTTAGCCCAAAGTGGCTGTTCTTTCAAATTCTGATGAATTATGACTGCTTATTTTAGACATCTCAGTGTAGCTTCCTGAACCCCTACTATGAATTCTCAGTAACTTTTCTCTGCTAAAAAGCCTTCATTTGAAATGCTGAGGCCTGCTCTTTGTGTCTCCGGTGGAAATATTGGTTCTTTATTTCCAGAGCCCCAGACACCCTGTCTCAGACTCACTTATACATCAGTGAGCTTTGACTAAAAGTGGAACAGTTTCCTGCACCTGAACCCAGTGTCTGGGTCACATGGGGACCATCATGTTGGGGTTACACCTTCCTTTGCTCTCATGGGCAGGGCTGACTGAATGGTCTGCGCAGTATGCATTTGTGAGAAGCACATTGCAGGGGGCTCTGTGTAGAGGAACAGTTCTGAGAATGAGCAAACTGGTGCTACCATGAGCTGTCTAAACCCCAAGTTTTTGTTTTTGTTTTTGTTTTTTTGAGACAGAGTCTTGCTCTGTCACCCAGGCTGGAGTGCAGTGGTGCAATCTCGGCTCACTGCAACCTCCACCTCCCAGGCTAAAGCGATTCTCATGCCTCAGCCTCCCCAGTAGCTGGGATTACAGGTGCACACCACTGTACCCAGCTAATTTTTTCTATTTTTAGTAAAGACAGGGTTTCACTGTGTTGGCCAGGCTGGTCTCAAACTCCTGGCCTCAAGTGATCCCCCTGCCTCAGCCTCCCAAAGTGTTGAGATTACAGGTGTGAGCCACTGTGCCTGGCCATAAAATCCAAGTTCTTTTTATTCTTAGTTACTGTGACAGACCGAGTTAAAGAAAACAAAAGGAACTCACCTCGCCTTTGTCTGGCTGGTTCCCTCAGTTCTCAAGTGAAGTGAAAATTATTTTCCTGCCTGCAGCTTTGCATAGTTATTTTCCCATTGCTTACTTTTTAATGTAATGGCCAGCAATGTTCTTTTCTATAGTTAGGAAAAGCAGATTTTCTGAAACCAGAAGCACTAGTTCTGATGTCAGACAGTCAGTGTTCAAATCCTGGGTTCTGTCACTCCCTAGCTTATATGATGCTGGGCAAGTGAGCATAGCCACTTTCTTCCTCAGTTTCCTCATCTGTAAAACAGAGACAATAAATAGTTACTACCTCAGAGGGTTGTTATGGGGATCAATTGAAATGATACAACTACAACATGCACTAAATAAATTTAAAGCAAAACTGGCATATGGTAAGCCTTGAAGAAAAGTTAGTAATATTGCCATTGTTGTTAAGTTTCAGGATATAAAAATCCATTTTTTTTTCCTTCTGCCACCCAGGCTGGAGTGCAGTGGGGCGATTTTGGCTCACTACAACCTCTGCCTCCTGGATTCAAGCAATTCTCCTGCCTCAGACTCCCAAGTAGCTAGGATTACAGGCATGCATCACCACGCCCAGCTAATTTTTGTATTTTTAGTAGAGACAGGGTTTTGCCATGTTGGCCAGGCTGGTCTCAAACTCCTGACCTCAAGTGATCTGCTCACCTCAGCCTCCCAAAGTGCTTGGATTACAGGCATGGGCCACTGCACCGGGCCTAAAAATCTATTCTTTTTGGTGGTTCACACTGATTTGAGTAAATAAAATTTCTTACTCTCTACCCCATATGCCTTTACACGTTTATTTATTTAAAAATGAAAAACTGAAGATAATTGTTTGAAAGAAGTTCCAGTGTGGTAGGTGGAAACCTGTCCACCTTAAAATAAGCCACAGTACTTTGGAATCTGGCAGCCTGGGGCTTCCCCTGTGACTCTCCCTGCCTTTGTGAGCTGAGGAACCACTGACTGGGCTGTTGGTTCTCTGGGGAGAAAGGGAATGATTTCTCCTCCCCTCCTCTGGCATGGAGATCCCTCCACAGTCTTTCCCCAGCTTGTCTCTCCAGGTGGAGGCCGGAACATGCCTCCTACCTCACCAGACTCATAACATTCTGCTTCCCGTCCCCTTCCTTAGCCTCCTTCTGGCTGTCTGTGATGCTTCTCTGAGAGCCCGTGTCCTTGCTCTTAGAACTCCAGTGAGCAGCTCTCTCTCCCTACTGCTTCGGTAGCCCACGGCCCTTCTTGCTTGTGCAATAAATAATTAGTGTGTATCTCTTCTTGTGAAATCCATGGTTTTCCTGTATCCTTTCTGGCCACTGCTTGTCTCCTTCCAGGGCTGCCCTTTCTCTGCCCGCCTCTCACATGTGCGTGTTCCTCAGGGTTCTTTCCTGGGGCCTCTTTTCTCGCTCTGTGCTTGCCTTAGAAGACATCATCCGTTCCAGTGGCTTCAGTTAACTTCTGTGTGCAGATGACTTTCCCAGTCTTTGTTTCCCAGCCTGATATCTATTCTGAGGTCTGAGTTCTCACAGGTATCTCAAATTCAAATGTCTGAAAAGAATCTCAAGATGTTCCCCACCCCTGTAATCTCTAGTTCAGTAATTGGTACCGTGGTCTACCCAGTTGCTTGTGCCAGGAACCTGAGAGTCTGTCTCAACTTATCCCTCTCTTCACCCTCTCTTGTCTGGACTCTCAACAGGTTCTATTGGTTCCACCTTCTAAATATATCTCAGTCCTGCTCTTTCTCCTCCCATCTGTGCCACCACCATGATCCAAACCACCATTACCTCTTCTTGGGTGAATACAGCAGCCTCTGTATCAGTTAGGATTGGGTTATGCTATGTAGCACACACAATCCCTAAGTAATAGTTTAAACAAGATAAAGTTTCTTCTTTTTCTCAGTGTGAAAAAACCAAACCAAAAACTGGAAGTGGGCTGTCTAGAACTGCTATGGTGGATACAATCCAGGGATCCTGGATCCTGTCTTTCCTCTCCATAGTCCTAGCTTATCTTTTGTTTTTGCCAAGATGGCTCCAGCCATCTTGTCTGAATTGCAAGCTGGAGGAAGGAAGAAAGACAGAAAAGCAAGAAGGGACATCTCCCACCAGAGTCAGATCCCTTTAGTAGCTTTGCCTTATGTTCCATACAAGACTTCTGCCAATATCTCTTTGACCAGAACTTAGCCATATGGCTATACCTAGTAGCAAAGGGAGGCTGAGAAGTACAGTCTTTTATTCTGAGTACCAAGGTACCACCTACAAATCAGGGTTCCATTATTAGTGGGAAATGGATGTCATAAGCAGACAGCTAGCAATTTCTGCCACATCCTAATGGGCTCCTCTTTCCACTTTTGCTCCTCTCCAGTCTGTTGTACCCAATGGCTGAGTGATCTTTTAAAAACACAAATACGATCATGTATCTCTCCTGCCTAAAACCCTACAAGAAATTATTATCCCAATTTTAATCTCAAAAGTCCTCAACATGGCATATGGGACACTGTGTGGTCCAGCAGCCTGCCAGCCTGTCCACATTGATCTGCGATTCTTTCTCCTCACTCCCCACCCCCCCAGCCCACCTGTTTTTCAGTTCCTCGAAGGTACCACCTCCTTCCCATGTTGAAGCATGTACATTACCTATGTCCTTTCTCTAGAACCCGTGTATCCCCTCCCTTGAATGGCTAACTTCTCCCCCTCTTTCAGGTTTCAGCTTAACTGTTACTTCCTTGGTATATTTGCTGTGATCTTCCAGATTAGATTAGATTTCCCTGTATAATGTCATTCTGCACTTTTACTTTGTACCACCTATCTCTATTTTATTTTAATACATTATTAATACAATTAGTTTTTCAGTCTCTTTCTCTCATTCTCATTTATAAGCTTCACAAAGCAGGTGAAGGCATCACTTAACCCAGTAGTCATCCTCCTTCAGAGGGTTGTTATGGGGATCAGTTGAAATGATACATCTACAACATGTACTAAATAAATTTAAAGCAAAACTGGCATATGGTAAACCTTGAAGAAAAGTTAGTAATATTGCCATTGTTGTTAAGTTTCAAGATATAAAAATCCATTCTTTTTGGCCAGGCATGGTGGCTCACGCCTGTAATCCCAGCACTTTGGGAGGCCGAGGCGGGTGGATCACGAGGTCAGGAGTTCGAGACCAGCCTGGCCAATGTGGTGAAACCTCATCTCTACTAATAAAATACAAAAATTAGCCAGGTGTGGTGGTGCGTGCCTGTAGTCCCAGCTACTCGGGACGCTGAGGCAGGAGAATTGCTTGAATCCGGGAGGCGGAGGTTGCAGTGAGCTGAGATTGTGCCTCTGCACTCCAACCTGGGTAACAGAGTGAGACTTTGTCTCAAAAAAACAAAAAAACAAAAAAAAAAAGAAAGAAAATCCTTTCTGTAGCCCAGACTGGAGTGCAGTGGTTGTTGAGTGATTGAATGGAATCCAGGTTCAAGGAAAATATGATAGATTTGTTTTGTGTCATGTGAAAGAGATGTAAATGAAAGAGATAAGGAGAGATGTTTTCCTGGGTAGTTTAGAGATACAGATTTAAGATGCAAGTGAGAAGTTGGGGTTAGAGAAGTAAATTTGGAATCATTGGATCTGGTTCATTTAATGCTGTTTATCCTAAAAGGAGGTGGCTTCCTGAGAGGATGTGCTGTGGGCTTTGAAGCCAGGCAGATCTGCTCTGAATCTGGATCTGTCATTACCAGCTATGAAACTGGGCAGTTGATGAAACTTTCTAAGTCTCAGTTTCTTCACCTGTAAAAGGAGAAAATACCTGCCCTGCCAGGCCATTTGTATGTAAGCCTCTGGCCGATAGAATATTAGAAACCTTTCTGTCCATTGGCTTCAAAGATGCTTTAAGAATGAAAACATTTCTACCTTAAAAACAGAGACAATGGAAAACATTACTTTCTTTATCATCTCCTTGGTACCTTTGAATATACATTTTGCACAGTGAAAATCAAGACTGGCTTCTGGGATTAGAAACAGAAGGGCTCTGTGGCCTTTTTTAGTTTAGTTTTTTTCTTTTTTCTTTTTTTTTAAATTTAAATATACTTCTATTGTGTGAAGGAGAGAAAAAATATATTTTTCCCCTTGCGTATCTTAGTTTTTCCAGCTGGGGCCTTTTAAATTAGACCACCAAAAGAGAGATTAACAAGAGAAAAGCATAGAATTTTTATTTAGTAATTTTTACAAGTACGTGGGAGCCTTCACCAGGAAAATAAAGACCCAGGGAAGTTGTAAGGGTTGAAAGCTTATATATTATGTTGGACAAAGAGTAGTAAATTGGTAAATTGTAAAGATATGACAGGGAAAAGGAGTTGGGGCTATTTTGAGAGCTTCTAGCTAATGGGGTTCCAGTACCAGGTTGGCTAGCAACCCTGTCCTGATGGGAAATGCAGGGTAGCTGGACATGAATGTCTACAGTGTCCCTTTCCTGGGGTACTTCTTTAGCCTGGAGGATGGTTTTATGCCTAGTTAGCCCACCTGGAACCTGGGGACTCCCTCACATGGGGAACTTGTTTATCTTATTTATCTGGCAGCCGCTGTTGTGGCTCTTGTCTGACCCATGTCCAGCTTACACCTGCCTAACCATCGCCCTGGCGCCGGGAGCCTGACTTGATATTCCCCCCAGGATCCCTGAGAAAGCGTGGCCTGAGGCCGCTGCAGCCATTGGTTCTTCAGATGAAAGGTGGAAACTCAATACATCACCAGGTAGGAAATGAGTTCAGAGATTTTTACTTACAGATCTTGGACAGGAAGGGCGGAATGGGCTGGGAGGGCAGTCCTCCATCTCCGGGTTGCATGAGGCAGGAATGGAGTCAGGCAGAGAGAGAAAATGCATGTGGGAATTGGCAGTATATATAAGGGGTAGGGTGTGGGGTCACTTTGAGTTCCTGGGCAAAGGCCTGAATGGTGCTTTTAAGGGAAGCTTCGATAAAGTGGGGAACCCCGTCTACTAGATAGGAGAGATGCCTTTAAATTCTTATGTCTGGCTGCTGGCCTGAGCCATTTGGGTGTGGTGTGGAACAAGAACTGTCAAGGGTGACTGAGCCCTGCTTTGGGTATGAAAAAGTTGAATCTATTCAAAATGGATGCTGAGGCAACATGAAAGTATAAGAATTCACTTCAGGACTAGGACAGTTAATTGTGGAAAAGTAGCAAGATAAGGACTAGTATAACAAGGTTTGTACAGCTTTCCCTCAGCCTCAGCTCCCCATCTCTGGTGATAAGAATGAATGTCTTTCATCCTCCTGGTATAAGGAGGGCACCTTTTTCATGGGAGTTAATCTCATGCTTTCAAGAAGAACAAGGAAGGTCACAGTGCCCTTCTTGCATGTGCTGTTTTTTTTAAGTGCCTTTAACTCAATCCATATGCCAAAGTAGCATATTTTTGGGTGCTTACCATGTGCCAAGCGTGGTCTTATGTGCTTTTTAAGTATTAACTTTAATCCTGTGAACTGTTTGAGGCAGATACAGTTACTATTCCCATTTTACAGATGATGAAACTAAAGAACAGAGAGGTTGAGTACTTTGCCCAAGGTTGCAGAGTGGGCCTGTGGCAGAGCTGGGACCCCAGCCCATGCAGCCTGATTCCCAGAGCTCTGAACCATTGTACTGCACTGCCTCTGGATAGCTTTGTGATATTTTTTGGGTGACCAAATTGTGTATTTATAGAAGGATCAGACATATATTAATCTTTATATTCACCGGAATATGACTTAGCCGTCAAGACAGCCTGACAAACCGGCAAAATATGTCTTTGTAACATTACTCTTATGCTTTGAAGAGGAATTTTTGACCAAAGATGCTCCCTGCTATCGTGTGTTAAATGCTGTGAGTTACCAGAGATCAATTGTTCCTAACGTAAAAAGGAAGTGCTAATCTAGTCACTGGCTGGCTCAGTATTGGTTTCATACTGTAAGATAGAACTAAAATAACAGCCTCGAAGGGTAAAAATAGTGGAGTCACATGAAGCATCAACCGTCATTTTAAAAACAGAATTGTAAGACCCATGAGGAAAGGTTAATTTCTTTTTCTGTTTGAAAAGAGTTGATGTTGGTAGACACTGGTCGTTTCTATTACGGCCTCCTGTAATTTTAGAAAACCGATATTTGTCATGACCTGAGGAAACATCTCATTCATGGCTTTTATAAGACATAGTCAAATTCAACATCAATTCTCAGAAGATCTTTCTTGGAGTCTAGAAGGTAGGTGTGAGGATCGTTCCTTAATCAAAACTAGTGGCTCTCGCTTTTAGGTTTCCTAAGGGCTAGTATGCTTTTCAAAAATAGTATTAGTAGCTAAATTGATCAAGCACTTAAACCGTTTGTCAGCATTCTTCCAAAAGCTTTACAAGAATTGACTCTTCGAATTCTTACTGCAATCATATGAAGTTCTGGTGCTATTATTCATCCCATTTAATAGCTAATGAAATGTAGGCACAGAGAGGTTAAGTAACTTGTTCAAGGAGATACAGTGAGTAAGTAGCAGAGCTGAGATTCAAACTCAGACAGTTGGGCTTCAGACTTTTTGCTTTTAAGCAGTAAGCTCTATTATAGAGGCCTGCTGGTTCTTAGCCCAGGGAGATCTAAAACGTATAAACCAGAATGCCTGCCCACACTGAGTAGGGATCTTCCCCACTCAGTCTACTAACTTGCATGCCAGTCTCCTCTGGAAACACCATCACAGACACAATCAGAAGGAAAGCTTTACCAGCTCTCTAGGCAGTCCTTCTTCCAGTCAAGTTGATACCTAAAGTTAACCATCACACCTTCCAAGACTGGTTGCTGCATAGATGCTATAATGTGGTATCTCTGTACCACCAGAAGGGAGGTGAGGCGGGGGTAAGAAAGAGAAAAGCAGACAGATAAAGCTTCTGTTGCAGGTGCTGGTGGGCACTCAGTGAGTGGCGTGGCTATTGGACAGTGGGGATTCTGTATTTTGCACTGTGGGGGCATCTCTCAGAATGGCCAGATATTCTGCAACAGGGATGAATGAGAGTTAGTTTCACTAGAGCAATTGAGAGTTAGTTGCATTAGCAAGAGCAAACTAAGAGGGAACAAATAGTTTAATTATGGCTCCTAGCTGTGATAGCCAGCAAAGAGTACAACATTGCAGCCTAGATTTCTGTATCTTATTCATTTGCCCTTGATCAATTTGTTTAACTCAGTGCCCCATTTACCCAACAGTAAATTGCAGATGCTAAATGACTCATTACTTTGACAGAGTCACTGGTTCTGTAATTAATTATGGAGCACTTTAAGATTGATGAATGCAAGGAGCTGTGCACACACGACCTGTACGAGCAGTTGTATAAACATCGGGATTGTTGTTGTTTCTAAGGCTTGCTTCCTGTTCTGAGCCCAGTGTGCACTTTACCACAAAGGACAGCAAAAGCTTTATTAGTAGCAATTAAGAAATGTGCCATCTCTGCTTTTACTTGTTTATGATGGGCTCTTTCTCTATTCTCAAAAAAAAAGTTTGTAAGTAGATTCAGTTACAACTTTGATCAGGCTTTAAAAAATATTTGAGAAGTGTTTTTTAACCTTTTATCATAGAATATTTACAACTTACTGAACAGTAGACAGAATAGTACAGTGAACCCCGTGTACCCATTACCCAACCAAGTAACCCTAGTCACACTTCCTCCCACCTCATTATCTATAACAAATCCCTTCTACTCCCATTGTCTTGCAGAAACCACATCGTTTCTTCAACAGATGGTTCAGTATTCATCTGCAGAAGTCAGGGAGCCCCCAGCTTAAGCAGAATCTTAGTGCCATCACCACACTCCTAAATATCAACAGAACTTCCTTAATATCATCAAGCACTCAGTCAGTGGAAGAAATTGTTTTAAAAATAATTTTATCTACAGAATGTTCACAGTTGATGGGTTGTATTACAAAAGTTTGCTGTAAGTTGGTTATTTGCAACACCAGTTGAATGAATATTCCTGTAGAAACTGTAGTAAAAGCAGTGATTGGCCCGCATTAAACCCACAAAAACCCATGGAATACATAATGAAGCAATTCTGTGTATTTCTCTTTGAGTATTTTACTGAGGGGAGAGTTGATGGGCAATTCACCGTCTGCTACTAGAGACCTGGCTCCAAAATACATTTTCTCTTTCTTATGGGTGTTATTATGGTGATTTCTTCTCCCTGTGCCCACTTCCTCACTCCCCCCAACTCTCATCATCTACTCATCAAACTTCCCATTAGAGAAGCGAGAGGAAGAAACTTTACCTGGTATGGCTGACTGTATTCATTGAAAACAAGGAGGGAATGTTTCTCTTTTAGGGGGTAGCAAAGGGTATAGGAAAGCTGCCATTATATGCAGTTTAGTATTTTAAAGACATCTAGAAAACAAACTGCAATGTGATCTCTTTAACATTGAAGAGAACTAGAGAGATATATAGGGCTAAGTAGCAGCTGATTTAAAGACCAGGTTAATGTTCTGCTTTCGCAGTTCCCTAGCAAAGCTCAGTTCAGTTTTAAGTAATTTATATTTCCAGTTCATAATTGTGTGCATGCCTCTGTGCCCTCCACTAACATCAGATAAGCAGGGAGTGGGGCTCTTCTTTGTAGAAGAACTGGCTAGATATGGGCAGGGTAGAGGCAAAGTTTCTAAGAGGCTGTGAGCCTTTCGATGCACCTTTCTAGAAATCCAGCCCCAGGGGAAGGCTTTAGGAGAATTGCCACAGGGTTTCCTGCCCTCAGGGCTGTCATTGCTCTGGGTTATCACTTCATCAATCCATTGGTCATGGTTGGGATACCAGGAGGTGGGGTGGGAATGGTGTTCCCCCTTGGGCTGCAGTGGTAGGTTTTGTTCCACAGATTTGGCCATTGCATATTTGGATTACTTGCTGCCCCTGCCACCCACCATCTATCCCAGAAATTGCATTTTCTATCTTGCCCTATTTGCCATCTGTAACTCTCACCCACCAGAAACTTAAAAAGCTTATCTCTCCCAAGTTCCTCTTGATAAGAAATCATGTTTATGTGATTCTAGTTATTTCCACTTTCATAAAGATATAAAGTATCATTAAAAAAAAACACCCTAACACATGAAGTGCTTACTGGACAGCCTCAGAACACACACGCAGTCCTACTAGAGAAACAAAGTGCTACTAGTCAGTATTAACCATAGAAACCTAAGAACTGAAACCTAGGCTAAAGGGCCTTCCTTCTTTTTTGTTGCTAAGAAAAATAAAACAAAGCAAAAGCAAACAAAAAAACAGGCCAAAAGATGCTCACTAACATATCCAATGATAACCATCTCTCCCTTGACAGTAGTTACGTTTATCTCTGAAGATTGTAATGGGACAGTTACTCTGTCACTTGGGTATTCCTATGTGCAGCAGTACACTTTGATGGAATAGAGAGGAGAGGAAACAGAGTCTGGGATTATTTCCAGGAAGCAGGTCCTGGAGATTCCTGGCTTGCCTGTGCCCACCTGGTGTGGTATAGGTCTGAGAGAGCTGCAGCAGAAGAAAGAAAAAAGATAGAAGATAAAAAATATGAGCAAAAACTCTTCTCGAAAACCGCGTAGTTAAGAAAAAGTGGTGGTGCTGGTTATGCTCTTCAGGAGGCTGAGGTGGGAGGATCGCTTGATCCCAGGAGTTCAGTCTGGGCAATGTAGCAAGAACCCTATCTCTTAAAAAAAAAAATCAGAAAAAAAGGAAAGGAAAAAGTGGTGGCTACAACTGGATATTGTGAAATTAGACCTGAGAAAAGTCTAACTGCTCAGCAATTCCACTTAGTTGAGTCCTCTCCTATTTATTTATTCATTCATTCATTGACTTATTCAACAAAGTTATTGGGCACCTGCTAGGTGCCAGGTTGCCAGGTGCCAGGCTCTGCTGCAGGTGCTGGAGAGGGAGTGGCTGTGCCTTTGCTGAGCTTCCAGTTGGTGACCTTTATTAGACCTGCCTTGAAGAAGGGGTGATAAAGAGAAAGCTAGGACCAAGCAGCAGCCTTGGTAGGAGGTGTTGAATTTATTTTATTTATTACTCATTTTCATTTAAGACTGAGTGAATCAAATGGATGGGTGAGTTCTTTCTAAGTTGGAATAAATACTAGGGCAGAGCCTTCATTTAAATGAGAGCTGATCAATTACCTACTTCTGGCCCATTATAAACCAGAGTTATTTTGCTTAATCTTTCTACTCATTTTTTTTCTTTTACCATTGTTGTTATTGCAGTTTTAAGCTTATGATTTAGAACATTAAATTATTACCAAAGAATTTTATAGTTTCCAAGTATCCCCAGACTTCAGGGTTTCCGAGAGCAGGGGCCATATTTTTTTCAGCATTATACAGGTATGCTCCAATGACTGCACGTATTTAAATTGCACTATTTGATGAGTTTTCACATTAGGTATACATCCATGACACCGTCACTACAACAACTGAAACACTGAGTATGCCCATAACCCCTAAAAGTTTTCTCATGCCACTTTATCTTCATACCTCCCTCTTCATGCCCACCATCCCTAGGTAATCGCTGATCTAATTTTTGACATGATAGATTAGTTTGCATGTTCTAGAATTCTAGAATAAACAAACTTATATAGCAGGTACTCTTTTTTAGACTAGCTTCTATCACCCAGCATATTATTTTGACATATATTAATTTGGTTATAACAATATTGCATTTCTTTTTATTACTGTGAAGTACTCCATTGTATGGCTATACCACAATTTGTTTCCCCTGTTGATGGATGTTTGGGTTGTTTCCAGTTTTGGGCTATTATAAATAAAGCCACTATGAAAGTTTTTGTGTTAGTCTTTGTGTGGACATATGCTTCCCTGCCTTTTGTGCTTAGTGCATTATCTAGCATGTAGTATATACTGAGCAAATATTGTCCTGAGTGGTTGTTAGACTTCACCTGCATATCTTTTATAGTCTTAGTCTGTCACCCAGGCTGGAGTGCAGTAGTGCCATCATAGCTCACTGCAGCCTTGAACTGAGTTCAAGCAATCCTCCTGCCTCAACCTCCCGAGGAGCTGGGACTACAGGTGCACACCACCACACCTCGGTAATTTTTAAAATTTTTTTGTAGAAACAGAGTCTTGCTATGTTGCCCAAGGTGGTCAACATAGCAAGTGTTATGTTGCTGGGATTACAGGCATGAGCCACTGTGCCCTGCGTTGCCTACATTTCCATGGTAATTGATAAATAAGACCAAATTACTTTTAAAAAATAGTTATTTAAAATATTATTCTGTTTTAAGAGAAAGAATGGTTCTGCTATTATCCTATTTCCCTAGTTTGTTCTGTGATATTTTATGCATTATAGTCAAACTTAACTGTCTACTCCTATATTTATTGAGTTCCTGGAATATTTACTGAATTCATCCTTAAGGAGAAAGTGAAAAACTATTGGTATGTTACCTAATGAAACAATGTAAATGCCAGTGAAATATTTAAAAGATCTGTATTAAATATTTTTTTATTGACCTGTATAACAAAATTAGAGAGTATATAATATTAAAAGTTAAGGCTGTTTATATGGGAAAAAAGTTTAAAGGCTGAAAAATCGTATAAATCTTATATTTAAAGGCAAAAACAAACCAAATAACTGACAGTAAGTGATTGTGAGGGTCCAGATAAATTATGCTATGTGCCTGTGAGCATCTCACAATTAATCCTGAAAATAATCTAGGAGATAGGTTATGTTAATCTAATAATTTCAAGATCCCCATTTACAGATAAGGAAATAGAGACTAGAAGAGGTTATTTAATTTGCATGGGGCCACGGAGCTGGCATTTAAACACAGCTTGCTGGTCACTGAAGCCTGGGTGCTCAATCATTATGTCATATTGACTCTGCTGTGTTAAAACATTGAGACAATACTGAAAATATTGTGGCATGTTCAATAAATTTTTTAAAAAGTCCCCTAGCAGCATAGTCAATTGCTGTGTATATTATTCACATACATGTCTCTGAAAGTCAGTCAACTTTACAAGTTCTTCATCAGTTTTAAACTTTCCTAATAACTTCTGATTTTATATTTAGGGTAACATTTTTGTAGTTTTCCCATCATTTACATTTGCCAGCCTGTTTCTAGTCACTTCTTATTAGTCTCAGGAGACAGCAATATCCAGTCTTTTTTCCTTTAACAATCAAATCACCATTGTCTCTTGCACTTGAGGCTCTTTGGCACTCTGGATCCAGTTGTGATCCACAGATAATGCTCTATGATTATCTTTCTATTTCTTGCCTGAAATTTTAAATAACTTTGGGAACTTTGATTTGTCTTGCTAGGATGTCAAAATGCTGTCCATGACTTATTTCCTACCTCGATTATAAATGCTTTGTAGGTAGGAAATCTATCCCATATTTCTTTGGTTCTTGCTAAAGAGGTTTCTGACATCACATTGGTCTGAAATCCTGGAGTCAGAGAAATTTGCTTCTCAGTAAAATTCCAAGTGAACCTGGGAAGATCATTTTAGCAGACACATAGAGAGTAAGAGGGTTTTGTTAATGTGTAATGATAAATTGAAATTTGTTGTAGAGAGTGCCTCTGTGGGCTTCTGTTTCTTTAGAAATTGGCTCCCCGAAGGCTTAAACTTTAGGTGTGGCAGTTAGTAGAGTTAATTTAGGTTTTTAAACGGGAAAATTCATAGTTATAATCTGATAAATACTCACCTGGCATTTCAGACAGTATTGAACAAGTCTCCAGTCAGCATACATACTCACTAGAATTGCAGGAAAAGTACTTAAGACAAATGAAGTATTTACATGTTATTGCTTTCAAATCTAAATATTAATGTTTGTGGTGGTAGTTAGCACCCTACTTCCCATGATGCTTAGCTCCGAGTGCTAAACAGATGGTAGATATTTCATATACTAGATATGGCCAGGGACTGTTGTCCCTCACAGATCTGCAAAGTGGGAGTCCTTTCTGTTGCTGTCACCTAGTGTCAGTTTCCCACAGGTGTTTTTGCTTTTGCTGTTTTTGGAGAGGTAACATGGTATAGTGGTCATTGGAAGGCTTAAACAAGTTGATATGCGTAAACCATAGGACAGCACCAGGCACACAGTACTATTATAAGTCTTACCTATTATTCTTTATTATTTGAATATGGGTTAAATCAGATACTATGATTTAGTATATTTCCATTCACCACATGGAATCTGATCATTTTGCATCTTTGCTGCCAGATTCAGATCCCAAATGCCAACACTGAGTTCCATGTAAATTCTTATTTCCTAGTGAGACATTTCCCCATGCACCATTCTAGGCTGAAAATGTGTCCAGGTGGGAGATCTATCTCCAGAAGCCAAATGTTGCCATAAAAATCCATTGTCTATTTCTGCATTTTCTGGATCTTTTCAGTAAAATGTATTGAAACCTGGGGGGTGGGAATAAGTAGGCATTTTGGATTTGTCTGGAAATGCTTACATCTCAGGAGAGGTGGCTGAGAGTTAGTGTGTGTAACCTTTATGGGGTTTTACCTGAACACATCCCTATAGATTGAATCTTGTTATGTGTAAGTCAGTGTTCCCAGGGTGCTCTTCACACATGTGTTGGGAGTGTGTTAGGCAGGCCTGGTGGTCGAGGAATACAGGTACAAAATAACAAATGTCAAGGAATGTTAGAATTCAAAATAAAGAGATAATTTCAGCCAGTGTTGCCCAAACTTCAGCCGTTACATATACTACTTAGATGAATTTGCCATATATGTGCCATCTGTAAAGCACTATTTATCTAATGTTTTCCTTTAAATAATTTAATGTTTTTTTCCTTAGACACAATTATTTGAAAAGGAAACTGTATCAGTCAGTAAATGAAAAACCATGAATAAAAGGTAATCATAAAACTATATACAGTAATTACAAATGTTTATCCAAGTTCCACCTAAAACCACCTCAGCTTGAGATATTTAACTGATCTTTTTCCTGGCAATTCATGCGTGTGTGCGCACATATGCATGGGCGCGCGCACACACACACACGCACACACACACCTTGTTATATTGCTGTGTACTTTCCATCAAGCATCATCATAAGAAAACATTTTCTTTAAAGTTTTAGTACTATTAAAAAGAATTCCTTTTAGTCCTGCATGTATTGACCTGAGATGTCTATGGTATATAAAAGTGAAAAAAATGCAACACACTCCCAAATATAAATGAAAGTACTTGTATAAGTATGTGAATGCACACATACGCGTGCATGTTTATGTCTGTGTATATGTATGTATAGCATACATACATACATATGCTTGTATGAGTATTCTAAATACTCATACAGTGTAGAGAGAACACTTGAATTGTTAAATTACTTTTGAGAGGTATTGGAATGACTGGGAAGAAGGTTTGCTTCTTCTTGTTGGCAGTGAGCATGGAAAAAATTAAATAATGAAGATTATAAAGGAAAAAACCCTCAGAAACCACCAGAGCACTCTTTGGGAAACACTGATTTAGTTCAGCATGTCTCTTTATCAATAAAAAATCTGAGGCATTGAGTAGCTGAGGTGTGGAGTACTCTTAATCTAGAATATATTCTTTAAGATAGCTAACTGCTATAGCTTACAATACCCTGAAACTCCTGCCTTACCACAATAGAAAGTTTCTTTCTTCCTTACATTATATATAACTATGACGGGAGAGGGAGAGGGAGACGGGAGAGGGAGAGGGAGATGGGAGAGGGAGAGGGAGACGGGAGAGGGAGAGGGAGATGGGAGAGGGGGAGGGGGAGGGAGAGGGAGAGCCTTCATATTTCTTATAGAGATTTTCCTCTTCCTGTTTATATTCTGGATATTACTTTAAAAACTATAATCTTTAAAATTATGCCATGCTTATATATATATTATGCCATGCTTATATATATATTACTGGTTTCTTAATATGTTTCTTTTTCTCCTTAGTGTAAAAACACTTTATAAAATATAAATCACCCATATAAGTTATATTACAAGCTAGTTTAAAGGGAGGAAAAAATAATGAGATACCAAGTAATGGAATGCCAAGTTTTTGTTAGAATTTTGTCCTTGGTAAAGAGGCAGCAGTTTCTCATAGAATCATCAAATTGGAAGTGCCTCTAAATTCTATTCATTTGACTTCTCTTAGAAAGTTCTATGTAAAAAATTATTCCCAGTATTCACAAGAAAAATGTCAAATCCATCCTGAGATTTTTTTCGTTTCTCTTAATTAATGTGTTCTGCTGTACTTAAGACCCATTCTTCTAAATCTGTTCTGAGTGGAAAGGGAAAAGACTACATGTATGAATAGAATAGGCCTTTTAGGGTCATTTGGTGTTTTTAGTAGAATATGTCATTCATTTTCTTTTCTGTTAAACAGTTGACTGGAACTCTTTAGTCTTTCACTATTGACTCACCCGAACTTTCATTGTAAATATGATCATTTGTCTCTGTAACCCTAGAAGATGTTGGGTTTTTGTACATTCCATAAGGGCAACGGATTGTGTGTGTGTGTGTTTTCAAGTCTCTATTATGGTACTTTGGTATCTGTGCTTTGCAGATGGTAAAAGGACACAGCAGTCAATATTTAATGAACATGGCTGAAGGACTAAACCAAGTTCACAAACTAAATACAAATTGTCGTGAGGGAATGCAATGAATGTTAGCCACAGGTTTAGTGCTATGCATGTGTTGAAGACCGCAAGTTCTAAATTTTGTCTTCTTAATTTGATGAAATATTTTATCCCTCAATAATATTTAATGTGTGTGTGTGTGTGTGTGTGTGTGTGTGTGTGTGTATTTTTTTTGTCTGCCTGGTCCTTTGTTGCTAAACATGCCATTTCAGCAGTCTGCTTTGGGTTTGTGTTTGAGATCTGTTTTAATTGTTGTGGCCTGTTGAGAAAGAACACAGACAGACTGAACACAAAACAATTCAGTGGTGCAAAATGAGGCCTAATGATAGGATAGCAATATATGTACAAACAGAGGTTCTTTATAATTGAATTGAGAAAAGAGGTGGGAGAGGGTGTCATGCGGCACACAGTAATATAAGCATGTGGATGGCAAGAGAACTATTTAGGGAGAGATTCAATTCCAGCCAACACCCCATCTGTCACATCCAAGTAATGTTAATTTCACTTTATTTGCTGTATAGTTTTGTTTGTATTTAATTTGTGAACTTGCTTTGATTTTATAGTTGTATACAAGCTATAAGTTTAAGAAATTTCTACTGAATTTATGTTTGCACATAGTTAAATGATACCAAGTTACTTAGGTATAGGTGGCACTTACAAATTCAGGATTGGAATTAAAGTTCAAATCCTGGATTATTGTGTGACTTTGGGCAAGTTAATTATACTCCCTATGTATTGATTTCTCCATCTGCAAAATGGGGGTGACAGTAATTCTCATGTTATAATGCTGTGAGGATTCATTGAGATTATCCACATTAAGAGGCTAACGTATTGCTGGTTTATAGTAAGTGTTCTATAATTGTTAGCTATGGACATGATAATATTCTTTTTTTTAATAATAAAAGTCCATAACTATTCAAGCTTTACAGACCTGGAGTCAGGTAAAAGCATTACTGTTTTTGAGGGATTTTAGTTCAATTCTGGCTCAGCCTCTACAATCCTTAGCCAGTCTCATAGCCTCTCAATGCTCAGTTTCCTGCAACTTCCTAGGGTTACTGTGAAAACTGACAGTATATGCTACCATTTGGGGAGTGAGTTTGTATTAATCAGGGTTCTCTAGAGAAACAGAACCAATAGGATACATACAGATGTATATGAGGAGATTTATTATGGAAATGGGCTCACGCAATAGATTATGGAGGCTGAGAAGTCCCACAATCTGCCATCTGCAATGTGGAGACACAGAAAAGCTAATTGTGTAATTCAGACCAAGTCCAAAGGCCTGAGAACCAGGAGTAGGGGAGGAGGCTGCTGGTGGAAGCCTTGGAGTCCGGAGAGCCAGGAGCACCAAAGTCTGAGAGCAGGAGAAGATGGACATCCCAGCTTTAAGAAAAGAGTTCGCTTTCCCTTTGCCTTTGTTTGTTCTATTTGCCCCCTCATCGGATTGGATGATGCCCATCTGCGATGGCAGAGGTGGAGCTTCTTTACTCACTCAGCTGATTGAAATGCTAATCTCTTCCAGGAACACCTTCACAGACATCTGGAAATAACGTTTTACCAGCCGTCTGAGTATCCCTTAGCCTACTCAAGTTGACACATGAAATTAACCATCACAGAGTTCCATGTGTCAGACACTGTTAAGCACCTGTGAACATTATCTTTAATCCTGCTGATAGCTTGGCAAAGAGAGCAGCATTGTCCTATTTCTACGGAGAAAGGAACTGAAGCACAGAGAGAAAACTGGGATTGCCCTAGGTCGTATGGCTTGTAAGTGGCAAAGCAGAGGCTAGAAGTCAGGATCTGCTTGTCTCCAAAGCTCATGCTCCTTCTCTGAGGTCCTCTTGCAATGCAGACATGATTCACCCAGGAGATTTCCTCTGCCACAAGACCCTGGGAACAGCCACATCAGGAATAAAATTTGTGATATGGGAAAGGGACGAATCATTTGGAATATTGGAGGGACACCCTGGCAAGCCTTTCCCTGTGTGTGGTGGGGACTCTGGATGCCTTGGGAAAAGGACAAGAGGGTGTCCTGAGATAAATGACTTCTCAGATCACCTGAGACCAGCCTGGTTATTTGTATACATTTTTTTCCCACTTAATTTCTTTAAATTAGGATGGATATTTGCATTACTAAAATACAGAGTATTCTGGAAATTAAAGGAAAACAGTGTACCTTGTAAGTCTTGCTGGGGGACAGAATCTCATCCATCTAACTCCCAGTTCTGCCATTCAGTTGATGTGTAGTTTAAAGCAAGTTATATTTCATCTTAATGCCTCATTTTCCCATATACGCTGGTTTACAATATATAAAATGGTCATTGCTTACTTCCATTTTCAAGCTTTGCAAAGTGTGCAACAGAGGACACACACACACACACACACAGAGTATTGCCCATGGTCCTTTGCATACTGGGTCAGCACACTGTTGAATTAGTATCCACTAAGTGTCAGGTGGTCTTCTTAGCTTGGCAGATTCATAGAGGATTCAAAGGTGAGTCAGGGAAAGTCTCAGCTTTATCATGATTTTCAGTCTAGTAAACAGGGCAAAGGCTATAGAATAGAAAGGAAATATAACACGAAAAAAAGTAATGACCTTGGATATTTCCCCTTGGGCCACAATTTTTTTTTTTTTTTTGAGATGGAGTCTCGCTCTGTCACCTAGGCTGGAGGGCAGTGGTGCGATCTTGGCTCACTGCAACCTCCACCTCCTGAGTTCAAGAGATTCTCATGCCTCAGCCTCCAGAGTAGCTGGGATTACAGGTATTTGCCACCAAGCCTGGGTAATTTTTTGTATCTTTAGTAGAGATGGGGTTTTCCCATGTTGGGCAGGCTGGTCTCAAACTTCTGACCTCAAGTGATCTGCCTGCCTTGGCCTCCTAAAGTGCTGGGATTACAGGCATGAGCAACTCCACCCAGATGGGCCACAATATTAACAATAGCATATAGCATATGCCATGAATCATGAAGTATTTTCTTACTGAAGAAATTCTAAAGAATAGTCTAAATGGAGGAAAAACTGTGAGTTCCTTCTACGGTAACTGCTCAGAAATCATTTCCTAAAGCTTTTATTCCTAAAGGGCCCCACTGTGGAAAAGCTTTAAAAAGCTGGCATGTCAGGAGTTAAAGTGGGCTCGGGGAGAAAGTGCATGGGATAGCGTGCCTCACTCAGTAACTCTCTGTTCCCTATGGTGAATCCTTTATCCCTTCCAATTCTTTTCTTTTCCTTTTTTCTTTTTCTTTTTTTTTTTTTTTTTGAGACAGAGTCTCACTCTGTTGCCCAGGCTGGAATGCAGTGGCGCTGCCTTGGCTCACTGCAACCTCTGCCTCCCAGGTTCAAGCTATTCTCCTGCCTCAGCCTCCCAGGTAGCTGGGACTACAGGTGCGCACCACCATGTCTGGCTAATTTTTGTATTTTTAGTAGAGATGGGGTTTCACCATGTTGGCCAGGCTGGTCTTGAACTCCTGACCTCATGATCCACCCTCCTTGGCCTCTCAAAGTGCTGGGATTACAGGAGTGAACCACGGTGCCCAGCCCTTCCAATCCTTTTTTTCCGCAGCCCTGCCTAACCTCCCAGGGTTACCTTCAGATGTGGCTAGAATAAGCTGCCACTATATATACTGTATATGTGTTGTGAAAAGCAGAATTGTCTTTATAAAGATGGCGCTAAGCATTTCTGCAGCAGAATTGTCTTTATCTATAAAGACGGTGCTAAGCATTTCTGAGTTCTGGACCCATATTTTAACTTTCACCTGGTTGTTCAATTGTCACTCAAACATTTCCCAGCCCTGCCTCCTCGCACCTGATTGTCCTTCTGTGTTCCTTCTCATGATTCATGGTGTCCGTGTTTCCTGGTCACTCAAACTCAAAATCCGTTAGCCCCCCTCAGTCCTTCTCTACTCTTAATCCCCATATCTAAGTGGTCACAAAGTTTTGTGAACTCTGCCTTCTAAATTATCTGGTGTCTTTGCTTTTCTTACTTTACTGCCAGTTCTGACTTGGTTCAGAACTTCATCTCTCACCTGAACTATTACGGCAGTTGCCCAGCCAGCCTCCCTGTCAACACTCACTCTTCACCTGCCGTTAATCATTATATTTTTAAAAACACACCGCAGTACTGCACTCCTGATTCTCCATGTAAAACTGCTCAGAATAAATCCAAACTTGTAAGGCTGGTGCAGAAGCATCTTCCTAATGTGGCCTCAGACAGCCTCTTAGGTGTCATTCCCTACAAGCCTCCTAAAGCACCCTGAGCTTCAACCACAGTAAATTTCTTTCTGTTCCCTAAATACTCAGCACTTTGTTGTTTTGCAGCCTGAAACTCTCTCCATTATCTCTGTAGGAAAACTCATACTTATCCTTTAAAAATAAAATCAAAATATCACTTCCTTCCTGAATCTTCCCCATCTTCTTGTGGCCCCATCACTGCCCCACTCTGTAGGATACCACAAGAGAACATTGCTTGATCATTACTAGACTGTGAATCATCCCTCTTCCCCCTCCACCCATCATATTGTGAAATCCTCTTGAAGAGACCCTCAACCCTCCTTTCATAACTTTGAAACTCCAGCACTCATCATGGTGCTTGTTGCCCAGTTGGGTTGGTGTCCCATAGTATTTGCTGGCAGAATAAATAAAAGAATGAGTGATCAACTTACATGTGAACCTGTATCTGCTAGTTTCATAACAAGATATTTGGAGAAAGTCAGTCCAAATATTGTTAGGTTGGTGCAAAAGTAATTGCAGCTTTTGCCATTGTTTTTAATGGCAAAAATTACAATTACTTTTGCACCAGCCTAACCGTACAGGATATTAGGAGATTATATATCACAGAGTATGAATTTAGGGGACATAAGTAAAATCAAGTCATCCCAAATTTTCTTATATCTATTTATCCACATCTGACAGCTGCTTTTAGAAGCCAGGCCAGGTGGTACATGGCGATATGGGTGTTTTGAAAGCACACCATGGCCTGCTGCTCCTAGAGCTAGACAGTTATTTACCAAATACATGCAGATGGGCCAGACATTCTTCTAAGCACTTTGCAAATATTAACTCATTTAATTCTCATAACAAACCTAGGAAATAGATACTATTATTATTCCCATTTTACAGATGAGGAAACTGAGGTCAGGTGGAATGTGTTTTTTGTTTGCATCTACTGTTCATTTCACTGAGATTTCTCTTCCTGCCATTCCTCTTCTGAAATGTAAGCCATTGTTCTCTGTGCTCTCTTAGCATCTTTTTTATATGTAGTGCTCACGCCTGTAATCCCAGCACTTTGGGAGGCCGAGGTGGGTGGATTACCTGAGGTCAGGAGTTTGAGACCAGCCCGGCCAACATGATGAAACCCTGTCTCTACTAAAAATGCAAAATTTAGCTGGGCGTGGTGGCACACACCTGGAATCCCAGCTACTTGGGGGGCTAAGGCAGGATAATTGCTTGAACCCAGGAGGCGGAGGTTGCAGTGAGCCATGATTGCACCACTGCACTCCACTCCAGCCTGGGTGACACAGCAAGACTCTGTCTTGAAAAAGAAAAAGAAAAAAAAATATATATATATATATATTACCCACGTCATTACATGATAGTTGCTATGTCAGTCTGTTCCACAAGTAAACTTGGGCACATTACTTAATTTTAGTTTCTTTGTCGGTAAAATGGGTGTAGTAATCCTTACCTTGCAGAGCAGCTGTGAGGATTAAAAGCACCTGGCCCAATTCTGAGGCTACATGCTCAGGAAATGAGCTTTTCCTATTGTCTTTTTGTCATTCTTCACACAGTTGTTGACACACGACAGGTGTTGTCCTGTGAGAAACTGAAGGGGAAGGGAGAAAAGGAAAACCAGGACAACCCAAAGTCAGGGCCACTAAGGGCGCAGAAGAGTGTCAGCACTTGCAAATCTCAGAAGGTGGCTTACAATTCAGAGAAGACCATTTGGTTTGATCATCAGTAATGTTTTCGATAACAGCCTTAGCAGGCTATGAGGTGGGAGGCAGATGCAAGTGGTTAAGGAGGGAGTGGGTGGTAAAGAAATGAGAACTGAGGGTGCACTGTCTTCTCTTTTAGGAACAGAGGAGAAGGGTTAGAGTAGCAGCAGGTGAAAAGCATGCTTCTCGGTTTGGATAGGAGAGCCCTGAATGCGTCTGTAGGCAGGGTGGGAGAAGCCCTTAGCAGAGAATGACCAGAGAGGATGTCCTTCCTTCTCCCTGCTCTGGTGGAAAGGCTGCTTAGAACCCCTTTTGTCCATGGTGGGACTTGGCTCCATGAGTCCTCTTACTGCTTTGCATCTCGGGCATCTCTCACAGTCTAGCTGGCTTTGGGTAATGTACCCAAAATGTACCCTTTCAGCTCAGGGCCTGGGTAATGTACATAACTTGTCTCAGCTGCAGTTTCCTCATCTGTAAAATGAGGAGAATAATGTATACCTCACAGGGATATTGTGAGCACAGAATGAGATAACATGTGTTCAGTGCCAACGATAGTGTCTCAACCATTGTGTCTTTTTAACTTTTCTCTTAGAGACAGGGTAAAAGAAAAGCAAAAAGAGTAAAATCTTAGCATTTTCTTGAACTGCAGAAGGAAGAATTTGGGGATGTGCCCCTGGATAACTGCTGTCTCCTCTGTAAAGCAGAGAGGGAGTGAGTCCACTGAGGCAAAGCGAATGGGAAGTTTGTAGTTTTGAGGGCACTGGTAGTGACCCTGGAGGCCGCTGGGTTCTCTTCACTAGAGATATACACAAGGGCTGATGAGCAGCAGCGAAAGCCTGGCTGGGCATAGAGATGGCAGTTAGGATTGTGTGTGTGACCTTCCATAGCCAGGCATGAAGGGAATAGGGAAAGGTGTGGACGGAACTGGGGACTGACAAAACTGTTGTATTAGTCCATTCTCACACTGCTATAAAGACATACCAAAGACTGGGTAATTTATAAAGAAAAGAGGTTTAATTGACTCAGTTCTGCATGACTGGGGAGGCCTCAGGAAACTTACAATCATGGCAAAAAGGAAAGAGGCACATCTTACATGGCGGCAGGCAAGAGAGAGAGAGTGAGCAGAAATGAGTAAAAGGGAAAGAGCCCCTTATAAAACCATCAGATCTCCTGAGAGCTCACTCACTGTCACAAGAACAGCATGTGGGAAACTGCGGCCATGATCCAATGACCTCCCACTAGGTCCTGCCCTCAACACATGGGGATTGTAGGGATTACAATGCTGAGATGAGATTTGGGTGGGGACACAGAGCCAGACCATATCAAGTGTCAAGGGGGTGTGGGGTTCTAGTGTGTGCATATGTTGGGGGATATAAATATGCACTGGGGAGATGACAGCCAGTCCTTTAGTCAGATGGAAGGTGCTGATGGCCCAGGTGAATGAGGCAGGTGTGGAAGTCCTGTGGTGACAATGAGGATGCAGAGCAGGTTCCTGGGAGTGGGGTGGGGACCCCAAAGCTTGTGGCTAGAGCTGGGGTTTCAGAACATTAGATAAAAGAATTTTCAGTGACTAAGGCCAAGGGATGGCTGGCATCTCAAATACGATGTTCTTCATTTCTCTACTTTTTCTTCTATTCTTTGTCATATGAATACCTACCAATGAAGAAAAAGTAACCTTAGTCTTTATGCAACTTTTGTGTGGAATTCATCTGTTAATATTATTCAGCAAATATTTTTTATTTCTACATTGTGTTTGTAATAATTTTTAGTGGCTGCATTATATTATCTTTGCACATACTGCTTTGTCTTCTTTTAGATTTTTCCCTAGGATAAATTCCCAAGTGTGGGATAACTATGCTTAAAGGTGTGGATGATTTTGGAGCAGGGAGTCTTGATGGGCTGTTAGTTAATTGCTGCAGGCAGATCTACAGCAGGCAGGGAGGGCAGGCAAATGGGGAAGAAAATCAGAATATTTAATAATGGACTCTGAATGGAAGCTTTCTGTGAATATTTTAAGTCCACCTCACATAACTCTCAATTCTGTGTGCTGCCTCTACTGGAGGCATTTACCCCAGTGAAGGGGAAAACAGAGCTGGCTGGAAGTTGCATGTGTGATTGAGTAAATGGAATTTTGCTTGGCTTGGTCTTTGACGCTTTCTTTTTGGGGACTATCATCAAGAACATGAAGAAGTTGAACAAATTGTGTATCTGGCAGGGGCAGGTAGCAATGAAAGGGAGTTTTTCTGTTCTGGAGTTATGTATTTTTTTGAAATAGAGTCTTACTGTGTCACCCAGGCCTGAGGTACAGTGGCCCAGTCTCGGCTCACTACAACCTCTGCCTCCTGGGTTCAAGTGATTCTCATGCCTCAGCCTCCTGAGTAGCTGGGATTACAGGCGCACAGCACCACACCTGGCTAATTTTTGTATTTTTAATAGAGATGGGGGTTTTGCCATGTTGGCCAGGCTGGTCTCGAACTGCTGGCCTCAAGTAATCCACCCGCCTTGGCCTCTCAAAGTGCTGGGATTACAGGTATGAGCCACGGCACCTGGCCCATTCTGGAGATTTTTTGGGGGGCAGGACAGAACAGTTTCATCTTGATAAATTAAAGGATTTAATAATTTTGATTACAATAATCACAGTGTTAGTATTTTGAATAATTTTAGCAGTTAGTGGGAAACATGATTTAGATAATTTTAAAGAAATTGCAATATTTTGAATCAGAGCAAAATTTCCTTAACAATATTACTGTTAATTTTTTTGTGTCTTATGATTCTAATGTTTCTCCTTTTTTTCTTTTAACAGAAGAGATACAGAAAGGGGTTTATTGATGTTTCAAAAATCAAGTGTGTGGAAATAGTGAAGAATGATGATGGTGTCATTCCCTGTCAAAATAAGTATCCATTTCAGGTGAGCTGGTGTATTTTTGTGGCAGTGCAGTGCTGGGCTTAGTCATGTTTGCTCTTTGACATTACAGTTTCCTGTCCTTGCTTTGCTGGCTGATTGGCTGATTTCTAGGTTCATTTGCCACTTTAATAGTTGTGACTTTTCTTCATGAACTGCTTAAGTCTTTGTGGAAACATTTTCTGATTCTTAAGGAGTCGGGGCTAAGACTGAAAAGTGAGGTTGAAGTGTTCCCTATGAATCTGAGAAACTGAGAAGTGAAAGGCTCAAGTGGAAATGAGATTAAAAGGCTGCTTGTGATGAAAAAAATAATATTAGACATATATTAATTAAACTATGCTTCTTCGGGGTAATCATGTTATTTTTTTCCCCGACAATGGTTCTGTTGCATAAGGGAGATAAATATCTCATTATTCTCATTTATGTCTGAGGAAATCAGTGCTCACCTGTTAAATAGCTTCTCCAAGGTCACCTTGTAAATGAAAAGTCTGCCAAGCACACACACGCGCATCTCCTCTCCGGAAGAGGAGGGTCCGGCGTCCTGAGCTACTCCGCATTCCTGCCAGTATCTTGGTTCCCACCTGCCTTCAGAACTTAGGAATGTGGAGTTGGATCCTGATAATCTGGAGCTCTCAGCCCCTCCCCAGCACCTCACCACTTCCTTCCCTGCTCAAGGATGTTTTTATGCTCTCCTTGAGCAGTGAATGTCCCTAGTGAAAGTCGCCTTTTACCCATGGCTGTGGTCTCACCATGTCCTGAAAGGAAAGTTGCAAAAGTCTTTTTCAATGTGGTGGAATTTTTGCTTGTTTTTAATTGCTCTTATGAAGTTATCAATTACATTGGAATTATACATTTACCAGTTTTGGGGGATGAAGATGTTTGGGAAGCAGTGAGCCAAAATATCCAAGCTCCTGGCTTATTCTCCGCTAGAGTGGCAACATCACAAATGGAGGAAGGGCTACGTTTAATTTTCCTTTTCCCTGTTCCTTATTTTATAGCTACCATTTCTCTGAGTGAAGGACAGGGACAGTAAGTGCTTAGAGAGGTGACTCTGAGGCCAAACTGCCTGATTTGCTTACTGGCTATGTGAGCTTGTGTAAGTCACTTAACCTCTCTGTGCCTGTTTCCTCTCCTGAAAAATGGGAATAATAACAATAATAGTACTCATTTCATAGGGTTGTTGTGAGGATTAACTGATGTGATATATAAATAGCTTTGACATATAATCAGAGCAAGGTAAGTGGTAGTTGCTATTATTACTATTGCTATTCTCTTACTACTGCTGCTGCTATTAATATTACACCTAATATTACACCTACCACCTGGATCTAGAAGTAAGATAAATTTAAACCTTCTTCTTAAGTATGTTTAATGCATATATAATGGAAATTTAGCACAGAACCATTCCTAGCACACTTCTTTTTTTTTTTTTCCTTTGAGATGGAGTCTTGCTTTGTCACCCAGGCTGGAGTGCAGTGGTATGATCTCAGCTCACTGAGACCTCCACTTCCCAGGTTCAAGCGATTCTCATGCCTCAGCCACCCAAGTAGCTGGGATTATAGGCATATACCACCATGCCTGGCTAATTTTTGTATTTTTAGTAGAGACAGGGTTTCACCATGTTGGCCAGGCTGGTCTCGAACTCCTGGCCTCAAGTTATCTGCCTGCCTCAGCCTCCCAAAGTGCTGAGATTACAGTCGTGAGCCACTGCACCGGGCCTCCTACCACAGCTTTGATGGCTATTAGACATGTTAGGGATTGACAGCATTGGGGAGCTGTGGCTGTCATGATTCTGGACCCAGCATTAGGATTTTTGCTGTCCAAGAAAGAGAGATTCACTCTGCAAGTTTTGGGTTGCTTTTAAGAATGATAATACAAGTAGAACAGAAAGCATTCCATCCCTGAACTATTAAAATTGTTGAGATGAATAAATATGAGAAAAGTTTGAAAACAATCTGAAAAATTAATCAAGAAGGGATAAGCTTGAGCTTTATACAATTTAAAGCAGCATGATTTAAAAGGTGAAAAATACCCTCTCTTATTATAACTTAAGTATAACTAAGAAAGTATAGATCCTAGTTTCACATTTTCATAGTGAAATTTTACATTAGGTTCAGATGCAAAGTGAAAACAATAAAAGTAGAAGTAGACGTTTTCAAAAGACACTGGGAGAAGAAAGTAGGATGGATGGAGAGAATGGTGGGGAATCCGCACCAGCTGCCTAGATGGGATGGTTCCTCCTTCATGCTTTTCTAGATGAGTCATTCTGATGGCAGCTAGGAGATCCCCAGGAGCTGGCATGTCTTCCCTGGGCTTCAAACCCAGATCTGTCTACCTTTTGTCTGTGCTGTTTCTCCTACACCACACTATTAAGTCTATGGAATAAATGAATGAGTGGATGGAAGATATAAATAGGAGGGTGGGTAACTACCAGTGGGTAGTGTTACTGAGGGAGAGTATTCCCTCCTTGTTTAAATGGTTTCTGCACTTGAAGTTTGCAAAGCTCTTCCCTCCCAACAGCCTCTGCTGTGGTAGGATGACTCAGCACAAGAATTAAGGCAGCGAGAAACACAGCTCCCTGGATCCTTCTCCCCAAGAGGCCAACATTGTGTGATCTGAGGTTTGCTCAGGGAGATACTGGCCCACAAATACTCTTCAGCCTACCAAACAACCTGAGATGCCAAAACAGGGCGCTATTCCTAGAAACTTCTCGTAGAAATACAAATGCCCCAAGTTAGCTAGGTAATATATCAAGCTAGTTTTAGTTATCGAAACTCTGAATTTGGATTAGGTTTTTTTTGGTGGGGGGAGGCGGTTAGCTAGTCTAACAAACTTTAAGGAAGTTTCACAGGCTCACGGTACTGACACGAGATGAGTTTTGTGGGGAAGTTAGACTGCTTGGAGTCTGGAAAGGCAGATTCCAGGAGGGGAACAGTCAAGGGATATTTGGGGGTTAAATATCCTACTCATATGACTTAACCTCAGCCACTTTGGTTTTGTCATTTGAAAAAAGAGGATTCTAACACTGAGAAAGAACTGGATTGCTGTATGGATGATATGAGGCAGTGCATATAAAGTGCTTAGCCCAATTGTGGGGACTCAGTAAACTATTATAATAAATTAAATTGTTATTACAATACACCACAGGTTTCTGGAAGGTCCAAGGCCCTAGCAGTCTTTTCCAGACATCTCAATGTCAATTCAGAATGACTAGTTCACGGTGCATGGTTCCTTCTGTACAGAGTTGGTTGTGTGGGCAAGCCTGCATAAATGTGAAAATCATGGAACAAATGAGGAAACACATCTCTTCACATCTCCTTTAGCACTTTATCGCTCTGATATCATGGCTCACTTTCTGTCTTGTAATAAGGTATTTCTATATTTGTCTTAGAAACAGGCTTAATGTCCGATTCATTTTTGTGTCTTATGCAGTTCCAGCAAGGTGCTGAATGGTATATAGCATCATTTGTTCTATGGTGTTCACATTACTATTACAGTGCATTTCTGGCTGGTTACCGTGGCTCTCGCACCTGTAATCCTAGCACTTTGGAGGCTCAGGTGGGAAGATCACTTGAGCCGAGGGGGTTCCAGGTTGTAGTGAGCTGTAATTCCACCCCTGCCATCCAGCATGGGCAACAGAGCAAGACCCCGTCTCTAAGAAAAAAAAAAAAAGTACATTCCTTTGATTTAAATGAATAAGAAGGAATTCTCTATTGAATATGGTCAGTGATAACCATTTATCAATGAAAGAGCTATTTGGTTTTCAATCCAGTGGGTGTGGACGTGACAAAGGGAGGTTTCTAGCCATGTATTAACTTTTTAGCCAGTCTAAACAGTTTTTCTGTGACTGACCATGAAGAATAAAATGACAAAATTTCTGGCTTAGTTTCCCAGGGTTATCTTATTAATAATATTAGAAATGTTAAAAATAAGACTGTCTAATTGCCCACCAAGGACTACCTCTAAGTGAGGCACTGTGGTTAAGAGGCTGGGCTCTGGAGTCTGAATTCTGGCTTTCTGGATTACCAGCCAAATGGCAATGGGCAGGTTAGGCAGTGCAACATCAGGGGACAGCATCTGCAGTGCATGGTGCATGAGTGGTATCTGCTGAAGTTACACAGGAGTGGGGGCCTGGGTAGGCCTTTATTTTCTCATTTATAAAATAGAAAAACTCGTACCTTGATGGCAGGATTAATTGAGTTAAGGTCTGTAAAGCACACAGCACAGTGCTGGCATAGTCGGTGCTTAATCCAGTTAGCTACTGCAATTATTGATAGTGGAAAAAGGAAACTATAAGAGTGATGCTGAAGGAGTAGTCCATTCATCTAAAATATTATTTAGAGAAATACTGAATCTCTGTTACAGTTTAGTTAATTGGATTGAAAGAAATACTGAGATTAATGAAGTATCCTGGCCTTTATATTTTTTTCTATAAAACATGGTCTTTTGCAAAACGTGTATTCTATTTAATGTAGAAATGAAGAAGTACTTGTGCTTTTGTAAGAAAGTAACCTGGGTTTTCTGGATATGAAGTTATTGACTTTCAGTTATTTGAGAATCATTTATTGGTGTCTGTAGTACCAAGGGTTCTGGGCTAGACAGAAGTGCTGTGTCTAAGTCCTCTTCACCAATTCCATCTTTTGTTTTATTTTAGGTTGTTCATGATGCTAACACACTTTACATTTTTGCACCTAGTCCACAAAGCAGGGACCTGTGGGTGAAGAAGTTAAAAGAAGGTAAAACTCAATGAAATATTACTCTGTATATAATTTTAGGAGATGTAATATTGTTATCATTAAGACAGAAATACAGCTAATGTATCTGTTGCATTTGTAATCTCTTAATCTACAGTAAGTGTTTCTCCAAGGATATGCTGTTGTTGTAAGTTATACCAGCATATTGAAGATAACTTTCCTTTTTAAAATCTGATTTTTTTCTAGTAGCATATAGTTTCTAAGAAAAGCACGCTCTCATTTAATGTGTAATATATCTGAAGGTGATAAAGCGCAAGCTTTTATGATAACAGAATTTGGTGTTTTCTTGTTTTTTTTTTGAGACAGAGTTTCACTCTGTCACCCAGGCTGGAGTGCAGTGGTGTGATCTCGGCTCACTGCAATCTCCGCCTCCTGGGTTCAAGCGATTCTCCTGCCTCAGCCTCCTAAGTAGCTAGGATTACAGGCACCCACCACCATGCCCGGCTAATTTTTGTATTTTTAGTAGGGACAGGGTTTCACCATGTTGGCCAGGCTGGCCTTGAACTCCCGACCTCAGGTGATCTGCCCACCTCGGCCTCCCAAAGTGTTGGGATTATAGACATGAGCCACTGCACCCGGCCCAGGATTTGGTATTTTCTAACAAAGTGCCCATGTAGTCAATATTTGGTGTGGATGGAATGACATATTCATGAAGGGTTTAAATGGATAATTTGTCCTGCATAGTCCTCATTGCTTCTCCTGAAGAACAAAATGGTGGCAGGTTGACTTTTGCATTTATCCATCATTGGTGTAGCAGCAGTCATTTCTGCTAACAAGGGTGCTTCACACACAAAAAAAGAAGAGGTCAAAGAGAACTATAGAGCTTTTCTGAATGCTGAGTCCTGTGATCTAAGGGCGTTCTTATAGTAAACATAGTGTCCAAGAAATAAGTAATGATCGACACTGTTATTTATGAAACATTCTGTAGTTGCTTTTGTATTTCACTATTAATTACTATATCTGTGAATTACAGAAATAAAGAACAACAATAATATTATGATTAAATATCATCCTAAATTCTGGACAGATGGAAGTTATCAGTGTTGTAGACAAACTGAAAAATTAGCACCCGGATGTGAAAAATACAATCTTTTTGAGAGTAGTAAGTATTCATTTTATTCCATAATTATATTGTGCTTAGAATGAACATATTATTGGTATGGTAAGAAAGTGACATGGTTTTGATTAAGTACAGCACACTTTCTAGTACAGTGAAAATGTAGGGTAGGTGTGTTTTGTAAGAAAAATTATATTTAGTTACAGTGAGACCTTCTCGTGGAATCAGAAGGTCTATTTTGGGAAGCTTTTATCACAATATTGAATCTTGTTCAAAATGAATCCATTGAAAGTGTGAGCCTAATGTGGCACTGTCAGCAGCTTTGAAAAGCATTAATGTTCTTCAACAAATAAACCAAGATGTGGAGCTAGAAACCTCATGTAGCAGTGCATCCACAGTCTGATTAGGGCTGTTCTCATTTTGATGGGGTATAGCAGTATGGATTTCAGTAGTGGCTTCAGTCTGTTAGAACAGTAACATGTCATAATGATACTCACATGTAAATGTTGAGATGAACAATGTCTAAGGTTAATTTTGACACCTAAAACCTTTATAAATCCTGGGAATGAGAGACCCTTAGTCATAAGCTAAAAATACATGGAGATTGTTAAGTTACTAGTGCTGTAGTAGGACACCCATAGTAATGATTGGATATACCGTTTCCTGCTGGTGCCATGCAGAATGCTCACTGGGTCCATCAGAACTGACAGAGCTTCTGGATATGAGCAGAACTACTACTTGGCAGGGATGCTGTATTATGAACAAGGCCAGATCAGATGACCTTCTCAGTCCATCTAGCCCTCAGTTCTATGAGTCCTGGCACCCTGATTCTCTTGGGATATCCTCACATTAACTTAGCACATTAAAGAGGAAGTCCAAGTTTCTAAGGCTGTTATTGTTCCTTTTTTTTTTTTTTAATGTCTTAAGGTTTGGTATTAGTGAATGCACAGTCTGACCTGCTGTAAAAAGGGACCCAAAAGTTACAGTGACTTAAACTAGGGAGAAATTTATTTCAGTCTCATGTAATAACCCAGAGGTGAAAGGTGGGTGACCTGGGGCTGGGGATATTCCTGCAGTGGTTCCTCTGGTTGCTCCAGCTCTAGCAGTCTCTGTCTTCCTGGAAGCAGAAAGAAGGGGGTCAAGGATGCCCATGGGGAATCCTTTTAGGGATGAGATCTAAAAATGGCACACCCCATTTGTACACAGAATCCTTTGATTAGAATTTGGTCCCATTGCCACACCTAGCTGGGAAACATTCTTTATCTTGGGTAGCCATGTGTCAGCCAAAACTCTAGGACTGTGGACTGTAGAGGAATGGACAGCCAAAGCTGATTAATTTCTCAGTGTTGTCATGATTTCAATGTTTGATTCCATGAGCATTATTGAGTGCCCAGTTTATGCAGTGGTAGGAATACAAAGAACTGGCCTGGCTTCAATCCCTGTGGCATTTATTGTGCGTTCAGAAAGGCAGAAATACAGCTATAATAGCAGTTTTTAATTCTGTTCTAGAATGGAGATACAAGCAGCATACACCAGAGTTGGTCAGAGTGTGCTGCTTGTCTATGTGTTAACTTCCACTTTTCCTTAAAACTACCCATATCTTATTTTTATCAATTATTGGTAGATAGCATTTTAACCTGTTTTTGTTGTTGGCATTTTCAGGTATAAGAAAAGCACTACCTCCAGCACCAGAAACAAAGAAGGTAGGTGGTCTTTAGCTTTTGATAGTTAATCTTTACATTTTAAGCCTTTAAGTCTTAAGTTTTGGTAGTGTTTGTGACTTACTGAGTATGCGGTTTATTCATTGATGTGACACAATTTTCCCCTAGGATCGTCTCAGAAGCAGATGTGCTGTAGCTTATTTCAATTTTTTGTGGTGTCAAATAATACCAATTTAATTGTATGAGATTTTATCATTGGAGATCCTGTTATCATCTGGCATTTTGCCTCTATTTTCACTTAAAGAGTTGTATTAAGAGGAGTGGGATTTAGATAAATATTTCAGTCTTAAGACCACAGTGTGACAAAGAAGTGACTTCACTGATATAATGATATGCCTTTCAGGAGTGGGGTATAGTGGAGGAAACATGCACTTTGGACTCATTCAAGACTTGATCTGATATGAGTGACTTTGAGTGGGTTAATTAAATCATTGTTACCTTAGTTATGAAACAGGAATTATAATACTCTTCTTCATGAGAGTTTGTTGGATTATAGTAAGTAGACTTGAAGTTTCTACTTTATTCTGTGGTGATGTATGACTCATTTAGTGTTTTGATTCATGATCAGTTTCATATAGAAGACTAAACTTTCAAATGTTCTCTTCCTTGTCTAGCGAAGGCCTCCCCCACCAATTCCACTAGAAGAAGAAGATAATAGTGAAGAAATCGTTGTAGCCATGTATGATTTCCAAGCAGCAGAAGGACATGATCTCAGATTAGAGAGAGGCCTAGAGTATCTCATTTTAGAAAAGAATGATGCTCATTGGTGGAGAGCAAGAGATAAATATGGGTAAGTATTCCCTCTATGTGTGTGACATGCAGTGGGTAGGTGGGAGTCAAGTGTTGAGTGAGAAGTAGATAAGTCGTAACTATCGTGTAATGAGACTAATTTCACCAGCCATAAATGGAAGCACACCTTATTACTTTGTAGTAACACAGTCCTTTCTTAGTGGTCACTCAGTAAATGCAAATTGATCAATCACTTCTTTTCAAAAGTTAGAATACATTGGTCTCTTTCTCATCTGATACATGTTTAATGTGATTATTTTGACCTTGAGGGAAATTAAATTTTATATTTTGTCCCCACCTGCCATAAGTAAGTAATCTTAGATTTTTCTAAGAGTTTATTGTAACTTTTTTCTTAGACTCTCTCTCTATATATATACGTATGTGTATGTGCGTGTGTGTATGCATACACATACACAGTATAATGAAGCCTCTTCTCACTTCTTTCTCTCTCTCCATGAATATATGGAGGAATAAGAGAATATATATATATGTATATGTGTGTGTCTATATGTGTGTATATGTGTTTGTGTATGTATATATAAAATATATATATGTACATGCAGGAAATTAAACAGCAAGCTTTTTTTGTACAAGTTAATTTAGGATTTAAAGAAAACAGTCCTTTCAACCCTATCATTGATAAATATATGGGCAGATAGGGGTAACTGTAGGGGATGAGTATCTTGCAGGCTTCATAAGCAAACTGTGTATCCTGTGTTTACCTCTGCAGTGCAATCCCACTTATACTCTGAGTTCCAGTGGATGAGAAGAGGAGAACTTTTTGTCCTGCCAGAGCACACTCTTCTTCCACCTGCCCTCTCACCTCCCAGCCCCAGCCCCAATTTCAAGTCACTGTTCCTCAGTTCACTTCTGGAGAAGCAGTGGAAACCTCTAGTTTAGGCGGGGTCCTTTTCTTCTGCTTGATTCCTAGGCATGGTGCATATATGAGTGCTGTTTTGCTGTGCATTATTAACTTATTTGCAACTCTTACCCTTTTATTCCATGTTTACAGGAAGGTTGTCACTGCTTCTCTTTATCGGATGCTGTATAAGATTGATTTCTATTTTTAATTTTTTTTTGTTGTAGAAATTTTCAAGCATCCAAAAAGTATACAATAGTATAATAGAATCTCTTTTTGCTTGACTTCAAAAATTACCAACATTTTGCCAGTCTAATCCTTCCATTTTTTTCTAGAATATTTAAAAGTAAATTCAAGTCATCATGTTATTTCACTCCTAAATCTAAATTCTAAAGACTTAAAAAAAACACCACCATGTCATTATCATTCTTAATAACAGTATTTTAAATAAGATCATCTGTAGACTTTCCCTTAATATTTTTGTACCTGGAGGAAGAGTACAAATGAAAATCCACATAACATATATCTAAGTATTTAGGAGTTATAAATCAAGCTAGCAAACTTTATCCTCCAACTTGACAAATACCCTTTCATAGTGACAAGAAAGGCACGGTTTGGATTTAGAGCTCTGTGCCAGAATGTTGCAGTGCATGGAAAGCTGGCTCTGGGGGCTACCTCTCTTCTTTCTTCCCTCCTGCCCTGGCTCTATCTCTCATGTACCATATGGATCTTCCAGCCTGTACACCCACACTCTTACTGCGTGGCTTGCAAAAGCTACCCCGCATCATGGCCACACCTTCAGCCTCAGTGAAAGGGAATGCACATGGCCAGCCAGCACAATTTGTTTTTTAGAAGATGGACCCAGTAGAAGGCCCATGTAGACCTTGGAAATGAGCAGGGAGTTCTGGGGTCCTAGTTAACCAGAAAGGAGCATGGGAACACAGGTCAGAGGGAACACGCACTTTTGCAGAGCTCTCAAAAGTGTGGGGTTAGAGCAAGAGCTTCTCTGGCCCAGGTCTAAGGATGGAACCAATTATGTAATTCCAGTTTCCCCGATTAGCTCTAATACTTATTTTTACTGTTGGTTTATTCAAATCAGGACCCACACACTGCATTTTGGTTAATATATCTCTTATGTTTCTCTTATTCTACATTTTTGATTTATTGATGAAAGCAGGTCATTTAACACTAAAATGAGCCATAATCTAGATGAAACGGATTGTTTTCTTGTGGTGTCACTTAATAAGCCTGTGTTTCTTGTATTTCTTGTGAACTGGCGAGTAGAGCTAGAGGCTTGATCACATTAGAAGGTGATCTCTGGATGTCCTACTTTTAGTAATGCTAAGATTGCTTAGTGGTTCAGGTGTCAGACTTGTTCCTCTGTCATAAAGTTCTTCATTGGTGTTTACCCTAATGATTTGGGGGTTCATTAATGATTCTTTCTTAGAGTCATTATTTCATTAGGGGTTACAAAATGGTGATTTCCTAATTTTGTCATTCCATCTGCATTTAGTAGTTCTCTAAAGAAGAACTGCCTCATCTACCAGTTCATTTAGTTCATGAAGGAAAGGAAAGATGAAATTTGGATTCTTAAACTTTTACTAGTTTTCAGAATAATGAGTTGATGACTGAGCTTTCTCTAGTGATAACAATGGTAACCAACAGTTTATTTTTAGTGTTATTATGGATACTTATATATTTGGTTCCAATCCATTGCCACCATTATTCTCTTTGCTTGAATTGGCCAAATTAGGTCGATGGTGGCTGTCTTTGGTAGAGGATCCTGTTAGTTTTTCTTTCCTACTTTCTGGCTCAATGAAATGGCTCAAGTTATCTTGTATTTATTTTTCTGGCCAAACTTACAATTTGACATTTTTCTTTTCTTTTCTTTTTCTTTCTTTTTTTTGAGATGGAGTCTCATTCTGTCTCGCAGGCTGGAGTGCTGGAGTGCAGTGGCGTGATCTCGGCTCATTTCAACCTCCGCCTCCTAGGTTCAAGTGATTCTTGTGCCTCGGCCTCCCAAGTAGCTGGAATTATAGGCATGTTCCACCACGCCCAGCTAATTTTTGTATTTTTTAGTAGAGATAGGGTTTCGCCATGTTGGCCAGGCGGGTCTTGAATTCCTGGCCTCAAGTGATCTGCTTGCCTTGGCCTCCTAAAGTGCTGGGCTTACAGGCGTGAGCCACTGCACCTGGACACAATTTGACATTTTTCTAAGGAGGACTGGCTCCTTTTAGTCACAAATGGTATTTAGAGACAGTGGCAATGCTAAGATTTTAACTGCTGCTGGATTGCCGTTCCTTCTGGGCCTTTCTCAGTGCAACAGAGCTACCTGTATGCACACATTTGTGTGTGTGTGTGTGTGTGTGTGTATTATGAGTTCTTACTAATACTTTAAATTCAAATTTAAGATTATAAGGTTTCTACTCAATTTTTAAGTTTTATATGTATATCTGTTTTCTTATGCTGAAAACCTTAGCTCCTACTTACATAAGAGTGCATCTTAAATTGTGATGTGTGTGAAAGTCATTTGGGGTAAAATCAGACATTTTTTGACCTCACATAGGTCTTCTCAGTTCACATTTATTGGGTTATGACCCAAGAATTTGCTGTTTTAACAGGTGCCCCAAATGATACTGACCAAAAGGCCAGGAATTATCCTTTGTGAAACTATTCTATAAGAACTATTGAGGTATTAGAGTGGTGGGTATTTTTAATCCAACACTTTGACTTTTCTCAAGCAATGGTTTCTTTAACACATATCACCAAAACTGTGAATTCTGGAGAAGTATTGTGGAATGTTGGAGGAGCACAGGAGCTAGTCACAAGTCCAGAGTTTGAGTTCTGGCCCTGTTGCTGGCTAACTTTAGGACCTTTGGGGAAAAAAATCCTATAATCTTTCTAAGCTTTAGTTTCCCCACCAGAAAATAGGTACAATAATGCCTGCCTACCGCAGAATTTTTATGGAGACCAAAAGTGAAAGTACTTTGTAAAATGTCAAGTGAATTACAGATACTGAATTTTGGGGGGTCAGCTAGTCTTTCTTATAAGCTTTAAGCAATGTCATGCTTTATTTCAAAAGGCAATAATCTTTCTTTCTTTCAATAACCTCCCAGTAAAGTAAGTTTACCTAAAGTATTTTTCTTATTTCTAGGAATGAAGGATATATCCCAAGTAATTACGTAACGGGAAAGAAATCAAACAACTTAGATCAATATGAGTAAGTAAATGTTTATTTTGTGAATGTGGAAAATCAGAAACTTTTCATTTTCCTAATTATGTAAGGCATTTTGAAGATTAATGGATATCTTTCATGATTCTTTGAAGGGGGTGCTAAAATATCCTTAACTCAATTGCCTGATGCGGTAAAAGACTGAGAATTAATCTCTATAATATATTTTTCCTGAAGGTACTGTGTGAATGGAGTTACATAGGCTTATGTACATAAATTACATAAGCATAATTGAATTGATTTGAAATAAATCACAGATTAGCTGACTTTGAAATACAGATCATGTCCATTCATTCAGGACATAAGCAGAACAGTTTCCAGAGTGGAAATGTTAATGAGAAAAAATTACTGAAATTAATTAGAGTTGACCTTTGTCAGCATTAGTATATTTCCTTTCAATATTTTTACTATTTTTGAAAAGATAGAATCATGCTTATTTCCTCATACACTTTAATATTCTTTGAAAACATTTTCCTAGCTACATTTTATTTCATTTGATCATAAATTTATTAAATATTTACTGAGATCTTAGCATGTATCAAGCATTATGTATGGCCTTAGAGACATAACCAGGCAGATGGCACGTGGATGTCCAATAATTTATGTAATCATTTCCTTATTTGTGTGGTTTAGGTTGTTTTAGGTACCTTTGCTATATTTAAAAAAAAAATGGGATAACGTCTTGTTTCTTATCTTAAACTGGATCTCTAAAATCTATGTGCTGGGCTACAGGCTGTACGTGAACATTGTTAGGGTTCCCAACGCATGCTGTCAAATTGCTTTCCAGATAACTTGTATTATTTATATACCCACTAGCAGTGTGTGGCCAAGTTTTAACGTGAGGCTCATATACATTGAACGCTCTTTTATGGTCATTCTGAGGTGGTGTATTGATGCTTCATTCACTTCCTTAAAAACAATAGCAACAACAAGCTGTTCCTCTCTTCATGTCACTTGCTGTACCATAAGTGTACCTTAACATCTAGGAAAGGGTTAACAAGTTCAAAAAGCCACAGCGCTCAGTGGGTGTGATCTCTCAAAGTAATTTTAGAAGTAGAAGAGAGTATAAACAATGTATAAATAAAGTAGCATTTCTGCCCTTAAGTCAAATAGATTTTTGGAAAAATTATAAAATCCTTAGAATTAGGGAAGATGCTAAAAGGTGAAAACTTGGGCCTGGTTTTAAAGCGATAGCATGGAGAACTGATTGAATTTGGGGAAAGAGGATGCTTGGAAGCCAGATAATCCTTATCTAAATATGAGAACTCCTTTTATGACTCATGTGATTTCAGTTGAGGTTTTTCAATATTGAAGTTTATGATTCATGGCCTTGAGTGTTTCAAATGTACCTTAATTTGGAAATTTTCTCTCTTCCAAGAAATTTTCTTCCTCTGCATAACTCTGTACTTCAGCCTCCAGCGTGGGAGTGCCACTGCATTCTGTTCAGAGGCCAGGGAATCCACATGGCCTTTGTACCATGCCCAGTAGATGACCAAGGGGAAACCTGTTCCCATGTGGGCAGGCAGAGACCCTATTCTGTCTTCCTACTCCATGTTCTGTTTTGTTTTGTTTTGGCCAAAGCCCACCCTGTAACACAATTGTATTAGTCAGGGTTCTCTAGAGGGACAGAACTAATAGGATAGATGTATATATAAAAGGGAGTTTATTAAGGAGTACTGACTCACGATCACAAGCTGAGGTCCCATAATAGGCCGTCTGCAAGCTGAGGGGAAAGGAAGGCAGTCTGAGTCCCAAAGCTGAAGAACTTGGAGTCCAATGTTCGAGGGCAGGAAGCATCCAGTACGGGAGAAGGATGTAGGCCAGAAGACTAAACCAGTCTAGTCTTTCCAAGTTCTTCTGCCTGCCTTTATTCTGGTTGTGCTGGCAGCTGATTAGATTGTGCGCATCCAGATTGAGGGTGGGTCTGCCTTTCCCAGTCCACTGACCCAAATGTTAATCTCCTTTGGCAACACCCTCATGGACACACCCAGGAGCGATACTTTGCATCCTTCAATCCAATCAAGTTGACACTCAATATTAACCATCACAACAACTTAAATGTTCTCAAGTATTAAAAAAAAAAAAAGCCTCTGGCAGCTGTGGAGTGAATAGTTCTCTTTGCTTGGGCCCAGGAGGAATCCCAGGCCACAGACTGTCACTGGGCTGAACTCAGGATTTCCAGGCCCGCAGCTCCTAGTGTTATCAGTAACCTAGTTCTAACTTCCTTACCCAGTCAACAGTGTAGGGAGGAGAAGATCGGAGAGATCAGTGCTGGAAAAGAAAGCAGATTCATTGTGATGGTTAATAACAGGATGTTCTTGGTGGAAAGATGGTAAAGGGAGAAGGTGACAGAAATGAAAGGGCCCTTAGGACTGGAAAAAGCTTAGGATAAAGGCTTTGAGTGGGTGGCATAGTTAGAAGGGCAGAATTAGAGAACAAGCTAAGATGTATAACTGGTTGGTTTTATGTTTTTCCTTTGTTTCTACCTCTTGTCTTCTTTTCATGATTTATTCTCACCCATTCTCACCAAGAAGCTTGGCAAGGGTCTGACCTTTCCGGGTTAAAAGATGAAATGCCCTCAAACCTCTTCTTTCCTTATTGACACTGCTATTTTGGGGTAACTAGCTAATCTGAAAAACTAATTCACATTAGGGATTTAATATCTAAGAAGAATCTGACAAATGACCTACAAATTCAGGGCCTAATTTCTAGATGTATAGTTCCTTCATCAAAAGGTATTAGCCTCTAATAAAGCTTTTCTGTGGCATGCTTTTTTTTTTTTAAATCCCTACTTTTCAACCCGCTGCTTTTGAATTAATTCCTCCCTTCCTCCCTTCCTCCCTCCCTCCCTCCCTCCCTCCCTTCCTCCCTTCCTCCCTTCCTCCCTCCCTCTCTCCCTCCCTCCCTCCCTCTCTCCCTCCCTCCCTCTCTCCCTCCCTCTCTCCCTCCCTCTCTCCCTCCCTCCCTCTGTCTCTCTTTCTCTCTTTCTCTTTCTTTCTTCTTTTCTTTTCTTTCTTTCTTTCTTTTTTTTTTTCTGGAGACAGAGTCTTACTCTGTCACCCAGGCTGGAGTGCAGTGGTGCGATCTCAGCTCACTGCAACCTCTGCCTCCCAGGTTCAAGCGATTCTCCTGCCTCAACCTCCTGGGTAGCTGGGATTACAGGTGCCCACTACCACACCCAGCTCATTTTTGTATTTTTAGTAGAGACAGAGTTTCAATATGTTGGCCAGGCTGGCCTCAAACTCTTGACCTGAAGTGATCCACTGGCCTTGGCCTCCCAAAGTGCTGGCATTACAGACGTGAGCCACCTCCCCTGGCCAAAGGTTTTTCTTTCAATTGTTGGGCCCTCTTTCTCCTGTCTCTGGACTGCTGCGCTGGCAACATGGTTGTTCCCAGCATTGGAATTAGGCTTGGGTGTGTGTTCTACTTCAGGACCCCATTGATTAGCATAACAGTAGGCAAATTTTAACCTCTTAGAATCAGTTTTCTCATCTTTAAAAGGTCAATAGGAACCATTTTAGCACTGCACAGGCTTTGAGACCAGACCTTTGGTTCAGTTTTTGGCTTTGCTGTTTCCCAGCTGTATGCCCTTGAGATATATTTTGCTTCTCTGTTTCTCAGTTTTTTCATTTGCAAAACAGTGGTGATAATACCACTTAACCTCCTAAGAGTTGTGAGGATGAAATGAGGTAATAAATGTAACGTGCTTAGAGCAGCACCTGACTGCTGTGGCTTGGATCTGGAGACCTTGCCAAGTCTCATGTTGAAATTTGACCCCTAATTTTGGAGCAGGGGCCTGGGGGAAGATGTTTGGATTATGGAGGTAGAGATCTCCCCCATGATGAATGGCTTGGTACCATTCTCAAGGAAGTGAGTTCTCACTCTTAGTTCCCACAAGAACTGGTTGTTGAAAAAAGCCTGGGCTTGGCACAGTGGCTCACGCCTGTAATCCCAATACTTTGGGTGCTGAGGTGGGCAGATTGCTTGAGGTCAGTAGACCAGCCTGGCCAACATGGTGAAACCCCATTTCTACTAAAAATACAAAAAGTTAGCTGGGCGTGGTGGCGGGTGCCTGTAATCCCAGCTACTTGGGAGGCTGAGGCAGGAGAATCGCTTGAACCCAGGAGGGGCAGGTTGCCAAGATTGCGCCATTACACTCCAGCCTGGGCAACAAGTGTGAAACCCCATCTCAAAAAAAAAAAAAAAAAAATTAGCGTGGTGGCATGTAGTTGTAGTCCCAGCTACTTGGGAGGCTGAGGCAGGAGAACCACTTAAACCCAGGAGGTGGAGGTTGCAGTGAGCCGAGATCACGCCACTGCACTCCAGCCTGGGCGAAAGAGCAAGACTCTGTCCCAAAAAAATAAAGAAAAAAGAAAAGAGCCAGGTGCCTCTCTCTTCTCTTGCTTTCTCTGTCTTGCCATGTAATGTCTGCACGCCAGCTCCCTTCATCTTCGGACGTGAGTGGAAGCAGCCTGAGGCCTTTTTCAGATGCTGGTGCTGGCACCATGCTTCTTGTACAGCCTGCAGGACCATGAGCCAAATATACCTCTTCTCTTTATAAATTAGCCAGCCTCAGGTATTCCTTTATAGAGGTGTGTGGTATCTGTGTCACATTTTACCTGTGTGTATAGTTATTCCTGACAGGAGAATTCAGGGGAGCCTTTGTTGTCTTTTTTTTTTTTTTTTCTTGCCTGGAGATAGATAATCACAGGAGAGGAGAAAGAAGCCACCAAGAACTGAACTGTTAGAAAATCCCGACCATGAGTTAATTCATTTATTTATTTGTGTATGACTCCTTCCTCCTTTCTGTCTTTCAACAGACACTTAAAGGTCTGAATTGATATCCCAAAGAAGGGAACATCCTTTCCAGGGAACATCCTTTCCAGGGAACTTGCCAACACCATAAAAATGACCCCTCAGAACAGGATTTTCAAGAGCCTTCCTTTTGTGCAGTGGATTCCTTCTTTCCTCCTCCTTCTGAGGAGCTGGAAACAGTAGATGAGGAAGGGACCTCCTTCTTTTTCTGAGTATCTTATGTTTGGTTTCCTCTTGAGAGCTACAATTTAGCTTCATTGATTTCTTGTATCTGAACCCAAGATGAAACCACCTTTGTTTACTCTTATTGTGAAGATGGACTGGATCTTCTGTTTTTAATAACTTTCTTTCAGTCTCTCAAATCCTGCTACTTTATAATTCATAATTAAAGCTCCTTAGTTAATTTTTGTGAATGTTTTTGGCACTTGACAAATGTTTCTTTTATCAGTGGAAAAGCGTTAGGGTCAGAATTCTGTTCTCCTAATTTACTATATTTCTCAATTGCATTCAGAAATGTATTGATCACAACTGCAATTTTGTTGAACTTGGTCTCATTTTATAAAGCAGGATCCATGTAATGAGGTGTTTGCAATTCTGAGGCCTGGTTCAACACCTCCGATTCCAAATAAAATATCTAACAGTCTTTAGCTTGGATTGAGGCTGTAATTTGCATTTGGCTACTACATAAAAGAATCTGGACAGAAAAAGATCTTGTATTGTCTTTTTTGTTCTTTGTGTTTTTCCCTTCTTTAGTCAGGGAAGGCCTGTGTTTCCCTGTTTTAGGGTTTTTGCTGGGCCAAAAGCAGGTGCTGGTTCTCTTATGGAAGGCTGAAGCAGTACTGGGAAATTTAAATGTCCAGAGGAGCTGAGCTGATTTTATAACATTTGAATTCTCAGGGTATATGACTGTGGTGGAGAATTCTTTGCCAACAAGTAAGGATCTAACAAAATAAGTTTAAAACCAAAGACCGAAGAAAATTGTCTATGTTCTTCTAGCCTATTTGCTTAAATCACATGGAGGGATTGATTATGCTGGGGAAAGTAGAGAGAGGCGAGTATCTCTGAGGATGAGGTGGTTAATAACAGTATCAAGAAAAGGGCTTTCCAAAGGATAAGAAGAGGTACAGGGCCAGGCATGGTGGCTCATGCCTGTAATCCCAGGATTTTGGAAAGCCAAGGTGGGCAGATCCTTTGAGGCCAGGAGTTCGAGACCAGCCTGGCCAACACAGTGAAACCCTGTCTCTGCTAAAAATACAAAAATTAGCCGGGTGTGGTGGCGCATGCCTATAATTCCAACTACTCAGGAGGCTGAGGCAGGAAAATTGCTTGAACCTGGGAGGTGGAGTTTGCAGTGAGTTGAGATTTCACTACTGCACTTTAGTCTGGGTAATGGAGCAAGACTCTGTCTCAAAAAAAGAAGAAGTAGTGCAGATTGGCAGGGCCTTGGGATATGGCACAGGGTGGTGGAAAGATCTGGTGGGAGGGAAGACCAGCTGCTTGGTCATGGTAGACATTTCTACAATAGAGTCTTGGGCAACCACAGGGCTTGGGGTTCTGCTGGAAACCAGTAAGTCTGAAGACCCAGGAGGCCTGTGCTTATGTTTTGCCATTTCTTTTGTCACCTGGGACCTTTGTGAAATTCATTGAGGGAGCCTCCATTATGACTTGAGATGAAATCTGCTGCCATATTGATAGGAGGAGGGCTTGGAATAAGATTTAGTTTGAATTACAGACAATAATACAAAGGGACACTTCCTGCATGTTTTAGTCAGTGGAGTAAAATTCATTCTTGCCATGATTCTAGTAGTGAAAAATTAAAAATGATTTTTATGTTGAACAGTGAAGAAGAGCTTAAATAAATTATGACACATGCATACTATCATATGTAGACCTATATTGATTTGCAAAAATATCCTATAATGTTATATGAAAAATTCAGGTTATATTATAACCTATGTAGTTTGATCTCACTTTAATAAAACATAAGAATATGGGCATACATACATGTTTTCATAGAAATATAGGTAGAAAAAGTCTGGAAGTATATACATCAAAATTATTAGTTGTCTATTATTGAAATTATGAGTGATATCTTGTTCTTATTTGTTATTATTGATGAGCAGAATTACTTTATTAATTCTGAAAAGAATAAAATATATCCTAAAAACCTGAGGCCTGAAATGTATTGTTTTTTCTGTTCAGATGGTATTGCAGAAATATGAATAGAAGCAAGGCAGAGCAACTCCTCCGCAGTGAAGTAAGTGTTTGTACTTGTGGGTTTGGCTTAAGGGCAAATTAATTTTAATGAGTCCATAATAAGTAGTTCCACATATCTCTCTTTCTAAATGTGTTCAGCAGTGAGCAAGTCTATGCAAAACTATTCCCAGAGGCTGAGGGAGCTGAGAGGCTGAAGAAAGAGGCTGACAAATTCAGTTTCTAGAAATAAATATTTAACAGGGACTTACAAACAGAAGTAATCATGGGTGGCCTCAGGACAGTTATCCCCACACCTGCCCTCTGGACATTATTCTTTATATAGCAAACTTTTAGGGTGAAACATGTGCAGCTGGACATGTCTTCAGCCTTTCTTACCAACACACATGACCACTGGTGAGGTTAGATAAGCATCTTTATGAAAGCATTGTTTAAACACCTTGCTGCAGAACACCTTGATAAGTGGGGATCGAGCACTGGTCATCATTGCGGTTTCACTTCAAGGTTACGTCACTCTTGCCATGTAACAGGCTGTTTTCCTACACGCTCCACCTTGAAACTGGCCCTTACAATTTCATATGCCCAAAGCCTTGGTAAAATAACCAGTGTGGTTATTGTAGCAGTGGTGTCCCCAGTATGTCCTGTTACAAAAGAAAACATATTCTTATTGAACTTATGCAAGTAACTGTATTGCCACAAAATAAGAATACTCACAAATAGCTTCTAAATTTTGAAGAAATCAGGTAGAGAGAATAGTTAGTGCTTCAGTTTGGCTCTCAAAAGTATACTTTACTCAATTGCTGTAAGTTTTAAATAGTTCAAAACACACAAAAACATATTTTCTTGACTCTTCTTCAGAGTAGCAGTCTTCCGCACAGGATGTTGTCCATTCACCTTGGAACCGCCATCCACAAACCTAGCAACTCTTGGTAGGTCAGTTGAGAGCTGTTTATTGGGCACTGCAGAATCCAGCAGCTACTCACACAGTTCCAGAGTCAGTCTTTGGGTTAGAGAAGCCCCCTGCTCATGAGTGTCTCCTCCTTGCACCCACCAGATAGTGTGATCCTGTATCAACCATTTCCATTTTATGATGGAACTCTTTTAGATACTGCTGTCTCTATTAGAGTGTTCCTCTAACATCACCTGAAACAGCATGGACATTTCAGGTGTCAAGATCATTTTATATTCTTCAGTCATAGATGTAGATATAGTTAGCATCCATAGCAAGGCAGTAAATGCCCGTCTAGTAGAAGTTCTGTAGTCCAGAGTCCCAGTAGTTGTCACTGGGAGGTGCTAACTGGCTTTTGCCATAAGACCTACTAAACACGCAACAAAAGACTATCAAGTAGAAAATTTGTCCCTACCAGCATTCCAACTTCCTCTACGCTCTGAGCTTGGGCAGTTATACTGGCTCCCATTTATCATGTCCAGTTAATATTGCTTGAAAGGCAGATTTACATGCCCTCTGTTTTACAGTAGAAGAAACATTCCCTAGTCAGATACAATGTTCATTCCCATAAAACATTTAGATAAAGGAGACACAGCTACTTTACATAAAGCCTGTTCAAACATTCCAACTTTCATAGTCTTATAAACCCTTATGATTTTATGTTTTAGTCCTAGGAACTTCTTTTCTCTACCTCCAGAACATTTTACCCTCTGTTGTGCAAAAGGCTTTAGGTTCCCAGCAGGGGGTTGAGCCAAGGGACCCTGGCCCTTTTGTCAGTCTTTATCTTGATTAACCTGCTTCAGTTTTGCCCTGAAACAATTGTTGGTCAGCCTTGTCATTATAATCCCTGTCTTTTAGCTTTTTAAGTTTCTGCAGACTGGGGATATAGCAAACTAATTTTGGGCTCTTTAATGTTGGGGACCCAGCAGGGGCTTCTTTTAGTCCACACAACCTTCAATAGTGTTGTATTAAGACCCTTGTTTTAACCCCATAAATTTCCATTTTATTTATTTGATTTTTTTAATAACCATCCAAAGATTTCCTCCCTGCTGGGACAAGTTCCATGACCCTTTCCTTTCTTTTTCTTCATTCTCTTTCTACCCATTTAGTTTTATCTATATCATTTTTTTCCTTCATTTTGAAACAACCTTTAAATAACCTCTAAACTAGAAAAAATTACTTTTTCTTAAGCAAAAACCATATCCTATCTTTTATGTAGCTGTAGCCTTCTTCACCAAAAACTCATCTTCCTTTCTTTATACACTGTGTATATAGAATTGTTTCTCTTACATCTGCTAGTTTTAATTACATACACTAACTACTATTGTAATTCTTAGTAGTACTAATTTCCAGTAAAAAATCTAGGAAGTGATTAATTTTAATTAAGCTCACATGCAAGTCAAGCAAGTGTCAAGAAGGTCACAGAAGCAGCAGTTTTATGACCTTAATCAGAGACAACCTAAACCTGTCTGACCAGTAGGTCTAGGCAAAATGTCTGAATTAAATTCTGAAGATGTTTCTATTTTATTTTACCAACAATTTAAAAACTAGTTTCATTTACCAAAAGTTTTCTTAGATCACATAGAAATGTCACACACACATAACACATATAGACATATAGGCATACAGGCACACAGGAGCAAACCTTACAGCTTTCATAAAGAATTGTCACTGCCAGCTTTCAGATAGTTTTCATTTTCCCTTTTGTTAGCACAGCATACCCTGTAGCACTTTATTTTTCATCCTGAAAGTAAAAATTGCTTTATCAAGTCCCATGAAAACCTGAGCATAGATGGTTTACCTCATTCTTAATTCTTAGAGAAGCCCCTGGGGCTTTCCACTGACCACCACAAGGTTGTCCCTCCTGGTAAATTTCCTTCATTAGGCCAAACCTCTGTCACAGCCAGAATGATCCAGGCCATAAGGCTACAATTCCCTTGTGTATGCCTTGCATTATGAAGGCGTTGCTGCAGGGCTGGGTGGGTAGTAATGTCACTCATTTTTTTCTGCTTCATTCCTGGCTAGGGAAATACCATCACCCACTGTGTCCCACAGTTAGACCATCCATGCAGCCAGGGGTTCCCTAGGTAGTTGTTGTTGTTGTTGTTGTTTTTAACTCATTTATGCTGGAGGTTGCAAATTTTTTGTGTGTGAAAAATCAGACCTTGGTGATGACTTTGAGCAGTAGAATATAAATAACTCCCACAAGCTTAGTGTTCCAATAATGGAACACTAGGCATAAATGGGTTAAAGGCTAATCAAGTGACACAGTGGGAGTAGAGAAGGAAAAAAGAAATCTGTAACTGGTTGTCATCAATTAGTAGTAAACACTACTGTGCTAGGACCACCCAGTAGTTGGTTAAAGGTCTTTGCAATCTCTGAGTTCTGCAGCAGTGTATTCCCTGGCCGGGAGAGTCTCCTGTAGTGGCTCATCCTCATTTTCCTGCAACTGTTGCACTTTCACTTTCCTTAGCATGAGGGGCAAGCTTACTCTAATGCTTTCTTCCTGATTGATCATTTGCTCCCTTGACTTTTAGTACTTAAGTATTTCTTTTTTTTTTTTTGGCTTGAAGTTAGTTATTTTAAAATAATTTACATTGATATTACATAATGTCTTTTATAAATAAAGCATTAATAGATGTTTAATTCCATTTAGAAATAAATGTGCTGAAATTGCTATACCTTTAAAAAGAAATAAAATGAAAGGGTAAAATGTATAGAGGGAACTACTCTGTGCTGAGTAAGGGGACCTGGGTCTACCTGTGACTTTTCTAGTCTACTTTTTGCATCTGTAAGAAAAGGAGTTAGACTAGAAGATGATCTCTACAATTCTCTGCATTTCTGATTTAGTATTCTATTTAGTTATTGTTTCCAGCCTTTTAAACTCATGCTTTCTCATTTTACCTCCTGCTTATTATCATGCGTCAAGATTTTGTTGAGTGCTTGTTTTTGTAGTTGATGTTAAAAAAACAATAGTAGGTGACTTTGCTTGATAACTACACATAACCATGCCCACAGGATTCTTCCATGACTCTCTGGAGACCCTACAGTGAGAGGCAGATGTAGGGGAGTGAGTAGCTAAATGGCAGCCTGGGGACCAAATCCTGGCTCTGCTACTTACTAGCTGCATGACCTGGTGCAAATTACCCAGCCAGTTTTTCTGTTCTCATTTCCTTACCTGTGAAATAATGTGGGAATAACAATAGTACCTATGTAATAGGACTGTTTCAATGATTAAATAAATTAATATGCTAGAACATTAGAACAGAATAAATTTTCGATAAATAAGTGGGTTGCTGTTAGACTGTATTTATTTATTTATTTATTTATTTATTTATTTATTTATGATAGTATCTCTCTCTGTCTCCCAGGCTGGAGTGCAGTGGTGTGATCTCAGCTTACTGCAACCTCCACCTCCAGGATTCAAGTGATTCTCTTGCCTCAGCCTCCTGAGTAGCTGAGATTACAGGCGCGCACCACCACGCCTGACTAATTTTTAGTAAAGATGGGGTATTTTTAGTAGAGGTGGGGTTCTGCCATGTTGGCCAGGCTAGTTTTAAACTCACGACCTCAACTGATCTGCCTGCCTCGGCCTCCCAAGGTGCTGGGATTACAGGTATGAGCCGCTGTGTCCGGCCTCTGTTATACTTTTTACTGACCAATTACAATTATTATCCCTAATTGTTACCAGATATTTTTGTGGAGCCTTATTTATTTAATTCCATTGTTTTTCCTATCAAGAAGAGTACAATTTATTTTATTTTTCAACTAATAAAGGACACACTTTTCATTTTAAAGCAATTTAAATACTAGAGATTGATGGTAGTGTTACTGGACAGAGAGGTATTTGAGGTTCGTAGGGTCTATTTCTTGCTTTTCAGTTTGGAAGCTGAGAAAGATTTGACCTTTAGTGCTTTAGCATTGTTTCCAAGTATTGATTTTCTCTGTTTAAGTTACTTGTGCCTCCATCTCTCCTTTTGTAAAGGCTGATATTTGGCTGGGTGTGTTGGCTTACGCCTGTAATCCCAGCACTTTGGGAGATCAAGGCGGGTGGATCACTGGAGGTCAGAAGTTCGAAACCAAGCTGGCCAACGTGGTGAAACCCCGGCTCTACTGAAAATACAAATATTAGCTGGACATGGCGGTGCACACCTGTAATTCCAGCTACTCGGGAGGCTGAGGCAGGAGAACTGCTTGAACCCAGGAAGTGGAGATTGCAGGGAGCTGAGATCGCACCACTGCACTCCAGCCTGTGCAATAATGTGAGACTCTGTCTCAGAAAAAAAAGACCGATATGACTGATATTTAACTTCAACTTCTAGAGAATTAAGAATTTTTAAATTCATTCTTATAAAAAGCACTGAGACATTTTTAGGAAAATTCAGCGTGGATTGAAAATCATACTGAGTCAGGAATCAAAGCTTATAACAAATACAAAAAATGTATGAAATGAAACCCAATCATTAAGAAATACATTTTTCCATGACAGTTTTCCTACATGTCCAGGCCTTACAGGAATTGCAAAATCTTGTCTCTCAGTTCTGGAAGGGCACTGAGAGATTATCTGATTGAAATGTCTCACCATTCATGAGGATTTGTGATTGTGGGGAATTGAGTGTGATTTCTTTAACTACTCTCCTAGCGCAGTAATTTGAAGTACAAAGTCATGTGGGTGGGAGAAACCAAGGGGCCCTACTGGTAAGTTGTGCTTCTTAAAAGCATTTTTTTCTGGGAAAGAATAATAATCATAAAATTATAATATTAGGTTCTTTAGTCTCCTCCATGGCAATGCTATTAGTAATTAGAGTAAAAAAATTTTTTTCTGAACTTGGATTTTAGGATAAAGAAGGTGGTTTTATGGTAAGGGATTCCAGTCAACCAGGCTTGTACACAGTCTCCCTTTATACCAAGTTTGGAGGGTGAGTAATCCTGCCATTTTTTTTTTATAATTTAGAGTTTTTGTGTGAACTTCCTATGTAGTTTATATGGATTCCTAATTTTCATAAAAATATGCAGCATTTCACCATTAAAAAGAAAACCTGAACTTGATTTCTAAAGTGTATATACTGTTTTTTGTATTTATATTTTCAGTAATTTTCCTTATAGTTTTTCATATATATTTGTTGAGTATGGCTATAATAACTTTAGTAACATTCAACAAACATTTATAGTGAACTGTGCTGGTCACTAAGGATAAAAATATGAGCAAAGGAGGCAGAGACCCTGCCCACCAGTAGGTTAGTAGATGCTGCAGCCCAGTAACAGAGAGTGATGGTAGTAAGTGCCATGTGGGAGGGTAATGTGTGTGTGTGGCGGGTTTGGGGATGGGGGATGGTACATACACAGCCCAGGAACATCTTGAGTTAGTCATGAACGCTCTCCCAAGTGACATCCAGGCTGAGACCTGATAGGCGAGCAGGAAAAACTTGGAGGGAGGAGACGGAGTGTTTCTGACCCAGGAAATTGCCTGGACCTAGACGGGAGAGAGTATATGGTGAGTTCAAGGCACTGAAAAGTATGTTGTAGCTGCAGGTAGAATGGGAGCACAGAGTGAAGGGAGGAGAGAGAAGCCTCAGAGTTGAAGCAGAGGCGAGTTCATGTCAATGTCAGTGACTCTGAGCTTTACCCTAAGAGCAACAGGAGTCAGCTTGAAAGTATTTTTAGCAAGAGAGGACTAGAGAAGATCTGTGCTCTAGAAAGGTCCCTCAAGTTGAATATTTAAAAGTCTAATTTATTCACTATTGGTGATTTAAGTGTTCTAGACATTTGTAAGTTTATGCAACAGCAGGAACAAAAAGCAGTAGCTGCTAATAGCTATTTTAAGACTTCCAACTGTTGTTAAATGGAATTCATAAATGTTCTCTTTCAAAATCTCATGCAAAGGGCCAAGTATGTTTTCAGTGAGTAATTTAAAAACTTTGACATGCTAATATGAAAGACAAAGCTAAGAAGAACAAGGGGAAAGTAAAATTTGTGCCAGGAATAGATGGGATCATATGGAGAGACACTGTGGTTGCCCTTGTAGAAAACATCTTAAGAATGAAGTTCTATTATTTCAACTTGGTTCTGACACATTTTGATTTTTGTTCTAGAGAAGGTTCATCAGGTTTTAGGCATTATCATATAAAGGAAACAACAACATCTCCAAAGAAGTATTACCTAGCTGAAAAACATGCTTTTGGCTCCATTCCTGAGATTATTGAATATCATAAGCACAATGCAGCAGGTAAGTGAGCTGTGAAAACCTACTTCAAATATAAGGTAGTGATTAAAATGATCAGATACTGTGATTAATTCCTTGAGCAGTTTTCTTTTAGTTAGTTCATTGTAGAATGTGGTTGATTTAAAATTACTGCATATTAAAGGAATGATATATACAAAGAAAAATTAGAAATAATATCAAGTTTTATAAAAAGCTCTGTCTTGACCTTAGGACATGAGTTATTCCAGTGGTATATAGTACATGTTCACATTACATTTATACACTGTTGGTGGCAGCGTAAATTAGTTCCGCCATTGTGGAAGACAGTGTGATGATTCCTCAAAGACCTAAAGACAGAAACACCATTCAACCCAGCAATCCCATTACTGGGTATATACCCAAAGGAATATAAATCATTCTATTATAAAGACACTTGCATGTGGGTGTTCATTGCAGCACTATTCATAATAGCAAAGACATGGAATTAACCTAAATGTCCATCAGTGATAGACAGGATAAAGAAAATCTGGTACAGATACACCATGGAATCTATGAAGCCGTAAAAGAAGAATGAGATCATGTCCTTTGCAGGGACATGGATGGAGCTGGAGGCCATTATCCTTAGCTAACTAACACAGGAACAGAAAACCAAATACCACATGGTCTCTCTTATAAGTGGAAGCTAAATAATAGGAATACATGGACACATAGAGGGGAACAACACACACTGGCATCTTTTGGAGGGTAGAGGTTGGGAGGACAGAGAGGATCAGGAAAAACAACTAATGGGTACTAGGCTTAATACCTGGGTGATGAAATAATCTGTACAACAGACCCCCATGACGCAAGTTTACCCATATAACAATTTGCACTTGTAACCCTGAACTTAAAAGTTAAAAAAGTTCACATTTATGTGGTATATATGTCCTTGATACTAAAGTCCAAGATATGTCTATTTCAGAATAGTCACAGAAGATGCCAGATAAGCCAGGATTCAGTCCTATGCTATAGGTTTCCAGAGACTAGAGTAATCATGTCCCACAAGTTAACCATCTTGAATCTCTGGTACACTTACCACCAGAGTGGGAACAAACTGAATACCAAAAAATAACAGAAACTACATTCATGAAAATTAGAGTTCCACAGGATTATATAGAAAGATTTCCAGCCTTTGACTTTAAAAATGTAACTGGGCAGGGATAGCCCAGTGCTTCACACAACTTATGAAAAATTTTGAAATTTTATTGAAGGCACCCTTTGCAAAGCCTATTATTTTGTGACTGTTCACTTTTTTTTCAGATAATAATAATGGTTATTTAGATAAAATTTACATACTATAAAGCTCACCCATTTAAAGTATACAATTCAGTGGTTTTTAGTATATTTACAGAGTTGTGCCAACTATCAGCATAATCTAATTTTTTTAAAGAACATTGTCATCATCCCAAGAAGAAATCTTGTGTCAAATAATTGTCATCCCATCCCCCTTCACCAGCCCAGCCCCAGGCAACCATTAACCTACTTTCTGTCTCTCTTATAGATTTGCCTATTCTGGACATTTCATATAAATGGAATTATACAATATGTGGTCTTCCGTGACTAAGCTTCTCTGACTTAACTGTTTTTGACGTTGTCATGTTGTAGTATGTAGATGTATTCCATTCCCTTTTTTAAAAACATACATCACAAGTTTATTGAAATAATCAGATAATATAAACAAAATGAACAGGGCTTGACACATAGTAATTGCACAATAACTTCTACCTATTATTGAGTTACAACCCAGAGCCTAACACAATATTTGTGGAATGCTTATGTTCTCAGGCCAGCATACAAGTCTACATTTAACTCTTAAATAAAATAACAGTTTCAAATTGAGTATAATAATGCTAAATGGTGAGACAGGATCAACCCCTCTATCTCCAAATATAGGGGGATTATCTTACCATCCACCTGTTGTATTAGAAAGTCATGCTTCATCTACTTATGGAAGCCAACACATAGCCTAGATATGTACAAACTATAGATATAATGATGTTAAGGAAAAAAATTGCTGACAATATCACTAGGGATTCTAGACAATGTAAATTGCCATTAATGTTTATTGCTGTGATGGACTTCCTGAACACATTGTTAGAAATTGGTTTGTGGCCAGGTATACAAATAATTCATTGTATGGATTTTATTATTCATCAGTTGATGGACATTTGGGTTGTTTCCACATTTGTTCTCTTATGAATAATGCTTCTGTAAACAGTTGTGTACTAGTTTTTGCGTGGAAATATGTTTTCATTTCTTTTGGGTATTTACCTAGTTATGGGTATGCTGCGTCATATGGTAACTCTGTGTTTAACATTTCAGGAACTGATTTCATATCAATTTATATCTCATTCTGTTGTTTTCTTTTTTGGTGTTTTTGTTCCCTAATTTTTTCTTCCATGTTCCTGTATAAGTTTTATTCTTCACCGTCATCTCAATTCATTCAACAAACATATATCAAGTGCCTACTGCATGCCAGAAACAGAGCCAGGCTTTGGGGAGACTTCAATATTTCAGTGGTGGACTAGGTGTAGTCACTGATCCTGATTTTCCCAGACCCTACCACTTGCGGGGAGACAGAGAAGTACATAACGATTTTAAATTGCTTTGAGATATCTTGTAGTAGAGGAAATACAGAGTGCTATGGGTGTTTATGGAAGAGACACCTCCTGTTTCTTATTGAGTGCTGTATGCAACTTGGGTTAAAAGATCCACACTGATTTCCAGTAGTTGGTATTCCCAGTTGTTGCTATCCTAAAGCCCGATTTTTATGCTAAGATTGCTAATACTGAGTCATGTCAGGTGAATAACTTCCATTTTTAGCAGACTAATCTAATTCCCTTTCATAGTTCAGCTCTCATATTGGAAAAGAACATGAAATAACTGTTAGAAACCTTTTAACATCCTTTAAAATATTTGAAAAAAGAGAAAGCTGGCATGGTGCCTGTTAAACACTGTAGTATTTAAAAGAAAATGTTTGTTGAATGAATAAAAGCATATGGCAGAGTGCTGTATGTACACACAGAGGATGAGCAGTAAATGAATAAATGATGAATTTTCTAAGTGAGTTTCCTGTAGCATGTGACCAAGCAGAATGATTATGAATGAGTTTGACTGCAACGCTTTCTTTGATTATTAGGACTTGTCACCAGGCTTCGGTACCCAGTTAGTGTGAAAGGGAAGAATGCACCCACCACTGCAGGATTCAGCTATGGTAACTCTTATTTTGTGGTTGCATGAGCTAATTTTCCTTGAAAAGAATCCATTGTCATAAGATAAATTTGGATGTGTACTATTTCACATACTGGAACTGTTTTTTATAAGTTTATAGTATAGGTTTTTAGATAATTATACTTAAGACCATAGCAGCCTAGGTATTCAATTTTCATCATTATTCATAATTCCATAGAAAACTTTCTGTCAGTGAAAAATAAGCATTATCATGTTAACATCTAAAATAAATCAAAGCCCTTCCTGGTTCTCACTAGCTTTATTGGTTACAAGAACGTGAGTAAGGATGGAGGTAAGAAAGCAAGCTTCCAACTTAATTGTCTTTGTTGCTTCTGGCAAAAGCCTTTAAAACAGCAAATTAGATTATTTCCAACTTGATGGAATTGAAAAAGAACAACAACAAAAAAAAACCTGAGAAGGAAGAGTGGTAAAGAAGGAAGTATTTGTTTGACAAAAGTACCTTTAACTTTCAGGCTATATTATTATTAGCTTGTTATGCAGAATTGTCTTGCCTTCTTCATTTCACGTTGGTTAGAAGGGATTCATCCTCCCCACCTTTGGCAGTTCAGATGCAGGTTTCAAGTCTGTTCTGTGTTTTACCAGGAATTATTACAGTGTTATCCTGTAATTTTGAGGTTGATCTTGGTTATAGGTTCGTTTTCCCCTTCTCTGATTCATGCTATGTTTTCCTTTTTAAATATGAACACTTTCCCTTTCTGTCCTGCAGAGAAATGGGAGATTAACCCTTCAGAACTGACCTTTATGAGGGAATTGGGAAGTGGACTGTTTGGAGTGGTGAGGCTTGGCAAATGGCGAGCCCAGTACAAAGTCGCAATCAAAGCTATTCGGGAAGGTGCAATGTGCGAGGAGGACTTTATAGAAGAAGCTAAAGTGATGATGTAAGTTGCTATCATCTTTCTGGCTCATCTTTTTGTATTAAAAAGTGGCCCCTCACCAAAAACTTGGTAGTTTCTTTTCCTATAGTAACTATATATATGTCTTCCTTCCCAGGAAACTGACACACCCGAAGTTAGTGCAGCTTTATGGTGTGTGCACCCAGCAGAAACCAATATACATTGTTACCGAGTTCATGGAAAGGGGCTGCCTTCTGAATTTCCTCCGACAGAGACAAGGTCATTTCAGTAGAGACGTACTGCTGAGCATGTGTCAGGATGTGTGTGAAGGGATGGAGTATCTGGAGAGAAACAGCTTCATCCACAGAGATCTGGTAACCCTAGCCACCCATATTCCCACTCATTGGCTGAATTCCTTTATAACACTGGCTCAGCAAATGTGCAATGATGTATTAATAGCCAATTTTTGTTCTTAACAATCTTTCACCATTATTTTTAAAGTTGGTAAATTTAACTTGCCCTGTAATTTTAAAGGAAAGATCTTTATTCAATCTAATGATTTACTTAGTTAATATCTCCAAGCAAGTTTCCATGTTTTAATTTTTCGATCTCCATAAGAATCCCATGAGATAGCTACTCACATTGGATTCTCTTACCATCATTCTTGTACAGATGAGAAAATTAGCTTCAGGGAAGTCAAAAGCCTCGCCTACTGTGATAAATAGGGAAATTGGGGTTGGCCTTGACTTTCTAACTAGATCCCAAGTTCTTTTCCACCTCACACACTATAAACAGAAACTATAAGAGAAATCCTTTGGATTTTTAAAAAATCTCTCAAATCACTGGGAAAACATGGAGGTTCATGTTAACTTCTCAAAATGCTAGAAAAAGAAATCTGTTACCAGTTCTAAATTATGATGGAGACAATTTTTCCCTTCTCACCTGTTCTCACTCTCTCCTCCATTCTTCTTTTCCTTCTGTTTTTCTTCTCTACCTGTTCTTTACAGATGCTTTCAGCTATCAGTAGCACTCTGTCCCCTGAAAATAATCAGCTGAAAATGTCTGTTTTCAGCATATCAGTAGCACTGTCTGTCCCCTGAAAATAATTCTTTTACCAAGAAGAGTGTAATTTTCATTTGGGACTTTCTCCCATATTTTAGTTTTAGCTTTCTAGTGATAAAGCATGGACACATTTCTTTTAGAAAGCAGAAAAACTTAAAAAAAAATTTTTTTTCCTTTGAGACAGGTCTTACTTTGTCTTCCAGGCTGGAGTGCAGTGGCGCAATCTTGGCTCACTGCAGCCTCAACCTCCCGGGTTCAAGCGATCCTCCTGCCTCAGCCCCCAAGTAGCTGAGACTATAGGCATGTGCCACCATGCCTGGCTGATTTTTGTAGAGATGGGGTTTCGCCGTGTTGCTCAGACTGGTCTCGAACTCTTGAGCTTAAGCAATCTGCCTGCCTCAGCCTCCCAAGTGCTAGGATTACAGGTGTGAGCCACTGCACCTGGCCTTAGCAAAACATTTTTTAAAGTTAACAGTCACCTTAGACAGACATTGTTCTGATAAGTATTTTACAAATAAACGTGTTTAATCATAATTCTGGGAAGTAGATTTTCTTATTATTCCCTTTTTACAGATGAGGAAACTGAGGTGCAAATAGGATAAAATAACTTCCAATGGGCAAGTAAATTGTAGAGCCAGGATTTGAACCCAGGAAGTTTGGCTCTAAAGTCCCTACTTAACGACTATGCTATGCTCTCTAGAATTAAAACATATTAGAGAATTGAAGATTTGGAGATGGAACACTTTATTTCCTAGGTGTGTTTTGGGATACTTACCTTATCTTATATTCAGTTTCTGTGTCTGTAAATTGTGGGTTATAATGTTGTTTGGCTTCCAGGACTGTTTTAAAGGTCACATTATTTGACTGGGGCAATGGGCTTTGTAAAATAGACATGCTGTAGATAACATCGGTTATTGTTATCATTGTGTCAGGGATGATGAAGAACATCTCTGTCAGTTAAAACTTGTGAACTAAGAACTAAGAACAAAATAGATGTCCTTATAAAACTGATAAAAACTGAGTATCTACGTGGGTGTGGCAGATTACACCTGTCCACACAGATGATGTTTTGGCAAAAACGATTCTTACATTTCTGTGCCTGTGATATTGGTATTACTATGGTAGGTTTGTGTCACCCCTTATGGGAAACTTTGGATGCTCTTGTCTCCTTGGTAAAGAATCCTGTTGACCATCCAGTGCAGGCATTGTGGAGTTGTGAAGTGTTTTCATAGGAAGATGCAGGCAGTCCAGGGAATGGATATTAACTCTCACTTTATAAGACTCTTAAAATGCACTCAGCAAGAAGGAACCTCATATGAATGGAATTGCCACATAGAGAAAATAGAATTATGAACAGTCAGGAAGAAAAACATATCTTGGTCTATGGGTTATGGTATTAAAAATATTATCGGCCAGGTGTGGTGGCTCACGCCTGTAATGCCAGCACTTTTGGAGGCCGAGGCGGGCGGATCACGAAGTCAAGAGATCGAGACCATCCTGGCAAACATGGTGAAACCCTGTCTCTACTAAAAATACAAAAAAAATTAGCCAGGCGTGGTGGCAGACGCCTGTAGTCCCAGCTACTCGGGAGGCTGAGGCAGAAGAATCACTTGAACCCAGGAGGTGGAGGTTGCAGTGAGCCAAGGTCGCACCACTGGACTCCAGCCTGGTGACAGAGCGAGACTCAGTTTCAAAAATTAAAAATTAAAAAATTAAAAAAAAATTCATGTCTTCCTTCTGAGAAATACTACGTCTTTCTATCAAACTATTTTCTTAAACCTTGTAACCTTGAAGAACATGCAAGAAAATATAAATTAAATAATCCACAATTGTATTTGACCAATTTTGTACATCATGTTATAATATACTGGGAACATAAATGAAAAAGCAAACTGTATTTACACATAGCTGTTCTTTTTGAGACGGAGTCTTGCTCTGTCACCCAGGCTGGAGTGCAGTGGCGCGATCTCTGCTCACTGCAACCTCCACCTCATGGGTTCAAGCAATTCTCCTGCCTCCAGTCCTAGGTAGCTGGTACTACAGTTGTGTGCCACCACACTTGGCTAATTTTTTTTGTATTTTTAGTAGAGAAGGGGTTTTGTCATGTTGGCCAGGCTGGTCTCGAACTCCTGACCTCAAGTTATCCACCCGCCTTAGCCTCCCAAAATGTTGGGATTGCAGGCGTGAGCCACTGCACCCAGCCTGTTCTTTGACTGGGATGAGATGACCAATCACTGAGCAGAAATATTGGATAAGAGATTGGTCGCCCATCATTTTGATGGTTGTGTGTTATTAAGCTCACCTAGTGAGAACCGGATTAAGGACTTCAAGAGATGTTCTCATTGTCAGTAAGAAAATTGGATAGTTTAATAAGAACAGGTCTGGGAGGGAGAAAAGTGAGTTGACCCTTCTATTAGCCCTTGTTTAAGAATGACAGTTGGCCGGTGAGGTTGCTCGTGACTATAATCCTAACAATGGGGGAGGCCGAGGCAGATGGATGAGGTCAGGAGTTCAAGACCAGCCTGGCCAACAAATACAATAATTAGCTGGCTGTGGTGGTGGGTGCCTGTAATCCCAGCTACTCTGGAGGCTGGGGCAGAAGAATCACTTGAAACTGGAAGGTGGAGGTTGCAGTGAGCCAAGATTGTGCCACTGCACTTCCAGCCTGGGCGACAGAGGCAGACTCTGTCTCAAAAAAAAAAAAAGGAAAGAAAAGAAAAAAAAAAGACAATTGGTAAAGATTATGTAATAATGCCTTATTGCAAATACAACTTTCTGACCTGCCTATTCATTTTTTCAAATACACAATGGAAATACTTCCATAGGGGTAAAAACAACTTATTAAAGGGTGTTTCCACTCTCTGCAAATGTTGACTAGGTTACACTAAATTTAATATAAATAGAACTTACATTTTCCTACTTAAATGGTAGAATTTTAAAACTAATATACCATCATAATGTTGTTTTCCAGGCTGCCAGAAATTGTCTAGTAAGTGAGGCGGGAGTTGTAAAAGTATCTGATTTTGGAATGGCCAGGTATGTCCAAGTATACGTGGGTTTAGGTGATGTTTGCATTTTTTTGGTGGAATTAATAAGTGTGGGAATAATTTGCACTGATGAAGCAGAAAGGAAATCTTGTTAACTGGTTCTCAGATTAAATTAAGTATATATTGTGATGGTAGTAATTCTCTCCACTAGGTGGTAGTATAGCCTGTTAAATACACTGTATTTCCTGGTGTGGATTAGATTTCTAGAATCTTTTCTTTTCACAAAAACATATTTGGTGGTGAGGTTCTTAGTATGTCCATGTCTGCAGTGTTTTTCTTCTCTTAATTTTTATAATTTAATAGTATTATAAAATACCTTTTAAAGGTATTTAGTTTATTTTTTCTCTCTTCTCCCTCCGTCTGTCCATTCATTCATCCATACATCCACCCATAAAAAATCAGGTGCCTGCTCTGTGCCAGGCATAATGATAAGCTGAACCATATAGAGAATAAGACCTACAAGTCCTTGCCCGCATGCAGCTTACATTGAGGAAGAGGGTGAATCAGAAGACCTGATAAAGTTACATGATCGAGCACGGTCGATACTGGTAAACTGTGGCTGTCAGTCTGACCCAAACCTCATTTGGGTTTCACATTTTTAAATGGATGAAGAAAATGAAAAGAATATTATGACATGTAAAAAAAAATCTGAAATTCCAATGTTGCTGTCCATAAAAATAGCGTGATTGAGACACAGCCTCGCTCATTCATTTAGGTGTTACCTGTGACTGCTTTCCTGCTACAGATGCAGAGTCAAGTAGTTGTCACGGGGACTGTATGGCCTGCCAGATCTGAAATATGTGTTATCTGGCCCTTTACATAAAAGTTGACTGATCCCTGTAATAGAGATAATTTGGGGTGGTGCTGAATGATAATGCAGGGCAAGAGTGAGGGTGGCTACTTGATCTGATGTTCAGGATGACCTCTTTGTGATAGGCAGATTTGACTGGAGACGAAAAGGTAGGAAGTAGCCAGTGTAGGTGAAAATAAAAGGATAAACTATTTCAGGTAGGAAGAAAAAGTGAAAAAGCTTGAAGTCTAGGACATGTCTGGCCTGCTCAAGGAACGGAAAAAGCGCCAGGGTAGCTGGCCAACGGGCAGTGCCAGGAATGCTCATAAATGCAGGCAAAGACCAGGCCATGTAGGGCCAAGTTTAACTCCTAAGGAAACTCAGGCCCAGGGAGATTAGAAAACTGTTACTGTCAGAAATGGGACCAGAACTTCCAACTCTTAGGATATTAATTACCCAATGCTCTTTATTTGCTTTTATATACAGATACTATATATTTGACAGGCTGTCTGCCGCTTTCATCTGTTCAATCGTCATATGTTAGGCTTTCAGAAAATCTGCAGTTTTGTATCAACCACTCAAAAACCTCTTTATACCCTAAATTCAGACTCCACTGGCTGACAGTTTGATCCAGCCCACAGTGGCATTGTCTGCCAGCCAGCAGCTGGCTTTGTGCCGAGTCACCATCTTTGTCTACATAGCAAAGGATGTTTGTGCAATTCTTCGAAAATTTTCTCATGGAACCTTTTAGAAATTAATGGTATATTCACACACAATACAGAGATACATTCCTTTTGTAAATATGTGCTGCCCACCTTACAGAAAGTGCTGAAGTCTTTTCATCTACCAACCCTAATCAAGGATTCTCCCCTAAAGTTAGCTACTGTTACCAGTTTTTGTATGTTCTTCCAGAAGGACATTGTATGTTCACATAGAAAAATTATATAGTATTGTTTTGAGTGTATGTATGTATGTGGGGATGTTATGTATAAATACATACTCCACCATTTACATGTGGCATTTTGTGTTGTGTTTTTGTTTTTGTTTTTTTGCATTTGCTATTTTCATATGCTGTAGTTTTAAATTGTGCTCTGTGGAATTGGAGGCCTGAAAGCATGTGTGTTTCTAGATGCTTTATACCACTTCCTCTGGAGCAGCTCTGCTTTAGATTTTTTACATATGGGGCCTTTGGGTAAAATTTTATTTAAAGAACAAAATTGCTTACAAAGAAAAGCTTGCAAATTTTTTATGATACCTTGTCTCTACTGCCTTATAAAAAGAAAGAAAAACAGAAAAATGAAAGTGCAGATGGTAACGTGGTGATGGATCCATCTCATGCACTTAAATTAAGCTGAGAGGAAGTTGGAAATCACCAGGTGTGGCCACTGAGGTGAACATTTAGCTTCAACCGGATGCTTGTTGGACTTCAGTCAACTGTGTTTTTGATTGCAAGGGGAAAAAAATGAAAGAGCAAGTAGAAAAAGCAGATTGTTCTTCAGAGGTGTAAACCCATGGTGTGTCTTACTCTAGGTATGTTCTGGATGATCAGTACACAAGTTCTTCTGGTGCTAAGTTTCCCGTGAAGTGGTGTCCACCTGAAGTGTTTAATTACAGCCGCTTCAGCAGCAAATCAGATGTCTGGTCATTTGGTAAGATCCATGGTCCATGTTTCCTCATGTCCGTCCACCCTGAGGAGAAAGTGGATACGTCCATTTGGTAATCCTTATCCTTTTCCAGGTGTTTTAATGTGGGAAGTATTCACGGAAGGCAGAATGCCTTTTGAAAAATACACCAATTATGAAGTGGTAACCATGGTTACTCGAGGCCACCGACTCTACCAGCCGAAGCTGGCGTCCAACTATGTGTATGAGGTGATGCTGAGATGTTGGCAGGAGGTATAGGTTTTTTGTGTGCTTTCTTTTTGAATCTCTTAGGGATTGGGCTTGGTAGATGGATAACATGCAGTCTTTATAGCCTAGTGAGGTGGTGCATCTTTATAGTGATTTCAAGCTCTAGGTAGGAAGCCAACCCTCTCAACTCAAGTTCTGAATAACGGGAAGAAGAATGTAAAGATGTGGAAAATGCTAATAACTACCTCGATACATTCAGGCTGCTTCCTCACTTCCAAGTGGGACTCTTTCCATGGTTGCCTGAGATAGGGACTTGGGGAATAAGCCTGGAGAAGTAGCTCTTTTTTCATTGGTTCACTTGTAGAGTTGAAGTATTATTTTTTTACCAGAGTTGGTTTCTTTCTCTAAACCTCAACTTTCCGAGGTCTTTGAAAGTATTGAAATGTTACCTCCTAAAAGAGATTAGATACCAAATGACTTCTGAAAGCCAGTAACATTAGCTCACATGTATTATGTACCAGGCACTATACTTAGTGTTTTGGATTTAGTTCTCAAAACAACACTTTGAGATGGAGATACTTTGACTGTAGCCACTCTGTAGATGAGAAGATTAAGGGTCATGAGGTTGCTGCTTGCCTGGGGTCACTTAGCTACAGAACAGTATAGGCCTGTCTGATTCCAAAGCCCAGAGTCTCAACCACTTGCTGTACTGCCTCCCAAGAGCATTGATTGGGATGGGCAGAGACATTCTGGGCAGGAAGTGGTGCTAAAGGGAGAGAGAACAGCTTGAGCAAAGGTAAGGAGGTGGTTATAAACACAGTGTGCACAACAGTGGAGACAGTGGCCCTATTTAACAGACAGCCCATGTGAGGGATTTTGTGGGGAATAAGATTGGGTAACAAGAGGGTCGGGAAGTGGCAGATTATAGAGGCTCCTACAAATTTGCAGGACTTGATTTCACAGGCAGTAAAAAGATCTATCAGGGTCTTGAAGAGAGACGTGAAAGCAGTGTCTTAGAAACGTTAGCCTAGCAGCAGTACATGCAGGGTAAATTAGGGTAGAGACAAGACCCCTTTGGAGATGCCTGTATGTCCTAGTCCCAAAGCAGTGAAGTCTCTCTGTAATATGCTGTGTTTAGGAGTTGGAGCAGTGAGAGGTTTTTTGGAATGGATTCTGGAACCCACAGCTTCTCTTTGACTTTTAATTGTAGAAACCAGAGGGAAGGCCTTCTTTCGAAGATCTGCTGCGCACAATAGATGAACTAGTTGAATGTGAAGAAACTTTTGGAAGATAAGCGATGTGTGACCAGTGGCTCCCAGATTCCCAAGCACAAGGAAGGATGGGCATTTTGTGGCTTTTAATTTATTGAGCACTTGGACATGTAGATTGTTTTACTTACACAGTGGAAACACATAAATAATTTGCTTCTAGACCAGCCTCTGTCTAGACTTGCTTCTAGACAGAATCTCCCAGAGTGTGGAAATGTTGCCTTAGAAATGGTGATTAAAATCACTCATTTCTATTCATTCCTCAGGCACTTGAGTGACAGTTGTTTACCAGGCACTGTGTGTAGCCCCAGGGTTTGGCCATTCAGGGGTGCACACATGGGACCATGTTAGCTGATGCCAGTTGAAGGCCAGGGTATTTGGGAAGGGGAAGGGTATTAGAGTCATGACCAAGCAACCCTTCTTTTTCCCTTTGACTTCTACAGAAATCTGGGCCTGAGACATTGTCTACAATTGGGTTCTAGATAAATCAGGAACCCACCTTGGATAAATAAATACCTATCTTTTGTTTTGAAAACATCTCAGTTTTCAAGACTGCTCTTAGTATTACATGAATAATATTTGTATGCTGTATATATTGTAAATATATATAATATATAAAGTTATATATTTATGAGAAACACGAATTGTCTTTTAATTGAAACTTTTAATCCTGTAGTATAGGAGTTCACCTTCTTAGGACTAGAGACTGTGCCTTATAGCTGTTAATTCATTTCCCCCTGAACATCAAATATGCCTGAAGAGAAGAAAGTCTAGATTCTTCTATGAGTAACGCCCCCTCCTCACTCAGGTAAATGTGTCTGGGGATGCCTGTCCAGCTTAACCACGTGCATTTGGCCTATGTAATCCTGCCCATGGTGGCCGCAGCTAATCAGAATCAGATGGAAAATTAAACCGGGTAATCTACTTCTAAGCCTTAAGAATATTCCCTGGGACAGAGACACTATAATTGGAAGTGCTGAGCTCTGGGGCAGAAGGATCAGGTGACCTTCGCAACAAAGTTTGCCCCCACCTCACATAGGACCCGGAAGCAGCCTGAGTTGTGGCGGAGGATCCAGGAAGCTACCGAGAGAAGCAGCGAGCATGGTGTTCCGTGCCTCCCGGACGTTTTTCAGGAGGCCTGGTTGGACTTGGGTTCCTGGATGGTGGGATTGTTGTACAGCCTCTCAGGAGACCCTGCTGTCAAGACTGTGTGTGTGGATTTCTCACCCTTAGAAGCTCTACTAAGACATCAACGGAGTTAGGGCCTTCCTTTTTGCCTTGTGAGCGCCAAGGAAAAGAAACTATCTCGGTCACGTGAGCGCCAGCGAAAAGAAACTGTATCAGTCATCCAGAGACCGTTTATTGCCCAACACGTTATTCTTGCTGTTGGTGGGGTAACTAGCCGAGGAAGACACAGCGCCTTCCCTTCAGGAGTTGCGTCTCCTCTGGAGGCCATGATGGTCTGCTCTGGAGCATTGGGTGAACACACAGGCTGGCTGCTCTGGGCAGCGCCTTCACTCTGACCCTGGAGAACCATTTCATTTCATCCTGGTCAGTCTAGAGTCTGTGCACCAGGCAGTCCATCCACTGAAGGCTGTGTTTATTCTTTTCCTGTGCCCCTCATAATGGAAGAAAGTAAACTGCTTATCCCGAGCCTTATCACAATCTGCCACATTCCTTCTTGTCTACCTGTTTAACTGTACCCCCATCACAAAAACAGGCACAACTTTTTTTTTACATTCCAGGGTACATGTGCAGGATGTGCAGTTTTGTTACATAGGTAAACGTGTGCCATGGTGGTTTGCTGCACCTATCAAAAACTCATCACCTAGGTATGCATTAGCTATTTTTCCTGATATTAGCCTGATATATATATTTCCTGATATTAGCCTGGCATGCATTAGCTATTTTTCCTGATGCTCTCCCCTCATCTGCCCTCCCCAACAGGCCCCAGTGTGTATTGTTCCCCTCCCTGTGTCCATGTGTTTCATGGTTCAGTTCCCACTTATAAGTGAGAACATGTGGTGTTTGGTTTTCTGTTCCTGCATTACTTTGCTAAGGATAACGGCTTCCAGTTCCATCCATGTCCCTGCAAAGGACATGATTTCATTCTGTATAGCTGCATAATATTCCACGGTGTATACGTACCACATTTTCTTTATCCAGCCTATCATTGATGGGCATTTTGGTTGCTAACCATGCACAACTTTTAACTGACTTGTAGCTCATTCAAGGAGTCGGTCCTGGCACACTCTACCTTACTATCACTGTCAGCCTTTTCTCCTTCCTTCCTGACCTTCCCTCCTCCCATCCCATACTTCCCTTTTCACCTTGAGGAGCTACGGGAAGTACTAGGTGGTATGAAAGAGAGTGAGGAGAAGATAGAGTCCCTGTCCTAATGGTCAGTGTATGCTTTTTATGGGAAAACAAGATAGATAGCACCTGGCAACATTTGTCAACATTTCCTTCAAAAATCTTTAAATATTTTTCACTAAGACTTAGGAAAAAAAAGTTTTATACGAAAGCATAACAAAGGCAAAAGGTGAAGTAAAAATAACAGTCATCACCCAGAATGCTAAGGAGACCTTAATCTAAACCAGGAAATTGGAAGGGCGATTAGAATATGCTGTGTCTTCATTAAAGTTGCTCTGTTAATTAGTTGACACATGGTTATGCTTTCCAGTGGGATGAAGTGAAACTCCCAAGTGTGTTTTGTATTGTTGGTGTTTTTATATTTCTCAGCCATCCCCCAATCACATTTTAGGGTTATTACTAGATTGACTTCCCCCAAATAAAGTGTCTGCTGAGTGGGAGGATGGAACATTCTAAACTCAATATTCCAGAGCCTAGAATCTAATTGTTTCTGCCACTCACGGTGTGGCCTTGGGCAAGTCCCTTATTCTGTCTGTGCCTTCATTTCCTTCCCAGTCCAGAGAGGGCAGTTTGATTTGATAATTTTAAAGGTGCCTTTTACCAAAATTTTGTGATTTCTTGAAAATGATGTTTGCGAGTCACCCACACCTTTGGGGATGAGAGACTAATAGCAGATACCCTCAGAGATTGGGATGGAGATTACTGAGCTTTCTTATATATGCCATTGGTTGTCATTTATACTCTTCTGAGGTTTTCAGAACAGGAAAATAGGTGGGGTTAACTCTGCCCGTGAGAAACATCTTGAGCGAACTATGATTTCAGTTGAAAGATGTGTTTTTGTGAGTAGAGCACCGCAGAAGAACTGAAGACTGTTGTGTGCTCCCCGCAGAAGGGGCTGCCATGATCCTTTCCTCCTGTGAGTAAGATGGGCTTTGTCATTTATTTTTGGGGCTTGTTCTGGGGCCTGTTATTCTTGAACAGCAGAGGAAGTTTTTTTTTCTAAGGCATAGAGCTTGGGAACATTAAAAGATAATTTCCTCAGATGTTGTGACAGAGTTTTGTTTCTTATTTAAAGAACCACAGTGGTGATGTAATTCTAACAAAGGTTCAGCATTGAGAACATAAATGAAAGAAAAACAAAAAGAGTGTCCAGAAATCTGCATATGTGTGTGTAGAAATGCAATCAGTATGAAGTACTTGTTTTTAGAATGAGACTGTAATGAGCTCTGGGCTGAAGGCCAGGAGACCAAGTTCTAGTTCTGGAATGAACTCTGGGCTGAAGGCCAGGAGACCAAGTTCTAGTTCTGGATTTGCTCCAGCAGTGGTGGATCACAGTGGGCAACTTTATATATATATAAATACACACACATACACACACACACAAATAAATATCTATATTTAAGGCAAAAGGAAGAGAAGTCAAAACACAACTGTGTTTATACTCTGAAATTATCTGCTTTATCAAGTAAACATATAGACTTAACCTTTATTTTCACAGGGGTATTTATTCACAATTCTATGTAGACTTCCGTTATCGAGGACCTTTCCCAAGCAATTGGAATTTAGGCAAAACTGATTCTTATCTGCAGTCAGAGCCTGAGTAAAGGCCGAAATAAGAGTCAAAGTCACGAGTCTCTACCTGGTTAAAAGTGTGAACATGGTCAAGTGTGAACACTGGCTCAAATGTCTCTTTCCCTCATATATAATACTACATATGAAGATGTTATTTTAATATTTTTATAGAATATAAGACCACCATTAAAAATAAGTGCTTGTTTTAGGAGAACAGAGAAAGATTCCCTAGACACTGTTATCTGTGAAGATCCTTGGTTTGAAAGAGCTGTGGGGGATGCTTATAAATCCAAAGAAATTAGAATAAAAAAAAAAACAAGCAGAATAGTCTTCTAAATAAGAAGGCAGCCGTCATATCAGAATTGCAATGTGTTTGTTTCTTTATAAAGGTATTTATTGAGCACCTACTATGGGCCATGGTCTATACCAGTTCCTTTATATTCATTATCTGAAATCTTCACTACAAACTGGCAAGGTGAAAATTGTTATTCTTATCTAGCCAGTAAGAAAATTGTGCCTTTGAAAGTTTAAATCTTGCCAGAAACTCATATGGTTGTCAGACTCAGGATTTAAGCATGAGACTTTTTTTTTTTTTTTTAGACAGAGTCTTGCTCTGTCACCCAGGCTGGAGTGCAATGGCACGATCTCAGCTCACTGCAACCTCCACCTCCTGGGTTCAAGTGGTTCTCCTGCCTCAGCCTCCCGAGTAGCTGGGACTACAGGCGGATGCCACCATGCCTGGCTAGTTTTTCTGTTTGTAGTAGAGACAGGGTTTCACCTTGTTGGCCAGGTTGGTCTCAAACTCCTGACCTCAAGTGATTTGCCTCAGCCTCCCAAAGTGCTGGGATTACAGGCATGAGCCACCACACCCGGCCAAGCATGAGACTTGCCAGACTCGGGATTTAAGTGCTCTTCCTTTTGCCTTAAATATGTATATACACACACATACACACATATATAAATGAGTTTATATGTATAAATAAGCTCAAAGGGAGTGTGTGTATGTGTATATTTGTATACATATAAAGCTGCCAACTGTGATCCACAAATGCTGGACGAAATCAGAACTAGAACTTTAGCCCAGGCCACTCCCTTTTTGCCCACCTTGCAACAAAATATAAAGAAACAATAAACCTGAGAGGTGCTTTAAGAACTTTATTTTGGGAGTTGCTTTGGAAGACTATTCAGTCCCATGTGCAGTTTTGGAAATACTTATTAATTTACCTCTAAGACTCAGAGGGCCTTATTTTGCAGATAAGGAAGGAAAATACTGTCTGATTTTAATACTAGATGACGATGGAACCAAGCTTCAACAAAGCTCAGCCATATCAGATTAAAGCAATCAAAGACCAGCTAAAAAAGTCAAGTTTTTACATTTCTGACTTTTAGGTAGCATTAAGGAAAAATTGATTGTAATTTTTAAATGTCATCTGTTTAAGCAAAATCCCCTCATAGAAGCCAACAATTGTTTGTAGATTTTGTAAAACAAAAAAAAAATCAGGTTATTCCAGTTGTGCTGACCTGAAAATAACTCACAGTCTTCCATTCACGCAGATAAGAGCAAGCCTCCTGTAAACAGAAATATAGGCCAAGCAGAGCAAAGCAGAAAAAGCGACAAAGCAGCAACCTGTGTCCCCTGCCACCTCCACTGGCAGGACAAGCTCAGCAGTGACTTAAGGATCTTTAAATATTAAAAGCTGTGTGAGCATCTGCTCTTTATTTCCCTCAAGGTCAGAACTAAAGAAAATGCTATAAATTACAGCAGGAAGGATTCGGTTATATATAAAATAAATCACTGTGAGTGTTGAGACAAGGATTTGATTGCCCAAGGGATTAAATAAGGGACTACCTATTGGCGGGATATTTTGAGGATTATTCTCTCTGGCATGGATTTGATGAAATCTCGTTCTCCTTTCCAGCTTCTGTTAATTTGATTTGATGGTAAGAATCACCTATTGTCTACTGTATATTGCAGCTGAATGTGGCTACATTTTCTGCTGGGTAAAACAATGAGTGTTTACTATTGACAAGGAGACAGCTAAGTGATGCCTCAAGATGTATTACTGTTAATCAAAAAACAAACAAACAAACAAAAAAAGTCCAGCGAAGAAGATTGCTTAAGCTGAGGAGTTTGAGGTTGCAGTAAGCTGTGACTGCACCACTCCACTCCAGTCTGGGTGACAAAGTGAGACCCAGTCTTTTAAAAAAAAAAAAAAAAGTTTATATGTTTATTAGGGTCATTTGCCAAAAACATTTGTTGTTTTAAGCATTGTCATAGAATCCTGGCTTCAAAGGCTGCTGTAGGGTGGGAGAAGATAATTGTGGAGCGTGGGATATTGATCATACTGATGGGAGATTTGGAGTCGGGTCTCAGGGCACTGCTCCAGTGAGATTCAGTTTGTGAAACGTACTTGGTATTGCCAGCATTTCCATCAACTCACAGTTGCCCTGAGAACAGATCCAGCCTAGAAGAGTTATTTAAAGGACAGGGCAAGGGAAAGCAGCTGGGGGCTTAAAGAATTCACCTCTTAGCTCCCCTGTTTGCCTAATTTCTCTGCCTTTCTTTATTCCCAACTTAGAGAGTAGAAAGAGTGGTTTCTAAGTCTTGGTGTGCCTGAAGCATGCCTGGGGTGCTGTTAAAAGGCAGGTTTCTGGGCTCATCTCCATAACTGGATCTGAGGGTAAGGTAAGGACGTTTTGGTCACACTGCCTTTCTTGGGCCTCTCTTTTCAGAGTCCTATCTTACTCCTTTTTGTATCTGATTCTCACACCAACTTTGTTAGGTCAACACCTTCCATTATTACTATTATGAATATGAAGATAAGGAGGGTAGCTGTGGTAGGCAGCCTCTAAGATGGCCTGATGATATCTGCCTCCAGATATTCACGCCCTTAGGCAGTCCTCCTCCTTGAGTATGAATTGGACCTAGTACCTCACTTCTTGTGATTAGAATATGGTAAAAGTGATGGAACGTCACCTCTGAGACCAGGTTACAGAGGCGGCGGCTCCCATTCCTGCGATCTCAGGCTTTCTGTCTCCTGCATCGCCGGCTGCTTTGTTGGGAGCACTCTCAGGCAGCCCGCAGAGAATCCCCATCACGAGGAACCGAGGCACCATGACCTGCTTGGAATTCGCTTAGAAGTGTATTCTCCAGCTCTGGTTGGGCCCAGCTTGACTGCAACTCCATGAGAGATCTGGAGACACAGGCACTCAGCTAAACCATTCCAGAACTCCTGGCCCACAGAAGTGTGAGATAACTGTTGTAAGTCATTTGGTCTCAGAATAATTTGTTTCCAACAATAGATAACTAAGTATGTGGCAAAAGCAGAAGGAGCCGCAGATTAAAAAAGAACTTGGCCACTTTCGCCACCCTTCTACCTGGGGCTGGAGTTTGATGCCCTTTCTGAAAGATTAAAATGGACACTAGATGTGTCTTTTCTTTTGTCTTTAAATCATTTCAGTTTTTAACTTGTCACTGCAGCTGCCTTTTGTAACTACTGCAGATCCCCACATTTCTCCTCTGTGGAGCTCCCCAGGCCAGCAGTGCCCACACTCCCTGCCCACCGAGGGTCAGTGAGCAGTACAGCTTCTGGCCCAGTGCCAGCCACGCCCGTGTGCCTTGTGGCCAAGCACTTCTTCACATCACAAGCTGGCTCGATGTCTTGGGTGTGATGTCTGCGAGCTTATTATGAACTTTGAGCTCACAGAAAACAGTGTTCTAGGAAACACTGTTTTGAGATGTGGGGGAGTGGGGAAGTTGTGGGCAAGGTGCCTGCAAAGACCAACTCACATCAGCCCCTTCTGAGAAAGAAAGAAAAATTGCCTCATAGACCAAACAAGGGTTTGGGTGGCTGCTGTCCGTGTCTGGGGAGTTGCCCTGGCAGAAGCTGGGAAACAGATGAGCGGTCATCATCAGGAAGATTTCTGCCTTTCCTTACAGCACCTTTTACTCCAAGAAACATTATCTTCCCTGGTGCCCGGGACTCCATCCAGCTTGCCAGGCTTCTAGAATCTCCTCACCCCACACAGCACCCCTTCAGGCCATAGACAGGTCAAGCACCACTCTTCCACTCAAATTGATCAGTTTGGTGTCCTGTTAGCTAGGTACTTGTTTTCTCTTAGTTACCAGTGACTCCCCTAAAGTAGTTATCCTCCCTTCTTTAAGGTTTCACTGGCAGTATAATGTCAAAAAAACAGAACAGTCAAGGTCTAACACAAATTACTCACTTATTTTATCCATACATTTAGAAAAACTAACATCTCTGGAGACCATCACTTCTTAGAATAATGGACATTTTAGTGTCAAAAGGAAAAGTGCACACACGTGGGAACAGAGACACAGGATCACTTCAGACCCCAAATGTATAAAGGGCATAAACTCAGAATAAAGGATAACTTTCTAAATTGAATAAATATGTGAAAAACTCAATGTCCCAATTTTACTATTTTCCCCTCTCCTTGGTGTGGGGTCTTGGTTTGGTGTCTAACTCCAAACCAAGAAGTCTAACTCCAACTTGGAAGTCTTTTCTAACTCCTGTTCAGAGGTAGAAATCCATCCATGCTATAGCCAAGCTAGTTATGTGTCACTCTCCCCAGATAATATGGGTTAATGTGGCTAAAACGTGCCTATCTTCAAAAGGCCCTTAAGAAATGGGGCCTTTTGAAGATAGGCTGGGCGCGGTGGCTCACGCCTGTAATCCTAGCACTTTGGGAGGCCGAGGCAGGTGGATCACGAGGTCAGGAGATCGAGACCATCCTGACTAACACAGTGAAACCCCGTCTCTACTAAAAATACAAAAAGAAATTAGCCGGGCGTGGTGGCAGACACCTGTAGTCCCAGCTACTCGGGAGGCTGAGGCAGGAGAATGGCGTGAACCCAGGAGCAGAGGTTGCAGTGAGCCGACATCGTGCCACCGCACTCCAGCCTGGGAGACAGAGTGAGAGTCCATCTCAAAAAAAAAAAAAAAAAAAAAAAGGATGTAGTGGTGGGCATTTATGGCAGAGTAACGAGGAAGTTTGGCCTTTCTGTAAATTTCTGGAAAAAAAACCAAAAAGTATATGTTGCAGCAAACTTACAGAATCAGCTCTGGTCACCCAGAGCCATTTTTCCAAAGCCACAAGTTTTCAAGGCTTTCCCCACTCACCACAGCCCATCAACTGCAAAAGCAGCCGGTATCAGACATTCCTCATCTTAAAACCACAACCTGGAGCGCCTGGGTTGGGCAACAAGCCTGGTCTTTGGGTTAAGGCAGCTCTCAAAACTGAGCCAGTTTCAAGCCATGTTTTTAAATATAAATCACTAGCCATGTGCCAGTTATTATGATGACCAAATTCAGTAGGAATGCATTTCACTCAAGGCACTGATTCAAAACGAAACCCTGACATCGGAAATGCCAGGGGATGAACTGGAGGTGACGATGTAAACTTCAAAACATTAGACATGAGGAAGCGACAGCGGCTTTGCTTCCCGCGCAGCCCGGGCCCCACAGTTCTTCATATCTGTTCCTTTGTCCTCTTCAGAGATGACCTTAGGAGCTATTCTGAGAAGGGGTGCTTCTCACTTTTGCTTTCTTCCAGTGCCCCCTGGTGGAAACCTGTTCCCAATCAGCCCAGCTGTTGCCACCCAGGAACCTCTGGGGGTGGAAGGAATGTCAATAGGAGCCTATCCTAGAGGACAGAGGGGCGCAAATCCTTCCAAGGAAAAAACACAAATACCAAAGATGGGAGGGCCAACTGCCTATCCCATGACAGACGTGCCGGTTTCTAAAGGTCACAGAGATTACATCTGATGCGATGCCCTTTTTCTGATTTGCTGGCCTGAGGCTCATCATTAGAAATATTTACTGAGGAATAAGAAGTAGATGAAAAGAACAGCGCAGATGTAAGCCTGGGAGAGGAAGCTCAGCTCCTTCAGTGATAATCTTCAAGCCCGAATATATTCTTTCCACATTTCCTTCCAGCAGGCAAATAGTCATTGCCTATCTCTGGGGCATTTTTGTCACTCTGGCAAAGGCCCTTGATATGCATGAGTTCCTGCCTAAGTTGGGAATTTGCTAAAAGCTCAAGAGCTTTCCCTCTGAGGTTAATCGGCAAAACAATTCAAAGAATGGCTTCTGTAATCACAGAATGCCTGTGGAAGGGCGCTGTCTATTTACTTACTGGGAACACCTGTGCTGCTGTAAATTGAAAATGATCATGAAATGAATGCTCCTTGATACCTGCATTGGAATGAATTTTGGCCCAACACTTCAACCTGTAAATAAAGATGCCTGCTGTCTTGGAAAGTCATGCCAAACAAGGGAACACCAGGGAGCTGTTTGGCTTTCATAGTGTGATTTTTCTTCTCGCAATGATTATTTATTGGGCAGCAACTCTGCTGGCCAGAGGATGGAACCACAAACAAAGCAGTGGTTTGCCTTCCTGCTCACCACTGTTCTTGGTCTTTGGGGGAAATTAAATTAAATTGGGTCATAATTAAAGCAGTGGTAGGGTAGGTCTGTATCTTTCTTTAAAGGCCATTGTCTTTGCTATTGAATCAGGAAACATAAGAATTTTTGAAAATATTTTCTCCTAAATTCCAGGCTGCAGAAGACAGTGAAGACAACCAAGGGGAATATTATCAGGTGTGGCCATGTGTGGTGAGGTCAGGGAGCTGGGGGAGGCATTTCTCTAGTCCCAGATACTCCTGCCTGCTGACTGATACCAGCAATTTCTCTTTCAAAGTTCTTGACTTGGCCAGGCATGGTGGCTCCTGCCTGTAATCCCAGCAGTTTGGGAGGCCAAAGAGGGCGGATCACTTGAGGTTGGGAGTTTGAGACTAGCTTGGCCAATGTCGTGAAATCCTATCTCTACTAAAAATACCAAAAAAATTAGCCGGGTATGGTGGAGTGTGCCTGTAGTCCCAGCTACTTGGGAGGCTGAGGCAGGAGAATCGCTTGAACCTGGGAGGCGGAGGTTGCAGTGAGCCGAGATCATGCCACTGCACTCCAGCCTGGATGACAGAGCAAGACTCCATCTCAAACAAAACAAAACAAACAAAAAACCACACACACACACAAAGTTGTTGACACTTGAATAAGGTGGTTCCCCAAAATGTAACTACTCATAAGCCTAACATTGATCAGAAGCCTCAATAACATAAATGTTGATCAACACGTATTTTGTATGTTATGTGTATCATACACTGTATTCTTACAATAAAGTAAGCTAGAGAAAAGAAATGCTTTAAGAAAGTCATAAGGAAGAGAAAATAGATTTACTATTCATGGAGTGAAAGTGGCTCATCATAAATGCCTTCATCCTCATCATCTTCATGTTGAATAGTCTGAGAAGGATGATGAAGAGGAGGGATTGGTCTTTCTGTCTCAGGGGTGACAGAGGCAGAAGAAAATCTTCATGTAAATGTTTATACCATGTTTTTCAAGTGTCACACTATTTAAATTTAATGTGTTGTGATGGTTAATTTTATGGGTCAACATGGCTTGGCCACAGTGCCCAGATATTTGATCAAACATTATTCTGGATGTTTCTGTGAAGGTAATTTTTGGATGAGATGAACATTTAAACCGGTGGACTTGGAGTAAAGTGGGTCACCGTCCATCATGTGAGTGGGCCTCTCCCACAGTTGAAGTCCCTAATCAATGAAAGTCAGACCTCCCCTGAGCAAGGAGGACTTTTGCCAGCAGACCGCCTTTGGGCTCAAACTGCAACTCTTCTCTCATTCTTCAGCTTGCCGGCCTACCCTGTTAGATTTTGGACTTGCCAGTTTCCACAACTGCCTGAGCCAGTTCCTTAAAAGAAACCTCTCTCTGTGTTCACCCTGACTGTTACAAATGTCATGCTTACAAACATGTACACGCCTCTGCACTGCAGTAAGCATGACATTGCTGAAGCGCTGCAGTACAGCATGTTTACTATTTAACATTGTGTCTGTCATTTATACCTTACTGAGAAAAAGTGTGAGAGCCTCTCCTGAGGCCTGCTTTGATAGCAGGGAGAGAGAGTCTCCTGGAGTCCTGAATGGGGGAAACATCTGCCTTTGAGTCAGGGATAAAGTTGGCTCAGAAGAGAGGAGTTGGAGCTGAAGATTCGCTTTCGTTTACTAAGCCTTCTTCCTCCATTTTGTCTTCAGAGGGAAAACCACACCTGCTCCTATTTGGTTACCTTAAATGTATTTTGTGAGTACTCAATAAATAGTTGCTGAATGAGTTCTAGGGAACTGGGGGATGGGGACAAAGTGGTAAAGTAACTGAGAGTAGCTGGTATGTTCTAGCCATGTTTGCCTCTGCAATCTTATTTAATCTTCTCATCCACAAGGATAGTCCTATTGTGATGCTCATGGACTCTGGGTTTGACTTCTGGCTCAGCTGCTTTTTATGTGACTGGATAAATGGCTGAAGCTCTCTGTTCCTCTGTTTCTTTATGTGTAAGATGGGGATCATAATGTTAGTATAGTAAGTAAGTTAGCATGGCGTAGTATAGTAAGATCTAAGTATCTGTCATGCCTGGCATATGGTAAGGGCTGTGTTGGTAGAAGTGGGGAAACCCTTTCTTAGAAGACAGCTTTTATTACCTACATTTTCTAGATTTGATTGCCCAAAATCACATTGTTGCTCCAAGAAAAGGGAACAGTGATTTGAGTGCATGTCTGCCTGATACTAAAGCCTGCTGAACCCCATATGTTCTTTTAATACAGAAAAGAAAAAACAAACACATTTGAATGCCAGAGAGTTTTTAATAATTTCATTTGGCATCTCATGGTTTGGTACTTTATTTTGGATAAGCATTTGTTTAAAAATATATGTCTGGAATAAAAGGTTAGACTTATGAGCCCCCACAAATGCTGGCTAAAGCTCCGGAAGCTCAGTCTTCACCTTTGCCGTTCCGCTCAGTCAAAAGGTCACGGTCAGCTTAGCTTTCTCTGTGGCCAGCATCACACTATGAAATACTGGGTGATAAGATGAATGAGTGGAAAAAAAAAAAGAGCTCAGATGTAATGTAAGGGTGTTGATATTGGTGGGGTCTTATTTAACAGTTATTTATTGAGCTTTTGTTATGTGCCAGGCACTGATGCTAGAAGCTAGGGAGAAGACAGAAAAAAAAATTAAAAATAAAAAAAAAGGATAAGATGCAGTCCCTGAGATTGAGAAGCTTACAATCTGGTCCAGTGTCTCCACTGGGGTTGATTTTGCCCCCAGGGAACATTTGGCAATGCCTGGAAACACTTGGGTTTCTGCAGTTGGAAGGTGGTGGTGGTGTGGGTGTTAGAAGGGAGGGGGTTATGTGCTGCTGGCATCTAGTGCATAAAGGCCAGAGATGCCCTAAATATTCAGTGGTACACAAGACAGCTCCCCACAATAAAGAATGATCCTGTCTAAAATGTTGATAGTGGTGAGATTGAGAAGCCCTGTGAGATGAAGCCTACACAGAGAAACTTAAATGACGATCTCAGGTGGTACCTAACTAGGAGCCACAGGGCAGGACTGACCATAGGTGCTTTGGGAACTGAAAGGAAGAGTACATGGGAGTGTATTGCAATGGAAGTCTTCCTTTCCAGGCTGGAGGCAGAAATGCACGACGTGTCTGTGAGAACAGAGCAAACGGAAGAAGCTGGTGCAGCAGGAATTGGTGAAAGCTAAAGTAGTCAGGGTGGGGTCACTTACGGAAGACCTTGAAAGTGGGGGAAGATATAATGCTGAGGATGAAGAGCAGTTGGCTGAAGCAGGCTTTTAGGGAAATGGGTATATGGGGTGAATCGAAGGAGACAGCTCAGAGCAGAGACTCTAGATTCAGGTTCACATCCTGGCTCCCCGCTTACTAGCCCTTTGTTGGTAAGGAGTAACCTCTCTGTGATTCAGATTCCTCATCTGTAAAACGGCATCTACTTCACAGAGTCATTGTGAGGACTAAGCGAATTAATGCAAAATTACAGGTACGAGTTGATGAGGGCTTAGCCTTGCTTATTGGAAGGGTGTAGAAGAAGGAAAAAGCCAAGCCCTGTGAACAGACTGATAGATTGATGGCAGATCAAATACAAAGGGTGGGGCTCAGGAAGAATCTAAGTTTTCTATGGTGGACTCATTCACAGACATGGGGAGATTGGAAAGGGGAAGCAACACAATGGTTTTCTTACTAAGGATAGTGAGGAAGATGATAATTCTGTTGGGGAAAAGGTAAGACAGAGGCCAAATTGGGGAAATAAAAATCCTTTTGCATCTATCACTAAAAGTTATGTACATGTAGAAAGCTATCAATCATAGAATGGGTACCTAACTATCAAATCACAGACCTATTTGATTTTCTGGGTTTTTCCTTTTCTTTATATAAGCTTTGAAATATTTCAAGCATACAGAAAAAAGTAGAAAATAACATAACAGGCTAGTGATTACTCAAGGATAAAGTGGCCATTATATACACTTTTTGGCTTTGATGATATTTGTTTATATTAAAACAGGAGGCTATATAGATGGTCAGAGCTCACCTTCCTGGACCATTTTCCAATGGCTTCCAGGCTGAGAACTGATTGCTCTGCTTGGCCTGTGGCCAAGTTGTTCTCTAGTATCTATGAAGCCTCCCTACTACATAGACTCCCAAGGTCTTATCTTCCTTTATTTCAAGGACTTTTATGACTGAGTTATTCCTCTCTGGTCACACTGTTCACCACTTCGGATTGGACCTGCTTGTTCTGTTCCAAATACCATTTGCAAATTTCCAATAGGAATGAATCAAGACAGGTACATCCTCTGAGCAAGCTTATAATTTTGTGCTCTTTCAAACATATTCATTCATTCATTCATTCACTGAACAAATATTTATTGAGTATTCATTGTGTCAAAAAGTGTTGTAGCTTCTTGGGATATAATAATTGTGAACACAATAGACAAAGGTGCTTGTTTACATACTAGTGAGGGAGACAAACAGCAAAGAAAAAAAGGTAAATAAATTGCACAGCATGTTAGAAGGTGAGAAATACATCAAAAAAGAAAGAAAAAGTAGAGCAGAGTGAGGAACCTCAAAAGTTAGGGAGTGCAGATGGCCGTAATGTCAAATCGGGGGCTATTCACTTAGAAGATGAGATTTGAGCAAAGACTTGGAGGGATTGGAGGGAGTTAAGAAAGGAGGGAGGAGTGCTCTGGAAAAAACAAAAGCCAAGAATCTCTGGTGAGAGCAGGCCCTATGGCTCCAGCAGCAGCATTGCGGTGTGGCTGAGTGAGGTGAGCAGGAGCTTATTGCAGAGGAGATGAGAGGGAACAGGAGGCCAGATCATGGAGCATTTTATAGGCTCTTATGGAACATGTAGCTATAACCCTGAGTGAAATGGGGAGCTATTGTGGGGTTCTCAGACAAGGAGTAACATGATCCGACTTAAGACTTAAATTAATTACTCTGGCTGCTGTGCTGAGAATAAAGCATAGTGGGAGGAGGAGAAGCAGGAAGAAGTTAGGAGGCTTTTGGTGTGAGCCAGGTGAGGTGATGGTGGCTTATCCATGGTGGTGATGGATGAGATGGGGAAAGCAATAAGTATGTGTGTGTGTGTGTGTGTGTTTTAAATTGTGTTGAAATATATATATCAAAAATTTACCATTTTAACCATATTTGAGTGTACAGTTCAGCAGCATTAAGTACATTCACATTGTTATAAACCATAACCATTCTCTATCTCCAAAACTTTTTCATCATCCCAAATGGAAACTCTTGAATAAACAGCCTTCTGTATCCACAGGTTCAACATTGCTGGGTTCAACCAACTGTGGAACAAAAATATTTGAAAAAGAAGGATGGTTGTGTCTGTATTGAACATGTACAGACATTTTTTTCTTGTTATTATTCCCTAAACAATATAGTGTAACAATGATTTACATAGCATTTACATTGTATTAGGTATTATAAGTAATCCAGAGATGATTTAAAGTATATGTGAGGAAGTGTGTAGGTTACATGCAAATATGTCATTTTATATAAGGATCTTAAGCATCTATGGATTTTGATATCTGTCGGAGGATCTGGAACCAATCTCCCATGGACACTGGGGAAGTCTGTATTTTTTAAAGACACAGTCAGCAAACTTTCTTGATAAATTGGCCTGTGTGAGAGAGAGAGAGAGGAGTCAAGGATGACTAAGATTATTTACCTGAGCAACTGGAAAGACGGAATTGCTTTTGACAAGATGGAGAAGGGTGATAGAGCCCGTTTGGGGAGGGAGGAAGAAAAAGAGTTCAGATTTCATCTCCTGTTTACTTGAAGTATCTACTAGACATCCAAGTGGAGAATTTGAGAATGCATTTGGGTAGGTGAGTCTGGAGTTAATTAGAACTGGGCTAGATGTGTGTATTTTGATGTCATCAGCTGATAGATAGTTTTTAGGCTGCAGGAGGGAATGGGATAATCAAAAGAGTGAATAAGACAAAGAAAAGAAGAAATCAAAAGCTTTGCGGGAAATCTAGCATTATTCAGAGGTCAGGGAGGTAGAGAACAAAGCAGCAAAGGAGACTGACAAGGAGCAAAGCCAAGGGATATGGTACCAATGCTGCCAAGAGAGAGGTTCAGTAAGATGAGGACTTAGAGTTGACCGTTGGATTTAGTGGTGCATGGGTCACTGGTGACCTTAACAAGAGCAGTTTTGTTTTTTTTTCTAGAAGTGGTAGAGATGACAGCCTGACTGTAATGGAAGGAGAGCAGTTGGAGACAGCAAGTAACGAGCCTTATTTCTAGGGCCGGAGGACTGGCTCATGCCTTTAATCCCAGGACTTTGGGAGGCCTAGGTGGGCAGATCACTTGAGATCAGGAGTTTGAGACCAGCCTAGCCAAAATGGTGAAACCCCATCTCTACTAAAAATACAAAAATTAGCCGGGCATGGTGACAGGTGTCTGTAATCCCAGGTACTCTGGAGGCTGAGGCAGGAGAATTGCTCGAACCTGGGAGCCGGAGATTGCAGTGAGCCAAGATGGCACCAATGCACTCCAGTCTCGGCGACAGAGCGAGACTTGGTCTCAACCAAAAAAAAAAAAAGAGACTTATTTCTAGATTTTACAATAAATAGAGAGCAAATCAATGAAGGAAATAAGATCACGCGTAGTTTGTTTTAACAGCTGAAGTAACTGCATATATATACGTATATATGTATTTTATATATACATACGTATATACGTATATATGTGTATACGTATATATGTATTTTAATAGCTGAAGTAACTGCATATATATGTACATATATACATATATATGTGTGTATGTATATATACACATATATGTATATACATATATACATACATATGCATATATACGTATATACATATGTATATACGTATGTATGTGTACGTATACATATATTTGTGTACGTGTGTGTGTGTGTGTGTGTATATATATGCTGATGATCCAGTAGAGGGGGAAAAAATGGTGATATAGGAGAAGGAGGGAGTATTTTTAAAATTTTGAATTTGAATACCTCCAAGTGGGCTTGGGCACAACATTTTGCCACAGTCTACACTCTATTCTGACCTACTTCATTCATTTATGTAACCTACATTTGGTTTTGCATCCTGTGGCCTGAATAGATACAGATCTATTTGGGGCTCTAAAACAGCACTGGAATAAATTGGTTAAAATATAAATGAGACCCATTCCTGCCAAAGTCAACAGAGTCCTTAAGTGCTAATGTGCCCTCTCTTTGAAGAGTGATTTTTTGGCAGGTTCCTCATCCCAGCAGACACAGCAGATGAAAATGGCAGTCAGAAGCAGCTGAAATCCAAACACCAAAGAACATGATGTAGTGTAGATTCTTGGGAATTAGTAATTTATTTTATTTTTGTCTCCAGAAGTAAGTCTTTGGGTGGACCATGGAAAATGAGTGATTTCTGGGTGCAGGAAAAGGAAGAGAGAAATGGAAGAAAAGGAAGAGAGAAAGGAAGAGAGAAATCGGGGGGAGCAATGAAACAGCAGTGGGTGCAAAGGTGAGTCCTTGCCTGGGCTTGGACTTGAACTGTATGTCCATGGTAGAGAAGAGAGGTTTCCCACTGGACCATCAGTCTGTCCATGGCTCAACAACTGAGCAATGGTGACGTCCAAATCAGAGAAAGGTAAGTAACTGATGTATGAATGTAGGTTTAGAAGATCAACTTCTTTGATAGGAAAGGAACTAATATGTATTGATAATGTGTAGGGATTAAATTTTGCAGCCAGCCTGCAAAATGGCTCAGTGTTCCCCACCTTTTAGTATTCATTCCTCTCCATCCTAAACTTTATCTTGGAAACAAAAATCTGTAAGGGTTAGTTCAATGTCCTCCTAAGCCCTCTGGATTCTGGTTGGATTATACCTGTTGGGAACCCTGGAATGAAGTTGTAATGAGGTTGTTGTGTCCCTAAACAGCAGATCATTCATCTCCTCAAAGCGATCTCTGCTCTATTTTACTCTCTCTCACTCCTGGTCCTTGTGAACCTAGGGATGGTGACAGTTCCAGTACTGCTGGACCTGGGTTCCTGTATATCTTTCGTGGTTTTCACTTCTTTGTAATTAGTCCCTTTATAAATAACCCTTTCAAAGTTAATCTAAGTATGTCAAGTTTTCTCTTGTATCAGAAGTAGCTCTAGGAAGCAGATTCAGAGTTGGGTATGGGATTTATTTGGTCATATATTTAGAGGTCCAGAGATACTCTCTGCTGGAGAAATAACTCAGTTATCAATTAATCAAATTGTCATTGGTACTGCTTGGGATAAAGGGCAAAGAGAGGGCAAGATGCTGGCTTTATGGCATTTCAGGAAAACCCCAATAAGAGAATTGCAGCACAAACCCCTAGGAATATTTTCCATCTCAAAAACAGCTCCTGACTTTCTACTGGTAAAGACTGAATGCTTAATCACGGATCATCAAATAGTTAAGTGATCCAAGCTGCTTATCATGAGCTGGGTGTTATCTGATTCAATGGACTGTGAAATCAGTCATGCGTACTAGTTTTCTATCCTAATACAGAAGTGGCATATATGAAAATGGGCCCTAGCAGATCCAGAAGCTTCAAGAAAGCTTCATAAGCATGCAGCATCTATTCACATTGTACCTACTCTTTCTGCTTCTACTTCAATTCACACCAGTGGCCTCTTGGGTAGTTTTCCAACAGCTTATGGGAGAAAATCTCTGGCTTGATTTACAGGAAGATCTGCATCATAAATGTGTACCAACAGGAAATAGCCATTGTACTATAGCCTCATTCAGAGGTAGCCTGATAGATAGTGTTGAAATAAAGTCCTCCCAGAACTTCAGGAAACACATAAGTTTATTCACTTCATTAGGAAAAGAGATAGTCTGAGACACTGATCTACGTCGATTCATGGGCAATGGTAAAAACAAATTGGTCTGCCAATTTGGAAGGAACAAAATTGGGAGATTGGTGACAAGGAGATCTTGGGGAAAGGGATGTGGTTGAATTTCTTAGAACAGGGACAGAATAGGAAGATATAACCAGAGATTGACAAGATGACCCATGTTGTGGAGGGAGTTAGCTTTTTCTTAGTCTCACTGGTGCTTGTTCAATGGTCCCCGAATACCTTACCATGTGTCCCATAACTCCAAAGCAGCTGACTTGATAAAACAGAAGAATGGCCTTTTAAAGGCTCAATTACTATCACATCTGGAAGACACCATCTTGCAAAGTTCAGGTAGGGTCCTGTAGGATACAATAAAGTCTTAAACCATCAGCAAATATGCTTTTATTTTTCCATAGCCAGGATACATGAGTCTGGAAACAAAGCAGTGGAGATTGGAGCAGCCTCTCTCACCATTTCATCTAATAATGCACTGGAATATTGTTGTTTCCTTTCCCTGAGACTTTGGTTTTTGTAGGTTTGGAGATTCCATTGCCAAGAGAAGAATCCTTTTATTAGGGAATATTGAAAGTTGAACTGCCCTGTGGCCACTATGGGATTCCTTGTACTACTGAATTTATAGGCCCTGAAGGGGGTCAATGTAGCTGGGGTGATTATCCTGATTAACAGAGGAAAATTGGGTTGGTGCTTCACAATTACAGCAAAGAGGACTTTGTTTAAACATTAGGGAATGCATTAGTTTTATTTCTTAATATTCTTAATAGTCCTGGTCAATGGAAAACTGTAGCAACCCTACAAAGACAAGACTAAACAAAAACCCAAATCCTACAGGAATGGATATTTGGGCACCTCCTCCAGCCAAGGTGTTGGCAGTGGCAAAGGGGAAATGGAATGGATAATGGAAGAGGGCATATATGATTTCCACTTTAGGATGGGCCGAGCGTGGTGACTCATAGCTGTAATCCCAGCACTTTGGGAGGCCAGGTTGGGCGGATCACTTGAGGTCAGGAGTCCGAGACTAGGCTGGCCAACATGGTGAAATCCCATCTCTACTAAAAACTACAAAAAATTAGCTGGGTGTGGTGGCACATGCCTGTAATCCCAGCTACTCAGGAGGCTGAGGCAGGAGAATCACTTGAACCTGGGAGGTAGAGGAGGTTGCAGTGAACCAAGATAGCACCACTGCACTCCAGCCTGGCCGACGCAGTGAGACTCTGTCTGAAAAAAAAGAAACAAAAAATGGGTGCTGAGGGGTGGACTGTGCTGGATGTTTCCTGTCTGCCTCTCTCCCTGCTGGTCCACTCTCTGCCTTTCACCAGCCTGCTCTTTGCTCCTGTGTGATTTACATACAACCATCTGGCTTCCTGCTGGATTAGGCCAATGGAGAGCCCAGCAAGGAGGGAGGGAGGACAGTGGAGTAAGGATATTTATCCTCCTGATTTTCTTGCTGTGAAGTCTCCTTGGGCAGTCTGTGTCCTTGGATGGATGATACATGCTCTTTTCCAGGTGGCCTGGGCCACAGATACCCTCTCCTTCTAGGTTCTGGTAACCTTCCCTTCCCTCCTCACTTGGTTAGGTGTGGTGATGGCTCAGCTCTGGATTCCTGCACTATCCTTGTAGTTTTACTACACTCTGCCTACATCTCTATACTTCCTTTTATAAATAAATCCTTCTCAACATATCCCAGTTTGAGTGTGCCTTCTGATTCTTGTTGGGATCCTGACTGATAATACTTACCTTTATGATCCAGGGACTTTAAAAGATGTTATCTGATTGATTCTTCACCACGATCCTATTATAATCAGCCTTCTTGATTACCCTCTTACTGTATACCTGGTATTGGTCTAGGAGTTTTACATGAATCGATTCAATTAGTCCTCACCATTGGCTTACGTGTTAGGCATCCTATTATTCCCATTTTACAGACGAGGAAACTGAAGCACAGAACATTTACTAGTTTACTCAAAGTCACAAAGTTAGACATTTATAGGGCTTCTCAAAGGGAGTACATACTATTTACCTGAGTTTTACAGTTAGGAAAATTAAGACTTAGAGAAGTAAAGGGACTTATCCAAGATGTAGTCAGCCAGGTGACTAGGGCTAAACCCCAGGTCTGTCTCCCCTCAAAGTGAATGCTCACCTCTAAGGTACTCTGCTGCCTCCAGAATATTTTCGGATGTCAATATGAGTATGAGCTGATGGGGAAATGTAGGTTCTATGAAAACAAAATATCCTTTTGAAATTCAAAATTTATTTATGTTTTTTTTTTGACAGAGTCTCACTCTGTCACCAGGGCTGGAGTGCAGTGGTGCAATCTCAGCTCACTGCAGCCTCCATCTCCCAGGCTCAAGGGATCCTCCCACCTCAGCCTCCTGAGTATTGAAGACTACAGGCATGTACCACCATGCCTGGCTAATTTTTTAAAAAAGTTTTTTGGGGTAGACATGGGGTTCTGCCATGTTGCCCAGGCTGATCTCGAACTCCTGGGCTCAAGCGATCTGCCTGCTTCGGCCTCCCAAGGTGCTGGGATTAGCGGCATGAGCCACCACCCTTGGCTTATTTATGGTCTTTAAAAAGGAAAATCATCTCACTTCAATAAAGATGAAGCTTGACAATGAAAGTCTAGGCATAACCTAGACTTACTAGCTAGTTCTTTCTTCAAATATTCAGTTTATCTTTAAACTTATTCCATAGTAAGAGCCCATGTTTTATGGAATACTATGCAGTCATAAAAACGAATGAGTTCATGTCCTTTGCAGGGACATGGATGAAGCCGGAAGCCATCATTCTCAGCAAACTAACACAGGAACAGAAAGCCCAACACTGCATATTCTCACTCATAAGTGGGAGTTGAACAATGAGAATATATGGACACAGAGAGGGGAACATCACACACCAGGGCCTGTTGTGGGGTGGAGGGCAAGGGGAGGGAGAGCATTAGGACAAATACCTAATGCATGCGGGGCTTAAAATCTAGATGATGGTTTGATAGGTGCAGCAAACTACCATGGCACATATATATCTATGTAACAAACCTGCTTGTTCTGCACATGTATCCCAGAACTTAAAGTAAAATTTAAAAAAAGAAAGAAAGAAATACCAATACCTAGATTCCTCCCCAGACAGTCTAATTTTTTTGGTCTGGGGTATGCAGGGTATGACCTGTACACCAGAATATTTTTTTTAAAGCTCCTCAGATAATTCTAACATGCAGCTAAGGTTTAGAACAATTTTTAATTACAATAAATAAGTAAAAGAATAAAAATCCCACTGAAATGTTGATGGAATTTTTAAAAAGAGCCTATGTTTTAAACATTTCAATTTAAAAAAATATGACAGATCTAATTCAAAATGCCTGCTAACAGATTTCCTAGGAGAGCATCACTTCTGGAATCCTATTCTCTTGTACATTTGTTAGCGAACATTAGCCCCGACAAAGGTAAAAGAGAATACACTGGTCATTTATCACTCACAGACTGAGGAAATGCAAAAACCAGGCCAGAGGAGAAGAGCCTGAGAAGGGAAACCACACTGGCCAAGGTGCCAGAAACTTATTTTTTGCTTTAGTGACAGTTATTTGTCTTCCACTAGTGAAGGAAGGCACGATCGAGACTTTCATACGCTTTATAATAATTCGCCTCACCCTTCCCTTAGAGACTCCCTCAATATCACGTACTCATGGCTTTCTAACAGCTGAGAAATGATCTGCTTTTCAGATAACACCATCCAGTCGGTTTTCTGTTGTTGCTGTTGCTGTTCAGTGCAGAAGCGGTAAGTCTACTTCCGAGGGCAATTTCTTGAAAATTAATTAATTCCGTTTCTTTATTACCTGTGGAGTCACCATGTCTCTTTGCACCCGCTGTTCTCTCTACCTGGGAACCTTCTCCCATTTTCTCCCTGTTGAATGCCTATTTGTTTACAGGTCTAGGTCAAATGTCAGGTCATCTGGGATCCTTTCCTGATCCTTTAGATTTCGTTGTTCATTCCATTGCATTCCCACCATGTGCGGCATTGTTCTCCACTTAATTTTTATTTCATGTATGTTGTTTATAGGTCTGCACTCCAATACGTATTTTTTCCCTTTAAGGGCAAGAATCCTATCTTAGTTATCTATCTCCCCAAAACTATCGGTGTATCTTATACTTTGGTGGCAGTAAATGACTCTGTAAGAATTAAATCCAAGGCAGCATGTTAACAGAAAAAGCTAACATTTAACAGGAGCTTCCTGTATATCAGATACTATGCTAAAAGATTTACGTTTATTAACCCATACAGTTCTCAAAACCACCTACTTTTTTTTTTTTACGATCCCCATTTTACAGATGAGGAAATTGAAGATTAGAGAGGTTACATTGCTTACCCAAGGCCACACTATGAAATGGTGGAGCTGGGATTCAAACTCATGTTCCTAATCACTATACCATGTCTATTTATAACAAAAAGATACCATCAAATGAGGTAATGCATATAAAGTGACAAACACTGAGCCAGATATGGAGTAAGTTTTCATTACAATGATTATAATTTTATGCCCTGAAGATGCACCAGACTCTACTGGGAATGTGACATGTTTTCTCAATTTTATTTTATAACAACTCTATGCTCTTAGCACCTCTAGTTCCTGGAGAAGGAAACTTAAGTTCTTAAAACCAGTAATTTGCCCAGGGAGATGGAGTTAGGAAGCCTTCTAAATGAAAATGGAGTTGGAAAGAGACCTGGATTTTTCTACTATTTCTGTGAAAATCTAGTGGATGTATAGATACCTTTTGTACAAATAATTATTTGTAACATGATTGCTTTTCAATGTCAGACAAGTGAGAACACAGATAAGCCTGAGCACAGATGAAGAGCTTCCAGAAAAATACACCCAGCATCGCAGGCCGTGGCTCAGCCAATTGTCAAATAAGAAGCAAGTAAGTATCATTTTGACAGGCAAGAGGGGAATGGAGAAGGTTGTCTTTTTAGAGTCTTCATTCATGAGGTGCTGTTTGTTGCCCAGAATCTAGTATCCTGCTTGGCATAAAATAAGTGCTCAGTAATTTGTGAAGGAATGTTCTAGAAGAAAGTAAAAGTAAAAAGAAAAGACCAGTTAAAATAGGCTACTTATATTTAAAGGCAGAACTTGAAAATGGGCAATGAGTGGGAAAAAACATATTCTGGCTTCTGTCATTTTGAGGCTGAGATTAATTTTCACTTCAGTGAGAAACAGCATTCTTAGGAAGTATGGTAAACCCAAGCACAAACTGCCACCACATAAAAAGAAAAAGGCCATTTTTCTTCTTTTAAGGAGAAAAAAAATCCTTAAAACAAGGTAAAACTATTGAAGAGGAGTACATCATCTTTTGAAAATTTTGATATGAAAAGAAATCCAGTAAAGTGCTGTCAAGAGAACTTGTGATCTCAAAAGTGTACAAAATGATGAGTGTATTGCTGGATCCTAAAGGAGTTTTATAGTTAGTCCTTTTCTACATTTATCTCATCCTGGCTTCTGCCTTGGTGTAGCTGGATAAGAAAAGTGAGGCAGAAGGCAAATATGCTTTGTCCCTATATTTTTTAGTACAAATTATTAAAATGATAGTAAAACAACTCACTTATTGGTTTTCACAGTCCAACACGGGCCGTGTGCAGCCGTCAAAACGAAAGCCACTGCCTCCCCTCCCACCCTCTGAGGTTGCTGAAGAGAAGATCCAAGTCAAGGCACTTTATGATTTTCTGCCCAGAGAACCCTGTAATTTAGCCTTAAGGAGAGCAGAAGAATACCTGATACTGGAGAAATACAATCCTCACTGGTGGAAGGCAAGAGACCGTTTGGGGTAAGACACTTACATGACTTAGTCAGTATCCAATTCTTCCAACACAAAGAAGACTACTTAGTGACTCAGGCTTATAACTCTTCCCTCTGCATGAAATGGAATCTGTCCCCTCTCCCCCAGGATGTGTGAGAGAATGAGAGAACAGTGATTTCAGGCAGAGTCTCAGAACCAGATACACCTGGCTTCACATCCTGATGCTGCCGCTTACTATTGTGTGTCCCCGGGCAAGTCACTTACCGTCTCTGAGTTTTTGTTTCTTTATTTGTACAATGGAAATAATAATTCTGACAATGTAGGTTCTTATTCTAATTTGTGCTTTCATTTGGGAATTTGTCAGTTTTTTCCTGTTAAGCTCTAAGGTAAGTACAGAAATAGTATTTTATTCACTTTTATGTTTCTAGAATGACTAGTTTTGAAAGCAAACATTGCAGTCGCTGCTGAATTAGATTAGAAAGAAAAAAGACCCTGGGATGCAGATAGGTTTCATTGTGCCAATTGCAACAGATGGTTAATGCCTGACTGGAGTCCTGAGTTGAGAAGAATTCTGAGGAATATCTGGACTTCCTGAGAGAGAAGGCTGGCATTGATTTCTGATATTTGCCAAGATTTGGAGATTTTAAGTATCTAAGTATTATAAGCATGTAAATTACATACCTCTCCAACTACATTTTCTCAATGATGTGGCTCTCTTAACAGTTCTCAACATGTGATGGAGACTTTTCAGTGGAAAAAGAGGCGTTAGTAGGTTCAGGACTGTGTAATTAGCCACACCTGCGGGTATACTATTGGCATGCCTCAGACTTAAAAATTGAATTTTTTATTTCACAGTAAGTGAATAGAGTTTTTAAAAAAATATAATATGCAAACATTAATGTCAAAATTCTGCTTTGCCACTACCTCCAAACCCAAGTGTCTCCCCAAAAGTAAATACTATTATCCATTTTCAGATTATTTTAAGTACACTTACATGCACATATCAAAATATATGGTATTGTTTGTAGAATTCATTTACCTAAATCTTATCATACTTTCTGCATGATTCTGCAACTTACTTTTATTTCTCAATAATATGTCTTGGAGATCTTTTTGTAATTTCAAATGTTGGTTAAGGTATAGGAAAAGTGAAACTTCTACCATGCTGATAGGTGTGCAAGTTGGTATATCCTCCTTTGAGGACAATTTGTTGCATATCCTGAAAGATGCACATATCCCGTGACTTAGCAATTCCCTTCTTTGCTATCTGTCTTTGAGAAATATTCTTCTGTACAAGAAGGCGTGTTCAAGGATTTCTTTACAGCGTTGCTTCTACTAGCGAAGTAGCTAAACTAGAATACCTATGCTATGGAATACTCCTCAGCAATTGAAAAGAATGAAGTCAATGTCTTTGTAATTGCTGTGTTTTTAACATAGTCACTATGATATCAGATGATCATTTAAGTGCCCCCTTTTCTCTCTGAAAAGATTGTGGGGTCATAAAACCTCTTAAACTACTCACATTACAAGTTGGCGTCTTAATACATTCCTTGTACAGAGATTTTTGTTGAGTTAGAAATAAAAAAACTTTTTTTTCTCCTTTTAACAATTTAATCAGTAAAATGAATTTGATTTCCCCCCTACATCCTTGAGGTTTTAAAAGGATTGTTGCCATGATAATGCCACAAACATGCCAAGCATTTTGATTTTTGCTTTTTCTTTTGTTGTAGGAATGAAGGCTTAATCCCAAGCAACTATGTGACTGAAAACAAAATAACTAATTTAGAAATATATGAGTAAGTCTTCTCCAAAATATAACCTATGAAAATCAGGGACATTTTGGCAGCTTGTAAGTATAGATACTGTTTTGGGTCTGTAGAAGGAAAAAAAAGTAACGCATTTGACAGCGTTAATAATAAAGAGACGTTTGATCCTTATCATGGTTGATTCAGAAACTTCTTTTCCTTAAACTTATTTTTGTTCTGTTTTGTATAGCCACTTTTTCTGTTTTAACAGTGACAGACTGAACCCAAACACTCATCTGGCACTTATTTTACTATATATCTTAACTGGAAAATTTACTTTAAAAAATGACATTAAATTTTCAGTGAGTGGTAAACTTAACCATATAGATAAATTACTGTATTTTGGCTTATGTTTTTATATGTTTTAGAAATAGCTGACGATAAGAACTAGGCTAATGCTGTAGTTTGGAAGAACTGTTTGGCATGTTCACTAGAGTTCCGCCTGAAATCTATTTTTGTTACAATTACAGATTTGGAAGATGGAGGAAATCTTAGCAATCACTTTTTTAGCCCCTCATTTTGCAGATGAGAAGATTGATAGATTACAGGTAGAGAACGGCAGAACTAAGACTAGTCATATGTTTTTTATAAATTTAGATTTTCAGTTTGAGCATCTCCCCCTACCTTCATCCCACTTGGGCACTTATCTTAAAATTAGCATATGCTTCCACCAGGTGGCAGTAGGTAATATGCATTGAGGCATTAAGACAAGTGCTTCTCTGAGAACCAGGCAGCAAATACAATTGAATGAGAGAAACTCCTTGGTTGGTCTTGCTACTAATAAAGCCCACCTGGAGGCCTAACTCAGTACATCTCTCCTAAAACAAATTCGAATTCAAAAGCTTTGGTGGATAATGTAGACTTTATTGGAGGAGAGAAGGAGATGACTTCAGGACACATGACTCATCTACATTACTCTATGAGATTTCTCCAGTAGCTATTTCTGTTCTCTCTCCAGTCACTCTCCTCAGCTCCATCATAGGATCTCTTCTCTCTTTTCCCACCTTCACTTGGCCTCCTGTCTCTATTGGAGCCATTTAGCCCTTCCCGAGATTCTAATCTCCAGTAAATCAAAGTTCTCAGGTGACTGAACCCACCTTCCTTAGAAAACAGTTCCAAAGTGCTCACTTCGGCAGAGCACATACTAAAATTGGAATGATACAGAGAAGATTAGCATGGCAATTTTTAAAAATTGAAAACAAAAGAGGCCAGGCATGGTGGTTCATGCCTGTAACCCTAGCACTTTGGGAGACTGAGGTGGGAGAATTGCTTGAGCTCAGGAGTTCAAGACCGTCCTGGGCAACATAGTGAGACCCTATCTCTATAAAAAAAGGACAGAAAAAAAAAAAGCAGTTCCACAGCTATCTATTCAAGAGCATGTCCTCATGAGGTCTCACTGCTATCCTGAGCTGAAGCTGACCAACAAAAACAGGCCTCTTGCAAAGCCAGGTCAGAGATTTTGTATGTATTTACAGATATTATATGAAAATCTCTTGCTCAGAAAAATTAGAAAAATGAGACTTTTTTTCATATAATTTGGATTTTACAAGCGATTAAAGGAGACATTTGTGAAAGTAGCTAACACAGTGCCTGGTGGTTAGTGAATGGACACTCACTACCTAGGAATGCTACTTTCCACCCTTTCATTATTCATTAATTTGCTCATTGATTACCCTGTTTAGACAAGGCCTAGGCTCTGGCTATAACAGCCTGTTTATACTGTGGATGTTGGATCATCTGAATTAAACTACTCTGGGGTTACAACTGCTACCTCATTTCCTTGGGCCTTGATTTATATATGTGTTTTTTTTTAAATAATCCTTTTTAAAATGACTCCAATTATGAGAAAACTCATTTTTCATTTTATTGCTGTTTTTAAAAACAGCTTTATTAATATGTAGATAAAATAGCTATCATTATTGATCACTGAAATTTATTGATCACTATGTGCCAAGCACTGTTCTAATGACCGTACAAAAGTTACTGCCCTAGGTTGAAGTACTAGAGCATGTGTATAGAAATGGGAACAACCTGGGTCCAAATCCTGGCATCAGCACTGACTAGTGCTTTGGTTCTGGGCAGAGTTACCTAATGTCTCTAAACTTCTGAATGATCTGAAAAGCAGAGAAAATAATATCTATTCTATCTGTTACATAATAAATGTTCAATACATTCTAGTGATTATTATTATTTCATGAACTATGAAACTAACAGGAAAAACATTTACAGTTTGGGCTACCTTGCCTGGTATTTACAGGCATTCAACACTCCTTCGTTACTTCAGTCCTCAAATCACCTTATTTGTTCCATCTGTATTTATTGTACACTTACGATGTACCAGATATAACAACCTGAAATATACAGAGTTATGGAACTTACAGTTCTTGGGGAAAAACAGACATTAAACAACCCTAAGTCCACAAATAAATGTACAATTTTATTTATTTATTTATTTATTTATTTTTGAGACAGAGTCTCGCTTTGTCACCCAGGCTGGAGTGCAGTGTCGTGATCTCGGCTCACTGCAAGCTCCGCCTCCTGGGTTCACGCCATTCTCCTGCCTCAGCCTCCTGAGTAGCTGGGACTACAGGCGCCCGCTACCACGCCCGGTTTTTTTTTTTTTTTAAGTAGAGACAGAGTTTCACGGTGTTAGCCAGGATGGTCTCAATCTCCTAACCCCGTGATCCGCCCGCCTCTACCTCCCAAAGTGCTGGGATTACAGGCGTGAGCCACCGCGCCCAGCCCATAAATGTACAATTTTAAATCGTAGTGTTATGACACACTGGAGCCTGGGGCGGGGGGTGGGGCGAGGGCGGCAAGGGGAGGGAGAGCATCAGGAAGAAGAGCTAATGGGTGCTGGGCTTAATCCTAGGTGATGAGCTGATCTGTGCAGCAAACCACTGTGGCACACATCTACCTATGTAACAAACCTGAATATCCTGCACATGTACCCCGGAACTTAAAATAAAAGTTGAAGAAAAAAATAAAATAAACTGTAGTGTTTTGAAGGAACAGTATTGGACGCTGTGGAAGAAAACAGGGCAGGGGATGTAATTCAGATGGGGGATGTTGGGTTGACTCTGAGGAAGTGACTTGAGGTCTAAAGGTGGTAGCAGGTAGTGTGTGTTGGGGGGAGGGTGGGGTATGGTGGAAGGAATGCTGTGTCAATGTGGAGTTCTGATATTTCAGAGGAACCTTTGTGCATAGAAAGATTTATGACTACTTTAAATGAATATCCGAATTATCAACATTACAATGTAAAAACCTAGTTTTCAGAAAGTCCTCAAATTCAACTTATAAAATTTGGTATACTATATATAAATCTAAAGAAGTAAGAACAATCAGCTTAATTCAAACTCAACATACTAGATATCCTTAAACAATCAGTCCTATTTATAAGCTCAGTTAATTAAATTTTTGGAAACTTTTAATTTGCATTAATAAACTGAATAAATTCAGTTTTCTTCCAAAGTACTTCACGTGCCTGACAGGGCAAATTTACAATTGTAATAAGCCCTATGCAAGTCTTTAAATGATCCTGGAAATCTAATAAACTAAACTTATAAATGTGGGAAATCAAGTTCTTTTAACTGTGCAAATATCATTTTAAAAACAAGTCAAATTATCTTCAACTTCAGATAACAAGTTTAAAATTAATTATGCCTTTTAAATCAGAGGCAAATATCTAATATGCCAGATTCTCTTAAAATAATAGATATTTTAAATACCAAACATATTGATTATTCCTGAACTTTACAGAAGCATGAGTTTCATTTATCTCATTATCTGTACACGGAATCCTTAATCTTCTCACAGTTAGAAAGTCATTTACTAAGAGAAGCAGATTTACATTCTCAGATCTAATGGGGTTTCTAGATCAAAAATTCAAGAACACAATACTGTTTACTTATAGAAGTCTAAGATTGGGACATGAGACCAGAGGTGTTCACATAACATACAGGATGTTTCTACTCACCCATAGCTGGACGTGCTGGATTAAAAAAAAAATGTCGATAGGATTCCTGTCCCTAACTCCTTCATACACATCATTTGGTCTTAGTTGTAATCAATGTTGTCTAGGTCTAAGAGTTGTCCAAGAGTTACAGTTTTACTTACATATTAAAAAAAAAAACCCTTCTAACTTTTATAATCTGATTTAAATAGATGAAATTCTGAAATACTGTGCTCTTGCCTCCTTTAAGTTCCATTCGTTCTATCTCTTTCCTGCCTGATAGAATTCCGAATTATTTTAAAAGATCTTGAATTTGTCACATACTTCTATCTGGCAATATTAGATTAAGTTTAAAACCTTCTTAAAAATCTTGTTTTTGAGTGCTTGCTTCGGCAGCACATATACTAAAAATTGGAACAATACAGAGAAGATTAGCATGTTCCCTGTGCAAGGATGACGCACAAATTCATGAAGCATTAAAATTTTTTTAAAGTCTTGTTTTGAAATGAAAGCCTTTCAGTTTTCCTTTCTCTCTCTTTTGTTCTACCATTTTTTCTTTCTCCTTCCTGTACAACATTTGCTTACTGACTAGGTATTATCATATCAAACTGTATGTTTAGCTTACAGTATTAATTATGTTTACTGTGTGTACTTCTGATATTCTAAAGTCATTTAACTACATGTTTCATGCAGAGAAAAACAGCATGACTGGGGGCAGAAAAGGGGTTGGTGAATCTGAGGAAGGAAATAATTCCAATGAGACTGAAGCTTAGTGAGTGAGGGGAGACTCAGGAGAGAGATGAGGTGGGAGAGGGTGTTAGAGGCAAGTTCATGTATTGGTTGTTCCATGTATTCTGTTTTTTGATTTTTTAAAAATTTTATTTTAGATCTAGAGGGTACACATGCAAGTTTTTTTTTATCAACAGTATATTGTGTAATGGTGGGTATTGGGTTTCTGGTGTACCCATCACCCAAATAGTGAACATTTTATCCAATAAGTCATTTTTCAACTCTCACCCCCACTTCCATCCTCCCTGCTTTGGGAGTTCCCAGTGTCCATTATTTCCATCTCTATGGCTATGTGTTCCCCCTGTTATCTCCCACTTGTAAGTGAGAACATCTACTAACTACTGACTATACTATGACGTAATATACTTAGGAGTGTCAGAAAAGTAAGAATGGGCTTTAATTTTTGGAAGGGGTAACAAAGCACCTATAAAAACATGTAAATAGGAAGTTTCTGAGAGGAAAGACAGAAATGAGTATTTTTTTAGTTTGTCTGCCAAAACTCAGTGTTTGTTCAAGATGATTTATCACATACCTTTCATGGAAATTTATAAGAAGTTAAATCATTCATAATGATATACTAAGCGTATATTGGAAGCTGAATTGAGATATGATAGAATAAACTAGATATTGACTTGAAAATAAAATTATTTTAAACTTAATTAACCCACAATAGTATATTATTGTTTATCTGAATTTAAAAAAACACTCAACTTTCTAAGCTCAGTTCTGAAGTAAGTTCTTAAAAATGAAGAAAATGAAGCACTTTTTTTCTTAAAAAAATTGAATATAAAATTTAAAAATCATTTTTATTGCTTTTACAGGTGGTACCATAGAAACATTACCAGAAATCAGGCAGAACATCTATTGAGACAAGAGGTAATTCAATGTATTTGTGGACATTTTCAAAATTTCTGAGAAGTACTTATAAAGACTTTAACCAACTAAAAAAGTATATTATTTCTTGTCTTTTCTAGTTCTAAAATATCATTACATCCCAACTATATATTTTATGTAAAGTTGTAAATCAGATATGTTTGTATTAGATCATGTTTTCCATCAACTTTCATTATAATTTCAGAAATACGTTTCTCCTGAAAGGATTTCAGCTCGAACATATGCAGACTCCTGCATTCACTCCAAGGTGCATTCTGCCAATGGACTCTCTCTCTCTCTCTCTCTCTATATATATATAAAATATATATAACATATAATATTATATATAATATATATATATTTTTTGAGACATGCTCTCGCTCTGTCACCCAGGCTGAAGTGCAGTGGCTCGATCACAGCTGACTGAAGTCTTGACCTCCTGGGCTTAAAGCTATCCTCCCACCTCAGCCCTCTGAGTAGCTGGGACTACAGGCGTGCCACCATGCCTGGCTAGTTTCTTTGTATTTTTTATAGAGACAGGGTTTTGCCATGCTGCCCAACTGGTCTTGAACTACTGAGCTCAAGTGATCAGCCCGGCTTGGCCTCCCAAAGTGCTGAGATTACAGGTGTGAGCCACCACGCCCAGTCTGGAGTCCTGTATTTGAGTTGCTCATTATAACCTTTTCATCAAAGGCAGTCAAGTATAAACTTGATCCTCAGGAACTTAGGTTAGACTCATTAAAAACACAAACAAAGAAAAATACATGCTGCTGCAGTTTCTTTGTTCTTTGGAAACAAAGGAAAGAGTAGAATAGCCAAAATATGAAACTGAGATCAAAACTGCTCATTTAGGTCAAACCAACACAAAGCTGCCTATAGTTTAAATTTCCAACTGTCAGTAAACATTAACCGTGGGTAAAAGTAGAGTCAGAACTAGAAACTAGGTAAGAGTATGTGTGTCATTTTGCTCTGCTGTTGGATATTGAGGAAATCTAGAAATGCGAATGAGAAATAATCAGTTCTGTAACTCAAAACTCAATGCCAGTAATGGCTCAGGGTACAATGAAGACCTACTTCATAGCAGGGGCTATAGGCAGAGAATGAGGGACACAGGCCCATCCTCAGGTGACCACGGATGGAGGTTGGACAGGCCTCACTTGCTTGGAGGAAACTGAGTGTGGCAGAAAATATGCTATTTTCCTGGTATGGTCACAGCAAATGGCCTTTTGTAAGGTGACATTAATAGGTCCAACACGGAGAAAAAAAATTTTATGACAGGTGGGCAGAACGAGAGAAGGAAAGTCCCAGAGGGGGTCCACAGTTATCACACTGTTCACAGGTAATATGGCCCAAATCACTGGGCTGTGCAGATTCAGTATAAGAGCTTCTGCATCTGACAAGAAGCCAGACAAGGCAAGGGTCTCATCTCTTTTCAGAGACTTGAACAGGGAATTATACGCACAGGCCCGCAACCCAGATATGGCAAATATTAAAATTTGGCCATGACATTTTAAAAATAAATAAAACATTACAGATACAGTTGAAGCCCACCCCCTTCATCTTTTTGGTCCTCTCTCATTCCCTAGAGGCAATCGCAGTAGAAGGGTATGTTCCTGTTTTGTCCATGTGTTTGTATTTTGATCATATATGCAGGCACATAAACAACCTATAACATTATTTTATTTATTTTACCATTTGACAAAAAGGAGATCATATGTATGTTGATTTTTTAGTTAAACATTATGTTTTCAAAGTACCGTTATGGGTACATATACTATAGATCAAATACATTCCTTTAACTGTGTATTAGCATATTTCATATGACTATATAAAATTGTATTCAATGTGGATAAACATTCAAAATGTTTCTGATTTGTTACTGTTACAAACAGTGCTGCAGTGAATTTTCTTATAAATGTCATCTTGTACACAAGGGCGAGATGGAATTATGTGGTCACAGGGTATGTGCAGATTTAACATTATTAGATATTTTCAAAACATGATTCAAAACGGTTATACTAATTTACGCTCTTGTGGTGAATGAGATAAACTGGTTTCCAACATTCTTGCCAGCAGGTGGCAAGTAGTTTCACAGTTTTTTTTTTCAATTAATTGGGTGAGAAATTGTATACCTTCTCAAACATTTTCTTGATTACCAGTGCAACTGAGTTACTTTTGAAGTGTCTGTAGGCCAGTTGAGCTTACTCTTCAGTGACATGCCTGTCAATATTTTTTGTCCATTTTTCTATAGTGCTTGCCTTTTAAACTTGTAAGTCTATATTTAAAAAATACAGCTGGGGGTGGTGGCTTAAGCCTGTAATCCCAGCACTTTGGGAGGCCGAGGCGGGTGGATCACTTGAGGTCAGGAGTTTGAGACCAGACTGGCCAACATGATGAAACCCCGTCTCTCCTGAAAATACAAAAATTAGCCAGGCATGGTGGCTGGCGCCTCTAATCCCAGCTACTCAGGAGGCTGAGGCAGGAGAATCGCTTGAACCTGGGAGGTGGAGATTGCAGTGAGCCAAGATCATGCCACTGCACTCCAGCTTGGGTGACAGAGCGAGACTCCATCTCAAAAAAATAAATTAAAAAAATAAAAAATAAAAAAAGTAATATTTTGAATACCGATCTTTTCTGTCAGTTATATGTTGTAAATATATTCTTCTGGTTTCTGGCTTTTAGGAAAACTTTATATTGTTTTCTTGCATAGAATTTAAAAAGGTTAATGTGGTCACATTTCTCAAATTTTCCTTTATTATCTGCGCTTTTATTTTTTCTTAGTATAAGAAATGTTTCTTCTTCTTGAAGTAGTTAATGGATTTCTATCCTCTTTTAAATGTATTAAGGATTTGCTTTCCACATCTGGGTCTTTATCAGAAATGAGTGTGTATGTGTATATAAAGCATGGGATATTTAAAATATACCTATTTTTTCTATGTATCTTAAAAATATTTTTCTAATTTATATATTTTCTAATTTTTATTTTAAAAATACACCTGGATTAAATCCTACTTGTCATAAGGCATTTAAAATACATATTCTGGTTTGGGTTTCCTTATATTTTATTCAGCATTTATCCTGTTGTGTTCAAAAGGGACCCTGGCTTATAATTTTCTGTTCTCTTTGGTTTTAGTATAAAGGTTACATTAACATCATAAAATGAGTTAAGGGATGGGGCTTTGTCTCTCTTTCCAATCTCTGGAATAGTTTATATTGGTTGGTTAGCTACTATAACTGTCTTGTAACAGTCCAGATATGCTGCTTTTGCAAACAGGTAGATACGTGACTACTGATTGAATTTCCTTTTCTTTTTGAAATGTTTGATAATTTATATTTACCTAGAGAATTGCCTATTTTAAATTTATTTTCAAATTTATTGCACAAACAATTCATGGCAATATCCTATAATTTTTATTTATTTCATATTTCAATAGTGAGTATGTTCATGAGGTTCAAAATCGAAAGATTTTGGAAAGTTTTCTTCCATCTTGTCTGCAAGCCACCAATTTCCCTAACCACAGAAAAACTACTATTAGTTTATTTTGTGTCCTTTCCAAGATATTTAATACATACACAAGTAAGTTCAAATATATTTTCTTGTGTTGTTACTTTTACACAAACGATAGCATACTATATACATTTTTTTATATATTTTTTACATAAGGATATATATTTAGAATCTTTCCACATCAGTACACAAAACATGTCCTCCTTCATTTTATACCTGCATAGTGTTCCTTAGTTTGAGTATATCACAATTTTTAAAACCAATTCTTCATTATGAAAATTAAATAGTATACATTTCTTTTGCTGTTGAAACAATGCTACCATCCATAACCTATACACATATCTTTTCCCATTTATATGGGTTTGTAGGATAAATCCTCAAAGGTGCAAATTCTGGGTCAAATGAAATATACATTTCTAATTTTAACAGGTATTGAAATGTCCTCAGTAGGAGTTGTATCAATTTATATGCCTACCAGAAATGTAAGCGAGTCTGTTTTCCCATAACCTTTTCAGATAGCACTTTATAGAAAACATCTGGATCTTTGCTCTCTGACACCTCATCTCAGTGTGGATTTAATTTGCATTTCCTGTATTCTGGGAATGCTAAGCATTTTTTATATGCTAAATTTTATATGTCTGTATTTCCTTTTCTGTGAACTCTTTGTTCATATCCTTTGCATAGTTTTCTATTGGGTTTTTGATGTTTTTCTCAGAATTTGTAGGACCTATGAAGCTATATTAAGGAAATCAGCCCTTTGTGACATGTGGCGTTATTTCCTGCAGTTTTTCTATTGTCTTATGGACTTTTGGCCTGAAGACTATTAAAATTCTCATGTTTCTTGACCGCTTTAGTGGTTTTATTTTATGCATTTTTATCTTTGATCCATTTGTAATTTTTCCTGATGTAAGGAGTGAGATATGGATCTGACTTTATTGTTTTCTGGATGGTTACCAAACATCCACCTTTCTGCACTGATTTGAGATACCACTGTCTTAATAAACAAAATCCCTATTTTGGACTATATCTGGGCTTTCTGCTTGGTTTTACTGATCAGTCCTCATAGAGGACTACTACACTGTTTTAAGTACAGAGGCTGTCTCTAGTGTGGCTAGCCTCCCTCATTATTCTTTTTCAGAAATATTCTGAATGTATTAATATATATTTTTTGTCCATATAAGCTTCAGAATCACCTTGTCTCATTTTTAAAAATCTTCCTGTTGGTTGGTTGCATTAAATGTACAGATTAATTTGGGAAAAAATTTTCGGGCATTACAAATCAATGAGGTTTGGGGATCCATTTGTTCTAGAACCCATATATTGATATTCATATAGAAAAAAATTAAAATTAAATTCATGCCTCTTGGAAAAATAACCATAGGTATATTAAACACCTAATGAGAAAAGCAAACATTTTTGTATTCTTCAGGAGCATTTTAGAGTTTTCTTTGTACAACTTTTGCACATTTATTTTTAAGTTTATCTTAAAGTATTTCATCTTTTGTGTTGGTGTCATAAATGAGTGTATCTTGTTTTTACTTATGAAGCTTTTTATTTCTGTGAATTAATTTTGTAACTGATAATTTTGGTGAATTCTCATGTTTTACGTAGTAGGTTTTCAGTTGATTCTCTTGGGTTTCCAGTATACAATCAGCAGCCAACAGTGATGATTTCAGCTCCTCTTTTATAATTTTAATATAGTACTTTTAATTTTTGCGTCTCACTAAGTTGAATTGGCTAGTGTCTCCAGAACAGTATGAAATGCCAGTGATGATAGTAGTGGGCATTATTTCTTTTTTCCCATTTTTTTTTTGTTTGTATGTTTGTTTTTTGACAGTCTTGCTCTGTTGCCCAAACTGGAGGGCAGTGGTGCAATCTCAGCTCACTGCAGCCTCTGCCTCCCGGGTTCAAGCAATTCTCGTGCCTCAGTCACCCAAGAAGCTGGGATTACAGGCATTTTCAGTAGAGGCAGAGTTTTGCTACGTTGGCCAGGTTGGTCTCGAACTCCTGGCCTCAAGTGATCTGCCTGCCTCGGTCTCCCAAAGTGCTGGGATTACAGGCATGAGCCACTGCGTCCGGCCCTTTTTCAGATTTTATTTGGAATGATTTCCACATATAGCACGATGCTGGATTTGAGACTAAAGTGAGTAAGTGCTATTGTGTTAAGGAAGTACACACGCATTCCTATTTTATTGAGAATTTTTAAAAATTGATACTAGAAGTTGAAATTTGTCAAATGGCTTTTCAACATCTCTAGGGATGTTCATGTGGTTTTTCTCCTTAGAGCTGCTATATGTGTTGGTGCAAAAGTAACTGTGGTTTTAATGGAAAAAACCACAATTACTTTTGCACAAACCTAATAATATGATAAATTATATTAATAAAATCCCAAATACTGAATTATTCTTACATTCATCATGCAATTCTTCTTGGTCATGGTATATCATTCATTTGTGCCATGGGATTTATTTCTTAACATTTTATTTAGAATTTTTACATTGATAAGACTGGTCAGTGGTTTTCTCTTTTGTGCACAGTTCTGGCTGTGCTGTTGATTATTGATATTAAGCTCATTTTTTACATACAAACTGAAAAGTTTTTCTTCTTTTCATGTCATGTGCTGTGGCATAGTTTCATCTCTATACCATTTTTTTCTTTAAGGTTCAGTACATTGTAATGTGTGACTATAGTACTGTTTAAATGTGGGAGCTTTTGGCCGGGCGTGGTGGCTCATGCCTGTAATCCCAGCACTTTGGGAGGCCGAGGCGGGCGGATCACAAGGTGAGGAGATCGAGACCATCCTGGCTAACACGGTGAAACCCCGTCTCTACTAAAAATACCAAAAATTAGCTGGGCGTGGTGACGGGCGCCTGTAGTCCCAGCTACTTGGGAGGCTGAAGCAGGAAAATGGTGTGAACCCAGGAGGCAGAGCTTGCAGTGAGCCGAGATGGCGCCACTGCACTCCAGCCCGGGCGACAGTGCGAGACCCCGTCTCAAAAAAAAAAAAAAAAATGTGGTAGCTTTTGGCTGGGTGCAGTGGCTCACGCCTATAATCCCAGCACTTTGGTAGGCTGAGGCGGGCAGATCTCAAGGTCAAGAGATCGAGACCATCCTGGCCAACATGATGAAACCCCGCCTCTACTAAAAATACAAAAATTAGCTGGGCATGGTGGCAGGCGCCTGTAGTCCCAGTTCCTCAGGAGTTTGAATTTACTCAGGAGGCTGAGGCAAGAGAATTGCTTGAATCCTGGAGGTGGAGCTTGCAGTGAGCCGAGATGGCGCCACTGCACTCCAGCCTGGCGACAGAGTGGGACTCCATCTCAAAAAAAAAAAAAAAGTGGTAGCTTTTTAAAAACCCAATCAATTTTTCTACTCAACAGGTCCATTAAGATTCCTAACTCTTCTGCATTCAATTTTGATAAATTTTATGTCTTACTAGTTTATTATCCATTTCATTCGAGTTTCCAAATTTATTGTATAGAATCAAGTAAATTCCTTAATTTTTACTGGATCCTTGATAATTTTCTCCTTGTGACTTATTATTTTTGATTGATTTTCACCATTATTTAGTGATTAGGTTAATTAGCAGTTTATCTATTATTTTTCCCTAAGCAACCAGATTTTGAATTTACTAGTCATATTATATTCTTACTTTAATAATTTATTATTTTCTGTTTTGTCTTTATTAATTTATTTCTTCTACTTGACTTGGGCTTATTTTATAGTTTTTAATCCTAATTTCTTGAGTTGAATATGCTTATTTTTATTGCTATTGCTTGTAGATATAAGTAATAAGACTATAAATTTATTTTTCTGAGTACTGCTTGAACTGCATAGCAGAGGTGCTAATATGTGATGTTTCCTTATTACTTTCTAGATATTTTTCGCTTTTATTTGAATTTCTTTGAGCTATATGAAAGAGAATTTAAAAGGCCGGCCATGGTGGCTCACGCCTGTAATCCCAGCATTTTGGGAGGCTGAGGTGGGCAGATCACTTGAGGTCAGGATTTCGAGACCAGCATGGCCAACACGGTGAAACCTTGTCTCTACAAAAAATACAAAAATTAGCCGGGCATGGTGGCATGTGCCTGTAATTCCAGCTACTGGGGAGGCTGAGGCAGGAGAAAAGGAGAACGGCTTGAACCTGGGAGGTGGAGGTTGCAGTGAGCTGAGATCATGCCATTGCACTCTAGCCTGGGTGATGAAGCGAGACTCCATCTCAAAAAAAAAAAAAGAAAGAAAGAGAAAGAAAATTTAAAAATCTATAGGTGATAGGAGCTTTTTTAGTTTTCAGTTTGCTATTAATTTCTGGTTTTATTGCTTTGTAGTCAGGAAATCTTGCTTGTACCCTTTCTACTTTGTTTCTATAAAGCTATCACTACATATGCAACTTTATATGCATATTATATATACTTGTTTGTGTGTATTATATACATATACACAATACATTCAACTTTACTTTTTCATCTTTGTCTTTTACATCTTGTGTCCTCTGTGGTATGTAACAGTACCCTTGTACATCGTAGGAATATAGTGAAAGCTAGATTTTATTATTTCGAATGGCTGCAGGAGATTCTTTGGTTAAAACAATTTGACCAGGGAATAAGGCTTATATCTGGGTGAATATCTGGAATGAGAAGGAGAAGACTCTACTTAATGTAGTACGTTTACCTTGAGGGTCAGACCATGCTATTTGGGTTCTGCAATTCTCAAGCACAATGTAAATAATGCCAGCACTTTATAAGTGTAAGCTTCTATGGGTTTGACAAGATTCTGAGATGTATTTTCCCTCTTCATGAGCATAAGCACACTCAGTAAAGCTAAATCATTTTACAATATCAAACAAACGAATCTAAACAATGCAACATTCAAGATTCTTTGAAAGCAATTTACAGCTTTATTGGCATCTCCCAAAGAATGTTAATAGGAATCTAATTTATAACATAACTTCAGATTTATTATCATGTTCTCCCTTTTACCACTTCTTTTTATCTTCCCATTCCCCTACTGCAACTAATATGGTTCCTTTTGCTTTTCTTTTCAGACTCCCCCATATCTGTTCTTTCTTTCTACTTCCCGTGAACTCTGGTGTCCTTCCCCACTCCCTGCTTGCCCAGCTGTGTTCCTCCCTGTCACCTTGTTGCTCTTCTTCCAAAGTACAATCCGGTCAGTCTGTCTTAGTGTTCTTCCTATTCTACAGTGATTTTTAATCTATTATCCTGGTCAATATAACAAAAATAAGCAGTAGGGTACAAGGTTTTCAAATAGAGAATTTTTCTTAGAAAAATCAGTAACAGTATTCTAAAGTACATTATAAATGCATGTCCCAATTACAATTTATTTTATAGGTGTGACTTCTAAATCTATAAGGGAGATAAGATTTTGTGTACTTGTAAAGACAATCTAATTCTTCATATTAATAATATAGCAGGTCACTTATTTATGGTAAGTCAATATAGCTTTGATTTTCATCCCTGAGTTGTAGGTTTGTCTTTCTAAGAAGGAATAGACTTATTCAATAAATGATTTTTTTTTTGCAGTCTAAAGAAGGTGCATTTATTGTCAGAGATTCAAGACATTTAGGATCCTACACAATTTCCGTATTTATGGGAGCTAGAAGGTAAGCACTTGTGATTTTGGTTACTATAGAAATAATCCCTGGGACAGTCTCCATCACATAGAGAATGTTAGTGAGAGCTTAGCTTAGGGAAAAGATTGTTGACCTGGAAGTTAGAAAAACCAACCAGTCCGTGATATATCCCTAGCATGCTCTGTGTGACATTGCATAAGTTTCTTAACCTCTCCCGTCTTCCTTTTCTCAACCATAAAGTAAAGAGGGGGAGATTAGTTGTAGTAGACGCTGTTGGGCGCTTTCCTCATATCCCTTGGTCTGTTCTGGGATTCACTTGCAGAAAAGTCTCTTGCACTCAGAAAGCTTCCTGTGTCTGTCTGCCTGAGGATGTTCTCTGGCTGTGGGAACTTGTGGGCCCCGTGGCTAGGCTGAAAGTGCCTGAGAGGTAACATCCCAGGAGCAACGCTAGGTTAAAGAGAATGGGAGTTGGTGGATAAATATCTCAGCTTCTTTGCACTTCAGTGGGACAATTGTGAGGTGTGTTCCCCAGTCTCTCCTAGGTTCCTACAAGTATTGAGCCCCAATTGCCCATAGTAGTAACCTACTAACTAATGCACCTGGCATTGGTTTTTCCTCCCTTCTTGTCTCCCATCTCCAATTGCTTACAGTGCATGTGTTCATTCATTTAACCAATACTTGATATTCAATATGTACTTACATGTATTCATTATGAGATCTACTTTTCTGAACACTGGTCTTGTCACTCAGACAACTTTGGCTGAAGTTACGTTTGAATCTAAGGCCCCAATAATGTAGTTGAGGAATTTTCTTGGCATGGGGGGGCACTTGTTGAATTTAGCCAATCTACTTCTCAGTGTAGTGTTGCTAGGATGAGTTTTAGAACTGGAGTCCTGTTGTTTAATGAGTTGGCTTACATCCAAATTGATCTTTCACATTTCTAGTAATTCACATTTTCTTGATTGTAGAAGTACGGAGGCTGCCATAAAACATTATCAGATAAAAAAGAATGACTCAGGACAGTGGTATGTGGCTGAAAGACATGCCTTTCAATCAATCCCTGAGTTAATCTGGTATCACCAGCACAATGCAGCCGGTAAGTGGGGAACTTCCAGCTGGGTGAGTCAGGGAGCCATGCCCTTGATGGGCAATGCATCTTTGGTATCAGGCACTCAACAGGAGCAAATCTCCCTGTAGAAATAGTTTAAAAGCTTGAAGTACAACTTATCTTTTGAGCAATTATCTTTCTTATTGATGCCTCTTCATTTTTCTGGTTGGTTGGGGGCAAGAGGTAGGTCAATTTCTTATATTTCTACCAGGTTAGAAAAATGATAGATGACAGAGAAGCAAATAGTCATCAATCATTATGCATTTGTTCTGGAAATTTACATAGGGCTAAATGTAATAAGATTTCAAATACCCTAAATAATGATGCTTCTTTCCCTTTGCCCCCATAAATCTGCTCTCTACTTTCGACAATTGTAATAGAAAATTACCCTTATATCTCTCACTCTCTGTTCTTTCTTGTTTGGAGAATATAAAAAGTCACAGAGAACACAGCCTTTCACAGTTACAGTTTAGCCTAACTATACCAGAGGCATATTTAACCCATCTCCCCAGCCATTGTTTGCAATAATTGCTATTTGTGCAAACCTATCATCTGTGGAAAGATGTAGGATCCCAGAAAGTTCCACCACAATTAAAATCACCTCTCTGGCCTTCAGCCCTTGCCCAACCTGTGCTGAACCACTCTGAGCCCATGGGGAATCTTCTTATCTCAGCATTGCAGAATTCAGAATCCACTGTAACTTTTCATGTTATTTTGACTGCTTGTCATGCACTTCTTTTTTTAGATTTCTCTCATGAAAAGTGTTGACAAATATTCCTTTTGGAAAGAGCTCACTTTTCCATTACACTGGTTCTAAGTATCAGGAATATATCAAAGGACATTTTTATCCACTTGTGGGATGCATCCACATGGCTATTCACTGGAATTTTGGTTAAGGAGTGAGGGTAAAATATCTGGGTGGGGCAATAAAGGTCTTAGTTGTAGCTAGAGATGGAGTCAAGATGTCAGTTCTGAGTTTTCTCCTTTACATTCCTCTTTCTCCTTCCTCCAAAGAAAAAAGAAAGAGTGGTTTTGGTGAAAGGTTAAATGAGGTTAGATGAGGGCTTTAACCTGAACTAGGTGTTAGAGTCACGGTGAGCATCCATTCCTGTTCCCTGTTCAAACTTTTACCATTCTCAAGACTCCTTTACCAAAATTAACCACTGCCTTATTAGCAAATCCCCTGTCTGTGTACCTCACTAGGAAAAGTGAAGTCACCAGGCATGAGCGACTTCCGTCTCCTCTTCTGTCCCCATGCCCTCTCATCCTCGTTCCCTCCAGTAGTAGTGAGGGCATGCCTGTGCTCTTGCCCTTACCTGCCATGCACTGTTCCTTTCTCTCCTGTATCTCTTCCATTCTTCTGACTGTCTCCCTTTAGCTTTTAACCCTATAAACATGCTTAAGACTTTCTTATCCTAAAAACAAAAACAACTCTCCTCCTGCTGCCCTAACTCTTTCTCCCTTTACACATTGCTCTTGTAAGTCACACTTTTGGAAAAATGTGTCCACATCCATTGTCTCCACTCTCTCACTTTCTATTTACTTTTTAAACATCTATGATCTGTCTTCTGCTTTCAACACTCCATATTTGACCAGTGGCCCCTATATTGACAGTACAGTGGTGCTTTCTAGTTCGCATGTGTTCAGGTCCTCTCTGCTACATTTGGCAGTGTCACTTGTTGCTCCTTCGATGTTTGACACCACCCCTTTTTGGCCTTCTCTAACTCAATAGTTCCTAATGGATCTTCCCAATGTGCCCTACTTCTATTCTTCCCTTAAATATTGGTTTTCCTCCAGAATCTGTCCCTGATCACTACTCTTCTCACCTTAGGCATCTCCCTTTGCATAATCTTCTGTCTGGTAGACAAAGGCACTTGCAATCCCGCAGGCCCTGAACTTCACTGATGAAGTAGGATGCTTCGTCTTACACCATTACTCTCCCTCCAAATGTCCTCTTTCTTTTCTCTCTCTCAGATAATACTAGCATCATCCAGCCCCTTGTAGGGGTTGGAAGCATAGGAATTAAATAGATGCTTCTTAATAGCTCACTTCTGATTAATTATCAAATGCAATTGATTTCATATCCTAAATGTGTCTCCTATAGATCCCTGCCTCTCCCTACCTTCTTAGTGCTGCCCTAATCATTGCTCACTTGGACAACTGCAGTAGCCTCTTAACTGGTCTTATTGCCTCCAATGTTGATTTCCCCTTAATCTATTCTGCTAGTACCAGAGTGATCTATCAGAAATGTAAATCTGGCTGGGTGCAGTGGCTCATGCCTGTAATTCCAACACTTTGGGAGGCCAAGGTGGGTGGATCACCTGAGGTCAGGAGTTTAAGACCAGCCTGGCCAACATGGTGAAACCCCATCTCTACTAAAAATACAAAATTATCCAGTCATGGTGGCACATGCCTGTAATCTCACCTACTCGAGAGGCTGAGGCAGGAGAATCGCTTGAACCTGAGAGGCGGAGGTTGCAGTGAGCCAAGATCACACCATTGCACTCCAGCCTGGGCAACAAGAGTGAAACTCCATCTCAAAAAAAAAAAAGAAAAGAAAAAGAAATGTAAATCTGACTGTGTCCTCCTACTTGGGACTTTTCAATAGCTTCCTCTCACCTGCAGGAAAATGTAATGCTTCCTAGCGTGGCTTATGAGGCCCATCATACCCAGAATACTGCTTACCTCTGCAGTGTAATTTGTCTGGCTCTACCTCCTGAGTTTTGCTCAAGTACCCACCATCATGCTTCACATTTCTAAGTTTCATCTCATGCGTTACCTCTGCTTAGAAAGTCCTTCATAGTTTCTCCCCATGGGTTAACTCCATGTGTTAGTTTCATCTCAGTCATTTCCTCCCAAAGAATTCTTCGAGTCCAACAATGTGTCAAGTGCTCTTTTTCTACATCCCAAGGCACCCTATATGCATCTCCAGCACAATACTTATTCCTTTCACCTTAGAATGGCCTCTCTCTGCCTGTCTTCTCTCACTGAGATAGAGCTCCCTGTGGGCAGAGTCCTCATCTTACTCATCTTGGAATCTGCTGGGATCTTTGGGAATCTACCTAGAAGAGTGCCTTGCACACAATAGGCACTTAATATGTGCTTCTTTTTGTTCTTACACTGGTCAAGCTCGTTTCTGTCTTCCAGCATTTACACATGCTGTTCCATCTACCTGGAAGTCTCTTCATCAATCAACGTCAGCATAGCTGTCATCTTGTCTGAAAGGCCTTCCCTGAGCACCCACTCTAAAGTAATTATATGTTATCTGGTCTGCCTTGCACTTAATCATCATTATCTACTTTTTCGTGTGTGTGTATGCACTTGTTATTTTCTCTTCCTCTCACTAGAATGTAATCATGAGAGCAAGACCGAATCATCAGTCTTGTTCCCTACTGTCTCCCAACATCTAGATAGTGTTTTATTGAAAGCTTTTATTGAAAGCACATACCAGGCTTTTAATAAATGTTAGCTGAACAAATAAATAATAAATGATTATTAAACTAAGTTGAAACATAAGGTATATGCCTAAGTGGGTCACTGAAAGAAAAAAAAGAGACATTTGATGTATAGAAATCTATATGTTAATCCAATTAAATGAAGTCTCATTTACTCTACCATGCTATTAAAAATCAAATAAACAAAGATTATACAAAATGGGCACACTTCAACACCGTTGGTGGTTAAATAAATTAGTACATCCTTTCTGGACACGCTTTGACCTGTGAGAAGTACAGACAAATGTATGTTCAAGGACATATGGCATATTTTATAATAGTGAAATCTTGGAAATAAATTTAAGCTCTGTTTATAGTCAATGACATATATCAATTACGTGCATAGTGCAAAAAGCTTTTAACAAAATATTTATATTTCTGCAAAATATATTGGATGTGTTCATGTTTTCAATTATGCACATAGTGATTTTTGCAAAAATGTTCACCAAGATGATAACAATCTATCTGTGAATACTAAGATTTTCTGAGGGATTTTTTAGGGTCATCTTTATACTTTCTTAGATTCTTTAAATTGTATACAATGAGTATATATATATTTTTGGAAAATGTGGGAAAATAAGCAAACTGCTGACTAACTGGTAGAATGAATTTTGTTTGTCTAATTATTTAAAGAATGGTACTATCTTCTAGAATATTTCATTCTTTCTTCTATATTAGCAACTAGGCTTGAAATATTGATTTCTCTTTCTCCTTAGGTCTCATGACTCGTCTCCGATATCCAGTTGGGCTGATGGGCAGTTGTTTACCAGCCACAGCTGGGTTTAGCTACGGTAAAGTGTGCACACATGCTGAAGTAAAATAGCAAATCCAGTAGTAAAGAATCTACCTGGCTGGGTGCGGTGGCTTACAGCTGTAATCCTAGCACTTTGGGAGGCAAAGGTGGGTGGATCACCTTAGGTCAGGCGTTCAAGACCACCCTGGCCAAAATGGTGATACCCCGTCTCCACTAAAAATACAAAAAATTAGCCGGGTTTGGTGGTGGATGCCTGTAATCCCAGCTACTTGGGAGGCTGAGGCAGGAGAATCGCTTGAACCCAGGAGGCAGAGGTTACAGTGAGCTGAGGTCATGCCACTGCACTCCAGCCTGGGCAGCAGAGTGAGACTCTGTCTCAAAAAAAAAGGAAAAAAAAAGAATCTAGTTCCCTATTGATTCTTTGAACTCTCAGCACTTCCGAAATGTCTATCTAGAAACATTTCTTCTCAAAGTTTACATCACCCTTCTGAGATGTTTAAATATGTGCATCTCATAAGGACAATTTAAACTTTGGGGAGAAATGCTTCCGTTTGACTTCAGATTTCACTGTTACATTACCAGGAGCCTTAATCTTCACCCTTTTGATAAATTACAATTCTTTTTATTTGGATGTTTGGGTTGTTGTTCTTTGGTTTCAAGGGTGCCTGGGAAATGATTCCTCTCCAAGAGAAGCTACTAAAAAGAGCTGCTGAAAGTATCGTCTTCATCTTTTTTTTTGTTTCTAATAGAACATGCACAAAGTTCAATTTGAACCACTTTCTAGCAAATGTGGTATTTGTAAATCTGTGAGAATAAATAAGTGCCAGGGAATCCTATTTTCTAATTTGGTGACATTTTATTCCTTTAAACTTCTCTCAATAGTGGGATTCAGAATGTACTGAAAAAATTAATAACACAATATATTGGGAAAAAAATAACTGGGACTCAGGATCTCATTAAGTTAAGTGGGATGGAAGCAAGATTTCTGGCTATTATTGGTGCCTGTATTATTCCTCTGGCCCACAGATAGTATATATAATACAAAGTTCTACCATTAACAATTTACTTAAGTTAAAAATGATTCTTTTTAATTTCTTAAAAATAAACTTAAAAAATTTAAAAACAAATAGAATAGTGTACAACTCATAAGTCTATAGCTTGATTTGTTTTGCCTGGTTTGATTACGTTATATAAACAGAATCGGACACTGCATTTTTTTGTGTCTGGATTCCTCCTCACCTCATTACATCTGTGAGTTTCATCCATGGTCCTGGGTGGGGTTGGTTTATTTTCACTGTGGTGCAGTGCTACACTGCATGACATACCACAACTGATTTAGCCATGCTTCTTGTAGATGGCCATTTGGGTTGTTACCAATTTTTGGCTCTTACAAATAATATTGTTAAGAACATTTTTGTGTGTGTTTTGATGAAGTTAAGTGCACATTTACATTCCAGCGTATGTTGGATATGTGCTTAAGTGTAGACCTGCTGGGTCATAGGCTATGCATATGTTTAGATTTAGTAGATACAGTCAGTTTTCTAAAGAGCTTATACCAAATTACACTCCCATCAACAATATATAAGTTCTAGTGGCTCCATACCTTTGCCCTTGCCAATATTTTATTCTAGGTTTTTTTTACATGTTAGCTAATCTGGTGTGTAGTAGTATCTCATTATGGTCTAAATTTACATTTCCCTGATGACTAATTATTTTTATCAATTTGGCTTAGTGGCCATTTGGATATTCTCTTCATAAGAGAATACTCCATTCACATTTTTTACCCTTAAAAAAGTTAGGGTATATGTCTTCTCTAGTTGATTTATTTATATTCAGAATAAGAATTCTATGTTGGTTGTATATTTTAGAAATATCTTCTGTGGCTTAACTTCTTACTTTCTTAATGGGGGTATTTTTGATGAACAGAAGTTTTATGAAGTATAATTTATCAATATTTCTCTTTGTGGTTATATTCTGTTGAATAAATTTATGCCAATTCCAAGGCCATGAGTATATCCTCCCATGTTACTTTTAAAACATACCTATGAGGCCAGGTGTGCTGGCTCATGCCTATAATCCCAGCACTTTGGGAGACTGAGGTGGGCAGATCGCCTGAGCTCAGGAGTTTGAGACCAGGCGAGGCAACATGGTGAAACCTTGTCTCTACTGAAAATACAAAAAATTATCAAGGCGTGATGGCGTGCCTGTAATCCCAGCTACTTGGGAGGCTGAGGCAGGAAAATCACTTGAACCTAAGAGGTGGAGCTTGTAGTCAGCTGAGATCGCGCCACTGCACTCCAGCCTGGGTGAGAGAGTGAGACCCTTCCTCCAAAAAAAAAATAATAATAATAATAATAATAAAATAAAGCATACCTTCTATAGGGAGGGGGAATACTTTGCATAGCTGGTAGAAGGGACTATCAGATTTTCCAATTCTTTTAAATGCATTATTCAAAAGTTCCAGCAGATGGTGGTATTGCTGTATTAAAAGGAGACACTAAACCATTAAGTTTGATACAGTTTTCAAGAGGGTTATTTTAAAAACAGTTTATTTTTTCCTGATTTGCTTCTATAAAATGAGAAATATACAGTAAAAATTTCACTTCAGCTATACTCTTAGATATATGTGGGTTAGATTTCTAACACTGAATTTGTTTATTAGATGATTTCATTGGACTTTTCCCTAAGAAGAAAAAGTATCAAGGGAGAAAAGCCCTTTAGGGATGGAGTGAGAAGACCAACAGGAAGAACTGAAATCACAGTTTTATTTGCCTTACAAGTTTACTCACCCGGAAAAAAAAACCAGACTGGGAACATAAATATTTTGGGTCCCAGGTCTAGTTTTGGTAGGTTTAGTTTAGAAAGGCACAGAAGTGTGTTCACTGTTCTCTTTGGGAGCAGAGAGTGCATTTTGTTATCCTTAATTTGTTATACAAACATCACCAAATAAATAAAGTTTGTGTTTTGAAACTTGAGTTCTTGAATTACTTTTAAGCCACAGTGAGAGTATTAAAATGGCTTCATATCCTCTCCACTTTATACATTTTTTAACCTCTCGGTCAAATAATAGGTACTTCCTAAACATTTTCCAGCCCTAATATTTTAACAGTCTTTATTTCTACTTGTAACATGGATGTTTTACTTTTTCAGAAAAGTGGGAGATAGATCCATCTGAGTTGGCTTTTATAAAGGAGATTGGAAGCGGTCAGTTTGGAGTGGTCCATTTAGGTGAATGGCGGTCACATATCCAGGTAGCTATCAAGGCCATCAATGAAGGCTCCATGTCTGAAGAGGATTTCATTGAAGAGGCCAAAGTGATGATGTATGTATAAACAACACCCTGATAAATATCATACCATGCCCTGGTGTCATGGAAACAACATGAGCTTTGGAGGCAGCCACACCTGGATTTGTGTCACAACTTTGCTCAAGCTCATTGTGTAACCCAGGCACATTATTTGACCACTGTGTGACCTGGGTGAATTATTTCACCTTTCCAAGCCTCAATGTTTTCATCTATAAAATGGGATGAAAGTACCTACCTCACTGGATCAATGTGTGAATTAAATAAGAGAATTTATGTAAGTGATGAGACAGGAGAATTCCCTTGACACCTTTGCAGAACGCCTTGTGAAGAGGGTGGCTCATTTACTCAGCCGCTGTGTGCTCAAATCCCTTACGGGAGGAGGAGCATGCAGGTGAGCCAGGGTGAGTGCTTTTGGGCTCTGGCCCCATGACAGTGTCTAGAGGTGTTACAATGCTCTTTTAGCTTTTCTGTCTGCAGATGGCTAAGTGTTAACCACCTCAGTGGAAAGTCAGGGTGACAGCCTTTTGCATCCTGCCCTCTTCATACCTGGGTCCTTGTATGGCATCCAGGAAGAATCAGGTCACACGGACTTGAAGGATGGTGAATGCAGAGATTTTATTGAGTGATGGAGATGGCTCTCAGCGGGATGCATGGGGAGCTGGAAATGGGATGGAGTGGGAAGATGATCTTCCCTGGGAGTTTGACCATCCTGCAGCCGATCTCGTCTCTGACTGGCCCCAGCAGAACTCCTCTCAATGTTTAGACACTCCTCCTCTTCTCTTCTTCTCTGCTGCACTGCTCTGTCACCTGCCAATGGAGCTTGGGGTTTATATGGGCAGAGTACAGGGGTGTGGCAGGCTAGAGCAGTCTTGGAAAGGGCAGCATCTGAGCACAAAAATAAAAATGCCTGTTCCCATTTAGGGCAGCAGGTTTCCAGGCTTGAAGGTGGGGATTTTGCTGGGGAACTGCCCGCTTCTACCTAGTATTTCCCTGCCTCCTGTTGGTATCAGTGACAAGCAAGTGTGTTCTTTTCAGCTCAATAATAGGTGCTTTACAAGTACTCTTTTTTTTTTCCTTTTCCCAGAAGCAGAAATGGTGGTTGTGTCTTAGTAGTGATATACTACTCATCTTTTGAAAGGGCATCCTCCAGTGGCCAAAAAGAGTTAATGGTTTTTTAAGGATAAAAAAGTATTTGCTTTCAGAGGACATAAGGGTCCAGAGCTTTAAAAGAAGTGGCTCTTTGTAGACCGTTGGACACAACTCTTCTGTGATTTCCCAGGACAGCATTTTGACTCAGTTGAACCCATTTCTGTGGCTCATTAACTGTAACAACCTGAGCAGGACCAGGACAGGCCAATAATTTGACCATAGTTCAAATTAACATTCTTTAAATATTTGTTCAACATTTATTTAGAGGAACAGCAATGCTGTGAAGAAGAAAAACTCCAGATGGCATTATTTAGATTCTGCTCTGTTTTCCAGAGAAATTTAGTTCTGACCCACACTTGCAGACTCCAACTAGAAAAACAAACAAAAAAACAAGCAAACAACAATCAGAGGCGATTAACTGGACCCATTCTCGATTAACTGGACCCATTCTCTTTCGAAGGCAGAGCAAGTATATCCCTTGGGGCTCTCAACCCATACCCTGAGGGTCCTATCAAAATATCCTTTCCATTCACTTACAATAGAATGAATTCCAAGGGAAGTTGTTACAAACACAATTTCCCAGTGACACCAGCTTCCCAATGATGTTTTTGTGTCCCTAGGTGCCCCAGGCACCTATCTCTATCTGCCTTTGCTTCCTGTAGATATCTGCATCCTACCGTGGTTTTTCTATACCTAAAGGACAAAAATTGTATTCCTGTGTTGGATTAAATAGGCATAATAAAAAAAGAATGAATGGGAGATAAGTGATTCAGGGAGAGTTAAAAACATGTTTGAATATCTATCAAACAAGAAAGAATTGAAGATGTTTAATGTCATAATGAGAGAATTCTTGAAAGGTACAAGCCTGATGGGGCATTTGAGGTCAGGATCTTGAGGACAATATTTCCCCTGATTCATTTTGGGAGGCTAACATGGGAGGATCACTTGAGCCTAGGAGTTTGAAACCAACCTAGGTAACATGGTGAAACCCTGTCTCTGCAAAAAAAAAACCAAAAAAACTAGCCAGGCATGGTAGGGAGCACCTGTAGTCCCAGCTACTCAAGAGGCTGAGGTGGGAGGATCAATTGAGCTCAGCAAGTTGAGGCTAGAGTGAGCCTTGATGGCACCACTGCACTCCAGCCTGAGTGACAGAGTGAGACCCTGTCATACACACACACACACAAATCCCTGATTTCTAAAAAAGTGAGGCAGAAAATCTTCCATTCTAACATTCTATTGCAAATATATTTATTTTTAAAATAGTTAACATGCATTGACATACTATCTACTGAGTATATACAGCTTTGCACATATTAGCTCCTTTCTGTGTGTGGTTTAAATATTACCTCTTTCAGGAGGTCTCCTCTGACTACTCTGTTTAAGCTGGCATACCCCCTGCCAAATGTTTTCTGTTGTATCGCCTTGTGTTAGTTCCATCAAAGTACTTGTCATACTCTGAAGCTTCATGTGTAGTTGTTTTATTTCTCTCCCACTAGCATGCAAGCTCTCTAATAATATAACCTTTTATTTATTTCTCCTGTTTAACCTGGTGAGTGTTAAAAGGATGACTAGCATGTAGTTGGTGCTTAAAAAACATTTATGGATTATTGAATGAATTAATGAATCCTCACCACAACTCCAAGTGGTAGCTTCTATTAAGATCCCAACTTTATAGGTAAGAAAGAGAACATTTAGAAGGCTTATTATAAACCAAAAAGTTTCTGAGACAAGTCTCCATTAATTTAAGAGTTTACTTGGCCAAGGTTAAGGACATGCCCATGGCAGCCTCAGGAGGTCCTGATGATATGTGCCCAAGGTGATCGGCCTACAAAATGTAAAAATGGTTTTACACATTTTAGGAAGACATGAGACATCAATCCATCCATGTAAGGTGTACATTGGTTTGGTCTGGAAAGGCACGACAACAGCGAGTGGTGAAACAGGAGAGTTTTCTGGCCCCCACTTGCAGGACATGCAACAGAGATGTGGCTCTCCGTTCAGCCACCATGGCCTTTTACAGGATGGGGAGCATGCAGATGGGCAGGTGCAGGAATCAGGGTGAGTGCTTTTGGGCTCTAGCCCGACAGCAGCATCTAGGGGTGGGTGTCTGCAACTCCCAAAGCCCAAGTGGGTCTGGGAGTCGTGTGCTCTTTTAGCCTTGTGTGCCCTTTTAGCCTTGTGATCCACAGATGGCTTAAGGGTTAACCAGCTCAGTGAACCCTCTGCCTTTTTGCAAGGGCAGGGGGCCAGTGTGACAGCTTTCTGTATCTCAAGCTCTTGTCCAGTGTCGTGGGAGATCAGGTCACACACAAACTTGAAGGATGCATGTGGGGTTTTATTGAGTGTTGGAGGTGTGGGTCTCAGCAGGATAGATGGGAAGTTGGACAGGGGATGATGGGGTGGGAAGATGATGTTCCCCTGGAGTTTGGCCATCCAACAGCCGATTCTCTGACTGGTCCAGCCGAACTCCTCCTGATGTTCCTTCTTTTCTCCCCTTCTCTGCTGTACCATTCTGCTGTTTGTCTATTCATCTCCTCATCTGCTTCTGGACCTGGAGTTTGCGATTTGTATGGGTACAGGATAGGGGGCGTGGTGGGCCAAAAAGCAACTTTTGGGGCACAAAAGCAGGAATGGCTGTTCTCACTTAGGGCTATAGGTATCTAGGCTTGAGGGTGAGGACTTTCCTGGGGAAACTGCCGTCTTCTACCCAGTATTTCCCTGTCTCCTGTCCATATCAGGGGGGGCTTCCAAGTCATAGGCAGATTCAAAGATTTTCTGACTGACAGTTGGTTGAGTTATTATCCAAAGAACTTGAATCAGTGGAAAGGAATATCTGGGTTACTATAAAGAGTTGCGGAGACCAACACAGATTGTTTGTGTTTATTATGCAGGTGAAACTTCCAGGTAGAAGGTTTCAGGGAAAATAGATTGTAAATGTTTCTTAGTAGACTTAAAGAGTCTGTTCTATCAGTCTCAGTGTCTGTGTTGATGTTAATGGTTATGAGGCATGTCCAACTCCCTCTTCCCATCGTGGCCTGAACTAGTTTACAGGTTAACTTTGGAATGCCCTTGGCTAAGAGGAGGAGTCCATTCAGATGGTTAGGGGCTTAGAATTTTATTTTTGGTTTACATTATGTAATTTGCCTGTAGTCCCACAACAAAACATCATTAGAGCTTCTAATTGAAATCAAAACTGTGAACTATCTGGGCACAAAAACCGTGATCTTAATGAACATAATTATCTATACACTCTTGGAAAACTAATATATGTCAGAGGGCAAGAGATGGAAAGAGAAGAATTGTTTCAGGATACATTTTTGAGATAAAGTCATCAAGACTTGCTGATAAATTGAATGTGGCAGGTAATCGGAAGAAACCAGAGGAACAAAGATGACGCTAAGGTTTTGGTGTACATTATTATATCAGGCAAAGGATGGCACCATTTACAAAGATGGGGGAAGAGCAAACAGGTTTAGGGGGAAAAATAGAGAATTCTGCTTTGGACATGTTGGATTTGAGAAGCCTGTTATTTATTAGGTGTGTTCAAGTGTTGAGGTAAATATATGAGTCTGGGGTTCAGGAAAAAGGTCAGAGTGGAGGGTATTAACTTGAAAGTGATCAAAATCATATGATGATATTTAAAACCCTGAAACTTAATGCGATTACTTAGGGAAAGAGAATAATTAGAAAAGGAGAACTGGAGAAGCCTGCAAAGGGTCTGAAAATATTTAAATAACAAATTTAAATAAATTTAAATGTGTGTTTGCCCTATGATGAATCCCACATACTTCTCTAAACTGAGAAATAATGTGTATTAAGAAGTCCTAGAGTTATAACAAACAAGAATGTAGATTTTCCATTTGCATCTTTCTATGCTTGTGAGAAATATTTGTCATATTTGTTAGACTGAATCACATGCGAGAGTTTGTTTTTGCCTGATTTCTGATAAAGGTTTGCCTTATTTCTGTTAGATTTTTACCAGTGATCTTGATAAGGAAATGCAGTAACGTTTCAATTCTCAAATGCTTCCATGTGGGTATAACTTGGTGGATTTCCTGTGGCAAATTAATATTTCATCTCAAGACTTGCTTTTCTGCACTTACTCTATATACATGTAAACTGCATCTCTTAACTGAAAGTACACTTTATGAATTCAAAAAGTAAATCAGACAAAATATATATAATATATATATCTCTCCAAATTAAGATAATGTTAAGTTCTCTGAATGCCTCTCTTTCTCATTAACTGGAGTGTTTTCACAAGCTAATTTTATGGGTAATGGTCAAAAATCGTTCATATACATTGTGTTAAGGTACACAGTCTTCCCAAGTCACTGATTTTATTTTACCTTTATGAATGAAAAGAAGCAATAACTTTTCAAGATACATTTGACACAAGGTACATCTTCTAAAATTATAAGCGTTAATTTGAATATTATTTTCCATGATGACTAGTTGGCATAAAAGGCTTTTAGAGATTGAATATAGTATTACACACACACGCACACAAAACCAATAAACTTTTGAAGTCTAGATAACTAAAAAGTTCTGGGTATGTTTTAATAGGCAACATTCAAGGCTTTGTGTGTGTGTGTTTGTGTGATTACTAAATACACTGCAAGTTTTCATGTTGGTAAATGTTTTTTAGTTTCCAACTTTATCTACAAATTTCCTTTTAAAGAACTTCATGCTTTAGAATTTAATTTTTGTTTTCTTTTTTAGTCACTCTTTCCTCCCTCTTGTCTGTCCAGAATTTTTCCTCTGGACAGCTGCAGGTAGGAAAGTTGGAATTCAAGGAACAGGAAAGGAAATCTGCTTGACCTAGCAAGGATAAACAGTGATGAAGAAACAAAAGGATTATAAAACGAAGAGGAGAAACATAAAATGCTTACGCGTAGAATATAGTGCATATTCTGTCTCCACTCTGCCTCTCGCATTACCACTTAAACTCTTGACCCCACATTCTCAGTGCATTAAGTGGCAAGGAAACTGCACTACTTCCTCTGTGTTTGGGTTGATTTTTATCTTATCTTGATAATGAGAGTGATAAATAGATGGTAAATACTACCAGTTGTGTTCAAACATTTAAAAATGCAAACACAATTCTGCTCACTGGTGTGTGTTTTTCTTCACCAGGAAATTATCTCATTCAAAGCTAGTGCAACTTTATGGGGTCTGTATACAGCGGAAGCCCCTTTACATTGTGACAGAGTTCATGGAAAATGGCTGCCTGCTTAACTATCTCAGGGAGAATAAAGGAAAGCTTAGGAAGGAAATGCTACTGAGTGTATGCCAGGATATATGTGAAGGAATGGAATATCTGGAGAGGAATGGCTATATTCATAGGGATTTGGTAAGTATGGTGCAAATTTACTTTTTTTTATGTATCATACCTATATTCAGAAGGATGTGACAATTACTTTCAATACTTTGAATAATGTGTCCTTGATTTAATTTTTAAACATTTACCTATTCATGCAATTTGTTGTAAAATGTAACTTTGTTTTCAATTGTCCATTGATGCTGTAGCTGTAAAGGCCCAATGGGTTCACCTTGCCTGCTGCCTAGACAGAGCCGATTTATCAGGACAGAGGAATGGTGATAGAGAAAGAGTAATTCACACAGAACCGGCTGTGCAGGAGACTGGAGTTTTATTACTCATATCAGTCTCCCCCAGCATATGGGGATCAGAGTTTTTAAGGACAACTTGGTGGGTGGGGGGAAGCCAGTAAGCCAGGAGAGCTGATTGGTTAGGTAGGAGATGAAACCATTGGAAGTTGAAGCTGTCTTCATGCTGAGTCAGTTCCTGGGTGGGGGCCAGAAGATCAGGTGAGCCAGTTAATCGATCTAGGTGGTGCTAGCTGATCCACCAAGTGCAGGGTCTGCAAAATATCTCAAGCACTGATCTTAGGAGCAGTTTAAGGAGAGTCAGAATCTTGTAGCCTCCAGCTATCTGACTCCTAAACCATAATTTCTAATCTTGTGGCTAATTTGTCTGTCCTACAAAGGAAGTCTAGTCCCCAGGCAAGAGGGAGGTTTGTTTTGGGAAAGGGCTGTTATCATCTTCGTTTTAAACTATAAACTATAAATTCCTCCCAAAGTTAGTTTAGCCTATGCCCAGGAATGAACAAGGACAGCTTGGAGGTTAGAAGCAAGATTGAGTTAGTTAGGTTCTCAGTCATAATTTTGCAAAGGAGATTTCATAGCCAAGTAAGGCTTTACTCTAAATATGCCTTGAACTAATTAACCACCTAACCTATCATGTGACTAAAACTGATTTCCTTTCTTTTCCATTCTCCCTTCTTCCTTCTCTTCCTTCTTCTTTCTTTCCTTCCACCTTTCTCTCTTTCAACCCATAATCAAACATGTATCGAGTGCCTAGTATATGCCAAGCATTCTGCTAAGCACTGGAGATACAACAGTGAAGAACAAGTTCCAGTTTTAGTCTCCACTTTATATAAAGAATGTCACCTAGGGGCATAACTGCTCCTGATGTGGAGGTTGTTTGGTCCTAACAGGATTTCAAGAGCACTACTGGCATTATTGAAGAGACTAGGAATGCTAAATTATTTTTTTCTGTAATGCTCAGAACATTCCTATTTAAATAAATGATTGTCTTGCCCCAAACCATATGCTAAGAGCACTGCTTCCCTGCATTGCTACCTCCCCTTGAGTAACACTTTCTGTTCATTCCACATTTATTCGTGATATTCACACTATTCCCTTGATGTCCTTATGTTCTTTCATGTCTCATTTCTAAATCTAAAAATTAACTCAAATGAGAATTGGAGAAGTCTATGAGAAATCCCTGATATCGCCCCTTGGAAGTAATTCTGTGCTTCCATCACACATGATCAAAGTGATCATATTACTCACTGTTCAGGCTGCAGTATTTTGGGGAGAAAAAGGGAGCATAGTTACATTGGCCCCAGCACACCTTGGGAAGTATGCTTATCCCACCCATGGCTTGGAACACTCAGGTCATTTGCTATTTACTGCTTCACCCAATAGTTAATTATTTACGTCATTTACACAAATACTAGAGTCTATCTTATGAGACTTAGAGTCTTTGAGATCAAGGCCTAGATATCTGAGATGCCACACAGTGATTAAGAACACAGGTTGCAAACAGTCATTCTCAAACTTCAGACTTTGGTGCGCATTACAATTACTTGGAAGCTTTTAGAAAAATCGCAATAGCCAGGCCGTACCCCAGACCAATTAAATCAGAATCTCTGTGGCTGAAACCCAGGCATCAATATTTCTTGAAAATTCCCCTGATGAGCCTCATGTGAAGTTGAGGTTGAGAATAACTGCTCTAGAGCCAGGCTAGCTGGGTTGAAATATTGTCTCTGTTTTTCACTAGCTGTGAGACCTTGGGCAAGCTAGTTAACCAGTAAAGTGGTATTAATTATAGCACCTTCCTCATATGGGTTTGTTGGGAGAATTACATGAATTAATAAACAGTGTCTAGCATGTAGAGGAGCTCAGCAGTGCTAACTATTGCTATTACAGAGACAGATCATTAAAAAAAAAAATCCCTAAAGTCACATTCCCTGGTATCCAGCACCTAGGAGAAATGAGCAGATTTTTGAGTGGATGAATATGGTGTAAACTCCACCTAGCTCACTTTCCTAGTCTCTGCAGGTTTGTCTTTCCGGATAACAATTGGGTGAAAGTTCCGGTCATTTTATTTGCTCTAAATGGCTTCTCACAGGTCCTCCTATTCCTGTTTTTTTTTTCTTGTTTGCTCATTTTCTTTTGTGTTCTATTTTATCTCCCTATATGCTACTTAAAATATGTCCGTGAACAATGAGTCTTTTCCCTGTCAAAAACTTTTCTTGTGGTTTGGTCATTGCTAGGACTTGCTGGCATCTTCTAAACTGGTTACTTGTGATTTATTATTTCAAGTTTCTTGCTTTTGTTGCTTGACTAATTGAACCACAAATTCGCTGAAAAGAGGAAAATTCTATCAAATAGTTTATCTAGTTTACCTACATGAGGCTAAATAATCAAATCAATGATTTTCTTGATTAAGTTGCTGAAAATGAATTGCTTTGGCATCAGACATATTGTTTCTACATAGCATTATATTCAGTTCATTGTGATAATTTTAATATGAAATTATCACTGTAAATAGTTATCTTTAGTGAAATATGTTTTAAAATATATTTTCTTAATTTTTATTACGTATTAGAGATCCCAAAGATATAAAATGACTATGCCTTATCTGTTATGTATTTTGGGCTTTCCTATAAAGATGTTAAAAAAATATACACTATTTTTATGCCAAGATTCATAGTTGTATCATCTTTCAGATTGAATTAATCCTGAGGGCAGCCTGGGCATGGTGGCTTATGCCTGTAATCCCAGCACTTTGGGAAGCCAAGGTGGGTGGGTCATTTGAGGCCAGGAGTTCAAGACCAGCGTGGGCAGCATGGCGAAACCCCATCTCTATTAAAAATAGAAAAATTAGCTGGGTGTGGTGATGTGTGCCTGTAGTACCAGCTACTTAAGAGGCTAAGGTGGGAGGATGGTTTGACCCCAGGAGGGGAAGGTTGCAGTGAGCCAACATGGTGCCATTGCACTCCAGCCTGGGCAACAGAGCCAGATCCTGTCTCAAAAAAAAAGTGAAGGCAAACTATTGAATCTATACCATTGATGGTTATCACCATAAAAATGACTTGGCGGTACACACAGAGAGGTAGTGTGGGGTCCAAACAACCTAAGGAAAAGGAGAGGAAAAACTCTTGAAATAAAAGCTTGTATTCAAACTTGGATTATTTTCTTCTTTCCATAGGCGGCGAGGAATTGTTTGGTCAGTTCAACATGCATAGTAAAAATTTCAGACTTTGGAATGACAAGGTACATGCTATGTATATATATATGTATTTTGTTTGTTTGTTTACTCATAAGAGGGAATCTTACATTTGTTTACTGATAAACTGAAGATGCTGCAGGCTGTGTTTTTATCTTCCTAGGTTGTAGGCCTGGTTGTATGGCCTACTGACCCACTTTGAATTTTGGGACATGTACCAATTTTAGCTGTGAGGTAAATGTTTACTGTGGGCTATTCTTCTCATCTTTTAGCAAAACTATGGTATATCTTAAAATTAAAAAAGGAATTTCTTGATCCACTGAGAAACGTGAAGAAAAAAGCATTTCTGATATACATATGTTTATGGAAGAAAAAGAAATAAATTTGTTTGCTCAGCTCTGATTTTTCTGTGTCCTCACCAAGCATTTCTATTATTAAGTATAGTAGTTGACTTTAAGTCTAAAATTCAAGAGTGTGAAAAATTTAACCATATTTTTCTACAGCTCAATATAGTTTAAATTTTGAGCATCCTTTTTTGGGGTGGTGCTAGAAATATAATCACAGGGAATTTGGGGTTTCTCTCTAGCTTCCCTAAGCTTCAAAGTCCAAGTTCTTGTGTCTCGTGGGGCTATAGTACTGGTAGGGAGGTGGCTTACTGGTCCTTTTGTTATCTGTGTGCATGGCATCATTGCAGCCACCATCCTCCGGTCTTGTCTTTGGCTGGCCATTCAAACAGGTAGCTGCTAACACATACTGAATTTTTTCTGCAAGATTCATTCAGAACTGGCAATTTTTTTTTTCGACAGAGTCTTACTCTGTCACCCAGCCTGGAGTGCAGTGGTGCTCTCTCGGCTCACTGCAGCCTCGACCTCCCAGGCTCAAGCTATCCTCCTGCCTCAGCCCCCCGAGTAGCTGGAACTACAGGCACATGCCACCACGCCCAACTAATTTTTTATTTTTGGTAGAGGCGGGGTTTCACCATGTTGGCCAGGCTGGTCTTGAACTCCTGACATCAAATATCCACCCACCTCACCTACCAAAGTGCTGTGATTACAGGTGTGAGCAGTCTCACCTGGCCGGCGTTCTTTATGATTACAAAACTCCATGGTGTGATCTCAGATCTCATTTACCTAGGCACATCCACAGCCATTTGTTCACTGGCATCTTTCTGCCTTTCCAAGGGCTCCACCTGGGGAAAAGAGCACTGGTTCTGTGTCACTTTTAAGTCCCACCAACCTAATGTGGGAGCAGGAGCTTCTTTCCTAAAGTACTTGGGCAGCCCTTTAGGGTACAAGATACAGGACCCTAACCCACTGATCTACTAATGTCTAGTACCCCCCTTTTCTTTCCCTTCTATTTCCCCCATTCCTCTTTTTGGGGGAAAAAGATCCCCCCAAAGCTCAGGGGATCTTTTTCTAGATAGTGGTGGTAATAGGGGTGGTGGTAGTGAGATCTCACTCCTGTTCATGGCCCATTTTCCAAGATATTTTGTTAATAACTCAAGCTTTCTTCTCTGAAGAGCCTAGACTTGAAAAATTCAAAATCTATAAACAGTGGCTTTTCTCTCTTTGTTTTCTGTTAGTCATTCTTTACCTAAGTAGAATGACCTCTGACTCAATAAAGTGCTGACAGGTGGAGGGAGGTAGTGTATTTAAAAAAAAAGTGAGAGTGTAGGGGCAGCATTAATAAATGCTGTGAAAACACTATATTGTATATTTAAGGGGCAACAAGCACAAGTTTATTTTTGTCTCTTCTCCTCAGTGTCTGACATTTGGACATCCCTGCGTACAATTCTCAAAAAAGAGAGAGGGTTCAACTTGTTATTTTTTTAAGGAGATGGTAGTTATTCTTGGTTTCTTTCCATATAGGGTCATTCTAGTGCATTAGAGATTTGTCATATCAAAAGCATTATGTTCATATACTTTTACTTTCCCCCCTTCTGTATGCCCCACAAAAAAACATGCACATGGAAGAAAATTCGACATCCAACTTTGAATCATTCATTTCCATTTTAAGAAGAGTGGTCTTTGTTTTCCCCACCCCTGGGAAGAGTGGTCTTTTATTTCCTTTTTATAATCTTGGTTGTTAGAGCCTTTAGCAGGCTTCTTTGTAGAGTTAAGAATTTACCATAATTAACATAAACAGTGAGCCATGTTTTGAACTGAAGCAGCATTATGATTTTCAGAGGTCCACGTAAAACAAATACAATTGAGACTTTGTTTGGGGAGGAAACATTATCAGGGACACTTTCACACTCCACTAACAAGAAGGCATCCACAACCTTTCTGGGGTAAAATACTTTGTCTTTTAGCAACTTAGAGTTAACTAAAGGGATCTGAAGTAAATAGAGCTTGGAGGTAATTAACACAATATGCTTTGAATCTGATAAACTTAGGTACGTTTTGGATGATGAGTATGTCAGTTCTTTTGGAGCCAAGTTCCCAATCAAGTGGTCCCCTCCTGAAGTTTTTCTTTTCAATAAGTACAGCAGTAAATCTGATGTCTGGTCATTTGGTGAGTGCATCTGATGTTCACTTGCTGGAGCTTGATTTAATAAAATGGGCAATGTGTTATTTTTAACTTTGATTTCCTAATTGATATAGCATTTTTAAAAAAGTCTTCTTGTAATTGTGCTTCCTTCTGTGTGTTCTAACCACATCCCGACTGTCTTTGGCAACTGATGTCACATACCTTCTTACATAAGTCTGCCTTTTGGATCTTTTCCTTCCTCCATGGGCACTCACTATAAAACCATAACAAAGAGTCTACTGATCTAGAAAACAAACTCAGATAAGTTTTCCACTCCGCAGAGGCTTGAAGGAAAAATGATCTTATGACATTGTTTAGAGTGTAATTAATAAACTTAATTGTCTAAACTGTGAAGCAGGTTGACTATTTTCCAGTTGTTCAGTTGTTAACCTGAACTTAAAACCTGAGTTTAAAAAATGGTGGCATCTCATTTACTTCCTTAACTTTAAAGTTTGTAGAATTTAGACATAGGCTTCCTTGGGATCTGTAAATTGATATTCATATTGGATAATGTTCTTCATTGAGAAAGAGACACCATAGACCCACGTCCAATGAAGTTTCGGGGTTGATTTTCAAAAAATGGTAATAAATATGCAAAAATCTATTTATCCTCTTTCACCCCAAACTTCCTGGAGGCTTGTGGGTTCTGGGTCCTCAGAAGGGTGTCAGTTTTATTGTCTACAATAAGGTTAAAACTGGGCACAGTGGCTCAGGCCTACAATTCCAGCACTTTGGGAGGCTGAAGTGGGAGGATTGTTTGAGACCAGGAGTTCAAGACTAGCCTGGGCAACCTAGCAAGACTCTGTCTTTACAAAAAAAAAAAAAAATTAGCCAGGTGTGGTGGCATATACCTGTAGTCCCAGTTCCTCGGGAGGCTGAGGCAGGAGGATTGCTTGAGCCCAGGAGTTTGAGGTTATAGTAAGCTAGGATCGTGCCACTGTACTCCAGCCTGGATGACAGAGCAAGACCCTGCCTCAAAAAAATTAAAACATAAATTTAAAAACATACAATAAAGTTAAGCTTGTGTCATTAATCTCATTAGCTCTCCATGGACATATGATAGTCTCAGCAGGTGACACTTGAAGCTCTACTGAAGAGCAATTAGGTTGTGAGACCACATCTTAGATACCAATGAAGAGCAATATAACGACCTCATCGAAGGTTGCCAAACAATTAGAACTCCCTGAATTTTACCTACTTGTCTCCCTCACTGAACAGTGAGCTCGTTAGGCACATGGATTGATCTCACACTTATAAAATCTCCAGGCCCCAGCAGAGGCCTCGCCTCTCATCAATGTCTAGTAAATATTTGTAGAATAAGTGAATAATTAAATGAACTCAAATTAGGAGTTCTTGCAGGAGTTTCACTAATCAATCAATCAATGATTATTGGACATCTACTTATGTACAGAGCCCCTGCTAGATATTCTGGGGCTCTGCCCATCAGTCTAATCTTTTAGCAGAAAGAAGGGGACACATGCCATTTACTGGCTGAAACTCTTGGCTAAGTAGGCAGCAGAGGCTCACATAATCCTGTCAGTTTCTATGGAATGGCAGAAAGGTTCATTGATTTCAGGATGCAGGAACATGACTGCTGCTTAGAAATGAAAATGCTAGGCCGGGCGTGATGGCTTACGTTTGTAATTCCAGCACTTTGGGAGGCTGAGGTGGTCGAATCACCTGAGGTCAGAGCTCGAGACCAGCCTGGCCAACATGGTGAAACCCCGCCTCTACTAAAAATAGAAAAATTAGTTGGGCGTGGTGGTGGGCACCTGTAATCCCAGCAACTCAGGAGGCTGAGGCAGAAGAATTGCTTGAACCCGGGAGACAGAGGTTGCAGTGAGCTGAGATCATGCCACTGCACTCCAGCCCGGGCGACAGAGCGAGACCCTGTCTCAAAAAAAAAGAAAAGAAAATGCTACTGGCATTTTCTCCTGATAGGGGAGGCAATCAAGACCCATGGAAAAGGAAAGGCATTGTTTTCACTTAGATTATTTTCAGGTTACAGGCCTCTTTGAAAACTAAAGTGAACATGATTTGCTTCCTTGACAGAACCGCTGTTATTCAGGATGGTTATAGCCCAAAGCCTGGAGCACAAAAATAATGCCTTGTAGTTTGAAATTGTTCTTTCAGTTCCCAAGCAATCATTTCTCTCTAACCCCTTGTTTTCCTGCATTTTTGTTTGCAGGAGTTTTAATGTGGGAAGTTTTTACAGAAGGAAAAATGCCTTTTGAAAATAAGTCAAATTTGCAAGTCGTGGAAGCTATTTCTGAAGGCTTCAGGCTATATCGCCCTTACCTGGCACCAATGTCCATATATGAAGTCATGTACAGCTGCTGGCATGAGGTAAGTATACGTTACTTTCCTATGAAGGTTGGCAGTCCCAGCATCTGAGAGCAGACCTGATTATCACAAACATTACTTCAGAACTCTGTCATGGCAGGAAAAGGCATCTGTGTCTTGGTCATGATCCTGAGAGTCTGAAGTACTATCTCAAACTCACTACAAAGTCATGAATCCATTTTGTTTTGAACAATGGCCTTTTATCTGAGGAATTCAGTGCATTTTCTGAGTCTTATCTGTTTGAGATTGGTTCTTGCAGAAACTCTTGGTGTTACTCAAGCCTCAGTGATTAGATGTTTTATTAGCTTTAAGAATTAATGGGCCGGGCGCAGTGACTCACGCCTGTAATCTCAGCACTTTGGGAGGCCGAGGCGGGTGGATCACCTGAGGTCAGGAGTTTGAGACCAGCCCAGCCAACGTGGTAAAACCCCATCTCTACTAAAAATACAAAAATTAGCCGGGCGTGGTGGTGCATGCCTGTAATCCCAGCTACTGGGGATGCTGAAGCAGGAGAAGAATCTTGAACCTGGGAGGCGGAGCTTGCAGTGAGCTGAGATGGCGCCACTGCACTCCAGCCTGGGCAACAGAGTGAGACTCCGTCTCAAAAAAAAAAAAAAAAAAAAAAGAATTAAATGATGGAGGCTGTGTGTGGTGGCTCACGCCTGTAACCCCAGCACTTTGGGAGGCCGAGGTGGCCAGATCACTTGAGGTCAGGAGTTTGAGACCAGCCTGGCCAACATGGTGAAACCCTGTCTCTACTAAAAATACAAAAATTAGCCAGGCCTGGTGGTGCATGCCTGTAATTCCAGCTACTTGGGAGGCTGAGATAGGAGAGTTGCTCGAACCCAGGAGGCAAAGGCTACAGTGAGCTGAGATTGCGCCACTACACTCCAGCCTGGACAACAGAACAAGACTCTGTCTCAAAAAATAAATAAATAAATAAATAAACAAATAAATAAAAGAATTAATGGTGGAAACTAAGGGTAGAACCAGGTTTGTTAAACTTCCAGGTTGAAAAAGAAAGATGGTGTTTCCATTTACTTCACTCAACTTTGCTTTGTCTTGCTTTTCCAACGCTAATAGTAATGGGTTTCATCTGTCTTCTGGCAGTCAGGACTCCTGCTACAGATTAAACTAGAATAGGAATGGAGGCAGAAAGTGTGTCAGGAACTTCCACTCAGGAAGAAATCTCTCCAGAACTTAGTTTTTCTATTTGTTGAAATGCCAAGCTTAGAAATAAAGCCAGAGGGGCTTCTTTTCCACCTCTGGGCACTGACTCAACACACCCCTGCCCTTCTCAGTGAAATTCCCTTTGATTTTGAGAGCTTTGCTCTCTTTCCAGCTGACAGTTTCAGCTGGAAATTGCAGCTTGATGAGAAGTTTCCTCCTGGCTGAAAAAATAAAGCACTTGATTATCAATCCACAAACACTAGAATATTGAATATTTTAAGAGTGATGTGGTTATTCATATTCCAAAAGCATTACATTTATAGAGAGCCCCAATGTATGAAAATATTTTACATATATTAACTACTTTACAAGGAATCTTGAAAGACATAGAAAAATGCTCAGCAAGCTGTAAGAAAAAAATGTTCAGAAAAATATTCAGTGAGTAGTAATAAGCAGCTGTTTTAGGAGCATATTTGCAATAACAATGTAAGTAGCTCAGAAGTATATGTTGCGTATGAAATAATACACACACGTGTGTGTGTAATATAATGCTTATTGAGATGTTATATGTAAGTGGAACTGAGACATAGAAGGAGGAAGGGAAGTGATAAGTAGGATGCTGTCAGAAGGACCATGTAAACAACATTTGTCTCAAATTGCAATCAGAACATTGATTAATACAATGGTGTGGTTATGTCGATTTATTTGTTTGAAAAAGTTGATTTGGCCGGGTGTGGTGGCTCATGCTTGTAATCCCAGCACTTTGGGAGGCCGAGGTGGGCGAATCACGAGGCTGGGAGTTCGAGACCAGCCAGGCTAACATGGTGAAACCCCGTCTCTACTAAAATACAAAAAAATTAGCTGGGCATGGTGGCGGGCACCTGTAATCCCAGCTACTCAGGAGGCTGAGGCAGGAGAATTGTTTGAACCTGGGAGGCAGAGGTTGCAGTGAGCCAAGATCCCACCATTGCACTCCAGCCTGGGTGACTGGGCCAGACTGTCTCAAAAAAAAAAAAAAAAAAAAGAAAAGAAAAGATTGATTTATTTTTGAGACAGAGTCTTGCTCTGTTTCCCAGACTACAGTGCAGTGGCACAATCACATCTCACTGCAGCCTTGACCTCCTGGGCTTACGCAATCCGCCCAGCTCAGCCTCCTGAATAGCTGGGACTACAGTGATGTGCCACCATGACCAGCTAATTTTTTAAAATTTTTTCTAGAGATGGGGTCTCACTTTGTTGCCCAGGCCTCAAGCAGTCCTCCTACCTTGGCCTCCCAAAGTGCTGGGATTACAGATGTGAGTCATTATGTCAGGTGCAAAAGTTGATTTTGCCTACAGCTTTACCCCATGTGCTTAGGGCATTAGAGTCAAACGTGATTATGCTATCTTTGAGAGACAAATTTCAGGATTCATGCACAGAAACAGGCTCCTCACAGAGCTCCACAATTTATGCCCAGAGTCTCAATAAGGACCCTCACTTGCACTTGTGCTGTCTTCTGCTCTGTTTATTTTATTGATGCTCTCTGTTTATAAGCCATGAAGAGGGGTGTCTTTCCGCTGACCCTGCTGTCAATGACCCCTGTGAGAATGTGGCTACTATGAGTAGCTCTGTTTCCCATGGTTTTAAAAGATGCTGACAGTGCCATCTCTTCTTCCTCTTGGAATCAGAGCTAAACCACACCCCTAAGTGAAGTAGGAAAAAATGCTCCAATCCTTGGCTCCATGACCAGGGATATGGGGTCACTTATGGTGAATATCTTCCTTTAGAGTTGCTGACTCAAAAACTGTGCAAAGATCACAGGCTTTTAAAACTTTTTAAAATGTAAGAATATTCAGCAATCATTTTTCTATGTGTGAGAGGGACTTCCACACTCTTATTTTTCTGTTGACTGAGACTGAAAGCACAACCTGTGCCCCAAGACCTTCAAAGTCCCTCATGAAAACATGCCTTTTGCTTTCTGACTGAAATCCTCCTTTCTATAATGGCTCAGGTGTCATAGATACCCTGAACTGAGCTTGGGAGCCTGGTATGCTAGATGCCCCTTCTCCCAGCCCTTTCTTTACCTCACACATGTCAAGTCATTCAAATATATCTCTAGGGTCGTGGTGTCCTAGAGTACTTTCTGAGATGCTGAAACGTTCTATATCTGTGCTGCCCAATATGGCAGCCACTTCTGGCTATTGGGTTCTTGAAAAGTGGCTAGCACGACTGAGTAACTGAATTTAAACATTTATATAATCTTAAGGAATTTAAATTTAAATAGCCACATGTGGCTAGTGTTTGCAGGTCTAGCCGTTTTATTTTTGCAACATTCTCTAACATTTTCATATTCACGCCTCACTCAACTGCCAATCATGCTGTGATATGTCAGTCAAGATATCTTTCTCTTCCTTTTTGTGAAGAGCCAGCCTGGATTCAGGTCTCTGCCAGCAAGTTCCAGAGCTGGTCTCTGAGTGATCCTTAGCCCATTTATGCCGCAGGTGGCAACTTTTTGAATTTTTGCATGAGTGAAAAATCAGACCTTGGCGATGACCTCGAGCAGTGGGATATAAATGACTCCCACATGCTTAGCGTTCCAAAAATGGAACCCTTGGCATAAGTTGGTTAAGCTGAGCTAACCACCCCCACTTCCCTTTTCCAGAAACCTGAAGGCCGCCCTACATTTGCCGAGCTGCTGCGGGCTGTCACAGAGATCGCGGAAACCTGGTGACAGGAAACGGAATGCCAACCCAAAGAGTCATCTTGCAAAACTGTCATTTATTGTGAATATCTTCACCATATGGGGTCACTTATGGTGAATATCTTTCTTCAGAGTTGCTGACTCTTGAAAACAGTGCAAAGATCACAGTTTTTAAAAGTTTTAAAAATTTAAGAATATTCACACAATCGTTTTTCTATGTGTGAGAGGGACTTGCACACTCTTATTTTTCTGTAAAATATTTCACATCCCAAATGTGAAGAAGTGAAAAAGACTTCGCAGCAGTCTTCATAGTGGTGCTCTTCATGATCATAGCCCCAGGAACCCTTGAGGTTCTTCTTCACAAGGCTGAGAGTGCTTCCTTCTTGAAGACGAGTGACATTCATCACTTCAGTGATCCATGCATAGAATATGAAAATAAATTCTTCCAACTCATGGGATAAAGGGGACTCCCTTGAAGAATTTCATGTTTTTGGGCTGTATAGCTCTTTACAGAAAATGCACCTGTATAAACCACATGAATGTTAGTATTCTGGAAATGTCTTTTGTTAATATAATCTTCCCATGTTATTTAACAAATTGTTTTTGCATATATCTGATTATATTGAAAGCAGTTTTTTGCATTCGAGTTTTAAACACTGTTATAAAATGTAGCCAAAGCTCACCTTTGAACAGATCCCGGTGACATTCTATTTCCAGGAAAATCCGGAACCTGATTTTAGTTCTGTGATTTTACACTTTTTACATGTGAGATTGGACAGTTTCAGAGGCCTTATTTTGTCATACTAAGTGTCTCCTGTAATTTTCAGGAAGATGATTTGTTCTTTCCAGAAGAGGAGACAAAAGCAAGATAGCCAAATGTGACATCAAGCTCCATTGTTTCGGAAATCCAGGATTTTGAATTCGAGATGAAACAACCAGCAATCACAGTTAAATCTTAACTTTGCCTGCACTCTTTGTAGGAATAATCAGAAATTTATCTTTATCATTCTGAGTGCTTCAGGAGTACAATAGGAAGAAAGATACTGGAGAAAGCACAAGTGTAATCACCATGAAGTCTGACAACAGGAGCCCATTATTTGCGTACTGTCCCACCCTGTATCATGGTTCTCTGGGAACAAGCTTTATGATTCTCATTAGAGTTTAAATTGTTAATTGTCAGTAGTTGCGACTTTTAAATTATATTTCCCCCACTCAAAGAATGGTATCTTTATATATCAATGACATTCAATAAATGTGTATTATTTCTAATGAGAATCAGTTACAACAAGAGACTTGATAGTTCAAGTAGTGGTCTCAGAAATGTTTGGGCTGAATGTGGTGGCTCATGCCTATAATCCCAGCACTTTGGGAGGCCAAGGTGGGAAGATAACTTGAGCCCAGTTTGAGACCAGCCTGGGCAACAAAGTGAGATCCTGTCTCTATTAAAAGAAAAAAGAAAAAAGAAAAAAAAGCTAGGTGTAGTGGTGCATGCATGCACGTAGTCCCAGCTACTTGGGAGGCTGAGACAGGAGCCCAGGAGATCAAGGCTGCAGTGAGCCATGATTGTGCCACTGCACTCCAGCCTGGGTGATAGAGCGAGACCCTGTCTCAAAAACAGAAACAAGTTTGTATGAGATGCTAGGCTGTTTCTGAGACTATCACATCCCCTTTCCTATGACTCCTGTTACGGTGAGGAGAGACAGAAGGCTCTTATTACTGAGACCTCAATTCACATAACATGAATGTACATAAGATAGTCTAGCTCAAGAAGACATGAGACTACTAAACAGCAAAAGCAGATGGAAGGGAGGTTAATGTTATGACATAGGAAATAATGTAGTATCAATATATGGCTGCAGTAAGTTGCCCTTTCCAGGTTTTACTCAGCTTGGAAGTCTCCATTTCTCTCAAAAAGAAAGAAAGAAAGAAAAAACCCAGCAAAGCCAAACACTGAAAAGCTAGGACTGAGTATGGAGCATCTGCCATCACTATAGATGTACCAGGTACAGAGCAAAGAGTGACACCCTGAGGCAAATCATTCTAAGAGGGCAACAACTATGACAGTGCCTGGCACTTCTAAGAGGGTGCAGCACTTCTAAGGTGCTAGGCAAGCTCTATTCCTTTTGTTTTAACACCTCGGGAAAATTTGAGGTACCAAATTAGGAACAAGAATAACTGGGGGTATGTCCTAGGTAACTAAGAGTCCAGATAATGTGTGAATTTTGAATGTGCGTGGAAAGAGATTTACCATTCTTTGTCTAACTAAACAAAAAAGTTTCCTTAAGAGGTAGTCAGCCAGGCACAATGGCTCATGCCTGTAATCCAGCACTTTGGGAGGCCGAGGCGGGTGGATCATCTGAGGTCAGGAGTTAGAGATCAGCCTGGCCAACATGGTGAAACCCTGTCTCTACTAAAAATACGAAAAGTTAGCCAGGCGTGGTGGCATGTGCCTGTAATCCCAGCTACTCGGGAGGCTGAGGCAGAAGAATTGCTTGAACCCAGGAGGTGGAAGTTGCGGTGAGCCGAGACCGTGCTACTGCCCTCTATCCTGGGGGGCGACAGAGTGAGACTCTGTCAAAAAAAAGAGATAGTTATACAAGTTCTCCTGGAAAGGAACTATGTTTTGCAACCAATCTTAATATTAGTTATTGATATGAGGGTTCTCTGGGTCATTTGAGGTGAGATAGTGCAATATTTAAACAGCTCTGCATAAAAAAATGAATAGGAGGTTTAGGGGTCAATTGTAGAGTCCTAAAAAGGAGAATATAGGAGGTCAACAGACAGGAGGAGGCTCAGAAAAATGGAAGGAATTTGGAGGCCAAGCGGAATATATAATCAGTGAAAATAACCTTTTGGCAAGAATAGATAAAGGAATTTAGTAAACTTTTTACTGAAGTGCAATACATGGTACCAATATAGTATTGGGAACATGTTTGGACTGGCAGCAAACTAATGAGATACAATAGCATTTAGCCTAGCACTAAATTTGCTTAGCTTTATAGTAGGATACAGGACAGGAAATTAAGCATGCATGATGCTTTGGTCCCTCCTCACCTGCCTAAAGAGCGTGCATGAGCTTGTGGTATATGGATGAGGTTGTGGTATGTGGGGGTTTGCCTTGATGCAAAGAAACTTCTACGTGGGTTTCCCACCAGTCATAGAGGCCTACGGTTCACAGGTCTCCTAGCCCCATGTACTGTCCCATAGATTGTAGGTTTCACAGTGCACAAAATGGATGTCTGTCCCTGGTACCCAATATTCCAAATTTATCTTAATTTGGGTCATTTACAAGAAACTTGTGCTGGGATAAGACAAACCTAAAATTTCCCAAGCAGGCTTAGTTCTGGGAGAAAAATGGTACAGACCCGCTATTAACTCTTTGCTCACGCTCACACATACATAAAGAAAAGTACACAAATCATGAGTATGTAACATCATTGATATTGGCAAAGTGAATACATCTCTGTAACCAGACTCAGATCAAGAAATGATACATTCTGGCCAGGTGTGGTGGCTCACGCCTGTAATCTCAGCACTTTGGCAGGCCAAGGTGGGTGGATCACTTGAGGCCAGGAGTTCAAGACCAGTGTGGCCAACATGGTGAAACCCCACCTCTACTAAACACACATACACACCCACAAATTAGCCAGGTGCAGTGGTACATTCGTGTAATCCCAGCTACTTGGGAGGCTGAGGTGCACAAGTGAGAATCGCTTGAGCCTGGGAGGCAGATGTTGCAGTGAGCCAAGGTGGTGCCACTATACTCCAGCCTGGGCAACAGAGTGAAACTCTGTCAAAAAAAGAAAAAGAAAAAGAAAAGAAAAGAAAGGAAGAAAACATTCTAGAATTCCAGAAGCCATTCTCATTCCCTATTTAAGTCACTAACCCAAGAGTAATTAATATCCTGAGTTCCAACACCTTGGATTTGTATGGGTTATTTTTAAATCTTCTATAAATGGAATTTTATGGTATGTTTGTTTGATCCACCTATGTTGTATGTAGTTGTATTTCATTTATTCCCATTTCTGCATTGTCTTGAATTGTACAACTATTTTACATATTTATCTATTCTAATTTCAATGGATATTTGAGTTGTTTCCAATTTTTAACTATTTTTTAAAATTATACTCTAAGTTCAATAAACATACATGTGCATGTGTCTTTATAGTAGAATGATTTATAATCCTTTGGGTATATACCCAGTAATGGGATTGTTGGGTCAAATGGCATTTCTGATTCTAGATCCTTGAGGAATCACCACACTGTCTTCCACAATGGTTGAACTAATTTACACTCCCACCAACAGTGTAAAAGCATTTCTATTTCTCCACATCGTCTCCAGCATCTGTTGTTTCCTGACTTTTTAATGATTGCCATTCTAACTGGTGTGAGATGGTATCTCATTGTGGTTTTGATTTGCATTTCTCTAAAGACCAGTGATGATGAGCTTTCTTTCATATGTTTGTTGGCCAAATAAATATCTTCTTTTGAAAAGTGTCTGTTCATATCCTTTGCCTATTTTTTGATGGGGTTGTTTTTTTCTTATAAATTTATTTACGTTTCTTGTAGATTCTGGATATTAGCCGTCACATGGATAGATGGCAAAAATATTCTCCCATTCTGTAGGTTGCCTGTTCACTCTGATGATAGTTTCTTTTGCTGTGCAGAAGCTCTTTAGTTTAATTAGATGCCATTTGTCAATTTTGGCTTTTGTTGTCATTGCTTTTGGTGTTTTAGTTATGAAGTCTTTGCTCATGCCTGTGTCCTGAATAATATTGTCTAGGTTTTCTTCTAGGATTTTTATGGTTTTAGGCCTTACATTTAAATCTTTAATCCATCTTGAGTTAATTTTTGTATAAGGTGTAAGGAAGGGGTCCAGTTTCAGTTTTCTGCATATGGCTAGCCAGTTTTCCCAACACCATTTATTAAATAGGGAATCCTTTCCCCATTGCTTGTTTTTGTCAGGTTTGTCAAAGGTCAGATGGTTGTAGATGTGTGGTGTTATTTCTGAGGCCTCTATTGTGTTCCATTGGTCTATGTATCTGTTTTGGTACCAGTACCATGCTGTTTTGATTACTGTAGCCTTGTAGTATAGTTTGAAGTCAGGTAGTGTGATGCCTCCAGCTTTGTTCTTTTTGCTTTAAATTGTCTTGGCTATATGGGTGCTTTTTTGGTTCCATGTGAAATTTAAATTAGTTTTTTCTAATTCTGTGAAGGAAGTAAATGGTATCTTGATGGGAATAGCATTGAATCTATAAATTACTTTGGGCGGTATGGTCGTTTTCACGATATTGATTCTTCCTATCCATGAGCGTGGAATGTTTTTCCATTTGTTTGTGTCCTTTCTTACTTCCTTGAGCAGTGGTTTGTAGTTCTCCTTGAAGAGGTCCTTCACATCCCTTGTAACTTCTATTCCTAGGTATTTTATTCTCTTTATAACAATTGTGAATGGGAGTTAGCTCATGATTTGGCTCTCTTTTATTGGTGTGTAGGAATGCTTGTGATTTTTGCACATTGATTTCATATTCTGAGACTTTGCTAAAGTTGCTTATCAGCTTAAGGAGTTTTTGGGCTAGGATAATGGGGTTTTCTAAATATACAATCATGTCATCTGCAAACAGAGATAATTTGACTTCCTCTCTTCCTATTCGAATATCCTTTATTTCTTTCTCTTTCCTGATTGCCCTGGCCAGGACTTCCAATACTATATTGAATAGGAGTGGTGAGAGAGGGCATCCTTGTCTTGTGCCGGTTTTAAAAGGGAATGCTTCCAGCTTTTACCCATTCAGTATTATACTGGCTGTGGGTTTGTCATAAATAGCTCTTAATATTTTGAGATATATTCCATCAATACTTAGTTTATTGAGTGTTTTTATCATGAAGGGGTGTTGAATTCTGTCGAAGGCCTTTTCTGCATCTATTGAGATAATTATGTGGTTTTCGTCATTGGTTCTGTTTATGTGATGGATTAAGTTTATTGGTTTGTGTGTGTTAAACCAGTCTTGCATCCCAGGGATGAAGCTGACTTGGTCGTGGTGGATAAGCTTTTTAATGTGCTGCTGGATTCAGTTAGCCAGTATTTTATTGAGAATTTTCGCATCGAAGTTCATCAGGGATATTGGCCTGAAATTTTCTTTTTTTGTTGTGTCTGTGCCAGGTTTTGGTATCAGGATGATGCTGGCCTCATAAAATGAGTTAGTGGGGAGTCCCTCTTTTTCTATTATTTGGAATAGTTTTGGAAGGAATGGTACCAGCTCCTCTTTGTACCTGTGGTAGAATTTGGCTGTGAATCTGTCTGGTCCTGGGCTTTTTTTGGTTGGTAGGCTATTAATTACTGCCTCAATTTCAGAACTTGTTATTGGTCTATTCAGAGATTCTACTTCTTCCTGGTTTAGTCTTGGGAGGGTGTATGTGCCCAGGAATTCATCCATTTCTTCTAGATTTTCTAGTTTATTTGCATAGTGGTGTTTGTAGTATTTATTCTCTGATGGTGGTTTGTATTTCTGTGGCATCAGTGGTGATATCTGCTTTATCATTTTTTTATTGTGTCTGTTTGATTCTTCTCTCTTTTCTTCTTTATTAGTGGTCCATCTATTTTGTTAATCTTTTCAAAAAACCAGCTCCTGGGTTCACTAATTTTTTTGAAGGGTTTTTCATGTCTCTATCTCCTTCAGTTCTGCTCTGATCTTAGTTATTTCTTGTTTTCTGCTACCTTTTGAAATTGTTTGCTGTTGCTTCTGTAGTTCTTTTAATTGTGATGTTAGGGTGTCAATTTTAGAACTTTCCCGCTTTCTCCTGTGGGCATTTAGTGCTATAAATTTCCCTCTAAACACTGCTTTAGCTGCGTCCCGGAGATTCTGGTACATTGTGTCTTTGTTCTCATTGGTTTCAAAGAACTTATTTATTTCTGCCTTAATTTTGCTATTTACCCAGTAGTCTTTCAGGAGCAGGTTGTTCAGTTTCCATGTAGTTGTGCGGTTCTGAGTGAGTTTCTTAATCCTGAGTTCTAATTTGATTGCACTGTGGTCTGAGAGACAGTTTGTTGTGATTTCTGTTCTGCATTTGCTGAGGAGTGTTTTACTTCCAAGTATGTGGTCAATTTTGGAATAGGTGTGATGTGGTGCTGAGAAGAGTATATATTCTGTTGATTTGGGGTGGGAAGTTCTGTAGATGTCTATTAGGTCCACTTGGTCCAGAGCTGAGTTCAAGTTCTGAATATCCTTGTTAATTTTCTGTCTCGTTGATCTGTCTAATGTTGGCAGTGGGGTGTTAAAGTCTCCCACTGTTATTGTGTGGGAGTCTAGGTCTCTTTGTAGGTCTCTAAGAACTTGCTTTATGAATCTGGGTGCTCCTGTATTGGGTGCATATATATTTAGGATAGATATATATATATGTGTGTGTGTGTGTGTATGTATGTGTATATATATGTATAATCACTGAGAAGTTAGCTCTTCTTATTGCATTGATCCCTTTACCATTATGTAATGCCCTTCTTTGTCTTTTTTGATCTTTGTTGGTTTAAAGTCTGTTTTATCAGAGACTAGGATTACAACCCCTGCTTTTTTTGCTTTCCATTTGCTTGGTAAATCTTCCTCCATCCTTCCTCCATCCCTTTATTTTGAGCCTATATGTGTCTTTGCACATGAGATGGGTCTCCTGAATATAGCACACCATGGGTCTTGACTCTTTATCCAGTTTTCCACTCTGTGCCTTTTAATTGGGGCATTTAGCCTGTTTACATTTAAGGTTAATATTGTTTTTTATGAATTTGATCCTGTTCTTTTGATGTTAGCTGGTTATTTTGCCCATTAGTTGGTGCAGTTTCTTCATAGTGCCCCGTGAGTTCTATTGTTCTTTCCCTTTCAGGATGAGCTGCTCCTGGTCCTCTGCTTCTATTGGGCATAGAGATCCCCCTCACAGGAGTCCTCCCTGCTGATCCGTCCCCAGGTCCTAGCCACTGCTCTCTAGAAAGCCATATCCCTTAGTGCTCAGCCTCTCACACATTCTGGGACCACTTTCCCATTCTTGGTGCTGTGGAGCTTGGGCCTTGACTCTTAAAACAAAATTATTTTGACACTTGTTAAAATGATATGGGACACTTTATTTGAGAGTATTTCAAATAGTAGAGAGAGACTGAACTCAGCTCTGACTACAGCAAAGACAGCTGGGGTCAGTAGATATGAAATAGTAGAGGGATTTTTGCTAAACTGGCTTAACAAGATTCTAACTAAAGGCAGGTCAAGGACTAAGATATTAAGATATCAAGGATGAGGAATTTGATCAGATAACAAGGGTTGGGGACTTCTTGCTAAACTGAGTTAGCAGGATTCTTGCTAAAGCCAGGCCAAGGATGGACCTAAGATAAGGCCTAGGTAAGAAGAGGGCTCGTAGAAACGTTAACTAAAATTTGATCAAGAGGGGAATCTGTTACCATCCCTCATATTAGCTGCCAGTCTCAGGAAAGCCAGCCTCTCGCCTCCAGATCAGCACATTTCTGTTTCATCTTTAAGCACCACCCTCAACCCACTCTGGATGTCACAAAATGATATCCAGATTGTCTTCACTGGATCTAAGTCTCAAACACTATTTTCATTCTGGGGAACTTAGGTGTTATAAGAAGCACGAACCTTGTGAATCACAATCCTGCCTTTTTTTCCTGGGATGAGAGTGGGGAAGGAGAGGCTTTATTACTTTTTGATGAACTTCCAAACTTTCAAAACCAAATGAAATGTCTTTTTATCAGTGAGTTGCTTTTCTCTTAAAAACATACGCAATTCCTTTACCCATATTGTACTTGTGCTCTTTCCTGTGTCTGCCTTGAATTGTGTTACCATGGGAACATCTTGTAGACACTAGCAACACTGAGGGTGCAAGTAGGGACAATATGCTTTTCAGGTTTCCTAAGGACAGGGTGTGTGGTATGTGCAAGGGTCAGTTTCTCAGCTCTCTTTGGAGAATCTTCTTCGTTCAGACTCTAGTTTCTCCAGATCCAAGTGTTCTTGGATCTCAGCACAGTTCACATTTTGGGCTGGATAATTGTTTGTTGTAGGAGGACGTGCTGTGTGTTGGAGGATATTTAGTAGCATCTTTGGCCTTTACCCACTAGATGCCAATACCCCTCCCCCAGGAGAAACAACCAAAAATGTCTCTAGAACATTGCCAAATGTCCCCTGGGGGATGAGAACCACTGATTTCATTATCAAAGGATCTTGCCCTGGGTTTAAAGAGGTCCATGGACTTGGATGGAGAAAAAATTACATCTTTATTTTTATTAATCTCTAAGCTTTAGCATTTCCCATAATTCTAAATGTGAATTCATATTTAGAATTCTAAATGTGAATTTACATTTAGAATTATGGGAAAAAACAAAACTCTAGTACTTTCTATAAGCAGTTTCTGTGACTGTCAAAATATGAAAAACTATTATTTTCATATCGTGGGAGTTTTTTCAACTTTCTCAATTTACATTCATCACTACTTCAAAGTTGCGATAGTTTTTAGAACTGTCACTAGATCTTGTCATTTAACACAATAAAAAAGACATATTATGAAAGCACACATTTGTTTTTTAAATATTTTGATAACTTTATGTCAATATAATTGGTTTCCTATTTAGTTCTATGTACTTCTATTTTATGCATTTAAAAACATTATTCCAGCTAGGCATGGTGGTACACGTCTGTAGTCCCAGCTATTCAGGAGGCTGAGATAGGAGGATCACTTGTGCCCAGAAGGTCAAGGCTGCAGTGAACTGTTTGTGCCATAGCACTCCAGCTGGGGCAACAGAGCAAGAACCTGTCTCAAAAAACAGGAAAAAAAACACAAAAATTATTCCAAGAAGGAGTATAAAGCCTTCCCTAGACTTCTAAAGAGATCTGTAGCATAAAAAAAGATTCAAAACTCTTCTGTATGCAGTAGGATTTCTGAATCTGGAGGGATGTATGCTGGGCCACACACAACCAATCAGCCACTTACTGTTGGCTACAAAGCAGACCCATGAGGATTTAATTTTGGCCAGTCCAGCAAGCTGATTCCCTGATGTGCATATCCAGCCAAGCCTTTTTCACCCCAGATATTGTCGGGACTGGTGCTTGGTTCTGGTTTGCATGTCCCCTTTACTACTGGCCTTGAACCCTCTATGGTGGGATCCAAGACGTGATGAGTGAAGAGCCTCAACTGCCCCCATGTTTGGCAGCAGAGAGAGAGAAGCTGTCTCCAACCACCCCCTCCAATTGGCCTGGGGTTCATCTTCAGATGGGCACTTGAGCCTCTCTTTTCCTCTGGAGCCACACCCCAGCTAGTTGAAGGGAGATAAAGTGGGTGAATCATACCTCTCTGGAGGCAGGGTGGCTCCATGCCACTTTCAAAACAAGACAAAACAAAATCCAATTTGAACTGGCATTTTTGGTTGTTACTACCAGGCAGGGTGTGCTACTGGCATCTAGTGAGTAGAGACCAGTGATGTTGCTAAACATCCTACAAAGAGCACATACCCCCACAACAAAGAATTATCCAGCTCAAAATGTTAACAGTTCTAAGGCTAAAAGGGGTATCATTAGACCCTGTGACTGTGAAGTCCAGGGGTACAGACATTCACCCTGTTATCATCCTTCCAGCTCCATTTCTCATGTCTCAGGCTGCCTCCTCTTCCACCCCTCCCAGATGAAAAGTGGATGTTGTGGTCACATACCTTAACTTGACGTACTATACCATCCAGAGGGAGAGAACGTCTCTATCCCAGCATTTCCACCAGAGTCCTGAGGTTCTCTCTGACTGGATCAGATCCACACGCCCTCTAGGAACAAATCTCTGTAGCTAGGGATATGGAATGCTTTGACTGGTTTGGACTTGGGCACATGTTTCCTCAAGAGCCACGGCTGAAATCCATTTACCTTGAAAATAGAAAATGAGAGCCATTCAGAGGGTCTGGAAAGGGGAGTGATAAATGCTGGAATGATAATCAACAAATACCAAATGCTCGTCTTTTCCCAATTCCCCTCTTGCTTTCTGGCCATTTTCCATGCAGTCCATCATCTTATCTTATCTTTTCTTTTCTTCTTTATTTTTTTTTCTTTTCTTTTCTTTTTCTTTCTTTCTTTCTTTTTTTTTTTTCAGACAAGGTCTCACTCTGTTGCCTAGGCTGGAGTGCAGTGGTGTGATCTTGGCAACCTCTGCCTCCTGGGTTCAAGTGATTCTCCTACCTCAGCCTCCAGAGTAGCTGGGATTATAGGCGTGTGCCACCACACCCAGCTAACTTTTGTATTTTTTGGTAGAGACGGGGGTTTCGCTGTGTTGGCCAGGCTGGTCTCGAACTCCTGGCCTCAAGTGATCTGCCTGCCTTGGCCTCCCAATGTGTGGGAATTGCAGGTGTGACCCACTGCACCTGGCCCCACCATCTTCTCTAGTAACAAACTGGAATGCTTCAGCTATGACCTTTGTTTTTCTAATGCAAATTAGCTCAAACAAAGTTGGGAGAATGTTGTCAATATTTAGTGCCGGTTGGCCAGGTTCTGTTTTCTCTAGTACTTTAACATTTTGAAGTGATCTGGGGGCAAATTTTCTCAAAATTAGACAGCCTTAACAATATATGAAAATCTTAAGAAAAAGCTGACAATCCTATGCAGGTACCTTCCTTGAGTGCAAGCAGTGGTGGATTTGGTGGCTTCCACCTCATGGAGCTGTCTGGGAAAGCTGAAGATGAAGTTGAAGAATCTGCTTGGATTGGAGCAATGTGCTCGGCTTCCTCTCTGTACCTGGATCTACAACCTCACTGAGCTCACCTCCTGCTACTCTCCCATTCACCCATGCGGCCCCTGGCCTTCCTGCTGCCCGCTGCACATGCCAGCCAGTCCCTTTCATCTCAGGGCCTTTGCACCTGCTGCTGTTGCCTTTGCTGGCAATGTTTCTGGATACATGGCTCACTTCCCCATCTCCTCCAGGTCGTTGCTCAACTGTCGCCCTCTCCTTGAAGCTTTCTCTGACCACCTCCGATTAAAATCGCAACCCCACATGGGCATTCCCTGTCTCCCTTCTCTGTATCATTGTTCTCTATAGCTCTTAACATTATATAACAAATCATACACATTTTTTTTTACCTATTTCTTTGGTCTACTGTCTGTCTTTTATCCCCACCCTCTTTCAACTGTAACATTTGTGAGGGCAGGTATTTTTGTCTGTTGCATTCACTGTTGCATCTCTAGGTCCTAGGACAGGGCCTGGCATAGAGCTGAGCTAAGTAAGTATTCATGGCATGACCCAGAATCTGGGGATCACCCAGAAGCTTCATTTCCCAGAGATGTGAGATCCAATCTGGTAGGCAGCCTCCTCTCGGGATTCTGGGCCAACCCATTGCATTTCTATAGAGCAGTGGGCTGTTTTTTCATCTAGTTCCACGTGACAACCTCAGCTGGTCATTGTCCTTCTTCTTTTTGGTATAGATCTTACTTTTTTCAGAACAATTTGGGTTTACACACAACTTTCTGCATCTCCCTTTCTCTGTTTAAATAGACAAAGAAAAATACACTATGTTAGGGATTAATATCAGATTAATAGAAAAAAAAGACACCTGAATACATCTATGGAGAAATACAAATCCATATTTTATAAACAGATAAATACTTTGGGCTGGGCGCGGTGGCTCATACCTGTAATCCTAGCACTTTGGGAGGCCAAGGCGGGTGGATCACCTGAGGTCAGGAGTTCAAGACCAGCCTGGCCAACATGGTGAAACCCCATCACTACTAAAAATACAAAAATTAACCAGGCGTGGTGGCAGGCGCCTGCAATCCCAGCTACTCAGGAGGCTGAGGCAGGAGAATCACTTGAACCTGAGGGGCAGGGGCTGCAGTGAGCCTAGATCATGCCACTTCACTCCAGCCTGGGTGAAAGAGTGAGACTCCATCTCAAATAATAATAATAATAAGAAGAAGAATACTTCATAGAAGAAGCAGATTATCCTTACGTCTACAGCAGGAATGGAAGTTTCCTCACACTACTGTTAGATGTACAGACAAGCTGTAGCTCTTTTATTTTGCCTGTAACTTCTGTAGATTTCCTCATGTGTCCCTACTGGCTGGGTAGGGCTGGGGAAACTTGATTGATTTTAACCCTATAACTTTAGCTTAGTGCAATGATGAAAATATTCTCATTCAGTAAAATGGATAGGCTCTCAGGTCTTGCTTCTCCTTTTCTGTTTCTGCCCAACACAGCATCTGGGTAGAGCAGGGAAAGGGGGAACTTTATCTAGGAGTGACATTCAACATAATTAACTGATTTGACACAGACACAGACCCACTGGAGTGGATGCTAACAGCTAGCAATTAGCAGCCCTTCCAATGCAGACTGTGACTCTCAGCCCTGGCAAGGTGACCTCACAGCGGTGAAGTGAAGGGGAAGGGCTGTTTGTATTGGAGCAGTGTCTCTTGGCACCTCTGATCTCCACAACATTTCTTATCATCCTAGTTGCTGCTTATCCAACTAGCTTTTGCAGGTGGAGCTGGTGACTGGTGTGGACTGGTCTTTCCTGACTTGGCTAGGGCACAGGAGTTCTCCCTGGCTGATTTGACCTCACCCCAGCTCTTGCTGGCACTGCAGGCTTATGGTGTAAGTTTAGACTCTGCCACAGTCTTCATTGGCCCCTCAGCCTGGGCTGCAGGTCACCTTGCTCTTGAAGAGTGAGTGCCATGTCATTTCTTTGGGAAATGATTCAACTCAGCTGCTTCCAGAGGACCATCTTGAGCACATGTGGGAGCTTCTGGGTCCTGTCCATACCACACAGGGACTGAGAATAGCTCAAAAAGCTAAAACTTTACAATTTTGCACTCCTGCCTCTACCCTCACTCTCCTGCTTAATCATGCTGTGCTGCAGAGTTTGTCCATGGCTGCTTTCCAGACAGTTCGTGGGGCAATTCCCTCCAGGAATCTGAACACAAGGCAGAGTGCAAGCCTCCCTGCCCTTGCCAGTACCCTCTACCTGGCCCTCCTGCCCCTGCAGTATCTTTAACCCCCCTAATATCACTCTCCCTCTTCTGCCCGCAAACCACTGGGCTGGAGAATGTGAGTGTTTCACTTCCTCTTCCTGGTGTGGTTTTCACACACTAGAATGATCTGACAGCTTTTCAAAAATACCATTGCCCGTGTCTTACCTTCTCATCCTCCTTCATCCCCCCAGTTCTGATTTAACTGCTCTTGGGGGACCCAGGCATTGGTAGTTTTAAAACCAAGCACCCCAAGTGATTCCAATGGGCAGCCAGGGTTGAGCGTCGCTGTTCTAGGGCAGTTGTTATTAAACGTCCCTGCCTATTAAAATCTTGTGGGAGCTTTAAAAAATCCTGATGCCCAGGCTGCACCCCAGGCCAATTGAATCAAAATATCTAGGGAAGTCATTGGTATTTTTAAAGGCTCCTTGGGCTATTCCAATGGCAAATGTGAAAACTAGGGTCCTTCTAAGCCAGTTCTTCTCAAACTTTAATGCATTAATACATACAGTCACCTGGGAACCTGGTTAAAATGTAGATTCTGATTCAGGAGGTCTGTGGTGGAGCTTTAGATTTTGAATTTCTAACAAGCTCTCAGATAATGACACAGGTGCTGGTCCTTGGACCATATCATTCTTCCCAGGGTGGCATTTGTCCCCCAACTCCCTTAACTAACAGGATTTCAGGAAGAGGAAAACTAGCTTGCGGGTAAATAGAAGTCTTTCAAAAGGATTATACCCATAATATATGGCAACAGACAGCTTCCCAGTGGACACTGGGTTTATATTCCAAAAGTCCCCTACAACTCTCTATTCTTCATGTTTTGGAAGGCTAAAATACTCAATTTTGGGGGCCCTCTCATAGCAAGCATACCACATGAGAAAGTTCCATGTAGTGAGATATAGCTAGAAGTGCCTGGGGAGGACTTCCTTTCCCAAATACAAAGCCCAGGTCTTAATAGAAGGAAAAAAATTTTTTGTGTCTTCCTGCTTGGAATATGGCTTTGGGACCTGGAAGTAGAGCACCCATCTGTGACTCTGAGGAAACGGGCATGAAGATGAAGTCCTGGAGACAGGGTTGCCAAATAAAATATGAGACAACTGGTAAATTTGAATTTCAGATAAATAATGAATCATTTTTTAGTGTATGTGTTGTGGTCACCCTCTATATTGTCATCAACCCCAGAAATGGATGAACCCCTTACCCCAAATTTGGTTCAAAGATTGGGATTATTGATGCCATACCCCAAGAGGATATGAAAAGGTTTATGACTCAAATAATGAGGCTTTCTGAGGAGCACAGGGCAGGCTCCCAAGCAGGTCTGAAAATAGGTTGAGCAAGTGGGGAGGGCAGGCTGCCTTGGGGTTTTATGAAAGGGCTGAGGCCGGTGTGGTTTGAACTTCCAGCTGGCACGGAGGAAGGGAATTACTTTGACTTTCTTATCATCTTGTCCAGGTGTAGGGAAGAAGGGGCAGGGGTGTGCTGGGGCTTGCAAGTTGTCAGCAAATATGGAAAACAAAGTCAGACTCTTTATTACCATAACTATGTTACAAATATTTTATGGGACTAAATTTTTTCCATTCTTTATCTGAAATTCAGGTTTAACTGGATGTCCTAACCTGTGTTTTTATTTGTTAAATCTGGCAGCTCCACCTATGAAGTAGAAAAATAGAAGGAGCCTGGTCCCTCCTAGTGATCTTCAGATGCTGCACTGATTCTGAGTTGCCCACTTCCAGACTTGTTATATGAGACAAGGCATTGGTGGTTTTAAAACCAAGCACCCCAGAAATCAGAGTGCTTTATTTGTCTTAAGAAATAGGACTTAAGTCTTATTCCTAAATGTTGCATTTCTGCTGACTCTTCTGATGGCAGCTAGTGGGATATCCAATTCCACTTAGAAATCTTTATCAAGCCCTTAATTATATTGATGACTCTAATAGGAATGGCTATTGTGGATGCCAAGGACAGCACTCAAATGCAGCTTTGCTGCTTCCTGGCTTCCTAAGTTCTTCACCAACTTGTGCCTCCTCTTCTGTAAAATGGGCATGATAACCCATATTTCACAGAGTTGTTAGAATTAAATAAGATTGTGTGTATGAGATACTTAGAACAGTCTCAGTACTTGATAAGTCTTAGCTAATATGTACTTATTTATTTGAATTAGTTGAATTGCTTGCAGTAAAAATGTTATGGACTGAATGTGTCCCTTGTTTCACCCAACCAAATCCATTATATTGAGACCCTAAGCTCTAATGCGATGGTATTTAAGATGGGGCCTTTGGGAGGTGATTAGGATCAGATGAGGTCCTGAGGGTGGAAACTTCTTGATGGGATTAGTGCCCTGATAAGAAGAGATGTCAGAGGCCGGGCACAGTGTCTCACACCTGTAATCCCAGTACTTTGGGAGGCCGAGGTGGGTGGATCATGAGGTCAAGAGACTGAGACCAACCTAGCCAACGTGATGAAACCCCATCTCTACTAAATGTACAAAAATTAGCTGGGTGTGATGGCGCAAGCCTGTAGTCCCAGCTACTCAGGAGGCTGAGGCAGGAGAATTGCTTGAACCCAGGAGGTGGAGGTTGCAGTGAGCTGAGATCACGCCACTGCACTCTGGCCTGGCGACAGAGTGAGACTCCGTCTCAAAAAAAAAAAGATGCCAGAGAGCTTGCTCTAGTCTCCTTCCCAGCTCCCCCTCCCCGCTGGCGCACAGCAATAAGGCGGCTATCTGCAAGCCAAGAAGAGAGCCTCACCAGAACAGAAACTTGCAGGTGCCTAATCTTGGACTTCTAGCCCCCAGTGCTGTGGGAAATTTCTGTCGTTTAAGCTACCTAGTTTATGGTATTGTGTTAATGGCAGCTCAAGCTGACTAACGTAAAGATATTCTATGTCAATTTTCATGTAAATATCTTAGGTATGTTATTAATAACATTGTTGAATTCGCTATGTTTTTCAAGAAAGTATAACTATCATTGTTGGGGGAGGGTGGGAGCAGATTATGTACCTTATTTCAAAGATGGTCAAAATCTAAGAAATTGAGAACAACCACAACCACAGAATGTGTATATCATTATTTCAGCACTTTTTTTGAAAGGAACTCTGAAATTGGGATGTGACTTCTAATAGGCGAGGTCTTAGATTAGATCTGTGGTTTTCAACCCTAGTTGCATATTCAGATCATCTGGGGAGATTTTAACAAATATTGTTAACTTGATCCTACCCTCAGATATTCTATTTAATTGGTCTGAGGTGGGGCCCAGGCATGAATCAGACAGACCTAAGGAATAGGTAAGTTAATTAATTAATTTGTTTGTTTGCTTGAGACAGAGTCTCACTCTGTCACCCAGGCTGGAGTGCAGTGGTGCAATCTTGGCTCACTGCAACCTCTGCCTCCCGGGTTCAAGTGATTCTCCTGCCTCAGCCTCCCAAGTAGCTGGGATTAAAGGCGCCTGCCACCATGCCCGGCTAATTTTTGTATTTTTAGTAGAGACAGGGTTTCGCCATGTTGGCCAGGCTGGTCTCGAACTCCTGACCTCAGGTGATCTGCCTGCGTAGATCTCCCAAAGTGCTGAGATTATAGGCATGAGCCACCGCCCCAACAGGAATAGGTAATTTTAAAGTAGATTTTAAAACCCTCTGCAGGTGAAGGTGAATGTATAGCCAGGGCCAAAAACATTAGATTAGATAAAATACTTTATGTACAAATGTTTACTCTGGGTTGAGGCTTCTTGTGAGGTTTATTAAAAAGTGGATCACAGGGAGAAAGATATCCCCTCAATGCTGATGACTAACAGCTTTTCAACAGGCTATCGCTGGTTAACTTCACATGTTTTAGCTAGTTTCCCTGCTAGTTCACTGATGGACAAGGGTTAAAAGCAGTTGTGTCAGCCACCAGAATAGCTATGGATCAAAGCTAAGTAGAGCAGAGGGAATACAACGCTATGTAACAGAGAGCCAGAAACCCATCAGGGAGCTTGTGGCTTCTCCTTACTTGATTTCAATAGTGCCGGGACTCTGGAACAAAATACTAGAGGTGCTGAGAAACTGGTGGAATTCTACACTATGTATCTCATCAGGAGGCTGTGCTATATGCAGAATTCCATGAAACCTTAGCAAAGAGCCAGAGATTCAAGTATTTCAAAAGGGGATTTTTTTATTGTGTGGAGTCTGCTGGTTGATCAGAGAAATGACAATCAGGTGAGTATATTTCTGACTAAAGTCAGTGATATCTGGTCTGTTTGGTAATGAAATTGAGCATGTTTCTGCTTAGCTACATATTTTGCATCTCGCCCTTTATATTCTCATTCATGATGATGAAGTCACCTTTCAGAGACACCAGACACATACATGTGTTTGATGGCAGTGTTTATTCTTCACTCTGTTGGACTGTGAATTGTTTAGATATTGTGAAAGTAGATCACATGTTTACATTGCAGGTATCTCCTTTCTCCAGCCCCTGCTGTCCCACACTGAACAGCAAAACAAAGAGTAACACTTTCTCTAGTTTGACTAGTTCCTCCAAGCTTTTCACTTTTCCTTTTTTGCTGCAGGTTAATCTTCAATCAGCAGATCTCCCTGTAATAAGTGGAACTGTTTTGTGTAACCTGAATTGCATTGAATTCCTTAGGTCTGTCTGATTCTAAACCAGTTTGGTTCTCACAGTGAGAAATCAACATGGCACTGATGCTGGTCCTTTTTGCCCAGTCTGTTTCAGTATTGGCTGAAAAGACCAAATCACTGCATTATTTAAATTCATGCCCTGAGATCCTGAAAGTGGAGTCTCAAAATTGATAGAAAGCCTTGCCTTTTAAAAATGTGCATGCGAGATTACTCAGAAGGAATTAAGTTCTAGCAAGCTAACAATGGTAAACAAAGCCTCATTTCATTCTTCCCATAAGAATTTGTTTTCTTTTTCTTCCAAGTCTTGCCCATTCTAACCCAGCTTTACAGTTCCATGGTCAAGGAGAGGAGATATTTCTTTTATTGAAATACACTTTTATTGAAAACTCTTGGTAATACGATGAAACATTAGCAGTGAACACAAAGGCAAAAGCAAATTGAGCGACAAAGAGGCCTTTTGAGCTGAAGGGCTGAAACCGCCATTGCAGAATATAGCTAAGAGGATTGTTGCAGTGAAAGATGTCTGACCTAACTGACTCCATCTTGCTTCCAACCTCCAAGCTGTCCTTGTTCATTCCTGGGCGTAGGCCGAACTGACTTTGGGAGGAACTTAGTTTATAGTTTAACTTTGAAACAAAAACATTAACAACCCTTTCCCAAAACAAATTCCTTCTTGCCTGTGGAATAGACTGCCTTTGTAGGACTAATGAATTCACCACAAAATTATAAATTATGGTTTACGAGTCATGCAGCTGGATGCTACAAAATTCTGACCCTTCCCAAATTGCTCCTGGGGATAACATCACTATTATAAAACCTAAGATCAGTACCTGAGATATTTTGTAGAACCTGCACCTTATGGATCAGCTGGCACCACCCAGGTGGATAAACTGGCTCATCGCGTCTTGTGGCCCCCACCCAGGAACTGACTTGGCACAAGACAGCTTCTACTCCTTATGATTTCATTGCCAACCCAGCCAACCAACACTCCTGACTCACTGGCCCCCCACCCACCAAATTTTCCTTAAAAACTCTGATCCCCGAATACTTGGGGAGACTGATTTGAGTAATAATGAAACTCCTGTCTCTGCACTAGCCAGCTCTGCATGAATAACTGTCTCCATTGCAATTTCCCTGTCTTGATAAATTGGCTCTGTCTAGTCAGTGGGGCAAGGTTGAACCCATTGGGCAGTTAGAAGGCTATTTTGCCCATTCCTGAAACAATCTGTGTTATTGGCCTTGAGCTATGGGGCGTGCTTGAGTTTATTTTCTGAATGTTTGCGAGGCACAATTAACTCAGGGAGGAGCCATATGTCATTACCCAGGACCCATTCTAGAGGTAATGTAGAGGTTTTTTTTCTCTCTCCCTCTCTTTTTTTTTTTTGGTTTGTTTTGTTTTTTGGAGAATGGAGTTTCACTCTTGTTGCCCAGGCTGGAGTACAATGGCACAATTTCGGCTCACCGCAACCACCGCTTCCCGGGTTCAAGCAATTCTCCTGCCTCAGCATCCCAAGTAGCTGGGATTACAGGCACGTGCCACCACACCCGGCTAATTTTTGTATTTTTAGTAGAGACAGGGTTTTGTCATCTTGGCCATGATGAAACCTCCAGGCTGGATGAAACTCACCTGAGCTCCTGACCTCAGGTGATCCGCCCGCCTCATCCTCCCAAAGTGCTGGGATTATAGGTGTGAGCCTCTGGGCCCAGCCTCTTTTGCTTGATTTTTTAAAGACAGGATCTTGCCCAGGCTGGAGTGCAGTGGCATGATTATAGCTCACTGCAGCCTACAATTCCTGGACTCGAGGGAATCTCCTACTTCTGTTTCCTAAGTAGTTGGAACTACAGGGACATGCTACCACACTTGGCTAATGTTTTTAAAAATTTTTGTAGAGACGAGGTCTAGTTTTATGGCCCAGCCTTGCTCAAACTCCTGGCCTCTAGCTATCCTCCCACCTTGGCCTCCCAAAGTGCTGGGATTATAGGCTTGAGGCACTGCACCCAGCCCCTAGATAATTTTTCGAATTTTTATGAATTTAAAACAATTGAGGGTGTTGTTCTCAAACAGGAATTCAAACCAAAACAGAAAATTTATAACATGATGTGGCTAATCCATGAAGCAAAGCTGTAGTTCCACAGAGCTAGAAGAAAACTCACTGAGGGTTTATAAAGCATGGTACCAAATATATTTATACTAGTTATTGTTCTGAGGGGAGATTTTATTATTGACAGCTTTGAGCTTTTGTTCAATTTGAAGGATAAGAGTTTCTTCTGTTCAGGTGCTTTTGTTTAAGCTGTTACATGGGAGATGGTCTTGCAGAGAGCCTTCTAAAAACAAATTTCAATTTCAAGGGAAACGAAATAGCAACATTAACATCAGTGCAGTTTTTTTTTTTTTTTTTTGAAACACTGAAACATTTTTTATTTTGTGAGATGAGTCAGAGTCTCCCTCTGTTGCCCAGGCTGGAGTGCAGTGGCATGATCTCAGCTCACTGCAACCTCTGCCTCCCAGGTTCAAGCAATTCTCCTGCCTCAGCCTCCCAAGTAGCTGGGATTACAGGCGCGTGCCACCATACCCAGCTAATTTTTTATATTTTTGGTAGAGACAGGGTTTCACCTTGTTGGCCAGGCTGGTCTCGAACTCCTGACCTCAAGTGATCTGCCCGCCTCGACCTCCCAAAGTGCTGAGATTACAGGCATGAGCCATCGGCCCAGCCTGAAACTTTCCTTTTAATCTCAAAACAAAATGGGAATAGTTTTGCCATTACATATGCTTAACATTTATAAACTAAAAACTGAACTCAAAAGCATAATTAAATAACATTTTATTGCAAATGAAAAATATACAAACATTTAAGATTTATAAACTTTCTAAAATCAACAGTAAAAACACTTGCAAAATATAAGGCTTCATGAACAGTTTATTCAAAATATTTGAGAACATTTCATATATTCATATATTTTTCCACAAAGCTTTGTTGGCGGGGCTAAATAGCATTTAGTTCAGTTTTTCTGGTTATATTAAGAAAAATATTTTTATTGGAATAATTTTGTATTGGTGTTGAGATAGTATGATGAATTCACTTTCACTTGCATTATTTAAAATGAGATAATGTGACAAATTGAGAAAAGATGAATGTATAAAAATAGGCACTCAATGGTCCTTTTAAGTCTCTAGTGACAAGACTGTAAGAATTCAAACGTTGATTCAAAGAAAAGTACATTTTACTAAGTGCCTATTATCAGGCATAATGCCAGATGCTTTCCATGTATTTAATACTTTAAAATATGTGTTAATTTCATGTGCTAAATCCAAAGGGTCTTATGAAAATTGTGCAACCTGAACTTATAATAAATAACCATTGACCTAAGAATAAAATTGTAAGACAAAAGTATAATGAAACTTATCTTTACAGAAGTAGGAAAATCTTTCCATTTGTCCTGTGTGAGCACAACTTTGTAATCCTTAATAACACACATGCAGATATTCACATAATAAATCTTAAGATACGTACATGATGACAAAGTATTAAAAAATATATACATAAACTACCAGTTAAGACTAATAGTCTGAATATAGGGGTCCAGCATTTTATTCTTCCTTAGAAAATATCTTCCTATTTGGGATTTTTTTTTTTTTTTTGAGACGGAGTCTTGCTGTTACCCAGGCTGGAGTGTGGTGGCACAATCTTGGCTCACTGCAACCTGCCCCTCCTTGCTTCAAGCAATTCCCTGCCTCAGCCTCTGGGGTAGTTGGGATTATAGGCACCCGCAACCATGCCTGGCTAATTTTTGTATTTTTAGTAGAGACGGGGTTTCACCATGTTGGCCAGGCTGGTCTTGAACTCCTGTCCTTGTGATCTACCCGCCTCAGCCTCCCAAAGTGCTGGGATTACAGGTGTGAGCCACTGCACCCAGTCAAAAATTTTTTAGTGTTAGATTTGCAACAACATTTTTTTTTTTAATGCATGTGCATCAGTAACTTTTATGTAGACAGTTTTCAAATATTTCATTGTTTCTCAGCATACTTCAACTCATTAAATCTTTCCCAGTCTTCCTCCTGGGCATGCATACATGTCAACATCAGTTCAATTTCCTGTCCAGGGTACACAATGAGCCTTGTGTTTGGGAACCTTTGACCTGGTCATAACGTACCAAGGGCAAACACCTTGTAAAAGGTGACACAAAGAAATGTCTGAAACTTAAATTCACCAGAACACAGAATCACCAGAGTCCCAGGTTGGATGTCAAGAAAAGTGCCATTAATTTCCTCACCAAGGTGTCCTAGAGAGATCAATAAAGTTCTTAATATTAAAAGAAAAAATATTAAAATTTCTGCAATTTTCAAATGCCACTTTATCAGAAGATACTTTTTTGGGTCAGGGTCTCACTCTTGTCACCCAGGCTGGAATGCAGTGGCACAATCGTAACTTACTGCAGCCTTGAACTCCTAAGCTCAAATGATCCTCCTGACTCAGCCTCTTGATGTTTTTTACATTTTTTAGAGACATGGGGTCTAGTTTATTGCCCAGGCTGGTCTCAAACTCCTGGGGACTAGAAATCCTCCCACCTGAGCCCCCCAAAGTGTTGGAATTACAGGTGTGAGCCATTGCCCAGACAGAAGATACTTTTACTACAAACTTGTGTTCATAGCTTATATATCTGATATACAAGTAAAGTGAAACAGCAATCAACAGAGTAAACACATTTTTGACCTGAGGTATCAACCCATGGACCTTCCATGGATTATCGATTTTCAAAAACGTAGAATGCATTAGAATTGCACTCAACACTAAACTATGCTGAAAAGACTATAATGTATAATGGAACATTAGGGCCTTGCAGCCATCTCAGGTAGGTTGTCATTGTGAACATCAGTCATTGTTTAGTAGAACTGTGGAAATGCTGAAGTTAGTTTAATCGAATTCTGAATAATAAAGTTTACCATTATTACCTCGGGTAGTCTTGAAGTAGCTTAGAAACAAAAACCAAACCTAATAACATTTAAAGTTAGAGCAGAAAAACATTCAGTCTACCTGAATTTTTTTTTTTTTAATGACAACTTTTTGGTTAGGATTTTTGTTTTGAGAAAAATAAGATTAGTATAAAAATAAGATAGCCAATTTATTTTCCATAAAATCAATAAGTGACAGTAAATCTGTCCATCACATTAAAGACCACCAAAAATGTTATTCCTGCCATGCATTTGAAATGAGAGGGGAAAATTTTATAAATATTTTAATGTGCAAAAAAGGTATTTTCCTGCAGTAGCCCCTGAGATCTTAGTATTTTGTTTGCCAGGAAGTTAACTTTCTATCCTATTAGAATATATCTATTTTTAAAGGTTAGTAACTAATTATAATTTCCTTAATAAGGGTGAAAGTGCAAAATTTCAAGATAGCCATTATGATAATTTGTTCAGATTTTTCACAAAGATTTTTCTAGTTGCTTCCAAACAGTCTGTGGAAAACTCACTCTTTAGGGATAAAACATTTGAGAGCAATTGAAATGTAGGATATAATCCTGAAATAATGTAGCAATCTTTTACAAAAATCTCTATATCAACAAGAAAAATAACCTTTAGGATAATAGTAAAAGAAAAGGAAAAAAAATGAACATAAGTGACTCCAAAGCTGAATTCACCTGGACTTCTTCAGAAACTCCATTTTGTCCTATGTCTTCCAGACCTGAGTTAATTAATGGAACCTGTGAAAACAATCACGTGTCTGTGTTTTTGTGAGAAGAAAACTTTTTCCTTTATCTGAAGTATTTTTCTCTTCCTCCGTTCTCCCTCTTTAACTGGTAGTAAATTCCTATGATAATGTCAATAAGTTACAATTCATAAACTCTTCATGGGTGGGTGTGTCTTGTGTATTCTAGCCCACTAACAAATAAAGCAGGCTTTTTTTTTTAATTTCTTTTTTCTTAAAATAACTAATTAGCTATCTAGTTTAAGAAGGAGGTGCAGAAGGAAGAACAAAGCACCCGTGATTTCACTTCTGTTTTAAAAAAAGTTTTTTAAAGCAAAAGCCCCTGGCCCTTTCTCTTCTTCTTTTTTGAGACAGGGCCTTGCTTTGTCACCCAGGCTGGAGCACAATGGCGCACTCTGGGCTCACGGCAGCCCCAACCTCGCAGAGTCAAGCAATCCTCCCACCTTAGGCTCCCAGGTGGCTGGAACTACAGGCGTGTGCCACCACGCCTGGCTAATTTTTGTATTTTTTGTAGAGACAGGGTCTCGCCTTGTGGCCCAGGGTGGTCTCGAACTCCTGAGCTCAAGTGATCTGTCTGCCTTGGCCTCCCAAACTGCTAGGATTACAGGTGTGAACCACCGTGCCTGGCCTCTCTTCTCAGTTTTAATATGAGAAATTACAGGATTATACCTTTCTGAAATCTTGTTGAGTTTGAAATTATGACTCAACGGAGAATATGACTGATACTGTGTCTATCAGAACACTGCTAACTGTATATTGGTGAATGACTGTAAGTCTAAAAATAGCCACCAAAGAAATGAAGAGCCACCTGGCAGAGACAAAGATATTGTGACCAGAAGAAGGAGATTATTCTGAGACACACATAGCTCTTTGACTTCTTTGATCCTTAGAGAGTATTTCAAAGTTTGTAGAAATTCTGGAGGATAATCAATTTGATTTTCAAATTCGATGGCCAAAAAAATGGCATTTTTACTTGGCCTCACGTCTAAATTAGTTAGAACTGCAAAAATGCTAACTTTCCTAGCAGTTCTTCCAAGAAGCAAGCATTCATTTTCCTCTTCGTGTGTCTCATATTGGTTAAAACTCAGTGTTTCTAGAGACTTCAGTCATCAGTTCTACTAAACAAGGTAACATCATCATTGTATCCCGGGGCTGAACACTCCAAGTTCTCTAGTAAAACATAATTGTTTTCATTGACATTCAGAGAGACGGCTTCTTTCTTAGCAGTGGATGTAAGCTCACTCCAAGTAATGTCAGTATTTTTAAAAGCATGTAGAAGGAAGATGCCAATGATAATAGTGAAGAATCCACTCAGGGTCCCAATGATATCTCCAGCTGTCATGCCATACCACTCTTGGAATAAGATGGCAGAGCAAGTCACTACCATGGATGTGAAGAATACATAATAAATGGGTGTCACAAGAGAGGTATTAAAGGTGTCCAGTGCCTTGTTGAGATAGTTAATCTGTGTAGTTACTGAAAGCACAAGTACAGCCAGCAAAACAAAGACCAGCGGATGTTTGTAAACTGGCTTCCATTCTATCAGCTCCTTAATGGCAATTCCCAGGCCTTTCACAGAAGAAACTGAAAACGCTCCAATCAAGGAACAGATTGAAATATAAACCAATATATTGGTCTGTCCTTTCTTGGGAGCCACAATCAAAATCAGCACCAAGGAGATCACAGTTATGATCACAGCAAAGGAAATAAACCCTGTTAGGAGGAGAAAAGAATTTGACTTTAGAAAATGCTCACAGGATTATACCTTTCTGAAATCTAACTGTTAGTCATGAGTTTAAGAGCATAGGTATTTTAGAAATAGAAGTGAGATCAAATTAAAAACAACATTCTATTGCATAGTTCTCAATATTTTACAAAGGATTTTCACAAACAAATCATTTAAATCTCACCAATACCACTATGAGCTAGGGCAAATATTATCAGATTAACTTTTTATTTTCAGAGGAAGAAAGTGGCAAAGATTTGATTTTGAATATATGTCTTTTGCCTCTACCATCCCCACCTCTCTCTTTCATTGTGTAACAGGGGAAGCATGAACACAAAAATAAGTTCTGCCATCTTTTCAGGAGAAATAATAATCAAACCTCACTGTGTCTCACAACCCACAATGCGGCCCACAATGTAGAAAGCTTATTACAATATTATTACAGATACTATTTGGTGAGGAGAGAAAGTGGAGCAGAATTTGAGTGGTTCTTTAGGTTGAATCACAGACCTGGGTCTCTCAATTTCATTTCCATTTCATGCAAAGATGTGACTTCCTCTTCTTGTGGGGCATGGATAACCATCACAGTTGACCCCAATATACTTAATATGCAGCCTATTTTCCCATGAATGTTCAAGTGCTCGTTTAAAAAGTAGGAAGATAATATTGCACTGTTGGGAGAGAAAAAATTAAAAATCACTATAGTTCAATTACCTTTTGATCCCATGGCAGCTCAGAAGTCACACTGTGGTACATGCCACCATGTATCCCAATGAGCTGACTGGAATATGCTATATGACACTGAAACCCTAGATTGGTTTGAAACTCAGAACTGATGGGCAATCAAATATGCTTCATTGTTTTTATATCTAAAGAGCTATAATATTCTATATCCCATAATCTTCCAGTGATCTTACAAGAGGTTCTACTCAAGTCATTTTCAATTTACCCATCTTTTCCTGTACAGCCAAACAAAATAGAAAATCTTTTATATCTTACTGGCATGATACATTTAGAATATGTATGCCCATGGATGTTTCCAAGAAAGATACATTCCTAAAGAAAAATTACTCTGCTCAGGGCTAATAATCAGCTAGTTCACACCACTACAATCAAACAGACCAGGGGTATCCAATCTTTTGGCTTCCCTAGGCCACACTGGAAGAATTGTCTTGGGCAACACATAATATACAGTAACAGTAATGATAGCTAATGAGCTAAAGAAAAAAAATCACAAAAAAACTCATAATATTTTAAGACAGTTTACAAATTTATGTTGGGCCACATTCCAAGCCGTCCTGGGCCACATGCAGCCCATGGGCCATGGGTTGGAGAAGCTTGATACAGACTTTCAAAATATCAAAATACTTCCTTACCACCTGTTACTGCTCTGATACTTAGACCTATCCGGTACTGCTAATGCTTCAGTTGCTGTGGTTTCTGCAAGCCAGCCTCCTTCCTCTAATGCTCTGGCATCCCCATGAAGGCAATTAAGTACCCGTCTGTCCTCAAGATTATGATAAATTACCAGGTACTTTCCTAGAGTTGCCCTCATGTGGCCACTTTTAGGACTGCAGCCTTAGTGAAGATACTACTATTACTACTACTACTACTAGCTATTCATTGCATAGACAAGTGTTTGAAGTGCTTTATGTGTATTAACTCACTTAATTTTCATAACAATCCTATAAAGAAGCTAAAAAGAATTTAGTAGGCTCAATCATAAGTTTTATACTAGAGGTTGGTAATGAATAGAAAACAAAAAGACAAGAAAAGAACAGACAAAAATGTATATGCTTATCAAACACATTCATTTGGGATCATAATAAACTCAGAAAAATTAGATCCACATTCCATGAAATAGGAAAATTATTCCTGTTTCCACTATCAAAACTACAGGGTCTCCAAACAGAAGTATCCAGCAAACAATGCAAGAATTGTAGTGAGAGTTAAAATTTAACCAAAACACCATGCTTGTAAAAGTCCTCTGATAACTATGGTCATTAACCACTATGATGAGAAAAAGAATTGACAGGACTCTGGCAATTTGTTCTGATGAGAGATTTAAAAAATCTTCTATGCTTCATTGCAGTGTTACAAATGTAAAACACATTTATGTTAGTAGGAAATCAAACTCACTGTGTCTTAGGTTTTTAAAATAATAATGTGACAGTCTGTTTCCTATTTCTACTGTTATTTTATAGTCTTCTCAAGTTATTTTTGTGATTTCAGGCAAGAAAAAGTATTGTTCTCACTTTATGAATGAGTAAACTGAGCCTGAGTGACTTGACCAAAGCTTCCCAGGAGCCTCAGAAATAATTTGGGTTCATCTAGACTTTTAGAGCCCAGGTTGGTCTAGATTTGTGTGTTTGCTTTTAGATATCCACAGCCATATGTTTATTATGGTTTAAGTTTATCTTGGTCTTAAAATACCTACAGAAGCCAAGTTCCCTGTTGCTCACATACCTTATGAGAACACTCAAAGCACCCAGAGGGGTGACCAAGGTGGCAGGTGCAAAAGCATAAGCAGCAAAATTTGCAGCCTCTCCTGCTCCCACTAGAAAGCAAGCAGAGATATTGATATAAAAAATGGGCTTACTTGTCAGAAGAGAAAAACAAATGACTCATGCAAAGCAGTGGACTTTTAACCCAAATACATGGGAAGATCTAGCTAAAAAGAATGATGTAACATGTTTTATAGCAGGTAGGAGATAATTAATATTAAGAGATGCAGACAAACTGTAATACCAGGTGATACAAACTCAAAAGATGCAAAAAATGGTGACAGATGAGTACTCATTTTAAATGGCTTTCAATAGAAATTTTTAGCTACTTCAATATTGAAGACATATTTGGTGACTCTAATGAAATCTAGTAGAGGTAGCTTTGTAGTAAGCAGAGAATTATTTCACTTGCTCAAGAATACCTACAGCTTTGTAGGTTACCCACAGAAACCAAAACCAGCTTGGAAAATTAGAATGGTTAAATCTGGTGTGGAGGTAGGGAATAGCCAGAAATACCTGCCATAGGCCCATGAAGTTAGATATCCCTCTATTGTAAGTGATCTACAAGCAAGTAACAGTATCTCAGTAGCTTAACGAGATCCAGGCAGCTGTTTTAAAGTCATGATATGCTCCTGAATGTAATCTTTTTCTTATCTGAGGAACTCTAGACTTGCATGATATAGTGTGCTATAAATAACTTCTAGCGTGAGAGAAATCCCTTCAAGAGCTAGGCTCTGGTACTGGGGCCAAGTTATTCTCACAGAACACAGTGGGAAACTTGCCCACAGAATGTAGTATTTCATGCTGGCAACTACACCAGGCAAATGCTTATTGTAGAGAGAGAAAGGAACACCAGCATGATTTTTTTCTTTTTCCCTTTGTCTGGCTGCTATGCTACATCCCCCCAAATCTATAGGAGTATTCACCATTAGGAAAACATCATTAAACAAATCTAAACTTACAGAACAGAATAATTAAGACATTGCTCTCATCGAAAGAATCACGGCAAGGCCGGGCATGGTGACTCATGCCTGTAATCCCAGCACTTTGGGAGGCAGAGGGGAGAAGATCACTTGAGGTCAGGCGTTCGAGATCAGCCTGGCCAACATGGTGAAACCCCATCTCTACTAAAAATACAAAAACTAACCGGGTGTGGTGGCAAGCGTTTTTAATCCCAGCTACTCTGGAGGCTGAGGCAGGAGAATCGTTTGAATCTGGGAGGCAGAGGTTGCAGTGAACCAAGATCACGCCACTGCACTCCAGCCTGGACGACAAGAGCGAGACTCTGTCTAAAAAAAACCGTGGCAGTTTTCTTGGAATATTAAGGTTTCCTTGGATACTTTATATTATTTATATTTTTATCTTTATAGATAGCTTTCCAGGAAAACATCAACTTCATGATTAAAGTACTGTATATATATCACTTACTTAATCTCTAATGTATGCTTTTCTCTCTTCAATACTGACATAAACTTTTTTACATGGTGAAAACAAAATTGCAAATGTAGTCACATAATACTCTCCTCATATTTTCATTATAAAGTATGGGTAGAGGGTGGGGAGATGCAAGTAAGACAGAAAAAGAGAAAGATCCAAATACCTATCTGGAATCTTCCCAGACAGCCCTTGTCAATTTTTATTCAAATAAAGAAAATGGATGTAAAAGCACCCTAAAAACTGAAAGGGTGGCCAGGCATGGTGGCTCACGCCTGTAATCACAGCACTTCTGAAGGCCGAGGTGGGTGACCTGAGGTCAGGAGTTCGAGACCAGCCTGGCCAACATGGTGAGAACTTGTCTCTACTAAAAATACAAAAATTAGCTGGGTGTGGTGGTGTGTGCCTGTAATCCCAGGTACTCGGGAGGCTGAGGCAGGAGAATCGCTTGAACCTGGGATGCAGAGGCTGCAGTGGGCCGAGATCCTGCCAGTGCACTCCAGCCTGGGCCACAGAGCAGGACTCCATCTCAAAAAAAATGAAACAAAAAACAAAAAAACCCCCAAAAAATCCACAATAAACAAAAACTGAAGGGGCTATACATATTTAAATTCTCTTTATTAATCATCCTTTTAGATTCCACCATTTATTAAAGAAAAGGTACCCAGTTCCTTCTCATAACAGGATCTTACAAATATTGAAATGTGTTGCTTGGTTTGGGGAAATTCAGGGAAGCTTTAAGACTCCTGGCTACAGAGGGAATTTATGATGCCCTTTTTGAGGGGAGCCTCCGCTTTGGGATTTAAGAAATTTCACTTAGTGGGGAGACTGAAGTCAGCAAAAGTGGCTGAGGGAGATGAACACTGCCTTCTATTTGGACATCACATTAGCATTTAGAAAGTGCTTTCAGATCCTTAAAGTCTAGTTTAATCCTCACAGCAGGTCTGGGAGGAAGGAGAGTGCTGACACCCCTCATTTCTTCTCCATTTGTTCAGTACCAAGCAGCCACAGAAGCCTTTCACTTATCCGTGTTGTCCTGGCAAGGAAACTGTACTCTTTCTTGAGAAAATATGCAGCTACAATAGTCACAGGTTCAAATTAGGAGGTGGGAAAATATGAAAGAAAAGTACTTTTCTCTATTGTTATGGTGAAGAAAATACAAGAAGTCTGTGGTTAAAATGTAATATTTCAAAGGTCAACTTTTTCCCTTGCATTCCAGGACAGTACTGAGAGCACAGGGGGTGGGAAATAAGAGTAAAAATTAATTTATTTATATATAATAGTATATATAGGACAATATATTGACTAACACAAAAATGTTTAGACTTAAATTCCATCCTTGTTCCATTCTTGACAGGAAGATTAACCAATTATGAAAAATTTCATGTAATCTATTTACTATCTTACAAATAAACAGTATTCTCAGTATTAAAAACTTACTTGACAGCAATCCTACCCACCAGAGCCATTCCTTCAGGTAAGAATGTCCACCTTGTCCTAAAATACAAAAAGTAAAAATTAACAAAAAATGGGTTCTACACTGGAGGAAGGTTTGAAGAATTGACTTCTAGGAAGCATACTGGATTATGGTTAGAAAAGTTAAGTCAGTAAATCTAAAGTCTCTTAGCTTATTTACTTGGTCATTTCCAAAGCTCTTCTAAAGCTTTTTTCCCCCCAATTTACAATGATTTAACAAATCCCCTAATGGATTAATTGCATTTAGATTTTTTTCCATGTTTCTGTTATAAATATAATGCTCTCACGAACCTCCCTACGCATTTACCTTTGCAACACTGGAATGATTATTTCTTCATGATAAATTCCTAAAAGTGTAATTGTTGGGTAGGAGGGAATGCATTTTTTAAAGAACTTTACATGTATTACCAAATTGCCCTCCAGAAAAGTTATGTCAATTTTTTTAAAAACTTTGCAAATTTGAGTCTTAAAATGGTATGTCATTTCAATCTGCATTTTTCTGTTTGTCACCCATTTTATTCTTTTATGAATCAGGAGTTCATTTTTGTTTTATTTTTCCTGATTTTTAAAATAGATTCAGGGGTACAAGTGTAGTTGTGTTACATAAATCTACTGTAAAGTCTGGCCTTTAGTGTATCTATCACCTGAATAGTGAACATTGAACCCAACAGGTAGTATTTCATCCCTCACCTGCTTCTACCCTTTTACCCTCCCACCTTTTGGAATCTCTAATGTCCATTATTCCACTTTGAATGTGCATGTGTACCCATGGTTTAGCTCCCACTTATAAGTGAGAACATGCAGCTTTTGATTTTCTGTTTCTGAGTCACTGCACTTAGGATAATGGCCTCCAGTTCCGTCCATGTTGCTGCAAAAGATATGATTTCATTTCTCTAACAGCTAAGTAGTATTCTATGGTGTGTGTATATAATTATACCACATTTTCTTTATCCAGTCCTCTGTCGATGGGCACTTAGGTTGATTTCATGACTTTGGTGTTGTGAATAGTGGTGTGATCAACATTTGAGTGCAAGTGTCTTTTCATAAAATGATTTCTTTTCCTTAAAGTAGATACCCAGTAGTGGGACTGCTGCATTAAAGGGCAGTTCTATTTTTAGTTCTCTGAGAGATCTCCATATTGTTTTCTGTAGTGGTTGTACTAATTTACATCCCCACCAACAGAGTATAAGCATTCCCTTTTCTCTGCATTCTTGTCAACATCTGTTGTTTTTTGACTTGTTAATAATAGCCATTCTGACTAGTGTAAGATGGTATCTCATTGTGGTTTTAATTTGCATTTCTCTGGTGATTAGTTACACTGAGGATTTTTTCATATATATGTTGGTCGCTTGCATGTCTTTTGAAAAATGTATGTTCATATCCTTTACCCACTTTTTCATGGGTTTGTTTTTTTCTTGTTGAGTTGTCTGAGTTCCTTGTAGATTCTGGGTATTAGACCTTTGTCAGATGCTTAGTTTGCAAGTATTTTCTCCTATTCTGCAGGCTGTCTTTTCACCCTGTTGATTATTTTTCTTGCTCTGCAGAAGCTTTTTACTTTAGGTCACATATGTCTATTTTTGTTTTTGTTGCATTTCCTTTTGAGGACTTAGTCACAAATTCTTTGCCTAGGCCAATGTCCAGAAAAGTTTTTCCTAGTTTTTCTTCTAGGGCTTTTATAGTTTCAGGTTTTACATTTAAGTTTTTAATCCATCTTGAGTAGGTTTTTGTATATGGTCAGATATAAGGTCCAGTTTCGTTCTTCTATATATGGTTCTACAATTTTCCTTGCACCATTTGTTGAATAGGGTAGCCGTTCCCTAGCGTATATTATTTTCAACTTTGTCAAAGATCAGTTGGTTGTAGGTATGTGGCTTTATTTCTGGGTTCTCTATTCTGTTCCACTGATCTATGTGTGTATTTTTATACCAGTACCATGCTGTTTTGGTTATCATAGCCTTATAGTATAATTTGAAGGTACTGTGATACCTCCAGCTTTGTTCTTTTTGCTTAGGATTGCTTAAAACTTTCTGTATGATGTTTCCATGTCATCCCTTTGTTTTTCCACAAATCATAAGTTTTTCTTAATTTGTAGGAAATTTTATTTAATCACCAGATTCACCGTATTTATGTCAGTCAGAGGTGTGGACATAAATACTTCATTTCAGCTATGGTTAAAATTAAAAACAGAAAACATAAATAGTAAATTACATTGGTAGTAATGAGGACTGTAAAGGGAAGAAGATGGTTGACATAAGAGCTTTTGAGAGTTTGGATTAGCCAATGAGAGAATAACAAGCATTGGGCAGATGCACTCTGCTTAACCTCTACCTTGTCATGCTGAAATCAAGTTTCTGTTTTGTCTACTGAAAAGGACAAAATGTTTTTAAGGTATTCAAAAGGTTATCTTCCTACTACTCTAATCTGTGACTTTGTCATTATATTTACTATAGAAAATGGAGTTTTCTTATCAATTTTAATATACTTAGCCCTCTGCATTTGACCTAATTGATTTTGTTATAATTAAACAGGATATATAAGCTATGAAGACTATTTTGCAAAGTAGTTAACTGTGCTTATTTAGGACTTTCTTCTTAAGAAATTGGCAAATTACTAACTTGGAATTATATTACAACCCTGGACCTGACTATTGTCTAGTTGGTATCTTTGGGTACTAGTGAAACAATATTTATTTATGTATGTTTATTGGTCATTACATTTACAAATAACTAAGTTGGAATTATGTTACCACACTGAACCTGACTATTGTCTAGTTGGTATCTCTTTGGGTACTAGTGAAACAATATTTACTTACGTATGTTTATTGGTCATTTGCATTTCTTATTTTGTTTGTTTCTTGTTTATATGCCATGTCTATTTTCTGTTAGGGTACTAACATTTTTACTTATTGACTGCAGTCACTTTTTATATATTATGAAATTATACTTTGTCACATATTTCATCATATTCCCCCCAATATATCATTTGCTTTTTAGTTTCAGTTAAAGTGTTTCCATACAGGATTTTTTTTGTCAATCTAGATAATCTCTTCCTTTATATAAAATAAATTATTTATCTTTATGCTTAGAAAAGCCTTCTTTTTTAAAAAAATTATTTCATTTTTTGGCCAGGCGCAGTGGCTCACACCTGTAATCCCAGCACTTTGGGAGGCCGAGGCGGGCGGATCATCTGAGGTCAGGAGTTTGAGACCAGCCTGTCCAACATGGTGAAACCCCGTCTCTACTAAAAATACAAAATTAGCTGGGCGTGATGGTGCATGCCTGTAATCCCAGCTACTTGGGAAGCTGAGGCAGGAGAATCGCTTGAACCTGGGAGGTGGAGGTTGCAGTGAGCCGAGATCATGCCACTGCACTCCAGCCTGGCCGACAGAGCAAAGCCCCATCTCAAAAAAAAAAAAAAATTATTTTATTTTTAAATTAAATTCTAACCTATCTAGAATGTATTTTGCTGAATGGTGTGAAGCAGAACTTTCATGTTTTTCTCCTCTAATTTTTTCCAATTGTCTCAATACTTTGAATGATTTGTCCTTTCTCCACAGTTTCGAAATGTCACTTTTTAAAATAACAAATTCAATTGTTATATATACTTGGGTCCACTTATAAGTTTTAAATTATCTGTTATGATTTTGTCGCTTTAATGCCAGTATCAAATTGTTTTAATACAGCATGTTTTCTTTTCTGATAGTACAAATCTCCTCTCAATAGTACTCTTTTATAAACTTGCTTGTGTAATTTATAATCATTGATTTTTTTCCATATGGATGTTAGAAAAATGCTTAGATCTTATAGTACACTTGATGAAAATGAATAGAAAACTCATGGTTAATGAAGGGATAGTCAGGTAGACCTACTTAGCATCTTAAGTGTCACTATAAATAGCAGCCTAATTCTATTGTTGTCCATTTATTAATTTAATAAATATCTATTAGGTGCCAAACACTGCTAGGGAAGGTTCCTGTTCTTGAGAATCTACTATCAATAAGCAAGTAAACCTGCCAGCAACAATAAAGAATACATGTACAACTAAAAATTATCCTAGGTATGGTGAGGGAAACTATTAGTGCAATGACAGAGAATAACGGGGGTGGGGTGGGGAGACCTGCTGTGAGAGGATGGTCAAGGAAGGCCTTTCTGAGGTGATGCTACTCACACTGAAGTCTGAAGGATGAGTGAGCTGAATGAAGGGCAGGGAGAAGAGTTCCACGCAATGGGAAGAGACCTGGGGGTGGGACAGAACCAGACGTATTCCAGGAACAAGAGAAAAGTAGGTGATGGGGAGAAAAGCAAGAGGAAGTTGGAGAGGTGGCAGAGATCAGAGACTGGGAGACACAGCTGACTCCATCAAGAAGATAGAGACTAAGATAAACCGAGCCAGTGAGTTATTATTACTGTAGCCTAGGATAATTCTTAGTTGTACATGTGTTCTTTTTTATTGCTGACAGGTTTACTTGCTTATTCATAGCAGATTCTCAAGAACAGGAACCTTCCCTAGCAGTGTTTGGCACCTAATAGATATTTATTAAATCAATAAATGGATAGCAATGGAATTAGGCTGCTATTTATAGTGACACTTAAGATGTTGAGTAGGTCTGCCTGACTATCCCTTCATTAACCATGAGTTTTCTATTCATTTTAATCAAAGACCTAAGTATTTTTCTAACATCCATATGGAAAAAAAATCAATAACTATAATTACACAAGCAAGTTTATAAGAGTATTGTTGAGATGTGGCCTTACAACAGGATCATTTCTGCAGTTAGAAACTTAAATTCATTAGTTGCATGTGTTTCTTACCAGCTCTAGTAAAGCCCTTGCTGGCCAGTTGCAAGAGGCCCTTCTTTTTCAGTATGAAGCTGGAGCCAATAAAAATACTTGAGCTTACTGCCAGTACCAAGCCCACATAAAGACTGTATTTGTTTTCTACATTTGCTGAAATGCTCAAGTTGTTTATGCTGTAATTCAGGTCCGTGTAGAGCACAGGAGAAGCCAGCAGCTGTGACACATTTGTGATCTCACACCAAGCCTGGGAGGAGTTTGGACAGACCAGAGACAGCACATATCCTGGAAAAAAGGAAAGAAGAGAATGTCAGGAATGAAAGGGAGAGGTATTAATGCTTACTGGCTTTCTGCAGGAAACAGAGCCTTGAGTGGATGGTACTGAAACATTTTACTACATGTAGGGAAGTCCCTAACAGTGGCCCACAGACCTATAGACACTGTCAATTTGGCTTGCACAGATTTTTAAAAATGATTTTTAAGTGTTTAGCTGTCATCATTTAAAAATGAGCTATTTCACATGAAAGCCTGGATTCCCCCTATAAATTTGATCTGGGAACACTTATGTCTTTGTTCTGGTGAATCAGCAACTTGATGGAGCAGCGAATAGCTGTTCAGACCGGCTTGTGCTCAACAGTTCAACACAGCCCATCACATCCACTTCACTCTGCATTACCAGCCTGGCTACTGGAAAGCAGGGCTTGTGGGGCCTGAATGTAGGGAGAAAGCATAGCAACCTCAGTCTAGAAATCACATTGCAAGAAATCTGTTCGCTGGGCATGGTAACTCACACCTGTAATCCCAGCATTTTGGGAGGCCAAGGTGGGATGACTGCTTGATCCCAGGAGTTTGAGACCAGCCTGGGCAACATAGTGAAACCCCATCTGCATTAAAAAAATTGAAAAATTAACCGGGCGTGGTGGTGCACGTCTGTGGTCCAAGCTACTCGGGAGGCTGAGGTGGGAGGATCGCTTGAGCCCAGGAGGATGAAGCTGCAGCGAGCTGCGATCACACCACTGCACTCCAGCCTAGGTAACAGCAAGACCCTGTCTCGAAAAAGAAAAAAAGAAAAAAGAAATTGGTTGAGCATTATGGCTGTAATCCCAGCACTTTGGGTGGCCAAGGTGGGTGGATCACTTGAGATCAGGAGTTCAAGACCAGCCTGGCCAACATGGTGAAACCCCATCTCTACTAAAAATACAAAAATTAGCGGGGCATGGGCATGGTGGTGCATGCCTATAGTCCCAGCTACTCTGGAGGTGGAGGCAGGAGAATCACTTGAACCCAGGAGGTGGCTGCAGTGAGCTGAGATCGCGCCACTGCACTCCAGCCTGGGTGACAGAACGAGACTATCTCCAAAAAAAAAAAAAAAGAAGAAATCTGTCTAACTCATTTGGTGGGGTATGAGTCATTTGGTGGGCATGAAGAGTTATATATTTCAAAAAACGTTTTAAAAATGGGTTTAGTTTTCTAGTTTAGTTGATTTTTCAGGTCTATTAATCCACTTTCTCCTAAAGAAAATAGAATCTAATAAAAAGAATTTAAATATCATTAGGCTTTTTAAAAAATGAGATTCAAAGAAGCATGTAAATCCCCTGAACCAAGTCCACTATTATAAATGTCTTGGAATTTTGAGGCTAAACACTAAAATACAAAATGAAAACGTTTTACACTATGTAAGAAACTTTTTATAATCTGTTCTCCACTTGAAAAGACACCAACAAGGTGACATTGTGACAAGATGTTCTGTCTTCCCATCTTTCCTTTAAAAATGGCAAATTCTCCCATTATGAATTACCCTAAACAAAAGAGGGTAAAGGAAAATTAATCAGAAACAATTTTGTAATTCAATTTTTAGAAAAGTTTTACATTTCAAAAATCTTAAGAAGGCATATAAGCAACAAGAGGCAGTTTGATCAAATGATGTCTTAGCAACAAGACTTGCATAAGTGGACCTATGTACCTCTGGCAAAGCTTCATGAAGCCACCTGAATTTTACCACATGCAAAGTTAAGAAACACCCATGAAGTTCAGGTCTGGAAAATAATAAAATAATGGAATTCAAGGTTTTCATGACTATTATTTCATTTATCTCTGTAATTTGAAAATGATCCAACTTTGTTTCAGAAATCCAGAATAGTTGGACATGGTGGCTCACCCTTGTAATCCCAGCACTTAGGGAGGCAGAGGCTGGAGGTTTGCTTGAGCCCCGGAATTCAAGACCAGCCTGGGCAATATAGCGAGATCTCCACAAAAACAAAAACAAAAAAAACAAAACAAAGAAATAGAAATCCAGAATAAACTCAAAGTCAAAACTAAATAACCTAACTGCTGCAAATTTTCATTTCTTTTTTTTCTGAGACAGGGTCTCACTCTGTCACCCAGGCTGTAGTGCAGTGGTGTCATCACGGCTCACTGCAACCTTGACCTCCCGGGTTTAAATGATCCTCCCATCTCAGCCTCCCAAGTAGCTGGAACCACAGGCATGCACCACCATGCCCAGCTAATTTTTTTAGTTTTTTTTGTAGAGATGGGCTCTCACTACGTTGGCCAGGCTGATGCTGCAAATTTTCAAGCAAGCTAGCCCTTAGCAATCTTGTTCCACACGATGTTTATCTCATCTAAGCCCCAAGAAGGGAAAGTGATTAAGTATATTTTTGTAAGAATTTTGATTACATTCATTCCTAAGAAAACATCGGACCTGACTTACCAGTGAATTCCATGGCTGCATTCATGTCATTTACTATGCAGTTAACATAACCACTCCAAAACTTTGTCTCTGAAATCAGTGTGGGTGGATCTCATTCCAGTGAAACAATATTCCTTCTAAGCTGTTGATACAGCAAAATGTTTCTGACATTGTAGGGGGTGTGGGAGCAGAGGGTCATAAGGGAGATCAAATGATCACTGTTGCATTTTGCAAGTTCTCATTGCAACTGGCAGGCATGAATGCTCCAAGTTTTATGGCAGGAAAAATAATAAAAATCTTGTCTGGTTACTGACCTTAGGACTTAAATTGTTTTATGCTTTGGGAACATGTTAGGGAGAGAGCCTACAGCAGATATGAGTGAAAGAGGAAAGAAAGGATGGGTTAGTGGATGTGGAGTGGCCTACGGGAGAAGGGAAGAGATGGGTAATGGATGGTGTGTGGGCAGGGAATTTGGAGTGTTTTAAAGGAATCAAAGACATCTCAAGTCACAATTGGCTTATCAAGATTTAAGTAAGCACAGTAATTTTCCAGGAGTTTAATCCAGACTTTATTCCACAGAAAGAGAACATCTACTCCATTCATTATGCTTCATTTTTAACAGACACTATCAATAGTCCTCTAAAGTGACTGTACCAAAGTACACTCTTGCTAGCCACGAACATGTACTTCTTCTTTGATGTTATTTTTCTAAATAGAGAATAATGAATATTTAGGAAATATATATTATAAATATATATATATATACACACCAATGTATCAACCAGCCAGTTTAAGAAATAAAGCATCACCCCTCAGAGTTAGTAACTATCCTGATTTTCTCTTTAACATTCTTTTGCTTATAAAAAAGATTTTCTCCATATATCTTGAAAATGCTTTTGCCTCTTTTTGCACCTATGAAAGTGTAATGATAAAGAATTTGTTCTTAGGTGACTTGTTTTTGAGATTCATCAAAACATGATGCATGAGGCTGCAGGATTTGTTTTTTCCCCACTGTTCTAGAGAATTCCACTGTATAACTATCACACAACTAATTTTTCTGTTTTATAGTTGATTGATATTTAAGTAATTTACAGGTCCTACAAACAGTACTTCTAATGTTCTTATATTATGTTGAACTATATGAAATTGATGATAACTGAACAATTTGAACCCTATGACAAGTAGTTTCATATGTTTCAACCTAATATTTATCTTCTATGTACAGGTGTAATAGTTTACATACACACACCTTTAACATTTAAAAATGAAGATCTACTATCTATAATCATGGGCAAGTTGAGTAATGGCTCTTGGTTTCAGTTTCCGCATCTGTAAAATGAGGGACTTTGACTCAATGATTCTAAAGTTTGATCATAACCTATGTTTGTTCTCAGAATTACTTACAATACTGGTGCCTCATAAATGTTGCTGATGGACCAGTTCTAAACTCATAGGCACTGATAGAGGAGAGATATTTTAAAGAAACTGATGCCAATATATTAAGTGACACTGGCCAAAGTTATGTAACTGCTAAAACCAGGGCCAAGTAACCCAATTCCCAGCCAGCATTCTATTTCAGAAAAATAAAAACATAAAGTACAAGAAAAAGCCAGTTGAAATTTATTATTCATGTTTATATAAGGATGAAATGCTTTAAATAATTTGTCAAATATTTGCCTATAGAGAATAATAATATAAATTTAAATAATAATTTAAATTATCCAGTTTATTACATGGAATAGAAATCTGGTTTTAAGAAAGTCAATAATTGTATAAAACTACCTTTTTAATCACCGCAAGATATTTCCAGTTGGGGGTCTCACCATTTATTCTACTGTGATAGTTTGGATTATTATTCATTCAATATTCAGCCCCTTACCTTTCCCAATGTGGGCAAAGGTGCTTCACCTGATGTTGGGCTGGAAGTAAGTTGGTGGCCAATGGGAAGTCAGCAGAAGTGATATGAAGCTAGATTTCAAAGATGCTTATGTGGTTGGGTTTACTCATTTGCATCTCTGTAATTCCCTGAGGAGCTGCTGTCCCTTCAGCCTCTGCACCCAAATGAAGACACATGGAGCAGATCTGAGCTCATCCCACATGAAGGAGCCAAACCCAGGTGGACATTAGCCTGAAGCAGAGACATATAGGTGAGCCCCATCTAGATCAGTCAACCTTCAGCTGACCTAGAAACCTAAGCAAGAATATGTGATATACCTGCCTATTCATATTAGCCTAGGAATGACTGAATGAAATCTCTTTATATCTGTTACAATTTATTCTCCAAACGCTAACCAGTGGGAAGTAGGTTATATCACTCCCTGGCTTAATACTCCCTGTCCCCTGTCATGGTTTTTCATCTCAACTTACAACAAAATCTCAACTCCTCACTAACTTTGAACTTTAAAGCTTCTCATGCTCTGAAACTGGCTCGTCTCTGACATCATATTGCATTACTCTCCCTCTCACCCCTCTCTGAAACACTAATCTTCTTTTCCTTCATTCAACAAATATGTATGGTGTACTACCTGTTGGGCATTTTCTAGAATCTGGAGATAGAAAAATGAATACAGCAATGGTCCCGCTCTCTTATATTCCAGTGGGGGCAGATAGGATTAACAAACAAATAACTATACGTATGTTAAGAGTGCCATAGCAAGTAGTAAAAGCAGCATCAAGGAATATATTTTTTAAAACAGGATTAAACAAAAGAGCCTCTCTGCTAAGTCTAAAAGCAGAAACCCTGAGGGGTTGAAGAAACTGCAGTCAGCCAGGTTGCCTGGTCACGGTGACAGAAAGGGAGATGGTATGAGATGTGGCTAAAGAGTAGGTGGGAGAAGGATCAGGTGAAATGAACCTTTAGACAAGTAGGTCTGATCTTGTCATTCCTCCTTCCAAAACTCCACAAGGGCTTCCCTTCTCATTCCGAAAAAAATCCAAAATTCCCACTATAGCCTATAAGGCCCTGTGGAATCCTGTCTCCAGCTGCCTAACCTCATTCCCTACTATTGCCTTTTCTTCTGTTCCTTTCATAGAATAAGTTCCTTCTCACCTTAAGCTTTTTAAAAAGCAGCTGTTCCTGAGCCTGTTACAGAGTGCTGGCTGGCATAGCTAGCTTCTTCTGAGTGAGAGGACTAAGCAACTCAGAGAGGCCTTTCCTGCCTTCCCAATCTAAAGGAACCTCTCAGGCACTTTCCATCATATGTTCCCAATCAAATAGACTTCCTCATATGGCTTAATTACAGCTTTATAACAACCTTCATACATATTTGAATTTGTTTCTTTTAAAGATAATTTTGGATTACAGACTCTTTTGAAGCATCTATAGCTTTAAAAGTCAAAACCAATGTGGGGTGGGGGATGGCTCATGCCTGTAAACCCAGCACTTTGGGATGCCAAGGTAGGAGTATCACTTGAAGTCAGGAGTTCAAGACCAGCCTGGTCAACACAGTGAAACCCGTATTAAAAATACAAAAATTAGCTGGGCATGGTGGCATGTGCCTGTATTCCCAGCTACTTGAGAGGCTGAGGCAGGAGAATTGCTTGAACCCAGGTGGAAGTTGCAGTGAGCTGAAATTGCACCACTGCATGCCATCCTGGGTGACGGAGTGGCACTCCGCCTCAAAAAAACAAAAAAAAGTCAAAACCAAAGTATGAAATTAACTTTTTCTTCATGGAAGTTCAACTGGAATGTTCTATCTTCAGATCTCATGACTGACCCCTTGTCATTTGGGTCTCAGCTTGAATATCACTTTCGTAAGGGGCTTTCATTGAATACCCAATCTAAACATCCCAACACTCTTGATACATTACTGCTATTATAATGATCTTTTAAATTACTTTGTTTCTTGCATAGTAGCTGCCATCTGAACAGTAAGGTGCCTGAGAGCAGGAACCTAGTCCTAGAGTCTGGGACCAGACTGTCTTGCAGATCCCTCTATCCTAGCACCTATGCCAGTGCTTGGCACATGGGACTCTTGTTATTTGAATGAACAAGTGAAAAATTGAGTCTTTGTTTACTCCATGTCAAGCTCTGAGTGGTGTAGTTCATATGTAATCCCACCTGCACCTACTCTTCAGAACTGTAAACTGGAGGGATGACCCCCAATTTATAGACAGGAAAATGCTCAAGGAAGCTAAGTTACAGCTCAGACTGTCTGATGCCAAAGCCTAATCTCTTCCCACTACTAATAACGTGCATTCAGATTTCTAAGTCTTTCTCACCAGCTTTTCACACAATTAATTACCATGGTTAATCACAGGTATTAAGCCTGGAGCTTAAATGTTTCTTGTTGGAACTCAATGCATAAGCAAAGCAGGAAAAACATCCAGAAGCTCAAACAAGTGGGTGTAATTCATATACCTTCCTTACTTACAGATCCTTGGGTAAACAAGTGTGGGTGTGTTAGTAACCGTCAGATTTGCTGGGTTAGAAATTATTTAGAAAAAGGGCACACAACCTGACTCTCTAGGAAATAATTCTAGATTCAGCTGCCTTAAAATTTTTGTTTTTTAATAGTTTGTGAGTTGTTCAGGCGTTATTGCTCTTTTTCAGAAAAAAAGACTAGAAAATAATTCTAGATCCAGCGGCCTTAAAAAAATTTTTTTTAATAGCTTGTGAATTGTTCAGGCATTTTTCTCCTTTTTTTGGTGTCCCTTCTCTTCCTTGCTGGCATGGTTTGGACGAGCTCACTTGTTAAAAAGGAATAAGCTGGAAGAGTCAAGAGGAGAGGAAACTAGGGAAGTTGCGAGCACCTTTGCAAAGGTGTATATGTATATACATATATATATGTGTGTGTGTAAGGGAACTATATATATGTGTGTATATATATAGTAGTTCTTACCATGCCTTTCACTGCCTCCCTTCCCCTTTACTGCATTATCAGGTAAATTAAAAAGCTGCTTTCCCCTTGGTACGGCGAAAACCATCATTTCAATGTATCTACATCCTTCCAGTCGCTCCCCCTACCCGCTTCCCTACTTTTATCGGGGCCTTCTGTATGGAGACTGCAGAAAACCCGCCAGTGTTGCGAACACTTGGCGAAGGGCAAGGAGCCTCGCCCAGAGATTTCACGGAGCTCAGGTGAGAAGCAGTAAGAAGAGCCTGCAAACGAGTGCTCCCGGTTCCAGGTTTCCTCTCCAGTACGGCTCTCGCCTTAAGCAGCCAAAGAGTGACTGCACAGCGAGTCAGACAGGCTCATGGGTTTGGAGACCTTTTCATTTCCAAGGAAGAGGAGAGACGTGGGCGGCCCAGACTTGCCCAACGCCCACCCCCGCGGCCCCGGGCGCCCAACCTCTCGCGGTGCTCGATCCCCGGGAGCCAGCGCAGGGCGCAGCGCAGAACTCCCACGGGCCCCCCAGGCAGACACGCCCTCTGCCCACCGGGTGACGTCGGCCGCAGACTCTGGAAGGGAGCCTGAGTCAGAGGAAACGTCCTTCTCAGAGGGACTCGGGATTCTTCCCATAGCATCCTGAGTTTCCCCGTCCCACACGCAGCACGCGGTAATTTACACAGGTCGGCCTCGCGAATCGAGTGGGAGTCCCACCTGCCTTATTCCACTGAGGTTTTCCAGCACAGCCCGAATCGCCTAGGCACCCATAAATAAGTGTTGAACGCCTGGCTGGACGGCCGACTGACTGAATGAATGAATGAGTGAACGACTACGTTTAGAGTCGGTACAGCCCCCCTTTCCAGTCTCCGCAAGTATCCGGGGACCGCCCACCCGGTCTCTTCGCCACCCAGCTGCCAGGTCCCTCGGCTCAGGGCAGACACAAACCTTCTCGGCAGGGCTCTCCGGGCGGCAGCCTCACCTGTGCCCCCATGGCCCCGGGAGCGGGCTTCCGGAACGCGGGCGCTTGCTCCTCACCTGGGCCTCTCCACACGCACCCGCGGCGGGCGGGGCTGCGGGGTCTGGGAATGGGGCGCCCTGACCCCGCCCCCGGGGCAGCCTCCGCCAATGGGCATGGCCAGGCGGGGCCTCAGCGCCAGCCGAGCCCTGCTGCCCGGGGCTTGTTGCGAATTCTCAGGGCCCCCGCAGGCCTGGGAGCGGCCTGTGATAACTGGTGTATCTGGCAGGAGTAGCAGCTGCCCCTTGGCGCGACTGCTGGAGCCGCGAACTAGAGAAACACAGACACGCCTCATAGAGCAACGGCGTCTCTCGGAGCGTGGAGCCCGCCAAGGCAACTCCGGGAATTGAGTGGAGTGGAGGCTGCACTGAGGCCCCCTTCTGGCTCCTCTCTGGTCGAAAAGGCTCCCCCGCTAGAGAGAGCCCTGCTGCTTTTGGAAGACTTCAGGTGTTAGTTGCTTTGCACCGAAGCTGCTGACTGCTGGGGTTCTGCGCCGATTGCCAGGCTCAAGTTTATTTTGGGGGCTGCTGAGCAGACTTTGCCCTTCTGTGCTGTTATCAGCTTCTGTCGCTGTCCGTCCACGCCCGCTATATCCATCCACTCCCCGTTCTGTCTCCAGCAGGCAACTCCCCCTACCCTGCCCCATTTTCTGGGTCATAGGGATATTTGAAATAAACCTTTAAGGGAAAAGCAATGCCAAAACTGGAAAGACCTATTCCCACAAATTATTAATAACTAATGTTTATGATATCCTTGTTACACCATACATATGCAGGCACATTATGTATTAATTAAATCTCACAGCAGTCTATTAACGCTCAGTTTACAGATGAGGGATTAGAGGCAAAGAGTGAGGTTAAGTAACCAAACCAAGGTTGGAAGACCTGATAGCAGGTATTTACAAAACAAGGAGTGGGCAGGGCTGGCGGGTGGCTCACCCCTGTAATCACAGCACTTTGGGAGGTTGAGGCGAGTGGCTCTCTTGAGTCCACAAGTTCGAGACTAGCCTGGGCATCATGGTGAAACCCTGTCTCTACAAAAATTAGCCAGGTGTGGTGGTGTACTCCTGTAGTCTCAGCTACTCAGGAGGCTGAGGTGGGAGGACGGATGACTTGAGCCCAGGAGGTGGAGGCTACAGTGAGACATGATCGAACCACTGCACTCTAGTCCAGGCAACAGAGTGAGACCCTGTCTCAAGAAAAAAAAGGTGAGGGGTGGGGCAGTGAACAATTCGGGCTCAAACCCTCACCAGGGAGAACTGGGGTGCCTTTGTGCTCTGGCATTTTAACACTGAGGAAAATATTCTCATGTACTCAGGTAGCCTTTGTTCTAAGTAGGCATGAACAGTGCTATTAATTTTATTACCTAAGAGTTTCATAGCAGAGGCCTCAATCTTGTTTTTCTTGTTCTTAGGCGGATGAGAGAAGAGCTAAGAACAAATTAGTCAACATACCAGTCCAAGGCACCCACTTTTATAATACATATGGATGACTTTGCAGAGAAGGAACACCACGGAGAGTGGAATAGGTGAAAGTTGAAAGCGAGGGAGATTTATGCCAATTTTCCATAACAAGCCTTAAAACTTAGACTTCATTTTGTTTGTTTGTTTGTTTGGCTTGGTTTGGTTTTTTTTGAGACGGAGTCTCGCTCTGTCGCCCAGGCTGGAGTGCAGTGGCGCGATCTCGGCTCACTGCAAGCTCCGCCTCCTGGGTTCACGCCATTCTCCTGCCTCAACCTCCCGAGTAGCTGGGACTACAGGCGCCCGCCACCACGCCCGGCTAATTTTTTGTATTTTTTTTTTAGTAGAGACGGGGTTTCACCGTGTTAACCAGCATGCTCTCAATCTCCTGACCTCGTGATCCGCCTACCTCGGCCTCCCAAAGTGCTGGGATTACAGGCGTGAGCCACCGCGCCCGGCCCAAAACTTAGACTTCTATTTAAACGTTTTCTTTGGATTTCCAACTTAAAATTTTGTCTTTATCAAAAATTAGTAATGATGGTAAACGTAATCTATGGTGCTTATTTTTTATTTAACAAACACTTGGATAGCATTTACTATGTGGCGAGCACTATTCTAATCTCTTTGTAAATATTTGCTTTATAAATCTTCATGAAAATCCTGTAAGGTAGATACTATTACCCCCACTTTACAGCTGAGGAAATGGAGGCACACAAAGATTGAGTAACTGGCCTATGCACACATAACCAGTAAGTGTGGAACCAAGATGCTAACCAAGAAAGTCGGGCTTCAAGTATGTGCTCTTAACCCACTTGGTAATTGGACATTAAAAAACAAAACAGACTTTAAAAAATGTATCTTTATTGAATTTCAGTTGCATATTAAGTTCTACTTTAGGTAAGAGGCATTTTGTTGTAGTTCTTGCTTTTCAATTCTGAAAATAAAGAGAAAAAATTCAGAAAAAAAAATATTTAAACTCATTTAAGACCACTGCTTTTCCAGTTTAAATGTTGCCTAGCAGAAATTTATAATATGTATTTTCCTTCATTGATAATTTCTAGATGACTTTGGGGAATACCGTTATAGTACCACACACTGTCTTTAATGACATAAAGTTGGGGGATATTTATTCCCCCGCAAAATCATGTTGTTTGTTTAACTAAAAGAAGAGCATTAAAAAAATCTCCAACTAGCCCATTCTTTGATTCTAGGAAAATTACTCTTCTGACTCAAAAATTAGAATGTGATAATAACTGAGACCCTCTAAAATGCCAACTTCTGTTTTATTGGTCTTTGTGCTAGGACACTTAGACCCAGGGGTGATGGTCAAAATAAATAATGATTAGTAGAGCCTTAGGGCCTCAAGGGACAAGGTCACAGGTCTTTCGAGCTTGGGGAGGTCTGGGAGGGTTCCTGGTGTGTCAAGGTTAACCCCTGAGTTGCTACATTGTAGGGAGGTCTGTGGTTTCTGGGGCAAGGAATAAGATGACTAGACAAGAGGGGTGGTAGCTGGGGAGTAGAAACCACCTTTGCAAAAATTATATCACTGAGAAAATTTTAACAGTAAGCTGAGCTAATTCATCCTCCATCTTGCCTTTCCCTTAATTATTCCTGGGTTATTGAGTTGTGAAAGAAAATCAATAGTGGAGCCCCCAAATCACTAAGCTAAAGGGAAAAGTGAAGCTTGGAACTGCTTAGGGCCAACCTGCCTCCCATTCTATTCAAACTCACACCTCTGCTCACTGACATATCTGATCGCCTCCTTTGGAGAGGCTAGTCAGAAACTCAAAATAATGCAACCATTTGTCTCTTATCTACCTATGACCTGGAAAGCCCCGTCCCTGGTTCCAGTATTCCTGCCTTTGCTTTGAGTTGTCCCGTCTTTCCAGACAGAACCAATGTTCATCTTGCATATGTTGATTGATGTCTCATGTGTCCCTAGAATGTATAAAACCCAACTGTGCTCTGACCACCTTGGGCACATGTCATCAGGACCTCCTGAGGCTGTGTCATGGGGTTGTGTTATCAACCTTGGCAAAATAAACTGTAAATTCACTGAGACCTGTCTCAAATTTTTGGGGTTCACATTTTGGTAACCACAGAGGGATTCTGAGTGGAGATGCCCCTGACCTTTGGCAAACCTCTTATCAGTGCTTGGTACCAGCATGAGCTAATTTTACAGCTCAAACCAATAGGACAATTTGCTGAGGTCTGAGAGCACCCCCTCCAGAGAATCCCTGATTTCCCCAAATTTGGTCAAGATCTAAAGTTTATTTTGCTGTACAACTTCTCTTTTTTGGAGTTTTACTTGCTTCTATCAAGAAAGACAAATTTCCTGTTTCCATGACGTTGGCGTTTGGCTCACTTCCAACAGGGAAAAGGAGTGTTTTTTTTTTTGTTTTGTTTTGTTTTTCCTGCTTCTTGAATGGTAGAGAGCAGTCTATAGCCCGAGACTCGTCCCTAGGTAAGTAACTGAATTGGGGTTTGTCTTGGTTAAAGTTAAGATTAATGACCAACTGGTCTTAATTTCTCCTTACCATTAGAGCACTCAGTTATCATATAAATTGTGCCATTGTTTGTTTTGCCTAACTGTTTTTTGTTGTTGTTGTTGTCTGTTTTTTATTGTTGTTTTGGTCCTTTTCCCATTGGGTTTGATCAACTCTATCCAACTTGATCAAATCCAAAGGAAAGTTCCAAATTATGGGGAAGAAGGCCTGAGAAGTGGCTAAATTCTAAAAAAAAAAAAAAAAAAAAAAAAAGATGGTGTGGTGGGGAGGAAAATGGCCAGCAAAAGGAAAAAGAGGAAGGATTTTTGATTTTGACTACTAAAGGGGCTTTATTTACATAACACCACCCTTTTTGTTAGGCCAGACTGAAAGCAATGGCTGTCCTCCCACACTGCTAAGGTCCCACCCGATAGCTAAGGTTGTGCCTTTGTTTTTTTTCCTACCAAAACAGCCCTGGGTTTGGTTCCTAAATCAAGCCCTTTCTGGTTTGATACTTGATACTTCGGAAATAGCAATTTGTCCTAGCTGAAATATAGTAAGGACTAAACTGATTTTTTTATCTTGCCCAAATTCCTATCTAAGGTGTCTGGGGAGTCATGCCCTACAAATCATAAATTCTCATCAGAAGGGTTTTATTTAAGCCAATATATCATGAGTTATTTTCCAACTTGACTCTGACATAGCATTACGAGACAAGGAAGAAAAGCAAAATTATTTTACCCTAAAACATGTTTCTTTGCCATATCTTGAAGTGGCCCTGCAAAGCTGTTCTTTGTAGGGGAGAATTTGCATCTTTAAAGAATCCGTGTTAACATAGCTAGATCTTTTTCTTCCAGATCCTCCCAATCCTAAAGCGATTAACTAAGATCTGAATAGGAAACATTTTCATCTATTGTCTTTAAGGGCCGCCACTATTAAGACTTCAAAAGAACTTTGGTCTCCACAATCTTTATCTTAATCCGAACATTCCCTTTCTATGAATCCCATGTCTTTAGGCAAACTCAACCAATTGTCAACCAGAAAATGTTTAAATTCGCCTACAGCCTGGAAGCCCCCCACACCCACCTGGTTTTAAATTGTCCCACCTTTCTGGACCAAACCAATATATTTCTTAAATGTATTTAATTGATGTCTTGTGCCTCTCTAAAACGTGTAAAACCAAGCCTCACCCTGACCACCTTGGGCACACGTTCTCAGGACCTCCTGAGGGCTGTGTCATGCGCCATGATCAGTCATATTTGGCTCAGAATAAAGCTCTTCAAATATTTTAGAGTTCAACTCTTTTCACTGACAATAGTAATGAGATTTTAAAAGATTTTTTTAAAAAAGGAACTCAATGGTTAAAAGTCAGCTTAATTAAAAGCTAACATCCAAGATGTGTGTGTGTGTGTATGTGTGCATGTGTGTGCATGTGTGCATGTGTGTATTTAAAAGACCTTCATGTTTTGTTTTGTTTTTTTTCTCTCCCAGGACCTTGTCTTTTTTTTTTTTTAGTAATTTTTTTTCATCTTAGTTGACTGAATTCTGTGTTCTTCATTAATATCTATTGCAACTGAGAGACACGACTAGCTGGATTTCCTAGGCTGACTAAGGAATCCCCAAGCCTAGCTGGGAAAGTGACCGCTTCCACCTTTAAACATGGGACTTGCAACTTAGCTCACACCCGACCAATCAGATAGTAAGGAGAGCTCACTAAAATGCTAATTAGGCAAAAACAGGAGGTAAAGAAATAGCCAATCATCTGTTGCCTGAGAGCACAGCAGGAGGGACAATGATCGGGATATAAACCCAGGCATTCGAGCCAGCAATGGCAACCCCCTTTGGGTCCCCTCCCTTTGTACAGGAGCTCTGTTTTCACTGTGTTTCACTCTATTAAATCTTGCAACTGCACTCTTCTGGTCTGTGTTTGTTACAGCTCGAGCTGAGCTTTCGCTTGCCGTCCACCACTGCCCACCACTGTTGTTTGCTGCCGTCGCAGACCTGCTGCTGACTTCCATCCCTCTGGATCTGGCAAGGTGTGTGCTGTGCTCCTGATCCAGCAAGGTGCCCATTGCCACTCCCGATTGGGCTAAAGGCTTGCCATTGTTCCTGCACGGCTAAGTGCGTGGGTTCATCCTAATCGAGCTGAACACTAGTCACTGGGTTCTACGGTTCTCTTCCATGACCCACGGCTTCTAATAGAGCTATAACACTCACCACATGGCCTAAGATTCCATTCCTTGGAATCCGTGAGGCCAAGAACCCCAGGTCAGAGAACACGAGGCTTGCCACCATCTTGGAAGCGACCCACCACCATCTTGGAAGTGGCTCGCCACCATCTTGGGAGCTCTGTGAGCAAGGACCCCTGGTAACACAACCGAGGCTTCTCTGGGGTTTTTAAGGAAGAGTATAGTTTAGGCACTTAGAAATGTCTTTGTTTTTAAAGTGCACTGTAAAAGCATCATGTGGTCTAACCTTAAAATAATTCTCTTTTTGAAGACCCAGGATTCAGTGTGGGCTCTGCCCAGAGCTTAGAGATCCAGTTAAAAAATAAATAGTCCCTATCTAAATAAAATTGGTCTCCTTATACAATCCTATGATAGATTTCTATAATTTTATGTTTGATTTGGCATTCATCATCAATCGCCCTCTAGCAGCACCAGACTTTTTCTTTATATACCTTATGATGTAAATTTTGCTATTTGATTTTCACCTGTGTTGTTTCATTTAATATCTAAATTTATGGTTATTTAGCTGACAACTGCCTAGTGTTGTGAAACAGGTTATCAAATATCTGAAAGTCTAAGATAGAAAAAAAAAGGTCTTTATGAATCTATAAGATGTACTTCTATCGGCATGCCTAATATGTCTATGTATTTGTGTGTTGAGTACATAATGTTTCACTACTGAAAATATATAAAAGAGCTCTAATTAATTGGCTTAAAGAAAAATAGAAGCACTTAAATCAAATACCTTCTTTAAAAAAAGGGAAGACTAGTCGAATGCTTTTTCTTTTTCTTTTTTTGAGATGGAGTTTCGCTCCTGTCGCCCAGGCTGGAGTGCAATGGCATGATCTTGGCTCAATACAACCTCTGTCTCTTGGGTTTAAGCAATTCTCCTGCCTCAGCCTCCCATGTAGTTGGCATTACAGGCATGCACCACCACACATGGCTAATTTTTGTATTTTTAGTAGAGATGGGGTTTTGCCATGTTGGTCAGGGTGGTCTTGAACTCCTGACCTCAGGTGATCTGCCCACCTTGGCCTCCCAAAGTGCTGAGACTATAGCATGAGCCACTGTGCGTGGCTGTCCAATGCTTTTTCAAGTTTACATGATTTAAATAAAGTCCTTTTTTTTTTTTTTTTTGAGACGGAGTCTGGCTCTGTTGCCCAGGCTGGAGTGCCGTGGTATGATATCAGCTCGCTGCAACCTCTGCTTCCCGGGTTCAAGTGATTCTCCTGCCTCAGCTTCGGAGTAGCTGGGATTACAGGTGCACAGCACCAATCTCAGCTAATTTTTCGTATTTTTGGTAGAGATGGGGTTTCACCATGTTAGCCAGGCTGGTCTCGATCTCCTGACCTCATGATCCACCCACCTAGGCCTCCCAAAGTGCTGGGATTACAGGTGTGAGCCACCGTGCCCAGCTGTAAAATCTTTACTAAATAAGCTAGCTTTAAAATTATTGATAAAGTAATATTAGAAATGTCTTAAGCATTGCCAGCATACATTTTTGTTTGCATTTATTAATCAATTTCATACTTATCCCTGCCAAATACTATAAGGTGTCAAAATTTGGCATAGGGGTTACAAACCTATAAACCCAGCCCAAGATTGCTTTCATAATCTTTAATAAATAAGACATTGCTATTGGTTTAATGAAAATAGCTATATTTTGAATTATTTAGTAAAATTACCATAACTTCTGATATTGTGGCATTAGGCAGTCTAATCCACAGGCAGCAAGGAAGTTTGTTTGGGGGAAAGGACTATTACTGTCTTTGTTTCAAAGCTAAAATATAAATTAAATTCCTTCTAAAGTTTGGGAATAAGCAAGGACAGCTTGGAGGTTAGAAGCAAGATGGAGTCAGTTAGGTCCTGTCTTTTTCACTGTCTCAGAATTTTGCAAAGGTGAGTTTCATAACTTTAATTGATGACTATCACAGTTTTCATAAATAATGTAGGTAAATGAATAAAATAAAATAGACAGATGTAATGGGATAAATACTTGTAGGCAAACTTGTCATAATTTAGAATCTAAAGTTATACTAAAATATTTCATTATTTAGTATTTTCCGATAAAAATATATTGTAGGAAAACATTCTTTCTAGAAAAAAGTGTCCTTTTAAAAAAGGTGGACAATTTTTTTCTAATTCAAAGCTTAAAGGTTGTGTACAAAACAAGGTAAGAGGAGCCAGGAAATAAGAGAGATGTAAAGAAACTTATAGAAATAAAGAGGTATATTTTGGTAAGAAAGCTTAAAGAGAAATAATTTTATATGAGAAAGAATATTACATGGTAAATTTAGACCTAGAATAAAATGACTGGTTGTTTAAGAAAGAGGGATGTTCAGGACAAACCAGAAAGTCCAAGCATGTCATGAATGGTCTGGGTAAGTCACAATGAAAGAATTTATTTTTAAAAAACCCCAAAACTTTTATATGATCAAGTTGTCTGTAGTTAAAGGGAAATTATAATGGTCTTTCCAGAGACTTGGTTTGATGTAAAAAAACCCAAAAACATTTATATAGTAAAGAATTGATTAGAACAATAAAAGTTCCTTAGGGTATTGATTTACTCTTAATAAATTATAAGAGATTTTATTTATATCTTAACCCAAAGTTAAACTTCTATTGCATCTTGCTGTTTTTGGTTTTCTCTCCCCTTTTAAAAGGAGTGAAATAATAATGCTCTCCCTCAACTCATATAAGTTTTTGTTTCCTCAACTTCTGTTTGTTGTGGCCTGATGCTAACAATATTTTCTTAAAGATCTGAAGGAAATGTTTTCTTCCAACATAATGTTCTGTACACTGCAGAAGGGTTTTTCTTTTGCCTTTTGGTAACTGGCCTAACAGATTTTAGGTTTTATAAAAATAATTCCTATGCCATTATTATTAAGTTTTGATTTGCTTAGGAAAAAAACTGAGATTAAATTTTTTTTTAAGTTAAGATTATTACATCCATGTATCTTTCTGTATGTGGTTTTAAAGTACTTGTGACATTAAGTTACAGGGCTTTGACTCCTGGGTCTAAAAAGGACACCAAGTCCTGCTAAGTCTTAAAACACCGACAGCAATTAAAACCTCATCTTCAGGCCCTCTTGATTGGCATCAGAATATGCCAATCAAAATAAACTGCATTCCTGAGACACAAGGTCAGAAGTTAAAGCCATTCAACGCCTCAAATTCCAGGGACTATTGTGGAAGCGGTGGGCATGTGGGATTGTAAGGGCTGATTTTAAAAGATAAAATAAGTTCAATTTCTCTATAAATTAACCAGTAATGTCAAAGACACTCTTATTCAAGACCAGCATATGGACCCGTGTGTCAGATTAACAAGATTTTCTTGAAGCATTAACCAACTCCTTAATAAAGGTTATAAAGGTTATAAAAGGCTTATGGAAGTTAAATTTTATGATCAATATTAAGATTTTATAGATTATTTATAAAATTTTGAAAAACAAATTTATTTGGCTTCATGCTGTTTTTATTAGAGCTAATTGTTTAGAAAATTAAGTGTCCTCTCTTAAAGAATTAAGGTTTTCACTTTTTTTTTTCCAAATCCTTGAGTTATCACTCTGGTTAAATGAATGACTTATTTTACAATAGCCTGTAATCCTATTTTATGATATCAAGTGTAAACCTTTGATATTTGACAAACTTTCCAAAATCAAAATTATAAATTATGTCTTTTTTTTGGCTGGGCACACACCTGTAATTCAAGCATTTTGGGAGGCCAAGGAGGGAGGATCATTTGAGGTCAAGAGTTTGAGACCAGCCTGGCCAACATGGTGAAACTCTGTCTCTACCAAAAAATACAAAAATTAGCTGGGCATGGTGGCACACACCTGTAATCACAACTACTGGGGAGGCTGAGGCAGGAGAATCACTTGAACCCAGGAGATGGAGGTTGCAGTGAGCTGAGATCATGCCACTGCACTCCAGCCTGGGTGACAGAGCGAGGCTCTGTCTCAAAAAAAAATTATGTCTTTTTTTGAACTAATTAATCCTTTAAGATATTATTAATAGGTTCCCTAATGTCAAAAAATGACATATTTGGTTATTTGGTATAAAAATTATACAGGAAACACCGTCAAATAAGAAATGGTGTTGAAGGGGCTGTGCTGGGCCGGCGGCGCCGAGGCCTGCCCTTGGGGAGCCTTCCCGGCCCGGGGCCGTGTCTGAGGCTCCGCCGGGGCAGGCCGGGCCGGGTTCTGGGGCGGCCAGCCTGGGGGCAACTGTTCCAACTGCTCTAACTGTCCCCTTCCTTCCCTGGTCCGATGTGTGGCCCCCCAGGGGCGCCTGCAAGGGAACGATTCCGGTGGCCTCCGGAGGATGTGCCCCGTTCCGGGTAGGGTGAGGGCTGGCGGTGACAGAGGCCGGGACGTGGCACCGTGGGCTGGGGCGCTGGCGGCACAAGGAGTGGCCCAGTCGGAGGTGGCAGTGGCGCGCCCAGCCCGCCTCCTCCTACCCCCTCTCCGAAATTCCTTCATTTGCGAGGGTGGCTTGGAGCGGGGTTGCATTTTGATCTCTCAGTGCCTCTCTCCCATGGGGGGCGAGAGCGCAAGCAGCCCACGTTGGGCTCGGATTGGCATTCTCCTGACTCCCGCCTGGAACTGCTAATCATCCTCCCCCTGGAGTTTGGCAAAGTGTCACCAACGGGCTCGGGTTACTTGTGCTCGACTCTTTTCTTGCTGTAAGCCATGAGATGACCCTTTAAGTTTTGCAAAGGAGGCTTTCTTGATCATGGATGGTGAAGATATACCAGATTTTTCAAGTTTAAAGGAGGAAACTGCTTATTGGAAGGAACTTTCCTTGAAGTATAAGCAAAGCTTCCAGGAAGCTCGGGATGAGCTAGTTGAATTCCAGGAAGGAAGCAGAGAATTAGAAGCAGAGTTGGAGGCACAATTAGTACAGGCTGAACAAAGAAATAGAGACTTGCAGGCTGATAACCAAAGACTGAAATATGAAGTGGAGGCATTAAAGGAGAAGCTAGAGCATCAATATGCACAGAGCTATAAGCAGGTCTCAGTGTTAGAAGATGATTTAAGTCAGACTCGGGCCATTAAGGAGCAGTTGCATAAGTATGTGAGAGAGCTGGAGCAGGCCAACGACGACCTGGAGCGAGCCAAAAGGGCAACAATAGTTTCACTGGAAGACTTTGAACAAAGGCTAAATCAGGCCATTGAACGAAATGCATTTTTAGAAAGTGAACTTGATGAAAAGGAATCTTTGTTGGTCTCTGTACAGAGGTTAAAGGATGAAGCAAGAGATTTAAGGCAAGAACTAGCAGTTCGGGAAAGACAACAGGAAGTAACTAGAAAGTCGGCTCCTAGCTCTCCAACTCTAGACTGTGGAAAGATGGACTCCGCCGTCCAAGCATCACTTTCTTTGCCAGCTACCCCTGTTGGCAAAGGAACGGAGAACACTTTTCCTTCACCGAAAGCTATACCAAATGGTTTTGGTACCAGTCCACTAACTCCCTCTGCTAGGACATCAGCACTAAACATCGTGGGGGATCTCTTACGGAAAGTAGGGGCTTTAGAATCCAAATTAGCAGCTTGCAGGAATTTTGCAAAGGACCAAGCATCACGAAAATCCTATATTTCAGGGAATGTTAACTGTGGGGTGCTGAATGGCAATGGCACAAAGTTCTCTCGATCAGGGCATACATCTTTCTTCGACAAAGGGGCAGTAAACGGCTTTGACCCCGCTCCTCCTCCTCCTGGTCTGGGCTCCTCGCGTCCATCGTCAGCGCCGGGTATGCTGCCTCTCAGTGTGTGAGTGCCCAGCCTCCAGGTGGGGGCCCCTGCCCTCCTCCAACAACCCAGGACACCCACACCTCACCCCTCGGTGCCTGGGCCCAGCCCCGTGCCCCTCCGTCTGCCTCTGCACAGCTGGCAGAGGGCAGGCTGCATGCAGTGGCGGCTACTGGGCCCTGCCCAGCCCCGGAACTCTGCGCGATATCAATACTGGCTATTTTCTCTTCTCGCCGTAGTGCCGTTGGTTTCACATGATTGCACTTTTGTGGGTCGCAAGGTGATACATACGTGTATTACTTGGTCACTGGATGCAGAAGTACCCATTCATCACACCTGCCTCATAGACCCCACTCTGCTGTACTGATAGGATTTAGTTGTGTTTAGGACATTGCAAATCTTCTAGAAGTTCTCCCCCAAATCAGGTCAATATGTGCCCTCCTGAGCTCCCTCCCACCCAGGCATCTCCAGTGCTCATGATCATGTGTCCCCCAACTCCACCCCTCACAGTTTGGGCCTGTTTCTGGCAAAGAGTCAGGAAGGTTACTGAATTAGGGAACATTTTCTGCACCTTCTGATTTTACTTAAGCAGCTACCATTCCATGGACTTGCCTCCCAGAGCAGCACAATGCCCGTCTGAGCCCCACGTGGCAGGAGCCTCTGGGACGGGGCACACACAGGCCCAGCCTCTGTGCTGTCTCCTCCTCCGTGCGCCTCAGACTCGGGGTGAGGGAGGCGGGCAGCCTCTCGCCAGCCTTCCCGTCCTTCAGTTCAACGACATCTTTGGAGTGTTTTTGTTTTCTCTTCCAAGGGCCGTCCCGTTGTGTTAGGAAGGGTGAGTGGCTGGTTCCAGGGTGGGCCGGTGCCAGCTCCGGGGTGGACTGAACAGCGGCGGCTGTCCCTGTGCATCCTTTGATTACTCTCATGCTGCATTTACTGTTTACATTTGTTTTATTGTACATAGGTTTGTAAACATTATTGCCTGAGATATTTGTATATAACTTGGGCTTTGTAGCTTTTATTTATTCAGAACGCATATGGCATGTTAATGACTCTGATGGTGTCCTCCTCTGGGCAGCTGTATAGGATCATCAGGTGGTTACAAAAAATACTTCCCTCAAAAAAAGTCTTTTAATGTGGAAACAATAAATTTCACAGAAAAAAAAAAAAAAAAGAAATGGTGTTTGGTTTTCTTTGGGCTGTATTTGTATAAAAATGTTATTGGTATGTATTCTAAAATTATGGGAAACTTCTATAATTCTGATACGACTTAGTGTACATTATCAGTAATAATTATAATTGTTATGTTAAATTATTGTGTGCAACAGAGGTAATAAATTTCCTCATCAATTGTGTCTTTGACTATGGCTGCCCTAAAACTTTTTGTCATCCATGGACAATTATTGTCTTTTTTTGGTTCTCTTTAGAAGGTAGTTTTATAAAACTCTAACAGGTGCTCTTGAACACAGGTTTCTGATAACATTGGAGATTGTGACATCAGAATAGATGAAAAACTTTCAGGACTCATGGAGAGATAAAATATTCATGAATATCAAGCAGAATAGGAATTAACTTCATGGATTAAACTAATAGAAGTCTGAAGTAATCTGTTTAACTTTTTGCCTAAAATGGTGCTGATCCTTTTGTTTTTCAAAGTCAAGAAAATGTTTAAGCTATTTACAGCTTCTAACAATTGAGTAAGTATACTCCTATGAATAAAATTTGGAGCATATTTCTTTCTCTGTACCTGATTTCTACAGAATTTGGAAACTATTTCTGAGTATTCTTAACTTACGACAATACAGTTATTTGCATAAATGCAATAAGAATCTGTTTTCATTTGTAACAGGACACAATTGGAGAAACTAGTTACTTTACCGAGGCTCTTTACTGGGATGGTGTGCTTTGCTTTAAGGAATCAAACTTGGCTTATGGAATCAATACAAGCCCCTTGGGAAAACTGGCCTCATACTTTTGTCCATACAGTCCCTGTACAGGGTTCCTGACCTGTGGTAAGTAAAGAATGTCACTTTCTGACAGGTCCAGGAGCCCCAGGTTTATCTTGGAACCTCAACAGGAAAGGAATTTACCCAACTCATAGGTATTTGATGGTACAAATCCATGGCTGGGTTTGACTTTTAAAAAGTCTTATTTGAGATTTCTTCTATGGAATAAAGTACCATCAAAGCCAATCTAAAAGCCTATGTAAAAAAATTATTTTTGTTGCACTGTAAACAAATAATCAGGCCAAGTATAATAAAGCAAGTCAGGGCTGGGCGTGGTGGCTCACACCTGTAATCCCAGCACTTTGGAAGGCCAAGGTGGATGGATCATGAGTTCAGGAGTTCGAGACCAGCCTGGCCAAGATGGAGAAACCCCATCTCTACTAAAAATACAAAAATTAGCCAGGCATGGTGGCACATGCCTGTAATCCCAGGTACTCAGGAGGCCGAGGCAGGATAATTGCTTGAACCTCGGAGGCGGAGGTTGCAGTGAGCTGAGATCACACCTCTGCACTCCATCCTGGCAACAAAAGCAAGACTTCATCTCAAATAAATAAATAAATAAATAATAAAAAAGCAAATCAGTCCAACCACGATTTGTCTTTAGTAAAAATGGGAAACTGGAGAGGAAAAATTATGTTTCAAAAACTATAGTACACCTGTTCTTAGATTCCAGTCTTGCCTAATGTTTTTCAACTTTTATTATTTTCTACAGTTTGGACTGAATTCTAATTTTTCTTGGCTACAAGCCTTCAAAATATTGCTTTCAGTTTCTTTTCCTTCTTTACCCCCACCCCCACCCCCCCATTTATCCTAATTTGGAGTCACTGAAAACTAAGCTGTGCATTCATAAAGCCCTGTGAACAGAAGCTAGACAACTTAAACTTCAGAAGAAAATAACAACAACCTATTTACATACATAAGCCACTTACTGCCTGTCTATTGATATGTGGACTTCAGAGTAATGTGGCCTATATGCATTTTCCAGGATTGTTCCTTTGTTTGTTCTTGTTTTTCTCCCTTCCTCCTATTTTCTCTTTATAGGACATGAGACTTTACAGCCTGCTAAAAGTGAGCCTTCCTAAATAACTTGGGACCTACCCATCTAGGAATAAACCATCCTAGCCATGAGAGATCAGACAAAACCTCAGACCAGAGACGCATTTTCTTCTAAAATGCTTTCTCCAAAAGATTTTTTAAAAGAAAAGTGTAGGGTCCAGCCCCACAGGGTTGGTGGGTTTTCTCCTCGTGTGCAGAGATGAGAGAGTGTAGAAATAAAGGCACAAGACAAAGAGATAAAAAAAAAAAACAGCTGGGCCTGGGGGACCACTACCACAAAGACGCAGAGACCGGTAGTGGCCCTGAATGCCAGGCTGCGCTGATATTTATTGGATACAAGACAAAGGGGCAGGGTAAGGAGTGTGAGCCATCTCCAATGATAGGTAAGGCCACATGGGTCACGTGTCCACTGGACAGGGGGCCCTTTCCTGCCTGGCAGCTGAGGCAGAGAGAGAGAGGAGAAAGAGAGAAACAGCTTACATTATTATTTCTGCTTCTCAGAGACTTTTAGTACTTTCACTAATTTGCTACTGCTAACTAAATGGCAGAGCCAGGTGTACAAGATGGAACATGAAGGTGGACTAGAAGCATGACCACTGAAGCACAGCATCACAGAGAGATGGTTAGGCCTCTGGATAACTGCGGGCGGGCCTGACTAATGTCAGGCCTTCCACAAGAGGTGGAGGATAGAGTCTTCTCTAAACTCCCCTGGGGAAAGGGAGACTCCCTTTCCTGGTCTGCTAAGTAGCAGGTGTTTTTCCTTGACACTAATGCTACCACTAGACCACGGTCCACTTGGCAAAGGGCATCTTCCCAGATGCTGGCATTACTGCTAGACCAAGGAGCCCTCTGTGGCCCTGTCTGGGCATAACAGAAGGCTCACACTCTTGTCTTCTGGTCACTTCTCCCAATGTCTCCTCAGCTCCTATCTCTGTATGGCCTGGTTTTTCCTAGGTTATGATTATAGAGTGAGGGTTGTTATAATATTGGAATAAAGAGTAATTGCTACAAACTAATGATTAATAATATTCATATATAATCATATCTAAGATCTATATCTGGTATAACTATTCTTATTTTATATTTTATTATACTGGAACAGCTCGTGTCCTTGGTCTCTTGCCTCGGCACCTGGGTGACTTGCTGCCCACAGAAAAGGGGGGAAAATGTGAAAGGAAAATATATCTTGGGGCTCCTAAGTCACTAAGCTAAATAAAAAAGTTAAGTTGGTAACTGCTTAGGGCCAAACTGCCTCTCATTCTATTCAAAGTCAGCCCTCTGCTCACTGGGATAAATGCATATCTGATTGCCTCCTTTGGAGAGGTTAATCAGAAACTCAAAATAATGCAACTATTTGTCTCTTATCTACCTATGACCTGAAAGCCCCCTCCCTGCTTCCAATCTTCCTGCTTTTGCTTTGAGTTGTCCTGCCTTTCCAGACAGAACCAGTGTTCACCTTACATATGTTGATTGATGTCTCATGTGTCCCTAGAATGTATAAAACCCAACGGTGCTCTGACCACCTTGGGCACATGTCGTCAGGACCTCCTGAGGCTGTGTCATGGGGTTGTGTTCTCAACCTTGGCAAAATAAATTTTGTAAATTAACTGAGACATGTCTCAGATTTTCAGGGTTCACAGGACCAAGCTAACTTTGAAAGATATTTAGGCTATGGTTTAAATGATAATAAGTCTTATCCTAAAACTCATTCACTTTTATAAAGCTAATGGGAGGCCATCAGGCTGTGGGGAGGAGGGGAGCCTGAGTCCTGCTAAGGTGCAGACATAAACCATTGCCAGCCATTATTCCGGAGGTTATAAGATATGAGCTTCCCCAATTACTCCTGCAAATAACATCAATATTGTAGAACCTAACACTGGCCTTTTGAGATATCTTTTCAGGGTTTTTTGTTTTTGTTTTTGTTTTTTTTTTTTTTTTGCATGTCTGACACCCACGGCTCCACCTGGACCAGCCAACCCAGCTCCTATGGTCCCACCCAGAAGCAATTCAGCCCACAGAAGGGCAGCTTTGACTCCTTACTATTTCATTTCCACCCCAGTCAATCAACAGCAAGCACCTATTACCTGGCCACCCCCTCCCTTCCCCCAAACTGCCTTTGAAAAACCCCTGACCTAAGACCTTTGGAGGAGATCATTTGAGTACAAACTCCATTTCCCATGTGGCATGACTAGTCTTGTATCTATTAAACTTTCTCTACTACAGTGTTGTGGTCTGTCTTTACAGAGTGGGGCTTGAGGCTTTTTGCAAAAATGTTGCTGTCCAGCCTAGTATTGTACCTAGCTTATACTTGGTAATCTTTTTCTCAATCAGTCTAGTTAGGAGGTTTTCAATTTTATGAATCTTTATAAGAACTAGCTCTTACCTTTATTGATTTTCTTTACCTATTTTTAAATTTAATTGATATCTACTCTTATTTTTATTACCTCCTTCCTTCTACTTGGAGTTTAATTTGCTATCCTTTTTCCAGTTTCTAAGGTGAAAGTTTAGACTTTGATTTTAAACCTTTATTCTCTTTCACTACAAATGTTTAAAGCTAACATCTGCCTCCAAATACTGCTTTAGCTCCATCCCACAAATTTTGATATATTGTGTTTTTATTATCATTTAGTTCAAAATATTTTAAAGTTTTCTTTGCAATTTCTTCTTTGACCCATGGGTTATGAAGGAATGTGTTCCTTGATTTCCAGATAACTGCAGCTTTTCCAGATATCCTTCTGTTATTGGTTATCAGTTTAATCCTCTTTTGGACACAGAGCATATTCTGAACAATAATAGTTCTTTGAAATGTGTTGAGATTTGGTTTATGGCCCAGCATATGATCTGTCTTGGTGGATGTTCCAAGTTAAATAGAAAAGAATGTGTATTCTGCAGTTGCTGGGTGCAGTGTTTTAGAAATGTCAATTGGGTTAAGTTGCTTGCTCTAAATGTAGTTTATTGCCAATTTTTAAATTTGTTTAACTTGGTCATTAGATACAAACACAAGTAGGATTATTATGTCTCCTTAATTAATTGACAATTTTATCATTATTAAATGTCCCTGTTTATTCTGGTAATACTTTCTGATTTGGAATTTACTTTGTCTGATATTAATATAGCTAAATCAGCTGTGTTATTAGCATTTTTTTAAACAGTCTTGCTCTGTCACCCAGGCTGGAGTGCAGTGGTGCAATTTTGGCTCACTGCAACCTCCACCTCCCAGATTCAAGTGATTCTCTTACCTCAGCCTCCCAAGTAGCTGGGATTACAGGTGCATGCCACCACACCTGGCTAATTTTTGTATGTTTAGTAGAGATGGGGTTTCAACATGTTGGTGAACGGCTGGTCTCGAACTCCTGACCTCAAGAGATCCACCTGCTTTGGCCTTTCAAAGTGCTGGGATTACAGGCCTGAGCCACCGTGCCCAGCCTATTAACATTTATTATTATGACATGCCTTTTTTCCCCCTTTACATCTAACCTATCTGTGTCTTTTTATTTAAAGCTTATTTCTCATAAATGACATTTAGTTGCATTTTACTTTTGTAACCAATCTGAAAATCTTTGCTTTTAATTAGCCTTTTAGTCTGAGTACATATTTTATAAAAATTGATGTGGTTAGATTCAAGGCTAAAGATTGGTACCTTTGATATTTCTTATAATGTAGATTTGCTGGCAATAAGTTCTCCCAGTTTTTGTTTGTTTGAAAAAGATGTATTTTGCCTTTATTTTCAAAAGTTATTTTCCCTAGGTACAAAAGTATAAATTAACAGTATTTCTTTACTTTCAGCACATTAAAAATACTACTTTGTTATATTCTAAGCTTACATTGTTTCTCATTTACAAGTCTGTGATTATCCTTCCCAACCCCCCCTCCCCCACTGTATGTAATGTGCCTACTTTCTCCCTCTGGCTGTTTAATTTTTAAAAAAAATCACTTATTGTTGCTGGGCACGGTGGCTCACACCTGTATTCACAGCACTTTGGGAGGCTGAGGTGGGCAGATCACCTGAGGTCGGGAGTTCAAGACCAGCCTGACCAATCTGGAGAAGCCCTGTATCTACTAAAAATACAAAATTAGCTGGGGTGGTGGCACATGCCTGTAATCCCACCTACTTGGGAGGCTGAGGCATGAGAATCGCTTGAACCTGGGAGGCGGAGGTTGCGGTGAGCCGAGATCATGCCATTGCACTCCAGCCTGGGCAACAAGAGCGAAACTCTGTCTCAAAAAAAAAAAAAAAAAAAAACAAAAACACTTATTGTTAGTAATTGGGCTTTTATTTGCTTTGAAGTGATTTTATTTGTTTTTATTCTGCTTGGGGTTCATTGAAATTCTTGAATATGTAATTTTATACTTTTCATCAAATTTGGAAAATTATTGGACATTATTTCTTCAAATATTTGTTTTTACCTCCTTGCTTCTAGGGTACCAATTACACATGTTGATCTAATTAATATGGTTCCACGAGTTACTAAGATTCCAATGTTTTATCTCTTTTTGCTTTATTTTGGCAGCTTCAATTGCTATGTCTTCACATTCACTGATTTTATCATCTACATTTTCTATTCTACTGAACAGACATCTAATAAAATTTTAATTTCAGATATTTTAATTTCTAGAAGTTCTGTTATTTTTTCCTGTGTTTTAAATTTGTTTGTTGATTATATAAATGATTTATTTTGAATTCTTGAGCATATTTATAATACATATTTTAATGTCCTTGTTTGCTAATCCATTATTATTATTATTAGTTTTGAAATGAAATCTCTCTCTGTCACCAGGCTGGAGAGTGCAGGAGCATGATCTTGGCTCACTACAACCTCTGCCTCCTGGGTTCAAGTGATTCTCCTACCTCAGCCTCCTGGGTAGCTGGGACTACAGGCGAGTGCCACCACACCTGGCTAATTTTTGAAGTTTTAGTAGAGACAGGATTTCACCATTTCGGCCAGGCTGGTTTCAAACTCCTGACCTCAGGTGATCCACCTGCCTCGGCCTCCCAAAGTGCTGTGATTACAGGTGTGAGCTACTGTCCCCAGACATATGCCATGATTTCTGTCACTTCTGGGTATGCAGCTATTGACTGATTTTTTTCCTGATTATGGGTCACATTTTCCTGCTTCTTTATGTGTCTAGTAATTTCTGATTGAATGCCAGACATTATTAGTCCATATTGTGAAGTGTTTGGATTTTATTGCCTCCTTAAAAGAGGGGAAGGAATTTGAATTATTTGCAAATTAGTTTGATCCTTTATGAGCTTCTTTTAAGACTTATATGGCAGATTGAGAGTATCATAGTTCTCTTTTATCTGCAGGGAATATGTTCCAAGACCCCCAGGGGGTGCCTGAAACCATGGACAGTACCAAATTTTATATACACTATGTATTTTTGCCTATGATAAAATTCAATTTATAAATTAGGCATGGAAAGAGATTAACACCTGATAATAAAATTGAACAATTATAACAATATACTTTAAGAAAAGTTATGTGAATGTGGTCTCTCTCTCTTTCTCTCAAAATATCTTATACTATATTCCCCTTTTTTGTGATGATATGAGATGATACAATGCCTATGTGATGAGATGAAGGAGGTGAATGACTTGGCATTGTGAAATAGCATCAGGCTACTATTGAACTTCTGATAATATGTCAAACTTATGAATTGTTTATTTTTGGAATTTTGCATTAAATATTTTAAGACCATGCTCAACCACAAGTAAATAAAGTTGTTGAAAGTAAAACCACAAATAAGGGGGTACTGTATCCTTTAACCTAGAGTTAGGTTAGCCCTGCTATTGAAGTGTGGCTTTTCATGTGAGCATTTACATTTTTTATTTATTTATTTATTTTTGAGATAGAGTCTCGCTCTGTTGCCCAACTGGAGTGCAGCAGTGTGATCTCTGCTCACTGCAGCTTCCACCTCTGAGGTTCAAGCGATTCTCTTGCCTCAGCCTCCTGAGTAGCTGGGACTGCAGGCATGTGCCACCTTGCCCAGCTAATTTTTTTTGTATTTTTAGTAGAGACGGGTTTTCACCATGTTGGTCAGGCTGGTCTCGAACTCTTGACCTCAAATGATCTGCCCACCTCAGCCTACCAAAGTGCTGGGATTAAAGGCATGAGCCACTGTGCCAAGTCCATGTAAGCATTATTAATGCCTGAGGTCTTCACTGAATCTCTCCAGTCTACAGGTAGTAACTTGAATATCTCCAAGGTCTGTGTGAGTTTTGGGATTATTTTTTTTTATTTTTTTATTTTTTTTTATTGTTCATTCTTGGGTTTTTTTTTATTGTTCGAGTTTTGGGATTATTTAACTGTTAATACCTTGGAAGTTATTCTTTGTCCAGTCTGTGGAATTTTCATTTATGCATGTCCAGATTAGCATTCCACAAAGACTGGAAAAGACCTCTCTGCAGATTTCTGGTTCTTTCTCTACATTGCTTCCTCTTCTCTAATACTTTGCTCTGAAAATTCTGGCTACTTCAGTCTCCAAGGTCATATTTCTGACTCCTTAGCTAAACAAGACTGCTGGGCTGTGCTTGGTTTATTTTTCTCATGTCACAGATTAAAAATGGTCTTTGGACAGGGTTCAACTCATTTTTCCCCCATTTCTCTAATGCCATACTTCTGTTGTTGTTTTGTGCATTTTGTCCAATTTGAAGTCAAGCTACTTTTTCATGAGCAAAAACTTAGACTACAGTATACAGATGTTCCTTTACTTATGATGGTTCATCTTATGATTTTTCTACTTTATGGTGGATGTATTGGGGTATTAAATGCCTTTTCAACTTATGATATTTTCAATTTATTATAGGTTTATTGGGACATAATCACATTTTAAGTCAAGAAGCATCTATTGTTGATTTGTGGGAGCCCACTGCAATGTTTGAATATAATATTTAAAATTCATGATTTATTTGTGAAGCTGTCTCATTTTATAAATTGTGTTGAGACAATGCAAAGTTTGTGCAAGTAGGAATTGATAAAAATTACTACAATCTATAATGACTCAAAGTGTTGTGAAACAGCACTACCACCAAATAATGTAAAATCTTGATTATCACAATATATTTAGTATTTTTCTGAGAAGGCAGAAAAGTAAATTATATATAATACATAATAACTTACATTTATGTATATCTCTATTTTATTACTAATATGAATACCCCTGACCCATCAACAGACCTAACCAGACATGTACAATAATAATTAAATCCAGTTGTCTTTGACATTTTGCTAGGTTTTAATCATATTAAAATCATTGCTTTATAGATTTTTAATATTTTGGTTATGAAGGTTTGTTTTTCAAGGTGAGGACAAAAATTCATTTTAACAGCTCATTAGTTTGATTTTAAATATTTAGTAATGTAGTACATAGGTATCCATTTGTTTTCTTGCCCCAGTTCTGTTAATGTTAGGGGTAGGCCTGTGGAAGAAGTGGCAGCAGCAACAAAAGTTAGGAGGCTTATATCACATAGATAATTTGTCATGTCTGAGAAAGCTAAATTGAAAGCCAGTTTTGGGGAAGGGTAATAAGCAACAATATTTCCACTATGGACTCTGCAAAAGTCTTCAGGTATATTTAAGGCACAACATTATATAGGTTAGCATGATTTCATATTTACCTAAGTTTTTGTTTTTTTTTCAGACAGAGTCTCACTCTGTTGCCCAGGCTGGAGTCCAGTGGCACAATCTTGGCTCACTGCAACCTCCACCTCCTGGGTTCAAGTGATTCTCCTGCCTCAGCCTCCTGAGTAGCTGGGGGACTACAGATGTGTGCCAAGCCCAGCTAATTTTTTAAATTTTCGTAGGGATGCAGGTTTCACCATGTTGGCCAGGCTGATCTCAAACTCCTGACCTCAGGTGATCCACTCACCTCGGCCTCCCAAAGTGCTAGGATTACAGGCATGAGTCACTGTGCCCAGCCCCTAAGAGACTTAAAATCTTAAAATGTTCAGGTACAACCATACTCTCTTCCCCAATAATTTTTTTTCCTTACTCTGGATTTCTTTGAGCCCTTTGTATTTGATTATGTTATTTAACCAGAAACTTAATACAATTACAATGAATTATTTAATAATAAGCTCCAGGAACTATCTCACAGGAAAATAATAATAATCTTAATATTTACTGTAATTAAGGACTCAATTTGTGCCAGGCCTGGTGTGAAGAGTTTTATGTCAATCATTTCTATTTACCATACCTTGATTAGAAGAATCTATTCCCATTATGCTAATAAAAAATGGCAACAACAAGGTTCAGGGCAGTTAAATAATTTTCCCAAGGCTACAGTGCTGTCAGAAATTAGCAAACCAGGATGCAAATCTAAATTAGCAAACCAGGATGCAAAATCTAAACCAGGATGCAAATCTCAAGTCCACTAAATTTCCAATATTCCAAGGAGCTATCAACATCAGTTGCAAGTCTCTGAGGCCACCCCAATCATGCTGAGGGCTGGAGGACTTACTCCCTAAGAGGAGGGATCATGGTGGATGGGAGGCAGGACTAGATTGCAGCTCTGACTCAGATAGACAGAGCAGTGTGTGGAGGCTCATGTCATGAATTTTTGCACCAGAATGACTGTAGGAATAAATCAGGAAACCTGGGAGTACCCAGAGACCTCTCTGAAGGAAGTGGATTGCTCCTGCAGGACCCAGGAAACACTCCAAATACTGTACTGGTATCCCCAGATGAGAGACCCACAGATGGTTTATGTAACAGGACTCTGTGCAGACAACCCCTAGTACCAGCCCAGAGCCTGGTAGACTTGCTGGGTGGCTAGATCCAGAAGAGAGATAATAATCACTACAGCTTGGCTCTCAGGAAGCTACATCCATAGGAAAAGGGTGAGAGTACTACATCAAGGGAACACCCTGTGGGGCAAAAGAATCTGAACAACAGCCTTCAGCTCTAGACCTTTCCTTTGATAGAGCCAACCCAAATGAGAAGGAACCAGAAAACCAACTCTGGTAATATAACAAAACAATGTTCTTTAACACCCCCCAAAAATCACACTAGCTCACCAGCAATGGATCCAAGCTGAGAAGAAACCCCAAAAATGAATTCAGGGGGTTAGTTATTAAGCTAATCAGGGAGGCACCACAGAAAGCTGAAGCCCAATTTAAGGAAATAAAAAAATGATACAAGAAGTGAAGGGAGAAATAATGAAATAGATAGCAAGAATAAAAAGCAATCAAAACTTCAGGAAACAATGGACACACTTAGAGCAATGCAAAATGCTCTGGAAAATCTCAGCAACATAATCAAACAAGTAGAAGAAAGAAATTTAGAGCTTGAAGACAGAGTCTTTGCATTAATCCAATCCAACAAAGACAAAAAAGAATAAGAAAATATGAACAAAGCCTCCAACAAGTCTGGCATTATGTTAACCAACCAAATCTAAGAATTCTAAAAGTTTGGAAAACATATTTGGGAGAATAATCTAGGAAAATTTCCATGGCCTTGCTAGAGACCTAGACATCCAAATACAAGAAGCACAAAGAACACCTAGGAAATTCATCACAAAAAGATCATCACCTAGGCACATTGTCATCAGGTTATCTAAAATTAAGACAAAGGAAAGAATCTTAAGAGCTGTGAGACAAAAGCACCAGGTAGCCTATAAAGGAAAGCCTATCAGATTAATAGCAGATTTCTCAGCAGAAACTGTACAAGCTAGAAGGGATTCTATCTATCTTCAGCCTCCTCAAACAAAACAATTATCAGCCAACAATTGTGTATCCAGTGAAGCCAAGCTTCATATATGAAGGAAAGATACAGTCTTTTTCAGATAAACAAAAGCTGAAATAATTCACCACTACCAAGTCACCACTACAAGAACTGCTAAAAAGAGCTCTAAATATTGAAACAAATCCTGGGAACACATCAAACAGAACCTCTTTAAAGCATATATCTCACAGAACCTATAAAACAGAAATACAATTTAAAAAACAAAAAACCAAAGTATATGGGCAACAAGTAGTACAATGAATGGAATGACACCTCACATCTCAATACTAACATTGAATGTAAATGGCCAAAATGCTCCACTTAAAAGATAAAAGAATTACCGAATGGATAAGAATTCACCAACCAACTGTCTGCTGCCTTCAGGAGACTCACCTAACACATAAGGACTCACATAAACTTAAGATAAAGGGGTGGAAAAAGACATTTCATGCAAAATGACACCAAAAGCAGGCAGGATTCTTACATCAGATAAAACAAACTTTAAAGCAACAGCAGTTAAAAAGACAAAGAGGAACATCATATAATGATAAAAGGCCTTGTCCAATAGGAAACTATCACAATCCTAAACATATATGCGCCTAACACTGGAGCTCCCAAATTTATAAAGCAATTACTAATAGACTTAAGAAATGAGATAGACAGCAACACCATAGTAGTGGGAGACTTCAGTACTCCACTGACAGCACTAGACAGGTCATCAAGACAGAAAGTCAACAAAGAAACAATGGATTTAAACTATACCCTGGCACAAATGGACTTAACAGATATATACAGAACATTCCTTCCAACAACTGCAGAATATACATTCTATTTGACAGTGCATGGAACTTTCTCCAAGATAGACAATATGATAGGCCACAAAATGAGCCTCAATAAATTTAAGAAAATTGAAATCATATCAGGCACTCTCAGACCACAGTGAAACAAAACTGGAAATCAACTCCAAAAGAAACCTTCAAAACCATGCAAATCATGGAAATTAAATAACCTGCTCCTGAATGATCACTGGGTCAAAAGTGAAATCAAGGTGGAAATTTGAAAATTATTTGAACTGAACGACAATAGTGACACAATCTATCAAAACATCTGGGATACAGCAAAGGTGGTGCTAAGAGGAAATTCAAAGCCCCAAACACATCAGAAAGTCTGAAAGAGCACAAACAGACAATCTAAGGTCACACCTCAAGGAACTAGAGAAACAAGAAAAAAACCAAACCCAAAACCAGCAGAAGTAAGGAAATAAGCAAGATCAGAGCATAAATAAATGAAATTGAACCCCCAATACAAAAGATAAATGAAACAAAAAACTGATTCTTTGAAAAAATAAATAAAATTGATAGACCATGAGCAAGATTAACCAAGAAAAGAAGAGAGAAAATCCAAAAAAGCTCAATAAGAAATGAAATGAGAGATATTACAACTGACATTACAGAAATACAAAAGATTATTCGAGGCTACTATGAACACCTTTACACACATAAACCAGGATACCTAGAAGAGATGGATAAATTCCTGGAAAGACAGAACCCTGCTAGCTTAAATCAGGAAGAATTAGATAACCTGAACAGACCAATAACAAGCAGTGAGATTGAAATGGTAACTTAAAAATTACCAACAACAAAAAAGTCCAGAACCAGACAGATTCACAGCAGATTCCTACCAAACATTCAAAGAATTGGTACCAATTCTACTGACACTATTCCACAAGATAGAGAATGAGGGAACCCTCCCTAAATCATTCTATGTAGCCAGCATCAACCTAATACCAAAACCAGGAAAGGATATAACCAAAAAAGAAAACTACAGACCAATATCCCTGATGAACGTAGATGCTAAAATTAACAAAATACTAGCTAACCGAATCCAACAACATATGAAAAAGATAATCCACTCTGATCAAGTTGGTTTCATACCAGGGATGCAGGGATGGTTTAACATATGCAAGTCAATAAATGTGATACACCACATAAAGAGAATTAAGAACAAAAATCTCATGATCATCTTAATAGATGCAGAAAAAGCATTCAATAAAATCCAACATCATTTTATGATTAAAACTCTCAGCAAAATCAGCATACAAGGGAAATACCTCAATGTAATAAAAGCCATCTGTGACAAACCCACAGCCAACATAATACTGAATGGGGAAAAGTTGAAAGTATTCCCTCTGAGAACTGGAACAAGACAAGGATGCCCACTCTCACCACTCCTCTTCAACATAGCACTGGAACTCCTAGCCAGAGCAATCAGACAAAATAAATAAATAAATAAATAATAAATGGCATCCAAATCAGTAAAGGTGAAGTCAAACTGTCACTGTTTGCTGATGGTATGATTGTTTACCTAGAAAATCCTAAAGACTCCTCCAGAAAGCTCATAGAACTGATAAAAGAATTCAGCAAAGTTGCCAGATACAAAATTAATGTACACAAATCAGTAGCTCTGCTATGCACCAACAGCAACCAAGCTGAGAATCAAATCAAGAACTCAACCTTTTTTTTACAATAGCTGCAAAAAAAACAAAATACTTAGGAATATACCTAACCAAAGAGTTGAAAGAACTCTACAAGGAAAACTACAAAACACTGTTGAAAGAAATCATAGATGACACAAACAAATGGAAACACATCCCATGCTCATGGATGGGTAGAATCAATATTGTGAAAATGACCATACTATCAAACACAAGCTACAAATTTAATGCAATTCCCATCAAAATACCACCATCATTCTTCATAGAACTATAAAAAAATTCTAAAATTCATATGGAACCAAAAAAGAGCCCTTATAGCCAAAGCAAGACTAAGCAAAAAGAACAAGTCTAGAGGCATCACATTACCTGATTTCAAACTATACTATAAGGCCATAGTCACCAAAACAGCATGATACTGGCATAAAAATAGGCACATAGACCAATGGAACAGAATAGAAAACCCAGAAATAAGCCTAAATACTTGCAGCCAACTGATCTTCAACAAAGCAAACAAAAACATAAAGTGGGGAAAGGGCATCCTTTTCAACAAATGGTGCTTGGATAATTGGCTAGCCACATGTAGGAGAATAAAAGTTCATCCTCATCTCTCACCTTATATAAAAATCAACTTAAGATGGATTAAAGACTTAAACCTAAGACCTGAAACTGTACAAATTCTAGAAGATAACATTGAAAAAACCCTTCTAGACATTGGCTTAGGCAGAGATTTCATGACCAAGAACTTAAAAGCAAATACAATAAAAACAAAGATAAATAGTTGGGACTTAATTAAACTAAAGTGCTTTTACCTGGCAAAAGGAACAGTCAGCAGAGTAAACAGACAACCCACAGAGTGGGAGGAAATCTTCACAATCTATACATCTGACAAAGGACTAACATCCAGAATCTACAATGAAGTCAAACAAATCAGCAAGAAAAAAACAAACAATTCCATCAAAAAGTGGGCTAAGAACATGAATAGACAATTCTCAAAAGAAGATATACAAATGGCAAACAAACATATGAAAAAATGCTCAACATCACGAATGATCAGGGAAATGCAAATCAAAACCACAATGCGAAATGCAATACCATCTTACTCCTGCAAGAATGGCCATAATCAAAATATCAGAAAATAGTAGATGTTTGCATGGATGCGGTGAACAGGGAACATTTCTACACTGCTGGTGGGAATGTAAATTAGTACAATCACTATGGAAGACAGTGTGGAGATTCCTTAAAGAAATAAAAGTAGAACTGCCATTTGATCCAGCAATCCCAGTACTGGGTATCTACCCAGGGGAAAAGAAGTTGTTATACAAAAAGGATACTTGCACACTCATGCTTATAGCAGCACAATTTGCAATTGCAAAAAACATGGAATCAGTCCAAATGCCCATTAATCAATGAGTGGATAAAGAGATCATGGTGTATATACATATATATATATATAATGGAATACTACTCAACCATAAAAAGGAATGAACTAATGACATTCATGGCTACCTAGATGAGATTAGTGACTATTATTCTAAGTGAAGTAACTCAGGAATGGGAAACCAAATATTGTATATTCTCGCTCGTAAGTGGGAGCTAAGCTATGAGGATGCAAAAGCATAAGAATGTTTTGGGGGAACCAGCCCCCATATTTCAACGTAGGTTCTTTCTATTTTCCCTAAGTGTTGGCCGGTCTGAGAAATAAAGAGAAAGAGTACAAAGAGAGAAATTTTACAGCTGGGCCTCCGGGGGTGCCATCACATATTGGTAGGACCGTGATGGTGACGCTGAGCTGCAAAATCAGCAAGTTTTTATTAGGGATTTTAGAAAGGGAGGGGGTGTACAAACAGGGAGTAGGTCACAAGGATTACATGCTTCAAAGGGCAATAAAGATCACAAGGCAAGGCAAAATTAGAAATACTGATGGAGGTCTATGTCCCACTGTGCACGCATTGTCTTGATAAACATCTTAACAGGAAACAGGGTTCGAAAGCAGAGAACTGGTCTGACTAGAATTTACCAGGCTGGAATTTTCCAATCCCAGTAAGCCTGAGGGTACTGCAGGAGACCAGGGCGTATTTCAGCCCTTATCTCAACCGCATAAGCCAGACACTCCCAGAGTGGCCATCTATAGACCTCCCCCCAAGAATGCATTCCTTCCCCAGGTTTATTCCTTGCTGGGAAAAGAATTCAGCAATATTTCTCCTACTCACTTTCTGCAGAAAGAAAAATATGGCTGTATTCTGCCCGACCCCACAGGCAGTCAGACCTTTATCCTCCCTCGTTCCCTGAAAATCGCTGTTATTCTGTTCTTTTTCAGGGTGTACTGATTTCATATTGTTCAAACACCCATGTTTTACAATCAGTTTCATATTGTCCAAACACATATGTTTTACACACAATTTGTACCGTTAATACAATCATCACAGGGTCCTGAGGCAACACACATCCTCAGCTTATGAAGATGATGGGATTAAGAGATTAAAGTAAGACAGGCATAAGAAATTATAAAAGTATTAATTCTGGGAACTAATAAATGTCCATGAAATCTTCACAATTTATGTTCTTCTGCTGCAGCTTCAGCTGGTCCCTCCGTTCGGGGTTCTTGACTTCCCACAATAAGAATGACACAATGGACTTGGGGAATCGGGGGAAAGGGTGGGAAGGGGGTGAGGGAGCAAAGACTACAAATAGGGTTCAGTGTATACTGCTTGGGCAATGGGTGCAATGAAATCTCACAAATCACCACAAAAGAACTTACTCATGTAACCAAACACCACCTGCTTCCCCAATAACCTACGGAAACAAAAAAAATTTTTTTTTAAATCAGGTGCTAAATTTTGATTATTTAACTTTTCTTAGATCTTTAAGACTGACCAAAATTTTATCAGTTTTCAAGGTCATTTAAATTCAGACACAATAATAAATAATTTACTTATTTTATAATGCTTAGTAATTTATGGGGGGGCTTGAAATTTCAGTTACTGTAGAATGATGGTACCCTGGTAAGTGTACAACTCCCAGAGGTAGAATTGTGTGTGATCAAAATTTTATTTTATTTACTTGTTCAGTGATTAAGGGATTCTGGGGACAGATTTCATATAAAATTAACTTTCAAGGGTCTGGTTTTACAGATTGGATGCTCATGTTCTGTAACTAATGAGTTTCCCTGTAAACAAATCTACCTGAGAAGTTAAATTATAACCAAAGATAGTTTGCTCATTAGCAGGAATCTAACCATAGATGGAGCACCTCATTTTTGGCAGTTTACACATTAGATTGATCATTTAATTAAGAAATCATGAAGGACGTAACTTGACCTAAGTAACACAGCTAAGCAAGTAGAAAATTTGAAATTTTAAGCAAAGTTTGTCTAATGTCCCAAGGTGATACTCTTGACTAGGCAAATTGCTTTTCACAGTAGGGGATCTAATGAATACTCCCTTGCCCAGTATCTAGCATGTAATATCCTTTTCTTTTTTAAACTAAGAACAATAGCATTTTCTTAATCCTGTACATTCTATTTAAAGTTGACCCTTGAACAACTTGGGCTTGAACTACATGGGTCCGCTTATATGTGGATTTTTTTCAACCAAACCGATCACCACGTATACCTAGGGATGACTGTACTGTGGACTCAAATTGAGGTCTTTTAATGAGGAAGAGTTAATAGGTACCAAATAAATGTACACTGAATGAATGAATATATTGACTCACATTAGCTATTTTGAGGAGGCAATTTGATGAATTGTCTCAGAAAAGAACACACTTGTATATATTTACTAAATTATGATATTATACTAAATTACAATATTATACTAAATATAATATCATTGAGTCCTGGACCCCCAGACTTTGCCAGTGAAATCTGTATGAGAACTTTTGCACTCAAAGAGCTGTGGAAGGCAGTGTTGTTTATTTCATTATTATTATTTTTTCCTCAACCCATTTAAGGTGGAGTTTATCTCATTATTAATGTTGCTACTCTGAGAGCTGTATAGCCTCCATTTCCTCTTGTTTGGAATCCTAAGTAAAAAAAATACAGAAGTGTTTAATTCATTCATTCCAATGAATATTACTGAGGCACTGACGTGTACAATGCCTTATTTTCCTTTTTCTTTATTTTCCTGTTTTTTGTGAGAGAAAAAAGCCTACAATGCCTTATTTTTCAAATAGAACTCCTAATTCCCCTCTACCCCAAGCTTGCTTTTCCTTATGTCCTTCCTGTCTCATCAAATTGCAACCTCTTTTTTAGTAGCTTTAAGTAAGAAAATCTACAGTCATCCTTGACTTCACTGTTTCACACACACCCCACAAACAATCAATCACCAAATCTTATTGCCTCTGTCTTAAAAATATATCAAGAATCTGACCCGTTCTCACCACTTCCACCTGTACCAACCTGGTCTGAACCATGCTCACCTCTCACTGAATGAATTACTACAGTTGCCTCCTGACTGTTCTCTACCTGATCTATCTTCTAAAACCTTAACTCTTTAAATCCCTCTTCCCCTTGCTTCCTCTAACTTAGCCACAGTGGCTTCTCTGCTTTTCATTAAACACACCAACACAGTTCTGTCTTTGCACATGTTGTTTTCTTGCTGGGCAAACTCTTCCCTTGGAAGTGGGCATGGCTACTTCTGTGTCTATATTCAGGTCTCTGCTAAATGAGGCCTTTCCTGAAAACCCCATCTAAGATAGTCCTGCCCCACCCCATATCATTTTCTATTTCTTTCCCTTGTTTTCTTCTTTATCATATCAATAATCAACATCTGAGTGCTTATATATTTATTACTTTATTTATTGTCTTTCCCATCTTATTAGAATGTATGCTCCACAAGGGCAGAAATTAGTTTTGTTACCTATTGACTCTGCAATGCTTAGAAGAGAGCCTGTCATTTAATATTTACATATTTGTTGAATGAATGACTATGCATAGTATCAAACTGAATGCTAGAGATATGGTAATGGACAAGTAATGGGCAACATAGACACGGTTCCTGATCTCATGACATTTACAGTTCCTACAGGGGAAATAGATATAAACAATTAATTACATAACATTTAATTATTATGGTTATAAACATGAAGGCATCATTGACCACTCTGGCTGAAGGTCTTGGTGTGTAGGAAGACAGACTATCAAATATTTAATAACTTAGGATCAAGAGCCAGAATCCCTCAAATCATATAATTTTTGAATAAAAATACAGAGAATCAGTGTCATGCAAATGAGCATCTATAGTTAGAGGTAGGTTAAATAGGATTATGAAGATTTAGAGGGAGCTGACAAAGCAAGACAGGGAACAAGATTAAAAGTAGCCTGCTAAATAGATAATCCAATGCAGCTATGTTCTTTCTATCAGTCAAGGTTACTGCAGGTACCCGGAAAAGAAATCCAGTGATAGGTATACAGGGTCAAGCTAATCATGCTTTGGAGGGGAAAACACAACACAACACAACTCAACACAACACAACACAATACTCTTACCCTTTTAAACTTGGATAAATCAGAAAAATATTGTAGTATGTAAGTTTTATATATGCACATGAAATTCCAACTTACCTTCAATTTCAGCAAAAAGATAATCTTCCCAAAGCCTTCCAGTTCAGTTCCTTTCCTCCCCAAATTTTTGGGCTCCTTGTATGTAATCTCTCAGCCCTTTATCATACTGTTTTGTAATCATCTCTCTTTCTCTCTCTCTTTTTTTTATTTTTTTGTTTGCCTGTGTCCTGCCTCTGTGGAGTCTCTGAGGAAGGAACTTTTCTTTGTGCCTCGTAGAAAAGTGCCCAGCACACCGTAGATACTCAAGAATTATATGTGAAATGAATGTACAAACATTTGAGCAAATTTTATGCCTTTATGAAGGATTATTACTTTGCATTGTTAAACACTCTACACACATGAAAACACAGATTCTCATTAAAAATGAAAATATTGAATGAAAATTGAAAATAAATTGAAATTAGTTCACCTGGTTATATTTTGCTAGAATTATATAATAAATTACTTAGAAACAAGGTATAAAAATGGCTTTGTGTCCTTTTTTTTTTGAAATAGAGTCTCACTCTGTCACCCAGGCTGGCAGTGGTGCAATCTCGGCTTACTGCAACTCCGCCTCCTGGGTTTAAGTCATTCTCCTGCCTCAGCCTCCCAAATAGCTGGGATTATGGGCATGCACCATCATGCCTTGCTCATTTTTGTATTTTAGTAGAGATGGGGTTTCACCATAGTGACCAGGCTGGTCTCGAACTCTTGACCTCAAGTGATCCGCCCACCTCTGCCTCCCAAAGTGATTACAAGCGTGAGTCACTGCACCTGGCACAAGTTAATTACTTAACAGCCACAGATATCTGCTTATGAAAACTCCCATTGCAGCATAATGGGTACAGGTAAGCCCTCAGCAATATGCTGCAAAGCTTCAGTTTAGGTGCTCCACACTTTAGAAGGAAGGAAAAGGAAGAGAGCACAATTATGAAGTGTCCTCTTTATATACTGACAGTGTGTGAAATGCTAAATCCATTTAAGTCTCATAAAAACCTAATGAGGTAGGTGTTATTTCCATTTTACAAATAAGGAAATTGAACCTTGAAAAAGCTAAGTAATTTTCTCAAGACCACACAACTAATCCACATGATCCCAGGAATCCGTAATATTTAGTTCATTCTTAAATATGGTTTTTTGGGGGGGGTGGGGGAAGATAGACGAAGGAAGTGTGAGAGCTAGTAAAGAAAGCAATAATTTGCTTTATTTTTGAGATAAATCAAATCAGTTATTTGGAATATGGAGAGAGAGTGTGTGTGTGTATGTGAGATTCATTGTGGAAGAGCTGTTTTATAATGACAAGTTCTATGAAGTTTCATGATATTGACCAAGATTTAAGTTGGCTGAAGGAAGAAAGGTTTACTATAATCATTACCCTGTTTTATTTAATTCATTAAAATCATTTAAGAAAGTTTCAAGTAACAAGCAAACCGTGAAGAAAATAAACATTCATGGCTACCTATGGGAGCGAATTCTGGATCTTGTCATTTTGATTTCTTTTTAGATATGTTTATTATAATTACATCATCTGTGTATGAAGTAGGTAGGACTGCAAGAAGATTGCTCTAATTAACCCTGGTATATTTTCTAACCAGAAAATATATCCTCCACTTTTAAAAAGAAACCATGTAAATTTATTGCAATGCAATTATTGTAAAACAAAGTTTAACTTTGATATTTGTCTTCTTAAAATTGATAGCCTCTTCTCAAGTATTTACAATGCTTTAGGAACAGTAATAAATGCTTCATATTACTATGTCTCATTTAATCCTCACAACAAACCTACTAGATATTATTATGCTCATTTCATGAAAACTGCAACTGAGACCCAGCAGTTCATTATCATGCTCCAAATCCCAGAGCTAGTGAACAGCAGGGCTGAGATTCAAACTCAGTCCTGGGACTACAAAACCCATATATTTAAGCCCAGTGTGATATCGTAGAAAACTCCCCCAAAGTGGATAACAACAGTTGGCATTAGAGAGGCTAAAGTAAAGTGAACACTGAATGTAAGAACAAAAAGGTCTTCCACATTCAACAACAGGCAGTCATTTTCTGAAGATCTTAACTCCCCAAGAAGCAATATTAAGCTGAAAATATTAAGGAGACCCACAGAGGTCTGGTCTGAGTACTTTCATGAATGCTAGATCTAAATTGGGTAATTAAAAAACATTTCTTAGATGTGAGGGACAATTATATATATTATATATATATGTACGTGTGTGTGTGTATATATATATATATTTTTTTTTTAATTTGTTTGTTTGTTTTTTTGAAATGGAGTCTCAATGCCTTGCCCAGGCTGGAGTACTGCAGTAACACTATCTTGGCTCACTGCAACCTCTGCCTCCTGGGTTCAAGCAATTCTCCTGCCTCAGCCTCCCGAGTAGCTGGGATTACAGGCGTGCACCACCATGCCTGCCTAATTTTTGTATTTTTAGTAAAGACGGGGTTTCACCATGTTGGCCAGGCTGGTCTCAAAATTCTGACCTTGTGTGATCCACCTGCCTCCACCTCCCAAAGTGCCGTGATTACAGGTGTGAGCCACCACACCGGGCCTCAAGGGACAAGAATATTATAAAAAGTAATAGTGGGCATTATCAAATTTTGCATTTGTATGCAGGTAAAGTGCTAAGGGGTTTACAGGTGCATTCAATGTAAAGATGAGGAAATTGAATAACAGTTGGTGAAAAACGTTTTTCTGTAGAAGAATTCTTTGCTATCACTGTTAGAGGCAATTTGCTGAAATAGGCGACTTGACTAATTTTCCATGTTTTTACCTTCCAGATGTCAAAAGTAGTGTGGTGCTCTGAAGTCAGATAGGCCTAGACATAGAGGTATCAGATAAAACACAGACTACCCAGTTAAATTTGAATTTCAGATTTAAAAAACCCAATTTTAAAAATAAGTTTGTCTCATGCAATATTTGATATATACTTATACTGTACTTTTAGTTGCCAAATCTAGTAACCCTCTCTGGGTGTGAATCACAGCTAACTCTGATATGGTTAGCAGCCATTGTGACTCTGGACAAATGACCTCATCTCCCAGCCTTCATTTTCTTCTTCAAAAGATGAAGTAGATACCTTTTGTACTTCACAGAATTGTTTTAGGATTTGAAGAAAGTTAAGTTCATTCTCTTGATAATTTCTTTGTGTGTCTGTTGATTACTTCATGGGTTTCCAAATATTTACCATTAATTTCATAGAGATAGACTTAAGACACTGCCATGGTATTCAAGGCAAGGGGCTTATTCTCTTTTTCTTTTTCTTTTACTTTTTTGTTGTTGTTGTTGTTTTTGAGACAAAGTCTCGCTCTGTCGCCCAGGCTGGAGTGCAGTGGCGTGATCTCGGCTCACTGCAACCTCTGCCTCCTGGGTTCAAGTGATTCTCCGACCTCAGCCTCCTGAGTAGCTGGGATTACAGGCACTGTACCACCATGCCCAGCTAGTTTTTGTATTTTTAGTAGAGACAGGGTTTCCTCATGTTGGTCAGGCTGGTCTCAAACTCCTGACTTTGTGATCTACCCGCCTCAGCCTCCCAAAGTGCTGGGATTACAGGCGTGAGCCACCACGCCCCGCCAAGGGGCTTATTTTCTTAAGCAGATTATGTAGTCTAGAGAGAAGCATGATATAAAAGGATGGACACAATAACATTTTAGCATAAAGCTAAATTGTGGCACAAGAGGCCACATGTGTTAATACACTTTTTTAGATCCAGTGATCTAATTTCTAAGTAAACACTAATCACAGAGGTACATAATGAAGAGTAAGAATATTCATTTTGAGGCTGGGCTCAGTGGCTCACGCCTGTAATCCTAGCACTTTGGGAGGCCCACGTGGGCGGATCGTTTGAGGCCAGGAGTTTGAGACCAGCCTGGCCAACATGGCGAAACCCGATCTCTACTAAAAATACAAAAATTTCTGGGCTTGGTAGCACACATCTGTAATCTCAGCTACCTGGGAGATGGAGGCTGCAGTGAGCCGCGATGGCACCACTGCACTCCAGCCTGGGCGAAAGAGCGAGACTCCATCTTAAAAAAAAGAATATTCATTTTGAAATGTTTTAGACCAGAGGAAAAAATATCCAATAATAGGAAAATGAATCAATGAATTATGGTATAATGAAATACAATAGAAGATTATGTAATCTTAAAAAGAACGCATTAGATATTTAGCGATATAAATATTATCATAATATAATATTACATAAAATCAGAATAATTTTAATTTAAAAATATAATGGTAGGTATAAGGAAAATGTTAATATTGGTTATCCCAAAATAGTAAGACTATGTTTCCATTTTCTTTTCTTTCTTTCTGTAATATCTTTTTATGAAGCATGTTTTATATTAGAAATATGAATTTAATTTTTACAATTCTGGAACTCAGAAGTCAATCTTCCTAAGGTACACAGTACTCCTCTAATTTTCTCTGCTAGGCATCTTGGGGTGCCTCCTCTCTTGAGAGCCTCCTACGCTACTGGAGCTGAAACCATTCAACTGAGGCAATAAGTGTTACTCGGTTGTTCATTGTTCAGCAAGAAAAATATTGCAAATACTGGAGAATGCATGATGTATTTTTGGAGCTAATAGATGGAAATAAAGGCCGTTTTGCTAAATGGAAACAGTATTTATTTCATGTCATTCTGATTTTCAGCCATAAGCAAAAGTTTTGTGAGTATGTAGCCTGTCATATATTGCATAAAACAGTTCTTAGGGAAATTTACTTTTAGGTTATTAGAGTAACACTGAGACACTAACTGAAGTGTTGTGATGATTTTTGTACATCTAAAGTATGAATTTTTCTTTCAGGCAAGCTCAGCTTTATCCTATTTTATTTCTTGACCAGGTATCTGTCAAATATGCAATTCCTCCATAAAATAGACAATTAAAAGATCAATGACTAATGAAGTGCATCCTACTAATATTTTAAATAACTTTTAATATCATGGCACTATATTTGAAAATGTAATTATACTTTGTAAAAAACCTAGACACTATTTTCAAGATTATAACCCTGGGTGAAGTTGGAGGTATAATTTTAATAAAATTCATCAGGCAATAGTACATTTGGTTTACTTTCAAATTTGTTGAGAGATGTAGCTTTGAGAACCCCTCTTTTATTTCTAACTCTCATTCATATTAATAGGCTCAGACTCAAGCAAAGGATAATGATGTTGCTGTTATTTTCATCCATGTGTAAATCCGCAAATCCAATGCCGAGTCATGAAAGTCCTACTTTGACAATGCGACGAACTGTTTATTTCCCTGGGAATAATTTTGAAAACTAGCCATTTGTGTATCTTTGAGGAAAGGGAAAAAATCAGCATGTTTATTATTTTTAAAAAATTAGGGCCTGGATTTTGACAATGTCAAGATTTACCGTATATCCCTGTTTGTTTGGATACACCAGTGACTTCCACTTCTAGAAGACAAAGTTATATTACTTAAACAACCAAAGGTAAGAACCCAGTGATAACGATAATTAGAGTTATATTTTTCACAAATGCTTATACTTCTGTTTTGACTCTTTAAAGTATCAGCTTTTGCTTTGCTTTTCATGTGATGTGCTCTCTAGATACAGCTATGATTGTATTTTTATTAACTTCTCTGTCTTTTTGAGAGATAAGTGAATACTCTACCTGGCAATATGATTCTGCTAATCTGAATATCACAAAATAGTAAATGCTACCTGCTTTTCACAGATTTTAGTTTTATTTTTAGAAGTCAAAAACAATACCTTTGACAGGTATGTTTTTCCCCAAAGGAAGTGTCATATACTGATTTTTCTTTCTAAAATATTTGGAGATAGGACACTATCAAACTCATGTAAATCTTAAAGAATTCACTCCTAAAAATAAGAGCTCCAACTCACTGGAAACTTAAGTATCAGATACTTTATCAACATTATTATAACAACCTGCATATCCCCTTTCAGAGATGAATAAGTGGTCTGAAGAGATGAATAAGTGGTCTGAAGAGATTAAGTGCCTCACCCAAGGATACAATACTATTCTATGAAGGAGCTAGAATTTAAATCACCTTGCCTTCTTTTAAGTAACTGTGATAAGCGTGTATATTTTAATCAGAAAAAACAGTTATTGGCTGGGCCTGGTAGCTCACACCTGTAATCCCAGCACTCTGGGAGGCTGGAGTAGGTAGATCCTTGAGCCCAACAGTTCGAGACCAGCCTGGACAATATGGCAAAACCTTATCTCTAAAAAAATGAAAAAATTAGCCCAGGTGTGGTGGCATGTGTTTGTAGTCCCAGCTACTCAGGAGGCTGAGGTGGGAGGATCACTTGAGCCCAGGAGGTTAAGGTTGCAGTGAGCCGAGATCACACCACTGCACTCCAGCCTGAGTGAAAGAGAGAGACACTGTATCAAAAAAAAAAAAAAAAAAGAAAGAAAGAAAGAAAGAGAAAGAAAAAACTGTTATCAATTACTGTCATGTTTTTCTTTAATTAAAAAATGCGTACTGCATTCATCATGTAATAAGATTACATGTTTCAAAATATCAGTGATTTCATTCTATATTGGAAAGTTGAACAGTCTTAAAAGAAGATTTAAAAATGTTTCTATCAATAAAGATACCTCTTAAAACGGGCTTTTTACATTTTGACTTTTTGTTTATATATCCTTTAATCAGTTTGTTCAATTACACTCATTCTTTCACTTGGCTAACACCCATAAACACCAATCACTCATTTCATTGTCATTTTCCCACTCAGCAAATAAAAGAGGGTGGGGAGTGAAGTATTAGGGTGTCAATGAAATTAAAAGGCCTATTATTTACCTGTTGTACCTTATGTCCCCTAGAGAATATGCCCTCTTTTCTCCATTCTGGAAACATTTACAAACATTGTTAAGAAAAATAATCTCAGTAAAGCCAAAAACTATCCAGGCCACAGTCAAAGTTAGAAATTAATGAGGAAAGTATAAATTACAGACCCTAGTCCTTAGAGAAAAAAATGTTTTCAAAAAGGAAAAGAAACCTCTTTAATTGAAGATATCAACAAAACAGCCATTGCAGATCACTCTCTTTTTCTTGGAGGTAATTTTTTAAGTTAGAAAGTTAATGTGTTGAAAACTAAAAAGTTTGGGTAAAATAAATTATTTTGTAGAAAAACAAATGTCAAATTTAAATTAAGAATCAAGAGTTAAGTTGACTAAAAATCATGAGCAAAATTTTAAAAAGTGTCCAAGAACTACCTCCAAAAAAGCTACTGCACCCTAAGTATTTTTTACTTATTAATTTATTCAACAAATATTTATTTAGTTCCTACTCTAATGCTAGGTATTTTCCTAGGCAGAAACTTTCCTTTGTTTTCTACTATATCCCCATCAATAGGTCAAAGGAGTAAATCCATAGGATGCTACAGCCATTTACCTCAGGTGATAGTGTGTGGTATCTGGGCTACTATATTTTATAAGTTTTGGGTATGGCATTAAGCAAAATTCCACAGCTGGTCCTTTCTTACATATCCTTAAAGTAGAAATATAATGTCCTTTCCCATGAGCAGACAACCCTTGTGCCAAGATTTTTTTTTTTTTTTTTTTTTTTGAGATGGAGTGTTGCTCTGTTGCCCAGGCTGAAGTGCACTGGTGCGATCTTGGCTCACTGCAACCTCCGCCTCTTGGGCTCAAGCGATCCTCCCGCCTCAGCTTCCTGAGTATCTGGGATTAAAACGCATGAGCCACCGCACTCAGCGAATTTTTGTATTTTTTGTGGAGACGGGGTTTTGCCATGTTGCCCAGGCTGGTCTCAAACTCCTGAGCTCAAGCTATCCTCCCATGTCTGCCTCCCAAAGTGCTGGGATTACAGGTGTGAGCCACCATGCCCAGCCTGTGCCAAGATTTTGAACAATGCTAATATAGCTACTTGATAGTCTGGGACAAGTGCTTACAGTTATAGGTAATGGTTCTCAAATGTTACCTTTCCAAAGTACAAATCAACTTGAGCTTTAACAATTTTTATAGCTTTAGTTGATAAAAAGGTAATTGATTAAATGCAATGATATAGTCTTGATAAAACAGAAAATTTTTTATAAAGAAATTTCTTTGACAAAATAAGAAAAATTTATCTGAAATTAATGGGCAAAATAGGAGAAATTCTAGAGACTGAAACAAGAAGTCAAGGAGTGCCTGATAGAATACCTATTATTTATCATTGTTCTATAAATTCTACCCAACACAATAAAACAAGAAAAAAGAATAAGATATATACTTTGAAGAGAGAAAATTATCATTACCTGTGGTTAATATGATTGTTTATCCAGAAAACCCAAATGGATCAATTTAAAACTATATTAAAACTGACAAGATACTTAGGAAGATGATAGGCTACAAAATAAATATATAAGTAGTTTTCCTCTAGACCAGTAATAATTATTAATAGTTAGATGGTATAATACAACAGATTTTATTTAGAAATAACAAATTTAAATACAGAGAGTACATTTAATAAGAAATGTACCTAGCTTATTTAATAAAAATTACAAAGACATACAAGGTAAATTTTAAGAAGTAAATTAGTAAATGAGAAGACATCCCTTGTCATGTGATAAAAAAATTTAATATGTTAACATGTTGATTCTCCCAAAATTAATCCAAAAATTAATAAAATCTCTTTAAAGTATATTGTGAGAGTTTATTTTTAGGGGACTTGATAAAATTATTCTAAAGGCAACTGGCAATAATAAATGTATACACTGTACTGTCATAGGAATAAGTAATCATTAAATAGGATAAAAATCACTTAGGGCTGGGCGCGGTGGCTCACGCCTGTAGTCGCAGCACTTTGGGAGGCTGAGGTGGGTGGATCACCTGAGGTCAGGAGTTCGAGACCAGCCTGACCAACATGGAGAAACCCCATCTCTACTAAAAATACAAAATTAGCCAGGCATAGTGACACATGCCTGTAATCCCAGCTACTTGGGAGGCTGAGGCAGGAGAATTGCTTGAACCAGGGAGGCAGAGGTTGCAGTGAGCCGAGATCGTGCCATTGCACTCCAGCCTGGGCAACAAGAGTGAAACTCTGTCTCAAGAAAAAAAAAAAATCACTTAAATGCAGTCATTAAAGTGATGAGTGTAGATGTATACCTTTTTATTAGACATGCAAGTAGTGTTTTGTGCAATAAAATACAATAATTTAAAAAGTGTTGTTGCTTTTTATGAACCTGTATAAAGCACTGTATAAGGTTCTGGAGACATTAGAGTTCATTAAATGAACTCTAATAAAAATCAGAGCTCACTGTGACCTGTCCTCAATTCTGGGGGAGAGACACTGACATAAATGGATCATGATAAAATAATGGGTCAGTGCACTGATGATAAGCTCTCTATATTATGTGAGTGTTGAGGAGAAACCATGAGCACTCAGACATCCTAATTCCAGCTGTATTAGTCTGCTACGGCTGCCATATCAGAATACCGCAGGCTGGTGGTCAATAGAAATTTATTTCTCATGCTTCTGGAGGCTGAAGTCCAAGATCAAGGTGCCATCAGTTTTGGTTTCTTCTGAGGCCTCCCTCCTTAGCTTGCAGATGGTCATCTTTTCGCTCTGTCCTCCCATAGTCATTCCTTTGTGCATATCATCCTTCCTGTCTCTTTGTATGTCCACGTTTCCTCTTCTTATAAGGACACCAGTCAGATTGGGTTGGGTCCACCCTAATGGCCTCACTTTGACTTAATCATCTCTTTAAAGGCCTTGTCTCCAAAAACCGTCACATTCTGGGGTTAGCGCTTCAATATACGGATTTTGGGGGCACACAATTCAGCCTGTAACACCAGCCATTAGAAATATTTACTCTTTTCTTCATTCTTTACCTTTTACACATGCTGTTTCCTCTGCCAAGAAAGCTCATTTCCTCTACTGTCGCAAACTCCTATTCATCTTTCAAGATCCAATTACATATCCCCTGCTTTGGGAAGCTCTGTGATTCTCCCACCTCTAACAGAGTTGGCCTATGCACACGTGATATTGTCATATGAGATTTTTATCACTTACAGGTTTCTCTTACTAATTTCTCTAGGGCTGGAAGCCTGTCTTAATCAACATTCTATTTTCTTTTCTTTCTCACTTCCATACCTCAGCAACCTACACGATGCTGCTGTCAAAGGGAGCGCTCAACAAATGTTGAGAAGCAAAAATATTAATGAAATACAGATTGGATTACATGCTATCTGTAAATTGTTTGCAAGTGAAAATATCAAAACTTTAAATGTACCCTTTTCAGAGATAAGGTATAAACTTGCGAGAGAAGTAGGAAAAAAAGGTTATACAAAATGCTGAATGCTCACAGTGACTGACAAAATCTCCGTGGAATTACAGTCCAGGGAACCTCCCTTGCTGGGTTCTAAGTATCTGCCTTTTTATATGGTTACTTATCTTTATTGTTACTATCAAGAAATTTGCACTTGCCTTCTCTCAGGGGATATAAAGAGAAACGAAGTCAGTTTCTTGACCTTAAGAAGCTTACAGAATACTGGGAAAGTGAGACATTCACCTGTACCCATAATAAATACATATACATATATATATGTGTATATATATACACATATATGTATATATGTATGTGTATATATATACATATATGTATATATGTATGTGTATATATATATACATATATATGTATATATATGTATGTGTGTATATATATAGATACATATGAAAGTAAATGCTTAGGGAGAAAGGAGTGATTTAAGATATAGGAAATGCATGCAATGGATGGTGCCATCACAATTGATTTCATGGACTTTTTTTTAAGACTTTCCAAAACACCTGTCATCAGCATGAATTTCTAGAGAAATTTCATTGTGAAACAGATATTGGGGTGAGGAACCCTAAGATAAAAGTCAGGAACTACTTCAGTTCATCAATATTTAATAATTTTTATAATTAAATATTCAGAATTCTGAATACTTTCTGATTCAATGAAGGTAGAGAAGTGGGAAGGATAACACATTAAGGTCTCCAACCATTGTGCAAAGTCTTTGTTCTTACTCTTGATTGTATAGCATATTGGTTTTAAAGTAAACTTTCTTTGATGATGAAGGATCTTGTGATGCCCCAGGATCATAATTAATATATATGACTTTATAGTTCTAATAACTTTTTAATGCTTATTTAACAAACATTTATTGACAAATATTCCCAGTTCTAGATACTGGGATTATAACAGGGCACAAAAACAGAATTCTTGCTCTTAATTATGCTTACATGCTCTGGTGTTTAAAACACTCTTATATCACTTTGTGTTCTTATAAAATATTTTGTTTAAAGAAAGGAGTATTGGAAAATATATTGGGTTATTTGTTTGTTTTAGTTAATTGACTTTTGATTAATTGAGCTTTTTATTGTATTGTAGATACTACTTTAACATTTTCTGTGAATTGTGAAGATGATGATAATGATTATGATAACAATGATCTCTTTGGTAAAATTGTTTCTTCCTGAGCAAGTACTGGATTTTCTTTATACGTTGATAACAATTTGACTTACCAAGTGTGGCAGGTCCCTGTGTGTGCTGGGGCAACATAGCAACAGTGTTTTGTCAGCTCTGTTTTAGTTTTTCATGAGAATTACAGCTGGCTTATGAGCCTATAAGGATAATTATTATTTTCTTTAATAGTTGCTTTGACAATTTTAAAGTCTCAAAGTGATATTTCAGGGGAAGAGATTAAAGAAAGATTAATCATTTTAAGTTTCTTTGTCTCTTTAACAAGTTGATGGTTCTCTCTTTCTGAACTTAGAGATCATATAAGAATATTATCAACTAGTATTTGTATAACTTTTCACAAACAGCCTTCAATATTGCCTTATACATATTTTTCATTACCTCCCCATCGAGACTTATTACAATAGGCAGAGCAGGTATTATTATCTCCACTTTACAGAAGAGAGGACCCTGTAACTCAGAAAGATTTTTTTGTCAGGGTTTCACAGGTAATTTGCTAAAGAGCTAGGGCTAGAAACTCAGCCCTTGTGGAAGAAGCGATTGCTATTTTCAGGCACTGGCTGTTTCTCTTTTGCAGAGCAGGCACAACCCATTCTAGAAGTTACACAACTTGCTGAGCATTGTTAAATGTTAAAACAAAAAAAACTTAGTTCTGCAATTAAATACTGAGATGGAACGAGTGAGATGAAAAACAGTATTATGGAAAATGTTTATTTTAAATTTATTTTTACCATGCTATATAACAGATCTCCAGACCTTATTCCTCCTAACTGAAACATTGTATCCTTTGACCAACATGCACCCTGCCCAATAATGGAAAACATTATTTTAAAGCAAAGGTGCTGACACAAATGTCCAGACCTTATTCCTCCTAACTGAAACATTGTATCCTTTGACCAACATGCACCCTGCCCAATAATGGAAAACATTATTTTAAAGCAAAGGTGCTGACACAAATGATTTTTGATATTAAACAGACTCTTGTTTTAAAAATATGACTTTTTTCATTTAGAAATATATTAGGAGAAAATATAGATAAAAACAAAGAAGAAAACAAAAATACCAATGATCCCACCAGTAAAAACTTAATGTTTAACATTAAAGTGCTTATTAGTTCTATGTACACACACACAGTTTTAAAATAAAATGGTATGATACTATAAATATTACTTCACAATTTGCTTTTTCTTTTTTAAATTTTATTTTTAAAGTTTTATCTAGCTATCTATCATCTATCTATCTATCTATCTATCTATCTATCTATCTATCTATCTATCTATCTATCTAGAGACCAGGTTATGAGACTGACTAATTTTTGTATTTTTTGTATTGATGGGGTTTCACCATGTTGCCCAGGCTGATCTCGAACTCTTGGGCTCAAAAGATCCGCCCACCTCAACCACCCAAAGTGCTGGGATTACAGGTGTGAGACACCACACTCGGCCACAATTTGCTTTTTCTACTTAGCAATATATCATGAACATTTCTTCAAGTTGTTCAGAAGAATATGAGAAAAAATATTGAAATATATCATTTTATTATAAAATTAATGTGTTCATTCTGTAAAATTGATATAAAACAGAAGTATATAATACTACTGTCCAGAGGTAGCTATGTAGTTTAGTGCCTACTCTTCTGCACTTTTTTTTTTTACACATCCCGAAGTTAACTGGTTGGTGGATTAGAATACCTTCTTCACAAAAAGTTTGAACTAATGAAGAAGAGAGCATCATTTATTTTACAAAGGTATATATTTTACTTTAAATTTCAATATAGCAAATAATATGTAAATAACAAATGCATCATTTGTAATAATCTTTAGGGGCATTCACACAGAATGCTACTCTGGAAACCACTAGCATACAGGAAGCCTTCTACATGTTGAATAATCTTTGGCTGTCTTCAAGTAATACCTCAGTGGTGTGTGAGTGCTCTGAGCTGCATACTATATAACTATCCTTGTTTAAAGATGGTGCTTTAGACCGGGCGCGGTGGTTCACGCCTGTAATCCCAGCACTTTGGGAGGCTGAGGCGGGCGGATCACCTGAGGTCAGGAGTTCAAACCAGCCTGGCCAAAATGGTGAACCATCCCCACACCCCATCTCTACAAAAATATAAAAATTAGCTGGCCATGATGGTGGGTGCCTTTAATCCCAGGTACTCGGGAGGCTGAGGTGGGAGAATTGCTTGAACCGGGGAGGTGGAGGTTGCAGTGAGCTGAGATAGTGCTACTGCACTCCAGCCTGGGCGGCAGAGCAAGACTCCCTCTCAAAAAAAAAAAAAAAAAAAAAAAAAGATGGTGCTTTAAAGTCTGTGTACTATATCAGCCTTTCAGACTGGATTTCTCAATTCAGTTTGTAATTTTATCCAAAAGTAGTTTACTGCTTGGGTGATGTAATACAACCTATATGTGAGCCATAAATTGGTAAACAAATATTTGTTGTGAAATGACTTACAGGATTTACAGGTTAGTAAAGTACACAAATGACTTTAGTAGATGGCAGAATTTTATGCTTCAGAAAGGTAAAATTAAATTGTAGTTAATAGAGGACCATGGTCAGTGGTACATAGTTACTTGTGGGACAATAATAATGCTTGACACCTAGTAGGCATTTCTTAAATATGTGTTAAATGTTGAATGAATTAAAGAACTCAACTCAAAAAAGCAGACCAAGAATATAAACATGTAATTCACAGAGAATAAATCCAAATGATTAATAAACACATGAGAGTTTGTCTAACTTCACTAGTAAATGTGAATCAAAAACTGTAGGGTAAAAAATGCTCACCCATCGGATTGAGGAAAACTTTTAAATCTGACAATATTAAATGTTGGTCAGGGTATGGGAAAAAATGATCTACTTCCATAGGTCTAGCAGAATGCAAAATGGTACAGCAACTTTGGGCAGCAATCTGGCTGGCTCTAGTGAACTGAAACTAGAACTAGCAGTTCCACTTCTGGAAACATACATGAGAACCACTCTTGCACATGTGACTAAGGAGACTTAGTCTCCTAAGACTAGGAACTTTTACTGCAGCATTGTTAGTAAGAGCAAAGAAATGGAAACAACCAATCCTTCATTAGTAGGAAAGAAATAAAAATAGAAAAGGGGAACAAAATATTATGTATTTATAGGCTGGAATATTAATAAACAATATTGTAAAATGAAACAGCTCTATGTATATTAGCATAGATAATTTCCAAAATGGTTTCAAGTGAAAAAAGCACAAGTTGCAGAATTATGCATAGAGGAAGATACTGCTTTGCAAACTTAAAATACATGTGCAAAACTATACATTGGTTATGGAAGCTTACATAGGTATGTAAAAGGATGAAGAATTACCCTGAAGGATATACCCCAAACTCACAGTAGTGACTGCTCCTAGGGAAATAGGGAAGGGACTGGGAGGTTACAGTGGTTTTTGTTGTTGTTGTTGTTTGTTTGTTTGTTTGTTTTTCAGAGAGTCTTGCTCTGTTGCCCAGGCTGGAGTGCAATGGCATGATCTCAGCTCACTGCAACCTCCACCTCCCAGGTTCAAGTGATTCTCCTGTCTCAGCCTCCCCAGTAGCTGGGACTACAGGCGCATGCCACCATGCCTGGCTAATTTTTGTACTTTTAGTAGAGACGGGATTTCACCATGTTGGCCAGGCTGATCTGAAACTCCTTACCTCAAATGATCCGCCCGCCTTGGCCTCCCAAAGTTTGCTGGGATTGCAAGCGTGAGCCACCGTGCCTGGCCACGGTTTGTTAAAAGAACTTTAAATATAAAGTTTTATTTTTTTCACATGCCATAAAAGGACTGAGAGCCAATTTGACAGAAATCAACAGTTGTTAATTCCTGGTGGCAGAAATATGAATGATATAATTCATATTTTATAGTTCATATAAAATGAATATATGAATATTTCATAATTCATATATAATGATATGCTGTTTTGCATTTTGAAATGGGGGTCAGTATATATATTCACTAAGTAATTAATTTACATGATACAACATTCAAAATGTATAAAATATATACAGTGAAAGATATTTTCCCTTCCACTCCAATTGGAAGTCCCAATTGGAAGTCCCATACTTCCCCTTCCTCAGAGGCAATCACTGTTACCACTTTCTTGTTGCATTTTTCCAGAGAGATTCTCCCCACTCCTTTATGCACAGCACACACACACACACACACACACACAAATATAGATATTTACATATATATGTATATTTCCTACAAATGGTAGCATACTGTATTTTTTTTTTTAGATGGAGTCTCGCTCTTCGCCCAGGCTGGAGTGCAGTGGCGCGATCTCGGCTCACTGCAGCCTTCACCTCCCAGATTCAAGCGATTTCCAGCTAATTTTTGTATTTTTAGTAGAGATGGGATTTCACCATGTTGGCCAAGCTGGACTTGAACTCCTGATCTCAAGTGATCTGCCCACCTCAGCCTCCCAAAGTGCTGGTATTACAGGTGTGAACCACCACACTTGGCCTCATACTGTATTTTTGAAGGATTTCCAATACCTTTTTTTTCCTTCCAAAAAGAGGTCCCATAGATGAAATACTATATAGTATATAAAATATAAAAATAACAAGGTACCAGAGGTAGGAAGAAAGGCAGAGGGAGGGAGGAAGGGAGATTGAGACTGTGGCAGAAGAAAGGGCAATAATTCAGTAGACAACGGTGAAATCTTGTTTTCTTTCTTTCTTTTTTTTTTTTAATGGAGTTTTGCTCTTGTTGCCCAGGCTGGAATGCAATGGCACAATCTCTGCCCACCACAACCTCCACTTCCCTGGTTCAAGTGGTTCTCCTGCCTCAGCCTCCCGAGTAGCTGGGATTACAGGCATGCGCCACCACGCCCGACTAATTTTGTATTTTTTTAGTAGAGACGGGGTTTCACCATGTTGGTCAGGCTGGCCTCGAAATCCCGACCTCAGGTGATCCACCTGCCTCAGTCTCCCAAAGTGCTGGGATTACAGGTGTGAGCAGTAATCCTAGCAGGAGATAATTTTGTCAGTTGTGGAGTTGGGGGAGGTGGTGGTGAGATCAGGGTATTGAGTACCCTAGCTATGCTGTTCCCGTGGGCTTGCCTTGTGCTGGCTGTGTTCTTCAACGTTAAGTCACTGTTCCTCATAGTTATTCTGCATAACTCCCCCTCTATCCAGGGCCACACTAAATTCCTCTTCTTGTCCCTGGATCCCAGTGGTATTAACAGTTTGGCTACTTCTAACCCGAGGTTACTGCAACCATCCTTTGTGGTTTCCCTATACTAACATCTTTGTAAATAGTCTCTTTGGAAATAACCTCTTCCAGAATTATTTTGAGTGTGCCTTTCTTTTTGGTTGGGACCCTGACTGAGAACCTCCTTCAAAAGTATTACTTATCTATTATATATCCTTTTTGTCTTATTCACTGTAGTATTAATTTCTTGAAGGCATATATCATATATTTTGTTAATATCTGTATTCATAACATCGAGTACACTTCCTGTGGCTAGTAGGTATTGATAAATATTTTTGTCTCGAGAAGCAAGAATGGAAGGAACGATGGAAGATGGTAGGATTATAGTCGCCAGGCAGTTTTTTTTAAATCTTAGTTTTGGCGGGGCGTGGTGGCTTATTCCTGTAATCTCAACACTTTGGGAGGCCAAAGCGGGGAGATCACCCGAGGTCAGGAGTTCAAGACCAGCCTGGCCAACACGGTGAAACCCTGTCTCTACTAAAAATACAAAACTTAGCTGGGCCTGGTGGTGCACACCTGTAATCCCAGCTACTAGGGAGGCTGAGGCAGGAGAATTGCTTGAACCCGGGAGGTGGAGGTTGCAGTGAGCCGAGATTGTGCCACTGAACTCCAGCCTGGGCGACAGAGCAAGACTCCATCTAAAAAAAACAAAAAAACGAAAAAACAAAAAACTGAGTTTGGTTTCCTAAAATTTTCTCATTTCTCCCAGTCTCCGAATCAGTTCAGTAACCATTTTCTCTGTGTTTCTGCTCTATGGAAATCACTTTACTAGGAGTGGGGTTCTGGCTAGTGATTCGGGCATGGCTCATGCCTCCAGAAATTTGTCTCGGTGAAGGGACCAGTGTGGCTAAAGTTTCTTAAAGCAGGAGGTGTCTCCTGGGGGTGGGAGATGGAAGTGGGATCTGACACTAATGGAGAAGGCGTGGAAAAGCTTCTGTGGCTATAGGAAGAGGATTAATGAGCAGTATTAAGAGCCAAGTTGAAACTCCATAGCAGGAATTTATAGTGCATCTAATCCACTTTACCTTACACAAAACTACTATATTAGTCTTCCTAAAGTAAACATGGGATGATGTCATTCTCTTGCCTTAAAATCTTCAATGACTCTTCATTTCATGTAGAAAGAAGAATGAGCCTCTATTTTGATGCAGTGCTCTTACTTTCACAGACCTGTTTCTTACTTTTTCTCTCTGTGTAGAAATTAAACCAGTTTAATTTCTATTCTCCAGATGGGCTTCCACAGGAATTCCATAGGAATATCTCCTGCCTCTATATCTTTACTCATGAATTCCCATTTGCCTAGAATAGGAAGCCTTTCTCCTGCCCCATTTCCACCTGATAAATCCTACTTACCCAGGCCCCTTATTTTCTGTTTGCTCTTGAATTTATTGTTTCAGGAGGTGTCTCCCATGATGATTTCTCTTCCAACAGAGAGACTCTCCCTTTCTAGTCCCAGATCCTGTGGGCCATTCCTAACTTTAAGCAGCCTCTTGCATTTATGTCTCCTGCTCTTGGGGCAGTAGGAGTGTCCTATTATTGTTAATCTCTGGGTTTCCTCACTGTCCTCTGTTTGACATTACTAATACCTTTGTAGCTAATGCTCTGTATTAAATTCGCTCTATTGAACCACCTGATGTTAGCCGTTTTTCTGATTGGCTGATTTCTGATTCACTGTGTTAGATTCACTGTGTTAGCACACCTGATTGAAAGACTGTGCTTCAATACCTTTGTACAACTCCATCTTCTTCATGGACCTCTTTTCATTATACAGCTGAAAAAGATTAAAAAAAAACTCCCCTAGAATATTAAAAAATATCTGTTATTTCAACAATCATATTTTCCTTAAGACATTGTACAAATATCTACTAATTTCTAAACAAAATATCTCAGAAATTGGGGAAAGGATGATGGACAATTACAAATAATTATCTAAGTTCCCCTTGTAGATGCCAAATATTTGTTCATTTTAGTACTCTTGGCTTGTTCCCCTATAGTCCTCTACTACACTACTAGTTGGGGGGCATACTCATCTTTGGATTTGTTCCTTATCCAACTGGCAGAGAACTCTGTGCATTGTACATGTGTGCTATTTATCAAGTTGGGCACAGACTTATTGCTTGGCAAGTGTATTTTTTTTTTTGAGACGAAGTCTTGCTCTGTCACCCAGGCTGGAGTGCAGTGGCGTGATCTAGGCTCACTGCAACCTCCACCTCCTGGGTTCAAGTGATTTTCCTGCCTCAGCCTCCCAAGTAGCTGGGACCACAGGCACCCACCACCACACCCAGCTAATTTTTTGTATTTTTAGTAAAGACGGGGTTTCACTGTGTTAGCTGGGATGGTCTCAATCTCCTGACCTTGTGATCCACACGCCTCGGCCTCCCGAAGTGCTGGGATTACAGGTATGAGCCACTGCACCCAGCGGTATTTTAAATTTTCATTTTATATTCTAGTTGTTATTTGCTATTACATATAAGTAAAATTCATTTTTACATTGACTTTATAGTCCTGTGACCTTGCTAAATTCACTTATTTGTTCTAATCATTTTTTTCTAGATTCTGAAGAATTTATTTTATGGTTGACTACATACACTATTATGTCATCTACAAACAAATAGTTTTACTTCTTTTCCAATTCAGATGCTTTGTATTCTTTTTCCTGCCTTATTGCAAGTGCTAGAACCTCCAGTGCAATGTTGACTACTTCTAGAATATCCTTGTCTTATTCTTGACCTTAGGAGGAAAATGTTCAGTCTTTCATTATTAAGTATAATGTCAACTGTAGTTTCTTTTTTTTTGTTTTTTTTTTGTTTGTTTTTTGAGACAGAATCTGGTTCTGTCGCCCAGGCAGGAGTGTAGTGGCAAGATCTTGGCTCATTGCAAACTCTGTCTCCTGGGTTCAAGTGATTCTCCTGCCTCAGCTTTCCAAGTAGCTGGGATTACAGGTGCTCGCCACCATGCCTGGCTAATTTTTGTATTTTTAGTAGACACAGGGCTTCGCCATGTTGGCCAGGTTGGTCTCCAACTCCTGACCTCAAGTGATCCACCCGCCTCAGCCTCCCAAAGTGCTGGGATTACAGGTGTGAGCCACTACACCTGGCCAATGTTAACTGTAGATTATTTGATACTTGCTGTTTATCGGGTTGAGGAAGTTCCCTTCTATTCCTGGTTTGCTAAGAGTTCTAGTTATAAATGGGTGTTGAATTTTGGAAAATGCATTTTCTACATTTCTGCATTTCTACATTTGTTGAAATCAACATTTGGTTTCTCTCCTTATTTTTTGTCATTATTATTGTGAATCTTATTGATTACTTTTCAAATTTATACCTACATTTCTCATTTTAAGTTACAAATATACTTATAATAGTTGCTTGTAAGTTTTGTTTGCAAGAACTGATCCTAAAGGTTTCAGATTTGTAGATCTGAAATATCAAGCAGTTAACAGCAACCTTGAAGCCTTTCCTAACCATTATTTTCTGTCTCCCACTTGTGGCATTCAGAAAAGGCCAAAGGCACTAAAGGCAAATAATGCAGAGTAATGTTTCACAAGGTGTGATTCAGGAATCCTTTGCAACAGAATTACTTATAGCGCTTGGTAAAACTGTAGATTTATGTGCCTTACCCATACCTTATTCAGACTCTGCAAATAGGGCCCTGTAATATGCATTTTAAACAAGCTTCACAAGTATATGCATGCTAAATTTAAAGAACCACTAATACATAGTTAATTATGTGTGGGTTTGTGTGTGTAAGTGGGTACACAGCATATCTTCTCTGCCCTTTTATATAAAGAAGGCATTATTATTCTGTTCACAAATGTGTAAACTGAGGTTCCATGAGGTTAAAAAAATCTCACTTGAGTTCATTCAGCTAATAAGTGGCAGAGCCAGGTTTTGAACCCAAGCTAGAGCATGACTTCAATCAGTAGAATATACTGCTTCCATGTATTCACAGTTCATGTTCCATATTTGTTTTGCCTGAATTACCCATAAGATTTTCTCAACCATTGCTTTGGTATATTTTTGTGTACTTTGTTATATCCTCGCTTAAGTGAGGAATTTTTGTGAGTCAGCTAAATATGAGAGCTGAATCTTGCTTTCCAAAGCAATTGTTTCTCTTTGATTCACAAATTTCAATTCAAAGACTCATGCATGAGAAAACCAGTAAAGCAACGAAGTCCCTAAAAGAATATTTTTTTTCTGTTCTTTTCAGATGTTTTGCCTATGATCCTATGATACCTCAAGAGTTGAAAAATGTATGAAAAGAATAAGCAATTACTATTAAAATTTTTTTCTCAAACTACAGAGTAATTTTACCTTTAAAAACAGATGGGAAAAGTTCAAAATAAAATACTAGCAGCTGGGACCCAGTAGCATATAAAAAGAATAACTTATCAGGGCCAGGCATGGTGGCTCACACCTGTAATCCCAGTACTTTGGAAGGCTGAGGTGGGTGGATCACCTGAGGTCAGGAGTTTGAGACCAGCCTGGCCAACATGGTGAAACCTCATCTCTACTAAAAATACAAAAATTAGCCGGGCCTGGTGGCGGGCACCTGTAATCCCAGCTACTCGGGAGGCTGAGGCAGGAGAATCACTTGAACCAAGATGGTGGAGGTTGCAGTGAGCTGAGAACACACCACCGTACTCCAGTCTGGGTGACAGAGTGAGACTCTGTCTCAAAAAAAAAAAAAAAGAATAACTTATCATAACCAAGAAGTGTTTATCATAGAAGTGTTAAAATTATTTATATAGTTCACCATATTAATATTCACAGGAAAATATGATTATTTCTATGAGAGCAAAGGAGACTTTAATAAAACTCAACATTAATTCCCATTTCTAATATTTTAAAAATTGGCAACATAGGAAACTTCCTAACATGAATAAAACATCTACCTCAAACTAATGGTCAACACCATGCTTAAGAATGAAAATCAAGAGGCATTTTCATAAAGCCAAGGACCATACTGGATATCCGTTAAGATAGTTATAACAGAATATCAACATTATTATGTATTATCTTCTGGAAGTTTTAGTCAAGGCAATTAGACATTAAAACTAAATGCTTCTTAAAAAGAGGAAATAAAATAATTTTGTGTAAGTAATATAATTGTATTGAAAAAACAGAAATTAATTAATACAAAAACTATTAGAAAAAAATTTTGTAAAGGCCAGTAAGGTGGTCAGTTTCAAAATAAATAAGAATAAATAATTTCCTGACGTAGCAAAAGTAAAGAGTTAATATACATCAAGGGAAAACCAAGCTAATGACAAAAGGAACACAAATATAAAACATGTAGGAATTAATAAAAATTTAGAATCTATACATTGAAACATTTTTGAAAATGTAAAGGAAAATAATTTCCTAATTTATTCTATGATTTTAATGCAAATTCCATCAAAATCTCTATAGTTGGAAAGGCAGTTTTAGAATAACATTTCAGATCAGTAGGGAAAAGATGGTCTATTGATTATTGATTAAATGCTAATTAGAATATCGACTATCCATTCAGAAAATATAAAGCTAAATCTCTACTGTATACCTTGCACCAAAATTAATTTGAGGTAGATTAAAAAGAAAGCCATAAAACAAGTGGGGAAAATATTTATAAATAATTATAAATTTCAAATGTCTTTTTCTGTTTATAATTTCTATTTTTAAAAGTGATTATGTATGTTTAAAAGTGATTAATAAAAAAAATTTCCAAGTAGAACACTTAGGCCAACAAGAAATTATAGGACAAGAGAAGGACTCATTTTTCTTTAGGGTTAAGCAAAGCCCAGGCTCAGTTTGTTCTGACAATCAGAATTATATTTTCTGTTCTTATTTAATATTTTACTCATATAATTTTTTCTGTGTATTATGATGAATGAAATAATCACATATTCTCCCTTCCCTAGTCATAAGGCATGAGGTCTCCAAAGAGAGTGTTCATTGATGACAATAGGGAGTTGGCATGTGGGGAAATATACCAGAATAGTCATGTCTTCATTCTGATGCTGAAAAGGAGTCAGCGAAGAATTTCTCATCTTAGAAAGCAGTTGTTTCTCAGTAAAAATTACTTTAATTATGTTTTAAAATATAGGTACACGTTCATTCACAAACATTACAAAAATTCTTTATTTGCTATTTATTGGCTACTGCCTGCTAGTTATTTTCATTAATTGTTTGGATACTGGAGTAAGATAGAAAGCATTATTTATTGTTGTCTTCACTTGAATATTTAACATTTTATAAAATTTAAGTCATTATTGATTTTACTTTCAATAATGAGGTATATTTTATACATTTTTCTATATCAAATGATTTTTCTTTCATTTTAATTTACTTAAGAGTCCTATGAATTGGCAAGAAAAGTTCTAAGAACAGATGGGGACAGTCCTGCCTTGGACTCTTTCAGGGCAGAGTATAAATGGGTGGACATGATTGACAGTTCATTGTAACTCAAAAGTATATGCTACCGTGAGGATTATGTTTATTAAACTGATAGAAGAAATTGTCATTTATTGGGCTCTTACTATGTGCCAGGCATAATGCTAAGCACTTAACTCATTTTATCCTCACCACAGTTTGTGAAGCAAATGTTATTCAGGAAAGTAAGATGAATTTCCTAAAGAACAAAGTTGTCCAACAATGGAACAGGCTACTCATAAGGCAGGAAGTTCCCACAACCAGAAGTGTTCCAAAAGAGACCAGGTGATCATTTATCAGGAATACGATAGCGGCATTCCTGGCTCAAGTGACATTTGAAATTATAACTGCTTCTAGGTTTCTATGATTCTGCTTTGCAAAGGCCATCACACCTTGTAATATAAACCAAATAATACCAGCAAAATCACTCAATTTAAAATCCAGTTATTGGCTTGGCACGATGGCCCACGCCTGTAATTCCAACACTTTGGGAGGCTAAGGTGGGAGGATCATTTGACGTCTGGAGTTCAAGACCAGCCTGAGCAATAAAGTGAGATCCCATTTCTACAAAAAAATTAGCCAAATGTGGTGGTACGTGCCTGTATTCCCACCTACCCAGAAGGTTGAGGCGGGAGGACTGCTTGAGCCCAGGAGTTTGAGGCTGTAGTGAGCCATGATCACACCACCGCATTCCAGCCTGGGTGACAGGGTAAGACCCTGTGTCAAAAAAAAAAAAAAATTCAGCTATTATGTTTTAAACATATCAATTCTTTCTGTCAGTCAAGACACTAAATTAGTGTTGTTTGCTTAAACAGATAATATACGTAGTCTTTGGTTTATTTTTTCTCTTTGAGGTTCAGTGGTCCTCAAATTTAAAAGTGGATTATTGAAATGGTATACTAGAATTATGACAACTTTAATATTAAAATTTAAATATGTTTTTGATTTCTCATCTGTAGTGCAAAAATTTGGGGGAAATTAGAAATCAGTGTAACGAGAAGTTAAAAGCGTAGAGTTTTGGCATCATATGTACTTTGGTTCACGTAACTACTATACTGAGTATATATTCTGGCTATATGTTCTTGGCAAATTAAGTACATTTTCTGAGTTCCAGATTCCTTATCTGTAAGAACCTGAGGAAATATTTACTTCACAGTTTGTAGTGAGAATTACCTGAATAGAGTGCTTTATGTCTGGCATATAGTAAGAACCCAGTAAATTGTCAAGTAAATTATTACATTAAAGAATGGCATCACTAAAAACGTATACTTTTTTTTCATTTTCAACAATATATTTATTCAACCTGGTACTTCCAACATATTATTCCAACATGTAATCAATTTTTTTTTTTTTTTGAGACAGAGTCTCGCTCTGTTGCCAGGCTGGAGTGCAAGTGGCATGATCTTGGCTCACTGCAACCTCCGACTCCCTGATTCAAGCGATTCTCCTGTCTCAGCCTCCCGAGTAGCTGGGATTACAGGCACACACCACCACACCCAGCTAATTTTTGTATTTTTAGTAGAGACAGGGTTTCACTATGTTGGCCAGGATGGTCTCAATCTCCTGACCTCGTGATCCACCCGCCTTGGCCTCCCAAAGTTCTGGGATTACAGGCATGAGCCACCGCGCCCGGCCATAATTAATATTTTAAAAATCAGTAATGAGATATCTTGCATTCTTTTTTTACTCAGACACTTCCAGCACATTTCAATTCACATGTTAAATTTCCAAGTAAATGCTCAATCTATATATTTAGATTTATAAAATTCACAATTGAAATTGAAGGTTCACATAGTCAAGTTGTTCCAAACACACTTAAAAGTCTCCTAATAACTTTATTATCACTTCAAATAGTTAAAATTAAATAAAGTTTAAAATCCAGTCTTCAGTCTCACTAGCCACATTTCCAGTGCTCAGTAGCTACAACAGCTGGTGGCCACCACATTGGACAGTATTTTTATTTTTATTTTTGAAACAGAATCTTGCTCTGTCACCCAGGCTGGAGTGCACTGCAAACTTCACTCCGCCCCAGGCTCAAGCGATCCTCTCACCTCAGCCTCCTGAATAGCTGAGATCACAGGCATGCACTACCATGCCTGACTAATTTTTGTATTTTTAGTAGAGATGGGGATCTCACTATGTTGCCCAGGCTGGTCTGGAACTCTTGACCTCAAGCGATCTGCCCTCCTTGGCCTCCCAAAGTGCTGAGATTACTGGCATGAGCCATGGCACTTGGCCTGGACAGCATATTTAGTGTCTGATCATTGGTTCTCAGCTCTGACTACTCGGCAGAATCCAGAATCCACAGAAGAGGGTTTTAAAAGCACAGTTCCACAGCCCCCAACCCCAACCTTACTCAATGGGAGGCTGGAAGGGACTCTGGTTCCAAGAGGCAGCCTGTGTTTCTTGATGGAAGGATGTGACAGGGCTGTATCTTTAATGTTTCACCTTGAATGCTGAAGACAGCTTCAAGGAGGAGATAACTCAATGTATCTTAGTCCATTTTCTGTTGCTTAAAAGAAATACCTGAAACTGGGCAATTTACAAAGAAAAGGAATTTCTTTTTTTCCATTCTGGAGTCTGAGAAGTCCAAGGTCAAGGCACTTCTTAATATTTTTGATGCAAATATTTTTGTATTTAAGAATTGAGGTTAAAATTTTCATACTGTAAGTAAAATGCAAATATATTAAAGGTACAATTTGATGACTTTTGATCTATGTATACACTCATGTAACCACCTTCCCCAATTTTCATTCCAGAAAGTTCCCTTTTGTCCTTTTCAGTAAATTTCACCCCCCTTAGACAACTACTATTTTTACTTCTATCACCAATGTTTTGCCTGTCCTTAAATTTTATATAAATGTAGTCATGCAGCATATACTCTTATATCTGGCTTCTTTCATGTTTTTGGGATTCATCCATGTTGTTGGAAGTATCAGGAGTTCATTTCTATTTATTGCTGAAAAGTATTTCATTGTTTTTTTAAACCAGATTGTTTATCCATTCCTCTATTGATGAAAATATGGGTTGCTTCCTGTTTGGGACTTCTATAAATATAGCTAATGAAAACATTCTTGTACAAGTGTTTTTATATACATATTATTTCATTTCATCATATGTGTTTTGATAAGCAAAAGATTGGAATTCTAATGATATCCAATGCATCAAAAATTTATTTTAGATTTAGTGTCTTTTTTGTACCCTCTCTAAGAAGTGTTGCCTATCCCAAGGTCATGAGGATATTTTCCTATGTTTTCATCTAGAAGCTTTATAATTTTAGCTTCTATGTTTAAGGTCAGTGATCCATCTTAAATTGAGTAAATACATATACTGAAATTAGTGAGAAACAGAGTAGTTGTGTGTTTGTAGGTAACTGCCAGACAGTTTGCCAAAGAGGTTGTACAATCTTTTGTCCCACCAGTGACATGTGTGACATTTGGGGTGTTGGTCTTTTAAATTTTAGCCATCGTACTAGGTGTGAAAAAGTATCTTGTGGTTTTAATTTGCATTTATTTGTTGACTGATGAGTTAAGCACATTTTCATGTGCTTATTAGTTATTTTTATATATTCTTTTAGGAAGGATTTGTTGATGATTTTTTTTTACATTTTTATTGGGTTGTTTTTATGGTTGATTTGCATAAAATTTCATAAATATTATGTATGTAAGTCTTGTCAGATAAATGTACCGTGAATATGATTATCTGTGGCTTGCCTTTACATCTTCTTATATGTCTTTTGATAAGCAAAAGTTTATAATTTTTGATGATATCCAATGCATCGCGAATTTCTTTTAGAGCTGGACATGGTGGCTCACAACTGTAATCCCAGCACTTTGGGAGGCCAAGGCGGGCAGGTCGCTTGAGGTCAGGAGTTTGAGAGCAACCTGGCCAACATGGTGAAACCCCGACTCTACTAAAAATACAAAAAAATTAGCCAGGCATGGTGGCAGGTGCCTGTAATCCCAGCTACTCCGGTGACTGAGGCAAGATAATTGAACTAAGGAAGCGGAGGTTGCAGTTAGCCGAGATGGCGCCACTGCACTCCAGCCTGGGTGACAGAGTGAGACTGTCTAAAAAAATTTTTTTTCTTTCAGATTGAGTGTCTTTTTTGTGCCCTTTCTAAGAAACTTTGCCTACCCCAAAGTTATGAGACTATTTTCCTATGTTTTATTCTAGAAGCTTTATAATTTTAGCTTTTGTGTTTAGGTCTGTGATCCATATTGAATTAATTTTTGTGGTGGTGTGAGGCAGGGGTGGAGTTTTCTTTTTTTCTCCATGTACTTTTAAAATGATAATTTACTTTATTTGCACACTCAGGCCACAAGGTTTTCAAGTTTCCAAAGTGAACATGGAATTAGTAGGACTAATTAAATCTGATATATTTTTGGTGGTCCAAAGGCTCTTAGATGAGTGTGTACCATTGGTTGTTGTTATTGATTTCTCATTTCTTTTGAGTTTCTATAATATTCCCTTTGCCTCTAATTAAACATGATAGTTTTTGTGAGGCTGTTGGGCACCAGCACCCACATTTGCCACCAACTCTCTCCCCAGTGACTTATACCTGTCTTTCTCTATAGTTTCCTGACCTTTCTCAAAATCTCCATGCTTCATGTCTTTGTTGATTGATCACATAAAACCTTCTTCGCAAACATTTTCTTCTTTATGTTGTTAATTTCTCTATAAACAATCAAAGTAATTCTGTTATGGCAAGTGATTTTATTTCTGTAATTAAATTTATTTGTAACTTTAACTTTATTACTTATGTTTCTGCATTACTTAAATGAAAAATGAAATAATTATAATGAGTTATGTTTAAGGTACTCAGTTAAAACTTAGTGCAGAGTTGATTCCACTTTAATGCTAAAAAGCTTTAGTAACTATCAGGTATTACGTTCAAGAGCTCCTGTATGAACTTTTCCGAAGAGCTCACAATCTAGCAGGGGAGGTGGATGTATCAGTACCCATGTAGTAGCCAGTGTGTAGAGAGGTAGACGTACAGAACTATGGGAACAAAAAGGAGGGTGTGCTGGATTCTGTGCCCAAGTAATCATCTACGTGTATTTTTTTTTTTTTTTGAGGCGGAGTCTTGCTTTGTTGCCCAGGTTGGTGCGCAATGGTGCGATCTCGGCTCACTGTAACCTCCACCTTCTGGGTTCCAATGATTCTCCTGCCTCAGTCTCCCAAGTAGCTGGGATTAGTCACCCGCCATCATGCCTTGCTAATTTTTGTATTTTTGTAGAGATGGAGTTTCACCATGTTGGCCAGGCTGCTCTTGAACTCTTGACCTCAGGTGATCAGCCTGCCTCGGCCTCCCAAAGTGCTGGGATTACAGGCGTGAGCCACCACGCCTGGCCTCATTGATGTCTTTACACAGGGAATATATGAACTGATTTTTGAAGGCCAAATAGGATTTTTCCTGGGAGAACAAAAAGGGTCAAGAATTCCATGCAAAATGAACAGCATGAGCAAAGTTATTGTTAAACAGAGGTGTATATAAAAATTACAAACATGGCCAGGCACGGTGGCTCACATCCCAACACTTTGGGAGGCTGAGGTGGGTGGATCACGAGGTCAGGAGATCAAGACCATCCTGGCTAACACGGTGAAATATCATCTCTACTAAAAATACAAAAAATTAGCTGGGCGTGGTGGCACGCGCCTGTAGTCCCAGCTACTCAGGAGGTTGAGGCAGGAGAATCACTTGAACCCGGGAGGTGGAGGCTGCAGTGAGCTGAGATCCCACCACTGCACTCCATCCTGGGTGACAGAGCAAGACTCCATCTCAAAAAAAAAAAAAAAATTACAAACACATCTATCTGATACATTATCAAATGCTTACAACATAGGAGAATGGCCAAAGCTAATCAAGGTTTCTGAATTTTTGAAACCTTAATACTGTTTGTATCTGGTCAGTTCAGTTCTATATCTGGTGGGAGATCTTTTAAATAGCATAAAGATGTTTCTTATCATTGCTAAACTCACCTTTCTTCAAATTTCCTCTAGTGCTTGTGAACTTGAGGCATAAATATCAGTGATTTTCTTATTTCCATTTTTAATTTTAATTTTATTTTTAGAGATGAGGTCACTCTCTGTCACCCAGGCTAGAGTGCAGTGGCACAATCACAGCTCACTGCAGCCTCAACCTCCAAAGCTCAAGTGATCCACCTGCCTCAGCCTGCCAAGTAGCTGGGACTACAGGTGCACATCACCACTCTGGGCTAATATTTTATTCTTATTTTTACTTTGTAGAGATGGAGATCTTGCTATGTTGCCCAGTCTTGAACTCCTGGCCTTAAGCAATCCTACCACCTCAGCCTCCCAAAGTGCTTGGATTACAGGTTTGAGCCACCATGCTCAGTGTGTGATTTTTGCTCACTTCAGTAAAAGATCCATGAATATATTTAAGGAGACAATATTCTCATCATCTTGAAAGGTTAGACTAATATAAAAATTTGCAGGCTGGTGGCAGTGGCTCACACCTGTAATCTCAGCACTTTGGGAGACTGAGGTGGGTGGATCACCTGAGGTCAGGAGTTCGAGACCAGCCTGGCCAACATGGTGAAACCTTGTCTCTACTAAAAATACAAAAAAATTAGCCAGGCATGGTGGCATGCACCTGTAATCCCAGCTACTTGGGAGACCAAGGCAGGAGAATCACTTGAACCCGGGAGGCAGAGGTTGCAGTGAGCCAAGATTGTGCTACTGCACTCCAGCCTGGGTGACAGAGCAAGACTCGGTCTAAAAATAAATAAAAAAATAAAAAAATAAAAATTTGCAGTAAATTCTGGAATTTATTATAATGTAGATATTTAAATGCCAGCAAAAAAGGCAGTTTGACCATTAATGTTTCTCCTAAATTTTCTTCAAACAACAACAATAGCAACAAAAAGTCTGGGAATGTGCTCTGCTTTTCTCCTATCACCTCTCCCACACTCCCTCCTTCCCTTTTCCTTCCTCTTCTTTCACATTTCCCGTTCTGTCCTTTCCTTCCCCTTCCTTTCCCTCATTTTGGCAACCATTTCCAATGTTCTACAGCACTTCATGTATCTAAAATCAGGAAAAGAATTTGTTCATTTGCAGAAACCGAATTGTACACTGGCCTTTTTCAATAGAGAGAGGTTTAATTCTTGGAAATAGATGCAAAAAGTCATTAGAAGGGCTGGGGCTCTAGGCTGAACCATAGGCATAACCCCAGAACAATATGCCAGAATTAGCCAGCAGGGAAGTTTCTTCCTCTCTCGTAACCTGAAAGTGGGCAGTGAGGAAGCTCCCACTGGAACTGTTTATTCAAGAACGCACTTCCTTAGATGGGAGCCACTTCCACTGCACCTGGCACAACAGTCACCCTACTCCTGCTAGATGCATTCCAGCATAAACTGGATGCCCTTCCTTTGGCACCAGGAAAGCTAGTAACCAGACGGGGATAGCCGCCTCAGAATATCCAACGTGTCCCTGCCCGTTCTTGCTGGCAGCCATAGCAGAAATGGAAGATCCATTGTCTTCACCTCACTTCTACCTTCCAAATCTCATACAAATGCATTTAATTGACTAAACCTAAGTGCCGCAAATGCCATCCAGAATCTGAGCTGCAAAGCAGACTCAGTAATGTAGATTTTTAGCTCTTCCAGTTTTTGCAGATCCTGAAAGCACACTAGAAGGAGAGAAGAATGGGTTATGTGGGCCAATTCACCATATCTGTCGCCCTAAGAACCATTTCAAAGTCATTGTAAATTTAGTGAGTTTTCATAACTTCTAATGAAATGTCTCATGAGTATAGCTTTTTAAAACACAAAACTATATTTGTTCATGCCATAAGCATTTCTTGAGTACCTATCATGTGCAAGCACTGCTGTGGTTACAAAAGTCTCCCTTCCAGAGGAGGTTGTAGCCTTGTGAAGATGGTGTGTGTCACAATTTAGCAAGTGGAAAATAATTGAAATATGTACAAAATGCAGTGGCAGAGAAGAGAAGGAAGCAATTACCTAGGTCAAGGGCGAGGAGTCAGTGGCCTGGACTTGAGCAATGGATAACACCTATTTGGACTCAAGAGAAGTGGACTTTTGAAGCCCAAGGAGAGCATATGCAAAGGCACAGAGGTGTGAAACAGCATAGCTCAGGCAGGGAACTGCAGCTGGAACACCACTTTGTACCTTAGTAATAATCTGTTCTCATAGCATAGACCAATCATTAAAAAAATTGTTATATGGGCCAGGTGCGGTGGCTCACGCCTGTAATCCCAGCACTTTGAGAGGCTGAAGGGGGCGGATCACCTGAGGTCAGGAGTTGGAGACCAGCCTGACCAACATGGCGAAACCCTGTTTCTAGTAAAAATACAAAAATTAGCCGGGCGTGGTGGTGGGCGCCTGTAATCCCAGCTACTTGGGAGGCTGAGACAGGAGAACAGCTCAAAACCAGGAGGCAGAGGTTGCAGTGAGCTGATATCGCACCACTGCACTCCAGCCTAGGTGATAGAGTGAGACTCTGTCTCAAAAAAAAAAAAAAAAAAAGAAAAGAAGAAAGAAACAAAGAAAAAGAAATTTTATTGGATTCCAAGAATTCATATCCTAATTGAGTCACTGAGCCATGTACACAAAACTGTTAAGTAATAAAATTAGGAAAAAGTGATACTAAAATATTTAACAACTATTACAGTCGTTGAGCACTTAACTATCAGAAAAGGATAGTTATAAAGGATGGTTATAAACAACTGGTCTAGCTATATCGGTGAGTACCTTTACATAGCAGCCCTGTTTGAATATAGCCTAAAGGTCCCTGGGCCCATGGAGTCTTTGGATCCAAATAAATTTGCATAGTCATCAACGGCACAGAATTTCAGCTCCACCTACACCCAGAGGGCCTTCAGCTTTACCCCCCCTTCAAAAAGGCTCGTAAGGGTTTCCAGGGAATCCCTGAAGGGGTGCCTCACATGTGCTCGTTTTGAACAGAAGTATGTTCTTTAAGTGGCTGGCTCTTTTAAGGGCAGGTATCAAACTCCACGCCTAGGTGATCAAGGCCAGTAGGGAATTAGGGGGAGGAACATTCACCACTCTGCAGTCAGAACCATTCTGGCACCGAGTATTGGAAGCCATGGAAGATGCAGGCGATGTCATCTTTCATGTGGTTATAAAATGGGAAGGTTTTCTGATTCCCCTTGCAGGACGTGCGGCAGGGGTGTGGCTCACCTGTTTGGTCCCCTCCCCCGCCGCTGCTCAAACCCCTGAGGGAAGGGGGAGCACGCAGACGGAAAGGTGCCAGAGCCCAAGTGGGCATGTGTTATAGTGAGCTCCTTTAGCCTTGCTGTCCGGGGACAGCTGAGTGTTAACCTCCCCACCTCCATTCTTTTCCAGAGTACTGGACAAATCAGGTCATATGAACTGTTTGAAAGGTAATGAATGCTGAGACTTTGTTGAACAGTGGAGGTGACTTTCAGCGGGATGGGGAGCTGGAGTTCCGGGAAGGTGGAGGGGTGTGGGGATAATCTTCCCCTGGAGTTCCGCCGTTCTGGACGCAACTCCTCTTGATGTTCAGACGCCTCTTACCTCCTTCTCTGCCGTGCTGCCCTGCTGCTCTCCACCACTCTCTGCCGCTCTCTGCCATTCTCTGCCACTCTGTTCCTCTCGACATTCAGCCGCTTGTGTGTGTGCCCGCTAAGGTCTCAGGTTTATATGGGCACAGGATGGGGGGGACGTGGCAGCTAGAGTGGTCTCAGAAAATGCAACATTGAGGCGAAAACAGGAGTGCCTGTTTTCACTTAGGTCCGTGGGCATAAGGCCCGAGTGTGGAGCCCTCGCCGGGGACCCCACTCTTCTCTACCCAGCACTTCCCTGTCCCCCTTCCCGTTATCAGTTACTGGCATTCTCAAGGTGGGTTCCCTCAAACTGGAGAGAGGATCCTTCCTGAGGACCATGAACAGAAATCATAGACAAACGGAAGCTGAAGCCAGTGAAGAAGGCAGAGTCTCAGACAGCAGCCAAAGGGGCATGGCCTGTGCTGGGAGCAGCTGGAAAGTGAATTGAAATTCCACCCTGCCTCCTCTACCTGAGCTGAGGAAATAATATGTCCTGACTAGAGTTTAGGCCAGTGTTTTCAAAATATGTTGGTTGGGTATATATGCATCTGAATAATTTAGGGGACTTGCTAAAAATGTGATCAATTTTATCTCTCTTTCCTCTAAAGTTTGAATACTACTCAAGACCCTTTTTGTCCAAATGCCTATGGAAATTCACAGCAGATTACCTCCATTACATCTACTGCTTTTTACTGTTATTTAATTGCTTGATGGGTATGCGAGGTCCCTATGGTTTTGTTCTACAGTTACATTGCTTGAGTATTTCAAAACTGGGATAAATCCAAATTTATAAATGTTTTATAAGTCTGGTACATTCTTAAATTAAAAATTTTTTTACAAAAAACTGGTCAATGGAAATTAGGGGAATAGGCCATGCCTGCATTCTATTAAAGAATAATTCCTATGTAAAACTGCAAACAGATGGTATTATATAGTCTTAGAAAAATGGTAGGGTTGATATGGTTTGGCTGTGTACCCACCCAAACTTCATCTTAAAGTGCGGCTCCCATAATCCCTATGTGTCATGGGAGGAACTCAGTGGGAGGCAGTGGAATCATGGGAGTGAGTTTTTCCCATGCTAGTCTCATGATAGTGAATAAGTCTCATGAGATCTGATGGTTTTATAAAGGGGAGTTCCGCTGCACAAGCTCTCTTGCCTGCTGCCATGTAAGATGTGCCTTTGCTTCTCCTGTGCTTTCTGCCATGATTGTGAGGCCCCCACTAGCCATGTGGAGCTACAAGTCCATTAAACCTCTTTCCTTTATAAATTACCCAGTCTCAGGTATGTCTTTATTAGCAGCATGAGGACAGACTAATACATAGGGTGAAACTTTTGATTATATATGTAAATATATAAAAATAGCCTTTCCACTAATAAGACTTCTTTCTTCTCAGATATGAAACTATCCATGAAGAACAATATTATCAATACACAGCAGTCTTTTGTAACCATGCCCAATGTGATTGTACCAGATATTGAAAAGGAAATACGAAGGATGGAAAATGGAGCATGCAGGTAAATCCAAACATTTTCCCATGCATTTTTATTATTAGCTACAGTTCTTTAATTTAACTAGATTTAATTTCAATTTAGCTTTATAATTTGTAACCTTGAACTTTGTAATGTATTTAGCAAATTTATTTATACTTTGGAACTGCATAACTTGTCTAACAAATGAACATAGATTTTATTTATTTATTTATTTATTTATTTATTTATTTATTTATTTTGAGATGGAGTCTCACTCTGCTGCACAGGCTGGAACGCAGTGGCACAATCTCAGCTCACTGCAACCTCTGCCTTCTGGGTTCAAGTGATTCTCTTGCCTCAGCCTCCCAGGTAGCTGGGACTACATGTGTGCACTACCACACCAGGCTAATTTTTTTTTTGTATTTTTAGTAGAGACAGGGTTTTGCCATATTGGCCAGGCTGGTCACGAACTCCTGACCTCAAGTGATCTGCCTGCCTCGGCCTCCCAAAGTGTTGGGATTACAGGCGTGAGCCACCATGCCCTGCTTGAACATAGATATTATTGTGGTCACTTTTTTGGAAGCATCTATTAAGCACCTATGCCAAACATTTCTTTAGTCAATGGCAGGGCTTTTCCTCAAGTGACATTTTGAATCTAAAAAGATGACATTGCCATAGATACATATGAAAAGTACTCAGAGTATGAAATGCTAGCAACGTGATTTAAAAGTATAATTTAAAGTGCTTACCCTATAAATGAATATAATGTATATGAATGTGGTTGAATTTACTTTTAGTGGGATGAAACATTAGTTAGAAAACTAGTTCACACAAAGGTATAATATGATCTAAGTCCCAGATATCACACTTGCTATTTGATAAATATTAACATCAACCAATGCATCAAACAATAGGAATGTGGAAAACCTAGAAACTAGTTTCTTAGTTAAATGCATTTTACTGAATTATACATAAATTTTATATAATTCCATGTATTTTGTATAGTTCTAACTTTATGCTAACTAAAAATTGTTATGTATGTTAGTTTGAGAGGGAAGGAAAAGAGGTGAGGCAATTGTCCCCCTAGTGAGGAATGTTGCTTCTCTGCAGTGGCTGAAAACATTAACTCATCTCTCTCTGCCTCCTATTGGGCTGTAGCTCCTTTTCCGAGGATGATGACAGTGCCTCTATATCTGAAGAATCAGAGAATGAAAACCCTCATGCAAGGGGTTCCTTTAGTTATAAGTCACTCAGAAAGGGAGGACCATCACAGAGGTGAGCAGTATGATCCATCCCTTGGTGCTTGTTTTTAACCATTTATGCTTAAGGTTGCAGTGTTTTGAATTTTTGCAATCAGATCATGGTGATGACCTTGAGCAGTAGGATAGAAATAACTCCCACATGCTTAGCGTTCCAATAATCAAACACTAGGCATAAATGGTTTTTTGTAAACTGTTGTTTCGGAGCAAGCTTGGCAAATGCCTCTGCTATCTACACACGATGTAGGATCTCAGGAGGAATTACTTCTGTTCCTTACCCATGCCGTCTCTTGGGAAATATTGCCACTGCCCGATGATTATTTATGGCCATGGCGTTCCAAGTTGTAAACACTCTTGCTTCATTTTCCCTGAGACCCACTGGGGTCTGTCCCTTAAGAAACCCTTAAGAAACCCAGTCCTTTCTGATTTCTTGTTTCTCTCTGATCCTTCTTTCAGGGTCCTGAAGCAAGTACATGTGAGAGGGTTGGCTGTTATTCTCTAAAATGCTCCATCCCATTTGGTCCTACTTTTAGGAAATAGAGCACTGGAGAGAGGTGCTAGAAGAGAAAAGCAAAAATATCCTTAGTAGGAAATAAAGAAGTTGTGAAAACTTCAGATACCGGACTTGAGATTGCAGAAGGGGTGTGGTGTGGTATTGGTGTTGGAGCTGGGGTTTCCACCTGTTTTACATAATTACTTGTTCTTTGCTTTTTTCCTCCCCTTTTTTTTTCCTTTTTCTTATTTTTCTTCCCATTGACTACCTCCAGCCTCCCCATTGTTTTTATTTAGCTTTTCTCCTCATCTTACTTTCCCTAACAGTCTTAGGTCTCTTGTTGGGAGTTACTGGCATTGAGGTTGGTTCACTTAAGCTAATTCTTGGTATGAACATTGACCGATATGCATTTACTAACCATGTCCATTTTCATAATGTTATGAAGAAATACCCGAGACTGGTTAATTTATAAAGAAAAAGAGGCTTAATGGACTTACAGTTCCACATGGCTGGGGAGGCCTCACAATCATGGCAGAAGGCAAAGGAGGAGCAAAGTCATGTCTTACATGGTAGCAGGCAAGAGAGCATGTGCAGGGGAACTGCCCTTTATAAAACCATCAGATCTTGTGAGACTTATTTACTAGCACGAGAATGGCATGGGCAACACCCACTCCTATGATTCAATTACTTCCCACTGGGTCCCTCCCGTGGCATGTGGGGATTATGGGAGCTATAATTCAAGATGAGATTTGGGTGGGGACACAGCCAAACCATATCACTATGTTTGTTCAAGACACTGGCATTTGGCAAGTCATGCTTCATGGAGGCTCAGGATATACTTTTATGCTTTATGCTTCATAATATGTTTTTGAAATATCTATCATCTACATAGTCTTTAGTAATGAGTAGAAATGGAAAAGAATTTGTTTTTTCAGACCATTTGCCTACCATGGACATTATACAGATGGTGACTATTGTGATTTCACTGCATGTTTTTCATTTCCCAGGGAGCAGTACCTGCCTGGTGCCATTGCACTTTTTAATGTGAACAACAGCAGCAATAAGGACCAGTAAGTATATTTACAATAGAAAACCAAAGCTTTGGTTTTAAAGAAAACCAGTAAAAATGTAGGAATATATCTGAATCTGTTATAAAGGAAACATTTATTAATCAAATGATCTAATACAATGGCAATGATAGTCTTATCATTTTGTTGAAAAGTAGTGTTCATTCATTTATTTGAATACATGTAGAAAAAATCATGTCCATAGTGTTCATGCAGTTGACTTTCTCTGTGAATAGAGTGACTGACAAAAATAAGTGAATTTTTGTCAGGAAATATTACTCCTTTCCAGTTTGAGCCAATGTGTCTTAGGTGAATTTCCTCAGGAGACAGTTTCTGAGATGGAGTCTTGTATGCAGAAGTTTGTTGGGAATGGTCTTGGGAACAATATCTGGAAGGGAGTTGGGGGTCAGTATTGGGCAGAGGGAGAAGTCGAACTTCAGAGAATAGAGCTGATGTACAATGTGATTCTGTGGGGATCCCTGGAGCAGGGATGACCTTTTAGAGTTGTCCCTATTTAGGTAATAGACTTGGGCCTTTGTTTCCATGCACAGTTATTGGAAAAAAGTTGGCCCTAGAAGATGGAGCATAACCATCTGGATGGAGCATGGTGGTTTCCTTCAGCCAAGGCCAGCCAAGGGAGAGGAAAAACTGAGCTGACAGCAACCAACACTCTTGGCAAGTGGGGAATGAGTGCCTGAATTTTGTGCACCACCTGCATAGCCACTGTACGGCCCAACCGTGTGCTGCCCAGATCCATTTTGTTTATATAGAAAATTCACCCCATGTGGGAATACCTACTCCAGTATCCTGGTTATTTTTCCCTGAGAAAGCTTATAAGAGTACAGTTAATGGGATTAAACTAAGGTCTCTGGCAGTTGCAGGTGGTTTTGAGGCCTCAAATGAAATTCTTCACCCTCTCCACTTCTACTCATTCTAGGGTCCTCTCATCCTTGGCCAGCACATCTGCTGGTCTAGATGACTTAGCTGGTGGAACAATACAGACACTCATCCCTGAAGAACTTGAGCCCTGGGTCACCATGCCCTTCTTGAGTCATGGCTACAGTACTTGCCCATTTACCACCAAAACTGGGCTGGAAAATACCAAAAGACCACCTAGGTGCAAATACATCTCCCCTCCCTGCATTGTATACAGCACTGCCTACTTCTGATGATCACGGTCAATAACTTTTGCCAGTGTGGTGACTCTCTTCCTTGCCTGTTGGGCACGAGGGGACGAAAGTGGCTGGGGAGTAGCCGTAGCTTAATGTTTAATGGAACTCTGGCATTCCCTGGCAGATGCATCACCCCTCTGGAAGCCAGGACCTCTAGATCCATAGATCCTTAAGTTGCAAGAATGGGAAACATACCTTTCCTACATTTGTCACCCCTACTTAGACCCCGTAGTTCCCAGACCAATGCATTCTATACAGGCATAGAGAACCATACAGTGATCATTGTTTTAGCATATATACAGTATCCTAGAGGATGGCACCTTTTCTTCCTAGAGTATAAACTCTATGATAGCACTTCAGCTGTGGTTTCAAAAGGTCCCTCCTTAACTATCATGTCAGTAGCTGACAAAGGTGTGCAGCTTATGATAGGACCATTGGATCCCAAACTCAGGTTCCAATGCCACATTTTTTTTTTTTTTGCCTTAAAGTGGGTCCTTGGTCCAAAGTGATGTTAAGCAATATTTCATATTAGTGATCATGCTTCATATGCCCCTAAATAATGGCACTGGTCAAAGCCCTGTGGCAAAAAAGCAAATGAATAGTCATAATATATGTCAGTTCTTATCAATATATTTGATGCCCCTTCCATGGTGTCAGGAGTCCAATTTAGTTAACTTGCCATCAAGTGACTGATTACTTTCCTCAGGAGAAAGCACCGTTTTGGAGTCATAGCATTGGTCTCTGTAACAGGCACGTTCACTACAAGCGAAAAACAAACAAATAAAAACAAAGATTTTCAAACTTTGTGCTCACACTCATAATATGTCCATTCAGTCTGCCTCTTCTGAAATATTTTCCCTGATCTTTCCATCGTTTTCCATCCAGGTCCCTGACCAACCAGTCAAGGCATTTGTGACTGCCCACGAGTCCTTTTACACATGTATATTCTTCATTTGGGCTATTTCTTTTTCCCTTTTTTTTTCTTTTCTTTTTTGAGACAGGTACTCACTCAGTTGCCCGTGCTGGAGTGCAGTGGTGCAATCTTGGCTTACTGCAGCCTCCATCTCCCGGGATCAAATGATCCTCCTGCCTCAGCCTCCCAAGTAGCTGGGATTACAGGCGTGAGCCACCACGCCTGGCTAATTTTTGTATTTTTAGTGGGGTTTCGCCATGTTGGCCAGGCTGGTCTCTAACTCCTTGGCCTCATGTGATCCTCCCACCTCAGCGTCCTAAAGTGCTGGGATTACAGGCTTGAGCCATCGGACCCAGTCTGGGCTATTTCTTTTTCCATACAAACTAGATGACTGTATACTGCTTGAAGCTGTGCCATTGGGGAAATTAACCTCACACTTTCAAGACCACCTCTAAGTGAGGCTGTGGTGCAGACACAGACCATTTTGGCTTGCATCCACATTCTAAACTGACCCATCTATGCAACATGCCGTATCAGCTCCTTCTAAAGAACCCCACATATGGCCACAGGTGGGGGCTGATAAATAGGTGCTGAGTGGAAAATGACATAATGGAAAATGAATGGAAATTTCCAACGTGGAAATGACATAAAGAAGGGTACTGAAGGCCGGGCATGGTGGCTCACACCTGTAATCCCAGCACTTTGGGAGGCCGAGGCAGGCAGACCACCTAAGGTCAGGAATGGAGACCAGCCTGGCCAACCTACATGGTGAAACCTCATTTCTACTAAAAATACAAAAATTAACCAGGTGTGGTGGTGCACGCCTTTAGTCCCAGCTACTTGGGAGGCTGAGGCAGGGGAATCACTTGAACCGGGAGGCAGAGGTTGCAGTGAGCCGAGATTGTGCCACCGCACTCCTGCCTGGGTGACAGAGCAAGACTCCTCAAAAAAAAAAAAAGAAAGAAAGAAAAAAAAAGACGAAGGGTACTGAGCCACCTGCCTGGGCAGCTTACTTATTTGCTCTGATTCATGCTCAATCCCAGATATCTTACTTCATCATATGACGGATTGATACATTATGAATTGTTGTTTCTGACAGAATCCATCTCATAATGGGCATTCTTTTTATGTCCCATGGTTAGGTAATCCTATTTCAGGGTCTGACTAACAGAATGCCATTGATGCAGATATAGTGGACTAATGTGGTGCTCTGAGAAATGTCCACGTGATCCAGGTCCCTCAAGGCTGTCATGACAGTAGGAAAGAAAGTTAATATAACCTTGGAAAAGAGTGTAGGTGTGTACAGTTTGTTATCCCCTGTGAGTATGAGCTATGTCTGATCCTCTTTCCTGATAGTAATGAAAAATGACATTCACAATGACTGACCCAGAACCTTAGGTATGCAGTGTATATCAAGTGAATGCATTGTTTTCCACATATGACACAGCAGCTGCAATTGGGGCTACTACTTGGTTGACTTTGCAATTGTCTATTGCTGTCCATTAGGATCCATTTGGTTTTTGCAGGGGTCTGATGATGAATTATGTGGGGAAATGAAGAGCGATCACCACCCCTGCATGCATTAGGTCTTTAAGGATGGCATTTCTTTTTCTCCCCAGGATGCAATGTTGCTTTTGGCCAGAAGGTGGGAAGCAGCTTAAGGGCTTCTCCTCGGTCTTACACCTCTTTCCTCACAAGCCAAGGAACTAGTGGGGTAGGGGTGGGAGTTGTGCCGATGACCAACTATATACATTTCCCTTTTGTATTCAGGAATTATGTACATTTCACTTTTACATTTAGGAACTGGAGAAGTGATCACAGAGTGGGTCACTGTGTTATTTTCCACATAGGACATGTCAGCTGCAATTGGGGCTACTACTTGGTTGATTTTGCAGTAGTCTCTCTGCCATCCACTAGGATCTATTTGGTTTTTGTGGGAGTCAGATGATAAATTACATGGGGAAATTAAGAGAGACCACCACTCCTCCATGCATGATTTTATACAATTATATACATTTCTCTTTTATATTCAGGAACTTATATACATTCTACTTTTATATTCAAGAATTACATACATTTCACTTTTACATTTAGGAACTGGAGAAATGATCACATAGTAGTGGGTCTGTGGACCCAGTGGGAAACACCATAAGTCATATCTCATCCAGGAATCTATTATTACCAGTCCATCATATGCCCCTCAAGTTTAACAGGGGGCCACGATGATGCTTCAATCCCTAGGTTTCAACATCAACATGGATCCTGTGCCAAACAGTCTTCAATGTATCTAAGTATTCTTTTTTTCCCCCAGAGTATAGTGATCTAAGTAATGGCCATAGGTTCTTTAGGAGAAAGACCAGGGAAATCGTTACTGGAATATGTTTGTCATACTGTTGCAGAGTCTTTCTTCATGGGTCTTGGCTTCTCCTCTAGTCATTGGTTTTAGGTCTAAGTACTGGCTTAGGTCTGGAACTGTTCAAAGGATTCTGATTTTTTTAAAATTTAAATTGTAATGAATCAATTTATTTTTTGAGATGGGGTCTTGCTATGTTGCCCGGGCTGGTCTTGAACTCCTGGGCTCAAGTGATCCTCCCGCCTCAACCTCCCAAAGTGCTGAGATTATAGCCATAAGCCACCATGCCCTACTAGGATTCTGATTTTTTTGATGGAGTAAGTTGCCCTCAACCTCCTAATTATTCATTCCTGATTCGTTTTGGTTGTATACATTAAATAATACCCTAACTAGCTAACAGGCTTCCCATCTGTCTAGGAATACTATATTCTATTAACCTCCTCCATAGCTGTCTATGGGTTAAGACCCTTGGTTACCATCCCCACCTTAATGCTCATTATAATTACTGGACCAACCTTACTTCTGATGGGTAAGCACTGCCATTAGTCTCAGTTATTTCTAGATCCTATTATCCCTATTGCTCTCAGAGAACTCAGTTCTGTAATGACATTTCCCACCATCAGCCCTGGCCTACAGAGGATAGTACCACTGAACTTCTCAAAGCTGATAATATCCCTCTCACCAGCCCATTCCACATCAATTTTGCATCCTTTGAGCCCTCTTTGGGAACATAATTAGCTGGTAGGCTATCTTCCAAACAGTGTATCCACTTCAAGATGCCACTTTTCTGAGTCTTTTGATACCTTCCTCCACCATCTGCCATGGTGTTAATGTTTATTTCATTTTGTGTGGGCCATTACCTTTTTCCAGGTTTCCAAGAGCCATTTGAGTAGTGTGTCGACATCATCTTTCAGGATCCATGCTAGGCTGTCAAATCTTGAATAGAAGTGTACTCCCATAGCAGTAAATTCTTCCTTATCCAACTTTATTGTTCTGTCCCTGTTTGTACGTGACCATCTTAGATGTTAAGCCTCACCTCACTTGTCAATCTTATCTTCCATTTCTTCTCAACAGAGGCTTTCCACTTCTGTTGGGTCATTCTTACCCAGATTGAGTCCATTGCACTTAGAAATTTTCCTGCTCTAACATCCTCTCTCTTCTTCTCAACTCCAAGTCTTAGTGATACTTTGAGGCCTAGCTTTAGAACTACTTCCCTTTAAAAGCCTTCTCTGACTATCCTAGTGGTAACAAGATGCCTGTTCATTCATGTCTGGCTAATGAAATTTCCTAAGACTTCTGAGCTGACAATGGCAGCCTGCTATAACCCTAGGTCTGTCTGACTTCAGAATCTATTCCCCTGCTGATAGAGAAAGCTAATCATAGAAAGAGGCACTAGTTATACAGTCTCCACTCAAGAAGAAATTGTATGTGGAAAAAGGTGGCCTTAAATCTGGTAAATTATTCTAATAACTGAGATTCCACCATATTACCAGACAGCTTGTTGATTACTCATGAAAAATGACTTCAGTCAGGGTTATCCCCTCTAAAGAAAATTGATGGCATTTTCTTAAAATTCTCAATGATTTTATTCAAGGATAAATGTAAATGATGTCAAGAAGCTTAAATTTTAAATATTATTTTTAATACATTAACACTTTCGAAGAACACTCTTGGGGGGCTGTTGTTTCTTAAATTTTTCTCCTTGGTTCTATGCCTTTATTCATCTCCATTTGTTTCTATTTCCCAAATCTATTAGCTTAGAAGTTCTTGTTTATTATCTGGATAATTGTCTGCCCCACCCCCCACTTTTTGGGGTAGAAACCTCCAGTAAGAGACCAGATGGGTTTTGAGCACTGGAGCAGGTCTTTGAATGCAAGGCTGAGATTTTTGCTCAATGAAAAAGAAAGTAAATAAGAGTGGAAGACTGTGATTATGTGACAGATATATTATTTTTTTCTTTAGGGAACCAGAAGAAAAAAAGAAAAAGAAAAAAGAAAAGAAGAGGTAAGACTTTGGCAAGAATTACCCCACATTTTTCTGCCCATAACATTTCTGTATTTTAATACTACTTGCTTAATTTTTTCAGCAAGTCAGATGATAAAAATGAAAATAAAAACGACCCAGAGAAGAAAAAGAAGAAAAAGGACAAAGAGAATAAAAAGAAAGAGGAGAAAAGCAAAGATAAGAAAGAAGAGTAAGCACTTTTAGTGGCATTGAAATAGAAGGAAATTGTGATGGGTTTTAGATGCAGGGATGATTTTCCATAATACAAAGTAGAAAGAAACTTTATAGTAAAGAGCCCTGTGTAAAGACCAAATGTCTTTAAACATTGAAAAATAAACATTTAACATAAATTATCAGAAGTGAATTAAAACTTTTTCCAATTTCCCTAAAATTAGCAATGGTAGCATTATTCTTAATTCTCTCAAGAATTTTCACTGCTAGGGTTAATTCTCTTCCCTAAGCATTGGTGAAGATAACTTATCGCTGAGAAATATTTAGGTTCCAAGGAGGATTAGGTTTCTAGGATCCTACAATCATTTTAAAAACTGAAATAAAAATTTAATTTTTATTTTAATTACATTCTTATAAGGAGTGTGCAACCTAGATCCCTTGCACGCGCAGATCACAATAAGGTTTGTGCTCCTATGAGAATCTAATGCCACTGCTGATCTGACAGGAGGCCGAGCTCAGGCAGTAAAGCTCCCTCGCCCTGCAGCTCACCTCCTGCTGTGTGGCCCGCTGGGTTCCTAACAGACCACAAACCAGTACCGGCCCACAGCCCGGGGGTTGGGGACCCCAGATCTATGCCACTATTCCCTCTCAGTGGCTGAGGTATACAACTGACTGCAGCATCGCAGTGAAACCAGGGCTTTAGTAAAAACCTAATGTATGCTTTAATATAAGACTGGTCTTAATGAGAAGAGTGGCATTGTTTTACATTTTTACACATCTCTTTAACATTTAGCTTAATAAAACATAGCTGGCCTCTCAAAAAAAAAAAAAAACTGGTCGTTTTGTTATCTATCCACCCCTCACTAACCACTTTCTTATGACTAGTGCTCTTATGCCATGCTAATCTTCACACTGCAGAGTGAGCTTCTCCAGCTTACTTCCATTTCATTAATTGTGGTTGATGGGCATAACGATGTTTAACATGGTAAATAAAAATGTTCTTGTATCTTGGTAACTATCCCCTTTATTTCTAATTGCCGCTAGGGAGAAGAAAGAAGTTGTGGTTATTGATCCCTCGGGAAACACATATTACAACTGGCTGTTTTGCATCACATTACCTGTTATGTACAACTGGACAATGGTTATTGCCAGGTGTCTATAATTTTTTTTTTTTTTTTGTGGATCTCACCCCATTTCTAGTTTCCAAGTTCACTGACTAAACAATTTGACTTAGAGCCCTTTAGGACACACCTCCTTTCTCTACTGCAGGTGGTAAAGAGAGGCTAGATTATTCTCAGTGTGTTTTCCTGGGATCAGGAGGAAGTGCTTCAGTTCTCAATATAATTGGGTCTGCAGTACTGGGATGCATGGAGGGGTCGGGGAAAACTTTTATTTTTTAATTTTTTTAACTTTTATTTGACGTTCGGGGGTACATGTGCAGGCTTGTTTTATAGGTAAACTCGTGTCACAGGGGTTTGGTGCACAGATTATTTTCTCACCCAGGTGTTAAGCCCAGTACCCAATCGTTATTTTTTCTGCTTCTCTCCCTTTTCCCACCCGCCACTCTCAAATAGACCCCAGTGTCTGTTGTTGGAGGGGAAGACTTTTAAACTTTTGGTTATATAATAACTTAATTAGAACATCGGGAGAAACTATTTTCTTTGACCTATGAGAAAAAAATGTTGCCAATAGTGGAAAAAGATCAAGGATTTAATGTCTTTTAGATGGTAAACATCTCACTCATCCAAGACCAAGCACAACTTCCTAAAGCATTTTGGGTATAGATAGTCAATATGAACCTGGTGATCGATGTGTTTCACCCAACATATTTTGATTTTAGTTTTAGGCCATTTATTTTTTAAATTTATTTAAAGATTTTTTTGTACAAATTTATGGGGTACATGTGAAATTTTGTTACTTGTATATAATGCATATAGTGATTAAGTCAGGGTATTTAGAGTGTCCATCACCCAAGTTCAATACATTTTTGTTAAGTATAGTCTGCTATCAAACATTGAATTTATTCCTTCTGTCTTACTGTATACTTGTACCCTTCAACCCACTTATTCTTATTGGATGTTTTTACTAAGCTGACTAGTATCATGGAAAGGATGTTGGAATTCAGAAGTGTGAGGATCGAAATCCAACCACTCAGGGAAAATATCGGGAGAGCCATGGTTAATTAAAGGACTCTAAGGACCTCTCCTAGCCTGAGTGTGCTGTGCTTCTCATCATGATAAAGAAAATATACAAAGAGAACTTTTACTTAAATTGGCCCCCATTTCTTTTTTATTTATACAAGTGTTTCTTTTTTTATAGAGCATGTTTTGATGAACTTCAATCTGATTACCTAGAATATTGGCTCATTTTGGATTACGTATCAGACATAGTCTATTTAATCGATATGTTTGTACGAACAAGGACAGGTAAATATGTTCAGTTTTGAATATTTTAAAATTTCATGCTTTTATCTCTAGCATTGTAATTTGACATTTCCTAATCCAAGTATTCTTCAAAGAAAACTCACAAAAATCTGTTTTAGAGAAAAAGGCACAGGTGAAGGCAAGAGTCACGATGTATAAACTCACAGGCTTAGATGACTCCAGCTGATTCAGAGGAAGTTACCAGGCAACTTTTTGACAAGTAGATGTGGCTTTCCTCCATTATCTTGTTCATTGGTTTTGTGCCAGGCGAGAGGAATAGAGAGAGCAGAAATATTCTGCCAGCTACAGGGGGAAGCTAACAGGGAGATAATGTAAAGAGTCGTGGGGAAAAATGTCATTGTCCTCAGCAGAGCCATATTCAAAATTTTATAAGAAGGAGGAAAAATGCACTTAACTCAGCTTTGTGGTTTATGGTGAGATATTATTGACCAGAGGGGATAGCTTCTGAAGTATTTCTGTTAAGTACGTAGAAGCTAATTGTTTCTACACTCTCACATGCAAATGTAACCGTTATACACAGACTATAACCTTTTAAGAATCATTACGTAAAATTGAACATTCTCTAAATACTAGTATCCTGGAACAATGCCCTGTCATATTTGTAGCTTTGGTAGCCAGTTTAGGAGAAGGAGCAAATCCCTTTCCTAGTGTAATGTATCAGAGGGCTGAAATGCTGGGTTTAAAACACACAAGCCCGTGGTAACAGCATAGGAGGGAAGATCCCAAGTGTCTAAGGGAGCAAGAATGAGAGATGAAAATGCAGCCTCAAAGGACACTTATGCTTCACATCGAAGGGGTAAGGCAAGAATATGCAAAATAGACAGCACAGGGCAAGTACCCAAGCGTCCACGATAGGGCTGGGATTCTGACAAGACACTGGCGTGGGCTATTAGGCACATTGCTAGTGTGTTCAGGAAACCTTCCATGAACTGTGTACGGTGGGGGAAAAAAACAACAACCCATTGTATGTTACTACGCTCTCAATACAACACAATTCTGGTGACCGATATGTATATGGCGTTTCCTCTACACACCAAGCAATTCTGTAACACCAGCTGGGTTAAAATTTAACTGAATTCGGACACTAACGGGAGTTAGAACAGGCCCAACAGGTTAAGGGCTCAGTCTCCCAAGATGATCCCCCACTTCAGATGCCAATCGTAAGTCTCAGGTTGTGGCTTGTGCTTCTGACTGACCAGCTATAAATTGGAGTTCCCACAGCTCCCTTGTGGGTCTAGTAATTTGCTAGCACAACTTACAGACCATAGGAAAACACTTATGTTTACTGCGCTATTATATTAATAAAGGGTATGATAATGAATACAGATGAAGAGCCAGATGAAGAGATACATAGGGCAAAGTCGGGAAGAGTCATGAGAACAGGGGCTTTTGTCCCCATGGAACTGGGGTTTGGCACCCTCCTAGTTCATAGATGTGTTCACTAACCTGATAATGCTCCAAACCCCATAGTTCAGGGATTTTTACAGAGGTTTTATCATGGAGGCATGATGGACTATTAACTCAGTCTCCAGTGCTTCTCCCTTTCCTGGATGAAGGAGGTTGGGGTAAAAGTTCCAAGCTTCTAAACATAACTTAGTCTTTCTGGTGACCAGCCCCATCTTGGACCTCACCAAGGGCTGCTTCGTTAGACCAAAAGACACTTTTCTTTTTCTTTCTTTCCTCTTTCTTTCTTTCTCTTTCTTTCTTCTTTCTTTCTTTCTTTCTTTCTTTCTTTCTTTCTTTCTTTCTTTCTTTCTTTCTTTCTTTCTCTTTCTTTCTTTCTTTTCTTTCTTTCTTTCCCTCCCTCCCTCCATCCCTCTCTCTCTTTCTTTCTTTCAAATAATATCATAGAGACTTAAGCTGGTCTCAAACTCCTGCACTCAAGGGATCCTCCTGCCTCAGCCTTCCAAAGTGCTGGGATTACAGGTGTAAGCCACTACACCTGGCCAGAACAAAAGACATTTCTATCACCCAGGAAATATCAAGGGATAAAGAGCTCTGTTTCAGGAACTGGGGTCAAGAACCAAATACCACAACAAAAGATGGACTTAGGGCCGCGCTCAGTTGCTCATGCCTGTAATCCCAGCACTTTGGGAGGCCAAGGCAGGTGGATCACGAGGTCAGGAGATGAAGACCAGCCTGGCCAATATGGTGAAACCCTGTCTCTACTAAAAATACAAAAATTAGCTGGGCGTGGTGGCACGCGCCTGTAGTCCTAGCTACTCAGGAGGCTGAGGCAGAAGAATTGCTTGAAGCCAGAGGCGGAGGTTGCAGCAAGACGAGATTGCACCACTGCACTCCAGCCTAGGTGACAGAGCAAGACTCTGACTCAAAAAAAAAAAAAAAAATGCACTTAGTAACCATATTGCTTAGGAAATTACAAGAGTTTTAAGAGTTCTGTGCCAGGGACCAAATATATATATATCTCACAATATCACAAGAATGCTACTCATGAAAGGAATGCCTTTACCTGGATGGAGATGATAGACCTTGAGAGATTTGTACACTCTCACTTTTGCACTTACAAAATTTTTCTTTTTTTCTTTTTTTTTTTTGAGACAGGGTCTCGCTGTTGCCCAGGCTGGAATGCAGTAGTGCTATCATGGCTCACTGCAGCCTCGAACTCCCAGGCTCAAGTGATATTGGGTCTCAGCCTCCCAAAGCACTGGGATTACAGATGTGAGCTGTCTGGCCAAAATTTTACCTTTTATTTCTACAGCAGAATATTTTCTACAGCCATAGGTTTATTAGTATTTGTATTTTATTACATTGTTAAAGGCATATTTATTGAAAATGAATTTTTCTGTTGACCTCAACAAAGTTAATTGACAGTTATTCACAAAAATTCACAATGACATAAAAAGGAGAAACACTGAATTGATTTTATTTTCTATTTTAGGTTACCTAGAACAAGGGCTGCTGGTAAAGGAAGAACTTAAACTCATAAATAAATATAAATCCAACTTGCAATTTAAACTTGATGTTCTGTCACTGATACCAACTGATTTGCTATATTTTAAGTTAGGGTGGAACTATCCAGAAATTAGATTAAACAGGTTGTTACGGTTCTCTCGTATGTTTGAGTTCTTCCAGAGAACAGAAACAAGGACAAACTATCCAAACATCTTCAGGATTTCCAACCTTGTTATGTATATCGTCATCATTATCCACTGGAATGCATGTGTGTTCTACTCTATTTCTAAAGCTATTGGATTTGGAAATGATACATGGGTCTACCCTGATATTAATGATCCTGAATTTGGCCGTTTGGCTAGAAAATATGTATACAGCCTTTACTGGTCTACACTGACTTTGACTACTATTGGTGAAACACCCCCTCCCGTGAGGGATTCTGAGTATGTCTTTGTGGTGGTTGATTTCCTAATTGGAGTGTTAATTTTTGCTACCATCGTTGGTAACATAGGTTCTATGATTTCCAACATGAATGCAGCCAGAGCAGAATTTCAAGCAAGAATTGATGCTATCAAGCAATATATGCATTTTCGAAATGTAAGCAAAGATATGGAAAAGAGGGTTATTAAATGGTTTGACTACCTGTGGACCAACAAAAAAACAGTTGATGAGAAAGAAGTCTTAAAGTATCTACCTGATAAACTAAGAGCAGAAATTGCCATCAACGTTCACTTAGACACATTAAAAAAGGTACGCATTTTTGCTGATTGTGAAGCTGGTCTGTTGGTAGAGTTGGTCTTGAAATTGCAACCCCAAGTCTACAGTCCTGGAGATTATATTTGCAAGAAAGGGGATATCGGACGAGAGATGTACATTATCAAGGAAGGCAAACTCGCTGTGGTGGCAGATGATGGAGTCACTCAGTTTGTGGTATTGAGCGATGGCAGCTACTTCGGTGAGATCAGCATTCTTAACATTAAAGGGAGCAAAGCTGGCAATCGAAGAACGGCCAATATTAAAAGTATTGGCTACTCAGACCTGTTCTGTCTCTCAAAAGATGACCTCATGGAAGCTCTAACTGAGTACCCAGATGCCAAAACTATGCTGGAAGAGAAAGGGAAGCAGATTTTAATGAAAGATGGTCTACTGGATCTAAATATTGCAAATGCTGGCAGTGATCCTAAAGATCTTGAAGAGAAGGTTACTCGAATGGAGGGGTCAGTAGACCTCCTGCAAACAAGGTTTGCCCGAATCTTGGCTGAGTATGAGTCCATGCAGCAGAAACTGAAACAAAGATTAGCCAAGGTTGAGAAATTTCTGAAACCGCTTATTGACACAGAATTTTCAAGTATTGAGGGACTTGGAGCGGAAAGTGGGCCCATCGACTCTACATAGAACCGAAAAGCTGGTCATTAACAGGGACATGCCTCATGATCCTTTTGATCCTATGACTGACATCAACTAAAATTTAAAAGAAGAGGAAGACTCAGTTGGGAAATTTTTCCATGAGGAAAATGTGCTTTGGTGCAAGGTACAAGGCCCACACCCTCTCTGAGAGATACTATGATTAAAAAAGCTTTATATCTTGGGATTTTTCACAACTGATAATGTGCAAAGATATAAACTGATTAACTTGTCAGTGTCTGTATTTTCTGATTTTTTCACATATGCTCATTTTATGTAATATTCTTCATAAAAATGAATAAGTAGCCCTCACTTTCATGCCATTTCCATTGTTGAGTGAAGCGTATTTGAAGTAACTGAGAATTACCATGTACATCATATTTGGGATAACATTTTTAAAAATTAGACTGCAATAAAGTAAAATTAATTATGCAACTGTAGTGAAAATGAGTTATTTGATAATTTAGCAGGCAGTTTAGGATCTTGCAGAACTTCAGGGTCATTTTAAGGAAAATCAATCATTTTTGTAGTCTAGGACTGAGAAAGAGTGGTTGAGAGAAACTTTTTACCAATAAAGCATGATAAATCAGACTTTATGAATATATATATACACACACACATAGATATAGAGATATATTACATTGAAAATCATAAAATGTTTTAGGAATCTTTTATATTAAATTTTAATTTTTTTCTGATTATTAAGACCTGACAGCAGTGGCTATTTTTTTACTTCTCTGCCTGGCCAGCAGTAAGAAAAAGGGATAAAGTAATAATATTTCTGGATGATTAACAAGGGAAATTGTCATAATGTTAAAAAAGGCGACTTGAAATTTCTGGAGACCACCATGAGCATCACCTGGGAGCTTCTCAGAAATGCAGAATCCTGGGCTCTACCCCTACCTACTGCATCAGAATCTGCATCTTAGCAAGTGTTTCATATTCATGTTGAAGCTTGAGAAGCATGCATGTAGAGAACCAGGAAAGAGTTAATGAGAGGATGGTCCTAGAAAAGAAAAGGAAACTATCTGGCAAGTGTGTGAATGTGGAAAACATTGCTAATCAATCAGCCATCTTCTGCTGAACCCAGATGTGGCTCAAAAAATCTTTCTTAACACAGATCACTAGAAGATTTCTATCCCTATCTATAATGACATGACTAAAAATGGCTTCTTGTTAATTTGACATTTCAGATACTTAAACAGACCTTGCTTGGGGTATGCCGATGGCATATTTTATTCTATTGTACCAGTAGAATATCCATTGAACTATACATTATGTCTTTGAAGTCCTGTGTTTCATTCATCTTGGCTGTTCCTTCAATATCAGCTGGCAAGTATTTCTTCACTACAGAAATGTCTAGTCCTGGAGTGGGTGCGTTGTATATAATACCATAATGTATTTCTCTCTGACACAAGTTCTCCTTTTCCTTTCTTTTTCTTCTTGTTCTTGTTATTACTTCTTCATCTGCGTTTTGTTCTTTTTCTCTGTGCCATTTCTTGCCTGTTATAAAAACCTCTAAGACAGTGTAAAGAGGCTTACTGGCTACCCATACCAGATAGATATGGTAAGATAGGGAGAATGAGGGTTACATACCTGGCTTAGAGCTGGCTCCCAAGAAGAAGCACCCCTAATTACAGCATCCAGGACTAGGGTGAATACTTTGACTCTCATCTGGGCTAGAGATACAGCCAAGGATTCTGATTTGGTGACCCCTGGCCCAAGCTCTATAGTCTTGCTGATGCTTACATTGGACAGGTGGCTGATTCTTGGCTCAAAGTCTTGGGGTAAGGTGAATTTAGCCAACTATTCTTTTTTTCATGACTCCTCCATGTAGAGAGGAATCTGATGTGCTGAAATTGCACTGTGGGCTTTAGTTTACAGGCACCTGGGGTGCAATGCAGAGGTTCATAATTGGATTCCAGCTTCATCAGGGAGTTTTTTTAAAGACAGGAAACATATAGCTTTAGGGAAATTCATGATAAGAGTGTTGACTTGGGTACATGTGGATGCTAAAGCAGGAACTCACCTTTTAGCAACCCAGACACCAGCCGTATTCCAAGTTGATTCTAGACGCCAATTGGTCATCCAGAACTAGCATCTTAACATATGAGGACTAGAACAGGTTTGGCATAAGGACAGGAGTGAGGGTGGGGAGGTGGGTAGGATGAAATCTGAAGATCCTTAATACCTGTGTCTGAGAGGAGCTGGGACTCAGAGATGGTAGATCAGTGAGGGAATAGAAATTCAATCTCTAGTCTTGCCAATATGTCTGGTGAGTGTTTACCCTGTTCTTCTGCCAACTCTATTATAATATAGAGTTCTCATAGGAAGAGACTGCTTTAACATTTTGCATACATTAAAAAAAAAAAAAAAACCCCGTTTCCAACTTAAAATATGGTGTGATTAAGCTTCCTACCATTAGGTGGCAATGTAGGTCTACAATTATAACCTTGAAAGCCCGAAGCTGTTTAGAGATTACAAGCGGTGTAATCAGTGGTCTTTGGCAATAAAGAGTAATATTTCTCTGACACAAATATTTCCAGAAGATTTTAGTATAGCAAACTATATACTAGTTTGAACTGAAAACATAATCAAATAAAATTTAAAATTTAAATTTAATTGATAAAGTAATATGACACATTGAAGCATTTGAGTATTTCTTAATTTTAGGAAGTTCACCAAGGGAATAATAATAATTACATTACAAAAAGCTTGCTGATGTTTAAGACATGTACTAGAGATAAACAAAAGGGGACAAAATGGAGCAAATGGTGTTTATATTAAAATTAAGTTTACATTTTTATTTTTAAAAAGTCCATTGCTTTAAAAAGTCTTAAAACTACTGATTTAACAGTATTGGAAATAAGCCTACTTAGGACACTGTAAATTTAGGTAATGTTCTTCTTCGTGTTAACTGAAACTGTGTTATTGGATGCCCAGGTTTATAGACTGTTCAGAATACAAAATATGAATCAACAGGTGTGTAGACTCAAAAGAAATAGTTTGATATTCCCTAAACTAGTTTATCTCTAGGTGAAGAAGAAAGAAAGTGGGGAATTCAAGGAAAGGGAAAGGAGAATGTAGAAAGGCCTCAGAGATCATCTAGTCCATCCCTACTCATTTTACAAATACAAAAATCATGGCCAGGCAATAGTAAGATTGTTGAGAATGTAGAGTATTAGAAACTGAGTGAGAGTGGGAATTTTTTTTTTTAAACTGAGTCTCACTAAGGGAGGCAGGAGGCAGCCACATGCCTAGGCAGATAGGGGCAGGTCCCTGGTGAAACACCACCTCCAAGCTGAAGACAGTTTAAAGCCTGAAAGCCAAGCTACAAGTTAAATTCTCAGACCAGATTGAGAACTTGTCTTTCCGTTTGGCATGCTTTCCTCTGATTGATCCCCACCCTTCACCTACTTTACATATACCTACCCTTTTCTGTTGGTTTTCTACACTGTTGTGCCCACCTTTGAGTGATGTCTTCACTTTAATCTTTTTTGCATACTCACAAACCATCAGCATGCACTTCCTATTCTGAGCCCATAAAAGGCCCCAAGCTCAGCCATACTGGGGGACTTTTTCCCGCCTTTGGGTAGGGGAACCACCCCCACAACCCCACGTCCCCTCTTTGCTGAGAGCTTTCCTTTCGCTTAATAAATTCTACTCCACTCACTCTGCAGTGTCCATGTGCCTAATTCTTCCTGGTCAGGAGACAAGAACTTGGACCTACTTGGACCTACACACACATGCCACCACGCCTGGCTAACTTTTGTATTTTTAGTGGAGACGGAGTTTCACCACGTTGGCCAGGCTGGTCTCAATCGCCTGACCTCGTGGTCTGCCCACCTCATCCTCCCAATGTGCTGGGATTACAGGGGTGAGCCACTGCACCCAGCTTTTCTTTTTTTTTTTTTTAGTTAGGGTTTACTCCCCTCTCCCAGGCTGTAGTGTAGCGGCTACAATCTTGGCTCATTGCAACCTCTGCCTCCTGGGTTAAAACGATCCTCCTGCCTCAGCCTCCTGAGTAGCTGGGCCTACAGACAGGCATGTGCCATCAGGCCTGGCTACATTTTTTTTTTGAGAGGGAGCCATGCTCTGTCACCCAGGCTGGAGTGCAGTGGCATGATCTCAGCTCACTGCAACCTCTGCCTCCCAGGTTCAAGCAATTCTCCTGCCTCAGCCTCCCAAGTAGCTGGGATTACAGGCATCTGCCACCATGCTGGGTTAATTTTTGTATTTTTTGTAGAGTTGGGGTTTCACCATGTTGCCCAGGCTGGTCTTACTTAACTCCTGAGCTCAAGCGATCTGCCAGCCTCGGCCTCCTAAAGTGCTGGGATTACAGGCATGAGCCACCACACCTGGTCAGTGCTGACTTTTAAGTGTACACACAATATCACCTATACAAAATTTACAAAGAAACACAAAGCATTAAATCGTGTTTATGAATCTGCACATATGATATAGACGTTTAATATCAGCCAGGAGAATGGCAGATGACAGAAATCAGAGTAGTGCTTACTTCTGTGGGGGATGAAGGACAATGAGATGGGAGGGAGGGTGAGAAATACCTAGCACTTCAGCTGTCTGTGCTCTTTCATATCTTTTAAAACAAATGGATCCAAATGTTAAGATTTGATAAAGCTAGCTACAGATATCTGTATATTGCTCTCTATAATTTTTGGTATGTTTGAACTATTTCAAAAAAATAAAAAGAGAAGAGTTCAGTATAAATTCACACAGCTAGTTCAGTGGCAAAGCCTGGACTTTTGACCCTGGGTTCAGTGCTTACTTCACTATGACATTGGACTTGATTGCTTTCTACACAAACCAAGTTGAATGCCTTATGGGGTTCTACTTGGTGATAACATGCCTGTTATCCATATGTTTCTACTTTAAGCTGGCCAGAGTGCATGTTGAGTGAATTTGGGACAATGCTTTATAGAATTACATTTTATGTCTGTCTCTTGATTTCCTGACTGGTTAGAGATGAACGAATGCATTTTTCATCAATGTATCCCTTTGGGATTCTGAAAATAGCAATTTACCACAAAATTACTCACCAGCCTGACAATGTTCGTTCTTAAAAGAGTTGATATTGGATTTCTTGTCAGATTGCCAATTTCTCCTCTTTCCAATTAGATTCATTTTTGTTTTATCTGGGCTGAGCTTCAGCCAGTCTTGGACTTGGTCCAATGAGCTACTTGGGTTATTTCTTCAGAGAGCAGGGAGCCTGTTTACCTGGGTTTCTCACAAAGATTCCAACTTCTCCTCTTTCCAATCAGGTTCATTTTTGTTTTATCTGGGCTGAGCTTCAGACAACCTTGGACTTGGTCCAAAGAGCTGCTTGAGTTATTTCTTCAGAGAGCAGGGAGCCTGTTTCCTGGATTTGTCACAAAGACTCATGATGCCAAGGAGTGCAGGTACTTTGGTGGCACCAAAGTCCATGGTGTTCCATGATCTCCCCCAGTGGTATCATTGCTTACTCTCCTCAGAAAGAATGATAGATGAGCCACCCAGTGGCACTCAAGGGATGAACATTTGCCCACTGTTATCAGGGGGTCTCTAGGATAGGAATATAATTTTCCCCACTCATTTTAAAATTTAATAAATCACTTCCAGCTCCTCACTTTACAAAAAAACAAAACAAAACAAAACAAAAAAACCCTGATAATTAATTGATCTACATTACCAGTATTTCCATTTTTCCATTCACATGTAATTTCACAATGCCTAAAGAGGAAAAATACCGGTGGATGGGCTTTACTTAGTATGGATAAACTCCATTGGATAAATTCAGTTTGAATAAATTCCACTGGAGTACACTTAGGGTAGAATAATTCAAATTATACTTTAAAAATGATTGGCTCTAAGAAATCAAATGCAATTGAGACCTACATAAGGAGTTTTGTAGCCAGTAAGGAATTGCAAAAATATGCCAAAGAGGTTTGGTTTCATTAGAAATAACTTTTGAGAAATATTTTCTTGCATTTGTAGAAAATGACGAGGCATCTGAGCATAGATAGTTGAACGAATTTCTGCTTCGTGAACCCTGAGTATATTTTATCAGAAGGTCTAGAGAATAGTTGCCATATGTGAATAAATAGTGATGGGGAGGGGACATGGGATTCTAGTCCAGAAACACAAAGGCTAAGAGAAATATGGACCCCAGACCTGAAGTTTCCAGTTTCCAAAAGAGTCTCATGCTCAAAACACAGCCCTGAACAAAGAGCCACTGCACCTGAAGGATCCATACCATATGGACATGTGGGCGCTGCACTCTGATGACAATAACTAGAAGCATTCTCCAGTGCAGTGGCGATCACATTAGATCTTAGTGACTTTCCACTACAGTATCCAGGATGGGGGCCGGGCTGAAGAATGTCTGAGATAAGTATGTCACGATGGACAAACACTACAAGTTCCTATGGAAAGTTTACAACTTTCACTTGTGCACAAGTTTCTAGATCCTCTTTTCTACTATCTTCCACTCCACCTCCCATGTGTTATCACTTTTTCCTTCTCTATGGGATAGTCCCCATAGTGCACAATGCCTCAAATATTAATACCTGATGCTTGACCCCATTTCTGTTTCCTGTTAACACCCTTTTTCTTTGTTCTCCTTTCTTGTAAAACTATTTTGTAGCATTTGTTCTTGTAGAATTTTTTTCTTATTGTTCTTTCTTGAATCTGACAGAATTAAGACTTGCTACTGCCACTCCACTGAAACCTCTCATCAAGGTCACCAGTGACCCCTATATGGCTAAATCTAATGGTCAGTTCTCAGTCCAAGACTTATTAGACCACTTGGTAACACTTGACAGAAATGATCACTCCCTCTTTCTTGAAACACTTTCTTCACTTGGCTTTTGGTCAGTTCTCTGCCTGAACTTCCATCTCCCTTGCTTTCTCCTAATCGTCAGGTCTTTATCAAAGTATTGTGTAGCCATGATATTCACTCCATAAGTGAGCTCATATATCTTATGACACTTTATAATGTCTATATGTTGAAGACTGCCAAATTTATATCTCCACCCTCTCCTCTGAACTCCAGACTTGCATATTCAACTACATACTTGATATATTCTTTGGTGAGAACTTGATGTGCCCTAAACAGAACTCATGATATTGTCCTCAAATCCGTTCCTTCCCTAATATTCTCCATCTTAGTAAATGGCACCTACCACTTCTTCAGGTGAAAAACTTTGGGTCATCTTTTCTTGCCTCTTAGTCTCATACCTAATATCTAATCTGTCAGAAAATGTTGTCAACTCAATCTTCAAAATATAACCTGAATCTGACCGTAACTCACCTTTTCTACTCCTAGTCCAAACCACCACCTTTCACCTAAACAAGTACAGTAGCCTCTTAACAGGTCTCTTTAATTTCACTCTTGCTTCCCTTCCAGCAATGGTCCATTTCCCTGTAGTAACCACTGTGATCATTTAAAAACATTATTAGATCATGTCACTCCCTTGCTTCAGCTTGCTAAAAATTAAATAAAAAATTCCCACCATAGTCCTACCTATTAAAGGACTTTTGATTACCTCTCCAGTTTAATTGCCTACAACTCTTCTGCCTGCTCATTCTCTTTCAGTGAGATCAGCCTGCCTGCTGTTCCTGAAATACACCAAATATATTACTTTTTCTTGGTCCTTATACTTTCCATTTCCTCATCTGGGGAAATTCTTCCCCCAGTATCCAGTGGCTTATGCTGTCCCTTTATTCAGGTCTCTGTTCAAATGTCACCCTATTACAGTGGTTTCTGGAACTACCTGATTTAAATTCAAACCGTCTTCACCTTATCTGCGTGCACAGATCATAATTTGACATTATATGTTTATTATCTGTCTTCTCTACTAAAACGAAAGTTCCATGAGTACAGGTCCTTTATTTTATGTATTGCTCATTTCCAGTGCCTGGAAAGTGCCTGGGATATAATAGGGGATCAATAAACATTTCTTGATTTAATTAATAAACAGGTAAATTTTCCAACCCATCCTGGAAAGATAAAACTCAAGAGCTCAAATTAAGTTGATTGAAAGACTAGAATTACTGAAGCATTATTATTTGCACATCTGAATTTGTAAACCGGGGGTCAGACCTACTACAATTTTAATTCTAGTTGGCCATTCTACCACAAGGCCCTCCCCATCTCAAAGCATCCTATCTCTATATTAGTTTTCCTGAAAAATATTGCTTTTATGATGTTACCTCCCTTCTCTTAAACCTCATAATGGTTATCTACCATCAACATTGAGACCAAACTTTTCTACTTCTGTTTTCAAGGCCTTTGCTAACCCTATTTATCACCTTGGCTGTGGGATTCAACAGAATTTTCTCCATTCTGATCCCAAGCACGGGCTATGCTTATTTTCATATTTAAACCTTGACTCATGACATCCCTACCACTCAGAATGCCTCCTTCCATTCAAATCTCACCTTTCCCTTAATCATTTTCTTAGTTCTCAGCAACTTCATGACCTCTTTATCCTTACCTTTGTACTTTACATACAGTGAACCCTTCCCATCTCTGAGTATGTCTGTCCAGTGCCTGACAATACTGAATATCTGTTAGACTCCATTACTTATTGATTGACAAATTATTTAGCTGAGTATTTGAAAAAATGTACATTAAATATGGTGAGTGCTTAGTTTATTTTCTCTCTATTATGAAGGTTATTCTAAAAAAGTAAAATGATAGTCCAGTTTTGTTCAAATTACTTTATTTTAATGAAATTCATTTATGCAGTACTTTTTTAATCATTAAATTTGAGTATTACTAAGTAGTGCAAAAAAGGATTCAGTCCCCTAAAGTTAGGGCTGGCTAGGAAAGTCAATGTGATAATTTAATTTTTCTAATTTTCCTCTGCCCTACCCATGGCAGAACAGCTTTCTTATTTTGCCTGGTAAATTTGCACTTCATGATATTTTTTCTTTTTCCTTTTACTTTTCATTCCTGAAGTTTGGTTGGGTCATATTACTATTTCAAGTAAAATTGATATAAAATGTATACAGTGCCTGTGTCAGTCAGGGTCCAATTAACAACAAAAAGCACACATTGGGTTACATTTAATACAGAGATTTATTAAACTTCGATAAAAGAACAACTACAAGGAAACTATGGTATTCTAGACCTGGGGGGGCAGGTACACAAGGAAGGACAATAAGAGTTCAGATCTTATTGGAGAAGGTGTAGTTCAGCACACTGGATAGCAAAGACGCTTGCTGGTCTGTTCTAGTCAGAGCTGGTCTGCAGTCCTGGGCAAGTAGGAAGTAACTCTTTGGAATGCATGTAGAACACAGTAATCAGTGATAAGGGTGCGCTTGCACAGAGAGATTAGGGGCTGGGATACAGGTGAGCTGTGCCTGGATCTGCAATGGGTGGGAGTGGAGGCAGGTGCTGGGACTTGCGGGAGGAAATGTCAGTAGCAAAATGAGTGGTGGTTTAGGGCACCTGGGGTGAGCCGGAGGGCTTTGGGGCCCGTTTCCCCGTGCGAAAACTGCTCGGGAATGTTGTCGCCAGTCCAGACCGAGGCTGCAAGATCGCAGACATTCTGTGTAGCAGTCAGAAACACTGCGAGACCACGGTCCTTCTCACAGTGCCTCTTCGGCGCCCTCTACTGCAAAAACAGAACATCGTGCTCTGTGGAGATGCTGAAAGGAGTGTCAATTGTTACACAGCATATACGTAAACATGAATTGGAGCAGAGAGGCAATACATTGGTAACTGGCACAATGTTTACCTAAGTATAGATGTACTTATCAAGTATAAGTGTATTTGAGAAGTTGCGTATGAATACTTTGGCAAAAACAATCCATATTAAGACAACATGTCAGTAATGAATAAATAAATACAATGACAGTCGTCCCTTGGTATACTCTGGGGAATGGTTCCAGGATCCCCATGTATACCCAAATCCAAGCATACTCAACTCCTCCAGTTGGCCCTGTGGAACCCGCATCTTTTTGCATAGTATTTTATTAATGTATCACAATTTACTTTTCTATTCTCCTGTTGATGACATTACAGTTGCTTCTGGGTTTTGGCTATCTTGAATATACCTGCTATAAACATGAGTTTCTGTGAAGCTATGCACTCATTTCGTGTGTGTGCATAAAAAGAAGTGTAATTGCTTGGTCATAGTGCTTTAGTAGTGGGCCATGTTTAGCTTTAGTAGATGCTGCTAAACATTTTTTGAGTGTTTGAACCAATATCCATTCCTACCAGAAAGTATGAGAGTTCTAGTTTCTCCACATTCTTGCAAACAGTTGGTATTGTCAGTCTTTTTGTTTTTAGCTATTCTTGTGGATACTTTTTTAAAAAATTAAATTAAATATAAATGTACAATTGTAGTTCTCAATATTTAACCCATCTGTTCTGATAAATACAAAAACCTGTTTCTCTCAAATGCTATCTGAAATTTCAAAGTAAAAATAACAGCAATGATATTTAAAAAATTTTTTATTTCCAAAGCTTTCAGGGTACAAGTGGTTTTTTTGTTACATGGATGAATTATATAGTGGTGAATTCTGAGATTTTAGCCCACCCATGGCCAGAGTAGTGTACATTGTTATCTAATGTGTAGTTTTTTTTTATCCTCAGCCCCCTCCTATCCTCCCCCATCTGATTCTCTAAAGTCGATTGTATCACTCTGTATGTTTTTGCCTACTTGTAACTTAGCTTCCACTTATAAGTGTGAACATACAGTTTTTGGTTTTCCGTTCCTGTGTTACTTAGAGTAATGGCCTCTATCTCCATCCAAGTTTCTGCAAAAGGTATTATTTCATTCCTTTAATGGCTGAGTAGTATTCCATGGTGTATATACACCACATTTTCTTTGTCCACTCGTTAGTTGATGGGCACTTACGTTGGTTCCACATCTTTGCAATTGTGTATTGTGCTGCTGTCAACATACGTGTACAAGGGTCTTTTTCATATGATGACGTCTTTTCCTTTGGGTAGATATTTAGTAGTGGGATTGCTTGATCAAATGGTAGATCTACTTTTAGCTCTTTAAGGAATCTCCATACTGTTCCCCATAAAGGTTGTACTAATTTAAATTCCTACCAGCAGTGTGTAAGCATTCCCTTTCCCCACATCCATATAAACATCTATTGTTTTTTGATGTTTTAATAATGGCCATTCTTGCAGGAGTAGGGTGGTATCTCATTGCAGTTTTAATTTGCTTTTCCATGATGAGTGATGTTGAGCATTTTTTCATGTTTTTTGGCCATTGTAGATCATCTTTTGAGAAATGTCTATTCATGTCCTTTGCCCATTTTGTCCACTTGTTTTGTTTTTTTTTCAGAGGGAGCCTCACTTTGTTGCCCAGGCTGCAGTGCAGTGGCGCAATCTCGGCTCACTGCAACCTCTGCCTCCTGGTTTCAAGTGATGCTTAAGCCTCAGTCTCTCAGTTGTAGCTGAGACTACAGGTGTGCACCACTATACCTGGCTAATTTTTGTATTTTTAGTGGAGATGGGGGGTCTTACTATGTTGTCCAGGCTGGTCTCGAACTCCTGAGCTCAAGCGATTCGCCCACCTCAGCCTCCCAAAGTGCTGGGATTACAGATGGAGCCACCAGGCCCGGTCTTTGCCAACTTTTTAATGGGATTATTTGTTCTCTTTTTCTTGCTGATTTGTTTGAGTTCCTTGTAGATTCTGGAAACTAGTCCTTTGTTGGATGCATCTTGCAAATATTTTCTCCCCTTCTGTGGGTTGTCTGTTTACTTTGCTGATTATTTCTTTTGCTGTGCAGAAACTTTTAAATTAGGTTCCATTTACTTATCTTTGTTTTTGTTGCATTTGCTTTTGGGGTCTTAGTCATGAATTATTTCCCTAGGCCAATGTCTAGAAGAGTTTTTCCAACGTCGTCTTCTAGAATTTTTAGTTTCAGGTCTTATATTTTAGTCCTCGGTCCATCTCGAGTTGATTTTTGGATAGGATGAGAGATAGGGATCCAGTTTCATTCTTCTACATGCGGCTTTCCAGTTTTCTCAGCATCATTTATTAAATAGGGTGTCCATTTCCCAATTTATGTTTTTGTATGCTTTGTTGTAGATCAGTTGGCTGTATGTATTTGGCTTTATATCTGAATTCTCTATTCTGTTCCATTGGTCTATGCATCTACTTTTTTTTTTTTCCCAGTACCATGTTGTTTTGATATCTATAGCCTTGTAGCATACTTTGAAGTCCAGTAATAGGATGTCTCCAGATTTGTTCTTTTTGCTTAGGATTGCTTTGGCTGTTCAGGCTCTTTTTGGTTCCACATGAATTTTAGGATTGTTTTTTCTACTTCTGAGAAAAAATGATGCTGGTAGTTTGATGGGAATTGCATTGAATCTGTAGATTGCTTTGGGCAGTAGGTTCCTTTTCACAAGTTGATTATTCTAATCTATGAACATGGAATGTGTTTCCATTTGTTTATGTTGTCTATGAGGGCTTTCAGCAATGTTTCGTAGCTCTCCTTGTAGAAGCAATGGTAATTTTTGAAAATGCGTTCTCAACTTACATATGCTTCCACTTTATGATATATACTAGCTCTCCACTGCAAAAATTTACAATGATAATACAACAAATGTTTGTTTTCTCACTCAGCGAGCAAAAAAGATTATTTCTGATTCCAAAGTGATTATTGTGATTATCATTTTTAATTGTATAATATGGCAGGGGAAAAATCCTGATTATATGAGCCCTTTCCCTGTTTAGGTACTTTAAAAATAACTGGAATTTCTAGGTAAACATTAAATGCATATACACAGTCATCATTTGCCTGGTGGTTAAGAGTATAGGCCAGGAGTCACACTACCCATTTGCAATCCTAGCTCTGCTAGTATGTTGAATAAGAAATTGTTTTGATGGGGGAGTTGCTGAATAGGAACAGCTCTGTTCTACAGCTCCCAGCAAGATCAACACAGAAGGCAGGTGATTTCTGCATTTCTGCAGAAATGTGATTTCTGCATTTCCAAGTGAGGTACCTGGTTCATCTCGTTGGGACTGGTTGGAAAGTGGGTACAGCTGAAGCAGGGCGGGGCATCATCTCACCCGGGAAGCACAAGGGGTCGGGGGATTTCCCTTTCCTAGCCAAGGGAAGCCGTGAGTGACTGTACCTGTAGGAATGGTAGACTGCTGCCCAAATATTGTGCTTTTCCCACAGTCTTCGCAACCGGCAGACCAGGAGATTCCCTCCTGTGCCTGGCTCAAAGGGTCCCATGCCCACGGAGCCTCACTCGCTACTAGTGCAGCAGTCTGAGATCAACCTGGGATGCTGGAGCTTGGTGGGGGAAGGGGCATCCACCATTGCTGAGGCTTGAGTAGGCAGTTCTATGCTTACAGTGTAAACAAAGTGGCAGGGAAGCTCGAACTGGGTGGAGCCCACCGCAGCACAGCAAGGCCTACTGCCTCCCGAGATTCCACCTCTGGGGGCAGGGCATATCTGAACAAAAGGCAGCAGATAGCTCCTGCAGACTTAAACATGACTGCCTGATAGCTCTGAAGAGAGCAGTGGTTCTCCCAGCATGGCGTTCGAGATCCGATAATGGACAGAGTGCCTCCTAAAGTGGGTCCCTGACCCCATGTAGCCTGACTGAGAGACACCTCCCAGTAGGGGCCACAGACACCTCATTCAGGCAGGTGCCCCTCTGGGATGAAGCTTCCAAAGGAAGGATCAGGGAGCAATATTTGCTGTTCTGCAGCCTCCACTGGTGAAACCCAGGCAAACAGGGTCTGGAGTGGACCTCCAGCAAACTCCAATAGACCTGCAGCTGAGGGTCCTGTCTGTTAGAAGGGAAACTAACGAACAGAAAGGAATAGCATCAACATCAACAAAAAGGACATCCACACCAAAACCCCATCCGTAGGTCACCAACATCGAAGACCAAAGGTAGATTAGACCACAAAGATGGGGAGAAACCAGAGCAGAAAGGCTGAAAATTCCAAAAACCAGAATGCCTCTTCTCCTCCAAAGGAACACAACTCCTCGCCAGCAAGGAAACAAAACTGGATGGAGAATGAGTTTGACGAGTTGACAGAAGTAGGCTTCAGAAGATCAGTAATAACAAACTTCTCTGCGCTAAAGGAGCATGTTCTAACCCATCGCAAGGAAGCTAAAAACCTTGAAAAAAGATTAGAGGAATGGCTAACTAGCATAACCAGTGTAGAGAAAAGCTTAAATGACCTGATGGAGCTGAAAACCACAGTACGAGAACTGCGTGAAGCATACACAAGCTTCATGAGTCAATTCGATCAAGCGGAAGAAAGGATATCAGTGATTGAAGATCAAATTAATGAAATAAAGTGAGAAGACAACATTAGAGAAAAAAGAGTGAAAAGAAACAAACAAAGCCTCCCAGAAATATGGGACTATCTGAAAAGACCAAATCTACATTTAATTGGCATACCTGAAGGTGATGGGGAAAATGGAAAGAAGTTAGAAAACATTCTTCAGGATATTATCCAGGAGAACTTCCCCAACCTAGCAAGGCAGGCCAACATTCAAATTCAGGAAATACAGAGAACACTACAAAGATACTCCTCGAGAAGAGCAACCCCAAGACACATAATTGTCAGATGCACTGAGGTTGAAATGAAGGAAAAAATGTTAAGGGCAGCCAGAGAGAAAGGTCGGGTTACCCACAAAGGGAAGCCCATCAGACTAACAGTGGATCTCTTGGCAGAAACCCTACAAGCCAGAAGAGAGTGGGGGCCAATATTCAACATTCTTAAACAAAAGAATTTTCAATGCAGAATTTCATATCCAGCCAAACTAAGCTTCATCAGTGAAGGAGAAATAAAATCCTTTAGAGACAAGCAAATGCTGAGAGATTTTGTCACCACCAGGCCTGCCTTACAACAGCTCCTGAAGGAAGCACTAAACGTGGAAAGGAACAACCAGTACCAGCCACTGCAAAAACATGCCAAATTGTAAAGACCATCAATGCTATGAAGAAACTGCATCCATTAATGGGCAAAATAACCAGCTAACATCTTAATGACAGGATCAAATTCACACATAACCATATTAACCTTAAATGTAAATGGACTAAATGCCCCGATTAAAAGACACAGACTGGCAAGTTGGATAAAGAGTCAAGACCCATCGGGGTGCGGTATTCAGGAGACCCATCTCATGTGCAAAAACACACATAGGCTCAAAATAAAGGGATGGAGGAAGATCTAACAAGCAAATGGAAAGCAAAAAAAAGCAGAGGTTGCAATCCTGGTCTCTGATAAAACAGACTTTAAACCAACAAAGATCAAAAGAGACAAAGAACGCCACTACATAATGGTAAAGGGATCAATTCAACAAGAAGAGCTAACTATCCTAAATATATATGCACCCAATACAGGAGCACCCAGATTCATAAAGCAAGTTCTTAGAGACCTACAAAGAGACTTAGACTCCCACACAATAATAATGGGAGACTTTAACACTCCACTGTCAATATTAGACAGATCAACAAGACAGAAAATTAACAAGGATATCCAGGACTTGAACTCAGCTCTGGACCAAGTGGACCTAATAGACATCTACAGAACTCTCCACCCCAAATCAACAGAATATACATTCGTCTCAGCACCACCTCACACTTATTCTAAAATTGACCACATAATTGGAAGTAAAACACCCCTCAGCAATTGTAAAGAACAGAAATCACAACAAACTGTCTCTCAGACCACAGTGCAATCAAATTAGAACTCAGGATTAAGAAATTCACTCAAAACCACACAACTACATGAAAACTGAACAACCTGCTCCTGAATGACTACTGGGTAAATAACGAAATGAAGACAGAAATAAAGATGTTCTTTGAAACCAATGAGAACAAAGACACAACATACCAGAATCTCTGGGACACATTTAAAGCAGTGTGTAGAGGGAAATTTATAGGAGTAAATGCCCACAAGAGAAAGCAGGAAAGATCTAAAATCGACACCCTAACATCACAATTAAAAGAACTAGAGAAGCAAGAGCAAACACATTCAAAAGCCAGCAGAAGACAAATAACTAAGATCAGAGCAGAACCGAAGGAGATAGAGACACAAAAAAACCCTTCAAAAAATCAATGAATCCAGGAGCTGGTTTTTTGAAAACATCAACAAAATAGACAGACTGCTAGCAAGACTAATAAAGAAGAAAAAGAGAAGAATCAAGTAGACACAATAAAAAATGATAAAGGGGATATCACCACTAATCCCACAGAAATACAAACTACCATCACAGAATACTATAAACACCTCTATGCAAATAAACTAGAAAATCTAGAAGAAATGGATAAATTCCTGGACACATACACCCTCCCAAGCCTGAACCAGGAGGAAGTTGAATCTCTGAATAGACCAATAAGAGGTTCTGAAATTGAGGCAATAATTAATAGCCTACCAACCAAAAAATGTCCAGGATCAGATGAATTCACAGCTGAATTCTACCAAGGTACAAAAAGGAGCTGGTACCATTCCTTCTGAAACTATTTCAATAAACAGAAAAAGAGGGAATCCTCCCTAACTCATTTTATCAGGCCAGTGTCATCCTGATACCAAAGCCTGGCAAAAACACAACAAAAAAAAGAGAATTTTAGGCCAATATCCCTGATGAACATCCATGTGAAAATCCTCAATAAAATACTGGCAAACCGAGTCCAGCAGCACATCAAAAAGCTTATCCACCACGATCAAGTTGGCTTCATCCCTGGAATGCAAGACTGGTTCAACATACGCAAATCAATAAACATATTTCATCACATAAATAGAACCAACGACAAAAACCACATGATTAACTCAATAGATGCAGAAAAGGCCTTCAACAAAATTCTACAGTCTTTCATTCTAAAAGCTTTCAATGAACTAGTTATTGATGGAACGCGTATCAAAATAATAAGAGCTATTTACGACAAACCCACAGCCTATATCATACTGAATGGGCAAAAACTGGAAGCATTCCCTTTGAAAACTGGCACAAGAAAAGGATGCCCTCTCTCACCACTCCTGTTCAATATAGTATTGGAAGTTCTGGCTAGGGCAATCAGGCAAGAGAAAGAAATAAAGGCGGGTATTCAATTAGGAAAAGAGGAAGTCAAATTGTCTCTGTTTGCAGATGGCATGATTGTATATTTACAAAACCCCATTGTCTCAGCCCAAAATTTCCTTAAGCTGATAAGCAACTTCAGGATACAAAGTCAATGTGCAAAAATCAAAAGCATTCCTATACACCAAGAACAGACAAACAGAGAGCCAAATCATGAGTGAACTCCCATTCACAATTACTACAAAGAGAATAAAATACCTAGGAATACAACTTACAAGGGATGTGAAGGACCTCTTCAAGGACAACTACAAACCACTGCTCAGCGAAATAAAAGAGGACGCAAACAAATGGAAGAACCTTCCATGCTCATGGATAGGAAGAACCAATATCGTGAAAATGGCCATACGGCCTAAGGTAATTTATAGATTCAATGCTATCCCCATCAAGCTACCACTGACTTTCCTCACAGAATTGGAAAAAACTACTTTAAAGTTCATATGGAACCAAAAAAGAGCCCACATAGCCAAGACAATCCTGAGCAAAAAGAACAAAGCTGGAGGCATCAGGCTACCAGACTTCAAACTATACTACAAGGCTACAGTAATCAAAACAGCATGGCATTGGTACCAAAACAGAGAGATAGACCAATAGAACAGAACAGAGGCCTCAGAAACAACACCACACATCTACAACCATCTGATCTTTGACAAACCTGACAAAAACAAGCAATGGGGAAAGGATTCCCTATTTAATAAATGGTGCTGGGAAAACTGGCTAGCCATATATAGAAAATTGAAACTGGATTCCTTCCTTACACCTTACACAAAGATTAACTCAAGATGGATTAAAGACTTAAATGTAAGACCTAAAACCATAAAAACCCTAAAAGAATACCTAGACAATGCAATTCAGGACACAGGCACGGGCAAAGACTTCATAACTAAAACACCAAAAGCAATGGCAACAAAGGCCAAAATAGACACATGGGATCTAATTAAACTAAAGAGCTTCTGCACAGCAAAATAAACTATCATCGGAGTGAACAGGCAACCTACACAATGGACGAAAATTTTTGCAATCTATCCATCTGACAAAGGGCTAATATCCAGAATCTACAAAGAACTTAAACAAAAGTACAAGAAAATACAACCCCATCAAAAAGTGGGCAAAATATATGGATAGACGCTTCTCAAAAGAAGACATTTATGCAGCCAGCAGACATATGAAAAAATGCTTATCATCACTGGTCATCAGAGAAATGCAAATCAAAACCACAATGAGATACCATCTCACGCCAGTTAGAATGGCAATCATTAAAAAGTCAGGAAACAACAGATGCTGGAGACGATGTGGAGAAATAGGAATGCTTTCACACTGTTGTTGGGAGTGTAAATGATTTCAACCATCGTGGAAGACAGTGTGGCGATTCCTCAAGGATCTAGAACTAGAAATACCATCTGACCCAGCAATCCCATTACTGGGTATATACCCAAAGGATTATGAATCATGCTACTATAAAGACACATGCACAGGCATGTTTACTGAGGCACTATTCACAATAGCAAAGACTTAGAACCAACCCAAATGTCCATCGATAATAGACTGGATAAAGAAAATGTGCCATAAATACACCATGGAATACTATGCAGCCATAAAAAAGGATGAGTTCATGTCCTTTGCAGGGACATGGATGAAGCTGGAAACCATCATTCTCAGCAAAATATCACAAGGACAGAAGACCAAACACCACATGTTCTCACTCATAAGTGGGAGTTGAACACTGAGAACACATGGACACATGGAGGGGAACATCGCACCCCAGGGCCTGTTGCAGGGTGGGGGGCTGGTGGAGGGATAGCATTAGGAGAAATACCTAATGTAAATGACAAGTTGATGGGTGCAGCCAACCAACATGGCACATGTATACCTATGTAAGAAACTTGCACATTGTGCACACATACCCTAGAACTTAAAGTATAATAAAAAAAATTGTTTTGACGATAACAATACCTACTTCACGGTTGTTGTGAAGATTAGATGAGTAAAAGAAAAAAGGACCTAGAAGAATGCTGGCACATAGAAAGCACTCAAGGATTGCTGGTCACTGTTATTAGCTATTGAATATTTGAGGAAACAGAAAAAATTTCTCAAGAAAGTTTGACATGGAAACTTAGATAATATGCTAGTCCAGCTCTCTGGCATATAACATAATTCTAAGAAGGATCTCTCTTTTTAGTAGCCACTCAATACTTCTTGGACATTACTCAGTGATAATTACTATATTCTCTCTCAGAGTATAACAGCTCCTTTCCTGTATGTGAAAACCCCACTGAAGAAAAGTCTCGCTTTAGGGTTTTCAAACTTTGAAAGCTGGTTGCAGCTTTAAACTTACAGTTCTTATACAAGTGCAGCATTAAGAGACTTGCTGTGCACCTCTTAGTTTCTAGCCAATGAAGTTATATCATTCTCAGAGATGTTATTTCTTTTCTTCTTTTCATTTTTCTGAGACGGAGTTTTGCTCTTTTGCCCAGGCTGGAGTGAAGTGGCGCGATCTTGGCTTATTACAACCTCCGCCCCCTGGGTTCAAACAATTCTCCTGCCTCAGCCTCCCTAGTAGCTGTGATTATAGGCACCCACCACCATGCCCGGCTAATTTTTGTATGTTTAATAGAGACAGGGTTTCGCCATGTTGGCCAGGCTTGCCTCAAACTCCTGACCTAAGGTGATCCACCCGCCTTGGTGTCCCAAAGTGCTAGGATTACAGGCGTGAGCCACCATGCCTGGCCATGGGATGTCATTTTTGAGTTTGGTTAATGTACAGGCAATTCTGCAATATCTATGTTTAAGACATTAAAAGCATGGTTTCTAATACTAGACTACTTAGGATTGAATGTTGGCTTCACTACTTCCTAGCTGTATGATCAAGGGCAAATTGCTTAATCTCTCTGTGCCTCAGTGTTCACAGTTGTAAAACGGGGATAATAAACACGGTTAATGTGAGTACCAAATTAGTTAATACGTAATGTAAAACACTTTAAACAGTGCCTGACATCTAATAAATGCTATCTAAATATTATAATAGAAATTTATGATTAAAATAGAAGAATTAACTAAGTTGAAGGACTGTACAATAAGCCATCAATATGTTTCTCAATCCCAGACAGACCCCAGAATGAATTTTTGCAATCTACCTGTCTGTATATATGCACATGTATCTTATTGGAAAACTCAGCAAAATCATAAGATTTAGGTCCTGGCCCTCAACTATTTTCCTTAACAAAATCTACTTTAGGCAGATGCTGTGAAGGTAAAAATTAGCATGTTCCAGGGAAAGCTCATTGCACACTACAAAGGACTATGACAATAACAGGCTTTAGATTTATTTTCTACATTGCTCTAGCATTTTAGAAGGGTACTTTTACTACTCAAGCCACTTTCCTGCAACTCTCCCCCAAATTTCCCTCCTTCACAGTGGCCAACCTCAAAGCGTTTTCAATGTAAGTGCCTTTCCTGTTAGTGAGACTTCCCTATGAAAATAAATAGTTTAAAGGTTGTTGGAGCCTAAAACTCACTAAGCCTGGAGAGAGATGTGACTGTCATCTGAGTTACACATGGTTACAACTTCTGTTTCTCAGATTATAGATTAACTTGCTTTCTTATTTTTCTTGTTCTATACAATGGCTAGAGAGAATTAAATGAAGTTACGGACAAAAACTTCCTGCCTTCTTAATGATCCTTACAGATTAACTTCTGCTTTGTTGCCCCGGTTTGCTTAGACCAGATGACAGAAAATCCTTTATGAAAAATGTTAAATGTACACTTCCCAAAAAGAAACACTGTCTATAATCAAATTGTTGTAACTATTCTCTAACCTTGTATGAGAAAATGCTGTAATCCTGCTAAAAAAACCTCTCAGTTTCCGCCTATATAAATGATATCTTAAATCTCTACTTCGGAAGGCTGACTCCTTCCTTGGAGTCGGTGTTTCTAGGTAGGCTATCCTCAAACTTCGCGCTTTTGATTATTTTACATTGACAACTCCTGTCATCCGCAAGCTCAAAGGCAAGGCTAATAAAAGATGGCAGAGAGCCAATTAGGGACAGAGCCATGGAATCCTCATACCCAGGTGAGTTTAGGGCAGTCTTGCAGAAGCAGAAGCAAATTGTGGGGTCACGAAACCCTCCGGACCCGCCCGCCTCCACCACCACGCGCCCCTATGACCTTCGACCCCTCCCTAGCCCCAGAGCACGCCGGGAGTTGTAGTTCCCAAAGGCCTGTCCAGGCCAGCGCAGGCGCTTGGGGTTCCCCTCCCACCCAGCCCCCGCACTTTACCGGATAAGGAAGCGGCCCGTGCTGCCACGCAGTCGCCGGAACGCGGGCGGGGGCTTCTGGGAGTTGTAGTCTGTTGGGGCGTGCGCCGTCGGTAAGGAGACGTAGCTTTCCGTGGGGTGTACCACTGCAGTTGGTTCCCGGCGGGAGACGTAGGGTCAGTCTGTGACTCTTCCCCTACCACGCTCCCCCAGAGGCTGAGGAGGCGGTTTCGACTTCTCCTCCGGCTTTCTGTCTTCGGCACTGTGTGCTTCTTGCTCCGCGGTTTATTTCTGTACCTAGTCCTCCCTCCCCTCTTCGGTACATCTCCAAAGCCCGGGCTTGGCGGGGACTCGCCCTCCGGTAAAGGCAGGGCCGCGACCTCCTAAAACCGGGTCCCCGCCCTGCAGGAACCTTCCTCACTCGGCCCCTCACACCGAGTTTCCGCACTGACCCTCCTTCGCCTCGGTCCTCGCCGCGCTCACCTCCTTCCACTCTTTTTTTTTTTTTTTTCTCCTTTGCAGGGATGGAAGCTTCCCGGCGCCAGGTGGCCGGTGGCCGAGGCCGATCCCGGGGACGGGCCACTGCCGCCCCCTCAGGAAATGGAGTCCATCTCCGCGGCGCCGGAGGAGGGCGAGAGAAGGGGTCGGTGGGCGCGGTTCCTTCTGGCACCAGTCCCGGAGGAGTCGCGACCACGGCGGCTGCAGGGAGCAGGCACAGCCCCGCGGGATCCCAAGCCCTGCAGACTACCGCAGCCAGCGGTGAGAATGGCTCCCGCCCGCGTGCTCACCTGGATGCCTCCTAAGGCAGTTACTAGTCAGGACCGCCTCCGCCCTCGCCTTCTTTATTTCACTGCTTTTCCCCTCCTTCGGGAGTTTGTTATCGGGCCCACTTCTCCAGCCTTTCGGGTGGCTGCTCTTTTCGGCACTCTAGGTAGATTTCCATCGCACCTCTTTCATCTTAATTTTAGGTGGTATTACCTTTGTTACTTCCCTCCACTCTTGCCTACTTGAATCTCCAGACCATCAGTTGTAAATTGTGGCGCGGTGTTCTGATTTGGTCTAAAATGTTGTTTGGTTAACACAGAGTTTTAAATGTGGACTGATTGTCAGCGTTTGTTTGTCGTTTTTAAAAATCTGGTTAACAACCTTGTGGCTTTAGTTATCTTTGTGCATGGCAACAGTCAGCTCGGCTGAGTCACAGAAATCCCATTTAGATTGGACTTGGGCATTCCATCTCACATTCTCTCTCATTTCTGGAGCCAGGTGTCATTTGTCATCTTTACCTTTGCCTTTGTTTCTTGACTTGTCTTATTCCTTGTAAGCACTTGAGCTTTTGATACCTTCCTTGACTGTAGTTCCTATTTACAAATTCCATGTCCTTCTGTGGACATATCTGGTGTTGCCTCCGATATATCAATACTTTTCATCCAAGACCATGTTTTCGTGGAGCCAGGGAGCACTTACACACAATTGTGCATGGGGCCGAGGGAATAATCCCTGAAATCATTTTATTTTTGTGTTTGGAATGCATTTCGATTATACATTTTTTGGGGGGTTGTGGAGCAGAATTGAGTATCTTGAATGATTTTTCTCCTAGGCTAATTTGAAAGGTAGGTGGTATTCTCTTAGCATGCAGTTAATGGCGGTGATGATAAGGTATGCAATATGGAGACGTGTGAACAGGTTTGGTAAACTTTTTTTTTTTTTTTTTTTTTTGAGACAGAGTCTCGCTGGTCGCCCAGGCTGGAGTGCAGTGGCGCAATCTCGGCTCACTGCAAGCTCCGCCTCCTGGGTTCAGGCCGAGTAGCTGGGACTACAGGCGCCTGCCACCACGCCTGGCTAATGTTTTGTTTTTTGTTTTTTGGTTTTTTTTTTTTTAGTAGAGACGGGGTTTCACCGTGTTAGCCAGGATGGTCTCCATCTCGTGGGTAGAAGGAAAACAAGCATTCTGTCCTGGCGCGGTGGCTCAAGCCTGTAATCCCAGCACTTTGGGAGGCCGAGGCGGGCAGATCATGAGGTCAGGAGATGGAGACCATCCTGGCTAACAGGGTGAAACCCCGTCTCTACTAAAAATACAAAAAATTAGCCGGGCGGGGTGGCGGGCGCCTGTAGTCCCAGCTACTCGGGAGGCTGAGCAAGGAGAATGGCGTGAGCCCGGGAGGCGGAGCTTGCAGTAGCCGAGATTGCCCCACTGCACTCCAGCCTGGGCGACAGAGCAAGACTCCATCTCAAAAAAAAAAAAAAAGAAAGAAAGAAAAGAAAAAGAAAACAAGCATTCTCTACCTGGACAGTTGAGATTTGGCTGTAAGAAATAATACGTGAGAAGGTTGTCTTGTCAGCTTCTCTTTATTTTGAGATGATGTTAGGTGAATACATTTATCAGGTTATGAATGTTCTCATTATCTCTGTCCAGTTCAGCCTGTTTTCTTATGTATCTTTTAAGTGCTAATTTCCCATATATTAATGACATTTATCATCTCTTTTGTGACAAGTTTTGAGTTATATATCTCATAGCCAGTTCTTTTTTCCCAGTACTCAAAGCTTGCTAGGTAAGCATGATACACATTTTCGTCGAGGTTTACTTGAAATACTCAATTTGTTTTGTTAATAACCCCTAACCAAACTGGCTGCAATAAGAAAAGGAAAATGTTTCATGAGGGAACATAATCAAGTACGAATATACCACCCAAGATAAGAGAGCTTATCTTGGTAGTGGCTTATCAGTTTTAAGTATAGTGTTAATTTTAAAATAGTCAATCAGTAAATTTAAAATCCTCTCAAGATGGGAATTCATGAACTCAGATCAGTTCTGCAGGTTTGTGGCTCGTTTCTTAAACTATGTTTGCTGTCCGTAAGAGCTTATTAACACTTAGTGCTTGAAGAAAATCCCTGTGGTCCTTGCTCTCAAGAAGTTTGAAGTTTCTTTGGGAGTATGTGCAGTGAAGTAATCTAATTTTGTTTTGCATGATTAATCAAGTAACAAAATGAGAAGTACAGGTAGTGCTGAATAGTGGAAGAACGAATCCAAAATTAACATTCTTTTTGGAATGAAGTTGGAAGAAACATGTTTTCCATGTTAATACTTTGTGTGGATTAATGTAAAATATGTTTTTTTGTGTGACCACAAGAAGTCCATAATAAAGGCAAAAAGTTCTTGACCTAAGAAGCCGATTATAAATATAGTGGGTGCACATAGTGAGTACTGTTGGTACAAACTCTTTGGTAGGGCTGGACTGGACTGGGCTGGGCCGTCGTGTCCTATCCTACCTGTTGTTCAGAAGACGGTAGTTTGAAATACCTACCTTCCCTGATTCTTTATGTGCTCACTGTGGACATGTTCCCTCACTTCTTAAAAATTACTGTGCACAATGTACTTTAAAACATCTTAATTTTTGTTAGTCCTTATTTTGAAGTTGATCACCAGTATTTTGATAGTTTTATTGTATTTTCGTATTTTTTTTCTTGATTTGTTAATCACCGTTATCATAAAAATTTGCTGCATTTTAGCAGGATACTTAGAAAAGTGAAAGTTTTTGTTGTGGTATTCTCTTTAGTTGTGTGTCAAGGAATTTGAAAATACTTTTCTCGTGGATTACAGGAAGATAGAATGCTCCAAAGGTGACTTTCAAATGTATGTTGTAAAATGATGTATTAGCACATTATGCTTTTCTTTTTGAGAGATTGTTTTGCAGAAATGAAACTTTTTTCTTTTAAACAGAGCTAATGTCTCAGAAAAAATTTGAAGAAATCAAGAAAGCTAACCAAGCTGCAGCCAGAAAACTTGTTGAAGAACAGTTTAGCTCTTCATCTGAAGAAGGGGATGAAGATTTTGAAGGAAAACAGGGAAAAATAGTTGCAAATACGTTTATAACATACACTACTCAGACAGGTACTGATCTTTTAAATTTGACTTTTGACGTCAATGAAACTGTATTCCTGACATTTTTTTGGTAATGCCTTTGTTCTATATGGAATAGATTTTATATCTTAAGATGAGCACTGTATGTTATAGAGTTGAATTTTTGTACACTTTGGTATTTGAGTTATATATTGTGTAACACTAATTTTTCTATAAAGCAAATAGAATGGCAGTGGCTCTTTTATAGCCTTAGGAGGCCTTTGTGTGTATTTAATTGGCATTTCAGTAGAATGCTTGGATGGGGCTGCTAAAGCTCCTGAGCGGTGGACTGGGGCAAGTTTTTTCTGGTTGTGATGATTTGATTGAACTAGAGTACTTTGTGTACTCCTTTCAATCTATTCATTTTTTTTCATCATGTTAAATGCGTCTTGAAGTCTTTTTAATTCTTTATTTCCTTATTTTATATCTTATTTACAACATCTGATTTTCATGTATTTATTTTTAGAGTTGGGGTCTTGTTCTGTTGCCCAGGCTGGAGCGCAGTGGTACGTAGTGGTGCGTAATTCACTGCAGTCTTCAACTCCTGGGCTTAAGTGATCCTCCTGTCTCAGCTTCCCAAGTAGCTGAGACTACAGGCATGTGCACTGCACCTAGCCATACTTTTTTTAAAAAACCTAAATTTCCTCAGGTTTGACATGTACATTCATGTTATCTGTGGTTTATATCTGATTGCTCTTAAAGCCACGTTTGTTTATGTGAGAGAGGGCCAAAGTGATGTTGCTGTGTACCACTTTAGTATTAAGTGTAAAAATAGATTATTTTAAATGTAAATATTATTAAACTTTCTGCCTTTCATACTTTAAAATTATTATTAGAAATATTCTTGTATGTAGGCCAGGCATAGTGGCTCACGCCTATAACCCCAGCACTTTGGGAGGCTGAGGCCGGGGGATCACTTAAGGTCAGGAGTTTGAGACCAGCCTGGCCAACATGGTGAAACCCCGTCTCTACTAAAAATACAAAAAAATTAGCTGGGCATGGTGGCACACACCTGTAATCCCAGCTACTCAGGAGGCTGAGGCAGGAGAATTGCTTGAACTTGGGAGGTGAAGGTTGCGGTGAGCTGAGATTGCGCCACTGCACTCCAGCCTGGGAGACAGAGCAAGACTCCGTCTCAATTAAAAAAAAAGAAAGAAAGAAAGAAATATTTTTGCATGTAATGTCAACATTTATTAATATATTTGTAGATATGTCATATTGTTTATATACCTTTTATTAGTAATATATATTTATACCCTTGCTTGGTTCTTTTTCTTACTTTAGGAAAACTGTTAAAACCAGGAAAAACCTTACAAATATTTTGGGAAACAATTCTACAGAGGAGAGGTGACTTTCCTAGAGTTAGACAATTAGTAATTGGCAGAGCTGGGTTTAAACCTAGTTGACTTAGCTTTAGAGCCATTACTGGGCTGATTTCATTTTCTCTGTAAAAGCAGGAAAATTCTGAGGAGATTAGACGGTTACTTTTGTACCTGTTTATGGGGAAAAAGCAGCATTGTACAGCAGTTAAGAACATTGACACTTGAATCAGATTGCTACGGTTTGATTCTTGGCTTTGTTACTTGGCTGTAGGATGTTTGACATGTTGCTTAGCATCTTAGGGGCTCAGTTTCTTTTGTAAAATGGGTATAATGATACTAAATACTGTAGAGTTGTTAGGATGAAATGAATCAGTATGTGTAAGTACTGTAGTGCTTACAGTAGTGCCTGTTGTGTAGTCTGTGCTGTATATCTGTTTGCTGGAATGTTTAATGTATTTTGTGGCTTGATTATTAGAGATTTTCTATCGTAACTGCTGCTTTCTTTTAAAAAATTTGTTTCTTTTTTTTTTTTTTGAGACGGAGTCTCACTCTGTTGCCCAGGCTGGAGTGCAGTGGCGCAATCTCAGCTCACTGCAAGCTCCACCTCCCGGGTTCATGCCAATCTCCTGCCTCAGCCTCCCGAGTAGCTGGGACTACAGGCGCCCGCCACCATGCCCGGGTAATTTTTTGTATTTTTAGTAGAGACGGGGTTTTACTGTGTTAGCCAGGATGGTCTTGATCTCCTGACCTCGTGATCCGCCCGCCTCGGCCTCCCAAAGTGCTGGGATTACAGGTGTGAGCCATTGCGCCCAGCCAAAAATTTGTTTCTTCAGTCATGTCTTCCCTTGATCATAAGGCCCCACATCCTAAGCTCTCTCCATCTACACTATACTAATGTGTTCCTTAGTTATTATCTTGTGCTTTCATGAGAAGTATAAGGCCAGTGATGCCAGGATTCAGGCCTGTTAGTACGACAGAATCAGAAGCATAGCAGAGTTTGAGCATTAGTTAGCATAAAGGCAAATAAAGACAGTCTTTATTTTTGGAGACAGTCTTCTTCTATTGCCCAGGCTGGAGTGCAGGGATGTGATCATAGCTCCCTACAATCTTGAACTACTGAGCTCAAGTGACCCTCCTGCTTTAGCCTCCCAAGTAGCTGGTACTGCAAGCACACACCACCATGCCTGGTTAATTTTTTTAGAATTTTTTTGTAGAGACAGTGTTTTCCTGTGTTGTCAAGGCTGGTCTTGAATTCCTGGCTACAGAGAATTCTCCCACCTCAGCTTCCCAAAGTGGCAGGCGTGAGCCACTGTGCCTGGCTGAGAGTTAATCAAGTCTTCAGACAGAAGGATCGATGTATTTCACCTTTCCCTTCCCAACACATAACCTTGGTGATTAGATAGTTGCCTGAGTATATTGATAGGATCATGAAGATAGTTGTACATCATCAAGTAGGTTTCTAAGGAATTTACCATATCTGCTAAGGAATTAAGATTAGGAAGTTTGGCTGGGAAGTCTAGGTCGGCAAGGTAAGAATTGATAAAAAGTAACTCTAAGGTTAGAGGGTTTCTTGTTTCTGAAGGACCTTATAGAAAATAATCTTAAGAAGTTTTCTGCTTTGAGAGGAACTCACTTAAACCATTCTAGATAGAGTCATTTTATTTTAAAATAGAAAATGCAATAATGTCTTTCAGTCTAGTATGTAGAAAACATTTGTCATTTGTAAGTTTTATTAATTTTTAATCTGGTTTTAATCTTAAAAGTGTTATGGTAATTTTTTTATGCTGTGTTTTGTATAAAATCCATTAGTATTTGATTCCCATTCCTTTGCCTCTACCAATGTAAGAAAATCTGATCACTTGATTTAAGAACATACATTCCAGAGTAATGGGATGGTTCCCACCTTAACATTAGTGAATTGAAGACCAGGACTTTACCAAAGGAGTTCATTTTTATTTGAGCACAGCCTTTGCATTTTTGTGATTCTTCTCTCAAATTTCAAACTTGCATGGCCAACTTCCTGATGAGTATCTCTTATCTTGCTGGCACATGGACCCATCAAACTGCTGTTGAAAGAGAACTTATTTATTCTTTTGTTTTCTTAATCTTAATAGCACTACAGTTTTCTCAGTCACCCTCCCAAGCCAGACATCTGGGAGCAGAGATGGCGTATGCATGTCATTTACTGCAATTCTCCCTCTGCCCATGTTAGCTCAGCAGACACAGCACTCTTTCCTTCTGAATCTTGACATGAACATCAGCTTTTAAAACTGACACAATCTCATTGTCACCAAGTCCTCCTAAGTTTTACTTCCTAAATTTCTTAAATCTACCCTTACTCTGCCTGTGTACTGTCATTGCCTACTTCAAGCCTTTACAGCTGCTTAACATGTGGATTAAATCCATATGATAATTGTGAGGTAGATAACTGTTACTAGTCATTTTACAGATGACAAAACTGAGACACATTAGGTAACTTGCTCAAAGTCATTTTTTGCTTAATCTGCTGTAACTGTCTCTTAACTGGTACTTCCAGCTTTCAGTCTTGGCCTCCACATACTCATTTTTCTTTAGTTGCCAGAGTCATCTTTTTAAAATGCATGACTTCAAATGCCATGCTATCCGCTGTGATGTGCTGGGCAGTACATTTTATTGATGCAGCCAAACTTTAATACATGTTTCAAAGAAATCTTACATAAATTTTTAAAATATAAGGTTGGTTTTTATTTTGTAAAAGCCTGTTCTATCTTCTTCTTAAATTCTGTTTTTTGAGTTAGCTGTTAAATTAGATGAAATTTAAAATGTTTTGTATCTGTTAATGCCAGCTTTGTTGAAAAGCAAAATAGGCGCCCCATACTATTCTGCTTTTAAGGATTTTTAAAAAAACTTCAATGTTTGTTTAAAATAAAGCAACTGTCTTTAATAATTTTATAATAATTTATAGTTTTGAGAGTATGTTTGCGTTTATTTTGCTTAATGTTCTAAATCATATTTATTTTATGGTAGGGCAAGCTTTTGTAAGTGCCGTGTTTACTCAGATGATTTTAGAAAGTAAAGAATTAGCCACATGTCCTATTTATTTAATTTTTCTTTTTGGCAACTTAAATTTTGGCTTGAACCACGTTATTGCCATGGTAAGTTCTGTACTTATGGTAGTTTATGTTTTAATCTACTTTTTTTGAAGACTCAGTTAACCACTATTGAACAATCTTTATTGTTTTAAAGGCATGTAGGCTTATTTCTCTCATACTAAAGTGACTCAGATTATTGTCCTTTTGGTGTCATTTGTGCTTTAGGGGACTCATTCTGTTTTTCATTTTGCTGTTGCTTGTTATTTGTTGGACCTTCCTGCAGTAACTGCTCACTGCAGTGCAGCATAGAGGTTAAGAGGGTTCACTTTGTAGGCAAACTGAAGTTAATTCTTTTGTGCCTCAGTTTTCTCATCTGTAAAATGAAGATAATAGCTCATTTAATCCTATTGAAGTACTAATAGTACGGTGTCTAGCAAATAAGCACTCAATAATTACTCAAAGAAAATAATGTCAGGTACTGTTTTTTCTAAAAAGCTTATGCTACCTTCTTAAGCAGAAATAGTGAACATGATTTCATGAGATGTGGCTATTGTACTGTAAAAACCTCAGGGTCTTTTCATTCAACAACTTTTTATTAAGAATACACCTACTAAATTCATACACACAGACCCACCCGCCCCCCCCTCCACTCACTCACATCTATGCTTATATTTATGCTCAGTGGCTCTACTAATTAGCTTAGGCTTTTCCTTTCACACTTTGCTTTTCCTTAAGACTTTACATCTTGCTGCTGTTGCTTATGGCTCTGCCTCTGCCAAATTTGTTGAGAATTCTAACAGCCAAAAAAGCAAGTATAACTGAGAGAGAGAGCTGAGGTACTGATTTTGAACCAAGTACACAAGATTTAATACACAGACTTCGTTACCTCTTGACAGCTCATTGGTTACTTTTTTAAAAAAAACTTCTTGTTTTACAGCTATATTTTGAGCAATTGATATTGCTAGACAGTTCTTACATAATATGGTGCTATTAGTGAGTTTGTGTTATTTTCAGATGTTGTTTAGGGTGAGATTTTCAATCTTTAAATTTCCAGATGGAGATACACGTGAATTAGAGCGAACAAAACAATATGTAAATGAAGCTTTTCAAGCAGGGGCTATGACATGCCTAATTTGTATTGCTTCGGTGAAGAGAAACCAAGCAGTAAGTTTTCCTCCTTATTTATATTAATGTATCTCCCCAAAATACCTTAGTTTGCACTTACAATACTTAACGATTTATTATTCTTTTGTTTACTTATGTTTAAAAATGCTTCATTTGAGAATTTTGTATATGAATTGATCTTCATTTTAAAATCTGTAATTAAAAAAAAATTACCACTAAATGAGTATCCAGTATTTTTAGCACTATTGATATAACTTAGTTGTCTTCAGTTTTAATGCAAATGTTGATTTGATAGAACATTTTTAGCATCTGTACTTTAGAGATTCCCACAAAAGTGAAATGTTAAATGTACTATATTTTATTACTTTTATTGGGTTTGGAAAAAGATACGGTCCCTATCTTCAAGAAAGTAGAACTTGGCAGTAACACTTATGGCTTAATTAGTTAGCGTATCCTGTGTTAAAGGCATTTTGGGAAGTGGTGAGGGTCAGTCGGGAGAGAGATTCAGACAAAACTCATGTCCTTGGAGGAGATGTGGCCTAGTGATAAAGATATATATGTGTAAATTTAAAAGGGCATTAATGAAGCAATTAAGAAGTGATTACTGAATGTGAAAGACTCAACATTTAGACCTTAGATTAATTCACTGCTATTATAGCAGCATTACCTAGAGAAAGCAAATCAAGTCAGATGAAATAGTTTGGTCATGTAGAGTGAATCAGAAATTTAACATGCTCTGGTTGGATAGAAGAGTATAGCAGATACAGATGCCTTTTGTGCCTAGAGTCACATCTAGTTGGTTTACTCTGATTTCAGCTGCAGGGAATGCATAGTCTCTGCATGCAGATAGAAACCCACTTTAAACATTTGCTCTGTGTGTGCGTTTTTTCCGCCTCTAAATTTTCTTCTTGGAAATTGACTTAGCTAGTACATGGGTATAGTGCAGAAGCACTGGGGAGTTAAAGCCCCTTGCAGCAACATTGCACCACAGGGAGTTGGTAGGTGAATGCCCCAACCTCCTTTCCATTAGCGAGTGGGGCTGGGCAGTCCAAGGCGTGTTTTACATGGTTTTGCAGAGGGTCCCCTGTAGGATTGAGCTTCTGTGGCCCTTAGTGGTAATCAGCTCAACCATATGCCATTCATTGGTATTTCTTTTTCTCTGTCTAGTCCCCTTACTCCTGCATCCAAGTTCTTAGATACCGCTTTGGGGGTAACCCAAACTAAGAAGTTGGCTGTTTAATGCTGTTGTTAGCTCACGCAATATGCTACATGTCTGATTTTATCAAACAGTTGTAAAATGTTATAAGGAAAGGGGAACTGATTTTTATCAGTTTTATCAAAGTGTTTGGCAGGTTTTAAAAATTAGTATTATTTCTTAAGCTTTTAAATTACGTATATTCTTGTTTTTTGATTACCTAATTTTTAGAATTTAGCATTAGTTAGGTGTTAGACTAATAGGTTTTATATAACAAAAGGGCTATGTAGAGATATATGTACATATTTATGTTTAAAGATTCTTTTGTAGTGTTATTTATACTTGGAAATAATCATCCAACAACAAGAAATTTAAGTACGTAAGTCTACATGATGTAATGTATAGCTATAAATATGCTTATAGAAAAGACTATAAAGTTACATTTCAGTTATTATAGTATGACCTCATTTTTTAAAAGTATGAAAAAAATATATAAATTTGGAGATTGTCCAGAATGTTAGCAGTAATTATTTCTAGCTGAATGAATCTGTTTGACTAATAATAATTTTCTTCGAAGTATCCTACATTTAAATGCATTTCCCATGAAACAGTTCTTCTGTTATACTGGAAGGAAAGACCTTTTTTCTTTAATCCTTAGGTAGCTCTTGAAAATAGTTTAGTGTGATACTCATTTTAAATTATTTTACAATTAACAAAGAAAAATTAACATATATTATCTTCTGATACATTTGTCTTAGGTTTGGAGCTGTTCGGGATGTTTCTGTATATTTCACATGCCCTGTATCCAGAAGTGGGCTAAAGACAGCCAGTTTCTTGTATCTTCTGTGACTGATGATGATTTTGGAAAGAGAGATTGTCCCTGGCCTTGGTAACTTTTTTCTAATTAGTTGGATTATTATTATTATTTTCAGATGGAGTTTCGCTCTTGTCACGCAGGCTGGAGTGCAGTGGCGATCTTGGCTCACCGCAACCTCCACCTCCTGGGTTCAAGAGATTCTCCTGTCTCAGCCTCCCGAGTAGCTGGGATTATAGGCACCTGTCACTATGCCTGGCTAATTTTTTGTATTTTTAGTAGAGACAGGGTTTCACCATGTCTGCCAGGCTGGTCTTGAACTCCTGACCTCAGGTGACCCACCCCAAAAAATCCCAAAGTGCCAACTAGGCTGGCACGCCACCGCGCCTGGCTTAATTGGATTATTAAATTGTAGAATAAATGAAGATTGTAGATTCTAAGTTGCTTTATTGGTGGTTTCAGTATCTATGTTGGGCTTTTAATTAGTCATTTGGTGTGTGAAGATGTGGAATCTTGATAAAGGCTTGTTTTTTTCAGTTTGAATTTCTATAACTACTAGTTCCTTTTGATAACTAATAAATCATCCAGACTTAATTTTTCCTGTGCAAAACAATCCCTTAATTATCCTTTGAAAGGACTTTCAATTTTCTGTAGGACTGAGAATCATTCATAATTATGATCTTCTTGTCCAGAATTCTATGAGTATGCATTATTATTACATTGTACAAGACTATCATTTAATGTATTTTGATTATAAGATTCCCAGTTTTATCCTCCCAAATCTCAAAACTGCAGGTGTATATTATACAATATCATTTTTTTACATTTATTAGTTTTGCTTATTATTGATGATTATTTGATCTGGAGAACTTTTGTTATATTTCCAGAAAGAGTTGGAGAGTAGAATTTTATATCTCTGCTAACTAAAGACAATAAGAAATTTATTCATATTGGCTGCCCAGAGAGGTAGATTGACTGTCAAAGTAATGAAGCATAAGCTTCATGGGCTCTGTGTGGTCACATTTTGTAACTTTAGTAACTAATTTTATGTTTAAATTTTTTTTTTTTTTTAATTTTAATTTTTTTTGAGACAGAGTTTTGCTGTATTGCCCAGGCTGGAGTGCAGTGGTGCGCTCTCGGCTCACTGTAGCCACTGCTTGTCGGGTTCAAGCGATTCTCCCGTCTCAGCCTCCAGAGTAGGTGGGATTACAGGTGCCTGCCACCATGCCTGGCTAAGTTTTGTATTTTTAGTAGAGATGGGGTTTCACCATGTTGGCCAGGCTGGTCTTGAACTTCTGGCCTCAAGTGATCCACCCACCTTGGCCCCTCAAAGTGCTGAGATTACAGGCATGAGCCACCATGTCTGGCCAGTGGTGTAGTTTTTAAAAACATTTAGATGTGCTAGTTACTTTTAGAAGAGTATGTAAAAATAATTCTCAGCAATCTGTGAGAGATTTTATTCTCCTGTTACCAGTGGGGATATTGAAGTTAATTGAAGGGAAATGACTTCTGGCTCCTCACTCTTAAGTAGTGGAGCCAAAATTTGAAACCTAGGATTTCTTACTTTTAAATTCAGTGCTTTTTCTATTCTTCCAGCTGAGTTATGTCTTATGACCTGGCTTTTAGAAATATTATTTTTCTTTTCATTGAATACACACTTTTTGGAAACTGTTAAACATTTCAAAGTATATTTGTTTTGCTCCTGCATATTATTTACTTGTGGTGGAGGAATTTTAGTGTCTAATAGGTACGGAATTAAGCCAGGTTTTAGTTTAGAGATTTAAACCTTATGTATATATTTTTTTACCCTCGCTCTTCTCGCTTCTGTTTTAAGTAGTCATTTTGCCACAGAGGAGGAAAGGATCAGTTAAAAAAAATGTACTGTTACTTCTAATTTAAAAGGAACAACAGTTTAATCAGCTGTGCCATATACTTTGCATTCCATATTTCATATTTTTTTAAGAAAATAAATGACCATTCTGGTTAAGAACCCATTTTGTTTAATCCTCATCAAGATGGAGCTAGAACTTGGTAAAATGTTAATAATTTTAAGTTATTTTATGGAAATAAAAAATTTAAAATACAGGTTTCTACTAAGATACTGCTTTTTAATGAAGAAGATCTAGCATAATTACATTTCATTGTTGGCATCCCATTATTTAAAATAAAACTCATGCGTTTGCACATATTACCCTCACTGGGCCAGTTCAGTTTCAATGCTGATGGGCAGTGTTAAGGTATGTTGAGTTGCCTATTAGTCATCCGTACCCACGCTTATTAAAAATACATATCCCCCTCCACACTAGCTTTTTCTTTTAATAAAAAAAAATTGAACTCTTCCAACAAAGCGCCAGTTACTTATTCCACAGGCAGATGAACTTAGTATTTTGTTTTTGAATTTTCATTACAAGAACAAATATCTTTTGGTTATTTTGAGTATTTATGTGGCATTTATTTGGAAACAGAACATGTTCTCATGACAATGAAAATATTTTGTATATGATACAAAAGAAATTTAAATGTTAATATGAAACTTGTTCTAGCATAATATACTAACTATACTCATTTGTCTGGGAGTTAAGGTTAGAGCATCTTTTGAGAATGAACTGATCTATGATGATCTACAAGTACATTTTTGATAGAGCTGAAGGTTAACACTTCTACTGCCAAAACTTATGTATTTTAATGATGGAAGTTGAAAGTCTTTCATGGTATTTGAACTTTTCTTTGACTTAGGCACATTCGAATTATATCTTTTTTTGGGCTGGGCACAGTGGCTCATGCCTCTAATCCCAGCACTTTGGGAGGCCAAGGCTGGTGAATCACTTGAGGTCAGGAGTTAAGACCAGCCTGGCCAACATGGCAAAACCCCGGATCTACTAAAAATACAAAAAATTAGCTGGGCATGGTGGTGTGCACCTGTATTCTCAGCTACTTGGGACACTGAGGCACGAGAATTTCTTGTACCTAGGAGGCAGAGGTTGCAGTGAGCCGAGATTGCGCCACTATACTCCAGCCTGGGTGACAGAGTGAGACTTTTTCTCAAAAAAGAAAAAAAAGAGAATTATATGTCTTTTTGTGCTAGATGTTGAGAATTATGAAATTCTTTATTTTCAAGTTTATTCCCCCTTAATTCTAAATTGTAGTCATGTTTCTTGCGGTATTGCATGTCTATAACCTGACTTCTCTCTTCTGTTTGCTGTTGCTAATATATTTTGTTTACTTGTAAACCACAAAACAAAACTTAAAAAGTTGAGCTTTATGAAAAGCAGAGTGAATTCCTCAATAAAGTTCAGGTGGTTAGTAGAAAACTAATGTTACTTTCTTTTTGTAGCTGTTTTCTAGATATGTGCTGTTTAATTCATGGTAACTAGCCACATGTAGCTGTTTCAGTATTTAGAAATTATAAGAAATTTGATTCCTTCCTCAGTTGTAAGCACTAGCCACGTTTCAAGTGCTCACAGTATGTGGCTAATTGCTACTGTATTGGACAATCCCAGTATAAAACTGTTCCATCATCTCAGCACATTGTATTGTGCAGTGCTGTTTTATATGGTTGAAATAGATTTTAATAAGATCTTGTTTTTTCACTAACACAAAGATGGAGCAGAGTTCCTTAACATAAAACTAATTTAACAGAATATACTCTGTTACTAAGTATATTTCTGTCTCTCATGTTGCTTTTAAAGGTGAAGTTAGCTTTAATAATTTTCTTCTTCTTTGTAGTCCAAAATGTAGGTTTGAATACAAACGATCTGAAACACCTAGTAGGTACTATTGCTATTGTGGAAAAGTAGAAGATCCACCTTTAGATCCGTGGCTTGTGCCTCATTCATGTGGCCAAGTATGTGAGCGTGAATTTAAACCTCCTTGTGGCCATAAATGTTTACTCCTCTGTCATCCCGGTGAGTTATATATTGCATTTTAAATTGTTTGTGGGTGATTATTTCTTCTTATGTTGAGGCAAAAAAAAAATTGTAAAAGTTGAATTCACAGTTTAGTTTGCCATGAGAAAATATTGAAAGTTATTGCCTTTTGTAAAGTATCAGTAAAGAAAGTTCTAGAAATTGATAGGTGTAGAAATTGAAAGTTTCAGTTTCTGACTTTAGATTTTTTTTTTTTTTTGCTTTTACTGAATTCTAGGTCCCTGCCCTCCTTGTCCAAAGATGGTCACAACTACTTGTTACTGTAAGAAAGCAAAACCTATCCCTCGTAGGTGCAGTGCCAAGGAATGGTCTTGTCAGCTGCCATGTGGACAGAAGTTGCTTTGTGGGCAACATAAGTGTGAAAATCCTTGTCATGCAGGTAAAAGGCCATACCCATTAGATTTTTCTAACTTTAAGCGAAAGTCAAAGCAATCTTTATTGCTTTTATGTTTCTGTGCTAATTTATCATTCTGGTTTTAGGAAGCTGTCAGCCTTGTCCAAGAGTTAGTAGACAAAAGTGTGTCTGTGGCAAAAAAGTAGCTGAAAGAAGTTGTGCAAGTCCACTATGGCACTGTGATCAAGTAAGTTTATATGCATTTCGAGGGGTGGGTATTAAAGAATACAGAAAGCATAGACAACCTAGAAAGCAGCAAGGCTAATCAGGTTTAGTTGGATAAAAGGCAAGGAAGAATAGCAACTCAGATGAATTATATCATGTTTTAAGAAACTACTTTTAAATTTAATATCATTTTTAATTATTAGAGGAAAAATTTTTTTCAAAGTAACAGCTATTTGTTGAATTTTGGATTCACTACATATGTACTCTTTCTTGCTAGCTCTTGTCCCCTTCTTCTCTTTCCCCCTCTTCAACCAGCACCCCTCCCCGCTTCTTGAATTAATCCAATTGAGGAAGTAAGATTGATTTTATAGGTTGCTTGTCCTAGAATTGGCATGGTTTTAATGCCACTTAGAACTCCTTGGTGAATGGCCATATGGAGCTGCATGTAGTTTTTTTCCGTATTGTACTTTTAAAATATACTTTTTGGTGCATAGGAAATATATGTGTGTGTATACATATGTATATATGTATCTGTATATACATATGTATGACACCTGTATAAAATATAAAGTAAAATAATATGAGGGACGTAAAGCAGTTGTTTATTTGTGATTGAAAAATGGATTGTGTCTTGTATGAAGTCTTTTTTTGTTAACTTTTAAATCCTTCATTAGTGTTTATTGCATTTTATTTTAGGTATGTGGAAAAACACTGCCATGTGGTAATCACACATGTGAGCAAGTTTGCCATGTTGGTGCTTGTGGAGAATGTCCTCGATCTGGGAAAAGGTTCTGTCCATGTCAGAAATCAAGTAAGACTTGTTTTTTTTTATATTTACATAGGAAATGATCTGTCAAGCCATGAAAAGACATTCAAAAGACGTCCTCCAGGAAACTTAAGTGCATATTACTAAATGAAAGAAGCCAGTCTGAAAAAGCTACAAAATTTAAGCCCCCAACTATATGACATTCTGGAAAGGTCCAAACTGTGGTGATCAATGGCTTCCAGGGGTTGGGGAGAGAGAAAGAGATGAATAGGAGAGACATAGAAGATTTTCAGGGCAGGGAAACTCCTCCGTGTGATACTATAATGGTGGATATATGTCATTATACATTTGTCCAAACCTATAAAATATACAACACCATGAGTGAACCTTTATATAAACTATGACCTTTGGGTGATTATGATGTGTCAATGTAAGTACATCAGTTATAACAAATGTACCAGTCTGGTGGGGTTTGATAATAGGGGAGGCTGTGCTATTGTCATTATTATGTAATAGGTTATAGGTGAGTTTATTTTAGGCTGCTTTGAGATAAAGGCATAGTAGGATGGCACTTTGAGTAAGCTTTTTTGACTCTCCACAAATAACAGCATCATATGTATAAGACTACTTCTAATACTTGTCACAATATGTTTATGTTAAAGGTGAATTTTATAATTTTGTAGTTGTTACAGTTTTTTAAGAGAGGTGGTTTTATCCTGTCGCCCAGGCTGGAGTGCAGTGGTGTGATCCTAGCTCACTGCAGCCTCAGACTCCTGGGCTCAAGTGATCCTCCTGCCTCAGCCGTCTCAGTAGCTGGGAATACAGGCACCTGTCACCATGCCTGGCTCATTAAAAAAATTTTTTTGTAGAGATGGGCTCTCCCTATGTTTCCCAGGCTGGCCTCGAACTCCTGGCCTCAAGTAATCCTCCTGTCTTGGCCTCCCAAAGTGCTGAGATTATAAGTGTCAGCCAGGTGGTGTTTTAAAGACTAAACCTTTCTTTTTGTCTTTGTGGGGTACTTCAGAGCAAGTTTTTTAAAACAAATTTTTACATTAGGAAAATTCATGAATGGTTTATGTAGTCTTTACTCATTTCTTTAGATAACTATTTCTGAAGTAGATAGCCCATAAAAATGTGTTTCTTGAGGATGGTAACTTGTGTCAAATTTCTTTTTAAAAACCATAAACTTCACAAATATTAGGGATTATTTTCATTAAAGTTAATTTTTCCCAGTGATTATGTGGATACAAAAATTTATAGTCTGAAAGTGCTAGCGTTCCTTAGGGAGCCTGAAGAACATGGCACTTTGTTGATGTTTAATAATAATGTCTCATTATTAACATTGACTTTTTGTATGTTTTTAGAGTTTTCTTTGCCTTGTACAGAAGATGTACCAACTTGTGGAGACAGTTGTGACAAAGTACTTGAATGCGGAATCCATAGATGTTCACAGCGTTGTCACCGAGGTCCCTGTGAAACATGTAGACAAGTTAGTCATCTCCTGTAATAATTACTTTTAAGAGCTACCTATCATAATATATCAAATGAGATTGTCCTGTGGTTGTTTTCTATTACTTATTTTCATATACATCTGTGTCATGATGTATATGAATTTAGTGACCTAATATTAGGATAAGAAGCAGGAGAGTACAGGCATACCACGTTTTATTGCATTTCACTTTATTGTGCTTTGCCAATACTGCGTTTTTAATAAATTGAAGGTTTATGGTAAGCCTTTGTAAAACAAGTCTTTCAGCTCCATTTTTCCAACAGTATGTGCTCATGTATCTGTCACATTTGGTAATTCTTGCACTATTTCAGACTTTTTCATTATCATTATATCTGTTATGATAACCTGTGATCAGTGATTTTTGATGTTACTATTGTGATTGTTTGGGGGGTGCCACAAACCATGCCTCTATTAGACAGTGACTTTAATGGTTAAATGTTGTGCGTGTGTTCTAACTGCTCTACTGACCAGTCGTTCACCATTCTCTTTCCCTCTCCTTGGGCCTTCCTATTCCCTGAGAGACAACAATATTGAAATTAGGCCAATTGATAACTCTACAATGGCTTTTGTAAATGTTCAAGTGAAAGGAAGAGTCACACATTTCTCATTTAAATCAAAAGCTAGAGATGATTAAGCTAGTGAGGAAGGCAAGTTGAAAGCTGAAATAGGCTGAAAGTTCTCTTGCATCAATTAGCCATGTTGTGAATGCAAAGGAAAAGTTCCTGAAGGAAATTAAAATTGCTACTGCAGTGAATACAGGAATGTTAAGAAAGTGAAACAGCCTTATTGATGATAAGGAGGAAGATTTAGAGGTCTGCAAACAAGATCAAAGTAACTGTAATATTACCTTAAACCAAATACTCCAAAGCAAGGCCCTAACTTCAATTCTGTGAAGGCTGAGAGAGGTGAGGAAGCTGCACAAGAAAAGTTTGAAACTAGCAGAGGTTGGTTCATGAAGTTTAAGGAAGGAAGCCCTCTTCATAATATAAAGGTGCGAGGTGAAACAGCAAGTGTTGATTAGAAGCTGTCGGGTTATCCAGATGATCTAGCTAAGGTAATTGATGAAGGTGGCTATATTGAACAAAAGATTTTCAACTGAGATGAAATAGCCTTCTACTGGAAGAAGATACAATATAGGACTTTCACAGTTAAAGCTTCAAACCGTCAAAGAATAGGCTGACTTTCTTCTTAAGGGCTAATGTAGCTGATGACTTTAAATCGAAGCCAGTGCTCATTTACCATTTCAAAAATCCTAGGGATCTTATGAATTTTGCTAAATCTAGTCTGCCTATGCTCTGCAAATGGAACAACAAAGCCTAGATGACAGCACATCTATGGACAGCACATCTTTATGGCATGGTTATAAGCCCACTCTTGAGACTGACTGATCAGGAAATATTCCTTTCAAAATATTACTGCTCATTGACAATGCACGTGGTCACCCAAGAGCTCTGATTGAGGTGTACAAAGAGATGAATGTTTTTATGCCATGTCTGCCAACACAATATCCATTCTGCAGCCCATGGATCAAGGAATAATTTTGACTTTCAAGTTCTATTTTTTAAGAAATACATTTCCTAAGGCTATAGCTGCCATAGATAGTGATTCCTCTGATGAATCTTGGCAATGTAAATTGAAAACCTTCTGGAAAGGATTCCTCATTTTAGATGCCATTCAGAACATTCATTATAACGAGAGTAGGTCAAAATATCAACATTAACTGGAGTTCATAAGAAGTTGATCCCAGCCCTCATGGGTGACTTCGAGTGTTCAAGACTTCAGTAGAGGCCTAGACTTGAGACTTTAAAGTTGTATGTGTCATTCTGGTTTTGACCACAGTACCAAGTCCACAAGTTAGCTTACTAGATAATCTAGTTTTTTTGGCTTTACTGAGACAAGAGTTGCAGATGTTATGGTTGTAATGAAATGTAAGTGGTTTTATTATGTGATTTTTTTTTTTTTTTTTTTTTTTTTTTACTATTCAATATCAGTTTTCTGAATTTAGTAACAAATTTATATGAAGTCCTTTTTGGAACAAAGTAGGATATAAGCAAATGTTTTAGGAAATTCAAATTGGTTTTTGGTAAAGTTTGTTATACAAATTTAGTGTTAAAATTTTTGTTCATTATGTTTTAATAATTGTAGAAGTTGCAATGTGAGGAAAAAATATTAACAAAAATCAATTTTAATAGCATTTCTTTGATTCTTCCAGGAAGTGGAAAAGCATTGTCGCTGTGGAAAGCATACAAAACGAATGCCTTGTCATAAACCTTATCTGTGTGAAACTAAGTGTGTTAAGATGCGTGACTGTCAGAAGCATCAATGTAGAAGAAAGGTTTGTGTATTAACCTTGGAAACCTCTGATTTAAAGACTATATTGAATTTCTCCATTTTGGGCCCAAATAAGTGCTGTCTTGAATTGTTTCTCAAATGTTCAGGCATATGCTTTGCTTTAATATATTAATAAATATTCTAGATTAAGCTTAATCTAGGTAATTTTTGTACTAGTGGGAATTGTACCAATTTTTTCAAATGAGAATAGTTTCTTGTCCTGTGCATTGTCCTCTCAGCTTGATATTTCTGATCATTGACTATTTCTGATCACTGACTATTTCTGATCACTGAAATGCATGATTTTCATACATTTTATATTTGTGTATTTTATAAACCCCAAATACATTGTCTTTACATTTGCTTTAAATAATCAGTTATCTTTTAAAGAGCTTGAAAAAATAAGAAAAAGTAATTTTTGATGTTTATCATCATACTTACTTAGGTGCTTTTCATCTTTTTGTATAGATTCACATTTACATCACATTTCATTTTTTTTTTCTATTCTGAAGGATTTCCTTTAACATTTCTAGTAGTGCTGGCCATGAATTCTTTCAACTTTGTATGTCTGAATATACCTTGCTTTAGTCTTTGTGAAAAATATTTTTACTTTAGAGTTCTAGTTTGGCAGTTTTTAACCCCCATACTTAAAAGGTGTTGCTTTACTATCTTTTAGCTTGCATTTTTTCCAATAAGTAGTATGCTGTGATTGTTGTATCTGTTCCTCTGTACTGATTGTTTCTCTTTTTTTCTGGCTGGTTATTAAGATCTTTCTCTTTATCACCAGTTTACAGCAGTTTGTTTCTGGTGTTCCTTGGTATGGTGTTCTTTATGTTTCTTAACCTAGTTTTCATCGAGCTGCTTAGATCTGTAGGTTTATAGTTTTTATTATATTTGTGAAATTTTTGTTTTTTATTTCTTCAGATTTTTTTTTCTGTTTTCCCCTACCCGTCACCTTCTGAGACTTTAAGGACATGTATGTTATATGCTGCTTGAATTTCTAAGTTCACTGATACTATATTTATGTTTCAGTCTGTTTCTGTTTTAGTTTATATAGTTTTGTCTCCAACATTGCTAATTTTCTTCTGCATTGTCTAATCTGCTTTTTATCCCATCCTGTGTTTTTCATCTGAGAAGTTGTGTATTTTCATCTCTAGAAGTTGGATTTGGGTCTTTTTTATATCTTCCGTGTTTCTCCTTAGCATGTTCATGCTTCCTCTATCTACTTGAATGTGAGATAGGCTATATTTGTAATGTCTGTTTTAATATCCCTGTGTACTAGTTCTGTCATCTCTCATTTCTGAGTCTGTTTCTGTTTATTGACTTTTCTGCTTTTTTGGGGTTATGTTTTCCTGCTTCTTTGTCTGCTAGATGATTTTTGATTGTTTCTAGACATGAACTTTACATTTTTGGGTGCTGGTTCTTTTTGTTTGTTTATTTGTATTTCTTTAAATATTTTTAAGCCTTATTCTGGGGCAAAGTTAAGTTACTCAAAAACTGTTTGTTCTTTCAGAGGCTTGATATTTTTAAGTGTGACCAGAACACTCTTTTGTTTAGGGCTAATTTGGCCCCATTACTGAGGCAGTAAGTCTTCTAAGTACTCTACTTGATGCCCAGGTATTAGAAGGTCCTTCTATTCTGGCTATAAGGAACACAGACTTTTTCCCAGCCTTGTGTGATCTCTTGAAATTATTCTGCCTTCTCCTTCCAGTGGTTCTTTCTCAGCTTTTGGATTGTTTCCTCTCACACACATACAGACCAGTACTCAGCCAAAGACCCAAGAAGTTCTTTCTGGAGTTCTTCAGAGCTTTTTCTGTACTGCTGCCTTCTCTGCACAAATTCTAGCCACACTGGCCTCTCTGAACTACGAATTTTGCCTACTCAACTTTATGAGACAGCCAGATTCTGCTTATGATCTTCCTCCTTGTGCTATAGCCAGAAGTCTTCATGTGTAAGCTGATAGCATTGCAAGACTTACCTAGTTTGTTTCCCTTCTGTTAGGGACTGCCATCTGTGCTGCCTCATTATCTAATACCTGAAAACTGTAGCTTCATATCTTTTATGTGGTTTTCTAGTGGTTTGAGACAGGAGTGTAAATCTGGTTGTTGTTACTCCATCATAACTCAAAACAGAAGTGTCTATTGGCTTATTCAAGTCATGGACCACATAACCTTTTCCCCCACTGGCAAAGTGATAGGATAGGCACATAGTATTACTCAATAAACACTTGTCTAATTGAATAAACTATATTGCCTCTTTTTTTTTTTTGAGACGGAGTCTTACTCTGTCGTCCAGGCTGGAGTGCAGTGGTGTGATCTCGGCTCACTGCAACCTCCACCTCCCATGTTCAAGCAATTCTCCTGCCTCAGCCTCCGCAAGTAGCTGGGACTACAGGCACGCACTACCATGCCTGGCTAATTTTTGAGAATAAACTATATTGACTTAATTGCTTTTTAATAATGTACATTTTGTTTTTAGCTATTTTTATATAATGAAACTTACTCTTATATACAACCCTAAGTTTCTTTAAGACAATTATCGTCTGTATTTCCTTTCCAAAGTTAGGTAAGTAAGAATTTAAGGAAAGAGTTAAAATGGCAATATAGACTTGAAGTAGTTGACTGGTGTCCACGATTGAAAAATTAGGACAGGTCATAGATAGCTATATTTCTCACAGACACGGAAGTGTCTGTGAAACCAGGGAAGTGACAAAGAAAGCTGGATGCAAGTAGCCTATCTCTGCTTCTCTTCTTTAATCTCTTAATCTGTGGTTTGAAAATAACTGCCAAACGAAGCCAGGAGCAGTGGCTTATGTCTATAATCCAAGTACTTTGGGAGGCCAAGGCAGGCAGATCGCTTGAGCTCAGGAGTTTGAGAGCAGCCTGGGCAACATGGCAAAACTCCATCTCTACCAAAAATACACAAACTACTGAGGTGTGGTGGGGAGAGCATGTAGAACTAGGTACTCAGGAGGCTGAGGTGTGAGGATGGCTTGAGCCTGGGAGGTGGAGGTTGCAGTCAATCAAGACTGTGCCATTACACTCTAACCTGGGCAACAGAGCCAGACTCTGTCTCAAGAAAAAAAAAAAAAAGAAAAGAAAAAGAAAATAAATAACTGCCATATGAATCTATACGTTGAATTTGATTTTAATTAAATTTTTTTAAAAACCAGACTAATTGTTTTCCTGAATTGACATTCCTTTGGTTAATGTTGTTAGTCTCTGCATAGATAAAGGAATGAAATTATCTGATGGAAATGTTTTGAATCATAGAATAATTAACTGAAAGTCAGGAAAATTTAGCTTGATTTGTTAAATTAGGTCATCATAAGTTCTTAGTGAAGTATGTTTACTTACCAGAAGAATGTTGATATTCTTGAATACTTCTTTTAGTGAAAAGTGTATCTGTTGCTTTCCATAAGTTCTGTAACTAGTAATGACATGCCTATTATTCATGGGTTTTTGAATTACCTGTTCTTTATATATTGCTTTCTCTTCAGTGTTGCCCTGGAAACTGTCCACCTTGTGATCAAAACTGTGGACGGACTTTAGGATGTAGAAACCATAAGTGTCCATCTGTCTGTCACAGAGGTAAACTTTAATAATAGCTATGATTTTATGTTTGTAGTGATGTAGTGGTTTTTTTTTTCATTGTCAATATTCAATATAATGTATTGAAATAGTGTTTTATAGTCATTATCTCACTTGACTCTCTTAACCTGGAGAAGAAGGTAAGGCAGTTTGCCAGTGTCTCTATTTTATAGGCAAAGAGGTTGAAGCTTAAAAGGGTTCAGTAACTTACTCAGGGAAATGTCTAGTACATTTGAACCCAGGATTTCTGTATGTAAAAGTATTGTCCTTTCTATAACACCATATTGTTTTCCCACTTCCTGACTTTCCCCACATAATTTTTTAATCAATGAAAGTGTTCATAGCGTTTTGAACACCTTATTTATTCTGAATTTTATATACTTATTTGTAGTTAAATCTAGTAAAGGATTAGATATGTCCAAAGCTGGTGATTTTTAAACATTTTGATGTCATGACCCCTTTACACTCCTTTGGTCCCCAAAGGGCTTTTGTTAATGTGAGTTTTATTCATTGACATTTATTGTATTTGAAATTAAAATAAAATGTAATAATATTTATTATTTTTTTAAAATAGCAGTAATAAACCCATTATATCTTAATACAAATAATATGTTTTATGAAAAATAACTATTTTCTGAAAAAAGTAGAAAATTTTACATTTTTACAAATGTCTTTAATGTCTAGCTTAACAGAAAATAGCTGGATTCACATATATGCTTCTGTATTCAGTCTGCTATGGATATCACTTTTCACTAGCTTCTGGAAAACTATGCATGTGAGACCTTGCAGACCTCCTGAAAGGGTCTCAAGAACCACTAGGGTTCCTGGACTATACTTTGAGAATTATGTTATAAGTTATTACTAGACATTAAAAACTGAGTTAACTTCACTCATTTGGATTATGTTGATATGAAATGGAATCTACTGAGATATGGTATACAGTATTGGAAAGATCGTGGACTTAGAGTAAGAAATCCTGGATTTAAGCCTAGACTCTGCCATTTAGTAGTTTAATACCTAGAACAAACTACTGAACTGTTTCTCAGTTGATCTCCCTATCCTTTCAGAAATCCTGCAGCGTATAGGGAACTACTATTATTTTATATGTGGAACAGGCCGGGAGACTATTGGCCCAAGGTTAATAGAACTAGTCGCAGAGTCAGGATGTGAACCCAGTGTTTATGTTATTTCCATTATACTACATTCCTTCCCCATTAGGAAAAGTGTCAGATTCTATTTACCCTGTAGACATTTCCTGTAGGTGTTCTTTGATTTGTCAGTGAAGTTTAGAAATAGTTTTTCAGGTATGCTCTCACCAACACTAGAAAGATTTTATTTTCTTTTATAGTCATTACATCACTGACCCACTGAGTTTTTGCAGATTTTTGCAAACTACATCTCTGTGATATAACTGGTTTAACAGTAGTAAATCTAATATTATGTAATTTACCACATTAAAAGACCAAAGGAGGAATGAGATCATCTTGATAAATGTTTAACATCTATATAAGATAAAAATTTAATTGGAAATAGACATATCCTTAACCTGATAAAGAGTATCTGCAAAAAGTTTAGAGCAAATATCATACTTACTGGAGAAGTGTTGGAAGCATTTCCCTGTCTCATATTTTTGTGAAGCAAAGCCCATAAATATTTCAGTATTTGTCTCTAAAAGATGGATTCTTAACCTAAATGTAGTTAACATATTTCTTCATATCAGCAAATATCTGGTTTTCAAATTTCTTGTTGTCTCATAAGTAACTTCATTTTTTACATCAGTTTATAGACTCAAAAACCTAATAAAATTGACATGTTGTAATTGGTTTTGTCTCTAAAGTCTTTTAATTTATAATTTCCATCCTCTATCTCCTTTTTTCCCCTTATGACTTATTTGTTGAAGAAACTAGGTTGCTTTATTTAGTTTCTCAGAGTCTGAGTTTTGCAGATTGCATCTCTGTGGTATTATTTAACATGTTCCTCTGTCCTCTATATTTTCGATAACCTGTTAATTGTATCTAGAGGTTTGATCAGATTCAGGTTTTGATATTTTTTGGTAGAGTGGTTTTTTTTGTTTGTTTTGTTTTTATAGATTTCTATTAACCCTTAGAAAAGCTTATTAGTCACAACAAAATTTTCCCTGATGTAAAGTATGTGGAAGATGCTGTTGTGCAACTGTCAATATTTGTTTCATCTACAGTTATAAAAGAATGTGGAATCATAATTTCATACCATTTTTCCATCATTCTAGAATCCTTCATAATCAGAATTATACAGTAATTTATAGGGGGAATATACTAACTGCATGTTTGTGTTGTGGGTATATGAAAATTTGATTTATAGTTTTGTTTTGTTTTGTTCTTTGAGACGGAGTCTCTCTCTGTCACCAGGCTGGAGTGCAGTGGCGCAATCCCGGCTCACTGCAACCTCTGACTCCCCATTTCAGGTGATTCTCCTGCCTCAGCCTCCCGAGCAGCTGGGATCACAGGCATATGCCACCACGTCCAGCTAATTTTTGTATTTTTAGTAGAGCCGGGGTTTCACCATGTTGGCTAGGATGGTCTCGATCTCCTGACCTCGTGATCTGCCTGCCTCGGCCTCCCAAAGTGCTGGGATTACAGGCATGAGCCACAGCGCCCAGCCGATTTATAGTTTTTTTTTTAAGTTCAGGATCATCTGTGTTTATAGTTTTAGAACTACCCGAATCATGCCTGTTTTGGCTATTAACTGGTATTGGTCAGTATAGTTATAGTCTCCCTATGCTATTTTTTCATTTTGAAAGTATTATGGAAGCTCTTTTAATTATAATAAATTCTGTTGGTCAGTAGGGAGACTGTTTAGAGAAATTATCCCTTATTTTCAAGATTTAATTTAAAAAAATGTGATACTGTTGTTTAGAATAACAAAAAGGTTACGTTTGATAACAAAAAGGTTCCTCTGCTGAAGATGAATGAAAAATTGTCATTGTAAAGTATAGAAACTGATATAATATGCCGAATGAGAACCGACTTAAATATCACTATCAACTTTAAAAATACAACTTGTAGTCATTCTTTAGGTAAAATAAAAATAAAACTTGATATGTGGGTTAGGATAACTTGACTTGCATTAACATCAAGAATATATGTGTCAAAACACATTTGGTGTTTTGTATAATAAATGTTATGTTTGACCCTACGATGTTTTACCTCTAATTTTCTCTTTTTCTGTGTTCATTATATGAATTATAATTCTTAATTTGTGTTTGTTTTAGGGAACTATTTTGAACTTCTAGAGGCACTTAAGCCAGGATATTGTCCATCTTTAATCTTTTTTTTATCAGGTTAACTCCCAGTCCATGTTTTGCTTGGTCCTGACACCTAGGCAACAGTCTCTTTAAGATATTCATTTCTTCGTTGAAAACTCTTCTTCCTTTATTATTTCATTTCTGATAGAGTTCCTTACTGGGAAAACTAGAGTGGAAGAAAGCCCTTAAGATGATGACAGAACCTCTTGGAGCGAACTTTATAGCCTGCTTTAAAGATTTCTTTGATTTTGTTTTTTTTATATTTTTGCCAACCCATAACAAAAGAGCGTAAAAAGCTGAAACCAAAATAACATTTTTTTTTTATGTTTAGAAGAGATATATTTGGGATTATATCCTAAAATGGTGGCTTAGTACTTAGTCTTTCACAAAGTACAATTAATGGAAAATTGACTGTACTTGCTACTAACCAATATCAGGTCATGAGAAAGAAATTATTGGGAATTCATCTAAAAATTGTGTACTTGGATAGATGTATGAAAGTAGGCCAACGATATTATTGTTAATGTTAAATTTTCCAAAGACTTAAATCCATTTTTGCTTGTTTTAGTTTTGAATGAGTAATGTGTTAAATTTGTTATTTAGAACAGAAGTTTTAGCACATTTTAGAGAAATGTCTAAAACTTTATTGAGGTACCAGTGTACAGAGAAAAAAGTGTTATAAATCAGAGGCTGCGTGAAGTGGCTCACGCCTGTAATCCCAGCATTTGGGAAGCTGAGGTGGGAAGATTGCTTGAGTCCAGGAGTTTGAGACCAGCCTGGACGACATAGTGAGACCCCTCCATCTCTATAAATAATCAAAAATTAGCTGGGCATGGTGGTGTGTGTCTGTAGTCCCAGCTACTTGGAAGGCTGACGTGGGAGGCTTGAGCCCAGAAAGTTGAGGCTGCACTGAGCTGTGATCATGCGACAGCACTCAGCTTGAGCAACAGGTTGAGACCCTGTTACAAAAAAAAAAAAGAGAAAAGTATTACAAATAAAAAGTATACAGCTTGTTGAATTTTTACAAACTGAACATAGCCAGGTAACCAAAACTTACATCATTAAACAGAACGTGACCAGAATTTTCAACACCTTCCTTGCATCCTTCATAACTATCACTCTGATTTTGAACAGTACATTTTTTCTTGTTTACTTTATATAAATGGAATCATGCACTATGTACTCCTTGTGTCTGGCTCAATGTTTTGTGGTAAGATTCATTCATGTTGTTGTAGTTTCTTCATTCTTCTTGTAGAGTATCCCATTGTGTGAATATACTAAATTTATGTATTTTACCATTGATAGGCATTTGGGTAGTTAAGGAAACTTTTTAATTGTCAGACTTTTTTTTCAGGCAGTTGCTATCCCTGCCCAGAAACCGTAGATGTGAAGTGTAATTGTGGCAATACAAAGGTGACAGTGCCCTGTGGCCGAGAACGTACCACGAGACCACCCAAGTGCAAGGAGCAATGCAGGTGAGTTTGAAGCTTTGCACAAGCTTCCATCTGATGTTGTACAAATTTAAATTCATATTGGCTTTTAATAATTTAATTTTGCTTTAGTGTTTTAAAATATTAATATTCACAGTATACTCATTCTATATGGAATCAAGATATGTAAATAGATAATTGTCCTTTAGATGTAATTATTCAATGACTAAAAGTAATTTTTGAAAATTGTACTTTATGATTTAGTCGACCACCAACTTGTCATCATACAAGTCAAGAAAAACATCGCTGTCACTTTGGTTCTTGTCCACCATGTCATCAACCTTGCCAAAAAGTTTTGGAGAAATGTGGTCACTTGTGTCCTGCTCCGTGTCATGATCAAGCATTAATAAAGCAGACTGGCAGGGTAAGGGAATAATACTATTAGAGAAATAGTGCATTGCTGTGGGTTGTACTTTCTTGCTTTTACTTAGTTTTTCAACGAGCAATGATTAAGCACTTACTGGGAAGCACTGTGCTTGGAGCAGGGTACAAGGTAATCAAGACTTGATTTTGTTTTAAGCAACTCACAGTGTAGAAAAGGAGTGAAACCTTTGTTTGCAAATACAGTGTGATAGTTACATTATGATCATGATACAGGTGAATTTGGCAGTCCTCCTTCATATATTGTGGTTTAGGGTTATAGATATCTCCTATAACCTTATTTTAAAGATTTGTTCACTTTTTAATATTTTATTTAATATTTATTTATTTTTAGTTATTTAATTTTTTTTTTTTTTGAGACGGAGTCTCACTCTGTTGCCCACGCTGGAGTGCAGTGGTGTGATCTGGGTCACTGCAACCTCCACCTCCCGGGTTCAGTGATTCTCGTGCCTTAGCCTCCTGAGTAGCTGGGATTATAGGTGCCTGCTACCATGCCCAGCTAATTTTTGTAGTTTTAGTAGAGATGGGGTTTCACCTTGTTGATCAGGCTGGTCTCGAACTCCTGACCTCAAGTGATCTGCCCGCCTCTGCCTCCCAAAGTGCTGGGATTACAGGTGTGAGGCACCACGTCCAGCCCAGCCTCATGAACATTTATTGAGCCCTTACTAAATATCAAGCATTTTTTTAGGTGCTGAGGAACAACAGTGAGTAAAATAATGGAGATTATATTCAATTGCTAGATGTTGGAGTTTCCAATTGTTTTTCTCATTTCCTTATTGGAAGTAAAGGAGGCTACACTGCCTTTGTTCTACCATTTATAAACTGGATTCTGTCTCAGTTATTAATATCAAATGTCTGTGGAGAGGAACAATTTCATTTAATACAGATAAAATGAAATATTTCAGTAAGCACAATTTATTGATTATTTGAAAAAATTTCAACCTGCTTGAGCAGAGGATACATGGAACTATTTTCTTAGATTCTTAAAATGGCCATATGATTTAATCCCTCTGACTTAAAATTCTTATGTATTTTATTTGTAGCACCAGCCTACAGGCCCTTGGGAACAGCCTTCTGAGCCAGCATTTATTCAGACTGCATTACCGTGTCCTCCATGTCAAGTTCCTATTCCTATGTAAGTATTAGAATTTCAATTAAAAAAAAAAACAAAAAACTTTTGACATAGCTTAAAGGGTATCTGAAGTCAATCTCCCTTTTTTCTTAGTTCAGTTCGTTATTATTTCAGGCCTAGCCTATCAACTAGTCTGTCTGTCTTAACCTTCATTCTTTTCAAACATGTTTGTCATACTTGCATATAAACCTACTATAGATATCTTTTTTTGAGTCTTTACCCCCAGTTGGAGTTTGATGCCCTTCTTAGCTTTCCATAGCAAGTGCATGCAATTACAAAAACAAATCCAAGGAACATCATTTGTTACTTTTCCCGATGATTCCCATACTGGATTGTAAGCTCCCTGAAGACAGAAGAAAGCCAGGTTTTAGACAAGGCAAACTTGGGGAATATTTAAAGGAAGCCTTGGAAATGAGAGGAAGTAGTTTCCTGGATGGGCCAGTGAATGACTGGGACTGAGCTCTAAGGAGCTGAACCTACAGTAATACGGAATCTGGGAATTTTTTATACTTCCAGCAGAGGTTATGGAGTATAGGGAAAAAAGTGCAGAATGCTGAGAAGCAACATAAAGTTAGAAAAGGGGCTGTTGTCTACAACTGAGGTGCCAAATTAAACATTGGTATTTCTGGTGTATTGGTCTTTTAAAGAGAGGATTGTTTTTGTTTTTTAATTCTAAAAGCTTTCATTTCCACAACATTCCTCCCAGTTGAAATAGCATGTATATTTTTGTGTATTGGTCACACAGTCAAGTTGGGAGGCAAAGTGTTGTTTGGAGATATATGCACAAATAGGGTAATTTTAGTCTGTAGATTTAATGGAGGTGGGCTGTGTAGTTAGCAGAGAGGTTTTTCATGTAGGTATTCAGTTATTTGAGACTATTCTTTTACTGAGGACTTAAGTTATAATCATGAGGAACCAAGTTGTTGCTAATATCTCTAAGTTAGAATTATTAGTGGCCTAAAATTTTTCCTTGAGAGAAACAGAAGAGACATTGATATTATAATTCATAGCCACGAAAATGTTGTCATAATTACCTAAGTAATTAGGTCATAAGTACCTAATTACCATTGAGTTCCTTAGTCTGTTTTTTTTTGTTTTTTTTTTTTTTTTGAGACGGAGTCTCCGTCACCCAGGCTAGAGTGCAGTGGTTCAATATCGGCTCACTGCAACCTTCTCTTTCCAGGTTCAAGATGTAGCACAGCATTTGACAGAATCTGACACACTTTCTTGATAAAAACACTCAAAAAACGTGGAAGAAAAGATAATTTTCTTAACCTGATAAAGGGCATCTGTGAAAAACCCACACAGTTCACATAATACATCGTGGTGAAAGATTAAAAGTTTTCTCCCTAATAACAGGAACAAGACTAGGATGCCTGCTCCTGCCACTTCTTTCAAGATTGTACTAGAATTTTTAGCCAGAACAATTAGGCTAGAAAAAGAAATTAAAAATGTCTTTTTACTTGGAGTAAAGAAGAACTATTTGTATTTTCAGATGACATGATCTTGTGTGTGAAAAGCCTTAAGGAGTCCTCAAAAATGCTATTAGAGTTACTTAATGAGTTCATTACTGTTGTAGAAAACATCACTATACAAAGCCAGTGGAATTTCTGTACACTGGAAACAAACAATCTGAAAATGAAATTAAGAAAACAGTTCCACTTATATAGTCTGAAAAGAACATTTTAAGAAATTCAATAAAAGAATATAAGATTTGTACAGTAGAAACTACAAAATCTAAATGAAAACCTAAAGAAAAAGCGCATTAACATTTATCCCTCACATAATTAGACTGGAAGTAGAGCAGCTCTATAGTTGTTTAATTTGGTTCATTCAGTCACACATCATCAAGAGCTCAGATTGTCTTTCCATTTTGTTATCCTCAGTGTGTCATCTTTGACCTCAGGCTGTTTGCCTTTCTATTAACTTCTCAACCCAGACATGAAAGTTTCCAAAGGGAGAAATGGAAATGTGTATGCCTTCTGTGTGTCATCATCATCACCTTTTCCTTTTCTTCTTTTCTTTTTTTAAAGGGTAAGGAAACTTCTCCGAAGCTCCACAGGAGAACTCTTTTGACATTTCATTAGACCATTTTTAAGCCAGTCCCTGGAAAGGGAAATGATGTGTTTATTTTCTTAAATAGGCTTTATTTTTTAAGAATGTGTTCACATTTACAGAGAAAATTGCACAGAAAGTATAGAGAGTTCCTATGTGTGCCCCCATACCACAGTTCTCTCTATTACCAACTTTCATTAGTGATACAATTTTTACAGTTGAGGAACCAATATTGGTACTTTATTATTAGCTAAAGTCCATAGATTACATTAGGATTTACTTTCTGTGTTGTATGGTTCTGTGGGTTTTAACAAATGCGTAGTGTCATGTATTTACTATTATAGTTTCATACAGAATAGTTTCACTGCCCTAAAAATGCCCTGTGCTATACCTGTTCAACCTTCTTTTCCCCTCCCCGTCTCAAACTCCTAGCAACCATGTATCTTTTTTACTATCTCTGTAGTTTTGCCTTTTCCAGAATGTCAATAGTTGGACTTTTACAGTGTATAGCATTTTCAGACTGGCTTCTTCACTTAGCAGTATGGTTTTATGGTTCCTCTGTGTCTTCTCATGGATTGGTAGCTCATTTATTTTTATCATTGACTAATAATACATTGCATAAAGGTACCATAGTTTGTTTATCCATTTACCATAGAAGAACATTTTGGTTGCTTCCAAGTTTGGCAATTAAGAATAAAGCTGCTATAAACATTTATGTGCAGATTTTTGTGTAGACATAAGTTTTCAGCTCATTTGGGTAAATACTTAGGAGTGTAATTGCTGGATCACATGGTAAGACTTTGTTTAGCTTTGTAAGAAGCTGTCAAACAGTTTACTAAAGTGTCTGAATCATTTTGCATTCTCACAACAGTGAGTGAGAATTGTTATTGCTCTTTATTCTCACCAACGTGGTATTGTCAGTGTTTTGGATTTTAGCCATTCTATTTTTAATTGATACATAATAATTATACATATTTATAGGAAATGTAATGCTGTTTCAGTACATACAGTGTGATATACAGTGATCAGATCAGGGCAATTAGCGTATCCATTATCTCAGACATCATTTCTTTGTTTTGGGAACATTCAGTATCCTCTTTTCTAGCTATTTGAAAATATATATTATTGTTAACTATCGTTATCTGTAACTATAGTTATAGATATCTATATCTGTAGATATCCATTGTTATAGGTAACTATTGTTATCTATAGTTAACAATAGATAACAATAGTTTTATAGCACTGTAGGATAACTATAAAACACCAGAACTTGTTCTTCCTATCTAGCTGTAATTTTGTTTTTTAACAAATCTCTCTTATCCCCTCCTCCCTCTACCTTTTCCATCCTGTAACTATTCTGCTTTTTATTTCTATAAGATCAAGTTTTTAGCTTCTACATGTGAGAACATGCAGTGTTTAATTTAACATGCAGTTTTTAATTTCCTGTTCCTTTTTGCGTTTTTTTTTTTTTTTTTTTTTTTACTCATTAATTAGGTTTACTGTTTACTATGGGCACAGTTTGTGGCACCCTGAAAGAATCCAATAGTAACATCAAAGATCGCTGATTACAGATCACAATAACAGATATAATAAAAAAGAAAAACTTTGAAATAATGCAAGAATTATATGAAAATTGTCATAGAGACATGAAGTGAGCACATGCTATAGGAAATATGGCACTGATACATGTGTTCCACATAGAGTTTCCACAAATTCTTTTTTTTTTCATTTTTTTCATTTTTATATTGCGTTATTTGCCTTCTTATTGAGTATATTTTGAAGACAAGTCCTTTACCAGCTGTGCATTTTCCAAGTATTTTCTGCCAGTCTGTGGCTTATCTTTTTAACCATTTTTTTTTTTTTTTTTTTTTTTTGAGACCGGATCTCAGTTCTGCCACCCAGGCTTTTCATGGAGAAGGAGTGCAGTTGCTTCATCACAGCCCACTGCAGCCTGCACCTCCTGGGCTCAAATGATCCTTCAACCTCAGTCCTACCCCCAACCCCCTAGTAGCTGGGACTGTAGGCGTGCACTATCATGTTCAGCTAATTTTTTTTAATTTTAATTTTTTGTAGAGACAGGGATTCATTATGTTGCTCAGGCTGGTCTTGAAACTCCTGTGCTCAGGTGATCCTCCTGTCTCAGCCTCCTAAAGTGTTGGGATTACAGGTGTGAGCCACTGCACCCAGCCTTTGTGGCTTTTCATTCTCTAAATGTTCTTTGCAGAGCTGTAATTTTTAGTATAATGACGTCTATCATCCATTTTTATTTCATGGATTGTGCTTTTGGTGTTGTATCTAAAAGTCATAATTAAACCCAAATTACCCAGATTGTCTGTGTTTTATAGTTTTGCATTTTACATTTAGAGCTGTGATTCATTTTGACTTAACTGTTGTGAAAGGCTTAGGGTCTGCCTAGGTTTTTTTTGCAAGCAGGTGTCTATTTGTTCCAGCATGAATCATTTATTGAAAAGAATGTCCTTTCTTCATTCAATTGCCTTTGCTCTTTTGCCAAAGATCAGTAGACTATGATTTGTGTGGTTCCATTTCTGGTCTCTCTGTTCTCTTCCATTCATTTATTTGCCTATTCTTTAATCAGTACCATTCTGTCTTGATCACTGTAGCTTTATAGTAATTCTTGAAGTTGGGTGGTGTCAGTCTTTGGACTTTGCTTTCTTTGGTATTGTGTTGGCTGTTCTGGGTCTGTTATCTTTCTATATAGACTTTAGAATCAGTTTGTTGATATATACAAAATAACTTGCTGGGATTTTGATTGGAATCATGTTGAATCTGGATCAAATTGGAAATAAACTACATCTTAATAATTTTGAACCTTCATAACTGTGAACATGGAATATTGCTTCATTTATTTAAATCTTTGATTTCTTTCATCAGTATTTTGTAGCTGTCCCATAGAGATCTTGTATATATTTTGTTAAATTCATACCCAAGTATTTCATTTTTTGTGCTAATGTAGTGTTATGTTTTTAACTTCAAATTCTAATTGCTCATTGCTACTATATAGGAAATCAGTTGACCTTTGTATATTAACTTCGTGTCCTGTAACTTTACTATAATTGCTTATTCCATATGTATTTATTTTTTTAATGCTAGTAGAGTTAGCATCTTTAGGTATTATTTTTGAATAATTTGTAATGTTTTCATTTTATTTTATTTTTTCCTTGTAGGGAATGTCTTGGGAAACATGAGGTAAGTTACAGGCACAATTTTTAAGTAAAGCTTATAATCTATACTGTTACATACTAGTAAAACTTTACTAGAGTTGTTAGAAATAACAAAGTCAAAGTATTGTTATTTTACTGTTATAAAGAGTACAAGAGTTTATCTACTAATTTAAAAAATATGTAGTGCCTTTATTTGAGAATTAGCCTGTGGATATGCATTCACTACAGAATCATATTGAATTTTCCTTTTAGGAGGAGAACATTTTGCTTCTTGGCATTCATTACTTTGGAATATTTTGATAGGTTACTTTGATTTTGATATTATTATTATTCGTGCAAACTTATACCTTTCTGAAACTTGTTCTCAAATGATAGCAGAGTAATTTTGGAAACATATAATATGTCCAGAAACGTTTGAGTAATGTGTGCTGTGCTGATTTCCTTTATTTTTTAAGGTGAGTCCACTACCATGCCATGCTGTAGGACCCTACTCTTGTAAAAGAGTCTGTGGAAGAATCTTAGATTGTGAGAATCACACATGTATGAAAGAATGCCACAAAGTAACCAAAACTGATGGCTGCACTGGAAAAAACAAGGTAATGTTCTTAGATTGAATGTATATCTGCCCATAGTATTCTTGAAACGTTTTTTCAACAGTTATACCATAAATATTTTTCTGCTTTGCTTTAGCTTCCTGTCTCTTTTTTTGCCCTCATCCCTTCTCCTTCTTTTCCTTTCCTAAGACAGCTGGCCTTAGACAGCTTGGTGTGTATAGTTCTGTGTCTTTATTCCAGCTCATAATAATGTGCCTTTTAATGTGGAACCCTTTACATACTGTACCTGTGTTAATACATAGGATATGGTTTTATGATAAAAATACATAGGTTATGTATCTTCTTAGATAGTAAGTAAGAGTATCACCTCCATTTCTCTCTGTTCATATCTGAGTTTAGAGCATTTACTCTAAGTTAGTTTTCAAACCTGACACACAGGATGGATGATGTTCATAATTTTAATAAATTTAAATAAATTCCCAATCTTTTGTTAAAAGTAAAATAAATGGCATCACAGATGAGCAGTGTTTCTATGTGTATAATTAACTAAAAGCATTTTACAAGTGTATGAGAACTCAGCTTTTCAAAGATCTCTGAAAATTGTCATCTTACAAGGAAAAACAAATGTAGCTAGTGTTAAACTTTAGTTTTAAAATAATTTTTTTCTAGACTTCCGTTCTATAGGGAGTTGTAATACTAGTGTCTAAATGAGAAATAGGCCAGAAAATTTTAAGTGTCACTTTATTATTAACATTAAATTTACAACTATTTAAATTATTAATGTGACTTATTGAAAATTTTAGTTGCATCGTTAGGTTTTTTTTTTGTCTTTAATTTATAATACATGACAACATAGGTATTCTTCTTTTTCATGTGCAAACATATGTATAAATGTATTGCTTTTAATTTCTTCATTGATCCATGCCTTGACCCTCAAAAATGTACTCATGATAAAACAAAAAAGACGCTAGAATTATAAAATCAAACTAACAAATAATGATACAAAATCATTTTAACTAGTTAGGGTGTAGCTGCTGTATGGCTTCCCTCTTCCAGATTTCCAGAATACGAAGTGAGTCAGAAAAAGCTTATTTTCAAAGCTGATATGACTATTAGAGATTTATTGTGGATTATCCCCAAATTGCTTCCTGGGTTAAAGCTTCTGTTTTTCTTTTTAAATGAGAACTGCATATGATATTTGACAGATGCACTTGCTGTATTTCTTAACTAAGATAGTCTTTCCTAGAAGATAGAACTTGATATTGGAAGTGATCCAGGAAGATAATTTAGTAAGTGTAGATTCAGTGATTTTTTTTGTTTCTCCCATAGCTGGAAGGAGCTCATATTCTAAGTATACTCTTTGTTTTGCAGATAGGGAAACTGAAGCTCTGTGATTTGTCCATGATTCTGCAACAGGAGAGTAGCAAATCAGAAAGTACTGTGCCTGATCTTTTAGCTCCCAGCCCAATGTGCTCTTCTACTCATGTTATTTAAATAGAAGATTTTTGTAGGTGTACCACATAGTTAGGAAGAGCAAATGAAATAAACTCTTTATGTTAACTTTGGTTCTTTTTGCATATTTTGTTACTCACTGCCTAATACTTGCTCAGTCTTTCCCATCTCAGAAAGTCATTTTACCGTTTTTACCCAGTTGTGCAGATCAAAGACATAGGAATCATGCTTGATTTCTTTCTTTGTTGTCCTTTTCCCACAGAAAATCCTGTTAGGTTTGTCATCAGTAGATCCTGAATCTGACAGTTTCTCATAACCTGTACCACTACCACCCTCATCTAAGCCACCATTACCTTTGACTTAGATTTCTGCAGTAATTTCCTAACCAACATTTCTACTCACTTTGTTTTACTGCATCAGCCAGATTAATCTTTTAAAAAATTTAAATCAAGTATCATCTTCCTGATCCATATCCTTTGGTAGTTTTCAGTCACTCTCAGACCAAAATTTAAATCCTTTTCAATGGCCTATAAAGGCTCAGTAATGATCTAACTCCTGACTATCTTTCCCAACTTTCATCTGACTTCTCATCACTCTCTTGCTTACTCACTTCTGCCTCTGTTCATCCTGTTACTTGAACATTCCACATTTGTTTTTTCTTAGAGCCTTTGTACTTGTTCCTTTCCTCTGGAGCTCTCCTTTCTGGTTGTTCTCTCCCTCATTTAACTCAATTTCTATTCACATGTGATCTTTATCAGTCAGGCTTCCTTCTTGTTGCTGCCATCACTCTTTCTTATCCTGCTTTATCTTTCTTCAGAGTAGTTACGAAGACATTATATTCATGTTCTTTACCTCCTCACATAAATGTAAGTTCCAGGAGCCTATCTCATGTCTTCCCAGTGCCAAGAACAATGCCTGGCACATGTTTTTAAAAAATAATTTATAAAATAATATTTTTATAATTTGAAGCACTGTTTCTTTTTAATCCTATATGTCAAAAAATAGCTTAGAATTTTATAATAACTGTTGTAATCATGGCTTCTCTTTGGAATGATGATAAAAATGTTTGACCTTTAAGATTTAGTATCCATGTCTATAACTTTCTTATTTTACCTCAAGTATGACGTGAGAAAACAATATCCTGAAATAAGTATTTTTAACCTTCTTTAGTAGATTGTAATGCTAGTTAACATTATTAAATCACTAGAGAAAAGGGAGGTGCCTTGTTAAGTTACATTGAGGTACATTTATTTGTAAAATGTGATTTAACTTTAATTCATTGATGTGCATTAAAATATAAACTACTGGTCATTCTTTTTTCATTGTATATGTGTTTCTCTTTGGCAAGATGAGATAATTACCTCCAGACTGTTTAGTGCTTTGGAATTTTTATTTATGTGTTAACAGTGTATTGATTTCTTTAGTTCAGTGTTGATTATTGTATAGAAATGAATGAACATTTTTACTCTGTATATTTTATTACTGTCTTTGACGATTCTTTAGGAAGTAATTTACATTTTTAGTGGGATACTTTATATAGTCCATTTTAAGGTTCATTTAAAAATGAGGCAGTTTGACTTAATGAGGCTCATAGGCAAAAAAATCTATATGAATAATAGTCATATTGACAATCTTGCTGTTCTTTAGTTTGAATATTTTTAAGATAAATGAGAACATGTACCGTTTGATTAACTCTGTTTCTAAGAACTGCAGAAGTACTTTATTTTAATGGGATATATAAATTTTATAACTGTAACATATGGAAATGTTAGGCTTACCTTGTACTTAGGTGATTTATTTCCATGCTGTTTTTCAGGCTGGCCCAGAATGCCTTCATTGTGAGGAAGGGTGCTCCAAGTCACGGCCACTAGGTTGTCTTCACCCATGTATTTTGCGATGTCACCCTGGAGAATGTCCACCTTGTGTTCAGATGCTTAGAATAAAATGTCACTGTAAGATCACAAGCCTGTATGTGGAATGTAGGTAAGTAGACTGAAAAAAAAGTCTTATTTTATTCCAATTAGTTGAATTGGTATCTTTTTATAATTAAGAACCCTTTATAGTGTACTTTGCTTAAACTCTAGATGCCTAGATTTTCCAATAGAGACCTGGAAGGAAGACATGTAGAATACTACACTTTCTGGGTACTTCATCCTGAATTCAAACAGGGAAATTGTGCTTTTTTTCCATTTCGGGATTCTGTATAAGATTTTGTTATGAAAAAAATGGTTTCACTGCTTTTAAAAAAAATTTAAATACTCCTATACCTGATAGTTTGACTATGTCAAATTAGAATTTTTTTCAATCAAAATTTGACTTGTACATACAGGCACACCTTGTTTTATTGGACTTCACTTTATTGTACTTGGCAGATACTGAGTTTTTTACAAATTGGAGTTATTTGTCAACCTGCATTGAGCAAGTCTATTGATGCCATTTTTCCAACAGCATATGTTCATTTTGTGTCTCTGTCACATTTCGATAATTCTCACAATATTCAAGCTTTTTCATTTCATATCTGTTATGATAACCTGTGATCAGTGATCTTTGATGTTTCCATTGTAATTGTTTTGGGGTGCCATGAACTGCACTTCTGTGAGACAGTGAATCATTGATAAATATTGTGTTTGATTGAACTGCATCACTAGCAGTTCCCCTATCTCTCTACCTCTTCTTGCGCCTACTTATTCCAAGAAACAACAGTATTGAAATTAGGCCAATTAATAACTCTACAGTGGCCTCTGAGTGTTCAAGTGAAAGGAAGAGTTACATGTCTGAGTTTAAATCAAAAGCTAGAAATGATTAAGCTTAGTTGAGTCATGTCAAAAGCTGAGATAGGCTAAAAGTTAGGTCTCTTGCACCAAACAGTTAGCCATGTTGTGAATGCAAAGGAAAAATTCTTAAAGGAAATTAAAGTTCATTCCAGTGAACACAGAATGATAAGAAAGCAAAGCAGCCTTATTGCTGATATGGAGAAAGTTTTAGTGGTTTGGATAGAAGATCAAAGCAGCCACAACATTTAGAGATGTTCCTAACTCTCTTCAATTCTGTGAAGACTGAGAGAGATGAAGAAGCTGCAGAAGAAAAATTTGAAGGCAGCATAGGTTGGTTCATAAGGTTTAGGGAAGAAGCCATCTCCATAACATAAAAGTGCAAGGTGAAGCAGCAAGTGCTGATGCAGAAGCTGCAGCAAGTTATCTAAGAAGGTTTAGATAAGATCATTGATGAAGGTGGCTACACAAAACAACAGATTTCCAATGTAGACAAAACAGCCTTCTGTTGAAAGAAAATGCTATCTAGGACTTTCATAGTTAGAGAGAAGTCAGTGCCTGGCTTTAAAGTGTCAAAGGACAGGCAAACTCTCTTGTTAGGGCCCTAATGCAGCTGGTGACTTTAAATTGAAGCCAGTACTCATTTACCATTCTCACAATTATGCTACATCTAGTCTGTGCTCTATGAATGGAACAACAAAGCCTGGATGACAGTATATCTGTTTACAGCATGGTTTACTGAATATTTTAAGCCTACTGTTGAGACCTACTGATCAGAAAGATTCCTTTAAAAATATTACTGCTCATTGACAATGTACCTGGTTACGCAAGAGCTATAATGGAGATATACAAGGAGATGAATGTTGTGTTTGTGCCTGCTAACACAACATCCATTCTGCAGTCCATGGTTCAAGGAGTAATTTCAACTTTCAGGTCTAATTTTTTGAGAAATACATGCCAGATGTAGGTGGTGATTTCTCTGATAGATCTGGGTAAATTGAAAACGTTCTGGAAAGGAGTCACCATTCTAGATGTCATTAAGAACATTCATGTCAACAGGAACAGGAGTTTGGAAGAAGTTGATTCCAGCCCTAATAGATGACTTTGAGGGGTTCAAGACTTCAGTGCAGAAAGTAACTGCAGATGTGGTGGAAATAGCAAGAGGACTATAATTAAAAGTAGAACCTATAGATGGGACTGAATTGTTGCAATCTCATGATAAAACTTGAACAGATGAGAAGTTGCTTCTAATGGATGAACAAAGAAAGTGGAATCTATTCCTGGTGAAGATACTGTGAACATTGCTGAAATGACAGCAAAGGATTAGGATTTAGAATATTACCCAAACTTAGTTGATAAAGCAGCAGCAGGTTTGATAGGAATTTTGAAAGAAGTTCTACTGTGGGTAAAATGCTATGAAACACAGCATCACATGCTACAGAGAAATCTTCCTGAAAGGAAGAGTCAATTGATGCAGCAAACTCTATTGTCTTATTTTTTTTAATTGCCATAGCCACCTCAATCTTCAGCAACCACCACCCTGATCAGTCAGCAGCCATAAACATCTAGGCAAGATGCTGCATCTGCGAAAACATTAAGACTGACTGAAGGCTCAGATGAGTGTTAGCAGGTTTTAGTAATAAAGTATTGTTAAGGTATACACATTGTTTTTTATGATGTAATGCTATTGCATACTTAGTCTATTGCAGTATTGTGTAAACGTAACTTTTATATGCACTGGGAAGCCAAAAAATGTGTGTGACTTGCTTTAGTATGATATTTGCTATATTAAGGTGGTCTGGAACTGAACCTGCAATATCTCTGAGCTATGCCAGTAGTTGACTTAGGCATAATTTTTTTTTTCTTTTTTCTTTTTTTTTTGAGACGGAGTCTCGCTCTGTTGCCCAGGCTGGAGTGCAGTGGCACGATCTTGGCTCACTGCAATCTCCGCCTCCTGGGTTCAAGCAATTCTCCTGCCTTGGCCTCCTGAGTAGCTGGGATTACAGGCACGTGCCACCACACCCATCTAATTTTTGTATTTTTAGTAGAGATGGGGTTTCACCATGTTGGTCAGGCTGGTCTCAAACTCCTGACCTCGTGATCCACCCACCTTGGCCTCCCAAAGTGTTGGGATTACAGGCGTGAGCCACCATGCCCAGCCTACTTAGGCATAATTTTTAAGTTATAGATTTAAAAGGTAGGCCTTTATTACAAGCGTTGCTGTTATAGCACCTATCACACTAGGATATGACCAAACCAGTATGTTTTCTTCATTTAAAAAAATGCCAGTTTTTGCTTATGGATTATTTAGATAGAAGAAAAAAATTTCCCTTTTATTTAATAATGATATAACATAATTTACCACTTAACTCTCCTGGCTGTTTCACTCCAGTCCGTAAAGTGAGCTTTTTGTAAATATATTTTACTCAAGTTTCATTTGGGAATATTACTTTATTTCATATTTTTTAGCATAATTACATTTTGAAAAATTCCTGTTCATATTAGCTAACATTTTTGTTCCCTAAACTCTAGACTCATGCTTTGTTAAATTATAGAAGACAAATTTTATTCTTTTCTTATATTAAAATTATTTTGTTGAAATCTCAAAAATAAAGTATTATAATTTTTAGTCTTAGAAGTTTTGTGGGGGGAATTTAGAGGGCAATTTTACATTATTAATGGATGGTAATGAACTTGGGCAGTGTCACACCTGCATTCTGTTTATTTATATAGCTTGTTCCTCATCAAACTTTCACCCACGAATTTTAGCATCCATTGATGATTCTGTTGTAAATGAGTTGTTACTACGATAACATTTGAGAAAATAGAAAAAGCTGTCAGGAACAACACACGTGCATGTGTGCCCAGATGCTTCATTAATGAAACCCTTGACCATTTAATCCCAGTGATACTACATAAAGTATTCTAGAGCATAGAAACCCATGGAAATAACCAAGTGTTTTTTTGTTTTGTTTTTGTTTTTGTTTTTTTTTTTTTGAGACGGAGTCTCGCTCTGTCACCCAGGCTGGAGTGCAGTGGCATAATCCGCTCACTGCAAGCTCCGCCTCCCGGGTTCACGCCATTCTCCTGCCTCAGCCTCCCGCGTAGCTGGGACTACAGGTGCCCGCCACCACGCCCAGCTAATTTTTTGTATTTTTTTTAGTAGAGACAGGGTTTCACCATGTTAGCCAGGATGGTCTCGATCTCCTGACCTCGTGATCCGCCCGCCTCGGCCTCCCAAAGAACCAAGTGTATTTTACAAAACAAATAAAAACTTGCCAAGTGGGAATTTTCTAACTCCATCTTCTACATTTATTAATTGACATTTTACTGTAAGAGCTCTCCCAACCTCGTATGTTAATACTGGCATGAACCAGTGGATTATTTATTTGGTCCTTCGCCATCATTTTGATGTTTAATTTATTGAACATCAAAGGCCCATGGGAGTGTCTTTAAACTGGTTCTCATGTCCCTTTGATGTGTTTCCATCTTTGTTTTAGTATTTTCTTTTTTTTTCTGGCTAATAAAAATGTCCCAGGCTCATCTTGTACTTTACATATGCTAGCCCAGGACTTAGACATTTCTCTAAGGGCCTTTTTAATGGGCAGTGATATTTAAAAGCCACTTGGTGTGCTTTTTGCTCCTTGTGTATCATTACTTCTAGGCTCTCTGTTTTAATGAGGACCATTTTTAAATTTATTTTAGTGAATTGGCTGTTGACGTCCTTCGCATATTTTTTTTTCCTTGGGGTTTTGGTCTCTTTCTTTACAATACTTTTGCCTGATAATGGATTTCTGTCATCTCCTATCATTGGTTAACATCTCCAGTCCAGTGTTAAATAGTATTGGCCCTGCCTTGTTTCTTTCTTTAGAGGAATTACTTCCTGTATTTCTACATTATGTAAGATGTTGGCTTTGTCACCATGTTAGAGTATCCAACAATTTCTGTTTTCTTGAGTGTGTGTGTATATTTAAATAAGGATTGGATGCTGAATTTGCCAAATGATATTTTAGCATCTGTGGAGATAATCATTAGATCTGTTGATTTGGATTTGCTAATGTTTAGGATTTTAAAAATGTTCATTAATTGTATTAGTCTATAATTTTTAAATTTTGTATTGTCTTTGTCAGATTTGGGTATCAACGTTACGTTTGTTTTATAAAATAAACTTGGCTATTTCCTTGGTTTTCTATGCTTTAGAATATGTAGTATCATTGGGATTAACTGGTCATTGAGAGTTTTATGGAATTCCTCTATGAAACCATCTGGGCCTGATGTGTGTGTGTTGTTTTTGATAACTTTCTCTATTTTTTCTAATGAAAATTTCTCTCTCTTATGGGGTCATTTTTGGAAAACTATTATTTTCCTTAGAAATTATCTATTTCATCTAGATTTTTCAAATTTATTTGTATAAAAGTTTGTAAAGTAGTTGCTTACCGTGATTAAAATTTTGTTGTTGTTTTATGATTTCCCCTTGTCATTCTTATTTTGAATATTTTTGCTTTCTCCCTCTTTCTTGAGTGTTAGGTAGTAAATTTTTTTATTTTAAAAAACTTAGGATTTTGATTAACTGGATTGACTGTTCTTTTATGGTTTACCACATTTTTTCTGCTCTTATTTTATTATTTCCTTTAAAAAGAAATTTCTAAATTTCTTTAAGAAGAATTGAGAATTTAATTCATTTATTTTCATGCTTTCGTTTTTATCATAGATGTGCTTAAAGCTTATGGATTATTTATTGCTTTAGGTATATTCCGTATATTCATGTATGTACTACTTTCTTTGTATTTGAGAGTTTCTATGTCTTTATATTTCCTCCTATAGTCAAGATTTTTAAAATAGAAGATCTAGTTTTATTGCATTGTGATCAGAGCATGTGTTTGTAATATTTTTCTAATTTATGGAACTTAACAGTGCTTCCTTTGTAAAATAAGGTGATCAATTTTTGTGAATGTTCCATGTGCTTGAGAAGATGTAGTATCGTAAAAATCAGGATATAAGATTTGGGTTGTGTGTGTGGATCATGTTTTAATATAGTAGCTTTGTCTTATATTGAAAATGCTGTATTACAATTCCATATTATTAGTGTGTTTCTTTTTGTTTGGTTTTTGTGTTTTGAGACACAGTCTTACTCTATTGGCCAAGCTGAAGTACAGTGGTGTGGTCATGGCTCACTGCAGCCTTGAACTCCTGGGCTCAAGTGATCCTCCTGCCTCAGCCTCTCAAGTAGCTGGGGCTACAGGCACATACCACCACGCCTGGATAATTTTTAAGAAACTTTTTGTAGAGTTGTGGTCTCATTGTATTGCCCAGGCTGGTCTCAAAACACCTGGGCTCAAGAGACCCTCCTGCCTCAGCTTCCTAAAATGTTGAGATTACAGGCATGAGCCATCATGCCTAGCCTGTTAGTGTGTTTCTGTATCTCTTTGCAGCTAGCTGCTGTAGTTTTTGCTTATAAAGATGATTAAGCTGTTATATGTCGTACAGAATTTTTAATAATTACGGCTTTTAGCATTGAAAGGTATCCTTTGTTACATTTAATACTTTTGGCTTGAATTCTTATGCATCCCCTTTTTCATTTTAGTAGGCAAGTTAAGTAAGTCCTTTAACAATTTTTAATATCACTAATATCTTTGGTTTAGCTCTGAATTATTACTTTATGATTACTGTTTGTATTATGTCACTTTTTCTTTATGTGATACGTTTTCTTTGCTCTTACAATTTTCTCCTATTAAGGTTTGTTTTCGTTTAGTGGTTGATTACTTTTTTTTTGTACGTTTTTAATGTCTTTAGACCCTTGTTTCTTTCATCTTTTACTAACTGGTTTGTCAGCTTTTAATTTTATCACCTGGTTCTCATTTAAGACTGTATGACAATCAGTGAGTTTATTTTGTTTGCCTTTTTTTCTCTCCTCTTCTCATTGTTTAGTTGCATGTTTTATTATTTTTCAGAACATACGACATTTATATATTATTCTACCCCCATACCGACCTTTTTTCTTTTCTTTTCTTTTCTTTTTTTTTTTTTTTTTGAGATGGAGTCTTGCTCTGTCACCCAGGCTGGAGTGCAATGGTGTGATCTCGGCTCACTGCAAGCTCCGCCTCCCGGGTTCACGCCATTTTCCTGCCTCAGCCTCCCGCGTAGCTGGGACTACAGGTGCCCGCCGCCACGCCTGGCTAATTTTGTTTTTGTATTTTTAGTAGAGATAGGGTTTCACCGTGTTAGCCAGGATGGTCTCTATCTCCTGACCTTGTGATCCACCCACCTCGGCCTCCCAAAGTGCTGAGATTACAGGCGTGAGCCACTGCGCCCAGCCCTTTTTTTCTTAGATTTTCAATTTTAGATTTCAACCATCAGTCTTTTTGCTGAAATTTCCCAATCTTCTCTTGGTTGAATGAAGTGCATCCTGTAGTAGTTTCTCCAAGAGAGCTTGTGAGTATAGTATTCCCTGAATGCTTAATTCTTAAACATTCCCTTGCATGTTTTAAGAATGTTTTGCTATAGCATTTACAGTTGTATAAAAAGTCTTTTATTGATGCGTTCTTTCCTAGAGTTTCTTGGAAATGTGGCTCTATGCTGCTTTCGTTTATATTTTACTTTTGAGAAATTTGATGCCAGTCTCTTCTCCTTATGAGTTAATTGATCTTTTTTACCTGGGACCCCTGAAGTTGTTTCTTTCTCCTTCACTTCCCTCCTCCTCCTCCTCCATCTTTAAAATCTAATGTTTTTATTAAGGTACGACTCAGGGTTAATAATTTTTGATAAATTTTTTCAGGTACCTGATTAGCCCTTTCAACATATAAGTTCAATATTTTTATTTTCCTGGATTATAGTTTTAAATACCAGATCTGTTTCATTTATTTTGTTTTTTAGTGATATCAATTGTATATATGTTGGGTTTTCTTTTTCTGTCTCCCATTTCACTCAATTACTTCTTTGATACTTTTTTCTATATCTCATTTTTATCATCTAGGATGTTTTGCTGCCTCATTTCAGGGAGCCTTATTAAATTTTGATTCAAGTATGTTTTTCTGTAAATATGTTCTTCCATGAGCACCTTGTAATTTAGTTTTTATTTCTGATGTAATTTTATCTTAATTTTTTTTTCCTGAATTCAATCAACCTTTGTTCATTTCTTCTCCATTATGTTCTTAGGTTTTGCTTTTCTGACTTAAGGTGGTAGTGTATTGAAGAGCCCTATACCATGCTCATATTGGGTAATTTGCCAGGACTCACAGGACTCAGCATATAGTTATAACTACTGCTATGAGTTATTACAGCAAAAGGGTAGGAGGCACAGTCAGCAAAGGGAAAAGGCACGTGAGGTGAAGTGTAGGGCAAACCAGTCACAAGCGCCCAGAGTCTGCTCCCAGTGGAGCCACGTAGTTTGTACTTAATTCTCCCAGCACTGAGTTGTGACAACACTTGTAAAATGTTTCCAACCAGAGAAGTTCATTAGAGACTGAGCACCTAGAGTTTTTATTGGGGGAAGGCTACATAGGCAGCCTCACCTGGTACATACCAGAGTTCAGGGCTCTCAAGAGGGAAAGCAACTGTTCAGCATAAACCATTTGATTTATACAGTTTAGACATAGTCAGCTGTTCTTACCAGTTCTGGGAATGGTGGGAACCTTCCTGAAATCCAGATTCCCAAGCACCAGCCAAGGGCTAGTCTTACAAGGAGGCCTTTCAAAAGATAGTGGTCAGGTCTGCTAGGTTAACGCTTCTGTATAGGCAGTGTTTCATATAGTTAATTCAGTTTGGAATATTATGTTCCAGTTTTCTTCTTCTTTGTACTTCTTTTTTTGGGTGGGAGATACAGGAGGGGATTTTCATCAGCGAAAAGGCTTTGGATGTCATTTTCTGTTTATTTTCTATAGTAGTTTTTTATTGTTGTAAATTACATATCTTTATGTTTTTGGACAGAGCTTAGTATAAGATTTCTAGTTGATGACCACTCTCTTGCCAGTGTGGGAAAATACAATTTTTTAAATGGTTGGCGTTTGAGGGTGGTGCTGAGAAGAGGAGAGGAGTTATGTGTCCTTATTTTACTTTTGTTTTCTTTGGTCTTGCAAAAATCCTAAATTTCCCTTCTTCTTTTGCCGGGTCTAAAGAAGTCTGCCTAAAGTCTGCCTTTCCCTTTTTACCTTCTTCCCAGAGTGTTGCCTTTCCAAGATTAGCTGCTTGAATCTTGTGTACTTATTTTATTTTATTTTATTTTGAAACAAGTCTGAAGTCTAAAGTCTGCCTTTCCCTTTTTACCTTCTTCCCGGAGTGTTGCCTTTCCAAGATTGGCTACTTGAATCTCGTATACTTTTTAAATTTTTTTTTTTTTTTTTTTTGAGACAAGGTGTCTCTCTGTCTCCCAGACTGGATGCAGTGGCGCACTCACGGCTCACTGCAGCCTTGACCTCCCAGGCTCAGGTGATCTTCCCACCGCAGCTTTCCTAGTAGCTGGGACTACAGGTGCACACCATCGCACCAGGCTAATTTTGGTGTTTTTTTGTAGAGACGGGGTTTTGCCATGTTGCCAAGGCTGGTCTCGAACTCCTGGGCTCAGGCAGTTCACCTTCCTCGGCCTCCCAAAGTGCTGGGATTAGAGGCATGAGCCACTGCACCCAGCCTGGTGTACTTGTTAAAATCCGTTCCCTTTAGTTAGTGCTGTGGTCTACCAGGGTATTTTCAGTATTTTCATATTTAGGGGGACCTTTTTCTGTTGTGATTTTAGCTTAGCCTCCTCTTCTTCTGTTTTTCATTTAGTTTTTTTCAGAACTCCACTAGCTCTATGAAAATACTTGCATTGGGAGCTTGAAAAATAGCTCTCTCAGGAGTTTGTTTTTTTTTTCCTAGTTATAGGTAATTTGAAGTTTGTAGAAATTTGTGTCTTCTAGTTGTGCTGTGGTCGTGGGATTCAGTGATTTTGTTATTAATGAGCTGTATGTTTTTTGAAGGGGACATGTGGATATATTTGGATTAAGGTGGCTTCCATTACCTCAGCACTACAGATTTTTTTTCTTAAATACATATTAAAGTATATGTTTTAATATAGAATTCTATCGCTTCAGTTCTAATAATTTCGTTTGCTTTCAATTCAGTGAATTATTTAAGTCATCTTTTCCTTTTAGTCCTGGGTGGAAAAAAACACAAACTGTTTTTCCTCTGCTCTTAAAACACAACAATCAACACAAAAGACTTTTGTGACCAAATATGTGGGAGTTTCTTTCAACCAAGAAGAAAACAATCACTTCTGTAGCAGGCACCAGCTGGGTGTCCTCTAATTCATTTCTGAGACTACCTGGAGAAAGTGTCAGATCCTGTAGGTTGAGGGCTCAGTCCCACAAGACTGCCTTCCCTTCAGACACTAGTCTGAAGTTCAGGCCTCTGGAATTTCTGACTGACCGGCTTCAAGTTTAGGTTCACACAGCCCCCTCTTTGGGTTTGATTAATTTGCTAGAGTGCCTCATAAATCTCAGAGAAAAACTTATTTATGTTTACTGGTTTATTATAAAGGATATTGCAAAGTATACAGATGAAGAGATACATAGAGTGAGGTATGAAAGAAGGGGTATGGCGATTCCATTCCTACCCCTGCCCCACCATTTGCATACCACCCTCCAGGAACCTCTGTGTTCAGCTATTCATAAGCTTTTCGTACCCTATCTTCTTGGGCCTTTATGGAGAATTCATTGGATAGGCATGATTGAAGTATGGACACTCATGTAGAAGTGTGACTGGACAGAGGGTGTGATCTAATAATTATAGACCGAGTGGGGAAACCCAACAAGGCCTGTTTCAGTTCTTTTTGGCCTGTGTGTACAGCATTCCTTCTTCCAGAGTATGGGACAGGACCCCTTCTGAAATGGGGTCTTATGACCTGCAATCAGACAAGGTAGGTCAGAGAATTTCTTTACGGCCTGCTCAAGACAGAAAGGCGGAGGAAGTTTATATTTTTAGTTTTAATGGCATGCCTTGGGGAAAAATAACAGGGGCTGTGGGAGTGATGAGCCAAGAACCGTGGACGAAAACCAATATGTATATATTATTATACCATAGTCTTTTTCTGCTTCATGTTAATTTCTTCTGTAGAATTTGGATGTAAAAGATATAGAACTTGAAAAGTTAATTTATTCCTAAGTATAGAGTAACAGGAATAAAATAATATTAACTCTTTAAGTTCAGAGGTGAACATTATACTTGTAAGAATCTTAAAAATGCAAGTGTTTAATAGAGCCAGCATAAAAACTTTGTGGTATTAAGGGGAACTTTGCCAAGAAATATCTTAGAGTATATTTATAGCTAATTTAGTATGAATATTTAGATAATAGTTTTAATTAACATTAAGGAGACTGAACTTACGGTATATTTTGGCAGTTATGTCTGGTGAAAACAAGAATAGGAAAAGTAAGAAAATACAAAAAAAGGAAAGGAGAAAAAAGGTATGGGAAACAGAAAAGTGAGATGCAAGTGATAGGGAGTTTTAGATTGTCACTAGTTACTGACTTAGGCAGTGTCTGTTGGAAAGTAGGTTTATTCCTTGGTGTTTGTGACTTTTTTCTGAATTACTCACTGAGATATAAAAGCATTTTAAAGTGCAGACTGTTCTAAAATGATCAGATCTAAAGTGAATTACTATTTTATTTTATTTTTTTGAGACAGAGTCTTGCTCAGTCACCCAGACTGGAGTGCAGTGTCGTGATCTTGACTCACTGCAACCTCCGCCTCCTGAGTTCGAGCGATTCTTATGCCTCAGTCTCCTGAGTAGCCAGGATTACAGGCATGCACCATCACACCTGGCTAATTTTTGTATTTTTAGTGGAAATGGGCTTTCACCATGTTGGCCAGGCTGGTCTCGAACTCCCAGCCTCAAGTGATCCGCCTGCCTTAGTCTCCCAAAGTGCTGGAATTACAGGTTAGAGTGACTGTACCTGGCCTAAAGTGAATTAATTTCTAATATTAATAGCTTACCCAAGCTTTTTAAATAAGTTAATTTTATTTCTCACCAAATAGCCTAAATTCCTCAATTTGAACATATTAAATAATTAGTTTTAAATTTTTTTATGTAGGGGCATTAACAATTGTAATTATGAATTATAATGATAAATCTATAGGGAAAGATAGTTACAGGAACTATTAAAGAGAGGCCAGGCCCAGATGATATTTTGTGTGTGTTTTGTACTTACTTCTTGCAGCGATTACACTTTTGGCATTTGACTTGTTAGTAGTAAAGGGCTGGATGGTTTGAGTTATCAGAACAGTTGAGTAATTTGAAGATAATTGTTACAGATAGAGAAATAAAGTATTTCTTGAGGAAAAAAGATAATTTTATGGATATGTTTGAAATTATGAGTTATTTTTAGAAAAATTATGCTATAAAATGGATTTTTGTTTGAATGTCATCAACTTTCTTATTTTTAGAAAAATAACCACAGCTGATGTAAATGAAAAGAACCTCCTCAGTTGTTGCAAAAATCAGTGCCCTAAAGAGGTAAGCTTTAGTAGAACCTTTTAAATTGTATTCCTTGGGCATTGTTTCTCTTGGATTTTCTTTTTTCTTGTTTGGTCAAATTATTTCAGGTTTTCTCTGTTGTATCTTTTTTAATAAAAACGTAAGACATATAGTTAGGGTAGATGCATCTCATTTTATAAATTTGGTGATATTAGGACCTGAAATGACCCTTTGAAGATTTTTTTTAAGAAAGCAATTTTAAAGATAGCTTACATACTTTATACAATAAAGTATTGACCTAGTGCTTATCCCTCAAAATGTGATTCATACTTAAAGTAGGTCAGGAATGATGTGGGTCACAGCAGTTAGACAGTAAATCCATAATAGGTTATTTTTAAAAATAGGGGTGCGTGTGTGTATGCATGTGCATGTGTGTGCATCTGTGGTGGAATAATGTGCGAGGATGGCTATTCATATCCACAGCATTTTGAAGATGGTGACGTAGAAGATACCTCTGCATTTTCATTGTGGCCTTTTGTGTTGGTACCATTCAGATCATTGAGTCTTTCAAGTTCATTACTATATTAATGTAAAACATTCATCTATAAAGTTGTGTTTTTAAAGATTCTTGTGGTTGTATAAGCATTTTATTCAAACTAAAACTGTCAAAAAGTAGTTAGAAAAAATTGTGCAAAGTAAAAAGGTAAAGAAACTCACTAGTGATTTATCCTGGTAATAATTTGAGAAACCAAAGCAGTCCTTCTACATTTGGCCAATCTGAAAGGGAAGATGCACTTTTGGATTTGGGAGTGGGACAGTTAAAATTACTTGATTTGGGTGGACATTTAAAAAGGAATCCTTTTGACTTACAGATGTACTATATAGTATCTTTTTCCTTTAAATTGTCTTTATGCCCTTATCTAAGTGTTTCTCACCTTATTTAGAGTCAGAAATAGATGACAACTAAGTGTTAAATATCATAATCAGTCTTTGATTAAGTATAAAACAGGAATCAATACATTACATACCTTTTTAATATTTTCCTTTAACTAAGGCTTTGGACCACTTCTTATGGATTTAAGATCTGTTGGAAATTGAGAGTTTTTAAATTTACGTAAGATTATAAGAAGAGAGGCCATTTGAAGTAATAAATGGTTGTTTTAATAATCCTGTCTTTATAAGTGAAACTAGGGCATGGGATATTTCAAATTTAATTTTTTGAATTATTCAAATCCTGAACTTCCCTTGTTAAAATAAATTTTATTCTATCCCAATTCAGATTCCAGGTAATAAGTAGTTGGGAATGTTTTATTTTTAATCTTAGTAACCTGGTATGATTTATTAGGTAGAAATATGGTAATTTAATTCAGGTGTTGCTAATTTATAACTTAGAATTGCCTTAGCTATAAATAAGTTGTGATGCTATGACTTTTGGTGGGACTAGATGGGTCATTTTCATGATTGTGGATTCTAGGTCCTTCTGGAGCCCCTGGTATTGCTAGATCTCCTTGGGCTTTCTTGAAAAATGTATCTGTAGCCTGGGAACAATTCAAATGGCCGTTATAGTTTGGAACAATCTAAGAGTAGACAGGTGAATTTCATTGTGTCTAGTAGAACTCATTTTCGTTTATGGTCTCTTGACGTTGGTGACACCATAACAGTAATTCTGTTGCTTTAACATTCATTAGAATCACTTTAAGGGTTTGTTAAAACACAGATTGCTGGGCCGGGCATGGTGACTCATGCCTGTAATCCCAGCACTTTGGGAGGCTGAGGCGGGTGGATGACCTGAGGTGAGGAGTTCGAGACCAGCCTAGCTAACATGGTGAAACCCCGTTTCTACTAAAAAATACAAAAAAAAAAATAGCCTGACGTGGTGGCATGTACCTGTAATCCCAGCTACTCGGGAGGCTGAGGCAGGAGAATCGCTTGAACCCAGGAGGCGGAAGTTGCAGTGAGCCAAGATGGCGCCATTGCACTCCAGCTTGGGCAACAAGAGCAAAACTCCGTCTCAAAAAAAAAAAACACAGATTGCTGGGCCCCCCTCTAGAGTTTCTGATTTTGTAGGCCTGGAGTAGGGCCTACATTTTGCATTTCTATTAAATAGTAAGCAATAGTGATACTGTTGGTCCAAGAGCACACATTGAGAACCAGTGTCAGCCAAGAAGTATATCACTTTGAATCTTTGTACTTCAAAGTTAAGGTATGGGATTCTGGTAAATTCTGATGTACTGATAAACTCTTATTTATGTTCTCGTTTCTTTCCCATACTGTAGATTGTTACGGGCAGGGGACTATGTCATATTTGTCTTTGTATCCAGTGCCTGTTACACAGGTTGTACACATTAAGCCACTGATAAATGTTTATTGAATGTGAATAAAAGAATAAATTGTGGGAGTGGCATAAGCATATCCTTCCAGCTCCACTGTGTCTCTGATACACACTCTATGGATTATTAGGTTTGAATTTAACTAAATGAAAACATAAGGATGCCGTTAAGAACATACCTTTAAACTGTGCCCCACATATGCATTTCTGCTCTTTCTTAAAAGAGATATAAAGAGGAACAAAATGGAAGTTTTATTTTATTTTACATGTATGGGGCTTCAGTTATTTTATTTTTTTTAAATGTTCAGTTTTTAATTGATAAAATTTTGTATATTTACCATAGGCAACATGTTTTGAAATATGTATACATTGTGGAATGACTAAGTTGAGTTAATATATGCATTTTTTTATGGTGAGAACACTTAAAATCTCTCTTGGCAATTTTTAAGAATACAATATATGTTATTAACTATAGTCATCATTTTGTACAATAGATCTTTTGAGTTTATACCTCATATCTAACTGAAATTTTGTATACTTTGACCAACATCCCCCCAGTCCCCTTCTGTCCTTCAGTCACTGGCAACTAGCATTCTGCTCTTTCACTTCTGTGAGTTCAGTTTTTTTATATTTCACATATGAGTGAGATCATGTGGTATTTCTACTTTTTTTGTTGTTTGTTTTTTTTTTTTTTTGAGATGGAGTCTCACTCTGTTGCCTGGGTTGGAGTACGGTGGCGCAATCTTGGCTCACTACAACCTCCACCTCCCAGGTTCAAGCGATTCTCCTGCCTCAGCTGCCTGAGTAGCTGAGATTACAGGCGCCCGCCACTACGCCCAGCTAATTTTTTGTATTTTTAGTAGAAACGGGGTTTCACCATGTTGGCTAGGCTGGTCTTGAACCCCTGAACTCGTGGTTCGCCCACATTGGCCTCCCAAAGTGCTGGGATTACAGGCGTGAGACACTGCACCTGGCCGGTATTTCTGCTTTTTAAAATTATTTATGAATTTGGTTGTCTCAGTCCCATGCAAGCTTTTCTACTTTTTACTTGGGAAAATTATTTAACTTCTGTGTAACTGAACTTATTCATATATAAAATGGGGCACTAATAATACCCACTTCAGAGTGCTGAGTATTATATGAGGTAATAACATGTAATGGACTTAGTTAATGGTAAGCACTATATATGTGGTAGCTATGGTGATTATGATTATCTACAAATAATATTGTTCTACAAGCGTTTCTTAGTTCTTTTGAAAGAGGGCTTTTCCTATTATTGGAATTAAAGTGGAACATTTTGATGCAGACAGTGTTGTTTGTAGGTAAACCATTTGGTATGACTTACTGAAGTGCTAGCAGAATGATGTTGAGGGCTGAGTAGAGTAGAAAAAACCTGTCCCACTTTGATTAGGAAGGGTAATACATCTCATCTCTAAGTGAATATTTTAGAAAGACCTCTGTTTTTTGCTAAGAAATCTGTAGTAAAGATAACCATCATTTTATCTTATGCATTCAAGTCAACTTTCTTTGTAACTAACTACTTTTCAGTTTTTTCAGAATATAACCTGGCTTTTGAGATGACATATACTTACTTACACATCTAACAGGAAAATGATCACGATTTAATTTTTTAAGCAATGAAATATCACATATATACCTAAAAATACATAATACAAATATGTATAGTTTAACAGTTAAAAAGTGAATACCATGTTAACTCTACCCAGGCCAAAAAATCAAGTAATGCTGGCATACCAGAAGTTTACCAAGGTCCCTGTCTGACTGTAGTTCCCATCCTCTATCCTATAGGGTGACCACCATTGCCTTTTTATAGTAATCCTTTCCTTACTTTTATTTACAGTTTTTACTACCAGTATGTATATCTGCAAACAATATTGTTTGCCAATGTTAAAAGTTTAAAAGTATGCACTTTTGTGACTTGCTTATATATGTTTGTCATTTTTAATTGCATGTAGCTGTAGTCCACTGATTCCATTGTATAAGTTTGTTTTACTGTGGGTGGACATTTGAATAATTTCCAAATGTGGTTGTTATCAAAAATACTGCTGTGAACATTCTTGCTTTTGCATCCTGGTACATATGTGCACAGATTTCTGTAGGCATGCAGTAGTGTAATTGCTTGGTCATAGGGAATGTTTAATTTCAACTTTAATAATATCAAATTGATTTCCAAAATGGTTGTATCAATTTATAATCAGTAACTTTTCCAGTTACTGAAAAGTATCAGAAAGTTTTTCAACTTCCCATTGATGAAAGTTCTTCCTCTTTCGCATCCCTGCCAACATTTTGTGTGGTCAGCATTTTTTATTTTTGCCAGTCTTTTTGCATCTCATTGTGGTTTTAATTTACATTCTCTGATTACTGGTGAGTTTGAATACGTTTTCAGGATTAGAGGTGTTACTTTTGCCTGTGGGACATATGTTGGATACCAGCACAGTGTACACCTAGATGAGTTTCAGTTTTCCTAGTTGCAAATTGCAGAATCAATTTTGGCTTACTTATGGGAAAAAAGGAGAGAGAAGACGTTGTGGGGAGTATATGGAAGACATTGGGGAGCAATTCACAGATTCTGAAGGAAATGCTATACAGTCAAGCTTTGGGAAAGGCAGGATCTCTGCAGCCTAAGGGGGCTTTGCAGTGAGATGACTACTTAAACCACCATCTCGCTCTTTTAAGTTTTTAGATTCCCGAGAGAGAAAACCTAATAGACTCACCATGGATCCAAGGGCTCCTTTTGGCACAGGCAGCCACAGTCAGGGAACTAGAACAGGTAGCATAGCCATGGCTGTGGCTACTGGGGGAATTATGGTGAACCAGGCAGCCATCCCAATGTATGTCTTCTACAAATTTTACCAGTATGTGGCAGGGTCAAATGAAGGGTTTAGAGAAAAAAAGATACATTTATTGAAGGCAGAAGACCTAGCCAGAGAAAAGACAGACTTTGAAGTCGTCAATGAAATTGTGAAGATGAGTATGAGGTCTTTTAGGAGGCAGAAAGATATAACATCAAGACCAGTGATTTTTAACTTTTCAACAACCCCCAGCGCAACAGAATACTGATTAAAGTGAAAGGCGACACTATAGCCATGATCCTATGTATTTTCAAAAGGTCTTCCTTTATTGAATCTGATAAGCTTCCCTATTCACTTTCTTCTATAGAATCATTGATTTAAATGATAGATATCAGAGACTGAGAAGGATGGGGGGAAGGGGATGAAGTGATGTTGATTAAGGTATATTTCCAAATAGCTGGAAGAGAGGACGTGAAATGTTTGCAAAACATAGAAGTGATCAATACTCAAGATGATAAATACCCTCAAATACCCTGACTTGATCGTTACACATTCTATGTATGTAAGAAAATTACATGTGCCCTATAAATACATACAAATATTATGTATCAATAAAAATATAATAAATTTGAAGTGGAAGTGTTAGTTACTTTTTAAGAGAAAATGACTAATGTAATTACCTTAGAGATTAATTAAGGAAAGAGGATATAGAGACGTATTTTGAGAGTAAGAATAAGTGGTGAGCTAATGCCAAATGTTTATGAAGTCTGGCTAGAGGCACTGGCAGGAATGAAGGTAAGAATGAAATTAAGCAATACAAAGGCTTGAAACAACCACTGTGAGGTAAGTGTTTGAAAATGAATAAATATTGAGCTTACTAAGTAGTATTCAGTGTCCAGTATTAGATAAAGGGAAAAACAAAACTGAAATCATTCAGAAATACCTGGACTTATTCTATTAATAGCAGTTCTCTGCCCTATAGAGTAGGATTAGTGGAAGTGCACAGTGTGAGTGATCTGAATTAAGTTTTAGTATGAATGCCTCAGCTAAAAGTTAAAGAACAAAAAACCTAATCACATACTAGAAAGAGACTAAAGACAATGGAAAAGGATTCTAAATTTCCTTGAGTGGAGTCAGTAGTTTGAAAAATCAATCTGGTGAATCATAGAGATCAGTAATTAGAGAATTTAAATGTTTACTGAGGGTTCTACTATTTGAGAGGGATCTTTATTAGGGATTATGACATGAGAGACACAAATGCAGATGTTCCTCGGTTTATGGTGGGCATATGTCCTGATTAAACCCATTGTAAAACTGAAAAATTGTTTAAGTTACAGCACCGTAAGTTGATGACTGTCTGACCATTGCCCTCAAGGAACTTATAATAATAACAACTTTTATTATAATAACTAAATATACTGAACTCATTTAATCCTCACAACAGCTTTATGAAGTACTAATACTCTTTTACATGTGAAATTTTACATGTGAAACACAGAGAAGTCAGGTGACTTGTCTAAGATCTGCAGTTAGTAAACAGGTAATCTGGGACTCAGTTCCAGGTAGTCTTTGACATTTAACCCCTAACAAATAGTGTATTTTATTTGTTAGGGTTGGAGAGATAGAAATATATGAAGTGCCTTAAAAAAAATTGTTTTTTTGCAATATTTCAAGACACCACAAGCAATGTTACAACAGTTTAGAAACAGATTTCTTAACTACTATTATGTATTTATGTATAGGCAGATTTATATCAGGCCATTATGGTGATTTAAGTCATGTCTTAAAGTGTGGATAAGATTTGAATAGACAGAGAGACCATGAACATTTCATCTTAACGCTTGACTAGGATAGGAAGACAGTAAACAATTAAAGACACGGAGCATAGACATCATGGCAATTACTGAGTTGTTTTGGCTACCTAAATAATATTTTTTAAATATGTAGTAGAAAGGGTAAATGTTGTAGAATAAAACGCTAAACAATTATAACACCGTATAAGGACAGGGCATTTTCTTTTTTGTTTTTTTTCCCACAATGCAGTACAGGGAAGGTAGGTGTGTCATTGTATTCCATGTGTTCACCCATGAATCCAAGTCAGCTGGCGGCTCTGCTGTCTTTGGCATATGGTTTCCATTACCGCTCCAGCTTTCATCATTTCCAGGACATGGGGAAGAGAAGAACATGGAAGTATACTCTTGAAATGATCTGAAGCATGAATCACCTGTACTTGCTTACATTCCATTGACCAGAACTCAAGTTATATGGCTATAACTAGCTACAAGGGTGGCTGTAAGATGTACTGTTGGAATGGAGCTGGGGAGAATAATTAAATATAATTAAATTATATATATAATTAAATTATATAAGTGTAATTAAAATAATTTATATCTGAAAGAAAAATAGTTTACAAATTATCCCATTAGCTAGGATTGATTGACCCTTTGTGTGATGGACTCTCTTAAAATTGTTGGGGTGTGGGGGAAACTAGAGTATGATCAAGATGTAAGTATGTAATTGCTTTATTTTGATTTTGTTTTAGCTTCCTTGTGGTCATAGATGCAAAGAGATGTGTCATCCTGGTGAATGTCCCTTTAATTGCAACCAGAAGGTAAAACTTAGATGTCCTTGTAAAAGAATAAAAAAGGTAAATATTTTAAGTTATTGAAAATACTTTTCTATATAAGTTGTTTTTGTGTGGTTTTCTTGTTCTTGTTTTTTGGTCTATGTGTTTTGGTAGTTGTTTGGCTTTTTTTTTTTTTTTTTGCCTTTTCATTTTGAGGTTTTACTTCATAGAACCTTTTTATTATTAAAATGAGCCTACTTGTTCTGTAAACATTTATTTTAAACATAAGCTTTGGCGATTTAATTTTCTGCATTTTAACAGTAAAAGGAAAATTATTTTTTATGTTGGAACCAAATTCAATGCCCTGTTTTGGTCAATGTGCTTTAGATTTGAGGTCTTTGAACAAGGAACACAGTGTAACGGGTAGAATGTTTCATTGCTTAAGAAATGGCTTGAGATTAACTTTGTTGCTGTTATTTATGAAATTCTTTTTACCATCAGTATTGTCCTTTGAAAATATTGCCTTAAAAAGACCTCATATGAATAGCCTTATAAAGTAAAATAACATGTAAACTTGGAAAGAACTAATTTTAAGATAAAATGATGGTAACAGAGGAGTAAATGGGCAAAAACTAATGATTACAAAGCCTGATGGAAACAAACTATATACTGCTCAACAAGACTTATGAAGGAAAATATACTGTCCTAATAGTCTTTTTCTCAATTCTCTGTTTCCTTGATCTTCCCTGTTGGCAGTGCTTACTCCTTTGAAACCAACTTTTTTGACCTCTGATTTACCCTATCTCAGTTATAGTCGTAACTCCTTTTTTCCCTTCATATTCCTATTGTCATTCCCTAAAGCTTGTCTTTTTTGTCTCTTGAAATTCGCTTTTATCCATCCATGTGATGGATATGTATTGAGGATCTTTTATAGGTCCTTTGCCTTTCATTTATGTTCATAGTTTCTGATATGTTTTCCTAGGATAGGGAACTTCTGAATTTAAATTTATACACTTGGCCTTTTAGGGAGTGGAATCTTTAAGTTTTAGATATTTAAATTGACCCCCCGTACCTGAAAATAAATACTTGGTCAAGCCATTTTTAATGTGAGATGTCTCTTAAGTTTTCTCTGAAATCTCATGTCTTGTCCAAGTGCCGTATGCCACCCATGCGTTAGTACTTTGGAACAACTCTTTCCTGGGCTTTGGCCACAACTTCGTGACCCATTTCCTTGTCTCTAGTCACACCACTTCCCTGTTCTAAATTCTTCAATGGCTCTTCATCACTTATGGAAAAAGTGCATTGTATAAAAAATGTGTATGTGTAGGTATATGCACACTCGGCATACCAGGGAGGCTATGATAAGACATTTGCCTGCTTGTTCAGTCTCATCATCTAGCAATCATCTCTGTGAATCTGTTACTTAAGTGCCCTAATACATATATTGTACCCTCGCTTAGCTTAGGCTGTGGCAATGTATATATTTTTTTTTCCTGTGTAAAATACAATATGTTTTTCCTTTAGCTCTCTGCTTACTAGAATCCTGCTAATACTTATTGGAAGCACTTCCTTGTTTGAGAAGGTTTTCCTTCCCCAGGTTCCCTTGGGAAGGCTTAGCTGTTCCTTCCTCTTGACTTTCTTTGTACTGGGTTCATAATGTAGAGCTTTGTGATTCTAGGTATCTGTAACCTTGTTTCCTCATCTGTAAAATAGAGTTTATAGAGATTTATTGAAAGGAATAAAAGAGGTAGTGCTTACATAGCATTTAAAACAATGCTATGTTTAATAAATAGTAGCTGCCATTACTATAAAAGAGGTAGTGCTTACATAGCATTTAAAACAATGCTACGTGTAATAAATAGTAGCTGCAATTACTATTGTTATTTATTTAGCACTTAACAGATGATTATACTGTTTATTTCTTACTGTGTTCCATTTCCCTGTCATGGTGTTTAGCATGTTATAGGCACTCTGTAAGTATCTTCTGAATGAGAAAAGATAAAATCCTCTTCTAAGCTGATGGACTTAATGTCTATAAACACACGATACTTATTTTTGTCTCCAGTGTTTGTTCATGTTAATTTTCTTATGTCTGGACTGTCTTTGGAGGGCAAGACTATGTTTATCACTAAATCGAGCCAAAAATGAAGAACTAAGGAATAAAAAAAAAAAACCCTCCAAGTAATAAAATTCCATGCCATAAAATGCTTTTACTAAATACACTTTACTCAGGATTTGGTAATCTCATGTCTAAGCTGTGGTAGATTTGAACAAAAAACTAGAGTCTGAGGGTCTGGTGAGACAGGAGAAACTGATACAAATTAAATATACTGAGAGTAAAAGTGACATTGGCAGCAATAAATGAATGAATAAAAGATAGATATACTACAAAAGGCAGTCTAAAACTAATATAAAGACCACTCTTCAACTCAGTAGGTCATCGTTTTATTCTGTCGTAGTACAGAAATTGGTCATAGTTTTGATGTCAAGACATCAAAAACAGTAGATCAGTGTTCTTTCATTAAGGAGGTAGTGAGGTGCCAACATAAGCTTTAGAACAATTTTCATCTAAACTTAAAAAAAGTTTAATAGTCGAGAGAAAAATTTGTAGCTCTCCAGAAAACTCTCTAGAGCTGCACTATCTGAGATGGTAGCCAGTAGTCACATGTAGATATTTAAATGCAAATTGTAATGAATTAGCATAAAACAATATGAAAAATTTGGTTCCTCATTTTCACTACCCACATTTCAAGTGCTCAGTAGCCATATGTGGCTAGTGCTACTCTGTGGACTAATGCAGATTTACAACATTTCCATCCCACGCACATACCAGGAAGCTCTGTTGGACAGCACATTAGTAGAACATTGTATTCCCTGGACACTTTGCAAGAATAACAAACAATAAAGAAAAGTAAAGAATAAAAACAACATGGGAGCTAAGTCCAATAGTGGCACGTAGTAATTATTAAGTTGATTTTTAAAAATTTTATGGTATTCTCTTTTTTAAGTTAAGAGAAAATAAGAAAGTAATCACTATTTGAAGCAGATATTTAATGCTTGCAACTATATCATCATTAAATATTAAGACACATCAAATAATACTTACAACCTTAAGCTATCAGATGAACTTTGCTTTTTTATGGCAGACAGGTCTTTGAGGGAAAAATCATTTAAAATTTGAAAATTGGGTTGTTTGTAGGAATTGCAATGCAACAAAGTACGTGAAAATCAGGTTTCAATAGAATGTGACACAACGTGCAAGGAAATGAAGCGGAGAGCATCTGAGGTAATGTCTCGTTAAATATCATTTTAAAGGCTAGTGGCCTTTCCCTTCTTACTTTGTGCATTTATGTACTTATTAAAAACAACTTGAAATCTCATTTTTTTGCTTTTATAATAAAAGCCTAGTTTTATAGGCTTATTTTGAATGGCAGATTGGGATTTTCATTGCCTAGTGTATATGAAGGCTTTTCATCTTCTATGCCCGTTATAAAATTTGGAGATTCTTTGCTGCTTGGGTTGTCTCTAGTGTTACTCTTCCCCTCCATCAACCCAATCAGTGACCTCTTGATTTTGTTTGAAAGTAAGGATTCCCTTCCATGATAGCACATTTAAGATAAATTTAACTCTAGAGAAACAGCAGTATTTAATAATTAATTCTAGATTCTTAATACAGCAACTCAAGAGGAAAAAAGGCAGTTTTAAAATTTGCTGTTACAGTGTTTTAACTCCTTGAATTACGATGTAATACCGATTTTACTTGTTAAGCTGAGATGCTCATATAAGGTATAACACTCCATCCATCACCACCTTCAATTTATTAGATAGTGCCTTGGTAAAACCTTGTCTCAGTATAGCATTTACATTTCTTTAAATGATTTCAAGCTCCTAAAAGTTGATATGGGTTAATAGAACCTGGATGGGTAGATGTTAAAATTCCATATAAAATGTGATGACTAAATTGTAAATTGACTTTTGTATGTGTATAAACAGATAAAAGAAGCAGAAGCCAAAGCTGCTTTTGAAGAAGAAAAACGAAGACAACAGGTAACTGAACAAAATACCCAGATTTATGTCTCTTAGCATCATTGCTAGATTTCGTGCAAACACAGGGTATATTCCAAGGTCAAACTAAGGGCTAGTCTCTATTGTGAACTGAAAATAACATAGTTCTTGTAAAACAAAAGTGAGCCATCTACTAACTTGACTTTAAGTATACTGAAACTCTGAAAAGGTATGAGATCTCATATATTCCCAAATTTTTTTTTGTATTTCCAATTTACTTTCTTGCCAATATCATCCATACTTCAGCCAGAAGAATTTTAATTCCTCCTTTGGCTGGGGAGTGAGAGTGAGCGAATCATCACCATTGTAAGGCGTCTTCTGGAGACCATGACTTTACTTAACTAAAAGTATTTGAGTTCTATCTTACTGAGTTGCAGACCACCTATAACAAATAAGTGCAGTTTACTAATCAGTACATTTGTTTTAATAATACATTCCCATATTTCCCTATTAGATCTTTAAATGCGGGATTATAACCTGTTCTTTGTTGTCACCTAGAGAACAAGTACATTCCTGATACTCCCTGTTTAAGTATTTACTTTATTGATCATACACTTGAAAGAGTGGCTTCACTTTCTAATAGTGATGTATAACTTTTTATTATTATTTGTCAGTTTGTATCTTGAAATGCTTTATACTTATCAGATTGTATTGTGTGCTAAGCTACTGCCTTTATGAATGATGAGATTGAAACTTGCGTGATTTGCATGAATGAGGAAATTCAAACTTTGATGAGTTGTAGGAACAATTAGAACAATTAGGAACATTAGAAACAATTCATGTAGTAAATAATGGTTGGCCAAGGTGACCTTTGAGATTTCATGGTTCTGTAAAGTTGATTTGCCTGATATCCCCAAAATAAGTTATCAGAGCTAACATAGTAAAACATAAGTTGGCTGGAATCCTAGGAGATTAAGTTATTAAGAATAGTTTAGTATGTTTTCTCCTTATTCCCTTTGCTATCTTTTTATAAATCATCATGGATGAAAATCTTAGATACATTCCCTGTTTACTGACTCTTTAAACAGAATATAATCAGTCCTTAGTATATGTAGGTTCTGCATCTGTGAATTCAACCAACCACAGTTCGAAAATTTGTTTCAAAACAAGTAAAAAAAAAAAAATAATAAATAATACGCATTTTAAAATACAGTGTAACACCTATTTACATAGCATTTACATTGTTATTAGGTGTTATAGGAAATCTAGAGTGATTTAAAGTATACAGGAAGATGTTTGTGTGTTATTTGCAAATCCTCCACTATTTATGTAGAGACTTGATCATCCTCAGGTTTTTATATCCAAGGGGATCCTCGAACCAATTTCCTACAGATACTGAGGGATCACTGTATACAGCACATAATATATACTTGGTGACTGTGAGTCACCATTTAACTGTCAGTTACTTTACTGTGTCTGTAGTCCTCAAGTTTGCCTGCTTTTAAGATATTTTGACGTTTTTTATATGTCAGAAACTAACCACTTGGGAGTAGTCTGACATTTTGGCTCATTGAAGAATGCCACTTTGTATTAAACTAAGTTTATTATTAGATCTTTTTCAAGTGTGGTTTATGACCACAGTAATGGATATGTGAACTAAAGTTTACATTTCCTCCTATTAAATAACCATTTACAAAGTTTTAGGTGGATATTATTAAATACATATATATTTTAACTATTGTCTTAATTACCTATGCACTATAGCATATTATATTACATTATTATGCGTAAAAGTTTAATAAGTACTTAGCAGTAGGATAAAAATCCCCATTTGATATTGAATGCAATTCAGTTATCGTCTTTTAGTACTAGTTTAAGATTTTTATGTCTAAAATAGTCATTTTGATTTTAAAGCTTGAAGAATTTTTTCCTTTGAAGAATTTTTACTATTTTTAAAAAATGTATTTGGTAGTGAAGAATCGAGTTCTGGCAGCTTTTTTCTCTTTACTCACTTGAATTTCTTTCTTAAAAGCCACTAATGTTTATTGCATGCATTGTAAACAACTAGAATTATAGGTATCTTCATTCTCACTAGGCATCACAGCACTTGCTAGAAGCTTTATAGAATGCTGGTTCTATAATAATTGGGTTGAAGTATAATGGTGTCAATGTATAAGACCAGTGTCTATATTTTAGAGCACCCTAATTTAATAAGACGTTTTATTTTATTTATTTATTTATTTTTTTTTTGAGATGGAGTCTCTCTCTGTTGCCCAGGCTGGAGTACAGTGGCGCCATCTCGGCTCACTGCAAGCTCTGCCTCCCTGGTTCATGCCATTCTCCTGCCTTAGCCTCCCGAGTAGCTGGGACTACAGGCACCCGCCACCATGCCCGGCTAATTTTTTGTATTTTTAGTATAGATGGGGTTTCACCATGTTAGCCAGGATGGTCTTGATTTCCTCACCTTGTGACCCGCCTGCCTCAGCCTCCCAAAGTGCTGGGATTACAGGCGTGAGCCACCGTGCCTGGCCTAATCAGACATTTTAATATTTAGTATCATAGTCAGCCCTACAGTTTGAAATATTCTCTTCTGTTATCTCCCAGTCTCCTTTCTGCTTACCTAAACCCTGAATTTGTTGAATACAATCAGTAGTGGAGAGTAGTGTTTTAAAAAATCAAATCAATATATTGACTATATATCATTACTATTAAAACATTACCAATATTGATTTTTATGTAAATGGAAACTTTCAAATCAATGTATGCATTGAATTTAATTAAAATGATGCTGTTTTTATTTAGGCTGAACTAGAAGCTTTTGAAAACAGACTGAAGGGTCGTCGAAAGAAGAACAGGAAAAGAGATGAAGTGGCAATTGAGCTATCACTATGGCAAAAACATAAATATTATCTCATTTCAGTGTGTGGAGTTGTGGTTGTGGTGTTTGCCTGGTACATCACCCATGATGTCAATTAAAAAAAGTTTTGATCTTTTAATGTAACTCAGATTGGATTTAGATAAGTTGTTAAATTTGAAATATTAGAAAATGTATATTATAGAATATGATATATATTTACATTCATCTCTGTATTCTCTCAGCTGTTGTTGGAAGGACAGAATGTTAAACTTTATCTTAATTAGTATACTAGAAAGGGCAGTATAATACTGTTTAAAGTGAAGGCATGACTGAAACTAAAATATTTCATAAGGCTTAGCTAGAGGCAGAGTAACATGTGTTTTTGTTCATTGGGCTTCCTTGTACTTAGTTTTTTCATTTAATAATTCAAACCAACACTTTTTAAAAAATAATTCAGATGAGACTGAGCCATATCTGCAGTAAGAGAAATATTTCTTAATGTTTTGGTTACTTATGATAGAGTACTTTTCTTGATACTGTTAACTTTGTGCTTTTTTAAAAAAGTGATTCTCTAACAGACCTCTTAAATTGTGACATGAAGGTATGTAATTAGATTTCAGAAGTTGGTTTATTAGTGAGGAATTTTTATCAATAAATGTCATGGGGCGTGTTCTTCAGAATATATAGTTATTTTCAACAAATGCCAGGCTAGATTCCTCACATGTGGCTATTTCTTATGTAAGAAGCTTTTAACTGAAGTTGGCATGTTTCGTAAAACTTGCGTGTCTTTTAAAAATAATAAAAGGAAGATGAGTATTTATGAAGAATATGTGCTGACAACAGGGCTTATGAGCTCTGTGTACTTTAATCTCGTTTCTCCTTACCACAATCTTAAATAGATTTCAGCTGAAAATAATCAGTTCTTATGAAAACAAATAGAGAAATATCAGTAAGTCAAATCTGTTTGAATTATAATTCCTTTCAAATAGTTTTGCTATTTAATTTATATGATTAATGTTTTCATTAAAATTTTTGATACCAAATTTGTAATCTAGAATATTTATTATTAGCTAAAATATTCAGGAGCCTATAATTTTAAGTTAGGCATTAGTGTCAATGTATGAAATTCTAATACTTCATGTGGAAGACAGTCATTGATGGATACCTAAAAGTATCTAAAAAGTAGATTTTTTTTTATTATTATTATATTTTTATTATTATTACACTTCAAGTTTTAGGGTACATGTGCACAACATGCAGGTTTGTTACATATGTATACATGTGCCATGTTGGTGTGCTGCACCCATTAACTTGTCATTTAGCATTAGCTATATCTCCAAATGCTATCCCTCCCACCTCCCCCCACCCCACAACAGTCCCCGGTGTGTGATGTTTTCCTTCCTGTGTCCATGTGTTCTCATTGTTGAATTCCTACCTATGAGTGAGAACATGCGGTATTTGGTTTTTTGTCCTTGCGATAGTTTGCTGAGAATGATGGTTTCAGCTTCATCCATGTCCCTACAAAGGACATGAACTCATCATTTTTTATGGCTGCATAGTATTCCATGGTGTATATGTGCCACATTTTCTTAATCCAGTCTATCATTGTTGGACATTTGGGTTGGTTCCAAGTCTTTGCTATTGTGAATAGTGCCACAATAAACATACGTGTGCATGTGTCTTTATAGCAGCATGATTTATAATCCTTTGGGTATATACCCAATAATGGGATGGCTGGGTCAAATGGTATTTCTAGTTCTAGATCCCTGAGGAATCGCCACACCAACTTCCACAATGGTTGAACTAGTTTATAGTCCCACCAACAGTGTAAGAGTGTTCCTATTTCTGCACATCCTCTCCAGCACCTGTTGTTCCCTGACTTTTTAATGATTGCTGTTCTAACTGGTGTGAGATGGTATCTCATTGTGGTTTTGATTTGCATTTCTCTGATGGCCAGTGATGATGAGCATTTTTTCACATGTTTTTTGGCTGCATAAATGTCTTCTTTTGAGAAGTGTCTGTTCATATCCTTTGCCCACTTTTTGATGGGGTTGTTTGTTTTTTTCTTGTAAATTTGTTTGAGTTCTTTGTAGATTCTGGATATTAGCCCTTTGTCAGATGAGTAGGTTGCAAAAATTTTCTCCCATTCTGTAGGTTGCCTGTTCACTGTGATGATGGTTTCTTTTGCTGTGCAGAAGCTCTTTAGTTTAATGAGATCCCATTTGTCAATTTTGGCTTTTGGTGTTTTAGACGTGAAGTCCTTGCCCATGCGTATGTCCTGAATGGTATTGCCTAGGTTTTCTTCTAGAGTTTTTATGTTTTTAGGTCTAACATGTAAGTCTTTAATCCATCTTGAATCAATTTTTGTATAAGGCGTAAGGAAGGGATCCAGTTTTAGCTTTCTACATATGGCTGGCCAGTTTTCCCAGCACCATTTATTAAATAGGGAATCCTTTCCCCATTTCTTGTTTTTGTCAGGTTTGTCAAAGATAAGATAGTTGTAGATATGTGGCATTATTTCTGAGGGCTCTGTTCTGTTCCATTGGTCTATATCTCTGTTTTGGTACCAGTACCATGCTGTTTTGGTTACTGTAGCCTTGTAGTGTAGTTTAAAGTCAAGTAGCATGATGCCTCCAGCTTTGTTCTTTTGGCTTAGGATTGACTTGGCAATGCAGGCTCTGTTTTGGTTCCATATGAACTTTAAGGTAGTTTTTTCCAATTCTGTGAAGAAAGTCATTGATAGCTTGATGGGGATGGCATTGAATCTATAAATTACCTTGGGCAGTATGGCCATTTTCACAATATTGATTCTTCCTACCCATGAGCATGGAATGTTCTTCCATTTGTTTGTATCCTCTTTTATTTCAGTGAGCAGTGGTTTGTAGTTCTCCTTGGAGAGGTCCTTCACATCCCTTGTAAGTTGGATTCCTAGGTATTTTATTCTCTTTGAAGCAATTGTGAATGGGAGTTCACTCATGATTTGGCTCTCTGTTTGTCTGTTATTGGTGTATAAGAATGCTTGTGATTTTTGCACATTGATTTTGTATCCTGAGACTTTGCTGAAGTTGCTTATCAGCTTAAGGAGATTTTGGGCTGAGATGATGGGGTTTTCCAGATATACAATCATGTCATCTGCAAACAGGGACAATTTGACTTCCTCTTTTCCTAATTGAATGCCCTTTATTTCCTTCTCCTGCCTGATTGTGGAAGTAGGAAGGAGGATTTTAAAATTATGCTGGATCTAATTCAAAATTTAGTGTCATATTCTTTTTTTTTTTTTTTTTTTGAGACAGAATCTCGCTCTGTTGCCCAGGCTGGAGTGCAGTGGCGTGATCTCAGTTCACTGCAACCTCTGCCTTCCAGGTTCAAGTGATTCTTGTGCCTCACCCTCCCAAGTAGCTAGGATTATAGGCATGTGCCACCAAGCCCAGCTAATTTTTGTTGTTGTTGTTGTTTTCGGTTTTTTTTTTTTGTATTTTTAGTAGAGATGGGGTTTCACCACGTTGGCCAGGCTGGTCTCGAACTCCTAGCCTCAAGTGATCTGCTCACTTCATCCTCCCAAAGTGCTGGGATTACAGGCATGTGCCTCTGCGCCTGGCCCTAAGTATTAGCTGGTGTCCAGAATTAAAGGACAGTCATTCCTTTCTTCATGGGTGTTTTGATTTTAGAATTGTTAATCTTTCCCAGTGGTAGAATTACAGGGTTGGCATTTCAGAAGCTCTAAATCAGATACACTACACTCAAGTTATTACCTGTACTAACTAAAAGTTGAGTGTTAAGGGAACAACCGGGTGTCTACGTGGAAAGTCATTTCCATCTGTGTCAGAATCTTGGCCTGTTAAGTGAACATGAAACCTAGTTCATATCTGTTGTTTGTAGGGCTTCGGTACTAGCTAAATTGTTTTTCCTAATTTGGGGAAAAGATTTTAGGAGCAGAGGAAGGAGACTGAATGAATGGTATATGAAGTTGTTTGTTGTTTTTTCATCTTTTTGGCTAGCTCAGAGTGTAACTTATTTACCCAAAGTCACACAACTATTCCTTCACTTATTCAGTTAGCAGATGTGTTTCCTATATGTCAGGAACTTTCTGTGTTCTGGAGATAATGGTGATCTTTCCTCCTATATTGTTGCTAAGGCACAGACAAGCACAGGCAGGTAATAGACATAAAAAAATGAACGTGATTTTATGTGTGGTAAGTGGTATTCAAGAAAATAAGAGGAATGGTATAGAATGTGGTGGAAGTAGGGGATACAAGGACACTGGCTAATTTAGAATGGGAAAATCTCTCTGAGATGAGGGTATTAGAGCCGTGACCTGAATGACCTCCATTTGAAGATCAGCGAAAAATCTATACGAGAGAAAGCAGTAAGTACAAAGTCCCCAGTTTGGGAAATGCTTGGCACACCTGAGGAGCAGAAAGAAGGGCTGGTGTGGCTGGAGCCTAATGAAATTTAAATTGAGAGGAGGATGTGTCTAGGCCAGTTTATGTCATGCTTGATAGACCAGGGTAAGAAATTTGAGTTGTGTTTGAGTTGCAATGGACAGCATTGGAAGGCTTTAAACAAGGAAGAGACTTTTTTTTAAAGACCACTGGCTACGATATAGAGAAAAGACTATAATGATGCAGAGACAAGTTAAGTTTTATCTAAGTAGTTATACTGATTTGTTCTGAGGGAAATAAAGTAATGCATATTGTCCTTTTAGGTTCAATCTGAGCGAATTAGAGAAGGAATGGAAAAAGTTACCAAATAGCCACTAACAATGGCCTAAGATTGTGAATGTGGTGGTCTTGTTTTCCTCCTTACTTGTGGCATTAACAAAGTGTATTAGCTTCCTATTTGAAATCTGTGGAATATGTATATTGAAATCTTTAGATTTTTTTGGTTTAAATGCTTTTCGGAATTGACAAACTGTTTGTTTTTCAGTTAATTTCACATCTAAATAAAATGAAAACAATCTCAAATAAGTACAATTGCTACTGAAATTGTCAAAGGAATTTTACTGAGGCAAAGCAGTGAAAACATTTGCCTTCTATAAAGAAGTTATGATGCTTGAACTTAATGGCTATGAAGGTTAAAAATTTTAAATACAGATTAATCTCTGTGCTTGTGTTTAGAGAGAGATGACATATAAGAATTTTTTGGCTCTTCATGTTATTTTAAATGCTCATGAGTAATACCAGAAACAGGCTTTATTTGGAAATAGATATACTATTTAAGACAAAATTTGAAGAGATTTATTTTAAAGTGTTCCATTTCTCTTTGAGAAATATTTTTTTTCTTTGCCTAGATACCTGGCACAGTGATGAACTTAATAGAAGATTCTGTCCTCACTATGCATATGGTCTGTGTTGTGAGTTCTTCCACATAAGCAAACAGGTGAAGATTAAGCCAGGCCACCCATGTGGGGGATCTAGCCCACTGCCAAGGGTGACTTTTTAGGGTGCTTGGGCCTCATCCATCCTTTTATAATCAAGATTATTAAAACAATGGGAGATGCTGTATGCTGATCTCCAGAAGAACAAAGAATTAGTTCGGTGTTAAACCAAGAACACTAAAAATGCAGCAGTAGCCAAAATTGCTGTGACCAGGTATAGGACAGTAAAGGGAAGGCTGTAAAAAGAACCTCTGAGGACCCAGGTGACTCTAGCTGTTAATGTCTGTCTGTCCTTGGATATTGGGAACTGAAGCAGATGTCTAAGCTGTAGAGCTAGAGTTGACATGAGATAGCTCTGTCTCTTCTTGGGTCTGTGGAAGTTGCAGTCTTTATCGAGTGGCAGTGATTAGACCACTCTAAGACCCAAGGCTTATGAGGCTGGGGAGCTTCCAGGGTGAGGAAGAAGCAAAGTACTACTACTACCTCCTAGAAAAGATGCTTGAATTTGGGAGTGGTGGGAGGAACTGAGAGACCCTGTGATCTCCAGCAAGCAAGACCAGGTGTCCACCTGGGAAGCCATTTTTACATATTTTAGAATCTTGGCTTATTGAACAAGCTCAGGTCTATTGCTTACTAAGCTTCTTTTCTTGCTAAGTTTCCAATTAGTAATTTAAGTCGTGCTGTGAAGGACTGTATGCAGTTTGAAACTCCACAGTCCAGATTCATTTGAGTTAACACCTCTGTATCCCATATATGTATTCTCTTAATACATCACCTAATATTTCCAAAGCCCCCCCCAGTCACTGTCATCTGGTCATCCTCTATCTTCTCACAATACTTTTTCCTCATAGCACTAAATAGTACCTGTCCTCATATTAAGTGTCTGTTTATTATCTGCCTCCTTCCCTGGAATGTAAGCTTCATGAGGGCAGGAGTGCAGTTTCATTTATTACTGTAACCTCAGAGTAGAGAAGCCTGGCCACATAGTAGATGCTAGTATTCGTTTCCTAGGGCTGCTGTAACAGATACCATACATGAGTGACTTAAAACAACAGAAATTTATTCTTTCACAGTTTAGGTGGCCAGAAGTCCCAAACCAAGATATAACAATTTATATCTGCAAAGCCTTTATTTCCACAGAGGCACATTCTGAGGTTCTGGGTGGACATTAATTTGGCAGGGAGTAGTGGGGGGACACTAACCTACTACAGTGCTCAGTAAATATTTATTGGGTGAATGAAAATTCAGAGTGTATTCTAAGCTGTAAACCCCTTGGATGTTTTCATCACAGTCTTCTCTTAATAATTGCTACAGAACATAAGGATTAGTTTGTGGTCCCAGATTTTTTAGGCTCCAATTCTGCTTCTACCACTTTCTACTTGTGAGCTCTTAGGCAAGCTATTTAACTTTGTAAGCCTCAGTTTCTTCTGTAAAATGGTGACAATAAGAAATAACAGTAAGTGCCCAATAAGTTTTAACTATTATTATGTGTCTATAGCTATTTTAAAGCACTGTCTAGATGTAATCCTCATAACAACCATATTAGGTGCGCCTATTACACTTCTCATTTTATGACAAAGGAAACTAGATTTGTTTCAAGAATGAAAAACCTAGAAAATTATATGTCACTTTATGAGGTGCCTGGCACATAGTACATAGAACAGCTTAGCTACAGTAATATAGATATGTGGCTTTACCTCATAACTTTAAGACATCTCAAATTGATTCACAAATCAGAAAAAAAATCTGAGGCATCAGATGTGAAGTGAGGTGAGGTGAGGCATCTCAGTTTTTGCACATATGGTTACTGTTATTGAGGGAGCTCCATGTCATTGAGGGAGGACTGGGTGGGATGCTGGCCAAAGGTAGGGGCATATTTAGGCAGTGAAATTGCAGTTACGGGACCCCTCTGTAGCACTAGATGTGTGAGAGGACTAAAAATAAAATTCCTTTGAAATTTCTTACGGGGTCATATATTACCTCCTTCCCAATGACTACTGTGGTATATTAGAGTAGGGGATTGATGTCCCAGAAATATTATGTACATCAAACAGAAGATCTACACAAATTGTTTTATCAGATACTGAATATATCAATGGGCTAGAGTGTATCATAGTACATATGGGTATGTTGTTTTCCCCCTTTTGACTAAATAAACTCTCCCCTCTCTGCAACAGGTAAATTTCCAGTTTACCTTTTTCTTGCTGTTTTTAATTTTTTTTATTTTGAAGGCTTTGTATCTTTATATCTCAGCTGAAAATATTACATTCTAACTCCCCAAAGCTATTCTCACATTATTTGCAAGTATTTTTTCATAGTTTACATGTTTGTGTATTTGTTTAATACATTCCACAAGACTGAAAGTCTTGGTGAGGGCAGGAACTCTGTCTAGGTTGTTCATCTGGCAGCCAGCAAACCCAAAATAAGTATTAGTTGAATGAATAGCTAAATAGATGAGCCATGGGGTAGCATATCTGTTTTAGGTACTGCTTGCCTGTTATCATCCTGGGATGCTGCTTGCTTCTCCGTGATTTCTTGTTCTTAAATTGTCTTCAGTTGTAGTACTAAGTACTAATTTGATCTGTAATGTGATATGTGGCTAAAGTTTGCTCTGTAAAATCACCGTTTCCTGAGGTATATTCAGTACCTTTAATTTTTCCATAAATCTCTTCAAGGTTTGTGTGTGTTTTCTTTTAAATTATCTAACTAGTTGGATGTATGCTTGAAGTGCTAGACAATAAAAGTTTCAATAGGCTAGAAATGTTTCTTTTTGTAAAATTATTTTAAGAAACTAGATGATGGTTGTCACTTGAAGCTGAAATGCAAATGTAGCTAGTTTTTTTTAAAGAATAATTCAAACAGGTCGTTAAAGATTACTATGAGCACACTGCATATTCAAATCAGTTTGAATATGTTTTGAGACTTCTAATAGTTTAATGATTCTTGACATTTTAAAAGTTTATTGTAAAGAATATAAAACATCTTTACCCTCATTTTTTATGTCATTACCTTCATGCAAAGAATACCTCAGGTATTAATTCTGGTGCTGTTGGTAACTAGAACTGGTTGGGTTTTCTTGCTAAAAGGAAGTTTAAAAAATGTTTATTTTACACCATTAATGCAATTAGCTTTAGTTCTCAGAGGAACTAAAAGTGGAGAAGTGAGGGAGACTGATCGACCCTATCTCAAATCCACTGACGTAGCTACTTTAATTTCATAGTCCCTGTAGCACCTCCACCAGAGGGCAGAAAGTGGAAGAGAAAGAAGATGAAATAGAAACTTGTACTTGGCCTCAGAATGCCTGTAGAAACCTTAGCAATTGAATCCAGCCCTTATGTTATAGGCTGAGTTAACTGTGGCCCGGAAAGACTATGTGATTTGCTCACAGTTCTTGATTCCCAGACTGGCACTGTGGTGATGGTGTGTGATGAGGTAGTATCTTAGTAAGAACACAATCCAGAAGTCACTGCCTCGGGGGAATCCCAGCTCAGCTTCTTGCTAGCTTGCGTAGGCTGGTTACTTCAGCTCCCTGAATCTGCTTTCTTATCTCTAAAATAAAAATAATAGCTTCTTCCTCAGAGTAGTTGGTGGAACTAAAAGAATACATGTAAAGTGCTTAGTATGACACCTGCCACATAATATGAACTGAATTATTGTGAATTATGATAAATTTGTCAGATACTGGTTTACAAATCGGATGTTAGAATAACATGGAATCAGTGTTTCAGTCATTTTACTATACATATGCAGTATTTTCTACATTTGATCTCACTTCAGAAACAAAATACTGCCCCCCCATTTTACAAATGCATATTTTTTTCTCAGCAATAATGTTCAAGAACAAGTGCTTGGCCCATATTTTGTTGTCTTTACATGGCTTTCTTTAAATAATGGGGATGGATTTATTCAATAACCTCATGAGTTATTTTCAAAATTTCCATTAAGATCTTGATTGAAATTGGATGAAAAATCATTTCTAAGAAAAACCCAATGAAGTGTTTTTCTTTGCCACATTTGACAATTGCCTTGGACTTGGTAAAGTAATCATTACTGTGTTGAGTACCTCCAGTGCCCTCCTTGATGCTGCTGTCTTAGAAAAGGTAGCTGCTTTTGAATGACAGGCAGGAATTTGTTCGCCTTTTAGGTTCAGCCTGTAGGTGCCCTCCGCAGGAAATCAGGAACTAGGGTTTTGGAAGCAGTCAGGGTGGGGTTCTCCCTTGTCCCTGCAGCCTCAGCAAAGACTCAGGCAGTCTGGCAAAAGCAGTTTCTTCAGCATACCTAACAGAACGCAAGTTTCCATATGCCTGATGCAAATAATGCCCTCCAAACGTTAAACCTTTTTTGAGATAAACTTGTTCTTTAATTGCCAGCGCCTGCAGTTAATTTTGATTGGCTACACTCTGGTTAAAAGAAAATGCTTTCGATGTGATATGGCAAATTTGGAGAAAAGTAACTCTTTTGCTCCCAACCACTCTTCCACAACTTAAACTTAATCGTCCTGTCCTTTTCTGCTGCCCTCGTGGAGTGTAAGTTTTTGAGGGAGACCAGCAGAAACTGACTTTCCATATGCCCCTGAAGAATAACTTCTTTGAATGCAAAGAGGTGGGGACACGGAGGATCTGTCATTACGGGTTATTATGGGTGGGACCCAGAGACGGGAGTGAAGGGAGGGTGTGGCCCGCGGGTGGGATCTGTAGAGCAGACAAAATATGGGGCCCCTGGCGCTTAAAGTTCAGTTTGTCTCTCTTGAGCTTGGAGAAAATCATCCGTAGTGCCTCCCCGGGGGACACGTAGAGGAGAGAAAAGCGACCAAGATAAAAGTGGACAGAAGAATAAGCGAGACTTGTTATCCATGAAACAGTCTCCTGCCCTCGCTCCGGAAGAGCGCTACCGCAGAGCCGGGTCCCCAAAGCCGGTAAGATCGATGATTCGCTGTCCTACCGCAGCCAGGTGTGATGGCCTCTTAGTCCCGGTGAATTCAGGGTCAGCCCCTCCCGCCCCCGTCCTCTCCTCCGCCCGATGCCACCTCCTTCCCCAGCCGTCGGTGAGCTCCCGCTCTGACAGTCCCGCGCTCAGCGCCCTGCACCCAGTTCCCAGGCGCACGGCCCTGGTCCCGACCACCACCCGGGTCGCCCGGCGTCCGAGACCCTCCCAGGGTCATGGGCAGGGTTTCCTTCAGTGTTCGAGTCGGCTCGATCCGGAGACCCCGGTCTCCATGCCGGGGATGATGCCACCTTTCCTGCAGAGTCCCTCCTCCGCACGGTGCCCTCCAAGCATCTAGTGGACTTGGCTGCACACTGGCGGCAGGGGAGGCTGCAGGTGGAGCTGTCGGAGCCAGCCCCTCGGGGATCTACAGCTTCCTGTCTGCGCCGGCGTCGCGGGCGCCGGGTGGCTGGAGGGACTGTGCAGCAGTCTTGCCTGCCCCAGACGTAAGCCCCCTTCCCCAGCTGCGAGCGCCTGGGTCTCGGTCCCTCCACAGCCCGGGCTCGCGCTTGGTTCCCCGGCCCCCAGTTGATGCCTGGGGATCACTCGCCCGTCCTAAGTGCTGGCATCCCAGAACTGGCCCTCTTGCAGAGTGCTGGGAACTTGTAGGTCCCTGCGTGCAAACTTTCTCCGGCGTGAACCTGCCTAGGCACAGGAGCGCTGGCCCCCGGGGGCGCAGGCTCTGCGCTGTAGGATTTGGTTGGCTCCGATCCAGTCCTGGGAAGGGGCAGCGTTGGCTCTCGTTCAGGAGGAGAAAGAAAGGGAAGGGCACCACGGACAGTCCCTACTGGCCTGAGCCCCCAGGAAGAAGGTCTAATTTGCGGCTGCCCTTCTCCTTCGGTGTCATTAGGGCCCCGGAATCCGCTTGCTACCGCGAGGGTCCCAGCTGCTCCGAATCGGGGACCGACCGGTGACGCTAGCTGCAGGCAGAGAGGGCAGGCTGTGCGGGCGGAAGGGAGGTGGTGTCTTGTCGGGTCTTACTGGGACCCAGTTCCTGAGCTCCCGTGGCAGGCGCCCCACTCCTGCTACTACCTGCTCGGGGCCAGTGGATGGCAGCGTACGCGCTTTTTGCACGGCTCCCGGTTCCTGGGACCGAGCCCTGGGAGCTCTGACTATGAATTCAGCAGGGAAGCTTCGGGGCTGGGCATTCCCAGGGAAGCTGTTCGAGTAATTCATAAAGTGGAGCTTTCCTCCCGCGGGAAACTTCTGAGAACGATGCGCTGCGAAGACGGACTCCTGTACAAGACTTCGACGACTGACATAGGCACAATTGTGGCTTCTAGTTTTTATTTTAACTTTTTATTTAAAGTAACTTATCGATGGAAGCGAAACTCTGCAAAGGAACGTCAGACCGCTACCAGAAAGGGGGTGAAGTCAGGACTTACTGGTGATTATTGTCCAAGGACACATTTAAGCAGATAGTTTTGAAATTAATTTTGGCATAACCCTGAGACAATGAGAAGAAACAATGCATTTATAAAAAGTTATTAAACCATTTTTTTTTTGTCACAGTCAAAACATTCATTAGCTTGTTTCTATTATTAGGTGCCCAATAGGTTTGTTGTGTGAGATTGTGCTAAAAATTGGTCCTCAGATCCTGGGACTTGAGAGGTTAGAGGAGGTTCCTGGGGCTTGCGAGGTTAGAGGAGATGTCTGCATAGACTCACGTGTGGGCTTGGCTGACCAGGCAGGTTTTCCATAGAATGCTTTCCAGGACACCAAGAATTTCAATAGGATGAACTATTTTGGGGTTATTTGGGTGTGGAAACACATCAACCTCAAAACCTCAAGATTCTATAAGGCATTTTTTAAGGGGGAGGGGACTCTTTCCAGAAAGTTCCTTTCAGGGTAGGCTTACAGGACCAACGATGAAAGCCTCTGTTAACCTTCCTGTGGGTTAAAAAGACACACCAAGAATTGCTCTATTAACCTCATCAAGCACATATCCAGGTATAGGGACACTTTCTTAAAAGATGCAAAATTCATTCCATCAGAAACCTTCCTCATGATGCTGCAGAAATCACAATAGCAACAGCATAGAAGGCAGGCATCAGTGCTTCCGCATCTTGCATTCCACAACCAGCTGTGGTTTCCTTTTGGAAGGGTCACATTCTCCACCATAGCTTCATGTGGATTTCAGCAGTTGCTAGTTCTATTGACTGGCCAGCCCCTCCGTTGACCTCCCCCACTGTTGGGGGCAGACAGGAAGTTAGAGGAGAAGCTGAGTGGCCCAGGAGCTTCAGAGAGTCACTTTCAAAAGCCTGTACTTTCAAATCTCCATACTGTTAATGAGGTACTCCTTTCCTTATTTTTCCTCTTTTCCGCACTTCTAGCCTCTTTCAACACAAAGACTTGTGGTCTTAGGGTTTCTGAGTGTCTCCACTGCTGGGGTAATAAGAGCTCTCTGAGGAGCAGGAGAGCCGCAACACTGAATTGTTGCTGAGCGTATCTGAGGGGGAAAGGTTTGTTTGACCTGCTACTTCTACCTAATAAGTTATTCAACAAGTATGGATTCATGCATCCTGTTAGCCCCGTCACTATTCTTGGCATTCCATTTTGCTGGACCAAATGGAAAATGAGGCTGGCCGGCTAAAGGGTACTGACCTGATACTGGCTGGCTAAACATACTAGGTTCACACTAAACACTCAAGGGATTCCAAGACTTACCTGTTCCTCAGAGTCTACACACTCACATAAAGACACACACAGACATAATACACTTGTTTGTTTTATGTCTGTTCAGAGAGGGTGGAAATGGCAGACCCCTTAAGAGTAGAAGGTGCTGTAGATGACCTGCCTTGGTGGGAAGAGTACGAGCTTTGGTGTCAGACCTCTGACTCTGTCCCTTAAGAACCGCAAGGCTCTGGGCAAGTCAAATAATCTTGCTGGGCCTCAGTTTCCTTGGTCAGAAAATGTAGATGGTACTACTGACCACTGGTAAGGACACTGCAGACTGTGGAATATGTACTAGAAGTACTTTATGTAATAGTGGTATATTCCGGTGAAGGTTCCCTAACCTTTTTTTAAAAAACTACTTTATTGAAGTACTGGCGAGCAAAAACCTGTATATATTTAATGTAAACAATGTGATAGGTTTGGAAACAAGTATACATCTATAAAACCATCACCACAATTAATGTCACAAACCTATCCATCATCTTCAAAAGTTCCCTTCTGCCATCTTTATTATTGTTATTATTATTTTGTTATAAGGACACTTAACATAAGATCTACCCACCTAGCAAATTTTTAAGTATAGAATATAGTATTCTTAACTACAGAAGCCATGCTGTGTAGTAGATTTCTAGGACTTATTTATCTTGCATTACTGAAACTTTATACCCTTGGTCCAATACCTCCCCATTTCCTCCTCCTCTGGGAAACCACCATTCCACTCTCTGCTTCTATGAGTTTGACTGTTTTAAGATTCCTCAATTAAGTGGGATCATGTAGGATTTGTCCTTCTGTGTCTGGATTATTTCACTTAGCATAGTGTCCTCTAGGTTCATCTCTGCTGTCAGAAATGGTAGGATTTGTTTCTTTGTTAAGGCTGAGTAATATTGTACTGTATGTATATATACATACAGTTTATATATACCCCATTTTTCTGTATCCATTCATCTATCAGTGGACATTAGGCTGCTCCTATGTTTTTGCTATTGTGAATAATGCTGCAATGCACATGGGAATGCAGATGTCTTTTCAAGATCCCAATTTTAAATTCTTTGGTTACATATCTAGAAATGGGATCATATGTTAGTTCTATACTGTATGCTGGTACCATATGCTGGATCATATGATAGTTCTATTTTTAATTTTTTTGAGGAACTTCCATACTCTTTCCCATAATGGTTGCACCAATTTACATTCCCATGAACCATATACAAGAGATGCATTTTCTTGGCATCCAACACTTGTTATCTTTTGTTTTTTGATCACGTTAACAGTGGCAAAGGGCTGAAATCTCTTTGTGGTTTTGATTTGTAATTCTCTGATGATTAGTGATGTTGAGCATCTTTCATATACTTACTGGCCATTTTTATGTCTTCTTTGGAGTAATGTCTATTTAGATCTGTTTCCCATTTTAAAATCAGGCTATTAGCTTTTTGGCTACTGAATTGAAGGAGTTCCTTATATATGTTGGATATAAATCCTTTATCAGATATATGATTCGCAAATATTTTCTCCCACTTTATAGATTGCCTTTTCATTTTGTTGATCATATCATTTGCTATGCAGAAGCTTTTTAGTTTAGCATAATCTTATTTGGTTATTATTGCTTTTTTTTTTTTTGCCTATGCTTTTGGTGTCGTATCCAAGAAATTATTGCCGAGGTCAATGTCAAGATTTTCCCTTATGTTTTCTTTCAGAAATTTTACAGTTTCAGGTCTTATGGTTAAGGCTTTAATCCATTTTAACTTGATTTTTGTGCATGGCATGAGATAAAGGTCCAATGTTATTCTTTTGCATATGTATAGCCAGTTTTCCCAGCACCATTTGTTGAAGACATATCTTTCCTCCATTGTGTATTCTTGGCATCCTTGTCAACCATGTATGTATGAGTTTATTTCTGGGATCTCTCTTCTGTTTGGCCATATGGCTGTTTTCATATGAGTACCATACTGTTTTGATAAGTGTAGCTTTGTAATATATTTTGAAATCATGACGTGTGATACCTCTAGCTTTTTTTTTTCTTGCTCGTAATTGCTTTGGTGATTTGTTTCCTAATCTGTTTTTACTTGAGGATCCAGTCTCATCCTAGACTTGGTGAGAAATGTCTCAAGACTTTTTCCACAGGCAGCTTTCTGTGACTCTAGAGCCATGTGATGCAATGGAGTAGCTCTTAGCCAATTGTGGTTGTTTAAATTTAATCAACATTAAATCAAATTAAAAATTTATTTCTTCAGTCTCCTTGGGCACATTTTAAGTGCTCAGTTATTTTATAAAGCTGGTGGCAACTGTATTGGGCAGCACAGATACATGATCTCCTTCGTTGCAGGCTGTTCTCTCAGGCAGTTCTAGAGCTTTCTTTTGCTTGAGTGATGATATAAGATTTTAGGATGATAAAAATTTTCCTAGGCCAAGGCACAGTGGCTCACTGGGATTACTGGAGGCTGAGCCAGATTGATCACCTGAGGTCAGGAGTTCGAGACCAGCTTGGCCAACATGGCAAAACACCATCTCTACTAAAAATACAAAAAAATTACCAGGGCATGATGGCACCTGCCTGTAGTCCCAGCTACTTGGGAGGCTGAGGCAAGAGAATTGCTTAAATCCGGGAGGCAGAGGCTGCAGTGAGCTGAGATCATCCCAGTGCACTCCGGCCTGGGTGATAGAGCGAGACTCCATCTCAAAAAAAAAAAAAAAAAAAAGAAAGAAAGAAAAGAAAAGAAAAAGTTTTCCTGTAAAGCACCTCTATTTGCTTCTTTTTCTTTTAAGAAGTGGTTTCCTATAGCCGAATCACTTCCGTTTGTTGAGGTCTCTTACATGGCCTAGGCATTTGTTGAATAGTAAATGGCCAGATTGATGTATAAATCACTGACAAGTGAGTATTAGTCACATAATCCTCTGAGTTCTCCCCTTCAGCCTTGATGATTTTGCTTATGTATTGTTCTTTTCCCTCCCTATGAGCTTTACGGCCGATGATTTTCCTGGCTTTACAGCAGAAACTAATACAACAGAAGGAGGCTCTTCTCCCTCCATAGGTACTCCTACATGTTGTACCATTTTTTACAAGAATGAAAGCACTATAATACTAAGTACAATGTCTGGGGGAAAGATCCACCAAGTGTTTAATTTAATCAGGCTTAAAAACTAATACTCCATCTCACTACATAGGACCCCTTCTTGAACTCATCCTCATTTGACAAACTATATATTTTACTTCCATGGCCTTCCTGGTGTGTGTTTCTGTGTGTTCTCTTATTATAAGAACATCAGTCATATTGGATTTAGGCTTCACCCTAATCCAGTATGACCTTGTCCTAACTAACTTCAACTGCAAAGACCCTATATCCAAAGGAAGGACACATTTTGAGGTTCTCGGTGAACATATATTTTGGAGACACTATTCAACCCATTACAGATGCATAGATAGGTCAGTCTTTTCCCTAGCTGGATTTCTTACCCCATGAAGTATATTCTGTTCCTGAGGCTTTACTAAATCTGCTTTAGTGCAAGCACAATCTGTAATGTTTATTATTCTCATGGACAGACGATCATCATGCAAGTTGGGAGATTATGTTCTGCTAATGAGCGCTTTCTACCTGGGTGTGGAACACATGGGATGACTCACCTTGGGACTGCTGAATCAGCTGTTCTTCCCCAAGCCTCTCACTGTCCCCAGTTCTGTCTTCAGTCTCTACCCTTTCTCTTCACTCATAAAGAGCCACAGTCATCCTGGAGCAGTGGCTAGTCTGTTTGCCTCTTTCTTGAGCCTTCTGCATTGGCGTTTGGTCTGCTCTGAGCTCTGCTGAAGGGTGCCCATTAATTATGCCTTCCCTTCTGCCTGCTGGCAGTTGTCCCGATCAGCTCACCTTACAGCAGCTGTTTGCATATTCTCCTGCAATACATTTCTACATGTCCAAACCATCAGAGCTGGTGGTGACAAATGCAGTGTCAATGCTTGATCAGGCTGGTTGAGGATCCAAGGTGGTCCTGTAGGTGATCCATCTTGTCATTAATGTCAGTGCTGAAACTCTGTAAGAGGCTCAAGATGACATCTGTGGAGAAGGGCCAGTCAGCCAACAGGCTGGCTTAGGAGCAGGGCAGAAAATATAGAGGCGAGTTGCGAAGACCATTTTGGTGTCTCCAGCTTGTGCTTCCTTAGCCCAGGGTCCTTTCAACCCGTTAACCTTTAGGTTGACAGCACTTGAAGAGTACTTTTTGTTTGTAGCACTTTGGGGGAGTTTTAAAGTCCTATGCAGCTATGAAAGTAGGTGTCAGTGTCTCTGAAGTCACGAAAGTGTCATTCTGCTGAAGTGTCATAGATAGAGATTGACAGTACCAGGAAATCTTAATCTGGGACTCCAAGAACCTCCTGAATGGTGAAAAATCTTTTTATGCATAGTTCTGTTTGAATTTTTCTGGTAATAGCACCACAACTTCCCAAGAAGTGAAAGCCATAGCTAGACCTAAATAGCTTTAATATATGAGAATTCAACTATACAGCCTGGACAAAAAGAATACATTCATCTCCTTATTTAACAAACATTTATGTGACAGGTATATTATTAGGCACTTAGGAGACATCTATGAACAAAACAGGGATTCATGCACTTGTGAAGCTTAGTTTCTAACTAAGCAATAAACCCTAAACCATGAGTGCAGGGAGGAGAGATGAATGTTTAATTAATATGAGTCATTCTATTCAGTGTCCTGGAGTAAGAGCAAAAGATGAGAGAAAGGAATCTGCCATTAGTTTCAGAACCTGGTGCCTTTTATGTGTATCCTTTTTGCAGTTCCACGTGTGATCCTGGGTTTAAAGATTGTGCCATTTTATTCCCTAACCTCAAGCTAATTAATTAATCTGGCACTCAACCGATGAGCCTGTTCCAGCTCTGAAACAAAAAAAAAACAAACACCATGTGGGATTTATTGTTGGAAGTTACATTGGTCTCCAATGTGACACTCTCTTAAGGCTTTTCAGGGATTAGTTTGACAGTACATGATTTTCATCTTCATGTGCCTATTTTAGAGCCTTATTCTGTGAGCAAGATGCTACTTCTCTGTAGTGTGGTTTGGAAATCAAAGCTATATTGTTTTATTTACTATTTCTCTGTCATCCTTTAAAACAGTTTTGTTCAAGTCAAGCATCATCAGAAAGGGGAGTTCAATAAGAAGTTGGTATTAGGTTGCTGAGATTTTACAGAAGTCAGTTAACCTTTTAGATCCTGGTTTACTTGTGTAAAATGAGGTAGTTGGACCATTTACTCTTTCAGGGCCTTTTTCAATCTAAAGGCTATAATTTTTATGTGGCAGCAGAAAATGAGCAGGACACTGTCCCATTTTACTTTATTGTTTCTCTCTTCCCTTTCTGATAGCTGACAAGCTGGTGTGTTTTTTCCTTCCTGACACCAGATGCATGGTATCTTTCCTGACACCACTGCTGCAACTCTCTGACACCAACTGGGTGTCCAATAATTCAACTCAATTCTGACACTGTCTACTTGGAGTTAGTGCCAGATCCCACAAGACTGCCCCCGACTTTAGATGACAGTTGCAAGTTCTGGGCCACCTGCACTTCTGACTGATTGGCCATGAATCAGGGGTTCCCATAACTCCCTCCCTCTTCAGGTTTGACAATTTGCCCTAATGGCTCACAGAACTCAGGACAACACTTAACTCACATTCACTGGTTTATGATAAAGGATACGAATGAACAGCCAAATGAAGAGGTGCCTAGGCCAAGGTCCAGAAGGTCCAGAAGGTCCAGAAGGGTCCTGCCCCAGTAGAAATATAATGTTAGCCACAGATGTAATTTTAGATTGTCTAGTAGCTGCACTGAAAAAGCAAAAAGAAACAGATAAATTTGAACTTAATAAGATAGCTTATTTAACTCAATGTATCCAAGATTTCATAATTTTAATATGTAATCAACATAAAAATTAATGAAATATTTTACCTTTTTTTTTTTTTTTTTTTTTGAGATGGAGTCTCGCCCTGTCACCCAGGCTGGAGTGCAGTGGCACTATCTCGGCTCACTGCAAGCTCCGCCTCCCGGGTTCACGCTATTCTCCTGCCTCAGCCTCCCGAGTAGCTGGGACTACAGGCGCCCACCACCATGCCCGGCTAATTTTTTGTATTTTTAGTAGAGACGGGGTTTCACCGTGTTAGCCAAGATGGTCTCGATATCCTGACCTCGTGATCCGTTCGCCTCGGCCTCCCAAAGTGCTGAGATTACAGGCATGAGCCACCGCGCCCGGCCTACCTTTTTTTTTCATAACAAGTCTTTAAATTTTACTACCCTTACAGCATTTCTCCATTCAAATGAGCTACATTGCACATGCTCAATAACGACATGTAGCAAATGTCTGCGGTATGAGAGAATACAGGGTTATATGGAATGAGATGGTCTGAACAATGACCCCTGGAATAAAACCACATCTTAATCCCTGAGACCTGTGAATATTATTTTATATGTCAAAATTGTCAAAAGGGACTTTGCAAATGTAATTAAATTAAGGATTTTGAGATGGGGAGATTATCTTGGATTATCTGGGAGGTCCTGATGTGATCACAATACCCTTAGAAAGTGCAGGAGCTTCTGTCCCCATGGAGTTGGGATGCTCCCAGAATGTAGATGTGTTCACCAATTCAGAAACTCTAAGCCCTGACACTTAGGGGTTTTTATGGAGATTTTGTTCATCACATAGGCATGAGTATGTGGTTATTAATTCAATGTCTAGCCCTCTCTCCTCCCAGGAGGTTGGGGAGTAGGGCTGAAAACTCTAGGCTTCTAATCAAAGTTTGGTTTTTCTGGAGACCAGCCCCTATCCTGAAGCTAGCTAGGGGTTTTCCAGAATCCAAGAATCACCTCGTTAGAACAAAAGTTAGAATAAAAGGTGCTCTTATCACTCGTATCACTCAGGATATTCCAAGGGATTTAAGGAGTCCTGTGTCAGGAATTGGGAAAAAAAACAAACACATATTTCTGATTATGCCATAGGAGTGCTGCCTGGGTAAGGGGCATCCTACATGACCTTAGTGTCCACTTCCCTCTTAGTGGGCATTCGCTAATTCTTCTTACAGTGACCCTCTGCCAAAGTGAAAAATTGCCTGTTCAACCCCAAAAGACTGATCAGAGGAAAGCTGGGAGGCAGTTTAAACCACCATAGCTCTGGTTTCTCTGAGGGTATCTACTCTGGCTAGAGGTCAGATCCGAACATCTTACCTATGTATGCAGCTATGGGTGGTGAACAGAACGAGGAGAGACAGTCATTTGCATCAGGGCTCTTCCACCAGATGGCCCAGGATCAAGCTGGGTGCCAGGTGTGCCTCTGGGTGCTGAGGAAGTGTGACACAGGAGAAAATCTTCTTTAAATAACTAGGTGGGAAATATGCCCCTATGCATTCAAAGTTAAGAAATAATTTTTAAAAAAACATAATAAAAATGTGCTCAGAATAGCAAAGGAGCAGAACTTTAAGGTAGAAAGGGAAAATCCTGAGATCTCTGAAATTTAGGAGGGTGGAAAGTAAAACCACTCAGGAAGTAGAGTGAGCCTGATTAAACCACTAAACCCAAACCAGGAAATCAGCCAGGCAGCCTTGGGTGCAGAGGTGCATAGACATGGGCTCAAGTTCTAGCTTATCACTTACTGACTGGGTGCTCCTCCAGCAAGTTAATTTCCCTTAGGCTCCATTTTCTTCTCTGAAAAGTTGGAATAATAGATCTCTTACAAGGCTGTAATGAGGACTTAATGAAAGAATGTATTAATGAAAATGCTTTATTAGAATGCATGTTGCTGGATAAATGTATTTTTTTTATTGTTACGCTTATCTAGTTGTGCATATCCCTAATAAAATATCTCTCTTGAATTGAAATCTTAATTGCAGGAATTTAGTGGCTCTCTCTAGAGAAAGAAGAAATGTTGCTTCCAAAGTCTGGGCTCTCTTATAAGTAAGGCAAAAATAAAACAACTGAAAGTTAATGTCACCCTGCCTCCTTTATGGTCTGTAGTAGGACTGCTCCAATAGAAATATAATGTTAGCCACAGATGTAATTTAAAATTGTCTAGTAGCCGCACTTGAAAAAGCAAAAAGAAACAGATGAATTTAATCTTAATAAGATAGCTTATTTAACTCAATGTATCCAAGATTTTATAATTTTAATATGTAATCAACATAAAAATTATTAATGAAATCTTTTACCTTTTTTTTCATAACAAGTCTTTAAATTTCACTACCCTTACAGCATTTCTCAGTTCAAATGAGCTGCATTGCAGGTGCTCAATGACAACACATAGCTAGTGTCTATAGCATTAGAGGGTACAGGGCTTTATGGAGCGAGATGTTCCGAACAATGACCCCCTAGATAAACCCACATACTAATGCCTGAGACCTGTGAATATTATTTTCTATGTCAAAAGGGACTTTGCAAATGTAATTAAATAAAGGATTTTGAGATGGGCAGATTATCTTGAATTATGTGGGAGGTCCTGATGTGATCACAAAGCCCTTAGAGAGGCAGAAAGGTCAGAATCACATGTGACAATTAGTGATGGTGGATGTAGAGATGGGAGGAGAAATGTGCTTTGAAGATACAGGAAGGGGCCACAAGCCAGGGAATAGACACAGCCACTATAAGCTGAAAAAGACACAGATTTTCCCCTGAGAGCCTTCAGAAGGAAGCAGCCTTGATAACACCTTGACTTTAGTCCAGTGAAACTGATTTCAGACTTCCAACCTCCAGAACTGTGAGACAATAAATTTGTGTTGCTTTAAACTACTAAGTGTATGGTAATTTGTTACAGCAGCAAGAAGAAACAACTATATAACTGATACACAAATATTCACATCATTTCCAAGCGTGTTTTGTGAAGGTGTTGCCCTGGCTGCAGAGTCTTAGACAATCACAGTTGTTCATCTCAGCTTGTGCTGGGGTAGGCATTTGCAGTCATTCCTAGGGTTTTTGTGCATTACTGCCATCTTCCCTTAGCGCTGGGGTCTATTTCTTTCTCTGACCCAATTGCCGCCTTTGATGGCAAAAACTCAGTTGGTGTCTTATCACTGCCTTTAAGGACGAACAGAGGAAGGAGGTTTTCTTATTAGGGTACAGTGAGCAGCAGAAAAAAGCAATGGTTGGCTGGATTCAGTGGCTCACACCTGTAATCCTAGCACTTTGGGAGGATGAGGCTGGCAGATTGCTGAGGTCAGGAGTTCGAGACCAGTCCGGACAACATGGTGAATCCCTGTCTCTACTAAAAATACAAAAATTGACCAGACATGGTGGCGGGCACCTGTAATCTAGTAAGCTAGTTGGCAGGCTGAGGCAGGAGAATCATTTGAGCCTGGGAGGCAGAGGTTGCAGTGAGCCGAGATCATGCCACTGCACTCCAGCCTGGGTGACAGAGTGAGACTCCATCTAAAAAAAAAAAAAAAGCAGTGGTTTGAAAAAGTTACTGGTGATTTTTACTATCTGCTCACTTTTTTTTTCTGGTAAGTGTAAAAATGTTCTAAAAGTTATTCATTTAAAAGAATTACTGCAATGTGGGCTTGGTGGGATTCAAGTGTTACTCTTACATCTTTATCTATGAATGTTAGCGAATGTGTGATTAGGCCAGTGATTCTGGAACTTTAGTGTGCATGAGAATTACCTGGAGGGTCTGATCCAACACGGATCGCTGGGTCCCATTGTCAGTTTCTAATTTAACAGGTCTGGGTTGAGACCCAAGAATTCATGTGTCTAACAAGTCCCAGGTGATGCTAATCAGCCGCAGATAGGTGTGGTGTGGGAAAGCCTGGCAGAATACCTCGCCTGCAAGGGGGACTCCCAGGCCTCACTTCTATGGGGAGGGGGCCACATAATTGCCAGGAAAGACTCTGAGGCTGGCTTTCCATCGCTGATCAGGACACTTACAGAGCCCTCCTCCAGCAACAAGCCCAGCAATTGGTTGCTAAGGAACTGGAGAGTCCGCACACAGCCTCTCTTGCTTGGCTCTGTTTTGTGTCTCGCACCCTGAGGCCTGAAGCAGATGACAATTCTGAGCTTCTCAAGTCTCAGTTAAAATACCTCATTTGCCACAGGCCAGCGGCGTGCTCACATTTCCCAGCTGGAGTGACTCCCTGGACCTGCGGCTGCCCTGGTGGAAAGTCTGTAAGCAGATAACACCAGGTTAAAAATAGCCCTGGGGAGGCCCCTCAAAGCTGTCACACCCAGCTGCCCACGTTGGGTAAGCAAGGCAGAGTGGGGAGGGATCTTTCAAGCTAGGAATGACTGAAGGACTGTCTGGCTGTGTCCAGTTTCATTCCCTAAAGAGGTTAGGACAAACTTGAGAGTTTAGCGTTCTCTTTCCCCTTGGCCTTTGTGGTTTTTTGAATTCAAAATCTAGACTTGGATACACAGCTCTAATCTGGCCTGTGGTGATTTTTATTCTGCCCTCTTCTGCAGAACAATAGAATCATAACAATAGAACTGAGTTTCCATCCTGTTTGAAATTAAAACAAAGAAGGTGAACCTGGGGCATGGTGGCTCATGGCTGTAATCCCAGCACTTTGGGAGGCTGAAGGGAGAGGCCTCCTGCTTGAGGCCAGGAGTTTAAGACCAGCCTGGGCAACATACTGAGACTCTGTCTCTACAAAGCAAAAAAAGAAAGAAAGAAAAGCTTTTCCTAAGGCATCCTGGTGAGAACGTGAAGTGGCCCCAACAAAGGACCTGCAAGATCTCACCTGGGTGTGCCTTGGTTAGTGGTCTGAGTTGTTTTATGACAAGCTCAGCTTACCTGTTTGGCCTCCTGGTAGCACTGTGTGTGTATTTTTTTTTTCTGTTGTTGTTTAACACTACCTCTATTAACTGAATGCAAATAAGAGGGACAAAAATGCTCTTTGAATAAGAAACATATATTCCTAACAATATTCTTAAATCATTTCATGTCAGCCACTCCTAAAAGTGCTCTTGTATTGTTATTCTTCTTTATATATGCTTTAGGAGAAAAAAGGAGTAAAAAAAAAAAAAAAAGGAATAGCATTGATTGCTTTCCATAGATTTCAAAACTTTGGATTTTCCTATTCCTTGCTCCTTGGTGAACAATTGAGTCCTGAATGGTTCAGTGGACAGAGTAAGGTGGGTTCTAAAGTGTGGGGAGGGACAGCAGCACGTCAGCCACATCAACAAGGACAGGTGGCCAGCAGAGTATGTTGGTGCCCAAGCAGGGTAAGGATGGTGTGTGTGGAGGTCAACCTAAGATGGGGTTCAGGGTCTGAGTAGGAGGAGGAAGGCGTCCATGCATAGGAGAGCCAGGGCAGAATGAGCACGGCGTCTGGGACAGGGTGGGCATGGCGCCCACATGGCAGCTGGGGCTGGGACATGGGAAATTAGTTACAGACTGGGGGATTGATCAAGCAATTAAATGTATTAACAATAAACCAGCTTTCTCCCTGTTGGAAAAGGGGTTAAAAGTATAGAAAGTATAGTAGATCTGGACCTCTGTGATATGGGATTGAAACTGGAGATATGTGTATAAATGTCTGGTTTTCAATGTGTAAAGATAGATATAGAAATAAATACAGAGGCCTATATGTATGTGTACATATGTGAATGCACACACAATATAAATACATTTTTCCATATAGCTCTTTCTGCTGAGAGAAACTGGGAACAACACCACCCCAGGAACAATGAGCACATCCTATGCATACCAAGGGGCCCTCAGATCTTGTTTTTTAAATGTCATTTTCTACAAAAAGGAACCAGGATCCTTGGAGAAATGGCTGATTCCAAGGGTGATGCAAGGCTAGTACCAGATGAACTCAAAGCATCTTGTTCCAAAAAGCAAGGAAATGCTCAAAGAATGATAGGGCATGTCACAAGGACACAGCAGCCAGCTTTAATGAACTTCCATTGGCCAAATGGAGGGCAAATTGAGGATCTAAGTAAATTATGATAGTAACAAATTATAAACCATTGAATGAAATAGGAAAACAATAGTCCATGCTTATGTAAGCGAATAAAAAAAGAAATGGGGCCGGCACGGTGGCTCACGCCTGTAATCCCAGCACTTTGGGAGGCCGAGGCGGACAGATCATGAGGTCAAGAGATTGAGACCATCCTGGCCAATATGGTGAAGCCCATCTCTACTAAAAATACAGAAATTAGCCGGGCATGTTGGCACGCACCTGTAGTCCCAGGTACTTGGGAGGCTGAGGCAGGAGAATCGCTTGAACCCGGGAGGTGGAGGTTGCAGTGAGCCGATATCGCACCACTGCACTCCAGCCTGGCATCAGAGTGAGACTCCCTTTCAAAAAAAAAAAAGAAATGGAAAGTTTGAAGAGATGGTATATTAACATGGTTTCAAAGTACCTCTCCACAAAATAATGTTACAATGGGGAGGCTTGACCCATCCCAACAGTATCATGTGATGGATATGACTGTCATCAATAAAAGGACAAATTGATAGGATTCAATGAGAAAAATGCAACATCGCTTTTGTGTTATTTCTCCCAAAGATGTCTGAATTTAATCCTAAACCACAACTGAGGAACATTCTACAAAACAACTGGCCTGTAATTTACAAAACTGTGAAAGTCATAAAAGATAAGGGAAGACTGAAGAAGACTAAAGAGACATGAAAACCAAATGTAATTGTGATTCTAAATTAGATCCTTTTGGTAGAAGGGGTATTATTGAGACTAATGGAAAAACCAGTGGGGTCTGAGAATTAGGTGGTTGCAATATATCAATGTAATCTTCTCATTTTAATGGCTGTGTTGTGTTTAGGCAGGAGAATGTCCTTGTTTATAGGAAATATCCATTAATATATTCTGGAGCAGTGAGGCATGTGGTTAGCAACTGAGTATCAAACGGGTCAGAAGAAAAGTCAGAAGAAAATGGGTCAGTTCCTTATACTGTACCTTCAACTCTTCTGTAAACATGTGTGTTTTAAATTTTTTAAAAAGGAAAAAAGTAAATACATTTTGTTTAATAATTTCAGGAGATATTTCACTTTTGCATTTTTAAAAAATCTACCCTAAGACAAACTTTATTTGTAGTCATGGACATTTTTTCTTTTTGAAAGTAGTGAACAATTTAGTATACTGTTAATATACAACTTAATCTTAAATGAAATATCTTTCCCCTAACTTCTTCAATTGAAAATAGGATTATTTGTAATCCCTTAATTCACATCCACAATTCTTAATTGTGTTTCCTTTGAAAAGGATAAAAGTTGATACATGAAAGCTAGGCAAGTATTAAACATTTATAGAACTCTTTTAAATTAGTTTAGTCTGTTCTCATTTGGATCTGGAGGTTTGTCTTTTCATAAGCAAATTAGGTGCATCTATAATATACATAGTTTAAAACATTTATCATTTCTATGTTTGGTTTTGTCTCAAAGTACAGATAACTTTAGCGCTGGGAAGAAATGAGACAATCATTTAAAAAATATTTTCTTGCTTGGGAATATCAACTGTGGAAAGACGTCAAAACAAAATTTAAAAACGTGATGGATGGAACAATGGGATCTACAATCTCAAAAGCCTTCTTTTCTTTTTATCAACTTCTTATAATTTTAGAAAATGTTACGTAATTCTTAATACCTTGAACTCTGACCATAAATATTAAACATTCAGACAGTTTTTATTATAAGTATGTATTAACATATTATTTAAAATATTTAAAACCATCAGTGGAAAGAAGCGGGGAAGGTAAATTATTTGATTATGACTGAAATAATAATTCTAATATTATATATATATAAGTACCTATAGTAAATATTAATTAATATTCCTAATCATTGAAGTATTTTCAACATGAGACTGCTCTCTGTTGTAGTTAAATTGAACATATTTTAATAAAAAGGTTGAGGTCAGTTTGTAAGTTCATTTTGTTTTTTTTTTGAGATGGGGTCTCGCTCTGTCATCTAGGCTGGAGTGCAGTGGCATGATCTCGGCTCACTGAAACCTCTGCCTCCCAGGTTCAAGCGATTCTTCTGCCTCAGCCTCCCGAGCAGCTGGGACTACAAGCACACGTCACCACATCTGGCTAATTTTTGTATTTTTAGCAGAGACGGGATTTCACCATATTGGCCAGGCTGGGCTTGAACTCCTAACCTCATGATCCGCCTGCCTCATCCTCCCAAAGCGCTGGGATGACAGGCGTGAGCCACCACACCCAGCCATGAGTTCATTTTTCACATTGCCATAAGTTATTTATGCTGTACTTTCTATAGCATTTTTTAATCATAAAAAGTATGACTCAATCTATAGCATTAATCACAATAGTAATTAAATGAATATTTGTGTAACAATTGACTCTATTTTTCCCTTGATAGTTTGTGTATTCCGTAAGGACAGGGACTATTGACTTGTCTATATTCTATTTCTACCTCTTAGCACAGTTTATCAGATCACTTTCTCATGTGTTTTACATTTTTTATTGTGAGCTCATTTTTCGGGCAGGGGGCAGTTACAGAAGTGCAGAGTGGTTTTGGTTTGCTTCTGGTAGGCACCCTAGTAGAATTACCAGTCTGAGATCTACTTTTATATTAATTTCACAGCTTGGGAATTCTACACTTGCTGTACAATGCAAATTTGTACAGCAAATTTTTCATTTCTCATAAGAGCTTTTTATTGTTTTCACTTTTACACGGATGCTTTTTTTAGTCCTTTCCTTGGGCTAAGTGGAGCTTTCTAACTTCCCTTTCACTGACAGTGTAGCATTGTGAAAGTCCTGGATTTATTTAAGGTTCTCATTTCCAGCTCCTAACCTAGGCCTTTTCTCAGGTCTCTTTCTTGGCATTCAAACCCCAGACCCAAGCCCCTAGTCTGACGTCCAAGAAAATTTCTCCCCCTCACCCTAATTATTTCCCTCTAACCCTAATTTCCAGGATGTCTTAGCCTCAACTTTTACTGTTCTGGCTTTCAGTTTCCCTTTCTTTTCTTGCTCCTAGAAATTCCTCTCTCTTTCTTTTGACTGCCACTATGTATTTAAACTGGCATGAACAATAGTTGAAACCATGGATGGTTCCATTTGAAAGAAGAATGTGTCGGGAGGGGAGGAAAGTGACACTTTCCGGAGTCAGGCACTTTTATACTCCGGACATTTCCCAAACCCTGGGAGATGGGGCTGCTTGTCTGGCTTCAGGATTGTAATAGCAGTTTCAATTAGGATCCCCCTGGATGGTCTATAAAATTATTGGGAGCATTCTGTATTTGGTAGCATTCTGATGATTATAGGTTATGAAAACCTCTTAGAACTGGCTAAACTGACGAAGGGGATTTTATCTTTGGCTTATTTGATGTCTCACAGATCCTAAGGGCAGGAAAACAGGCAGGTACCAGGAGGGACTAGAATTTGGAGGTAGAAGGCTGGTGGGAATTAATGGAATTATGGGCATCAAGGTACACAGATGAGATGCAGGATGCCTCTGATCTTTGATTCTGAATCAGGATCTTATGAAACCCTTATCCAGTTAAGGCTAATGGGATCATTTCTCCTCTCCCGTTATCCTTCCCATTTTTGGGAGACTCTGATTCCCTTCATGTCTCTCGCTGCTTCTGTCTCCTGCTTTTTTGCATAGGAGTGGTTGGTTCCTCATATTAGCCTTTATTACTCCTTGTAAAGAGATTGTCTTTCCCTGGCTATTTTTGTCTCTGTTTGTCCCCTCTTCCTCTAGGAAGGCCCCGTTGAGTTTGCAAGAGTTTAACTTCCTTCTTAATTTAGTCATTTCCTATCTATATTTTCTGTAGGTTCAGTAATTTTTGCTCAGTTTGCTTTTAGTTTCTCTTTGTTTTCTGGCCATGATCTTTTCCAACTTGCTCTTCTAGACTTCCTTTGTGAAGTCTCCCATAGTGAGAAATATGAGTAGATTCTGGGTCTGCTGAATGCTTTCATGTTCAAGTAAATCTTGTCTACCATTATCCTCCTGAGTTGGCTAATTCCTATCCAGAAGGTGTTCTCCTCTCAAATCCGCATCTAACCTAGGCTTGGACTCAATCTATTATGGGTTGCCCAGCTCCCTTTTAAATATTTTTCATTTTTGCTATGTCTTCTCTTTTTCCTAATTCCATAAATTTTCTATTATATCACACACACAGTACTTATGTACTCACCTATAATAACTGTGTCAGGCTGAAACTTGATACGTAAGAATTATTGGATAATTTTATGTTGATTTTCCAGATCTTACCCTGTTCAATATATCCAGATTTTCAAAAGCTGCTTGGCGTAGTTGTCCAATCTTTTTTTTTGTTTGTTTGTTTGTTTTGTTTTTGACAGCGTCTTTCTTTGTCACCTAGGCTGGAGTGCAGTGGTATGATTACATTTCACTGCAGCCTTGACTTCCTGGGCTCCAGTGATCCTCCCACCTCAGCCTCCCAGGTAGCTGGGACCACAGGAGTGCACCACCATGCCTGGCTAATTTTTGCATTTTTGTTAGAGATGGGTTTTTGCCATGTTGCCCAGGGTAGTCCTGAACTCCTGAGCTCAAGTGATCCAGATTCCTTGGCCTCCCAAAGTGCTGGGATTACAGGTGTGAGCCACCTTGTCTGGCCAGTTGTCCAATCTTTTAGGCATGGTTCCTCAGTTGTTTTTACAATCAAATGTCTATCTGCAGCTTTTAAAAAACTGCCTTTTAGTAATTTATCATATCCTTGACCTTTTGGGGACAGACAATTCATTTGTTTTCTGAGAACTTGTCTTTCTTCCTCTGTTTGATTTCTTTGGGTTCCAGCCATACTTTATTGTCTAGTAGTTCTCAGAAGCATCTCTCTCTTTCCAATAAACTCTTTAAGCATATTAGACCTGGGTGCAACTCCTTGCTCGTCTATATCTATCCACACAGACCTTCAGAGTCTCACTTTTTCCTTCTTATCTGCTCAGCCTACCTGCTCAAAACTCAACCCTTCTCTTAAGGAAACTTATGTCTTCCTCTAATTTAGTAGTTTAGTCAACAACACTTTTTCTGAAAGTAAGACTGAACTATCAAACCATTCCAGATATTTTTTGACCTCCTGAGATAAACATTCTGTAGAGACAGGATGTTTAATTCACAGGCCTTTGAATTGCCTTTTTAGCCTTTGCATTTGCAAAAGTTTTATTGAGTTGTGTTCCTACTTCACCCCAAGAAGAAGGAATACATGATGATAAAGCCTTGTATATTTTTGTTTTCAAATGAAGTCTACCAGCTGTAGAAGGGTAAATCTACCAACTGTAGAAGGGTAAATCTACAGCTGAATCCATGAATTAGGTCTATGAAATCTAGAGACCGGGTCAGAGATTATTTGTTTAACAAATCCAGAGTGAACTTAGGATCATGTGATAGAGGGTGGCTAGAACCTGTGAACAAATTCTGTGCATCTTAAGGATTGAGATCTCCCCTTGTCTCTTTCTTTCCATGGCCCTGAATGTAGCTTAAAACAACATAAGGAGGAATAGAATTTGGGGCAGCCTTTCTTCAGTTTAATACTTATTTTAAGACTGGCACAAATAGTCAAAACTAGAAGCTCACATCTACTTCTTGAGAACCAAAGAATCTCAGCTGTTTTGTAGTTTCCAGGCAGCACCTTTTGTCCTGTTCACCTCCAGAAGCTAAAAACTTGATCCTACCTCAGCCACAGCTGAAACACTGGGAACTGGCATAGGCTGCAGAGACTGTCCAAAGTCTAAAGTCCTACATGGACCACGTTTGGTATGGGTCCACTAAGGCTTAAAGCCTCATTCTGTGCCAGATCAAGAAATAATCACTCCATGTGTGTTGTTCTACCCTAGTACCACTCCATACTCTCTCAAGACTCCTGGTTCAAGAGCAGTATATGTTAGTTATATATTATATATATATATAGTGTTATATATTATATATATATAGTGTTATATATTATATATATAGTGTTATATATTATATATATAGTGTTATATATTATATATATATAGTGTTATATATATATATAGTTAGTAGTATATGTTTTAAAGGACTTAATACATTCTGTCATTTCTTTTTGATTGATATTCGATTGATGTTGACATTCAAATTCTGCGTTCTTTGTGTTCCAGGTAGGGTGATGATCACACACAATTAAGAGACATAATGATTATTATTTTTTAAATGTACCATACCTCTGTGGAAAAAAGGCATAAGACTTAGTACTTACCGAAAGAGCTAGTGTTTATTAATGCCTATAGGAAGGGTAACAGTTTGCTTACTTAGGGCTGTGCCTTGTATCCAGAGAGTCAAGCTGACCACACCGTATTGCTCAATAGATGATTGCTGAATGGCCCAAGTGGTTCTCAACTAGGGAAGGCAGTACTCTAAAGAACATTTGGAAATAAAGTAGGAGCTATTTGTTGGTCACAATGAGTGTGTAAGTGTGTGTGTGTGTGTGCACGTGTGTGTGTGCATGTGCAATGGCTGGCATTTATTAGGTGGTGGCCAGGGATGCCAAATATCCTGCAATATGTGAGAGAGTCCATCAGTGAAAAATTGTCCTTCTCGGAATAGCAATTACAATACTTCTCTTTGGCCCCCCTCCTCCTTCAACCAACAGACATGTGCTTTGAGGCTCATTGGAATGAACGCTCAAGAAATACTGTTGTTACAGTGCAAAAGTTCACACTGCACCTATGGTTGATTTGTTGTTGTACTTTTTACATGTCTGCATTACCCTAGTCATAGGGTATTGAAGTCACCTGTGAAGCTGTATATCTTCTTGGAGGTAGGCTGTTAACTCCTCGAGGACAGGGACTATGTTTTCTTCATCTTTATAGCCCTATAACACAGAATAGATGTTACATAAGCATTTGTGGAATAAACCAAATTACTGGGATTTTAACATGTCACATAGCCGTGTTTTGTAATGGAAACCTCAACATAGAATTTCTCATTTTTCAACTAGAATATTCATGGAACTATAGCAAAACATATGATGAAGGTTAAGTTTGGAATTCATCTTTTGCTTTAGGTATTCAGAAAGAAATTGCTGCTTCATCTAATGCATAACATCATTACTTGTATTTTTTCACTGCAGGATTCCTTTTCAGCAGGTAGGTTCAGTAGGTTAATTGTTTTCAACATCTGTTTATGTTTTACTTTGCATTGAAATGCCTGAAATGAATTGTTGTAGAGCATAAAATCCACTTTGTCTTGTATGCTTTCCCTGATTATTTTCAGCTGTAGAAAGTCAATCTTTTAATTCTCTACTCACTTTGACAATCTGTTTCAATTTTTAAAAGTCACAACATTTCCATTGTTATAGGATTAGTGAGTCAATTAAGTTTCTAAGATTTGCACAAATTCAGGAGCCTCCTTAGCGCTAAATGAAATGTGGGTTTGGCTTTATGTTAACTGTTTGACTCCTTTGGATTTTGCCATAGCTTTCTTAGAGATGTAGTAACGAATAATCAAGATGTGAAATTTAGAACATTTTTATCAATAAATATCAAATATTTAATTTCCCAAGAAATGGATAACCCAACCCTCTTTCCCCCCGTATTCTCTATTGTTTTAAAAAATATAGGCTGAAAAACTGACCTTTAAGACTCTCCAATATATGCAGAAAGAGTTCTGATATTGTATCTACCTAAAAGGAAACTTTATTACTTTAAAGTTTGTGTCTTTCATAAAATGATAGTATTGGCAAGTTTGAGATTGAGGGCAAAGTCATCTCCAAAAAGGACACAGGATCCTATCTATCTATCTTGTCTGGATAATGAGAGCCTACTGTTTCTTCCCAAAATCATCTTCTGTAACTATTACAGAAATATGACCCTCCTACAGTGCTCTGAAGAAAATAGGATTTACCTAAAAGGCTAAACTATTCTCCTGTTGCCTCTGAAGATATCTCCTCATTTAAATAAAGATAATAACTTTCCTCCAGGGAAACTAAATTGAGCAAGCTCTGAACTATGTGTTAAAAAAAAATCAGGACTCTTGAGCTTTCTGAACTTGAAAGAAACATTTTTTTTTCATTTTTCTTTTGCTTTACTAATTTCACTTTACTTTTGGGGTATTTGTGGTTGGAGAAAGACCTTTTTATGCCTTATTTGCAGATATGGAGATACGGTTAAGAATGGAAGATGACTTTATAAGGTTACGTAGATTTTCAGTGGCTGAGAAAGTATTGTACAAGTTGCCTTTGAAACATTCCAATCTCCTCTCTCACAGTTCAGACTTCAGCTAAACAATGTATCCTCAAAACAGAAACGCTAATGTTATATGGTACCTGCGTACTGGGTTATTATTATCTAGTCTCCTTGATAGGATACATATTTTGTTGGTATTTAGTCTCCATATTGAATCTACATTCTGGGATATGTGATTCTGAAATTTGGGAGAGGACTATCTGGTGCTGTTATTTTGTTAATTTTCAAAGGGAAAATGTGGGCAGAGTTGGCTTGCAGTACCATGTGTTCTGGTGTGAACTGAGTAATTTCATTTTGAGAGACTGCATGAGTTATTTAAACTTCATATGCTTCAACTACATGCCAGAAAATGGGATGAAAAGACTTACTGAAAACCAGATGCGTGTTCTTTATGCTTCCTGGGATATTAAAAACAAACATCACACCAAAAGACATGATGATTTTGGAGGCATTTTGCTTGTTGGTTGAGTGAGAGCTATTATTGCAGAGAATTGCAGATGCCTGGCTTGAGAACTATCCATATTATTAATCTGTTACTCAACAAATCTACTTTTAATTCATGTGAGGGTCACTTTCATAATTTCTTAAGAACAGAGTGGGAAGCATCTAGCACTGTCCATTTTTCATCTTAAATGAGGGGGTAACAATTGACTAATTTTTGCTCTACGGACAGAGTGGAGATGGGTTGGAAAAACTCCATCTCTATGACTGAAAAAAGAACACAAATCACATTTTGGCATAATGATTGTGCAGGACAAAGTTCCAAGTTGAATATCTAGCCGCAAGTAGAGTCTCAGCGTCTGCATTTCTTTAGATTCGTGAGTATATTAATATGTGACACTGTAATGCCCCCACAGTGTTTAGAGGGAGCTTGTGTGTCCTGTTTAGGACACACCAGTAGGAGTCACTTTATTATCCTTGAGGCTGGTCCTTGCTTTGCTGAAATGGAAGAGTATATTTGCAGTTTATCATCTTCCTACCTAAAGAATTAAGGTACTAAATTTGTCTCAAGCCAATACATAGTGTTGATTTTGGATGATTTTTTTCTTTTTAGTTGTTTGTTTTTAACATTGTAAGCAAATATTTTGTGATAAGACAAATGGTCATTGAATTCTGCCATAATTTTGCATACAATCCCATCTATTAAAATGAACATTCTCATTTTGGTTTGAGAACAGTTTGACATTTTGGCTTGGTAATATCAGAAACTTCAAACAATAAATAGAATTTTAGCTAAATCCACCAGATTGGCATATGAATTAGGATAACCTCTAGCAAGTACTGTTTGTACATCTAAATATAGTTCACAGACTGTGTTGACTAACCATCTTGTATTAACTAAGTCTACGTAGTTTCATAATTTTATTTAAGAACATTTTGGTATTTAATTTTGGTAAGAATAATTTTGGCATTTAATAAAATCCATGGTATGATGTCACATTAGGCAGACAGAATTAATCTTCACATTTCAAAATATTCTGCTTATCAGAAACAGTTTAAATGCTGCCTCAAGTTTGCCTGATCTTTGATGGCAATTAAACAAATCTTGTTTAAAATAAAAATATCAACATATCTCTATGTCTGATGCTGTACCTTAAGAAATAGCAGGCTGATGTTAATCTCTTTGTAGACAATTTCTCTGAGTGCATATTATTGCTTTCAGAGCTAAAGACAGCATATGTTTGGCAAAACCTTGGAATGGTCAAGGGATAGGTTTTGTTTTGTTTGTTTTTAAATTAGGTATTGGGAGAAATAAATAAGCAAGGACTTGGACTACGGTTTCCAAACTGTGTGCTGTTGTATTCCAGGTTGCTGCAGTGACTCAAGGGACTTTGCTGGATATTTTTAGTTTTTGAGGCAAATGCAGCAATACTTGACATTTATTGGTCATCACATGAAATACTAGCTTGAGGTAGCTCACAGTTTCAACATTAGATTGTGCTATATTCCTTTTGATATTGTCCTGTCTCCACAAAGCTGGGTTCTTGGCGGTTGCTATGCAAAAGTTGTGCTATAAAAGAATCCATGTGGAGCAGGCAATGAGGGGTGGCGGTGTCTGATCTGATTCCAAGGTGTAAGGAGTTGTGCAGTAGTCAACAGGTGCACACATCATATTAGTATGCAATTGTGGTTATTATTTATATTTTTACTTCTTGCCAAATACATTTTCTACTTGAAGGATTTTTGGATGATTTAGGAATAGACTCTGTAAGAAGTAGTTATTTGCATAATTATGTACAAAGTAATTTTTATTTAGGAAATTTAATTAATTCATTTATTCAGTAAGTGTTTATCCACTCACTCCTGACCGTGTTCAGGTACTGTTCTAGATACAGAGCATTCACTGATGAGAAAAGGGCAATATTTGCATATATAGCAAGAAATAGACTGAATTGGTATGACTTCTGCTATGATTGTGTTTTTAAAGAAGCAGGAATAAATTTGTACTTTCTAGCTCTAAAATCTTATGAGTATTTGTTGGTTCCTATAGTCTATGATGCATGTTGTGGTACTCTTTCAGCTTGAATGTTTCTGAAACTAGTGCTTTCCTTTCTCCTAATGTAGTGCATATAGTATTTATTTATTTATTTATTGGACCCAGGGTCTCGTTCTGTCTCCCAGGCTGCAGTGCAGTGGTACGATCTTGGCTCACTGCAACCTCAGTCTCATGGGTTCAAGCAGTCCTCCCACCTCAGCTTCCTAAGTAGCTGGGACTACAGGCAACCACCACCATGCTTGGCTAACATTAATTTTTTTTCTTTTTGTAGAGAATGAGGTCTCACTATATTGTCCAGTTTGACCTTGAACTCCTGGGCTCAAATAATCCTCCTGCCTCAGCCTCCCAAAGTGCTGGTGTTATAGGTATGAGCCATTGTGCCCAGCCACATATATAGTCTTGATAATTTTTTTTCTACTTTGAAGATTATTTTTATCTTTCAACCTTTTCTGGAGTAACTTTGCACTACAGCAACAAATAGTTTTGTCTGCTAATTTACCCCCTGTACAATTATATCATATTTCATTAAAAGCCCTGATGAAGAGATTAAAATACAATTTTCTTAAAAGAATTTATATTTTAGTTTGATTATCAAATTAAACATGCAAATTTAAAAATACACATATATGCAGATATACACTGATACACTACATCAGGGGCTCACATACTTTTTCTATAAAGGATCAGATAGTAAAGATTTTAGGCTTTGAGTACCATATGATCTCTGTTGCAACTACTCAATGTTGTTGTGGTAGCAGCAGAGCAGTATAGACAGAATATAAACAAATGAACATGGCTGTATCCAATAAAACTGTATGTACAAAAATACTAGGTGTGCTGAGTTTGGTCCATAGACTAGTTTTCTGATCCCTGTTCTATATATTTAAGATGTAAAATTTATCCCAAAAGGTAATCCAACCAATTAGAAAATAATCCTCGGCTGGACGCGGTGGCTCAAGCCTGTGATCCCAGCACTTTAGGAGGCAGGAATATTTGAAAGGACAACCATCCCTGATAGATGAGGACCCACCTTTGGTCAGGGGTATTCAAGTAGGTGCACCCCCCAGCTAGAAGCTCCAAACAAGCTCTCAAATATTGTCTGCCATTCGCAGATGTGGATGTGCCCTCAGGAATGCACCATGTGTTGACAAAGTCAAATGCTGCCTGAAGGTAAAAGAGGGTAAAGACTTATGTACTTGAAATGTCAACTATAATCTCCTTGACCTTTGCAAACTTGATAAAATGGACTCAAAACCTCGTACACCCTAATGTAAATCCAAAGCCCTCCCCAGAACCTCTGGGTGCATGGTTCTCATGATCAGCTCTGGTTCCAGGCTCTGCATTCTTGAATTAGTTCAGCTTTGGGGTCATTTTTCACGTTGTTTTTTCTCATCATGCAAAGATAATACAGCCTCTTTCTTACTCTGGCTATAGTGTGGAGAACAGGTTAGGGAGTGCATGGATAAATATAGGTAAACCAGATAGGAGGAGGTATTTGCAGTATTTCAGGAGAGATATGTTTATTTTTACTATAATGTAGCATCTATGAGACTAGAGAGTTTCGTTTTGCATATTAATATATCCCAAGTGCCCAAACAATGCCTGACACATGATAGTTGTGCAATTACCTTTTTTGAGATTGCAAACCCTGGAAGAATACCAGATATGGGGATGAAAATTGTTTATTTGGTTCCAGACTTGTTGAGTTTGAGCTACTTTTACAACCTCCAGTGAGGAGATGTCAAGTGGTCAGTTGCATATAATGGTCTGGAGATCAGAGGAGAGATCTATGGTTGTTATTTAAAGATGTGAGTCACCTATGGAGGGCTGCTAATTGAAGTTAAATGTGTGGGTGACATTGCCTGGGGAGCGAGTGAATGTGAGAACTGAGCCTACAGAAAGAGAAGGAATGACCAGAGAGGTAGGAGAAAGAGAAGCCAAAGGAAGAAAGTGCTTCAAGAAAGAGGAACTGGCTCTCTGAAATTTTGACCTCTCAAATGATACCAAGATAGCATACACTTGTGGTACAATGGTACACTGTGCCAGTGTACATTATATAAAACAACATGACAGTTTTTAAAATAAATGTAGTTCTTAAGATAGAAGAAACGCATTTTCAGTAACAAGATTAGTAAAACATAAGAACATTTGGAAGGTTGAGGTGGGTGGATCACTTGAGCCCAGAAGTTTGAGATCAGCCAGAGCACCATGGTGAAATCCTGTCTCCACAAAAAAAATTAGCTGGGCGTGATGGATGGTGCATACCCGTTGTCCCAGTCACTCAGGAGACTGAGGCAGGAGAATCGCTTGAGCCCAGGAGGCAGAGGTTGCAATGAGCCGAGATCATGCCACTGCACTCCAGCCTGGGCAACAGAGTGAGACCCTGTCTCAGAACAAAACAAAACACCAAAAACAAACAAACAAAAGCCCAAAACCAAAACCAAAAATAAAAACAACAACAAACAAAACACAAAAGAATGACATGCTTTACAAATATGTGCAGGTCCAATCAGATGCGTCATTCCCTACCCTTGCCATGGAATGCTGTGCCTGTGCTCAGCTTAGTTTCAAGGCTGAGGAAGGTGCTTGTGGAAGAGGGATGCCATTTGAAGGGAGGATTGTTTAGAGTCCATTGAAACAAAGCTTAAGGATGATTCTGGTTGTTCATTTCACCTGGCATTTACTGAACAGTGAAGTCTGAGAGTTGCCTTGTGTTCAGAGGAACCTCCAAGGGCCTGTGCATAATGTGGCATTTGCAACAGTCCTAAGTGGCCATGAGTGCAAGAGGAAAGTTATGCAAGTTATTCAAGAAGAAAGTGTTGAAGTATTGAATTTCTCCTACCTATTTCTTCCTCCTCTCCCTTTGAAAAAAGCAATCAATTCTCTGGCTGGGCGTGGTGGCTTACACCTGTGATCCCAGCACTTTAGGAGGCCGAGGCGGGTGGATCATGGGGTCAGGAGTTCGAGACCAGTCTGGCCAACATAGTGAAACTCTGTCTCTATTAAAAATGCACAAAAAATTAGCCGGGAGTGGTGGTTCGTGCCTATAATCTCAGCTATTCAGGAGGCTGAGGTAGGAGAATCGCGTGAACCTTGAAGGTGGAGGTTGCAGTGAGCCAAGATTGTGCCACTGCACTCCAGCCTGGGCAACAGAACGAGACTCTATCTCAAAAAAAAAAAAAAAAAAAAAGCAATCAATTCTCTTGTCACTGAAGAAAATATTTGGTCTAATCATGAATATCGTTTTTGGAGGTCCGGTACTTGATATCTACTTAGATGACATATTAAAATGGGCCTCTAGCATTTTCTCCACTGACTCTTTACTTATAAATGCCAAATGAGATGTATCTGGCTCCAGGAGTCCAGATGGCAATGAGCCAAGGTTATTCCTATAATGCTTCTGTGATCACCTTAGCAAGGAAGCTTCTTCATTGTTGTAGAAGTTAAATACTTTGCAACTTTTTTTAACTCGTAACAGACTTTTTCCGGGGTATTTTTCTCAGAATTATGGCTGATTCAGGGTTGCTCTCTCTACAATGTCTTACGTGATCTTCCAGCAAGAAATCGTATTTCTATCTTTTGAATTCTTATATCACTTTAGCTATAAGTGTCATGGTGCTTATCATTTGCTACCTTGCAATATAGTCACGTACATTTCATCTCTCCTACAAGACTGTGAGCTTTTGAGAGACAGTGGTTTGAAGTCATTGTCGTATCCATCACTATTATTATAATTAGTAGGTATTCAATAACTAAGTAAAATAAACAAGTATCAACTTGTTTCTACCACTAACTTTGTTGGCCTGTAGTCCCACACTTTTATTTATTGATTGATTTTTTTGTAGATAAGTGTTGTACACTTATCTTCTTGTCTTCTTGAAGATCAATTGTCTTCTTGAAGATCAGTTGTAAATTAACTGTAAATTATAACACATTGGCTGGTAGCTTAATCCAGGTACAATGGATCAGTAAGACATTAACCTAGGAAATGAAGTTCTTCTCAAGTTAACAACACAAGTTATTTCAAATAATGTCTCTCATGGAGAATTCTTAAAATTACAGAAGGTGTCATCATATTATGTAGTGAACACTGCTTGCAATATGGGTTAGTGAACCTATATTCCCTTATAGAGAGAATAAAGCAGAAATGGGAATCACATATGCCTTGCAATTCAGAAGAACCCTTCAAAATTGCCTTTGCATCCATGGGAAATAATCCAATACTGGTCAGGAAGTCCTGAGAATATTACAGGGCCATTGTGTTAGAACAACTTCTTGATTATTATAAGGCTCTTTCTCAAAGGTCATTCATTTTTTTTAAAAAAAGTTTGTCATTTATTAAGAGGAAGAACCAACAAAACCTGGTGATGTACAGCATAGGGGGATGATGAAATGGGGAGTCTTTGGATTCCACTCCCCATATTGGAATGGAGGAATTTCTGTAAACACAAATATGAAAGTCAGGAGAAGAACTAGTTTGAAGATAGAGAGAAGGTTCGTCTTAATTTTGGACTTGTTAAAAAGAGATGCTGCTACCCACCAGGCATTGGAAGTATGTAGTGTAACTCTGAAAGGAGTACAGGATGCAAGAGAGATTCAGGAGGTAGTTACACTGAGGTTATAGTTCAAGTTCTGAAACTGTCAGAGGAGAAAATGCAGTCAGAAGTCCAAGAGAGAATCATGAGAAATGCCTTCATTAAGGAGACCCGGAGAGTTTCTTGTAGTTATTCAAAGCCCTTTTAGTACCATCTCAGATGTTTTTTTGAAGTCACTGCTTTAAGCTAGCCATCTGTAATAAATGAATTTCCAGATATCATTTCTGGCAAGAGATTGAACTAAGCAAAATGTGAAGTATTTGAAGACAAGAACTTTACCTGAACCATCGTTGTTGCACTTTGACATCCTCTCACACAGGATGGGCTGCAGGGGTAACATGGACAGCTGAGGATGTCCTCAGAGTTGTTAGCGTTTTATTGGCAATCAGGCAGGCTCCTCCTTATGTTTCAACTTGTCACTAAATGCATGGTCAGTAACAGTGAGCCTGGCTGAATTATTAATGGCCAAAAACTTATTTTATCCAGATTCATTCACATTTGGTTTAGACTAATGAGACAAAAAAGAACGAAGTCTGGATAATATTCTGTCTACACCTACTTACCAATTTTTTATCACTGTATTAGGCAGCCTTCACTTCTGTCATAGCTTTGGGCCAGGGTAAGGTTTTGCCATGGTCATCATAGCCCTTTGGAATCATACCAAATTGACAAATATGTTTTAAAAAAGCAAAATGGGATATTGTTAAAAGCCTATGTACTTCTGAAAAATGTTTCAGAAATAGATAGTTTGCTCTTCCCTGAATGTAGATGTACAGTTATCTGTTCATTTATTGGCATGATTTGTTGACTAAGCTCATTTCATACCCTAAACCACAAACCGTAAAATCTTTTTGGAATGTGCTGTTCTAAATGGATAGCTGTAACCTAAAATTTCATACCATGTATTGTAAAACTAAAACCATGTTGCATTTTCCTCTTTTACTTTAGGTCTTGAGAGCTGATGACAATAACATGGGCAATGGCTGCTCTCAGAAGCTGGCGACTGCTAACCTCCTCCGGTTCCTATTGCTGGTCCTGATTCCATGTATCTGTGCTCTCGTTCTCTTGCTGGTGATCCTGCTTTCCTATGTTGGTGGGTGAGGCCATTATTAAATAAAAATGAAGTTAAAGTGAAAATTAGCATGATCTAGAAGAGTGATTTCTACTTAGTACTTATTTAACCTAAAGTGTCAGTCAATGAGAGGATTATCTGTTGATGACGTTATGCAAATCTGCAGTTTCAGCTACTGTAACCACTCTACTGGTTATTATTATTAATATTAATGAATGAGTTTATGAATTTAAAACATTTAAGGAATGATTACTAGGTTGCAGGCATTTTGAAAGTTCCTGAGAACTCCAGGATGGTTAAATTAGTCCTTTCTTAGGAGCTCACAGTTGAGAGGAAGTGATGATTATCACACAAGGCAACACGTGTTTAAGATAGAAGTGTATACAAGGTCCCATGGGCACATTCAAAGAAAGCATCATGGAGAGTTAATGTGTTAACTTCGGAATTAAGTTAATAGAAATTTAGGTTAGAAGACAGTAGTTCAGGAGTCACATTTGGCAGAGAAAATAACTAGTGCAAAACTATAACCCCTTGAAAGATGAACATAGATTTAGAAAACTGGGTGAAAATTTGGCAGTGGTGGGAAATGCAGCTAGATCAATAAAGTCCAAATTAAACAGCATCTTACATTTTCATACTAAATACTAAGGGATTTGGGCTTTAGCTTTTAGATCACTGGTTTTCAAACTCTATTCCATGGTAACAAGGTTCTAAGGAGGAGACTTAAGGATTGCACAAATGTTTGCTTTGACTTTCATTAAAAAAAAAATCTTAAAAACACACTCAAACTAAATATTACATACCACATTTTTAACCAAGTAAAAACCAGAAACCAAGTAATATGTGCTGACAGGTTAACTCATTAGTTAGCTCATTAGTTGCATCTTGCTATCTTTTTCTAAGTGAATGATACTTAAAGTTTGAAAAGTGAACTTTTTGGAAAAAGCAATAAACTATTATCACTGATAGCTACCTAATGATATGAATCAGGATTTTAAAAAATATGTGCAATCAAATAAAACAGAGAAATAAATATCAAGACGATGCTGATCTAATTGCATTGCCAATGATTTTGAATTTTTAAGTTTTGCCAAACCTCCCTATTATTTTCTTACTGGTTTATAGAAGTTACACACTTAGATCTTATAAAGTAAGTTAACCACAATAAAATTCAGCTCATATCTATTAATAGATATTAGGCTTTTATATGATATTTATTTGAAAATAACATTGATCTGCTATAAAAATGATTACAAAACACTATGGGTGGTGGATTACCACTGGAGGATCTTTCCAAGAAAGGAGAACTCTGATTATTTTACATTTGCAAAAGGCGGTAGAACTGGATACACTACAGAGTACTGGAGGCAGAAAGAAATGAAGGCAGAGGGAGACCAGTTCGGGGCTCTGACTCTGGTCTAAGTAAAAGGTGATGAGTGTTTGAAATAAGGCATTGGATGCATTAAAATCAACAGAAATCAAGACTGATTGGATTTTGGTGTGAGGGAGAAAGGGGTCAAGGCTGACTCCTGGATTTCTGGCTTGGGTAACCAGGTTTTTTAAAAAAAATGTTTGTGGGTACATAGTGGGTGTGTATATTTATGAGGTATGTTACATACTTTCCTACAGGCATGTAATAAGCAATAACCACATCATGAAAAATGGGCTTTCCATCCCCTCAAGCATTTATACTTTGTCACAATAATTCAATTATACTCTATTTTTTATAATCCAATTATACTCTATTATTATTATTATTATTATTATTTTGAGATGGAGTCTCGCTCTGTTGCCCAGGCTGGAGTGCAGTGGCGCGATCTCGGCTCACTGCAAGCTCTGCCTCCTGGGTTCACGCCATTCTCCTGCCTCAGCCTACCGAGTAGCTGGGACTACAGGCGCCCGCCACCACGCCTGGCTATTCTTTTGTATTTTTAGTAGAAACAGGGTTTCACTGTGTTAGTCAGGATGGTCTCGATCTCCTGACCTCGTGATCCACCCGTCTCGACCTCCCAAAAATCTTATATTTTTATAATCCAATTATACTCTATTATTTTCAAATGTATAATTAAACTTCTATTTACTATAGTCATCCTGTTGTGCAATCAAATAATATCTTATTCATTCTTTCTAACTATACATAATTTTTGTACCCATTAACAACCCCCACTCCTCTCCCCACCCCCTACCATCCTTCCCAGCCTCAGCCTCTGATAACCATCCATCTATTCTCTGTCTCCATGAGTTCAATTGTTTTGATTTTTAGCCCCTAAAATAAGTGAGAACATGTGAAGTTTTTCTTCTATGTCTGACTTATTTCATTTAACATAATAACCTCCAGTTCCATTCATTTTGTTGCAAAATGACAGTATCTAATCCTTTTTATGGCTGCATAGTACTCCATTGTATATATGCACCATATTTTCTTTATCCAATCGTCTGTTGATGGACATTTAGGTTGCTTCCAAATATTGACGAGTGTGATCAGTGCTGCAACAAACATGGAAATGCAGATATCTCTTTGATGTACAGATTTCCTTTCTTTTGGGCATATACCCAGCAGTGGGATTGCTGGATTATATGATAGCTCAATTTTAGTTTTTTTGAGGAACGTCCAAACTGTTCTTTATAGTGGTTGTACTAATTTACATTCCCATCAACAGTGTACAATGGTTCCCTTTTCTCCATATCCTTACCAGCATTTGTTATTGCCTGTCTTTTGGATATAAACCATTTTAGCTGGGGTGAGGTAATATCTCATTGTAGTTTTGATTTGCATTTCTCTGATGGTCAGTGATGTTGAGCCCCTTTTCATATGCTTATTTGCCATTTGTATACCTTATTTTGAAAAATGTCTATTCAAATCTTTTGCCCATTTTTAAGTGGGATTATTCGATTTTTTAAAATAAAGTTGTTTGAGCTCCTTATAAATTCTGATTATGAATCTCTTGTCAGATGGGTAGTTTGAAAATATTTTCTCCCATTCTGTGGGTTGTCTCTTCACTTTGTTGACTGTTTCCTTTGCTGTGCAGGAGCTTTGTAACTTGATGTGATCCCAGCTGTTCATTTTTGCTTTGGTTGCCTGTGCTTGTGTGGTATGACTCAAGAAATTTTTGCTCAGACCAATGTCCTAAAGTTTCCCCAATGTTTTCTTTTAGCATTTTCATAGTTTGAAGTCTTACATTTAAGTCTTTAATCCATTCTGATTTGATTTTTGAATATAGCGAGAGATAGCAGTCTAGTTTTATTCTTCTGCATGTGGATATCCAGTTTTTTAAGCACAATTTATTGAAGAGACTGCCCTTTCCGCAATGTATGTTCTTGGCATCTTTATTGAAAATGAGGTCTCTGTAGGTGTGTGAATTTGTTTCTGGGTTCTCTATTCTGTTCTATCAGTCTGTGTGTCTGTTTGTATGCCAGTATCATGCTGTTTTGGTTACTATAGCTCTGTAGTATTGTTTGAAGTCAGGTAATGTGATTCTTCCAGTTTCATTCTTTTTGCATAGGATAGCTTGGGCTATACTGGGTCTTCTGTGGTTCCATATAAATTTTAGAATTGTTTTTTCTATTTCTATGAAGAATGTCTTTGGTATTTGTATAGGGATTGCATGGAATCTGCAGATTGCTTTGAGTACTATGGAAATGTTAACAATATTGATTCTTCCAATCCATGAACATCAAATATCTTGCCATTTTTTGGTGTCCTCTTCAGTTTTTTTCATCAGTTTTTAGTTTTCATTATAAAGATCTTTCACTACTTCAGTTACGTTAATTTGAAGTCTGGGCCCATTTGTGTCCATTCTTCTTGGGAAGGTGTTTCAGGTCTTCTAAGGGACTTGGGCCTGCGACCCTATAATGCTGCAATTCTTGAAGACTTCTAGAGAAAGTACTGCCTTGGTGGTCCTGGTTAAAGTCTGGAAGAATTCTCTGAATTGCCAGGCCGAGACTCTCATTCTTTTTCCTTACTTTCTCCCAAACAAACAGAGTCTCTCTCTCTCCCTGTGCTGAGCCTTCTGGAACTGGGGCAGGAACACAACATCCCCATGGCCACTACCACTGGGACTGTGCTAGTTGAGACTTGAAGCCAGCACAACACTGAGTCTCACCCAAGGCCTGCTATAACCACTACTTGGCTACCACCTAAGTTCACTCAAAGCCTTTAGAGTCTACAATCAGCAGGTGGCAAAGCCACCAGGTTTGTGTCCCTCCCTTCAGGGCAGTGAGCTCCCCCAGGCCTCAGGTGGGTCCAGAGATGCTGTCTTGGAGCCACGGATTGAAGTAAAAAACCTTAGAACTTTAGCTGGTGTTCTATTCTACTGCAGCTAAGCTGGTACTCGAACCACAAGACAAAGTCCTTCCCACTCTTCCCTCCCATTTCCATTGGCCAAAGAATCTCTCCCTGTGGCCACCACAACCACCAACCCATGGGGGCTTTTGCCAGGCCACCACTGATGTTCACTTAGAGCCCAAAGACCCTTCAGTTGGTTTATGATGCATGCTTCCAGGCCTGGGACTCACTCTTCAGGACAGTGGACTCCTCTCTGGCCCAGGGCAGGTCCAGAAATGCTAACCAAGAGCCTAGGCCTAGACTCAGGGACCCTAAGAGCCTGGTTGGTGCCCTACCCCACCGAGGCCAAGCAGGCACCTAAGGTGCCAGAGAGAGTCCCCTTTACTTTTTCCCCTGCTTTTAATAGAAAGAGTCTTTCACCATAGCCACCACAGCTAGGAATGTGCGAGCTCACATCTGAAGCCAGCACATCTCAGAGCCCAAGGCCCACCGCATATAACCTGGGTATTGCTGTTGGGTATTCAGGGCCATGGGGCTCTTTGGTCAGCAAGTGCTGACTCCTGCCAGGTCTCTGCTGTGACAGAGCAGCACTGAGTTCAATGTAAAGTCCCCCAGTTGCTGTGCTCTCCCTTTACCAAGCACACCGATTTCTCCATGCCACACACCCACTGCTGGAGGATGAAGGAGAGGTGGCACAAGCACTCCCTTAGCCACCTAGCTTGTGTCTCAGTAGGTCATGTGTCTCCCAGTCCACCGGCTCTGAACCCAGCTCAGCACTAGGGCTTGCCTAGGAATTGCAGTCCTTGTGGCCTAGGCTGTCCCTCAAGTTCATTTAAAGTCCCAGAGCATTCCAGCCTGCAGTGGTGAGGCTTGCTGGAACTCAAGCTCTCACCACTGGGATGGGCAATTACCCTTTGGCCTGGGCCTGTCCAAATGTTCCCTCTGCTTTCTGCTGTGACAGGGCAGCACTGAGCTCAATGCAAAGCCTCATAATTGCTGCACTCTCCCTCTCCCAAGTGCCCACATTCTCCAAGCTGCATGGCTACTTCTGGGGGATGGGAGAGGATGGTGTCAGCATTCAAGACTATCTTTCTTGCCCTCTTTACTGTCTTCTTCAGTGATACGAAGTTAAAACCAAGTATTGTGATTGCTCACCTGATTTTTGATTCTTGTGTTAGTGCCTTTTGTGTGTAGTTAATTGTTAAAATTTGCTGTTCCTTTGGGGTGGGGGACCAATGCTATAGACTTCTATCAGGCCTCTTGCTCTGCCTCCTGTATCTAACCAGGTTAGTTTTGATGCTACCTGTTAACATAGGAAGTAAAGGTGCAGGAGTCTGATACAGGCAGATGAAATAAAGATTGGAAGGTTGGTTTGTGTATTAGAGATACTTATGGGACAACCAAATACAATGGAATCATAGTTGAATTCAACAGTGAAAGCAGGTCAAGAAATGGAGAAAAATGAGAAATCCAACATGTTGCTTTCCTAAGGAGTTTCAAGAGAAATTGTGACCAAATATGATGTTTGGCTTCTGTAACAGAGCAGCACTGACTTTAAAATTTAACTTCCAAGTCATTGGCATAGGACTGAAGCTAGGGGATCCAGGAGGGAGGTTGAGAAGGGAGGTCTGCCATGCATGCGGCAGTCTCAGTGGCAGTTGAAGCAGCAGGAGTCGATGAACTCTGAAGAGAAAATGCATTAAGCAGAAGCTGAGGGCGATGCTCTGGAGGATGCTAGTGTTTAAGGGGCAGACAAACAGGAGGGAAAAAAAGATACAGGAAGAATAGTCAGAGAAGGAAAGGAACCCAGAAATGCTGGCTTTCACAGATGCCAGAGGTCAGAGGGTGACCAAGTAAGAGGAAGACAGAACGAGTGCCCCAGCCCAGGAAGACTGAGGGTTTTCTGTGGGAGATTTAGTCGCTTCTTGCTCTGTGGTGTCAACTGTGGCCTGCTCTCAGGCTAAGACAGTAAACCGTCCTGAAACTCGTCTCTGCCACTCTCTTCTTTTAAGAGTCAACACCCTTCCAGACCTGGCCTGCTTCTCCTCCCTCTCCAGCGCCCTTCAGTAGTTGTCTTTTTGTGTTTTGTCCAGAGTTTATAGTTATTATCCCTGGACAGATCTGTCTGGTAGGAGCTTCCTCAGCTATACCACTGTCATTTTAAAAAGTCTGTCATGAGACTATGTTCATTGGCTCACATGCTTTGAGGAACACTTCCTTTCATTCTCAGGGTCTAATGCTAATATAAAATGTAAGTACATTTAAGTACATCTGTGCTTAGAGGCCTCTGAGGAGAGGGCAAAGGAGGAATGCTTTGCTTTAAGTGGGTTATCTTATTAATTTTATTAATTAATTATTAGTTAATTAATAATTTATCCTTATTAATATAATATACCATTCAATCCAACCATTTAAAGTCTACAATTCAGTAGTTTTGAGTATATTCATAGATAATGTAACCATCACTGCAGTCTGTTGTAGGACATTTTTGTCATCTCAAAACAAAACTCTGTACCCTTTAGCTACCACGCAATCTCTCCCCATCTCCTCACCCCTAGCCCCAAGCAGCCACTAATCTATTTTCTTTCACTGTAGATGTACCTATTCTAGACATTTTGTATGACCATATGTGGTATTTTGTGACTGGCTTCTTTCCCTTAGCATATGTTTTTAAGGTTAGCATATGTGTCACATTGTAGCACATATTAATACTTCATTCCTTTTAATGGCTGAACAATATTTCATTGTATGGATATACCATAGTTTATTTATCCATTTGTCAATTGATAGACATTTGGGTTATTTCCACCTTTTGGCTATTATCTATAATCCTGTTATGAATATTTGTGTGTATGTTTTTGTGGGGACATACATTTTCATTTCTCTTGGGTATATACCAAGAGTGGAATTTTGTGTCACTTATGTAACTGCTCCTATATGCTATTTTGTTTATATGTAGGCAAACTTTAGGAAGTGGGGGTTTCCCCACGCATCTTCAAAATCATTCTTTTAACAATTCAAGATGCAGAAAACAAATAACCTCATTATAAAGTGGGCAAAATACATGAACAGATGCTTCTCAAAATAAGCATACAAGTGTCCAACAAACATATGAAAAAATGCTCAACATCACTAATCATCAGAGATACAAATCAAAACCACAGTGAGATACCATCTCACACCAATCAGAATGGCTATTATGAAAAAGTCAAAAAACAACAGATGCTGTTGAGAAAAGGTATGCTATTGGTGGAAATGTAAATTACTTCAGTCACTGTGGAAAAAACTTTTGAGATTTCTCAAAGAACTTCAAATGGAACTACCATTTGACCCAGCAGTCTCATCACTGGGGATATAGCCAAAAGAAAATAAATCATTCCACCAAAAAGACACACACACTGATATATTCATGGCAGCACTATTCACAATAACAAAGACACACGGATTCAGCCTAGGTGTCCATCAGTGGTAGATTGGATAAAGAAAACATGGGAGACATATACACACAAACACACACACACACACACACACACACACACACACCATGGGATACTATGCAGCCATAAAAAAGAATGAAATCATGTCCTTTGCAGCAAAATGGATGTAGCGGGAGGCCATTAGCTTAAGCAAATTATCACAGGAACAGAGAACCAAATACCACATGTTCTCACTTATAAGAAGGAGCTAAACATTGAGTGCTCATGGTCATAAAGATGGGAACAATAGACAACTGGGGACTATGGAGGAGGGCAAGGGTTGAAAAACTGTTGGGTACTATGCTCATTACTTGGGTAATGGGATCATTTGTATCCCAATCCTCAGCATCACATAATATACACATGTTACAACTTGCACATGTACCTGAATCCAAAATAAAAATTGAAATTTAAAAAAAAGAGAAAAAAATTAAAAAACATTCTTTTAATAAATTCTGTACCAGATGATTTAATATAGCCATATTGAAGTAATATCTGTCCCAATAAATATTCCTTATTTTGTAACTGAGATGTTTGTTGTTGTAATGAGCAATACAAGCATTTTATATCTTTGTTTTAAAAACCTCATTAAATTGCTTACTTTAAAAAATGTTCTGTTTGGTTTGAGTTTATAACTTTGTGCTCATACAAAGTTTTGTAGTTATTTCTGTGTACATTAGGGTTGCTAAGGGATGCTGAGATATCAGTGGTGTATAAATAACAGGAGCTCTAGCTTCAAAAGCCAAGGAGATAATAATGAGAAGATTATTGATTAGAAAAGATAAAAGCCTTATGCTAACAAACACAGATGTACTACGTGTCTCTAATTTTGTCTGTTGTGGTTTCCCTCATGCAAAAAGTCAAGATGGTAAACGATTTCTGAAGATACGAGAGGTGGGTTGTCAAATAATTGTTTCAGCAGCAGGCTATAGAAGAAAGCAGTAGTAAATTGTTTTTCAACCCAACCACTAAAGTGAAGCTAGAGCTACAAAGGTTGTTTAGTTTTGTATTTCTCAACTCGGCAGATAGTCTGAGTTGTCCATATGGTTCCAAAGATTTGGACTCTAAAACAAGGACTCAGGTTCTTCAAAGAGAAATTGAAAAATAAGAAAGTTAAATTATATGTAGGTTTTTATTTCATTAGTTATAGTCTGATACTGATGGTCCATATAACAAAGAAGAAAGAGCATGCAACTTGGCACTAGAAAGTCTGGCTTTAGGGTTTTACTCTTCCATTTACTAGACATGGGAGTTTAGGTAAGATACTTTATTTTCTACATGAGATAATTCTTTTTTGTATCACAGAATTGTTATGGAAGTCAAATGAAATGTTTGTGAAAGTGTTTTTATAAGTGATAAGTTCATTATAAAAGTAAAGAATTTGTTTTATTTGATTATGAATAATTATCATCAGATAATTATTTTAATGAATAGTCATATTATACCCAAGTAACAATGAACTAAAGATGCATTTTGTCTCACATTAACTCTGTCCATAAGAATTAAAACCTTTGTGCCATGACCTGTTGTCATAGTAACCCCATGATCCATAACCCCATAGCCCTAGAATCAGGCTGTTGCTGCAAGATATTTGAATTGCCTAAAAGTAGCTAGGAAGAAATAAAGTTGACCAACAGTTGGATTTGTAACGTGATGGCAAGTTTGACAGGCCTTTTATTCTTAGGCCTGAGATTTACTTTCAGAGACTAATTTATTTCTTATAAGAACTAAACCTGCAATGGTTTGTGCTGCCTTCATGTGACAACAAGTGTCACTTTATGCCATAGAGTACTTTGAGATTGAACTGATACCTTCCTCAAATTTTACATATACATATATATTTACTATATTATCAATTCACAATATTATGTATTATAATTATATATTATAACATATATTATAAATATACATCATCATGCAACATTTAAAGTAAAATTATTTTGATATGTTGAGAAACATTTAAAAGAAACAAAATTAGTTATAATGTAATACTATTCACCCCTTTAACAAATATGTATTGAGTGTCTGTTATATGCAACACAGTGTGCTATAGGTATTGGGGACAGCAGTGAATAAAGCCTACCCTCAGGGACTCCACAGTGAGGGAAGAAGGCATGAAACAAATGATCACTTCATTAAGTAATTACAACAGAGTTTACTGCTATGTGGGAAGAGACAAGGTGCTAAGAGAACTTACGACAGGGACAGAAACTGGGCTGAGATGAGGGAAGATTCCCTAGGGAGTAAGTAGTACTTTAAACATGAAATCCACAATAAGGATGTTGATATAAGAGAGTGACAGGGTCTGGTTGTAGCATTTATTTATTTATTTGTTTATTTATTCATTCATTAAGCCCTTTTAATGAGGTATGATTGGCATACAAAAAGCTGCACATATTTAATGTATCACAACTTGATGAGTTTGGAAACAAGTATATACCTGTGAAATCATCACCACAATTTCTGCAATAAACATATCCATCACCTCCAAAAGTTTCCTCATATCTTTATTATTTTTTTCCATGATAAGAACATTTTGCATAAGATCTGCCCTTTTAACAAATGTTTAAGTACCCAAAGAAGTATTAACCATAGTCACTATGTTGTATAGTCATCTCTAGAACTTATTTATCTTACATTACTGAAACTTTATACCCTTGGATATCGCCTTATTTCCTCTTCCCCTCTGGCAATCGCCATTCTGCTTTCTGCTTCTATGAGTCTATTTTAGATTTTAGATTTCTCATGAGTGTGATCATGTAGTATTTGTCCTTAGCATAATGGCCCCCAGGTTCATCCATGTTGCCACGAGTGATAAGATTTTCTTCTTTTTTAAGGCCAAATGATATACCATTGTGTGTATGCCACATTTTTAAAATTTATTCATCCATCAGTGGACATTTAGGCTGCTTCCATGTCTTGGCTATTGTGAATAATGCTGCACAGAACATGGGAGTGCAGATAGGAGATCCTGATTTCAATTTTTTGGATGTATACCCGGAAATGGGATTGCTGGATCATGCGATAGTTCTATTTTTAATTTTTTTGAAGGAACTTCCATTCTGTTTTCCATAGTGGCTGCACCAATTTACATTCCTACTAACAGTGTACAAGGGTTTCAATTTCTTCACATTATCACCAACATCTGTTATCTTTTGTTTTTGATAATAGCCATCATAACAACCATGATGTGACATCTCTTTATCATTTTGATTTGCATTTCGCTAATGACTAGTGATGTTGAGCACCATCTCATATACTTACTGGCTACTGGCTCTGCGTATGTGTCTTCTTTGGAGAAATGTCTATTCAGATCCGTTGCCTGTTAAAAAAATCAGGTTACCTTTTTTTTTGCTATTGATTTGTGAGTTTCTTATTTTTACATATTTTGAATATTAACTCAATCAAATATGTGGTTTACAAATAATTTCTCTCATTTTTTAGGTCCACTCAACCTCTGTTGATTGTTTTGCTGTGCAAAGGTTTCAGTTTGATGTAACACTGCTGGTCTTTTTTTTTTTCTTTGTTGCCAGTGCTTTTTATGCCATGTCTAAGAAATCCTTGTTAATAAGATTAACAAGAATAAGTACTTAGGAATAAACATAACTAAGGAAGGGAAATATTTTTACACTGAAAACTATAAAATGCTGATAAAAGAAATTAAATCAGACACAAATAAATGAAAAGACATTTAATATTCATTGACTGGAGGAATTAATATTGTTAAAATGTCCATACTACCCAGAGTGATCTATAGATTCAGTGCAGTCCCTAGCTAAATCCCAGTGGCATTTTTCAGATAAAACAATCCTAAAATTCATTTGGAGCCACAAAAGATCCCAAATACCCAAAGCGATTTTGAGCAGAAACGACAAAGATAGAGGCATCAAATGTGCTGATTTCAAACTATATTATGAGGCTACAGTAATCAAAGCAGTATAGCACTAGAATAGAAACAGACATATAGACCAATGGAACAGAATATAGAGCCCAGAAATAAATCCACATGTATATGGTCATCGGATCTTCAACAAAGGTGTGAAGAGTACACGAGGGGGAAAGAATAGTCTCTTTGACACATGGTGTTAGGAAAATTGCATATCCACATCCAAAAGGATGAAATGGGACCCTTATCTTATACCATCATACCAAAATCAAGTCAAAATGGATTAAAGACTAAAACATAAAACTGGAAACCATAAAACTCCTAGAAGAAAACATCGGGAAAAAAAAGCTCTTTCAAGGTCTTGGAAATGATTATCTTGGTTGGGACTTTTAAAAGGTGTCATTGGCAGCTGTATGGAGAAAGCGTTTCAGCTTTAAAAGGTGTCATTGGCAGCTGTATGGAGAAAGGGTTACAGCTGAGTATGTGGCAGGGAGTCCTATAAATGTATGGGGTATGGTCTGAATTAGTTTTTTCAAACTATTCTTCATCTCAATTTATTCACCCAAGTTATGTTCCAAAAATTCTCATTAGAATGCTCCTGACTTTTTCTTTCTCAGCCTGTTGAAGACTTGGTTTTAAATATTCATCTGCTTATTCACTCATCCATATATATCTAAAATAAATTTATTTTAGCCATAAGCTTATGAAAACTAGCTTAAAATTACATTTCTAGTTTTCTTAATATGATGGAAAATGTATGTGTGGCTTCTTAATTTTTTGAGTAAATGAGGAAAAAAGAAAAATTATAGTGGTATGTGGACTATAGAAAGTTTAATAAACCATTCATTTTTCTTGAATTCAATAAAAATATTTCTCTTCAGAAATGACCTCCTCAAAAATGCTAGATGAACTGGAGATCATTGAATTTAAATACAGTTTTCTCTTAGCAAATTTCTCAGCAGTTTGTGGCTTTTACAAGAATTTGGAGTTAAAAGAATCTTAACTTCCTAACTTATAATGTATTCTTAGTATCACTTAAAAATAGAAAACCTCCCAAATTCTTGTTTCTTCACACCCAAAATTTAAGATTCTCTATGATCTTTCATGACCTGACTCCACATTACTTAAGACTTCAAATTCTTTGAGTAAATCTGGCTTTCTGTTGCAGATTCACCAGCGGAGGATTCTCAAGCATGACATTTTTTTTTCTTTAACTACTGAGGCCCGAGGTTATATGTTATGTCTAAAGCTTTTTGAAATGGTAGTCTAAAGCCTTCTTCTCAAGTGTGGCCCATGGACGAGCAGCATCAGCATCACTTGGAAGTTTGTGTAAAATGCAGAATCCAGAATCTCAGTCCCCACTCCAAACCTGCTGAATTTGAATTCTAACAAGAACCACCCCAGATGATTCCTATACCTCTATCAGTCCCCTTCTGATCATCTCTTTCACTTCTTTTCATACTCCTATATCTATACTTAGCAAGCCCACCAGTGTCTTTTTATCCAATGTGCTGCATTGGAAACCAATGTGTATTTGAACGAGACTTTGAAATGAAGAACCTATGTTTCTCTCTGTGTCTGTGTACATCAATTCATGGTAAGAATGTTCATTGTTAGTTGGTGCCAGCAATGCTTTCTTCTCCCCAGATGTGCTATGCGCATATGATCTTCCTCAGTGTTGACTACTACTTTCATCTCATTATGCTCTTCAACTATGCCTTCATATTGTCACCTCTGATTGTCCTTCAGTATCTCTGCCTGCTGTTTCTCATTTTCCTTAAGCTAACCTTTCTTTAACTGTCCATTAAATGGCATTAAAAAGAGCTGTCTGTCCTCAGCTGTCTTCTCACTTTACACTGATACCCCTCTTGGCAATATCAGCCATTTCCATTAGTTCATTCATCATTCATACGTTCAACGAATATTTATAGAGCCCTACACTGGTGCTAGGTGTTCTGCTCGGGGATTGATGTACAGATGCATGGGACAGACAGTTCCACTTGAGTGCATATGTGCTACAATATAACCAGTGCGTGCTCTGGGAACACAAAGGAGGGACAGCATTGTGGGGGAGTCTGGTGAGGCATCTGGAGGAAATCATCAGATTGCTTCAGATTTGGGCTTTTTCCCCCTGAATGTTTCACAGGCCCTTTATATTCAATAAAGTGTAACAACAACAACAACAACAACAAGCTCCTACAAATCTATTTTTCATTCTCTATTATCTATTGTTTTAGTCAAGATTGGCTAGACTCTGTCATGTAACAACAGCAAATCCCCCAATACTGGTGATTTACAAACAACAATAGTTAATTTATTACAATACTACATGTCCTTTGCAAGATGGCAGGGGGCCTGTGCTCATCGAGGTCCTTCAGGGACCAAACTGATGAACTAGCCACCATCTTGAGCCTTTGTGATGATTGTGTCAGAGCCCTGAAGCCTCTTACATCAGCAATTAAATGCTTCTGCCTAGAAGCAACACTTTTTAGTTTTGCTTATAGCCTTGAATTTGAAGCAAGGTCTCACTCAAGAGGCCAGAGAATGCAATGCTCAGCTTATGCCCCAGTAGAAGGAGAGAGAACTGGAAATATTTGATGAACAGCACTAACGATATGACACCAACTCAGTTGGGGATATGTTTGTTTACTACATTATTCAAACCAGAGACCTCGAAGGGACCTTTCTCTCATGTTCATATGATTTTGCATCTTTGGAGCTTTCTCCTAATGTTCCCTTTGTCCATAGGGTTTTTGTGTTGGCTAAGGCCTTACTCTTTTCTCACTTGGAGTATTACAATAGCCTTCTAACTATCCTCTAAACTTGTAAACGTCACCCTGCTGCCAAAGTGATCATTCTAATATGTTTCACCCTATTTAAGACCTTTCTAAAATTTTCTATCACAAGGTAAATTCCAAGCCTTGTACAAGACCTATCCTGTCTGGTGTCTCTTCCCTTTTCAGTCTTTTCTCTTACCAGGCTCCTGTGTACTAGCCATGTTTTTAAGTTACTTGCTGCTGGGCCTTTTCATATGTTTTTCCCTTGGCTTTATCTAGAAAATGTTTCACTTCCTCTTGCCACGCCACTCTCCTCCCCACAAATACTTTGCTTAAACCTAGAAAATCCCTAATCTTTTAAGATTCATATTTAGGATACTCGTCTCTAAACAGGCTTTCCTGACTTTTTCAAATGGAATGAGGACTATTTCTCTACTTTTTGCTACCAGATTGTCCTATGCATATCATTCTCAAAGCACTTGTACCATAGTTTATATTAATATTTTTTAGATTGCCTGCCCGTCTCCCTCAACTAATCTATAAACATCTTGATAGTAAGGACCTCTTACTAAATATTGTGTTCTCAGCAGAGTAAGTATGAAGTTCTTGGCACATAGAAAATGCAAAGTAAATGTGTTTCACATGGCTAAAGATACAAAGCTAAGAAATTAATTTTAAAATCACATTATAGGAAGATGAATTCTGCAAGCACATAATGGTTGACTTTTAAAACCTGTATGTTTTGTCCAGAATGAAAAGTGTGTGTGTATATGTATATGTCTATTTGCCATGTCCCAACTCAAATCTTGAGCAAGTTAATTCACTCTCATAAACTTCAGTTTCCATCTCTCTAAAACTCTGTCAAACGATTAATTATATTATCTGTTTTATAGGATTATTGGAAGGTTAACTCAGTTGATGCCTATAGTGAGGGAACTTAGCAAGGTGCTTGTATTAATTTTTTATTGCTCCTGTAACAAATTACCACAAACTTGGTAGCTTAAAAAGATAGTACAAATTTATTATCTTAGAGTTAAGAAGTTCAAAATAGGTCTCACTGGGCAAAATTTAGGTGTTCCTTCTGCAGACTCTATGGGACAATCTATTCTCTTGCTTTTTCTAGCTTCTAGGGCTTCCTGCATTCCTTGGCTTGTGGCTCTTTCCATCTTCAAAACAAGCAATGGTCCATTGAGTTTTTCTCACAGTTCATGACCCTGACACATACTCTCTTATCTCCCTCTTCTGCTTATAAAGACCCTTGTGATTACATTGGGCTCACCTGAATAATCCAGGATAGTCTCTTCATCTCAAAATTTTTACTTTAATCACATCTGCAACATCCCTTCTACCACGTAAAGTATGTAAAGCAGAATATTCACAGGTTCTAGGAATTGGGATGTGGCATCTCTGGGGGAGCATTATTCTGTCTACCACAGTGCCCAATCTCTTCATTACAAGGAATCAGTAAAGTTTGACTATTATTATTATTAGAATTATATACTATTTCTTAAATATCATTACTTTTTTTTGGCTATAGAGCTGAAACACTTTTGAGCCAGACTATCTTAATACAATGTGACTTTCTATTAATAATTTAGCATGAAAAAGCCATAGTTTCCTCACTCCAAATGTGGGTTAAGTGATTCACTTCTGAAAGTTAGCCATTTTGTGACACTGGGATCCACTTATAGTAAAATGAAATTGATATTTATCTAAAAGTACCTTAGCAGTCCTAAAGAAGACAATTTTATTGTCATTACCGTCAATGTGTAGTAATGACTAACAGTTACGGAGAACTTAGTGCCAAAAGCCATTCGAAGTGTTTATATAGGTATTGACTGATTTGATCCCAATGTTGTAGGACTTTCTCCTTAGTTCACCTAAAAGCTGGGCTCTTACACCGCCATGAAAGATTAGGCTCACAGACACTTTGAACGGTGAGAAAACTGGAATTTATCGGGCTAAAAGGGGAAAAAAAAGGGAAACAGGGACTCTCAGCAAAATGAGAGTCCTGCTAGCCAGTTTCCCGCCTCACAAGTTGAGTCCCAAATACCACCCCGGAACAGGAGAGGCCAGGCTCCTCACCTCTGCCAACGGTGTGAACCTCCTGAGGCTCCACCCCAGTGCACGCTCCTCCCAGTGCGCAGGCCAGTCGGAGGTTCTGCCGGGGAGCCATTTTTACTTGGCTGTCTCACCACAGCCAGCCCCATGAAGAGGTATTTTATTTTTCCTTCCTTTATGGCAGTTAAGACTTTGTCCAAAGTTTCAGGGCAAGTGGTAGAGATGGGATTTAAACTCGGGTGGGCTGGCTGTGGAACCTGTACTTTTAACCATAGCACAATAAACATAGAAATGTAGAAAAGAATGAGGCAGTATTAGAAGAATAAATACTCTACTTTGGGCTAATATATCTTAGCAGTATTTTTATTATTATTTTTTTTTGAGACGGAGTCTCGCTCTGTCTCCCAGGCTGGAGTGCAGTGGCGCGATCTCAGCTCACTGCAACCTCCACCTCCCGGGTTCATGCCATTCTCCTGCCTCAGCCTCCCGAGTAGCTGGGACTACAGGCGCCCGCCACCACACCCGGCTAATTTTTTTTGTATTTTTAGTAGAGACGGGGTTTCACTGTGTTAGCCAGGACGGTCTCTATTTCCTGACCTCATGATGCGCCTGCCTCAGCCTCCCAAAGTGCTGGGATTACAGGCGTGAGCCACCGCGCCCGGCCTCTTAGCATTTTTATAGCTCATCATGATACAGGTTGAAAGCATTTAGTTTTATTGAGTTCTAATTCTTGTGCTTAAAAGAAAATGCATAGTAGACAACCGTGTTGGGAGTTGGTCAGCTTCCAGAGATACTTGAAAACAAGTTGTCCAGTGAGTTCAGGCTTTTAAAGACATGTCCTTTAAGTTTATTCTGTTTCTCTTCCCCCAAAATATACTTTAAAAACATTAACTACAGTACCTCTCAAATATTATCTTTCTCTTTATTCTGCCAAATTGCTTTCAATACATAAAGCTTAAGAGCAATGAAGCTGCCTTTTTAAAAGAAAGTTGTTATCCAAGTCAGTGTTTTCTTAAAAATGTCAATGTTTCAGAGGACTTCTTAGGATAAACAGATGTTATGAATACTTTATTTTTATTTATTTATTTATTTATTTTTGAGACAGAATTTCACTCTTGTTGCCCGGGCTGGAGTGCAATGGTGCAAACTCGGCTCACTGCAACCTCTGCCTGCCAGGTTCAAACAATTCTCCTGCCACAGCCTCCCTAGTAGCTGAGATTACAGGTGCCCGCCACCATGCCCAGCTAATTTTTTTTTTTGTATTTTTAGTAGAGACGGGGTTTCACGTGGGTCAGGGTGGTCTAGAACTCCTGACCTCAGGTGATCCACCTGCCTCGGCCTCCCAAAGTGCTGGGATTACAGGCATGAGTCTCTGTGCCCAGCCAGATGTTATGAACACTTTAAACACTGTTTGGTTAAAATGATAAAGGAAAGATTAAAATGACAAAGGAAAGATTATTAATAAGGCTAATTCTTACCAAAAAGTTAGGAACAAGTGTTCATATATTTTATATGAGAAGGAACTCATTTTAAGGGAATTACTCCAGGGTACAACCGTGAACAATTGGCATTTGCTAAAAGTATGTTGACAGAACTGGATGCCTACTCATAGATTCAGCAAGATAAGTAAATCAACTTAATGGGCCTATATATTCATTACAACCACATTAGCATAAATATCACCTTATGGAAAAAATCTCTTTATGCCAAAAATAAGCAAGGAAGAGAGCAATTAACAAATGGATGTAAGGAAAACTATAGGTAATTGATTAATTACTAATTATTCTGTATGGGTGAAATACATTTCCTATAGTAATTAAACCTATCACATTTATTTTGATTAGGATAAAGTCTAAATCATTTTGAAAATCAATAACAATTAAATGAATTCCTTCATTTTACCTACTGCATTTGACTTTTGCTCATGATCACACAGACGGTTTGGAGAGCATGTTACCCGCATTACATGGTCATGATTTAGCTTTTATGCTTCAATGTTTTATTTACAATCTTTTGGCAGAGGAAACTGTTGATCTCAGTTAGCTAGAAACAGCTGCTTTTCTATTTTTATTTGTAGTTAATGTTTTCCAAGTGTCAAGCATATGTAGAGAAATTTTTTCCATAGACTGATATTAAACATTTTATTTATGTTTCTTTTATTTTTAATGGTCCTTGGGACTATTTAGAAAAGTGAGAGCCAATTAGAGCATTCACTGTAAATGCTTTTAGAAAAGAAAATCTCCCTTGGCTATTTCTATCGATGGGTCAATATCACATTCATTTATTTTCGTGGCATGCTCAAGTACAGTGCGATATTCTGGAAACACAATCTGCTGTCTATTTTGACTGAGTTAAAAATACACGATCTCTTTCAAAGTTTTCAAATGTTTCTTCCTAAAGACAAAGCAAGGTGGTTTTCAATAATCTTAGGTTTGGTTCTTTGTTTTGTCAATGAATGGATACCTTGAGAAAGTGGCCAGTTGATAATCTTAGTTTAATGAGTATGGAAAACCAAACATCGTATGTTCTCACTCATAAGTGGGAGCTAAGCTATGAGGATGCAAAGGCATAAGAATGACACAATGAACTTTGGGGACTCGGGGAAAGTGTGGAAAGAGGGTTGGGGTAAAAGTCTACAAGTTAGGTGCAGTGTATACTGCTCATGGCATGTGCCAAACTTTGCATGGTGCATGGGTGCACCAAAATCTCACAAATCACCACTAAGGAACTTACTCATGTTACCAAACACCACCTGTTCCCCAATAACCTATGGAAATAAATTTTTTAAATGAGTATTTCTTATTTCATATAATTACATTTTTATTTTCTGGTCGAAGATGAAGATAATTAGTTTCTTCTTTTAGTTTGTGCTTTAGAGGTTTTTTTTTTTTTTGGTTCCTATGATACAAGTTTTGATAAATGTATGAGCCCTCTTATTTTTTATTTGTGTGTGATGCATAGTTTACTGAAAATTAGTGCAAAATGTGGGAAATATAAAGCTGATGGCAAGCACCATTGTGTCCTTTGATGACAGATACAGAGAGAGGTAGAGCACATGTCCTGGGTCCTGAGTAGCAAACAATGACCGGTGAGATTAAGAAACTAAGGAAGTGAAAGAGAATGCTGTGAGATTCACCACATTTTATTGTGTGGTGAGTCTCAGGTGAGGTAGAATTACCCTACATTTTTGAAGCACCAGGAAACCTTGATAGGAGACCCAGTTTCTAAACCGTAAGCTCTTGAGAAAGCCATGTTTCATCACAGGGCTGTGTGATTTGTGGTAGAAGAGAAACTCTTGGTTTTGTGGTTGTTGACCCCAAGAAGGAGGTCACTATTACGGCTTTCATCTTCGTCTTTGTGTTTACCTGGTTAGAATGACATAGGGAAAGTAGCTCTAGAGTTTTCTTAATGTTTTTTAAAATAAACACTTCTAGTAATGTTTCAAAAATAGGTTTTTTTGTGTGTTTGTTTTTGTCTTTCAGGAACATTACAAAAGGTCTATTTTAAATCAAATGGGAGTGAACCTTTGGTCACTGATGGTGAAATCCAAGGGTCCGATGTTATTCTTACAAATACAATTTATAACCAGAGCACTGTGGTGTCTACTGCACATCCCGACCAACACGTTCCAGCCTGGACTACGGATGCTTCTCTCCCAGGGGACCAAAGTCACAGGAATACAAGTAAGTCCAAAGGTGATACATGCTAGAGGCTTTTAATGTCCCACAGGTAGGTTTTTAAGTTTGGCAACCAATGCTTTTAGTTCACAATCACTTGCCGGTCACACAGGAAAATCTCCACTCAGTTACCTGGTAAGAGTAGCTGAGTGCCCTATTTTGTTTGTTGTTGTTGTTGTTGTTGTTGTTTTTCAGGCGGAGTTTTGCTCTTGTCACCCAGGCTGAAGTGCAGTGGTGCAATCTGACCTCACTGCAACCTCCGCCTCCCAGGTTTAAGCAATTCTCCTGCCTCAGCCTCTTGAGTGGCTGGGATTACAGGCGCCCGCCACCACGCCCAGCTAATTTTTTTTTCTGTAGTTTTGGTAGAGATGGGGTTTCACCATATTGGCCAGGCTGGTCTCGAACTCCTGACCTCAAGTGATCCGCCCGCCTCGGCCTCCCAAAGTGCCAGGATTACAGGCGTGAGCCACCGCGCCCTGCTGAGTGCCCTATTCTTAAACATGAAATGCCATCAGCCCAGATGTTCAGGTAGGACTGAGTAAGAAATGAAAACGTATCAATGCCATTCAATATTTCTGAGGTCTGAAAATTTATGCTGCTTGCCCCAGTATAGTGGCATTGATTTTGTAGTGGTTCATCTGTGAAAGTTTGCGCTTCAGCTTTGAAGTTTTTGAAGTTTTAAGTTACTTATTTTGAGTTAATAAGTAAGTTAAGTCACTGACTTTGTGGTTGGTCCCTTGCAGGAGGACCAATTCAGTAACAGGATGCTGAGTGATTTAATGGGAGCTATCCCCCTATTTACCTTTTTTTTTTTTTTTTTTTTTGAGATGGAGTCTCTCTGTCTCCTAGTCTGGAATGCAGTAGCACAATCTCAGCTCACTGCAATCTCTACCTCCTGGGTTCAAGTGATTCTCCTGCCTCAGTCGCCTGAGTAGCTGGGATTACAGGCATGCGCCACCATGCCTGGCTAATTTTTGTATTTTTAGTAGAGACAGGGTTTCACCATGTTAGTCAGGCTGGTCTTGAACTCCTAACCTCATGATCCACCTGCCTCGGCCTCCCAAAGTGCTGGGATTACAGGCATGAGCCACTGCACCCAGCCCCCTATTTCCTTTTGAGACATTCGTGTGTCCTTTTTTCATCTTGCTTCCCTTTTCACCTGCTATTATTGGCTGTAAAATTTATTTTACATGTTGGTGAATGACAAAAAAAAAAAATCACACCTTGAGAAAAATGGCATGTGCCAAACTCTTCTGCATGAGGGCAAAGGGAAGGATTTGTTAGTTATTCCAGAAGAGCTGGGAGAGAGAAAAGACAGAAAGTGTGGACATGGGGCGTGGTGAGTTGGTGAGAGGTGACAGATGATATGCTCTGGAATGTGACTCTACCTTTTGATAAAGTTACTGCCCTTCCGGAATACAGAATACTCGGTGGGAGTGGATTTGTATGGAAAATGGCAAGAAGCTTTGGGTGTGATACGACCAATGCTAATAAAAAATAATCAGAGCACAGTACAGCCACTGCCAGAATTTTCTCCATAGTTGTCTTGGCTCTTCATTTCTACTTTCTAAAACAAGGTTATGTGATTGAAAATTACACAAAGCCCATCCAACCATGATCATTTTCTTGTGTGTTTCTCTCTCTTTCATGAAAACCCACAAAGGGATATCACATCTTAAGTCTGAGATGGCGTATTTATTTTTATTTTGAGCCAGGAAAGGAAGGATTAAGTTGACTTTTAGCTATCATAGTATATGTTTGCCAGTGTTTGAGGAAAAGCAGGATTATTCTATTTCTCCAACCCAAAAGAGACAGACAGTTTGGATTCCACTGTTTCACAGAGCACCTATAGGTATTAACTGTTTGTTGTGCATAGTGTTTACCAGTGATTCATATGGATTTGGGTTCATTACCTGACAGTATTTTTGCAAACCAGAATTATGCCAAGTTAAATTTATTTTCCTCATGGGTTTAATTGTGAGGTTTTATTTTTCAGTCATGTCTTAAGCACTTCATTATTCTTAAGAACAGTGTTTTTCATCAGAAGTACAGAAGTAATTTAAACAAAAACTCAGTCAAGTTAATGTGGTTGCAATTACAGTAATTGTTATTTTCTTCTACTAAGTGCATTTGTCTTTATTTTGAAAGTTCCATTATTTGTTAAGATTCAAACAGGATTGACAAATACATGTCCTGAAGAGTAGAGAAACATGTGGCTGTTATTGCTCAGATTGGAAGTTTGATAGAAGTCTGTCTGACTCATTTGCTCTTCCTATGATTGGAACATTGCTTGTGAATATGAGCATAAATTGACATGTAGAGGAAATCCAGGTCAAATTAGAATGGCTAAATGGAGAAAGGCCAAAATCCTAGCATATGTGTCATTTTATATTGTTAATGTACTTGACAGTTAGCATTAGTCTTTCCTGTCTGGCCACATAGACTCTCAGTATACTGTTAATATCAACTAAAATTATTTATTGCAAGAAATTGGATAGCTTTCCATACATTTCAGTAATAATGCAAGCCTGTGATTATAGAACTTTTAGAGTTTTTAGGGAATGTTTGAATATTTTCTCTGTGATCCTTATAATTAACTGATGAAATACACCAGACAGGTAGTAGCATACCCCATTTTTCACGGTGTGAATTTGAGGCTTAGAGAAATTAGTTGATGTATCCAGTATCACTTGCCTAGTAATTAGTAGACATGAAATTTTGATTCAGATCTTAGGACTCCAAGATCAGTGCTCTTTCAAGTTTTTCATCATCATTTAATCTTATTGTTTTCTTTGCCGTAACATTATTAAACAAATTTTAAGTTCTGGGAGAGAAGAAAGAGTAGATTATTTTGTTGTTGTTTTTATTGCTATATAGTCAATGTGTAATAAAATATTAGCTGAATGAATAAATGAACTATAGTCATTTTAAATTTTAATATATGATTTATCACTTTTGCTAGAAGTGCCTGATCACACTTCTATGACTTGATGTTTATTTCACCAATTTTACTTAAAATATCATTTAATGTCTTAGATCTGTACTAACACTGAGCAGAGAGTTTATTTTTATCCTCCTCTTTTATTATGCTCAAATTAAGATGTTATTTTCAATTCCTGGCGTATGTAAAAGCTATTTAAATATACTTCAGTCCAAAAATACAATGGCCAGACATTCATTCTATTCTACCCAAATATCCTGGGTAGGAAAATACCAAGAAATAGTCTTTCCCTAAGACATTTTTCTTGGGGGTTCTTCATGTTATGCCAAGACATAGAATCCTGCATTTTGTAAAGCTTTAACCAGAATACCCCCATATTACACTATGTAGTACAGTTAGGTTTTGTGAAAGTGAAATAAGCTTTATGTGACATCTGGTACTTCTGGAGTTAACATTAGTTACATTTTGAAAACAAATTATAATGTGAAAAAGGAAAAGGCCCATAGTTAATGTTCATACTATGTTTCAGCAAGGACTTTTTCTAGGTTGTATTCTATATCTGGGTTTTTATTTTCACCATTTTTTCCTTATGTATTTTATAACTATTTAAATATATATTTAACTTTAAGGAAAGGGGAAACTTTTGCCAACCAAGACCTTTTGGGTAAAAGATAATATGGAACACAATAAAATAACCTAGTAACTCTGATGAGGAGTTAAAGTGACAAGAGAGTAAATTGATGTGCTGAAAGCTTAAAGTGTTCTGTTCTCTTATCACATCTTTGATAACCTGATCCTGAATCTTCTATTTCAGACCATCACCACTATCTAATTTTAGAATATTCTCATCATTGCAAAAAAAAAAAGGCATATTCCCTGTCCCTTATTTCCCCTTTCCCTCAGCTCCTGGCCAAAACTAATCTAGTTTCAATCTCTATGGATTTTCTTATTCTGAAACTTTTATATAAAAAGCATCAGACAATATGTGGTCCTTTGTATCTGCCTTCTTTTATTTTGCATGATGTTTTCAGAATGCATCTGTGATATAGCATGTGTCAGTATTTCATTTCTTTTTAGTGCTGAGTAATATTCCTTCATATGGCTCTATCACATTTTCTTTATCCAGTTATCCATTGTTGGAAATTAGGATTGCATATACATTTTTTAAAACTATTATCAATAATGCTTCTGTGAATATTCACGTGCAGGTTTTTGTGTGAAAACGTTTCTGGTTGTCTTGGGTTTATACCTAGAAGTGGAATTGTGTTATTTCTGTTTCCTTACTTGTCTTCAGTCTAGTTGTTCTATCCATTATTGAGAGTGGGGTATTCAAGTCTCCAACTATTATTGTACATTTGTCTGTTTCTTTTCCTTTTTTCTTTCTTGAGATGGAGTCTTGCTCTGTTGCCCAGGCTGGAGTGCAGTGGCACGATCTCAGTTCACTGCAACCTTCACCTCCTGGGTTCAGGCGATTCTCCTGACTCAGTCTCCTGAGTAGCTGGGATTACAAGCACACGCCACCATGCCTGGCTAATTTTTGTATTTTTAGTAGAGACAGGGTTTTGCCACGTTGGCCAGGCTGGTCTTGAACTCCTGACCTCAAGTGATCTGCCCACCTTGGCCTCCCAAAGTGCTGAGATTACAGTCATGAGCCACTGCGCCTGGCCTTCTTTCAGTTCTATCAATTTTTTGCTTCAGATATTTTGATGGTCTGTCATTAGGTGTGTAAATATTTACAATTGTTATATCTTCTTCTTATATTGAAACTTTTATTAATATATAATGTCCTTCTTTATTTCTTCTAACCATTTTTGATTTATTTTTCTTTTTTTGAGACGGAGTCTTGCTCTGTTGCCCAGGCTGGAGTGCAGTGGCATGATCTCGGCTCACTGCAACCTCTGCCTTCCAGGTTCATGCGATTCTCCTGCCTCAGCCTCCTGAGTAGCTGGGACTACAGGCGCATGCCACCATGCCTGGCTAATTTTTGTATTTTTACTAGAGACACGGTTTCACCATGTTGGCCAGGATGGTCTTGATCTCCTGACCTCGGCCTCCCAAAGTGCTGGGATCACAGGAGTTAGCCACTGCGCCCAGCCACTGTTGTTGATTTAAAGCCTATTTTGTGGATACTGATTCTCCTCAACTTATTATGGAGTTATATCCTTATAAACCCATTGTAAGTTGAAACTATTGTAAGTCAAAAATACATTTAATACATCGAACCTATAGAACATTGTAGCTTAGCTTAGCCTTCACCTTAAATGTGCTCAGAACATTTACATTAGCCTACAGTTGGACAAACCATCTAATACAAACCCTATTTTATAATAACATATTGGACAGCTCGTGTATTTTATTGTACACCTTACTGAAAGTGAAAAACAGAATGGTTATATGAGTACTCAAAATACAGTTTCTATTAAATGTGTGTCACTTTTGCACAATTGTAAAGTTGAAAAATTATAAAAGTCAAACCATCATAAGCGAGTCATCCCACTCTCTTCTTTTGGTTATTATTTGCAGGGAATATTTTTATGTATCCTTTCACTTACAAGCTATTTGTGTCTTTGAATCTAAAGTGAGTCTGTGGTAGACAGCATATAGTTGGATTATGGTTTTTTAAACCCATTCTGCCAATCTCTGTCTTTTGATTGAACAAATTTAATCCATTAATATTTAAAGTAATTACTGATGAAGACCTACTTCTGTCATTTTGCTATTTGTTTTTTATATACCTTGTAGCTTTTTTTCATCCCTCATTTCCTGGATTACTGCCTTCTTTTGTGTTTAGTTTTTTTTTTAATATTGAAACATTTAAATTCCTTTTTCATTTCCTTTGTCATATATATATATATATAAAATCTCAAAGGATTATATATATTCGATAGCTATTTTATTTATGGTTACCTTTGGGATCATATTTAACATCTTAAAGTTATAGCACTCTAACTTGAATTTATACCAGTTTAACTTCAATAACAAACAAAAACTCTGTTCCTTTAACTGCTCTGTCCCACCTCTGAAACTTTCAAACATTCAATAGAATCCAGAGTTCCAAAATAGTTATATCAGACAGATTCTGCCAGTGCAATTGTTGTCTAGGTGGGGAGACAGATTGCTGGTGTTTTCTATCCCACCATCTTTCCAGATGCTCTCTAGTAAAAAAAAAATTAACTTTGACAGTTTTTTTTCCCAGTGTTTTCACTGCTTTTGTGGAGGAGTAGATTTTTGGAGGATCTTACTTTGCTATTCTGGGATTATTTCCTACTCCTCAATTGTTTTTACTTTACTTATTCACTCTGATTTCTTCTTTTTCATTTCCTTCAATATGGGGAATTGATTTTTCTCTTTTATATAATGTATGAATGTGATTATGATATATATGTTATTTGTAATTGAAGTTTTTATTTCCCATTTTTGCATAAATTCCTTCATTTCTTCTCCTTTCCTCTGCCTAAGAAGAACCTAATAGCCAAATATGTATGATTTTATAGTTTTCTCCATCCTCTTACAATCTTATATGAACATATACACATACATGTACACAGGATAATATTCACATAGAGGATTTGGGTCATTGTTTTTATTACTTTTTTTTTTTTTTACAAAATATCTTTCCCATCCAAGACTACTTCAAGTTAATATCTTCAAGGCAATAGCTTAATTCTAATCTATTGTTATAATGACTAAATAGTATTCCATGTTTTCATTATACCATAATTTATTTCAACCATTTCCCCAATAATGGGAATTCACTTTATATCTAGCTTTTCCCCCCTCAGTGAACTACATTGTCTTCTTTCTGAAGAAAAAATGATTTGGATGATGACCATGATGCTGTCTAAATTGCAGTGATTTATTTACATTGATAACTAGACATGGACCGAAATGCCCTAAACTCATACCCAAAAGTTACTGGGTGTAGAAAGCTTATGCACCAATTCAAAACCCTTAGGTTGTTCTTTCTTCTTAGTTTTATGTTTTTAACATGAGATGTTTTCATTAGCTTTAACATGAGCTCTACAAGAATATACAGCTGGCCAGGCACGGTGGCTCACACCTGTAATCCTAGCACTTTGGGAGGCCGAGGCAGGTGGATCACCTGAGGTCAAGAGTTCGGGACCAGCCTGACCAACATGGTGAAACCTTGTCTCTACTAAAAATACAAAAATTATCCAGGCATGGTGGCAAACACATGTAATCCCAGCTACTCGGGAGGCTGAGGCAGGAGAATCACTTGAACCTGGGGGCGGAGGTTGCAGTGAGCCGAGATCGCACTACTTCACTCCAGCCTGGGTGAAACAGCAAAACTCCATCTAAAAAAGAAAAAAAAAAAAGAAAAAAAAAAAAGAATATGCAGCTAAGAGGATCAGAGCAGGCCTTGGAGTTTTACCTGGATTACTACTCATCAGGCAACTATCTTAGAGGAGAGTTTGAGAAAGGGAGTCTAATTAGATATCTGAAATCTGGTAAATCTCTTACCCATTAAGGATGTTGGCCAGGCTGGTCTCAAACTCCTGACCTTGAGTGATCCACCTGCCTCAGCCTCCCAAAGTGCTGGGAATACAGGCGTGAGCCTCTGTGCTCGACCTATAACCATTATTTTATAATAGGGACGAGCATAAATAATATCTTGAAATGTTTGTAACAACTCTATATTTATGGAAATATCTGATTTCTAATTTTTTCTATAGTTGTTGCCTACATTGGCAATTTAATTATACTAAATTTCAGTTGGGTGTTATTGGAAATGGAGATGTTATTTTTTCCCCATACAAGTTCATAGCCTAAATTTTATGTAGGGGCCATTGGTTCTTTGGATTCTGATTATGGGCACCTGCTGTAGAGGAAAAAAATATTTTGTTGGTACCTTGGAGGGTCTGAAGTCTGCCTAAGCTGCTTCTCAAGGTCTTAGTGATAGTCCAAAAGTCACTGTAGTCATGACCTCTAGACGCCATTCCCATGTGCTCTGGTGGACACTAGTGTTAGACCCCCATTGTTCAGGTCCAGTTGGTTTCTCTCCTCTATATATTAAATCACATCCTTTATTCTGAAAGAACAATTATGAGATTCAGACATGGGCTTCTGGCTAACAGCAACATCTAAGCAAGAATGAGTGCAACATTTAAGTAATTGTTGCATGCTTGTTTGGTTGTCAGCATTCTAGTAAAGACTTGCACAATTCTAGAGAGAGAAAAGTAGCTCGAATATAAGAATGGACTCTCTTCTTCTCTTTTCCCTGATTTCCTTCCCTTCCTCCTCATTCCATCTTTAGATGATTCTTTCCCTAGGATGTATTGGGTTCCTCCCAGAAAGAGCAAACTCAGTCATCTGCAGAACTAGGCTTCTGAAAGCAGTAATGGAACAGTGACTGTTTCACTCTCCTTTGGGTACAGTCCTAGATTTCCTTTTTCAAAGATGTCTTGGCAAGACTCCTGACCCTCTCTCCTAAATGAATCCTGCAATATCCCCTGGGTGACAAATGCCCCCAAAACTTATATGTTTATGCCATATTAATACATACAGCAAGTGAGAGTCAAACAGTCACATCAAAAGGGTTTGTGGCTCAAATTTTTTCTCTCCAGCTTCATTATCACAATTTCCTCTTTAGGAAGAACAGCCTAATAATACCTTTGATTCACAGAGAGAAAAAAAGGAAAACAAGCAAAACAGTAGCATGTTAACAGCATTGTAAAAACAATACTGGTCAAAATGATCTTTTAAAAGTCAAAGGCTCAGATGAAAGTCAAAACAAAAATCAAAAAACCAAAAAAACCCAAACTGTGTAATTTACTTTTTTCTCTGGTTCTGAAAGAAAATTGGCACTGTATGTAATCTTTTGCCTGAATTATTCAATTTGTTGACTGTCTCAGGTTTTAAGTATTTGTATAATTTTGTGTTGAGAGCAAAAAACCCATCAGTGGGAATCTGTTTGCTGTTACTTGTGCCTTCGGAAAATATGCCTTTTCACTTGTAGCTGAAATGAGTAAGGTAATGAGTTTTCCAAACCAAAAGCTTTACATCTTTTCAATTTGACGCAATCCACTTCTTGTGTTTCAGTGTTAACACATTTTATTCTTCTATTTTGCTGCTCCAGATCATTAATCTAATATTCACATGTGGTGTTTGAATTTCTGTTTTTGAGACGGAGTCTTGCTCTGTCACCCAGGCTGGAGTGCAATGGCGCGATCTTGGCACACTGCAACCTTCACCTCCTGAGTTCAAGCGATTCTCCTGCCTCAGCCTCCCGAGTAGCTGGGATTACAGGTGTGTGCCACCACGCTTAGCTAATTTTTGTATTTTTAGTAGAGATGGGGTTTCACCATATTGGCTAGGCTGGTCTTGAACTCCTGACGTCTTGATCTGCCTGCCTCGGCCTCCCAAAGTGCTGGGATTACAGACGTGAGCCACCGCGCCTGGCCAGTGTTTGAATTAATAAGACTTATGGTATAGTACTTGTTTGTAATTATATTAAGCTGTGTAAACCCATTCTCATGCCTGTGTACTTTTCTAAATTGTATGAGATGTCTCAAATTTTGGAGAATCTAGGTTAATATTCTGTGAAGCACCATTTGTTAATCAGTAGCTATTTATTCGATGTCATACTCCAGGTTTTGGCTCTATGGACTATAAAGATGGATAAGACAGAAGTCCTGTCCCCAAGCAGCCAGTTGTCTACTAACTGCCTTGCAACGTGAACATATTCTTACAACTTGAGAAATAAAGTGAGAAATTCTATAAGACAGGTTCAGAAACAAACATGATCGATTTCAATTCTTTTTATTTTTCTAAAATATAATATTGCTAATTCATACCATTTTAATTCTATAATAAATACAACTTTTTTTGTAAAGTTTTCTTTACAAGGACAAAAATATATTTTAATTTAAAGGTCTATCCTGGAGCTTCTATTTTTAAACAGATTAAACTGCTTCATTTTAAAATTTAATAATTATCTTGAATCAATTGAACAGAGCCTTTAGTTTTCAATTTTGTCTGTAGAGTACGGGAAGGCCAACATTGCTGTTGCAGGTATTAATGTTATCACCTCAGGAAGTGGGAGATATAAAATTTTGTAATTTTCTCATTGGAATTGCCTCCAAATTCCTCCATTGTTTTTTAAGTACTCAAGCTCAGAGAGTCTGTTTTGTTGTGGCTATGTGTTTATAGATATGCACTCAATATATTCCTCTAGAATGTGCATTTCAGGAGACTGATTTATGATGTCCTGATGGCTGTTAAGCCACAGTAACTATGTTATCATATAATATGTCCTTTAAAGTTAATGAGAAATTTTTTTAAATGAATAATATGGGAGGTTGCTGTGGGAAAGAAATGGAGACCTGGTTGGGTGTGGTGGCTCATACCACACGCAGCAACTTGAGCCTGGGAGGCTGAAGTTCAAGTGAGCCGAGATCTCACCATTGCACTCCAGTCTGGGCAACAGAGTGAGACCTTGACTCAAAAAAACCCCCAAAAATCCTAGCACTTTGGGAGGCTGAGGTGGGTGGATTGCTTGAATTCAGGAGTTTGAGACCAGCCTGGGCAACATGGCAAAACCATCTCTACAAAAAATACAAATAGCTGGGCATGGTGAGGAGTGCCTGTAGTCCCAGCTACTCGGGAGGCTGAGGTGGGAGAAGCACTTGAGCCTGGGAGGTTGAAGTTGAAGTGAGCCGAGATCTTGCCATTGCACTCCAGCCTGGGCAACAGAGTGAAACCTTGACTCAAAAAAACCCCAAAAAACAAAAGACAAAACCCCAAATCCATAGAAATGGAAACCTTAAATCTAAAGTTTTTTCCTAGAGTTTCTCTAGCTTATTCTAGAGTTTGGGTACTGGCCAGTCATATCACAGCCAATCATGAGAAGCAGTGAAGCAGAAAATGCCTGGGGACGCATCAAACGCCATCAACCTCCCAGTAGAGTTGGCCCTACAGGTGCCAGCTTTCTCCCTCTTCAGCTGAGCTTCTGTGTCTTCCCTCCATCCACTCTCAGCACCTTCCCTCTGAAGATCTGTTTAAAGCATGCCAGTCATTAAGAAAATGTGGCACATATACACCATGGAACACTATGCAGCCATAAAAAAGGATGAGTTCATGACTTTGTAGGGACATGGATGAAGCTGGAAACCATTATTCTCAGCAAACTATCGCAAGGACAGAAAACCAAACACCGCATGTTCTCACTCATAGGTGGGAATTGAACAATGAGAACACTTGGACACAGGATGGGGAACATCACACACTGGGGCCCGTCGTGGGGTGGGAGGAGTGGGGAGGGATAGCATTAGGAGATATACCTAATGTAAATGAAGAATTAATGGGTGCAGCACACCAACATGGCACATGTATACATATGTAACAAACCTGCACGTTGTGCACATGTACCCTAGAACTTAAAGTATATATGAAAAAAAAAGAAAGATAATAAATGAGACAATTATTAAAACAACAACAACAAAAAAAAAGCATGCCAGTCATCTCAGTCCCTCCAGGGGAGCTGTTCCACTTGTATGCATCTAGTCGGCCATCTTGTCCTCTCTCTAATTTCTTTATTGTTAAAAAGAAAACATGAAATCTAACTTCTTAACAAAGTTTTGAGTATACATTACACTTGTTAATGTGCCCATTCATCTTGCACGCCTGAAACTCTATACCCATTGGTTAGCAACTCCTCATTTCCCCTTCTGCCCAACCTCTGGCAACCGTCATTCCACTTTCTGCTTCTATGAGTTTGACTATGTTTGATACTTTAGGTAAGTGGAATCATGCAGTATTTGCCCTTTTGTGACTGGCTTATTTTACTTAGCATAATGTCCTCAAGTTTCATGCATACCGTATCATATGGCAGGATTTCCTTCTTTGTTGAGGTTGCTGCTGCTTTTATAGAAGAAGCCACTGCAAGACTTGTCAATGGGGCTAGTCTTACAGTCTGGCACATGATAAGAACTCAGAAAATACTAGCCAGAAAGGTCAGGAAGAGTCTACTTGCTCCCTTTTCGTCTTTGCTTTGACCCATGTACTACAATTTCCCTTTCGTGCTGACTCCCACATCCCTCACCAAAAACAAGCCAGACTTATGGCAGAGAAGCTGGTCGTATTTTTAAATTTATTTTAAAAGCTCTTTTAACAATAATAATTTTATTATTTATCAGAATTATATATCTACTATTTAATTTAAGCAATATAGAAAACTGGAAGCATAAAGCAAGAAGGAAAAAATCATACCAAATTCCCCTACCCAGAAAGAAACCATGTTTAATATTATGAACTAAACATACTTTCACACCCGGGAGTGCAGGGCTCCTGCCCTGCCAGCTGAGAAGGGGGTGGGGCTCCCACCTGTTCCCGGCTCCCACCGACTTCGGCCAGTGGAGCATGCAGCCCTGGCCATGCCTCCCGCACTGCAGCTGGCATCTTCTCAGCATCTCCAGATGGGCCACCGCTGCCATCATAATCAGTAGTTTTAAAACTACCTATAAAAATCATTCTTACTTTTAAAAATTTATTTTAAAATCCCAGATAGTTTTATAGACAAGTTTTATCACACTTTTAAGGAACAATTAATCACCATTAAATGCAAAATATTTTAGAGAAAATAGAAAATGCCGATAGGTAGTTTTGAATCAAGTAGAAACTAGATATTTAAAGCAAAGACAATATGAAAATGAAAATTATAGATCAATCTTATGGACAGAATGTTTGTCTCCCCAAAAGGTATATAATAAATATACCTTTTATCTTTTAGTAATTAATAATAAATATAAAAGATAAATATACCTTTTATCTTTCAAATCAATGAACCTGGTTTTAATAAATATATATACCTAGGTATACATTTATATACTAAATATACCTAGAAGGTATATTTATTAGAAGATAAAAGGTATATTTATTAAAAGAAAGAAATGACATGTTTTATGTGTATTTTAAGGAGACTAGAAGTTCATTTTAAATGTTTCCTTTTGAGTATGTAGAACATGCCTTTCCTTACGATCTTATTCTCCATAAAATCTTCCTTTGCAGAGTCAGAGAGTAAAAAGGTAAACAATTGCTCAACTTGATTCTGACTTACGATAGATTTTAAGTTTAGAGGATTCTGAATTAGAGAGCGTTATTTAAATGAGCCTTTTACAAATACATTAAGGACCACAATACCCAGCTGGTGTAATCCAGGCTTTGGTATGCAAACCTGCCCTGTTAGTCCTAGAATTCATTACTCCCGTACTCAAATCTTAACTATTACTAAATGAGATTCCCAATAAACTACATAGGGCTGAAAGTCGACTGAGATCTCATCACCTTCATGAGTGGTGAAATTTAAAACAAACTACTAGTGAGGTAGTGGATTTTACAATAAATCCTTTCCTTATTGAACATGTTGCTCCAGTAAGTAATTTTTTATACTCTCATCATTATAGAATTTATTTTTACCACTGTTGGCATGCAAAACAAATAATTTCTATATGTGTTAAATTTTGGCTAAATATGTGAAATGTGGTCTAATTCCAAATTCTTTTTTTAAAAAAATTCTATAGCACTAAGTGCCTTTGTATAATAGAGACTCAATACGTATTTTTAAGTGACTAATGTTTTAAAATGCTTACTTTTTAAAAAAAATTATAACTCCCAGCATTGTTTTATTGTACAAGTAAGCAAAACTAAGTAGTTCAACTTTGAATTTTGTTCCTATATAAATGAATAATTATTCCCTTTATAAATGGATACATTATAGAATCCAGAAGAAAAAAGCAGAATGAAAGCTTTCTGCCTCAATTTTCTTACCTATGTAACATGGATACAAATCTCTCCCCTGTCTAGTTCACAGAGTTTTTGTGAGTCACAAATGAGATAATAATAATAGCAAAAACTTCTGTATCACATACTATGTGCTGGACATTGCGTAAGCATTGTTTTATCCTTATAATAAACCTATTACACAGTTATTATTATTTCCATTTTACAGATGAGGAAACTGATAAACAGAGGAGTTCAATAACTTGCCAAAGGCCACAGAAATATAAAATAGTAAGCCAGGATTTTGAATCAGACTGTGGAACCACCATATTATGTATAGAAAAGTGTTTAACAAACTTGAAGACACTATATACATTTTAATTATTGTTATCATTCATTCATAATTCTAGGATGGATGATTTTATGGGGAAAGGTGTAGTTCTTTCAAAATTTATAAAAAATGCCTGACAGATGCTGCTACAGCTGCAATGTTAAATCTCACTTAATTCTATGGAATGTGAATAATTGATTTACAAAGAAATATTGACCCCTCACTGTGTTAAAGCATTGTCACAGTAAGTAGTTTCTTGAATGAATGAATTGCAACAGGTTATGAGCCTTTACTTATGATTTAAACATCTTAAAACCAAGCATAAATGTGCATTTAGGAATAAGATAGAGACAATTACTTATCTATCTATCTATTTATCTATCTATCTATGTAATGTGAAAGCTTGAAGCTTGGCAAAATACATCACCAAGAGAATCGGGGTGCATTAAAAAGCGTTTAGTCTAGAATATATACAATTATATAGAAAATAAACTCCCAAACCTCGTATTTCTCTTGACAAGAATAGCTAGCTTTTACTTAACTCTGATAACTTACGTGACATTGCACAAAATACTTACATATTTTTGTATAACTTAGCAAGACATTGGCTTAACTGTGCCTTCACTATGTCTGTAAAGACTTTTTGCAAATGTTATAAAGCACTCATTAAGAAAATGCATCTTTTGTTTCCTGATTTTCTCTTATGAGAAGTAGAATAGTTACTATGTTTAGGTTTGGTTTACAGTTAGTTAAGACCTGAATAGAAAACCAAATACCACATGTTTTCACTTATAAGTGGGAGCTAAATGATGAGAACACATGGACACATAGAGGGAAACAATACACACTGGGGTCTATCAGAGGGTGGAGGGTGGGAGGAGGGAGAGAATCAGGAGAAATAACTAATGGGTACTAGGCTTAATACTTGGGTGATGAAATAATCTGTATGACAGCCCCCCATGACACAAGTTCATCTATGTAATATACCTGCACATGTACCCCTGAACTTAAAATAAAAGTTAAAAAAGGAAGCTTAAATCTTCATGGAGAGACCCTGTCTTCAGTTTTATGTTTTCTCTTAGCTTACTGTAACCCTCTTACAGATCTTCCTAAGTACACGATACCCTTTCAAATTGATTTTTCCCAGAAATCATTCTGGCAAAATGTTTCTTCTTAGGTGAATTATCTAGAATAGAGAATGACCTTCATTATTCCACTCTGCTGATGTAGTCCTGACCTGAGTTGACTTCCTGATACAGCCAGGAACAGGCACCAAAAATTTCCTGTCTAGTTGGTCCCTCTGTGAGGGCTCATAACCCATTTTTTCCCAATGCAAAATGCTGCCTTTATTTACATGAAATATGAAAAAATTGTTGTAACATCACTTGGATCTCTTTTTATTTTTTAACCTCAAATAATTTTGGGGGGTGAGTATACTTAAAATCTACTTTCTTAGCAATTTTCAAAGTGTACAGGGCATTATTATTAACTATAGTCACCATGCTGTACAATAGGTCGCTTGATCTTACTTCTCCTGTCTAACTGAAATTTTGGATCCTTTGACCAACATATTGCAATCCTCACCCTTATACCCCTAGTCCCTGGTAGCCATCATTTTACTCTCTGCTTCTATGAGTTCAGCTTTTTAAGATTCCACATATAAGTGAAATCATGTGGTTTTTGTCTTTTTGTGCTTAGTTGATTTCACTTAACATAATGTTCTCTAGGTTCATCCATCTTGTCATAAATGACAAGATTTCCTTCTTTTTAAAGGCCAAATCATATTTCATTGTGTGTATATACTGCATGTTCTTTATCCATTCCTCCACTGATGGACATTTTTATTGACTCCATATCTTCGCTATTGTGAATAATGCTGCAGTGAACGTGGGAGTGTAGATTTCTCTTCAACACACTGATTTTACATCCTTGGAATATACAGCTAGTAGTGGGGTTGTTGGATCGTTTTGTAATTCTATTTTTATTTTTTGGGAGGAATGTCCATACTGTCTTCCATAATGGCTATACTAATTTACAACCCTATCAACAGTGTGCAAATGCTCCCTTTTCTCCACATCCTCACCAGCACTTGTTATTTTCTGTTTTTTCATTTTTTATTTTTGTTTTAGTAATAGCCATCCTAACAGGTATGAGGTAATAGCTCATTATGGTTTTAATTTGCATTTCTCTGATGGCTAGAGATGTTGAACTTTTTTTCATATACCTGTTGGCCATTCGTATGTATTTTTTTGAGAAATGTCTATTTAGGGCCTTTTCCCACTTTTAAATTTAGTTATTGTTTCCTAACTACTAAATAAAATTCCTTTTGCATTTTGGATATTAACCCCTTATCAGGTGTATGGTTTGCAAATATTTTCTCCCATTTTGTAAGTTATTTCTTTGCTGTGTTGACTGTTTCCTGTGAAGAAGCTTTTTAGTTTGATGTAATCCCATTTGTGTATTTATACTTTTGTTGCCCTTGCCTTTGGGATCATATTCAAAAAATTATTAACCAGACCAATGTCACTGAGCTTTCCCCCTATGTATTCTTCTAGTAGTTTTATAGTTTTAGGTTTTACATGTAAGTTTTTAATTCATTTTGAGTTAATTTTGTGTATGGTGTAAAATAAAAGACTAATCTCATTCTTCTAAATCTTTATATCCAGTTTTTTCAACATTATTTATTGAAGAGACTATTGTTTCCCCATTGTGTATTCTTGGCATCTTTGTTGAAAATCAGTTGATCATCAATGTGTGGATTTATTTCTGGATTCTTCATTCAGTTACATTGGTTTTATGCTTATACCCCAATATCATGCTTTTTTGATTACTATAGCTTTATAGTGTATTTGGAAATCAAGTAGTGTGAAACCTTCAGTTTTCTTTTCACTCAATTTTTTTTGGTTCTTTGTTTTTTGTGTGTTTCCATATGAATTCTAGGATTTTTTGTATTTCTTTGAAAAATGTTATTAGAATTATAATAGGGATTGCACTGAATCTGTAGATCACTTTGGGTAGTATGAATATTTTAATGAGATTAATCCTTCCAAACCATGAATACAGGATATTTTTCTATTTATTTGTGTTTCCTTTCACTTCTTTCATCAATGCTTCATCATTTTCAGTGTAAGATCTTTCACCTCCTTGGTTAAATTTATTCCTAAGTATTTTTTTGTAGCTATTGTAAATGTGATTGTTTTCTCGGTTTCTTTTTTGTACAGTTTGTTGTTAATGTATAAAAGCAGAACTGGTTTATTTTTATTTTTAATTTAATTTTATTTTTCTCTCCATTTCTGATTGAAACAACTGTTTTTTTATGTTGATTTTGAACATACTACTTTTACTACTTTTCTGAATGTGCTTATTCTAACAGGTTTCCTTGTGGAATCTTTAGGTTTTTCTAAATATAAGATCATGTTATAACAAACAGAGACCGTTTAACTTCTTTCTTTCTGATTTGATTGCCTTTTATTTCTTTCTCTTGCCTAATTGCTCTGGTTAGGACTTCCAGTACCATGTTGATTATTAGTGGCAAGAGCAGGCATCCTTGTTCTCTTCCTGATCTTAGAGGATGGCTTTTCTCTTTTCCCATTGCATATGTTGTTAGCTGTGGGTTTGTCGTAGATGGGCTTTATTGTGTTGAAGTACATTTCTTCTATACCTAATTTGTTGAAGGTCTTATCATGAAAGGATGTTTAATTTTCTCAAGTGTTTTTTCTGTCTTTTGAGATGGTCGTATGGTTTTTGTCTTTCATTCTGTTAAGGTGATGTATCACATTTATTAATTTGTGTATGTTGAAACATCCTTGCATCCCAGGTATAAATTCCACTTGATCAAGGTAAATGATCTTTTTAATGTGCTGTTGAATTTGGTTTGCCAGCATTTTGTTGAGGATTTTTGTATCTATATTCATCAAAGTTATTAAGGTGTAATTTTCTTCTCTTGTAGTGTCCTTGTCTGGCTTTGGTATAAGGGCAATGCTGGCTTTGTAAAATGTGTTTGCAAATGTTCACATTTCTTCAGTTTTTTGGAAGAGTTTGAGAGGAATTGATATTAGTTCTTTAAATGTTTTGTGGAATTAATAGTGAAGACGTCAGGTCCTGGGCTTTTCTGTGATGGAAGACTTTTTGTTACTGGTTCTTTCACTCGAGTCCGTGAGGAGAGACCACCGAACAGGCTTTGTGTGAGCAACAAGGCTGTTTCCTTCACCTGGGTGCAGGCGGGCTGAGTCCGAAAAGAGAGTTAGCGAAGGGAGATAGCGGTGGGGCCGTTTTATAAGATTTGGGTGGATAGTGGAAAATTACAGTCAAAGGGGTTGTTCTCCAGAGGGCAGGGATGGGGGTCACAAGGTGCTCAGTGGGGGAGCTTTTGAGCCAGGGTGAGCCAGGAGAAGAATTTCAAAGGTAATGTCATCAGTTAAGGCAAGAACAGGCCATTTTCACTTCTTTTGTGATTCTTCAGTTACTTCAGGCCATCTGGATGTATACTTGCAGGTCACAGGGGATATGATGGCTTAGCTTGGGCTCAGAGGCCTGACAGGTTCAATATCCTTTCTCATTATTGGGTTGTTCAGATTTTCTGATTTTTCATGAGTCAGTCTTGTTAAGTTGTATGTGCCCAGGAATTTATCCATTTCTTCTAGGTTATCTAATTTGTTGGTGTATAATTATTTATAGTAATCTCTTATGATCCTTTGCATTTATGTGGTGTCGATTGTAAGGTTTTCTCTTCTGAGTTTTCTTTTTCTTAGCATCCTATTCTCATTTATGGATGCAATACCTATTTAAATCTATATATCTTGGCTCATAGGAGACAGTCATGGTTTATATTTATTTTCCTGGCATAGCTATTAGTAGCTCATTGTTATCATTCTTTAAATTTTCTCAGGTAGGATGATAAATTACATGGGCACTTTACTCTGAAGCTATTGATGATATTTTTAAAAGTTCTCTTCTGTCTTGAACTATTTCTATTTTTTCAGAGTGACATTTTCAGTTATTGTTAACCTTATCTGTGGTACCAGTAGCCATACTAGCTTTCTCAGTTTTCAGACCATTGTGTAATTTCTTTAGAGATAGATGAATATTTTTCTTTTTTTTTCTTTTTAATGGTGGTAATTTTGTGGCTGTCTTGTACTCTGTGCGTGTGGGTGGAGTGAGGAGCAATTGTTTCATATACAGATCTTTAATATCTCCCTTTTTTAGTTCCAGTTTTGTTCTTCTCTGCCTTATCTGACAACTCAAGCCCAGAAGCTCTCCTAGGTTCTGCTGGGCAGATTGACTTCATCCTCTTCCACAAACTTCAAAATTTCTTGCATGCTCTTTTTGGCTGGCAGAAATTTGCTAAAAATATTTGTCTTCTGATGGAAGCCCCTCTCCATGCTTTTTGCTGTTATGAGTTTATGCCTTTTTCCCCTTTACTATTCTTTTTTTGGTGAAATGTCAGGAGGGAGGATATGTGCTTAATCAAACATCTTGAATAGGAAAATAGTTGTACCTTTTTTTTTTTTTTTTTTTTTTTTTTTTTTTTTTTTTGAGACAGAGTCTTGCTCTTTTGCTCAGACTGGAGTGCAGTGGCATGATCTCAGCTCACTGCCAACCTCCGCCTCCCGAGTTTAAGCAATTCTTCTGCCTCAGCCTCCCGAGTAGCTGGGATTACAGGCGCCCGCCATCACACCCAGCTAATTTTTGTATTTTTAGTAGAGATGGGGTTTCACCATGTTGGCCAGGGTGGTCTCGAACTCCTGACCTCAGGTGATCCGCCCACCTCAGCCTCCCAAAGTGCTGGGATTACAGGTGTGAGCCACTGCGCCCGGCCTTTGTTTTCTTTTATAATGAGTATAATGATGCCTTCTCTATTTATTTTTCTGGCAAAGGTTTCTGGTTGAACACCAGTATTCATTCTCCTTCATTTGTAATTGATCCCACTCCCCATTTTTATCTGGGCACATGTCAAACTGGAATAATCCTAGCCTCTCATGCAACTAGATGTGGCCATGTGATGACATTCTGGATAATGGGATATATGTGGAAGGGTCTTGTAGCAGCTGGAACTGTTCTTAAGAAATAGTAAGAGTGTGTGCCTTTGTCCTCTTTACTACCTCTCCACCCTTCTGTCTGGACTGTAGATTTCACTATCTTGGGCCATGAAGTTAGGGCTACAAAAAGAGCCTATGTTTCTGGCACCACGGGATCCAATTCCTGTCCTGGACCACTCATCTAGACTTTTATGGGGCAGAGAAATTTTGTTCTGCTTAGAGCAATGTTATATTCCATTTTCCTTCACTACAGCCAAACCAAACCTAACTAATACAACCTTAAAAGATAAGGGTAGAAGTGGTTTGTAAATTATAAAGGGGTATTGAAATGTCAGATATTATCATACCTTACTCCAGATTCGATTTTGAGCTCTGCCTCTGAACTGGCTACTTTTCAAAGAAAGCCCCTTTTAAATATTTCAACGGCTGGATTAAAGTAGAATAAAATATATTCATCTATTAAATGATTATATAGTTGTTAGTTCTTTAAAATGATTTCAAAACCACAAAACTAAAGAAAAAGTGTTAGAATATTTTCAGTACATTAATCTCCCTAATAAGGAGTTTATAAAAGTAGAAAAAACACCCCTAAAAGTCAGTAGGAAAAATCTTCCAAGCATATGAAACTGAAGACAAAATGCAAATGGTCCTTAAATATATGAAAAGGTGCTCAACTTCACTGGCAACAAGTTAAATGCAAATGAAAAATCACCGTACAATATAATTTCTCACCTATCAGATTAGCAAAAATCCAAAAGTTTGACACTGTTCTCTGTTGGTGAGACTGAGAAAGCAGACATCCTCATACATTGTTGGCGAGAATGCAAAATGGTACTTCTCCATGATGGGGGAATTTGACAATAGCTACCAAAATTCTGAAAGCATTTATCCGTTTACCCAGCAATCCTACTTCTGGGAATCTATTGTACATCTCAGGCATATGTACAGGTTACTTATTACAGCAATATAATAGCAAAAAGTTGAAAACAGTCCAAATATTTATTAAAGGGAGATTGCTTAAATAAATCCCAGTACAACATATAGTGGAATGTTATGCAGCAGTAAAGGAAACAGTGAAGCTCTCCAAATGCTAATATGGGAAAATTCCTAGGATTCTTAGGCTGGGGTGCAGTGGCGCGATCTCAGCTCACTGCAAGCTCCGCCTCCCAGGTTCACACCATTCTCCTGCCTCAGCCTCCCGCCACCACGCCCCCGACAACGCCCATCACCACGCCCGGCTAATTTTTTGTATTTTTAGTAGAGACGGGGTTTCACTGTGTTAACCAGGATGACCTCAGTCTCCTGACCTCGTGATCTGCCTGCCTCGGCCTCCCAAAGTGCTGGGATTACAGGAGTGAGCCACCGCACCCAGCCCCTAGGATGTTTTCTATCTTGCATTTTTTAAATGATCTCTTAATATTCAGTGGTTTCTTTGGCTGAGTGGAGGGAATGAGCCTTTTAGTATTCTAATTGCTTCAAATATGGGCTTCCATCAAAAGCATAAGCCCAAAAGCTGATAACTCCTAAATAAAATGATGTAATTAAAACTGATTAAAAGATGTGGTCAAAATATACAGGTGTATTACATATTACTATACATACACACCTTGAGATATGTCATTATATGCTTTTTAGCCTCTTCCTTTCATGAGCCATTAAGAATTATCTTAAGAACTATTTTTAACATAACCCTCTACATTAGCTCTAAGTAATGGAAATTACTCAGAAGACATAGGTTTCAGATCTGAAATTTCTACATAATGGCTATGCACCTCTAGGCAAATTTCTTAGCCTTCTAAAAATTGAGTTTTCTCTTGTATAATATAGATATGATTTCATGTAACTGGGTCTTGAAACTGAGGTGATTGTGAATAAGAGAATCTTGTTTAAGCAGCAACAATAAAAGCAATGAATCTTTATACAGACAAGAGAATAAGGAATAAAAAAGAAAATGTGGTCGATTCCTAAAATCCCATCATATGAATGCATGTCAACATTTTTGTTTATATCGGGTCAACCAGGCAAATTTCTGGCATGAAGGCATTGGAAAAGCCATGGATATGGTGGTGCCCAAAAGAGCCAACTATGGGAGAAGATAATGTCAGAGGCTCTGAGCTGCTCCTGAACTGTTGACATAGGCGGGATTACAAATCTTTGCATAATTGTGTGTTTTTAAAACAAGATCATTGTATACAAATTGTTTTGTGACTTCCTACTTTTATTTGTTATATTATGAGCATCATCCCTTGTGATTAAATAGTCTTCTGAAGCATCTTTCATGTACCTAAATTAAATATTCTATTGTTTGTTCCATATTCTAAAGAACAATTCTTTTTGCTGAATATTTAGATGATTTCTATCTTTTAAAAATTGTAAACTATGCAAAGATCAAGATCCCCGTAGATAAATCCACATTCACAAATACGATTATTTCCTTAGGATAAGTTTCTAGAAATGACTTGACAATGTCAAAGAATATGCATGGTGAAAAGATTTTTTTGGATACATATTGCCCTGCCCAGCTGTGATCCAAAAGAAAAGGTGATTGCCAGTTTATATGCCTACTAGATATGTATGAAGAGTATGTATTTTCCACACATTTTCCCAGGACACGAATGCTCTTCCTCTGTAAATATTTGTAGCTTGATTTCATTATCATACACATACACATACTTACATGCACCTATGTGTATGATTGCATATCTAAATTTTTTCTTGTGATAAGTATACTTTATCTTATAAACGAATATTAAATGAGTTTGCAAACATATACTTCTGATGTGTCCACTCTTAAATGTGCATGTCTTTACTTCCCAGGTGCCTGTATGAACATCACCCACAGCCAGTGTCAGATGCTGCCCTACCACGCCACGCTGACACCTCTCCTCTCAGTTGTCAGAAACATGGAAATGGAAAAGTTCCTCAAGTTTTTCACATATCTCCATCGCCTCAGTTGCTATCAACATATCATGCTGTTTGGCTGTAGCCTCGCCTTCCCTGAGTGCGTCATTGATGGCGATGACAGGTATTTCGGAACCCAGATTATTCAGTGATAAGAGTTGGTTATAGCAGAAGTGTCCTAGGAGAAAAAAAATTATCGAAACGACTCCCTTTTATTTTGGTTGTTATTAGCCACATTAGTCATGGCTAGTTCTAATTCTTTGAAAATAGAAATGTTTTGAAAATCTGGAATAATTTTATTTATGGGAAAAAATTATTCACAATGTTAGATTGATGCTATCAGAGGAATTCCATAATAGCTGTTTCAGTGAGGATCCAGCATAAGACAGACAACACACTCAAAGGGGTGATAAGAGAGTTTCTTGAAGAGACTATTTATGGAGCTGTGGGCAGGGTTAAGAGAACAAATAAGTGATGGGAGGCACCAGGGTCTCATGATACGGGGATACAGTTCCACCACCCAAGATTGAAGGGGAATAATGGCCAGTAGCACCTAGAGAGAGTTAGAGAGAGTTGTATCTATGGGTAAAGGGTCTCAGACAGGCCAGGTGCTATGACCCTAGGCAGAGGAGCACGGCCACTGCCAACCCTTCAGTCTTGCAGTGAGAGAGAAGGAAGGATAAATACCCTGACCTCACTCACCTCCCACCCTCCCATCTGCCAGTGCCTCTCATCAAATGAACTCATCCACAACCGGAGGACAAGGGTGCATAATTCATGTGAGCATGGTGGATGAGATCCAGAATCTCAACTAAATCTCATCAGTTCAAAAGTCCCAAATCTTATACTTTAAAGCAAGTGTGAACCATATATAGATGTTGGGTGGTTCTTCCACTCAACACTGGGAGGCAGAGCAGGGCAAGAAGGGCAAAGTGTAGACACAGAGAGATAAACAGAGGCTATCCAGCACAATATCAAACAGGATCAGGGATAATTTCAATAAGTACATCAATCAAAAGTATATCATGGAATTTTTGAAATATTAAGTATACACTTAAAAAAATTTCAAAGCATGTATTACTTATTCACATATAACATCAATTATTTTCTGAATTAAAATGTTACAAAGTTTTAGAATAGTAATACAAGAATAAGTTGCATTTTTTCTGTGTGTTTGAATTCCTATTTATGTTAAATTGGCAGATAAAATTGCATGCATTTACTGTGTCAACATGATGTTTTGAAGTATACATACATGATGGAATGGCTAAATCTAGCTGATTAACAAATACATTACATCACATTGTACCATTTTTGTGGTGAGAACACTTTACATCCATCGTTTTAGCATTTTTTAAGAATACTACACATACACATATACATACAAATATACACATATGTGTGTACATATATACAGACACATACATATATGTATGTGTGCATATATGTGTGTATACATGTGTATATATACATTAATATGTGTATATATATGTGTGTATATATGTATATATTTGTGTGTGTATATATACACGCTTAGAGATGGGGTCTTGCTATATTGTCCAGGCTGGCCTCAAGCTCCTGGGCTCAAGCAATCCTCCTGCTTCAGCCCCTCAGCTAGCTGGGAGTATAGGCACACACCACCATGACCAGCTAAGAATACAATATGTTATCAATAACTGTAGTCACCATGCTATACAAAAGATCTCTTTAACTTATTCCCCCTAGCTAACTGTAATTTTGTGTCATTTGACCAACATTTCCCCAATCTTCACCCTCGAACTTCCCCAGTCTCTTTTAACCTTTATTCTATTCTCTATTTCAATGAGATCAAATTTTAAATACTCTATATATGAATGAGATCCTGTGGTATTTGTCTTTCTGTGCCTGACTTATGCCACCTAACAAAGTGTCCTCCAGGTTGATCCATGTTGTGGCAAATAACAGAATTTTTTTCTTTTTTATGGCTGAATAGTATTCCATTGTGTATATGTGTGTGTGTGTCTGTGTGTGTATCACATTTTCTTTATGCATTCATTGGTTAGTGGATACTTAGGTTGATTCCATATATTGACTATTGTTCCATTGTCTCTCTCCCTCGCCTGGGGCCTTCCTATTCTGCGAGACACAGTAATATTCAAATTAGGCCAATTAACAACCCTACAATGGCCTCTAAGTATTCAGGTGAAGGGAAGAGTGTCATATCTCTCACTTTAAATGAAAAGCTAGAGATGATTAAGTTTAGTGAGGAAGGTGTGTTGAAAGCCAAGATATGCTGAAAGCTAGGCCTCTTGCACCCAACAGTTAGCCAATTGTGAATGCAAAGCAAAAGTTCTTATAGGCAACAAACAGTGCTACACCCGTGAACACACAAATGATTAGAAGGCAAAACAGCCTTATTGCTGATATGGAGAAAGTTTTTGTGGTCTGGATGGAAGATCAAAACAGCCACAACATTCTCTTAAGCCAAAGCCTAATCTAGAGCAAGATTGTAACTCTTCAATTTTGTGAAGGCTGGAAGAGGTGAGGAAGCTGGAGAAGAAAAGTGTGATGCTAGCAGAGATTGGTTCATGAGATTTAAGGAAAGAAACCATCTCCATGACATAAATGTGCAAGATGACGTAACAAGTGCTCATTTAGAAGCTGCAGATGTTATGCCCAGACCGTTAGTTCCCCAAAGAAGACCACCAGAGTCCAGAGTCAAAGCCAAGCGGCAAGGATCTTTACTACAAGTTCGAACCTGGTCCCTCCATTCCACAGCATACAAGAGGGCCTTGAACAATGCGAGTGTTTGCTTTTTATAGCCTGAAAGTTACAGGGGAACAAAGGAATTCTTTTGGTTCCCGCTCTTTCAGTAAAACTTTGAACGGCTGTCCCCTTATCGGAGACTTTCCTGGTGGTGTTTGTACTGGGCTCAGGAAGTTTGAGAGATATATGGCGATATGTGGTGGGATGGGAGGATGGGATGTGTTTGTACTGGGCTTGTTTGTTTTGAGCCCGGGGCTGAGGAATGTGCCCGGCTCCTTTCACAGCAAGTCATCTAGAAGATTTAGCTAAGATCATTGATAAAGATGGCTACACTAAACAGCAGATTTTCAGTTTAGGCAAAACAGCTTTGTACTGGAAGAAGATACCATCTAGGACTTTGCTAGCTAGAGAAGAGAAGTCAGTGCCTGGCTTTAAAACTTCAAAGGACAGACTGACTCTGTTGTTAAGGTCTAATTCAGCTGATGACTGTAAGTTGAAGCCAATGATCTTTTACCATTCCCAAAATCCTAAGGCCGTTAACAAGTATGCTAAATCTACTCTACTCATACTCTATAAGTGTAACAGAAAAGCCTGGATGACAGCACACCTGTTTACTGATAGACCAATGGAATGGAATGGAGATCCAATAAATAAATCCATGCCTTTACATCAAACTGGTTTTTGACAAAAGCACCAAGAACACTCAATGGAGAAAGGACAGTCATTTCATGCAATGGAGAAAAGACAGTCAATAAATGGCATTAGGGAAACTGCTTACTGATTATTTTGAAGCCCATTTTTGACACCTACTGCTCAGAAAAAAACAGATTTCTTTTAAAATATTACTATTCACTGACAATGCACCTGGTCACCCAAGAGCTCTACGGAGATGTAGGAGGAGGTGAATGTTGTTTTCTTGCCTGTTAACAAAATATCTATTCTGCAGCCCATCAATCAGGGAATAATTTTGACTTTCAAGTCTTATTATTTCAGAAATACATTTCATAAGGCTGTAGCTGCTATAGATAGATTGTGATTTCTCTAATGGATCTGGGCAAAGAAAATTGAAAACCTTTAGGAAATAATTTACCATTCTAGATTCCATTAAGAATGCTTGTGATTCATGACAGGAGGTGAAAACATTAACATTAACAGGAATTTGGAAGAACTTGATTCCAACACTCGTGGATGACTTTGAGAAGTTCAAGACTTTAGTGGAGAAAGTAATTGCAGAGGTTGTGAAAATAGCAAGAGAACTATAATTAAAAGTGGAGCCTAAAGATGTGACTGAATTGCTACAATCTCATGATCAAACTTGAATGGATGAGGAGTAGCTTTTTGTGGATGAACAAAGAAAGTGGTTTCTTGAGGTAAAGTCTATTCCTGGTGAAGCTGCTGTGAACATTGCTGAAATGACAACAAAAGATTCTGAATATTACCTTAACTTATTTGATAAAGCAGTGGTGGGATTTGAGGTTTTGATTTGCATTGCCCTGATAATTAGTGATGTTTAACATTTTTTTATATACCTGTTGGCCATTTATATGTCTTCTTTTGAGAAATGTCTATTCAGGTTTTTTTGATCATTTTGTCATCAGGTGATTTGTTTTCTTGCTACTGAGGTGTCTGAGTTCCTTATGTATTTTGGATATTAACCCTTTATTAGATGTATAGCTTGCAAATATTTTCTCCCATTCCATAGGTTGTCTCTTCACTCTGTTATTTCCTTTGCTGTGCAGAAGCTTTTAGTTTGATGAAATCTCATTTGTCTACTTTTGCTTTTGATGTTTGAGCTTTTGGGATCATTTCCCAAAAATCATTAACCAGGCTATAGGTTCCCCCTATGTTTTCTTTTAGTAGTTTCATAGTTTGGGCCCTTACATTTAAGTCTTTAACCCATTTTGAGTTCATTTTTGCGTATCCTATGCGATAAGAGTCTAATTTCATTCTTCTGCATGTTGATAGGCAGTTTCCCTAATGCCATTTATTGAGTGTCTTTTCTCCATTGCATGAAATGACTGTCTTTTCTCCATTGTGTGTTCTTGGCACCTTGTCAAAAACCAGTTTGCTGTAAAGGCATGGATTTATTTATTGGATCTTGGTTCCATTCCATTGGTCTATGTGACTGTTTTTATACCAATACCATACTGTTTCAGTTACTATGTGTTATTATTCCACTCTCGCACTGCTATAAAGGACTGCATGAGACTGGGTAATTTACAAACGAAGGAGATTTAATTGACTCACAGTTCTGCATGGCTGGGAAGACCTCAGGAAACTTATAATGGTGGAAAGGGAAGCAAACACATCCTTCTTCACATGATGGCAGGAAGGAGAAGTGCCGAGCAAAATGGGGAAAGCCCCTTATAAAACCATCATATCTCATGAGAACTCACTCACTATCACAAGAACAGCAACATGGGGGTAACTGCCCCTATGATTCAATTACCTTCCACTGGGTACTTCCTATGACAAATGAGGATTATGGAAACTACAATTCAAGATGAGATTTGGGTGGGGACACAGCCAAACCATATCATTATGCTTTGTAGTATATTTTGAAGTTAGGTAGTGTGATGCCTCCAGCTTTGTTTTTTTAATAGGCTTGGTTTGGCTATTTTGTCTTTTGTGTTTTCATGCAAATTTGGGGATTATTTTTTCTGTTTCTGTGAAAAATGTCATTGGTATTTTGATAGGAATTGCATTGACTCTAGATCACTTTGGGTAGTACAGACACATTGAAAATATGAATTCTTCCAACCATGAACATCCATTTCTTTCCACTTATTTGTGCCTTCTTCAATTTTTTTCAATGTTTATAGTTATTTGTGTAGAGATATTTCACTTCCTTGTTTATTCCAAAGTGTTTTTTGTAGCTATTGTAAGCAGGATTGGGTTTTTAAAATATATTTTTCAGGCTGGGCGTGGTGGCTCACATCTGTAATCCCTGCATTTTGGGAGGCCAGGCGAGCAGATCACGAGGTCAGGAGATTGAGACCATTCTGGCTAACATGGTGAAACCCCGTCTCTACTAAAAATGCAAAAAAATTAGCCAGGCATAGTGGCAGGCGCCTGTAGTCCCAGCTACTCGGGAGGCTGAGGCAGGAGAATGGCATGAACCCGGGAGGCGGAGCTTGCAGTGAGCTGAGATAGTGCCACTGCACTTCAGCCTGGACGATGGAGTGAGACTCTGTCTCAAATATATATATGTGTATATTTGTATATATATATATACATATATATATGTATATATATGTGTAAACTCATTTCGATCATTCTCCTGATTATAATTCAATCTGTACTTGAATATTAGCTGTAAATTTTTAGTTAAGCTGCTTACAGTTTTCAGGGCACTTTTAGGTACAATTTCCTTTTCCCCTGACCTGATAAGTGTGCTAATATGGTAATTTTTTACTTTCTATTTTCATGGATAATGATATCCATTATTATATTAGTTTTCAAGTATCCTTTGGGGACTTATTTTATTTTTTATTGTGGCATTTATTATTATTATTTTTTGAGGCAGAGTCTCGCTCTGCTGCTAAGGCTGAAGTGTAGTAGTGTGATCTCGGCTCACTGCATCCTCCGCCTCTTAGGTTCAAGCAATTCTCCCTGCTTCAGCCTCCTGAGTAGCTGGGATTACAGGTGCCCACCATCGCACCTGGCTAATTTTTGTATTTTTAGTGGAGATGGGGTTTCACCATATTGGCCAGGCTGGTCTCAAACATCTGACCTCAAGTGATCCACCCGCCTCAGCCTCCCAAAGTACTGGGATTACAGGTGTGAGCCACCACTCCCGGCCCTGCATTTATTATTATATTTAATTTTATAATTGCACTTTCAGACCAATGCTTCTTGCTGTCACTTAGTGTATGTGTGGGATCTGCAAGCTAAATTTAATAAGCAAAGTGAGTTCAGAGAAGTAAAATGTATTATAAAAAAATGCTAAAGTCAAATATATTTTTCTTTTATATTTCATTATTTTGGATCATTCATCATACTAATTTCCCCTGCTAACCAAATAATGAAGATTTGCTTGTATTTCATCCTAGAGACAATACCTACGTAATACTACTTAAAACTTGATTTAAAAATATTATAATGGTATGTGTAAATGTTATAGTTTTTAACTTGATTCCTTTGAGACCTCAGATCCTGATCAACTATATCATATGTTATAACAATGAGCTTTCACAGTTTCTCCTTTAGACTGTGTCTGCTTTTAATAAATGTACATATCATGTAGTGCAAAACAGGCTAATTGAAATGGAGGAGACCCAGCAGATTATCTCCAGCTTGCTTATATGTTCCAGTACATTGCAGAGATATTCCATGCTCCTGAAGTGAGATTTTAACTTTAAGAATTTGATGTGTTGGTTATTTATTTTTCCCTCTGACATATTGATTTGCCATTAGGTCCTAAACAAATATTCTTAATATCTAGAGCAATTATATAAAAAAAATTACTTAGCCACATGACTAAGATTAAAAATTACACCTGAAGCATGGGAACTACATGTTTTCTGTCATGTACTCAATTTTCCGTAGTATACTACAGTTTTCTTTAGTGTACTTAATCCTTGTAGGTTTGCAGTGAGAACCAAATGAGTTTCCTCAAATGAGCTTCTTGAAAAACACCATACTGTTACCCAAATTTTATATTATGTGTGTTCACTGAAGATTAAAGAATTTCATCTGGCAACTGCAGAGAATGCGCTTGAAAGTTTGGGGGCAGATTACATTTGATTCAAAGCATAGCTCTGCCCATTGCCAGTTGTAAGTCCCTACCATAGTTTCTGAAGCCCTTTTTGCTTCTCTAGTGTTGTAGACCTGGCTCCAGTTGCACTGACCTTCCTTTCTACCTCTCAAAAATGCCAATCTCTTTCTAGCTTCCTTTGTGTATAATGTTCCTTTTACCTGGTAGTATCTTTCTCCTCACACTAAGCCCTCTTCTCAGAAGACATCTCTGCAGACAAATCTCTGATCACCCTCAATAGGGCCTGTTATCTTTCACCATGGCACAGTTATAACCCCTTTTTCCTGTCTGTTTATTGCCTCTCTTGCTTTACAAGCTCCACAGTGGCAGAGAACTTGTTGACTTTGTACATCATTGTATACCCATTTTTCAGAACACTTCCCAACACATAGCAGGTGCTCATTAAATAGCTGAGTAAAGGAATAAATGAACTCTTCAATCAGGGAACCCTCCTAAATGTCTAGGTTAATGAGAGTTCAAAATATGTTGACTATAGTTGTACTACACTTTTTGTATAATTTATATGTTCCTAAAATTTTTGCATAAATCAAATTTTGTGTGTATATTAAGGGAATTGAAACTTTAAGGCGACTTGGATAATATTTCCAGAGATAATTTAGCTTCCTTCTGAAGCTCCTAAGCTTCCCTTTTTAAAATCAGGCAACACTGATGATCTGGTTGGCAGAATAACCAGCTAACAGACACTAAATTAACTCTCACTTCTCCATCACTGTTAAAATCCTGGACCTAATGGATGAGGAATTACTAGATTGTGCCTGAAGACTGGCTTGGCAGCTCTGTGCTGCTTCTTAATATTAACTCATATGCACTCAGTTAAAAAGACTTTCTAATTGAAAATTTTGGCATTAAAGTTTATATAAAGAACAGAAAGAAAACAACAATAAAATATCTAGAGGATACTGATGAGAATAGCGATTGAGAATCTGTTCATGTGAAGAATACTTGAGGGAACTGGGGGTGTGAAACTTCGAGGGCATACCATGGCGGTTCTCAGATGTTTCTGGGCCATGAGATGGAAGGGGGAGCATACTTTTTCTGTGTTCTTCCACAGGGCAAACATATTAATAGAACTAGTAATTGAAAGTCATTGAGAAGTAAATTCCTACTTAGGTAAGGAAGAATTTTATGGATAATAAACTTGTGTAAATATAGAATTGTTGTCTCAGGAAATGGTGAGTTTGCTATTACTGGAGGTATTTAAACTGATGAGAACTTACTGGAGACACTAGGGTAAGGAATCCAGCATCCTAAGGTTACTTGGTTTTTCACTGGGTTGAGAGGCAGGTCCATTTACAGTGGCCCATGGCACTGATGAAGAAAGAGCTCTAAAAACTCATGAAACGCCGGGCGCAGTGGCTCACGCCTGTAATCCCAGCACTTTGGGAGGCCGAGGCGGGCGGATCACGAGGTCAGGAGATCGAGACCATCCTGGCTAACATGGTGAAACCCCGTCTCTACTAAAAATACAAAAAATTAGCCGGGCGTGGTAGCGGGCGCCTGTAGTCCCAGCTACTCGGGAGGCTGAGGCAGGAGAATGGCGTGAACCCAGGAGGCGGAGCTTGCAGTGAGCCGAGATCGCGCCACTGCACTCCAGCCTGGGCGACAGAGCGAGACTCCGTCTCAAAAAAAAAAAAAAAAAAAAAAAACTCATGAAACAAGATGAAGAAAATTAAATTTAGCATAGGTTTTCTCAAAAACTCTTTTATGTTTGCTTTGGAATACTAATCAGAGAATCTACTTGAAGGTTTTGGGGGGCATTGTGTCGACATATGATGGATCATATCCAGTAGCAACAACTGGCCACCTAACTGCCTTCAGAAAGAATGGGCTGAGTTAACTGCAGGACTTCTGGTTTACTAAGTTGAGTTTGCAAATTGGGTCCCTGCTACCTAAAGTCCTGTTTCTCTTCAGTGCAAATCTCAGTTTCTCAGCTAAATAAATATTAAACAAATATTTAAAGAATATCACCCTGGGGAGGAGCCAGGTCATCTGCTTGGACCCCTCTGTGTATTGGATGGATTGGTCTTTGCTTAAACAGTTCATGGTAGAAAATAGAATTTCAGGCTCTAGGTGTTAAGTTACATATGTCCCAAATTGTTTCACATTTGGGAATAAATGGAAACATTAAGGAATTAAATACTTTCATATTTATAATTTTTTAAAATGTATATAGATCAGTAGTCAAACAAAAAAGTTGAGCACTGTTGCTGTTACCAAAGAAATGTTCTGAAGTCATTTGCTGCTTACTTTCCTGAATTTATCTGCTAACCTGGAAACAGCAGTCAGCCACATGAGTTCTGGCAACCTGGCTGTTTAGGCAGCTGGTTGTAGCAAAGTTCCCTTTTCAACATCAGGCAACACTGGTGACTTAGTTGCTTTTTTGGCATTATACATAAAATATGAAGTGATAGATGAGGTTTCATTTTATGAGCCAAAATAGCTCAAAGCATAGGTAAGATACTGTCATATAATTCCAATTACTTTCATTTTACAAAGATGTAAAGCTAGAGAATCAGGCCATGACAGATCAAATATTTCTAAAAATGCCTTGTCATGTTACTGACAGTGTCACAAGCACACACATTTCATCAAGCTCTGTGCAGTACTTTTCTCCTCAATAATTCATCAGTATTATGTATTGAGGAAAGTGAGGGACCCTGAATGGAGGGACCAGCTGGAGCCGTGGCAGAGAAACATAAATTGTGAAGATTTCATGGACATTTATCAGTTCCCAAATAATACTCTTATAATTTGTTATGCCTGTTTTTACTTTAATCTCTTAATCCTGTTATCTTCTTAAGCTGAGAATGTACATCACCTCAGGACCACTATTGTACAAATTGATTGTAAAACGTGTGTTTGAACAATATGAAATCAGTGCACCTTGAAAAAAAAACAGTAACAGCGATTTTCAGGGAACAGGGGAAGATAACCATAAGGTCTGACTGCCTGCGGGGTTGGGCAGAATAGAGCCATATTTTTCTTCTTGCAGAGAGCCTATAAACGGACGTGCAAGTAGGAAAGATATCACTGAATTCTTTTCCCAGCAGGGAATATTAATAATTAATACTCTGGGGAAGGAATGCATTCCTGGGGGGAGGTCTATAAATTGCCGCTCTGGGGTTGTCTGTCTTATGCAGTTGAGATAAGGACTGAAATACGCCCTGGTCTCCTGCAGTACCCTCAGACTTATTAAGGTGTGGAAAAGATCCCGCCCTGGTAAAGTTGAGGTCAGACTAGTTCTCCGCTCTCAAACCCTGTTTTCTGTTGTTTAAGATGTTTAACAAGGCAATATGTGCACAGCTGAAAACAGACCCTCATCAGTAATTCTAATTTTGCCCTTTGCCTTGTGATCTTTGCTTTGCCCTTTGCCTTGTGATCTTTGCTTTGCCCTTTGCCTTGTGATCTTTATTGCCCTTTAAAGCATGTGATCTTTGTGACCTACTCCTTGTTCGTACACCCCCACCCCTTTTAAAGTCCTTAATAAAAACCTGCTGGTTTTGCGGCTCAAGGGGACATCACGGATCTACCAATATGTGATGTCACCCCTGGAGGCCCAACAGTAAAATTCCTCTCTTTGTACTCTCTTTATTTCTTAGACTGGCCAACTCTTAGGGAAAATAGAAAGAACCTACATTGAAATATTGGGGGCTGGTTCCCCCGATAATTATGTAGCTCTGACTAGAATGTATAAATAATACTTGTGATTCAATTCATTTGAATATCCATATTTATGGCATCATTTTATAATGTGTAAAAATCAAAACAACTGCAAAATAATTCAACAATTGCACATTTCTTTTGTGATCTGTTAATCTCTCATCCCCTGGGCCCTGGTAAGTATGCCAAATTTTAATGAGAATCAGGAATGTGTTGGTTAAAAGAGTATGGACTTTTATATTCTTTTTCAGAGTGGCTGTGTCATTTTTACATTATTCATGCCCATCTTAATTCAAACTGTGTTTATCTGTTAGTATTTTCTAAGTTTCTGTATTTTAAGAGTGACACACTGCTATTGGCAAAACAAACAAGACCCTCAGTCTGTAGGCTTTTCATTTATGACAGTTTTACTGACATTTAACTCTTACATGGGCATTACTTAAATGTTGAATAGTGCACGTAGAACCTGCTGACCTGAAGTGGAGGGCACCTCTTGGGCAGGGTAGTGTGAGCTTTTGTATTCCCCATTAAGTTGGGAGTTAGGTTCTCCTCCCAACTTTGCTACTGACAGCTTTATCTCAGGCAGGAATCACCTCTGCATGTGATTCATTTACTTATTCAACAGATAATTATGGAGTGCTGACTGTGCACAAGAGGGATAGAGCTGCAGATGAAATAAACAAATATCCCTGGCTTCACAGAGCTTATGTTATGCTGGTGAGAGATAGGCAGTAAGCAAATAAATAGACAGATAATAAATACTCATTTAGTGGATAGTGATAAGTGCAATGAAAATAGCAAAGCAGGGGAATGGAGAGCTTTGGGAGGGTGGAAGTATGGTGAAAAGAGGTGCAATTTTAGGCAGTGTTGTTCAGGAAAACTCACAGCGAAGCTTACATTTGATCCATGAGGATCTGGAAGTCCGGGAGGTGAGGGAGAGCCGGATATACTGAGCATCCTGTCATGATTGATTGAAGTGGGAAAAGAGGTCATGATGGGATCAGTCCTGCAAGCAGTTACTGTTGCCAAGGTTGGGAGTGTGGGTGGGGGGACCTGACATAAGGGAGGGATAGAGGGTCTTACTAGGAACTAGCTCTATCTCACCTCCTGGCATCAGTTTATTAAACAAAGATACCTGGAAAATTATCAATTTATTCCTTTAGCAAACACATATTGGTGCCTATAATGTGCCAGGCATGATGCTAGATGCTGGGTTATGCAAATGAATAAAACATACTACTGTCTTCAAGGGACTTAGCATAATAGAGGACCAGACATAAACACAATTAAATTGCTGTAAAGTGTGATCAGTTTACAAGGCATGGAGGTAACACAGAGAAAGGGGAGGAATTCATTTTATCTGGCATTATTAGGGAAGGGTACTAGCAGGGAGGAGGTAACTGCTGAAATTAATTTTGGAGGAAGAAGAAAAATTTGCCGTGTAAACAAGGTGGGGTAAAAAGGCAATTCAGGTGAAGTAACAGCCAGATCTACCATATATTAGAGAGAGTACAGCTGGCTTAATTTTTCTAGAAAATAAAATGGGAGAGAAGGGAAAATGGATTTGAAGGATTTTTAGGAAGTAATATTGGCAGTATTTAGTGATTATTTGCATATGAATGTCTAAGTTGACTGGAAGGCAAAGGCTTTTGGACTTGGAGACTTAGGTAGATGGTATTACCACCAAAAACATAATGTATATGCAGTCAAATGCTCTACCCCTGAGCTATACTCCCCGAAAAAATAATGTATGTGAAGGAGGAGTGGTAGAAGTGGTGGAGAAGGAGTTAATATTGAGATCATTTCTTATGTGGATTCAAGAAGTTCATGGCAGTCATTTTCTTTTGAGTGGAAGTGAAAACAGCTTTCCTTCTGTAGTAGATGACACGATTTAGACTTTTATTCAGTGGTGTGCTGGTAAATTGGATCCCTGAGGAAGAAAAAAACAAACCAACAACAAAACCATTATTTGTATAATTTGCTGATTCTTGTGGTGTAAACAGTCCCACCAGATGTCAAGCTAATCATAGTTTAACTGTCTGCTCACACATCACTGTGTTTCATCCCTTGACAAGTATTTGCTGAACTTTCACTAGGTGCAAGGCATGCAGCTTTGTGCTGGCTGTTTCTCATTTACTTCTCCATATCTACTTTCCACTCTCCTCCATCCTAACTCTTCCCAGGGGAGGCTGCTTCAACAGTGGCTACTTTCTAGCTTCCTGTTGGGTTCAGCCAATGGGAGCCACCAGCATGAGATCATAGTGTGGGAGAATAGACAGTTTGGGTAGTGATCCCCTGGTTTCCTTTCTGCCAGGTTACATGGGTTAACTGCAACCCACTCACTGTAAGAGGCCACGACCCCTATCAAGCAGCCTTCCCCATACAACTCTCTCCAAGTTCCAGAAAATTCTCTTTCCCCTTGTCTCTTAAACCTGGGGTGCTAACAGCTCCCTGCAGCAGCCTACTGTACTACCCCTTGTTGGTTTATCTAAACCCTGCCTGTACCTTTTCCTTCTGTAGGCGATCAGAGCCCTTCATTAAACATTCTGCAGTGAACCTGCTTTAGTGGCTCACCTCTCTCCTGGTAGGATCATGACTATTACAAATGAAGAAAAAGAAAGACACAGTCCTGGATTTTAGAGTCAGACCAATGTGACCAAAAAATACCCCAAATGCTTCCATTATTTATCTTCTGATGGGGGACAATGACACATGTAAAAATTCCCTTGCACAGCTTTCCATCCCCACGTTTAGTGGAGTAGAAACCAAAGAAGCCTCTTTTCTGCTTCTCATACCCCACTAAGCCTAACCTCTTATATGGTCTCTTGAGGTCGCAGAAGATGCTGACATAGGAAACCAATGCTGTTCGCTTATCATAGGGAGAACAAGCCATCTATTGTTATTTGGGTTTTCCAGTAGTGTTGTCATCTGTTGATTTATGTTCCTGTGTTATCTGTTGCTCATGGATTGTGCAAGGAGGTCAGATAGGCAAGATATTTGGGAGCACTGGACTGGAGTCACAGTATTTGGCTATGAAATCTGTTTAGACTTCAATTTCCTCATAATGCAAAAGGAGAAAATGGGAGTAGATTATCTTGGAAGATCCTTCCAGCATTAACATTCTCTTCACGACTAAGTAAGTTCTGCAGCTCTGGGAGGTGCCTGTGACTATGATTTTGTGAGCATTTTTCACTGAACAGCTCAGCCTAACAAAGACAAACTTAGGAATGTATTTTTAAAAAGATGATTGTGTGACTCTTGTCAATGAATAGAACATCAAACTCAGTAGCATGCCTCTGACAATGTGATGTGTCAAGAAAAGTGTATTAGTTATATATTGCAAACTACCATAAACCTATCAGCTTAAAGCAACACACATATATTATTATACAGTTGCTATGGGCCAGATATCTGGGAGTGGCCCAGCCAGGTCCTCTGCTTTAGGGTCTGTCACATAGGTGAAATAAAGATGTTGGCAGGGTTGGGGTCTTATCTGAAGGCTTGACTTGGGAAGGATCAACTTCCAAGCTCATGTGATTCTTGGAAGAACTTCAATTCCTTAAAGGCTTTGGTTGGAGGGTCTTAGTTCCTAGCTGTCTATTAGCCAGTGGCAACCTTCAGATCCTTGCAGTGTGGGTCTCCTCAATATGACAAGTTGCTTCATCAAAGCCAGTAAGGGAGAGAGTCTGTTAGCAATACAGAAGTCACAATCTTATGTAGACTAATGATGAAATTGACATTCCATTACCTTCTGTTGGTTGGGAGCAAATCACTCAGGCAACCTACACTCCAGAGGAGGGGATTAAACAGGGCATGAATACCAGGAAGCAGAGATCATTGCAGGCCATCTTAAAGTCCACCTGTCACAAAGATTCTGTTTGTTTTTTTTTTTCTCATGAAAAAAGAGTTTTAAATTCTGAGTTCTCCTAATAATATTTAAAGATTATTTTATTTGCCAAAAGTAAAAAGTGACAATTGAATGCAATGTGGGATCCTAAATGGAGATCCTGGCAAAATTCAAATAGGGTCCTTAGTTTTGTTAAAGGTATTGTATCAATGCTAATTTCCTGGTTCTAATAATTATGCTACAGTTATGTAAGATGTTTACCTTAGTGGAGTCTGGATGAAGGATATATGGAAACTTTCTGTACAATTTTTTAACTTTTCTGTAAGTCTAACAGTAGTTCAAAATCAAAAGTTAAGAGAAAAGTGATTTATAAAACTTAAAAATCCATTAACCATATAAGCCTGCTTTGTGGCTATGACTTATTTCATAATTTAAACTTTATGTCCTTATCAGAACTTGTTTTTTGCAGATAAAATCTATATATTAATTTGTATATATACTATAACAAAATTATTTGAAGATAAATTCTCTAACATTTTTATAGATAAACTGTACAAGTTTTGGTAGATAAATAATTTTATAACAGCCTTCCTAGTGAAAACACCATAAGAACTTCACTATCACTATATTGTAGTATTATTTATATAGCTATCAAATGTTTGAACAAATAATTATAGAGGAGGTATAAAAGCTTTCTGCTTTAACTTTAGTTGAAATGTACTAGGTACTTTTGCACAACACCAAATGCACTTCAGACATCAATTTAAAATAATCACCCTTTCTAAAATAGTTTTTAGATAGCTAAAGTGGTCTCCTTCCCTGTGCAGAGCACTGTTTTAAAGTCATCAATCTGTTTGTTGCTTGGATATAGACACATATTCCAAAATAGTGTGGCCTATCTCACCATGCTGTTCCATGTGATGAAAAGCAAAATGCTTCAACCTTCCATAGGCAGTTGAATTTTATGCAATGTAAGAAAAAATGACTGCACATTTTGCTCACTGTTGGAAAGTGTTGCTAGTTATTAATACCCCATCACTATTTCACATATCCTGGTCCAGCAATTTAAAGCTTATGGGTCTCGGTTACACCTCTTAAGAGAACTATTTGGAAACACAGTAGACATTTTTCTTAGGCCCTATTTTTAGAATGGAGGGCCTAATGGCATTTTAATGTCTCTATATATTCCCAGAACAAATCTTGAGGAAAATGCCTGTTACCTTTTGAAATTTAGCAAATCTGGGGGGATTATCAGTGCTCCTCTGAGAAACATTGCCTTAAAGAATGAATTTTGACTTACAGAATGTTAGTAGTAAAAGGACTATGAAAAATGGTCCAAACTCCAGCTCTTCCAAAACCTTCATTTTTCAAATGAGGAAACTGAGTTTTGACATGAGTGAGCTATTGCCCAAGATTCAACAGTGGAGGAGTGGCCATGTGAAAGTTGCAGGGTGATAGACTGAGGCTTTCCTGTAGAAAAATGACCACCGTAAGAGTCAATGACAATGATTCCATTTCTGAATTAAAGACTTAACTTTAGAACTTGAAAACAGTCTGCTGGCCTCCTGTATGAAACTTCATTTTTGTTACCCTAGAAGGTTCTAAGAAAAGATGTAGAATGATAAATAAAATAAACTAAAATAAAATAAAATAAAATAACTCAGTTCAGAAATGAGGAAAGGTCCAGGAACCGCTTGGGAGAGTTGGGCTCCAGAGTGTTGTTCAGTTTGCAGACATCTTTCTCATCTTCAAAAAATGTTGAATTTTTTTTCCCCTTTAAATGGTATCTGGAATTTCATCAGTTAGAGATTCCATTGCCCCAGTGAGCAGTCTTCTTTTAAAGATGCAAAAATCTCTGGGAGGGTTAAGTGTTCATCTATTATTCTGTGTTTATTTCATCTATTTTCTTATTTAAAAGCTTAATTGAGATCAGCTGCAATTGGGAGTACTGTTTTGATTGTAGGAAGGGAATAATATGTTTCAAGCACTCTGGTAGAGGTGGCCATCTAGGTGGGGTGCTGGCATCGGGATGATCACAATGGCATTGGGACTCTAGGACCTTGGTCAAGAACTAGAAGGCAAAGGAGGAACACCAACGACAAGCCTAGCTTGTTTTATAGCTTTACTGTGGGCTGGCTCACACCTAGAGAAGAAAGCACAAATGTATTTACCCTTTCCTTGTGTTTCTTAGCCCCTTTGACAAATACTGATTCAATGCACATTTGTAGGCTTTTGTAGAATGGAGATCTCACCCATCACGTATATGATGGTGCCACTCACAAAGTGCATATCAAGATTTGCACTCTCGGCTGGGTGCGGTGGCTCAGGCCTGTAATCCCTGCACTTTGGGAGGCTAAGGTGGGCAGATCACCTGAGGTCAGGAGTTTGAGACCAGCCTGGCCAACATGTTGAAACCCTGTCTCTACTAAAAATACAAAATTAGCCGGGCGAGGTGGCTCATGCCTGTAATCCCAGCTACTCAGGAAGCTGTGGCAGGAAAATCGCTTGAAACCAGGAGGCAGAGCTTGCAGTGAGCCTATGGCGCCACTGCAGTCTAGCCAGGGCAACAAAGCCAGACTCCATTTGAAAAAAAAAAAAAAAGATTTGCATTGTGCTTGCAAGACATGCATTCATGAAATTAGGACTTACTCGTAGTACAGTAGTAAATAGAATAGGTCCTGGGTCAATCTGCCCGAGTTCTAATCCCGGCTCTGACTCATTCCCTCAGTGAACTTGGACAAATGTCTTATTTGTCTGTGCTTCTTTCCTTATTTGTATATTGGGGATTAGTAATAACACTTATTACTCATCCTGTTCTGAGAAATCAGTGAGGTGATGCATGTGTGGTACTAAGAACAGTGCCTGGCAAACATAAGTAACTGCATGTAGTAATTTTATGTTCTCCACCTTCCTTTACTGTGTATCCTAGTTTTATTTGAGAAAATATATTCGCTAACTTCTCTGGGATAAGATTCAGGACAGGCAGGAAATATTGAAAAACAGTGTTATTTAAGTGATCCTTTCTTAGTCCCAGAAATATCTAATATATTTCGGGTGTCTTCTTTATACCAAGAAACTTGCCTGAACCAATTCATATTTTATATGCTGAAGCTAATTCTTTCAAATACAAAACCTCTTCTTCAACATCCTCACTATTGAATTTGGTTACATATTAATGTATGTAGATAATTATATGAAGATCAGTATTCTAAAAGATACTCAGTTTTAAGGTGACTTTCTGAGAGGAAGGTAAAATATTTTTATCTGAATGTAATTGTTGAATTCCCTTTTTCCATTTTTATGTACAAAGTTCTCTGCCCTAAGATTATTTTACAGACCCTATTAGTTTCATTTGATCTCAATGGCTGGCCTATCCCTTTATGTTTTTGTAATCTGTAGAAGTATGAATGGGGTATTGTAAATGTGCTTGTTGGATCAAGGAGTTTTAAAAGCCCAACTATTAGGTCCTTAGAAGAGAAGAGACAGGGAGAGTCGGTAGAATGTGTCCTGAAACTTGAAACACCAGGATTCTATTCCTGCTTCTGCCATTAGGAGCTATTTGACCTCAAGTCTGTCCTAGAATCTCCCTGGAACTATCTCATATGAAGGATTTGAATAAGGTATTGTTTAAGGTTTGTTACATATCTAATATTGTACGATTCTGTGATATCTTATTGGCTCCACATTTGTGAAGTGTATACTTTGATTTAACTGACATGTCTATTTTCTTTCCCAGTTTCCTTAAAACTATTTGAAATGCTTTTAGCAATTGACCAGCCAGGGTAAGAGATGCAGCCTTCAGCTGTAAAGTAGAAACAATTACCTGGGTCTGCAAGGAAACAAGTCCGTGGCCTTGACTTTGTTAGTATCCCATCTCCATCCACAGAGCTGTGGATCTAGGACTGTTTCATGGCATGTTAAGTGAATAAAGATAAGCTCTGGAGGCATCATTACTCATACTATTAACAGACAATTGTGTGCATTTTTTTTATTTTGCAGATGACAGACTAGAAATCTGAAAAGATAAATAACTGTACAAGGTCTTCCAAGTTGCCACTCATCTGTATAATGTTCATTTTCCAGGGAGGCTGGGGAAGTTAATAATGGAACAGCTTACTCTCTGCTGCCACTCAGAGATACTTGAATTTCTCAAAGGGAAGATAAAAATACAAGAATAACATATTTTTGACCTATTTCTTCCTTTGCAATCTGAGGGCCTTCGTTTCCATGTTAATTTTCCCCTTTTGATATTAAATAGAGCTCTTTTAGGCTGACAACTATATATTTTAGCCCAGTAAATATTAAACAAATTATTGATAAATGTTCCTACAAGAAATAGTTAGATGATGTGGAACTAGCTATTTCTTCTAGAATCAAGACCATAGAATAGCTAAAATCACCGTCATAGGACTGAATGTAAAAATTTAAGTTGCTGACTACAGTAAGTATAAATTAAGATAATATCACAACACAGGGGCTAACTTTAATTTCACTATTATTTCAAAACCTATTCTGTAAAGACACTAATTTTCACCTTTCTCTTTTTTTTTTTTTTAGTCATGGACTCCTGCCCTGTAGGTCCTTCTGTGAGGCTGCAAAAGAAGGCTGTGAATCAGTCCTGGGGATGGTGAATTACTCCTGGCCGGATTTCCTCAGATGCTCCCAGTTTAGAAACCAAACTGAAAGCAGCAATGTCAGCAGAATTTGCTTCTCACCTCAGCAGGAAAACGGAAAGCAATGTAGGTGTCTGTGTTTCATTTCATTTTTAGAAGATTTTATTTGAGTATGCCATTTATACAGGAATGGATATAAATAATAAGTGTACAGTCTGATAAATTTTAACCAAGTGACAAGATCCATGTAACCAGAACCCAGATCAAGGAATAGAATATTAACAACATCCCCAGAAATGCCTTCAAGCCCGCTGCCTGTCATATCTCACCCTTCCAAAAGAAACCTCTATCCTTACTTCTATCACCTTAGTTTTGCTTACTTCTGAACTTCATATAAATTGAATCATACAATATGTAACTTTTTACAACCTGTCTTCGTTTGCTCAGCATTATGTTCAAGAAATTAATTACATCTTCATATTGTGGTTCATTCATTCTCATTGTTATACAGCATTCTAATATATGATTGAACCAAAATATATTTTTCCATTTCACTGTTGATGGACATTTGCATTGTATCCAATTTTCAGCTATTACAGTGATGCTATTACTATTCTTGTGCATGTCTTTTTTTTTTTTTCTGGAGACAGAGATTGCTCTGCCACCCAGGCTGGAGTGCAGTGGCATGATCTCAGCTCACTGCAACCTCTGCCTTTCGGGTTCAAGCACTTCTCCAGCCTCAGCCTCCCGAGTAGCTGGGATTATAGGTGCATGCCATCATGCCTGGCTAACTTTTGTATTTTTAGTAGAGACACGGTTTCGCCATGTTGGCCAGGCTGGTCTTGAACTCCTTATCTCGTGATCCACCCACCTTGGCCTCCCAAAGTGTTTGGATTACAGACATGAGTCACCGTTCCCAGCCTCTTGTGCCTGTCTTTAATTGAATATGGTTATATTTATTCAACAAAAAAGTTTTCTAAAGTGGTTGTACCAATTTATGCTCTTACCAGCTCCTTATGAAAGTTGTAGTTGCTCCAAATCCTTCCCAATCTTTAGCATTGTCAGTCTTTTTCATTTTAACAATTTTGATGGGAGTATTGTGAAATGTCCGTCCAAATATTTTGCCTATTTTTTGATGGTCTGTCTTTTTGTCTTCAGTTTATAGTTTTGTATGAATTCTGGATACAAGTCATCTGTTGGATATATGTATTGCAAAGATCTCATGCCCTATGGCTTGCCTTTCTACTCTTATTAGCATCTATGATGGAATAGAAGGTCTTAATTTTAATGGGTCCATAATATCAATCTTTTCTTTTGTGTTTTTTTTTTCTGTGTCTTAAGAAATCTTTGCTCACCCCCAAACATAGAAGTTTTTCTCCTATGTTTCTTCTAGAATCTTTATTGTTTTGACATTCAGTTTTACATCTACTATAATTCTGGAATTATTTTTTGTGCATGGTGAAAGGTAAAAGATAGGAATTAATTTTTTTCTATGTGTATATTCAATTGACCCACCACCATTTAATTATTTAGAAGACAATTTTCCCCTCTGCACTGTAATATCACTGCTGCTATCAATCAAGTGAATGATTACATGTATATCTATTTTCGAACCCTCTAATTGACAGAATAGAATTAAGACAATACCACACTATCTGGATTACTATAGTTTTATAGCATCTTTATATTGAATATTATATGTCCTCTATCTTTGTTCTTCTTAAAGATTGACTATTTTTGGCCCTTTGCATTTAATGTAAATTTTAAAATCACTATGTAATTTCCACAAATGCTGTTTTTGTTTTTGTTTTGTTTTTAAATTGGGACTGCATTAAATATATAGATCAAATTCAGGAAAATTTCTTTACAACAGTCAGTCTTCCAACCATAACAATTATATACTATGGTAATATTTAAGTAGGTATTTTCAATGAGGCATTTCAAAATTTCTCTCAATTACGTGTTATAGGTTTAACCATAGAGATCTTGCACATCTTCAGATTTATTTGTGGTATCTGGTATTTTTTATGTTATTGTAAATTATATATTTTTAAAACATTTCCTTTATTTTCTGTTTTTATGTATCCAAGAAATTTGATAAATCACTCAACAATTTTTATAATTTGTCTGTAAATTCATTTGAATTTTCTAAGTACACAATCATGTCATCTAAAATAATGACAATTTATTTCCTCCTTTTCAGTCATTCTGCTTTCTGTTTCTTCTATGTCGGAAAGAAGGTTTTCAATATTTCACCTTTAATTCTGATGTTTGGTGAAGGGTTTTTAGGATACTCTTGGTCAGATTAAGGAAGCTCTTTCTATTTGTAGTTTGCTAAGACTTTTTTAAAAATCCTGAATGGGTTTTGAATTTTATTATTTTTTTCTATATCTATTAAGATGATGTATTATTTTTTCATATTATGCTAGTTACCTTTTAGAAATGCCAGCTTTACTGAGATCATTCACATACTATAAAATTCATCTGTTTAAAGTATATTATTAAGTGGTTTAGTATACACACAGAATTGTACAACCATCATAATCATCTATAATAATTTCAGAATGTTTTTATCACCCTAGAAAGAAACCTACACGCATTAGCAGTAAATTGCCATCCCTCTCCTCAGCCCCTGGTAAACACTAATTAACTTTCTGTTTCTATAAACATGACTATTTTGGACATCTAATATGAATTAAATCATACAATATGGGACTCTTGTGACTGACTTCTTTCACATAGAAAATATTTTCAGGGTTCATATATGCTGTAGCATGTTTTATTAGTACTTCATTCATTTTTATTGTCAATTGATACTCCATTGTAGGAATATACCACATTAAAAATCCATACATTAATTGAGGAATATTTGGACTGTTTTCACTTTTGGACTGTTATGAATAATGCTATCTGTATAATATTTGCGTATAAGATTTTGTGTTTTTGTGTGGACATACTGTTTTAATTCTCTCAGCTATATACCTAGGAGTAGAATTGCTGTGACTAGTATTAACTCTATGTTTAACATTTTGAGGAAAAGCCATTCCTACAAACAATGTATGAGGGCTCCAGTGTTTCCACATTTTCACCACACTTGTCTTTTTTGTTTATAGCTGTCCTAGTTGATGTGAAGTGGTATCCCATTGTGGTTTTGATTTGCAGTTTGCTAATGACTAATTATGTTGAGCAACATGTCATGTGCTTGTTAGTGTTAGCCATTTGTATGCCTTATATTGAGAAATATCTATTCAAATACTTTGCCCATTTTAAAATTAGGTTGCCTCTTTAAATTGTTGAATTGTCAGGTTCTTTATATATTCTGGATGCAAGTGTGCCTTTTAAGCTATGTAATCTTCAAATATCTTCCTACATTCTTCGGGGGCTGTTTTCATTTTAACAACAGTTTTTAACTTTGAGGAAGTCCAGTTTATCTGTCTTTTCTTTTGTTGCGTATGCTTCTAGTGTATGTATTTTAAAAATTGGCCAATACAAGGTGACTAATTATTCCTTTGTTTTCTTTTAAGATTTTAATAGATTTAGCTCTTATATTTAAGTCATTGATCCATTTTAAATTAACTTTTCTGTATGTTGTGAAGTAGGAGTCCAACTTCTTTCATTTGTGTATGGAAATTCAGTTGTCCTAGTATGTATTGTTGAAGAGCTATTCTTTCCCACTGAATGGACTTGGAGCCCCTTGTTAAAAAACAATTGGCCGTAGATGTATGGGTTTATTTCTGGACTTTCAATTATTTTTTATTGATCTATCTATCTTTCTTGATTACCACAGTTTGCAATACATTTTGAAATTATGAAGTGTGCATACTTTAACTTTTTAAGGATTACTTTAGCTATCCTGGGTCCCTTGCCTTTCTGTATAAATTTTAGGATTAACTTGTCAATTCCTGAAAAAAATTCAGCTATAATTTTGATAAAGATTACATATGTAAATATACCATTCAGTCTTTGCTAAAAGAGCTGGAATGGCTATACTAATATTTGATCGAATAGATTTTAAAACAAAATTGTTACCAGAAAAGAGTAGGGATTTTTTAATGATAAAGGGTCAATTCATCAGGAAAACATAACACAGAGCCAGAAATACTTAAATCTGACAGAACTGAAGGAAAAATAGACAATTCAACCATAATATTCCACTGTCAATAATGAGTAGAACTAGGTAGAAGATTAAAAGAGAAATACAAGACTTATAAAGCACGATAAACCAATGAGATCTAATAGACATCTGTAGTACACTCCACCCAGCAATAGAAAATATGTGTAAACACATAGGCACCTAAAAATTTCCATTTTTGAGCTTACAACCTATTTGTGTTTCTGAATATAAAGTATGCCTTTTACACACAGTATATAATTGAATCTCATATTTTTATCTATGAGACAAATCTCTGCCTTTTGATTGTAGTGTTTAATTCATTTACACTTAATGTAATTATAAGTATTTGCATATGCCGTTTTGAAATTTGTTTTCTCTATGACTTTTGTATTTCTTGATCCTTCATTACTGACTTTTTTTGTGTTAGATATATTGGGGTGTGCCATTTTAAATTTCTTGTTGCTTGGCTATTTTTTTTAGTTATCCTTATTGGTTGTGCTGGAACTTAAAATTAACGTCTTAAGTTATAACAGTCTAGTTCAGATGAATCCCAACCGAATTTCAACAATATCTACACTTTGCTTCTGTATAGCTTTGTTTCTTCTTCCTTCTTTGTACCATTATGTATACAAATTACATCTTTATATAATATAATCTCAACATAGGTTTATTGATTATGATTATAAATTATTGATTTATGCAGTTGTTTTTAAGAATCAGATAGGATAATAAAAGATTTATAGAAAAAATACATTTCTTTTATCTTACTTTTACCTATTTAATTACCTCTACCATTACCTTTTATTTCTTCATATGGATTCAAGTTGCTGTATACTGTCCTTTTATTTTATCCCAAAGGACTTCCTTTAGTACTTCTTACAGGGTGGTTCTGTTAATAGCAAATTCTCTCCACTTTTGTTTATCTGGAAATATCTTAATTTGTCTTTCATTTTGAAAGGATATTTTGCTGTACATAGAATTTCTGTTTGACAGTCTTTTATTTTCAGCACTTTGAATATGTTATCCCACTTCCTTTTGGACTCCTCAGTTTGGATGAGAAGTCAGATGTTAACCTTTCTGAAGCTCCATTTTATCTGATGAGTTGCTTATCTCCCAGTGTTTTCAAAATTTTCTGTGTCTGATTTTTGATAGATTAATTACAATGTGTCTAAGTGTAGATCCTTTAGAGTTTATTTGAATTTTTGTACTTCTTGGTTATGCAGATGAATGTTTTTCTCCAAATTTGAGAAGTTTTCAGCTATTATATCTTCAAACATTCTTTCTGACTCATTCTTTTATCTCTTTCTGGGACTCCCATTATGAGTATGTTGGTACATCCTCCAAGTCATTAAGGACCTTTTAATTCTTCTTCTTTTTTTTCTTTCTGTTCCTTAGACTAGATAATCTCAGCTTACTTATCTTAAAGTTTGCAGATTTTCTCTTCTGCCTGATCAAGTCTGCTGTTAAGTCTTTCTAGTAAATTTTTAATTTCAGTTATTATATATTTTACTGCATAATTTCTAATATTTTAAAATAATCTATATATCTTTATTAATGTTTTGTATTTTTTGAGCCATTGCTCTTATACTTCCCTTTAGTTCTCTAGAAATGTGTTCCTTAGTTCTTTGAATGAGTTAAAATAACTGATTTAAAAGTCTGTCCAGTAAATTCAATGTCTGAGCTTCCTCAGGAACAGTTTTTGTTGACTGTTTTTTACCCCTGTATATGGGCATATGTTCCAGTCTCTTTGGACATCTTGTAATTTTTTGTTGAAAGTTGGACATTTAAAATAATATAATGTTCAACTCTGCAAGTTGAATTCTTCCCCCCAACATTTGTTGCTGTTTCTGTTTCTTGTTGCTTTAATTATTGTTATTTATTTGTTCAATGAGTTCCCTGAAACAAATTATGTTAAGTTTGTTCTTTGTCATGTCTGGCCACTGAAGTTTTTGCCCAGATAGCAGCCTAGTGGTCAACTAATGATTGGACAGAATTTCCTTAAATGCCTTTAACAGGTGTATATCCTAGTCTTTGCCAAGGGATTCTGTGCATGTTAGGGTGCATAGTCAGTACTGTAGCAGAGTCGACACTATAGCAGAGTCAATGCTATAGCAGTCAATACTATAGCAGAGTTTACAGCTCTGCCTTATCCTTAAATTTCTGCTTGTACAGGGTCTCAATGTCTGCCACAGGTGAGATATTTGGGCCTTTCTGGGTCCTTCTTAGGTATATGCATAGTCCTGCACATTCATGGGATCTTCTAGATTCTCAGCAATGTATTAGAGCTTTTCAAATTTTCCTACAGGAATTCCCCATATTTTTCTTTTAATTTTTCTGGTTAGCTTCTTGTTTGCCCCGAGTGATATCCCCACCTCAGACAGTTACATTGTTAATCGATTATTAATATTTTTTTTTAGAAACACCCCGGGGAAAAGGCTTTTGCACTGAGTAAGCTCTTATTCAGGTCAAATAATCACATTTGCTCTGAGGTGAGTTTCCAGGGAGCTAACAGACAAGAAAAATAATGACAATTCTTTGGTAATGGGGCATTGTGGAGAGCTCCAAGCATGTTTTTCCCCTTCTAGTGGCTGCTTGGCTCACAGCTGATGTAGTTGTGAGGTTATCTAGATCAATAACCATATCTTATCACCTGCTTTCTTAGACCATGCCTGACACTAGGTGCTAAAAGTTGAGTTTTCTGGAAATAGTAACTGAGATGGAGTTTGGTGTACAGAGTATTTATTAAGCTTCAGCCTTTGTGTTAAGGGAGGGAGAGAAAGCAGAACTGGGCAGAAGGAGTTGAAATATGATCCAGACCCACCAAAGCCTCAGCTAAATCCTTGGGGAGTTCTGGAATGTATTCAGCCTACAAGAGTTATCTCATGTTGATCCAAAATAGTCGAGTCTATGTGTCTCCTCCTCAGTCATTGGATGTGGTCCTTTCTGGGAAGAGTGTGCCACTGAGTGAGGCAGATCTCTTCAGTGTTCCACAGCTGAGGCAAAACCCGAAGGATCTGACAGCTAAAGGCGGTGGGCCAGCAAATGTAGCAATAGATTCTTGAAGGGTAGACATATATGGCCAGATCGTATATGTGATATGGGCCAGACACATATATGATCACACGTATGTGCCACATATATGATCACTAGGCACATATGGGGCCAGATAGCCTTAATTTAATCAGACACTAAGCTGATTTTGCCTCATTGTTATAAGGCTCCGTCTACCTCTGGTTTTTCTCCATTCTGAGAGTGTGGTTCTCCAGTAGTCTCAACTGAGAAACTGGGAGGCTTACTATATTCCCTTCCTCCTTGGGTAGTTCCAAATTTTATTTTATTTTCTGCTCAGAGCAGTATAATTTCTGTAATTTCCATTCTACTTTTCCGAAGTTTTCTGCTTAGTTCTTTCGGCTCCTGCCCTCTGTGGCAAATGCCTTGCAAGGCAACCCTCCCAAGTGATAGATTCTGCTTCTCTATGTCTCCCCTTTCACTGCTTACCTGGCCCCTTAGTATCTGGCTGCTTCAGCAACACCAAACTCTAATTTTTGTCTCTTCGCCTTTGTGGAATTGCCAAAAGTTCTGCTGGCTTATCTTCTGTTTGCAGTGGTCACATGTGTAGCACCATGCCAAGAACTGGCAAGTTCCATGAAGGACAAGGCATGCACAGATTGTAGACTCTTAGGGCATGTTCTCACTTAGCTAAATGATGAGAATACATAGACACATAGAGGGGAACAACTGATACTGGGGTCTACCAGAAGGTGGAGGGTAGGAGGAGAAAAAGGATCAGGAAAAATAATTAATGGGTACTAGGCTTAATAAGTGAGTGATCTGTACAACAAACCCCCATGACACGAGTTTACCTATATAACAAACTTGCAGATGTACTTTTGAACTTAAAATAAAACTTTAAAAAAGAATGTAGACTCTTTGTTCTACAGTTATCTTCTCTCTGGGACCTTGGCCACTCACATCTTAATTATCTCATCAGCTCTCAGATGCCTTCAAACAGATGTTTCTTGTGTTTTATCTGGCTTTTCTAGTTGTACTTGACAGGGGCATTGATCTGCTGCAAGTTACTACATCATGGCCAGAAATGGAAGTTTGTTTTCTTTTTCACACATTGTTTAGTAGAGGTCTGCTGCTAACTTAGGATTCCCTCCAAAAGATAGTATATAGCTAAAAGCCATTAGAAGGCTGAGGGAGTAAAACTGAAAGAGAAGTCCTTTAAGTCTTTTCTGTTTTAACTGCATTTTCTCCTGTTTTATAAGAATGCTTACAGTCTTCATTAGTGGTCATTTGGAAAATGTAACCCATTGATACAGGATTTAAGAATTCATAGAGAAAACTTGAAAATAAAAAAATCATCAGTGTTATGTAACACTGTTGCTCAAAACATCAGTTCTTGAAAATCAAAATAACATTATTAGTATCCTTTTTTTTTTTTTTTTAAGATGGAGTCTCTGTCGCCCAGGCTGGAGTGCAGTGACGCGATCTCTGCTCACTGCAAGCTTCGCCTCCCGGGTTCACGCCATTCTCAGGAGAATGTCTCAGCCTCCGGAGTAGCTGGGACTACAGGTGCCCACCACCACTTCCGGCTAATTTTTTGTATTTTTAGTAGAGATGTGGTTTCACTGTGTTAGCCAGGATGGTCTTGATCTCCTGACCTCGTGATCCGCCCACCTCGGCCTTCCAAAGTGCTGGGATTACAGGCGTGAGCCACCATGCCCAGCCCATTATTAGTATTTTTTAATAACAAACTAAAATGCCACTTAAAACATTGGCTCTCTAATATCAGAGGATATTGCAAATATTCTAACCTTGGAAAAGATTGATGATCTTGGAAAAAATCTTAGAAAGATTGATGAAACATTTATATTTAAAAATGTATGTTTAAAGAGAACAGAAATTTCCGAAGTACACTCATCTGAGATCCTCTACTTGTCAGATAATCTTTTTAGAATTCTTGGTTGTAATATTTTTTTCATGTAGAGATAATTCTCCAAAAATGCATCTGATAATTGGTGTTTGATGTAATATTTACCTAGAATTTAAAATAAGTATTCTGTCTCTTGCTTTATGGGTAAACAGGATGCTAGACATATTCATAGTTTGCGTGCTATAGAGAAAGTTACTGCCAGCTACAATCTTTGTATATGCATAAGAATGTAATTTCTTGTATACACAGACATAGTTACTAAAAAGTGTAAGAATATATTGTATGCCAACCAGAAAAGTGTTTATTATATAATACAGTCTTAATCATATAAGGGATTATGCTATAGAGCCACTTTATAAATACAACTAATGTAGTTTTTCTTTCATTTTTTCATTCAATATTGATTGAGCACTTTTTCTTTTCTGCGTATCATTCCAGGTACTCTGAAAAAGTAAAAGTAATTATGATGACCATAATTTTAATCTATATCTGTTAAACGCATTGGTTCTTAACTAGGGGTGATTTTGCAGCCCCCATTTGGGAACATTTGGCAATGTCTGTAGACATTTTTGGTTGTCACAACTGTGAGAACAGGGGGAGTTGCTACTAACACCTAGTAGGTAGAGGCAAGATATGCTGCCAAACATCCTACAATGCACATGCAGGACAGCCTCCCACAACAAAAAATTACGTGGCCTAAAATGTTAGGAGTGCTGCTTTTGAGAAACCGTGGTCTAGGGCTATATGTTTTGCAAAGTACTTTCTAACAGCAATAATAATAATAATAGTTTAACATACTTCCTACCTTTAAGGAGTGTTAAACCTAATCTGTGATACCCACGTGTAAGAAACAGAATGTTAAAAGAGCATTAATAACTACATGTAAACATGCTGTGATACAGAAAGTATAAAAGGACACAGGTTAAATGTCAATGGAATAGAGTGAAGTCAATTACATAAATGAATCCTGAATATTTGAAAAGAGAAAGGCTCCTACTTAGCAAAGAGGACGGAAGAAGGTGTTCTGGTGGAGATGTTCGGCACTGTGGACTTGCGTTGGGTGTCAGGTTCCTAATTAGCCGATGAAATGAATGGTGACTAAAAGTTGACTCTTGTCTCAATCGTCTTCTTCCAACTTGTGAAATCATTTGCCCAAGGAAATAGTAATTCCCTCCCTTTACATTATGTACCCCATTCTCCTTTCTGAAGTGCTTTCACAGCTGTTAGTTCAATTTGCTTTCAGAGTAAATCTCCAAGGTATTATCATCTTTATTTTATAAATTAAGAAACTGAGGTTCAGGAGGTCATTCCCAGCTTATTTTAAATCCAGTCCCCCAGGCTCCATCCTCCCCCAAATAGTCCACCATCCTGGGACCATCTTGCGATTTGATTATTAATCCTTATTAATACCCGCCGCTACAGCCCCCTTCTCACAAGAGCTCTCACGTGTCTTTCCAGAGTGAATCAAGCCAAAACCCACAACTTGTAACAGCTGCTTTTCCCAATGCTTAGCTCTGTAAATTCGATTCATCTTCTCTTAATATCCTTTAAGTCAGTCATAACTCCTAAGGTATTTTGTTCCCATATAGAAGGACACACAGTTGTCTTATCCTTTCTATCTTATGTTGATGCTAGGTCTTGTAAAGTAAATAGTGTGCTAAAGTGATAATGCTGTGGGAACTGTTCGTCAGAGGTTTTAAAATAAACATTCGTGTGTTTCCATAGTTGAGATGTGAGAACTCAGGGGGCTAAAGTTCAGGACCTATCAATCATGCTGAGCTTTCTGACTAATCCTTTACCTAGTCTGTAATCATATATGGAAAGTTGATTTTAAATTGTATTTCTGTGGGCCTGAAGAGATCTCTCTGCCATGAAAGAACTTCAGTTATTTATTCATTCATTTTCCTCTTCCTTTTCATAGCACCTTATTTGCTCTGCCTAGCTCCGGTTGCTGCTAGCAACCATTTCAGTGCACAAGCAGCAAAATGATAGTTTCAGGATCCTGGTAAAACACATAGTCCGAATTTCTCCTATTGAATTGTGGGTTTATTTGGAAGAAATAATTTAATACTATTTCTTTGAGGTACTTACATCAATATTTTGCTAGAGATAGATGAGGTACTTATATGGATATTTTGCAAATAGCATCGTGAAGGCGCTGAGCATGTCTCTCATGCCCTTTAAACCTCTATTGCTCCAACTTTACAATAGAAATAATAATACCTAAGTGGTAGAATTGTGTTATGGGCTAAATGGGATAATGTATTTGAGATAACTTTATTTGAGAGAAGCCACATGCCCTGTGCAAATGTAAGTCCTTCAATTCAACAGACATGTAGTAAGTATATTCTATGTACCAGGCAGTTTACCAGGAACTGGAGAAGGCATGAAGACAGGCATATTTTTAAAGAGTTCATAGGCCAGTGGAGAGATGGACATGGGATGCACAGACACAGACCTGAGACAAGGAGTTGAGCCATGGTACATTTGGGAGAGACGTGAGACAGTGGTGGGGTGGGGGTCACGGGAGTGGGAAGGGAAACAGGCCAATAAAGAGTAGATTACTGGCCAGGCGCGGTGGCTTACACCTGTAATCCCAGCACTTTGGGAGGCCAAGGAGGGTGGATCACTTGAGGTTAAGAGTTCGGAGACCAGCCTGGCCAACATAGTGAAACCGCGTCTCTACTAAAAATATAAAAAAGCCGGGCGTGGTGGCGTGTGCCTGTAATCCCAGGCCCTCAAGAGGCTGAGGCAGGAGAATCGCTTGAGCCTGGGAGGCGGAGGTTGCAGTGAGCTGAGGTCGTGCCACTGCACTCCAGCCTGGGAGATGGAGCAAAACTCCATCTCAAAAAAAAAAAAGAGTAGATTACTAAACCAGCTACCATAGTGGGCAACTGGAGCAATCCCATGGGAAAATCTGGGAACTAGTGTAAAACATATGGTTTAGAATTAGTCTACTAGAGGGGTGAGGGAGCTGGGGTATGCACTTCCTTTAGTCTTTGAAACTGACAGTATCTGTTACAGCCCATAAGGACAATGTCCTATAGGAGAAGAGATGTGGGGTTGTGAAGAAGGGAGTATAAACTTGGCTGCCCCCTGCAATGGAAGACTTTTGTCTCTGTTGGTTTCTTCTTCATTCGTAGCACTCTTTGCCTTTGGTTTCTAGCACATTTCTATTCTGATCCGCCTGTCACTGCCCTGGCCACCCTCTAGTCTCCTTCCTTTTTCTACTGGCCCCTTAAATGTTGATATTCCACAGGATACTATTTTCAACCTTCTTTTCTCAACATCTTATATATTTTCTCTGGGAAATCTCATATTTGCTTATAGCCACATATGCACTGATGATTCTTAAATCTATCTATCATCCCCAATTTTATTCCACTTCCCTAAGCTTCAAACCTCCATTCCACTGTCCTTGCTTACACCTCTCAAGAAAAACTCCTTTGTCCCCACATCTCCAAGGGTCTCTACCTGTGTGGCTATATCCCATAGTAGTTCTCAGTAGTTTTTGACCTCCAACAACATTTGCTAATTTTTTTTTCTTTTTTTTTTTTGAGATGGAGTCTTGCTCTGTCACCTAGGCTGGAGTGCAGTGGTGCAATCTTGGCTCACTGCAACCTCCGCCTCCTGGGTTCAAGCAATTCTTCTGCCTCAGCCTCCCAAGTAGCTGAGACTACAGGTGTGCACCACCACACCCAGCTAATTTTTGTATTATTGGTAGAGATGGGGTTTCACCATGTTGGCCAGGCTAGTCTCGAACTCCTGACCTTGTGATCCACCTGTCTCAGCCTCCCAAAGTACTGGGTTTACAGGCGTGAGCCACCGTGCCTGGCCAGCATTTGCTACATTTAATCACTCCCTCCTACCTGATAAACTCTTCACCTGACTTCCAATTGGGTTTTCCTCTGTCTTTGGCCACTTATTCTAGTCTCCTTTGTGTTTTCTCCTCATTTCTCTCACCTGTAGACACTGGAGTGCCTCAGGCCTTGGATCTCTCTCCTTTTGGTGATCTAATTCAGGCTCATGGCTTTAAATACCACTGGTACACTGACAACTACAAATGCGGATCTCTAGCCCACATCCCTCCTCTGACCTCTGGACCTGCATGCATATGTATGCTTGCAGCATGCAGACACACACAAACACACACACACACACACACAGACACACACACACAAATTTGCCTTCTATTTGTTTCTATTTGAGTTTCTAAAAGGCATGTCAAACGAAACAGATACAAAACCAATCTGATATTGCCCATGCACTTTCTCTTCTCCCAGCTTTTCCCTCCTTAGTCAATAACAATGTAGTTCTTTCAGTTGTTCTAGTTAAAAACTTGGGGTCATCCTTGACTCTTCTTTTTCTCTTTCACGCCATACCTGATTTGTCTGCAAATTTTAGTGGTTCAACTGTCAAAATGTATGCGTGATCCAACCAGTGCTCACTATCTCCACAACCACCGGGCCCAGCTCACTTGGATTTGTGCCTGGATTATCCTTCCAGCCTCATTATTGGCTTCCTTGCTGCCTCCCTCTGCCCCTTTGGGCTATTACTGCCTCTTCCTTGATACCTCCCTATGCACACAGCAGAGAAAGGGATCTTTTAAACTTTCACATCTATTCTCTCTAAGTTTCCTAAGGCTTTCCCTCTCACTCAGTATAAAAACCCTTGGTCTTTACAACTGTCAGAACTTCATCAGTATTGCTGCATTGCATAACTGCGGGAGAATACCAGTCATATAGAAAGCAATGTGAACAGTAAAACGGGAGAGTTCCCTGATTCCCCTCTCAGCACATGCAACAGGGGTGTCTCCTGTGTGGTCACCTGCAGCTCAAACCCCTAGGGAGAGCATGCAGATGGGCAGGTGCAGAGGCCTGCAAGAGTGCTTTTGGGCTCCAGCCCCACCGCAGGGTCTGGGGGTGGGTGTCTGTGGCTCCTGAAGCCCAAGTAGGCAAGCTCTTTTTTTTTTTTTTTTGAGATGGAGTCTCGCTCTGTCACCCAGGCTGGAGTGCAGTGGCACAATCTCAGTTCACTGCAACCTCTGCCTTCCGGGTTCACGTGATTCTCCTGCCTCAGCCTCCCGAGTGGCTGGGACTACAGGCAGCCGCCACCACGCCCGGCTAATTTTTGTATTTTTAGTAGAGATGGGGTTTCACCATATTGGACAGGCTGGTCTCGAACTCCTGACCTCGTGATCCGCCTGCCTCAGCCTCCCAAAGGGCTGGGATTACAGGCGTGAGCCACCACGCCCGGCCTGCAAGCTCTTTTAAATTTGCCTTCTGCAGACAGCTTGTGTGTTAATCAACTCAATGGACCCTCTGCCTTATCGCAAGGGCAGGGAGCCAGTGTGACAGCCTTCTGTACCCCAAGTTCTTGCCCAGTGTACCGGAAGAATTAGATCACACGTGAGCTCCAAGGATGAGTGCAAGGTTTTATTGAGTGGTGGAGGTGGCTCTCAGCGAGGTGGATGGGGAGCCGGAAGCAGGGGAATGGAGTGGGAAGGTGGTCTTTCCCTGGAGCCGGAGCACCCAGCGGCCAGACTTCTCTGCTGAACTCCCCTCTGTGGCCGAACCTCTCTCTTCTCTCTTTCTCTGCCAAGTTGTTCCGTTTTCGCTGGTGTGCTGGTTCCGATATTCAGCCTCTCGGTGTGTGTGCACGCTAAGGTCTTGGGTTTATATGAGGGCAGGATGAGGGGTGTGGTGGGCCAAAAGGCAACTTTTTGGGTGTGAAAACAGAAATGCCTGTCCCTTAAGCTGTGGGTCTTCCAGCTTAAGGGTGGGGCCTTTGTTGGGGAACCGCCCTCTTCTACCCAGCATTTCCGCCTCCCGTCTGTATCATTTGTGCCTCCTAGAGTTGTGCAACATAGACATCCCACTCTACATTATCTGGCCCTGATTGCGTCTCTGACTTTTCTCCTAATGTTTTTGTTTTTGCTCTCTAGGCTGTAGCTACTCTGTTCCATCTGCCTGCGACGTTCTTGCCCCAGATATCTCCCCTCAGTTCTTTTAATCAGCTGTCAGAAACTGTCTGTAGGGCTGTTACATAGAACATGCTAGGGAGAGTGGTCAAAAATGAGATGAAGAAGAGAAGCTATGTAAGGAACAGCTGTCATTATTGTTGTTATTTGGGTAGTGATAGAGCTAAGGATATGCCAGAATTCTTATGAAGAAACTTCATGATCAACTTTTCTGGTATTTAACATTTCATTTTGCTGTAACTTGAAGCTTTAAAAATACTTTTAAGTCCCTAACAACTTCTTTTGATCTGTGACCACGAGAAATGCTCATCCTGTGGATTTCCACTGTTTTTCTGGGAGAATTACAGGCTTGTTTTGACTTTGCTATGCCACATACCCAGGATAAAGAAGCAGTGCCAGATAAAATCGATTTCTTGTTGAGCCTAAATACTACCTGTTCTCTACGGGCTCCGTAATTCTTGTTTATAGATCATTTGAGATTAGGTTTCTATTCTCTGCCAAATATTGCTTTGCTTGAAGTGGCACAGTGGTTCCTAAAACAGAAATAAAGAGGTTTTCTTTCCTCATCTGCATTCATTCTTCTCACTATCTTGCCAAGCTAGCTGCTTGGCTTACAGGTTGATAGCTCGGAAGCTCAAGGTCATAGGTTGATCCTTGGGCTTCTTACAGAATATTATTTTGTTCAGTGGCTGGAGACCAAGACCATTTTCATTTTGTCAATATTATGCCTCTGAATCAGAAATCAGAATCACATTTCAGAATCACAATCAGAAATCCACATTTGTGGTCTTACAGATTACAGTAGAATATGGAAATTTTTAGCAACAAGTCAAAAGTCTGATATTATTTAATATGTATGATCATAAGTGCACATCCCTGAGTCTATTTTGGTCAATAATCAGTTCTGATTACTCTAACAAGAATGCTGCTCATTTGCAATTCAAAACATCATCTATTTTAATTCTGTATTCAGCTTTGTACGCCCCATCATGGTCAATTTAATCATAGCCGATAGATCTTTACAGAACCAGGTAAATGAAAAACAAAATGCTGTTTTTTTTCTTTCACATAGCAGAAATATTAGCTTAGTTCTAAGTTTCATATTTGTTTCCCAAAATTCCTGGGAAAGGATACTATCTATGTCTTTTAGGTGAACATTATTCTTTAAGCTTAATCAGTTCTTTTTGATATTCTCAACAGTAATGTGGCAGTTATCTAGTAATTCAGACATCCTACAGTTTGAACTCTAAACTCTGGGCCACCCACTGAAAATAATGCATGATTCAGAATCATCACATGAATATCTATGAATCTCTTTTGAAATTGTGACTTCATTCTGCTAAATAGCATTGTGAGCTTCATAACTGCAATTCCATTGAGCTCAGCAATTGGGAAGTAATTTGAAGTCTCCATTCTCACCTGCTTTATCCATATGTTTATTTTGTGTCTGAAACCCTGCACACATTTAAACAAAAAGTTAAGTTCTTATCGAGGAGGCAGTGCAACATAGTGTTTTAGATATGTGGTCTTCCAAATATTTTTGCTGTGTACCCTCAAAGGATTTTGACAAAGTACACAGCCCTTGTACAATTTTAAATTAATATCTACAAAATTTTAACTGTGAATGTAAATAGTGTCAGATAATAGAATTAAAAGACTATTATAATAATTGACATATAACTATTTTAAATGTGTCTAGTGAAACCTAAATCCCATAGTGCCTTGACATTCACCAAACATTAAATAATTATAAGCTCCTCTTGTAACATTCAGCAAATTTTACTTTGCTCCTTTTTCTCTCTGAAGTCATTTCTATTTCCTTTCACCTACAGAATTTCATTACAGTGTAATATCTTTTTAATGCTTAGATTATTTTTATCCCCCTACCATGCATCTCTAGAACAAAACTGTGCATAAAATGGAAATTATTACTTTAAAAAACTTTCCTTCAGTCATAAGACTCTGTCAACAGTTTATTTTCTGATTAATTTATCAAAAAGTTGTACTTTCAATCTATTATAAATGTTTATAAATAATTACTAACCTTAAATGTGACACATATTAGAATTCCATATCTTGATGTATTAGATGCAGTTTATTTTCTTTGAACACTGGTTTGTGTAGACTGTATCAGAGTTTGGCATCAATTGTGTTCCTACTTTTTTCTTCTAGATGGTAGTGCTTTGAAAACTTATTCATATGATTAAACACATGGGCATAGAAAGAGTTTTATTGAATAATGGCATTCAATTATTTGAGAAGCTTCCCACTGTACTGTCAAAAAGCAAATAGTAATGATTTATCATTAAAATTATTTGTAATGATTTATCATTAAAATTATTTGTAATGATTAGATGACAACTTGATTAGATTCTCCTTCCATTTTTGAAAGCACAGACTTGGAAAGCACCTTACTTGCAAATGAATTTGTTACCCAGTCAGTAAAGCCATTCATGGTCTCTACTTCTGAGAATATTGCCAGGATTTATCAAATATCTGTTTATTACTCTTTCCCTTTGAGGCACTTTGTTTAGCTCTATATATTCAGAAAAATTTATAAAAAAAGGAAATATTGGTTAATTTCAATTAATTTTTTCTAATACAATATTTTAATAAAATGCTTTTTATATTATTACATGCTTTAAATATGTATTTATCAAAACTTGGAGCTGTCAGTTTTGTTCATCCAGTTTATGTAAAATTTATCTAACTGGTAATGCCAGTCTTCAATGTCAAACTTATTCATCAAATCAGAGTTACTTTCTGAAAGAAATAGGCTGACTTTAGTTTTTATGTTTAAATTTCCATACAGTGAAATTCACTGTATGTGTGTGTATATATCGTTCTGAGTTTTAACACATGCATAGATATTTGTAACCACTACAAAATTAGATTACTGAACAGTTCTATCATCCTACATATATCATCTTCGTCTTGTCCTTTATGGCCAAAACCACACTCCAAACCTCTGGAAACTGCTGATCTGTTCTCCACATCTCTGGTTTGGCTTTTCTAGAATGTCATACATGGAATCATACAGTATATTCCCTTTTGAAACCTGTTTCTTTCACTTAGGATAATGCCTTTAATATTCATCCATGTTGTTACATGTATCAGTGGTTATTTTTAATGCTTACTAGTATTCCATTGTATGGCTGTACCTCAATTTGTTTATTTGCTCATTGAAAGGAATTTGATTGTTTCCAGTTTTTTGGTAATTGTGAAAATTACTGCTATAAACATTCATTTACAGTTTTTATAGGCAAATTTCTCTAAGATGAATACCTAGATTGGTATCTGTCAACAGTTTTTCCAGAGTGGCTGTATCATTTTGCATACCCATCAGTAACAATGTATGCAACTTCCAGTTGCTTCACATCTTCACCAGTACTTGGTATTGTCAGATTGACTTTTGTTGCATCTCACTGTGGTTAAATTGGCCTAACGATGAATATCTTTTAATATGCTTACTTGCCATCAGAATATCACCTTTATGAAGTGTCTGTTCGTATCTTTTGCTCATTTTATGGCAGGAGTGGGGGGTTGTTTGATTTCTTACTGTTGGGTTTTGAGAGTTCTTTATATATTCTGGGTACAAGTCTTTCGTTCAATATACGATTTGGGAATATTTTCCCACTCTCTGTACCTTGTCTTTTCATTCTCTTCACAGTGTCTTTCACAGAACAAATGATTTTATTTACCAATTTTTTAATGCAACATACTTTTGTATCATATAAGAACTATTTACTTATCTCAACTGCATAAAGATTTTCCTTCATAATTTCTCCCAAGACTTTTTCAGTTTTCATTTTATATGACCTGCATTGAGTTACTTTTTGCCTAAGGTATAAGGTATAGGTCAAGTGGTATTTTTTTCCTTTTCCAAATGGATGTCCATTTGTTCCAGACACATTTGTTAAAAGGCCTATATTTCTCCTATTAAATTGCTTTTGCACCTCCATCAAAAATTAATTGACCTTATTCTAGTGGGTCTATTTCTGGACTGTTCATTCTGTTTCATTAATTTATGTGCTCATTCCTTAACCAAACCACATTGTTTTGATTAGTATGGCTTGATATTAAGACTTAACAATTAATAGTATGAGTTTTTCCACTGTGTTATGTCTCAAAATTTATTTTTCAGTTGTAATTCTTTGCCTTTCTATGTAAGTGTTAGAATTAGCTTGTCTATGTCTACAAAAAAAAAAAAGTGTTCCAAAGATTTTGATTGGATTTGTATTAAAGCTGTGGATCAATTTGGGGAGACTTGGCATCTTAAACATATTAAGTCTTTCAAACCATGAACTTGGTTTATCATTTATTTAGGTCTTTCTTGATTCTTCTATTGGCATTTATAATTTGCTCATATAGGTCTTGCACATATTTTGTTAGATACTTTGAGAGCTATTGTAAAAGGTACTGATTTTAAAACATTGAGTTCCCATTGTTCATTGCTTGTTATGGTAAACATCGTTCTAAGATGGTTCCCAGGGTTCCAGTTCTGTGGTTCACCCACCCTGTATAATCCCCTCACCTCTGAATGTGGGGATGAACTGAATATGATGTTGCAGTCACTCCTATAATTAGATTATGTTATTTGGCACAGCTGACTTTAAGAAAGGTAGAATATCCTCAGTAGACCTAATCAGGTAATCCCATAAACTAAATCTCATTTTCTAGGAGTTTTTATTATGAAAGATGTTGAATTTTATCAAATGCTTTTTCTGTATGAGTTGGCATGATCACGTAGTTTTTCTTTAGCTTATTAATGTAGAGATTACATTTATTACTTTTTGACTGTTACATTAGCCTTGCATTCCTGAATAAATTCCAGTCAGTTGATTATTTTGATTTTATTTTCTTAGTTTATCTTATCTGGGTTCTGCTGAGATTCTTGAGTTCCAAAAAAATTCCAAAGATTTAGATTCTTGAGTCTAAATTTATATCTTTCGTTTGATTTAGAAAACTTCAGCCATTAAATTTTCAAACTTTTCTTCTGTACAAATCTCATTCTCCTTCCTTTCCTTCCTAGATTTTTAATGACATCAATATTGGACCTTTTGATAATATACAGCAGGTACCTGAAGTTATGTTCATTTTTTGAAAACTTTTCTCTCTTTTGTTCATATTAGATAATATCTATTAATTTAGCTATCAGTTCACTTACTCTGTCTTGTCATCTTCACTCTGCAATTTCAGTGTCTTTTAAAAATATTTTAGTTATTTTATTTTTCAGTTCTGAGCTTACATAGCTGCTATTTCTTTACTGATAACTTCTATCCTTCATTCACTTCAAATTTGTTGACCCTTACTTCATGGAGTATGGTTATTACAGCTGCTTTAAAGTAAGTCTTTGTTGAATAATTTCAACATCTAGGTCACTTCAGGGGTGGTGCCTATTAATTATCTTTTCACTTAGGGGTTGCTGAGAATGCCCTGCTTCTTCTTTTTTTTTTTTTTTTTGAGATGGAGTCTCACTCTGTCACCCAGGCTGGAGTGCTGTGGCGCGATCTCAGCTCATTGCAAGCTCCCTCTTCCAGGTTCACGCGGTTCTCCTGCCTCAGCCTCCCTAGTAGGTGGGACTACAGGCGCCCGCCACCATGCCCGGCTAATTTTTTGTATTTTTAGTAGAGACAGGGTTTCACTGTGTTAGCCAGGATGGTCTCGATTTCCTGACCTTGTGATCCACCCACCTCGGCCTCCCAAAGTGCTGGGATTACAGGCGTGAGCCACCGTGCCTGGCCTTGCCCTGCTTCTTTGTATGTTAATTAATTTTAACTTACATCCTGGGCATTTTGAAAATATTATGATATTCTGGGTCCTGTTAGAATTCTCTGGAAAATGCTAATTTTGTTTGTGTGTTTGTTTCTTTTCATAGTCAGTTGACCCAGTTAAGTTCCGGTCACAAGTCACATTATGCCTTCTAAGGGCTTTGTTTCCAATGTCAGTTCAGTTTTCAAAGCCTTTGTAGTGCTCTCTGGATCCTCCCCATGAGTGTATTTCCTAGGGATCAGTCTGATATCTGGGCCATGGATTACATTGTTGCTTACTTCTCAAAGCTTTTGGTATTCTATTTCAAATCATTTTCATGCATGGAGACCTGAGGGATAAACCCAGGCAGGACTTTATACATAGCTCTGTGGGATCTTTCATCTCAAGCTCCCTCTTCTCTGTGATCTCCCTGAAACTCTCTGACTTCCAGGGACCATTTGCCCTGGTCCTCTGTCAAAAAAGCTCTAGTTTTAGCCTTTTGCACTGTTGTAGCCAACTCTGGGGCAAATAGGCAACCTTGGCTGCTGCTGCCACTGTTGCATGAGTACAGCTTCCATGAGCACAGCTTCTAGGGCCCCCTCCAAGGGATGGTCAGGAGAGGAGATGTCTCAGGGGACTCCCCGTCCTTTGGTTTTGCGGGGCCCCTCCTGCTTATTCGTCTGACCAAGGAGAGAGTTTCTCTTGGTCAAGACTGCTGCACAGTTCCATGATTTTGTTGCATTCATTCTATGTTGGGAAATATGAGTAGAAAAAGAAAAACACCAGAAAGCTCACCTCCTTATTACTCTTTCTTTAAGTTTTTATTTCCCTTCCTAGTCCGCTTACTGGTCTTTACTATTTGGATACCACAGACAATTGCTTTGTGTATTCTGTCCACAACTTTTAGTTACAATCACAGGGGGAGGTAAGGTGGGACATTTTTACTCCATTTTAACTGGACCTAGAATCTTAGAATCCCACGTTTCACTTCAAATTTTAAGATACGTATTTCGGTAGACAGATGGACAGACAAAATAAAATAAGTTTGCTGCCTGAAATGAGCCTCTGGTCCTCTGCTTTTGGGGTTTATTTGTGCTCTTTTAACTTTGTCCTTCAAAGATTTTCCTTCAGGAACAATATCTTCTCTGACAACATTTGGAGAATGAGGAGGCAGGATAGCAAAATGGAAGATATTTTAAATTGTCTATGTGTTTGGAACTCCAGATGTTTTATACCCAGGAGCATGTGCCATAGCAGGTTTGAAAGGTTTAAAAAGTGCCTTTCTTTTGTCAGATGAAAAAAAGGAACATTGCGAAAAGGGCGGTAAGAAAGGAAATACTTAATGACGTTATCCTGCATGTGCCCTCAGATAGGCAATGATAGAAAAGAGGGAATTTAAGGGTGTGGAAATTGATTCCTTTAAAACTATCTCTGCCTGTAATATACCCTTGGAAAGCCCTTGTATATCTCTAAGGAAACACCTTCCACAGTTAGAAGATGGCTGTTGTAGGATTAAGCAGACCTGGCTATTATCCTGGTTCCATTTCTCCAGTGATAACTTATGTGTGAAAACAGGCAAACATTGGATGAAAATGGAACGTGAGTGATGGGAATACATGTACTCATATGCAAGTGATTGCATCAGTATGTGTGATGAATACTAAGCTCAGAAAAATGCTGGAATTGTGAAGATGGAATAGCTAAATGTTAGAAGCTGGTGGGGTCTGTGGAAATAGTGTTTGGATTAAAGATTTGTAGAATAAAAAATCAATTAATTTTAAGCCATGCTGCACTCTGGTGAATATGGTTAAGGTAGTAACAGAATAAAACAAACAAAATGAAGAAACGATGGCCAGACTTTGCAATTCAAATAATGGTGTTTTCCTAATAGTGTTTAATAATAACAGTGTTATCATAATAGTATGTATCTTGCTGAGCATTTATTATGTACTAAGTGCTGTGCTAAGCCCTTTAGATACATGTTCTTATTTACTCCTCCCAGCAGCACTGTGAGGATTATGGTTATTTTTCCTGTGATGAACTGCGTGTTTGCATCCCCCACCCACAAATTTACATGCTGAAACCGTAACCCCAAGAGGATGGTATTAGAAGGTGGAGACTTTGGGAGATAATTAGGTTTAGATGAGGTTATGGGCTGGGTGCAGTGGCTCACGCCTGTAATCCCAGCATTTTGGGAGGCCAAGGCGGGCAGATCACCTGAGGTCAGGAGTTCGAGACCAGCCTGGCCAACATGGCAAAACCCCATCTCTTCTAAAAATACAAAAATTAACTGGTGTGGTGACACACACCTATAATCACAGCTACTCGGGTGTCTGAGGCAGGAGAATCACTTGAACCCAGGAGGTGGAGGTTGCAGTGAGCTGAGATCGCACCATTGCACTCTAGCCTGGGTGACAGAGCAAGACTCCATCTCAAAAAAAAAAAAAAGAAAAAAGAAAAAATGAGGTTATGGGGGTGGAGCCCCCATGATGGGATTAGAAGTACTCCTAGAAGAAGAGTAAGAGATAGAGCGCTCTTGTGTGCTCTCTCTCTCTCTCTCTGTCTGTACATGCATCAAGAGAGGCCATGTGAGGACTAAACCAGGAAGAGGGCCCTCACTAAGAATGCCACTGTGCACCCTGATCCTGGACTTCCACCTTCCAGAACTATGAAAAATAAATGTTTCTTGTTTAAGCCACCCAGTCTGTGGTAGTCTGTTTTAGCAGCCTGAATGGACTGAGGCACTTCCCATTTTATAGATGACAGAACTAATAGGGAGATTAAGTGATTTGCTCAAGATCATAGAGGTGGAACTTGACTGAGCTGTGATCTGAACCCCTTTGAATCTGGGCCTGTTAGTGTTTCAAAGACCTAGGACTTCACTGTCATAAACATAGTGTACACATCTTAAAAGGAGTAAAAAGGGTTTCTGTGTACATTTAGCTTAATAGCATTCAAAGTTGGAATCAAATGGTGGTTCTGTATGCAAAACTACTTATTTAAAAATCATCTCTTGCAGGCACTTAATAGCATAAATTAAAGGTAGACCTATAGCATTCAGCCCACGAAAGAAGGGATGAGTTCATCTCATACAAGAAGTAGATGTGTAGGGATAGCTCTATGTAGATGTATATAAAAATAGCACATGATTGCATATAAAAGCAAATACTATTCACTAACCTTATAATTTGTGATGGATAATCAATAGTTATCTGCATGTACCCCACTCTTTTTCCTGGGAATGTTCCTATTTTTCTTTTCATGGTTGGCAGTTTGAATAAATCTCAACACAGTACCAAAAAAAAAGTGGTTATTTACTTTAGAACTGCGAATATTGACCTGGAGAAAAAGAAATTTAGAGGTTTGGTCTCAGTCATCTTGAACAAGATGTATGAAATATATGGCTTAATCTTGGCTAAGACTTTGCACTGAAAATAAGTCCACCTGTTGGATGACTTCTAATTGAAGAAAACATGTAGTGTTCAGATCTGCCCAGTACAGAATAAGTAGTGATAAAAATAAAAGAGCCTCAAAATATTTTTATTTCATGAAGTCTTTTATTTTGCAAGTCAAACACAGATGCAGGCATGAATGTACTTTCCTTTTATTTATTTGTAGCACATTTTATGCTATTTTTATGAAGCAAAGCAATGCAAGTTGATTTGACTATAGACTTGATACAAAGTAAAAGGCAGGCCACATACTTTCTAGCAAGAATGCACATCTGTCCTTTAGACCCCTATACTACTACAACCAATTCAAATAAAAACGTTTTAAATGAAAAGTGAGGCTAACCACTCAAAAGTCATGGGCAACATATGACAGGTTACTTCTGTCCACCAAATAGCATATAGAATATTTGAAAAAATTTTCTGAAAATGTTTTCTGAAATTGCCTAACATGCCCAGTGAGTGGCCCCACAGGATCTGACTTTTTACTCCATAGGATATTATGAAATATTATTCTTTTCAGTTGCTAAGCTGTTTCCAATTTTCTCAACGCACATTTCAGAAGACCCGTTGCTAAGTATAACTTGAATAGAGGGTTTTTACAGATTTTTACAAAGTCTGAAGACTGAAAAACTTCTTGTTTAGCTATGAAACTCAACAGCCAGAGGACTAACATTTGAACATTGTAACAAAACACATAATGTCTTGTTGTTCTGATAGAAAACAAAACTGCATCATATGGTTTAATATTCTTATTTAGAAGAAGAAATTATTAGAAACATTTAAGTAAAGGAGAATAATTTGTATGTTGTTCCTGTTTTGTGAGAATGCAGCTTAAAGCATCCAGTCCTTCATATAGCAGATGGTTATGGAGCGGTAACTATGCACTATTCATTTATATAACAAATATGTACAGAGTGCCTGCTATGTGCTGGGGATTGTTTTAGTCACTGGGGTTGAGGAACAAATAAGGCAAAATCCCTGTTCTCAAGGACTCACATATGGAGAATTTGGTGGTTCACTGGGAAGAGCAAAAGGTAGAAGGAAGGATGACCACCAGGTGGTTGGTTGGGAAAAGGTGAAACATGTTTGTCATACTACTTGCCAAAGTAGAGACCACAAGGAAAAGAAAAGTTTATGATAAAGAATAATTTGGAGATGTAAATTTCCTGGCATATCAGTTGGTTGTAGGTCCCTGAAATTCAGGAGAGAGGCTTGAGCTGCAGAGACAAGAGCTTGGGAGTTATTCATGTATGTGTTGGGCTAAAATCAAAGGAGTGAATGAGCTCATGGAGGGGGCATGTGAAGTGCAAAGCAAAAAGTCAAGAAGAAAGAGGACAAATATCTCAGAATATTTAAAAGGGCAGGTTGCAAAAGCAGTTCTGATGACAACTGTCCTCCCTTGGGACCCATAGGAGTTGTGGGTAATGACTCAACAGACTCATCTTTTAACTACAACACGGACTAAGGAATAGACATCTTCTGCTTTAGTACTTTTCCTTCCTCGCTCATGTTTTTCCTCTGTAGTGTTGATTAGGAAACAGGCCAGCAACCTGTTGGATTCAGAATTGGAAGGGAGTTGCATGAATTCAGGAAAACTGAAAAACAGTGGGATTCATTGTATTCGATAGGAAGATAGAAAAGGCATATAAATATTGTTTAGTCTAAAAATTAAATTTTCTAGTTTAAAGCTCACGTTAGGTTACAATGACAACTGTCATCTGCTAAAATCAAGGTTCTTATAGTAATAACAATGACAATAATCATAGCTAACTTTTATTGCACGCATGCTGGATGCCAATGACTGCTAAGTGGTTTACGTGCCCTGTCTCATTTAATTTTCATTACTACCTAATAGTTACATAATTATTATCCTTATTTTACAGATGAAGAAACTAGGGCTCATCATTTCAGCATATTCTCTGACAAGATAACCTTGATACTCAATGTATTTTTGAATGAGAGAATGTATAAAGGTGCTCTTAGCAATGAAGAAAATAGGGTCATTGAATTAATCCAACCTTTCACATGGTAACTGCGAGTTTCATTGGAATTAGTGTTGGGAGCAACAGAATAAGTAGGCTAATCCTAATGTTTATTGGAGGAAAGAAAATAGACTTTTGGAAACTAAGTCTAATGAGATAGTGCTTTGTGTTGCTAATGTTGTGTGTCCATTTCAGCACTTGGCACATAGCCAGATGGCTTGTGTTCTGCCTGGCAGGAAGAACTCTGGTGACTTGTATTCCTACTGGGAATACTGTGCCCACTTGCTTCCCAGTTTCCCCTCCCTCCTGTATCCATCTCTGTTCCTCCTTCTCACCTCTCGTTGCCAGTTTATCACTTCGGTGGTGTGATATGGGGTTGTGTGTGTCTTTGTTCATCTTGTATCTAGTGCTTAACATTCCCACTATATTCTGCTTCTGTCATGGTCCCTAAAGCAATATCAATGGACATTCCTACAACCTGCAATCATAAAATATACTACAGTGCCTCTCTTTTTTTCGGTCTTTAAATGTAATACAGATACTTTTCTTTCATTCTGTGCTATGCCCTTTAGAGGTCTAACAGATTGAACATGAAAGACTAAAATACTTGAGAAATTTGATGCAGGGGGCCTGGTCCTATCTAATAATCTCTTTTGTACAGAGCAAATAGCATTAGATTTAAAAATATAAAGAAGCAAACAAAAGCAGTTGGATATTTAACCTAATAAGTTGAGGTTGAATCCCATTTCAGGGGTGAAGTCACTGTTGAATGTGGTCTGAGCCAGTGTTGGAAGTGTAAGAAAAAGGATGGATGAAGGATTGGGGACGGTGAATCAAAGGGCTGAATGAAGGATTTCTTGGCTGGAAGAATACAGACTGGTTAGAGAGGAAATGAAAGCTGAGAAAACTAGAGGAGGCCTTTGAAGCTGAGATCCCGGGAGTCTGCATTTGATAAGAACAATAGAGAAGCCACAGTGGGGGCAGGGGTGACCTGGTCAAAGCTGTGGGTGAGAGAAAACAATTTTTACCAATTGGTAAAATTGAGTGTGTACTGGTTCGTATACGTGAGTTGTCTATTAGATCCATGTGGTTGCTTGAAAAAGCCTGGATGATGTTACATTGGAAAATAAAAGAGAAAAATCTATGGTTCTGAGATTTTTGAGTTTTAACATAAAAAGTGACTTTTCCTTTAAAGAAATTAAATATAATTTCTCTTGTTCAAGGGTAGGTATTTTTTTGGATCCTGCCAATTGAACTTTTAAAAATATGCTTTAGTTCTAATTTTCATAGTATTCTTTCTGTAGAAATTTTGTTTGTAACATCAGTTACAACTAACAGGTATTTCTCTACTTTCCATTGTAATGAATGTGGTATATACATGTCTTCCAACAGTATTTTTTTTTAGTTAACATGTTATTTTTAACAGTATGAAAGTGGCTTCATTTTTATTGACTTTTTACTAATATTTATAAAGTGTCAACATTATTATGTGATAGTTGAAGCTGTCTTTTTAAAAGTTGATGCACAGAAATAAAATGCCTATGATCTGTATTGAAGAAATGAAAATTTTCTCGTAGCTGGATTTAGCTATAAATTTTAAAAGCATTCTAAGTGAACATATACAAGTAGAAAAAGTCATCTATATATATTATATATTTGAACAACATTATTCTGTGTGCTTTAATATTGTATTGGATCGTTATATAATCCTTTAAATATTAAGTGAAAAATTTCCTTTACTATGTAAATAGAAAAGTTAAAAACAGACAATGATACTGTGATATTAAAGAAACAGCTCTTATTGTGTCCTGACAGAGGGCTAGAGTGTTTACACGGTTTTTTGCTAACACCATCAGAGAGCCCTTTGAGTTGCAGAAGTTGTATACACAAAACTTTCATAGTTATCCCTCAATCTCTCATTCATTGGTATAGCTTTATTTTATGCCCTTTTTTCTTCCAAAAATCATTCAGTGAAACCAAAGCTGAGGTGTGTGAAAGCCCAAGGAGAAATCAAATATTGGAAGATCATAGTTGTTTGCACTAAGCACTGAATACTCTGAATGCGTCATTGTGTAAACAGAACAGATGTTGGGAGCAAGTTGGTACAATGTAATGAACCCAATTCCAATCATAGATCATCCTGTTACTCTTTAGTGCCTCCAAGGTAGATGTTCAAAAGTAAACAACCAGTTTACTACTAGGGAGCAACACAAGTGTTAGGGAAAATAGAGTACTACATTTAGTTCAATTGAGTATGTCAAATTACAATTTGAACAGCTCCCTTAAAATTCAGATGTTGAAAATTCTTCTACTTTCCTTTCTCTTGGGGAGGAAACCTCACGCCAAACAGATGCAAAGTTTAGACTCTCTCAAAGCCTCTCTAGAGGAAGCTTGAACACTATTCCTTTGCCGACCCGTTCCAATATGTCATACTTCTTAGGAACAAGAAATTTATCTCTGCCTCATATTGCAGCATAGGTATTTCTTCACATTCATCCTCAGTGGAAAGGAAAAAGCATTTGGTCACCTTCCTCCATGAGATCTTTCTTTATGTGTCTGAAAAATATTATGACGATTATGATCATGGGACCAATGTTATCAGGAGGTCCTGACACGAACCAGAAAGACACATTTTTGGAGGTGTTCTTATTTCTGGTAGATTATTCCTGGTTCCAATGTCATGCTCCCCCCCCTTTTTTTTTTGGAGACAGAGTCTTGCTCTTTCACCCAGGATGGAGTGCTGTGGCACCATCTCAGCTCACCTCCGTCTCCTGGATTCAAGCAATTCTCATGCCTCAGCCTCCCGAGTAGCTGGGACTACAGGCATCTGCCACCACACCTGGCTAATTTTTTGTATTTTAGTAGAGACGAGGTTTCGCCATGTTGCCCAGGGTGGGTCTTAAACTCCTGAGCTTAGGCAATCCGCCTGCCTCTGCCTCCCAAAATGCTAGGATTACAGATGTGAGCCACTGGGCCTGGCCCCAACATCATGCTCTTTGATTCTGACTTTAAGGATGATCTCTTGGAGAGATAGGTTCTAATGTAAAAGTACTACTTGGATAGATAAGACATGTTTTCAGTTGTAATCAGTAAATTTTGATGGCAGTATTTACTTATTTCTTTAGGTTAGAACACTTTTATCTTTTCCATAGTATTTTCTGTTTTAGTTTTTGCTTCATTGTATGTGTACTACTATTTTAGTTCTCTTCACTGTTATTATTTAGCCAAGATAATTTTGAATTCCAATTCTTTGAGTCTCCTCCTGCTTTCTTAGAGCTTCTTTTTTAGATTATCCTAATTGCTACTAAGTAATAAAATAATCTTGAGGTCAAGATTTATGTTTATTAAACACTATTTTAAGATGTTAGTCATAATAGCAACATTTAAGTCTCATTCTTCTGAGTTCTTTCATTGTCACACAGCTTTTCTAGTGCATTGGCAATAGAAAGCAGAAAGATGTGTTGATTTGGAATTATGTCCATCATGTTTCCTCTAGCTAAAAAATCTGTTAACTTCTTCTGGATCAGGGGTCAGCAAACTACAGCCTGTGAGCCAAAAACAGCCTGCAGCCTGTTTTTCTGAATAAAATATTATTGAAACACAACCACACTCATTCTCTTACATATTGCCTGTGGCTGCTTTTGCTCCACATTGGTGTAGTTGAACAGTTGTAACAGAAACTGTATGCATCACAAAGTCTAACAATTTACTATCTGGCCCTTTACAGAAAATGTTTGTCAGTCTCTGTTCTAGGTTAACTCTGAATTGGACATTAGAAAATCATAGTTCCAGTTCTACCTCTAGTTTCTGATTAGCTTTATGACATTGGCCAAGTCATGTTTACTCTCCAGCATTGGTTTCCTCATTTCTGGGATTGGAAGCAGGACTGTGTGATTGATTGCCAGTCTCTTCTAGCTGTAAAATTCCAGAAATCTAATGAATCTTATTTTACCTAAAATAATCTAAAGTAGATTTTTTTTCTTACAGATTAAATTTTGGGTTTGTGTTAATCACTTTTGAGTATATTAGACATACATAGAAATGTCCATACATATTCAAAGATATAAAAATAATACTAAAGTTTGTCTACGTAAGCTCTATATGTGCCAAGTATAAAGGCAGGCACAATACTGTATTTCTTTTAATCTTTAAAATAACTCTGCATCGTGGGTGTGTATGTTCACTTTTTAAAGAGTAAGGTGTTGAGACTCAGAGACAGCTGGTAAGAGGCAGAGCTGGGGCTTGAACCCAGTTCCATTGGTAAAACCCCATGTCCTTTCCACTATAGCAACTGTCTCCTTTCATGAGGTACCTCTATTTTAATTCAGTCATTTGAATATATGGCCACACCTCACTTCTCCAGAGATTGCTACCCAAATTACTCAGAATATAAGTAATTATTAAAAAGCAAAAAAACCAAAAGTGGTTATGATCTAAATAGATGTTCATTTATGCCATTAAAAAAAAAGATTCCCTGAGGCCCTCTTTTGGAGCTTGTTCACTTTTATTTAAAAAAAAACATTAAAAATTTGCTTTTTTGGGTTTCCTAGATCTCTGTAATTAATGGGAAGTAGATTGGAAATGTGGAGGGGTACAGTTACTGGTGCAGGGATATGGGCACTGGTAGAGATCGGGACTGCTGTGATTACATCGTGGAGAAGAGCGACACACTCTAAATAGCAAGAAAGTCTTAGGCAGGTTAGCACGGGGACAAATTCACCCCAGGAGCCTCCATGCAGGGCTGAGAAGTTTTTGCTGTTCACCAAAAGTACCCGGGAGCATTAAGAAAGTGGTTAAAATCAACACACTACATTTCAGAAAGTAGAGAACAGGTTTCCCTTTAACAGAGTTTTAATAAAATCATGAAATAATTTACAACTCTTAAGTAGATAAGCTTCAGTTGTTTGAATGTTTCCCTGCATGGGATATTTTCTTCCTTAAAAATGCTGAGTGGATGAAATACTGCCAAGTCTAAGTTATTTAAGAAATCTTTCCCCAGATGTTCAACTACTTCTTACTTTTCTGTTGTTTGTTACTGTCTTATTCATTATTCACGTTCTGATGACAATGCTCTAGAAATAAATAAGCAATTAACAGTCTGACTTCTTGGCTTCATCTCTTGGCAGATTTTTCTCCACACCTAATTAAGTCTTAAGATTTTTCCGTTATCTCTTTTTATTCCCTATAGCTTTGAAGAAAGTTTTATTGTTTTCTTTCTATTCTTCTAATTTTTTTCAGAGTAGAAGCCCATTTTTCCTCTCAGTTTTTAAAAACTGCCTTACCCTGATCTATGCGTATTATCTACTATAAAGTTAATCCTGTAAAAGCAAAACTTATTTCTTCTATTGTCTTTCGGGGAAACCTTACAGTGATCTCCAGAATGAATCATGCCCACTCTCCACTTTTGGCAGCTCTTCCTTTTATGTTTCTCTCATGTACTGAATTCTTGGTTTCTTCTTTCTGATGCACAGGCATTTCTTTCCTTGGTGATTTCTTAACCCATTACTTCTAATTGACTAGTTTGAGTAATATTTTAACACCTCATGTATTTTTGAGGTAATATTTTATGCAGTTTGTTTTGAAAAGACTTGCTAAAACTTCTTGTGGAAACTAAGAGATTTGTAAACATTTAAGTAATTTATCTCTTATCCCTCTCTGTGTGGCAGTCAGGGGAGGAAGGATTGTTTCCCCAAGCCTGTTGCCATATACTTCCTTAAAATAAATGATGTCAGCCGGGTGCAGTGGCTCACCCCTGAAATCATAGCACTTTGGGAGGCCAAGGAGAGTGGACTGTTTGAGCCCAGGAGTTCAAGACCAGCCTGGGCAACATGGGGAAACCCTGTCTCTACAAAAAATACAAAAATTAACCAGGCATGGTGATGCACACCTGTAGTCCTAACTACTTGGGAAACTGAGGCAGGAGGATCACTTGAGCCTGGGAGGCAGAGTTTGCAGTGAGTGGAGAGTGTCCCACTTAACTCCAGGCTGGGCTACAGAGCGTGATCCTGTCTCAAAATAAAAATAATTAAATGATGTCAATATATATGACATATTATCATATATATCATGATAATGTGTCATATTATGACTATATTATGTTAATTATGACTATATTATGATGCCAGTTTAATAATGTCAGTAATAATAAAAAGATCAAATTGATTAAAAGCTCATTTGGTATCAGATGCTATGCTTAATTGTTAACATATATTATCTCAATTAATCTTCACTACAGTTCTATGATGTAGGTACACAATTCCAGGAAGATTTCAGCTAATAAATTGGCTGCATTTCAAAGTTATATTTACAAATTGGTTATTTCAGATATGAAAGCTGTTTTCTCGTAGAAGCAATGTTGTAGGTACAGCCCTAGGCTGGACTGGATTGCCGAAGTCTGTCACATTTATAGCTAACGTGAGTAAATGAATGCCTTTGTGGGAAAGTGCTTTCAGAGTTCTCATTGTGATGTGAAGAACCCACCCACCTTCTTCCCAGGGACCTTACTCTCATACCAGGGACTTGACCTTATTTTCAGACCTGCTCAATGAATAGATCAACAATGGGAATGAACCCTCTCCAGATTCAAATTATGCAAATACTAAGCTGCCATAACAATAGAGATCCCAAAATAGAGTGGCTTAAATAAAACTTTTTTTTCTCTGTTAAGCAAGAGATCCAAGGTGAGCTTTTCAGTTTGCCAAGTCAGGCTTACCCCATGAAATTATCCAAAGACTTGGGCTCCATCTATTTCTTGCTTCACCAATCCCTAGACTATGGTCTTCACCTGTGTGGTTGCAGCTGGCTGAGCCCTGTATCTGTGTTCCAGCTTGTGGAATGGTACGGAGAGGAAGTACATGGCAGCACGTCTCTTTGAAGGAGGTGAAGTAGAAGAATGACTTGCTCCCATTCTGTTGGAGAGACCTTAGTAACATGGCTGCACCTATCACAAAGGGAACTGGGAAATGTAGTCTTTGGCTGGGTACATGGAGGCATCTTAAACTCCATTACTGTGAAAAACGTGGGGAGTGCATTCTGATGACAACCGGCAGTCCCTGCCACATTATAGTCATGGTTCCCTTGTCTATAGAGTGGCTCCTGCAGGATGGACTTTGGTGGGTGTGGCAGGAGAGATGTGGGTGGAAGATGGGTACAGTGATCAAGGGGTCAGGTTTGAGGGGTACTGGGATGCTGAGACCCCTGCCAGTGGGACTTCTTAGGGGACTTCTCTCAAGCTTTCATCCCACTACCCTCCTTGACATTCTTTTTTCTTCAAAGTCTGAGGGCAGGGCTGCCTTCATGGGTGGGTGACTTCTGCAGGGGCACAGGACCCTACTCTCAGAAGGGATCAGCATTTGGTTTAATGCTCTGTTGTCACTGCCTTAAAATTCTTAATAACTTTATCCTTAAACTTGCATTTTGCAGGTAAGTTTGATGGGTGATAGATCATGCGTGTGAGCAGTGGGGATAGACTAGATGGTATAGCGTGTGCATCAGGGGCACATAGGCAGCATGCATGTGGGATAATTAGCCTGGCTACCCAAAGCCCATGCTTGTGCCACACCTAGTTACAAACAGGACTGGGAAATGGAGTCTTCAGCTGGTAATTACAGGGCAACAAGGTGGCCGGGCCAGTGCCTGGGCACAGATTGGCAACAGCAGAAGCAGCAGGTATGGTAGCAGCGGCCAAGGACAAGCGGGGAAGGAGGAACTCTATAGGGGGGCAGCACTGGTACCCCTGTGAGGCCAGCCTGGCTGTTTGTCCCCAAAGTCCATCTCTGTGGCATCTACACAAATATTAACTCTTTAGCCTGAACCTTGGGACAGAAACTGCTTGGCAACATCAGGAAGTAGACGTTATTAGTAAATTATTACAAAATAAAGTCATACACATGAACATTGCAATAAAGCATTTATCAAGGAATTATTAGAGCTCTTTAAAGATTTTAGAATCTTTGGATTTAAATGCTGAAACATTGCAAAATGAATATCCACAAGCTTAGAAACAAGTTACATTTTACATTCTCAGTGGAAAAGAACGTTATTTTCACGTGAACTTCAGATGGACCAATTATTAATGAGGAAGATAAAATAAAATGAAAATTTCCCTTGAAGTTGAAAATAGAGTTATAGAATGTATAAACAGGCACTTAAAATTATATACAAATCATGAGGCTACTTTCAATTTCTTGTACGATCTCCGCAATTTTCAGCAAATGTCAGAAGAAACATCAAAATGTCATTGTATAAATTTACACTTAAAATTCAGACTTACACAAAACTGACTCATATGAAGAGTTAAGTCTTTCTATTAAAATTGTTCCATGAGACTCAACTCTAGACATACTAAAATTTGTATTTTGAAATAATTTATTGAAATTTATCCCAAATGTTGTCATAGCTTCTAAAATATTCTTAACAGCTCCAGTAACAGTTGCATAAGAAGAAAAATCCTTGTCAAACTTCAAAGTTAACAAAAATTGCTTGCAACCTTGTCTGTGTGTAGAGCTACTAATGCCATTTACAGCTATTCAGAATGAAAATAATTTTGCTACAGTACAATTTTGATGGCCTAAAAAATAAATTTTCAAAACATTGAGTAAGAAAAAAACCTTATAATCAATTGTGATGTCACATTAATAATGTATTGGTATTTATTTTATTTATTATTTTTAAAGGAAAAACATATTTATATTTTAGTATCTTTAAAGCACTTCTGGCCAGGTGCAGTGGTTCATGCCTGTAATTCTAGTACTTTGAGAGGCCGAGATGAGTGAGTCGCTTGAGCTCAGGAGTTTGAGACTAGCCTGGGCAACATGGCAAAACCCATTTTTACAAAAAATACAAAAATTAGCCAGGTGTGGTGGTGGGTGCCTGTCGTCCCAGCTACTTGGGGACTGAGGTAGGAAGATTGCTTGAGCCTGGGAGATCGAGGCTGCAGTGAGCCAAGATTGTGCCACTGCACTCAAGCATGGGCGACAGAGGGAGACCTTGTGTCTAAATAAATAAATAAATAAATAAATAAATAAATAAATAAAGTACTGCAAATTATGTAGCCAGCCCTGGCTGAAGGATTTATCTATCTGTTCAGCTTTCTGCAACTGCCTCTTTGCTGTCTTTTCTGTTTCTGCTGCAGAACAATATGACATCTCCTACCTTATTTTTTGTCCTGAAATATATTGCTCTTTTGAGGTTTCAAAGAGATTTGGGTTGTTAACGACAAATGGAAAGGGAGGGAAGTCAAGGCTAAGCTCCTCCTCAGGCCATTGCCCTCTTCTGTTTCTTGCTCAGCTTTTGCTTCCTGGGAAAGTCACAAGCACTTGTAGCTGATAGCTACAAAAGCACAGGGAACACTTGGTTGAACCAAGGCCTGATGTCAGATTTATTTACATTTTAGAGTATTATTCCCCAGTCTTTTGAACATTCTTATTACAGGAGTAGGATCTAACAGCAGTTCTCCTCCCACTGATCTTGCATGGCCAAGATGGCTGCCACCCTGGCTCCTCGCTGTAGGAGAAATGAGCGAAATAAGACCAGAGCCAAAGATTTCGACTAGAGAAAGATTCCAGGCTGCAGCATTTCTGACAAAGGCAATAGGAGGGAAGAAGAGGGCAGTCAGCAGGTGGGAGAGAAGGCACACTTGCTTGAGTCAGCCATTTGCAGGTGGTTGTTGGTATGGAACCCAGAGGCACATAAAAAATGAATAAGATATTAAGGCACCTGTGGTAGGGAGAATAATGACCCCCCCAAAGATGTCCATGTCCTAAATCCTGGGACCTGTAATTAGGTTATGTGGCAATGGAAATTGAAGTTGAAGATGGAAATAAGGGTGCTCCTCATCTGACCTTCAAATAGGGGAATTCTGAATTATCTCATTAGGCTCAATGCAGTCACAAGCATCTTTAAAAAGGTAGGCAGAAGAGGAGAGTCAGAGAAGGAGATGTGATGACAGCCCTAAGATCAAACAACTGCCATGTTACTGGCTTTGAAGACAAAGGGGATCCATGTGCCAAGAAATGAGGGATGCCTCTAGAAGACAGCTTTGCCAACACCTTGATTTTATCCCAGTGAGACCCCTGTTGGACTTTTGACTTCCAGGATTGTGGGAGAATAAATTTCTGTCGTTTTCAGCCACCCAATTTGTGGCAAATTTTTATGGCAGCAATAGGAAACTAATACGGCCCTCTTGAGCATTGATATTTATTAACAGCATGAACTCTGGAGTCAAACTGCTTAGATTCTGATATGTAGCTCCACCACCTATTAGCTATTTTATGGGGAAAGTAACTGGAGCTTTAGTTTCATCCTCTAGTCAACGAGGTTATCACCTCTTGAATGTGTTCTACGGAAAAATGAAGGTAAAGTCTTTAAGACGTATACTGTGAAGAGAAAGCACCAGATAAGTATTAGCTTTAAAAGGATCATGGATGCCTGGCTCTTAGCATGGCAAAGGACTTCCCTCCACTCTTACTCCCTTGTAATTTACTACTCCCCTCTTCTTTAGCCCCTGCTAACCCCACACTGACCCCTGGTCCTGTAGGGTCAGTACATACCCAGGTATATTCTCACCAGGGCCCCATTCTTTAGATGCCACCCTTTCCTATTTTCTCATCTAAAGTCTTTTAAAAAGTAGAAATAAAGAAGATGAATATATTAAGTGCTATCTGCTGAGGTATTAATCACTGATAATGGCTTCATCTCTTAAGGTCCTGTAGTTTTGCCATGTCCAGGACTGTGCCTTTTGTGGAGAGCCTCTGGAAATCTTGGTTAGTTGCAAGATAGAGGAGTCCTTAGGAATTGGCTTTTAATTGAGGACTTTTGGCTTAAGTTAAACGAGTGGGATTCACAGTGAGGAATTTCAGCTGGGAAATATTTTAAGCAGAGAGACCTCCCAGGATTCCTTCGAATTATACCACATTTTATGAAGTTTTTGGCCTCCTGTTCTGTCTACTTTTAAGCAGTCTTGAAATGACTGTCACAAAATTTTCATAGGATAGTTGCTGAGAAAAGTTGGTAGTTTTCTTTTTTTCTCTTCTTTTAAGAATTTATTAAGCCTATTATACCACGCCGTATGTTTTATACACTAACATATAACTCCCTAATAAGATAAAGCAAAGATAAAAAAGTTTATCTTATTAGAAACAAGATACACCACCACTTATTGTCTTCAAACATTATTGCACTTTAACTTTCTTAATTTGACAAAGCATTCAAGAAACATCTGCAGACTAGTTTTAACAGACAAATAACACCTGTAAGCAGACATGACTGTCCTAAATTGTTTATTAGGTATGAATTTTACAAACTTTACTTGTATTAGCGGTAACGGTGGAGCTGGAGAGTATTGCGCCTTCTCCAAGCTGCCCGGCGAGAACCACAAATAGTGTGGTGGAACTTATGGCCCTTTCCAAGGCCACGGCTCTTTCGGCCTGCAGATGTCAGCCCACGCATCTCCCTGTGCTTGTGGACTGGTTTGGTGATCCATGGGGTGTCAGGATTTCTTCTGATAGCTTTATGGAATGGATCAATGAGGATAACCTCAAAAAATTTGTATGTGGAATCTTCACCAACCCAGTAAGAATTCAGGACTCCCAGAGCCCCACGGTGGCGTCCAGCTCGCTCCTCCGCAACGGACTGAAGGCTTCGAGCAAAATTTTAGCTGGTTAACACCATGATGGACAGGCTTGCCGTAAGTTGCACCCTTAGGAACTGGGCGTTTTCGGCCACCACGGCGAACACAAATCCTATGTATAACGTAACCTTGCTTGGCCTTGTAGCCCAGTTGGCGCGCTTTATCAGGCCGGGTGGGGCGGGGAGCCCTGTGAAGAGCAGAGAGCTGGCGGTACTGCCAGCAGCGGACCCTCAGAAGAAAGCGCGTGACATCAGACTGCTTCTTTCTCCATAGCTCCTGGATATACTTGTATGCACCCATCTTGGCTTACCTGATGGCTGCCGCCAGACGGAAAGGCAAAAGTTGGTAGTTTTCTTGAAAGTCCATAGAGTAGAGCAGTTTAGAGCTTATGATACCAACAAATTTCGGAGGAACTTTTCTACAGCTGTGAAGAATTTCAGTTCAATCTGGATACCACGGTTAGAAATTCTAACAGGGATTTGTAATGAGATTATCTTGTAATGAGATCACCTGCTGAAAAATCCATTCAGCATCCACAGAAATGTACAAATTACAGTTGTAAAAATGTATAAAAAGCCATTTGAAACAAAACTGGCTGAGTAAAAACTGAATTTCTGAAGTTATTGTTTATTATGAGAATGTAAAAAGCAAATTCTAAAATAAATGCACAAAGAACATAGTTATTGGTTTATGAGGATTCATATTTTTGTGTTGGCATGTAAATGCAAAATGATTTTTAAAAGAGCTATGATTTTGTTTTAAAATAAATACTGAAAACACATGAAATAGGATGGTTTTCAAATACTGTTACACACGGGGACACTTCACAAATATTTTACGGGCCGTGTGCTTGAGTTTATGATGTGGTCTCCCTCTTGTGGTAGGTGTTAAGAAAGGTACTGGCTTCAAAGCAGTTAATAAATTTCTTTCCCTTTTGCTGAAATTTGAATCTGGAAAGCATTTTGAGAGGTCAGGCTACGTATTTTTCATTTTGACTATGGCTTTTGGGAAGCTTGATTATTTTAACAAAAATCAACCAATTGATCAATCTGTCTCCTCCGCCTATGGCCACATAGAAATCAGTTTTGACTATTAGGAAATCTGACCTAGTTTCTCTATCTTGTGGCCTGTTTTTGGTGTATTGTGGCCAGAATGTATCTCTTAATTTTGGCAGTAGTATTTTCCATCTGCTTTAGAAAGGCTCTAGGTGAATGCAAAGTTTATTTAGTTCATGCTCTACACTTGTCACTCTTCTGGGTCCTTCAGCCACAGCAAGAAACCAAACAGGTAAAATTCACTGCCCTCACAGAGTTTTTGTTCTATCACAAATATAAGCATGGTTTATGAAGACATAAACCATAAAGACTGACATGTTAGACTTCACGTTTGCAAAACTTTCATGTAGCTGAAGAAGCTATAGATTTAAAAGACAAATACATGAAACACTGGGAGAAAATAATTGCAACACAAGGAGCTCTGATAAACCAGTCAGGGGGAAAAAAAAGCAATAGAAATGTGTGCAAACAGTAGGAGTAGGCATAAACTGTGAAGGGCTTTCACTTACCTTAAGTAATCATTGGTAGAAGTGGGATTTCATTATTTCAGATTTACTCAGTCGCAATCACAAGCCAAGTATGCCCTTCAGAAAAGATATCTCTTAGCTGAAATCCACTGGGTCGCCATGCCTCTCACCAGTTGAGGGGATCAGGCTGAATTCTTCCCTGTGTGTGCCTCACAGCGACTACGTGCTGAGTATGGCTGCCATCGTGTGATATGGCTTGGGAACTGCACGTGTCCTACCCTTTTGTCAAGTGGAAAAAAATGAACCTTCTCTCAGAAGTATCACCTGTATTCTGAGTTCAGCCCCTCCTCCCACACCCTCCACCACTGACGTATCTTCATGTTATGAAACCTCTCGGGGTTAAGCATAATCAGTTGATCAATAGCGTGTTTTTAGAGGAGACTCTGTATCTGCTCAAATTGCAGCAATGAGAGTTCATAGGAATAGGAGCACAGTTTTTGACTTCCCGTTATCTGCTCAATGCATTCCCTCTTTATGGATAAAGTAGACCATTCTCTGCTTGACTCAGGGCTAATCTTAAGGCCAGATATTTTCTGTACATTTCTTCCCCTGTAGTCTCTCCTGAAACTTCAACCTCTTTGAACCTCTTACCCCTTATTGCCCTGGCTCATTCTGTCCCCTTGATTGGATGGCTATAGATTGTTCACAGGGGCCATCATTCCTGTTTACCAGTATAAAAGAACATGTGAGTCCTGTGAAGATTCTGGAAACATTTTAGCAGTTTTTCTCCCCTCCCTGCTGAGTGCTTGGATGTTGTGTAACCAATCCTCTAGACTTAGCAAATTGGGAGCTATGACTCTGGAATGCGAGTTAATTAAATTGTGCTTGTATTTAGATTTACGCAAGGTTAATTTTTTTTTCCCCTGTTAGGTTTAGTCTGTGTGGCTTTGTTATATGCAATCCTGGTAACTAGGGATACTGAGAGAGATTTTATGTAGTGTGCTGTGAAAGGCATGCGGTAGTAGAAAAGCGGAGGAGCCTGGGAGAAAGAATCCAGAGACCTCTGTGTTCCACCAGCGTGTAAATCATTTAACAGGACACAAACGATTAAACAGTGAAAATCAACTTTCCTGAAGCAATTGACTTCCTTTTCTGTTTATGAGCCAAAGAGAAGTTAGTATTAAATAATTCTGTTCCTAGATGTTGTTGTATTAATGCCTGTGTGTGTTGATCACTTGAGACCACTTTCTCCTCCAGTTATCTGGGTTGTTTCAAAGAACCCAGGTGCCCCTACCTTCCAAGTCTAAGTAGGTATGCTATATCCATAAGTTTGGGGGTTAGGGCCTCAGCTTAACTGCAGGTTAACCCTTTAAGCAAAAGGCGTTTTTCAATAGTTTGAGATGGCCATCTTTCAGAGGTGAGTTGTACACTTCCCAGCCTTAGTAAACAGAACATACTGGGCCTTACCTGATTTGGTGCTCGGCACTTTATGTCCATTACTGATTAATATACTCAGAGACAATCCCAAAGTAGGTGGGATTCGGGTAAGGAAACTGAAGCTCAGAAAAGTTAAGTAATTCGCCAAAGCAGCGCAGATAGTGTAAGTTTAAATACCAATCTCTGCTTTTCTACAAGATTACCTTTATTTTGCTATCTCAGGTCATGATTGTGAATAGTTTCTTTTCTGGTCTGTAGATTCAGTATTAGTGTGGATATCAGGGTGTTTATTAACTCATTTCCTCACCATTAACTTTTTTCTCTTAATTATGGTAGTGTTCAGAATGGAAGTTATCTGATTATTCTGGGGTAGTTTAAGCATGAAGGGTCAGATGTTCAGAAGTAGCTAGGTTTTCCCAATTCTACCTTGACCCAGTGAATATGTGCTGTCACTACCGGCTGCTGCATGGGAGCTGGTGGGTGGGGTTTATGTGGTGAGTGAAGGGAATGGAGAGTATAGGAGGGGCTCCAGCGGAGTGCTGACCTAGGGCTTCAGAATCTTGGCATCCAACCGCTGGTTATCCAATCCGGAAGATAGTTGAGGTCCTACAGTACCAATATCCTGAAGATCAGTGGATTTTTAAAAATGCTAATGCTGAGAAATACCTAATGTAGATGACGGGTTGCTGGGTGCAGCACACCACCATGGCATGTGTATACCTATGTAACAAACCTGCACGTTCTGCACATGTATCCCAGAACTTAAAGTATAGTAAAAAAAAGAAAAAAAAAGAATACTAATGCTTTGAAATAGTCAAGTTATGGTAATCAACAATAGAGAGTAGGTAGGAAAGTGATGCAATACATTCTTCATGGGATTGGAAGTGAATTTTTAGACATTAGGGTAGAACCGTAATCTGTTTTTGAAAGATATTTTTCAGTTCTTTTCACTGTAAATTTGAAAGAAGTATGTTTTTTTTTCTATTTCTGGTTCTCAGGATACATAATATTGTAAAGTGATAGGCAATTTATTTTAGCTTTTAAATAGCCAATACATAAAATGGACTAAAAGAAACTGTGATTAAAAATAAGTTTGGTTAGAGTTGAAATGAAGTCCACAAATTGTTAACTTGTAAAATGAAATTTGTTCAATTTGTACAGTATAGCCCAACAAATAAGAAAAATACCATGGGATGGCTCTTCAAACTGATTATTTTTCTTTGTTTATGTTTGTCCTAAGTCTTTCCATAAACGTTGTGACTGAGTTACACATTTAAAAAAGGTCTAGAAAAAATACTAATATATATATAGCTTTTCAGATACTACCATATGTATGCAAGAGACTATTTTCTTTCCAAATAAAATATATCTCCTTTATTTTTCTTAGATTTATATGCAATCATTTAACTCTTTTATAGAAACCATCCTGTATTTGTTTAAAATTTGTCAGAAGTAGTTTATATGTTGTTCCATTGCTATCATTTTATGATTCATAGTGAATAAATGCAAAATGTCACTTGAAACAGCCTTATAATTGGAGAAAGTCTCAAAAATATATTAAAGTATTATTAAACACAATTTTTTAAAGAAACTAAGTGTTTATTTCCTAAAACAAATTCAGAAGGTAGCACCTCCCAAGAAACCTAAATGAGAAATTATCTTTGAATTTAGAAACATCTGTTTGTCTCATTGAGAGGCAGATAATAAGCAAAAAAGTTTAAAAATTGTCCATGTTTTTTAGAAATTTGAAATTATGTTACTGCACTTCTGTTCAGGAAATGATAAATAACAGAATCATGATGTACATCTTGTTTTCCAATGATTAAAAAAAAATGCTTCCAGGTCATATTTAGGACTTCTCCCTCACCCCTCCCTCCCTCCCTTCCTTCCTTCCTTCCAAAATTGAAATGTAATTAAGATTCTTTAGATTTCTGCTTGGCCGTCAGTTTCTGTCAGTCTCTGATCATAAAGCTTAGCTTCCTGCTTTTTACTCTGCCTTTTAAAAAAAACTTTCTACTTTGTTTAATTAGATTTAAAATCTACTGGGTAGGATTTTTTACTGTGACTGTACTTGAAATGTTGAATGATGACATGGAAATGCTTTCTAAATTCTATTTACATTCTCTCTCCTATCAAAGTGCCACCAGTTACAGATCTATTCTGTTGTTTCTTGACAATGTTTTAGAAAATGTTATGATGACTAATTTTTTTTATAGAGTAATAGCTCTTCCATCATGCTATCAGGCAGGCAATAAGTATACTTAGCTCTTATTTTTAGGAATTTAAGCTGAAGGCCAGATGGCAAAGTTTTCATTGAATCAAAGCATAGCTTTATTTCAAAGGAAAAAAATGAACCAATGAGTTGACTTAATTTCAGGAGTTGTTTGGGATTTTCTCTGAACATTTGTTTGACAGAGACAGTTTCTCACTAATTAAAAGATATATAAATGACACCAAGGGACGTTGAATGAAAGAGTTGTATTGTTGTCAAGGGGCTGATTTTACCTTGTCTTTGCAGCAAGGTGAAGCCTACAGCCCATAAAAGAAGACGTCACCATGACATTGCCTTTTTTAGAATATTGATGTTAAGAGCTCCTTAAGTGCATTTATTCAGCAGGCATTTACCAACCACCTATCATATGCTACTTTTCAACAAAAATGTGTAAGTTAAAAGGTACTAATGGAGACCTTTGCATTCTCAGTAATGAAGGAAACATCAGTATAATAGCACCATCTACTAAGAAGACAAAACAAAAAAAAGTGTGTTTTCATCTCTGCAGCCTCCGGAAAGGGAAAGCAGCATTGAGGAGGGAAGGACTGAGCAGAGATTGTGTTGGGTCACCCAGGTTGAGTGGCATGGAGAGAAATGTCTGGAGGGTGGAGGAGGAAGCAGGGGGATGTAGGATGGCCTTCCCATTATATAGCAGAGACCAGTGCTCACGTGCTTGTAGAAGAGGCTGGACCTCCAAAAGGAATGGCTGTGTGGGGCAGCCAGGAAAGCTGGACCCTGGGGACCATGGCCCTGTACCCTGGCTTGGCACAGACACAATGGCGCGTTCTGTCTAGCACTCACTTGAGGACTTAGAGGCCATGAGCCTCTGGCAGTTCTCTGAGGAATGAAAGCTAGAAGTCCTTCCTTCGTTCTTCCGGGTTCCATGTAAGCCCCTTGCATCCTTGTACCATCCTAAGGAGGGAGAGATCCCTGCAAAATATGCCTGAAAGATCTTTCTCATCAGCTTTTTGAGTGGGGAAGTATGAATTTACTTTAAGAAAATATTGTGGCTTTTCTTGTACCCTGATGTAACAGCGTTGAATCCACACACTGTACACCTTCAAGCAGGGCTATTCTGAGCTCATTTGTGGGTCCAGGTGTCACTTCTTACTCTGAGTCTTCATGTTCTATACCTTTCCTGAGTCCCCCTCTACCCCTAAAAGTCACTCATTCTATGTTTCATTTCTCAAGTCTAAGTACAATGAAAAGCTAATGATAACATAAAGCTAAACAGTCTATAATTACATTCAGAACTAAGTGTTCAACTGAACAGAAAATCTTAAGGGTGAAGGAGTTTTCAAACTTGTTTTTGACAACAAAAGCCCATTTTCAAAGAACATTTTCCATGGACTCATGTGTATAAAGCAGCCAGCAGTAGAGCTCTTTGGTTGAAATGGAGTAGGAAACTGAATACACCCCTTTAATCCATGATGTGGCCCCAAAGCCCCTTTCCTTGCTAACCTAGAGTTCTTCTAAAACCTACCATTTTAACCCAAAGTGTGGGTAATGTGGGTGTCAGGGGTGGAATGTTAGACACATCATCGCAGGCCAGTGGGGAAGATTATTTTCCGTAGAAGGGCCATCTGTTGTCCTACTAAGAGCAAATGCCACTCATAAACCAGATGTGTCTGCAGGCTTGAGTGAGCATCACACTATAACACAAAGGGATTTTTATTCCTGCATCAGTAGTTTATTCTCCTAGCAATGTAAATAATAAGTTGTAAGATATTCATTGCCATTGAGAGCCAATAAATAGGAACGATCATTTAGTCATGCTCCATAGACACCTCATATTCTCAGTCTTCATTTATTTATCCAACAGATATCTAACTTGCACGTATAATGTGTCAGTTCTATTCTAGACTCAGGGTATAGCAGTAAGAAAAACTGATAAAATGCCTTTCTTCAAGGAAATTGCATTCTAGAAGGGAGAGAGAGACAATCAGCAAACAGAAATCTTCTGTGAATATAAATTATGTGAGCTATAATAAAACAGTTTTTTTAAAGAAGACTGCAATTTTGATGGTCTTGGGCACTGGCACTATTAGGAGTGGTTAGTGTAGTGCCTGCCCTGCATTTAATAGATGTCTAAGAAGAGAGTGAGAAGGATTGCTTAGCTTGGAACACAGATACTTCTGAGGAAGCCACATTTAATGATGGGATTAGAGGGACAGAAAGACATAGATTGAATTCATTTTTAGATTGTAAGTATATTCTTGATGTGGATGATACTCTGTTTTCAAAAGAAAGTTTGAAATTTCCCAAGCTCCTAGATATTCAAGGATGGTCATTGTTTATTTGACCTGAGCCAACCTATAGTCAGAAGTTAGTACTGTCAGTCATATATTGCCTAACGATGGGTATACATTCTAAGAAGTGTGTTGGTAGGTGATTTCATCATGTGCAAACATCAGAGTGTACTTACACGAACCTAGATGTAGAGCCTACTACACGTCCAGGCTATGCAGTCTAGCCTATGGCTTTTAGGCTACAAATCTATACAGTATGTTACTGTACTGAATACTCTAGGCAGTTGTAATACAATAAGCATTTGTGTATGTAAACATATCTGCACATAGAAAAGGTACAGTAAAAATTTGGTATTGTAATCCTATGGGGCCACTGTTGTATATGTAGTCCATTGTTAAGAAAAATGTTGTTACGTGGTACATGACTTGTACATCCAGCATCCACTCATGTCGCAGTACCTCCACAGCTACTCAATAAATAGACTCCCAGCTGCTATCCCTACTTCTTCCCTTGTCCCCCTAGAGTCTATTTCCAACACAATAGGCAGAGCAATCCTTTAAGAATTTCAGTCAGATCATGCCACTCTTTACCGAAAACCATGTAATGACTCTTGTGTTAAAGTTACAAAGTCCTTACAAAGGCCTGCAGAGCCTTGTGTGTTTGGACCCTCCCTTCTGCTTGGCCTCATTCTTGTGCTTGGTCCCTGCTCATGCTACTCTAGCCACACAGGTCTTTTTGCTGATCCTGACACCTGCCGGGCAGACTCTTGCCGGAGGAACTTTGCACTAGCTCTTCCTTGAATCTTCCTGAGACTCCCTCACCTCTTTCAAGTTGTTGCTCAAATGTCAGGTTTGAGTGAGGCCTGCCCTGGCACCCTAATTAATATTGGGTGCCAATATTAATAATATTGATGTTATTACCCCACTCCTATACCCTATACCTCCCTTACCCTGCAGTACTCTCTTCTTCATAGCATTTATTAACATCTTGTGTGTTATATAAGAATTTTAAAATTATGCTTATTGATATAGTTTGTCATTCTAGAGTATAAGCTTCCCAAGGCAAGGGAGCTATTCTGTATTCAAAAATACATAATACAGAATAGTATTAATTATTCTATAATAATTAATTATTATAGAATATACAGAATAATAGTTATTCTGTAATAATACAGAATGTTAAAGAAATGAGTGCATAAATCAGAGGGCAACACAAGCCTTGCAGATGGAGGAAGGCATGTGTTATATCTCCAGTTCCTCATGAAATAACTTAAAATACGTCATTAGATATTTCTATTTTCCAAAAAATGGAAATACTGTACTTCTAATGGAGACTCAGCCACCTTTTCAAATTTCTCTCTCCCCCAGCACAGTGCCCAGCAGCACCAGCTCCCCTTTCTCCTCATGGGAATTCTCACTCCTCTTATTTTTTATTTTCATTTTTATTTTATTTTATTTTTTGAGACAGAGTCTCCCTCTGTTGCCTAGGCTGGAGCACAGTGGCATGATCTTGGCTCACTGCAACCTCCGCCTCCCAGGTTCAAGCGATTGATTCTCCTGCCTCGCCTCCTGAGTAGCTGCGATTACAGGTACATGTCTCCATGCCCAGCTAATTTTTGTATTTTTATTAGAGATGGGGTTTCACCATGTTGGCCAGGCTGGTCTTGAACCCCTGACCTCAGGCGATCTGCCCGCCTCGGCCTTCCAAAATGCTGGGATTACAGGCATGCGGCACTGCACCTGGCCCCTCACTCCTTTTGTACTCAGAGCTTCCAGACCCTCATCCATACCTACTGAAAATATCTTAATTTCAGCAGAATGAAGGGCCTTCCATCTAATATGACTCACCTCCTCAGAAGGCAGGGTAAAGTCCATGTTGGGTTGGTTGAGCACACCCTTAGATTTTCTCTCCCCTTTCTCACCTGTTGTCTTTTACCCCAATCCTTTTACCAATCTATTGTGCCTACAGATACAGTGCTCTCCCCAAAAAGTATTCTTGTATCAGCCGCTGAAAGATTACACTCAGTCTTTTTCATCTAATGACATAACCTTGTAAAAGGTAAGGGCAATAGTGGTTTATAGTACTTGATTTCGAGCAGCATGGAGAATGCAGCGCTGATAGGCTCTCAGCACGGGCCCATGTGATGTGCAGAGCTGTGTCAGCTTTCTCTTCCGAGGTGGAGTTGAAACTGAGCTTTTGACTTTCAGCAAGGACTCAAAGACAGGGCAAGTAAGGGCACCATACAGTTCGTGGCGGGCTGGTGGATAATTTTTGAAAAGGACTCTAAAAGTTAACAACCAGAATAATGAGAGCATTTGCCAATAATATTGATACACAGACAGAGAGAGCCTAGGAAGCTGGAAGCAATTGCAGAAAATCTCAAGGTGATTTCAGGCTAGGGATTATTATTTTAGCAGTCTGTTGTCAGAGACAAGAATACTAAAAAGAGCTGATCATCCTTTGGGTATGTACTCTTCAAGATCCATGTCATTCTGAAGTCCAGGGGATCCATAATTGTCCCCATCATCTGGACATGTAAACTAGCTTTTTAGGCAGTATAACTTCATATACTGCTATTTTTGCAGTAGTATTAATTAACTGTCCCATGTGTAATGGAAGTCAGCTTTGGCAGTGAAGTATCTTTACTTGGTAAAATTATCTTCATCAGATGATGATCAATAGAATATATGCTCTATTTGGGGATTTTTTTTGTTTTCTTCTCTGCTGTATTACCAGAGGCTAGAATAGTACTTTGCACATAGTAGACACTCAGTAAATATATATTCAATGAATGAATGAATGTTCCAGTTATCAATCTGCCATTGATTTAAATTCCAACATATACCTCTTAGAATTATAGTTAGTGGAAATAGTTTCAAGATTGTATAGCATGACTTCTCATGGAATCTCCCTTTGTCATCCTAAGGGGCCACTCAAAAGTCTGTTGGAAAATGATTGTTATAAGACAGTGATATTTATGGTAGAAAAATCTCTACAGAAACCTGATAAGAGCTCTCTCAGGGTGTTCAAAAAAAGTAGAACTGACATGGAATGTCATCTCATCTGGATCCAATTCACTGCAAGACAGACATTTGTCTTTTGTTTAGAGAGAAAAAGACAATGTTGAAGTTTTACTCAAACCTAGTGCCCTTAAACTGGCCGAGTATCAGCCGACTACACTATTGCACAAGTACCAGGAACAGGGGAGTGGGTGTGGCATGGAGGATTGGGCCTAGATCATAGACCTTGGGATTTGGGGTGTTTTTCATCTTTCCTTAATTATGTGGCTTTGGCCCATTTCAATGTTGACCTCATGACACTTCATTTCCTTCATTTGTAAACTACCAAATAAAATATGTTTGTAGTACTTTAATAATTGAACAGTTTTATACAAGTAAAGTGGAAATTCTGAATACAGGTTAAGAAGAAATCAAACAGAAAGATTATACAAAAGTTATTCTAGTTTTATAAAAGTAATATTAACTACCAAAACTGTGAACTTTCAAAAAAGAACAAGAATACAGTAACAATTTATGATACCCTAAAACCAAGGACAGCCACACTTCCAGATGAGGAACCACACAAAAGAAGTCAGTTTCTGCTGAATCAGCCAAGACAGGGGATATCAATAATCAAAACAATGCAAGCTGTGCTGGGTTTTAAATTTGATCCAGATTTGAGATGACCATATGCAAGAAATGGCTTTACTGGAGTCAAATAAGTAGGGTCTTAAAGATAAAATCTAGAGGTTAGGAGCTATTGAATCTTGAGCTTTCAGTTCCATTTCCTGAGGAATCATCGGAGCCATAGGTGGGGAATGCAATAATTCTTGTGAGGCATTGCAGCTGCTAAAATGCAGACATATGGAATTTTTGCACTCTCTAGTATAATACAGAAACAATCTCACAATAAGATAAACCCTCCTTTAAAACTTTCTCTTAAACCCAGAGAGAGGATATTGTACAGACTGGATAGGTAAAATCTTAGTATTTTGGTTTTTCATTTTTAGATCTGGTTTTCTATGAATCGTTTAGGAGTCTGTATTTGTAGCTATAGGAGTGCACTCCTGTGCGGAATCTTCTGACACCATACTAAACATGTTGGATATTTTGGCAGTTGAAATCCATAGATGTAATTTGTATTGATACTGAAATTATGGACTATAATGGAAAACTGGGCTTTTGTTGTTGATATTGTGAAGATGTTACATGAAGTAGCATCATAAGAAACTTACCAGATCAACTAATGCTTAATGTTCAATGAGTTGAAATGCTGATTTCCTTGATAGCATTGGGAAATAATTCATTAATTTTGTTTTTTTCTGCTTTATGGCAATATATTGTTCTATTAGGGATTTAGGTAACTTTTTCCATTGAATCGAGAACCTCCTGAGTGCCAGCCACTGGCTGGGTCCCAGGAACATGGGTGGGAAATATATTAATCGAGAACCTCCTGAGTGCCAGGCACTCCGCTGGGTCCTAGGAACATGATGGGAACTATAACAGACATGGGCTTCATTGACTGGAGCTTTCAGCCTGTACTTTTCTCTATTTCTATTGCTGAGTTAAAATGTTCCATATTCCTGGATTCCCTGTAACTAGTCAACAAGGTTCATCTTATCAAGGAATACATACTGCAGGGAATGGTGGCAGTGACCAGGCAACTGACCACACAGTCAACACACACACACACACACACACAAACACACACACACACACACACAAGCTTTGGTGGAAGGTGAGAGAGAGACAGAAGGAGATTTTTGAAGGTTCTACTTAACTTTTTTTTATCTGAAACTAGAGCTCATAAAAAAGTTATTTTTTTTCCCAGCTAAAAAGATAAAACATCATCATTGTAAGAAAATTTGTAAAATGCAGAATACAATACAGTAAAAAGTAAACTTACTTTAATCCTAATACCAAAGATAATATACCTCTCCCGATGCCAAACTGTATTTTGTTTTCTAGGACCAGTTGGTGTTTTCTCATCTAAAGTAGCTTGAACTTTGTCCTAGGACATTAAGTATTTTCTACAATGTAGTTTTCAATGGCTGTAACAGTATTCCTCATTATGGTGGTATCAAAATTTATTTAACTAGCCCCTGAATATTGCATAGTGGTTATTTCATAGTTTCCTCATTTTAAACAATGATGGTATGAATATCATTAAACATAAAACATAAATTCATAATGATTTCCTTTTTGTGAAGTCTAAGAAATAAGATGATTCCTGAGTCAAAGATTATGCACACTTAAAAGGCATTTGATGCACATTACCAAATATTTTTTATCTTAACATCCACTTTGTTGAGCTGACTTATCCTTTTATTAATGGTCTTCCTGAAAAATTTTGTATCTTTTTGTCTTAAATTTATTGTCTACTGTAATTTTGAAGCAGTGGAATACTTATTGCATTTTGAAGAGAAAAAGAACACCAAAATATTAAAAGCAAAAATATAAAAATGTCACTGTGTTAAGGAAAAAGAAATGAAAATTTTATTAGTGAATGCCATTTCCCGTTCCTTATGCCAAAATAGATGCTGACATTTTAACTGGCATTTTCATTAAGGCAAGTAAATACATTTCAAATACAGGGCACTGGGTCTCTATGCTATGTTCAAACACACAGTAAATGGATATTTACTGACTCTGTTTTTACTGGAACTTTCTCTGTGGTACATAGAGTAGCTTTTTAGAAAGGTAGACTTTTTAAATGTTGGTTCAATTAGTAGCACTTTACTTGGACATAATTTTCAATTATTTAGAAAGATACACCCATTGGGTATTCTCCCCACATAAATTGTGCAAATGATGAAGCTACCCTCTTGCTCTCTGAACATGGATGCCTCACTCTGCAAGCCCACTGGTGAACTATCTCCTGCTTTCCTCAGACAAGCAATCACTCTTTGTATTATTTCCAGGTAATTTTTCAATTAATGTGCTAGGATGCCAAAGAAAAATTGATGACAATAAAACTGAGGGAATTTGGAAACAAATCTGTTGAATAGCAAAAGAAGATTTTCTATGTATTTATTTTTTGTAATCTTAAAAGAAAAAAAACCCATCTTATTCTGACATTATTTCCTGCCCTTTTTTTTTAGTGCTCTGTGGAAGGGGTGAGAACTTTCTGTGTGCCAGTGGAATCTGCATCCCCAGGAAACTGCAATGTAATGGCTACAACGACTGTGATGACTGGAGTGACGAGGCTCATTGCAGTATGTGACAAGCTGTTTAGGGTTTGTCTGAGTGGACAGGGATTCTCAAATCCTGACAATCATCAGCATTTGTGTAGACTGCTTTTTGTTTGCCTTTCTAAAGCGAGCAAACGTGTTTATCTTCCCCCAGAATGACAGCAGCATGTTTGCACACCTTTCAAAGGCATGGTTTATTAGGAGCTCAACAGGTAGAGGCTGCATTGGAACAGATGAGGGATTGCAGCGTTTTTGCACAAAGTGGTTTAAATTGGGAGAAGGCTTTGGTTTATTTTGATTGGGTGAGAATTTTCATTTTTGTTTATGAGTATAAAGGTCAATTTTTTTTTAAAAAAGGACATTTTTATAGCAACATTTTCACCCTAATGATTCTTAACTTTCATGACACAGTAAATACAAAGCCTCTTGTTTTTTTTTTATGCTTCTTCCAAACCTGGAGATAGTCAATGGCACTAACTGTTTAAAATCCACTAATCAGTAGATTCAGCCTTATGTGTCCTCAATTTATTCCCCATTGATTGATTAGTCATTTTGACTGAATTGGCCAGTGGTTTGTCCAATATAGATTCAGATTTCAAGTTGTTTTGCACTTACAAACTGGAAAGAAGGGGAAAACCATCCTGAAGAAGTACATTGTAATAAACAAAGCTAGTGTCCTATTTGTTCACCCCTAGTAGGTTAAAAAAAGAAAACAATTACACTGAGTAATCTGTATTCAAAACAGAAGTATCTCCAATTAGAACACTATATGCAAGAGTTCTAATTGTTCTTTAAGGGTTATATAAACAGCCACAGTTAGTATGGCAAGAGCTGTGTTTCACTCCTTACGGGAATTGCCAAGATGTAATAAGTGCTTGAGAATACGGATCTTAATCAAAAAATTCTTCTGGTCTGTTTGCCAAATGGACCAACTCATCTTTCATCTGATGGGCTAGGACGCTCCTTTGTCCTGCTGAATAGCAGAACTACTGAATGGCAGTTTATCATGGTAACATTTCAGGTCAGTGTTTCCCAAACTGATGTTTCATATAGTATCTGAGTCTGGAATAATGCTTGAAAAAAAAAACTTTGGGAAATACTATCAGATCTACTTCTTAGAGGGTTAGAATACACATTTGTATATTAGAGGTTCTGAGAAATTCTGTAGTTTTAAAAAAAGACATTTGCCTAACTTTTTATTTCATCAGAATTATTTCTCATGTGAATCTTCACCTTTATTTATTCATTTATTCATGCATTTTTTATTCTGCCTACTATCTAGCATCCCGTGGAACTTCAATTATGCCACGCATATTTCAGGAAACATTCTTTTCAGTAAGACATTTGTGTTTTACGACTTGGAATTTTCTTTTCAAAACAACACATGACACACAATTTTACATAAAAACATTTTTGTAGGCTGTGTATTTACACTGGGAAGTGTTGCTGTGGGCTTAGCAGAAGATGCTGTGCAAAGCAGCCAAAATAGGGAACTTTAAATAATTCAATGTAACGATATCCAATTTATGGGAATTTGGTAGAATCTCTAGCTATTCTCCCATTGTGGCCCACGTTATGGCATTGTTCAAATTCTGCATGTGCCTGTATCTCCTGTGGTGGGCCAACTATGGTTTTTATCATATGTTCCTCAATAGTACTGAGCATTGCACTCCAAACCCTGTAAGTGCTTTCTGCTGCATTTGTTAACATTAAATTTGAAGGGGCTAATTTTCCTTGTCAACAACGTGTTACTGTTCTGCAAGGCATTTGCCAATGTCTGAGGAGCTGAAGCATTTATTAAGGAAAATAGATATGGCCCTTTCCCATGAACATATCACAAAAATGATCTTTTGGTCCGTTGGGGAAATACATCCCTTCAGAAAACTTCTGTATGAAAACACAGACATTGAAGGCTTCTTATGCAATTGTTTTTGACCTTACAAGGACATCTGCTTTTGAGCTTTAAGGTTGAATGCTTGTGGTGTTTCAGCATGAGTGTTTATGGAGGGTGCCATACTCCTTTTGTCACCACCCTGTGGTGAAGGAATAGTGTAAGTCTGAATTAGGCCTTGGATGTGAATCAGAGTGAATGCAACCCACAGATACTCATGAGAGGAGAAGGAAGTTTTGCTGTGCGTTCTCAGTGAGGAACAGAAGAAAATGCCTAGTTCCTAAGGTTCTCGCAAGTAGGCAAGAAGGAGGACTGTCAGAGGAGATTATGCTTCTATGGATTAGATGCAAAAATGATCTCTAGCTAAGCACTTGCCTGCTTTTATAAAACATGGGTCATATTAGGTGGCCTGTGTAGTTCATTGAGTTATTAATTTCCTTTTTAGTCAGGTTCAAAGGAAGGGAGAAAAGGGACTTATTATTTGTGAGTTACCTCATAAACTATGCTAGAAGCATTTACCTACATGCTTTGATTTAATTATCAGCATAGGAAGTGTTATCTACCACCTTTTGTACAGGTGCAGAGACAGAGCTTAGGGCAATGAATAAATTTGCCCATGATTCACTAAATTTGAACCCAGTCTTAAATGGTTCAAAATCTAATGCTTTTTCTTTCAGCTCATCTGCCTTTGACTTGTCCTTGTCCATAAAAAAGTTCAGATTTAGTGAGATTATACTCTGATCATTCATATTGCAGGAAAATGTTTTAACTGATTTTGATGTATTACGGCTTTCAGAGGTAATTGTTTATTAAAGAGCACTCCAGGTATCTGTGACTTTCTGACTTTCTCCCCTAACTGGTTTTGTCTTGTCAATCTCTTCTTAAGTATTTGTTGGATGAAAAGATTTCCAAACACCTGAAACAATTTTAGTGGTGCAGTAGAAAAATTTTCAAAAACCAGGAAAATTTTAGAAATGTCTACCTCTGTGGCTTTAGGCAGGCCACTTCTGTAACCCTGGCTTTCAGTATCATCATGGATGGCTGCATGCTGGCCTCCTCAGGAAGCCCCATCTGCAGAGATTTTGATTCAGTTTGTCTGCAGTGGGGACCAGCCAGCAGTACTTTTGTAACGCTCTCCAGGTAATTCTAATGGACGGCCAGACTTGGAAGCACCGGGCTAGAAGGTGCTTGGTGTCTCTTTTGTTGTTAAGATTCTATAATCTTTTGAGTCTATAACCGGCTCCTAGAATAGTGCCTAGGACATAGCAAGTGCTTAGTAGATGAATACTTCTTAATTTTAAATTAGAAACTCAAGGAAAACGTTTTCACAGTGAAATAGCTGCCACAAAGTTCACACATTTTATGACACATAAAAACCACTATCAAATATTTTTGAAAATCATTTTCTGTGAATTTTGGGTAAAATTGGTTGACTTATTTTTGAGGATGGTGGCTATCTAATTATACACCGAGTGTAATACAGTGTATTAATGACTACTATAAGTTCTTGAGTCAGGCTGCTTAGGTTTCGATCTTACCATTTCCTGCCTCTGATAACTTAGGCAAGTTACTCAACCTCTCTGTGCCTCAGTTTCTTCAGTAGTACAATGGAAACAATAAATAGTGAATATCTCTCAAATTGTTCAGAATAATGATTCACTGAATATAAAGCATATAGACCAATGTCTTGCATGCAGTAAGCCTCAAAGAGCACTAGGATTTGCGGTCGTGACTGTTGTTGTCACTGTTGTTATCTTATTGTTCCTCCACTCCCACCCAGCACCTCTTGTTACTAGGTGCAGAGAATGACCACTGGAAGTCGTGGGGACAGCTGATAATGTCAGCTGATACATGTAAGGAAGAGAGAAACACTAAAATATGCACAACAATTTTAAAAGCAGCACCACGTGAAGCTATTTTAGAATGGAGGCAGCCTAAACAGCACAAAATAAAAATTGGTATTCCAAATGATGTTTGAATCATCAAAAATGACTGTATCTATAATAATCTTTCTACTAAGATGTAGCTGCAAGTAAATGCTAGAAATAGTTTCATCAAAATTATAAAAATAAAAAAACTCACTCTATGCTTATGGAAGAAGTACTAAATGTTTGCAAATTTTACTTTTTTGTATAGTGGCAATCTGATTGTACTGAATCAATCAAAGTATTGAATATTCTTTAATTCCTACTATGTATGAATCATGTTTTAGCTACCTAGTAAATAGAAAGATACTGTTAAGCCATGATTTCTTTCTTTATGAGTCTTTTAATCAAATCAGAGAACTAACATATACACATAGAAACTATTAAATATGTTTTTTTAAATTTTTTTTTGAAATGGAGTCTCACTCTGTCACCCAGGCTGGAGTGCAGAGGTGTGATCTCAGCTCATTGCAGCCTCCACTACCCGAGCTCAAGCAATTCTCCAGGCTCAGCCTCCTGAGTAACTGGAACTACAGGCGTGAGCCACCACGCCAGGCCTGATTTTTGTATTTTTTGTAGAAACAAGGTTTTGCCATGTTGCCCAGGCTGGTCTCAAACTCCTGAGCTCAAAGCGATCAGCCTGCCTCAGCTTCCCAAACTGCTAGGATTACCGGCGTGAACCACTGTGCCCAGCCTAAATATGGTATTTTAAAACAGTATAACACAAGCAATATCACAAAGTCAAAAAAATTGAGGTAAACAAGCAAACAAAAAAAGGCAGCAGCAGGGAGTCCTTCTAGTAAAAAGAGTAAGATTACTAGAAGCTGGATTGCATAGACAGCTGATGGAAAAGATGGGATTAAAGCCAGGCCTTGCACTCAGGTGATGTTTGTATACTGTGCAACATGATTTTCAATTCTCTAGGTGACATTTTGCAATGCATGGAGACTTTTTTTTATTGTCACAACTGTGGGAGTGGAGGGAGGTGCTACTGGCATCTAGTGGGTAGAGGCCAGAGATGCTGCTAAACAAACTACCCTGCACAGGGCAGCCCCCAACAACAAAGAATTACCCAGTCCAAAATGTCAAATGATACTGCCGTTGAGAAACCCTTTTCTAGAGCTGGAAGCCAATAGTAGAAAGAACTCAGAGAGTCAAGAAGCCTGGTTCTTCTCATGGTTCTGCTGTAAATGAGCTGAGCAATGGTGGACAGACCGTCTAACTCCTCTGGTCATTTCAGAATCAGAGGATTGGATGAAATAACCTCTGGTCCTTTCCATATTTAATCTTCTGTGGGTGGAAACTGAGCATCCGTACTTGCATCTTGAGTTGAGGCAACACATTCATGTTTATAGTCATAGAGACTGTACAGTTGAAAGAAGCCCTTGAGAAAAAGCCTTTCTGTGTGTTAGTTTTCTGCTCTAATTTAACGATAATTTTGAGAGACAAGAATTAATAGTGTGCGTATGAGATGCCAAACTGAAATCAATATTAACATGCAAGAATTTCAGAAGAAACATTTTGTATCAAGCTCTCCTTAAGAAAAAAAAAGGTGTGTCTAGAAAAACATCTACCTTAGGCCATGCAAAATTATGCTTGTTATTGAGCAAGAAAATCACAGCAAACAGCTTTTTCAAATTTTGATTTGCTGGCCCCAAATTGCACTGACAACATCTCTTTCCAGGTCAAATAAACATTTATTTCAGTAAAAGGAGACACTGTGATCTTTGCCATTTGCTACTGTATTTGCATTTGCCATTTGTATTTCTGGCTTTGCAGTGCCTCTGGTTAAGGTTTTGCGTGTTTACTAATCACACAGACCTTAGGGAAGTAACAGATTGTTTTCCAAATGCAGCTCATTTTGTATCTCACTTCTAAAAATGGCTTCTAACCAAGCAAGTTATAATAGTAGAAAGTTGAATCCACACCTGGGAGAACAATGAGGATTTTTAAAAAATGCCTGAATCCTCTCCATTTATGAAGTAATTTAATAAATGAAGACATCAATTTTTAAAATATCTCCAATGCAGTGTTTTAGTATGAATTACCAGGGGTCCTAGAATGGGCCTCATAGAAGACAAATAAACTTTTGGAAATTTTTGGTGTGTTCTTAGGTTAATCAGATTCTGAAAGGGGTATTTGATTCCCTAGTAGTCCTACCGTCAAAAAAAGTGAGTGTAGTGCTTACAAAGAAATTAACTCCTAGGGTTTAAAATGTGCTGAAACACTGTCCCCCATCCTCTGGGCGAATGCATGCGTGTACTTTGCACTGATCGTCAAGTTGAGAAGCCTTATTTCCCTGGCTATTGCTGATTCTAGCATGTTGACGCAAAACTTCCCACAAGAGTAATTTAGATTAAGACAAAAAAACATCAAAAAGATCTTTTAGAATTTCACAAGGTAGTGTATATATCTTGATGCACGAATTCCCCAGATCTACCCTGTGGGCAGGAGAACCAGTGTCATAACCTTTCCGCTCAGCTGTCACATGTGTTGTAGCCTCATTCAGCAGTGGGGGTGCAGGGTGGGGAAATAGCGCCCTCTGCTGAGTGGGATAAAATACCGTTGTCAAGGTGATCGCTAGGACTTCTTAGTTCTTATATTTTCCCTTATGGTGGCTGTCCTTATTTGAAAATTATTCAGGCTGGGGGAAGTGAAAAATAAAAAGTACTTACAAAGTTCTGTATGCTTATAAGTATGGACTTACGTGTATATATGCGTGTGTGTGTCTGTGCACATACACACCTTCCTAATGAAGACACTGAACAGGTGATTTCTAAGGCCCATTCCATTCCTAAAATGATGTGATTCTAAAAACTTTAAGTTGTTTTTTTTTTTAGAAGAGTGCTTTTTTGAAACAGAAATTTATGATTCATGTATATGTAAGTGTCATATTTTGGCAAGCCTAATGTTTTAACTGATCAATGCCAAAGGCTTTGGATAACGAATCGTCATCTAGTATGGGACGTTTACAGTAAAGTGGTGGCTGCTACTTGTATGAGATACAGGCTTCTGCTTGAGGAGAAACAATCAGCTGGAATTCAGGAGATTGAACCATTGACTGCTTGATTTCTGGCCTTCATCAGCCAAGTAGACTGATCTTCAAACGTGCCCTATTTTTTTGCCTCTTTCCTTTGTTCTTGCTATTTCATTTGATTGAAATATGCTAAACTTTTCATTACATCCACCCTATTGAAATTCCGCCTATTTTCTGTATTCCTTCTCCAGCCTTAAGCAAACTGTTTTGCACTTAATTTACTTTAAATAAGGGAAATAAAAATATATTTAAGAAATCTAGTTTCTGTAAAATGCAGATTTCTTTACATATATTGATTTTAAACATTTTTACAGCTTTATTGAGGTATAATTTACATCCTATAAATTTCACCTATTGATTTTTAGTAAACTTATAGAGTTATGCGACTAACCGCACAATACAGTTCTAGAATGTTTGCATCTCCCCCAAAATTTATCTCCCACACATTTGTAGTCAGTCACCAATTCTAATCCCTCAGCTACTGTAACTACTTCTCAGATTTCTGTTTCTATAAATTTGTTTTTTCTGGGAATTCCATAAACGAGTCATATAATATGTAATTTTTGTATCTGATTTCTTTCACACAGCGTAACTTTTTGGGGTTCATCCATACTGTCACATATATTGGTAGTTTCATCCTTTTAATCACCGAGTAGTATTTCACTGCATGAGTATTACGTTTTGTTTGTCCATTCCAGTTAGTGAGTAGTTGGATTTTTTTCCAGTGTTTGGCTTATGAATAATGCTGCTGTGAACATCTATATATAAATCTTTATGTGGATATATGTTTAATTTATCTTGGGTAGATTCCTAAGAGTGGAATTCACAAATTAATTGTATGGTAAGGTTGCAGTTACCTTCATAAGAAACTGCCAGTTTTCCAAGGTGGCATTATTATTTTATAGGCTCACCAGAGATCCATGAGATTCATTTTCTCAAAATCCTTGCCAATACTTGCTATTATCCATCTTTTCCATTGTAGCCATTTTAAGGGATGTGTAATTATATCTTCTTGTGGTTTTAATTTGCCTTAGCTTATTTTTTTTTCTTTTGTTTTGTCCTGCCCTCTCACCCCCCGCTGCCTTTGCTTAATGACTAATAACATTGAGCACCTTTTCATGTGTTTTTATGTCTTTCATGAAGACTTTCTATTCAAGTCTTTTGACCATTTATAATTGAATTCTTTTTCGTCTGATTATTGAATGTAAGAGTTCTATAGAGACTCTGGATATCCAAATTTCTTTATCATACATATAATTTGCAAATATTATTCTAGTATTGTCCCAATACCATTTGTTGAAAAGAACATTCTCTTTCCATTGAATTGCCTTACACACACTATTTCATTAAACTCTTCTTTCAAACCCTATTAAGTGGCTGATTTTGTCCCAATTTCATACATCAGTTCACAGACTCCTAGACTTGAACTAACAATAACACACTAAAAGTCCCACAGCTAGTAGATGGCAGAACCAGGATAGGAGTTCTGGTTTACCCAAGGACAAGACGTTATTTTCCTATTAAAATCAGGAAACCATTTGCCCTGGATGTTATTTATTTCAACATTAAACTATAAGCATCCTGAGATTACATAGCACTTCTCATCTTGCCACCATAGTCTTTGGACAGTACTTGCTTATTTGAGGATTGCATTATGAAACACTCAATTGGCTTAAGCAGTAATGTTTATGTGAAAGGAAATAATAACTCCATAATCTAAATGACTTATTTTATTTGTTATGTTTATGCTTTCTACTGACAAACCTAGACTTCAACTCTAAAGAAAACATAAGAGTTACTAAAGTCTATTCTGCATGAACAAGAACTTCATTAGGAATGATGGTGAACTGAGAATGTCTTTTCTCATCTTTAACAATCAAGGATCGTTCAGGTGACATAAAATAGAAGTCAGAGAAACACATCAGAAAGTGATAAAATCACTTGGCTTGGGAGCCACTTGTTCAAGTGGCCTTGAACAGGTCGTTGTATCTCTGTGTGCCACCTTCTCACCTATAAAACAATAGGTGTGGACCAGGTTACCATTAGGGTGTCCCTTCCATAATTGGCTTTTGTTAAATATCGTACTACAATAGCATTCTGTATGGCTCTGATGACACACTGGTGGCTTCTTTTATTTGCAGACTGCAGCGAGAATCTGTTTCACTGTCACACAGGCAAGTGCCTTAATTACAGCCTTGTGTGTGATGGATATGATGACTGTGGGGATTTGAGTGATGAGCAAAACTGTGGTAAGTAGCATTGTTTCCCCAAAGGTTTTAATTTAAAATCATAGAAATTTATAACCAAAAACTTACAGTTCATTATGTGTTAATATGATTAGCAGTTTAAATTACAAAATGATTGGTTTCTTGTTTTTTAGAAGGAGGAAGTTTGTTCAATCACTGTCCTCAGTAATGTCTTATGTGTAAATGTAATACATAAAAAATCATATTAAGAAAATGTTTAAAAAGTGGGATGGGAAGACTGGTAAAGGTTGTTAATGCATTAATAGTTTTTTTCCTCTCCTCAAATGTGTTCTGTTTCTCCTCTGGTTAGAGCCAGTGGCTTACGTTAGATTTGGGCTTTTGAGCAAACTTTGAGGGCAGATATATTGTCTGTGCCTGATTCCCTTGGTACATGTGACTGAAGTCCCCTCCTTTATTTAATCCTCAAATAGTACAGGGACCACCTGTTCAGCAGCTACACCCAGGGTTAGGATGATGCATTTGTTTTGTGTACACATGGTGATCTTATCTTTTAAAGAATAACCCCACTTTTTAAAGAGTCATGTCCAATTCTGAATGCCATCTCATGAATTAAAATCAGCAAAATTCCTCTTGCTCATTTACTTTTTTGGCTTTGTGACTAGCTTCAGAATTTTTAGGTAGCATATTGTTGAGTGACGTAGGAACTTTGCAACATGAACAAAAGGGAAAACTGGGATGAGGATACACCCTGGACAAATGATATGAGACAATGTCCCGCATTAGATAACATCAAAATGAATGTTTGGGAAGGATCAGCGGTATGGTCAGAGGAAGGCATTGGAATCATGAATGTTAGGAATAACCCCATGCTGGGAAACCTGGTGGTTTCTAGGAGCGCTGTCTAGCTGCCACTTGCTGTATCTGTAAAAATATTTTAAAATGTATGTGTACAAACCATTCCTGTGTGACTAGATAGAGGTGGGTTATTGCTTTTTTCTGATAATAGTTTATTTTTATTTTATTTTGACTAAAATAGTTGTACATATTTATTGAATACAGCATGATATTTTAATACATGTATACAATATGTAATGATCAAATCAGGGTAATTAGTGTATCCATCACCTCAAACATTTATCATTTCTTTGTATTAGGAACATTCAGAATCTTCTCATTTAGTTATTTGAAAATATGCAATAAATTATCATTAACTATAGTCACCATCCAGTGCTATAAAAACCTACAACTTGTTCCTCCTATCTAGCTGTAATTTTGTATCAGTTAAACAATCTCTGTCTCTCTCTCTTTTTTTTTTTTTTTTTTTTTTTGAGATGGAGTCTTGCTCCATCACCCAGGCTGGAGTGCAGTGGCGCTATCCCAGCTCACTGCAATCTCCGCCTCCCGGGCTCAAGTGATTCTCCTGCCTCAGCCTCCTGAGTACCTGGGACTACAGGTGTGTGCCACCACGCTCAGCTAATTTTTGTATTTTTAGTAGAGATGGGGTTTCTTCATGTTGGTCAGGCTGGTCTCTAACTCCTGAGCTCATGATTTGCCTGCCTCGGCCTCCCAAAGTGCTGGGATTACAGGCATGAGCCACCGCACCTGGCAGCAATCTCTCTTTGTCCCTCCTCCTCCATACCCTTCTGGCCTCTAGTAACCACTGTTCTACTCTCTATTTCCATGAGATCAACTCTGCATTTGAGTGAGGGCATGTGGTATTTCTGTTTCTATGCCTGGCTTATTTCACTAAACAGAATGTCCTTCAGGCTCATCCATGTTGCTACAAATAACAGGATTTTATTCTTTTGGCATGGCTGAATAGTATTCCATTGTGTAGATGTACCATATTTTCTTCTCCACTCATTTTTTGATGGCATAAATTGATTCCATATCATGGTTATTGTGAGTAGTGCTGCAGTGAATGTGGGGGTGCAGATGTCTGTTTGATATACTGATTTCCTTTCCTTTGGGTATATGCCCAGTAGTGGGATTGCTGGGTTATATGGAAGTTCTATTTGTAGTTTTCTCAAGAACCTCCATATTGTTTTCCATAATGACTGTACTAATTTACATTTAGATGTGGGTTATATCCTGGGACTGACTAGTCTTGAGAAAAAGGCTGAGAGGATATTGTAATTATATAGATCACAGAAATTATAGTTGCAGGAGGCCTTGGAGATCATCAGATTCAACCCTTCCCTTTACCAGTGAGATAATTAGGAAATGCAGGGGATTGAAAATGAGTGAGTGTCGTTTGGTAGTTGGATAGGTTAGTGGAGAGGGCCAGCATGCAGGTAGCATGTGAGAAAAAATGGTCTTAACAGGCAACATAATTCCTCTGAAGATAGCAGGCTATCGTGAAGTTTGTGTGTCTGGATGCCAGTTGTCTCCATCTAATAGCAATAATTATCACTTTCCTTCAGACCAGCCTCTGCCCTGGCTCCCTGTGCTCTTCTGGTTCCTGCTCAAGCACTTCTTATGCTTTTCTTCTTTTCTCAAACCTATGTCCTCCCTATACTTTCCTCTGTTGATCCAAAATATGCTTTAAGATCCACGGTCACTCCGGAAGTCTGTCTATGACCATGGCACTGTTACTAGACTCATCATACTTTCTCATGGAATCTATTATTCATGAATCCACATACATCTTCTAAAACACTGCTTATATTCAGGGTATACCACCTCTCATGGCAAAGCATCCTATGGATTCTGCCCTTTGTGAGAGCGAACTTATCACTTAGTTCTTTTTCACTAATATATAAATTGGGACAAAGTTGAAGTCCAGGCTAAAAAGAATCATGAATATAACATAAATATTTTGCATGGCTTACCTAGCAGTTCTTTTGGATATAAGGCCAGGCATGCTGGCATATTCCTTGTAGTCCCAACTACTTGGAGGCTGGGGTGGGAGGATCACCTGATCCTAGGAGGTTGAGGCTGCAGTGAGCTATGATCACACCACTGCACTCCAGCCTGGGAGAAAGAGAGAGACCTTGTCTCAAAAAAAAGATAATCAATTAAAAACTTAAGTTTAGCATCAGGAGAGATGACAAGGAGATACGTGCCTTCCCAATTTGCCAGACAGGTAAGTTATAATTCCTAGAAACGTGAGAGAGCTGTTACAGATACATCAAATCCGCTAGCTGCATTGTGAAACACAAATCACAGTTCTGTTTTTTGAAACAGGGTAGAAATCATAAATTTTTCATAAGGAAAGAAAATGACAACTAAAGAAAACAAAAGCCAACAACAATAAGAACAAACTACGGGTCCTGGGGCAGCTAGAGTAGTTACTTAGCTGAAAAACAGACCCATCTTACCCCACAGTGATGGTGGTCAGTGGGGCACATGAGTGGGGAGGGCGTGGCATTTTAATTGGGCCAGACCTATTGTAGAAATGTTATTGAAGGTATTGGAGCCATTGGAACAGACTCTCTTCGATGGGAACTGGGAGCCATAGAATCCTGCCTGTTTGTCATGCTGGTTCTCTGCATCCTCGTGAGTTTTCATTTCTCCAGATTGCAATCCCACAACAGAGCATCGCTGCGGGGACGGGCGCTGCATCGCCATGGAGTGGGTGTGTGATGGTGACCACGACTGTGTGGATAAGTCCGACGAGGTCAACTGCTGTGAGTGCTCTGAGGACGTTTGTTTTGCTTATTTTTCCATTTCTGGTTCTTTAGGCTGTACTCAAGGTTGAGGACTGTACTTAAGACTCACTATATACACAGCATTCCAAGGGAAAGATTCTTATGCTTTGGTTCTAGCCTGTAAAGATCACTGAGTCACGGGATGACAATAGCAATGGAGTGTATCTGACTTCCACACCTCTCCCTGCAAAACTCCAAGCTTCATTTGGCTGATCTAGCCAAGTGGGTGTCTGTTTTCTCTCTCATTGCTCCATATGTCTCTTTTATGCTTCTGTGACTTTGTCAAAGGTGATGCTCTGCCCACAGAATGGGGAACCTTTCTTCTGCAAACAATACATGAGTAGTTAAGCTTCCCTGCAGGAGTTCCCTGACATGTTTTCAGGGGCCATTTGTGGAAGAACATGGAAAGAATCGTCAGAGAGAAGAGAGCCTTTAATGTTCATATGATGATACAAAGACAGCATAATAGGCCGGGCATGGTGGCTCACGCCTGTAGTCCCAGCACTTTGGGAGGCAGAGATGGGTAGATGACCTGAGGTCAGGAGTTTGAGACCAGCCTGGCCAAAAGTCTCTAGTAAAAATACAAAAATTAGCTGGGTGTGGTGGCAGGTGCCTGTAGTCCCAGCTACTCAGGAGGCTGAGGCAGGAGACTGGCGTGAACCAGGGAGGTGGAGATTACAGTGAGTCAGGATCAAGCCATTGCCCTCCAGCCTGGGTGACAGAGTGAAACTCCATCTTTAAAAAAAAAAAAAGAGAGAGAGAACGTAGTAATAATATAAATTTATAGACTGTTGTGTTTCTGTGTGAATGAAAATCTTCAGACAGTTGTTATACTTCAAACTAATAACAAGTATGGCTATTAACACTTTTTCCCCCTGGAAAATATACTATACCCATTAGAGAATAATATACATGATTGAATAGAAGCTGTCAGGTGTTAAGAGAGAGTGCAGTTGACCTGAAAGAGTTAATGTGATATGTTCTTTTGCATGTTTGAATTAATTATACTTTTCATTTCATCTTTTTGTGTCTAGTAAAAGTAAGAAAGTTGATTATATACATGAGATTGAATATTTAATTGGCTTATAATTTGAGGCAAAAATAGAAATGTGGATTACATAGTTTTTATTTTGACATAAGAAAAGTCATATAAAAAGTCACAATGCGTAGCTCTCCTCTTCCCTGAAATGGATTTGAAGTGGAATGTCCTCCGAGTCCTTGCCTAGTGGACACAGTGGAACAGAGTGGACTGTATCTCACTAGATCTTGGAGAAGCAAGGACATGGTGCTCAGGTAGAACACTTCTGGTGTGGAGTCTTGACTCAAGAACAGAGAGGTCATAATATTAGTAATTCAGTGAAGGCTGAGGTCACATGATCCATGGGTTTCCGATACTCTAAAAGACAATAGGTATAGAATTTAGAGAACCGATAGGAATTAGAAGGTTAATGGATATTAGGCCATCCCTTTCAAATATCAGTTGTCATAAACAAGTGTTGAAATAAAGTGTTTATTATGTGTTAGTTACTATGCAAGTTCTTTCCCATATACTATTTTGTTGGCTTATGAGGTCAAGTAGATAAATAATGAAATATTGGGGCTGAGAGTCCAAAAAGCTTGCCTTCACATTCTGGCTGTAGCTCTTAGCCATGGGACTTTGAGCAAGTACTATGCTCTGTAAACTTTAGTTTCTCATCTGTAAAACAAAGATGATAGTATCTACTTTACAAGATTTATATGAGCATTTGAGATTATATATACAATGCAGTTAGCACAGCTCTTGCCATATAATGTCATAATGTCATTACAAATTGTCATTTTTATTAGTAAGTAGGATCATGATACTTCCATCACTAAAAACAGTCACACAGTTCTCAAGAAAAAGTTAATCTTGGTAAGTGCTGTTCAATAAGGCAGGAAAAATTCTAGAAATAAAATCAATGATATGTTCATTTGTGTGTGCAGAACACCTTGTTTCTTAGCGATGCTTGATAAATGGCTGTTGCTTATTTGATGTGCAGATTGAGAGAGAAGAATTAATAAATAAAGTGAATATTGTTCTGGCCCTTCCTAGCCTGTCACAGCCAGGGTCTGGTGGAATGCAGAAATGGACAATGTATCCCCAGCACGTTTCAATGTGATGGCGACGAGGACTGCAAGGATGGGAGTGATGAGGAGAACTGCAGCGTCAGTAAGTGTGTCCCACCACCCCAGAACATTCCTTTACTGGTGGTCCTCTCCTTGGGAACAAAGGAACACATTTGAAGTTGCTTAAGTAGGATTCCCATGTAAATAATCCCAGATTGCCTAACACAGTGGTCCTCACAGCCCTAGTCAGCCAGGAAACACTTTCTTGTGCTAAACATAATTCTCAAGCAACTTACACTGAAAATCATTCCTCAGGTGAGACACCTGAACAGCATGGTCAGATTCACTTAACTGTTCGATGGGGAAAGCCGTGATAAAGAGAGAAGTTTAGTGTATAGCATCCAATTAAATCAGATTAGATTCCAGTGAGAAGAAATTGGCTTCTGAAAGGAAATGTAATGTCTTCCTAAAACAATCATGTTCAGAGAAGCAGTTTAATGCCTCTTATTACCAAGCAATACACTTTAAAAGGATTTGATATCTGCATGTGAATCTCAAAAAGAAAAACTAGATCCAATAAATTGTTTTTTAAATGTAACTATTTCTGTCAGAAAAGAAAGTTCTATGCAGCTCCAGTGTGTGTGGAAGCCTCTCAGTAGGGTCCAGGGAAGAATATGCCTAGACTCAAAAATCACATTTGTTTATACTACATGGGCACAGCCTAGTTGTTAACAACATGATTGTTGCAGCCCTGATACCCAGGATCAAGCCTCGGTCTGCTACTTACTATATGGTGACTTTTGGCAAGATACTTACATCCCTTTTAGGTCTCAGTTTGCATGTCTGTACACTCAGAATAGTGATAACTACTTCATAGTGTTGGCATATGGCAAAAACTCAATATATGTGAGCTTTTATTACATGGCTACTACATTAAAGCATATCTTGGGCTGTGTATATTCATAATCAGCCAATGAGACTGGTCATCTATAGATAAATTAGGTTTGTCGTAATGCATATTGATCATTAGAATAACTTTAATGGAAAAATGCCCAAGACCTAAAGGGAGAGCTTTTCAGTCACAGACTTATTACATAAAAATAATATATAGAGTGCTTTGTTTTACCAGTTTTTAAATTCAGAATGAAATCCTTTATTAAACGTAATTTATTGTGTGCATATCAACCGAGCACTTCTGTTTGCATCAAACTATTCTTTCTTTCTGTATAATTCAACTCTGAAATAATTTTGGATTTTTCATGATGAAATGGCAGGCTTTGTAGATTATTTCCTTACATGTGTGAGATGTAAGAAAGTCATATGATAAAACAGATTTAAAAGTAAAATTTTAGTATTTTTATATTGTTCACTTTAATGGATTCAACTCAAAAAATGTATATTGTGGTGTTTATATGTGGCCATCCCCTGGGAATTCAGTGGTAAGCAAAACAGCTGATGGAGCTTGCAGACTCCTGGGGGACATAGGCATGCTACGAATTATTAGGCAAGTCAATGCTTAACCATGCAGCAACAGAGGCTAAGAAGGGAAATTCAGGGTGCTTGGATGCCCTTAATAGGGTGCATGCCCTGGTAAAGCGCCTCAGACAAAGCTTCCCTGAGGAAGAGATACTGGAGCTCAGACCTGAAGGATGAGTGGGGTTAACCAAAAAGAATGGGGCTTGAAAAAGCAATTGAGACACAAGGCACCGCTTGACCAAAATTCCTGTGGTGGGAAGGTGCAAGGCATGTGTAGGAGGACCATGAGAGAAGGCAGACCATTGTGATTAGAGAGCTGAGAACGAAAGGGGGCCTGGTACTAAATACTACATAATTGTCAGCACGGGTTGCAGGTTTGTTCTGCTAGACAGAGCTGGAAAGGGAAGCAGGGGCCACTTCTCTGGAGACTTTGGGTCTTGCTGAAGAGTCAGGCCTTTGAAACTCTTCAGGCTCTGTCCCTGCCTACCTGTCTAGCCTCTCTCAGCCCCTTTCTCAGTGGTTGAAGCTCCAGTTACTTTGACCTGTGCACTTCCCTATTCTAGGCCTTTGCATGTGCTGTTTCTTGGCTTGGGAAACCCGTCCTTTCCTCTTACCATGACTTGGAAAAGTCCTTTGAGAAACTTCCCCATACTGGTCTCATTGGCTTCTACTGCTCTTTAAATGTATTTTAGCTGGGCGTGGTAGCACATGCCTGTAATCCCAACACTTTGGGTGGCCGAGGCAGGAGAATTACTTGAGACCAGGAGTTTGAGACTAGCCTGGGCAATATAGCAAGACCCCCAACTCTATGAAACAATAAATAAGTAAAAATAAATATGTCTTCCATAAAGCAGTGATCACACAGCATCAGAAGGTTTTGTTCAGGATGATACCTCTATCAGAGCACAAGCCACTTCCCAGGGGGTATTATGCCCTTTTATCTTTTAATGCTCAGTGCCTAGCTTGTCACATAGATTGTCACATGGCATGCACTTAATATTTGCCAAAATAATGAATGCATGATGTCAATAAAATCTCCTCAAGAGCCTAAACTCACAGAAATTGTTTAGGTTTGCTTTGAGAAAAAATTTTGACCCTGCTGACATTAAAAAAAGAGTGACATCTCTTTTCTGCAAGGCTTTGTGTATTAATTTGCACATTAGTGGTACTGGAAAGGATAAATATTTCAGTATAATAAACATCATCTCAGAATTATAGGTAAGAATGATTATATATACACACATACTATTATTTATACTTAAAAGTGCCTTGCAAGGTTGACTAGATTCCAGATGACATGCCTGAAGGTAATTGATCGTAATGGGGGAGAGAGTGAATGGGCAGTAATTTACTACCTTCTCCATTTAATCTACAAATGACCAGGGAATCAATGGGAAAAGCAGTTTCCTTTCCACCTACCTTAAGGAAAAATCATTAGGGCAAACATTGATATTACTGCTGTCATTCACTTAGAAACAAGAAAGCCAGTTCTCAAGTCATCACAGCTAGGCTGATGACACTTTCCAAGGACATATTGAAAATATGGATAACAGCTGCATAACACTTGTATTATGATAAAGTATCCTTATTGTATTGGTGTTGATGCCCTATTTATTACTAGAGAAAGCATTTTCCTTAGAGGGAGGCTAGAATTGGGAGCAAATGAGTCTTAAAAAAGTGTCACTTAATATTCAGAATTTCAAGATTTTTGTAACGTTCTCTGTCCCTCAAATCTCTTGAATTTTATTTTGTAATCAAGTGTTGGCACCCATGTAAAAAGAAAACACTATTTTTTTTCCATTAAATGCAACAACCACCTGTTTTTAGTGTAGTTTGTCTCTTATTTCTTCATTCTTATTTTGGAATACCTGGATTGTATTTAATTACCAGGAAAATGAATCCAGAAAGCACCTATTCAACGTATGTTCAATACTTTTGGAGAAATTGGAAGGATATTAAAGTTGTGTTATTCCTCAGCTCCATCAGACATTCCTGATCTTTTAGATCCTTAGGTAAGGAATTTGTAGATGATGAAAGCCAATGTGCCTTTTCCTCCCTCTGTAGTTCAGACTTCATGTCAAGAAGGAGACCAAAGATGCCTCTACAATCCCTGCCTTGATTCATGTGGTGGTAGCTCTCTCTGTGACCCGAACAACAGTCTGAATAACTGTAGTAAGTACAACAGCTGACAAATGCAATAGCCATGTCAGGGCATGCATTCAGCATTTTTCTTCTGCGTTGACATTCAAATACTGAAGTCTGGAATCCCTCCAAAAAAGGCTACCTATTTTCTTTTTCTTTTTAAAAGGTCGCATGTGGTAGCAGTAAAGAAACCAAATGGTCTTAATTAACTTCAATCAGAAACAAATGTGTCATTGCGAACGACTATAAGTCCACATTGCTTAATATCATTACCATTACTTTCAACTCAGCATTAGTTCTCTGTATTATTTTCTTGGCTCCATCTGTAGGCAGATGCTATCTTTCTTCCTTTCTAAAGCACAGCTTCAAAAATGGAAACTTTAACCGAGAAGGAAATATGAAGTTCATAGAAATAGCCACATACAACGTTGGCAATCTGTTCTTTTTTTTTTGAGACACAGTCTCACTCTGTCGCCGAGGCTGCAGTGCAGTGGCCCCATCTTCGCTCACTGCAACCTCTGCCTTCCAAATTCAAGTGATTCTTCTGCCTCAGCCTCCGCAGTAGCTAGGATTACAGGCGCTAAACACCCTCAGTGATCCATCTGCCTGGGCCTCCCAAAGTGCTGGGATTATAGGCAGTCGGTTCTTTTAATGAAATTTATTCTCACCTTTCCAGGAACTCTGATGACCTGTAATGGTTTTGGAACCATTAGGCTAATTTGTTTCGGTGACAGTGTAACAGCTCCAAATGGTGTAAGCAGGTGGCTCTAAAATGACTTTCAGGAGGAGGAGTTATTTGGGGAAGACAGAATGGGCGGAAGTGAAAGAGCACCCTATGGACTCTCATGGAAAATTGAATCAGAAAATCCCCAGCGACTGATTTCTAGTAATGATTTCTGACTCCTGGGCTCTGTTTTCATGTTATACTCGCTTCTTTCCCTTTTTCTAATGAACTTTTTGCTGCATTTTCAGGTTGGGATTAGAAATTTAGAAGCAGGTCAGTCAGTTTTCAGTTGGCAAGAGGGTATTCCTTTTTTTTTTTTTTTTTTTTTCTGAGACAGAGTCTGGCTCTGTCACCCAGGCTGGAGTGCAGTGGCACGATATCGGCTCACTGCAACCTCCGCCTCCCAGGTTCAAGCGATTCTCCTGCCTCAGCCTCCCAAGTAGCTGGGATTATAGGCACACACCACCACGCCCAGCTAATTTATTTATTTATTTATTCATTTATTTATTTATTTTTTGGTAAAGATGGCGTTTCACCATGTTGGTCAGGCAGGTCTCAAACTCCTGACCTCAAGTAATCCGCTGGCCTTACAGGCACGAGCCACTGCACCCAGCCAGGGTATTACTTCTTAACACATGTCCTCTCAGTCTAAGGCCCTTGGAAGCTGGGATGCTGAAAGTCTCCGGCCTTGCATTTGCTGCAGTTTTGCGGTCCTAATTTTACTTGGTGACCTTTCTGGGTCGCTGTAGAGCTTATAGTGAGTACCTCTATAACTGTTACAGAGTCTCAAGGGGGTGAAAAAAGGAGGCTGGGAAGGGGGTGTAGGCAGGCAGCTAATTAAAAACCCAGACTGACAGGATTGACTGTGGCATTTAATAACTCTTTGCCTGGAAGCACATGCCCACCCCTCCTCCATTTCCCATATGAGAGAACAGTAGATATTAGTCAAGCCACAAAGTCGACACACTCAAACTGCCATTTTACTTCCTCTAAACTGATTTAAATAGAAACGGATTTAAATAGAACATATCTATAGATATGCATATATATGTGTATATATGTGTGTATATATATATACACACACACACACACACACGTATAACATATTTGGGCCACTGTTTCCATTGTTTCATTTTACTCATCTCTCAATCTGCCATGGAAATTTTTCAGAGCGATTTCTTTACTTCACCTTCAACTTGAATAGTGACAGTGTCATCTCAAAGACATGTGTTTATTGTTAAAGTTTTGGGGGTTGTTTGACATGGAATGACACTTACTATTAGACTCGAAAATGTAGAAAAGGCAGTATCAGCCTGTGTCAAATTTGGGTAGGAAGTAACTGGGTGTATGTTACCCTATTTTCTCTGTATTTGAAATATTTCAAATTTTAAATATTTAAAATATGTTGTCTCCTGTCAAAAGAATAAATTGTAGGAAAGGCAACTGGATAACTCTTGGCTCATAGAGCTGACCAATATTTGTAGTGTGTACATGATGTTCCAAGCATCGGGATGGGCGCTGGGCTTTCTAGTGGTGGAGAAAGGAGACAGGCTCTAGCTTCTTAGAAGTCACTTTTCAGTGCGGGAGAACATATTGTCATCTTCCCACTGATATATTCTACACTGTTGTTCTCTTTAAGCTCTTTAAATACACTCAGTTTACCTAGTGTCTCACTGTGTCACCAGCTTCCTCATTCATCATGTATATTCTTGCCAACTTCTCTCCACATATATTCAGCAAACGTTTGCACATGCTCTCTTCTGAGTAAAAGGCAGTAGGCTAGCCACTTGCCCTCATTACTCCTGTGTTATTAAAAATGGCACATAGGCCGGGCGCGGTGGCTCACACCTGTAATCCCAGCACTTTGGGAGGCCGAGGCGGGTGGATCATGAGGTCAGGAGATTGAGACCATCCTGGCTAACATGGTGATACCCAGTCTTTACTAAAAATACAAAAAAAAAATTAGCCGGGCATGGTGGCGGGCGCCTGTAGTCCCAGCTACTCAAGAGGCTGAGGCAGGAGAATGGCATGAATCCAGGAGGCGGAGGTTGCAGTGAGCCGAGACCGTGCCACTGCACTCCAGCCTGGGTGAGAGAGCGAGACTCCGTCTCAATAAAAAAATAAATAAATAAAAAATAAGGCATATGTGCCTAACTTGCAGTTGAAAGTCAAGATGTTATTCCTGATCTTTCAAAGAACTTCAAGATGATATATGCGTACTTAGGTCTCTGTAAGGACAAACAAGTGGCATCTCAGAAAATCCTTCATACATTTGAAAATATGGTTCATTACTTGAAGATGTTTACCACTATCAAGAGACTAGTATTACTCAGCTTCTGAGGCACAAATGAACAGTAATTTCTTAGTCTGCTTGATGCCAAAGGAAAATTTGAGTTTGGAGAATGTAGTAGATATTCTGTCTGGTGGAGACAGCCTGTCACTGGAGTTGCCGGGATTCTTGTCCTTGAAGACTCTGATTCTTGCCATCCCATAAAATATTATGTGATTTTCTAATGGTCGCTAAAGATATACTGGGTGGGACCCAGTCATCAGTATTTTTTAATTCTACAGATGACTTCAGTGTATAGCCAAGGTTGAAAATGTATTGCTCTAGTGCCTATTTATGACTGGGCTGCAGGGGTATGTGAGAACTTTGAAATAGAATATGAAAAGATTTGTGTATTCCCATGTGCATTTTTCAGTGGAGAAGCTTATTTTAAATTCACAGAAGTGCCTACAGCTTTTTAAAAAAGCCTAAAAACCACATTTCTTATGATACATAATTTTTTCAAGAAATAGCTTTTAGCAGCCTGTGTTGCCATGTCCAGTCACAACCCAGCATCTTTAACATTTCTGTGCCATGTTGGGAGGCAAAATACAGATGTGTCCTTGCCTTTGAGGGTAGGAGCAGGAATGCTATTCTCCTCATTCCGGTGTGGAGGGACTAATCCATCACTTCTCCCTTGTGGTATGCAATCCAGACAATGGGGAGAACCTGCAAAAGCGACTCCTGGGCATGTCTCTCCTGCCTCCCTGTGCCCATGCTGACCATGGCTGTGAAATCCAGGCATGGCTGTCATGTCCCAGGCCCTCTCTCAAGCCTCCCACAGTGTTCGTCAACCTTTAGTTTTATGCTTACTCGTGTATTTTCCCCTCTTATTCAACACCAAGGAAGAAATGAACAGGTTTGCTTCTTGAATAATTCCCTAAGGGTCTAGCAATTTCCTGCTCTCTCTTTGCAAGCTTCAGTTGGTAGGAGTAAATGGTGTAGTCATGTGGTAGAGAAGCCAATCACTATAATGGTTACAGACTTCTGTCCTTAGGAGCAAATAGTAGAAGAGAGGAATGATGTATTTACAAAAGCATTTCCATGTGCATTTTCTAATAAGTGAAAAAAAGATTGAATACAATATTACCATTTGGTAACACATTGAATTAATGAATGAAGACATGGAGCATCTACAGCTGCTAACATCACAAAAAGAGGGAAATCAGAATGATGTGGCTTCTGGTGAAAGAACAGCTTAGCCACTTCTAGTCTTGTGAATGGAATGAAGCCCAGCCCACTCTTGTTGATTCAGCTGCCGAGGTTCGGAAATAGAAAGAATGGGGAACGTGTTTAACTTCACCAGGAGTGTGCGATAAGCAAGATTCAAAAGCTGGTATACCCTACAAGTCAAATGTCTGGGTTCTTCTATAGTTAAATTATAAAGAAAAACAAAAGAATGGAGGAGGAACCCAAAGACTACGAGAGACTTAAAAGACAGGACAAGTTTCAAAAAATGGGCAAGCCTAAATTACAATATCCAGGGGTGGTACACACTTAGGTAATAAAATTATAAAGAAGCCGGGTGCGGTGGCTCACGCCTGTAATCCCAGCACTTTGGGAGGCCGAGGCGGGCAGATCACAAGGTCAGGAAATTGAGACCATCCTGGCTAACATGGTGAAACTCCATCTCTACTAAAAATACAAAAAAATTAGCTGGACGTGGTGGTGGGCACCTGTAGTCCCAGCTACTCGGGAAGCTGAGGCAGGAGAATGGTGCGAACCCAGGAGGCAGAGCTTGCAGTGAGCTGCCACTGCACTCCAGCCTGGGTGACAGAGCGAGACTCTGTCACAAAAAAAAAAAAAAAAAAAAGTATATATATATATATAGAAGAGCAAGGAAGTGAGACAGTTGAGATAAGACAAGATATATGGAAGGTTTCCGCGGTGTCTGCCTGAGTTCAGTTTCTTGACCTGGGAGGTAGTTATAAGGATGTTCACCTTAAAATAATATCAAACTATTAAAAATAATAATGTTAAAGAGGGATTTAGAGTTTGAGGCAAAGATGAATTTTTGAATATTATTATATACGCAGCTAGATGTAGAAAAGTCACATTTTTCATGTAAATGACCATCGCTTAATACATGATTTCTAGTAACTTCAGAGTATCTCATCATAAGGATATAACACCATTGAGTTAACGATCCCATCTTTAGGTTGAATTGAACGAATCTTGTTACAGACTTTGAAAGGTGGAATACCATTGAGATTCCATCAGGATTTTTTTTTTTTTGGCAGATCTTTATTAAACCTCATCTGTGTTCGGGACACTGTACTGGGTACTACATCAAACTTACATCGGAAGCACAGTTCTGCAGCCCTAAAATATCCTCACGTTTGTGATGCGATCTCCCTCTAGTGGCGATTTTTAAATCAGGCTCACACATGAGCCTAATGCTTAAGATAAAAAAGCTTATTAATACCATAAATCATAGAATTTGGGGTTGACAGGTATTTTGAGAGTTTATCTTGCTTAGCATTCTGTGAAGAATGCCTTTGAAGGAATAAAACTCAAGATCCAATAAACCTTACCGAATTCAATAAAGATCTACAGAATAATATATGATCATTACTTAATCCTTTCCTTTTCCTTGGCTCCTAAACACTTAAAAGTTATGTCTTAACCCAAATCAAAAGTGATACATTCTCCACATATAAAAAAGAGAAAAATTATTCATGTGATATGTTCTGTTAATCATCTTCAGTGAAATACATCAATAAAAAGTTAAACCTTGATGGGGTGGTAGAAAGAAAGAAACGGAGGGTATGCATGAGGAAAGAAAGGACTGCATCAAAAATATCTGTAAGTGAACCAATTGTGTAAAATTTTAAGTATATTAAAGATATCAGGAAAAAAGCATAGAGTTAGAGCTGCATGTGCTGACTTGTAAGATGGTCATGACAAATAAGCAACAAAAGCAAATTGAAGGGTGATAGGAATGGTATGTTTCTGCTTTGGCAAAAGCAAACAGAAATCCCTGTCTAAGTGTGCAAAGGCATGTATGGATAAATGTGAGCAGGGGAAAGGCATGGAAGCATTCAAAGCCTTCTGTTGGCTTGCAGGGAAGGTAACAGAAAGGGGAGTGGAGAGATGTTGAACTTTTTCTTTCTGCATCTTTGTAGTGTTTTTATTGTTATGAAAAACATGCATTTTTAAATCTTGTAACAAAATATTTAAATGTTACTTCTTGTCTTAGTTCAGACTGCTATAACAAATCATTATTGCTTATAAACAACATACATTTATTTCTCACAACATACATTTATTTCTCACAGTTCTGGAAGCTGGAAATCTGAGATGAGGTTGCCATCATGGTCAGGTTCTGGTGAGGACCCTCTTCTGGGCTGCAGATGGCTGACTTTTCACTGTATTCTCACACTGTGAAAAGACAGCGAGAGAGATCTGTGTAGTCCCTTTTATAAGGGCACTAATCCCATTCTTGGGGGCTGTACCCTTATAACTCAATCACCTCCCAAAGCCTCCACCTCCTAATACCACCACATTGGAGGTTAGGATTTCAACATATGAATTTTGGGGGAACACAAACATTTAGTCCATAATGTCCAACCCCTCCTTCACAAATCACAGGAAAGGATAAACTGAACCGACCAACCCCAAACCTCTTCCGTCTAGTCTTCTCTCCACTCTGACTCATCCTCAAGATTATGCCAGCCTTTCAGTGTTGTGTCTTCTTCAGGAAACTGAGAGTCATATTGCACTTCATGCATCATTTTTTTTTTTAATCAGGCCAACATCAGCCTCCTTATAAATATAATATCTGTGATACCCTCGGATTCTTTAAATTAAGAAGTAGTCCTGGAGATGTTTTAATATTTCAGCCCAGTCCTTATTGCAAATCTATTTGCGTGGATACCACTTCTTAGTCAAATAATTAAATTTAATTTGAATAATCACTCTCAATAAGGCATGGAGTCTTTGGTCTGCCTGGGCAAATTTTACCAGGACACTTGCTTGCCTGCCTCTCCACGCAGGGAATGTGGCATGTCTACTGCAAACAGAAGGAGCTGGGAGCCTCTCTACTGTATTCCCCCAAAGCTGCCCAAACCACATTTATCATTGGAAGGAGTGTTAGTCTGTTTTCACGCTGCTGATAAAGACATACCTGAGACTGGGCAATTTACAAAAGAAAGAGGTTTAATGGACTTACAGTTCCACATGGCTGGGGAGGCCTCACAATCATGGTGGAAGGTAAAAGGCACGTCTCACATGGTGGCAGACAAGAGAAGAATGAGAGCCAAGTGAAAGGTGAAACCCCTTATAAAATCATCAGATTCTGTGAGACTTATTCACTACCATGAGAACAGTATGGGGAAAACTGCCCCATTATCAGTGATCTCCCACTGGTTCCCTCCCACAACAAGTGGGGATTATGGGAGCTACAATTCAAGATGAGATTTGGGTGGGACACAGCCAGACCATATCAGAGGGCTTCCCAGTTCACTCTTGCGCTACCTTTTCCCTTTGGACTCTAGCATTTTGTTCAATATGTCTGTCTTCGTATGTTCAAGCTGCTACAGTAAAATGCCATGGATTGGGTGGCTTAAATGACAAACATTTATTTCTCACAGTTCCGAAGGCTGGAAGTGCAGGATCAGGATGCTGGCAGACTTGGTCTCTGGTGACAGGCTGCTTCCTGGTTTGCAGACAGTTGCCCTCTTGCGTTTCCTCACATGGCTGAGAGAGCGAGAGCTTTAGTCTCTTCTCCTTCTTATAAGGACTTTAATCCCATATAAATGCCACCCTTATCTAGACCTCATTGAAACCTCATCACCTCCCAAAGGCCCCACCTCCAAATACTATCACATTGCAGGTTAGAGTTTCAGCGTATGAATGGAGATACACAAATGTTCAGTTCATGCAAACTCTATCCTACCCTGTTCACATTCTACTACAGCTACCAGTGCGTGCATCCTTTTTCCTATCGAGATTGTGGAGTTCCTCAGTGGCAGAGACAATATTTCTCATTACTCTTACATTTACATTGCCTAGGATAGTCCCTGATACATTTTCCTCCCTTCATTCTGGCACTGTGCTAGGTGTAGACTTTGAGATCAAGAGATAAAGTCTCATTTCACAAAAATCTCAGGATTGTGTAGGGGAGGCAAGTAAGTAAATAAAGAATATGGCAGAATGCAATGAGCATGTGGTGGGTATGTGCCTAAGATGCTATTGCACTCACAAAAGACTCATTCTGGAAGTAGTAATGGGAAGAGTGGTTGGCCAGGAAGGTTTCCTGGAAGAGGTATTTGTGCTGAGTCTTCCAGACCACAGAGGAGTTAGCTTGGTGGGGAAGATGGGAAAGGGTTAATCCAGGCAGCAGGTGCCGTATGCCCCTGGCAGCTAGAACCATGACTACCTTTGGGGAGATAATTATGAGCATGTTATAAAAGAGGAGATAAGAGAGGAGCAAACAGGGTGCATAAAGACATACAATTCTTAAAATATCTGGTGTCATAAGGGAATAGAATTTATTACAGCAGAGATACTGTTGATTGGATAATCACAGGCAATGAAGCTGAAAAGTTAGCCTAGGGTTGAAGTATAAAATAGCCTCAGACTTCAAGCTAAGGGGTTTGGATTTTGTCTTATTAGCAAGAAGTATCCAACAGATCTGAGCCTCCTCTTGCCCTGAAATCTTGTAGCCTTATATTTAAACACATTAATCAACAATAAAACATATAGACAGAAGTTATCTACTTGCCTATTTGATCAAATTCATTAATTAGTTTAGTGACAGTGAAGATGATGGGGCTATCCTATTTTAGTAGTAATAAGTAAATCAGAAGAAGAAGATGAATTGGAGTCAATAAAAGGAATGATGAAAGAGAGTCATCTTTAGATAAGTTGAGCCAAGGGAAAAAATGAGGAAGGACTTTCTAAAGCATGATGTTGTCACAGTGCTAGCAACTACATATACAGAAATGAATCTTAGTTGCCAGGGCACTTCACTAATCAACTTACTTATTTTCAATATCCATAAAAATGTTATATACTACTGGCATTCTAGTCTTAGCTACTCTAAAGAAAGAATAAAATAGACTTCAGGTTTGTAAAACTTAAGTTGTTTTTATATGTGAAATTTATAAATATTTGTGTGTATGTTTCTTTGTTAGGTCAATGTGAACCAATTACATTGGAACTCTGCATGAATTTGCCCTACAACAGTACAAGTTATCCAAATTATTTTGGCCACAGGACTCAAAAGGAAGCATCCATCAGCTGGGAGTCTTCTCTTTTCCCTGCACTTGTTCAAACCAACTGTTATAAATACCTCATGTTCTTTTCTTGCACCATTTTGGTACCAAAATGTGATGTGAATACAGGCCAGCGTATCCCTCCTTGCAGGTAATATGATGGGATCTACCCCAGTCCCTTATTTTGCCTCAGAGAGGACCAAGGGGTGAAGACTTAGTTGAGTTTGGACAAAGTAAATTTCCCTAAGGAGCTCTGCATTTATCAAATACTTTATATTTAACAAGTGAGACAAAGAAGTAGAAGTTGTAAAATGAATATTTGAGTCAGAATTCATTAACGAAGTACCAAACAAGGGAGCTGTGAACATCCTTTGATGATAATTTATGTGTTTTAATCAAATAAATTCACAGGTATTTCATTCTGTTGTATTAAAAAGCCATTTTTTAAAAAAAGTACGATAGTATAAAAGGGATATATCTGCCTCTTTTTCTGGCAACACTGATGTGTTTACAATGCTGCACTCTGACAGCACTTGTTAGAGATATGACATAAGAAGACATAGTGCCAGACTCACAGATTGGACAGCGATGGACATTGCTGACATTTCTCTGCCTGTTTGAATGAAATAAGATGTGCTATTTCAAGAGCGTAGCTTGGACTTTGAATATGAATGATATTCTAGTGTCAAGAGTATTGTTCTAGAGTCCATGTTTGGGTTAAAATCTTGACCCTTCTCTAGTTTCTAGGTAGCCCTTAGACAAAATCCTGAGTCTCTCTCAGCCTCGGTTCCTTTACATGTAGAATAAGGATAGTAATGGTTGTTGGGTTGTATTGTTTTGAGATCAAATGAATGTAAAGTGCTTCTGATTCATTGTAATGAACCCTGAATGGACAATAGCTATGATGATAGCACAGGAACACAGTAGCTTCTTGGCAGTCTGTCCCTTTGCTGCGCCATGTGTTAGGCATTGTAGTCAGAGGGTTTGCATATACAAGATGACTCTCAGAAGTGAGTTGCTACTCTCTTCAGTGCTGTTTTCCCTCAAGGGGTAGGTATACAAATGTGCTGGCCTAAATGCGAGTAGCAACTGCAGAAACCATATGTTGGGATCAGAAGTCACACAGAGTTTTTTTTAAAAAGCAGTACTATTACTATAGTGGACAGAAGAGAAAACAATAAATTATATGCTGAATACCAAATGGATAACAAAGTAAGGGCATCTATAGAGACAGGACAGGAAATAATAAAATTTCAAAATGACTTGGGGAACTGAACAAATTATACCAATAGAGAGAATAAAACTAAATGTTAGCTTGTGTAGAAAAATACCTGAAAATTTCTGCCAAGTACTTTTAAAAGTATCTCTAATAAAACATCTACCAATTTTATGTTAAAAAGCTGTTTTTAAATCTTACTTCACTTTTGCAAAGCAAGGTCAGTGATAGTGAATAATTTCTTTTAATAGTACTTAACAATTTCTGGCATTTGACTTTCTTTTCATATGTAGATAAAAATTTCCCTGAAGCAGCATTTTCTGCTGTAAATATAAATGTGAATTTATATCCAGATATAATTTATAATTTCAGGGCTTAAGTTCCATATTAAAATGCATAAGACCAAGGATGATCCTGAAGTGTTGTTCAATCAAAATTTTGGTAAATTTCTTTTAGATAAATTTATTTCTTTTTTTCAGGTTTACCCATACATCTTTCATTTTCAGTGTCTATCACTACGAATTTTATATTTTGATATTTGTTTATAAGAAATTTTTGAATAATATGCTAATAAGTTCATAAAGCAATACATAGTTGCTTTTGCTAGGTGTGTTTATTAATTTTAACATTGAATTTTTTAACTATGAGACTGAAAAATCTAACATCGAGTCCTTACAATGGGCTAAATACTTGAGGATTGTTATGCTGTAGCGTACTCAAAATAACCTTTTGAGGTGTGTATCATCAGAGGTGCTACCTATGGCTGAACACTACAAAGACTATGATAAGAACAGCACCCCCTGGACTTGTGCTGCTGCATATTGTTGTAATTTCCATTTTACAGAAAAAAATTGGAAGTGGTAGAGTCAGGCACTATATAGTCTTTTGTACAATTAAGTATCATATGACTAATTTAAAATAGCAGTTGCAATTGAGTTATATACATTTTTTATAAATCTGCAACAAAACTAGTTAGTTCAACAGGCAGTTATCAACTATTGAACTTTCCATCTTTCCTGACCTAATATAGAAATACCATGGCTTTATCTTTACCACAAATTCCTGGGCTAAACCAGTGTTGATTGAGTTATGCTGAGCTTTGTCCAGACTTAAACCTAGACAGAACTTTCTCCGAAATTTCCTCATTTGATTGTTACACTTTCTCTACCAGTTTTGGGCAAGACTGGAGCTGGCCTTTCTGGAAGATCTGTCTCCCATTTTATCTTAAAAATGAGAACTTGGTTGAATTAGTGTATAAAATTTGAAACTTTTGATAAGTAAGCGTTTATTTGAGTCCATTAAGAATATATTGGCCTAGGAACTTACTTTGGTTAGGTTTTTTTTTTTTTAACTATGTAACTAATTTCTTAGTAATATATTGAGACAAAAATCATATTTTTTTCCATAAGAAGTAAAAAAAGAAGTAAAGAAATCTTCTGTGAGGCACGCTGATACTTTAACTTAAAAATATTCTGGAGACAAAAGACATAATACGCACAAAAGCACCTGATACAATAGTATATCATTTCTTTAAAACAAAAAACAAACATTTTAACCAACTCGAGCTCTACGTAAGTGGGTTTGGAAGGAGTCCTAAGCTTTTCACCAATATTGATGGAAGCTGAAGTAAGGGAGGCCATGCCTTAGGCAAGCTAAGGTGGCACATGAGATGGCTCACAAGGCTGGTCTGCAGAGGGGGAGATCTGTGAGGATGAGGGTGTTGTATAGATTCAATGACTTTGGTGGCAAACTATCCAAAGTGATGTTGGAGACTTCCCTGTTTGGAACAAAAGGTTGGAGAATGTGTCTCCTTCAAAGACAGAAGACAGAATGAGAAAGGCAATGTAGAGAAGGGAATCTGTGTCCTGGAAACATCTTTAGACCTATTTCTGCAATAAAGTTTCTTTTGGTGAAAGTGTGGTGCTGGAATGTATACTCTTTGCAGAGATATTACTCATTTTGGTTTCCCAAATACCTATCATATATATGTGCATCTTTTATATCCACACACCCACAATACATGCCACATACACAGAATTAAAACTTGACATAAATTTATAACATCTGTCTCAGATGGAGCTATTTCTGCTTCTAATGTTTTGTCTTTCTTGTTCATCTAGGGCATTGTGTGAACACTCTAAAGAACGCTGTGAGTCTGTTCTTGGGATTGTGGGCCTACAGTGGCCTGAAGACACAGATTGCAGTCAATTTCCAGAGGAAAATTCAGACAATCAAACCTGCCTGATGCCTGATGAATATGTGGAAGGTTAATTTTAAAATTAATTACAGCAGGGTATCTAACATGGATGAACATGTTAGCTACCTTTTGAATTTCTTCTATTTATGGCTTCTTGTTTGTTTGTTTTCTATTTAGTTTCCAATCAGGCTGCTTAGGTGAGTGAATTTGTGAACTTGATTGCATTGAAGAATTTGGCACTCATCTGTTAGATATTGCATTCATTTTAAAAATAAAGAAGTCATTTTCTATTTCTATTCTTTTATTTTTGTGGGTACATAGGTGTATATATGTATGGGGTACCTAAAATATTTTGATACAGGCATACAGTGCATAATAATCACATCAAGTAGATGAGATATCCATCACCCCAAGCATTTATCCTTTCTTTATGTTACAAACAATCCAGTTATACTCCTTTAGTTATCTTTAAATGTACAATAAATTATTGTTGACTGTAGTCACTCTGTTGTGCTATCAAATACTAGATCTTATTCATTCTATCTAACTATATTTCTGTACCAATTAACCAACCCTGCTTTCCCCCACCACTACCCTTCGCAGACACTGGCAACCATTGCTCTACTTTCTATCACCATGACTTCAATTGTTTTAATTTTCAGCTCCCACAAATAAGTGAGAACATAAGAAGTTTGTATTTCTGTGCCTGGCTTATTTCAGGTAACATAATGACGTCTTCTTTTATCCTTGTTGTTGCAAACGACAGGATCTCATTCTTTTTTAAGGCTGAATAATAATCCATTGCATATATGTACCACATTTTCTTTAACCATTCATCTTTTGATGGACACTTAGGTTGCTTCCAAATCTTGGCTATTGTGAATAGTGCTGCAACAAACATGGGAGTGCAGATATCTCTTCTATATACTGGTTTCCTTTCTTTTAGGTATATACCTAGCAGTGGGATTGCTGGGTCATGTATTAGGTCTACTTTTAGTTTTTTGAGAAGCCTCCAAATTGTTCTCCCTAGTGGTTGTACCAATTTGCATTCTCACCAATAGTGGGTGAGGATCCCCTTTTCTCCACATCCTTGCTAGCATTTGTTATTGTCTGTCTTTTGGATATAAGACATTTTAATTTGGGTGAGATGATACCTCATTGTAGTTTTGATTTGCATTTATCTGATAGTCAGTGATGTTGAGCACCTTTTCATATACCTGTTTGTCATTCGTGTGTCTTCTTTTGAGGTATGTTTATTCAGCTCTTTTGTCCATTTTTAAATCAGATTATTAGTTTTTTTTTGTATAGAGTTGTTTGAGCATTTTATATATTCTGGTTATTAATCCCTTATCATATGGATATTTTGCAAATATTTTCTCCCATTCTGTGAGTTGTCTCTTCACTTTCCTTTGCTTTGCAGAAGCTTTTTAACTTTATGTAATCGCATTTGTCCATTTTTGCTTCGGTTGTCTGTGTTCATGTGATATTACATAAGAAATCTTTGTGCAGTCCAGTGTACTGGAAAGTTTCCCCAATGTTTTCTCCTAGTAGTTTCATAGTTTGAAGTCATAGGTTTAAGTCTTTATTCATTTTGATTTGATTTTTGTATGTGGTGAGAGATAGGGGTCTAATTTCATTCTTCTGCATATGAATATCCAGTTTTCTCAGCACCATTCACTGAAGAGACTGTCCTTTTCCCAGTGTGTGTTCTTGAAACCTTTGCTGAAAATGAATTCACTGTAGATGTATGAGTTCTTTTCTCAGTTTTCTGTTCCCTTAGCCTATGTGTCTGTTTTTATGCTAGTACCATTCTGTTTTTGCTATTATAGCTCTGTAGTGTAATTTGAAGTCAGGTAATGTGATTCCTCTAGTTCTTTTTGCTTGGGATAGCTTTGGCTGTTCTGAGTCTTTTGTGATTCCATATGAATTTTAGGACTTTTTTCCCATTTCTGTGAAGAATGTCATTGGGATTATATTTAATCTATAGATTGCTTTACATAGTGATATAGTTTGGATATTTGTCCCTGCTCAAATCTCATGTTGAGATGTAATCCCCAGTGTTGGAGATGGGGCCTGATGGGAGGTGTTTGGATCATGGGGGCAGATCCCTTGTGATTGGTTTGGGTCATCTCCTTGATGACAAGTGAGCTCTTGCTCTGCGTTCACATGACATCTGGTCATTTAAAAGTGCTGTAGCATCTCTTCCCCTACTCTCTCTCTTGCTCCTTCTTTACCATGTGATGTGCCTACTTCCCTTTTGCTTTTCACTGTGACTGTAAGCTTCTTGGGGCCTTCATAGAAGCTGAGCAGATGTCTTCACCATGGTTCCTGTAAAGGCTGCAGAACCATGAGTCAATTAAACCTCTTTTCTTTATAAATTACCCAGTCTCAGATATTTCTTTATAGCAACACAAGAACAGCCTGACACAGAAAATTGGTACTAGATGTTCAGCATTGCTATAAAGATACCTGAAAATGTGGAAGCAACTTTGGAACTGGGTAACAGGCAGGGGTTGGAAGAGTTTGGAGAGCTCAGAAGAAGACAGGAAGATGAGGGAAAGTTTGGAACTTCCTAAAAATTGGTTAAGTGATTGTGACCCAAAATTGTGATAGTGATATGGATAGTGAAGGCCAGGCTGATGAGATCTCAGATGGAAATGTGGAACTAATTGGGAACTGGGGCAAAGGTTCACCCATATCTTGTGTTAGAAAAGAGTTTGGCTGCATTCTGTTTATGCCCTAAGGATCTGTTGAAGTTGGAACTTCAGAGTGAAAATTTAGGGTATCTGATGAAAGAAATTTCTAAGCAACAAAGTGTTCAAGACATAGCCTGGCTGCTTCTAACAGCCTGTGCTCAGATACAGGAGCAAAGAAATAACTTAAAGTTGGAACTTATAGTTAAAAGGGAAGCAGAGCATAAAAGTGTGGAAAATTTGCAGCCTACCTATGTGGTAAAGAAGCAAAAAGCTTTTTCAGTAGAGGAATTCAAGCAGGCTGAATTGCTGGAGAAATTTGTATAACCAAAAGGGAGCAAAGAGCTAATAACTAAGACAATGGGAAAAATGCCTTGAAGGCATTTCAGAGATCTCCCAGGCAGCCCCTCCCATCACAGACCCTAAGGCCTAGGAGGACTGAATGGTTTTATGGGCCAGGCCCAGGTCCCCACTGCCCTTTGTAGCCTTGGGACACTGCTCCCTGCATCCAGGCTGCTCTACCTTTAGCCATGGCTCAGAGAACATCTGTCAGAGCAGTGCAGAGGGGAAACGTGGGGCTGGAACCCCCACACAGAGTCCCCAATGGGTCACTGTTTCATGGAGCTGTGGGAAGTAGGCTTCTGCCCTCCAGACTCCAGAATGGTAGATCCACTGGCAGCTTGCACCCTTTGCCTGGAAAAGCTGTTGGCACTCAACAACCTGTGAAAGTAGCCATGGGGACTGAACCCTGGAAAGCCACAGGGGCAGAGCTGCCCAAGGCCTTAGGAGCCCACCCCTGTACCAGTGTGCCCTGTATGCAGGATATGGAGTCCAAGGAGATTATTTTGGAGCTTTAAGATTTAATGACTGCCCTGCTGGGTTTTGGGCTCGCATGGGGCCTATAGCCTCTTTCTTTTAGCCAATTTCTCCCTTTTGAAATAAGAATGTTTACCCAATGCCTGTACAGCCATTGTATCTTGGAAGTAAATACCTCCTTTTGATTTTACAGGCTCATAGGTAGAAGGAACTTATTTGGATTTGGGATAAGGCTTTGAATTTGGGACTTAGGACTTTTGAGTTAATGCTGGAATTAGTGAAGACTTTCAGGGAGCAATTGAGAAGAGATATTGTATTTTGAAATGTGAGAAAGACATGAGATTTGGGAAGGGGCAGAGCAGAATGATGTAGTTTGGATATTTTTCACCACCCAAATCTCATGTTGAGATGTAATCCGTAGTGTTGGAGGTGGGGTCTGGTGGGAGGTGTTTGGATCATGGGGGCAGATCCTTCATAAATGGCTTGAACCATCTCTCACTCTGAGTTCACAGGAGATCTGGTCATGGTGCCTCCTTCCAACTCTCTCTCTCTCTCGTTCCTGCTTTTGCCATGTGACGTGCCTGCTCCCCCTTCACCTTCTGCCATGATTGTAAGCTTTGTGAGGCCTCCCTAGAAACCAAGCAGACTCTAGGCCTCCTTTAAAGCCTGCAGAACCATGAGCCAAATAAACCTCTTTATAAATTATGCAGTATCAGGTATTTCTTTTTTTTTTTTTTTTGTTTTTGAGACGGAGTTTCACTCTGTCGCCCAGGCTGGAGTGCAGTGGCGTGATCTCCGCTCACTGCAAGCTCTGCCTCATCGGTTCTCGCCATTCTCCTGCCTCAGCCTCCCAAGTAGCTGGGACTATAGGTGCTCGCCATCATGCCCGGCTAATTTTTTTTGTATTTTTAGTAGAGAAGGGGTTTTACTGTGTTAGCCAGGATGGTCTCGATCTCCTGACCTCATGATCCACCCACCTTGGCCTCCCAAAGTGCTGGGATTACAGGCATGAGCCACCACGCCTGGCTGGTATCAGGTATTTCTTTATAGCAGTGCAAGAATGGCCTAATACACATAATATGGAAAGTTTAACAATATTGATTCTTCCAATCCATGAACATGGAATATCTTTCCATTCTTTATATCCTCTTTAATTTGTTTCATCAGTGTTTTATGGTTTTTATCACAGAGACCTTTCATTTCTTTGATTAAGTTAATTTCCAGATATTTTATTTTATTTGTGGCTTTTGTAAATGAGGTTACTTTCTTGGTTTCTCTTTCACATTTTTTGTTGTTGGCATATAGAAATGCTACTAATTTTTGTATGTTGATTTTGTGTCTTGCAACTTTACTGAATTTGTTTATCAGTTCTGTAGCTTTTTGGCGGAGTTTTTAAGTTTTTCCAAACATAAGATCATATCATTTGCAATCAAGAATAATTTGACTTCTTCATTTCCAATTTGGATGCCCTTTATTTCTTTCTCTTTTATGACTGCTTCAGCTAGGATTTCTATTACTATGTTGAATAACAGTGGTGAGAGTGGGTATCCTTGTCATGTTCCAGATCTTGGAGATAAGGCTTTCAGTTTTTCCCCATTTAGTTTGATACTAACTGTGGGTCTGTGAAATATGGCTTTTATTTTGCTGAGGTATGTTCCTTCTTACCCAGTTTTTTGAGGGATTTTTTTTCAGGAAGGGATGTTGAATTTTATCAAATGCATCAACTGAAATGATCGTATGATTTTTGTCCTTCATTCTGTTGATATGATGTATCACATTGATTGATTTGCATATGTTACATCACTCCTGTAAATCCTAAATGGTCACCGGAAGCGGTGGCTCATGCCTGTCTTGCCAGCACTTTGGGAGGCTGAGGTGGGTAGATCACCTGAGGTTTGGAGTTCAAGACCAGCCTTGCCAACATGGTGAAAACCTGTCTCTACTAAAAATATAAAAATTAGCTGGGCATGGTGGCAGGCGCCTGTAATCCCAGCTACTTGGAAGGCTGAGGCATGAGAATCACTCGAACCTGGGAAGTGGAGGCTGCAGTGAGCCAAGATCATGCCATTGCACTCCAGCCTGGGCGACAAGAGAGAAACTCCATCTCAAAAAAAAAAAAAAATCCTAAATGGTCATGATGAATGACGTTTTAGTGTGTTGTTGAATTCAGTTTGCTGGTATTTTCTTGAGGACTTTTACGTCAATGTTCATCAAGGAAATTGGTGTGTAGTTTTCTTTTTTTTGATGTGTCTTTGTCTAGCTTTGGTTTCAGGGTAATACTGGCTTTGTAGAATGAATTTGGATGTATTCCTTCCTCCTCTATTGTTTGGAGTAGTTTGAGCAGAATTGGTACTAGTTCTTCTTTAAATATTTGGCAAAGTTCAGCAGTGAAACCACTGGGCACCAGGCTTTTTTTTTTTTTCTGCTGTAAGACTTTTAAGTATTACTTAAATAGCATTACTTGTTATTGTTCTGTTCAGATTTTGGATTTCTTTATGGTTCAATCTTAGTAGGTTGTATATTTCTAAGAATATATTCATCTCTCATAGGCTTTCCAATTTATTGGTATATAGTTGCTCATAGTAGACTCTGATGATCCTTTGAATTTCTGCAGTATTGGTGCCCAAGCCACAAGTCAAAGTTCTTCTCACTCTTCCTCTTTCCACAGACAGGTAATGGAAGAGTGCTAGTGGTTTTTCCTCATGATCACTACCACCCCAGGTCTATGACAAGTACTACCAAACCACAAGTGTTCACTCAAGGCCCAAGGGTTCTTCAGTCAGTCTGTGGTGAATGCTGCCAGGCCTGGGACTCTCACTTCAGGACAGTGGGCTCCCCTCTGACTCAGGGCACATCCAGAAATGTCATCCAAGAGCCAGGGCTTAGAATTAGGGACCCCAAGAATTCACTTGATGTTCTACCCTGCTGTGGCCAAGCCTGGTACCTAAGCTGCAGACAAAATCCCTTTTACTCTTCCCTCTCCTGTTCTCAAGCAGGAGTTTCTCCCTGTAGCCATCACAGCTGGGAATGTGCTGAGTTATACCTGAAGCCAGCCCATCTCAGAGTCTCACCGAAGGCTCATGAGAAGTACTGCCTGAGTACTGCTACTGATTATTCAGGACCCAAGGGCTCTTTAGTCATCTGGTAACTAATGCTGCCAGGGCTGGGCCCTTTTCTTCAAGGCAGTGGGTTCCCTTTTGGTTGAAGATATGTCTAGAAATGTCTGGAAGCTAGGGCCTGGAATGGGGGCCTTAGGACAGGACTCTGTCTGGTGCCCTATTCTACTGTGGCTAAGCTGATATCCAAGTTGCAAGACAAAATCCTCTTTACTCTCCCCTCTCCTGTCCTCAAGCAGAAGAAAGGAGTCTCTTTCTGAGCTGCGAGCTGTGCCTGCCTGGGTTGGGGAAGGGTTGGCACAAGCACTCTCTTGGCCACTCTGTGGCATGCACTAGGTTGCATGCCCCAAAGTCCACTGTCTCCAAGCCCAGCACAGCATCAGGACTTGCCCAAGAATTGCAGTCCTTGTGAGCTAGACTGCCTTTCAAGTTTATTAAGGACCCCAAAACACTTTAGCCTGTGGTGGTAAGGCTTGCCAGAACTTAAATTCTGACCACTGGGATGGGTGATTCCCCTTTGGCTGGGGTTCATCTAAATGCTTCCTCCATGCATGGGCACTGGCTGAGCTCTGCCTGGTGTTGCTTTCTGCTGTGATAGGACAGCACTGAGTTCCAATGCAAAGTCCCACAAGCGCTCCACAAGTGCACAGATTCTCTGTGCTATGCAGCTCTTGCTGGGGAATGGGGGAGGGGTGGTGTTGGTGATTCAAGACTGTCTTTCCTACCCTTTTCAGTGCCTTTTTCAGTGATCTGAATTTAAAACCAGGTACTATGATTGCTTATATGATTTTTAGTTCTTATGAAGGTGCTTTTTTGTGTGGATGTTGTTCAGGTTGGTGTTCCTGCAGAAAGGACAATTAGTGGAGGCTTCTATTTGGCCATCTTGCTCCATCTTCCCCCAAAAAATCATTTTAAAATTAAAAATAATGAACTCAGAGATGAGTTTAATTAGTACTCCAGGTGTTTTTTAAACTGTACTTTACTCACAGAGCCCATTATATGTGGATGCTTTTATACTAGTGATCCTGAAGGCAAAGGTGAACATCAAACCTTGGTTCCTTCAAGTAAAAAACATTTGGGGACCATGGCAACATAGGATCATTAAGTACAGAAATGGAATTGTGGACTAGGTGGAAAGATGGGGGTGTGGAAATGATTTTGACACATTGAGAGCCGCTAGGTAGTCAGGAGCACTGACTCCACAAGGCATATCAGGCTCTGGCAATTGTTGGGTTGTCCCATTTGGAAAGAAAATTAATCATTGGAATACATAGACGTTAAACCGCGTATCTAGAGGGATGAGGCCAAGAATGAAGGAGAAAGATGCTGATTGGCAGGCAGAAGAATGCCAAAGCAAAATGGCTATTTCGCTTTGCAAGAGACCACCCTTATCTTCAGTAAAAGCTCCTTGACAACATCCTACATGTAAATACATAAATTAGCTGATGTTTCTGGGTTTTCAGCCCTTTAACAGTAATATTGTTTTTAATAGAATGCTCACCTAGTCATTTCAAGTGCCGCTCAGGACGGTGTGTTCTGGCTTCCAGAAGATGTGATGGCCAGGCCGACTGTGACGATGACAGTGATGAGGAAAACTGTGGTATGTATGTGCAATGGTACTTTTCTTGAATGTACAGTAATAACTAGAATAAAATAAGAAACTGTGTTAAAAATGGAAACTATTCACTGATAGTAGGACTAGGATTCAATGCTAATGTCTTTACTTCTTAAATTATTGAACAGTATGGCATATATTTTAAGTGTTTTTCCTGACTCTTGATTTCCTCTAAATTACACTTCTATATAACCCTGATACATACAGTACCCCTCCCCCTTATCCGTAGGGATATGTTCCAGGACCCCCAGTGGATGCCTGAAACCATAGATTGTATGGAACCCCATATAGGCAGTACTATGCTTTTTCCTACACATATGTACCTATGATAGAGTTTAATTTATAAATTAGGCACAATGAGAGATTAACAACAACAATAATAAAATGGATCAATTATAACAATGTACTGAAAGAAAAGTAATGAGAATGCGGTTTCTCTCTCTCTGTCTCAAAATATCTTATTGTATTGTGCCAACATTTTTGGACCATGCTTAACCAGGGATAACTGAAACTGTGGAAACTGAAACTTCTGATAAGGGTGGAGGGGCACTACTATATTTGCAAACACTTATTAAAAGGAGAAGCACCTCACAAATGTAAAGAATTATTTTTATTATTAAATTATAAAGCCATTGTTATCAGTTTTAAAGTCAGAATAATAGTGTCTTTGCGTATGCTTCCCATGTTGCTAAATAGACATCTAGATGCATGAAGGCAGAGTTCATACTCCAACATTCAGAGTTCAGACTCCATCATTCCCAGTCTAATTGGGATTCATTTTCATGTCCTCTCATATTTTTTCTCTTTCGGCAAAGGATAAAACTCTTCTTGACATTTCTGCCATTGAGTTCCAAAATCGCCAGTGGAAAAGCCATAAATGCCAATGGTAATTTGAGTGGACTTAGTTGTCATTATATTTCCCTGCAAATCTTTGTACTTGTAACCACAGTGTATTAGGGAATAGAAGTCAGACAATGGTCTTTAATAAACAGTGTTTTTGAGGAAAGCAAAATGATTGAAGATCTATCCACAGAATTGTTTGGTTATGATTATTTAGCCTTTCCTGTTTAAGAAGAATTGACACTTTCATGACAAGCACATAAGGCAGTACATCTTTTGAAATAATTTCATTCTTTTGGCCTTTGAAGTATGAAATATTGCGTTGCTCCATTAAGTGAATTTTAGGTGGTAAACATTGCCCTTCTGATCTAGACAAAAATATCACAAGCAATCAACTGAAATCCTGTCAGCTCCTATAAATATGGACTAATGCATCTTCTGGAAAACTTCAGCTGTCAGAATGATGGTACAATGTCTGGGGTAATTTTGTTATGGAGGAATGTACAGTGTTTTTAGAAGCTACTGTTGTTTGCTTGTTTGTGGTTTTTTGTTTTGTAAAGAAATAAATCAAAATTCATTGAATATACCTTATATAAGTGATTTATTGAGAATGTATTAGATTTGTTCACTGAACTATGACTTTGATGGGTCATGGTATTTGAGATGCAATTTAAAATAGATTATCTTAGATGGTTCAAAGAGGTTGCATGATACTTTGTTGGGGTGGCTAGACCTAAATTTGTTGTAGGGGACTAAATATTTGAGAAATACAAAAGCTTAGTTAAAAACAAAACAAAACAACTTTACCAAGACAAAAAGTTCTGAGTTCTAGAACATATTCTGCAAAAAATAAACTTAAAGTACTATCATATTGGTATAGGGTTTAAACGACCCTAAAATATCAGGTTTCTAGTTAAGTAATTGGTTTTCACCAGTATTTTAATCACACAATTAAAGGCACACCAAAATAATAGAATATATTGTCTAATCTCTATCAAAAATTAAAAATAATTGACAGCACTATTGAGAGCTCTAGTTAAGGAAAGTTAAAAGTGGGTAAGAAATAATACATTTGGAGTTCAATTAATTGCTCCAGCAGTACTAATTTATGAGAAGTTTTCCAAAGTGACTAACAATAGAAAACTTTACATACTTCGTTCCCCTTTGATACTTCTCCATGCATTTGAATGGGCTTGTTCAGTGATTTGGGAGGACACACCACTTCAAATCAAATAAGGAAGTCAGGTTGATGAAGGCTCAACAGAGGATTAATAGGAAGTCATCTGTTTCCATTTGCCTCCTTGCTGTTTGTCTTTCTGTTTTCGTATGTGCATAGGCACACCATCTGGTAATGCAAGCACCAGCTCCAGCAAAGCTGGGTTTCACCCCAAGCTTCTTGCCTTTCTGACTTATTCTGTCCGTTGTGTTATTAAGTGTTTGAGCTTTACTGAATAATTGTGCAATTAACTATTCATTGTCGTGAATCTGCAGCTCCCTCAGAATTTCTAACAAGGTTATTGAGTTTCCCCTCAAAACAATACTTATTTAACTCAGTTATAAAATAAATATTGTGTGAGAAATTACTTCTTGTTTCTTTGGCACTTTTGTAATGGAGAAACATGATAACCAAAGCACTTAACTTATAAATACACTTTTAAAATATATGCATTAGAATTTAGCAATCAGTAATATTGTTCTTAAAAGTCTCCAGCTCTTGTGGTAGATTTTTGCTGTTGAGGCTGCTTTGATTGTGTAATTGCCAATGTAAACAAGAGTTGAAAATGTCACTACTAGAAAAGTTTTCAGCAAGTGTTGGGATGAATTATGCAAATCCGATATGGGAAGGAAGTCTAAGAGACAGGGGAATGCTGAGCAGAATCTGCACTGTGTCAGTACAGAAGAACTGCATTGTCTTAAGGATTGATGGTATGTCAGTAATTGAGCATACATGATATAGATGGAGCTGCCTGTAAAACTAGCAACTTGATAAATGAGTTTATTTTCAACGTAACATTTTCCAAGCATTGATAGCCATGCAGTGGAGCATGAGGGAAAGACATGGGAAAATAAATGATCAAGAATGACATCAAAGAAAGGAGAGCTAAGGAAAACAACAAAGGGATTGTATGTTTCAGCTTTTCTATCACTCTATAGATTTGAGTGTGTGAGGCTGAGGTTATCTCTTGCTAGGCTTTACCTCCACGATTTGGGTCAGCTACAAGAGCAGGTGGTACCTGGGCTGTGATGCAAGCAAGCAGCAACTCCCAGTGGAGCAGTCACATGAAAATGTAGCTACAACAGGTGCTTTACATCGACTGTCAAAATAAAATCCTTTATTACATGAACACAGAATCAAAATTACTAATTGATCACTATTCTAAGTAAAATGGTATACATCATATGGAGAAAAGATTGACAGCAATGCAAATGTCTGAGTGTCATTAAGTGACTTTCTGTTTATCTTCAGATGACCAAAAATCAGTTCTTCACCTATCTTTGGTCTCCTCTTGATCTTAAATAAAATAAAACCTTTAAATATAACCTGAGCCATTTCTTCAAGTCAGAATCCCCTTAGGTTGTATTAGAAGATCTGACTCTGATATTTACGGGTTTTACAGCTTGATTTCAAAGAGTTTCCAAAAGGCATGTTTTCTTTTTGGATTCTTGGATAGCATTTCTATGAGTTATCTCACAGAAGGGCTTAACTGGCTTTCTTAACACTCCAAATACTACCAGTCTCCATGCTTTTGTGTCTCTTTGTTTGGGGAGGAGACCACTCTTTGCTCTGTAGCTAGCAGAAGAGTGAGAGTCATTATGTCCATAGCTTTGGCATATCCACAAATGTGCTTTCAGGAGGAATTTTCAGGATTGATTTCTCATCACTCAGTAGGGTTTAATTTTCCATGTTAAGGGGGAAATTTTCTCCTTCCCTTTAAATACTTGGTTAACTGTTTCATCGTCTTCTGTGGTGTCTTGGGAAGGCAGACTGGAATGGCAGAGTGTCCTGCGTAGACTTAGACTTGAATTTACATCCTTACTTAGCCTTAGAGGCTGTGTGACGTTTGGCCAGTCAGTTTACTTCTCTGGGTAAGATGCAGAGAACACCCACATTATCTCTCACAGCTTGGAATGCTTATAACATGCCCTGTTCATCCTCAGAAGCTAATAACTGGGAACTCACCTGCTGTGGTGGTGGAAAATCAGGAGGCGATTCCTTTCAAAGGCTGCCCCAGCCATCTCCCTTGAGGGAAGGAGTCCTGTCTAGCATAGTCTTGTTTCTGACAGCTGTTTATGGCAAAAGAGAGTGGGCTGGTCTGTCAGGCTAAAGCATGGGCTGGGGGAGGTCTCTGGCTCACATAGTAAACTCAGGTAGATGGATGGTGTCTTTTCCTGGAGACAGTGTTGGTTTTGGGTTGGATGTTCTCTCTTTTTAGGATTAGAGCCATGCAGTTTAAAGTCCCATCCATTCCTTCATCCTGCCTCTTTCACGGGAGACTGGGCCACCCATATGTGAAGAGCATGCCATAAAAATGGCACTGCTAAAAGTGGGAAGTGACTCAGGAATTGGGTAGGCTGCTGCGACTTTCCAGCTGGATGGTGGCTGGATGGCCTGTGCTTGTATGGCTGCCCTGATAATCAGGCCTAGACCACAGTGGGAAGCAGGTCCTCTGTTCCAGCTGCTATAGCAGGTACAGAGGCAGAGCCCTTTGCAGCCGTGCTTTGAGGGAAGGGGCTTTGTTGTCCAGGATCCTGCATGCTGTAGAAGGCTCTTCACACCTGTTAGGCCTGTACTCTGGCTGCTACAGCTCCTTATAGGTCACATCCACAGCCACTTCCTGGGGCAGACACTGGTCCAGGATGGCTGGATCCAGACTGTTCCAGCCTTTGTCAGCTCAATAATGCAGTATTACCTTGTCTCCTTCCTCCTTGTGAGCGGCTCCACTTCAAAGGGTGAGAATTTAAAAATTTCATGCAGCTCAACTCAAGAGGATGAGTGGACCTACTTACTCTATAGTTGCATAGCTAAGAGATTCTTACAGAACAAAAAGCATCTGCTTTAAGGTGATTTGCTGACTTTATTTGTAATGACAACTGTTTTTATAGAGAAACAAGGTATTCCATTTGGGGGTGGGGGGGTACTGCCTCTGTCAGGGCAGCCTGTTTCACAGAGTTTTTGTGAAAATGAGAGATAGAGTAAGCAAAAAACCCAGATGAATGCTTAGCACACTTAGTGTGACCAGTCAACCAGATCTGCCTGGGACTGATGGGGATCTTTTGGAACAAGGGACACTTTGTGCTCAAATCAATTAAATCCCTGGCAAACTGGGATGAGTTGGTCACTTTTTTGGAACACTGTATCCTCAATTATTGGTTGTTGCTATTGTCTCTGTGCTGGAGAGGTTATTATTCTGACATCAACAATTATTTGGTTTCATAACCTACAGCTGCATTAAACAGCCCATCCCATCCATGCCTGTTTTTAATTTTTGATGAAATCATATCCTTTTCCTGTTAGAATATACATTTAAAACATAATTGCACCAAAATGTCACTTTACAAAGAAAGTGGTTTCTTCTCAAAATAATACTATCTCCCATGTAACTAATATATCTCTCTTTTTATCCTACTTCTTTTGTGCTCACTGTAACTCCACAAAGGAGGTATTATGCTATGCAAACTTTTATGAGAAAAGAGAAGACATGGAGAGGTGAAAAGTGAATGCTTATGGAGTATTCCTTTAATGTTTATAGCAACCCTATGAAGCAGGCATTATTATTTGTATTTTAGATGTATGGAAACCAAAGTTTGGAGAAGTTAAGTAACTTACCCAAGCTCACACAGCTAGTGAGATTTGGAACTAGGATTCAAATCCAGTTGTCTGACTCTAAAGCTGTGCTTCCACTGCTCCTACCCCTTACGCATACTTCATGTTCGCATCTTACAAAGGACTGCAATTGATGTCTTGTACCTGGATCCCATCCAGATCTTTCTCCGTAGAGCTGTGATGTGGAGGGATTCAATTTCTCTAAATGTTAGTTTCCTCACTTATAAAATGGTGAGCATAATACTGACATTATAGTGTTATTTTAAGAATTAAAGCTAATATCTAGAATGTGGATACATAGTGGATAATACATGATATCTCATTATCATCATCATTATTATTATTATTTGTGAGGATGCACTTTAGGCGGCCTTCTGTCCCAGATGATCTATTTCTGTGGTATTTCATCATCTCATTCCAAATGTCGAAGTTCTTCCTTGTAGTCTTAAGAAGAATGTGCCTTGGGAATCATCAGGAAAAACTCGTGCTATTTTATTTCATTCTCTATTAGCAAGTGGTATGTTTTGTGAGCAGAGGAGCAGCCCTGGAGAAGGGTCGGCACCATGCATGGAGTGTTGAGCCCTCTTTCTTGATGTCTTTTGCTCTCTGGTAGAATGAGCAGACTGTACCATTTGGCAGGAGCTGGGTCACAGAGGACAGACTTCAGGCTCTTTCTCAAATCTCAAGAGACTCTTATTGTCAGAACTTTTCAGATGCTGTCTGGATCCTCTACTAGCTGAAAACTCTAAATAATGTCCCTGTGAGTTCTTGGAATGGATGTCCCTGGGCCTAAGACCCCCCCGGATTATCAGCCAGTGAAAGACTCTCACTATTTATTTCCTATATCTTTGGATGATGAAACACACTAAATCTAATTTTAGCTTATAGTAAGCATTTTGGGTCACTTATTTTTATAATTGTTTTTAATGAAAAGTTTGAAAACCAATTTTTTTTCTCATAATGGATTCCAGGAAACCTGAGTCAATCATCTACATAATTTATTCGACTTATTTGTAGTAGGTTAGATGAACAATAACATTGTTTAAGAAACTTCTTATTTGATCACTGCTTTGCATTTCACTGACCTTAAAATAAATTATATTTTCCTGAGAGCCAGAGACATTTTGTTCCTTACATGAAATGAAGTTCTACTTAAAACACACACATGTTGAGGGCCTGCTACATGCTAGCCATTGTTCTAGCCAAGGGGGTGGAAGGTACTCAAATTTTTTTTGCCATGTAGTCTCTTCCTTCATGTACTTCACGGCCTGGCCGGGGCCAGGGATCTGACCGGAATGACATAAACACATTAGACTCTTGTCAAACTTTAGCAGGCATATGAAATGCACTGCACATGAATCATCAATGGCATTTATTAAATACATCACAAGTGCTTGCTATTTCATAGGCAAATTACAGTTCAAGTTATTACATTAATGTTGTACAAATTATATTCATTTCTCTTATTAATTGATGAAGTTTCCAACTTTAGATCTCTGACTACCATAAAGTAATAGCTTTTGCACCTGGCTCTTAAACTAGTTTTGTTTGGCATAGAAGGAGCCTCTTTTGCTAAAAAAACAGATGGCCTCCTGATTTGTAGAATGAAATTACATTTTAAGGTGATATGCATTTAGATCACTAGACTTTGGCATATTTGCTTAAAAGCATAACATTATTTTATAGATAAGTCTTATGCATTGACAGCAATTTCACTCAGAAAGAAAAGGGAACAGTTAAAGATGAATGTTAATGTATGCTTTTAAATTTTTTCTCCATGTCCCCTATGTCACTTTTTTTTTTTTTTTTGAGACAGGTGGAGGTTGCAGTGAGCCAAGAACGTGCCACTTCATTCCAGCCTGGGCGACAGAGTGAGACTTGGTCTCAAAAAAGAAAAGAATAGAAAATACGTGAGAAAAGTGACTAGGGTTCTAATCCTGATTCAGTTATTAATTATATGGTTTTAAAAGGCAGAGTCTTGTTCTGTCACCCAGGCTGGAGTGCAGTTGTGCAATCTCGGCTTACTGCAACCTCCACCTCCTGAGTTCAAATGATTCTCCTGCCTTAGCCTCCCAAGTAGCTGGGATTACAGGCACGCACTACCTTGCTGTTTTTTGTATTTTTTAGTAGAGATGGGGTTTCACCATCTTGGCCAGGCTGGTCTCCAACTCCTGAGCTCAAGTGATCTGCCCACCTCAGCCTCCCAAAGTGCTGGGATTACAGGCGTGAGTCACCGTGCCTGGCCCCATATGTCACCTTTGATCTTCTGTTAGGAGAGCTGTACAATTTATATCACAATATGAATATTATTGGTTATTTCTACTTTCAAAATTATATTATTCATGGTATGCAGAGGTCAAAACTTTTTAAGAAAAAAGACATTATGCCTTTTTTTTTTTTTTTGAGACAAAGTCTCGCTCTGTTGCCCAGACTGTAGTGCAGTGGTGTGATCTTGGCTCACTGCAACCTCCGCCTCCCGGGTTCAAGTGATTCCTTGTGATCCGCCCGGCTCAGCCTCCCAAAGTGCTGGGATTACAGGCATGAGCCACTGCGCCCTGCCAACATCATGCCTTTATAGCGTAATTTTTCTACATTGATTGAATTTATCATTATTTTCAATTCCACGTCTATTGCAAATAACCTTTTCTTCTGTCTCTAGGTTGTAAAGAGAGAGATCTTTGGGAATGTCCATCCAATAAACAATGTTTGAAGCACACAGTGATCTGCGATGGGTTCCCAGACTGCCCTGATTACATGGACGAGAAAAACTGCTGTAAGTGCTTATGCGAATTTGTCAACAGAGCATTTTTATTTTAAACACCAGTTAAGTCTCATTTTGAATATAAGCTAAAAGTGTGTAAATATGCATACAAATCTTTTAGTATTTTCACATCTTTTGATCAAACTCCACTTGTAAAGACATATTCTAAGAAGCCAACTAAATATGTGTAAAATATATACACTATAATATTCTTCTGGCATTATTTATAATATGAGAAAATCAAAATACCTCCAAATATTCAATAATAGGGAACATAAACTACAACCATAAAAGAAAATAATATACAAATATTAAAATTAAATTAGAGAAGAAAAATTTCTCTTGGATTCATTATATGTCATTAGTTGAGTAAAACAGAATATTCAGTATTATGTGCACTATTGTCCTGAGTTTTGAAAGTACGTATATCCACACATAGAAAAAGATCAGAAAGTCATATTTAAAAGTTTACAGTTATAGTCTTTGGGTGGTATAATTATTAAATTTTTGTGCTTTTCTATCTTTTCTACATTTTCTAAGTGAATGGCCATTGCTTTTAGAGCGAGAAAATAATTATGTCTCTTAAGATGTTTTACCTACAAATAACAGAAAAGCCCAAATCAAAATGACAAATAATGAAGACATTTATCTTTTATTATCATATACATATCACATGTTTTATATTATCATATAGAGTCAAGTAGGTGGACTCTTGAGGCTGTATGCGGCAGTTTAGCACTTTGTCTGTGATTTTTTCAGTTCAGCTTCAACTCAGGCTGGCTCCCACAATGGTGAAAATATGACATTACCAAGGGCATCTGGGGCACCATGCTTCCTTGATCATGTCCAGCTGGAAGGAGGAAGAACTGTGTTCATATCTCCAAGATATCATTAAGGGATTCGCTCAGGTCAACGTTGGGCGGAGTCACAGCTAGCCGTCAGGAGTCTTTGTGTAGTTAGAAAAGACACTTCCTACAAACAGCTGAACTGCAAAAAGAAGCACCACTCAGGGAGAACCAATCAAAAAAAAGGTGCTGTTTTCTCCAGGTTGTTCCTATCCCAGGCTAGGGCACATGGCACAGCAGCAGAGTTTGGGCAGGAGCTGTCCTGTGAAGCACAATCACACAACCGTAGGTCAAGGCCCTGATATCGGAGCACATGTTTACTCCTGGACTACTAATTGTATTCAGAAACAAACAAACAAAAAAACTGTAGACAGAAAAATGCCATGCCCAGCTTAAACTAATCAGGATCTTCCTTTGGAAGTGGGGATGGCTGGTGTAGGGGCCTGAACAGAATCGGGCTCCCTTAAAGAAAGGAGGGAGAAAGGAAATGGTTGTTAAGTAGGCAATCAAGGAGATTTACTATAATTTTTAAAACCCAAAAGAGAACTATGTATGACTCAGAGAGTCATTTAATAATAGAGATGGAAAAAAAAATGTATTATGCATCTCTGTGGACAGAGATTGTTTTCTTTCTAAGGCGGCTTCAGTCTGTTCATCCCTCATGCTCTGCTCATGCAGATTTTAAGCCCATTCTCTGATCTTTGGTATTTCTGCTGCTGTGAGTACTGTTTATTCAGTCTGATTGTTAGAACCAGAACATTGAGTCACTTGAACATAGTAATTCTGTTTAAATGCTCTTTGTATGTATTGATGTCTATTAAATAATATTTTACAAATTCTGTTATTCTGTTTTTATGCCCGTTTGGAAGCCTCAGTGATCACATATTTTCTTCTTTCCATGCTCCTGCTGGCACATGAAGATATGCATGTTAGTGATAATCGCATTTATTTCTAAAATGTTTTCCTTCTCACTTTTTGTTCCCCATGCCAGCATTTTGCCAAGATGATGAGCTGGAATGTGCAAACCATGCGTGTGTGTCACATGACCTGTGGTGTGATGGTGAAGCCGACTGCTCAGATAGTTCAGATGAATGGGACTGTGGTGAGCTACTTGTTTCTGCCATCTGTTGTACTCTCTCATGCCTGTCAGCCACTGAAGCTGAATGGATCCTAAATTACTTCCTGGATTTTACTGACCAAGTTCATCTATTTTGTTTTACTGTTATAAAAGCTGATAGTGCTGATCTATGTGTGTTATTTCCAACTCACAGAAAATTTCCCCACGAAGCTACTTCTCTATTTGAAATATCTATATTGTATGGAAAAACGTTTGGGTTGAAAATGTTGTAGTCATATAATTGCTGGGAGAGGATTTAAAAACTCTTCATTAAAACCCAACTTCAATAAATTTAATGATAGTCTGCCCTTCTTTTGTCACCTCTACCTGCTAGAATAGAATAGTCAAGTGGCCCCTCTGCCTTCCCTACACTCTTCAGGTTCAAGACTTCTAACTATCTAGCTCCTTACACAGACAGGAATTAAAGACATCTCCTACCAGCACCTCCAGTGTTGCAGTTTGTGATCTTGAGTTTGATTAATTTCCTCATCCCACACTCATCACTCCTTCCATTCACTCAACTCTTTCTCAGTCCTTTGCATCATCCAGCCAAATCATGATTCTCATGTGTGTTGTGATCAATTGTGCAGTGTTTCCTAAGTGCTCTGAGGCTGGTTAAGTACAGAGGATTCTCCTTTATATAATAGGAATTAACACATATACCAAATTAATCCTAAATTTGCATCCCTCTCACGCACTTGCATTCTCGTATACTTTCTTGAAGGAAATGATAGAAATAGATTTACAACTCACTTCTTGTAATTATGCAAATCCTGGTTAACTCATGGGATGAGGCCTGGCTCTGGCTGTCTTCTAACTCATTAAGAAAAGTTAAGAACTGCCTGTCTCTTTCATTAGAGTCTACGGTTCTTTGAGGGTAGAGAACATTTCTAATTCATTTTTTTAGCCCTCTAGCACACTGAAGGCAGTGATTTGCACAGGGTAGGTACACACCAAATGATTAACTAAAATAAATGAAAATTAATGTATGCCAATGAAGCAGAGGCATGTAAAGTTATGTGCTTTCATGGGAAGAAATGTTTTTAATTAGGGTTTCCTTTGTCTTTTCTTTCCCTAGTGACCCTCTCTATAAATGTGAACTCCTCTTCCTTTCTGATGGTTCACAGAGCTGCCACAGAACACCATGTGTGTGCAGATGGCTGGCAGGAGATGTTGAGTCAGCTGGCCTGCAAGCAGATGGGTTTAGGGTAAGGTCAGTAGTTTGTAGCACTGATGAATTTCTCAGAAGGCTTCGTGGAACTTGGCAGTAATATCTTCCTTAGGATGCACACAGAGTTTGTGCTCTCAAACAAAGAGTCCGTCAAAACCCGGGAAATGAATCAGGTGAGAGGACCATATTTAATTATAGGCACCTGCCCTGAAGAGTGTGTGCTGGAAATGTACTTTGATGAAGCCTCTAAAAGTAAATGAAGTAATTGTATTTTAAGTACTTCTGCAATGAAATGCTTTCATTATTTATAAAAGCATTATGATCATTTCCTTTGAGGAATCTGGATGAAAATATCTTGTAATTTCCCCCCAAGAGGTTATTGAAAATTTCTTCTTAAGCAACACACATTTTTAAATAAGCTGAAGTTGCTGGCATTTCTGTTTACTCTAAGTAAGGCAGTAAATGTAAATCAAGAAATAGTTCAGTATATTTGCTTTTTAGTAGAATGAAAAGATTCACTCTGGCTTTGATACAGATATACTGAAATGGATCCTTTGAAAGTTAGATACTTGCTATTTTGTGAGGTTTTTCTTTTTCAATTCCATTGGGGTGGAAAGCAATAATTTTCAGGGTCTTAGAATGTGTAAGTATTTCTTTTACCATTAATGTATTTGAGATTTGGAGGAAATGTAGAAATTAGAGAAATTGAAGACAAAGGAGTTCTAAAATTCTAGACTAAATAAAAATTGAGTAAATGCCATTTCCTAAGATCCATCGAACAAACTTGAAACAATTTTACAATAATGAGTCATTCAGTTATGGGATAGCAACCAGCAGCACATTTTTGTTATCCTAGTTTAAAGAATTACTAATATGTAGCTCCCAACATCTTGAGTCCATTTCTCCCATGTAAAGACCAACATCTTTAGGAATTGAATAACTAATGCTCATCTATAATAAAGGAACTTTAAACTTTGTGAGAGTGGAAAAATTATATTTGCCAAGATCTATTAAATTAGACTTCATTCTCACAACTTCCTTATTGTGTCTAAATGAAATAGGTTATGATTGTGTTCAGAGATAAATGAAAAATCTTTTGAATATGGTTATTTTTATTTTTCTTCTCGATAAAACCTTATCGGTATAAGGTTGAAACTGCAAAGATTTTACAACCAGAAAGTCCTTTTGACAAGCCACCCTGAACATAGCTGTTCTATTGTAAATAGAAAGGTTCCTGTTTTTAAATATGCTTCTTTATGTTTCTTCTAAATATTTGCATATTGGGATTTTTATTGTGTTAAAATACACATCCATAAAATTCACCATTTAACCACTTTAAAGTGTATAATTCAGTGGCATTTACTTTATTCACAGTGTTGTGCAACCATCATCACTATTTGTTTTAGAACACTTTTATTATCCCAAAAGGAAACTATGTACTCACTAGGCAGTTACTCTCCATTTTCTCGTACCCACTGGACCAGGTAACAACTAATCTGCTTTCTGCCTCTATAAATTGACCTATTCTGGATATTTCAATATAAATGGAAATATACAACATGAGGCCTTTTCATCTGGTTTCTTTTACTTAGCACGTTTTCAATCATCTGTCTTGTAGCATGTACCAGTACTTCTTTCCTGCTTGTGACTGAATAATATGCCATTAAATGGATATACATTTTGTTTATCCATTCAGACATTTGGATTATTCCAACCTTTGGCTATTGTGTGAACAGTGGATTTTAAAAAACTTATGTACTCCATTTGCTCCATTTTCTCAACATAGCTGGAAAATGAAACTTCAGTATTTTAGATAACTTTAGATATATAAAATTCAAATAGACATACAGATACTTTTTATTTTAGATTATTTTATTTCACAGAAGGACTAGGAAAATCTGAGATAGAGGTGTGGTTGGAAAACCATATCCATTATTTGACTGATTTAATGGGAAAAATGGGTAAGTGGTGATAAGTCCTCCAAAGAAATGAGTACTAGTAGTTTTTGAACTTTTTAGTTGCCTTGAAGTTTACTCTTTAGTTGACTTGAGTGGCTCATGAATTGACAGAAATCTGGAGAGCCAGGCTATCCAGGAATGATGGTAATGGTCAAGATGAGGCTATCTTCTTGCTGAGGGAACAGGCTCAGGCAGCTGCCATGTGACCACTGTCTCTCGAGACCAGCTGCTGTGCTGCAAATTCATAATTCTGCCACCGATACCTCAAATAAACTCTAAGTCACCCTGCACCTTTGAGTCATTTCCTCCAGATCAAAGCCCTTGCTAGAAGGGTTTGTCTGGCCATGATTGGCCTATGCTGCACAAGGAGGGAAGTGGGAATGGTGTTCCTTCTTAGCGTCTGGAGTGCAGTTTATGCCAGCCTGCCTTTGTACATTCAGACATATTCTGCATCAAAAACTTGAAGTTTAAAAAGCAACTCCCAACTAATTCCATTCAGCATTCCCCTTCCCTTTTTATTTTTGAGTATCTGCTTATGGGCCTTGTACTGGACTAGGCATTGGGTCGAGGATGCAAAAGTGAATAACATCATCAGAGTATATAATGGAGTGGGGAAGACATGTAGGTAAACAGCCAAGAACACAAAGTTAGAAAAAAGTCCAGATATTTTGCCGTCAGAGAATGGTGTAGACTTATTGCATAGAACATGGCATTTCTATTAAAATTATACAAGAAAAACATAAAACTTTAATCTTATCTTGATAGTATAAATTTGTTGTATCACTCATTCATTCATCAGTTCATTCAGTAAACATTTATAGAGAACGGCATTGTAGTGTATGTAGGGTCCGGAACCAGCATACCCTAATTCCAAGTGGATCATTCTTCTACTTCAGGGGGTATATTTTGGAGGGAATTTATCAAGAATGTAGGTCTCCCAAATTTCATGTGTTGCAGGGATTCTACTGAAATGCTTTCATGATAGAGGCAGTTGATTTAAAACACCTGCACTTAGGATGTTTTAGACCCAAATTATGCCTTTCATGTGTTACTGCTCAAATGCTAGGCTCTCAACTCAGTGCTTGTCTAGATGAGAAGATTTAGAGTTCTTTGTTGAATTTGAAAACTTTTTGCTTTCATCTGTTGCTATCTCAAGAGTTCAGCCCAGATTGGAAGTATTATGGCTCTCTGATTAGAAGAATGCATAAATCAAGCCCCTAAATTCTCATGGCAGCTGTATTAGTCCATTTTTATGCTGCTAATAAAGACATACCCGAGACTGGGAAGAAAAAGAGGTTTAATGGACTTACAGTTCCACAGAGCTGGGGAGGACCCACAATCATGGTGGAAGGCAAGGAGGAGCAAGTCACATCTCACGTGTATGGTGGCACACAAAAAAGAGAGAGCTTGTGTGGGGAAACTCCCATTTTTAAAACCATATGATCTTGTGAAACTTATTCACTATCATGAAGACAGTACAGGAAAGACTTGCCCCCATAATTGAATCACATCCCATTGGTTTCCTCCCATGATATGTGGGAATTATGGGAGTTACAATTCAAGATGAGATATGGGAGACACAGCCAAACCATATCATTCTGCCCCTGGCCCCTCCCAAATCTCATGTCCTCACATTTCAAAACCAATCATTCCTTCCCAGTAGTCCCCCAAAGTCTTAACTCATTTCAGCATTACCTCAAGAGTCCACAGTCCAACGTCTCATCTAAGACAAGTCAAGTCCCTTCCATCTTATAAGCCTGTAAAATCAAAAGCAAATTAGTTTCCTAGATACAATGGGGGTACAGGCATTGGGTAAATACAGCCATTCCAAAGGGGAGAAATTGGCCAAAACAAAGGGGCTACAGGCCCCATGCAAGTCTGAAATCCAGCAGGGCAGTCAAATCTTAAAACTCCAAAATGATCTCCTTTGACTCCATGTCTTGCATCTGGGTCACACTGATGCAAAAAGTGGGTTCCCATGGGTCTTGGGCAGCTCTGCCCCTGTGGCTTTGCAGGGTACAGCCTCCCTCCTAGCTGCTTTCATGAGCTGGCATAGAGTGTCTGCGGCTTTTCCAGGCATATGGTGCAAGCTATCAGTGGATCTACCATTCTGGGGTCTTGAGGATGGTGGCCCTCTTCTCACAGCTCCACTAGGCAATGCCCTAGTAGGGATTCTTTGTGGGGGTCTCTGACCCCACATTTCCCTTCCACACTGCCTAGCAGAGGTTCTCCATGAGGGCCCCACCCCTGCAGCAAACTTCTGCCTAGGCATCCAGGCATTTCCACACATCCTCTGAAATCTAGGCAGAGGTTCCCAAATCCCATTTCTTGACTTCTGTGCACTCACAGGCTCAACACCATGTGGAAGCTGCCAATGCCTGGGGCCTCCACCCTCTGAAGCAACAGCCTGAGCTGTACCTTGGCCCCTTTTAGTCATAGCTGTCACGGCTGGGACACAGGGCACCAAGTCCCTAGGCTGCACACAGCACAAGGACCCTGGTCCCAACCCATGAAACCACTTTTTCCTCCTAGGCCTCTGGGCCTGTGATGGGAGGGGCTGCCATGAAGACCTCTGACATGTCCTGGAGACATTTCCCCATTGTCTTGGGGATTAACATTCTGCTCCTCGTTACTTCTGCAGCCAGCTTGAATTTCTCCTCAGAAAATGGTATTTTCTTTTCTATTGCATTGTCAGGCTGCAAATTTTCCTAACTTTTATGCTCTACTTCCCTTATGAAAATGAATGCCTTTAACAGCACCCAAGTCACCTCTTGAATGCTTTGCTGCTTAGAAATGTCTTCTACCAGATATCCTAAATCATCTGTCAAGTTCAAAGTTCCACAAATCTCTAGGGCAGGGGCAAAATACCACCACTCTCTTTGGTAAAACATAACAAGAGTCACCTTTGCTCTGGTTCCCAACAAGTTCCTCATTTCCATCTAAGACCACCTCAGCATGGACTTTATTGTCCATATCGCTATCAGCATTTTGATCAAAGCAATTCAACTAGTTTCTAGGGAGTTCCAAACTTTCCTACATTTTCCTGTCTTCTTCTCAGCCCTCCAAACTTTTCCAAATTCTGCCTGTTACCCACTTCCAAAGTTGCTCCCACACTTTTGGGTATCTACAGCAGCACCCCACTCTACTGGTACCAATTTACTGTATTAGTCCATTTTCACACTGCTGATAAAGACATTCCTGAGACTGGGAAGAAAAAAAGAGGTTTAATGGACTTACAGTTCCATATGGCTGTGGAGGCCTCACAATCATGGCAGAAGGTGAGAAGGAGCAAGTCACATCTCACGTGGATGGCAGCACACAGAAAAGAGAGAGCTTGTGCAGGGAAACTCCCATTTTTAAAACTGTCAGATCTCCTACAACTCATTCACTATCATGAGAACAGCACAGGAAGACCCACCCCCATAATTCAATCACCTCCTACCAGTTTCCTCCCATGACATGTGGGAATTGTGGGAGTTACAATTCAAGATGAGATTTGGGTGGGGATACAGCCAAACCATGTCAACAGCATATTGACTTTGCTACTTGCATGTTCAGTATCAAAAAACCTATGGACATTTATTTAATTGATGATACAAATCAGAGTTTAGACTGCCTTCTAATATTTGCCAAATGCTCAGTTGAAACATCTGGTATTTGAGTGAGTTAGTCTAAGGGAAAGGTGACTCTTTATATCTTTGGGCTCCACAAGCTTTATCTAAAGTTAGATAATCGGGAAACTGTGTGTCTGGGCCATATGATTTTGGCAAAAATGCTTTTATGGAGTTAGTTGCAATTTGATTTCATGCCCTAATCTTTTAGTGTTGGTCAATAGAAGTTGGTCAAACATTCTTTTCAAAGAATATTTCTGTATCTGGGCAAAACCACAAAGACAACATCTATTATATTACCTACTAGTCCCTAATAATCCCTGGTATAAGGGTTTACACTTTAACTTCCTCCTAAAATTTACTCCCAGTCATCACCATGGTTGCAGCATTGTCTTGGACATGATATGAATGGATCCTGGGTAAATAAGAACATGATTTATAACTTGAATAATCCATCAGGAGTTGACCAAAGAGGGCTTGTATTATTTCTGTTAGAAGCCCTTGTAAGGAAGCAGTCTGCTTTTGAAGCTAGATATGCCAGGAGACCCTTAGTGATGACTTAACTTCTGATAAGGTGTCTTTTTCATGTTGTCTTCAAAACCTACTGCAATCTGGCTTTTACCTGAAAGACAGGACTGACAGCAACAATATTAACAACATGCAAAAGCCTTTGGTCTTCTTTTCTTACTATTTTACAGTTTGGACTGAAAATCTGATTTCTTACTCTGACCTGTCAGACACTGCATAATTTGGCCCCTGCCTTCCTCTCTGACCCAGTACATATCCTAGTATTCTCCACTTGCTCACTAAACTTTAGACACATTGACCTTAATATTGATGTTAAAACATTTCAAGCATAAAACATTTCAAACTTTCCTTCACCGTTATTTTTGCATAGAATGCAGAACTCTAGGGCTTCATCATTCATGTCTCAGCTCATACATCTGTGACTTAGGCTTTCCTTGACAATCCTACTTGAGGCAGCTTTCAGTCTCAGCATGTAACTCTATCACATTTGGTTATTTTGTCTTATTCCAACAACTTATCAGTATCCAAAATAGTTTTTTACATGTTTGTAATTTGTTCCTCTAACTAAAATAATAGCTTCTCAGAGAGGGACTCCATCTGATACAACACCAATCTGTTGTCTCCATTTCTGTCCCACCTCATTAACCTGTAAGCATCAGTTTTAACCCTTGTCTATCTGGCTCTGTCACTTGTTTAAAGTGTCACTATAATGTTTCTTCTGAGCTCCAACTCACTTTATATCAGCTTGAACACTCACTGATTAACCCATTGTATCATTAATAAACATGTCAAATCTAATTTCAACCTAATCTTTTACATTTCCTATGTCTTCTTAAAACTAACATACAAACTGAAGAACATGTAGAATCTTGACTCTCAAGAACAATGAACTAACACATTTCAATTAAGATCACATGCAGTGGGCACATATTGTGTTGCTTCTCTGCATTCCTCCCTTCCTTTGGGACCTACATCCCTTCCTTCTCGATATTTACTTCACTTCCCATTTTATCCTTGGGCTCCAAATGGGAGCAACCTTTTTTGTACCTGACTTTCTCTTTTGGGTCTGGGATTGGTTGAGAGGTAGGTACCTATCCCACGATGGACCAATCAAAGTGTCTTACTGCCAGGCCACAGTAATTGGTTTTGGGATACTTGTTTCTTCAACAAGATTTTTATTTGTATCTTCAACAAGGTTTTTATTTGTTTATTTATTTAAGACAGAGTTTCGCTTTTGTCACCCAGGCTGGAGTGCAATGGTGTGATCTTGGCTCACTGCAACCTCCACCTCCCAGGTTTAAGTGATTCTCCTGCCTCAGACTCCTGAGTAGCTGGGATTACAGGCGCTCACCACCATGCCTGGCTAATTTTTGTATTTTTAGTAGAGATGGGGTTTCGCCATGTAGACCAGGCTGGTCTTGAACTCCTGACCTCACGTGATCCACCTGCTTTGGCCTCCCAAAGTGCTGGGATTACAGGCGTGAGCCACACCCGGCCCAAGATTTATTTTGATTGGACCTGGGAGAGATGACTTCTTTCTTTTTTGGTTATAAAGATGAATGCCTGTGAGTTTAGAGCTGTAGACAACCAGTCCTTTGGCTTATAGAAAAGTTACTTTAAGCCAATCAAGCTGCCATCGCCTTTGCCCTCCTCCCCACAACACAGAAGGAAGTGGAGACGAGCTGAAGAGCCCTGAGGGTACTGGTTCCCTGGCATCAATCATCCTGAAGACCATCCACATCTCTTTAGTAATCGATTACATTTCCACTTTTTGATACTCATATATTCCAGCACTATTTTAGGCATGTTTAAAATGCTGATTTTTTAGTTAATTCAATATTTGTTTAATTTTTTTTGAATTTTGAATTAATTTATCTTGTAATGGATCCATAGAGTTATATATTGACTTAAAACTTTGAAGTGAAAAGTGATGCACGTATTTTTAGAAAGCATTTTTATATTCCTGTTATACTCAAGAAGAAGGAAAGAGCAGCCAACAAAGCAAGACTTGTGTTAGAAAAATACATTCTACTCTGGTTCACAGTCTTTCTGAAGAACTGGAATTTAAAAAGTCATGTTGAAATTGAAACTGATAATCTCTAGCTTTACATGATGAAACAAAAGATGTGAAGATAAACAAGAAATATTTTCTTTGAAACTAAAATTAAATTGTCAATAAAATGTTGCATTTCTGTCTCTCAAAAAAAAGTGTTGTCCCAAAAGGTCAAATTCTCAAGAAAAGCAGATGAGATTTTTGAAAATAAAATAGCCAGAAGGAAATAGCTGGACTGGCATAGATTCCAAAAGAGGTAGACACTCCTGCTCAAAAATATTCTTACAACATGTTTATTTTATAAGACTGAATTTTATATATGTTCAAATGATATTTTAATTCAAAATGTTTATGATTATTTTGACACTTAATAAGATGTTTATTTTAAATGGTGCTTTATTTTATTAATTTTGTTTTCTAATTTATATTAGAATGATAATGTATATTTAACAGTCATATTTTATAAATTTAAATTTTAGTTCACATTACAATTTTGTAATTTTTATATTGGAAATGGATTAAATATTTAGTTTTGTTGATTAGTTTATTTTATGAAATATAAATACTCTGCAAGTTAATTTTATGATCCATTAACCTCCCCCCTTTGCTTTGAGATAGTTTTGTCATTTGTACCTATAGATCCTTGCCTAATACAGTTACTACACTCCATCTCTGAGATAGACAAACACATAGTCAAAGAATAAAATTATAGGCTGGGCGCAGTGGCTCATGCCTATAATCCTAGCACTCTGGGAGGCTGAGGCATGTGGATCACTTGAGATCAGGAGTTCGAGACCAGCCTGGGCAACATAATGAAACCCCATCTCCACCAAAAAGTACAAAAATTAGCTGGGCGTGGTGGCATGAGCCTGTAGTCCCCAGCTACCCCAGAGGCTGAGGCAGAAGAATTGCTTGAACCTGGAAGGTGGAGGTTGCAGTAAGCTGAGATCACGCCACTGCACTCCAGCCTGGGCGACAGAGCGAGACTCCATCTCAAAAAAAAAGAAAATCTATCTAACTATCTATCTATCTATCATCTATCTATCTATCATCTATCTATCTATCTATCTATCTATCTATCTATCTATCTATCTATCTATCATCTATTGTCAGTTAGGATTGCAATAAAAAGTGTTTTTAAAATACTGAGTTAACTAGAAAAATAAGCTCAGAACTTATTCTCTGCTTTAAGCATTTCTATTGATGGAAGTTTTGCTGTATAAACTCCCATTGAACTGAGCTATCCAGCCTGAGAAATGTTTCTGTAGCAGAGTTCATTCATGTTTTGTTTGAAACCTATTAGTACCTGCCTGTTAAAATTTCTACTTGACACAATAACTACCTTTCAGTATTAGTATGTCAAATCTATGGGACCCAAACAGGGAGAATATGACAAGATTCAAGAAGAGATTTTTGAAATCAGATACAAAATGTTTAGTGTAAATGTTTCAAGTTTGGAACAGGATATTTAGAATTGCAAAAAATTTATCTTATCCACTGTGAAAGGCATTTATATGTCAAGATGAACTGTCAAGGACTGAGGCTGGATGCTTAGATTATTTTCCCCCATCAATAGATGCAAGAGGACAAACCTTATCCTTCAACTGAAGTGTGTTACATGTCTAGGTAATTCCTGCACTTGTCTTGTTGTTAGAGGTAAGAAAAAAGCCCTGGTTTTGGGGGAATTTGTGATGACCTTCGTTTTTTAAGTAAGCAGCCCCAACATAATCATAATTCAAGCATGGGATATTTATTACTAAACGAAGTGACTTGAGGATGGGAGAGTAGGCCAAATTGTCTAGGGATCTGGCTGTTCTCCTAAGCCTTGAAATATTTAATCCCTCTCATAATGTCAGGATGTTCCAGAACTCCTAATGAGCTCTGTTCTCTCATTTCAGCATCAGAAAAGTGATATATTTGTATGTGTGTCTTATGACTACACAATTCCTCAAGAAGCAAATATAAAGCAAATCCTTCTGCTTCTCTGTATAGCACTGCCTTCAGGCCCAGAGCAGAGGGGCCTTGCCCTGGGCTCCATGATTTAGAGCAGTGGTTCTCAACCAGGGGTGACTTTGCCCCTAGGGTAGCAATCCCCAACCTTTTTGGCACCAGGGACTGGTTTTGTGGAAGACAATTTTTCCACAGACTGGGATGGGATGGGGGGAATGGTTTTGGCATGATTCAAGCACGTTACATTTATTGTGCACTTTATTTCTATTATTATTACATTATAATATATAATGAAATCATTATACTACTCACCATAATGTTGAATCAGTGGGAAACCTGAGCTTGTTTTCCTGCAACTAGATGGTCCCATCTGAGGGTGATGGGAGACAGTGACAGATCATCAGGCATTTGATTCCCATAAGAAGCACGCAACCTAGATCCCTCGCATGCGCAGTTCACAATAGGATTCACACTCCTGGGAGAATCTAAGGCCGCTAATTGGACAGGAGGCGGAGCTCAGGCAGTAATGCCTGTGATGGTGAGCAGCTGTAAACACAGATGAAGCTTTGCTGACTTGCCCCGCACTCACCTCCTGCTGTGTGGCCGGGTTCCTAACAGGGGCCCTGGGGCTGGGGACCCCTGTCCTAGGGGACATTTGGAATGTCTGTAGACATTATTTTTTAAATTGTAAATCCAGGGTTGATGGGGTCTTACTTGCAGCTAGTGGGTAGAAGCCAGGGATGTTACAAAACATCCCTTGCCCTAGCTGCTGGATTAGATCATTGCTAAAATTTCCTTCTCCGTGTATGAATCCATAGATGCTATGGAAGCATTTTGAGTCTGTATTACCTGCACAGACTCAGTTAGGATACAGTGACTTTGATGCTTAAATTTTCTCTTTTGCTTTCTACACAACAGGACTTTTTTGTCTTTTCATATAATATAAAAAGGTTTCAATTATTTAAGTCAAAAGCAATCCCAATCATCAAACAAAATTTGAGCAGCTCTTAAGTTCCAGCCACCTTTTACGTAAGATGATTTACATAGTTTTAAAAATGGAGAAGTACAGGCACACATATTCTTGATGTGCATGTATATTACTATTATTCTTTGAAATGGAAGTTCATAATACCAATCAAAAATTCAAATTTTGATTCAATGATTTTATTTCTAGGAATTTATTCCAAAATCATACTTTTGCATGTAGGCGAAGGTGAATGTTTACGATATTAACGGCTGCTATTTTGTCATACCCCCAAATAGGACAAAACCTATGTGTGCAGAGATTAGTTAAGTAAATGTATGAACATCCATGTAACAAACACTATGCAGCTATCAAAAGAACACGGTGTGCTGTCAATGGAGAACTGTGTAGGGTTCACAGTTTAAGAACTGTACTCTGACATGAGACCGTAGGGATTAAATTACCAGCTTTGCCGTCTGCTTGTTTTGTGCCTTGGGCATGTTACTTGTTTTCTCTACCTCAATTTTTTCATCTCCAAAATGGGAAATAATTATAAAGTCTACATCACAGAGTTGTTGAGATGATTAAATAAAACAAGTTAGTCTTTTAGTGCTTGTCATATAGAAAACAGTTAACACCTGTTAGCTGTTATGGTGGAAAGACTTCTAAGATAAGTCGCTAAATGAAAGTATCAAGACCACACAGAACAACGTGTGTAGCAAAGGAGGGATATGTATACATGAATTGTAGAAAAAGCTTGACAAAGATACTCAAACACTATTTACAGTGGTTGTTTCTATGCATCTAAGATAGGAAGAAGACAACTTTTTCATTTTATAATTGTTGACATGATAGGAGAAAACTTTTTCATTTTATAATTGTCGATATGTTTTTCTATGTACAAGTATTACTTTTATAATTTTCAAAGTTATTTAAAAAAACCATATATCCGATGAGGTTAGTATCCAAAATACATAAGGAACTAAAAGAATTCAACAGCAAAAAGCCAAATAACCTGATTGAAAAGTGGACCAAGGACCTGAACAGACATTTCTAAAAGGAAGACATAGAATGGCCAACAAATATAAGAAAAGGTGCTCAGCATTACTAATCATCAGGGAAATGCAAATTAAAATCACAATGAAATGTCACCTCATATCTGTTAAAATGGTTATCATCAAAAAGAGAAAACATAAAAAATGTTGGGGAGATGTGGAGAAGGGGAAACCCTATATATTCTTGGTAGAAATGTTAATTGGTACAGTACTTATGAAGAACAGTATGGAGATTCCTCAAAAAATTTAAAATAGAACTACCTACCATATGATCCATCAATCCCACTTCTGGGTATATATCTAAAGGAAATGAAATAATTATCTCAAAAAGACATTTGCACTCTCATGTTAATTGCAGCACTCTTCATAATACCCAAGATATGAAAACAACTTCAGTGTTTGCTGATGAGTGAATGGATAAAGAAAATGTGATGCCACATTTTCTTTACACAATAGAATATATATTTCTTTATACAATAGAAATTTTATGCAAAGAATACACATACACACACCACATTTTCTTTACACAATAGAACACTACTCAGTATTCTTAGAAGGAAATTCTGCCATTTGAGACAACATGGATAAACTTGGAGGACATATTAAGTGAAATACGCCAAGCACAGAAAGACAAACACTGCATGATCTCATTTATATGTGAAATCTAAAAAAGTCAACTTGTAAATACAGAGAGTAGAATGTTAGTTGCCAAAAACTAGGGGATGGAGAAAATGGGGAGATGGTCAAAGGGTACAAAGATTTGGTAATGTGGAATGAATAAGTTCTGGAGATCTAATGTACAACATGGTGACTATAGTTAACGATGCTAAATTGTATACTTGAAATTTGCTAAGATTCTTGGCCTTAGTGTTCTTAACACAGACACACACACACACACACACGTAACTATGTGGTGATAGATATGCTTCTTAGCTTGATTGTGGTAGCCATTTCACAAGGTATACATATATCAAACATTATATTACACCCCTTAAATATGTACAATTTTTATTTGTTAAGAATGCTTCAATAAAGCTGGAAAAAAAAGAAAGGGAAATTGAAGTTATGGAGATGCTCAGATTCTGTACGATGGCAGAAATACAACCAAACAAATTCACTGACTTTTTTAAATGGGCCATTGGATGACATTTCTGGTGCTGAAAGCTTATGTTTGTGCATGAGAAACATGCCAGTGTTCAAGAATTTCATGGAAACCTAATTTTCATAATGATACTCCCCTATCCTTGATGATTAATTTCTTAAATTTTCCACTTATAACTGAGAAATTCCATCTAAATTGCCTTTCTTCTTGGAAGCTAATGAATGAAATGCAAAAACATCCTGTGGATGTCTGTGGAGCCCTTCCTCAGGGCAGCTGGGGGCCTTTTGAGTTGAAAGGCTGGTGTTCCTTGCAATGATTTTCCTATCCGGCATCGGTGCACACTCTCTCCTAATTGCACTCCCCATGCAAGTATCTTGTTGCCCTATGAATACCTGATTTAAGAATGACCTGATTAAATAACAAAATCTAAAGTTTATCTTCTTTTGGCTTTACCTGGATTTAGGAGGTCCATAGGTAGTTCTATCGCAGAAGGGAATTCTCAGGATGCAGGTTATCAGGAGAAACACCATGACCAGTATGTGTGGCCTCTGACTTTTATACTTTCCATCTCACTTTGCCTCTGCATTCAGAACTTCTGGAATTGATGGAGAGCCAGATTCATTTTGGCCAAGAAAAAGAAAAATTCTTATTTTTGTAAGAGGTTGTTTTGATATCTTCAGTAATCTAACGGTCAATTCAAATTTCTAAATAAATTTATATCTTATGCCACTCTTCTTCATTGTGGCTAGGATGTATGACATTTGTTTTAAAATCAAATGTTTATAATTCATTCATTATGATATACTCCTGTGTTTTTAATCTTTGGCTCTTATTCTATCATCAAGTATTCCCTTTAGAGGGTTCTTCCTTGCCTTTTTAAAAGTATGAGTTAGGGGAAGTTTTTGTCCATTTTCTATTATGTGATTACAATAGTTTAAAAATAATAATCAGATGAGGCCAGGTGCCATGGTTCATGCCTGTAATCCCAGCAGTTTGGGATGCTGAGGTGGGCAGACCACTTGAGGTCAGGAGTTTAAGACCACCCTGGACAACATGGTGAAACCTCATCTCTACTAAAAATATAAAAATTAGCTGGGCATGATTGCATATACCTGTGATCCCAGCTACTTGGGAGGCTGAGGCAGGAGAAGCACTTGAACCCTGAGGCAGAGGTTGCAGTGAGCTGAGATTGCACCACTGTACTCCAGCCTGGGCAACAGAGCAAGACTTCATCAAAAAAAAAAAAAAAAAAAAAACCTACAAACACAGAAATATTTCAATTCTTACAACTTTTATGCTGTCTAAATAAATGCTAAATGGCCACTGATTCTCTTTATGTGTTGTTTATTTTATTTTATATTGCTATATTGCAGCAGAATTACAATGGACAAGAAAAGAGGAGGAAAAAAACCCAGCTAGATACATTTTATTTTACTTTTGATCTCTGCCTAAAGTTATTCTTATGTTTTACCTGTTGGAACTTTTGTATCATACACATTATAATCCTAACACCTCATGCAGTTCAAACACAGGTCAGCAGGGAGAATAACTAAAACAGTTCTAACAATTTGTAACAGTCCAAATTCTCCTCTTGAAATGTTGACATGATTTAGTGCTTCCTTTTGAAAGGGAATGAGTGCTAAATAATGGTAATGCCTGTTCAAAGATCATTGTACTTTGAATACTTATCCAGTATTTGCCTTGTATCAGAGAACCATCTGTGACCAAATTGATACAGGAACAGGAGAAAGAGCCGCGGTGGCTGACATTACAATCCAACTGGGAGAGCCTCAATGGGACCACTTTACATGAACTTCTAGTAAATGGGTAAGAATGCATTCATAAGAGCTGTGTAGAGTCAGATTACAGAGCAAGAGTTTATCATTGGGCCTTTCTTCCATTTTTTAACTTAAGATAATCCAAATTTGTCATATCAGTAAAGAGTTTCCATAGATTCACTATTGCCTTTACATTTCAACATTGGTTGCTTTTATTTCTTCTTTCTAGACATAGATTTTTTTTCTCTTTTATTCACGATTACAGAAACTTATCATGGCAAGGAGAGAGGAACTTGGGTTCTAATCTTGGATTTCTTTTAATATGTTATTCAAAATAAACCCTCATGTCTGCATTTCCTGCAGATGCTACATAGAACTAGTTAACAGAGGGAATTGAAGTAATGATAACTAAGAAAACTTGGAATGTCTAAGAGAGGAATAGACACAAAAATGAAATTATAATCAAGTTGCCTTCAAAGTACACTTAAGTTTACCCTAAAAAATCATTGCATCTTAAACAGGGTTGCTTCCCTTGTCTATGGGTGGGGTGTAGGAGGAAGATAAATTGAGGAAATTTACACTTAACTAAGTTCTTATTACTTTATAGGCACACAGCTAGATAATCTTATATACACTGACTCATTTAAACCTCATAATAGATTTGTGAACCATGGATGATTATCCAATATTTTACAGCTTGAATATTTAAATAACTTGCTCAAATCTCACAGCCCACAGATGCTAAGTGATAGTGTCTGAACTCTAAATAAATATATCTGACTCTGAAGCTCATAAATGTTGCTACTTCTTAAGAATTTTAAAGAGGAAAACTAAAAATGGACCATTTCCTCTTAAAAAGTTCTTGACATTTTCCTCATAGAACAAACTCTGCAGCCAAATTTCTGAATATTTGTCAATTGAAGTACTTCCTCTAAAACAATGACCTAAATCTTTTAACCAAGTGATTTGTTTCTCCAAACCTGTAATTCCAGAAAAAACCTTTCAGGTCAAGTAAATAAATAAATAAATAAATAACTCATTCTAGATTGGGAGTTGGTAAACTTGGTTCTAGTCCTGGTTTACTAACTACAAGTGTTATCTTATATAACTGCAATTTCCACTAAAAAGTTGGATGAATAGTCTTTGATGACTTTTCCTATTCCTAAGAGCTATGTGTTTTCAATCTAACAAATAACAACTAATTATTAAGTATTTCTTTAATGCCAAGTTCAGTATTAGGCTTTGAGGGGTTGTAGAAGTGAATGAGGGGAAACGAAGGCCCTCATCTCAGGGAACATACACTATATGGGGGTGAAAATAAAGATTATAAATTAGTAAAAATAATTTTAGACTTTGGTAAGTGCTGCAAATAAATTTAGAATAATGTAATAGAGAGTAAGGAAGAGAGGATTTTAGACTGTGGGAGGGTAGAAAGCAAATGAGCTTTTCCTGTATTACATAATTTATTGTATGCAAATAATTACACTTGCCCCTGTATAAATTTAGCAAGAAATGAAAATACAGTAAATCTTCAGAAAGGAATGTGGAAATTATATATTTAGGGTTGGATTTTTTTTTCAATCTGAGAGATCTAGGATTCTAAGTACATCATAGTATTTTTGAAAGTCCCAATATGGATTTTTATTGTCCTTTTTCATTTACATTGAGGTTGTAATGTAAATGTTTCAGGGTTGGAAGAGAACTTAGTGATTAAAATTTCTACCCCAAACTGAATTATCTTGTGCCATCACATTGAAAGATCCTTTAACAGGGACCATGTTCTTGCATTCAAAGTTGAATTTAGATTTTAGAAAATTCTTTTCCTGAACCCACAATTCTTGTAAATTGCACCTACTAGTTCTGATCATGTCATCTAAAGTTATATGAAACAAATTTAAGCTACTTTTCCTCTTGTCAACTTCTCATATAGCAGAAATTTAACCTTGGGAGTCTTGGTAAGACTCCTTTCCAGTCTAAATATTCCATTTCTTAATCTGTTCTTCAAATTTCTGAAGTCATATTTTACTCATCTTGGAGTATTTCTCAACTTGTTTTGAGCACACACCACTTTGTATAAGCATAAAAATCTGACATGCTGCCTCCGCACCACTGATTCTAAAAAGTACTCCCATCTCCCCTTGAGAACTGTAGTTTGAATTTGCGTTGTGGTGGTTCCACCAGCCAAAATGATGTGGGAAATTTTGTTAAAATAGTTTCTTTTCCCACAAATGTGAAATTAAATTATGATGACATTAAATAAACTAAAAAAAGAAGTATATATATTCCATATACTCCTGCCTACAACATGATTAATATCTGACCACACTCCTGCCTTGAGAATTCCTGCACCAAGAGGAATGTGCTTTCCTGTGGTAACACAGGAAATGCTCAGAGAATGTGATTTCTGGTGGTAACAGTTGGAGCTGTCTTGTATTTCACTGGTAAAGTGTTTGAATTGAACAAGAAATATGTAACTTAATGTTATACCATTTTATGTTTCCAAATCCAGGCAGTCTTGTCAGAGCAGAAGTAAAATTTCTCTTCTGTGTACTAAACAAGGTGAGAGAATTAGAGGTGTGGCAATGGGATATGAACTTAATTGAACTGGATTGGCTCAGGGGAAGAGTGATCGCTTGTAAGTGACAGCAAAGAGCTAAGCATTTAGCAAGGTTTGGCATCAACTCACAAACTGTGTCTTCTGCTCCTTGGTAGACTGTGGGCGCCGCCCTGCTGCCCGAATGAACAAAAGGATCCTTGGAGGTCGGACGAGTCGCCCTGGAAGGTGGCCATGGCAGTGTTCTCTGCAGAGTGAACCCAGTGGACATATCTGTGGCTGTGTCCTCATTGCCAAGAAGTGGGTTCTGACAGTTGCCCACTGCTTCGAGGGGTAAGCTGCACCTTTCCTTTTTTCCTTTGCCTGGATTTGATCACTTTGTCACTCGGGAATTCTCCGTGGCATATGTAACTCCATGAAGCCACATCCAGGCAAAAGCCACAGCTAATCTACTTCCCAGGCCTTTATCTTCCTAAAGTTTTCTATCCTTGATGTTGCCATCTAATATGTGGGCTGCTCATTTGTTGGAAATGGCTGCATATTGCTTCCAATTTTTGTCCTAAGGAGGGAGAGAGAGAAAGAAGTTTAGAAGACTGACTCTATGCTACTATTAGTCTCTTTTCTAGACCTCTTAAATATATCACATATACAATAACTTAAACAGAAGTGATTTATTTGGATACTACAATGAGGTTTGGATGCAGGCACAACTGGTGAGTAGTTTGGGAAGCAGAGTTAAAGGTATAATGTGTGTAATATGTGTGCTATTCAGAGAGTGTGTGTGTGTATATATATATGTGTATATATATATATATATATATATATATATATATATATATATATATATAAAGAGAGAGAGGTTATGTTTTGCCATTTTATGTTTCCAAATCTAGGCAGCCTTGTCATAGCAGAAGTGAGATTTCTCTTCTGTGTGCTGAACAAGGTGAGAAAATTAGAGGGGTAGCAATGGGATATGAACTTAATTGAACTGGATTGGCTCAGAGGAAGAGTGATCACTTGAGCCCATCCAAACCAAACCAAACCAAAACACAGACAAAACAATGATGACAAACAAAGGTTTGTTTTGACATAATTGGCTTATGTGATTCTGGAGGCTTGGTGAATCCAAAACCTGATGAGGTAGGTGGCAGGCAGGAAGATCGGGCAAGAGTTGCAGTTCAATCTGCTGGCAGAATTCCTTCTTGCTGGAGAGGTCAGTCCTTGTTCTATTCAACCCCATCAAAAAGTGGGCGAAGGAGATGAACAGACACTTCTCAAAAGAAGACATTTATGCAGCCAAAAAACACATGAAAAAATGCTCATCATCACTGGCCATCAGAGAAATGCAAATCAAAACCACAATGAGATACCATCTCACACCAGTTAGAATGGTAATCATTAAAAAGTCAGGAAAGAACAGGTGCTGGAGAGGATGTGGAGAAATAGGAACACTTTTACACTGTTGGTGGGACTGTAAACTAGTTCAACCATTGTGTAAGTCAGTGTGGCGATTCCTCAGGGATCTAGAACTAGAAATACCATTTGACCCAGCCATCCTATTACTGGGTATATACCCCAAAGGACTATAAATCATGCTGCTATAAAGACACATGCACACGTATGTTTATTGCGGCATTATTCACAATAGCAAAGACTTGGAACCAACCCAAATGTCCAACAATGATAGACTGGATTAAGAAAATGTGGCACATACACACCATGGAACACTATGCAGCCATAAAAAATGATGAGTTCATGTCCTTTGTAGGGACATGGATGAAATTGGAAATCATCATTCTCAGTAAACTATCGCAAGAACAAAAAACCAAACACCGCATATTCTCACTCATAGGTGGGAATTGAACAATGAGATCACATGGACACAGGAAGGGGAATATCACACTCTGGGGACTGTTGCGGGGTGGGGGGAGGGGGGAGGGATAGCATTGGGAGATATACCTAATGTTAGATGACGAGTTAGTGGGTGCAGCGCACCAGCATGGCACATGTATACGTATGTAACTAACCTGCACAATGTGCACATGTACCCTAAAACTGAAAGTATAAAAAAAAAAAAAAGGCCGGGCGCGGTGGCTCACGCCTGTAATCCTAGCACTTTGGGAGGCCGAGACGGGCGGATCACGAGGTCAGGAGATCGAGACCATCTTGGCTAACACGGTGAAACCCCGTTTCTACTAAAAATACAAAAAATTAGCCGGGTGTGTTGGCGGGCGCCTGTAGTCCCAGCTACTTGGGAGGCTGAGGCAGGAGAATGGCATGAACCTGGGAGGCGGAGCTTGCAGGGAGCCGAGATCGCGCCACTGCACTCCAACCTGGGAGACACAGCGAGACTCCGTCTCAAAAAAAAAAAAAAAAAAAAAAAAAAAAAGATTTTTATCTGAATGGGTAAGGCCCATCCACATCATGGAGTGTCATCGGCTTTACTCAAAGTCCGCTGATTTAAATATTAATCTCATAAAAAAAAAACACCCTCACAGAAACATATAGAATAATGTTTGGCCAAATATTTGGGTGCTGTGGCCCAGCCAAATTGATACATAAAATTAACCACCACAATATGCCTAAAGAGAGCAGAAGAATAAAACTAAGGGAAAACCTACCCCAAACTGACGAACATCACTGCAGAATCTCTTCCAGCTATCTGTTGCTATGTAATTTGTAGCAAAACAAAACAAAACAAACAAAACCAAACATAAACAAAACAATAACAACAAACAAAAACTCAGACATTTATTATGCTCACTGAAGATTCAGGCAAAGTGTAGTTGGCATAATTTGTCTCTGCTCTGTGATTTCTGGGGCCTCAGCTAGAAGATTCCAAAGCTAGGGAGAGGCTGGCACCATCTGAAGTCTGACAGTAGATGCTGCCTGTTGGCTGGGGCCTCAGTTCCTCTCTGTATGAGACTCACTTCATGGTGGCTGGCATCCTCCAAAGCAAGCTTCCCAAAAAGGAAGCCAGGAAGAAGCTGTATTACCTTTTTTGACTCAGCATCCAAAAGCACAAAATGTTGCTTCTCCTATGTGGTTGCCCAGAGCCATCAGTTACAGGCCCCACCTGATTCAAAGGGAAGAAACACAGACCTCCCACATCAAAGGACTTGAGGACAGGTTTTGAAAACCACCATACTAGCCATTTTATTGTATTTATTTTTAGTAATTTTACTTTATTTAAATGAAGTAATATTAAATAATAGCAAAAATTCAAGGCAAAAAATAATCCACAGGTCTATTACTTAATTAAATGGATACTTTTCATTTGATCTGATTAGTTTCTAGGAAGAAAATGCAATTTCATTTTTTGCCTATTTGCCTGTTATTATTTTGTCTTAGCTTAGCCAATTATTGTGTGACCACTGGCCAGTTCAGTAACTTCTATGGACCACAGTTTTCTGTTATGTGAAATTAAAGAAATAATAATCCCTACCTCACAGAGTTGGTGCGGGCAGGAAGTGAAACAGTCTATGTAGAGCTTTAAGAACTATGCCTGGCATCAACCAGTAAGACACCGAAAGGTAAACTTTTCTTTTAAAAAAACTATTGCTAAAATCATGCATTCTGCATTTTCCCTTAGCATTATGGCATGAGTATTTTTGCATTTTGCTAGCACTATTCTCCCACACTCATTTACCTTAATTCCTGATCATCCTTAAGGTAACCCCTGTTAGTGCATTATGAATATTCTCCCACAACCATAAACACCTATCTTTTTCACAAGCCGTCATTGTTTACTTTTACAATTTGGAATAACACTCTATAATTCCGTTTGTTAGTTGCTTTTCTCATGTAGCAATATATCATGGACATCTCTCCAGGTCAACTGATGCAGCTCTAACTCATTTTTTTTAAGGCCAAATAATATTCTATCTATAGATTTACTATAACTTTTAAAATTATTCCCCACTTGATGGACATTTGGTTTAGTTCCAGTTTGCTGCCATTTTAACAATACTGCAATAAATGTTCTTAAAGAAAGCTACTCACCTATTAGTACTCTTGTTTGTAGAGGATACAGTTCCAGCACATACCTGTAGTTTCATTAAGGAAGTTACACAGATGGATACATGTTTTGTTCTCTAAGGGGCTAATCTAGTGAGGAGACAGACATTTAAACAAGTAATTAGATTACAGTGTGATAGTGATTATAAAATGGAAATGTGTATATCCAGTTATTTGATTGCTATTTTGGGGGAAATAAAACATTAAAAAAATCTAACTAGCACCTTCGCTTGAGAGCTTTTAATGTGTAAGATCCAGAATTATTGGAAGAGTCTGCATAGTATGTCAAAAAACACACCGGAGTGTTATTGCTTTAGAAGGGGCCAGATGTTTCCAGATGTCTTTTGCAGACCTAATTTGTAACTCCATGGTAATAAGAAGGTTATACTAGCAAGAGTACATTCATCAAGAGATGATTAGCTAAATGAATCCAACAGTTTTTTTTCAGGGAACAGCACTCTTTATGTGCTAGTTAATCGAGGTTCATATCCCACTTTTGTTATTTCCACATGTGGTATCCAAGTTTCCTCTTGCACTGACAGATCTGTAAAGTTCAGGAGAAATCTTGCAATAGAGAAGAAATATGTGCTTATAATTAAAGGCATGTACATAATATTAAAGGCCTTGGTAAGTTTCATGAAACACTAAATTTAACAAAACTGTGAAGAGAGGCCTAGTCTATCCAGAAGAAGTTAGAAAATGCCCCACTTTAAACAAGCTTTTGCTTGAATGTGGGCTAATAACCCTGATTCTATTTTATAACATCTCCAGGGGAGCTGCAAACTTTTGGGAACTTCTAATTGTATGCCATACTCCCTTTTGGAGCTATCAATTACAGCAATTAATGGGATTTACTTCATATCCTGATCCCATACTTTGACAAGGCCTAGAGTGACCCATTGGTAGGTATCCTCAGCCTGTCTCTTTTTTAATTATATTTATGGGAAAAAGACAAGTTTGTTTTGCTCTGCTATGAAGAGGTAGATAAAAATCCCAAATGAAAATTTAAAATCATGAGATGGTTGACCAGATCAAGCCCCATATGTCCTAGTGACAATTCGCTTTCAAAAGTTCTAAGGAAGAAAGGTTTTGACTTTCATGGGTAATTTAGCAAGCAATTTTCCTGCTTTCTTCCACTTCTGAAAGACTTAAGAATGAACTTCCTAGGCTGGCACACAGCTAGTAATGGTCAGAAACATCTGATTCCTCTCCAGGAAACCCAGGTGAAAAACTGTCCTCCTACTATATGACCACAATCCATACTCCTGCCATGTCACCCATGTCTTGATTCCCTTCACACCAGCTCTTCAATCCAACAAGATTTTTGGTTGGTGGCTGCACTTACTGCCCTAGTATCTCAGTCCAAAGAGTCTCCTTCTTGCCTCCTTTCTTTTTCTTTCTTTCTTTTTTTTTTTTGTGAGACAGAGTCTCGCTCTGTGCCCAAGCTAGAGTGCAGCCGCGCGATCTTGGCTCACTGCAAGCTCCGCCTCCTGGGTTCATGCCATTCTCCTGCCTCAGCCTCCCGAGTAGCTGGGACTGCAGGTGCCCACCACCATGCCCGGCTAATTTTTTGTATTTTTAGTAAAGACGGGGTTTCACCATGTTAGCCAGGATGGTCTCGATCTCCTGACCTTGTGATCCGCCCTCCTCGGCCTCCCAAAGTGCTGGGATTACAGGCGTGAGCCACTGCGCCCAGCCCTCGCCTCCTTTCCTTCCCTCAACTTACCTCGTTCCCTGGGTTCATCACTTCTCACTTCAGTCTTTTCACTAGGACCTTGGACTTCTTCCTCCCTAGATTTTTCCAACACACTGGGCAGACCTCCAAAGTCAAGATCACATTTTTCCTTTCCTTTCCCTTCCTTTCCCTTCCCTTCCCTTTCCTTTCCTTTTTTTTTTTTTTTTGATGGAGTTTCACTCCTGTTGCCCAAGCTGGAGTGAAGTGGCATGATCTCGTCTCACTGCAACCTCTGCCTCCCGAGTTCAAGCCATTCTCCTGCCTCAGCCTCCCAAGTAGCTGGGATTACAGGTGCCCGCCACCATGCTCAGCTAATTTTGTATTTTTAGTAGAGACGGGATTTCACCATGTTGGTCAGGCTGGTCTCGAACTCCTGACCTCAAGTCATCCACCCACTTCGGCCTCCCAAAGTACTGGGATTACAGGCATGAGCCACTGTGCTCAGGCCACATTTTCTAATCCTATGTCTATGCTCTTCAGGACTGAGGGAGAGCACTACTGAAGAATGCAGATTACTGCCATGCCTGACTTTCAACATCAGTTGGACCCTTAATATTACTCAATAATCTTCCACCTATTTCTAAACATCTCCCTCTCCTATTCCCAAGAATAAAATCTTTGTTCTTGCTTGCTCACCTGCCCTGCTCTGGCAGTCTTTTAATGCACTGAGAAAAGGAAGTGAGAAGTTTGGTTTGACTTTTTATTACTGAGCTCATGCTGTGTCCTTCTGCCTACATCTTTATCTTCTAGGAGTGCATGAACTGTGCCAGTCACTCACAATTTGTTTTTCTATTCCATCTACTCTAAGGATTTGGCCTATTCCCATCAATAGTAATGTCCACGAAAAGAAAAATTTTCCATTTTAGCTCCATACCTCCCATGGGGTGCTGTTTCTCAGCATCACTGGGGAGTGAGCAAGTGTGGCTTTAAAAATCCCTAGGTGACTCTGACCTTACCTCATACTCCCCACTGCCCTGCCCTCTATGGAAATGTTTTCCGTCACCCTCTCCTCTCCACTGGAAAACGTCTGGGTCTAGGATATAGCTAGCAGGTGGCCTAACGTGCAATCCCATTGTTTTGGGGGGGGCTTTCAGAAACTTGGAGCTGTCTCGTTTTAAATTGTTGTGGTTACTTGCCTGTGTCTTTCAGTCTTGTCACTCCCTAGTCATGTATGTTGCATCTGCACCTGAACACCTGACCCACTTTGGAGAATATCATACACCTGTCTGCTAACTGAGGTCACATAAAATATATGATCATAAACCCCAAATGAGCATCTAACACAATCAGACACTTTCAATATACTTCCACAGTAAAGTCACTTTTCTACTCTGATTGTGAATAGACAACTATTTGACAGCTTATTCTCTGTCTCCAAATCTTTGTCATCCTTTACTGATCTCACCTTATACTTCATGAATAAAATAGATGCCATCATGTCTTTCACCTTGTCTCACCCCCAATTCCAACAAATCACCTGCCTCTTTGGCCACATTCACTGCTTTCCCTTGAATATGGTGGAGGACATGTCTTTGCTCCCATTTTAAAACAAGCATATCCCCTTTCATGTTTTCAAAGACTTTACTCCTAAAGTTATCATTTTTATTTTGCATCATTAATTTATCTTTTTTTGTTGGATCACTCCCTTCAGCAACCATGCCATGTCTTAATATCACAAACTTGAGCCCCATTCTTTTGAATTCATATCCCTCTTCATCTGTTGCTCCATTCCGGCCACTGTTCACAGAAAAATTCCTAAAAGAGTTTCCTACAGTCACTGTCTACACCTCTCCATGTCCCACATTCTCTTCAACCCACTCTGGTTGTGTTCTTATCAAGATCATTACAGAAGTGACACTTGTTAAAATCTCTAATGACTTCCATCTTGCAGTCCAATGATGTATTTTCAGTTTTCAACCCACTGGAACCCTCTCCAGTATTTTATCACTACATCCTCCTTGAAATACTTTCATTTTCTTCTAAAATAACACAAAAACTCCTTGTTTTCTTCATATGTCAGAGACTAACTCTTTTTCTCTTTTTTCAGCTCATTTTTAGGCTACTGAATGCTTTACTTCCTAGGGACCAAATTCTTGGCTTTCTTGTATGTCTACACTCACTCATCTCATCACGTGGTTTATATACCTGTCCTGATTTGAACAAATACTTGTTCATATTTGAAAAATATGAATATAAAGTATGTGAGTATTAATATGAATATACTTGAATATCAAATATATGAAATATTTCTTCATAACTTTTAAATTTATATCTCCAGCCCAGCCCAGATTTCCACCCAATCACCACAACCCACCAACTTCACATGAATACATTTAACTGTGAAGATAAGATGTTCATTTGAACATGTAATAAACATCTTACTTTACGTGACCTAAACAAATCTATTGATTTCTCACTTCTCCCACTGAGCAAATAATTGTTGCTTCACAAACTTCCCCCATCTCAGTAAAAGGCATCATCCATCGGTTCGCTAATATACCAAACCTAGGAGTCATCCTTAATTCTTCTCACATTTACTTTATCAGTAAATCCTGTAGAATCTTCTTCCAAAAAAGTGGAAGCCAAGCATCTCTCCCATCCTAATGCTATAATCCTACTCCAAGCCACCATCATCTCACTTCTGGACTATTTATTTCCTAGGGCTGCCATAACAAAGTATCACAAGCTGGGTGATTTGAACCATACAGTTCCGGAGGCTAGAAGTTCAGGATCAAGGTACTGGCAGGGTTTCTTCCTTCTGAGTGCTATGAGAGAGAATGCCTGTTGCCTAGATCCCGGTGGTTTCCTGGCAATTTTTGGTATTCCTTGGCCTGTAGAAGCAGGACCCTAATGTCTGCCTTCCTCTTCAGACAGTGTTCTCCTTGTGTGCCTGCCAGCATTATACTGGATGTGGATTAGTCATATTGGATTCAAGCCCATCCTAATGAGGTCATTTTAACTTGATTACCTCCATAAAGTCCCTATTTCCTAATAAAGTTATAATATACTAGGAGTTACAACTTCAACATATAGATTTTAGAGGGACACGACCAATCCATAATGACTACTGAAACAGTTTCCTATTTGGCTTTTTTTGACTACTCTCTTGTTCCCTTATTACCTATTATCCACACAGTAAGATAGTGAACTTTCTAAAATGTAAATCACACCATGTCACTCCCCTGCTTAAAACCCTACATTGGCTTCCCATTATAACAAGAATAAAATCTTTTCATTGGAGCCTATTAAGATCTAGTCCCAGCACTTTGACTGCGTCTCCTTCTAGTCTCCCATCACTCACTGGGCTCCAACCATGCTAGCTTTCATTCAGCTCCTGAAATCCTCCAAGCTCATTCCTGCCTCAGGACTTTTGTATTTGCTGTTTCTGCAGTTGGGAATACTTTCATAGAGTCATAAAACTACTTCCTTTTCAGTGTTCAAGTCTCTATTTGAGTGTCACTTTCTCAAAGACCTTCCCTAACCAACCTAGCCAAAGTGATTGCCCCGTCAAATCTTCTATTACATTACCATAAATATATATTTTTTACTTCTAAGTGCCCGAGATAATCTTATTTGTTTATGTACTTTTTTTTTTACTATCTAGTTTAGTGGAATGAAAACTCTATGAAGACATGAACTCCATCTGCCTTCCTCACTCTTGAGTTTTTATTTCTTTCAGCATGGCATACAGCAGCCACTCAGTAAATACTTGTTAGTTGACAAGTCAGCCTCTTCTTGGTGTTTCTTAGTAATCATATCTGTAGTCATTTCAGTATGTAGGGCTGTAATTTGTCTCAAACTAGAAATGTTAACTCTTCTACAGAGAATCAGTGATCTCACCAGCTCCTCCCATGCCTTGGACCGCACATCAATTCACCATTTCCAATGTATTAAGCACCTGTATGTTTTCATCACATAGATTAATCATCTGGGTATTGTCTGAAGATTATTCTCCTTGAATATAGAAATTGGAGGTAAAGGGCCGAGTATGGTGGCTCACGCCTCTAATCCCAGCACTTTGGGAGGCTGAGGCGGGTGGATCACCTGAGGTCAGGAGTTCGAGACCAGCCTGGCTAAAATATGGTGAAACCGCATCTCTACTGAAAATAGAAAAAATTAGCCAGGCATGGTGGTGGGCGCCTGTAATCCAAGCTACTCTGGAGGCTGAGGCAGGCGAATCACTTGAACCCAGGATGTGGAGGTGGTTGCAGTGAGCTGAGATCATGCCATTGCACTCCAGCCTGGGCAACAAGAGCGAAACTCTGTCTCAAAACAACAACAACAAAAAAAGAAATTGGGGGTAAAGTAAGCTTCAAATCATTCTGCTTTGTCTTACTTATCTACAAACATTTAAATTATCTACTACAGACAACAATTTTCCTCTTTTCTTGTTCTATTTTGCACATCATTTTGCCAAGAAGCCATTTTTATTTTTCCCACTTTGTTTCTTTTTAGACAAAGCCCTGCTCATTCAATAAGTAAGACTTTTGGACAATTACTTTGATTTCTTTTTTTTTTTATTATACTTTAAGTTGTAGGGTACATGTGCACATTGTGCAGGTTAGTTACATACGTGTACATGTGCCATGCTGGTGCGCTGCACCCACTAACTCATAATCTAGCATTAGGTATATCTCCCAATGCTATCCCTCCCCCCTCCCCCCACCCCACAACAGTCCCCAGAGTGTGATGTTCCCCTTCCTGTGTCCATGTGATCTCATTGTTCAATTCTCACCTATGAGTGAGAATATGCGGTGTTTGGTTTTTTGTTCTTGCGATAGTTTACTGAGAATGATGATTTCCAATTTCATCCATGTCCCTACAAAGGACATGAACTCATCAATTGTTATGGCTGCATAGTATTCCATGGTGTATATGTGCCACATTTTCTTAATCCAGTCTATCATTGTTGGACATTTGGGTTGGTTCCAAGTCTTTGCTATTGTGAATAATGCCGCAATTACTTTGATTTCATGCCTTTCTTTTATGATAGACTTCAAAGCTCTGAGTTTTTTTTCTTTTTTTGAGATGGAGTCTCGCTCTGTTGCTCAGGCTGGAGTGCAATGGCACGGTCTCAGCTCACTGAAACCTCCGCCTCCTAGGTTCAAGTGATTCTCCTGCCTCAGCCTCCCAAGTAGCTGGGGCTACAGGCACGTGCCACCACACTCGGCTAATTTTTGCATTTTTAGTAGACATGGGGTTTCACTATGTTGGCCAGTCTGGTCTCATACTCCTGACCTTGTGATCTGCCCGCTTTAGCCTCCCAAAGTGCTGGGATTACAGGTGTAAGCCACTGCACTCGCGTGCTCTGAGATCTTTATGTAGTCACATTTACTGTTCAACTGATTCTTCATTTTCTTACATACTGCAATTATTTGTGATGGTAGTATCAGAATTTGGCACTTAAACTCTCCCAACTTTGTTGAGCCATGACTGCTTTAAGAATCTCTGGACATATTTTCATAGCTTTTTCCCCCTGAAACATTCTGAAACTTGATTCTTGAAGGTCTAGAATATGCATGTGACTAAACCCTTCTCTTGCATTTTTTGGAACCTAGCATAATAGAATTGTTCATTTCCTGTAATTTTATCACTGACGGCTAGCTTTCTATCATATTTGAGGGATACATTCAGGAAAGAGCACACATCTTCCTGCTATCTGTCACCTTATGACTCACAAGAGTCTCCGTCCATCCTACATGCTTTCCCTCCTGTGCCCAGTACCTAAATCCTTTTTGATGCCTGCGGACCCTTGTCTTTGTTTCAGAGAAGTTTAGTTGTAAGGATGTGGTGTAGCAGGTTCAAAGGACCAGCAAGTTAGTCTGTTACCATCACTTGCTGTCTCTGTGACTTTAGATGAGTTGCTCATCTCCTCTGAGTCACTGATTTCTCTTCTCTAAAATGGAACAATGAATCCCTATTTACATCTCACAGTTGGTGTGAGGATCATTTGGAATAAAGTGTGTAGAAACACTTGGAAAACTATTGAGATTGTATACTAATGAGACATCCAGGCTGCCAATCTAGTTTGCTTGTTGTATCCATTTTTAAATTTTTAGGTAGCATTTAAAACCACAGATACTTTGCATAAAATCCAGAACTTTGGCTTTCCTTAGATAATTGGAAGGTCAGATTCCACTGAGCATTCCAACATGACAACAATTTTCTGGAGCTGAGAGGCGAATGGCCCTCAGGATGGGCAGGGCTTGTGGTGTGACACAGTCTGTACTTACTGAATTTACCCCAGCCACTTCATATATTTACTTCGAAGTCTCTATTCTAAAGTCTATTCACCAGGTTTATAGCTGAAATCTACCAAAGGTACAAAGAGGAGCTGGTACCATATCTAGAATAAAACTTCAGGCCAATATCCCTGATAAACATTGATGTCGAAATCCTCAATAAAATACTGGCAAACCAAATCCAGCAGCACATCAAAAAGCTTTTCTACCACGATCAAGTCAGCTTCATCCCCAGGATGCAATGCTAGTTCAATACAAAAAGAACTAGGCAAAACCACATGATTATCTCAATAGACACACAAAAGGCCTTTGATAAAATTCAACATCCCTTCATATTAAAAAACTCTCAATAAACTAGGGATTGAAGGAACATCCCTTAAATAATAACAGCCACTTATGACAAACTCACAGCCAATATCATGCGGAATAGGCAAAAACTGGAAGCATTCCCCTTGGAAACCGCACAAGACAAGGATGCCCTCTCTTACCACTCCTATTCAACACAATATTGGAAGTTTTGTCCAGGGCAATCAGCCAAGAGAAAGAAAGAAAGGATATTCAAATAGGAAGAGAGGAAATCAAATTATCTTTGTTTGCAGATGACATGATCCTATATCTAGAAAACCCCATTGTCTTGACCCAAAAGCTTCTTAAACTGATAAGCAACTTTAGCAAAGTCTCAGGATACAAAATCAATGTGCAAAAATTGCTAGCATTTTTATACACCACAACAGGCAAGCACAGAGCCAAATCATGAATGAACTCCCATTCACAATTGCTACAAACAGAATAAAATACCTAAGAATACAGCTAACAAGGGAAGTGAAGACCTCTTCAAGGAGAACTACAAACTGCTGTTTAAGGAAATCAGAGAGGACACAAACAAATGGAAAAAAATTCCATGCTCATGGATAGGAAGAATCAATATTGTGAAAATGGCCATACTGCTCAAAGTAATTTATAGATTCAATGTTATTTCCATTAAACTGCCATTGACATTCTTCACAGAATTAGAAAAAACTATTTTAAAATTCATATGAAACCAAAAAAGAGCCCATATAGCAAAGACAATCCTAAGCAAAAAGAACAAAGCTAGAGGCATCACCCTACCCGACTTCAAACTATACTACAAGACTACAGTAACCAAAACAGCATGGTACTACTGTACAAGAACAGACACATAGACCAATGGAACAGAATAGAGAACCCAGAAATAAGGCCACACACCTACAACCGTCTGATCTTCCACAAACATGACAAAAACAAGCAATGGGGAAAAGATTTCCTATTTAATAAATGGTGCTGGGACAACTGGCTAGCCATATGCAGAAATTTGAAACTGGACCCCTTCCTTACACCTTATACAAAAATTAACTCAAGATGGATTAAAGACTTAGATGTAAAACCCGAAACTACAAAAACCCTAGAAGAAAACCTAGGGAATACCATTCAGGACATAGGCACAGGGAAAGATTACATGACAAAAATATTGAAAGCAATTGCAACGAAAGGAAAAATTGACAAATGGGATCCAATTAAACTAAACAGTTTCTGCACAGCAAAAGAAGCTATCATCATATTGAATAGACAACCTACAGAATGAGAAAAATAATTGCAATTTATTTATCTGACAAAGGTTTAGTATCTAGAGTCTATAAGGAACTTAAATTTACAAGAAAAAAAAACAACCCCATTAAAAAGTGGGCAAAGGACATGAACAGACACTTCTCAAAAGAAGACATTCATGTGGCCAATAAACATACGAGAAAAAGCTCAACATCACTGATCATTACAGAAATGTAAATCGAAACCACAATGAGATACCATTTCACACCAGTCAGAATGGCAATTATTAAAAAGCCAAGAAACAACAGATGCTGGCAAGACTGTGAAGAAAAAGGGATGCTTTTACACCATTGGTGGGAGTGTAAATTAATTCAACCATTGTGGAAGATAGTGTGGCAATTTCTCAAAGATCTAGAAGCAAAAATACCATTTGACCCAGCAATCCCATTACTGGGTATATACCCAAAGGAATATAAGTCATTCTATTATGAAGATACATCATGCATATGTTCATTGCAGCACTATTCACAATAGCAATGACATAGAATCAACCCAAATGCCCATCGATGATAGACTGGATAAAGAAAATGTGGTACATATACACCGTGGAATCCTATGCAGCCATAAAATGGAATGAGATCATGTCACTTGCAGGGACACGGATGAAGCTGGAAGGCTTATCCTCAGCAAACTAACACAGGAACAGAAAATCAAATACCATATGTTCTCACTGATAAGTGGGAGCTGAATGATGAGAACACATGGACACATAGTGGGAGATAACACACACTGGGGCCTGTTGGGGGTAGCGGTGGGTGAGGAAGAGCATCATGGAGAATAGCTAATGGATGCTGGGCTTAACACCTAGGTGATGGGTTGATCTGTGCAGCAAACCACCACGGCACACGTTTACCTATGTAACAAACCTGCACTTCCTGCACATGTATCCCGGAACTTAAAATAACAGTTGAAGAAAAAAAAATCCGTTTACCTTGCCTGTTACAGATAATTTTTTAAAAATACCAAGGATAGCCGGGTGCAGTGGCTCACACCTATAATCCCGGCACTTTGGAAGGCCGAAGTGGGTGGATCACCTGAGGTCAGGAGTTCAAGACCAGATTGGCCAACATGGTGAAACCCTGTCTCTACTAAAAATACAAAAATTAGCCAGGCATGGTGGCGGGTGCCTGTAATCCCAGCTACTTAGGAGGCTGAGGCAGGAGAATCGCTTGAACCTCTGAGGCAAAGGTTGCAGTGAGCTGAGATTGCGCCATTGCACTTCAGCCTGGGTGACAAGAGTGAAACTCCATCTCAAAAAAAAAAAAAATAATAAAAATGAAATGCCAAGGACAGAGCACAATATTAAAAGTAAGAGATTCCTAAGATTTGTAGAACAGCAATGATGCCATAGTGTGGTATTTCTTTATTTAGTGCAGATTTGGTAACCTTCAGATGATCTCCAAATCACCACTTAGCTATGCTATTTCTGGAGTAAGTCTTGTAAAATAGATACATTTCTATCATAGTTGTTAATTATAATATTAACTTTATTAAACAGGAAAAATATTAAATATAAGATATTCTAAGCAAAGTCAGAGAGGGTGAGAGAAGGGAAATTTTTCACTCCTAAGAAAAGATAAAGATAGAAATCTTTAAATTTGACTAGCTGAATTGAGTGAAAAATTTCATGTCTAAACTAGAGCTGAGTGTGGCAAATTGCAAACCAAAGAGACTGATTTTTGCCTCCAGAGACATTGTGCCTGCAATTCTGTATAAATTCCTCTGGATGCTATAGTGTGTCTGACATATGTAAGTGGCTGAGTTTTTTTTTTTTTTCTCTAGAGTTAATAATTGAAGAATTGTAAGTTGAAATCATACAAGCTCAATATTGTCTATGAAGTACATTTATTATTAAAACAATAGTGTAAACATGAAGCAAATTAGACTCTAAATGTGATTTCAAGGAATAAAATACTAACCACAGTGAGGACAAAGAAGAATAAGGTGTTTTAACATCTTCCTCAGTTGTTTTCCCTGGGATTGGTGGATTCTCACCTGGCTTCACCTTGGCCTGCTTCCTTCCTCTCACAGTCTGAAGTTCTTTGCACAAACTTCTTTAAGGATGTGCCAGCTCTCCTTGCTGCTGCTTTGAGGCTTGACAGCCAAATGGCAAGTAATTCCCTTTAAACTGAAGATTTTCAGCTGCTATACTTGGCTTTCTTTTCTTGGTAGCCTAATTTAGCTCTTTTTTTTTTCTTTGGCGATGGAGTTTTGCTCTTGTCGCCCAGGCTGGAGTGCAATGGCCGATCTCAGCTCACTGCAGCCTCCAGCTCCCAGGTTCAAGTGATTCTTTTGCCTCAGCCTCCTGAGTAGCTGGGGTTACAGGTGCCTGCCATCACACCTAGCTAATTTTTGTATTTTTTGTAGAAACGGGGTTTTGCCATGCTGGTCAGGCTGGCCTTGAACTCCTGACCTCAGGTGAGTTGCCCGCCTCAGCCTCCCAAAGTGCTGTTATTACAGGTGTGAACCACCGCACCTGGCCATAATTTAATGGTTTTTACTAAAATAGTCATACGATCAGAGTCTGTTTCCATGTGTTTCTCCAATGGTACTTTTTTTTTTCTTTTTTTTGAGATGGAGTCTAGCCCTGTAGCCCAGGCTGGAGTGCAGTGGCATGATCTTGGCTCACTGCAACCTCCGCTTCCAGGGTTTAAGTGATTCTCCTGCCTCAGCCTCTTGAGTAGCTGGGACTATAGGTGCACGCCACCACATCTGGTTAATTCGTACTTTAGAACTGATACTAAACTCATGTGGCATTCATGTAGCCTGAAATTGTCCTCCTTCTTTTTGCTTCTACCCAGACACAGGGCTGTCTTTGCCATTACTCCTGACTCCTTCTTTTTAGCACTTGCTTAATGTAACAATCACCATGTATGTACATCTCCTTCACCCCAGGAGACTCTTTCAAACAACAGGTTGGGTTTTTTCTTGTTCTGTTTTTGGTTTCTGCCATACCCGGGGTGACAGGAGGGAAGACATCAAAAGAGACATTATTTTTCACAATATACTCATAACAAAAAGAAGAAAAGAACACTGTCATCACTGAATACAAAAAATTATGTGAATTTCCTGTGTACATTTTTTTTCTTTTGGTGGAATTTTTTTTTTTTTTTTTGAGGTGGAGTCTCACTCTGTTGCCCAGGCTGGAGTGCAGTAGCGCCATCTCGGCTCACTGCAAGTTCTGCCTCCCGGGTTCACGCCATTCTCCTGCCTCAGCCTCCCGAATAGCTGGGACTACAGGCACCCGCCACCATGCCCGGCTAATTTTTTGTATTTTTAGTAGAGACGGGGTTTCACCGCATTAGCCAGGATGGTCTCGGTCTCCTGACCTCATGATCCGCCTGTCTATACCATAAGGCCAATAGCTTATGTAACAAGAGACTACTGGGTACAAATTAATGTTTAGCAGTTTTATTGACACTAATTTTTTATAATTAGAATTACATTAATCTCAATACAGTAATTAAGTCCAGAATTTTGATGTTATTCAATTTTGTTACAAATAATTTGGAATGTTCGATTACTCAAAATACTGCTTATGGTTTAAGCATGTGGATGAATGTTTTTCACAGCCAAAACTTAGTAACGCTATTCAAGGGCAAGAAGCTATTAAGTAGTCAGAAATTTGAAATAAATTATTGCTTGATTTCAGGTATCTGAAACAATAGAATCACAAATACATATTGAACTTCTCAGATGGTAATGCACTTATTACTGTGGAGTGAAAAAGGAAGGAACGAGAGAAAGAAGAAAGGAGAGAAGGGGGAGGAAGGGAAGGAAGAAATAAGGATAAGAAAGAAGGAAAAAAGGAAAGGAAGAAAGAAGTAAGAGAAAGAAGGAAAAAAGGAAAGAAAAAGAAAGGAAGGAAGGAGGGAAGAAAGGAAGGAGGGAAAGAAGGTAGGAAGGAAGGAAGGATAAGAAAAGCATGTTCTTTTAGTGACAGCTTTATTTAATGAAAAATAATTCTTCTGGTCTGGGCTTGGTGGCTTACACCTGCAATCCTAGCACTTTGGGAGGCCCAAGGCGGGAGGATTGCTTGAGCTCAGGAGTTCAAGACCAGCTTGGGCAACACAGCAAAACCTTATCTCTACTAAAATTCCAAAAAAAAATTAGTCAGATATGGTGGTGTGTGTCTGTAGTCTCAGCTACTTGGTGGGGGGCTGAGGCCAGTGGATCCCTTGAGCCTGGGAGGTTGAGACTGCAGTGAGCTATCATCATGCCACTGCACTCCAACCTGGGTGACAGAGCGAGACCCTGACTCAAGAAAAGAAAAAAAAAGAAATTATTCTGTAACATTATCTTGTAATGCTCATGTGATAGTACTACCTGCATTTTAATCTAATTGTTTATTTAATTGTCTACCTTCACTCAATTACAATGTTTGTATAGGCAGGGAATCATGCTTTTCTTGCTTATTCTTGTAATCCCTAACACAATGCTTGGCATAGAGAAAATTGCTATATATCTCTATCTCTCTATTCACTGAATGATGTCTGTTCCTCTGATATCCCTGAAATTACTATTTGTTTAATGGAAAAAGGACAACATGCATGACTATATAGAGGGGGTCTGTTAGTAGAGTCTGCCCCAAGTATCCAACAATACTAAAAACCAAGTGAGTGCCTACCTTGGCTCCTCCTTCCTAACTCCCTTGAAATCTCAGCCTTTCGAATCTTTGCCATGCTGATGGTAAAGAAAGGCGTGCCAAGAAAAGAAGGGTTGTGGGTGGGGTTTTGCCTAAGATTCCCTAGAGAGCTCTTAAAAATACAGACTCCCAGGCCCCAGTCCATGAGCTTCTGTTTAGATTGATATGGGGTGATGCCCAGAGAATCACTATTTTAAAGGCTCCCAGAGGATTCAGTGTTCAGCCTGGGTTGAAAAACAATTGGTCTAGCTGGTCAAATCAACCTACTTTAGTTGATTTGATCACAAGCTCCCAAGCAGGAACAGTGGTAGTGTGGCTGACTCACATTACCAGAGTATAAGGAAATGCCCACAATTAAAGCTCTACCCTTGCCCCAACACTGTGGTCCAATAAATGTCCACATTTTTGATCCTGACCACTCTGGTGAAGGAGAGACTGGGAGTGAAGGAAGGGATGGAGGGAGTGATGAAGAACAGACCTTGACTTTGTGGTTAGAGTCAAAAACATTCATTGAGCCATCATTAAATAGGTACTTGTTGAGGACCTACTGTAGGCCAGGTACCAAGCCCTGTGAATAAAGCAGTGAAAAAGACCAGCCAAATCCCTGCCTTCACAGAGATAACTATATTCTAGGGGCCAAGACAGAGAATAGACAAATGGTTATATCAATGTCATTGATATCAATGGATAGTATGAGAAGAAAAGTAAAGCAGTGTCAAGTAGAGTGAAGGGGGCAGAGTAAGGGTGAGACAGGTTGGCTGGGGAAACAGCTCTGAGCAGATGATGTTTGAGTTGAGACCTGGATGAAGAGAAGGAGTAATGGTAGGACCCATGTGAGAGCTGGGGGAACATCAAGGGAAATAGCTCCTGAGTGGAGGATGCTCTTGGCATGTTCAAAATTAGCAAGAAAGTCTTTGGGTTGAGAATGAGCATATGGTGTAGGGCCTCAGAGGCCAGGGATAGGAGTCTAGGATTTGTCTCAAGTGTGATACAAAGCTTTTGGAGAATAGTGAGCAGAAGATGGATTGATCTAATTTTATTTTTAAAATATTGCTCTGACTAATATAGAGGATATAGTCAATATATATCCTGATAGTAAGGAAAATGGACTACAGGGACTAAGATTAGAAGAAGGACCATGATTTGGGAGGCCATTGCATGGTCCATGTAGTTCAGAGTAGCTTAGATTAGGATTATAGCCATGGAGGAGGGAGAAACAGTAAGATGTGGGATATATTTGAAAGCAGGATTGGCAAAGACTTGCTGATGCATTCGGTGTTGGGTGTAAGAAAAGGAGAAGATTCACCTGGGTTGATTATAGTATTAAGTTCCTGTAAACTGAATCCTGAATTCTTAAATACTGTGGCATACATGGTGAGCCCTCAATAAATGTTGGCTGAAACATCCAACTGAGAGTGTTAAATAGACCATTGAACATTAAGTTTGCAGCTCAGGGAAAGGATAGAGCTGGAGATATACATTTGGGGTCACCAGGGTATGGTGGGATTTAAAACCATTGGACTAGATGAAATCAAGGGAGTATGGAGTGAGAATAGACAGCTGAGAGTGAAATTCCAGAGCATTTCAACATGGAGACTGAGAGCCAAAGAGGAGAACCCAGAAGAAAAGACTGAGAGGGAAAGGTCCATGAGATTGGAAGAAATTTTGGAGCATGGCAAGACCTGGAAGCCAAGTGAAGAAAGTGTTTTAAGGCGGGAATCGACTAAAATATTGTTGACAAGTATTCAAAAACAGTGGAGTATAAGAATGACCATTGGAGGTTGTGGGTGACCTTTTTAAGCCCTGAGCTGGAAATCTGTGGGAGGTTCCCCTGGCATTTCTTCAAGTCACTTGCTCTTTCTTGGAGGAATATCTTAGTCTTGGCTTCCTCTTCTTCTTTTTCACTTTTCCTCTTGCTCCTCTCTCTTCTTCATAGCTTTTCATTATCTTGCTCATTCTGTGAAGCAAGTAACTAACTCTGCCTGCCTTTAAAACTGAAGAAGTTTTATGTTAAAGACTAGCCCCATTCAGGAATCATGAGCTATGCTTTCTGCAACAATAATACTTATTTGCTAATCACTCAGGCTATTATATAAATGCCACTTATATGAATACATTGAGAGGTGGGCATGAAAATGGCCATTATTTACATAAATAAAATGTTTTAAAATTACATGTGAATTTCACATGATAAACTAGAGTTTAAGATGCCAATAGCTCTTGAATTATAATTTTAGGAGAGAGAATGCTGCAGTTTGGAAAGTGGTGCTTGGCATCAACAATCTAGACCATCCATCAGTGTTCATGCAGACACGCTTTGTGAAGACCATCATCCTGCATCCCCGCTACAGTCGAGCAGTGGTGGACTATGACATCAGCATCGTTGAGCTGAGTGAAGACATCAATGAGACTGGCTACGTCCGGCCTGTCTGCTTGCCCAACCCGGAGCAGTGGCTAGAGCCTGACACGTATTGCTATATCACAGGCTGGGGCCACATGGGCAATAAAAGTAAGCCAGTGTATTAGTCCATTCTCATGCTGCTATAAGCACATACCTGAGATTGGGTAATTTATAAAGGAAAGAAGTTTAATTGATTCACAGTTCTGCAGGGATGGGGAGGCCTCAGGAAACCTACAATCATGGCAGAAGGGGAAGCAAACATGTTCTTCTTCACATGGTAGCAGCAAGGAGAAGTACTGAGCAAAAGGGGGAAAAGCCCCTTATAAAACCATCAGACCTCGTGAGAACTCACTATCAAGAGGGTAACTGCCCCCCATGTTTCAATTACCTCCCACCAGATCCCTCCCATTACACGTGGAGATTATGGGAACTACAATTCAAGATGAGATTTGGGTGGGAACACAGCCAAACCATATCAGCCAGGATCTTCAGGAGCCTGAGAAACATTGTGTTCCTCAGTTGGGAGGCTGAGGTGGGAGGATTTCTTGAGCCTGGAAGGTGGAGGCTGCAGTAAGCCAAGATCTCACCACTGCCTGGGTAACAGAATGAGACCCAGTACCCAGACCCAAAAGCTAGGTAGCTTTTGGCCATAATTTCCCATTTTCTCTTACAAAAATATAGCCACAAATGGTAAATACTTAGCGATGTGTCACACTTCATCTGCTGTGCAAATCATAGACATTAATAATGAGCCATGGCATTTAAATTGGCCAAGCTCAGATGCAATCTCAAAAATCCCTCTCCACACTTCAGAATCTCTCTCCAGGAGCTACTATTAATGTTTTGGAGCTTCCTTGTGGCAGGAGGAGACCTGTCACTGAACTGTGCTTTGGACTCTCTCTATCTGCCTGCAGATAGCCCAATGATAGAGACAGTCACTGGGAATCTCTGCAGTCAAGCTGCATGGTCATATTTCCAATTCTATGTTATGATTTGGTCTTATCAACATCTGTAATACAAACTATAAGTCCTTCAAGAAAGTACATTGATTTGCTATTTGACTATTTAAATTGATTAAAATAGTTTGGCTCTGTAGATGACTTAACATATAAAACACATAGAAATTTAAAATGTGTACTCTGTATTTACTCTAAACCCCTACAATGGACTCTCTCATTCAGTTTGACCTAATTTAGAAATAATAATTGTTTGTTTGTTTGTTTTTGAGACGGAGTCTCACTCTGTCACCCAGGCTGGAATACAGTGGCACAATCTCGGCTCACTGCAACCTCCACCTCCCAGGTTCAAGTGATTCTCCTGCCTCACCCTCCCGAGTAGGGATTACAGACATGTGCCATGACGCCTGGCTAATTTTTTTTTTTTTTGTATTTTTAGTGAGACGGGGTTTCACCACGTTGGCCAAGCTAGTTTCAAACTCCTGACCTCAGGTGATCCACCCACCTGAAACTTAAAAAAAAAAAAACTAAGTGCTGCCTACTCTGTCCATATCAAGTATAATGCCATGGCTTTCAAGAATAATAATGTATATTGGCATTCTGTTATTGGCCTTAGAAATTGTATATTTGAAGGAATTTTTTCTTAAAATTTAGTCAGATAAGGTTTGACTTACGTTGAGTTTCTTTTCTATTTCATCAATTACAGAATAGAAAGGAAATTCAATAGGCAGAAGTCAATGACTTTTTCAAAAAAACTCACATGTAACAATTTTGAAGGCAATGTTAGACATGCTGTCACCATTCCTATGCATCTGTTTTTTTTCAAAGCTATGATTAATTCTGTAATTTAAGAGCAGACTATGCTTGATATTGTTTCTGCTTATATTCCTCCTACAATATCCATATTGAACTCAGAGCAATAGTGCAACATAATGCACACTCCACACATGTAGTATAGCATGAATTGAGCCCAGGAGTTCAAGACCAGCCTGGGCAACATGGTGGAACTCTGTCTCTACAAAAAAAAAATTAGCTTGGCATGGGGGTGTGTGCCTGTAGTCCCAGCTACTTGGGAGGCTGAGGTGGGAGGATTTCTTGAGCCTGGAAGGTAGAGGCTGCAGTGAGCCAAGGATTTCTTGAGCCAAGGTGGAGGCTGCAGTGAGCAAGTGACCACTGCCTGGGTGACAGAATGAGACCCTGTCTCAAAAAAAAAAAAAAAAAAAAAAAGCAAAGATCTGCTGAATTCAGTCAGAAAGACCTGACTGATCTGACTGTATAACTTTCAAGCTTACTATAAAATGGAAAAAAAATAGCAACTACCTAACTCACAGGAGTATTGTAAAGATTAAAGGCAATGAGACCCACTAGTGCCCAATAAATGTTAGCTATTGTTCTTATTCTTTTGACAACCTGTGAAACATCCACTGTCTGCATCACATTGATTTTCCTAAAAATGGCTCTTTCTTCCAATAAGGTACCCAGTAGTGCTTCACCATCACTGTTTAAAAGAAGAACAGTGTGTATAATTTTGCAGAATGGCTAAACAGTGAAAGATTCATGCTGTCTTGCTTCAAGAAATCCATTGTCATTCTTCAAGAACTTTTAAGCAAGATGGAATTCACATATTCTCTCTGTCAATACCAAGGGATGGCTTTGTGCTTTTCGATATCTCTCTGTCATATCCTCTAGGATTAGAGGTTCTTACATCAAGTAATGGCTGCTGGGGCACATATTGAGGCATATTCTTTTCATCAAGAATAGGACAACCCTTCCCTGTTAGATTAAACAGGTTTTCTCTACTTTAGCAGAGCAGGACTATCATGCTGAGCTGACGCCGAGCTGGCAGCCTCCTATCTGGCAGCCAGCAGAGCTCTGGCTTGATTTTTTTCTTTTCTTTGTAGTAGCTATTGCTTTGGTTGTAGCATACGGTAAGGATGAACCAACTTACTTAACCAGTCTAGGCCTTGGTTTCCTCATTAATAAAATAAAGGAGTTTCACCGGATAATTGCTATGAACGCTTCTAACTAGAAAATTCTGATTCCAAACCAGCCATGTCTTTAAAATGAGATTTCAAGTAAAGAATATGCCTCTCTTGGTATAAAAATATTTATATTATATTTGCATTTCATATTTGGCTAGGCTCACTAGCCTCACTTTTGAGTCATTTTATCATCATATATATTCTTATTTTTTAAAAATTCAGTGCCATTTAAGCTGCAAGAGGGAGAGGTCCGCATTATTTCTCTGGAACATTGTCAGTCCTACTTTGACATGAAGACCATCACCACTCGGATGATATGTGCTGGCTATGAGTCTGGCACAGTTGATTCATGCATGGTAAGTTGCTTTCTGGTTACCAAGGAGATTCAGTTCAACAATAACTTCAGTGGATTCCTATAAACTCATTATTACGTATGGCCCTTTGGAAACATTTTTTGAAAATCGTTTGTTGCCAAATGTTTAATTATTAACAGCACATTTTCCTGCAGCTGGTACACAAGCAATCCCCACAATTACACCCATCCTCTTTATTCAGGGTGCCTTCTACTGTCTCATCTACTATATGGGGAACATCACCCTTGTTCAGCAACAGGAGAAAAACAATTTTTCCTGTTCATCTCATTCAACCATTTTAGTGGCTAGGATAAATGAGGTTCTAAGAGGAGCTAGTAGTAACCATGGCTTCCACCTGGCTGCCCTGGGGAAGCAGGGAAGGCATGAAAGGACATTGTCAGCCATTAGGGTGATGGCAGGAAGCCACACATCAACACCCCAACTTCCAGGGTGTGAGACAGGACTACCTCTGTCTCAGGGGTCATCACACTGGTGTTGTCTGGGCCCTTACTTGATTGCCAGCATGTCCTCAAATGTCACTGAACTCAACCTTTAGATACTCAGGATTCATGGCCATGAGAGTTTGTAGAACATATTAACATAATAGTGTAGAGGTGCCTTTTTATTTTTACTTAATAGACACACATCGAACATTATACTGGACTGACTCCCAGGAAAGGAGGGAAAAGTGCAAGTGCTCAAATAAGCTTGTAACAAAAACTGGGGAAGACAGTTATTATACTATGCTGCTGTGAAGCACCTTTGTTATTTTACTGCTTTGGAGTAAATTGCCCCCTAGAGTTTAGTAATGAAGAAAAGATACAACAGTGCTCTTAAGTACTAACTCAATTTAAATAAACTATATTTTTGATGATCCATTTTAGAATGGAAAAATCAGGGTATTGAAAATGGCCCTGTGGTGATTCCTTAGATAGTTGTCATGGGAAAGAGGGAGGCAGACAGCTCCCTTGGCATTTCGCTGAGACCACCCTCCTTTCTGCCTCATGGCCACAAGTCATCCTGCTGATGTGGATGGTGGTAAAGGAATCCCTCCCTTCTCTACAGGAGGACTGGGTTTGATTTCCCAGGCCCAAAATAAAGTGTTGTAGGAGGCAGCATGATGAGGGTGTGGGGCACAGGATTTGAAGCCTGAAATATCTGGGTTGGAACTCATCTCTGCCAGTAAGACCAGTATAACCCGGGGAAGTTATCTAACCTCTCTAGATAGCTTTCTCATGAGTAAAATGGGACTAATTCTGTCCATGAGGATTAACTAAGTGAATGTATTTGGAAGCCCATATCTTTCACATATCTGTATATGATATCTGGCACATACTTAGACATTCAATGAATAGTAATTACACCAATATTAACATCTATCAATTTAGTGCTTATTATGTTTCGGGCTCTCTGCAAAACGCTTTCTAATAACTCATTTAATTATCACAATCAACCCATATGGCAGTGTCTTTATTTTCCCTAAACAGATCAAGAATACAGGAGGTTAAGTAATTTGCCCCAAATCAGCCAGCATGAAGGTGGTAGATTGAGGATACGAAACCAGTCAGTCTGGCAGCAATGATTAATATAACTACATTTCTTCCTCTCTCCAATGTCATTTGGAGGTTTACCAAAAACTAGCACCTCTTGGCACATGTTCAAGATCATCTCTTGGCGGTTGCTAAAAGAGGGGAAGGGAGATGATTCCTTGACAGAGAGCTGAAGGCCCACAGACACAGGCATGGGCATGTTCTTATCATGATGCCTAATAGGAACCAGGTCTTGCCGACTTCTTTAGTAGTGGGAGTTCAGTGGTGTATACTGAGTTCAGTGGGAGTTCATTTAGTACTGGGTATACTAAATGCATACCAGATATTCTCTAACACAACTTCAGGTAGAAAACAAAACAAACAAAACCTACTTTTTACTATATCAGAAGCAAATTTTTCTACTTAGACCTCTATTATATGACATATATTATTTTCCTTAATTGTATCAACAGGACATAACGAAGCGTGAGTTACTCCGTGACAATCTATAAACCTGAATACTGAATACTGAAGCCAAATACAAATGTTGGTTTCAAGCCCAATATTACAAAGAGGACCAAAAGAACAGACCAGATCAGTTGTGCCTTTAGCTGTAGTCTCCCTTTCATTTTTAATTGCTTGCTTTTCACCTTTCATTTTGCACTTAATGGAGTGCCTACCTGACTCACTAAGCCTAACTCAAAACCCACATCTCAGGAAGGCATTTTTTATTCCTCTCCACCTGGAAGTCATCACTCATTCCTTTGACCTCCTCTTTCTAGCCATTAGATCTTGCTTTCATGTGGTTATCCTTGTTACCCAAGCTGACTTTTGGCTGCTCTGGGACAAAAACAGTGCCTTATTCGTTTGTTTATACACTAGCACAGAACTTTGCAAAGAGTAGATGCTAAATAATTACTTTACTAAATGTCTGATCTGGAAGTGAAAATGTGCTGACATTCTAAACACATTCCATTTTAATCACCCTCTGACATAATAGTTCCACTTCAATAGCTGAGCATCTTATTTATTTTATATAAGGAGAGATCAAGAATGAAATACCTTATGTATATGAAATGTGTGAAAACAAATTTGTGAAAATAATTTGTGAAATGTTTCCAGGAAATTTTTCTTTTTCGTCTAAGCATTATATACATGTAACAAAGAAATTTTGCTTTAAAAAAATTCAGTTAGGCTCTTAGGCAGAAAAATTCAGCTCCTTGCAAGTTCTATGCTTATGATTTTGGCTTAGGGTATTGGAAAGTTACAAATTTAAAGATCATCACACAAAACCATACAGCACAATCAAAATTTTAATCTCTTTCTTCTTCTTCTTTTTTTTTTTTTTTGAGATGGAGTTTCACTCTGTCTCCCAGGCTGGAGTGCAGTGGCATGATCTCAGCTCACTGCAACCTCCAACTCCTGGGTTCAAGGGATTCTCCTGCCTCAGCCTCCAGAGTAGCTGGGATTACAGGTTTCCACAACCACACCTGGCTAATTTTTGTATTTTGAGTAGAGACAGGGTTTCACCATGTTGATCAAGTTGGTCTGGAACTCCTGACCTCAAGTCATCTGCCTGCCTCGGCCTCCCAAAGTGCTGGGATTACAGGTGTGAGCCAGCACGCCGGGCCTAATTTCTCTTTCATAGCAATAATATTCCCTAATGTTCCTAAGAAGCAGGGTAGCCTAGTAGTTATAGAGTTGGAATCCTGTTACCAGACTGCCTGGATTCAAATCTAGCCTCTGCCAATGAATAAGTTATTTAACCTGTGCTTCTGTTTCATCATCTCCAAAACAGATATAATAAATAATATAAACTCTTAGGTATTTTGTAAAGATTAAATGAGCTAATATGTGGAAAATGTTTAGAAGAGGATCAGGAAACATTAGTCCTATGTTCTTCAACAATACCAAGTAGGAAGACCGTAGATATGCTTCTAATTTTGAAAGTCTTGTAGGTCAAGGAGTATTTGTAACCTTCCACAATGAATTCACGTATTTACTCTTTTATTTTCCATGATATCAGCTCTTCTTTTTTGAGGCAGTGCAGAATACACCTTTGTTTTCAGATGTAGCAAGTATTGCTATCTCTAATGCCATAGCATTTTATCATTAACTATATTTGGGGGAAAAACTGAATATAGTTCAACTGGAATCCTTAAATATCATGAATGAAAATCCCTATATATATGAAATAAAATACAGGCTATTAATGATTCATTATAATTTTAAGTGGTCTTATTTTGTATTCAACTATGCCAAATTAAAAAGTCCTAAGAACTATTAAGAAGTGTAGTAAGGGACCCCAAATTGTGTTATACTTAATGTATTCATTCACAAAGCAAGAATCTTGAAAATAGATATTTTAGAATATGTTTGCAGTACTGTGTGTGTGGGGGGGATCTTTATTCCATTTTGGGTACTTTCCACAGTCATAAGTCAAGCTTAAATTAGAATGAGGTCAATTTTGAGGTAATTAGTTCTGATACTTTTTTAAAACTTTATGACATATTTTTATAAGTGCAGAAAATGCCTGAAAAAGGTAATTTCCTGGGGGAAAAATATAATTTCTTCCCAAGCCACTCCACCCTTTTAATGATCAGAGTTTAAGATGTTTATTTGAAAGTTCTATTTTTACAGTGGAAAGCACAACTCCTCCACAGGCTGACAAGGAAAGCTTTGTTGAAACTTTCCAAGTTGGTTAATCTGGGTTTAGCTTTATTGTATCCTCAGGATAGCATGGACACACATTACTGACCTGAAATGCCAGTTCCTAACTCCCATCGTTACTTATTGCAGGGTGACAGCGGTGGGCCTCTTGTTTGTGAGAAGCCTGGAGGACGGTGGACATTATTTGGATTAACTTCATGGGGCTCCGTCTGCTTTTCCAAAGTCCTGGGGCCTGGCGTTTATAGTAATGTGTCATATTTCGTCGAATGGATTAAAAGACAGATTTACATCCAGACCTTTCTCCTAAACTAATTATAAGGATGATCAGAGACTTTTGCCAGCTACACTAAAAGAAAATGGCCTTCTTGACTGTGAAGAGCTGCCTGCAGAGAGCTGTACAGAAGCACTTTTCATGGACAGAAATGCTCAATCGTGCACTGCAAATTTGCATGTTTGTTTTGGACTAATTTTTTTCAATTTATTTTTTCACCTTCATTTTTCTCTTATTTCAAGTTCAATGAAAGACTTTACAAAAGCAAACAAAGCAGACTTTGTCCTTTTGCCAGGCCTAACTATGACTGCAGCACAAAATTATCGACTCTGGCGAGATTTAAAATCATGCAGGTGCTACAGTAACAGGTTATGGAATGGTCTCTTTTATCCTATCACAAAAAAAGACATAGAGATTTAGGCTGATTAATTATCTCTACCAGTTTTTGTTTCTCAAGCTCAGTGCGTAGTGGTAAATTTCAGTGTTAACATTGGAGACTTGCTTTTCTTTTTCTTTTTTTATACCCCACAATTTTTTTTTATTACACTTTGAATTTTAGGGTACATGTGCACAACGTGCAGGTTAGTTACATATGTATACATGTGCCATGTTGGTGTGCTGAACCCAGTAACTCGTCATTTGATTTATTAAAAGCCAAGATAATTTACATGTTTCAAGTATTTACTATTACCCCCTTCTAATGTTTGCATAATTCTGAGAACTGATAAAAGACAGCAATAAAAGACTAATGTCATCCATTTAGGTAGCAAGACATATTGAATGCAAAGTTCTTTAGATATCAATATTAACACTTGACATTATTGGACCCCCATTCTGGATGTATATCAAGATCATAATTTTATAGAAGAGTCTCTATAGAACTGTCCTCATAGCTGGGTTTGTTCAGGATATATGAGTTGGCTGATTGAGACTGCAACAACTACATCTATATTTATGGGCAATATTTTGTTTTACTTATGTGGCAAAGAACTGGATATTAAACTTTGCAAAAGAGAATTTAGATGAGAGATGCAATTTTTTAAAAAGAAAATTAATTTGCATCCCTCGTTTAATTAAATTTATTTTTCAGTTTGCTTGCGTTCATCCATACCAACAAAGTCATAAACAGCATATTTTAGAGCACAGTAAAACTTTGCATGGAGTAAAACATTTTGTAATTTTCCTCAAAAATGTTTAATATCTGGTTTCTTCTCATTGGTAATTAAAATTTTAGAAATGATTTTTAGGTCTAGGCCACTTTACGCAACTCAATTTCTGAAGCAATTAGTGGTAAAAAGTATTTTTCCCCACTAAAAAACTTTAAAACACAAATCTTCATATATACTTAATTTAATTAGTCAGGCATCCATTTTGCCTTTTAAACAACTAGGATTCCCTACTAACCTCCACCAGCAACCTGGACTGCCTCAGCATTCCAAATAGATACTACCTGCAATTTTATACATGTATTTTTGTATATTTTCTGTGTGTAAACATAGTTGAAATTCAAAAAGTTGTAGCAATTTCTATACTATTCATCTCCTGTCCTTCAGTTTGTATAAACCTAAGGAGAGTGTGAAATCCAGCAACTGAATTGTAGTCACGATTGTATGAAAGTTCAAGAACATATGTCAGTTTTGTTACAGTTGTAGCTACATACTCAATGTATCAACTTTTAGCCTGCTCAACTTAGGCTCAGTGAAATATATATATTATACTTATTTTAAATAATTCTTAATACAAATAAAATGGTAATGGTCTAATCACCTTTTTTTTTTTTGGATGGATATGGGTGGCAAGTCCTAAGAAATTGTTTCTGTCTCTATAACAGCATGCTGGCACCCTGCTTACCAATCACAATTCACCTCCCTTATATCTCACTCTCACAGGTACATGCTCTTTTATTTTAGAGGATCAATGGCTCCTTGACTGGTCTGAAATTAGAGGTTGCTAATAGTCTCAAATTGCCCATTAAGTGTCCAGTGGGAACTTTAGTCCTGGTAAGGGCACACAGATCTTTAACATCTAGAGTACATTTTGGGAACCCAATACAATTATTTTATACATCTTTTGTAATAAGATTATATCCCAAAATGTATATATTAATCAATGTTCTTATCTACTGAGAGCAATGATATAATACTTGGTCCCCCCCAAATTTGGTGAAATACACTGAACACCAGATCACATAAACTTGGGTAACTTTATGTAAAAGAGTTATTGACTTGTAAATGTGACCCTTTAAAGGCTTCATACAGATCCCAACCTCTTTAGCCTAAGGTCTAGATTGTGTTTCAGAATTAAAAATTTTCCAAATTTTAAAAAGAAATACAGTTTAGCATTCAGTAATGAAATATATTAATATTTTTGTAGCAAAGTATATGAATGATTCCATTAAGCAAAGTACATAAATAGCTTTACATTTGTTCAGGGCATAGAATTTATGCCTAATTTATGAAAAATATTTCAGTTTTCAGAGGTTTGGAGATTTTGGAATTGTGGATATGAGATTGTGGCCCTGTAACATTAGCACTCAGTATTTTCCTTTATTCATATGTACAGATAATTCAATTCTGAAAATTGAAAATTGTTCTTTTTCCTTAGTATTTTTGGATCATTCTTTGTCCTTAGATTCTAACCTTTTTATTTACAAGTGAACATATCTCTAAATTATTGTTTATCAGGAGACGACGATTTCAGGGAACGAATGCCAGCTGCTGTGAGGATAATAAATGATATGACATCAGTGATTTTCCATATAAGAAAAAGCAAAGCAATATTCTGGTAAAAGGCATGCTTTGTGACTTTCCTTCTAAGTTCTGGTACTAATTACAGTTGGATTTGGCAAATGTTTACAAGAGTGATGACAATTTTCCAGTATACATTATTTATGAAACAGTTTATTTATAAAAACAGTCATAAGAAAGCAGAAAGCAACTTCCATTAGCTATGTGAGATTTTGAAAGTCCTCGAAATCAGCTTATGTAAAAGACTATTTGCAATAATAACAGAAGGCTACAAAAATGTCAGACCAAAATAGTAGGCAGAAGGTAGAAAACTAAACCCTGAGAATAATAGTCATTAAGAAGACCTTGATGTAGACATTGCATATGAGCATGGAGATTCAGGAAGGAAATTCTGGATGACTGGTGGCTGACAACTTTCAAATATAATAAATAGAGACAGGATTTCAAAAGAACTTCAACAGGAATATATGATTTTATAGTAGTACCTGGCCTTACTTAGAATAAAATCATTTCTTTGTTACAACTAAAGCCAGCATACATGATTTGCAATAGCAGTAAACTTGCTATAGACATTCCTGTCCTCAAATGTATTTTAAAACCAAATTTTTCTAAGAACCTCATAGAAACCTCCAGAGAACAACTTGTATTAGTTTCTGTTTATATCTCATATTTTAGAGGCTCCAACACCTGAAAAGTCTCAGGGTATTGTAAAAACTATGAACCTTCAAGTGGTCTCTGGAAGATTGTTTTGAAATTGATTGTTATCACTTTGATCAGGCTACTGTCAGTTTTAAAATACAGGAAATCACCCAATGGGCCACAGGCTGAGCTGATGTCTGCCTGACCTATGGCTTCAGTTTCCTAACTGACAACATCTATACAGAGGCAGATCTCATAAAAGGTTTTCTCTTGATTGGAACCTGACAGAGGAATGCATTCCTGGTCCCTGATGAAACCCTAGAATCCCTCTTTCCCCTTTCCAATGAAGGCTCCACCTCAGGAAAACATTGAAATGAGCAGAGAGGTATGCCTACATCTTCAGCCAGAAGACCAAAAGCATCTTCCCATAGGAAATAAAAAGCTATTAATAGGCACTAACTGTATTTTAAGCAGTATAATTATACCCTATTTTAGGTACCTTGTTGTTTAAAAGGCTCTTGGGATTTTATCTGTAAATTAACCATCTACAATGTTTTTTCCATATTTCCTCTGAGTCCTAACCAATGTATTAAAAACTACTTTTTTCTTAATAAAAAAATTCTGATTGGAGCCTGACCATTTAAAGCATTTCCCTAGAATATAAGATCTCCTAGTAAAATAAATATATCTCAAATGACTCCCCTTGAAAATACTTGAATTTCTAAGAGAATGAAAATGCTTTTACAAAATCCAAAAAGTTTTACAAAAGCATTTGGTTCTGAATTAAATATTTCACTTCCTTAAACTCTGTCTAGGTCAAACTCTAGCCCTCTATCACAAATGTATATACAAACATACAATAATGCTCATCATGTCAGCTCTTCCAAGCCTAGTAAAATGCTCATGTCCCTTATGGAAAAACAAGTCATTCTTGCTTGGAGAGATACCTCTTCAAAATCCCTCTTCCAACCTTGAAAGAATACTGGCAACTCCAAGGAGGGTATCTAGCTTTCTTTACCTTTGGAGGGTCCAGCCATCTCAAAGGCCTTAGTTTCAGAGTAGCCTTGATCTAAAGCAGTTTCACACAGAGATAAGTTTCCTTGCTCAATAGCACACGAAGTTGCTGACTTCATTGCAAATACAGCAGAAGGGCCAGGCATGGGTCTTCTTCCTGACTTGCCAGCTGATTGGTTAGCATACTTTGATGTCACTTGATTCATCTTTCCAGCCCCTCTCCACTTCTTGAGAGCTTTAGTCCTCTCCTCTGGAGTTAGTCTGTCAAAGTGCTTAGCTCTCAGAATTGGAGATGGAAACAGGGATCCCTGAAGAACTCTGTATACAAACCTAGGTGATAAGGAACATCATTAGAATTAAATTCATCTCAAATGCATTACGGAAAACCCCCCCAAATACTAACGAATTAAAAAAGTAAAAGGGTCTGGTGGCCACTTGGCTCCTGAAATAAAGGGGGAGGGTAACCGAACTCTAATACAAAATGGAGATAAAACAATATTAAATAAATTAATATTTGTAAAGCAATTAGAAAATAGTAATTGCCATATAAGTGTTTATTAAAAAACAAAACTAAATAACATCTATAAAAGTAGAGATATAAATAGTTGCTACATAGGCTTAATGTTAGGTTAAATGAGACAATACATACAAAGCAGGCAGAGTGTTGACACATAGTAAGTGTTAAAAATGCTATTTGTACCAGTTTCCTATGGCTATTGTAACAAAGTACCACAAACGTGTCCCTTTCTAGACTAAGCTGGCAGTGTTTCTTCTGGTATAACATTCTCAAAAGTCTTGTGACTCTCCTATGTATGTCACTTGGATTTATGCCACTAGATAAGAGGGGCCACCACAGATCTTTCCTGTATAACCTCATTTCTTTTCCTGGTTACTACTGCAATGGTTGAGGAGATCTAGGAATCACATAACTAATCTCTTCAGCACTAGCAGAAAGGTTGTCCAGCTATGCTCTCAGACTTCTCTCCAGAGCATACTACTAACAGTCAATCTCCTAATTTTAGCAACTTTTGCAATCTGGATAGACTGAGAATTTCCTAAACCAAGTTCCTTGTGGCTTAGCAGTTTTCCCTTCAGTCTTCAGTCTCTTTCCTCTCACATTTTACTCTAAGCAGTAAATCAGGACACACCTTTGACACTTTGCTTAGAAACCTCCTCCGCCAAATATCCAAGTTCATTCCTTACAAATTCTGCTTTCCATATTACTGTAGAACACAATTTAGCTAATTTTTCTGCCAGTATTTGAAAGATCCACTTCCCTCAAATTCCCAAGCATGTTCCTCATTTTCTTCCGAGTCCTCATCAGTGTACTTGAAAATTCATATTTCTAGCAACTTTCTGTGTATGATGATACATGTATTCTCTGCATCTGATGATACAGGCTTTCTCTGACTTCTTCATTTTCTTCTGAAACCTCACCAACAGTAACTTAATTTTTCAGGAATGCAAGATTGTTTTCATATTATAAAAGCAATTAATGTAATTTACTACACTAACAGTGTGACAAAGAAAATCTTATCTCAATGGATACACAAATTTATATATGTTTTAAATGTGAAAATAAGGAATAGAATGGAACTTCTTTAATCTGGTTAATGGTATAGTCATAAAATTCTATATAAAACATCATAATTAACAGGGAAATATGGAAACCTTTCCTTCTGGGATCAGAAACAAGACAAGCTTCCCTAGCCAGGTCAATGAGAAAAATTAAGTGCCTATGTATTGGAAAGAAAGAAACACACTGGTCATTATTTGCTAATGGCATTACTGTATATGTAGAAAACCTAAAATAAAATATTGGAACTAATAAGTAAATGTAGCTATCAAGATCACTGGTTACAACTTAAATGTCCATATTTCTACCAAGAGCCTGTGTAAGGAAGTCTAGGAGAATTTTTCTATTATGTGCCAAAATTCATCCTGCCTCTGCCCATTATCCAGTTTCAAAGCCACTTCCACAGTTTTAGGCATTTGTTATAGCAGAAACCTATTCTGAGTACCCAAATCTGTATTAGTTTCCTATGACTGCTATACCACGTTATTACAAACTTGGTAGCTTAGAATTACAAAAATTATTCTCTCAATGTTTTCAAGGCAAAAAATTATGAAATTAGCTTCACTGGTAATTTCACCAAAATCAAGGTATTGGAAAGGGCATGCTCCCTCTGGACCCTCTAGTAGAGAATCTATTCCTTGCCTCTTCCAGCTTCTGGTGGCTTCTGACATTTCTTGGCTTGTGGCTAAGGAATCCATGATCCCATAGTCATAGTGCCTTCTCCTCTTCTGTGTCAAATCTACCTCTGCCTCTTTCTTATAAGGACACTTGTGGTTACATTTAGGATCCACCTGGATAACTAATCTCTTTGTCTCAAGATCCATAATGTAATCACTTATGCAAAGTTCTTTTCTTGCCACATAAGATAAAATTTACAGGTTACAGGGATTAGGACATGGAAATCTTTTAGGGAGTCATTTTTTAGCATACCACGATAATATTAGAACTATACTGTTAAAGGCCCAGAATTTTTAAAGCTAAAACCTTTAAGTAATTGTTTTTTCAGAAATTCTGTAAGTTCATCTTGTCAGTTTTCAATCTGGAAGCTGGCAATAGCAGTGAGCACTATAGAAGTATCTTAGTTTCACAGTGATATTGTTATATATAAGTACCATTGAGTAACTCAGATGGGTTTTCTTATGCATTTCTGGAAGAGACATTCATCAACAACAAAGGATTGTGTCCACTGTGCCGTATGATACAGTTACAGATCAGAGCGGGCAAACCTTTTCTGTAAAGGGCTGGATAGTAATATTTTAGGCACTGGGAGCCAGACAAACTTTGTTGGAACTATTCAGTTCTGCTTTTGTATTGCATAAGCAGCCATAGATTATATATAAGTGAGTATGGCTATATTCTAACAAAGCTTTATTTACAAAATCAGACAGTAGGCCAAATTTGGCCTGTTTGCCACAGTTTGCTGACGCTGTTATAGAATAACATGAACTTACCATTATGACTCTCATTTATGTTTAAAAAAGCAGAACAACTATTTGTTATAATATTTTCAACTAAACAGATTTTGTGACACTGCAGAGATGATGAGTTCTGAGTTCCAAGAATCTATATATTAAAAACCCATGTATTCTTCTTAGTCATTTCCATCCCATACAATACTATAAATCAGATTAAACTAGAACTGGGGGAATAACTGAACTCAGATAAGGGAGGAAAGTTGAAAAGTGTTCAGTGCTTACAGATTGTAGTAGAGACTGCTACTTGTCCCTCAACACCCAGCCTCCCTTTCTTCCTTTTAGAAACTCCAAGATTTTAGCCACTCAGTTACAATGTACATACGTAGGTTCATGCCACTACATGAAAAACAAACAAACAAACAAAAATATAAAAACAAAGCTGCTTGCCCTCAACTTTCCCATTCCTGTATACAGGGGCAAGCAGGGCTGAGGATCAGCTGAGTAGTCACCTTCCGTCATGAGATGAGGGCTGCTATGGTTGGAATGTTTATTCCCTCCAAAACTCATGTTGAAATTTAGCGGCTGTTTTTACAATATTAAGAGATAGGACCTTTAAGAGGTGATAAGGCAGAGCCCTCCTGAGTGAGATTAATGCCATTATAAGAGGGCGAGTTTGATCCCCTTTTGCCTCTTTGCCCTTCCACCATCTGAAGGTGCAGTGTTCAAGGTGCCATCTTGGAATTCGGATCGTCAAATCTTCTGGTGGCTTGACGTTAGACTTTTCAGCCTCCAAAACTGTGAGCCAATAAATTTCTGTTTATAAGTTACCTGTGGTATTCCACTGTGGCAGCACGAAATGGACCCAAACAAGGGCCTGACCCTTGGGAGACAGCAAAGTAAAAAGATAGAGAAAAGGATCTAGGTCCTTAGATAACCCTGTGAAGCAAAGCTACCCTATCCCTGTAAACTGTCAACCAGATAAACTTTTTCATGAGAGATAAATCAGTCTCTCGGTTTGCTTAAGCCACTTTCGTTCTCTGATAAAAGAGTTAAAAACCAATATTTTAACTAGGACACAAATTGACTTTCTCACTACTAAACAGGGTGGCCTGCCAACCATTCTTAGTAGTGTAGTTGCTTGAAGGATTCTTAGCCTATGATTCCATTTATTCTCTCAATGATAAAATAAATACCATACCTGGGCAGAAGAGCAATGGACGTCGTGAGGATACAAACTAAGTAGAATACTGGATCCAGCATGTGCTCCTGCATAATCCAGTAAGGGTTGGATGGTGGGTTGCAAGTTACACACATGGCTCCAAAAACTATGGCAAATAAAAAATAAGACAAGATGCTACCAATGATGACCAGCAAGTGAATCCAAGTCTGTAAGACAAGAAGAGCAGAGGAAATGAATGCTCTGTCACTGATACAGTATTGCCACCCAGACAAATCTGCTCCATTAAAGAGACAACACATCTAAGCACTGGATGAATGGTGTAACAAACCTGAATAAACAAAATATAAGATATCAAGGAGATGGGAGTATTTTTTGTGAATGAATTACATCACCGTTTGAATTCTGTAAAACTAAATTAAATCAAATGCCAAAAGGGAATTCTGTTGACTAGTTTATTCTATACTATCCATGCACCAAGAGGTGTCTGGATTTTCTCCTTAATTTTTTTCATGTAGTCACTCATTGGTCTGTTTCCTTGTTAACTGGAAACAGGTTCCTCCCAGTGAACCTCAAACTTAAGCCATTCAAATAGGTGTTAGACAGTACTGTTGATCACGAATACTGTCATTCTCCTCCCTGAGTAAGCATTCAGGTGGATCACATTTCCACACTCCCTTGAAATTAAGCATGGCCATATGTCTTGCTTTGACTAATAAAATGTGAGTACAAGGGGTATGTAAAACTTTCCGGTTAGAAGTATGTAAGAGCTTGTCTGCAATTTTCCATGCTGTCTCCTTTCCTTCCATACTGACCAAGAAGTTCTCTGAGAGGATGGTTGCTTCTAGAGCTGTCTGGAATATCAGCCAACTTTATATGAGCAAGAAATAAATGTTTGCGTGTCATACCACAGCCTAGCTACTTTCATATTCATGTATATCTTGCAATATTATTTTTCTTAACATTGGTTCACTAATTAAGTAACTTTATGTAGAAAGAAAAGTACAATGAGATATCATCTCAATCTCACCCCAGTTAAAATGGCTTGTATCCAAAAGACAGGCAATGCCAAACATTGGTTAGGATGTGGATAAAAGGGAACCCTTGTACATTGTTAGTGGGAATGTAAATTAGTACAGCCACTATGGAGAACAGTTTGGAGGTTCCTCAAAAAACTAAAAATTAAGCTACTGTATGATTCAGCAATCCCACTGCTGGTTGTACACCCAAAAGAAAGGAAATCAGTATATCAAAGAGATATCTGCACTCCTATGCTTGCTGCAGCACTGTTTACAATAGCCAAGGTTTGGAAGCAACCTAAGTGTTCATCAACAGATGAATGGATAAAGAAACTGTGGTATATCTACACGATGGAGTACTACTTGGCCATAAAAAAGAATGAGATTCTATCACTTACAACAACACGGATGGAACTAGAGGTCATTATGTTAAATGAAATAAGGCAGGCACAGAAAGACAAATACTGCATGTTCTCACTTATTTGTGGGATCTAAAAATCAAATCAATTGAACTCATGGACATAGAAAGTAGAAGGATGGTTATCAGAGCCTGGGAAGGGTAGTGGAGGTATCAGGGGAGGTGGGGATGGTTAATGGGTACAAAAGAAAAATAGAAAGAATGACTAAGACCCACTATTTGATAGCATAATGGGATGACTATAGTCAATAATAATTGTATATTTTAAAATAACTTAAAGGATCTATTTGGATTGTTTGTAACTCAAAGGATAAATGCTTGAAGGGATGGATACCCCATTCTCCATGATGTGCTTATTTCACATTGCATCCCTGTATCAAAACATCTCATGTACATAATAAATATATACACCTACTATGTACCCACAAAAATTTTAGAAATAAAAAAAGAAATTTAAATTCAAAAATGAAGAAAAGTATATACCTACTTTAAATGTATGAGGTTGGTGCAAAAATAATTGCGTTTTTTTGGGCACCAACTTCATAATATTAATATTCTCTGTTATAAAAGAGCTGAGTCTAGGGTTTGATTAATCTTTGTTATAAAGAGAAATTAGCAAGAATTACTGTGATAAAACATAATAGCATCAAATGAGATACCTCTTTGATATAATCGGAAGTATGAAAACAGAATTACCTTCACATTATGTAGTATTTAGTGTTATTTAGTGCAGTATACAGTACTACCTAAAATCATGGTGTGTACTATTGGTGGCTATCATGCTTTTTAGGGAAACACTGCTTTTATTAATCTCTTTTATTTTCTAGGGCTATAATTTTCAAATAAGATTAGATTTTCTTCTTTTCTCTCCTAATCTTGCAAAGTATTTCCCCATGGCAGATACCTTCACAAGAGTCACACAGACTGCTTATTTTTAAATAAAATGTACAAACAACTAGAAAAATGTTAGCTAACTCCAGGATTAAGATCTTCATGCTGCTAAAACAATAAATCCTTTTTTTTCTTTCTCAAATGTCTTTCCTTCTATTTGAGCCATTTTGCTCCAATTTTTTATCTCTTAAAACATGCTTTGGCCAGGCACAGTGGCTCACGCCTGTAATCCCAGCACTTTGGGAGGCTGAGGTGGGTGGATCACGAGATCAGGAGATCGAGACCATCCTGGCTAAGATGGTGAAACCCCGTCTCTACTAAAAATACAAAAACAAAATTAGCAGGGCGTGGTGGTGGGCGCCTGTAGTCCCAGCTACTCGAGAGGCTGAGGCAAAAGAATGGCATGAACCCAGGAGGTGGAGCTTGCAGTGAGCAGAGATAGCGCCACTGCACTCCAGCCTGGGTGAAAGAGCAAGACTCTGTCTCAAAAACAACAACAACAACAAAAACAAACAAAAAACAACAACAACAAAAAACATGCTTTTGGCAAGTGAGATAGTGACTTCATAGAATTTATACATTTAATTGATACAAAGAAGTGAAAGTCAAAGAATACTGGGTAAAAACCAACAGGGAAGTGTGAGGTGGCAATGAGATGGTGAATAAGAGCATGAAGGGAAAGAGTTTTATACTTTCAGAATGGCTGGCTTTTATTAACAAGAGACCTGCAGGGCCAGGATCTCTAGTTTCTTATCCTCCAGCATAAGAAACAATTCTCTAATGATGCATCCTTTAAACAGCAGTCTCTGTTTATCTTTGACTGTAGCTTTCACAATGCTGCACTCCAGCATTATATGCAGTCTCGGCAAAATGTTCCTCCCCTAGCCAAAGCCTGTGACTGAAGCTAGGGAAATAGGATTCCATCACAAGAGAGTAGACTTGGAGCACAATGGGGCAAGAGCAGAAAGAAAATAAATGGAGCCAGTTCAGACCAGAGGACCATCCTGACAAGCCTGACCATTAGTTTCTGCTCTGTGCATCTCCAGAGTCACTCTGGTTTCTCAGATATTTTTGCTTTTCTTTATTTTGTTCTATCATGGTTCTTCATTATATTTTTTAATAACTTTTCTATTTCTTCAGGTTATTCAGATGATGTTGCTCATAATCCGTGAACCCAAACTGATACACTTTATGTGTTAAATCCTCTGGCACACTAATAAATGTCAGAACCTTTGGCATTTTCTCAGGTGGCCACCAAAAGTACCAATGCAATTGCTTAAAAATTGAATAGGTATAAAAACAATCCCAAATATTTCAGTTCTAGAATTTCCTTTACCCATCTGGTATTTGCAGTTATTAACCTTTTACTACATTTTAGCTTGTAATATTTTGTTATAGATGATTGTAAGCAAAGCAAATAATGTCCAAAATAATCAGCCCTACTTTAGAAATTGTTATAAATAATTTTGTAATATAACTTCATATATTTTAAACTATAACCTTATTCAGCTATTTCCTATTTAAAATTCATATGTTATCAGGATGGTAAACATAACCCAAAAACTGGTTATTTCATCATTTATTTATCCATTCAAATATTTTTTGAGCACCTGCTGTGTGCCAGTCTTGTCCTTTAACACTGGTATACAGTGGTGAACAAAATAGGCATGAACCCTACCCTCGCAGAGAGCATAGGCTAATGCGGAAGATAAACATGAATAAGATAATCACATTTTTTTGTTTTTAGAGACAGGGTTTCTCTCTGTTTCCCAAGCTGGAATGCAGTGGCATGATCATAGCTTACTGCAGCCTCCAACTGTTGGGCTCAAGTGAGACTCCTCCTCAGTCTCCCAAGTGGCCGAGACTGCTGGCAGGTGCCATGACACACAGTTAGTTTTGTTATTTTTTTTAGAGACAGGGTCTCACTATGTTGCCCAGGCTGGTCTTGAACTCTTAGCTTCATGTGATCCTCCCACCTCAGCCTCCCAAAGCTCTGGAATTGCAGGTATGAGTCACTGCACCTGGTCTGAGATAATCACATAATTAAATAAATAATTATAAATTATGATTAGAGTTATGAGTAAGAGCAAGAGAATGGTATCAGAGAATGGATGGTTAGGGAAAGGCTGTTGGGGGAAATTATATTTTTGATGAAATTTAAAATAACATTTGCGTTGGGCGAAGTGCAGGGATGCAAGGGGGAATGCAAATTACCTCCGTTAAAAGATATGCTAAGTGCCAAGATCCTGATGTGGTAATCAGTTCAATGTATTGAAGAAACTGAAAGAGGGATAAGGTGGTTCCAGCCCACGAATATGTGGAAATGAGGTTGAAGAGAGAAGTACAGCGTCACTGCACCATCTTAGGGCTTTCATATTTTATTCCAAGTACAATGGGAAACCACTGAAGGGTTTTACCCAAAGGAGAGCCAAAAAAGATTTTTTCTATTATAAGGAAGGCATAAAATCATCCCTAAAGTCACTGTACCAGGATTATGATACAACACCTTTTTTCATTTTCACTAAAAGTAATCAGCTTGGTCTTGAAGAATGAAGGTTAAATATCCCTCCAGTCTGTCTCACATCTCCATGAACCCTCCACCACTGATACTACCAAAGGGAGCAAGGCAGGTGTTTTCCACTATCCCCAGCTACACATCAACCTCAGCATAATGGCATTCAATGATCACCCAGAGTAGCTGTGATCACCCTTCTCCCATAGATTCATTACTCTTCTCATTACCACTTATCTTCAGGGTCACTGCTAATAGAAGACATATCCCCAAGCATAAAAGATTTTAGGCTACTTCAGAGGCAAGAAAACCACTCACCAAACTCTTGCTTTCAATGACCAGATGGAGGAGAATGATGAACAGAGCAGCTGTGTTCAGGGGGTTTCCAAATGCAAAGATGTCAATATCTGAGCCCTGGTAGGTCTACAAAGAGAGGACATTAGATGATCCTGGAGAGTTGTGCAACTTGGTGTGGGTAACATCACTTTATCTACAGCTCAACCAAGGCTTGAATCCCTTCTACAAGGTCCCTGTGAACTGGCCATTTGAAATAAACTTGAACATTTCCACAAGTAAGAGACTGACTCTCTCCCAGACAGGGCATCTAATCTTCAGTTTTTTTCAACTGGAATTCCTCTTTATTCTGAATCATAATTGATCCTCCTGGAACCTTTTACTCACACTTCTAGCTTTTTAAGGTATAGAGAAATTTGTTCTATTTAATAGAGCTACAAATCTTTGAGGCAGCTATTATAACTATCTTTCCTAGGAAAATATACCCTCCTTTCCTATATGTCTTCAAGTCCTTATGCTATTCCTCTAATGACACAATTTTCTCATGTTTCACCATCATCTTCATTCTATTCTGAATATACTTCAGATTGTCTTGTTTATATTTCTCCTGAAGTGCAGTATAGCCAGAAAACTCTAGCAAGGCTAATTCAAATGATTTTATTTGAATAAAGAATAAAAATTGTCAATTTAGAAATGATCATCTTTTTCATTCTTAATACTGTGCTTCTATTAACACCACCCATGATAAAACAGGTGTTTTCTTTAGGAGAACGGTATATGTGGATGAGCAGCTATATAATGCTGCTTTGTGTATTGTGTTAGCCTAAATTTTCTAAAATTAAAGTTTATACTTTTTTTGCTTTGTTACATTTCTTCCATTCTTTACCTGTAAAACAGATTTTATAGTTTTAAAGACATTACTTATGGAATCTTAAATTTAATGCTCTGAATATCATTCGAGTCGAATTAGCCCAGCACTCACTAATAAAAGCTTTCATATTCTGGCATTGCCTCTCTGATTTTTTTAGACAGGGTCTCACTCTGTTGTCTAGGCTGGAGTGCAGTGGCGCAATCACAGTTCACTGCAGCCTAGACCTCCTGGCCTCAAGCAATCCTCCTACCTCAGCCTCCCAAATAGCTGGGGCCACAGGTCCACACCACTACACTCAGCTAATTTTTAAATTTTTTGTAGAGATGGTGGCCTCACTATGTTGTGCAAGCTGGTTTCAAACTCCTCAACTCAAGCAATCCAACTGCCTCAGCCTCCCAAAATGCTGAGATTACAGGTGTGAGCCACTGTGCCCAGCCTGTCTGATTTTTGACTAATCTAATTATATAGCCAGACATCCAATTTTGTTCAAGTCGTTGATAAAAATTTTTAAGCAGTACAGAGTTAACAAGAGGCCTAAGAGGACTCAAACTATGTATGTCTATCTAAATTTAATCCATTACCTAACATATATTTTTGGGGAGATTATAATTTAGTCAGTTAATAATCAACCTGATTATATGAGCAATCTGCCCTCCTTTATGCTGAAATTGGTGGCAAAGTACAAAGAAGCATCATTGATTCATTAATAACAAATATACTGAGTGAACAAAGACTCACAAAATAAGGCACAAAGAAGCAGACCAGGCTTTGATAAAAAGCATCCAATAAGGTGATCCAGAAGGTATGGGGTAAGTATGCCTAGAAATGAAGCAGATAACGGGGAGGGAGTAAGATTAACAAGGGTCCAAGAAAAGAAACAACACAAGCCAGTACTTACATTTGTTTCTCTGAGAGAAAGCTCCATTTCTTCAAGTGGTATTTGTCAACAGAGGTAAAGATAAGGGTAACTGAATGTGATGGGTTCACAAGTAAACATGAAAAAAATCATTGAAGGAACATTTATTCAACTCATGTTGCCTTTATTACAGGATAAACTTTAAATCTAGCTGAAATACAGCTGGTAGTACTAACTTCTCCTTTCCTACTGATCAGAAAGTACTGTTTCAAAACTTCTCCAACTCTATCCATTTCTCTTTCTCTAAATTACTCCCTTCATTCCAATTCACCATCAACTGTCTCTATGAATGGCTGGATAGCCATCTAACTGCCCTCTTTGCTTCCTCCCATATTCTCAATCCAATCTTACAAAATCAGCCAGATGGTTTTAAACCCATTTCCCATTTAGAAAAAAAAGGCAGCTTGCTGCCAGCGCAGTATTCCTAAGGCAAATTGGAAATGGACTTAAAAAATGTAAACCAGGTCATGCCATCTTTCTAATTGATCAAATTGACTCCTTCCACTCCCTCCAATGACTTCCCACTGCATTTCCAACACAATCTAAGTTTCTTCTCATGACCTATAAGGTCCTACATGGTTTGCCCACTCAATAGTTCTCCAGGGTTACTTCTTGCCATTTTGATTCTGCAACATGGACCTTCTTCATTCTTTTCCTCAAATGTGCCAAATCCATTCTTTCCTCAGGGATTCACCTGTGCTAGTCTCTCGGCCAGGAATTCTTTTCCTGGACCTCCTACATGAACATTTCCTCATTACTTGTGTCCTAGCTCAAATATCACTTCCTCATACAGGCACACCAAACCAATCTAAAAGCTGTGCCCACTCAGGCACTTACTACCATGGAAACCTGAGAAGTATCTCATCACCATCAGGAATAATTCTCTCTGTTTAATAAATGCTCTAGTTCTCTCAGTGGAATGCAAGCTCATAGAATAGAATGTTGACTCTTTTATTCAAGTGACTAAAACAGTGTCTTGTACATACCAGGTGCCCAACAAATATTTATTGGGTTAATAAAGTATTCATATACAAGTTTTCATATACTAAACTGCTTCCTACACAAATCTTAGAGAAAAAAAGAAAGAGTAAGAGACAATAGTCAAATGATTGAAGATGACTTTTCAAACAAGAGCCAACTCTGAAGTTGGATTCTGAGGCTGTGTGAAGGATTCTGAGGCTGCATTCAGATCCAGCAGGAAAGAGTGCTATCACTTATTAGTGATACCTGCCATGAACAAAATTGGAAAAACATGTGTCACATCCCTGAGCTAGTCTTTTCCTAACATGCTCTCAGTCTTGTTTTCTTCCAAATACAGAGGCTGAAACTTCCTTGAAAATGTCTCACTGTCTCTTAAAGAACAAAGCTTTATAAATATACAAATTCTCCATATACATTCTTCCATTCTTTAGAAGAATATACTTGGAATTTTTACATCTATCCTTTTTTATCCCTTCATTCTCTGGAAAATCAAAGCAATGAAGATTCATTGTTTCCAGTCCACTTTTCTCTATATCTTCTTCTATTATTTTCTCATTGGATATGAAGGATATTCTGCCTGCCTTTCTTCCATAAAATCTCAGCAGAAGCCCAATCCAATGGTGGAAGAGAATGTGCCAGAGACAAAGGGGCAAGCAAAATGCCACTGGACAAGAGAGAACCACTTAGGGATAAGTTAAAATATAACTTCATGCATCTGGGGAAACAGAGGTTGCTCAAAGAACCTAGAGTAAAAGGAAAGAAATACAATTTCCCAGTCACATGAGGAATAGGACTTACAAAAGTAAAGAGAGAAGGATCATGATTAAGATAAATGAGAGGCTGGAGGGATTAACTCACGGAGTCCACTGGAAACTGAAAGGGGAAAGTCTGGACGTGAAGCCAAAGTCAAAAAAGAAGATTGTGGGTGATGAGAGATCGGGGTGAGGCTTCGTGGAAGGGAAGCTTCTGACTGCAGACTTCCAGACTCATCTTTAGAGGAGAGAGATTCTGTAGCTCTGGAGAGTATATTTCATGACACTGAACACAGGAAAACGACCCAAGCATAAAACATAATTTTGTTGGAGGCCAAGTTCAAAGAAAGGACAAATTTTAGAAGGTAAAGTCAATGAAATCAGTTACCTTTTATCAATAGCTACATGCTGGGACAATCTGCCTGCTGTGATCATGTTTTATATAACTGGCCAGCTCACTAGAACAATGTGTACAAGGATTGGTGAGAGGATTCAACAACAGGAAACAATGATCTCACGTCTCCCAAGGATAAGGACAAATAACAATCTTTAGTCCATACAAATGGGCTTTTAAAACACAGGCTATAAAAACTTTGACTGAAAATCTCCCTCAACCCTCCTTTCCTCAGTGGATTTGGAATTTCAATTATGCCTGGGGCGTGGGACAAGCTTCTCTGACATCAACCACATGTTCTTGCATCCTGGCTTGAACTTTAAGTCAGACTGGACTCCTTTAGGAAAACCTATGTAGTTCATTGGTCTGAATGGATTGGATGATATTAGAGGATTATAAGGACCCCTTCTTTCCTGAAAGCTGAATCTGTGATTTCTCTGTTGGTTGTTCTAAGTAGTGTAAGGACACTAAATGACTCTCCATTCCAGAAAGGCATTTCAAGTCAGAATAGTTAGACCGATGAAAATAAATGCATTATTTTAAATTTGGGATTTCCTCAAATTTCTGGTTAATTCTGGAGGGTAAAAATGACAACACTGAGAGCTTGCTATGGCTGGAAGTTGTACCTGTATTATCTTCCTTAATCCTCACTTCATTCCCATAAAGAACCTGCAGCACAGGCAAGTTAAAAAATTTACCAAGGTCACATACCACAGAACCAGAATTTAAACTCAGAGTAAACATAACCTATTCTTTCTAACATATACCAAGCCACTTTTTAGTGGTGGGATTTCTTGAAAAATTACTTAACCCCTTTGAGGTTCAGATTCTTCATCTTAGAATGGGACCAACACTAGGTTCTGTCTCAACGTGTTTTCATGAAGATAAATCAGACGGGGGATGTTAAGTAGTTAGCACAATAGATGGCAATGGGGTTTAGTAAATGTTAGATATTATTGGTTGTAAGATTCAAACTTTAGATTTCTTCTTCTAAGTACATAAGGCCCTTCATAGATTAATCTGTATTTACCTCAAAGTTAAGTAAGTGAATATCTGCCACATAAGTAGAGATCTTTTAAAACAATCAGATATTTCAAACAGTTCTGAGTAGACTGCAATATTTGGCTAACTAAGAAAACACACTGGCTTTGACAATGGATATGCATCCATCCAAGCACTCTTGCTTTAACACCTACCTCTGATTTCTGACCACTTTTGTAAAGTTCAGGCAGTTGCATGAGGGTCTCTGCAGACACATCTTTCTCCAAAACACCATAAATGACAGGAGGGGCAGATGTGAAGAGGAGGTTGAAGAAGATCAAAACCCAGTAATCAGTCATGGATGTTCCTGAAAATCCACAAAAGAACTGGTACCAGAAAAGGAGGTTCACATAGGCCTAGAGACACAAAGAAGGACATTCAGATCTTAGAAACAGTAATGTGTGCTATGATTACACATTCCAAATGCTGCCATTTTGAGCTGGGTGACCTCAGCCTCTCTGCAGTTTTCTTATATAAGATAGGACCACAATTTACCTTGCAGCTTTTTTTGGTAAATAATTTATTAAATTAAAGTGCACACATGTATGTGCACACACTCACACCCCACTTATTATGTGGTGCTAGCACTGTTCTAAGTGCTTTAGGAATAATTCATTTAATCATCATAACAACCTGGGAATTACATTGTTGTTGCCATTTTACAGGTCAGGAAATTAAGTGTAATTAACTGAATGTTAATTTAATTAAGTGTAATTAACTGAATGTTAATCCCAAAATTTATATGAAATCCTCTTGAAACAAAACTCCCTCTATCTAAGACCAATGTCCTTTCCTGTGGTCTGCCCTACTTGAGAGCACAGAGCACTATCCCCACTGTGACAGTGTTAGGAGGTAGTACCTTTGGGAGGTGATTAGGCCTTGACATTGGAGACCTCATGAATGGAATCAGTTTCTTTATAAAAGGGACCCCAGTGAGCTCTCATCATCTCATCTCTTTTTATGTAAGGATATAATGAGAAATCTACAATCCACAAGAAAACCCGCACCAGAACCTGACCATTCTGGTACCCTCATCTGGATTTCCAGCCTCCAGAATAGTGGGGAAGAAATGTTGTTTACAAGCCACCTGTCTGTGGTACTTTGTTACAGCAGCCCGAACAGACTAAGATACTGAGGCACAGAGAGACTAAGAAACTTGCCCAAAGCCACATGGCTAATAAGTAGCAGAACCAGTATTCAAACTGAAGGATTCAACACTAGATGAAGAGAATCTAACCCAGTGCCTGGCACAGACATGGAGTAGGCACAGCACAAATGTCCATTTTCTTGCCTTCTGGGTTCATAAATACATAGTGGTGAAATGGAATGGTGCCAGCAGAGTGGTCAGCCATCCCAGTTTGCTTGGGACTGAGGGGTTTCCCAGGCCTTGGGATGCCCAGTGCTAAAACCGGGACACTCTCAGGAAAACCAGGATAGTTGGTGACCCTAGAGTCCAGGCACAGGCATTCTACATGGTTTCCTATAGTATTTTGTCTCAGACAAACTAAGTTCACTATAAAAAGCTCTGTGCTCCTGAGGAGGGCAGGCCACAGGAAAGGACATTGGACTTAGAGAGAGTTTTGTCTCAAGGCTGGGGGATACTTCTAATTGATTCTTTGCCTTTAGGTCATTGTCCTAACCACCCTGAATTATTATTTCCTCCTCTGTAAAATGAGAGTTATACTACCTTAGGGCTTAGTATCAAGATCAAATTAGAAAATGGTCATCATCGGCCGGATGCAGTGGCTTATGCCTGTAATCCCAGCACTTTGGGAGGCCAAGGCGGGCAGATCACTTGGGGTCAGGAGTTCAAGACAATCCTGGCCAACATGGTGAAATCCTGTCTCTCCCCCCGCAAAAAAAACCAAACCAAACAGAAATTAGCTAAGTATGGTGGCGCGTGCCTTTAGGCCCAGCTTCTCAGGAGGCTGAGGTGGGAGGTTAGCTTGAACTCGGGAGGCAGAGGTTGCAGTGAGCCGATATCATGCCATTGCACTCCAGCCTGGGGGACAGAGTGAGATCCTGTCTCAAAAATCAAACACACAAACAAGGAAGTAGTCATGATCTGTAAAGTGCCTCATTAAAAAAAAAATTATGGTCATCATAGATACACTAGAACCTCAGGACAAGGGCCACAATCCTTAGACTAGATTTTGAATTTCTTGATCTCTTGACCTCGTGATCTATCTGCTTCGGCCTCCCAAAGTGCTGGGATTACAGGCGTGAGCCACCGCACCTGGCCAGAATAGATTTTCTTAGTCTAGCATCTATGGACATGGATCAGGACCAATTTCTGAAAATGTATTGTTTGTGGTTTGGGGCGCTATTCTGGGGGAATGAATCCATAGTCTTCACTGGCACCTCAAAGGTTGTCCAACATCCAAGAACCATGGTCTCAGAAAGATAAGCTACTCTAATGGCTTCTGGTCCAAGATCTTTGCATAGCATATAAAATATGCATTGTTTAGCTAGGTAAATAAGAGATATCAATTAAGTCTGGAGATTATCAGTATGAATGGCCACTCAAGGATTATGGAGCAGGAAGATCACTGAGGTCCTGATTCTCTCTACTAACCAACACTCCCTCTCTTCAAGAGTGTATACCATATCCTCCTAATACTAGTATTTCTTTACTGTTGGATTCAATCTGGAGTTAAAAGGAGGTGAGGAGGTGAATGGATATTGCCACAATAGGGGAGAAGGTGAACAAATGCAAAGGTTTGAAATAAAAACTTGGGAGAGGGGCTCCTCTTTAAAAGCCATTGACCACTAAGTTCTGGAATTGTAAATTACAAGCTGCAGTTTTTCCCAGAAGCACATACTCAGGCAGAGATTTTATACATTTCAAATATTTTCCTAAAGTATCTGAGTTTTACTAAACTTTGACTAACTGCGCTAATTCTAATCAGTAAAGTCTTGAGAGATTCCTGAAAAGTGTATTGTGCTGCAGGAAAAAAAAAATGTTCCTACTGATGGACATACATGTGCACACAGAGTTCTAAATTACACATTTGGGATGTCCTAAAAATGGCTTTTTTCCCCCTAAAAATGGTATTGTAATAGAGTGACATCAACCCATGTCTACTACTAACATACTACATATGGACTTTAAAGACTAAGAGTGAATTTTGCCTAAAATTCACAATATTTACATAATTACCCCACTTAGAAAATACTTAAGGCCATTACATAATGGTAAAGGGATCAATTCAACAAGAAGAGCTAACTATCCTAAATATACATGCACCCAATATAGCAGCACCCAGATTCATAAAGCATGTCCTTAGAGACCTACAAAGGGACTTAGACTCCCACACAATAATAATGGGAGACTTTAACACCCCACTGTCAATATTAGACAGATCAAGGAGACAGAAGGTTAACAAGGACATCCAGGTCTTGAGCTCAGCTCTGCACCAAGTGGACGTAATAGACATCTACAGAACTCTCCACCCCAAATCAACAGAATATACATTCTTCTCAGCACCGCATCACACTTATTCTAAAATTGACCACATAATTGGAAGTAAAGCACTCCTCAGCAAATGTAAAAGAACAGAAATCACAACAAACTGTCTCTCAGACCAGAGTGCAATGAAATTAGAACTCAGGATTAAGAAACTCACTCAAAACTGCACAACTACATGGAAACTGAACAACCTGCTCCTGAATGACTACTGGGTAAATAACTAAATGAAGGTAGAAATAAAGATGTTCTTTGAAACCAATGAGAACAAAGACATAGTGTACCAGAATCTCTGGGACACATTTAAAGCAATGTGTAGAGGGAAATTTATAGCACTAAATGACCACAAGAGAAAGCAGGAAAGATCTAAAATCAACACCCTAACATCACAATTAAAAGAACTAGAGAAGCAAGAGCAAACACACTCAAAAGCTAACAGAAGGCAAGAAATAACTAAGATCAGAGCAGAACTGAAAGAGATAGAGACACAAAAAACCCTTCAAAAAATCAATGAATCCAGGAGCTGGTTTTTTGAAAAGATCAACACAAAGATTAGACCGCTAGCAAGATGAATAAAGAAGAAAAGAGAGAAGAATCAAATAGATGCAATAAAAAATGACAAAGGGTATATCACCACCGATGCCACAGAAATATAAACTACCATCACAGAATACTATAAACACCCTATGCAAATAAACTAGAAAATCTAGAAGAAATGGATAAATTCCTGAACACATACACCCCCACAAGACAAAACCAGGAAGAAGGTGAATCTCTGAATAGACCGATAACAGGCTCTGAAATTGTGGCAATAATTAATAGGCTACCAACTAAAAAACGTCCAGGACCAGATGGATTCACAGCCGAATTCTACCAGAGGTACAAGAAGGAGCTGGTACCATTCCTTCTGAAACTATTTCAATCAATAGAAAAAGAGGGAATCCTCCCTAACTCATTTTATGAGGCCAGCATCATCCTGATACCAAAGCCTGGCAAAGACACAACGAGAAAAGAAAATTTTAGACCAGTATCCCTGATGAACATCGACACGAAAATCCTCAATAAAATACTGGCAAACTGAATCCAGCAGCACATCAAAAAGCTTATCGACCATGATCAGGTCGGCTTCATCCCTGGGATGCAAGACTGGTTCAGCATACACAAATCAATAAACATAATCCATCACACAAACAGAACCAATGACAAAAAACACATGATTATCCCAATAGATGCAGAAAAGGCCTTCAACAAAATTCAACAGCCCTCCGTGCTAAAAATTCTCAATAAAGTAGGTATTGATGGAACATATCTCAAAATAATAAGAGCTATTTATGACAAACCCACAGCCAATATCATACTGAATGGACAAAACCTGGAAGCATTCCCTTTGAAAACCGGTGCAAGGCAAGGATGCCTTCTCTCACCACTCCTATTCAACATAGTGTTGGAAGTTTTGGCCAGGGCAATCAGGCAGGAGAAAGAAATAAAGGGTATTCAATCAGGAAAAGAGGAAGTCAAATTGTCCCTGTTTGCAGATGACATGATTGTAGATTTAGAAAACCCCACTGTCTCAGCCCAAAATCTCCTTAAGCTGATAAGCAATTTCAGCAAAGTCTCTGGATACAAAATCAATGTGCAAAGATCACAAGCATTCCTATACACCAAGAACAGACAAACAGAGATCCAAATCATGGGTGAACTCCCATTTACAATTGCTACAAAGAGAATAAAATACCTAGGAATCCAACTTACAAGGGATGTGAAGGACCTCTCCAAGGAGAACTATAAACAACTGCTCAATGAAATAAAAGAGGACACAAACAAATGGAAGTACATTCCATGCTCATGGGTAGGAAGAATCAATATCGTGAAAATGGCCACACTGCCCAAGGTAATTTATAGATTCAATGCCATCCCCATCAAGCTACCAATGACTTTCTTCACAGAATCGGAAAAAACTACTTTAAAGTTCATATGGAACCAAAAAAGAGCCCGCATTGCCAAGACAATCCTAAGCCAAAAGAACAAAGCTGGAGGCATCACGCTATCTGACTTCAAACTATACTACAAGGCTACAGTAACCAAAACAGCATGGTGCTGGTATCAAAACAGAGAGATAGACCAATGGAACAGAACAGAGGCCTCAGAAATAACAGCACACATCTACAACCATCTGATCTTTGAGAAACTGACAAAAACAAGAAATGGGGAAAGGATTCCCTATTTAATAAATGGTGCTGGGAAAACTGGCTAGCCATATGTAGAAAGCTGAAACTGGATCCTTTCCTTACACCTTATACAAAAATTAATTCAAGATGGATTAAAAACTTAAATGTTAGACCTAAAATCATAAAAACTCTAGAAGAAAACCTAGGCAATACCATTCAGGACATAGGCATGGGCAAGGACTTCATGACTAAAATACCAAAAGCAATGGCAACAAAAGCCAAAATAGACAAATAGATCTAATTAAACTAGAGAGCTTCTATCATCAGAGTGAACAGGCAATCTACAGAATGGGAGAAAATTTTTGCAATCAACCCATCTGACAAAAGGCTAATATCCAGAATCTACAAAGAACTCAAACAAATTTACAAGAAAAAAAACAACCCCATCAAAAAGTGGGAAAAGGATAAGAATAGACACTTCTCAAAAGAAGACATCTATGCAACCAACAGACACATGAAAAAATGTTCATCATCACTGGTCATCAGAGAAATGCAAATCAAAACAACGAGATACCATCTCATGCCAGTTAGAATGGCAATCATTAAAAAGTCAGGAAACAACAGATGCTGGAGAGCACATGGAGAAATAGGAATGCTTTTACACTGTTGGTGGGAGTGTAAATTAGTTCAACCATTGTGGAAGACAGTGTGGCAATCCCTCAAGGATCTAGAACTAGAAATACCATTTGACCCAGCAATCCAATTACTGGGTATATCACCAAAGGATTATAAATCACGCTACTATCAAGACACATACACACGTATGTTTATTGCGGCACTATTCACAATAGCAAAGACTTGGAACCAACCCAATTGTCCATCAATAATAGACTGGATTAAGAAAATGTGGCACATATACACCATGGAATACTATGCAGCCATAAAAAAGGATGAGTTCATTTCCTTTGTAGGTACATGGATGAAGCTGGAAACCATCATTCTCAGCAAACTATCACAAGGACAGAAAACCAAACATTGCATGTTCTCACTCATAGGTGGGAATTGAACAATGAGATCACTTGGAGACAGGGCAGGGAACATCACATACTGGGGCCTGCTGGGGGGTAGGGGCCTGGGGGAGGGATAGCATTAGGAGAAATACCTAATGTAAATGACGAGTTGATGGGTGCAGCACACCAACATGGCACATGTACACCTATGTATCAGACCTGCACGTTGTGCACATGTACCCTAGAACTTAAAGTATAATTTTTTAAAAAGTCAAAAAAAAAAAAGGATTATGGAGCAGGAAGACCACCAAGGTCCTGATTCTCTTTACTAATGAACACTCCCTCTCTTTGAGAGTGTATACCATATCCTCCTAATACTAGTATTTCTTTACTGTTAGATTCAATCCGGGGTTAAAAGGAGGTGAGGAGGTGAATGGATATTGCCACAATAGGGGAGAAGGTGAACAAATGCAAAGGTTTAAAATAAAAACTTGGGAGAGGGGCTCCTCTTTAAAAGCCATTGACCACTAAGTTCTGGAATTGTAAATTACAAGCTGCAGTTTTTCCCAGAAGCACATACTCAGGCAGAGATTTTATACATTTCAAATATTTTCCTAAAGTATCTGAGTTTTACTAAACTTTGACTAACTGCACTAATTCTAATCAGTAAAGTCTTGAGAGATTCCTGAAAAGTGTATTGTGCTGCAGGAAAAAAAAAATGTTCCTACTGATGGACATACATGTGCACACAGAGTTCTAAATTACACATTTGGGATGTCCTAAAAATGGCTTTTTTTTCCCTAAAAATGGTATTGTAATAGAGTGACATCAACCCATGTCTACTACTAACATACTACATATGGACTTTAAAGACTAAGAGTGAATTTTGCCTAAAATTCATGATATTTACATAATTACCCCACTTAGAAGATACTTACGTCTGATTACCTATGATTTTATAAAAAAAGGAAACTGAAATTGAAATAGCAGGCTGAAGATTAGAGGCCTGGATTTCTAATCAAATTCTGCCCTTTTAGGAATTATAGAATCAAAATATAGTTCCTTTATCATTAAATAACTACTGAGCACAAATACATTTTATAGGTTGGCTAGAGAATTCTTGCATCTGTGAGCAACAGCCAGCTACACGCTAAGACATACTAGGTTTTCATCTGTATCTGTGTCTTTATTATAACACATGGGGCATTAATTTGGAAGAGCTCATATTTTTTGGTATTTCCAGTAAAACGGATGCAAACCTTTTCTTTCTGTACTGACAGATAGCATTAAACATTTCATAATTCTTCTTGTCACAGCCTTTTTTATGGAAGGTCAAAAACTGGATTTTAAATGAAACAGACAGGACTTAATTTAAATGCACAGGGAGTAGAAAATGTTAGCAGATGGACAAGCCTGGCAATTTGCTGTCAGCAGCTGAAACACAGCACATTCCCAGCTTAGTTCTGGAAAGACAGCAAGACCAGTCCTGGCTGTTCCCAATACATCAATAAGGAAAGTAAGCTTAGCATAGGACACTTCGTCTTCATCCCTGATGCAACAGTCTTGGAAGGTACGAAGGGAAAAGGGACAAATTCTCTGGGGTTACATACCACATTCTTATAGAAAAAATAGAGAATCATGTTGGAAAGCCGTGTATAACACCAGTGTCCATGGACAAGAAGGAGCTTGCTGAGATGTTTGAACTGAGAAACGGCAAAGTCACTGGCCATCACAGCCTGCAGATGCAATGGGGAGAGAATGCCATCCTGAGTGATCAAACATGTTAGAACAGACACAGCACAATTCTTGGGAAACCCTAGGCCTCATATTCTACCTTCTTCTGACCGCATTTGTTCCATACATGAATGAAAATCAGTTTTTTGGATTATGAGCTTTTATCTGAATTTTGTGCCTAAAATACCATCCAACACACACACACACACACACACACACACGTGCGCACAAATAGGACACTCCCACTTCCTTCCTTCTCCTCTCATTTCCTCTTCTTTCCCTTTTTTTCCCTCTGTCTCCTGCCTCAAGATCTTTAGGTCCTTCATTCAAATCCTTAGTAGCTTCTTCAGAGTCAGAATTTACGCAGCCATTGCAGGACTAAAATATATATTCCTGTGATTTTAGATAAGCTCTATTTTTAACAAGTGAATAATACAGCTAAAATTACCCAGGAAAATGCCATAATACTCACCTAGTAAAAAAAATCAATGAATAGATAGGTAAACTTCCTGTCTCCCACTCCTCAGCTAGCCACACACAGCCTCACTCTGCTACAGAGAATTTACCATGGAGAATGCTGCCTTTGGATGGGCAGGTCAAGGCCACAGAACTTGGGTGCACAATATCCACTCACCTGCATGCCTTCTTGACCTGAGACCCCTATCCCAATGTCTGCCACTTGTATCATGCTAACATCATTGGCACCATCACCTTCATGAGGCAGAAAAAAAGGAGAGAAACATATGAGGAGTAAAGAAAGGGTGTAAATGTTGCAAATCAATAGGGGCAGCTCAAGTGAACAAATAAATCCTTCAAAGTTCATCCCGTTCTCCAAGTTTCCTGGAAGTAAGTGAAACAGAAATGAAGTGGCATCCCACTGCCATCAGGAAGAATTCCAAGCTCAACACCGCTTTAAACTCCTTCACGCTATGGCACCTACCCAGACTGATCTTGTTTTTCATGTCACTCATGCTACTTTCAACTCTCCAGATACACCCTTCTCCCTGTAGCCACGCACATGATAACAACACTGTCCTGATCACCCCCAGCTCACTTTTCTGGATTTCAATTTTTCTTGCTCTCAGCTTAGATGTCATTTCCTCTGGGAAATCCTTCTGATACTTTTTTTAAAGATCAGATGCTCTTTCATAAGGCTTCAGCACCACCCTATCTATCTCTAGCACACCTATCACACAGTATCATGGTTGCATACAGACTTACTGGTCTCCCCCAACACAGGAAGCTTCTTAGGAGGAGGTACCACATTCCTGCTGGTAATGAACAATTGATCACCAACAATTCACCTGTTTTTCAGTAAAGGTATACTGGTTTTCCTTGGAAATTCTTAGTTTATGTGGTTTGTTAGTGTGAACCCAAACCTCCATATTTATAGGTAAGCAAGTGACCCAGATCTGTACAATCAGCATCTTCTATTCCCTGGCCTCAGTAATTGGTTCAGAAATGGACATATGACTCCAATTAATTAATATTATTATAAGTTATAATTGTTATATATTACATAATGCATGATATAAATTATAAGTATTATATGTAATGTATATGATAAATATAATTATAATGTAATAAATTATAATATAATTATGTTATAATTATGTTATCTATAATTATAAATCCAGGAGTTTTTGCTTTGGAAACATCTGGATCCATAAGCTTGAATAATTCATTTATTTATCTGTTTATTCAATAAGATAATTGAACAAAATTCCACCTTAATCCTGAAACTTTACTGCAGCAATCTGAAAAGTGATGCTATCTTTTCACCTAAGTTGTTAATAGGATAGGATGGAAACCCAGGAGTTTTAGTGGCTACATCACCACCCTGAGGGGAAAATTTACCTGAGACTGGAAGCAGTCCAGAGGGAAAACAGACATAGAAAGAGAGAGCTGATATGCCAAGTCCTCAGTTTAACACTAGAGTCTCTGAGATCTTAATCTCATACTACAATTCTCTTCAGTTATACTCATTCTTTGGTGTCAAGGCTTTGATATCCACTAGACTCTTTTTTTCTTTTATTTTATTTCTTTTTTTTTTTTTTGAGAAAGAATCTTGCTCTGTCTCCTAGGCTGTAATGCAGTGGCATAATCTCAGCTCACTGCAACCTCCGCTTCCCGGGTGCAAGTGACTATTTGCCTCAGCTTCCCTAGCAGCTGGGATTACAGGATCCCACCACCAGTCCTGGCCAAGTTTCGTGTTTGTAGTAGAGGTGGAGTTTCACCATGTTGGCCAGGCTGATCTCGAACTCCTGACCTCAAGTGATCCACCCACCTCAGCCTCCCAAAGTGCTGGGATTACAGGCGTGAGCCACTGTACCTGGCCTGATGCCCACTAGACTTTTGATTCTCAAACTTATATCTCTAGCCAATTTCTTATTCCTAAATTCCAGACTTTTATTCTCACTTCCTACCTGACATCACTGCTTAGATATTTAATGGCCTTTTCAAACTTCACATGAGTAAGACCCAATTCCCAATTTCCCCTGCCTCTATCTCAGTAGATGGCAGCTCTGTTCTTTCTGTTCTTAGACATAACTTTGGCGTTCCCTATGACAACTCTTTCTCTCATATAACATATCCAATATGCCAGCAAATGTCTCTGGGTCTTTTTTCAGACCATGCCCATTTTTCAGACCATGCCCATTATCTGACCATGTCCCAACCCTTCCTTTGCTCCCAGCTGTGCGCAGGCTGCCATCATCTCTTGCTGAATTATTCCAACTGATTTTGTATGTCTTTGCAGTCCAACAATTACTCTGACAGAACAGCCAACATAATCATTTTAAATTTAAGGCAAATCATGTCCCACTCCAGCTCAAAATCCTTCAATGGCTCCCTAATTTTATAATGTCCTCTAAGACCCTATGTGATCTGGCCCTCTGCTGCTTCTCTGACCTTTAATAACCTGCAGAAAACACCTCCCTTTGCTTAATCGGCTTTGTCCTCCGACACACCAAACACGGTTCCCCTCATGGCTTTCATTTTCACTGTCTTCTCTTCCAGAAATGTTCTCCATGTCTCCCATGGCCCCTTTATGATTTCCTTCACATCTCTGCTCACAGTCAACCTTAGCAGTGAGACCTTCTTTGAAAATCGTACTTAAAAGAGCAGCCCCAGCCCATCTCCAGTGCTCTACATCTCCTCACTCCACTTTATTTTTTCAATAGTACTTATCACTACCTGATACCTTACAGATTTATGCTTTGTTTTACTGCATGCCTTCCTACTAGATGTAAGTTCCTTGTAAAAAGGTAGTTTGTCAATTTTATATACTCTTGTATCTCCATTCCTTAGAAAAATGCCTGGTACAAAAAAGGCACTTGATAAATATTTGTGGAATGGATAAATAAATGAATTCTCATGTCCTTGAATTTAGCTTTCCTGAAGGTAGAACACATGGATTTTTCAGTTCTGTGATTCAGTTTATTACTTGATTTAAGCTTGTTGATTTGGGGGTCTGACACTAAACTAAGAAGTCTGGACTATTGTATTGTTTACCATGTCACATCCCTATTACCTGGTTCACAGAAGGTGCTCAAATAGGTGATGGAGGAAGGTGCTCAAATAGGTGATGGGAAGGCGTGAATGTGGTAGAGAAAAAGGGAGGAGGAAAATGGAAGGAACAGTGGGAGAAGAAAGAGACAGAAGGATCGGTGTCTGGTGTGGTGTGAAAGGGAGAAGAGCAGGACTCAGATTCATCCTCACTTACCAATAGCAAGGGTCATCACCTGGAGATGGCTGCGGACCAATTTCACCACTTCACTTTTCTGCAGCGGTGTGGCTCGGCAGCAGACCACAGCTTGACACCAAGATGTCAGTTCCAGGAACTGCTTTTGTAGACTTTCTTGCAGGGCAAACTCCAGGGTCTTCCCAGTGATAATGAGTCCAGCTCGTAACCCTGAGTCCTGGGGGACAGGAGGCTGAAGTAAATCTTCACTTAATGACACTTGCTCTGGCAGGACTTGAGTTTTCTTCTGAAGTTCTTTCAAAATTGTGCTCATCAGCATCCCACAGGCATCCTTGAAACAAGAGGCAAAGGTGGTTAGCCTCCAGGCGCCCTTGGTGTCAGAACCAGTTACATTTTTTATTGTCATTTTTTAGCAATTGCTGAATCGAGAAAACCTCAAATAATGAATAACTGATTATTTTCAAAGATTTTACGAGTCTTCCACAGAGAGTTCTGTGTGTATGTGGGGATGGGTTAAAAGGAGGGGGAACATCTCACCAGTATTTCTTATAAAGAAATAGCTGTGAAATTTCTTCATGTGTGCAATTTGCCTTCTTGAACAGTGAATCCCAAGAGTCCTCTGGTCTCATTCTGCCAATTATTAGCTGCTTGACCTTGGGCAAACTATGTAACCTCTCTAAGCCTTAACTTTCTCATTCAAAATATGCAAATATGCAAATATTATTTCCATCATAATCTTGTTGTGAGGATTAAGCAAAATAATACATGCAAAACTCCTACTGTAAGGCATGACACATGGCAGGCATTTGAAATAGTAATTATTGCTTTTATCTTCTTTTTGATTCAACGTATTCATTCACTCACTAAGTATTTAATGAGAAACTATATATTAGAAAACATTCTAAGAGCTGGAGCTACACCAATAAACATGAAAATTCCTGCCCTCATGGCACTTGCATTCTGGCCAGGATGTTCTTTGTGGTACTTATCACGTCTCCTTTGCATACATCCTCACTCCACACTAGTTAGGAAGTTCTTTAAAGGCAGTTATCACTTTTAATTTCCTTTTGAAGCCTTCATGAGGCTTAAAAGAGGATCACATCAGGTACTCAGTAAACATTCACTGAATGAATTCTACTCAAGAAGATGAACAATAAGCTTATCCAGAAATTATTGTGTCAAGTGACCACTAAGAACAAATTCCAAATCCAGAGCAGTGAATTTAAGTTTAGTTTATACACTAAGTCTGAAATAGTTTATTCGTGAAAGAGCTCTCACTCAGAGCTTGTTTGCTTTGATTTTAAATGCTGTTTTATCAAGCATTTCTCAACCTACAACAAAATAAGAAAAGCAAGGAAGAAGTATATATGGATATGTGCACATGAAACAGCACAAAAACTATAAACGCTCTTGGGGAGTGTTCACAGGGCTCCATTTTAGGAATGAATTTGATCCCATACACCTCCAAAGCCCTTAAGGAAAAGTATACAAAGATGAATCAGATACGCTCATACGGCTCATTACATCATAGTAAAAATTATTTTTAAAACTCTTTTGGAGTTTGGTTAAATTAAAATGGCACATTTAGAAAGTAACATGCCTCGCAATCATTGAAAACATTAACATCAGATTGTGTTTAAGGTATTGTAATTGAAAGAATACAGCTGCAATACCATACAATAATATAAATATAGTCTTTGTGGCATCAATATGCTTACAGTATACAGAATACAGTCTGTGTGGATATTCTCCAAAATATGATTTTAAATTGTAGTTTTATGATTATAAATTGATTATAAAGGGTTTTGTACTCTTCTATTTATTTGAGTATGTGTTTAGGTTTTACAAATTAACTATTTTTTTCATTATAAAAATAACAGAAGTATGCATACACACACACAGCTAATCTTCATTATCTGTGGATTCCACATTTGTGAATTCTTCTGCTTGATAAAATTTATCTGTAATTTCACAATACTTGAGATGTTTTTGTGGTTACATGTCATAGAGTGACATTTGAGTGTCATATGCATAGAGTGACATTTAAGTCATGTGATATGCCCATTCCCAGCTGAAGCCGAACACCATGATGCCTTCTTTTGCCAGTTCTCAAACTGTAGCAAAGTCTTCTTTTCATGGGCTATTTGGTGCCATATTTTTTGCATCTTTCTGCTTTTTGTCAGTGATTTTGCTGTTTAAAATGACTCCCAATCATGGGCTGCAGTGTTTCCAAGCAAAAAAGGCTGTGATGTGTCCTATGGGGGGAACTTACCCATGTTAGATAAACTTTGTTTGGGTATAAGTTACAGTCTGTTGGCAATGCATTTAACGTTAATGAATCATTAATATGCATATTAAATAAGGTACATTTCAGAAGAAACAAGGTCATGTATTGATTGTTGACAGTATGTTGTAATCAGAGGAAGCTAACTTTGTATCTCCTCTAAAAGCAGTGGTCAGTGTTTGCTAATTCAGAGCTCGGGGCAACTACATAAACCGTAACTCTACAAATAAGGAGAATCAACTGTATATATGTAATATGTAATACATAATTAGAAAATATACTGAAATAGGAATCAGAAAATTTAAAGTTTAGTAATCAGCTGTACTTAGAGAAATCACAAGCATTTGGAGTCTCAGGTTATAAAACAGATAATTTATCTTCTATGTCTATTTGCTGTAATTGTCAAATGAGATCAGGTATGGAAAGCCTTTTTGTAGATTATAATATAAATTATGAAGATAGAAAGTTACCAATCTGAGGAGAAAAATTTAAATGAAATTACAAAAATAAAACTTAAAAAATTAAATGACCAATCCTGAAAGGCCGTTGTATATTCCAATGCAGTAACTAGTTACAAACAGGATATGACTGTATTAAAACAAATGAAGAAAAAAAACTTTTATGAGAGTAAAAGGTAAAGTTTGCAACTGGCAACACTTATAATCTAATTTGTAAATTGAAGAACAACGTTGATGGAAATTTGTAAAGATGACACAAAGGTAACTTCAGACATTCCACTGGCTGCCACATTGCCTGCTTAGAATGTTACAGGAGCAATTCCTTCACTAAGTGACACACTGGGCTCCATGATCTTCAAGTCCTTTTAAAATGTTAGTGATTCCTGAGGGACTAGGAGTGTGAGGTGGAAAGAAAAGAGTTAAATACTAGTGACTGAGCCCATACTATGTGCCTGGCTTTTTATCTTGAGTTGTGATAAAACTAAATTATGTTTGTTGTATTCTGTTTAGTTATTTGGAAAATTCACACATGTGGAATAGCTATCGATAGCAAAAAAATTATAGGTACTCAGTAAATACTTCTTGAATTGATAGTTTTAAATGCCTTTAAACATAAGATAAATTGTGTATTTATAAATAATTTTTTTATTTATATAAATTTAAGGGTATAAGTGTAATTTTTTTATATGGATATATTGCATTATAAATGAATTTCACAGTCCTAAAGATTTTACTGTTCACAACAATCTCTATTTTTCTTTTTTAATGCTTACTGAACCCCTCTCATCTGATAGGCACCGCATTAAACAATTTATATTTTTTCATTTAATGCTCACAAAAACCCCATTAAACAGTCATTACTCTCCCATTACGAGTAAAGAAAAAGCGGCACAGGAGGGTAAGTAACTCCCTAAGGCCACATACTCAGTCAGCGGCAGGCCAAGCATTTGATCCCTAGTCTTACCAGCCACCTAGGCTACATTCTTTTGGTGACTGAAATGACTAAGTATTTTCTTGTGTTCTGCCCCCTGCAGCTACTGGGAGTTGGCTGGTGGTTGTGGTTATGGGTCACTGGGCCACCGTAAAGGGGAACCCACTCTATTTTTCCCTTTTCTCAAAATGTACCGTTGAGCTGAGTGCTGGTTGAGGTCTGACCATAAAAACATGCTAACCAGGCCGGGCGCGGTGGCTCACTCCTGTAATCCCAGCACTTTGGTAGGCCGAGGCGGGCGGATCACGAGGTCAGGAGGTCGAGACCATCCTGGCTAACACGGTGAAACCCCGTCTCTACTAAAAATACACAAAAAATTAGCCGGGCGTGGTGTCGGGAGCCTGTAGTCCCAGCTACTCGGGAGGCTGAGGCAGGAGAATGGAGTGAACCCGGGAGGCGGAGCTTGCAGTGAGCCGAGATCGCGCCATAGCGCTCCAGCCTGGGCTGCCTCAAAACAAACAAACAAAAAAACAAACAAACAAAAACATGTTAACCAATCATGGCAGCCTTGAGCAGGCAAAGCTCAAGAAGTGATCCTGAAGAAAAGCTCCACAAGATTTCAAAGAAGGCAGACTGCAGTGATGGGATTGATATCACTGGTTAAGTCTGACTGCTGAAGAAGAATGGGAGGAAGTTTTTCAAGAAAAATAAACAATGTGCACAAATCTTGGAGGGGATCACTATACTGGAAGGCTTCTGAGAAAAATAAAACCCTTATTTATCTGATTAAACATTGGTGTTAGAGATTAGCGGGAGGCAAAAATAGAGAAAACTGGGCTGAGTCTAAGCCTCTTAAATTTCCTTCTTTTTTAAAAAATGACATTTTCCTCTTCCCTTAAACAGTTCTTCAAACTTATGATATTCTCGGGAGCACTACCTAGGAATTACCACAAGAGGGCACGATTTCCCTAAGAGTCTATTTTTAGAACTGCCATAAAATATTTAATAATTTATTCACCTGATTTCAATAAAAACTATCACTTTTTCTTATCTTAAAAGGGAGATAGATTCCTGTATCAGGACTTGATATATTTTTTCATTTTGGGCTAAGTCCTGTCAGATCCCTGGTAATCCAGTGTGGAGGGGGGAAAGCAAATAAAAAAAAAAACTTTCTTCTAATGCCTTTATTCAGCAATGATTCCTCTGAACCATTATAATTTTCCATCAAGACTTTAGAAGAACTATGACACCCTTCCAAGCACAAGGTAGGTTTCTGGATAGAAAAAATTATCAAGAAGCTAATGGTTGCTGGCCAGGGCACAGTGGCTCACCCCGTAATCCCAGCACTTTGGGAGGCCAAAGCTGGCGGATCACTTGAGGTCAAGAGTTCAAGATCAGCCTGGCCAACATGGTGAAACCCCGTCTCTACTAAAAATACAAAAATTAGCCAGGCGTGGTGGCAGATGCCTGTAATCCCAGCTACTTGAGAGGCTGAAGCAGAATTGCTTGAATCTGGGAGGTGGAGGTCGCAGTGAGCCAAGATATCGCACCACTGCACTCCAGCCTGGGTGACAGAGCAAGATTCCGTCTCAAAAAAACAAAAACAAACAAACAAACAACAAAAAAAGCTAACGGTTGCTGTTTTGTTTTGTTTTTTTATCCTTGCATACATCAAATCTCAAATGTTCCAATGCCTTTGAAAATACAGAAGAACAGATTTAATCTCAATATACGCACTTTACTTTGGGTATTGAGGATAAAAAGCTTGTCATCTGGCTCCAGTAGTTTGCATGCATAAGCTATGTTGACAGCTGTCTCCTGCTTGTCCCCTGTCAGCATCCAGATCTTGATGCCCGCTTTGTGAAGAGCTTCTATAGATTCAGGGACTCCCTCCTGCAGACGGTCTTCAATGCCAGTAGCACCTAAAAAATAACCAAAGTGCAATAGGACTTGTAAGAAACCAAAGCCAGCTGAAGCTCAACTAGTCTACAGTTGAATCATATCTGTTAGCCAACTCAACCCTGCACTACATAAACTGCCCAGCTGCTCAGGAGAGTCAAAGGAGGTTTGACGACCCAGACCAAAATTATATGCAATGTAATATTTTGGGAAGGAAGCCTCAGGGATCAATGGATTTATCAAACTTACTCGTTCTCCTTTTGGCTAGATTTCTTATCTGTAAATTGAAGGGATTTGAGTCAATTATTTATGCAACCTTACACTACAATTTTATAATTCTATGATATTCCCAAGGATAAGGGTGGGATTTTATTTTTATTATTATAGATTTAGGGGGCACAAACGCAGTTTTGTTACACTGATATATTGTGTAGGGGTGAAATCTGGGCTCTCAGTGTAACCATCATGCAAATAGTGTAAATTGTACCTGTTAGGTAATTTCTCATCCCTTGCTCCCTGACCTATCCTCCCACTTTTCTGAGTCTCCAGTGTCTACTATTTCATTTTCCATGTCCATGTATACATGTTATTTAGCTCTCACTTATAAGTGAGAACGTGTGGTACTTGACTTTCTGTTTCTGGGTTATTTCACTTAAGATAATGGCATCCAGTTTCATCCATGTTGCTGCAAAAGACACAATTTCATTCTTTTTTATGGCTGAGTGGGATTCCATTGTGTATATATATGTGTGTGTGTGTATATATATATATTATATCACATTTTCTTTAATCATTTGTTGGTGGACACTTAGATATCTGATTCTGTGACTTTGCTATTGTGAACAGTGCTGTGATAAGCCTATGATTGCAGGTACTTTTTTGATATAATGATTTCTTTTCCTTTGGGTAGATACCCAGTAGTGGGATTGTTGGATTGAATGGTAATTCCATTTTCAGTTCTTTGAGAATCTCCACACTGTTTTCCATAGAGGTTGTACTAATTTACATTCCAACCAGCAGTATATAAGCGTTCCCTTTTCTCTGCATCCTTGCCAACATCTGTTGTCTTCTGACGTTTTAACAGACATTCTGACTGGTGTAAGATGGTATCTCATTGTGGTTTTAATTTGCATTTGTCTGCATCTGATAACTAGTGATGTTGAGCATTTTTTCATGTTTGTTGGCCACTTGTTGTCTTCTTTAGAAAAATGTCTGTTCATGTCCTTTAAAGGGCAGGCTTTTAAAGAATGCTCCTGCCAGTAAGATACAATGTCTATTTGCAGTGTTCTTTCATGGGTCTACAGTTCCCTTTTCTGAAACAATTGGGGCCATATGTGTTTTGGAATTCAAACATTTTTCAGATATTAAAAAAGTAATATGGTGCATATACCATATTCTATAATACTTGTTAATCAAGCATATTAATATTTCTGCAGGAAAACTGACAAATGTTCACCTAAATTAGGATAATAACTATAAATAGTCTTATATCAAATCAGGTATGATTTTTCTGCCAAATGAGTTTTGGCACTAAACCCATGGAGCATTTTTGATTTTGGAATCGCAGATGAGGAAATGTGGACCTATACTACTTACACTGTCACAGAGAAATCACTTAGGGTAGGCATCATTGGTCCATTTGCTAGATACTAAGTTAGGTCAATGTTTTCCTCCTAAATAGAGGAATGGAGCTCAGAAGCTGGTATCTTGGTATATCAGAGCTTATATTAGAATCTAGATCTCCAGACTCTAAGACAGTGGTTCTCAAACTTGACCGCCTTTAGCATCACTTTAGGGAGCTTTAAAAAATTCCAATGCCCAAGCCACACAACAGATCACTTGAATCAGAATCTCAGGGGATAGGATGCAGGCATCAATATTTTTTAAAGTGCTTCAGATAATTCTAAGATGCAGTTTAATCCAAGACAAGAGGGGTCAGTTGTGCAATTTTAGTTGAAATCAGGAAGAGAAGAAAAATAAATTTCCTTAGTCCAGTAGCAGGTGCAGGATAAAAAGCTTGGAGCCAGGCAAACATGAGCTCCATGTTTGGTTAATGAGTAACTGTCAGCTACTGGCATGTGACCTTGAACAAGTCATTGAACTGCTCTGTGCCCCGAATTTCCTCTACATAAGATAGAGATTTGTTGTGAGAATTCAAAAAAAAGATAACACGTATTAAGCACCTTATCCAATGCCTGACAAGAAACTCTATTCTTGATATTTATCTTGATTTGAACCAAGATATTTATTGGAACATTTACTTGGCTTTGTAATCTATGTTAAGTGTTGGATTTTACATGATCTTCTTGGGGTGACCATCCTGACCCCATCACAAGTGAAGTCTAGTTCACTGCAGTGGACAACAGAATAGAATGGATTGGAAGTTGGATAGAGATCAGACTGGACAGGGTAGGCAGAACCATATATGTTTATTAGATAACAATGGAAGAAAATAACCCTTATTCAAAGATATCCAGTGTTTTTCAAAATCCTCCATTCAGGCAATACAAACGTTAATTCACCTACCAAGTAATGTAAGTTTGTTCTCCAACCTCATGGCAGATTCAAGTAGTAATTCTTCCCTGTTGTCAATGCTGGTTTCAGCTAAAAAATGATTCCTCAGCCACTCTGCATATTCAGTGTCACTCATGACCTATGGGAAGAATTAAAAGAGAGGTATGAAGCAAGCCATATGATCTTGTGGGAATACCAGGACTGACCTCTGGCAAAATATCAAACCATCAACTTGTTTTACATATTCCTCCCTCTGGGCACAGCCATGTCAGATCCATATCCTCACACCACCTGGACACTAGCTTCCCAAACTCTGTGGTCAGACTAGTGCAACACTGATGATGGATGACCCTTTAACTCAGCATCTCTGGAAATTCTAGGCACCATATATGATGACAGTGGGTTAATGTCTTTAATTAAATCAGAAAGTATGCAGTTGGGAGTGGTCTCCAATTGACAGTTAAATCCAGTTTGATTCTAATGGTGCAGTTGAGAAAGTGGTATCAGGACTGTTTAGTTCGAAGGATTCTGTAACCAGCAGCACCTTTCATACCTTTTGATGTTTTTTTTTTTGTTTGTTTTGTTTTGTTTTTGTTTTTGAGACAGAGTCTCGCTCTGGCCCAGGCTGGAGTGCAATGGCCTGATCTCGGCTCACTACAAGCTCCGCCTCCCAGGTTCACGCCATTCTCCTTTGATGGTTATTTTATGTAGTTAATGAATGGTAAAAAGAGAAGGGCCCTATGGGTGAAACAAGTCTTATTCCAAGGAAAAATTAAATGAAATTCCTGGGGAAGTGATCAATGATATATTTTCCTTTGTCTTTAGGTTGCCATAGAAGGAGAAATCTACATTTCAGTTTTTATAAAGCAGAGTGGAGTAAAGCAGGTGAGGCAATTCCCCTCTCTGTCTACTTATTCCTGCCCACAGGTCATTCGATTTGAGAGAATCTGACACCTGTTGGGCTACATTTTAATCAAGGGTAGGATCATTCAATTGAAAAGGCAGAGTTGGTTTGATCTTGAACTCTCCATTCTTCCTTTAACTGTGTGTGGGGCAGGCTTTTTGTTTTTGGTTTTGTTTTTGTTTTGAGATGGAGTTTTGCTCTGTCATCCAGGCTGGAGTGCAGTGGCGCAATCTCAGTTCACTGCAACCTCTGCCTCCCAGGTTCAAGCAATTCTCCTGTCTCAGCCTCCTGAGTAGCTGGGATTACAGGCATGCACCACCAGATCCGGCTAATTTTTGTGTTTTTAGTAGAGACGGGGTTTCACCATGTTAGCCAGGCTGATCTTGAACTCCTGACCTCAGGTGATCCACCTGCCTCAGCCTCCTGATTACAGGCATGAGCTACTGTGCCCAGCCATCAGACTTTTGATTCCTTATGCAGCTGGTTGACTGAGTTCCTTGGGGTCTACAACAGATCCCACTTTCCCTAATGCAGCTCCCATGAACTAAACCTTGGGTAAGAAATGAAAAGTTCCGGTGAGAACATCTCTCAAATAATTTATTGGAGCTCCATCTTCTTTCTTGCTAAACTTTTGTTTAGAAAGGATATGCATTCTCAATAAAGAATAATCAATACTGAGATAATATCTAGGATATTTACCTGGATTTACATATAAATACTTACGGGCACATAAGAAAAGAGTATTAAGAGCTTATTATGAAAAAATTAAGGCTCATCTGTGCCCTCATTCTTTCCAGAGCAGATTTAATGCTGTAAGACAGAGAGATCAACATTTTCAAAGTCCTGGGGGAAAGAAAGTAAGATCCAGAGATTTTTATTCCCAGCCAAACAACTGTTTACATATAAAGTCACTCACGGACATATTGAAACATACAAGAACTTAGAGACTATAAGTTTTAGGGATCCTTGTAGCAAAATACTTTGAACAAACTTCAACCAACCAATATATGGAATAGAGAAGGTAAAAAGAGAGCCAGTGTCCAGGGGACTTTCCCCAGTATCTGGATTAGGGTTTGCTACACGCTGGTTTTCAGTCAGTGATAGCTAAACAAGGGAAAAAACAAAAAAGATGGAGCGCACTAAGCAGTCTCACCTTCTTTGCTATACATAAAGTACGAAGGCCTTGTTTGGCATAGTCATCCAAGTGCTTCTGAGTTTTCTCCCTTACTATCATCTGTTGTTTCTCCAGACTTGCTCCATCTGAAATAATGGACAAGATGCTTGAGTTCCTACCAGTCTGCCAAATTACAGAAATACTTTTTAAAACAATAGTGGTTTTATCCACACTAAAAAAACAAATAAAAAAGCCTTCTGGTTTTGAATCCCAAATGGGTATCTATAAAAGGGTCCACTCAGAATAAATCTTTCCCTCGTTTCTTTCCCCTTGGGCAGAGGAAAGTACAAGAACCTGATACAAACACTGTTCCCAAATCATCAATAACAACAGTAACATAACTATAATGCTGCTAGCTGACATTTATTGGGCACTTTCCATTTGCTAGGGACTTGGCCAAAGGCTCTTCATACATTGCATATAGTATGTCATTAAACCTTTCAGGAACCTATAAAGGAGGTACTCTAAGACCCATTGAGTTGAAGACTTAGGCACAGAATAGTTAGCTAACTTTATCAAGACCCACCTAATGATGGAGTTCACATTTGAACTCAGATCTGGGTAGCCCCAAAACTTACTTGCTTTCCCATCAAATCCTAGGCAGCTTCCCCCTACTTCACCAAATGTGATTAGTCCCCAAATAGCTGTTTCTTTGCCTTTATAAAGCCATCAAGTATGCTCTTTTAATCTCCGAGCTTTTCAAATCACTACTATTTCACTTTTGTATAAACTTACCTGGGGAAGCCACCGACAGTAACTCCATGATCACAGAATCAGCGCCTTTCGTATACACCACAACTTGATTGGAAAGAGGGTGTCGGACCACAACAGACATTCTTTTTCTCACTGAGTCAAAGGGCAGGATGTGTAGGAGCTGAAATGTTAATGGTCCCAAAGCAGCAAAGTCCACCATGACCTGCTCTGGTGTCCGAGACCGTAAAGTGCATTGGTAAGCCCTGGCAGCATACACTAAGGCCGCTTCGTCTGGGCTCTCGGCCTCATAACACAGGTTGCAGGCCAATGGCTGTCCAGGGAGGGACTCTGCCTTGCCATTCAGGAGGCCTGCATCACCGTGTTGTTTCTCTGTTTCTGTGCAGCAAGCTGAGCTACTGGAGCACTGGGGGCTCTCACACACCTGGGAGACCTCTTCCTCCACAGGTGAAGCTGGTTTCATTCGACTAAAGAGAGGGAGTCTGCTCACAAAGGCGTTTGGAACTCCAGAAGATGGCTCTTTCCCACTGTTAAGCGATGGAGAACTTGATCTTCGGACAGACCATCTCTGGAAAAGACTTTTAATCTCTTCCAGAGACTTAATGGGCAACCCCCCCAGTGAAGGGTGTCTGATCTATGAAAGACAATTTAGAAAGGTCTCAATACAGTCAAAAGCAGTTTCTAACAACTTTGAAGGCAAACTGGAAATAAATTAGATATAAAAAGAGTTACCACTCACTTAAATGGCTAGCAGCCCATTCTCTATTTACGACCACCATGGAAAATATTAATACAAATAAAAATTTGTTTTTTAATAACTATTCAGATAATTTGATTTTTATTAATATTTTTAATATTTATGTAATACTTTGCTAATATTTTAATAATATTAAAATGAATGACATACATTTCTACAATCATTTAGAAAGAAATTTGACAACTGATAATAAAAGACATAAAATGTTAATATTGCTAGCAGTGGGCATCCTTCAGCAATTTTTTTTCTAAAGAAATAACTTGAAATACAGGAATTCCATGATCTTAACTGTGTGTATCCTAACCATAACAATTTTAAAATTATAAGCAAATTAAGTATTCAGTAACAGCAAAATAGACACATCTTGAAATGTTATATAATATTTAAAAATAAAGCTTATAAAGTCTATAGGGCAATACTGAAAAAGCTGTGAGACTAGTATAAAAAAAGTAACAAGTAATAATATACATAACAAAAACACCAGAAGAAAGCAAATCAAAAGATTAACAAAATGTATTTTTCTCTTTTATTTTCCAGATTCTACAAGTTTGTTACTTTGAATTTTCTTTTAAATGGACCAGTAAGCAAAGTAGCTTCATCAAGAAGAGTTATCAATATCATAATGTGGATTTGAATTTCTATTTTCATAGAACTTTTTCTTATTTGTACCCTGGTTTCTCTTAAATCTTAACTTTTATCAGTGACTAAACTGAGAAATTCACATTAATCATGGAAGGCCAATTAATTGGATGGAAAAATTTTCTCATTCAGAAATGCTCAATAAATGAAAAAGTTTTCCCATAAAAATAACTAATTTTATAATAATTTGAAGGTCTTATGCTGGTTGATTTTCAAACTTATCAGCAACTCAGAAATGAAGAGTAAAACACAATCACAGATGAGGGTTCTGTATCTCACATGAATGCTGATTAGCTACTTATTCACTGCCCTTCTATCATTACTTTGAAATACCATGAGGCTTAGACTCTTATATGCTTCAGAGATTTTCTTTCAAGCAGTAGAATATTATATTCTTTAAGAATAACCAATAATATTTCTTAAAAGGAAAACACCAAAAGATGCTTACTTTGGGAACAGATTTATTAGAAAAATATTTTTGGGGGAAAAGAACAGCCTTTATTCTGTAACTGCATAATCATGTTTTCAAAGAGCAACTTCCTAGGCAAAGCCTTGTAAAAATACAGATCCTGATGAAGCTCAACTTAATTGGAAGGAAATTGTTTTTATGTTAAAGTTGACCACCTCTGAAGCTGCCAAAAGAAAATGATCTGATGGAAAATTAAATTGAATTGGGTTGTGCTGCAAATTGAATTTTAAGTGAGTAAAAGGTGAGATAGTTACACACAAGGAGGCTAGCACAGCAAATGGTGAATCACCAGCCCGTTAAACAAGTTTTCCTCCACATTGAAAATGAATTTTCCATGAATTCTAAGCTACAAATAGACTTTAAAAATCTAGCTTTTTTTGGCCAGGTGTGGTGGCTCACGCCTGTAATCCCAGCACTCTGGGAGGCCAAGGCAGGTGGATCGCCTGAGGTCAGGAGTTTGAGACCAGCCTGGCCAACATGGTGAAACCCTGTCTCTACTAAAACTACAAAAATTAGCCAGGCGTGGTTGTGGGTGCCTATAATCCTAGCTACTCAGGAGGCTGAGGCAGAAGAATTGCTTGAACCTGGGAGGCGGAGGGTGCAGTGAGCTGAGATCACGCCACTGCACTCCAGCCTGGGAGACAGGGTAAGACTGTCTCCAAGAGAAAAAAAAAAGGAAGAAAAAAATATTATTAAACATGATATTGAATCCAATACGGTATATTTTGCCTGATATAATACATACGATGTTGGAGGTCTCAGAAGTCTCAAAGAAAGCTTCAATTTGGCAAATAAACTAAAGCAAAATGAATTGCTCTCATCACTACCCTCTTAGAGGCAAATAATATAGTAGCACTGAGCTGTATTTCCTAGGTTCAAATCCCACCTCCCCAACAAACCAGTTTTGTGACCCTGGGTAAATTACTTAGCCTCATCTGTAAAATGGAGAATAGTAGGGTAATAGCATCTAACTCATAGGATTGTTAGGAGGATTCAACTTGTTAATACCAATAAATCACTTAGACCAGCGGTCCTCAACCTTTTTGGCACCAGGGACCAGTTTTGTGAAGACAATTTTCCACAGACGGGTTGGGTGGGACCTCAGATCATCAGGTATTAGATTCTCTGGGTATTAGATTCTCATACGGAGGGCACAACCTAGATCCCTTGCATATGCAGTTCATAATAGGGTTCGCGTTCCTATGAGAATCTAATACTGCCCCTGATCTGACAGGAGGCGGGGCTCAGGCAGTAATGCTCACTGGCCCTCTCCTCCCCTCCTGCTGTGCAGACTGGTTCCTAACAGGCCACAGACTGTTACCGGTCTGCAACCAAGGGGGTTGGGGACCCATGACATAGACCATGGTAAGTGCAGAGCACAGAACAAATGCTGAATCAGTGTTATACAGCTACTATTATTTATCATTTTTATCCATATATCAAGCTCAGTACAGATACATTTAAACCCAAAATTCTCTTCTGGAAAGTGACCCTTGTTTGCATTAGAGAACTTACTCACCTTTTGTCGGGGTTGGTTAGGAGCAGAAACCACTACTGTGTTGCAAATTGCCAATGCAATGAAAAAGTCGATAATGTACAAAGTTTCCAGTGGTGGATTTTGGATGGTCTCATCTAGTGGCATAAAGAGCCGAGGTGTAATCTGACTAAATTTGTCTAAAAGCCTGGTGTCTGGTACCACGTCTGTTTCCTGAAGATCCAATAAGACAGTGTGTTGTTATAAGAAGTATATAAAAATTAGTTTTAAATCAACATGAGAAATAACTTGTATAGCCAGGATCTAAATGAATCATGAGATGGTAAACTTTATTTTTCTAAAAACAATTGTAATGTATATCGTGTCATGGGAAGTGAGAATAGGAAAATAAAAGATATAAAAACAAATGGATAATCCAGAATGCACCTCATCAATGGAGACTCTCTTAACTATTAAACTAAACAGGAGTTTAGTTTTCACCAAATCTAGTTGAGTGTTTTCTCATTTTGAAATACATAATAGCAGAGGTAGATTTTATTGAGCCCAGAATTCTACCTCGGTCATAGATTTATTCACCATCACTTGATGAATACTAACTCTTAAACTTTGGGCATTATTCATACCATGTTATTGCAACAAAATATTTTATGGCTCAAGTTACTGCTATTGTAAAAAACAACTCTCCAAAAATAAAAATGATTATAAGCAGGCTAACATATTTTATCAGCATTTTCAAGTAATACAAGACATTAATAAGGGTTCTTCCAGATTTCTGATCACCACATACATTTGGCAACTACACTTTCTTCTCAGTACAGGTTTGCTCTAAGAAGTTGTTATTGAAAAAATGTACTCCATTTTGTTTGACACAATGCTTCTCACACGTGAGAGTACGAGTTTTGACAAAATAATGTTGTAGTAGAAATCTAAGTATAATCCAGTAACATATAGTTAACTGCTTTAGAAATTTTTCAGCTGAGTCAAAGGAGGAACCACATGCTCAGAATCAAGGTTGTACAAAAGCACCATTGTATTCTAAGAGTCCTAGAGGCAGCTGGCCTGCAAAGCACAGTGACTGCAGGAAAGCCAGGAGAGGAGATTTAGAGAAAAGAGTAAAATATAAGGATGTATGACATGGACTCAGAAGATTATGGTTTGCACTTATGCTTAAAAGTTTGGTGAGAGTTAGCATAGGTTTAATAAGAAGAGAGCATGGGATGGAAACCATATGGGTTTAGGTTCAGGTCTTAGCTCCACTGCATACTAACTGGAGGTCTTGGGCAGCTTACTTAACCTCCTTTTCCTCTTCTGTCTAATGGTAAAAATAACACTTACCTCCCAGGTGGCTGTATAAAGTAAATGAGATAATGACTAAGATGAGACCAGTAGAACAGGAACCTAAGTCATTTAATGTTCCTTTTCCTTCTTTCTTTCTCAAATGACACACTCACCTTCAGACAGGTTAGCAGTCTCACCTGGCTTCCAGACTCACCAAGTTACCTGCTGTCAAAAAGCATTGCTAAGTTTCTATCTAAATTCATTAATTCTACTGGCTTGTGCTATTTGACTTAGCAAAATTTGAATCTTGTTCAGTTTGATGGAGTTCATAGCCATTCATGAGCTGATGGCTGTTAATTAGTAAGTTGGTCACATTCTCTCACGAGTCTCACATATATAGTAGCTCTGAGCTGGCACTTGTGCTAGACCCTCAGTTACTCAGGGAACAACGCTGGCCTTAAGGACCTCCTTGCCAAAGTCAGTAGAAGAAAGTGGTAAAGTTGGAGAGACTTTTTTATTTGGTCAATGAAGAGATGCCTGGGAAATTTGTTGCATGGTATTTTACCAAGGCCTATGATTATGCTCTTGTCTAGTGCTTATGAGATTCCACAGGTCAGGGCAATATTTCCAATGGCATCCTTCTCTGAATGTTAACATGGAATAAGCAAAAAATTAACAAAGAGTTCTATACTGAAATAAGTTTAAGAAAAGTTTAAACAAGTTTTTTAATTTCAGCATTTCTCAGAGAGTTTAACGGGTATTAGGAATCTCCAAGAAGAGGCTAGTATGTGCAGGCTTTCCAAATTCTATTTTTTAGAGACTTCTTTTATAGAAGACATTTGGGACTGAGTCAGAGACCATAGAAGCTAATAGTGATTTCATTGTATCAATGATCTCTGCAATTATTTGACTAATAATTGGTTCAGAACATAAGGATTATCTTGCATTCTGAAGTCAATCTAACATTGATGAAAGGTTTGCAACTTCTGCATTTGTGACAAATGCTATTTACTACGGTCTAAATGTTTGTGTCTCCCCAAAATTTGTATGCTGAAATCCTAACCTGCAAGGTGATGGTATTAGGAAGTAGGGCTCTTTGGGGATAATTAGGTTAAGAGGGCAGTGACTTCATGAATGGGATTAAAGTCCTTATAAAACAGGTCCAAGGGAGCTTGTCCACCATATGAAGACACAGTAAAGAAGGAACTGTTTTTATGAACCAGGAAGCAGGCCCTCACCAGACCCCAAATCTGCTGGCTCCTTGAACTTGGACTTTCCAGCCTCCAGATCTGTGAAAAATAAATTTCTGTTGTTTCTAAGCTACCCAGTTTATGGTATTTTGTTCCGGCAGCCTGAATGGACTAAGACACTATTTATGTAGTCAACATAATATGCCATTCAGGGAATCCGATGGCTGCATGACTGAAAGGCTGTGCTGTGGCCACGAGAACAGAAGTAATACTGAAGTTGGCCCAAGCTGGAGGTGAGTGGGAACAGTGTGTGAAAGTGGGGTTGTGTGGCTTTGGTCAGCAAAACTGTGCTGAGAAGTATTGCCAAAATAAAGTGGGAAAAATCTAGAAAGTCAGGACCATAGAAGACCTTGAAAAGCACTATAAAACAATATACATAAAAGAGCCCAGAAGATTTAAGGAAAGGTCTACATACAAAGAAGCTTCAGGCATGGCTCATTCTTCTACTTTAGTTGGTCCCACTAAAATAAGTTAATTTCTAGTGACTAAGAAGTTAGTCACTGAATTAAGGTGAAGCATGCAATTCTTATCTGCATGACTGTATCCGTAGCTGTTTCTCCCAAGATCCAAATCTTCCTTATTGAGACCCAGGATTACATTATTAGCTTTTGCTCTCTTGTCAGTGATGGGTGGCTTCTGCCTTCTCTGGATGCCTGCTAACTTCAGAACCAGACTCAAACCATCTTGCTTTAAATAATTCCTTACATAGGTATGGAATCTCTCCCCAGAGAATTTGGAAGGCCCATTAAAGTAAGGACCATATCTTATTGATCTTTGGATCCCTAACTCAGTACTTGACACATGGGTAAGCAATAAAAGTGTATTGTCATATGTTACTATAATTTGCTAATCTCATATCCCATAAGGAAAGAGAGGGAGAAACAACCAGAGGAAAAAGATGTCACTCTTTGGAAAATAAACACATATTACCTCCCACTGGGCTCAAGTAGATATCTTTTTAAAATTCAAGAAAATTTTTACTTCACAAGAGAGCACAGATTACAGAGTATGATGTAGACAGCTTCCTATAATGTAAACAATGCCTTATTTGGTTTCCTGGTGAGAGTCTAGTATCTTTGTCCTAATCTTGCATGGTATCTGCCTATCTCAAATTTTAGATTTACCCTCATAATTCCTATTATGCCTTCCTACTGAGAGACAGGACTAGCTGGATTTCCTAGGCCGACTAAGAATCCCTAAGCCTAGCTGCGAAGGTGACTGCTTCCACCTTTAAACACGGGGCTTGCAACTTTGCTCACACCCGACCAATCAGATAGTAAGGAGAGCTCAGTAAAATGCTAATTAGGCAAAAAACAGGAGGTAAACAAATAGCCAATCATCTGTTGCCTGAGAGCACAGCGGGAGGGACAAGGATAGGGATATAAACCCAGGCATTGGAGCCGGCAACGGCTACCCTCTTTGGGTTCCCTCCCTTTGTATGGGAGCTCTATTTCACTCTATTAAATCTTGCAACTGCACTCTTCTGGTCCGTGTTTGTTATGGCTCGAGCTGAGCTTTCGCTCGCTGTCCACCACTGCTGCTTGCCACCATCGCAGACCCGCCGCTGACTTCCACCCCTGCGGATCTGGCAGGGTGTCTGCTGTGCTCCTGATCCAGTGAGGCACCCATTGCCACTTGCCATTGTTCCTGCACGGCTAAGTGCCTGGGTTCATCCTAATTGAGTTGAACACTAGTCAGGGGTTCCATGGTTCTCTTCCGTGACCCATGGCTTCCAATAGAGCTATAACACTCACGGCATGGCCCAAGATTCCATTCCTTGGAATCCGTGAGGCCAAGAACCCCAGGTCAGAGAACACGAGGCTTGCCACCATCTTGGAAGTGGCCCACCACCATTTTGGAAGCCACACGCCACCATCTTGGGAGCTCTGGGAGCAAGGACCGCCCCCCCCAACCCCATGACATTACTAAGTTGTAGATTTCACATTCAGGTTTACTCCTTCCTTTTTTTTCTCTCTCTCCTCTATTTAAATTCAAATTAACAAGTAAAAACTGGCCAAAACTCCCTTTGCCCTCTAATAGTGTTGGTTGAATCTTTTGAATGGCTTTCATATAATTTAAATGTTAAATTTGTTTTAAATTTCATATAATTTAAATGTTAAATTTGTTTTAAAACAGAGAGAAGCAGCAGCCCACTATAATTGTTTATGCAAAACTTTAAAAACCCACGGTTTAGTAGTGGACAAAGACACTCTAGATGGGACATAAAGTTGACCAAGGAGCTCTAATACTGTTCTTCACTCCTCCCCTAGTTCCACCTCTACCCAAGGTTTTTGATTTCATTGCCAGATGCCACTCTACTCATTTTAAGCGTTCACCACTCCACCACTGCAACTTTGGCTTAAGAGTGGACACAAATATCTTCTATTGCCACCACCCCTTCCCCACTGATTCCTAAATAACACAGTCCTGAAAAAAAAAAAAAAAAAAAGACAAAGGTGAATAACCACATGCTGACAATTCCTCCTGCACACCACGTTCTCCCTTGGCCCTGTGGTTCTGAATGTCTGCATGTACCACGTGCTGTCAGCTCCAAATGCCTTTCCTTCCTTTTCCAATCTGTGAACCTCTCTCTACTCATTAGTTTAATCCTAACTCAAGTTGTAGCTCTTCCGGGCAGCCTTTCTTGATCCTTCTTCACTCCCTTAGAGGTGATCACTCCCTTCTTTGTGACCTTACTATACTTTGGATTAACTACTATGACTACATCTTTAATACAGGTTTATAATTATTCATTTATATGTCTCTCTTCTCTATCTAGAACAAAACTGAAGGCTGAGGCCACGTCTTATTCACTTTATATCCCCATGTCCAGTATTGTGCCATGCCTTCCATTAATTCATTAATAAATTCATTATCCCATAAATATTTATTGCTAATCTATGGTGCCAGGCACCCCTGAAGGTAAGAGGAGTGCATAGAACAGACAGGATCCTGGCTTACAGGGAACTCACATTCTACCTGGGGGAGACAGTAGATCCAAAACTATCCCAACAGCAAATAAATAAGATGCCTTTATATTGAGACAGAGAGAGACAAGGGAGAGATGGAATGTACTTGGAACTGGGTGACAGAGAAAGCTTCACTGAGAAGGTATTTGAGCTGAGGCTCAATGACAGAAAGGAGACAGCTACACAAAGATCTAAGAGAAGAGCAAGTTCATATAGAATAAACAGTATGCTTGTTGAATGAAAAACTCCAGAAGATTAAAGACGCATAAACATACTGGCTTACAAAGTAGAGGTTTCTATTTCTAAAATAGGTAATATGAACCCAGGACTCATGGGCCTCAGTGACATTCTAATGCCCAAAGGCTGGTACATCTTCATCAGCACCCTGCCTAGCATCCTCACTTGCTGGCTTGTAACTCGCCTCCTTTGAAGGGTGCCATCTTACAACCTTCCACTTGTAGACATCACAACTCTCAGAATGCCCTCAAGCTGGCGTTCTTAACCTGGGCTCCACAGATGGGCTTTTAGAATTTTATATGATATATTTGCAGATGCTCATTTTTCAGATCAAATATTACGTAGTTTTCTCAAAATAATCTTTAGTCTTCAAAAAGATAAAATCAACTTGCTTAGACCAAGATTGAGAAATAATCTTATACATTGAGGAAGACCATGACCTAGTTATTCTATATATTAGGGGTATGGTTTTGCAAAACACAAACAAAACAAGGACAACAGTAACAGCAGCACAGGAGCATCCACATAATCAGCAATGACATTGGAGTATAAGGCAAATGAAAAGAAAATGGCCCAGATGAAAAGACAGCCTGGTAAGTAGCTTCCTTCAACAATCTTTAAAAATACTTTATTGAGAATGGACGTGCCAGCCTTTGTGCTAGATGTTGACTCAAGATGGATAAATCCTTCTCTCAGGGAGTTAATGGTGGATTGCCAGAGGCAGAAATAAGACCAATGCCATGTGGATGAAGGGACGGAGGGACGGAGGGATGGTGTAAACAGAGCTCGGATGCTGAAAGAAGAGAATCTGAGAGGTCTTCAGAAAAAGGTGATATTTTTAATTTAGTTCTTAAAGAAATAAATATTTCACCAGATTTGATGGATAGAGGTAGTATATGAAGAGAGAATATATTTTAGACAAGGTAAATTTATCTATAAAGGGACAAAGACTTTAAACTAAGAAATAACCAATCATTTGTTCCACGAATAGGGTGAGGTTTGATCAAGAAACCAATAAGGTGTGGCACAGATCCACCTTATTACCAAACTGTGCTGCTTCTGTCTAAACAAGAGCCAACATGTTCTTACTTTCAGGTGGATGGAAAATGAAAAGTTCAATACAAGGATAGATAAAAAGATAAAATAGAAGAAAATATATCGATAGAAAAATAGAAGAAAAATATATTTCCGATATGGGCTTATAATGAGTATACAGAATGAACTGTGTACATTCTTCTTCCATTTCAAAAGTTGGAGAAATATTAAGTCTTGGAATCACTTGACATATGGCTAAGATATAATATAATAGTTTTTATATTAGTGCCACAGAAATGAGCTGGACTAAAATGATCACTCCAGTTGCTGTAATTATGCATTTGTTGACAATTTGAGAAGAGCCAGGATCCTGGGAAGCTCGAGGCCTTCCCAGGACAAATGAGACCCCAGGGGTCTACTCATATCATGTCTCTACTGTGAAAACCATATGAGAAATTCAATGTAGAAACACAAAGCTTCCCCAAAGCTGGTTTATTCTTGTTATGTCACCTATTTTGTAGGTATTATCAGTCTGATGGCTGGGAAATCCTCATTTTGGTAAAACACAAGACTTAATAAAATGTAAAAGGCAAAGAAGGAAATTGAACTTTTATACAGGTAATTTTAAATACAGCAAAAATTTCTAATTTTTTTCACACAGCAGCTTTCCCTCTTTTCCCCATCATCTACATGGTCCTCTAGTTTTTCTGGAGTAAAATGGATTTGTTAATGGATGTGACTAGACAGTTCCTGACACTTCCCACTGGAACTCATGAACACATTCTGTTGAGCTCTGAAATTGATATATTAGAAAATGACCTTCTGGAGCCAGGAATAGGGAAAAACCACAAGTTTGGTGGGATTTGGGAGATTACAGAGCAATAAAAAGGCCTTCAATGTACCACATGGCCTATGAATGTCCCTATAAATTACACTTGCTTATCTGACTACGAGATAACTCTGGTAAGCTTTGCTGGTTCTAAGAGTGAGCCATGATTCTTAAACCAAGGCAGCCTTCTTCAGGCTCACACATAATCAGCCCTGGCCAGAAATATTCTACTTTTTTTTTTCAGAAATGGTATACTACCTCTCAACATTGAGTTATTTTTTAAAAGTAGACTAGTGTGATATTGTTTGTTTATACTTCTAATTATGTATGGTGATCTTGCTGAGCTGCAATCATGTAGTCTCTTCTAAGGTAGAAAAGACAACAGAGTTTGACTCTATCATAATTACAAGGCTGTTCTCTCATCATACATTGTGGATGTGCAAGACTCTAGTCATGCATTCATACTTACAATGGGGCTACTGAAAGCAGCCTGTCTGGAATGAGGCACTTCACTGGCTCCTTCTCCACTTCCTAGAGTAAAAGAGCTCCCAGCAAGATGATTTGAGGGCTTATTTCCCAAAGGCCCATTATGAACTGTCCTGCAGCTGGGGGCTCTCGGTTTTGCCATATTGCTGAGGGAACCACTGACTGTGTCTATAAAATCTTCATCTTCAGAGACAGCTTCCTGATAGGACTCCAACCTCCTGGCTGTGGGATAAAAAGCACACTGAGTCAATGTCTGAGAAGAGCCACTTGTAAGTTGAATATATCAGGCAGTTACTTAAGCAGCTATTTCACACCATCTCCTCCCCTTTCAAACCTGGCTGCCAAGGCCTACCTCCCATAGCCTTGGTCAATGAACTTACCTTATACCTCACTGAGAAGCAATCAGATCAAAATTCCCTTCTTTTTCCATCATCAAATCTACCTACTTATCTGCATTGGTACTCATACTCTCGGCCTTTCCTCCTCCTACAAAGCATCTCTCTTTGTTTCAGACACCAAATTCTCCACTTGTCATCTGAATCTCACCTCCCTGAACTCAATGACTTCACCCTTACAATTCTTCCCTCTTTCACTGACACCAATCTCTCTTTAAGTAATTTCATGGCTTTCTGTCCCCATCTCTCCACTGACATTGCTGTTGTCAAGGTCACCAATGAGCTCCATGTTGTCAAATCCAATGATCACGTCCATCCTTATCTTATGTGAACCCTTAGTAATATCCAACAGACTTGACCATTTTTTCCTTCTTGAAATGTCTCTTTTGGTTTCTCTAACATCACACTTAACTGTTTTTCCTCCTACTTCAATGACTGTTTCTTCTTAGTTTCTTCTGCTGTCTCTTCTTTTTAGTCCTCAAATACTGGAGAGCTGCAGAAGCACCTTCCTTCTCTACCTGCATCTTCCTTGGTGATCTCAACTGGTCCCATCTTTGAAATGACCTCACTGGGAAGTGAAGACTTCCCAGATCTGACCACACAATTTATAATAGATCCTATGCCAAGACCTACCACCATCTACACATATATATCTTATTTATTTTATTTTTTGAATCATCCAGTAGAATACAATCTCCAAAAGGTCAGAGAATTCTGTCTGTTTTGCCAATACGATAATCTCAGCCTTCAAAGCAGCAGTTGATAGGTACTATCTTTGTAAATGAAACTTAACGACTTACACAGTTACTTAAGCCAGAAATCTAGAATCCTCCTAATTTCCTATCTTCTTTCTTATTTTCAAAGTATAACTAACATCTGTCCTCCATACATCCAAAAAATATCTCAAATAACTCTACTTCTCTCCATATCCATTACCTTAGTCCAAGCCACCATCATCTCTCAACTGGACCAGTGCAATAGTCTCATAACTGGTCTCCTTGCCCCTCTGCAATCCATTTTTCAAATAGTAGCTAGAGTGATCTTCCTAAAAGATAAAGCAGATCAGATCACTTCCTGCATAAAACACTCCAGTAGCTTTACAATTCACTTAGAATAAAATCTGGACTCCCTATCCTGGCTTAAATAACTCAAGATGATCAGAGCCCTGCTGACCTATCTAACTTCACTTCTCTTTCTACATGCCCACTAAAATCCAGACTCACTGGCCTTCTTTCTTTACTTTGAAAAGTAACAAGCTCACCCTTGCCTGAGGGCTTCTTTACTAGATGTTCCTTCTGACTGGAAGCCTTTCCTATGGAATTTCAAGATTATGTCATTCAGATCTAAGCCCCATGTCCCACTTAGAGAGGCCTTGCCTGACCCTCCAGTTCAAAGTGGCCATCCAATCATTTTATATTATACCACCTTATTTTAATTTTCTACCAAGTACTTATCGCTAATTTTTTTCTTGATTTAAAAAAGTAATATATTTGTGAATATTTTCTCTAATAGAAACTCTATGAGAGCAGGGGCCTTATGTGAATTGTTCAGCATTGTATCCAGTGTCTGGAATATAGACCATCGATAAATATGTGCTTGTTGGATTGCCAGTCTTCTCTATTTAGCTACAGGATAAAGTATGGCTTTGGGTAAGTTATTCTATGAAGTGAAGAATGTTTGCACATTCTATTTTTTTATAATAGTTTTTGTCTGTATTGTTTGAGGACAAGGAGAGGCTAAGGGTCTATGTGGTGATCCTAGGTTCCAGTACCAACTCTTTCAAAGACTAAGTGGCTTTCAGCAAAATCACTTGCTGTTTCTGGGCCTTTGTTTTCAGAATGAAACATTTCAGAATGAACGATTTGGATTCGGTGACTTTAAGATCTTTCCCAGCTCTGCAAGTCTCATCATATAATCTGCCTAAACAACACGGAATGTTTCCCAGTATGACCTTCCAGCTTCAAAAACTGGTTTACATATTGTGTCCCGGAGATTCTGATCTCCTCCATTTTCATCTATGCCTTTGCTTGAAATATTCATTTGCGTCCTTTCTATTTACATAAATACTGAATATCTTTAGAAGTTTAGTTCAAATGCCAGCTCCTCCACAAAGACCTCTGTAGCTATACTGACTCTTACTCATACCACTCATTGGGAATTTATAGATTACATGTGCAGAATGTACCAGGCATTTGCTTATGTACCAGGCACTTGCCTCATTTAATCATTATATCTCAGCAGATGCTATTAATACCAGCATTTTACAAATAAATAAACTTAAGTAATTTGCCCCATCTCACAAAAATGGTACAAATTAGTCTTAAAATCAGTTCTATTAAACTCCACAGCCCCATGCTTTACTGTTTCTGAATCTACCTATATATGTTAACAGGGCCAATTTTTAACACATGGCCAATATCCCCTGCTTAATTTCAATGAGTCCATGTTTTTTCATTTAAATAAAAATTTATTAAATGAATAATAAATGAATGAATCAATAGACATGTCAATGAAATATCCCTAGTATTAAGGGAAAGTTGTGGGGTAGGAAGTTAATATTTTTTGAGATCCTCCTTTTTTCATGCATATATATATGTGTGTGTGTGTGTATAATATATATGTATACCTATTTCCTTTTTATCTTCAAAATAATGCCATCAGGTAGAAACTATCACTGCCTACTCTGCAGCTGAGGAGATTAAGACCCAGAGAGATTAAGCAGTTCAACCATGATTAAACAGCTAGTTGTGGGTGGAGCTGGAAATTCGATTTAGGTCTTCTGCCTCCAAAGCCAGCACACTACCCACTATATTATAGCTCCTCAGCAGTGATTTGTATATAATAAGTTGGCTCAGTGGTTCTCCACATGGGGTGAATTTGTCCCCTGGGGGTTTGGCAATGGCTGTAGACACTTTTGCTTGTTATAACTGGGTGAAGTGTGCTGCTGGCATTCAGTGGGTGGAGGCCAAGGATACTTCTAAACATCTTACAATGCTCAGGACAGCCCCCAACAACAAAGATTAATCTAGCCCAAATAGTGCTGAGACTGATAAATCCTTGAGTAGCTCAAGGAATTTATTGATGATGTAACACCATTTAAAAAATATTTTAAAAATACAGAAGTTTCCCCTTTTTCACAGGGGATATGTTCCAAGACCCCCAGTGGATGTCTGAAACCATGGATAGTATTGAACCCTAAATATACTATGTTTATTCATATACATACATACCTATGATAAATGTTAACTTATAAATTAGGCATAGTAAAAGATTAACAACAATAACTAATAATAAAATAGAATAATTATAACAATATACTGTAGTAAAACTTATGTGAATGTGATCTCTCTTTTTCTCTCTCAAAATATCTTAATTTACTATACCAAAGGTAATTGAAACTGTGGAAAGTAAAACCACAGATAAGGGGGTAATACTGTACTTCAAAACACATATAAACGTGGAGGCTATATTTAATGATCGTGCAACTTCTAGCCATCATTAGGGAAATCAGTCGTCATGCAACTATATAATTAGTATAGTTCCAGGTAGCTCAGCTATTACTGTAGGGAAAACTTGTTCAGTCAGTACAATTGCAAAAGTGGAATCAAGAAGATATGAAGTGACTCAACCTTTAATCATTTTGTGGAAGCTATGAAAAGGAAATAGGCCAGGCCCGGTGGCTCAGGCCTGCAATCCCAGCACTTTGGGAGGCTGAGGTGGGTGGATCACCTGAGGTCAGGAGTTTGAGACCAGCCTGGCCAACATGGCGAAACCCCATCTCTACTAAAAATACAAAAAATTAGCTGGGTGTGGTGGCGGGCGCCTGTAATCCCAGCTACTAGGGAGGCTGAGGCAGGAGAGCTGCTTAAACCCAAGGGGCAGGGGTTGCAGTGAGCCAAGATCGCACCACTTCACTGCAACCTGGCGAGACTAGACTCCTTCTCAAAAAAGGAAATAGACCAGTAAAGTTACAATGTGATTCAGAAAACAAAGCTACTGGAGCTATAATTCCAGGCTCAGTGAGAATTTTATAAAAATTAGGTGTGAAGCCAGGTGTGGTGGCTCACACCTGTAGTCCCAGCACTTTGGGAGGCCAAGGCTGGCAGATAGCTTGAGCCCAGGAATTCGAGACCAGCCTGGGAAACATGGCGAAATCCTGCCTCTACAAAAAATACAAAAATTAGCCATGTGTGGTGGCATGTGCCCATAGTCCCAACTACTTGTGAGGCTAAGGTGGTAGGATCACGTGAGCCCAGAGGGTTGAGGCTGCAGTGAGCTGAGATCATGCCACTGCACTCCAGCCTGGGTAACAGAGTGAGACCCTGTGTTAAAAAAATATATTGTATGAGAAACAAAGGTTTATTATAATATTGATAAAACTTATCCAAATCGTTATGACTTTTAATATTTCTTAGTATTTCTTTAATATTTCTTAATACTTACCTTAAAGTAGACTCCAAAATAGTTACATGAATGCCTCAAAGCAGGGCAGGAATTCTTACTTTTTGCTTCATAAGAAAAAACTTACAAAGTCTATTCTTTCCTTTGTCTGAAGGTAGGTATTGAGATAGGTACCAAATTGTCTACTTTATTTCTCTTCATTATTTAATCCCCGATCTGTCTTTTCTTCCCATTCCCCTCTTCAAATACCCAGTAATCTTCCTATAGCCTGTTACTTGCATCAGTTTGATATATGGAAGAAGTGGGCATGAGTCTACAGAACAAAAAGTTTATCATACTTTCAATGTGCTCTCCAAAGGGCCCGAAACAAAGGTGAACAGCATTCAGATGAGCTTCCTTCAATTGTATCATCAATCCTCCATCAACCCTTTCACTATGAACTAAATCTGCAAACATTTCCAGCATTCTAACTTTTGCCTGCTTGTAAATAACACACTCAGCTAAACCTCCTCCAACTGTATCACCCATATATCCTTGATATATAAACCTTTGTTCTAAACAAATTCCCCATACATTTCCAGCATCGTAAGAACATCCAGTATCTTGGCTTCAACATCTCAAGCCTTAATCAGTGCAAAATCCACCTCCAATACTGACTGCCTGAAAATCAAAACAAGATGGAACAAGAACACTGACTTTATATCTTATGACAATGAACATGATAATTTAGGTTTACATATCTGCCTCCCACATCGGACCATGAGCTCCTTAAGAGATAGGCCTATTTCTTATTTTAACAATATTTACAACAACAACAACAGTAACAACAGCTATATTTATAGAGAACTCATTTTGTGCCATTTGCTGTTCTAAATTCTTTATGTGAATTATCTTCTCTCATTCTCTTAACCATCCAATGAGATAGATAGTGTCATTGATCCTTTTTATTGAGGCACAGAGAAATTAGATAGTTGTTAAGGGCCACACAGCTTGTAGGTAGTGGAAATGGGATGCAGACTCAGGAGGCCTGATGCCAAAATCCTTGTTCTTGAAAAGTGTTCAATGCTACAGCCTCCATGTAAATCAGATTAACAAATTGTGCATCATAAAGGTATACTCTGGACAAGCCCAAATTGATGGACATTCTACAAAATCCCAGAATAATGCCACTCAAAACTGCTAAGTTTATCAAAAGGAAAGAAAATCTGAGAAACTGTCACCTAGAGAAACCAAAATGATGACTGTTATGCAGCATCCTAGCTAGGATCCTGGGACAGAGAAAGAACATTAGGTGAAAATGAAGGAAGTCCAAATAAAATATGGGTTTCAATTAATAATAATGTATCAGCATTTGTTCATTACTTATCTCAAATATATCATATGACTAATGCAAGATGATAACAGCAGGGGAAACGGCATGAGGGCATGCTGGAACCCTCCAGGATATTTTTGTAACTTTTCTGTAAATCTAAAATTATCCTAAATTTAAAAGTTATTCTTAAGAAAGTCATTCTCTTTAAAGTCTTTTAAAGGAGTAGCTTGTTAAAATTTTAATATGCATATTAATCACCTGGGGATATTATTAAAATGCATTTAATTGAAGCTCTGAAGAGGGGTCTGAGTTTCTGCAATTTAAAAGCATGCCCGGGTGTTGCTGATGCTGCCAGTACATGGAACACATTTCGAAGCTAGAAGGTTTTAAAATATACAATGGTGTTGTCAGGTGTGTTTAGTGCAAGTCCATGTGTGAGAGGTTGTTTCCAAGCAGCAATATTCTTCACCAAATTATCTCCTAGGCAACACTTTTGCAGAAAACCCTAAAGGACTAGCCATTAAAACACAGATACACTGTTAAAATAGTTTTCACTTCAGTGAAAATATGCCTCAGAATTAATTTCTAGAGAGAACTGGTCTCCACTAGTTTGTGTGTGTGTGTATACACATGTGTTTAATTTTAAACCACTGCATAAAAAAGACCAGAAGCTCTAGGTGTGTCTATGGTAGAGAAGTGGTCAAAGGCAAAGTTAGTACCTCTAGAACTTTGGTTCCCAAACAGGTAGCTTATCAATTACAGTTCAGTCAGGATAGCATTTGATTCCCAGTCACTTGGTATCTTTTCTGTGTGAGGAGGCATAAACGAAAAATACTCACTTGGGCAGGGATATGTATGTTCAGTGACTAGAGTGGAGGAGGGCTAGTATTAGCTCTTTGGAATGTTATGAACACAAAATTTTGTGTTATAAATACAAAAAAATAAAGCAGTGCTTCTCACTGTATATTTTATGAAACATTGTTGCTGCAGGACAGTTCCTAAAAATGGGGATCTGTGGTCAAATAATTCAGGAAAACACTAACCTCACAAATGCACTATAGAGGTTTAGCGTAGCATTATTAATGTGGTTCCATTTTATGGAATAATGAATGATGAAGTCTTAAGAAAAATGGTTATAAAAGTAAAATCACACTGCGATGCCATTTCTGTTTTAAAGACAAAAACATAAATGTGTGTGCGTGCAAATGCATATCTTAAAAACAAAAACATATACGTATGTGTTAAAAAAAAGACCCCAAAAGTGCATTAAAATGCTAACAGTGATCTATTCTGTTTGATGGGGGTTAGTGATGGCTTTTAAATTTTACTATAAAACATAATGCAGTGTCATCATATTCAATATGATTAGCTATATTTTACATTTGCATGGTGATTACATAATAAACACTTAACATTTTACCCCTTACACTCACTCACAGGTTACCAAAGTTGACTTAAAAATACATGTACCTAGAAGAAAATATAGTATATTTTTTAACAATACCAGGTATGATGGGTTGTCTGAGCTCAACACTACCATCAGAAATCATAATATTCATAATAATTGACAAATTTATATAACAAAGATATAAACCTTTTGATAAGAAAAGACACTGGAAGTACAGTTTAGAGACTGTGGTAGGCAGAATTCTAAGATGGCCCTGAAGAGTCCTGTCCCCCGTGGTAGATGCACCTTGTGACTATGCTATGATTAAATTATGCTATGTGGCAAAAGTGGAAGGATTTTGCAGATGTAATTAATCAGCTGACTTTGAGTAATTTGAAAGAAGACTGTCCTCGGTGGACATGATCTCATTAGGTTAGTCCTTTAAAAAGGATTCAGGACTTCCCTGATGTCAGAAAGATTCAAAATGAGAAATTCTGTTGCTGGCCTTGAAGAAGCAAACTGCTCTGCTGTGGTGAGGCTGTTTGGCAGGAAACAGCAAGCAACCTCTTGGAGCTGCGAATAGTCGGGGATGACAGCAGCAAGAATGCAAGGACCTCAGTCCTAAAACTTCAGTACACTGAATTCTGCGAAATACCAGTAAGCTAAGCATAGGATGAGTCATCAATAAGATCACAGTCTCAGCAGACACCTCTATTTCAACCTGGTGGGAGACCCTGAGCAGAGGAGGCACTTATCCTATACCCAGAGTCCTGACTTAGAGATACTGTGAGACAGCATATTTGTGTTGGTTTAAGCCATTATGGTTTGTGGTGATTTGTTATGCAGTGATAGAAAACTAATAAGTGATAAATAATGAAACAGAAAAATATTTGTCACATATAGAAGAAAAGGATAATATAACATCAGGGTTGATATCCTAAGTATTTAAGAACTTGTTTTAAATGAGTGCACAAATGAACATCAGCGCTGGCCACAAACAATCTAGACTAAGCATACAAGCTGAACATTAACCCTGACCTTACATAAAAGCTCTCCCACAGACTAACAAGAACAAAGAAACCCCATTTAAAAAACAGGGAAATAATTCAATTAATTTACCAAGGAAATTCAGATGACTGAAAAACATATAAAAAGGTAAAAATCTCATTACTAAGCAGAGACAAATTAAGACAATGAAGTGCTAACTTGTCTGTAAAAATCACACAGATTAAAAAGTGTAACTTCATTACATTATGGCTGGGTGTGAAAAAGAAGCATTATTTTTCTGGGTTGTAGGAATGTAAATTAGCATGATATTTTAGAGGAAAATGTATCTTATAAAAACAATTGAATAAATATATATGTACCAAGATGCATAATGAATGCTGAATTTTATTTATCATAATTTTAATCTTGTTTATCTATCTTCTTGTCATAAATCTAAATTACATGCAATCAGGGACTCATGCCACATATTGGGAGCTCACAAAATGTTTGGTGAATGAATAAGTGACGTTAACTACAAGTGCTTTTATATTAACAAACTAAGTGGCCACCATTAAGCATAGCAAACTAAGTTTGACCACATATAGTAGAAAACTATATTCTTAATTTTAAGTTATGAACTGACTTAGGAAAAATTTCATAAGACATTGTTGAATAAAATAAACAATTTACAAAAATAGTACTATTACATGTTCTAACTCATAAAAGGGAAAATGTGTAAATATATGTTCACATATAGAGAAATATGCATAAAGAAATAGCTGGTTACATATTCACCAAATTGTTAATGGTGGTTAACCTTGGGAGAGTAGGGCTTTTAATTTGTTTTGTTCACTTCAATGAATTATCTTCAAAGGAGCACATATTTCTTTTATAAACTGCAAAGTTAATAAAGTTCAACTCTTTAAAGAATTTTGTAAACTTGGAATTTACAAATTTATTTCTTTAGAGTCAGAAGTTCAGCTCATTTTGCTTAAACTAGTTATTCTTAATCAAGCACCAATGGATACCTAGGGGCCAAACAATGAGGCTAGAAGGAGCCTGTAATGCCTTTGGAATTATTTCCAAAATATTTTTCAAAGAAATGGCCCATAGTTTCATTAGCTTTTCAAAAGTATTTATAGTACAGTATCATTGTCATCCCTCCAATTCCCACCCTTTACTTCCACTAGTAATTTACTTCACTTTTAAAGAAACCATGGCAGTAGACTCCTTGACTTTAACCTACTAGCTTTTGAAGGAACAACAATGAAGTTTAAAGGCCATCTGGAAGCATTAAGTACTCAATGATTAAATAAACCACTTCTATGTCAGAATTGTCAGACATGCAACACTTAAGTGGTTTCAAAAAAAGACCAATGCTAAGGTTGGTTTTCACGGAAATCCAACACTCACCATTTTCTTCATGGCAGTAATCAAATCCTGCCACACTACATCTTCGAAAAACCATCTTATTCTCAGTGAGGGTTCCTGTCTTATCGGAAAAGAGGTACTGAATCTGTCCCAGATCCTCGGCGATGTTCAGGGCTCGGCACTGAACAATAGAATCCGTTTTCTCATTGTAGAAATCCACATCACTTTGAATGAAATATATTTGTCCAAGCTTCACAATTTCGATGGAAACATAGAGAGAAATAGGAATCAAGACCTAAGAAGATCCAAACAAGTTTTAAAATGTTAACGTAGGTTAAAAAAGGATGTGAAACTGAACATAGCTGGATAAGCAGCAAAGATGTTAAAATTCTACCATAAGCTTAATAAAAAATTACCTGTAACAAAATGATCATGGTCCAAAACATATAAAATCCTGCCAACAGTGGTGATATGATATGTCCATCAGGCTCGGGAACATTGAAAAAATGCATCTTTTCATACCTGCTCAGCCAGATTCCATGACCTTTCAAAAAATACACAGACATCAAAAGGATGCTAAATATATGGCATGCAAACAAAAAATTTTATTCCTAAAGGAGAAGGAATGAGAGTATTCATTTTGGTTGGACATCAACTGTTTGTTTTTGGAAACAAAATTCAAATTCCAAAGGCTATACATTCTCTCTCTCTCTCTCTCTTTCTTTAAGTCACTCTCCAGGTTTCTTCAGTACTATGGCAAAATGTAAATGGATAGAGTCAATATTAATATTTTTCAGGCTAAAGGATGAAAGAGACAAGGATATGAGGTAAAACACTACTGACAAAATCCACCTTACCAAAGTCAAATATTCACAGATATAATTTTGAAATAAAATACTTTAATATCTTGCTGAAAAGATGTCAGCAAATAATCAAATTTTACCTACCTACTGCGCCAGTTAAGCACATTATGACCAGAAGCATGACACACCAGAGGACATCTGTGTTTGCTCTTCTTTCTAATTTGCTGCGCTTATACCGTGGCCCACTGTTGTTCAGCATTGCTTTGGTTTCATGGCCTATGAAGGATGTGCAGTATGATAGAAAATGTACAAATTAAAGCCAAGAAGCGAATACCATATTTAAAAATCTCTCTCGCAGACAATTTAATAAAACACAGTTACATGATCTATTTTGTCAGTTTAATCTGCTTTTGTGATCCATTTAGAAAAACAGAGACCAATAATTAAGTTTATCAGGCAAAATTTCCTTTCTGCTTCAACAGATTGCATTTTTGAGTAAATGAAAAATGTTAACTTGTAGAAAAGCACAGAGTAGACAATGAAAATTAGAAACATAACCGACCTGCATAAACCACAATGCCCACAACAGCCTCTGTGTTTCTAATGGTGCATCCTCTAAGCAACAAATTTTCTTTACTGAGACCCACGCGTTCTTTGTTGGAATGTTCTCTATAAGAAAGACAGCATATAAATTCACTTTTAAACAGCAAAAGTGGGGATATAAAAATAAATCTCATGGCCCTTGAATGTTTTTGACTTGGAGTAAAAAGGCATTTCACAAGAAAGTTTTCAAATCTCTGGCCCATTTACTTTGGTTATTGCAGTTACTTGCTTTGTTTTTTGTTTCTTTTTTTTTTTTTTTTAGACTTTTAGGTTCAGGGGGTACACGTGCAGGTTTACTATGTAGGTAAATTGTGTGTTGCAGGGCTTTGGTGTACAGATTTCTTTACCCAGGTGATAAGCATCATGCTTAAGAGGTGGTTTTTTGAACCTCATGCTCCTCTTACCATCCAGCTTCAATTAGGCCCTGGTGTCTATTATTCTTATCTTTGTGTCTATATGTACTAAATGTTTAGCTCCCACTTGTAAGTGAGAACATGTCATATTTGGTTTTCTTTTCCAGCATTAGTTCATTTAGGATAATGGCCTTCAGCTCCATCCACATTGCTACAAAGGACATGATCTCATTCCTTTTTATGGCTGCATAGTATTCCATGGTGTGTATATAAGTCACATTTTCTTTATCCATTCTACCGCTGATGGGGATTTGGGTTGATTCTGTGTCTTTGCTATTGCGAATCAGTTACTACTTTGTCTAGGAAAAGACGCAACAAGTTTCCAACTATCATTATTTTCAATGGTAGTCATTGTTTGACAACTTCTATTACTATAAAAAAAATTCCAAGCAAGAATCCTGCTTTTCTAGTATAAACTGTATTTAGGATAACTTAGTAATTGATGAGGGAAGAAATCCTGATAGAATTTAAAAATTATCATTTTCGACTTGGAGGAAATCAAGAATCATTCTAGGCAATGATAAGCGATGGCTGCTAAAATCAATGGTTAAAAAGGCTGATGGGAACTTTATAATAATAGGATAAGGCTGATAACACTAATCTTACAATGGGACAAGGAGACATCGTGGGCCTCATGATTTATGGGAAAGAAAGTCATGGCCCTACAGGCGCTTAATCAAACCTCTATGAGGCATTTCAGTCTGGGGTCTGTGGCTTCAGAGGATCTGTGAAGCCTTTGAAATTGTATGCAATATTTTGTGTGTGTATGTATGTATCTGTGTATACATGTTTGCTATTTTCCAGGGAGAGACTCTGTTTCTTTCATCAGATTCTTTAAATGTCCCTTGATGGTTTACAGAGAATAAGATGGCCAGAGAAACATGTTAAACATCACCACAAGAATGCAGTTGGCCAGTTCTAAAACGTGGTAAATTCTGCAGGCAAAATGACCTGGTTTATTCAGAAAATGAACGATGTAGGGGAACAGAAGGGGGAAGGAGGGGAAGCCCAACCCAAGGAGGGGGCAGTCACCTCAATCTAGAATGTGATCAATTCTGTAAGCTCAATGACTCAATTTATTGGGAGAGGAAATGTAGAGACATACCAACCAGATGCAAAGTGTAGACCTTGTTTTGATCCTGGTTAGAATAAGACAACTATTAGAAAACATTTTTCAGACAATTGTAGATATTTGAAGAAAAGCTTGGTATTACATGATATTATGGAATGGTTAAGTTTTGTCAGGTGTGATAATGGTATTGTGGTTGTGACTCATTTAAGTCCTTATCTGCTATAAGTATATAGTAAAGTATTTACAGTGAAATTACACAGTGGAGGGGTAGGAAAGGAAGTGGAAGTGGAAACAAAGATGGAAAAACTGAAATAGCTCAGGCTGAGTGATGCCACATGGGAGTTCGTTATACTTTTCTTTCTACTTTTTTGTGTTTGAAAATTTCTGTAATAAATAATTTAAAAATTATTGAAGTAATTACTTGACTAAATTGCTACAGTGGCAAAAATACAAAGCAACAGTAATAGTTTTCACATATTTTGAAACTGTCCTTTTAATTTCAGTATGAAAATTAGGTTGTTTTCTAGCAATAAACTTCAATTTACAAGTCACTGCTTGTTCCTTACATATATAAAAGTTGTTAATATAACCTTGCTATATGAAATTACAATTAAAATAAAATAAAAATTATTCAAATAAGGTTTCATACTACAAAGAAAGAGAAAGACAGATTTATCATTTCACTCCCATACATTGTAAAGCACTTTCTTCTAACAGGTATATGTTTATATTCCTGCACATGCACAGGCCTGTGTACGAAGAGATGGTAAAAGCCAGATGCATCCTTGAGTTTAAGCTAATTCAGCTTTTTCGTTTTACAGATGAGGAAATGAAGTCTCAACATTCACATTTGCATATTAGCATTCCCAAGTAAGCACCAGCCAGTGCTCAGCAATGTGGCATTTTTTTTTTTCTTATCCCTAGAGTCCTTATAGGAAAGAATTTAACACATGAAATCATCAATTCCAAAGTTCCTCGGAAAGTATTAAGATTTTTTCCCCTGAAATACTTATTTTTCACCATTAAATCACTTTGAGGTACCACCATTAGACAAAGTTCAGCTTCTATATTAATTGCACTTACGCAAATTCCAAAAATGTCCTGTATTTTACATGTGTCTGATAATTGGAACTTACGGTATGGTACCTTCAGAGTTTTGTATGAGGCACTGGCTGTCACATACAGCTTCCATGAAACATCTATCTACTATGTGCCCAGCACTCCAACCCAGATGCTAGAAATAGAAAAACAAACATGCAGTCTGGACTCCCGTGGTCTAAGAGGAGGTAATACAGGTAGAAACATGTAAGAGTAGTAAAAATATGATAGTATGATACGAATCTGATATTCAGCATACAGTGTAGTCACAAATAGGGAGGATGTCAGTTCTACCTTAGAGCATGAAGATCAAAGAAGGTGTCATATAGACAGGCAGCTTAAGCATCTCAATTTGTGCTTAATTTTTGAAAACAGGCCACAAAGCAGGAAAAGAATAAGGAGCCAGTTTAGTGTATTAAAATAATTCCACAGAAAATCACTATATCTACCTAGGCTGATTCTCTTATTAAATGCTTCCCTGCCAATGGCTGAGGCCAGCTCTCAGGATGGACATGAACAGAATAGACAAAAGCCCCTCCAATCACTAGTGAAGGCAGAATCTGAGGATTCCAGAAGGGAGGCCACTTTGGCAGTCAGGTCATGATAATCAGAAAATAAAGCAGCAAATTTCAAAGCAAACGGATATCAGAGGAGCCATCACAAATGGGAATCAAAGGGCAGGGAAACATGTTGCCCAGAAACCTAGGGAAAAGTGACGATTTGGATAGGCAGAAAGCTAATAGGGCCTTGGAACTAGGTAAGTGCTCTGAACAAGACTCAGTGCCCAGCACAGCAAATGATGCTTGAATGTGTCTATTAAGAAGAACCATATCCAAAGGGTGAAAAGAGAGGCTGACAAAAGTAGGCCATGGCTCCACTCCCAGAAATTTTGAACTACTTGTCAAGATGATACAGGAGCAAACAGTTCTGAGGTAGCAAGAGCCGGAGTCTCAGACACTAGACAAACTATCAGAATTGGGACACAGGATCAGAATTTCTGTGGCAACAGTGTTCTCATACATTTTTTAAAAAATCTAACTACATGCACTGGGCCAGATTCTTTGCAGAGTGCTATATGCTCCAGACCACAGAGTGTAGACTAGAGTTCCTTCCTGTTCTCTCCACCGCATAAACCAAATACATCCTGCTAGGGGCAAGTCTGAGCTCGTCAGGGAGTCAGCGTGCCCAGCTGTGGGAAGAGGACAGCTAAATAGGCTGCACCCTAAGACAGATCTGACCTCAGGTGAAAAAATGGCAGCCCCTGATTCTGACATTTACAAGAGGAAACTTTATTCACAGTCAGCAGCTAGAGGAAATGATCCTTGAAAAGGACTCATCCTAAGAGATGGCTTATGAGAATGTTTCTGATGAGAGAGGGGCAGCTGCCTAACTTCTTTTCATGAAGACCATCTAAAATTTCCATGGAAGGATTTTTCTAATACTAACCCCAATAACTTCAGGATAAATGTTTTTTAACAAAATACACAAGGCCCTTCAGGCTCTGGCCTCTTCATGATCTGCCTTATTGCTCACCTACATTCCAGACATACTTAGCCACATAGAACAATACAAATACACTATAGTCTTGGGCCTCTGTGCTCTTGCCTATGTTGCTCCCTCAGCCTGAAATGCCAGCCATTCTTTTCACTTTATTGTTTGCCTGGCATCTTCTCATTCTTGAAGATTTAATTCTAGCATTATCTCCTGATTAAGACTAAGCCTTTCCCTCTTTCCACTGCATGGTTCCCTCCCTGTCCCTACCCTATCAGATGTCTGTATCCAGTGCTACTTACAGATGCTATGGAATCCTGAACAGACCAATAACAAGAAATGAAATTGAATCATTAATAAAAGACCTACCAACAACAAAAAGCCCAGGGCCAGATGGATTTATAGTCAAATTTTCTCATCAGTGCAAAAAAATATAGCTGATACCCATCTTACGGAAACTATTCCAACAAGTCAGAGGAGTCAGATTAGGGGCTCCCTAACTCATTCCATGAAGCCAGCATCACCATGATACCCAAATCTGGCAAGGACACAACAACAACAAAAAAGAAAGCTTCAGGCTAATATCCCTGATGAATACATATGCAAAAATCTTCAATAAAATATTAGCAAACCAAAGCCAATAGCACATCAAAAAGATAATCCATCATGATCACATGGTTTTATTCCAGAGACAGAAGGATAGTTTAACATATACAAATCAATAAATGTGATTCACCACATAGACAGAATTAAAAACTAAAATTAAAAACTAAAATTAGGCTGGGCGCAGTGGCTCATGCCTGTAATACCAGCACTTTGGGAGGCCAAGGCAGGCAGATCACCTGAGGCCAGGAGTTAGAGACCAGACTGGTCAACATGGCAAAACCTCATCTCTACTAAAAATACAAAAATTACCCAGGCATGGTGGCACGTGTCTATAATCCCAGCTACTCAGGAGGCTGAGGCACAACAGTTGCTTGAACCAGGAGGTGGAGGTTGCAGTGAACTGAGATCGCACCACTGTGCTCTAGCCTGGGAAATAGAGTGAGACTGTCTCGAAAAACAAACAAACAAACAAACAAACAAAAAGAACAACAACAGCAACAACAACAAAAACCCACATAATCATTTCAATAGATGTAGAAAAAGCACTCGATAAAAACCAATATCCTTTCATGATAAAAATCCTCAACAAAGTAGGTGTCAAAGGAACAAACCTCAAAATAACAAGAATCATGTATGACAAATTCAAAGCCAATATCATAAAAAAGGGGGGAAAGTTGAAAGCATTCCCCCAAATAACCGGAACAAGACAAAGAGGCCTACTCTCACCACTTTTGTTCAACATAGTACTTGGAGTCCCAACCAGAGCAATCAGGCAAGAGGAAAAAAAATAAAAGGCATTCAAATTGGAAAATAGGAAGTCAAATTATCTTTGTTCACTGATGACATGTTCTTATACCTAGAAAACCCTAAAGAGTCCTCCAAAAGACTCCTATACTTGATAAGCAACTTTGGTAAAGTTTCAAAACACAAAATCAATGCACAAAATCAGTAGCATTTCTATATACCAATAACATTCTAACTGAGAACCAAATAAAGAACTCAATCTCATTTATAGTAGCCACACACACACAAAATAAAATACTTAGAAATACGTTTAACCAAGGACGTGAAAGATCTCTACAAGGAGAAGTACAAAACACTGATTAAAGAAGCTGTAGATGACACAAATAAATGAAAAAAGATCCCATGCTCATGGATTGGAAGAATCAATATTGTTAAAAATGTCCACACTGCCCAAAGAAATCTACAGATTCAATGTAATTCCTATAAAATATCAACGTCATTTTTCACAGAATTAGAAAAAAGAATTCTAAAATCATACAGAACCAAAAAAAAAGTCAAAATAGCCAAAACAATCCAGAACAACAACAAAAAAAGCTGGAGGTACCACATGACCTGACTTCAAACTATACTACAAGGCTACAGTAACCAAAACAGCATGGTACTGCTACAAAAATATAGACACATAGATAAGTGGAAAAGAATAGAGCACCCAGAATTGAAGCCACATGTCTACAACCAACTGATCTTTGACAAAGTTGACAAAAATAAGCAATGGGGAAAGGACACCCTACTCAATAAATGGCGCTGGGAAAATTGGCTAGGCATATGTAGAAGAATAAACTAAATCCCTACCTCTCACCATCTACAAAAATTAACTCAAGATGGATTAAAGACTCAAATGTAAGACCTGAAACTATGAAAATCTTAGAAGAAAACCCAGAAAAAGATCTTCTGGACATTGGCCTAACCAAAGAATTTATGATTAAGACTTCGAAAGCAAATGCAACAAAACAAAAATAGACAAATCATATTTAATTGAAATAAATGGCTTCTACATAGCAAAAGAAACAATCAAGAGAGTAAACAGACAATGTACGGAATGGGAGGAAATATTTGCAAACTATGCATCTAACAAAGAACCAATATCCAGAATCTACAAGGAACTCAAACAAATCAACAACTACAAAACAGTAGACAAAAGACATCAACAGACATTTCTCAAAAGAAGACATACAAGAGGCCAACAAGCATAAGAAAAAATGGTCAGCATCACGAGTCATCAGAGAAATGCCAATTAAAACCACAATGAGATACCATCTCACACCAGTCAGAATGACTATTACTAAAAAGTCAAAAAATAACAGATGTTGGCAAGGATGCAGAGAAAAAGGAATGCTTATACACTGTTGGTGTGTATGTAAATTAGTATAACCCCTGTGGATAACAGTATGAAGACCTCTCAACAAACTAAAAATAGAACTACCATTTGTCCCAGCAATCCCACTACTGGGTATCTACCCAAAGGAAAAGAAAATGTTATATTAAGAACACACCCACACTTATGTGTTTCTTATCATGCTATTCACAACAGTGAAGTAATGAAATCAACCTAAGTGTCCATCAATGGATGATTAAGGACAATGTGGTATATATATATATATATATATATATATATATATATACACACACACACACACACACCCACCATGGACTACTATTCAGCTATAAAAAAACAATGAAATCATGACTTTTGCAGCAACATGGATGGAGCTTGAGACCATTGTCCTAAGTGAACTAACTCAAAACGAGAAAATCAATACTGCATGTTCTCACTCATAAGTGAGAGCTAAAGAATGGGTATACATGGACACATGGAGGGAAATAATAGACACTGGGGACTCCAGAAGAAAGGAGGGTGGGAGGGGCATGAGGGTTGAAAAATTACCTATTAGAAACAACGTTCACCATTCGGGAGATGGGTACACTAGGCACCCAAACCTCACCATTGCACAACATATCCATGTAATAAATCTGCACAAAGACCATTGAACCTATAAAAATAAAATTAAAAGATGCTACTATTATATTCTACATTTCCTTCCATCGCACTGTTACTTTTCCTAGAATTTTAACAAACTTCATTGAGTTGTTTATCCATTTATCTGTTGATGAACATTTGGGTTTCTGCCAGTTTTTGGCTATTACAAATAAAGCTGCTATGAGCATTGTATACAGGTCATAGAATGGACAAATATTTTCATTTTTCTTGGGTAATTGTCTAGGAGTGGGATGGCCATGTTATATAATGGGCATATGCTTAGCTTTTTCCAAAATTTCCAAATTGTTTTCCAAAGTGGTTGTACTATTTTACATTCCCACCAGTAGCATATGAGTGTTCAAGTTCCTCTACATCCTTGCCAACACTTGGTACACTTGATCTTTTTAATTGTAGCAGGTAAAGCTCTGTGGTTTAACCTGCATCTTTTCACAAAATTATTTGCCATTCATATGTCAAATACATCAGTTCAAAGTCTTTTGACCATTTTTAAAGTTGTATTGTTTGTTTTATTACTGGGTTTCAAGGTTCCTTTATATATTATGAATATAAGTCCTATAGGAAATACATGGATTGCAAATATTTTCTTCCTGTCTGTGACTTGTCTTTTCATTGTAAAAACAGTATCATTGGAGGAGCAAAATTTTAAATTTTGATGAGTTCTTTTATTTGTCTTTAATGGATTGTGATTTTGGTGTTGTATCTAAGAAATCTTTCCATAATACAAAGTAAAAAGATTTCCACCATTTTTTTTCTGAAAGTTTTCATAACTGTAGATGTACATTTAAGTCTAGGATTCACTTTCAGTTAATTTTTGTAAATGGTGAGAGGTATGGATTGGAGTTCACGTTTGAAAATATAAATACCCCATTGTTGCAGTACTGTTTGTTGAAACGATAACCTTTCTCCATCTATGTGTCTTTGCACCTTTGTTAAAAACCAGTTGTCCATAAATGTGTCGGTCTATTTCTAGACTCTATAATCTCTTCCATTGATCTCCTGGTCTATCTTTATGCCAAAATGACACTGGCCTGATTATTATACCTTTCTGATAAATCTTGCAATCATGTGGTTTTAGCCTTCTAGCTTTTTTCTTGTTTTTTCAAAATTGCTTTAGTTATTTCGCATCTCCACTTAAATTTTAAAATAAGATTGTCAATTTCTTAAAGACCTTGCTGAGATTTTGATTGGGATTTCACTGACTCTATAGATAAATCTGGGGGGAAACTGATTTCCAATTAAGTAGCTCTTCAATTTTGTTTCACTAGTGTTTAGTGGTCCAGTGTACAGGTAGCTCACATTTTTTGTCAGATTTATACTTAAGCATTCCATTTTTCTGATGCTATAATAAATTGTATTTTTAAAAATTTCAATATCTGCTAATTATTAGCATATTAAAATACAATCGATTTTTGTATCTGGATCTTGTTTTCTACAACATTGCTAAACTCATTATTTCTAGTAGTTTTTTGGAGATTTCATCAGATTTTCTACAAAGAACATTATACCATCTGTGAATAAAAGATAGTTTTACTTCTTTCTTGTTTGATATCTTTCATTTCCTTTTCTTGCCTGACTACACTAGCTAGACCTTCCAGTGTAAGCTTATCTTGTTCCTGATCTCAGGGGAGAAGTATTTCATGATTAAATATGCTGCTGGCTCTAGGTTTTTCATGGGTGCCTTTTATCAGATTAAGTTCCCTTCTACTTCTAGTTTGCAGGAATGGAAGTTAGATTTTGTAAGATGCTTTTTCTACATCTATGAGATGACCACCTGGTTTTTCCCTTTTGATTTGTTTAATATGGTTTGTTAATATAGTACCAGAATGGTGAATTACATTGTATTATTTTCTAATGTTAAACCAAACCTGATTTTTGGGGAATAAGTCCCACTGGGTCATAATATATTATCATTTTCATACACAGTTGGATTTGATTTGTTATAATTTTGTGTGGAATTTTTGCATCTATGCTCATGTAGGATGTTGGTCTTCTATTAAATGTCTTTATATGCTTTTGGTATCAAGGTAATAGTATCAGGATAATTCTCATTTCAAAAAATGATTTGGGAACTTTGCTCTTCTCACACTGTGAAGTAGGTCTAATTGTCTTCTCTTAAAAATCAGGAAACTGAGGATCAAAGTGGGTAGATAACTTGGCTCATGGCCATAGAGCATTCATGGGCTGATGCCTGAAATTAGGTAAGGACCCCAAATTCTAGCTGCCCTGGCAAAGGGGATATGGATGCCACAAGATACCTCCAGAATGAATATTATATGTGTATATGTGTGTGTATAAATACTTATTAAATAATTAAAATAAGCCAAACTATTTTAGTAGGTGGCTAAAGTTACGATCTTTAGTGATTTAACAAGGGTATAAGCACAGAAACACTTTATCAAATTAAGTACGATTGCAACACACAATTCCACTCACACCCACAAATGTTCGTCATGTATTACTCACAGGAAGCCTCGGAATCTGCTGAGGTCATTGTTTGGGCTTTCACATTCTATCCTACTGGAAAACTTCTCAGGATCAACTTCAGAGTCCTAAAAATATTTTTTGAATCACAAAATAAGAATTCAAGGTTAAACCCTTAATATTGAAGTGTTTTATCACTTTCATCAATTCTTAAAATAATGCTAAGCCTTTTTGCAATGAAGTTCATATCATCAATTTCCCAAAGGAAGGAAAGTAGAGGCATAATCATGTGATCCATATTTGGGATCAGAATGGTCCTAGGGCATTAATAAACATCTGCAGGTGATGGGAATGACTGAGTCATTTACCGAAATCCACACAGGACTCCCCAGAAGAGAGCTTATACTTATAAACACCTTTTTATCAATAAAGCACTGAAAAACTGAAAATACTTTTGTTGTTGGTCTTTAATCACATAAGTGGTTTTTGAGATTAAATGTATATGTGAACACTCCGAGAATATATGCACTTGATCTCAGCCAAATTTTATAAATAAAACATTTAAAAATAAACTAGACATCAATACCTATAATATTTTCTAATGGATCAGACAGATAATTTCAGAATTCTTTATGAAAACAATGAACAAATAAGCAAAGTGCCTTTGTAGGACACAGCTCCTTTAAGGTATGGATTCCCCTGAAACAAGCCACATCAACCTTATTTCATTACTTTTATTTTCATATCCATTTGACCAGTAAGATAAATGCTATTGATATTGATATATCATAATTAATAAGTATATAATAGAAAACATGAAAATGTGAATTATATGATATGATTTATTTTCTAATGAGTAATATCCATGGAGTTTTTTGACGCACTAAAATCTGTTATGCACTTTAAATATATTAGCTAATTTCTTCTTCACAACTCCATGAGGTAGGTACTAAAATAATTGGGTCTAATTAACAGATGAGGAAAGAGACACAAAGAGGATCAGTAATTTGCCAAAGTTCTCAAAACAAGAAAGTGTTTAGAGCAGGATTACAATCGAGGTCACCAGATTCACCCTTAATGAACCCACAGTGTGCTGATTAGTATTAGACTGGTGCAAAAGTAGTCATGCTTTTTGCCATTACTTTTAATGCAAATATTAATTGCTGATTAATACTCACAGTGGGTGTGTAGTGGTACAACAGAATTTTTACCAATGTCTTTGGTACCAGACTACTTACAGAAGTGACAATGGCAGTAGTCTAAGAGGCATATCAATCACAGAGGATCTAAATGAAATCCATAGGTAGAGAGGTGGGCCCAATATGACAAGATGAAATTTACCAAAGATAAAGGTATTAGTAGGCTAAAACACTTTTTTTGGTTTCTAAGTGTAAGACGGAGTAACCCTGACTTAACAGTAGTTTGGGTTAAAAAAAAAAATAGACTGAGCGCAGTGGCTCACTCCTGTAATCCCAGCACTCTGGGAGGCCGAGGCACGTGGATCACGAGGTGAGGATATCAAGACCATCCTGGCTAACACGGTCAAACCGTGTCTCTACTAAAAATACAAAAAATTAGCCGGGCATGGTGGCACGTGCCTGTAGTCTCAGCTACTCAGGAGGCTGAGGCAGGAGAATCATTTGAACATAGGAGGCGGTGGTTGCAGTGAGCAGAGATTGCGCCACTGCACTCCAGCCTGGGCTATAGAGCGAGACTCTGTCTCAAAACAACAACAACAACAAAAGTCATTAAATTGTAAAATACTTCATCTCAAATGCTTCCAGAGAAAGGGGAGGGAAACTATTTAGACACTATATATGCTGTTTTCATACATAGTGAAATTCAAATAATACATATGAAAACATATGTATTATTTCATTTGAATCCTACAACAGTGCTATAGAGTAGATACCATCATTTTCATTTTAAGATAAAAAAACTGAGGCATAAAGTGTTTAAATGACTTGTCCAAAGTCTCACAGTAAATTAATAGCAGAGTTGTGATTCATTTAAATCCATGTCAATATAACTTCAAGGTTTCTGTTTCCCTCTGCACAATACTGAGAAGCGTCTAAAAGCTAAGTAGCATGAAAAGCTGCTAAAGTTTTAAGCTTTGGTATATAAGTAATTACAGATTTTAGAAATAATGATAACTAAAAATAAGATACAAAGTCTAAGTTTAAGAAAAATAATTCTGTTAGGTTCCTTTAATTCCATTCTCAAAAATATGAGTGCTACACTAAAGTGTGTAAATTCTGAAGTCATTTTATCCTCATCTAGAAAAGAGTATACTTCCACTCATATCTGGAAGTGAATGAAACCTTCTGGGATTCTATTTCATCCTGGTGAAAATGAATTAAAAATCTCTTTATCTGTAATGTGAAAAGAAGCTCAGTCATCTTCTGAAAAAAAATGTTAATAAGCCACTAACTGAGAACATATGACTTACCTGTTCTGCATATCCCCGAACCACCTGCCTCTGTTTTAAATTGCTCTCTCCATCAAGACCAGAAGTCTCAATGTGACAGATTCCATCTGGATCAGTGGAAAAGAGTAGTACCATGTCTGCGGGGATGACCTCATTACAGGAGAGGCGAATAAAGTCCCCAACAGTAACGTCTTTCCAGCATCGGTCAATGTATTTTTTCTCTTTCCTGTAATTAAAAAAAAAGTTTAAAAAAAAGAATATCAAGTGAAAAGTACATACAATGTTTTTTAAAAATTTTTTTAGTGTATAATTTAAAGTATATATTAAGTATTAGGGTAAATTTTAATCTATTAAATGCTCAAAGGGGCCAGGCAAGTTGGCTCATGCCTGTAATCCCAGAACTTTGGGAGGCCGAGATGGGTGGATCGCCTGAGGTCAGGAGTTCCAGACCAGCCTGGCCAACATGGTGAAACCCTGTCTCTACTAAAATACAAAAATTAGCTGGGCATGGTGGCACGCACTTGCAATCCCAGCTACTTGGGAGGCTGAGACGGGAGAATCGCTTGAACCCAGGAGGTGGAGGCTCCAGCGAGCCTAGATCACCCCACTGCACTCCAGCTTGGGCGACAGAGCTGTCTCAAACAAACAAAAACAAACAAACAAAATGCTAAAAGGGAAGCCGCAGAATTGGCAACCCCTAAATTCCACAAATGCTTCACCTGAAAATTTAGTTACTGAGCCACTGAAACATATTTCTCAGCTCTTTCTTCCTGTGGGATTTTGAACCATTATGCTGTTTGAATCTAACTCTGGAATAAAATTACAATCAACATTTGATGCGATCATTCAGATACAAAGTAATTCCTTCATGCTGCTCTGTGGTCAGATACCAAGGATCTGAAGGTGCATAAGACACATCATCTGCTCTCAGCATTTCCCATCAGGCAGATAGGATGGGTTACCATTATGCTCCACGATGCATTTTCGTTAGGGTAGAATGAGGACATTTGTATAGTAGAATGTCATTTTCCCTAGGGTAAAATAAGGACATTTGTATAGTAGAATGTCATGTGTCATGTTAGCTAGTTAGGTGGCATTTCACATATGATGCCACCAACAAAAGTTAACAAGGTCTGTCTTATTCCTTCATTGTCTCCCAAATATCCATAAAAAAACTAATATTTGTGACAAATATAACAAAATACACTTATTTTATTTCATCAGATTAAATAGCAATCACACCTTACACAAATACTTTAACAAATTCTGCCATACAGAATTACATCAGCTCTTTCAAGAAATATTTAGCTTAAAAGGCTACCTAAGAAGTACATTTTCAGGACATACCAAATGCACAAGGTTGAAACCAACAAAAGAAATCTTTGATTATCTGAAGGGTTTATTGGTCCATGGAGAAAGGCAAATCAACAGTTTATTTTGTCTTTACCAAACTTTTCCCTGGTGTCTGTGCGTATCAGTTCATTCTTCCATAGAGGCAGGTAACAGAGCAAAGATAAAAAAGGTAGGCAGGGGTATTATTTTGACAGTTCGGTCCTCCATGCCATATCTAGGAGTAGGAATTTCATTCCATAGGAAATGGAGAGTAACTAAAAGTCCAGACAAAGAAGAATGTGACCATACTTCTGTTTGCCAACTCCTGAGACAGAGTAATGAATGGATTTTTGGATGGCAGTTTATTTAGGAGTATGGCCAAAAGACCAACGGTAAGTTATTGAAATAATTCAGGGGAGGAATGAGGATGGTCAGAATTAAGGCAGTAGCAACACAGATACATAAAAGATGAAATCAAGACATATTAGGTACCGGAAACAAGTTTTTGGACTTACTACAGGTAAAGGAATTATCCAGGGTGACACTATGGTTCCTAACGTGTACGATGAGGTGATGGATGGTGCTGTCATAGGTCTCAGATTTTAGAAGCAACTGGTTGTATCACAGGTGAGATAACTTCAGTTTGAAAAGTTTTTATTTGAAGTATCTGCCCAGCAGTTTGAGGGTCCTGATCTGGAGATCATGAGTAAAGATTTGGAAGTCCTAGGTACATAGATGGCAGTTGATTCCAGGTAAGGATAAGGTTTCTCAGGGAGTCTTCAAAGTGATAGTAAGGTGAAAGAAGACCCGAGATAAGTGGTGTCTCAGAAATCAAGGAAGAAGGAAATTTATAAGAGGGAGTCACAATAGTTGAAAGCCACAGAGGAGTCCTGTATAATAAAGACCCAGCTGCCTACAGTATTTGGCTGTTAGGTCTGGTGGCCTTGGAGAAAGTTGATAACGTGAAATTGTTGATTGGAAGAGTGAAGAAGAAAGTGTAATCTCTGTGAATCAGGGAGTAATTAGAAGTTACAGAGGCCGGGCACGGTGGCTCATGCCAGTAATCCCAGCACGTTGGGAGGCCGAGGTGGGCGGATCACAGGGTCAGGAGATTGAGACCATTCTGGCCAATATGGTGAAACCCTGTCTCTACTAAAATACAAAAAATTAGCCGGATGTGGTGGTGCATGCCTGTAATACCAGCTACTCGGGAGGCTGAGGCAGGGGAATCGCTTGAACCTAGGAGGTGGAGGTTGCAGCGAGCCAAGGTTGTGCCACTGCACTCCAACCTGTTTTTGAGACAGAGCAAGACTCTGTCTCAAAAAACAAAACAAAACAAAAAAGAAGTTACCGAAGTAGAATATTTCGTGAAGGTTACCTACGAAAAGAATAAGGGGTGAAGGTAGCCACTGCCAGGGAAGGTAAGTCAAAGGACAGTAAAGATGAGCGAACTGGGCATGCACATAGGATGCAGGGGAGAAGCCAATGCAAAAGGCAAGGTGGAAGAAAAAGGAGGGAGAGGAGATGTTGGTTGAAGCTACAGAGAAGCAACAGGAATGAGATGAAAAATATAGATGGAAGGATTACTGTTACAAGAAAGGGAATTCCCTCTTCATCTAAGGTCAGAAGAAAGTAGGTAAAGACATAGATGGTATAATTTGAGGTACATAATTCATGCTTACTGCTCTCTACTTTCTATCTGAAGAAAGCCAGGAGGAAATTTGCTGAGAACTTGTGAAGGCCCAAAGAGAGACAGACTTCGACATTTGGGTTAGGAATTTTATATTCTTTCAAATATAAGAAGTAACATTGCTCTAAGGAACAAGTTTCTTTCTCTATATTAGAAGAAAACTCAAACGAAGTCACTTTCACTTCGAATTCACTTCATTTTTCCCCATTTGTAGCATGTACCAAGATTTAAACAAAACAAAACACTAGCTAATTTTCCCAATCGCTGGCTAGCTCAGGTCTAGAAACATATACTGATATTAATATCCCAGTTACCATGTTAGGTGCATAGTACAAAATGCACAAAAATGATTAAGATAGGGTCCCCACTCTAGAGAGGTTATGGTCAAAATTTGAAACAGAGACACAAACAGCAATTTCCTAAAAGGGAGCTGTCTACAGGCTACTATGGGGGCAAACAGGAAGGGCACTGGGCCTTGGAGGAAGTGATACTCGAACTGAGTCTTAAAGGGTGTTCAAGAATGAATCAGGCAAAGAAAGGTGAGACAGCACATCAGTCCCAGTGGAGGAATAAAGAAGGCTTCAGAGAGCACGGTGGGAAAGCAACCACAGGTTAAACCACAATGCTCACAGCCACATTTAACTAGCCTGGAACATTTACAGTGTTGGGAGATGGAAACATAAGGCTACATTTCCTTTCCTGATATATAATTAAAACTAGTAAGAGGACTTTCTTCTTTCCCCAGAGCCTAAATGCACAACTAGAACTTCTTGCATCTCCTTGGTGGTTTGTGCTTGTGTGTGACTCTCAATGACCAGGACACAGCATCCACAATCCCTCCTTTAGGAAAGCTTCTAGGCCCATTTTGTTTCTTATAAGTTCAGTAGCAAACAGCTCTGCTACACAAGCACTGGGAAAAGTTGGAACTAATACACACTGAACGATTAACAGTGATTCCACTAGGATGGGAGCTGGTAAGGGACAAAAGGGAGAAGTAAGAATGAAGGGTGGGGAATGTGGACGCCTACTTCACTTTATCTTTAAAGAGAGAAAGGGTAGGATTATGAATTAATTATTCTTTTTGGTATTTTTAGTATGTTTCCAATAAAACACTGAATTATTTATAATAAGCAAATAATGAATTATCATTGGGCACGAAATCAGCTAAGATTTATTAGATGCTTTACATATATCAACTTATTTAATTTTTGAATCAATGTTGTGGTTGGTAGAGGACAGCCCCACTTTTACAAATTAGAAAAAATTGGCCTTGACAAGTTAAGTAACTTGTTCAATGTTACACAGCTCTTAAGTGGCCCTGTAAATTGAAACAAGGCAGGTATATCCAGAGTCTACCCTCTCAAATACTAGAGTTTACTACCAGCCACAGTCACTTCTGATAACCACCAAATAAAATGTGGTTTAATTGTGTATTTTCAAGAAAATTTGAAGAATCTAAAATTTTTGTTTCATAAAGTGTGTTACTAAGGTTAATTATCTTAGATGGCTACTGAAGTTCTCATTTTACAAATCACGAAATTCTATGGATTTATAAGATAATCCTAAAATGTTAACTAATATTTTGAAACTTCTAACATCAACAACATGGTGATTTTTAAAGGTCAGAAAATAATGTGCATTCCTTGATGGCAGACACTGTATCTATTTTTAGTTTAAATCCTCTAAGTCTCTCAGTGCTTACCACATAGCAGGCACTCAAATTTGTTGAATGATTAATAGTCTTATTTTCAAGACAGTTTCATTATGTTAAAACAGATTTTAAAACCTTATAAGTGTCCCCTATTTTAAGGGAAATCTTAAGAAAGTCAGGTTTTCTATAATAGCTTATTCTAACTTAATTGGGGGTATAATAGAGTTTAAATGATTAATTTCTAGACTAGTGTTTGTTATTCCAAATGATACTTTTCTATAGAAAATTAAGCGCCTTGTGAAACACCACCTACTACAAAAAAGAACCAAATTATCTGCTTAGAAATGTTAATATGCTTCTTCCAAAAACTTGCTAAATAGCCCCCATAATTTCATCCTAAATTTGTGGAGAAATAATTTGTTTGTAAGTTGATTTCTTTGTATTTCATATACATTTACATTAGCATATTTAAATCAACAAGGCATGGTTTTATATCCCATCTTTATTTCTTTATAACCTTATAATAATTGTTCCAGAAATGATCTGGGGGAAAAACATAAGCACTATTTCTTCTACAATACCAAACAAAAGCAAATTATATTATACACAGATAAAAACACATAAAATTACCTGAGCCTATTAAGAAACACAAACATAAAGGAACATCTTAGAATGGATATTAAATAACTGACTATAATACTGCATTTCATCTTTAAGTTTATATGAAAATCAATCTGGACTATGTCTAAAAGGACACCTGAGAAAAAAGTTATACCAGGTCTTCCACTGGGTAATTTTAATATTTTAAAAATTGTGCAGTGTTTTCAGGAGTTCTCAAATGTTAATGAAATGACTTGATGTGACAAACATAAACTCTAGCAAATAGTCATTATTAACCTATAATAATAATCATAACGGCTTTTACCTAGCACTTGAAAAAGACTAGGTGCTATGAAGTAAGTTTTATTATTACATTCATAATACAGGAAACTGGGTGTTTAGCTGCTTTTTGTAAATTGCCCAAGGTTGCACAGCTAAGTGAGAGAATCAGATTAAATGTTGTAGAACAACCTAGAAAAGCAAATAAACACACACTATCAACTCCAAATTGCAATTAAGATCTGTAATTATTTCATTCATTTGAGACAGGGTCTCTCTCTTTTGCCCGGATTGGAGTGTAGTGGCCCAATGTTGGCTCACTGCAACCTCCACCTCCTGGGCTCAGGCGATCCTCCCACCTCAGCCTCCCAATATCTGGGACTACACGCACACCCCACCATGCCTGGCTAATTTTTTGTTGTTTTTTGGTAGAGACAGGATTTTGCCATGTTGCCCAGGCTGGTCTCAAACTCCTGAACTCATGCAATCCAGCCACCTCAGCCTCCCAAAGTGGTGGGATTACATGTGTGAGCCACTGCACCTGGCCTGAAATTATTTATATATTTGCATTTGTATTCAAAAATATATATAATAAGCATTCTTTCCATTTGCCAAATTTGGCATTCACTGGGTAATCTTAAAACTGGCCAAATTCTGGACTTTGTTCATCATATAATCATTGTAAAGTATTGTTTCTTATAGCTATTTTTTGAGACTAGAGACTGTACTGATATTTTAGTTCTCTATCTCTGGTATATAATAAGCATTCAAATGTTACTAAATTATTAATAGAACTGTTTTAGTCAAATGCTCTATGCCTTTAAATGAAAACCAATGACTTATACCATTATTTCATTTTAAAATACAACACATGTGTTTTTCTGGTTTCGTTTAGACTGGACATGAGTATAAGAGAAAAAACAGAACTAATTTCTCATTATCCAAGAAATCTCAAATCATCTTACAAAAGATAAATAAAGTTCTTTTCCTTGTTTTCTTGATAGATCATAAAAACAAACATTGTGAAAGTCACTGAAGAATTCTAATAATGAACAAAATACGAATTCTGCAGCTTTCAGATTAAATATCACTTCTTCAGAGAAGCCTTTCCTAACATTTTCCTCTTTGGATCACATAAGATTGAAGACAAGTTATATTTGTCTATACGGTTTACTAAGTATTAACTTACATCTAAGAATAAAAACCCAGGAGCTGCAAATAATATACACTACAGTTTAAGACTCACCTTCACTGAGTTTATTATTGGCTACATAGACTCTCTATTTCATAAATACTGAAAATACAAGTCTCCAACACAGCAAATATGCCCCTAAAAAGACCTCCTCCTATGAATGCTCTCTGTTGTTGCTGTGATGGGATGCTCTAGTTTTGTGCACACCAAAAAAGAATATTCTCCTCCTTTTTTTTTTTTTTTGAGATAGAGTCTCACTCTGTCGCCCAGGATGGAATGCAGTGGCTGGAGTGCAGTGGCACGATCTCGGCTCACTGCAACCTCCCCCTCCTGGGTTCAAGCGATTCTCCTGCCTCAGCCTCCTGAGTAGCTGGGATTACAGGCACCTGCCACCACGTCCGGCTAATTTTTGTATTTTTAGTAGAGACAGGGTTTCATCATGTTGGTCAGGCTGGTCTTGAACTCCTGACCTCAGGTGATCCACCCGCCTCAGCCTCCCAAAGTACTGGGATTACAGGCGTGAGCCACCACGCCCGGCCCTGAAGTTTAATTCTTTTAATTCCACTTATACATGAGTTACAGAAGCTTTTGCTTTGTCGGCTCCTGGGTTGACAATGGCTTATACATTTTTGTTTTCCTCTGACACTTGAATTAAATTCACCACAGGACTTTACGAAATATTAGTTGAAAACAATAGCAACAACACCAACACCACCACAAAAGGGTCCTGGTCACACCTAAGGAGAAAAAAGTAACATTCTGCATATTTCTCAATGATACATACATAGTCCTTAGCAAACGTCCCATTACACTTACCTACTATAAACTTTAGTTATTAAATTATTGATCTGTTTGTCAATTTTGTATTTCCGATAATCTTCCAGGCCATCTTTAATTGCGATAATTGTAAGGACCACCACCAGAGGCAACATGGTGATTTCCTTTTGGAAGGCTTCTACCAAAGGTACCCAGTTCAGGACAACTAGGAACAGGAAATATAAATTGGCAGCTCTGCAACCCAAACACACAAAGGGAGGTGTTAAGAAGTTACTTCAAGGACTGATGTCAGAGGCAAAGTACTATATTGTTTTTCTGTAAGTTTCTATTAGTAGATTTTGTATGTTACAGAATATAGAACTAGCAGAATACAATGAATCTTAATGAACTATTTATTACCCTGCTAGACATCTGGCTTGTGTCATTCTTTAATAAATGTGAGATATCAGGGCTGGGTGCGGTGGCTCACGGCTATAATCTTAGCACTTTGGGAGGCCGAGGCGGGCAGATCACTTGAGGTCAGGAGTTCGAGACTAGCCTGGGCAACACGGTAAAACCCCGTCTCTACTAAAAATACAAAAATTAGCTGGGTGTAGTGGCCTACGCTTGTGGTCCCAGCTACTCAGGAGGCTGAGGCACGAGAATCACTTGAACCCAGAAGTCGGAGGTTGCAGTGAGCCGGGATCACACTACTGCACTCCAGCCTGGGTAGAGTAATCAATCAATAAATAAATAATGTGAGATATTATTTATTAAATATAAAATAGTAAATATTTGAGTGGGACGGTCTTGAGCACAATAAAAAAATAGAAAAAAAGCACAAGAGAAAATACTATTTTCTTTTTAAAAGTTCATAAAAATTTAGAAAAAATTTAGAGTTCATGTGGTATAAAAATTAATTAACAAAATAAAGATCAACCCTCTAGCCTTTTGTACATCCAAACATTAGATTTAAACAAGCCTCAAAATTCAGTAGAAAAGCCTATTTCTTTTCTCTTGTGACTAACTCTTCTATTTCTTCTTTTATGCTATTCAGAACCACCTTCTTCAGGAACTTCTTCCATTCTTCTACTTTATGTATTCAAATACTTCTCCATGGGTCCCTAATTTTGGGCCATATGGTAAGTTCAAGGCACCCTTTTCCTTAAAGGAGAAACAAAATCTTAATCCTGCCATTACATTTTGATAACATATTTTTCCATTGACCATGAAACTTCTCAAAAGAATAATCTATATATACTTCTTTTTTGTCACCTCCAAATCTTTTTACTCTGAAAATTTCTTTCTTAACCCTTTCTGCTACTCTGTGGCTTCAATTCTTTCCAGGTGGACCACATCTAAACCTATAGCTCTAACCTTGAACTCTGTTTCAGGTTTTTATTCCATTGGGTACACTAGATTCCAAACTCCATAAAAGAATGAAACACACATAGGACTACACAGCCATTAATTCAACAAATTCACATCTGTCCTTTAAACATAGCCACTATTTAATAAATGCATATGGAACATATATAGAATGAATAATGAGAATGAATGTATGTGGAATGACTAAAGAATATGGAGAATCTCTTTACTTGCATTGGCATCTTGAATACATTTACAAAAACAAAATACTCTTCCAGCCAAGGTTCTTTTTACTCTTGTTTTTCATTTTTCTGTTAGTACTTCTGGTCATCACAGCTCAACATGTTCACATCATCTTTTTACTCCTTTCACTGAATGTCTTACATTAAATCCACAGTATCTGTAAGAGGTCACCCTTCTTTTCATTCCCACATTATTCCAAGGTCAGGTCTCCATTACAATTCACTGGGATATATACTACGTCTTCCTAAATGTTTTCTCTGCCATCATCTCTAAGTCCTTTCATCTACCCACCACACTGCTTCCATAGTGAAATACTGACGTAAGCATGGTAATTGTGCCTGCAGACTTGGCCCTCAACTCTTTATCCTGATAGCAAGACCTCTTTCCTGGGTCACATCTATCTTTCTGACTTTACTTCCTGTTGCTCCTCAGCACAGATGCTACATGTAAGTCAGAGAACACTATTTCCCAGGCTTCAAGCAAGCCTTTTATGCTACTGCCTTTATGCCATTATTCATACTCCTTCCTCCATCTGAAATATGCTTTGCTCACACCTCTGCTTTGAATATCTCACCCACCCTCTGTTATTAAGTCAAAAGTCACTTCCCCTTCTATTGCTCCAGTTACCATTATTATTTCTCTTTTTGAGGCTTTCATTCTATTTGACAGCCCTTTATAACACTCATTGCATTCCCTATGTCTTTTTGTTTTATATATGTATATATTGTGTTTCCCTAGCACAACTGCAAACTCCACAAGGAGAGGAGTGGCACTCACACTTCCATTTCCTTCAGTGCCTAAACTCACAGGAGATTGTCCATGAATGAGATATTAAGTTGAATTAGGTCACTGTTTCACCTAAACATCTGACATCTGCACTGGCTTCAGAGCTCTATTTCCTCCTATTATCAGTAAGAAAAATTTGAAATTAAAATGCGCATGGTTTCATGGAAAGAACACTAAAGCAAGAGTAAGAAGACCCCCAGAGGCAGCCCCTGGTCTGCTACTTGACATTGGCATGACATTGGCTAAACCACAGTCAAATCATTTCCTAACCTATAATATGTGAATTACAATATCTTTTCTGGTAAAGAGAAAACACCTTTCCAATTGGAAAGTGCTACGTGAATGGGAGGAATCATCATTCCACAACAGATTCGTATCAAAATTGTCAAGGATGATGTCACATGTCTTAGGTTTAAGTAATATACAGGGTTATGCAAATGAAAAATATGTTATATATCAACTAGAATGATATTCTAAGGTTTTCTTCAAAAATAAAACAGTACCTGTGAAATTGTTCAAATAAATTTCTTGGCACAAAATTCAGAAGTGTGTACTTTGTTGTTCGTATTCGATTATTCACATAGGCTCCGGAGAACTTCTCATACTCATCCTTGAAGGGCTGGATGTGGGGAACAACAATCCGGTGCCTTCCTGACAGTTTAGGGGTCTGAGAGGACTTGCGCCCACAGGCGAGCAACGAGGAATAGTTGTATGGCCCTGAATCATCATCCCTGGTTGCACCTCTGATCAGCCGTCGCCAGTGATATCTGGCCCATTGGAGAGCCTCAGTCATATCCAAACTGTGGTAAGATCCAGGTTGTGTAGCTGACCTGGCAAACAAACAAAAACCACACTTCCATGAGCTTCTGAAACGTCTCAAAGATAGTGAAATTTTAATATTTTTTCTATACCAAATAAATATATGACCCAATGGTTCAACATGTAAGGGAGAAAGTAAAAGTAGTCTTTAGAACTCCATTTTAACCAAATAAAGCATACATCTTCTGCCTCATGGGCTAAGCATCTGATCATGTTGCTTAACAAGAGACAGCACCTAAAAGGCCATTCCATAACTTGAAGCAAACAATTTGGGCTTAATTTGTGCAAGTCTCTTAACTTCTCTGATTATCAGTTTTATCATCTTTGCAATGGGCATAATGCCAGGCATGTCAGGAAATTGTTTTGAGGACTAAATGAATAACAGGTAAGTCACATAGCATAAAGTCTGATAAATCATAGGACATCAAAAAAACCCATTCTATGTGGATTACAAAAATGCCCACAAATTCTTCCTATCTCTGCAAGCATAACTCTCTGCCAATCAAGAGGTAGAGTCTTTCTCTACCTGTGGTGTCTGGGCTTGGCCATGTGCCTTGCTTCAGCTAATGTAACACTAGCAAACAAGACAGCAAATAGAGGCTTGAAAAGTGCTTGTTCATTGGAGCTTATTCTCTCTCACTGTTCTAGGAACCACTGTAGCCCACACCACATGCCTCAGTTGCCCCATTTACCACCATAGCCTCTATAAATACATAAATAACACCACTGACGGCCAACTGACCACTAACAAGCGAGTGTGCCCAGAAGGCACAAATTAGAATAAAGATGTCTCAGCTGAGCTCAGCCCGACTTGCCCACCCATCAAATTATGAATCAATAAATGTTATGTCATTAAGTTTTGGGGTGCTTTGCTACAAAACAAAATCAAACTGATAACATATTCCCTTATTTTCCTTATTTCTAAGGTTTCCTTATTTTCCAAGAAATGCAGCCCTACCTGGAGTTTGTTAATCAAAACAAAATGTGAGTTTGTTAATCAAAACAAAAATAGGAAAGAAAGGGGTTCAAGCAATTCTCATGCCTCAGCCTCCTGAATAGCTGGGATTACAGGCAGACAATCACTTTTGATGGGAAGAACAACAGCCTCTGAGTATATGTAGTTGTGCCTGGATATTGGACCCACAATAGATAGCCCGTCTTATCATGAGAGAAAATATTCACGTCAGCCTCATCGGTTTTATACTAATAATAGGAACAAGAAAAAAAAAACAGTTCTTTTGGATTTTGGCCTCTAAAATATTTATTTATAGATAACTAAATCAATGAAGATTGACTGGCCAAAATAACATTTACTATCTCTTCAATATAATTTTTTAAAAGCCTGCCTCCAAAGTATATTTGAAAAGCTGGTTTTTACTTCACCAAGCATACAAAAGTGGCTTAGTTCTTTTAACCGGCTGCTCACAATGGCAGCTTGAGTTATTAATGTAGTTCATAACATATCTAGAACTCTCCCCCAGAATAAGAACATAAGATAGTGCTTTATAAGTGAATCAATAGATAACAGAAAATACTGAACATAAATACTAAGTGCTTTTCATTAGTTTCACATAATGCACATTAGGTTACCATTATGACAAATGTGACTTTTTTTAAAAGGTTGAAATCAGCACAATTTGATTTATTTCTGGAAACCTTAAAAGGAAGCATTCACTTGCCATTAAATTCTTACTAAGACATAAGAATGTTTATCCCTCTAGTGTCCACAATCTCATACAACAATCTAAATCTCACCTCCCTTTTTAAATTCTGAAATACAATTTCTTGAGAGTCCAAACAGGACTAACTAAACAAACATGAAACAAATACAGGAGGTGTTAACTTCTGCTAATTTGTGGTGTGTCTGACTAATAACCTCACGCTAGCAAACATACTTACTGGTTCACAGAAACAATCAGCTTTTTATTCCACAACCCAGACAAGAACTACATCTTTCCCCAAGTCACTCAGTTCCTAAGAAACAAGCCCATAACGACTGCAAAACATTTCATTGCAAAAGTATTTCTAGGTCTCCTTCTCTTTAGGACTTTTCAATATCTTTAAATGTACATGAGATTCTCTATTTACTCCCACATTGCCTTTCTCCTTTATTGCTTCTTTTCATTTTCAAGGAATTTTGGTGAAGATAGAATTAGGGCTGGCTCACTGCCCTCCATGGCCCCCTTCTAGAGCCTACAAGAGTCTCTCTCCTACTCTCCAAGGCTGGGCAGCTCATGATTTTGTAAGAACTCTCTCTTCAGCACTGTCATTCTCCTGAAAAGTGACCCTTGGATCAGAGGACAGATTTAAGCTAGACAGAGAAGTGCTTTGAAATGACTGAGGAGAAAAGCCTAGGCTTGGAGGTAATTAACATATGATGAAAATCCTTTCAAATTGCTAGTTTAAAATTTAAACTCTTATACTAGGCAGGAATGACCAAGGATCTATTTAGTCATCCTAGATCAGAGGCTTTTGAAATGCGTTAACTGCTCTCCCAGTAAGAAATACATTCTATGATGCAAAGTAGAATTTACACACACACACACACACACACACACACACATACACACACACACCCCTGAAACAAAAGTTCTATGAAATATTTCTTACCCTTACCACCTGCAATGCATACAGGGATCTTCTTTCTTCTCTCTCTCATATTAGTACTAGTTAGGATGCATTGAATTAGTTTCAAGATCCACTAATGTTAGTGTACATGTTGGTAAAAAGATACTGATAGTGTGTGGCTTCACACGAAGCTGAAATTATACATGGAAATGCATAGATCCATGTTCCTAAATAGATCCACAACCCCAAATGCAGAAAACAGACTATTACAGAATACAAAATTTCAGCTACAAAGGAGTAATAAGTTCAAGAGATCTATTGTATATTACGATGACTATGGTTAATACAGTAACAATATATTGTACACTTGAAAATTGTTAAGAGAGTAGACTTAAAGTGTTCTCACCACAATAAAAAGTATGTGAGGTAATACATAGGTTAATTACCTTGAGCTAGCCATTCCACAATACATCCACATATCAAAACATCACATTCTTCACCATAAATACATACAATTTTTATTTGTCAATTCAAAAGTTTTTAAAACAAAATTTTCCCCTTACAACCCTTTCTCCCTCAGTCAATAATGTTACACACAGAAAGCTTTTCCTATAGAAATAGGTATTTGTTCTACAGAGAGCTAAAGATAAAATATTTATAAAGATCTTTTAAATTATTTTATTTCAGTGGATGTTTTTGTAAAACGAATAAAAAGAAATAATATTTTCAATGTTTGAAAATATCAGATTTAAAAAAGAAGAAGAAAACAGAATCTTATGGTAGAAAATTACTGAAAGACAGCAGTTGGACAAGAAGGCTCAGGGGAGGGCAGCACTATGCCCACAGTAGTCAGGAAAGAGCCTTTCACTCCTTCTCTGTCACTTCCAACAAAGTTAAAAGTATGTTAGTACTTGGAGAAGACTCTGTTATTAATAACGCTCCACATAAATATTGAGGAAAATTTCTTTAAGATATGATAGGAAAGCAAATCAGTAAGTCATACCTCATCAAGCGTCATCACAAATCATAATATCTTAAGGCTTAGACTTCAGAGATGATTTAACACAGTGGTCACAAACCATTAGTCCTACAGCAAAATTCTACCCAATGACTTATTTTGTATCAGAGTGTCGGCAAGCACATGGTTTTGTTTTATAAACATAAATACATATATACACACATACATATAAAGGCAAGATTTTAAAATAGAGATAAATTCACATAAAATATTGATAATTGGTTTTTCTTAAAAGAATCACGGGAATGGTGGGCACACATCTTCATATGGTAACAGAGGTTACTATGGACTTTGACTCCAACCCTGCATTTTGCAGTTCACCCGTTTTAAATGAAGGAACGAGCACCTTGCTCACCACTTTTTGACAAATCACATTTCTTCTACTCTGTAAGCCCAGGCTCAAATATTAGCTGTACTACTTAGTAGCTACTCAGTCTTCTAACAAGTAAAATGAAACACGATTAATAGTCAAGGGACATGCTATAAATAAACAATGCTTATCCTCTTCCCCACTCTCCTGTTTAAGTGTTTCTCAAGCCATAGATAAGTCAAGGGTGGGAATCTTATACATTGGGCTTAGGTCCAAAGCTTTCCATTTAAAGTTGTCCAAGTAAATGCTCAGTTCAATGTACCTATTAATGCCTGAGAAGTAGCAGCATTAGGTAGGATACAAACAGAAAATCGAACACTCAAAAAGACAGGTATGACATAAAGTGACCTTCATACTACCTAATCTCATTCTTCACCATTCTCTCCAAAACTCATCCCAACAACGTTCATGAACAAATTGTATTCCACTTGTCCTGTGTTGCCCAAGACCCCCTGATAAGAATCACTTGGGGCCCCTGTTAGTCACAGTCTCCAAAGCCTCTCCCCTGGAGATTCTGATTTAGAGGATCTGGAATGGGGTCTATGAATATGTAATTTAGTTAGTACTCCCAATGAGTTAAGGAGGTTGCAAAGCATAGGGTACACTTTGCACCTCTCCAAATGCTGCCCTCTCTTTCTGGAGGGCTGGTTAACCATATCACCCACTCACCACACCGGCCTCTATTCATCCTCGAGACTGTTTTAGCTTGACCACGGAATGAGGGAGATTGGGAGGGATCCACACAACAGACACCATAAGGTGTTCTCTGCTCTGCTCCCATTAGAACCCTGAGCATGGCTCATATGCACTTGCCATAGTGTGTTACAGATGGCTTTATTCTTCAAAGTCAGGGAACATACCTAATTCCTCTCCATGCGTCTGTCCAGTGCTTGGCCAAAGTTAGATGATATATAAATGTCTGTTGATCACTGAATTTTATAGAAAAGAACATAAAGACATCCCATTTCCTTTTGCATGGCTCAACCTGGCTTTTCTGCCATTAGAAGTAGGAGTGTAAGATCTAATTTTGAGAAAACAGAAGCATTCACTTTTAGCTTGTGATTGTATCATTCACCTTTATTAAGAGCAGGAATCCGCTTCTCCAGGCCTGAAAGACTCTTTCAAGAGGGCATTATTTTCTCTTCTAGTGTATTTCTAAAACCTGTAAACAGCATAGAGTGATAAAGAGCACAGGTTCTGGAGCCAGAGGCCAATGTCAATTTCTGGCACCCCAATTTGCCAGCTTAACTTGCTCAAAGGGTTGCTATGAGAGGATTCAGTGAGTTAATATATAAAAAGCACTTAGCACTTGTTTGACCCATAGTAAGTCCTAAGTAAGGGTTAACTACCATTGTGACTTTTTACAAAGTGTTCTCTCTATAATATTTATTCATAAATATTAGCTGAGAATTTGTGTGCACAGTATTGATACTAACAACTGTATCAATTATACATCTATGTTTAATTTCTTAAACTGCACCTCATACTGCACCACCTGGTCACACTCTGCTTTAGTAAGTCTGCTCTTCATTTAATGGGGGAGGCTTCTAGGCAACTAACTAACTGAGGATAGCAATACTCTCTTCTCAACTGTTACTAAGAGAAAGTCCAGCAATCTAGTAGACAAAAGCTCTAATAAAGAACATGATGGGCAGCATTTTTAGAAACATCATTCATAATTCTAAGATTTAGCTCATTCCTCAAAGAGATAATTTTTCAGAGTTTTCTGCTAATAACCAACTGGTCTCATGTTTTTTTGACCTGATGCTCTGCCAACCATAGGAACCCTGTCTTGAGAATTAACAAAAACAAACTTTGTAAAACCATATAGACAACCAAGTGCTTGAAGTTCAATGATGATCACATAACCCAAGAAAGAATGTTTTAGATCTAGATACTCTACTATCCTCAGTAATCTGCTGTCCTTAGAGGTATTGATTTACAATCTTAAAAAATTAAGTTAAAGTTTTGGAAGGAAAATGTATTAATTTTATGTAATACTCTGGAATACTCTAGTGCTTCTGTAAAGCAGGCCTGCATGATGCTAGATATTAATTTTCCCATCCAATATTTCATTTACTCACAGATTATAAAACCTGTAATTAAAGTTCTAAAATCTACAAGCTTTCAATTTTAGGTATGAAATCAACTAAGGTCAGAATTGAAGAAATATAAACCAAGCATTGCTTGGTAAGTACTAACACTTTAATAATAATTACTGTTTACAAAATAGTTCCACATGCCATTTAATTTAGTTTTCACTTGAGGTGGAATTTCATTTCATTTTTCAGAGAAAAAAGTAAAGTTCAAAGAATGTTTTAAAATTTTCTCAACATGTCCAATCATTGGCTCCAACTATATAATGCGATTAATATATAAAATTTTAAATAATCAAATATTCTCATGTAAAATTACATTATTTCTAATTATAGTATTTTTTCTAGAAGATATTAAAAACTACACTCCATCACTAACAGAATGTATCTAAAATATACTAAGTTCCTTACTATACACAAATGTACTTGAAGGCAGATTTAGTTCTCAAAAGTCCTATTTCCCTTAATGAATGCTTAATGAAAAGTTTGCAGTAGGGCAGATTACCAAAGGTAAATACAGGATAATGAATTCTCTTGGGCTCAGTTAGCATTTTTAAATTCCTGAGGTCATCACCAGCCAACAGTTTGAAAAATACACAAGTTCACTGGTCTAAAAGAAAAAAAAATCTATAATCATTTCAAGATGCCCTATGTTTGTTTTGCATCAGAATCTCCTGAACCTCACCCCCTAGGTTTCTTTTTTTTTTCTTTTTTTCTTTTTCTTTTGGAGACGGAGTCTTGCTCTGTCACCCATGCTGGAGTGTAGTGGTGGGGTGGCTCCATCTCAGCTCACTGCAATCTCTGCCTCCGTGGTTCAAGCGATCCTTCCACCACAGCTTCACAAGTAGCTGGGACTATAGGCATGCACCACCATGCCCAGCTAATTTTTTTGTTGTTTCCTGTATTTTTAGTAGAGATGGGGTTTCACCATGTTGGCCAGGCAGGTCTCGAACTCTTGACCTCAGGTGATCCACCTGCCTCGGCCTCCCAAAGTGCTAGGATTATAGGTGTGAGCCACCACACCTGGCCATGAACCTCACCCTGCTAGGTTTCTGATCTAGCAGGTCTGGGATGGGGCTCAGGAGTCTGCATGTCTAACACACTTGCAGATAGTACTGATGCTGCTGGTCCTGGGGACCACACCCTGAGAATCACTACTCTATGCTAAGTAACTTTATTGCAAAATGCACAGTTGGAATTAAGACTGAGCAATTTATTAGCTATCACTCATGTTATTGGGAAGCCCATCTTCTTTGAATGTGTAACCTCAGCTATGCACTAATGGCTTGACAGCGGATACAAGAAGATCCTCACGTCTAAGGCTAGAATTAACTAAAAGAGAGAAGTCTAGTTTATACAAAAGATTGTTGATGAGGTCTTAAGGATTAATTCTTTCTGCAGATTTAATACAGTTAGAATTAGTTTCAACCAACATTTCCAAAAGTTGACCAAGAAAGAACAATGAATCCTGCCTGGCCTTGATAGACTTATAACCTTCTTCTCAACCAAGATGAGAAAACACAAACAAAACGTCAAAGTTCTTATATGTTGTAAACCATGGAAGACACAAGAGTTCTCTATCATAGTCAATAAAAGGCACAGAGAAATTTCGTATCTATGGATTTCTAAGAATAAGATAGGAATTGTTTCACAATAGACTTATGATATGAAAGTCTCCTTGACCTAGATCGAGACCATCCTGGCTAACACGGTGAAACCCCGTCTCTATTAAAAATGCAAAAAAATTAGCCAGGCGTGGTGGCGGGCGCCTGTAGTCCCAGCTACTTGGGAGGCTGAGGCAGCAGAATGGCGTGAACCCAGGAGGCGGAGCTTGCAGTGAGCCGAGATCACGCCACTGCACTCCAGCCTGGGCCACAGAGTGAGACTCCATCTCAAAAAGAAAAAAAAAAGTCTCCTTGACCTACACATCAGAGGTAGCCAGCCCTGCCTGAAGCACAGTGAGCCCTGATAAAACTTGGTCTTGCTCCAATCTGTGTCATCTGTGACCCACTTGTTCAACACTCTCTATAGAAGCTTATTACTGCAGGGAGACTGATTCCTTATCTCATAGGTCATGACAAAAGCATCAAGATGGTTTGATATCTTTGGTAGTTTCTTTGCTGCCCCAGGTGCCAATGTGACATGTTGGTATTGCTCCCTTGGTAACTACTATCCTCTATCTACAAAAAAAAGGTTTTTCTTCACCTCACATAATCTTTGGAAAAGAAGGTAAGTATGAACCGTCTATGGATATATCTAATATGGGCTTTTGTGATGACAAGGGTCAATTTATTTTGTGGGAAAACTGTGGATCTTGAATAATGAAGTTACATAATCCTTTATATTCTCCATTGGGTGGAATGAATCAGATTTGCTGAATAAAATCACCTTGGAGTTCTTAGTGCCATTCAATATTTTCTGTTAAGTGACCTTGAACTAAATCCCCAGTAGGAGTACATATTCCATATTTTAGATATATACAAAAAGTCAGACAAGGGTAATATGTCACCCATAACATTGAATTAAAGTAATTTATTTTATTTTATTTTATTTTATTTTTTATTTATTATTATTTTTTTAGACAGGTCTTGCTCTGATGCCTAGGCTGGAGTGCAGTGGTGCAATCACTGCTCACTGCAGCCATGACTTTCTGGGCTCAAGCTATCCTCCTGCCTCAGCTTCCCAAGCAGCTGGGATGACAGGCATGAGCCACCACATCTAGCTAATTTTTTATTTTCTTTTGTAGAGATAGGGTCTTTCTATACTGCCCAGGTTGGTCTCAAACTTCTGGGCTCAAGCAATCCTCCCACCTTGGCCCCCCAAAGCACTGGGATTACAGGGGAGAGCCACTGCCCTCGGCCCTATAAGAAATTACTTTTGATAACTAGTGATTATTATCATGGGAGGAAGCGCTATATAAGTTCATAAAAAGCTAAGTCATACTACTTTTCACTTTTACCACTAATAAAGAAATATTTGTAATAGTTTTGTCATTTTTAAGGACCCTAAATGGAAAAAGGTCAACTGTACTGAAGCACATAGCCCTTACATATCTTTAGAAAAGAGTGCTTAAATTAAGTTCATTCATTTTCAATTTACTCAGCAAACATGACCTGAAAACCTACCATATGCCAGACACTGTGGTTGACGTTGGGGAAACAGAAGATGCTGTTCTACATCACAGAAGCAGCCTCTCACTCAGACTGAGGGAAGGAATAGCCACAGCAATAAGTGATATGTTTTATTTTATTTTATTTTTATTTATTTATTTTTTAAGATGGAGTCTCACTCTATCACCCAGGCTGGAGTGCAGTGGTCCGGTCTCGGCTCACTGCAAACTCTGCCTCCCAGGTTCAAGTGATCCTCCTGCCTCAGCCTCCTGAGTAGCTGGGATTACAGGCATGCGCCAGCATGCCCAGCTAAGTTTTGTCTTTTTAGTAGAGATGGGTTTTCATCATGATGGCCAGGCTGGTCTCAAACTCCTGACCTCAAGTGATCTGCCTGCCTCAGCCTCCCAAAGTACTGGGATTACAGGCGTAAGCCACTGCACCCGAGTGACATGTTTTATATAATTGCTGATGGAGAGTCAAATTAGAATTTTCACATATGACATGTTTATTTTGAAAGACATATAAAAGTAGAATGTGATATCTAGATGCATTGTTTCATACTAGAACTAGTTACCCATTCTTACTGTTTCCAAGCACGCACTCAGTAAGAATTTCTTCAGTTCTCTCGTGAGAATAAAGCTTTTATATATTTATATATAATATCACATACATATATGTATATTTAATATATATTTATATGTGTAATATTACATACATACATATATTATTATATACATACGTATATGTATATTGTATATAAAAGAAAAACATGTATAATTAAAAACATATAATCATATATATATTATCAAATATATATATATTTTATGGATGGTCCATTCAGACATTGAAAGCGATAATGCTTCTCTTCTTCAATACACTTCAGATTTTTTTTTTTTTTATGAGACGTAGTCTCACTCTAACGCCCAGGCTGGAGTGCAGTGGCGCTATCTCGGCTCACTGCAAGCTCCGCCTCCTGGGTTCACGCCATTCTCCTGCCTCAGCCCCCGAGTAGCTGCAACTACAGGCGCCCGCCACCACGCCCAGCTAATTTTTTGCATTTTTAGTAGAGACGGGGTTTCACCGTGTTAGCCAGGATGGTCTCGATCTGACCTCGTGATCCGCCCGCCTCGGCCTCCCAAAGTGTTGGGATTACAGGCACAAACCACCGCGCCCAGTCCAGATTTCTTTTTGAAGGGATCACATGTCCAATTATTCACTGTTTGTGAATAATTAGGCTCAAAGCTGGTTTAGGCTAGCAAAAGGCAGGTAAAATGTTGCAGTTGTATATGTGTTTCTCTATGTTATTGGGAACTAAAAGAAATCTTACTCATATTTATGGTGAGTTCCTAATATATCTTAATCTCTTTTTAAAGCTGAAAAAAGCATAAACATATATGAAAATATTGATGGCAGCAATACTGTGTTTTGACCTTAGTGATCTTACATGCTTCTAAAATAATATGTTATTGAAATGACAAGATAGCAGTTTTTGAGATTTGGTTATTCAACATTAACAAATATTATTGATTTAATAGACCTAAGATCATAACAATATCTACCATTTATAGACATATAACAGGTTATATGCAAAGGATAAAAATGCATTCATTAACTTTAATCCTTACAATAAAGTACATATTATTATCTCCACTTAGTAATGAGGAAACAGAGTGAGAAACTCACCCAAGTGGCACAGCTTAGTAAATAGTTACTTAAGCTTAATCCAGATATCTCATATGGAATGAGAGCCTTGGTGGCTATCAGAGGGCTCTGATACAGGGCAGTAACACTTGAATAAGAGCTGGCAGAAGGCATATAGCTCTGGCAACCCATCAAGGAATGTGAGGGTTGGGAGAGAGAATAGGAGAAGAGTGGTATTAAAAAATTAAAGTTAAGTTATTCAGAGAAAAACGCTAAAGGTATGCTTCATTTGAAAAAATAAAGTTAAATAAATTTAAATATTTGCATTTATTTACTTTTAAAACATTCATTTTGTACTAGGTGAGGTTACCCATTTTTACTGCTTACTGTGCCTTATAGAGGACTTTATATGTGTTTGAACTATAATTCAATACATGCAAATAAAATTTACTTTCAAATAAATGACTCACTTTTAACCCAACTCCAATATCACTGATCCTACCCATAAACAACCACCAACCATCTTTTCACTGCCCCATATTCTCAAGTGGTCTTATTTCCTTACTTACTTTAAATTTTATGTTTAATACTGTAATCACTTCCTCGTATATTCTCTCAACCAGTGAACTCCTCTCTCACTTCTTTCTTGGCAAAACCCTCACCCTGCTTACATTCACATGTAAAGCTCTATGTACTCTGTTCCAGTACCTACAGGTTGAAAGTGGCTGGAAAGAAACGCACAACACCTTGTCAGAGTCACTTTAATGTCCTGATCGCAAACTCTTAAGTTGGCCATTCACACTGCCTGCAATCATAGTGCATTTCCAGGCCATGTATTCTCCCACTCTCATAGACAACTGTTTCATACCCTTTCCTTTCTCCTCTTAACATCCAATATCTCCCTCCTGACTTTCTTCCTGGTGATGACCTTGTTTCTATTTTACTGAGAATACCAAAGCTATCCAAAGAGAACTTCCACAAGTTCCCCTAGCATAGACCTCTTTCCAAAACTCCAGACTGATGCCCAAAAGGCAGCCCATCTCCAGACAGTAACAAGTGCAAATGGAGGTCCAAGCACTCTCCCCCAAACTGCTTCTCCCCTAGATTAGCCCTGTCAGCTAATGGCAGCTCCCTTCTTCTAGATGCTCAGCCCAAAAACTTTTGAGTCATCGTTGGTTTCTTTCACTTACAACTCACATCATGTCAGTCCGCAAATTCTGTTGACTCTTCCCTTAAACTATATCCAGAATCTTACCACTTCTCATCACCTTTATTACAATCAACCTGATCCACCATTATCAGTCTAGTCCTGGTATAACCTAATTTAGATCCTGACAATTTCACAACTTAAAACTCTCTAAAGGCTCCCATATAATTACAGTAGCCACCTCCAGTGCTCCATATGATCTGCCTCTTGTTATTCTCCTTTTCCGCTTTACTTTTCATAAAATCTTTATGTCACTTTCTAACAATGCATAATTTGCTTTGGTATTTTAGCTTTTGTCTGTCTCCCTCCTCCGTCAGTGTAGAAATTTCTGTCTTTTTGGTTCACTGATATGGCCTAGGCCTAGAAGAGTATAATATCAGGCAATGAGTAGATTTTCAATGAATATTTGTGGAATGAACCCAAGAATGAATGAGTAAAATAACACCCCTCTTATATGCAGCAAAGACTAGAATATCTTTAACAATCTTATACACACTGCCTCTAAATGTGATATAATAACAGGCATTTCATGGTATGTAGCTCACTACAGCTCTTATTATGCATGCTGAAGTTATTACAGTTCACATTAAGATCTAGAGCATGTAGTCCTAAAATGGACACTAACGAAACTCTGCAACAGGAAGACATAAAAAGGAAATAAAACAAGTAGGACTTATTTTTAGAAATAGCTGAAGTATTTAAATTTTATCGTTCTAAAACTCTCCAGGAGGAAGTTATTCTGAGTAACCTTTTTAAAGACAGTTTAAGGTTTATCCTTTAAAGTATCAAAACAATTTCATCCAGGATAGAATCATTATACAATGTGTACCCAATTTTCCTATATTTGACACAGCATTTTAAATAAATTTTCTTCTCTGAGAATTCAGCACCAATGCTCTGAGCACAAGCGTATTCTTTACAGTGATGCCTTCAGGGTCTTCAAAGCATTTCCATAAGGTTTTCTTCCAGTACTTGAAAATCTCCTTGTTTTGAATAATTTTACAGGCTTTTTCCCCATCAGCTGTCCAAATCTGTCTTTATGAAGATTTAAGTTTTACTCCCAACTACCTTACAATAATTAAGAAATGTAAATAAATGACCCCAGTGGTCTTCAGGAAGTAGAAGATAAAAATTCAGCAAGATTTATTTAGTGAAATCTATTTTCACTATTTAGAGATTTCTTTTCCTTATATTTGTTAGAAAATAGGTACTGAAAGGCTACCATTGCCAACCAGGTACTTTTCCAGGCATTGAAACCAACATGATGGGAATTCCCATGTGAACTCCATGGTTTCTGTCCTCCAGAAGTACAGAGTCTAGTAAACAGATCAGGCACGAACCTCATGAGATTCCCTCATTACCTGAAATACTTCAGAGATTACTTCCCATAAGACAAACTTTGATATGTATGTGGCCAAGCTTCAGACCACAAAATGGTAAGAGCATTAAAAGACTAACTGATAGATAAACAGTTAAGTTTCAAAATGAAGCTAGCACACAGATACGTGCTCATTTAAAAACCAGAGCCAAAATATATATTTGAACTGGCAGAAGAACACAAATTTCCCGGTGTGTGATCTTTACTCATTCACACTAAGGAAGGCAAACTCCAGCTTCATGTGATAAGTTGTGTATGTATGTAAAACATGATAAACACACTGGATTGTGGTTCTAAACAGAATCTTTACAAGATTATTAGGAAGATAAAGGAGAATGAGCTAAAATGATTTAATACCTGTTTCTCCTACAAGGCCATCTTGTTTACTGCTTTAACCAATAACTGGACAATGCCTGGCATATAACATGCCCTCAACGAATACTTTTCAGTGAATTAACAAACATTAATCAGGTTCTTGTTGCTATACCATGCATCCCAAAAAATGCTCTTCAAATGGGATGCATCTTAAGAGAATAAGGGACAATCAATGTATAATAAGTATTATTGCATGAAGGAGTAGGTAGGTTCCTTTGCTGGAGATATACTTGGTTAATTCCATCTTGACCCTTAAAATGGCCTAAAGATTTTGCTGGAGAAAGTAACTATGTTTGTCCTCATACTACTGATGACTTAAGTTGTATTAGAGCAGTGGTCCTCAAATGGGGCCAATTGTACCTCCCCTTCCAGCCCCCTAGGACATTTGCTAATATCTGGAGATATTTTTGGTTGTGGAAAGAAGCCAGAGATGATGTTAAATTTGCAGCAATACACAGGACAATCCTTCACAACAAACAATTATCTAGTCCCAAATGTCAAGAAATGCGGCTGCTGAGAAACTCTGGGTTAAAAGAAGCCATCACATTTGTCCAAGGGAGAGGTAAGTAGCACAGTGGAAAGAACAGAGTATTTCCGAGTCATGGGTTCAAATTCTGGCTCTCCCACTCAGCCCTAGTGTGACTTCTTATGACCCTCAGTTTTCCAATGAGGAAAATGGCAATGATATTATCTGCTCTGTAGGGTTGTTGTGAGGAGTTAATGGGAATGTATGTAAGACATCTGACATATAATAGATTAACAAATGGTAGCTATTCTTGCTTTTATAAGAATACGTATGAATTGTTTGATGCCAACATTTCTTCAAAGTAGGAAAAGCATTTTAAAGATGCTTAATAGCTTAAACAAAAAACTCAGAATGTTAAAGTCAGAAAGAATGTTAATATCCAACTAAATACTTCATTTTACACAGAAGAAAACAGAGGTTTGGAAAGAATGACTTACCCAAGATTACACAGCAAGTTAGTGGCAATTCACATACAATAATCCTGCTGTTTGCTCCACTACCATTTTCTTATTCATGCATATATAGATAGGCTTTTATTAATTCCTAAACTATGTCATTATTTATGAATGTCATAAATTATTTAAGTCAATTTGAATACAATATTATTATGTTTGCCAGAATTTTATACACTAGTATGATTCAACTATAAAATAAGCTAAGACTTCTACAGATAGGTACTTATCCTAATATTTTCATGGCCTATTTGAGCTAATCTGTGGAATCTGCCCCATTGTTTCAGTATCACCCTAACAAGTTCCATTATTACTCACAATGATCTATTTTTTTTTTTTAATTTGAGACGGAGTTTCGCTCTTGTTCTCCAGGCTGGAGTGCAACAGTGCAATCTCAGCTCACTGCAACATCGGTCTCCCCAGTTCAAGTGATTCTCCTGCCTCAGCCTCCTGAGTAGCTGGGATTACAGGCACATGCCACCACGCCCGGCTAATTCTGTATTTTTAGTAGAGACGGGATTTCTCCACATTGGTCAGGCTGGTCTCGAACTCCTGACTTCAGGCAATCTGCCCACCTCAGCCTCCTAAAGTGCTGGGATTACAGGCATGAGCCACCATGCCCGGCTACAATGGTCTATTTTTTAAATTAATATCTTATAGGCCAGGTGCGGTGGCTCACGCCTGTAATCCCAGCAATTCGGGAGGCCGAGGTGGGAGGATCGCCTGAGGTCAGAAGTTTGAGACAAGCCTGGCCAATGTGGTGAAACCCGTTTCTACTAAAAATACAAAAATTAGCCAGTTGTGGTAGTGGGCAACTGTAATCACAGCTACTCAGGAGGCTGAGGCATGAGAATCACTCGAACCCAGGAGGCAGAGGTTACAGTGAGCCAAGATCACACCACTGCACTCCAGCCTGGGCAGTAGAGTGAAACTCAGTCTCAAAAATTAATTAATTAATTAATATCTTATAAGATAAATATTAAAAATTATTCATTTCTGGTTTAATAGTCACATGAATAGCACAGTTGGAAAAAAAGCCTGAACAAACACAGAAGCCATATACTATAAATATATAGGAAAAAAATATTTTCAACTTCAGTAGTAACCTAAAAAAAAGAATTTAAGACAGAGTTAGCATTTTTTTGACTCTGAATGTAGAATGTAGCAAAGGGTTTCTTTATTCATAATGCTCAATGAAGGCATACATTCATATAGTTTTGGGGGACTTTAACCTGCTCTTACTTGTCTTACTTCTCTAGACCCATAGGATAATATGCCCTAAAAATGTCCTCTCTGGCCCTCAGTAGAAATATACTGAACTCAGTCTTAGAAAGTCACTACACAGCCGGGCGCGGTGGCTCACGCCTGTAATCCCAGCACTTTGGGAGGCTGAGGCAGGCAGATCACCTGAGGTCAGGAGTTCAAGACCAGTCTGACCAACATGGAGAAACACCATCTCTACTAAAAATACAAAATTAGCCGGGCGTGGTGGCCCATGCCTGTAATCCCAGCTACTCCGGAGGCTGAGGCAGGAGAATGGCTTGAACCCGGGAGGCGGAGGTTGCTGTGAGCTGAGATCATGCCATTGCACTCCAGCCTGGGCCACAAGAGTGAAACTCCGTCTCAAAAAAAAAAAAAAAAAAAAAGGGAAGTCACTACACAAATGTTGAGAAATAGAGAAATTGTTGACTGCATTATATCTAATTGTGTTAAATCTATTTCTAATGGAAATATAAGACAGCTGTTAAAAATGATGTTTAGGCTGGGCATGGTGGCTCACACCTGTAATTCTAACACTTTAGGAGGCCGAGGTGGGCAGATCACCTCAGGTCAGGAGTTCGCGACCAGCCTGACCAACATGGAGAAACCCCATCTCTACTAAAAATACAAAATTAGCCAGGCGCGGTGGCGCATGACTGTAATCCCAGCTGCTGGGGAGGCTGAGGCAGAAGAATTGCTTGAAAACGGGAGATGGAGGTTGCAGTGAGCCGAGATTGCACCATTGCACTCCAGCCTGAGCAACAAGAGCGAAACTGCATTTCAAAAAAAAAAAAAAAAAAGTTGCTTAAAAGAATTTTTAATGACTCATAAAATGCTTAAAGTTTATAAAGTTTTAAAGCATGATTTAGACCTGTATACAAGTATAATCTCAACTATGAATATATACAACATATAAACATGGAAGAATTTCAAATAAAATATTTTTAAAAACATTAACAGTGGTTATTTTGGGATAGTCTATTAATAGCAGATTTTAATTTTTTCAGTGTTTTTATACTCTCCATGTTTTTTTTACCATTAACACATATACTTATTTTGGAATTAGAAAACAGATCTTCATTTTAATCAAAAAGTTAAATTTTGATGAAACTTCATATAATCATGAAGCCTATACACAGAACTTAATGTATTGCTTTTACATTTAAGATGTGGAAAAGAGGTGCATTCCTTTAAGTCTTTTTTTTTCTTTCCTTTTTTTTTAAAGCACAACTTCATAAAATGCAAGCCAAGCGTGCTGTTTCAATACTGAAAATGAATGGTCACAAATAAGGCCATGGGTAACATGTGTACATACTAATAATGCTATACTCAATATTAAACCAGAAATTATGTTTAACTTAGTATATAAGTTTCTTGACATGTAAGTTCAACATAGTTTAGTGTATAAGCTTCTTGATAAAGGCAAATATGTGTGTTCCTGCAAAGAAGCATTACATGTAATTATAAATGTTGCAAAGCTAATTAATTAAAGCGTTCAGTTTTGGGGTTTTTGTTTCTTGTTTTTACCAAAAGATAATTACTAAAAGTTACCTTATAAATGTCTGGCTAAATTGCAATAAATAGCATACTTAAATGTCAATATAGTTTTGGGAGACTCTTCTTTCTGAAAATTAGTTGTGAAAACAGAATTTAAATGGTAGTCTGCGAAAGAAAGCTCAGATAATTGTTTCAATAAAACATTTTTACACCTATACTTATGTAGGGCATATAGAGTTTTTGATGTGAAAGTAATACAAAAATCTCAAAAATAAGTCAGTTATACTTTTCAAATATCACCTTCATTGCTCTTTAGAAAATTAAAGTCAGTGGGAAAATAAAAGTTTGTAGGTAAGAAAATTTTCAATTCCTAATTAAGAGCCTATTTCAAAATTGTTTCTGCTTATTTCTAATATCTTCATAACATGACCAATCTACAACATTCCAAAATGACCACATTCAACATCACATGGGCCCATTAAGATAAAGTGAGCTGGGATATAGAATTTCCAGCAATAAATGAGGTACTTAATCTAACTTTATTAGATCCAAAGTATATTAAAAGAATACAGCCTATGTTGTTTACAGATGCACTATGAAAATATTTTTATGCTTGCATTTTAATTTTACAGAGTTAATTAATTACAACTTTAACGGTCACAGTAGGCGTATCGTTCCTTACCACTTCAAAAGCATGCAGGATCGCTAAGAAAACTTGATTCCCTAGGCACAAACTCTCTACTGAAAGTCATAAGATTCACATTTGCTTCTTTCAATCATTATCCCCAAATACAGCCAAGATCAAAGAACTGGGGGGAAAAAGTCTTACTCTTTTTCCCTTATGAAACATTTGCACAAAAGTTTAGTTTAATTCTGTTTTTTTAAAGGGAATCTGTTGCCAAGAAGCAAATAATAACATAAAACCTATCCAACACAAACCTTTAAGTGTTGAACATTGTGTTTCTGACTGTCGTTTTCAGTTTCATGTATTAAATTAATGACTTTTGCAGCCAGCTTAGTAATAACACAGAGGTATCTGAAACAGCATACAGGAAAGTAAATGAAATCCCCTTTCCCAGAGACCTTTTAAGTCAGATACCTACCTGTCAAACCCAGTGAATATACTGGCCTGCTCACCTGAGGATCTTACTCCAAGCCTGTGGTCTCCAGCTTTATCACAGATCAATCACATAGAGAGCTTGTTAAAACACAGATTCTGCCCTCCCTGCCGCCCCCTCCCCAACCCAAGCACACAATCACACCAGTTTCTCTGATTCAGTAGCTCTGCAGTGGCCTGATAATTTGCATTCTAACAAGCTCAAGTGATACTGATGGGGCCTACCCTGGGGGCCACACTTTGAAAATCATAGACCTAGGCAGCTCAAATCTACTCTGGACTTATTTTTAATTAATGAATGCAGATGCTCATTCATAAACCCATGGTAAATGAAAATATCATAAGTCAAAAGGGCATGTCATACACTAACCTACTGAACATCACAGCTTAGCTGAGCTTACTTTAAATGTGCTCAGAACACTTATATTAGCATACAGTTGGACAAAGTCATCTAACACAAAGCCTACTTTATAATCAAGTGTTAAATATCTCATGTACTTTATCGAATACTATACTGGAAGCGAAAGACAGAATGGTTGTATGGGAATTGAAGTATGGTTTCTACTAAATATGTATCTCTTTTGCATCATCATAAACTGGAAAAATCATAAGTTGAACCATCATAAGTCAGGGACTGTGTATTTTCCCCATGAAGTCATTACCATTAAATATGATTTTTATGCAGCTAATCTTTCCCATACCAATGATGTATATATTATTGTTTAAATAATCAGTGAAACTACTTTTCTTATATACAAGAAATAGGGCAATTATTTTCTGTTTGGGTAACTACAGAAGTTTTTAAAAAGCAAAGGAAAATAACATGCTTAAAAGAAAGATTAATGGTAAGAGATAAAAAGAATAATGAATAGGAAAGTAGAGTTATTTGTAGCTGAAATGGAAAGAATTTAGCCCCTGAAAAATTGTAAGATCAAAAGGTTATATCAATAGACTACATCAAAGGTTTTCTAAAGGTCTCCCACAGATTATTAGCTCAAGCTATACAGATGAGGCAAATAAGCACATTAGAGACTAAAATTCTGAATTATATTCTGTTATTTTCTTTAAAGAATATAGCATATTACTGGATATGTGATGAAGATAGATAGGTGGTAACATTAGTTATTTTGTTTAAACTATAAAAAGGAAAATTCAGTCTGATAGATGAAAGATTTAATTAATTTCAAAAATGTATTAAAGATTTTCTTTTGGAAGCTAGTGGATGAATTAATATTAATATAATTATTACATAGAGAAGCATTATTTCACAGTGGCTAAAAATTACTTCAGCACATGACTTAATGCAATGAAAGCATGGATTACACATGTCAATTACTTAAACTGTCTCAACACATATATTTAAACTGCACCTGAGGCCTATAAGTATTACTAAGAATAGTATATAAACACAAATAAGAGGCAGATCAAAACTACAAATGGTATTAAAAACAAGTTGATCTTCATTGGAATTATAAAATAGATTCATGATAAATACCCGATACCAATAATTTACTCAATGGTACCTACACATCACACTACATTTATTTTGAATAAGTACTGATAATATAATTAGCTATTTTCAAAACTGCAACAAATTGCTAATAGCAATTAGCAGAATGAACACAAGTTTGGCAAACAGATTCACAGTTGTCCCTTTACCACAGGCTTTTAGCCTTTCTGAGCATCAGTTTCCAAATCTGTAAAATGGAAATAATATCACCACCTCACACAATTTTGTAAAGAGATTTATTAAACAATGCACTGTGCCTAACACACTGAAGGTGCTCAGTAATTTCAATCTTTCAACTAATATTTTTGGCACTCCTACTATATGCCAGGCATCGTTATCGATACTGGAAATAAACCAGGGAACAAAACGGACAAAATTATCTGCCTTCTAGGAGTTTATTTTCTAAGGTACATTTATTTTACCTTGTCCTAGGCACGGTGCTGAGTGCTTTGGGAATGAATAAACTAGCCCCAGAACAGGTCAAGTATTTAGTTCAATAAAAAAAGATAAAATTAGGATAATCGTGCAGTATATGAATTTAGGGAAACCAGAAAGTCTTATGAGAAAGCATGGTACGAGGTCAGAGGATAGAAAGGAAGAAGAGGAAAGGCTTCCCAGAAAAGAAGGTATTATAAGTGAGCCTGGTTTAGAATCCTGACAGAAGAGATTTATAGATTTTAGAAAAGGCAAGGAGGCAAGGAGGGTGGAGACTGTTTATTTAAGTAACAATGAGTAGTTCAATATGGCAGCAGTTTCAAGTACAAATTAAGAAGTGATGCGAAATTAAATGAAAATCTAGGTTGGGACCAAACTGAAGTCCTGACTTGCTAAGATGAAGAATATGGGAAATTGCCAAAGATATCCGAGAAGACTGTGATATGATACAGACATTTATAAGATTTATTTGCACTTCCTTTTGGCCAGAACCACCATCTTCCAGTAATTCGCCAAAATGACAAACACAAAGGGAAAGAGGAGCGGCACCCCATACATGTTCTCTAGGCCTTTTAGAACATGGAGTTGTTCCTTTGGCCACATACCTGTGAATCTATAAGAGACGTGATATTGGAGATTTCAAGGGAATGGGTACTGTTCAAAAAGGAATGCCCCACCAGTGTTACCATGGCAAAACTGGAAGAGTCTACAAAGTTCCCCAGCGTGCTGTTGGCATTGTTGTAAACAAGTTAAGGGCAAGATTCTTGCCAAGAGAATTAATGTGCATATTGAGCACATTAAGCACTCTAATAGGCGAGATACCTTCCTGAAACACATGAAGGAAAATGATCAGAAAAAGAAAAAAGCCAAAGAGAAAAGTACCTGGGTTCAACTGAAGCACCAGCCTGCTCCACCCAGAGAAGCACACTTTGTGAGAGCCAATGGGAAGGAACCTGAGCTGCTGGAACCTCTTCCCTATGAACACATGGCATCAGAGGTGTTAACAAAATAAATAAAATAAAAGACTTCTGACTGAAAAAAAAAAAGATGTATTTGCAAGAAGTGTGAACAATACATTGAAAGGGAGAAAAGGAAGGACGACTCATCTGGAAAACCTGAATAATGTGCTTCACAAGACAGTTTGCCAATTACCTAACAAGGAGTAGGATCATTAGAGACTTTCTAAGGCATCTCTGAGCACACATCTGTGACAACAGCAATCCTACTGGCTGACAAGGGCAACACAACAATCTGGCATGAGCCACACTCTCGTGTTCTTCACTTGCCCTATACCACCCGTGCTGGCTCCACTCCTGTCCTCTGCCCATTACCAATCCTACATCCTAATACCACATATCCACATATTCCTATCATCAACCCATCCATCCTGACCATGACCCAAATCAAGCAGGCAAAGAAGATGTGACAAATTAGGCATTTGGGACCACCATACTTCTTCTCATGCACTAGCCTGATTCAAATGAAGTAAGACAATCTGGGAGCAGAAAGCCAGTCTGGGACTCAAAGTAAAAATTACCTTTCAGAGTTTCCATATCCCATTGAAAGCATTTCACTTGTTTCTTAGTCCTTGGCTTAGGGATCTTAAAAGTATAATAATGCTTCAGATTCAGGCAATCATTTTTCGACCTTGGCAAGGCAGAAATGTTGATTTCTAGCTAAAGGACATCACAGATAAATAGAATATTTGTGAAGAAAATATCTGAGGACATCTCTCTAGGAAAGAATTTAGTAAAGAAGAAGGGATGTTATAATTTAAAATGTTAACTAAAACCTTCTAACTATATTATTATAGTCTAATTAAGGGGAAATGAAAGTTTAAAAACACAAGCTAAGTAGTTATGAATCCTATAAATCAAAGAAAAAGATTTCACAACATTTTGAGACAGGTCAAAATTGATTTTCACTTTCCTTCTCATAACCAAGAAAATTATGATTTGTATTACCTAGCCTACCTAAAGAGTTAAAACCTTGTAAGTTTTACTAAGAGGAATGTAGTAGTACCCATCTTCCTCATTCAAAAAGGCCTTAAGCTGAATAAGCAGACTTTAGAAAAAGAAATTAAGGAGTATTTAATTAAAACCTATCAGCCATAGGCCCTGGCAAATGAAATCAACAGGAAATTAAAGGGAAGTAAAGCTCAAATCTGTTCAACACTGCTTATTATTTTAGAAAATAGGTGGAGGCGAAACAGTGAATGTGAGCAGAATAGCTTTGTTTTGTGATTTCCCTTATAATCCAAATGTTCTCATCAGAGAAATAACTCAGAAATAATGATACCTAACATAAAAGTACACACAATAAGGGAGACGGGGGACTTTGTGAAAGAGGGGATATATAATATCATATATGTGCTCTTTATACTAGGACTAATTGCTTCATTAGGATAGCGACTTGTTTTCTCTGATAACTAAAATATAAGTCACTGCAGAAACTTTAGGACTATATATTAACACCATGAGAAAAGTACAAATCAACTATAATCCTACCACCCAAATATAAATACTATTAATCTTTGGTTTATTCCCCACCAATAAATTGGGTTCTGTGCATAGGTTGATTTTTTTTTCAAAACTAGGATATCATTTTGTAACTTGCTTTTATCCACTTCTCATACCATAAACATTTTTCCATATCATGAATATTTTCTCATATTACTGAATAATTTTCCCAACAAAATGATACATTTTGATTTGTTGTCCACGTTTGTTAATGTGATGTGTGAAAATGTGGTAATTTATCGCTCTGCTGGGATTCTTTGATTATTGGGAGGTTAACATCCCCTCTACCCTAACCTTAGACAATTAAAATTTTTTGTCTTTTGCGAATTGCTCATTTATATCTATTTCTCATTGGGGATCATTTGTATAGCAGTATTCATCTGTCTCTGTCTTAGTCCATTTGGGCTGCTATAACAAATTACCATAAACTAGGTGATTTGTAAACAATCAAAAGTTATTTCCTAAAGTTCTAGAGGCTGGGAAGTCCAAAATCAAGGCGCCAGCAGATACTGTGTCTGGTGAGAGCTCACTTTCTGATTCATAGGTGGCACCTTCTCACTGCATCCTCCCATGGTGGAAGGGGCAAGGCAGCTCTTTGTGGCCTCTTTTATGAGGGCACTAATCCCATTCATGAGGAATCCTTTCTCATAATCTAATCATATTCCAAAGGCTGTACCTCCTACTACCCTCACACTGGGGATTGGGAATCAACATATGAATTCAGAAAGGGAGGGAACAAACATTTAGACCATAGCAATCTTGCACTGCTTTTTATAGTATCTTTTTAAAGGGAGCATGTAAAATACAGAGCTTACCATTTATCTTTTTTTTTTTTTTTTTGCTTATTATATTTCTCAGTGATATTTCTGAAAGTGGTATTTTGTCGTATAAAAATAACAGTTGCTTTAAAAGATTTTGGAATATTAGGAAAAATATAAAAAAGAAAATCAAGCTGTAACTTTACCACCTAGGAATACATTTTCTAGGGGGTGGGGGAAATATGATATTTTAATGGATATGCCTACTGATGCAAAAGAAACTTGTATGCAAACAGGAACTGCATTAATCTTTTTCAATCCTTATTAATTTAGGACATTGTCTTAGAGTAACAGCTTAATAAGTATTTTTGATTAAATGAATTTTATATATTTATTTCAAAATTATATTTTACACATAAGATAATATATTAAATTTCACTTTTTTATGGAATACATTGCAAGTATATTTCCAAGTCATTAAATTTTTAAAAAACTTTTGTAACTGAGTTTTATCAATATAGATATATAAACTACACTAATTTATTTAAATATTTTGTTATTGGGGCTTTGTTTCCATTTTTTGTATTACAGATAAGATGGTAATAAACATTTATAAATCTTCATATGCGATTCATATTATTTCCTTAGGCTATATTTTTAGACCCAAGATCACTTAGTCAAAGGCTATGAACATTCACAGGTTTTGTTTTGTTTTTGTAGAGATGGGAGCAAAATGGGACCATGCAGATATTTGAACCCTTGAGCTTAAGGGATCTTTCTGCCTCAGCCTTCCAAAGTGCTAGGATTACAAGCATAAGCCACTGTACCTGGCCCAACATTCACAGGTTTTAATACATAATACCACGTAATTGCCTCAAATAGTTGTATTGATATACCTTTTATTGAGTAGCATTAAAAAAATTCCATTAAGGCCACAACTCTTTTACAAAACTAGCATCACTGTTAGTCCTTATTCTGCAAAGCGATAAAAAAGTATTGTTTCTATGGCTAAAATGATTTGTGAAATGAAATAAATTTATCTAAGAAAATATCGAAGGAATAACTGACGAGGAATAGTGATAGCATCCAGCACACATATATTTATTCCTAGAGTTGATAAATCAATTCTCCTTTTCTTCAAGCACTATTAAATTTATATTTATCAATGCATTGTTCTGTGAGAATTCTCAGACAATCTTACTTGTAGCATTTTCTTTGATTCTTCTTCATTAGAAGAACTACTTCCAACTATATCAGACAATAAAGAAAACATGTAATGAAGGCTTGAATATGTGTACATTTTTTTAACCCTTAATTTAAAAAGTCAATTATAGGAAGTACATTTGTCTGACAGGTGAGTCACCTCTGTTCTATTATAAATTATAATCATATTTGAGCATTTCCCTTCATTTTACTGACAATAGCAAAATAAATGAGATCCTATTTTTTTTTTTTTTTTTTTTTTTTGGGACGGAGTTTTGCTCTTGTTGCCCAGGCTGGAGTGCAATGGCCCGATCTCGACTCACAGCAACCTCCGCCTCCCGGGCTCAAGCGATTCTCCTGCCTCAGCCTCCCGAGTAGCTGGGATTACAGGCATGCACCACCACGCCCAGCCAATTTTGTATTTTTAGTAGAGACGGGTTTCACCATGTTGGTCTGGCTGGTCTCGAACTCCTGACCTCAGGTGATCCGCCTGCCTCGGCCTCCCAAAGTGTTGGGATTACAGGCATGAGCCACTGCGCCCGGCCCTATTCAATTCTATTTAGTCACTAAGTATGAAAAGTATTCAGGTTTTGCTAAGCCAGGGTCAAACACTCCCCACATCCTAGTTTAGAGTGCTTAGATTTCCCTCTTTTTCATGCAATTTAATGAATGTTAAATTAGCATGAAAATTAAATGTTATTTTTAAACTCCCTAAAACTTTAAAATGTTGCTAAGTTATTTTTCCAAATGTATAAAATGACCTCATTTTAATAAAAATAAACTATCTCAATGTAGGTATATGATACGTATTTGTAGTGAGAATAGAAAACAGTCCAGAAGAAGCAGTTATTACTTTTTGAGGTGGATCGGAGAGGGAGGTTCTTGCTGCGGGCACTGAACGAACTACTCCGTTGCAATGATTTTTGCTCTTCACAAGTCAGCAAGGGTTTTCGATGATGCTATTCTTCACAGAAACGTGACCTACATGATTTAAAGGCTGATACAAGTAAATATTGGTGGATGAGGAGCCCCTGTCCTTGTTGATGCATCTTTCAAGGTTGATTTTGAGTTAGAGGTTTGCTCTGTCCATACAGACTTGTTTTTCTCCCTGCTTAGAACCAGCATGAAAAGAACGCAAGAAGAAACTTTGGTCTTATTCAGATCACATTTTAAAAACCTGAGCTAGCATGATAAGAGCAGTTAAAACATATTCTTTCTAAAGGCACAGGGTCCCAGACACCAAAATAACCATCCATTCCCTAACCAACTGATGTCTCTCTGCTGTACGTGGTAAATTAAAACGACATGTTTTACAACGTAAAATAAAGGGTGCCCCGAATAACAACTAGGTTCTTTAAAGTTAGTGTTTTGGGGGAAGCATGGGGGCTTCTTTGTAGCACTCCTTTGAAAACTATTTCTGAGAAAGCTCCAATACAAACACCTTTTTCTTCCTAAGGAATCAACCTTAGGGAATCAACCTTAAGGAATCAATCTGCTGGGCTAAATCTTCAACACCTTCCCTTTTCATCACCTTTGAGGCAGATAACCAAAATTTCTTTAAACTGCTTATTTCACAACGGGATGACAAAGGAGTGTGTGTGTGTGTGAATGCGTGTGTGTGCGTGCCCGTGTATGCCCGCGTGTACAAAGGTGTGTGTGTGAGAATGCGTGTATGTACGTGCCCGTGTGCGCCCGCGTGTGCAGTTTACCTTTTTACAAAATCCAGCATTTAAAATAGATTTTTAAATTCCCCTTTAACAAATGATTGAAAATGGTGTAATCATTTTATCTTCTGTTGTTTTTTTTTTAAGTTCAGTAACAGCCCAGAACTGCAGTTTTGAGCCATGTCATCAAATCTAAACACGACTAGGGAAGTGGAGCGGGGAGAAACAGGAGAGAGAAACAGAAAGGAAAAGCGGGTGGGCGGTGAAGCAGAAGGCTGGGACAGTCAGAGGGATTCGCCGTCTCACTCTTACCAATTCCTCCCTCGGCACACATCACAGCATGTTGGTCACGAGTCGCAAGGTACAAGAAAAGAGCTAAGCACAAATTCGAAGAGTGAAAGCGGGTTGTGCTTCCACGCCAGCCATTTGCCTTCCGGGAAAAAAAAAAAAAATCACTTAGACATCTCCCAAACTCAGCTGCGGGAGCCAGCGCCGGAGCCTGTGCTGAGCTCGCAACCTACTTCTCCCTCCGCTCCTCCTCCCGTCTCCGCCAGGCTGCAGAGCAGCCCGAGCTGCAGTGCACCGCCAATCGCCCACCGCCCCGCCCTCCGTGACGTAGCAGCGGCAGGGCCTGGCAACTGACCGGCTCCCAACTCCAGCTGTTTGACCGAGCTGCCCTTCTGCCCAGCGCAGATGCCCCAGTGACCCAGAGCCCTTACAATCTCACCTCTGACTTTCACCTCCCAAGTACAGGTTGCTCGCGGTTGACGGTTTGGTTCATTGTTTTGCTGCAATTCTAACAATTCACTGCTTTAGCTAAACGTGGAACACTGGACAATTATTTTTTGGAGGGTAAAAGAGATCAAATCTAAAAATGTCGCGCCACTGCATTCCAGCCTGGGCGACAGAGTGAGACCCTACCACAAAATAAATAAATAAATAAATAATATGTATTGTTACTGTTTTTATGACTAGAAAAGAAATGAGGAAAAATATTACAATTCTGATTTCGTCGTTTTCCTCACACCTTGCCCTTCCGTTCCCTTACTCAGGATAATGTGGCTTTGTCCATACACCTGCCAAGGTCCGTTTGCTTAAAATTCACAACTTTTTAAAAAACTTCTAAATAAGTTTCAACAACCTGTCTGGTTTCTCAAAATGTCTAATTTGGAAAGAGGAAAAGCCATTTAGTGAAGGCCGAACCAATAATTCAGAACAAAACCTAATAATCTTGGCTGCCTGTTTTATCCCATTGAAACAAATATAAAAAGTGGGGCCAAACTCTCCACAGCTCTCCTATATTGTGCCTCTCTCTTCCATTCTCTCAAGTGTTTCTCAGATGTGCAACAAGAGTGAAGAAAACTAAATGAGCATGCAAATGTTTGACTATTAGTAAAGAGCTCACCAGTACAGACACAGGGAGCTGGTTGGTCGGCTTGAAAATTCTCTCAGACCAAGAGAAGCCAAACAAGTTTCTGCACCCACTGAGAACGTGCTTCTGCCAGACGAGGAGAAACAAGTTCTGGGTGTGGCTTCCTGTGATGCTCCATTAGGGAAGCCTCCATCTGCAGGTAAGGACAAATCTCTAGAACTTAGTCAAACTTAATCCCCAGAATTAACCCAGCCTAGTAGAATACACTGTCATTTACATGGCCTCTGAAATTCCTGGCCCTAGTAGCACTTTTTGCAGTCATATGACTGTCTGTAACATCCTTTAAGATGAAACACATTTCCTATCTGAGAGTCAACCTTATAGAGGAGACTTATAACTGTAGCTGGGCCCCCCTGAGCTCTCCCAATCAAACACTGGTGTTGTTACCTCAGCAGAGGGCCTTCCTGGGAACGTACATACCAGGACAATTCAGGCATGTAGCCTGTTTGGGTTGCTTAAATCAGTGGTTCTAACGAGCTACACATCAGAGTGAACCGGGGAGCTTGATGCCAAGGCCCCACCTAGGCCAATTAAACCAGAATCTCTAGGGGTGGCGCTCTGGCAATGTCTTTTCTTCAAGCTCCTCTAGAAATTCTAATGTGCACAAGGGTTGAGAATCACTGACTAAGATTTGAATTATTGTCTTAGAAGAAAATCTATTATATTTAAGTCTAAAGAGCATAGTAGTAGAATAATGGAAAACATTATGTAATACAACTTAGCCTTATACATATTCTTTATATATTTGTTTATTTTAATATAAATATAAAAACATGTGAAGATACACCTCAAAATTGTTTACTCAGGGAAGGATAGTGAGGGGAGATTACTAGCTTTCTATTTGTGTCTGTCATTTGAATGAAATTTGTATCATTTTGATAATTTAAATATTTCTAATCAAATTTTTAAAAATCAATACTCATAAATACCATGAAGGTCATTGGAATAACCACTATTAAGGTGCGTTTCTGTCAATTTATTAGGTTTTGTTGTGTTTGGTGTTTTCTTTTTGCAATGCTTCTGTAATATCCAATTTTCTCCTCAGAGTGATTCCTATTTTGAAAAAGACAAAATACGATTCTTAATTTAAGACATTAGCTACTTTAAATCTATATAGTAATTTTTAATTTAAAAGATACTTACTTTCTTGTAATTTCAGAAAGGTATTCTTTTTTGCACTTCTCAGGAAGTTTTTTAAAAAACCAATATTTCAATTGTATAATATAGAAGTGAGGGAACTTCATCTTTTCCAGCTAGAAAATTATTTGGACTCTCAACACTAATAACTCTCAATACTTCATAATTAATTGTCAATGCGAAATATATGGCACAGTAGTCAAATGCCTAGGTTTGACCTGGTTTTAAATCTTGGCTCTGCAAATTTTTAGATATGTGATCTTGGGTACCAACACCAAGCTCTGTAGGTAAAATGGATCTAATAATATCTTCCTCTGTGTTATTAAGACTATATGAAGTTAGGTAGCTGAAGTGCTTATCACTGTGTAAAACACTTAATAGGTGCTTAATAAATGATAATTATCAATTTACTAACTTCTCTTTTTCCTTTCTTAAACATACTCAAGGATTAGTATGGCAGCAGAAGACAGAGTTATCAGAAAACATTTTTCTAAAACAGTAAACAGGGTTCTTCCTAGAACCTATTATATTTGTTATACAGTTATATGTAAAAGAGAGACATATTCATTATTTCGGGCTACTGCTTTAACATGTAACGTGTAAAGCTGCGTGGTTTACTTTTGTTTACCTCAAAATATTTCACGTTTCCTAAAGTGGCACACAGGCTGATTTCTTATGATTCATAATCAACCACTGCTTTTTCTTTGTACTTGTTATGAGTCAAGCACAGATTAGGACATTTCCCACGATCAGTTTTCTGACTGACTTTTGGAGAAGGAGGAGGAGGAGAAGAAGAAGAAGAGGAAGAGGAAGAGGAAGAAGAAGAAGAAGAAGAAGAAGAAGAAGAAGGAGAAGGAGAAGAAGATCAATGCTGCAGGCAATTAAACTTGTCCCTTGTAGATGAGCCCTGATTTTAACAACATAATCACAGGATTTTATGTCTCTTTTTTCTTTCCTCAATATTCATTGAGTGCTAGTGAACCATTTCTGTTAGACACTGTACTAAGAAGTTTACAGCTATGACTTCGTGTATTCCTCTTATCATCCCTATGAGGTCATTCTTCATTTAGAGATGAGACATCTGAGGCACAAAGAGTTAGAGCAACTTATCCCAGATGGCAAGACAGCAGGTGAAAGAGCTGGCTTGAGAACACACGTTCTTAATGGAGCTCTCTACTGTGGGCTAAGCAGCACAGCTTTCAATAAATTAGGGAAGTGAATAGTAAATGATTTTTGTTGGGATAGGGTAAAACCATGCTATGACTATAACTGCCTTGTTGACAGTAGAAATTCTTTATTTCTAGAAACAACAAGAATATCTACATTATTATTACTAGTTGTAAACATAGATCTTAATTTTATGTGTGCATTTTTTTTTTTAAAGAGGAAATACATTTCCTTCCCTTTGTATCAGGTGAGTCCCTTTCATCCATAGGAGAACAAATTGGCTTTTAACCTTGTAAAAACCTTTAACATGCAATGATTACACAGGATATCAGAAAGGGAAACTCCAGATTCGCAGAGATCCAGGCTGGCCCCGGAGTTCTGGATAAGTCCGTCAACTATTTATTGATTCTGTTTATAATATCAAGAACACTGGTAATAGGACAGTAGCACAATTCCTTGTATGAAATGATGGCCCTTTAGTCTAGGAAAGATAATTAGTTTCTTATTTAGACAAAGATAGGTACCAGAGCTTTTTCTGAATAAATGTAGTTAAGAAAAAGAAGTATACATTTCTCTGGATAATGTGTATTTCCCCTAGTGACCAGAGAAGGCAGGAGTTTGGAAACTTTGGAGAGGTGAAAGGATGGGAGATAGTTCTACCTAGAGATAAGATGGAATTCAGCTTCTAAGGAATGACATGTAATCTTGCACCAAATGTGGAATAAGACCCATGACCAATTCCCTGAATAGGTATTGGCTGAGTGACTTTCAGAAAGTAATATCTTAAAAGTTTCACTTTTAAGCTATTTTCTCTTTCTATGGTGCTGTATTCCTCACAAATCAGAGCTCAGGCAACAGGCTATGGGTACAGTGCAAGATAACACTATCAGCCTCTGCGACAGCTGCGTGGGACCTGGGGTGTCTGGAGCCCATCATGGATAAGAAACTCATGGATCTGATGAAGAAGCCTGTGTTCCAGGCTCTCGAAGAGCACAACAAGTGGCCGAGAGAATGTTCGGTGGGGTTGGCGAGGAGACTGGGCCAGCACAGCTCTAGACACCCCAGGTCCCATGCAGCTGTCTTAATTTTCACATATCTTTATTCTTTATTTTCACAGTATGTTCTGCAAATAAAAGCTTGGCATAAAAAACTGAACTGGATTCAAAATCCATTCACATTATCACAAGGAATTCCAGTATTACATTACCCAGTAAAATATTAGTTGGAATATTGTGACTGCCAATATTCAGCCAGTTTTGACATAAAAGTGATAGCTTTATGTGGTTCAACTAATAAAAGAAAGGACTATTAGCATCTTTAGGTATAATGTCAATTATTGCACAGTCTGGTATGGTTGTAAAAGTCATTCATAAGCTTTTGTCACATATTTGAGTGAACATAATTTCTCATTGATAGTAATTATCAAGAATTTGAATGAATCATTATAAAGTATCAAAAATTGTAACTAGCCATTTTAAGCATAAAACCTCATATGAAAATGCACCCAAAAAGAAGCTAGACACAAAAGTCTACATATTGTTTGATTCCATTTCTATGAAATTCCCAGAATAGATAAAGCCATAGAGATCGAAAGTAGAGTAGTAGTTGCCAGGAGCTGGGGGAAGAGAGGAATGGAGCATGACTGTGAAGGGGTACAGGGTTTCTATTTGGTGTGATGAAAATGTTCTGAAATTAAACCACTTAAAAGGGGTGATTTTTATGGTATGTAAGTTATATCTCAATTAGAAAACATATAAGAAAAAATGTTCACTGAAGCAAGCAAAAGATAAGAATTTTTAAATGTTTTATGAGGATATTGTATATGAACTCAAAGTTTAATATTTTTCTCAATACTTCGAATTTTAGTTTTTAACAATTCTGTAATACAAGGAAAACACAATGAAACTTTATACCAAGTCCCACAGAGATCAGTTAGTTTACTTCATGAGGCTGTACAGGTATCATCATTTTTCATGAGTGCTAGCACATGAAAAAGTACTAAAATCTCTGTGCTGTATTATCCTCCAACCTGTAATGAAGTCTGCTCTGACCACTGCCCCTATCAATTGGGTTGGGAAAGTTAGGAAGGAATGTCTGCCTGAGAGGAAGAGGCCAGAGAAAAGATGGCAAACTTGGAGGCTATATGACCAGTTAGGATTAAAAATTCATGGGAAGGTCGGGCGCGGTAGTTCACAACTGTAATCCTAGCACTTTGAGAGGCTGAGGCGAGCAGATCACTTGAGGTCAGGAGTTCGAAACCAGCCTGGCCAACATGGCGAAACCCTGTCTCTACTAAAAATACAAAAAAATTAGCCATATATGGTGGTGGGCACCTGTAATCCCAGCTACTTGGGAGGCTGAGGCAGGAGAATTGCTTGAATCCGGGAGGCGGAGGTTGCGGTGAGCCGAGATTGCGACACTCCAGCCTGGGCGACAGAGCAAGACTCCATCTCAAAAAAACAAAACAAAACAACAACAACAACAACAACAAAAATTCACAGGAAGCACAAATTCTGGCTAGGAAATGATTAACCCCTCCTTTCTCTGTGAATCTTGTAATCAGGAGGAAGTTCTAGCTATTTTATTTGAATTTTGAGGGATAAAGCGACCTTAGAAGGCAGAAAGAATTTGAAATATGTGGATTAAAAATCAATTCTACAATCACTAGAAAAAGTTGGACCAAAGTGAATTAAGTCTTCAGTTTCAACCCCTCTGTACCCAGAACTTTGTATATTTTGTTCATTCACTTATTCATTGAACAAATATTAATAGAGCACTGAATATGTGGCAGGCACCATTTCGGGTGCAGGGAATATACAAAACAAACAAAAAGCCTTGCTCCTTATTGGATGGATGTAAAATATTTAATATAACAAATGGCAATGTGTGCTATGAAGAGCACTGGAAGGTGAGGAGGAGAGAGAGTGCCAGAGTAGGGGAGAGGGATAGCTTTTGATTTGGGGAAGGTCTTACCAAGAATGTGACATTTAAGCAAAGATCTGAAGTAGGTGAGCGAGAGAGCCATAAGGGTGTCTGGGGATGGAGCATTTCAGGGAAAGAGAACATGCAGTGCCTCGAGGCAAGGGTGTGCCAGCTATGCTGGAGAGGCAGTAAAGCACTGGCGTGCCCAGGGCACTGTGATGGGGGAACAATGTGGAGGTGTCAGTGGGAAGTAGCAAAAGTGACATCAGAGCCATAAAGTCATGGAAGACTTTGGATGTTACCCTGTGTATACTGCAAATATGTAGATAGGTTTTGAGTAGAGGACTGATACCGTCTGGCCTATGTTCCAACAGGATCCCTCTAGCTTTTTTTGTTGCCAATAAACTGTAGGGAGCATGGTTGATGCTGGGAGACTAGTCAAGAGGTGATTTTAACAATCCTGGGGAGAGGTGATTTTGGCCTAGGTTAGAATTGTAACTGTGAGGGTGGTGGTCAGCTTCTGGATATATTTTGAAGGTAGAGCTAATAGGATTGTTTGTAAATTGTGTGTGAGTTATAAGAGAAAGAAAGGAATCAGGGATAATTCCAAGGTTTGGGGTGGAACAACTGGAAGACAGAAGTTTTTAAATTGTCCTGGTTATTGCTTACCTGCAGAATAATTTATTGCTAACAGTCCCTGGATCTGACCCTGATGGGGATGGTAAAGAGTATGTGTGTGTCGGGTGGTAAGGTTTTTATTTTGTTTTCATAAGTGCCTCAGTATCTGATAATTGGCCACTTGGAATCAACAGTTACGAAGCATGATATTCCTTTAAGGATAAGTCTAGCCGGGCACTTTGATCCCCTGATAGTATTACTGCTAAAAGCCAATTATATAGCAATACATTTTTTCTTTACTTATTTGTTTCCCATTTAGATACATTTTTTGAAATATTTCACTCTTCAGTTCAGTATCTTTAACAGAATCTTGCAAAAATTTCAAAAGAGAAACTAATGATTTCAAAGTTCAAAGTGAAGTTTCAGAGGGGCTAGCAGAAGTTTTATATAGGATTTGTCATTTCAATGGGTCTTAAAATGTGAGCAAGAATATCCTGATGGAGAAATCGAGGAAAAGCTTCTGGCTAAAAACAAGAAACAAGAAGAAAAACACAAAGATGTTAGAGTATATGGTATATCTGGGAATTTTAAAAATATTTATGTGGCCAGAATATTGTAGAGAAGGAAAGAACAAAAATTAAGGCTCCACTGTGAAGGTTTTCAAGAAGGAGAGTTGTGGTCCGACCGGGGCTGTAATAAAGTAACCTAAAATAATGGGTAGTGTGGCACTGCAGTGTGAGTGAAATGAAACGAAGGCCTGAAACAAGAAACTGGCAGTGAGTGTGGAAAGGATGGTATATATTCAAGAGTTTGTGCAAGGCCAAGTCTTCCCTGTTATGACAAGAAAAATGAGAAGGAACAGAGCTCCATCCAACAGTTTAGGTTGTAGGCTGGCAGGAATGTTACTGCTCTGCAGGAATGGGGTCAGTCAGCGGGTCCTGAGCTCTTCAGAAGATCCCTGACCTGGACAGGCTATACTACCTGATGTATTTTTGGTCTGACAGATGAAACAGCACTTAAATTGCAATAGGAAGTGACATTACTCCGTTCATTTAGTTGCCTTATAAAAAGTCTAGTGCAAGTTTCCATGCTGAATGTAGTGATATCCCTGCCATCTATTAGGTGAAGTGTCAAATCTCCTTTTTGAGTGATTTTGCTGATCAAGTTCCATTATCAGGATGTTCATTCATGGAAATATCACAATAGAAAGTCACTAGGGCCATGGAATTCATACTGATCTCCTGTGTGCCATGGAGGGGCACACAGTGAACTTCAAAGGTGCTGGTCATGTTCTACCATTTCTTTTTTTTTTTCTTTTTTTTTTTTATTATACTTTATGTTTTAGGGTACATGTGCACATTGTGCAGGTTAGTTACATATGTATACATGTGCCATGCTGGTGCGCTGCACCCACTAACTCGTCATCTTTTTTTTTTTCTTTTGAGACGGAGTCTTGCTCTGTTGCCAGGCTGGAGCGCAGTGGTGTGATCTTGGCTCATTGCAACCTCCGCCTCCTGTGTTCAAGTGGTTCTCCTGCCTTAGCCTCCTGAGTAGCTGGGACTACAGGCATGCGCCACCACACCCAGCTAATTTTTGTATTTTTCACAGAGACGGGGTTTCACCATATTGGCCAGGATTGTCTCTATCTCTTGACCTTGTGATCCGCCTGCCTCAGTCTCCCAAAGTGCTGGGATTACAGGCATAAGCCACCATGCCTGGCCAATGTTCTACCATTTCTTAAACTCAGTGGTGGTGTATTAGGGTTCTCCAGAGAAACAGAAGGAACAGGATGTGTGTGAATGTGTGCGTGTGTGTATGTGTCAGTATAGGAAAAGAAAGAGAGAAATTATTTTTAGGTTAGCTCATAACACTGTGGGGCTATTAAATCTAAAGTCTGCAGAGCAGGCCAGCAGGCTGGAGACCCAGGGAAGAGTTGATGTGGCAGTTCCAATTAGAAGGCAGTCGGCCAGCAGGATTCTCCCTTTCGCGGGTGGGGCCGGGGGGGCCGATAGGAGGAGGGGAAGATCAGTCTTTGCTTATTAAGGTCTTTAGCTGGTTGGATGAGGCCCACTCACATTATAGAGGATAATCTACTTTCTAAAAGTCTTCTGATGTAAATGTTAATCTCATCTAAAAAATACCTTCACAGACATATCTAGAATAATGTTTGACCAAATATCTGGTACTGTGGCCCAGCCAAGTTGACACATAAAATTAACCATGACAAGCGTGTACATGAGTCTTCCTTTAAACTATAACTACACATTAAAGATAAAAACAGGCCAGGTGTGGTGGCTCATGCCTATAATCTTAGCGCTTTGGGAAGCTGAGGCAGGCGGATTGCTTGAGCCTAGGAGTCTGAGACCAGCCTGGGCAACATTGTGAGACTCCATCTGTACAAAAAATTAAAAATTAGCAAGGTGTGGTGGCACTTGCCTATAGTCTCAGCTACTGGGAAGGCTGAGGCTGGAGGATCACTTGAGCCCAGGGAGTTTGAGGCTGAAGTGAGCAGTGATCACAACACTGCATTCCAGCCTGGCTGACAGAGCTAGACCCTGGGTCAAAAAAACAAAACCAAACCAAAAACAAAGTAAAGGGAAGAATCTAGAAAACATCCTAACTATTGCCTTTGTCAGCCAGGCAGGCAGAGTTGAGAGGCGGAAAGGAGGGCTGCCCAGAACCCCCAAGAGGCTGACTCCCGTGCTGTATCTGAAACTGCTTCTGCTGGCACCTGCTGGCATTGACTATTGCTATTATTTAAATCCACCCAGGCTATCATGTTTCATGTTCAGACTAATTTGAATCATTTGTCATGTAGAAGACACAATTCCTGAACTCACAGTAAGCGCAGAGCAAGGCAAATATGTATTACTCTGTTCACCAAAATGATGTTTCTTAAAAATGATGTGTTTATTGAAGTTCCATAAATCAAAGTTTATTTCAAATGCCTTAGAGAAGCTTATTGTTAAAGAAGGCTGGTGATGAATTCCTTTACAATTTCAAATTTTGCTATGTTCCTTTTCTTATAAAAGGGCAATTATCATGTGCAGTGTACTCTACTAGCCTGCTAGATTCTGAGTGGTTCTTTACATTGTCCCTTGATAGGCTATTATTTTGTACAAAATCCATTTGCCATCATTAGCATATGCCCTTTGTAAGAATTCTTGACAATGTTTTCATGTGTGTGTACCTTTTATTAAACCAGCTTTTACAAATGCTTACAGAGACGGCTTATATTATCCTTTTAAATGCTCTTGATTTACATAGTTTAATCTGTGCTAAAATTCATTTGATATTTTGGAAAATATTTCTCTGCATAAAAACAGGTTAAAATAAAATGAGTTTAACAAAAATGAATTTACACAAGTGTCTGTGTTCTTTTTGTGTTAATTTTTAAGATGTACTATCTCCAGCATATAATTTTTACTCCCCATTCTCCCTACGTTCCAGCACGTCAAGTGGACACTCTGTTATACTATCAAAGAAAGTCAACACTTGATTAGCTCTATTGAATTGTGTTCTGATGATGTCGATGCGGTAGCCAGTGCTTGAGTCTGGATTGGACTTGACCACCGGTGACTTCAAATTCTGAGGACCTCTGTTTCCTCTTCTGTAATAGGAAGTCTGATTAGATGCCTTTTGAGGTTAGTTTGGCTTCTAAGACGGTAATTATCTGTCCAAGTTTTTGTTTCCTATAATTTAGCAACAATATCAACAGAAGGGCTATATTAGAAAATTCTACCTGCATCGCCCTGGATCTGAACATTCTTCATGATACTATAAATAGAAATGTCTTTATTCTTGGCATCAAATTTTGATTTAGAAATTTACTCATTTTTGGATACATACTGACATTGGGTTTTATTATCTGTCTTTTTGATTTGGGTGATTCCTTCCAACTAAATTGCCGTGCTTATCCATTTCTGCCTATGGATATTGAACCCATCTCCCAAATCCTGCTTCTTCCTTTACCTGAAGGTCTTTGATCACCCTGACAGTGAGTTCTCCTTCTTTTAAACTCCTGGCTTAGACCCACCATGTGACATTTGTCTTTATTTTTATTTTGTTTTTGGAATTTAACTAATCTAGAAAAATACAAAGTCCATAAAACAAATTCATATTATCTTACCATTCAGAAATTCAGAATGAATTACAGTTACCATTTTGGATTTTATGCCTCTAATCTCTTGTTTCTTGTTTTTTTTGTTTTTTGTTTTGTTTTGTTTTGAGACTGGGTCTCGCTGTGTCACCCAGGCTGGAGTGCAGTGGCGAGATTTTGGCTCACTGCAACTTCCTCCTCCTGGGTTCAAGCTGTCCTCCCACCTCAGCCTCCCCAGTAGTTGGGACTACAGGTGCACACCACCATGCCCGGCTAATTTTTTTTTTTTTTTTTTGGTATTTTTTGTACAGATAGGTTTTGCCATGTTGCCCAGACTGGGCCTTAACTCCTGAACTCAAGCAATCTGCCCACCTCAGCCTCCCAAAGTGCTGGGATTACAGGTGTGAGCCACCACTCCCGGCCTCTGTTGTTTCTTTGATGAAATACTATAGATATCACTAAAGTCCTCTTCAACACTAGTCCAAGTCTCATTGCCAGAAGCTACATGTACATATGTAAACTTCCAGATTATTTAAAAAATACACATATATATGCTTGTAATTTTTTTGCATTTTAACTTATGTGCATGGTTGTTATACGGTATGACAATATATAGTTCCACATCTTACGTAGGAATGTGGATCTGAGAGTTCCTTTAGGAGGAAGAAAGTACAGAAAGGAATGTTTCCTTTTTAATTTCCTGATATAAACCAGACTATGCAAGGAAAATCTGCAAAATACTTTAATTATCTCCAGGCCTTTTCTAACTTTCCTCTTTGGTTCTCTCAAGGATTGAATATGCTCATGCTAAGCTTTGCTGCCCCAAGCTCATTGCTGAGGAATTTCTCTGATAGCCCTTCTGGCTCATCTACATTCTTCAAAATTACCTATTTATTTGACTTTGACCAAGGCTGCCTTAACATTCCCCAGCTTGACTAAACTTTAGATCAGCTTCTTCCCTGACACTAGACCCCTGACCTCCATTTTTGTACAGCATATTTAGAAAACCTGTAACATATTTTCCTGCCCCTTTGAAATATAAATCTTTCAATCAGTCTCTTGTCAGTTTTACAACTTACGAATGTATTTCTCAAGAACCTTTGAGCCATGTCTTTGAAATGTAATCAGCAAATGAGATAGTCACTCTATCTTTCATAACTTTGGTGGGTACCTTCCTCCAAGTTGTAAAACTGCATCCTGTCACAAAGATATGGGAAAATTTACTTTTGAGTAAAACCAATTAGTAAACACATATAACTTATACACTCCCTCTCACTTCCAACACTTAGAAATCCTACTGTCCTTTGTTTCAGTGGTGTTGAGTTTGGATTGAGTTCTGGCCCCTCTCCGCTATTGGAATAATGTTGAATAGAGTCTTCCTTGCCTGTTTAACATTGTCCAGTACAATTTCTGTTTTGACACTTTCAATGTTCTACCCAAATCAAGATTCCTATTTCATAATGGTTCTTCAAACAAAATGTCAAAAGGAAAGTAATCATAATCAAAACTTCAGTGACTTACATGAATGGCCAGTTCTTTCTTGAGTATCATAGGGGCTTTCATATATTTTAAAAACAGCTATCTGTTAATGCACATATATTTCTGAGCTCCTTCCAAGCAATGTAACAGCAAATAATTTAAATATTTTAGGCAATAGAGCCAGGATATTTTGGTCAAGGATAAAATTTTGGACCATCCTTTGTGGCTTTATGCCCTTGATTTTCAATTTCAGCTGCACATTAGAATTAGATGTAAAGAACATATACTGCTGGGTCCAACCCCTGGAGATTCTGATTTCATTGGTGTAGGTGTGAGCTGGTCATAGGGATTTTGAAAAGCTCCTCAGTGGATTCTAATTTGCAGTCAAGGTTGGAAATCACTGCCTACCCTTTACGTCGTTGTTTTTTTGTATTTTCCCAAGTCAGAGTCTTGCTCTGTTCACCCAGGCTGGAATGCCGTTGCACGATCTCAGCTCACTGCGACCTCCACCTCCTGGTTTCAAGTGATTCTACTGTCTCAGCCTCCCGAGTAGCTGGGATTATACGAGCTTGCCACCACGCCCAGCTAAATTTTGTAATTTTAGAAGAGATGGGATTTCACCATGTTGGCCAGGCTGGTCTTGAACTCTTGACCTTGTGATCTGCCTGCCTCGGCCTCCCAAAGTTCTGGAATTACAGGCGTGAGTCACTGAGCCTGGCCTTCATAGTTTATTAAAGCACTTCTTCTATTTCCGAATTCAACAAACACTTTTTGGGAGTCAGCTTTGTGCCAGACACTGTCTAGATACTCAAATGAATGTGGCATGGCCTCTGCATTTCAAGGAGCTCTCAGAAAAATGGGAAAGTCAGAATATGAAGAAACAGCACAATGCAATAAGGACTATAATAGATGTTTATTCAAAGAGTTATGAAAACACAGGTGAGACAGCAATTAAAGTTCTCTGGGGGTTGTGTCTGAATTCATTAGGCGAACTAGGTGTGCATGGAGAGAGTGGCAGGAAGAAGGAGGGGAGATTCTAGGCAAAGGAAACAGTAGGAACAAAAGTCCAGGATCAGAAAACCACCATTCTCTAAATGTTCTAAAGGCCTCCTTTGTTATTGCTGCTGCTGCTGTTGTGACAACATTTGGTCTAAGCCAGGTGATCTCTTGGTTAGTAAAAGGTTACATTTGCATTTTCCAGATCTTCATCTTTTCTATGAAGTTTTGTCCACATCACTGTATCTCAACACTGACCTATGTCAAAATTATCTGGGGAGTTTTGTAACAGCAATGACGGAACATTGGTGTTAGTAGTCAAAGAGACTCCGACAATATTTGTCTGCAGGGTATGACCTTTTCTTTCTTTCTTTTTTTTTTTAAAGCTCCCCATGTGTCCACTACAAACAGGCATTAAGGATCATTTTGGGAGACATAGTGATAATTGCATTCCTATACAAATTTAGAAAACCTCGCTTGAGTAAACTTAGCCAACCTGTATTTTAAATGGGTAGACTTTATGGTATGTGAGTTATAAAGCTATTTTAAAAGTACAAAACAAAAGTGTGACACATTTAAAGTTAAAAATCAATACTCAAAAATTCCCTGGGTTGACGAATGTGCTTCTTTGATTAAGAACCACTGGCTGAAATCCTAACAGCTTACGGATGTGGTGGTTGTAAATACAGGGCTTAAAAGGGGTAGCAATTGGGAGGCAGAAGGTTTTACACGCACAGAACCTTCACCAGAAAGATTAATTGACAACCTGGTGTGCCATTAAAGAATGCCAGCCCCTGAGGATTAGCATGTATTACATCTTAGGTCCAAAATTGCAGCTTATTAAGTATTTCACTTTAACAGAGCGATTTCAGCTTTTAATGTATTGTTTTCTTTAGTGCTACACTGAAATAAATGTTATGGGCTCCCTCTATTGCTCTTCTTAAATCAAAGTATCTGTTTATTTTAAAGATCTCTTTAATGGAGATCTTAAGTGGCTCAAGCTACAAGATTATTTTTATCTACAAATAATGAAATAAAGAGGTGTTAACATTTCTGAGTTACATATAATGCCCTAAAAGAAAGACAAAGGCCTTCAGTTTATTAAGTTCATTGACCAGAATGAAATGAGACACTTATCAAACTGATTTCTAAGAACCAGTTTTTATAGGCAAACAAATCTGTCCAGGTTTATACAGACAAGATTAAACTCATCACCTTGCAAATCTTTGCCAATTCGTCATTCATAACTTCTTTTAATGCAATAGAGCCAATGCCAATGTAATATTCAAATATTTTCTATATGGTTACAAGACCGTAATTAAACTCCTTTGAACTTTAAGCCCCTTTCCTCTCAATAGTTTATGAACAGGAATAATTTTATGCAGGTTGCAATGCAAATAACTAATTACATATATATTGCAACACAACTAATTAAGGTGAACAAATTAGTCAACTTCAAGTCATAGGATAACCTGAAAAGCAGGTTTGAACTGAGGAAATAAATGTGAAAAGAAATACAGACCATTTTTTTAAATTAAAGGAATAAACATAAACTCTGAATAATGAACTAACATCTTTTCTTTATTCCTATAACATTTTGTTGGAAATTGTAATTACTGAAGATACAGTTGTCAGTTCATAGGTAGTAAAAGTACGTAACCCCAGAATTTGGGGAAAAACAAATATTTTTCGTCTGAAATTAACTAGTAAAACTCAACTCATAATCATGGGGACTAGTAATGCCCAGAGTAACCTTCTGGGACTGAAAGTTCTAGTATTTCCTGAATCTTGGTCAAGACTCCACATGAAGTAACTACAAAGGTATGGCATCTAGTAAAATGGAGAATCAAAGAAACATAGATTTTTTTTCTGCACAGTCAAGAGAAAAGCATGCTTTCTTCTTTCTTTCACTGGAAATATCCCTGGAATGAAAGAAGGTCATTAGGTCATGACAATTTAAAGAAAAAAATCAATTTAGGTCTATTCCATTTTCTTTCATTCAGTCTTACATTCACGGAGCCTCCTTATGATCTATAATTTGGTTGACTAAAAGAACTTGTGGATCAAAATACAGCATCCTACAGAAAAACAATTTCTACTCTGTGACATTGTGGTTTATCAATCAGTCTCTTGAGAGTTTGGTTACAATGAGTCAGTCTCTTTTGAATGAAATGACAAGCTCAAGTTTGGGGACCTAAAAAGCTGAAAAACAGACTCTTAATTCTGAATTAGTATATTCCAGAGGCTTACCTAAACAGCCAGCCAAGTTCACCTCCTTGACTTCTCTCAGACATAACTGCTATAATTACAAATTTTAATCTAAGCTGATTGTGGCAATAAAATGAAAAGGGATTGATTGGATTACTAGGCTCTCAGATTTTCCTCTTAATATAAATCTGAATCGATACATTTTTGAGGCAGATGCAAGACATTAGTTGGAGCCCAGTTTTATATTTTGCTAGTGGTTAAGTGCAAGCCATGAAGGATTTTGGCTCCTCATGAAAATGTGAAAGACAATTGTTTACAGTGTTTATATGAGGATTTCTTCTATGAGAAATTCTCTTTTATTTTTTAAAAGGCATGATTGTGGTAGAAACAACTATACATTTATTAAATTTCATTTCTTTCTGCACACACAGCTAAGTTATATTTCCAAAATTTCCTTAAAATTGCATGCTGCCATGAAATTGGTTTCCAGGTGATGAAATGCAGGTAGGAATGATACACATTATATCCAGGTCTGGCACATAAAAACTCCCTCCGTGATCCTTCATATTCTTCCTCTTTCATATGCAACCAATTCCAGAATAAAGAGAATTCTGAGGTCTTAGAGAATAGAAGAGCCACCTAAATGCCTGCACCGATATGCATCAGACTGTTAGGTAAACACACACACACACACACACACACACACACACACACACACACAAAGACAAAGAAGATTATGTTAAACTTCTAAAATTCTGCAGTTTTATTGAACTAATTAACCATTAAACTAATTAACCAGCTGCCTAATACAGACATTGGAATAAGGAGTGAGAGGCTGCTGTAATATAACTAAAATATGTGGTTGCTTAGCGATTATCAGCAGGCTAGAACTCTAGGGATTCATATTATGCAGTGCCTAAGACAACTCAACAACTAGGAAGGCAAATCCCATTCCAAAGGAGGCTGCAGCTGTAGAGAATGGGGTAAAAAACAGATTATCATCAGTGTAATTGGATGTTGTTGGTGATGTTTAGCAAGATACTGGAGGAAGGCGCTGAGTTCAGGTAAGACCTGGGTTTGAAAGCAAAATTAAAGTGAATCATTAGAGTCAAAATTTATCATAGCTATCTTAAAATATTTAAGATTTTTAAATAAAAATTTGACTTAAAAATGCAGAAAAACTAAAAGAAGAAAATCAAAATCATCTATTATCTCCCAAATGAAAGAAAACCATTGCTAAAATTTTGTATATTCCTGTGTCTAGGAAATTGCACACTACACATGCACACACATACACACACACATGCACACACAGACACCCAGCACACCATGGATCACACAGAACAAATAGATTTGAAACATAACTCTTTTCCCAATAGTTATTGTGAGCAAGTTTATATTCTATTAAATATTCTTATATAAAATCACTTTTTTGTGGCTTCATTTTATGTTATAATATCATTTATTAAGCCAATAACTTATTACTAGTTATTTGCTATTGTAAGCAATGTATAAATGAATATTCTTGGAGCCAAATTTTTTTTTTCTCATATATTTCTGGAACTGGAATTTCTTTTGTTTTTTGAGATGAAGTTTCGCTCTTGTTGCCCAGGCTGGAGTGCAATGGTGCAATCTCGGCTCACCGCAACCACTGCCCCCCGGGTTCAAGGGATTCTCCTGCCTCAGCCTCCCAAGTAGCTGGGATTACACACATGTGCCACCATGCCCAGCTAATTTTGTATTTTTAGTAGAGATGGGGTTTCTCCACGTTGGTCAGGCTGGTCTCGAACTCCTGACCTCAGGTGATCCGCCCACCTCAGCCTCCCAAAGTGCTGGGATTACAGGCGTGAGCCACCACACCCGGCCTGGAACTGGAATTTCTAAGTCAAAGAGTATGTACATGTAGAAAACTTTATAAATGCAATCAAAACCCTCTAGAAAAATTGCCAATGGCAATGTATAGGAATGCCTATTTTTAAAATGTATACTATTATTTTATAATTTTGTCTTTTAATTTTTACCATTGAGATCAAAACCCAAGACTACAGGCCCGTGGATGCAAATTAGGAGTCATTTACTATAATGCTTATATTAGTTGGGATCAGACTGAGGGATATTGACATGAAGCCCGCCATAAAAAAGGCTTAAATAAGGGGGAAGTAGGGTATTTCACGTACATGTCCATGTAGGTAGTCCTGAGCTAATGTGGCATCAGGCAAGGGTTCAACAATGTCAAGTACCTTAATTCCATCCTTTTGCCGCTTTGTACTTGGTCCATGACCTCCCTGTCCAAAAACAGCATCATTTGAGTTCTAGGAAGCAAGATGGAAGCAGAAACAAAGAAGAAAAAGGCAAATGGTACATTTGGGTTCTCCTTAAATAAAAGGTACCGAGAAGTGCTACATAATACTTCCATTTTCATCCTATTGGCCAGCACTTGGACACCACCCACCCCAGATGAAAGGGAGGCTGGGATATGTACATTATTTTATTTGAGCTTCAGGACAACTTTATTAAATATGTGGTAGTTTTATCCCTATATTCAGTAGAAGGAACTTAGGTATGAGAGTTTATCCAACTTGTCCAAGGTTATGTGGTTAGTAAGTGGTGGAGACATAACTGGAATCCAAGTCTGTCTGACTCTAGACCCTGTACACTTAATCACCACACCATTGCACCTCAAAAAGACTTACACCAACAAAGAAGCTATAGTCTATGGCTCTGTCTCTTGTTCAGGGCATAAAACTTCATGCTGGCTTGGATGACAGATGCTTTACTATCTCTTTTAGTCTGCATTTCACTTCCACAAGCATCTCTTTCTCTTCCACAAGCATCCAATCCACCATCAACTTCTATAGGTCTTAGTTCCAAAATATATTTTGACTCTTTCCATTTGTATCTAGTTCCTGCTACCACCATCTATCACTAAGCCCCTGGAATTCTACAGTCTGGGGGTGGAAACTAGGCCATATTAACTCTAATCTCTATATTAGTTAGAATAAGTCTGGAGTAGTCTCCAAATTGGTTCCCCTTCTTTTGCTCTTGCACTCTAAGATCTGTTTTGCATAGCATAACTATTTTCCAGTTTCCATGGTATAAGCATTTAAAAATGTAAACCACATTATGTCAATTCACTGGTCCAAATCCATGCCCACATCTCTGGTATCTTCTTTACCAAATCCATGCCCACATCTCTGGCATCTTCAAGGCCTGTCCAGCCACACAGGCCTTGGGTCATTATGCTGAATAAGGCAGGCTTTCTCTTGCCTCAGGGCTTCTGCATTCTGCTCACAACTATTTTTCCCTAGATGTTGCCTTCATGTCTTTTCAGCCTTTATGCCTTAGTATAAATGCCATTTGTTAGCTAGGTGCTTTTTGACCAATCTAAGGTATATTTCTACCATCCCTTTCTATTACATGACTGTTTTATTTTCCTAAAGATACTTCTCAGTATATTTCATCATCTTAATTGTCTATTTGTTCATTATCTAAGCACTCCTTCTCCCCTGAAACCAGAAGGTAAATTATTGTCCACTGCTTGCATTCCCAGAGTCATTAGAGCATCTAATCAATTGTAGATGTTTAATCAACAATTGTTAAAGAATGAGTGAATGAGTGAATTTCCCAAAGCATGGCGTGCAAAACTCTTTCCTCCTTCCACCTCAAAACAAAAAATCTCAAGGAAACTAACTTCAGAAAAAGAGCACCAAATTATTTCACAAATAGCAAGCTTGAATTCCAGTTTAAGCTCAGCAAGGGCACACACTGTGGTTTACCTAAGATCTTTGTACACCTCTCCCAGCTGTTAGCAATGACCTACATCACCTATACAGCACTATATAGCTGGCTAGTTGGGTTTCAGATGCAGATCACATCTCTAAGGCAGTGACAGTTCACTAGGAGGGTAACTTTCTGGAACCCACTAGACTTTGGCTAGATAACAGTAGAGCAAAGAAGTCCACATAGAAGGGAATATAATACAATTTTCTATGTGCCAGGCCAGACTTCATTTCAAGAACTTCACATATATCAACTTACAACCACCCTGTAAATCCTAGGCTGTCATTATAACCAATTATACAATTTACAGGGTTGTTGTAAGGAATGAGAAACACAGAGAAGTGAAAATAGCTTGCCCAGATTACATAGTCATTTGCAGAGCCAGGGTTTGAACTTATGAAGTTTAGCTCCAGAGTTCATGCATTTAAAGATTGCTATAGTACAAATAAGATTTGGGAGATGGAGACCAGAATATACCTCGTAGAGATGGAACTACAAGAGACAGACATATGTTTTGAAAACCTCTTGGATTACACACATAAGAACATCCTCTTACTCATCAAACGGCAAATATTAAGTGCTGTCTCTCTTGCAAGTTGTTAACTATTTTGGAAACCATATTTGTTGCAGGCTAAATTTTGTCCCCTCCAAATTCAAGAGTAAAGATCAAATTCTTCTTAGTACTCAGTGTTGCTTGAAAGATGAGTTAGGACCTAATTCTCTGTCCTCTGACTAAACCTTGGGCCCTGCTAGGTGTGTCATTTTACCTTATTTAGTCATGTTACGTGGCCTTAGGTAAGCCATATCATTTCAGTTCCTCAGCAGGGGTAGTCAAGCATGCAAACTGAGATCACCGTTTCTGGCCTCAGACCAGTGATTTTGTAACTACTATCTATGTGACCTTACAAAATACATTATTTCAAGTTCATTTCCTCACCTGTAATACCCACTGTACAAGGTTGTAGCAGGAATTAGTAAGATAAAAATATATGAAGGGTTTGACATATAGTAGATGCTTGAAAGTATTTTTCTCCCAATTATTATAATACATAAAATTTAAGTTTTTTTCTCAAAATAGACCTCACCCATCATTAGATTTACAGAAAGACTCAGGTGAAGTAGTTTTCCAGACTTCTCATTTTAACTATTACTAAGGGAGCTCCTATTCACAAAGTATCTTAAGACAATTACATTTAAGATAGGGCAATGAGTGTTGTGCATCTATCTGCATTAAGAACTAGAAAGTGGTAAATAAGTGAGGGACAGCTAAAATACCATGAAAACTCACGGCAGAAAGAAATTGACTTCACCTTTTAGAGTTGAGGCACACAGAGAAAGGACGTAGGAGGTAAACCTAGAATGCTGCTAATGAGTAGTTTTTCTCTGCGTAGCCCATAGATTGAATACTTTCTCTTCTGCTTCACCATTTTGCACCACTTTTATTATTAAATTTATAAATTAGATTGTAATTCCTGTTTCTGGTCTACTAGTTATTATCTGCTTTTGCAGGACATGCTCATTTTACCACCACTGAATTCTTCAGCACCTGATTAAAGTAACAGCTGTAATAAGAAATAACAGAAAGGATATTTGGACTTTGAGCTTAGTCCAACATTAATAGCATGGCTCTTGAGTCTGATTGATTTTGTTTAACTTCAGACTGGGCCTCTTACTTAGGTCAGTGATTTTTAGCGTTGCCAGATAAAACACAGGACACCAGTTAAATTTGAATTTCAGATGGACAAATAATTTTCAGTATAAATATATCCCATACAATATTTAGGGGATACTTACAACAAAATATTATTGTTTATCTGAAATTTCACTTTTAACTGGACGCTTGGAATTTTTATTTGCTAAATCCGACAACCCTAGTGACTTCTCTAATCATGTTTGCTTTCTGCAAATAGGGCTGAAAATAGTACCTTCTCCCTAGGATGATCTATATACAGAACGTTGCTCATGGCAAAACCTTAATTTACCTTGCAAATCACGATACTTTAGTAGAGACTTATGTTAAAACTCTGGGACAATGACCATGCCCAGGCACCCAAAAAGATGGTTACCTTTATTCGACGGTTTTCTAAAGAGCACAGAGAAAGTTCAATAGAACCCTAAACAAAGGTACAAACTGCGTTGAAAGATACGTAAATGTGCCTTTAATAGCACAAGGGTATCTCAGCCACATCACTGCAAACTGCAGTCTCCCTGGTTACGGGGAAAGCGGTAGTTCGGTCTCTGCGCAAGCGCACAGGGACTTCTTGGGTCCACGCCCCGCCCCTCCCCGCCGGAGAGAGTCACGTGGGCGAGTCGTAGCTTTAGATAAGCGGCCAGCCTTGACACGTGACCCAAGCCCCAGCTTCGCGCAGGGATGGAGCCGGAAGAGGGGACGCCCTTGTGGCGGCTGCAGAAGCTGCCGGCCGAGCTGGGCCCGCAGGTGAGGGCGGGTACCGGGGGAAGCGGCGCGGGGCCTGGGCTTCGCGACAGCCCGGCGTGCGGATCAGGCCGGGTGCGACCCAGACGCCTTCGCAAGCTCCCTAGGGAAGGGAGGAGGAAGGGGCGTGATTTCGGGTGGTTGGTCCCCGCCTTCCCTGGGGAGCCTAGGAGGACAGCTTGGGGCGCCACCCCCAGCCTAGAGGTGCAGCTCCGGGGGCTTTGCGCGCAGAAGCGCCCACACCAGACTGGGCTTTGAAAGCTTAAGTCGGTGTTTGCTGCCTCTTCGTATACGTTTTCTTAATTCATTCAACACATAACCTCCCAAAGGCTCCCTACCTACCGGACAGCAGGTACAGAGCCAGGTGCTGGAATACAATGTGACAAAGACCGAAGCGGACCCTGCCCCCCTCCCTTGAGGGTGGTTGGAAGGAAGCGAAATAACTGGGCGAGTTACTTTCGTTAGGGTCGTCCCAAGAGGTGATGTACCCATTGACTTCCAGTCTATAAAAGAACCTGGCTTGTAAGAATCTGGAAAAAGCAACCACATTCATTTGTTCAGCCAGTTTTTCATTGAAGTCTACCATACATTGAGCGCCCCGATGGGATGAGGTAAATGGTGAGTGAGACACAGCCTGTGCCCTGGTGGAGCATCTTTTTTATAAGTCTCAATTTTGGCTTCCTGTTTCCTCTATTCCATTTATACTGGAGAAAGTGTGGAGGAGACAGAAAGGAATGAACTTACCTCCTGCCAGGGTCAAGAAAAAAAAACACCTAATTCTTTTCTTTGTTTTTGCAAGTGAGGAACCTGAAATGTCAGCAGAAATTTTGGCTAACTTGCCCAGGATTGCCCATCCAGTTAGTGGCAGAGCTGGAACTTATGCTCAGATCTATTGATTCTGAGTGTTTTATTGGCTTTTGGCTCTCCTTGTCTTCACTCTACCCATTTAGATAAGGCCCATAACCTTTACTACCATATATGTTGATGACTTCTAAATCTTTAGGTCCAGCCAAAAATTTCTTCCTCTATGGTTCAAGAATGCCAGGTAAAAAACAAAACAAAACCCCCAAAACCCCAAACCAAAATCTCTTCCCTGAGTGTCAGGCTTCTGCCACAGGTACCTCAAATTCAGTATGCCCTTGCCTCAGCTCTTCTTTCCCCCTGGACCTACTCCTCCCGTAGCCTCATTTTCGGTTTGTGGCACCACCACTTTCACCCAGCCCCTCTCAACCTGACGTTCTAGGTTTCATCCATGGCCTCCCCTTTTCACATCTCTTCTACCTCTTTACTGCCTCCATTTTGAGTGTCCTCAACAATTTAAGCCCCTTAATCTTTAACTCCTTAACTGAAAATTGAGGCACCTGGGCTCACCCTCTCTCTTCTCTTACATCTTCCAACCTGTTAGCAAATATATGGAAAAATAATGCAAATGTGTGAATAGGTTGCTTCCCGGTTTAGCACAGAGTGAAGTCTAGGCTCTTTTGCTTTGTACACAAGGCCCTTTTTGATTTGGCTCCACCCACCTCTCCAGCCTTGTCTCCTGTCACCCCCTAGGCACCCCCCAAAATAACTTGCTTGTGTCTAGAAATGCACTTCTTCTCTCCTGTTTGCTTGGCCAACTACTCATCCTTTTAAGATGGACTTTTCCTTGCTTCCTCTCTGTGCTCCTTCGTACCTTGTATATATTTTTATTATGTCCCCATCATTCTAAATTACATGTATTTGTATGTTTGCCTTTTTCGAATGGACTAAAGCTCTGTTATGGTAGGGCCTTATTTATTCTCAGTTTCCTCATTTGTAAAATAGAAATAATAACAATGGTTACTTCAGAGTTGTAGTGAGGATCAGTCCAGAGTGTGGTACCTAGTTAGGGCTCCATAACGGTAGCTATTATAGTTTCTTTGCCATTAAATAAAGTCATTTCCATGACCTTTGTCGTTAAATAAGGTCATTTCCATGACCTTATTTAATAACTGGGATGAAGTGTTCATTACATATTTGTGAATGAATAACAAACATATTCCAAAAAAGATAATGCTTTTATTTTTCAGTTTGAGTTCTGGGTTTTTCTTTAGCATGGGGACAGTATAGGATAAGGTGTAGAGAATTTTGAATGGATTCAAAATTGAGTATGTTGATTTATGGTAAATAAAAATTCAGTTTGTATAGTATATTAGCCACCATTTGGAAGCAGTTGCTTGTGTTCTGGCATGTGTGGTGTTAGAGGGAAGGAGTTATTAGTTAAAATGGGGTGGAATATGATTATTTCCAAGTTATTTGGTTCAAATACTCCTCTTGTAAGATACAAATAACTTCGAGAAAGATAACCTTATTAAATGTTAAGTGCTTAGAATAGTACTGGCATTGTGTTATCTCAGTTAATAGATGTTGAAGGCATGAATTGGAGGAGGAGGAGTAGTGATAATAATTAGAATGGTAACGAGGGCTAGCAATGTCTACATGTCTTTGTACATGCCAGGAAGATGCCAAGTGATTTGCACGTATTCTTATTCCATCCTTACAGCAAGATTAAGAGAATAGATGATATCCTCATTTAACACTTGAGGAAACAGACTCAGAACATTTAAATAAAACTTGAAAATACTGAAACTGGGATTTGAACTGGATAGTTTTATTCCAAAATCCGTAGTCTTAATCACTATGCTCAGTTATACATGTGTTAAGCTTTCCGTTGCTGATATTAAGATACTAATAGGATAGAAAGGAAAGTAAAAAAAGGCAAAAAGTACTGGAGACTTTCTGGGAATACAGCAAAAGTAACTGCTGAGCTGGGTGCGGTGGTGCTCGTCTGCAGTCCTAGCTACTTGGGAGGCTGAGATGGGAAAATTGCTTGAGTTCAGGAGTTCAAGGCCAGCCTGGACAACATAGTGAGACCCTCAAAAGAAAAAAAAGTATGTTGTGAAAATGGAGGGAAAGCAAAATGAAGCTTATAGGCCTACAGTAAGAGACTTTGATATAAGTCCTATCCTTTTGTTTGGTCATTGCTGTAAATATGATATCTTTTATATGTATCTTCCTTTTAGTTTTTTCATTATGTAATTTTTATAACAAGATTATTTTAGCTTCTGAAGGTCAACATAATAATAGAAAGTCTAGGATTTTTATGAGTTCTAATTTTTAATTAGAATAATCTTAAAAGTGGTTTATACATTTTAACTTAAGCTGGTCTTGCAGATAACATGAACATCTCCCAACATTTGTTTGTTAAGAGGAAGATAAATTTGTTTCATCATTTTACTTATAAGTACATTTATTTCCTTTTTTCTTGCTAGCTTCTTCACAAAATAATTGATGGCATTTGTGGTCGAGCTTATCCTGTGTACCAAGATTATCACACTGTTTGGGAATCAGAAGAATGGATGCACGTTGTAGAAGATATTGCCAAATTTTTCAAAGCCATAGTTGGTAAAAACTTACCTGATGAAGAGGTAACTTCTCTGCACATTTCTATAACTTACAATAAATAATGCTCAGGTTTCTCTGAGTTTTTTAGAGCAATGTATAATACAAGGGCTATCATCAGTAACAACAAATACCTTATAATTGTGAATGGAAAAATCTGTGGAAGTCCTAGGTTTTTGCAGTTTTGTTTTTGGTTGTTTTTACTCTTTTGTGAAACATTTAAAACATACAGAAGAAAACAAGAAATTATATAACTGACACCTGCATTCACATTACCAGTTAAACAGGTGTTAACATTTTGCAATGTGTGTGTTTGTTTCAGAAATAAAGCATTACAAAGATAACCTAAATTCTCTTATCCCCCTCCTGGATATCCCACTCTTAACTAGAGATCACCACTCTTGAAGGTGGTGTTCATGTTTTGTATTATATATTGTATGTATGTTTGAATCTTTTAGTATATTGAAATTATTTGGGGTGTGTAAGTGTATAACTTGTAATAAAATGTAACATTTGTCTGCACTTGTAAATAGTTTTAAATGCAGCATTGTGTTTTACATTGAAAAACATGGATCTAGTTAGTGTATTTTAACTCCTTGTAGTATTTGATGATAGGAATTAAATAGGATTTATTTATCTCCCTACTGACTAATGAATAGTCATTGCTTCTTTCATTATTACAAGTAGTGCTGCTATAAATGTTCTTTACATGTCTCCTTGTTCACACTCACACCAGCTTTTCTGGGGTAGATATCTTGAAGTGAAATTGCATGGTCGGCCGGGCGCGGTGGCTCACGCCTGTAATCCCAGCACTTTGGGAGGCCGAGGCGGACGGATCACGAGGTCAGGAGATCGAGACCACGGTGAAACCCCGTCTCTACTAAAAATACAAAAAGTTAGCCAGGCGTAGTGGCGGGCGCCTGTAGTCCCAGCTACTCGGGAGGCTGAGGCAGGAGAATGGCGTGAACCCGGGAGGCGGAGCTTGCAGTGAGCCGAGATCGCGCCACTGCACTCCAGCCTGGGTGACAGAGCGAGACTTCGTCTCAAAAAAAAAAAAAAAAAAGAAATTGCATGGTCATAGGATATCCTTCTTCCACTGAATTGCTTTTGCATCTTTGTCAAAAATCATTTGAGCTTGTGTAGGTTGCTCACTTTTCTAAAAATCAAGTTATGTATGTTTGTCATTGATTTGGATGATATTCTGGATATAAGCTCATTGTTAGAAATATGTATTTTAGGCCGGGCATGGTGGCTCACGCCTGTAATCCCAGCACTTTGGGAGGCCGAGGCAGGCGGATCACGAGGTCAGGAGATCGAGACCATCCTGGCTAACACGGTGAAACCCCGTCTCTACTAAAAATACAAAAAATTATCCGGGCGTGGTAGCGGGCGCCTGTAGTCCCAGCTACTCGGGAGGCTGAGGCAGGAGAATGGCGTGAACCCGGGAGGCGGAGCTTGCAGTGAGCCGAGATCGCGCCACTGCACTCCAGCCTGGGCGACAGAGCAAGACTCCGTCTCAAAAAAAAAAAAAAAAAAAAAAAGAAATATGTATTTTAAATATCTTCTATTATGTGCTTGCCTTTTTACTCTCTTAATGGTATCTTTTGGTGAAACAAGTTATGAAATTTAACAAATCTACTTTGTCAATATTTCTTTTGCTAGCTAATACTATTAATGTTTTGTTTCAGAAATATTTGTGCTGAAGACATGAAGATTCTTGGATGTATTCTCGTAGAAGCTTGATTGTTTTAGCTCTCACATTATGTTACTGATGCATTTTGAATTAATATTTGTGTATGGAGTGGAGGTCAAGTTCACAATTTTCTACATTAATATCTAGTTGACCATTTATTGAAATGACCATCCTTGCCCCACAATATTGCTGTGCTGCCTTTATTGTAAATCAAGTGGCCCTATATTTGTGCCTCTGTATCTCAACTCTTCAATGTATTCCATTAGTCTACTTTTGTATATTTGCCAATGCTATACTGCTTTAATTACTGTAGAATTAAAGCTAAATTAAATTATGTCTTCATATCTGGTAATAGAAGACCTTCATTCTCATGCTTCTTCAGGAGTGCCTTGGCTATTATATTTTCGGATAACCCTCTAGAATCAACTTTTCAGTTTTAACCTACAAACCTGCTGGAATTTTGATAGAGATCATTTATGGGGAGAATTGACATCTTAACAACATTTAGCTTTCCAAAGTTAAGAACATGGGATAGCCCTCTATTTATTTAGATTAGCTTTAGTTTGTCTCTCTCGTATTTTGTAGTTTTCAGTGTCGAGCTCTTGGAAATATTTTTATTTCTGAGTAAATGATGTTTTTGATCTTTTAATTTTTCAGTAGTTTTTTGCTAGTATGTACAGTTGATTTTTATATACCTTGTGTCCCACAGCCTTTCTAAATTTGTTTACTGTGTCTAATTGTATACAGATTTTTTTTGGGGAGATTGTATATAATAATTTTCTTTTTCAACTTTAACATCTTTCATTTATTTTTCTTACCTTAGTGCATTGGCTAACACCAGTAGTCAGTGTTTCTTTTAAAAAAGCAGTCATAGTAGATATATGTCTATTCCTAACCTTAGGGAGAAAGTGTTTACTATTTCACCATTTAGTATGTTAGCTCTGTAATTTTATAGATATCCATTATCAGACTAAAGAAGCATCCTACAATTCTAACTTTGCTGAGAATTTTTACCATGAATGGATATTGAATTTTATGAAACGCTTTTCCCTGAATTTATTATTGTTTCTTCTCTATTTTGTTCATGTGATTTTTGAATGTTAAACTAAGGCTGCACTGCCAAAATAAACCCCACTTGATCGTGATGTATTATCTTTTTTTAATATATCTCTTGATTTGGATTGCCAATATTTTGTTTAGGATTTTTACATCTATATTTGAGTGATCTTGGCCTAGGTGTTTTTTTTTTCTTTTCCTCCCTATAATACTCTTGTCAAGGTGTTAAGTTTTATTCTGGCCTCATGGAATGAATTGGGAAGGATTTTTTTCCTGTTCTCAGGAAGAATAAGTGAGATTGACTTTATTTATTTAGTGTTGTGCTACTTAATTTTCACACATTCAGAAATTTTTTGGTTACCTTTTCTCATTAGTCATAACTTCATTACCCAGTAATAAAAATATAAACAGTATTATTTAAGTTCTTTGAGATCTGTCGTGGTTTGCCAAATGGCTCAGAATATGGTACGTTATGGTGAATGTTCCATATACATTTGAAAATAATGTGTACAGTTGTCAGGTGTAGTATTCTATATATTGCTAAGGTTAGGTAGAATGCAGTTTTTCAATTCTTCTATATCCTCATTGATTTTTTTTCGTTTCTTTGTGTCAGCTATTGAGAGTTGTATTAATACCTCTAATTGTGAATGTGGATTTATTCATTTCTTTTAGTATTGCCAAATTTTGCTGCTTTATATATTTTGAAGCTATGGTGTTAGGTGCAGAGGGATTTATGATTGTTGTGTCTTTCTGTTGAATTGCCCTTTTACTGTCGTTCTCTATTTCTTGTAATGCTTCTTGCCTAAGGGCTACATTGTCTGATATATTAATACAAGTTGAGTATCCCTTATTTGAAATGCATGGAACCAGAAGTGTTTTGGATTTCGGATTTTTTTGACTTTGCAATATTTGCATTATACTCACCAGTGCAGCATCCCTACTCAAAAAATCTGAAATCTCAACTATTCAAATGAGCACTTCCTTTGAGCATCCTATCAGTGAGTAGAACTTTTCCTGTTTTGGGATTTGAGATACTCACCCTGCGTGGCGGTATCAGCTTTGGTGTTTTCCAGGTGTATTCATTTCCATGCTGCTGCTTCCATCAGTCCTTTTTCTTTACTGTATATTTTGCAGAAATTTGTTAAAACCTATTTTCTGGTTATTCATTCTCATCTTACTCTTTTTTATAGTTACAGAAGTATTTCTCTTTTTCTTTTACTGTTGCTTTAAAAGTGTGCAAAAGGAGAGTGGAATTGTGTTTTTACATTTTAAACAGAAAGCCCCTTTTGCCTGTTTTTATTTTTATAGATATTTCAGCAGTTGAATCAGTTGAATTCACTTCATCAAGAAACTATCATGAAATGCGTGAAAAGTAGGAAAGATGAAATCAAACAGGCTCTGTCAAGAGAAATAGTTGCTATTTCCTCTGCACAGCTACAGGATTTTGATTGGCAGGTAAAGGTAAGAGTCTATGAGTATGTGTATTTTTTATTTCGTTTTTTGGATATAGAGAAATATCTTTATAATATCATATATATAAAATGTGTTATTTTGGGAATGTATTATCCCAAAGAAATATCAAAGATAGTTTAAATTACATCTTGAATTAACTTGGGCATAAGTACACTACAAACATCTAAGCCATGTATAATAACATTATATTGATAATAAATATAGTTAGATCTGTAAATTATTAAATGACATAAGTGATGGGGCAGCATATAGTCAACATATACATATATATATATATATATATATAAAATTTATTTATTTTTTGAGACAGAGTCGTGCTCTGTCATCTAGGCTGGAGTGCAATGGTGCGATCTCAGCTTACTGCAACTTCTGCCTCCCGGGTTCAAGCAATTCTTCTGCCTCAGCCTCCTGAGTAGCTGGGACTACAGGCACGTGCCCCCATGCCCGGCTAATTTTTGTATCTTTGGTGGAGATTTGGGGTTTTGCCATTTTGGCTAGGCTGGTCTCAAATCCTGGCCTCAAGTGATCTGCCCGCCTCCACCCGCCAGAGTGCTGGGATTACAGGCGTGAGCCATCCCACTTGGTCAATATATATTTTTGACCACAACTTTCTAGACTTTATAGCTTTCTTAAGACTGGTAAATGTGATTCTACCTCTAGGAGGAAAACCTATAAGATATTATTAAAACATTAGTTTTTAATACATTTTGAGAGTCACTATCAGTAGAGTTCATAAAGAAGAATTTCAGACCAACTTTTTGTCCTTATAAGATACCTAGACCAGTAGATGAAGAGGAAATAAATACATTGTGTTTCTTGATGTTAGCATGACCCTGGATAAAGTGCCTTACATTGTGTATGTGGATTAAGTAGAGAAAAATGTGGGAAGATAACAGGTGGGTTCATAATTGGATAAATAACCAAGCAAAGACAGATGAATTTATATTAGTTAAAAAGTCTCTGTGGCTCTGGTCTTGGCCCAGTCAGTTTCAACATTTTTATGAATATTATGCTTATCAGGTCTGAAGGTGATACAAAACTAGAGCTATAACAAGTGTATAATGTGACACAAAGTTCAAAATTATGTCACAGCCAATTACAATCAGTGACCAAATGAAGCAAAATAAATTAATCAGGCAACCTAAACAGAGGATTTTTAATTTAAATATTTAAATTTTATAAATTTAATTTCAATTTCAGAATTTATATTTTTATAAATATAAAAGATAAAGGAGACCAGGCACGGTGGCTCACGCCTGTAATCCCAGCGCTTTGGGAAGCCAAGGCAGGTGGATCACTTGAGGCCAGGAGTTCGAGACTGGCCTGGCCAACATGGCAAAACTGCAACTCTACTGAAAAAATATGAATATTAGCTGGGTGTTGTGGTGTGTGCCTGTAGTCCCAGCTACTTGGGAGGCTGAGGCACGAGAATTGCTTGAACCCAGGAGGTGTAGCTTGCAGTGAACCAAGATCATCGTGCCACTTCACTCCAGCCTGGGCACCAGAGCATAACTCTGTCTCAGAAAAAAATAAATAAATAAAGGATAAGAGAGATGTTAATAGTAGCATATATGAGAAATGTTTAGTTATTTTGGTTTATCAAAGTATAGCTTCATTTGTGTTGATTCAGGCCCATATTTTGTTGGTAGAAATGTAGTTCTGTTTTTTTTTTTTTTTTTTTTGAGATGGAGTTTCGCTCTTGTTGCCCAGGCTGGAGTGCAATGGCACGATCTCTGCTCACCGCAACCCCACCTCCCGGGTTCAAGTGATTCTCCTGCCTCAGCCTCCTGAGTAGCTGGGATTACAGGCATGTGCCACCACGCCTGGCTAATTTTGTATTTTTAGTAGAGATGGGGTTTTGCCATGTCGGTCATGCTGGTCTAGAACTCCCGACCTCAGGTGATCCGCCCACCTCAGCCTCCCAAAGTGCTGGGATTACAGGCGTGAGCCACTGTGCCTGACAGAATTGCAGTTCTTCAAGCAAGAGATGGTGCTAGTACATTCTGTTTCCAGTGATAATATCTTCTTAGTGTATTATCTGTTTAGTTTTGGCTGCCAAACTTAAGAGATATTTAAGCAAATTGGACTCCAACTAGAAAAGAATGACCAAAAACTTAAAATCGTGGTGTGTGAAATTGCTTTGAAACACTGAGACCATGTACCTGGAAAAGATTAAACCTAGTAGAAACATGACACTTACCTTTAAAAGGCTAAAATTCATAGATGGGGAAATATATAAATGCTTTGTGGCTCCAGAGACTAGGTGAAGGACTAACGTATATTATTTGCAATAAGATACGTTTCAATTCAACCTGGGGAAGAACTTTTTAACAAGTATGAATATCTGGAAATGATTGTAACCGCTTCTCGAGGTAGCACATGCATCATCATTGGTGGTATTCAAGCATAGGGTGAAAAACTATTTATTGGAAATATTGAGGAGGAGAATTATGCATAAGATAGTTAACCTGAAGCTGATACTTCCAGATCTGAGATATTATGGGTCCTGTTTTTGGGTGAGAGAATGGAGGAGCTATGTCAAGATTTGATTCTATAGTGTATGTACCACAAGGGAGATCCTTTGAGGTCATTAGGGAAGATGTCCCTTATCATTGCATAAGTAATTTTTTTGCAAGTGGCAGCATTCTAAACAAAGATTCAGTTTTTGTGGATTTTTCTGGCTCAGATTCTAGAAAAATTGAGTTTCCCTATGCTGTCTGCCAAGGAAGCTACAGTGCTCATTTCGAGAAGTATTAGTATTATAAATATTTGGTTCTTCCAATTCCCCTAGGATATATTCCAGAGAAAGAAATTAAGAAGTGAGGTAAATGTACAGAGTGTTTCTGTTGAGTGGCTCTAATAGAAGATGGTATCTTGATAACATATTTATCAATATTGTGATAGATAGATGGCTGACCATGAATTAAGCATCTTAATTTCTGAGAGTTTACCAGTATTTTTGGTCTCACTTATCTTTGTACATGAACTTTCATCTTCTTGGTGCCTTCAGTCTTCTTTAAGAATTCTCTGTTTCTTGTACATTAGACCCATTCAGTACTTCCCAGGCATGACTCTGATCTAGACACCTGCTTCTGCCACAAGATTGCTGACTGGTTGTCTTACTTTCCTACCGATTTCCTCTCCTTTATTCACTCTCCTTTCTCTTTCTGTTCTTCAAATATGCTTTAGCATGGACTTAATTTATTTCTTTCACCTTTCTCTATACTCAACAGCAAACAGTACTTTAAAAAAAATGTACTGCTAACTAACCTCTGATGTATACTCAATATAGTTCTTTTTACTATTTATTAATTGCTATTTTTCTGATTTTAAACAGCTTGCACTTTCCAGTGACAAGATTGCTGCATTACGAATGCCACTTTTAAGCCTGCATCTAGATGTAAAAGAAAATGGTGAAGTAAAACCTTATTCTATTGAAATGAGTAGAGAGGAGCTGCAGAATCTAATACAGTCCTTGGAAGCAGCGAATAAGGTATTTGCTATAATTTTGTCATATGATTTGAATGTTTAAGGTTTTTGGGTTTTTTTTTGTTTGCGTTGGAGTCTCACTCTGTCACCCAGGCTGGAGGGGCAACGGCGCGAACTCGGCTCACTGCAACCTCCGCCTCCCGAGTTCAAGTGATTCTCGTGCCTGAGCCTCCAGACTAGCTGAGATTACAGATGTCTGCCACCAGGCCTGGCTAATTTTTGTATTTTTAGTAGAGATGGGGTTTTACCATGTTGGCCAGGCTGGTCTCAAACTCTTGACCTCAAGTGATCTACTCGCCTTGGCCTCCCAAAGTGCTGGGATTACAGGCATGGGCCACTGCACCCAGCCAAATGTTTTAAGTTTTGATTGATACTCCTAGACTCATAGTTCACTTTTAGTGTTTTTTCTCCAGATGTTTTATGTTAATTAAGCACAGAAAATACTTTGTTAATATGTTCTGAGCTCTAGTTTTAGATATTAATTATAACTTGTAATGTTCAATTACTTAGTTTTGAACATAATGTACTAAGTAATTTTTGAAAGAATAATAGTGCTATTCTAACAGCTGAATTTCTTTTGCTGCAATGCTCGTTAATGATAAAAATAACATTTTTACCTTAGAATAATAAAATTGATTCTGAAGAGTTTTTATGATTAAAAAAATTACGATCCTAAAAAAAGTGGCTTTATTAACTGGACTAATAATAGAAAATTGCTTTTATGATCCTCTAACTATGGAAGACAGAATATGACTTGTAGTTATTATGACAAAATCAGGTTGAGGCAAGACAGAACTAATGAATGTCCAAAAACTTCACATTTACAATGGAGTGGCTAAATAACAATAACTGCTCCTAATGTTTAATAAATGAGAAAAATAATATTTAAACAGTGGAAACTGTTGTGAGGAGGAATAAAAATAATTGTCTTTGTATATGTATGTTTCTTCGTTATTGCTCAGCATTTTCTCTAGTGATCTCATCTCAGTGATTAAGTCTCAGTGATTCTTACAACCTCTATTGCCCTACTATTTAATCTTCTTGATCCTCCTTTTTAAAAACTCTGATAAACTTCAGCTTCTCTCCACACTCTGCATTTGCTCAAACATTGTAGTGCTTTGATTACCGGTCCACATGCCTATTAACCAAACGAGCAGCTCAGGCTTGGTTGGATGGCTGGGGCTAAATGTGTGAAGGGTGCATGTGATAGAGCCCGATATAAATGGTAACAGATTCTGAACCGTAGATTCCAGCAGGCATATGTCATCAGTTACTGTGCATTGTACTTGCTTGTTATGAGTTCTCCATGCCCTTTTTCAGAGACTTCAAAGCATTTAATATGGAATATATCAGCATCAGTCTTGTATAACCTGATACTTTCTCTTCAATTTGTGTTTTAAGGTGGTCCTGCAGTTGAAATAACTGGAAATGATGAATACCAGTCCTATCAGATTTTATTGCTCCAACTTATATGGCAGAGTGAATACTGCGTGTTCAGAAACCTTGTGATGTCTTGACTGTTGCACCAGGCTGAGAAAGCAGCAATATTGATATTATAAAGATAAAAATTTATCAACATTCCTTAACAGGAAATTACATGGTTGAGAGGAAATGCATAAAATGAAAGATGAAAAATCTATAGTAGCAGTTTATATTTTCATGATTGTTTTGCCTCATTTATTAAATATTTGAGAAATCTTTGGAGATACATAGTTTTATTGAAAGCTAAAAATAGGTTCTAAAGTAATGTAAAAATATAAAGCACAAATATACTTGAATATTGCTTAAAGAATTGTGTGAATAGCAACATATATTATGGATATATACTTTGTGATATTTTTAAAAAATAACTTTTTCAAAGAATGTATAAGCTGCATATATAACTCAGGAGATCCCATGTCTTTCTCATATTTCAGAGGAAAGATTATAAAATATAAAATTTCTTAGAGAACACCTCTTTGTCAGAGATAAACAAGAACAAATACTCTAAACTTATGTGAACAATTTTGAGTTTATGAATTCTAGAAACTAAAATCAAGAATACAGAAAAATGAAAATAACATTTTACTTCTGCGCTTCTATGTTTGGGAAACATTGCTCTGATAAAAAATAGCTGTCATGCAGTGTGTATATTCAAATATGAGATAAGACTATGTACACGTCCACTTTTGTTAATAAACTCAATATTGAATACTTTTGGATGTTAAATTCATTGGAAAAACAAACCATTTGTAACCTCAGTTAACTTTAACAACAAGCATTCTGAGCAAATGAAAAGTGTCTTGTTTTATTTTTATATATTGCTTTATTTTAAATGACTCCAAATAACTCAGTAGTTATACGTAATTATATGTAACTCAATAATACATAATTAATAGGTGCTTGCTATTTGCAAGCCATATGGCTTATTAGAGCATCAGACTATTCTTTGAGGCATCCGGAGCAATTATTACTATTCTCATCATACAGATGAGGATAGGCTTAGAGTGTTTTCTGAGTGTGATCTAAACAGTGCTACTCAAAATGTGTCTGCAGAGAAGTGCTTGTCTGTGAACTGTTTGTTAAAGGTCAGTGATTCAATAAGGAGCTTGGGCCAGAAAGTGTATCAGTATACTGCTGTCTTCATCGAGAAATTTTGGTTTTAAAAAAATTATCAGCTGAAGGAAATAGTGTGCTTAGTGTGGTAGTTAATTTACCTTCTTGTGCAAGTTATTTGTTATGATGGGCCAGTGATGGTTTGTAGAACAGCACTTCGAGTAGCACTCATTGTGAAGTCTCTTCTAAATTTCAGCTTTCCATGCAGTATCTCCTTTACAAGGAAAACGTCTTGCTATAGTTAGTCTCTCTCTCACCACTTGGTAACACTCCATTAGCACATTCAGCAGCTTTATCGAAATTGAATCAGTATACTAAATACTGTGCATATTAAAGTGTGCAATGTGATATTTTGACATACACATATTTACATCCATGAAAGCATCACCACAAATTAGGATAATGAACATTTGATCACTCCTGAAGTTTTCCTCTTGGTCCACTATAGTCCCTGTCCCTTCCATTTCCCACAAGTAACCACTGATCTGCTTCCTGTCACTATAGATTGTTGCATTTTTGGAAGTTTAGTATAAAGGAATCATATAGTGTGTAATTTTTTTTTAATCTGGCTTCTTTCAGCATTATTTTGAGTTTCATCCATGTTGCATGTATCTGTAGTTCATTTCTTTTTATTGTTCAGAAGTATTATGTTGTAGAGTTCTGCCACAATTTATTCACCTATTGATGGATATTTTGGTTGGTTCAAGTTTTAGGCATTAGAATACACAGAATGCTGCGAACTTTCTTGCATACATCTTTGAACGAACATATGCTTTTTTTTGAGCAAGTACTTTAGAATGAAATGGCTGGATGATATGGTAGGTTTATTTTTTCAAGATACTACCGAAATTAAAAACAATTTTATTTGAATAATTTTTGAGGGTACAGGTGGTTTTTGGTTGCACGGAGAAGTTATTTAGCGGTGATTTCTGAGATTTTAGTGCACCCATCACCCGAACAGTATACTGTACCCTAAATGTAATCTTTTATCCTTCATGCCCCTCCCAGCCTTCCTCCCCAAGTCCACCATGTCCATTATATTACTCTTACGCCTTTGTATCCTCATAGCTTAGGTTTTCCATTCCCGAGTTACTTCGCTTAGAATAATGACTGTCAAGCTTTTTCAAAGTGATTTTAACATTTTGCATTTCCATTGCAGTCTATGAGAGTTCCAGCTCCATCTTGCCAACACTTGGCATTGCCAGTCTTTTTAATTTCAGTTATTTTAATATGTATGTGTCTCACAGTGGTTTTAGCAATATTTAACAAATTTCCCTAATGACCAATGATGTTAAGCATCTTTTCATGTGCATATTTGCCATGTATACATCTTCAGTGAAGTGTCTGCTCAGATCTGTTGCCCATTTTTCAATTGGATTTTTTGTTTTCCTAGTATTGAGTTTTGAGAGCTCTTTTGACTTATTCTGAATACAAATCCTTTATTAGATAGATACTTTGCAGATACTTTCTTCTAATCTGTGGCTTATCTTTTTTCCCCCATGTAAATTGACCCTATATTGTTTTAGAACAGTTTTAGATAAACCAAACTTTAAAAGATAGTACAGAGTTTCTATATTATTAACATTTTACATTAGTACAGTGCATTTGTTATAATTAGTGAACTAATATTGACACATTGTTAAGTAAATTCTAGAGTCTATTCAAACAGAAAATTTCTAAGTTTTTCCCTAGTGTCCTTTTCCTGCCCCAGGATTCTATCCTAGATACCATATTACATTTAGTTGGCATGCTTTTGATGACCTTGACAGTGTTGAAGAGTGTGGGCGAAATACTTTGTGGGATGTCTCTCTCTGTTGGAATTTGTCCGATGTTTTCTTCATGATTAGACTTGGGTTATGGGTGTTGGGAAGGAAGATCACAGAGATAAAATGCCATTTTCATCACATCAAATCAAGGGTACATACTACTAACGTGATTTATGGCTTGATATTAATCTTGATACCTGGCTGAGGTACAGGTTTCTTCACTGTGAACTGACTCTTCATTTTCTCCTTTTCTTACTGTACTTAAGGAAATCACTATAGTTCAGCCCATACTTGAGTGGGAAGGTGTGCTCTCCTTTTTGAGGCTGGAATATCTACATAAGTCATGTGGAATTTTGTACACATTTGTTTCTTTTCCACTATTGAGATTTCTACTTATTATCAGTATGGACTCATTTTATACTTTGGGTTATAATTCAGTACTGCTTTGTTACTCAAACTGTTCTAATGGCTTGGCCATTAGGAGCTCTTTCACTTGGCTCCTGTGTCCCTTTGACATATCCCCATCAATGAGGTTGGACTTTTTATTTTTTTCAGGGCAGGGGGGTGCATCTTCTTTTTCTTTTTCATCTTGGAAAGTATTTTCTTACTCTCTGGCAGTGCAAAATGCTCCAGGCTCATCTTGTGTATTTCCTGTCCAATCCTAGAATCAGTTATTTCTCCAAGGAACTCTTGGTTCCTTTTATTGAAGAATGGTGTTAGAAACCGAGCTAGGTATACTCATTTCTACTGAGGTGTTATTTCTTTTAGGCCCTTTTGGTGCTGACAGCACTAAGAAATATGTGTGTGTATACTAACCTGGGTATATACTCATATCTATATTTATATTATACATATCTATATTAAGCTAAACAAGCTCATATTGATGTCTCCAACTCTAATCCATTACATGGATTATTCTAGCCTCCTATCCTTCCCTATCTACAAATTTCAGTTCCAACAATGAGAAAGGAGTTAATCCATTTTGAGCAGGTTTCTGTGTGTGATGTCAGATAAGGGTTAGGTTCATTATTTTATATGTGGACATTCAGTTTTCACAACCCTGCCTGTTGAAACTATCCTTTCCCCAGTGTGTATTCTTGGCACCCTTGTTGAAGATCAGTTGACTATATTCATGTGGATGTACTTCTGGGTGCTCTATTGTACTTCATTAGTCTACATGCCTGTTTTTATGTTACTGCTTTGCTGTTTTTGATTTTTGTAGCTTTTTTCATACATTTGTAGGCCCCTGTCAGAAAGTACGAGGCCTCCAGCTTTGTTCATTCTCAGGATTGTGTGTGTGTGTGTGTGTGTGTGTGTGTCTACTAGGGGTCTTTGTGGTTCCTTTGAATTTTGGGGTTTGGGGATTGCTTTTTCCTATTTCTGTAAAAAATGCCATTGGGATTTTATAGGGATTGCATTGAATCTGTAGATTGCTTTGAGTCATGTGGATATTTCAAAAATATTGAATCTTTAATTCATGACCAGTGCTGTCTTTTATTTGTGTCTTCTTTAATTTCTTTTAGCAATGTTTTGTAGTTTTCAGTGTACAAGTTTTCTGCCTCCTTGGTTAAGTTTATTTCTAAATATTTCATTCTTTTTGATGCTATTGTAAATGGGATTTTCTTAATTTCTTTTTTGCCTTGTTCATTTTTAGTATATAGAAATGCAACTGATTTATGTATGCTGAATCTGTATTCTGCATCTTTACTGAATTCTTTTATTGGTTCTGACAGCTTTTTAAAATAAGGTTTTCTACATATAAGATTGCATCGTTAATGAACAAAGATAATTTTAGTTCTTTCTTTCTGATTTGGATGCCTTTGACTTCTTTTTATTGCCTAATTGCTCTAGCTAGGTCTTTCAGTACTGTATCGCATAGAAGTGGCAAGGGTAGACATCTTTGTCTTCCTGGTGTTAGAGAAAAAGCTTTCAGTTTTTCACTAAGTATGATGTTAGCTGTGGGCTTTCATATGTGGCCTTTATTATATTTATATAATTTTCTCTATTTCTAATGGTTGAAAGTGTTTTTATCATGAAAAGGTGTTAATTTTTGTCAAATGCTTTTTCTGCATCTATTGAATTCATTATGTGATTTTTATCCTTTCTGTTTATGTGATTGATTGATTTTCATATGTTGAACCATCTTTGCATCCCAGGGATAAATTTCACTTGATCATGGCGTATGATTTTTTTTAATGTGTTGTTGAATTTGGCTTGCTATTGTTTTGTTGAGGATATTTGTACCTATGTTTGTTAGGGATATCGGCGTGTGGTCTTTTTTGTTAATATCTTTGTCTGGATTTAGCATCAGGATCATGGTGACCTCATATAATGAATTTGAAAGTGTTCCCTCTTCAATGTTTTGGAAGAGTTTGAGGAGGATTGATTTTAATTCTTCTTTAAATGTTTGGTAGAATTCTTCAGTGGAACCCTCTGGTCCTTGACTTTTCTGTGTTGGGAGATTTTTGATTACTGATTCAATCTCCTTGCTAGTTGTAAGTCTTCATATATTCTATTTTCTCATGATTCAGTCATCGTAGGTTGTGTGTTTCTAGGAATTTATCTATTTCTCTTAGGTTATCTAAGTTGTTAGCCTATAATGGTTCGTAGCAGTCTCTTGTAATCCTTCTTATTTCTGTGGCATCAGAAGTAGTATCCTCTGTTTCATTTCTGATTTTTTAATTGTGAATTTTCTTTTGTTCTTAGTCTAGCCAAAGATTTGTCAATTTTTCTATTTTCAAATAACCAACTCAGTTTCATTGGTTTTTATTTTGTTTTTATATTCTATATTTCATTTATTTATGCTTCAATCTTTATTATTTCCTTCCCGCTGCTAACTTTGGGTATAATTTTTTCTCATTTTTCTAGTGGTTGAAGAGTATCTTGTTTAATTTTCACATATTTGTCAATTTTCTAGTTTTCTTATGCCACTGATTTCTAGTTTTATTCCACCGTGGTCTGAAGAGATACTAGGTCTGATTTCAATCATCTTAAATTTGTTAAGACTTGTTTTGTAACCTAACATGGGCAATTCTGGATAATGTTCCATGTGCTTTTGGGAAGAATGTGCATGCTGTTGCTGTTGGATGGAATGTTCTGTATATATGTCTGTTAGGTCTATGTGATCTATAGTGTTGTTCAAGTCCTTTCGTCCACTATTGATATGTCTGGATGCCCTATTATTGAAAGTGGGGATACTGAAACCTACTATTATTGTGTTGCTGTTTGTTTCTCCTTTCATTTCCCTCAATGTTTGATTCATATATTTGGATGCTTTAATGTTGGGTACTATGTATTTATCATTGTTAGATCTTCCTGGTGATTGACCATTTTATCATTATATAATATCCTTTATCTATTTCTGTGTCTGTGTTGTCTCGTGCAGATTCCCAATTAATGATTTGTGGGTTTCTCAGATGTCCATAATCTCTCCTTCCTTCTGGTGTCAGTCTGTGGTACTGCAGGTTTTCTGGACTGTCACAAACAGCCCCACTCTTTTGTTCTCAGATGCCCAAGGCTTCTAGAGTTTTCTAGGTCCTGTTAGTACTCCGAGTCAGGCAAGAGAGAAATCAGTCCCTTGGGAAGCCCTAAAACATCAGAACATTGGATACATGCTCCACAATTCTCTCCTCCACCCCCAGTTCCCAGGGAAAGGCTACCAAGTTGTGTCAGCCTCCACTGTACTGCAGGTCTTCTGGAATGACAGGAAGCAGCCAAGCTCTCTTCTGTCCTCAGCGGCCTCTAGGCATCTAGGGTATTCCAAGTCCTGTTCATAATCCCAGACAGAAAACAGTCACTTGGGCAGCCCCCTGTAAAGACAGAACGCTGAAGTCATGCTCCAACTCCTCCTTTCCCTGGGAGAAACCAGGAGTTGGGAGTTTTCTGCTGGTTCCATGCTGAGCTTTGGAGGTGGACTGTGGTGAATGAATACCACAAATGTTCTTATTGGAGATGCAGCTGGTTTTGTGTTCTCTTAAGTTACAGATGCATTTTAACTAGTCTCTGGATTACTCACAAAAGAAATTGGTCTGTATGTTGTTGACTTCAGATCTCAGGTAGTCAGGGGCTTTCTATTCTGCTGTCTTGCTGATGTTACTCCACTTCGCAGTTCTACGAACAATGAGAGTTGTTGCTTTGAATTCTCAGCAGCATTAGGTATTATCGGTATTTTGAGTTGTAGCTATTCTAATAGAGATGTAGTGGTATCTCATTGTTATTTTAATTTGCAGTTCCCTAGTGACCAAGGATGTTGAGAATCTGTTCTTATGCATGTTTTCTATCTGTACATATTCTTTGGCGAGGTGTCTATTCAGATGTCTTTGCTTATTTTTAATTAGGTTGTCTTAATGTTGATTTTTAAAAGTTCTTTGTATATTTTGGATAGATGTTCTTTATTAGACATGTGTTTTGCAAACATCTTCTTCCAGTCTGTGGCTTGTTGTTTCATTCTCCCAACTGTCTTCAAGGGCTGAAGTTTTAAATTTTGAAGAAGTTCAGTTGACCAGTTCTTTTTTGGATCATGCTTTTGGCATCATATCTAAGAAATCATTGTCTAACCCAGATTAACAAATATGATCTCCTAAATTGTCTTTTAGAAATGTGATAGTTTCAGTTTTACCTTTAGGTCTATGTTCTATTTTGTGTTAATTTTTGAATATGGCACACGGTGTGGCTCAAAGTTCACTTTTTGCATGTGAATATTTAATTATTTCAGCACCATTTGCTGAAAAGGCTATCCTTTCTCTACTGAACTGCCTCTGTGCCTTTGTCAAAAATTAATTGTTCAGGCCTGGTGTGGTGGCTCACGCCTGTAATCCCAGCACTTTGGGAGGCCAAGATGGGTGGATCACTTGATGTCAGGAGTTCGAGACCAGTCTTAATTTTAACACCAGTGTTAGTGTTGATTGACTAGTCTTCTCATTATGGATCTCGTTTTCCTTTTTCTTTGCATGCCTGGTAATTTCTGATTGGGTGCCAGACGTGATGAATTTAACCTTATTGGCTGTTGGCAATTTTTATATTTCTGTAAATAATCCTTGAGCTTTGTTTTGAATTGAATGCAATTAAGTTACTCGGAAACAGTGATCTATTAAGATCTTGCTTTTCTGATTTGTGAGGCAGATCCAGAGCAGTGCTCAGTAATGGGCTAATTATTCCCTATCACTGAGACAAGACTGTCTTGAGTACTTTACCTACTGCCTTGTGAATTAAGAGATTTTCCAATTTAGTTGTTGGGAACAGGCACTATTCCTGGCAATGCGTGAGTACCAGACCTGTTCCCTCTAATTTCTTCAAGTAGCTCTTTTTCCAGCCTTGGGTTGTTTCTTCACATGTACGTACTGATCGATACTCTCCTAAATACTCAAAGGGCAATCTGCTCTAGATTTCTGGGGTTGTTTTTTTCTGCAACTTCCTCCTCTTTGGTTTTCTCTCTTGTGAATTCTAGCTGCCTTGGTCTTCCCGGATTCTCAGTTGTACTTCCTCAATTCAGGGAGCCCTCCAGGCTCCCCATGGGTTCCTGTCTCTGAACTGTGGTCTGATAACTCTGTCAAGTAAGCTGGAGCAGTCGTAGGCTGCACCTGCTTTGTTTCCTGTCACTCAGGTATCATTATCCTGTGTTCCCTGATACTTGGTGTCTTGAATACCAGTGGTTTGTGTGTGTCAAGGAGTCAGGAGTGAGGGTGGGTGGCTGTTTTTGTTTTTGATTGTTTCAAGTCATAGTGTAAATCCTGTACCTGTTTTTAAAAGTAATTTTTATTTCAATAGCTTTTGGAGTGCAAGTGTTTTTGCTTTTGGAGTCTTAGTCATGAATTCTTTGCCTAGGCTCGTGTCTAGAAGAGTTTTTCTAATGTTGTCTTCTAGAATTTTTATAGTTTTAGGTCTTAGATTTAAGTCCAACTCAAGATGCATCTTGAGTTGATTTTTGTATAGGTGAGCGATAATGATTTGTTTCATTCTTCTACATGTGGCTTGCCAGTTTTCCCAGCACCATTTATTAAATAGGGTATCTCTTACTCAATTTATGTTTTGGTGTGCTTTGTTCAAGATCAGTTGACTATACATATTTGGCTTTACTTCTAGGTTCTCTATTCTGTTCAATTGGTCTATGTGCCTACTTTTATACCAGCACCATGCTGTTTTGGTAGCTATCGCCTTGTAGTATAATTTGTTCTTTTTGCTTAGGATTGCTTTGGCTATTCGGCTCTTTTTGGGTTCCATATGAATTTTAGGATTGTTTTTTCTAATTCTATGAAAAATGATGTTGGTATTTTGATGGGAATTACATTGAATCTGTAGATTGCTTTGGGCACCATGGTCATTTGCACAATATTGATTCTTCTAATCCATGAGCATGGGGTATGTTTTCATTTGTTTATATCATCTATGATTTTTTTCAGCAGTGTTTTTGTAGTTCTCCGTGTAGAAATCTTTCACCTCATTGGTTAAATATACTCCTAGGTATTTTATTTTATTTTTGGCAGCTGTTGTAAAGGGGAAAATTCTGTACCTGTTAATCCATCTTGATTGGAAGTGTAAGCCCATGTCATTAAAATTTTAGGTTAAGAAAAAAATTATCTATTTTTTGTTCTTAGTCTAATGTGAACTGAATGCCTGAGAGATGTTGTGGGCAGTTAATTATAAAGTAGTGTAATTATGTTAATTCTGAAGTCATTAGAGAAGATGAGAAGATAGGATACAATGTTTATTTGATCCCTGTAACTATAGCTTGATAAGATTGAATCTTAGAATTAGGGTCAAAAGCTGAGCTATATCATGTAGCGTTTTATTTTCTGCTTAAGGTTATTTAAGAAAAAGCATCCTGGAAATAGTTAAGACCCTTTTAAAGGAGAGCAGATTCAAATAAACTCCTTTGAGAGGATTATCTCTCCTTGCACATACAGAGTACGTAACTGGTAGGCTGTACCGCACAGACAGACTGATCTACAGCTTGTCTAGCAAAAGCGATTCAATCTTGTGATGACCTGCCTTGCAAACCCAAACATAATTCATTGATAATAATGTCACATATTCCTGTGATAATTGAAATAGTTAAGGTTATATTTGTTTAACATTGGGACATAATTATCTTCTAATAAAGCTAAAGTTTCTGTTAAGAATGCTATTTTCTTTGAAAAGGGAGTTACTTCTGTAGCTAATACCTATGTTGAGAATGTGATATGATGATATTCATAGACTCAACGTCCAGCCAAGATTGACATCTCCTGCTACTGATATTTTCTGTTTAGGATATATGATAAATATTTTATTTTTCTTTTAAGAAAACCCCGAGTTTAGGTGAAATATTATCTTTTATTTATATGCTACCAGATGCCAAAGTTAACGGATTTAAAAGTTGATTTACTTTTTATTAAGTTCTCTGGAGCGGCACATTAGTTGTATGTGGATTTTTTTTTTTTTTTTTTTAGTTTAGGGTCTCTTTGTTTTTTCCAACATAATGTTTCTGCATTCATCTATTCTTAAAATGAAAACCACATAATTTACTTCTTATAAAGTCTTAAATGGGAAACCAAGAAATTTAATCGAGCAGTAAAAACATTCTCAAAATGTAGACCATGATCTCAGTTTCTTCCATTTTTCTCCCGAGTAGAAAATAGACTTCTGCATAAGAAAGCTAAAATGTGTTAATATTTTTAAGTTAAAGGTTTAATATTATCAGAATACAATCCAAAGAGTAAATCGTTACATAATTACATTTTTATTTATTAAATATGGAATCATCTACTGAATTGCAATGCATTAAATATACTGTTTCCTCTTAAATAAAACTGCTTGACAGTTAAAAAATTATGGGCTTGCCATACTTGCAGGTCTCTTATGTTTTTAGATCTTATTTACTTATTTATATTTTTACAGTGAAATAGTAATTTAAAAAGAGGATGGGAAAATTCTGTAGTCACTTGAGTTTCCTCTAGCCACATTTTATTGCAAACCAGTTCCTCCTTTGAACATCTTTATAATTTAAGTCTTTAAAAATGCTTTCATTTCAAACACTAAATATCTCTATATTAGAAAAGTTTTTACAGTATATTATTTTTTCCACATGTCCCACCCCTTTACAGTATATTTTAAATACTATCTTTGGATTTCATTTCTTTCTGTTTTGTAAGATGGATACTATAATTCACCCTGGTAAACTCAGTTTTTCTTTCAGTATTATGTGTACAATATACATTGTACTGTACAATGTACATTAATGAAAAACACATAGTACACATTCAGTGTACATTTTCTTTCAGTACTATGTGTTTTTCATTAATGTACACTTTTCATAATGTATATTGAAACTGAACATGTTGAAGCTCAACAAGAGTTTTCGATTAATTCTGTTTATATTCTGAACGATTAGAATGTCTAAGTGTAAGGCAGAGTACGAGCTTTGGAGTTGGGCATCTGGCTTGGTCACTTACTTGGCAAACTCTTTTTGTCTTGATTAACTTCCATATCTCTGTGCACAAAATGGGAAAAACAAAAATCTCATAAATTTTGGATTAATTTAATTCTCACAAAATGTCTGTGAAGCAAATTCTAATGTTATCTTAAGAGAAAAAAATGGCCAAGCTGAATAGCACCATGTGTAAGCACGTGGGCTGTTCTGCAGAACTGGCAGAGCTTCTAGCATAAAAGAAAGGGAGAGAGGAAATGTTCTAGAGTCAAAGAGACTTAAGAGACCTCACTTGGATCCTCACTTGAAAAAACAACTGTAAAAAGGTATTTTGGAAACAATTGGGGAAATGTGGATAAAATTCATCAAATGTCAAGGAGCTATTATTTTTGTTTGGTATGATAATGGTATTATGGTTAGATTTTCTTAATCCCCATAATTTACAGATATATGTATAAGTGAAATCACATAAGGGATAAGATTTACCTTGAAATACTTTAGAAGAAAACCCCACAACTGATTAAATGAAGCAAGTGCAACTTAATTGTTGCAGACTTTTGGATAGTTGTGGAATCTGGATGATGGTTATGTTTGAAATGTTTCAGAATTTAAAAAAGAGAAAAATTATGCAGTGGACTCAGATATGAAATAACTGGGATACTAGTGACACAGATACAGAGACTATGCAAACATATGTTCCCAGGTGCCTGGAGAACTCTCTTGCATGCCAGTGTATGACAAAAATACTTTCATCCAAGCACTTTCATATTCACTTTGTAATTATTGTGAATGTGTAGATATGCTAGTTTGCCCTAATATGGTTTATTAAGTTGGCCTCCCCATCTAAACTATAATTTTCTCTGAGACTGAGAAGATCGGTTTGATATCTTTATCCTTTTCCCATTGCCCTTGCATGATTACTATTCAATCATTGCTGAATTAAACAACACTTTCCTTTGTTTAGGAAGATGCTGGATGCTAAACACCTGTCTTACTCAGGCTTCTTATTGACATAGCAAATTCTAAACGTGTTACATATACATGTGTTCCTTTTCTGCTTTAAATAAAACTGATGGGTATTTATTTCTCCCATTGTGTAATGTAGTCTGTGGAAATAGTAGCCAGTGTAGGATGCCTCAGATATATCCAGCTCTGCAGGCCAAAGCTCAGCTTTTAAAGTGGCGATTCCCAGTTATTTTGTTAAATGGATGTTAAAGTCATCCCTGGGTTGGAGTTTAGACTTTTATTGAAAAGCTTTTCTACTAATCACCAGTTAATGGATGAATAAAATTCACACTTTTGGTCTCTTCATTGTTTTATTGTCAACACATTCTTTCTCAAGGGAGAGAATTAATTTGGAAGTTGGAGGTCTTCAAATTAGGAAAGTCTGACAAATAGGCCAACTCTAATATTCATATTTACAGTGGAGATTTTCAAAGAAGTTTGACATAATACACCTCACAAAGGGATGCCAATAAGTCAGTTTTAGGCATTATTTTTGAATACAAGGAGACTGTTCATTTCTTCTTTTCTAGTATAAACACACCATATGTTTAAGTGTTTGTAAGGCATGTTGTCATCTTAAATAATATTTAAAAAAATCAAAGTGGTACAGACACAAGCTCCTGGAAATGTGCTGGTATCTTTTTTTTTTTTTTTGATTGTTGAGTAATCCTGAAAAGAATTTCTTCCAAATAAAGGGATGTAGCTTTGTATTAAATTTTGTAATAAAAGTTCTCAAATGATAGATTCAAAATTCTAAACATTTTTAAGGATTATAAAAAGATATGCCTGAAATCTTGCATGTTTTAAAATGTAGTACAAAGTAAGCTTTTTATATGTAGGCATTTGTAATTTAAAAAAAAGTTTTATTTGTGTTTTCAGAATAAACGAGCTAACATAAATTGTACATATTTACAGCAATAAACTACATTTCAGAAGCTGCACAACAACTTTTGTAAGTACAGCTGATGATTTTTGACACCAGCTTTCAAATGTGTTTTCATTCTTTCATTTGCTGCAACATTTAAAATCTTGTAGTACCAAAGCAAAGGAAACACCAACTTATTTTATAGCAAAGCCACATTATTAACAAAAAATACTGAGTGAACTACAGTCCCGTGACTGTTATGGTATCTGTGAGTCCTGAAATCGAGAGCACAAGCATTTCTTGTGTCCATACCTGATTGCATGTAAATTGATTTTGCATTTTACAAGAACACACAATTACTCAAGGAATAATTAAGAATAGAAAAAAGGCCATGAAGGGTAAAAGGGTCAGGAATCAGAGGCCACTGAACAGTTTCTTATTCACTGATTCACTGCTTAGGAGGAAATTGATTTTTTTCTTTCACGTGTATAAATCACAGTCAACAGGCTTCATGGATTTTGTCCACAGATAGCTTTTGAGATAACAAAGCCATAAATGTCACATACATTAAGCACATAAAAAGGAATTAATGAAATGGTTAGAGTATTTTAATCAAATCCCTAACAGAAGGGGTACAGTTAAGCACACACAGTATGAAAGTTTGCTTTCAAATGTAAAAAGCAACTACAGAAAATCACAAGTTTCATTAGACAGAACAGCAATTTCAATCAGAAAATGCAGCATATATTGATACAAAATAGAAAACTTGAAATATAAAAGTAAGGAGTCCACCTTTTCCTTTCTTGGCAATTTTTTAAACCTGTCCCATTTCATTAAAATTTCTACAGGTTTTACTGAAATACTCACTCTTGACATTTAGCTTCTTTAGTGGTCTGGTAGGTATACAAAAGTATTACCTGCTTAGGTAAGAAAGCAAATGCTTATGTCAAAGAGCCTTAAAATATTGTAATTTATGTTTATTTGCAATGAAAGAAGTCTACTTGGTAAAAATAAAGAGGGAGAAAAGGATTCTTTTATTTACAAGAATTGTAATACCAATCAGGATATGAGTTGGTTAAATAATGTTTTGTAGGAGGATAGATAGCAAATTGGTAGCTGGAGATCTAAAAACACAAGGAATAAAACATTTAACATGTAACGTATTTGGTGAATTTAGCATAACGGATTTTGAGAGGCAACAGAAGGTGTGTATTTCTTTCTGTATATACGTAGCACCTGCTTTTGAAAGCCCCAGCTATTTAGTACAGGATGCTATGAATTAAAATCGCAGGAGACTGGTGTGGAAAGTTCAGCTAATTTTCTGATTCAATGAAGTTTTAGGTGAGGTGGTAGCCAAAGAGGTGTCCCATTGCTGGCAGGATAGTAGTTTCCTAATTTTTAGTCTCATGAGTCCTGCTTTCTCAAACCTCCTGAATCACTGTAGGATTAGGCCCCTTGAGTAAAGTCAAGAGGAGCAAAATAATGTTCAGAGACGATAGACAGGAGAAGTTTTCAAGCAAGCCACGCTCAACCCAGATGCCTTTCTTTCAAAAACAATTTTATTTGTATTAAACAATATTAAACTTCCCAATTTTCATGTCTGTTAACCTTTTAAATGACATGCCAACATTATTTCACATTAGCCGTCAGGCTTCCATCATGATGGCACAGCATGCTGCATGGTGGTTAAAAAGGATAAAGCTTATTTTAAAATATCAAAAAGTTTTTGGTCCTTGTAAACATGTAAGTCATTTGGAATTTTCAAAAATGTTGTGAAATCTTGGCTTTGTATAATGCCACGTGGTAGTTTTTTTTTTTTTTTTTTTTCTCCTTTATTTGGGCAGTGTCTCACTCTGTCACCCAGGCTGGAGTACAGTGGCACGATCTCAGCTCACTGCAGCCTCAGCCACCCGGGCTCAAGTGATCCTCCCACCTCAGCCCTCCGAGTAGCTGGGACTACAGGCACGCGCCACCATGCCTGGCTAATTTTTGTATTTTAAGTAGAAACGGGGCTTCACCACGTTGTCCTGGCTGGTCTTGAGCTCATGGGCTCAAGCAATCAGCCCACCTCAGCCTCCCAAAGTGCTGGGATTACAGGTGTGAACCACCGTGCTTGGCTCACATGGTAGTTTTTATCAAGAAAAAGAGTTACTGACTCTCCTTGAGATAAGAAGCTGAGCAACACAGTCAATAAATATATGTGTATATAATCATGAACATTCCCTTCTTGGAAGAGTACTGGATGTTCTGAATATGAAAGAACACTTGGATATATAATTCTGTTTTCCATGACACTGAAGTTAAGTTAGAATAATCAAAGGACTTCCCTAAAATTGTCTCAGGGGCATTGTTGTAAAATTTCAAGCTTTATCCAGTGAGTATTTTAAAAAGATCTAACAAACAGACCAACAATGAATTAATTAGCTTAAAAAAAGAAAAAGCAGATACACTGCAATTCAATTTATTTGAGGAGTATCAGGTAGAAAAATACGTTATCTAGTAAACTGGGATGGCTGGTTGCCACTCTGAGGTAAGGCTTGCAAATTATGTATTTCTTTTATGCAAATTAGTAAATTATTTAACAGGACAACTGGAAAGTTACTAATTGATAAAAGGGGGTGGAGGCAGAAAATGCATTTCCTTGTACGTCTATTATATTTTATGCACTCTTGAGAAGCAGTGGTGAATGTGAAGAACTGTCCATCCCTCTTATATAGTTCTAAATCTTCTATTTATATCTTGGCAGAAATAGGATTTGTTGTGCAGTACCTTCTGGGAGTATTAGAATTCACATGGGAATGTTCCATCAATAATACAGTGTAGCCCCAGCTTCAAGAATAAATACCCTGTAGAACCTAGATTTAAAAGGCCATTAATAAGGCAAACAATGATAAACGGGGGAAAAAACTATAAAAGAAAACTTTCCTTTTTCCATAAAGGAAAAGCAGCGGTAATTAGCAAGGTATATTCAATTCTTCTAGAACTGGTAGAATCTAGACTGGTGGTATTATCAGGATTCAGTCTGCTTGGAAAATCCCAGTAGAAAAAAATCTTAATGACCACTTTGCAAGACACAAAGCTGGATTCAACCGTACCTTTGACTGCATTTTTTATTCTTTGAGAGGTTGTAGATAGAGGCTCTATAGGACTAAAATAATTTGAGAGAGGAGGTCATCTGTCCCACAAGGTATTATCTATAATCCTGAAATATTGCCTGTTATGAAAAAGCGTTTCTCTTTTGCTGCCTTTCCCATTGTAGGTGATCTAATCAGCATTTATAGACCCTGCCATGGGCAGAACAATAGTTGCTTTGGACAATACCAAAGAATTAGAAAATGGGGTGTTTGCTTTTAAGGACCTCACAAAGGGAGGCAGAATATCTCTTTGCAAAACTAGAAATGTGCAAATAAACTGTCTATTATTGTTGAATAAAGTGACCACAAGAATTGAGGGAGTGTTAACAGGAGAGTGAACAGAATGAGGCAGGGTGCTCATGGACAGCATTTTCGAGGATGTTGGCCTGATTCGTAAACCACGATTGAGATGGGGCTAGGAAGAAAAATATCTAATCGGTGGAAATAAAATGTAAAACTTCTAGCACAGCAGTGAGAACACTTTGGGATGATGTGTGGATGTTGGAGTGGAAGGATAAGGAAGACCTGAGGATGAGCTTGCTTGCAGCTAATTAAGGAACTCATGGAGAAATAAGGTGAGTATGAATGAGTGGTGGAGAAGACTGGGCCAGACTTAAGTGATTTGTAGGGAGCCAAGACATGTTTTCTGTAGTGTGTTAATGTTAAATTTATTAATATTTCCCCACCCTTCAGGTGGCTGAGACCCCATAATTATGGTGGTCGTATCATTTATTATTCACATGGACAATTTTGAGAGTGAAAAGGAGTTTTATTAATAATTACACGCTGAGACTGTCTGAGGCAAATTGGGTCATATGGTCTAAACAATAATGTTAACCAAAAAGAACTGGAGCACATTTCAGGCTATTTCGCTGCTGTGCAAACTTTCCTTCTACATATTTTCTCAAGAGACTAAGGAAAGGCTTTTATGTATGGGTAAGCAAGTGGGTGGAACAGATGGAAAAAGCAGAAAACAAAACTGGACACAGCGTGTCTACTGAGCATGATATTTATCTGTTGGGAGTGGGAATAGTTCTCTTCCCCCTTACTCTCTACTCATTTTTGAACTGCCCAAAATCTGGATCATCAAGGTAAAATGGATAAAATCTAGACAGCTTAGTAGAGTGGAAAAAGCTTGAATGGCCAGGAAATACTCAGGAAAATCATGAAAGTTTAGAGTTGGAAGGTATCTTTCAACAAAGAAAAAAAAGTTAAGAACATCTGTTTACAGAAGTTGTATTGAGGACAATGTTCAGAGACCAGAATTCTTCATGCATGCTTGAAGAACATGAATAGCTAGAATGCTAATCACAAATTAATAAACTGTCAGTTTTGTCATGGCTGTGCCTAACACCAGTGGATTTAACTAGGTAAGTAGTTAACTAGGTAAGTAGTTAACTAGGTAAGCCGGGGTGGAAGGAGTTGAGCAAGGAGAGTGGATAACAGATGTTCTAAAGACCTTGGATCTTTCCAACTATTATAGATGGAAAGCTGCTTCTTGCCTGAGAGCTCAAAAATATCTGCTACTCTACTTTCAGGAAACAAGACAGTGTGGGGTCCAAGACTGAGGAGGGCACTGCAACAACATTTGGGCTTAGATGCTGCCTAGAGATTGGCTTTTCTACCCATGATGGGGTGTTTCATGGCTGTTCCTTAACTGAATTACAGAGAATGGTTTAAGAACATCTTTATCTTCCAGGGATCTAAAAATAAAGGATTTGTATTATCTGAGACTCTCTCTTAAAGGGAAATATTGTAGTTATAGAAAATTACAAAAATAGTAACATTTTTCCACTTGGCTTGCAAATGTAACTGTATGTCCTATATATTTTTAAAGGAACATGAATAGGTATTGAATTCAATTCACTTGATACTAGATGGCTTACTCTCAAAGACATGATATCAAGAATTATTACTAAATTAGTTGGGTTATGTTAGCAGAGGCCATGGTCCTCCTGTATCTTTCTGCTAACCTCCCATACAAATGAACTTCTCTAAAATTACCTTTGAAATTTAGTTTTGGAAGAGAACTTGGAGGTCATCTGGTGGCATGTTCAAAGTCATGCACCTAGGCAGTGGCAGAGACAGCACCAAGACCAGGTCTCCAATCATATTAATAATTCCAAGGTGTCTTCCATCCACTGTGAATTCCCTCTCTCCATCATGATGCTCACTTATTGTTAACTTTTCGAGGTTAGGCTGCATACTCTTTGGTATATGTTTAGAGAACTCTCTTCCAAATCTATATAAATGCTGTCTAGAGGAAACAGATGTTCTACATATTTTTATGGGAGAAATTTAGACAGTTTGCAGGCTGTCTGCAAGGCTGAGGGGAAGTGGGTAGGGTGTTATATAGAAGTAGAAATTTGTAATGGGGGTAATATACAAAAAAGATGAAACGGATCGAGGATAGTCTGTAACTAGTGGTGTGCTATTTGAATGATAAGCCCTTCTAGGAGGAATAATAATAAATTGTAAAATGGGCCTACTGGAGACTGAAAAAGCTAATGAATAAACAAGTTTGATAAAGGATCGATACACTTTAAGTTCACTATATTACAATTATAGTGTAAGGAGATGGCCTTATCTTCAAACTCTGGGGTAGATAATATAAATTTCTGTAAGATTGAGCTAAAGATTTTTATTTCCACTTTATTTTGAAATAGGCCGGGACAGAGAAGGTTTATGTAAATACATGTACTCTTTACATAAGTGACAGAAAAGCAGAAAAGAAAAACAACTCAAGGCAGTTCAGAGGAGGCTATTATGATTATACAACCTGCCTCCAAAGGACTTTTAAAGGCAATGGGAATAAGAATTTGGAAAAAAATTATTAAAATTCATTGTTTTAGTGAATTCAATTGAGTCCAAAGAAGTCAAAACTTTCAACTGTTCATAGGCAAGATAGCCTTTGAGGTTTGGAAATAAGAAAGAGGAAAAATAATGGAATCAGTTTCATTGGGTTGACATGAGGCAGGATGGTATACAGTGTGGGAAGGAAAGAAGACAGGAGAGGTAATCTATTTTACACAAGTCAAACTTGCAAAATGCACACACATCATATTTTAACAATTTGTCCCTATAAACAATTATATTAGAAAATGTCCTCCCTTCCCTGTTTCTCTGAAAAACAAAACAAACCCAGGAAGAAGAAGCAAGAGCCAGGTAGCAATCCTGATTGCTCTTGCTCATTCTTTGGCATCCAAATGAGGTTTAATTAAGCTAATGAATCTGTGACCCTGTAAACCTAAGGCAAATGAATAATGCTATTTGGCCTTTCTTTCACTTACTTATTTTTATTGGTTTGTTTTTTGATTGTCTGCAGAAACAGAAATGCAGGTAGTGTTGTTCAGAAAAATGATTTTCCTTCCCATATGGTTCAGAAATACACCTACTTTTCCCACCTTGAATTCTGACTGGACTGAATGCTTTCTGATCAGTGCTGGTTGTTTCAGGATATGCAAAGTATCCAGGGGCCAATAGGGAATGGTTATGAGTCCCTTGATGTAACAAGAACTTTTTAATTAGAAAAAAACAAAACAAAACCAACTAACCAAACAAAACACCCAAACAAACAACTGTTAGACCGTTTCAATTTGAATAAGAAATTCTTGCTATAGGAGAAGTAATAACAAACACAAAACTCTTTACCCTTATCCTTCCAGGAGCTTATTATTCTCTGGTTTGCAATTCCTCTATTAAAAATGATTTCCTTTCAAATGCTTTTAAATTGCAGTCTCCAAAAATTATGTTTTCTATTTAGTTGATTTCAGTTATCTTAAAAAAAGAAAGTGTGGTTACAGTAAAAGCACAGTGTGTTCTGGAACTAGTAATTGACTGACCTGATCAGTTCAAACAAAGCATTTTTCTTTCTCAATTGATGGTGGACCCTAGTTGGCAAATTTTAGAACCAAAATATCTCAAAGTCATGGCTTACTGAACTCTCCTGGCACTTAAAATGTTGGCATAAAAAGTCCTATCTTGCAAAGTTCTTACCTCCAAGAAAGATGTCCATTCTAAAACATTACTAAGAAACAAGCTGGTTTAGATATTCTGAAGTTCTATAGACACCATTGCTCTCCCTGGGACTGCCAGTTTGCATGGAAACACATCTTGTGGCATAATATTCCACCATTCTGAAGACTTTTTCAGGAATACCAATACTTGGGAGAAATGTATTTGAGAACATTTAATTACCAGACTCTTTTAAGCTTAATTAGCACATATCACACATATCCCAAATACTTGTGTGTGTGTTTTTCTTTCTCTCTCTCTCTCTTTTTTTTTTTTTTTTTTTTTTTTAGGAGACAGAGTCTCATTCTGTTGCCCAGGCTAGAGTGCAGTGGCACGATCATAGCTCACTTGAACTCCTGAGCTCAAGTGATCCTCCCACCTCAGCCTCCCAAGTAGCTAGGATTACAGGTGCATGCCAACACGCCCAGCTATTTTTTTTTTTTTAATAGAGACAGGCTTTGCTATGTTGTCCAGGCTGGTCTCAAACTCCTGGCCTCAAGTGATTCTCCCACCTTGGCCTTCCAAAGTACTGGAAATACAGGCATGAATTACCATGTCTGGCCAAAAATACTAGTTTCAAGTCCCAGTGTATAACAATATTTCTCTTTGCCTTTAAAAAATAATGACATGGTTACCTCTGGATCTTTCAGGAATGAATCAGCCTGTTGGTGTTACCAATCATTTACTGTCCTTCCTTTGTTCCTTCCCATCATTTGGACATTTGACTCTTTACCCTGATCAAACCCATCCATTCACTTCTATTCTTAATAGAAGTTCCGGGAAACTGGAAGAGAACAAGTTAGAAGCTAAAGCTGCTTGGTGCAAATAAAGTTTTGGATTGCCTGTGGATTTTGAATATCTCTTCCATTCCTGACCCCCTCAACGGCATGGATAATTCAGTATCTGAATATATGAATAGCCACGAATGACTGATAAAGACAAATCTCTTTATGACGCAGTTCAAGGAGCAGCTTGCTACAGTTTCCGTTTCTGCTGGTGCGCTGTTCCTGAGCCCCACAGGCTTGCAGCCTTCTCATCAGCTGCTGTTCCTTTCAGTGGGGTAGGGGGATGAGGCAGTGATCACAGACACCTGGCTATGGCTTGCAGCAGAGTTACACAACTGCACACACAAAATGGCAGAGAAAGAGCAAGACCTAAAAAGATTCTGGTTTGGGCCCAAATCACTAGTCATTTCACTTCATGAAGAAAAGCAAATACCTTATAAGCTTACATTATTTACAATGCTCAGATTTTTTGAACATCCACCCAAAGCTGAGGACCACCACACAACAGGGTCAATGAACTATGTACAGAATTTACAAGGAAGTTTACATAATAGTCTACATTCCATTAACAAATTTACCTTTATGTTCACTGCTTGCTTTCAGGAAACAGATATATTTGTTTGTTTTTCTGTCCCCCTCATCCCAGTCATGCTGATTGAACCACCATGAGCAAATGCTTGTACATTCCTTTTTTCTCCCTCCTGGGATATATGATTTACTTTGTTTAGGAAAGAAAATGGTGACACATCACCCTTTGGTAATATACTATTCAAAATTGTCCATATAAGAAATCTTGGAGATTATTTCCTTCTAGAAGTATTATAAATATATCTTTTTTTGTTTAACTTGGCAAATTATAATTGAATTCTTTCTTAATATTTATAAAATAGTCATTGATTTTAGAAAGATGGAATTTAGTCAACATTTCTATGTATTGTACATAATGCTTTTTAAGGAATGCCTATCCTTGGACCCTTAAACCAAAGTTTATTCTCTGCACCACATTTTTTTCTCTTTGCATTTTCAAGATCCTTTGTTGATTGTAATGTACAATAAAGATGGCATGTATGAAAACACATATCATTCAGTTGGCAGAATTACCAACCAATCTGCTGTTTCTATTTGGCAATGTAGAAAACAGAGGCAATAATCCTGGATAATTCAAGCCGAAAATATATCTTGACCTGGATCTTTGCCTCACAAAGCTGGTAAGTGTAATGCACATGTCATCCCTAGTATTTTAAGCCAAGGAACATGATTGGAAGGAATGAGTATGCAGTCATCACTGTCCAGTGAAAGCTGGAATTTCCAATGGGCTTACACAGGTGAAGTCTATGACACAGTTTATGTCACAGTTTCTGAACTGTAGACATGGGGTTACTTGGACATGACTTGGACATCAGAGAGTGAGTCTGTGTAACTTTCAGCCTCTTCCTCAACTTAACTAATGCAGGGGATTACGGCTATTTTCATGGCAAAAAGAAAACAACCCAATAATGATTGAATAATAATCCCTCTATCATGTAATAATCTGAATCTTTCAAGAATGGGGCCAGTTTTGAGGGCACTTAAGAATGTCCAACAACATTTATATTTTATGTACATGATTTTGGGCAAGACAAGGGAGACAGCCAGAGAAGGAAGTTTTTTTTTTTTTCTATTCACTGTTGAGCCTGAAAGGGGAGGACTTGGCTAGGAGTGGGGCCAAGGAGGGAAGAATTTGGCCCACAGGTGTCCAGAAAGAAGTGGGGACAGAGGTCTTTAACCATAAATATAGCAGCTTCTCCATTCTTCTGGCTGCCACTGCCTCTAAAATCAGCTATTTACCAGGATTTTTATAATGCTGGCTGTGGCCCCTCTACTGCCCAGGAGGGCATATGGTGACACCATTTTGTGCCTGATGGGTAGATTCAGGCTTAATAAGTTTACATTTTACAAAGGTTAAGATATGAATTCAAAATGTTCTCTTTTTTTCTCAGAAGATGCTTTACATCTAAAACTACAGCATCAAAATCGTTACATTTTTTAAAGACAAGATAAAAATATAATAATAAAAATACAAATATTCTCAATCTTTCCCAAGAATAATAATCTAAATAGATAAATAAAAATAAATTGTTTGTTAAGGAACATAGATTACAGATACTTCCTTTCTGATTTAGCATTTCATTCTTAAAAGCTTTTAAAAGAGCTTTGACACAGAATGATTCATTTTTATTAGGCATCAGCCAACAATTTTCCTTCCTGTGTTTAAGATAAATGGCTGCACAGTGGTTCCTTTGCGGTCATTACGGAATATTAACCTTACAATCACTGACATGGCCACATGCCACTCTATTTGGCCATTTTATGATGGCAAAGCATCTCACCCTGCCAAGGGACTGAAGAGTTTCAAAATGGATGACTTCATACCCTAAGGCTGGGGATTTCCTTGACCAGGAAAGTGTGATAATACAACTAAAAATCTAAATAAAAATGTGGTCCCTATCATGAAACCATTGAGATCATTTTTTCCAGTTAAAGCAGAGTTTTTGTATATATATTATCTTCAGCCTTAACTATTCATTTATTTTAAGGTTCCCTTTTCCTCTTGCTTTCTAAAAGAATATCTTGTACCTTTCTCCCCTTCAGCTCATCAGTAAAAATTCAGCATCATCTGTCCAGTGAAGACTGTAATTTCCAGAAGCTGATGCTATTGTAAACATGGACCCCATCACAGTCTTAGGGAAAAAGCTAGATCATTAAGCCAGGCAATCGTCCCTATTATTACCTCAACCCTTATTTCACATTCATGGGTCAGGTCCCAAACCTCCTGCATCAGTGTTTGGTTAGCTTACAGTTTCATTCAGTCTTGCAAATGAACATAAAGAATTCTTAGATACTGAGGTTGAAAAATAAAATGACAAGGTTTCAGTGATATAACATGGGAAGAATCTCAACTGTAGCTGGTTGGACATGTTTAGAATTGTGTTGGGCTACTGAAGGATGCCCCTTCTATGAGAACCATGACCAAGAGTAATCCACAAGCGGAGATAAAGCAGAGGAGCAATGACAGTGATTAATGAGTGTAGACAGGGTCTATTCTTTAGGGACTGGTGCATGTGTTGGAAGCTCCACTGCTTTTCTCATCGCTCTTGTATTTATCTGTAGTTCTGCAATTTTCAAGATTTTCTTTAAAATGGAATTCTGGTCCTGAAGGGGAATGACATCAACATGGGTATTTGTGCATTTTCCAAAACATTCATTCCAGTCTGGAATGCAGAGCTCAGAGAGCAGAGCCATGAAGTGCCAGTTGAGGCCTGTGTGACTAGCCTGTCACCATTAGATACTGCTCTCTAGAAGGCAAAGAAATATATACTATTTGATTTAAGATTTGGCAGTTCAGATAACTGCCCAGGCACCCTTTTCACAGCACATAAATCTTGCCTTCCTAATGGCAAGGGCAATATTTTTCTCAAGCAAAAATTGCTCACCATCCCCTTCCTCCCACACTCTCTGGAGCAGGAACTATGGAACTGGGGTGGCATGGCTTCCTGGCACAGCATCAGGGGGTTCCAGACTGATGAGATGAATTCAGGGCTGCATGTTTGAAATGGCCAGTTAGAAAAATGGTCATTGCCTTCCAAGCTCCTTATTCTCAAGAAAAAAAGAAAAATGTTCTCAATGGCTACCAGGTCGACCAGGTTGGATTCTAATGTTAATTTAAAATTTGCCAGAAAGTCTGAGAAAGAAGCATATTTCAGAATATCCAGCTTAATGGTGCAGTGAAGATGGCAGGTTGGGATTGCATAACCTTGACCAGCGCTTGTCCTTCCTTCCCTCTTCTTCTGTGGAGCTGTGGAGCCCTTTTACAACGGACATGGGAGAACTTAAGGATAGAGGGGACTCTTCCTTCCCTGTCTAAGCTCCTTTTTCTTTTGCCTTCTTCCTGGAAATCTGTAACTTGTCAATGGCTTTGTTTTTTTCTTCTGAGATCCTGGAAATTGTGTGGTTTTTAAAATTTATTTATTTATTTTTGGCAGCATAAGATTGTTACAGTTTACCAGGAAGCAGTGCAGGCGGACAGCAAGGTCCTCTTTTCATTTTCCCTAAAAAATAAATCAGTGAAATCCAGGGAAACTAGAAAAGACTGCTAAAGATCTACCTGTCTAACTTCTCTCTTTGTGTTTGTTTGTAAACATGGCAATTAATAGAGCTCGTAAAGAGCTGATAACCTGGACAACGGTAGACTGGAAAAAATAATTTTTTTTTTGTTTTGTCTTTTTGAAGTAAACATGGTGCAGTAATAAAACTGATATGCAAGACCTAAAACCAATTGGATGGCTGAATCTCTTACCTCGAGAAACAGCAGTATCACTGTTGGGGACCTGTAAGGTTAAAAAACAACAGAAGAGGAAAGTAGTCTAAATGGAACCATTAGAACAGACCTCAGTGTACATAGTAAAGCCAATAGACGACATTAAAAAGAGAAAAGGTGATGGGGAAAAACATTCGGGACCACTTGTCTATGGAATTCACATCAGTCAAGTCGGGGATCTTGACTTTGAGCTGGGAGGCACGCCTGCGGATGCGCCCCTTGCTGGGTACCCCGTGCCGGTCCAGGGCGCGCCCGTAGGCCTCGCGGCTGCTCAGGGGCTTGCGGTACTGGATGCTGGCGCTGTCATAGGAGTACATGGTGGCCTTGGGGTCGCTCACGCTCGTGAGCACTTCCGAGCCACTCGTCTCATTCCGGATTTCCAGGGTGCTGAGGAGAATGTTACCGTGGGCGTCGACCTGATGGCAAAAAGAACAGGCTCGGACACAAGTTGCAGGACCTTTGCCTGTTTTCATTAACCTGTTACTAATGATACCCCATAAGGCTCATTAAACACTGTGTTCCTAAATATCTGGCTTGATGTGCCTCCCTGATGTGGAGATCGATCGATCTATCTATCTATCTATCTATCTATCTATCTATCTATCTATCTAATCTATCTATCTATCTATCTATCATCATCATCCATCCACCTTGCTAGCTTTCTAGCTATCATCTGTCTCCACTCACAGAACACTAGTGTGTGTGTGTGTGTGTATGTGTGTGTGTGTGTGTGGTATTTCTCCTTGTTATAAAAGTGGTACATGGAAACAAAGCTAGAAACACAAAATAAAAAGTAAAAATTCATAATCTCACCTTCAGAGTCAATCATTAACATCTCGCTTGGCTTCCAGTCTTTTCTTTATTCATATTACTTGCAAACACAGGTTCATTCATATATTTTGCCTTGCAACCTGCTTTTCTCAGTTAATAATACAGCCTGGGCATCTTTCCTTGTTAATAAATATTCCTCTGTGACACGCTTTATTAATAGCTTACATGAATAAACCATAATTGAATTAATCTGTTGTTAGATGTTAAGGTTTGTTTTACTTTGTAGTATTATAGACAAGTCTGGAAGGAATATTTTGTAGTTAAATCTTTGTGCATATCCATAATTATTTCCTTAGGCGAAACTGACAGATATGATTAATGGGTCAAAGGATTCGCCTGGCTATCCTTTGACTTTTGTTCCTCTACTGTTGTTCACTGATGCTTCCTGTAGTTCCAGTGATACCTATCCCAGGTTTCCTGGTTCTTCTCTATGCTATGCCCACACAGTCTTTTGGAACTACAGAAAATGTGAGCACAGTTTGGCTCAGAATGTGGCCTTGTTTAACTTCAAGCTGATATACTTTGCAAACTGATTTACCTGGAAGGGACATGGCTCATATGTGAAAATGAGCTTGAAGTACTTCCAGGGCCAATAGAGGGAGAGGGAGCTGTGCTAACATGTGTATTAGCATAATGCCTGACTTACAGTAAGGAGTCTATAAATGCTTTTGAATGAGATTAATCTTAGTAAACACTTAACACACTAGGTATAGGTAAGGAGGCAAAAGAGCCTGGTGAAGAAGAGATGGAGAAAAACATAGGCGGCAAATACAAACAAGAGAGAAAGAAAAGAAAGGGACAGAGGATAGATAGCATATGATGGTGCAACCGTGGTGCAGTTTAAAGAACTAAGATTTATTGTGTTTCCATCATGAGTAGCATTTATATTACTTGTTTAATACAGCAACCCTATTTTAAAAGGCCATCCCATCCCCATTTTATAGATAAGGCAAATGAGATTTAGAACGGTTAACAATCTGGCTCATTTACACAGCTAGTAAGTGCCAGCCCTGATATTAGAACCCATGTGTATCTGATTCAAAGCTCAAGCACTTTCTACTTGGAGGACCACATCACAGTCCCTGGCCTTTGTTACACTTTGTTTCCACAGGAAACTCAGTAATGCATTTGTTAGCTTTAAGATTTGAGTTGGTCGGAGAGAGAAATGGCGACTGACTCTGGTTTCTGTCATCTCTCTCTCCTTTTTTACCTATCATTGTTTCCCTCTGTGAAGCATTTTGCTTCAGTCTAATTGGGCTACCCACGTGCCCTGACTGTATACATCTATTGGTGACTTTATTCAGGGAGTTATTATTATTATTTTGTTGTTGTTGTTAATAACTACAATTTATTGAATTCTACTGTGTAATTTATCTCAGTAATTTCAGTATTTCAGTAATTGAATCTTACTAATTTACCTTAGTTATAATAACACTAAGACATATATGTTATCCTAATTCAGCAGACAGGGAAACCAAGGCTCAAAGAAGTTAAGTAAATTAAACAATAAGATTAAACAACAAGTACCAAATTTGGGATTAAAACAGAATATTCTTTGTCTCAAATATTATTTTCTCTCCTCTTTGTATGTTAATCAAATCCACCTGTTTTGGCCAAGGCTCAATTTAAATCCTGCTTTCTTTGTGTACCTTTGTACTTTGCCTGCCCATAGGCACCTCCAAAACTTTCTCCCAACATTTATTGAGTGCTTACTGTGTGAGAGATGAAGTGTTAGGTGTCAAGGATATATGCAGCACAACTAGCATCCTTACCATCAAAAACCCTTAGCACTGACTTTTACAACAGAATTTACAAACTCAGCCACCTACAGGGACCAAGAAGCATGGCTGAGTAGAGCCAGGTGAAAGTAAGTAATTGAGTGAAGCTAGGGAATGGTGATGCCTATGGGGCCTCAGAGAGCAGATGTCTAAGGAGGGGACTGCAGCTCAGCTCCAGTTGACAACTACACTGAATGGACTAGACTCTAATGTTGCCAGATCACCCCCTTTACCAGAAAACCTGAACATATAGATTTTTATTTTGTCTTTCCTTAAAGTTGACTCAATAGTGTAAAAATGATCTTCAGGTCAGATGAAACATATCTGTGTCCAGATCTGACTTTTGCATAGCCAGTTAGGGACCTCTTTTTTTTTTCCCATTCACATATCCTTTAGCATATATTACTTTGTGTTGATGTTGATTTTTAGGTTTCAGTCCTATTTTCCCAACCAGAGCTATTGGGGTGCTCAGGGGATAGATAATGAGGGCCTGGACTAGGACAATGTAGCAGAAAGGAAAGGAAAACTACACTAAAGAGGAACTTTTGAAAAATGTTTAAAATAGAAATGAAATTGATTTGGCAACTGATTAGATTTGTAGCACAAGGAAGTGAAGGTGATCTGGAAACTGTCAGCCTGTTAGGCTGAAAGATTATATTGTCATCAGCGAAATGGGGTGTCTGGTGTGCGTTGCATGTATAGGGTGGAAAAAAAGAGTTTGTTATTTTGGTTGAATTTGTGATATACATTAGGCATCCTTGTGGTGGTGTCCAGCAAATAATGTATATGTGGTGATGACTGGGATAATGTTGGGGCTGAGATTATTTTAGGAGTGGGAGGCAGCTATGGAGTCAGTGAAAGAGACACAGAGAAACTATAGAGGTAGAGAACAAATAACATCTTGCTATGAAGAGAAACTCAAGGAGGGAGAAGGGTATCCAGAAGGAGAGAATGGTCAATAGTGTTTCAGAGAGAACAGGGGGAATGAAGAAGGCTCATAGATTTATCAATAAGGCCATTTGCGGTCTTAGAATAAGAGCTGAAGCAGAACCTGGATGGCAAGGGGTTAAAGACTGAATTGGTAGCAAGGAGGAGAAGGGAGTTTGTATGGACTCCCCTTTTCAAAAGTTTGCAGGTCAAAGGAAGAAAAGAAATAAAAGCATTAGCTCACACATATCGGGATAGGGTGTCAAGTGAAGCTGGAAGAGACACAGTAGATAGGAAAAGAAGGATTGAGAAAGGCAAATTCTAAGGGAGTGAGTGAGGAAGTCAAAGATATGGAAGGATAACAGGCTACCTTCAGAAATGGGAATTTTACACATGGAGATATGGGAGGTAGAATGTTTCTGAGCAATGGGAACATGCGCTAATGTTTGCTGGGGATTTGAGACCAGGTGACGGTGAAGGTCATTGAGAATAATGAGCCAGATGCAGTCTCTGTCCTCTACTGTATGTCTATAATTGAAAAAGTCATGTGCATGAAATTTGACATTACTAAGGATGGTAGGGTTGAAGTGATGAGGACCAAAATGCTTGAATTCCTTAAAGGAGGGAGAATTACATTAGAAGATAAGGACTGGAACACATGATTTTGTTAGGTACTTTGGAATAGCCAAGATAATCACAAAATATGAATTTTGTCCATAAGAGATCATTACCTCCTTAGAGATATAAGAGTGAAGCATAATATTGGGAGTGACAAGTTTTCAATCAAACTGTACATGGCATAATATAGATCATGATTAGGGATTCATCAAAGTGAGAAATCATTGGGGGTCACAGAAGCCTTCTTGTAACAGTGGGCCTTGCATTGAGTTTTAAAGGATGGGTAGAGGACAGAACAAAAATTGAGAGTTGAAAGCTATGTTATTATTCTAGTTTTATTATCTACTCAGGAATGGACTTGGATAAGTCTGGGTCTCAGATCCCTTATCTATAAATGGAAGGTTTTCATTAGGTAATCTCAAGAGTTGGCTTCCAATCTTTGACAGTTTTTGATTATGAAGAACATTCCAGGTGGAGGACATAGCATTCTGAAAAAATGCTTGTAAAATGGGATCACCTGATCTGCACTCTATGCATCATTAAGTTACATTATTATGAATCTCTCTAAGTAAAAAAAAGTTGCTAGAGTTTAGAATCGGCTAGTGAAGCATACAGATGCTCCTAATTAAACAGAAGTCAGGGTTAACAAGGTACATTTTATTAAGCTATTTTGGTTAACCTTGGTGCAGATTTAAATGTGCCTAAAACTTGCATGAGGTTTACCAGTTTGTGCAAATCCCTCAATATTCTCCGTCACTGAGCTAGAAATCATAACATTAAGTGGTTTGACATTTAAGATAATGGATCTAGTTCTGCAACTATCCATGAAAGCTGATTTCATTACTATAGAGTTATGTCAACATTACCATGTTCTTTTTCAGGAAAATTTTTAAAGTAGCTATATAACAATTCTTGCCCACTTCCATTTTCTTTCTTACCCAGTGTAGGACTTGTCCTAAAGGCTGATGTTAACAGACTCTGTGTGTGTGTGTGTGTGTTTGTGTGTGTATGTACATGCTCAGGCATTTCTTCTATAGTGTGATACTTCACCCTCACCCTCCAGCTTTCTGCTGTCGGGTAAGGTATACATGTGGTAGCCATACCACTGCTGACATCCACAAGTTTCTTGTTGGCTCTGCTGTAACCGATTCCCCTTGGAGAAGAGTGGCTTTCCCTTTGCCTCAACCATATTAGGGCATCTAAGGTATTCTTATATCTGAAGCTGACACAGCTTTCCAAAAATAATATCCATGGAGAAAGGGCTATTGTTTTTTCATATCATCAGAGGGAGCAAGAAGTCATGTTGTACATTGCCTCAACATCTGCAGTGGCCAAATGCTGCCTAATTAATAAAGAAATATCAAAATATCAATATTTGAGTTGAGCACAATCCAGATTGAAGATTTTTAAACCTTGAGGCAGAAGGAAGTGAGGCAAATTAAAATTGTTAACATACTGGATTTCTAAGGCAGGTATAGACCAGCAGATTTTTTTTCAAAAGTTGCTGATGTTGAAAGAACTCTTCTGTGGGATAATTATTCCCCACTCCTCACAGTGCCCTCAAGTATGAGAATTCCCACTCCAAGTCCCAGAAGAGAATCTAAGGGAGGAACATGTACAACTTCTTTTCTCCTTCTCCCCTCTCACTGCTCCCCACTGACCTATGTGGTGGGTATATTTAGAAGAAGGAAGCAGGCATTCTAGGCTCCGTGCCTTCTGGAGTTTTCTGTCTCTGATCTGCTTCCTAAGAGGGTGCAGTGCAGATAGGAATCTGCATGTTGAACCCTCCTGTGATTTTGGGTAAAGTCTGCAGTTGTTCATCAGTTCCAGTGACCGGGGAGGTAAGTCTGTTTCTGATTAGAAGGAATGACTGCAGTATATTAATCATATATTCCTCAAACCAACATAATGGATTCTCTTTTTTAAAGTTTAGAGTGTCATTGAACCTAAATTGAGAGAAAATGAATGTAATTATTAATAAGGCGTCAGGAGGGCCAATCGAGAAACGCTTCCTCTTCCACTTCAGATAGATGACCAGTAAAGGGGAGTGGAGAATACAGCTTAGTTCTGCAGCCCCAAGGGCTTGGCAATATTTCACTCTCACCCCACTCCTTATTAGACAGGCATATTTCCTGGCTGCAAAAGGTAATTTTAGGTGGATCATGGATAATCATTTAAAATGTTAATAGTAGTTCATGCATTCACTCACTCATTTATTCAATGTTTACTGAGTGCCTACTATGCCTCAGGCACTGTTCCAGACACTGATGAAGACATCAGCCCCTCCATAAGCAATAGAACATCATGTCCCTCATTTTATAAATTCAGAGATCTCAACAAATAAAGCCTCTTGATGTTACAGTCTCCTGTACAAACACTGGAACCCTGACCCTCTATTGATTCTAAATGTTTTACTGGAGAAATACTTTGACCTCTTTCAAATGCAAGTTATCAGTGCCCTTTCCAAAAGCTTCTTTGAAGTTTGCTCTCTTGCAACCACGATGTCCACCTTCTTCTTGCCTGCCGAGACTTTCTTTCATCTCCTTCCTGAAGGTCATGACACCCAGCCTTAAGGCCTGCTGATCACAGACAAGTCTTAGAGGGGCTCACATATAAAGAAAGGTCCTGGAATTTTACTTCATAAAGACCTGAGATGGAAGGGACAATCCAGCTTCTGGCTGGCGCACACTTTCCTTCCTTCCTCCAGTGCACTGCTTATAAACCATGTTATCTTGTTTTTAAATTCTAATTCTGATGACACAACAGTCCTGGGAAGATGGTGGTGAGCAAAACAGACAAAGTTCTTGAAATACTGGTGTTTACGTTGTTATGGAGGAAAATGGTCAATACCATCCCTCCTTCTAAAATTAGTTTTTAAAAAAATCAGGTAACATTATGAAGAAAAAAGAGAGCTGTATATATCTTTTAATGTATTTAGGAAAATATGACCAGTTTGTGATTTTGTGCATATTTTTCTTAACATTATATTCATGCTCACATTTCATTATGACAAGGGAAAAATCTAAAGTAATTCACGTTTCCTTATTTTCTTCTGGAACTTACTACAGAAGAACCTAAAGGATAGTGCTGCATGGATGTTTAGAGGCATCTACATCTCAAAATTGCCAGAGCAGAACTCTTGATCCTCTCTCTTCCCATCCAACTTGTTCCTTCCACTGAGTGTCCCATCTAGAATGTTACTCCAAGGGGGCAGGGATTTTGTATTATTCACAACCGTTTCCCCGAAGCCAAGAAAAGTACTTGGCATATAGAAGCATTCAATAAATATCTTTGAAATGAATGAATGGGGATAAATACATTGGGTATAGTGGTTAATTTTGTTTGTCAACTTGGTCGGCTGTGGTTTCCAGTTGCTAGGTCAAACACTAGTTTAGATGTTGCTGAGAAGGTATTTTGTATATGTGATTGGCATTTACAGTTACTGTAAGTAAAGGAGATTACCCTCAATAATGTGGGTGGGCCTCATGCTATTGATTGAAAGCACTGAGAGCAAAAACTGAGGTTTCCAGGAAAAGAAATTCTGTCTCCACACTGCACTGTAGAAATGTTGGCCAAGTTTCCAGCATGCCCTGCAGATTTCAGGCTAAAGATTGCAAAATCAACTCTCATCTGAGTTTCCAGCTTCAACCTGCCTGACAGATTTTGGACTTGCCAGCTTCCACAATTGCAAGAAATGATTCCTTAAAATAAATGTCTTATTATATGTATGTTGGTTCTGTTTCTATTGGTTCTGTTTCTCTGAAGAGCCCTGACTGATACAAAAGCCATGCCAAAAATCATAGGGTGATTCTCAAATGACTAAAGTCCAGAGAACATAATGTGATGGCTGTACTGTTTCTTTCCTTATCAGAAATCTGAAGTGAATTTACAGATTTATTTTCTGGCTTGGGTTTAGCCTTTCTTCCACCCCTTCCATCTCACTCACTCTCTCCTCTCTGCCCCAACATTCTCAATGAGTGCCTTAGGCTGTGAAAAATGTTGCCACTCACTGAATTGAACTGCTCTGGATATTTTCAATATATAATATAGCTCAACTCATTTTAGTGTAATTGGAATAAAATATAATCTTGTTTTCAGTGGTGGTTTTAAAGCCCTGTCGAGGAACACCTCTGGGCTCAATCTACTTTGCAAACAGTGAGTTATTTCCTTCTTGCTAGCCAATTCAATTAGATTCATATTTACTGAGTGGTTCTGAAGCACAGAGCAGGAAACCAAGTGAAGTGGAGCTGGCTACAGAATGAGCTAATTCACTGTCCTCAAGAAGCCTACACTCTACTTAATGAAGCCAACTAGTGCGAATGGCTGCCTTTCCTTGTAGAGAACACACAGTTGCAACAGCCCAGCCTTCATCTTCCCATTCCTCTCATAGAATGTACTGTATTTGCTGTTGCTGTCAGTCATTTGCGCTCACCAGGGCTGCCAAACCCTGATCTCTTAGCCTGGAATTCCTGAAACCTTTTCTGGGGGGGAGGAGATGGGAGGTTCTGCTGATGCTTTGCATGTCTCTTTGCATGTCCTGAAAGCTTGCGGCAGAAGTGGAAACTTTATTATCATTTTGAGAAGGAACAGAAGATTAAGTGCAAATGTACATAAATCTAAGACAAATAAGTTATATTATTCAGGAAATAGAAAAGGAAAAAAACAAAAAACAAAAATAAGGCTGTGGCTTCCAGTTGCTAGGTCAAACACTAGTTTAGATGTTGCTGAGAAGGTATTTTGTAGATGTGATTGGCATTTACAGTTACTGTAAGTAAAGGAGATTACACTTGATAATGTAGGTGGGCCTCATGCTACTGATTGAAAGCATTGAGAGCAAAAACTGGCAATTTTCCAGAACAGTACTCAGGTAGATACATTTATCCTGGATTCGTTTCTTTTCCTTATTTCTCCCATTCTATGTTTTAGTAGGTCCAAATTGCTCTACTTTTAAATAGATCCTGATTCTGTTGACTTTTTTCTTTTTTAAAAAATTTTTATGAGCACATAGCAGGTATATTCCATGCCTTGTTCTTTCCACCATCACCTCTTTCATCTTAAGTGATCTTCCTCTTTCCAGAAATGTTGCCCTGTGGTCCTTTCTCTACATAGAAGCTGGAATGATCCTTTAACAATGTAAAACAGGGCGACAGAGTGAGACTCCATCTCAAAGAAAAAAAAAAGTGCAAAACAGGCTGGGTGCAGTGGCTCATGCACGTAATCCCAGCAATTTGGGAGGCTGAGGTGGCCTGATCACCTGAGGTCAGGAGTTCTAAACCAGCCTGGCCAACATGGCGAAACCCCATCTCTACTAAAAATACAAAAATTAGCCGGGTGTGGTGGCGGGCGCCTGTAGTCCCAGCTACTCAGGGAGGCTGAGGCATGAGAATTGTTTGAACCCGGGAGGCAGAGGTTGCAGTGAGCCACGATTGCGCCACTGCACTCCAACCTAGGCGACAGAGGGAGACTCTGTCTCAAAAAAAAAAAAAAAGTAAAACAAATGATGTCTATTTATATCTTCTGTTTACTCTGTTTATATCTTCTAGTTACTTTTCAAGACATAGAATGAATTCCAAATTTCTTATTCTAGTCCAAAAAGCACCATGTGGTTTGCTTCCTGTGGGTACCTCAGCCCTCATTTCCTACCAGGCTGCTCTTCAAGCACTGCTCCAGCCACACAGGCCTTATTTTGGCTGTCTCTTGATGCTCCTAAGTCTGCAGGGCATTTTCACCTGCTATGCTTCTCTTGCGCAATGCTGTTTCTTGCCCACATTGTTACCTGGCTAGCTTCTCATCATTTTCTTTACTATAATTATCGTCATCTGCCATTATATCATGTGTTTATTCACATATTTGTCAATTACCTCAACTGGAATATAAGCTCCAGGAGGGCAGGTGCTTTTTTTGTTGTTCATCACTACTCAGTATGTCCTCCTTGCTTTTCCAGAACTAAGCCTAAGATACATTTTGCTGAGTAAATGTCTGCAGAATGGGGAAATCTGAAACTTATACTTTGAGTCATCTCTCTGAGCTCTGAGTTTCAATGGCCAAGGACACCTGCAGAGGTGGCTAGAATGTCTAGGATCTCCAGGGTTGTGGTTCTCAGACATTGAGGTGTATCTGAATGAATTGGGAAGCTTGCTAAAAACACCAGTTTGAGTTCATCTCATTTTAGGTTAAGATCCTCTTAGTCTGTATTCCACCCAAACATCCCAAGGGTCCTAGTAGGTTGTGGTGGATGCCTATTCGTTTGACCTGTCTGATTCCATTCTACCTTCCTCTGATGATAATGCCCTGATATTCTTTTGGTGCACGTGGTTGAAGTATGCCTAATTGCATCTTCTAGGTTCCAGGGACATGCATGTGATCCAGACCTAGGCATTTAGCATTTTCCATCTTCCTGGTGAGAAGAATTGACTTCTGCGTGAAAATATGACAAGTTTATCCAAAAAGACTCAATCCTAGGCCTTTTTTAAATTATAACTATGGGGTATAAGAAATAATTTTGTGCTAGGGTCAAAGAGCTTTGACACTATAAACTTGGAACTTTGGGACCACCATGAGGGAAGGGTCAAAACAAAGTCAATATAAAAGAAAGCAGAATTAAGAGATGAAGAGAGATACTTCTGACAAATTGTTTGGACACCTGGAACAGCACATGTGAAACTAGGACTGTGCTTCCACCTTTCAGTTGTGTGGGCCAATAAATCCCTCTCCCTCCTCTTTTATTCTTAAACCAGTTAAGTAAAGTAGACTTCTTTCTTGTTCACCAAAGGAGTTCTAGATATCTGGGTAGAGAAAAAAATAGAAAATAAGAGACAGAGATTCCTGAAAAGGAAAATTAGACTTCTGAAGACTGGAGATAGGATAGGATTAAATCAAGGCTAGAGAAAAAAAGGGAACGAAGCCAGATTTGGACAGGGGTTTGAGGAATAAAGAAATTCATGAACTATCAACACAGGCTGTCAGTAGAAATTCTGGATGCTAGGTATAGATGGTGAAAGTTTCATCAAAGGCAGGGTGAGTTTTCCAGTTGGTCTGAAGGCCCAGGCTCAAAGGCTGACAGATAGGGAGCTGTTTCAAGCTGGACCTAAAGACAGAGCTGTATACCTTTACAATGTCCGCCTCTACCTGCACATTGCATCCTGGAATTAACCACAATACAGAGCTGATTTACATTTAGAAAGTTGTCTGAAAGTGTTTGGGTGACTTACCATGGAGAACAGGAATGGGAGAGAAGAGGCCAGATCACAATACTAATATCTGATTTTAAGAGAAAAAAAATCTATTTCTTGACTATTGGGGATACAACTGCATATTTGGTATTGTGAAAGGAAAATAAATCTTGGGGCCCCCAAATCACTAAGCTAAAGGGAAAAGTCAAACTGGGAACTGTTAGGGTACACCTGCCTCCCATTCTATTCAAAGTCACCCCTCTGCTTACTGAGATAAATGCATATCTGATTGCCTCCTTTGGAGATGCTAATCAGAAACTCAAAAGAATGCAACCATTTGTCTTTTATCTACCTATGACCTGGAAGACCTTTCCCTGCTTCAAGTTGTCCCTCCTTTCCAGACCGAACCAATGTTCATCTTACATATGTTGATTGATGTCTCATGTCTCCCTAAAATGTATAAAGCAAAACTGTGCTCTGACCACCTTGGGCACATGTTGACGGGACCTCCTGAGGCTGTGTCATAGGCACTCATCCTCAACCTTGGCAAAATAAACTTTCTAGATTAACTAAGACATGTCTCAGATTCTCAGAGTTCACAGAATGAATCTTTGGCAGATTCCTCTGGTGTCCCCTGTGACACGGAATGACTGAATCAGTCTCTGCTCACAGACCACCCAAGTTACCATTTCAGCCATTTCATTTATTTGCAAATGGAAAGGGATCGTGGCCAGAATATATAACTGAAAAAGTTCCAGATGAGTATAAAAGTGGCCCAGAGGTAGCTTACTTAAAGCCTAGTTGTACTGTGAAATCTATCTTTCAAAACTCTAAATACCATCTCTATTTTCAAATGATGCCTGAGGGGCTTATGAATCTACAGTCTTTATCACCTTAGAGGTTGAAACTCTCCTAATGTCTGGATCTAGCATCTGCACTGAAATAAAAAGATGCTTCAGAGCAGCTGGAGGAAATATAAATCAAGACAAAGCAAGCACTCCTGAAGCTTCAGTACAAATACCCCTTGACCTGACTGCCCAGCCAGAGCGATCAAAAGTAATGTGTAACAACTGAACAAGGCCACTCTATGCTCCAGTGAACCAAGGCAAATACTGAGGAAATCCCTCAAATGAAAATTGTCTGGGACCAGGGCACAGATGTCATTTAAATTTAACTGTTTACAAGCATCTAAAAGTAGAGGATCATCCAACCATTATATTTAAAAAAATTAATAGTCTTTTTTATATTTTTGAGTTTAACTAGCAGGTAGCAATTTAAAATACCACACAGTTTGCATTATTAATGTAACTGCTGAAATGACACACTGAATAGATGAAGTAAATACTTGCTTTGTTATTGACATATTATCTGTCTGGACTTTTGGTTTTAGAAGAGGATAAGAAAGTTAGGAACTACCAAACCTAAGCAGGTGCAGGGATGATTATAACTTGCATGAGATGGTAATGCTGTATTATTATCCCACCTAAATATGAAGAAGTTTATAAAATTGATACAGGAGATAGAAAGAAATTATTTAGACAGATAGTAAGGGCAACAGAGACCTCGGCGGAATTTCTGTTTTAACAAAAAGCAGCCCCCAAATCATTTATTTTCTAACAAAGAGCAGTCTGAAAAATCAAGCTGTAGACATAGATAAGCAAGTTGGAAGCTTTCACGGTGAATGCTGGCAGCTGTGCCAGTAGAAAAGGGCTACCTGGAAGCCAGGTATGTTCAACATGAAGGCTCCATCTTCCCTTTCCTTTTTCACCCGAGTACAGTACAGAGAAGCAGGCAACATGGCGCCAGCCAGGTAGAGAACCCACTTGCATAATAAAAAATTAGAGTGGGGTGGCCAGCTTTTTCACATGCTATGCAAATGGCACATCTAGCCTTAACCAGTTTTTTGAGCCTTATGCAAATGGAAGACCTGGTCTGACCAATCTTTCATGCCCTATGTAAATTAGACACTACCTCCTCTTATTCAGCTGTAAAACCCATTGCATTTCACCACAGACCAGAAGACCTGCTTGGGACCCCTCTCTCTGCAGGAGAGAGCATTTCTCTTTCTTTCTCCTATTAAACCTCTGCTCTTAACCTCACTCCTTATGTGACCGCATCCTTGATTTCCTTGGCGTTGAGACAATGAACCTTGGGCGTTACTCCCAGACGAACAGTGCCATTTCAAAATCTTAGCCATAATGCTCCTTTAAAGATTACATGTAATGCTATATGGCACTGTGATTCAAAAAGAATACCAGAGGTTGATATAAAGCATGTTAAAATTTTTTTTTTGAAAATAAAAATGATAGGAACAGTAAGACAGTCTGGAGCAGAAGCTGAAGTGGAGTATAGTCTCTTTTTCTTACTTATTATGAATATGTACGAGTTTTATAAAACATAGTGTAACACTGAATGCTTTGCATGATTTCTAAAAACATCTAAAATGGAGAACAACTCTCCAGTATTAATTAATTAATTCATTCATTCAACAAGTATTTATTTGTTATCTACATTTTAGCTACTGAGGAAAGAACAATGAATGTAATAGACAAGGGCTCTGGGGTGTATAATTGGGAAGCTGTAGCTTAAAAGGAGAAACAGATGTTAAAAGATAATTATACAAATAAACATATACTCACTATCATGGAAGTCTTATTGTGGAAAAGCACAGGATCCCATCAGAACAATTAACAGAGATACCAAATAATAAATCAAGAGTGAGAGTGTCTATTAAGGCAACCCCAAAGTAGTAGCATTTATGGTAAGAACTGCTACAATTGAGAAATTGAGAGAAGCCCAATATGACCTTCAATTTCGCTAATCATTTTTTTCTGTTGTATACAATGTGATGTTAATTCATCTAATAAAAATTTTAATTCTGTGATTTCCATTGTTCCACTTTTATAGTTTCAACTATCTTCTGAAACTCCCCATTTCTTTATACACTATATCAATTTTTCCTATTGACTTTCTCTTAAACTTTTTATTTGGAAACTATTACAGATTCCCAGAAAGTTGTGAAGATAGCACAGAGGGGCCCCATGTACCCCTCACCCAGGTTCTCCAACTGATTACATCTTACATAACTATGATATAATATCAAAGTCAGGAAAGTGACATTGACATAAAGTGTGTATAGTTCTGTGTAATTTTATTGCATATGTAGATTCATGTAACAAGCATTCCAATTAAGTTACAGAACTATTCCATTACTGCAATGATCTCCCTCACACTAGTTCTTTATAATCAGTCATACCCATCCCACCTCCTTCCTCACTATCACTGACTCCCGGCAACCACTAATCTGTTCTCCATCTCTATAATATTGTTATTTCAAGAGTGTTATATCAATGGAATAATACAGTATTATAACCTTTTAATACTGGCTTTTTTCACTCAACCTAATGCCCTTGAGAGACATCCAAGTTTTTGCATGTATCAACAGTTCATTTCTTTTTTACTGGAATAGTACTCCATAGTGTGTATATACCACAGTTTGTTTAACCATTCATCTATTGTAGGATATTTTGGCTGTTTCCAGTTTTGGGCTATTTCTTATGAACTTTTAAATACACTAATTGTAGTTATTTATACTAATTATCTTTTAGGCCAATATTTGAGACTTTTACTGCTCTGTTTCTGTTGACAAATGTTTTTCTCTTGATGATGATCACATCTTCCTGTTTCTTCTTATGTCTAGTAATTTTTTACTATATATTGGATATTTTGAATGATGCACCATAGAGACTCTAAATTCTGCTATCTTCCCCAAAGAATGTTGAGTTTGGTTTGGTAGGCAGTTATATGACTAACATATCATCCAGAATATGTGGAGACTTGGTTTTATGTGTCATTAGGGTGAGCCTATTTTAGATTTTCCCTTAACCCAAGGGGAATCCCTTATTCTTGTGACTTATCTTTACCCTTAAGGTATAAGCCTCTTGAGATTTTTATGGAAAACCTAATGTGCTTACCACCCCCACACTCCCCAACAGGCTGGATTCAAACTCCAAACTCTGACTTTTATATGGTGGACAGTAACTAAAATCTCTGTTCATTTTTCTTTCCCCCAGCTTCTAGCTATTTTTTCTTTCTGTGCTCCTTGGTATTTGTACATTTGTACATTTGTAGCTCAGGGATCAAGCTGGGGAAGTTTACACTCAGGTGTCGAGTTTCTGCTATGGCTCACTTCTGAAATTTCCAGGAACTCTGGAACAATCAAACTCCATGATCTGACTCCTCAGGTCAGTACAACTTCAGTTTCTGCTGAAGTTTTGCTGCCCCACATCCCTCAGTCTGGGACATGGCTTCAGGGGAAAAGCTGCATAAACATGGATTTCACACAGTGTGGTTCCTTCCTTTTGAAAGTTGATTCTCTTTTAGTTTTTGCTTGTTTTGTTACTCTCCCATGTCTTAAAGCAGATTTCTAAAAATGTGCTCACAGTTTATTATTTCTATCAATAGGAAGATTACTCTGATACAAAGTACTCTGCCCTGTTTTAATATGATTTGTTTTTGAATTTTGTCAGAATTATGTCTATTTTTCTGTGGAAATCATTTGTGGAGTTCGTAGTCTAACTTTCCATGGATAAAAACATATTTTAAAAAAATCTCCTTTAAGCATTGTCTTCTGACAGTTGAGGAATTTCTTTATTTCTTTATTCATTCTCTTTTAATTCAAAATTTAAAAAGTCAATTTACCAGGAATAAAAGTTTACTGATTCGAGAGACAATGAATTCTTACCACATTTAAGCCCAATGTTACTCAAACAGCCTGTTTATGAAATAAAGGTCAGTCAAATGGGAACATTTTACTTATTTATTAGCCAGTCATGAAGTCCTCTGCAGGACTTATACATCTAGATCTGACATGACATAGGCTTTCCTCCTGCCTTTATTCAACCTTTATCATCTTAAAAAATTTCTCTGATATCCTAGTGTGGAATCAAAAGCTGAAAGTGTTTGCTTAAAGTTTGTTTTGTAGTCTTTTTATTTTATCTGAATAAATTGATTCCAGTTTGCTTGATGTTTCATTTTGATATGGACAGGAGACAGGAAAATACTGGAAAGAAGGGGGTAGTTCCCCGGCAAAGGCCCCACCCTCAAGCATGGAACCCCACGGCTCTAAATGGGAACAGGCATTTCTGTTTTAGTGTCAAATATTGCCTTTTGGCCCACCATGCCCCCCATACTGTACCCATATAAACCCTGAATCCTGGGCTCCATGAGCAGAAGAGCAGAGGAGCAGAGGAGCAGAAGAGTGGCATAATAGAGAAGGAGAGAAGAGAAGGAGTGTCTGAATGTCAAGAGAAGTTTGGCTGGAGATGGTCGGAGAGATGGCCGCGGGATGGCCAAACTCCTGGGGAAGATTATCTTCCCACTCCAGCCTCTTTCCAGCTCCCCATTCATCTCACTGAGAGCCACCTCCATCCAGCAATAAGATCCTCCACATTTACCATCCTTCAACTTGTCCATGTGACCTGATTCTTCCTGGACTCCAGACAAGAACCTGGGTACCAAAAAGGCACTGAGCTGGTTAACACTTAAGCTGTCTGCAGATGGCAGAGCTAAAGAAGCACTGTAACACACCTACTGGGGCTACGGGAGTCGCAGGCACCCACCTCTAGATGCTACCATGGGGCCAGAGCCCAAAAGTGCTTGCCCCGGCTCCCACACCTGCCCGTCTGCATGCTCCCCCTCCCATAAGGTTTGAGTGCATGGCAGCCCAACAGATGAGCATATCAGGGAACTCTCCTGTTTCAATTTAATTACTCTTCTAGAGAACATTGCTTTTTAGCAACTGAAGGGCCCTGCTTTCTTCGTTATTCTTTCCTAAATTGTACTTATCTTTGAGTATCCATCCAGTTCATGTCTTCTGCATTTTCCCACCACTGAACCTATTCCACCTTTTTTGGGTAGGGTTTTCCCTCGTGACTTATCAATTAACACACATTCCAAGCTGTGCAGAGGATGAATTAGTATGTTTGAAGGCAACTGAGATGAGGATGGGAATAGAAAAGATGTGGCCTCCCAAAGTACTTTTAAAGCTGGTGTGGTTACAATCACACATTGGGAAGTTGCTTTTTTTCAGGTATACACCTCAAACTAACTGTGTCCTGTCTCATTTTATAATCACCTCATATGAGTATAATATTCTTTCACAATAAGATCAGAAGATTCTTGAGGGCAAATATCTTGTCTACTTCTCTCCCCATAGCGCTGAACATAGTGCCTCACACAAAGGTAGAAGTTTATTTTATGTGTTCCTTTGAATTTTAACCACTTGGCTGAATCCCTAAGTTTTCTTTGCTAATTTTTCAAACAGTGTTTATCCAAACTTTCGTCCTACTAAAGAGCATGAAGATACACCCTGAAAATTTATAATTTGGCCTAAGTATCCAGCCACATTTCACACTACTCTGCTTTCTTCCTCACTAACTATGCTCTTGCTCTACCGGTCTTCTCTCAGTATTTAAACACACAGGAATTCCTGCCTCAGAGCCTATGCACTTGCTATTTCCTTTGCCTAGAATGGACATGGCATGGTTAGCTGTTTCTCATTACATAGGTATCAGATCAAATGGTCATTCCACAGAGAGGTCTTACCAAAGTGTCCTGCTCCCTTAAATCTGACCCAAATACTCTTTTGTTCAGTACTCTGTTTTCCTTTTTAAAATTATTATTATTTTAAGACAGGGTCTCACTCTGTCACCCAGACTGGGGTGCAGTGGCGCAATCTCTGCTCACTGCAACCTTTGCCTTCTGGGTTTAAGCCATCCTCCCATCTCAGCCTCCCAAGTAGCTGGGACTACAGGCAAACACCACAATGCCCGGCTAATTTTTATATTTTTTGTAGAGATGAGGTTTTGCCATGTTGCCCAGGCTGGTCTCAAACTCCTAGGCTCCAGTGAGCCTCAGCCTCCCAAAGTGCTGGGATTACGGACATGAGTCACTGTTTACTTTCTTTTTAGCACTTACTAGTAACTAAAATTATCCTTTTGATATTTGTTTGTGTTTATTGCTTATCTTCTCATGTTAGAACCTAAGCTCCATGAGGGTGAGGAATTTTGTCTCATTCACATCAGTATCCCAAATGCCTAGAACAGTGCCTAAATGAACAGTTGTCACCCTCTGTGCTATCTTGAAAACAATTTGTGGTAGATACACATTTGAATGTACTTAACAATGGTAAATTGATTTCAGTGAAAAATGGCTCAGAGGTAGAGGCTACAGAGATGTTTTTAAAGAATAAACAGATAATTCATTTAAATTTAATTCCATCCAATGAGACCACAGGTTATAAGATGTACCAATGAGAAAAACAGAGTTCTTAAAACAACTCTGTGAGATAGACATACTATAATAATCTCCATTTTATGGATGAGGACACTGAGAGAAAAGGTTAGATAAAGACTGAAATAGGTTGATTTGGCTGAAGTTGTAAAGCCATTAGGTGACTAAACTGGGAATGAAAACCAGGCAGTTTGATTTCAGTCTATGGTTATAACCACTGTGCCTCATCTCCATTTAGGAATGCAATGTATATTCACTTTAGTTCTCTCATTTATTTACCATGCAAATCTAGCATTATTACTTTACATATGCTTTTACAAATAGTTTAGAATAAATAATAATGGACTTGGGGTTGAGTTCCAGGGTATATTACTAATCAGTATAACCCTCAATCTAACTTCTTCATTCCTCAGTCCCTGAATATGTAAAATGAAGGCTTGGTTGAGTCTTATTAAAGATCAACTATTTTTTTATTAATTGTTTTTAAGTTATGAGAGCCAGAGGCATCATGATGCTGATAAATTTAACAAGAATATTGTTAGGAATATTTAATATCTTACCTGGACTTTATTCATCTCCAGTTTATTCTTCTCATTGGCACTCTGGTCTTGTTTGCTAGCTCCCTTTTTCTGAGGGCCTTTCCCAAAGAAGATGTAATTTACAAAGGCATACTCCAGCAGAGCCAGGAACACAAACACAAAGCAACCCATCAGATAAATATCAATCGCTTTGACATAAGGGATCTTTGGCAGGGTCTCCCTGAGGTGGGTGCTGATGGTTGTCATTGTAAGCACTGTCGTGATTCCTGTGAAAGAGAAAGACAACACTTAGCTGAAGGCGCCACTATTAAGTTCCTTTTTCAAGATTGAGAGGACAGATGCCATGTGCCACTTCCTTATTGGTGCCCCTGAGTGATCACAGTAGCATGATAAACCACTAGGCAAAAAGGGCAGGTATTTTGAAAGACAAGGCATTAGCCTCCCTACATAGTCCATTAATGAATCATAAAATAGAATGTGTAGTTAATGAAGGGTTGAAACCATTTTTTTAATTGCACAAAATAAAAACAAAAGCAGATGGAAAAGCAGATCAAAATCCCATTGAAATCCTGCTATTGAATGTCGCTCACTTTGTTACATGACCACATCTTTCTTCTTCCTTTTCTCAGCATCTGATTCACTGTGCTCCTAAATCTGTCTTTGTGATACTAATCCCTATAGCAGCCTCTACCAAACTGAAAGCTGGTGACTAGTTTGAGATCTACTTCATCCCATGAATCTACAGGACACCCAAGTTACAAGGTCAGTATTGCATTTTAAAATGATTGTGTGTCATTCTTAGCAAAACATCACCAAAAGAGGAAACATGAGAAATGTCATAATTTGTATCAAGTGCTTGATTTATGTATATTTTACATTTACTATAATCTTGTTGCTTTGATATTTCAAATATTCTCTATTTTCTTGGTTCCAGAACCTAGAATGAATTAGTTCCCTGATGTCAGAAAATAGCTTCTTAAAAATTTGAACTTGGATTTGTTGAAGAAATTTAAGTCTGTAAACTCATAAAAGACAGATTTTGTTTTATTTACTTTGTTATATATAGCATTCTTAATAGTATAATGTTTGTTTAGCTGTATAACAAATATTTTGTGTTGATGATGGTGGTGATGAAGTGATAATTGTGAAAAGCAAGAAGTGAAAAAAAGTTGGAATCTAGTGTAGATATTTGTTCTGCAATACTAATATTATGCATTTGTATAGTGTTGTACAGTTTTAAACACTTACAGTTATAAATTATCTTACATGGCTGTCATAACAGCCTGAAAATGATAGGGAGTGTATATTATTCTCATTTTATAACTGATAGGGACTGTATGTTATTCTCATTTTATAACTGGGTAAACAGAAAATCTGAGATTAATTATTTTGTTTTAGGCCACCCAGCTAGGGTCAAAAGAGCATAGAAATGTTACACAATAGCATTTAAAATAAGCAATGAGATGAAAAGGTAAAATCTAAAATTTGATAGAGGCTCTTAAAAATAAAGTCAGAAAGTATAAAATAGATAGTAAAGACAAAGGAGAACTTCCAAAGGGAATGGAAGGTAGCAAAATGAAATGAAGGGAAAAATAGTTTCGCATTCATTTTCCAATCAGATTATTCTAGATGTATATTCCCGGATTTGACTATTCAACTTTTAGAAGAACAGATAAAGTAGGAGGTCAGGGCTACCATACAAAAAATTAAAGTGGTTCAGATCAGTAATAAATTCTAATGTGCTGGACTGATATAAAATGTCATAATGAGTGGTCTTTCTTATTTCTTTGAAAAAACCTTTAAATTTCACCTGATACAATTCTAGCTAATGTGCTTCACAGAAATGAATGAGTCACTTATAAATTCACCAATTGCATTTCTGCTTCTACTCTTTGTTTTACATTTTTAAGCAAAAGTGTTAGTAAATGAATGCCATTTTAAATTACATATGTTTTAAAATATCTCGTTTTACCATCCAAAGAATAGCTTAAACAAGCACCTTTATATACTGACATCTCTAATATCTCCAATTAAAATAGTATTAGCTTTGAGGATAGAAGAGTAAGGAAAACCACAATTCATAAACTTACTAGTTATTATTCTCTGCTGTGGACATCATCCACTGTTTTTTTCTTAAGTGTAGCATATAGACCTAACAATACTCATGTTCAAGTAATATGTGCAGATGCATATGTGTGATAGATACTATTATTTGTTTGCTTTCTTTAATCTTAGGCTGTTCAAAGATTGATAAGGGGCTGCAAACACTTGACTTTGTGAGCTTTATGTATTCAGCCATTACAAATAAGCTGTAGTGATGACAATTAGTGTAGCTGTGAACCGGTATGCTGATCATCTAGTCCAGCTTAACAGTCTCCGAAGTGAAGAGATGAAATATGTTAGTTTAGCCAGAAATGATATGTGTGTGTGTGTGTGTGTGTGTGTGTGTGTGTGCATGCGTGTGTGAGAATTAGCCCCAGAAAGAGATAACTGAAATGGCTGTAGGATCAAATAATGACACAGACTTGCACATCCCGAGATTCACCAGACAGACCTTACACATTCTAACCTTCCAAGGAATCCTTTAAAGTCTCAAATATAGCCTGTCAGCTTTCAGCAATTAATTAACCATGACAGGATTAGTTCTAAATTTTGTTCCCCCAAGAAGGAAATCATTTTTATTCTGTCTTGACCACAGATTATTAATATAGCTGATGAATTGTCTGTGCCTTATTCAAGTGTAATAAACTCCATTTAAAGGAGACGTGACTTGATACGATTTAATTTTAGTTAGTATTCAAAGGATAGTATTTCTCAGCAATTGACAGCTTGTTATTAGTCACAAGGTTTAGCTTTCTCCAAATTCATTTGAAAATAGTGCATTGTATATGTTCTTCACTGTTAAAAGCAGGGATTAAAGGGGAAGTCATCCCAAAGTTAGTAAAAACTAGTGTAATGAGAATTTAAAAATATATTCCATGAGACACTTAAGTAGTGCTAGATATATTCCAAGATTTTTGTTTGTTTGTTTTGGTAAAATGCTAAAAAGACAGTACATTGTAGAATATTCGTTGTGGACATTCTTACATTTAGATATTTTATATTCAGGGACTTGTAAGATGATCTAATTCTTTGGCTTGCTATAAGAGAGCCCTTGCCTGTAATTCCTGATATTGGTTATTTGTTTGAAAGTAAAATCTGTTAGCTCTCTGCAGTGCTGAGAATGTATTACCTAGTGCGACTCTGGCTGCAGATGCATCATAGTTGATCCAAAAAGACACCCAGGACAGAATTGTAATCAGTGTAGAAGGCATGTAGGTTTGCAAAATGAAGTAACCAATGTTTCTCTTTAGACGAAAACTTAGTGACAGTCGTGGATACGCTCCTGAGTTGAGAAACAAAAGACAAGTAATCAGACCATTATTTGGTTGGAACCATCTTCTTCCTTTCACAGCACCCCTAGTACATTTTGGGGGAAACAACCTCACCTGTTGTGAACTCCACCTTCTTAGACACCATCTTGTAGTCAACAATTGAAAATTGAGGAAGTTCGATTTTATTAACACCAGTGACTGCCCCTTCTCCTCCATTCCAGTAAAATTCAATGTCATCAGTGGTATAGCCATCTGAAACCAATAAAAACAGCACGGTTAAACAAAGTTTAGGAAATCATTTTGAATACCATCTGGGAGCTAGAGGAAAAATTCCCAACACAAAAGTGGTAAGGTGGCATTGCTTTAAACTAGGGTGGTATGCAGGTCTCATGTGGAGTGCTATTTCTGATGGTTTGTTAGTAGCTTCATTGAAAGAATGGGTGCATCTGGCTTTACTGGACTTAAGCTCTGGATCGTTTAGTGATATCTGATGTCATTGCTGCAAGTTTATTCTTATTGTATCTACTAATTTGCATTCCTTGGTTAAATTGGGGGATGGCTGAATTCTAGGTACCTGGACATGGCTTTGGCTATGTGCTACTTAACAACAACAATAGCACAACAAGTAATAATAATTGAGCACATATTTGTTAAATGGATAACAGATAGTGTAAAGAGATGAAGTGTAATGAAAGACCAAGTTTATATATAGGCATTACATGATTAAGACATTAAAAACTACATATTTCTTTTAGAAAATTTGGCAAGCTTTTATTAATATCCTTTGATTATAGCTAATATTATTATAGCTAATATGTGGGTGAAAGTCTTAGGACTACATAAATTTTTGATAATGCTTTTATATCTTTATACTTATGAGAGTGAACTTTAGTTAATTTAAGGGGAATGTGTAGGGAACTGTAGATTGTAATACAAGGGCTTGTCCTCAGGTCTTCAGCATGAAGGCCCTTTGCTGATGGCCTAATCTCTTCCTCTTCTCACTCTACTCCCACCTGGCAGTGGTCTAGCTGGGTTATCATTATGTATAAGAGTAACTTGCATAAGAAGAATGTACAGATACATTTTAAAAATCTAAAAATAATTTTAGGAATATTTTAAGACTATATTTTTCTCTACCAGCTAGAGACAAAGAAGCTCTTTCTAAATTCATTTTCTATTTAGGTTCACCTCAAATAAAAAAGCATAAAATCTTTTTTTCCATTAGAATTGCAGGGGCTAGTGTTTCAAAGGTAACCACATAAGCTTTTTGTAGTGGACACCATGCTGATCTACTTTTGATTAAAGCCAGTAATACCTTTTCAAGAGATAAAAAATGATGTATTTGATATTTAGAAGTTGAATGCCAGGTGCCAAAGGGTCACCATCAACTTGTCCTTGCAGAATGTAAGAAATTTTAAGCTATTTTTCCCCACTCCCTTCCCCGCTTTTAAAAAGGAAAACAAAACTGTCTTAACTTTACTGCTTTAAACTGGCTTCCAGATATAATCACCAGTGTCTGAAAGACTAAGACCCTCTTTACTATTGGACTTAGAATAATCTACATGGGACTAATTGGCATATTGGGGACTTTACCAAGTTTGGGTATGATTCTGTAAGACTGATTCTAAATGTCTCCTTGAGAATTTGGTAAAAACCTGCCAATAAAATCCATAGAAAAATATACACAGATAGATAGATAGATAGATAGATAGATAGATAGATAGATAGATGGAATTTGATGGCAATTTCAGGAGATCATGGATCCCATTCATGGATTTTAGAATACAAAACTCCTTTCTTAGTTGAAATGGTTAGTGGCAATATGACAGCTTATATTCAACCCAGATTCCTTCCTTTCCAATTCCAATTCAACCGTGAGTTACCTCTCCTAAGCCCAGCAGGAAGTAGTATCTGGGGAATGTGAGTTCTCAGCCCTGTCTGGATCCAGTGGACAATGGCATCATGGGATTTTCTTTCCCCCCTCAGCCACTAGAGAGAACCTAGGGACTGGTGGCATGGAGTCCTTGGGTGGGGATTAGAATAGTGAGATCAAAGAAGATAGCTGGGTGAAGGGGCTGTTGGGCCTACTAAAGAAGGAAGGGTATTACCACCTGTATGACTGTCTGGAGGAACTTCTGTCATCTCAGTCCTTTAAGGGGATGTGGGAAAGTTAAAAAGGTGGGCTGAGAAATCGCCATACTGTTTTCCATAGATATTGTGCTAATTTACATTCCTACCAACAGAGCATAAACGTTTCCATTTCACAACATCTATTGTTTTTTGACTTTTTAAAAATACAATTCGATTTAGCAATCCCACTACTGGGTATCTACTCAAAGGAAAAGAAGTCATTATATATAAAAGACTGCATTTGTACATTTATCACAACACAGTTTACAATTGCAAAGATATGGAGCCAATCTAAGTGCCCACCAACTGATGAATGCATAAGAAAAATGTGGCATATATATACACCATGGAGTACTACTCAATCATAATGGCCTGAACCCCGGAGGCGGAGCTTGCAGTGAGCGGAGATCGCACCATTGCACTCCAGCCTGGGTGACACAGCGAGACTCCGTCTCAAAAAAAAAAAAAAAAAAAAAAAGAGAGGAACAAAAGAACAAAATAATGTATCTTGCAGCAACTTGGATGGAGTTGGAGGCCATTATCCTATATGAAGTAACTCAGGAACAGAAAATCAAATATTGCATGCTCTTATTTATAAGTGAGAGCTAAGCTATGGGTAGGCAAAGGCATACACAGTGGTATAAAGAATGTTGGAGACTCAGAAGTGGGGAGGCTGGGAGGAGGGTAAGGGATAAAAAAATCACCTATTAGGTACAATGTACACTATTTGGGTAATGGATACATCAATAACCCAGACTTCACCACTATATAATTCATCCATGTAAGTAAAAACCCCTAAAGATATTGAAAAAAAAGAGAGAGAAGAAAAGGCAGGTTGGGTCACTGAGAGAGAGAGAGAGAGAGAGAGAGAGAGAGAGACTACCTCCTGGTGCATCAACAGGCTGGAGCTCACTATGCTTTCCATCTATAACTTTGTTCCTTTTAAGGTGACCTGGCAGCTGGGCCCAAACCCCAAAGAATATGCAAGAAAAAATAACAATGCATATAAGGAACCCAGTAGCCCTAGAGAAGGAAAACAAGTGGAACAACTAGATTTAGGTATCATCTAGTGAAAAGAACTGAGGAGGAAAAGAACTGAGGAGGAAGCAAATAATAGCTTGAACTCTTCATTCCTCACTCTTGGTAAAAATATAGGAACGCTTACAGATATCTGATTACAGCACAGGCAACTTTTTATTCTAAAACTCAATGGTTTTTTTTTTAATATATGAAATGTCTTAGATAAGTTGAAGAAAAGATGGCCACTGATGAGGCCACAATCTGTGGCTTGGAAGACAATTTTATAGATATTTGGAAAGCATGAAGAAACTATAAAAGCTTTGAAGGACTCATCTAGGAGATCTAATATAGGAATAGTGGGCATTCCTGAAAGAAGGGAGTTATATAGACGAGGAGCCATAATAAACAAAAAGAAAATACAAATTCCCCAGAGCTTACTAAATAAATTATTTTGCAGATTGGCAAGCTGAATATACCAGGTCATCCCAATATCATTCCTAAACTCCAAGGGTGTAATAATAGTCTTACAATCTTCCAGACAGAAAGTACAAGGTGTTTTCAACGGAAAAAGTATTGAACTTCTTATACACAATGCTGGAAAGAAAAGATTATGGAATGACACCCACAGAACATCTAGAATATAGGCATAAAGGACAGCAACTATGAGACCCAAAAGTACTACTCCCTGCCAAAATACCACTTCTTTCCAGAGAAGATATATAAAGATTCAGAGGACATATCATCTAGGTACCTGCATGAGGAAACTCTTCTACAGAAGACTCTAATTAAACAGATCAATCAGGACAGATAAGGGAATCCACCTTAGAAAGAGAGGAACGGTAAAGAATCATGACTAATCAATTTCATACAAATTAATTTGAAAATGTGGATGAAATGGGTAATTTTCTCAGAAGAAAGCATTTTTTAAAGCTCAAATAAGGAGGCACAGAAAATCAAAACAGCTTGATTTCATCCCTACAAACAGACATTTAAGAACTGATAATTCTATTGCTACTTAAACAGTTCCAAAACATAGGCTAAGAATGAAAATTTCTAAATTATTTTCATAAAGTAAGCAGAACATATTAGCAAACAAAATCCAGCAGTATTTTAAATAATAAAGCATAATCAATATGGTTTATTCTAAGTTTAACATTAGAAAATCTAGTAATATACTTCATTACAATAACAAATCTAAGGATAATAAAACCCATATGGTTATTTATACAGATACTAAAATGGCATTTGATAACTTTCAACACTAGTTCTCTTTTAACAAAGCAAAAAACATTATTCAATAAATATGAGAAAGGGCCAGGTGCCGTGGCTCACGCCTGTAATCCCAGCACTTGGAGAGGCCAAGGTGGGCGGATCACGAGGTCAGGAGATTGAGACCATCCTGGCTAACATAGTGAAACCCCGTCTCTACTAAAAATACAGAAAATTAGCCGGGCATGGTGGCGGGCCCCTATAGTCCCAGCTACTCAGGAGGCTGAGGCGGGAGAATGGCGTGAACCCGGGAGGCGGAGCTTGCAGTGAGCCGAGATAGCGCCACTGCACTCCAGCTGCGGTGACAGAGCGAGACTCCGTCTCAAAAACAAAACAAAACAAAACAAAACAAAACAAAACAAAACAAAACAAAACAAACAAACAAACAAAAAACAAAAAAACCTCACACAAAAATTTAGCCGGGCGTGGTGGCGGGCGCTTGCAGTCCCAGCTACTCGCGAGGCTGAGGCAGGAGAATGGCGTGAACCTGGGAGGCGGAAATTGCAGTGAGCGGAGATGGCGCCACTGCACTCCATCCTGGGCGACAGTGCGAGACACCGTCTCTCTCCGTCTCTCTCTGTCTCTCTCTCTGTCTCTCTGTCTCTCTCTCTCTCTCTCTCTATATATATATATGAGAAGATATTTCCTTAACATGGGAAGATATATCTTTCCTGGTCCCAAACCAGCATCATGTTTAGTGTGGAAACAGAAAACATTCCCATGAAAGTTAAGGAGAAGATGAGAGTGTCTACTACCATTGTTCATATTTAACATTGTTCTGGAAATACTAACCAAGACATTGGACAACAGAAAGAAAGTTGAGGTACAGAGTTGGAAAGCTGCTGGTTAAACTATCAGGATTTGCAAATTATGCAATTGTATATTCAGTAAACTCCAAAGAATTAACTGAAGAGCTATTACAAACAATAAGAATTTGGTAGGGTAATGGGGTATAAAATTACTATACAGAAATTGATAACTTTAATATATACAACAATAACTTATAACATATAATAGATGAAAAGGACCAGTTAAAAATAGAGACAAAATTATCCAGTAATAAATTTGGTCAGAAATATGCAAAACACATATGAAGCAACATTTAAAATAAATTTGAAGGGCACAAAAGAAGCCTTGAACAAATAAAAGGCATAGCATATTTTTGAAAGGAAAACTCAACATCGTAAGTTTCACAATTTAATATGATTGCCTCATAATGCCAACAGGATTTTTGTTCTGGGAACTAGACTAGATGAATTGAAAGTTAAAATAAAGAAACCCAAGAAAACTCTGAAAAAATAGTAGAAATAGGCTGGGTGTGGTGGCTCACGCCTGTAATCCTAGCACTTTGGGAGGCCGAGATGGGTAGATCACTTGGGATCAGGAGTTCGAAACCAGCCTGGCCAACATGGTGAAACCCTGTCTCTACTAAAAATACAAAAAAAAAAAATTAGCTGAGCATGGTGGCAGGCACCTGTAATCTCAGTTACTCAGGAGGCTGAAGGAGGAGAATTGCTTGAACCTGGGAGGTGGAGGTTGCAGTGAGTCGAGATTTCACCACTGCACTGCAGCCTGGGCAACAGAGCGAGACTCCATCTCAAAAAAGAAAAAAAAAGTAGAAATAAGAAGGAACTAGCCCTACCAGGTAGTAAAACATTATACAACCTCAATACTTACAACAGTGTGATCCCAGTGCTGGAACTGAAAGAAAGATCAATGGGTAACAATAAAAAATTCAGAACTTGTGCCAAATACATAGGAAAATTTAGAATATGATAAAAGTGGTGCCTCAAATTATTGGGGAAAAGATAGCTTAAGAAATCATGCTGGCTGAGGAATTACTTGAAACAGCAGTTTGGACCCCTATTTCATGTCATAAACTATTGTAAATCTCAAATAAATTGTAGATCTATCTAGAAAATATGACCATGCTTATACCGCAAGAAAACATGGGAGAATTATTTTATACTACTGGCATGGATGAGGCCTTTCTAACTCTAACAAATAATTCATAAGTCATAAAAAATTAACACATTCAGCTACATTAAAAAAGTGTGGCAACAAAAATCTATAAACAGAATCAAAAGTAAATAAGAGACAAAAAATAATTGCAGTTCATATTTAAGACAAGGGTTAATGTTCTTAATATATAAAAAACTTCTACAAACAACAAAAAAGAAAAAGACAAAAACCTTAATGAGAATATAGTAAAAGGATATGAACAGAGAGTTCATTGAAAAATAAAAATGCCTAAACTCAATTATAATCAGAGAAACTCAAATTAAAATTAAAACTGTATCAAGATACTCCTTTTTGCCTTATAACTTGGAAAAAATCCACAAAGTGATAACATATTTTGCTGAGCACGTGGGGATGCAGCTACTCTCATGTTGCTGATGAGGATGTAATTTGTTATAACCCAAATGGAATGCAGTTTGCTTCAGCTGTCGAAAGTATTAATGTATATACCCTTTCACCAAGCAACTCCTATTTTAAGAAATCATTGCTTAGGAATTACTGGAAAAAGTAGTTTGGACCACTCTTTCATGCCATGAACTATTGTAAATCTTAAATAAACTGTAGATCTGTCTAGAGAATATAACTATAAAAATTTCTAGAAATTAATCATTAAAGAAATTTCTAGAAATTTCCTTCTAGAAATTTGTGTGAATTGCACAATTGTGAAGAATGTGCATACAGGATTATTCATTAAAATACTGTTGTAATAGCAAAATATTTGAAACAACATAAATGTCCCCTGATATGGTTTGGCTCTGTGTTCCCACCCAAATCTCATCTTGATTTGTACTCCCATAATTGCTTCATGTTGTGGGAGGGACCTGGTGGGAGATAATTGAATAATGGGGGTAGTTTCCCCCATACTGTTCTCCTGATAGTGAGTAAGTCTCACGAGATCTGATGGTTTGATAAGGGGAAACTCATTTCCCTTGGCTCTCATTCTCTCTCTCTTCACCTCCTGCCATCCATGTAAGATATGACTTGCTCCTCCTTGCCTTCTGCCATGGTTGTGAGGCTTTCCTGGCCACGTGGAACTGTAAGTCCAGTTAAACATCTTTCTTTTGTAAATTGCCCAGTCTCGGGTGTGTATCAGCAGCGTGAAAACAGACTAATACATCCTCCGAGAGAAGAGTGGTTAACTAAATTATAAATTATAGCACATTAATGCACTATTATAAAGCCATATAGAACAAGGAATTTCTTATATATAATATTAAAAATCTCAAAAATCCACTTTCAATTAAAAAAATCAAAGTTCAGAACAATAATGTTGCAACATGCTAATATATGAGGGAAAAATCTGGGAAAAACAGAAACATATTTGCATATACTTGTAGGTGTATGAAAAAACTCTGGAGGGACAGATAACAAGGTAATAACAATTTCTTTTGGGGGGACTAGGAAGATGGATGATAAGGATGAAAGGGAAATTTTCACTCTAAACTTTTAATGTATTTTGAGTTTTGAATCATGTGAGTAAATTAACAATCAAAAAATTAAATTACAAAGAAGGAAATCTTAGCATCCTATGTATTTTCTACATGTGGGCAATGAGATTTCAAATACACACCTCCAGAAGATCTAGAATGGGGTTTATTAAGAAAGAATTTTATAAGCAGGGAGTGATATGGTTTGGCTCTGTGTCTCCACCCAAATCTCATCTCGAATTGTAATCACCACGTGTGGGAGGAGAGGCCTGGTGAGAGGTGATTGGATTATGGGTGTGGATTTTTCCCTTGCTGTTCTCGTGTTAGCGAATGAGTTCGAATGTGATCTGATGGTTTAAAAATGTGTGTGTGGCACTTCCCCCTTTGCTGTCTCTCGCTTTCTTCTGCTGCACCATGGTAAGACATGCTTGCTACCCCTTCACCTTCTGCCATGATTGTAAGTTTCCTGAGGCCTCCAAGCCTTTGTATAGCCTGTGGAACTGTGAGTCAATTAAACCTCTTTTCTTCATAAATTACCTACTCTCAGGTAGTTCTTTATAGCAGTGTGAGAACAAACTAATACAGGGAGGTAGTGGATCACCAGTTGTTTCCCAAATTCTCATTATCCCATGGTTTAGGCTCATCAGGTAGGCTGGGTGCACTGAACCCTGCCTTGCAATGCTGTACATTTCACATTTTTATAGGATTGCAGGGGGTAGCCTTAGGAACTCAGCAGTTGAGACCAGCTTCTGTGTCTGTCTACTTAACTCAGATCTGCTGAGTCTGCTCACTTCCAGGGAGGAGGAAATGAACTGCCAGACCTGCCTCTCCTCAGAGACAAAATATTGCTTTTCTATCAAGTAACACAAAAATCAGATAAGTTAAAGAATTCACCATGCCCATGAGATAAAAACAAACCAATTGGCTTGGAAGAAGGGGAAGTGCTGATGCCAAGCCTGAGAGAAATTTCTCCCATGGACTTTTTTTTTTTAATGTGATGAAAAATGCCTCAGCAAAATCCATTCAGGAAGATGGCGTGAAAGGCGAATTTTTTCATAAAGATAGATGGAATCAAAATAAGTAGAATTTAGTTTTTAAAAATCCTTTAAGGAGACAAGGCAATACAGTCCAAATTTAAAGCTGTCTTCTTGTCTGACTTATCTAGGCATGGATTTTAGTAGCATATCTAAATATCCTTTGCTAACCTTTATATGGGGCTGGGGTGGCCTTTCATTCAGTCAGGTTCTCGTTAAGTGCCTCACATTTCACAAATGAATGACTATCCTCTTCTGAGCTAGACTCCACATGGTTTTGCTTTTAGTTATAAACATAGAATAATTACACTGGGTATTTGTTAAGGAGGGAGTTGTAAACCAGTATCTAGAGACTCTGTGGAGAGAAATACTATTTATAGATCAAAGCCTGAATAGGAACCTTTGCTCTTGTCCCAATTGAAGTCTGGATTTGCCTATAGCTTTTGACTTCATTATGCCTGTCATTAGTTTGTGATCCTGGGTGGCCCATTTTCAAGTAGGCAGTAAAAACAGGGCTGACAGAACACAGCTTCCATGTTAGCTTTAGAGTCACCCATCAGTGATGCTGGCGTGCTTACTTTCCCCTCCTGAGCACTCTAACATGAGGTCTTTGCTGACTCTTCTCTGCCACAGACAACTTCTCTGGATTCAGTCTCTTATCTTTCTAGATATCCATCAGGATCCCTGATGAAGCACAGAACAATACCTAGTTCTTAGGGATGGCATCAAACATACCTAATTCTCTAAACTTGCAGGCAAATCAATGGAAAATATACTTGACATTGCAATACACCTACTTGTAGTGCCTGCTATGCATCAAACACTATCCTAGGCATGAAGGATATGCAGTGGGTTAGGCGTGGCCTTACTTTTCAGGATCTCATGGTCTAATAGCAGTCTAAGCAAACTATTGACCCAAGGGAGTTAAACTTCTCAGAGGATTTGGCCAGATGGGTAGAGCAGGCCTGCCTGGCAGAAGAAGTAACATATAGGATGAATACTGTATACAGGGAATAATATAAAGGTTGGATGATGTCAATGGAATATTGTGATTTACTTCATGAAATTTACTCAATAAGCAACTCAATTTTAGCAAGAAAACTGAACTTTGGCAAAGTTGAATCCATACGAACACCACAAAATCCTCAACAATTTCAGTATGCAAAGAAAAAACTGGGCCAAGAAGAGCAAGGTAATTAGGTAGCCAGGATTGAGTGTAGGGAGAGCTGTAGGTAGACTCCTATGGCCACTGGTCACAGTCCTTTCTGCTCCTAATTGACTTTTATATACTCCACTATACACACGCCCCGAAAAAAGCACAGAACCATGTTGAATTTTACCTGACTTATCTGTCTTTCCCCCACTAGGCTCTGAGCTTCTTGAGGTCAAGGACTGATTCTCATCATTTTTGCTTGCAATCAAAACACTGAAGTAGTAGATTCCAGGCTGAGCCACTAGCAATGACTCCCAGAACCACAGTGAAGATTGGCCTTTCAAAGGGACCGATCGCCACAATCAGAAAGCTGTTAATCAAGTAGGTACAGCAACCACATTGACTCCAGGATCACAGAAAGCTAAAACCAGAATTCTTCGTTCCAGAGCCATCCATGAGTTATGATCTGCACCAGCAAAATGGATGCTTCAAACACTACCTCTGACATGACTTGACTCCATCTAATCCAGAAAACTAAATTATAGCCACAACCTCAGTTTCAAGAGAATCTGGGAGATGTAGTTAGCTTTCCAAAGGAGGTTAGCATACATACTAAACTAGCTAGATGGACTTCTGCTGTCTGCAACAGACACTGGATTGACATAGCTTCTTTCTCTTCTAGGGAAGAACTATTTGCTCCGGCATTGTGATTACCAGAGCTTTTCATTAAAACCTCTGTTGTAACCCATGCCAGTCATTCACTTGATATTTCTATGCTGCATACTCCACTTTCTATGCTCTACTCTGTACTGCTGGGGCTGGGCTTCCTGCCTCTCTGGCTTCATGTTAGATACCTCCCCTAGGAAGAGCTAGCTGAAGATTAGAAGGTGGAAGGGAGAGGCTGGGCGTGGTGGCTCATGCCTGTAATCCCAACACTTTGGGAGGCCAAGGCGGGCAGATCTATGAGGTCAACAGATGAAGACCATCCTGGTCAACATGGCGAAACCCTGTCTCTACTAAAAATACAAAAATTAGCTGGGCGTGGTGGCACACACCTGTAGTCCCAGCTACTCAGGAGGCTGTGGCAGGAGAATCGCTTGAACCTGGGAGGCAGAGTTTGCAGTGAGCCGAGATTGTGCCACTTCACTTCAGCCTGGTGACTGCACGAGACTCCATCTCAAAAAAAAAAAAAAAGGTGGAAGGGAGAAAGAACCTTCCTGCTCCTGGCTCTTGCAGCATGGTAGTGCCTCAGTTTCTGGCGACTGCTGCCAGGGCAATTGAAGAAGTCACCTCTCTTTTGGCAATTCCATAAACAACTAGGACAGTGCCTCTCACAGGATCACATCAGATTCAAACTTGTGCTCTACTGCAAGCATGTTAGCAGCCTCTGACATCTGCCTGTTTAGCACTCTTCTCCTTTCTGCGTTTTTTTTTTTTTTAGCCCTTCCAACCTTTGTAACAAAGTCTTTATTAAATATTAAATTCCCTTTTTGAAAAAGCTTGAGTGGTTTCTGCTTCCCAGATAGGATCCTGTCAGTTACGTAGTACTGAACATACCATGCAGAATATTTCAACTGTTTCTATAGCTTTGTGTTTATCTCTACCCTTTGTCTTCTCTATTCCTCATTATATTATAAGCTCTTTGAAGAAAAGGGCCTTCTTTTATTCATTTAAAAAATTCCCGATGCCTAGAACAGATTCTGTCTATAGTAAAGTTTCAATACATATTTTTGAATAAATAAGTTAATATTGTTTGCTTCTTAGAGTTTTGAGTTTATGGTCCCAAACTGGTAATCTGATAGAGGGACCTATTTGGTATATTCTTGAGCCTAATTTACTCCCTGATGAAGGACGCCTTCACAGAGGCCTTACAGGTAAGTCTGGGCACCAAGGAAATGCAAAAATCTGTGTATTAATTTTAGGCTTACTGAGTTAACTAAGTGACAGAAGTGATGGACTCCAACTTCAAGCTGGTCTTTGAATTATAAGATCCTAGGTGAGAAACATGTAAGCACCAGTTATCTGAGAGTCAGTGATGGTTTGCCGCTTGCAGTTGAGGTGGGGAGAAGGGTGAGTCAAAACAGCACCTCACATTATCTCCCACTTCTGAAGAGCAGCAGAGCATGTCAATACTACACAAAATAAAAAAGCTGGACTATGACTACTGATCAATGGAGATTTTAATAATATTCCACAATTTATCCAGTCAGTGGTCTGGGTCTTTATTTCCAAGCTCACACGCACTTTGTTTAACTAAAACCCATTAGGCTTAGTGTTCAAGGCAGAGATAATTACAGATGATTTGGGGAAAAAAAAGAAGGCTTACTCCTTTTCTTTCTTTTTTTTTTTCTTTGAGACGGAGTCTTGCTCTTTTGCCCAGGCTGGAGTGCAGTGGGGTGATCCTGGCTCACTGCAACCTCTACCTCTCATGTTCAAGCGATTCTCCTGCCTCAGCCTCCTGAGTAGCTGGGATTACAGGCACGTGCCACCACACCCTGCTAATTTTTGTATTCTTAGTGGAGACAGGGTTTCACCATGTTGGCCAGGCTGGTCTCTAACTCTTGACCTCATGACCCGTCCCCCTCGGCCTCCCAAAGTGCTGTCATTAGAGGCATGAGCCACCGTGCCTGGCCAGCTTACTCCTCTCCAAGTAGAAGCTTGAGTTTTCATGGGAACAATAATGGCAGTTAGATCCAAAGGAAAGAATACTGGCTTTGAAATACACTATTATTTCAAAGGTTACACGAGAACATTTTGCCACAGAGTGAGAACATCAATTTACTCACACCTAAACAACCTATTTTACCAAAGGTTTTCTTTTATGAACCAGTGACTTCACACAATGTCTCAGAGCTGAACACTTGGATACCAAGGATGTTGTTTCCTAGCAACAATAACTATACAGGAACTCTTGAAATTTCCTTTCAGCCCCTGGGGATTTCTTAGTGGTGAAGAAAGTACAGATAAAATTAAGTTGATGTCAATGGATAAAGATGCATGGAGTTAGTACAATTGTAGAAGTATCTGGGATGTTAGTATTCTTTTGGTACTTGAAACACTCTATTTTGGATGCATTTTCTAATTTGAAAATAAAAATTACTCCCCACTGTGCTTAATAGAGCTAGGGGGATGGTCTAGTCTTGTACATAAATGTGTTTCACATAATGCAGACATTTAAGCTTCTAATCCATGGGTGGGCAGAAATAAGTTTATGTCCTGTTGTGGAGCAGTTGTAACCCAATCTCAAATTTCATGGTGTGGATCTTGATTGGCTTAGGCCAATCATTAAAATATGGTGAATGGCTCAGGGTTAGGCAACAATCCAGGTCTAAAACATTATCTCATAGCAGTGCTCTGGCCAAATTAGTTGCTTGGCAATAGGCATGTGATCCAAGTTGATCCAGTCCCAAAGAAACCTAGGACTTTTCTTCAATAGTCAGAGGAAAGGTAAATTTCTTTTTCTCTTTTAGCTGTTTGCAAACATGAATGTTGAGTGGAGAGTACCTGGTCCTTACAGGAGCCAGTACGTTTCCTTCCTGTTTACATCAGTTGCACCTAATTAAAGTATCCTAAATGACGCTCAAAATCAGCATTTCAACTATTGTTAGAAAATAACCTACTGAAATAAGCATAGGGGTCTACCACTCCCTAATTCCTCTTACTCTTCCCACATGAGAGGAGACATATTAGGAATTTATCAAGAGCTCTGCTGTTGTAGCAATGTAGATCCTTTAAACTACAGAGTTATTGGATATTTGGAATTGTGCATCTTAGCTTCAGATAAGACAGTCAACTGGGTTTAATTTTTCCAGTGGCTCCAGATGTGCATAACAATTATTCAAAAGGCTACTTTGGGTTCCTTTCTCATGGAACTTTGTATCTCCGTGACACCCCAAGAAGCAGCAAATAAACTATGGAAGCCAGATTTTTAAAACATTCTCACAGTTAAAGGCAAAATGCAACAACCCATTTAATGTTTGATTCCTGATAACCCACTGTTTGAATGGTCATCCACTGCTTACAGATAGCCATATTACTACGTTCTGAGTCTGCTCAGTAGTTAATTAGGTTTTTAGATAATTGTGAGAAAACATTTTCAATGGTCCATTTTCAAGGCATGATAAATCTAAGCACTGGCAGCCCGCTTGCAAATGAAACAAACCTCACGGCTCATGCACCTAGAAGGTCACAATAAGAGAACAGAATGCAGAGGAAGGGTCAGCCCATAAAAGGGAAGACAGTTTTGTTATTGAGAAATCAAATCTTAAGCAGGGAAGGGGATGGGGATAACCTTATAAGGGGATAATGAAACTTAGGTGATGTCCAGGAAAATTGTAACCCCACAGTACTCAACCAATGAGGAACTGGGGGAGGAACTTTGTGTAAGAGATAAATTACCTGTTGTGACTTCCCCAAGTGTGCCTGCCCACCAAACACCCAATCTTGCAAAGCCATTATTAAAAAGTCTCACTTTCACTGTTCTTCATACCTCTAAGTCCATTCTTTGGGTTTGGATGGGTGAGTGTGTTTCTGATAATAATCATTAGAAAACATGTTCTATCATAAGTAAAAATTCATCTTCTTGGAGAGTATCCACCATGACATCCTTGCCCACCTCTATGTTAATAGAAAACAAACCCAATCCTTTTTTTCTTTTTTTAACATAATAACACCTCCCATCTTTGAGAACACTTTTCATGCTCCCTTTCTTTTATTCTCCAGGCTCTGGTCCTTCCCAGGGTATACTCAGTCTTAGGAACTTTTTTCTGCTCACGGTTTCCAGTTTGCTTACATGTCCCATGAAGTATGCAGCCCTAAACTTAGGGGTAGTCATGTCTACCTTGTTTCTTTTACCACTTTTTGGGTTATCTGTCTTCTTTCTCTATTGCACAGACCTGTCCCCAAGGTTAATTCTGCCCTTGTTATGGAGCCACTCTTGATTGACATAAGAATTAAGCAGCAGCAGATTTGGACGTATCCCCAGATTTGCGATCTTAGAATCCAACCATGTTTTCTGATTTCTTTAGCATCCTCTGGAAAGCCCCATTACTTCCAACCAGATCTAGGACCTAACACACCTAAAGCAAGGTCAGGATACTCAGGCTTCTCCCTACTCCATTTCGACCCTGGCATTTTCTATGTTTGGACAATATGTAAATTCCCAGAGTGACTTTTCTAGAGCCCGGTTTCTTCATATCTGACTGTTTACACTGCCTAGTCTACTAATCCTTGTCTACACTAGACCATACCCATTTAAAGGCATTTAGACTCCAGGCATTATATCAAATACATTAAAATGTATTCACATTCCATGTTAAACATAATTTACATATCACTATAAAACATTTAATTGCAGCTTATTTGTTAACATATTATACTAATTTTAATATTGTAATATTCTTTATGTATTTTGGAGCCAATAATCCGTTTAAGACCCTTGATTAATTTGTAGATGTAGACACTTTGCCTATAATGCGTGTTGGCTATATGGCTAAACCTTTGACACCAATGGGACTCTAGTGCAACGGCCAAGATCTCCTTCCGAGCTTTATTTATTTGGAATATGTCCAACTCCTCCTAAATTTCCCACTGATAGAAATTCTGCTGCCACCATTAGATCTCCTGACCCTGATTGTGGCCCTTCCTGACTTTTAAATTGGCTGTCTACCTGGAATTTCTCAAGATGAAATTGCCTGCCAGGTTGAACTGCATGTGATAGGCATCCATCTGGGCTATTCAGGTGGGGTTAAGCCTCTATACAACCCTGTTCTGACCTCCTCTACCATTTTTCTGGTCCCATGTGGATGAGATCCCCCCATGCCTGCCCAAGTCATGACATTCTTGGAGTGACTGGCTAGCAAAGTCTAGTCACTGGTCTTCCATTAAAGCAGCACAAGTTCAAATTCGCTTTTTCCACAATCAAATGGTTTTTACTTTCTTTTGGACTCACACATAAGAACTAATATTGTTCCCATTTAATTGTATCTAGCCAGTTTGATAATTTTATCTAATTCAATTTGACTTACTATTTTAGCCTATTGAGTTTTTGCTTTTTGAGATGGAGTCTCACTCTGTGGCCCAGGCTGGAGTGCAGTGGCACAATCTTGGCTTATTGCAACCTCTACCTCCCAGGTTCAAGTGATTCTCCTGCCTCAGCCTCCAGAGTAGCTGGGATTACAAGTGCATAACACCATAAAAAAATTAGCCCATCTAATTTTTATATTTTTAGCAGAGATGGGGTTTCTTCATGTTGACCAGGCTGGTCTTGAACTTCTGACCTCAGGTGATCCACCCGTCTTGGCCTCCCAAAGTGGGATTACAGTCATGAGTCACTGTGCCTGGGCTATTTTTGTTTCTGGATGCTGATTTGCTCAACCTCTTAGTTTCATGTTATCTGCAAATTTGAAAAACATGCCTTTTATCATTATTCCCTTGATTGAGACAAATGTGGACTGGCAGAGACAAAGACAGAGCCCTGTAAGATTTCCCTGGTAATATTCCTGTAGGATGAATCAAGTCTTTAATCAGCACTTTGTGGGGTGACACCATCATTTATCCATTTAATATTTGCCTAATTGTTTAGCCTTTCGTCTATATCTCTATATTTATCATATTTTTCTTGATTGATTTTGCAGCCTATCAGATAAGAAAGTAAGGTCTGTTAGACTTATTTTTAGAAACATCAAGCTGCTTCCATAGATTACTGATTCTCCTTTTACAGAATGTGGGGTTAGTATATTGCCCAGAATGCTTCAATTTCATCAGCTTAAGTGTCTGTTGAATTTTTTTTTCTTACCTTCTTGGACAATAGAATGATGTATTTCATTCTATAAACACAAATAGCCATGTGGTGTACTAATGTCTGTAGGCTCATGATAATATCTTCCCACTCACAAGGTCTGCTTTCCTTTATACATGCTAATGGAGCTATATTGCATTAATTTATGTAGGTACATATGTTTTAGGTACATTGCTAGCCAAAGATCACAATGACAGTTACTCAATGGCCCCAATACATAGTGAAGTAAAGGATAATCACACCTGCAAATGCTAAAAATCTTATTGTCTGTATTGATGTGCTTGTTATCAATAAAATCTCAAAACAAACAGCTTGTAGCCTCTACATTTTATTTGTCTTCATAGTCAAAGGCGAGAATATTTTATGTCTCAGAAAAAAATCCTTAGTCATCTATTTCTGTGGCATAATAAATATATATGTGATTTTGTCCCTCATTCCTGACACAGAGCTCTTAAATATCTTGGAATTTCTTGGGTGACAGCAGCAGCTCTCATTTTAATGCAGTGATTCTGGTGAGCATCTAGATGGCTTCAGGATGGGGGCTGGTTGTCAAAAAGACCACACCCTGATTAGAAGCCTGAAACTTTCACAGTCCCCACCCCAACCTCCAGAGAGCAGAGAAAAGCTGTAGATTGAGTTAATAATCCATTATGCCTATGTGATGAAACTTCCATAAAACCCACTAATGTTCAAAGACCTTCCAGGCTGGTGAACACATCAAGGTGCTGGGAGGGTGGCATGTCTGGAGAGGGCATGAAAGCTTTGCACCCCCACAACTCCCTGCCATTCTTTGCCCTATGTGTCTCTTTCATCTGGCTGCTCCTGAATTGTATAAACCAGTAGTAAGTTGACTGTTTTCCCGAGTTCTGTGAGACATTCCAGCAAATTGTCAAACCTAGAGGGAGGTTTGTGGGAGCCCCTGATTTGAAGCTAAGTAGGACAGAGTTGTGGGTAACCCGGGAACCCAATGCTTGTGAATGGCATCAGAAGTGAATGCAGTCTTCTGGGACCGAGGCATTAAACCTGTGGAGTCTGACTCTGGAGTCTAACTCTGGAGTGTTAGAATCAGAATTGAATTGTAAGAGATCCACTTGGTGTCCAGAGAGTAGGAGAATTGGTTGGTGTGAGGCAAACCCAAACATTTGGTGTCAGAAATGTTGTGAGTAAAAGCAGTTCAGAGTTTTCAATTTATTTTAATAATCACAGAGTAGATTTCTCTTAGATACCTGTGGTCAAATCTTTTACAGTCTTGAAATCCTGTTGCATCGTCTATACATGTAATAAACATCTAAATTCTCGGCACCTCCCTTCTTAAAATAATCTCAGGTGAGAGATGAAAATAAATTGTGACTGTTTACTCTTGTTCTTAATTTCCACTGAGATCTGGGTACAACGTTCTCAAAAAGATGAGTTTCACAGTACTGTAACCAAATAAAACATGTACTCCTTGCAAAGTTTGTGAGAAATCTCTTTCAAAGTTCAGACAACCTTGACTTATTATTGTTATCATGGAAATAGAGAGGATCTTGCTGTTCAACTAGTCTCAGATGAGGTCATGGCATTATTATGATAGGATGTTGCCTCTGCCAGTAATTTCTGCTCTGGTTAAAAAGGAAGATTGAAACCTCTTTCCACTTTGAAACATTTGTTTGGTTGTAGGCAAAGTCTTTCGTGTTAATATTCTCCGGAAAGTGTTATGACAGCGTTCACTAGGACAAATGAAAAGGAATTAACCCCATATGCAAAGAAGCTAAACTAGTGTGTCAGTATCATAATGTTTTTAAAGATTGTTTTCAAATTGAGTGGTAAGAATGCCTAATCTATTTGGCATCCTTAAAGATGTGCATCATTGCTTTATTTTAAAAAATAAAAAACAAAATCAGGCCTAGTGTAGAAAAGGGAGTCACCTCTGATTTTGACAGGCACTTAGTGTGTCAAATATGCCTTTATTTTCTGAAGTGTAAACTACCTTTAAGAATAATAAGATCATGAAAAAGTAACATAGAAACAGAGGCACTTATCTAGCTAACTTAAATGTACTACTACTTTAACCTTACTGCACTAACAGTGTTATTCTTGGCCTGAAACCCCAGATTTGATAGTTTGGATAATAATCTTATTTACCTAATTTAATTTCTAAGACCACCTTATATCCTCAATGTGGGAAACTATTCAGAATATCTCTATGGTATTTTTGGTTTGAAGAATCATGTGTATCCTGATTTTATTGGTTATGAACCCATCCTTGAGTGGTTACTGAGTTTTGTTTTGTTTTATTTAAATTCACTTTCTTTCCTTTTTTTTTTTAATTTTGGTGTGGGGGTCACTTTTCACTGAGAAATTCTGATGAGAAATAGTGATTTGTCAATAAAGCACATTTTTGGAAAATCCATTAAAATCTAAAAAAAATCCTCAACCTGCCAAAATCAGTGATGGCAAAATGTTTATGGTATGTTGTTAAGAGAAAAATATAATAAAAATGTATGTGTGTGTGTACATATAACAAAGATTATATATGGAAAGAGTTAATAGTGGTTATCTATGAATGATAATATTATGGATGATTTTTTTCTTTCAAAAATTTTACGTGGTGAATATGTAATCATTTAAAAAATAAAACCTGATACGTTATTTTTACGTTCTAGAAATTGCCTGTTTGGGAAAAATAAACATCAAAGTTATTTAAATATCCTGTAGAGGGCACTCAAGATCTTCCAGATTCATAGGCAGCGACATGATACTGTGAAGATTTTATTCCTTTAGTTACAGGAGTTTTAGGTTTTCATGATGATTTTAGTTTTGGATCACTGATTCTCACAAGGTTTTATTTTAAAATTCATTTATGTTAAGTGACACTAGAACAATTATGATTAATATACCTTGTCACATATTCAGATCTTTAGCTAGAAATATATCTGAATATATGCAACTCTAATTGATTACTAAAGTAACTATAAAAAATGACTTGTTTGGTATATGTAATGCTTAAGTTATAATACTTTCACTAACATTTTGAGGAGTATGGTAGCTCATATGCCCGCTATTTTAGCTATGCATATTAATGAACAAAAATCTATGTGCCATAAGTGATATGAACCCATTCTTCACGTCTCTCAGTTATGATTTTACAACTGGTAGCAATAAGATGCATTGAATTAAAAATTACTAATATATCAGATCAGAATTTAATTTTCATTTTTATTAACTTATTTGCCTAGTCCCTGATTTTTTTTTTAGGTATAATCTATCATTTTAGTCTCATATCCCTTATTCACTCACTCTCAGATGATACTTATTGAGACCTGCTACCCAATTCAATTTTTAAATTGGATGCCTTTCTCATCTGTGGATGCAAAGTTGTGGTCCATGACCTGAGTTTTCACAGAGGTATTGCACACAACCTCCAATAATCCTATTCTACCAAGCTCTTGTGTCTATAGAAAATAGTGGATTTTCTTTCCTAGAAAAATAGCTTTTCTCTGGCAATTCTCAGCTGTCTTCAAATATGGCATGGTTTTTGGATCCTCTCTAGAATCAGGATGGATAGCCTTAGCAACTAGGAGGCTATGTGCTTTTGAGATTCACAAACTGTCATGCTTTCTTGTATAATTTCTTGGCTTTTGAAATCCATGTGAATAGAATGTTGTAGAGCTGACAGTTCACAGTTGTTTGTATCTATAGCTTATCTGCACTCATTCCCAAGTGCTAGATTGGTGTCACAGAGGTTATTGTAGTAGGCATGTTGGGCACATTAATGTCTGTGTTTTAAAAATTGCATTATGTCTGGGCATGAAGGAAAAGAACTGATTCGATTATTATTGGTTTTGCTAGAATTGATTTTTTACTCCATGTAATTTGGCAGTTACATTGATGAAATACGTGGCTAGCTGCCAATTTTGTTTATGTTGAAGGCTTTATTTCTGATGTCCATGAAATAGGAAGTCCTGCAAATATGAATTGGTCTTTAGAGCTGCCTGGGATGGAACAGTTTGGGAATAGCAGTTAGGAAAGGGCAATGCTCTGTACTTATTGCTCAATCTCAGGCTTGGGAAGAAAAGCAGTGATGATACTTTTCACTTTTTCAGATGGAGAAAATGGAAGTACAGAGTTCCATGACCTGATTGGGAAGGCTGAATGCTTCCAAGTTTCTCTCTGTGGAAATGGGGCCAATAATCTGTGCTACCTGACTTACAGGAAAGATAAAAGAGGTTATTTTGCAAAGTGATAGCTACAGAGTGCTTCTTAGAAGCAATCCATCATCAAAACGCTTAGAAGAATGCTTCCAAGTACATAGGCATCACATGTTGTGTCAGGGTAGGTCTACAACAGTGGTTCTCAACCTCAGGTGATTTCCCCTGCCAGGGACATTTGGCAATGTCTATTTTTGGTTGTGAAAGGAGTGCTACTGGTACTTAGTAGGTAGAGGCCTGGGATGCTGCTAAACTTCCCACAAAGAATAGTACAGTGGCCTAGAAAAAAGAATTATTCCACCCAACATGTCAATATTGCTCATAGCCTATAGCTATGAGATGCTGTGTTTGGTAGAATGGCTCATGTTAAAACCATTTGTTTTGGTGATGTAACATGTGGTGCATAATTATACCTAGATTCTATTCTATTAGGATAGAAGATTTAAGAAGGGAAGATGCAAAATCGTTTTGTAATTCAGTCACAATAGAATTTCTTCCCTATAATCCAAGCACCTTATCCCTACCCCCAGCCTAGACAATAAAAATGTGGTCACACACTACTTGGAGGGGGGAGGATACAGGGGAAATTCGCATCTGACAGTCTTTGTAATTTTTTGCAAATTCTTTGCTCTTTGGTTTAGAAACTGTTGGCGAGAAAGTAAGATAGAAGCATGTTTACACATACAAACTTCCTAAATAATTCTCTTCACCCATAAGTTCCCCAGCACATACACTAGTTAAAGGCACTTCAGGGCAGGGAAAAGGGGAAAGAGAAATAGACAGGAAAGAAAGAGTCAGATGTGAATTTAGGAAGGCCTGTGTCTGTCTCTGCCCCTTCAAGCTGGGTTCTAGGGTAGGAATATGAGGTTAGACAGCCTCTTCCAAGTTCTGAGACATGAGTAGAAGCAAGCCTTGTAGGGAAGGCTGTTCATTCCACTGTTTGGGAGAATGGACAGGATACTCTGTTAAGCCTGTGAAGTGTCAGAGATAATTTTGTCTGAGTTTATTAAAGTAAGGGAGGCTTTCCGAGGAATCCTGATTGTGAACACACACGGGGAGAGAACCAGTGTTCCTGAAAGAGATCTCAGGGTCATCCCGTTGGAAGATGCAGCATGGATGGTTCCTGCCAGGGATCAGGCAAGGACCAGTTAAGTCTTGAGCACATCACTAGTGCAGAGAGTTGAGTGGGAGCTGAGTTGACACCCACAAAATGCCCAGTCACCAGTGGAGTGAGGACCTGATCCTGCTTGTGCTGATCCCCAGGCAGAAGTTACAGCTGAAGTTAGAGGCTGGCCCAGGACTCAGGAGACTCAGCATGATAGGTGGAAACCCTCTTCCTTAGCTCCCAAGGGTGAGGCTTCTGTAGTCACCTCCAGAGCTTACGATAGACTTCAGGGGTAGGTGTGGCACAACGGGGAGACAGTGCAAAAGGTTTAGGGCACATTTCCCTGCTCTCCTGGTGGCAATTACCCCTGTGCTATCTGAGCCCTCTATCAATGCCATGGGAAAGAACAGGAGGAAACATAAACCATCCTGCTGTTGCTGTATTTACAATCTGAAGTGTCTGAAAAATTGCTGAATCGAGGAAGTATATGGCCATTATCAGACTGAACCATAGAGTCTAAAATAAAATCATAAAAACCAAAGAATAAATTTTCATATATCTTAGTTTGTAGACTTTGAAATTCTTACCCATTTTATCTTTATCTATAGAAAAAATACAGAGATTATGAAGTCCAGTGCCTCATTCCCAATCTTCATTGAATAACTAGTGTGCCTATATAAGCAAAAACCATAATAGAATTCTATCAAGGAGATGTACAGTTAAATTCCCATGAAACAATATAACTAGGGCTTTAAGAGGATGGTGAAGTACTCTTTTTCTTCAAAGAATTTCCATTTTTATCTTTTCAGTTGAATAGACGGATGATCAATTTCCAGAAGTTCATGTTAGTAAAACGTGGATTTTTAGATAAAATTGTACTAGAAAAATTCTTTATCATCCACATCCCATAGTGCTAATTAAAGGACTCTGAGCATGAAGATGGGGCTTATCCCTTATCTAGATTGCTTTTGGACTAGCCACTTCTGGCTACTGATTTTCGTTTCAAAAGGAAGACGTTGGCTAAGTTTCTTTTCTACAGCTTAGCGCAGTCAGTGCTCCTGGGAATTCTTTGATAAATTTCATATAAATATTTATCACTGAAAGTCCGCTGTGTGTCTACTTCTTCCCTGTTGAAGATTATCTTTTACTAAAGTTATTACTTGGCAGGCAACTGTTTGTTGATACTTGGTTATATGCTCCATAAAATAAACCTTTAATTCTGAGGCAAGTAATATGCATTATAACAAGCAATTCCAGAGAAATCATTATATTAAGAATATATACAGCAAATTATAATTCTGCTCTGGAATAAAACCTGGAAATAAATACTAGTGATTAAATAACACCCTATATCAAAAGCATCCATGTTCCCTTGTGATCATAATTATAGTTGCCATTGATTTAGTGTCTTTAATGGGTCAGGTATGGAACTGGGCCTTTTACGTACATGACCATATTATTCAAACCTTACGGCAAACATTAGGAAAGAAATTATTATCTCCATTCTAGTGATTAGGGAACTGAGGCTTAGGAATTTTAAATGACATGGTCACAAGCCTTGTTAGGGCAGTATTAGTCTGTTTCCAAAATCTTTCTTCTTCACTCCACTGCCTAGTTTCATACTAATTATTTCATACTACTAATTCATACTTTTAGTTTCAGACTATAGAAAAAAATTACCCTATACCATATTAGGTTGAATCATATGAAAGTGCTGATATATTTGACCCTTCCTGGATGTAAAAGAGCAATCTCATATGGTTAAACATACTACAGTACAGCATGTTTAGCTACAGTATAGTACACAGATGGTTTTCAATTTATAATGTTTGTGTCCGAATAAACCAATCATAAATTGAAAATATCATAGTAAAAATGCATTTAATACACCTAACCTACCAAACAGCATAGCTTAGTTTAGCCTACTTTAAATGTGTTCAAAAATCTTACATTAGCTCACAGTTAGGCCAACTCATTTAACAAAAAGCCTATTTTATAATGAAGTGTTGAATATCCTAGGTAATTTACTGAATACTGAACTGAAAGTGAAAAACTGAATGGCTGTATTGGTACTCAAAGTATGGTTTCTGCTAGATGAGTATCCCTTTTGCACTACTGTAAAGTTGAAAAATTGTATACGTCAAACTATCACCAATCAGGGACCATCTGTGGTATAGTATGTTCAGCTATAGTATAGCATAGTTGTATAGTAGAGTATAGTACAGTATAGTATAGTATACTCAGTAATATACTATGTACTATAGTATGTTCAGTATTAGGCTCAGCTCAGTCAAGATTATGAATTCAGGCACTATGGGAATTGGCAGAATAGTTTTGATCTATTGACCTATCCACATCTCACATTGCATTGTTAATCTGTTATCTTGAATATAATGAGGGATTTGAAAAGCAATACATAAGTCACTTTGAATCTATCAAGCCAGAAAAAGCAGTTCTGGTGTGACGGAGAGAAAAAGACGTTGAATCAGAAATTGGATTCTGGTCTCAGCTCTACCACTTGCCATTTCTAACCCCTGAGCCTCAGCTACCTCCTCTGTGAAATTAAATCAATTATACTTCCTTCACAGAGCTGTGAGGATTAAATAATTTAATTAAAAAAAAAACTCCGGCCGGGCGCAGTGGCTCACGCCTGTAATCCTAGCACTTTGGGGAGCTGAGGTGGGTGGATCACCTGAAGTCAGGAGTTTGAGACCAGCCTGGCCAACATGGTGAAACCCCGTCTCTACTGAAAATACAAAAAATTAGCTGGGCGTGGTGGTGCATGCCTGTAGTCCTAAGAGGTGACAGCATGCCGGCAGTCCTCACAGCCCTCGCTGGCTCTCGGCGCCTCCTCTACCTGGGCTCCCACTTTGGCAGCACTTGAGGAGCCCTTCAGCCCACTGCTGCACTGTGGGAGCCCCTTCCTGGGCTGGCCGAGGCTGGAGCCGGCTCTCTCAGCTTGCAGGGAGGTGTGGAGGGAGAGGTGTGGGCGGGAACCCGGGCTGCGCGCAGTGCTTGTGGGCCAGCACGAGTTCCGGGTGGGTGTGGGCTTGGCAAGCCCCGCACTTGGAGCGGCCGGCCGGCCCTGCCGGCGTGCCGGGCAATGAGGGGCTTAGCACCTGGGCCAGCGGCTGCGGAGGGTGTGCTGGGTCCCCCCATCAGTGCCGGCCCACTGGCGCTGTGCTTGATTTCTCACCAGGCCTTAGCTGCCTTCCCTCGGGGCAGGGTTCGGGACCTGCAGCCCGCCATGCCTGAGACTCCCCCCGACTCCCTGCCTCTGTGGGCTCCTGTGCAGCCCGAGCCTCCCTGACAAGCGCCACCCCCTGCTCTACGGCGCCCAGTCCCATCGACCACCCAAGGGCTGAGGAGTGTGGGCGCACGGTGCCGGACTGGCAGGCAGGTCCACCTGTAGCCCCAGTGCGAGATCCACTGGATGAAGCCAGCTGGGCTCCTGAGTCTGGTGGGGACGTGGAGAACCTTTATGTCTAGCTCAGGGATTGTAAATACACCAATCGGCACTCTGTATCTAGCTCAAGGTTTGTAAACATACAAATCAGCACCCTGTGTCTACCTCAGGGTTTGTGAATGCACCAATCGACACTCTGTATCTAGCTACTCTGGTGGGGACTTGGAGAACCTTTGTGTAGACACTCTGTATCTAGCTAATCTGGTGGGGACTTGGAGAACTTGGTGTCTAGCTCAGGGATTATAAATGCACCAATCAGCGCCCTGTCAAAACAGACCACTAGGCTCTACCAATCAGCAGGATGTGGGTGGGGCCAGATAAGAGAATAAAAGCAGGCTGCCTGAGCCAACGGTGGCAACCCGCTTGGGTCCCTTTCCAGACTGTGGAAGCTTTGTTCTTTTGCTCTTTGCGATAAATCTTGCTGCTGCTCATTCTTTGGGTCCACATTGGATTTATGAGCTGTAACACTCACATCGAAGGTCTGCAGCTTCACTCCTGAGCCACCGAGACCACAAACCCCCCCCAGAAGGAAGAAACTTCGAACACTTCCGAACATCAGAAGGAACAAACTCCGGACACGACACCTTTAAGAACTGTAACACTCACGGCGAGGGTCCACGGCTTCATTCTTGAAGTCAGTGAGACCAAGAACCCACCAATTCCGGACACAATCCCAGCTACTCAGGAGGCTGAGGCAGGAGAATCACTTGAACCCAGGAGGTGGAGGTTGCAGTGAGCGGATATTGTGCCACTGCACTCCAGCCTGGGCAACAAGAGCAAAACTCCGTCTCAAAACAAAACAAAAAAACGCACAACTCCAAACACATTCACTGCGTATCTACTATGTTCAAGCACTGTAATGAACTTTTGTTATAAACAAATCAATGAACTCTCTACCCTTTTTTTATCCTGAAAGAATTCATTGCTAGAGGGAGATGGATAAATAAATACAATGTGATGTGAAAAGTATTAAAATAAAGGGCTATACAAAATGTTATAGGAAGACTGAGGAGAAAAGAAACATTCATCTACTTAAGAGCAAAATCTCAAGATTGCAAAGCTCATCTGTCTTGTTTGTATTCTAATAAATCCTTACTATTAATAAATATTGGTTGAATAAATACATGACTCACTGGGGTTGAGGAAGAAGGCTGAAAGTAGAACATTACTGTCACTGCCTCTTCCATTTCCTTCCATTTCCTTTCACTGCTCAAATCCTGTCAGCCTAGCTTGTGCCTCTACTCCTCCCAAGAACTTCTTCCTGCTGAGATCATCTATGGCTTCTTTTTTGTTTTTTGTTTTTAAGACGGAGTCTCGCTCAGTCGCCCAGGCTGGAGTGCAGTGGTGCGGTCTCGGCTCACTGCAAGCTCCGCCTCCCGGGTTCACGCCATTCTCCTGCCTCAGCCCCCCAAGTAGCTGGGACTACAGGCGGCCGCCACTAGGCCCGGCTAATTTTTTTGTATTTTTAGTAGAGACGGGGTTTCACCGTGTTAGCCAGGATGGTCTCGATCTCCTGATCTCGTGATCCGCCCGTCTCGACCTCCCAAAGTGCTGGGATTACAGGCGTGAGCCACTGCGCCCGGCCCATCTATGGCTTCTTAACCGCCAGATCCTCTGGGCCCTTTTTGGCCTTTATCTCACAGGATCTCTTATTTGTGTTTGTTGTTGCTGATCATATTCTCTCAGAAAGGCTCACCTCCTTTCACTGTTTTTGAAATAAAATTTCTGGGTTCTATCCTTATCTTTCTCTGACAGTCTCCTGTCCTCTTCTTGGGGTTTTCAATCAAACCCAAAACTCCAATGTTCCTTTGGGAACATTTTAGTCTTCTTGGATAGTATTTGCACTCTTGGTTTAATGACTGAGGATGATTCCTAAGTTTTGGTTCCAGGACAGAATTTCTGCTTTGAGATTCAAACTTAACATGTTCAACAATCTACCTGTTATCTTCAAATGAAAATTCCTTTGGCACATAAAAAATACAAATGTTCAGAATGGAAGTCATCATCTTCTCCTCCAAACATTCTGTGCCTCTTCTGGTACCCTCCTGCTCCCAGCTCATGGAACTATCATCTGCCCAGTCACCTTTGGGAGTTATCGTTGATTCTTTCTTCTGCACATGCTGCCGAAATATTATCAATATTTGCTTTTCCTCCCCTTCCTAGACACATAGAGGATAATGGGAGATCCTTTGCAATTAGGCAGGTTATGTGACTCATTCTGGTCAGTAGGCTGTAACCGAAAGTAACAAGTGTTATTTCAGACCAAAGCCAGGATCTGAATCTCCATGCTCTTTTCCCTTGTAATGACTCAAGAAGCTCAATTTGCCAGATGGTGCTGCTATAAGATGATAGAATCTCCATCATCTGGATCGTTGAGTGATTCTGTGGAGCAGAACGCATCTCCCCACCAACAAATGATACACATTTAGTGTAAACAGGACTGGAGCTTTTACTGGGATAAGTCATGAAAGTTAGGGTATGTGTTTGTGACTGCAGCATGACCTAGCTCTCCCACTGATAACACTGACCTCATCTAACACATAAAAACATCTTTCAAATTTCCCTGTTTTCTGTCTCTATTACTTCATTTTTATTCATGATTGTCTTCCTGGATTGCTTCCACAACTTCGTAACTGGATTCGCTAACTACTCAAATTTTGGTTCTTTCAAATCTGTCTTCTTCACATCTATTAGAGTGTTTAATTTAAAATACAAATATGACAATGTCACTCCCAGCTTGAAATCTTTTAATGATCCTTCTTTACCTATAACAGTAATTTTTAAACTTTGTTCTCTGGAACAGTTCATTGATATTCTGGAAAAAGAAATCCCTAAAAGACTAATAATGCCCCTAGGTTCAAGAGGATTATGCAATAATGCACACCATTGTGGAGGTCTATAAATGCACATCGCTAAAATATTAAAATATCCATGTGGTAAAAATTAGTATGACTTGCTTTAAATTTTTCTTTCCCCAATTTTTTGGATCCTTAACCATTTTTGGAAGAATGCTTCTTAGTATTGGATATCAGAATAGTGTCTAAGCTCTTTTCCTGGACTGCAAGGCCCTTTATGATCACCCTCTGTCTATCCATCCCTTTGGCTTCTTTTCCTACCATGGTTTACTTAACAATTTATGTTTCAACACATTAAATGTGTACAGATCTTGCATACACTCTGTGGGGAAAAAAAAACTTGCCTTCAGCAGTGCTATTTACTCCAACTGGAATGCCATGACACCAATCCTGTGCCAATCACTTTTATTACTCTTAGTCAGTGTTATTTAGGAGTTCAGATGATGTTTGCTGCAGGAGGCTATGACTCAAGGGCTAAAATTCAGGCTCAATACTATGTGCTGTCTTGACATATGGTGAAATCAGGAGGGCTTCAAATGGTCCAACTGCAAGTTCCCCTCGCTACTCTACTCCTTTGGATAAGGTCTCCTAAACAAATAATTCTGTTCATCATGGGCCCAAGAACAGTTTTCCCTTATCCCTGGGTAGTGGGTTTCAGTTTCCTGTCAGCTTGCAGAATTATTTATTTGTTATTTTTCAGTTTTCTGAGGCAGGGTCTCTCTCTGTTGCCCAGGCTGGAGTGCAGTGGTACGATCACGACTCACTGCAGCCTCAACTACCTGTGCTTAAGTGATTATTGCACCCCAGCGTCCTGAGTAGGTGGGACCACAGGTGCACACCACCATGCCCAGCTAATTTTCTTTTATTATTTGTAGAGACCAGGTTTCACCATGTTGCCCAGGCTGGCCTGCAGAATTATGTAAACAATTCAATCACATATACCTTGCGGGAACCAGAGAGTCTTACATCCTCTTGATATTACAAAGCTTCTGATTGTTCACTCATTTTCTGGGTGCAATTCTCAAGGGCTTTGCATGGTGTATGGTGTCTTTCCCTTACTCCCGACACTGAGCTGTGAGTATTTGTGATTAATAAACTGCTGATCTCTCTGTCCACTGTCAGGTTGTTCAACCATCCCAATACCTTAGGGCAGAAATACTCTTCTCACATGCAGAATGACTCAGAGGCAATAAAAACAGAGACCTTCCTTGACACCTTACCTCACAGCTCCCCTTGTTCATCCTGAGCTGATAAGCACTCTATATGTATCTTTCTTTGCACTTACCAAATTTTATGTATCTGTGTCTATATTAGATTGTGAAATTCTTGACGTCAGAGCCCAGGACTTACCTTCCCACATAGTTGCCACAATGCTGTTTGTGAGTCTGATGATAACATTAAATTTACAAATTTAATGTGCATTTACAAATCACAGCTCAAGACTCCACAAAGTTGGTATTGTCCTTATTCTAGAGATGGCAAATTGAACCCTAATCAAGAGTTTTCTTTAAGACCACACAACACATTAAGAAGCAGAGCTGGATCTTGAACCCCAGTCTGGGTCTCACATATAAAGATGACATATTATAGGTATACAGATGTATTGCTCTTCTGAGTCCTTGAGGCTAGGATATGCCAAATTACTTGGTGATGTGACAGTGAAACTCATGTTTTGTCCTCAAAACTGGAACAAAAGAGGAACTAAGTATTTTACATTCTGGAGAGAACTACAAACATGTGTGATGACACATCTTTTCCTGAGTGTACTTAGGGGTAGCAGACACTGTCATTTCAACCACCATTCTCACCCCAACTCAAATAAAAAGAATGGAAGAAGCAGAAAGAAAAAGGGTTATGGATAGAGAAGGTATAAAGACAATAGAGAAAATAGTCAGTGTATAGGTTGTCAAAATGGAAAATGTTGTGGTTTTCCCTTCACCTCCTTGAGGAGAGATAAGGACACACTACTTCACTGGGAACAGCTGCAAGGAAGGGACACTTAGCACCTCATTCCCACAGGGATGATTTACTCAGGCAAAGACTTACTGACAAGTCTCTGTGTCTGCAGGGAGAAGGACATGTGGACCCTCTAAGAGGGCTGGCTACCTGCAGGGCATGTGGGTCCAGCAGAAAGAGGTTTGGTGACTCCCAAGGTCAGGGCATGTAGTGTGTGAGTATGGGGAGGGAGTGAGGAGGGAGAAGAGGAAGGTAGTAGTTGGTGATGATAGCTGTTTGTCTTCACATCAGGGAACTGTGTAGTGAGGAAGCCCCACACCTCCCCAGAACTCACTCATATACCCAAAGAGAGGCAGTCTTTGGATGCCTGCCATACAGAGAACATCTTTGGCCAGACTGTTAGCTGGGGAAGCATCGACATCTGGCACTGGATTATAATCACTTATCCACTAAGCAAAGACATTTCTCCTCTCAATGTCTAGTCCAGAAAGAAAAGCAGGGTGACAGAGCCGACTTGACTCTTTTCCTCCTGTTGCAATTCTTTCAGCTATAAGGTGAGGAGGAGTGGTGGATGGGAAGAGATTGAAATTTTAAATTGGACCAAGATTTCTATTTTTGCAAATAACTGAAAATGGCCAAAAAGTTATGAAGCTGGTTTGAGGGGTTCTCAAAGATCAGAAAGGGAGATTTAACAGCACAGTGGGGCCAAAATTGGAGAAAAAACAAAGCTCTCTGCATCTGATGAGTTCTGACTGTTCAGTAAACCAATCATCTAAGTTGCTTGTGAAAATGGTAGCCTATACAATAATCAAAACAGTGTGGTACTGGTACAAGAACTGACACATAGACCAATGGAACAGAATAGAGAATTCAGAAATAAGACTGCACACTACAACTATCGGATCTTCGACAAACCTGACAAAAACAAGCAATGGGGAAAGGATTCCATATTTAATAAATGGTGCTGGGAGAACTGGCTAGCCATATGCAGAAAATTCAAACTGGATCCCTTTGTTACACCTTATACAAAAATGAACTCAAGATGGATTAAAGACTTGAAGTAAAACCCAAAACTATAAAAACCCTAGAAGAAGATCTTGGCAATACCATTCAGGACATAAGCACAGGCAAAGATTTCACAATAAAAACACCAAAAGCAATTGCAACGAAAGCAAAAATTGACAAAAGGATCTAATTAAACTAAGGAGCTTCTATATAGCAAAATAAATAATCAACAGAATAAACAGACAACCTACAGAATGGGAGAAAATTTTTGCCATCTATCCGTCTGACAAAGGTCTAATATCCAGAGTCTACAAGGAACTTAAACAAATTTACAAGAAAAAAACAAACAACTCCATTAAAAAGTGGGCAAAGGACATGAACAGACATTTCTCAAAACAAGGCATTCATGCAGCCAACAAACAAATGAAAAAAAGCTCAACATCATGGATCATTAGAGAAACGCCCATCAAAACCACAATGAGATACCATCTTACACTAGTCAGAATGGCAATTATTAAAAAGTCAAGAAACAACAGATGCTCGTGAGGTTGTGGAGAAAAAGGAACACTTTTACACTGTTGGTGGGAATGTAAATTAATTCAACCATTGTGGAAGACAGCGTGATGATTTCTGCAAGATCTAGAGGCAGAAATACCACTTGAACAAGCAATCCCATTACTGGGTATATACTCAAAAGAATGTAAGTCATTCCATTATAAATGTACATGCACGTGTATGTTGATTGCAGCGCTATTCATAATGGCAAAGACATGGAATCAATGCAAATGTTCATCAGTGATAGACTAGATAAAGAAAACGTGGTACATATACACCATGGAATACTATGCAGCCATAAAAAGGAATGATATCATGTTCTTTCCAGGGCCATGGATGAGACTGGAAGCCGTTATCCTCAGCTAACCAACACAGGAACAGAAAACCAAACACCACATATTCTCACTTATAAGTGGGAGCTGAACGATGAGAACACATGGACATATGGTGGGGAACAATACACACTGGAGCCTGTCAGGGTGGGGGCGGGGGGAGGGAGAGCATTAGGAAGAACAGCTAACGGAAGCTGGGCTTACTACCTGGGTCATGGGTTGATCTGTTCAGCAAACCACCCTGGCATATATTTACCTATGTAACAAACCTGCACATCCTGAACAGGTACCCCAGAACTTAAAATAAAAGTTGAAGAAAAAAAAATAAAGTGGTAGCCTGAATTGCTTCACACAGAGTGGCAATTGGAAGAAATTTTGTCTACTCATTAGGTGAATACCTGAGACCTCATTCCCGCCCACTAATGATCCACTTGTAAGCAGCATGGCAGTGTCCTTGGGATGTCAAGTCCAAGAATTTAGAGGCAACTACTTACTGTAAACCCTGAAAAGACAAGCACCTGGTTGGTCAATATTGTCTGTCTCTAGTGTTCAGATGGTTACTCACATTGAGCACAGAATATACCTGCATATCATTTGGTGCTCATAGCAATTACACAGAAACCCTAAGGCCAGAAGTATTGTAAAGTTTTTTCATCATAAACCCTAACTTCAGCTAATTTAAACTTAATTGATCATTATTCTGTGTGTTGCCTAAAGCCTCCCACGACTTTTCTTTTTCTTTCTTTCTTTTTTTTTTTTTTTGAGATGGAGTCTCGTCCTGTCACCCAGGCTGGAATGCAGTGGTGCGATCTCAGCTTACTATGACTTCCGCTTTCCAGGCTCAAGCGATTCTCCTGCTTCAGCCTCCCGAGTAGCTGGGACTACAGGTGCCTGGCACCATGCCCAGCTAATTTTTGTATTTTTAGTAGAGATGGGGTTTCACCATGTTGGCCAGGCTGGTCTCGAACTCCTGACTTTGTGATCCACTCGCCTCGGCCACCCAAAGTGCTGAGATTACAGGCATAAGCCAGACTTTTCTTAAACTAAAAATGCCTTACTAAGATGCAGAAAGATTTTTTTAAACCAAATTATAAACAGCCGTTTTTGTAAACCTTGATGAGAAAAATAAAATTATTTTTGAGTATGTGTGTGTTTGTGTGTGTCTCTTTCTGTTTCTTATAGTATAGGAAATCAGGTTTGGGACAGTTCTTTAGGAAATTGAAGAGAAGCATCTTTATATGTTTATATAAAATTTAATTTATCACTCTTTGTTTCTTTGAGTTTGACTACAAAATACAGTAAAAAGGAAGACAAATATTACAAAGATAAAAATAATAAAATAGCTACCCTTTTTTGCATGTTCATTGTCAGTAACTATTCTTGAAATTATGAAAAGTATGCATTTTTTTCTACTGCCATTTTATGAATGGTGATGTCTTGTGTGTTCATTATATTTTCATGGTACCAATTATTACTAGCTTAGAAGGGGACAAGATTAGGCCTGAAGAGGTTCTGAGTAAGAAAAGTATATCAGAATTGCAAGGAAATTTGGAAATTGGCTTCCTTAGTTTGCCAAGTGAAAACTAAGGCCCAAAGAGATTAAAAAACTTGGCTGAGTTCATACAATTAAGTTGAGCAATAACAAGTTTGGAATTAGAAAAAAGGATTAGATGAGGATATGGATAGATTTGCCCGTTGGCTTAATATCTGTTGTCACAAACTGCTACTGGTTTAATTCTAAGGAATATAAATTTGACGGAGGAAATTACCTATTTTGTAGAAATGAGTGTGTGTGTGTGTGTGTGTAAATAGAAAGAAAAGAAAAGTGAAGAGGTAATTATTGCAACAGGAGATTAGACACAAGAATAATAATTTCATGACTAAATAAGTCCAACTCTTCATTTTACTGAAAGGGAAGCCTGAAGCTCGGGACTGTGATTTGCTCAAGATCACACAACTAGTCAGTGGCAGAACAGGATTAAAAACCTCGTCCCCAGTCCTATCCTCTGTCCACTAAGCTAAGTTCCTATATTTTTTGTTTGTTAGTATTGGGAACAAATTTAATATTTCTTAAGAGTTAGTCAATTTTGTTTTAATACAAAGAGCAACTTTAAAAAAATTTTTTTAAAATTGAGACGGAGTCTCTCTCTGTTACCCAGGCTGGAGAGCAGTGATGTGATCTCGGCTCACTGCAACTTCTGCCTCCTGGGTTCAAGCAATTCTCCTGCCTCAGCATCCCAAGTAGCTGGGATTACAGATGCCTGCCACCATGCTCAGCTAATTTTTGTATGTTTAGTAGAGACGGGGTTTCACCATGTTGGCCAGTCTGGTCTCAAACTCCTGACCTCAAGAGATCCACCTGCCTTGGTCTCCCAAAGTGTTGCGATTACAGGAATGAGCCACCATGCCTGGCCAAGAGCAACTTTTTATGAAAGTTTCAGTAGTGTATGACCACTAACATTATTTAAGTTTAAATAATGTTAGTGGTCATACACTGCTGAGACTATTAACATTCATAAAAACCTAGACTAAGGGTCTTAAGCAATGTGTGGTGAGAAAATCAGGTTAAAGTATGAGGGAAAAAACAACACTGGCTATCAGAATCCACGGTGCTGGGAGCTTGGGCCTGGCTCCCTGTAAGATTTCTGGGAATAATTAGAATTGTCCTAGAGCAAGATTTCTTAGTGTTATCACCATTAGATTTTGTACTAGATAATTATTTGCCCTGAGGAGCTATCCTGTGCATGGTATGATGTTGAGCAGTATCCCTGGCCTTTACCCACTCAATGCCAGTAGCACCTCCCCTCCCCTGTTATGACAACCACAAATGCCTCCAGACATTGCCAAATGTCACCAGGTGGTGATGGGGAGGGATTGCTGCAGTTGAAAAACCACAGGCTTAAACTGATAGGCCTGAGCCCATGGGTGTTGGGGAGTAGATAATACCAACTAGGGACGTGGCCAGGAGACTGGAGGAAGTAGGCATGGTAGTTCTTGACACCCTTCAATTTGAGGATATTTATATGTTGACTCCTAGTTAGGCTGCATATACACATAAGCAGGGGTGGAGATTCCAATTATGGGAAATGCCTTTGGACATCTTCAAACAAGGGCTTCATGTCTCTGGATGGTAGTAGAGATATAATATTGGGCTTGGAGTTCCCACTCCCAGAGCTTTCTGCTGCCTATAACCATGGGTAGCAACATGATTCATCTTTAGGGTTCTAGTTATGGAAAGTCCGTTACTGTTGCGATAGATACTTAGGCAGGTATTGGCTGCCCTCCACTTCCTTTTCCTTTGTTTCATGTGAGCTAGAATGTGGTTATAATCAGTCAGCCTTTACTGCAAGGACAAGGGCAACTTGTGGGGCATGGCACAGCCAAAACTGGCTGGGGTTTCTGTACATCCTTTTGGAGCAGAGCCATTTACTTACCTTGGCTCTGTTCTACAAGAGAAGAACAAGTGCTTCATTCCTGCTAGTGAATTGTGGGGTTTATTTGTTCTAGCAATCTGGTCTGTGTCCTACCTAATATACAGGGCAATGTGATAAGATGAACATTGAGGAGATAAAGGTTGGAGACTGGCAAGAAACTACAAAGAACTGCCACACGGGACAGCAAAGGAGTTCTAGGGAAAGCAAAACATTTACTTGATTAGACTTTTCTGCATCTGTTATTTGTTGGTTCCTTTTGGGTAGAAGATCAATTACCAGCATTTTCCTTTTTGGGGTAGTTGAAGATCTCTACAAGCAGATAAGAGAAGTGCAGTGAAGTCATTTCTTTTCTGTCAGGTTGAGAGGACTGACTCCTTAGAGCCGCCTTTGGAGGATAGAATAAGCTTTGACTTTAGCCATAAATTACTTATTGAATTTCTATTTTCTGCCAATGGAGATGTGAGACTGACAGAGATACTAGACATGGTAGCTTTCTAAAGTTGCTTACAGTCTAATCAGGGACTTCTAAGCTATTAGGAGACACATACCTTAAAATAGTATATGATAAATTAATCAGTAAGCAGTAAGATCTCTAGAGATAGTAGTGCTTGGAATGAGCTGTGAGTGGTGGATATAATAATGGTAATGCCTACTAATTATTTAGCACATGACATGTGCCAGCAGTGCTCAGATAAGCAGAGAGGAGGATAAAGGCCATTTCAGGCAGGTAATAGTGAGGTGTGGAAGGAGGGAAGTCAGAATGCATATGGTGGTAGATATGTCCAGGTATGGCAGAAGCAACACCTTGTGTAGCTTTGGAATTGGGAGATGTCACACTACTTTGGTACCCTAGGTTATAATCCACTTACACAACCTAATATGCCACACATAATGTCACAAAATCTCAGAAAAAAATTTAATAGTCTAAAAAGTAATATAAATTAAAATTTAATAGCACATGAAATCAGGTAAGTTGTGAAGCTTAAGTCACAGTTTTAATTCTTCCATGACAGTGAAAACCTTGCAACTTTTCATCATAATGGAAACAAAACTTGGAGAAAAATTACGAATGTCATCTCATGAAAAAGTCTACCTCTGCCACATGACATTATTCTTCAGTTACTGAAGAAGGCAAGAAGAAAATATGTTTCGAAAGGGGGGATAATGTTGAGATTTTTTTTTTATTTTCCCATCTTATGCTATTCTCCTAATACAAGGTCTGTCTGTAGCAGTGGATAAAATAGGAGACTCAGTTTGGAGCCAGATTGTGGATCTCAAATGGTTGAATTTATCCTATGGACAATGAGTAGCAACTGAGGCTTTTAAAAACCAGTGGGTAGCATAATGAGAATGTCTTTACAGAGAAATGTATCTGGCTGCAGTGCTTAGAATAGGTAGGTGGAGAACAAAACTGGAGGAAGAGATGCTAGCTAAGAATTGTGTTTGGAATAATTCATGCTTATGTTGTAATTTGAGGGCCATTAGGAGACACTCTGCTACCTGAGTGAGAGACAATACATTTTCCGGCAGAGATTAGCTTATGGAGACTCACCTGCATGCACACTGAAGAGATCTGTGTCTTGGGAAAATGGTTCAATATACAGATAAATTTGGACAAGAAAGGAAGTCAGACACATTCCAGATGGCACAATGGCTTTATGAGACCTGGAATTGTTCAAAATGGGAACCTATGGTGAGTCTATGGGTAGTATGAGGGCACTGAATGTTGGGGTGAAGAATGCTAAAATTAAATTTGCCTATGACATACTTTTACCTACTGTGTCAATCAGGGTCCCAGCAGGAAACAGATGGCACACTCAATGTGAATAAATTGAGGAATTAATCAAAGGGCTATTTACAACTCTCAGGACTGGGCTAAGAGAAAGCAACAAGGTAAGAACTGGACAACAAAGCATCCTGAGGCAGGCAACAGCTAGGGAGCCAGTCACCACCACCTCTGGGCCTGAAGAGTCAAGGGAGAGAGCAGATTAGCTGTGCTCAGAATCCAGAGGGTGTAGCTCAGGAGAAGGCCCTCAGGTAGGAGCCGTGGTCTTGGCAGAGGGATGGAGTCAATCCATGGCGATGAGCGAAATACAGGAATAAATACCTTGATCTCACTTTCCTCTTATCCTTTAATCTCCTGCCCATGCCTTTCATTGGTAAAATCAACCAGAAGACACAGAGTAAACAAGCCCATGACTGCAATCCAGATAGGTCACCCTCCCAGGACACAAAGCAGGCAGAGAAGGGAGGCAAGAGAAGGGGTATAGCAGGGGTGGAGCAAGGAAGACATCTGACATCAATCTTCCTGGTGTTGCTAATCGCTGGGTGGGAAGAAACAATCCTTACCCCAAATCCCTCTCCAGTGGGCCTTCTTGTAAAATGAAAATTATCCTGAAAAAGGGTGAATTAAACTAACTCAAACTAAGTGGTAATTAACTAATAAATGAATGAGTGATAGATTAAAGGGCAGGAGGATATTGAAAGGACAAACAAACAAAAAAGTGAAACAGACTATCATTTGGAATTTTGCCTAGGGTTCACTGTATCTAAACTGCTGAAGCTTCTGTCTGTGTCTCTTAATTGTAGCAGTCATGCAAGCTGAGCTGAGGATTAGAGAGAAATTGTATTTTGTTTTCTATTCTTGGTCAGAGGGACCTCCATACGGGGACCGGAGAGGTGGAAGGATGTACAGGAACTGAGGATAGGTTTTCAGAGTGCAGTCAGCTAGGTGCTCACTGCTTTCCTCTCTTTGTCCTATTCCTTTTGTTTCCCTGTTATACCAAGAACATATTCTGTGGTGCAAATCAGCATCCTGATATTATTTTAGAATTTCTTGTTGCCATGGTGTATGTTGATTATTTAATTTTTTCCTTATTTCTATTTTAGTTTGTTCTGCTTCATTCTTTAGGGTTCTTATTTTTCCTTGACTGTACTTTCTATCTCAAATTCTTTTTTTTTCTATTCCATTTTAAGAAGGAAACAAATTTTAAGCAGTCTTTAAAAGAATTTTATGCGCATCTTCTAAGTATTGCTTTTAACTTGGATTTTCTTGTTTTAGCTTTTATCTTTCATTCCTTTAACTTTCATGTTTCCAGCTTTTTATCTCTCTGGTTCTAGCCCTTTATGTTTTTTATTTATGCTGGTTTTATCTTTAATCTTTCATCCTTCTTTCATGTTTAAATTTTTTTTAGTCTCACTGGTTTTAGTTTTTCTTTTCTTTTTTCTATTCTTTAAGTTTTATCTTTGTTGAACCTTCCATTTTCAGCCTGAAATTTTGCTTTATTTTCTTATCTTTTCCTTTTCTTTTTATTCTCAACTTTATGCTTTCATTTGCCTCAACTCCCTTCTCTGTCTTTATCATTTTAATAGCTTTTTTGCTCTTCCTCTTCTTGTTCTCCATCCCTTTCTTTTACTCCAACTTCTACTTTGTCTGCTCTTTTTTTCTTTATTTTGTAATTTGCTTTTGTGCTACAAAAAGGCAAGAAGCTTGGCAACATGAAGAATACTCATAAAGTAAATTGGACAGTTTGGAGGCCTTTGTCCTTCCACTTTTTAATTATTCCCCTAATGGCCTCTCAGTTAACTGAGAGAGAATCTCCCCAAAATCCTCACTCTGGAAATCTCAAAAAATCCAAGGCAATGCCAGCCTCTTCTAGTGTCTTCTCTGTTGGTCTAAGTCCTAAATGTAAGGCTGCTGTTATATTGTGTCTCTGATGCATGCAGTTTTTATTGTGTGAATTTAGACCATTTCTATCTCCAGCGATCAGATAAATGTGTTATTGCATGAGAAGTAGATTAGTTTCTTTCCTTCCTTGATCTTAGAACTGTTGTTGAGATCTCCAGCTCATAAAAGAATATTCTCTGTCCTGATTAAGTGTTCTGGGAAGCTAGGGATGATTAACCTTAATATCTTCCTGACCCTGTCCAGGTGAACACTGTTTCTCTTTTATGATCTTCTGTTTATTCAGTACATCCCAGGGTGGTATTAATCACCTCTTTTGCTCTAAGTACCATGACTGACAGGTGGTCTGATGGAGCTTAACTTGGAATCATTAAGAAAGGAGCAGGATTCCTTCCTTATTAGCCCTTTTGTTCTCAAGAGGAACTTATTAACCTAAATACAAAAGTATCCTCTAGTCTATTCATAGCAAACTTTACTTTAAAATGGACGAAACCTGTAATCCATTCTGTTTCTATTCTCTAATGGTAACCAGGGGACCAGATCATAGATTATTTTATAATAAGCCTCTTTCTGCTTACTGGTATTACAAATATGACCTGGGAAAGTGGTCATGTCTCCCTCTTTTTAACCCTGGGATAGCTGTTTCAGGATCCTGCAATCAGAGTGGGATGAGAAAACCCAAAAGTAAGAGAGACTGATTTTCGGGCCTGAGATGTGCCTTTTCCTCCCCCATAACCGACACATACAAAGTTTGGCTAATCTCTAATTTTAAGTCATGGTCCATGGTATATGGTATGTAGCATGGTAGTCTAGAAGATGGGCTCCGAAGGAAGACTGGGTTAAAATTCCAACTCTGACACTCAGTAGTTTGTGTCACTATGGACAAGTTACTTCAACTCTATTTGCCTCAATTTCTTTATCTCTAAAGTGAGTATAATAAATTTGTTAAGGTGTAAAGTGCTTACCACTCTACCTGGCACATTGTAATCTCTCAATAAATGTAAACTAATAGTTTTTAAGACTCAATTCAGAAGTCTTCATCTCCATAAAATATTCCACAACTGAGCCCCTTGGACACACACACAAACACACACACACACACACACACACACACACACACACACGCTTAGACACACATTCTCATTTATCAGTCTGGTGCTTCAGGTACCTTTTTTCGTGTAGCATCTTGCACATATCTCTTCATGGCATGTTCACAGTGTACTAGCAGTATCTGTTTACACATATTCATTTCTTGTTATTTGATGAGCATCTTGAGGTTAGGAATTATGTCTTATTCACCTTTGTATTCTCAAAATCTAACATAATAGCTGGTATGCAGTGTGTGCTTAATAAATATTTAATTAAAAACAGTGATGAACAGTTGACGCCTGAGGACTTTTTAAGTATCTATGTCTTAGGTAACTTAAAAGATTGTTCCTTTTACTTCCTCAGCAACAGAAGGACAATAACTTAAACCTCTATAGGCACCCTAGTCTGTCCTCTGAGTGCGTACATGAATTGGGCTTCTATGTGCCACAATCATAACCAGGTTAATGGATCACTATATGAAAGAAAAAAGAAGTCTCCTAGAACCACGTAAAATTTATGATGGATTACAAACTACTCGAACCTTCGAAAATGCTCGAATTTTATAACTTGATGTGAGAATCACATCAATAGCCTAGAAATGTGGGCGAATTCTGAGATACTCTCATTACAGATATAAATTTTATGGCTGAGGTCACTCCACCTATCCCATTTTTCTCTCTTGCTGCCACTCTACTCACTCTCCCTCATCCATAGCCAAATTTCTAGAGTTATCCATAATTCCTGTGTCCATTTACCTTACTCCACTCTGACTTCTAGTTCCATCAATCCCAAACAGTTTGTACTACTACGGCTCTGACCCTCATTTTGCTATATTCAGTTTTTGGTTCTCATTTTCTTTGACCAGTCAGCAGCATTTGACCTGATTATCCTGGCCATCCTTCTTGTAACTTTCCTCCAGTGGCTTCTCTGATATTGTTTTCTCCTAGTCATCCTGCTATTTATATGGAAGCTCCTTGTCACAATTCTTTGCAGACTTATGCTCTTCTCTCAAGGTTGGGTTCTAGGTCTTCCTCTCTTCTCATTCATTTTCCATTTTCTCACTAGGCAAATTATCCATGTCATTGGCTTTAACAACTCTCTCTGCCTTGATAACTTCCAAATGTACATGTCCAGCCTAGATTTCTCCTCTGAGATCCAGGTCCATAGCCTCACTGCCCACTTGACAACCCCAGTTGATGACTTAAAGCCACCTCAAGTTCAATATCTTCAGCATGACTTTTTGATTTCCCCATCAAAACCTATCATCAACAAAGTTGCACCATTCAGAAACTTGGGAGTAACCTTTGATGTCTTCCTCCTTTTCTCCAGTATCTAATTTGTAATTTCCTATTTTAACACTGGAATTTCTCTTAAATCAGTCCAGTTTTTTTTCCATCACCACTGCCATAACCATTTTTGTCATATTTGGCAGATGCTACTGAACTGGTCTGGTCACTTCCACTCTGTACTTCTCCAAACTGTTCACTATAGTGGCAGCCAGGTGACAGATTTCAAAGTGCACATCTGTTCACTTTACCTCTTGCCTAAGTTCCTTCAGTGGTTTCTCATTTTGCTCCGTCTCTTCTACAACCTCAACTCCTGCAGGCTCCCCTCACTCTGACTTTAGCTACCCTGGCTTCAGCTTTAGTTTCTCAAATACCCATGTTCCTCTTGCCACAAAGCTTTTGCATATGTTGCCATTTCTGACTAAATCCAGAATATGTTTTACCCTTTGACTTTTGGCTTGTTTACTATTAGTCCATGAGATATTTTGTTGGCATGCTTTCCTTAAGTCCCCAGAAGAAATTTTTTGTTGTTACGGCCAGGAACATCATTGCGGTTTCCTTGACCTCCTTTTTTAGTTGTTTTGTTTTAATCTTATAGACACAAAGAACCATGCGATGCACCACTATTTTTTTCTTGTCACTAGCTTCTGAAGAGTCTTCATTATATGGTGGTTACCTGGAGCCAAATTAACTAGGTTTAAGTTCTGGCCGCAGTATCCAGTAGCAGTTTGATCTTTATCAAGTTATGCAAAATTTCTGTGATTTCAATTTCTCATTTATGTAATGGAAATATTAATAGTATTTATTCTCATTGGGTTGTTGTGAGAGGTAAATAAATTAACATGCATAAGGCATTTAGAATGTGTTTGATGTATAGTAAGTGTTCAACAAAAATTGAGATGATTATTATTTCTGACTACAACTTGAATTACCAGAGTAAGTCAGGTGAAAGTGACTTATGGGTCTTAATTATGTGGATTCTTGACTCAATGCTCCACTTTACTCTCTATATAATAACACATATAGTAATCGAAGAGTAGTTTTGAGTATCCAAATTCAGATTCTAAAGAAATACAGTAGACTCCTCATTGTAATAATAGAGATTTTACGTTAAAATAGTAGTCATGCTATTTGTAGGACTAACTGTAAAGGCATTATGATTTGCTCCATAGAACTGTATAATCAAATCCATAGCAGAAAATACCTTTGAAACAAGGTTTTATCTGCACTTTTACTCCAACAGATACATTACTGCACACCATAATTAGAACTCAGGATTAGAGCCATGTTATATTATTAACACAGGCAGCTATTCAAACTTGTTGTAGGAAATTGGCTATTTCCCTACATATGAAAAGAGGCTGGATTCCATTTTTATTTTCTAACACCAAAAAATGAGAGAGAAAAAAACTCTGAGTTGCAGCACTCTTGTCATCAATTGTTTAAAAAAACAGGCAAAAATACAGTTATTTCTTAGGTTTTCAATCCTAAAAATGATGTTTCCTACTCTCTGTATTCTTTGAATTTTCTGGAAAAAAAAATCTTCCTTATCCCATATCACAGATGTCTCCGTAGCTACAGACTCCACCAGCAGAATAATAAACGGATTCTCGAGATTATGCTGGGTCTGTTTATCTTTTTTTTTTTTAAAGCTTTCCTGCAGAGAGTAGAAACAGCCAGTGCCTTTGTTGTACATCTTGTAATTATATTTGGCCATATTAGGTGATCCTCCCCGCTCTCATGTTGGTTAATGTAACAGGCTCCCAGAGTGAAACAAAATAGAAATTCATTTTTACTTCAAGTCTGATGCAGAAAGCACACAGGCAGAAACACAGATCATTTTTTGCTTAAAAAAGAAATCACCATCTGCTTTGTATAGGGATTAATATTCAGGCACCATCTCATTGAGGTGTTTCATGTTAGAGTCTTTTGACCACAAATTACCCTCAGTTTTTCTTTAAATGGAATGTGTGGGTTTGGCTATTAACAGAAAGGCAGAATGAAAATAAAGGCAGGGTTTTGTCTGAAATTTTTAATACAGTGAAATTGGACTTGAGAGCTAGCCTTACAGAAAATAGTGTTAAAAACAAAGTAAACAGTAAAGGATTGAAAATCTTCATATAATCCCCAGAATTGTCTTATGGGTTTAACTCAGCTTCACTATTTATGAATTTGTGTAATAATGGTGCTGTGATTTTACAGAATGCTTTCAGAGCAATTTCCTCACTTTGGGTCATTTTTTTCTTCAGCTCAAAAAGTACTCTTTACGATTATTAGGCACGTTGGGAAGCTGATTTAACTTTTAGGTCAATCAAGGGCCATTTAGATCAAATGAACTAATGTATGTATAAGCACTTTGAAAAGTACAAAGTTCTCTACAAATTCAAGATGATTTCACTGCTATTAAATAAATGATACAAGAGTTAAGGCAGCTTTTCTAAACACTGAATAACAAATCTTCAGATGAAAAAATGATAAATGTTTCCATCATGATGTTCACTGCTAAGGGGTATACTTCAGATCTCATAATACTGTCTGGCCCCCTTGAGAGTTGAAATCTTTGCAAGAGCTGTGAGATTACAGCCAAAAGCCATCAGTACTTGCACATGAAGAATATTTTGAGAAGCCATTTCACTTTCTGTGCCATAATGCAGTTTATTTTATTTGATTCTCCCAAGGGGTTTAAGTACCGAGAAATTGTAGTCCAACTTGTTCTTGTCCTATTGCTTGTGGGACAAAACCTAAAATTTCTATGTAGTTGGGCATCATCATCCCTAAGCTATTTTAATCAGGATACAGGAGACCTTGGCTTCCAATAGTGTTATGGTTACCATTTTAATGGTGGTTATGAACAGGGCTGGTATTTGAAAAACACCGGGGGTCCCCACACAAACTATAGATATATCACCCAAACTCAGAAAAATTCCTAAGATTACTTTAGAATTCTATCAAGTTACATTTACATTACAGTTACATTTGGGTTCATTGAAATTACTACTGTTATGGGCTGAATTGTGTTTTCTCTACCCCTAAATTCATATGTTGGAGTTCTAACTTCAGATTCTGACTGTGTTTGGAGATAGGGTCTTTGCAGAGGTAATTAAGTTAAAATGAGGTCATTTAGTGTGGATCCTAATCAAATATGACTGGTATCCCTAAAAGAAGAGGAAATTTGGACACAGACATGTACAGAAGTAATTTGGCATTCAGACTGCCTTTGAACTTGAGCTGTAACAGCAACTCTTCCCTGGGTCTCTGGCCTGGTAGCCTGCGCTATTGATATTAGACTTACTAGCCCCTACAGTTACATGAGTGATTTCCTTAAAATAAATCTCTCTCTCTCTCTCTCTCTATATATATATATATATATATATGCACACACATATATACACATACATATATACACACACACATATAATATGCATATATATAGCATATATATATACACACATATATTTATATACATATACACACATACATCCTACTGGTTCTGTTCCTATGGAGAACTCTACGACTAATATAACTACCTATAGACATTTACATCCTAAAACATGAATGCAAGCTACCTCTACATTATATATTCTAGTTTACTGGCTAAGTGAATGGCCTTTAGAGTCACACTGCTGAGTTCAATGTTAGCTCTGCCATTTTCTAGCAATGTGTCTTTAAGCAAGCCATTTAACCTGTCTGTACTTTAGTGTCCATATCTGCAAAATGGAAATAAGGGGGTGTGATGAGGATTTAAAGAGAAAAGTGTTTCTGAAGCATTTAGCATAGCACCTTGTCACATCATAAGCTCTCAACATATGCTAGTTATTAGTATCATATCGTGATTATTTACATATTATTTTAGTTAGGACTTTTATTTGGGTTAGTGAGAAGTGAATAAGGCTAGTTTGAGTAGAAAGGAGTTGATTAAAAGATGTTGTGCAGCCCACAGAATCACTGAGAACATCAGAGAACCAGGCTCTGAGGCCACAAAGCCAAGAACCATTGCCAAAATAAATGCTGTAGAACTGGTCTCAGGAATACCTCACTGCAGCTCTCTGAACATTACTTGTACCATCAACACTGTTGAGTCTGGGTACCAGAGGAGGACCCCAGAACCACTTTAGAAGCTGCTGTTATGGGGCTTCTCTTGTACCAGCACATTCTCTGTACTCCCTTCCTCTTTACATCACTAACTTCCAATTTGACATTTGCAATGAGTGTGAGTGATTCGTGGAACCTGGCTTCATGCTCAGCTGCAAGGGGTGCTGGAAAAGCAAGGCATTTTCAGTTTTGATGATGGGAGATAGGCTCTGCCTTACAAGGTGGGAGACACATAAGACACAGGAATGCTGGGAGTTCCAAAAATGACCAACATTCACCACATATGTAGATGGATGCTGACATCAGCTGACTACTGGCCATAGAAACTCTTCTCTTCACTTCTGGTTTTTACAATCTTTTTCCAGTCTTCTCTCTGTGTCACTTTTAACCACTGCTGCCTATAACAACTCCCCAGATCTTACTCATAATCACCCTAACTTTTTTGTATGTGTTGAATTGGTTTAAGTGCTTTGGTGTGATAGTGTCAGGTGAAGGATATAACATTATTTTACTGCCTATGAAAATATTTAATTATGACTGCTAGGGAAAACGTCTTATTACAAGAAAGAAAGGTATTGAAAAACATGAACTTTGAAATTAGAAAAAATGAGGTTTGTATCTTGGCTTTCTGCTTAGCATCAAAGTGACCACTGGCACATTTCTCACATTAGGTCTCAGCCTCTCCATTTGAAAAGCAAATAGCATTAAATGACTGACCCTGAAGGATGTTTGTGAGAATTGGACATAACATATGTCTTGTAATATGAGACTGACATATAGGACCTACTGTAATCATTTCTTAGCCTTCAGGGGCATCAAAAATATCAATCAAATAATATTTTTAAAATCTGATTTTATCAGATTTTTATACACAGAACAACAACAAATAAATGTCAATTCTGGGTGGCATTATCAATGAACATTACGGGACGGAAGCTTTCTGGATAAAAGGACCATTTGAAAAAAAACAAAACTAGATCAACATCTTCCAAGCCATTTCTATTAAGGTTTATGACCCACTTTTCTCTGCCATGTCAAACTAGCATCTCCATCACACAGGCAGCAGAAGGGCCATTTTACCTACAGTACATACTTTCCAAACCCTAAACTCAGGATTTCCCTGTTTCTTACTTTGTCCTTAGTATAAATGTAGCTAGAGATGGCACAGCAGACAAGATTGACTGAGTACTTCATTGGACATGATCAGAAAATAAATCTTTGCCTAAAATTTGCTCTCTGGAAGTGTTTGGAAATCAAATTTTGAGGAACAGAGAATGCTTTTGTAATAGCAAACTGACATCCCTAAATACATGTACTTGAAAGTTTTCGGGAAGAAAAATTTTGTATCATGAAAATTAATGAACAATATATGTCTATTTGCTCAACACTTTATTGGTAAACTTATTTAAGGAGTAGCTGTCAGTTTCTGCTTTGTATGAAGCACTGTGCTTGGCTCCAAGGATATAACGATGAGAAATACAAACACGATGTCTTTAGTCTTAGGGTTTACAAACCCTTTGGGGAGCCAGATCTTAATCAAATTCTTTGTTCATTCATCCATCCAATTAATTCATTCAACAATAATCTATTGAATGCCTACTAGGTGTCAAGCAGTGTGCTATGTGCTGTTAATGATTGCCATATTCATTGCATGCTTATTATGCATTAAGCCTGGTTGCTTTACATACCTTTAATCCTTGCAACAGACCTGCAAGGTACACATTATTTTATAGAGCAAACACAGACTTAGAAGGGTTAAATAATTGGCTTAAGATGATATATCTAGAAAGTTGTAGAGCTGTGGGGACCAAACTCACCCCTGTTCTACAGCCTCTCAGGAAAAGTCCATCTTGTGACTCACACAGTTGATGAACCAAATGACTAGATCAATTTAAGTGTATAGCAGAATTATTGTTCCCTCAGGGCCCTTGATATATCTGCACTAATGGTGCTAACAATTTCTATAAATTAGGAAAACAGTAATTAGGCCTACCAAATTGAAATCCAGGGAAGAAATGTTACTGTAATAGTTATAGCCAAAGACAGGGAGGCAAAAGCCATAAAAAGCAATGTATTGCCTTGTTGAATGACCTCAGAAACCCTTTAGACCGCAGTGTTTCTCTGTTTTTTGTCACTGCAAAATCAAGCAATTCTCTACCCCCACCTTCACATTCTTTCTAAGGTTATTTTCATTTGTGAAAACTGAGTCCCTTCATTCTGAAAGGATATGATCAAGGTCTGGAAAGGCACAGTGGAAGCATAGAAGATGACAGTGAATGAATTCACAGACATCTAGACACTACCTGCACATTGTGCACATGTACCCTAGAACTTAAAGTATAATTAAAAAAAAAAAAAGAAGTTTTCCTTGAGTTTCAAGATGATATGACTAGGCCATGTGTGGTGGTTCACGCCTGTAATCCCAAACTTTGAGAGGCCAAGGCAGGCAAATCACCTGAGATCATAAGTTTGACACCAGCCTGGTCAACATGGTGAAACCCCATCTCTACTAAAAAATACAAAAATTAGCTGGGCGTGTAGTCCCTGTAGCCCCAGCTTCTTGGGAGGCTGAGGCAGGAGGATCACTTGAACCCGGGAGGCGGAGGTTGCAGTGAGCCAAGATCGCGCCACTGCACTCCATCCTGGGTGACAGAGAGAGACTCCGTCAAAAAAAAAAAAAAAAACAAAGGAAGAAAGAAAGAAAGGAAGGAGAGAGAAAGGCAGGCAGGCAGGCAGGCAGGTAGGCGGGCAGGCAGGAAGGCCTTCAAAAGCAGGGGGTCAGGGTAGGGATAAAAAAAAAAGCCTGCCACAGAAAAGCTTTATAAGAGGTTAATATCTTTTGATGAAGGAACTATACATCTAGAAATTAGGCCCCAAATTTGCAGTTTTAAAAAAAAGTGAGGTAAATTGATTTCTAACACAAAAGTCATTGCCAGATATACAAAACCTTAAAGAGTTTATCTTCTCTGCAGCCACTTTCAGGAAGCTACAGGGGAAGGATCCACCTTAATAACAAATATCAAGAAAGATGACATGGAATTCAGGACACAGAGACTGCAATACAAAACACAGACAAAAATTCCTAAGATGAAAGGAAATGAGATCCTAAGATGATGATGGTACAGGAAGGCCTGGAGAGCACCCGGTTTAGATTACAGCATGAGAACACAGAGTTCTGGGAAAGATGTCCCTAAGAAGATGAATTTGATAGAGTGTGTGTTTAAGAAGAGATGTGCATCAAGAAGAGTTTGTGAATAATTTAATAATGGGAAACAAGCAAAGTTGTGCAGGAAAGGGAATTTACACAGCACACTAGCTCAGTTGTGAACAATGTTCATACAGTTATAAAAACGTGAACAGTGAATATAAGTATAATAAAAAATTGTGATCTAACTATTACACATTAATATTAAGCATATTAAATACTCACCAACTGGTCATGTATGGGCCATTAAACCAGTCAGTGCTGGACAATAGGTCATGTTGAGGGCTGCCCCCTGTGCTACGTATTCCTCCCCTAATTGCTGGATTATGGGAGAAGACCTGAGGGTTCTAGGGGGTGGGACTAGGCTAAAAGAGAGAAGATGGGTTGCTTGGGAACTTCAGAGCAGTAACTATTTCCCAACCTATAAAGGAGTACTTCAATATTTTAATACTGGTGGATGCTGATTGATCATTAGTCATCAATATTTGGGAGATAAATGTGTGTGTGTGTGTGTGTGTGTTTGTGTGTGTGTGTATGTTGGCAGGGGAATGTGGGAGAGTATAAAAAATAGTATAATGCATAAGCCTGAAAAACCAAGAAGTAACAGTACAATGATGATGCCATTTGGAAATGTGAAGGTAAATAATAAACTAAAAGAGTTGTAAACTCGGTTACTACTGGTTATGGGAATGGAAGGAAATGGGAATGTCGAAGGTGATAAGGGACTGATGTTTTTATAATAGGCTTTGGAAAATATTGAATTCTTAAACCATGTATGTGTATGCCTGATGAAAAATAAAATTGGAAATGAATGCCTACTGTGTACCAGAGTCAATGATATTTCAAGATAGGTATTCATTCCCATTTTACTATTAAGAAAGGAAGAGTAATTGGTGGAGCTGGTGTCCTTTCTATTATATCACTTCGCCTATAAAGGTGGGAAGAGGCAGTATTTCTTTATAGGTTAGAAGACCAACTCAAAGCATTTATACCAAGATTTGCAAAAGCATTTATCAAAGATTGATCCTTGATTTATCTTAACAATAAGTTAGCAATAATCCAGTTATGAACTTATTTGTAAGGGAAACATCAAGGGAGTCACTTATCATGAGCTTCCCTAAAATGTATCTTGACTTCATTGATGGAGAAAACACTGAAATGGAAGGAAGTTTGATGAAATTCATTACACGTTGTAGCAGTTTGATATGGTTTGGCTGTGTCTCCACCCAAATCTCATCTTGAATTGTACTTCCATAATTCCCATGTGTTGTGGGAGGGATCCAGTGGGAGATAATTTGAATCATGGGGGTGGTTTCCCCCATACTGTTCTCATAGTAGTGAATAAGTCTCATGAGATCTGATGGTTTTATCAGAGGTTTCTGCTTTTGCATCTTCCTTATTTTCTCTTGCTGCCATCATGTAAGAAGTGCCTTTTGCCTCCTGCCATGATTCTGAGGTCTCCCCAACCATGTGGAACTGTAAGTTCAATTAAACCTCTTTTTCTTCCCAGTCTTGGGTATGTCTTTATCAGCAGCATGAAAACAGACTAATACATAGTTTTTGCTTAACTAAAAAACACTGGAAAGAAAATGGATCTAGAAACATGCTGGGAAAGATCTCTGAACATCCTATACTCTCTTCTCACCAAACCCTCACTACTATAAAGAAATAAACAAAGTATCTCAAATAAGCAAACCCAAATGTGCAAACCAAAATAATGTGAGTGTTGAAATGCCAATCAGGCAATAGGTAAATTAGAATGTAACAATGTACTCAGAATCTAGAATAAAACAGTATCCTAAAGAAACCAAAATTCTGTTTATATGCTGGATTACATTTATTGATTTGCGTATATTGAATCAGCCTTGCATCCCAGGGATGAAGCCCATTTGATCATGGTGGATAAGCTTTTTGATGTGCTGCTGGATTCGATTTGTCAGTATTTTATTGAGGATTTTTGCATCAATGATCATCAAGGATATTGGTCTAAAATTCTCTTTTTTGGTTGTGTCTCTGCCCGGCTTTGGTATCAGGATGATGCTGGCCTCATAAAATGAGTTAGGGAGGATTCTCTTTTTCTATTGATTGGAATAGTTTCAGAAGGAATGGTACCAGTTCCTCCTTGTACCTCTGGTAGAATTCGGCTGTGAATCCATCTGGTCCTAGACTCTTTTTGTTGGTAAGCTATTAATTATTGCCACAATTTCAGATCCTGTTATTGGTTTATTCAGAGATTCAACTTCTTCCTGGAAAGAAGACATTTATGCAGCCAACAGACACATGAAAAAATGCTCGTCATCACTGGCCATCAGAGAAATGCAAATCAAAACCACAATGAGATACTATCTCACACCAGTTAGAATGGCAATCATTAAAAAGTCAGGAAACAACAGGTGCTGGAGAGGATGTGGAGAAATAGGAACACTTTGACACTGTTGGTGGGACTGTAAACTAGTTCAACCATTGTGGGAGTTAGTGTGGCGGTTCCTCAGGAATCTAGAACTAGAAATACCATTTGACCCAGCCATCCCATTACTGGGTATATACCCAAAGGACTATAAATCATGCTGTTATAAAGACACATGCACACATATGTTTATTGTGGCACTATTCACAATAGCAAAGACTTGGAACCAACCCAAACGTCCAACAATGATAGACTGTATTAAGAAAATGTGGCACATATACACCATGGAATACTATGCAGACATAAAAAATGATGAGTTCATGTCCTTTGTAGGGACATAGATGAAATTGGAAATCATCATTCTCAGTAAACTATCGCAAAGACAAAAAACCAAACACTGCATGTTCTCACTCAAAGATGGGAATTGAACAATGAGAACACATGGACACAGGAAGGGGAACATCACACTCTGGGGACTGTTGTGGGGTGGGGGGAGGGGGGAGGGATAGCATTAGGAGATATACCTAATGCTAAATGACAAGTTAATGGGTGCAGCACACCAACATGGCACATGTATACATATGTAACAAACCTGCACATTGTGCACATGTACCCTAAAACTTAAAATATAATAATAATAAAAAAAAAGAAACCAAAATTCTATGGTGAAATTAAAAACAATGGAATGAACAATTTGTCTTGGCTTTTACTTTGGTTGGATTGGATATTTTTTGGGGGAATTATTATAGACACACTTGGCCTAATGTGGATGGATTATATGAGGATTAGATGAAGGAGGCTACATTTTTTTGGCTAGCTTCTGAAATAATCTTGTGATTGTGTCACAGTTTTCCAATATGGTGCCATGGCAGAGACCTATAGATGTGATTCTTTTTCACCCTAATCGTGTCTAATCTGGTAGCTGTGTGGTAGGACACAGTATTTGTTGATTGAATAAATGGCTGCAGAGCCCAGTGTAACTTTGCTTTCCCACAGAGCTGTGAAGCTTGCAAAATCAGCACAATCTTTAATTTTTATACATTTTCTAAAATGTGGAAGAAACTTTTATCTCATCCAACTTCACTTTGTTCATCCACTCAACAAACCATTATTGAGGAAATTATCTGTGAAAGCCTCTCAGTTGGGCATCCTTCACTGAAATCTAGTGTAGGAGAAATCATCATTTTGTTCTTTCAAATCATGTGAAAGTTAAGTGTTCACATTGATCAGGGTCATGAAATATTTCAGTTCACAGGTTATGAGATGACCATAAATCCAGAGTTGATTTGTTTGCATCATGTCATCAGGGTTTATAGCACTCTACATATATTTTAAAAAGTGATTATTTTTCTGGGTGGTATATGTGCTAATTCAATAGCTTGCAATACAGTCACAGTCTGTTACCATTTCAAGTGTCAATTTTTGTTTTTTTCTATCTTGATATTATATAGTTATGTAAGTAAGGCATTAATATTCATTGAGTGTTTTGATGTGATACACATTTTTTAAAAGAAACTCCATGAAGTTGAAAAGAGCCGTGCACATTCCTCAGCCCCGGGCTCAAAACAAACAAGCCCAGTACAAACACATCCCATCCTCCCATCCCACCACATATCACCATATATCTCTTAAAGTTCCCCCGGGCTCAAAACAAACAAGCCCAGTACAAACACCACCAGGAAAGTCTCCGATAAGGGGACAGATGAGGGGACAGCCATTCAAAGTTTTACTGAAAGAGCTGGAACCAAAAGAATTCCTTTCTTCCCCTGTAACTTTCAGGCTATAAAAAAGCAAACACTTGCATTGTTCGGGGCCCTCTTGTATGCGGTGAAATGGAGGGACCAGGTTCGAACTTGTAGTAAAGATCCTTGCCACTTGGCTTTGACTCTGGACTCTGGTGGTCTTCTTTGGGGAACAAACGGTCTGGGCGTAACATCTGGTGGCCCGTCCGGGATTCCCCAAGCCCACCAGACCCCTGGTCAACGGATCTGCTAGGATCGATCTACTGATAGGTGAGCTGGCTCGTCTCCGTTTGTCTGTCCGTGTCTGTTCTGAATCCGAATCTGTGACTCGCGAGGTCTGAAACTGGAGCTGGCACAGTCCTGGCGGACACGCTATAGGATGGCCAGCGGAGACCGGTGGGAGACGTCCCCTGGCTCTCATCTGATCTATATTGCGATCTGAGCTGCCCCGGTTTGGCGGGCAGCAGCCGTATCTGAGCTGCCCAGTTGGGCGGGCAGCAGCTGTCTCTGATCTGAGCTGCCCCGGTTTGGCGGGCAGCATCTGTCTCTGATCTGAGCTGCCCCGGTTTGGCGGGCAGCAGCCGTATCTGAGCTGCCCAGTTGGGCGGGCAGCAGCTGTCTCTAATCTGGGCTGCCCCAGCGCGACCGCGATCCAGGCAGCTGACTCTGACCCGGGCTTCCGGTGCGCGCTTGCGATCTGAACTGCCCCGGTTTGGCGGGCAGCAGCCGTATCTGAGCTGCCCGGTTGATCGGGCAGCATCTGTCTCTGATCTGAGCTGCCCCGGTTTGGCGGGCAGCAGCTGTATCTGAGCTGCCCGGTTGGGCGGGCAGCAGCTGCCTCTGACCAGGGCTGCCAAAGTGCGCCTGTGATTAGATATCATTAATAAGTAAGTCAGATCAGATTTCCTTTACAGGGATTCAAACCCACATTCCTTTACAGGAAGAGACTACAAATTATTACAGGATGGGTAATACCCAGAGCACTCCTCTATCTCTCCTTACGAGTAATTTCAAAGAAGTTAGAGCAAGGGGCCATGATCTTGGTATAGAAATCAGGAAAGGAAAGCTAATTACTCTGTGTCGCTCCGAATGGCCTGCCTTTGATGTGGGGTGGCCGCCCGAAGGGACCATCCGACTTGCTGTCATCACTAGGGTAAAGTCCAAGATTTTCCTACCTGGGCGTGCGGGCCACTTAGATCATATCCCATATATCCTCATATGGCAGGACCTTGTTGAGAACCCGCCTCCTTGGCTGTCCCCTTTCCAATTGGCCTCTGAACCCTGTAAGGCACTAGTTGCTCGACCACTAAAATCCAAGCAACCAACTGCCCCCCCCATCCTGTTTTACCTGACAGCGGGGACCCACTGTTCACAGAACCCCCTCCGTACCCCTCCGGGCCCCAGGCCCCAGCCCCCCTGGCTGAGCTGCGGGAGGGAGCAGGCGGACGGGAGGCGGCCGGCACTCACGGGCCCGCTGAAAGGGAAAGTAACTTTGAAGGGCCGGCGGGGAGGACGCGAGGGCGCACTTCGCGGACCAGCCCCTCTCAGCCGCCTGACTCCATGGTGGCTTTACCCCTTCGGGAAATAGGACCCCCGGATGACACAGGAATCCCCAGGCTCCAGTACTGGCCATTCTCCACCAGTGATCTGTATAACTGGAAAACTCAGAGTGCTCGGTTTTCAGACAACCCCAAAGATTTACTGGCTTTACTAGATAGTGTCGTGTTCACCCACCAGCCCACTTGGGATGATTGTCAGCAGCTCCTCTGAATTTTGTTCACCACGGAAGAGTGAGAGAGAATACAGATAGAAGCTAGAAAGCTGGTCCCGGGGGACGACGGTCAACTGACTGCCAACCCCGACCTCATAAACGCAACCTTTCCTCTGACCAGGCCGGCGTGGGACTACAACACGGCAGAAGGTAGGGGACGGCTACACCTTTATCGCCAGACTCTAATGGCGGGTCTCCGGGCAGCTGCTCGCAAGCCCACTAATTTGGCTAAAGTATATTCTATTCTGCAGGGAAAGACAGAGAGCCCAGCTACCTACTTAGAAAGATTAATGGAAGCTTTTAGACAGTACACCCCCATAGATCCAGAGGCTCCAGGAAGTCAGGCAGCTATTGTAATGTCTTTCGTAAATCAGGCAGCCCCAGATATTAAGAGAAAACTCCAGAAATTAGAAGACTTGGAGGGAAAGCGGATTCAGGACCTCCTTCAGATAGCCCAGCGGGTTTACAATAACAGAGATACTCCAGAGGAAAAGCAATTTAAGGCCACTGAAAAAATGACCAAGGTCCTGGCAGCAGTGGTACAGAAAGAGCATCTACAGCCAGAGTACACCCAACCTAGGCGGCCCCCCCGGCATGATAATCTGAGCAAAGACCAATGTGCCTATTGTAAGGGGGCTGGCCACTGAGTAAGAGACTGCCCCAAAAAGAAACCACGAGGACAGGGACCCGGACCCCCTAGGTCTACACCCGTACTAGTCACTCAAGACGAAGACTAGGGAAGATGGGGTTCGGACCCCCTCCCCGAACCTAGGGTAACTTTGCAAGTGGAGGGGTCCCCAGTCCAGTTCTTGGTCGATACGGGAGCACAGCACTCGGTCTTAGTTAAAACTAATGGGAAATTATCCTCCAAATCCTCGTGGGTACAAGGGGCCACAGGAGTTAAGAAATACCCACGGACAACACAAAGAACAGTAAACCTCAGAGCCAAGAATGTAACCCATTCTTTCCTGGTCATCCCCGAGAGCCCCTGTCCCCTATTGGGGAGAGACCTGCTAACTAAAATGGGAGCACAGATCCATTTCCTCCCTGAGGGGCCCGTCGTGACCAACCCCCACAATCGAACCGTGTCCATCCTGACTATAAACCTAGAAGATGAGTACCAGCTCCACCAGGAGAAAGCGGCCCCTGACCAGGACATAGCAACTTGGCTCCAGCAGTATCCAGAAGCGTGGGCGGAAACGGGGGGCTTAGGTCTAGCAAAACACCGTCCTGCCTTATTTATTGAACTTAAGCCTGGGACAGACCCCGTGCGGGTACGCCAATACCCAATGCCCCTAGAGGCCAAGAGAGGGATTGCCCCGCATATCTGCCGGCTCCTTGACCAAGGGGTCCTACGCCCATGTCACTCACCCTGGAATACTCCATTGTTGCCGGTACGAAAACCTAATAGTGGAGAATACAGACCTGTACAAGACTTAAGAGAAATCAACAAGAGGGTTGTGGACATACATCCAACTGTACCTAACCCGTATACCCTCCTAAGTACCTTAAACCCTAAACATCAATGGTACACTGTTTTAGATTTGAAAGATGCTTTCTTTAGTTTGCCTTTAGCCCCTCAGAGCCAAAAGCTCTTTGCCTTCGAGTGGAATGACCCTGATAGGGGCATAAGTGGCCAACTGACATGGACCAGGCTGCCGCAGGGATTCAAAAACTCTCCTACCCTGTTCGATGAGGCCCTCCATGAAGACCTGGGTGAGTACCGACGTAAACACCCTGAAATAATTTTACTCCAGTATGTTGATGACCTCCTGATTGCTGCTGAGACCCAAGAAGCTTGCATCCAAGGGACCAAGGGTCTCTTACAAGCTCTAGGGAATCTAGGCTACCGAGCCTCGGCAAAGAAAGCTCAAATCTGTAAGCCAGAGGTAATATATCTAGGGTACCTGCTTAAGGGAGGGCAGCGCTGGCTAACAGACGCCCGGAAACAAACTGTTCTGCAGATCCCCAGGCCACAATCCACCCGACAAGTGAGAGAGTTCCTGGGGTCGGCAGGATTTTGCAGACTATGGATACCTGGGTTCGCAGAACTGGCTAAACCCTTGTATCAGGCAACACGGGGGCAACAACCATTTAATTGGACAGACGAAGCTGAGTTGGCCTTCCAACAGATTAAAGCCGCCCTACTCTCCGCGCCTGCACTAGGACTACCTGAGGTTACCAAGTCCTTCCACTTATACGTGGATGAAAATAAGGGTGTCGCCAAGGCGGTAATAACTCAGAACTTAGGCCCCTGGCGGAGGCCAGTTGCCTACCTGTCAAAGAATTTAGACCCAGTAGCTGCCGGGTGGCTCCCTTGTCTCCGAATGATTGTGGCCACAGCTCTGATGGTGCAAGATGCTGATAAACTTGTCATGGGGCAAGAATTGCGGGTCGTTACTCCACATGCCATCGAAGGTGTACTCAAACAGCCACCTAATCGATGGATGAGTAACGCCCGGCTCACCCACTACCAAGGACTACTACTAAATCCTCTCAGGATAATTTTCCTGCCCCCAATGACCTTAAACCCTGCCTCGCTGCTGCCCAACCCAGACCTGGACGCCCCACTCCATGACTGCACCGAGATACTAGCTCAGGTGCACGGAGTTCGAGAAGACCTGCAGGACCGCCCACTTCCTGATGCCGACCTCGTCTGGTTCACTGATGGGAGCAGCTTCATGCATCAAGGCCAGAGGTATGCTGGGGCGGCAGTAACTTCAGAGACTGAGGTAATCTGGGCGGAACCCCTGCCCCCGGGGACCTCGGCCCAGAAGGCCGAACTGATAGCGCTCACCCAAGCTCTTACCTTAGGGGCGGGGAAAAAGCTGACAGTATATACAGACAGCCGATATGCTTTTGCAACGGCGCATATACATGGGGCCATTTACAGGGAGCAAGGGTTACTGACGGCTGAAGGAAAAGAGATAAAAAACAAGCAAGAGATCCTAGCCCTGCTAACAGCCCTATGGAGGCCAGAAAAATTAGCCATTGTACATTGCCCAGCGCATCAGAAACTAACTACTCCAACTGCTCAAGGCAGCTTTCTGGCAGACCAAACTGCAAGAAATGTGGCGAAGGCTCCCAGCCAACTCCTTGCACTCCAGCTCCCTGACCCAGGCCCCCGGGACTTGCCATATTTCCCTGAATATTCAGAACAAGATCTCCAGTGGATTGACAAACTTCCCCTGAAACAAATCCAGAATGGGTGGTGGACTGATACTAATGACCAAACCATCCTACCAGAAAAATTAGGACAACAGGTGTTAGAACACATCCACCGAACCACCCACCTGGGGGCCCGGCGGATGATAGACCTGATCAGACGCTCCAAGCTCAAAATCAGACATATAGCTGAGACGGCCAGCAGTATCGTGACAAGTTGCAAAGTCTGCCAGCTTAACAACGCATACCCCCAATCTCAAGCTGCAGCAGGAACAAGGCTCAGGGGAACCAGGCCCGGTATCTACTGGGAAGTAGATTTTACTGAAATAAAGCCAGGAAAGTACGGGTACCGGTACTTACTTGTCTTTGTAGATACTTTTTCAGGGTGGACTGAAGCATTCCCAACCAAAAGAGAAACTGCTCAGGTCGTAGTAAAGAAAATTCTGGAAGATATCCTCCCCAGGTATGGCTTCCCCATCCAGATAGGGTCAGATAATGGGCCCGCTTTCGTCACTAAGGTAAGTCAGGACTTGGCTTCCATCCTTGGGGCAAATTGGAAACTACATTGCGCTTACAGGCCCCAGAGTTCAGGACAGGTAGAAAGGATGAATCGGACCTTAAAAGAGACCTTAACTAAATTGACTATAGAGACTGGCGCTAATTGGGTAGTCCTTCTCCCCTATGCTCTGTTCCGGGCCCGTAATACCCCTTACAAACTGGGCCTCACCCCTTACGAAAGCATGTATGGCAGACCTCCACCCCTGGTTCCTAGCTTAAAAGATGACCTGCTTAAGTCTGAAACAGAAAATGTCTCTGAATTCTTATTTTCCCTACAAGCCTTACAGAAAATTCACCAAGAAATCTGGCCCAAGCTGAGAGAGCTATATGAGACCAGTCCCCCACCGACACCCCATCCGTACCAGCCGGGAGACTGGGTCCTGGTTAAGCGACACCGACAAGAGACCCTAGAGCCCAGGTGGAAAGGACCACTCCAAGTACTCCTGACCACACCCACCACCCTGAAGGTAGAAGGCATTGCGTCGTGGATCCACTCTACCCACGTCAAGCCAGTGGACCCAACCTCCGACCTTCTGGGGCCAATCACGGCGGCGGCGGCTGAAGCACCGGACATGTGGACTGTGGACAGAGCTAAGAACAACCCCTTAAAACTCACCCTGCGCCGGCAGCATAACTCACTGCAAACATGCAGTTAGGTAGTCTAACTCTAACATTAGTCGCCCTAGTGGCCGCTGGGGAAAACATAAAGCCAGCTCCTAATCCCTTTGTCTGGAGATTCTGGCTTTATGAAAACCAGACCCACCCTGGGCAACCTCATAAGCCCGGGAAATTAGTGGCCAGTGCAGATTGCCCCTCCTCAGGGTGCAATAGCCCAATTTTACTAAATTTTACCGATTTCCCAGTAGCCAAACCAGTGGCACCAATAATATGCTTCGAGTATGATCAGACTGAATACAATTGTAAGCACTATTGGTGGCACCAAAGTGCCGGCTGCCCTTATAACTATTGTAACATCCATAAATACCAATGGTGGGGTGGAGAAGAACAGATAGATCCCAGATGGCCCTTCCATCGCAGACGAGATAGAGACCTTTCATATACATGGATAGTTAGAGACCCCTGGAACTCCCGCTGGACCACGCCTCAACACGGGGCTGTATACTACTCCTCCGCCTCCACATGGCCTAGCAGTCACCTCTATCTGTGGCGGAGTCTAGTGCAGGTACGGCCCCTGGTCCATGGAAATAACCAGCGACAAGAAAACCGCCTGACGTCCTTTTTCCTGGTTAAAATTATTGCAAGAAGGATTAGAACTTGCCAACCTTACAGGACTTCACAGCCTGTCTGGCTGCTTTCTATGTGCCACTCTAGGGCGTCCACCGCTAACCTCTGTCCCCCTGCCATGGGGATCATCCACCTCTGCCCAAGCTAACAACCACCAAAACCTCTCATATGCCCCTATCCCTAACGTGCCACTATACCTAAACCCCCGTCAAGAGAAGTTTCCCTACTGTTTCTCAGGAACTAATTCCAGCCTCTGCAACATCACTGCAACGCCCCCTAACATCACCTTAAGGGCTCCGTCAGGCATATTCTTCTGGTGTAATGGAACATTATCTAAAAACCTATCAAGCCCCTCTGTTACCAACCTACTGTGTCTTCCTGTCACATTAGTTCCCCGGTTAACTCTACTTACTGCCGGCGAGTTCCTAGGGTATACCGGTAACTGGACTAGTGCTGTTATTCACCCAGACCCTAGACCGAGACCTGCACGAGCCATATTTCTCCCCCTCATTGCAGGAATCTCCCTCACCGCATCCTTCATGGCGGCCGGACTGGCTGGGGGAGCCCTAGGTCACACCCTTATAGAAAGTAACAAGCTGTACCAACAATTTGCCGTTGCTATGGAGGAGTCAGCTGAGTCCCTTGCCTCCCTCCAGCGGCAGCTCACGTCCCTAGCACAGGTAACCTTGCAGAACCGGAGGGCCTTAGACCTACTCACTGCTGAAAAAGGGGGAACGTGTATGTTTCTAAAGGAAGACTGTTGTTTCTACATAAATGAATCAGGACTCGTGGAAGACCGAGTCCAACAGTTACGCAAGTTAAGCACAGAAGTAAGAACATGGCAGTTTGCTTCAGCTGCAGACCAATGGTGGAACTCATCTATGTTTTCTCTGTTAGCCCCCTTCCTTGGACCCCTGCTGAGTCTACTATTTCTGCTTACCGTAGGACCTTGTGTTGTTAACAGAATTTTGCGGTTCGTTAAAGAAAGGTTTAACACTGTACAACTCATGGTCCTCAGAGCCCAATACCAACCTGTAAACGCTGAAACAGAATCAGACTTATAAGACCCAAGATTGGCTCTAAAAAAATACCTGAAAAGAAAGCGGGGGAATGAAAAGAGCCGTGCACATTCCTCAGCCCCGGGCTCAAAACAAACAAGCCCAGTACAAACACATCCCATCCTCCCATCCCACCACATATCACCATATATCTCTTAAACTTCCCCCGGGCTCAAAACAAACAAGCCCAGTACAAACACCACCAGGAAAGTCTCCGATAAGGGGACAGATGAGGGGACAGCCATTCAAAGTTTTACTGAAAGAGTGGGAACCAAAAGAATTCCTTTGTTCCCCTGTAACTTTCAGGCAATAAAAAAGCAAACACTCGCATTGTTCGGGGCCCTCTTGTATGCGGTGAAATGGAGGGACCAGGTTCGAACTTGTAGTAAAGATCCTTGCCACTTGGCTTTGACTCTGGACTCTGGTGGTCTTCTTTGGGGAACAAATGGTCTGGGCGTAACAAAGTAAACATTATTGTCCCTATTTTATAGATGAAGCAATTGAGGCATAGGGTAATGTAATGACCCGCATAAGTGGCAAAGCTAGGATCAAGCTCAGAAATGTTTGATTTCTACTGCATTATAGGGGAGTTTGTTAGTAGTGCTTCTTAGCTTTATGATAAATTAATATATATTAAAATTGTACACATAAATTTAAGTTACTTGCAGAAACATATATTGAAAAGCCAGCTCTCTCTCTCTCTCTATATATATATATACACACATTAATGAATGCCTTAAAACCTCATTATATATATATATATATATATATATATATATATATATAATCTGAGCCCAAGAGGAAATATTTTAAATAATCAGAAAATAAGAACTAATGTAAAGTAATAAATACGATATATTTTTTCAAATATTAATTTATCTGAGACCAATAAAGCATATTGCAGTCACTTTGCTAAAGGTTTTTTATATTGTGAAAGTATAGATTATTGTATTCTCTCTCCTTAGCATTTTCATGGAAATAAAGTCAGAAAATGTTTCTACAATCTGTAAATAACAACAGAAGCAAAGACCACTATATGTAAGAGGGCTATAAAGTGTGTGTATATTCTGACATAGTTTTCATAATTTCAATGAGGGAAATAAATCAGACTGCCTAGGGTCTAAGAATTAATATCAGAGCTGTGAATCAAAATCTATGCTCTTTCCTCTATTCCATTTTGAGCTTGACTAGAAGGCCATGTAAATCTTATTAATGAGACAAATCCACATGGGTGTACATGTGTATTTTTTTCAGATCAGAGCTTGTTGAACCTAACCTTATACATACTATGTTTTGTTTATCTGATAACTGAGATGACTACTAAGTAACTAGTGGATGGGTGGCGGTGTATACGGCGTGGATCCACCGGACAAAGGGATGATTCACATCTCAGGCTGATGGAGCAGGATGGCATGATACTTCATCAGGCTACTCAGAATGCTGGGACATTAAAAACTGATGAATTGTTTACTTTTGGAATTTTTCATTTATGATTTTCAGATCACAGTTGACCCTGGGTAACTGAAATTGCAGAAAGAGAAACCATGGGTAAGGGAGATACTACAGTCCTTTCTTTCCTTGGCCTCTGTGACTCAACACTCCATGGTTTTCCTCCCATTTCTCTGGCTGTTCCTTCTTTCTTTCCTTTCCAGTCTTGCTTTATTCTATCCAGTTATTAAATACTGAAATTCCCCAGACCTCCCAAGCCATCTTCCTTACCCTGTGTCACCTCCTTAGTAGAACTCACCCATGCTGATAGCTATAATTATCATCAAAATATGCAAATAATTCACAAATTTATATCTTCAAGGCAGACCTCCCTCCCTCTGTGCTCCAGACCTGTATCATACATCAAAATGTCCAAAATTGAACTTATGACCTCTTCTTCACCTTCCACTCAGAATCTAAAACATTCCCGGTATTCTCCTTTTTGGTAGATGGCATCCGTGTTTATCCATTAATTCAAGCAAAAACCCAGGAAATCAAGTGAGCAATTCTTTATTTCTCTCTTGCTTATTCATATTGTATACTTTACCAAGTCTCATCTAGTTCACCTTTTACCTCTCCCTGGAATTCATCTACTTCTTTCCATTTCCACCTGGTCCAAGCTAGCATTATTTCTTCCTGGTCCATTCTGACAGTCTTCAAAATGGTTTTCTTTAATTTACCGGTGTCAATCCATTTTCCATACCACAGCTAGAGTGATTTCTGAAAACACAAATCTTATCATATTAACTATCCTTCCCCTAGTTCAAAATCTTCAATGCTCCACTATTCTAGGATAAAGACAAAACTTCTACAAAATCTGGAGGGTCAGTCCTCTACAGGTTGAGTATCCCTTATTTGAATTGTGTGGAACCAGAAGTGTTTCAGATTTTGGAATTTTTCAGATTTTGGAATATTTTCATACATAATGAAATATCTAGGGGAGGGGACCCAAGCCTAAACACAAAATCCATTTATGTTTCATATATACCATATACATACATGCTGTAGGTAATTTTATGCAATATTTTAAATAATTTTGTGCATAAAACAAAGTTGATATACATTGAACCATCAGAAAGCAAAGGTGTCACTATCTTAGCCACCAATGTGGGCAATTCGTGGTTTTTTGGCATCACCATCATTCCTGACTCTGAGTTTATATGCTGCAACAAGCAATCATTTTCTTATACTTATTCACACCTAAGTACTTAGTAGAAAATGGTGTACCATTAATACAATTAAAAATAATGTGTTCAGGGTAACTGAACATCATGATAACATCACCAGAATACCTGCATCAGTTGATGAACAACAGCAACAAACAGGACAGCCTCCACCTACAATACTGTGTTTTGATTAAAAGGTTACTGTGTTTTTCTGTCAGGTGAGGAGAAATACAAGAAGAAAGCTAGGGACCAGGAAGTAGGTCTTTTAAGAAGGAGGAGGCATTCTGTTGGATGGCTTTTTAAAACGTTTTCTCCAGAGTCATTTGCCTCATTAACAATGATTTTTATGTTAGAAGTCTTTCTTTGATTTTTATAACTGATATGATTTCTTGTTCTATTGTGAATGCATGCTAATCTAGTCCTTCAATAAGCCCATCACACATTTTTACCCTGTTGTCTGTAACACTTTTTCTGTAGTGTTAACATCATCTTCATTGTCATTATTATCACAGTCACCTGGATTTAGAACCACTTTGGCTATTTCACCATTGGTCAATGAATGAACAACTGAAGCCTCATAATTACGTTAAAAACTTCAATATCCACATTTTTCAGCTTATAATGGACTCTAAAAATATATATATTTGCAAATGTAAGCAAGTCAGACATCATTTTTTTTTTCACTTGACATATGGGATCTTTCAAACTTAACACTTTGTTCATCAGCATCACTTAACATAATCATAGGCCAGAGATTGTGCCACGAAGGCAGAACTGTGTCTTTAGTTACTATGTTCCAAGGGTTGGCAACAGCATATACGGCATTCTTCATGCTACATTGCTTTGAAAACCTTCTATACTCACACTTCTGTTCACTGCTGCAAGCATGCTGTTCAAGAAAGTGTTTTTATATTTGCTCTTCAATATAAAATAAGGATACCCTGGTCATGTGGCTGAATTAATGAAGTCACATTTGGGGGAAATACATGGCATAAACATTATTATTATTATTAATTATTATTATTATTATCTGTGAGATGGAGTTTTGCTGTCACCCAGGCAGCAGTGCAGTGGCGTGATCTCGACTCATTGCAATCTCTACCTCCTGGGTTGGAGCAAGTCTCATGCCTCAGGCTCCCAAGTAGCTGGGATTACAGTCGAGCTCCACCACGCCTGGCTAATTTTTTTTATGTTTAGTAGAGACAGGATTTTGCCATGTTGGCCAGGCTGGTCACGAACTCCTGACCTCGAGTGATCCACCCGCCTCAGCCTCCCAAAGTACTGGGATTACAGGAGTGAGTCACTGGCGCCCTGCCATAAACGTTATTTTTGATGAGAATTTCAGCTGGAGGTTGAGCAGAACAGTTGTCAAAGAATAACAAGATCTTACACTCATCCTCCAGTTCAGCTTCCCTGCAGTGAGCATGAGGCTGCTAGTACAAAATGTTTACAAAACCAATCAGAGAAGATGCCCCTGGTCATCCATGCCTTTTTGTAAAATAATGGACTAGTAAGAAATTCACTGTTTGAAAACAGCAAGGATGCAAACTTTCCAATCACAGCAAGTTTACACTTATACCTGCCTATAGCATTGGCACAGGCCAGCACAGTTATTTTGTCTTTGATTCTAAATTCCTGTAGGGACTGTCTTATCAGCTGAAGTCAGTGTCTTTCTGGGGCAATAATGCTGAAATGGTAATGTTTCATCAGCATTATAGACTTGTTCTGGCATCAGATTTTCATCAGCAATGATGTTGGCACATTCATCAATGAATTTCTCCACTGCTTCATGATTACCAGATGCCTTATTACCACAAATCTTGAAAATTAATGCCATGTCTTTTCTTAAATTTCTGCAATCAGCCTGTTGAATAGTCACAGTTTCTTTCAATCCAGGTTCATCATAATAGATACTTGATTGTTTCATGATCAGTATCCCATTAATTGGCACATGTTCACCTTCCATGCTGACAAATCGACTTTTTCAATACACAGTCAAGATCTTCATTTTTAGTTTTATGCAGAGTTTTCTATTTTTCATTAACTCCTATTCATCTCTTTTATCATAGAACTTCAACAGTTTATTCTGTGTCTTCAGGTCATATGTGGTGGTCCTTCCAATGCCTTACTCTTCTGAAGGATGTTTCACACTTACAGTGCTGCCCAGTTTCTCCAACAGCTTGGCTTTCTGTGCTATAAACAAACAGAAATTCTTTCTCTTTTTCTTCTCACTGTTATTGATAGGGGTATCTGCAGGCCTTTTTTTTTTTGCCATTTTCAACAGTATCTTTATACCACAGAACAAAGAATAAGCAAAAAATACACAGTGAGTAATACATGTAGGTTTGTGGCCTCATGTGGGGCATTGTGGGAAAACTGCTGTTGGCATGTCTGGTCTGCACACATGCCATTTTATTATGCATTGTGGGTGTGCTTGTTTGGGGGAATCTGGGCATGTGCAGAAAAAATAAATCACAGCAGAAGGAGCTGGAAGGGTCTTTTTTTCCCTTTGGGATGCTGAATAAACTATTGTGTTCCTGTATTTCGACTATAACCAGTGACATGAGGTCCGGAGTAACATTTTCTACTTGTGGCATCATGTTGGTGCTTAAAAAGTTTCAGATTTTAGAGCATTTTGGATTTTGAATTTTTGGATTAGGAGTGCTCAACTTATACCTACATTTCCAATTTCAACTCACACCATGGTCTTTTGTATCTTATTACTACAACCACATTAGATTTATTTTCATCCCTTATGCTTACCAAGATCCTTCCTACCACAGGGTCTTCAACTTGATGTTTTCCTTACCTGGAAGGCACTTTCAACTCCTCTTTGCCTAGTTAACTCTGTACTCATCCTTTAGATTTCTAAGCAATAGACACAATCTCGAAAAAACTCTCTTTACCTCCTTAAGTCCAATTCTGCCAATTCACTATTTCATAGCAATTTTACCTTTATTGGTGTAAGTCTTTGACAAGTGCCTATCTCCTTTACTGCTTGAAAACTCCATTAGGGAGGATAGGGGCCCTCTTAACTTTTGCTCTCCGTTGTCATCTTAGCATAGTGCCAAGGGCCCACCCAGCCTATAAGTACTTGTTGAATGGATTAATGAAATAATTAACCTAACATTTCTGATTATTTGATGCCAATTCTAAAAACTATGTCTTCAAGAGAGAATATTCAATTGTTCAGGAAAGAGGGAAGACACATTAGACATAGATTTTAATAGTGTAGATAAATGCTTCGCCAGGCACTGAAAAACATTTTACAGACTGAGAGTTACGTAAAAGAATGCTGCCAGGCATAGTGGCTCACGGCTGTAATCTCAGCACTTTGGGAGGCCAAGGCAGGCGGATCACCTGAAGTCAGGAGTTTGAGACCAGCCTAGCCAACATGGTGAAACTCCGTCTCTACTAAAAATACAAAAATTAGCTGGGCGTGGTGGTGCACACCTGTAGTCCCAGCTACTTGGGAGGCTGAGGCATGAGAATCACTTGAACCTGGGAGGCAGGGGTTAGAGTGAGCTGAGACTGTGCCACAGCACTCCAGCCTGGGGGATAGAGCGAGACTCTGTCAAAAACAAAAAACAAAAAACAAAAACACACACACACAAAACAAAACAAAACAAAACAAAAAGATGTGCCAGTAACAGATTGGTTGGAGACACCCCACTGACACTTAAGATTTTTTAAAAAAAAAATGTAAATCCAAGCATGAGTTATAGCGCTTGTGTTGATATTCATTGCTGAATGCAATAGGTGGTCATGTAAAAAAGATTCAGTAAGTTTGATTTTGTAACCTAGTTATACATGACTTTCTATATGTTTTGGTATTGTTTCCTCCAAACTAAAAACAATAACCTTTGAATATTCAGGTCATCAGGACATTTTCATTACAAAAGCAGAAACCCAGCTTCTAGTACTCTAACCATATAATATCATGATGGCACATGACAATATATGGTAAACCTGTTTAGGAATCTTTTTATACTCAAACACAGTTCCTTTCCCATATTCTACAACTAATTGTTGACCTGCCCCAGAGAAGACAGCAGGGAAGAGTTTTGAAGTACACAGTATTGTGAACCCAACCATCAATTTCTCCATTAGCTAGGTCTAGCAGTATTCTGAGTTGCTCACCTTTGCTACCACTCTTTGACATGTCATATCCAGAATTAGAAGACAGGGTTAATGATCCCTCAGTGAGCCTTCAAATTTCAGGTTCTCAGCCTTCAAATTCCATGATTATTCTCTGAGAAATTGCTTTCCTTTATTATGCTCTATACTATCAACCAAAGCACTTTAGTAATATAATCTAAAGCAACAGCCCCTAAGAAGCTGAGTCTATGTTGTACAGAGATTAAAACGCTAGCTTTTAAGTCAGAAAGGCATGAGTTCAAGGTCTTTGACATTAACTAGATGTGTAACTCTGAGCAAGTTACTAAAAGTTTCTGAGCTTCTGATACCACTTGTAGAAGCCAGTGATACTTCTTACTTCATAGAGAGGTTGTAAGGATAATATGAATACCTGGTACAGGTTTAGATTTCAATTAAGTATAAATGTAACTACAATTCTTTTGGTCCTCTGACCCTACACATGCTCTCTAGTGAGCACAGGTCTAGTTTTCTGGTATATACACGCCAGGCTGCAAATTTCTAAGTCTCATTTTGCAACCAGGGTCCATCAGTCATTCTCAGCCATTCTCTCAATCAGGACAGCTGACAGAATCCTCAGTGAGGTCATTATTTTTAGCTTTGGAACTGTTAGAAAGTCTGCAGGGGATTTTCACAGCATTCAACAAATTAGGAAAGGTCATCAAAACAAATTCACTTACTGAATTCATTGGCTTGAAACCCTATCAAACCAGTGCAGTCATATTAAATTAAAGAAATTTCTACTGGCAATATTTCCATAAAAAGGGTCAAGCTGAATTGTGTTTAGAGTTGGTCCATTGTTGCTGCATTTTGAAGTCACAAACATTGATCCCAAACTGACTTGTCTCCTACCTGTACCTCCCCCCACCAAAGTGGTGTGTGATTTTATCCTCGTTTAAAAATTCCTCACTTCTCCTTGTCTGTCCAAGTTCAAGTCCCATTTCCTCCAAATAGCCATTCCTAAATTCTCTAACCCTGTCTCGGGTCTGTTTTCTGCTTGACCCAGAACAGACATTTTTTTTTTTAAGTTGAGTGAGGGTGACTTTAACCATACTATTTAGCCGTGCACAAGCATATTAAACAGGATTCAGTTAGGTCCTGGCATTTTCTCAGATGCCCTTAATGACACTCGCCTCTACTTGGCTGATTATCCAAGCTTGTGGAGCATCCATCAGCCAGCGTGATGGAATCTTCACACCACACATCTTGCCAAATATGACAGCATCGAGGTCTGTTTCCTTGCTTTCCATAGTGCCATAAATAATGTTTTGGAAGAAATACTTGAGGGTCAGGTAATTGATCCATTTCTCTACATACCCTGAATGGTGCCTTTCAAACAAGCCAGACCACAAGGATGTTGGACCCCTTAGTGACATCATTTTGGATCTAATATGCTGCTTTATGAATTGTACTTTGGTGTTATGCTAATGGACCACATTGATGGATTCTGTAAGAAAGAACTGGATGAAATTCAGGGCCCTCTTTCTGAATACCTACAGGAGAACTATTCCTCACACCTCATTAGGAAAAGCTGTACATCTTCTGAATAGTAAACTAGGTTTTTATTTTATGGAAAATTTGAATCATAAGTTGTATTTTATTTACTTCAGCCATTAGAAAACTAAGTGATAAAGCTGAGGTCTGTTTCTTTCAACTGTATGGTCTTTCAACTGTAATAACAGGTCTGGCTTTATTATTTTTCTATCCATAGTTTTCCTTTGTTTTTGTCACCATAATTGCTAATTTTAATCCTTTTGCATTGAAAGTATTTTTTTGTGGGGTGCCTCATGTCTTTTGTAGAATAAGACGAGTATTAAAAATAAATCCCTGATCTATTCCTTCAGTGAATTACAGAAATTCCAGTTTATGGACCATTATTTAGCAATTATTTATTTCTTGCCTCTTGTTTTTTAAGTAGTTTTAAGTTTCCACAACTAGATTTTAAGCAAAAAGATGTGTTTAAAACTTTCCTTTCTAAAGACTGATTCAGATAGAGAAAAAAAGAAAAAGTAAATGAAAAAATAACAAAAAAACTTTTCTGCACCCCTCACATACTGACAGCATAGGATATGCTCACTGAATCTTTAAATCAGACTTCTGCACACTAGTCCACTTCTAAGTAACTAACTGTGTGAGTTTGACCTCAGTGCTATTGAGCTTCACAGGATTTCACTCACTTCATCTCTATATAAGGGAGTTGACCTAAATAATCTTCAGTGTCCTCTCTGGTTCTAAAATTCTGTTATAAGTGCTTGTGTTCCCTAAAAGGATTTTTGCCAGGCATAGATCTTTTAGGGCAGATGTGACTTAATAAACTACTCATAGATATGAATGTGACCAGGTGACCTATTTATTGCAGGGGATGTTCACGAAAGGAAGGGCTCTGTCCAAAGAAGATTTGTTCATTTGTTCATTAAACAAAGAAAGGAATATTTCCAGACACTTTGGTTCAGAATTTAAGCCAGAAAAACAATTACAAGTGCGAAAAAAAATGATTAGAAGGTCAGAGTTTTAAAAATTCTATAATTTCTCATATATCAAGTGCTAATTCTAGTTCTTTTAGTACGAAACAGGCAGTGTGATACTGTAGAAGAACACTAATTTGAGTGAAGACCTAGCTTGCAGACCACCATTGTTCATTAATTAACTAGATAATTTATTGCTCTTTGTTGTGTCCCAGATTTTTCAGTAATGAAAAGAGAAAAACTACCCACCTTTACTTGCTAGATGTTTTATGAGGGTCAAACAAGACAATGCTAGAAAATACATTTCCATAAGTGCAAAAGGTTATATAAACGTTGTGGACTATTGTGATTAATTTCCAGAGAGCATGGCCACTGGTGTTGTGGGATCGAAACAACGAATCAAGGAATGACATCTTATGACTCGGTGGGTATTTTGGATTGCTTTTATAACTGAACTGAACGATTTTGCAGTTGGTTATTAAAATGGCTGAAGTAATCTTAAACTCTTGATGCTCCCCAAGTCCGTGAATGACTCAACAGCTTGTAAATTCCCCAAAATGCAAATTTCATGGAGTTGAGAATAAAGCCCTATCAATATGCAGGTGCCACAAGGGCTGGGTCCATCTCTGTTTTGTTCACTGCACATAAAAAGATCTTATCAAATATTTACTGACTACATGGTTTGAAAGTTGAGTGATTGATTTAAGTTATCCTCCCTGGCTGTGTGGCTTGCTCCTGTTCTATGCCAGTCAGAGCATAAGATCCCAGGTTGTGCTTCAGCAAACTTACAAATAATGTAACATGAAATTCTGAGGTAACTTTGACATGCTTGTCTTAGATTGCTTGTGTCAACTTGGCATCACTACCACAGCTATCATAGAAAAGATGGTGAAAAATTTTTTTTCAGAATCTCCTTTCCCAGGTTTGAGTTTGCCAAAGAGATGTACTGGTACCTGCTATGGCCTGAGTGTTTGTGTTTACAGAACATTTTTATGTTGAAATCCTATGCCCTGAGGTGATGACATTAAGAGGTTGGGACTTTGGGAGGTGATTAAATCATGAGGGCTCTTCCCTAGTGAACAGAATAATGTCCTATAGAAGAGACCCCAGAGATCCAGCTAATCCCTTCTGCCATGTGAGAGTACAGTGAAAAGATGCCTGTCTGTGCAGGAAGTGGGCCCTCACCAGGAGCTGAATCTACTGGTGCTTTGATCTTGGACTGTAGAACTGTAAGAAATAAATTTCTGCTGTGTATAACCTACCCCCTCGAAGGTATCATATTATACCAGCGCAAATGGACTAAGACAGCACCAGATTTGGAACATGGTGGAGGAAAGGCCATTGTTTTGGAGGCAACTGCTGCCAGATGAATGGGCTGATGTGAGATTCACAAAGACTTACTGGGGAGCATTTGAGTACCTCCAACTTGTTATAGAGACTGAGATAGTTGGTAGGAGCTTCCCTGAGATCCTTGAGTATTACAACACCTTCCTTGCTTGGGTGCTGCAGGCTGAAATTACCAAGGCTGGTTTCTCTGACCTCTCCTCACCAGATTTTCCAAGCTTTGTGTAAGCTCTTAGTTCCCTATATTAAAACTTGTAACACCTTGAATATATTGAGTGACTCTTCTGTTTTCTTGACAAGACCTTAACTGGCAACAGAATGTCAAATGTTAAATTTTGGAATGTTAAGTTTCAACTAAATGCATTTATATGCACAAAGTTATAGTTAGCACTTTGGGGGAAACTAGAATTCTTCTTAGTCACTTATTACTTAGTGAACTATGGCTTTTCAGCATTCAGAAATACCCTTGAGACCTAAGAAAGTTAATTAAGTTTCCCAAAGTGGGGTGTGTGTGTGTGTGTGTGTGTGTGCATTTATTTATTTTTGCTCTGTGAAAACAACCTGTTCAACAGGGTAAAGTTTCCTACAGTGGAAAGAACAGATTTTTAACTCATATAGCCCATAATGTAGTCTGGGCTTCGCCACTTTCTAACTGTACGTATTTGGTGAATTCATTTAACTTCTCCTGGGCTTGGTGACTCCATCAGCATGATAGAACTAATGACAACTCTCTTACTTTTCCTATAGGTTGTTGTGGGACTAAAAAATATGTATAAAAGCATTACACACACACACACACACACACACCCCCCCACACACACATATGCACACATACACACATAAATATGTCATTACTTTCTAGGTACTTGTTCATAATTGGTTGAATGCAATAATTAGTGGAGATTGATAAAGATTCAATAAAAGTAACTTCCAGGGCACTGAAGCATGTTCTGCTCTCCCTAAGCCACAGTTCAGAATTGTTGAGTGTCTTGCTGGCACCGAACAGATCTTTCAACAGCTCAATGCCTGGTTTTCACGTCTATGAAATGTACACAGATGCTGTGGCTTACTTTCCTTGAGTAGTGTTATTGGCTTTTCATAACTTCCCTATCCAAAACAGAATGTCTGTGTACAGCACATACTCACAGATCACATACCTCTCAATCCTTCCACCTGGATTTTCTTTTCTTTATCACTCCTGCATTACATTTCCTACTGTTTTGATTATTTTATACTTCCCTATAATAGATAATAAGGTACATTAGAGCTGGGGCTTGTTTTGCCTAGAATAGTTCATGACACATGGTAAGGAGTCTAGAAACTTTGTGGGTGAATAAATAGATTTATGAGTATCTGAATTATTAACCAAGTTTTTTTAGCATTCTGTTTGATTCCCCAAAGTATTAGTTAGGAACTGAACTGCTAAATCTACAAATGGATATTTTTGGAAAATGTACCAGCACATCTGCCCCCAACTCCCATTTTTCTTCCTTAAAAAAATGGAAGGTTTATCTAGAATTGTCTATGAGGTAGAGTTGTTCAGTGCAACAAATAGTGGATATTTCTTTCCTAGGAATTAGGAAGAGGAACTGTGAGCTAAATTCCTTATCACATCACCTCCTTTTCTACCAAGCAGGCTGAGCAATCATCTGCATGGTGCTTCGTAGAACACACAAAAGAATGCTGAAAAGTTGTCTGCTTAGCAATGAGGTACACAGGGATAAGCTGAAACTAGTAGCTGTATTAATATTTGACCTGCCAATAATAGGGAGAAATACGTGTCTTCAGAGTCTTTTCAAGTGATCACAAGCCTAAAAGGAATTGAGTCGCTAGCCTGTGGACCTGACAAAAAAAGCACATTGGAATTTAATGCTTAGTTAAAATATCAACGAAAGGTTTCTCCAGTTACTGGTCAATGATCTAATTTCTAATAGTCTAAAACGCTTGAGAATGGCGTGGTGCATCTGTAAAAATGCTACTTTGGGAATGTAAGCTTTTGAGGGACTAGGATGTAGTCATCTTGTCATCCTAAAAGTACTGATGGTGTCAGAAAAGGCATGTGCACAATGAACACTTGCAAGATGAAAGAATCAGAAACATCTGGGAGCTTAGATAAATACAGCCAGGAAGAGTGAGACAAATAGCACTTTGTCATCAGTCAGCTCCAGAGCAAAGGAGAAGAGAGCTTTGATTTGATTGGTGATGTATAGAAAGATCAGCTTTTTAGGTGGAAGCCAAGAGATATGGAAGAAAATGGCTAGAATTGAAGAGGGGAAAGTGATGACGACATTGACAGCAGCAGTGACAATAATCACAGTGATGACAAATGTGAGAAAACTGAAGAGCAGGAGCATTCACAACTGTTACAGAAAGAAGTTGAAGCCGCTCAGAATTCTGGGGGAAGCAAATAGCTGATTGCCCTGTACTTTCATGACAGTTGTTACCCCCATTTATTGAGTAGTTAAAATGCAGTAAGGACTGTACTGGGCACTTTACATGATATTTTAATGACATCCCACAAGGATCTATCTTTTTTTTTTTTTTTAGACAGAGTCTGGCTCTGTCGCCCAGGCTGGAGTGCCGTGGCATGATGTCGGCTCACTGAAACCTCTGCTGCCCAGATTCAAGCAATTCTCCTGCCTCAGCCTCCCAAGTAGCTGGGATTACAGGTGTGTGTCACCAAACCTAGCTGATTTTTGTATTTTTAGTAGAGACGGGGTTTCACCATGCTTGCCAGGTTGGTCTCGAACTCCTGACCTCAAGTGATCCACCTGCCTCGGCCTCCCAAAGTGCAGGAATTATAGGTGTGAGCCACTGTGTCCGGCCAGATCTATGCATTCCTTATTCTGTCTTCAGTTCTTAGCCCTCCATGATTCCAAAACCCTCCTTTATGCCCACTGAGGCACACAGTCCATCAAAAGTAAAATCCCCATATTCTCAATGCTCTCATCCTCACCACCTCCTCTTATCAAAACCTTGCTCTCCCTTACAAACATAGCTTATCCACCAGCTCTCTGAAGTCCTAGCTGCTTTTTCTCCTACACCCCTGGTATTAGGCCTTGGAGTTATATGAAGTGACTCTTTGTCACTTCTTTCGGGGGATGGGGGGATGGAGTCTTGTTCTGTCACCTAGGCTGGAGTGCAGTGGAGCTATTTCAGCTCATGGCAACCTCTGCCTCCCGGGTTCAAGTGACTCTGTTTCTTATTGTCCCTTCCAGACTATTCTCCCTTACTCCTTCCTAAATTTGAATCTTATGTCATCTTACTGCTGTTGTCATCTGCCAATCCAAGGTTAATTATTCTCCTTTTTCTATGTTTGGCTTCTATTTCAACTTCAAACTCCTGTCTTAGTTCTTTGTGAATCCAATATACATGCGGATTATTTTTCTATACACCAGACTTTAAATTCCTTGGTCTCTGCAATGATCATTTCCTGCATTTCACCTCACCACTAACTCCCATCTCTAGACCTTGTTATGACCAATAACTGCATCACATCCAACTGGCTTATTAATTGGCCACTTTTTGACTGTGTCTTATCCCCCTCATAACTGTAATTATCTCCTGGTCTAGCTTCCATCCACTCCATTTAGACTTTCACTCCAGCACTCTGTGTTGCTAAATCCAATTGTCAGTTATCAGTTGTCATCCAACTTGCACTATCAGGGACATTTGTCCTAGGTGATCACTTCTTTTTCTAGAACATTTTTTTTTTACCTTGATTTCAAGCATACCCTTCTCTCCTAGGTTTTCTCCTATCTCACTGTCATCTCTTTTAGTTTGCAGATTTGGCTCTGCCACTTACTAGGTATGAACAAGGGCAAGTTAGCTATTGCCACTGTGTCTTGGCTTCTTCGTTGGTAAATGGTAACAACACTTCCTCCTTGGAAAAATGGGAACGGTGGCACCTACTGATAGAGTCATGGTTGAGATTAAATGGGATATTATTTACAATGTGCTTGCACATAATCATTGCCATGCTTGTGTTTTCTATTATCTCCCCAACCTCTAGCACCGATTTGACCAAGACTAAGCACTTGGACCTCTTCTTGAGGTATACTAATTACCTTGGAAATGCCATTCAGATTCATGGGTTTAAATATATCTATAAGATCATGACTTGTAAATTTATATTTCCAGATAGAATCTCTCCTCTGAACTCTAGACTTAGACTTTCACTTGATATCTCCACTTAAATGTCTAATTGATGATATAAATTTAAAATGTTAAACACTGATCTGGGCTCTACTTGCAGCTTTCTTCCACTTGGTCGATGGCATTTTCTCAGGGCTTTGATTTAGAAAGACCAGTTTACTTCTAAGTGTAGATCTTGAATGTCTAAAACAGAACTTATGACAAAAAGATGCTTCCCATGTGAATTCAGTCAGAGTAATGCATTAAGTCTCAGAGCTGGTGTCCAGTGTTATCTTTGCCAGGTTTAAATCTTCTGTATTCATGCCTCCAAATACATTCAACATACATCTCACCTTGACCTACTCTTGGATTGCCCTTCTCATGGTCTTTGTGGCATGTGAACGTGGTATCTGAGATTCAATCTAAGCATGCTTTTGCTTTAGTTTTTGCTACTTCTAGTCATGTTATCATCGTAGCATTATTATTCATCCTCAAATGGAAAAAAAGAGAATTTTCAATGTTTGTTATGCATGAAATTCTCTTCAAAGTAAAACTTTAAGAAGAGTAACATTATAACCTGGTATCAACGTAGCAGAAGAATACTTCTTAAACTTCATTAAACTAGGAAGAAAATTTAGTTTTATTGTAACTGTACATACTGGTCAAGAAGCTGTGAAAATGTAGCAGAATCAGGCTTGTTCCTTTTATTATGCAACTAGATGAACAGTTGGAAGGAAATAATCAGATGGACAACAGGGAGAGTATCATCTTGCATTTGTTGGGGCAAATGGGAGGACACTTCTGAATATTTCCAATCTAAAATCAGATGACAATTATGTAACGTATCTTCCCTCTACATATAACATGTACAAATTCAAAGAGGAAGATATAAAATAATGGCAACAACAACAAGAATGGGGAGTTCATGTAGAAAACACTTATATATATATAACCGGATACTGAGTGAACGCAGGTGACCCGTGAGAACCTATCGTTACTGCAGAGATGATGGAGGAAGGTAAAGAGGAGGTAGACATTCAGGATCTGGACCATGGCTGAGACCCTGAAGCTCACAATTCATGCTAAAACGATTACTGATTCCTAGTAAAGGGACTAGGTTACTTAAAATGAGAACTATGCCAGAAAAACACTTATGTCCTAAATTGTAAAAATATGCCTAATGACTAAGATGGACTTTTCTACTGTTGACACATTAATTACATAGAGAGGTGATTCATCACTCTGCCCAGGAAGATATTACAAAAAGATAGGTTTTCAGGTCACTAAGAAGATCAGAGAACAAGTCCTTTACATCTGCCTTTAATTCATGTGAAGCTAGAGCTTTAACACATCATGAGAAACGCCCACAATTATGACCTTGAATCATCAAAAAAGGATAAATGCTTTTCAGAATTCTGTGTCGAGAAAGATTTACATCAAGAATAGTTAAAATAAAGTCTGGAAAACTTGTGCTCTCCAGAATGACTCATTAAATTGCAGACCTCTAGATAGCGGAGGTGTAAACTATGTGCTCCTTCTACTAAAAAATCTCTAGTTTCTGGACACAGAGTCAAATAAAATCAAATAGAGTGTTTAAAACTTTTTCTTTGTTAAAATAAGTCCTTTCTACACAGAAAATATTTGCCCAAATATTATTTTTAATGTGGGTTTAGGAGTATTAATGATACTATGTTTCTGGAAGTCCTCCACACATAAGAAATGCCAGGAATGTTACTTAACAAAATTTGCTGTTCAGTTGCATATATTTCAGGTAATTTGAAAAAGACTTTTCTGCCTCGGTTTATTTAAAACTCAAACTCTCTGATTCAAGGGCTGAGCAAACAGTGTGAAAAAAGCCTTTTAGCTAACCATTTAAATCACAGTAGGAAGCAAACAGGCTGGGAAAATAGATTGAGGAGGACAGGTGAGACAGGCTTTTAAAAAAATTTTCTTAAAATTATTATTTATTTATTTACTTATTTATTTATGCTGACTCCAGATTTTTACTACTCGAAGTTGAGTCCATCAACCAACAGCATTAGCATCATCTGGGAAATGTTTGAAATACAGACTCTCAGGCCCCAGCTCAGGCTCACTAACTCAGAATCTGATTTTAGCAAGACCCTGAATGTTCGACAAGCACTGCAAGGCGCATCTCACACATGTTGTGTGATTCTGCTCTGATGGTGTCTAAGATGAGGGCAGGCAAGTGCTTGGCTCTATTCAGTGAAATTTTTTTGTCTACATTGTAGGTCCACATAATCTAAATCCTGGGAATACAATTGATTTGGAATCAATGCAATAATGTACTAGGAGTTTTCTGAGAAATCCAACTTTTTACACAATCAAATGAGTACAGCCAGTACCTATAGGGCACAGTGTGGTGGGATGAAGATTAACACAAAGAAATTATTTTTATATAATTTTTTATGTTTGAAAGAAATAGACTGTGCTTCATTTCGGTCTGACAAGCTATTCCTTTTTTTTGGGGGGGAGGGTGATGGAGTTTCACTCTTGTTGCCCAGGCTAGAGTGCAATGGCACGATCTTGGCTCACTGCAACCTCCATTTCCTGGGTTCAAGTGATTCTCCTGCCTCAGCCTTCTGAGTGGCTGGGATTACAGGTGTATGCCACCATGCCCAGCTAATTTTTGTATTTTTAGTAGAAATGGGGTTTCGCCAGGTTAGCCAGGCTGGTTTTGAACTTCTGACCTCAGGTGATCCACCTGCCTCAGCCTCCCAAAATGCTGGGATTACAGGCATGAGCCACTGTGCCCGGCCTGAGAAGCTATTCTTGTAAAAACCGTTGTCTATTCATTCAAACATACATTTTAACTTGCTTTATTTCTTTTACATGGCAGAGAATGTTGCTAAAGTGGCTGATGACCATGTCTCTCCCAAGTATAGATAACTCCCCTTTCCATAGCATCATTATTCAAATTAATGTTTATTGGTCACATTCATATTAATATGTGGTATGTGTATATATATATATAAAATGGGTTTTAAATATATATGTATATATTTTTAAATATATAAAAATATAACATATATTATATAAATATCTTTATAAATATATGAATATAAAAATATGTATATATTATACATATATATGAATTTTAAAAATAGATTAACATCCTGTAACAACTTGACTTCTTATTACATAGATTTGAATATTAAGCTGGAGCACTTAATTCTAATGTAAGGCAGGGTCCATTGGTCCACCTATTTCAAGGCATGCACTTTAGAGAGAAAAAATGGAGCCTTCTGCCAGAGGAAATAAAAGAAAGAATAGTTTACAATTTTTCCTTTGATCATTTCAGTGATTTCTTTGAAAATCATGTCATTTTCTGTTCTTTGCTGTACTTTATTTCATTTCTATGTGTCTATTCTGCTTTTTATTTACAGAACTGGGTCTATTAAAAGAGGAGGTTAAAGTAAAAGAGAAGAAGAGGAAAAAAAAATCAATGCATGGCAACCTTAGAGCAGTGGCTGTCAAATGTGGCTGCATATTGGAATCAACTTGGAAGCTTAAAAAATTCTTGTGCTAGGACCCACCTTCCACAAATTCTGATGCTATTGGCCTGGGGTGGGGCATAGTATCAATAGTTTTTAAAAGCTCCCTTTAAAAGTCTTTCATCTTAAAGATAAGAATAATGCAACTTAAATGTGGAAATTGACACCTATATGGGAACTAAATTATATACTTGTTTCATGATTCGTATGTGGATGTTGTTCATAGAAAATCCAAGACCCCTCATAAGAATATGTCCATTTCCAAGATTGTAGATGTTAATGCATATATATGAATAATAAATTGACTTTGAATATAGTGCCTGTTGCACTATAATTATGGATAATAAATGGACTTTGAAACTGTAGCACCATTGTTGTCAGGCCCAGCACCACACTGATGTGATTTGGGGGAATAGTATTGGTAGCCATTTAGAAGAGAAAGGGTTTCTGGCCATTGTGTGATCTATTGCATTTATAGAAGTGATTTGGCAAAATAATTGTTATTCTAAAAGTATATCAATATTTGGTTTAACTGGCAAGAATGTCGAAAATAAAGCCTACTTAAGAACTGAATTGGGACAGATTCGGTGAGAGAGAAGGACCAATTAAAATGTGCTTTCTTCTCAGGTGTTTGCTTCCTGTCCAGATAGAGTACACCTAAAACCACCCAACTCACACCTAGTGGGGAAGCTAGAGAAAAAGGTTTTGTGAAGACAGTATTAAGAAGCAAGTTTTCTCAAGAGACTATAAGGGCTAAATCGTAGACTTGCCAGTCAGATTGACTGAGTTCAAATCTCATTCAAACCTCTACAGATTTTTGTATTGAAGCTAGTTACTACCTTGATGGTTTGATTTTCTTCTTGTGAGAGGAATCAGTGGTGAATCTTTATAAAGTGCCTGGCCCATTAATATTAGATATCGTTATTATCAAGTTTGGATCTCAAGTGAATCAAAGTTCCTTAGTTCAGCAAGGGTGTCCAATATTAGAAGATCAAAGTTCCTTTATAAAATGTGTCTTTAAGTGTTTGGTTGTTTCCTAAAAGCTTTAGATTTTAAAAAATGAGCTTTATTTTACACTTCCTCTTTGGAATCTAGTTGCAAAATGGTCATCCATCATGACACCAATGGAAGAACAAACTTCCAGAATCTAAATCTGTAAATCTGAGATACTCTCATCAATCTACACAGCCGCTTGCTCATGGATGGAAAATAAACTGTCTGTAGTATAGAAGTGAACAACTATGAGGCTAACTTTATAGTCAAGTTGATTGCAAAACTAATTTTCATAAAAGGAACTACATTCTCCCACTGGCTTTTATTTTATAACTTTGAAAGATCAGATACTTTTCAGAGAGAGTACTTTTTCACAGTTTCAAAGAAGCAGGCTGGAAAAAGGAATAAATTAATTCTGAAAAAATATTCCCTTCCTCTCTCCACCCACCCCTCTGCTCATCAAAAAAGCTACAGGCACTAAAATTCATTAACATTTCTATGAACATAAATGTGAAATATTCATTTTCATTAAGTAGTCTACTGAATATGGCAAAATCAAATTTATCTAAGGAGATATCCAATGCTGCTAATTTCCTTGACAATGGGGACATAAAGCAAAGGAAGTCATGAATCATTCATGAAGTTCAATTTACTTCTGTTATTTTTGGTGTTTTGCATCCATGAATAGAAAGTGTGCAGCATGTTGTAGATGCTGGTTTTACATTATTTCAGATCAGAACTAATGATTTGGCAGGCAGCAATAAAAGTAAGAATGGTTTAAAGGCTTTTGCTTGTAATTGTCCTATATTTCATATTTTCCTTGTGAGTATTTACATGTTTATATATTCATATTTTTTTCTATATTCTAATTTCCTTTATAAATCAGGATCACTTTAGAATTAATATTTGAGATAAGCACAGAAAGCAATGTATCAGTGACGTAACTAAATTTAATAAACTCCCAGCAGTCTAGATTTTGAGGCTAAAAGAGACCTTGAAGTTTATAAAATTAAACTGGCCTCTCAATGAGGAATGTCTTCTATATTATTTCTGGTATGTGGCCATTTCTTATTAGTTGAAGTGTCTCTGTGGTAGGGGAATTCTTTCTTAAGCAGGGACCTATTTCATGAATGAACACTGCTGCTCCTTGGAGAGTCTCTTAATTTCTAAATCTACCTTCTTGCAGCTTCTGACTATTGTCTACTTGTTGCTGCTATATCACCAGCACTTAGTAGTACAAAGAGCCACATATCGCTACTTAAGAAGTGCTAGTTGAATTAAATGGAATTGAATGGGTTCAAATCTAGCATTTCTGGATTAACTTTATGTGTCAACTTGGCTGGATCACGAGGTGTCCAGTGGTCAAATATTATTCTGGGTGATCCTGTGAGGGTGTTTTTGGAGGAGATTAACATTTAAATCAGTAGATTTAAATCAGTAGACTGAATAAGCAGCTTGCCCCCCACAACGTGGGTGAGCGTCATCCAACCAGTTGAAGTCCTGAGTTGAACAAATAAACTGACTCTCCCCTGAGTAAGAGACAATTCCTCCTGTCTGACTACCCTGAAACTGGTACATCAGGTTTTTTCCTGGTTTTGGACTCAAATGGAAACATCAGTACTTCCTAGGTCTTGAGTCTGTTAGGTCTTCGGACTAGAGTTATGCTATCAATTCCGGTTCTCAAGCCTTTGGACTGGGACTGGAATTACACCATTGGCTCTCTAGTTGGCTGACTCACTCTGTAGATCTTGAGATCGTCAGCCTCCATAATTGCGTGAGCCAATTCCTTATAATAAATCTGTCTTTCTCTCTCTTTCTTATTTCTCACTCGCTCTCTATATATAGATATATATCTTATCTGTACTTTATCTATCTTTCTCTCTCTCTCTGTATATATATCTATATACATGTATTGGTATATAATATATACTATTATATATGTAGTGGTATTGATAGCTATGTATCATATATATGATATCTATATAGAGAGATAAGATACATATATATTTTATATATCTCATATACCAATATTTATACGTATATATGTGGGATATATAGACAGACAGAGAGTGAGAGAGAGAGAGGGAATAGTATTGGTAGCCATTTAGAATGGAAAGGCTTCTATTCTAAATATATATATATTTCTAAATGTATATATTTCTAAAAATATGTAAACATATATTCTCTATATTCTTTATGTATGCTATATATTCCATATATATGTATATGCTATACATGTCCTATTGGCTTGACTGGCTGTATTTTACATTAAATTATATATTTTATGTTATACATTATATATTTTATTCTGTATAAAACACAGCCAATAGGATATGTTTAGCCTACTGGCTCTATTTCTCTGAAGAACTATGAATAACACACTGGGCAACTCTGATCATAATTTCATCTGCTATATGATAGCACGTTAAAACATTCAGAATGTCTGCTATGCCTTCTTATATTTTTCTTACAGATATCTTGGTCTCCTCTTTCTGAATGAAATTACCTTAAAATGGCATTAAAAACTGGACACAATTCTCCAGATGTGACCATTCAACGGCAGACTTTTACAGAACTACTCATGTCTTATGTCTGAAAACTATACTTTAAAAATTTTATTTCCAGTTGTTAATGTAGCGCTTTACTTAAATAAAACTTAATATTTCAATTCTGCAAACCTCCCATTTTCTCAGAACATTTTCCATATCTAAGCTAGGCCATTTTGTAACACTAGGTGGACAGATATTTCTTTTTATTTTTAATATACTTTAAGTTTTAAGGTACATGTGCACAACATGCAGTTTAGTTACATATGCATACATGTGCCATGTTGGTGTGCTGCACCTGGTAACTCGTCATTTAACATTAGGTATATCTCCAAAGGCTATCTCTCCCCCCTTCCCCCCTCCCCACAACAGGCCCCAGTGTATGATGTTCCCCTTCCTGTGTCCATGTGTTCTCATTGTTCCATTCCCACCTATGAGTGAGAACATGCGGTGTTTTGGTTTTTCGTCCTTGTGATAGTTTGCTGAGAATGATGGTTTCCAGCTTCATCCATGTCCCAACAAAGGATATGAACTCATCATTTTTTATGGCTGCATAGTATTCCATGGTGTATACGTGCCACATTTTCTTAATGCAGTCTATCATTGTTGGACATTTGGGTTGGTTCCAAGTCTTTGCTATTGTGAATAGTGCCGCAATAAACAAATGTGTGCATGTGTCTTTATAGCAGCATGATTTATAAAACCCTAGAAGAAAACCTAGGCAAGACCATTCAGGACATAGGCATGGGGAAGGACTTCATGTCTAAAACACCAAAAGCAATGGCAACAAAAGACAAAATTGACAAATGGGATCTAATTAAACTAAAGAGCTTCTGCACAGCAAAAGAAACTACCATCCGCGTGAACAGGCAACCTACAAAATGGGAGAAAATTTTTGAAATCTACTCATCTGACAAAGGGCTAATATCCAGAATCTACAATGAACTCAAACAAATTTACAAGAAAAAAACAAACAACCCCATCAAAAAGTGGGCAAAGGATATGAACAGACACTTCTCAAAAGAAGACATTTATGCAGCCAAAAGACACATGAAAAAATGCTCATCATCACTGGCCATCAGAAGAATGCAAATCAAAACCACAATGAGATACCATCTCACACCAGTTAGAATGGCAATCATTAAAAATTCAGGAAACAACAGGTGCTGGAGAGGAAGTGGAGAAATAGGAACACTTTTACACTGTTGGTGGGACTGTAAACTAGTTCAACCATTGTGGAAGTCAGTGTGGCAATTCCTCAGGGATCTAGAACTAGAAATACCATTTGACCCAGATATTTCTTATCACATGCTATTTTTGTAGACAAGAAAATAATTTTATTTTGGAAATAATTAAATATGACTATTGCTTTACATTCTGTGTACATATTGTTACTATCAAGATATTTATATTAAGACAATGACAATCTTCTGAGAGTTAAACAGATGGATTAAGTGGATAGTTCATTAAATTAAATACATATGACAAGGACTAGGTTAAAAGTTATCAAACCATTTTTTAAAACAGTATAAAAGTAACCAGGTGTCACTAAGTGTTACCTTTGTCTGAAAACTTGGTCTTAGTGTAAGCAGGAAGAACATAGTTAATGCCTTATGATAAAACAACAACAAAAAAATTCATAGTTTCATTACACTTACCACCCTTCAAAATTCCTAAAGTAATATAAATGTTAGATCTTTCCTTACCTGGCTGTTGGTTAACACTTTTATAATTTTTGAAATAGTTTTCTTTTTCTTTTTTTCTTTTAAGAGATCCTACTCTTTTTTTTTTCTTTTAAGTGATAGGGTTTCACTATGTTGCCCAGGCTGGACTCAAACTCCTGGAGTCAAGTGATCCTCCCAGCTCAACCTCCCAGATAGTTGGGACTACAGGCCTATGCCATCGTGCCCAGCTGAGATGGTCTTAAAACATGAATATAAAATTATACAAATGAAAGACTGTATAAAGTATATAAATGAATGTATAAATGAAATGATATTTTATTGCAAGTAAAAATATCCTTCTTAAATCTCATCTGAAAAAATTAAACTAGACTTATATTCTAAAAGTCAAATGACTTGAAAAGTTTGAAGCCAAGAAATTTAGCATACATTCACTACACAAATATTTATTTTCAGGTACTAGACTAGGTTTAGTGATTGAATGGTGAGCAAAACAATGATACCTTCCCTCATAGGAAGTTTATAATCTATGGGGGAAAGAAACAAGAAGCATGGAAACAAATACTACTATGATATAGATGTCTCAGTTCATTTGGATTGCTATGACAAAATGCCATAAACTGGGTAATTTATGAATAACAGCCATTTTTTTCTCATAGTTATATAGGCTGGGAAGTCTAAGATCAATGTACTGGCAGATTTTAGTGTCTGGTGAGGGCCCACTTTCTGGTTCATAAAAGGTACCTTCTAGCTGTGTCCTTATATGGTGGAAGGGGCAAGGTAGATCTCAGGGCTTCTTTTATAAGAGCACTGTAGTAGTTTTTCCTTATCTTCAGGAGATATATTCCAAGACCCTCAGTAGATACATGAAATTGCAAATAGTACCAAACCCTACATATACTATGTTTTTTCTATATGTACATATTTATGATAAAGTTTAATTTGTAAATTAGGCACAGTATGAGATTAACAATAATTAATAATGAAATAGAATAGTTATAAAAATATAATGTAATAAAAGTTACATAAATGTGATCTCTCTCACTCAAAACATCTTATTGTACTGTCCTCACCCTTCTTCTTGTAATGTGAGATGATACAATGCCTGCATGATGAGATAAAATGAGGTGAATGACGTAGGCATTGTGACATAGCTTTTGGTTACTACTGATCTTCTGAAGATATATCAAAGGGAGCATCATCAGCTTTGGGTGATCCTGGATCATCAAGCCATGATGATGTCAGGAGCAGATGGTGTCAATGATTACTGGGTAGGAAGTATAGACAGCATATACATGTGGATACACTGGATAAAGGGACGATTTATATCCCAGCCAGGACACAGCAGGATTGTGGGCGATTTCATCATGCTCCAATCAAGGGTATAATTTAAAACTGATGAAAGTTTATTTCTGGAATTTTCCATTTAATATTTTCAGACAGAAAGCAAAACTGTAAATAAGTGGGGACTACCGTTTTCCCATTCATGAGGACTCTGCCCTCGTGATCTAATCACCTCCAAAAGCTACATTTCTTAATATTGGGGGCTAGGTTTCAACATATGAATTTTTGAGGGATACAAACTTTCAGACAATAGCAATGGGAAACTACAAAAGAATTTTGAAAGAGAATAACTACTGGTTCCTAACTTAGATTGGAGGAGTCTCAAGAAAGCCTCCTATCGAAGGTGGCATGTGAGGTGAGGACTGAAGGATGAGAAGAGGAAGCCAAAAGAACTATGGTGGGGAAAAGCATTTCAGCCAGAAGAAATGAGAAAGTTATGATAATGGGATATGAGAAAATATGGTCTGCCAGAAACAAAGTCTATTGTGCTGGAGTAATGTATACAGTAAGCAAGAGGAAAATGGTGACAGATGGGATTCAAGATAATGAGGAATATAATGAGGAAGGTCAAGTCACACAAGAGCTTGAAGATCAAGTTAAGAAGTGGACAGTTTTACCAGTGTAGTGGGAAGTCTTTGATTTTTTTTTTTTTTTTGAGATGGAGTCTGAGGCTATCCCTCAGGCTGGAGTGCAATGGCGCCATCTCACTGCAACCTCTGCCTCCCAAGTTCAAATGATTCCCCTGCCTCAGCCTCCCGAGTAGCTGGGATTACAGGCGTGTGCCACCACGCCCTGCTAATTTTTGTATCTTTAGTAGAAACGGGGTTTCACCATGTTGGCCAGGCTGGTCTTGAACTCCTGACTTTGTGATCTGCCTGCCTCGGCCTCCCAAAGTGTTGGGGTTACAGGCGTGAGCCACCGCAACTGGCCTGAATATTTTAAAGCAGAGAAATAATATGATCCAATTTACATCTTGTGAAGATCACTGTGGCTGCTGGGCAGAAATTGGGTTAGAGGGAGTCAAAAGTGAAAGCAAGAAGACTGTAAAAGGCAGCTACAATGGTCCAGGTAAAAAGTAATGATAGTTTGGAAAAGACTGGTGGCAATAGAGCGGGGGGAGAAATGGATGGGCCTGATAAATATTTTGCAAGTAGAATAGATGATACTTGCAATAGAATGGATCAGCAGAATTTGAGAGAAATGGAGCTGTTAACAATTAATCCCAGGATTATGGTTGGATAGTGAGATTAAAGTGACTGAGGAAGAAATTCATTTGAAAGGGAAAAATCAAGAATAAAGTTTTGAGAAAATTAAACTCAAGATGCCTTTGAAACATCAAAACAGACATGCCAAGAAGAGTGCTAGTACATCAATCTGGGGCTCAGAAGAGATCTCAGTTGGAGATATAAATCTGAGAGCCACAGCATAAGATTGAATGTAAAGAGGTCCTTTGTGACCTTTCTGAGAACAGTTTTAGCAGAGGCGGGAGGTGGGTAGGCAGGTGCCAGATTGCAGTGGGTTGAAAGGAAGTTGAGGCAATAGACAACAGATATAGATTATCCTTTCAAGTACTTTGGAGAAAAAGAAAGAGAGATTAGGAAAAAACCTTCAGGGAAATGTGGGGATAGAGTGGAGGTGTTTTAAGATGAGAAGTTTTCAGCTTGTTTACAGGCTATGAGAAAAGAGGTAGACAGGGCAGGATTGAGGATCTGAGAGCTCAGGGGTGAGGTATGTGTGTGGACTAGAGATAATCAATTTCCAGAGGAGGAAGAAAGAGATGGAATTCTAAGCACAGCGGGCAGGGCCAGCCTAAGAAAGGAATAGAAACACATCTTCCTGTGAAATACAGAGAACTAACTCGGAATGGTGGTGAAGAATAAGAAAGTTTAAAGAAGATAAGTGAAAATGGGAGATTTCAGGCCTGAAATGGCTTTTTCTTTTATTATTATTATTTTGGTGTGGTGAGGTGACAACATCTACTGTAAATGAGTGGATGAGATTAAGGTCCGGATCTTTTTAAATCTGCACTACCTGATTCCTTCATCATTATTACTCCAAGCTCTTTCCATATCCATGATGCTTGTGGCAATCAAACCCTCACATGATACTGCTATTGATTTCAAATTCCAAATACGCTTTAGACTAAATTCCTTGATTGATTTTTGTATATGCCATTAACTCCTTTTATAGCATCCCAGGGCTACAGAGCTATTAATCTGCTCCAAGTTCAAGGAAACTTTCAATTTAACAAGTCTTTATGGCTTTTTCAATTTTACTTGATTAGATGACATCAAGTTAAACAAAACATCTTTAATTTGTCTCAAAGGACCCAACCAAGGAAAACATTTTGCCAGCCTTGAGATTGTGATGGGAGAGCATACGAACTAGTGGATTTTGTGATGCAGGCAAAGTTTCCACTCTGTTGGTCACAAACGTACGATTGGTTCAATCTTACATCAGTGGGATGTCTACCTCATCATTCTTATTTCCCGACTGACACTAGAGCCTCTCATTTGTAATCACTTTAAGGCTCAGTATAGTCTTGATACACTGTCAAGTCAGAAAGAGCTGTTTCAGAAAATAACACGTTTCTTTGTGAAAAGTTAAAAAATAGATGAATAATCTATTCAGTATTTATTAAAACCTAGCAACATATTGATTATGTACTTAGGTAGAAACCAGCAAGGCTCATTGAAACTCCACATTGGCATATGCTAATTCACTTTTTAAAATTATTATTCTTAACATTTAGGAACTCTACATTGGTTTATCTATTGTTAATAAGGGATTCATTTTAAGTAAAATGTTGAAGTTAAATTATGCTGTCATCAGAAGCCTCTCTTTTTAAGGGTAAGATCAATAGAATCAAGGCCTGCCTGGTTTTCTGCATCCACAAGCTACCTTCTCTCTGTAGCTGCAATTGTTTGACCCTTGATCTAAGAGCGAAATTCAGCTTCTGGGATCTATACTGAACTTTATCAGAGATAGTTTAGGAAATACAGACCAGTCTTTGGTTGAGTCAGCATTTCCCACCTAGCCAAGAGTGTTTCCAGTTAACGCTATACTTCTAATTATTATTATTATTATTGTCGTTGTTGTTGTTTTGAAATGGAGTCTCACTCTGTCACACAGGCTGGAGTGCGGTGGCGTGATCTCAGCTCACTGCAAACTCTGCCTCCCAGGTTCAAGCAATTCTCCTGTCTCAGCCTCCTGAGTAGCTGGTACTACAGGTGCATGCCACCACCCGGCTAATTTTTGTATTTTTAGTAGAGATGGGGTTTCACCATATTTGTCAGGCTGGTCTCGAACTCCTGACCTCAGGTGATCCACCCTTCTTGGCCTTCCAAAGTGCTGGAATTACAGGTGTGAGCCGCCGTGACAAACCTATACTTCTAATTATTGATGCCATGGTCCCTTACTCACCTGTTGATTCAGGATTCCATGATGAAGAGAAGAACACTTGGGCTTGAATTCTTACTCCATTACTTTTTTTGCCCTGTGACTCTGGGTAAGTTATTTTACTTCTTTGATCCTCAAGTATATCATCTCTCAAGTGTTGTTACAAATACTTATGTCACAAAGGTGTTATATAATACCCAGCTTTAGTCATGCAAATCTTTCTCCTAAGTTCCTGCCTCTGTAGACTCCTCATTATCCAAATTCTTACAGTCAAGAGTTTTTGCTTTGTTTTAGGTAAGTATCTAGGAATTGTAGTTCTGTGACCAGCTGCTGGATCACTTTGATGATAATTACCATCTTTTCAAATTTGTACATATTAGCTTATTTTAGTGTCTCAGTTACTGTGTTCATCTATATGTCTAGACAACTAGTTGCATCTTGCTAAACTGCCTCAATGATTGTCATATGTCTGGGTCACCACCTATTATCTGACATCATATTTGATGATTACTTTGGGCTATCTGGGTGCCTGGGCTTCCCTCATCCCTTCCCCACAAAAGTTACATTTAATTTCTGCTTCATTTATAGTTTTGATCATTATATATTATATTAAATGGACTTAAAGTCATCTTTTAAAAATATGATTAAAGAAATCTTCAAACTTAAAGAAAAATATCAACCTATAAAAGAAAAACTCAGTATCCATCATAAATACAATATGCATTTTGGGAGAAAGTGTTGATAATTTTAGAACTTACAATTTACAACACAGAATCAATTTCAAGTATTTGTCAAAATTCATTGCTCCTTTAAACAAATGATACAATTCATAAGGTCTTGGAATTTCAAGAGGTTGCTGTATGTCAATATTCTCCAGCAGAAGCCAAGGTAAAAAAATCACAAAGTCAATGGAAGAGTGCTCAAGGGTAACAAACAACTAATATGTATGGGCAATCCATGAATTATCCTTCTCTTTCTATATCAGTTCCAAAAGTAATGATTTACTTGTCGAACTAATGTTCTGCCTTATTTATAAAATGTTATTAGCTACTAGTATATGATTGGGTTTATATAGTTCATTCCTATGATTTGAATGTGGTCATTTTTGATATCTGAACCAAAAGTTACCATCAATACTTTATATATAAACACCTTTCAATACTTAATAACTTCTTTATATAATGAGATTTAAAATTAGAATATTGATTAGAGAATTATTCATGAATTTTCTTGTTCATTCTAGGTTTTAGTGGTAGTAGGTCAATGTCTATGTGTAAACTTGTAATTATATCTACATTAACACCTTCATCTATTTCCATATATACAGTGGAACTAGAAAGTTAATGTAATTGCTCAGTAATGAGACACTACTCTTCAACAATACTATAGAATCACCTGGAATTTTCCCATTTTCCTTTACTTTCTTAATGTTTAGATCTAGAAAGTATTTTAGACGATCTAAATAAACATCTGTCAATTTCTAACATTACATTAAGTGGTACTATAGTAATGTTCTGATTAGCTACTGCATTTTTTTGCACCTCTGAAAACCAAGAAATGGCTTAGCTTTGGTATTCACAATTAATGGTCTCAAATACCTACAGGCTGATGGCTGAGAAATAATCACAAAAGGATAACCAATCAGACTAAATCTTCATGACTAAAATATTTGAATTGTTAAGAAAGCGCCATCCTGGCTAACACGATGAAACCCCGTCTCTACTAAAAATACAAAAAATTAGCTGGGCGTGGTGGCGGGCGCCTGTAGTCCCAGCCACTCTGGAGGCTGAGGCAGGAGAATGGCGTGAACCCGGGAGGCGGAGATTGCGGTGAGCGGAGATGGCGCCACTACACTCCAGCCTGGGCGACAGAGTGGGACTCCGTCTCAAAAAAAGAAAAGAAAAGAAAACAATCAGTGAAAAAGCAGCCCAAGAGGACAAACGAAAATTAGTCACTAGACTTAAAAACCATTAAGTCTTTGGCGCAAAGCATAAGTCCCATGAGTGCAATTTATCATCTTTTTCTTTTCATGAGGAAAGACACATTATTCACACAAGACACCAACATAATGTTTTTCTAAAAGACAATTTACAATAGTTTAGGTCAACAGATGATAGAACCCAAAACAATCTCACAAACTCTTTTCATATTAAAATGTCTTTCCTTTCTTTTTAATGCAGCTTGGATATTGGAAGGCTTTGGGAGAAACTACGCTCTGAGAAGGAGAAAGCATGAGTTTATAAATTGTTGAGCTAAAATAAGTGAACTTTCCCTAATTGTTCAAAATGATAACTTCATTGAAATGACCCTTGAGCCACCAATATAAACCCTTTGAAAACTTATCAGACAAGCACAGCTAGAAAATCCTGGTGCTAATTAACTCAGTGAGAAGTTGAATTCAACTGGGTCAAGGAAGAATCCCTCTTTTTCATTCCCCTGTCCAAGTAACTCACAACTTTCGATCTCCAGGGTGCAGTTCTGCTCATCCAGTGGATATCTTCGAAGATCCATCATACATGCAGCTGTGGTTGTGATTCTGATAGAGAGGAGAGAGAAAAAAGAAAACATTACAAAAGTGATGACATTTCATTTCCAGGCTTCCTAGCCCCAAATCATGTTTACCAGTTGGCAGAAACAAGGCATCAAAATTTTGTGAGATTTTAAGAAACTATTATGAATAATTATATGTCAACAAATTGGATAATCTAGATGGACAGGTGGAAATGGATAAATTTCTAAAAACATACAACCTACCCAAACTGTGTCAATAATAAATAGAAATCTGAACAAACCAATAACGAACAAGGAGAGTGAATCAGTGATTAAAAACTTTCCAACAAAGAAAAGCCCAGGGCCAGATGGTTTCATGGATGAGGTCTACCAAACATTCAGAGAAGAACTAATATTAACCTTTCTTAAACTGTACCACAAAATAGAATAGGGAAAACTGCCAAATTCATTTCATGAGGCCAGCTTCACTCTAATTCCAAAGCCAGACACACAATACAAGAAATGAATAGTACAGGCCAATATCCCTGATGGAATTAGATGCAAACATTCTCAATAAAATACTAGCAAATGAAATTCAACAGCATGTCAAAACAATATACACCATGACCAAGTGGGATTTATTACTGGGATGCTAGGATGGATATGCAACAATCAACAACACATACAAATCAATAATGTGATACAACATATTAATAAAATAAAAACCACACTATCATCTCAATAAATACAGAAAAATTAAAGCTTTTCCTCTAAGATCTGGAAGAAGGCAAGAGTGCTCACTCTTGGACGTGCTAGTCAACATGGTACTGAACTCCCAGAGAGAGGGAGAGAGATTATGCATATATATACAAGTAAATGTATATGTAAATATATCAGTGTGTGTATGTATATACACACTTATACAGTATACTGTAGTACAGTACATGTGCTGTGTACATAAAGTACTACAGTATATTCAGAGCCCTTTCATTTGAAAAAATAAAATGGAAAACAACACAAATGCCCACAAAAGGATGATTAGAAAATAAATTATGGCATTTCCACACTATTGTAGTACATTTTTAAAGATAGCTTATTATTTATTAATACAGAAGCAAATTCATGATGCATCGTTAAATAAAATAAGCAAGGTGCAGAGTAGTGTGTGTGGTAGGCTACTATCTTGAGAGGTTTTCTCCCTAAGAAGACACAGCTGTGCTTCTATTTGCATAGAGTATTTTTAGAAAATTTCAAATTGTAGCTCCTGGAGATTAAGATAAAAAAGAAACCATTTAATTTGAATTTTTGTGTTGCTTAACTTATGATTACACTTTATGGGGAGGACCGTTACATTTTTAAAAGTTCTTTGTCAATTCAAAAGTGAATCAAAAACTTGTAAATGTGGACTCACCATCTGAATTTTAGTTACTCTCACACTTCACTGACCAGAAAAACATCCCAGGCAAGAGAAAATGGAGAGATAATGAAGTCCAGATAGGATATGTAGAGTTAGGGTCCTTGAGTTTGAATAAACACAAAAGCTCAACTGGGAGTGGTGAATATGGTGTTAACTCTCATCCTAGGATAGTGTTTCTTCCCTGCTTATATGCTACCTGCTGAATGTAAGTGGACCAGAGTTTCAGAGATAAATCTTACAAATCTCTCTAATAGTGGGAAGTGTGAGGCACCATCAGTCACAGAAGGCTGGTTTTGTTGTTGTTGTTGATGATGATGATGATGTTGTATTTTGTTGCAGCAAGAGAGGAAGATATACTTTTATGTATAACGTAGATTCCTCCCATTCACAAATTCTGCAGATAGTAGCACAGACATTGCTAAGGTGATAATAAAAATGGAAAGGGTCATGAGATAATAACAGCTATAATAGTGATCATCATTTGGGGAGCACTTCTTAAGTACAGGGCACTGGGCTAAAAGCTTTGCATACATTATCTCTTTTAATTCTCACAGCAATGCTGTGTAGTAGGTGCTTTGATTAATGAGAGGACTGAGCTGCAAAAAGATAATTTAATTAATGCAAACTCACACCACTTATGGGCAACAAAGTTAAGACTCAAACTCAATCTGCCTATCTTTAAAATTTTTAGTCACAAAATATTTTAATAGCTTTACTGGGATATCATTAAAATATGGCTATTGCAAATGATACATTTGTTACATAAGTTATGAAAGTAATGTAATCCTCAACAAATATTAGCAAACTAAATTCAATAGCACATTAAAAGGATTATATACAATGACCAAGAGGGATTTGTTACTGGGATACAAGGATGATTCACCATATGTGAATATATATATATATATATCAGAGTATTTTTGAGGCTTCCAAGGTGAGTTATTGCTTTGGTCATTTGTGCTAAACTATCAGCAATAAAGGCTTCTTTTTCCTAAAGGAAAGAGAAAAACCCTACCTCTTTCCAATTTTCCTTTGGCTTTCATTATGAAAGATGAAAGCTCACAGATATGAACATTTTCACATACCTTTTGAAGCCTTTCTTAGGACATTGGTTAATTTACTTGAATTTATTTAAGCATTACATCAGAGCAAAAGGAATTTTCAAGTTTAATTAAAAATTTTTTTCAAAATATTTTACAAAACACTATGCTTTCTGTTCCTATGATCATATGGGTTAATTAATTTATTCACTTAATACATCATGAATATCTTTTGTTGTCTAAAAATACAGTTCTGCAACATTCTTTTTTTTAGTCTCATAGTGATTCAAACACCCTAAATAAAACACCCACAATAAATATTAAAAATTCATTTGTCTGCTATACTCTTTTACCATATTCTTTGTTTAACAGCTTCTTATGAATTAAAAAATTGTCAAGAGGGGAATATTCTCTTGGAATTACTAAAATGTGGCAAGTCCTGTGATTCTACAATTTAGCTGATGCTTTTCAGTCAGAGATGATTTTGCCTCACTGGGGACGTTTGGAAATATATCTGGACCTAAAAGTTTGAAACTGGAATCTAGTAGATGGAGCCCAGAGATGCTGTTAAACATCCTACCATGCACAGGACAGTCCCCAACAACAAAGACTTAGCTTTTCCAAAATGTCAGTGGTGCCAAGGTTGAGACATCCTGCTACAATGATGGTTTACAAATTTGATAAGGGACCTCAGTATGTAAAGTACAAATGAAATAAATAAAAGCCATATTATGTTAATATAAAATCACCTTGTAAGTTCTAATGTTGATCCATTTTAATGGGCACATACATATAAAAGCAGGGATTATGATGAGAATTATGGTTTTAAGCCTCTCTCATTACCAATTTATTTTTTATTGCATTTTATTTATACAGCATTGAGAAAATCCTTATAAATAGTGAAGTACTTGCTTCTAAATTCTTAAATAACCAAGCAAAGGCTACCCTGAATTGGGAAAACAGGAACAACAACAGCCCCAACCCCTGTGCCAAGAAATCACCTTTATAGTCAATGATACCACTGCAAATGGTTTAGGAACACCCATAAATGGTTGGTCTCTAGAAGTACTTAATGATGGATTAAAGGCAAGCTTTACTTGGTGCTCAATGCTCTGCATAATTTAACCTGGCAGCACAAGTTAATATAGTGATCTTGAATGTGTTAACATGGGGCATAGGACATTCTCATATTTATTGCAACATATTCACAATAGCCAAATATGGAATCAACCTAAGTGCCTATTAACAGATGAATGGAGAAAGAAAATGTGGTAGATATGGACAATGGGATATTAGTCAGCCATAAAAATGAAATCCCGTCATATGCTGCAACATGGATGGAACTGGAGGCCATTATGTTAATTGAAATAAGCCAAGCACAGAAATACTAATATTGCATGTTCTAATGCACATGTGAGAGCTAAAAAAATGGATCTCAAGATAGAGTGTAAAGTGGTAGTTACCAAAGACCTAAAAAAGGGAGTGATGAAAGGAAAAATAAGCATATAGTATATTCATTACCACCAAACTATACATTTAAATGTAGTAAAGATGGTAAATTATATGTGTATATTTTACCTCAATAGAAAAAGCACCTAAGACATTTAAGAAAGTAACATAGGACAGGTGATAGTGTAATGCTTCTTATTATAGTTTAAAATATTTATTATATACATTTTTAAGTTTTATTTTAGGTTCATGGGTACATATGCAGGTTTGTTATACAGGTAAATTGCATGTTACAGGGATTTGGTGTACAGACTATTTCACCACCCAGGTAATAGTCATAGTATCCAATAGGTAGTTTTTCGATCCTCACCTTCCTCCTTCCCTCCACCTTCAAGTATGCCTCAGTGACTGTTTTTCCTTCTTTGTGTCCATATATATTAATATTTAATGTTTAGCTCCCACTTATAAGTGAGAACATGTGGTGTTTGGTTTTCTGTTCCTGTGTTAGTTCACTTAGGCTAACGGCTGCCACCTCCATCCATGTTGCTGCAAAGGACATGATCTCATTCTTTTTTAAGGTTGTGTAGTATTCCATGGTGTATACGTATTACATTTTCTTTATCCAGTCTACTGTTAATGGGCACTTAGGTTGACTCCATGCCCTTGCTATTGTGAATAATACTAAGATGAACATATGTGTGTATGTATCTTTACGGTACAATGACTTATATTCCTTTTGGCATATACTCAACAAGGGAATTGCTGAGTCAAGTGGTAATTTTGCTTTGAGTTCTTTGAGAAATCACCAAACTGCTTTCCACAATGGCTGAACTAATTTACATTTCCACCAGCAGTGTATAAGTTTTCCTTTTTCTCCGCAACCTTACCAGCATCTCATATTTTTTTACTTTCTAATAATAGCCATTCTGACTGGTGTGAGATGGTATCACATTGTGGTTTTATATGCATTTTTAATGATTAGTGAAGTTGAGCATTTTTTATATGCTTGTTGGATGCTTGTATGTCTTCTTTTGAAAGGTGTCCATGTTCTTTGCCTACTTTTAATGGGTTTGTTCATTTTTTGCTTGTTGATTTCTTTAAGTTCTTTATATATTCTGGATATTAAACCTTTGTCAGACGTGTAGTTTGCAAAATTTTTCTCCCATTCTATAGGTTGTCTGTTTGTTCTGTTGATGAACAACATTCTAATGATGTTTTGCTGTGCAGAAGCTCTTTAGTTTAATTAGGTCCCATTTGTCAATTTTTGTTTTTGTTGCAATTGCTTTTGCTGTCTTCATCACGAAATCTTTGCCAGATCCTCTGTCCAGAATGGTATTTCTGAGGTTATCTTCCAAAGTTTTTCTTTTACATTTAAGTCTTTAATCCATCTTGAGTTGGATGGCCGCACACATGATTTTCTAAAGCATGATTCTAGAAAAAGATGTGATTATAAGGGCATCCTGATTTTCTGTTTAAATGTGGATGAAAAATAGGAAGTATGGTGTAAGAAAGGAGTCTAATTTCAATCTTCTGGATATGGCTAGCCAGTCATCTCAGAATCATTTATTGTATAGAGAGTCCTTTCCCCATTGCTTGTTTTTGTCAACTTTGTCAAGCATCAGATGGTTGTAAGTGTGCAGCAAAAAGTAATAATAGTTTTAAATAAAATTAGAATCCAATATTTGTGGCACCATTAAAGAAAAAGCCTTAGGGATACTTGAGAGTATTATTTGAGCACCACTGGTCAGCACATCTCACTTTATTTAGTCCATTTTCAGAAAAAATGTCATCTGGTTAGTTAACCACTCCATTATTAAATCAGGACATGCATTGAAATATAATATTGAACCATTGATTCAGAATTGTGAATTACAATAGCTTTTACAAAGTAGTTTACATAGCCAATTTAGCATTGTCTACAAAATAACTAGTTAATGTCTCATGTGTATGGGTACTTAGAGTTGTGAGTAATTTTTAAAAAACCCAACTTTTAGGAAGCATAACTGAATTTACTGTTGCTAGCCATTATGATCAATCTATTCAACAATCAATAGTTATAAGGAATATAAATTATATCACCTAGGGAAACTATATGTCACACCAAGACTTTACCATAACTCATTGTTTTTTAAACTATGATCACCTGGGCCAATTTACTTTTATTCCTCCCAAATCCCAATATAATATTAAAGAGAATTGAGTAATCATCACAACTTAGCAAGAGAAGAAATCAATAGCTCTAAGAACTTACTATTAAAAAGTCATCTGATTTCCTTTGGAAAGTACTGAAACAACTTCCATCTTGGAATATATATGTTCCACATTTCAGTCTCACAGGAGGATTTCAGTGGTCTAACTTGAATTAGGTACCAACTCTCCCACAACTATTTAGTAAGGGTTGGAGGACAGCACTAATACACAAATACAAATATGGTCACCAAAGACCCACAGGACTCTCTGAGAAGGGAGGAATTATTGAGACTCAGACAGGGACTCCCACACAAGCACATATTCATGAATCTATGTTAGGCTATAGAAATCTGTGTAACACAGTGTTGAACTCTGCTGATTTAAGAGTTTGGCATTTCTAGATTCTGTAATGCTTATCGTTAAGTGAGCTGAGTATATGAGCTCTTTGTGAGAAAAAATTGCTCAGCAAGAATTCCCCAGATCATCAACAAAAAGAGAGATGTCCCTGGGCAGAGTTCTGTTCAGCTCTCTTGTCTTCTGGGTGAGAAGCAACAATGAGTATCTCTAAGAATGATTGCTCTTGTATTTCCATTTGTTCTCCTTGCCTAATATGACTGCTTCACAGTTGTTAGTCACTTCTACCATTAATTAACACATCCACATGGAAATGTACTCACACTGTGGCTGAAACTGGCTGATTATAAATTGAAAAGATTGAATTGTTAATTCTGTCTTTAGTTTTTTAAACTCAAGATTTTCATTCTGGTGTGTGAAAATATTTTTATTGGTGGATAGCAAATGAAAGTATAGGACGGTAAAACCAGCTAAAGGCAAAAGCATTAACTGACTCTTCTTCTGCAGAGAGATTTCCTAGAGGTAGATTCATGACAGCATAACATTCATCTGTCTTCTTTCAAAGACATTTAGAATGGATTACATTATAATCCCAAGTTATTGACATTTTGATGGTTAGGTCAGAACACTATAATGGGCTATTAGTTAGAAACTGTGGTCTCATGATACTTTGGAATGAACAGAAATCATGTTACTGTAGTATTCATTTGTTAAGGTTAATGATGCATGGTCATTGGCCTTAGGAGTCATTGTAATAGCAAATCATGTATATTTAATGCCTGAAGGTGGCATGATTCTAATTGCTGGCAAAACATAATCCAAAAGCCCTGGCCCATAAGTATCTTGAAACCTAGGTTTATACACACACACACAAATACACACATGTGAACACATATACACATGGAGAGGGTACATTTGCAAATAGCAATGTGAACTTAAATTAACAAATTATGTATGCTCAGTTGAGGTTTTCCTATAATCATGAATTTTATCAGGAAGAACTCCCAAGTTTTAAACCCCATCTCTGTATAACATAATTGTACAGTTTAATAGAATCTGTATGAAAGAAAAATGTGAAAGAAAATCCCCTAAAAATGCTGAACCCTATTTATACTCCTAATATTGGTGAAATTGAGAGTGAGTAGCTGTTATAAGATTGATATCAGTATCACTCAATAGAGTGTTTGAAGAATGGCTTGTTTAGCCTCTTGGATACACCTTTAATTCATGTTAGTTACATTACACAAAGAAACTGATGAGAGAAAACGGATGGGTTAGTCTGTTATGACTAAAGAGTACATAGATTTTTTTGCAGCTAATACTTATTAACTGCTCAGTGCAATAGGGTGAAAAGAATTTGCATTATCTTTATAGTTGTGACAGGATTTTGGCTAGTCTGTTTAGAAAAATACATTGGTATTTGAAGGTGAAATCCTGGGAGCGTGAGACATAAATGATAAGGAAACAAAAGGAGATAAACTGTTTTGTGAGATTTAAGAGGAATTTAGGTGTGAGGAAGCAAAATGTTGGAGTAGTAAAAAACTTTAAAGAACGGTCATATTGATATTTAATTTTAAAATTTTTGTGGTGCAATCATAATACATTTTCTGTATTTACTCAAAGCCTGATACACACCAAGCATGCCTGTATGCACGCACACACACACACGCACACACACACAAGCCTTGGGTAAATGTTTTATTTTTATACTTGGAATACTGGGAAGTGGCTGAACTTCTTATCCTGACAGCATTATTGGAACAGTAGTCTATAAACTGAAGCAATTCAAAGCCAGAGATTACATAAGCCCTTTGGAAAGCCTCAGCAATCTCGGGGAGGGCATTGGACTCCCACAAATAATGGATTGTGGGTTCAGGCTACTCTTACCTAGATCTAAAGAGGCAGAGTTACTTTGGCTAGTATTATGTTAGAATCCTAGATGACAGGCACTGTACTAAGCACCTCACATACAGTATTAGTTTCCTCTTGCTACTGTAACAAGGTACCACAAGCTTAGTGGCTTAAAACAACACAAATTTATTCGCTTACAGTTCTGTAGATCAGAAGTCCTAAAATCAAGGTGTTAGCAGGGCTGTGTTCCTCCTGGAGGCTCTAAGGGAGAACTTATTTATCTGCCTTTTTCAGCTTCTAGGGGGCATTTCATTCCTTGGCTTATGGACCCTTCCTCCATCTTCAAAGCACATCTCACTCTCCTGCTTTCCTTTCATAAGAACCCTTGTGATTACATTGGGCCCACTAAGATATTCCAAGATAATCGACTATCTTTTTTTTTTTTTTTTTTTTTTTTTTGAGACAGAGTCTCGCTCCGTTATCCAGGCTGGAGTGCAGTGGCACGATCTCAGCTCACTGCATTCCCCCATCTCCCAGCTTCAAGAGATTCTCCTGCCTCAGCCTCCCCAGTAACTGGGATTACAGGCATGCAACACCACGCTCGGTATTTTTGTTGTTGTTGTTGTTGTTGTATTTTTAGTAGAGACGGGTTTTTACCATGTTGGCCAGGCTGGTCTCGAACTCCTGACCTCAAATGATCCACTCGCCTTGGCCTCCCAGAGTGCTGGGATTACAGGCGTGAGCCACCGCGTCCGGCGGACTTCATCTTTTTTTTTCTTTTCATGTTTTTGTTTTTTTGGTTTTTTTTAGACAGAGTTGCTCTCTGTTACCCAGGTTGGAGTGCAGTGGTGCGATCTCGGCTCACTGCAACCTCTGCCTCCCAGGTTCAAGCTATTCTCCTGCCTCAGCCTCCCGAGTAGCTAGGACTACAGGCACCCGCCACCACACTCAGCTAATTTTTGTATTTTTAGTAGAGATGGGGTTTCACCATGTTGGCCAGACTGGTCTTGACCTCCTGGTCTCAAGTGATCCACCCACCTCAGCCTCCCAAAGTGTTGGGATTACAAGCGTGAGCCACTGTGCTCGGCCACAGACCTTATCCTAGTTACATCTGCAAAGCCCGTTTTGCCATGAGAAGTAGCATATTTATAGGTCCAGAAAATTTAGGACATGGACATCTTTGGAGGAGAAAGCATTATTTTACCACACGTGCATTATTTATTATTTGTAATAGCCTTATTATGTTAAAGCCTTTTCCACTCCAATATCAAAGATAAGAAAATTAACATCTCACTGTATTAATAAATTTTTCCAAGTTTACATAGTCTATGGTAATGCTGAGATTCAAACCCAGATATACTAGATTCAAGGGTTAAGTTCTCTCCAGTTATTGTCGTTAGGCCAGATGAATCTAAGCAGAGAAGATTTGCTTCAGTAACATTTCTTCCATGAGCAGTTAAACAAAGCACAAATATTAAAAGTTTACCTTACCATATTTTTAGTATTAATTGTTATCAGTAATTTATGACATTCATTACCAAGTCCATAGTGAGTATAAAATGATATATGACTAACCAGGAATCAGGCAATACTGTAAGCATTGGCTACAGCAATTAAAAACATCCAGCTACATATTCATGCTGTCATATATATGTATATACTTTAATACTGTAAGGTCTCAAGAGAGAAGATGGAGCCACTGTCTACTTGTTTTATAAAATAGGTAAGGTGTGCTTATTTCTCATTTGGAACTATTACCTTTGCCATTTTTTTAGAAATCCAGAGCTCTTACATCAGATAAATATTTACATTATTAAGAAAGCCTGAATATCACTCAGGATTGCAATGCAAGACAGTTTAGTTCTATACTTATTTGGTTGGTGGCAACTTGGACAAAATGTGCCTCAACCTAGGTTTATGATAATTCATGAATGCAGGTATGATGCAGGTGGAATGTGATATGGAACAGGAAAGAAAAGAGAGTTATTATATGCATGTACAAGTTCAATGCTTGATACACAGTAGGCACTCGATTAACAGTAGCTGCTATCACTTTCAGTCAATATGCTTCCAAAGAAATAAAAAATGCGTATAACACTACTATTACAAATACATTATCAGATTAATATGTGGCCATATTAAAACATCTGGAAAATACAGAAAATTATAGATAAGAGAAAAAATGACCCATAATGACACTATCACAGTTTTATTATTAATTTCTTTTCTTCTTAAAATTGAGATTATATTGTATGTAGCAATTTCATTTGCTACTTTGGTCAACCTATAGGTAAGAACTTTCTTAAGTCTTAGGTATGCTCCATGGACATAATTTTAATGGATACTATACCCCGTGACTTACTTAACAATTCAGCTATTGGGAGATATCATTAATGTTCTTTAGGATGCTTTAAAAAAAATCACACTGAGTAAATAGCATTCTCACTGCTATTCTTATTTTTTGATTCCATATTTCTGCTTTCTTTCCCTCCTCTCTTTCGTAGACTTAGTGCTGAATGCTAATGACACTCTTCTCAGTGCAATCCCAGGCAGTCATTTTCAGCTAATTAGCTACACAGCAAAGGTTGCATAAATGGGCCCATTATTATTCACTTCTGTTGGGGCAGGATGATTCATGAACCACCTTATAAATATGAAAAGCAGTCCATAAATCAGAGTAGGGGATTGAGGGTGGGCAAAAAAAACTTTAAAGGATTAATAGGGAATAGAACAATAGTAATTAACAGGCTCATGTCAAAGTTCCAGTATCAGGGTGAGTCATATTTTACCATGAATGTCTGGCTGAGTTCAAGACATACTATTTTTCCTAAGTTGTATCATTATACACATATGTCTATGAAGTGTAAGAGTATGCATTTAATTTATACCATATTTAATACTTCCTATTAACCAATAAGCTGAAATATGTATTAGACTGCAGAAATAAAATGAGGCTGCCCTCTCAAATTAAAGCATCTTTATTCTTATCATCTTGATTATTAGGAATTTCTGCAGTGGACAAATTGCCAGGACTTGAAACGATAGCAATAGTTTCTTGGTCTTTTGGCTAAGAACAAAAGTGTGGTATCTTTTCTTAACAATTTAAAACAATAGCAAGCCCTAAGCATTCAGAAACGACCTAGATATTGAAATAAACATAGAAGCCAAAGAAAATGTTTACCTGGAATGGAATGCTCTGACTTGGAATCAGTAAGTACAGGATAACTAAACAAGACTCAGACAGAAGGAAGAGCTAGAGCTAATACATGAATCTCCTTCACAGTTACTACCTTTTTGGTTTATTTGCAAACCAATTCTATTGCTTTGCCACATGATTCTCTTTCCTAGAACAAAGAGCAGACACATTTACTGAAAGGTAATCAGTCATCTTGAAGTGGTATTCCTCAAGGAGTAAAGTAAGATTCAAGAGTGATGGAGTATTAAGATACTGTGTTGTTTGAGAACAATAGCTTTATGCTGAGAAAAAACAAACAAAACCAAAACCAAATAGGACAGAAGAATAAATTGTGCAAAATCCCCAGCTCCCTAAGGGGATAAAAGCAGGCCCAAGACATTTACTTTCTATTCAAATAAGCAATAAAGAAAACAAATATCCTGAAATTAGTGGAGAAATGCTACTTCTAGAGCAATGATTAGCATTGTAGTATGTCTTTTCATTTTTCCCCATGTGGACTTTTTGCATATTTGTAATCATACTTAGGATTCTGTTTCCTTCGCATTGAATCTTAATATCAGATACCTTTTCCTCATCGGCATCAGGATTGTAATTTTTTCAATGGGAAACAGTATACTTTAAATTGAACATTTAGGTGGCTTTCAATTTTGTCAGTTTAAAATGAAGCTAAAACATTTTCATGAATATATTATTTTTCCACATTTTGGATTATTTCTCTAGCTAGAATCTAATAAATAAGATTATTATATCCAAAGATACAAAAATGTGTATGTCAAAAATGCTTTCTTCAAAGATTGTGCTAAATTATAATGCAAAATATTATTAATTTTCTTCACTGGTTCTCAGTTGGATATTGTAATATTTTTGTTCATTAAATAGATGAAAAATGGTACTTTTGTGATTTAAATGTTTTAATTACTAACAGAATGAAGTGTTTCTCATGTAATTGTTTACAAGCTGAATTTGAAACTATTCTTTCTCTAGATACCAAAATTATTAGTGATATATCAATATATCAACTTATGACTAAAAGAATATATCAATAATAATATTTTATTAAATATCAGGCAGGAATGAAAAGTATCACAGTATAGATTAACTTTGCTGTTGTCTTATTCAGTTACTTAGATGAATAAATTTGTGTTGTTGAATTTAATATCTTTGTTGACATATATTTTTATGGTTTATTGTTAAACTTTTTTGGAAGGAGGTATAAGTTATAGAAATAAAAAATTAAAATAAGGCCTGTGTTGCTTTTCAGAGTTCACAATGAACACCATCAAAATCAAGCGAATTGAGAGGTGATCATATATTCTAAAAGACAAAAATAGGAAGGGGATTTTGTATATTTTCAAGTTAATAATTGAGCACTCCAGATATCATACTAACAATAAAACATGATTTCTGTCTCTCTGCTTTTGTGAGCATAAATCCCTAAAAATGACCACATTTAAAAGCTACAAAACAAAATTAGTTTTATTTTCTATTCATTTTTATAGGTCCAGTGTTAAATAGGTAAATTCTGGAGGGGTCAATATATCAACAAAACACTAGTTTTTTAAAAATAAGAAATACTATTTATTTCTATAACAAAGAAATTATAAACTAATATAATAAGAGATCATTTTCTAGCTGTCTGAGATTAGCCAAGATTGTCTGGTGACATTGGATTTTTGTGTCCCTTTGGGAAAATTAGGAGTCATACTTCTGGTGAGAAAATAAATGGATACATCCACCATGGTAAACATTTTGACAACATATTGATTCAGTGATTACCTCTTGACTCAGCCACTATACTTCTAGTTCCCTACTTGCTACACACAAGGAAACGTAAGTAGAGATGTTCCTCAAGCACTCCTTGTAAAAGCAAAATGAGTAAACACCAAAATGGTCCAGCAAAGCTAAATGGATACACACCTCTAGTGTATATACACTGGATTACTTTACAGCATTTAAAATGAATGAAATAGGTCTACATGTATGAACATGGGTATGTCTTACATAGTGTTGTGTGGAAAACAAACAAACAAAAAAAAGAAGAGATGCTTACAAAAACTACATTTATTTAAAATTTTATAAGAATGAAACATTAGCATATATGTCTTAGGGAATCACATATGTGTAGCAAATTTTTAAAAATGTACACATTGAAAGGATACACAGTAATTTTAGAATAGTGGTTATCTCTGGGGAGGGAGAGGTAGGGGAAGGAAAAAAGAGGATGGGATGAAGATGGTATTGGATTAATCTATAATTCCTCCTCCCATCCTTGGTTCCTTTCTTCCTTTTTCTCTCCCTCCTTTCCTTCCTCTTTTCCTCCCTCCCTTCTCCTCTCCCTTCCTCCTATCTCTACCCTGCACCTCCCATCTCTACTTCGCACCTTCTATCTCTACCCCGCACCTTCTTCTCACTGTTCCCCTCCCTCCCACCTTAAATCCTCCCCTTCCTCCTACCCCACCCCTCCTCTTCCCATCCCTCTTTTCTTTTTCCTCCCCTTCCCTTCTTTTTTTTTTCTTGTCAATTGTGTTATTTATTTTATTTTATTTTACTTTAAGTTCTGGGATAGATGTGCAGAATGTGCAGGTTTGTTACATTCCATCTTTTGTCTATCTTTCCATTGTTCTTTCTTTAAAGGAAGCTGAAGCAAATAGGGCAACAGGTTGTTATATTTTTAACCTCTCTGTTACTTTCCAATTTGATATCCTTAGACGAACAGATAAATCCTCAAATGAAGATCCTTTTGTAGTACATGAGCATGATGATTTAATTTTCACACACATGTGTAAGACATGCCTCTCTCAAACTTTGTTATGAGGTCAGCACATTACCTTTCTGATATTTAAAAAAAGAAAAATATCCCAAAATATCCCAAAATATCTCCACTTACACTCTTATTTTAAATGTTGCTTTGAACTTGGCATAGCCACCTTCCTGTCCCCAGTTTGAGTTACAACAGGAAAGGTAAAGGAACACAAAGATTATCTCTCCATCACATTGACTCTATACCTAATTGGTATTTAATACTGGGTGATGATTATGATCTTTCAAAATGAGTTCCTTCAATGAAGAAATTCATCAACTTACACGGATCTTGGTGTTTGAAACTGACACATATTTCTCCACATTTCTCATTATTGCAATTACACATTCATTTATTTGATTACTTGCTTCTTGTGTGACTTCCACCTGAATAGATGGTAAGTACCCCATAGGAAATGATCTCATAATGAACCATTTACTAGGGCCCAGCTCAGTGTCTGACACAGAATTGATGTGTAAGGTAATGAAATTAATATGGAAATTAAGGAAACACTGAAATCGTTACTTTTCTAAAGAAGAAAGAAGACAACCAGTGTGATATCTTCATTAAAAAATTATGCCACTGTTGCTTGAAAAATGTATTCATGGTAAAGATCCATTTTCTTTCTCCTGACTAAATTCTCATTAAAAATCATTTTTAGTCCATTGATTAAATAAACAACTACAGATCATTGTCAGTTGGACAATTTCCAGGGCCATGAAACTACTGAAAGTATGCTCAAATTAAGCTAGATATTTTAGGAACTCTCAATTGTTAAATTTTAGACACCCTGTGGCTTGAGAGAGAGGCGGCTAAAACACTGGTATACACATCGTATAGTCTAAGCATAAACATGGGTTAAGGTCCTACTTCTTCTCTTGCTATTAAGAGTACAAATAGATTAGGGCCTCGAAGTACAAAATGTTGGTTTCTTTTCAAGAAACAAAATGACTGTCCTTGCCAAAAGAATAAATGAATGAGGCCTTCAGTGATTAATCTATGTCTGAGTTTCCTCCCATGTTAAGTGAGTGGACCAGTGGCTGGACTTTTCTATGAGAAAAGGAAGTATTCACATGGTACAAGAGGATTTCTGTTTTTAACCATTAAAACATCATTTTGATTAGTGTCATTAGAATGCTAACTTCATGAACAATTAAAAATTAATATTTTCTGGCAGATTTTAGTAGCTCCATACATAAAATCCAGGGGAAGATAAATGAAGTCATATGGTTCTGATTCACTGCTAGTGTTACAACCCATTGTGAATTTGATCACAATCCAATGAAATACTATTCAGTCTTAAAGAAGGAAGTCTTGTCATTTACAATAGCATGGATAAACCTAGAGGACATCATGTTAAGTGAAATAAGCCCAGCACAGAACGACAAATGCCGCATGATTTCACTCATATGTGGAATCTAACAAGTTAAAGTCATAGAAGTAGAGAATAGAATGCTGGTTACCAGGGACTGGGTGGGGAAAGGGCATTAGAGAGATAATCAGTCACTCTAGTTAATAATAATGTATTCTTGAAAATTGCTAAAAGAGTAGATTTTAAAAAAATGATATGTGGGGTAATGCATATGTGAATTAGAACAATTTAGCCATTCTACAATGTATAGATATTTCAAAATAGCATGTTGTACATAATAAATATAAACAATTTTTGTCAGTTAAAAATAAATGATAAAAAGGTAACTTTAAATAAATCTGATCTTATGTTTGTACCTTCAAGACAGAGTAAAAAAATGAAGAAAATAAAGCAATGTTTAGAGAAGCATTAAAACTGAAACATACATGGACATATAGAAAGATATTTCAAAAATAGTTTGTCACAAGAAGTAACTTGATATTATTTCCTATGTAAGTTTTATATATTTTGATTGGCATTATTAGAATGATATATATATAGAGAGAGAGACAGAGAGAGAGAGCACACCTTCAACATTCACCTTAAACATTTAAAGTGTAATTTAAACTATCAACATTGTTCTTTATTAAAGATTAATAATGCAAATTTATTCATGTCTATTTCCATTTGTGTAGAAATACATCATTTATACTGCAAGAAGGCTGTGATTTCTAGAAATCAATTTCAAATAAATTACAAAATGCACAGAGGTTCTGTGCTTTCTTTATAGTAGTCAAACTTTTTAAAATAAAGTTTTAGTAACTAGAAATTCAGAGTAAATAAATGTGCATTTCTTCTCATCTTCCCTTTCCTACCACCACCTCTCAAACTAAAAACAACAAAACAAACCCCTAAATACACTGTATTCATAAAGAACATGTGAGCACGTAGCACATACATTGTTAAAGTTAAAAAATGTACTTCTTAACAAGGGAAATGATACATAGAACTTTGCCTAGGTTACATTAAACATAGTTAATTTCTGTGACCATTACACTTCAGAATAATAAAAGTCATGATAAACATTTTCAGGTTTATGGTAACCTGAAATTGGAACCTGAATGTTCCAATTAACTCCAGTAATTAATTAATCTGAATGAAAGGCTCTTTTGGTACCTTGCCTATTTAAATGAATAAACAAATTGTGAAGTCCTATTACACAAGAACTGCGTAAATTAGAGCTACATTTTAGTAGAGATCATTATTATACTGAGTACATTCAAGATCTTGTACCCTGAAAATCTTATTTTTAGACCTAATTGTTAATTAAGAAAATATTGTACAATAAACACATAAAGCCTAATTTTGAATATTCCTTATGCATCATAATTTGGGTTTAAAAACATGAGTCACAGCAAAGGATTCTTGAATTTTGTATATTTTAAAATATTTAAATGCAGTTTATTAAGTTAATATTTGTGAATCTTATATAAATTATTAGTATTACAATAAATGATATATTCAGAAATATGCAGAACTTATAATATCACTTATGAAAATAGAAGGTTTCTCTAATAAAAGTAAGTAAAAATAACATTCCTCTCTTTAGTCATTTCCTAAAATTTTACATTCAAATTTTCTATAAATAAGTTGCTCCATTTTATAGATAAATGCTACATTTAATACAGCAACTAGAAATAGGAAAATGGAAGAAATGGTACTAAGCACTTTACATATATTATCTTTTTAAATCCTCACAGTATCTCCCCTGTACATTGGGAATTGTTGGATCAAAAGAGAAATCTTAGTATATCAGAGGAGGGAAACATATGACCATGAATTTTGTGCTATGTTTAATCTTGATCTGTGGCAAAGTACAGATCCGAATTTATAAACACTCTACATTTCTTTATATTTGTAACTTAGAAAGGGCTTTACCTTTCATTCTGTAGGAAAAAAAATTGTGAAATATTTTGAAATGAACCAAAAAGATGACCAGATGTCTAGTAGTCAAAATTATCTCACCTTCACTGTCTATGAATTATTTTGGAACTCTCTACATTATTTAAAAATGATAGAAAAGTAACAAATTTCTACCTGTAGAATTGCAGTTGTAATTGATTATTGCCCTGTGGATACTGGCCAATTTTGCCAATTTGCATATATTTGTAAGTGCTTTTCAGTATGCTATGTTTTTTCAGTATACTATGTCTTTTCAGCATGCCTAGTCCTTGGATTCTCCTTTGAATGAGCTGTAGCATCTTAATAAATCTCTCATTAATTAATGGGTTAATTGAAAATTTTTTTTTTTTGAGACAGAGTCTAGCTCAGTTGCCCAGGCTGGAGTGCAATGGTGTGATCATGACTCACTGTAGCCTCAACTTCCTGGGCTCAAGCGATCCCCTGACCTTAGTCTCCCAAGTAGCTGGGACTACAGGCACGCACCACCATGCCTGGCTAAATTTTTTATTGTAGAGATGGGGGTCTCACTATGTTGTCCAGGCTGGTCTTGAACTCCTGGGTTCAAGCAATCTTCCTGCCTTGAACTACCAAAGTGTTGGAATTACAGGTGTGAGCCACCATGTCCAGTCTCATTAAAATCTTTAATCCATTTTGTTTTATACTTTTACATGAATTTATCTTTTTAAACTGATTGCCCATGAACCATTTTGGAGGTAATCTACTATAATATCCAATGGATTTATTTAACAGAGCCAGGTAAAATATGTTGCCAGAGTAGTGTATCTCATTAGGATACTTAAGGTTGGTGTGTCTTTTTGGTTCCCAGAAATGAAACCTAAGAGCCAACATAACCTAATTTTGCTGACTGAATTTGTCTATTTTCCTTCCCTCTACTGATTTTTGTTTCATTTTTGTTTCTGGTTTGCTTATAACCACTAATTTATTCTACATTGGTGACAGCAATGACTGGGAGTTTGGTTTCATGATCTGATCATCTAGTGATTTATACAAATGGCTAACAGGTTATAGAGATACAGGTTATAGAGATAAGATTTCCATACTCTTTGGGTGACAGATAACAGAGAGACTGGTTTGTTTACATATACATATATACATATGTAGGTATATGTATAGCCTCTTTGTCCATTTTGAGCTTAAATCAATTAAGAATCTTGTATTCAATGGAATGGAAAGCTGTTTGATATTTGGACTATGGGTTTTTGGGTTTCAATGTTTACCATTAACCTGTGGCAAAAGTGTTGATCTGGGTTTATAAGCACACTAAGTGTCCTTGTACCTGTATCAAAATATCTCATTTACCCCATAAATATATACACCTACAATGTACCCAGAAATATTAAAAATAAAAAATTTAAAAAGGTCTTTACCTCTCATTGTATGAGAGCATTGACAAATTACATTATAAAGACTCAATATAAAGGGGCTGTATCTTGGTTGATTTAGATAAATAAGTGCTAATATACATAAAATATGCTAACATTAATACTACATAATATTTAAGATTATGAAAATATAAATTTGTGTTTAAATAAACTGGATCATTATTCTGACAAACTTTATGTCAATAGTAATTATGTTTTGTGATATGTCAGCTTGAAGATAATTTACAATGTCCCTCTTAAAGCCTAGGACTGATATTGAACCTAATTAATGAATAATCACTGGCTATTTAGATAATTTCTTTTTTTTTTTACTATTAACACTTTTTAAAATTAAAATTAAAATTTTATTATTATTATACTTTAAGTCTTAGGGTACATGTGCACAATGTGCAGGTTAGTTACATATGTATACATGTGCCCTGCTAGTGTGCTGCACCCATTAACTCGTCATTTAGCATTAGGTATATCTCCTAATGCTATCCCTCCCCCCTCCCCCCACCCCACAACATTCCCCAGAATGTGATGTTCCCCTTCCTGTGTCCATGTGTTCTCATTGTTCAATTCCCACCTATGAGTGAGAACATTCAATGTTTGGTTTTTTGTCCTTGCGATAGTTTACTGAGAATGATGATTTCCAATTTCATCCATGTCCCTACAAAGGACATGAACTCATCATTTTTTATGGCTGCATAGTATTCCGTGGTGTATATGTGCCACATTTTCTTAATCCAGTCTATCATTGTTGGACATTTGGGTTGGTTCCAAGTCTTTGCTATTGTGAATAGTGCTGCAATAAACATACGTGTGCATGTGTCTTTATAGCAGCATGATTTATAGTCCTTTGGGTATATACCCAGTAATGGGAAGGCTGGGTCAAATGGTATTTTTAGTTACAGATCCCTGAGGAATCGCCACACTGACTTCCACAAGAGTTGAACTAGTTTACAGTCCCACCAACAGTGTCAAAGTGTTCCTATTTCTCCACATCCTCTCCAGCACCTGTTGTTTCCTGAATTTTGAATGATGGTCATTGCTAACTGGTGTGAGATGGTATCTCATTGTGGTTTTGATTTGCATTTCTCTGATGGCCAGTGATGGTGAGCATTTTTTCATGTGTTTTTTGGCTGCATAAATGTCTTCTTTTGAGAAGTGTCTGTTCATATCCTTCGCCCACGTTTTGATGGGGTTATTTGTTTTTTTCTTGTAAATTTGTTTGAGTTCATTGTAGATTCTGGCTATTAGCCCTTTGTCAGATGAGTAGGTTGCAAAAATTTTCTCCCATTTTGTAGGTTGCCTGTTCACGCTGATGGTAGTTTCTTTTGCTGTGCAGAAGCGCTTTAGTTTAATTAGATCCCATTTGTCAATTTTGGCTTTTATTGCCATTGCTTTTGGTGTTTTAGACATGAAGTCCTTGCCCATGCCTATGTCCTGAATGGTAATACCTAGGTTTTCTTCTAGGGTTTTTATGGTTTTAGGTCTAACGTTTAAGTCTTTAATCCATCTTGAATTAATTTTTGTATCAGGTGTAAGGAAGGGATCCAGTTTCAGCTTTCTACATATGGCTAGCCAGTTTTCCCAGCACCATTTATTAAATAGGGAATCCTTTCCCCATTGCTTGTTTTTCTCAGCTTTGTCAAAGATCAGATAGTTGTAGATATGTGGCGTTATTTCTGAGGGCTCTGTTCTGTTCCATTGATCTATATCTCTGTTTTGGTACCAGTACCATGCTGTTTTGGTTACTGTAGGCTTGTAGTATAGTTTGAAGTCAGGTAGCGTGATGCCTCCAGCTTTGTTCTTTTGGCTTAGGATTGACTTGGCAATGTGGGTTCTTTTTTGGTTCCATATGAACTTTAAAGTAGTTTTTTCCAATTCTGTGAAGAAAGTCATTGGTAGCTTAATGGGTATGGCATTGAATCTATAAATTACCTTGGGCAGTATGGCCATTTTCATGATATTGATTCTTCCTACCCATGAGCATGGAATGTTCTTCCATTTCTTTGTATCCTCTTTTATTTCATTGAGCAGTGGTTTGTAGTTCTCCTTGAAGAGGTCCTTCACGTTCCTTGTAAGTTGGATTCCTAGGTATTTTATTCTCTTTGAAGCAATTGTGAATGGGAGTTCACTTATGATTTGGCTCTCTGTTTGTCTGTTATTGGTGTATAAGAATGCTTGTGATTTTTGTACATTGATTTTGTATCCTGAGACTTTGCTGAAGTTGCTTATCAGCTTAAGGAGATTTTGGGCTGAGATGATGGGGTTTTCTAGATATACAATCATGTCATCTGCAAACAGGGACAATTTGACTTCCTCTTTTCCTAATTGAATACCCTTTATTTCCTTCTCTGGCCTAATTGCCCTGGCCAGAACTTCTAACACTATGTTGAATAGGAGTGGTGAGAGAGGGCATCCCTGTCTTGTGCCAGTTGTCAAAGGGAATGCTTCCAGTTTTTGCCCATTCAGTATGATATTGGCTGTGGGTTTGTCATAGATAGCTCTTATTATTTTGAGATACGTCCCATCAATACCTAATTTCTTGAGAGAGTTTTTAGCATGAAGAGTTGTTGAATTTTGTCAAAGGCCTTTTCTGCATCTATTGAGATAATCATGTAGTTTTTGTCTTTGGTTCTGTTTATATGCTGCATTACATTAATTGATTTGCGTATATTGAACCAGCCTTGCATCCCAGGGATGAAGCCCACTTGATCATGGTGGATAAGCTTTTTGATGTGCTGCTGGATTTGGTTAATTTTTGCATCAATGTTCATCAAGGATATTGGTCTAAAATTCTCTTTTTTGGTTGTGTCTCTGCCCGGCTTTGATATCAGGATGATGCTGGCCTCATAAAATGAGTTAGGGAGGATTCCCTCTTTTTCTATTGATTGGAATAGTTTCAGAAGGAATGGTATCAGTTCCTCCTTGTACCTTTGGTAAAATTCGGCTGTGAATCCATCTGGTCCTGGACTCTTTTTGGTTGGTAAGCTATTGATTATTACCACAATTTCAGAGCCTGTTATTGGTCTATTCAGAGATTCAAACTCTTCCTGGTTTAGTCTTGGGAGGGTGTATGTGTCAAGGAATTTATCCATTTCTTCTAGATTTTCTAGTTTATTTGCGTAGACGTGTTTGTAGTACTCTCTGATGGTAGTTTGTATTTCTGTGGGATCGGTGGTGATATCCCCTTTATCATTTTTTATTGCGTCTATTTGATTCTTCTCTCTTTTCTTCTTTATTAGTCTTGCTAGTGGTCTATCAATTTTGTTGATCCTTTCAAAAAACCAGCTCCTGGATTCATTAATTTTTTGAAGGGTTTTTTGTGTCTCTATTTCCTTCAGTTCTGCTCTGATTTTAGTTATTTCTTGCCTTCTGCTAGCTTTTGAATGTGTTTGCTCTTGCTTTTCTAGTTCTTTTAATTGTGATGCTAGGGTGTCAATTTTGGATCTTTCCTGCTTTCTCTTATGCGCATTTAGTGCTATAAATTTCCCTCTACACACTGCTTTGAATGTGTCCCAGAGATTCTGGTATGTTGTGTCTTTGTTCTCATTGGTTTCAAAGAACATCTTTATTTCTGCCTTTATTTCTGTTTTCATAAGTTCTGCTAGTCAGCTGAAATGCTTATGTATAATGGACAATTTTCAATATTACACTCCCTAGTTTTCTTTGTGAAATACAAGTTCATTACTTTGCTTACAAGTTATAATTAATAGGACTGAGACTATTTTAGGAGCAATAGAAACAAAGAAATATAACTGTATGTGTGTGTCTTTATTATTCAAGAAATAAAAAAAGTTTATCCTAAAGCCATAGTTCTTAAAATTTTGATCTTGGATTCATTTACACTGTTACATGACTATAAAACTGGCATCCATGACCTTATCTTAATTAAATGTTCAAATCTTTCATAATTTTTTGATTTTTCCATTTCTAAATCAGTTTATATCTATATCTATAGATATCTTTTGCATTTAAAACTATTTTTTATTTTCCCAGAGTGCTCCTGAAAATCCTCAAGTAATTTTGTAAGGATTGCACATGAGAAGTTGTTAAGTAAGAAAATGTGCTTAGGGCCAGGCACGGTGGCTCATGCCTGTAATCCCAGCACTTTGGGAGGCCGAGGTGGGTGGATCACCAGCAGTCAGGAGTTTGAGACCAGCCTGACAACATGGAGAAACCCCATCTCTACAAAAGTACAAAATTAGCCCCGCGTTATGGCACATGCCTGTAATCCCAGCTACTTGGGAGGCTGAGGCAGGAGAATCACTTGAACCCGGGAGGCGGAGGTTGTGGTGAGATGAGATCGCACCACTGCACTCCAGCATGGGCGACAAGAGCAAAACTCCATCTCAAAAACAAACAAACCAAGAAAAACAACAACAACAACAACAACAACACAACTATATGCTTACTCTGCCCCCAAATTTGTATAGGTAAAATGCTATTGATATAAATTGTTATTGATAAAATGTTATTGATATAAATATTGCAGAGTGTTTGTGCTATGATTTAAATGTTGAAATTTAATTGCCATTGTAACAATATTAAAAGGTTGGACTATTAAGAGGTGATTTGGCCATGAGGGCTCCACCCTCATGAATTGATGAACAACATTATCATGAGAGTGGGCTCATTATAAAAGAGGGATTTCAGCCCCCTCCCTCCCTCTCTCACTTCCTCTGTCTCTTACCCTTTCTTGTCCTTTCACCTTTACCTGTGGGATGACACAGCAAGAAGGCCCTTGCCAGATGCCAGGCCCTCCTCAATCTTGGATTTCGTAGCCTCCAGTGCCATCAGTCAATAAATTTCTGTTCACAATAAATTACCCAGTCTGCAATAGTCTCTTACCATAGCCCCAAAGCAAACTCAGAGAGTAGGCTTTATGGGAAGTCCCTGGAAATTTCTCAGTGCCTTTGCTTTCCATAAATTGTTTTAAGCTCAGGGGATGTACTGTTTAAAACTCTTTTCAAAATAGCTTTTCTAGGTTTTCCATTTATTAGAGCCCTCAAGGGGCTTGCCTAAAGATATTAAGTAACAACAGTATAGTATTTTCAATTATAATTTGTTATTATTTTTATAAGTAAATTTTTTAAAGTAAACTTTTTAAAGGTATACTTGTCCATGTATTATTTCATTTTCACACTGCTGATAAAGACATACCCGAGACTGGGCAATTTACAAAAGAAAGAGGTTTATTGGACTTACAGTTGCACATGCTGGGGATGCCTCACAATCATGGTGGAAGGTGAAAGGCAAGTCTCATATGGTGGCAGACAAGAGAAGATAGCTTGTGCAGGAAAACTCCCTCTTGTAATGACCATCAGATCTCATAAGGTTTACTCACTACCACAAGAACAGCATGGAAAAGACCTGCCCCCATGATTCAATTACCTCCCACTGGGTCCCACCCATAACACTTGGGAATTCAAGATGAGATCTGGCTGGGGACAAAACCAAACCATATCATTCCACCCCTGGCCTCTCCCAAATCTCATGTCCTCACAATTCAAAACCAATCATGCCTTCCCAACAGTCCCTCAAAGTCTTAACTCATTTCAGCATTAACTCAAAAGTCCACAGTCTAAAGTCTCATCTGAGACAAGGCAAGTCCCTTCCACCTATGAGCCTGTAAAATCAAAAGCAGGTTAGTTATTTCCTAGATACAGTGGGGGTATAGGCATTGGATAAATACACCCATTCCAAATGGGAGATACTGGCCAAAACAAAGGGGTTACAGGGTCCATGCAAGTCTGAAATCCAGCAAGGCACTCAAATCTTACAGCTCCAAAATGATCTCCTTTGACTCCATGTCTCACTCACATCCAGGTCACGCTGATGAAAGAGGTGGCTTCCCATAGTCTTCGGTGGCTCTTCCTCTGTGGCTTTGCTAGGTATAGCCCCCCTCCTAGTTGCTTTCATGGGCTGGCATTTAGTGTCTTCAGCTTTTCCAGGCACATGGTGCAGGCTGTTGGTGAATCTACTATTCTGGGACCTGGAGGACAGTGGCCCTCTTCTCACAGCTTCACTAGGCAGTGCCCCATATGGACTCTGTGTGGGTGGGGGGGCTCCAACACCACATTTCCTTTCTGCACTGCCCTAGCAGAGGTTCTCCATGAAGGCCCCAACCCTGCAGCAAACTTCTGCCTGGGCATCCAGGCATTTCCATACATCTTCTGAAATCTAGGCAGAGGTTCCCATACCTCAATTCTTGACCTCTGTGCACCCGCCGGCTCAACACCACATGGAAGCTGCCAAGGCCTGGGGCTTCCGTCCTCTGGAGCAACAGCCTGAGCTGTACCTTGCCCCATTTTAGTCATGGCTGGAGTGGCTGGGACACAGGGCACCAAGTCCCTAGACTACACACAGTGGGGGACCCTGGGCCCATCCCAGGAAACCATTTTCTCCTAGGCCTCCTAGCCCTTGATGGGAGGGGCTGCCTTTAAGACCTCTGAAATGCCCTGGAGACATTTTCCCCATTGTCTTGGGAATTAACATTGGGCTCCTCGTTACTTATGCAAATTTCTGCAGCCAGCTTGAATTTCTTCTCAGAAAATGGGTTTTTCTTTTCTATCACATTGTCAGGCTGCAAATTTTCTAAACTTTTATGCTCTGCTTCCCTTATGAAACTGAATGACTTTACCAGAACCCAAGTCACCTTTTGAATGCTTTGCTGCTTAGAGATTTCTTCCACCAGATACCCTAAATCATTTTGCTCGAGTTCAAAGTTCCACCGATCTCTAGGGCAGGGCAAAATGCCACCAGTATCTTTGCTAAAACATAACAAGAGTCACCTTTTATCCAGTTCCCAAAAAGTACCTCATCTCCTTCTGACATCACCTCAGTCTGCACCTTATTGTCCATACTGCTATCAGGCTTTTGGTCAAAGCTATTCAACAAGTCTCCAGGAAATTCCAAAGTTTCCCACATTTTTCTGTCTTCTTCTGAGCCCTCCAAACTGTCCCAATCCCTGCCTGTTACCCAGTTCCAAAGTCAGTTCCACATTTTCGAGTGTATTTTTAGCAACGCCCCACTCTACTGGTACCAATTACTGTATTAGTCTGTTTTTATGCTGCTGATAAAGGCATACTAATGTTGGACTTACATTGCCACGTGGTAGAGGAGGCCTCACAATCATGGTGGAAAGTGAAAGTCATGCCTCATGTGGTGGCAGACAAAAGAAGAGAGCTTGTGCAGGAAAACTCCCTCTTACAATAACCATCAGATCTCAGGAGACTTACTATCATGAGAACAGCAATGGAAAGACCTGCCCCCATGATTCAATTACCTCCCACTGGGTCCCTTCCACAACACTCGGGAATTCAAGTTGAGATCTGGTTGGAGACATAGCCAAACCGTATCAGTCCACAACTGCATTTCATTAATTTGAATCTAACTAATCTAGACAGTAAGTTTCCATCCTATCCCCACATATGCTATAGAAATCTACTTCTAGGCAAAATTGTGAAGTAGTGTTTGTTGTGAGTTGTGAAGAGTCAGCATTTCTCACTGCTTTTGCAGATCTTGCACCTCATTTATTAGCTTTTCTTACTCTTGGCACAACTTAGAAGTGCCCTGAATCACATTCTCCAAAAGTTCCCAATATTCTTTGTCATGTTATTTCTACTTATGGGTAATGAAATGCCATAACATAGTTTAATGTAATGGTTATAAAAGTCCAAGGCTAAAAATGGTTAAGACATTAATGAAGTTAGGTTTTCAGGTAGTTTATATCTTGTTATGATTTAATTTATCATCCCAGGCTATACATACAGGGAGGTAAGGCCAATAAAGCATCTTATGTCATACATGGGTTTCCATCACTCATCCAGTACGCCAGTATAATTTTGGCAGTTAAATCAGCTAATTGGAAGACCATGCTCCTTCCAATACTATTTTAGTGTGTGACCAATTTGCCATGGTGAGCAGAAATCAAATCAAATACCAAATAGAAAAAGAAATTCTGTTTGGTGGAGTTAGACTAATTTTCCCAGAATCCAGGCTGAAGGTTGAGGACAAATGGTGTAGGTTCACATCATTTGGTTTGTTATAATCTATGAAAAATCTTCCCCATCCCTAATAACAATTTCAATTTGTAATTACTACTATTTCAGGTTTGACTACAACTATGATGTAATGATGTCAGTTGGATCTGATTTCAAAGAGATAATGCACTTTTTCCTCTCTGAGTGAGTTCATTTAAAATAATAGGTTCAAAACGGAAACAAAAACTGGCAGAAATAAAGGCTCTTGAAAATGTGGCATTCCTTTAGTTTTCACTCAGACAGCATGGGGAATTGAAAGGGTCTCTGTGGACTGATGGTCTCTGTTTCACATCATCACAGATAATAATGGATCCTCAGGGAAGAGTCAAAAAATTCCTCTGTTGCTGATGCGCATGTCTCCCTGGCTCAGAAGCAAAAACAAACTCAGGCCAAAAAAAAAAAGAGGCTTGTGCTGATTTCTTCACTTGTTCACTCATCTATATTGATCATCTTCACAATAAGGTGCCATGCTAGTAAATATATTTTAAAAATATAAGATGTACATAAGATGTATATACTATTAGAAGTATAGGATATGGATGTAATCTTTGTGGTTAAGAATGTGAACTCTGGGTAGACCGCTTGTCTCCATAGCCAGGCTCCATCAGCTGTTGACGTTGGGCAAGTTACCTGACTTCTCTGGACTCAGTTTCCTCTTTTCTCAGTCATGATAATTTTAGTAATTAAGTAAAATAACACCTATAAAGCATTTGAAAATTGCCTTGAAAGACTAGGATTCAATAAACGTTTGCTATGATGATGATGATGATTAAATGACTTACCACAAGGTGCCTCCAAATCACTAAACAACCCAGTCAAAGACTTAATTCATTACAGGAGCTGCTAGACCTTAGGAAAACATTATTAAGATAGAAGCCCTGGCTGGGCATGGTGGCTCACACCTGTAATCCCAGCATTTTGGGAGGCTGAGGAGGGCGGATCATGAGGTCAGGAAATCAAGACCATCCTGGCTAATGTGGTGAAACCCAGTCTCTACTAAAAATACAAAAAATTAGCTAGGTGTGGTGGCAGGTACCTGTAGTCCCAGCTACTTGGGAGGCTGAGGCAGGAGAATCACTTGAACCCAGGAGGCAGAGGTTGCAGTGAGCCCAGATCGCGCCACTGCACTCCAGCCTGGGCGACAGAGAGAGACTCCATCTTAATAATAATAATAATAATAATAATAATAAGAAGAAGAAGAAGAAGAAGCCCTGTTCTCAAGGTTCAAGGTGCTAACAATCTTGTGGGTGGTGCAGACATACTACACCAGTGTTCTGTGATTAGTGCTACACTAGATGAGTATATGCTGATTTATTGCCTATCTACTGCTGCATAACAAATTACTCCAAAAATTAGTAGCTTAAAACAACAAACATGTTATTTCACAGATTTTGTGAGCCAACAAACTGGGCTTGATATAATTTAGTGCCTCTGCCTCAAGCCCTTTCACAAGGTTGCAATCAAGTTGCTGGCTGGGACTGTGGTCATATCTGAAAGCTCCACTGAGTGATGAGTCACACTCAAGCTCATTTACAAGGTTGTTGGTAGGGTTAAGTTCCTCACATGCTGTTGTACTGAGAACCTCAGTATCTTGCTGGCAGTTGGAGACCTCTCTCCGTTTCTTGTCATATAGGCATGTCCATAGGGAAACTCTCAACTGGCTTCCATTAGAGCAAGTGAAAAATAGCAAGAAAGGGCCAGCTGGCTAGAAGTCAGGCTTTTTAAAACCTGATCGAGACATGACATTGTATCACTTGTGCTATATGCTATCCATATGAAGTAAGTCCGAACAAACTCAAAGGAAGGGAATTACACATTGATGTGAATACCAGAAAGTGAGGATCATTGAAATCCATTTTAGATGCTGTCTAACACAAAGTACAGTGGTGAAACAAACAGCAGAGATAAAGACTTTAAAAGTAGACCAGCATGATCTGGGTTTTAAAGTATAAATAATTATTCACTAGAAAGGTATGGGGGAATGGCATTCTAGGTAGAGAGAATAAAACATTTGCAGAAACATGTGAAAAAAACCCTGATAGGATCAGGTGTCATAGAAGAAGTTATATTGATGCCTTAATAGCTTCTAGGTATACTAACATGCAAACTTCCCATAGCACCATAGAACAGAAAGGCTCATGGACAAAATTAAAATACTTGAATCATGTGATATAGTAAATCAAATTAAAACACAGAAGCAAAGGGAAAGATACGGGGAAAGCTACATTTATGATAGGGTGCAACCAGGTATAAGAACCTCAGCACCTGAATTCTGGGGTATGCAATGTTCATACATCTCTCTCTCTCTCTCTCTCTCTTTCTCTCACCTCAGACTTTCCTAATGATAGTGTGATTATGAGGACCAGAGTTGAGGTTCAAGAAACATAGCTCACAGAACATACTCTGGGCCAATGAGGTGTAGGGAAAGATGTAGTTTAAACCCAGCTGTGTCTTGGCAACAAATCCCCCAGCCATGAGTTTTACTTGTATTTATTGGGAAGAGCACATGTGGGGTGAGAATTGGTCCTTTAGGGTGTTGCTAATGGGTAGCCATGTTTGGGGGCATCATAGTTATCAATTGATGTTAAGACTTTGACCTTTCTATCTGTAAGTAACATTCTTGTTTGTGCAATCATATTTTTCTATTTAATTTTTTCTTTGGCATGTCACATGTTATTAATTTATTGTCTACATTGAACACATCATATGAATTCTGCCTTTGTTTCACAAGGTACTTGCTTACTCATTATCCATGCTTAATTATCCTATGAATTTTACCTATACCTCATAAGCTACAGGTTTACTTACTATCTAAGCTCAATATTTCTTATAGGTTTTATACAGTTTGTTATTTTTTTCTTGTCTTTTTAGCACAGTTGAATACAACATACACACATTACATTAGGGGACTTGAAGTGTTCTGGCGTAGCAGGAGCACAGGGGGCTTGTCAAGGAAGGGCAGGAAATAAATGTAGAAAGGTAGAGAAGGCTTTATATGGAAACATGGACTCTATCCTGCAGACAATGGAGAGTCACTGAGGGGTGCAAGCAGAAATAGAACTGTATTAGAAATATCACAATATACTTATATAAAATATTAAAATAAAAATAATGTATGATAAACTCCCAATGAATCATTCAAATAAGACAATGCATGCACTTCAACCTACTCAAAGTGATGTCCCTGGTGTCATTTATATAGGCTTCAGGGAAGTTGTAACATGTTTATTAGTCTGTGGAGGAAAGAAATGTCTTTGGCTGAGAGTAGAAACCATTAAGGCAGAAAGACGTTAATACATGAACCTCTTACTCAGCTCCTACTGGTATATCCAGTAAGTCAAAGAACAAGATTACCCATTTGCATACCATAGAAAAAGTTTTCATGGATTTAGTAATTTGGATTTTTTACTCTCTTCCAGTAAGGATAAAAGTTTAATGTTAGATGTTAATTTGTAATTTAGCTCAGGCACATATTTAAATCATATGTATTGCAAATTAATTAGTGATTAAAACTAGTTAACTTACTTCCTCCCTTTTCCCTAGCAGTTGAATCTCAATGCAAAGTGCTGTTTCATTCATACATAAAAAACAATTTGGGTGGTGCATGGGTGAAAAATGGGTCTTCAAAAAATCAAACAATTATTAACTATGTACCAGGACTTTTATGATGTCATACATATCATTTAATACTTACAATCAAGCTAAAATGTAGATGCTGTTTCAGAGAGGAAGAAACTGAGGATGAAAATGATCTATCAAACTGGCCAATGTCACATAGTTAGGAAATGCTAGAGTAGGGATTTGAATGTATGCCATTTAATACTAGAGCCTGGCTCTTAACCACTCTAGGAACCAACTCCTGCTGTTGGTGCTGGCCCTGGAAGTAAAGAACAAGTGGGGAAGTCTAAAAAAGTAGTGGCTTATAGTTAGGAATGCTTTGGATAAACTAAAAGAGAAAAGTAGAATTTACCGGATACTATAAATAAGTTGTGAAACAATTCATTGTACGTTCTATATAAAAATGTAACAATTGAGTTTAAAACCATTTAGTGAATGCCAGGTCAGTAAAAAAGTGCTGTTTAAAAAGAAATAAAACTTTAGTTATAATTACATTGGGAAGCTATGCATAGTAAACATGAGGCTTTCATGAGCTTGTTTCCTATCCAAGAACTAACTGGGTACCATATGTCCTTTGTGAAAATCAAGGGTCTCCTACAGTAGTGAGCACAACACACCAGTCAGCTACAACTCTTACGCTGTTCTACGTCATTCATTTCTGCAATTTCAATTTTTTATCACTAGGCTGCCTTTATTTCAGAATCTAGACTGAAATCTTCTCTGCAAATACTCTCATTATATTGCAAACTATAAGAAGACATTCTTAGAAAGAGCATACCTACTTACACACGATGACGTTAGAAATCCTTATTTCATGGGGTACCATCCTCCAAACTCTGTTGTTCACTCTAATGTGTTACTATCTGAGACATCTTATGAAATGCTATTGTTTTTTTATTTTTTAGTTATACATTTTAAAAACTATCTCTTTTCTTCATTATAGGATTTAAGTTTTATTTTGCTTCTGAGAGCTGTCTGGTTTGAGAATACCTTTGTTTAATTATGAAACTGTTTGTTTTGTGCTTGCACAGTCCACTCTTTAGGGCTTTTATATTCAAAGAACTAATAAGAATCAAGAGGACATACCGATCATGGTTGCCCTTTAGCTTTGGTTGTAGGAGCCTGACAAGAGAACACAGCTAAAAAGCCACTTTAGGATTACTTACGAAAAGCGATGTAACACTACTTGAAAAATTAACATAAATAACTCAGAATTATATGTTGTGAACCCTCTTGAGAGAAAAGAAAAAGTTTTCCTCTTGGAAGTAGGGAAATAAAATGGACATATTCTTGTCTACATAGTAGAGTGTTGAGAATAAGTATGAATTTCGTGGTTGAGTATTGTTGGAAATGACTGTGCAGATGAAAACATCACTAAATTGAAGTTTATAAAGAGATGCATTGAGAATAGCAGAGCTTTTCTTGGTTTATTCCTGCTTTGTGGAACTCAATGTTTCTCTCATGATGGGCAATAGGGCCATCTTTACATGCTTGTCTGATTTGTAATAGAAGTGGGGCTGGCAGAGCATTGCTGGTGAGGGTTCCTGAGCTGTAAGTCTAACGTGCAGACCTCAGCCAAAAGCCTGTCAATCTCGAGGGACAGAAAAAGGACAACCCCAGTCTCCTTGCTCTGAGCTGCCCTGATGGAAAATGGGACTTCCTTTTTTTTTTTTTTTTTTGAGACTGAGTCTCGCTCTGTCTCTCAGGCTGGAGTGCAGTGGCGCGGTCCCGGCTCACTGCAAGCTCCGCCTCCCGGGTTCACTCCATTCTCCTGCCTCAGCCTCCAGAGTAGCTGGGACTACAGGCGCCTGCCACCGCGCCCAGCCCCCGGGACTTGCCTTTGATTGGCTCAGTACTGTGAGAAGCTTGACAATCCGTGTTTTGCATTTTGATCAAATACTGAAGGACAGTATGGTACAACAGTCTAAGAGAGTTTCACCACAAATTCATGGTCATCGACCTTATTCAGGTTCTGAACCCAATTGTACATTTGTTTCAATTATCTTTGGTGAATTCTTTCTCCATCTGAACTCAAGCAGCTATTCCAAATCTTTATTTTTCTTAAGTCCCCTAAAAAGTAGCCCCCAGAGGCCGGGTGCGGTGGCTCACGCCTGTAATCCCAGCACTTTGGGAGGCCTAGGCAGGTGGATCACGAGGTCAGGAGATGGAGACCATCCTGGCTAACACGGTGAAACCCCGTCTCTACCAAAAATACAAAAATTTAGGCGGGCATGGTGGCGGCAGGCACCTGTAGTCCCAGCTACTTGGGAGGCTGAGGCAGGAGAATGGGGTGAACCTGGGAGGTGGAGCTTGCAGTGAGCCGAGATCGTGTGGCTGCATTCCAGCTTGGGTGACAGACTGAGACTCTGTCTCAAAAAAAAAAAAAAAAAAAAAGTGGCCACCAGGTATGGAACATTGCCTAGAAGATAACCTCAAGAAGAACGAATCCTCTTTCCCTCATCTACAAATGCTTTTATACCCAAACTTAGTGTCTTGTTTGAAACAGAATACTCAATTGTTTTAATAATCCTATCCACCTCACCAATGCCAAGACCTTATCAATCAATTATCTATGCCATCTCTCAAACCTACCTGTCCTTTTCTCATAGTTTCTCCACTTTTGCGTCTAAACATGTTCAGGGTGTTACAATACAGACAGACATGGAAACAAATGAAAAACTCAAACCAAACAGTGATTACAAAACTCTTTCCTTAACCATACCTCCTGTTCTAGCTACTGCCTTCCCTCTCTCTCCTGCCTTCTTCAAAGAGTGATATGGTCCTCCCACAGCACATAGTTCAGCCCAATTACTGCACACAGCCTTCTATAATCAGAGGTCTCCACTGAATGTCATATTGTCAAGTACCATGGCCACCTTTCTATTCTTACCTTACTGAGCATCTCTGAACTTTCCTTTGTTCTGTTTGCAACACCTTACTAGTTCCAATATTAATTAATGAATTAATTAAAGTCTTTCTTATGTGCTTATTTTATATTGGCATAAGAGTTGTGATTTTAATTTTAGAAATTTGATTCAATACACTGAAAAGATTTTTCTTTCTTTTGTAATCAGAAGTATGGGTAAGATTTATAAAGAAAATAATTTCCTCACCACGTAATTTAATACCAGCATTAATAAGTATCTCACCATTTGACAATACTGAACTAGATTACTGTTTTTTTTTTTTATGCTTAGTTGCTATTCCCAGTTACTTGTGGAAGTTAAGAGCTGGGGCTACTACAACTAGTTATGTATGGTTGTGATCTTCAAGAGGAGATATCTGAAAAAAATGAAAAACAGGAAAGCATCAGTTAAAAAGTATATATGTGCTAGCATGCATGTGGGGCTTATAAGCCCACCCAGGTTGGTAGGGGTGGGAGAGGATTCTCAGAGAAGACTACAGGTATAACAGAGAGAGCTGTGTTTCAGGCATTGGTAGATGGGCTGTGAGAGAATTTATAAATGTGTTGTGCAAGGCTCTAAGGGCCACAAAAGAACATGTGTTTTAGAGAACTGGAATAGTGCAGTATGATTAAATATAGTTTTTAAAAATTTTTAACTGACAAATAATTGTGTATATTTGTAGGGTACAAGGCGATGTTTTGATTTATGCTTCTATTATAGAAAGAGTCAATTAATTAGCATATCCATCATTTTAACAATTCATCATTTTTTTAATGATGAGAACATTAAATATTCTAGCAATAGCACATATTAAGTACTAATACATAATACATTATACTAACCATGATCACTATGCATTACAATCACTGAAACTTATTCTCCCAGTTTAACTGAAACTTTGTATCCTTTGATCAACATTTTGTCTTTCTCCATCCCTTCGTCTTTCTCCCCACTTAGCCACCTTTTTACTCTCTTTCTCTATGAGATTGATTTTTTAAAATCCACATATAAATGACATCATATAGTATTTGTCTTTCTGTGTTTGGATTATTTCACTTAACATAGACTTCTAGTTCCATCCATTTGTTACAAATAACAGAATTTTTTAAAAGCTAAATAATATTCCATTGTGTATATATACCACCTTTTTTTTATCCATTCATACATTGATAAACACTTAGATTGCTTCCATATCTTGGCTATTGTGAATAATGTTAAAATAAACATGGAAGTGCAGATATCTCTTCAACATACTGATTTAAAGTCCTTTGGATATATATCCAGAAATGAGATTACTAGAGTATATGATAATTTTATTTATAATTTTTTAAGGAGCCCCCATACATTTTCCAAAATGATTGTACTAATTTACATTCATACCAACAGTGTACAAAGGTTTCCTTTTCTCCACATCCTTGCCAAAACATATTATCATTTGTCTTTTTTATAACGGCCATTCTAATAAGCATGAGGTCATATCTCATTGAAGTTTTAATTTGTATTTCCCTTATGACTAGGAATGTTGAGCATTTTTTAATATTTCTCTTGGCCAGTTGAATCTCTTCTTTTGAGAAATGTCTGTTCCCAACCTTTTGTTCATTTTTTAATCAGATTATTTGTTTCCTCACTACTGTGCTATTTGAGTTCTTTATATATTTTGGACATTAGCCCTTTGTCAGATAAATGGTTTGTAAATATTGTTTTCCCAGTCAATAGGTTGTCTCTTCACTCTGTTAATTGTTTACTTTGCTGTGCAGAAGCTGTTCAGCCCAGAAAGAAATGGAATGAAAATTCAAAAAGCTGAAAGAAAAAAGAATACCTGTCAACCAAAATACAATAACCAGTAATTCTGTTCTTCAAAAATAAAGGGAAGGCTGGGCACAGTGGCTCATGCCTGTAATCCAGCACTTCGGGAGGCTAAGGCAGAAGAATTTCTTGATCCCAGAAGTTTGAGACCAGCCTGACAATTTAGCAAGACTCATTTCTAAAAAAAAAAAAAAAAAAATTAGCCAGACATGGTGGCACACACCTGTAGTCTTAGCTTCTTAGGAGGCAGAGGTGGGAGGATCTCTTAAGCCCAAATGTTAGAGGTAACAGTGAACTGTGATTACGGCGCTGCACTCTAGCCTCAGTGACAGGGCAAGGCCCTGTCTCAAAAAATTAAAATAAAAAAAAAATAAAATAGTGTTGGGGAGTGGTGAGATAAAAACTTTCTCAGACAAATAGCTGAAATAATGTGTCACCATTGCACCTACCTGATAAGAAATGCAGAAAGGAACCCTTGAAGGTGAAAGAAAAGATTGCTAAGTAACAACATGAATATATATACATAAATATATATATAAAATCACTGGTAATAGTAAGTATATAGAGCATTCTTATAATGTAATAGTGGTGTGAAAATCAATTATATCTCTAGTATAAAGGGCAAAAGACAAAAATATTACAAATAACTATAGCTGCAGTAATGTGTTTAAGGGACACAAATTATAAAAATTATGAAATGTGTCAATAAAACAAAAGGTGGGGGGGGGGAAGAGAGTAAAAGTGTAGAATTTGTGCAAGTGACCAAAGTTAAGCTGTTATCAGCTTAAAATAGCCTGCTATTAGTATAAGATGCTTTATGTAATTTTTATAATAACCACAAAAGAAAAATCCTCTGTAGCTACACAAAAGATAAAGATTTCAAAGCATACCTCTACAGAAGATCATACACCACAAAGGAAGACATCAAGAGAGAAAGAAAAAAAAGCAACAATAAAGAATCTACAAATTAACCAGAAACAATTAACAAAATGCCAATAGTAAGTCCTAAAATGTTAATTGTTACTTTCGATGTAAATAGATGGAATTCTCCAACCCAAAGACATCAAGTGACTGAATGGCTAAAAAAAAAACCAAGACCCAAATATATGCTGCCTACAGAAACTCATTTCACCTCTAAGGAGTGACTGAATGAATTTAAAAAAAAAAAAAAGACCAAACTATATTCAGCATTCAGGAAACTCACTTCATCTCTAAGGACACACAGAAATTGAAAATTAAGGGATAGAAAAAGATATTCAAAGCCAATGAGAACCAAAATTGGGGGAGGAGGGAAACTATAATTATATAAGCAAAATAGACTTATTTAAGACAAAAAACTGTAAAAAAAAATACAAAGAAGGCCATTATATAATCAGGGGTTACTTCATCAAGAAGATATAGCAATTATAAATATATATGCACCCCCATTACGGCACCTAAATATATAAAGCAAACATTAATAGATGTAAGAAATGGGGATGGAAGGTGGATCAAAGGGCCTTCCCTGTTAATGGTTTTCAAACTTTTCCTTACTTTCCAACAAGAAATGCATTTACCTTGTAACTCAGTACAACACGCTAAAAATTTAAGCAAAATTTTCATGAAGCAATATTTATCCTGAATACTTACAATGCACTTTGCTCTATTCAGTCTTATTTTATTCTATTCGCTTGTAAAAATGCTTGTCACCACCTGCTAAATTGATTTCACTCACTAATGAATGGCTGCAGTTTGAAAATCATTCAGATTTTGTTTGTTTGTTTATTTGCTAAACTATGGGACTTGGACCATATCCCAAAAAGTGAAAGGTTTAACAGAGAAGTGACTTGATGTTGAAATACTCCATCTATGTTTGTTGACTGACTGGATGAATTCATCCATCCATCTATCCATCCATCCATCCATCCATCCATCCATCCATCTATCCATCCATTCCTAAGAAAGAGTGGGAAACAAGGGCTTATCTATGCTTAGATCACACTTCTATTTGGTTCCCCAAGTGCCTCACAAGGGAAGATGCAAATAAGAGTAACAAAAATGAGCAATATAGCACCTAGCACTCTGGCTACAAGAAAACAAGTACAGCTTGTGCACTGACCCTCAGAAGCCATCTTTAATGAGCAGTGAGACAGTTCATCTAAGTCACGAATTGTCACCATAGCTTCTGTTTCCATAGAAACAGGGCAACTGGTGAAGCACTTGGCTCTAAAAACCATGATGAAATATCCAGTAGCCAGATGGTCTGGCAACTGAAATTGTCATGCTTTTGTGAGCATTTATCATGAATTGGCATCACATGAGAAAAGAAATATTTTCCAGTGAGAATGGAGCAGAAATGGAAAAGTATGATCAGCAGGTGTCTGTTGGTAATTGACATTGAGGGCCAGGCAAAAGGCAAAAACCTGGGGCTTGGAGCTCCACCCAGTTCAACAATTCCCAGTTTACTTCTGCTGTCATTGTTCCTATTGGCTTTGCATCCACTGTGAAATAAATATTGCTTCCATCCTCACAGTGTCTAGGAACAAGTGGAGTTCTGAACATTTTCAAATCCCTCTTGAAGAAGATGAATTTCTTATACACCTCCTGCAAATTAAAAATGCCAACCAGCACTAGGCAGGAGAGAAACTAATGTAAGCATTTTATGTTCTTTGGCATGCATTTCAAAGATTTCTGTGTTTGGTCAATACCATTGTAACGTAATTGGCAAAATATTTACTTGACAATTATATATAAACAATAAGACATTAAAGGAGTAATAAAAATAACTTGTAGTAATTATGTGCTCACTACGTGCCAGTCACTGTGCTAAACACTTAACATTATGAGAGCTAGTAAAAGATATGTGCTACTATTATTCTCATTTTACAGACAAAGAACAGCTAGTAATTTGATTACAGGTGCAATACAGTCTGCACTCTTAGCCCATAAAAAAGTTTGTCTCTCCAAATATAAAACTTGTCTCTCCAAATATAAGGTGGTAAAAGCAGGGGCTTCAGGGCAGGGCTATGAAAACTTTCTGTGTCATAGATCCCTTTTGCAGTCAAGTAAAACCTATGGACACCCTCTTAGAAAATGTGTTGGTACAAAAAAATCAAAGAAAGGATTACAAAGGAAAACAATTGTATTAAAACATAGTTAACAAAATTTTAAACATATAATATAGTTATATATACTTTTAAAGTAATGTATCAAATAAGATTAGACAGTAGGCCTAATATCTATCATAATTTTGAAGTAGGAAATACAAAATAAAAATTTGAAATACCTGCAATAAATTGTAATTAGATGTGAAGTTTGGTTTATTCATGTTTTTTCTTTTCCTTTTGGTCAACTTTTTATGTTTAAAATTTTTATTTAAAAATTTTTTTGTGGGCACATAGTAGGCATATACATTTATGGGATACATGAGATGTTTTGATATAGGCATGCAATGTGAAATAAACACATCATGGAGAATGGGGTATTCAACCCCTCAACCATTTATCCTTTGAATTACAAATTCAATTACACTTTTTATTTTAAAAGGTACAATTAAGTTATTATTGACTATAGTCACCCTATTGTGCTATCAAATAGTAGGTCTTATTCATTCTTTCTATTTTCTTGGTACCCGTTAAGCATCCCCGCCTCCCCCAGCCCCTCACTATCCTTCCCAGCCTCTGCTAACCATCCTTTCACTCTCTATGTCCATGAGTTCAAATGTTTTGATTTTTTATTCCACAAATAAGTGAGAACATGTGATGTTTGTCTTCCTTATGCCTGGCTTATTTAACTTAACATAATAATCTCCAGTTCCATCCACATTGTTGCAAATGGTTGGATCTCACTCTTTTTTATGGCTGAATAGTACTCCATTGATGTTTTATTGGTTACAAGTCTCAAGTGTAATTAGTGGTAATAATACCACTAAGTCCTGTTGCCTACATTAATTATGGAAAGAAATGTTAAATTTCTATTAAATATTAGTGTAAAGATGTAAAATTTTCCCATCTAAGTTCAAGGACCCCTAGAATCCTACCTATGTTTTATTTTGGGGATCCTAGATGCCAGGTTAGGAGCCCTGGCTTTAGAGGCATGGTTCTCAATCTGGGGCCATTTTATTTCCCTTACCTCCACCCCACTCCACAGGACCCTTGGTAATATCTGTAGACACCTTTGATTGTCATGACTAGGGTGGTACGCTACTGGCTTCGAGTGGGTAGAGGTTAAGGAGGCTGTTACACATCCTATGATGTACCGGTAGCCGTATAGAACAAATAATTATCTGGCTGAAAATATCAATAGTGCCAAAGTTAAGAAATTCTGCATTAGCGTAATAAGATTTAGGTTTGAGTCCAAAAGCTGGTACTTAAAAATGGAGTACTTGGAAAATATTTCCGTTCTGAATTTTGGTTTTTGGATCTGTAAAATGAGGGCAAGATCTATATCATTAGGCTTTTGTGAGGATAAAATAAAGTGAAAGTGTATAAAAAGGAATAATGCATTATACAAATTGTTTTCTTTTGAGTCCTTGGAATATACAGGGTCATTTCAGGAACTATTTCTGGGGACAGATGGAGAGCCTTCAAGGTTAGAATATTCAGGTATCTAAGCCGCTCTTTAACCAGGTATTTTCTGCTTTTTATCTATTTTATATATTGAGCTTCCCTGAAAGATTATTGAAAAACATAAAATTCTTTGCAGCTCAATATAATGCTAGACATAATTATTGTAAATATATTATGACAACCAAATATAAACAAAAATTCTGAGCTCTTTATTTCTTAGCATTTAATCACTTGCATGTTCATATTATTGCAGAGGTTACGTTAGCTAGCATTACTTTGGGACAAAGTTTGAACACAGCAACTTGAGAAGAAAAACACACATTTAATATGCTTCCATGTGATACATTTTGACGAATATTTTCTCTGTACGAGTATTGAAAACACATCAAATAAAGGGACTGAGATAACTCATATTTCTAAACCACCTTTTCTTCTACTGCTGAAACAGAATAGAACTTTCTGTTTTCCAGTTTCCTGCATATGGTAATCAGTTTGCTTTGCTTTGAACTACATAATTGTAAGAATCACAGGATATCCAAAGCCTGCCCATGTATATTTATGTTCACTAACACAGTTACATGAGGGATCAGCAGAAATACTACTGGTTCTGTTGGTTTAAATTAAATTCCTTAATCAATCCCTTGAGAAGTGTTATCCAGGAGGTAACTGCCAAATGTGCATGAATCTTTTATGCGCTTCATTCTATAGCAGATTCTGGGAGGCTGGCAAATGTGAATTTTGCACAACAAAAATGAATGGCTGACATCAGACAAGGCGTCTGGTGGTTTCCTGATCTTGGAAACCTAATAACACAGGCTTGGCAAAGCAGAACACAAATATGATAAAGTTTTCTTGTCTTAGACCTCCCCCCATCCACCTCCCTTAAAATAGCAGAAGATAAGATATACTCTTTGATTCCTTATGCTAAGACTTTATCATTATTTAGTCCCTCAAAAGACTATGTAAACACAGAACCATCCTTATCATCCACTTTATCAATCGAGAAAGCCATGGCTCAGAGAGGTTGTGTAATTTGCCCAAAGTCACTCAGCTTGTAAGTAGCTGAATGAGGACAGGAACACAGGGCTTTTTATTTCAAGAGCACATGGTCTTAGCCTCTACTAGAGACTGCCTCTCCTAATTTAACCCTTCCTCTCCTCCCTGCCCCCAGAATGAAGTGATTATTTAAGCCCCACATTTGCACTAGCGGTAGGATGAGTTACAAAGTGATAAGCCACTCTGGACTTGCTTCTTTGTCATTTTATTATCAAGGCTAACTTGAAGTAAACATACAGAGTAAATATATTTTCGTTGTGGCCTTTGTGGTTTTCCTCTTTCCATGCTTCACTGAATTGTACCCTGAAGTTCTCCTTCACACCCTTGCCCAGGAAGCTGACTGGGAACTACCCATTGGCTTAACTGGAAGTTGCCAAAATCCAGAGAAAAAAGCTGTCAAAGTTTTGGCTCTTGAACTTTGCAAAGGCCTTATTTCAAGGAAAACACGAATACAATTTGAAAACAGATTTAATCTACTTGTTGACCTCCTTTCCTAGACTGAAAAAATAATTTCTTCTAGCTGAAAAGGAATGGCCATTTGGACAGGAGCTAAGTCCACAAGGAAAGACCCCTAAGCTCCACACAGCAAGTACAGTTGGCCAGCAGTACTGGGGCTGAGACACCAGAGCCCTTGAGAGTTAGCCTGTATGAAGCTCATCCTTCCAGTTCTATGGGTCAGAACTCGCCATCAAAAGTAACCAGTGGAGTGCAGCTTTTGAGATGTCCTTCAGAAGTGACACTTGCCTGTATGCCTGACATTGTTCAGTCTTCCATTTGGCTTACTTTTGGGGGTAACAACCTTCTCTAAATATTGAAATTGAGTACTGGGGTCATGTGACACTTATGGGTTGGTGTGCAAGTGGGGAGAGAAGAGACCCTTATCTAGGCAACATGGAATAGCTGGAACAGTCTTCTATGTCCAATAGCTCATAGATAGTCATAGAAAAGAACCCTTTCTACATATAGATAATTTTATCTTTCCTATGTGTTCGGTAAGTGGTCTAAAATAATTGTGAGATTCCAGAGGGAGAATGATAATAACGGGCCTCAAGTCTATGGATAATTCTTATATTGACTGAAGTAATTTAATTACTAATTGTAAATGCAGCTAACATTCATTGTCTTTTTAAATGTGTGCCAGGCACTATGTCAAACATTTTATGTACATTATTGCTTATAATCTGCATAAAATCCCTATTAGATGATATTGTTTTTATTATTACAGATATAGAAACTGAGTCTTAATAAGGTTAAGTGTATTTAGCAAGAAGTAAAATTTGGATTTGAGCCAGGAATTTGGGTTTTTCTTGCTTTAAGAGTTGAGAAAAAATGAAGAAGAGGGCCAAATAGTAAAAGAGGATGGAAGCATTGTCCAATCATTTTGCCTGGAAGAAAAATACGTATTCATGTATATATATAAATACTTGCATGAGTGTAAATGTATACATGTATGTGTATGCATGCATAATCTTTCAATTTATGTGTGTGTACATATACACACATAGGGAGAGAGAAAAAATCTACCTTCAGTGTGTGTGTGTGTGTGTGTATGTGTGTATGCATATATGGTCTACCTTCAAACAGATTGTGTCTTCTATAGAACAAAACCTCAATCTCAATAATAAAATAATAACTGACAGATATCCTGAGTCTGGGTGGGATGCCCTCATCTGTGTTCTGTGTAATAATTTTTTCAATTGTGTGACTCTCTTTTCTTTCTCTGTCAACTAAGTTTCCAGCAGGGCAGGGACTACAACTTGTTTATTGTTATTATTATTTAATCCCACAGCCTAGTACAGTCCATGACCAGCCTAAGTTTGCCTAGCTAGCAAGTGGGATTCGAACTCAGGTAGTCTGGCACTAGAGCCAAACTTTTAGCCACCAATTTGTCCTACTGCGCTCAGAACAATCCTCTCCCAGAAGCACTGCCTTGTGACTTTGGGGCATGGCTTCTTCCTTGGTGTGGGGGTAAATCAGATTTTCCTCGTATTTACTTTCTTTATGTGTTGCACACAAGATTGGCAGGAAATAAACTACCCAGAGAAATGTTGTCTGACTCCAAGCTTAAGAACAAATCTGAGTATCCATAGTCCCTTCCATCATATCACCAATTTCTTATTTAGCATGTGCATTGAAATGTGAATAAATATAGCATATTAGGATGCTCCAGATGACTTGTAGCTGCCTGGGAGGATTTTATTCTGCAAAGCTCCTGTATAACATGATAGATGGAAATGTTCAAGAATACAGCACATAAATTATAGAGGCATATATTAAACAGGGAGGTTCTTAAGGCTTTTTAAAGCCAACGCACCATAAGGATTTTTTGTCTTTTGGTTTTTTTCCTTAGGATGCTGTAGGTAGGTCATCTAAATTATGGATACTTGGTTTGTGGATAATTAACTACTGAATAAATGAGAGTTCACTACAGTAACGGTTCACGTCATCTAGTCTGTGAATAATTGATTACGGTACTCCTGCCCTGCCTCTTGGCCCTGTTTATTGCTTATAAGCAGTCCCATAAAGTTAAACTCAGGTTTCGTCAGAAAGCAGGAATAAAATGTATACAGAGATATTCATTATAGCACTATTTATAACAACAAAATCTGGAAACAACCTACTTGTTCAATAATAGATTAATAGTTAAATAAATTTTGGCTTCTCTGGGTAAAGGAATAGTTTGGATGTAGTGGGATAGTGCTTAAAACATAAGAGACAGAGGAATACCTAAAGTATTTGACATCTAGGGTGAATTATTTTTAATTTTTTCCCTCCATTCTATAGATCAAAATTATTTTCACTGATTAATTTCGGTAATTACCAGTTATAATTTTTAAGATTTATTTAATTAATATAGAACCATAAAGTATAACAAATAATAATGTTAAAAAAGAAGCATGAATTATAGAATTCTTATCTTGAACTTTTTCATATGTAATCATGCCAGTAAAGAAAATGGAATAAAATAAAATGTAAAAATGAATAACACAGTACTAAGAATGAAAATAAACAAATTAGTATTTTTAGACTACATTTTTTTAAAGAAGGGGAGGGGAAGCCACAATACTTCCAAACATTGGATTCCCAATGTTTCAGAGAATGAGCTGCACATACAAAGACATAGTTGAAGTAACTCAAATTCTGTTTATCTTTACAACCATTATGTTGCCACTTTTTATTTAAAATCTACTAGTTAAGTGCAGGAATATACAGCACAGGAGTTGAATACATGAACTGCATCCAAAGTGAGCTTGAATGATTCTAAATCCTATAGAACTAACTTTCCAAAAGAGAGGAACACGTGTAGTTAATTACGTGTGTCATGGACCATACATGGAGTCGTTTGGATTAATTCTCATGTACATTACAAAGTTTATTAATGTTTAACTAATGAAAATGTGCTAATTTGAAGCTTAAATATATACTAGTAAAACTCATCCATGTCTTCATTAATTGCTTAGAACCTAGATCAACAAAAAGGATTTGAAGAAAAAGAATATTTTCTCCCTGATATTTAGGATCACTGGAACATTGTGAGACTATGAGGCAGGCTGAATTTTACTTGATTTTATTTATTAATTGTTGCTTTTAATTTCTCTATATATTCCTTCCCCCTTATTGCTTGCACCTGAGGTGAACCACTTCCACTGTCCCACTCCTGAGACGTTACTGATGATACATCTCTGAAAGAAAGAAAATAATATAAAATTGTATATAGGGTAAACTGGAAAGGAGCCTCTGAAGCTGCCTTCTGCACAAGGAAGGCTGAAATGGCCCAGTGAGATTTCTGGGGTTTATAGCATTTGTGATACCTGAAATAAGTGTGCCACCTGGGCCAGGACTGATTAAGCCAGGGAATGAGATGCCCCATATTGGATGGTGGCCAACAGACAAATCAGTGCCTCTTTCTGGAGAAGTAGGAATGCCAAATGCACAGATGAGGTAGGTTAATTACATTTGAGTATTCATTAAACTGTTGTTTTGGTTCTCATGATGTCAGTCTTGGAAACACTGCCACCCACATGATTATCTACTATATTTTGAGGTTTTATTTTAGGCAATAAACCTTTTATTATCCAAGCTTATCTCTGTGGCCAAACTTAAATAATGGTTTAGTTTATAAATATGAACAAATAAAATAGGGCTATACTATAAATACTAGCAGGGAATATATAAACATGTTAATAATGGGTAGGCTCTCTGGGCTGTGAGATACTAAATGCATTTTTCCCCTAACATTTTCCTGCATTTTCTATATTATTTATCATGAACGTGTGTTGATGACATGTCAGAAAAATATTATCAGAGATAACTTTATTTTATATTTTCAACTTGATTGCCTTTAAAAGGAGAGAAGAAACAACCTTTATAAATTCTTTGCGTAGAAGTAAGTTCTTTGCTTTGGTAAAACTAGTACATTTTATACTAATAGCACAAACTAAAAGTGCTATAACCTGCTGAGACTAAATACAGTTTAACCTGGGCTGGTTATCTTAATTTGTGTTCGTACGCTATAGGATAAACAAACCATTTGAAGTTCTTCCAGGGAAGTAAGAGACCAAGATAATGGTCAGGTAGTTACCTTGGACAGCAAAGGTGAAGTGGGTTAGTGCTTTTGACAATCTCTTGCCTATACTGAAAGGTTATTTTTGAAGACAAGAGTACCGAATGTTCCAAGCTCCCACTGTTGTCATGGAAACATTTCAGCTAGCTGAATAGGTTAGGAGGATTTTATGTTCCTCACTCTGACAAATACAAGAAGGCATGATCCTAGCTTTGCATTTCTAATCAGAAAACTTCAGTTTTCAATTCTTCTAGCACTTGATTAGTCACATTTTCTTAATGTTTCCCTCCCCACTCCACAACAGAAAGCAACAGGCAATTCTCTTTCAAAAAGTATTCCCACTTTAGAAGCAGAGCCAAAATTGTGACTGGGCTGACCTTGCTGTGCTTGGGAGTAATATTGCTTGCAGCTCTGAAAGGCTCCTGCAGGTTAATTTAGGCTCCTGCAGAAACTCTTCTGATTTGTACTCACTTTCAGTGGTTTCCTGGAGGTAAACTCACTTACTAATAGGCAGGAATTATTCCTCATTTTAGCAGCAACAGACTGCCAACAGTAGCTTATAATGCACAGGTAAGCTTTTGGAAAATGGCATCCTAAGGCTAAAACCAAAACAGCCATGTTATGTGCGTACATTCAGAGCCAGCCAATCAGACTTTTTCCTATTATTTATCTGTAACAGCCCTCAACACTGTTTTGGAAGATAGAAATAGTCTAAGAATCCAAAGGCGAACTGGACAACTAACAACTGCATTGCAGGCAAAAGACTGACCAATTAGGTTGAGCTAGTTGAAGCTGGAATTTGTTGGACTTCTTTAAGAGTCATCAGACTCAGCCTGTGTGTGTGTGTGTGTGTGTGTGTGTGTGTGTGCAGGGAGAGTTGACAAGGACACCTTAGAGCATCAGGTTTGTTAAGTAGTGAATAATGTAATAATTAAGTTTGATGTAAAAATTAAGAATGTGGGATCTTCTAGCTATGTGAATTTGAGGACTTCCTCTTGCATCTCAGCTTCTTTATCAGTATAACGGAAATGCTTGTGGTGAGAATTAAAGAGGTAATACATGTACATAGTGTATCATCCCCGACACATAATACATGTTAAGTAGCTATATTTGGCATGACAAAGACACGGGGAAGAAAGAAAACAAAAGAGCATAAAAACATAGAATAGAGAAAAAGAATATAAGAGAAAAGGACCAGGAAACAATGAGGTGCATCTGGCTATAAGGTAATCTCTTTTCTAGTTGCCTCAATTGTTGGATGTTGACAAAAACCTACCCCCTCGCCCACACCTCACCCTAAACCCCACTGGAGCCATCTATCACTGGATGCAACTAACTGAAATGATTTTACAGAATTAATTTGACTAATATAATGGTTTTCATTATTTAATTAGCTCCAATGAAATCCTGTTTTCTGTTTTGTTAAACGTTCCAATGTCTGTTCTGCACTAATGCAATGATGCTTGCCTAAGAAACCTTAAGTTAATAAAGAAGTGCATAATGAAAAGTGCTGTTTCAATGGGGCAGAAAGGGTTTGTGATTTTTGTGATTAGAGGGTTTCAGCCTTGCCATAGCAGAATTATATTTCTTCTGAGAATTAGATAGTGTATTTAAAATACATCTGTATATTCTTCTTGCAAGCTAAAAGTAACAAATTGACTGATGCAAATGAATAAAAAAGAAATCAACCTGAATATCATTAAGTAAATCTCAAACAGTGCTTAAATTCAGACCAAAATAAATGATTTTGGAGATCATCAAAATAAGTTGTAGCACATGTTTCAACTCCAACATTAAACTAAAACATGGTTGCCAAATGAGAAACCAAAAATGAAAATAAAACAGCTTGGGTTTTCATTTTGCATGAAACACAGTTTTCCTATACTCATAAAATGGATTTTCATATAAATGCTTTGTTTTTGAAGAGTTTTGTATAATAATAAATGATAACATGTACAGTGCAAAGTGTATCCTCCCTTTAATCAATCATATTATGTCCAATATGTTATAAAATTTGCCCAGTAGAAAAAAGTTCTACTTCAGCTAGCTGATAGTAATAAGTGTTTTAATGCTATCAGTACATATTGCTTTGTATTTATTCTCTTGCTTTTTCCATGTGGCTTTTCTCATTTAAATTACACATTTCAAAAATCTTTTTATTCAAACTAAGCACTTTTAGTGGATACTTACAAATGAATGGATGCATTAATGACTAAGTAATAGGGATTATGATTTGGGGAGCTTAGCGAATAGTAAAATTAAATGATACTCTTACCTTCTACAAATGAATTATTATTTAAATCAAATTTCATTTTACTGATGTAATACATGCACATAGGAAAAAAACTAAAAGATTTTAAGGAAATAAAGCATCCCCTACCCTTCTCTTTTCCACTCCTTAGGCTTTCTGAAGGAAATCATTTGAACCATTTTAGCTTTTTCTTCTGACGTTTTATATTTTGAAACATTCTTCTTTTGCAATGTATCCTAACAGCCAATTTTCTGACATCAACTGGGTGTCTAACAATTCAATTAAATCTAGAGTGAGTTTACTATTTCATTTTGTTGTAGCACATTTTACAGCAACTTTGTAAGAAAGTATATAAATGGAGGTAAATTTTTTTTAGTTTTGAAATATCAGGTCATATTTTTACTCTTATTTTAATAGATGATTTATTACACATGGAATTTTTGGGTTGAGTCATTTTATCTCAGGATTTTGAAAGTGCTTCTTCATTTTCTGTAGATACCAGTTCTGCTGATGAGAAGTCAAGTGCCATTCTTATCCCTCCTCTTTGAATATGATTTAAGTTTTCTCCCTGGAACCTCTCTGAAATTTTTTTATCTTCAGGAGGTGCTAATTTCATAGTGATGGGCCTTCAAGTGCATCTTTTTAATTTATTGATCTGGGAATTTTGGCGAGTTTTTCAACATGACAACTTACTTTTTTTTTTCCCAATCTATTAAAGTCATCTCCATTTATTTAACAATTTTCCTTTCTCTCTCTTTTTATTTTTTTGAGATGGAATTTCACTCTTGTCACCCAGGCTGGAGTGCAATGGTGCAATCTCAGCTCACTGCAACCTCCGCCTCCTGGGTTCAAGCAATTCTCCTGCCTCAGCCTCCTGAGTAGCTGAGACTACAGCCGCCTGCCACCATGCCTGGCTAATTTTTATATTTTCAGTAGAGATGGGGTTTTGCATTGTTGGCCAGGGTTGTCTCGAACTCCTGACCGCAGGTGATCCACCTGCCTCGGCCTCACAAGGTGCTGAGATTACAGGCGTGAGCCACCGCACCTGGCCTTCATGTTTTTTTTCTTATTCTCTATGAAACTGTCATTTCGATGACAGAATCTTTAGTTGATATTTAAATTTTTTAGTTTTTTATCTTTCATTATTCATCTCTTTTCTTTTTTCCACTTTCTATGAGGCTTGCTTGGTTTTTATTCTTACTCTTTCACTGATATTTTTTCCTTAAGAGCTATAATATTTTTAATTTCCAAGAACTCTTTTTTGTTGTTCTTTTAAAAACAACATACCATTTGTGTTTTATGGATAAAGTCTCATCTCTCTTTCTATGAATGCACTTTTTAAAAATGCCTTTATTCTTGAAATCATTTTGTCTTGTTTGCTGTCTCTGTTTCTTTTAAATTCTATTTACCCCCTCTGTCTCTTCTGGAGAAAGATTTTTTTTCAAATTGCTAACACTCACTGTTTGCTGTTTGTTCATTTTAATAGTAAGGCATTTAAAAGCAGGACAGGTATATTTAGAATTGTCATATCTTCTTGTTGAATTGATCACTTTACAATTATATATTAATCTTCTTTATTCTTTTTTACTGTTATCCACCAGAGCAACTAGATTCATAAAATAAACACTACTAGACCTATGAAAAGAGATATACAGCAATACAGTAATAGTGGGGGACTTCAACACTCCACAGAAAGCATTAGACAGATCATCAAGACAGAAAATCAGCAAAGAAACACTGGACATAAACTGGACCCTCAACCAAATGGACCCAACAGACATTCACAGAATATTCTGTCCAGCAGTTGAAGAATATATATATTCTTCTTCTCTGTGCATGGAACATTCTCTAAATTAGATCATATATTAAGCCACAAAACAAGTTTCAATAAATTTCAACAAATTGAAATCATATTGAATATCTTTTCAGACCACAGTGAAATAAAGTAGAAATTAATTCCAAGAGGAAGTCTCAAAACTATACCAATATATGAAATTAAACAACCTGCTCTTGACCAATCTTTGGGTCAATGATGAAATTAAGACAGAAACTAAATTGTAATTAATTAATTGCAATTCCTTTCAAAATACCAATGCCATTTCTCACAGAATTAGAAAAAACAATCCTAAAATGTATATGGAACAAAAAAAAGAGCCCAAATGGCCAAAACAATCCTAAGCAAAAAGAACAAAGCTGGAGGCATCACATAACTTGACTTCAAAATATATTACTAGGCAACAGTAACCAAAACAACATGGTACTGCTATAAAATTATAGAATAGAATAGAGAACCCAGAAGTAATGCTACAGAGCTACAACCAACCAGTCTTTGATAAAGTGAACAAAAACAAACTGGGGAAAGGATACCCTATTTAATAAATGGTGCTAGGAAATTAGATAGTCATATGCAGAGAAATGAAACTGCTCCCATATCTCGCAGTATATACAAAAATAATTCAAGATAAATTCAAGGTTAAATGTAAGACCTGAAACTATAAAAATTGTAGAAGAAAATCTTGGAAATACACTTCTGGACATTGGCCTAAGCAAAGAATTCATAACTAAGACCTCAAAAGCAAATGCAACAAAAACAAAGTAGACAAATGTGACTTAAACTAAAAAGCTTCTGCACAGCAAAAGAAACAATCAACAGAGTGAACAGACAACATGTAAATTAGAGAGAATGTTTTGCAAACTATACATCTGACAAAGAACTAATATCTAGAACTAGAAGAAATTCAAACAAGTCAACAACAACAGCAAAAAACAAATGACCCCAGTAGGCAGTGAGCAAAGGACATGAGCAGACATTTATCAAAAGAAGGCATATAAATGGCCAACAAGCATATGAAAAAACGCTCAACATCACTAATCCTCAGAGAAATGCAAATTAATTCCACAGTGAGATACCATCTTACACCAGTCAGAACACCTATTATTAAAAAGTCAAAAAATCATAGATGTTGGCAAGAATGTGGAGAAATGAGAGCACTTATATACTGCTGGTGGGCATATAAACTAGTACAACCTCTATGGAAAACAGTATGGAGATTTCTCAAAGAAATAAAAATAGAACTACTATTTGATCCAGCAATCCCATACCCAAAGGAAAATAAATTATTATGTCAAAAGATATCTGCGCTCATATGTTTATTGCAGCACTATTCACAATGGCAAATATATGGAATCAACCTAAGTGTACATCAATGAATGACTGGATGAAGAAAATGTGGTTTGTGTATATATATATATATAATGGAATACTTTTCAGCCATAAAAAACAATGAAATATGTCTTTCAGCAATATGGCTGGAACTGGAGGCTATAATCTTTAGGGAAATAACTCAGAAACAGAAAGTCAAATATTGCACATTCTCACCTATAAGTGGGAGCTAAATAATGTGTACACATGTACATAGAGAGTGGAATAATAGATGTTGGTTACGCAGAAAATTGAGAGGGGAGTGATGGTTACACTAAAAGGCCAGACTTTACCACTATGAAATATATCCATGGAACAAAACTGTGCTAAATCTATTAAAAAAAGATGACCTGACTAAGTAGGACTTATTTTAGGCATTTTAGAATTAGCAAAATTTATCAGCATCATTCTTTACCTTATTGTGTCTAAGGAGAAACAATCACAAAAAGCACATAGTGCATGATTCCCTGTATATAAAATTCTAGAAAATGCAAACTCATTTATAGTGACAAAAAGCAGATCAGTGGTTGCTTGAAGGTCATGGGCAAAGAGAAATATTGATTGCAGAAGCGTAAAAGGAAACTTTGGGGGTGATGGAAAAGTTCCGTATCTTGATTGTGTTGGTAATTCCCCCAGGTGTATACAGTATATTTGTAAAAATCCATATAATTGTACACTTTAAATGTATCACTTATTAAATGGAAATTATACCTCAATAACAAATTATTTTTCTAAAAGAGAAAAAAGCAAGGCAGAGGTTTTCATCTCATGGTTTGCATTTGAGACTTGAGCTTTTAGTTATATGCTATTAACTGTGAAGCATTTCAGTTTCTTTAAAGACAAATCCCCAAAGAGTAGGCATACCCTGGAGTGCCCCTGGGATGCCAGTGGTCTGTGAACAGAGGGATGTTAATGGATACTGGATGTTCCAGTATGAGACTATGTAGGCTTACATTTAATTCCTTGCTTTCTCTTTGGTGCTTCATCATTGCCCCATAACATAGGGCCATGAGTCCAAATTCTCTGGTTTATTTTTTCAGCATATAAAACTCTTCTAGCCTTTGAATGCTTGGCGGGGTGGGGGAAGGATAGTTGCTGGGTTGCAAACATTGTAGGAAAAAATATGGGTTTAAGTCTTTCCTATGAAGTCTTTCTATCTACTCTGTTTTCAGCTCCAAGCTCTACCTTGATTTGCTTGTTTTTTTTTTGTTTGTTTCTTTTGTTTTTGAGATAGAGTCTTGCACTTTTGCCCAGGCTGGAGCGAAGTGGGGTGAACTTGGCTTACTACAGCCTCCCTCTCCTGGGTTCAAGTGATCCTCCCACCTCTGCCTCCTGAGTAGCTGGGACTACAGGTGTGTATCACCACACCTGGCTGATTTTTTTTTTTTTTTTTTTTTTTTTTTTTTTTGTAGAAGTGAACTTTCGTCATGTTTTGAATTCCTGGGCTCAAATAATCCACTGGCCTTGGCCTCCCAAAGTGCTGGGATTACAAGTATGAACACTGATGTTTAATAGAACATTGTGTTTCCATTCTCAAGCTTATCTTCAGTTCTAAGGAATGTTATCATTTGCTTTATCACTATCTATTTGTGTAGATACATAAGAATTTAGCTTTTCCTTCTCAGCAAACTCAGTGTCCTTTCATTTATAGACTTCTAACCTACAAAGTATTTATTGATATTCCCTCCTTGCTGTTGTTTCCCTTTAGTTCTTTTTGTTTGTTTTGTCATTGAGGGTTTACTTTGGTGTTTAAAGAGTGGGCAGGGATTGACTCATGTATTCACTCCTCTGTGTTTAACCAGCATTCTCTAAAAATCCCAGTATTTTAGAAACGATTTAGTGGTTTGATATTTAGGAAGCCTTCACAGTGAAGTCCTGGAGTCAAACATGCATCACTTGGTCTCTGCACTTTCCATGAGACTGTTGTTTTTCTCTTCTTCCCGGTGACTTCTTACTTCTCCCCTAGTCATATTTACTGCTTGTGTGTTACAGAAAAGGTTATCTGATGGGTTATTTTAAGAGTCCAAGGTAATCCTCCTTGCATCCACTAAATCTATCTATATTTCATGCAATACTTAATTTTGCCTTAAAATTTTAACTCTTGTTAATGTTAAGCTCTTTTCCATTATTTATTTAATTATTTATTTATTATTATTATACTTTAAGTTTTAGGGTACATGTGCACAATGTGCAGGTTAGTTACATATGTATACATGTGCCCTGCTAGTGTGCTGCACCCATTAACTCATCATTTAGCATTAGGTATATCTCCTAAAGCTATCCCTCCCCCGTTCCCCCACCCCACAACAGTCCCCAGAGTGTGATGTTCCCCTTCCTGTGTCCATGTGTTCTCATTGTTCAATTCCCATCTATGAGTGAGAACATGCGGTGTTTGGTTTTTTGTCCTTGTGATAGTTTACTGAGAATGATGATTTCCAATTTCATCCATGTCCCTACAAAGGACATGAACTCATCATTTTTTATGTCTGCATAGTATTCCATGGTGTATATGTGCCACATTTTCTTAATCCAGTCTATCATCGTTGGACATTTGGGTTGGTTCCAAGTCTTGCTATTGTGAATAGTGCCACAGTAAACATACGTGTGCATGTGTCTTTATAGCAGCATGATTTATAGTCCTTTGGGTATATACCCAGTAATGGGAAGGCTGGGTCAAATGGTATTTTTAGTTACAGATCCCTGAGGAATCGCCACACTGACTTCCACAATGGTTGAACTAGTTTACAGTCCCACCAACAGTGTAAAAGTGTTCCTATTTCTCCGCATCCTCTCCAGCACCTGTTGTTTCCTGACTTTTTAATGATTGCCATTCTAACTGGTGTGAGATAGTATCTCATTGTGGTTTTGATTTGCATTTCTCTGATGGCCAGTGATGGTGAGCATTTTTTCCTGTGTCTGTTGGCTGCATAAATGTCTTCTTTTGAGAAGTGTCTGTTCATATCCTTTGCCCACTTTTTGATGGGGTTGTTTTTTTTTTCTTGTAAATTTGTTTGAGTTCATTGTAGATTCTGGATATTAGCCTTTTGTCAGATGTGTAGTTTGCGAAAATTTTCTCCCATTTTATAGGTTGCCTGTTCACTCTGATGGTAGTTTCTTTTGCTGTGCAGAAGCTCTTTAGTTTAATTAGATCTCATTTGTCAATTTTGGCTTTTGTTGCCATTGCTTTTGGTGTTTTAGAAATGAAGTTCTTGCCCATGCCTATGTCCTGAATGGTAATGCCTAGGTTTTCTTCTAGGGTTTTTATGGTTTTAGGTCTAGCATTTAAGTCTTTAATCCATCTTGAATTAATTTTTGTATCAGGTGTAAGGAAGGGATCCAGTTTCAGCTTTCTACATATGGCTAGCCAGTTTTCCCAGACCATTTATTAAATAGGGAATCCTTTCCCCATTGCTTGTTTTTCTCAGCTTTGTCAAAGATCAGATAGTTGTAGATATGCGGCGTTATTTCTGAGGGCTCTGTTCTGTTCCATTGATCTATATCTCTGTTTTGGTACCAGTACCATGCTGTTTTGGTTACTGTAGGCTTGAAGTATAGTTTTAAGTCAGGTAGCGTGATGCCTCCAGCTTTGTTCTTTTGGCTTAGGATTGACTTGGTGAGGCAGGCTCTTTTTTGGTTCCATATGAACTTTAAAGTAGTTTTTTCCAATTCTGTGAAGAAAGTCATTGGTAGCTTGATGGGGATGGCATTGAATCTATAAATTACCTTGGGCAGTATGGCCATTTTCATGATATTGATTCTTCCTACCCATGAGCATGGAATGTTCTTCCATTTGTTGGTATCCTCTTTTATTTCATTGAGCAGTGGTTTGTAGTTCTCCTTGAAGAGGTCCTTCACGTCCCTTGTAAGTTGGATTCCTAAGTATTTTATTCTCTTTGAAGCAATTGTGAATGGGAGTTCACTCATGATTTGGCTCTCTGTTTGTCTGTTATTGGTGTATAAGAATGCTTGTGATTTTTGTACATTGATTTTGTATCCTGAGACTTTGCTGAAGTTGCTTATCAGCTTAAGGAGATTTTGGGCTGAGACAGTGGGGTTTTCTAGATATACAATCATGTAGTCTGCAAAGAGGGACAATTTGACTTCCTCTTTTCCTAATTGAATACTCTTTATTTCCTTCTCCTGCCTAATTGCCCTGGCCAGAACTTCCAACACTATGTTGAATAGGAGTGGTGAGAGAGGGCATCCCTGTCTTGTGCCAGTTTTCAAAGGAAATGCGTCCAGTTTTTGCCCATTCACTATGATACTGGCTGTGGGTTTGTCATAGATAGCTCTTATTATTTTGAGATATGTCCCATCAATACCTAATTTATTGAGAGTTTTTAGCATGAAGGGTTGTTGAATTTTGTCAAAGGCCTTTTCTGCATCTACTGAGATAATCATGTGGTTTTTGTCTTTGGTTCTGTTTATATGATGGATTACATTTATTGATTTGCATATATTGAACCAGCCTTGCATCTCAGGGATGAAGCCCACTTGATCATGGTGGATAAGCTTTTTGATGTGCTGCTGGATTCGGTTTGCCAGTATTTTATTGAGGATTTTTGCATCAATGTTCATCAAGGATATTGGTCTAAAATTCTCTTTTTTGGTTGTGTCTCTGCCCGGCTTTGGTATCGAAGCCCATCAGACTAACAGTGGATCTCTTGGCAGAAACTCTACAAGCCAGAAGAGAGTGGAGGCCAATATTCAACATTTTTAAAGAAAAGAATTTTCAACCCAGAATTACATATCCAGCCAAACTAAGCTTCATAAGTGAAGGAGAAATAAAATACTTTACAGACAAGCAAATGCTGAGAGATTTTGTCACCACCAGTCCTGCCCTAAAAGAGCTCCTGAAGGAAGCACTAAACATGGAAAGGAAAAAATGGTACCAGCCGCTGCAAAATCATGCCAAATTGTAAAGATCATCGAGGCTAGGAAGAAACTGCATCAACTAATGAGCAAAATAACCAGCTAACATCATAATGACAGGATCAAATTCACACATAACAATATTAACTTTAAATGTAAATGGACTAAATGCTCCAATTAAAAGACATAGACTGGCAAATTGGATAAAGAGTCAAGACTCATCAGTGTGCTGTATTCAGGAAACCCATCTCATGTGCAGAGACACACATAGGCTCAAAATAAAAGGATGGAGGAAGATCTACCAAGCAAATGGAAAACGAAAAAAGGCAGGGGTTGCAATCCTAGTCTCTGATAAAACAGACTTTAAACCAACAAAGATCAAAAGAGACAAAGAAGGCCATTACATAGTGGTAAAGGGATCAATTCAACAAGAACAGCTAACTATCCTAAATATATATGCACCCAATACAGGAGCACTCAGATTCATAAAGCAAGTCCTTAGTGACCTACAAAGAGACTTAGACTCCCATACAATAATAATGGGAGACTTTAACACCCCACTGTCAACATCAGACAGATCAACGAGACAGAAAGCTCTTTTCCATTATTTATAATTTGGAATACATTTTAGCTTCTTCATGAGGTTTGGTAAAAGCTAGGGTTGAGAATACTAGAGAAATGAGCCACAAAATGTGATGTATATATCACCACCAAAGAAAGTACTCATGTCCTTGGCTCAGATATTAAGTTTATAGTAGTAAAACCCAAGGTTATTCTGGAACCTATAAAATCTGGGTCTGATTCCTGCCTCAGCCGCTTGTCATATAACCTTGAGCTAATGATTTAATCTTCCTCATTAACCTTACTCATTCCTCATTACAAATTGTTGTTAATAATGCCTATTTTGTATGATGTTGAGCAGACTGAATGAGATAATTAACAAAAAAACTAAGGAGATTGAGAGACGTGAATGAGATAATAAATGAAGAAATTTAGAACACTGAACACTGTCTTGCCTGCAAAAGTATACTATAAACATTATTGACTTTTAACATACAAACAGAGCTTATAGATACTACAGAAAACAATTACTTGCTTTAGAGACAAGGTTTGGTTTGGCTCAGTATTTTTATTATTTTTTATTTTCTTTTCTCCCTCATTTGCCAAGTTTATGATTACAAACATGGTGGATCACCCAAATCATTAAACTTAGAATTTTGGGGTAGCTGTGCGTTATTCTCACTAGTGTGGGAAAACCTTCTGCACAATGTGAAGGCTGGATTTGTTTGTGGCTGAAAGTGAATTGATAGAGGCATGCTGGGATTGTTAAATGGGGCTCTCTCAAAGATGGATGTCAGTTGCTGCATGATCAATTTGGCTGTGGGGACTAGAATTGATCACATCAATGGTGGCAATGAAAGTTCCATTCAAGCTGCAGTCTACTTAAGTCAACTGCATATGGATGGACATGACCTGGAATAGATTCACTTGATTAAAGCTCCAAGGCAGCAAGCAGAAATTTGGGTAGGGATATGGGAACTAGGAAATTTTATCGTTTCTGTGTAATTTTATAGTTTCTGTGTAATTTGTTAGCATAGACATTTACCAGAGTGAAAATAACCCTAGGTTTAAAGATAAGAGTTCTAAATTTTACACTACACTATTGCGTCATTTATTTCCAACTTAATGAGACACTTTTTAGGAAAATAAATTTAACAGCTTTTGGCCATGTATATATTGATTGCAATTATCATAGTGATTTCATAGAAAATTTTGTTATTTTGTGCACATAAACAAAATATACTGAATATTGTAATTCGGTAGGAAATTGAGTCTTGACTAATACATTGTCATTCTTTTGAATTCTGAATTTGAATATTTCCTTTTTCTTTTGCATATATTTGTGGTCACTTTACAATTTTCCTACAAAAACTGTTTTCTACATCTATTAACTTATGTTTGTTCTCATATCCTCAAGTCTTTATTATTAGGAATTGATGGTGAGCACATTGCCATATTTATTTTTAATGTCTGACAATTTATAGCAACAACTCCCTAGAATTTGATGGGAACTAATATATTTAAATGTTAAATGGTAGGAACATAATCTAAACTTATCTCTGATAAGCTCAGGGATTTGTGGTTTGTTATATTGTTGAGAAAACTCCTAAGAGTATATGTAACCATTATCTTGGCTATGATAGTACCCTTTTCTGAACTCTGATTAAAAATTCTAATCAGTTCTGGAAAGTTGAACATCCATCTGTTTTCTGATGATTTTATGTATGTTAACTTTAGTTACACATAACTGTATATGTCACTATATATGACACTCTATAATAAAAATATGATACACTGCAAGAAAATGAGTTATTTTAACTGAAGAGGAGGTGAACATGACAGAATTAATAGATACACTCTAGAACGCTGCTTCTCAACCTGAACTCTATTTTTACACATTAAAAATATTACTCTACATCATGTACAAGTTTGTTAGTTTAAACAGCCTCAAGAATCTCACAGAAACTTTGCTCCATTTGGTCTCATTTTTTCCCCATACTCTTTTAATTGGTTGTCTTGCTGATGAAAGGGGGAGGCAGTGGAGTGAAGTGTAAGACTGAGAAAATCAAGGGTTGCCATCTAGTATCTTTATAATGGTAGGACTGTAGACTGTTTTTATACAGACTCTCAGTGTCGTATATGGTCACTTAGAACAAAGTAAAGTCTTTTTTTCTTTACTAATTAGGGTGAACTGGTAAAGAGGCCAAAGAATGGATTTTTCACTAGTTTTTTTTTTCCTGACTCTTAGCTTTCCTTGATTTGTAAAAATTTATTTAGCTAGATAGTCATTCTTTGCCCTTCTCTAAACTCAGTTCCAAAATAAAGTAGAGAAGACACTTCTCACCAATCCACTTCTCACCAATCCACCCTCCCTCCCTACACCCACCCCACACACAGCAGGCTCTAGGAACTTGTGCCTTGTGTCAAACTGTGAGATTTCAAGTTCCTGCCTCCCCTAACTTTTAGCTGTAATCTTTGAGTAATTATATCAGTTAGGATTCCAGTGGAAAAGAGATGGTACACTCAAAGCTCAAAGTAGAATAATCTGATGAGAGTTTCACAAAGCAACTAATTTTCAAGTGTAAGCAATTTTGTAAGGAGCCTATGAGGGAGAGTGCAACACTCCAGTTCTAGGAACAGAAGAGCTGTTACTATCCCTAAACCTGAAGGGAAAAGGAAAAATATGGTCCCTGGAACCAGGAAGGAAAACGTTGTATAGATAGGTCCTATTCTACTTTGTTGAGTGACATAAACAGTGTAAGACAACAAACAGGGAGGGGGCTGAGGGAATAAAACATGGCCTCACTCTCTTTCCTATGTCTGATCTTCTACCAGTTTCTTCCATTGACTAAACCCAAATGGAAGCCTTCCACACAGCTCAGCTTGCTTGGGTAGAAAGCAGGTGGAAAAAAATGGAGAGTGGATATGAAGTGGCAAGTGGAAGATAACTGAAACAGTAAATGATATAACCTGTGAGCCATAGTTTCCTCATCTGTAAAGTAGGGCCAACATAGTACCTACTTTATAGAATGTGGTGAGAATTAAGTAAAATACCTGATATGGTTTGGATTTGTGTCCACGTCCAAATCTAATGTTGAATTGTAATCCTCAGTGTTGGAGGAGGGGTCTGGTGGGAGGTGATAAGATCATGGGTATGGACTTCCCTCTTGCTGTTCTCCTGACAGTGAGTGAGTTGTCACAAGATCTCATTGTTTATAGTGTGTAGCACCGCACTCTTCTCCCTCTCTCTCCTGCTCCACCATGTGAAGACATGCCTGCTTCTCCTTTGCCTTCCACCATGATTGAAAGTTTCCTGAGGCCTCCCTAGCCATGCTACCTGTACAGCCTACAGAACCAGGAACCAATTAAACCTTTTTTCTTTATAGATTATCCAGTCTCAGGTAGTTCTTCATAGCAATGCGAGAACAGACTAATACAATATTAGAAGCAGAGCGTGTAGTGCAGTTCCTCGTACAAAACAGGGATTAAATGCAAAATAGCAAACATTAATTATTCTTACACACATGGGGGATTTTTTATCAAATGGAAAAAGAGTACCAAAATGGTCAGTAGCTGGGTGAAACCCATTAAATTCTTTCAAACCTTTTCTATTTTAGCATGTATGTAAACATATGAAATAATTCAAAACTATTTTTAACACAAAATTAGAACCATTCTAGTTCATATAGTTTATTACAGACCATGAGTCCTTAAAGAACATCTTCAAACTGGGCTTTTTCTATCCCTTCACTAAATACATCAGCAAGTCCTGTGTATTTGTCTTCATCCCCACACTTACTTAGCTCAAGCCCCTATCATCTCTGCTCTGAATTATTATACCAGCTTCTCAGATGGTCAACCAGGCTTCAGATTTCCCACTCCCTAATTCATTAGTGTGGCACTGATCCTTCTAAACTGGGCCTCGGACTAAATTTGTACTCTTCTTGGAGACTTTTATCAGTAGATATCCAGGTTATTCCATGATCTGTGTCCTTTCTTCCTTTTCTGGCCCATCTCTGGCCATTTCCTTATTGCCTGCTTCATCAGTAACAAGCCACAGTCCCTGTAGTCCCCCAGTGCATCACCCCTATTCCAATGGTTCTCAAAGTGTGGTCCCAGGCCAGAAGCACCCAAATCAACTATGAAATGTTTGTTGGAAAGGCAAATCCTCAGGCTTTATATGAAACATTGTTAATCAGAATCTCCCTGAAAGAGGCCCAGCAATCTGTGTTTTAACAAGCCTTCCAGGCAAGTCTGGTGCACACTCAAGTTTAGAAGCCCTTGGCATGCCTCTTTGTCTTAGGTCATGATCATCACCCTTCTGGCATGTCCATTCTACTTATTTAATCTTCAAGACTCATTTCAGGCATCAAAGACTCCAGTATTGACTTCCTTACTTATTCTTCTTCTAGGAAGAGGACAATAAATGCTTGTAGATTTATTGATAACAAATTAACTTTAGTTTCCCTGAATCTCATTATTTGTTCAGATAACTCACTTATTTGAAAAGAATCAACCTAACTCTTGTGATAACTTTATGGGGGAAATTGTATTGTACAAGTATTTATTCAGAAAGGCTAATGTATTTGTTTGGAGAAAAGAGGGAGCTTTTATGTAATCAGATTTCTCGTGAAAATGTGCCAGACAATGATGAATAACTACATCTACTAGTAATAACAGTTAGTGATGTGAACTCTATTTAAATGGGCTCACTTTATAGGTGAAGAAGAGGGATTATGTAACTCATTCAGGGTTACAAATCTAGCAAATAGCAGAGTCAGGACTGGAACTCAGGTCTGGCTCACCTCAAAGATCAGGTACTCAAACATGATATTATCTTTGAAACACAGAGAAAGCAATTACCTGAGTTCTTTTTCTCAAGGATTCTTCTTTCAATTCAATCAAAGGAAAGAGAGAAAAGAACTTTTATAGGCAATGTAGTATGGTTCTAGTTGTTTACTGAGCAAATAGGCAGAATTGTATGAGATGGTCTAGCCTCAGTTCTCTCCTACAGTGTCATGACCAACTAGTTCATTAAAACTGACTACAGGTGAAGTTTGCTACAAATAATTTTTAAAATAACATATTTTATTTATAATTTATTTTTGCATGCATGATAAAGATTCAAGGTTAACTATATAATAATGTCTCTCCCAAATACTTGTATTGCCAGAAGAGAGGCTGACAATATAGCTATTGGTAAAGTAATTGCACAAAGAATACAGCCTATTTTATGGGAGTTGAAACATCATCCACCTTGGCTGGGCATGGTGGCTCACCCTGGTAATCCCAGCACTTTGAGAGGCCAAGGCAGACGGATCACAAAGTCAGGAGATCGAGACCATCCTGGCTAACACGGTGAAACCCCGTCTCTACTAGAAACACACACACACACAAATCAGCCGGGCATGGTGGCGGGCACCTGTAGTCCCAGCTACTTCGGAGGCTGAAGCAGGAGAACTGCGTGAACTCGGGAGGCGGAGCTTGCAGTGAGCGCCACTGCACTCAAGCCTGGGCAACAGAGCGAGACTCTGCCTCAAAAAAAAAAAAAAAAAAAAGAAAGAAAAGAAACATCATCCACCATGTATATTCCAGGAAGAGAAAAATACTATGTTCTAAGACTTTATAGAACCGTTGAGTATTTAATGGGGTGGGGACAGGGGTATCAGGGTTACTGGAAAACCTCTTTCAACTTATTTTCTCAATAAATTTAGGGAGATTTTCTGATAGCATATTCTTTGGTGCAGAAACGGTAGGACTCAACCTTCTTGATTGTGTGTAGTGGGCATAATTAGACAAGAAAGTGAACTATCACATTTCCAAAACAACACTTTAAAGTTTCAATATTTTCTTTTGTTTTAAAATAAGATGCCCCTATTGTCAGTACAATGCCCATATTGTCAGTACAATCTTTTTATTTTTAAGCATTGTTAGCTCATTTTCTACTCCAATCTCAATAAAGAGATGTTATCCATTTTATGGAATCGCATTAATGATAAGTACCAGCACATTCAATAAAGTATACAATTACCATTCCATTAACTATTTTACTAAAGCAATTTCATTATGAAACATTTCTTTGGAAAACATGACTATTATGGCCTTTTCTTTATGTTCTGGAAAATTGTGCCCTAAAAAGTGAGCTTCAAAAGTCCCTTTATTAGTTTTTCTGCATGTACTTCACATAGGTAACTTTAATGAATCATTTGTATATGTTTTATTTAATTATCTTAATTTCATTCATGGACAAAAAGCAAGAGTAATGGAGCCAATCAAATGAAATTGTTACTGTAATAAAAGAAAGTGGGTGGTGTTTGGGGTATAATTCAAAAAATTTGAATATATTAGACCATTGGAAAGGAACAATTTGTAAATAAAACTAAGGAGATGGAATCAGAGGAAGAGAGAAATTGCATTACAAAGAAGACATCATGGCAAACATAAAGATGGAAAGTTTAATTACCATAGTTACTCTGCAGTGATATTTTTAATAAAAAGGGACTATGTTTTCCAAGTTGCCGTCCTAGTTTGTCATTTCAGGGTTTCTTCAACTGACAAACTCTTTCTTACAGAAAACTATATTTCTTTCTGTTTTAATTAGAGCTCACGGACTCACACAAATGGGATTCCCCTTTGACATAAACAACTAACAACCTCTCTTCCTTTTTAAATTCTTCAAATGCCTAACGGTAAAAAATCACATTATCTTTCAGTCTTCTTGCATTATCTCAATTGCTTTATAGTATATTTGTTCAAGAGCCAAAAGGCCAGGCACACTGCCTTGCTTCAAATCATGGGTTTCTACTTCCCAGAGGTGTGACATTGGGCAGGCTATTTAGCCTCTTTGTACCTCACTTTGCTCATTTGTAAAATGGGGTTAATGATCATTTCTTCTTCCTAAGGTTGTTATGAGGATTCAATAGTCAATGTATATAAAGTGCTTAGAACAGTGTCTTGTATGTGGTAAGTATTATAAAAAGTTTTCTATTATTGTTATCACATAGACTTTGTGTTTTGGTAAGTAATTTTTCAAAAAGTCTCATTTTTATCTTAATAGAATATTTAGGTATGATAAGGGATTTTAACAATAAAGAAATGTGTACAGGCTGGGCACGGTGGCTCATGCCTGTAATCCCAGCACTTTAGGAGGCTGAGATCCTCCACTTTGGGTGGATCACTTGAGATCTGGAGTTTGAGACCAGCCTGGCCAGTATGGTGAAAGCCCGTCTCTACTAAAAATACAAAAATTAGCCAGGCATGGTGGTGGGTGCCTGTAACCCCAACTACTTGGGAGGCTGAGGCAGAAGAATCACTTGAACCAGGCAGGCAGAGGTTGCAGTGAGCCAAGATCACATCACTACACTCCAGCCTGGGTGACAGAGTGAGACTCCATCTCAAAAAAAAAAAAAAAAAAAAAAAAAAACGCAATTGCTATTAATGGTTTCTTAGATAGTCAATTGTGAACTTTAGCTTCAGATTGACTGCAAGAACAATCCAGCAATCCTGAGGACCCACAGACCCTCTGAAGGAAGCAGACTGCTTCTGCAGGACCCTGGAGACACCCCAAATACTGTGAGTGCCCCAACTGTGGAAGTGGGTAAGGGAAAGCCTTCTCTCCTGAACAAACACCCCCACTGGAGAAACTGAAAGTCTTTTTGTGGGAGAAGTTTCTGACCTTACTTGGAGTTGAGTCAATTTAGAGAGCCAAGAGAAATACAGGGGTAGAGGAAGCAGCAGAAAGGCCTTGGGAGCTCACTGGGTCTCCAGGCAGGCCATTCCTGCCTGGCACCACAGGGATCCATCTGGAGGGCATCCAGAGGAGTAGGAGGGGGGGCAGCGGGGTGGGGGGTGGTGGCGGGAACACCACAGCCAGAAGGATATCTCCAGCTGAACTTTGTAACAATTTGAAAGGGGCAAGAAGCCTCCCAGCCAGAACTCAAGGGAGGGCGTGAATCCAGCATGCAGACTCCACAGGCAGGGGAAGAAACAAGCCCTTTTTCCCTCTGCAGTTGGGAGGCGGATAGCCTGGGGCAAGTTCTCAAGTCTGGCTCGCCCACTGCCTGAAAATAGACTCAGGGCTGTTAGGTGGGGCACAGCAGGAGTGAGACATGCCCTTCAGTTTGCATGGGAGCTGGATGAGGCCTGTGATTGCCAGCTTTCCCCCACTTCCCCGACAACCTGCAAGACTCAGCCAAGGCAGCCATAATCCTCGTAGGTACGCAATTCCATTGACCTGGCCTTTCTGTTGCTTCCTGTACCCCTGTATTTCTCTTGGCTCTATAAATTGACACCCACATCCTCCACAGCAGCCACAGCAAGACCCACTCAAGGAGAGTCTGAGCTCCGACACGCCTAGCTCTGACCACACCTGATGGTCCTTCCCTACCCACCCTGTTAGGTGAAGACAAAGGGCATATAATCTTGGCAGTTCTAGGGCCCCACCCACCTCCAGTTCCTCTCCATAATACCCCAGCTGATGCTCTTGGGAAAGCACCACCTCCTGGCAGGAGGCCAACCAGCACAAAAATAGAGCATTAAACCACCAAAGCTAAGAACCCTCACAGAATCCAGTGCATCCCCCTGCCACCTCCACTGGAACAGTTGCTGGTATCTATGACTGAAAGACCCATAGACGGTTCACATCATAGGACTCTGTGCAGATAACTCCAGTACCAGCCCAGAGCCTGGTAGACTTGCTGTGTGGCTAGACCCAGAAGAGCACAATAATCACTGCAGTTCAGCCCGCAAGAAACCACATCCATAGGAAAAGGGGGAGAGTGCTGCATCAAGGGAACACCCTATGGGACAAAGGAATCAGAATAACGGCCTTCAGCCCTAGACCTTCCCTCCCACACAGCCTACCCAAATGAGAAGGAACCAGAAAACCAGCTCTGGTAATATGACAAAACAAAACTCTTTAACACCCCCCAAGAAATAATACTAGTTCACCAGCAATGGATCCAAACCAAGAAATACCTGATTTACCTGAAAAAGAATGAGGAGGTTAGATACTAAGCTAATTAGGGAGGCACCAGAGAAATGTGAAGCACAATGCAAGGGGAAATACACAAAATGATACAAGAAGTGAAGGGAGAAACATTCAAGGAAATAGATAGCTTAAAAAAAATTCAAAAATTCAGGAAATATTGGACACACAGAAATGCAAAATGCTCTGGAAATTCTCAGCAATAGATTTAAACAAGTAGAATAAAGAAATTCAGAGCTCTAAGATGAGGTTTTAAAATTAATCCAATCCAACAAAGATAAAGAGGAAAGAATAAGAAAATATGAACAAAGCCTCCAAGAAGTCTGGGATTATGTTAAATGACCAAACCTAACACTAACCAGTGTTCCAGAGGAAGAAGAGAATTCTAAAATCTTGGAAAATATTTTTGGGAGAATAATTGAGGAAAACTTCCCTGGCCTTGCTAGAGACCTAGACATTTAAATACAAGAAGCACAAAGAACACCTGGGAAATTCATCACAAAAAGATCTTTGCCTAGGCACATTGTCATCAGGTTATCCAAAGTTAAGATGAAGGAAAGACTCTTAAGAGCTGTGAGACAGAAGCTCCAGGTAACCTATAAAGGAAAACCTATCAGATTAACAGCAGATTTCTCAGCAGAAACCCTACAAGCTAAAAGGGATTGGGGGTCTATCTTCAGCCTCCTCAAACAAAACAATTATCAGCCAAAAATTTTGTATCCAGCAAAACTAAGCATCATATATGAAGGAAAGATACAATCTTTTTCAGACAAGCAAATGCTGAGAGAATTCATCACAAACAAGCCACCACTATAAGAACTGTTAAAAGGAGCTCTAAATCTTGAAACAAATCCTGGAAACACATCAAAACAGATCCTCTTTAAAGCATAAATCACACAAGACCTATAAAACAGAAATACAAGTTAAAAAGCAAAAACAAAAAACAAAAATACCAAAGTACACAGGCAAGAAATAACACGATGAATGCAACCGTACCTCACAGCTCAATACTAACATTGAATGTAAATGGCCTAAATGCTCCACATAAAAATACAGAACCACAGAATGGATAAGAACTTACCAATCTACTATCTGCTGCCTTCAGGAGACTCACCTAACACATAAGGGCTCACATAAACTTAAAGAAAAAGGGTGGAAAAAGGCATTTCATGCAAATGGACACTGAAAGCAAGCAGGGGTAGCTATTCCTGTATCAGACAAAACAAACTTTTAAGCAACAGTAGTTAGAAGAGACAAAGAGGGACATTATATAATGGTAAAATTCCTTGTCCAACAGGAAAATATCACAATCCTAAACATATATGCACCTACCACTGGAGCTCCCAAACTTATAAAACAATTACTAATAGACCTAAGAAATGAGATAGACAGAAACACAATAATAGTGATTTGAACAAATGTAATTAACAGACATATACAGAACATTTCACCCAACAACTGCAGAATACACATTCTATTCAACAGCACGTGGAACTTTTTCCAAGATAGACCGCATGATAGGTCATAAAATGAGCCTCGATAAATTTAAGAAAATTGAAATTATATCAAGCACTCTCTCAGGTCACAGTGGAATAAAACTGGAAATGAACTCCAAAAGGAACCTTCAAAACCATGAAAATACATGGAAATTAAATAACCTGCTTCTGAATGATCACTGGGTCAAAAATGAAATCAAGATGGAAATTTAAAAACTCTTTGAATTGAATGACAATAATGACACAATCTATCAAAACCTCTAGAATACAGCAAAGGTGGTACTAAGAGGAAAGTTCATATCCCTAAATGCCTACATCAAAAAGACTGAAAGAGTACAAATGAACATTCTAAATTCACACCTCAAGGAATGAGAGAGACAAGAGCAAACCAAACCCAAACCCAGCAGAAGAAAGGAAATAACCAAGAATAAAGCAGAATTAAATGAAATTGAAACAAACAAACAAAATACAAAAGATAAATGAAACGAAAAGCTGGTTATTTCAAAATAGAAATAAAATTGATAGACCATTAGCAATATTAACCAAGAAAGGAAGAGAGAAAATCCAAATAACCTCATTAAGAAAAGTAACAGGAGATATTATAACTGACACCACTGCAATACAAAAGACCAATCAAGGCTACTATGAACAACTTTGTGTACATAAACTAGAAAACTTAGAAGAGATGGATAACTTCCTGGAAAAATAGAACACTCCCAGCTGAAATCAGGGAAAATTAGATACCCTGAACAGACCAATAACAAGCAGTGAGATTCAAATAGTAATTTAAAAATAGCCAACAACAAAAAAAAATCTAGGACCAGATGGATTCACAGCAGAATTCTACTAGACATTCAAAGAAGAATTGGTACCAATCCTTTTGACACTATTCCACAAGATAGAGAAAGAAAGAACCCTCTCTAATTCATTCTATGAAGCCAGCATCACCCTAATACCAAAACCAGGAAAGGACATAACCAAAAATAATATCCTTGATGAACATAGATGCTAAAATCCTTAACAAAATACTATCTAACTGAATCCAATAACATATCAAAAAGATAATCCACCATGATCAAGTGAGTTTCATACCAGGGATCCAGGAATGGTTTAACAAATGCAAGTCAATAAATGTGATACACCACATTGACAGAATTAAAAACAAAAATCACATGATCATCTCAATAGATGCAGCAGAAAAAGCATTCTACAAAATCCAGCATCCCTTTATGATTAAAACTATCAGCAAAATTGGCATACAAGGGACATATCTCAATATAATAAAAGCCATCCCTGACAAACCCACAGACCCACAACATAATACTGATTGGGGAAAAATTGAAAGTATTCCCTCTAAGAACTGGAATAAGACAAGGATGTTCACTCTCACCACTCCTCTTTAACACAGCACTGGAAGTCCTAGCCAGAGCAATCAGAGAAGAGAAAGGAACAAAGGGCATCCAAATCAGTAAAGAGGAATTTAAACTGTCACTGTTTGATGCTGATATAATTACTTACCTTGAAAACCCTAAAGACTCCTCCAGAAAGCTCCAAGAACTGATAAAAGAATTCAGCAAAGATACAAGATTAATGTACACAAATCAGTAGCTCTTCTATACACCAACAACGACCAAGCAGAGAATCAAATCAAGATCTCAACTCCTTTTCCAACAGCTGCAAAAAATATATAATACTTAGGAATATACCTAACCAAGGAGTCAAAAGTCCTCTACAAGGAAAACTACAAAACACTGCTGAAGGAAGTCATAGATGACACGAACGGAAACACATCCCATGCCCATGGTTGGGTAGAATCAATATTGTGAAAATGACCATACTGCCAAAAAATAATCTACAAATTCAATGCAATCCCCATCAAAATACCACCATCATTCTTCATAGAATTAGAAAAAACAATTCTAAAATTCATATGGAACCAAAAAAGGGCTTGCATAGCCAAAGCAAGACTAAGCAAAAATAACAAATCTGGAGGCATCACACTACCTGATTTCAAACTATACTGTAAGGCTATAGTCACCAAAACAGCATGGTACTGGTATAAAAATAGGCACGCAGACCAATGGAACAGAATAGAGAACCCAGAAATAAACCCAAATACTTACAGCCAACTGATCTTTGACAAAGCAAACCAAAACATAAAGTGGGGAAAAGGACACCCTTTTCAACAAATGGTGCTGGGATAATTGGCTAGTTACATGTAGGAGAATGTAACTGGATCCTTGTCTCTCAACTTAAAAACCAACTCAAGATGGATTAAGGACTTAAATCTAAGATCTGAAACTATAAAAATTCTAGAAGATAACATTGGAAAAACCCTTCCAGATGCTGGCTCAGGCAAGGATTTCATGACCAAGAACCCAAAAGTAAATGCAATAAAAACTAAGATAAATAGTTGGGACATAATTAAACTAAAGAGCTTTTGCTCAGCAAATAGAATAGTCAGCAGAGTAAACAGACAACCTACAGAGTGGGAGAAAATCTTCACAATCTATACATCTGATAAAGGACTAATATCCAGAATCTACAACAAACTCAAAGAAATCAGCAAGAAAAAAAAATCCCATCAAAAAGTGGGCTAAGGACATGAATAGACAATTCCCAAAGATGATATACTAATGGCCAACAAACATATGAAAAAATGCTCAATGTCACTAATGATCAGAGAAATGCAAATCAAAACCACAACGTGATACCACCTTACTCCTTTGAGAATGATCATAATCAAACAATCAAAAAACAGTACATGTTGGTGTGGATGCAGTGATCAGGGAACACTTCTACATTGCTGGTGGGAATGTAAACTAGTACAACCACTATGGAAAACAGTGTGAAGATTCCTTAAAGAACTAAAAGTAGAACTACCATTTGACGCAGTAGTTCTACTACTGGGTATTTACCCAGAGAAAAAGAAGTCAATATATGAAAAAGATACTTGTATATGCATGTTTATAGTAGCACAATTCACAATTGCAAAATAGTGGAACCAACCCAAATTCCCATCAATCAACAAGTGGATAAAGAAACTGTGGTTTTATATATATATATATATATATATATATATATATATATATATATATATATATAATGTACATATGTGTGTGTGTGTGTGTATATATATATGATGGAATATATATATATATATATATATATATATATATATATATATATGATGGAATACTACTCAGCCCTGAAAAGGAATGAATTAATGCCATTCACAGCAACCTGGATGAGATTGGAGACTATTATTCTAACTGAAGTAACTCAGGAATGGAAAACTAAACATTGTGTGTTCTCACTGATATGTAGGAGCTAAGCTATGAGGATGCAAAGGCATAAGAATGATACAATGGACTGTGGGGACTTGGGGGGGAAGAATGAGAGAGGGTAAGGGATAAAAGACTACAAATATGGTGCAGTGTATACTGCTTGGATGATGGGTGCACCGAAATCTCACAAATCACCACTAAAGAACTTACTCATGTAATCAGATACCACCTGTTCCCCAATAAGTTATGGAAAACAAGAAAAAAGAAAAAAAGACAGAAAAGGGAAAAAATAGTTTCCCAGGTAGACCTCTACAATGTTTCCATGCAGCTTTTTATTAAAAAAAAAAAAAAAAAAAGAAAGAAAAGAAAAACGAAAAGACCACAGTATGCACAATGCTCCTCATTCTCTCAAATGTAAAAATATGGTGGTTTAAACTGAACACAGTACTCTGGTAAGATGGTCTAACTCTTTAGGAATAATGGAATAATGTATCATCAATTTTAGACTTTACAGACCCTATGGTTTACTTTTCTTCAAGCACACTGTAGCTTCCTATTGGGTTTCATGGAGCAGTGCCATATTGTTGACTACTGTGTTTGTGGATTGTCCCCTGGAGAAGCAGGCACTCACCTTCTCCACTTTTGTGGAGATGCACACATCTGGCTCCCTTCTTCTCCCCAATCCCTTACTAACATCAAGAGTCCCTAAAATCTTTTCCAGGGAGCAAGGAAAACTCAGTTCCTTGTGTGACTATTTTACGTGATGAATAATTGAACATTGGTATCCCCTACTCTTTCTCTGAGGGAATAACTGAGAACTTAGAATTTACAAAGCAAAACTGTTAGGCTATCTGAACAAAATTAATATTGGTCACTTGATATTTTTTATTGCAAGTTATATTAGGAAATAGTGTGTTTTACATTTTAGCTTATTGGATGCAGGAAAAAAACCTTAAGTGAATCTGTTTATAGTATTCTTTGATGGTAGTTTGTATTTCTGTGGAATCGGTGGTGATATCCCCTTTATCATTTTTTATTGCATCTGTTTGATTCTTCTCTCTTTTCTTCTTTATTAGTCTTGCTAGCGGTCTATCAATTTTGTTGATCTTTTCAAAAAACCAGCTCCTGGATTCACGGATGTTTTGAACGGTTTTTTTGTATCTCTACCTCCTTCAGTTCTGCTCTGATCTTAGTTATTTCTTGCCTTCTGCTAGCTTTTGAATGTGTTTGCTCTTGCTTCTCTAGTTCTTTTAATTGTAATGTTAGGGTGTCAATTTTAGATCTTTCGTGCTTTCTCTTGTGGGCATTTAGTGCTATATATTTCCCTGTACACACTGCTTTAAATGTGTCCCAGAGATTCTGGTATGTTGTGTCTTTGTTCTCATTGGTTTCAAAGAACATCTTTATTTCTGCCTTCATTTCGTTATTTACCCAGTAGTCATTCAGGAGCAAGTTGTTCAGTTTCCATGTAGTTGAGTGCTTTTGAGTGAGTTTCTTAATTCTGAGTCCTAGTTTGATTGCACTGTGGTCTAGAAGAAATGGATAAATTTCTGGACACATACACCCTCCCAAGACTAAACCAGGAAGAAGTTGAATCCCTGAATAGACCAACAGCAGGCTCTGAAATTGAGGCAATAATTAATAGCCTACCAACCAAAAAAAGTCCAGGACCAGATGGATTCACAGCCAAATTCTACCAGAGGTACAAAGAGGAGCTGGTACCATTCTGTCTGAAACTCTTCCTATCAATAGAAAAAGAGGGAATCCTCTCTAACTCATTTTATGAGGCCAGCATCATCCTGATACCAAAGCCTGGCAGAGGCACGACAAAAAAAGAGAATTTTAGACCAATATCCCTGATGCACATCGATGCAAATATCCTCAATAAAATACTGGCAAACCGAATCCAGCAGCACATCAAAAAGCTTATGCACCACGATCAAGTTGGCTTCATCCTGGGATGTAAGGCTGGTTCACCATACTCAAATCAATAAAAGTAATCCATCATATAAACAGAACCAAAGACAAAAACGACATAATTATCTCAATAGATGCAGAAAAGGCCTTTGACAAAATTCAACAGCCCTTCATGCTAAAAACTCTCAATAAACTAGGTATTGATGGGACATATCTCAAAATAATAAGAGCTATTTATGACAAACCCACAGCCAATATCATAGTAAATTGGCAAAAACTGGAAGCATTCCCTTTGAAAACTGGCACAAGACAGGGATGCCCTCTCTCACCACTCCTATTCAACATAGAGTTGGAAGTTCTGGCCAGGGCGATCAGGCAGGAGAAGGAAATAAAGGGCATTCAATTAGGAAAAGAGGAAGTCAAATTGTCCCTGTTTGCAGATGACACGATTGTAGATTTAGAAAACCCCATTGTCTCAGCCCAAAATCTCCTTAAGCTGATAAGCAACTTCAGCAAAGTCTCAGGATACAAAATCAATGTACAAAAATCACAAGCATTCATCTACACCAATAACAGATAGAGAGCCAAATCATGAGTGAACTCCCATTCACAACTGCTTCAAAGAGAATAAAATACCTAGGAATCCAACTTACAAGGGATGTGAAGGACCTCTTCAAGGAGAACTACAAACCATGGCTCAACGAAATAAAAGAGGACACAAACAAATGGAAGAACATTCCATGCTCATGGATAGGAAGAATCAATATCGTGAAAATGGCCATACTGCCCAAGGTAATTTATAGATTCAATGCCATCCCCATCAAGCTACCAATGACTTTCTTCACAGAATTCAAAAAAACTACTTTAAAGTTCATATGGAACCAAAAAAGAGCCTGCATTGCCGAGACAATCCTAAGCCAAAAGAACAAAGCTGGAGGCATCATGCTACCTGACTTCAAACTATACTACAAGGCTACAGTAACCAAAACAGCATGGTACTGGTACCAAAACAGAGATATAGACCAATGGAACAGAGCAGAGCCCTCAGAAATAATACCACACATCTACAACCATCTGATCTTTGACAAACCTGACAAAAACAAGCAATGGGGAAAGGATTCCCTATTTAATAAATGGTGCTGGGAAAACTGGCTAGCCATATGTAGAAAGCTGAAACTGGATCCCTTCCTTACACCTTAGACAAAAATTAATTCAAGATGGATTAAAGACTTAAATGTCAGACCTAAAACCATAAAAACCCTACAAGAAAACTAGGCAATACCGTTCAGGACATAGGCAAGGGCAAATACTTCATGTCTAAAACACAAAAAGCAATGGCAACGAAAGCTGAAATTGACAAATGGGATCTAATTAAACTAAAGAGCTTCTGCACAGCAAAAGAAACTACCTTCAGAGTGAACAGACGACCTACAGAATGGGACAAAATTTTTACAATCTACCCATCTGACAATGGGCTAATATCCAGAATCTACAAAGAACTTAAACAAAATTACAAGAAAAAATCAAACAACCCCATCAAAAAGTGGGCAAAGGATATGAACAGACACTTCTCAAAAGAAGACATTATTCAGCCAACAGATATATGAGAAAATGCTCATCATCACTGGCCATCAGAAAATGTAAATCAAAACCACAATGAGATACCATCCCATACCAGTTAGAATAGCGATTATTAAAAAGTCAGGAAACAACAGGTGCTGGAGAGGATGCGGAGAAATAGGAACACTGACACTGTTTCTGGGACTGTAAACTAGTTCAACCATTGTGGAAGACAGTGTGGTGATTCCTCAAGGATCTGGAACTAGAAATACCATTTGACCCAGCCATCCCATTACTGGGTATATACTCAAAGGATTATAAATCATGCTGCTATAAAGACACATGCACACGTATGTTTGTTGTGGCACTATACACAATAGCAAAGACTTGGAACCAACCCAAATATCCAACAATGATAGACTGGATTAAGAAAATGTGGCACATATACACCATGGAATACTATGCAGCCGTAAGAAAGGATGAGTTCATGTCCTTTGTAGGGACATAGACGAAGCTGGAAACCATCATTCTCGGCAAACTATTGCAAGGACAGATAACCAAACACCACATGTTCTCACTCATAGGTGGGAACGGAACAATGAGAACACTTGGACACAGGGTGGGGACCATCACACACCGGGGCCTGTCGTGGGGTGGGTGGAGGGGGAAGGGATAGCATCAGGAGATATACCTAATGTAAATGACCAGTTAACGGGTGCAGCACACCAACATGGCACATGTATACATATGTAACAAACCTGCATATTGTGCACATGTACCCTAGTACTTAAAGTATAATAAAAAAGAAAAAGAAAAAATAAAAAGAAATGATAAAAAAAACCTTTAATGAATTTGCCTATGAAATTTCTCAAGTAGAATATTAGATTTAAAATTCTTAAGGAGCCAGACCTATAATTTATGTCCCCTGCATAATCAAAGAAAACAAGACCTTTGTTAAACATTAACAAATATCTTCATCATTCACATTCCATAGGTTGAAAAGGTGAGAGTTGGAGGTAAGGTTCAGGAACCCCTAAGCATTACCTCTGCTTTCCCTATGGGGATGGTTATATGCCCTTTATGAAGGAGAAGTTTGTTCCAGCATGTATCAGAAGATAAGCCAACCCTTGTCAGCATTTTAGTAAGGGGACGAAGATTGTTGGTGAAATTCTTCTGAAAAAAAAATGATGTAGCCTGGAGCATACAGAGGATCAAGGTGAGAACATGTCTATGGTGTGCCAGGCTGCTAATCTCACAGTGGGAAAAGCACATTTGTGGTCTTCCTCAGTCATATGGCAAGGGCCTCTTGTTAGTTAGTGCTAACACACAATAATGACTTAAATTGGGTAACATACTGTAAGGGGGTAGGGGGAAAAGAAGGAATGAAAATACCAGTCTCATCCTACAACATTTTAGCACCTTTCCTCCAAGCCCAAATTACTTTCGGAAAAAAAAGAAAATTGTAATTTTCAGCATGAAAGCTCTATTGTTGCCACCTACCACAAGAAATCATTGTAGACAGATTTTCAGGTTTTATTTTTTTTACTGGAAAAATAACCTGTAAAACTATAAACGATGCTGTAGAATTAAAACACAGAAAGAAAAGTAACAGATTTCTGAATTGCAAACTTCTGAAACTGATCTGGAAAGGAAATGAGGAATGCTGATTCATTTTTTTTTTAAAAAGATTCTATGTATTGGATTTTCTGTGGCTTTTTCTGGTCACATAGGCCATTTTAATGAGTATGTACAATTTGCATTTCCATTATATAGGGATTGGAGGCTGAAAGAGGAAAAATGGGGAAGAAGGTGAAGGAGAAAGAGAATGGGATGAGAAAAATAACAGTTAAAATAATAAAGACAGGTAATATTGAATGCCTCTAACTACCGGGTGCTGTGCTATGTCCTTGAAGGGCCAGATCCTATCAATCCTCACCAAAGTTCTGTTAGGTTGATAGCATTTTTATTCACACTTTACATATGAGAGTAGTGAGGTACTGAAAATTTAAATTACTTGCCTAGACTTTCCGTATATTCTTATGCCATGAAAGGAAAGGCAATTAGTTCTTTGTGGTTCTGGATTCAGCTCCTTTCACTGCTGAGCTATAGAAATATCTTCGTGTATTAAAAGGAAGAGGGTAATTATGTACCATCACCTTTTCCTTCCTGTCTAGCTCTCACTTGGTATAGACCTCCAGAGAAACTGCCCCTTTTCTGGCATTGGATCAATGCAATTTTCACATTCTCCACTCTTGAAAAATGGAATTTCCCATTTATTCATTATGCATGCACAGTGTATAGATACAGCCTATTTGGAAACACAGCTCTTGTTTCTCAGAGAAGTATGCTGATAATAACTTTGGCAAAAATAGGGACTTTGATCGGCATTTTGTGATCAGCCAAGATTTTGATGTATTAATTCACTTTTACAAAGTTGTACCTTTTATTCCCTTGCTCCTTCTTCCTCTCAAAAAACTAGCTCAGAAAAATTTAGCATCTGAAAATGGTCTACAAGTAGCTGTCTGCAAAAATGGGAAAAGTCATCCCAAATAATAAATAATCATAAGCATGCTATTCAGACTGAGCTGCAGGGTCAGATGATAACTCCTAACAAGGCCAGCAACTGAGTAAATTGCCTCTTGATCTCCCCACTGAGAATAAATTCATGTAAATCCAAGGAAACTGAGCTGCTGCTGCTAATCCACCATGTGTGGTGACTAATTTTACTAAGTGAAACACAAGAAAAAGAAGGGTCCTTGGAGTAGAAATGTACATGAAGTTGATTGCCTTAGTCCAGCACTGAGCCCCGTGGCAGCAGTGAGAAAGGCCGGATAGGGTGATTGTCAGCCATGCCAGAACACAGCCAGCCAGGACTGGAACCAAGCTGCCAGCCCACGACTGCATCCATCCACTCTGCAGATCGCTAGGAAAGTGAAAAACAGCTACAGTATTGCTCTTGACTTTGAGGTAACCTTGCTTCTGAGGAGAGGGTTGACTGTACTTGGAAAAGTTTACTTTTGTTTAATCTAAATACTTAAAAGCCATTAACACTGAAAATTTGAAGTTACAATTTCAGATGAATCAGTTTACTAAGTTCTGTTTCTCTTAGCAGTTGCAAACTTGCTAAGAGTTTGCTAGACCAAGCCAGTTAAATGAGGCTATATAGAAATGATGGGGCCCGTTGCCAACTGGACAAGCCCATTGCTAATACATTTTTTTTCTCTAAAACAACATGCTAGTATCCACTAAAGCTAAATATACACCTACCAGAAGACATTCACAAGCAAATTTATTTATAATTACCAAAACCTGGAAATAACCCAAAGAAGTTCACTAATAGGAAAATAGATAATTAAAATGTGATATATTCACACAATAGATAGAATATTACACAGAAATTATAAATGAACAACTGATTCAGTAAACAATATCAATGACTCTCACAGATGTTGGGGTAAAGCATTGTCTGGGAAGAGTTTACAAGGAATCTTCTGCTTACTAAAAATATTCAATATCTTGATTGAGATAGTTACATGGGTGTACACATTTGTAAAACTGCATCAAGCTGAACATTTAATATCAGTTTTACTGTATATCAGCATTTAATTGTAAGTATAACTCAATTAAAAAGTTAAAAAAATACATCATAAAAGAACAAAACAAAAAACACAAAATAAAATAAAGCCTGTACCAGGCAAATGAAAATTTTGTGAGCCATAAATTTAGTCATTGACCATGAATGTCTGTCCTCAACTAACATTTTCAAAGCTCCTCCTACAATAGCTGAAGCATTAATGTTTCATCCTTTAGCTCATGTTTCTGGCTTTGGGAAAAGAATTATGACAGCAAGGCTTAGTATTTATTTAATATGTATATTCAGCCTTTTGTACTTCATATAAATGTTGCTTAAGAATTTCTGGCATGGTCATAATTCACATAGTTGTTTTATACTTTGGAATTCTATTAATTTTTTTTACTTAAGTATTCCAAAACTTTTCGACACTTAGGATATTTCAAATTTTTCATACAGAATAAATATGTCCTTTTGGTTTTCCACTTGAAGTTAGCTTATTTCTTGAAGTATGCTCCCTGCAGTGGAGCTATTCACACAAAGAGCAGAACTGGATTTTCTGAGCATGTTTGAATGCCAATTACTTGTAGAAAGCTGGCATTATTTGTGGTGTCATACACAATTTGTAAGATTACCTATTTGTTGCATAGTTTCCAACACAAGTTACTTAAAAAGCATCTTTAAAAATACCAAAGTATAATGATTCTCTGAAGTGATTTAAAAGAGCTTTACTTTTGACTAGATTGAAGGTTGATTTTCTAAAAAATAGCTAATTTTGTGTTCCTCCATTTGTGTACTATTTTTGATAATTTAAAAAAAGGATATTAAGCAGAATCGGTATAATGATCATACATGTTAATCACAGTTTTCTCTGTATTTTGAATACTGACAGCTTATTAATTATGTTTATATGTTATGTTTTCCTCATTCTTTTATTTTTATTTTACTGCAATGTGCCTTACAAAAAGTTTCTTTACATGTTCAGGCATATCCATTTGCCTGTAATATCCTTCATTTCTTGAATGGTCTTGATTTCCTTCTCTTCTGCATCATTTAAATATGCTATTGTATATTCTTCTATATTAAAAACATAAATTACATGTTTTTTGATTGAGTTATTTATTGCAATGCAAAATATGAAATATAAATTCAAATTAATTACTGTTTATATAAATATTTAATTACAACAAAAATTATGAAATTTTACCCACTGTATGCTATTTTTGCTGAAATGCTCATAAAAAGAATCAATGTATTTTTAATATCTCAATTATTACTTCGTTAATCTTCTTCTCCTGTTTTTTTGAGGTCAAACACCAAGTAGAGTTCTATTATGATAGTAAAACATTTTGTAAAATTAATAAGCAAGTCCTTCATCAATCATTTATGTGTGGCTGTGCCTATCTCTATCATCTATCTATCTTCTTTGTTCTTCATACCTGCTCATGCATTCATATACTAATATATTGGAGGTAAAGGTAAAGGTGTTTAGATTTTAAATTTCTTAGAACATTCAATGGAATCTGGAATTGGTATTTTTTGCAATTATTAACTAATTTAAAGTACAGCAGCTTAATTATATTAAATCTTCATAATTAGAATGTGCTCATCTTTCCATTTTCCTCAGTCAGAATGAATTATTCCTTTTCTCTGTTTTCAAAGACCTTATCCATAGTTCTGTCATGGCATTTATTTCATTTTTCATTGTGGTAGTCAATACTTTGCATGTTTCTCTCCTTCAGTGAAGGGTTATTTCCTAGAGAATATGAAACATAGTTTATTTCTCTGGTTTTTCTCAATCTCTTGTATAGTCCCTGGTGCAAAGTATGTGAACAATAAATGTTAAGTCATATTTACTGAAATTAATGATTTCTTCCATTATCCTTTCCACTAAGGTTTTATTTGTTTCAAAAACTAGATCTGATGTACTCCAAGTTAAACTCATAGCAAATATATAATATACATTTTTGATATTTAAAAATTATAACCTTTTTCATTTTATTTTCTAGTTATGGCTATGTATTGCTATTATATAAAAATTCAAATATTTTTATGCTATTTATTATTGTTGAAATTATAATTTTGAGAAATTTTTGGTTGATTTCTTAAATTTTTAGTATGCTATTACCCAATTTGCCAAATATGTTCATTTCAATACTTGTACCTTTTATATGTTTTGTTTTCTGAAATTTCTTACGTCAGCTTTTATAGTGATGCATTAAAATCCAGTGTTTACAAAGAACAACTTTACCTTTTTCTTTTTCAGTTACTGAAATAAGTTATTTCAGTGTAGCTTTGGATATCGTGGTAGAGAAACAATATAAAATTAAATGGAGAGCTTAAGAACATTCAAGAAAGCAAACAGTGATCACTTGGAGCCAGCATGGGCTCACCAGGGTTGAACATTGCCCAAATAAACTTACTCCCTTTCTGCCTTTGTTTTACCTGGTTGGCATGTAAGAACAAATACAGAGACAAAATCTCTCACAATAAACATATAGATAAATGGATCAAAAAGAACTATGTTCAAATTCCGGCTTAGTACTCTAAAAATTTGGGCAAATTTACTAAAGTTCTTTAAGTGCCAGCTTTTGCATTAGTAAAGCAGGGATAATACTTTCTTCACCAGTATTATCTGAGCACTAGCAGTTACTAAATAAATGTTAACTTTGTTTCCTTTATTAATACACTGAGATACATAAGAAGCATGTTGGCTCTACTTTTCAATATAGAATTAATTAAATGAGTTAATTACATAAATTATAGATGTATGTAATTCATTGTTAAAATGACTTTTTTTTTTACAAGACTGTAAACTTTTTGTTGGCAGGGCAAGTGTCCACTCTGTTTACTGTTGTGTCTTTAATGTATAGCAAAGTGTCTTAGAATAAATGATGTTAAAGCTTGAATTAACAAAGCTTTCAGATTTCAAAAGGATAAACTGAAATGAATAATATCAAATTTAATTGAATAAAATTTATGTTTTAATACAGTATGGTGTTCAGAAGAAGGAAGCTAAAAGATATACTGTCATCTGTGCTTGTCAGACTACATCTGAAACATATTGTCCAATTTCTGGCACCATATTTTAAGAAGGACATTGAAGTTTAAAAAAAGCATTATAAGAAAAAAAACCTAGGATGGTTCACTTCAATCCATTTTAAATGAGAAATTTTGGAGGAATGGGGACGTTTGTGCTATAAAGATAAGACATTGTGAAACAGCTCAAGGGAACTCTCATTATATCTGGAGATTTGTGAGTCATGAGATGAATTTAATAAATTGCAATTGTGTTGAGACTATTGTAAACCAATTTAATATCTTAATTGTTTAAAAATTTTTTAATAAAATTAAAGAAAATTTAAAAAGCTAGACTAGAATATTCAAATATTTTAGGGTGATATGTGATATACTAAGGAGTTTGAATTTTATTTGGGGGAACTAAAAAAATTATAAAAGGAGAAATTTCTCTTATCCTCAGGTTTCTGATATATAAATTTAGGGAGTTAGTCTTCTATCTTCCCAAAGAGTTTTTCTAGATATAAAATGCTATGAACCTAGTTTTTTGTTGTTTTTTTTTTTAGATGCAGTCTCACTCTGTCACCAGGCTGGAGTGCAATGGCAGGATCTCGGCTCACTGCAACCTCTGACTCCCTGGTTCAAGCGATTCTTCTGCCTCACCCTCCTGAGTAGCTGGAATTACAGGCATGTGCCACCACGCCCAGCTAATTTTTGAATTTTTAGTAGAGACGGGTTTCACCATGTTAGCCCGGATGGTCTTCAACTTCTGACCTCGTGATCTGCCCGCCTTAGTCTCCCAAAGTGCTGGGATTACAGGCGTGATCCACCGCACCTGGGAACCTAGATTTCTATAGTCACTGAGGCACAATGGAGGGTTTTGCACATGGAAATTCTAACTGCTAAATTTCTTCCTTATGAAGATTAATGACTCTGAAGGGTGGATGAGATGGAAATGAACCAGAAACAAAGGACTGGTTAGTATGTTATGGAAAAAGCTAGATATGATCTAGATAAAGTTGTGGTAGGAGAAATAGGGAAGGGTATAAGTGGGGAGCATTTTAAAGGCCGAAATATTGAGTATTCAGCTGACTGAATACAAAGGATACAAGATAGAACAATGTAAAAGATGATCTCAAACCTCATTAGGAACCTGTAAGTCCCTGAAGGATAAAGGCTGTGTCTTGTCTCCATCTTATTTTTGGCAGCAAATAGAACAGTGTGAGGCACATTTGCAGGTGCTCATGATTGTTTTCTGCTAAAGGGTGAATTGAGAGGAAGAGATGCGGCAATGTCCAAATGGATGGCCAGATCTAGGAATGTTTATAAAGAAAAAGAATTTACATTTTGCATATCAAAACATACACTCAGATCTAAGTCATTGATAGAGTGAAGGGAGAATTTTTTCTTCCTTTTCAAATGCCCTAAATTAGGGTAACTTAAATTTAAGATGGCAGTTTTACCATCAATAAAATCTTACAAAGCAGGAAAAGTGATGGAAAATTTTCTAAACGAAGTAGAAAACGGGGTATTTTTTAAAAATGAAGCAATGGTAAAGGAATACAGCATTTATTTTAACTTGGGGAAGCTGAGGGAAGTGTAGCAATTTTTTTTTTTTTTGAGACGGAGTTTTGCTCTTGTTGCCCAGGCTGGAGAGCAATGGTGCAATCTCCACTCACTGCAACCTCAGCCTCCCGGGTTCAAGTGATTCTCCTGCCTCAGCCTCCTGAGTAGCTGGGATTACAGGCATGAGCCACCATGCCCGGTTAATTTTGTATTTTTAGTAGAGATGGTGTTTCTTCATGTTAGTCAGACTGGTCTCGAACTCCTGACCTCAGGTGATCCACCCGCCTTGGCCTCCCAAAGTGCTGGGATTACAGGTGTGAGCCACTGCACCCAGCCTGCAATCTTTAAATGATGGGGTTGCTGTCACATTTTAGAGTGAGGAAACACTACCTTATGCTTTGGAAACTAAGTTTTATTAAGTTCTTATAAACAACTTCATGGTTTTCATTTAAAATAATTCATCACCCTCAAGGAAATATTCTGGTAAAACCAGTGAAGAACAAATTCTGTGGTTAAATTTTTCTTATGATTCTGTCACACATCAAGCAATATTTCATGGCAATCATTAGGTTTCATGAAGTGACTGTTTCAGGGAAAAACAAGAGAGAAGAGTTTATTTTTCATAAGTAGGTTAATGATGTTTATTGTAATTTCCTTGATTTGCTAGCAAATTCTTTTATCTAAAGTCTATATGCTATCAATATGTAATAAAATACACTATTTGCATAATTTAAAATCATAGCTTTTAATCACCACAAAATATAACTAATATGTAATTTCTAAAATGTACTACATTTCAAATTGAATTTTTAGATTTTCCAACAATTTTGTATGTAGAAATTGATAAATTATACAGTCTAGTGATATGAACTGACATAAATGGAGAAATTGCAGTACAGTTTGGTCAGTTGACACTTACATATATAAGGACAAAAAGCTCCAAAAGCTTGAATTAGGAGCAACTATCCATTCTTCAAATAATAACAAAATACTTTATTGAGAATCATATATGTAATGAGCAAAAACTTTGTTAAAAATGTAGAATCCCAAAAAGGCTTGGATATGACAGAAGTTATAAAAGTTCAATATTAATAATATTAAATGCATGGCAAGCAGTGGCAAAGGATAAACCTAGAAAGAGCTTGGACCCTCATTAACCTCTTTATATGTTAAATGCAGAAGTTAGAATTTTATTCCAAAATTAATGAAAGTGTTTGAGGTTCAGGGAGGTTTTTGAGTAAACGAGTGATGCAATTAGCTTCATTTTATAGAAAAGTAACTCTTTTAGCAGTGTAGAGAATTGTCTAGATAAGAGAAAGACAATAAGAAGACCAAGGTTATGAAAACATAGACAAAAGATTATCAGGTGGGATGTGGTGGATCACACCTGTAATCCCAGCACTTTGGAAGGCCAAGGCAGGCGGATTGCCTGAGCTCAGGAGTTTAAGACCAGCCTGGGCAACATGGTGAAATCCTGTCTCTACTAAAATACAAAAAAATTAACTGGGCATGGCGGTGTGCACCTGTAGTCCCAGCTACTCGGGAGGCTGAGGCAGAAGAATTGCTTGAACCCAGGAGGAGGAGGTTGCAGTGAGCTGAGATCAAACCACTGCACTCCAGCCTGGGTGACAGAGTGAGACTACGTCTCAAAAAAAAAAAAAATGATGATCATAATCTGGGTGTGGCAGAGGGAGTAGGAATGGAGACAAAAAAAAATAAGAAATTTGAGAATCATTTTTGAAGTAGACTCTGAAGAATTTGATGACCTGTTGGATAAACTATGTGAGGCAGAATAAGGATGTGAGTTTGCCTGATGAAGAGATCTGAAAGGCAGAATTGATGTGGATACTAACAGCATCCACAGAAATGGATAAGCAGGCAAGGAGAAGGAGATGATGTTTCATATTAGAACTTAGAATGTGTGTTATATGCTGAGTCTGAAATGCATGCAGGACATCCAGATGGAGATACTGTAATCAAGTTTGAGATTCAGATGATAGATTAGAGTTCTCATCAAAAGATAGTTTTAAAAGTCACAAAAGTGCGTGATCATGGATGAACCAAATAAGAAGAAGGTTGTATGGAAAACAGGAAAAGATTAACATTTGAAGGATTGTCAGAGGATGAGGAACAGGCAAATAAAATTAAAAGAAGAAATAGGAATGTTCTACCTCAAAAGCCAAAAAATGGTAAAAAATACATAAATATGTAAGTATCTTAAATATGTTTAGTAGGATAAAATTAAAATTAGTTTTCTGGATTTGGCAATTAGGAATCACTGATGATCTCAGTGAAAGAAAGATCAGAAGGCAGTTTTATTACCCTTGAGGATCAACCAGAAGGATAGGGAAAAGCGGCTCTGGTTTTGGGGATTTTAGAATTCGAAACTTATTAAAAGCACCAGGCAAGCGCTTGACCCTGATGCTATTTTGACAGGTGGGAGAGGAGTTAACTTTAATATATTGGATAAATCATAAATTTGAAGTCATATTTACAGCTTGCTCCCTTCATTTGTAGACTACCAAAATAATACCTACTACTTCATGGGCAATTTTGGAAAGAATAAGATGCTCTACAAAAGGGCTTAACGCTACTTGGATACAATATTTTAAAAATACAACAAGCTAATGATAATGATCAGCATTACCAATTTGTTGCCATGGACAATTTTTATTGGAACTCCAACAGAGTTGAACATGGATAAAATACCAAAATATTTTAAGTAATTGTAATTTTCCTCACCACGCCTGTGTCGGGAAATAAATTCTAACAATAGGCTTTCACACTGGGCATGAGTACCCACTATAGTGTTCCAGGCATGGTGTAAGCACAGTTCATGTACTCAAAGAGCTTGCAATGATTTTTTGGTCAATATGAAAAGGTAATCTAGTTCCCCAAATCATTGTCTGTCTCCAGGGTTTACATTATCCAGAAAAAATGTTATGTTACTTCTTGTTGTCCAATAATAAAAAGCACCATATAATAATTTCTACTGTGATCCAGTAAATTTTTATTTCCTTCTAAGTACATTTACAGCCACAAGGAAGTGATTTATCTCTATAGAACCAGAACATTTCCAGCTTTTAGTGATTGAGCCATGGATTTCAGGATCATTGGAAACTATAACATGGCTGATAATTATTTTTTCACCCTCCTCATTTTATAGATGAAAGAATAAAGGCTCAAAGAAATCAATTGACTAACACAGAATATTACTGTGATTTGAGTTAAGCACAACATTTCTGTTTGCTGACAACCATGATTCTCTTGAAATAGCTAATTTGTTTTAAACTTCTTTTATGGAAAAATCAATTTTACTAAATATCATACATTGTCTTAATATGAAAGTGCTTGATTATTAGTAAGTTGATATGAGTCTTCCAATAGCTTCTGAAGCCTCAGCTGTGCCAATGTGGCTTTAGGAGGGACAAAGCTTGGGACTCAGGAATTTTTGCTTCAGAATCAGCATTTTGACTCTTATCCCTAGCCCCAGGATTTCTGTTTTCCTACTGAACTAGTAGGTGTAGAAGACCTTAAAACCTTTTTACCTTATAAATCCAGCCATATTGAGTACTGAACTGCAAGACCCTCAAATGAGGGCCTGTTACATGGAATTAGGCAGTCATTTGACTACCTTTCTCTGGGTATGCAGAAGGTGTTTCTAAGCCAATGAAGGCCAAATTCCACAAAATGGACACACATTTGAGGGTCTTATCAAATCCTCATAACCCAAACCCTCAAGATGGGTTCCATGGGAAGTTTATTCTTTTAAAAAGCAATTGGTGATAACTGAAAGTGTTCGAGCCACTGTTTTTAGACACTAGTACTCCCAATCAGTTGAACAGAACCCTATTCTCACATGGTTATGGGAAGATAGAGATCCATAAGAGAAAATACTTAGCAAGCTCAATGTTAGGCATTGGTATTCATATCTTAATTGACTTGTCCCACAGCACTGCACAGCTTTTTCCAAATGAGATACTCTGCTTAGATCAGAACTGAAACTGTGTTATCAAAGTTACTGAATTTTTAGCCCTTCCAAGGGGACCACTGGGTGTCCTCTCTCTTCCTGCTGCTCTAGCTCCCCAAATCTCTCTCTGACTGACATGCTTGGAGGTTTTTCTTACTACTGTGCATGAATTTGGATGGTCTTTTTCAAATCACCTTCCAGAAATACTTGGGACCTTGTAATCTCAGCTCTGGTTTATGGGAAGAATCAGTGAGCATCCCTCCTAGATGCCTTTGGCTCCTTACTGAGTGCTTCTCACGTCAAGACTCAGCTTTCTTCCTTCCTGTCATGCAACATTCTCCCACACCACATGCTCATATAATTCCTTAGCAATACTCTCCCTTTTACCTAGCCTCAAAGCTTTGGGAAAATGGAAAATATTTTTTCTTCACCAAAATGTTAAAGTTTATTTTTATAACAATCAGAAGTATATTTTCTATAGAATTCAGTCTTTATTATATTGACTGTTTTGTAAAGTGTTATCTTTAATAGCTAGCACAATCCAATAAAGTACCCCTTATTAAGATATTTTGCAAATTTCCTATTTGCTATTGCAACAAATTACCACAAATCTGGTGGCTTAAAACAACAGAAATTCATTTTCTTATCATTTGGGAGGCTAGAATCCTGAAATCAAGATTTTGAAAAGGATGCAGTCCCTCAGTAGAGCTAGGGCTCTAGTGAAAAATCCATTTCTTGTCTCTTTTAGCTCTGGTAGCCCCCAAAGTTAAACATCCCTTAACTTGTGCCTTCATCACCCTAAAATGTGCCCCTTTCTTTATATTGCCCTCTTCTCTGTGTGTCTCTTTCTCCAGCCCCTTCCTGTAAAGATACATATGGTTGCATTTTGGACCCATCTTGAAAATCCAGGATAAACTCAAAGAATCATTAATTTAGTCACAGTATCTGCAATATATGGTAATATTCACCCTTTTGGTGTATGAACTAATATAATAAGTTAATATTCACAGATTCTGGGGATTAAGAAGTGACTATATCTTAAAGGGAGCATTACATTCAGGTGACCATAGACGCCATGGTTACCAAATTCAATTTTTGTTTGGATACACTCGTTTTCTTACTAGGAATAATTACAGAATTATCCTACACTTGAGTGTCACACAAACCATTCAATAAACTCTGTATGGTAATGCATGTGTGCCAAATAAATATCACTTATCTCTATATTATCTTTCGTTGTCATACATTTGGCCCCTCTTATTTTTAAATAAACCATAAAAATACTGAACTGAAGTTAAACAATACTGAATGGAAGTTCAACATTCATTCACTTTCTTTTAGCAAACATGTATTGAACATCATAAGTATGCAAGGTTTTAATCAGTCACTTCAAATAATTTAGCTCACTTAAGTCTCCAAAAAGCTGTTTGAATTAGAGCTCAGCATAGTGATTAGGATCCTGGGTTTTGAAGTCAGGCAGACCATTTACTAGCCATGGGAAAATTATTTCACATAAGTGTTAGTTTCCATGTCTATAGAATGGACACACAGAATACCCAATGCCCCAGCACAGTGCCTGGCAATAGTAGACACTCTGTACATGGTGGCAGTTTGTATTATACCCATGAAGGAACTAATATATGCTGTAGTAGTTACTGTGGTATATTGCACAAATCATCCTTTAGGACCAAAATACTCATCTGCAAAGTCCCTTTCCATTAATTGCTCTTCAGTTAAGTGAAGCCAGGCCCAAGGTTTTGCTCCCTCACAAGGGCATCTAATTATGGCTCCACACCACGGGAGGATACAAACAACTCTGAGAGCTCGAGATCATCCTGCAGAATTAGCTGAGTCCCCTGTTGCCACTGTCTCACTGTTCAACTTCTCCCTGTGCCCAGTCCTACTTTCGGTGTCATGTTAATTAGTAACAAGTAGCAAGTATGTTGGAGACTTTGGTAAGACACATATCCTCCAGAAGATGAGTGATAGACGTACAAAGATCCAGAGTGCTACCATATCAACGATATGTTAAGTATCTATTAATCTAGAATGCAAAGACATAATGTCCAAAATTAAAGAGATTATTACATCTTGCATTTCTCACCAACGAGAAACAGAAGAAAGTACCTGGTAAGCATTTTTTTTTCTTTCAATTCTGGAGGTAGCATATTTGACACACTTGGTACCCAAGACCTCTTTCTTCTTTCTGATTTCTCCATTTGGAATAAGAATGTCTATCTTATGCCTGACCCACCCTGATGTTATTTTAGAATGTCATAATTCATCTGATTTCACAGATTCATAGCTGGAGAAGAATTTTGCCTCAGGATAAATCATATCATTTCTCACTCATACTATGATATTGAGATGAGATTCTGGACTTAGAATTGATGCTGGAATGGGTTGATTCCAATGGCGGCTGAGATGGAGGTTGATGTAATTTGCACATTAGAAGGACATGAATTTTGAGAGTTCACAGGGTAGAGTGTTATGGACTAAACTGTGTTCCTTCCAAATTCACGTGTTGTAGACCTAACCCTCAGTACTTCAGTATGTGACTGTATTTGAAGCTAGGGCCTTTAAAGAGATAATTACGTTAAAACGAGGCTATTAGATGGGTCCTAATCCAATCAGGTATCCTTAGAAGAGAAGGAGATTAGGACATAGGGAGAGATTCCAGGGATGCATGTGAACAGAGGGATGACTACGTGAAGAAACAACAAGAAGGCAGCCATCTGCAAGGCAAAGAGAGTGTCCTCAGGAGAAACCAAACCTGCTGACACCTTAATGCTGAGATTCTAGCCTCCAGAACTGTGTGAAGCTACACTGTGGTTATTTAAGACACCTAGTCTATGGCATTTTGTTATGGCAGCCCTACCAAACTAAGACAGCCCCTCATGTAATTATTGGTCTCCATGGGTGTACCATTGGTCTACATGGGTGTACAAAAGTCCTACTCTGTTGGTTTGACTTAAGATGAATCTAAACTCAGGGCCATCTCAGCTCTAGTGCTCTATGTAGGATCAGCTAATTCCTTGGTTATAACTTCACTGCAGTTCAGATTCTCTATCTAATTCTTCCTCCTTCACTCTGTCACAGGTGTTTCTGATAGCACCTCAATAAACTTCCTGCATGCAAATCTCCATCTTAGAGTGTTTCTTGAAGCCCACATTTAAGAGACATGTAAACTGTATAGAACATGGTTAACTATATGAAACAGAATAAACATTTAATAAATGTAAGCAATTGCTTTCAATGTTATTGGTATCCTTACCAGCTTAGGATTTTACACATATGAGTTATTTATTATCTATTTGTTTGGGGAAGCAATACAATTTTGCACGAAAAAATGAATGAATATTGCAGCAACTTTGCCTTCCCTAAATGACACATAATGAGTGAAGCTGCAGTGCTAGATTTAACTGGATCGAGAAATTACAGAGAGGAGCAGAGAAGGGAAAAGGCACCTGCGGCATTCCTCTCAGGCACTTGATGTTGAATAACAAACACTGCAATGCTGCATTCACTTGCATAGTCTCTCCTTTCTCTCATATTTATTTCAATTTCAAAATAAAGTGAACTGAAATAAATATGGGAGCAATGCCTCAATATTTTTATGACAACAGTGGTTATTATTCACTCCATATCACTTTATTGTTTCCATTGTCTCTGCTCCTTTCCCTCCTAGTTACATGTTTTAGCTATTAGTATTGAACAGAACCACTGAAATAATATTAAGGACATTTGAAGAGGTATAAACATTGCTTACAGCTACAATTTTCACCAAATTTTATTTAGCTCACATCTATGTAGTACAACTGCTGGCACTCAGAAAAAAATGTGGTGAGCTTATTTATTGAGATATTTATAGGTTTTCTTTTGCCCTATCTCTGTTCTAAGAAGAAAGGCAGTCCTCGAGGGATACTTGGATGAAGATTTCTTGGTGATAATCCCTCTTTCTGTGTTTTATATAAAAAAAGGATTTTATTGAAGAGATTTGGCTTGGTATAAACTAGGTGGAAAGAAAAGGGAGCAGGACTCTGAAGTAAGAATAAAACAGGGATGATTTCTTGAGAGGAGAGGATGCTCTTTTCACAATCCTTTTAGTAGTAGGGAGCTGTGTTCTGCTTCTTGGCGATGTTCCTAGTGCCCACCCCGAACTTTGCATTTGCTCCTCCTTTACCTGTAATATTCTTTCGTCTGGTATTGTCATGGGTAGCTAAAACTAGGTTTTCAAATGTTTCATTCGTAGGCATTCCTTGATACCTTATTTTAAATTATAGCCCTCACCATCTTGCATTTCATATTTACTAATCCAGCACTTCATATTTACTAATTAATTTGTCTCCACAGTGTTCATTTCAATTTGACAGTATCACATCTATTTCACTTATTGTTGATGGTCTATTTCCCCACTCAGAAATATAAGTTCTTGAGAACAGAGATTTTTCTGGCTTTGCTACTCACTGTATTCACAATACCTAGAACTATGTTTAATAGCAAGGGTTTAATAAATAGTTGATGAATGAATGGATATAATCCTTGCATTGTTGTACGTCCTTGGATAGTGGGAGTAGATCTGGTCATGATAAAGTGGAATTCACAGCCAGTACACTGGTGGGGGGTTGAAGTTAGATTTAACCCTATTTAAAGAAAATAAAATGCTTGATATTTTTGGATGATCAATATTCATGGTTGCATATTCCTCATCCACTACGCATGCATTTACTGGAAGAAATTTCTGTGGAAGGGTAAAACAATGTTGGCATGAACTATTAATTTGTGCTGAAATATTTCATGGTGATTAACAGATCTAATCAGAATTTAAAAAGGCAATGATAGCCATATAAATGGAGTTATATTCTATTTTCTACCGTCTCAAAGAGAGGCACTTTTGCCTTCACTTCACTTGTACTGTGTTTTATTGAGATTATTCAACCTCCTAGAATAAGCATAGAATGATCAGTTCTGTGATTGAGATAGCTAGCTGGAATTTCCACAATTTACTTACCTTCCTAGCCATTCTGCAATCTCGTCTCAATAAAAAAAGAGATATCTGTGAATTTGAACCTTGCCAAGACAAATAGGAGAAAACAGCTCTTCCATTCTTAGTTAATAAATCACACAAAATTAATTCCACCCCACCCTCAAAACATGAAAAACATCTAACAGTGCTTCTTAAATTTTTATAGGTGCACAAATTTATGGGAAAATCTGATGAATGTTATAAATGAAATCTTTACACTCCCTGCCCCCTCCACCAAATGCATATCCTCACAAAGTTCTGTCTATAATTCCGGGGCATGGACTCCTGAAACCTCTCTATGGTTCCATCTGAGCACCTCTGCTCCAGGACAATACTAATACCTCAACACTCCAACATTATGCAGTGGCTCATGCCTGTAATCCCAGCACTTTGGGAGGCCAAAGTGTGCAGATCACCTGAGGTCGGGAGTTCGAGACCAGCCTGACCAACATGGAGAAATCCCATCTCTACTAAAACTTACAAAGTTAGCCTGGTATGGTGGTGCATGCCTGTAATCCCAGCTACTCGGGAGGCTGAGGCAGGAAAATCACTTGAATCTGAGAGGTGGAGGTTGCTGTGAGCTGAGATTGCACCATTGCACTCCAGCCTGAGCAACAAGAATGAAACTCTGTCTCAAAAACAAAAAACAAAAAACAAAAACAACAGCAACAGCAACAAAAGACAAAATGCATGAGAAAGCCAAGAAGATTATTTTAGTTAGGTCATTACAAGAGGAAGAACATTTATTAAAGAGAAATGTCTCAAAGAAAAGGAAGGGGACATGGGGGCTTATATATTGGCAAAGACTCTCTTTTTAACCAAACTTTAGTTAGCCTCCTCTGAGCTATCTTTTAAATGGCTTTGGCTTTGGCCTTCCATGTCTGTCCTGGCAGATTCCACTTTAACAAGAACCCCACTAAGTCAGTTTAGCAAGAGTACCCTCCACCCTTGCTATCTGATCAAATTCTTCATCCTTACCTTTGATGTATAAGTTCTTGACCTGTTTTAAAGGGAGAATCATGTTAGGCCAGTTTAGCAAGAATCCTTCTACCTGTGATTTCTCCTTTTAAATATTTTACATTCATTAACCTCCTCACTCTGCTCTTTGGTTGCAAATCCTTGCTTTTTCTTGTACTTGGGCTTGAGCCTCATCTCTCTCCTCTATTGCAGTGAAGTTAACCCCTACTGCAATAGTCGTGAATAAAGTCTTCTTTACTGTTTTAAAAAATTATATATATATATATATTTTAATAAGCAGGTAAACATGGGAGTCACCTGTAGCCTTTTGGGAGTCATGAGGAAGAATGGACATTTGAGTCTTATTTGAGTCAAATGTGGAAGGGTTCTTTGCAGTTGGAACACACAGCTGTGGAGGGAGCTTGAGAAACAAAATAGTGGGGAGAGGGCTTTTCATTCTTTTCTATTTTCTGGGAGCACAGAGCTCAGGTAAAGTTCAATGTTTTCAGTTCATAAAGTCTTTAAACTCTTGCCACAATAATTCAGCTGTCAGTAGTACTGAGTTTCAGAGATTTATACAATAATAACTTATTTGTGGAGCAATTGTATGGAAAATAAAAAATAAGTCATATTTTCCACTCAAAAGTAGAGAGTAGTGATTGGAAAGGAGAGATTTATAAGAAATTTCTCATGGTTGAGATGTTACTTCTAGCTTTAGTGGAAGAGAGAGTCTTCGACTGAAGACAGATTTCTCAATTTTTTCTTGTCTAGAATTTTTATCTTCTTCATTTCTCTGCAAGGACTTATTTTCTAATGTCATAGTCTAAACATACGGAACATATATTTTTAAACAGGAAAATCATCATCTTGTGGGTCTAGAACCCCAGCATCTCAGACCATGGGAAAATTCTCATAAACAGCCCTGATTTCCAAAGCCTACATGCCTCTTCTTGAATGTTCCAAAAGCCATATCCTTAACATTTTCTTAATTATCTTAATAACACTTTCTTTATACAAAATAAGCACAAAAGTACAACAATCTTGTAATGATTTATAATTGTCAGGCTTACTATAAAAGAATTTTAAAAGCCCAAATAAAGAAAAATTTACTAAATATTGCATTAAGACCTTAAAATGTCAGTTCATTTCTATGGTTACATTACATTTATGTATATATTTTATTTTACTATGTCTCTTACCTACCTAGGTTCTATTTTCCATTTCTGAGAAAGAAATATTAGGTCTTTTACTGCCACATCTTTCATTGCACATACACACTCCCATAACAAATGAAAAATACTAGCGTAGATGCCACTGGATATCTTTTAGTAAAATAATATACTTTCGATTCTAATGACTCACATCTAAGTAGATTGGTAAAAAATACATTAAAAAACTTTTTTACAAGTCAGAGAGGTTTGGGGCACTGTTTCTCATGAAAAAAGAAGAAAAAACAGTCAAGATAATAGAAAAAATGTGTTATCTTTGCTACAGAAATGTTCCCGGTAGGTGGTATTAGAAATAAGCAATTGCCTTAGGGATATTGCTCCTCCTTTGCTGGACTATGAAGAACCTGGGATACTACAATGCTTAAAAGGAGCTTAGATGGCAAGGTGTCATTTAATATTTTTCTTAAGTACTCATGCTACTAAAAATCTAGAAGAAACAATTATAATACAAAACCTAAGAGAGAAATGAATTTTTTAGATAAGAAGAATGTTTGCTTGCAAAGAAACTACAGAGTTCTTTGAAGTACAGATTTTTTTTAAAGAGATAAAATTATAGATGAGGAATATGGAGGTTGTATATAAAGTATTTATTACTTTGTAACAAATTACTCCAATGTGTAGTGGCTTAAGACAACTGTTTTGTTTGTTCACAATCTGTGGCTCAGCAATTTGGGATGCTCTGAGCTCAGTAGTTTTCTAATTGAGTGGCTTAGAATCACTTATGTGGATGCAGTCAACTTGTGCCTTGGCTATGGCTAGATGGTCTAAGATGGCTTCACTCACATGTCTTGTGAATGCTAGCTGTCTGCTGGACTGTGTCTCTTTAACCCTATATTCCTGGCTTCTTCACATGGTGGCAGCATTCCAAGACTTCAAGGCCTAATGCAGAGATGCATTTCAAACCCCTGATTGCTTCATATTTACTAAAGGCTTATTGACCAAAGCAAGTCACATGGCCAAAGTCAGTATCTATGTGGGAGGGGATTACACAAGGATAGGAATACAGGCAAGCAGGACATTTTGGGGAACCATTACTGTAGCAAAGTGCCACAGAGGCACATACAGTTGATACTCATTATTTGTTGATTCCATATTTGCTAATTTGCCTATTTGCTAAAGTCTATTTGTAACCCCAAAATAAAAATTCACAGTGCTTTTGTGGTCAGTCACTGACATGTGCAGAGCAGAGAGAAATGTGAGTAGCCTGGCACACACATTTCCAGCTGAAGTTGATGGAGATGATGCTTTGCTTTCTTGTTTCAGCTCATACTGTAAGCAGATGTACATTTGCAGTAATGTATATTTAGTGCTATGTTTTTCACATTTTTGCATTATCATTTGTAATTTTGATTTTTAAAATGTCTCCCTAGCATAGTGCTAAAGTGGTTTCTGGTGTTCTTAAGCACCAGAAGGCTGTGGTGTGCCTCATGGAGAAAATATGTGTTCTAGATAAGCTTCCTTCAGGCATGAGTTATAGTGCTGTTGGCCAGGAGTTCTATGTTAATGAATCAACAATAGATACTAAGTCAGGCATCTTTAAGTAGAACCACATATAAAACAAGAAAATGTATTGGTCTGTTGATGAAAATGTTGTGACCAGATACTCACAGGAAGAGAGATACTCACAAGAAGAGAGATGGAGATATTCACCCTGCAGATTCTCACAAGAGGAGAGAGGCAGATACTCACCCTGCATTTTTTCTAAGAGCAATAGTTCAGTATTTGCTAATTCAGTGGTTGTGGCACCTTTATATGGCATAACTACCATGAATAATGAGAATTAGTTATATATCAATTCCCATCTAGTATAGTTTTAGAGCAGTATGCCTATATTATTTCTATGAGAAGTTAAAGAAAATCATAAGCCACTTCTGATAAATGAAGCAATAAAGGAAAGGATCATGTGGCAAGCCCCAGGTGAACTGAATTAGTTCAGTAACAATTCCATTTGATAAATATTGATTAAGTTTCTATATAATTGGGCAAAGCAATGTCACTTGTAGGTGCTTAGAATGGGGATAAAAATTTGAACACTTAACTTGGTTGTATCCTAAAAGTGCTCAGAATCTAGTCAAGGAAACAAGGCAATGGAAGATGTGATTTGTGCTAGAGGAGAGATGTTCCTAAAGTATTAAGGAAGCCCAGCAGTAAGAAATACATTTGGCTAGTGAAATCAGTGCAGTCTTCATGGAAAAGATGACTTTGAAATGTAGATGGTATTTATTTACATTTAGAAATGTAAATAGCTATGAGGTAAAATAAAATTTCTTTTGTAAGAATCATGAGCAAAAGTTGGGTTGGAGAAAGGATGGAGGAAGTTTGGGACATTTAGGAGGGGAATTTATTGTGAACGCCTAGTGCAATGGTTATGTCAAAGGTGGTAACGTCTGGCATTTACAGAGCACTTAATACTATTTTTTAAAGTGTGATATGTAGACAACTGATGATTTGAGATCTAAGCTAATTAGAGCGATGCTTTGATCAAAAGTTCTCTTTGACAACAGTCTGTTAGATTCAATTGGAGAGAAGCCACAAGAGGGGCTTGGAGAGGAGTTAACACATTATGAGAGCAAGATAATAGATGAAAGGGGGGGCACTGAAACCCAAAAGGAGGGTGATGATCACACAGATACTGGAGAGTTCTAATTCACGGAACTATGGAGTGAGAGATAGAAGTGTGCAGAAATCAAAGATCAACATGAGGTTCTGAGCTTTTCTGGATAGCAGGCTGGTGATGCCACTAACTGAAAATAGAAAGGTTTTCGGAGGGATTCAGGATCTGAGTTTAGGTATGCTCATTTTCATTACCAGTAAAGCCCCTAGAAAAGATAGGCATTAGAAATTGGGAAATTCAAGAGAGGCTAAGCCAGGGATATATATTTGGGAACCATTTGTAGAGAGACAGTTATGAAGCTATGGTTATAGATGAGATTAACAAACTGGAGTGATTGCAGAAGAGGATAAGGAATATAGGTACAAAAACTGCCTGCATGGAACAGGGAGAAGGAAGCAGGAGAATGCAGAATAGAGACATCAAAGTAGAAGAGAGCAAAGAATTATTCAGAAAGTGCCAACTTATGATAATATACAAAGGAAAGGCAGTTTGGGTGATAAGAAGATCCTTAAACACCTTAAAGGAGCTGGTTTAAGAATGTTGAAATAAGAAGTCAGTCTGGAAGTGGTTGGGAAATATTTATTATCTAAAGAAAAAAGATGGGATGATGCAGCTGAAGAAGGTAACCAGTTGAAGTTTCTTTAGAATAGGGACTCTTTTAAGGCATGGTTTAAATATATATTGTGGTTTGAGGATAGAGGTGGTTAAATAACATAATGGGTTTAATCAGTGTTGGGTAGTGTAAAGTTGAAATGGCAGAAATTTAAGAATATAAAACATTCTAAACTTCTGATGAGTTCAATACTAAAATGGCTGAATGTGAGATCTAGGTTTAGGAAGGAAGACAAGTAATTCTTGGGTAGATGTGGTAATCTGAAAGAACTGAAAAAAATCCAGTCTCATTGTTGATGAGAAGTAGATTCAGTAGGATCAGGAAGTAAAGAAATAAACAACGTAGTCTGTGAGTTGAGTCAGAGAGGAGGAGATTTAGATAGCTTTTGAATTTGGAAATAAGGTAATTCCACATATGCTGGTGTGTGTTTAGAATAAAATGGAGATGACACACGGGATTGAAGAGTTTGAGGAATAAGGTTGTGGGAAGTTTACAACATGAATGTTGACATATTTTAAAAGGACTATTACCAAAGAACAGTGACTGAGAAGGGATTGAAGGGAATAACACAAGCCAAATGTGAACAACACTGAGTCCAAAAGATTCTACAATGGCCCAAATGTAATAAATAAGTTTAGTTGTGGTTGCTTAAGAGAATTACAAGACAACAAATAGAAGCAGGTTGGAAGAATACAAAATAATAACACAATTATTTTATTTTAGTGCTTTATATTTAACATACACTTGTGGAGTACCTAGATCAGGCTAGTTACTTTAGTATCTAATTTCTGTAAGCAGTGTCAGACTCTCACATCTGATGTAGCAAAACTCTGAAAGGCTTATGTGACTATCTCATATTAACTCAGCCAATTCCTTATAGAATTACGTTTAGTAATTGAACTTTAATATATCATCAGATTTGAACATGATCATTACAGTTACATAATATGACATATAACATTTTAATGTATATTTTATTAACATTTCTATATTTGATTTCACTTGATTCTCATAAGAATCCCACAAATACTACTCTTCTTTTCAAAATGAAGAAGTGAGGAATAGGAGGGAGGTTGTTAAAAGCTTTCCAGAGATCATACATCTCATTAATAATAACATCAAGTTTTAAAACAAGGTCAGTTGACCATAGACCACACTTTCTACATTAACTTTTAGAATGAAGAGAATGCACACTACTAGAGGTTTCTCTATGAACAAATATTTTGGGTCTATTTGCCTATGTACTCTTAGATGTAGAAACCACATGTTATTTCAGGAATACTTGGCTCTAGCCTAGTAGGCTTTTGGCATCTGCATTAGATGGTGGAGCACTGTTTCATTGTTTATCGCTCATGAACTTTGAAATAAAAAACACACTTAACACAATAAGCCTTGGAATGGGGAGAAAAGAGAGATTCAAAAATGAATAAGGAATAGCCACTCCTTCCTTTCAAAGCACTGTAAGCAGACATGAAAACAAGTGAGCCATCTGAATAGACATTTCTCAAATAATACATACGAATGGCCAACAGGTATATTAAAAAATGTTCAGCATCAATAATCATCAGAGAAATGTAAATTAAATCCACAATGAGATATCATCTCACCCCAGTGAGAATGGCTATAATAAGAAAGACAAAAAAATAACAAATGTTGGCAAGGATGCAGGGAAAAGGGAACTCATATACCAGGTGAAAATGTAAATTGGTGTAGCCATTATGCAAAAAAGTATGGAGGTTTCTCAAAAAACTAAAAATAGAACAACTATACAATGCAGCAGTCCCATTATTGGGTGTTTTTTCAAAGGAAATAAAATCAATATATCAAAGGGATAGCTGCACCCTCATGTTCATTGCAGTTCTGTTCACAATAACTAAGTTATGGAATCAACTTAAATTTTCAATGATAGATGAATGGATAAAGAACACATGGTATATATACACAATGGAGTACTATTTGGTTATAAAAATAAATGAAATCCTGTCATTTGCAGCAACATGGATGGAACTGGAGATCATTACATTAAGTGAAATAAACCAGGCACAGAAAGACAAATACCATATGTTCTCACTCATATGTGAGAGCTAAAAAAGTTACTGTCATGGAAGTAGAGAGTAGAATGATGGTTACCAGGGGCTGGGAAGGGATGAGCGGGGAGGGAGGATGAAGAAAGATTGGTTAATGGGTAGAAACATACAGTTAGATAGAAGGAATAAGTTCTAGTGTTCAATAGCACAGTGGAGTGACTATAGTTAAGAATAATTTGTTGTGCATTTCAAAATAGCTAGAAGAGAAGATTGTGTTTCCAGCAAAAAGAAATGATAAATGTTTGAAGCGTTGGATATCCTTAATACTAAAATGTGATCATTTCACATTGTGTGCTTGTATCTAAATGTCACATGGAACCCCATAAATATGTACAATTATGTATTAATAAAAAAGAGAGAAAGAAAAAATAAAAAACATTTAAAAAATCTAAAAAGGAAATAAATAAGCTGGGGAGGGAAATAAAGAGAGTATGAGAGAATCTATTTCTATAATCCTATGATTTAATGATAGGAGCAACGCTGAACTTTAGGGAATTTGTGGTGTTCATGAGTTGCTCTAAATTGTGTTTCTGGGTGTATACTAGAGACAAGCATGAACTGGTAGATATGTTCATGGGTGAATCTTTTTCTTTCCTCTTGAGAGTTTTTAATCTCTCAGGTGATGTCATCACTTAAAAGCTCAGGTATAAATAGAGTACAGGGTTCTGTTGTGAATACTATTTATTGCTATGTTGGGATATGAAAAATAATATGTATTATTATTGTTACATGTATCAGACATGAAAAAATACAGAGAATAATATAACAAGCATGTAGTCATTTTCTACTTAGGTATTTAATACTATAGATACAGTTGAAAGTCCCTGCCTACCTAGATCACATTGCTATTCTTCCATTTCTGGAATTGGTGACTTTCATTTTCAAAAATGTCTTAATTCTTTAAGTATACAATAAACAAGGGTGTTATTATCCAATGTTTTAAAGTTTATATCAATTGTACTACATCTTGCCTATTTATTATAATGAGTTTAAAAATATTTATCCATGTTGATGCACATAGATCTAGCTTATTTAATCAGTAGTATAGTGTATTGTTGTATGAGTATATCACATCTTATTTTTCCATTCTCTTGCTGATAAATATTTAGGTTATTTGCAATTTTTCTTCACTGTTAAAACAATGTGGCAATAAGCATTTATTTATAATTCTTTTCAAACACATGTGTGAGAGTGCAAACTTAGGGCTGGACTTCCTGGATTGAAGCATGCATAAATTCAAGTTTATTAGCTATAACTTAGCTTTTTATCAAAATGGCTGTACCACTTCGCTATGCATGCAAGATATTATTGCAAACATATTATTGTCAAACTTTATTCTTAAGTTTGTCAATCAGATGGATATGAAATAGAGCTCCCCCATTACTAGCAAAGTTGTTGACCTTATCATACGACTATTTGCCATTGGATTATTCCAATTCCCATCAGAAATCTCTGGGTGATTTTTGACTCTTGACCTATATACTAATCTGAACCATAGTTTTTGTTATAAGAAATATTTATATGAATTAAAATAACAACAGATGATATCACATTACAAAGAGCCCTGATGCTAAATGGGGTTCAAAGTGGTTCCCTTGCAGCTCAGAAATATCGCTAAGGTTAATTCTGAGACAACTGCTTAATATCAGTGATAACTATTTTCTCATCACATGTTTTCTACAATCACCATGACTATTTTCCTAATGGAGTAGAAAACTGTATGTCACTTTATGATTGGTCTCAGGCACAGGGTAAAGGATACCCTCCCTCTTCTCTACAACATCTATCAAATATAGAAAAAATATACAGTATTATCAGTATTTTGATATAATAAACTCTGAATGCACTGAAGGGGAAAATGAATCACTTACTCTAAAAAGGCTAGCTCTGAACTGTTAAAGTTTCTCATGAAATCTGACACGTTGTAAGTTCTCTTCTTAAAACTTAATATCTATTTATAATCTGTTTTTCCTATTTATTACTCATTTTTAAACTTGGAGATCCTATTATTCTTTGTAATTAATGTATTCCAATCCCATCTGTCACTAACAGGCCCACTAGCCATTCATTTAAGGTAAAAGGTAACATAAAATGTGATATCATCCACTTAAAATAATTTATGCTATTTTGAAGCTCCTGTGTGAATAATTTCAGAGGAGCTGTGTCATCCAATATGAATGAAGAATTTGACTGAGCTGGCTTCTAAAGAGGCAGTATTCATTCCTATTCCAAGACCATTCTAGGGTGTTTGAGCATCTATACATTGTGAATAAATTTTCTAAAATGGGTTTATTTCTTGTAAATAAGTTACTACATTGACCTAAATGAATTCCAACAATTAAGTTTGTCAGTTTATTAAAAGCCCTGGGGAATAAAAATAAAATTTAACAATTATTCTAAAATATGATTGATCTTTCTTATTCTTATCCCCATTCATAAAAAACAGAGAAACTCAATATCTTATAGTACATCGAAGTACATTAATTTTTTTTTACTGAGGGTATACCTTATTTATTTATCCATCTTTTGATTTTTCCCCCTTCTCTACCTAGCATAGTCTTTTGGTCTGGTTGTTGCTCAGTAAACAACATAACTTAGTTATGTTTCCTGAACGCTTTAAACACAGAATTGAATTATCTACATATAAACTTTGAGAATTACTGTTCTATAAGGTTGCTGGATACAGAATCAACTTATACAAAGCAACAGCAATACTGAATACAACTGATTGTAATATAGTAGAGGGAAGAAGAAGACTTCATTTTCAATAGCAATATAAACCATAAAACATCTAGGACTCAAGCTTATAAAACATGCACTTCACCTTCATCAGAGACTGGACTATTTTTATTTTGTAATAAATAACACCCATTATTGTGGGTGTCCCATCCAGCAGCCATGAAGAAGAGTCAATAACGGTGTCCCCCTTCCTTTTAGGGATCCTTATACAAGTCCCACCATGACACTTTTGGTTAAATACCATTGAGCAGTACATATCCCATGGCCATACAGACACTACTGGACTGAAGGTGGGGTTACATCCCAACAAACCTATTATAAAATTGAAACATATAAGTTGAACCATCAGGGACAAAAAGCACTTTACTCTAAGGGAAGCTGAGAAATATGGTCTTTACTTAGGGCTGTCATATACCTAGCTAGAACTTTGGATTCTATTCCTGAAGAAGAAGAAACGAAGACAGATATTTGGAGATTTCTACCAATATCTGCCACAACGTTCATTAGCCTTGTACTCTCATGGAGAAATTCTGTTGGCTTATGGCTTTAGAAACAAAAGTGGGAGATGGGAGGATACTATGGTTGATGTGGCTGAACTTGAAGTTGATATCAATTTGGGGAGAAGCATTTTTCGATTGATAATAAAAAGATGAGTTTATTTAATATAATATATTATACTTGAACACTTTTATAACCATATTTTGCATATGAGAAATTATTGGTATTTATTTGTTGAAAATACAATTGAAGTTCACATTTCCCATAGGGTATTTTTCTAAATCTGAGTTTCTCCACACATTCTCTCATAAGCCCTACAAAGTCACAAGGAGAGCGGAGAAGACCACTCAATACCCAGGCCTATATCATGACTAGGATACAGAGAACACCACAACTGTAATTTGCATGTAAGTAGGGAAATATTTCCAAACCAGCAGATCCAGCTACAAAGCCCACTCTGGAGCTGAGAGGTAGAGACTGCAAGGAAATGAGAAGAGGGTTCAGAGGGCTGAGGAATGATTGAGCACAAATCATGTTCACTGTAAACAAAGGGAGTCCCACCACCCATGGTAACACTGAGGACTGGCCCAAGACCTGATGAATCAGAGCTTTGAAAAAACATTGAAAGTTCACAGGACCAGAGGCTGGAGTCTTGTTAAGACACTATTTCCACAGATGGAGAACAACCATCTATTATTCTTTATGACTAATGCATTCTACTCTCATCTGTCAGTAACAGGCACACTAGCGTTTCATCCATTTAAAGTGAAAGAGATTATAGAATGTGACATCATCCACCAGGAGTAATTTACGCTGTTTGGGGTGTGGGGATGAACAGAGAGAAGGAAAAAAGCAGTGAAAATTAAGAGTCTTACTTAATGAAAAGAATCACAAAATAATAAGATATGCCAACATCTACCCTAAAGCGCATAATATAGAACTATTGATTTTAGGAGCTGTACTTCCTGAACAGAAAAAAAAAAAAACTGTTTCAGAAAAGAAATTTTGTTAAACCACACAAATCACTACATACATCTGTTATTACTGGCCCCCCAAAACAGAAGACATTTTACAATGAACAGAAGATGGCAATCAAAGCTAATATAAGAAAACAGAAATGAGAATCAGGATGTCAGCTGATAAATGTTCTCCTCCAAAACCTACCATGAAGCAAAAGAAAAAAGAAAGAAAACCCCCCAGCTGGAGTTAAATACTACTAAAGATTTCCAGGCATCAAAACACAGTTAGAATTACAAATTAAAAATTTAGAACATAAATTGAGAGGGAGAAAAAAATGAGAGGGAAAGGAGGAGGGGGAGATGAAGAGAAAGCGAGAGTGTGAGAGGCATACAGAGAGAGAGAGAGAGCGCGCAAGAGAGAGCGAATGTGAAAATATTAATTAATTCTCACACTGAACTTTGAAGCTTTTCTGTGGATTTGAAATTTGTCAGAAAAGTTACAGTACACAGACACATAAAGCATTTAACTTATGCTTTGTGTCAACTACTGTCCACTGGGCTGGGGCAATAGTAGCTTGTCTGGCTTCCTAGAGCTAAATAAACCAATGAGGAGATAAGCATATAAACAATCAATTAAGCATACAAAATTATCTTTACTGATTACGGAGAGGAAAATGTAAGATTTGAAGAAAGAGTATAAGGACCATGGGGGTGGGTTTCTAATTTGTATTGGGAAGTGATATATTCCAGAAGTAATATTTGAGATAAGACCTATAAGGTGAGTGAAAGCAGCAAATAATGAAGAGAAAACAACTCCAGGCAGAAGGAATGGCATCCACGTATGTCGTGCATTAGCAAAATGGCTGAAGCAGAGTTTATCCATGTCATCAGGTTTTGTTTTGTTTTGTTTTGTTTTATCCTTGACCTCTGCTACTTCCACCTATGCTTACACTTAAGTCTTTTGCCACTGCAGGTTCAGACTAGGGAGGGATTGTTGGGGGATATTGGAGACTGGATTGGGGACAGACTTTCAGTTATATTTTTATACTTCCTTATTCTTAGATTTTAAAGAATTTATCTTTTATAGGAATAATTAAAAGTTAAACATAGTCTTATGAAAAGAAGGGGGTTGGCTGTCTTCTTTTTTGTTTTGTTTTTGAGACAGTGTCTCACTCTGTCACTCAGGCTGGAGTGCAGCGACACGATCTCGGCTCACTGCAACCTCCACCTACCAGGCTCAAGCAATTCCCAAGCCTTAGCCTTCCTAGTAGCTGGGACTACAGGCACATGCCACCATGCCTGCAAACTTTTAATTTGTATTTTTAGTAGATACAGGTTTTCACCACGTTGGCCAGGCTGGTATCACTCCTGATCTCAGGTGATCCAAAGGCCTCAGCCTCCCAAAGTGCTGGGATTACAGGCGTGAGCCACCACACCCAGCCCTGGGGCTGGCTGTCTTCTGTGCCTCACAGACTGTCTCTTACCATTCTCCTCCCTTGCTCGGCACCTGGAAGACTGAAGTGCATGGATGTTGTTAGTGGCCTCCCGCTGTGGCTACTGGTTGGGTTTGGCCAATGGGAGACCCAGGCAGGAGATCAGAGGTGGAAGAGCATGAGGACAGGGTACTTATTTTTCCAGATCTCACCTTGCAGGATCTGCGTAGTTGGCTGTGTTGCTTTATATTAAAAGTCCACATTTCATGCCAGGTGCTTTTTCTATACAGCTCTTTCCGGGTTCTGATAACTGTTCCATTCCCTTTGCCACTCAGGCTGTGGTAGGCTGAATAGTAGCCCCTAAAGATATCCATGTCATAATCCTCAGAACCTGTGAATGTTACCTTATATGAAAAAAGGAACTTTGTAGTTGCGTTTAAGTTAAAGATGTTGGGATGAGATTATCCTGGATTATTTGCCTGGGTGCTAAATATAATCACAAGAGTCTTTCTAAGAGGGAGAAAAGACAGTCAAAAACAGACTGGAATCAGGTGAGAAAAAGTGATATGATGTGAAGACATGAACTGAGGAATGAGGACAGCCTCCGGAAGCCAGAAAAGGAAAGGGCACAGCTTCTCCCACTAGAGCTTCCAGAAGGAACTCCATCCTGTGGATACCTTGACTTTAGCACAGTGAAACTGGTTTCAGACTTCTGACTTTCAGAGCTGTTTGATGAGAAATGTGTGTTATTTAAGCCACAAAGGTTGGGGTAATTTGTTACAGAGGCAATAGGACACTAGTATACAAGCCTAGGGCGGTAACGGTTCTCTGCTCAGGGTAGCACGCCATCCCCTTTCAGTCATTCTAAACCTTGTCCACACTGTATAAGTAGTTGTTATATTAAACTGTCCTCAATTACCTAGTTTGAGTATGTCATCTGTCTCCTGACAGAAACATCTATGAGTTTCTGTTTGATCATTTTTAAAGTGAGTATTATAACTAATAATACCTAATACACAAGATACCTAATAATACCTAATACAAAGCAAATGAATTATTGGAGTAAGCGCACTTTTCTTAAGTTGTAAAGATCTGTTAGTTGAAAATGTTTTTCTTGCTTCAAACTATTGGGCTCCACTCATTAGGAGACCCTCCTGGAATGAACAGCTAAGCTACAGTGAGTAGATAAGGATGTCATAAACTCATATTAGGCTCAGGTTCAAGTCACCAAAACAGATTATGATTAAGAATCTCACAAAAAATATAAAAAGGCAAGTGGGTTCTGGTAACGTGGGAAAGAAGTAGTGCCCAAGCACAGACATGTCAGCTGGTTAATCAATGCTTTAAAGATAAGGGCCTCTTATGTGTCAAAGAAGCTAAGCACTCTGCCTCTAGGGAATAGAACTCTTAGCTCTTTGCTGCATGTCTCTGGGCTTTTCTCAGAATGTCTTTGTTTTCTTCTCTGTTCCTAATTTCTACTTGTCACCTCCTCCCAGAAGTCATCTATGATCTACAGGCTGAGTTAGGTATATCCCTAAGTGTTACTATAGCCCCCGTGGCTGTCTCTTTGCTAATCAAATATATTTACTTGTCTGTCTCCCACCAGAGTTCTCTTAGGACAAAACTATGTTCATTTTCTCTATGTCTTTAACAACTGACACAGTGTCTGGTTCATAGGAAAGTTTCGACAAATATTTAATAAAGGCATTTTGATTGAATGAATGAATACTATACAGCCATCTAAAGTTAAATCTACACAATTATTATATGAAGATATCAATATTCCAAGTATTATATTTTATTTATTCAGAAATTGTTAAAATTAATAGTCTCTAATAGTGCTTAGTATCCCTATTCAAGATTTTAGAACAAAAATAATGCAGGGGAAATGCCACGATGTAAAAATAGTTACCTTAAATGGAACAGCCAGACTTCAGAATCAAACACAAATGCTCATATGAAATTGAAAATCTGTAGATCCCTGAGAGACTTCCCTTCCGCTGTCTAAATTTAATGTGGATAATTTATCGTTCTATAAATACATTTCAGCTACAGTTCATTCATATGCTTTGCAGTCTCTGTGTGCATTTCAGCTCTTGGCATTAGTGAGTGTATAAGCTATAAGATTAAAAAACTTATACAGATTTTCTATTGGAATTGAGTGGGTCAAAAACCTGGAGCACATAATGTTTAATATATATTATTTCTCAGAAAAGAGTTACTGTGTCCTACCATTAATAGGTATTCTTTTATAAGCTCTGCATTCCTCTCTTCCTGATGGATTCTTAATGACACATCATTTGAGTCATGGTTCAAGTGGGTAAGGAAAACAGAGAGCACTTTGGAACTGGAATGAGTAGTGAACCAGGCCTTCAATATATTTCTGTCATCCTGACGGCAGGAAATTATGCTTATTTTGAAATACAATGCCTATCTCATCTTTAATAAGGCTAAAACTTTTGGAGAGTGATTACACAACCAGGAGGGAAGGGGCACAACAGAAGCTACAAAGGGTATAGGGAAAACATATATACCCATCTCTACAAAGGCAGACTGACCCACTGAATATCTTACTAGTCACAAACTGTACATTTTTTTTTTTTTACTAAAGTGCCCTGTTATAATCAGTAAATAATTTATTTATTTACTGGTTTCTTTCTATGCCATTCATACATTGATGTATTTTTTTGATTCACTGATTCAATTAGCAAGCTTTTTTTGTACATCTATGATAGAACAGGCACTCTGGTCGAAGTGAGAAGGTAAATGGCACATGGTCTCTGCCACTTTGAAGTTCATAGCTTATTAGGGGAGACTGATAAATATACTAAAAATTGCACAATGCAATGAACACCAAGAGAGTGTTATTGTAGTTACATGGTATAGAAGTAGTATAACAAAAGGGAATGTCAGAGGATATGATTTACTTAGAAACAACAATGGATTACTGAATAATTTGGAATATATAATCAAATTTGAGTCTAAACTTATAAAATATGAAATTAGATTTAATAGATCTGGAATTTTTCTTTGTTTAGTGAAAAGAAAATAGCTGAAGCTATGAGATTCTAAGGTATCCAGGAACATTTCAGTTAAGGGGGAAATGGAAAGGCTTGAAAACAATCTAATAATGAATGCTGTCAAGGCTCAGTGACGGTGGTCAGCCCTGTCTGTGATCTGAAGTGACGTTTGAGTAGCTAAAGGGAAAGGCAGGCAAATTTGAGCATTGCTATCTTTAGGTGAGTGCAGTCACATCCACAGAGAAATTAGGTTTTAATACCCAGTCAATTCCTAAGCTTTTGGTACTATGTGGATAATTTATTATTCTATAAATACATTTCAGCTACAGTTCATCATGTTATACTTTATAACACTGATAGTACCAAAAGCTTAGGAATATATAGTTTTTAACACTGATAGTACCAAGTCCATTTTAATATCAAGTCAATTCCTGTTATAAAGTATAACATGGATAGTACCAAAAGCTAAGGAATATTTAGCTTTTAACACTGATAGTACCAAAAGCTGAGCAACGTAGTTGGTCTTAGGCCCTTAGGTCATGTCTGTCTTCTCAGATGGACCCAACTATAGGGTAGAAATGAAAATACCATAAGAATATAAATCATGCCCAGCAGGAAAAGAGTCAGTCAGAAGCAAACCAAAGTAATCCTAGGACTACGATAGTGTCAGCAATCACTTGGATATCACATCAACCTCTCCATGAAGAGCCTTTCACAACTATTGATGTCCAACTGAACCTAAGAAAAATCCATTGTTTTGGTTTGTTTTTGACAGCTTTTATAAAATATAATTCACATACCATGCAACTCACCCATTTAAAGTATACAATTCAATGTTTTTTGGTATATTACTTTTTTAAAAATTGTGGTTAAATATGTGTAACTTTAAATTTGACATTTGAGGCATTTTAAAGAATAAAATTCAGTGACATTATTTATATCCACAATGTTATACAACTATCACTATTATCTATTTCCAAATGTTTTTAACCATCCCAAACAAAATCTTTGTACCTATTAAGCATTAATTCCCCATTCCCCATCTCTTCAGCCTCTGGTAACCTCAAATCTACTTCCTGTCTCAATGAATTTGCTTAATCCAAATATATAATATAATTGGAATTATACATTACTTATCCTTTTGTATCTGGTTTATTTTTCTTAGCATTATGTTTTCAAGGTTCATCCATGCTGTTGCATATATAAGAACTTCATTCCTTCTTATGGATGAATAATATGTCATTGTACACACACAAACACCCTTATTGTGTATCCACTTATCTGTCAATAGATACTTGGGTTGTTTCCACCTTTTGGCTGTTGAATAATGCTGCTATGAGCACTGATGTATAGTCAGAAAAATCATTTTTTTTATCATTAGTCAATTACTTTAAGTGTATCCGTGGATTTACATACCAGGAGTTAGGTAATTTTTCCCAAGGCCACTGAAGAAGTTATAGGCAGTAATAGCATCTAAAGACTACATCCCACCTGCACTCTATTTTCTAAAACTTACTGGCTTTTCTAGATCAAATATATGCTATGCCTTTACATAGGTTACCTTTGGACTGAAATTAGTTGGAGTTCCATGCCATGCTACAGAAGTGGAAAAGAATGGAAATCTGCATAAATGCAATTGAATAGCTAGCTCTGTAGGTGAAGAGAAGGCACTTCTAAACAAGGGTGAATAATTGGCTCCTGTGACTGCTTTCATAATAATCTGTAAAAACACTGCACATTTGACATCACAAGATCAAAACATCAGCATAATACTTTTAATACCTGCAATATCTAGATTTTATAAAACAAAGGTTTACCATTGGTCAATATGTAGTTAGTTGCATACAGAGCCTAAAAGGGTTATGAGTATGAGAATTGTGGAAGTTAAATCTCATTGTATAATACTTTCCTGAAAACTAATTTTAATAGAGAAGTCAGTTCTGATTCACTCACTTTTTCTGACTGGCGTAAGATGCAGAACATTATGACAAAAGTAAACAACAGGGACCAGCTTTGGAAACACCATTATCTCTGTGTAGTTTTCTGATCACCTAAGCAGAGTTCACATACTAGTAGGTAAACAAGGACAGAAGTTGGCATTTTAGAGAAAAGAGAAACAGAGAGTAGCTCAAGTTAAATGTAATGTTACCTTAACATCAAGTTAATGGATTGACTGTGGAGATAAATGAGCTAACCTTATATGAGATTTGTGCAAATTGTGCTGTGATACTACAAGTAAAATGTCCTGTTAAATAATTGAACACACTAATAAATTCTAATAGTCTCTTCATAAAAACCTTATTCTTTCCTTCCCTGTCAAGAAAGACTTAGGTTCGAAGCCATCTCCAAGTACTACAGATTGCTAGAAAGATGAAAAGTCAATTAACAGAAGATAAAATGTCATGATCACTTAAGTCTTTCAGGTTTCTGAATAGAATTTTAAATTCAGAAAACTCTTTTTCTGGTGTAGCCTGATAAACACACACACATATACATATATATATACATACACACACACATATATATACATATATAATTCAATAAACTTTTAATATTTTGTATTTATTAGAGAACAAATTATATTCTCTAGCTGTACAAAAATGTGGACCATTTGATTCTGTGTTTATATGTTTGGCTATGCTTTTGATTTGGAGTTAGACTGTGTGGATCATATCCTTGACTTCTCCTAAGTTCTGTGACGTTGGGTAAGTTATCTCCATCCTTTGAGTTACTTAGAAAGATGAGAAAAATAATAAAACCTAGATCTTTAGTGTTCTGAAGATTAAATGAAATAATGAAATACATGCTTCACACATAGTAAGCAACAAAACAATGTTGGCTATTTTATTTATTTTTCAATGATAATATTCATTATGCTTCAAAATAAGAATTAAATGAATGCATCTCTAGATATTTTACTGGCCATTTTCCGGAGACACAGTTACAAAAGATGTACAGAATTAGATATACCTTTGAAAGAGGTGTGAGATCATTGTATATTTAAAGAGATCAAATGCCATCCAACTTCCATGTAGAGAAATCCATTTCTACCCTTGGCATTCCTTCCTAGGATTATTTATAGACTGTGAGAGGATTTAGAGCTTCCATGAATTTTAAAACAAACAAGAATAAAAACGTAGCAACAAGCATTTTAACCTCCATTCTCTTGCCCCCAACTGGTAAACTAATCATTCTTTCATAACTATGTTTTTCCACCAGAGTGTCTGAATAAAAAAGATTAAAAAGTCCCATCATGGAAAAGGGAAGCTCAAAGCCTTAAGGTCAATTCGTGGTTTTAAGATATTCAGTGCTTTTTTTTTTTTTTTAATCCTGTGAACCTATGGCTCAAACGGGAAGTGTTTTATTAAGAAAATCTCCATGGTTCTTTTGTAGTTAAACCTGTAAGGTCTTAGCTAACTGTGGAACTATATTTTGTACTAGTCTTTTTAAGCATTCACAGGTAAGGAGAACAAAAATATTTGAGAATGGGAAAGGTAGCTCTGAACAAATAGTAAAACCACTCATCTCCCCAAAATACCGTATTTAGCAAAATTTTCTTAAAATGGGTTCTGTTCAGTGCTACACAAAGATATTTCCTTCCCTTCCTTACTCTTTCCTGACTCAGTAAGTGCAGAAGCCCTTTCTTGACTCAGTAAGTGCAGAAGCTCAAAAAGAAATGAAGAGATTGGTGATAATTAACAAAGCAAAATATTACCCTTTGTAACAGATTATAGCTGTTGAACTAAACTTCAACACGGCAATGCAATACCAAAATCTGAGAGCGTGACCTACAGAACTATCCCTACAAGGCATTTTATAGAATTTCAGAACATACAGTCACATAAACCTTAAACTGAATTGCTTTTACAATGTTAGTAAAATCAAAATATATTCAAGTGTTTGCTTTGGACAAAATTAATTTGAAGGACATAAAGTCAATAAAGAATGAATACTTAGACATCAAAGATGTCCCATAATCCTCACAAGCAGCATATTTTATTAATTGACATAAACCAAATCTAAATATGTGACTTAATCATAATTCCTTTGAGCTGAATATATCCTACAAAACTAAGAAAGAGGCAACTTTTGTCTTCTCTGTTACATTTTCTCTTTATTCCATAATTACATTAGCGCCTTCTTTCTATAAAAACCATTCTTGTGAAAGAGTCTTGAATCAGTCCATGTAAATTTGCCTTTCTCAGGAGTATTTGGAGGTTAAGCCTTAGAATTAGAAGTAGAGTCTATTACTGTTGCCACATGGATTTCATATGCCAACAACATAGTAAAACTGCCTCTGTGTGACTCTATACATGTACACATGTGTATCTGTGTGTATGTGAAATGGTGAGTGGAGGGAATGCACAGAAGCTGCCCCTGAAGCCCCAACAGGTAGTCATTTACTTATGTTTCATTTATCAACAAATCAAAGCCCAAGATATGCCAAGAGAGTTGTGTTTGATTAGATGAACAGTTTTCTTGATGGGTATTTTATTAGTTTGTTTTCACACTGCTGATAAAGATAAACCTGAGACTGGGCAATTTACAAAGGAAAAAGGTTTAATGGAGAACTCACAGTTCCACGTGGCTGGGGAAGCTTCACAATCATGGCAGAAGGCAAGGAGGAACAAGTCACATCTTACTTGGATGGTGGCAGGCAAAGAGAGAGCTTGTGCAGGCAAACTCCCATTTTGTAAGACCATCAGATCACATGATACCCATTCACTATGAGAATAGGACGGGAAAGACCCACCCCCATAATTCAATCACCTCCCACTGGGTTCCTCCAAGACACGTGGGGATTGTGGGAGTTACAATTCAAGATGAGATTTGGGTGGGGACACAGAGCCAAATCATATCAAGTATGTTTGGGTTAGGGTTAGGGTTAGGGTTAGGGAGAGCAGAGTGAGAAGAAGAATTAGGTGGCCTCTCAAGATCCCTTCTAATCAGGGTAAAACTACCCAAACCTACTTTTGGGATATTTGACCAATAGTCTAAAGTGCAAGCACCATTGTGACTTTGTGGCCCTGCATATGTTAAAACATTTGTCCAATTAGTGCTGTTTGTCACCATATTCCCTGACTGTGCTTCTGATTTTGATCTTCAAATACAGACAGAGAAATTGCAGTTTGTGGCCAGCTGTGAACAGAAATGCCAGAGCACACATGCGCCATGCATGTAACCAGAGAACCCAGACTCAATGTGATAGAACACGAATCATGTAAGCAGTTCCAGATAATTTAATCACCTCATCAAAAATATAGTGATTTACTACTTAAATTCAGATACATCCACCTCCTTTAAACATCAAGGCCAAATTCAATTTTTTATTTCTCAGCCTTTATCTTCTGCAACTGTAATTTCAGAGGGAGAGAGTGCAAAGCACGGAGAAATTATTGAGCTGGTTTTAGCCCAGCTGTTTTATTTTTTATTCTTCAGACCTATCTAAGGTCCTCTGAGGATTTTGCTTTCATTTTCTCAACCCCAGAATGAGCAAATGGAAAAGGCTCAGAGCAGCATGGGAGTTGTTCCAAGAGTAGGGCTGTGAACATACATTTGTCCTGCCCAGGAGTGAGGTTTCGCCTCCACCTACGCTCTGAGGGGGCAGCTGTGATGTCTCGATGGGATGAGAGAAAAATCAATATGCATGGCAATCTGGTGTTGTGCCCATGGGACCATTGAGGGAAGATATGCTGTGTGCCATCCCTGTGTCACAAATGAGGGTTGCCACCATCAACCAGGACACCTCTGTGTTAAAACAATTACTGAAAGGAAGGAGTGGAGTGATGGTTGTAACAGCAGAAAGAGGTATTTCTATCCTCTTTATGTCTCCCTCTCTTCACTTGCCTCGGAAATTCCTACTCATCCTACTACCCCTACTCTATCATTCTTTGTATGATATATCTGGGTATTCAGCAAAGAAGTGAATTTTGGGGTGGAGAAGCTCATTTTCTGCCTGACATAAGGGAAATAATGGACTCCCCTTCTCTGATAAGTCATATTTAGGTAGCAGCAGTTAATGGCATTTGACCGATGAATGTGAAACATCACAATGGCTTTACACGTTGAACGACTCCTTACAAGATGGAATCACAGAAATTGTTTATTGAAGTGAAAGGGCAACAGATGGACATTTACAGTCATTGAATGCCCTAAAGTGGAAGAGCAGGGAAATAATTTCTCCCTATGTAGAAGTGCCTGGTGTTGTTTATCCCAAGCAAAGTGGCTGACTTGTCTTTGACACTTTCTTAAGTTACATCAACCACAGAGGAGTGACTGTGTGCTGACATACTTAAATGCCTACAGGGCCAGCACTTTTCCTCAGAAAAACCTACTTGGAAGGTATCTGTATGGGAGGTGGAGGCAGTAGAGTCTTCATTTCTTTTCTGTTCCAAGCCTTGCTGTTCCAACCCTTGCCAACTTCATAGACTAATGGCTTTGTGTCCTTGTTAGGGCATGAATGAGCATAACAGCTGTCCTCTGGGGCCTTTATTTTATATTAGGGGCTGACTGTGACAGCTGAACAGGAAGCCACTGTCTGTTTCTTGGGTGGTCAATTCAAAAGAAGTGGCATTGATAGAGTACTGAGGCCTTCTGAGAGATGTGGATTTTTCCATTACTGGGAAAGAATTATTATTTACATTGATCAAGAAGAATGTGCAATGTGCAGACCATTCTTTAGAAATTAAGTGTTTGCCCCACAAAGGAAATGACTTTTTTGAGACAGTCTTGTCAACTCTGTTCTTGTTTCTTTTCATTAGCTATTCTCAGGATGTATTTCAATTGTTCTCTTGCTCTGTGGGAACCAGTTGACTACTAAAAGAGATTATATACTGTAAAACTCAAAGTGGATTATTTACATACAAGTGATCTCAAAACTTATAGTTTCCTACCAATAGAAGGTATTCAACAAATGCTTATTATAGGAATGAAGGCTGTGTCAAATTCTTCACTACTGTATTAGTCCATTTTCACACTGCTGTAAAGAACTACCTGAGACTGGGTAATTTATAAAGGAAAGAGGTCAGTCTGAAGAAAACAGATCAGCATGGCTGGGGAGGCCTCAGGAAACTTACAATCATGGCAGAAGGTGAAGGGGAAGCAAGGCACCTTCTTCACAAGGTGGCAGGATGGAGAAGCGCTGAGCAGAGGGTGAAGAGCTCCTTATAATACCATCAGATCTTGTGAGAGCTCACTCACTATCATGAGAACAGCCTGGGGGAAACTGCCCCCGATGATTCAATTACTTCCACCTGGTCTCTTTCTTAACAAATGGGTATTATGGAAATTATAGGGATTATGGATGAGATTTGGGTGGGGACACAAGGCCTAACCACATCAACAACCTAGTTTTAAGTTAGGGTGATGAGGATGGAGAGACTAGACAGAGCATTTCGTGTGGAAGGAGGACAGTTTATACTTGGCTGGGGTTGGGGGATCCACGTCCATTCCTGAAGGCTGCAAGAGTACTTTTTTATATCAATTAATTTAAAAGCAAAGCAGCATATGCTTATATTTGTCTGAAATATTGGGACAGACGGGACAGACATCTTATTACATGCTAGTAAAAATAAGCACTTGTGCTATTTTGGTTGACATTTTTCCTCTTTGATCTATGATAAATAGGGTTATATTTAGACTATCTTTGCTTTTCACAACTTTTTATTATTAAACATTTCATATATTTAAAAATATTGGTAATGAATAATACATTTTTAGGCATAATAATAAAACATATATATACCCACCACCCAGATTAAGAAATAGCACCTTTCCAATACTGCTGTATCTAGCTGTGTGAAAACACTGGCATTTCCACTGTCTTTTCATAAAAGGTAACCACAAGCATGGGTATGTTCTATATAATTTTCCTTATTATTCCATTATCTAGCAAAGAATGACAAAGAATAAATAGCCTTTCACTGGTTATAGAATAAAAAGTGGTAATTTTTTCAATTTGGAAAGACAGTTGGTCAAGGTGGACATGCCATGAAATATAGACATGTAATAGAAGTGAGTGCCTGCCCCAAAACAGACTTAGCTTTAATTCTTTTTTTAGATAAAGTATAGCTGTAACTTTTTTCTTTTGTAGATAGTTTCTCTTTGAACTTTGGTTCCTTATTCAAAATTTTTGGAAATGCTGTTGGGTATATTCCATTCGAAAATATAGAATGATATGATATAAAAGATGGTCTCCCTTATTCCTCAATATTTTTTTTGTATCCTTACACAAGTTTGGATATTTTCATTTTCACAAGATTTAACGTATTTTAAAAATATTGCACAGTTCAGGGAGGTTACATTCAGATATATTTTATGAAGCATGGATGTATAGTCATCAAATTTATTTAAGGTAAGAAAAATGTTTCTCCAATTAAATATTAGTGAACTATGTTTGTTAAAATATGGCATGTCTAAATTTGTGATCTTTTACCTCATAAGACTGGCTAATGGCTACTCTACCTGGATAATATATTATTAACCACTCTGGCTGCTTGAAATACAAGTAACAGGGAGGTATTAAATATGTACACTATATTATGCAAATGAGTGATGTTAAATCAAGGTCCTAGAGCTGACTTTCTTAGGATGTAGTTAACATTAGACAACATGAGCTAAAGTTGTGGCTTTCAATGTCATATACAGCTATTTTAAGGCAGCACATATTTATTGAACAACTATTTGTTTCCTGGCCTTGTGCAAAGCTCTGGGGATTTAAGTATCTAGAAAGAGGTTATAAATTCAAGGGTGGTGCCTTTATTATTAATGGTATCATGCAGCAGTCACTTCCACAATATAAGGTACATAAATTCAAAACTGTCTTTTGGTTTTGGGGCTTTAGTAGTTATAAATGGAAAGTGTGAAAGATAAGTCAGTCACACTTTGCCATACAGTGTTCGATGCCTTTATTAAAAAACAAAAACTATATCTTTATTGATAAACCCTTCCTGAATCAGACTCCAAACTCTTCTTTAAATCCATGTAGATGATCCTTCCAATGTCCTGGTGTCTCAGCAGCTGGACTTCTGCAATGACCTTGTCATCTGCCCTACCTCAGCCACTCACAGCTAGGGTCATGCTCTTGACTTTGTGATTATCAACAAGTGCATTTCAAATGCAAGCATACCACTCCCCATGTACCTTATCCTGTTTCAGTTTGTTCCTTCTGGTACTTCAATTCCAACAACGTTTTGACCCCTGCAGGACCAACAATCGATTGGTCCTACCAGCTTCTCATTGTGTCTTATCTCATACATGTTCTCACTTCCCTCTATGCCCAGCTTCAATTCTATGCTCAGACATTATGATCACTCCTTTATATACATTGACAGCTCTCTTACCAGTCTCTCTCTTTTTTGAATTACTTCGGCTAGAGTATAACCCTGGTTAATCAATATATCTGCCTATCCCATATGTACATCCAGGTGGCCAAAAGTAGCTGGAGAAAAACAATAACAATATGGATTGATTCACTTGAAATTCATGACTACAAAATGGGCTTGATTATATTGACTGACAACATTTTTTTTCTCTGTCTAGACTAAGCACCGTCCCCATCTTCTGGATGACTCTTTTGTATCATTCTTCCAACATTGAACATTTCCTTCCAATTTTAACTCTCAGCTGATGATTTAGCAAACTGTTCACCTAGGAAATAGAATACATTAAAAGAGAACTTGCACATGCCTGCAGACCACATACACCTACCCATCTGCTTCTATCCCATGTCCTTCACCTTGTGTCCTAACTCCATCCTCTATGCCCAAGGCTCCCCGCTCAGAGTCACCCTTCCCTTCTTTCATTTTGTCCTGTGTCTGTCTCTTTCAGTGCAAGCCAACAACGTTGCTGGTGGTATAAAATTCTTAAAAACTATGTAGGTCTCTTGCATATTTTGTGAGAGTTACTCTGTTAGACAAGAGGCTCCTACACAAATCTTTCCTGAAAAATCCCATCTTTATTCCTGACTTCTGCTAAGATAGCTAAGGGGATCCATGAGTCGTACATTTCGTATATTCAAAAAGGCCTCTGTGTGAATAAATAATCTGACCTTTTGGTTGTCAGAGGCACTAGCAAAAGGTTGTCCAGCCACACCCTTGTCTGTCCCACTTTTCTGAGAGTTAATCTCCTAATTTAACTTATTTTGCAATTTGAGTAAGTTAAGAATTTTTCAAATCATCAAGTCCTGTTTCCTTTTTGCTGAACAGTTTCTCCTCCAATTATCTCTTTCTTCTCACATTTTACTATAAACAGCAAGGAGAAACCAGGCCCCGCCTCCAACACATTGCTTGGAAATTGATATGGTTTGGCTCTGTGCCCCCACCTAAATCTCATCTTGAATTGTAATCCCCACAAGTCCAGGAAAGGGCCTGGTGGGAGGTAATTGGATCATGGGGGTGGTTTCCTCCATGCTGTTCTCATGATAGTGCGTGAATTCTCACAAGATCTGATGGTTTTACAAGTGTTTAGCAGTTCCTCCTTCTCTTTCTCTGCTCACCTGCCACCATGTAAGATCTGCCTTTCTTTCCCTTTGCCTCCTGCCATGATCATAAGTTTCCTGAGGCCTCCCCAGCCATGCTGAAATGTGAGTCAATCAAGCCTCTTTCTTTTATAAACTACCAAGTCTCAGGCAGTTCTTTGTAGCAGCAGGAGAATGTACTAAAACAGAAATCTTCTCAGCTAAATATCCAAGTTCATTGCTTGCATATTTTACTTTCCTCCTAACTGTAGAATACAATTCAGGTAAGTTTTCTGCCACTATATAACAACAATTGCCTTTCATGATCCTCATGTCCTTCTGGGCCCTCACACTAGCACTTTTAACATCCATATTTCTACCAGCAGTTTGTTTGTGATCATTTAGGTATTCTACAAGATGATAGAGGTTTTCACTACCATGCCCCTAGCATCCTTCTGAGCCCTCATCAGCAGTCTGTAACATCTATATTTCTCCCAACAGTTCCTTCAAGACAATCTATGCCTTTTCTGTCATGTTTCTCAAAATTATTCTACCCTCTATTCATTATCCATTTACAAAGCCACATTTCCTCCCCCATCTTTGGGTGTTAGCACAGTATCCCACTAAGAGGTACTGAAACATGTACCATACTACCTTCTGTCTCCAGATCCTCAGTCCCTCTGAGTTTATCCCATGTTTCACAAAATTCTTCTTCAGCTCACCAAAACGTTGTCCCCAATATAGAGATTCACATCCTGCCACTATGCCTTAGTGGAGTTTTCCTATGCTCTGAAACCTGCAGTTTATTAGTAGAGATATCGGTTTATGGAGCACTTCCTTGAACATGCTGCTGCCAGGCAATATACCTGACCCCAGGGCAATCTCTTTCCGCTGCCCTCTCGTGATATTCAGATTCATCCTTGATGGGGAGGTTGGCAGGGGAAAAAAGGGAGACTTGAGATGTGCTGCAATTAAGAAGTATTTATAGTGGCATTTTATACTGGGAAGAATATGCTTTAATAAATTAAAAGGCTTGAAGGTATAGACAGGCACATTGTCATACTCAGCATAGAAAATGTCACAGGTGTTCTTACAAAATTATTCGTAAGATTATGAGAGGCTTAAATATTGAATGACAGAGTATGAATGAACAAAAGAGTAACATTCATTTTCTCAACAAACATGTATGGCATATATAGTATAGGTATGGCACTAGGCTAGCGCTTAGAAACAATGAAGTAAATAGGATATGATTCCTTACTTCAAGATGCCTATGTTCCAGTGGGAGAATCATAACTTTTATATTAACGTATGTTATAATATGACTTGGAAAGCACTATGATAGAGTTATGAATCCAGAAGCTGCTTATATTGCAGCAGCACTATTGTTTCAGCCCGAGGAAATGAACAATTTTGTATTATTTTCCTCCATCAGATTCAGTTGTGAATAGTAAGGAAACACCAACACTTCTAATGAGTCACTCCATCAGGTCAACAAAAATGGGCCATCACATGGGGCTTATGTGTTGTACCACATTGCCATTAATAACTGGGGGCAGAATGGGAGGGATCAGAGACTAGAATACATAGTTAATAAAAAGGGGTAATCCAGAAAAATAAAATCCCATGAACAAATAGACTTAAATGGCACAAAACCAACTGTAGATCAAACATATATCCAGGAAGTTCTAGGCTTTGCAATCAAACCAAGCTATGTAGAAGATAGGACACAATCTTCTCACATTTGGTAATGCTAGATGCCCGAGGGAACTCCAGCCATTCTCAGTGGTGTCTAACCATTGCCAGAGGAAATCTGGTTGTTACTGCAGGTTATAAGAGGAATCCTGGCCAGGAGGCCATGGGCCTGGTTCTAATTCTGCTTCTGCTACTGATTTACTACCCAACACAAGTTACTTACTCCTCTTGTGTGTAACTCAACAAGTATACACTAAGTGAATCTTGTGCATAGAGGGGCTGTAAGTAAGAAGGAATTTTGAGCACTGCCTTCAAGGAGCTGACATTCTAGTGAATGCAACAGATAAGAAAGTAAAGAACTGCTCTACAGAGTGCTCAATGTAAAATGTGTTCATGAGGCACAGAAATACTACTGAAAGCATATTTCTTCTAACTATACCGTAATCTGATAGAAAACACTTGAATTTTTATTTTAATAAAACATTGTGCTGATGAATGTTTTAAAAATACCAATACCCAGACTTTGATTTGTTTGGGTATGCATTTTCTTAGAACTCTAACAACATGTCTAAACGTATTCTAGTCCCTATACACCAACACACCTTTTCTTCCCAGGGCACTTCTGTCCTTTGGTGAGCCATAACTCCAGAAGGTCTTTGAAGAGTTCCTATGCTTGTTCAGGGAGGGAAAAATCTTTTCCACTCTTCTTCTCTTGGCCATCTGCTCCCTTGCTTGCATATGCTCCATGTTCTACAAGGGCCCTCCATGCTCTACCTGATCTGCCCTGTGAAGATTCCAGATTGGATCTATCCAGTGCTGGATCTCCCTGGTGCCCCTAGTAACAGCAAGACAACTAGAGTCTGAACCCTGTGAAGACCTATACCCAAGTGCTTGGGCCTAGATGGATTCTGAACACGTCTGAAAGTGCTTGAAAATGGATTTCTAGAGAAGCTGACCGTATATCCCAGCCTACAAGAATTCTCTTACGTTCATGTTCAGTTTGACAGATAATCTACTTTCTTCCCAAGGATTAGCTCTCAAGGGTATATTTGAGGATTCACCATCTCACTTATCTAGATGCATATTCCTTGCTTTTCACAGTGAATTCTCAGTTGGTGGAGTTCCTTTTAGGATACACTATTTGGTGAATGTATAGGCATTAATGCCATGGATTTTGTTCTAAAAGTCTTAAGATGTTCAGTACTACTACATATGGTTTGAGCTACCACACAAGCAGGAATGTCTAGCAAGTTCTGCTTTGACTTTTCTTATTCACTCTATATCACAGAAACAGTGTTGCATTTTGAGCCAGAGAACGGATGACATCAGACTGGCAGAATTTGGCACTGAATCACTGGTGACCTTAGACAAAGTATCTAAAGTGTTTAAGACTCAATTTCTCAACAATAAAATAAAAAAATCAAGAGAATTACATGGAATAATTCAGTGGAGTCTTCAAGACAGTATCTGGAATCTAATAAGTGTTTAATATTACCATTTGGGTATAAATAAATAAATATACAAATAAATAGAGAATAAATCAATACATTATTGTTCTGCATCTGGAGGTTGGAGTCCTTATGGACATACAGTTCTATGAAAATATTATAGTCTGAAATTTTAATGCTTACCAACATTTATACAGTTTTAATTTTGGAGTATGAGGTGGTAGAAATATTTGAAAACCAGAAATCAGAATTTGGGATATTTATTTTATTTTATCTATCTATCTATCTATCTATCTATCTATCTATCTATCTATCTATCATCTATCTGTCTATCATCTATCTATCTATCTATCTATTTATTTATTTTGAGACGGAGTCTCCCTCTGTGCCCAGGCTGGAGTGCAGTGGCATGATCTTGGCTCACTGCAAGCTCCACCTCCCGGGTTCACGCCATTCTCCTGCCTCACTCTCCCAAGTAGCTGGGACTACAGGCGCCCGCCACAACGCCCGGTTAATTTTTTCGTATTTTTAGTAGAGACGGGGTTTCACTGTGTTAGCCAGGATGGTCTCGATTTCATGACCTCGTGATCCGCCTGCCTCGGCCTCCCAAAGTGCTTGGGTTACAGGCATGAGCCGCCGGGCCAGGCTCAGGATATTGATTTATATAGCAGAACACCTTACCCACCTCTGCTTACCCATGGTGAGGAAGTAGAATCACTGTGAAACTAATGAATCCTCCACTTCAGGACCTGTAACTTTTATTGGACTGTTTCAAGACCTTAGGAGGAGCCTAGCAATTATGTATTAAATTGTAAAACCTTTGGACTCCTAAAGCCTAGATAAGCCTCTGCCTGGGTCTCATGACACTTCTCCATAGTCTCTGACTGTGGCTATTTAAGGAACTTAATATCCTTTAGACGCTAAGTACACTATGTTTTTTTAAGAAACATGGCTCAAGTTTTAACTGACAACAAATCTTCTCCCACTGGAGTATATCCATTGAGTTCTGCAGTGACACTTGGAAATTTCCTCATTGAAGAGATCTTCAATAAAATACTTCATCAAATGTTTAAGAATATGCATCTCTTTGGTAACTTTTGTGCAGCACTGATGTGCTAGTTTGAATGACACCCACCTGATGATTCATCATGGGAAAAATAGTATTTGCCATAACAACAGAGAGCATTCATGGTTTTATTAGAATTCAGTGAGCAAAAAGAAGACTAAAAATTTAATAACTTTTTTTTCTGGAATGAGAAAAGATAATATAACCCCAAAGACAGCTGTATGTGTCTTCCCTCATTTTCATAAGAGAAATGGCAGTTGGGAAAGGCAAAACAAGAGGATTGGCAGAAACAACTATTCATTCTAAATAGAGTGTAGCCAATGAAAAAATGTAAGCTTGTTAAAAAGAGTATGTATATTATTGTGTAGTTCTTAAGCTCACTAAAGAAACACGTTCCAAATTTGGAATATGTGTCTCAGGCTGTTTTCTGATTCCAGGCAATGAGACCATCTGACAAAATGACGTCAATTCTATTCCATACCGTTGAACTTATGTCCTACTTTAATCAGCTTGATATGAGTTTTGCAGGAAATAAAAGCAGTATGTTAATGAACTCGAGATGAGAGTGCTACAGTCAAAACATAAACCATTTTACAGTTAATGAAACTGGAGAAAATTTAAAGAGAAGCAGGGTATAGTTTAATACTGTCATTTTCAAAGTAAACATGTACTGTATCTTATTTTTGAGAATTGTGTCTGAAATAATGCATTTTGCATGGAACTTAAGAGGTAAAAAGAAGCTGCTGCCCTTTTCTCGGTCATAAAAATTGCATTTAGATAACAAACACATTTTGCATAATCTTATCTATCATTGTCAGATGATGAAGATTCTAACTATCCAGTGAAGAATCATGGAATGGAGGGTTAATTTACCTTTAAATCCATTACACAAATATTTGTATACATTTTCTCCATTTTTAGCATCCTCTTTGCACAAAGTTATTATATTGATAAAGTAGGTTTAGACTAAATGCTTTCAGTGTAGACTCTTAGGGTAAACACTTGGATTTAGATAATACCTTCAGCAAAAGTCCATTTATGGAGTGCCTATTACTTGCCAAACACTTTAGGTATACATTTTCTTTTAATTCTCCCCAAAACTCTGTGAGATATTTGGTGTTATTCCATTTTACAAATGAGGAAATTGAGACTTAGATTAAATAAATTATCAATGCTTACAGACTGCATGAAGACTGACTATAAATTCCAGTTTCTTCCATTGTAAAATGGGATAATACCACATATGGGCCGGGTGCAGTGGCTCACGCCTGTAATTCCACTTTGGGAGGCCCAGGCAGGCGGGTCACCTGAGGTCGGGAGTTCCAGATCAGCCTGACCAATGTGGAGAAATCCTGTCTCTACTAAAAATGAAAAATTAGCTGGGTGTGGTGGCGCATGCCTGTAATCCCAGCTACTCAGGAGGCTGAGGCAGGAGAATTTCTTGAACCCGGGAGGCAGAGGTTCACAGCCTGAGCAACAAGAGTGAAACTCCGTCTTAATAACAGAACAAAATAGAAACAACAACAACAACAACAACAAAAAACACATATCTCATAAAACTGTGGGGATAATTACAAGCTCATATTTATTTCTATAGTGCTAGCTTCATGTGGATTAAAAGCTTCCTCAATACATGGTTAGGCATGCAGGCTCTGAAGCCTGAGTACCTCAGTTTGAATTCTTAGCTTTACTTCTTAACCAAGTGAACTTGAGGTTATTCAGGTCTTTATATGTCAGTTTTCTCATCTGTAAAATGGGGATAAAATAGTACTCACAAACATATTATTGTTATGAAGATTAAATGAGTTATAACATGTAAATAATTTTAAAAAGTGCCTTAGAACTTCATTCTTAATGTTTAGCTATAATTAATATTCACACAGTCACTTGATTATTGGATCTATCATTAATTTTATGTTCCTCAATTTTTATTTTTAAGAAAATTTACAATAAAGTAAATGGATTACAGATCTATTCTGTTTGTGGGACTGCAATGCATAGTTGGAGAGCAAAATCTCACATTCCAAGGTATCTACCATTTATGTGGAGGTAGAGACTTAACACATTTATTTATAAATGAATAATTTAAAACTACTATATATTTTTTGATAGTATGGATATCTTAAACAATTAATGATATAACACAGCAAAAATGTTATGATGGCTAGAAATTAAATGACAGACCCAAATGTATTTTTTACTTTTTTTATTCTGTTCAAATTTGAATGGGATTAAATTACATTTTCCTTTTTTTCACAAAAATATATATTCACCATGCTTTAAAATCAGGTGATTCAAAAGCCTTTAGGAATGATTGCAGTGGATTTCAATGAGGGAAAACACATAAAGCTATCATTTGGGATAATCATCAGCATTGGTGCTGACACTGGTTAGGTAGTGCCAACATATTTGGGTTTCCACACCATTTCCCACTAGGCTCATAGTAAAGTAAGCGTTAAAGACATAGGGACCTAGTATCTCTCTTTTGAAAACTTTCCCCAAATGTACGATTCCATCTTATGTGGATTCTAGCATGGTAAGGCTTGAGGGTTTTTTGTTTTGTTTTGTTTTGTTTTGTTTTTCCAAGGATGGTAAAAAAAGAAAATGTGAATTATAGCTTGGTAATTGTATGAGTCTATTTAATTATGTTTTAAAATGCTTTAAAGTCTTTAAATGGCCAGTCAAAATTTGTGATTTTCCCATTTGTGAATCAGTATTCTATGTGACTGCAGAGGGCGGGAGATAATTTTGCATCGTTTGTTTGGGTTTTCCAATTACAAGAGTTTAGTTTTTCTACTAATTTGATTTAATTTTTTTTCATCTGTTGTATTTTCAGTTTAGCTAATGTTGCTGGTCCCTTCCTCTCTTCTACACAGAAATGCTAAAATATATAAGACCCTGAAACTAAGCCAGTCACTTCCTGCTTCCTAGTTCTTTCCTAATTTTTTTTTCCTGTGCTGATGAATATTCTGGAAAGGTAGACTAAATTAATTTCTTTCAAAGTTTTCTTTCATTTCCATCATCTGAGTGAAAACACTGTTATCTAAGGGCACTAACAATTTATTAATGAACAAACCCACAGACATTTTCTTAGTCTCATTCTACTCAGCTTTCATGTATACCTTTAATAAATATTTGTAATCTCTGTACCATAATCCATGTATTTCACTAGTCACTGGAAGTGACTGAAATTGGTGAATAAGGTAGAATTGAGTCTGTTCATTTATGGAGTTTTGGAACAGTTAGGGGGTGAAGTAAATGTTGGAGATCTATCTTAGGTAAGATGGTCATTTCTGAGGGGATTGTATTTGAGCTGAAAACTGAAAAATAAGAAATAAACTGCCATGTGATTTTTGAAAACTGCATCCCTGAAAAGGAACAGAAAAAAAGGATCTTGAGGCACAAAGGAGTTACACATGTTGCAATAACTGCAAGAAGAAAACTTAGGGAGACATTTGTCTTCCTTGGCCTTGTTAAAACTTAACATTGGTTTAGTGACTCAATACTCTGCTGATTCTCTGATCTTCTGATCATCTTTTCTTTAGTTATTGTCTTCTGTGTAGGCATATTCTTTCCAGGCAAGAGAAAGAATAAATAGACCATAAATGCTTTGCTGGGAGCTTAATGACCCGAAAAGACCTGATTTTTAAAAATTTGACAATTCAAGAAATAAAATGTGCAATGTGAGTATGAGGAAAAATTACATGTACAAGTTAGATCTGGCTCCAGCAGTTGCAGACCTAACAGTAAAACATCTGCCACAGTCATTGGCATAGACTAAGTTTTCCATGCGTACAGTTCAGGGTGCTGGTTGAAAGCCTGAATACTCAAGTGTGCTCCCTACGATCTCAGGCCCCCCCCAAATCTACTGAATCAAAATATATGTTTTCACAAGATCACCAGGTGATTCAAATATACATTAAAATTTTAGAACCAGGAGGGCTTGGAGTCAAATTGGCTGAGGTTTAAAGCCTGGTCCTCCTTCTTATTACCTATGTGGCCTTGCCCAACTCAACCTCTTAGAATTTTAATCTATATCCCTTTGCTTTTGTTACCAAAAGCATATATTTACTATGCTTTGAAGTCAGGGATTTAAAAATCTTTGAAAATGATTGTGATGGCTTTCAAAAGCACAGATAAAGGATATGTGTAGGTGCTGACAATGATCAGGTTTGTTGGAAGGATCAATAAAACAATGTGCATAAAGCCGTTAGCACATACTTTACAGTGGTTTCCAGTATGTGCACAATACATGATAGTGAAGCTTCTCTTGTTCACCAAACCAATTATAAATTAGCCAACAATTTAATGACTTTAGATAGAGTTGGGTATGGTTAGCAGAGAACAGGTGGCAGTACTTATTATCTCCACTGTTGAGTAACCTGCTGGGATACACATCTTATGACACATACAATTATTTTCTTAATTCATTTTCCTAATGATGGCTTTAGCTGCATTTTCAGGGAAACCTTGTCAGGTATGTTCACATTGTTCTATTCACCAAACCTGGTAAAGCTAGAAGATTAAGGGAGTCAGATAAAATAGGAATTCAAAGTTCCTTCTAATTAAATTATTCTGGTTTTTAACCTGCTGGAGAATGAGAACAAGACCAAGATTGCTTGAAATGGTTTCTCTGCAGTTTCCAAATCTTTCTGGAATCATGAATGCCCGCAGAGCCACATCATAAAAAGATGGGCCACTGGACACTAGTGAGAGCCTTCAAAGATGTCTCCATCTTTGCATAATAGTATGTTGTACAACAGAGCCTGGGAGCTCACTGCATTAAAAAACAAACCAAAAAACATAATAGTCTGATTCAATCCACAAAGTATTGAATACCCACAGTTCTAGGAACTCTGTTAGTTCCTGGGGAAAGAAAGGTGAATAAAAACAGGTACTCTACCTTGAAGAATTAATATTCCAATGTGGCAGTAAAGGCAGACTCTGAACATGTCAATAAAAATGTTTAGCTCCTTAACAAAACCTCTGTTTAGGAATGCAAATCAACTATTAAAAATACAGCATGGCAGATCCATAAATGCAGGGACTCAATCCTGCCCTCAATAAGGATAGAATATAAGAAACTATCCGATACCCTCCATAAATGCACAGACACAATTCCACTTAGAATTCTACTTAGAATTGAGTCTCTTCATTTATAGAGGTTATCGGATAGTTTCTTATATTCTATCATTTCATATTCTATATATCATCTTATATCCTATCATGTTTCTTATATTCTTATATTCTATCCTCCATATCAATCCCAGAAAGAGGTTTGTTATACAGTTCTGAAACAGTTATTCACCTGCTTCCTTGGACTGTTCATCACTGCCATAACATTATGTATAAGGAACCCACTTATCTTGGCTTGACTCCAGTGCTTAACCCATGCATGGTACTCTCCATTCACTCCAAAACTTTCCAAGTATGTCCATTGCCCTGGTAGCTGTTTCCTTACCCTGACCTCTTCTATTTTTGGTAACTTTTTAGATGTCACTCATAACTCAGCTCAAATGTCACCTTCTTCAAAAATCTCTATTTCTTAATCTTCCTTGGAAGACCTAGGCTCCTATTGCTTTGTGGCCCTTTCCACGCTCAGGACTCGTTATCCATTAAACTGTAGTTATTTCTTTCCCAGACTCTATCTCCTTCTAAAAATATAATATTTCTTGCTCAACTTTGTATCTCCAGCAGCTGGTAATGCATCTACTGTTTCATAAAAGTTTGTTTAATGGATAAGCAGAGATTAACTACATGAGTTATTTGTCAGATATTGATGCACATTTATTGTAATGCCCAAACCAAAAGCAGATTGAACTTACATAAGCCAGGAAGTCACATACTGACTTCAGCACAAAGGAAGTTTGAATATTTTCTTTGGATACTATCAGTGATCTTTAAACATGTTAGTTGATTAAATGTTATTATTTAATGAAGTCAATCTTGATTCCATAATATACTTATTTTATGCCCTTCATAGCCTCTTTTAGACTCATCTTCAATGTCACTTATCATAGAAGGAATAAAAAGAATGTTTTTTTTAAATTTTTATTCTAAAGTACATCGGATTTCTGACAAACCAATGAACTTGAAGAGTAACAATGTGTTTTTATATATAAGAATTTCCAGAGGGGACTATTGATTGCAGTCTAACAAACACAACATTATTTACCTTGGCATCCAAAATACAATATTCCCTTTTGAAGGTCAATTAGATTTGGGAAGAAAAATCAACCCAAAACATATATGGGTGAATAAAATGGTTATCAATCTGGACAGTCACATCTTGCATTAAAAAACGTCCAAAGTGACTATAAAATAATGAAGCTAACTTCACTGAGTAGCTTGTGAACTAATTCTGAAACAGCTTTGAAGACAAATAAATATAATTGGCTTTTTAAAAAGATGTTAATTTGACTGTGAAGGTACTCAGTTTTATATTTTGTACCATACGTATTTATTAAGTCCTTTATCTAATTCATTCTTTCATCCAAACCCACTGTGTGGCAATCATGATCTAGTCTTTGGGATTACAGCAGCACACACAACAAATTTTATGTACTCATAAAACTGAGCACATCTGGTGTTTGGAGATAGGTATCCAACAAATACATGATTTGAAAAATGGTTATAATTGCTAAGATGAAAAACAAATCAGGGTAAGAGGACAGAGGGTGATGCAGGACCTCTGTGATTAGATGGCATGGTGGAAGTGAATGAAGTAAAGTAGCTGGCTTTGTGGATATCTGGAGAAAGAGCCTTCCGGGTAAAGGGGATGGTAAGAACAAGGACCCTAGGCAGAAGTCCACTTGGCATGTATGAACAACAAAGTCTTTATGACTGGATTGAAGTGATAAAAGGGAAGTTATAAAGCTATAAGGAAATGAGGTTTGGGAGCTACCCTGGGGTTAGACAATGTGGTGTCTCATTTTGGATTCTTTTCTGAGTGAAGTGAGAAATTACTGGAGGGATTTTAGAAGAGGAGTGACACAGTTTAACTTCTCTGTATCTAACAGACTATGGAGCAGTTATTCAAAACTCGGAGGGAGTCGGCATGGGAGGATCCATATACTTTCACGCTAAATTGTGCACGTCTGTTTGTGAAATGTGAAGGTGCACATTTGTTTTCCTGGAAGGCAAATTTCATTTCTTATACCACCTTGTCAGAAAGATCTGTGATCCCAAGGAACTGCTGTTGTAAAGAAACAAGGACAAGCAATTTGAGGCAAGAAATGATGGTTCCAACGAGGGAGGGAGTAACCATGGATATGCTGAAATGCAGTTGGTTCCAGGATTTATTAGGACATGATTAGTTTGTAATCATCCCTAAGGTATGTATGCATCTATTTCCAATGTGGGTTTAAGTCCTTAATAATATTGAGTGACTTGAAGCAAAAGTTGGACTCGTGTCCCATCTTTGTAAGCTGTATGATCTTAGCATCTCTCAGCATAAACTTGCTTATGTACAAACTGTATTTTTAAGGGGATCATAGGTAAGCTGTAGCTAAGTATGCTTTGCTGATAAAAGAAGTTTTGAGTACAGTGCCTAAATGTAAAAGCACTGGAATCACAATCCCGAGAGCTTCATCATACTGCTTCCAATATTTACTAGGCGTGGAACATTTAGCAAGTCACTTAACCACTCTCTGGCCTTTATTTCTTCATTTAAAATAGGAACACTAGTTTACCTCATAGGGATTTCTGGAGGAATGTAACAAAATAATTAATGCAAACTGTTTTTCACAGTGTGTGCCATATAGTAAGCACTGAATAAAGTCTAGCACTTTATTCAATTGTTACCTATTATGATTTCATAATTTGGATAAAGCACCTCTAAGAGCTAACCAACAACAATGCCAAAGCAGTCTCTCTAATAAGAGGAGCCTACTATCATGAAATTAATACTGCCCTCTTTAGTTGAAGATGCTATTGCTTTTAGTAGAATATTCCTTTTGAGTTATTTGTTCAAGACAGAGAATTTCTGAGTTCCATTGTCATTGTCTGTGCAAAATCATCAGCTTAGGATAGGTGGGGACACTTAAAGGTATAGAAAAATAAATTGGTTAGAAACATGAACAATTTCATTATACCTGGAAAGTGCATGGGCCATTTTCATCTATGTCTCTTGTTACTAGACATTAGATACCCTGAATTGCTAGAGATATTTTTCAAGGACATTTGAGACTACCCAAATATTTTCAGACAAATTTCTTCCATAAATCAATGTTTACACCAGTCTTCCTAATTTTAGCCAAACTAAAAATTACAAATAGGGATGTTATTGTGATTTTAGGTCCATGTTCTGATACTTAATATGCATGATAGTGTTCTCTGTATATACTTACTGATTTTCTGACAGACAACTGAATCTTTTGTTAATAAAAGCACAATGATTACAAGAGAGAGATCAGGACTTACCACCCCCCCGCCACCAATTAATGCCTTGACTTTATGAAACTGAAGGTATATTTAGGAAATGTTCATCGAAATTCTATTTGTTAAAACACTTTGAGAGACATGCTCAGTGTCAGCGCAATATTATGGATGTATGCAGTATTTGAGAAGACGTTCAATTAAGCACTTTGGGGACCTTCTGGCAAAAGCTATATATAGGCCAGTTATGACCAGTTTTGAACATCACTTTATGTTTTCACTTGGTTAAGTATAGCATAGCCACGCATGGTACTCCTCCATGAGACAGATGAACAGAAGGACCATGTTCCAAAGAGAGCAGCAATCTGTTGCTGTTAGCTTTAAAGGATTCTTCCCCAGCACTTGAGAGCTGGGATTTACAGGCCAACTTTTGATTACTTTTTCCATCCCTTGAAGTTAAATTTTTTTAAAAAAGGTTGATTACTGCCATTTATTGAACTCTTACTATTTTCTAGATGCTTTACATACAATTACATATAATATGAAAATCTTGTGAGGTAGTTTGTGTTATTAGCATCTTCAGATAGGAAACTGAAGCACTAGGAGATTGAATATTTAAAGTTTCACAGGTAATAGGAAAAACTAGAGTTCAAGCATAGTTTTGAATGATTCCATCGCTCTGCTATATAATTCACCATACCATTTTTTTTTACAACAAGGTGGGTGAGCAGTGGATGGCTCTATATATCATATGTCAGGAAGTTTGGATGTTGACCTTTGGATTTGAGACTAAAACTAAATTCATTACTGCATGTGACTGATTTCATGTTAGCTGTGATCTTTAACTCCATAGTAGGGTTGTGGTGCAAACAATCTTACAAGAAGCAGTAGTCTTGGGTCCTATTAGAAATTTACTTGGAAGGAAGGAAAAGGACTAAGAGAAGGAAGGTCACCTTTTTCTGGGAGAACCAGAAGAATTTTCCAGTGGCCTTTTTGCCTGTGAATAATATTGTGAGGTGTATCCAGTAGCAACATTGAAGGATTTCAGTTAACTTTTGTGTTTGAAAGACTGTCCATTTTCATAAAAATACAGAGATGAGCATTGAGAAAATAACTACTTGGCAAAGGAAAACCAAAATAATATTTTTCTGAATGTCAGATGCAAGCAGAACATTCTTTGAGGCACAATAGAAGTAAATAAAATTAAAGATACATTTATTGCCTATTTTAGAGGAGTGAAATCCGATATATTTGGCTGTGGGAAGGCCTGTTGCACTTAGGAGGTAATAAAAAGTGAAACACATAACCATGGTATAGCAAAGTAATCGTTTTGTAGATAAAAAAGGGGACCCCTGAGTCCTGACCTGTTTTGCAGCTACTCTGCCTAAAAGATATAATATTCAAAAACCTTACGTATGTGGCAGTCTCTGATCTCATTAACCCCTCCTTGAATGTGGACTACTGAGGCTATAAAATTCAGGCGTATTTCCGCGAAGGTTGAGGTGGACAGCCTGGGAGCCATGCCATCTGTATCACCAAGTTTTTCAGGTTGAGAAGCAAAGCTAAGGTAATGTCATCTCAGCTCAATACGATGTATCATTTTTCTCTGACTCTTGATCCTGGATTGGCTTCTGTAGTCTAACCCAGCTCATGGGGGTACAACCACAGGTGTTAACAGGAAATCAATTAACTTGGAAAAAGGACTGAGCTGAGCAGGGCTTGACATTAGTTCAGTGTAGTGCTAAAAGAAGTGCTATCACTTGAGTGCATCTTTTAGAGTGAGGCAAAACAAGGTGAGATGGAGCAGCAAAGTTTTATTGTTTTTTGGGAGAATCCAATCATTTCCCCGTCCATCCATTTATTCATTCGTTCATTTCAACACAATATTACATGTTAGAAACATACCAGTTCTTAAGGGAATGGAGAAATGTATCAAATAGAGCCTTTGTCCTCGGTAATCTGGTAATATAGTTGAGATATAACACATACAAGAAAGTTCAAAGGTCATTGGGTGTTACGGTTATGAGATAACTAATGAATAAAACGTTGGCTGTTTTGGCAGACTGGCAGAGTTATAGACAGAAAGAATGATTTCCTTCAATGTTGTTCTGATGTCCAGAAATGGAAACAAAAGAAGCAGATTATTAGAGTGACCAGGTGTGGTCACTAGCCTTTAGAGGTGGTAAAAGATTTTAATTTACAGTGGGAATCACTTTATAATAGCCAATCATGACATTCTGAGTGAACAGGACTCAAATTAGATGAATTAGGAAGAGATCAAGAACTGGAGTAACAAAGTGAAGAACTTCCAGTTGAGGGCTTATGGAAGACTAACTGAGTGAAGAGATTAAAGTAATAAAGCAAGTAGTCCAAGTATGGACTTTCCAGCATGTTTTTGACATGAAAGAAGCTGGAGGTCAATGAAATTAAGTGGTCTATGGTATTATCTATTTGAATGTAGAAGCCACTGACCTCAAGGTGGAATAGAACCAAAAAGCAAAACCAAGTTATGTGAGTTGTATAGGAAGGTAGCCATGAGTTCATGTGGATGTAAGGCAACACTAGCAGGGATTGAGAGGTGATATTGACAGATGTAGAAAGAGGGGAGTAATTTAATATCTTGGAATTAACAATTGGGAAGGAAAAGAAGGTATTTATATGACATTCCATGTCAAGAGTTTGGTAGAATGTGGAAAGGTGGGAACTCCATGGAAGAAATGAATAAATAGGTCATGCTTGTAAAGGAGTAGCAGGTCACAGGTCCAGAAGACAGAAGGGTGCTGGCTATCTTAAATTAAGTGTGGAAGTACCAAATACGAATCACGAAAGGAGAACTAAGTTTAAAAATAAATGTGCTAAACCAGTAAATATGTATTTATATGAGTGGTGGAATATATACATATATATATATATGCACACACACATACAGATAAGATGTTATATAATCAGTTCATATATATGTGGTGGAAGAGCTGATAATATATCATCTTATCTATCTATACCACTCTCTTAAATATTAGCAGTTCTCTCACCACCTCAGATACCCCTGAAATGCTTGTGGGTCATAGAGATGTCAGTGAAACATGACATTGCTATTACCTCACTCTTTAATATCTCATCATGTGTTTTTCTCCTTAAACGAAACACCCTACTGAATGAACTACAATCATCAATGTAACCTGAACTTTGACAAATAAGTTAATATACCTACCAGTAACAGTAGCATTGGTCTACTTGCAAGAATAATAAATACACAAGAAATCTGTAATTTTTATAGCTAAAGAAAGAGCCTGAATAAATGAATAAATAAACAATTGGCATATGGGAATCTTCAAATGTGGCTAAAAATTCTAGTTCCTTTGGAATTTATGTGTCTGGCTTGCTTTGTGTGTTGAGGTTTAGCTTGTAAAAGCACTATATAAAAATCTCTGAACTGTTAGAGTTTTCTCTGTTATAACACTGACAAAAAGGCTCATTCTTAGGTATGTAATTAAATTTTTTTAACTATTAAAGCAACTTATTACCTTGCTTTAATTGCCATTATTTAGTCACCTTTTTTTTTTTGTCTGATTTGAACTTTGTCAGCAGAGAGATTGTGGATGAGAAGAAGTAAGTTAACATTTTGCATCAACCTTGGTATTATGTGCAAAGGGTAACAGAAAAACTCTGAGAGAAGGACCAGAATAATTATAACAAAATTCCACAATAAATCTATTCACTATGCTGTGGAATAAGATTTTATCTTCTGAGTCAAATAATATTCCCTATGCACATAAAAAGCAAAATCTCTTCTGTTCTAAATATCAAGGAAGATCTACCACTTGGTAAACATGAGATTCTCATGGATCATTTGCTCATCAATTAAAAAATAAAATATTTTTTACTCTTTGGTTGAAAATCTGAATGTCATACCTTTTTTTCTGCAGTGTGAAACCATGAATCTCTACTGCATCATAATATCCTGAATTTAAAAGGCATCACATTAGTAGTAATCAATAGTATACCAGGTTTTCACTTCCCCCAAAATACCCAGAAATTTCTCTCATGATTTTCTGAGCGATCCCAGGAAATGGCTCTCATGCTGTCAAGAACAAATCCTTTTAACCTCCAACAAGACAAGGTCACCCACTTTCGGGTACAAAGTTATCAGTGCCTCTAGTCATAGAATCTAAGCAAAAACAGGGGATCAGATTATGCCTTCTGTATTTCCAAGATCTGTGTCTGTGTTAAGTTGCTGCTCTGGCTGGGGCCACAACACTACACCATACTGCAGGAAAAGACTAGAACATTGGCCATCCAAACACAGTTGGATCCCTTAACTAAGTATCATTGAGCAAGACATGAATATAGCCACTCCCCGCTAGAAGTTTGGGGCTGAATCTTCCAAACACCTGCTCCATTATGAGGTGATTACAACCCATGATGCTTGCAGGAAAATTCTCCCGGGGAAGATGATTTAATGAGCAAAATTTAGCAAACACACAGATAAAACAAATGTCATTAAATCTTGCCTTTGAGGAAACAGTAATCAGAATGCTAATCATTACAACAATAGCAGCTATTTATGAGCGCAAATTATGCACCAGGTATGGTACTAAATGCTTTGCAATTATTTCTCATTATTGCCCTTACAACCCTATGCGATAGGCACTACTATTTTTGCCCTCTTATGGATGAGAAAAGTGAAAGAAGATTAAATAATTACATGAGCAAAGAGGTACTAAATGATGGAACGAGAATTAGAACTCAGGCATCCAACTCCAGTGTCTACATTCTTTGTCACTTCGCTCTATTGCCATCTGAAAGGACTTTGGTTTACGTATAATTAACATTTCCAAACAGATTAAAGAGTAAAAAGCATAAATAGAGTAATTAAAACTATTTAGGTGGTTGTAAAAACCCAGTAAAGCATGTAAATTAAAAATATGGCAATTAAAATAAAAGTTCAAATGATGAGCCAACTGGAATAACGGATATAACTGAAGCCTGAACTAAAACAAACATTAAGTTGAAGAAATGCCTAGGATTCCGTTCAAAAAAGGAAAAAGATATTATTAGAAATATTAAGAAACATAAATGAACTCATCCAGAAGCTCCAACATGACTAGTAGGAGCTATAAAAGGAAAGTATAGAGAAAATGGTGATAAGCCAATCTTTGGAGATATGATAGCTGAGATCTTACCAGAATTAATAAAGTATCTGAGTCTTTAATTTGAATACAGTATCCCAGAGTGCTGACCAGGCTTTTAAAAAAATCACCCAAAGCCCCATACCAAGGCACATTATAATGAAATCAAGTACAGGATCAATAATAGAGAGAACATTCTAAAATACAATAGAAAGAATGCATTTTTTATTAGTGTTAATCTTAATTCAAAAGATAGTGAAAATGAACTGCCAAAGTTATCTGTAAAAATATCTTAGAAAGTAGAATTCTACCACCTGTCAAAGCTTCATTCATTAATCCAAATCAAGTAAAGACATTTTCTGATGTATTAAGTGAAATTATAACTGTGCTTGGCAGTAAATATCTTTGAAAACTTTTGGCTATTATTGCAACAGCTATTAACTCCTGTTCAAAACTGTACAGGACTTAGTACTACATTTAGAAAGACCTTAGACAGTACAAAATGAGATAAATATTTTTAAATGTAAAGAAATTTGGTAACAAATTTATAAATGTTAAGTTGATTCAAAGTTAATTTAAAAAGCATCCAAATAACTAAGTCTTTGGAGGTTTGCCTTCTCTTCAGCAGGAACAGTATCAGCAAATTATTACCTTCCGTTTCACAGGAAACTCAGTATTATTTTTGTCTTGTGATGTGAATGCCTTGTGATATTTTTATTTTTAACATTAATGTTTTTTATCAGAAATATTTTTCTCATTGAAGCATATAACATTTTAATGTGTTGCCTCTGTCTTAATATGACTTATTACATTGAAGAATAAATATTTCCACCAAAGTAAGTCAATGGGAAACAGAGTGTGCACTGTAGAAATTTACTTTGGAATAGATTTTTCTGGAATGATTCTCTTCCACTATGTGAATGGGATCTGTGATTATAAAAATATTTGAGCATCCTCTGCATCAGGGTGTTTCTTGTTGCAAAAGAAGTTTTAGATAGAAAAAAAAAAGGTTGCGACTTGCACCTGTGCTGCTGTGCTACTATTTTGTGTATCTGTTCAAAGAGATTGACATCCACTTAATTTTTTTCTTTTTTGAGACTGGGTTTGGCTATGTTGCCCAGGCTAGTATGGAACTCATGTGCTCAAGCAATTCTACTGCCTCAGCCTCCTAAATAGCATAATCTTATCTTAATGGATGAATATTAAAGTTCTAGCAATAGTAATTTGGAGTCTAGGCTTACTTGATTTCAATGCTAATTTTAATTTCACTAATAGAGTTAAGAAAGGGAAGAAAACCAGAAAATAGAGTCAAGGCACAGGTTAGTGAGCATTTGAGCATCTCTTCCCAAATTTGTCCTTACAGATGCTGAAGGTCAGAAGAGGAAGGTTTCTCCAGCACTATTTCAGATCCTGAAGTAATTGAGATAGGGTCCTATTTAGCACCATGCCTATCTAACTGAGCATTGTCGTTAAAACATACTATACAGGAAAGTTATTTTGCTATTATTTTATTTTGTGTCTTCAAAGACATTGAAAGCAAGTAAAACATATATGTTGGTAAAAGTAAATGACTTAAAAGTATGGCCCGTTTGGGTTGGTTCCAAGTCTTTGCTATTGTGAACAGTGCTGCAATAAACATACGTGTGCATGTGTCTTCACAGTAGAATGATTTATAATCCTTTGGGTGTATAACCAGTAATGGGATTGCTGGTTCAAATGGTTATTTCTGGTTCTAGATCCTTGAGGAATCGTCACACTGTCTTCCACAATGTTTGAACTATGCCCTTCAATGATAGACTGGATAAAGAAAATATGGTATAAAAAGGATAGTTCATGTCCTTTGCAGGGACATGGATGAAGCTGGAAATCATCATTCTCGGCAAACTAACACAAGAACAGAAAACCAAGCATCACATATTCTCACTCATAAGTGGGAGTTGAACAATGAGAGCACATGGACACAGGGTGGGGAACATCACACACTGGGGCCTGCCAGGGGGTGAGGGGCTAGGGGAGAGATAACATTAGGAGAAATACCTAATATAGATGACGGGTTGATGGGTGCAGCAAACCACCATGGCACACGTATACCTATGTAACAAACCTGCATGTTCTGCACATGTGTCCCAGAACTTAAAGTATGTACAAAAAAAGTATGGCCCATTATTTTTATAGCCATGCTGTACTAACATGTTACATTTCTTGCCAATAAGGATGGAGATAAAAACAGAACATGAAATTGGAACCTGGAACAAAGCGACTCATTATACTGTATTTTCTCTACATTCAACCATAAATGCTACATTCAACCATCGTTCCTAATTTTCTTAAGCTTCTTAGCAGGAAATAAAGCTCTTGGCATCTCATTTGGCATGTGTATTTCTAGATAAAAAAAAGAAAGAAAGAAGGCTGCTCTTCAAAGACTCTTTATCTTTTCTAAAAATGGCATTCATCGTTGCCCTTTTTATATGGGGTGAATAAAAGTGACTCTTTATATTTTCAGCACATACAGCTTCTTTGGTACAGAATTATCCTGTGACACAAAAGACCAAAGTACATAATACTTGAAAATAATGAGCAATAACAGTTTCCTCCACCAAGATAATGGCTTTATTCTTCTTTAGCTCCACTAATCCAATGACAAAAGTCTCAGCACATAGAAAAGAATGAAATTCCTCTTCATTGTCCCATTTGAACAAACCTGGAGAGATTCTAAGGGACAGGAGCGGATATCATCAGAGGTAATGCAAAGGATTCTATAAGGACCATGAGAGATCCTTCCATTTAATCTTGAAAGTAGCAGAACCTCCTCAGGAAGTGCAACAACACATTAAAGAGATAGACTCTTAACCCAGAGAGAAATTTCTAAGAGTAGAAATAGTTCCCATTCATTGAGTGTTTATTAGATGACAGGCACTTTGCTACTCATTCCGAATGCATTTTCTCATTTAATGATCTCAATGAGTATGCCCCTTTGGTACTATGATGATCATATTGAAGAAAGTGTGGCATACACAGGTGATTGTGCCCAAGGTCATATAACTGACATATTGGAAAGTTAGGTAATCATATCCAAAGACTGGCTTCCACCAACATCCATCCTTTTAATCTTAGTTCTATAGCAACATGGAGTTGTAATATACATCCTAATCCATTTAATCAGCCTCACACTCGGAACCCAAATCCCTTTTTGCAGCATTCCAGACATGTGCCTGTACTAGCCTAAACAGAGTTTAACAAACATTCCTAGTGATGGAGAGGTTGGAATGAGAGAAAAAACAAACAGAAACATGAAAAAAAAAAAAACACTGTTCTTATTTCACACATAATAGTTCTCATAGGAATTTGAAAGCTGGATATCATTACAGCCACTTTATAAGTGAGGAAACTGAGGCTCAGAGAAGTTGAGGAGTCAGTTTTAGGTCATTCTACCAAAAATAATGGAACTGGTTCTCATTTGATTCCAAAGCTGAAGTTCTTTCTTTTTTACCAGGTTACCTACCTCTGAAGAGACACTAGTAACAAGTCATTGGTTCCATTTTTGAATAGTTATGCAGCAAAATTTCTTTAGAGTGAACATTTTTCACATTAGGGTCACTAAGGTAAGCAAGTAGAACTAACATATTCTTTGAAGCTTCCACAAGTTCGTCATTGATCTTCTGCTGGAAGCAACACAGTGTAAGTCTAAGCTTTCTTTGGAATGACAGACTTTCAAATCTTTCAGGTGAGTTATATTTCTCTACTAGCTAGGCTCTTTTTCAGGCCGCTCTTCTCTAGTTCTGCCCACATTTACCCCCAGGTTTCTCAAATATTACTTAAAACTATAGTTATTTTATTCTTACATTATTTAACACAAGCAACTATATTCCATCTGATCTGTGGCTTTGAAGATAAAAAGGTCTAAGAGAGACAATCTTCAGTGCTTCGTTATCTCTGCTGCATATGGACAGAGTTCCAAGTCCTTTGCCATTTCAGTTGTGTTCTCAGTGGCCTCTGGATTGTCAATGATGTTCTTAAAATGTGTTATCCAGGACTGAGAAAACAGTACATGAGACCTGACCTTGTGCTCAACTTATATTTCTATTAAAATAGTGGTTGAGCCTGTAGGCCATGAAATCAGATGACTGGTTTCAAATTCAGGCTCGGTTATTTTCCAGCTATCTGATCTTAAGGAAGTTACTTGTTACTGCCTCAGTTTCTTCATTTTAGAAGGAATAAAATGTGACTGTCTATCTTAAGAAATCATTGCGATGATTATATGTTACCACCACATGGACCCATCTGTTCCAGTTTGTACTTGGAGCCTTTCCTTCTCTGCCATTATGAAGAATGAATGGTCCAAGGCTAAGCTTCCATTTTTGGCTCCGTTTGTTAATTCTGCCTTTTCTTCCTAACTCTAAATGTTGAAATACTTCTCCTTTTTCTTGACATTGGACCTCATCTCCATTTTATCTATGCTCTCTTCCTTGGTGAAATAATACAGTCACCAAGGCCATTATATACTAATTACTCCAAATCTAGATCTCCCTCTTAGACCTCAAACTTCTGCAACTGCCAATCAACCTCTCCACTTACATGTCTACAGGCATTTCAAAAATAACATTTCCAAAACAGAGATCTTTAGTTTATCTCCAGAAGTATTTTGTCTACAGTTTTCCTCAAGTCTGTTCTTTCAGTTCCTTGGGTCAAAAACGTTATAAACATACTGACTACTCTATTTTTTTCACAACCCACATCTAAACTATGAGCAAATCAATCAGTGCACTAATTTCCACCTCTCTCAATAACTGTGTCCTTCTATAATGTGTTAATTATCTTTGTTTTAATAAATTCTAAATCATGCTTGCCTTAACCATTCTAGATGAAATGCAATTCTCCTTACCCATCATATAGAAGTTGAATAGTTCTGTTTTCTGACTCTGCTCGTTCATAATACACCGCCTGAACTAAGTAATGGGTATAATATACCCAAATACATTTGGACTCTTCAATATGGTCCTATTGAGGAGGCACAAAAGAATTCATTTGTGTGCTCCCTTTGCTAACGGTATTTTCAACGTTCATTTAGAAATGCATTTATAGTTATTTTATGAACAATATAAGAAAAATTAGTTGTGTATAAGTTATGCACCTAATTTTTGACTAAAAATGTTATCCATTAATTTATTTTTCTACTCTTACTTATTTCCAATAACCACCTTCAGTGTAACAATTTGCTACCACCTTGAATATTTAAACAAGTGGCCAAGAGTTCAAAGGGAATTTCTACAGCAGGGTTGTGAACATATTTTAAGCGCAGCAGTACTGACAGACTAAGCATATAGCTTTCTGAGGGAAATATTGTGAAGAGACAACATTCATGTGTGTATCTGTAGGTTGGCCCACAGTGAAAAAGTATTATCCATAATACTGCGCACATATTTCTCATATCTCAATGCACTTTATACTCTTAGGAGGAAATCCCCTACTCATGGGCTGTTGAAGAACCTTAATCACTAGAATTAATAATTTTCATGCAAGCAGTTTTATTTTCATATAAGGTTCCAGTTTCATATAAGGGGTTAACTTTCTCCTTAAAATCTAGTAAACCTGACTACATAAAAGCCAAAGCCATCAGGGAGATAGTGTTAAGAGTAGACACTTTCTAAGTTGAGATTTAAAAATAAGTAAATAACCACTTACCATTTGCTTAATATGTGCTAACTATAGTGTGCATTGTAGGAAAAAGAAATACAAGGAACAGACTCTTTTAAAAAAGATTACAGGGCTGGGGGTGATGATTCACGCTTGTAATCCCAGCATCTGGGGAGGCCAAGGCAGAGGATTGCTTGAGGCCAGGAGTTTGAGACAAGCCTGAGCAACATAGGAAGACCTCATTTCTATTAGAAAGAAGAAAGAGAAGAAAGAAAGTAAGAAAGAAAGAGAAAGAAAGAGAGAGAGAGAAAGAAAAGAAAGAAAGATAAAGAAAGAAGAAAAGAGAGAGGAAAGAAGAAAGGAAGGAAAGAAGGGGAAGGAAGAGGAAGGAAGGAAGGAAACAAACAAGGGAGGGAGGGAAGGAGGAAGGAAAGAAGGGAGGGAGGGAAGGAGGGAGGGAGGAAGGAAGGAAGGAAGAGAGAGGAAGGAAGGGAGGAAGGAAGGAATGATGAAAGGAAGGAAGAAAAGAAGGAAGGAAGGAGGAAGGAAGGAAGGAAAGAAGGAAGGAAGGAAAGAAGGAAGGGAGGGAGGGAAGGGAGGGAAGGAGAGAGGGAGGAAGTCTATAGTGCAGGGCACTGACAACTGACAACTGAATATGTCAAACAGGAGCCTTTGAAATACCCTACCCAGCAAAAATCCTAAGAATGACACAAGAAGATTACAGATGCTCTGCAACTTGTGATGGCAATATGTCTCAATAAACCCATAGTAAGTGAAAAATACCTTGAGTTAAAAATGCATTTAAAATCCCCAATAAACCTATCATCAAGTAAAAAAAAAATCATCTAAGTCAAATGATTGTAAGTTGGGGACCATCTTTAAACTGTTTTTGAAGAGATCAGACTAATACATGTGAAACAATATCTAATTAAACATTTTATAATTATATGCTATATGGTAAGATTTCCAATTTCTATAGAACTGTGAGAAGGGGTATCTACAAGAGTTGAAGTAGTTATAGAAGTTGGAAGATGAGCAGTGTACAGTTAAAAGGAAAATGAAAAATATTTATTGTTGATTTAAAAAGAAACAAAGCAAAGCTGGGTGTGGTGGGTCACACCTGTAATCCCAACACTGCAAGGCCCAGGAGGGAGGGTTGCTTGAGGCCAGGCGTTTAAGCCACCTTGGGCAATATAGGAAGAACACATATCTACAAAAAATAAATGATGACACAAAAAATTAGCTGGGCATGTGCCTGTGGTGCCAGCTACTTGGAAGGCTGAGGCAGGCATATTGCTTAAGCCTGGGAGGTTGAGGTTGCAGTGAGCCATGATTGCACCACTGAACTCCAGCTGGGCAACAGAGTGAAATACTGTTTCACTCTTTCAAAAAGCCAGAAAAGGGAACAAAAAAAACAAAAAAGGGAACAATTGAACAGAGACTTGGAATTAAAATTCTGATTAGTAATTAAGGAAAATGAAGGAAAAACAATAGTTGTGATATAAAGTTTCATGGTTAGGCAAAATCAGAGACTATGTTTGAGACTATGTAACAAGAGTAGATTTAATTGAGAAGTGTCAAGTCTGGAGAGGAATTTCAACTTGATGTGGTGGATAATGGAGAATCAATCTGTTTCTGAGCAGGGCAGCAGTGTGATGAAATTGCGCTTTAGAAAAGCAAATCAGCTGACGATATGTAGGATACAACAGGAAGAAGAGAGAACAGGGGCACAAGAACAGGTAGAAAACTCAAATAAACGAAGCATGAGTGAGGTCTTTGGGAACAATTTTTGGGCCTGAGGCACTTCTGAGCAAATGCAGCAGACATCACTTTTAAAATAACTTAGAATTTTGAGTTTTGTGATTTTTTAAAATCTGGAAGTGACTTGTAGATATCATGTCACATTTGGAGGCATTTAATGAATAATTCTAATTTTGATATCAGTTTTCCATTTTTGTGCCATTAAGCCTTGTGTTTCATGTCTTAAATATTTTCAGAAAATGTTGAATAGTTGTCAGGCCCTATGTCTGTTGTGCTGGAAAATAAGATATTCTTGAACCAAAAGAGATGAAATTCCTTTGTCCTAGTGTTGTCCATACTTTAGTTGAAAAGGCAGAAACATGTAAATAACATATATATGGTGATAACACCTTAAGGGGCTCATTAATCCTCAGATTCCACTTAGTTACTGAAGTTTAATCATCTAAATATTCAAAGCAGATAGTTGTTTGTATTGTAGAACAAAAAATTTCTCTCTTCAATAATCCTTTGGTGTTTAAAAAGAACAAACAACTCTGCTTTAAGCAACTTTATACAACTTTACTTAAAAAAGGGTAAGAATTTGGGAATTTAATTAAAAAATAGAATTTACATGAATTTTTGTTATTGTTACTATCTTGAAATGGTTACCACTACTTTGCAAATAGAAGAAAATGGACCAGGCAGCTCTCTCAGCTCCAGTTCTTTGTGGTTTTGTTACAGGTGGGCTCTACCCTAATAGCTCTATCCCTGTCTTTATTAAAAAGAAGAAAAAAGATTTAGAAAAGATAAACCTGCACTTTGGGTGGCCGAGGCAGGTGGATCATCTGAGGTCAGGAGCTCAAGGCCAGCCTGGCCAACATGGTGAAACTCCGTCTCTACTAAAAACACAAAAATTAGCCGAGCGTGGTGGCACATGCCTGTAATCCCAGCTACATGGGAGGCTGAGGTAGGATACTCGTTTGAACCTGGGAGGTGGAGGTTGCTGCGAGTTGAGACTGTGCCACTGCACTTCAGCCTGGACGACATAGGAAGACTCCATCTCAAAAAAAAAAAAAAAAAGTTAAATCTAAACTTGTCCTAGAAGATATAGAAATGCAAGGCCTACTTCATTAAACATAAAGCTGCTTATTTAGTAGAACTGCATGTGCTGGAAAGGCCAAAGCATGCTCTACTTAGTGAGCAACACTCACAGTTTACAAGCAGGGGTAGGGAAAAAAAGAGTTATTTAGGCAAAGCCTATTTTCTTCTCAAAATGTGTTTTGTGAGTTGAACCACTCAGGAGGATGAGGCACTACTTCCTGTAAATATGGTACTTGTTGTTCCATTACTTTTTTAGGTGTAACAAAGCAATATTAAGCTTACTGTAAATATATCCTATTAACTTCAATCAGATTACTTAGATTGATATACAAAAATAAGCCAATATTTTTCTAAAAGCTCCAGCCTTAAAAATATGTTTGTTGTATTTTAATGGTACTTATCATTCCAGAAATCCTCTGTGACATTCTGTTTTTGTGTAAAGTAAAGTACTGTTTCCAAAATGATGATGGGATGCTGCATAATCCATAAACAGCATGTTACATGGATACAAAATGGGACACCTCTATATCTAGAGTGTTATAATGTCATAACACTTGAAAATAAGAAATGACATACCAGGCTTATTATTATATTTGATATACAAACGACAGTGGAATTTTAGGCTTAAGAAACACTCTTTGATACATAAAATAGAAGTTGAATTGCAACCCAGCCAAATGGTGGCTTCTGGATGACTATTTCACAATCTGGGATACATACCATTGATTGAAGGAAACCTAGCTTTAATATCGTGCTCAAAAAGTTTATAAGGAAAACTTAGGCTTTTATTTTGATAATGATGATATAAGCAACATGTGTTACATAGGCAATAGTATTATCTCAATTCTATAAATGAGGAACTATCATTGTAAATGGAACATGAATACAAATTTTTTAATTTTAATAAAATGCGTTGCTTAGATGTATTTTAATGTATATTTAAAAATAATGATTTCCCATATAAAGAGCTAATGAAAGTTTTCTTTAAAAATATGTATGAATTTATACATGTATACACATCAATACATACATAAATAATAAACAAGTCAATATTTTTTAATGATGTGCAGTTGTGGCAAATATCATGGAAGTGGTACTAAAATACTAAATTTGAAATGACGGTTTAATGAAATAAGATGAGAGTCCTGCAGAAGACTACTTGAAAAATTTCATAAATGGTTGTCAGAATCTGATACATCTTCTCAAGAAGTGGTGTCATTTCTAATAATATAACTAAGATGTAAAATTCATAACATTTCTGAGATATTTGTTTTTTCTTTTCTTTTCCTTCCTTCCTTTTTTTCTTACATTCTTTATCTAAGTCTTTTCTTTTTTTTTGAGAACTGACATTTGATATTCTTCCACGAGACATACAATCAAGGTCAGGAATTTGAGGAGATGTAGCTCTTATTTTTTTGGTTACTGTTTGTATTTAATCTTCTGCATTAATCTAATTAGGAAGGTTTAATCACAATGATACATCCACAAATAACATACTCACACAATAGCTGTAATAACTGCATAATTATTTCAGTTGCTCATTTAATATTTTACTTGGTTACAATGCCATATATACCAAAAAAGATATCGTAATATCATTTAATTATAAAGTTTTCCATATACATAAATGAATAAAGAACATAAAAATAAAAACTTTGAGAGGCAAAAATTGCAGTTCTTTCACTGGAGAACATTTTGAATAGCTTTCTCTGTACTCCAGTGATGAAACTCTAAAATACAAGCCAACTAAACTGTGAGGGGAATATCAACACTGTGTCCTTTAGTGGGAATTGTAAAGTCTCCAGGCATTCTTTCTAATAAACTGCGTTACCTATTCTTTATGTACGGTCTGCTGTTTCTCTCTTCCATTTGAAATAGCAGGTTTCTTTCTCTTAACAAGATGCATTGTCAATAACAGCCAAGCTTCCTCTGCAAATACTACATCAACTCTCATATTTATTTCCTGCAATCAACCTCACAGTATTTTTACCTAGCATATCTCACAGTAAGCCTTGTGAGATCTGCCCAGGACTTTTGAATGTAATCATAATTGCTTCTCTACAGGGAAAGTCTGTAGAAGAGAGAAACAATTTCTTTCACTGTGGATAATCAATACAGAGAGCTAATGTTAGACATTTAGGACCCCAAACTGCTTTAAAAATCAATAATGTGTGTGTGTGCGTGTGTGTGTGTATGTGTAGTGGATCTGTATTATCAAGATAATTGCCCATATTTTTTACTTTGCTTTGTCATGAAGACTAAGGCAAGATGAGATGATTCTCCAAGGAATAGTGAAAAACTCTGTCTTTCTTTTATATTCAGTAAGTGTAGCCATTGATTTTATTCTCACACACAATCCGTGGTCAGACACTGCCAAGAATATAAAAAAATTGATTCGAAATAGAGCCAGGTAAACAAATATGGTAGAGGAGTTATCAAAATCCTCATCAGGCCACAGGTTTTTAGTTAACATTAGACTCATTTCTAAAATCTGAAGCAGAATGGCTTCTCTTTGTAATTTAGAATCATTAGTATGAATTAGAAAAGCCAAGAAAGTTGTATACATTTTTTTAAAAGCTCACACACTTAGCAGAGCTACTCCCATTTAGGCTGTCTACCTTCTGCAGTTCTTTTCATTTCTATAATGGTGAGCAGTGAAATCACCATACATAGACAACTGTCTTCCTAGAAATGATGTGCAGGGACAGTAAGATGCCTTATGCCAGGGCTGAGAGTGTAGACTCTGGAGTGAGAAGACTTGGGTTAAAAATGCTTTCAAGGCCGGGCACGGTGGCTCATGCCTGTAATCCCAGCACTTTGGGAGGTCAAGCGGGGGGATCACCTGAGATTAAGAGTTTGAGACCAGCCTGGCTAACATGATGAAACCCCGTTTCTACAAAAATACAAAAAATTAGCTGGGTGCAGTGGCACGTGCCTGTAATCCCAGCTACTCGGGAGGCTGAGGCAGGAGAATCACTTGAACCTGGGAGGCAGAGGTTTCAGTGAGCCAAGATTGTGCCATTGCACTCCAGCTTGGGCAACAAGAGCAAAACTCAGTCTCAAAAAAAAAAAAATGCCTTCCACATTTATGGTGGCTTTGCAAAATCACTTTGTAAGGTATAGAGTGGTTGGCATAGTGTGCTACCTTTTAAACAAAGGAAGGTATAAGAATATGAGACAACAAAATACTAACCCTTGGTGGTCACATTTGGAAGATTTTAGGGAAAATAACTTGTTTAGAAAACTGCTAAATAAGAGGAAGCAATCAAGCATTTATCCTGCTTTCACTGTACAAACTCTACCTCAAGATAATCAAATAGTGAGTTCAGTCCTTTTTTAGAGAGTAGTATAGTTCATAAATAAAGAAGAGATGATAGAATATCTCCATTTTGCAAATGCTAAATAGGTTTAGAAAATTATTATCAGTTGCTATTATGGGTTGAATTGTGTCTCGTCAAATTCATATGTGGAAGTCCTAAACCTCCGTGACTTAGAATATGACCTTATTTGAAAATAGAGTCTTTAGAGGGGTAATCAAGTTGAAGTGAGATCATTAGGGTGGGTCCTAATCCAATATGACTGGTGATGGCTGGTGTCCTTACAAAAGGGGGACATTTAAGTACAAATACACATAGAGGGAAGATTATGTGGAGACACAGGGGGAAGATGGCTATTTATGCACCAAAAAGAGAGGTCTGAAACAGACCTTCTCCTCAGAGCCCTCAAAATGAACCAGTTCTGCCAACACCTTGAGTTTTTATTTCTAGCTTCCAGAACTGTGAGACTATAAATTTCTACTGTTTAAGTTATCCAGTTTGTGGTACTTTGCTACAGCAGCCCCAGCGAAGTAATACAATTACATTAAAATTAATATAAGTGGATAGATCACGCTGTCAGTATATCTGAATCTGCTCATCAATCTTCGTATCATCAAAGAAGACAGTCAGGCATTTTGGGTCCCTTCATAGAAGTATACTATACTGCCTATGAAGCAGTCTTGCCAAAGCACAACCCTAAAAGCAGGTAATCTAAATCTGATCAAGTCTTAATATAGGAGATGGAGATAGAGAAAGACATTTACAATAAGGGAATATAATCACAAAAATGACATCGTTTCTTCAAAAAATAATTTACAAGGGGGGCTAAAAAGGGAAGAGAAGAAACTGTAGAGTAAAAGAGATGTGAATGTTAACAATTTAGCAGCCAAATGCAATGTGTGTACTCTTTGGGACCTAGTTTTAAAAAGTAAAGAAGTAACAAATTATGAGACAGTAAAATTTACTTTTGATCTCCCAGTGTTGGAATCTTTAGTATTAGCTTAATAGTAGTACATAGCTCATAGTGTTGTAGTAAAGATTACATACGACAATATAGGTGAGCATTAAGCATTGTGTCTGTTATATAATATATTTTCAATTACTTATTTACATGAGTTTTGCTTAAATTTCATGATACAATTGCCACTAATATTAGTTAAAATGATACTGTATGTACATCTTACTCTGTATATACTTACAATGTATGCATAACAGACCTACATACACACTCAACAACACAAGTACAGAGACCTAATGTGGAGCAGTATTGGAATGGAAGGCTTTTCGCTTCCCATCTTAGTCCATTTTGTGTTGCTATAACAGAATACCATGAACTGGGTAATTTATAATAAACAGAAATTTACTGGCTCCCAGTTCTGGAGGCTGAGCAATCCAAGATTCCCTAGGGAGCTGCATCTGGTAGGGCCTTCTTGCTGAATCATAGGATGGCAGAAGGGGAAATTGAGAGAGCAAGAAAGAGAGAAAGTGGGCACGGGAGACAAAACACATACGCTAGAGGGGGCACACCAACTCCCATGAAAAGCTTTAGTCCATTTGCAAGGATGGAGCCCTTATGACCTAGTCACCCCTTAAATATCTCTGCTCTCCAAACTGTCACAATGGCAATTACATTTCCATATGAGTTTTGTAGGAAACAAACATTCAAACCACAGCATTCCTCATTCCACTAGCTGTTTGCACACATTCATTTTTAATTCCTCAAAACCACCTGGCCCTGGGCTCACATCTGGTAAAAGAAGAAGGAAGGATCACTGTGGAACTTTGAAAGAAAAGCAATTGTAGGGGCTAGGAGGAGAAGGCAAAAAATTTAAAAAGGCATTTTTTTTTCAAGGAGGTTAAATGCTCCACTAAATGTCTTCTCAGAATTAAATTCCTCCATGCCTGCCATTTTCAGGGAAAGATAAACACAGTGTTTCAGCACCCACATGGCTAGGGCTTGGAGAGAGTAAGTGTATGCAACCATCTGGATCATGTTTGGAGAAGAGGCAGAATACATCTGGTCATTAATAGTGATAATTGCTCTTTGGTTAAAAGCCATCATGTAGATATAGAAAATGTTGCAGCTGACAACTATTGTGAATCAGGTGACTGCATCCTACAATTTTTAATTTCATTTCTACAAACATTTATTGGGCATCTATTTGGTTTGAGAGAGAGGATACAAAGTTTAAGGAAATACAATTCACATTTTCAACAAATACACAATCCTGTACATCAGTGGAAAATGACTACAGAAAGATAAAACATTGTAAGAGAGTTATGAATTTCAATTTGTAAGATTAAATTGCAGTAGGGCATCAAATGAGAGAGAGTATTCATCTGGTTAGGAAAATTGTGAAAGTTCTCATGGAGAAAGTGGAATTTGAGGGAGACTTTGAAGCAACAGTAAGATGGGAAAAGGTGGTGGAGTGGGGGAAAGAGTGGGGGCAGAGAAGGGAGGGCATCGGTAGGGCTGTAGGGTTACCAGGTAAAATACTGGTTTCCCAGTTATATTTGAATTTTAGAGAAATGACAAATAATTTTTGTAGTATAATTACCATTGAACAATGTAGGGATTAAGGGCTCTTACACCCCTCATGCAATCAAAAATCCACATATAACTATGGACTCTCTCACAATGTAACTATTAATAACATACTGATAACACCTTACTAATAAAAAGACTTACTAATAATGTAAACAGCAACAAACACATAATTTACATTATAGGTCTTACTTTATTTTTACAATAAAGTAATCTAGAGAAAATAAAATGTCATTAAGAAAATCATAAGGAAGGGAAAATATATTTGCTATTTATTAAGTGAAAATGGATCATCATTAAGGTCTTCATCCTCATAGTCTTCACACTGAGTAGGCTGAGGAAGAGGAGGAAGAAGAAGGGTCCTTCTTGCTGTCTCAGGGGTGGCAGAAGTGGATGACAGGGAAGAGGTGGAAAGGGAGGCGGGAGAGGCAGGCACATTCAGTGTAACTTTTATTGAAAAAAAATCCTCCAATAAATGGACTTACGCAGTTCATCCCATGTTATTCCTGAGTCAACTGTATATTCCATGAAATGTTTATGGGATAAAATATTTAAAACATACTTAAGTTTGAAATGCCTCAGATATGTTTACAGAAATAAGCAGAGGGTCTTAGATTTCTGAAAGAGGAACCATTTTTTTTTTCTAGGCGAAATAAGATGGCAGTAATGAGAAAAATTGAGATAGGAAATGGGCCAGGAAGTGACAGATAGTGAGGATGTTAATTTAGATGGTAGAAGTGATTTGGAAATAGAGAAGATTGAGATAGAGTGGAATAGAAGCAACAGATTAAATCTCAGCGACAAAAGAGACATGGAATTACAGTTGCCTTCAAGTTTATGTCTATTGAATGGGATAATGGTAATTTCATTAGCACTTGGGAAAGGAGGACGGCCCAGTTTTGAGAAAATCAAATGATATGAACTAGAGGTCATGTGAGGAGGAGCTGGCAGGCAATCCAAATACAGGTGCTCAGTGAGCAATTGGAAATTTTCGAAACTCAGTGGTTTGGGAGGTTAGATATTTAAAGCTGTTAAACTCAATAAACTGATCAAATCGTGAAGAATCCTTACAGTTCCCAATTAGTGGCAAAAGAGGAGTCAATAATGAAATAACAAAAAGACAGAAGAACAAGAATAATTTAAAAATTGGGCTGGGTCTTGGAAGTCCTGAAGTCAGAGTCAGTCATTACTCTTAAAGCATTCGGAGAAGTCAAGAGACGAGATTGAGAACCAGTGATTGTTTTGGTAATTTTTGGCAGAGTTGTTATAGGAAAGTAGCATGGATGGGAACCATGTTGTTGGAGATAGAGGAGTAATGTGTAGTGAGGCAGTAGAAGAAACAAAAGCTGTGAGAAAACTGGTGCTCAAAGCAGAAACTGAAGAGAGGGAGTCAACAGAGAGGAAGGGCTGAAGAGGTAGATAAAATGGGGGAGCAAAGTCTGTAAAGAGTGTGTACCAAGAAGATTACATGCAGACATGGAGAGATTAGCCTTAGAAAAAAGAGAAAAATCCTCCTCCAAGTTAAGTGGAAGTAAGGGAGGAAAAACAGAAGAATTTTAAGTGACATAGACGGAGGTGATATTGTATAGTCTCCTTTTTTGAGTAAGAAAGGAAATGACATCATGTGTTCTGAAAAGACCAAGGTAAATGGCTCATGGCACATGGACTAAAGTTCTGGTCTCCTAACACAACTTACGGCACATCATGGACGTTCTTTATTTAGATTCCCCACCTAAATGGAGGAGGAATTACTAGAGGTTACTGGGTTACACTTTTGTGTAATACGTTTTGTCACAGGAGGGTGACCTAAGGGCAAGAGGCACAAGGAATTAAGTCTGTCCCAAGGGCCGAATATCTGTTGCATAGTAGCCTGGTTCCTCTAGAAGTGCCAGTCCCTTACCAGACACCATTCTGTTATGTCAGAGTGTTTACAGGACTATGTGCCATCCCTTTGGTGAAAAATCTGAATTGACATAGTTCACAAAAATAGACAACTGACTCTATTCTTCTGGCTTCATGTAAGTTAAGTTATAGTATCTCATATTGAGCTTACCGAGTTTGAATATAGCAACAAATTGATTTTGTTTAATGACATGCTGTTACGATTATGGAATACCTAGCCAAAGGCTTTCCAGTGCATTCAGAACATCTCATTGATCCCATGATTGCTAAAACCTACTCATTAATATATGGACCCATTCATGATGACTATGAACTGGACTGATGGAAAGGAATAAGACAAGAAGTTTGATTCTCTTAATTACTCATGCCTAAAATAAATACAGCTATAAATATGCCAATATGTTATATGATAAGGATATTCTTATATGTGTGCTTAGGAGGTGACAACAGATATTCTTTAAAAGACTCTTACCTAGGAAAAATGCAGACTGTCATTTCTTAGACTAGGAAATGTTACATCAGGGGAATTAAAATGAACATGCCCTAATACATAGGATCACAGAAGCAATGGAATTTGGGTTTAGTAGGTGATATAGTTTGGTTCTGTGTCCTGCACCCAAATCTCATCTTGAATTGTAATCCAAATTGTAATCCCCAGGTGTCAAGGGAGGGCCCGGTGGGAGGTGATCGGATCATGGGGGTGATTTCCCCATGATGTTCTTGTGATAGTGAGTGAATTCTCATGAGACCTGTTTTTTTTGGTAAGTATGGGGTTCCTCCCCCTTGGTATTCTCTCTCTCACCTGCCACCATGTAAGACATGCCTGCTTCCTCTTCTGCTATGATTGTTAAGTTTCCTGACACCTCCCCAGCCATGCAGAACTGCGAGTCCATTACACCTCTCTTGTTTGTAAATTACCTAGTCTTGGGTAGCATCTTTATAGCAATATGAAAACAGACTAATACAGTAGGAAAATTAGGAACAGTTTCATCCAATCACTTTTTTTTAAGGTTGGTGGATCTGAAGCCCAGGGAGGTGAAATGGCTTACTGAAGGGCATCAACTGGTTAGGTCACAAGTCTCTTGACTCAAAGTCCCAAGTGCATTCCACTGAAAAGTTTCTTTTTTTCTTTTTTCTTTAAAATTTTAGATTTAGGAGGTACATGTGCAGGTTTGTAACATGACTATATTGCATGATGCTGAGGTTTGGGCTTCTGTTAAACCCATCACCCAAATCATGAATATAGCACTCAATAGGTAGTTTTTCAACACTTGCCACACTCCCCTTCTCCCCACTCTTGGAGTACCCAGTATCTATTGTTTTCAGCTCTATGTCCACTGGCAAATTTCTACTCAGCTTCTGGAATATTATTCTCAGGGCCAAAATAGTGAGTGTGTGGCAGATAATAGGCACTCAATTAGTGTATTTTTAATTGAGCAACTTTATCTCTATTTTAATCACTGATACCCCTGGGAGTTAGAAAACTATCCTGAGTATGCAGTTTGCCCAGTACCTAATAAGGCTATATAAGGCACAACTACTTTAGAGAAATATAATTTAGGACTTACTATGTATTGTCATATTGATTAGTTCATAAGATTGTTCCAATAATGAGTAAGGGGGTATTAGCCCATTACTATACAACTGATATACTATACAACTGATAAAACTAAGTCTTAACAAATTTACATAATTTGTTCAAGGTCAAGAAGTCAGAAAATTGTGGAGTTTATGCCCAACCTTGGTCCTCTGACACTAGATGTCATACTTTCTCTGCTATACCTTATGGCCTTTCCAGGATATTGATAACATTTAGGGAAAGGAAAACCAAATCTGTGAGGGAAGAGGAAGTGGGAAAGACAGAGGAAGAGAAAGGGAAGCTATGAGAACTAGTGTGAGGCTCTTACAGAGAAAATTGATGCCAGAAAAAAGAGTAGGGCATAGATGATAGATGAATGGTTTGTGTTTCTCTTTGGAAAGGTCATTGTCTGTTCGCTAGACAACAAGCTACAAAGAACTGGGTTGGCTCCGAAGGGATTAAAGCAGTGGTGCACAACCTGAAAATAGGAGTTGACTTCTAAGTGCACTTGAATGGCAGTGGAGTGGGAAAAGCACAGGCATGGGAATCAAGATACACGGATTTTAGTCCCAGTTCTGCCATTACCTTATTATTCCCTTATATAAGGTACTTCTCCCTTTTCTGTCTCAGTTTTCCCAGTTGTAAAATGAAATGTATTCAACTTCATGATTCTCAAATATTTTCCTTCCTTTGTATTATTCCCACTGGTAGATGCTGGTAATAATT